>NC_041730.1:52867087-62699587 GCF_004115215.2 Ornithorhynchus anatinus | reverse complement strand
TGTAACTGGTCCAGTGTTCAGGGGAGGCCACCCAACTGGCCAATCTCATTCCTGGAAGGCCTTAGGGCCGCTAAAAGAAGATCAATCAAACCATCCATCCACAGTAGCCACTGAGTGCTGACTGTGTGCAGAGCACTGTTCTAATCGCTTGGGAGAGTACAGTATAACAGAGCTGGTGGACACGTCCCCTGTCCACGACGATACGACTTGCCCACGGTATTTGAAATGCCCACAGACTTGATGGTCACACAATCAGGCCCTGTTGGAAGAGCTCGATTTTGCCTAATCTTCAAATCGAATTCAATTTGGAATTACTTGTGCGAAGAAATAGGCTACGACAGAATATCTTTTCATTATTTTTGAAAGACGAAAAGTTCTCCATGGTCTAGATCCTGTCCAAAAGTTGTTTTTTTAAAAATAATATAAACTGAATCTGAATGGTTTCAGAGCAGTTCCCTATATCATCAACAGCAATTCAATGCCAAAGTATCTAGATTCAAATAGTGGCCCTTGTTGAATCCCGAGACGATACTTAGCTGTAAAATTCAGAGGCCATCAGTCTTAACTGATTTTTCTAGTTTTTCTCAGTTTCTTCCACTCTTTCAACACCAGCTATTTGAAAATGGGGACGAGAACTCTTTCTCATTTTCTCTTGACAAAAAATTAATGAAAAGTGATAAAATAATATTCTTTCAGAAGTAATCCCAATGGTTATTACATTTGACAATTAGGCATGAGCTATTCAGTCTTTTAAAATCGTTTTCTGCAGTAACTTAGTTGACTGAAAGTTCAGGTTTTACCCTCTGTTAAGAGGGTAGCTTTATAAATATGTAGCAGTTTAAAAAAACTAACCTGTTCAGATAAATATCCCTCATACAGATCTACTTGTAACAGCAGAGAGATACGACTACTGTGTTCAAACGTAGTGGTTCTGGGACATGGTCTGTAAATTTTCACTACAGCAACACATCAAATATTCCTGAATCGACTGAGTGACTTCTACTAAAATATTCTAGTCTTTCACCGATTTTGATGAACGATATATAGTATCTTTTGAAAGCGGGTTCTCGGTGAGGGTATGTAAAAACTCTGTTTTCTAGCTAATCGAACCCCTCAAATCCAAGAAACACAAAACCCCCGTAATGCTTCAAAACTTTAACTCTGAGGAAAGATGGCATCAAAGACGCTAGGGTTGGGGGTTTTTTCACGCCTCGTGAAAAAGAGCAGATGAAAATCACATAGAGGCCTCCAAGTCGGTGTATTTACCGACACTCTCCGGGTGTTGTAAGATCAGTCCTGGGGAGTCAGAAGTAGTGTAGGCCGAGTATGTCCTGATACAATTACTGTGTTTCTCAAGCTTGGCCCCCATGTGCACCTCAAAATGCACCGGAGGCAACGGGCCCAGGCTCATCTGTTATTTTCAGAAGAGGACTCCACCAGGGGTGGTCCTGGAAAACCTCGATGTTATGGGAAAAGCATGTTATAGTACCCTTGATTCCATGGTGATTACTGACATTTTTCTAATATAAATTCCTCTATTATCATGTCCACCATTAGAAAAACGCTTTATATCCTTAACTCGAATTGTTATATTCCTGTATCCAGTTCTGGAAGCTCGCAAAACGTAAAGAAACACAAATCTTGGGCAGTACCGTGAGGTTGAGCCTCAGAAGTACTTCCACCCCACTTGTGGATTGCCTTATACCAGCACAGACTCAGGCGGTGGGAAGAATGCACTCTAATTTTTCCCTCTTGTTAAACCCAAACTGGGAAACGGAAGTACATTTTAGAGCAGAACCGGGTGTGATGCCATTACAATATAGCAGTAGTGAATTAGGGATGCCTTTCTTATGAGAACTGAATGATTTTGAGTTTCTATCTAATTCATCCTCATTTTTTTTTTATAAGCGGTAGGTATTAGATCGTTTTGGACGTGGATTTTTCCTCCTTGGAAATAGCATTCACTCCAGCTAAGAATACATTTTGAAATGAGCAGGATCTCGGGGACTGAGTAACCGTCAACTCATTTCTGATGACTCGCTTAGTGAGAGAGATGGAACTTGGAACACCAACGCTTTTTTGAGAGAGGCTGGATCAATTTGGATTTCTTGCACTCCTCACCTCTTCATTGCGTGAAAAGGAGAGGAGATTAATCATTTCGAGGGTGCCTCATTCCTTCTTTTTGAAATGAGTTGTTCGTTTTATGGAGCCCCAAATTGGGGCGCAGGGTCCTTAGGAATTCATCATCATCTACGGTATTTATCAAGCGCTCACCGTGCGCGCAAGGCACCGTGCTAAGCTCTTAGGAGAGTAAAATACAACAGAGTTGGTAGGCGCGTTCCCTGCTGACAATGAGTTAACAGTCTAGAAGATCAGTGTAGAGCATTATCTGACCTTGGAATTACTCAAGGCATCTGCATTTCTGATTTGAAAGAGGGCTGCCGTGAAAGTCTGTGGTACCGTTCAACCACGGAAGGAGATAGAAATCTCTGTGTCTGTGGATGAAAGTCATGCCACTTGAGTAGTCACGTGATACTTCGGCCACTGTTCAGGCCAAACTGTACCTTTTGTAAAGAGTGTTCACATGAAGTGGTGTCCACGTTTTCCTGCAGAGGAAGCTGGAGCAAGGAAAGGGGAAGTGACTTTATCCGAGACCAACCAAAATGTCAATAGTGGACTGGAATTTGAATCTAAATTCATGAATCTCCACTACTGGATAAAGTTCTCAGAAATTTGGGGTGCTTCCTTACAACGGTAGTTTCTAAAGCAACTTTAAATGGAAGTTCTAAGCTTCAGTTGGATCCTAAGGCTGTGTGTCAAAAGATGGGATGTTGGAGCTAACCTTAGGTAGGTTTAATCATGACCACATATTTTTTAATCTCCTCCCTCACCCTCTGTTAAAAGTATGCCCCTAGTCACACGCACACACACACACACACACACACTCACTCAGGCACCCATTGCCGGTCTATTCTTTTCACTTTTATTACTCTGGCGTTCCCATGTGGGGAAACTTCTTTTAGGAGGTAATAATAATTTAATCTACCCGATATGCTTTAAGATTAGGCCTATAGTAGATTTTTATTTTTAATTTGGTGAAAAACCTTGGCCAGGTGCACCATATTCTACTCTATCGAAGCCTGCCCTTTTCCATCTCTGCTTTGAATGCCTTTAGTTTAGTTTTTTTTGTTTTTTTTGTTTTGTTTTTTGCCCTTTTTCCCTCTCTGCCTTTGAATGCCTTTAGCGAATGCATTGAATGATCTGCCACTGATGCAGTGGTGCAGGCAGTTGAGACAATCCAGAGCTGCAAGGCAGAAGTAAAAGGGATCTTCCTATGGCCAACCCTGGCTCCTTTTCATTATAGCAATGCCAACTCATAATTTTGAGTAAGCGCGAGTGCTGACTTCTTTAATATATGGGACTCTTTACGTTAGGCATGTTTCTTCCGTCTACTAAATATGCATTTGCATTAATTTCCAAAAGCAGTAATACGAAGAAATACCTAATCACTTCTCTTGCGTGGAAAGAAGACGAGAACTTCCCGTCTTCCTTTCCGTTGACACATTAGGAATTAGGTGATGCTAAAATCCCTTTTATTAAAGGGTGGTCTAGCGATTGGATCCTCCCGGGTCAGGAGTTGTCATTCTAACTCCCTCTGCTGACTTCCTGGAGAATTTTGAGCAAGTTCTCGGCCCTCTTCACGCTTCAGTGTGTGGCTAAGACCTCTTACCTCTTATGTACTGGGAATTGTCAAGCCGTTAGGTAATGCTTGCCATGGACTTCGAGCGCTGTCAAAAATATATTCCTCTAAGTAATTAAAATTATTGCCTATATTGAAGAAACATTTAAAAATAAAGCCTGTTTTAAGCATGAACGCTGTTCCAAGTGCTTTGCTTCTAAATGTAGAAACATCTTCATTAAGGTTAGGACCTTACTAAGATTTTCCTTTCTTTCTGCTGAATCTTCAAAAGCAAATCCAAAACAAAGCGGGGAAAGGCAAAACTCTCCAGGAGAAAGCCTAAATAGTATCAGATTGCAACCACAACATTCCTAAAGCTCAGGAGAATTTTAAGTGGACTAAAGATGGTCTTAGTAAAGGCATCTGATACGCGGGTACGAGATACGAGAAGCAATCCCCCGTATGAAGTCAGTACTTCATTTTGAGTATGCATAGTAAAATCAGATGCACCTGTTAGTTTATTATAATGCCATGAACATTACTTAATCTTATTCTTTCTCCCTCTAAGTTAGTAGTTAGTCATTAAATAAGGTAGTCTGTTGTTATAACATTATTCATTTTCTTTCCTCCTCTTTTTTAATCCTTATTCCATGCTAAAAAAACACAGGACAATGTGTCATTCAGCACGCAAATCCCAACAATCCTGTGATACCGTAACTTTCCCTTTTTGCGAAGGTCAATTTTTATACATGCAGCTCTGTTTTAGAAAATTTCTATGAAACTTATTTTAACTTTAAAAAAAAAAAAATCAGTCCCATGTTAGCTACCCCTCCCCATGTCCCATAAAACGAAAAGGTATTCATACAAGAAAATTCAAGATTAAGGAGAATGTCTGAGACCAAGTTAAATGGTTCCCCTGCAAGTTATGTTCCTCGTTGCAATACCCGACGATGTGTCTATCTCTTAGGAATTTAATAAGTTTCTGCTGCAATCCTTCCTTCTCTCTATTTTTGTACTCACATTTTCTTCCTTTGAACTTGAGGCAGGGCAAAAATAATTTTACCTATTGAATCACATTACACCATCTTTCTGCCGTATGAAGGATTTTCTTAACTGCCAATTTTAATCAAATATTTCCAGCAGAAGCAATGGCAGAGGCAAGATGTCATCTTATAACAATGGCTGTGAACCAACCAGAAATCCAGAGACAGGGGACAGCAGTCTAGAGGAAAGAGCACAGACCTGGGAGTCAGAGCACCTGGGTTCTAGTCCCTGCTCTGCCACTAGCCTGCTGTGTGATTTGGGCAAGTCACTGAACTTCTCTGTGCCTGTTTTCTCATCTGTAAATTGGGGATTCACTGCCAGTTCTTCTTCCTCCTTAGACTGAGAGCTCTATGTGGGACAGGAACTGTGCCCAACCTGACTAACTGTGCTTAACACATAAAAGGCGCTTAACAAATACCATAATAATGGTTCGACCCCTGCCACCAACATTGATCTTGTGACTTCGGGCAAGCCAGTTACCTTCTTAGCTTTTCCATTTTAAAAATTTGGGTAATATAGCCTACCTGCTTCAAAGAATGTTATGAGGATAGCAATGAAAAGACTCTAAAGAGAAAAGGCATAAAATTAATCCAAGGTGGCATCATTTCACTTTCCTATCAGAATTGCTTTCGTATTTTCATTTGGTTTATAAATGTAGAAGTTCCCAGATATTGGGCAGAATCCCATAAACAAAAACTGGGATTTTCTTTGTTGTGGTTATTTTATCTATGAACTAAAAGGAAGTGGTCAGGCTGACCATGCCTGCATAGAAAAACTGGTTTTTTTTTTTGGCAGAAAGGTCAGTTTGAAGACCAGTTACTTCAGGCACTCATCCTGTTAAGTATGTGCCAATCAATACCTAGGATAGCACCTTGCCGTCTGGGCCATTGTTCTTGGAGCCACTATGACTTAATCTGACAAAGACCCCCCGTGTTCACATGTCAGTCGGACTGCTTTTGCCAGGGTTCGGGTCTTGTCTCTTTGCTTTGAGACCACCTTGGAGGTCCTTGTGGTGGTGTCCAGAGTCAAGAAAGGCTGGCAGTGGGGTGAGAAAGGCGTACCTGGGCCCAAGCACCTATAGGCATCCGCTATCAATTAGGCAGGGTCTTGGGCAAGCACGCAGGCACAATCGTGAATCATGAAAATGGCCTATTGCTTTTTGGCTCTTTTGCGCTGAATCGCAAAGAAACATTCTGATATTGGTATAAACAGTATGAATGGAGTGCTTTCTGCATGCAGAGCACTTTTAAAAAAATCGTGCTTATGGAGCACTTCCTGCGTGCCGAGCACTGTATTAAGAGCTCGGGAGAGTATAATATGATAGAGTTGGAAGACAAGTTCCCTGTCCACAATGAGCTTACGGTCTAGAGGGTACTAAGGCTCTTGGAACGAACATTTATTAAAAATAAAGACAGGAACCCTCTCCTCAAGGAGTTTACAAACAAACGAGAGAGCCAGCATACAAATTGTTAAGTGACGTAGAGCTAAGTATGAGGGAACTGGTATGAAAAACAGACACAAGTGAATAAATAAAAATTAAACTGATAAATACCTGAATGCCGATGGAGTGGCATCACCGGGAATGTCCAGACAGATCAGAACTGTGCTTATAAGAGAATTATAGGAGTAGCGTATGTCACTTTCTGACTTACGTATGGTAATAGAGCATATTCCTGTCTGCAGATAAGTTTCATCGGGTTTAATGATAGGGCTAATAAATTGAATGGTTAGGTGCACACTGCTTTGCCCTTTAGCATTTCTAGTCTCTAGAATTGAATGTTATCTGCACCCACTATGGGTGTGTTTTCTCTTAGGTCCTCACGGGTCACATACTACAAAAGATTTGCGATTTTGGGACAATTGGTAATAACGTTTACCAGGACCACTGTAGCATGTTTTGATACCTGGGATGTGCTTCCCGCCTCCAGTGGCTTCCCCCTCCCCAGCACCCCTACACTTCTAAGTTCCAGTAGCAGCTGGCAATCATTTCTGGGGTGGGGAGGAGAGGGGGTCTAAGGAGACTGTTGGAGACGAGAGGAAGCAGCCCTTTAATAATAATAATAATAATGATGGTATTTGTTAAGCACTTACTATGTGCCGGGCACTGTTCTAAGTGCCGGGGTAGTTACGAGATAGTCAGGTTGGACCAAGTCCCTATCCCACATAGGACTCACAGTCTCAATCCCCACTTTCAAGATAAGGGAACCGAGGTCCCGAGAAGTTAATGACTTGCCCGAGGTCACACAGCAGACTCGTGGCGGAGCCGGGATTAGAACCCACGACCTCCTGACTCCCAGGCTCTTGCTCTATCCGCTAGGCCATACTGCTACTCTGATCTCCATCTGACTCCCCACTTTCCAGGTTGGCATTAGGCAAACTTGGACACTCACTGTGGAATGAGACTGTCAACCATTCTGTCTCTGTGCAATCTTAGTAATCTCGGGAACCCTTCTCTGCTGAAAAATACACCAAGTTAAAGTAATTTCAGGAGCAGATCAAAATTGTTGTTCTTTTGAAAGAGTAGTATACTTCCCCCCTACTATAAACAGAGACTACCACTCTGCTGCTGACAAATCTTGGTTAACTTCTAAATTTAGATCACCAAGTTGAACACTCTCCCAACACAGATACTAGCTGTATTTCAAACGAGATCAAGGGAGAAAAATGTTACTGCCACTATAACTTCTGCCTTCTAATCAGTCTGCCTAATTAACTTTACAAATGTAATTTAAGATTCTTGGGCATTTTCTTATTTTGACAGTAGTTTTTTTTAAAGGGAGCTTTGCAAATCAAGGATTTTTAAGTCCTCCAACCTGCTGAAATGTTTACCAAAATTGCATGTGCATCATTGATTAAATCAATCAATCAATCAATAGTATTTAGTGATCACTTAAACTGTGCACAGAACACTGTACTAGGCATTTGGGAGAGTACAATACGACAGAGTGGGTATATGCATTCCCTGATCACAACAAGCTTACAGTCTAGAGGGGGAGACAGACAATATAAATCAGTCAATACCTTGTGGATATGTACATAAATAAAAACAGAGTTTTTAAAAAGTCTAGCACTAAACTGTATTCTCTACTTTTTAAACGTATGGAAAACAATTGCAATAATGCTAAATAAATAATTCCAAGGTCCCAGAGGACATTTTTAAACCTGATTTTTCATGGTTTGAAAATAAGCAATTGATAGGAGGCCACTAAAATGTATTGTTTTAATGGTGTTTGGCATTCTTAAGCACTGGGGAAGATAAAAGCTGATCAGGTTGGACACGGTCCATATCCCACATGGGGCTTACAATATCAATCCCCATTTTACAGATGAGGTAACTGAGGCACAGAGAAGCCAAGTGACTTGCCCGCCCAAGGTCACACAGCAGACTCATCAGGATTAGAACCCAGGTCCTTCTGATTCTGATTATGTAGTATATGTCCTTCTTAAATGAAACGTTTGAAATTCCTGAGATGCACGTAGCCTATGTGTGTGTTTTACCCAAAGGGAGCTGAAAAATAGTTACAAGAATTAGGCATTGATTCAAAGTTGAATTATGAAATGTAGGAATTAATATAATTTGTTGGTTAGTATTATTGCATTCCACTGAATTCTGACTGAAAAATTCATTACTGCAATTTCTTATTTTCCAGTTAGTCTAGAAAAGACAGTACTTCGTATTTACATGCCGGCACAATCAATGCTAATGGAGAGGAATTGTGGACATGGTTAATAGAAAAAAAGTGCATAATCCAAAAAAAAATATGCAAAAGACCTCTGAGAATTATAGATATTTTTGACTGAGTAGATAATCGGGGCAAGCCCTGGGCATGGTAGATAGTGGCAACTTTCTTTAAAGGGATCTGGAAATTGTCTTTGGCCAAGTCACAGGGTGAACAATGAAAAAGAAAATGAATTGTGATTCCTTAAAGTATGAACTGCTGTTTTCCTGGTGAAACAGATTAGAGAGTTAAAGCAGACTGACTGGAGATGAAATTTAGATGTCCTGAATTTGGGAGTCAGGGAGTCAGAACTTCAGAATTTTTTTCTTATCCAACCCAACATTCTGAGGAGGTTGTTTGGGCTTATGGTCCTTCTCAAGGACTCTTCCCCAACCTGAAATTTCCCTACCAAATGGGTGCTCCATGGAGGCTCTGATTGGCTTTTTGGGGTCCTTTCAAAGTGCCATCGATCTAATCAATAGCGTTGATTGAGCACCTACTGAATCAGAGCACTCTAATAAGTACTTGGGAGAGCTCAATAGAATTAGTACACGTAGTCCTTGCCATCAGTTAGTTACGGTATTCATGAAGCACTTACTATATGCTGAGCACTGGGGTCGATATAAGCGTAATAGACCAGGCGCAGTCTCTGTCTCACATGGGGCTCATAATCTAGGTGGGGGTAGACAGACAAAGACAAGAGTAATAATAGGTCACCACCAGCAGCAGAGCAATAAGCCAAGAAGACAATGCCAAGACAAGTAAAAAAAATGGATCTTGGAGGTGGGAGTCCTCAGACTTTCCACTGCTCCAGAAAAACAGTTCTTACTTACAAGTCACCACATCCCCACAAGAGTTCTAAAGGAAGCAAAGGTAATCTACCAGCACAGGGTGCCCTACTGCATTGAGGATGCCAGTTTGGGCTATGGAGGAGCTCCAGGATTCATGGTTCTGAGAGGGGATCCAAGCCACATATGATTCACTCCCTGCCCATCCCCTGCTCATGCAAGGAATTGGGTTTCTGGTATATGGTCTCCTGCGGCACTGGGCAGACTGGTCTGAGGATAGGGTGATATCAGTACACTCAAGGAGTTTACAATACAGCAGGGGAAACAGATACTAAGATAAATTACAGTTTTTTTAATGGTATTTGCTAAGTGCTTACTATGTGCCAGGCACTGTACTAAGTGCTGGGATTAATCAGTCTGGACACAGTTCCTGTTGCATATGGGGATCACAGTCTTAATCCCCATTTTACCGATGAGGTAACTGAGGCACAGAGAAGTCAAGTGACTTGTCCAAGGTCATACAGCAGACAAATGGCAGAGCTGGGATTAGAACTCAGGTCCCAGTTAGGAAGAAAAAGGAAGAGAATGGAATGGAGTATGGAAGACAGAGAGGAGAGAGACTGAGGCTAGAAAGATCAGTGAGGAGGCTAATGTAGTAGTCAAGTTGGGATATGACAAGTTCCTGGATAAGCATGGAGAAAAGTGCAGATCCTGAAAATGTTGCGGAGGGAAAAAAATAGAATTTGGTAGTAGATCGGATTTGGGGATTGCAAGAGGGGGATTAGTCAAGGATAATGAAAAAGGATGGGCTTGGGAGATGAAGAAGTCTTGGGCATATTGAGCTTGAAGTGCTGGAAGGACATCCAAGGCCTAGAGGCAGGAGAAAATGCAAGAGAGGTCTGGACTAGCCAACTAGATTTGGAAGTCATCCACATGGAGGTGGTAGTTGATGCTGTGAGAGCAGATGAGCTCCTCAAACGATTGTGTTGAGGAGAGAAGTGGATCCAGAACAAAGGCTTCTCCAAAGGACACTCATAAGTAGCAGGTGGGAGGCAGAGGACGAGCTGGCAAAGGGGACTGAGGAGGGTGACAGAGGTAAAATGAAAACTAGGAGAGAACTGTGTCAGTAAAACCAAAGTTAAATAGCATTTCCAGGAGAAGGGAATGGTCTGCAAGTGTCAAAAACGAGCCAAGAGGTTCAAGCGGGATTAGAACAGAACAGAGCGGAGCTGAGTTTGTTGGATTTGGCAAGGACTTCATTGAGGACTTTGGAAGAGAGCCATGCCAGTGCAACGAAGGAGGTGGAAACCAGGTGAAGGTGAAGAAGGTGGTTGAGGGAAAGGAAGTGGAAGTGTACACAATCCGTTTGATGAGTTTGGACAGGAATAAGGGGGAATTGGGGCAGTACATGGACAGTGCCATGGGGCTGTGAATTTTTCTTTTTCAGGATAGGGGAGATGTGGGCACGTTTGAAGGAATAAAGGAAGAAACTATCAGAAGGGTGAATGGTTGAAGAAGGCAGTGAAAAAGAGTAGGCAGTGATTGGGAAAAATGCATACTATTTAATAATACATTTACACAAATGTACCCTTTGAATAAATGTACATTCGTAATTATAATTTCCTGTATTTACACCATCTGATTTTTCAAATTTAATGAGGAATTTGTTCTTCAGAAGTTAAATCTGAATAGCCACATCCTAGTCACACCAATACTTAGGGTATTCTTATTCTTATTCGTTATGAGTGCGGTATGTCCACGATTCCCATCGATTGTATTTCAGCAAAAGGAATAATTTGGTAATTGATGTTTAGAATGTCCTTAGAAAATATATTTATCTCTTTGATTCATAGAGAAGATTCTAGATCATTTGCTTTGTGAATTATGGACATGTAACTGCTCTAAGATGCCCAAAGGCTATTTTTAGAGTCAATGTTAGTAGTGAAAGGAGAAACAGAGAGAGGAGATTGAAAATTGAGCTGTTGCCCTGTCCTCACTGTGCCATGGGATGATCAGGCTTTATTCTTGAGTATCTGTGGGGATTTTGACCTCAATAATAATCTATTCATTCATTCACTTAATAGTATTTACAGATCCTTTTAATTATTCTCATATTGTATAGGTGGAGAAATTGAGGGAATGGGATTGTGAGCTACTCAAAGCTTGAGGGGGAGACCTGCTTAGAAGTGGGAGTAACAGCAAGGAATCAGACCTGCAAGGGGCTTTGAGAGATCATCTGTTTCATACCCCCTTCACCTCCCCTCAGCTAAGCCCCCTTTTCCCCCCCATCCCTCTGCTCCTCCCCCTCTCCCTTCCCTTCCCCTCAGCACTGTGCTCATCCGCTCAGTTGTATATATTTTTTATTACCCTATTTATTTTGTTAATGAGATGTACATCCCCTTGATTCTATTTATTGCTATTGTTTTTGTCTCTCTGTCTCCCCCGATTAGACTGTAAGCCCGTCAGTGAGGAGGGACTGTATCTGTTGACGATTTGTACATTCCAAATGCTTAGTACAGTGCTCTGCACATAGTAAATGCTCAGTAAATACTATTGAATGAATGAATGAATACGTTTGCAGACAGGCAGGTCAACGACTGAGCCAACCAGGACAGATGATTATCTGTTCTTTTCTGAAAGATCACTTGAAATCAATCAATCATTAATATTTATTGAGTTTTTATTCTGTAGAGAACCCTGAGCTAAACTCCTGAGAGAGTATAATAGGGTTAGTAGATGTAATCCCTGATCTGGAGAAGTTTTCAGTCTAGCAGGGATGGCAGGCACTAAAATTGTTATTGGTAGGAGGAAGCAACAGAGTAGGAGCATATCTACAGAAATGCAACAAGGAGATGTGAGAACTCAAGTATTTAAATGGAAGTGCTGAAATGGCAGTATTAGTTTGGTGGGAGACCAGGGGGTGAGATTAGGAAAGAAAGATTAATCAGGATAGGTCTCTTGGAGATGTAATTTTAGAAGGGTCTTGGAGATTGGAAGAGCAGTCATCTGTGGGTTGGGAATGGGGAGGAAGTTCCAGGCAGAAAAGAGAGCATGAGGAAGGGGTCAGTGGCGAGAGGGTCAACAACGAGGCACGAGTGCCTATGTTGTTCTTGAGAGCAGTGAAGTGTGTGACATGAGGTGTAGTGTGAAAGAAGCGAGGATAAGAAATGGGGAGAGAGTAGTCTGTCCTAAAGCCAATGGTCAGGAACTTCTGTTTGGGATAGAGAGGGATGGGCCCCTCAGTGAAGCTTCAGAAAGAGTGAAAATTTGCATGCAGAGAGAAGGTTTAGGAAAATGCTCCACATCTTCACAATCTACCTAGACGGTCTGATTCAGGAACTCATCATCCTGATGATCGAGGACTTCTGACCATCAGGAAGATAATAAAACAGCAGAAATAGCTTCTGTTTCAGTGGGATTTTTGCAAACTCATTTTCCCCTGTACGGGAACATGCTTATACGAGGACATCCGCAGGAAAGACAGAATGGTTCACCTCACCCTCCTGATTACAGACTAGCGCAGTGCTGCACTGCAGAGGCTCTGCACTCCTTGGGTTCTCAGGTCATGTGGCCCTCAGGGGTTGTGATCCGAGGCACAGCAGTGGAGTCAGTCACAGCCTTAGTTGAAAAAGGTTCTCCTATCTGGCAGCACGCTAGGGCAATGTCCCTCTGGGGGAGAAAAAAAGTCTTTAGTTATTACAAGCTGAATGTATACTTTCCTGTTTCTCAGCAGCCTACGCTGGGAGAGAGCACAGGATATCATGACTATCTAGTATTCTCCACTCCATGCCCCGGAGGGCACAGAGCTGAACACTCTCTTGTGAATGAAGGGAAGAATAGAACTGATGGATTCCTGGACCGTCCACTGAACTTTCCCTTCAAAAATACGACTTGGGTTGTAGATTGTAACATCGATGACCTCTCAAGACTTTCTTCTAGCCCTATGCTTTTATGATTGCAGAAAAGCAGTTTTTTTAATTTTTTATTCGTGGGGCGATGCTTTATTTACCTAGCTGTCCTCCTAGCCAATAGCTGGGGAATAGAATAAATAAAACCCAACATCCCATCAATGGGACTATACAATATTGTTTTTGCTAATCGAAGACAAATAGGTCAGTGAATTTATGCGAGGCTGCCATCAATTATTAGGGGACATTTTCAGTTGGGAAGTTTTTTTTTCCCCCTGTCTAAAGTGTCTCCTCTCACCTCATCCTCTCCCCTCATCTCTTGTCTGTAAGGGAGACATCCCCTAGCCTGTAAAGTCCTTGTGGGCAGGGAACATGTCTGTTATATTATTACACTGTATTCTCCCAAGTGCTTACTGCAGTGCTCTGCACACAGTAAGCCCTCAATAAATATGATTGGTGGATTTAGAGTCAATGAGGCACCTGTCCAGTGAGCGTCAATCTCTGTCTGGGGTATTTCTATTGCCTAAAGGTCCTTTCTCTGGCTCCAGTGTCCCTCCCTCTCTAAGCATGTCTCTAGATTAGAAACTTGCTGTAGGCAGGAATATGTCTGTTATATTGTTAAATCGTTCTCCCCCAAGCACTTAGTACAGTGCTCCGCACACAGTAAGCACTCAATAAATATGATCGCTTGATTAATTAATTGATTTCAGCTAGGGCTCTTCATTTTTGTTCCCTCCTGGCTTTATCATATGCATACCGGCATTTAACTGGAATGAAGTCCAAACAAACTTTTAAGGACAGAAGAGAGGATTTAAATTCATAGGTTTACAGTCAAGAGGCTGTCATGTATAGGCTAAAGCCTGCCCTCATTTCCTCCTGAACAATTCCCATTGGCTTCGATGGAACATGCACATGAGTAATTGAGGGCAGCATCTGATCCTGAGTGTTTAATCAGCAAATTATATTAAATAAGTGGTTTCTTTTTCAGATCTTCAAAGAAAATGAAAAGGTGAATTGAACTAATAATATTTTCCCTCTTTCTTAAGGCGAACACACACAAGAAACCAGTTCACCTCATTCACTCAAAAAGGATGTAGAAAATATGGGAAAAGGTAAAAAAAAAAGTTTTAATTCTATAAAACTTCACTCCATTTTGAAAGACCATAGAGATAATGGGAGGATATTTTTGTTCTATGACATATTTTAAGCTTGACAAGCAACATATGAATAATATATGGACCATTGGGTGGGTATAATTGAGATTAATGCATACATATCAATCAATACATGACACTGTAATATAATACTTTAAAATAATATATTACATTGATTTATATTCATGGATTTCTGCACAAAAATCTATCCTGTGTCTATGCAACACTTTTTAAACTGGTAAAATATTTTGTCTTATAATAATAAATTGCCATATATAACCTTTCTCTAGAGAGTTATTTATACAGATTAGTAAAATAGCTCTTCTTTTTTTCTTTATTAGAAGAACTTCAGAAGGTTTTGTTTGAACAAATAGATTTACGGAGACGACTAGAACAGGAATTCCAAGTTTTAAAAGGAAATGCAACTTTCCCAGTATTCAGTAAGAATTTTTTTTAATTTTATCACTTTCATGTTTCAAAATATGTATATTTCCAAATATTTATATTTTAAAATATGTGAATAATTCTTCTTGTCATATGTTGTACTGTTGTGTTAGCAAACACCAAAGAATGCATTCTCTCCAAGTGCTCAGAGTTGTCTTATTGTACCTTGGCATCAATTCAAAATAATTTTGGTTTTATAAGGGAAGATAAATCTGGATTCTTTTACTTTGCTGGAAAAAAGTAAGTTTGGGAGTTTGGCTACGCCAAGAATTAAAAACAGAAGAACAACAAATGCTCATTCTGGAAGTGTAGTACCCTAAGAATAATTGCCTCATATATTTTCAAAGAAAAATGAAATATAAAATGAATGGGCATATGCAGTCGTACATTTAAAAAGAAATTTTGGTAGTTTTAGGACTTTCCATTCTGCATGACATTTACATTCTGATTTTCACGTATAAGACCGAGAAAAAGGGTGTCGTAGAAGTAGGTTTAATTATCGTTGTTGTTTTAAAGAGGGGGAATTTTGTTGTTTTAAAAGATATTGATCTTTAGATTCTATAAAGTGTGTCTGATGATTTTCAGGCTCATATTCAGTTATCTTATGAGAATTCCTTTTCTATATCATTTGTAATGAATCAGCAGAAGCTTTTAATAGTTGTGGCTGTACTGATGCTCTGTCCAGGAAGGTCTGGGTTCATGGGGACATTGTTCTCAGTGAAGCCTTGGAACTTCTCCCTCGGGTAGCAACCTCAATGACAGCAGGATCCTGAAGTTGCAATTCAGCTTTAGTCTTTGCTTCCACCACCGGCGAAACAAAACTCAGCAGATGTGATTTTAGAATGGTTTTTAAATATGGAGAGGGCTGGAATCTCTTGGGTATGAAGGGGGAAGGAATGCCAAGAAGCAAAGAGGGCACTGGCGAGAGGTCAGTGGCCGGGGAGGCGAGAACAAGGCAAAATGGATTAGTTAGCTTGAGAAAAAAGAAGAGGGAAAACTGGGGTGTAGTGGGAGAGGAGAGTGGATAAGTAGGAGGGGCAGAGCTGATATTCTTAAAACCAATTTTCACCAGCTTCTGCTTATTGGGAAGAGGAATAGGTAACCCCTGGAGGTATTTGAGGTGAGGGAGGATGTTTGCAGAACAATAGTTTCGAAAAATGATCTGGGCAGCTGAGTGAAGTACAGACTGGAGAAGGGAGAGACTGGAGCCAGTAATATCAGTGAGCAGGCTGATGCAGTAGTCTCGCTGAGACATGACGAGTGCCTGTGCCAGCTTGGTGGCAGTTTATGTGGAGAGGAAGGGACAGATCCTGGAACTCCGACCAACTTTCTCATCATAATTGGAAACACCACCCTTCTCCTTAATGCCTGCCACCTTACCATTAAACTTGTCTCCTCCCTCTTGTTCATCTTCCACACACAATCTGTCTCTAAATCCTTCCTGATTTTAGAGGATCAAGAAGGGTGTTGGGGGACGGGGGTGGGGAGAGGAGGGGGAATAAAGGTAGTATGTATCCCATCCAAGGAGTTAGGGGCCCAAATGGGAGGAGGGAGATGACATGATAAGCTGAGTGGTGCAGTGGGATCCAAAATATATTTTTTTAAGAATGGGGGAGAGATGCAGATAGGTTTGAAAGGCGCCATTAGAGGATGAGTGAATGAATACAGTGATGAGTGTGGGGAAGATGATTGGGTTCAAGAGGAATTAAAAGTGATAGAAGTTGGGTTGGTGTCTGGGATTTCCACCAACACCCATTGGTATGAGTGTGGGAAAGGTATTAAGGAACTGACCCAGCATTGAGGGACCGCAGAAAGAAAAGGGGGGGTCTACACATGTGGCTTGACTGCAGCACCAAGCCATCGGATCCCCCTTCCTAGGGGGCTCCAGCCCACTACTGGAGAAGTTCCTGAGTGGTGGCACCCTCTCCTCCCCCCAGGCTAACACCTGGGGACCGGTGGATGGGTCTGAGAATGTTGAGAGAGAGAGGTTACATGTGGTGACCGGTGGATAGGGCTGAGCATAATGGAGGAGAAGACTAAGGGTTTCATGGTGCAAGTTTGGCAGAGGAATAGAGGGCGAGGGAGTCGAGTTCTGTGGAGTTGAGATTGTAGATTTGTGCATCAGGAGCGGGTACGATGGCCGGGGATAAATAGAGGTCTAGAAACAGCAGGTCTCTTTTAAGGAGGGAACGATTTTACGGGGAAGGGAATGTGTGAGAGAAGGCAGGCTAGTAGGTTGTGGTCTGGGAGACCTAATTGTTAGTAATGTTAGAGATGTTATGAAGACTAGCAATGAGATCCAATGGGTGTCCTGGTTGGTGAGTGGGTAAGGTGGACTGGAGCAGGAGGACTGTGGAGTTGAGGAGTGGAAGGGAGCGGAAAGCAGTGGGGGAGGGGGATGTGTCAAGAGGATTATCTACATCTTCAAAGTCCTTCTGAAGATTTTCTCCAGAAGGCCTTCCCTAATCAATTTCTAATCTCCCTCTCTTTTATCCCCCAAACACTTTTGTGCCAACTAAGTACTCAAACACCCTGCAGCATTTATCTAGGTTGTAGACTCTATTTCTTCCTCCTAACCGTAATTTACTTTTATGTGTACCTCCCTTGCTGGGTTGTAAGCTCCTTAGGGGCCGGAATCATGTCTACCAACTCTACTGTATTCTCCCAATCAATCAGTACAGTCCTCTACACACAGTAGGTGTTCAGTAAATACTGTTGACTGAGGTTAATTGAGAGATGTGATCTTAAAAAAACTTTTAGGTATCCTTGTTTTAAATTCATGGGCTGAAATTTATTGAGCATTCTTAGCTGCAGGATTCCCAAGGAACTGGAACAACGTACACTAGTGTGAATGGTTAAGAGGAAATTGATCAATAGGAAGAGAGCAAAATGATCCAGATGGTGGCTGTGGATGCTGGTAAATCATTCATTTTTATCAGAAACTTATTCTTTGTAGAGAACTGTACTAAGCACTTGGGTGAGTATAATAGAGTGAGTAGACACCATTCCTGCCCTCGAGGGGTTTATAATCTAACCTAGATAGGTTAGGAATGCCAAGATGTTGGCAACTCTTAAAGAGGAGAAATTTCCCAAAATGGTCACATAATGGAGACATTGATTGTTTGGAGACATTGACAACTGACAGTGACAATGGAGACACTGATTGATTGATAAGCATGAAGTTATTGGATTTCTGAGACTGGTTCTAGAGAAAGATCATTTGCACTGAAATTTCCCGAAAGTCAAGGGAAAAGGAAGTTCAGAGTTATTCCTTAAAAACAGAAGATGAAAGTCCACTTGTCAGGACTCTTGTCATCATTCAGTCACAATCCCCTTTACATTCTGCTACCCCCACTGGAGTGAGAGGTGGTGAAATTCCTACAATTGAGTAAAATTTGGATAGTATTCAGATTTTGCACATTTAAACCAATCAGGGCATTTAGCAGGACTTTTACTTTCTACAATATTAAACATCGTACATTCACAACACTCCTAAAATCAGAAGGTTCTAACGGCCTGCCAGTTTCAATTCAGAGCTGTCATATTTATCTTTTACGATCTACATTGAAATAAATCCTCTGCCGTTGCCATGTAAGCAAGTACTTCAATTAACCCTGATAAAATGCACTCTTTTTTCATCTCCGTTATATTTCACTGGCCAAGGAAGTGGCATGCGTGTACCCGGGCTTGAATAATATGTGGTTTAGATGCACCACAAAGAAGCAGTCAATTTTATCCCTGATTAAAATAGCAAATATGTATTATGTATTCTTTAACTGAACATGAGGGCCCATAAGGTTGGTTGACAGATTTTGATTTACTCAAATGAAATAGCAGAAGGGAAAAACCAAACTTTTAAAGACCATTCAAGAAGCAGAGATACATTTTATGGAAGGTGTGTGTAGATTGTACTTAGAGACAGGCACAGAGCCAATGTCATGAAATTTAAAATGCAGTTGTATTGTTGGTAGGAGCTCTAGAGGTAACCGGCAGTTAATTCTACAGCAGCTTTCCAGAATCGTCTCTTGGGATCCTGGAATCTACTGTGCTTCGCAGAGTGATTCTCTTTATTCATTTTTCCATACTCTCACTGTTACCAGCTACATCTACGTTTTCCTACTGATTCCTCTATTTATAAGCAATTTATATCTGCTTGTCTTATCCAGGGACTATGGATTTACTTCCATTGTAGTCTCTCTCAAGTAAATACCTGATTGATTGATAGTTCCGGGGTTAAAGTCGCTGCTGGGATACAGTGAGGAGTCAAGGAAGGAGTCAAGGAAGGCCCAAAGTTTTAGGGCTGGAAGAAATATTTCGAGAGGAAGGAAAAAGGCAGTTGTGACTTTTGTAAGAAAAAAGAATGGGAACCTAACGATAATATGAACATTTAAAAGGTTCATGAGACACTTAGGGAAGGGAAACAGGTGTGGAAATTGAAAGGGAACACATTACATTTGGTCAGATGTTTAAGGGGATTCTTTCCTCATCTGTAAAATGGGAATTAAAGCCCACTCCCTTCTATAAGAGCAAGGAAAGTTTAAGAGTTATTCCATAAAAATAGATGGTGAAAGCCCACTTGGCAGGTCTCTTGTCATCATTCCATCACAATCCCCATTACACTCTGCTACTCCCACCCAGCTCCCCATGGAGTGAGTGGTGGTAAAATTCATACAGTTGAGTAAAAATTGGATAGTGTTCAACAGTGTGGGACAGGGACTTTATTAAAGAATACATAATACGCTATACTGATTATCTTGTATCTACCCCAGCACTTAGTACAGCGCTTGGCACATGGTAAGTGCTCAATAAGTGTCCTAATTGTTATTATTATTGAAAGAAAAAATTAAGCTACACACACTAGAAATCAGAGTTCATCTTTCTCTTTAGCACCTGACAGAGCACTTATAAAAGTCAAAGGTGTTAGGGTTTCATGCACACAGTAAGCACCCAAGACCGATTGATTCATGGAAGTAAATGACCCAACATCAGGTCTTGCTTCCCAGCTTCTTCTGAAATATTGATTTTGTATCTGCTATTGCAAGTATCTCTCATCCCCAAGTCTCTAGTTGAAAACTAGTTGTAGCATAATGTACAAGACTGTAGCTGAATTTTTCCGTCGAACTAAATTTAGAATTAGAGATTTTTTTCTCATTTTATAAATTGTTTTTATCATTGTTATGTAACATCTTCTGTTTGTGGCAAGGACTTGTGACGTGTACTTAACTTTTACGAAAAATAATTAAAGGGCTTGTAAACGTTAAAATTAGTGCCCCAAAAGCCTTATCCAATTTTCTAATTATCATGTGCGTAGCTCTGTGCTCAGTGTCATATGAAACAAATAAGGCCTGTTTTATGCTCACATTCTAAAATGGATAACGTAAATGGACACAACAATAAGCATAGAGTCATTTACACCCTGGAATAGAGAATAAATGATTGTCAGAAAGGAAATAAGCCAGAAAATTGGATAATTACTGTATATGTGTGAACTAAATGTGATGAATGCACTGCTGGAGAACTTGTTCATATCTTAGGGAAAAGTTGAAAAAGTTAGTGAGGTGTGAAGAGGTTAGTGAAAGTGTTCGCATTTACAGGGCAGTTACTTGGGGTAACTAGGAGGCTGATGAGAGTCTGCTTGATTAAGGGTTTTAAAGAAGAAAAGACTTGATTTTGATATGAAGTATGATGGGAACCACTGATGGCTTTTGATGAGTGGGATGACTTGATGGATGAGAAAAATGACCATGGCAGATGCGGTGCTAGAAATAGGGAGACCGGGGGAAAAGAAACTGTGGTAGTTCAGCTGCATAAAATCAGAACCTTGAACTGAAGAGGAGATTAAATATAAGCCATGTTCGGTATTCCTGATGTTTCTTCACCCTGTTGTCCTCAGGCAACAGCAAATTAGATGGGGAAGGACTTTCTATGTTTTGCTTTTTTGTAAAATGAGAATTGGACCTTTCCTCAGGGAAATCCATTGGGGAAAAAATCCCTGAGATTCAACTTTCACTCTATAAAGAAAAAAACAAAGCCACACATGTGTTCTATTATGAATTTGGTCTGGCCCAGGTAAAATGAAGGACAGGTTGCCACTCCCCAGATACTGAATTGTCATTATGTGGTCTTAGATGTTCTTAGTTTGGGACAGGAAAGAGTAGGGGATACTTGGCTACTCTTAAATTCAGCGAGGAGTGAGTCAGATAGGAAAAGGCAGAAGGTAAAGGAACAGGAGGAGGCGAGGATAGAACAGAGAGGGGTGGGGATTGGATTGAAGCAAAATAGCAGGTTCGGATGTTTGTAACACAAGGGTTGGGTCTTTATCTTTGGGCAGACGACAAGATGCATGTTGAAGTAAGGCTAGGGATTGGAAGAGAGCAGGAAATTGAGGGAAGTTTGCCTTTAAAGAAGGTGAGTGGAATAGGAGCCAGGAGATTGTGAGAAAACTAAAGAGGCAACAAGAGAGCCATACCTGGAAATTCATAAATGAACAGTGAAAAAGTTGCCAGTGAAGCAGTCTCAGAGTTGAGGAAAGTGAGCATGAATTTGTAATGGCAGAAAGTCACTGCAGCAATTGGTCATCTTCCAAAGAATGAGTGAGCTAGCCACAGGTTCTGGCACTGGCAGGCTGAGAGCCTGATCTAGGGCTAGGAATGGGAGCCGTGAGTGCATAGGGTGAGGGAACCAGTAGCTGTAAATCCAGGCTATTCAAGAAGGCAGAGCAGCTGGTGAAACTCATAGTTCACAGGAGGCTAAGAGGAACAGACTTAGGGCCTGTGAAGAAAGAAGTACCTGGTCAGCCGTGGTAAGGAACTGAACTTAGCCCTAGTTTTCTGCTCTCTGTAAGTGGAACACCATGCATAGTGGATAGAGCACGGGCCCGGCAGTCAGAAGGTCATGGATTCTAATCCTGGCTCCACCATTTGTCGGCTGTGTGACCTTGGGAAAATCACTTCACTTCTCTGGGCCTCAGTTACCTCATCTATAAAATGAGGATTGAGACTGTGAGCCCCATGTGGGACAGGGACTATGCCCAACTCGATTTGCTTGTATCTACCCCAGCACTTAGTACAGTGTCTGGCATAGAGTAAGCGCTTAATAAATACCATCATCATCACCATCATCAAAGTTCTGGTTACCACTCTGTCATCCCACCGATTCTACCACCCCTGGGTTTTCCCTTCCTGGTCCTCCGTGTTGTTCACCGGGGACCTTTCTGAATTCTTGCCGGACATCATGGGGACCATGGGTCCCCAAGACTATGGCAAAAATGGTAAAGAAATGGCAATGGCTGAACAGAGCCCACAGCTACTGACGTCGGACCCACTTTCTCACAGGTCACTGGGATCGGCACAGTAGTACAAACGTTTTGCCAGACCCTACTGTTATCTTTAATTTGTTTTTCCAGTCAACGTAAGTATTTCTGTTTATACTGCATTTGCAGCCCACAACTGCATTAACTGTGTGTGTTTACTAATAATAATTATGGCATTTGTTGGGCACTTACTCTGTACCAGGCACTGTACTCAGTGCTGGGGTGGGTACAAGGAAATCTGGTTGGACACAGTCCTTGTCCCATATGGGGCTCACAGTCTCAAACCCCATTTTACAGATGAGGTCACTGAGGCACAGACGAATGAGGTGACTGCCCAAGGTCACACAGCAGACAGGGGATGGATCTGGGATTAGAACCTATGACCTCTGCTGCTGCCTTATTGCACTGCAGTCACCTGCCTCATTAGCCATTTTCTATCACTTAATTTTTGTTATAGTAAAACATCGGACGCCTGCAATCACTGGGGCCAGGCAGACTATGCCACTCCAATTTTGAAGTTTTGTGGACTTTTAGTTTCTATGGGCCACGTGCTATGGTCTGAGCAACTATAGTCTGAACAGAATGTTTTCTATACTTAATGCAGGTTCTAAATTTTGTCTGTTTACAATAAACGTTATGTAAACACTTTATAAAACTGTATTTTTAGGCAGACTGTCAATCGTATTTACTAAGCATTTACTGTGTGCAGAGCAATTTACCAAGCACTTGGGACAGTACAATATAATAATAAACACATTCCCTGCCCAGTGATCTTAAGGTGTAGAGGGGGAGACAGACATTAATACAAATAAATAAATTACAGATCTATGCATAAGTGCTGTGGGGCTGGGGTTGGTGAATAAAGGGAGCAAGTGAGGGTGATGCAGAAGGGAGTAGAAGAGGAAAGGAGGACTTAGTCAAGGAAGACCTCTTGGAGGAGATGTGCCTTCAGTAAGGCTTGGATGGTGGGGGAGAGTAACTGTCTGTCAGATAGGAGGAGGGAGGGCATCCCGGGCCAGATGGAGGACGTGGGCGAGAGGCCAGCGGCGAGATAGATGAGATCGAGGTGCAGTGATAAGGTTGGCATTAGAGGAGTGAAGTTTGCAGGCCGGGTTGTAGTAGGAGAGTAGCAAGGTGAGGTAGGGGCGGAAAAAGGATCTTTGTACTGGGCCCAGTGGGAGGACTGTTTTTTGCAGCCCCTTGTTTCCCTAAACATTGGCAGAAGGCAGCAGGTTTACCAGCCTAAAAGATTAGGGAGGAAATGCCAGTGCTGAAGTTTAGGACTTGCCCTAAACCACACCAAAGTAGCAGCGGATGAAGTGCAAGGCCCGTAGGTGAGCCTAGCATCAAGTTTTCTTCTTTATCCTAACAGCCACTCCTTTCCAGTTATAAACAGAGTTAAAATAATGGAATAGCAGTGTAATCCTTCAGTCAAATTTTGGATGGCCCAATCACTTTTATTCTACCAAAGACAAATAATTATGGCATTTGTTAAGCGCTTACTACGTGCCAGGCATGTGAGAAGCAGTGTGACCTAGTGGAAAAGCATGGCCTAAGGAGTCAGGGGAACTGGGTCCCGATTCTGGCTCTGTAAACTGCCTGTTGTGTGACCTTGGGCAAGTCATTTAACTTCTCTGGCCCTCAGTTTCCTCATCTGTAAAATGGGAATTAAATGCCTGACTTGCCTCCCACCTGGACTGCGAGACCTCTGAGGGATAGGGACTCTGTATGATCTGACTGTACTCCATTTGCCCTAGTGCTTAGAACACTGCTTTTCACTTTTAACATTTAACAAATATCATAGTTACTATTATTAGGCTTTTAGAAGATTTGAGTATATAGAGCACATTTCCCCTTCAAAAGCACAAAGGCTTTCAAGACTATATAATGAATTTTGCATAGCATTATTTAAAAAGTGCCCCTCTTATTGAAATACAATAAAGACAGTAACCATCTGTATTTGCCAGCAAGACTAAGAGGATCACGCAGAATCCTTGGGCTCTAATTTACAGTCACAACAGAGAATCCTGGCCAACTTTAATGACTGGGGTCAGTCACTTGACAATACAGAGCCATAAGACTGGCCAGAAATTAGAGTCTGGAGTGGTGGCTTGGTCCAGTTAGCGGCTCTGGTGAGGACATGAAGATTGAGTGCATCTCACAGACCGTGAAATAATGTAGTGTGGATCAACCCAAGCATTTTTACTACTTATAGAACTACATACTCAACTCTCCCTCACAGCTGTGCCTTTTTTTCTTGGCCTGGGGCTCATTTTGAAGTCAATGAGAGGTCTCCTATACAGGAATCCAGCTCTGCAGCGCTTGCCCTATAATCAGATGCCTGTATCATCGTACAAATACAAATGTTCTTTGAAATGCTTTTTTTTAAATGAGTCGAAAGAATGGGTTTGGGTTCTTTTTTTTTTAATTCTTTAGCGATATTTTGACTTAGATGTAGGAAAATGTGAATACACTACATTGTGAATTAATTGATTTTTGTCTATTGTACCCTTTTACACAGATAATTTTCAGGATCAAATGAAACGGGAGCTAGCCTACCGAGAAGAAATGGTGCAGCAATTACAAATTGTAAGATGTACTTCTTTTTACTAAAAATGAACCATGATATATGTTCTCTGATTTCATTTTTATAAAGTCATATAAATAAACTAAACCATTCATGTCTATGCTAAAAGAGCCTTTTGTACTCAATTCTCTCAGCTAATTACCCTAAGATTTACTTAGATACACGGTAGCAGATGTGTCAGAACTTATGTCTTATCTAAATGTACCTACTTAGCATGTGTCTGCAGATGTGTAAATTGTCAATGTGACAAACTGATAACTTACCTGAACCTCTCTCAAAATGTGTACAACTCAAATTTCTGAGCTCTGCACTTAAAATATATCTGGTATTCTTACAGATAAATCTGTAAAAGTGATTTTAAGGGTCTTACTAATAGGATGATAAAAAACAGGGGATCTCAGAGAGGGTATGTCTTTCATTCACCTGCAGTAATATGCCTAGACTTCATCACTACCCAAAACTTTATATTACCTTCTGAAGAATTAAAAAAATTTCCATATGTATGAGATTTTATGAAATCATCATTCCTTTAATATGAATCTTTCCTGGTGCAGTCATGCATCTCTAATATGTTATCCAATAGTGATTTTAAGCCTTTTTCCATTAGTAGAATGGGGAAAATGATATTTTCCCCACTCACCTGCAAGATGCTCTGAACTACGTGGATAAGAGGTGCTCTCAATTCTTCTCATATTTATATTGTGTTTAGGATCATAATTCACACACAGAAGACAGCTATACATAGTTATATAAAATGAAATTTGGTTAGCTTTGGCTTTTTGTGATTTAAAACGAATTTGTCTCTTGCGTGTAATGGCTACCCAGGGTTTCTTGATTTTTCTAAAAAATGTTTGGGGAATTTTACTGCATTTCAGAAAATACTTTCATGTCTATAAATATTCACAACATAACTTGGAAAAATCTCTTACGATGTTATTACACAATTTGCGGAGAGATATGGTAAAAGATATTGCTCTTCCTTTTGAATGGCACAAAGATGCCCATCGATGTCTTCGTTGATCTCAGCTCCTCGAGAAAATCTCTCATAATTATCTACAAGCCAGTACATAGCTCAGATTTGTTTTAAACCCAGCCCTCCCTCTTCTGTATTTCTTCTGAAGTCGTTGTGCTCAGATTCACTCTCAGGAAGGTGCTCTTACTTGAATGCTAACTAATCCTTATACAAACCAAACACTGCACATCCCTTATGATCTTTCCAGCCTTCGCCACCTGGGAAATAAAGAGTTCTGAGACTATTTCTTAATCTGAGTATACTAGGTTCTCTCTAATAAGGAGTGGGAGGATGGCAGCTCATCTCCCATGGGTCTGTCAGCTTCAAATCATTGCCTGTGGGCTGCAGGAGCAGGCAGGCAAGTAGCCCGGTGGTCTGGCCTGTAGATGGGTCATGGAGGGGGATTGGGAGCAGATGAGGTGGCCACTTGTCCCTTAAGCCCAACATTGGATCACCCATCCTTAGATTCCAGTGGCAGTCCCCTCCATGACTTTATTTTTTTAATGGTATTTGCTACGTGCTTATTATGTGCCAGGCACTGTTCTAAATGCTGAGGTAGAGACAAGGTAATCAGGTTGGTCACAGTCCATGTCCCAAATGGGGCTCACAGTCTTAATCCCCATTTTACAGATGATGTAACTGAGGCACAGAGAAGTGAAGTGACTTGTCCAAGGTCCCACAGTAGATGAGTGGCAGAGCCGGGATTAGAACCCAGGTCCTCTGATTCCCTAGCCTGTGCTCTATCCACCAGGCCATGCTGCTTCTTCACTACCTTTGAGGGACATTTCAAAAACTGTCCTGTAGGCTCCAAAGCATTATGTAACCAAACAGGATAGGGTTCTTTGATTTTTTTCAAGTTTTCTTGGGGTTTTTTTGGCAGAGAAAAACATAGATTTTTGATCAATTAAAGCAGGCTAAGGTAGCATTTCCTGCCTCTCATTAGAAAAAGAACATGCAGGTTGTACTTCACATGTTTGGATTGTCCTCCCCTTAAATAAGCCTATTGAAATGAGCAAGAGCTCTAATATTCGGGAAAACCAAGATGAAGCCATTTCAGGAAGAATCATTTGTTTCAAATTCAGTTATCAGGGGGCATTTTAAATCAACTTTAATCAGCCTCCTACTTTGAACAAATTTCATAACCTCAGTGCCTTAGTTCACTAAAAAAGAGGATAATTATACCTATCTTGTGGGATGCTGCTAAGGGAGAAAATCCTTGAAGGTCTCTGTAGGTATTGTGCAAATAGAGAAGAGTATCAATAAAGTTCTTCACAATCATTTCTTAGTGAGTTTTCACAATACCCTTCGGAGTTGATAGGTGCAAGTATTTTTCAGCTAAATTCTCTTAGTTAGCAAAGGGAGGTGCATAAATTATTTCATGCCTATGGTATCAGGAAGTAAGAGCCTATATCCTCATTTCCTGAAAAAATTGAGGTGAGACTTCATGGGGTATCAGTTTATATCCCCTTAATATCCTAAAACAGTTCATGCCCCCAAGTTCCTAATTGGCCATCAGTAAGAAATTTATGGTCTAGAATAAGCTAATACCTCCAATGACTAGTAAATCTGTAGAAGTTAAAAGTAACTGGTTGGAATCATTGTACAATAGATTTTCAGGAGTTTGTTTTGAGTTGACTCAACACATATAATTAATCTCTGAAGCTTTGCCTCTAAAATGTACATTTGGTAAATACAAAAACAATTCTCTAATTAATCATTTCCTTGAACTGAGGAAGAAGCATGATACCAAACTAGTTTTTTATCCCCCCACCCCCCGGGGATTCAATTCAGGGTTGAATCCTATAGTGCCGGATTCCATAGAAGAATCATATTCTCAGCTTCAAGAGTAAATCCTAAACTTAACCACAGTTGCCTTGCAATATGAAGAAGGTCAGGGACCATGTGGCTTCTGTCCCGCTGGGTAAAATTCAAGAAGGATTGTATAAAAAGAAAAAAAAGTATTCTAAGTGTGAGAATAATAATGATAATAATAATTGAGGTATTTGTTAATCAACCAATGATATTCATTGAACGCTTAATGTGAACAGAGCACTGTCCTGAACACTTGGGAGAGTACAAAACGACCGAGCTGGTAGACAATTTCCCTGCCCAAAATGAGTTCACAATCTAGAGGAGGAGACAGATATTAACATAAATGAATAATTTATGTTTGTTGAGCAGTTACTATGTGCCAAGCCCTGTACTAAACGATGGGGTAGGTACAAGAAAATTAATTCGTACACAATCCCTGCCCCACATGGGGATCACAGTCTGACGGGGGAGGGAGGAAAGATACTGAATATCTATTTTATAGATGGGGAAACTGAAGCATAGAGAAGTTAGTTCACCCAGCAGGTAAGTGGCAGAGTAGGGATTAGAACCCAAGTCCGCTGACTCCCAGGCCCTACTCCTACCACAGGGCCATACTGCTTCTCAAGCTCTCTGTGGTCTCAATATAGGGATTGCATTGTGTTTTCCCATGTCTGTATCAGTAGGGTGTTAGTGTTATTCAGGAAACTTCATTGTAGCTGCTTAACTGTGAAATGCTAATACACTATTGATACAGTTAAGGAAAAACCTTGTGCTCCCTGTGGCAAGTGACAGAGTAGTAGGCTTGAAAAAAACAGGAAGTGGTATTCACCTGAAAAACCGTGCTTTCTCAAAACTGCACCCATCCAGTTCTCTTATAACGAAGGGGCCATCTGCTTGACAATCGTCCCCTTAGATACCGACATTTTGACTGAAAAACAATCATTTCTTCCAAAGGTGCATTGCATTCTATCCAGATAGACACGTTCTCTGGAGAACATTCTCTAATGCTTCCGAGCACTCTAAAATACAGAGTGAAACACACATTATAAGAGACCTGATTACACCGCGGTAGCCAAGACAGTAATCGGAAACGTGAATTTGAAGGCACAAAAATAGGCTTTGAAAAAACATAGTTGGCAAGTTAGCCCTTAACGTAAGCTTTCAATTAAGCCAAGTTGCAGATGCAGTAGAAAGCAGAAAGTACAAATTTTGCATTTGTTGGCCCTTATTTCAAAAAGATTCCACAAATATCATCTTTGCACAACCTGTCATCCTTTAGGTCAATGAGCCATGAGCATTTATCTCAATGTAAGGGTAATAATAACAATAACAATAATGATGATAATAATATCATCACCCCCTTTAGACTGTAAGTTCATTATGGGCAGGGAATGAGTCTGCTATTTATGTTGCATTGTACTCTCCCAAGAGCTTAAGTAAAGTGCTCTGCACAAAGTAAGTGCTCAATAAATACCATTGATTGATTGATGATGATGATAATGACAATAGCTGTGGTATTTGCTTAGCATTTACTTTGTGTGAAGAATTATTGTAAGCACTGGGGTAGATTCAAGATAATCAGGTCAGACACAGTCCCTGTCCTACCCTTTGGGCTTACAGCCTAATAGAGAGGGTGAACAGGCGTTGAATCCCCATTTTACAGATGAGAAAACTGGGACACTGAAAAGTTTAGCGATTTACCCAAGGTCACACATGAGGCATGTGGAGGAGCGGGGATTAGAACTCAGGTCTTCTGGCTCCCAAGGTCATGCTCTTTCCACTAGGCAGTGCTGCTTCTCAAACAGTACCAGAAAAGTGTTCTCTAGCACGCTTTAAACATGCTCTGATGCCATTCCAGAACGCAAGGACTTCACAGCATTTTTGTGGCCTGACACAGAAATAGTGAAAATGGTTGTAGCTCACTTTTCTAAACGTAAATACCAGTAAAAAGTACTATAGTCCCTGTGAGAGGATGTGGACACAAAGTGGATTCAGCCATCTCTTCTTCCAGGTATACAGATTCACGCATTAGAATAATCCAATAAAAATTCAAGTCTGTTATTTAAAATGTACTGGAAAAGCACTTTCAAATCCCTTTAACTTTTCTAAACCAAATTTCATGAAATATTAAAAAGAGATTTATTCTTACTGAGAGCTAAGTGCAAGATAATTTTGAAAAATGAGTCAATGCATCTCAAAAAGAAATAGTTTACTCTGATAATCTTTAGTATTCAACCCCACAAATTAATAACGGCAAATAGAAAGTTCGACAAATTAACAAGCCCGCGGCAATTTAGAACCGAAATAGAACAGAAGAAATTTCAGGAGAGTGAAATCTTTTTCCCCAGACGTTTTTTGAAGGGCTTGACTAGAGTGGCCTACGGTGGTACAAAAATGACAGGTCATACAGAGCTACTGTACTACAGTGAATGGCAGGCCTTTCATCGGTCTTCCGTGCATCAGCTAACGCTGTCGGTTTGTTGAAGACCTGCTCTTTCTTCATCACAGTTCTTGAACGACATTGTGAAACTGCAATGCAGAGCACATGATAAATGGCTAAACCAAAACCTTCATTCACTGAACTTGCTGGATTTTTACACTGATGCAGGTAGGCTGAGAGAAATGGATTAGTCTCCAAGTGCCCTCTGCTGTTTTTCCAGCTAGCTGCACTGCGTCCTGTCTGGACCGAAATAAAACAGTCTCAAAGTTCTTCATTAAAAGCCTCAATTAAAATAATGGCCAATCAATAGATTTAATTCTAATGCTTCATTCAAAGATCAGTTTACGACTTCCCGATCCGCAGCAGCGGTGCGTCTTTATCATTTCTACATCAGGATCTGTTGGCAGGTGGACAAGCTTTTTCACTGGGCTTTCTCCAGCTCTAGCTAGTGGGAACTAGCCCAGGATTTTTCTGCTGAACAAGAACGGACCACCTCATGCCAGATATTCGAAAAGTTGAACACCTCTCCCCTCACAAAACTGAAGGTAGATGAATTTCTTGTGGATACTAACTTCTTATAAGTCATCCCCTTTCGTTAGAGGACTCTAAACCCCACCTGATTCATCCAATTCCATTTCAGTAAGGAGACATCTGCCAGTCAGCAGATTGAGGATCATATCTGGACTTCCAAGGTACCATGTATTAACTCCTGTTCTTAGGAAAGACTCTCAAAAAATGAATGGGTTACTCTTCTCTTTTTCCTGCTAATTTTTCGTATTAATTCTCTATCATATAGTTGAACTGTGTATCCAGCAGATTATTTCCTGCGTAAACCCAATTACTAATCATGCTTTTCTCTAACCATCAAGCTCGTAAAAGTTGAGAGCACTGGGGTTATGTATAGAAATTAACTATTTACTTTAGTATCTGTCTTCCCTCCTGGAAATGGAGGGGTGGGATCACGTTTACTAACTCTCCTGTCAGCTCCCAAGTGCTTTGTACAGCATAGCGGAGGTGTTCGATAAAAACTATTGATTGATTAAAAAGTTGTCCACTTTGCTGAAGTTTCTACTCTCTCGCCCTTCACTTTTGACTTGCTTGCTAAAGTTTCTACTCTCTCTCCCTTCACTTTTGATTTGCGTGGAAATGACTGGAAAATTTAGCTACTCTATAATTGAATGCCATTCAAATTTTCCTCTTGTCTTTCTGACAATCTTAATGGGAACAGCTTCATTTGTAGTTTGTGGTGGGGTAAGATGGAGGGGTAGGAATATTCAGACCGAAAAGGAAGCCATTGAAAGTCGCTCCAGGGGTAGATATTTTCCTGGAGTAAATAACTTGTTGAACATCCTGAATCCTAAAATTTCCAACTCCCTAATTCACAGTGTATGCTTTAGGTCTTTAATCAATCAGTTAAAGGTATTTATTGAATGCCTACTCTATCTAAGGCACTGTATTAAGCACATGAGAGAGTAAAATAGAATTAGTAGACATGATCTCTGTGTTCAAGGAGCTTACAGTCTAGTAAGGGAGATGGACACCAAAATGAATTACAGGCATGAAGAAAAATAGAGTTTAAAGATATGTATATAAGTGCTATGTGGAGTTGTGAGTACTTAAGTGATGGCAGGGAGGTGCTGAAATGGCAGTTGGAAATATAAGATTTGAAATGAATTTCAGAAAGACTTTGAAGATGGGGGGTCAGTAGTTTGTCAGATATGACATGGGAGGTAGTTCTGGGCAGAGAGAGGGCATGAGCGAGAGATTGGTGCTAGAAGAGATGAGCATGAAAAATGAATGAATAGGTTAGCTTGAAGGAAAGGAAGAGAGCAAGCCGGGGTTTAGTAGGAAAAGAGAGTTGATAAATAGAAAAGGGAGATACCCGTTTTGTGGGGATTAATACCATTGGCAGGTAAATGAGCAACCTTTGGGGGCTTTTAAGAAATAGACATTTGCAGAATTCTGTTTTACAAAATGATCTAAGCAGCAAGGTGAAGTATAGACGGAAGAGGGGAGAGACTGGAGGTCAAGAGATCAGTGAAGAGGTTGGTACCGTAGTCAAGCCAGGTTATAGACAAGTATCCAGTCTGCTGTGGTGGCCATTTGAGTGAAGAGGAAGGAGAGGGTTCCTATTCATTTTGTTAATGAAATGTACATCGCCTTGATTCTATTTAGTTGCCATCGGTTTTTACGAGATGTTCTTCCCCTTGACGCTGTTTAGTGCCATTGTTCTTGTCTGTCCGTCTCCCCCGATTAGCCTGTAAGCCCGTCAAAAAGCAGGGACTGTCTCTATCTGTTGCCAACTTGTTCATTCCAAGCGCTTAGTACAGTGCTCTGCACATAGTAAGCGTTCAATAAATACTACTGAATGAATGAAACATTGTGAAGAAAGAACTGACAGGATTTGGTGACAGATTGAATAAGGTATTTAAAAGAGATGGAAGAGTCAAGGATAATGCCAAGTTTACGGGCTCGAGATATGGGGAGGATGGTGATGCTGTCAACTGAGAAGGCACAGTTAAGTGGAGAAGAGGGTATAGTAGGGAAGATGAGAAATTCAGTTTTGGGTATGTTGAGTTTGAGGTGCCGGTGGGACATCCATGGAGGGATTGTCCTGTTGGAGGTAGGAGGGAATCCACAGTTTCAAAGGAAGAGGTCAGAGCTAGGGAGGTAGCCATTTTACTTTCTATTAGATTACATAAAACCCTCATCAAAGTATTTGAGAGCATGTCTGTGTATGGTGCTGTTCTCAGACCTGAAAAACATAAGGTGAAGAGATGAGAATCCATACCCAGCAAGAGATGACAATCCAGAGAAATATTTGAACGATGGACTTTTGGAGATTGTGACATTTCTGGAAATGGTAAAAAAGAGCAAAGCTCTGTTATTACCAGGAGTCAAATAAGCTGCTGATGCTTTAAACCATTATTCCTAAATTCCCTGTTCCCAATATCAGTAAATATAATGGAATACTACCCTGAATTTTAATTTCAAGACTGTGATCATTATCTCATAAAACACCAAAACACTTTTGGTGATAAGACCCATTAAAGAATGCATAAAATCTTTCTGTGCTTTGCTTAAGTCCTTGAAACTATGATAAAGGTAATATGAACATATTTGGGAAGTTGGAATTTCCTTACTTATGTAAAGCAGTCTGGAGGAAGAGTTGACTTCCATTTTTGTGGGAAAGGGAATCTGCTAAATATATTTTACTTGTTATCCAAAAATGCAGTATTGTAGAATTATGGGTGAAAGTGTGTTTCAAAATTTTCATTCTCCATTCCATTATTTTGTATAGGTTGCTTACACAGAAGGAAGTCTCTCGCTAAATCAGAGTTCTGTGCAGATGGGTAGAACTTCTACACCTGTGGTCAGATTCTCAATTTATGTAAATGTATGGTTTCATGAAAAAAAATCTACTTTTAGGTCAACCCTTTCCCTCCTGTCCATCCTCTTCCTCCTCTTCATCCATTAGCTCAGCTTTCTTTGTAATGTGAACTTTGTCTGCTCTCTAGCATTTTATATAGAAAAGCAACCACTTGAGACTTAGTAGGCCTTGCCAATATTTCTTGTTCTTGAAGTGCTTCTCCAATTAAAAGACATCATCATCATTAGTATTTACAGCACGGGCCTGGGAGTCAGAAGGACATGGGTTCTAATCCCAGCTCCGCCTCTTTTCTGCCATGTGACTTTGAGCAGGTTACTTGACTTCTCTGTGCCTCGGTTACCTCATCTGTAAAAAGGAGATTTTAGACTGTGTGCCAGCTGGGTCAGGGACTATATCCAACCTGACTACTTTGTATCTACCCTAGCGCTTTGAAGAGTGCCTGGTGCAGAGTAAGCACTTAATAAATACCGTTATTATTATTATTATTACTGAGTGCTTGTTCTATAGAGCACTGAACTAGTTGCTTGGGAGTATACACTCTCCTGTCCTCAAGGAGTTTAGACTCTAATGGAAACAGATGCAAATATAAAGTGTGTATGTGTGTGTGTGTGTGTGTACATGTGCACACAGTTGAAGTAATAAACAATAGCAGTAACAGCAAAAACATAGATACAACGAATAAAAACAAAAATAAACCTAAACTAATAATGAGTAAAGAAATTGGATAATAGTAATGATAATGTTATGATATTTATTAAGCACCCACTGGATGCAGTGCACACAATGCACTTGTCTGCTGTGTGACCTTGGGCAAGTTACTTAACTTCTCTGTGCTTCAGTTACCTCATCTGTTAAATGGGAATTGGCACTGAGACCCCCATATGAGACATGGACTGTGTTCAACCTGATTTGCTTGTATCCACCCCAGCTCTTAATATAGTGCCTGGCACATGATAAGTACTTAGCAAATACCACAATCATTATTATTACTATTACAACCATAATAATAATAGCAAATGCTTTAAAAAAAAGATTAGAGAGTTAAGGAGACAGCTGGTGGAAAATCTTGAGTCTCACGCCCTTGGTAAAGTGCAAGAGAAGCCCACAAGGAGCTTACACTCTCATGGGAGAAACCGACATAAAAATGCTCATGAACAGAATAATCAGAATAAGCAAGAGTACAATTGAATGTACATTCTTACACTGTTACCAAAGATAATAATAATAATATTTATATTTATTAAGGGCTAACCATGTGCCAAGTACTGTTCTAAACGCTGGCAGGGTAATCAGATTGTCCCATGTGGGGCTCAAACTTTTAATCTCCCATTTATAGATGAGGTAACTGAGGCACAGAGAAGTTAAGTGACTTCCCCAAGGTCACACAGCAGACAAGTGCTGGAGCTGGGATTAGAACCCAAGTCCTCTGACTCCTGAGCCCATCCTTCTCTACTGAGGATAAATGTGGTTTATCTTGGTTGTCAGGCTGATAGGAAGTGAGGTGTTGCAAATTCACTGGGAAGGCTTGTTAGAGGAGATAGGATCGTAGGAGGACTTTAACTTGGGGAAAATCATAGTCTGTTGGATTTGGGGAGGGAGGAAATTCCAGGCCAGGGGAATGTGAGAAAGGGGACAGAGGAGGGAGAGTTGAGAATGAGATAAGTTTGAATCTGGGAGTGTGGTGAGTTTGGGAGAAGCAAGAAGTGCAAGCCAGGGAGAGTTGGTGGAGAACCCTGAAGTTGACTGTGAAGAAATTAATAGATCTGTGCATAAGTGCTTAACGTGACATACGGGATGACATGTACGGGGTGGTGGCTATTTAGGAGGGCCAAGAAGTGGGGAGGAGTGTGGTTTAGCAATTTTCAGAGGAGAGGAAGTTCCAAGCAGGGAAAAGGGTTTCGCCTGGAGGCAGAAGAACCAAGAGCAAAGTACTGTTAGGAGATTAGGGATCTGGGATGTAACCAGAGTAGAGTGAGAAATAGCATGGCCTAGTCGAAAGAGCAAGGGCCTGGGAGTCAGAAGGACCTAGGTTCTAATCCCAGCTCTGCCACATGTCTCTTGTGTGACCTTGGAAAAGTCACTTAACTTCTCTGTGCCTCAGTTACTTCATCTCTAAAATGGAGATTGACTGTGAGCCCCATGTGGGACATGGACTGTGACCAACCTAATTAGCTTGTATCTACCCTAGTGCTTAGTACAGTGCCTGGCACATAGTAAACTGCTTAACAAATACCATTTTTAAACTAATTTACCTTTAAAAAAAATTTAATACCTTGAGACTGACAGTTCTTTGTTTTTGTTTTCTATGGAAGGAAATGGTTACCCGGGGAGGTTTTTGAGGAGGAGAGAGATGTGTCTTGAATGTCATTTTAGCAAGGTGACTAAGTAACTGAATGTGGGATAGACTTATGGAAGGGAGAGGCTGAGACAGAAAAAACAATAAAGAGGTTGATGCAAAAATCCAGCCAGGAAGTAATGAGAGCTTGAAGGGGGATGGAAAGGAAGGAGTAGATCTGGTAAAAAAAAAATAATGGCAAGAATCATCTCATCTTGATTGGCTCATAGGCCTGGGAATCATTCTGTTGCTTTGCTACCATGTTGGAAATGTAGGGGAACCGTGTGCAAATAAAGAAAACCATTTCTGTTCTTTTCACTGCTTTTACACTCCAAAGTAATTTTGGCATGGTTTTACTAATGATTCTGATGGTGACAAATTCAGTAGAGAAGCAGTATGGTCTATAATGTTTACAGTTCTGCTCTGCAAATCTGGATTCTGATCCTAGGTCTGGTTTCAGACTTTGGACAAGTTCTTTTGAAACTTTTCCATCTGTAGAAACAGGAAAGCATTATTTGTTGACAAGGGTTTTAAGCTCTTAAACAAAAAGCCACATCATTTCTGTGTGTGTCACTTTTCCCTGCCATCCATTTCAGCATCTGATCTTCCCTGTGATACACCGTTTCTACAAGACCAGTGGATTTTGATATTTAGACAGCATATAACTCACTTCTGGCCAAAATATTTTATGAGGATTTTTGTTATTTTCCTTGTTCCAGTAAATGAAAATCTTCTTGTTTCAGCCCAGCTTTTCCCATGTAACCAGAGGGAAGAAAAAATCAGCTCAAAGGACATGGGCGAATAAAACAATCTGCAGTAAATACCTTGTTATCCAAGTCTTAACTTACCCGGCTGGTTTCTGTTGTGTTTCTCCACAGATCCCCTATGCAGCAAGCTTGATCAGGAAAGAAAAGCTTGGCACACATCTCAGCAAAAGTTAAAAGGTGAGAAAGTCAGAAGAAAAATTCTGCCTTGTTCACCTGACTCATTCTTATTTTACGAATAAGCATGTCTTATCCACCTGAAACATCCTTATTTTGTAATTGTCCTCTTTTAGCGCATGTGAACTCATCCAGAGGTATGAAAAATGCCTACTGGACAAGTCTGCTTGGCAGTGCAAGCATGAATTTGAGAAAAAAACAACTGCACAACCTAAATGTTTCCCAGTGCTCTGATGAAGCCTGTCTCTGACAGCTGCAGCCTGGAAATTCTAGGGCTCCCTCATGTTCTTATTAAATTAGTTAAAACTAGCTAGCTCTTTTATGCTTTTCTCAACATGGAAAGAGGTTCTGGTTACCTGCTGAGAGGATCAAACACGGACTGAAGGAATGTGGGCAGGGGGGGGAAAAACTGCTTTTTTAGCCTTCTGTTTTCTTTCAGGCTGATCATTCCTTCCTCTCAGAATATATCTCCACATGGGGAGTTTGCCTACCTACTCCTCTCTGGTTGATGCTCCAACCCTGGCAGTACTGAAAATGACAAGTGGCATTTTCTGGCATTATGGAGTTGTTAAATTACACTCTCGAAGCTCAATTGCTACATGCAAGATAGCGCTCAACCTTTTTAGATTTCAATTTTTGTGCTTTCTGCAGAATTGGGATATGGAGAGACCACATGCACACGGTTTCCAGTGTAATCTTACAATTACAGTAGCACATTACAGTGTGCTAGAACCTGGCTTGCGGAATTGCACAAAGTCAAGTTGAAGTTTGGAATGCAGACAGAAGTAGCCCCTATTCGAGCTGCTGACCATGACAAGCTTTGTTCAATAATCAGAGTTCTTTCTCCCATTTTCCCCCCATTCCTATTAAAATGGGACTTTCCATCACTATTCTTGAGGAAGGCTAATAAGATTAATTGGGAAAATTTTCTCATTTTCATTCCTCTAATTTTGACAAACAGGAGTTCACGATCCCCACTGCCACCAGTAGAGCTTTTCATGTTTTCCCAGTAGCGTTACCATAATACTTCATATCATATATAGTCGGTTCTCCCAGGTAAATGTGAATTTGAAGTGGGTAAGGTGGACCTGCAGCCAGAATTTCCTGCAGCAGGGCTCTGCGGGCATGCAGGAGAGGAGGAAGCATATCGTAGAAGGGTTAGAGGTTAGTGATGCTGGGGTTGGGGGCAAAACAGAGAAGGCAGAGTTGAGGGTATGGATTCATGGACCAAGGGAGGAAACTTAGAAGAGAGTCCACCTGGGCCTGAGTAGGTGTGGTCTAGAGATCGGAGGTCTCTGTTGGGGGAGAGGACCGTTCTGCAGAAAGGGGGTGACAGGTTGTGTAGCAGAGGTTGTGGTTGGAGAGCGGTAATTATCCAAGGGAGAAAGGGATTTGCTTTTATTCGTGCAATGTGCCACTTGCTAAGTCAGAAACAGTGATCACTTCTGACCTCAGGTCCGCTGGCTTACCCACCTCTCCTACAAATTTCCTCTCTCCTGTCTTTGTAGATGCCTACTCGTGTCTGATTTACTTTTCTGAATATCACTTCCTTCTTTGAATTTCAACAGAAATGCACAGATTTGAATCTGCTGTTTGTTTCATCTTGCTGCTATCCTATTTTGATGACCATGTGCTTGTTTCACCCACTCATTTTGTTTTCTGCACTCCCTTATTGCAATTTCTTTTCATGAGACAGTAATAAGCAAAAACATTTGAATTCAAAGCAATAGTCCATCTGTCTCTGACAGTGGTAGCTAAGAATTTTTGGAGGAGCAGTGAGATGGCATAATAATAATAATGGCATTTGTTAAGAGCTCACTATGTGCCAGGCACTGTTCTAAGCGCTAGGGTATATACAGGTAATCAGGTTGGACCCAGTCCCTATCCCACATAGGGCTCACAGTCTCAATCCCCCTTTTACAGATAAGGTAACTGAGACACAGAGAACTGAAGTGACTTGCCTAAGGTCGCACAGCTGGCATACGGTGGAGCCGGGCTAGCCTCCTGGATATCCGTCCCTATGGTTATGGATGCACTATCTGACATTCCTAATTTTTTTCTAACAACCCACCCTAGACTTACTGTCCACATAGCTATCCACCTAACCCTTCTCAAGACTTTTAACCTTCCTTTCTCACAAGCTGAAAGCCATAAAACCTTCACAGGATTTGCATACATCCAGGCTCTTTTTGTACTGACCTATTTGCTTGCCCCTCTCTCCTGTCGTTTCTTGAGAATGTGAGCCCCTTGTGGGACAGGGGCTTTGTCCAACCTATTTACCCAGTCATTAGTGCAGTGCTTACCACTTAGTAAGCACTTAACTAATACCCCTATTATTATTGTTATTATTTCATGTCTCTTCATTTGTCCACCCCTCTTCAACACCTCTCCTGATTCTCTTGTCTCCTTTCCCTTACTTCTTCTACCCCTTCATTTGCCATTTCCCCTCTCTCTACTTTCTCTCTTAGCCCCCTTCCTGTTTCTCCCCTTTCTCCCTTCTATTTTATTTCAATCCCTCTCATTTCTTCCCAGCTTCCCTTCTTCCTCCCAAGTTTTCTCCATCTCTCTCCCTCTTCCCATCGTCCCTAACCTACCTGTCTCTCTTCACCCTTCCTTTCCCTCTTCTAAGGGGTAAAGCAGTGGAAACAGCAGGCCCTGTCTGTGCCACCCAAATCTGGCTGGCTCTAAGCCCTTTCCATCCATCCTAAACATTCATTCATTCCTCCATTCAGTCATATTTATTGAGGACTTACTGTGTGCAGAGCACTGTACTAAGCACTTGGGAGAGTACAATAGAATAAACAGATACATTCCCTCAAGGCTTGCTCAGAAAGCACAACTATCAACTGGGACATCACTGTATGTCCCTCAGAAAGTTAAAAATGCAGGGGAAATCCTAAAAAAGGAAGTAGTGAGACTCAATCCAAGACAGTGGTTTTTGAGTGTCGTGTCTGACCACAGCCCCTTGCTATTATTCCCAGTTGGGGTAAGGGATTTAGGATGCAAAGTATGATGATGGCAAGAGCTATACCTGGAGCCCAGAGTCAGTCAATCGTAATTATCACGCGCTTACTGTGTGCAGAGCACACAATGAAACAATATAACAATATAACAGACACATGCACTGCCCACAATGAGCTTATTGACTAAAGGGGAGACAGACATTAATATAAATGCTAATTTATATTAATGGTTTGGAGTCACCCCTACTCATTGCCCTTAGGCATCTGAATTCCCCCTATGGGGGCTCCTCTACAACTGTTGAATTGAGAAATCACAGAGGGTTACAGGCTTTGCCAGTTATATCTGTTCTGATCTGCAGACAGAGATTCAGAGCACAATCAATAATTTACAGATGATCACAGTGTCTCAGGAAACAGAGGCCATGCAATATCACACTAGCAGGCTCATTCACAAGTATCTCGATAATTCCCGAAGGAATCTAAAACTAAAATGGATAAAACAGTGGATTGGGTTTTTGATTAATCGTTGAGCATTTTCCGTTGTCTGCCCAAGTGACCCTTAATCTACCCTCTCTTTTTTGGTAAAGCTCTGGTACCAAGGAGTTTTACTATGATCACAGATGGTAGCACCTCATGTGTATGTGGAGGGAACAAGGATTGATGCTTCTTAGGAACTGCTGCTTTCCTCATGCTGGTTTTGTCTCTGTGCCATACCGTTCCCATAGACAACAGGGATTTCTCTAAGTAGACCCTAGTGCTTTTGGAAGATTAGTGGTTACTTAAATGCTAAGCTAAATCAGTCAAGCAGAGAATCACAACCATATCGTTAGAGGCAGCTTCTGATTCTCAACTTTCCAAGCTGAAAGGAGTTGCCCCAAGAGGAAATTACAGAATACTACAGCATTACACCAAGAGAGAGTGGATAACTTTGCTTTGCAGAGCAACCATAGGTTACCAAATTCGAGTCTAAGGCAAGAATGACCCTGAAGGTAAAAATATCTCGTTGCCTCTCAGTAGATCTCACAGTGAACAGTAAGAGGAAGCAGTTTTCCAATACTGCACACACCTCACACTCTTGATAAACTTGGCTAAGATTACCCACTAAGCCTCTGCAAGCCTTGTTGTTTTTTCTTTTGCTTCATTAGATTTGACCCTACTCTTCTTCCAGGATGTTCCATGGGCATACTCATTTAGAAGTTCTACACCCAACTAGATGTCGATTTCCGGAGAAAATTTGAAGATGATGTCTATGGATGTCAATTTGTGGGACTATTCTTTCGGTTTAAGTTCTTTGCTACATATCCTGAAGCATAAAACATATTTTCCATAAATCCTGAAGCATAGAGTCAGTTAAATTGATCAGAGGTTTCATCTGTTCTCTTTTCCACACAACTCAGACCTTATCTAAATATATGCAGCTGATTATCACAAGTTCCTTGCATCATAAGTATGGAACATCTTGGTTTGTTCCAAGCAAAACATATTTTGGTTATTAACCTGCATTTTACCTGGGGAGAAACTGAGTCACAGTAACTTGCCCAATATCAATCAGCAAGTCCATGATAAAACTGTTAGCCAAATCATTCAAGGAAACTGAACACGTTCCTTTGAACCTCATTCCAGTGTTCTGTTTACTGCTCCAATGTCTCTCTTTGTACTAAGAGACTGTATTTTAAAAGAAATCTAGAGGTCAGGTTCTTCCCTGAAGATATGACCAGCCACTAGGAATTTCCTCTGATGCGGTGTCTTTTGAACTGACTGAGAACTTTGAATCTTAGCTCTCCTAGAGATTTTGGTAGATGGAGTTTCTTTTGAGGCACATTACATTCCTACTTACAGTCAGATAAATATCCTCTTATTTATATTATTTGTTAATCACTTACTATGCAACAAACAGTGCAATTGCCAGGATAGATACAAGTTAATCAGGTAGGACACAGTCTCTGTCCCACATGGGGCTCACAGTCTAAATAGAAGAGAAAATAGGTTAATCGAATCCCCATTTTGCAGATGAGGAAATTTAGGCCCAAAGAAGTTAAGTGACTTGCCCAAAGTCACATAGCCAGCAAATGACAAAACAGAGATTAGAACCCAGTTCTTCTGATTCCCAGGCCTGTCCTCTTTCTACTAGGCCATGCTGTTTCCCTAAAATTATTCATGAATTTTAATAGTTTTCTGTTTTCTCTATGGAGTACAAACAACCCTCATGAATATTCAAAGCTATCAAGACCTAAAAAGAGTAGAAAAATGCAGTAAACTGAATATTCTTTCTGGTACATATCACATACGGAACAAGGATAAAGAGAGAATTGTAGCGATCAAAATGTTTTCCGTATAGTGTATTTATTGTTTTCCTGTTTTAGAGAGACTTTAAAAGTATTAGGATTCCTGTCTGGGGCCTACAGGATTTAAATGAAAAGTAATCTTATTTTCAAAATAACTTTTCAAAAATTGTAAACTGACTTTTTTAAGCTGACCACAGTCAGTAATAAGGATTGTCTAATCCCCGCTGAACTCTTTTGTTGATTCAGTCAGATCCACACCACTGTCACTTTCATGAGAGTGAAAATAAACGTATACAACTTAGACCCCATGGTAAATATTTGACGAAAAGCATTGAGAAGCAGCCTGCCTAGTAAATAGAGCTAAGGCCTGGGAGTCAGAGGACCTGGGTTCTGATCCCAGTTCTGCCACTTGTCTGCTGTATAACCTTGGGTAAGTCCCTTAAATTATCCATGCCTCATTACTTCATTTGTAAAATGGGGATTAAGACTGTGGGACATGAACTGTGCCCAACCTGGTTATTTTATATCTACCCCACTGCTTAGTACAGTGCCTGGCACAAAGTAAGTGCTTAACAAATACCAATTAAAAAAAAATAAAAACATGACATTCACATGGTCACTTTTCTGATCTTAACTTAAAATACCAAAATTACTTTCAAGTGTGTACTCAATAGGATTCAAAAGGAGGAACAAAAAGCTGAGTTTTATCAGTACTAAAACTTCTTTTTTTGTTGTTTATATTTTTGTTTGTTTGTTTTTTAATCACAGGAGCACAGGACTATCTGCAATTGCCCTTTTGTAAGATATAAGCTACCACTGAGCAATCTGACCTGTATAAAGACTGAAAATTGAAAGGGCTCGGGAATAAAATACAAATCAGGTTCATATGAACCCAAGGACAAAAGTGACCTCGAAGCTTCATGGATAGCCATGTAAAATATAATGTAGCAGCCATGTATTAGTGGGGGGAAAAACAAGATCAGTAAATGCTTGTCACAGATACGTTGGTGGAACCAAAGTTTGAGTCTTTGTGGTTTTGGAAGGACTTCTGAACTTCATAGAGTGTGGAATATGCTTTTAATCAATTGTGTGGATAATCCATGGGAGTGATCCCTGGTCCCTTGGATGCCATGAACACGGAGAGCACCTATGAGATCATCTTTCTGCTTTTGAATAAGTGATTCTTGGTGAAAAGGGACACAAGACTTGTCCTAGGGGTTGAAATTGCATTTTGACGGATAGGAGGGCGTCAGCCATGCACTTATTACTTTTAAAAGTGAACTGAATAGTCTTTCAAATGGCTCCTTCACCTCTGGTACTTTGCCTGCTGTATGAATTAAGATTGTATTCCTCTGGAAATATTTTACAATTTAATATTGAGTGTAATTAAGAATATAATCACTGTTATCAAAAAGGTATTTAACTCTGTTGTAGTTTCTTTAACATTCATGTGGATAAAAAAGTCTATAATAAAAAGCTATGAAATAATAGTTGTGTTTCAATGTAGTTAAATGTACATTTGCCCGGGGAAAAACAAAGGGAAACGTAATGGGCACTTTTTAGAAATATTTTGGCATAAAAAATGTGAATAAATTTTTTTGGAAAACTGACTATCTTTAAAAATGATTATTAAATGCTAAGTTAGCATATGCCACCAAATGGCATGAGTCTTCCGGATCTTTCGAGGAAAGCAGACGTCGGAAATTTGTTGTTGACTTCTACATCCTTGGATTTTACTAGCAATTCATTTATGATGTGCATTCCTCTGAAGCGCTGTTACACCACTGCCTCCAAATGAGGTTGATGGTGTTCTGCTGTCAGAAATTTGGTCTTCCTGTTAAGGCCAAGGACCACTGTGCTATTCTGGCCTTAGGAAATGTTGGGTTCGTGATGGTTTTTGAATTTTTTCATCATCCAACCTACTTAGGACTCTCTTGATTCACCATGCCCCTCAAAATCAGGCTGTGGTTTGTGTTTTAGACACCGCCCAATCCAAGCAGCACCAACCAAGCCCCAAAACACCTCAGGGCCACCAGCAAATGGTAAAGACTAGAGAGGGCAGTAAAGGTGTCCACTTTTTTTTTATAGTATTTGTTAAGCGCATACTATGTGTCAAACACTGATCTAAGCACTGGGATAGATACAAGTTAATTAGGTTCCAGTCCCACTTAGGACTCACAGTCTAAGTAGGATGGAGAACAAGAGAACTGAGGCACAGAGAAGTGAAGTGACTTGCTCAAGGTCGCACAGCAGATACATAGCAGAGCCGGGATTAGAGTCCAGGTCCTCTGACTCCCAGACCCACGTTCTTTCCACTAGCCCATGCAGTTTCCTCCCGCATCTCCAACATGGCCATGTATCTTTTCAGGTGTGGCTTTAAAAATAGGTTGCTTGACAGAAGCCCAATCCTTTACCACAGTTTAATGGTAGGGAATCAATTTTAGAGTCTGAACTTAGAATCACAGATAGAGAAGCGGTTGTCAGTGATCAGACGGTCTAACATGCTGCTCCGGGAATCTGAATGAACAGTCAGCGTGTCCCACTGGGTTTTCTGAATTTGAACTGATTGGTGAAGCCATACTAATACCGCTCTGAGGTAAGCGTTCTCTCCACTTTTGACATCAGGAAACCAAACAAGAGAGGTTGTGACTTTTCTCAAGTCATGGAGGTAGTTGTCATCAGAGGAAGGATTTAAACAGAGCCGGGCAACCAGTGGTAGCATGAAACTCTATTTGAAACTGATACTTAATACTTTAAAAATGATATTGCCTTGGGGTCCTTGGAAGAAAGGCTCTTTAAAAGAAGAATGAATATGTAGAAGATGATGGTCTCCTCCTCTAGGATTTGATGAGTCTATTTTTTTATTTGTTTTTTGGTATTTATTAAACACTTACTGTGTGCCAGGCATACTAAGCACGGGGCTAGATACAAGATAATCAGGTTGGACCCAATCCCTGTCCCATATGGAGCTCACAGTCTAAATCAGATGGAGGAGGAGTTAATGCCCAGATGAGGAAATGAGACACAGAGAAGTTTAGTGACTTATCCAAGGTCACACAGCAGGGAGGTGGTGGAGACAGAATTAGAACCCAGGACCCTGGGACAGCTGACTCCCAGGCCTGTGCTCTTTCCATTAATCCATGCTGCTTCCTGTGATGCACTCAAAATTGCCCCCCAGTTAGAATCCAAATCAGTTAACAGAAAGTCTCTCTCAAATTTGGTACCAGTTTCACTAAGGTTCCTTCAACAGCATTTATTGAGCACCTACAATGCAAAGAACACTGGGTAAGAGGTGCCTGGGGAATACACAAACTCAAGACTTGTTCTCCCTCCTGGTTTGACCATGACTCCCATTTGTTCCCTGTCCAACCCAATTATCTTGTATCTACCTCAGCATGGCACATAGTAACATCCAAATAAATACTGTTGCTATCATTATTATTAATAAAAGAATGATGAGATGTGGTCCCTGTTTTCAAGGACAATCATCCTAAAAGTGCACAACTGTACATTCTTGGTCCTGAGACCAGAGAACAGTGCTCTTTGACTGTTCATTCTGTTGGAATTTGAAGATTAAGGGAAGTGTGACTTTAAATGTGGATAAACTTGTAATTCAAAGTCATCTAAAATGAGGGACTGACTTCAGCCAAACAAACCCAAATCCTAGGCTGACCCTCAACGTGTCTGCACTTGGACTGAGATGGGCATTTTGAAGAAGGGCGTTGCTCCAGACCCTCAAAATACTGGTGAGTACTGTACTCCTCAAGCAATTTTCTTAGATTGAGCTCTTCATGTTAACCCACAAAACAGGGTAGAAGATACCATTTCTACCTATTGGGTTTATGCTCTCCCTGTTTGCTTGAGGTTTTTAATGGCTAATCCAAATTTAGTTAACCCACATCAGTGGTAGAAATAGATAAAAACCTGCAGGACCTTCCAACCTCACCTATATGTAAATGACAAACAGGGTAAAAGTCATTTCAATCAATCAATTATATTTATCGAGTAGTTACTGTGTGCAGAGCACCATACTTAGTGCTTGGGAGAGTACACCCTAACATTTTAACACTACCCTTAACTGAAACAGAGTCAAAGTTTTCAGAATAAATGGTTTTCCTTCCTTCCACTGACCAAGAGGCATAATTTCTTCTTTGGTTAGAAAACTTTCCTTAAAAGAAAGTTGATGCTTTTCGATTTTCTGGCATATTCAGGTGATGAGATTCATTCTCTCCATCCATCTAACTGTTAAGGAGAGTGGTTTCCTGGTTGACTGTTAATGATTGTTTTCTGTTATATTTTTGGCCATTTAACAAATTTTATTGATTTACACTTCCTCGTAATTAGTTGTGGTGATTAAAATATCTTTTATGCTCCACTGGAGATATGCTTTGTAAAGAACGAGCAACGGTTCTCCCAAATTGTGTGCCCTGAAGTACGTTTAGCTCCTGCTTGTATTCAGCACTAAATGCTGTCATCAGTAAAATTTCTGATTAAATTGCTCTGTAATTTCCCCTGCTGTTTTGACATTAGAGTGAGGGAGTTTGATAACCAAGTCAATGAAGGGCACGCCAAAGTGGAAGAGAGTAGGAAGGAAAATTCACGTCAAGAGAAAAGGCAGCCGTAAACCCAGCATTAATCAATGGTATTTGTTGAGGACGTACTGTGTATATAAAAAGTGACTTACCCAAAGTCACACACAGCAGCCAAGTTACAACACAACAGACATGTTTCTGGCCCACAGGAAGCTTACATTCTAGAGGGCGAGCTGCTCAAATTTTTACTCCGGGTAATACCTGGAGGCTCAGTGACCTGAGACATGACCCTCTCCCTTGAGTACACAACAGCTCATGGGAGAAGCACCCCACCGTGTCTCTATCATTCATTCATTCAACCATATTTATTGAGCACTTACTGTGGGCAAACCACTGTACTAAGTACTTGGGACAGTACACTATAACAATAAACAGACATATTCCCTGCCCTCAGTGAGCTAAAGGGCTATTTGAGATCCATTACAATCAATCCATTCTATTTACTGAATGCTTACTGGGTGCAGAGCACTGTACTAAGCGCTTGGGATAGTCAACAATATAACAGTATTACAGGGTAGGCACGTTCCTTCCAGCACTATTTTTCAATAGGTTTCAGTGGAGTCACGGGTCTCCCAACCAAAAGGGTCTACCCAGCAGTAACACTACCAGCATGCAATAATCATGGGCAGTATAAAGTTGGAAATTTTCACAGCACCACTCAATAGCACATAACAAAGCACATTCTCGACTGAGAGCTCACCTCCAAGAGGCCTTCCCAGACTGAGCTTCCCCTTTTTCCTCTATTCCCTCTCTGCCCCCCTTCACCTCCCCTCAGCTAAGCCCCCTTTCCCCCCTTCCCCTCTGCCCCTCCCCCTCTCTCTTCCCCTCCCCTCAGCACTGTGCTCATTTGTATATATTATTTTTTACCCTATTTATTTTGTTAATGAGGTGTACATCCCCTTGATTCTATTTATGGTGATTAAGTTGTCTGGTTTTTTGTCCGTCTCCCCCGATTAGACTGTAAGCCCGTCAATGGGCAGGGACTGTCTCTATCTGTTGCCGAATTGTACATTCCAAGTGCTTAGTACAGTGCTCTGCACATAGTAAGTGCTCAATAAATACTATTGAATGAATTCTCTGAAGGCTTATGCCTTTTGTCTGCTGACAGTCCTGTGCGGAAGTCTGGATATTTGAGAGGCAGTGAGGCCTGGTGGAAAGAGCCCAGGGCAGGGAGTCGGGAAACCTGGGTTGTAATCCAGGCTCTGCCACATGCCTGCTGTGTGACCATGGGCAAGTCACTTAACTTCTCTGGGTTTCAGTTTCCTCATCTTTTCCGTGGGGATAAGATGTCTGTTCTCCCTGCCTCTCTGACGGTGAGCCCCATGTGGGAGAGGGATTGTTCTGATCAGACTGTGTTGTGCTTACTCCAGCAATTAGTAGACTGCTTGGCACATGGTAAACACTTAAGAAGTATTATTATTATTATGAAGTAAAGTACAGGACCAGTGCAGTCTAGAGATCACTTCTTTCCAGAATGCCGAGCAATCATCGTCAAATACTCAAGCCAAAATGTAATTCAGACAACAGTAAACCCCGTGTCCTACTGAGAGTGCCAAGAGTTTTGAGGTGATTTCCATTCCCCTTTTCATTAAGGCAAATAGTATTTCCCAATGTAGAAAGTCAGTGACAGTGCGGGAAATATAAACTTCACAAACTCTGACTTTCCACCTGAGGCAAAGAGGCCTCTCCCTGTTGAATCACAGACACTTCCCAAACAAAAAGTATTTCCCCATGAATCTATCCCCAAAATATCCTATCCCTGGCATACTTTTATTCCCCTTAATAATAATAAGGGCATTTGCTGAGTGCTTACTATGTGCCAGGCACTGTTCTAAGCGCTGGGGAAGATATAGGCTAATCAGGTAGGACACAGTCCCTCTCCCACATGAGGTTCACAGTCTTAACCCCCATTTTACAAATGATGGAACTGAGGCACAGAGAAGTGAAGTGACTTACCTTAGGTCACCCAGCAGACAAGGGGAGGAGCCAGGAATAGAATCCAGATCCTCTGACTCCCAGGCCCGTGTTCTATCCACTAGATCATGCTACTTTCTTCATCTATGGCTCCATCTTGTTAAATGTTCTCTCCCAAGTACTTAGTACAGTGCTCTGCACACAGTAAGCAATGAATACCACCGATTGATTGACTGATTGGAGCTAAAAGCCAACAGAGAAGGATTATTATATTGCCTTTTACTGTAGGGCATAGATCGGTCATAATTGCAAAGCTAGGATAAGGCATTGGCAGCACCTGGTAAACCATAAAGAGGAAGTTCAGCCCTTTACCTACTATCGTAATGCTGCAGGTAAACTTCCACCAACTGCCACCTTCCTGGGCAATAACAGCAATTCAGACGAGCCGGCAGTATTCCAAGAAAGGCGTGGGGTCTGAAATCATTATCACTGATCATCCATTAGGAAGAATTTCCTGGCTGGAAGGGAGGTTGTGGCATTTACTTCCCTGTTTTTTTTCCAAGTGGTTTCGATGTAATCCTCCCCAGGTGCGGGGTGATGGAGCAAATAATGGACCTCTCGGGGATGGGAGAATATTCTCAATCAGTTCTTGCTTCTCTAGGTCAGGTGGAAGAAAAGGAATTCCAGCTCCCTGCACAAATCCTGAACTGTGATCTCACCTCTACAACTCCAGCTCCAAACAATCAGTTAATCAGTGGTATTTATTCATTGCTTACTGTGTGCAGAGCGCTGTACTAAGCACTTGGGAGAGTACATTACAACAATAAACAGACATTCCCTGGCCTTCAAGCTTACAGTCTAAAGGACAGTGAATCAATCAATCAGTTAATGGTATTGATTGACCAGTTACTGGGTGCAAAGCACTGTACTAAGTACTTGGGAGAGTACAATACAACAGAGTTGATATATTCATTCATTCATTCAATAGTATTTATTGAGCGCTTACTATGTGCAGAGCACTGTACTAAGCGCTTGGAATGTACAAATCAGCAACAGATAGAGACAGTCCCTGCCCTTTGACAGGCTTACAGTCTAATTGGGGGAGACAGGCAGACAAGAACAATGGCAATAAATAGAGTCAAGGGGAAGAACATCTCATAAAAACAATGGCAACTAAATAGAATCAGGGTGATGTACATCTCATTAAACAAAATAAATATGATGATGAAGATATAGTTGAGCAGACGAGTACAGTGCTGAGGGGCTGGGACGGGAGAGGGGGAGGAGGAGAGGGAAAGGGGAGAGAAGAGGGTTTATCTGGGGAGAGGTGAAGGGGGGGTAGAGGGAGCAGAGGGAAAAAAGGGGGAGGTCAGTCTGGGAAGGCCTCTTGGAGGAGGTGAGCTTTAAGTAGGGAATTGAAGAGGGGAAGAGAATTACATTGTCGGAGGTGAGGAGGGAGGGCATTCCAGGACGGCGGGAGGACGTGGCCCAGGGGTCGACGGCGGGATAGGCGAGACCGAGGGACGGTGAGAAGGTGGGCGGCGGAGGAGCGGAGCGTGCGGGGTGGACGGTACAAAGAGAGAAGGGAGGAGAGGTAGGAAGGGGCAAGGTGATGGAGAGCCTTGAAGCCTAGAGTGGGGAGTTTTTGTTTTGAGCGGAGGTAAGCAACCACTGGAGGTGTTTAAGAAGGGGAGTGACATGCCCAGAACGTTTCTGCAGGAAGATGAGCCGGGCAGAGGAGTGAAGAATAAACTGGAGCAGGGCGAGAGAGAAGGAAGGGAGATCAGAGAGAAGGCTGACACAGTAGTCTAGCCAGGATATAACGAGATATATGTTCCCTGCCCACGGTGGGCTCCCAGTTTAGAGGAAGAGGCAGACATGACTATAAATAAATAATTTATGACTATGCACATAAATGCTGCAGTAGCATCCGGCTTCCTCCCTCCTCAACCCCTCCTGAGGAGCTCAGAATTAGTCATCTGGAAGATCTAGGAGCACAGGTGTGACTATGAAATTATTGAATTCATAACCCTCTGCCTCTCACCAGTTCTGGTGGCATAGTTATCTGCTTGGCCACCCTTTGAAATAGTTCAGAGACTCCCAGGTCCATGTGGGAGGTGAAGCAGTGTGGCTTAGTGAATAGAGCACAGGCCTGGGAGTCAGAAGGACCTGGATTCTAATCCTAGATCTGTCTATGTGTCCACTGTGTGACCTTGGGTAAGTCACTTCACTTCTTTAGGCCTCAGTACCTCATCTGAAACCTGGGGATTAAGAGCATTAGCCCCATGTGGAACAAGGACTGTGTCCAACCTGATTAATTTATATCTACCCCAGCACTTACAACAGTGTTTGGTACATAGTAAGCACTTAACAAGTACTATTATTATTATTATTTTTAGGAACTGCTAACCTACCCTGGTCTGAGTCTGTGAAGGTGGGTGCCAGAGAGAAACTTCTGAAACTTCTGTTCCTGTGACTGGTAGAACACTTCCACTTCTCCTTCTAGGGTTTCACAGTAAGAGAAAAATCCTTCCCAAGAAATCCCAATCTTCTTGGGAGGGGAAAACAAAATTTTGGGAGCCCCTGTGATTTCAGTTTCTTCCATAAAATAATTTTGACCAAATTCCACCAGAAGATGATCACCAGTCAATAAAGAACAGTCAACCATTTTCCAACCATGTAACACTTTATGGTGCAGCCGTCAAACACCAAAGCTCTACCAGCAGCAACAAAGGCTAAGAGAAAAGACACAGTGACCTATTGAGAAGCGGCATGGCCTAATGGCAAGAACATGGGCTTGGGAGTCAGAGGATGTGGGTTCGAATCCCAGCTCCGCCACTTGTCTGCTGTGTGACCTTGGGCAAGTCATTAAACTTCTCCATGCCTCAGTTACCTCACCTGTAAAATGGGGATAAAGACTGTGAGCCCCACGTGGGACAACCTGATTGCCTTGTATCTTCCTCCAGTGCTTGGAACAGTGCTTGGCACATAGTGCTTCCCAAATGCCATAATTATTATTATTATGATTATTAGAAAGAATAATGGCCTGGGAATCAGAGGACCTAGGATTTAATCCCAGATCTGCCACTTGCCTGCCATTTGGCCTTGGGCAGGTCACTTAACTTCTCGGGGTCTCAGTTTCCTCATTGGTGAATTGGATATTCAATACCTGTCCAACCTCTTAGACTGTGAGCCCGTTGTAGGATGGGGACTGTGTCTGACCTGATTATCTTTTATCTACCCAGCACTTAGAAGAGTGTTTGACACATAGCTAAACGCTTAACAGATATCACAGGTAGTATTAGTATTCTATGATTTGAGAAAAAACAAAAGTAAGTTATTGCTTTCTGAGGATTTAGGGGCTTAGTTTCTTATCAGTAGTCATTAGAAGAATCACCTGCAGTCAGTCAGCTAGGCATTTTCTCTTATTTCTCTTTTTATTATTTCCAAGGACAGTGGTAGTTCTTAATATCTTCCGACCTGATGCTAACATTGATATTTCAATTTCAAATGCAAAATCTGCTATTTCCACTAAAGCATCAAAATTCACTGGCTTTCACCCTTCATATTCTTTCATTGAAACTTCATACCAGGACTAGCACCAGCTTGTGAGAGGTCACAAATAAGTTTGAGATTCTTTCTGTGGAATTTTATCATTTTGGCCAGTTGCTTTTTTCAAATGCCTTCATGACGACTCATTTCTCCCAGACCCTTCAAAAAAAAATCCATTGTGGTGGGTTTTTCCTTCCCTAAATCCATTTTAACTAAAGGTTGTCATTGCAAAAGATAGAATTGAAAGCATACAAAAATACCTGGGCCGGGCAGATGATTAACATATTTATTAAGTGCATATTGCAAGAATAAACATCTTGGGATGCCTTCGCTGATTCGGAGTCCAGTTCATGAGGAGTCAGGATAGTTATAAAAATGTCATACAGAAGCCAGTATATTCAGTAACCAAGGAAAAATGAATAGAGCACAAGGGATGCTGAGATCGGAAGATAGAAAGGAAAGGACATCAAAGAATCACTGGATTTGATTTCAGAATTATTTTCAGTAGTCTCTACCTAGGATTTCATTGTTGGTATGCCTTGTCCTGCATTTATTTAGAAAAGGTCTGTTGAAAGTCTGTTGGAACTATGATGTTGGCTCACTAAGCTTTCAATACCATTTGGTTGTTTTAATATGATAACTGGATCCATCCCTATAAAGGTGACCCCCTCCTCACCAAAAAAAACCCCAAAACAACAAACATAAAGATGCATTCCTTGCCCTAATCTTTTCTCCTCTTGCTATATTGGGTGCCTGAAATGAAGCTGGTAAATTTATTATTTTTATAAAACACTTACGGAAGTTAAGAAACAGATATGCTCTCAATCCTACTTACTGGTTGTCTTATGCCAGAGTGAGAATTTTGATTTTCCTATTCTACCACTGCATTGATACAGGTACATTTCTTGGTTTGCTTTGAATATGTACAGGTACAACAGACAACAAAGAATAGGTATCTTGTCTACTAATCCTCCCGGTGGACTGGATCCAGCCCATCAGGAAATCTAATCCTCCTGTGGGCCAGATCAGAGCTGACTCTCAGCCAGCCGCTTCAGGTTGGGACGTTTCCAACCTTGCTCCATTCCAACTGCCGTTGCAGGTAATAACCTTCCAGAATTCCACGGCCCTAAAACCAACGGCATTGGGGGGGGGGGGGTGAGTTTCTGCACCACGGCATCTCACAGTCAGGAATGAGCCACTTTGAGCCAAGTGGCTGCGCCTGGAGTTTAAATGGTGCATGGGACATTCTCCATTTATCTTATCGGCCCGGAGAACTGGCTTTTCCCCTTGAGTGCTAAGGAGAGCCTGGGGAGTCAGGGGGAAATGTTTGTCAACGATTATCAGTATATATACTCTTGCCCAAGAGTCAAACCTTCTTGACTGAAGGATAAATTGTACAAATTAAGTGAACAAATAAATACCGAGGGAGTCATTACAGGTCCCTCCTCCCAGGATGTACATGATGATAGATGCTTTTTCTTAACATTTTAACTAGGGGTTTTATGAGGATAGGTTGACCAGGTATTTTTCTCCACAAAGGACCGACCAGGAGCAAATGTGCTTAAATGCAGTGAGAGGGAATGTGGCTGGTTAATAGGAAGAAATTCATGATTAAGAATCTTGGAACTGAGGGAGACTGGACAACTGGGTGACTTTGCTTGCCTTATGCACCACACAGAGAAGTTAAGTGACTTGCCAAGGTCATACAGCAGACATGTGGCAGAGCCGGGATTAGAACCCAGGTCCATGTTCTGTCCACTAAGCCAAGCTGCTCCTCTAAGTATTCCAGCCTTCAAAATAATTTTTCAGCCCTATGTAGCAATTCTGCAAAGGGGCCTTGATGATGACAGGCTCTGTAGTTCAAACATGACCACAGGAATATAATGAAATGAAATGTAACACTCTCAACAGGGCAGAAAATATCCTTGCCTCTTTACCCTCAGCAACTCTATCTGAGTTGCTTTTTTTTTAACCACCATAATACAATGAATGACTTAAAGAAAAGACCGGTGTGGCTGTTAACATGCCAGTGTGGATTTTAAAGAGATGAAAATCACGTCAACTTCATGTAAACTTTACTGCCTCCAGTCTCTTTTAGCAATATACATCTTCATTATGAGGTTGAAACCTGAAGCCATTTCTTATCTGTTGTGTTTGAAACAATTAGGAAACTACCCTCAACAATAACCTTTGTTTTAATGCAGTATTTCTGGACATTAGTTTTTCCATAGAGGTTAGTAAAGTAGCTCTTCCTACTTGTGTCCAGTGGGGATACAGCACAGGAAATGGCTATGATTGATTGTGGCTATCTGACAATGCCTGCTGTTGACCTCAGAGCCCTCTGAAACATGGCTCCCTGTTTAATTATAGCTCACGATTCCAAGTGTCTGCTTGAAATGCTCACCCACATACCCTCAAAAGCAGTAAATGACTGAATTTCAGCCCAAACAAAAGAGATTTCGGTCTGTTTCACCGCCTGGGAGTTGGGGTTTGGGGCACTAAGGTTTTTGAAAGCTTCACCCTTTTGTCCCTGTGATCCTAGGGATAGAATTGAGAAGGGTAAAGAAAGGATCACTGAGCTTCATTAAAAAGTCCCGGAATTAAAGATTCATGATTGTGATTAGTGGTGAGCATTTGATACAGTGGCTAAGTCTCTGGGCTTGCTCTTTAATGAGATCCCCACCCCCACCCTTCAGCCCTCAACTTCAACATTCCCTACCTACACTTTTCTTCTTCACATATGTGTCATTAGGCGGTAAACATTCTGAAATTGTTTGCGTTTGCCAACAGGCAGCCTTGGGGAAGGGGACACTCCGAGCCGGCTTGCAGATTTTGCAGCTGAACTCAGCTAAATGTGACTGAAGAATCCCATCTGAGCTGACAGATTCACTTGTCTGGGAAGTCTAAAGGACCTGGCTTCTAACCCCAGGTCTGTCACTTGTCTGCTGTGTGACCTTGGGTAAGTCACAACCTCTCTGTGCCTCAGTTACCTCATCTATAAAACAGGGATTAAGACTGTGAGATCCACATGGGACAAGGACTCTGCCCAGCCTGATTAGCTTGGGTCCAACCTGATTAGCTAGGCTGAAATGAACATGCTTTCACTTGTTGGGAAACAGGCATGGTGGGAAGGGCTGAGATGAGAAGGGGGCATCAAACCACACTTAACCTCCAAAAGAGGGTCCCTCCCTCCTGGAAACCCTCCACCTCACTGCCAGAATTAGGAGGGGGCTCTGTAGTGCTTAGAACAGTGCCTGGTACATAGTAAGCATTTAACAAATACCACAGTGATTATTATAATTACCCTTATTATTATTAGGTAATGTGGTTTCTGGCCAAGGCCCATTTTACCACACTTCCGAAGCAGAAAATATTTCATAAAATTTCCTTCATCCACGCTGTAGTCACTCTGTCGAAGCTTTTTTTCTGTTCATTTTAAGATAGTGGGCTCTACCCTAGCCAATCAATCAAAAGTATTGAGAGTTCACTGTGTGCAGAGAACTGTTCTTAATTTAGGAAAGGAAAATAGAATCAGCTGACATATTCCCTGCCCTCAAGGAATTTACAGTCTAGCAGGGAAGACAGAAGCAAAAATAAATTACAGATAAGAGAATGTAAAGATATGTATGGAAGTGCTGGGTTGGGGGTGAGTACCCAAAATGCTTAGATGGTGATGAAACTTGAAGAGGCAATGGTGTCGTTGTGGACGGAACGCTTTTGCTAATTCTGTTCTATTGTGCTCTCCCAAGCACTTACTAGAGTGTTCTGCACATAGTAAACGCTCAGTAAATACCACTGATTGAGGGGTAAAAGGTGGAGAGACTGCAAACTAATCAGGGAAGGCACCCCTGAGTTCAGAAAGGCTTTGAAGTTGGGGAGGTTCTGGTGTGTGTGATGTGAAGAGGGAAGGAGCTTCAAGAAGAAGAAAGGGAGTAAGCAACTGACTGACAAGGGAGTGGTGGTTGACTGGCAGAGTGACCTCTGCTAGTCAAGGCCAGATCAACTCTCTTCGATACAAGGCTTCGATATATCCAGTTGGTACAACGTCCATACGTGATCGGACGAGCACAAAACATGATACATACTTTAAGACAGGCAGGAATAATTCCCACAATTTCCCATCCAGACCCAGCCCTGTTTTGTTCTCTAAGTGATCAAATGCCACTGCTAAGAAAGGTCAGGGGTCTTGACCTCGCTAAAGGAGCAACAGCTTCATCTTGAGTTGATATTCTAATCTCCCTGATAGGACAGGCCAAATGGACAAAGGGAAGAAGATATGGGATGTGCTTGCCTTGAGTAGCAAGACTGAGCAGTACTTGGTTTTCTTGTTATGAGGCAATCAGGCAGGCCTAGAAGTGAAACAGCTCCCTGGGAAGGTCAGAGAGAGAAAGGGAAAAAGGCAAGACCCTGACCACCGTGCTTTCACACTGCCTCAGTTTCCTCTCTTGAAAACGGGGATTCAATATCTCTTCTCCCTTCTACTTACACTCTGAACACCATGTGGGATAGGGAACAGCGTCTGATTATTTTCTAGCTTTCCCAGAGCTTAATGCAGTGCTTGGCACACAGTAAGCATTTAAAAAATACCACAGTTAATATTACTGAGAACTCCTCAGGGAAATACTCTGTATATCTTTCTGGTACCAGGATTTTTTCCCCCAACAACAGATACCAGGTTTTTTTTTTTCTGGTACTTATTAGGCACTTACTAAGTGCTGGGTGAGATACAAGCTAATCAGATAGGACATAGTTCGTGTCCCAAGTGGGGCTCACAGACTTAATCCCCATTTTACAAATGAGGTAACTGAGGCTCAGAGAAGTGAAGTGACTTGTGCAAAGTCATAGAGCAGCCAAGTGGCAGAGCCGGAATTAGAATCCAGGTCCTTCTGACTCCCATGCTTGTGTTCTATCCTCTAGACCAGAATGCTTCTCAATCAATCAGTAGTTCTCACTTAGCAACTACCGTGTGCAGTGCATTATATTCATGCTTAGAAGAGTTCAAAAGGAGCAAAAGACTCAACCCTCACCCTTATGAAGCTTACAATCTAACTGGGAAATACAAAAGTAATAATAAATCATCATCTTTGCAAGCCCTCCCTCCCTTAAAGGAACAGAGGAGACTTAAAGCTAGTCTTAAATTTTGCTACGTGGGGAAATTCCACCAAAATGAAACTTCCTTGAAGGCAGAAACCATGTCAACCAATTCTCTTGCACTCTCCCAAGGGCTTAATACAGTGCTCTGCACCCAGTAAGGGCTCAACCAATACCACTGATTGAACGTGGCGGTTGGTCATGTTGGGAAATAGCATGGCTTATGTTTCAACCCTGGCCTCAGAGCCAGAAGATCTGGATTCTAGTCCTGACTCTACCACTTGCCTGCTGCGTGACTTTGGGCAAGTCACTTAACTTCTCTGTGCCTCAGTTTCCTCAACTACAAAATAGGGATACGTTACCCATTCTCCCTACATAGGCTGAAAGCCCCATGTGGGTCAGAGACTGTATCGGATCTGATTAACTTGTATGCACTCGGGCGCTTAGAGAACAATGCTTGACACACAGTAAGCGCTTAACAAATACCATTAAAAAATCCTGCCAGAGGGAGGATTTTGTAGTCTGTTCCACATTATCAATCAATCAGTAGCAGTGATTGAGTGCTTACTATGTGTAGAGCACTGTACTGAGTGCTTGGGAGAGTATAATACAACAGAATTAGCAGACAGGTTCTCCGACATAAAGAGCTTACAGTCTACCCTCTCCTCCCATCCTCTTTTCACCATATCCCTGTCTAACAACCCACCAAGTCCACCAAACCTCTCAACCCCTCAAAACAGCATCTGACACCTTCCAGGTGTCTCGTCTCTTAGTACGCCCTCTGGACTTTCTTCCCTCTCATAATCCCATTTCACTGTGGTCTGTGGAAGCTTGGATCCCTGGTGTGCAAACTTCTTCAAGCTTGATCTCTTCCTAGCCTTTCTCCGTCATCGCTGAGACACCGTTCCTCCTCAGTCTCAAGGGGGCCTTTTCCCCCATCTTATAGGGGAAGAGAGGAGAATTGGCTTTCTCCTTGACTCCCCAGTGCCACTTTCACTAAATTTCACCCCCTCTTTCTCTCTCTTACTCCTTCTCCTCCTTTTCCTCTCCTCCTCCTCTGAATCTGCCTGTCTCTGCCACCCTCTGCAACTGTTTTCTGCCACCCTCCTGGTTCTACTGCATTTCTGTCTGACTTTGCCACTATTTCTACCTTTCTACTGTCACTCTTTTCTCTTATTCAACTTCCATGTAGATGAACCCTCTAACCACCTCCCCCCCCCCAACCATCTATTTCCTTTCTTTTTCAAATTTTGCTGACCTCTGGCCACACAACAGTGTGGACACACACTAGATTTTAATATCTCATAATAATAATGATTAATAATAATTGTGGTATTTGTTAAGCGTTTACTATGTGCCAGGCACTGTTTTAAGCACCAGGGTAGATACAAGATTTTCGGGTTGGACACGGTCCCTGTTTCACGTGGGGCTCATGGTCTTAATCCCCATTTTACAGATAAGGGAACTGAGGGGAGGATAAATTAAGTGACTTGCCCCGGGTCACACAGCGGACAAGTGGCAGAGCCGGGTTTAGAACCCACGCCCTTCTGACGCCTAGGCCTGTGCTCTTTTAGGCCTTGCTGTTCTCAGAACACCTCTTCATCTCTGGAGTTGAATGAAATGTCCGGCATTTGCAGCCTCTCCTCCTTACGTGCTCTCAACTTCCCTCACCATGGCCAAAAGAACTGCCTTCCCTCCCCACCACCCATGGCCGACTCCAGCTTCCCTCCGCGCCACTGAGGAGACCCCATCCCGTCCGGTTTGCCACTGGTGGGAATTCATTCATTCATTCATTCATTCAATAGTATTTATTGAGCGCTTACTATGTGCAGAGCACTGTACTAAGCGCTTGGGATGAACAAGTCGGCAACAGATAGAGACAGTCCCTGCCGTTTGACGGGCTTACAGTCTAATCGGGGGAGACGGATAGACAAGAACAATGGCACTAAACAGCGTCAAGGGGAAGAACATCTCGTAAAAACAATGGCAACTAAATAGAATCAAGGCGATGTACAATTCATTAACAAAATAAATAGGGTAACGAAAATATGTACAGTTGAGCGGACGGGTACAGTGCTGTGGGGATGGGAAGGGAGAGGTGGAGGAGCAGAGGGAAAAGGGGAAAATGAGGCTTTAGCTGCGGAGAGGTGAAGGGGGGATGGCAGAGGGAGTAGAGGGGGAAGAGGAGCTCAGTCTGGGAAGGCCTCTTGGAGGAGGTGATTTTTAAGTAAGGTTTTGAAGAGGGAAAGAGAATCAGTTTGGCGGAGGTGAGGAGGGAGGGCGTTCCGGGACCGCGGGAGGACGTGACCCAGGGGTCGACGGCGGGATAGGCGAGACCGAGGGACGGCGAGGAGGTGGGCGGCAGAGGAGCGGAGCGTGCGGGGTGGGCGGTAGAAAGAGAGAAGGGAGGAGAGGTAGGAAGGGGCAAGGTGATGGAGAGCCTTGAAGCCTAGAGTGAGGAGTTTTTGTTTGGAGCGGAGGTCGATAGGCAACCACTGGAGTTGTTTAAGAAGGGGAGTGACATGCCCAGATCGTTTCTGCGGGAAGATGAGCCGGGCAGCGGAGTGAAGAATAGACCGGAGCGGGGCGAGAGAGGAGGAAGGGAGGTCAGAGAGAAGGCTGACACAGTAGTCTAGCCGGGATATAACGAGAGCCCGTAATAGTAAGGTAGCCGTTTGGGTGGAGAGGAAAGGGCGGATCTTGGCGATATTGTAGAGGTGAAACCGGCAGGTCTTGGTAACGGATAGGATGTGTGGGGTGAACGAGAGGGACGAGTCAAGGATGACACCGAGATTGCGGGCCTGCGGGACGGGAAGGATGGTCGTGCCATCCACGGTGATGGAGAAGTCTGGGAGCGGACCGGGCTTGGGAGGGAAGATGAGGAGCTCAGTCTTGCTCATGTTGAGTTTTAGGTGGCGGGCAGACATCCAGGTGGAGACGTCCCCCTGAGGCATGAGGCCTCATAGAAGCCTGGGGAAAGTCGATGACCGCAGAGCTATTGCTATGGACTCCGAGTCATGAAGAAAAATCCTGCTCCCCTAACCACAGCTCCCTACTGATTTTCCTTTGTATTTTGCGTACTGCGTATTTGTCCTGCTTGCTATTTTAATATTTTAGTGTTTCATTGCATTCATTGATGTGTTTGTATTCACCTTCTCACTTCTTCCCCCACTTTCATAGGGGCGCCTCCAGGGACAGGATCCTTGTCCAATTCCCAACTGCATATTCTTTTCCCAAACTTTGAACGGTGCTCCAACAAAAAAAAGCGATTAAATATTACTATTACTACTACTAACCTCACCAACTCTGACTTACCACTACCTGACAACAATAATAATAACTGTGGTATTTAAGTGCTTACAATGTGCCAGGAACCACACTAAATGCTGGGGTGGACATAATCCATATCCCGCATGGGGCTCACCATGTTAATCCCCATTTTACAGATGAGGGAACTCGGGCATAGAGAAGTGAAGTGACTTGCCCAAGGCCACAGAGCAGGTAAGTGGTGGAGCTAGGATTAGATCCCATGAGCTACTGACTCCCAGGCCCGTGCTCTATACACTGCCTCAGGTTGTTTCTACCTGGCCACCTCAACCAGACCCCTTCCTTCACCAACTCCGCCATCGCCTCTACTGTGACCCCTTGATCTATCCCAGGATATGACAGTTTCTGGACTCCCTGACCACCCTCCCCTCCCTTGATATCAAAGTATGTGCCATCTACTCTGTCCTCTTCACCAATCTTAAGTCCCTCACCCTACTGTCCTTTCACCACTCTAGTATGGCCATCGCAGCAGCGGATCTCCTCCTGTGCCCATGCAGCTGAATCTAGCTACCGGAATCAAGGCACCAGGCTGACTTCTGCCAATTCAATTTTACTCTTTCCTGCTCTACTCAGCTCTCCTTTCTGGAGAAGGAGCGTGGCTCAGTGGAAAGATCCCGGGCTTGGGATTCAGAAGTCATGGGTTCAAATCCCGGCAACCACCGCTTGTCAGCTGTGTGACTTTGGGCAAGTCCCTTCACTTCTCTGTGCCTCGGTCACCTTGTCTGTAAGATGGGGATGAAGACTGTGAGCCCACGTGGGACAACCTGATCACCTTGTATCCTCCTCCCTCAGCGCTTTGCACATAGTAAGTGCTTAACAAACACCATCATTATTATTATTTGACACCTCCCACACAACCCTCATCCAGTATCATGATGCAAATCCCCCATAACTCTTCCTGAATTTTTCACTCCTCCTGAAGCCCCCAGGGCCTCTCCACCTCTCCTTAATGCCTGACATCTTGACCCCACTGCCACTTCTGCCCTTTAGCGCAAAGTAAACCTCTAAGTATTCACAATTCCCTCTAGACTGTAAACTCCTGTGGTCAGGGATCATATCTACCAACTTTATTGCCTTTTTTTACCCTCCCAAGCGCTTAGTATAGGGATCAATCAATACCACTGATTGATTCATTGATTATTATGTGCTTATATGCAAACTTCATATAAGCTATTGATTCCTCCTATCTGTAATTTACTTTAATGTCCATTTCCCTGATGATTTTGTTAAATAAATACGAAATGATGGGATTTGTTAAGCCCTTACTATGTGCCAAGCACTGTTCTAAGCCCTGGGGTAGATACAAGCTAATCAGGTTGTCCCACGTGTCCCACTAAGACATGTCTCACTGTCTTAGTCCGCATTTTACAGATGAGGTGACTGAGGCACAGAGAAGTTAAGTGACTTGCCCAAAGTCACACAGCTGACAAGCGGTGGAGCTGGGATTTGAACCCATGACCTCTGAATCCCAAGCCTGGGCTCTTTCCACTGAGCCACGCTGCTTCTCTAGAAAGGAGAGGTTGTCTCACAGTCTTAACCCCCATTTTACAGATGAGGTAATCGAGGCACAGAGAAGTTAAGTGTCTTAAGGGCAGGGATCATGTCTACTTAATTCACCTGAACTCTCCCAAATACTTAGGGCATTGCTCTGCACACAGTAGGTGCTCAATAAATGTGATTTATTGACTGAAGAATTGGGGCTTTCCTCCCCAGCGTCTTTCTCTTCATTTCCTTTCCTTCCCACCCTGGATTAGGCATACTGTACTCTCTTCTCCCACAAAAGAAGTGACAGAATAAAGAGACACAGGGTAAATCCCAGAGTGCAGTTGAACCTGGCCAGCCCCTTGGTCCCAAAGCCCATATTGGGTTAATAATAACTATGGCATTCGTTATTATTAATAGTAATGATAATAATAGTAATGGTGTTTGCTAAGCACTTATGTGCCAAGTACCGTTCTAAGCACTGGAGTAGATATTGGGTCCCACATAGGGCTCTTGTTCTAAGTAGGACGGAGACCAGGTATTCATTCAATAGTATTTACTGAGCGCTTACTATGTGCAGAGCACTGACCTAAGCACTTGGAATGTACAAATCGGCAACAGATACAGTCCCTGCCCTTTGACGGGCTTAGAGTGTAATCGGGGGAGACAGGCAAAAACAATAGAGAAGCGGCGTGGCTCGGTGGAAAGAGCCCGGGTTTGGGAGTCAGTGGTCATGAGTTCGAATCCCGGATCTGCCACTTGTCAGCTGTGTGACTGTGGGCAAGGCACTTCACTTCTCTGGGCCTCAGTTACCTCATCTGTAAAATGGGGATGAAGACTGTGAGCCTCACGTGGGTCAACCTGATTACCCTGTATCTACCCCAGCGCTTAGAACAGTGCTCAGCACATAGTAAGCACTTAACAAATACCAACATTATTATTAAAAACAATAGCAATAAATAGAATCAAGGGGATGTACATCTCATTAACAAAATAAATAGGGTAATGAAAATATATACAAATGAGCGGACAAGCACAGTGCTGAGGGGAGGGGAAAGGAGAGGGGGAGGAGCAGAGGGAAAGTGGGGGAAAGAGGGCTTAGCTGAGGGGAGGTGAAGGGGGTGCAGAGAGGGAGCAGAGGGAAAAGGGGAAGCTCAGTGAGTGGTTGACGGAACTGAAGCAGAGAGGTTAAGTGACTTGCCCAAGGTCACACGGCAGATAGGTGGCAGAACTGGGATTTGAATCCAGGTCCCTCTTCATGTCCACCAATGACTCTCCCTCCCCACCCTCAAAGCCTTAGGGAAGGCACAACTCCTCCAAGAGGCCTTCCCCAATCCCGGCTCAGCCACTTGTCAGCTGTGTGACTTTGAGCCAGTCACTTCCCTTCTCTGTGCCTCAGTTACCCCATCTCTAAGATGGGGCTGAAGGCTTTGAGCCCCACGTGCGACAAGCTGCTCACCTTGTATCCTCCCCAGCGCTTAAAACAGTGCTTTACACACAGTAAGCGCTTAACAAATGCCATCATCATTATTATTATTCTCTGGCTCCCTGATTTGTTCCCTTTTTTTCATCTAGAGAGATAGAGAGAGGGAAAGAGGGAGGGAAAGGGAAAGAGGGAGAGAGGGAGAGAAGGAAAGAGGGAGAAAGGGAGACAGAGAGGGAGACAGCGAGAGGGAGAGAGAGAGGGAAAGGGAAAAAGGGAGAGAGGGAGATAGAGAGAGAAAAAGGGCAAGCAGGAGGGAAAGAGGGAGAGTAAGGAAGAGAGGGGGAGAGAAAAAGAGGGAGAGGGAGAGAGAAAGAGAGGGAGAGGGAGAGAGAAAGAAAGGGAGAGAGAAAGAGAGAAAGAGGGGGAAAGAGGGAGAGAGAAAGAAAAGGAGAGGGAAAGAGAGGGAGTGGGAAAGAGAGGGAAAGAGAGGGAGAGGGAGAGGGAGAGGGAAAGAGAGAAAGAGAGGGAAAGAGAGAGAGGGAGGGAGGGAGGTAGAGGGAGAGAGAAAGAAAGGGAGAGGGAAAGAGAGGAAAAGAGAGGGAGGGAGGGAGAGAGAGAGAGAAAGAAAGAGGGAAAGAGAGAAAAAAGGGAAAGAGAGAAAGAAAGGGATAGGGAAAGAGACAGGGAGGGAGGGAGAGGGAGAGAGAAAGAAAGGGAGAGGGAAAGAGAGAAAGAAAGGGAAAGAGAGAAAGAGTGGGAGAGGGAAAGAGGCAGAGGGAGGGAGGGAGAAGGAGAGAGAAAGAAAGAGAGAGGGAAAGAGAGAGAGAGAAGGAGGGAGAGGGAGAGAGAAAGAAAGGGAGAGGGAAAGAAAGAGGGAAAAAGAGAGCGCACGCGCAGGGCCGAAGAGTGCTTCGCGGAACACTATTTTTGGACTATTGGGGCTCCCGTGGTTGCGGTAGGGGCCGTGGCCCGTTTCGCGGAGCGTTGGTTTTGAGCCGTTCGGGCCTCCGTGGCGGCGGCCGGGGGGAGGGAGGCGGGGCGGAGGAGCGCTTCGCGTCCCGCCGGGTTTGGGCCGGCCGGGCTGCCGTCGGCGGGGAGGGGGCGGAGAGAGGGAGGGAGGAAGGAGGGGAGGAAGGGAGGACCGGCCGGCGCCACGTCTGTGGGCCCGGCGGCGGCGGCGGCGGCGGCCATGGCTTTCACCCTGTACTCGCTGCTGCAGGCGGCTCTGCTCTGCGTCAACGCCATCGCCGTGCTGCACGAGGAGCGCTTTCTCAAGACCGGTGAGCGCAGCCGGGCCCGGCCCCCGGGGCCCCTCCTCCCGAGCGCTCAGCGCAGGGCTCCGCACCCCGGGGAAAAGCGCGAGGCTCCAAGCGCCTGAGAGGAGCGGGGCGGGGCGGGGGGGGGGAGGGGGCGGTTTATCGTGGCCCTCTCCCGAGCACTCCGCACAGCGCGGCTCGGGGGCCCGGGAGTCCGGAGGTCATGGGTTCCAATCCCGGCGCTGCCACTTGGCAGCTGGGGGACCGTGGGCAGCTCACTTCACTGGGCCGCAGTTCCCCCATCTGGAAAAGGGGGGTTCGAGCTGCCAGCCCCACATAAGCATAATAAGGCGGGTGTTTGTCAAGCGCTGACTGTGTGCAGAGCGCCCGTACTGAGCGCTGGGGGAGAGACAAGGTGGTCCCACGGGGGGCTCACCGTCTGCATCCCCATTTGACAGACGAGGGCACTGAGGCCCGGAGAAGCGAAGTGACTTGCCCACAGTCACCCAGCTGACAAGGGGGGCAGAGCCGGCATTCGAACCCAGGACCTCTGACTCCCAAGCCCGGGCTCTTCATAATAAAAATAGTGATGATAACGTGGGTATTTGTTAAGCGCTTACTAGGTGCAGAGCGCCGTTCTGAGCGCTGGGGGAGAGAGACAAGGTGGTCCCACGGGGAGCTCACCGTTTTCATCCCCATTTGACAGACGAGGGCACTGAGGCCCGGAGAAGCGAAGTGACTTGCCCACAGTCACCCAGCTGACAAGGGGGGCAGAGCCGGCATTCGAACCCAGGACCTCTGACTCCCAATTCAATGTTTAATGTTGGTATTTGTTAAGCGCTTACTAGGTGCCGAGCACTGTTCTAAGCGCTGGCGTAGACACAGGGGAATCAGGTTGTCCCGCGTGGGGCTCCCCGTTTTCATCCCCATTTTACAGATGAGGGAACTGAGGCACCGAGAAGTGAAGTGACTTGCCCAGAGTCTCACAGCTGACAAGTGGCCCAGCCGGGATTCGAACCCATGACCTCTGACTCCAAAGCCCGTGCTCTTTCCACTGAGCCACGCCGCTTCTCAAGCCCGGGCTCTTCATAATAAAAATAGTGATAATAATGTTGGTATTTGTTAAGCGCTTACTAGGTGCAGAGCACCGTTCTAAGTGCTGGGGGAGAGACAAGGTGGTCCCATGGGGGGCTCACCGTCTGTATCCCCATTTGACAGACGAGGGAACTGAGGCCCGGAGAAGCAAAGTGACTTGCCCACAGTCACCCAGCTGACAAGGGGGCAGAGCCGGGATTCGAACCCAGGACCTCTGACTCCCAAGCCCAGGCTCTTCATATTAAAAATAATGGTAATAACGTTGGTATTTGTTAAGCGCTTACTAGGTGCAGAGCGCCGTTCTGAGCGCTGGGGGAGAGACAAGGTGGTCCCACGGGGGGCTCACCGTCTGCATCCCCATTTGACAGATGAGGGAACTGAGGCCCGGAGAAGCGAAGTGACTTGCCCACAGTCACCCAGCTGACAAGGGGGCAGAGCCGGGATTCGAACCCAGGACCTCTGACTCCCAAGCCCAGGCTCTTCATATTAAAAATAATGGTAATAACGTTGGTATTTGTTAAGCGCTTACCAGGTGCAGAGCGCCGTTCTTAGCGCTGGGGGAGAGACAAGGTGGTCCCACGGGGGGCTCACAGTCTGCATCCCCATTTGACAGATGAGGGAACTGAGGCCCGGAGTAGCGAAGTGACTTGCCCACAGTCACCCAGCTGACAAGGGGCAGAGCCACATGGGACAACCTGATCACCTTGTATCTCCCCCAGCGCTTAGAACAGTGCTGGGCACCTAGTAAGCGCTTAACACATACCAACATTATTATTATTACAAGCCCTGTGTCTTTATCTGTTGCCGAATTGCCCATTCCGAGCGCTTAGTACAGTGCTCTGCACATAATAAGCGCTCAATAAAGACGATCGGATGAATTGAAATCTCGGGGGGCAGGGAGCGTGTCTGTTTATTGATGTTTTGTACTCTTCCAAGCGCTTGGCACAGTGCTCCGCACACACTCCTAGATTGAAATCCCTCTCTGGGCAGGGAATGTGTCTGTTTATTATGTTGTACTCTTCCAAGCGCTTGGCACAGTGCTCCGCACACAGGAAGTCCTAGATTGAAATCTCTCTCTGGGCAGGGAATGTGTCTGTGTATTGTTGCACTCTTCCAAGCGCTTGGCACAGTGCTGCGCACACAGGAAGCCCTAGATTGAAATCTATGGGCAGGGAATGTGTCTGTGTGTTGTATTGTACTCTTCGAAGCGCTTCGCACACAGTAAGTCCTAGATTGAAATCCCTTTCTGGGCCGCAAATGAGTCTATTATGTTGTACTCTGCCAAGCGCTTCGCACAGTGCTCCGCACACAGGCAGCCCTAGATTGAAATCCCTCTTTGGGCAGGGAATATGTCTGTGTATTGTTGTACTCTTCCAAGCGCTTGGCACCGTGCTCTGCACACAGGAAGCCCTAGATTGAAATCTGTGGGCAGGGAATGTGTCTGTTTATTGTTGTGTTGTACTCTTCCAAGCGCTTGGCACAGTGCTCCGCACACAGGAAGCCCTAGATTGAAATCCCTCTCTGGGCAGGGAATGTGTCTGTTTATTATGTTGTTCTCTTGCAAGCGCTTGGCACAGTGCTCCGCACACAGGAAGCCCTAGATTGAAATCTTTGGGCAGGGAATGTGTCTGTGTGTTGTTGTATTGTACTCTTCGAAGTGCTCCGCACACCATAAGTCCTAGATTGAAATCCCTTTCTGGGCCGCAAATGAGTCTGTTTATTATGTTGTTCTCTTCCAAGCGCTTGGCACAGTGCTCCGCACACAGGAAGTCCTAGATTGAAATCCCTCTCTGGGCAGGGAATGTGTCTGTGTATTGTTGTACTCTTCCAAGCGCTTGGCACAGTGCTGCGCACACAGGAAGCCCTAGATTGAAATCCCTCTCTGGGCCGGGACTGTGTCTGTTATTATGTTGTACTCTGCCAAGCGCTTGGCACAGTAAGCGCTAGACTGCAAGATCTCTGTGGGCAGGGAACGTGTCTGTTTATTGTTGTACTCTCCCAAGCGGTTAGCACACAGTAAAGCACTAGGCTATAAGCTCTTTGCAGGCGGGGGAATGTGTGAATGTGTCTCCCGTCGCACTGTACTCTCCCAAGCGCTTAGCACAGTGCTCTCTGCAGACAGCGGTAGATTGTAAGCCCTCCGTGGGCAGGGAATGTCTGTTGTATTGTACTCTCCCAAGCACTTAGCACAGTGCTCTGCACCCAGTAAGCGCTAGACTGTGAGCTCTTTGTGGGGAGGGAGTGCGAATTCTTCCAAGCGCTTGGTACAGTGCTCTGCAAACAGTCATCGCTCGGTAAATGCAATTGTCCATTCCAAGCGCTTAGTACAGTGCTCTGCACATAGTAAGCGCTCAATAAATATTGAACGAATTAATAAAAACCATCGATTGGCTGGTCATACCACTCATTGACTGATCCCCCCCCCCATCCCCCTCCCTTTCGTCCTACCGTATTTATTGAGCACTTCCTGTGTGCGGAGCACTGTGCCAAGCGCTTGGAAGAGTACAACGTAATAAGCAGACACATTCCCTGCCCAGACAGAGATTTCAATCTGGGACTTCCTGTGTGCGGAGCATTGTGCCAAGCGCTTGGAAAAGTACAACATAATAAGCAGACACATTCCCTGCCCACAGAGAGATTTCAATCTGGGACTTACTGTGTGCGGAGCACTGTGCCAAGCGCTTGGAAGAGTACAACACATCAATAACCAGACATATTCCCCGCCCAGAGAGAGATTTCAATTCAGTCGTGTTTCTTGAGCGCTTACTATGTGCAGAGCACTGCCCTAAGCGCTCGGGAATGGACAGTTCGGCAACAGATAGAGACAGAGGGCTTACTGTGCGCAGAGCACTGTGCTAAGCGCTCGGGAGAGTACGCTGTAACGGCTCAACAGACACAAACCCTGCCCACAACGAGGTGCCAGTCTCTCTCCGTGGGCCTGGTCTCCTGCCTCGGTTGCCTGGGCTGGGTGACAAAGGCGGGTGATTCCACCCCGCAGCCTCCTGGACGGGGCAGGGGGCAGAGACTTTGGACCCATTTACGAACCCTTGGAGCTTTGATCGTTGAAAGTTTGGTTCAGGGTGAGGTCGTTGGTTCTCCTATGTGCACAGGGGACGTGTCCCCCACTCTGTGTACGGTGCTCAGCGCATCGAAGCGCTCAATAAACAGCACTGAGTGAGTGATAGACTAGAAGCCTCTGCGGGACTCGGTCAACCCAGTTGCTCAGTGACTTGCCACCGAGAGGGCCCCGAAGTGTGGTAATAATGTTGGTATTTGTTAAGCGCTTACTGTGTGCAGAGCATTGGTAGTTCATTCAGTAGTGTTTATTGAGCGCTTACTATGTGCAGAGCACTGTACGAAACGCTTGGAATGGACAAATCGGTAGCAGAAAGAGACATTCCTGCCCTTTGACGGGCTTACGGTCTAATCGGGGGAGATGGACAGAGAGGAACAATAGCAATAAATAGAATCAAGGCGATGTACATCTCATTAACAAAATAAATAGGGTAATGAAAATATATACAGTTGAACGGACGCCCTCTTCCTCCTCCTCAAGAGAAGCAGCGTGGCTCAGTGGCAAGAGTCCGGGCTTGGGAGTCAGAGGACGCGGGTTCTAATTCCGGCTCCGCCACTTGTGGGCTGGGTGACCTTGGACAAGTCACTTCGCTTCCCTGTACCTCAGTTCCCACATCTGGAAAATGGGGATTAAGATTGTGAGCCCCACGTGGGACAACCCGATTACTCTGTATCTACCCCAGCGCTTAGAACATTGCTTAGACTAGATTAGATTGTAAACTAATTACATCGATTAGACTGTAAGCCCGTCAAAGGGCAGGGACTGTCTCTATCTGTTACCGATTTGTACATTCCAAGCACTTAGTACAGTGCTCTGCACATAGTAAGCGCTCAATAAATACTATTGAATGAATGCTTGGCACATAGTAAGTGCTTAACAAATACTATCATTATTATTATTTCAGGTCATTTGCCAGACCGCCTCTTTGTCTCTCTCAGATCTTATTTCTCCAACTCTGTACGCCGTTTTTAAAAGGCACGCAGATGGGAGAAATTGAAAATTGAAAGAGAGACCCTAATTATTATTTTCTAAGTGGTCCCACGGTCCGTGCCGTTGTTCTGATCGGAGTGGGTTTTCTAGATGCAGCCATAAACTTTGGCCTCGTGGAGCGACTCATCTCCTGAAAGAGTCCCGAGTAATTTTCCTACTTTGTGTTATTCCCGATTGGTTTTCACGGGCGGAGGTGAATTCTCCAGGTTCCCAAGAATTCGTCCGTGAATACAGTCTGTCCGTAATATTCATGGGGACCCATTTTGGATGAGGAGCACCACACTATAAATGCTTGGGAGCCTAAGAGCGAACGACAGAATTAAGTGTGAAGAGCACGTGGAGAAGCAGCGTGGCTCAGTGGAAAGAGCACGGGCTTTGGAGTCAGGGCTCATGAGTTCGAATCCCAGCTCTGCCACTTGTCGGCTGTGTGACTGTGGGCAAGTCACTTAACTTCTCTGGGCCTCAGTTCCCTCATCTGTAAAATGGGGATGAAAACTGTGAGCCCCACGTGGGGCAACCTGATTCCCCTATGTCTACCCCAGCGCTTAGAACAGTGCTCGGCACATAGTAAGCGCTTAACAAATACCAACATTATTATTATTATTATTAAGTGTGATCCCTGTCTCTACAGAGCTTACAGTCTAGCTGGGGAGTCAGATACTAAAATAAATTACAGAATGAAAGAAACGGTAGAGAGTAAAGAGCATTTAAGTGCTGGGGGTGTGAGGAGTGAATTTCAAGTGCCTAGAAGATTACAGACGTGCTGCAGTGGTAACTGGCGGTAGGATAGGCCGGAGTGATCACACTTCTGAGTTTATTAATAAATTTCTAATGTCTGCTTTTGTGAGTTGCTCAAAATTTAATCTCTCGTCGTCTAGTCTGACCCACACTTCCCGGAGATAAATGGGTGAAGCAGCCAGAAGAAGGGGGATTATCTGCTGGGGCTCTTTGCTGTCTACAATGAAGTTTCCTGACCAAAGACCCTTCTCTGTGTCTCTTGTCGTAGACTGGCTCAGCAGGAATCTCCAAAATATTAATAATTTTGGTACACGTTAAATGCTTACATTGTGCCAAGCACTGAACTAAGCACTGGGGTAGATACAAGATCATCAGATTGGACACAGTCAATCATTTGTATTTATTGAGTGCTTATTCTGTGCAGAACACTATGCTTAAAGCTTGGGGAAGTACAATACGATATAACAGTCATGTTCCCCGCCCATAACGAGTTTACAGTCTAGAGTCCCTATCCCACATGGGCCCCACAGTATCGCGGGCGGCAGAGACCGCCACCGGCTTGATTCTCCTGAATCTACCCCAGTGCTTAGGATAGTGCTTGGCACATTGCAAGTGCTTAGCAAATGCTACAAGGAATTCTTATTGCAGCGGCCGTCAAAGAGATTATCCGGGCAGCCATCTGCGGGATAGTCCGTGGTGCTGCGTGGCAGAGTGTCAGCACTGTGGTCTGGCATCATTGACTGGAAATGGGATTTTTAAACAATTTTGGTGTACACTTTGCAGTATGCTTTACCTTCACCCACAGAATCAGTTGGCGCACCTGTTGTCTGGGAAATGAGAAAGTGCAAAGGGCACTTGACTTGAGAAGCAGCGTGGCTCAGTGGAAAGAGCACGGGCTTTGGAGTCAGAGGTCATGGGTTCGAATCCCAGCTCGGCCACTTCTCAGCTGTGTGACAGTGGGCAAGTCACTTAACTTCTCTGTGCCTCAGTTACCTCATCTGTAAAATGGGGATTAAGACTGTGAGCCCCACATGGGACAATCTGATTCCCCTGTGTCTACCCAGCGCTTAGAACAGTGCTCCGCACATAGTAAGCGCTTAACAAATACCAACATTATTATTACTTGAAAGACCCCTAGCATTGTAGTCGAGTCCTTTGCCCGGATACTTGGTTACAAAGCCTCCTTGACTGGACCGAGTCCCTTCCGTTGCTTTGATGCAAGACTCCAACACTTCAGAGTTGTAGTGTTCCGCATTTTCTCAATTTCATCCCCAAAATGCTGCATTTCAATCAGTCGGTTGTATTTATCGAACGCTTACTCTGTGCAGGGCACCGTACTGAGTGCTTGGGAGAGTGCAACACGGTAGACACATTCCCTGCCCACAGCGAGCTTAAGGTCTAGGGGAGGAGACAGACATTAATATAAATAAATTATGGATATGTGTATAAATGCTGGGGGTTGGCGGGCTTAATGGAAAGAGCCCGGGCTTGGGAGTCAAAGGTCGTGGGTTCTAATCCCGGGTCCACCAGTTGTCAACTGTGTGACTTTGGGCAAGTCACTTAACTTCTCTGTGCCTCAATAACCTCATCTATAAAATGGGGATTAAGACCGGGAGCCCCACGTGGGACTACCTGATGACCTTGTCTCTACCCCAGCCCTTTGAACAGCGCTTGGCACATAGTAAGTGCTTAATAAATAAAGGGAGCAAGTCAGGGCGATGCAGTAGGGAGTGGGAAAAGTGGGAATGAGGACTTAGTAGGGAAGGCATCTTGAAGAAGCTGGGCTCTGAATAAGGCTTTGAAGGTGGTGAGAGTGATTGTCAGATATGAAGGGGGCGGGCGTTCCAGGCCAGAGGCAGGATGTGAGCGAGAGGCTGGTGGAAAGATAGACAAGATCAAGGTACAGAGAGTAGGCTGGCATTAGAGGAGCAGAGGGGTGACGTGATATAGGAGGGGACAAGGTGATTGAGTGTTTTAAAGCCTATATTAAGGAGTTTCTGTTGGATGTGGAGGTGGATGGGCAGCCACTGGAGGTTCTTGAGGAGTCGGGGGGATGTGAACTGAACGTTTTTGTAGAAAAATGATCCAGGCAGCTGTGAGGCAGAGTGGGGAGAGGCAGGAGGCAGGGATGTCAGCAAGGAGGCTGATATAGTAATCAAGCTGGGATAGGATAAATGTTTGGATTAATGCGATAGTTTGGACAGAGAGGAAAGGATGGATTTTAGCGATATTGTGAAGGGTGAACTGACAGGATGTAGTGATAAATTGAATATGCGGGTTGAATGAGAGAGAGGAGTCAAGGATAATCAAGGTTAGGGACTTTTGAGACAGGATACCTACAATGATGGGAAAGCTAGGGGGAGGACAGGGTTTGGGTGGGAAGATAAGGAGTTTGGTTTTGGACATGTTAAGTTTGAGGTGATGGGAGGACATCCAAGTAGAGATGTTTTGAAGGCAGGAGGAAATGTGAGACTTCAGAGAGGGAGAGGGATCAGGGCTGGTGGTGTAGATTTGGGAAACAGCCACATAGAGTTGGTATTCATTCAGTCGTATTTCTTGAGTGCTTACTATTCATTCAGTAGTATTTATTGAGCGCTTACTATGTGCAGAGCACCGTACTAAGCACTTGGGATGAACAAGTCGGCAACAGATAGAGACAGTCCCTGCCGTTCGACGGGCTTACAGTCTAATCGGGGGAGACGGACAGACAAGAACAATGGTACCATGTGCAGAGCACTGTACTGAAGCGCTTGGGAAGTACGGTTCAGCAACAAATAGAGACAGTCCCTGCTCACAGCGGGCTCACAGTGTAAAAGAGGGGAGATAAACATCAAAGCAAGTAAACAGGCATCGGCCACATCATTATAAATAAATAGAATTACAGATCTATACACATCATTAATAAAAATAAATAGAATTATAATTATAAATATGTACATATAGACACAAGTGCTGTGGGGTGGGAAGGGGGGTAGAGCAAAGGGAGCGAGGCGGGGTGATGGGGAGGGGAGGAGGAGCAGAGGAAAATGGGGGCTTAATCTGGGAAAAGAGGTAGTTGAAGCCATGGGAGCGAATGAGTTCTCCAAGGGAGTGGGCATAGATGGAAAATAGGAGACCCAGAACTGAATTTGAGGGACTCCCACAGTTAGGGGGTGGGAAACAGGAGGAGCCCATGAAAGAGACTCAGAATGAGCAGCCAGAGAGAGAGAGAACCATGAGAGGGTGGCGTCAGTGAAGCCGAGGTTGGATGTTTCCAGGAGAAGGGGATGGTCAGCAGTGTCAAAGGCAGCTGAGAGGCTGAAATTTTCGAGTGATTTCTCCCCTAGATAGATAACAGCATAGCCTCTACTACTGCCTGTCTTTATCCTCCCTTTTTCTGATGGAGCTTCTACCTGCAAAATTAGAATGAAGCACCCAGTGGCTTCACTCTGTTGCCCAGATCAGTTTTCTAAAAAAAAAGTAAAAGGTTCAGTCCACATTTCCTCATTCCTCCAGCAGTTGCCCGTCCATCTCAGCATTAAGCAGAAACTTCTTACCATCAACTTTAAAGCACTCCGTAAACTTGCCGCCTCCTATCTTAACTGACTGATGTGTTACTACAGCCCGGCCCGCCCGCTTCACTCCTCCAGGGCCAATTTACCTCAGTCTCATCATCTGTCTCAACATTGACGCATGGGCAGGGCACGTGTCTGTCAACTCTGTTATATTGTACTCTCCCAAGTGTTCTGCACGCAGTAAATGTTCAATAAATATGGTCGATTGACTGGCCCGTTGCTCATATCCTTCCTCTGACCAGGAATTCCCTCCCCCTCCATGTGACAGACCACTACTCTCCCCACCTTCAAAGCCGTATTAAGAGCCCATCTCCTTGAAGAGGCTTTCCCGGACTCAGCCCTCCTTTCCTCTTCTCCCACTCCCTCCCGTGTCACCCTGACTCGCTCCCTCTGCTTCCCCCCGGCCCTCAACCCCACAGCACTTATGTATATATCTGTAATTTTATTTATATTCCTGTCTTTCTACTTGGATTGATGTCTCTCTCCCCCCTTAGACCGTGAGCTCACTGTGGGCAGGGATTGTCTGTCTCTATTGCTGGATTGTATTTTCCCAAGCATTAGTACAGTGCTCTGCACACAGTAAACTGTCAATAAATACGATTGATTGATTGATTGAGGTGGGCTTGTCTCTCCCCGGCTCTTTTGCCCCTCCTTGGGATTAGCCACGGGGCAAAATGTTGATCACTCAGACTTTCTGGCGTAAACTTGAATGTTCCTGCAAACCATCCAACACCCTTGCTGGGTTGATGCGGTAAATTATAGTTGTCTTTGATTAGTCAAAATTAAGTAAACTTAAATGTTCCTGCTAACCATCCAACACCTTTGCTGTGTTGATGTGGTAAATTAGAGTTGTCTTCATTAGTCAAAATTAAATCCACGTTTCTGACCCAATGCCTTCCCCAGATTTAAGGGCTATTATTAAAAACTAAGGTGGTTTGCACAGCTGCTGTTAATTTGGTTAATTTAGGCCTATCCCTTCCCAATTTGGTATAGTTACATATGTGTTGTGTGTTACACATATTTTATACGTATGTACGTGTACACGTTTTGAAAAGTTGGACCCTGAGTTTCGTAACTTGACATTAGCTGGGTGGATCCTGCCCTTAGAAACAGGATGAGCCGGGAGGGATAAACCGGAAAATGTCATTCTAGCCGAGGTAATTTTGTGCCTTTGATTTTTGTGATCCGATTGAAATTTTGTGTAATTGGAATGTTTTTACTGGAACTGTTAATTTAAATAAAGAGTAATCGATTTAACTTAATATTGCTTTTTCTTTTCTGAAACAGTATGATTTCCAGATAGTTTGAAGCTAGCCTTTAACGGTGACTAGAATTAATCTTTTTCAAGATGGATGGGTAAATGGCTAATGTAGTATTGAGTTGAATGCATAATAAAATTTTATTATAGCAAATCATTTTTGTATTATGCAGTTGGCTGGGGAACAGACCAGGGGATTGGAGGATTTGGAGAGGAGCCAGGAATTAAGTCGCAGTTAATGAACCTTATTCGATCTGTCCGAACAGTTATGAGAGGTAAGGAAAATAATCTGATTTAGTCACTCTGTTGAGCCCCTGGTCTGTAAAGATTTACCTCTCTATTGTGATTCAGAAGGCATCTATGTGTCAGCCCCCGAAATCGTTCAGGGCTTTTATTATCCCATTTTATTTCCCACTGTCTTTGGCCATCAGGCAGTTATCGCAGGTGAAGTTTCTTTCCTGCGTCCCTTGGGAGACTTGATGGTTATTGGTGAGTCTGTAGAGAATGGCTGCGCGACCGAGGTATGCGTCACCCGGAACTCTCCGAAAAAGAACTCTGGAGCTCTGAACTCTGAAATTCCTTGGTCTGGGGCTACTCACCAACCTCCTGAGCTTGTGAACATGTTTTTTAGTGGAGGGGTACATCAGTTCTGAACCTCGCCTTGATCCAGCTCCCCATTCAAACTGATGAGAAGCAGCATGGCCTAGTGGATAGGGCAAGGGGCTGGGAATCAGAAGGACCTGGGCTCTGATCCCGACTCCGCCACCTGTCTGCTGTGTGACCTTAGGCAAGTCACTTCACCTCTCTGGGCCTCAATTTCCTCATCTGTTACGTCTGTGAGCCCTGAGTGGGACGTGGACTGTGTCCAACCTGATTAGCTTCTATCTACCCCAGTGGTTAATCCAGTTCCTGACACATAGAAAAAGTTTTGGGAATATGAGCTCATACTTTTATAGATTTAATGTCTACCCCTATCCAAGATTTACAGATATTTAATGCTGTGTAATGATGAGTATTCGTATGATTTGCATGTGATTATATTCTTCCTTTTTTCTTCCCCCTACAGTACCACTGATAATAGTAAACTCAATAGTAATCGTGTTGCTCTTACTGTTCGGGTGAAGATCAATGGAAAAAGCTCATGGAATCTGAAGTAGAGAAGACAGCAAGGAGCCGTTCCTCTGAGCTACTGGGCTACCTGGCTTAGCGGGCACATTTTGCACTTGGCCTAAAACATAAAGCTGACAATAAAAGTCTTTTCTAGTTATCTGATTTCTTAATGTTCACTTTTAAATTTGGTTAGAGAAGAGAAGATCGATGCAGTGGTGCTGGGCATATTCAGTACTGGAACAAGTTTGTTTACTAATTGTTATAACTCGTTCAGTTGTAATGATTGTTCAGCGGGCACAATATGCGTGTTCAGTTTTTTAATTTGTTTTCCTTCTTGGGGATACATTTCCTTTAGACTTCAGCCGGGTTTCGGCTGATGTGTGTGAAAGAGGATGATTTTTTTTTCATATTAAGTTAAAACTTAGAGGATTTAAATATTCTGCCTATCGAGTGATGCCACCTAAATTTTGACTTTTCATGTTAATAAAATTTGAATTTGGGAGGTTAGGAATAAATTAATTTTCTGACCCTTTGAAGATAGCGGTTTTGAGAATGTTGACGAAACAATGTAAAATCTAAGTGAATAAGCCTGTGTTAAGAGTGAGAGATTATAATTAGGCAAATCATATGATAGCTAAAATTGTTTTTCTCATTTTTCTTAAAATATTTACTACTTTTTGGGGTTATAGTTTACCTAAATGGGTGAAACCCGACCTTTGCTTCTACGTCCACACACCAGTAGAGATTCTGCACCCTTTTTACAACCATGACTCATTCAGGAAATCAAACTGAACTTTCTGTTTGAGAGCTTATCGTAGTGCTTGGAATTGATACAATCATCAGTTGTCCAGTTGAAATCTCTGCGTGCAAAGGTTGCATTTTCTGTGAATCGAGTTCTCTTGAAAATCCAAGTAATGCTACCTCTCCATTTCTCATGGGAAAAGGGAGTGTGAATGAGGAAATTGCTGTTGGATAAACTTTTTTTAAAAAAGTTCATAGTGTCATCTGGTACCATTCTGTGAGGTCGTTGAATCTGTACGTGGGTGGTTTCCCAGGAGATTGTCAGTATTTTAAAGAAGTGTAATTTCTTCATTTTTAGAAAAAGCATTTGTAAATAAAATTGAATTTCTAAGTTAACTACTTGTTTGCCCTAACAAATGGTATTTATAATCGTCTCCTATTCAAGTATGATTTTGCTGATGGTGAACTTGTATCCGTGCATGTGAGCTGGGATCGAGTGTCGCGTCGGGAATGACGGGTGAGGCCTCTCAGTGCTGAAACCTCAGGATGGTGAACCTGCTCGGAGAATTTGATTCCTGCACGAATGGCTTGCTCCGCCGGTCGAGTTGGCGGATGTAGCGGCACATTACGAAGTGCACGTGAGGAATTTTCCCCCCTGTAAGCGAGTCATGGGTGAGCTCAGGACACCCCACCTTAACCTCCTCCCCCGCGATTCCCAGAAAAGAGCAATGCACGACCAACAGTTTCTTCCACAGGGTTCATGTGTAAAGATTGCCCTCTGTGTAAAGATTTGCCATTTGGGGTGCCGGATCCTGTTTCCAATTCTGCCACTCTAGTACGGTGTCTGTGTTGCAGCACTCTGTGGTCCCAACAATTGTGGCTGTTCCTCGAAAACTGCAGAGCGCCCATTCCACCCTTAGAGTGCAAACACACCATTTCACGGTCCATTCTTTTCTTCAGTTTAGAAAAGGATCGACTCTGATAGTCGCAGATTGCATTTAATTCTTTCGCCGAAAGACGACGGAAGACCCTGGATTAAAAGGAAACTGAAGCCTAACTCTTCAATTATTATTTAACCTTCATTCAGCATCGACTAACACCGTTCTACTAAATTCCATTAGATAATAGCCTCATGACTAGAGAATAACCCCTTTAGGGTAGAGGTAATTTCTTGAGTTCCTATTGCCTTCTTATTGCAATATAAAATGTAACCGGACCTTTATAACTAAGACTTAAATTTTTAAATGGGAAGTAATTCAAAGGAGAGCGATTGGAAGCGTTTGAACTGACTTCCAAACCAGCCACCTGGTTTGGAATTAAAAGTGTAAAAGCTTCTTGAGTTGACTCGCTTCTCTTCCCTATATAGTTATACAAATATCCTGTGTTGGAGTTGAAAATACTCGGTTGTGGCAATACCTATATCGATTACAACTATAATTCATATAACTGTTTATTGGCCATTCTTGATCAGTGTTTCCGATTTTGGGGGTGGGTAAGAGGTAAATCCTGATAGTTCAAATTAGTTCCATTTCTAAATTTTATCAAATGAAACTTCATCTCAACTACTTTGGGGTCAAAACATCCTACGACTCTCTAATCCCAAACCCACCACTCAAATCACTATACCAGCCTATGGGATGGGCTTGTTTTGGTGTGTGGTAACCTTATAAAATTATCACACCTGGGGTCTTCTGTTACAATCCTCGAGACTGTAAACTCGTTGTGGGCAAGGAATGTGTCTGTTATATTGTACTCTCCCAAACGCTTAGTACACTGCTCTGCCCACAGTAAGTGCTCAATAAATACTATTGACTAACATAAGGGTTGTGTGTTTCTGAAACTTCACATAAAGTAAAACAACACAAAACCTAGTACCCATCCATTGTCAGGGCCACAGGGTCAGTTTTGATGTTACCACATCTGACTTAAACAGGTCCACATTACTGAAAAAACAACTCCTAATTTCAGCCTATGTACTCAAGACATGTATTATCGATGTGTCACGGTTGAACTAAATGTATTAAAATAATAGTTCCGAATCTACAGTGTAGATATCTGCGATTCTGTGTGCCTTAACTCGTGAATACTGGGGAGGCTCAGAGGTGAGGTGCCACTTGGATAAGATAAACTTTTATCACTCTTTGAAAGTTTCTAATTCCCCAGGATGCAGCTTGGTCTAGGGGATAGAGCCCGGGCCTGGGAATCAGAAGGACACAGTTTCTAATTCCAGCTCCCCCACTTGTCTGCTTTGTGACCTCGGACAATTCACTTAACTTTTCTGATCTACGGTCACACTTTCCCTTTCACAATTATAGATACACCCCATAAGCAGCAGATGTGCTGAAAGAGAGGCACTTGGCCGGAGGTTGATAACTGCGGGTCGTAGTTTTTTTTTCCCTACAGTTTGTATTATCGTAGTCCCTGCTGGGATTCGTCCTTGCTCAAGGACAGACTGGTTGGCAGCCCCAGGTTGGCCTTCGGTACCGTCAAGAATGCTTTGGCTTGACTTTGAGAGGTCACTCGCCTTCCATTTGTTAGCTGGGTGCCGTTAGAATTTTCCGATGGGGAATGTCCTTCAGGGAAGCAGCACGGCATAGTGGAAAGAGCACGGGCCCGGACGTCAGGTCATGGATTCCGATCCCGGCTCCGCCACCCATATGCTGCGTGTCCTCAGGCAGGTGGCTTCACTTCTCTGGGCCTCAGTTTCCGTGCCGGTAAAATTGGTATTAAGACTGTGAGCCCCACGTGGGACAGCGACTGTGCCCCACCCCATTAGCTTGGATCCACCCCCAGCACTTAGTCCAGTGCCTGGCACATAGTAAGCGCTTAACAGATACCATAATTATTATTTTTCATCCTTCAAACCTTGGCTGCTAGAGATCTTTCTTCACTAGAAACATTGGTCTCTGCTCAGCAAACCTAAGTGTCAACACATATTGACTTCTCATAGAAGCAGCGTGGCTCAGTGGAAAGAGCATGGGCTTTGGAGTCAGAGGTCATGAGTTCGAATCCCGGCTCTGCCACTTGTCAGCTGTGTGACTGTGGGCAAGTCACTTAACTTCTCTGGGCCTCAGTTACCCCATCTGTAAAATGGGGATTAAGACTGTGAGCCCCATGTGGGAGAACCTGATTCCCCCGTGTCTCCCCCAGCGCTTAGAACAGTGCTCTGCACATAGTAAGCGCTTAACAAATACCAACATTATTATTATTCTTCTCATACATTGTTCAAGTCACTGATTCTACCTGTTGTCATGGGTTTAATGCATCTATATTCCACCTGTCTTTTCAGTTCCCCAAAGGCTTCCCTCATTAACGATTACTGCAATAACCCTTAGGTCATACGGTTAACTACATCAGCAGCTGTGTGGCCTGGGGGAAAGAGGCCCTTCGAGTATCTGGCTTTGCCATCCCCTGGCCTCCCCCGTCACAGCAATTCATCCAGTTGAGCGCTTACTTTGTGCAAAGCAATGCTAGTCCCCAGAGATAGGGGTAGCCGAGTTGCCAGGCATGTTCCAAAGTGGAACACTTTGGTCTGTACTTTTGAACAGGTCGGGGAACTTGTTTTGTACCTGTTTGTACAGATAAATAATGAATCGGGTCTCTTCTCCCCTGTAAATTCGTTACGGGCAGGGAACCCGTCGGTTAATTCCGTTGTCTCCTCCCCAGTGCTTAGTGCAGTGCTCTGCACAAAGCAGCTTGGCGTGGTGGGTAGAGCACGGGCCTGGGAGACAGAAGGTCATGGTTTCTAACCCTGGCTTGGCCATTTGGCCGCGGTGTGACCTCGGGCACGTCATTTCACTTCTCTGCGCCTCAGTTACCTCGTCTGGAAAATGGGGCTTGAGACTGTGAGTCCCTGTGGGACGGGGACTGTGTCCATCCCGATTTGCTTGAACCTACCCCGCAACGGTTCCCGGCCCACAGTAAGCGCTTAACAAGTACCCCAATTATTATGATTAAATACCACTGATGGATTAGGGCCTTTTGGTTATTGCTGTTACTATTATTTGCTGAGCGACGAGGCGCCCCATGTGCCTTAAAATACGGTTCTTCGTGAGGAGGAACCATTTCAATAAAATACCTAGTCGGGGCCTGCCTGATGGAATTGCCTCCAAAATACAAATTGGCAACTCTGTGGCGTTTCCAGCGCCAACGTATGGATCCGAAAGTTAGACAGTTTAAAAAACAGGATGGAAAGAACCTCCATTCTTTCGACATGTGGCTTCAGAGTTGATTTTTGCGAATGCCATGGCCTGCCCGAAAAACTAACACATGTACTTCGGAGCAAATTAAAACCCAAGGGGGTCTCAGGAAGGCCAGCCGCCTCAACTTAGATGAGGGTATTTTGGACCCTTAATCAGGAGGTCTGATCCTCCAGGGAAGACACGGATGGGAGGAGAAGTCCTCCCTCTGCACCACCCCCTCTCCCTTCCCCTCAGCACTGTACTCATCCGCTCAACTGTATATTTTTTCATTACCCCATTCATTTTGTTAATGAGATGTACATCACCTTGATTCTATTTATTTGCTATTGTTTTAATGACATGTTCGTCCCCTTGATTCTATTTATTTGCTATTGTTTTAATGAGATGTTCATCACCAGCGTGGCTCAGTGGAAAGAGCCTGGGCTTCGGAGTCAGAGGTCATGGGTTCAACTCCCGGCTCTGCCACTCGTCAGCTGTGTGACTGTGGGCAAGTCACTTCACTTCTCTATGCCTCAGTTACCTCATCTGTAAAATGGGGATTAACTGTGAGCCTCATGTGGGACAAGCTGATTATCCTCTATCTACCCCAGTGCTTAGAACAGTGCTCTGCACATAGTAAGTGCTTAACAAATACCAACATTATTGATTCTATTTATTTGCTATTGTTTTAATAAGATGTACATCCCCTTGATTCTATTTATTTGCTATTGTTTAAATGATCCGTTCATCCCCTTGCTTCTATTTATTGCTATTGTTTAAATGATCCGTTCATCCCCTTGCTTCTATTTATTGCTATTGTTTTAATGATCCGTTCATGCCCTTGCTTCTATTTATTGCTATTGTTTTAATGATCTGTTCATGCCCTTGCTTCTATGTATTGCTATTGTTTTAATGATCTGTTCGTCCCTTTGCTTCTATTTATTGCTCTTGTTTTTGTCCATCTCCCCCGATTAGACCGTAAGCCCGTCAAAGGGCAGGGACTGTGTCTATCTGTGGTTGATTTGTCCATTTCAAGCACTTAGAGTCCGGTGCACATAGTGCGGAGAAGCAGCGTGGCTCAGGGGAAAGAGCACGGGCTTTGGAGTCAGGGCTCATGAGTTCGAATCCCAGCTCTGCTACTTGTCGGCTGTGTGACTGTGGGCGAGTCACTTAACTTCTCTGTGCCTCATTTCCCTCATCTGTAAAATGGGGATTAAGACTGTGAGCCCCACGTGGGACAACCTGATTCCCCTATGTCTAGATAGAACAGTGCTCGGCACATAGTAAGCGCTTAACAAATACCAACATTATTATAGTAAGCGCTCAATAAATACTATTGAAGGAAGGAATGAATGAAGGAAGGAAGGAATGAAAGAAAGTGTAGGGAAAGGCGGATGGCGGGAGACGACGATAACGTTAGGACCGTCGGGGAGGGTGCGGATTATGGCCGAGGACGGGACGGCCGGGAATGTGTATCCGTGGAATCGACTCGATGGCATTTATTAATAATAATATTGATAAGGAGGGGGCTGCCTGTTTATTTTGGGGGCCTCTTTCGGCCTCCCCGTCGTCACCTCAGCCCTGCCCGCCCTTCCCCTCAGGCCCGCCCTTCCCCCCCGCGCGCGCGCTCTCTCTCTGGAAAGCGGTGCCTTCTGGGAGGCGCGCGCCCCGCGGGCCGGGCACGCGCCAGGCCTCGGGAGGGGGCGCGCGAGCCCAAGGGCCCCGCGAAGGCCCCCGGTCGCCGGGCTCCCCCTCCCCCCCCCAGAGCTGGCCGAAGAGACGCCTGCGTCCGCCTAGCCGGAAACCGCCCCGGCACGGACGTCACCCAGGGTGGGAGAAGCGATGAGCGGGCCCCGACAGGCGGCGGGCCGTAGAAGAGGCGGCGGCGGCTCCGCCTTCCGGTCAGGCGCGCCGCCGGGCAGCCCCAGCGGGGCGTCGAGGACCCCGGCGGCGGCGGAGGCGGCGGCGGCGCGCGTGCGCGGCTTGGCCCTGGTCCCCTTCCCCGGAGGCGGAAGAGGAAGAAGCGGCGGCGGTCGGCTGGGAGCACGGCTGTGTAGGTTGCCTTTACGGGAGGGCCGCGGAGCGTTGAGGGAGCGTCCCAAATCCGGCGGGGTGGGGGGAGGCCGCCGACTCCCCCTCCGTCCCCGTCCCCCCCAATCCGCGGATGGACCCGCCCGGCCTCCCGGTCGAGCGCCTCGGGGCGGACGATACCACCGGGGCGGGGTGGGGGGGCCGCAGCGAGCGCTAGCGTCGGACGATACCATCCTCCGCGGGGAGGGGGGAGGTGGGGTGGGGGGGGGAGGAGGAGGAGGACAAGATGGAGGCCGGGCCTCGTCCGCCGCCTCGGTAGGATGGCGTGGAGGCCCCCGGCGGGCGGCGTCCGCCTCCCCGGGCCTCCGGGCGCCAGCGGAGGGTGGCGTCGCGACCCCTGAAGGGCCGCCCCGGCCCTCCCGACCATGAGCGCCAAGGGCGGCGGCAGGTGCGAGGCCAAGAAGAGGAAGTCCATCACCCTGGAGCAGAAGTTCGAGGTGATCCAGCGCTACGAGAGGAACGAGCGCACCTGCGACATCATCAGGGCCACGGGCTTCCCCGGCTCGACGCTGCGCACCATCCGCGCCAACGCGGAGAAGATCAAGGAGAGCTGCGCCGCCGCCACCCAGCTGAGCGCCCGCAGGAGCGCCCGGGCCCGGCCCCAGATCATCGAGCGGATGGAGAAGCTCCTCAGCGTGTGGATCGAGGCCCAGACCAAGAGGCGGGCGGGGATGGTGTTCCTCACCATCAAGGAGAAGGCCCTCGCCATCTACGAGGACCTCCGGGCCGGCCGCCCCGGCGAGGACGTGCAGTCCTTCAGCGCCAGCAGCGGCTGGTTCGCCGGCTTCAAGAACCGCTACGGCCTGCGGGACGTCAAGCTGACGGGCGAGGCCGCCAGCGCCGACGAGGCCGCCGCCGCCGCCTTCCCCGGCCTGCTGCGGGAGCTGGTGGAGCGGGGCGGCTACTCGCCCAAGCAGATCTTCAACATCGACGAGACCGGCCTGTTCTGGAAGAGGCTGCCCGCCTGCACGGCGCCGTCCCGGGAGGAGGCCCGCAGCCCGGGCTTTAAGGCGGCCCGGGACCCGGTGACCGTCATGCTGGGGGCCAACGCGAACGGCGACTGCAAGCTGAAGCCCGTCCTGGTCTACCACGCCGCCCGGCCCCAGGCCCTGCGGGGCCTGGTCAAGCATTACTTCCCCGTCCATTTCCGTTCCAGCCGGAGGGGCCGGATCACCGGCGGCATTTTTTCCGAGTACTTCTGCGGGCCCCTCCACGAGGAGCTGAGGGGCTACTGCAAGAGGGAGAACATCGCCTTCAAGATCCTGCTGGTCGTCGACCACGCGCCCGGCCACCCGGCCCGCCTGGCGGAGCTGTCGGAGAACATCAGGGTGGTGTTCCTGCCGCCCAACACGGCGGCGCTGCTCCAGCCCATGGACCAGGGCGCCATCGCCGCCTTCAAGGCCTACTACCTGCTCAGGACGTTCGCCAAGCTGACGGAGGCCACGGGCGGCGAGGGCCAGCCCAGCGTCGGGGAGTTCTGGAGGAGCTTCAACATCCGCAACGCCATCAACATCATCGTGCTGGCGTGGGCGGACGTCTCGCCCTCGTGCCTGAACGGCGTGTGGCGCAGGCTGCTGCCCGGCACCGTCCCCGACCCCAAAGGCTTCGACGAGCCGGCCACCCTGCTGAAGAACATCCGCTCGCAGTGCGTCGTCCTCGCCAAGAAGGTGGGCTTCGAGGAGGTGGAGGAGGCCGACGTCGAGGAGCTGCTGGAGGCCCACCGGGACGAGCTGTCGACGGAGGAGCTGCTTCAGCTGGTGGAGGAGGCGGAGGCGGAGCGCGCCGAAGAGGAGGACGCCGACGAGGCGCCCCACCACGAGCTGACGAAGGCCGTCCTCTCGGCCTCCTTGCAGCAGATCGAGAAGGCGCTGTGTCGGCTGGAGGAGCACGACTGCAACGCCGAGCGCAGCGGCAGGATAATCCGGGGGGTGAAGAGCGTCTTGACCCCTTACACGAAACTCCTGCAGGAGAAGAGCTGGCAGGTGGAAGACTGGCCGCTCTTGGCGGAGTCCCTCAAGGTTGAGGAAAATGTCGCTCCGCCGTCAAGCGGTAAAGTGTAAGTGCTGGAACTCGGAGGGGGAGGAGAAAAGCGAAACAGACCGCCGGACGAAACCCGTGCTTCAGATCGTTTCAGCTTTTCTAAAGGGTGAAGACATTTGGGTCTTAAAACTGGCAGGTGACAATATTTAAGCTAACTCTTTTTTTCTTTTACAAATCCAAACGCATAATAAATCGTTAGAAAGTATTAACTGACTTCTGTAGTCTCCCTTATCCATCTTCTTTTTTTTCTCTCCCCCCCCCCCCCCACCTCAGCGGAGAGTGCGTATATTCGTTTACCGATCACCGTGAGTTTACTGGGTGTCCACGGCGTGACGAGCTCTGTGCTGACAGGTCGAGAGGGCGGGGAGCTCGCGGTCTGTGGGGGGCGGCGGGGGGGTGGGGACGAGGCAGACACCGATCATACCAGAGAAAATGGGAGCGGGGGAAAGGACGGTGCCATGGCTCCCCATAGCTGGAGTCTTGGAAGGATAAATGAGTAAGTGAACACAAATCAAGGAGCTACGTGAGTGCTAAAGCTGGCCCTTGGGACGAAACAACCTCGGGGGGGAACAGATTAATTGGGGAATGCCGCCCAGAGGAGGTGGATTTTCAGTGGGGCTTTGAAGACGGGGAGAGGTGTGATTCGGTGGATTTGAAAAGGGAGGGTGGCCCGGGCAGGGATGGGGCACCATCAAGAGTTGGAGGTGGGAGAGTCGAGAGCTGGACCTAGTAAGGTGACCTCGGGAGGAGCGAACAGGGTGAGCTGCGGTGGGTGGGCGAGAAAAGCAAATAAATACGGAGAGCGATGAGGAGGTGCCTGGGAACCAATCATGAAAGAGCCGTTCCGTGACGTGGAGGGACGCGGTTAACTATTGGACGTCCATAAGGCTTCGAGGGAGATTTTTAGATAATCTGGGTAGCTGGGTGCAGGATAGATGGGAGAGGCTAGAGGCAGGGAGGCCCGTAAAGAGGCTGCGGGATATGGCCAGACCCTGCACCAAGGTGGTGGCTCTTGGCAGGAATTAAGAAGGTGCACGTTCAGGAGTGGTGGGGAAACCAGGCCGGACCCACCTAGCAGGGGATCCAAGGTGTCGGTGGCAAAACAGTGAGTTTCTGAGAAAGAGATCAGTACGGTCAGGATTTTTGAACCATTTCCTTCTTAATCCCCTATTTTTTTTATCCACACGACGCCATTTAACGCCAGCCCAAGGGCTCCCAAGAACACAACGGTTGGGTTATAACTGGAAGTACTTTAAAAGGCATTTTGAAAGACTTATGGTGAAGAAAATAGGCGTTCTCTCTCCTTCCCCACTCTTTAGGTATCAGAATGCGATATGATACTTTAGGTATCAGATGTGGTATCGGAATGGGCGGGAGTCAACCGAAAAGATGTGATCTGCGGGGATTTGATAGCTTGCAAGGCACGCTAATCTCTGAAAGATCTCTAAGGCATCCACCACTCTCAGGGTGCTTACAGGATGCTATTTGCCGTTCCAAGTTGAAAGAACAAAAAAAACCCATTTATTTATGCATCTAAATAGGTCACTTCTAGGGATTTCCGTAGTGTGCCTTTGAGCGTGTTCATTGTTGAGAACGCTGTACAGGAAACTGATAGCTGGGCACGTATGCCATAATCGATGCTTTTCCTTCGTAAAGCAGCATCAAAGGATGGAAATGTCATGGTTTGAAGACTCCTACAACAGAAAAGAGTTGTAGTAAGGAAAGCTTCATTTACATCTACTGTGCATCATTTAAAAAGAGAATTGGCAAGTAACCTTAAGAATGGAAAAGCAGCTCTCAGAGCATGTGCATTAACGTTTTTCATTACATTTTTACTCCTTTTGGTATGTAAATCCTTGCGCTATCAGGGGCACACCACCCTGCTCTGGTGTGAGGGTGCTTTTACAAGTCGGCTTAAAATCCATTTAATAATATTCCTGTGCAGTGGTCTGAGACATTTATTGTCGTGAAGCCAAGTACAGCTTTACATAATTATGACCTATTAGGTACACTGCACATTAAAAGCAACCAAATGTGTAGAATATTGTTATAGCTCTGAATTTGCTGATGATTTCTTCCTTGCCTGTCCTTTCCTCCATGCTGAGAGTATGCGGAGATAGTATGACAGTCCACCCCTTTTCCCTATGTCTGGGGGAGTAGGCAATTCGCTATCTAAACTGGACCAAATAGCAGATTGCTTAAGTCCTTTGGTGTGATGTTGTTTTTGTGTGTGTGTGTGAGTGTGTGTATGGAAAACTTTGTAGACAGGTGAAAGCTGAAATTCTGGCACTAAATGACCTTAGTGGGTTAATCGATACGGTTAGTGTCTTTCTTCACTGTGGCAACTACGATCAGGAATATTCGCCATTCATTTTTGGAGTTGGGAATATTCGCCATTCATTTTTGGAGTTGGGTGTAAGTGAAAACTGGGGTAAATAGCTGTGCCCCACCACCCCCCATCAAAGCGGCAGGGAAAAGTACTGTGGGATTTATGAATGGAGAATTTAGTGCTCATATCCAGCATCCACACATTTGTGAAAGATGAGAAACCATCGTTCCGTCAACTCTTGACTGTGTGATGACTGATGATGCAGTTTGTGTGTTTCCTAAGTCAGTTACTTCTTCCCTCTGGAACCAGCGTTCTGGCACCTCCGTCAGAAGATGGGCAGGGAAACCAAAGATGATGGGGCAGGAGGGTGAAATGAAGACAGCTAGAGCTGTCTTGGGGTGCCAACTGTCACTCGTCATTAAGAAACAAAATCGGGAGTTTAGTCCTCCAGACTCACACAGGGGCCCCGGGTATGTGACTTCGCCCAGATGCCCCGAAAGCACCTCTGGGGTCCCTTTAGAAGTGGAGGCATAATTAATTCCATAGGAAATTAGCAAGGGGTCAAAAGTGTCCCCTGATGCACAGATTCAGTTTTATCACAAGTGGGAGTGTTGTTTCTCTGTATGCGCGTTCTGACTCCTCAGCCTCAGCACCCCTAGGAAATAATTGACCGTAACGCATTTCAAAATCTATTCAGCGGCCAGTTTAGTGGCTGAGCTATCAGGAAGAAGAGCAATAGTTCCTTTCCCCATTGTGATCCGGGCACCCAGATCTTCGTTAGTGAGTGTGGGCACCTTGGTATCCTTGCTGCATCACACATCCATGTTTCACCAATGTTTTTGTCGTAGCTTCCCCATGTGGAATATTCACTTAACATGGGCTTTTCGGTGTAAATCCCTAGGGCTCCTTTTGCCCGGTAAAACCATTATTCCCATATTTATAACAATAGAACCCTAATTTTCTGCCCCTTGTTTCTTGGTTTGTTTTGATTTATGGTACTTGTTAAGCACTTACTATGTGTCTGTGTGCTGGGGTAGATAGAGGTTTATCAGGTTGGACACAGTCCCTGTCCCACATGGGGCTTGCAGTAGGATTTAATCCCCATTTTACATTTGAGGAACCCAAGGCCCAGAGAAGTTAAGTGACTTGCCTAAGGTCACAACAGAAAGCATTTGGCAGAGCCGGCATTAAGAACCGATGTCCTTTGACTCCCAGGCCCCTGCTCTTTCCACTAGGCCACTCTGCTTGATTCAGGTCTCTGGGTCATCTGGACTGTTTTTGGTTTAGCTCAAACTGGGTTCAGCATTCTCCAAGGAAATAGGTAGGTCTAAGCAGTTCTGAATCTTCCTGAAACACCTCATTCTACTCTTGGAAGCTATTAATGGGATTGGATCCTGACTAGAAGTGATGATTTCTCCAGCAGCTGACCCAGAAGTACTCCTATTAACGTCCGTCTCCCCCTCCAGACTGTAAGCTCATTACGGGCAGGGGAAGCATCTGCTAATTCTGTTGTGTTGTACTTTCCCAAGTGCTTAGGACAGTGCTCTGCACAGAGTAAGCGCTCAATAAATACCGTCGTTTGGTTGATTCTCCCACCGTCCGCGCGCTGAGGAGATCTGTACGGCTTTTTTGTGAGCACCCATTCGTCCTTCTGCCATTCCTGTGACTCACTGACTCCAGTTTATTCAGACTTATCCAGCTTATAAAGAATTGGAGTCCATTTACACAAGGAAATATGTCATGTCCTATCACTGCTGGATCAGATCAATAATCGTCCACCCAGCCCAGGAATCTATGAAAACAGGTTGTTGACAGGAACAGCGGCCCTTCTGGGCCATCCTCCGACATTCATCCTCGTGATTGTGCTTTACCATCTACCTCTCCTAACTTTTACCTCCACCCTCCACAGCTGTTAACTTTTCCTCTAGTGGCCCATTGTGGATCGTGTGCCCATGAATTTGTCCCAACCCTTCCTAAACCCAATTTAAGGTTACGCACAACCTATTAAGGTGGCAGATTCTTTATGTTACTCAGACCTGCTATGCGAAGAAGTGTTTCCTTTTGTTCGTTTTGAATGTACCCCCTTCAAGTTTCATTGGGAATTAGGGGGAGCCTCTCGTTTCTGGTGTCGTGGGCCTGGGCGAACAGTCATACCTCATTTGCCCTTGGCCACACGGTTCCTGACTGTGAAGCCTTTCATCACGTGTCATCTTGGCCTTCATCTTTCCAGACCGAAGAGACCCAATACTTGCAGGCCATCCTTCGACAGAAGTTTCTCCACCTTACCATTTTGGTGGCTCTCCTCTCAGTCTTCTTCGGCTAGCTTATGTCCTTCCTGTTCCCTAAGATGGCGTTCGGACTATGCCGGGAATCCAGATGCGGATATAAATAGTTTTGTGTTGTGGCAAAACTCTTACCTTTTGTTTGCTCTGCCCTTTCTGACTGACGTTCAGCGTTTTCTTACTATTTGCTCAGGGGACTGCCTGCTACCTACTAGGCTCAGGCTTTAAATGAGGAGTTGCTTGGGTCAACTCGCCGAGTATAGGACCCTTGTCAGTCAGCGGAAGGAAGAAGGGCATTTGCACAGTGGAGGTTCCGCCTTTAAATTTCTTCTCCACCCACTCAGAGAAAACCCACTGCTGTTGCTGCGTCCTTGGCCACAATCCCAAAGGAACCCTGCCCTACCTAGTGAATACAGATCCCAGAGAGCCACCAAATCGGGCTCAGAAGCACAGCTGATCCTGCCCACCCCACACCCTCCCAATTGCTTAGTACAGTCCCCTGCATACGGTAGGAGCTCTATAAATTGCCCTGATCGGACGTACCTTAGAGTAGCCCTTCCTATCCCTAAGTGTTCAAGGATTTTAAGCGTAATCATGTATCCACCCAAGCACCAGGTTTAGAGGAGAGACAACAGTCTATTCTCCCCCGGATCATCTCTGGAACCTTTCTTACAGATGGTCATCTACTAGTCCTCCAATCCATTTAATAATAATGTTGGTATTTGTTCAGTGCTTACTATGTGCAGAGCACTGTTCTAAGCGCTGGGGGAGATACAGGGTAATCAGGTTGTCCCACGTGAGGCTCACAGTTAATCCCCATTTTACAGATGAGGTAACTGAGGCCCAGAGAAGTGAAGTGACTTGCCCACAGTCACACAGCTGACAAGTGGCAGAGCCGGGAGTCGAACTCATGACCTCTGACTCCGAAGCCCAGGCTCTTTCCACTCAGCCACGCTGCTTCCCCCAGTCTCTCTTGGCTATCTGAGTTATGACAGTCCCAGACTGAGAATAATTGAGACCCTGCTGAGCAGCAGCAGAACCGTTTAAATATATAAAATTTAGTTAGTGAAAAATGTTGGGGGTTGGGAGCGAGTGCGGAAAAATAAAACATTTCTATACCTACCTTTAAATTTATGGTAGAAATTAGATCCTGGTTGCTCTAGGAACAAATTTATCTTTTTCTACACTGACCTCTTCAGGATTTGCTTTATAAGGAAATAAATAAGGACAATATCCCATTTAAAAATTGTATCCTTGACGCCTAAGGAGAAGCTAGTGCAGAGTAAAGTGATATGTCCTAATCCAGCACACGCATGTACAAGAAACATGCAGAAGCAAGCCACACCATAAAGTTGGGTAAATATCCTTTCCCTTTCAAAATATAGCTTTCCTGTTTTCCTATTGGACGACTAAGTCACCAGACAGACATTCCTGGCAATAATGTAGGGGTGAGAGCTCACGATATGTCAATTACAAGGTAACAGAGCATTGGCGTACATAAAATAGATCAAAAGCCTTTTCCCTCCCTCTTTTCCCAAATAAACCTGTTATGGGAATAGATTTAATTTCAAAAGCACATTCCTGCCCTTGCATTTTTCACCAGTTTCTTTTAAGGAATTTTCCTGAGAACAAGGACCCTGTTTAGTTTTCCCTTTTTGACTCGCCACAGTTAAATTGAGAGAACATAGCAACACCATATTCTGGGTCACGTCAATATTGCACAGAGGCCAGTCTGTTGGCTCAGACAGCAGCAGGAAAAAATGCTCAGAGGAACAGTTTGCTGGTTGCCCTCCTTGAGGGCTATCTTCCTGATAGAGATGTGCCATCCTAGCAGAGCCCTCTGCACATAGTGGGAACTCAATGCTGTCTGATTGACTTTAAGCAGTATTTAGGCGTATGACCAACCCGTCCGGTATCTGGAAGTTGGCTCAAAGTATCATCCTAATATTTTGATTCCCGCAAAAGGATTATGCAGCTTTACTATTTTAATTTTTACTCTACTGAACTTAATGTTGCTCAACGACAGATATATTAATCCTTTCCTCGGTTTGAATGGATATTGTTTGCAGATTTCCCAGTTTTTATTGTCCATTGTCTTCTAAACAGTATTTTTAATTTCATTTGCTCTCTCCCAGGGAATGAAGGATGGCAGCACGCCGGGCATTAAAAGCTGTTTTGGTGGATCTCAGTGGCACACTTCACATTGAAGATGCAGCTGTGCCGGGCTCACAGGAAGCTCTTAAAAGGCAAGCTATCCTCCAGATTCAGCTGACAAATATGTTTGTAAGTGCCATTTTACCAAGGCAGATCATTAGCTAAATGGATGGCCTGACGATGGCACATCATAAGCTACTGTATTCAGCAAGCGCCTTGGGTTTAGCTACAAGATGTACGTATTATAATATCTTCCAACCACTTTTCTTCAGGCCTCCATTAGTTTAGTTAGCCTTTTGGTTTCCTTTTCTTTTTGCGTTGGTAGTTCCGGATGGAAAAGTGAAAAAGAAAATATACAGTCTTGACTAATAGGGGAAACAGAGGCAAGGGCAATGGAAGAGCTGAGCTAAAGGAGACTGAAAACTCCTGATGAACAGGAACAAGTTCAGGAGTTGGATGTTACGGTTTATTTTTACTGTACTGACCAAGGTGTCACCTTTTAGCCCTGATCTTCAGTTCGTCAAATAAAGCTGAAAAGACTGGATTGTCTCCATGTGCTTGTTTGCAATGGGGAGTTCTGGAAAGAATGATTTCCGGTGTGAAAGAAATAACAGTGCATTTTTGAACAAACAGTCCGAAACCACTTTCAAAGAACTTTTCAAATGCAGCGGTATTTCGCACTTCGGTGCTTTTCCAGGTTAAACCTAGCCACGTGACTGTGACGGATAGTCAGCTGTTAGCCATCCTGGTTTCTAGATGGGAAAAATGCAGGCAAAGGATTTTTCTTTCCCAGAACCCATAAGATGAAAGAGTGGTGGATTTGAACTCCACCTCAGAAGAGTGGTGGATTTGAACTCCACCTCAGCCCCAACTTAATTCCTCATTCTGGGACGATCCAACCTCCCTCTCTCTATGCTCTGCCGTCTAAGAAGAAAGGAGCTCAACTAGAGAGCTTGCTTTGCCTTAGAGCAGATGCCCTGATTGCTTCTTAGAGAGGTTCAAGCATCAAATTGTAGGTGAAATTAAAAAGAGAAATCTGTACGTGCCGGGTCTTGGGCAAAGGAATAACATCTCTGAGTAATTGCTAGGCAAACCGGGTTTCTGCATTCTTGAGATGCCGGCACCTATAAATGCTTCCGAAACTGGGGCTGGTGGGTCTCCATTCCCAGGAAAACATATTCTCTCGTCCGCGGTGCCAGCACCGCCAGTGTTTGTTTCTATAGTAACAAATAGGCAAAGAGAAGTTGGGGGACTAGTAAAAAAGGAAAAAGAGGACTCATTTGAAATGATGTGGCCATTCCAATACTTACACATTTAGGAGATAGTTTAGTTGAGGTAATCAATATTTTTTGAAGGGGGAAAAAAATGAAGTTAATGTGTTTTGCACAGAAGCTGCCACATACCCAATCTATCTTTACATTTCCAATTTATAGTGAATAATTTAGCAAAATAAATATTTAGCATGAGGAGGAAGAATAATTTTCTTTAATTTTTAAAATATGGTCAATACAGTAAGTCTCTTGGTCCAGGTGCCTGTTTATAAAATTGTTCCCCATATAGTTGTGTTAATCATTTTTTGCCTCAGAATAGCACTGGTTTACTAGTTTTCTCCATTGACGGAGATCATAAGTTGATTCTGATTCTGTTTCCGGAAGGGCAGTCGAGCGAGTCTGAAGAACAAGACCCATTGAAGGCGGAGCCAAAGTGAAAATCGGGATAAATACATGGCTAATTGAGGCAAAGGTGGTGGTGGATTTGGGCATATTTTCCAAGAGTGTAGGCTTGCATTACCAATAAAATATAGGGATCTAAATCTTACTTTTCCTCCAGGGTTCATGGGGAAGGAAGTCTGCTATATTCTTCGTTTTGGGCAACGTGCACTTTCACGTTAGAAGTTACGTGCGTTTTCACCTCAGAAGGACCCTACGAAGATAATTCCTAGGAATTCAGGCTTAATTTTGGAGAAGGGTTATGCTTTAACATACTCTGTTAGGTTCAGAAGTCATTCAGAAGAAGCCCTTGGTCCCTCCAAGCCTAGATTGCAGAGCCTGCACTGAACTTTCGATGACTTTTCCCTGAAAAATCTCCCCTTGACAACCCAACTCTGCTCTCTTTAAATGCTAGGTTGCGGAATGCTTCAGTTGTCGTTAGGTTTGTGACAAACACAACCAAAGAGAGTAAACGAGACCTGCTGGAGAGGCTGAAGAAACTAGACTTTGACATCACCGAAGATGAGATCTTCACATCTTTGACTGCAGCTAGGAACTTGGTGGAGCAGAAGCAGGTCAGACCTATGCTGCTGGTAGATGACCGAGCACTTCCTGATTTCCAAGGTAGGGAATGGGGGAAAAGGGGATTTGGAAAGAATCGTGCCCCCTTTTCCCCTCATTTTTCTTTCCATTTGCTCTTGAAACTTTGGCTTTTAATACTTAGCATCGAGTGGGCTAGCATTACTGACACTGTTCTAAACTTCTCCGGTGAGAGGTTTATGTTCCGTAACCCAGTTGCCACTACTTAATGGATTTAAAAATTAATTTCGCTAGGAGTTCCTTGCAAAAGCTGTTGTCTGAGATTTTAGAAGCATATACTTTGCATCTTAAATTAATGCAGTAATGAGATAGCTTTTATTAATTTTCAGATACATCTATCTTGTTTTCAAAGTGGAACACCGAAACCTAGGAAATACAGGGATTTGCTGCTATGTAAATATTTATTTAGGGACGTAGGCCTTATTTTAAACTGTTGATGGAAGAAATGATTGTGTTTTATACAATGCTTTGTGATATAATGACACTTTTGATATGACTTGTTTTCCCCTCTATTAATGCTTTTGCACCTCTGGCCAGGAAGGCACAGGACAAAGAAATGGCAGCAGGAAAACATTTCATGAAAACCACCTAAATAATACCATTGACATCAGACTGTGAACCTTTCAGGGATTTGATCATTAGTAGGACTCGTTCCATTTCAGCCCAGGAGCTCAGAAGTGTGATATCGAGTAATATTTCCGGGAAACTCCTTGTGCTCGTCTCTTGACTGGCATGAGAATCTGCCAGTGGTTGGTTTGGTGGCTCTGCCCTGCTCTTTTAAGTTCATTGAGGAGTTTCCTACTCTGGAACCTCCAGGGTGACTGTGAGGTGGAGGAAAGGGAACCCTAAAATACCACCTCTCAGGAGGACATGCTCAAATCAGGGTTCCTGGAGTATTTGGAAGCAGGTCCCCAGCGCAAAAACGTTGGTCTAGCCTATAGGGTGCACTCTCGGCAGTGTAAGTTTGGCTCTCAATTTCAGGTTTGCACCATTGACGATTTGGGTCAAAGTGGAATTTTCTTCAAAAAAATTCTCAAAAAATGAGTCAGTGCAAATATGACCATGGATTCCTTTAATGCATGATATATGTGAGATAAAATTGCATGCAGGTATTCATTATTTTGTTTATAAATTTTTCCAATTCAGGTGATTTTCTTAAGTAATTTAGCACTATTGCTATTACCGTAGAAATATATTTTTATGTAGAGAATTTGCAATATTTGCATGATCAGGGACCATTTCATTGTATTTCTAATAGACCCTGAATGATTGAGAAATATCTTCTATCGGATGCTTCCCTCTCGACTGCAAGGCGAAAACTTAGCGTTCTCGGTGATTCCTCTCCACCAAACCTTTTGTTAGAGCTGTTACCGTAACCTAAGATGGACTGGCTTAAATTTCTCTTCCCTTATATAATTCCCGAACTGGTGTGGTGCTGATGAATAAGAAAATGTCCAAAGTGATAGGCAGTCAGAGGGAAGAGGAGAACAAGGAAGGGATCTAGATCATCTCAGGCTCTATCAGACCCTGAAAAATCAATCACTCAATCATACTCAGCCCTTACTGCTTGCAGAGTACTGTACAGATGGAGAGTAATTATGGAGAGTTGTTAATTCCGGTGGTGCTCTGCCATCACAAGGATAGGGTCATGGAATTAGAGGAATCAAAGACCCAAAAGGTGATCGATTGTGGAATTCGTACCGCCGTAGAGTTACAGGCATACCCCCTATAGAGCTGTGATGTATTCCTGACTGACGATCTCGAACCAGTGAATATTTGGGGATTGTTTTCCCTTAGACTTCCATGCAATTTTATAAACGCTGGTTTAGAACTAGCCCTGACGCAATGACCAGGTCTTACAGGTCAGTATAAAATACACGGTAAATCCTCTCCTTCCTCCCCCGTTTCCTCATGCTGACACCGTTCTTTTGGCTTCCGGAAAACTCAACATGAGCAAGACTGAGCTCCTCATCTTCCCTCCCAAACCCGGTCCTCTCCCAGACTTCTCTATCACCGTGGATGGCACGACCATCCTTCCCGTCTCTCGGGCCCGCAATCTCGGTGTCATCCTTGACTCGTCTCTCTCGTTCACCCCGCACATCCTATCCGTTACCAAGACCTGCCGGTTTCACCTATACAATATCGCCAAGATCCGCCCTTTCCTCTCCACCCAAACGGCTACCTTACTGCTACGGGCTCTCGTTATACCCTGGCTAGACTACCGTGTCAGCCTTCTCTCTGACCTCCCTTCCTCCTCTCTCGCCCCGCTCCGGTCTATTCTTCACTCCGCTGCCCGGCTCATCTTCCCGCAGAAACGATCTGGGCATGTCACTCCCCTTCTTAAACGACTCCAGTGGTTGCCTATCGACCTCCGCTCCAAACAAAAACTCCTCACTCTAGGCTTCGAGGCTCTCCACCACCTTGCCCCTTCCTACCTCTCCTCCCTTCTGTCTTTCTACCGCCCACCCCGCACGCTCCGCTCCTCCGCCGCCCACCTCCTCGCCGTCCCTCGGTCTCGCCTATCCCGCCGTCGACCCCCGGGCCACGTCCTCCCGCGGTCCCGGAACGCCCTCCCTTCTCACCTCCGCCAAACTGATTCTCTTCCCCTCTTCAAAACCCTACTTAAAACTCACCTCCTCCAAGAGGCCTTCCCAGACTGAGCTCCCTTCTCCCTCTACTCCCTCTACCACCCCCCTTCACCTCTCCGCAGCTAAACCCTCTTTTCCCCCTTTCCCTCTGCTCCTCCACCTCGCCCTTCCCCTCCCCACAGCACTGTACTCATCCGCTCAACTGTATATATTTCCATTACCCTATTTATTTTGTTAATGAATTGTACATCGCCTCGATTCTATTTAGGTGCCATTGCTTTTACGAGATGTTCTTCCCCTCGACTCTATTTATTGCCATTGTTCTTGTATGTCCATCTCCCCGGATTAGACCGTAAGCCCGTCAAACGGCAGGGACCGTCTCTATCTGTTGCCGACTTGTTCATCCCAAGCGCTTAGTACAGTGCTCTGCACATAGTAAGCGCTCAATAAATACTATTGAATGAATGAATGAATCCATGAAAACGTGGCTGTGTCTTGGGGGAATGTTCTCCTGTAGATTTCCAAGTTATAAATTTGGATCCACTCTAAAAACGAGACTATTTTCTGACCATTGTTAAGAGCAGTTTTTTAATGGTATTTATAAAGCGCTTACTATGTGGCAAACACTAAGTGCCGAGGAAGGTACAAGTTAATTAGGTTGGACATAGTCCATGTCCCCCATGGGGATCACAGTCTAAGTAGGAGGGGAAACCGGTATCTCCATTTCACAGTTGAGAAAACTGAAGCACAGAGAAGTTGTGACTTTCCCAAGGTCACACAGCAAGCAGTTGGCAGAGCTGGGATTTGAACCCAGGTCCTTCTGACTCGCAGTTTTACACTCATCGTATTAAGTAAATGTGGAGTTGTAGCAGGATTGTGAATCTTTGCGGGAGGCTGCAGAAGTAGAAGATTGTTCTGCTGACCGTGGCAGTGGTTTTTCCAACTTCAGTAAAGAATTTGTCCAATTTAGATTGAACTGCCTTCCTGTCTTTATAAAGTACACCTTTTCAACTTTGAACTCTTCTCCATCAGGGTCGTCTTTAATCATTTTTATAAATAATAATAATAATGATGATGGTATTTGTCAAGTGCTTACCATATGCCAAGCACTGTTCTCAGCACTGGGAGAGATAGAAGCTAATCAGGTTGGATACAGTCCATGTCCCACTTGGGGATCACAGCATTAAACCCCATTTGACAGACAAGGTAACTGAGGCACAGAGAAGTGAAGCGAGTTTCCCGGGGTCACACAGCCAACAAATGGCGGAGCCTGTGCTCCTGGCCAAGCTGCTTCTCTGCTGCTTCTAACCTCGTCTGCTTTCTTCAAATTGATATAAGACCTCTGAGGGAGAGGGCATATCTTTTTTGTCTGTTTTGGCATCTTGCAGAGATTCATTGGACTGAAGAGGTATCAAGCCACAACGTCTGTCTTTGCGGTTTATATCTATCGTGGGGTGGTCATAACCGGGACTAAGGTGCTGAACCATAAAGGCAGTATCTCCAGATTTTATAAATCACGGGGTGGCTGTAACCTGAAGTTTGTATTTCCTTTCTATATCCTGGTGAACATTGAAAGTGCTTTTATAAGGGCTTTTGTTCAGAGACCTATAAACAGCAGTTATTATATGTCAGGTTTCTCTACCGGGCCTGAAGAGTCAACTCATCACCTAATCCCAAATTGTGCAAAACTTGAAACACCAAGAATGAATCGGGCATAATGCAGGAAATAGATAGCAGAGTATTGCAGTACATTTTGTATTTACTAGGTGAGTGATAACCCCAAGGATATCAATTAAAGATTTTCAGAGCCTCTTCCATCAAGCTGCTATTGATTTGATAGCTAAATTCTCTCCCCTGATGATTGTAATCAGCATAGCTTTTGAAGTTGGAAATTGCTACTTATTCCAGGGCAGCAGTTTAGCCTTTCCAGTTCAGATTTTCTAGTTTAAGGAGTAATAAATACAGTTTTAGGGTTTTGCTTTGTATTATCATTATTATTTTTATGGTAGTTTTTAAATGCTTCCTATGTGCCAGACACTGTACTAAGCACAGGGATGGATGCAAGTTAATCGGGTTGGACAGAGTCCCTGTCTTACATAGGGCTCACAGCTCTTAAACCCCATTTTACAGATGAGGTAACTGAGACACAGGGAAGTTAAGTGACTTGCCCAAGGTCACACAGCTGACAAGTGCAGAAGTTCTTTTCATTCATTCATTCATTCATTCATTCATTTCAGTCGTATTTATTGAGTGCTGATGGTGTGCAAAGTACCATACTAAGCGCTTGCATGTTAATTTTTTTAAATCATTTTTAAATACCATTTAAAATACCATTCTTTAAAATACCATTTCACTTTAGGTTATTGTGCAGCCGAGGCAGGAGTTCATTTGGCTCAGAATTAACTGGATTTGATTAGCTGACTGCTTATGAAAAGGGAGAAAGACCGTTTTGTGTAAAAATGGAGTTTGAAGTCAGTTGTATTACTTTTTATTTTTCAGGCATACCAGTAAATGATCCCAATGCCGTGGTCATCGGATTGGCACCAGATCATTTTAATTATCAAGTTCTGAATCAGGCATTCAGGTAAGTTCTGAATCTAATCGTTCCTGGACTGTTTGTTTTCCAGATGATTAGGGGAGGGCAGGGGTGCCAGCTTCTCATTTTTGGCTTGAGGAGAGAGGGGAAGAGCAGGAGGACAGGGAGGAAGAGAGGAGAAGGGGAAGAGAGAAACTCACTTGTGCTGCTCCTCCTCCTCCACCACCACTTTTCTGGGCCTCATCGAATCTGGGCGCAGGAAGCTCCTCTCGCCGAGGCCCATCCCGGCTCACCTCACCTTCACCCAACCCATCCAGGCAGGCTGGGAGAGCTGTTAGGGGTCCACCGGTTTGCCGTTTAGTACAGTGCTCTGCACATAGTAGGCGTTCAATAAATACTATTGAATGAATGAATGCCGTAGAGCGAGGAGCAGCCGATCCCAGTTGTAGCAGCATCCCGGCTCCATTGCCAAGACTACGGATCCTGCCCTGCGTGTGCTGCAGATCACGGCCCCTGGGCCAGGTCGTAGGTCAGATGGTGTGCTTTAGTAGCCGAACCGGCACTACTCTGGCTAAGGTCTTGCTGGACAAGGAGAGTAGTGATAGGCCTCAGTAATGGCCACGGTCTGACCTTTTCGTCTTTCTTCATTCAGATGGTGGCATCTTTGAGATTCTGAGGCATCTCCTTAGCGTTCCATGTGTCGAGGATTAGCTTGTGTGAGTGTAAGCAAGGAGTCCCTTCCATGCATGTAGGCCTCAGCAGGATCTTGAGGAGCAGTTTGGTCTAGTGGATAGAGCCTGGGCTCTAATCCCAGCTCTGTCACATGTCTGCTGTGTGTGACCTTGGGCAATTCATTTCACTTCTCTCTGACTCAGTTTTCTCTTCTTTCAAATGGGGATTAAGACAGTGGCTCTGCCATTTTCCTGCTGGTGACCTTGTGCAAGTCACCAAACGTCTCTGAACTCTGTTTTCCACTCTGTCAAATGGGAATACCTGCTGTCTCCACCTCGGATGGAGTCCCGAGTGAAAAGCAACTATATCTGTTGTGATTATGTCTAACCTACCCCAAGACTTTGCACAATGCTTGGCACATGGTAAATGTTTAATAAATGCCTCATCATCATCAAATCGCATTAGGGTTGATACCGTCTCCCTTCATATACAACAGACCACCACTGTCCCCACCTTCAAATATTTACTGAAATCATATCTCCAAGAGGCCTTCCCCTTCTAAGCCCGCCTCTTCCTTACTCCCTTCTGCTTCGCACTTGGATCTGTACCCTGTAAACTCTTGATATTCACCCCACCCTCAGTTCTGCAGCACTTTGGTACATATCCGTTTTTCATTTTACCGTCAGTCTCCGTGTGCAGTGATTCCCTCCACGTCTATGATGGGAATCTCTCTGTGTGAGGCCATGTAGCGTTTCCAACAATGTGTGAAAGCCCTTGCTTCAGCAGTGGCTTTGGATCTGTTTCTGCTTTGGTGTCTGCCTGTGGGTCACACGTGTTCCTTAACTTGATTTGCATGTTATAATGTAGGTTTTGGGAAGCATGACTTTCGCGTGAATTCGACATGTCTTGCCGTAAGTCATCCAACAAAAACAATGGCTCTCAAAATACTTTTTAGCAGCTAGGTGTGTGGTGAACGACTGTAGACTCCTCCCAAAATCGGGAACTGGTTCAAACATTGTGAGCCCAAGGCTCGCGGTGGTGGAGTGGGGAGGAGGTAGTTAATGAGTAAATTACTCCTAAGGTGTTTATTTACTTAATAATAATAACAATTCTAACAGTAATAATAATGGTGTGTGTTAAGCGCTTCCTATATGCCAGGCTCTGTACTAAGTGCTGGGGTGGATACGTGGTCCCTGTACCAGGTTGGGCTCACAGTCCCAATCCCATTGTACAGGTGAAGTAACTGCGGCACAGAGAAGGGAAATGACTTGCCCAGAGTCACACAGCACACTAGTGGCAGAGTCGGCATTGGAACCCATGACCTTCAGACTCTCAGGCCCACTCTCTATCCATTGCTCCCGGGGGCAGTTCAAAAATATCCACCCTTTTGTTGCTTCTCCTCGACAGACTGCTTTCATTAATGCAGTTAAGTCCCTTATCTCACCTAGGCTGGTATTACAGTGGAGAACATTTATTTCAACTGTGCTCCAAAGTTAGGCCATGGGGTTTTGACCTTTTTCCCTCCCTTTCATCTCTGCCTTCCACTTTGGGTTATTCATTTTTTTACCTTTCACTGTACCTCATTTGTCAGGAAGGTCAATACTGTATCATCACCGCCTTAAAAAGGCACTTAGCTGCCCCTGCAGTCTATGCCAAAGTAATAGAGAAAGACGTCTGATGTCATTTTACTACCTGTGCCCCACTCAAAGGGTGGAGCTACTTAAAAATATTTTGGAGGTAAAATTTTGTAATTGGAGGCAAGAATTCCAATTTGTATTGGAAGTAGTACAGTACAGTAGAAGTACAGTAGAATAGGTAGACACGATCCCTCCCCACCAGGAGTTTACAGGCTAGAGGGGGAGACAGATATTGAAGTAAATTAGAAATGGATATGTACATAGTTGCTGTTTGCCCAGGGGGCTAGGGCGGAGGGGGGGCGGGGGGCGGGGGACGGGGAGGTGTGCGCCAAAGTGATTAAGGGTTAAAGACCCAAGTGTGTTAAGGGTCACAAAAGGGAGGGCAAATGAGGGAAATCAGGGTTTAGTCAAGGAAGGCCTCTTGGAGGAGATGTGATTTTTCAGACAGGCTTTCAAGTTGGAGAGAATGTCTGTTGGATATGAATGCGTGGAAGTTCCAGGCCAGAGGAAAGGTGGAAGAAAGGGGTTTGTGGAGAGAACTATGAGATCTAGGTAGAGCGAAAGGTTGGATATTAGAGGAGTGAAGTGGGTGAGCTGAATTGTAGTGGGAGATCGATGAGGTAAGGTAGGATGGGAAGAGGTGATCAAGGGCTGTAAAGCTCTTGGTAAGGAGTTTCTGTTTGATGTGCTGAATTGTAGGAGATCAGCGAGGTAAGGTAGGGTGGGAAGAGCTAAAAGCTTAAAGCTGCTGGTAAGGAGTTTCTGTTTGATGTGGAGGAGGATGGACAACCACTGGAGGTTTTTGAGAAATGGGGAGACATGGACTGAACTTTTAATTTATTTTTTGAGGAAAACAATCTAGACAGTAGAGTGAAAGACTGGATAGAGGAGAGAAAGAAAAGCAAGGAGGTCAGCGAGGAAGCCGATCCATTAGTCAAGGTGGGCTGTGACACCTTGGATGGGAGGAAGGAACAGAGTCTTGAGATGTTGTCAGTTCAGTGCTTTATACCAAGAAGCCAGTTTTAGTCTGTTAAAACTCCTCTCTGTGTGACCCAGTTTCATTCTGTAATACCACCTCTATATGAACTTAAGGCTTCTTTTAAACCAGGGTTTGTGCCTTTAAATGTTGAGATTGATCTATTGTCATTTCATGATTGTAATTGAAATTAAACTTGAATTGCGATAACTTCTGAAGTGGCGGTACCCAAGTCTACATGTACTAACTACATTTTGCCCCAATTTTCCACAATAAATTAGAAAGATAATGTGAGAACCTTGCTGACAACCCAAAAGTATACCTTTAGAGCTCCCTGAAATCATGCTGTAGAATCTGAGGGCTAAAAGGGATCTTAAGAAGTTCTCTAATCCAACTCTCTGGCTTCAGGTAGGAGCTTCATGTACCCATCCCCGATTTCCATTTTAAACTGGAAAGAATGGTTCTCAAAGTTGGTTTTGAATTCTTTAGCCTCAGACTTTGACTTTTGAATTCACCATTTTAACCACTTAATTCATCTAAACCGTACTGATGACTACGATGACCCTCCCAACTTGCAATTTGAGAGGGTTATTGTTAATAGAAAGCGGGTGGTCCATTTCTTAGCTGCACCCCTGTCCTCATTCTAATAAAAAACCTAGGTTGGCTACTTTCTAAATGCTTTAACACTGCCTTAATTAGTACCCTCTCCGAGCGGCATTGATTTTCAACACTACATTTTAAGGCATTACAGTGCCCTTATAGGTCAACTCTAATTTCACCAAAGTACTTCAACAGCTTTTGGGGGGAGTTAAGAGCAGAGATTTTCAGTCTTGTCCTTCTTTGATAGTGACTTTTAGGCAGAGAGAATGCCTTCCATCCAAATACTGCAGCCAGTGGAAGTGGGTGGGGTAAATATAGACATCTTAAATGAGCCACCGATTAGTTAAACTACTATTCAGGCTGATTATGAGATCATTTTTCAATGCCAAATACTGTTGCAGTGCTGCCTGAAAATACAATCATCTCGCTTTGGGTTTAGACTTTGATCTCTCCCCTAGATATTATGCTGAATTGTATTTATTGAGTGTTAAAGGAGGAAACAAAAGGAAAATTTATTTGTTAACCAGTATCTCTGTTGTTCACTTGTGAATACCTGGGCAGGGTTGGGTTTCAGTTGCTTATGTAGAATTGAAGGTGTGTCAAGTACCGTACTTATAATCCCTACGCAGGCACCATAAAAATGAAAATACACTTATTAACGGGCAAGAAAAAGTTTTTGCAGGATCAAGGAGTTTTCTTAAGTAGCCTATAGGTGGTGATGGAAATGAGTCAAATGGGGAGAATGGATTAAGTTGGATCAACTTCCGTATGCCACTTGAGTCATAGGTAACATTTCTTAATGGATTGTAAATTTCCGCTCCCTATAGCTTTTCCTATTTAATATTTTAAAAGAGAAGAAAGAGTGAATATGCTTTTTGGAGGGACAGGGATTCAGTTTGATTAACTCATTCTCTGGAAAACTAGAAATGCTCCTTTTTGGAAAAAACATTATGCAAGGAAATGTTTCTGAATGGGGTATGCCTTTGTCCATTTTGCAGGTTCTTAAATTCCAGATAGGAGTTGAATTCATTCATAATTTCTAGTTATGCATGGTACTTGTGTTCCTCCATGTTATTCAGTGCTTGTATTTTCCTTTATTAAACTGCAAGTTACACGTGTTTGTTAAAATAAAGTGAACTGAAGATGTATTCGTAGTCATAATAGAGGTGTATTGCATGTATGCCTTGAAAGTATCCTGACAGGAAAGAGATGAGGTGTTGAGAAGGGGTGCAGTAGGGTAGATTGGAGATCATAGTTTACATCTGAAATTATAAGTTCTGAGCAGGGTTTAAGTCTGTGGTCCGGTAGTATTTCCTTCCTTTCTTTCCTAGACTAGTGTTCTTTTTCATGTTCCTTTAATTCCCCCAAGATGGTAAATCAGCAGACATTGAACACTCTCAGTTCTTTTCATTCATTCATTCATTTGTATTTATTGAGTGCTTACTGTGTGCAGAACACTATACTAAGCGCTTGGAAAGTATAAGTGCTTGTCACGTGGTAAGTGCTTAACACATACCGTTATTTTTATTACATTTCGGTAACGGATAGAGACAATCCCTACCCAACAACGGGCTCACAGTCCAGAAAGGGGAGACTATCCTTCTCTTTACAGATGCTGAATGCTTAAGAAAACACAGTTCAACCCATCAATCAGAACTATTTATTGAGCAGCTACTGTTTGGGTCAGTATGGAATTGATAGACCTGGTCCCTCCTCACAGCGAGTTTACAGCATAGAGGGAGAGAGAGAGATTAAAATAAATTACGGATTTGTAGGTAAGTGCAATGAGGTTGAATATAATAGAGTTAGTAGAAAAGGTCCCTGTCCTCAAGAAGCTTGCATTATAGTGTGGGAGAGAGACCATTTGGTCAACCCACTGAAGTAGCTTTAGGTCAGGATTTGGTGATGATTGGCAAATTTAAAGCTAAACCTCTGCTGGAAAAACATTTCAGCATCTCACAAATCATTTGTTAATGGCATATATGAGAGAAATCAACCATGGCAAATCCCCTTCCTAATTTAGTCCTCAGTGTCAGGAAAAACACAAAACCAAAAAACAAATTAGTTGAACAGTTATGGTACACATGCTAGAAATATAAAATTGGGCATTGGATGGCTTCATCTTAATTAAAGTCCAAACTCTAACAATGAAATGCTTTACCCAGTAGATATGTGTTTTAACATAAGCACGAGCTCTTTAAATGTCTTTTTAGTATGAGCATTATATGTGTAGATTAAGACATCATCTAAAACTAAGCTATGTCTGGGTAATTTGAGAAGCAGCGTGGCTCAGTGGAAAGAGCACGGGCTTGGGAGTCAGAGGTCATGGATTCGAATCCCTGCTCTGCTGCTTGTCAGCTGGGTGACTGTGGGCAAGTCACTTTAACTTCTCTGTGCCTCAGTTACCTCATCTGTAAAATGAGGATTAACTGTGAGCCCCACGGGGGACAACCTGATTACCCTGTATCTCCCCTAGTGCTTAGAACAGTGCTCGGCACATAGTAAGCGCTTAACAAATACCAACATTATTATTATTATTAATTCTAATTTCTAAATTTGGACAGATATCGATGCATGGACAAGGGAACAAGGTAACGCCACCATAAATGAATCTTCTATTTAATGAGTAGTTCTGTGGGAATAGCAGAGCCTTTTAAAAAAGAGAAATCTAGTTTGTAGTTAACCAATAAGTGACCTTAGGCTTCAGGGAGAACCCTTTGGGGGCCAGCTCTGTTTGATCTAAATTCTTCTTTTTTAGTGTTTTTAGCTAATTCCTCATTCTTTTGACTAAATTTCCCACTGATCTCCTACGATGGCCCAGCCCAATACTTAGGTCCTCTAGCACCAGCTTGCTCACTATATCCCCCGTCTCTAAAACACTACAGTGCTTGGGCTTGTCTTCCCCTGTAGATCATTAGCTCCTTGAGGGCAGAATTTGTGCCTATTTAACTTTTTGTATGTTCCCCAAAGCTTAGTTAGATGCCTTGCACAAAGTAGATACTCAGGAAATGCTGCTCATGAATATAATGATGATTTCCTAAGAAGCGTGAGAGAAACTTTCGGTTGATTGAAGTTGAGGTGCCCTTTTGATGTTTTTTAAAGAGTGCAGTTTTTAAGTCATCCCCTGACTTTTACTTTTTAGCAGAGAGTTGGCAAAGAAGTAATGTGACCTAGTGGATAGAGCTCAGGCCTGGGAGGCAGAAGGACCTGGGTTCTAATACCTGTTCCACCACTTGTCTGATGTGTGACATTGAGCTAGTCACTTAACTTCTCTGTGCCTTAGTTACCTCACCCGTAAAATGGGGATTAGGACTGTGAGTCCCATGTGGGACATGGATCGTGTCCAACCTGATTAGCCTGTATCTACCACGGTGCTTTTAGAGTGCCTGGCACCTAGTAAGTGCTTAACAAATACCACAGAAAAACGAAGCAGAAACTGCCCCTTTCACTGGAGCAATTAGAAATGTGTTCTTTAAAAGGTGCTTCCTGATTAAAACCCCTCTCCGCTTAGCTAAGATCCCTGTGAGAGAGGAGCCATCTATTTCTCCTCTCCTGCTGAGCACTGGCCACCCCTTCCTTTCATTCTCTTTATTCATTTGGTGCCTTGTGAATAAGGGAAAGAGATGAAAGAAGAGCAGAGATAGCTGCGGAGATGGGGAGGAGAACAAAGACTTAGTCTCCTTCCAAATTTTGCTGTTGCTAAGATCCTTTAACTTGGTTTGTTAACGAACCTTAAAGTTGGTTTGTTCAAAACCCACTATTTCACACACCATACGTCTAAAGTGCTAGCTTTCTGAAGGGTTCACTAGTGATAGCTCACACAGCTAGCAGAACGTTACCGTTCATATTGTAGGAATTGACCCTTCGAGGCCCAACGTGAAAGTCAACAAAGAAGATCATCTTCAGAACATGACTGAGAAATGTGCACATAACCTATCAGAAAGTTGATTTTAATCATTTTTCTTTTAAAGAAAATATTTTTTGAGCATCTTCAATGAAATCAGACTCACAGAGATGCTCACCATTTTTTTTTTTTTAACAATGCAACGTTAAAGGAACAGAGGAAGAAAAAGAAGGAAGGAAACAGAAGAGTAAGCCCTGAACAGGGGTGGGAAAAATAAACGGGGGCAATTTCAAGATTTTGTGTCAGGGGCTCTTTTTTTTATTCCCTTCAGCCTCGCTTATAAATTTTGTTCTTATGGTGCCCTTCCAAACATCCTGTCCTTACAGTTGGACCATGGCCCATGGACCATGGGCCCATTTGGTTAAACACTTAGTACATAGTAAGCGCTCGAATACATTGATGATGCTGATGAGAATGAGGAAATGGATTCTGAATGGCCCCCGAGTTTCACTGCTTGGCCTCTTCTGAAATACAGTTGGTGTGAATATTGACCTGGTTTATTGATTTACAAGGAGGGATAATTATAATTGTGATATTTGTTAAACACTTGCTATATGCTAAGTGCTATAGTAGATACCAGATAATCAGGTCAGACACAGGCCCTCTCTCCCATGGGCTTGTGGTCTAAGGGACAATAAGAATGCCTCCTGCTGCACTGAATTATCACATCACCTGCTTTGCCTCTCTTAACCATTTCTCAAGGCTTTCCTTCTAAGGAAGAACTTGGATCCACACTGCTTGACCTATGAGGTCTAGCAAACATGTTAGACCTCATGTAATCACATACCATACCGAGAAACAGCATGGCTTAGTGGATAGAGCACGGGTCTGGAAGTCAGAAGGTCATGGGTTCTAATCCCGGCTCTGCCACTTATCTGCTGTGTGACCTTGGGCAAGTCATTTCACTTCTCTGTGGCTGTTACTTCATCAGTAAAATGGGGATTGAAATTGTGAGCCCCACATGGGACAGGGACTATGTCTAACCCAATTTGCTTGTATCCTTCCCAGTGCTAAGTACAGTGCCTTGCACATAGTAAGTGCTTAACAAATGCCATAATGATAATAATAACAATACCATATTTGAACAACTGTGTTTCATCCACATGAGAAGTAAAAATTAAAAATAATTGACATTTTGTTATCCTTTTAGGAGCCATCATAAACTATAACACATAGTACTGCGCCAGACTTTCAGTAGGTGCTCAATAAATATTGACTGGAAGCAATCTTTTCTCATTTTCTACCATTAGTTACATTTCTACTTCCTGCAGTAACTGAGAGATTACTTAGAACTCAAGAAATTGTCCATTATCTGAGAGTCTTACTGCTTTCAGTTAGAGTGGATAGAATTGATTGGTGCGTAGAGATACCAGAATTATTTTTCCAGCAATAACTTTAAAACCAATTTTGCATCTCCGTGCGCACCTGCCGTTAGGGCCTAAAATAAATTGGACCATGGTTATAAAGATGTATACTCTTACTTTCTTTTATCTTTTCCTCAAATTTTTAATTGAGTTTTTAGCTCATTGTAGGCAGGCTTTGTGTCTCCCAACTGTATTGTACTCTCCCAAAAAATTTGTACAGTACCCTATACACAGTAAGAACTCAGTAAATAACAGTGGTTGATTATGGGCTTTGGTGCAGATAACACAAACGTATGAGTCCTTTTAGTTTTCTGGTCGATCAGTGGTATTTATTGAGTGCTTACTACGTGCAGAGCACTGTACTCAGCACTTGGGGAGTACATTAAAGAATGTTCTTATCAACCTATTCTAGTATACTGCTTTAAGATACCCATGCTCTTCTCTGGCTTTGGGTTCCGCATTAAAGTACGTACTGTGTGAAAAAGCTTGATGGGAGTAGAAACTGCTTCACTGAGAGATGGGAGCATCTTGCCATCCTCAGCTTCCATTTTCAGAAGCTGCAGGAACCCACGTCTTCGCCCCTTCCCAGGAAGGCAAATGGAGCACTGTCTCGGATCAATCAAGCCTACCAATCCTATCCACAGTAAATATATGATAAAATATTTAACGAGTGAAATCAAATAAGGGTTTAGTTTAGCTACATACATGGAAAGCGATCTTGAGGTCTCTTGCAATAAAAACAAATTCAGTTCTGAGACGAAGGAGCAAGTGAATGTGGATGCTGGGGAGAGTTAACGGGAAAATTGGGAACTCTCTATCCATCTCTAGTAGTTCTTCAGTGGCCTGTCAGGCTTCTTTGCAGCAGATTCTCAGACTTTCTTCTTGCTAAATAAGAAATACATTTCTGTGGGAAATGATTGCCTTGTAGTGGTAAGAAAGAGTGCTGTCATCTGCTTGCCCTTTGCAGTAATGTGATGTGGGGTAATTCGTATGTAAGTACTAAAGTGGTCCAGTATTGGTTTTTACTTATTAAATCACAAGCGTTCAAAGTGTGTATTCCTCCAAGGAAGCAGAACTGAGCTTACTGACAGGTCTGATTTAGCAGCCTGAGTGTTTAATTATGTGACAAGAAGGAAAGAAGTGATGACTTCTCTGAGTGCAGGAGGAAGTAAATGTTTTAACCAATGATTTAAGGAAATGATGTATTGATTCGAGTGAAGCAGCATGGCATAGCGGGTAGAGTATGGGCCTGGGAGTAGGGAGATCATGTGTTCTAATCCTGCCTCCGCCACTTGTCTGCTGTGTGACCTTGAGCAAGTTACTTGACTTCTCTGTGCCTCAGTTACCTCGTCTGTAAAATGGGAATTGAGACTGTGAGCCCCACGTGGGACAGGGACTGTGTCCAACCCTATTTGTGTGCATCCACCCCAGCGCTTAGTACAGTGCCTGGCACCTAGTAAGCACTTAGCAAATACCATAATTATTGTTATTATTGAAATGTAAAAGAAACTAGTGTGATGAGTTGCTTTGTGAGTTGAGGGAGTTTAACGTATTTCATGGCCTTTCTTATTTATAGATTATGGATTTACAGTGTTGTGTAAATCTGGTCAATACAGACTGCGTGACTAGAGGCACCTTAGTGGATTTTGTGGGGGAGGGTGGCAGGAGTTTTAATCTATTGTCAGGAGCGCATTGTTTGACTGCGTAATGCCATAGCTACAGCATTCCATGGCAGCATTCGTTCAGACACATATTGCAAGAGGCTATCTTGGCTACGTGATGGGTTTACCTCTGGGGAGACTGCCCGACTTGAGTTGTCACCCTGATTGCCCAGCTATGCTTGCCTGGGGTGATTGGTTCCAAGAGGTCTATGGAGTTTGATGGAGTCTCCCATCAGGAATGATGGATGAGCTCTGATCTTAAGACTTGAGGACCGAGGACCCGTGCAGAGGCACTGATTTTAGTAGCTATTGGCTTGGGCAGGGCCATTTGCACTCTCCCACCCGTATCGGGAATGTTTCTGCCAGGGCACGAGCGAGTAGGCTGACAACATAATGCACAGTCCACGTGGTGTCTTAGTTCGCATCAGGGTACTTATCAGGGTGTCTACCAATCAATTCATCGATCGGTAGCGTCTCTTGAGCACTTACTATGTGCTGCGCGCTGTACTAAGCACTTGGGAAAGTACACGTCAACAGGGTTACAGTCTGCAGGAGGAGCTTACATTCTGCAGGGTACAACAAATAACTTTCTATAGTGTTACTCAACTAAGAGTTCTGTGATGCAAATCTTTGGATGAGAAACTATTGGGAAGAACGTAAAATATATTAGATATATCCCAGGAATGCATACACCCTTTTTTTTAATTTATTTTGCCACAGTCTCAAGTATAAGGGAACCAAGGAATCAGAAAAGTAAAGGGTTAGAGGTACTTCAGCCCCACACCATTTTTGTAATTCATTTATGTGATGTCTATCTCCCCCTCTAGCCTATAAGCTCACTGTGGGCAGGGAACCCGTATACCAACTTTGTTATATTGTACTCTCCCTAGTGCTTAGTACAGCACTCAGTAAACACCAATAAATACAGTCGGTTGATTGACTTGAGGAAAGACCTGAATGATGCATTGTTTTACTGGAACAAAAGGCCTAAGAGCCTCCTGCAGACTAGGCAGCAAAGACTGAAACTCCCCCAGGCTCATTTTGCCTCTCTCAAGTAACCTACTTAGTTAAAACATCTAATAATGATAATATTAATAATAATGGCACTTGTTAATCGCTTACTATGTGCTAGGCACTGTACTAAGCACCGGGTAGATACAAGATAATCAGGTCGGACACAGTCCCTGTCCCACATGGGGCTCACAAGCTTATCCCCATTTTACAGATGAGGTAACTGAGGCCCAGAGAACTGGAGTGATAGCCACGTTCACGCAGCAGACGTGTGACGGAGCCGGGATTAGAACCCAGATCCTTTTGACTCCCAGGCCTGTGCTCTACCCACTAAGCCTTGCTGCTTAACCTGCCGGTCTCTTGCCCTGGTGACTTCTGTCAAAGGGTTAGCGAACGAGGTCGGCGTTAAAAATTTTTTTCTCCATCTCAGTCCCGTTCCTAAATGGGCACCTCCAGCCTGACAGCTCTTGCACCTTGGCCACCCCTCCAGATGAGAATAGTGGTAGTAAAATGAACAGTATTTATTAAGGCCTACTGTACTAAGCACTGGGAAAGAATAGGGGAGCGATGAAGGGCAAAAGGTGGGGTGTGTGTCAGGGTGGTGGCCCCCTGGGTAGGGGCAGAAGCCAGCCTATAAAAGGTTGTTGAGGTCGGCACTGGCTGCAACGTCATCTGAAACCACAGAAGAGGCTGAAGCCGTCTAAATTTAATAATAGTCCATCACTGTTCTTTTGAACAACCTTTGAGCCTGAGTTCCAGCAGTGCTCTCTCTTTCTCTCACGGAGTCATGGCGCACTCACCGACGAACATGGGTCGGTAAAAGTTTCGGTCCTCGTGTTTCTGAGCGTGACTAAAACCTTCAATTAAGTCGAACGTTCCCCTCCAGCCTCGCAGAAATGTTTCGCTTAAGCCAATTTCAATCTTCCCTGGCTCTCTAGGTTGCTGCTGGATGGCGCTCCCCTTATAGCGATACACAAAGCCAGGTATTACAAGAGAAAAGACGGCTTAGCCCTGGGGCCCGGACCTTTCGTCGTGGGATTGGAGTACGCTACGGACACCAAGGCCACCGTGGTAGGGAAGCCAGAGGGAACTTTCTTCTTGGAAGCTTTGCGGGGCGTCGGCTGTGTGCCGGAGGAGGCCGTTATGATCGGAGACGTAAGTGAAAGACCTCTCTGAGTGCCCGTTTACCCGCCATTGCTCCCCGCACCAACCCAATTTTCTTGTATCCACCCCAGCTCTTAGTACAGTGTCTGGCACATAGTAAGAGCTTAACAGATGCCATAATCGTTGTTATAAGTTTGGAATAATGGCCTTTGGTAGGCAACCTTCCTGTTATTTCATCTTATAAGTGTCTGTCTCCCCCTCTAGATTAGTATCTGAACACCCACTGTGTGCTCTACACTGTACTTAATGCTCAGGGAGTGACAAACCAAGGGGTAAAGCAGTGTGGCTTAGTGGAAAGAGCATGGGCCCTCCACGTGTCTGTTGTGTGCCCTTGGGCAAGTCCCTTAGCTTCTCGCAGTTGCCTCATCTGTAAAATGGGGATTAAATCCTACACCCTCCTAGTGAGACTGAGCCCCATGTGGGACAGGCACTGTGTCCATCCTGATTAACTTGTACCTACCCCAGCATTTAGTACAGTGCCTGATGTATGTAGTGAGTGCTTAATGAGTACCATAGTTTTTACTACGTGACACATTCTCCTTGAGCGTACAGTGGAATATATATATATATGTATATGACAGAAACGCCAAACGGGGGTTCGAAGTTCCTAAGTGTTAGAGGTGGAGTTGGCAGGTTTAGACGATTTAGGGTGCAGGGAACTAATGGAAAATAAGGCTGTTGGGAGGAATCTTGCAGTAAATGCTCAGAAGTCATGTATTGCTCTGCTTCCCCCATACCCTCTAAACCCGATGGCCAGGTTTCCCGTGGTTTTCCACTCTGGCATTTTCTAGTTAGGTGGGGGATCGGTTTTAGCCGAGCAGCCGATCATCCGTAACGGTGGTGGACTAAATGTATTCCTCTTTCTGCCCCCAGGACTGCAGGGATGACGTCGGAGGCGCCCAGAACGTCGGCATGCTTGGAATCTTAGTGAAGACCGGTGAGTGTCCCCCTCTTCCCCCGCAGTTGGCCAACCCCCAGAGCAGGTGGGGAGGAGAGCAGCGGATCCCGGAATGAGCTTTAGGCAGAAATGGCAAAGCGCCGAGGCTTGGCTCCGATTCTCCTCGGGTCTGAGAATGGAAATGAAATCCTCCGGAGGCCCAAAAGGATAGCAACCTTCTGTTTAGGAACTGAGACCGCCACCTAGGTACCATGCCAAATTGAAGAGCCCACCGATGGTGAATATAGCAACAGCTGGGATATTTAGAGAAACTAGGGGTAATGGAGGAGGTAAATTTGCAGGTGCAGCAATACGGTTAATCCCTTGAATTTCTATTCAGCCTATCAAAAAAGGCGAAACCACCTTTCCACCCATGGCCAGGTGAACAGGCCAAATATCATCTGGTTTTCAGGGTTTTTAACGACAGCAGTAATGTTTTCTTTCTAGCCTCTCCTGCCTTTGAGCCTGTTGTTCAAACCGAGTGAGGGGATCCCGTCCATTTGGGAATTGTTAGGAGTCCTAATCCCGAAGCCCGGTAATATCAAATGCAACGGGATCTAGTGAAATGAAACCGCGAATGAATCGGCACACATTCAGCAAAGCTTGGGGAGCGATTTTAGCGTCAGACTCAGCAGGTGAATTTCTTGTGGGGTCTTTTCATTAGATTAGGAAAAGATCATTAGTTTCCACTACAACAAGAGACTGGCAGCACGTGTTGACGGATGACAGCAGGCAGCCTGTCAAATGAAGAATTGTAATTAAGCCCAGATGAAACAAAGGTGTGGATTAATGTTTCAGTCGGAGGCCTAGAGGATAGATCTCCTCTTTGCCCAGTCACCTAAAGTGATACCGAGACAACTTAACGATCTGATTGATGTGGACTTCGCTAACGGCGGAAATTCAAAACGCAAGGATACTCTTAGAGATCACAACTCTTACTCGCAGGACCAAAAGACATACCCTGGGATCGGGGAAGGAAAATAGCTCCCAAATTACCAAATTTGTGTAAGAAAATGTAGCAAAATTCACTGTCCTTGTTGCCCAAGGGTGCAGGAGTCGTATATGGCTGACCATTTAAGAACCAAAAATAACACCCTCAAAAAGTGAGTTTACCAGCCCATCCTCCTCCCACCAAGGATCAGAGCAGCATCCTTTATCGCTTAAGAAAAATAAAAGCATTCTCCAGAGTCAGGTTTGGGGCGGGGAGAGCCTGGATTCGAATCTGCTCTATTAGATTAGATTGCCTAGTAGAAAGAGCATGGGGTTAGAAGGTAGAATCTAGACAAAGCTCTACCACTGGCATCGATTCTGTGTGGCCTCAGGCAGATCGTTTAGGCTTTCCATGTCTCAGTTTCCTCATTCCTCAAAAGGGCATAACAAAATAATAATAATCACAACTGTCTCTCCCTGACTTCACAGGAGTATTGTGGGGATGAATTGAGGTCATTGATTTGGAAGCCCTTTGGAAAAACAAAAAGGAAAAGAAAAAATTCAGGGTATTATTATTGTGTTAACTGGTTCCAGGAACAATGACACTTGGTTGTAAAGCTGTCCTAGGGTTAGCCTTGAAGAATAAAATAGACTCTAAAAGGAGCCTTGGGGTGTCATTGAAACAAGTTGAACGGGTTCATTTGAACTTGGATCAGACCAGGGCCCTGGGCGAACCAGCAGTTCTCAGACAAATAAGCTGAAAAATCCTCCCTTTAAATCACCGGGGCCCTGATTGCCCAGGTTGTTCAAACTTTAAAAACAACCTAAAATTCACTGTAGAATTTATAAATATGGAAAATTACTTTCCCAAGACAACTCACACCTTCTACTTACAAGACAGGCCTCCTTTGGGTCTCTGGCTTCTCATTCCGCTTAGCGGTGTGTGAGCCTCTGAAAACCATAGGGGGTTGCTGTCTTTTTCAAAGTTGGGCCAAGGTAAACCAAAAAATTAGCCAAACTCATCAGTCACCAGTCCAGGAAATTGCTGCATTGGCCCAGGGTTAAGATCACAACTAATGACCACATTTTAGTTAATGGCAGAGGAACATCCGCCCGTGCGAAGCAGCTTAACAACATACTGTCAGATACAGAGTCTTTTGCCACTTTTAAATTTGATAAAAACCTCCAAGCAGGTGTTGCTGCTCGTACTAGGGACATGAGATGGTTTTTTAATGTTACAGATGTGCCAGAGGAGACGAGAGAAGTGGATTGCATTTAGCTCACATAAATGCCCAATCTTTGCCCAAGTTAGATCGTGCATTTCCCCATTCAGCCCTGCCCCTTTTCCTCTCTTTCTGTAAATCTTTCACTTTCCTCCCCACCTCTTATGTTCTTCAACGGTTTTGTTGGTTGGTCTGTCTTTTTCTTCCTTTCTCCATTATCTGACTCTGCTTTCTTGCCCATCCTTCTGCGACTGACCTTGTTTCTCTGGCCCCCTCAGGATTGATGTCTCTCTTTTTCTCTCTTGTTTTCTTTTTCTCTGCTGCATGATTCTTCTCTTTCCTTGTGCCCTCTCTGTCTCTCTCCCACTCACTGTTTCTCTCTCTCACCCCCCAACCTCACCAAGAGAAGCAGTTTGGCCTAGTGGATAGAGCAAGGGCCTCAGATTCAGAAGGTCATGAGTTATAATTCCGACTCCGCCACTTGTCTGCTGCGTGATCCTGGGCAAGTCACTTCACTTCTCTGTGTCTGTTTCCTCATCTATAAAATGGGGATTGAGACTGTGAACCCCACTTGGGATAGGGACTGTGTCCATCTTGATTTGCTCGTATCCACCCCAGTGCTTAGTTCAGTGTCTGGCACATAGTAAGTGCTTAGCAAATATTATTATCAATATTATTACCTTCGATTCTTTAAACTTCATGGAGCCTCTCTCCAATTCTTACCCCCTTTCTTTCTCTCATTTCCCCCAAGTCCTGCTCTTCCCTTTTTATCTCTTTTTGGTTCTTCTAGTTTGCAGCCATTCTTTCCTTCCCTTTTGCCCTGTCCTTCACACTCTCCTCCCTTCGTTTTTCTTCCTTCTCTCTTCCTCATCTACATTTCCCTTTCTCATTCTCTCTCTCACCCCCCAGCCCCACCTTCTAGTCCTTAAACTTCATGGAGCCTCTCCCCAAACCATATCCCCTTTCTGTCTGTAATCTCCCCGGGGCCCTCCTCTTCCCCTCTTGTCTCTTTTTGCTGCTTCTAGTTTTTAGCCATTCTCTCCCTCCTCTTTCCTCTTTCCTTGTCCTTCATACTCTCCTCCCTTCCCTTCCTTTTCTTCCTTCCCTCTCCTTCTCTCTCTTACAAGATCCCCGCACAATGTGGCTTTCAGGGAAGCACAGCTCTGCCTTTGCTTTTCAGGATCTGGGCTTCTGATTGAAAAGTCCCAGAGAGGCCAGTGGGGAGTGGAGCCAGTTTTGCCCGGTGATGTAATGTTGTATTGATAACTGTTTTCAGAGAAGCAGCATGACCTAGTGGATAAAGCACGGGCCTGGGAGTCAGAAGGACCTGGTTTCTAACCCCAGCTCTGCCAGTTGTCTGTTGTGTGACCTTGGACAAGTCATTTAACTTCTCTGTACCTCAGTTACCTCATTTGTAAAGTGGGGATTAAATACTGTGAGCCCCTTATGGACTGGGTCTAACATGATTAGCTTGAATCTACGCCAGCACTTAGTACAGTACCTGGCACATTGTACCCGCTTAACCAATGCCATGAAAAAAGGGAGGTGGGAAGGGTGTTCTGCGTTTCCAGTTTCCTTTAGCCTGAGTGATCGAACAGAGTTGCTATAGCAACTTGAAATATTTTCTAACAGCTTCCAACAGTCAGCTCCCACATGAGCCAGTTCCATCTGTGGCAGTGGGATAATCCAGTTAGTCAGGGAAATTGGTGGTGGGGATTCCGAAGCGCCTCAGGAAGGCTTTGTGATGGTAACTTTGGGAGATGGTGACCCTCTGGGTGTCCTGTAACTGGACGGAAACATTCCGGGGCGACTCGGATGCTTTTGAACGGGGTCTTTGTTAACTGTGCTTCTGTTCATTCCAGGAAAATACCGAGCAGCAGATGAAGATAAAATTAATCCACCACCCTATTTAACCTGTGAGAGTTTCCCTCAAGCTGTGGACCACATCTTGCAGAATCTAGTATGAGGGATAATGGGAATCTGCACAAACTTGAAATTGAATTGTGATGTTTCAGGAATAAGCTGTCAAAATTGAACGCCCAGAAAAAAAAAAAACCACACCCAGACACATATGTGATCACATTTAACCAACCTTTATTGGCTTCTATTTAGAGCAAAAATATTGAAATGCATCCAGTCACCAGGTCCAACTAATTCTTCGTGTTTTTTATGCTAAAGAAGGTGTAGTCTAAAATAAGGAAAAGCTGAGATTTTGGGGGTAGTTCTCATAAAATATTCATCAGGTCAGACAGCAGCAGAAGAGTTAATCCACCACAGGGTGAAAGTTTGGCGATGTATTTCACTGCTGCTTTGGGCCAGGGTGGGGGTAAAGGGAAGGCGCTGGGATTGTGACTGAAATAGAAGGTTTTTTTTAATTATGAAAGAACACACTGAAAGGTGTATCGAGGAGTAGCTTTTAATATTGAGTACAACTGTAGAATCTATCAAATGTGCCAAACAAAGCAATCTAGAAGGGAAACTGAATTAATTTTTAGACCAAGCGATCAAGGAAATTTGCTTTAATGGATGCTGAAAACTAGATTATCTACTGTATTATTCCCAACACGAGTGACTTCTTTTTCTCTTCATTAGCCAGAGATGACTAATTTAAATTTAGAACCTGATTTTAATTTAAAATAATATTACCATTAATAACCTATTCATTGTAGATACCTATTATACTGGGTAACAGTTGTTTTGGAAATTTTATGTAAAATTAAAACTATCAGTATTTTACAGATGTTTTAATTAGACATTGTTATTAACAGGAACAGTGCAGAAACTAAAATCAAGCCCTTAATGTCTTATAGACCATACATTTTTGAAGTTAGTGTCCACCGGGGTCCTATTAGCTGTACATTTGCAAGATTTCATTATTTTTCCCTCTCACACTATGGGAAAAATCTTTTAGAAGCTATTGGGACAAATTCAAGCTTTTATGTACTCGGTTAGTACAGCTGTAAAGAGGAATTCTCATTGTTTAGCACGGATCATTCTTCCTCCGCACGTTCAATCCGCCAAAATGAAAAGGGGACTGACTCGGTAATGATTTTCCGAGCACATTTGCATACAGTGATAATCCAAGTCCTTGGCAGTTGTTTTACAGGGCTCTTGGGCATTAAATTATTAGAATATAATCGTAGCATTCACCTTATGGAAAGTCTAGTTGGTGTTAATGAGCTACAAGTTTGGATACTTGTTCAGAGAACCATCCTGGTCTTGGAGAAAGACACAGCTTTATGAAATGAGTTTATCACAGTATCGAGGTCCGGTGAATCTGCAAGGGAAAGAGGGCTCCTTGATTGTCCCAAGCTTCTGAGCGTGGAATCACATCACGGTTGCCTTTGCATTCAGGGCAGAAAGAGATATAACTGCACCATCCCCTTCCTTCACCTCCCACCTTTCACTCTCGAGCAGATCAAATCACTCCAACCCACATTCCGAAGTACAGAGAGAAGGGCCACCAAAAGTCTCTCTCAACCCTGAGGATGTTTAAAAGGTTCTTAGGACACTGGACAGGGATGCCCATGTGGGACTCCTGGAGTGGGTTTGGAAAAGAGGGTTGGTTAGCTTAGGACCTATTTTTGGTCAACAGTCCTGGACAAGTCCATGGCCGGAAAAGGATGAGGCAGAGAGGAACTTCATTTACTCATAGGGTCAACCGGCCAACTGAATGGGGGACGAGAACCTCTCCAAAGGAACTGCTCTGTTAGTCTCTGGTCTCAGGAGGAGCATGGTTCTTAAAGTCTGCTCTGTTGGTAAACAAAAACTCTGTCCAGGCCTTTCTTTAACAAATCATAGATGTAAAGGGATTTGGGGGAAGAGGCCAAAAGCCTTTGTGGGGTTTTTTGTTTTTCTTCAAAAAAGAAGGAAGTATCAGCTTGTTTGCCACCTTGAAGTGGGGCGGGGAGGTGGGGGTGGGAGGGGAGAAGGGTCCAGGTACTTCCGCATTATGCGTATTAGGATTGGACACTGCTCAAGATTCCTTCCTATAAAGGGAGGGACGTGGATCGAAACGAGATTCTGGCTGGAGGTGAGCAGATTGGAAGGGTGACACCGAAGCCATTCCAATAGGTGGCTGTCAGTGGGGTGGGGTGGGGGTGCAGCTTTTCCCCCATATCCAGTTGGGACATTTGACTGCAGTCAGAGGGACTTAAGTGAGCTAATAGGAAGACTTTCCAAGGGGATTGTGAGCCCTCTGAATATATGGCTACAGAAGACTAAAACCTCCTTTGCCGGAGACTTCAGAGGAGAGATATTATCGGGTATTTGAATGTGATGATTTAGGTGTAAACCTGCTAGGAGCTGGCAGTGGGGCTAGGGGCCCATCGGAGGTCCCTTCCAGCCCGGAGATTCTACGATGGGTATTTTAACATTGCGGCTGGTTCCCAAATGGATGCTAGGAATCTAAAATTTATTAGGGTAATTTAATTGTAAACTCTAGACTGTCAGCTCATTATGGGCAGGAAATGTGTCTACCAACTGTTATATTGTTACATAGTGCTCTGCACACAATAATACAATTGACTGTGCATCTAAATAGCCCTACAGGGTTGGAGGGAGGAATCATGGCTGGGTCGATTTACATATCGATTCTGTCGACTTCGTATCAGTTTGTAGGCTTAAATCAATGTACCACCTCTGTACCTACCTCTTTTTTCCTTAATTTGGTTGCTCGTGTGCTTAAGTTATCTACTGTAATTTAAATAAAAGCAAATAGTTAAGGACCTAATTTTGAGTATCTTCACATTATTGTCTTCTAATTATCTCTGGGGTACTCGGGGACTTGGGTGAAGTGTTCTATTTTCTGCCAAAGGAAATACTGAGGGCTAGGTGCTTAAAGCCCTGTTTTGCAGCCGTGATTTTAGATCCGCCTGTTACCGACTGGGGCAGCGCCATTCCAAAATAATTTGGGGCCAAAGGGTATTTTTAACAAAACTGGATCCCAACTAAGTCAGCTCATTGTCATTAACTGAGCTGAGGGATTGAGAATAGGGATTGAGAAATTACACGAGAAGTGGAAAGCTGCCCCTCAAGAAGCCTGCATCGAAAATGAGCGAGACCAGACAGGATGGAGAGGAAATGCTTGGAGGTAGGAGGGAGAGAATGTGGAGGTGAGAGGGGAGGCCTTTGTCTGAATGATAGTGGTTGGGTAGGGGGTGGTTCTTGGAAATCTTTTCATTGTTTTAAGGGGACAAGTGATGAAATTATTCTTGAAGAAGTTACATGGAGCCTTTGGGTGGGATAGAATGGAAGCGAGAGAGGCTGAGACACTAATCCTGCTGAGAGTTGGTTAGAAGTGGAGCAGAGCTGGGACTGCCAGAATGAAAAGAAAGGGTGGATATAAAAGAAAAATATCTTAAAGGAAGAAATGGAAGAACACGGACATGAAGGTGAGAGGAGTCTGAAGACTCCTTGGTCACGAGGCTAGTGATACTCCTGAGAGTGAGGGAGCTCTCGTGGGTGGAGGGAAGATCAACTTTTGGAGAAGCAGCATGGCTCAGTGGAAAGAGCACGGGCTTTGGAGTCAGGGCTCATGAGTTCGAATCCCAGCTCTGCCACTTGGCTGTGTGACTGTGGGCAAGTCACTTAACTTCTCTGTGCCTCAGTTCCTTCATCTGTAAAATGGGGATTAAGACTGTGAGCCCCATGTGGGACAACCTGATTCCCCTATGTCTACCCCAGCGCTTAGAACTGTGCTCGGCACATAGTAAGCGCTTAACAAATACCAACATTAACATTAACTTTTTGGACAATTACTATATTTTTAGGAGGTGGTGGGGCATCTAAGTGGAGATAGGCCAAGGAAGATACGATCAGATATGCTTTGGCTCTCCATGATCCGCTGATCAAGTTAAATACGGGATAAAAGGCATGACTAATACACAGAGCTGACAATAGGTGCCCTTACAAAATGCTGAATTTCATTCAGAAGAGGAATGAATGACCTTTTTGTTGGTGCCTGTGCGGCATCAAACTGGGTATCAGGCTGTCAGTCACAAAAGCTAGCGGTTTTCCCACAGGGTAGGGTGTTGTGGCAGGTAAACACACCCCCTTTTCTATTTCCTGGTTTCTTGGACCCTCTTTCTCCTCAGAATAAAAGGACCCCAAACTCAAAATGAAGAATACGGAAGACGACAACATGCCAAGAAACTAAAGCTTTCCATCGCATTAAGACTGACCACACAGGCTCGGTTAACTGAATACTATAGTATCTTGCAATTTATTAGGGAAAATTAAAAGTTCATCTCAGAGGTATCACAGGGAAATTCAAGTTTTCTAAAGCAAAAATAAATTTTCCCCCCAAAATAAATTACGGTTTCACTCCTCCACATGTCAAAACTATCCAAAGCCCCACGGGCGCTCCTTAGCTGGATGGTCAAGACCTGTATCAGACCGATTCAAATTCTCTTTGCCAGGCTGTGTATTTCTGAGTTAAATTCTTGGCGGAAGGTTTGGTGTGAGCTATCACATCCAGAAAGTCGGCTGTAGTCACTGTGTCCAGCTGGATTGCGGGTAAATCACTGCCGGCTACATTAAAAAAAAAAAAAATCGACCTGCTCTTGATCGATTCTTTCGCAGAGCTAATAGACGTTCTCTCAAGACAATGCATAATGCAGCATACCTAATGGTTAATGCAACGGAGTAGAGCTGGAAACAAAATTCTTAATGTGAGATTGAACAGGCTCAAGAGGGAACCCTGAAATCCCAGCCGAGAAATGTGACCTAAATGTATCTTTATCAACATATTATTGAATTTTTAGGTAGCGCCTTAAATGGACCCAGACCGGCAAGACAAATAGAGTGTTCCAAAGAAATCAGAGCCCGGGACCCCGAGGAATTTCTAGTCTAAAGGCCCCGGTGATCCAAGACCAGCAGCGATCACGGGGATGAGCCTGAAACGCGTTGCCGGTAGAAAAGCTCTTTCCGTGGGTGGAGGATCAGCTCCACCTGCTGTCCCAATTTGGACTATTAAACTAAACCGAAGAAGGTTGTTTCCGAGGTCAAAAATTACCTGAATGATGCTTTTCAAGGGCATTGAAGATTTTCCTCACAGGCCGCATGGCTGCTTCTTTGCAGACCAGCTTAATATCAGAGCCGGAGTAGCCTTCTGTCTCCTGGGGCGAGAACGAGACAATACGTTAGCTGGGCAGTCGGATCGCCCTGGTTTGGAGCCAACCGGGCCTCACGGCCGATTCCGCCACTTGGATTTTTCACCTCAGAGAGCCCCCTTTCCCTGCCCTCTCCTCTAGACTGAGTCCGTTACGGGGAGGGAACGTGTCTGCTAATTCTGTGGTAATGTACTCTCCCAAGCGCTTAGCACGGTGCTCCGCACGTAGTAAGCATTCGATAAATACCATTTGATTGGATGGATGGATGATGCTGTAGTGGAGAAGTTCTATTTCCAGCATTAGGCAGAGAAAATGGGGGTTTTGCAAAATAAGAGAAAAACACTCCGGGAGAAGGATGTTGCTGTCTCACCCACCCTTGTGTAAAATGAGGAAAATCTAAGCTGTTGAGGTTGAACTAGGAGCCAATAAAAGCAGGCAAGTCACGGCCTTAGCACACCTCAATCGATGGTATTTACTGACCTCTTACTGGGTTGCAGAGCACCGTGTTAAGCGCCTAGAAGGGTACCAGAGAGCTGGTAGACACGTTCCCTTCCGACAAGGAGCTTACAGTCTAGAGGCTACATGGATGTGAAGAGAAATCAGAGATGGGAGAGACCTCTAGGCTGCCTTATCCATCCCCCTGCTATACATTCACTAATTCAATCATATTTATTGAGCGCTTACTATGTGCAGAGCACTGTACTCAGCGCTTGGGAGAGTACACTACAACAATAAACAGACACATTCCCTGCCTACAGCGAGTTTACACTGTCCCCTTGGGATCTGCCCAGGCTTATACTCCTTTAAAACACCTGAACAGTGGGGACCAAAGCGCGACCTTACTCAAAATGACCTGGGAGCTTGCTGGCACCTGGGTATTCCCAGGGCTGCGGTCACCCTGGTACCGTGAGGTTTTCGTTCACCTGGCCAAGCAAGGGATATTCCAACTCCGTCCGGAGCTCCACTCCTCGGCTGTTGCTCAGCGGGGGCAGCCAGTGACGGATCATCGCCTGCCTGGCCTCTTGGTTTGGGAGATCCACCAGAATCCTCTTCTCCAGGCGCCGCAGCATTGCATAATCTAACTCCCTGAAACAGCAGAGACGGCGGCGGAAGAGGTGCCCTGAATTTAAGGATGTTCAGACAACACGACGATTCTAGACAGAAAGGTCGTTCTGGGCCGGGGACACGTCTAGCATCTCTGGTATATTGGAATAATAATAATGGTACTTGTTAAGTGCTTGTAAGCATTGTTCTAAGCACTGGGTTAATCAGGCTGGAACCAGTCCCTGTCCCACATCGGGCTCACGGTCTTCACCCCCATTTTGCAGATGAGGGAAACGAGGCACAGAGCAGTTAAGTGACTTGCCCAAGGTCACACAGCAGATAAGTGGTGGAGCTGGGATTAGAACCCAGGTCCTTCCAACTCCCAGGCCCGTGCTCTATCCACTAAGCCACTGTTGTACTCTCCCAAGCGCTTAGTACAGTGGTCTGCACACAGTACTCCATAAATATGATTGCTTGATTGTTAAATACGATTGCTTGATTGATTGATTGACCCCTGCAGGAACTTGCTTCCTGCTTTTACAGTTATTCAACAGCCCAGGCAGAGTGGTTCGACAGTGGCGATCAAACACTGGAGTGGGATATCTGGTCATGTCCTAGGAATGAGGCAAAAGCCAAGAAAGGAAATTTAAAAAACACATAAATAAGGAGGTATGCCAAACTGTTTTCAACATGCTTTCAACAGGCAAAAAAGAAGATCTCGTCATTCCACTTACGGTCCCAAATTCAAATATTAGACACCTTGTCTGGAACGTTCACCATTACACTGGTGTGCCCTTTAGAACAAGGCTCTAGTGGTCTGCTGTACTTCCCAAAGTGTACAGGATCAGGATTCATTTCAAACTGCTTTTTTTCAAAACAGTAATAATAATGTTGGTATTTGTTAAGCGCTTACTATGTGCAGAGCACTGTTCTAAGTGGAGGAGGAGGAGGAGGAGCACTGTTCTAAGTGCTGGGGTAGATACAGGGTCATCAGTTTGTCCCACATGAGGCTCACAGTCTTAATCCCGCTTTACAGATGAGGGGACTGAGGCTCAGAGAAGTTAAGTGACTTGCCCACAGTCACACAGCTGCCAAGTGGCAGAGCCAGGATTCGAACCCATAACCTCTGACTCCCAAGCCCATGCTCTTTCCATTGAGCCAAACTGCTTCTCTGGCGTGCCCTTTAGAACAATGCTCTCATGGTCTGCCGTACCTCCCAAAGTGTACAGGATCAGGATTCATTTCAAATTGGTTTTCTTCAACACAGTAGTGTTGCCACAATGGTTTGTGTATCGGTGAATATTTCTGCAAATGCATATCTGCTTCTCTGCTGGCAGTTTTAAAATTTCAAACTGAGGGAGAGGACCCTGTGTTTAATTTGTGTTGAATTCAGCCTGGCCCAGCATCCTGTAGGAAGGGAGGGGATGGGAAAGGAGGGAGAAGAGGATTAAATAAGTATAATTTGGTAAGAATGCTGAGGGTAACTTCTATGAGCTGTCAGAACCACGACAATGAATCCTCTGTCATTGTCAAGGCCCTCTACCTATAGCTTTCTCATTCTGAATCTGTCAGACTATTCCGAAAAAAAGTCAGGCAGCCGAAGAAAGCCAACAAAGGGGTGGACAGGGCACCTTAAAAACAGTGCCTTTCTTCATTGAATCATCCACGTCATTCCTCCCACTTTGATCTTAGATTGCACGGGCTCACCGGACACCTGGTTATTACGACAACCAAGTCCAGTTGGCACTGGACAACTCCTACCTCAATCATTTCCCAAGCTACTGGAAGAACTCAGCTCCACGACTAAAGATTACTTTATCCTTCCATGGGGTTTTCTTAGGTCTTAATTTGCTTGCTTAATTTCAGAGAGGACTTTTTTCCACCAACCACAAATTTCTAAGGTAATAATCTCGTCAGGAGTCTGTGGCGATACTGTGCAGGAGAGGGTGAACCGAGGGCAGTTTCCAGCAAACATCTCTAAGTGGGAGATGAAACTCTTCACGCTTGCTCATTTACTTGACTACAAATTCATCTTGTTTCTTAAAGGGTCCGAGATGCCTCCTGGGTGCGAGTGGGAATATTCAGGATCTAAAATCCATCTGTTCTGGTCTCTCCAGCCAAGCAATGATTTCCATAATCAGAATTCCCCAATATTAAAATGCATTCCAGCTCTACATCCTCAAGGGTCTAGAGTCAGGTCTTAACCTTTCCTAGTGGAGAAAGCACGGGCCTGGGAATCAGAAGGACCTGGGTTCTAGTCCCGGCTCTGCCACTTGTCCGCTGTGTGTGACCTTGGGTGAGTCACTTCACTTCTCTGGGCCTCAGTTACCTCATCTGTAAAACGGGGATTAAGACTGTGAGCCCCATGTGGGACAGGGACTTTGTGCCACCTGATTTACTTGTATCCACCCCAGCACTTAGTACAGTGCCTGGCACACAGTAAGAGCTTAACAGATCCCACAATTACTATTATTATTATTGTCTGAGAACAGACTTTAGATCTGTGGCTAACATCCTATTTTAATTTCCACTGGAGCTCTTTCTCCCCATAAGTAACCCAGGCTGTAGTTGAAAGATAGAGAGGGCCCTCTTGCTAACTTCCTAACCTTTGGCTTCAGAAGAAGGCACCTATCCCTGAATGCATTGGGTAAAGATGGTTATGCTAACAAAGGTGAGAAAAAGATCCTTCCATAATGCCTATATTGATCAGCTAATGCCCTAAAGCAGGAGATTTACCTCAGATCTGCTTGTGGCCTCAAAACAAACGGAATTCTCTGAAAACAAAGAAAATTCTCTGGCAGCTCTGCTTGATGAATGCACTTTTAATGCCATCAATAAGAATACAGTCATGCAAGGAAGGAAACATAGGATGAAAGTAAGACACTAAAGAATTATCCTATATTTTGGTACACTAAAATCAACCTAAGAAATATTCCCTTGACCAATTGCTACTCCCCTCAGAGATTTGCCAGTCTTTATCTGCTAATTTCCCTTTCAACCTCTTGCTGGGACTTGGGTAGGCCTCCCTAGCCCCCTAAAATGCTACCATCCCTTACCCCTAAAGAAATTAAGAGCGGGTGGAATGTGACCTAATTGTAAGTCAACCAATCAATAGTATTTATTGAGCATTTATTGCTTGCAGGGCACTCAAGATTTTGGCAGAGTACAATAGAGTTGGTAGGTAAAATCCCACCCCTTATGAGTTTACAATCAGTAGACTATAGACTGTAAGGTCTTTCTGGTTCAGTGTCTCCTCTACCAACTCTGTCGCATTGTACTTTCCCAAGCACTATAATGCGATGTTCTGCAGGGAAGAAGCCCCCAATAAATACTGTTGATTAATGGATCCATTTATAATTATCCTGTATTTACCCCATCACTTAGCACATCGTAAATGCTTAGTCAATCCTCAATTGCATTTATTGAGCATTTACTGTGTGCAAGGCACTGTACTAAGCGCTTGGGAGAGTAGACACATTCCCTGCCCACAAGGAGCTTTACTAACTAGAATGGGTTGGGAACCTGAATAGGGGACATCTATCATTTTATCTCAAGAAAATGCAGGCCAAATCACATCTTCCACCTTCAAAGCTCTACTCAAATCCTACCTGGTGGCGAGATCACGGGCTTTGGAGGCAGAGGATGTGGGTCTAACCTCGGCTCCGCCACTTGTCCGCTGTAGGACCTCGGGCAAGTCGCTTACCTTCTCTGTGCCTCAGTTACCTCATCTGTAAAATGGGGATTAAGACTTTGAGCCCCATGTGGGACAGGGACTGTGTTCAACCTGATTAGCTTGTATCTACCCCAGTGCTTCAGAATAGTGCTTGGGACATAGTAAGTGCTTATCAAATACCATAATAATTATTATTATCATTACCTCCTACATGAAGCCTTCCCTAACCAATTCATGATTCTGGTGTCAAACGATAATAAATGGATGCATGTCTATCTGTTGGTCTCTTGAGTCTAGCACTGTAGATGTCTGCCGGTGACCTTAGGCAAGCCACTTAACAGCTCTGGGCTTCAGTTCCCTCTTCTGCATTTTATATAAATTATTTATATTGACATCTGTAGACTCTAAGTTCCTCGTGGGCGGGGAACGTGTCTACCGACTTTGTTGTCTTGTACTCTCCCAAACACTTAGTACAGTGCACTGCACAAAGTAAACACTCAATAAAAATGACTGATGATCTGTGAAATGGGGATTCAATACCTGCTCTCCCTCCTACTTAATCGTGTGGGACCTGATTATCTTGCCTCTACTCCAGAGCTCAGTACAGTTCTTGCCACGTAGTAAGCGCTCAACAAATGCCACAGTTACTATTATCATTATTTATAATTTTCACTGCATATTCATATGGCCTTCTCCCCTACGCTACTGACCGCTGTCCTCCTTGAGGACACAGGTCTTGTTTTAATCTCTTGCGATTCCCCTTGCTGCCCAGAACGGTGAACTGCACAAAGCAGGCTGTGAATAAATACCGTGCCTACTGCAGGCCCAGTCCTTCGATTTTCCTGGAAGACATCTAAAGGATCTTCTTGCAACAGGGGTCCAGGCCTTGGAGTCTCTCAAGGCTCCATTTGCAATACTGTCTCAAATCCCTAGCTCCATTCTCTGCCCCCAGGGTTGTGCATTAAGCTCTTGGATTCCACAATCCAAAAGCCTTAGAGATTTCCCTCGGGATTCTCTATTGGAATAAAAAGCGGCAGGAGTATTTATATAGCTTCTTTACCTGGAAGAGGAAATCCGTTGCTGAGTATGAAAACAGATGACTTCAGCCTTGCAAATAAATATGAAATAAATACCAACCCACACATTTTTTCTTCACCAGCCTCTCTTCTCCCAAGGGGATTCCCCACGGAATAAAAATAAAGGAGATTAGCATTCTTCACTAATTGCCCAACAAAAATCGCTTTCCCCCCCGCAGGGTAAGTATAACCCTGTTTAGCATCTTGTAGATGTCATGTAATTGTCACACCAAATTACTAAGTGTGTGTTACCAAAGAGATGTGCTGGTCTGTTAGATTTCACAAGTTTCTGGCCCAAGAAGTGTTCCATTAATAAGTGGATATTTCAGTGGTGGTGGTGGTGGATAACTGACCATCGTTTGGCTTTATCGGGCTCTTGCTGCCCGGCCTCTTCCCAACATTCCCTCAGGCGGAATGAGCTGGATAAGGTGATTTTGGAAAGGAAGGGCCTTCATCAATATTCATAGGAGTCAACAGTCCTTTCCCCATTACCAATGGAGTGAAGCAACCTTGCATAATAGCTCCCGTTGGATCCAATTTACTTTCGCAGCCATGCTTGAGGATGCAATAATAAACCTGGAAACCAGTGTTAGGCTCTGTTTCCGGTCTGCTGGAAGACCCTCGCACCTCCATAGATCTGGAGTTTCGTCTAAAGTCCCCTGAGAATTTTCAGGAGTTGCCGTGTGCTCTGGAAGTATCCGCCGGGGGAGGAGACACCCAAGTAGGTGGTTTGGGCCTGCATGGCGGAGGTAATGTCCCGCTGGGGGATGGCAATCTATCTGAAGCAATTCTGGAGCAAAAAATCCAAGGTTTGGGGCCCAGAGATGGACAAGGGGGAGAGAGGAATAATAATAATAATAATGTTGGTATTTGTTAAGCGCTTACTATGTGCCGAGCACTGTTCTAAGCGCTGGGGTAGACACAGGGGAATCAGGTTGTCCCACGTGGGGCTTACAGTCTTAATCCCCATTTTACAGATGAGGTAACTGAGGCACCGAGAAGTTAAGTGACTTGCCCAAAGTCACACAACTAAGTGGCCGAGCTGGCATTCGAACCCATGACCTCTGACTCCAAAGCCCGTGTTCTTTCCACTGAGCCACGCTGCTTGCCTCTGGCTCCTGGGTGTTTCTGGAAAACAGGGTCCCAGAAGTGTGAGGCCCTGCTTTCTTGGGCGGTCCTTAGGTGGTTCGATTAGTATCAATCGTATTTATTGAGCGCTTAATGTGTGCAGAGCACTGTACTAAGCTCTTGGAAGGGTACAATATAATAATAATTATGGTATTAATTAAGCACTTACTCTAGCCAGGCTCTGTTCTAAGCACTGGGGTGAATACCAGGAAATGGGGTTGGATGCGGTCCCTGTCCCATGTGGGGCTCATAGTCTCAATCCCCATTTTACAGATGAGGTAACTGAAGCACAGATAAGTGAAGTGACTTGCCCAAAGTCACACAGCAGACAAGTGGCAGAGCTGGGATTGGAACCCATGACCTTCTGACTCCCAGGCCCGTGCTCTATCCGCTATGCCATCTTGCTTCTCTGATATATAACAACATAGCAGACACAATCTCTGCACACAAGACTTTACGGTCTAGAAGTTGAGACAGATATTAATATTAACAAATAAATTACGGAAATAAGAACAGAATATGGAGAAACGGATTGGTTTCCCATTAGTAAGGATGTAAGATAAGGATGCATCTTATCACCTTATCTGTTCACCCTTTATGCTGAATACATAATGAGAGAAGCCAGATTGGATGAAGATGAACGGGAGTAAAGACTGGAGAAAGGAATATAAACAACCTTCGTTATGCTGATGATACTACCCTAAATAGCAGAACGTGAAGACTGGAAGGGCTTATTATTAAAAGTTCAGGAGCAGAGCAAAAAGATGGGCCTGCAATTGAATGTCAAGAAAACATAGATCATGACAAGTGGAATTTTTCACACATACATAGTGGAGGGAGAGAAGATTGAAACAGTTGACAATTTTTCTCTCCTGGGATCCATAATCAATAAGAAAGGAACTAGTAGTCAAGAAATACACCGAAGATTAATGTTAGGAGGATTTGCTATGAAAAGCCTGGAAAAAATTATGAAATGTGCTGATGTAAAAATTGCCCCCAAAATATATAGTCGAAATAGTCGATTCTATGGTGTTTCCAGTGACAATGAATAGATCCGAATGCTGGACAGTGGACACATGGGACAGAAACTGAGTCTAACTTGATTTGGTTTTATCCACCCCAGGGCCTGGCACATAGTAAGCTCTTAACAAATACCAATATTATTATTATTATTATTATTATATTAGCCAGTGAAGTAGCAGCTATCAGCCTGGTGGAAGCCAGTTTTGGCTTGAGGTGACTTGTGCGGTAAAGGAGAAGTAGTAAGGCCTAGGAAAAGCAGTGTGGCCTAGCAGTGACAACATGGGCCTGGGAGTCAGAAGGACCTGGGTTCTAATCCCCACTCTGCCGCTTGTCTGCTGTGTGGTCTTGGGCAAGTCACTTTACTTCTCTGAGCCTCAATTACCTCATCTTTAAAATGGGGATTCAGAATGTGAGCCTCATCTGGGACATGGTCTGTGTCCAACCTTGTATCTATTCCAGTGCTTAGTACAGTGCCTGGCACTTAGTAAGCGCTTCACAAATGCCAGAAAAAGAAAAGGAGCTGAGCTAGGGATGGGTTGGGTTGGCTTGCGCTGGGATAGGGTGGGGAGGAGGAAGAAGCAGGGCAGCCCTCAGGAACCGCTCCTCAGCTGGGTTGTTTTCGGTGGTCTGCGCGGACCCAGGCACCAGCAGGGGATCCCAAGTCCCAGCAAACCCACCCAGAAAGCTGCCAAGGGGCAGCTCCGACTTCTTCTCTAGTCTGTAAACTCCTTGAGGGCAGGGATTGTGTTTAACCACTCCGCTGTGCTGTTCTCTCCCAAGTGCTTAAATAAAGACCACCGATGGTTGGCTTGGCTTAGGCCACTCTCGGCCCCAGAATTTTGGTCTATGCAGAGTCAATCGCTCGTGTTTTATCGAGCGCTTACTGTGTGCAGAGCACTGTACTAAGCGCTTGGGAGAGTACGATATGACAGTAATACAGACACATTCCCCGCCCACAAAGAGCTTGCAGTCTAGAGGTCTTCTGTGCAGTCCGGGAGGCCAAGGTGATGGCCTAGAACGGTGCTAGACATCCTTCGTTGCTCAACAGCATTTTCTTGCTGAATTCAGATCCCAGAATTCAGACTCCAGGAGTCTGCCAAGAAGAAAGCTCACAGATTGGTCTTCTAGCCCCAAGCGAATACACCTGGGTGGAAACAGCTTCCCCCAGAACCTTTCGTTCAGAAAGATCCCCAGATAACCAAGAATTCAGAAGGTGACACTGCCTTGGGGGCCCTTCAAGTCAGCTCTTATGGATCACATCCCCTGGGTTCAGAGATGGAGGTCCCCGAGAATTCCACAATTCAGAAGGAGAAGGGGTGGGTCTCTCCTAGCTAGACTACAGTCACATTATGGGGAAACGAGCTTTCGAACGGACCTCAAGAAAGCGTGGCCTGGTGGATAGAGTATGGACTTGGGAGTCAAAAGGACCTGGGTTCTAATCCCCCTCTGCCACCTGTCTGCTGTGTGACCTTGGGCAAACCACGACACTTCTCCGGGCCTCAGCTACCACAGCTTGTAAGATGGGTATTAAGACTGTGAGCCCCATGTGGGACAGACGGTGTCCAACCCGATTTGCTCGTATCCACCCCAGCGCTTAGTAAAGTGCCCGGCACATAGTAAGCGCTTAACAAATGCCACAGTTTCCCTCTTGAGGAAGAACATCTTACCACAATGTTTTCTTCTAACTTTCTTCTTTTTCATTTGGAATTATCTGCCCGAGGCTTAACTTTCCCCAGGGATAATATGGGAGCGGACCTAGTATTGGCCGCTACAAGGCAAGGAGGGGCTGGGTCAATTTGGACTTGAGTCACACCTTGGTTTCATCACCCATCAGCAGCCTGTTAAGTAGACATCTAAAGATAGGATTTGCCTTAATGGCTCAGTTAAGTATCCCGTCTCCCTCTGGACCCCTCTGTATGGGTTTATGAACACTCAACAATTAAGGCAGGTCAAATTAGCCCTAATGGTGCATGTTTAACATGTCTTAGATGGCTATTACCTTAAATGATAATATTGAAGATGCGACATTTATTATTGAGGGGGTTGGGTGATTTGTTTCATCTTGTTGCTTATCTAGACATGAAATGGCATGATGAGTTGGCATTTCTCTTTTCCTGGCCAACCTGTGGACCCCAAAGAGGCCAGGCTCTTGAGAGGGCAAAGACAGGGAGCCTGGCCCTGTTGGTGAGAAGGGAAAAAGCTGGCTCTCCCAAAAGGGAAATGGATTTATGTGGGCAAACGGGGTCCCAGTTAGCCACTTAGAGGGGGCCAGAGGAGCCAACAATTGATTTTGAGAATGGAGCAAACTTGAGGTTGGAGCATCGAAGGGGCGAGTCTTATGGGGAAGAAGAGAAGGAGACAGGGAGGGGGAGATTGAAGAAGAAAAGAAGTAGGCCAGGAGGGGAGGAAGAGATTGGAAAAACCGCCCACGCACGATCCTGGTGAGAACCTGAGAGGCATCCTCTTTATCCTCCCAAACCACCTCTTAGCTCATCTGCTGAGGCAGGCTGAATAATCCTCTTCCAGGGCCCCTGGGGTTGAACCTCCCTCTTTTTTGCCCAATATGCTGTCTGCCTGAGGCACCGGTGATGCTTGTTAATGGTCGCAGTGGCCGGGTGGCTGGGCACCAGACAGCGGGCATGCCCCATGGGCACCGAGAAAGGGGATCACTCAGCCCTCAGGCACCGGGCAGGGAGAGAGGGAGCAACGCCAGCACTTTGCACTTATGAGCACAGTGGGAGCCCCACAGGTCCCCAGGGTGGGCTGGGGCTGCAACTTGATGACAGAGGCAAGAAGCAGAGCCGCCATCTTGGTTCCTCCTCCTGCCTCTTTCCAATTCCAAGAGGTGGGGTGGGCTAGCTTTGGCTATCCTTCCTGCTCAAAAAGAAGCATGGCCTGTGAGAAAGAGAACAGGCCTGGGAGTCAAAGTATCTTGGTTCTAATCCCAGTTCTGCCAATGGCTTGCTGTGTGACCTTGGGCGAGTCACTTCACTTCTCTGTGCCTCAGTTCTCCCTCCCTCCTACTTAGACTGTGACAGGGATTATATTCAAACAAATTAACTTGTATCTACCTCTGTTCTTAGTGTATGATGCAGAGTAGGCACTTAACAAATAACATAAAAAAAAAAAGAAAACTGTGGGGGTAGAACAAATGACACAGTCCCCATATAACCAAGTCTACGGGGCCCATCACTCTCAATCTCTCTCAAGTAGCGAACCCTCGGTGGCCTCCATGTGCCTTGGAAAATGTCCTTCAGAGAATAACTAACCCAAATGAGTCCACTTATTTCCCCAAAGTTAGCAATGTACTCATCATATTCACTAGAAGGCAAAATCCATGATTATTTGTCTTTAAAAAGTAGTCAAAATCTCTTCTAGCATCTATGGTAATTTACTTTTTTTTGCTTTACTCCTAAAGGATAGGCTCTTTTACTAGAGGGTCTTAGGTTGTTTAAATAATTACCACTAATACTGCTTTAAAGGAGGGAATAAACTCCATCTTAGCTTTCTGCGTCAGTTTACATGCTTATATGAAAAATGAAAGCTCATGTATTCAGAAGAAAAGACCTGCATTTCATGTACAGAAAACATACTGAATTTGCATGAGAGGGATACATTTCTAGTATAAAGTTTTAGAAAAGTACAAACAAACATCTGGTTATTGAGAAGAATGGAGTTCCAAATGGAGATGATTCATTCTCTGGTTTACTTCGCTCTTATTACGGAGGAGAGTCTCCTCTCGGCTTGCTGAAAGTTCCATTTTAAAACCCATAAAATCCCAATGGTCTTATTTTTAGAGTAATTTTTGAGCTTCGGAAATCTTTAAGCACCTTACCGTTCTATATCTATCAAACACAGCTTAGCTTAAACATAGTAAATAACTTGGCTTTAAACGCCATTGGTCCATATGCTGTCTTGATTGAGGATTATTCCTCTGCGGCCCAGATAGCGACGAGTGCAGAATTTAAAAGTAAAAAAGCTCCAAATTAATCTTCAAATGCTTTGACCAAATATCAAGGCTTTTCCTGCCATCATCTCAATAAAATCTTTATCTGGGCTAAGAGGCTCGTGCAAATGTATTCAAAACATCCTCTCCGGATCTCTTACCAGGGCAGATTGGAAGCTGCTAAGACGAACACCAGATCCTCAGACCGGGCCAAGCCGTCCATCTGCACCAATAATTCCGTTTTCATCCTCCGACTGCCTTCGTGTTCTCCCCTATCAAGATGCAGAGAGAAGTGTTTGCCGACATCCGGCGTACCAACCCGTGTCTTCCCCGCAGTGACATTCCCAGCCCTGTGGACCTGGTCACAGCACAGTCCACTGGTGGCACAGCGAGACTCAGCTCCATTAATAGCCAGGCATCAGGACACGTTTCTTTTCTTTCCTTTTTTCAAAATGTGGCATTTGTAAAGTGCTTACTATGTGCCAGGAACTGTACTAAGTACTGGGGTAGATAAAAGATAATCAGGTTGAACACGGTCCACGTCCCACAGGATTAATCAGCATTTCACAGAGGAGGTAACTGAGGCACAGAGAAGTGATTTGCCCAAGGTCGTACAGCAGACTAGTAGTGGAGCCGGAATTAGGACAGAGGTCCTTCTGCCTCCCAGGCCCAGGCTCTATCCACTAGGCCACTCTGCCTTTCTCAATTCGCTGCATTAGCCGGAGAGCTGGAGGAGTCCAGGAAAACACACAATTTGATATTGTCTTGGCATAAAGATAAACAGAAAGGAAAGAATTGAACGCTAACATGGAAGTCCCTCGTCTGCTGCGGGGCCGTGGGCAAGTCACTTAACTTTTCTGTGCCTCAGTTACCTCATTTGTAAAATGGGGATTAAGAGTGTGAGCCCTATGTGGACGGGGACTGTGTCTAACCTGATTAACTTGCATCTACCCCACAGTGCTTATCCAGTTCCTGGCACATAGCAAGTGCTTAACAAATACCATTTGAAAAAAAAAAAGAAAAAGTTCCACTTTTAGTGGGTTGGGGGGAAAATGAGTGGGTCCTATGGAAAGAGAGGATGGGAATAATTAGCAGCCTTGGTAGCAGATGAAGCCAATTCCAGCAGCCCTTAATTTATAATGTTCTAAATTACAACGAACGACTCGGCGTTGTTTAATTTACACCATTTTCATTCCACATCGCACTGAGTTCAACTTTATGACACAAGCCTCCTTTACATCACTTGTTCCTGCTTTCCACCTCCAGAACAGTCTCTTCGTCGCCCAGGGAACCACGGGAGATTGGGGAAAACATTTTAAAAGCCATGAGGGAGACAGAGAGGGAGGTCAATAGTAAAGAGGGTCAGGGACAAAGCAGAAGACGTCGTACGGCAGACTGCTTCTCGTGGAAAACACCCAGAGCCAGGTCAAAACAGTCAGCTCTTCCACTGACAAGGTCTAATTTAAGGGCTTTTCCATCGGCCTGCCAAAAATCTGTAACGTTATTAGGAGGCTCGTTTTGATGGTAAATGTCGATGGGCTTTAAGCCGTCAATCACATTCACAAGGAAAAAAAGATAACGACACCGAGATGTTACTTGGGAGCTAAGGAGAGACAAACCCTCAGTTACCCTGGAGCTGTGCCTCTCTGACTCATCACCGATTCCAGCTCATCCAAGAAAATCGTGGAAGGCGCGTGATACCGGGCCAGTTCAAACAACACCTGTGAAAACAAGACCATCCACTGAGATCCACTAAGGGAAGCAGCAAGGCCTAGCTGAAACAGCATGGGCCTGGGAGGCAGAGGATCTGGGTTCTAATTCCGGCTTTGCCGCGTGTCTGCTGTGTGACCTTGGGCAAGTCACTTCACTTTTCTGTGCCTCAGTTACCTCACTGACAAATGGTGATTAAAGCTGTGAGCCTCATGTGGACACGGTCTGTGTCCAACCTGATTATCTTGTAAGCTTGTTATGGGCAGGGCACGTATGTGCAAGTTTGTCTGTATTTTACTCTCCCAAGCATTTAGTACAGTGCTCTGCACATAGTAAGCTTTCAATAAATAGCATTGATTGATCTTGTATCAACAGTGCCTGGCACATAGTAAGCACTTAAATACCCACCCCCAAAAAATAACCTCCAAGGTTGACTAGGCATAGAGGGCTGGTCTTTCACTTGGACCCCAGCACCGGCAGTATCAACCACAGAATCATGAGAAAGAACCCCCAGATGTGTTGGATTCTTCATTTTGCACTGCTTACACACACAGAGAAGATATCTCTTCCCAAGAGATCATTATAGAAGTCACTGCTCTTTGCCCTAAATCTTCAGTTAGGTAAGCTTCATGTCAAAGTGTCTAAATAATATTGGTGATGATCATATCACGTGGATCAATCTTACAGTTCTGGGGAGTTACCGCTAGCCTCACTTCCTAGACAGAAATCCTCATGCTAACGTGGCCTGATTGATAGAGCGATTTAGGGCTTCATGCTCCTTCCACCTCCACCCACAGCCACCCTGAGCTGCCCCAGGGTCTGGGCAGACCTGCAGCACCCTGGGAGTGGAAAAGGGATGGAGTGAGGAGAACCACTGGCAGCCCTGTGCCCGGGTCAGGTGGCTTCAGGCTAATCGGGTGGCATGAAAGAAGGCAATGTCCATCCCAATCCACCTCTGTTTCCACAAGCAAAACCCAGCGCTTCCCTCTTCTGCTGGATTCAATCGCAGCACGCATTCTATGCGCTACTCCGCAAGAGCATGGGCCTGGAAGTCAGAGGATCTGGGTTAATCAATCGATCAGATTTAGTGAGCACTTGCTGTGTGCAGAGCACTGAACTGAGCGCTTGGGAGAGTACCATGTAACAGTTGGTAGACACATTCCCTGCCCACGAGCTTAAAGTCTAGAGGGGGCTAGACATTAATATAAGTAAATCAACATTAATATAAGTAAATCAATTACGGATGTGTACATAAATGTGTGGGGGGTTCTAATCCCGATTTCACCACTTGCTTGCTGCGTGATATTGGGCAGGCCACTTTACTTCTCGGTACCTCAGTTTCCTCATCTGTAAAAGAGGGAATTCTCCTTTCCCCTTAGATTCTGAGCCTCATGTGGGACAGGGACAGTTTCTGCCTGGATTGCCTTGTATCTATCCCAGTGTTTAGTACGGGACTTGACACATCGAAAGTTCTTAACAAATACCACAGTGATTACTATTATTAGCGCCTTTAAGAAAATGGGGCAGAATCTCCTGTCTTCAAGTTATCGCTGAGCAGGCCCAAGCGCACATCCTAAATCCTGGTGGCTCTTTCACTTCAAGTTTAAAGACAGGGGCTTCAGAATCCTCCGACCATCCAGACATGAGAAGAGGCGACAACTCGTGGAACAACGAAAGTTGCTGGTTGGCCAAGTTGGGAAGTAATCAAAGCCCATCCTATGGGACCTGGTGTCTCTTCGCTGTCACTAAAAGGAAACTGGTGACGATCAACGTTCGAACCCAGCCCGGGGGCAAAATCTATGGGGCCTATCTACCCCAAGACCCAGGAAGTTGAGGCCTGGACCATCGTCTAAGCAGGCCTGACTTCACTCTTGGGGTTTGGGAAGCCACACGTGAGAGATGTGTTGGCTGAGGTGGTGGTCTCAATGGGCGGCCAGGATTTGGGGGGCTCCAATGGATCCAAGGGGGCCTTCCGGGGGCCTTCCGGGGGTCATGATGCATCCCAGTCCAATTCCACCATGATCACGGCTGTGCTTGCGGAGGGTCACTGTTCCCTAATAATAATGATAATAATAATAATAATAATAATGATAATGGCTTTTGTTAAGTACTTACTATGTGCCAGACACTGCACTAAGCACCGGGGGTGGATACAAGCAAATCAGGTTGGACACAGTCCCTGTCCCATGTGGGGATCAGAGTCTCAATCCTCATTTAACAGATGAGGTAACGGAGGCCCAGAGAAGTAAAGTGACTTGCCCAAGGTCACACAGCAGACAGGTGGTGGAGCCGGGATTAGAACCCATGACCTTCCAACTCCCAGGCCCGTACTCTATCCACTCTGTCAGAACCAAGACCGCCTACCCAGGGGGACAGTGGGACCAACTTCCGGGTCCAGGTTGGGACCTCCGCTGAAAATGACCTTCTAGAGCAGAAGGGAAGAAAATAGCAGAGACGTTAAAAGCAAAGTGAACGCGTAAAGATACTTGGAGCAATTTAACCTAACGATCTCAAAGGACTTTAAGGAAGTCATAAAACAGCCGGGATTAGCAGGGCCGAGGGATGGTGGGCATCAACAAGTGGCGTGCATTTGCTGAGAGATCGCTCAACTATTCAATAGCAATCATAGACTTAAGAGGCATGAACATACGCACAGTCACCCATTAGGAGGGTCGGAAGCATACACCAAACTGTTCCCTATAAATAACTCTTTAATTGAAACAGGAGAAACAACTTCAGGAAAACGCTCCCTGGTTTAAGGGAAAGGCGTTAAGAGTTTTCTTTTCTCTGAAAGCCTTCTCAATGAGGAGGGTGAGCCCCTGCTGAATCTAGAAGTCCTGGAGGAAACTATTCTACTGATTCTCTAGTGCCGGAGAAGGACACAGAAGAAAATGAGGCCAGTAGTATGTGGGCTGAGACCCTACCAACTGGGCAGAGGGTACATGTTTTCCTTCTTCGCTTATATTTTTCAATATATGGATGAGAGTGGGGGAAGAGGACTGACCCTCTTCTGCTTCAGTAATTCACCATGGATTGAGCCGAATGATTCTCTAATATCTCTAGGCTGCAAGTATGAAAGGCTTATACTCTTTGAAAAGTAACTTAACTAAAGCTTTGCAATAAGCAGGTCTCTGTGGTTGGGGCCATCAGAGAGGGCAAATTAAGACCTTCTTATCTGCTCATTTCAAGTAAAGTTATGTTCACAATCCAGCCCTATTTTCAAGGCAGGCAGACCTTTCAGAACTGTATCTCCTGGAACAGCAGTGTGTTTAAGGAATGTATTAAGGTGCACTAAGGGTAAGGAGTACAGAAAACCCTACTTTTCTCTCTCTTTTTGGGGGGAGGATAGGTAGTATTTGTTAAGCGCACTGTACTAAATGCTGGGGTAGATACAGGGTAATCGGGTCGGACACAATCCCAGGCTCATATGGGGCTCACAGTCCTAACTTCCATTAGAACTCCCATTTAGAACTTACTTAAACTGAAAACCCCATGTGGGACAGGGACTATGTCCGACCCGATTAACTTGCATTTACCCCAGTGCTTAGAATACTGCTTGACACATAGTAAGTGCCTAATAAATAATATAAAAAAAATCCAGAGAAAATAAATGTAGCCCGAGGCAAGGTGACTGCCTTATAGTGAACTGTGGGAGCAGCTACCTTGAATGATTAAGTCTCTTCTCTTGGAGAAGCAGCATGGCCTAGTGGAAAGGACCTGGGCCTGGGAGTTGGAGGACCTAGATTCTAACCCCAGCTCCACCACTTATCTTCTGTGTGACCTTGGGCAAGTCACCTCACTTCCCTGCACTTCAGTTCCCTCAGCTCAAAATGGAGACTTAAAAACTCTTCTCCCTCCTATTTAGCCTGGGAGCCCCATGTGAGACCTGACCAAGCGCTCAGTACAGTTCTCTGCACACCGTAAGCGCTTAATAAGTACGATTGAATGAATGAATGATCTTTTATCTAACAAGCACTTAGTATAGTTTTTGGCACACAGTAAGCGCTTAACAAATACCACCATTATGATTATATTATGATTTGTCCTATCCACCCTGCTGAATGTCAAGCTGCTGAGTGGTTGCGTAAACTCGTCTCTAGACTGTAAGCTCATTGTGGGCAGGGAATGTGTCTGTTATATTGTCATACTGTACTCCCCCAAGTGCTCTGCACACTAAGCGCTCAATAAATACAACTGACTGACGTTGGGTAGTTGGGGGAGGGGGCGATGAGACTAAGCAACAGTGGGATTTTATAACTCACATCAATATGGTATTCACTCTATTTTGGATATCAGCTGCCAAGAGGTAGCTTCAGTGACTGTGAACTAGCCAGGTAGATTCTGAGAGGGTCAATTTAAAGGTATGATTTTGGCATGGAATTTTTTTTTCTGGTCCCAGTAATAGGATGGTAGCTTGTTATGGATCACTCACGGGCCTATCGACTACATCTAGTAGTGTAATTATGCTTTGCAGAGTTGTTTAGGTGGTCGTTATCATCAATGCTATTTATTGAACACATACAGTGTACTGAGCACTTGGGAGAACACAATACAAATTGCCTCTGATTTTTAGGCTTCCTGTTTCCTGCTTCAGGTTCTGCCAGTGCATTCCCTGTTTACGGGGGTTTTGTTAAGAATAGGAGACAAGACCCTGCAGAGACAGCAGGAGAGAGGGAAGAGGAGGGAGAAACCATCCTGGCAATGCGCGCGGTGGGGCGGGAGCATAGAGAGCTTGAAAAAGGGGACTCACTTTCAGAGGCAGAAAAAGCCCAGCCAGCTCCAGAGGGTGACCTGAGTTCTATTCATTGAAGGGCAGAGGCGGGGGCGGGAGGGGGAATGGAGGGGGGGGAGGTGAGTGGCCAAATCTCCAAGGGGATCGGGCTTTGCCGTTTGGAGATAGGATCAATACCCATTTAAAATGAGCGGCTCCATTTTCCATAGTCTTGGGAAAGGAGACCCTGAGGGGGAATCTGCCCCTCAAGTCACCTTGAAACAAAACACGATGCCGTGTGATCCTGCATTGCTCTCTGCGGCTAAAACTTAATCCAACAATGTCCGGAATCCTTACCCGCACGAGTTTTTCGGAATCGCCCCTCCATTTGCTGACGATTGTAGATGCTGAGATGTTAAAGAAGGTTGTGTTACATTCGGTGGCCACGGCCTTAGCCAGCAGGGTCTTTCCAGTACCTACGGACACAAGGATCAGAACTGCTCTATGAGACTGAAGACAGGAAAGGGCAATTAACTTCCTTCCATTCTCCCTGCTCATCACCAATATATTGCTAACAGTTGAGAAGCAGTTCTATTGGATTTCAGGAGGAAAGAAATGAAACTAAAAAGGAAGAATTTACATTCTGATAGAACTGTGGCAGAGTTTGTTTTTTTGTGTGTTTGTTTTTTAATATTTTACTTTATGATAAAAATCTTTTCCACCGGACCCCTCTGAATGACCATAGCAGTCATTTCAGGGGAAAAAAAAAAGATTTTATCCTGATTCTGTTTGTGAGGTGTTTGACCACCTGCCTGTGTACAGGCAAGGTGTCTTTGGATCTGAGAGAAATGTCAAATTGTAGCGCTAGTGGGAGGAGCAGGAATAAGAATTCTAAGACTTTAGCCATTTTGAATCCAATACAGTACGTTCATTCTTAGGGCACTGAAATGGATGGAATAAATCTGGATGCAGTCTCATTAGAAAATAAATTGGGGAAGGCTTTGAGAAAAGAAACCCAACATTTTCTGAGGATATCTACAGCAAATGCCTAAAATTCTTGCAGTCAGAATACAGACAGAAACCTGGGATTTGTGGATTATGTTCATCCAGAGTGGTTTTAGAGAAGCCACAGTTCTGATCAGCTGTTCTTCAGTCTTGAGGAACTGGCATAGTGATTCCTCCTCTAAGTGGAGACCTCGAGTTTTGTGAGATTAATCACACATTAATCAATGATCAAGTGAGAGAGATCCATCTGGATAACTGTGGCTTCCTTTTGCCGCGGGTTACTCTCCCATCTCTTGCATGTTAGGTTTCTTTAAACGGCACCTTTTGCTTCAGATATTTAAGCATCATAGAATGGAGTATTTCTCCCTCTTTCTACCCAAGGCTGCTTTCTTTCGTTCGTAGGGGCGGATTAGCCGGGGACCGACGACTCGCTGCTTATTTCGTGGCAAAGCTTGTCCAGAGGGGCTGCAGGAAATGGACGTCTGAAAGGCAGTCCCTGTAAACCTAGCCTGGCCCCCACCGGTCGGAAACCCAGACTTGGCTTGCGAGGGGAGACGAGACCATGGCCCAAGCCCCCGCCCAGCTAGCAGGGCTGACAAGTAAAGAAGCAGTACGGTTTAACGGACAGAGCACAGGCCTGGGAGTCAGAAGGACCTGGGTTCTAATTCCAGCTCCATCACTTGTCTGCTGTGTGACCTTAGGCAAGTCACTTCACTTCTTTGTGCCTCAGTTACCTCATCTGTAAAATGAGGATTAAGACTGTGAGCCCCATGTGGGACAGGGAGTATGTTCAACTTGTATCTACCTCAGCACTTTGAATGCTAACTGGCACATAGTAAGTGCTTAACAAATACCAAAAAAGAACCAAAAAGAACAAAAATAAAAGAACCTTACATACCTGGAGGGCCGTACAGTAATAGTCCTTTCCATGGAGAAAGAATTCCTGTAAACAGCTGTGGGTACTATGGAAACAAAAGGCAAATTCACTGGGTACCCCATTACACAGGGAAGCAGGAAAAGAGAGAGTAAAAAGCGGCACAATAACTAGACCCCAGTCTGTTGGATTCATTGAAAGGCCCAACCCCGCTTCAACAGAACTGTGTTTTGTTCATCAAGAAAGCAAACTGCTTTTAAGGTTCAGAATTTTTCTTCTTTAATTTTACTCTGCTAAAATAGAAATCTTGTCCACCAAATGATCCTAGCAGTCATTTCAGAAAGACAAAATGATTTTATCCTGAATTCTGTTTGTGGGGGGGTTTGACAACCTGCCTGTGTACAGGAAAGGTGTCTTTGGATCTGAGAGAAATGCCAAATTGTAGCACTAGTAAATGAGTGGAGCAGGAGTAAGAATTCTATGCCGTTAGCCATTTTGAATCCAGTAAAGTGCATTCATTTGGGGAGAGAACTGCTCGTGGTAACTGACAACTAGGATGTGAGGCAAGGGCTGGTGACCTCTGTCCTGCATGCAGGATAGAGCAGGGGCCTGGGAGTCAGATGGTTGTGAGTTCTAATACCGGCTCCACCACTAGTCTGCTGTGTGAGCTTGGGCAAATCACTTCACTTCTCTGGGCCTCAGTAACCTCATCTGTAAAATGGGGATTGAGACTGTGAGCCCCATGTGGATCAGGGACTGTGTCCAACCCGATTTGCTTGTATCCACCCCAGCTCTTAGTAGAGTACCTGGCACGTATTTAGCGCTTAACGAATACCATAATCATTATTATTATTATTATTATTAGTAGTAAATGAATAACCCACTAGACTGTGCGCTCCTCCAAGGCAGGGTCTGGACCGTTTTCTTGCTTTGCCCCTCTCCACAGAGCTGATAGAGCGGTATGCTTCCAGAGGGGGCTCAATCAGTAGTGCCACTGGAGGGCTTGATCCCCTATTACCCCTGCACCTGGGTTCTAATCCACCTGAAAAATGTTTGAAAATGGAGAATCTGTAGCCAGGTTATTTCTGATGTTCTTGGAGCACAGCCAAGGCAACTGCATGAACCACGTGGAAGAGTCCTTCAGTATGAGAGTCCCAAAGTAAGATCTTGAGGACTGTTTAATCAATCCATGGACTTTATTGAAGGGCTATCAAATGTTAAGCCCTGAACTAAGCACTTGGGAGAATCTGATAGTAAGGAGATAAATGTTTCCTGGCCTCAAGGAGTTTCCAGTTTAAGGGGGAGACAACAAAGGTTTTTTATAGATTGTGGGCCTCGAGAGAAGAATAAGGAACTATTACAAGTAGTAAGTCAATAGGTGGTATTTACTGAATGCTTGCTGTGTACTTTTTTTGGTATTTGTTAAGAGCTTACTATGTGCCAAGCACTGTTCTAAGAGCTGGAGTAGATACAAGTTCATCAGGTTGGAAAGAGTCCCGGTCCCACTTAGGGCTCACAGTCTAAGCAGGAGGGAGTAGGATTTAATCCCAATTTTACAGATGAGGTAACTGAGGCACCGAGCAGTTAAGTGACTTGTCTAAGGTCTCACAGCAGGCAACTGGCAGACCAGGGATTAGAGAACCCAGGTCCTCTGACTCCCAGGCCCGTTTTCTTTCTACTAGGCCATGCTGCGTCACTGCTTGGGAGAGTACAACACAAAAGAGTTGGTAGGCAAACCAACCAAGAGGAAATACCTGAATAATTATACAAGTAAATGTATAAGCAAACAATATCTGTATTCATGTGAGCTACTTCTATGAAAAAGCCATTAAAAGATCATCCACTTTTGTCCATCCTGTCTCCTTAAAATCTAAGACCCTTAGAGGGCAAGAGCACACATGTGCTGAATGACTCCATTGCTGATAATCATCAGGCATGTTTCACTCATTCCTGTGGATGAATTCTTTGTAGTTAAACTGTCATATGTGGCCTGACCTTTTAAAAAATGGCAATTTATTTCTACATTTATTTGTAAAATTAGTAGAGCTTAATGTAATATTATTAAATATAACAATAAATGAAATTGGTAGCTAGAACTATCTTTATGTCTTGTAGAAACAGTGAACCAGACTCTGAGGCAGAAAAGGCAAAAACAAATGGAGAAGGGGAGAGATTGGGGGGAAGAGAAGGAGTGAGTGTGAGCCCAAGCAAACAACATACCAGCGAGAGATTTTCTCTCAGAGCTCCAAAGGAATAGCTAGCCCTTTTTTTAATGGGATGTGTTAAGCATTGAGTAGGTGTCAGACGCTGTACTGAGTGCTGAGGTAGCTACAAGATAATGAGGCTGGACAGAGTCCGTGTCCTACATGGGGCTCACAGTCTTAATCCCCATTTTACAGATAACTAAAACACAGAGAAGTTAAGTGATTTACTCAAGGGCATAGAGCAGAGAAATAGCAGAGCTGGAACAAGAACCCAGGTCCTTCTGACTCCCAGGCCTGTGTTCTGTCCAGAAGGCCATGCTGGTTCTCCGTACAAATGCTTAGTACAGTGCTCTGTACACAATTAAGTGCACAAAAAATACCACTGAGTGGTTCTGGAGAGAAAACATAATGGTCTCTTCTCTAACAAAAGGTACTGATTCCATAATCTGGTGGATCTACTTCAGGAGTGGATGCTAACTTGAATCAATATAATGCCTCAAAGTAATTATGCCAACTAAGGAAAGCCTCACAAGATCAGAAAACATCGATCAGAGAATCCCAGGTCTGGAAAGGGCCACAAAATGTCCACCAGAGACGATGATGCGGTTTACATTTCCAACAGTGATTCGGTGGATCGGGTTTCCAATTGCCTTGATAGCAAAGAAATATCCCAAACTAACTGAGAAGGTTATGGTAGACATAAAACAATCACGTTTTTCACTTCCTATTGTACTGGATGATGACATATAGCTAGCTGCCCGATTGATACTAAACAGAAATAACTCCCAAGGGATTGTTTAAAGCTTTCCCGTCCTTACCCTTATAGGATAGACAACTGCTTCTTTGACTAACCGCTTGGCTGCATCGAGTCCAATAATGTCATTCCACTTTATGTTTGGATTATGGAGATAAATGTCCTGCAAAGCACATTTGATCATTTTGTTAAAACGAATGTTTTTCTCTACAGCTATAATAAACACAGGAGCAAGAGATGTCTTGACTTATAACAGTACATAAAGTGCCAGTGATAAAAACTTTTCATATCATATATATAGATATATACACATATATATCTACACACACACGCACAGTGATTTTTGGTTAGCCGACTGAAGGGAGGCTGTGGAAACAAGCAACCAAAATCCCTGGAGAAGTCACCGGGTAATATAACTAAATAATCGTAGAAAAATTATCTCCTCACCGTAGACTACACCTGCTTTCAATCAATACCAACCTATGATGATTTATGGCGATAACCAAAGAGGCCACAGAATATGCTTTCAAATGATAGCTCTTACTGGAAAATAGAGTTACGGGAGGGGTGGGGCACTCTTTCACTTTGGTCTAACACTTTCCTAACTCATTACATAAAAAGAGATAATGCTCCTTAGAAACCGATTTCTCTTTATCCCTAGCAATTCTTCCCTGTCTCTTTCAGGTTGCAATTCCTTGTAAGAAATTAAACTACTAAACAACAGTGCACTTTTTCCGCCTTACTGCATGGCCCTGGGACTTAAAGTCCCCTGGTCTTGGGTATGGTAGCAAACCTATCTCAGGTGAGTCTTCCCTGATATTTCAACTACAGTTTCTGAACTTCATTTCACAAGGAGCATAAGGAAAGTCACTCAGGACCTTTGCCTATAGGAGTTGAGGGACAAAAATGATTTCTTCGCATTTTACCTGGGAAAAGCTCTTTCCCAGCCTTACTCTAAGGGACAAAAGGAACTCCCAATCACTGATAAGGTCAGGCCATCCATTTCTGGAGTGCTGGCATCTCTTCGGATGGGCACGAACAAAGATGTGAGGCATTCTAAAATGCAGGAAATACCGCCTTCCCCTTTGGCATTCCTGCTGCAAGGTGAAAAATCTGCCAATGTGCCTGTTAATATTTCCTTTTGGGGAAAGAATATGTGGGTGTGCAGGTATGGATGCGTACATTTGTGAGTTTGTATGTGGATCTGACTTTAGTTTGAGTATTCAGGGTAGCGGTACATTCTGACAAGAATTATTATAATTATTAGTGTTAGGGTTTTTGTAAGTATTTACTCTGTGACAAGCACTGTATTAAGTGCTGGGGTAGATGCAAGATAATCAGAGTGGCTACAATTCCTGTCCCACATGGGGCTCGTCAAATGGAAGGGAAACAGCTATTGTACCCCCATTTTACAGATGAGAAGACAAAGTCACAGGAAAGTGAAATGACTTGCCCAGCTGGCAAGTGGAGGAATTGATATTAGAATTCAGGTCCTCTGTCTGACTCCCAGGCCCACACCCTTTCTAATAGGCAACACGTACCCTTCAATTTTGGAATTCTTAACAAAAGAAAATGCCTGGAGTATTATCAAAGACCAGTTCTGACAAAGAACTTGCATTAGCTTTAAATTGTAACAAGTTTCATCATCATAGGATGCTTATATGCTCAGATATCCAGGACTTTTAAAAGTATGCATGGGAGGAAGAAGCTTGAACATTCATTGTAATGTAGCACGGAGGAAAGTGAACTACCTTAGAGGCATTTTAACCAGTGGCCGGGCATCAGGAAAGCAGTGTGGCCTAGTGGAAAGAGCACTGGCCTGGGAGTCAGATGACCTGGGTCCTAACCCTGGTCCCACCTCTGGTCTTCTGTGTGCCTTGGGCAAATCACTTAACTCTTCTGTGCTTAGTTACCTCATCTGTAAAATGAGGATTAAATCCTACTCCCTCCTTAGATTGTGAGCCCCATGTGGGAGAGGGACTGCGTCCAACCTCATTATTTTGCCATCGCCCCAGCATTTGGAACTGTGCTTGACATCATAAGCAATTAACAAATACCATAATTAATTTGCCAAGCCTGCTGAGAGGAAAGTCCAAACCTGAGAGAGGTGGAGTTTTTGGTGGCCTGCCCATGTCTCTCAGGCTACCGAGGAGTCTCCTGAAACTAGATTACCAATAAATCAGGATTTCACGTGGATCGGGTTACTTTAGTCGGTAATCTCTCCGAGAGATGGTGGGGCAGAACTCGGAGTTTGCTAATACATGTGTCTGCACCCAAGAAGTGACGGCATCTCATTGCCATGAATCCTTCATTTTGAGCTGCTTGCTTGATCTCAGTTTGGGAGGGTTGTAATAATGTCAGTCAGGTGCCTCAAGACAATTGGATGTCATGAGGAGTAGCAGCAATGCCTAGTGGATAGAGCACAGGCCTGAGAGTCAGAAGGACCTAGGTTCTAATCCCGGCTCTGCCGCTTGTCTGCTGTGTGGCCTTGGGCAAGTGACTTCACTTCTCTGGGCCTCAGTTAGCTCATCTGTAAAATGGGGATTAAGACTGTGAGCCCCATGTGGGATATGGACTGTGTCCAACCTGATTAGCTTGTATCTACCCCAACACTTAATAGAGTGTCTGGGACAGACACTAAAAATTGGATTCTCGTGCATGAAACAACTGAAGGAGTCTTGACGGTTACTGCCAGCAGTGAAATCTTTTTTCTACTATTTCTATTTCCGAAGGTGGGAAGGTATTTCACTTAAAATTACTACCAATTCCCTCCCATTTTTAAAGATCTAAATATACTTCTAACCACAGATACAAATCCTGTTTACCTTATTCATTTCTTCTACGGAAATTCATCCTAAGGATTTTGGTCTTTAGAGCAGAATAAGAGGGTAGTCTCTTCCTTATAATGATTCTATGCAGCGTGGCTCAGTGGAAAGAGCCTGGGCTTCGGAGTCAGAGGTCATGGGTTCGACTCCCGGCTCTACCACTGTGGGCAAGTCACTTAACTTCTCTGTGCCTCAGTTACCTCATCTGTAAAATGGGGATTAACTGTGAGCCTCACGTGGGACAACCTGATTACCCTGTATCTACCCCAGCGCTTAGAACAGTGCTCTGCACATAGTAAGCGCTTAACAAATACCAACATTATTATGATATAAATTATATATTCTAAATTATTCATTTATATTAATGTTTGTATCCCTACCTAGACTGTTAGCTTGTGGGCAGGGAATGTGCCCACCAACTCTGTTGGATTTGTCCTCTCTCAAGAGCATAGTACAGTGTTCTGCACACAGTAAGTGCTCAATAAATACCACTGATGATGATTGTGCCTGCGCAGGTGGGGATATTTTATAAATAAATGATCACATTTATTGTTATTAATAAAAAAAAAACCCAGGGATATGCTTCAGGAACCACAATCAGATGTGGTAAATTTCTGAATGGAATATCAGGCCTTACTCTGCTCACAACAGATGCAAGTTCTCTCATCTCAGTGTTCATGCCGATAAATGCACTCAGAGGTTTTAGCAATCGTTCCTGTGGACAGAAATAAAGAACAGTTCATGAAATTATTGCTGGGCAATTTCAAAAAGAAAACGTCAAGCAATTGTCTAAACCAACTTGTTTCTATGATCTTTGATCCAATCTTGGTTTCCAATTGTATTTCTCAGGCTGAGAATCATTTCGCAAGTTCATCTGGTTTGGGCTGCTTTAAAAGATGAACATACTATAATTGCCACTTACTGAAGGGTCTGGATTACAGTTAAAGCTGTTTAAGGCTATTTCATTAGTTGCTCCTTTGATAGCATCTTGGATCATCCCACGTAAATCGATTATTTGACCCTGAAAGAGAAGCATGAAATAAAGGTTATTTACCACTTAGATATTTTTTTTTTCAGCAGTTTACGGCTTAACACGGTGAACTACATTTCTATATAAGAAAATAAAGCTTCAAAGAAGAAAATCTACTTTAAATAGCACATTTTATATGAAGCTAGACATTTTAAAATGGAGGAACCAAATATTGGAGAAAATGCTTGCCAGTAATCACGGTCTATAGGATTAGGTTTTGGATCAGTATGAATGCAAACTAGGACAGAAGGCAGATTTGTTCTTTTTAAATCAGAGAAAATTAACAATACTTTCTGTTTACCGCTCTTTCCTGCATGTGGAAAATGAAGGAAGCCAATAAAATTAGATGCTTAAAGTGGTTCCCAATTTTGAAAAGTTGGAAAAGCAAATATCTAAACACACGGTAGTATTTAAATCTTTAAAACTGCACAGAACCTAAGGTCTACGTTCAAAATGATCAAAGTGCACAAATGGGGGAGGCACTCTGAGTTGCTCTGAGGGCCCCTCTCCTAGGGAAAAAATAACACCCGTCTGAATTCCAGAGTCAGACTGAAGTTGGGGTTTTGGCAATTATCCAAATCAGCAGAGCACTCTAACTTGGATCGCCAAGGAGATTTAAATGGACTGATTATTTTGCCTCATCTCTCCCTTCTCCCATCATCTCACCACCCCAGCTTTCCCTAGCTGAACACCTCACCTCATGGGGTTCCAAAAGCCTATTAAGTTAGGTCTTAGGCAGAAGCAGAGAGAATTTCCCAGTTCATTCCAATAGCCATAATCCTTAGAAAGATAGCTACTGTAGATATACAAGTTCAGCAAATGCTTGAAAGACTTATCTTTCAACTGAGCCAGGGTTCATGGGCAGCTCTTGGGCAGCTTTGGTAACATATCTCCTGAAGAAAGGCTTAAGCTTCACAGTGTCTTTTATCTTAAGCCACTATTTTAGGTTCATACCTTGGGTTTGACCCTGAGATAGCTTCAACAAGCAGGATGGAACGGAAATGGACTGAGGAAAGTCCTTTTTGAAATTACCCAGGGAAGGTCTAACAGTGGGTATATTTTCGTCTCAAGAAATGTAAGGATTAATATAATTTAAGAATTGCTTAAATTTACGATTCAGTTGAGTATTGTTTCCAAATGTCCTGTAAGCCCAGGAAAGAAATATACCCATGTTTTAACAGAGAGGTGTTAGACCTGTGCTCCTCTTCAACCTCTTCTTCTGGGCTTAGTACAGTGACTGGCACATAGTAAGCACTTAATAACATTATTATTATTATTATTATTGAGAAGCACCACGGAGTAGTGGATAGAGCATGGGCCTGGGAGTTCATGGGTTCTAATCCCGGCTTTGCCACTTGTCTGCTGTGTGACCTTGGGTAAGTCACTTTACATCTCTGTGCCTTAGTTACCTCATCTATAAAATGGGGATTGAGACTATGAGCCCTACGTGGGACGGGGACTGTGTCCATCCCAATTTGCTTGTAACCACGCCGGCACTTAATACAGTGCATGGCACACAGTAAGCGTTTAACAAATACCATAATTATTAGCAATATTACTATTACCTACCTTTTTCTGTTGAATTGACTCTCCACTACTTCTGTTGATTCCCGAAATATTTAAACCAAAGTCCGCATTTTCCAGAGGAGTTGGGTTATCAATCTCCTGAAGGCAGAAAACAATAGAAAAATAAAAGATCAGCTTTGGATATCACCTTAATTACAGACAGCAACTAGCTGGTCAGATGGGCAGCTACCTCATCTGTAAAATGGGGATTAAGACCGGGAGCCCTGTGTGGGACAGGGACTGTGTCCAACCTTATTAGCTTGTATCTACTCTATTGCTTAGTACAGTGCCTGCCATGTAGTAAGTGCTTAACAAACACCATTTAAAAAAAAAAATGGGCAAAGATTTCTTCAGATAAGCTAGCATGTGTGACCCACCCAGCTGGAGTTTACGGTAATGCGCAGTGTCATAAGGACACCATTTTGCGGAAGCCTGAACTGGTCTGAACCTAGATCATTTCTTCAGGGTTCCTTGACCCTCCCAACTGCTCCAGAGCCTCTGCGTTTCCCTCTTCAGTCTGAGTGAACAGGGGCTCTAGGTCTAGGCCACTTGAGCTCAGCATCAGGAGCTATGGCAGGAGAAGACTGTGTGCTGAAGACTAAAATAATGGACAAAATAATAATAATAATAAATGGTATTTGTTAAGCACTTACTATGTGCCAGGCACTCTACGAAACAGTGAGGTGGATACAAGCAAAATCGGGTAGGACCCAGTCCCTGTCCCATGGGGAGTTCACAGTCTCAATCCCCATTTTACAGACGAAGTAACTGAGACCCAGAAAAGTGAAGTGACTTCCCAAGGTCGCACAGAAGACAAGTGGCAGAGCTGGAATTAAAAGCACCAGGCAACCAAATCTGTTCCGTACTGGAGGTGGACCAGTTGTAACCCGCACCGTCTACTGCAAAACCAGATGAAGGACCACTCTAGTCATCTTCAAACCCACAGGGAGGTGATAAAATATATTCTTATAAGAGTAAACTTTGGAGGCAAACAACAAAACACTGAAAACCCAAGGACTTCACCTTTGGGCTGGTAGAAATCTGTCTATCCCCAGGACTGGCAGATAAAACTCACTGCTTAAACAAATTGGTCAGCCAGAGTTTAAGGTGGATTAATTTTCAATAGTTTATGCTGCATCTTTTTTTTTAAATAGTATTTGTTAAGCATCGTCAACTGAATACAGTCCCTGTCCCACATGGGGGTCACAGTCTAAGTAGGATGGAAAATAGGTATTTAATCTCCATTTTGCAGTTTAAGAAACTGAGGCCGAGAGAAGTGAAGTGACTTGCCCAAGGTAACACAGATGCAAGTGGTAGAGCTGGGATTAGAACCTGGGTCCTCTAGTTCTCAGGTCTATGCCTTATCCATTAGGCCACACTGCTTCTCAATGCCTATTTCTAATGTCCGTATTTTTCTTCCTTTCATTCTCTGCCTGTCCCTCTTTTCCACTAGCTCTGGCCGGGATCAATGTAGCATTCCAGCCCCCAGATCCTTCCCTGGTCAGAGGGGGCTGGGCCAGGAATTCCAGCTTCAGTATTATATAGAAGCAGCATGGCCTAGTGGGTAGACCACAGGCTGGGAGTCAGAAGGACCTGGGATCTAATCCTGGCTCCACCACTTGTCTGCTGTGTGTCCTTGGGCAAGTAATTTCACCTCTCTGTGCCTCGGTTACCTCATCTGCAAAATGGGGATTAAGACTGTGAGCCCCATGTGGGACGGGGACTGTGTCTAACCTGATTTGCTTGTGTCCACCCCAGCACTTAGTGCAGTGTTTAACACAGAGTAAATGCTTAACAAATACCATTACCATTATTATTATTATCATCTTCCTTCTAGGGCTTGGCTGACTGTGAGAGAGAAAGACCTGCACACAAGAGGTAGGAAACCCAAGGCTTCCCCTCTAGCGGGGGGCTATTTGTGGAGCAGTGGAGTGAGATGAATCATCCCATCCTGCCACGCACTGTTCTAAGCACTAGAGTAGATACAAGTTAATCAGATTGGACACAATCCAGGTCCCACATGGGACTTACAGTCTTAAATCCCATTTTACAGATGAGGGAACTGAGGCCCAGAGAAGTGAAGTGACTTGCCCAAGGTCACACAGCAGATGTGGCGAAACCAGAATTAGAACCTAGGCCTTTCTGACTCCCAGGCCCGTGCTCTAGCCACTGTTTCTCAAAGACTACGTAAGTGGCCAAGGCATGACAATGGACTCCCTAACCCTCCTCACCACAAGGCCATTTAGGGTGTCCCTACACCCCGTTATTACAGCCAGTGTCCACCACACAATGGGGGGAAAAGGGGCCGGCAGGGAACGGAAGCAAACCTGAACCCACCCTTTGGGTTTTTCCACGTTGTAATGAAAACCTGAAGAGAGCTTCAATTGCAAAGTTAGCAAAACAAGGCAAACAAGCCTCAGCAATGTGGTTTTAACCTGTTTGGGGCTCTCCTTGATAGGTGGTTTAGACTCTACTGTCCTCACGCCTGCAGATTTTGAGAGTGGTCGGTGCTGATTGATCTTGGGAAGATTCTGACATGTGTCATTCACCATCCTAGGACAGAAAAAGCCTTTAAGGAAATTATGCTGACTACTTTTCTTGCAGCAAATGGACAATATTATATAACCAAGGAGAGCCAGAGACAGTTAAGGAAATAATTTCTTCTTGTCCCTTAACGTTACATTTGTAAAATGCTTCCTACTGATTTTTATTAGCCAGGCCAGCCAACAGTCCTGGGATGTAGATGTGTGGGTCATTACAATCATTACCGATGGGGTACAACCCCAGACAGGAGTGAGTTGCCACCCAGTGAAGAAGGGACAGAATGATGATAAAATACATAAAACTCTCCAGTTACGGAAGCTGCATCAGAAGCGGTGTAGAGCCGAGAGGGATAGATTCAGGGCCAGCTTCAGTTGCCTCAGGGCTGCTCACCATAGAGATGGCAGTGCACTTTCTGATAGCCTCAAGATGGCCAACACTTGGACTATTCAAAATGGCGCCTGATCCAGAGCCCTGATCAAAATGGTGACCACGCATGAGCAGAGTCTGCATGGGAGGTGAAGGGAGATGGAGTTCTGGAGTTAGGGGAGCCAGAGCCCGGCCTCAGCCCCAACCCAATCATTTCTTCGTACTGCTTCCTGGGCAGCGCAGTGGGATAATGGCACTTGGCATCATCAGATCGTAAGAGGGGGTGTCCATTCAGGCTCTTGCCTCATGACATGGGTGAACCAGGATCCACCATTGGCTAGACCGTTTGTTTCAGCGGACTGTTTTCCTCAAGAAGATTCCATTCCCAGTATTTCCAACTGCTTCTTTCATGAGCCTAAACACCAGCATCAGCTGCTGCAAGGGAAAGACTCCCAGACTAAGCCCCACTTTTCCTCAGCTCCCACTTCCTTCTGCATCTCCTTGTCTCGTTCCCTTTGCTCTTCCCCCCGCCTTCCACAACACAGCACTCATGTATATATGCATATATCTATAATTCTATTTATTTTTATTGATGCCTGTTTACTTGTATTGATGTCTGTCTCCCTCCCAGACTGTGAGCCCATTGTGGCAGAGACTGTCTCTCTTTATTGCTGTATTTTACTCTCCAAGCACTTATTACAGTGCTCTGCACACAATAAGCATGCAATAAATATGATCGAATGGATGAATGAACAAACGGATGGAAAGACACTTAGTCTCTGATCTTTACCCCTCCCATCAGACTGTTACTAAACCCTGCTCGTTTCTTTGGCATCCTCCCATTCCCTTTCATGTCTATATTTTCAAAATCCACCCCCTCGGCCTGGCCCTCCAATCCAATCCCTTTGTACCTTATCAAAACGTTCGACTCTTCCTTCTCCCCTCTCAGACCGCCATCTTCACCTGTTCACTCTCCAATGGCTTCTTTCCCACCCTTGGCCCCACAGCTCCCTCCAGTTATCGCCCCATTTCCCTCCTACCATTCCTCTCGAAACTCCTTGAGTGAGTTGTCTACACCTGCTGCCTCCAATTCCTCTCCTCCAATTCTCTCCTTGATCCCTTCGAATCCGGCTTCCGCCCCCTTCACTCTACTGAAACTGCCCTATCGAAGGTCATCAGTAATCTCCTTCTTGCCAAATCCAACATCTTCTATTCCATCCCAAACCTCCTCAACCTCTCAACTGCCTTCAACACTCTCAATCAACCCCTTCACCTAGAAACATTAACCAACCTTGGCCTCACTGACTCTGTCCTGTCCTGGTTCTCCTTCTACCTCCCTGGCCACTCATTCTCAGTCTTTTTCAATCAAGCAGTCGATCATATTTATTGAGCACTTCCTTAGGGAAGTCACTTTATTCTTTGTGCCTCAGCTTCCTGAACTTCAAAGTGGGGATTCATTGCCGGTTTCCCCTTCTTACTTGATTGGGAGCCCCACGAAGGACAGGGACTGTGTCCAATCTAATTAATTTGTATCTACCTCGGTGCTTAGAACAATACTTGACACTTAACGAATACCAAGGGGAAAAAAAGCTCAGTTACAAGACTCCTGCTAATCTCCATCTATACCGAATCCCTTGGCGAACTAATTCTCTCCTATGGCTTCAACTACCACCTCTGTGCGGATGATTCCCAATCTACATCTCCAGCCCTGATCTCTCTCCTTTTCCACACTCCCATATTTCCCCCTGCCTTCAGGACTTCTCTACTTGGATGTCCCGCTGACACCTCAAGCTTAACATTCCAAAATAGAATTCCTTTTATTCCCATGTAAACCCTGTCCTCCCCTGCTTTTCCCATTATTGTAGATAGCACCACCATCCTCCCTGCCTCACAAGCCCATAACCATGGTACTATAATGATGATAATAATAATAGTATATATTAAATGCTTACTACAAGTCAAGCACTGTTCTAAGTGCTGCGGTAGATAGTCAGGTTGGACACAGTCCCTGGCCCACATGGGACTCACAGTCTTAGTCGCCATTTTAAAGGTGAGGGAACTGAGGCAGTGAGGGAACTGAGGCACAGAGAAATTAAGTGACTTGTCCAAGGTCACACAGCAGACAAGTGGTAGAGCTGGGATTAAAACCCAGGTCCTTCTGATTCCCAGGCCCGTGTTCTATCCACTAGGCCACACTGCTGCCCTATGAATCGTAATCCTCGACATCCCTCTCCTTCAACCCACAAATTCAATCTGTCACCAAATCCTGACAGTTTGTTGTGGGCAGGGAACGTGTCTATCAACTCTTATATTGTACTCTCCCAAGTGCTTAGTACAGTGCTCTGCACACAGTAAGTGCTCAATAGATATGACTGATTGACCCTTCACAAGTGTTAAAATCCACCCTTCCCTGTCCATCTAAACCACGACCACCACATTAATCCAAGCACTTAGCTTATCCTGCTTTGATTACTGATTCAGGCTCTTTGCTGACCTCCCTGACTCCTGTCTCTCCCCACTTTAATACAAACTTCATTCTGCTGCCCAGGTCATTTTACTACAGATCTGTTCGGTCCATATTTCTCCACTCGAGAACCTCCAGTGATTGCCCATCCACTTTCGCATCAAACAGAAACTCCTTCCCTTCGGATTTAAAACCCTCAATCACCTTGCTCACTCCTACTTTACCTTCCTGATTTCATACGAGAACCCAGGTGGCACACTTCGCTCCTCTAATGCCAATCTACTCACTGTACCTCCGTCTCATATATCTCGCCACCGACCTCTTGCCCACATCCTGTCTGTGGCCTGCAATGCCCTCTCTTCATGTCTGACAGATGTTCCCTCTCTCAACCTTTGAAGTCTTATTAAAAACACATCTCCTCCCAGAAGCCTTGCCTGACTAAGACCTCATTTTCTCTTCTCCCACTCTCTACCGAGTCACCGTTGCACCCCTCCCTCAGCCCCACAGCACTTATGTAAATATCCATAATTCACTTATATTAATTCCTGTATTGCCCTCTAAACTATAAGGTCATGGTGGGCAGGAAACATGTCTACCAACTCCGTTATACTGCACTCTCTCAACCACTTAGTATAGTGTCCTGCACACACTAAGTGCTCAATAAGTATGATTAACTGATTGATTGTCACTGCCCAAGTTCATGGGTGTTAGCAGGTACATTTATATAAGGTCTCTCTCTCTGTATATATATATATATACACACTTATATACATGTACACTTATATACATGTCCCCTGTCCTCTCCCCCTCCCTTCAGGCTCGCATCTCCTCCTGCCTCCAGGACGTCTCCACCTGGATGTCGGCCCGCCACCTAAAACTCAACATGAGCAAGACTGAGCTCCTCATCTTCCCTCCCAAACCCGGTCCTCTCCCAGACTTCTCTATCGCCGTGGATGGCACGACCATCCTTCCCGTCTCTCGGGCCCGCAATCTCGGTGTCATCCTTGACTCGTCCCTCTCGTTCACCCCACACATCCTATCCGTTACCGAGACCTGCCGGTTTCACCTCTACAGTATCGCCAAGATCCGCCCTTTCCTCTCCACCCAAACGGCTACGTTACTGTTACGGGCTCTCGTTATATCCCGGCTAGACTACTGTGTCAGCCTTCTCTCTGACCTCCCTTCCTCCTCTCTCGCCCCGCTCCGGTCTATTCTTCACTCCGCTGCGGCTCATCTTCCTGCAGAAATGATCTGGGCATGTCACTCCCCTTCTTAAACAACTCCAGTGGTTGCCTATCGACCTCCGCTCCAAACAAAAACTCCTCACTCTAGGCTTCGAGGCTCTCCACCACCTTGCCCCTTCCTACCTCTCCTCCCTTCTCTCTTTCTACCGCCCACCCCGCACGCTCCGCTCCTCCGCCGCCCACCTCCTCGCCGTCCCTCGGTCTCGCCTATCCCGCCGTCGACCCCCGGGTCACGTCCTCCCGCGGTCCTGGAACGCCCTCCCTCCTCACCTCCGCCAAACTGATTCTCTTTCCCTCTTCAAAACCCTACTTAAAAATCACCTCCTCCAAGAGGTGTTCCCAGACTGAGCTCCTCTTCCCCCTCTACTCCCTCTGCCATCCCCCCTTTACCTCTCCGCAGCTAAAGCCTCATTTTCCCCTTTTCCCTCTGCTCCTCCACCTCTCCCTTCCCAACCCCACAGCACTGTACTCGTCCGCTCAACTGTATATATTTTCGTTACCCTATTTATTTTGTTAATGAATTGTACATCGCCTCGATTCTATTTAGTTGCCATTGTTTTTACGAGATGTTCTTCCCCTTGACGCTGTTTATTGCCATTGTTCTCGTCTGTCCGTCTCCCCCGATTAGACCGTAAGCCCGTCAAACGGCAGGGACTGTCTCTATCTGTTGCCGACTTGTTCATCCCAAGCGCCTAGTACAGTGCTCTGCACATAGTAAGCGCTCAATAAATACTATTGAATGAATGTACACATATATGTACATATATACATAGATATGTGTTTGTGTGTGTGTGTGTATATTATATATATATATTTCTCTCTCTCCTATTGCACTCCCAGGCTTCAAGTTTTCATTAAGCAACTTCCAGGACAAGGAAATAATGAACAATTCTAAACACTCAATTACTGAATTTCATGCTGGGGTAAAGAATATTCCGGAAGTTCGGAGAATGAATCCTGGGGTGTAAATAATCAGAATTGGAGTGCGTGTGCTGTACATCCTGCTTTTAAAACACCCCTCTCTGATTCCTCTTACAAATGCTTACCATTTATTACCATAGTCTGCCTAGTTTTATGGAAACGATAAATAAAAGAATAACACTTCAGTAGTCAAAACCATGAAAAATTGTTCCTTAAGAACAGCACTAAGCTACGCTAGCCTTAGGCAGAATAGAGCTGATGCATTTCTATCCACTTTGCATTTTGCACATGCTCTACAATTGTTTTATTAGCTCCGTCGCATAACAACCCTGTGAGGTAGCTTAATTCTGTTACCCTCCTTTCACAGCTAGAAGAACTGAAGCCCAGTCACAGAGTGACTTCCTCAAGGTCAAACAATGAGCAAGCAGTAGGAGCAGAATTGGAACTCGCAATAACTAGACTTCTACCATGTTTCTTTGCCCGCTAGACTCTCACATCTGATTTCATACTAAAGGTCCCATAAAACTGTCTCCAGCCCACAAAGCCAGAGAACCTCAGTCATGTTTCTCTGTTTCTTGGTGCATGACCCCCCTCACACCCCTCTTATCCCCAAATCTGTCTTCACACTCCACCCGTTTCAGAGTCCCGATTTAATATCATCGAGGCCCTGAATGCATGAGGTTCTAGGGCGGTGCTCCCCTGTGTCTCCCTGCCGAATGTTCCGGAATCCGGTTTCCTCTGACCGCTTCCTGCCAAGGCAGGGGAAGAAGAGGCATTTCCCATAAACCCTACTCAAATGCGGCCGCTGCATCTGCCATAGCTATCGTCTTTTCTACGTCTCAGTTTCTGATGTAAAATGGGCATTAGGTGCCTGGTCTCCTCCCTCTTTAGACTATGAGCCCCATGAAAGACAGCGACTGAGTCCGACCTGATTATCTTTTATCTACCCCAGTACTTAGAACAGCGCTTCGTACGTAGTAAGTGCTTAACAAAAACCATTATGTAATAATAATAAAAAAAATAATAACAAGACCTCATCCACGGGAACTATTGCCCTCTCACCTCCCATTTGAGTTGTACGTCTCGCTTTGCTCAACCCAGGTCGCTGACCATACCTGAGAGCTTCTGAGCAGATTTGAAAAGAGCCCAAATGCTGGTTTGGGGGTCTTTAGACCCTTGGAGCTGGCCTGTCACTCCCAAGCCCCATCTCGCTTGCCCCCGCTACACCTCTGTTCCTTTTTTGCTCCCGTTTCCAGAAGGAAAAGCTGGTACTTAGGTGGCGGCCCCTTGGTTAGGAGGTGAAAGCTGATTGTCAGCCAGCTCCAAAACAAAGTTCTAGGCCTCAACCTATTCCTGTTCCTCCCTCCTGTGGAGGAGTTGGACATGGAGAGCCCTCAGTCAATAAACGTGACTGATTGTCACTGCCCAAGTCCGCTGGGTGATAGCAGGTGCATTTATATGGAGCGAGTCTCTGTCTCTCTCTCTCTCTCCTCCTCCCCACCCCCCACCACCCTACACTGCCAAGTTTTCATTAAGCAACTTCCAGGACAAGGACAGGGAAGGGAAAGAGAGCGGGAAAGGGAAAGTGTGCAACAACTCCTAAGATTCCCTAACTGTCCTACCCCTCAGTGCTGAAAACAGACTCTATTTCCCACAGCTTCCCGGGTAATATGTATGCAATTTTCCTGTCAAGTGTGCCGGCCAAATGTTAAAACATGTCCAAATCCCAACTCCCCAAAAGTATGAATTGGCACGCTCTGGGAATTTCATTCTCTTATCTACAAGGAGCGTTGTCCCCTGGAATCTTGTCCTCTGGTTACTGTCATTTTTCTCCTATTGTGAGCTCCATTTGGGACAGGGACTGTGTCCAACCTGGTTACCTTGTATCTACCCCAGAAAAGTGCCTGGCATATAGTAAGCACTTAAATACTATAAAAACATTGAGAGGTAGGCTTTTAGGATAACGGCAAAAATGTGCATTCTACGGGTTTCAAAAATCCTTCTATTTAAGAGGGGTAAACTAGAAAATATAAATCAGTGATATCCTCCTAGACTGCTTATCTGGGTCTTACTAAGAGAGAGGATTAATTCTTTGGCCTAGGAAAGCTGCCAACAACTTGGGACAGTGGAGGCTAAGCAGACCTAGGACAGAGACCCTTGGAGCTGGAAGGGTGGAGAGGAAAAGGATGGGAAAGAAGGAGGTCAATGGGAGAAGTCCAGAGATTGTCTCTCTCTATTGCTGTACTGTACTTTCCCAAGCGCTTAGTACAGTGCTCTGCATAGAGTAAGTGCTTAATTAATACAATTGAATGAATGGAAGGCCCCCGTTTTCAGGCATGTGACTTAATCATTCATTCAGTCATCACTTTCTGCTCACTCATTGGATTGCACAGATGAGGCTCTGACCCAAAAAATGAAAACATCCCAAAGAATTAGGAACTGGAAAAAAGAGTTAACATTTGTTTTACCGTTTTGCTTTTCCTCCACTTCTTGGCGGGATTCTATTTTCAGCTGCGGCAACGTCAATATTGAAAGAAGAAAGAATTAAAGGTCAGTGTAATTTTCATGTGGGTTGAAGAGTCAATGTTGTCATTTCAATTGCCCGCTGCCACTCTTTAAGATATTTCTGGGACTCAACAAACCGGCTTTGAGACTTTTAGGAATCAGGCTGAGATCTCCAAACATTTTTGCACTGAAAAGATCTAAGCTATTCTGATCTTGGGCAAGTCACTTAACTTCTCTGTGCCTCAGTTATCTCATCTGTAAAATGGGGATTGAGACAGTGAGTCTCATGTGGTACAGGGACTGTGCCCAACCCGATTTCCTCGTATCCGCCCTAGCATTTCGAACAGTGCCTGACACATAGAAAGCGTCAGGCAAATAGCACAGTTATTATTGGGTAAACGCACTCTACTAGGCAAAGCTGAATCACTAGCCAACTGAATCACGAGTCGATTCAGAGTTGCTTCTTAATGAGATTTTACAAAATGCATTATTTTTTTAAATGTCATCTCACTGCAGTGGGAATGACAGCAAAATGGAACAAGATCGCATGCTCCCAAAGCACTGCTCGACCCACAGAATTTCTGCAAGAAGCAGCCCTTGGCTGCTGAAGAAAACGTGGATGAGCAGCAAATGTTAGATCTGAACCAGCGATGCCAGAATGAGACTGCCTGCTGTGACTTCAGCCCCAACTCTTCTTCGCTCTGTCTCCCTTTGTTTCCTGATCCTTGTGTTGTGTACTCAAGTCTCAAATTTAACAAATGCCTTGTAAAGAGGACAATCACCTTCCTTCCTTCCTTCCTGGGTCCGTAATACTTTCCTCTACTTAGGAAATCCTGGGATTCTGGCTAGCATTCTCAAACACAGAGCTGAGATTCAGAGGCTCCCACCTAGGCATCTTCTCCTGGCCTCCACTGGGCTTGACTTTTCCGTTGATCACCATTTGGATTCGATGGTTTTCAAAATAATACTAATAAATCTGGTACTTGTTAAGCACTTACGATGTGTCAAGCACTGTTCTAAGCCCTAGGGAAGATACACAGGGTTCGCAATCTAAGCAGGGAGAACAGGTATTGAATCTTCATTTTACAGATGAGGTAACTGAGGCAGAGAAGCAAAGCGACTTGCCCACAGTCACACAGCAGGCATGTGGCGGAACTGGGATCAGAATCCAGGTCCTTTGACTCCCAGGCCTGTGCTCTTTCCACTAGGCCACACTACTGTACATGAACTAGAGAAGCTTCAATGGGGTTCATTTATCTTTGATTTTCACATTTTTTCAAATTGGGTGGAAAAGGGGCCATGGATGTCCTTCCCAAATAGGCTTTTCTATTTCTAAATGGTCAAATTGCCCAGCCCTTACCTGTAAATAGTTCAAACCAACGTCAACAGTAGTAAAGTGCATAATACTCATGGTGGCTGGTTCTATCTAAATGTCTAAACCAAGGAAAAATTCACTCTATGCTCTCCAACTCCAGTGGGGTTTCCTCTAGGAGTAAGGCGCTGAGCAAGGACTATCAAGCAATCATATTTATTGAGCACTTGCTGTGTGCAGAGCACTGTACTAAGCACTTGGGAGAGTACAACACACCAGTTTAAGAGAAGGGAAATCGGTCTGGATTAAGCAGCCACTTACCAATCTCTGGTGCCCTTCGGGTGATTTTGGGATATTTCTGGAATTTTACAAAATAATAGCTCTCATAGTCCATCAGAATGGTTTCAAGATCCACATTGTCACACACTTCGAAGCGTCGTAACCCTAGTTTGGTTTCTTGTTCCAGAGCATTTGCGGCATCAACATACCTGGAAGTTTTAAAAGAAGCGGAGGCTATGAGTTGAGGAAATTTTCAGGGAAATCTCCAAGGAAAACTGATTCCCTGGGGAGACTACTGGGGAAGTAGGGCAAAATGGCCAAAACAGAATCCCTACGCTAGGAGCAATTCTCCTCTGGGCACAACAGAAGATCTAGTAAAGAAGCTAAAACATTTAATTTCAGTAAGCGCTAAATTAATACAACTGAAATGAATGAATTCAGCACCTTTCCGGGGTTGGTAAATCTTGGGTTGCTCTGGGTCGGAGAGCAGTTAAAGCAGGAGTTTCTTTTTCTTATCAAACCTCTGGAGTCATCAATCAGTCCATCGTATTTATTGAGCCCTTACTTTGCGCAGAGCACTGTACTAAGCACTTGGAGACTACAATATCACAGAGTTGGTAGATTCCTCGATACTCTGTCTACCTTGGCATCCATTTGGTCTGGGTGGTGTCTTTCTCTTGCACCCGATTCTTAATTGTTTTGAGGATTCTATTTTCACCACATAATAATCGTGGTGTTTGTTAAGTGCTTACTCCACGCCAAGGACTGTACTAAGCCCTGGGTAGATACTAGATAATCAGGTCCCTTATGGGGCTCACAGTCTAAGAAAGAGGAAGAACAGGTATTGAATCCCCATTTTGCAGATGAAGGAAACTGAGGCATCGGAAGTGAAGTGACTTGCCCTAAGTTATACGTCAGACATTAGAACCCAGGTCCCCTGACTCCCAGACCCAAGTTCTTTCCACTAGGGCCACGCTGCTTCTCTATTTTCACCAAAATGGGACACTGGTCTAGAAGTTGATTAAAGCTGCTGCATTCAGATCATTCCGCAAAGTACTGTGTGCATCTGCAAATTCCAACCAGTTGTGTACCTATTTTATGCTTCGAGGATCATTTTCCAGGGGAAAAAATATCTGGTTTTAACCTGGATTAAAATGGAGCAAACCAAATTTGGTCAAATGCCCATCACTGAGAGGAAACACTTGGAAACAGGCATGGCAGCATGGCCTAGTGGATAAAGCACGGGCCTGGGAGTCAGAAGGACGTGGGCTCTAATCCCAGTTCCACCGCTTGTCTGCTGTGTGACCTTGGGCAAGTCACTTTGCTTCTCTGTGCCTCAGTTACCTCACCTGTAAAACAGGGATGGGGACTTTGAGCCCCGGATGGGACATGGGCTGTGTCCAACCTGATTATCTTGTATCTACCTCAGTGTTTAGAACAGTGCCCACCACATAGTAAGCGCTTAACAAGTAACATTGAAAAAACAAACAAAAAAAACCAGGCAATCTGCTCTTCTGAAGCTCCAGGTGTCAGTTTTTGGTAGAAGCAGCGTGGCCTAGTGGAAAGAGCATGAGCTTGGAAGTCAGAGGCTGTGGGTTCTAATTCTGATTCCACCACATGGCTGCTGTGTGACCTTGGGCAAGTAGCTTTACTTCTCTGTGCCTCAATTACCTCATTTGTAAAATGTGAATTAAGACTGTGAGACTCATGCAGGTCAGGGACTGTGCTTGATCTGATTACCTTGAATTAAGTCCAACACTTGAAACAGTGCTTGGCCTAGAGTAAGTTCTTAAATACCACAGTTACTATCATCATTATTATTTTGGCTGCCCGTGAGTATCGGTTTTGCTGTATCTTCCTGGTCTCCACCAAAGCCCCGGTCTGGTAGCCCATCATACATAGGCTAATATTAGTGCCAACTGGAAGATCGTCATGGGATGAATCCCCTTTAGGTTCTTCCCCTCCTGCCATATCCAGGGATAGTCTAGCTGCAAGGATGGAGCTCTAACCAGAATGCTCCTCGTGAGAACAGCTGGATCCTCATTCCTTCCCAGTCTGGAAAGCAGTAGGGTTGAGTTGAAGGCAACAGGGAGTGATGTGGCCATTCACTAGTCCTGACCCTTCCAAAGACCCGGCAGCCAACTCAGCCTCCCAGGAGTCCTCTAGACCAGGGTGGCTGGACCTAGCTTGGACTCTCCGGGACAGAGGATGAGGCTAGGTGTCCTTTGAAGTTAGATTTCTTGCAAACACATCTGGGGTTGAAGGAAGAAATGAGGGTTCCCTTTTTGTGTTTCAACAAATCCAATAATGCCTTAGCTTGGAGCGTCCCTCAAAGGCAGCTGGATGTTCCTAAACCCCGTGTGTTAAATTAGACGTAGTCGGTGAGTCGACACATTGCCAACTCCTCTCAAACCATCGCTGGAGAACATCATAGATGGAGCTCCCCATGTCACGTAACTAAACTTTGCCCTCAGGAAAATCTCAAGAGCCACAGGCCCAATTCTGTTGCTCTATGGGGCAGGACACTGTAATATCTCAACAGGCAAACAACCACAATAGCCCAGAAGGACCTGTGTTCTAATTCCGCTCCACCGCTTGTCTGCTTTGTGACCTTGGGCCAGTCACTTCACTTCTCCAGGCCTCAGTTACCTCATCTGTAAAATGGGGATTAAGGCTGTGAGCCAAATGTGTGACATGGGCTGTGTTCAACCTGTTTAGGAGAAGCAGCGTGGCTCAGTGGAAAGATCCCAGGCTTGTGAGTCAGAGGTCATGGGATCGATTCTCGGCTCTGCCACTTGTTAGCTGAGTGACTGTGGACAAGTCACTTAACTTCTCTGTGCCTCAGTTACCTCGTCTGTAAAACGGGGATTAAGACTGTGAGCCTCACGTGGGACAATCTGATTACCCTATATCTACCCCAGCCCTTAGAACAGTGCTCTGCACATAGTAAGTGCTTAACAAATACCAACATTTGGTTGTATCTACCCCAGCGCTTGGTGCCAGACACATAATAACCACTTAAATACCATAAAAAACAAAACAAAAAAAAACCCCAAGAAATATCCAGGTAGAGTCAATTTCCTGGCTCCTCCACAACAGTTCTGCTAAAGGAGGACTTGGACATTTTTGGATGATCGCGGGTAACTCTACGCAAATTACAGATGCCCTCAAAAGTCATTTAATGCTAATGGGCATCAGAAACCAGGGAGCAGTAGCTTTAGAATTAGCTACCCCGCAAAATGAAAGCTGTTTTAGATTGGGTCAAAGACCTCAAGATCTTACTTGGTTAAACTTGGGTAGAACTGTCGAGTAACTAGCAGATTGGAGAAAAGTTATATTTTTCAAAGTGTAGCTGGTTGGGGGGGGGGGGGGGCGGGGAGGGCAGGAGGGAAGGAGGAGGAAAGAACCACCATGTCTCCATTGAAAGCATTTGTAAACATAACATACCCTTCCTGCGTTAAATAATGCAAAATCAAAATGAGGAGATTTTTGCGTCGAGCTTCTGTCTTCATCTCGTCCTGTGAACAAAGGGAAATTTAGCTGCGGTGGAGATGAAACGTAACGGTTCTTTTTATAGCAATAAGCACTAGAAGGTAAATGTAACCTGTCAAAGCCAAATAGCATGATTTAAGGCCTAGAAAGCAGTTTGGAATCTCTAAGGGTACATAAAGTTGCTTTCCCTTGTTCTCCTCTTCTTCAAGTAAAGCACCCTTCCCAAAGGTAAACCTCAGGTATGATGTTTTAAATTAGAAATGCTTTTTCCTGGATGAATTTCTTATTGTGAAGCTAATTGATCTTTTATTGCATGGAGTTTACTGAGAAAAAAAAAAGACACCACCTACCCAACTACCATTTGGACTATGTTAAAGCCAAATTATTAGGCGGAAGCTTACTCCCATAAGCCAGAAATAAGCCCTGACATCAGATGCACTTACCTGCCTCTGCTTCTTCTATAATTCTCCAAGGCTTAGGCCCACTCCCCAAGCAATGATGGGAAATATTCCCGTAAAACTCTCAGGAGGAGGAAGGGCACCAGCAGAGCATCTGGAATATCTATTGACAGTAGTGGGTGTCTTGTACCTCCATCTTGTCTATCTCGCCGCCGACCCCTCTCCCACATCCTGCCTCTGGCCTGGAACACCCTCCCTCTTCATATCTGACAGACATTCGCTCTCCCCAGACATTCGCTCTCCCCACCTTCAAGACTTGCACATCTCCTCCAAGAGGCCTTCCCCAACTAAGCCTTCATTTCCTATTCTCCCACTCCCTTCTGCAACACTCTTATCCTTGGATTTGCACCTTTTATTCACCCCTCCCTCAGCCCCACAGCACTCATGTATGTATCCATAATTTATTTATATTAATGTCGGTCTCTCCCTCTAGACTGTAAGCTTATTGTGGGCAGGGAAGATGTCTACCCTACTATATTGTACTCTCCCCAGTACTTAGTACGGTGCTCTATAATAAATATATACATATATACATATATATATATACACATGTCTGTCTCCCGCTCTAGATTGTAAACTCAGCGTGAGTAGGGAATGTGTCTGTTATATTGTACTAGCCCAAGAGTTTAGCACAGTGCTCTGCACACAGTAAGAACTCAATAAATACAATTGACTGATGGCTCTTCACATGGTAAGCACTCAGTAAAAATGATTGATTGATCCTGTAAAGACAATCCCTGCAAAATGTTCTCCTTATTAGTCCAATCAGAAAAAATTGATTTATTCACCCCCAAAATTCTCCAGATAGTACTTCAGAAGGCTATCATAAGAGGATAGTCAGTCAGTACATCCTATTTATTGAGTGCTTACTGACTGCAGAGCACTGTATTAAACGCCTGGGAGAGTACAATATAAAAATAAGCAGACGCATTCCCTGCCCACAACAAGCTTTCAGTCTAGAGTTATGAAAAATGTAAACTCCATTTCAAATACAGTAAAATTAAGCCTCAAATAAATCAAAACCTTGATTGTTGATACCCCGAGGCCATTCAAAACCAGAGCCTTTTGGAGCCACTGGGCAGTGAGGAGAAAGAAATGCATGACCTGTGAGGGAAAAATCTTCAAATTGCTGGTTCCTACATTGCTGAATGTACAGCAATTGCTGTTCCTGCTGAATTGTACATTCCAAGCGCTTTGTACAGGGCGCTGCACAAAGTAAATGCTCAATAAATACGATTGAATTGAATGAATGAATACATGCCAAGGTCTTCGGAGACCAGATCTTCACAGGTAATCCAAGAGTGGAATTGAAGCTACTCCTGCTGATGATCCCAGCCAAAAAATCCTCCATCACTTAATGGGCCCAGTTATTTTCCATTTACTAGACTGCTGTTCTCATGCACAAAGATGGGAATTTGCCACCTGGGAAACTAATTCAGCTGGCCATGTTGGCTTTCCCTACCCTCCAGAAATACATTCAGTGAGTCTGTGGACCCCAAGAGTCTCATTTCATCAAATACACTATGAATGCTTGGTTAAAAGATACCTCTCCCTGCAAAAAATCCATTCCTAAAGATCTGTTCTGTAACACTTCTCTGTAACACAATCCAGCTACAAACACACTAGAGTTTGTACCTACTTAAGAGATTCATCTCCTACCTCCTTCTTTGTATTTTCTCCTTGCTTCCCCTCTGGACTGTAAACTCACTTTGGGCAGGGAAAATGTCTACTAACTCTGTTATAGTGTACTCTCTCAAGTGTTTAGAACAGTGCTCTGCATAGAGTAAGCACTCAATAAATACGATTGATTGATTCCCAGCCTCTGGTGGGACATGGTTTCATTGTTCTAAGCACAATAATAATGATAATAATAATAATGGTATTTGTTAAGTGCTTACTATGTGCCAAGCACTGTTCTAAGTACAGGGATAGATACAAGGTAATCAGGTTGTCCCACGTGGGGCTCACAGTCTTAATCCTCATTTTACAGATGAGGGAAGTGAGGCACAGAGAAGTTAAGAGACTTGTAGCTGATAAGTGGCGGAGCCGGGATTAGAACCCACAACCTCTGACTCCCAAGCCCATGCTCTTTCCACTTAGCCATGCTGCCTAATAATGGTGGCATTTGTTAAGCACTTACTATGTGCAAAGCACTGTTCTAAGCGCTGGGGGGATACAAGGTGATCAGCCTACTGTCAGACTCCTACTTCGAGGCCTCTGCTAGCTGTCCAGTTAAGAACAGCCAGACTGCCGTCATTCAGTACCAACACTGACGTGCTTCCAATCCATTCTAACAGGAAAATCGGAAAGTGCCACCATTTTGCAGCGCCTCATTTCTCCAAATGATGCTGAAGAGTCCAGCCACTGGGATTATCTACGTGGGATGCTCAGATTATCCCTGTGGCCTAAAATCCTTGACAATGCTCCAGGAAACCTCGCGCCTCACAGGTTGGGGCTCTCGGCCCCCAGCGGCTTCTGAATCATTTAAATGGAGACGACCGCGTCTGCGAAATGGACTGCTTGGGTTCGTTACCACTAATCCTAACGGGAGGCAAGCAGCCACTACCGCCCCTGTTTTTCAAGGGAAAATTGAGACAGGGGATGAAGTGATGCGCACAAGGTCTGCAACAAGTTAATGGCAGTCAGGGCTCTGCCTGGCCCGGGTGGGGGAGAGCCCTATCCATCTATGGATGATGAAAATCTGAAGAGAAGTTCTACCTTTAAATCCTCCATCCCCCTTGATCTCCTCCACCTCTACTCCAGACAAAAAAATCTGCTACCATCTTCCTGCCTACTCAGCAAGAACTTCAGAAGGAGCATGGCCTAGTGGATAGAGCAGGGGCCCGGAAGTCAAAAGGATCTGGGCTCTAATCCCAGCTCCTCCATTTGTCTTCTGTGTGACTTTGGACAAGTCACTTTACTTCTCTGTGCCTCAGTTACCTATTTGGGAAAAGGGGATGAAGACTGTGAGCCCGTGTGGGTCAGGGACTATGTCTTACCCAATTTGCTTGTATCTACCCCAGTGTTTAGTACAGTGCCTGGCACATAGTAAGCATTTAACAAATCCCATTAAAAAATAAGCTCGTTGTGGGCAGGGAATACTGTTATAGTGTACTCTCCCAAGTGCTTAGCACAGTGCTCTGCACACAGTAAGTGCTCAATAAATAGGACTGACTGACAGACTCTGGAACACCTAATAGCCCCGCCCCCATCAGTGCCAAAATACACTGACCTATTTACACACTTTTAGCCAGAGTTAGTTTGAAAGTCACCTAGGAGAAGAGAAAATGTCTACTTTTAATACACATACAAGCGCCTTATAAGAGTCCTGATCGATTCCTTGGGTGATCGATAAATACCTGCTTGCTAAGTAAAAGCCTTAACTAATTTTTTTTCATTTCACTGTTTTTTCAATTCCAAGAAACTAGCAGACATAAGGCTGCAGTTGGTTGGGTTAGGCAATATTCTGTTCCTTCACTGATATTTAGAAAATAGCCAAAAGCCTTCCCTGAGAAGCTGGTTTAAGAGATAAAGAAGCCCAGGAAAGATAAATGGCCCTTAAGGAAAAAGCACTAAAGATCAATGGCAAATCAATCAAATGCATTTAGTTAGTGTTTACTATGTGCAGAGCACTCTACTAAGCAATTGGGAGAGCGCAATATAACAGAGTTATCCGACACAGTCCCTGCTCACAATGACCTGACAGTCTAGAGGGGAAGACAGACATTAATATAAATAATTTACAATATAAAATTTAAAGATATGTACATCAGCACTGTGGGGCTGAAGGAGGGGTGAAGATGCAGAACAATCCCAAGGTACAACAAAGAGGGAAACCATCGAACAAAATGAGTTGAACAAAATGCCTCCTAAAGACATCAAATGCAATGGGGTTGCCACTAAAACAAGGAAAGCAAGTCAGACGTGGGGCGAAAAGCAGAAGTGGGGGGAAATAGCACAGGTTTGTGGAGAAAAAGTCATACCAAAGCAAAAAATAAGATTCAAGAGGGCCGAGAGACAGAGGACACTCAGGAAGTATGTTATTTAAAGGGCTAAACACCAGGGTAATCTGGAAAGAAAGTAAATTTTAGGGTTTAATAGCTACAAGCAGTTTCTGAAGAATCATATCAAATCAATCAGTGAGCATTTACTATGTGCAGAGCACTGTCCTAAGCGCTTGGGAGAGCACAATGTAACATTATAACACACATACCTTGTCCACAGTGAGCTTACAATCTAGAACAGAGCACTGTAGTAAGTGGTTGGGAGAGTACAAAAGAACTGAGACATGTTCTCTGACTATAACTAGCTTATAGTCTGGAGGGGCAGACAGACATTAATAGAAATAAGTTATTCATAATATAGATTTAAAGATATGAACATAGGTATTGTGGAGTTGAGGGTGGGATGAATATCAAATGCCCAAAGGTCACAGATCCAGTGCATAAGGGAGAGCGAGTTGGGGAAATATACTGATCGTGTGCTTACTACGTGCAGAGCACTCTATTAAATGCTTGGGAGAGTAAAACATAAAAGAGCTGGTAGAAACGTTCCCTGCCCACATGAATGCTTTGCCCCAAGAAAGTTAGAGTACATGAGATCTATACCAAAGGAAGTCTTTTTCTCTCAAAGAAAAACAGTATTCCAAAATTCCGATCTAAATTGGTGAAATGTCGGTAGATTGGATTTGTGAAGTATCTTTCTTAATTACTAAAGACAAGATAACTGCATAACTTCACAATTTCCTTTCAATTAAAAAACTAAGCTCAGTTGAGCTCACCATCTTCCTCTCCCCCGTGGGCCTCCCTGCTTCCTAACATCTTATCGCGGCTCTTTTCCCTGCTTCCGAATCTTGAAGTCATCTTTAGCTCCTGTCTCTCCTTTTAGCAATTTTCCCCTCTTCCTCCCCCGGCACAATCCCCTAAATCCTGATTATGTATCCCATCTGATTTATCCTGGATCGATCTCAGCACTTAATACAGTGCTTGGCACATAGTAAGAGCTTAAATACCACAATCATTATTATTAGCATTGCTCATTGTGGGCAGGGAATGTGTCTGTTTATGGTTACAGCGTACTCTCCCAAGTGCTTAGTACTTTGCACACGGTAAGCGCTCAATAGATACTATTAATGAATAAATAGTATCTGATATTTCCCACATCCAACCCTTCCTCTCTAGTTATTCAGTGATAGCCTAGACCAGACCCTAATAATAATAATGGTATTTGTTAAGTGCTTACTCTGTGCCAAGCACTGTACTAAGCGCTGGTGTGGATACAAGCAAAAACCATCCTGGGTCTCAACTACGGCAATTGCCTCCTTGTCAGTCTCTGTCTCCACCGCTGTCCCCTTCTGTAGCAAGCAGCTCATTTCACAAGAGACTTCCCTTTTTTATTTTATCTGTTAAGCACTTACTATGTGTAGGGAACTGTACTAAGCACCGGGGTAGATACAAACTAGTCAAGTTGAACACAGTCCCTGCCCACGTGGGGCTCACAGTCTTAATCCCCATTTTACAGATGCTGTAACTGAGGTGCTGGGACATTAAGAAGTTAAGTGACCTGCCCAAGGTCACGTAGCAGGTGAGGGGCAGAGCCGGAATTAGAACTCAGGTCCTTCTGACTCCCAGGCCCGTGTTCTATCCACTAGGCGAGACTGCATGACTCAGTGGAAAGAGCCCAGGCTTGGGAGTCAGAGGTCATGTGTTCGAATCCCAGCTCTGCCACTTGTCAGCTGTGTGACTGTGGGCAAGTCACTTCTCTGGGCCTCAGTTACCTCATCTGTAAAATGAGGATTAACTGTGAGCCCCACGTGGGACAACCTGATTACCCTGTATCTCCCCCAGCGCTTAGAACAGTGCTCGGCACATAGTAAGCGCTTAAATACCAACATTATTATTATTTCTGAGAAGGCTGCAGGGGAATGATGGCCGAGGGGGGAGTCTCGAATGTCTCTCAACCCTAATTAAAGTTACTCCACCCTCTGGCCCTCACTCGTCTTCCAGTCTTTATCTCTGTTCTATTTCTGCTCCACTCCCCAAGCCTTTTTTCTCAACATTTTCCGGACGCGCCTTGAATTTCCTTCGCTTGCACTGCCATCTGGTGTACCACAGGGAAACTCTTTCATGAAATGGTCCTCCCAAAACCCAGTTACCGATTTCGAAAAGTATTTCCAATAAGATTCCCACTTAATCCGGCGGAAGAAACCCACTCGCTTCAGGACAGCTGGTGTACTTTTGTTATTTATGAAGTTACACACCTAAGAGAGGGAGAGTTGCGAGAGAAGAGATGGAATGTGCCACTGTTAACAACCTCCCTCACCGAAATTTGGAAGTTTTCAGAAATGATGATGACAACGATACTTACTCTGTGTCGAGCACTGTTCTAAGCGCTGGGGTAGATAAAAGTTAATCTGTTCAGTTGCTGACCGGATTAGGCAAGAAGCGTGGCCTAGTGGATAGAGCACGGGCCCGGGAGTCAGAAGGACCTGCGTTCTAATCCCAGCTCTGCCACGTGTCTGCTGTGTGACTTGGACAAGTCACTTCACTTCCCTATGCATCTGTAAAATGGGGAATCAGGCTGGGAGCTTCATGTGGGACAGGGACTGTGTCTAACATGATTTCCTTGTAGCTACCCCAGCGCTTAGTACAGTGCATGACACATAGTAAACACTTAAATACACCAACTCTTATTATTATTAGAGTCAGAAGGGGATACACCAGCTGATAAGAAGAACGTTGGGTATACCGTCTCTGTTATACTCTCCCAAGCTCTTAAAGCAGCACTCTGCACACAGTAAGCGCTCAATAAATACCACTGGAATAGCTGGACAACAAAGACGGGCTCCAAGAGCAACTGGAGACAGGTAAGGTGGACAATGTGCATACATCTTTCTCCTGTGGGGCAGACAGGCTAATTTCCCTGTTATTATTTAACATTAATTATATGCCAGTTAGGCCTGGTCCAAATCGAGCCGGATCTCATTCCAAGCAAAGAGGGGCGGTACATATACCAGAATCCTCCGATTCTTAAAAAGTAGTCACAGGACTGCATCTGTTTCTATCCCCAGAGGAGGGGGAGGACTGACTGTCCCAATCCATGAAGGGATGGCTAAAGAGGACGAGGCTGACCATTCAGTTTCATCCCACACAGTCCATTTTTCAGCTGGCCTGTCCCCTGTCTGGTTCTGATCCGATACCAGACCCTTTATCGTCTGTTTTATCATCTGGGGCACTCAGCTTCCCTCTACCGTGGCTCCGGCTACCGCGATCCACCACTCAGACTCTGAACCCAAGTCGGCACTATTTGGGAGGGAACCGAAGGCTCTGAAGCAGGTGGGGATGTCCAGGGGTGCTCCCCACCCTCCCTGGAGAAATGCTTGAAGACCATGAGAAAAGGGGGTAGTTCTCCAAAGTGGTGGCTAAGACATCGCCACATTTGGCTACGTGCCTGGCATGATCCAGGTCACGTCATGTGTTTCTGTCTAGAGTATATGGGACAGTCATCCGGTGGCTACTCTGGGAGTAAAAAGCACCGTGGCCCAGTGGAAAGATCACGGGCCTTGGAGTCGGGGGACCTGGGTTCTGATCCCCGCTGCGCCACCCTTGGCAAGTCATTTCATTTCTCTGTGCTCAGGTATCTCATCAGTAAAATGGGGATTAAGACTGTGAACCTCATGTGGGACCTCATGTCCTCCACCATCTTGAAAACACCCACAGATGAGGGTCAGGGTGAGTAGCAGTAAAGACGACTGCCACTGGAGTGTGATTTTTCCATTAGGAGAATGTCTATAGATGGGCCGGGATTAGAGAAGCAGCGTGGCTCAGTGGAAAGAGCACTGGCTTCGGAGTCAAAGGTCATGGGTTCGAATCCCGGCTCTGCCACTTGTCAGCTGTGTGACTGTGGGCAAGTCACTTCACTTCTCTGTGCCTCAGTTCCCTCATCTTTAAAATGGGGATGAAGACTGTGAGCCTCACGTGGGACAACCTGATTACCGTGTGTCTACCCCAGCGCTTAGAACAGTGCTCTGCACATAGTAAGGGCTTAACAAATACCAACATTATTATTATTATTATTATTAATTCTGTTGTATTTTACCCTCCCAAGCGCTTAGGACAGTGCTCTGCACATAGTAAGTGCTAAATAAATACTGTTCATTGACTGAAGAAGGCAGAGGGAATTTACTGGCTCCTCTTTAGCCTCAGAGGGTGTATCATAGCACCTTTAGGAGATCTAGGGCTCGAAGTGTCTACCGATACAGTTTATATGGGGTCTTTCCGAGAAGGCACTTCAGAATGAATCCACTTTTTCAACCTTTTCCCATCTAAAGTGGTGCCTACATAGTACAAAATAAATTGGAGATTCTGAAATCATGTGTTTGGTACCACCCAGAATTGACACCAGAGGCCATATATTTTTAAAAAGCCTTGTGCGGCCTAATCATTTCAATTTAGTTAATCATTTATTCATTCATTCAATAGTATTTATTGAGCGCTTACTATGTGCAGAGCACTGCACTAAGTGCTTGGAATGTACAATTCTGCAACAGATAGAGACGATCCCTGCCCAATGACAGGCTCACAATCTAAACAACGGGCTCACAGTAATTGTCACAACTGTACTTCAGGCCACACAAGCGCTTAATACAGTGCTCTGCACATAGTAAGCGCTCAATAAATATGATCGAATGAATATCCCAGATTAAACTCCTGTTAAAAAATATAATTTCACAACCTCTCCTCTGTAAAACTTTTTAAATTGGGAAACTTTTCCTTATGTCTAACCTGAACCCCTCCTGCTGCAAACAAATGTGTCCTTAGGGAAACAGAGAAGAGCTATGCCTACAACTGTTCGCCTACGTCTGTTCCCATGGGATCCTTCCATATATAAAAAGATTTCAATTTCTCTTCCAATAGCCTTCCCTTCTAAAGCACTGTTCTGTATCTATTCTAGACTTCCAATTTAAATCTCCTTTCACATGGAATGCTCTAGGATCTCTGTTGTGGCAGTTCTAACACTTCTTTATGTTTGGATATGGTGACTCATATCACTGGACCCCAAACTCTAATCAATTTTGTTTCACCCACTTAATTTCACTTGATCTAGCCTTACCCGCTAGATTCCGGCTAGGTGGCAAACTGTCGCGAGAAGTAGCACGGCCTAGTGGACAGGACATGAACCTGGGAGTCAGAAAGACCTGGGTTCTAATCCTGGCTCCCCAACTTGTCCTTTGTGTGACCTTGGCAAGTCACTTAAATTATCTGTGACTCAGTTACCTCATCTGTAAAATGGGGACTAAGACTGTGAGCCCCATGTCGGACAGGGACCGTACCCAATCTGATTTGCTTGTATCTGCTCCAACGTTCAGTAGGGTGATAATAATAATAATAATGTTGGTATTTGTTAAGCGCTTACTATGTGCCGAGCACTGTTCTAAGCGCTGGGGTAGACATAGGGGAATCAGGTTGTCCCACGTGGGGCTCACAGTCTTAATCCCCATTTTACAGATGAGGGAACTGAGGCCCAGAGAAGTTAAGTGACTTGCCCACAGTCACACAGCCGACAAGTGGCAGAGCTGGGATTCGAACTCATGAGCCCTGACTCCAAAGCCCGTGCTCTTTCCACTGAGCCACGCTGCTTCTCCAAGCAACTGTGTGCCTTGGCACACAGTAAGTGCTCAGCAAATACCATAAAAAAACACACACACAGTGAAACTCCTTGAGGGAAGAATTGTGTCTAACTGCATTATAGTCACAATTAGCCCTCAGTGCTTAGTACCTGGCACTTAGAACAGTGCCTGGCACATAGTAAGTGCTTAACAAATACCACCATTATTATTATTATTATTATTATTAATAGGCCTTCCATAAATACTGACGGAATGATTGAAGAGGGAGGCCAAATCATGCAGTCGTTTCAGTGACAATTTGCAATTAATTATTAGTCGACGAGGAGGCTGCCTTAGATTCCTGTGCTTGTTCAGAAGTGTAGAATTCTCTATTTGGACACCTCTGTTGAGGTCGGGTGAATTGCCAAAATCAAAGAGTAAGGCAGTTGTAGTCTGGCTTCCTAATTGGGTGCTTTTGTTACTTGAATCTTTCCACTCCTGGGCAGTGGTCATTCACATAAGCTTCTTTCAGCTCTCTCAAACAACCCATCCTTAAGGCTGAAGCAACTCGGAGCTGGGCCGGGGTGGGGTGGGGGGAACTGATCTATGGACCAGTGAGTCTCCTAGGCCCAACCTATTCTCTTAGTCTTCCCTCAGTGGCAACTGGACTAAGTTGGACCAGGAATGTGTCTGTTATATTGTCATACTGCACTCTCCCAAGCACTTAGTACAGCACTCTACCCACAGTAAGTGCTCAATAAATACGACTGACTTGACTAAGGGTTGGGGTGATACACTTTGTGGCACAAGCCTCTCTTTCTTGTCTTATGTTGTCGTCTCCGACCCATAGGGACGCCATGGATACATCTCTTCCAGAACGCCACACCTCCATTTGCAATCATTCTGGTAATATATCCATAGAATTTTCTTGGTAAAAATACGGCAGTGGTTTACCACTGCCTCCTTCCTTGGAGTAAATTTGAGTCTCCGCCCTCGACTCTCTCCCATGCCGCTGCTGCCCAGCACAGGAGAGTTTTGACTTGTAGCAGATTGCCTTCCACTCGCTAGTCACTGCCCAAGCTAGGCATGGAATAGATATGCCTCGGTTTGACTATCCTTCCTGCGGTCGAGACTGGTAGAGTACTGGAAACTCTCCAGGTGCGACCCTGAGAAGGGGACAAGCTCCCTTAGAGGCATCAAAATAATAAAATGTCAGCCTCCTCACAATCAATTGGAAAAGAAAAAGCAACAACAAAAAAGCAGCAGTTAAAGGCAGGAACTCTCAGGCCTATTTCCAGGAATTGTGAACAGATGAAGTCGAGTAATCTGGTCTCTCTAAAGATAAATGGCTCTTACAAATCACCTTTCAAAAAGGTGTGCTAACAGAAGCAGCATGGACTAGTCGAAAAGAACATAGACCTGGGAGTCAGAGGACCTGGTTTCTAATCCCGGCTCTGCCACTTGTCTGCTGCGTGACCTTGGGCAAGTCGCTTCACTTCTCTGGGCCTTGGTTACCTCATCTGTAAAATGGGGATTAAGACTGTGAGCCCTCTGTGTCCAACCCAATTATCTTGTGACTACGCCAGTGCTTAGTAGAGTACCTGGCACATAGTAAGTGTTTAACAGATGCAAAAAAAAAAAATAGGGTTGCATTCCAACAGAGTAGAGGTTGAACCTGTCCACACCTGTCTGGTTCATCGGCATTTCTACAGCTTTTTCTTCTAGAGGTGCCAAAGATTGCCAAATTTCTATCTGGGTCTCCAAGGCAGTTGATCTAGATAGATAGTAAGCCCCCTGTGGGCAGGGATTCTCTCTCTTCATCGCTATATTGTACTTTCCAAGCGCTTAGTACAGTGCTCGGCACACAGTAAGCCCTCAATAAATACCACTGAATGAATGAATGAATGGGGGCTGATTGGTCCACTGAGTCAGTGCTCAATCTGTTTCGTATCAAAGCCCTTTCCAAAGTGCTCTCCTTATTATGGCAGACCATGAAACAGCTGATAACAGGAGCCTCCAGGCCTGGAAATCACAACGTGATTTTTACTTTGAACCAAAGTTGATGGAAACACCGAACTTAATAACAGACAGAAAAGGCAGAGATAAGGAAATGTACTTTACAATTCCTCTTAACCCATCCCCCAAGATCAGTTTACCCAACTGACTCTGAATGCTCAGACACCCAGAAGCAAGAAGTCTAGCCTTCAACTCAGTTAAATAAAGGTGTAAAGTCCAGCAAAACCTGTTTCTCCTTCACACCGCTGTAATAATGTGAATGAGCTTAGATACAAAACCTGGTCTGAAAAGGGAACATGTCATAAACAAAAAGTTAATTAAAGGTCTAAGTGCATGTATGTACTTGCAAACGGGCAAAATTAGATGACCTCTAAATATCTGCCCACCGGAGAAATACTGCCTGGAAATTTACACTGGCCGGAGCTTCTTGTCTGACTCCATTTTCAATGATCCTGTTTTTTCCTATTAATTTCCTTTGTGGGCTACTGTGCGGCAAAAGTTTTTCCATTATCAGAATCAAAATTGAATGCTAAGGTGCTGTAGCCCGAGGAAAGAGAAAGCACCGAATATCATTCCCACTTTTACACTTAGAAGATACTTATAGGAAGTTTTACTGTATATACAACATGTAACATTAGCTTTTTAATTTTTTTTTAATCGGGTGCGATGGAGAGTAACTTCAAACAGTTTGCTTTGGGCTCTATAATGAGAAGATCCAGAGCTTCCATTCAGCTTTTGTCTCAAATGTTCAGTTAAAGAGGATAAGTTGATTCTTCGTGGGAGTTTTTATTAGACTTCTATTTTACAGTCTTCGTTTATAAAATTTTAAAGGTCCACCCACTCTTTCCAGCAGAAGAGTATGAGGCAATTTTTCCACCATTTCTCCTGAATTTCAAACCCAGCCTGGTCTGCATAGCTACAAACGTGTTCTGGAGCATGAGTAGGGTTAAAATTAGCATTCATTACATGCAGTGACAGGACGGAGCTGGCAAAGACTGCACAGGAGGCCAGTGTTCGGTAAAAGTCAAGAAATTCTTTGAGCCACGATTACAGTTTAGCAACTGTCTTAGAGATTTCACACCCACAGCTGGGGTATCCAGATACAGTAGCAGGAAAATGGGGATTCAATACCTGCTCTCCTGCCTAGTTTTTTTTTTAATGGTATTTGTTAAGCACTTACTACGTGCCAGGCACTGTATTAAGCGCTAGGGGAGAAACAAGCTAATCGGGTCGGACACAGTTCATGTCCCACATGGTCTCACGGTGTTAATCCCCATTTTTACTGAGAAAGTACAGAAGCAGTGAGGCCCAGTAGATAGAGCAGGGGCCTAGGAATCGGAAGGTTATGGGTTCTAATCCTGATCCCCCTCTTGTCTTCTGGGTGACCTTGGGCAAGTCACTTCACTTCTCTGTGCCTCAGTTACCTCATCTATAAAATGGGGATTAAGACTGTGAGCCCCATATGGGACATGGGCTCTGTCCAACCTGATTACCTCATATCTATCCCAGCGCTTAGTACAGGGCCTGGCATATAGTAGGCCCTTAACAAATTCCATTAAAAGAATTACAAAAATTAAGATCAAATAAGGTACAGAGAAGTTGAGCGACTCATCCGAAGTTACAGAGCAGACAAGTGGCAGAGCAGCATTATAACCCAGATCCTTCTAACTCTAGACTGTGAGCCCCATGAGGGACTTGATTATCTTGTATCTTCCCCATTGCTTAGTATGGTGCTTGGGACAGAGTAAGCACTTAACAAATACAGAATTATTGGTCGTTCCAAATACAGATTACGTGCATTATGAAGGGGGCTAAATCATACAACGATGACTCCGTGTCATTTCAAGTGCTAACACAAAGCAGTAGCATATCCTCATCCCTAAATCAGTTCTTTTTGTACATGACAATATCAATTCAACAATAGAAACTCTTCCATTGTAAAGGGAAACTGGAATACAGGTGGAACAGCTTCCAGACTCCCCCTGTAGCAGACTGTGCCCCAGTCCAAACTAGGAAAAACTCATGGGATGGCTTGGCTGATTAAATTCAAAACCGTAACTTTCTCTGGCTCTTTTGTTTATACAAGTCTTGTATCAGTTACTTGGCTTTTCTACCCAGGGACTGCATTACCGCTTCTTCTTTAAAATGCATCCAATCACCTCCACCCCCAAGGTAATGCCTCTAGACTGTAAACTCACTGTGAGCAGGGAACGTGTCTACCAACTCTGTTAAAGTATACTCTCCCAAGTGCTTAGTACAGCAGCTCTGCACACAGTAAGCGCTCAATAATAGTAATAATAATAATAATGTCGGTATTTGTTAAACGCTTACTATGTGCCGAGCACCGTTCTAAGCGCTGGGGTAGATACAGGTTAATTAAGCCGTCCCACATGAGACTCACAATCTTAATCCCCATTTTACAGATGAGGGAACTGTGGCACCGAGAAGTAAAGTGACTGGCCCAAAGTCACACAGCAGACAAGTGGCGAGGCAGGGATTAGAACCCATGACCTCTGACTCCTAAACCCTTGCTCTTTCCACTGAGCCACGCTGCTTCTCAATAAACATGACTGATGGGCTAGTGGCTTGGAATATGCAAGCCGAGTCCATTTCCTTCACTGTACAGTTCCCCTTCACTTCGTTCAAAGTGCTGTGCTGAGAACTCTCATGGCAGGAAACATATTTGCCTAGTTAAAGAATCCCTTCTGTACTATTTCAATTTCAGGTGCTCCAGACTGAACGCAGCGCTGCAGCAGAGGTCCATCGACAAAGTGTTGCTCGGTATACGTCTCTCCACAGAAATCAGAAATCTCCAAAGGTTGTGGGCAGCGAGCCTGTCTACCAAATCTCTTGTATTGTACTCTACCAAGTGTTTAGCACAGTGCTCTGCATGCAGTAAATACTCAATGAATACCATCGATTGTTATCTGCTTCTATGTCAAGCAGACATTCCTCACAATGGGCCCCTTCGAAGTCTTTTTGAAGGCGCATCTCCTCCAAGAGGCCTTCCCTGATTAAGCCCTCCTTTCCTCTTCTCCCACTCCCTTCTGCATCACCTTGATTTGCTCCCTTTATTCATCCTTCCTCCCAGCCCCACAGCACTTATGAGCATATCTGTCATTCATTTATATTAATGTCTGTCTACCCCTCTATACTGTAAGCTCGTTACGGGCAGGGAATGTGTCTGTATATTGTTATATTGTGTTCTCCCAAGCGTTTAGTACAGTGCTCTGCATACAGTATGCACTCAATAAATGTTTGAACGAGTGAATGACCCCACTGAGAAGTACAGGGCCTGACATACAGTAAATGCTTAACAAGTGCTCGCCCTTGCACTTCATTCATTCAGTCTTATTTACTGAGCGCTTGCTGTGTGCAGAGCACTGTACTATGCTCTTGGGAAAGTACAATATAACAATAAACAGACATATTTCCTGCCCACAGTGAGTTTACAGTCTAGAGGGGGGGACAGAGATAAATAAATAATGGATATGTGCATAATAATAATGATATTTGATAAGTGCCAAGCCCCAAGCGCTGGAGTAGATACACGGTAATCAGGTTGTTTCCACGTGGGGCTCACAGTCTTAATCCCTATTTTCCAGATGAAGTAACTCCGGCACAGAGAAGTTAAGTGACCTGCCCAGAGTCACACAGCTGATAAGTGGCAGAGCCGGGACTAGAACCCATGACCTCCGACTCCCAAGTCCAGGCTCTTTCCACTAAGCCACGCTGCGTAAGTGCTGAGAGGCTGGGAGGGGGAATGTATTCATTTAATCGTATTTACTAAGCGCTTACTGTGTGCAGAGCACTGTACTAGGATTTGCACCCTGAATTCACCCCTCCCGCAGCCCCACAGTGCTTATATACACACTCATAATGTATGTATTTATAATCATGTCTGTCCGCCCCTCTAGACTGTAAGCTTCTATAGGCAAGGAACGTGTCTACCAACTCTCTTTTATTGTATTCTCTGAAATTCACCCCTCCCTCAGCCCCACAGTACTTATGTACACACTCATAATATGTGTATTTATAATAATGTCTGTCTCTCCCTCTAGGCTGTAAGCATAAATTCAGGTCAGCATTTTGGAAGGCTTCGGAGAAGCAGAAAGGCAAGCAGCTACATTTCAGTAGGTAAGGACAAAGGGGTCTTTGTGCCCTTACTATGTCTTTTTAAAAGGCTCTAATAAGAAGAAGAAAAATAATCAGGGCCTACTGCCCTCGCCGATTTGGGGTGCAGGAAGCACCTAGATCCGCAGGGACCCCAGCATTGTAAGGGTTGCTGTGTGCTGTGGTGGTCGCTCATGAAGCGGTTAATCCTTCCCATATTGAACAAAGTGGAGCACTTAAAACATAAGTTACTTAAAATTCAGCTTAGCTTTATTGTGATTTAGCGTTTGCTTAATTAGTATTTAGAACTGCAATTGTTTATAGCTATTGGTATTTCAATAGATGTTTGAACGTTTAAAGTTTAATAAGCTCCCATTCTTTGACGAACAAAAAAAAAACCTGGTGTAATTAAATTTTCAATTACTGTGAGGGTTTTTTTTTTTTTTGGTCCACACAATTAATAAAAGCTACGGCACTTAACAACATCTCATTTGAAAAGCTAAACAGCCAAGCACCTAATTAATTAGCTCACACTTACAGTAGATTTTATTTCAAGATAAAAATCTTTCCTAGGCAAAGGAGCAACATTTAGAGGTACACGTTCTGATTTTACGCGATCGAATACACCAAGCATTTTGTCTTTCTGATCAGCGTGTGGAAATCCCACAAACCATCACTTTTCCGCACTGAGACTATTTGGTGAATATTCACTTCAGTGCCGACGCTGAAAACAATGAATAAAAGGGCAGAACTTTCCAAAAGAACAAACAGGATTGTGAGCTCCTTGCGGGCAGGGATCGTCTCTACCAACTCCACTGTACTGGGCTCTCCCAGGTGCTTAGTACATGGCCTGCACACAGTAGCACTTAATAAAATATCACTGATCCATTAGATCCTGCTCAGCACCAGCTTTCTTGGGGACCAGTGCTTGGTCAATTACAAAAAGGGGAAATGAGAGAGTATAAGGTAAATATGTAGCCATCTTTCAATGGTATTTACTGAGCACTTACTATGTGCAAAGCACTGTACTACTCTCCCAAGTATAAAACAACAGAATTAGCAGACATGCTGCTGAAAGGCTGGGGGTGGTGGTGAATTTCAAGTGCTCCATCACTTCATTCATTCAATCGTATTTATTGAGCGCTTACTGTGCGCAGAGCACTGTACTAAGCACTTGGAAAGTACAATTCAGCAACAGAGAGACAATCCCTGCCCACAGCGGGCTCACAGTCTAGAAGGAGGGGAGAAAGACATCAAAACAAGCAAACAGGCATCAATATAAAGAGAATTATAATAATAATAATGTTGGTATTTGTTAAGTGCTTACTATGTGCCGAGCACTGTTCTAAGTGCTGGGGGTGATACAGGGTCATCAGCTTGTCCCATGTGGGGCTCACAGTCTTCATCCCCATTTTCCAGATGAGGGAACTGAGGTCCAGAGAAGTGAAGTGACTTGCCCACAGTCACACAGCTGACAAGTGGCAGAGCGGAATTCGAACCCATTACCCCGGACTCCCAAGCCCAGGCTCTTTCCACTGAGCCACGCTGCTTCTCTGTAAATTATAGATATTTACATATATAACAAGTGCTGTGGGGCAGGGAGAGTAGAGCAAAGGGGGAGAGTCGGGGTGATGGGAGGAGGGGGAGCTAAGGAAAAGGGGGGCTTAGTCTGGGAAGGCCTCCTGGAGGAGGAAAGCCTCCAGTGGGGCTTTGAAGGACACTTGTCTGCTTTGGGCAAGTCACTACTTTGCTTCTCTGTGCCCCAGTTACCTTATCTGTAAAATGGAGATTAAGACTGTGAACCCTATGTGGGAGAGGGACTGTGATTAACTTGTATCTACCCCAGAGCTGAGTACAGTGCCTGGCACACAGTAAGCCCTTAACAAATCCCAATTAAAAAAATTAGGGTGCAGACAAATATCCACGATAGGGAAAATGCTAAGTAATTTTGGGAGAGTGTGGTTTCTCGTAGAACAGTGTAAGAGACCGAAAAAAAAAATGGACAAAACACTTCAGAAAGCCCTTGAGCAAAGGCACAAAACTAAAGGGAGATTTGTAATCGCATCTGGGCTGGGAAGGACTCATTTCAAAGAAGAGAAATATCAAAACATTACCAGGGGGTCTAAGAGCTGTAAAACCCTATTCCTTGGGAGATAAAAAGAACCACACGGAGTCTGCCATGCAAGCAGGCAGGACTGAAAAGAGTACATAGGCCAGTTGAGACAACAGAGAACACGCAGTCACAGGAGGTTTAACCAGGAAGGTAGAGGAAATGACAATTCTATAGGAAAACAGCTGCATTGGATCCTCCTAGAGATAGAGAAAAAGCACAGCCCCCAAGGAAACAGACCTGAAAATGCAGGTGAAGTAGAACACAGAAACAAGGAATACAAAGTGAGGGGAAGAGAGAAAATGAGAAACAAGCAAGGAAACCAAAGAAGAAAGGGGCATGGAGCAATAAAGAGCTGAATCATAATAATAATAATAATAATGATGGCATTTGTGAAGCGCTTACTATGTGCCAAGCACTGTTCTAAGCGCTGGGGAGGATGAAAGGTGATCAGTTGTCCCACGTGGGGCTCACAGTCTTAATCCCCATTTGACAGATGAGGTAACGGAAGCACAGAGAAGTGACTTGCCCAAAGTCACACTGCTGACAAGCGGCGGAGCCGGGATTTGAATCCATGACCTCTGACTCCCAAGCCCGGGCTCTTGCCACTGAGCCACGCTGAAGAAACTGGAAGCTATAGGGGAGGAACTGGAGAAGAGTAGGGAGAACAGACAGAGGACAGAAAGGTGAGAAGTTAGAATACTAAAATCCCAACAAGACTGCTTAACACTGAGACCATCTACTAATTTTTCACTGTCAAAAGAAGATGCAGATGCTATCCCCAACAGTTGTATTTAATCAATCGTAATTATTGAGCACTTACTGTGTGTAGACCCCTGTACTAAGCAACTGGGAGAGTAAAATATAACAGCATAACAAAGTTAGTAGACATATTCCCTGCCCATAATGAAGCTTACAGTCTTCGGAGATGACAAGGAATACGGTGGGCATGTGAGCTGCTCATCCAGGGAGCAACTGAGTATATACAGGGCCAAAAAAATTAAAAAAAAAATCAAAACCAAAACCGACCCTCTTCTAAAGGAAAAAGAAAAGAAACAGCACTGTACTCTCCCAAGTGCTGAATACAAAAAGTACTCAATAAGTTATGGTAACCACCTTTTCCTTTTCTCTTCTTCCTAGCCTAGAGTCCAGTATACACCTGTCTCAGAGCTCTAGGAGTCATTTTTATTGAATAAGCAGAGATATAAAGTTTGAACTCCCTCCAACCTTCCCTCATTATGACTTTTACGTTCTCATCACGTCACTGGCTCCAAAACTCCCGCCTTGGTCACATCGGGTTGGCTCTGGCCTAGCTGCCTGCCCTACCAGTGAGGCCATGTATCCCATTTAGAAGGCCCTCCTTACAAAACCATCTCCCTCCCTCTTTCAAACCTCCACTAAAAAAAACAATCCTTTGCCCGCTGAGCACTTAGTAGGTGCTCTGAACACTTGAAGCACTCAATAAATACCACTGATGGATTGATTTTTTCATACAGTCTGTCTCGATTAATCCCACCTGGATTCAAATATTCCAGGCTCTCCACAACATTTATGCTCCCGTCCCTCCCGCTGCATCCCAGAGCCTGACAAAAACTTCACTGTCGGGGAGGGGAGAGGGGTGAGGTAGCCCAGACATATGAAAATGCCTGTTGCGCCTCTACCATCTAGACTATAAGCTCATTGTGGACAGGGAACGTGTCCGTTTATTGTTATTCTATACTATCCCAAGAGTTTACTAGTTCTACACACAATAAGTGCTCAATAAATACGATCGACTAATTCTGACTCTTAGATTCTTCCCTCCTGGTCCACACTCCTATCACTGTTTACAATTACAGGTAAGTGGTATTAAAAAAAAAAACCTCCAAAAAACCAACTTTTATTTCCTCCTCAAAAATTGAGTTGTGGGAAGGGGAAGGGCACGGAGGCAATTATGTGAGCAATGAGAAATTGAATTTGTGATTTCAAAAGGGCTCTGAAGGTGAAAGGAGTTCTAGACAGGAGAGGGGTGAGCGAAAAGGGAGAAGCAAGAGAGATGACCACAAGGCCCAATGAGTTGGATGGTGTGAGACAAAGCATGTGAGATAGGATGTAGTTGAAGAGGATCAAGGATAAATACTGGGAAGAGTTGAAATATGAATTGGATCCAGAAAGGATCCCGAAGAGGCTGATTCCATAGTTGAGTTGGGTTACTCTATTGCATTGTACCGTCCTAAAAATCAATCAGTGGTGTTTATTGAGCTCTTACTATGTACAAAGCACTGTGCTAAGTACTTAGGAGAGTATCCCTGCTCTGCCACCTGTCAGCTGTGTGACTGTGGGCAAGTCACTTAACTTCTCTGTGCCTCAGTTACCTCATCTGTAAAATGGGGATTAACTGTGAGCCTCACGTGGGACAACCTGATGACCCTGTATCTACCCCAGCGCTTAGAACAGTGCTTTTCACATAGTAAGCGCTTAACAAATACCAACATTATTATTATTACAGTAGAGTTGATAGACACGATCCCCGCCCTTGAGGAGCTTGCGGTTAAGTGAAGAGCTAAGAGGGAGATTTGGGGGCTTTTTTAATCATATGGATTTCAGATCTTTGGTAATGTTTGAAAATTGCATTTTAAAGCTCATTTCACCTGGTTCTACCGTGCACCTGGTCTTGCAAGTCTTCTCGGGTTTGCTGCCCCAGGCTACTGTGACCACGTTGGGCTAGAAGGTGACTGTCCTAAAAACTCCATTTTTCTCATTTACATTATAATTCTCTGTAGATAGTGCCCTGAAGTTCTCTCCTCCCCATGATGGGATGTCTAAGGTGAAGTTGCAAAAGAACTCCCCATTTCTTCTTCGCCCAGTGTAAATATCTTGACTTCCTGTAGCTTTTTATGAATTATGCAGATTCCCCACTCTCGCTTCAGTTCACTGGCTTGTTGGTGTATTTGATATGGAACTACTAATTCACCCCTAAAACCTTGTTTCCCAGGATTCTGTTTGTCAAAGTGGAAAAGTGTTAATCTTGTTTAACCAGAAGGACAATGGAATGCATCTTGTTTAATATCAACCAAGTACAGTATTGAAAGCATCTGACAATCATTAATGTACCCAAATGGTATCCCTATAAGGAAACTCTGACAAAATTAGGGAACTGATACACAAAGGAAATAAAGTTTTTTATTCAATGTTCCCCAGTGAATCACTGTTCAAACCAGGATATATAAGACTGGGGAATTCTTACCTCCCAGGTCTGGGCTCCATTATTCACACCTATTGTGATTCACTCATTCAATAGTATTTACTGAGCGCTTACTATGTGCAGAGCGCTGTACTAAGCACTTGTAATGTACATTCATTCATTCATTCATTCAATAGTATTTATTGAGCGCTTACTATGTGCAGAGCACTGTACTAAGCGCTTGGGATGAACAAGTCGGCAACAGATAGAGACAGTCCCTGCCGTTTGACGGGCTTACAGTCTAATCGGGGGAGACGGACAGACAAGAACAATGGCACTAAACAGCGTCAAGGGGAAGAACATCTCGTAAAAACAATGGCAACTAAATAGAATCAAGGCGATGTACAATTCATTAACAAAATAAATAGGGTAACGAAAATATATACAGTTGAGCGGACGAGTACAGTGCTGTGGGGATGGGAAGGGAGAAGTGGAGGAGCAGAGGGAAAAGGGGAAAATGAGGCTTTAGCTGCGGAGAGGTAAAGGGGGGATGGCAGAGGGAGTAGAGGGGGAAGAGGAGCTCAGTCTGGGAAGGCCTCTTGGAGGAGGTGATTTTTAAGTAAGGTTTTGAAGAGGGAAAGAGAATCAGTTTGGCGGAGGTGAGGAGGGAGGGCGTTCCGGGACCGCGGGAGGACGTGACCCGGGGGTCGACGGCGGGATAGGCGAGACCGAGGGACGGTGAGGAGGTGGGCGGCAGAGGAGCAGAGCGTGCGGGGTGGGCGGTAGAAAGAGAGAAGGGAGAACAATTCGGCAACAGATAGAGACAATCCCTGCCCGTTGATGGGCTTACAGTCTAATCGGGGGAGACAGACAAAGACAATAGCAATAAATAGAATCAAGGGGATATACACCTCATTAACAAAATAAATAGGGTAATTACATATATAGTAACTGCTTACTATAAAGATGCAATGCATCAATAAAAACTCTTATAGCGAAGACATAGTGAAATGAGTAAGTGACGAAACTTGCTTTTAGAAATCTAATCTATAACCAGAACCTTAGCATATATGGATATAGTATTCCTTGGCATTTATAGGTCGCTATGCTCAAGTTCATTCATTCATTCATTCAATAGTATTTATCGAGCGCTTACTAATAATGTTGGTATTTAAGCGCTTACTATGTGCCGAGCACCGTTCTAAGCGCTGGGGTAGATACAAGGCAATCAGGTTGTCCCACGTAGGGCTCACAGATTTCATCCCCATTTTACAGATGAGGGAACTGAGGCACAGAGAAGTTAAGTGACTTGCCCAAGGTCACACAGCTGACAAGTGGTGGAGCCGGGATTAGAACCCATGATCTCTGACTCCCAAACCCGTGCTCATTCCACTGAGCCACGCTGCTTCTCAAATGCCAGTGGTGATATTAAAGAATCTTGGGAAATGAGGTTATTAGGAGGTGAACTTGAGAAAGGTCTGTGAGACAGGCCTATAAAGCCGATATACCGGGTCCCGACTTTCAAAGATGTTTCATTCAAACGCAGGAGACAGACTCAAATTATTTACAGTGAGTGGGAGCAGGAGGAAAAATTCAAGATATTCCTGCTAGTTAGAGTAAGGAAAGATGGGTCTGGGAATAACTAGAGACTGTGAGCCTGTCATTGGGCAGGGATAGTCTCTATCTGTTGCCCAATTGTACATTCCAAGCGCTTAGAACAGTGTTCTGCACATAGTAAGCGCTTAACAAATACCAACATTATTATTACTATGCATCTGTTTATTGCTAGAGGGTGCTCGCCCAAGCACTTAGTTCACTGCTCTGCACACAGTAAGCGCTCAATAAATACAAGAGAAATGAGCACATTCCCTGCTCATAGTGGCTTTACAGTCTCCTGGTCAACAAACCCTCCGCCCTCATCTCTTTCTTCCCCAATCACGACCCTCAGTGTAGTGCTTTGCGCACGGCATGCGCTCGGCCAAACTCTCTTCCCCTCTTCAAAGCCCTACTGAGAGCTCACCTCCTACAAGAGGCCTTCCCAGACAGAGCTTCCCCTTCTCCCTTTGCTCCCCCTTCACCTCCCCTCAGCTAAGCCCCTTTCCCCCCCTTTCCCTCTGCTCCTCCCCGTCCCCTCAGCACTGTGCTCATTTGTATATATTTTTATTACCCTATTTATTTTGTTGAGGTGTACATCCCCTTCATTCTAGCTCCCTCTGCTCCCCGTCTACCCCCACTTTCATCTCCCCTCAGCTAAGCCCCTTTTTCCCCCCTTTCCCTCTGCTCCTCACCCTCTCCCGTCCCCTCCCCTCAGCACTGTACTCGTCTGCTCAACTGTATATATTTTCATTACCCTATTTATTTTGTTAATGAGATGTACATCACCTGGATTCTATTTGCTATTGTTTTAATGAGATGTTCTTCCCCTTGATTCTATTTATTGCTATTGTTCTTGTCTGTCAGTCTCCCCCCATTAGATTGTAAGTCCGTCAAAGGGCAGGGACTGTATCTGTTGCCCATTTGTACATTCCAAGGGCTTGGTACAGTGCTCTGCACATAGTAAGTGCTCAATAAATACTACTGAATGAATAAATGAATGAATTTATTGCTTTGTTTTTGTCTGTCTCCCCCATTTAGACTGTGAGCCCTTCACAGGGCAGGGATTGTCTCTATCTGTTGCCAAAGTGTCCATTCCAAGCGCTTAGTACAGTGCTCTGCACATAGTAAGTGCTCAATAAATACTACTGAATGAATAAATGAATGAATTTATTGCTTTGTTTTTGTCTGTCTCCCCCATTTAGACTGTGAGCCCTTCACAGGGCAGGGATTGTCTCTATCTGTTGCCAAATTGTCCATTCCAAGCGCTTAGTACAGTGCTCTGCACATAGTAAGTGCTCAATGAATACTAATAATGTTGGTATTTGTTAAGCGCTTACTATGTGCCGAGCACTGTTCTAAGCGCTGGGGTAGACACAGGGGGATCAGGTTGTCCCACGTGGGGCTCACAATCTTCATCCCCATTTTACAGATGAGGTAACTGAGGCGCCGAGAAGTTAAGTGACTTGCCCAAAGTCACACAGCTGACAAGTAGCCGAGCCGGAATTCAAACCCATGAACTCCGATTCCAAAGCCCGTGCTCTTTCCACTGAGCCACGCTGCTTCTCCAATGAATGAATGCTTTGCACACAGTTAGCGCTCAATAAATACTACTGAATGAATGAATGCTTTGCACCCAGTAATCGCTCAAAAAATATGATTGAATGAATGAATGCTCTGCACACAGTAAGCGCTCAATAAATATGATTGAATGAATGAATGAATGCTTTGCACACAGTGAGCGCTCAATAAATACTACTGAATGAATGAGTGAATGCTTTGCACACAGTAAGCATTCAATAAATACGATTGAATGAATGAATGAATGCTTTGCACACAGTAAGTGCTCAATAAATACTATTGAATGAATGAATGTTCTGCACATAGTAAGTGTTCAATAAATGCTATTGAATGAATGAATGAATGCTTTGCACACAGTAATTGCTCAATAAATACGATTGAATGAATGAATGCTTTGCACACAGTAAGCGCTCAATAAATACTATTGAATGAATGAATGCTCTGCACATAGTAAGTGCTCAATAAATGCTATTGAATGAATGCTTTGCACACAGCAAGCGCTCAATAAATACTATTGCATGAATGAATGAATGCTTTGCACACAGTAATTGCTCAATAAATACGAATGAATGAATGAATCCCCCCCTCCCCCCCCGCCTTAGGGCTTCGCGCCTTCACACGAACTCCCGCCCGCAGAGGGGGGAATGGCGGTTACTGCGCATGCGCACGGCCCCCTCCGCCCCGCTCCCCCAAGGGCTCTACTGCGCTTGCGCCAGCGTGGCGGCGGCCCTCGGGTAGCCATAGCAACGGGCGATTCCGCCGGCGTCTCCCTCTCCGGGGTGGGGGGGAGGCTCTCATCCGGGTACTTACCGCCGCTCGCACCTGGTGCGTGATTTTGAGAGTCTGATACGAAAGCTCCATTGGACCCTTCGCCCCACCCCGAGGTCTCCTAATCCAGCGCCAAGAACCGACTCGGGGAATCCCTTCCGGGACCGACCCGCCTATATGCCGCTAGCCAATCACAGGGCTCGGTGGGTGGGCATTCCCACCAATCACGACGCGGTAAAGGCTGAACGCCGTACCGAAAAAAAACCAGCCAATGACGGGGCGCAATACAAAAAACCAGCCAATGACGGGCCGAGTTTACCCCCAGCCTGGCCAATCAGCGGGACCCAGGCGGGTGGGCCGCGAGAGGCTGAACTGCTCTTCTCAGTTACCATTATTGTACATTTATGTTAGAGATATTTAGTTATTAAATAATTAGAATTGTGGTATTTGTTAAGCGCTTACTATGTGCCATTATGGGGTGAATGGCTCTTCTCATTTACCGTTATTGTGCATTTATGTTAGCAATATTTAGTTATTAAATAATAAGAATAGTGGTATTTGTTAAGCACTTACTATGTGCCATTATGGGGTGAACTGCTCTCAGTTACCGTTATTTTACATTTATGTTAACAATATTTAGTTATTAAATAATAAGAATTGTGGTATTTGTTAAGCGCATACTATGTGCCACTATGGGCTGAACTCTTCTCAATTACCATTATTGTACATTTATGTTAATATTTAGTTATTAAATAATAAGAATTGTGGTATTTGTTCAGCGCTTACTATGTGCCATTATGGGGTGAACTGCTCTTCTCAGTTACCGTTATTGTGCAAATATGTTAACAATATTTAGTTATTAAATAATAAGAATTGTGGTATTTGTTAAGCGCTTACTATGTGCCACTATGGGGTGGACGCAAGGCAATGAGGCTGGACACAATTCCTGTCCCACTTATTCATTCAATAGTATTTATTGAGCGCTTACTATGTGTAGAGCACTGTACTAAGTGCTTGGATTGTACGATTCGGAGCACACGGTCCCAATTTTAGCAGAGCAGCAAGAAGCAGCGTGGCTCAGTGGAAAGAGCCCGGGCTTGGGAGTCAAAGGTCATGGGTTCGAATCCCGGCTTCACCACTTGTCAGGGAGGAGGCAAGAAGAAAGGGAGCAAGTCAGGGCCACGCAGAAGGGAGTGGGAGAAGAGAAAAGCAGCGTGGCTCAGTGGAAAGAGTGTGGGCTTGGGGGTCAGAGGTCACGGGTTCTAATCCCCCCTGGGCAGCTGTGTGAACTTGGGCAAGTCACTGAACTTCTCTGTGCCTCAGTTACCTCATCTGTCAAATGGGGATTAAAACTGTGAGCCCCACGTTTTTGCTTTGCACACAGTAAGCGCTCAATAAATACGACTGAATGAATGAATGCTTTGCACCCAGTACACGCTCAATAAATACTATTGAATGGATGAATGCTGTGCACACAGTAAGCGCTCAATAAATACTATTGAATGAATGCTGATTCATTCAATCTGATCCCCAGCGCTTAGAACAGTGCTTTGCACATAGTAAGCGCTTAACAAATACCAAAATTTATTTTTATTTAAGAGGAAATGAGGGGTGCTTAGTCAGGGAAGGCCTCTTGGAGGAGATGTGCTTTCAGTAAGACTTTGAAGGGGGCAGAGTCATTTTCTATCGGATTTGAGGAGGGAGGGGGTTCCAGGTCAGAGGCAGGACCCGGGATAGATGGCGGCGGCGAGATCGAGGCATAGGGAGGTTAGCATTAGGGGAGCAGAGTGTGTGGCCTGGGTTGCAATGAGGTGAGGCCGGAGGGGGGAAGATGGTGGAGTGCTTTAAAGCCACCGGTGAGGAGAGAAGCAGCGTGGCTCAGTGGAAAAGAGCACAGGCTTTGGAGTCAGAGGTCATGGGTTCAAACCCCGGCTCTGCCACTTGTCAGCTGTGTGACTTTGGGCAAGACACTTCACTTCTCGGTGCCTCAGTTACCTCGTCTGTAAAATGGGGATTAAGACTGTGAGCCCCACGTGGGACAACCTGATTCCCTTGTGTCTACCCCAGCGCTTAGAACAGTGCTCGGCACATAGTAAGCGCTTAACAAATACCGCCAACTTGTCTGCTGTGTGACCCTGGGCAAGTCTCTTCACTTCTCTGAGCCTCATCTGTAAAAGGGGGATTATGACTGTGAGCCTCATGTAGGACAGGGATTGTGGTCAACCCAATAACCTTGTTTCTACCCCAGTGCTTAGTATAGGGCCTATACATAGTAAGTGCTCAAAACTATCACATAGTAACCACATAGTAACTACCACAGTTATCATTATCATTATGCAAGGTACCACTCTGCAGGAATACCATGAGTTCAGCTGAAACTGGAGCATTTCTCCAGGAGGTTCCTTGATATCAAGCCCCCCTTCTCTCCTCCCTCACCTCCCCCAGCCTCGCTCCAGAGCCTCCCTGTGAACCGGGATGCCGCATCCCAGCTGCGGAATTCCGGAACAGGAGTCGAGGCCAAGGAACGTTGGATGCTTGAAAGAAAAATCCTGGCCGTAAAAGTGTCCCGTGCCCATCGATAGCGAATAGGGGGTCAGATGGGCTGAAAATCGGGTGGCCTGCTATAACACTGGACGAATGACCATTCTAGAAAGGGAAGAGGAGGGATAGGGATAGAGTGGGGTGGATGGGGGAAGAAACAGAGGTGCAGGGAGAAGAGGCAGGAGGGAAAGAAAAGGAAGAAGGAAAGAATTGATCAATCATATTGGCTGAGCACTTCCTATGTGCAGAGCACTGTCCTACGTACAGAACACTGGGAGAGTACAATACAACGGAACTATCAGACACGTTCCCTGCCCGTTGGTGAGCTTACATTCTAGAGGAAAGAAAGAAGGAAAAAAGAGGGAAAATAGAAGAAAGGAGAAAAGGAAATCAGGAAGGAAAGAAGAAAAAGGAGAAAAGGAAGAAAAGAAAGAAGAAAAAGGAGAAAAGAGGAAGGATAGAAAGATGAAAAGAGGAGAAAAGAAAGAAGGAAAGAATAAAAAGGAGAAAAGAAGGAAGGATAGAAAGATGAAAGGAGAAAAGAAAGAAGAAAAAGGAGAAAAGAAAGAAGAAAAAGGAGAAAAGGAAGAAGACAAAGAAAGCTAAAAAAAGGAGAAAAGAAGGAAAGGAGGGAAAGGAAAAGAAGGACATAAAGGGAAAAGAAGGAAGAAAAAGTAGAAAAGAGGAAGGATAGAAAGAAAGATAAAAAAGGAGAAAAGAAGGAAAGGAAGGACATAAAGGGAAAAGAAGGAAGAAAAAGGAGAAAAGAGGCAGGATAGAAAAAAAGCTAAAAAAAGGAGAAAAGAAAGAAGGAAAGGAAGGAACTGAAAGGAAGGACACAAAGGGAAAAGATGGAAGGAAATGAAGAAGAAAAAGGAGAAAAGAGGCAGGACAGAAAGAAAGATAGAAAAGGAGAAAAGAAAGAAGGAGAGGAGGGACATAAAGGGAAAAGGAAGAAAAAGGAGAAAAGAGGCAGGTTAGAAAGAAAGATAAAAAAGGAGAAAAGAAAGAAGGAAAGGGGGAAAGGAAAAGAAGGAAAGGAAGGACATAAAGGGAAAAGAAGGAAGAAAAAGGAGAAATGAGTAAGGGTAGAAAGCTAAAAAAGGAAAAAAGAAGGAAAGGAGGGAACGGAAAGGAAGGACATAAAGGGAAAAGAAGGAAGGATATGAAGAAGAAAAAGGAGAAAAGAAAGAAGGAAAGGGGGAAAGGAAAAGAAGGAAAGAAAGGCCATAAAGGGAAAAGAAGGAAGAAAAAGGAGAAAAGAGTAAGGGTAGAAAGCTAAAAAAGGAGAAAAGAAATAAGGAAAGGACATCAAGGGAAAAGAAAGAAGGAAAGGAGGGAACGGAAAGGAAGGACATCAAGGGAAAAGAAGGAAGGATATGAAGAAGAAAAAGGAGAAAAGAAAGGGGAAAGGAAAGGAAGGAAAGGAAGGACATGCCATCGAGGGAAAAGAAGGAAGGAAATGAAGAAGAAAAAGGAGAAAAGAAAGGGGAAAGGAAAAGAAGGAAAGGAAGGACATGCCATCGAGGGAATAGAAGGAAGGAAATGAAGAAAAAGGAGAAAAGAAAGGGGAAAGGAAAAGAAGGAAAGGAAGGACATGCCATCGAGGGAAAAGAAGGAAGGAAATGAAGAAGAAAAAGGAGAAAAGAAAGGGGAAAGGAAAGGAAGGACATGCCATCGAGGGAAAAGAAGGAAGGAAATGAAGAAGAAAAAGGAGAAAAGAAAGGGGAAAGGAAAAGAAGGAAAGGAAGGACATGCCATCGAGGGAATAGAAGGAAGGAAATGAAGAAGAAAAAGGGGAAAGGAAAGAAGGCAAGGCAGAAGAAGAAGAGGGAACAGAGGCAAGAGCCGGGAAGGGAGAAGAGCGGGCGGGCAAGGCAAGAGGAGGGCGAGCAGGAGGAAGAGGAAGGGCGGGTGTGGGCGGCGCTGGGTGTGTGGCGCCCCCGTCACGTGTCGGGGGGCGAGGAGGGGTGGGGGGGTGGCGGAGGGAGGCGGGCGGCGGGGCGGACGCTCAGTGCAGGATGGTGGCGGCGGGAGCAGCGGCAGCGGCAGCGGCAGCGGCAGCGGGACGGGCCGCGGCGGGCGGGAGAAAATGGCGGACTTTGAGGAGTTGAGGGTGAGCGGGGCTTGGCGGGCGGGAGGGAAGGAAGGAAGGAAGGAGGGAGGGAGGGAGGGAGGGAAGGAAGGAGGGAAGGAGGGAGGGAGGGGCCCATCCCGTCCCCGCCGGGCCTCCGCCCCACAGACGTCGGGACGGGGGCCCCGCTCGGGCCCGGAGCCCCGCACACGCCTCCCCCACCTCCCCTCCCCCCCGCCTCCTCCGGAGCCCCCTCTGTGCGGACCGCTGGGCCTCCCCTTCCCCCCCTCCCCGAAACCGGTATCGATTGAGCGCTCGCTGTGTGCCGAGCGCTCGGAATGGGCAGATCGGCAACAGATCAATAGCATTGAGCGCTTACTAGGTGCAGAGCACTAGACCGACCGCCCGGAATGGACAGATCGGCAACAGATCAATAGCATTGAGCGCTTACTAGGTGCAGAGCACTGGACCGACCGCCCGGAATGGACAGATCGACAACAGATCAATAGCATTGAGCGCTTACTAGGTGCAGAGCACTGGACCGACCGCTCGGAATGGACAGATCGACAACAGATCAATAGCATTGAGCGCTTACTAGGTGCAGAGCACTGGCCTGAGCGCTCAGAATGGACAGATTGGCAACAGATCATTCAATAGCATTTATTGAACGCTTACTATATGTAGAGCAGTGGACCGAGCACTCAGAATGGACAGATCGGCAACGGATCATTCATTCAATAGCATTGAGCGCTTACTATGTGCAGAGCACTGCACCGAGCGCTCGGAATGGACAGATCGGCAGCAGATTCATTCAGTAGTACTTATGGAGCGCTTACTAGGTGCAGAGCACTGCACCGAGCGCTCGCAATGGACAGGTCGGCAACAGATAGAGACAGTCCCTGCCCATCGACGGGCTTACAGCCTAATCGATGGGCTTACAGTCTTTGGGCGTATATGGGCAGCACCTACCTTGTGCAGGGCGCTGGGCCGAGGGCCTGGGAGAGGTCACCCTGACAGCCCGGGAGGGGAGGTGGGATGACATTCCTCTCGGCCTTCTGCACCCCGTGGAGGGAGTCAAAGGCAGCGTTGAGGAGGAAGAGGGATGCTCTCGGTCTCACCCGTCGTTTCTTTTTTTAGCCAAAGCGGATGCCCGGGGCCTTCTCTTTCTCGCCTCTCCTTCTGCCTACTCTTCCCTTGACTTTCAGGCCTCCGAGAGACAAAAAGAAGGAATGGGGCAAACTAGAGCATCGATCCAAAAAGCTTGGGCAGCAGCGTGGCTCTGGAAAGAGCCCGGGCTTTGGAGTCAGAGGTCATAGGTTGGCATCCTGGCTCCGCCACTTGCCAGCTGTGTGACTGTGAGCAAGTCGCTTCACTTCTCTGTGTCAGTTCCGTCATCTGTAAAATGGGGATGAAGACTGGGAGCCTCACGTGGGACAACCTGATGACCCTGTATCTCCCCCAGTGCTTAGAACAGTGCTCGGCACATAGTAAGCGCTTAACAAATCCCAACGTTATTATTATCCTACTCCCGACAGGGCCGCCGGCCTGCTTTAACCTGGGCCCGTCCCTTCATCACTCGGTTTGCCCATCTGTAAAATGGGGATGATAACTGTGGTGGGGGTGTGTGTGAAGCACCTACACTGTGCCAGTCACCGAACCGAGCGCCGGGGTAGAGGAAGGCGCGTCGGACGTAGGACCGCTTGGGGCTCGCTGTCGAAGGAGGGAGGACGGGTATCTTCCCCATTTTTACAAATGAGGAGACGGAGGTCCAGAGGAATCGAGGGACTCACCCGAGGCCCCACGTGGGGCAGGTGGCAGACCTGGGATTGGAACCCAGGACTCCCCATCCGCCGCCGGGCCTTTGCGTTTCCCGTCGGCCGCGGGACGAGACGAGATCGTGTGAAAGGGGCTTTGGGAGAATTAAAATGTGCAAATTCCAGCCGGAGAGTCTTCAGGAAAGAGAACATCCCCCCACCCCTCGCGTACCCCGAAATGGTAACGGTGGGTCCTGCCAGGGGTAACCTTGAGGCCCTGTTACAGCGAGAGGTTTGAGAAGGTCAGAAGGGGCCGTGGGGTCGTTGGCCATCGAGGTAAATTCTGAAGGGAAGCTTTCTCCTCATCCCCGAAACACCCTTATAACTTAACCGCCGATGCCGTCGGAAAGGATTCAAGCAGAAATTCTCATTTTCCAGAGGATTATCACCCTTAGAGAATATGAATTGGGCCTTTCCAAGGCAAAATTGTGATAAATGGCCTAATTTATATTTTCAGATCTGTTGGATATCTGGTGAAAGATAAAATGGATGCAAATGAGGGAGGTAACCCCGATGCTTTTTAAATGTTATTTTAAGTTAGAGATGATGAGTGTCAGCCTCGAGTTGGAATAATTGCAGTAACTCGCCTCCATAGCAGCTTTAGAATTTGGAAAATTAGGGTCATTGGTTGTTTTTTTTTTTTTTAATTTTTGGGGGAAGGAGGGAAGGCTCTCTCTTGTGACTTTGTTCTTTTTGGACATGGTCTTGAAAACTCACGGATGAGATGCAGATTTTGATGGTACGGAAAATCTGCGTGCTAAGCGAGATGATGAGGTATTAATGGTTTTGATCTGAAAAGAGACTGCCGGAGCTCACGCGACACATGTCATTTTTCTCCGCTGCTCCGCAGTGATTTATTTCTCATGCTCTAGTAAAGATAAAATGATACAGCGTCCTTTTTATCCCCATATGTCATATTAAACAGCTGTAAACAGTTTGCTGTTGGTACGCTCCAGCTAATTCGTAGTAAATGATTAATGTGGATAAACTTAAAGGGTTGTGGAGTCTTGAAGTCTAGATTTTGAAGCAAAGCCTATTTTTGTTGTACTCTTCTGTTCCCTATTTTTGTGCACCTTGGCCCTCCCAACTTCTGGTGCACACATTTATTCTTTCTCCCTCACTCCACTCCTGCCTGTTAATGAATAAAATATTTTTCCGTAAACTGGATTTGAAACCTCATTTGGGATTTTTCTTAAATGCGTAATGTCGTACATGGTCTCAAGGCACCAGAACAAAATCGTAATATTCATTTACTGGTTTTGGTTTTTTTTGTACCTAGAACTTCTTCCTCTATCAATGTCATTATTCTGTCACCTCTAGACAGAAAGAGGAAGAAACTGGAGTTGGTGCATCACACCCCTAGATCGCAAGCCACGGGGCTTTGACACCCAAAGATGAAAAGGCATTTCGGAGTGACGGGTTCTTTTTAGGGAAAAGCCTTCTTTCTTTAATTATCTGAAGGATCCGCTTAGAAAAGCTCCACTCTTAGATGGGTATAGGGAAGGGAAAGGTGTTCGAAAAAGGAACCGGACAGAATCAGGCTTCACTTAGAGAGCCGCCATCCCTTTAAATTGCAGGAGAAAACCGAAGGCAGCAGGTGTGTAATACGCTTCATATGACCAGAGTCCAAAAGCAGGCTGCATCCTGCAGTTGGGGAAGCTTCTAGAATAGAAGCCTGGTATAGAACAGTTCGCTGAATGTTGCAGAGGCAGGCGGAATTGTGGTGAGCTGTGTTCTGTCTGTTGAACACAGGCACGCTCACCTCCAGTAGATACCTCGGGATCCGGGAACACCTTAAGCTCCCCACTTCGGGGTCTTAACCCTTCGCCTGTTGAATTACGGCCTAAGCATTATGAAGAGAAGGGATGTCGATAGCATCGCGTGAATGATTTGAAATGATCCTGGCCATTGTTGTCCAGATACCTGGTCCTGCCCATCAGCGTCACCTTTATCTGGTTTTAAGATTGAACCTCAGCCAGTTTTTTAACATTCAGAGACGTGAATATCGTAAATATTCATCTTGCGCCTGTTGAGTGGGTAGTGGGTACTGTAAAAAACCACTGGGGAACGTACCCTTTACTTTCAGCAAGTAGATCTGGAAATAGCTCATCGTTCCAATTCGCCTTATGCAGGTTAGGTTGAACGTAGCGTCAAGATAGTGAAACCGTGTGGTTTTAAACAGGAAAAGTGCCATTAAATGAACATTGGAGAATGGAGTCTCCCATCATGACCAACTGACAGACCTCCATCAAGTCATGAAGGCTTTAGGGGACAAAGTGGCCTGGTGGAAAGGTCACAGAACCGGGAGCCGAGAGACCCAGGTTCTAGTCCCGGGTCTGCCACTTCCCTGCTTTGAAACTTCGGGCACCTCGCTTTACTTTTCTGCGCCTCGGTTTCCTCACCAATAAATTATTCTCCCTTCTTGCTAGACTCTGATCCCCTTATGGGGCAGGGACTGTCCGATCCGATTGCCTTGGCTCTCCCTCACTGTTAACAGGTAACTGTTGTAATCAATATTATTATTATTATTATTACTGCTACTATAGGGTCGAGAACCCGCACCGAGGCATTGATGATAATTCTATTGGTTAGTGCAGTGACTCTTTCTCTTTCCTGCCGGGCATTTTTTCTGTTGAGGCAATAGATGCATCGAGTGTATAGGCAGGCAAGAGTCCAGCCCATTTGTTAGAATTTGACGTACAAAACCCATTTGTGACCAAAATGATCGCAGCGTAGTTCTGATGCTGGGTGAAGCGACGTAGACCAGCAGGCAGTTGCCAGAGTAGACATCTAGTTAGTTACTGCCTTCACCAGAGACAATCTTCTTGAGGATAGATGATGATCATGTCTACTAATCCTGTTATCCTCCCAAGCCCTTAGTCTAGCACCATGCCCATGGTGGGCACTCAGATACTTTTGACTGATTCTCCGCCCTCTAGGTTTGCCCACTAATTTCCAGATTCCAGTCCAAAATGTCCTTGATGGTCATTGTCGGAAACCTTCACTACTGAAGCGTGTCCCCAACGGTCGTTCCCTTGCTTTGGCCGTTTCAACCCCCGGTGCTAGGAGGCCAGTGTGGGATAGCCTTGGGGAAAGACATCGGACTTTAAACCTGAGTCTCCCACTGGCGCCTTGTCCTTGGAAAGGTCATTTGAGTTCTCTCTTCCTTTTCCTCACGTAGAAATTCGTAGCAGTAATAGCATCTTTCATCTCTCTTCCTAAACTTCAGAGATGTCAGGAAGATGAATGAGGCAAAAAGGCGAAGCACTTTAAACTCCCTAAAAACAAGAGCTATGCTGATTTTAAAGAGCGTAATCCACGAGAAAAGAGAATCTCAAACCTAACTCCGCCTATTCGGACCAGAGATTTCAAGCAACCTAACTCCGGTGGTCTAATGTATCCAAGATTGATGAAGAGAAACAGATCACTGGAATTTAAGCCATTCTCCATTTATTGGAAGAGAAGATCGTTGATTTCTGCTAGTATTAGCTGCTTTGCTGAATCCGAGCTTTAAGTGTGATCGAAAGGGGCAGGAATATTGAGGGATTCAGGATGTACAGCGTGGCCCGCTAGTCAACAACTCTTTCCATTTTCAGTTACAAAATGAAGTTCGAGGCAGCTTCATTGGTAGAGAAAATGCCCGTGAATGGTTTCTAGCTCAGTGTGGGTTACAGAAACCATTTTCTCAGTTTTGTCTTGCGGGCTATCCTGGCTGATTCACCAGAACCATCATAACTTTGTGTAATTGGAGTCCTGTAACCTCTGAGCTGAATATTTTTCTGTGTAATTCTCAGAGGAATTAGTGCTCACTATTCAGTTAACGAATAGCATGCTCCAATTTTGAAACTGGTTTAAAACCTGCGGTATCAGCTTCCTCTTTTTAGATTTAAATGGGTTTACATTGTAGAAAAATTAGAAAGTGTATATGAGAACAACAGAAAATCAAGTTCTCGAAAAGCTTTCTAGTCGGTGGAGTATTTTGGGTTTATATTTGAAGAGATAAACTATAGAATGGACAAGTCCCGAAAATTCTTAGGGCTATGAATGTTTTTTCACTTTTAAAATTCAAAAATTAACCAAAAGCCGTATTCGACTTGACTTTATTTAGAGCAGCCTTTAGGGTTTAGCCTCCTGCTAGAGTCAAATTTCTTTCCATACCCAAGTAGGGCTTAGCAGGCAGTTAAGATTACACTTGCCCCAATCTAGGTACCCAGGCGATGGCCGAGGTGTGGGGGGCTTTTAAAGCCAATGTGGGCATGTGGGCGTGAGAAGGTTATGGCAGCTTCTCACTAGGGGTGGTATCGAGGGAGAAATAAATGATGGATATGGCCTTGCCTTCGGTTAGGTACATCTTCTTGTAATATAGAGGGAAATTTCTGTGTCTCAAGGATCAAGTGACCGAGGAATGTGGCTGTTGCTTCAAGGAGTAGGATAAAAGGACATAAACGAGCAGAGTTGGTAGTTTGGTCCCGTAGGGAAGTGTGTTCTAGATTAAGGCTGAGCCTAGTAATGGAGTCTCAGGAAGAGAGAGGCTCCTGCGCTTTAAAGCAGTGTCCCAATGTAGGGTGGGCGAGGGAAAACAACTAGAACGGTTGGTTATCCTTGGAGAAGGTGAAGGGAAGTGTGTCAGCGATTGTGTGGTCTTTAAGGCGGCCGCTTAGTATGAAGCTTTTGCCATTGTGTAGCTTCTCCTGGTGAGATTGAGGTTAGTGTTTGGCATGTGTTAATTTCTTTGGACTGCAAAGACCCAGGAACCATAACAGTTACTTTTTATGTGTGTACAGGAGAGAACATTCCAAAAGCAACTAAAATAGATTCGCTGTAGAGAGCTGTCCCTCATAAGATCCTTTTGATTAGGCATGGGGGCATCTACCGACTTTGTTGTTTTGGATTTTCCCAAGCACTTAGTTCAGTGCCCAGTGTAAATACCATTGATTGATAGATGAAGATGGTACTGTGGGGGTGAGGGCCAGTGCTTTGCACATAGTAAGCGCAGTACCATCATTATTATAATTGGAGAAGCAGCGTGGCTCAGTGGAAAGAGCACGGGCTTTGGAGTCAGGGCTCATGAGTTCGAATCCCAGCTCTGCCACTTGTCGGCTGTGTGACTGTGGGCAAGTCACTTAACTTCTCTGTGCCTCAGTTCCCTCATCTGTAAAATGGGGATTAAGACTGTGAGCCCCACGTGGGACAACCTGATTCCCCTATGTCTACCCCAGCGCTTAGAACAGTGCTCGGCACATAGTTTAACAAATACCAACATTATTATTATTATAATTATGGTGGGTTAGAAAAGCCGTGAATGTGACTGATACTCCATTCCATATGATTGCCCCTTCCCCCCGAAAAAAAAAAAATCTGTCTTTGGCCTCACTGATGCATTTAATCCTTGAAAACGCTTGTTCAGTCAATCATTGAGCTCTTACTGTGCTAAGAGCACTGTACTAAGTGCTTGGGAGAGTTCATTATAGCAGTTAGTAGACACATTCCGTATCCTAGAGGGGGAGACAGATGTTAAATTACAAATATATTTTAAAGGGTTGTGGGCTGAGTGTGGGGCGAATAAAGGGTACAAAATGAAATCCAAGGGTGATGTAGAGGGCAGAGGGCATAGGGGAAATGAGGGCTTAGTGATCTCTTTCCTGGTTGTGGGGAAAAAAACAATACCGTGACCTCAAATGGTTGTTTTAGTATCTTGTTAGAAAGCATTTGCCTCCTAACATTGAGTAACTCTGTGTAATGTGTGCAGGAAGGATTTATTTTAAAGAAAGCGTTTTGAATTTCAAAACTAATAGCTCTTTATTATCTGTGGTTATGATGAAGAGGGACGAAATGAAGTAGGGCCAAATTGAATCTGTAGATTATTCTAAAACCCAATCTTAGCCACTAAAATTATCTTTCCTCATCAAATTGCTTGAACTGGGAAAGATGGTGAAACTACCTTTCTCTTCAGAGCATTTGATGAAGGGGGTAAATAAGCAATAAATTGGCCCAAAAGCAGATTACCAAAAGGGCGCAGCAAAAGACCCCGAATAATCCTCTGCCCGGGTAATTAGTCATTGAAATAATCAGCGTTCCCTAGAAGGAAAATATTGTGAAAACATTTACAGTTGCCCCAACACATTTTTTTTTTTGGCCATAGGAACTTAGCAGTGGATTTATTTGCCCTCTGTGCAAGGAGCTCGTGTGGTGACATTATTAAGGATTTCACCTGATGTTTGTGTGGCCTCAGTGCTGGGATTTACCAAGAATAAGACCCTTATTCCAAAATCATTTAGCTGGACTAGACAAGCCTAACTGTGTTCCAAGCGATCGTGTTCAGGGGCTCCCACTGTACTAAGTGCTGGGGGGAGCTACAAGAGGAGCAGACCAGACACAAGATAAGAAATGTGTTTTTAATCTTCTATTACAGAATTTGCCCAGAAATGCGCAGAATAGAATTCAGACTTGAAGTTCCGTGGGGCTTTTTGCTGATTTTTGGACTTTCCAGTCTCCGCAGGCTGAAGCCACAGGGTAACCTGAATATGAGGAGGAGAGACAAAGGGGCAGGGAGAGAGGAAGGGGGGGTTTATTTCTGCCTGACCTAAAAGCATCTCAATACCCGGTTGCAACATTTACCGAATTTGGGTCGTCTCTCGAAATGAGTTGGGATACCGGCCGACTGCGCGCTGCCGGGAGATTGCCCAGCCTCAGAACGAAGATGAGTCTTTTGCGAACGGGCGTGCCTCTTGGGTTTGACTTCTGAATTTTTTTTCTCCATTTCAGAATATGGTGTCCAGTTTTCGGGTCTCTGAGCTCCAAGTCTTGTTGGGCTTTGCTGGACGTAACAAAAGCGGACGCAAGCATGACCTCCTAATGAGGGCGTTGCACTTACTGAAGAGCGGCTGCAGCCCAGCAGTGCAGATCAAAATCCGAGAACTCTATCGGCGGAGGTACCCGCGGACGATCGAAGGCCTGTCCGATCTATCGACCATAAAGCCGTCGGTCTTCAATCTGGACAGCAGTTCGTCCCCTGGAGAACCCGACTTGGCGGTCGCCGGGATCCACTCGTTGCCTTCGACTTCGGTAACCCCCCAGTCCCCTTCCTCTCCCGTTGGTTCCGTGCTCCTCCAAGAGACTAAACCTACTTTTGAGATGCAGCAGCCGTCTCCCCCGATCCCCCCGGTCCACCCCGACGTTCAGCTGAAGAGCCTGCCTTTTTACGACGTCCTTGACGTTCTCATCAAGCCCACGAGTTTAGGTAAGCGTTGAAGAGAAACGAGGCTTCGTCCAGAGAGGACGTCAGCGGGATGGGAAGCTGGGAGTCGCGGCTAAATGACACGCAGCTATGGTAGAAAAGTAAAACTGAGGCATTGTGGCTGTTGGGATTGATGCAGGTTTAATAATCACCCGTGATGAATCAGTCAATCGTATTTATTGAGCGCTTACTGTGTGCACAGCACTCTACTAATCGCCTGGGAGATTACACTATAACAGACACATTCCCCGCCCACAACGATCTCACAGTCTAGAGGGGGACACACATTGTTGTAAATAAATAAATTAGGGATAGGTACCCAAGTGTTGTGGGAGTAGGAGGGGGGGGATGGATAAAGGGAACGAGTCGGGGCGAAGCAGAAGGGAGTGGAAGAAAAGAAAAAGAGGACTTAAGGAGGCCTCTTGGAGGAGATGTGCCTTCAATAAGGCTTTGAAGGGGTTTGGAAGTAATTGTTGAATACGAGGAGGGGAGTAATAATAAACCATGTTGAAATCTGCGTGATGACATCCTTTTGACATAATGCAGTTCTAGGCCTTTTAGATTATAGATAAATTGCGATTTTGTGGACCTCTCAAGCTTCGGAATATAGGTTTTGGGTAAACTTGTTATTGGTATGTTCTGAAGGCAGTGTAATCTCTCTACGTATGTATACGTATGGCGATGGATTATTGTTAGTGCCAGGGACTTTTCCTGTTTTGAAACATGCAGGAGACTTGTTTGAAAGAAACTGGTTTTGTTTCCACTGAAGTGGAAGCTTTTTAAGTTTTAGGGCATGCTTTTTCTCTGTGTCAGGAGTGATTCACACTGAATTTGGTGGGTTCTTTTTGTTTTTTGATTCATTTTATAAGGAAGAATTTATTTAGAAGGACCTCATAGGAGGGCTTTCGGTGCTTACCGAAAGAGGAGGCCAGAACATTGCCCAGCACTTAGAACAGTGCCCAGTGCTTAAAATGGCATATAATAAATGGCTATAACAGATAGCCAAGGTGCTTAACAAATACCTTCATTATTATAGGCACTTTTTTGAGCATTCACAGTGGGAGAACAGGTTCCATCTTGGGCTTGTCCATGGACTTACTGGGTTGATCAGGCTCCCCAGATGTGCGGTTGGTTAAAATGTTTTCAGTCAATCAATGGTATTTATTGAGCGCTTACCATGTGCAGAGCTTGGTCCGAAGCACTTACCAGCATACAGTAAAATAAAGTTGGTAGACAGTCCCAAAGAACGCTGTTGAGGAATTAGGTCAGAATGTATTTCAGTATCGTGTCAGAAGACACGGTTTCACGACTGAACCTGGCAGGCATCTGCAAGACATGAGTACGTTCAGAAACACAACTCCCATATTAGAGAAAAATGGACTTCAAGTGCACAGAAGCCACGCTGCCAAGTGGAAAAAGCATGGGTTGAGTCATGGGGCCTGTCTTCTATTCTAGGCTCTGCCACTTGTCTGCTCTGTCACCTTGGTCAAGTCCCTTCATTCCTGCGCCTCACTTACTCATCTCTAAAATGGGGATTAAGACCATGAGCTCCATGTATGACAGGGGCTGTGGCCAACCTGATTATCATTTTTTTAAAAATAGTATTTATTAAGGGCTTACTATGTGCCAGGTACCGTACTAAGTGCTGGGGTAAATACAAGTTATTCGGGTTGGACGCAGTCCCTATTCCATATAGGATTCACAGTGTTAATGCCCATTTTACAGATGAGGTAACTGAGTCACAGAGAAGTTGAGTGACTTGACCCTATTCCATATAGGATTCACAGTCTTAATGCCCATTTTATAGATGAGGTAACTGAGTCACAGAGAGGTTGAGTGATTTGTCCATCGTTACTCAGCAGACAAGTGGTGGAGTGGGATTAGAACCCAAATCCTTGTGACTCCCAGGCCTGTTCTCTCTCTACTAGGCCATGCTGCTTCTCTGAATCGTGCATCTACCCCAGTGTTTAGTACAGTGCCTGGTACATAGTAAGTGCTTAACAATTACCTTTTCTTTTTTAAATTGCAAAATTGGTCAGTGTACTGCAGGAAAAGGAGGTTTGTGTATATAAAATCATGACATCCTCTCTTTGGTGCATACTGATAATTGTCATTTATCTATTTGTTTAAATCTATATCAGACTGCATTCCTGAATTCATTTTTTTCCTCATTTGGTGTAGGATGATAGCACTGCTCATGTTTTGTTCCTCGCCATTATTGTTTTTGTTTTATACTCCGCCAGTTCCTTTCTGGAAGACATTGTATTGAAAAGTTCCTGCAGGTCCTCTATAGGTGGAAGACGTTTATATGGCTTTTCCTATTTACATAAAGTGTTCATTTCTATAAATGTAAATAGAGTGAGTGGAATTGAAGATGTACCAGGTGAATTTCAGGGGTCTCCGGGAGAATAGTTCATGTTGGGTTCTAAGCAGAGTGGAAGATGACGGGCCCCCAAAGGGATGGTAGAGAATAATATTGATTCATCCTGGCATGACTTGATATTTTGGCAAAAGTGAGGACAGATGAATGGTAACCTTTTGTGCTGCCCTGCCCACTCCCGTGGGCTTGTGACATGGAATCCCTATTGCATCTCGTGTTAGATATGAAAGGCAATATACTTTTGTGCTCACTCTTGACTCTACCGCCTCTGTCCTCTCACTCCATTCTCCTGGCTTGGTACGTCCTTATTCCTCAAACCTGACAGATTGCACTAGTCCTCATATTCAAAACCCTCCTGAAGGCCCACCTCAATCAACTGCCATGTTTACTGAGCACTTACCTTGGGCAGAACGTTGTACAGAGTTCTTGGGAGAGTACAACTTACCTTCCCCCAAGTGATTCCAGGCATTCCAAGTCCTATAAATCCATCAGCCGTCTTTGGCACGTATGAATTTATTTGCACTTTCGAATAGATGTCGTATATATGTTTATTCGAGTGTACCTTCCGTCAGTTCTTCCGATTACTCTGTTGATAAGTACATTTATGTCCCCCATTATATAGCCTTTCGTATAGATGTTGTATATATGTGTATTCAGTTGTACATTCGGTTAGTTCTGATTACTCTGTTGATAAGTACATTTATGTCTGGCTCCCCATTATATAGCCTTCTTTATGGGCTGGGAGAGTGTCATTTGCTTGTTTCGTACTTCCCAAGAGCTTAGAAATATGAGCTCAATTGGGTGTGCAATAAATGCTATTACTATTGATACTTGGTGCAGTTGGCATATTAAATGTATTTATTTCATTATAGAGTTAACCAGACCAGGGGCAAGTATATATTGGATTATTCACCTTAGGTTAAAAATGACAGTCATGTTTCTCATTGACCACCAAGCCCCTGACAAACTGGGAAATTTTACAGATATTTTGAATTGAAGCATATGAATTAATTTTTCAGTTAATCAGTGCCTTATATTGAGCACTTACTATGTGTAGATCACTGCACTAAGCGTTCGGAAGAATACCCTGCAATAAGCAGATTCCCTGCCCACAAGAAGCTTACAGTCTAGAAGGAGAGACAGCTATTAATATAAATAAATTATAGCTATGTATAGAAATGCTGTGGGGTAAATATAAAGTTCTTAAAGGGTACAGATCCAAGTGCAGAGGTGATGCAGATGCGTGAGAGATTTGGGGAAGATCTTGGAGGAGATATGGCTTTAATACGGCTGTGCGGGTTGGGAGAGCGGTGGTCTGTCATATATGGCGGGGGAGGGAGCTCCTGGTCAGAGGGAGAAGGCCGGGGTTGGCGGTGCGATAGACGAGAATGAGGTACAGTGAGTAAATTGGCATTACAGGAGCAAAGTGTGCAGACCGGGTTGTAAGAGGGAAATAAGTGAGGTAAGGTGGGTGTGCCCCAGCTGATTCAGGGTTTTAAAGCCAGTGAATGGTAAGAAGTTTCTGTTTGATGAGTTGAGTGGGCAATCACTGGAGGTTCTTCAGCAGTGGGGAGACGTGGACGGAACTTCTTTTAGAACAATGATCCAGGCAGCAAAGTGAAATATGGACTCTGGAGTGGGGAGAGACAGGAGGCAGGGGAGGTCAGCAAGGAGGCTCATGGCGTAGTCAAGGTGGGATACGACAAGTGTTCGGATCAGCGTAATAGCAGTTTGCATCAGTCAGTGGTATTGGGTGGAGAGAGGGCCGATTTTAGTGAAGTTGTGTAGGTAGAACTGACAGGATTTCGTGACAGATTGCATTTGTGGGTTGCATGAGAGAGGTGAGTTGAGGATCATGTCAAGGATAAGGACTTGTGAGATAGAGTTGATAGCGTATCATTATTTAAATAGATAAAAACTGCAGCCCTTTAGGAAATATTTCTGTATTACCTTCTTCCTCTTATCCTGTTTTTCCTCAGTGAAATCACTAATTGAAAACAAAAAATGAGACAGTGCATCAAGAAGTTCACCTTTTAATTATTGTGCAATCGTATCGCATTATAGTCATCTGGGAACAACTGCAGAATAGTAACTGCTTAAAAATGAAGCTTTTGCAGTTGGGAAATAATACTGCTTTTTTGTTTTCAGTATATCTTTAACAGTCCAAAGAACGTCACCTTATTTTGGAATGATTATCTCTGGAATTCCATTTTAAAATTTATTTTGATTTTTTAAAAACTTTTTATTTCATAAAGCAGTATTAACAACCTTATAGAATAGATTGAACTTCATCTATGCGGTCTGTAAGCCAAAAGAGTTAGGAATGCCAGCAAGCACTCTGGCTTGCTCAAGGCCCAGGTGGCAATTTGCTCTGAGGGCTGGGACTGTGGTCTTGGGGGGAGCCTTCATAGAGGGTCCCCCTCTTCTTCCTACTGGAGCAGTGTTGCTTCTAAACTCAGTCATGGCCTGTTTTGCCCCCCAGTTCCCTTGCTGGTGGCCAACTAGGTGAATTGAGTCGCTGTGGAAATGAAAGCCCTCACTAGTTTTGGGTCCCACGAGGGCTAAAGCTTTGCGATGCCATCATGGAGACCTACGTCCTCCACTAGCCGAGCCGTTGGCCGGAGCCAGCAGTTACCACCGAGATCCCTCGGCCTACTCTGGAAGTGAAAACAGCGGAATGGCGGATGTAAATGAATGCCTGCTCCCCATCTGTCTCCTCCTCCCTCTTTCAGATCATCTCCTCATCTCTCTCCCCTCTGGCTTCTCTACCCATCCTGTCATCTCCCCTCTCCCCCACCATCCTCCGTGACCCTTCACTCCTTTCCGCCACACTCCCTTGTCACCTCCGGTCAGATCAATCCTCAGCTCCGCACCCGCCTCTGTGTCACTGGGTTCGTGCATCGTCTCTGTGCCAAGCATGAGTTTGGGGGCCAGTCGGTGAAAGTTTTATAATTTTTAAAGTAGGGAGATCGGGGTTAGGTAGAGGGGAGAACACTGAGGACCGGTATAGCCTTGGAAGGCTTGGGCTCCGACACCCAACTTCCCACCACCTCCTACCAACTGCTGATAGAAGAGATGACTGTTCCCATAATGGCTGGGAGAACACAGAGCCAACTTTCTGGTCCAGGATGCCCCCAGTGTTGGAGGCTGTGGGTTGTGGGGGTGAGGCCTGAACCTCACCACTCAATCAATCAATCAGTGGTATTTATTGAGCGCTTACTTTGCACAGAACCCTGTAGTAAGCACTTGGGAGAGTCCAATGCAAAATAATTGGCAGACATGTTCCTTGCTCATAAGGAGCTTACAGTTTAGAAAAACTCCACCCCCTGTTCTCTCATCTCCCCTCTTCCTCCCCCCCCCAGAAAACGAAAGATATGAAAGGAGGCAGGTCTTTACTCTGGAACCCCTTGAGCTCCCAGGCAGACTGTCTAACCCTTTTTTGAGGTTTCTTATTTGTTATTACTGGTCATTATGGACCTTGTCTAGCTTGGCGCACCGTACCAGTGACAGATACCATCGTTATTATTATTTTAGAGAGCTGAATTATTTTCCTCCTATGCGTGTCACCACCCCCTTTTAGACTGTGAGTAATTCGAAGGCAAGAGCTGTGTCTGTGGCTGCTAATTGTCGTCGTATTTTTCTCCGGTGCCTAGTACGAGACGTGGCACATTTAATGTGCTTAGTGAATGCGGGAATGATGATGGTGAAGCTGTTTATACTTCATACCGTTCTGTAATGTCAGTCAGAGAAAGCGATGTGTATGATTCCTGCGTGAGTATTGGGTAGGGAAAATGATTTAGTATAAAATGTCAGTAATTTTTTATTATTATTAGCATAGGAGAATTTGCTCCCTCTCAGCTGCTAATCTGTCAAAGAGCAGATTTCTAATTGCTTTGAATATTCAATATAGGCTGTCATTGAAATAATCAGGACAGGTTTTATTCATTGCCAAAATGCAGCCTGGGTAAAAACTGCATGCCCTGCAGACTTGACACTCTGAAATTCATTGGACCCAAAACAGATCCTTAAAACTCAGCACAGTATCTGTGTGATTTTGACTATCCATGCTATTTAAGTGCCTCTTGCATGTAGAGCACACCTCCTTGTCTCCTGTCTCTCCCCTCTCCAGTTCGTATTTCACTCTGCTGCCTGGATGTCTTTTTCTCAAAAAAATAACACTCAGTCCACATCATCTCCTTACTCAATCAATCAGCGATACTTATTGTGCCCTTATTGTGTGCAGAACACTGCACTGAGCACTTGGAGCTGACAAAACAGTTGGTAGACACAAGAACACCTCTACCGCAGCTCTGCATCGAATAGTTCGGTCCATGTTCCCCCATTGTGAAAGAGCCTCCAGTGGTTGCCAATCCACCTCCTCCTCAAGCCGAAACTCCTTACCGTTGGCTTTAAAACACTTGATCACTTTGCTCCCTCCTATTTTACCTCACTGATTTCCTACTGCAAACCCAGCCTGCACATTTTGCTCCTCTAAAATCAGCCTGCCCACCGAGCAGTTGCCCACTCGTCTATCTCGCCGCCGTCCCCTCACCTACGTCCCGCCTCTGGCCTGGAACGCCCTCCCCCTTCAGTTCTACCAGACCACAACTCTGCCCACCCTCAAAGCTTTATTAAAGTCACATCACATAGGAGATACAGCCTGGCCTAGTGGAAAAAGCGTGGGCCTGGGAGTTAGAGGACCTGAGTTCCAATCCTGGATATGCCACTTACCTGCTGGGTGACCTCGGACAAGTCACTTAACTTCTCTGTGCTTCAGTTCCTTAATCTGCAGAATGTGCTTTCCGTACCTGTTCTCCTACTTAGACTGGGAGCCCAATATGGGACCTGATTATTTGTACCTGCCCCAGTGCTCAATACAGAGCTTGACACGTAGTAAGTGCTTAATAAATACCACAATTACTATCTCTTGTAAGAGGCCTCCCTCGATGGAGCCCTCATTTTCTCTACTCCCTCTCTCTTCTGCCTCACCTTTTCACTTGGATGTGTATTCTTTATTAACCTGCCCTCAGGCCCTCTGCACTTATGTACATATCCATAATTTATATTAAAATCTGATCCCTGCCCCCTCCAGACTGTAAACTCATTGTGGACAGGGGACATATCTACCCACTCTGTTATATCGTATTCTCCCAAGCGCTTAGTACAGTGTGCTGCATACTGTAAGTGCCTAGTTAAATACCACTGATTGATCGATCAATTGACTGAATGATTACGCAGAATCGGGAATCCGTGGGACCTGGTGTCTCTTGTGCCCTCAGGCCTCTGGGATCTATCCCGGGCTCCCGGATGGCTCAGAAAGCTTTCAGCATCCTATTTTCCAAAGCAGGAGTGAAGCCATGGCCCCTGGGTCGGGGAGAAGGAGAGGGGCGGCGTTTAGGATGTCGGGAGGGTTGCCGAGGTTTGTGGTTTGGCCCTGCGTGGAGCAGTGAGAAGACTGAGGACTCTTTGACCAGCAACAAACTTAATTTTAGTATCATTTTTTAATTGTGTCTATAGCCAGCTTTCTTTTGTCTTTCACTGTGTGTCTTTCCTCCCCTCCATTAGATACTAGGCCCTTTCTGTGGGCTAGAAACTCTATGTGAACTACTGTAGTGTATATTTTTCCTAGTGCTTAGCACAATATATCTAGTGAATGTTGCTCCAGACTGAAAGCTCGTTGCGGCAGGGAATGTGTTTATTATAGGGTACTCTTCCGAGTGCTTAGTACGGTGCTCTGCACACAGTAAGCGCTCATTAAATACGATTGACTGTTGCTGTAGTTGACTTGCCATTGCCTTAAATAATTTTCAATTAAATATATTGGGACTGTGGATCCTGCATTGGCCTTTTCAGTCTCTCTCTGTGTCTCTCTCTGTCTCTTTCATACACACACACACTCTGTCAGTGGTGTCATATTCCGGAATGAAGGACAATTATATGTAACAATTGCAGTTCAATTGTGTAGAAGCCAATCCAGTGAAAAGAGCGCAGGACTGGGAGTCAGACTCAGGTCCTAGTCCATCTCTGCCGCTTGCCTGCTGCAGTGACTTTGGGAAGTCACTTAATTTCTCTGTGCCTCAGTTTCCTCATCAGTAAAATGAGGATAAAGTCTTCACTCTCCCTCTCTTTTAGATAGTGAGCCTTGTTTGGAACAGTTATTCTGTTGGATAGGATGATTTTGTTTCTGCCCCAGTGTACTTAGCACAGTGCTTGGCACATTGTGAGTGTTTAATAAATATCACTGTTGCTTTGGATATCATTATTAATAAGAAGAAATTCTAAACTGCCTAAAAATATCTCTCCTACCCTGATTTCGCTTCCTGAAAGTACATTCAAGCTTAGCCAGTTCCTTATTAATATGTCTTAACCATAAAACATTATCATTGCTATTATTATTACTGTATTTGTTAAGCACTCACTCTGGGTCAAGTACTGTTCTAAGCTCTTGGGGTAGATACAAGTTAATCAGGTTGGACATTGTCCCTATCCCCTTGGGACTCGTAGTCTAAGTAGGAGGGATAACAGGCATTTAATCCCCATTTTACAGTTGGGGAAATTGGATGCACAGAGAAGTTAAGCAACGTGCCCAAGCTCACACAGCAAACAGTTGTCAGAGCCAGGGTAAGAACCCAGTTCCTCTGACTCCCAGGCCCCGTCTTTCCATTAGGCCATGCTTCTTTGCAAGCATTCTAACTTCAGAGTAAACATCTGGGCAATAAAGCCAGTATTTATTTATTTGACTTGTATTGAAAATATTCCTTGTATTTTTTATTTACAGTTCAGAGCAGTATTCAGAGGTTTCAAGAGAAGTTTTTTATTTTTGCATTGACACCTCAACAAGTGAGAGAAATATGCATTTCCAGGTAAGTGTTTAGTGTATATTTCTGTGAGGATGTTTTAAACTGTTTTCTGTACTAGACCCTTAAAACGGTAGTGAAATGATTGCATCAGGCAGTATTATTTTAAGTATTTGAAACCAGATTGATTGATTACTAAAGTCTGTTGTGATTAGTATTAGCTCTGCCAGTGATTTTGTGATGTTTCTAACTGTGAAAAACTGAAAGAATTTGTGAGATGCTGGAGGACAAGGAGAAACCGCAAAAAGGCCATAAAAGAGAAGACTTTCAGGCCTTATAAATTGTACCTTAGAAAAGCAGAAGAGCCTTTAATTGAATTGTGATTTTACAAATGAATAAAGTGAAGTGACTTCATTGTTTAAAAATTATACTCACTAGGAATAACCATTTAATATTTTTATTCCTCTTTGCAATTGTGAACTCTTTTTCAAATCCTCATGAGAGAATCCTTTTAGGTTTTAGTTAAGTCACTTTCCCGTGGACTCAACGACTGATGAAATATGCCTGGAGGATAAATAGGCTCCCCCAGATAAATGTGGTTTTGAATATGAAGAAATTTTGTTTGCACTTCCCCCACTCTCTCTCTCTCTTTTCCCCTCCTTATATGAGATATAAATATCAATCTGTTGTATTTATTGAATGCTTACTAAGTGCTTGGGAGAACATACTACAACAGAATTAGGAGAAAAGTTCCCTGCCCATAACAAGTTTACAGCTGTTTTAATATATTTTAAACATTGTTTTAATATGTTGTAATATGTTTTATTAACATATTGTTTTAATATGCACTTAAAACACAGTATTACTTGTGACTGTAGAAGCTTGGTTTTTCGCTCCTCCAAATACTTCCACCAAATGGTGATAAATCGTGTAGTTTACAGAAAAACTACACAAGTTCCGTGAGAAGCAGCATGGCCTAGTAGAAAGAGCACAGGCTTGAGAGACGGGGACTTGAGTTCTAATCCGAGCTCTGCTACATGCCTGGTATGTGACCATGGACAAGTCCCTTAACTTTTCTGTGCCTGTTTCCTCATCTGCAAAATGGGAATTCAGTACCTGCTGTCCCACCGTCCTGGACTCTGAACCCTGTGTAGGATGGGGATTGTGTCTGACCCGATTATATTGAATCTATCCCAGTGCTTAATACAGTGCTTGGCACATTCATTCATTCATTCAATCATATTTGAGCACTTACTGTGTGCAAAGCACTGTACTAAACACTTGGGAGAGTACAGTATAACAACGGACACATTCCTGCCCACAAAGAGCTCACAGTCTAGAGGGGCACATAGTAAGCACTTTAATACCACAGTTCTTATTACTAGTAAAATTAAGTAATTGAGTCCTTAACATTTGATATTGAACGTTGGAAGTAGGAGTGTACTCTCCTTTTTTCCATCTATTTACAGAATACATTTATGAAAGGAAGCAAGGTCGTGTGACTGTCTCTGGACAGTTTATTTCTAGTAAAGGTATTATAGGACTCAGTTCCCCAGTCAACTGCAGGATTTAAAAAAAAATGCACTATAAAGCTCATATTCTCCCAAACCTATAAAGCCTTTGACTTCCAGGAGGCGTGGATAACTATTTTGGAAGTGTTAAATTATAACAGGTTAAAGATAACCAGAAACTAGAGAAGGGTGATATTTTCCAAATTTTAATATATTCAGTGGCTGTGATGAATTTCTGAAGATGTTGTTGTTTTCAAATTGGGGCCAATACGATAGCAAATGTTAGAGTAAATACAGTATTTTAAATACTTAGGAAATTGGTTGATCGATGGCATTTGTTAAAGCGTACTATGTACGTGCCAAGCACTGTTCGAAACACTGGGGTAGATATAAATAAGGTCGGACATAGTATATGCCCCACATGAGGCTTACAGTCTGAGTTGAAGGGAAGGGTTGAATCCCCATTTTACAGATGAGGTAATTGGGGCACAGAGAGGTTAAGTGACTTGCCCAAGATCACACAGCAGCAGCAGACACGTGGCAGAGCTGGGATTAGAATCCAGGTCCTCTGACTCCCAAGCCCGTGCCCTTTCCACTAGGCCATGCTGCTTCTGATTTTATGCTTAGTTTCTCTACCAGATTTTGGGTTGAAAATGATTGTATTCGCAAAAGATATATTTTCAGTAGTATTTTTCCTTTGTTAAAGTGTGAAAACTCATTGCTCTTTCTTAAGGATACTCTGTTCTTTCCAACAGGGATTTTCTGCCAGGTGGTAGAAGAGATTACACTGTCCAAGTTCAGCTAAGGTGATCTTGTGTTTTCAGTTGCCTATTTTGTACTGTCCTTATAGTTTCAGAAACAAAGTATAGTATGTTTAGAATGATTGATTACTTTGCTGCCTAAGGATGATATTTCTCTTTGAATACAGATTGTGCCTAGCAGAGACTAGCTGTCCTCAAGAGGATAACTATCCAAATAGTCTGTGTATAAAAGTAAATGGAAAGCTGTTTCCTTTGCCAGTAAGTTGCCTTTGTCAGTAAGTTACTACAATTTACTCAGCTTTCTTTGTCAGCTTCCTTGTAATGTACACAACTTGTATGAAATTGTAAAAGTGATTCAGACTAATGGGGAAATAATTTGAATGGCAAGGACTGAGTTGCCAAAAAAAGAGCGGAGAGTCATAAAAGTGAATCCATATTTTCCTATATCAGTGGGAAGGGCGTTTTTATGTTTTTTTATGGTGTTTGTTAAGCACTTACTATGTGCCAGGCACTGTTCTAAGCGTTGAGACAGATATATGATAATCAGGTTGGACACAGTCTATGTCCCAGAGGGCGCTCACAGTCTTCCCATTAATGTCTCCCCCCCCCAAACTGTAACTCGTTATGGCCAGGGAACATGTCTGCTAATTCTGCTGTATTGTACTCTCCCAAGTGCTAAGTATAGTGCTCTGCACATAGTAAACACTCAGTAAATACCATTGACTGCTGGATAAATCCCCATTTTACAGATGAGGTAATGGAAGCACAGAAAAGTGATTTGCCCAAGGTCACACAGCAGACAAGTGGCGGAGCTGGGATTAGAACCCAGGTCCTTTTGAATCCCAGGCCCATATTCTATTCACGAGGCATGGTGTTCCTCTCTCAGCTCTTTCATTTTCCTTTGAAATTTTTAACTAAACACGAATAGAAGTATTTCAAGTCTTTCTTTAGTTTGCGAGCAATTTTGGTTGTCTCATATTAGTGGAGACGTAATGGAATTGAAGATGGTACAGAGAAGGGCAGCCAGGATAATCAGTGGGATGGAGAAGTCTGTATAAGGATGTATTGAAAAGACTAGGACTTGTCTAGAAAGCTAAAGGCTGAGATGGCATCCAGATGAAGGGGGTGGATGGGATGAACACAGAATTGTTCTTCACCAAATCCTACTGCAGGGTGAGGGGGCATCCAGAATTTGTTAGTACAGGGAGTTGTTTTGGATGAAAATGTTAAAAGGTTCAGCGGGGTTTGCCTAAACTAATGGATTAGAGATTCCGAGGTAGAAGTCTCCTATCAGGAATGATGAACAAGCCTCAGTCAATCAGTGGTATATATTGAGCGCTTACTGTGCATAGAGCACTATACTAAACTCTTGGGAAAGTACAATACAACAGAGTTGGTAGACCCATCCCTCGCCCACGGTCCTGAGACCGCAGGACCAAGAACCTGCACGGGTGGATTGGCGAGAGTAGTTTTGCACAGGATCACTCGCCCTCTCTCTTCCCTATCAGTTCCGTCCCCGCTTGAATGGAAGCGCAGAGAGGAGGTAGGAGGGCAGCAGTCAATATTAAGAATGTATAAGGAATAGAGAAGCAGCATGGCTTAGTGGATGGAGCGTGGGCCTGGGAGTCAGAAGGGCCTGGGTTCTAATCCCGGCTCCGCCACTTGTCTGCTGTGTGAAGGAGGGCAAGTCACTTGACTTCTCTGGGTCTCAGTTACCTCATCTGTAAAATGGGGATGAATCAATCATTTTTATTGAGCACTACTGTGTGCAGAGCACTGTACTGAGTGCTTGGGAGAGTACAGTTTAACAATATAGCAAGCACATTCCCTACCCAAAACATGTTTACAGTTCTAGATAAAGACTGTGAATCCCAGGTGGGACATGGGCTGTGCCCAACCTAATTACTTTGTATCTACCCCAGCACTTAGAACAGGGCCTGGCACATAGTAACTGCTTTACACATTCCGTAAAATAAAAAAAAAGTGAGGGAGAGAAATGTTAGATCAGGGCCTGATTTGGGCTGGCTCTAAGGTAATTGCTTCTATTGCGGTGGTTCTTTATTTCACTTTGGTGACCTTCCGATCCGAAGACCAGCTCTTCGTCAAGATTACTAACTATCCACAGCACGGGTAGTTAGGGCAGGAAGAAGCTTCCATGTGCAGAAATAGTGGAACTTCTGGGCTTGAAGCCCCTCTTCTCCCCTTATTCTTCACTGCTGGCCGTAGTCGTCCACTTATAAAATGTGGTCAAAGGATGGCAAATAATCGCCCACCCCTGAGTTAGATATCCACAGTCATTAGGAGGGATGGAAAAGACGGCAGCCATCACTTGATTACTCTAGGTGTTCAGTTGTTGCTCTGATCTAGAAGCCACATTTCTTATATCAGATCGTCCACCACTTAACCGATGAAGCTTATTTGCCATAAGCCAATTTCTACTAAACTACACACAAGTCTTTGAAACTTAAATATTCTTATCCAACTGATGACTCTTAAATTACTGTAAATGAAGCTTTTTCACCTCTAGAAATCTTAATGTGGTTTACTTGATTCTCAGCACATAGTTGAACTATTTATTCAAGGATGTTTGCTAAGGAAAAGTAAACAATAGTAATAAACTTGGCAGGCACTGAAATCCAGGTCTTTATCATCCTTTAATTTGTTTTATTAGTTTAATTTATTAATTGGATGGTAAATATTTCTATGAATATACCATCCTTACTTTAAAAACACCGCATCTGCAAAGAAACCTCATTGATTAATATAAAATGTCAACTCTTAAAATTCCCATGAGTTTCTTCTCACGATAAATGCCAAGTATTCTGTGATAAACTATATAGATCAGTCAGTTGTATTTGTGAAGCACTTATTGTGTGCAGAGCACTGTACTGATGTCTTAATTTACTGACTGATTATGGAGCTCATGTTCACATTTTTTTAAAATGGTATATGTTAAGTGCTTACTATATGCCAGGCACTGTAGTAAGTGCTGGAATAAATACAAGATAATTGAGTTGCACCCTGTCTGTGTCCCACACAGGACTCACAGTCTTAACCCCCATTTTACAGATGAGATAACTGAGGCACAGAGAAATTAAGCAACTTATTCAAGGTCATATATATACAGTTGACAAACTGGCAGAGCCAGGATTGGAACCCTGTTGCCAAAATTAGAAGCAGCGTGGCCCAGTGCAAAGAGAACAGGCTTGGGAGTCAGAGGACCTGCCAAATGCTTGCTGTCTGAGGTTGGGCAAGTCATTTCACTTCTCTGTGCCTCAGTTCTCCTGTTTTCACTTTTACTTAGATTGCGAGCCCCATATGGGACAGAGACTTTGTCCATCCTAATTCAGTGCCTAGAACACATGGTAAGCACTTAACAAATACCATAAAAAAAAAATTAGACACTCAGACCCTGTAGATAACACATTTGTAATTTTTTTCCCCACAATTTAAACAGTAAATGCAGGTAGTCACTAATACCTTCGGTGTTTCGTCAGTCAGTCAATCGATGCAGAACACTTTACTAGGCACTTGGAAGAGTACAGCAGAGTTGCTAAATACACTCTCTGCCCACCAGGAGCTTACCTCCTCGAGGGGATAGTGCTCTTTTGATGCTAAGTTTGAAATCACAAAATCATGTTGAGAGGAAAGTGAGTCTCAAAAAGATGGTTATATAGAAATGGATTCTCCTTTATCAGTGAAAAGTCAAAGTTGAAGAGAGGGCTGCTTTATTAATCCTTTATGAACAGCTGTCCTTTAGGTTTCATAGAGATACCATTGATCATATTATTGTATGTGGGAAGGTTTTCTCTCACTGGGCCGTAGCCTCTGTCATTTCTCTCAGCTTTTCAAAGACTCTTTTCTGCTCGTCAGTCACCTTTCAGTCGATCAATCAATGGTATTTATGGAGCACTTACCGTGTGCAGAGCACTGTACTAAAGAGCTCGATAGAGTACAGTATAACTAGTATACAGAATAGCAGAGTTGGTAGACATGTTCCTGCCCACAGTGAGCTTACAGTCTAGGGGGGAGGCAGGTATTAAAATAAATTCCAGATTTCAGTGGTATATATTGGGCACTTACTTTGTGCAGAGCACTGTAGTAAGAATTAGGGAGAGTACAGTACAGCAGAGTTGGCAGACGCGTACCCTGCCCACTACCAGCTAAAAGTCTAGAGGAATATGTATATAAGTGCTGTGAGGATGGGGTGAAGAAAAGGTACAAATCCAAGTGTGAGGGTGACGCAAAAGGGGTAGGGAGTAGGGGAAATGAGGTCTAATAAGGGAAGGCCTCTTGAAGGAGATGTTATTTTAATAAAGCTTTAAAGGATGGGAGAATGGTTTTTCAGACATGAAGGGGGAGGAAATTCCAGGCAGTGGTGGGTCTTCGGCGAGGGGTTGGTAGTGAGATAGATAAGACTGAGGTACCTTGAAAAGGTTGGTGTTAGAGAAGGGAAGTGAGAATGCTGGGTTGTAGAAGAAAATCACGAGGTAAGATAGGAGGGCAAAAGGTGTTGAGTGGTCTAAAGAGGTGATTGTCTTCGACATCCTCGTTGGGGAAGGACGAATACGTAACCCCAAAACAAGGATATTCAATTTTAGCAATGGATTTAGTCAGATCTCAATTTTAATTAGGAAAGTTGCTCCAAGAGCAGGTAATCACCTTCAAGTCTAGAAGTTGTCCTCTAACACCATATTAGGGGCCTGGATAAAATGTATTTCACAGAACTTAAAAAAAAACACAAAACAGAGGAGTGAGTTGGAAGTCCTCCGTGGCTTATTGAGAGCGAAAAGAGGTTGTCAGTGGAAAAAAATGAATCTCTGAGAAATGGAAAGTTCACTTGAATGAGAATCTGAAAATCTCCAGGCCAGGAGCACAGTGTTCTTTGAACTCTTTTTATTTTTGCTTGCCCAATTTCCCACTTGCAAGAGTTTCTAGATGGAAGAGAACTCTCTTGGAATAATTTTCAAGGTGTTGGAAGTTTTCCTGGCAGAAAATACCGATAGATTTAAGAATGACTTTGAAGAATGAGTGTGTGAAAAACCCACAGTAGGCTATTACAGGAAAAGGTCAAGCACATCTCTAAAAATGCAGTAGAATGACAACGGAGAAGAGCTGTCATACTGCTCCTCCTTTGGACTGTAAGCTTGATGTGGGCAGGGAACGAGTCTCCCAACTCTGTTAAAACGAATTTTCACAAGTGCTTAGTACATTGCTCTGCACAGAGTAGGCATTCAGTAAATACCACTGATTGGAGCCAGAAAACTGGCTGGATAGGTCACTGGTCTAGCTCAGTATGGCACCATTTAAGTTCTCGTTTCTTACTGGATTCTTAAGCCGAGCTATGTAGAATAGGTTGAAAAAGAATAGGTTGCACAACCCTGCTTTATTCCATTGATGATGAGGAAAGGATCAGGCAGTACTCCTTCAGTTCTGACGTGACTGGCCTTATCATTGTAGAGTCATCTTGCACTCTTGATGAACTGAGCCACCAAACTTGTTTAATAGTTACTAGCAGTATGGCATAGTGGATAGAGCATGGGGCTGGGAGTCAGAAGGGTCATGGGCTCTAATTCTGCCTCTGCCACCTGTCTGCTGTGTGACCTTGGGTAAGTCACTTCACTTCTCTGTGCCTCAGTTACCTCATCTGTAAAATGGCGGTTGAGAATGTGAGCCCCATGTCGGACTGTGCCCAACCCGATTTGCTTGTATCCACCCCAGTGCTTAGTAAGATGCCTGGCCCATAGTAAACATTTAACAAATACCACAATTTTTATTAAATCCCAGAACTGCCTGTGGTCTCAGTGGCTTTTACGAGTTGTAAGAACATTGTGGGGACCTCTTAAGGTTGATCCTTTTTTTTTTCCTTTATTCCTTCTAGCTGAGATACGATAAAGATCATTGTCTCCTGTGCCCCAAAGTGGTCTGAAGCCAAAGAGTTTGACTAACGGTGATCTTATGTAGCTAATCTAGGGAGAATAATTAGGATCGTCAAAGCAGTGGAGAAGAGTGAGAGCTTCCCCAGTAAAATTCTCACCTTATGTCTTGAAGATAGTTACTTATAATAGTGGCATCCTTGGCATGCTGTAACATTTCTTCTGGTCCCGTAGATTAAGACTTTTCGGAGGCATCCTAGCACTGCATCCCTTCCCTGTGTCTGCCAACTCTACTGTATAGTTACTCTCCCAAACGCTTAGTACAGTGCTCTGCACATAGGAAGCGCTAACTAAATACCATTAATTGATTGATTTGTAGGTCCAGGAGCTTTTCATTATTTTCATGGCTTTAAGTGCAATATCGAATTAATTGAATATTAGAGCGAAGGCCACGTCACTTACTGCCCAGTTAACTTCTTCATAGAACTTTGTCCTCCATGGTGAAAAATGTTACAAAATCATCAGAGGGTCGTTGTCATCGCCTTACAGTTCGTCGCCTGTAACGAGAACGGTAACACAACCGTTCTTCCGAGATGCTATGGCAGCGTGTCTAGTCCAATACTAATAGTTGATAATTTCGACATTCATTAAGGCCTTCCAAGCACTGTATTCAGAGCTGAGGGAGATACAAACTAATCAGACACAGTCCCTGAACCACATAGGGGTCACAGTCTAAGAAGCAGGGAGAAGAAGTATCTTATCCCCACTTTGCAGATGAAGAAATAGGCACAGAGCGGTTAAAGGTCTTGCCCAGAACAAAGAAGGTCAGTGGCAGAGCTGGGACTAGAACCCAGGACTCTTGACTCCCAGCCAGTCCAGTGTGATTTTTACTAGGCAAAACTGCCTACATGGAAATTTTAGTTCATATAGACTCATCAGGGATGCATAGAAGACTTGGGTTGGTTTTAAACTTTATAGCCTTGGCATCTTCCATTTGTCATACGGGATTAGTAACTTCATATTCCATGGTGACTTTTGATAATCATCTCTTTTATCAGGGGTAAAAAAGAGCTGTAAAGTGGTGGTTATACACTGTGGGTTTTACTGCAAATAGTTCTCGGATCTTAGAGTCATTCTGTTTCACAATCAGTACTCACAAAACCCCAGAAATCTGTTTTTTCCCTTTCAGGGATTAAATATGTTTCCCCGTGTTGCTTTCTTTTTTGAGATTTTAAAATTCCTACTCTCTCCAAATCACCCTTGATTCTGAGCCACTTCGTTTTCAGTAGTGGGAGTCCCAGAGGAGGTCAGGGGTTTCCTGATAGTGATTAGAAAAGAATATAAACCCAGAAAAAACCACCTAATATATCATTTATCTTAACTCTTAAGGGTCATGTGTAAATCCTAGATATTTAATTTTGCTGCAGAGTAGAACTTGCAGTGTGTTTTCAAGGTTAAAAGAGAACTCAGGTTTTCTTCTGGCAGAATGCAAAAATGATTTGTGTGTGTGTGTGATTTTCAGGGCTATGCCCCTCCTCCGAAAAATGGAATTGAACAGAAACGACCAGGACGGCCTCTGAATATTACATCTTTAGTCAGATTGTCTTCAGCTGTGCCAAATCAGATTTCTATTTCTTGGGCATCTGAAATTGGAAAGGTAAATTTTAAGTTTCCTAAGCGAATGCGGTAAGAACTCAGCAAGGTTTTCTCTTCTTTTTCCCATGTAGCTAATTGTAAGAACGTCCAGATAGCTGGGTGGGGCAGTTTGGGGGCCATTAATGAATCCTCGTATTTTTCTGGGAAGGAAATTCTAGCGAAGGTAATCATGTTTTTATTAAAAAGCCTGACAATAATTTATATAAATAGTATCGAAGAAATTAAATATCAAGTGTATAGACTGAGAAGTAATTATGTGTAGAAGTTTGAAGCATTTGGGATCATTTCATTTAATTACAAAGGTTTATAAATCAACCAACCACCTGATTCCCGGTCTACTGTTATAGCAGTATTATTCAGTATCTATGTAATCTGTAATTGTTTTGATCAGAATTAATACTAAATTAAAAAATTAATGCTAAATAAAGAAAATACTAAAGAGCTGAGAAACTGTCTGTGAGCTTGCTTTACGTTAAATTCTGAAATATGCATGGCACGGGTCTGGGAGTCAGAAGTTGTGAGTTCTTATCCCAGCTCCATCGCTTGTCTGCTGTGTGACCATAGGCAAGTCACTTCATTTCTCTGGGCCTCAATTACCTCATCTGTAAAATGGGGATTGATACTATTAGCCCCATGTGGAACAGGGACTGTGTCCAACATGATTTGCTTGTATCCACTCCAGAACTTAGTAAGCGCTCAACAAATGCCACAATTATTATTAAATATACCTATTTTAGGGTTTTCTTTGTCCTTGAGTTAAAATTTTCCAAAGAGTATTAAACCTCAAAGAAACCTCCGTGCTGTTGTGAAAATGTGGCAGCAAATTGATACCCAGGGGTGATTAAAACCATTTTTCGTTTTTAAATCCTCAGACCCTTTACAGGAGCGTGACTTAAACAATTTAATCACTGGAGATACCAAATAGGATTATGTTCACCCAGAATTACATCCTTTTGTTCCTGCATTTGCACTGATAACCCTTGGCCAGATTCCTTCTGATTCTATAAAATTCCACTCTACTTTGGACTTTTGACATCATCTACATGATGCTGATTGTTAGAATCAAGAAGTATATATGTGTTTTTATAAGGCTTATATGAAATAGATTTAGACAGTTGACTTATCAATCCTCCCAACACCTATGGAGGTAAGGCCATTAGTAGCTTCGTTTCATGAAGCAGAAAGCTAGGTACTTGAATATTTTGTTCAGTGAAAGATTAGGGCAGAGCCGAAAATCAAGATCAGTGCTTAGTTACTAGTTAGTTATTGTAGAAACAGCATGGTTCAGTGGCAAGAGCCCAGGCTTAGGAGTCGGAGGTCTTGGGTTCTAATCCCGGCTCCGCTACATGCGAGAGGTGTGACTTTGGACAAGTCACTTCACTTCTCAATGCCTCAGTTACCTCATCCGTAAAATGGGGATTAAGATTGTGAGCCTCACGTGGGACAACCTGTTTACCCTGTATCCGCCCCAGGGCTTAGGACAGTGCTCAGCACATAGTAAGTGCTTAAATATCAATATTATTGTTATGATTAGTCCATTACAACATAACTCTTCTTTTCAGTATCTTGTTAAACTGGCCTTCTATTTGTAATTTTCTCCTCCGGTCTGGTTTCACTGAAATAGTGTATTTTTCCTGGAGAGGGGGAAGGAGAAATTGTAAGAAGTAGGATTAATTTTGGATAGAAATATAGAGTTGCCCAGAAAGTCTACCAGCGTGGAAGTGCTGGTGCCCAATAAATGCCACTGATGGATTGATTCATATACTGTTTATGTAGAATCACGTTTTTGTACTGTCCCCGGCAGAGGTTTTATTTAAGGGCATATACAATTAAATTTGTGAAGGGTCCCTTCATTGGGTCAGGGGAGAGGAGAAAGGGGGAGGCACAGTTAGATCAGTAACAGGACAGAATGGTCGAGAGAAAGCTAGCCATTAAGAGATCTGTTATGTGTTTATAGTAGTACTTGTTTATAATAGTACTTGGTAAGCAGTTATCCCAGAAGTTATCGTGGCCTTGCTCAGGAGGAAGCTGGGGTATAGATAGAAAGGTTCATTGATTTGCCCAAGACCATATACCAAATTGTCAGTCTTATTGAAATTAGAGTTTGGAGTTCAGGACTTTGCATCCTATTCTGGAACCTCTCTAAACTATTTTGCTTTCTACAATTATGACATAAATCAATTTTGAAGCCAATGTAATTGCATCGAGAGCTTATCCGTCAATAGTATTTAATAATTATTGTATTTGTTAAGCTTTTACTATGTGCCAAGCACTGTACTAAGTGTGCAGAGCAGTATACTAAGCGCTTGGGACAGTAAAGTGGCTCAGTGGAAAGATCCCGGGCTCTGGAGTCAGAGGTCATGGGTTCGAATCCCCGTTCTGCCACTTGTCAGCTATGTGACTGTGGGCAAGTCACTTAACTTCTCTGTGCCTCAGTTACCTCATCAGTAAAATGGGGATTAAGACTGTGAGCCTCATGTGGGACAACCTGATTACCTTATATCTACCCCAGCGCTTAGAACAGTGCTCTGCACATAGTAAGTGCTTAAATACCAACATTATTATTATTATTATTAAAGTACAGTAGAATGGCAACATCCCCTCCTCACAAGAAGCTTATAGTCTAGGGGGGAACGGACGTGAATATAAATAATGATCATCTTTGGAATAGCTATTTTCTTGTGGTTTTCTGAGCCATCATAGTTTCATGGAAGGTTTTTGAACTGAATTCTTAGAATTCCAAATCCAGCCCTGTTATAACAAGTTTTGTAGGGTGAAGGAAATCCTCTTCTCCATCCTTAACTCATTCTCTTTCTTTTTAGAATTACTCCATGTCTGTATATCTTGTACGTCAGCTCACGTCAGCCATGTTGTTGCAGAGATTAAAAATGAAAGGTATTAGGAACCCTGACCATTCCAGAGCATTAAGTAAGTAATGTCTGAAAGGTGAGCTTGCAAAACACACTTTTGGGGAGGGAAAAAAAAACGCATTGACCAAACAAGTTCCATAAATATGAAGATAATTTGGTCCTTCAGAAAACTACAAAGATGGAAACCACTCTAAATGGATACCTACCATTCACCGGAAAACAGGGTCAAGTTTAAGTTTGCTACAGGAAATATGATTCATATCCGATTGGGGCAAAACCAGTTTTGGAACCATCTGCTTAAGCTTATGAATGGCGTGGATAAGTGTTAATTATGATGACATTTTGACCAGTCATTTCCCTACCCCGCTTTGGCTTGAGGACACTAATTAAAACCCTCCAAGTGTTAGCATCAAACGTGTTTTTTTTTTTAACTTGGTGATAGTATTTGACTTGCCCACAGCGAGCATCGATAAATAAAATTTTGCTTTGTAGCATGTGGAGGCTCTTTTTTGATTTTCAGATTTTCAGTATTCAGCAGGAAATTTCATCCTGTTATGTTCAGCGCGTTACAGGAGTAATAGTTCTTGAAGATTTTTATCAGCTCCAAAAGTAGCATTCTATTCTTCGGGCCACTGGAGTTGCACAAAGGCAGTTTCAGATTAGGCCAGGCAGGGAGAAAAGTGTGATTCCATGCCACTTTTGCCTTAGCTGCCTGTCTTTGAAATGGGAATATATCCACTTATTCTTTTCCAGGGGTCACCATCCTAAGTAAAGAGAGATCAGATGACCCCCAAAGTAGATGTGGCCAGGGTAGCCAGTGTGGGGTGTGCTGTGGGCTGGACAGAATTCAGCCACCATTCCTTCTCTTTCACCCTTCTCTTCTGCCCGAGTTTACATGGCTCTCATTGCTCTGGAGCCCAGATAAACTACCAATGGCCAAGGGCTGAAACACCTCTTCTTGGCATAGTCTTTCCTCTCCCCAGCACTACCCCCATTACAAGACAATTATCCCCTCTTTTCCGGATCAAATGCCACTTAAGGGAAGAATCCCGAAATCGAATCCCACTGTGTTCCTAAGTGGAATAGAATAATGAGGCGGGAATGTTGCTAGGGGAATAGGATCGTGCATATCACCACCACCTTCTAGGTAGTCAAGAGAAAGTTGGGCATTACATTAAGTTGTTTGTATTACCTTGGAAATGTAAAATTTTAACTGGTCATTGGAAATTTGTCTTAAAGTGGGAAACAACTTTATTGAAAACAAATTGGAAAAAAAACCCCACACAGTAGTTTCTGCAAAGGAACTATAGGTAGCTCTCTGCAAGAGAAAGTGTTGAAGTTCAGGCTGTTGCCAAATTCCCATTTCCCACCCTGTTTATGGTTGTTGTCTTGTTGTTGATTTGGAATCACAACAGAAATTGTGCTCTTATGAAACCCCTTATCCTGAGCTTTCCTTTGGATTTTAAAAATGACATTTTTACCATTTAATAGACATTTCCTAAATATGGAACCCTATTTTTAGTTGTGATAGTGTTTGTTTATGAAAGCAGAAACTCAATATTTAACATGAAATGTCTCTTACCTAGTCAAATTGTGAATTTCCTTTAGAAAGCAGAATGGAAAATATAAATTTCTGTCTTCAAATACTTAAGAAATGTTTCGGGGTTTTTTTTAACATTTATTGTTTTGGGCTTTTTAAGTTAAGGAAAAACTCACTGCAGATCCCGACAGTGAAATTGCCACAACCAGTCTGCGGGTGTCTCTGATGTGTCCCGTAAGTAAAGGATATTTGGCTGTGCTTTTTTTCACGGAGCCACAGCTAATTTTATTTTCTATTGAAAACCAGATTGCGAGTAGGTATAACAAATGACAAATGACGTGACAAGTTTCCCGGCAAGAGATCATTTCACAAACTAAAAGCTAGTATTTACAGCGGACTATAGTATATGCAGCAGTGTTGAAAAATGCCAATTCAGTCAATAAGTATTTGCTCTAAAACCTGCTCAGAAAATTGTACCGTATTAAGTCAACACCGTCATCCACCAGCAATTAGTTATGTGCTTTTGCTCTTGTGAACATTATGTGTAGCACAAATGATCGTTTCGTAGTGATTGTAAAATGTGCTGCATCTAATAAGGGGAGGATTACTTTTAATCACCGAGTTATTTCTATTATGAGAGAAAGCATTTTAGAGAATAATAATGGTGAAGACCAAAGTTTCTTCCAAATAGGGATCTATGTCATACAGTACGTTTCCCTCAGTGATATTTATTCAGCACTTACTGTGTGCAGAGCACTGTACTAAGCACTTGGGAGAGTACAGTGCAGTCGAGTTGGTAGATATAATACCCGCCTCAAGCAGCTCACGATCTAATGGGAGTGACAGACATTAAAAGAAAGTACAAGTAAGGGAAGTGTAAGGGAATACAAGAATATGGACATTTGTGCAGTGGAGATGGGGTGAATATCAAAGCGCCTAGAGAGTACCGACCTGAGAGCATGGGCGAGGAGAGGAGAGGTTAGTCAGGGAAGGATTCCTGGAAGAGACAAGATCTTAGTGACGCTTTTAAGATGGGCAGGAAGTTCCAGGCAGGAGGGAGGGTGTGAGCAAGGAGTCAGTGGACAGCGAGAGAGATAAAAACAAGGATCAGTAAGTAGGTTGGTGTTAGGGGAAAGGAAGATGCAAGGAAGGTTGAAGTGGGGAGACGAGTGAGATAAGTAGAGGGGAGCCAGTGCCTAAAACCCAATGAGGAGGAGTTTCGGTTTGCTGAGCAATGGGCAGACATGCACAGACAGGTTTTGCAGAATTTTCCAAATTTCCCTAGTCTCTGCAGTGATTTGGAATAGGCCTGAGTTCAGAGGTAAAAGAGAATTACAAGCAAGAGCTTTAGGAGCCTAAGAAACTAAAGCATCTGTATAAATTTTGCAGAATAGTATTTGAAAGGTCTTTGTCTTGGGAAAGACAAGTAACTGGTTCGGAACAAAACGTCTTTCCTCGGTGCTTTTGTCTTGGCAATTTAGGACATTTTAGACCCATTAATTGTGGCTCAACAATGTTATCTGTTATTATTACCCCGGAGGCAGCTGTCACTTTGTGAATGCTAGCTTCCTGACTCATTACTGAGTCAAATGTGACATTCGTCAGAAATCACTGTATTTACCAAAGGAACTACTATATGTTTTTTGTGTAAACCGTATGGATCAGTTCCTCTTTGACTAAATTGCGTGGCGGAGTATAAAACAATCAGAATCCAGCCCGTCGAGAAATTGTCGCTCCCAAATGAAACATAAAGATCCAGCCTGTAGAGTCCTAAGCCCCCTAGGAGGATGCCCTAAACTCTTTCAGCTCTCTAGGGTGCCGTTTATTAAATCACTTCTTTAGCACGCTAAATGGTACCCTAGTCGTCTAAAAACTTTCTACATCTCCCAAAGTACCTGATGTATTCTGCAGGCACAGCTTACTCATTAAAAAAGATTCGATAGTAATTCTATTGGTTGGTGGGCATGGAGCTCACATAGTCCGTCTAGTCAAGCAATACTTCCTGAATCTGGCGGGCCTACTGAGATGAGCTTTATTGACCAAGTTGGGATGCCTCTAACTTTATCCAACGATCCTATTCTCGTTAAGCTACTTTTATCATCGCTCTAATGTGTTTCCCATGTTGCATCACTTGTCCTGCAGCTAGGAAAGATGAGATTGGCAATCCCTTGCCGGGCAGTGACTTGCACACATCTGCAGTGTTTCGATGCTGCTCTTTATCTCCAAATGAATGAAAAGAAGCCCACCTGGATTTGCCCCGTGTGTGACAAAAAGGCTGCCTATGAAAGTCTAATACTGGATGGGTACGATCATATTTTTTTTTGAAGTAATGTCGGTTTACAATGTAGGAATCAGAGTGGCACAAGAATGAATAAGGATGGTGTTTTAAGACTGGGGCCAAAGGGTTAGGTACGGTCAGTAATAAATCAGCCATGCGACCCAGTTTAATATGACAGAATTAAAATGGTTTTAAAATGATCACATAAAATTAATGCACTTGTCCTTTGTCATCTGAGCAAGGAAAGGGACTACAGAAGCAGTTCACTTTTGAACCTTTATTTTAATCTTGACCACCACTCTTCTGCACTTTTTACTTTCAGTTAAGTGGGAAAAATTTGAAGAGCTGCGACTCTTCAAAAATTTGCTGATTTTGTAGGAGCATTAGTTGTAAATTCCTATTTTGGATTTAAAGAGTTCATATTATTGATTCAGCTCCATTTATTGAGTGCTAAACAGAGTGCCATCCTGAGTGCTAGGAAGGATTCCAAAGGCAAGGCCAGAGAGGCTCCTAAATCATAACTTGGGAATTTCTTAAGATTTGGGTGGGAGGACTTTGAGGAGCTGAAGTTCCATTGGCTGCTTTCCAAACTGGAGTTAAGCGACTGCTTACATAGTAAGATCTTAACGAATACCATAATTATTATTATGCCATGTCTCCCCATACTAAAAAAACCCTCCCTTGACCCCACAGCTCCATCCAGTTATCACTCCATCTCCCTCCTACCATTCTTCTCCAAATTCCTTGATCTAATTGTCTACACCCGCTGTCTCAAGATCCTCTCCATTTCTCTCCTTGACCCTCTCCAATCTAGCTTCCTTCCCCCTCACGCCACAGAAACCACCCTCTCAAAGATCACAATTGATCTCCTCTCAAAGATCACAATTGATCTCCTCCTTGCCAAATCCGCCGGTCTCGACTCCATCCTAATCCTCCTCAACCCCTTAGCTGCCCTTGACGCTGTTGCTCCTCCCCCTCTCCCTTCCCATCCCCTCAGCACTGTACTCATCTGCTCAACTGTATATATTTTCATTACCCTATTTTGTTAATGAAATGTACATCGCCTTGATTCTGTTTAGTTGCCATTGTTTTTACGAGATGTTCTTCCCCTTGACTCTATTTATTGCCATTGTTCTTGTCTGTGTCTCCCCCGATTAGACTGTAAGCCCGTCAAACGGCAGGGACTGTCTCTATCTGTTGCCGACTTGTTCATTCCAAACGCTTAGTACAGTGCTCTGCAATAGTAAGCACTCAGTAAATACTATTGAATGAAAATGCTTGATCATCCACTTCTCCTGTAAACATCGTCCAACCTCAGCTTCACTGACACTGTCCTTTCCTGGTTCTCCTATTTCTCTGGCTGCTCAGTCTCTGTGTCTTTCTCAGGCTCCTCCTCTTCTGCCTCCCATCCTCTAACTGGGAGTTCCTCAAGGCTCAGTTCCGTTCCCCTTCTATTCTCCATCTACACCCACTCCGTTGGAGAACTTATTCTTCCCATGGCTTCAACTACCACCTCTGTGCAGATGATTCCCAAATCTGCACCTCCAGTCCTGATTGATTTCTCTCCTCTCTTCAGTTTTGCATCTCCTCCTGCCTTTAAGTTATCTCCCCTTAGATGTCCTGCCATCACCCCAAATGTAACATGTCCAAAACAGAACTCCTTATCTTCGTGCCCGAACCTTGTCCTCGACCTGATATTCCTGTCACCATAGACAGCACCATCCTTTCTGTCTCTCAAGCCCATAATCTTGGCGTTATCCTTGACTTTTCTCTCTCATTCAACCCAAATATTCAGATCATCACTAAATCCTGCCTGTCAACCTTCACAACATTGCTAAAATCCACCTTTTCCTTTCCACGGTAATGTCCATCCATCCGTACCTTGTTAATCCAAGCACTTATCCCTCCTTGATTATTGTATCAGCCTCCTTGCTGACCTCCCTGCCTCCTGTCTTTCCCCACTCCAGTCCATACTTCATTCTGTTGCCTGGATCATTTCTCCCCCAGAACATTCAGTCCACTTTTCCCCACTACACAAGAATCTTCAGTGATTGCCTGTCCACCTTGCATCAAACAGAAACTCCTTGCCATCGGCTTTAAAGCACTCTTCCTCGACCACCCAGTCCTCTTCAAACTGCTACTAGGCTTATCCAAGCACTCATATCCCTCCTTGACTACTGCATCTGCCTTCTTGCTGACCTCCCTGCCTCCTGTTCCTCCCCACTCCAGTCCATATTTCACTCTGCTCTCTGGATCATTTTTCTAAGAAAAAAAATATTCCATGTCTCCCCACTCCTCAAGAACCTCCAGCAGTTGCCCATCCACTTCTGCAACAAACAGAAACTCCTTTATAACATTCAGTCAGCTCTCCACTTCCTTTCTTACTTCACTGATTTCCTACTACAGTCTAGCCTGCACACTTCACTCCTTTACCACCAGTTTCTCTCTCCCCCTTCGTATATGCCAGACCACACCAGACCACCCCTCTTTTTCACCTTCAAAGGCATATTAAGATCACATCTTCTCTGAGGCCTTCCACGACTCAGCCCTCTTTTTCCTGACTCCTCTCTCTTTTGTGTTGCCTACATGCTTGGATCTGTGCCCTTTGAGCACCCACTGTTCACCCCACCCTCAGCCCTGCAGTACTATATCCATATTGATAAGTGATTTATATTAATATCTGCCGCCTTCTCTAGACTGTAAGCTCTTTATGGGCAGGGAACATGAAACTCTGTTGCACTGTACTCTCAGTGTAGCAACCAGTGCTATGTATTGAGTCCTTACTGTGGGGAAAGCACTTGGGAGAGTACAGTATAACAAAGTTACAGTCAGTCCACCACAATATCCACTGGTATGGAAAGGGACTCAGAAGCAGGGTAGGACCATCCACCACACTACCCCCTGCACCCTCCTTCCTCCCTATGCCAAATCCTTGAAAGAATGAGGGACTCTGGGGTCCTACTAGGTTGGGTTTTTGGTAGACTGGCTCACATCAGGCCAGGAAGTTGCATGGAGATTGTGGCAAAAGAAAGACGTTTGTCTCTAGAGAAGCAGCTCGGCTTAGCAGAAGGAACTCAGGCTTGGGAATCAGGGAACCCTGGTTCTAATCCTGGCTCTGTCACTCATCTCTTTTGTGACCCTGGGCAAGTCACTTCACTTGTCCGGGCCTGTTTCCTCCTCTGTAAAATGGAGATTCAATACCGTCTATCTTTTCCCTTTAGACTTCGAGCCCCATATGGGACAGAGACTGTGTCCCACCCAATTAACTTGTATCTATTCAAGAGTTTAGAACTGTGCTTGACACATGGGAAACATTTAACAAATACTATTATTATTATCATTATCATCATCATTATTATTGAGGCTAGGCTTATAAATTAAAATATGTAAATAAGCTATTTTCTCAGGTGGCATCTGTGTTTGTAACTGTAAGGCAAATCTCAGTGTTTGAATGATTAAACCATAAGCTTGAGGATCAGAAGCTTGGGTTCTCTGCACTGCCAGTGATTCTCTGGGGAAACACTAGAAAGTCCTTGACTTCCTTGTACCTCTAATTCTGAAAAGGGGAAAACGATATTTGACTTGAAGTCCTTCGTTTTGAAAGGTCCCAAAGCAAATTTGAGTAACTTTTTTTTTGGTCATCGATATAATATATAGTATTTAATTTCATCCGCTCAGTTTTTAATAAAGCTACTGGTTACATTTTTTGCTTCCTTTTTTGCCTTTCAGGCTCTTTATGGAAATTCTTAACGAATGTTCTGATGTGGATGAGATTAAGTTTCAAGAAGATGGCTCATGGTGCCCGATGAGGCCAAAGAAGGAAGCGTTGAAAGTGTCAAGCCCACAGTGTACAAAAATAGAAAGTATGTTCATTTGAGTGCAGGGTGGTAAAGGATGTTAAAAGTTCTGGGATATTTATCTTTGTAATTATGATTGTAAATTTGGAACCCTCCTAGTTAATGTGGAGTGAGCCTTACCCCAAACATGGGGGTGGAGTTCTTGAGAGCAACTTGTTCTGTTTCAAACATTTCTCCTTTAAGTCAAGGATCAAAACACTGAAGTTCCTTCTCAACATCAAACTACTTATTTGCATGATTAAATTTTAATCGCACATCATGATGGGGGAGAACTGAATTGCAGAACTGTGCTTCCGTTTTGCTTATCGATCAAATAGTATTTATTGAGTGCCCGCTCCTAAGAGGGTTGATTCTGATTCCCTTCTTATCAGTTCCTCCCTCCTTTTGGAGGTTCTAATAAGCAACAAAGGCCAAAAGTAAGCAGCAAATGAAGGAGAAAAGTCAAGGACCTCGATAATCTCACACTCATAAAATTTGGTCCTGCTTAATTTAGAACCGATAGTGCTAATAATCATATTTAGCGTTTACTGTGTGCAGAGCACTTTACTAAGCGCTTACTTGCGCTGTGGGCCCCAAGTAGGACAGGGGCTGTGTCCAACCTAATTAACTTGCACCTACCTCAGCACTTAGAACAATGTTTGACACAAGCACTTATCAAAGACCATTAAAAAAAAAAAAGGGCTGCGTGGTAGCATTGGTCGTTATAAACTGCAAATGTAGTTTTATAAGAGTTGTAAGTGCTTGAAACCACAGAATCTTCTACTTAGAGCCTGCTGACATTCAATCCTTGATGTTCTCCTGTTCTTTTCTTCCCCCAGGTTCAAGCGTCCTTAGCAAACCTTGTTCGGTGGCCGTGGCCACTGAGGCAAGCAAGAAGAAAGTAGATGTTATCGACTTGACAATAGAAAGCTCTTCTGATGAAGAGGAAGAACCTCCCACCAAAAGGAAATGCATATTTATGTCGGAAACACAAGGCAGCCCGACTAAGGGGTTGGTTCATGTTAATGTTCGTTATTCCCTACCTCTTCCAATTTACTGACCTTGTCGTAGATTTATGGCTCCTGTAATGTGTCTTTGTTCAAGCGCAAAATGGCCGTAGCGAGAATATTGTCCTTGAGGTAAAGGAGGTCGATCCATTAATGAAATATTCAGAGTTAACCTCTGGCCAAGAAAAGTGAGAATTTGAGGCAGATCAGAGTATTCATTCAATCTTTGCTAAGATTATATAGGTGAGCTAGCTCATAGGAACTTACTCAACTCTACGAGCAGTGAGGGAGTTAAAAGATTGGTTCCCCAAGGCTCCTGCTGCAGTCCAGGCTGCTTCAGTGGGTGACCAGCTTCTGCTCCCACTGCTCCGTGGCTACTTCTCCCTAATGTCGGAGACCTCATTGGTTGTCACTTGTCACATTGGTGAGTCAGTCAAAAAAGTTGGCTAGCTCACATTTTTTTTTACCAGGGTGTGCCTCATCTGGGTAATCGCCACGGAAGTAGATACATTTTTTTTTACTACTCCCCTGACATAAGCTGCTAGAGGCCCAGGAGAGATACATAGGTGTGAGTCAAAGTGGATGAATTATATTTTCTTGAGGCTACACCTAGACAGATCCAAGGGACTTTCAAAAGGCCTTTTATCCCTCGTCAAGGATAGACTGATGATCTTGCCTAGTGTATGGTGCTTTTGTTCCTCAGGGCACTCCACTTTTATATCTCGTTCTCCTACAATCAGGGGTTGCGTTCATGCAAAAACTCATGTAATCCTTCTTCGTGGTATGCATGTGCTCAAAACATTTCTTCTGACACCATGGCGTGCCTGCACACAAACAGATTTGCATAATTAGAGTTCCCTAACCCCGTAATAACCTTCTAGACAAGACGGCTAGTGAAAACAGAACTGAGAATGCTTCTAGTCAACTATTTAGGAAATAGAACTTAAAATGTTTTAACATGCTTTCCGCACTGCCCCGTTAATCGGTATCCCAAGGATAATTTGCAGTTCTCTATAGAGCATTCATCTGTTTTCATTTTTCCCCGGGCGTTGGGAGCAAGGTTTCATTGAGACAGAAAATAAAAATGAAATACGAAGTGACTACTGTTGCTGCCCCTTCAAAACCACTGAGCTCTAGCTTAAATAAAGGGATCACAAAATGTTTGAGCCAGAGTTAATCAATCAGTTGTATTTATTGAGTGCTTACTGTGTGCAGAGCGCTGTACTGAGCACTTAGAAGTGTACAGTATAACAATATAGCAGACACATTCCCTGCCCACCACGAGTTTATAGTCCAGAGGGGGAGACAGACATTAATATAAATAAAATCAGAGATATTCACGTAAATGCTTTGCACACAGTAAGTGCTCAATAAATACGATCGAATGAATGAATGAATGAGACTGGGAGCAGGGATGATTAAAGGGAGCAGGTCAGGCCGATGCATAAAGGAGTGGAAGAAAAGGAAAAAAGGGCTTATTATGGAAGGACTCTGGGCGGAGATATGCCTTCAGTAAGGCTTTGAACGGGGACGAGAGTTAGATATGAAGAGAGCGGGCGTTTCAGGCCAGAGGCAGGATGTGGGCAAGAGGTCCGTGGTGAGGTAGACAAGATCGAGGTTCAGCGAGTAGGTTGGCATTAGAGGAGCCAAGTGTGTGGACTGATTTGTATTAGGAGATCAGCGAGGTGAGGTAGGAGGGGGCAAAGTGATTGAGTGCTTTAAAGCCAATGGTAAGGAGTTCGTGTTTGATACGGAGGTGGATGGGCAACCACCGGAGGTTCTTAGGGAGTGGGCAAACATGGACTGAATGTTTCTGTAGAAAAATAATCGCTGCAGCAGAGTGAAGTAGGGCCTGGAGTGGAGAGAGACAGGAGGCAGGGAGGTTAGAAAGGAGGCTGCAACAGTAATCTAGCTGGGAAGAGAAATAACAACAATTAAGAACAATAACATCGTGGCCTGCTCAGTATATCTTTATCTGGCAGAGTTTTCTCAAGATATTACCTGAAAATGTTTCTAGTGGTTTCTGACCCCCTACGCATACGTGTGCACACACACACAACCCCCAGATATACAAACACCCCCTCACCCCCGTACCCCCAAACATAGACACACAACCTGCCACACGGCTCACCGCATAGTACAGTAGTTCTCTCCCACCACCCCTACAGCCTTCCGTCTGCCATATACCTTTCTGGTATGGTACCTGTACCATGGAGTTATGAAGAGAATTAGAGGTGAGGGGGGAAGAAAGGGACAATATTGTGAAGATTGCATGAAAAATCTATTCACTGGCCAGATTTTTTACTAAGCGAATGAAGAGTGATGAATGGCCTGTTAAATACCAGTAGAGGGCAGCTCTCTTCCTCGATCTTGAAATGGGAGCTGGTGGTATTTATTGCTCACTTGGTATGAAGGGTTGTGGAAAAGGAGCACACTTTATTAGATCATTCCTGCACTTGCTAGGAAAGTCAGCACCAAGGAAGAGGGGGACTGGCCGGGGAGAGAGAGAGAGGAGAATGAATATGAATATGACAGAGGGTGACAGATAATCGCCACAAGAAGTGCAAATTGCTCCAGATCGGGGAGCGCGAGAGCACGGGTAATAGATAATACCTAAAAAATACAAGTCTTGTTTTTACAGAGGATATAAGGTGCTTTAGGGTAAATGGGCTGTGCTCGAAAGGAAAGACGTAAAAAAAGTAGAAAGAACCATTTTGGGTGGCATGGCCTGTCTTTGATTTTGTTCATTTAATTGGATGTCAGAAACCATCTCGATGCATGTTTGGAGCCCAGATTAGAGTAGAACACCTTAAGCAGCTGAGAAAGAAAAGGGAACTCCACTGAAAAGAGCCCTCAAGCAGTATTTTTGCTCTCAGGGTACCTAGCCCATTCTTAAACATAGAGAGCAGACTCAAATTGCCTCTGACTGGGAGCCTTTGAAAGGCAAAGAGGAGCATATAGCTCCTTGTGAGCAGGGATTGTGCCTACCCATCATAGTTCTGGGCTCCACACACAGTCAGTGCTCAATGAATCTCATTGTTCGATTGACTAATTCCCTTCAAGCCTGGGCTGCTGATCCACCTGGAGCCAGCCCCAGGAAGCAAGAATCATGTCGAAGGCCTTGCATAAGGTAGAACAGCCATCACTCCTATTCTGTAGTTTCCAGACCCCCAGGCTCAACCCTGTTCTGTTGAGGAAGAGCAGCAGACATCATAAAAGAATAAGGGTAATGAGAATTAGTAAGGAAATAATCTGAAACCCCAAGACTCCTTACAGTGCAGGCCCTGTGGATGGGATGCAGTCTCTCTTGTGGGCAGTCCCTTCTAGAGAGAGAGCCAACTGATAGTCCCCAGAACATATTTTTGGGGTTTTTGTAATGGTATTTGTTAAGCACTTACTGAGTGCCAGTCACTGTACTAAGTGCTGGGGTACATTCAAGGCGGGTTGTATTCAGTCCATGTCCCCCCTGGGGCTCACAGTCATAATCCCCATTTAATAGATGAATTAACTGCGGCACAGAGAAGTGAAGGGACCCGCCCAGGGTCACAGCAGACAAGTGACAGTGCTGGGATTAGAACCCAGGTTCTTCTGGCCTCCCAGGCCTGTGCTCTAGCCACTAGGTCACGCTGCTTCTCTTTAGCGCTAAACACTAAAATATTTCTGAGTGGGAAGAATATACATGGAGCCAGAAATATACTGAGCCAGATGGGCCCATTCTCAGACCGTAGCAGCTCAATGCAGTAGACTCGTCCCTGTGGTCCGTGTGAACGTTTCACACACCTGAATGTAGATTCTGTTCAATCTTGGTGGAAGCCACTGATTGTGTACTGTTGTACATGTGGATGCGTACCCCTTATAGTCAAAGATGATGTCGATGGTGGTGGATACTGTCAGTTTCAACCCTCAGTTGTCTCCACAATCAAAAAAGACAAGTTTGTAAGAAGTAGAATTTATTCAGCATAGAGAAGCAGTCTTTGGACTCCTGGGGCTGTGCGAGTGTATGTAGGGTATACTGTCCTTATTTTTGTGACCTTCTAGAGTGTTAACAAAACTATTTAAACCTCCTCAGAAAAAGAACAAAATTATTAGAGCTTAAAGGAAGGAGGGCGCCTCTCATCCTCATCCAGTAAGGGCCGCCCAATTGCCTATGCCCCTTTAATGCAGGCCGGGTGGTGGCCCAAAACCCAACTAGCCATTTTAGGTGACCAGTCCGTTAGACTGTAAGCTCGTCATGCACAGGATACGTGTCTACCAACTCTGTTTTACTGTACTCTTCCAGGCGCTTAGATCGGTGCTCTACACACAGGAAGCGCTCAATAAATGCGATTGATTGATTCAGTCAGTCCCAAGGATGACCGGGCCTTGCCTGTGTCCAGCCCCTAGGTAGAACCTACGCGAGGGTTCTGCCTCCAGGAACCCCAAGTATGCTCACCATGGTGATCTTAGAGAGCATTGGGACCCACCTATTGTAGAGCAAACTTTAATGAACAGTTATTGCAGGCCACATGATGGCTAGTAGGCCCTATGGGGGGACTGCCCGGCCAGCCTGACCCCTAGAAATCCAGACAGTCCCTAAGCAGAGGAGTTGTAGAACACCGCATACTCAGCCACGAGCAACTAGGGGTAGTCTTTTCAGTGGAGACCTGGAGCCAAGCTCGGAGGCAAGACCGCTCATTGCATTCCTGTTGTGCGACTGTCTTCTGTAATTAGGCATCCTTATTACATCCTTTATTGCCTGTTGATTAATTCACTGCTCCATCTCCTCTGGCCTTTCTTCTTAAAGAGGACTCTCCACGCTCCCTTGGATGGAGACCAAGCTTGGGCCTCTGCCCCTACAGCTTTTGGGGAGGGGGTCACGCCCGGCTTAGGGTCCAATCCATCAGGTGGCTATCTTTTCAGCACAAGTCTTACCGGCTTGTGCTGACTCGTGTGGATCCATACAAGCTCCTTGAACAGTAATCATCTACCCAGATTCCTCTGCCACCTGGCTGATATCTTCCCTTAGAAAACATTTACCTGACCACTACGTTTTATTTTTCACCTGGGTGAAGGGCATCCTCGGGACATTGCGTTGACTGTAAATGCATAGTTGCCTATTGATTGTTCCAGGAGTTGCTGTCTAGCAAACCATTAGACTGCCAGCCAACTGGACATTTTAAGGTCATTCGGTGGAAGGGAGACCGTATGGGTGTGGTAAGGCATATTTTCAAGAGAAGAAGTAAAACTAGGACCAGAAGAAGTTTGAAGGACTTAGAGACAAAGAAGGGGAAGCGGAGCCAGAGGCACCACTCCTCTTTGTCAATCAGAAATTTTCACTGCAGTTAGTGTCGGAAGGGTGAGTGATAGAAAACCCAGGCTTGACAGACTTAGAAGAAGAAGATTGTTAAAGAGGAAAGAAAAATAAGAAATAGAAACAAGGAAAGCACACGTCTTTTGACCTTTTACAGCTTCCAAGTTTCATATGCTTTTACAAGAATTTTCTAAAATGGGACTCCACCTAAGCTTGAGTTTCATGGCCTTCAGGAAAAAAGCTAACTTTAAATAATGCTTTTTCCTCACTTTCTACCCCTTCTTGCTACTTTTTTTTGGCAGGCTCCTTCAATCAGACTCGATCCCATTGCTAGCTACCACCCCTCCAGATGACATTGGGAGCCCAAGGGGCCTCCCGTTTCCCAACTAAAAAAAGTTACTTTCTGTAAGGCACCCTTCATGCCGTCACTGCTTGCCCCCAACCATTAGTCCTCCAGTGAATCGTCTGTCTGCCTGCCTCACTCCCCATCTGGTCCATTCTGGGGTTCCAAGCCTGAATTGTAAGGACCGTTAGCCCCTACTGTACCTCGTTTCTTGTCAGAGAGGGCATCGGAAATCCCGAGCTGTTTTCTCTGTGGCCAAACACAAAGAGAGGTACCACTCTGGAGATTTTGAAAGTGGCTTTTTTCCCCCACAAGTCCTGGCAACAGACATATTGCTGAAATAATGTATAATATGTGGAATGCTAGCAGGTGGGCATCTCAATCTGAGGACTCGTAAACCAGTTTCTCTTGAACTTTACAACTCCTGTAAAGCCACCATAAATATATATTATTTAAATACCTTATTCAGGTTTTGTTTTACATTTAAGATGTTTTATAGAATTTTTTGAGGATATCAAACTTTGGAATAGTAATAATTGCAGTATTTGTTAAGCACTTCCTATGTGCCAGGCATTAAACTAAGTGCTGGAGTAGATTCAAAGTAGGATAGACACACCGTGCCCCAAATGGGGTTCACTATAAAAGGGGGAGAGAGAATAGCTATTGAATCCCTTTTTTGTTTTTTTAACAGATGAGGAAACTGAGGCACAGAGAAGTTAAGTAACTTGCCCAGTGTCACACAGCAGGCAAGTGGTGGAACTGGGATTGGAACCCAGGTCTCCTGCTTCCCAGGCTTTTGCCCTTTCCACTCGGCCCAGCTGTTTCCTATACCCATCAGCGTTTAAAACTGCTGTGACAATTGGTTGCCGTCTTTGCTTTGGACACCCTTAATGCCTTTCTCCAGACGAATGTCACTTGTTATCCGGGTAATTTAATGGCCACCAGAACCTGGAATTTCCTAAAAGCCGATGTGTTTCTCGCTGAGGAAATTTCCATCAGCTTGCCGAAGGTTGAGCGTGAGGATTCTTGGAATATAAAGGACAGATTGGGACTAGACATCTGGAATTTTAGAAGTTAAAAATAACTTTTTTTGATGTGGTATACACATCGAGAAAGAGGAGCACGGGTTTTATGTTAGGTGAGTCAGAATGCGACTCAAAATCAGTTAAGCGTTCAAAGGACTCTGGTTTGTTAGCCTTGATTTTGCACCTCTAGATGTCTCTTACTTCACCGTTGAAATCACAGAGGAGTGCGGCGGTCTTGTCCCGGTCTCTGCCTCGACCAACAACCGTCCAGTTTGGCTTCCGGTTGGCCGGTTTACTTCAGAGAGTCTTAACCGAGATGAGTGTTATTTACAGCACTCCAAGTCATGGTTTAGGAAACATTGGCAGGACTACCGAGGGAGGTTTGCACAAGTTTCCACTCGCCCTATCCTGTGTCCTCAGGCCTTCGCTCTCATGAGCCCTAAATTCCCCTGTATTTTAGCATTCAAACATATGTCTGAGTGACAACATACATACAGGCACTTATCCCTATTCTTGGATGAAAAAGTGTTGTTAGATGACTCCAGCACTGGTACTTTATGTTTTAATGCCAACTTGCTCTTATGTCACAGCTGCCGTTGAGAGCCAAGATTCGTTCATGTTATAATGAAGACTGTTATGAAAGAGGAGAGTAGAATGGAGTGCTGTGTAGTGAGTAGCCCCACTCTAGTCGAATCGTAACATGATGATCCTGCGACCGAGAATGCCCGGTGGTACAGCTGTCCTTCCCTCCTGCAAACTAACAGTCAGATTGTTTGTCATTTCCCATGCTATTTAAAACAGGGTTCTCATGTATCAGCCATCAACTGTCAGAGTGCCCAGTGTGACAGCGGTCGATGCTGTGGCCATCCCGCCTTCATTAACTGACTATTCAGTACCATTCCACCATACACCAGTATCCAGCATTTCATCCGATTTGCCAGGTAAGTGCTATCATTTTTTTTCTCCCCTTATTCGAACTGTGGAACTTAATTTGCCGAGGTGAAATGAAACCCTCGGTTCTTTCGCCCTGTCATCCTCCCCGTCCTTCCCTACCCCAACATACACACACACACAGCACCACTCCCTAAGAAAAACACCCCATCACTAAGGATCAAGAAAATCTTAAAAGGCCTTATCCACAGGACATCCGTTACTCGTTTTACCAACTTACAGTCAAATCGTGTAGTCAGTAGAGTCCTTATGTTTACAGTAATCGCAATGATGATGGTATTTGGTAAACACTTATTATGTGCCAGGCCCAGAAATAATAATAATAATAATTATGATGGCATTTGTTAAGCGCTTACTATGTGCTTTGCACTGTTCCGAGCGCTGGGGTAGATACAAGGTAATCGTGTCATCCTACGTGGGGCTCACAGTCTTAATCCCCATTTTACAGATGAGGGAAAGCACTCGGATGGATACAAGCATATTGGGTTGGACACAGTCCAACACAAGAACTATCTTGAGCAAGCACCTCCTCCAGGTAGATTAAAACTAGGAAGATAGCTTTTGCCTTGGTGTGGTAGTCTTCATAAGAGGTAGGCCGCTGGAGGCTTAATATCTCAGAGCACTACTGGGAAGATGAGTCAGGATGTGGCTTGATCACAGAGAACGTGCAAGTGATGTTGCGTTTCTCAGCTTTAGATCCTTTGAATCTGCCCTTTACAGATGATGGTCGTAAGCTTGTTAACTCTAACTGCAAGGCCAGTGAAATGTAGTCCCCATCATTTCTGACATGAATAAATGTTGGCCGCACTGCCCGGCATTTTACGCTTCATCGTTACCATGTCCTTTCCCTCTGGTTGCGTAAGATGTGGGTGCAAGGCATTTCGGTACACATATGGCTTAACTTTCAAATATCGGCTCACAGAAGAGCCTTAAATATTCCAGTTTGTGTACTGCAAAATGTCTAGGCAGGATGCTCTGCAAATTTCCATTTTAAAGTTCTGTGTCAGTCGCCAAATTAGATTCTCCTTAAGGGAGTGGCTGAACTGGCCAATTGGAAGTGCCAGGCTTTCGAGTTCTAATTTGGTTGGGTCACTGACTTGCTTTGTTCACCTGGACTAAGGTATAACTCTCCCGGGTACAGTTTCTCATAAGTGAAATGGAGATGGTAGTGTAGCAAATGCAGGCAGAGGGCTGTATAAGTACATAACTAACTGAATTTTCCTTCTTAAATGCTGGTTCTTACAGGGAGGACCTGAGCACAGGGTGAAATAAAAAATTTAATGGATTGTGACACTGTGTAAAGCAAACTCTGAAGTTTATTTTAGCATCAAAACACATATTTCAAATCCTTCTCTTCATCCTTAGCTTGTGTGAACACAAATGGTGACTGAAGTGTATGGGGCTCACCGCTTCAGTGTTGATGATCAACTATAATCATAAAATCCAGAAAATCCCACATCGAACCTGGCTTCTCCAGAAGTTTTGTTTCGGTGCCAAATCAACCTTTAAAACTTCCACTTGGCTTTGGTTTTACATTCCCATCACAATCTGTTAAATTTTCATTTGATTTTGAAATCAGGGAAATCCAAGGAAAGGGATTTAATTTATTTGATCGTGTCTGTTCTGTTGGAATTGGGTTCTCAGTGGTATTATTATTCCATAGAACATATAACTTTGACTCCCTAAATAAAGCCCTTTCAAGAAGTCTTACTTTCCTTTTGGCTAAAGAACAGATTCCAGGTCCCAGGGGGTTTAATTTAGCTCACTGATTTCTTTCCATGTAATAGACATTTGAATTTTGGGCCACAACCATGACTAGGCTGAGATTGTAACATTTTTTTTTAATTACTTGATAGAACCAAAAAGCTCTCTCTCCCCTCTCTACCGTACTTAAACTCAGTCCCTGCTTCACATAGTCGTACAGAGTGTCAGCTACTTTAGAGCAGTAGTCTGCATCTTTTTCATGAAGAGGAGTCAAATAAAACGGAAGCTTTGAGCAGTTGCTCATCCAATTTAAACAGAAGAACAGGAAAAGAGAAGAGATGGGGAAAGAAGAAGAGTGAGAAAGGGAGGGAGGAAGAGGTGGGGTGGGTGGACAGGGAGACAGGGACAAAAATTATTCCTGGTTCATTTGGGAAAGGAGGCGGAGGGTAGGTGCCAGAGAAGTCAAGCACTCTGCCCACTATTGTCACGTATCATCCTCCTCCTTTTCCTCTTCTTCCTCCTACTCCTCCTCTTCCTCCTCTTTGGGTGTTTCTTTTCCTTCAGCACATGTGTGGCCTGCAAGACCTGATGCTGGAGCTTCCTCTTGCCCTTTACGTGGATTGTTCACTGCTCTTATTCCACCAAATGTCAAGTGGTGTGGTGCCCCATTCAGGGGCTCTACTTACTCTCAGCTCCACACTTTGGTGGTAGGGGCAAGAGTAGCCCTAACTTGCCTTGCCTCGTGGGAAGAGTGGGAGGTACTACCGTTCCCCGAGCTGGAACTGCACCCCCGTGCCACTGGCAGAGGCCAAGGACTGGAGCTGCCATCTGTTCACTCCTCTGCCCCCTCCACCTTTCTGGCTCAAAGCAGGAAGGTGGGCAGGCCACTTGGAGCCCAGAAAGCCAGAGGGGAGAAGGTAACGGCGTCTCCCTCAGGGGGCCGAGTCTGCCCACAGAGTGGTCACCTGTTCCTGACAGGCTTATCTGGTATCCTAAAGAACTGGCTGTGACTGGTGAAGCAGAGGTTCTTGATCCCTGCCTTAGAGCAAGAAACAGTCATTCTCCAGTCTCTGAGGAGATTAGGGTAATTGACCGCTGCAAGAGCATCTGAGATCGGCAGGCCTGTAGGACAAAAGCAGAAAGCATTTTCCAGCAGTCGTAAACTGCAAGACATTTATTTGGAATCTCGATCTCTTATCGAAGAAGAGGGCTTCAATCCACGGTATAATAATAATGCATAGTACCGTGCCAGTTTAGGTAGGCAGCTGTGAGGGGGCATGATCCTGCTGGAAGGAACATGAGGGATTTTTGTAGATTTAATGAGAGCCATTTTCTGATGTTAGAGTCCAGTCTTCTGATTTGATTCGGAAACCTTTAGCTATTTCCGTAATTTTAATTGCTTGCCATTCTGTTGAAGCGAAGGGCGTGTTTAAACTGATTTTCTTCCTGCTTGCTTATTGGGCACATAGTACAGAAGGAGAAATGAAATCGAGCAACTCTTAGTTGGACATCTTTTTTTGTTGGGAACTGCCACTGGGCCAGGAAAGTCAGGCTCTGTCACTTGCCCGGGAAGCTCGTGACTTGCTGTCGCATGAATGCAGTTAGACTCAGTGTTATTTTACTCATTCCACACACCAGAGAAGAAAACAGTATGTCTAGAAGTAATTTGGAATCCTCTGTCTCATCTTTCGCCGACAGGCGTAAGGGAAGAGGGTGAGGACTTTAGGTCGCCGGCATTAGGGAAGGAAAGGAGGAAATGGTGAAGAGAAAGTACCTTTGCTGAGCATGTTTGGCCTGACACTACTTCATAAGCCTTGTTCTTGTCTCTCCCTCATCTGACCTCTTATTCACACCCTCCCTCTTGCCAGCAGTCGTGAGGGAGAAGGGGAAGGACTTTATGGAGCCCGCATTAGGAAGGAAAGGGAGGAAACAGCAGGAAGGAATTATCTTAGCTGAACAAGTTTGGCCTGACACTACTTCATGAGCCTTGTTCCTGTCTCTCCCGCATCTGACCTCTGATTCGCACCCTCCCTTCTGCCTGGGTCTCCCTCCCCTTCACATCTGGCAGACCACTGCTTACCCCCGTCTCCAAAACCCTTCTGAAATCACCTCTCCTCCAGGAGGCCCTCCCTGATTAATCTCTCATCTCCCCACCCTATATCTCCCTCCAGCTGCTGCTTCACCACTTTGGTGTGACCCCAATCACTTGGGTACTTCGCCCCGGTTCATATCTTAAAACACTACTTCTTCCCTTTCCCATAATTTATTTCAGTGTCTGTCTCCTCCACTTGATTGTAGGCTCCAGGGGGGTAACCATCGTATCTACTAAAACTCAGTTGCTGTATTCTCCCAAACGCGTAGTGCACACGGATTGTTTGATCCTGGAACTCGGCCCAACAGCAGAGAGTGGGGAGGGTCGCAGGACAAGATCGAAGCTCCCTTCTTCCCCTAGAAAAGGATGGGAGAGACCAAGGAGCAGGTCACCAGGGACCTCAAGAAGTGAACAACTAATGAGAAAAAAAGATGAACAACTCCAAAAAGACAAGTGCAAACAGTAGCATAAGTGTGTAGGAGAAGCTGAGATTTTAAGTTCCAAACACATCCTTTGTGGTTTTCACCTATTTCTAAGCATAATCACCACATGAAATATGTTTTTTAAAAAAATTATTCTGTCCTTCAAAAACAGAAGTTGCTAACAAATCATTTTCTTTTCAGGTTTGGATTTTCTCTCACTAATTCCAGTTGATCCACAGGTATGTTTTTTGGATTTAAGCAATTGTTTTGAATATGATATGTGGTCAGAATATTTCGCAAGAAGGATAAAGTGAATGCAGATTGAGTTTCGGATGGTGAAAATATTTATTTTGCAATTTCTTGAAGGAAGAAACTGGGCCACTCTGCGTGACCCTGCTGAATCAGTAGGTTCTGAAAAAGCGGGTGTCTGTACAGCGTGGTTCAGTGGAAAGAGCCCGGGCTTGGGAGTCAGAGGTCATGGGTTCGAATCCCGGCTCTGCCACTTGTCAGCTGAGTGACTGTGGGCAAGTTACTTAACTTCTCGGTGCCTCAGTTACCTCATCTGTAAAATGGGGATTAACTGTGAGCCTCACGTGGGACAACCTAATTACCCTGTATCTACCCCCAGACTGTAGAACAGAGCACTGACAGATACCAACAGTACTCAACTCTTCCACATAATGGAATTTGATAACAGACCCGCACCTGATGAACAGAGAGTTATCCGTTCAGGAGTTGAGAGCTAGGGAAAATAATTTGATGTTCTCCTCTAACTCACTTCTCAGTTAACTGGGAAGCTGGGTGTTTAGATATTTTCCAAAAGAACCACCGACACTGGTATGGGCTACTTGGGAGCGTGGTCCAGTTAATTTCTCCTAAATCCATGTTGTCACTGCACTGGTGAACCGTGCTTCAAGTCATGTCCAGATCGTTCAAAATAATCCATCCCCTTATCATAGGTATGGTATTTTGGCGGAATAATGCTTAGAGAGACTCGAACTTTGGTAGGATATGTAGCATGTTGAACAATGAGATCTACATGTTGTAAAAATAATGAAACGGTTGCTGTTGGCATGCAAGGTACAAAAAAAAAATGTGTAGATGGATCTGTGTCTCGTCAACGTATGTGTTTATAGCATATTGATCTTTGAACCCAAAGTTTTGAAACTTTTAGACATTAAGGGGTGCAGCATGCACACACGGTGACGTAATGCAGTCTACTGCAGATCACCTTGTGCTGCTGGACACGTTGAACTTCTGAAAGCTTCTTTTGATCTGAAACCCAACATAGTCTCCCTCCTCATCCGCATCATTGTTTGTTTCAAGCAGTACTGTCCCCCTATGTTTTTGGATAGTCTTACCTCAACCTTAACAAGCAGCACAGCTGGAAACATCATCACTTCCACCAGCCCTCATGAAAGCACCACCCACGTTAGTTCGTCCAGCCGGAGCGAGACCGGGGTCATAACCAGCAGCGGGAACAGCATCCCTGACATCATCTCACTGGATTAAAAGACTCGCTGGACTCTAGGAATAATTAGCCAACACCGCTCGTTCCCGAGCCCCTCTCTCTGGTCTTTGGCAGTTCTTTTGATATTTATTGAAGAGACACGGACACTTCTGCCTTCTGAAAGTGAAGGGAAAGATCTGTGCAGTAAGCACCCCGTTTGACTTCTTCCCAGAGCATTCTGAATAACGAATCCTTTCAATCAGTCGGACGTTTCGGCATCCTCTGGAGAAACCTGTTGCCGGATGGATTCCCCAAGGTGGTTTAAAATTTTATGTTGTTGTTGTAATTCACAGCAATAAATTTATGTACATATTTCAAGGCGACTTTTCTAATAAAAAGGCAATTTACCACTCTAGAACGACAACGGCATATGTTTATCCCGGTCAGAGGAAAAGGTGTACTCACGGACCCAGGTGGAAAATCAATACCGCCTAATGAGGGCGTTCCACGGTCAGACTTCACTGAGGTAACGAAGCCTCGTGGTGTGGCCCTGGCGGAAGTTGGGTGTATGCTGTTGTTCCACCTCTCTCCCTGACCCCATCAGAGTAAAATGGCCTCTTGTTCCTATCTCTCCCCAGACTGTCATTTCCACTGTAACACTGTTCAGTGATGAATGCACAATGAAGTTTGGAAATCTAGCTGCTTTGTACTAGTCTATTGTGCAGAAAGAACACTATGCAAACTCTGCCCGACACACAGCGTGCATTATTTTCCAGAGATGTACACGCCTGGCGTGGTGTGTACTGCCGATTTGGAGGGTTTGTTTATTAAAAATAGAGATATTGTACTATGCAGCTGCTGGAGGAAATGTCTTTTGAGGGATTTGCTTGGACTTGAGCAGGTTTCCCTTTCGAAAAATACCTGAGAGATTTGGGGGCAGGTGAGAGAGAGAAATTAATTTGTTACTAAAAGTTTAGTATTCTATATTTTTCAGTATAGGCTACCCAGTGTAACTTCTGTGCCAGTACAGTCTAACTAGAAATATTTAAAAGCTGGAAAAAGTATTTTACAACTTCCTATTCTGCATCTCCTGATCCGTGGAAGCCTGTTTGGTTACTGTCCAATTGAGTTTTAAATAACTCAGGGAATCTGGCTTTCTATTATCATTGGGGGGACTTCCAAAATTTAATAGACATTGTTGTTAAGGCCCTAGGTATCAAAACTTGCATTTTCCTTGCTCAGTATCCTCCTGTTGTATGTAGATGCTAACTTGGAAGTTTCTCTGTTCTCTAGGTTAAAAACAATTCCGATATTGTACCTGTAGATATTGTATCTTAGCCTTTTCTTCCTGTCTGTCCCCCCAAAGCAGTGGTGTTCTCACTTTTTAATTTTTGAAAGAGATCCTTTCAGAAATTAAAGTTGTTTTAGATTTTGGTTGATCTCTTAGTGAAACTCCCGTGCCCAGATGTGCACCGTACTTGGGAATTCTAATGCAGCCTCACACAGTTCCGGTCCTGGCAGCGGAACGGGCCGTTTCCCAGTCTGGGATGTGACACCCAAGCCCCAATCACTGCATTTTTGAGATACTTCCCATTCAAACTTATTTCCGATGGGCGGGGCACTGGATCTTTCGACCTTTACCACTCCCTTGTTTTCCCCTTCCTCTGAAATCTGTTTAATTTTCTGTTGATGTATTATATTGATCTTGTACAGATTGAACTTCAGATTATTTCGTGCTTGGATTTCTTACTAAGTCCTCCCTGCCTTTTTTTGGCTGTCCTCTGTTTGGGGGTGGGGGGCAAGCCTTCCTAACTTAATGTACTCTTTCCTCTTTTGGAAAGTTATTAAAGATGTGAAATAGAACTGAACCTTCATCCATCTCAGAAACCCAACTGCTAAGATCTGTTTCCCGCTCATTGCTATCGATCAAGCTCTATCGGCCGGTTTCTGGTCCACTGACAGGACCATTTCAAAAGAAATAGAATTGCTTTTCCGGGCAAGAATTTCCGTGGCCACCATGTCAGCTGCTTTACTCATTACAGTTGCATTGTTTGTCTGCTAACTTTGTAACCTTGTAGGAAAGATAATCTGGTTTGTTTGCATTAATTTGTTTAATAAACCAATGTTGCATATCGCTTACGATTCTGTTACCTTTTAGTTGCTTAAAAGATACTTTACCCTCATCATTTTGCCAGCATGAAGTGGGGCAGCAGGACCATTTGACAAAGGAAGCGGTTCCATACAAAGTCGCAGTCAATTTTTTTTTTTAGCTCTTCCTTTCTCTAACACTGTCCTTTTTTTTCATCATCGTATGCAATTTTTTCTAGTTTCTGGAATTTTCTGCAGGGTTTTTTTTTTGTTTCTCCAGTCCCAGAGGACCCTTTTAAGTTCTCCTTTTAAATTGTATATTTTGAAATTTTACATTGGGGGCTCAGATTATACATATACTTTTCAGTTTCTGGAATGAACTGCCTGTTGCCGAGTCAATCCATTCGCTGTTTTTCTCAAGACCCCGGGCTGCCTGGTACCTAGGATGGCTGATGTGACACCATGGGAGTTCAGTTTAGCCAGGTGCAGTAGAACCTCTGAATGTGCACTCTATTTTATTATTGAATAAGGAAATTATACTGTACTTTCCCAACCACTTAGTAGAGGGGCCTGGGCACCATAAGCACTCAGTAAATGTCATTGATTGAGTGGTCAGAAGTTTCTGGAATGATCAAACCTAAAAATATCCAGGTCAAATTTTCACAGTGAACTTGTACCCCTGGGGTTAGGTACTTATCTATTGAACTATCGAAGACTGTTATTATTCAGCATTTGATTGTCAGTAGAGAGCGTACTTAGGTGCTTCGCTGCAAATTCACTTCCCAAAAATAACGGAAGACAAAGATGATGGAATGCGAGATAACCCGCAGACTAGAGGAGAGTTGATTCTTGTTGTCTTGGTTTGGGGGACTTCAGGATAGGCTTTGGGGAAAATTGAGTTGTCAGCAGTTCGTTAATGGAGTACAACAAAGAAGTACAGTTTGGTTCTTAGGTTGTGGATCTGATACTTAACCATTCCTTCCCCAATTTTTTGGTAAAAGTGCCCTATAATGCCCTTATAATAAGCCATTCTTTTTTTATCCTCCCCTTGTAGTGTGAACTAACTTTCTTTAAATAAATAGTCGACATTGCCTTCATCTGGGTCATAGCCTTGGAGTGGTCTCCTGGCCATTGGCTGGGAGGACTGATATTCTAGAGCCCTTTAAGGAGTGGGAAGCAGCATGGCCTAGTGGAAAGAGCAGGGGCCGGGAGTCAGAAGGCCTAGGTATTAATCCCAGCTCCACCACTTGTCTGCTGTGTGACCTTGGGCAAGTCACTTTACTTCTCTGTGCCTCGGTTCCCTCATCTGCAAAACGTAGGTGCTCCCTCCAACTGAGACTGTGAATCCCTTTTGGGTCCTGATTCTCTTATATCTACCCCAGTGCTCAGTATGGTGCTTAATACATAGTAAGTGCTTAAAATTTGCCTCACTGTTATTATTAGAGAGGCGGTGCAGAAGTAAGGACAGTAGGAAAAGGAGGAGAAAGACAGAGGTAAAGGGAAGGAGTATCAAGAAGGAAAGAGTAAGAAAGGAGGGAAGAAGAAACCACAAGTATTTGGAAATCTAGAGCCTTCAGAACAGCTGGAGAAGAGGAGTAGAATTGACCCTGAAGGGAAAGAGGACAGTATATTGACGATGACAGGCTAGAGGAGAGACACTGGGAGCGGACTGGTTAGTCCTGTTAATAGTAATTATTATTAATATGATATTTGTTAAGCATTTACTATGTGCCAGGCACTGAACTAATCGCTGGGCATTGTACTAATAGATCCCTTCCAATCTGGCTTCTTCCCTCTTCACTCCAAAGTAACAGTCCCCTGCAAAGTGGGGATTAAGACTGAGCCGGGGATTGTCCAACGAGATTATCTTGTATCCACGCCAGCGCTTAGTACAGTCCCTGGCACATAGTAAGCACTTAAATACCAAAATTATTATTATTAAGGTAACCAATGATCTCCTCGCCAAATTTGACGACCTCTACTCTATCCAAATCCTCCTAGACCTCTCAGCCTCCGACGCTGTAGACCACCGCCTTTCCCTTGAAACGGTTTTCCAGGGTCTCTAAACCCCACCGGCCAATGGAGTTTCAATCATTGCTGGTAAATCGATTCCCTCCTTTGCCCCTTTCCCTCACTCCACTCCCCCCATTCTGAAGATTTTTCCTCCAACAAACTCTCTGAACGTGGCCACCCCTTCTGCGACTAGCCTCCGCTCTATTTTTTAATGTGGCAAACATGATCCCACTACCACAACTTACCTTATGTGCTGCAAATCCCTCACCACCAAACTCACTGGAGTTCGAAAAACAGAAGGAAGCACTCCTCAACACAATGGGTGGCTGGCTTATAATGGAATTTGTTCTGTGCGAGTAGAAGGTATGAGCAGATTTACTCTCCCAAGTGCTTAGTACAGTGCTCTGCATAGAGTAAGTGCTCCATCAATGCCACTGATTGATTCAGCGAAGAAGAGTTTGGATAACTGGGTGATCTAAAATGGATTATTAGATAGTCTGGGAAGTAGAAGGGGAAGTGTTAAAGACGTTATTTGGTGCCAATGTTCCTCCAATCGTGTTGTCGCCCCTGGTGGAGACAGAGAAGCGGGCTGGACGAGTTCAATTTTGGGTTGAACCAAAATTGGCAATTTGGGAGGTTTTATAGGCCCACTGTAGGCTAATAGTTCCTCTGAAGGTTGGGAGAAAGAACTCGAACAAGATGAGTACATCGATTTATTGCACACTTACTATGTGTGGAGCACTGTACTGAGCACTCGTGTACAACCCAAGTGACACATTCCCTGCCCACAACAAGCTTACAGCCTAGAGCATCTTCTCTATCCTCCACTTTCCACGCTTGAATGCTCTGAGCTGGGGTCAAGCAGCAGAACCTTCAATCGGGGACCCTTGCAACAGGTAAGATATCCAGACCTCAAGAAAGTGGTTGGTGAGTTTAGACTTAACAGTTGAGATACACTGTGAATGGACTTTAGTAGATGAAGCATGGCTCAGTGGAAAAAACAAAGGCCTGGGGGTCAGAAAACCTAGAATCTAAATCCTGGCTCCCTCACTTGCTGTGTGACCTTAGGCAAGTCACCTGACTTCTCTGTGTCTCCATTTCCTCATCTATAAAATGGGGATTAAATGCCTATTCACTCTCCCCTGCTTAGACTGTGAGCTCTGGGTGGAAAGGTGACTATCTGATTGTATTGTATCTACCCCAGTGCTTAGTACAGTGTACTACACTTAGCAAATGCTTAACATATACCACAATTAGTAGTAGTAGTAGTAATAGCATTTATTGAACACCTACTTAGAGTAGTGTACTAGGTGCTTGGGAAGTACAAAATTTGGTTATCTTTATTCCCTGGCTTCACGGTTCCTTGCCTTTTTTGGGGGATACACTTCCTCTGTTCTGAGGCTCCCACCTTCTCACTTCACTTCCCATACTTTGTCTCCTCTCTGAACTTCCTCTGATCCTCCTCTCCTGCCCGCAGACCTTGTCCTTTTTCCTAGAAGTGTTCCAGATCCTTTCAGCTGGATCGAGGATGGTGAGGACAGGAGCCTAATGTGACTCAGTATAATATGCATCACAATTTCTGACTCGTGCCCTAGAGCAAGCTTACTGCACATCAGACCTGAATATGTGTGATGGGTAAGGGACCTTGATCCAAGTTATCAGTGATAAGAGGGTGCATCAAAGAAATAATGCTCTGTACACACAACCTTCTCCCGACACACAAATCTACACCACCCTCTGCATTGAGCTGAACTACCTTGCCTCCCGTCCCTCTGCCGGTCTCGTACCACTAACCTGCAACCCCGGATCACTTCCACAATACACGTTCTCATTCCTGTGCCCGAGCTCTGGAGCTCCGTTGGAGGAGCTCCTCTCGTTCACCTTGAATTCATTCTTATCCGCTTCAATTTGTCCCTCTCCATTTCACAAAAACAATACTTCTCCTTCCTAATTCACTCCCATACCCACTGCCCCAGCTGTTGCAGACAAACTTCTTCCTCAAACCTCCTGTCCTCCGCCACCATCTTTCCCACATGATCTGACCACGTACTTCATCAACAAAATTGAAGCTTAGGATCTCCCTAAAATCTCCCTGCTCCTCTCCAATTCCCTACTCCTTTTCTTTGATGACCCCTCAGTGGAGCGAAGAGGATGGAAACTGAACTTTAGAATATATAGAAGATAGTTGGAGGACAGGAAGTGGAGATAGCAGGTGAGTTCAAGAAATTTGGACAGGACGCTTGCTTGAGCCTTTTGAAGAACCATAGCGATCTGATTAGCCAGTGAGAAGCAGCGTGGCTCAGTGGAAAGTGCCCCGGCTTGGGAGTCAGAGGGCATGGGTTCGAATCCCGGCTCTGCCACTTGTCAGCTGTGTGTGGGCGAGTCACTTCACTTCTCTGTGCCTCAGTTACCTCATCTGTAAAATGGGGATTAACTGTGAGCCTCACATGGGACGACCTGATTACCCTGTATCTATCCCAGCGCTTAGAACAGTGCTCTGCACATAGTAAGTGCTTAATAAACAAATACCAACATTAGCCACCTCTGCTAACAATATTTTAATCCGAGACATAATTGAAATGACTGAAATAAATCCAAATAAAGTATTAAAACCGCAAACTAAGATTGAAACCAGAAAACCCCCAAATTTGTCACCAACCCCAACACCTGCGGACTGCACTCCCATCTGCTGACTCGGGTGATAGAGCCTTCTTCGCATGAAGAACCTGCTCCCAAGCTGAAGAAAGAAGAACCTCCCATCACGAGCATCAGAAAAAGGAAATTTCATCTTTAGTCCTTCGAAAGGTAATGAATCAGCCCCTTTACTTCCTGGAAAACGTAGTTTCTCTTTTGATTCTCTTCAGTCTCCTTTCCACCTCTGTTCCCAGCATCACTCCTACCTATCTTGTGCCTAAAGTCATGCCCTTGCTTATGCTGGGTTGTTTTCATTGCCCCTTGCCTCAGTTTTCTCAGCTGTAAAATGGGGAGAATGTACTCCAGAGCCCCATTTTTAGAGACACTATACAAGTGCAAGTTTCTGTTTAAGCATAACTCTTCGCTGTGTCTTTGGAATGCAGAGCAGCTGCATCCGTGGCCTCTTGCCTGTTCTAGAGCAAGTAGCAATTTGTGCCAGGGAAAGGGTAAAGGAAGAATTTATTTTACTTTCAGAGTACCTCCTGTGGGCGAGACTTTTTTTTAAATGGTAGATTGGTAAATGTGTGTCCTGATTTGCAAACCTATTTCCTAGGCATCATCCCCAGTTGAGAAGCTGATGATTATGAGACCGTAAACCTGTTCTGTAGAGTTTAACTATTTTGCTTTGGATCCAGACTCCTCACTAAAAAAGGACTCACAAAAACTACGCTACATAGAGCTGTCTTTCATATTAGATTACAAGACTGATGGCGAAATCCTACCCGTGATTGTGAGAGCCACTGAGTAAACTGATATATAACCAGCTTTCCAATCTGCAGTGCTTTCAAGTAAAATTATTCTCCATAGCATTTGCCCTCGTGCAGCTCCTGGCATTGTTTTTTGAATCTGCCTCATGGTCTCCCAGTCTCGTTAAAGCCTCTGCTCAAGGAGAGAAATCTTTTTCCTGATTGTCACAGACCCACTGGACTGGTCTGTCTTCTACAGTTTTCTCCCAGGCATCCCTCTGCAGTATCTCATGATCAGAGACTGTTCCGCTGTGTCTAAAGTATCTCTCTTATTCCCCTGGCTTCTGTATGTCACACTTCAGGCTACCGTAGGTCATCTTCTTGGGCATCATCCATTCATCCTCAGGTATCCCACTCAGAAAAGCTGAGGGGCTCTAATCCCGGCTCTGCCACTCATCTGCTGTGTGACCTTGGACAAGTCACTTCACTTCTCTGGGCCTCAGTTACCTCATCTGTTAAATGGGGATTGAGACTGTGAGCCCCCTGAGGGATGGGGACTATGCCAACCTGATTTGTCCAACCTGAGATATCCAACCAGTATTTAGTGTCTGGCACATAGGAAGTGCTTGTCAAATGACACAGTTATTATAATAATGGAGACACTACCTGAGAGTTGGTGGATTAACTGCATTTCAGGACCTCTTTACCGATTAAGCTGTCCTGCCGATTTGACATTGAAGATGATGTGAAATTGCTTGAGATGCCAGATGGAGAAATGATGTATCTGTACATAAGTGTTGCGGGGCTGAGAAAGGAGTGAATAAAGGGTGTGAATTCAAGCTCAAGGGTGATGTAGAAGAAAGTGAGAGAGGAGGAAAAGAGGGCTTAATCAAGGAAGTCCAGTTGGAGGAGATGTGTTTTTAATAAGGCTTTGAGGTGGGGAGAGTGATTGTCGGATATAACGGGGAGGACATTCCAGGCCAGACACCAGACGTGCATGAGGGGTCGGCGGCAAGATAGATAAGGTTGAGCTACAGTGAGTAGGTCACCATTCGAGGAGCGAAGTGTATGGGCTGATGTGTAGCAGGAATTCAGAGAGGTAAGATAGGAGGGGGCAAGGTGATTGAGTGCTTTAAAGTCTATGGTCAGGAGTTTCTGTTTGAAGAGCGGGAGATGTGTGCGAAATGATGTTTTAGAAAGGAAGACCTGGAAAGCCGAGTGAAGTTGGTGTGGAAAGGAGTGAAGCTGTTGACTATGAGGTCTGTGAGAAGGATGATGCAGTAGTCAAATCCAGATATCACAAGTGCTTGGGCATTTGGATCTGTGACCTTTGGGCATTTGATATTTGTCCCACCCTCAACCCCACAGCAGTTATGCGGAAATCTATAAATTATATATTAAATTATATATTTTAAATTGTCTGTCGTCCCTTCTAGACTGTAAGTTTATTGTGGGCAGGGGATACGTCTACCAATTCTATTGTACTCACCCAAATGCTTAGTACAGTGTTCTGCACACAGTAAGTGCTAAATAAATACCAATTATCTATGGGTGCTCAATAAAAACCAATTATCGATGGATTCATTGAGCCCAACGTGGTGGCAGTTTGGATGGGGAAGGAGAACTGGAATCTAGAAATGCTGTGAAGGAAGAGTCAACTGAATTTGGTGACAAGACTGCATATGCAGGGTGAGAGAGAGAGAGAGAGGAGTCAATAATAATGCCAAGATTGCAAGCTCAAGATATGAGGATTGTGGTGCTGTCAGCACTTAGTACAGTGCTTTGCACACAGTAAGCGCTCAATAAATATGATCGAATGGACAGTGATGGGAAACAGTGGGAGGAGAGAATCTTTTAGTGCAGAGCACTGAACTAAGCGCTTGGGAGAGTACAACATGTGAGAGTGAGTAGTCATTTCCCTACCCTTGATGAGCTTACAGACTATATGGGAAAGAAGATGAGGAGTTCGGTTTTGGACATGGTGTGCTTGAGATGCCAGTGGGGCACCTAGGTTGAGATGTCTAGGAGATTGGGGGACATAGTAAAGTGCAGAGGAGAGAGTTGGGGCTAATGAGGTTGATTTGGGAGTCATCCATGCAGAGGTGGTAAATGAAGCGGTGAGAGTGGATGAACTTCCCAAGGGAATGGGTGTAGTTTGAGACTAGAAGGAGACTTAAAACTGAGTCTTGAGGGTCACCCACAGTTAGTGGATGCAGAAGCAGAAGAAGAGCTGGTGAAAGGCACAGAGAAGGAGCGGCCAGAGAGGCAGGAGGAGAACTAGGAAAATGTCAGAGAAACCGAGAGTGTTTCCAGGAAGAGCGGGTAGTCCACAGTGCCAAGGGCTGCCTAGAGGTTGAGGAGGGTTAGGATGGAGTAGAGACCACTAGACTAATGGTCACTGGTGAACTTGGAGAAAGCAACATTTCTTCAGGCTTATCCGCAGTCTCTGGTGCTGTGCTCATTACGTCTCTTGAAAATCTTCTGCGAAATCCGACAAACGTTCAAAGTCACAACAGCCCTCAGAGCGGTAGTGAAAAACAGCAGAGTTGCTGACAGTTATGAGCTGGGAGGGGAAGGTGCCTAGATGTGTCAGAGTACTGTCAACCTATAGAGTTTGGAAAATTGCAGTAGGATTTCAGAGGCGGCCCATCATTGCTTGTGTAAGAGGCAAGGGGAAACAGTTGACTCTGACAACCATTTTAACCTGTCAATATTCTCATCAGTATCCTGGGTAGGCCACTGTAAATGCCTGATAAACACCATAACTAATATAACTAATAACTAGTTATTAATTAACTAATATAACTAATATAGTAGTTTATATACTAATATAGTAAGTAACTAATATAGTAGTCTAGTCCATAAGCTAGACAGTAAGCTCGTTGTGGCAGGGATTGTGTTGGTTTATTGTTGTATTGTACTCTCCCAAGGGCTCCCAAGTGTACAGTGCTCTGCATGCAGTGAGTGCTCAATAAATACATTTGAATAAATAGTCACTACTGCTGGAGAGGTCTGTAGACAGAGGGGAGTGACTGAGACTGAGACTGAGTTCCCAGACTGAGCTCCCCCCTTTTTCCCTCTGCTCCCTCTACCCGCCTCCACCTCTCCGCAGCTAAACCCTCTTCTCCCCCCTTTCCCTCTCCTCCTCCGCCCCTCCCGTCCCACCCCCTCAGCACTGTACTCATCCGCTCGACTGTATATATCTTCATCACCCTATTTATTTTGTTTATTTTGTTTAATGAGATGTACATCACCCTGATTCTATTTAGTTGCCATTGTTTTTATGAGATGTTCTTCCCCTCGACTCTATTTATTGCCATTGTTCTTGTCTGCCCGTCTCCCCCGATTAGACCGTAAGCCCGTCAAAGGGCAGGGACTGTCTCTATCCGTTGCCGTCTTGTACATTCCAAGCGCTTAGTACAGTGCTCTGCACATAGTAAGCGCTCAGTAAATACTATTGAATGAATGAATGAATGAATGAATGAGTGTTTGTGCTGCTTACCAGCAGAGGGAGGAACGTGCTTCCTTTTGATAGTCACTGTCCTTCCAACAGCAAAAAGAGCAGCAAATAATTTCGTCTGACGTTTTCAACACGGGCGGTGAGAGAGAGGTGGCTAAATTAGATAACCTGGGCCACAGGACTGTTTCCCACTGGAAATTGCCTTGGGTCAAATTTTTGGCCTTTAACTATCTGATCTTCAAACTCCCTCTGAGCCCACTGAAAGGATCCTGATGGGGTTTTTTTTAATAGTCTTTGTTAAGCGCTATCAGGCACTGTACTAAGCAGTGGAGTAGATAGAAGCTAATCAGGTTGAACAAAGTCCATGTCCCGCTTGGGGCTCACAGTCTTAATCCCCATTTTACAGATGAGGTAACTGATTAGTACAGTAGTAATACTGAAGTACAGCACTAATACTGAATAGTGAAGTATTCAGAAATACAGTAGAGAAGTGAAGTGACTTCTCAGCAGACAAGTGGCGGAGGCAGGATTGGAACCCAGGTCCTTCAGATTCCCAGGGCCGTGCTGCTTCCTTCCCTGATCTCTTTGAAACCTAGACTCTCTAAACATGATCTAGCCAGATGCTATATAGCAGAAGAGTTAGCGAGGAGCCAAGGGGTACCTTGAGTTGGTTTTTCTTTCACCTTTAAAATGCCTTGTCTCTGGCTTCTGTTCTCAGAAAGACAGCCAAATTGGAGTTTAGCAAACCTGTCACGGAAAAGAATCACTTCTTGGCAAGGAATTCTCATTTTCTAACATTAGCATGTATTTTTAATGCATCTATCATCCACTCAAGTCAAATGTGATATTGTTTCCACCCCAGTGCTTAGCACGTATTAAGGGTTCAGCAAGAATCATTCTCACTATCATTACTAGTATTGCTAATGGTACTAGTAATAGACTGTAAGCTCACTGTGGGTAGGGAATGTGTCTGTTTATGGTTGCAAGTCTCCAGAGTTTCGTACAGTGCTCTGGAGACAGTAAGTGCTCAATAAATATGATTGACTGACTGACTGATCACTGGCAGCTTTGGTCTAGGCCCATTGGAAAGTCGCTGCTCTGGTAAACCGGAGACCTGGGTTCTACTCTTGGCCTGTCTGTTCGGGCTCTGCCCTCAGTAGTGAAGGGTCTTGAGAACGCCCTAGGGTTTTCTGAAAGCAAGATGGACTACTTATATCGTACTAAATCATACATATACTAAATCATACTTATTGAGCAGCTTACATAGAGAAGCAGTTTGGCCTAGTGGATAGAGCACGGGCCTAGAGTCAGAAGGACCTGGGTTCTAATCCTGGCTCCGCAGCTTTCCTGCTGTGTGACCTTCAGCAAGTCACTTCACTTCTCTGGGTCTCAGTTTCCTCATCTGTAAAATGGGGATTAAAATGAATGTTGGTATTTGTTAAGTGATTATTATATGCAGAGCACTGTTCTAAGCGCTGGGGTAGATACAGGGTAATCAGGTTGTCCCAGGTGAGGCTCACAGTCTTCATCCCCATTTTCCAGGTGAGGTAACTGAGGCACAGAGAAGTTAAGTGACTTGCCCAGAGTCACACAGCTGACAAGTGGCAGAGCCGGGATTTGAACCCATGACCTCTGACTCCCAAGCCCGTGCTCTTTCCGCTGAGCCACGCTGAGCCCAATGTGGGACAGAGGCTGCGTCCAACCTCAGTGCTATCTACCTCAGTGCTTAATACAGTACCTGACACATTGTAAGCGCTTAACAAATACACAATTATTATTATTATCATCATCATTGCTATTATTGCAGACCACTATACTAAGCCCTTGGGAGAGTACAGTAGAAAAATTAAAAGACACATTCCCTGCCTCCTATATTCTCCAGAGAAGGATGAGATTTCCCAGCTTGTCCTCTGGCAGATTGGCTGCAGTGGGACTGACACTTCTGAATCAGGACTCCTGCTCCTGGCCTTGCCTTTGAGCCCATGTATTGATGAAGTGCAAGACCCTCCTCCAAGTGCAAGGTGGAAGCTTCATATCCCCGAGCCCCTCCCTGAGGAAGGGCAAAACATGTGCCAGGAAAGTGGTATTCTGGTCCCAAGAGAGGGGAAGAGGAAGGGAAATAGCAGAGGAGCTGTTGAGCTCTCGCTATTTCCACCACCCAGGAGGGCAACTGTCTGCTGGTCTGCCTGCAGAGACTTAGTAAATACTGGGGAAGGGTGGATAGGAAGCAGATGTAAGAGGTGCTGTTAATGGTCAAAAGTGGGGAAGCCATGACCTAATTATAGAATCCCTGAGGCCATCTCATGCAACCTCATAAAGAGCTTTCCCAAAACAGGATTCTACAAAACTCCTCTTCAGCTGGTAGAATTTAGATTACCCCCACCCACTAATGCCTCCTCCTCCTTTTCAACCTTTCCTTCTTCTCCTGCTCCTCTTCCTCCTCTTCCTTCTCTCCCGTCTCCTCTTTCTCACCAGAAATCTCTTCCTCCTCCTCCTCTTTTCCTCCCTTCCCCTTCCTTCCCCTCGCCCTGATGCCATCACACTAGATTAAAGGAGCATAGGGAGGTCGGGACTAAAGAGGGAAAAAAAGAAAGTCCAGAAATGAGAGGGATCGGAAGGAATTTCCACCTGGCGGAGTGAGGATTAGAATTAACACATCTACTTCCTCTCACTGTACTATGTTTTGTTTTCGTGCCTCCCTGCCAGCAGGATTTATCATGGCCAAGAGAGGTTGCCAACTGCCTATAAATTTGCAGTTGAGAAGCAGCGTTGCCTAGTGGATAGAACATGGACCTGGGGGTCAGAGGACCTGGGTTCTAATCCTGGCTCTGCCACTTGTCTGCTGTGTGGCTTTGGGCTACTCGCTTCAGTTACCTCATCTGTAATATGGGGATTGAGACTGTGAGCCCCGTGTGGGACGTGGACTGTGTCCAACCTGATCAGCTTTGTATCTATTCCAGAGCTTAGTATGATGCCTGACACATAATAAGTGCTTAACAAATGCATTTTAAAAAAGTTGCTGCTGAAAGTGACAGAGGAGTGAGTGACATACTGAAGCCCACCTCCACTGCTGCAGATTTTAGCTCATTTTTTCTGACTGGAAATTTACAGTTTGTTTTTTTTTTAACAGCAGCTGCAATGGCAGACAGAATTTTGGCACTGGGCACATTTGCATGATTTTTCAAATGGTTGGCCACCCTGCCTGACCATGGCCTGTTAATAGCAGTAGGAACTGCTTGCAGGGCACCATCCACACTCTTCCGGCTGCCTCCTGGCTCGCGATAGACACGAGCCAAAAAAATGAGCAGAAATCGGAGTGTGATCTGGGACTGAAGACAGAGCTGACTGGCTGGTCCCTCTAAGGCAGATCCTTTGCCAACAGCTATCTGAGCATGACGGGGAAGGAGAAAACACAGATAGGGTGAAGCCATTGAGCCCTTCAACCAAACTGCATGGGCAAGGCCAAGTTCAAGTCATTTACAGCCTGGCAGCAGCATAACATGAACCCAGTCTGGAATCAGAGAGACAAGGAGTGGGATTCACGTTCTCATCACCGGAGGAGCCAAGTGAGTTTGGCTATAAATAAAAGCCCGAGGCCAAGGACGGTGGGCTGGATGCCTTTTTTACTTTCTCCACACCTGTTGCAGGGTGAGCTGAGTCTCTTGAAGGGCATCCAAGAGGGTCTCTCATCTGCCTTTTTTTAATGGTATTTGTCAAGTGGGGCAGGTACTATATTAAGCACTGGGGTAGGTACAGGGAAATCAGGTTGGTCACAGTCCCTGTCCTTCATGGGGCTCACAGTCTTGATCCCATTTTACAGATGAGGTAACTGAAGCATAGATTAGTGAAGGGACGTGTCCAAGTCATACCGCAGACAAGTGGCGGAGCCGGGATTAGAACCCAGATCCTTATGACTCCCAGGCCTGTGCTCTATACACTTGGCCTCATTGCTTTTCCTGAGTTTTCCTCACAGGCCTGGATAACTCACTTCTCCCTCATGGTCCATCCGTACTATATCCAGAGCAGATGAAGGAGAAGCTTGGAGGCCAGGTGGTCGGGTCACAGGGACCAAACTGGGAGTCTGAACAGATTCTGGGGTGATGAGTTACTCTGGCAAGTTGTAGTAGACAGAGCACAGGCCTGGGAGTCAGAAGGTCCCAGGTTCTAATCCCAGCTGTCTGCTGTGTGGCCGCAGGCAAGTCACTTCACTTCTCTGTGGCTCAGTTACCTCACCTGTAAAATGGGGATTGAGACTGTGAGCTCCATGTGGGACAGAGACTGTCCAACCTTTTAACTCATATCTACTTCTTGGCTTAGTACATTGCCTGGCACATAGTAAGTGCTTAACAAATGCCACCACTCTCTCAAGTTGTTATTTCTTTTTAACCAATAGACTCCCAATCCAGAATAGTTTAGTAGTTGTTTTTTTTTATAGTATTAGTTAAGCGCTTACTATGTACTAAGCACTGAAGGTGGGAGGTGGGGAAGGGATGGGGAGATCATTGTTTTGCAAAAGTCCACCCACACAGGGGCTGGTGTGGAGCTCAAGAGAACATAAGATAAACAGGCAAGGTATGGGGACCTGACTTACCCTAGAACACCTCTGGTGCCTCTGTGCCTTATATACTGACAGAAGAAGTTTATTCATAAGCAAAGGAGAGGAACAATATGGGCTGGGAGTTATTCTTTCCCACGTTAATTATTGTAAGAGACTTCTGAACATCTTTAAGGAGTGTTAATCCCTTTCCTTTGGATTTCCAGTGATGTTAGTGATATAGAAGCAGCATGGCTTGTGGATAGAGCATGGACCTGGGAGTCAAAAGACCTAGATTCTAGTCCCAGTCTTGCCACATGTCTGTTGTGTGACCTTGGGCAAGTCACTTAACTTCTCTGTGCCTTAGTTATCTCACCATATAATGGGGATTAAGACTGTGAGCTCCATGTGGGACAGATTCTGTGTCCAACCTGATTCGCTTGTATCCACATAGTAAGCACTTAACAAATACCACAGTTATTATTACTTGAAAAGCTTTGATCCCCATATCTTGGACATCTGCCCAGGAAGCCTGTCGGCTCTCTGGAAATGGTTTGGAATCCCAAGTACCAGAGTCATTTGATTTTCCGTTGTCCTGCTCAGATCCCACTCTGGTGAGTCACATACTCGTGGCGAGAAGACACGAGCATTTAGATTCTTCGCTCACTCAGACCAAATGCCCCTGTTGGGCTTGGTGGCCTCCTTACTAGCCACCAAGCCCAACAGAGGTAAGGAGTGATGGGCCAGAAGCTGAGAGTAGGGCAAGTGGTAGACAGCAGGAGAAGAGGATACTGGGGCTGAGAAAAGAGAGAGGAGGAACGCAGCCTGCCCTAATAGCAACCCCTTCCCTCCCCGGCTTTCCCCCGCCCCAGCCTATTCAGGGAACAGAACGCTGTCCTTAATTGAGGAAAGGAATGACGCATATTGTAATCATATCATTCCCTCTCATTTTCAAAGCTGCAATGAGAGACTTATGCCTGGTTCAGTATAAGAGCAGAACTTTGCCTCAGTGGCATTTTTGAGGTGAGATTATGGAATGAGCTTCACTACTACATAATGGAAGGAAGAAAGGACGCATCCTCTAATGTAGATGGAGAAACTGAGATCCAGTAACAAGGCAGGACTTTCTGGGGCAAAGAATCTTGGCACTCTATCCTATTCTTAGATTATTTTTTTTAATGGTATTTGTTAAGTGCTTTCTATGTGCCAGGCACTGTAATAAGTAGTGGGTAAATCACAAGATAATTGGGTTGGACTGAATCATGGAGAAGTTAAATAACTTGCCCAAGTCACACAGCAGACAAGTGATGTAGCCGGAATTAGAACTCATGTCTTCTGACTCCCGGGCCCATGCTCTTTCTGCTAGACCACGCTCCCTCTTAGATTGGGGATTTGCCTGGTTTCATACTACAAAGTCTATATTTCATCTGGTCAGAACCCTTTCTGGAACAGATATGGCACCAAACATCTTGATATCATGCATTTTCATAATACATATTCAGCCTCCTTCTGCCTCTGATTCCGTTTCCGCTGCTCGGAGGGGCCGTGTTGTGGATTCTAGGTTCTGCGGATTTCCAAGAAGAAGCCTTTCTTGGGAACTTTGGTGCCATCGTGTAATACATCTTGTTGCTTCTGGTTTGGCATAAACATGACCGGTTGCTTGACTGCCATCCACGTCACCCTACAGGTTTTGCCCGTATCTCACTGAGAATCAAGCTAATCACTGTATGTTTTATGAAACAATTATTTGATACTAAAATTTAAAGAACCACTTTCAATCTGTTTGGCTACTTGTGCTGGCTCCAGGACACTTTCTGTGTCTCTGAAACATTCCTTCTTGAATGTTTCAAGAGAGCTAACACCACCCCGATCTTATGCTTTCTCTGAAATGAGTGGCCCTCCCCATTTCCTTTAGTGACAACAGAATTAGCAACACTCGGAGAATGGAAAGAATGCTAAAGAATTAAAAGCATTTTCCAGCTGTCTTGGCTGGTGAGAGAGAGAGAGAGAGCACAGGCATGAATTGGAGCAATTCTGCATTACAGAGACGAATGGAAAAAATGAATTTGCCATTATAGCAAAATCTTTGTACCTCTCAGGCTCTTTATATCTCCTTGATTGCTTCTTGGAGTGCGAGTCAGGTTCTGAGCCCACTAGGTTCTGCATTAAAAAAGTGGCTCAGCTCCCAAGAAGTCAGGGAAGTATGCGTTACAGAAATTAGTATTTATTTAGTGCTTACGGTGTGCAGAGCACTGTACTAAGCACTGGGAGAGTATACACAGGTGGGAACTAGATACAGTTCCTGTCCCTCATGGGGAGAAACCCACTTCCCCCTGCCCCCAGCATCACCACTGACTGTGTGACTTTGGCCAAAGCATTTGCATGCTCTGACCTCAGTCTCCCCACCTGTAAAATGGAGATCAATATATCCTCCCATTAGTTGGCCCTCAAAGATGTTGAGAGGACAAATAAGATGATAGATGGGAAAGTGCTCTGACTTTCTCTGAAGAAAGGCCCTCTAAGAAGCTATAGTAGCGATCAATCAATCGATGGTATTTATGGAGTGCTTATTGTGTTCAGAGCACTGTACTAAGTGCTTGAGAGAGTACAATATAACAGAATTGGCAGACACATTTCTTGCCCATAAGGAGCTTAGCTTATGTATTAGGAGGCTAGAGTTTGTAGGTGGGAGCCAGAAGACCTACATTTCAGTTGGAATAGCTTGACCTTCCTGGAAGGACTAGGGGAAAAGAAAACAATTCCCTTGGAGCTCTATTTCCCTTTTGGAGGCTGGGAATTCCATTCCTACCCATCCATGCCACTTCAGTTCCTGGAAGAAAGTTGCTCTGCCAACCCAAGACTTCTTTCCTATTTTCCCGGGGCTTTTTCTTCCGTCCTGAAAAATCAATTAAAATATAACTCCAAAATGACAGGGCAGGATACCAGATGACCAGGCAGAAGCCTAAAAACCCGGGCCGATCGTGACTGACAGGCCCCCTAAGGTGACAAACGGACTCCACCAAGCAGCAGTACACAGATGCCGCTTTCAGCTATGAGGGCCTTGTCCTGGGTATTTATTTAGTGCCAGTCTCTGGGGAACTCAGCCTCGTTTTCTTAGACCGGCCAGTCGTGGAGCTGAAAGGGAGCCAGGAGGCATTGGCCAGGGGCAGTAAAAGGGAGAAATGTTGACTGAGAATTGAAATGAGCCAGAAAGTTAATGATGCGCAGAGATCCGGGGAAGCAGCTCCAGATGGCACCAAACTGTCTGAAATTAGAAAAAGAAAGCAACAAACAAATCTATTTGACTTTCTCAGGGAGCACAATCTGGAACCCAACATTAAAGAGGATGTAGCAAGGTGTGCTGTTCCTCGGCCACCACTTCCAGGAAGCCCTACCAGATTAATCCCAAGTCCCTTGCCTCACTGGGCTAGCCCAGCACTCTGCTACCATCTTGTGAGCATACATATGCAATAAGGTTCATACAAAAGGATAAGAGCTTAAGTGTAACAAATATCATTAAAAAACAACAACAACAACAAAAATATACAGCCAAGTGCATAGTCAACACAGAGAGGAGGGTGGATACAAAAAATCAACAGCTTAGTTTGGGAATATCTCTTGGAGGCGACGTGATTTCAGGAGGGTTTTGAAGGTGGGGAGAGTGGGGGACTATCGCATATAAAGGGGGAAGGATTTCCACCCCTCAGTGAGAATATGGACCTGGAGTTGGTGGCGAGGTAGACAAGATCAGAGTAGAGTAAGTTAGCATTGGAGGAGTGGAGTATGCAGGTTGGATTGTAGTAGAGAGCAGTGAGGTCAGGTCGTGGGGAGAGAGCTGATTGAATGTTTTAAAGCCAATGGTGAGAGTTTCTGTTCGATGCGGAGGTGGGTAGACAACAATTGGACTTTTGAGGAGTGGGGAGATATGGACCGAATGGATTTTTGGAGAAATGATCGAATAGCAGAGTGAAGTATTGACTGGAGTGTGGAGAGACAGGAGGCAGGGAGGTCAGCAAAGAGCTTGATGCGCTAGTCCAGGTGGGAAACGAGTGCTTGCATCAGAGTGGTGACAGTTTGGATGGAGAGGAAAGGGAGGATTCTAGAGTTGTGAAAGTAGAACCACGAACCTGGGCTTAGGAGTCAGAGGTCATGGGTTCGAATTCCTACTCCACCACTTGTCAGCTGTGTGATTGTGGGCAAGTCATTTAACGTCTCGGTGCCTCAGTTACCCCATCTGTAAAATGGCGATGAAGACTGTGAGCCTCACTTGGGACAACCTGATTACCCTATAGCTCCCCCCAGCGCTTAGAACAGTGCTCTGCACATAGTAAGCGCTTCACAAATACCAACATTATTATTGTAAAGTTCCCGAGGGTAGAAAGCACAGCTAACAAACACCAAACTTTGCATGTTGGCTGAAGTGAAGGCTGAGCTCGGAGGTAGAGACCATTGGAAGGCAGGACATTTCTCTTTCTGAATTTTCCCTCAGGCACTGGAGTATCTTGGGCAGATCCCCGGGCCTGGAGATCAACGTGCTCTAAGCAACCCTAAGCATGCGATTGGATGAATGAATGAATGAATGAATGAATGAGGGACTCCCACATGCTTCAGGGGCAGGGACCTTGTGACAGGGGTGTCATTTCAGGGGCAGACAGATGCTGGCTGGCAGTAAGCAGCTGCTGTTGTCACAGGGGAGGGCAACTCGTGTAGAAAGTGGTCACAGCTCCTGCTGTGAAGATACCTGGGCCAGAGGCAAGTGAAAACAGGAGAGAGAAGAGGAGAGAAAGAGTGAGAGAGAGAGAGAAACAGAGGCAGACAGAGAGTGAAATAGAGGGAGGCAGAGAGAAATTGAGAGGCAGACAGAAAGCGAGAGGGAGAAATACAGGAAGGCAGAGGGAGAAATGGAGACCAGAGAGAGAAATTGAGAGAGACAGACAGAAAGTGAAAGGGAGAAATAGAGCCAGAGAGAGAAATCGAGAGAGGCAGACAGAAAGGAAGAGGGAGAAATAGAGAGGAAGAGAAGAGAGAAATAGAGAGAGAAATTGAGAGGCAGAGAGAGAGAGGAAGAGCTAGAGGCAGTAAAATAGACATAGAGGTTAATAGAGACAGAGCAATGGAGAGAGAGAGAAATAGAGGGAGAGAAGGAGAGGCAGGAGAAGAGGGAGAATCAGAGAGAGGCAGGCAGGGAGAGAGAGAGAGAGAGAGAAAAGAAGAAAGAGAAATGGACAGAGAGGGAAAAAAAGAGAAAGGGAGGAGAGAGAAGGGGAGGGGGTGGAGAAAGATCAATTGACCCAAGTCCAGCAGCCGAACCGAAATCTGAGCCGCGACGGACGCTTGGAAAATTGGCTGTGGGAGGCTGGGATGCAAAGACGTGCAAGTTGCCCAGGGACAGACACCAAGTGGCTGACAAGGTGGCGAGGGGACAGACGGACCGAGGGACCGAGGGCCCCAAGGAAGGAGAAGGACCAGCCTGTGGGCCTTCAGTGCACCAGAGGATCTGGAGGGCAGAGGAGGGGCCAGGGCCTCGGTGGGGGAGGATGGAGCTCTCCCGGCAGGTGACAGGCCACTTCGGCTAAACCCATCCAAGCGGCGGGGGCTGGGGGTGACGGTCGCCCGAAGCACTGAGCCAGAGGCAGGAGGAGGGAGCTGGGCCAGGACAGGCTGAACCCCCCCAGTGGATCTGCCGTGGGGAGGAAAAGTGGACAGAAAAGACAAAGGAGAGAGCCGGGACCGCAACTGACCGTAAGCTCGTTATGGGCAGGGAACCTGCCTACCAACTCTGGGCTAGTGAGCTCTCCCAGGCACTTTCCATTCATTCAGTAGTATTTACTGAGTGCTTACTATGTGCAGAGCGCTGTACTAAGCGCTTGGAATGTACAATTCGGCAAAAGATAAAGACTATCCCTGCCCAGAGACGGGCTCCAACTGTGATCTCAGAATCCCTGCAGATTTCTCGGCACCACTTCTCACACCTGCCTTTCCGTCTGCTATTCAGTAACACTGCCTAGGGGAGAGTGCAGGGGCCTGGGAGTTGGGTTCTAATCCTGTCACTTGCCTGCTGTGTGACCTTGAGCAAGTCACATAACTTCTCTGTGCCTCTTTCCTCATCTGTGAAATGATGAATAGATGAGCTATGGGCTGTGAGCTCACTGGGGACAGAGAATGTATCTGTTATATTGTTATATTGTACTCTCTGCACACAATAAGCACTCAAATTGATTGATACAGTGCTCTGCACATAGTAAGCACTCAATAAATACCACTGATCGATATCCATAACTCATTTACTTATATTAATGTCTTTCTCCCCCCTCTAGACTGTAAGCTTGTTGTGGACAGGGACCGTGTCTACCAACTCTATTATATTATATTCTCTCAAGCACTTATTACAAAGCTCTGCACACAGTTAACACTCCATAAATACCATCGATTGATTATTTATATTAATGTCTCCTCCTCCAGACTGTAAACTCACTGTGGAGAGGGAGCATGTTATATTGTGCTTTCCCATGCGCTAACTACAGGGCTCTCTGCACACAGTAAGCGCTCAATAAATATAATTGATTGATTGAAGTGAGCTCTGCCTGGAGGTAGGACCCTTGATTAAGTAGTTCATCACATTTGGAAGGAGGATGCTTGAAGCCCTGGGTCAATGAAAGAATGCCAAACTATTGGACTGAATTCTAATTTACTCCACTATATAAAATAGAGCAAGACCCATGCCATATTTTATCATCGAATCTCATACAACTGTAATATTAAGGATGAAGCATGTGTTTCCGTAGGACATGTATGGAGCCGTAGGACAGTCTGAAGGCATTTTAATGTGATAAAGAGGGAGAAAATGAAAGCAGGAATCTGGAAAATTAAAATAATGATGCTGTAAGATACGTGCAAGGAGCAGAGAGACTATCCCAACCCTCTTATTGTCATTTCTAGTTTTTAGACTCAGGAGGAACAATGCTGTCCATATATAGACATCTCTTCTCATAGATAAATCTGTCTAAGTATTTAGAGTGTTAAATATTTCACTGATGGTGAAATGTACCTGTGGGTGCAACTCTAAACCTCTTCCCCTGGGACTTTTCTAGCTCTAATAGTCATTAAAGACAATCCCGGGGAGAGGATCATTGAAAACTGCAAGTCAAGCCAGGAAATTTCTAACAACATTTATTCAATCATATTTATTGAGTGTTTACTGTGTGCAGAGCACTTTACTAAGAGCTTGGGAAAGTACAATTCAACAATAAACAGACATATTCCCTGCCTACAACAAGCTTAACAACAACAATACCCTTTCCTTTCCCCTTCCCACTCAGCCAGCAACCTCAAGTGGAGTCGTTTTCCTTGGTTTTTTTGGTGGTTGATTGATAAAAGTGTCTGCACATGGGAAAGGTGTCTTTTGGTAGTTTTTGAGTCACTGTGGTCCTCAAGGCAGATTTTCAAGAGTTTGAGCCCTTGGGTACATAAATGCTGGGAATTTTGATCTAGTGGCATTCCCCTCCCACACTTCTGCTTTCTGTGGTACGTTTCTCGACCCTGGAGTTAAGGGTCCCCAGACCTTTCTCCCTCTGGGTCTACCTTCTGTGCCGGCCTCTTCTCCTCCTCCTCCTCACCAAATAAACATTAGATCTGAAGTGAAAAGCTACCACCTCTTTGAGTTCTCACCTCACTCCAGTTCTGATTCTCAAATTGCCCCGGGAGTCCTCGGGAGAGGGGAGAGACAGAGGAAAGAAACAGTGAGCTACCTGGTGGGTGGAAAGCAATGCAGTTTAAGTCTAGCTCTGCTGCAGTGCCCTGGGTTTGCAATTTTGTCAGACACTCGTTTCTGGAAAACCAGAAATGAGAGAGAGGAGAAGAAAGTCAAGGAGAGAGGAAGTAGAGAGGAAGGATTCTCTGGATCTTATAACCGAAATGTGCTGGAGTGGGTACCTTTTTCTTTTTTTAAAAAAAAAATGAGCTTTCAGTTTTGAAGGCTGCCCTCTGGATCTCTGGATCACAGGACTTGGTCTATGAGCAGAAGTGACTTCAGTTGTCCCCATCGCATTTTCTCAACTGGTTCTCTGTTGCTCAAGGGCAGGAAAAGCAGGGGGCCTGACTGGGGTTCATCTTCGGTTACTGTTGCAGACTAAATTTAAATCCAAGTATTTATATATCAAAAGGATGGCGGAGAATGAGAACAGATTCAGCAGTCTGCCTTAGAGGTGCCTACCTACCAGTGCTAAGTAGCTCACTTGTTTATTTTTACTCCCTTCTGGTCTTGCAGTTATGGCTTTTCACCATTCCTGTAAAACCGCCGTCACCTTGCCTGTGTGATTCCTCAATTAATATGACTTGTGGAATTATCTTTAGTTTCTGACTGTTTCCTGAAGTAACATGGATTTTTTCATTCGTCAGTTGCTATTTTGAAGCTGCTAGATGTGGCTTGTTATTTAGCAGTTTTCTCTGCTGGCTGACTCTGAGTTCCACCCTGACAATTTTTGGTATGTTTCTTTGAATTCATTCACAGTGCACTCTGTGTGTGTGTGTGTGTGTGTGTGTGTCTACCTCTCTTCTTTCCCTTCTTATACCAACTGTTTCATACATTAACATCTTGGGAAATTGTTTTTGATACCCTAAATATAATCATATTCAGCGGCAGTATCCATAACTAAGTGGCAAGTGAACTGAGTGAATATTTCAGGAGAGAATAATGATAATAATAATTGTGGTATTTGTTTAGCCAGATACTGTACTAAACACAGGAATAGATGCGAGATAATTGGGTTAGACATAGCCCCTGTCCCACACAGGGCTCACAGTCTTAACCCCCATTTTACAGATGAGGTAAGTGAAACATAGAAAAATTAAGTGACTTGTCCCAGGTCACACAGCAGAAAATGACAGACCTGGATTAGAACTCAGATCCTCTGACTTCCAGGCCCATGCTCTTTCCACTAGGTTATGCTGCTTCTGCTTTAGGCACGAGGCTGGGTCAGGCAGGGTAGATAAATGGGCATTTTTCACATGCCTAAGTAAGTGGGCCATGTTTGTGCAGCAAGCTGTTTAGTTAGCACCAGTAAGTTTGCTTCCAAGCCTACGCCTGGAACCCTTAAGTGCTTAGTACCGTGCTGTACACACAGTAAGCGTGCAAAAAATATGACTGAATGAATGAACCCTGAACTGAGTCCACTGACCCACCTGACAATGCATTTTTAATGACATCTGTTCAGTGCTTCTTAAATGACAAGCACTGTGCTATGTTCTGGGGTAGATAAAAGATAATGGAGTTGGACACAGTCCCTGTCCCACATAGGGCTCACAGTCTTAATCCATATTTTATAGATAAAGTAACTGAGGTACAGAGAAGTTAAGTGAGTTGTCCAAGGTCAGCCTGGACCACTCTGCAAACCTTTATCTTATTTTCATAGGAGACTTGAGTACCGTAGGCTCTCTCCAGAACCTAGGCAGGTGGAGGGGAGGAGAAGATCAGGGTCATCAATCAATCGTATTTATTGTGCATTTACTGAATGCAGAAGAATCAATCAGTCATATTTATTGAGCACTTAATGGGTATAGAGCACTGCATTCATTCAATCATATTTATTGAGTGTTTACTGTGTACAGAGCACTGTACTAAGTTCTTGGAAAGTACAATTCAGCAACAAAGAGACAATCCCTGCCCACAACGGGCTCACAGTCAGAATTAAGTGCTTGGGAGAGTACAGTAAAACAGAGTTGGTAGACAGGTTTCCTGCCCACAGTGAGCTTACAGTCTATAGGGGGAGATGGACAATATAAATAAATGAATTATCAATATGTATATAAGCGCTGTGGGGCTGAAGGTGGGGTGAATAACAGGTGCAAATTCAAGAGCAAGGGTGATGCAGAAGGGAGTGGGAGAAGAGGAAATGAAGGCCTAGTCAGGGAAGGCCTCTTGGAGATGTGCCTTCAGTAAGACTTTGAAGGTGGGTAGAGTGATTGTTTGTTGCTTATGAAGAGGGAGGACATTCCAGGCCAGAGGCAGGATGTTCACGAGGAGTCAGTGGCGAGATAGACGAGATCAAAGTACAGAGTACAAAGCATTGTATTAAGGGCTTGGGAGAGTAAAGTATAAACTAAGTATAAGTATAAGTATAAAGTATAGAGTTGGTAACCACATTCCCTGCCCACCATGAGCTAACAGTCGAAAGGATGACCTTTACAGACTTAACCAGGCATTTGATTCCCATTTTTCGGATTCAGAAACTGAGGTACAGAAAGGTTAAGTGATTTGCCCGAGATCACAGAGCAGGAAAATGGTGGAGTCAGGATTGCCACCCAGGTCTTGTGGCTCCCATTCAGGCATTCTTTCTACTAGGCCAGGCTGCTTTTTATTAACAACCATAGAGAGGGTAAAGCCTGCCAGCAAATGAGAAAGGAAGGTGGAATCGTGATTTCCTACGCCCAAGCTGTGATTCTCAACAAGTGATGATCTGAATCCACTCTGGCTCGCCCAGTTTTACCGGGGAGACAGATACAACCACAGAGAGGGCAGGAGAAGATCATTCCCCCTAAGGAGGGACAGTGGCTGGCAGAAGCTGCAGATTGGCCTGACGCCAGGTTAGCCAAGTCACCTCACCCCACCTGCTCCCTGCCCGATGGCTTGTCGGAGCATCTGTATTCCGAACGAGTGGAAAGTTTGCATCAGTCCCTAAGATGGAGTCTTGTAAATCATCATTTGCTTCCTCATCCAGGCTGAGAATCAAGTGGGGACAGAGAGAAGGGAAGATTCACCTCATTGCTTTTTGTATTCAGACTTCCCAGCGGATGGCAGCATAGAAGAATGGGTTGAGGACAAGTGAGGATTTAGGAAGGCTAAATTTACTGTGGGCCTGGGAGGGAGGAAAAGAGGAAGGGAGGGAGAAGGGGAGAGGGAGGAAATGGTGGGGAAAGGTTGGGGAGAGAGAGGGAGGAGAGAGTGAATAGACTATGACCTTGTAATTTGCAGGGAACGTATCTGCTAGTTCTGTGTACTGGACTCTCCCAAGTGCTTAGTTCTGCACATAGTAAGCACGCAGTAAATACCACTGATCGATAGATTATTTCCCATGCAGCATACCTGTGTGCCTGGCTTTAACTGTCAGATTTGATCCCTGAGCCCCAGTGGATCTGAAAAGATGGATTTGTGACCATCGATCTCTTTCGTGCCATGCACAGGGCAAGATCTTTTTTTCTGTGTTCTTTCATTTGTTCTTTGCAGTTACTGGTGCTGTCCTACTATTCCTAAACCCTTGTGACTTTTGCTCAAAGGAGCTACTCCATTCCTACAACAGAAATAAAACACAGGCTTCCTGCCCTCAAGCATTTTATAATCTAATTGGAAAATCCAAAAGGATTTACAGGTAGTGGAAACAGGATGAAGGAGGAGTGGGAACTATATTAGGATGTAATAGCTGAGTTAACAATTGACTATAGAATAAATATGTAATAATAATGATGATGATGATGGTATTTGTTAAGCACTTACTATTTGTCAAGTCCCGTTCCAAGCGCTGGAGTAGAAATGTATAAAAGGGCAGAGGGTAGGAATAAAATATAGCAGTACTAAAGGTGAATCCTGGGTTAGACTGTCAGCTTGCTGTAGGCAAGAAATGTGTCTATCAACTCCGTTATATTGTACTCACCCAACTACTTAGTACAGTGTTCTGTACACAGCAAGCACTCAGGAAGTGCGATTGATCGATCAATGCCATCAGAGTGTTGGGTAGTCATCGGAGGGGGAAAATCTGCAGTCTGGTGGGTTTTGGGGAGGAAGGCCGGGGGAACAGCGGGGGCCACAGGTGGGAGAGTTGAGAATTAGGTATAGTTGGAGGCTGAATTTGAGAGGAAGTGAAAAAGTATGACGGGGGAGTTGGGGGAGAGCCTTGAAGTCAACTGTGAGAAGCTTTTGATCGATGTTGACTGTATGCTGATGTAGACTTACCCTCTGAACTGTAAGTTCACTGTGGGCAGAGAACGTAGCTATCAACTCCGTTATATTGTACTCTCCCAAGCACTTAGTGCAGTGCTCTGCACACAGTAAGCGCTAAATAAATCCCATCGACTGATGTGGAGAGGGATGGGTAGCTATTGGAGGTTATTGAGGGGTAGAGAGAGGAGTGCCGAGTGATATTGCAAGAAGATCGGTGCATTAGTGTAATAATAATAACAATAATGATAATATTGATATTAAGGGTTTACTTTGCAACCAAGCTCTGTACTAAGCACTGTGGATTTGCTGATTTTTTTATGGTATTTGTTATAGACTGAAAAGGGGAGAGGCTAGAGTCAGGGAGATGAGGAAGAAGCTCAGGATATGAGAAGAGCTTGGACCAGGGAGTTTTGGGAGGTAGGAATGGACCTGAGGAGGACATGCATTTCGCTTGGCTGCAGTAGAAGGGAAGGGCTGAGAATAAATCAATCCATCAATTGTATTTCTTGAGTGCTTACTGTGTGCAGAGCACTGTAATAAGCACTTGGGAGAGTACAGTATAGCAGTACAACAGAGTTGGTAGACATGTTCCTTGACCACAATAAGCTTACAGTCTGAGGCGGGGGGACAGGCATTAATTCAAATAAATCAATTATGGATATTTACAAAAGTGCTATAGAGCTGAGGAAAGGGTGAATAAAGGGAGCAAATCTGGGATATGCAGAAGGGAGTGGGAGGAAAGGAAATGAGGTCTCAGTGAGGGAAGGCCTCTTGGAGGAATCGTTCCTTCAGTAAGGCTTTGAAGGTGGGGAGAGTGATCATCTGCTGGATATGAAGAGAGAGGGCATTCCAGGCCAGAGGACATGGGTGAGAGGTCAGCGGCGAGATGGATGAGTTTGAGGTACAGTGAATAGGCTGGCATTAGAGGAGCCAAGTGTGTGGGCTGGGATGTAGGAGAGCAGTGAAGTGAGAATAATAATAATAATTATGGTATTTATTTAGCGCTTATAATGTGCCAGGCACTGTACTAAATGCTGGAGTGGATATAAGCAAAGGGGGTTATGCAAACAAATAAAGAAGGCAGAGTGGCTGCTTTTATAGCCGGTCCTGGATGCATGGAGAATGCTGGGGGCTTTCAGAGAGTTCCTCAGCCATGGTGATCTATGTCTGCCAGTGCTCGGCCTGATGCCATACGCATTTGGGCTTAGCCTGGTGTTGTGTGGCGGAGGGAGCAAGGAGTAGATTCTTGTCTTCTTTGTGGGCACATGCAGCATGATGCTGAGTGAATGTGTGAGTGTATGTGTCTGTGTGTACATGCAGCTCAGTGGCCTTTGTGTGGGCAGGCTGGTGGCCTAGGGGAATGTGTGCTCATTGTGGTTGGGTGTGCATGCTCAGCCTGATTCTCTGTAATAATAGTAATAATGATGTTAAGGTCTTACTATGTGCCAAGCACTGTACTAAGCACTATGGATTTGCTGAATTTTTTAAATGGTATTAGTTAAGTGCTTAGTATGGTACCAGGCACTGTTCTAAGAGCTGGGGTAGATACAAATTAATCAGGTTGGCCACAGTCCCTGTCCCACATGGGGCTCACAGTCTTAATCTCCATTTTACAGATGAGGTAACTGAGGCCCAGAGAAGTGAAGTGACTTGCCCAAGGTCACACACCAGACAAGTGGCAGAGGCAGGATTAGAATCCAGGTCCCTGACTCCCGGGGCCATGCTCTATCCACCAGGCCATGCTGCTTCTCTGATCTCATTTTAACTTTAATATGCTTTGATCTCATTTTAGCTTGGAAATCACCTCAGAAGAGCTGACAAATTCCATGTAGTCATATGTAAAGATATACGTATCCTCATGGGGTCCTGCTAACTCTTCCAGATTCCAGGATGTGGCTGACAGGAACATCCTGGCAGCTATTACTTAGGTTCACAGATCACCGCTGGGTCAGCAGGCTCCAATAACAGCCTCAGAACCAATTGGCATTAACTGAGAACCTACCTGTGTGCAGAGCGTCGTACCAGTGCTTGGGAAACAGACAATAGAAGTAAAATCGAGATTCGTACCCCGGAGTAGTTTACAGTCCAATCCGGCAGACATAATCCAGATATGTTCTGGTTGGAAGCAACGTGGCCTAGTGGAACGAGCACGGGTCTGAGACACAGAGGACCTGGGTTCTAATTTCACGTTCAGAGTGGCAGATATGCTTGAGCTGAGTGAAGTCCATTTCATTATAACAAGTTTTCAGATTAAAAATGGGTTCTTAAGGTCCTCTGACGTTTGTAAAAATGAGGGCTTGATGAGGACTTGCATACGAAATTATAACGTCTCCCGGGCTAGCTGCAGGTGGTGTGAACATAAAGAATGGGTCTCCGGGGATGATCTCAGAGGGGCAATGGCGAGGTGTGGTGGGGAAAAATTTAGAAGCTTCCGGTCCATCTTGGAATGAGAAATTAATCAGTCAATCAATCAGCGGTATTTATTGAGCTCTTCCTGTGTGCAGGGCATCGTCCCAAGTGCTTGGGAGAGTACAATAGAACAGAGTTAGTAGACACATTCCCTGCCCGTGATGAGCTTACAGTCTAGAGAGGAAAGGAACACAGTTGTTTTGGAGAAGTTGAGGAGAGGAGTCCAGCATTCCCCCATGGAAAAATTCTCTAAGTTTGGGAATTCACACAGATTTCCATATGATGTCATTTGGAATGAGGAAGGGGCAGCCACGTGTATGAAGCGGTCTCTAATCGTCTCATCATTGTAACAAAATCGTTGGAAAAAGATAAATACTGAGAATATGATTACTAAGGTCATCCTTTCACTAGAAGATCTGTTTAAGTGACCATAATTGAGGCTGTTAAACTGGTGTCTCTGGGGAGAGAGATATGACACGAAACTCATGAATATATTAATTCATTATGATTAACCTATTTCAGTGAATCCCAAATTAATTCCCGTACGAGGCACTTGATACAGCGGCAACTTCTACGCAGCCTGACTCAATCTTGTAATCACATCTCCTTTCTCCCCCACAACCGAACCACGTCACGCAGGTAACAAAGCGTCGATTTAATTCAGAAGCTGCTTCAACGTGGAGAGATCAGTTGTGTGGTTCACTGCAGATGGTGGGTTAATGATGCTAGAGGGAAGAGAGAAAAATCATTTGTCTTCGCTGCTTCAAGCACTGGAAAGGCCACAGAGTGTTTACAATTAAGATTTCAGTTTTGCTTCTGGTTAATCTTTCTCTTTTTTAAGGTCTTGGTGATATTTTCCCATGAGACTGAAATGCCTGTCACAGTCTGGTGAGGGACGAAGTGGGATACTGAGGAAGGCAGTAAGAGGAATTCAGCAGAGTGTAGATGGAGCCTGGTTTGGGAGATAGGAATCCTGGGTTTTAGTACTGCTCTTATCACTGTTGGATTGTGTACTTTTCAATAAGCAATATGGCCTAATGGAGAGAACCTGGGATTCAGAGGACCTGGGTTCTAAACCTGGCTCTGTCGCTTGTCCTCTGTGTGACCTTGGGCAAGTCAGTTAACTTCCCTGTGCCTCGGTTACCTTATCTGTAAAGTGGGGATTAAATCATCCTCCCTCTCATTTAGAATATGAGCCCCATGTGAGACAGGGACTGGGTCCAACCTGATTATCTTCTATCTACCCCAGCCCTTTGTACAGTGCCTGGCACATAGTAAACTCTTAACTAGAGCCAGAAAAAGCAAGTTCCTTAATATCTCTGTGCCTCCATCTCTCAAACCTTATCTGCTTGAAAACTGGCTGAAAAGTCACGGAAACTTTGTTCTGAGAGGGAGCCCGCCTCAAGAATTTTCAGGACTGAGCCAAGTTTTCAGAATCTGAAACTACGGCCCCTTTCTGTAGCAGCGTCTGATTCTGTCGTGGCTCAATCTGAACCTTTATTGAATTAATTAATCGATCAATGAATCATATTTATTGAACACCTACTTTGTGCAGAGGACTATAATAAGTGCTTGGGAGAGTACAATATACCAATATTGCAGACTCGTTCCCTGCCCACAACAAGCTTACAGCCTAGAGGGGGAGACAGCTATTAATATAATTAATTATGGATATGTATTTTAGTGCTGGGAGGCTGAGGGGGGGGGGAGTAAAAGGTGCAAATCCAAGGACAAGTTCAATACAGAAGGGAGAGGGAGAAGAGCCTAGTCAGGGAAGGCCTCTTGCAGGAGCTGGGCCTTCAGTAAGGCTTTGAAGGTGGAGAGAGTGACCGTTTGTCGACTATGAAGAGGGCGGGCGTTCCAGATCAGAGGCAGGACATGGGTGAGAGGTTGGCAGTGGGATAGATGAGGTCAAGGTACAGGTAGTAGGTTGGCGTTAGAGGAGCGAAACAGACTAGTCAAGCTAAGGAAACCATACCCATGATACATAGTACCTTATGCAGTTTATGAATAGAGGTTCGGGGGGTGTCTCTAGCCTTTAAAATTGCTAAGAATTATGGGGTGCAGTGGAGGTACTCTTCTCACTAATCCCCACAGGTATCTTGTTAATGGCATTAAGTGCTTATTGTGTGTCAAACACTGTTTCAAGTGGTGGGATAGACACAAGTTAGTCAGGTCAGACACATTCCTTGTCCCACATGGGGCTCACAGTCTCTGTAAACTGGAGACCAGATTTTGAATTCCCTTTTTACAGTTGAGGAAACTAAGGCACAGAGAAGTTAAGTGACTTGAGCAAGTCACGCAGCATGCAGTGACAGAGCGAGGGTTAGAACTTTGTCCTCTGACTGCCAGACCTGTGTTCTTTCCAGTAGGTCGTGCTGCTTCTCACTGAATAACTTCTTAGAGCCAGAGATTAACCATACACAAATTGCCAGTTTTGTGTTCATAGTTCAGAGGTGCAGAACCCTTTAAGACTGTAATGAAACTCACTGGGAAGCTGAACCTCAGCATCAGTCTGGGCGGAGGAGTGTGTGAGAGATTAAAATTGTGGCATATGGATTATAGCATTATCATTTATTCATTCTTTCACATTTATTGAGTGCTTACTGTGTGCAGAGCACTGTACTAAGTGCTTGGGAGAGTACAATACAACAATAAACAGACACTTTGGGGAAGCAGCGTGGCTCAGTGGAAAGAACACGGGCTTGGGAGTCAGAGGTCATGGGTTCGAATCCCGGATCTGCCACTTGTCGGCTGTGTGACTGTGGGGCAGTCACTTCACTTCTCTGGACTTCATCTGTAAAATGGGGATTAAGACTGTGAACCTCACATGGCACAACCTGATTACCCTGTATCTACCCCAGCGCTTAGAACAGTGCTCTGCACATAGTAAGAGCTTAACAAATACCAACATTATTTATTATTATTACACATTCCCTGCCCACAGTGAGCTTACAGTCTAGAGGGGGAGGCAGACAGGAATATAAATAAATTACAGAAATGTGCATCAGCACTACGGGGCCGGGAGGGGGGATGAACAAAGGGAGCAAGTCAGGGCGACACAGAGGGGAGTGGGAGAAGAAGAAAGGAGGGCTTACTCAGGGAAGGCCTCTCGGAAGAGATGGGTCTTCAGTAAGGCTTTGAAAGGGAGGAGAGTAATTGTCAGATTTGAGGAGGGAGGGCGTTCCAGGCCAGAGGCAGGATGGGGCAAGAAATCATTGAGAGGCGTTATCCCGGACAGCTGGGAGTCCCTCTGGGGATTGTCACTCAAAGGAGGAGGAACTTCGATTGGAAAGCATGGTGGGGCGAAGGAGTGAAAAGATGTGTTTATTGTACCCATGGAAACAGATGAGTCATTGGGGCCCAGCAGACAGATCTGGATAATCGCTACCCGCATGAGTTCCCATTTGGCAGAGGCTGTCACATTTGACCCTTTAAATACATATATTTGAATTCCTCTGCAGTTGAAGACAGCACTGCTGATAGAGAAGTTTACCCACAAGCTCAGTACGGATTAAACTCCTGTTGAGGTTGAGATGGAGAAGCTGAGGTTGCCTGATTGTCTGTGGCTTATGTGAGCCGGGTCCAGATGGATAAGGCGATAAAAGCAGATGAGAAGCAGCATGGCCTAGTGGATAGAGCACAGGCTTGGGAGTCAGAGGACCTAGGTTCTAATCCTGGCTCTGCCACTTGTCTGCTGTATAACCTTGGGCACTTCACTTCTCTGTGCCTCAGTTACCTCATCTGTTTTCTGGGGATGAAGACTGTGAACTCCACGTGGGATGGAGACTGTGTCCACCCCAGTTATCTTGTATCTACCCCAGTGCTTAGTATAGGGCTTCGCCCATAGTAAGCACTTAACAAATACCACAATTATTATTGTTATTATTATTTTGTAACCCTTTGTCTTCTAAAGGCATGAGAGAGTGGACACAAGCTGTCTTGTCCAAAGGTATAGAGCTGCCTTTTGGCTCAAAGATGCTGCTGCTGCTGGTTGGATTGAGCAGGGCATGCACTTGGCTTTTTTGGTGGGGGGAGTGGTTATGGCTTGCAGCAAGCCATCCACACTCCCTTACCCTTTAAATCCCTTTAAATCCCTTCTCCTTGAGTCCTACGGGGACTCTCTCCTCTTCGCTAGCATCATTAAGGCCGAACTCGGCAGCTCTCGGAAGATAAGCTGGCTGGTTCTGGGCAGGGAGCAGCATGGCCTAGTGAAAAGTAGCGTGGCCTAGAGGAAAGAACATAGGCCTGGGAGTCAGAGGACCTAGGTTCTAATCCTGACTCTGCCACTTGTCCGCTGTGTGACCTTGGGGAAGTCACTTCACTTTTCTGTGCCTCAGTTACCTCATCTGTAAAATGGCGATTAAGATTGTGAGTCCCATGTGGGACATGGACTGTATCAACCTGATTAGCTTGTATCTACCCCAGCACTTAGTATAGTCCCTGGCACAGAAGATGTGCTCAACAAATACCATTAAAAAGAAAAAGGTGGTGGAAGCCACTGAGCATTTGGCAGTACTGGGAAAGTGAACATTTCAAAGTTGGGTTGGGGGTGGGGGTGGAGGAAAAGGACATTAAAGACCAGATCCATCTGCGGCTCTAGTGGCTTCTCTCCTGGAAACATTCTTACAAGGCCCCAGCCCGAGGACCCCCTGTTTCCTCGAGCTTGAGCTGGGGAATAGGGGGTAGTTTCAGGGATGGGACTTCTGGGGTAGCAGTCGGTTCTGCATGTTACGTCTCTCCTGGCCACCACTCCACCCTTTCCCCTGGCCGTCTGGCCCAGGACCGATAGAGCTGATTGCCTAGGGCCACCCAACCTCAATCCCCTCAAGGGGCCGGGGGGACTCTGTGGCAGGAGGGGAGGGGCAGGCCTGGCCTGTGGGATGGGTGGGGAGAGGTGCCCCCAGTGTGCCAACTCCAAGAGGCTGATGGAAGTCGTTCATTCCACGGGAAGCAGCGTGGCATAGTGGCTAGAGCACAGGACTGGGAGTCAGAAGGTCATGGGTTCTAATCCTGGCTCCGCCACTCGTCTGCTATGTGACCTTGGGCAAGTGACTTCACTTTTCTGTGCCTCAGTTCCCTCATCTGTAAAATGGAGATGGAGAATGTGAGCCCCATGTTGGGACAGGGACTGTGGCCAACCTGATTTTCTTGTATTCACTGCAGTGCTTAATACAGTGCCTGGCACATAGTAAATGCTAAACAAATACCATAATTATTACTATTATGGGTTTCCAGCTGTGGGGACACAGTGGTTTGTTTTCTCCCAGGCTGCTGCATTCATCGGGGATGATCCATGCACCCTACAATAATAATATGATGTTGTTTGTTAAATATTTATTTTGTCAAGCACTTTTCTAAGAGAGGGTAGATACAAACTACTCAGGCTGGACACAGACCCTGTTCTACATGGGGCTCACACTCTTAACCCCATTATACAGATTAGGTAACTGGGGCACAGAGGAGTGAAGTGAGTTGGTCGATATGATCTCTGTTCATGAGAAACTTACACACTACAGAAGGAGACACTGAAATAGATTATAGATAGGGGAAATGGCAGTGTAACAATATATACATAAGTGCTGTGGGGATGGAGTAAATATCAAAGTGCTCAAGTACACCTAAGTACATAGGTGACGCAGAGAGGAGGGCAGGCAGGGGAAATGAGACCTTAATCAGGGAAGACCTCTTGGAGGAGTTGTGATTTTAGGAGATCCTTGAAATTTGGAAGAGCGGTGGACTGTCGGATATGAAGGGAGAGGGAGTTACAGGCCAGAGGAAGGATGTGGCCAAGGGAAAGGTGGCAAGGTAGATGAGACAGAAGTACAGGGAGTAGGTTGGTGTTTGAGGAGCAAAGTGTGCAGACTAGGTGGTGGTAGGAAATCCCTGAGGTAAGATAGGAGAGGGAGAGCTGATTGAGTAACTTAAAACCTATGGTAAGAAGTTTTTGTTTGATGCAGAGGTGGATGGGCAACCATTAGAGGTTCTTGAGGAGTGGGTAGGCATGGACTGAACTTCTTTTAGAAAAATGATCCGGGCAGCGGAGACTGGATTGGAGAGAGACAGGAGGCAGAGACAGCAAGGAGGCTAATGCAGTAGTCAAGGTAGGTTATGATAACTGCTTGGATCAGTGCCTGGTATATAGTAAGCGCTTAACAAATACCATGATTATAATTATCAGCTTAGGAACACTTTGGATGGAGAGGAAGGCATGGGTTTTTGAGATGTTTTGAAGGTAGAACCAACCTGATTTTGTGACAGATTGAATATTTGGGGTGTGTGAAAGAGATGAGCCGAGGATAACGCCAAGGTTACAGGCTTGTGAGTCAATGAGGGGGGTGATGTTGTCTACAGTGATGGAAAAGTCAGGGGGAGGACAGAGCTTAAGTGGGTAGATGAGTTCTGTTTCGTATGTGTTAAGTTTGAAGTGTCACTGGGATACCCAAGTAGAGAGGGACTGAAGGCAGGAAGAAAGGAGGGACTGCAGAAAAGAATGGCCAGGGGTGGAGAGAGAGATTTGGGAATCATCCGTGTAGAGATGGTAGTTGAAGCTGTGGGAGTAAATGAGTTCTCTGAGAGAGTGGGTCTAGATGGAGAATAGAAGAGAATCAAGAACTGGATCTTGAGGGACTCCCAGTATTAGAGGATGGGAAGCAGAGGAGGAGTCTGCAAAAAGAGACTGAGAAGGAATGGTTGGAGAGAACCAGAAGAGGACAGTCTCAGTGAACTAAAGTTAGGTAATGATTCCAGGAGAAGGGAGTGATTCACACTCTCAAAGGAAGCTGAGAAGTCAAGGAGGATTAGGCTGGGGTAGAGGCAGTTTAATTTGTTAAGGAAGATGTCACTGATCCCCTTAGAGAAGGCCATTTCTATGGAGTGAAGGGGTGAAAGCCAAATTGCAGCGGGTAAAGGAGAGAATTAGAGAAGAGAAAGTGGACGCAGAGAGTGTAGATGACTTGCTCAAGGAGTTTGGAGAGGAGGGATTTGGAGACAACTATAGGGAGCCGTGGGCCCAAGGGAGGGATTTTTTAGGATAGGGGAAACATGAGCAAGTTTGAAAGCAGTGTGGAAGGAGTCTTTGGAGAGTGGATGGTTGAAAATGGCTGTCAGGGAGGAAAGAAGGGAGGGGACAAGTGTTTTGATAAATTACGAAGGGATGGGATCAGAGGTGTAAGGGGTGGATTTAGAAAGGAGGCAGGAAATCTCTTCTTGTGATCCTACTGGGAAAGGTGGGAGAGTGGAAGAGGGTGCAGGAAGAGTGTGAGACTGGAGAGGATCAGGGGAGATTTTAGGGAGATCCTGCCGTGTGGATTCAATCTGATAGGCTGATTGAGCTCCCCTTCTGCCCCAACTCACCCTGCGTTCCAACCCAGCTCAAACTTCATGTGGCTCAGCTCCAAACTCAAACCCAGCCATGTATTCAAACCCTCAGATGGAAACAGGTCTGTTTTCTTTTCTACTCTCCCAAGGACTTAGTTCAGTGCTTTGCTCTGGCCCATCAGACCAGAGCACTGTATTAAGGAGAGTACAAAATAACAGTATAACAGATTCGGTCCGGCAGAGGTGTGGTAGTCTGTCGTTATCTTGCAGTTGTGCTGCTGGACAAAAGCCCTAGGTGTCCAGGTTCAGAATCTTGCAGGGGTCAGTCCAATCAGCGGGTTCTTCTCCTCTCTCTCTGGCTGGTCATTCTCAGTGTGTTTTGTGGGTTCCTTCTCTGCCTCCCATCCCCTAACTCTTGGAATCCCCCAAGGTCAGTTTTGGTTCCTCTTCTTTATTCTTCATCTAGACCTATCCCCTGGAGAGCTCATTTTCTCTCATGGCTTCAACTGCCATCTCTACGTGGATAATTATCAAATTGATATCCCCTGCCCTGATCTCTCTCCTTCTCTGCAGTCTCACATTTCCTCCTGCCTTTAGGACATCTCTACTTGGAAGGTCCACCGACACCTCAAACTCCTTATCTTTCCACCCAAACCCTGTCCTCCCCCTGATTTTCCCTCCGTAAACAGCATCGCCATCCTCCCCGTCTCACAAGTCCTGTAACCTTGGTGTTATCCTCAACTCATCCCTTTCATTCAACCCACATATTCAGTCTATCACTAAATCTTCTCAGTTCAACCTTTAGAACATCACTAAATCCGCCCTTTCCTCTCTCTCCAAAGTGCTACCACGCTAATCCAAGCACTTATCCTATACCACCTCGATTACTGCATCGACGTCCTTGCTGACCTCCCTGCCTCCTGTCTCTCCCCACTCCAGTCCACATTTCACTCTTTTGCTCGCATCATTTTTCTACAGAATGGTTCAGGCCATATTTCTCCACTCAATAAACTCTAGTAGTCATCCACCTCCCTCTGCATCAAACAGAATCTCCTTACCATCGGCTTTAAAGCATTCAATCACCCTACCCCCTTTTACCTTACCATCCTGATTTCCTACTACGTACAGCCCTGCCTGCACACTTTGCTCCTCTAATGCCAGCCTACTCACTGTACCTCGAGCTCATTCATCCTGCCAATGACCCCTTGTCCATGTCCTGCCTGTGGCTTGGAACTCCCTCCGTCTCCAGGTCCCGACAGACATTTACTCTCTCTACTTTAAAATCGTATTAAAAGCCCATCTCCTCCAAGACGCCGTCCCCGACTAAACCCTCATTTCCTTTTTTCTCCCACTCCCTTCTGTGCCGTCACTGTGCCGACACGTCATTTGGATTCGCACCCTTTATTCATCCCCACCTCAGCCTGACAGCACTTACACAGAGAAGCAGCGTGGCCTAGTGGCAAGTACACGGGCTTGGGAGTCAGAGGATGTCTTTACTCTGCCACTTGTCTGCTGTGTGACCTTGGGCAAGTCACTTAACTATTCTGTGCCTCAGTCCATCTGTAAAATGAGAATTAAGTAAAATGGGTATTAAAACTGTGAGCCTCACGTGGGACAATCTGATTACCTTGTGTTTACCCCAGTGCTTAGATCAGTGCTTGACACATAGTAAGTGCTTAACAAATACCATTATTATTATCGCATACCTGTAATTAATCAATTTATATTAATGTCTGTCTCCCCAGCTGGACGGTAAGCTCCTGTAGGCAGGGAACGTGTCTACCAACTCAGTTACGTTCCACTCTCCCTAAGACTTAGTACAGTGCTCTGCACACAGTAAGCGCTCCATAAATACGATCGATCAACTGATTGATTGATGAAGGGGTCACCCCTACCCCAGCCACTATCCCTAGCTCTGTGCTTGAAGCCAAGACTTACCAAGTGGTTGAGGATGCTCCGAGCTGTTCTGTGCTCCTTAGCAACCTAGCTGATTCAGGTTGAGTTGCTAGGGAGAACGGCAGCCCAGTTGGAGTGCCCGTGGCCCGCGGCGGCCCGGCTACCCCAAACCCGCCAGGCCTTCAGGGTGACCTTGTTGGCGGAATCTCTCTGACCGACCCTGGGCCTATTGAGTAGGACCTGACACATGCAGGCACATGAGTCTGGTTCATTCTAGACAACCAACAAGGGATAGACAAGCACCTAGGTTGTGATTTAAAGACCAAAACCCTGTTCCTGACCAACCAGTGAATGACCTTGGGCAAATCGTTGTCCTCTCCTGGGCTTTCAATTACCTATTAAGACTTAACTGTCATATCTATCCTTGCATAGTGCTTGGTGCAGACTAAATATGTACGAAATATGATAATACTAACAGTATTAGATAACAGTGACCTAGACAGTGAAGATAATGCTGCTTTTTTATGGTATTTGTTATCTGTTTACTTGGTGCCAGTCACCGTACTAAGCACTGGGAAGATACAAGCTGATTAGATTGGACACAGTCCACGTCCCATATGGATCTCACTGTCTTAATCCCCATTTTACAGATGAGGTAACTGAGGCAGAGAGAAGTGAAGTGACTTGCTCAAGGTCACACAGCAGACGCGTCATAGAGTCACCATTAGAACCCAGATCCTTCTGACTCCCAGGACCGTGCTCTATCACCAGGGCACGCTGCTTCTCTGGCAGCTTGACAGAGCTAGGATGACTGTAGGAGTACCAGGGCTTGTCTTCAGGGTAGAGGCCCAGGATCTCTAAAGGACTGTGAATGGATTTTCTTCCACAAATAATCTGACCGATGTGCTGAGAAGGCCAGGTGTTTTAAGGCTCAGAGCATGCAAAATGGAGTCTAAAATAGCTGCTGCTCTCTCTGAGACTTTTAGGTCCTAGAAGTATTTGGGGTTTTCATATCCTCATACCCACTTAATCCGGCCCTCCCTTCTGTCAGGGCGGAGAGGGTGCCGATTACCCAGATGTTTGTTCTGAGGACCGTGTAGCACCGCAAGCCCTTAGCCTACAATGTGATGCCAGATCTCACCATATTCACTTGAAGAATTTTACAATTTGTGGGGGCAGGGCACTGAGAAATGAGAGCAAGCTCTCTCCAATCAGTAAACATTCCCCAAGATGGAACAGCAACTTGGGACAGTCTGCACTCTTTCAGGCTCGATTCTAGCTATTTTCTGGCGCGGGAAGTTCTTTGCCCGCCCCCCGACCCTCGATTCACCTGTGTTTTTAGTTAAAAGGCTTGCTGATTTGAGACCTGCGGCCCACCTCTCGAGTGCTGTGACCGAAGGGGCTCTAGAAATCTCTGGAGAGGGATCAAGACTCCCAGCTTGCATATGACTCCGGTGAGGGCAGGGGAGGGGGCTGATTTCCCCTGGGTGACGGAGCTGATTTCCCGGTGGCTGATTGAAATGTTAGGGGCAGAGTTTCCACGGAGACAGCGGGTCCTGCCGTTTGCTGAAGTGGCTGTTTTTCCGTGGGGTTTTAGAGGTAGAGCCGCCCACGATGTCGCTGCCAAGGAGAGAGGGTTAGAGCTTTCTGGGGGTCGTGGCGGTTTCAGCTGAGGTTGCGGGTTGCAGATTTAATAGCACTCTGACTGGCTCACACAAGGTCCCGCTGTCTCAGTCACAACGAGGTCTTTTTTTAATCCGAGGCAGGGGCCTGGTGTAAGGGGAGATGGTGGTGGGGGGAGGGGGGGAAACAAATGGAATTTCAGGCTTTGGACTAGTTTCTAAGGTTTGCGTGGTACCTCGCCCCTCCTGCCTCTGGCCTGAGCTTGTAATAAATCAGCATGCAGGAGCGGAGAGCAGTGTCCTTGAAAAGATGCACGGTGACCTTGCTTGTGCTTACCCCAGAGAAATAACCAGGAAAACATAGAAAACTGATCGGGGATGACTAACCAGACTGCATGCTGCATGCAAATGCTCCCAACCAAATGCAGCCCGCTGCCTCGGTCCCTCCTTCCTCTCCTCCCACCCCCTCTCCCTGTCGCTGGACCTCCCTCTGCCCTCCCCCCCACCTTCATCCAGGTTTTCCTTCTCCCACCTAAGAAGGCTCTTCCTCCGAGCGTAACCGGCCCGCCTCTCTTGTGTTGGCAGGACCGGACGAGAAAGGCTCCCGATCCCTACCTACCCGTTTGATCCATCGCACATCCCAGTCACGTCTCCTCGCCGACCCCAGCTGCCGGCATCCGTGAGCAGAAGGCCGGCCGGCCGGACCCGCCGGGGGCTTGTGGAGCCAAAGGCAGTGGGGGTGGGGGGTGGAGGGGGGCGGTTGGAGGGAGAGCCGGGGAGCTTTTCATTGGCTGCTGCCCTCCCCTGTTGGATGCGCAGCTTCCCTTATCGGGGCATCTGGAATCGCCTAACCGAATGGGACTAGGACACTGCCGGCTGGAGCTTTCAAGAAGGACCGGACACCTCCTCAAGCAGATCGTCCACTCTGCGCCCAGGTTGTGACCGGCTGGCTTCAAGGGTTACCCGTGGAAACTTTCCGGCGGCAACTGGATATTAAGTGGTCGAAAGGGGGGCTAGGAGGAAGCGGTCCCAGGCTCACCATGGGCTCGCCTCGTGCCTGTGGCTCCCTCGCTCTGAGGCCGGCGACGGGGCCTCTCGTCCCCCGGAACGTGAAAACGGACCCCGAGGGAACCATGCACTGAATTCGACTCCGCCGAGCCGGAGCCCCGCGCCGACAGGATGGGCTATTCCGACCCCACGACAAATCGGGACCTGCTGGGCAACAGAAGTTTGTTCTTCATATTTATCTGCGCGTTTGCGGTTGTCACTTTGCTGCAACAGATCCTGTATGGCAGGAACTACATCAAGAGGTAAGAAAGTTCAGAGTGTGTGGGGGGAGATGGGTTTGGGCTAGGTGCATCCCGGAGGGGCAACTGGATTATTATACTCTTTACCATAAAGCAATGTTGAGTTGGTTTTTTTACGGTATTCAAACGCTTACTATGTGCCGGGCACTGTACTAAGCGCTGGGGTAGATACAAGGTAATCAGGTTGGACACAGTCCATGTCCCACATGGGGCTAACAGTCTTAATCCCCATTTTACAGATGAGGGAACTGAGTTTGAGTGACCATGCAGGACAATCCAGGTCCGCAAATCCACTCCAATGTTTGAGCAGAGGACGTTTCCTTTGGTGACCCGTTGAGGTTAAAGACTTACGCGTCGGCCAGACCTGGGTACCCGGTTTAATGTGTTGGCAGCAAACGGGAGGCTGAGCCAGGCTGATCCGAGACATATTAATCCCTGGAATGAGCGACAGGGGAGGTTGGAAGACCTCGCTTGAGGGGGTTTCTGCCCAGGTGTTTTGGATTCACAGGGGCCAGAGCAGCATACCTGTCCTGTGAGGAGCTCGGGAGGACGGTGCAGGATCGGGGCTGTCCGGAGCAAGGAAGATTTCCTTGGTAGAACCTTCACACCGGAAACTTGCCCGATCTCTGGGTCTTTGTGAACTTGAAAGGCAAGGTTAAATGGGGATCAAATTTTCAATTCCCCTGTTCTGGTTTCAACTAGAAAATCCTCCTCACAAATCCGCTGGGGCAGATGGCTTCTCATCATTAGATGGAAAGGTTTAGCCAAGGGGTTTTAACCCTATCCCCTGTCCCCTCAGCCCTCCAGGCCCTCCTGACCCAGGCAGAAGGTCAGTGGTAGATGCCGCCTGGAGAGAGATGAGACACGAAGCGGGGAGAACTGGCCGTTTTCTCCTGGGAAGACATAGCTAAAACTCACGTCCGACTAGCGGCATCCTCAATAGAGCGGTGATGCTCGGCCACAGGGGCTTCTGCTATTTCTGCCTGTTTCCCATTCAAGCTGATCATTTTCCAATCAGGGCAGTGGTTTGGAGTCATAGCTTGATCACCTTTGCCTTGGCAGTGGTTATTATTCTCCCTGCTTTGCTTTCTTGATTTTGCTTATTCTCAGGGTCTCTCTGGCTTCGATTTAATGAAATGGTACAGCCTGCCCCGACCCTTCAACTTGCACACCCTTCCACTTTCTCTCCCCACCTCACTCTCCCCCTGACCCCTGGGTGATCCAAGGCCTAGATATGCTTAAAGTACCTAGGACCAACTGTAGTTGATTATGAATAACGGACCTGCCTGATCGGAAGAAGCCTAAGAAATCCCAAATTCACATTAGGAATCGATGAAGGGGACCAAGCTAGCCAGTGGGATTGTCAGGTTGTGCGAAGATATCTGCATTTGACTCTGCCCTTGCCGATGACTCCGAAGAAGAATTCAGACGACCCGGGGGCTGTAGGTAGCCTCAGCTCCATCTCTCTGGTTCCGGGCCTTGATGTGCGGCATCCCACGGTGCTTCCACACTGGATTAGGTGGCCATACTTGTTTTCTGCAGGGAAACTGGCCTCTCCTAGGAGTCCAGTAAGCTGTGACTCCGTGATTGCATGTGACTCCGTGTGGCAGGGAGGCCAGGGGAAATCGAGGCTTGGAGTGGGGCTTGGAGAGGTACCCAAAGACTCATTCATTCATTTATATTTATTGAGTGCTTACTGTGTGCAGAGAACACTGTACTAAGAGCTTAGGAGAGTACAAAATAATAATAAACAGACAAATTCTCTGCCCCGCATGAGCTTACAATCCCCCTGGTGCTGGTGCCACCCAGAACAGGACTGGCAGGTAGGTGGGCTGTTCTCTTGAAAATCACATTATAGATATGCCACCTGGAGTAGGCAGGAGGTCTGGGTCTGACCCAGATGGAGACCCTCATCCCCTGGGCTCTTTTCCCAGTTTCATTAATAATATTTACTGAACACTTACTGAGTGCAGAGCACTGTACTGAGTGTTTGGGAGAGTACAGTACAACAGAGTTGCCAGTTTCTTGCACTGGCACCGTATAATGATAATTATTATTGTTATGGTATTTGTTAAGTGCTTACTGTGTGCCAAGCACTGTTCTAAGCACTGGGGTTGATACAAGTTAATTAGGTTGGACACAGTCCCTGTCCCACATGGGCTCACATTCTGATCCCCATTTTACAGATGAGGTAACTGAAGCACAGAGAAGTGCAGTAACTTGCCCGAGGTCACATAGCAGACAAGCGGCGGAGTCAGGATTAGAATTCAGGTACTCAGACTCCCAGGTCCGTGCTCTTTTACTGGGCCTCGCTGCTTCTCAGTGGTTGTGCCTCACTGCTCTTTAAGAGATTTCCCCCTTCTTCCTGGATTATGATCATCCTACTTCCTCTAGCCAAACTGCTTGATTCCCTGGACAACTAGACCCATCAGGGTTCTTGTCTCTCTCCTTCTGCCCCTTTCTGGGCCCTGGGGTTTGCTTTGGGCTAAGACATTCGCCTCCTCCATCCAACAGTAGTTTTGTCCTGGGTTCTCCCAGGGCTCCAGGGTTGCTCCCCTCAAGCTCTGGCCCTGCCCCCTGCCTCTGTCCAACATGGGAATTCAGCTCAGCAGCTCGATGGCTGGCGAATTACCATCCCACAGGCCTGGCCAGGGAGAGAGACAGCAAGAGTTGGAGAGAGCAAGTCTGCTCCACCCTAGGTCCAGAGTGGAAAGGACTCCCTGTGAGTCACTTTAGGGAGCTGCATAAGCCTCTTCTAGGCCTCTGAGGGCCATTTCAGTACATTCAATCCACAGTTCATAATCGGCTTGAAAGCATGAAAGGGTCTCCCCAGGGCTACTGTAAGGACGCACCTTACACACCAGGAGAGTCCACCTTGTCAGATTTTTATTAGTGATTTTGATAATATTGGTTTTCAGAATGGAAAATGCCCTAGCTCCCCGAAGACCCTCAAAATCCCTAAGCACCCATTTCTGGGACTCTGCCACAGTCACCAGGGAGCTGGCCCTCCTGGTGAAATTGGGTGAGACAGGAGGCCGGTATGGAGTCTTATGGAGCTAGTCATATCTTGCAGAATATCTTGGAGGGGACTATTTACTTAGGGAAGCACTAGGACATGGATGAGCACCCTTGACCTCAACTCTAACCTCTTCCTTGCCCCAGCAGCTGGGCTCCTTAGCGTGACCTTTCACTCCTCTCCGGCTTTCATCTCCCACGTTATTCAAATCCTTGACCCCTCCCATCTGTATTACACTAGCAGGCTCCTTATTGGTCTTCCGCCTCAAGCCTGTCTTCTCTGCAATCCATCTGAGGAGCAGCTGTTTGGATTAGCTTCTTAAAACACCATTCAAAGGACCTCTCTCTCCTCCTTAAAAACCTCTAATGGCTACCTATTTTTCTTTAAGGCTTTCCACCTAAGGCTCTCCTGCTATCTGATCTCGTCTCCCACTGCACCCTGTTCACACTCTTCAATCCTCATGGCATCTTGCTTGGAAATCAGCTATCCCTGACCCATTTATTTTGCTCTGTCCCATGAATAGAGCTCTCTTCCCTCAATCCAAATCATGTCCCAAAGCCCTTCAGAAAAGCCACCTTCTCCAGGAGGGATTCTCTGATCATATCATCCCATCGTCCACCTTAGGCAATTATAGACTTGCTGATTACATAGTCATTTGCCTACTTTTGTTTTATCATTTGTATCCATGCTCTTACTCATTTCATTATTGTATATTTAGCAACGCTCTCAGGGTCACACCTGGAGAGTTTCCAGCACTCTACCGGTTCCGACTGCGGGAGGGAGAGTCAAGCAGAGGCATATCCATTTCATTCTTAGGTTGGGCAGTGGTTAGCGAGTAGAAGGCAATCTGCTACAAGTCAAAACTCACCTGTGCCGGGCAGCTGCGGCATGAGAGAGAGTCAAGGGCAGAGTTTACTGCGCAGAAGGAGGCAGCGGAAAGCCAATTCCGTATTTTTACCAAGAAAACTCTAAGGATACACTAACAGAACGATTGCAGATGGAGGTGGGGCATTCTGAGAGAGATGTGTCCATGACGTCACTATGGGTCGGACACGACTCGACAGCATAAGATGACAACAACAATATTTAGCAATTCGTGTCTGCTTGTGGTCTCCATTCGATGTAAGCTTCTCAAGGGCAGTGACAGCATCTTTTCCTTCTGCGTTTTCTCAAATGCCTAGCACAGACCTCAGCACCCCTTAAGAATCAAAAGATGCCACTGACAATGCTAATGTGAGGACTGGACTCCTTTTCCAGTGCTCAGTCCTGTCTAACCGCTTCTCAGCACTAATCCCCAGTGTTATTAATAATAATAATTGTGGTATCTAAGTGCTTACTATGTGCCAAGCACTGTTCTAAATGCTGGGGTAGATACGAGGTAATCAAATATCACCACGTGGAGCTCACAGTCTTAAACCCTGTTTTTCAGATAAGGTAACTGAAACACAGAGAGGCTAAGTGGCTTACCCAGGGTCATAAAGCAAGCAAATGGTGGAGCCAGAATTAGAACCCATATCCTCTGACTCCCAAGCCCGTGTTCTTTCCACTAAGCCGTGCTGCTTCTCTTCCACCCAATGCTCCATTGCACCAAATTTCCAGTGATACTGGCTGTGAAGGTGATCAGGTGCCTGATGGGGAAAACTTACTTAAGTCAATGGATCTTAAAGTCACCATCACAACCTACAGCCCAGGAAGACATTGGAGAGAAAAAAGGCTTGAGGCTGATGGGAGGGAAAAAAAAATGTACTGCAGAAAATCCACCAAATGGATCATCTATATGCTGGATTTCTGAAATGTCAAGTATTCTCTGGCTCACTGTACCTATCATCTTCTTTTCTTTGGCTAGCTCGATTCTCTGTCCCCGGCGGGGCCGTCCTTGCAGGCAGAAACGTGGGTTCGATCGATGTCACATGCAATGAAATGGGAGAAAAGGCGGTTTTATTTTGAGCCAGACTGATAGTGACCTGCCAGGCCTGTCTGCTGTCGTGCCTTGTGTGGCAGGAATGAGATCCGGAAGCCCCTCTCTGCCTCTGCCTCTGCCTAAGCTGGAAACATCCCATTTGGAGGAGAATGTCTTTTATCCCAGCAGGGTTTTCACTTTTCCGGACTACTGAGCCGAGCCCTCTGAGGGATAGGGACTGTGTCTGACCTGATCACCTCAGATCCTCCCCAGTGCTTAGAACAGTACTTGACGCGTAGTGAGCGCTTTCCAAATACCACAATTAATTAATCCTAAAGCACTCCTAGACTTACGTAAATTAGGTGCTGGGCCTCCCTTGTCTCCAGTCCAACCAAACTGCATTCTGGGAAATGCTTTCCCAGGCAGACCTAAATAATGTCTACAAGTGTTTTCACATCGAAACGACCATATGGGAAGCGGCGGACCGTCTCCCAAGCGTGGAAGGGATTTTAAGGCTTCTAAAGGTGCCAGGAGCGAACGGGAGTCTGAAATCTCAACCCCACCCCCACCCATATGTGTATGCTGGCAGCCTCTGCTTCCCAGCCATATTCTCCACTTGAGATTCATCTCTGCTGAAATGAAATCCGGAAGCTGCAAAGTCCCACAAACAGCCCGTAGCACACCAACTCTTCACCTGCCCAATAAGCCCCCGGTTCGCCAGTTCTAGCTCGATTCCACCCACCCCATCCTTGCAAGCATCCAGTCGGTGGGGGCCTGAGGGAAGAGCACGAGGTAATTCCGAACGTCGTCTTGATTCTAAGCTCCTGCCTATTTTCTTTTGAGAACTGTACTAGTTATAGCAGCTGCTGCTGCTGCTCCTGCTTTTCATACTTTGTTCAGTACAGAGAGTTCCCTGTGGGGTATAATCGCCTCAACAGCAGACGCAGAGCTATCATTACTACTCTAAGGAGCTGCGTGTTCACCAGGGGGGATGTGCCATTATGCAGGAGGCTGTGCTGCCTTTTGCTTCACGTCCTTCCTTAGCTCAGGCTGCCTTCTCTCTCGGGAATACTGCCAAGGTGTCCTAGCTCCCGACCCTTAACTTTGGCCAAAGCTGTGATTATGGCTTCTCAGAGGGAGCTGACCCTCCCCTCCCTCACCTGCTGCCCACCAAATCCTCACTTGGTGACTTCCTGGGTTTCTTTGGGACACTGCTTGCAGTGAACCCTTTCCCTCTCTTGTTCAGCTTTCATTCCATCGCTCACAGGCTAGACAGTAGGTACTAAAGATCAGGCACAGTCCCTGCTGTAAAGGAGCTTGCAATCTAACAGGGGAGTCAAGGGAGGCATGCATACATAAATCAATAGAGAAAGAGAAAGGGGGAGAGAAAATGGGAAAGAGAAAGGACAGAGAGGACAGAGATACACAGAGAGAGAGAGAGAGAGAGAGAGAGATTTACAGGTGCAGATGTAAGTAATGATGTGGCTGAGGTATTAGGAAATGGCAAGCATCATTTTTTTTCTTCTATCACAATCTGCCTCATCCCCAAGATACCAGTGGGTGTGGCTTTATAAAGACCATAGTCCAGGGCAGCAGAAAAACATGGGGCCCAAGAGCTTCTGCTCATCATTACCAAATCATTGGCTGGATCTGACCTTCAAGGTTGTGTGGTCCATCTTCCTGCCTCTGGGGAGCATCACAGCTAAACTATCCCAGATACATTTCTTTTGAAAACAGACTGCTTATCCCTCATTTTACTGGCTGTCAGTGTGCTGAGACAGACACCAAGCCCACATTCCTCCTGTTTGCATTGCTCTCCAGAGAAGGAGATTCCAACACCTCCCCTCTGAAACCCATTCCAGCTCCTAGGGTTGGGAAATTCTTTCATATCATCGAAATCCCTTATGCTGTGGATTAATTCTATTTCCTCTTGTTTTGGCTTCTATGAGGGCAGAAGGAAGAGATCATTGCCCACATTACAATTCCCTTGAGAGCTTTGAAGGTTGGTATTAAGTTGCTCTTTGCACTCTTCTTCCTAACCTTCTCCTTTTAAGGTCATCAGCTCTGGGATTTTTGCCATAATAATAATAATAATTGTGGTATTTGCTAAGTGCTTACTCCGTTCCAAGCACTCTACTAAATGCTGGACTAGTTACAAGATAATCAGGTCAGCCACAGTCTCTATCCCACATGGGACTCAGTTTAAGGAGGAGGAGGGAAAACAGGTATTGAATCCCCATTTTACAATCAGTCAATCAATGGTATTTATTAAGAACTTACCATGAGCAGAGCACTGTGCTAAGTGGTTGGGCTAGCACAGTACAACAGAGTTGGTAGACACATTCCCTACCCATCAGGAGTTTAAATTCTAGAGGGGGAGACAGACATTGTACTGTTGGGCTGAAGGTGGGGTGAATATCAAGTGCTTTAAGGGTACGGATCCAAGTGCAAACGGAAGAGAGAAGGCATGGGAAAATGAGGGTTTAAATGGGGAAGGCATCTTAGGAGAAAATGTTATTTTAATAAGGCTTTGAAGTGGGGAGAGGGGTGGTCTGTTGTGTATGAATTGGGAGGGAGTTCCAGGGCAGAGGAAGGACATGGGCAAGAGGTAGATAATAATGGTATTTGTTGAGCGCTTGCTATGTGCCGAACACTCTTCTAAGCGCTGGATAAGATCAAGTGAGTAGGTTGGCATTGGAGGAGCAAAGCACGTGGGCTGGGCAGTAGTAAGACATGTGTTAGGTAAATAGGAGGGGGTGAGCTGATTGAATGCTTTAAAACTTTTAGATGGTAAGGAGTATCTATTTATTTATTTGATGCTATTGATGCCTGTTTACTTGTTTTGTTTTGTTGTCTGTCTAGCTGTGAGGCCTTTTTTGGTTAGGGATTGTCTCTATTTGTTGCCAAATTGTACTTTCCAAGCGCTTAGTACAGTGCTCTGCACACAGTAAACACTCAACAAATTCGACTGAATGAATGAATGACATGAATGAATAATGTGGAGGTGGATAGGCGACCACTGGAGGTTTTTGAGGATTTTACCAATGTTGTAAAGGTAGAACCAATGGGATTTTGGGGAAGATTGACCCTATGGGTCGAATGAAAGAGATGAGTTGTGGATATTGCCCAGGTTGCAGGCTTGTGAGTCAGGGCTGGTAGTGGTATTAACAAGAGTAATGGGGAAGTCAGAGGGAGGATAAGGTTTGGGGGGGAAGTGAAGCCTTCTGCTTTGGGGCATGTTAAGTAGAGATATCCTGAAGGCAGGAGGAAATGAGAAACTGCAGAAAAACAGAAAGGTCAAGATCGGAGAGGTGGATTTGGGCATTACCTGTGAAGAGACGGTAGTTGCAACTCTGGAAGTGAATGAGTTGTCCAAGGGAGTGGGTGATCAATCATCAGTGGTTTTTATTGACTGCTTACTCTGGTTGGTAGACACATCCTCTACCCACAACAAGTTTATGATTTAGAGTGGGAGACAGACATTAACATAAATAAATACATAAATTACCAAAGGGCTGTGGGGCTGAGTTAGTCGGACAATGGAAGAGAAGTGAAGTGACCTACCCAAGGTCACACTGTCGGCAAGTGGCAGAACTAGCATTAGCAGGGAGGGTCTCTGACTCCCAGGCCCGTGCTCTTTTCACTAGGCCATACTACTTCTCAGTAGGCCTGCAGTCTGACCGGCTGGTCAGGTGGACACACAAACATTCTAATGACATTTATAAAGCACCTGCTACATGGTAAGTGTACAAAATAATCAGAACAGACACAGTTTCAGCCCCAAATGGGGTTCACAGTCCAAGAGGGAGGGGGAACAAGCATCTCACCCCCATTTTCGAGAGGCACAGAGGTTAAATGAGTTGCTCAAGTTCACCCAGCAGGCCCATGGCAGAGCAGAGACTAGAACTTGGGTCGCCTGGCTCCAGACTCTGGCTCTTTGCACTAGGTACCGGGTGAAGGAGAACTGATATGAAATACTCAGCCTGATGTAGCTATTTCCTGTTACTAAAGGATCCAGTTTCTTTCCTTCCATCCTAATGTCTTGCCCACTGATTAAAGTGGGCCTGCTAATGCAGCGGGGGATAAAAAGAAAGCCTTTGATGGAAACAGGATGGTTTGGGTCTTCTCTGTCTAGATGGTTTATCCACAAGGTCCCAATTCATTCATTCATTCAGTAGTATTTATTGAGCGCTTACTTTGTGCAGAGCACTGTACTAAGCACTTGGAATGTACAAATCGGTAACAGATAGAGACAGTCCCTGCCCTTTTACGGGCTTATAGTCTAATCGGGGGAGATGGACAGACAAGAACAATAGCAATAAATAGTCCCAATGCATCAGTCAAATCTCAGTCCTCTGCTTCTTTTACCCGTGTGGACCTAGGTGGATTGGGCTTCAGTTTCCTCAAATAGCTGCTCTTTTTTAGAAGGAAAATAAAAAAGGACTTTAGGCACCATGGAAAGGAAAATGTCAGCTATTCAAGGCACCCACTCCGGCCCAGGATTGTAGGTGGAAGAGCCAGCATAGAAGGGTAGGAGTTGAGCTAAATGGGGCACAGTGAAACCATTGAAGAGAGGCTTTAAGGGCAGGCCAAGAGACTGGTTGAGAAATGATTGCCCAGTGCTGAGGGCAGCTGACAAGTCCCGAAGATGGAACTGATTTGGAGACATTCGCCTTTTGACAAACTGACTTTGTACCCTAACTCCCAGGTCAACACCAGATTCTGTCAGGCAGACAGCCGGCCAACGGTATTTTAGTCACTGAGCCCTCACTGTGGGCAGAGTGTAGTCTGGACACTGAGAATTATAAAGGGAAGAATGACACTGACTCTCAAGGAATTTACAGTCTATCAGAAGAGATAGAACAAGCACAAAGGTAATTTTTAAAAAATGGTATTTGGTAAGCAGTTACTAGGCACTAAGTACTGGAGTAGATATAATAATAATAGTAATAATAATAATGGTACTTTTTAAGCACTTACTATGTGCCAAATACTGTTCTAAGCACACTGGGGTAGAAACAAGTTAATCAGTTTGGACATAGTCCCTGTCCCTCATGGGTCTCACATTTTTATCCCCATTTTACCGATGAGGTAACTGAGAACAGAAATGACACGCCCGAGATCACACAGCAGATATGTGGCGGAGCGGGGATTAGAACCCAAGTCCTTCTGATTCCCAGGCCCATGCTCTATCCGCTAAGCCACACTGCTTATCTGTTTACAGGATAATCAGGTTGGACGCAGTTCAAGTTCCACATGGGGCTAAAGTCTTAATTCCCATTTTTATAGATGAGGGAAGTGAGGACCAGAGAAGTTAAGTGACTTGCCCAAGGTCACACGACAGACAAGTGGCAGAGCTGGGTTAGTACCCGGGTCCTTTGACTCCCAGACTCATGTTCTTTCCACTGCTTCTCAATAACATGTACATAACAGGTAAATAACATGTAAACAACAGCAACAGATTCATTAGTGATACAGAACCATTTAGGGCAGAGGTACAAATGCACCGAGTGAGAAAAATGTGGAGCTAATCTAGGAAGGCTGTGTAGAGCAGATGAGTCACACTGAAAGAGGGAAAGGAAAGGCTTTGGAGAAAAGGAGGAGGGGACGGTATGTAGGGGAAAGGCTGTTTTGTTCAGAGCAAAAGAAAGGTCTGCTTATACCGTTTGGTTACGGGCTGTGGCTGGACCCATCAATTAATAATCTATCAATATTAACATTAATCAAGTGCTTGCAATGTGAAAGGCTGAACTAAGCTTCGGGAAGAATGATAGAGACTTGGTCCTTGGCCCACAGGAGGCTTCTAACCTAAAGGAAGAGGAATAGCCACGTTGGGAAGTAGAAATAGGAAAGAAAAAAAAGGAAAGCAAGCTGATGCAATGAAGATATCAGGAACGATGACAATTCATTCCATTCTGGAGTGCAAGATCTCCTTGACACTTCCTAGCAGCCAAACCGTTTTAACTGCTGTATAGATAGTTTGATTTCTACAGCATCAGGCAGGAGGGTGAGGTGGTCCAGCACATCAGACTGCCTTCCTCCACCACTGGGTCACACGGTTCACCTGAATTGAGAGTCAGAGGACCTGAGTTCTAATTCTGACTCCTCCACTTGTCTATTGTGAAACTTTGGATGAGTCACTTAACTTCTCTGTGCCTCAGTTGCCTCATCTGTAAAATGGGGTTCAAAACTGTGAGTCACATATGGGACGTGGACTGTGTTCAATCTGATTAGTTAGCATCTTCCCCAGCACTTAGTACAGTGCCCGGCACATAATAAGTGCTTAACAAATACCATAAAAAAAAGAAGGGATACAATACATCAGATACAATGGGGAGATTGTTCTTTATATGGGACCAGGCGGGGTTCAGTGCAGTCAATTTTTGTTTATCCAAAGGGCTAGAGACCATCTGAATACTTGAAATCCCAGGATAGCATTAGGTGATAGCTGCGTAAACAACCATTTATCTGGTTGGGCTGGATTATCTTTGAACATCCCTTCCAACTGTAGCAGCTACAAACAGAGCATGTGTGTTTGTGGGTTACAATGAGAAGGAATTGGGATAGGAAAGGACTACAGTTGGATACGAAATTATTTTGACATCCCCAGTTCTCCTAAGGGTAGGGTTGCGTACTTGCTAAACTCCATCCAGTCCAGCACCACATACATGCATTTGAGCCATTTCTTCTGAGACTGTGTCACACTGAATCCAACAGGTTTGCATTGTTGAATGAGCATTCCCCAGTTTCCTATGGGTGCTTTAGCCAAAATGTGTTGTGAAAACACAAGCATCAGAAGAACTGGATACTTTAGAAACTAGGTATTAAAGAAACTCCTGTGGTTGCCCATCCATCTCCGCCTCAGATAAATACTCCTCACCACTGGCTTTAAAGCACTACACCACCTTGCCCCTTCCCACCTCACCTCACTTCTCTCTTTCTACAACCCAGCCCCACACTCTTCACTCCTCTAGTGCCGACCTTCTCCCTGTGCCTCGATCTCACCTGTCTCACCGCCGACCCCTAGCCCACGTCCTGCCTCTGACCAGGAGCACCCTCCCTCCTCAAATCCAACAGACAATTACTCTCCCCAGCTTCAAAGCCGTGTTGAAGGCACATCTCCTCCGAGAGGCCTTCCCAGACTAAGCCCCACTTTTCCTTTCATTCATTCATTCAATAGTATTTATTGAGCGCTTACTATGTGCAGAGCACTGTACTAAGTGCTTGGAATGAACAAGTCGGCAACAGATACAGTCCCTGCCCTTTGACGGGCTTACAGTCTAATCGGGGGAGACGGACAGACAAGAACAATGGCAATAAATAGAGTCGAGGGGAAGAACATCTCGTAAAAACAATGGCAACTAGGTAGACTCAAGGCGATGTACATTTCATTAACAAAATAAATAGGGTAATGAAAATATATACAGTTGAGCAGACGAGTACAGTGCTGAGGGGATGGGAAGGGAGAGGGGGAGGAGCAGAGGGAAATGGGGGGAAAAGAGGGTTAAGCTGCGGAGAGGTGAAGGGGGGCGGTAGAGGGAGTAGAGGGAGAAGGGGAGCTCAGTCTGGGAAGGCCTCTTGGAGGAGGTGAGTTTTAAGTAGGGTTTTGAAGAGGGGAAGAGAATCATTTTGGCGGAGGTGAGGAGGGAGGGCGTTCCAGGACCGTGGGAGGACGTGGCCCAGGGGTCGACGGCGGGATAGGCGAGACCGAGGGGCGGTGAGGAGGTGGGCAGCAGAGGAGCGGAGAGTGCGGGGTGGGCGGTAGAAAGAGAGAAGGGAGGAGACTAAGGAAGGGGCAAGATGATGGAGAGCCTCGAAGCCTAGAGTGAGGAGTTTTTGTTTGGAGCGGAGGTCGATAGGCAACCACTGGAGGTGTTTAAGAGGGGAGTGACATGCCCAGACCGTTTCTGCAGGAAGATGAGCCGGGCAGTGGAGTGAAGAATAGACAGGAGCGGGGCGAGAGAGGAGGAAGGGAGATCAGAGAGAAGGCTGACACGGTAGTCTAGCCGGGATATAACGAGAGCCCGTAGCAGTAAGGTAGCCGTCTGGGTGGAGAGGAAAGGGCGGATCTTGGCGATATCGTAGAGGTGAAACCGGCAGGTCTCGGTAACGGATAAGACGTGTGGGGTGAACGAGAGAGACGAGTCAAGGATGACACCGAGATTGCGGGCCCGAGAGATGGGAAGGATGGCCGTGCCATCCACGGTGATAGGGAAGTCTGGGAGAGGACCGGGCTTGGGAGGGAAGATGAGGAGCTCAGTCTCGCTCATGTTGAGTTTTAGGTGGCGGACCGACATCCAGGTGGAGACATCCCGGAGGCGGGATGAGATGCGAGCCTGAAGGGAGGGGGAGAGGACAGGGGCAGAGATGTAGATCTGCGTGTCATCTGCGTAGAGCTGGTAGTCAAAGCCGTGAGAGCGAATAAGTTCACCGAGGGAGTGAGCGTAAATGGAGAACAGAAGAGGGCCAAGAACTGACCCTTGAGGAACTCCAACAGTTAAAGGATGGGAGGGGGAGGAGGCGCCTGCAAAGGACACTGAGAATGACCGGCCAGAGAGATAAGAGGAGAACCGGGAGAGGACGGAGACAGTGTCAAAGGCAGCAGAGAGGTCAAGGAGGATTAGAATGGAGTAGGAGCCATTGGATTTGGCAAGAAGGAGGTCACGGGTGACCTTAGAGACAGCAGTCTCGGTAGAGTGGAGGGGATGGAAGACAGATTGGAGGGGGTCCAGGAGAGAATGGGAGTTAAGGAATTCTAAGCAGCGATTGTAGATGACTCGTTCTAGAATTTTGGAAAGGAAAGGTAGTAGGGAGATAGGGCGATAACTGGAAGGGGAAGTGGGGTCAAGAGCGGGTTTTTTTTAGGATGGGGGAGATGTGGGCATGTTTGAAGGCAGAGGGGAAGGAGCCATTGGAGATTGAATGCTTAAAAAATAGAAGTTAAGGAAGGGAGGAGGGCAGGGGCGATGTTTTTAATAAGGTGATAGGGAATGGGGTCCGAGGCGCAGGTGGAGGGGGTGGCACTTGCGAGGAGGGAGATCTCCTCTGAGGATACTGCTCCTACTCCCTTCTGCAGCACTCTGACTTGCTCCTTTTGCTCTTCTCCCCTCCCAGCCCCACAGCACTTATGTACATAGCTGTAATTGTATTTTATTTATTTTTATTGATGTGTGTCTTCCCCCATCTAGACTGTAAGCTTGTTGTGGGCAGGGAATCTGTTTATTGCTGTAATGTACTCTCCCAAATACTTAGTACAGTGCCCTGCACACAGTAAACTCTCAATAAATACGATTGATTGAATGAATGCATGACTGAACATATTAGATGGTTTGGGAGTGGGACATGAAGGGCCTAATACATCAAGTCCAAGTAAGGTCAAAACAGGCTGGGTGTCTGGGGAAGGAATGAAAAATGAATGATGCGCAGGTTGGTTAATATTGCAGGTCCTTTGAGGGGGTGATACAGTGATATCAGATTGTTATCAGGAATGGCTATGGAGGGATAGGCAGTTTACTTTACCTCCTGGATTTTTGCTGTTGATTGAGATCTGTTTGTCTTACTAGAATTACCGCATGTTCAACCCAGTCATTTTTATCTCTATCACTGGTTGATAATCGTCCACCCTGCCTCTGGTAGCGTCTGTCATATACTGACAAAAACGTTCTCTGCACCCCGCTGTCCTGGCCAGTCACCACCCCCATCTTCCTCCTCCCATTCCTGACCAAACTCCTCAAACATATTGGATACCTCTGCTGCCTCCATTCCCTCTCCTCTCTTCTTGACACTCTTCAATCTGGTTTCCACCCTCTTCACTCCAGTGAGACCTTTATCTCCAAGGTTACCAATGAGCTTCTTCGTGCTAAATTTAATGGACTCTACCCTGTGGATACAATGTCGAAATTCTCTATTGTACTTTATTTTCCCAAGCTCGTAGTATAGTGGTCCGCATACAATAAGCACTCAGTGAATAAAAATCTTGATCGATTGACTGTTTCCTCTCAAATCCTGTCAGTTTTTCTTCCACATTTCTAGAATCTATCCCTTCTTCATACGAACAATGACTACACTGATCATAGCCACTGTAATATTCTGGCTTGCATCAGACTCTTCACAGATCTCCCTGCCTCCAGTCTCTCTTTTCTCCAATCCTTGATTTTCTCTACTGCCTGGATTATTTTCCTAAAATGTCATTCTGCATTCACCCCACTCCTTAAAAACCTCCCATTATCAGCTGTTTCTTTTTGCATCAAGCAGAAACAACTTTGGCTTTAAGACAATCAGTTCTCTCTCTCTTTTACTTACCCACTCTCTTTTCCCACTATAACCCTCTTCATAACTTTCAAGTTAACCTACTCACTGTGCCTCATTATCCTCTTTCCTACTTCTGACCCCTTACTCACATTCCTTACTCTGCTGGGAAGTCCCTTCCCTTCATATCCAACAGAAGACATTTCTCCCCAACTTCAAAGTCCTACTGAAATCACATCTCTTCCAGGAAGCTTTCTCCAATTCATTTCTACTCTTCCCCTTTCATATCATTCTCTACTGTCACATCAGTCTCCTGTAAGACTTTTATGCATATCTCATATACTCTACTATTTCCTCTTATCTCTAATTTCTTTAGGTGACTGTCTTCCCCTCTAGGTTATAAACTCGTCAAGGGCAGAAGTCTCGCAGACTAATTCTATAGTACCCTTCCTAGTGCTTAGTGTAGCATTCTACAGACTGAAGTTACTCAATAAATGCTATTGTGCTATTGACTGATTGATGGCAAGGAAAGGAATAAATGCTATTGATTGAATGATTGGACAGAAGAGAAGGAAACAAGAGGGCTCAGATTATCCCCAAACTGATCTATTTTCCAGCAGAGGAACATCTCGTTGGAAGCGATAAGAGGTATAGGCCACTAGAGAATCAGTGTGGCCTAATGGAAAGACCACCACCCTGGGAGTCAGAGGGTCTGGGTTCTAATCCCAGCTCTGCCACTTGTCTGTTGTTTGACCCTGAGCAAGTTACTCAACTTCTCTGTGCCTCAGTTTCTTCATCTACAGAATGGGGATTAAATCTTACTCCCTCTTAGACTGTGAGCCCCAGTGGACAGGGACTCTGCCCAAGCAGGTTATCTTGTATCTATCCTGGTTCTTAGTACAGTGCTTGGCACACAGTAAGCACTTAAGTACTATTATTGTTATTAATAATAATAATGATGGCTTGGCTCTGAAATAACAGTTGAGAAAAGGCTGAGCTTTCCTTCTCTCCATGTCTCAATCTGAATCTTTCTCCCTCCCTGCCCCTATCACCCTCCTCAAATATCCATATTAAAGCTCTGACCACAACAGTCTTCCAGCTGGGAAAATGCTGTTTGCAGAGCAGTACGTACCGATCCTGTAAAACTCCAAGACACCCAGGCCAGGACCCTAACCGAGAAGTTGCAAAAAAAGAAAAGTCCAGCAATGTTATCTCAGGAAGAGTTATAATCATTGAGTCCACGTGACCCTTGTAAGAATGTTTGAAGAGATTCCTTTCAGCTATGACATGTTCCTTAGCTGTAACAATGGCTCTCATTTAACTCAATAGGATGACGCAAGCGAGTTCACATCCCCGGAGTGAGTGAGCTCTTTGGAGTAGGGCATACGTAATTATGAGATGTGGTTACTATTTTGGCCTCATGGAGCCTCAGTCCTTTGGCTTACAATGCAAGACTTTAGGCCAAATCTTTTTCCCTCAAGTGCCTGTCAGTCTTGGTTGGACCACTTAGTACATTGATTGAGGCTTTTTTTGGTTTTGAGGCATGTGGGTCTGGATAAAAATAAAGAATTGGGCCCAATTTAGACAGCCCAAGACTGAAATTTCTGATGCCTCCCTTGACCCGGTTATTCTTGTAATCCCAGATCAATACAGTCAACCCTTCAACTACCTGCCTTAACAGAGAAACCACGTGGCCTAGTGGAGAGAGCACAAGCCTGGGAGTCAGAGGACCCGAGTTCTAATCCCAGCTCCACCTCTTTCCTACTGTGTGACCTTGGGCAAGTCACTTAACTGTCCTGCAAGAACAGGAGTGCAGCTGCAGCTGCCCTTCTTGGACTGTATCATATTTATTTAGTGCTTATTATGTACAGAGCACTGTTATAAGCACTTGGTAGAGTACAATATCACAGAGTTGACAGATGTGTTCCTTGCCCATAATAAGCTTACAGTTTAGAGGCGGAGATGGATATTAATATAAGTAATTTATAATATATAATTTGTAGATATGTAAATAAATTCTGTGGGGTTGAGGGTGGGCAAATATCAAATGCCCTAAGGTCACAAATGCCCAAGGGCCATCTCCAATCCATTTTTGTGCCCTCCCACTGCTTCCCCTGTTAGGAAGTCATTCATGGTGTTTATTAATTGCCTACTCTGTGCTGGGCACTTACCAATACCAAAGGCTGAGTAGATATAACATTCAAGTAGAGTGCACTGGGGGCTCAATCAATACTATTGCTGTTATTACTATGCTCCTTCTACTACTATTACAGTGAACACATAAGATACGGTCCCTGTCCCACAGAGGCTCATAAAATGCTAAATTAAGCATCCCAAACTGATGCTTGGAAAGGGGTAGTTATTACATTCCTCACCACAAGAGATAGTCTGTTTAGAAGCAGCTGCAACTTCACTGGTGTAAGAACAGTTGTAAAAGCAGAGGAAAGGGCTTCATTCAATCAATTAATCGTATTTACTGAGCGCTTACTATATGCTGAGCACTGTTCTAAGCATTTGGGAGAGTGCAATATAAGAGAATAAGCAGACATGTTCTCTGCCCATAATGACCTAGAAGGGGAGTTGGCACTAAATTGAATAAATAAGTAATTTATAAGTGATTAATTTAATGGTATGTATATAATAATAATAATAATAATGTTGGTATTTGTTAAGTGCTTACTATGTGCAGAGCACTGTTCTAAGCGCTGGGGTATGCAAGGTAATCAGGTTGTCCCACATGAGGCTCACAATCTTCATCCCCATTTTACAGATGAGGTAACTGAGGTACAGAGAAGTTAAGTGACTTGCCCACAGCCACACAGCTGACAAGTGGCAGAGCTGGGATTCGAACGCACGACCTCTGGCTCCCAAGCCCATGCTCTTTCCACTGAGCCACGCTGCTTCTCTGGGGTTGGGGGTGGAGAGAATATCAAATGTCTAAAGGTCACAGATCTAAGTGCAGAAGGGAGACAGAGCTGGGGAAAAGAGGGTTTAATCAGGTAAGGCTTCTTGGAGAAGATGTGAGCTTCATCTTGCTTTGAAGGTGGAGAGAGTGGTGACCTGGAGTATACGGATGAGGAGGGAGTTCCAGGCTAGGGGGAGGATGTGAGAAAGGGGTCGGCAGTGAGATAGATGAGGTCGGAACACAGTACAACTGTACAACAAATGAGTTCTCCAAGGGAGTGGGTATAGAGGGAGAATAGAAGGGGACATAGAACTGAGCCTTGAGGGACCCTTACTGTCAGAGGGTGGGAGGCAGAGGAGGAACCAGCAAAAGAGACTGAGAAGGAGCAGTTAGAGAGATAGGAGGAGACCCAATAGGAGGAGACCCAAGAGAGGACAGTGACAGTGAATTCAAGATGGGAAAAAATTCCAAGGAGAAGGGGGTCAGAGGAGGCTGAGAGGTTAAGCTTATTAGGGCGGAATAGAGCCTGGCAGATCATCGGTTACCTTAGAGAGGGCTGTTTCTGTGGAGTGAAGGGGGTGGAAGCTGGCTTGGAGGGCATCTAGGAGAAAATTGGAAGATAGGGAGTGGAGACAGTGGGTATAAAAAAGCCTCTCAAGAGGTTTGGAGAAAAATGGTACGAGGGAGTTGAGGCGACAGCTGGGGTTTTTTTTAGGATGGGGATATTCCATAAGCATGATTGAAAGCAGTGGGGAAGAAGCTGTTGAAGAGTGAACTTTCAGTTGAAGATAGCAGTCAAGGATGGAAGAAGGGAGGCAGTGAGTGCTTTAGAGAGGTATGAGGTGATGGGATCAGAAGCACAGGTGGAGGGGGTAGATTTAGAGAAGAGGCGAGAGATTTCACCTTGAGTTACTGCGGGGAATATAGGGAGAGTCGAAGAGGATGGAGGAGGAAGGGGGGACTGAGAGGAGCAGGGGAGATTTTAGGGAGATCACACCTGAGGTTTCAATTTTCTTGATGAAGTATGTGGCCAGGTTGTTAGGAGAAAGAGATGGTGGGGTTGGGGGGGACAGGAAGTTTGAGGAGGGAGTTCAGTGTTTGGAACAGCTGGAGGGGACAGTGGGTATGGGAGTGAAATAGGAAGGAGAAGTATTGTTGTCGGGCAGTGGAGAGGGCCGAATTGAAGCAATTAAGAATAAATGTAAAGAAGACAAGGTCAGAGAGATGTCTGGATTTTCTCCAACAGCGCTCTGCAGCTCGGGCACAGGAGCAGAGGAAGCGGACTTTGGAGGTGATCCAGGGTTGTGGATTGAGGACACAAGACCCTTTCTGTCCTGTGTCCTCAGTCCGGTGACACGCAGCATGAAGTAGCGGAAAGAACCCATCACTGGGAGTCAGGAGATCTGGGTTCTAATCACAGCTCTGCCACGTGCCTGCTGTGTGACTTTGGACAAATCACTTCATTTCTCTGGGCCTCAGCTTCCTCATCTCTAAAACAGGGATTCAATACCAGTTCTCCCACCCTCTTAGACTGGGGACATTATGTGGGAAAGAGACTGTATCAGATTGCACTGTATTTACCACAGTATCTGGCACATAGTGCTTAATAATGATTACTATTATTATTATTTATAATATCATTATCATTTCTGATGTGGTCATTGAGTAGGGCGTCACCTGATGATGTCTCTGAGCAGACGGACTGTGTCTGATCTGATTATCCTGGCAGCGTAAACATTTAATAAATTCATAAGTAAGTAAAGTTTGGAATTCATCTTGGCAGGTGCTTGTTAAGCACTGAAGCTTTTCTTAAAGAGAATGAGGGCAGGCTCTTCACCTTCCTCCTAGCAGGTCAGTGAGAAGCTGCGTGTCCTAGTAAGATAGATCGATCACAAGCAGACTTGGGAGTCAGAAGGACCTGGGTTCTAATCCCGGCTCCCCCACTCGTCTGCTGTGTGACCTTGGGCAAGTTCACTTCTCTGTGCCTCAATTCCCTCATCTGTAAAATGGAGATTAAGACTGTGAGCCCCACATGGGACATGGACTGTGTCCAACACAGTTACCTTGTATCTACGCCAGTGCTTAGAACAGTGCCTGGAATATAGTAAGCACATAAAAAATACCACAGAAAGAACCAAACCAATCTCCTCCCCCAAAGCCCTTTGTGACAACTGATTGGATGATTCATGAACTCACTGTGAATATCCCTCCCCGTTCCTTACCCTGTGTCCCCCACACAGCCCCCTTTCTCCCGCTCCCGACCCCATCAGTGGCAACACCCAGCAGAAGGGATGGGTTAGGAGGAGAGATTCATTTTTATCGGATGCTCAAATGCTGATTGAAGCTCTCAAAAGCTCTAAAATGCAAAAGGTCCCAGATTGCCTTTCGAGATGAATCAGATAGGACCTTTAGAAAGGAATAAGGAGTTTTTATTCCAAAGAGGAGGCTTCACAGAAAAGACTCTGAAGTCTAAGCGGTGTGGCTGAATGAAAAAGCTCACACCTGGGAATCGGGGACCTGGGTTCTAATCCCAGATCTTCCACATGTCTGCTGGGTGACCTTGGGCACTTTAAATTCTCTAGGCCACAGTTTCCTCATCTGCAAATTGGGGAATTCAGTGCCTCATTTCCCTTAGTGGTAAAGGGACTGTGTCTGCCTGATGATCTTGTATCTATCCCAGTGCTTAGTACAGTTCTTGGCACATAGTGAGCACCTAACAAATTCCATTATTGCTGTTATCATTAGTGCTTGTACACTATGTTCATCAGTGTGCCCTAGTGGATAGAGTACATGCCTGCGAGTCAGAAGTACCTGGCTTCTAAACAACCTGGCCTAATGAAAAAGCATTGATCGGGGTCTCTGGGACCTGGGTTCTAATCTTAGATCTGCCACTTGTCTGGAGCGTGACCTTGGGCAAGTCATTTAAGTTCTCTGTGCCTCATTTGACCTCATCTTGTAAAATTGGGAATAATACTGTGTGCCCCACGTGGGACATGGACTGTGTCCAACCTGATTAGCTTGCACTGACTCCATCGCTCAGTACTGTGCCTGGGATGTAGGAAAGGCTTAAATTCCATAAAAAAAAAATCAGGTGCTGAGACTACCTCTGCAGGCCTCTTTCTCCTCACCGGTGCCCCCTCACCACCCACAAGCCCCCAGAAGTCCCCAGCAGAGAGGAGAATGGGATGGATGGTCACCGGTGCTGCTTTGCCCAGATGAGGAGAGAGAAAGGCATTGGTGGATGAAAAGCAAAATGATGAGAGACAGATGAAGGTGGCAGGATTCTGTTTATTCTGTTGGATCAACACTGCCTCAGCCAAGGTCACACAGCCGATCCCGGGCCACTTGTCAACCACTGCAGAGGGCTGGATGATCTCTCATCAGGGTTGGATAACCCCAGAGGACATTTGGGAGTGTATCTTTGGCTCACAGCATAGCCTGAATTTTCCACATTTTTCTACATGAGGGTGGGTCGATCGAGAGGAAGCAAAAGATGTCATTCAGAACATCAGCAGCGTGGCCTAGTGGAAAAAGCATAGGCCTGGGAGTCAAAGACTGGAGTTCTAATCCTGGTTCTATCATTTTCCCATTGTGAGACCTCGGACAAGTCGCTTAACTGCCCTGTGCCTTAGTTTCCTCATTTGTAAAGTGGGGATTTGATATTTTAGGCTGAGAACCCCAAGTAGACAGGGATTGTGTCTGATCTGCTCATCTTGTAGTTACCCCAGCGCGTAGCTTCGCATTTAGAACAAAGTAAATAATTATAATTATTATTATTATGATTGTGCTGATTGTGGATAATCCCCAAATCCTTCCCTAAATAATCCAGAGTTGGATTTGGGTGCAATACAGTGTATAATCCAATATATGAAGAGAGAATGCTTATCTCTATAATACAGTAAATGCTGAAAAAATGCTTCTCTCTACTGTGTGTAGCTCACTGGGGTGAAATTTTCATGGGTTGCCCCTTCACCAATGTGTGGAGTGGAGACTGGGTAGGGAAAAATAAGATTAGGAGATGCAGGGACTTTCAGATTTTTCACGAACAGGAGAAACAGGAAGGACGGAAGCGTTTCTGAAGCTGCATCTCCACACTCTTCACCAGATGATACAGAAGGCATTTGAAGGCTCCAAGGGGCTATGTATCGCCTCCATTCCTCGACACTGATTAACTTTTTACCCTAGCCCATTAGTCCATTGTGCCATAGGCCGAGGAAAGGATTTCCTAATTTTTTACCAACATTTCTTGCTCAGTGGGTAAACTAAAATGGTTATCTGGTTGGGGGCTTGTCCGGTTGCCTGAAAGAGGAATTACTGTTCAATTTTGACTAGTCTTGGGATTGTGACAGCCGCTCTATTATAAATCTAGAACCAATGGGTAAGATGAGGCATCGAGATGCCAAGCTGGAGGGTGTTCTGTGCTCTCTGCTTTTCCTCAGTTTCGTTCCCACCTTGGCTTTACATGTGTGTTTACCATGCGTGTGTTTACGGATTTGATTTATAAAAACCTGGTGTGCTTAATTCAGATTTTTGGTAAGAACCGTCTCCATCTGGTTGATTGCACCAGAATAATAAAAAAAACTATCAATAAATGATCATATGTATGTATAATCTCTGCATGAATGCCCGGAATGCAACGAGCTGAAAGAGTGAACCAAATGAATGACATGAAATATCAAACTACCTCGTTTTCTCATTAGAGGGCTGCAGTTTAGCTGGCAGAGTGGAGAGGATTTGGCAAATTGGACCGGGCTCTTTAATTTCACGGAGGACGGAGCAGAGAAGAGTGGCAGAGACGCGGCCACCAGGTACAGACAAAGCTAGAAGGGCTACAGAGGGGCAACCTCACCCAGGCTCCAAACTCTCCTGTCTCTCTAAAAGAGGACTGGGGGGAGGGGAGGGAAGACTACCAGCTTCTCGAGACAGACCCAAATGGAAATCATTTTTATGTAAACGGTATTAACTCCCCCTCACCGCCTTTGCCCCTTTCCCCCTATTGTCTATAAATGACAGAGTCCTTCTATGTGGGGATTAAGGCTGGAGGCTGCTGGGTGAATTTACTTTCAAAGGCAAATAGAAAGCTTTTTCTGTTAATGTGCACACCTGCAAGGCAGGCTGCCTCTTTCCTTAATATGGCTATTATCCAAAACTAAAATTAGTAAATAAGCACAATGTACATATTTAGAGTCAATTAAAATTTAATGTTCACGGTAGGGTGGTAACATCGGTGTGGAATATGTTATGGAGAATTTGTGCTTACCCGGCAAGAGGGAAATGGCAGGAATCTGTCCGTGGATCTGATTGCTGAAGGCCAATTACACTACCATCGACTTTGGGGACTATTGCAACTATCTCCATGGCATTGGCTTTCCTTTGTATCTAAATCTCCATAAACAGTCTTTATAAATAAATTAAGCTGCACACGCCGTGAAAGAGCCCAGAATTCAGGACACTTCAAAAAGCTTCCTTGTTTGGCAAAGTCTTGGGAAGAATCCAAGGAGCTCAGTGCTGGTGTGGTGCCATGTTTTTTTATGCAGAATGAGATGTCAGGATGGGGCTGAGCGAGGCAACGGCTGTGGGGAATTGAGAATCCCGAGCCCCCGGTTAAGCCCCCTGACTCACTGTTTGAATCTAAATTCATCCCTCTTGTCCTGGTTTCTCCTGTACAGCGGGACTCCACCGGGAATGCACTCACTTTCCTGGAGCAGAACTCCGAGAAGATTGGCAAAAGGGGCAGAATTCAAAACTACTCCGGGCCCTTTATTTAGAAAATGTAGCAGACCAACAAGGGATGGACTTCCTACGGGAAGAGTGTGGAAACCACTGTCATCTGCCAATCAGCTGTTCACCCTCACCTGAAGTAATAATTATTATTATTACGGTATTTGTTAAGTGCTTACTATGTGACAAGCGCTTTTCTAAGCACTGGAGTAGATACAAGATAATCGGGTTGAACACAGTCCCTGTCCCACATGGGGCTCACGGTCTTAATCCCCATTTTATAGATGTGGTAATTGAGGCATGGAGAAGGGAAGTGGCTTGTCCAAGGTCACACAGCAGACAAGTGGTGGAGCCAGGATTAGAATCTAGGTTGTTCTGACTCCCAGGCCCATGCTCTATCCACTAGGCCACACAGCTTCTCACTGATAAAGTCCAGCGTCATTATTTTGAACATAGAGGGAGACTCTATACAATGGGAATATTACATCTTTATCAGATTGCATCCTATCTGATTATCTTGTCTCTACCCCAGGACTCACATAATGCTTGGAAGCAGTGTGGCTCACTGGAAAGAGCCCGGGCTTGGGAGTCAGAGGTCATGGGTTCGAATCCCCGCTCTGCCACTTGGCAGCTATGTGACTCTGGGCAGGTCACTTAACTTCTGTGCCTCAGTTACCTCATCTGTCAAATGGGGATGAAGACTGCGAGCCTCACGTGGAACCACCCGATTACCCTGTATCTACCCCAGCATTTAGAACAGTGCTCTGCACATAGTCAACGCTTAACAAATACCAACATTATTATTATTATTATTGGCACTTAGTAGGTGTCAAGGAGGCAGTGTGGTCTAGTGGAAAGAGCGCAAGTGTGAGTGTCAGAATTCTACTCCCAGATCTAGTATTTGCCTGCTCTGTGACTTTAGGCAAGTCACTTTCCCTCTCTGTGCTTCACCTTTCTCATCTGTAAAATGGGAAAAGATTCATATTCTCCCTCTCTCTTAGTCTGTGAACTAGACACTGCATCCAATCTGATGATCTCGTATCTACCCCAGTGCTTGACACATAGAAAGACTAAATAAACATTATTATCATTATAAATAGCATAATTTGTGGTGGAAGTAGTGTTAATATTGATCTTCAGGAACCCCTGGCATCTTGAGAAGCAGCATGGCTCAGTGGAAAGAGCACGGGCTTTGGAGTCACAGATCATGGGTTCAAATCCCGACTCAGCCACTTGTCAGCTGTATGACTTTGGGCAAGTCACTTAACTTCTCAGTGCCTCAGTTCCCTCATCTGTAAAATGGGGATTAAGACTGTGAGCCCCACGTGGGACAACCTGATTCCCCTGTGTCTAAAAGCAGCGTGGCTCAGTGGAAAGAGCACGGGCTTTGGAGTTAGAGGTCATGGGTTCGAATCCCGGCTCGGCCACTTGTCAGCTGTGTGACTGTGGGCAAGTCACTTAACTTCTCAGTGCCTCAGTGACCTCATCTGTAAAATGGGGATTAAGACTGTGAGCCCCACGTGGGAGAAGCAGCGTGGCTCAGTGGAAAGAGCACGGGCTTTGGAGTCAGGGCTCATGAGTTCGAATCCCAGCTCTGCCACTTGTCGGCTGTGTGACTGTGGGCAAGTCACTTAACTTCTCTGTGCCTCCGTTCCCTCATCTGTAAAATGGGATTAAGACTGTGAGCCCCACGTGGGACAAGCTGATTCCCCTATGTCTACCCCAGCGCTTAGAACAGTGCTCGGCACATAGTAAGCGCTTAACAAATACCAACATTATTATTATTATTATTATTATTATTATTATTATTATTACAACCTGATTCCCCTCTGTCCACCCCAGCGCTTAGAACAGGGCTCGGCCCGTAGTAAGCACTTAACAAATACCAACATTATTATTATTATTACACCAGTGCTTAGAACAGTGCTCGGCACATAGTAAGCGCTTAACAAATACCAACATTACTACTATTATCATTGTTTACCTTCACATTAATCCAATACCTTTTGGCCCGTGGCGAAAAAATGATGCCACTGTTGAGCATTGCAATTTACCATTGAGACAGAGATCTGTGATCATCTCTACAGCTAACTGTGATCACGGGAGGATTCCAGAACGACAGTGATGGGGGGAAAGCATGCAGATTCTGGGAAGCAGCATGGCCTAGTGGAAAGATCTCAGGCTTGGGAGGCAGAGGAGGTCAAGGGGCCCGGGAGTCAGAAGATCTGGGTTCTAATCCCGGTTCCGTCACTTGTATGCTAGGTGACCTCGGTCAAGACACTTAACTTCTCTGTGTCTCAGTTCCCTCATCTGCAAAGTGGAGATTAAGACTGTGAGTCCTATGTGGGGCAGGGACTTTGTCCAATCCGCTTATCTTATATCTACCGCAGCGCAAAGTACACTGTCTGGCACATAGTAAGCGGTTAACAAATGCCACAAAAAGGGTCCTCATTTCAAAGGTAAATTATGGTTGGGAGTCAATTTAGCTGTGCTCGACCAAATTCAAGGGCACTTCAGTTTGGTTTCTGGCTATAGTCTGATGGCTAGCCTGAATCTCCCAACCACTGGCTTCCTACATGACCAAGGTATATCTCTTGGTTTCTAATCTCAGCTTCCCTGTTTGTCTGCTGTTTGACCTTGGGCAAGTTACTTCAGGTCTCTGTGCATCAGTTACCGCATCTGTAAAATGGGGATAAAGACTGTGAGCCCCACGCGAGACAGGGACGGTGTCAAACTGATTACCTTGTTTCTACTCTAGCGCTCAGTACAGTGCTTGGCACGTAGTAAGTACTTAACAGATACCACAGTTATTATTATTATCTGTTGTTCTGTGACTTAATGTTTCTATATTTCAGCTAGATTTGCCAGTTTCCTTTCAGGAGAATGATGAAGACTTAACTTAGTGAAAGATACTAAAATACTTTGCAGATATACCAAATAATGACTACTAAATGCTTTGAATATATGATGTGCTTAGCGGCATTGTTCTCCTACTGAATAATTCAGCGAGTTTCCTATTTTTCTATCTATAGTTAGGCAGTGTGTTAGGAAGTGCTGAGATCCAGCATCATTTATAATTAACTGGATCAAAGAAAATTCAGAAGGTACTAAATGTAGCTATAGTATAAAAATAATAAGAAAGAACAGATGACTATTAATAGGAGGTAAAAGGTGGGACAAGGAGAAAGAACGGCGCCAACAAAGCGAAACGGGATACACCGGATAGGACAGAGGGGAGAAGCCAGTCCTGACAAGACCGAGTTTAGAAAGTTTAGTTGGTGTTGTAATAATAATAATTATTATAATGTTGGTATTTGTTACGTGCCAACTATGTGCCGAGCACTGTTCTAAGCACTGGAGTAGATACAGGGTAATCAGGTTGTCCCATGTGGGTCTCACAGTCTTAATCCCCATTTTCCAGATGAGGTAACCGAGGCACCGAGAAGTGAAGTTATGAATTGCCCAAAGTAACACAACTGACAGGTGGCGGAGCCTGGATTAGAACCCATGACCTCTGACTCCTAAGCTCCGGGTCTTTCCACTGAGCCACGCTGCTTCTTGAAATAGTAGTCAGTAGTAATCGGAAATATAATAGTAGTAGTAGTAGTAGTGGTAATCACCTCTCAGGGTGGCACCTGGAGAGTTTCCAGTACTCTTTCAGTCTCCACTAAGGGAGGGAGAGTCAAGAAGGAGTTTACCCATTCCATTCCATTCTTAGTTGGCCAGTGGCTAGCAAGTGGAAGGCAATCTGCTACAAGTCAAAACTAACCTGTGCTGGGCAGCAGCGGCCCGGGAGAGAGTCGAGGGCGGGAACTCTGATTTACTGTGCAGAAGGAGGCTATGGTGAACCGCTTCTGTATTTTGACCAAGAAAACTCTGTAGATACGTGACCAGAACGATTGTCAGTGGTCTTGGGTTCTAATTCCCACCCTGCCACTTGTCAGCCGTGTGACTTTGGGCAAGTCACTTAACTTCTCTGTGCCTCCATTTCCTCATCTGTAAAATGGGGATTGACTGCGAGCCCCACGTGGGACATCCTGATTACCTTGTATCTACCCCAGTGCTTAGAACGATGGTTGGCACATAGAGAGCGCTTAACAACTACCATTATTATTAATGCAAGGTAGGGAGTAGTAGGTAAAGAAGACAAATATGGAAAGTTGGGAAAGCTGGTAAGGAACTTTGAAGTCAGTGCTAAGGCATCTTTACCTGATACAGAAACCAAAGTGTAGCCATCGGAGGTTACTGAGAAGCAGAGATAATAATGTTGGTATTTGTTAAGCGCTTACTATGTGCCGAGCACTGTTCTAAGCGCTGGGGTAGATACAGGATCATCAGGTTGTCCCACGTGAGGCTCAGGGTCTTCATCCCCATTTTACAGATGAGGTAACGGAGGCACAGAGAAGTGAAGTGACTTGCCCACAGTCACACAACTGCCAAGTGGCAGAGCGGGGATTCAAACCCATGACCTCTGACTCCCAAGCCCAGGCTCTTCCCACTGATCTTAGGTAGACACCCTTCCCTGCCCCCAGACCTGCCCCCCACCCCCTCAGCCCCAAGTAGCGCCCCCCCCCCCCCAACACACACACCTCCAAATCCCCATTCAAAGCAATGCCTGTGGTTTTGGGTACTGGTCTGGAGTAGTTCTTCATTCATTCATTCATTCATTCATTCATTCATTCATTCATTCATTCATTCATTCATATTTATTGGGCACTTGCTGTGTGCAAAGGAAGTTCTGCCTGTTGATTTGCTCACTGTGGATGGGGAATGTGTCTACCAATTCTGTTGTACTGTTATACTCTCCCACCTGCTTAGGACAGTGCTCTGCCCACACTAAGTAGTCAGTGAATACAATTGGCCGATGGATTGATTGACTGATTCACTTCTCCTAGGTATCTGACAGCAAGAGACATTGATTGTGGGAACCGAGCTGGGTCTCCCCTGCAGACCCCTGCCTCACCACCCACTACAGTCTCCTGCAGCCCACCTCACCATCTTATTACTGTGGTTTGCGTCCACCCAGAGGGCAGAATGATATTGGGCATTTTCCTTCTCAACGAAACAGGCTCCTCTGTCCTAGTGTGCACCTGTATGTTATGTAAGCTTAGCATGACCATTCACATGAGCCGTTTGCAATTTCCACAGAGCTCCTTTGGTCTTCATGGTGAGGCCACAGGTCAGTTTTTGGGTGGCCAGGTTCATCTACATCTCATCTGGGTTTCTCATTATTTTCCAATTTCTCACACCTATTAGCTCTCTTCTTTGGCTTGAGGCTTCTTTAGCCTTTTTAATTGTATTCGTAAAGAGCTTACTATATGACAGACACTCTAGCGTGGCTTAGTGGAAAGAGCCGGGGCTTGGGAGTCAGAGGTCATGGGTTCTAATCCTGACTCCGCCACTTGTCTGCTGTGTGACCTTGGGCAAGTCATTTCAATTCTCTGGGCCTCAGCTACCTCATCTGTAAAAATGGGGATTAAAAAATGTGAGCCTTACGTGGGACAATCTGAATACCCTGTATCTACCCCAGCGCTTAGAACAGCGCTCTGCACGTAGAAGCGCTTAACAAATACCAACATTATTATTAGTAAACACTGGGGTAGATACAAGCTAATCAGGTTGGACACAGTCCCTGTCCCAAAAGCGGCTTGTGGTCTTAATCCCCATTTTACAGATGAGGGAACTGAGGCACAGAGAAGTTAAGTGGCTTACAAGCAGTCTTTTGTACAGAATCTACTTTACTGCCTTTATTTTGAGGAGGTGGTTACTTTAGAAATGCATCCACCAGAGGTGCTTCAATGTTAACCCTTTCCTTCCCCAAAAGTAGAGCTATGTGCTTAATGATGTTTTGGAAAGATGATCTGGAAAGCATTATACAGAGAGAAATAGGGTAGAGGTTGGAAGCTGGGCACTAGCATTGATGCTGAAACAGTATTCATGAATGAATTTGAATGAATTTGAACAAGGGGGTAGAGAGGATATGGGAATGTCCCAAAAGAAGAAGCAGTAGTATTTAGCAGTTGAGTATGAGAGGTGAAAGGGTGAGGAGTCAAGGATGATGCCAAGGTGACCCGTTTTGGAGATAAGGAGGCTCAATCAGTGGTATTTAATGAGCGCTTACCATGTGCAGAGAATTGTACAGAGGGCTTAAGAGAGTACAATATAAAGAGTTTTTAGACATGTTCCCTACCCACAATGGTGGTGATGTGAGAAGCAGCGTGGCGCAGTGGAAAGAGCACGGGCTTTGGAGTCAGGGCTCATGAGTTCGAATCCCACTCTGCCACTTGTCAGCTGTGTGACTGTGGGCGAGTCACTTAACTTCTCTGGGCCTCAGTTCCCTCATCTGTAAAATGGGGATTAAGACTGTGAGCCCCACGTGGGACAACCTGATTCCCCTGTGTTTACCCCAGCGCTTAGAACAGTGCTCGGCACATAGTAAGCGCTTAACAAATACCAACATTATTATTATTATTAAAGTTAAGTAGTGAAATGATTTTATGGGGCAAGATGAGATATTCGTGTCTTAATACGTCTAAAATCTGAATATCTCAACATTTGACAACACTAAGGGGCAGAGATAGGTAAGCTTAGGCCTGTAGTGCTGCTGGACCTCTTCCACTTCTGGGAAACCTTCCTAGTAGGTGCTTAATAAATACTATTGATTGTGGAAAATCCACCTTACCCGTCAGTTACCTGGGCACAAGCCTAAAGGTCCTCTTGGGCTCTCTTATCTTTTACCGGGGAAATTGATAGCCAGTAGCAAAGCTGACCGATTGAAGTTAATTGACTCTTTGGAAGAATGCTTAGCTTCACAACGTTCCCAGTGAAGTGAGAGGAAGTTCTTTTGAGCAGGGGCTGGAGAATCAGATCCCTAGAGGTTATTTAAATGCAGTGGAAGGCGAGATGGCAATTAAGGAATGAATAGAGGTGCCTGCTCTTTCAAAAGACCGAAATGACTGGGCTGATTCAACGCTGCAACTTAGCATTTTAACTCTGGCACAGTAAGACACATGATATGCATCAAAATCTCTTTCTAACTAGCTCCTTTGTAACAGAGGTCTCCTCTTGACATTTCCCTATGGTTCCAGCAACCCACTGAGCAATTTAATACACCTTTAACAAAAACCTGTGTACATAGTATCTCCATTTAAAAATGTCTCTCAAACTGGCTCAGTCAAGTTTCATTCTAAAGAGATTTTACAGAATCGGAACAAGGAACCTCTGTCTGAGGTGGGTTATATGGATGATGGCAAAAGGCCCCCCTCCTGTGCACCAGACGAGGAATTGCCTGGGATGTAACATGCATGACATGGGACCCGCAGCATGAAGTGAAAGTGTCAGGGGCCCGTTTTCCTGAAAGTCGCCAATCTAGTACTATCTGAGATTATTTCTCTGGTGGTCTCTAGAACTACTAACTTGCACCAGAGCCTTTGTGCTCCTCTCCAGGGTCAGTATGAAGTCTAGGAATTCTGTGGCTGGAGACTTGAGGAAGGGAAACTTAGAGCTAATTTTTTTTTTATTAATCAGTCATTGATATCAGTCATTTTCAGAGTGGAAATGGTCAGGGGACAGGCCAGCTGAAAACTAGATTCTCTAGTATCAAATGGTCAACCGACCACTCTAGTTTTAAGTGAGAACCTTCTGGTGTTTGTTTTTTCCTACAGGGCTTTATCTCCCTCCTTTTTTTCCATGCCTCCTTCCCTCTTTCCCTCTCTTCCTCCCTTTTTCCTCTGTTTCCCGCCCTCTCCTCCCCCCCTTTCTCTCCCACTCCCTCTTTATTTATCTCCCTCTCTCAGCTGCTTAGGTGGCAAGAAAATGTAGAAATGGCAGCTAGGGAATATAAGGAGGGAAGAATAGAAATTTGCCAAGTGGAGATGTAATTTCAGAGGAATGAAGGAAGGATGAAATCTATGAGTTGAGGTTGTAATATTTGTAATAAATATGACTGAATGAATGAATAATGGGAAAAGAGAGTGAATAAGTAGGAGTAAAAATGATGATGATGGCATTTGTTAAGCACTTATTATGTGCAAAGCACTGTTCTAAGCACTGGGAAGGATACAAGGTGATCAGGTTGTCTCGCGTGAGGCTCACAGTCTTAATCCCCATTTTAGAGTTGAGGGAATTGAGGCACAGAGAAGTGAAGTGACTTGCCCAAAGTCACACAGCTGACAGGCGATGGAGCTGGGATTTGAACCCATGACATCTGACTCCCCAGCCCATGCTCTTTCCTCTGAGCCATGCTGCTGACTGAGTGTTTTGAAGCCAATGGCAGGAGTCTTAACTTAGTATGAAGAGAAATGGGAAACCATTGGAGGATTTAAAGGAGTGAGAAGAGGTGCATGGAATGATGATCTTTTTAAAAATGATGTGGGGAGCAGAGCTAAATATGAACTGGAGGTCAGTGAAGAGTTTAATGCAGCGGCCCAGATGGGATGTGATAAGTACCTGGATTAATGTGGTGTCTGGATATAGAGGAAGAATTGGATCTTTGGAAATGTAGAGGAAATGTAGAGGAACAACCGATCGGAATCGATGACAGATTGAATATGCGGTTTGAAAGAGAAGGAGTAGTCAAGGATAACGCCAAAGTTGTGGGCTTGAGAGAGTGGGAAGATGGTGGTGTCATCAACTGCGATGGGAAAGTTAGGTGGAGGAGAGGACTTGGGTGGGAAGATTAAGAATTTAGCTTTGGACATGATGAGCTTGAGGTGTGGTGGGACACTCAGGAAGACATGTCTTGGGGGCAAGAGGAAATTCAAAATTGCAGAAAAGAAGATAGGTCAGGGCTTACAGAGGTGGATTTTTTAATGGTATTTGTGAAACATCTATGTGCTTCACAAGATTGGCCACAGAGAAGCAGCATGGGCTATGGAAAGAACACTGACGTGGGAGTCAGAGAACCTGGGTTCTAATCCTGGTTCCTCCACTTGTCGGCTGTGTGACCTTGGTCAAGTTACTTAACTTCTCTGTGTCTCAGTCACCTCATCTGTAAAATGGGGATTTAAAAGTCTGTGACCCATCTGTGGACAGGGACTGTGTCCAACTACATTAGCTTGTATCTACCCTGGTGCTGAGTAGAGTGTCTGACATACAGCAAGCACATAATGAATACCATTTTAAAAAAGCTTAGAAGGAGAATAAGGTAAGAGAGGCAGGAGAGGAAAACTGAGGTTAGATGGTGTTTTCAGGAACAGAGAATTGTCTACTGTGTCGAAGGCAGCTGAGAAAATGAAGAAAATTTAGACAAAATAGAGTCTGTTATATTTGGTCTAGTGACAGAGGAGCTTCAGAATAATAATAATAATGATGATGTTGGTATTTATTAAGTGCTTACTATGTGCAGAGCACTGTTCTAAGTGCCGGGGTAGATACAAGGTAATCAGATGGTCCCACGTGAGGCTCACAGTCTTCATCCCCATTTTACAGATGAGGGAACTGAGGCACAGAGAAGTTAAGTGACTTGCCCACAGTCACACAGCTGCCAAGTGGCAGAGTCGGGATTCGAACCCATGACCTCTGACTCCCAAGCCCAGGCTCTTTCCACTGAGTCACGCTGCTTCCCATGAGCCACGCTGCTTTGGGTGAGTGGGTTGGAAGAAATGTATAGTGGTGAACAACATTCTGGCTGCTTGTCTCTTCTATAGCCACTCAGCTGGGAAAGAGCGGAGCAAGTGTCAGGCGAGCCGAGTTGTGGTCATGGACCAATGGACAGCTATTTGGACAAAACCAACACCTCTGTAACAGCCCTCCAAAGAGAAGGGTAGATTCTGTCTCTCGGCTGCTTGGAATCCAAAGGTTTGAAAACCACCCAACTCCCAGTGACTAGGCATGCTATTGGTTTCGGGGAAAACCTTGATGGTTCTCAGAATTGCTCTGCTCCAGGCTTGCAGGATTCCATTGAATGAAAAATCTTCCCTGAAAGTCTCTTGCCCATTAAATTGTGCTGGCGTGTGCTTGGACACTCCCCTCACTCTGATCTCTCAGCAGTAGTACTGACTCCCTTTAAATTTAGCTTTACCCATCTGCCCTCATTGCTACGTCTAGGCCCACGCCAGGAGAGACCGTTGAAGCTGAGGGGAAGGAGGCGAGGGGAAGTGAAACCGAGGGGGGAATTTGGGACCAGGTGCGACAGAAACAAGAGGTTGGGGTCTGGTGAAAGGTCTGGTTCGGGACTATAAGCGTTGGCAATATAAAGAAGAAGATGGCTTTGTGACCACAGGAAGTGGGTGAGAGAGTGATCATTTTAATTCTCTTTAAGAGGGACTGTCCTACCACAGGCCAGAACCTGTATTTCTTTCTCCTCATTCTGCAGCCCCTGTTCCTTGCTGCGTCACGTCTATAAGAGAGGGGCTGGGACTTCCGAGCTGGCCGCTGGGATTCAAGAGCCTGGAACAACATTTTCTGGCTTCTCAGAGAGTCTCATTACTAGCTGACCTTTGGTCACACCACCTGCCTATCTTGATATACCCAGCGGAGTTTGGAGAGAAGTCGTAGGGTGGGGAAACTGGGGAAGGTAACTCAAACAGGTGACCCTGGAAAGACCAAGTGGAATCTGAGGGAAGAGTGTAACCAGTCTCACTATAGTCAGAGCTGCTCAGCAGCAGCTGAAGGGGTTGGAGCTAAAGCTGAAAGGTTCCCAACTTTTCCCTATCCCCCTGCTCATCCCTCCTCAGGAAAGAGGATGCAGTGCCCTGAAGAACACAGTCGAAGGGCATTTTCAAGGGCACATTCTTGCACTTAGATCTGTATCCTTTGGACATTTGGTATTCACCTTACCCCTCATCTGCTCAGCACTTATGTACTGCTCCATAATTTATTTATTTCTATTAATATCTGTCTCTCCCATTAGATGATAAACTCACTGGTTGCAGGGTACATATCTACCGACTCTGTTGTATTGCACCCTCCCAAATGCTTAATACGGTGCTCTGTATACGTAAACACTCAATAAATACGGTTGCTTGAGTGATGTTCTGAGCAGTTGAACTTTGACTTCTAAAAGGTTATTTGGAGCAACCCACCTGGTTAAAGGACATCAGAGGAAATTGAGTCAGATTAGGGTGTGTATAAATTGCTGAAGGGGCAGGACTTTGACCTCCTTAGAAGGAAGTGAATCCAGGAGGAATAGAGAATGTAGCTTTATGGGCAGGGAACACGGCTGCTAATTCTTTGAGCTTGTTGTAGGCAGGGAATGTGTCTGTTGTTGTATTGTACTCTCCCAAATGCTTAGCATATTGCTTTACATACAATAAGCACTCAATAAATCTGATTGAATGAATATTGCACTTTCCCAAGTGCTTAATACAGTACTCTGCACATAGTAAGCAGTCAACAATTTCGATTGATTGATTGATTGATATGACCATTATCAACAAGCTGACTGTTTTGGGCGAAGCTCAAAAAAGGATAGAATGGAAGTTCTAGAGAGCAGAGGGGAAAAAAGGCTAAGGAAAAGCCGGGGTTGTGGCCGGAGAGGGAGAGGGGAGGAGGGGACAGATAGAGATAAGAGATGGGGAGGGGTAATATGAGGTGAAGACACTAGTAACTGCACAAGAACAGACCCAGCTCACTGTGGGCAGAGAACACATCTATCAACTCTGTTGTGTTGTACACCCCCAACCTCTTATTACAGTGCTCTGCCCCCGTAAACATTCAATAAATATCTGTTTTCCCCTCTAGACCGTGAGTTCACTGTGGTCAGGGAACATGTCTACCATTTCTGTTATATTGTACTCTCTCAAGCGCTTAGTACAGTGCTCTGCACACAGTTAGCACTTAATAAATGTCTGGCTTCTTCTCTAGACTTTAAGCCTGTTGTAGGCAGGTAGCGTGTATACCACTTCTGTTGTACTCTCCTAAGTACTTAGTACAGTGCTCTGCACAGTGTAAGTGCTCAATAAATACATTGATGATAATACCATGGATTGACTGATTGATTTGTGCACAGACAGCATCATTTCCAATCCGTTTGCTGTTTTTGCTTCTTCAGTTGTCAGCCACCACATCCACTGCCAACCTGACTCCACCTGGGCCGAGGCCTCTAGCACCAGCCAGACTGGGTCCTGGAAGCTTCCAGAATGTCTGGAAACACCCCAGGGTGGCCATGATGGAAGTCTTCAGGAAGCAAAGGGGGAGGCAGCCATTGCAGTTCGATAGGGCCAGTGGAGGTGGTTGCTCCTGGTTGCTGCTGAGGAGAAGGAAGAGAAAGTCGAGATTGGGCATCCTCTACCCCGTTACTTCTTCCGTCACTGTGGTGGAATACTTATTGAAAGCAAAACACCACTGGGTCCCATCAAAGTCCTTTCAGGTGGTGGGATGGACCCCCAAAATAATCTGTGATGGACCAACCCAAAGCTAGACTTCTGGTCACTTTATTGCCTAAGAAATGAAATCACTTCTCTGTAATTTTTATTAGTGTCTGTGTCCTCTTCTAGACTGTAATCTCACTGTGGGCAGAGAATGTGTCTGTTTATTATTATATTGCACTCTCCCAAGCTCTTAGTACAGTGCTCTGCACACAGCAAGTGCTCAATAAATAAGAATGAATGAATAATGAGCTGAGGGTCAACTGGTGGCTTGTGAAGGACCACTGACAGGCAAGGGACAGGAATCAGAAAGCCCTGTTCTCGTATCAGGGAGCTGAAGATGTCCAGGCTCAGTGCAATGGGAAGACTTCCTCTCTGTCTGATTTCTTTTAGGTTCATCTCAATTTCTATTGGTCACTGGGCCTCTGTGCCTGGCCGGACTAAAGTGGCCTGATAAGCCGTGTCTTTTCATTGTACCCATCATGCTGTTTTCATCGGGCCCTGCCACCTGGTCCCTTTGGAGAACAATTGGCAAAGTGGGTAGGAGGATTTGGGCTTGGTCCAGCTGGGATGAGCAGCAGTGACAGTGCTAGAGAGAAAAAGCCATAACAGCAAAAAAAAAACCTAGTCTTTTATATTGAAGAAGAAAGCCAGAGAAGAGTAGTGACAGTTTTGTCCTGACTTCAGCCTTGTTCACATGGTGGGAAAGGGAGGGCACAGTTGACACTGCTTGGTGGTTCCTGAGCAGAGAATCTAGCCAACATGGGGTGCCTCTTTAAGACAGTGGGAAATTCACTGGGGTACCCTATACTGTGGGATCCTCTTCCATTGAGGTAGTTGTGAATGAGGGCCCAGAAGCCCACATATCACCTTCTCATGATGTGCAAATTGAACCGGGAAGAGACCCGAGTGCTACCAGTCTGACCTTCTGTAGTATGCCTTCACAGATTTTTTTTCAATTGCTCTAAGAATATAGGCATTTTCACCACCTTACCTGGGGGTATGGTGTCCTCTTGTGAAACCAGTGGGGGATTGAGGCGATGTGAAAGATGGAAACGGGGACTGGGGAGAGTCATGGGGATTGAAGGTTTTCGGGGAGTAGGGTCTAAGAGAGAAGGCAAACAGATACTGTATCCCCGTTTTACGCATGTGGAACTGTGGCACAGAGAAGTTAAGTGGCTTGCCCAAGGTCACCCAGAAGGCAAGAGGAGAAAGTTGGATTAGGGAACGTGTCTACCAACTCTGTTATATTGTACTCTCCCAAGTGATTAGTCCCCTCTCAGGGTCACACCTGGAGAGTTTCCAGTAGTCTACCAGTCTCGGCTAGGGGAGGGAGAATCAAGCAGAGGCCTAGCCATTCCATTCCTAGCTTGGGCAGTGGCTAACGAGTGGAAGGCAATCTGCTACGGGTCAAAACTCTCCTGTGCTGGGCAGCGGCGGCTTGGGAGAGAGTCATGGGCAGAGACTCGAGTTTCCTGTGCAGAAGGCGACTGTGGTAAACCACTTCTGTATTTTTACCGAGAAAACTCTATGGATACACTACCAGAATGATTGCAGATGGAGAGAGGGGCAACCTGGGAAAGATGCATCCGTAGTGTCGCTATGGGTTGGAAATGACCCGACGGCATAAGGCAAGTGATTAGTACAGTGCTTGGCACACAGTAAGTGCTTAATAGAGGCCATTGATTGATTGACTAGGACCCAATCTTCCTGACTCTCAGTCCCTGTGTTCTTTATAGTAGGCCACACTGCCTCTCAAGTGACTTCATATCAGAAGTCCGTCAGCAGGTTTCCAAATTGGGTGTGAGCTGATGATCTCAAGAAGGGAAGCCACCCTGAATTATTTGCCCTCTCCCTGATCTCCAGTAATAGCAATAACTGTAGTATTAGTTTAGAGTTTACTATATGACAAGCTCCATACTAAGCGCTAGGGTAGACACAGGATATTCCTGTCCCACACGGGGCTCACAGTCCAAGTAGGAGGGAGAACAGATATTGAATCCCCATTTGCTGATGAGGGAACTGAGGCACAGAGAAATGAAGTGACTTGTCTAAGGTCGTAAAGAAGGTAAGTGACGGAACCGGGATTAGAACCCAGGTCCTCTGACTCCCAGGCCAGTGCTCATTCCACGAATCCAGGGAGCTTTTCACAAGACGACGATTAAAACTCAGCCTCAGTCTCAGGACCAAGTCTCAGAACAGACTCCTCCTCAGGTGGTGGGACAGGGACCTGGAATCAGGTGGCTCCTTCCACCCACTTGTCAGGCAGCAGCCAAGCTGACTGCTGACTTTTCTCTGGCCAGATTTGGAGCAGAGGATAGAGGATAAGAAGTGGCCCGATTCTGGGCAGGAACTTATTAATTCTGCTTTGTTTTTGGCTATTTGCCTCCATTTCATGTCTTCCTAGATGCCCTTGCCCCTTTTCTCCCCTGACCATCCCTTTATTGGGAACTCCAAAGGTGGAAGACATTTCATTCTCAATTCTTACCCCCAAAGGAGGTTGGAGTTGAGGGTGGGAACGCTCCCTCGTTCCATGTCTCTGCTCTCCCCCAAGCAGTCTCCATCCGTCAAACCTCGGTTCCTGGCTGCCTGCTGAGGTTTGACCTTTCGAAGTCTCCCAGGTCCCTATTCGGTCAGTCATTCAGTCAGTCAGTCATATTTATTGAGCATTTACTGTGTGCAGAGCATTGTACTAAGCACTTGGGAGAGTACAATATAACAATAAACAGACATATTCTCTGCCCACAGTGAGCTTGGAAAGATCACAGGCTGAGAATTAGAGGACCTGGGTTCTGATCCTGGCTCTGCCACTAATCTGCTGTGTGACCTTGGGCAAGTCACTGATCTACTCTGTGCTTCAGTTTCCTCATCCACCAAACAGGGATTCAATCGATATCTGTTCTTCCTCCTACTTAGACCACGCCCCATATAGGACAGGGACTGTGTCTGACTTGCTTATCTTGTATCTACCCCAGAATATAGTGAGCACTTTACAAATATCAGAATTAATTTTATTATAGTTCACTGCAGCCAATGGACACTCAATAAGTATTATTAAAACTACTGTAATTGGGATTCCAGTTTTGATTCTGGTCCTGACAGCCCCACAGTCTGGTTTATTTAAGACTTAGCCTAATGTCTTTCGGCCTGGGGCTAACTCAGAGGCTGGGACCGACTAGACCAAGGTCAGGCCAGCCCAGCCTTTAGCACAGTGTTATCCTAGGAGCAAATGCACCAAGCAGAGCATTCCCACTACCCCAGTAATTCATTCAATCATATTTATTGAGCACTTACTATACTAAGTGTTTGGGATATGGCTGGAAGGGGCACTAGGGACTCCCCTAGGATTTGGGTTTGGGCCCTTAATCTTGAAAGCTATGACTAGCACTTAACACAGTTCCAGTAGAGAAGCAGCGTGGCTCAGTGGAAAGAGCATGGGCTTTGGAGTCAGAGGTCATGGGTTCGAACCCCTGCTCTGCCACTTGTCAGCTCTGTGACTGTGGGCAAGTCACTTCACTTCTCTGTGCCTCAGTTTCCTCATCTGTAAAATGGGGATTAAAACTGTGAGCCCCACGTGGGACAACCTGATCACCCTGTATCTCCCCCAGCGCTTAGAACAGTGCTTTGCACATAGTAAGTGCTTAACAAATACCAACATTATTATTATTATTAATGCATCAGGCCACAAGTCTGGAGAATGGTTGCCCAACCAACTCTACGTTAAACAAAAACTCCTCACCTCACTTCTCTTCCTCTACAACCCAGTCGGCATACTTCACTTCTCTACTTCTAAACTTCTCACTGTGCCTCAGTCTCACCTATCTTACCACCGTCCCCTTGCCCATGTCCTGCCTCTGGCCTGGAATGCCCCTCCCTCCTCAAATCCGACAATTACTCTCCCCCCAACTTCAAAGCCTTTTTTGAAGAGGTCCAAGAGGTCTTCCCAGACTAATCCCCACTTGTTCTCATCTCCCACTCCCTTCTGCGTCACCCTGACTCGCTCCCTTTGCTCTTGCCCTCCCAGCCCCACAGCACTTATGTAAAATACCTGTAATTTTATTTATTTGTATTAATGTTCATTCATTCATCTGTATTTAGTAAGCACTTACTGTAGGCAGAGTTCTGTACTAAGCGTTTGGAAAGTACAATGCAGCAATAAACAGAGTCAACCCTTGCCCACAATGGCCTCACAGTCTAGATGGGGGTAGGCAGACATCAATACAAGTAAACAGGCATCAGTATAAATAAATAGAATGCATATATACATAAGTGCTGTGGGGTGGGGGAGAGAGGGGAAGAGCAAAGGGAGCGAGTCATGGTGACACACAAGGAAGTGGGAACTGAGGAAAAGTGGGGCTTAATCTGGGAAGGCCTCTTGGAGGAGGTGCACCTTCAGTAGAGCTTTGAAGGGGGGAAGAGTGATTGTCTGGTGGATTTGAGGAGGGAGGGCGTTCCAGGCCAGAGGTAGGACGTGGGCCAGGGGTCGGCGGCGAGACAGGAGAGATCGAGCCACAGTGAGGAGGTTGGGATGTAGAAGGAGAGAAGGGAAGTGAGGTAGGAGGGGCAAGGTGATGGATTCCTTTAAGCCAAGAGTGAAGAGCTTTTGTTTGATGCGGAGGCTCCCCCCATATAAACTGTAAGCTCGCCCCATATAAAGTGTAAACTCTTTGTGGGCATGGAATGTGACTGTTAAAAGTTACACTGTACTCTACCAAGCGCTCAGTACAGTGTTCTGCACACAGTAAGGGCTCAATGCATACAACTGACAGAATGAATTGAATAAATCTGGATAGGGAAGTTCGAACAGTATTGCAAATTGCTAAAGAGGTCTGCAGTTCTCACTAGCTTAAAGACTGAGACTTTCTTTGCCTCTGCCTCCCAGGAGGGAATTTCAGTGAGTTACCTAACCTCTCTGAATCCCAGCACCCTTTGCCTACTGGAAGTAGAAGATACTAATAAAAATAACAAAATAGCAAAATATAAATAGAGCTTATCTGAGTCTGTACTGGAAACCAGAATACTCAGGAATATTACTATTAGTATGCTTCATGGGAAATTAAAGGTTTTTTTTTTTTACTTGACTTTGAACTTTTCATTATGACCGAGCTGTTCCTGTTCCTGACTGATTAATCAGTCAATCATATGTCTATATTTTCAAAAGCAAAAAAAAAAAACCAGAGATCCATTTAGTCCTTACTACTGGCCATTTCTCCCAGGAGCTCTGGAATTTGGACTTAAGTGTTTTAGAGCAGGGACAGAGGCCCAGAGAGGTTATGGGACTTGCCTAAGAACACACAGCATGTGGGTGGCGGAGCTGGGATGAAACCTCTCCAGTCTGAGTTTTTAAGGCATTGATTCATTCATTCAGTAGTATTTATTGAGCACTTACTATGTGCAGAGCACTGTACTAAGAGCTTGATTTGCTACCAGAGTCATGCTGCCCTCACCTTAGCCGGCAGCCTATCTAAAAGAAGACATCTCTCTGGCAGGAGGTCCCCTCAGGGTGAAGTCGCATGAATTTTTCACTTCGGTCAAACTTCCATGCTGAATAATGATAATCCCTCAGTTACCACACCTGAGTTTAGTTTAAGTACTTACCTGCAAACTTTGGCTCTCAGATAAATTAGTACAGAGCTAAAGGAAACCAGGATGTGAGGTTGCAAGAAAGACATTGTGCAACCTGGAGATAATAATGATAATAATAATAATCGTGCTATTTGTTAAGCACTTTCTATGTGCCAGGCACTTTACTAAGCGCTGGAATAAATACAAGATAATCGGATTAGACACTGACTCTGTCCCACAGGGGGCTCACCGTCTTAATCCCCATTTTACAGATGAGGAAACTGAGGCATAAAGAAGTGAAGACACTTGCCCAAGATCACAGGGCAGAGAAGTGGTGGAACCGGGATAAAAATCCAGGTCCTTCTGACTTCCAGACCTGTGATCTATCCACTGGGGCACTCTGCTACCCCAGAGGACCTTAAATATCTAACGAGAAAGTTTCGTTCCTGAGGCATGGAGGGGCTCGGAGTCAGCCCTGAAGCACTAGACTTATTGAGCTGTTTAACTGTTAGGGATTTAGTTAAAATGTCAAGGCAGGATCCTGAGGGAACGTTCGGGGACCCCTGTGCAGCAGGAATACTGTTGCTCGGAATGAAGAGCATCACTCAGATTTGAAATAAAAGCCTGTATGATACTGCGGATTTTGTAACAATGGCACACACCGTGATAACCTAAAGGTTCCTGAATCTGTCCCAGAAAACCAGTTTGTTATGGATCACCAGATGGTCTTCCCCAGAGAATGTTTCACTGTTATGTACTCTACTTTTTGCCTTTCTTGCTTGTTGCTTAGTTTTCACTGGAATCTTTGGAGAGAGGGCAATAAGGGTTGTCTTGAAGTGTTTATAATACTGATAGTAGCTGTAATCATAGCAGTATTTACTGAGCACTCATTTGATGCATTGCACTGAATTAGGCACTTGAAAAGTACAGAATAATGACCTGGTCACTCAATCAATCGTATTTATTGAGTGCTTACTGTATGCAGAGCACTGTACTAAGCACCTGGGAGGGTACAACACAACAGTGTAACAGGCATATTCTCTGCCCTCAACTAGCTTACAGTGCAGAGAGACAGACAATGATTTAAATAAATGAATTACAGATACGTACATAGGTGCTGCGTTTGGGGGGTGGGGAATAAATAAAGGAAGCAAGTCAGGGCGATGCAGAAAGGAGTGGGAGAAAAGGAAAGGAGGGCTTAGTCAGGGAAGGCCTCTTGGAGGAGATGTGCCTTCAGTAAGGCTTTGAAGTGGGGAGAGTAACTGTCTGTCGGTTGTGAAGAAGGAAGGCATTCCAGACCAGAGGCAAAATGTACAGAGGCAGACCAGAGAAGCAGTGTGGCTAGAGAAGTAGCGTGGCTCAATGAAAGAGCACGGGCTTGGGAGTCAGAGGTCATGGGTTCTAATCCCGGCTCTGCCACTCGGCAGCTGTGTGACTGTGGGCAACTTCTCTGTGCCTCAGTTACCTCATCTGTAAAATGGGGATTACGACTGTCAGCTTCACGTGGGACAACCTGATTACCCTGTATCTACCCCAGTGCTTAGTAGAGTGTTCTGCACATAGTAAGCGCTTAACAAATACCAACATTATTATTATTATTATGTGGGAGAGAGGTCTAAACGAGATATCTGAGATTGAGGCACAGTGAGATTAGCATTAGAGGAGTGAAATGTGCAGACTGGGTTGTAGTACCTTGTATCTACCCCAGTGCTTAGAACGGTGCTTGGCACATAGTAAGAGCTTAACAAATACCAACATTATTATTATTATTAGGAGAATAGCGAGGTAAGGTAGGAGGGCTAAAGGCGATTGAGTGCTTTAAAGCTGATGTTAAGGAGTTTCTGTTTGATTCATTCATGCCATCATATTTATTGAGCATTTACTGTGTACAGAGCACTGTACTCAGCACTTGGAAAGTACAATTCAACCACTAATAGAGACAATCCCTACCCAATAGTAGGCTCACAGTTTGATGTGGTCATAGGTGGACAATTACTGGAGGTTCTTGAGGAGTGGGGAAACATGCGCTAAATTTTTTTGTAGAAAAATGAGCCGGGCAGCAGGTTGAAGTAAGGACTGAAGTAGGGAGAGATAGGAAGCAGGGAGGTCAGCAAGGAGGCTGATACAGTAAACAAGTCAAGATCAAATAAGTGCTTGGATTAAACATGGTAGCAGTTTGGAGGGAGAGGGAAGGGAGGATTTTAGCAATGTTTGAAGGTTGAATGGACAGGATTTAGTGATGGATTGAATATGTGGGTTGAATGAGAGAAAGGAGTCAAGGATAACACCAAGGTTAAACAGGCTTGAGAGACAGGAAGGATGGTAGTGCCATCTACAGTGATGGGTAAGTCAGGGGGAGGACAGGGTTTGGGTGAAAAGATAAGGAGTTCTGTTTTGGGCATGTTAAAGTTTTAGATAATGGCAGCACATCCAAGTAGAAATGTCATGAAGGCAGGAGGAAATGAGAGACTACAGAGGGAAAAAAATCAGGACTGGAGATGTAGATTTGGGAATCATCTACATAGAGGTGATAGTTGAAGCTGTGGGAGTGAATGAGCAAATTACCTGACACATTCCCTGTCCACAAAGAGCTGATTCTTTGGTGCCTGGGTTCACTTAGGCTAGGGAGATGGGGAATCTTAGGAAATGCCAAGAGTGCTCAGGAGTGCACCTTCGTATGTCTTAGGGAAATCAATAATCAATGATATTTATTGAACACTTACTGTATGCAGAGCACTCTACTAAGTGCCTGGGAGAGTATAATCCAATAGAGTTGGTATACAAGATTCCCGCTTACTGTTTAGAGGGGAGGTGGACACTGAAATAAATTGCAAATAGGGGAAATGGGAGAGTATGAGAATATGTATGTACATAAGTGCTGTGGAGCTAGGTCTGGTGTGAATGGCACGTGCTTATGGGAAATAGGTGGTGGGCTGCTGGTTCCAAAGATACCTGGGCAAAGGATTTTGAATTTGGTCGTGTGGGCGTTTAACTGTTCACTCTTATCAGTAGGCTTCTGTTCTGATCATGTTATTTCTTTTCTTTCTCTGCCTATCTTGCTGTGCCCTAGTTCTCCTGGAGCCTCAAGGCCCAGAAATGTCCCACCGTCTATCGCTTTTGGAGTTCCCCAAATTATAATCACATTTACTAAGGAGGGAAAGAAAATCTATTTCCACCGAGGACCACGTAGTCTGCTTCAACCAGGGTCTCAATTAACATCTTTCTCCTTTCTATTAGGATTCTTAGAATAATACACCAGAGAAGGAAAGTGTGGAAACTAGCATCGATATAATAGAGCAGCAGCCACATGCTCACTTTTACACAGTTTAATCCTTTGTCATTTTTTTTTCTTCGTAAGCTCTTGGTGACTGCTTGAATTATTAGTAAAAGCAGGTAACATGGTGCCAGGAGGGAACAGAGAACCTAATACAGTTTGGTGAAGGAGAAAAGATGTTTATTTATCTATAGATCAAGTAGCAACACTTCAGGATTTAAAACTTGATTGTAGATTCTACCTGAGAGAAGAAAGTCAAATTTAAAAGACGACCCTTAAAATAGTGCCGTATTCATAATTACATCAAGGGAAAGAAACAATCTCATTATTTAAATAACTTCTATTTCTCTAAAGTATTTGGAAAGTAACTATAACCTGGTAGATTAGATTTTTCAGAGCTATCGTTTACCAAAGGACTCTACGATGACTGAAAGACTCAAATTTCACATAAACCATCAGGATGAAGCTTTTGCAAACTTTCTGAGCAGTGCTAAACTATTTTTAAGTAAGAGCAAGTGCTGGCCAATGAAAAGACTAATGGAAGACAAAACTATTAAAACATGTTAAGTAGTTGAAGTCCATTGCCTCTAGAAGTGACGGAAAGCAAAAACAGATGAGGTTATAGGGTAGAGGATAACCAGAAATTCACTGAAGTGCATTAAATCATGACAAGATGGAGAGAGTGAAACTAACTCGTTTACACTGCAAAAAAAATATAGTAGGAGTCATCAACCGTGAAGCACAAAGATGTCTGGCATTCTAAAATGTCTGCTACTGCTGGGATAGATTTGTATAATAAGAGGAATGCAGAAGCTAGGAAGAAGCGGTCCTGTTCAATAAATGAAAAAAAAACAATGGGACACTCAAAGAACTAGACAAGAAAGAAGATAATTGAGGTATTTTAAAGATAGAAACAATGCTAGGAAAAGATAAAATTGAATAGAAGATGCCCAGATCAAAAAAAGATTAACTGGAACTCAAGTAGAGTTTTCCTCAAATGTGGGCGCCCAACTAAATCTATTACAGTACTCCAATAACAGATTAAAAATGAGAGCAGAAAGAATGGATACTCATAGGTAATACAATGCACATATGCTTAATATTCCAACCATTACTTTCTGAACTACACCGGTCCGATTTGAACACGAGAAGGGAATCGTAAATATTATCATTAAGGGGAATTGTATGTGATTTTAAAATTACAAGCATGTTTAGTGCTTGGTTTAATTGAGTGTGTAGCTTACTAAAAGAGGGTAGTGTGAATGTTGAAGATTGCTATCAAGAGATATTTGAAATCATAGGATAGTTATGTACCGGCTATGAAATTGAGCTTTAGAAAGATTACATTCCAGTAATACAAGTCCAGAGGAATGTACCACTAACCTTAAGTGGAAAATTAAAAGGGGGGAAATTAAGATATTAAAAATGCAGGAAGTAATAGAGAATAAATATAGACCTATGGAATGGGTACATTGATTAGTGATAGAAACAATGTGGTTCACTGAAATTGCATTTACATCCCAAATAATTGAATAAATATGTTTAAGGAGAATATTTTACTGCTATTAGAAGAGAATAAATTATTTGTCGTATAGCATTGGCCAGATATTTTTCCTCTCTAGATACTTCTACAGTATGCTGGCAGATAACCATTGGAAAAATCTAGTAAATTGATTCAATATGCTATTTAGAAGGTATTGTTTTACAGAGCTACCAGCAGCATTGTTTGTGTTTGTGGTTGTGCTTTACTCCTGCGAGATAGGGAAAATACTGGAAGAAATGGAGTATACAGAATTGCACATTGAAGACATATTGATGTCATATAGCAGTTATACATATCAAAACTTATTATTTTATAAATTATTTATATTGATGTCTGTCTCCCCCTCTAGACTGTAAGCTCCCTGTGGGCAGGCAGTGTGTCTGCCAACTCTGCTCCGCACATAGCAAGGGATAAGAAAATACCATTAATGATTGATTGATCAATTGATTGATTACCAATCAGGCTGTTCCAAGGCCCTGGGCAGGTTTAACTTGCCTGGCAATTCCTCTACCATGACAGGCTAAAAGACTTGTTTAAAAGAGCACCAATCCTGGAAAGCAGCATGGCCTAGTAGAAAGAGCACGGGCCTGAGAGTCAGAGAATCTGAGTTCTAATCCCAACTCCACCACTTGCCTGCTGTGTGACCTTGCACAAGTCACTTAACTTCTCTGTGCTTTAGTTTCCTCAAATGAAAAATAAGGATTTAATGCCCGTTCTACTTCCTACATATAGTATGAGCCCCCATAAGACAGGGACTGTAACCAAGCTGATTATTTTGTATCTACCCTAGTACTTAGAACAGTGTTTGACCCGTGGCCTCTGCACATAGTAGGCACTCAATAAATACCATTGATTGATTAATGGCTATAGCTTAACAGATATCATAAAAAAAGCCCCAACAAGAACACCAGCACTAAGGAATTGGACTACAGTAAGAGAAAAACTGTAACCCCAGCACTTTGTTCCAATGTGGAACAAAAAAGAGCTACATTCATGAAGAAATAAATATTGGTCAGGATGGGGTCTTTTGGCTTAGTCATCTAAGGTTATTAGCACCAAGAGAAAGACATTGTGCTGAAAAAGACAGGAAGGTGTTAGCCCTTGACTTTTCTATCTTTAAAAAATGATAGGTTGCACAAGCCATTAGTAATAATTTTTAAGAAAAACTTGTGGGGCACACCTCAGTCATTTCAAAGGCTAGTTTTTCAATAGTATTTATAAGATATGAAGTTGTGTTATGCTCCAAGAAAGTAATTATTTGCAGACATAGTATTTATCACGTGTAATGAAGCATATGCGAAAACAGAGCTTGAATTTGATAGGATGCATATAAATAGAATTTCAAAATAATTATAGTTAAAATGTGGAAGATTCTAGTAGGGGCCATGGAATAGCAATACAGGATTAAATAAATTTATTTTTTCATGACGCCTTAGACTGTATGAGGTTATGACAGATAATGGACCACAGTTTGGTAAGTTCTGACTTTAAAGGAATGTGCCTTGGAATATGTTTTCTTATAATAATAACAATGTTGGTATTTGTTAAGCGTTCACTATGTGCAGAGCACTGTTCTAAGCGCTGGGGTAGATACAGGGTAATCAGGTTGTCCCCCTTGAGGCTCACAGTTAATCCCCATTTTACAGGTGAGGTAACTGAGGCACAGAGAAGTGACTTGCCCACAGTCACACAGCTGGCAAGTGGCAGAGCCAGGAGTCGAACCCAGGACCTCTGACTTCGAAACAAAGGCTCTTTCCACTAAGCCACGCTGCTTCCCCTGGGATTCTCTTCAGGCAAAATAGGTAATAGCCTTTTGGATAAAAATTATTATGAGATTATTTGCAAAAAATTGAGGAAGGAACCTTTATTTGTTGTTATTAAATGCCAAAATACACCTCGGTTGATGAGTTGGTCACCCGTGAGGATAGACTATCTATTCTTTGTACTTGAAGAAGACACAGCATTGATGAAAAAAAATCAATCAGTTAGTCAATCAGTGGTATTTATTGAGTGCTTACTGGATGCAGAGCATTGTACTAAGAGCTTAGGAGAGTACAGTGCAGTAGAGTTGATAGACAGGATCCCTGATCGCAAAGAGTTTACAGACTAGAACCGGAGACAGACATTAAAATAAATCACAGATAAGGGAAATGGCAGAGTATAAGGATAGGTATCTAAGTGCTGTGAGGCAAGGGATGGAGTGAGTATGAAGTGCTTTTAGAATCAGCAAGACCTAATGGAAAGAGCAAGGGCCTGGGAGTCAGAGGACCTGGGTTCTAATCCCCTCTCTGCCAGTTGCCTGTTGTGTGACCTTGGGCAAGGCACTTAACTTTTCTGTGCCTCAGTTTCCTCGACCATAAAATGGGGATTTAAAACCTGTTTTCTGTCCTACTTAGATGGTGAACCCCATTGGAGAAGCAGCGTGGCTCAGTGGACAGAGCCAGGGCTTGGGAGTCAGAGATCATGGGTTCGAATCCCCGCTCTGCCGCTTGTCAGGTGTGACTGTGGGCAAGTCACTTCACTTCTCTGGGCCTCAGTGACCTCATCTGTAAAATGGGGATGAAGACTATGAGCCCCACATGGGACAACCTGATTAACCTGGATCTACCCCAGCGCTTAGAACAGTGCTCCGCACATAGTAAGCGCTTAACAAATACCAACATTATTATTGTCTATCTCCACATTTATAAGAGTGTTTGGTACATAGTACACTTAAGAGAATAAAACATATCCTAGTGCATAGGTGATGCAGAAAGGAGGTTGACTAGGGGAAGTGAGGGCTTTGGCAAGGAGGTCTCTTGGAGGAGATATGATTTTAGGAGGGCTTTGAAGGTGGGGAAAGTGGTGATCTGACCCCTATGAAGGGGAAAGGACTTATAGACAGGAGGGAGGATGGTGGTAGGACAGAAGAGATAGAGGTACAATAAGTTGGTTGATGTTAGAGGAGAGAAGTGTGTGGGTTGAGTTGTAGTAGATCAGCCAGGTAAGGATGGAAAGAGCTGACTGAGTGCTTTAAAACGGATAGTAAGAGGTTTCTGTTTCACGGAGAGGTGGGTGAGCAACAATTGGAGGTTTTTGAGGAGTGGAGTGATATAGATTGAATGATTTTTGAGAAAAATGTTCCAGGCAGCAGAATGAAGTAGGGACTGGAAAGGGGAGAGACAAGAGGCAGAGAGGTCAGCAAGGAGGCTGGTGCAGTAGGCAAGGAGGGATATGGATAAGGGCTTGGATAAGTGGGGAAGCAGTTTGGATGGTGAGGAAAGGGTAGATTCTAGAGATGTTGTAAAGGCAGAACAAACAGGATTTGATGAGAGATTGGATGTGTGGGTTGAATAAGAGAGATGAATCAGGGAAAGTGTCAAGGTACCCGGCATTACGGTATATGTGAGGCTGAGAAGGCAAATGACTGACTAGTCCCTGTCATGCTGATATGTTTGCTATTTCCTGAATCTGGTGTTGTTTTCACTATTTTTAATGGCATTTGTAGGCACTTATTATGTTCTAGATAATATACAAAGCACTGGAGTAGATACAAGCTAATCAGGTTGGACACAGTCCGTGTCCCACATGGGCCTCACAGTTAAGTCTCCATTTTACAGATGAGGTAACTGAAGTACAGAGAAGTGAAGTGACTTGCCCAAGGCCACATAACGGACAGGTTTTCTCGAGATTCTTGCCTCGCTTCAGCTCAAACAAAGCTGCCGCTTTTTTGACTGCAATGCATGGGCCAGACAGACTTATCCGAGACAGTAAATTCCTTGGGGGTAGGGATAGTCTTGTGCTTATGTTGTACATTCAAAAGCACTTAGTAGAGTGCGCTGCACTCAATAGTTGCTAAACAAATGCCATTATAACTATTAATCGACTCCCAATTTTCATATGGAGTGGAGCATTGTCTGAGGGAGAGAATATAACCTATTAGAGAAGCAGCATGGCATAGTGGAGAAAGCATGGGCCTGGGAGTGAGAAGGACCTGGGTTTTAATACTGGCTCTGTCACTTGTCTGTAGGGTGACCTTGGGTAAGTCACTTCATTTCTCTGTGCCTCAGTTACCTCAATTGTAAAATGGGACTGTGAGCCCCATGTCAGATAGGAACTGCGTCCAAAATGATTTGCTTTTATCCACTCTAGTGCTTAGTACAGTGCCTGGAACATAGTAAGCACTTGATAAATACCACAGTTATTATTATTAGTGTTATTATCATTATTTTGTAAATTCCTCAAGGGTGAGAACCATGTCCTTTATGTCTTTTATATTTTCCCAAGCACTTAAAACAGTGCTCTGATCATAGCAGTTGCTCTGAAAGTGTGGTTGATAATGAGAAGATATTTTACAAAGATAGAAAGATAAATAAACATAGAAACTGTTGGATACCCAGTGTTCTCACAGATTAAATAAGGCTGGTTTGTCCAAATTAAAAAGAGCTGAAAAGACTAGGTTGTTCATTGGAAATATTGGGTAGCTAGGGATGTTCATTGCTTAGATAGTCATATCATTGTCTTTCCCTCTAGACTATAAACTCATTATGGGAGCTTACATATGGAAACGTGTCTTCTAATTCTGTTGAATTGTACTTTCCCAAGCACTTTGTACAGTGTTCTGCACATAGTAACCACTCAGTAAATACCATTGACTGATTGAATGTTGTCAGGTGGGCAGTGGTGCCAGAATTGGAGGAGATGTTACATGTACGATGGACATATGTACAGAAAAATGGGAAATATTTTCAACTATCTGTGGCTAAGAGGAAAAAAAAAAGGCAGGGGCAACACAGTTCTGGAAAAAACCAAATCCAAGGAAGAAGAATGATGTCATTCCAAATGAGGTCATAATGCAGGGGAAAAGGGGAGGAAGTATGACCATAGCGAGGAAGAAAAAACGAGGAAGAATGCATATTTGAAGGAGGACAACTAAAATGGAAAGACATGGTGAAACACTGAGTCTGTTTAAAGATAGGTTAATGCTAAAATATCAGGCAAGTGAACAGTGATTATAAAGGAGAAGATTGTAGGATAATTTAACTCTAAGAAGGAAGGTTCAAGAGATAGGAAGGACTACAGAGAGATGAGAAGATGTGCTCACTTGAATACACAGTAATTAAAATCAATCAATCAATGGTATTTATTGAGCTCTTAGCATGTGTGGGGGGCACTGTACTGAACAAAGCGAAGAGCTGGAAGACACTTTTCCTGCCCACAACGAGCTTAAATGCTATGATAAAACAACTTAGCTCTTGTTTCATAAAATATAGAGTGACTGGCTGGATTCTCAATAAAAGCTTCACACCAAGGAATCTGGCCATTTTTGAATCCAGGCCATTAATTGACAGGCTATCATTTTAAAACAATTTCAAAAATACTTTCATGTGATTTGATCAGGAACAGGATGGCCTGACTAATGCTCATTTTGCTCTAGAAATAGCCCATGACACTGTCGGCACTCAAGAACACCGGATCCTGCTTCGGTGACCCAGAAAATACAGAAGTATATTGCATAGGTTAGATAGGTTATGCGATGTAATAGAATAGCACCATAAAGATACAAGAAAAGGATCCAGGAGAAGCATTGTAGTCTAGTGGATAGAGCATCGACCAGGGAGTCAGAAGGACCTGCGTTCTAACTCCTGCTCTGCTACTTGTCTGCTGTGTAACCTTGGGCAAGTCACTTCACTTCTCTGTGCCTCAGTTACCTCATCTGTAAAATGGCAATAAAGAATATGAGCCCTATCTGGTAGATAGACTGTGTCCAATCTTGTATCTACCCAGTGCTTAGTACAGTGCTTGGCACATAGTAAGTGCTCAACAAATGCCATTTAAAAAAATGAAGAAATTTTTTGAGGAAACTCACAGAACCAGAGCCATTTGTTCTCCAACGTCTCCGTAAACATGGCATGGGACTGGGGACCAGGAGCCATGACAGAGGGAGAATGGATGTTGAAAAATAAATATCAGACATCGACACACCCAGTGCCGCATCAATATCAGAGTGAGGACAGGCCAGGCGAAATCTTGCCAATCTGGGATAAAAGTGGATGAAGAATTGAGAGCTGAAAATCCTAAGTGGTGGGTAAGATAAAATTGCAACCAAGCATCTTGGCTTTCCAGAAGTTAGACTGTACACTCCTTGGGGGAAGGGAATATATCTAATGAGTACTGTATTGCACTTTCCCAAGTGTTTACTTCAGTGCTCTTCACACAGTAAGCGCTCAATAAATACCACTGATTGATATCAGGGCTTCTCCTCAGCTTTCAGAATAGGTGATACTGTTCTGCCTGACTGAGGTGAAGAAAGAATGATTAAATTAGCATCTCCTAAGTAGGGTACTGAGACAATTTTGAGTCTCCATCATCATTCTTATTGTCACCCTAATAAAAATAATATTTGTGGTATTTAAGTGCTTACTCTGTACTAAGCACTGTACTAAGCACAGAGATAGATATAAGATAATCAGGTCCCTTATGGGGCTCACAGTAGGAGGGAGAACAGGGATTGAATCCCCATTTTGAAGGCAAAGGAACTGAAAAATATATGATGTGTCTGTTGTGTGACCTTGCGCAAGTCACTTAACTTCTCTGGGCCTCAGATACTCCATCTGTAAAATGGGGATTAAGAGTGTAATAGTAATAATAATAATGTAGGTATTTCTTAAGCGCTTACTATGTGCCAAGCACTGTTCTAAGCGCTGGAGTAGACACAGGGAAATCAGGTTGTCCCACGTGGGGCTCACAGTTTTAATCCCCATTTTACAGATGAGGTAACTGAGGCACCGAAAAGTTAAGTGACTTGCCCAAAGTCACACAGCTGACAAGTGGCCGAGCCGGGATTCGAACCCATGCCCTCTGACTCCAAAGCCCGGGCTCTTTCCACTGAGCCACGCTGTTTCTCTACGTGTAAGTCTCATGGAGGACAGGGACTATGTCTGACCTGATTAAGTTAAATCTACCCCAGTGCTTAGAACAGTGCTTGACACATAGTAAAGCGCTTAGCAAGTACCATTATTATTATTATTGATTAACTTCCTCAGTTATGGTATTTATTAAGAGCTTACTATGTGTCAGGCAATATACCAAGCTCTGCTGTAGTTACAAGATAATCAGGTCTGACAGAGTCCCTGGCCGACAAGGGCTCACAGTCTAAACTGGAGAGAGAACAGGTACTCAGTACTCATCCCCATTTTTGCAGATGAGGAAACTGAGACAGAGAGAAGTTAAGTGACTTGTCCAAGGTCACACAGCAAGCAAGTGAACCAGGATTAGAACGCACATTCTCTGACTTCGGGGCCTATGCTTTTTATTCTAGGCTACACTGCTTCCCCACTACCTTCATTTTCCCCCTTCCTCTTTCCTCTCCCTCTGCCATCTAGGAGCGATTGTAAGCTCCTCTAGACTGAAAACTCATTGTAGGGAAGGGATATTTCTGTTTATTGTACTCTCCCAAGTGCTTAGTACAGTGCTTTGCATGCAGTAAGATATATGTTGCTGAACTGCACTTTCCAAGAGCTTAGTACAGTGCTCTGCACATGGTAAACACTCAACAAATACGATTGAATGAATTCAATATGATTGAATACGATTGAGGGGGGGAAAAGGTGATTAATCCCTTCCACTCATTTAGGTTTTCTGTTCTTTCCTTTTCTCTTTTCTTTGTTTGGTAGACTGGGCATGCGTATCCCATGCCGGAAAGAATACTTGCTTGAAAACACCCTTCTGGTCTGGAAATATCATTAGCAGGGATCGGAGGAAGTCGATGGCATTGTTGTTTAAAAGGCAGGGAAGATCCCGAGGGGATATCTGGTCTGAAGAACCCTGACCCAAACCAGACCCTAACTCTAGACCTACGCTTCACCCTACTTCCCAACCTGACCCTAATCCTAAAACTAACACTATCTCTAACCCTAAACTTAACCCTAGTTAAGTCTTACCCTTAGCTTATCCTAAGAGGAGCAGCAAGGTCTAGTGGCAAGAACACAGGCTTGGCTATCAGAAGACAGGGGTTCTAATCCAGGCTCCACCTCTTGCCTGCTGTGTGACCTTGGACAAGTCATCTAACTTCTCTGTACCTCAGTTACTCCATCTGTAAAATGGGGATTAAGACAGTGAGCCCCACATGGGACAACCTGATGACCTTGTATCTACCCCAGTGCTTAGAACAGCGCCTCACACATAGTAAGTGCTTAACAAGTACCAAAATTATTATTACTGATTATTCATTCAATAATGTTTATTGAGCACTTACTATGTGCAGAGCACACTTATTATTACTATCTCTCACTCTAACCTTAACCCTAAATATATACCAAAATTATTATTACTGATTATTCATTCAATCATATTTATTGAGCACTTACTAGTACTAGATACTTATTACTATCTCTCACTCTAACCTTAACCCTAAATATAAATCTAATACCTAATTGTAACCCTAACCCTAATCCTAAACAAAAGCCTATCCGTCACTCTAACCCTAGCCCCAGCCAAGTCCCTCACCCTAAATCTAACCCTAACCCTATTCCCCACACTAACCCTCACCCGAAACCTAACCCTAACCCCCTGAACTGAACCCTAACTCTGACCTCATCTCTGTGCTTGGAGATTCTCAGGCCTCTGACAGTAGAGCCTATCCAGGTTGGGATCCCAACAAGATGGTGAGGCTTCAGAGAGGATCTGGGAAGTTCAGTGATAAGGCTGAAGGGTTTGGGAAATACGCTAAGTGGATGCAAACTAAGAACATTGAGAAGATTTAGCCTGGAGAACGGGAGGAAGCGGCTAGTTGTTCAGTAAGGTGCAGTCAGTGTTAGGCCACTGGAAGCCATTTTATATGCGACGTGGTCTAGTAGATAGAGCACGGGCCTGGAAGTCAGAAGTCCTATCTTTGCCACTTGTCAGCTGTGCCTCAGTTCCCTTATCTTTAAAATAGAGATTAAAACTGTGAGCCTCATGTGGGACAGGGACCGTGTCCATCCGGATTTTCTTGTATCCTCTCTAGTGCTTAGCATAGTGCCTGGCATATAGTAGGTGCTTAACAAACACCATCATTATTATTTTTATTATTATTACCACTAGCAGAGAGGGACTTATTCACTGGCCAGATTGAGCTCTTTATAGGACAGGGATGGGTAATTATTTTAGACTATGACCCATTTAATATGTTATGTCATCCAGCTGTAGGGTTGGCAATTCATCCATTCAATCGTATTTATTGAGCGCTTACTCCGTGCAGAGCACTGTTCTAAGCGCTTGGAATGCACAATTCGGCAACAGAGAGAGACAGTCCCTGCCTAACAACGGGCTCACAGTCTAAATGGGGGAGAGTGAACAATGAACAATGGTGAGTGAGGGGAAGGGTTGAAAGACAGGGACTGTATTTCCGTATGCCACAGCTCCCTCTCTTGCTCAAATCCAGCCAAGGAACTTCCTCACACCAAAAGCCCTGACAGCCTTGACAAGCTCAGAGCTAGGAGAAGTTACCATGGACAAAAGTGCCACTTCCACTAATAAACAGCTGTGTGACCTTGGGCAAATCACTTAATTTCTCTGTGCCACAGTTACCTCATCTGAGAAATGGGGATTAAGACTGCCGGGACAAGCTCAGAGCTGGGAGAAGCTGCCATGGACAAAAGTACCACTTCCTCTAATAAACTTAAGTACTTTGTACAGTGCTGTGCACAGAGTAAGTGCTCAATAAATACAATTGAATGAATGAATAAATGAAGTTGTCTGCCATTTTGACCTTAGGGAGGTCACTTAGCTTCTCTGAGCCTCAATTTCCTCATCTGTAAAATGGGGATTTAGACTGAACCTCATGTGGGACAGGGATCGTGTCCAGCCTGATTAGCTTGTATCAGCACTTAGTACAGTCCCTGGCAGGGAACAAGTTTAATAAATACCACACATACACACAAAAACGTGGCCCATATATTCTCTGACTTGTCCAAAAACCAGTTTGACCTAGTGGAAAGATCATGAGCCTGGGATTAAGAAGGACCTGGATTTTAGTGTCCAACCCACCACTTGTTTGCTGTATGACCTTGAGCAAATCACTTCACTTCTCTGTGTCTGTTTCCTCATCTGTAAAATGGGGATTTAGACTGTGAGCCTCACATGGAACAGAGATGGAGAAGCAGCGTGGCGCAGTGGAAAGAGCACGGGCTTTGGAGTCAGGGCTCATGAGTTCAAATCCCAGCTGTGCCACTTGTCAGCTGTGTGACTGTGGGCAAGTCACTTAACTTCTCCGTGCCTCAGTTCCCTCATCTGTAAAATGGGGATTAAGACTGTGAGCCCCACGTGGGACAATCTGATTCCCCTGTGTCTACCCCAGCGCTTAGAACAGTGCTCGGCACATAGTAAGCGCTTAACAAATACCAACATTATTATTATTATTATTATTGTGGGCAACCTGATTAGCTTGTCTGTACCCCAGAACTTAGTACAATGCCTGGAACATAGTAAGCACTTCACAGATACCATTAAATAAATTGGCAGTCCAGATCCAGCCTTTGCAGGTTAGAGTAAATCAATTTACAGGTAATCCTTGGCCCATCTGGCTTACAGGTGAGCTGGTCCTAACTTAGCCAGGTTTATTTTTCCTAGTTCCAATGGTCCATTCCACCACTACAGCTGCTATTTGGAGCTGGGTCATTTCGGTAAACAGGAAGGGATTAAGGGAGAGCTGTAGGATGCAGGAAATGTTCAGCCCGCTGGTGCCAGCTTGGCAGCCGGATGCTTGCTAAGGAAGTCAGCTTCCCTGCAAGGGCCCCATATGTTTGGAAATGGAACTGGAATTTTTCAATCCAGCATAAGTGTCAACTTTTCCATTTGAATGTGGGGGTGTGAATGGGCCAGGGATTTTGGGGGAGATTAGAGACTTGAAGGGGGCAGGCTTCAGAAAGGTAATGGGCCAGAAAGCCACCATTTTGGGACTTTTCTGCCCTGACCGGTCTTGCCAGAGACCTGGGAAGGGCGAGACTGAGAATCTACCTCAGAATCAATCCCATTGTCCTTGTGGAGGGAGCATTTCTGGTAGCATTTTCAATCACGGGAGTCCTGCCTTGGGTGGTGTGAGGGGATGGGTCAGGGAAGATGGAAGGCTTTGCTTAAGGAGAAGCAGCATGGCTTAATGGATAGAGCACAAGCCTGGGATTCAGTCAGTCAGTCAATTGTATTTACTGAGTGTTTACTCTGTGTAAAGCACCCTATTAAGCACTTGAGAGAGAACAATATAGCAATACACAAGACACATTCCTTGCCCACAACGAGTTTACAGTCTAGAGGGGGAGATAGACATTAATATAAATAAATAAATTACAGATATGTACATAAGTGCAGTGGAGCTGGAGGGGGGGATGAATAAATTCAACAAGTCAGGGTGACATAGAACCGAGTGGAAGAAGAGGAATGGAGGGTATAAACAGGAAAGACTTCTTGGAGGAATGTGCCTTCAATAAAGCTTTGAACTGGGGGGAGAATAAGTGAGGGGGAGTAAGAAGGACCTGTGTTCTAATCCTGGTTCTACCATTTGTCTGCTGTGTGACCTTGGGCAAGTCACTTCACTTCTTTATGCCCCATTTCGCTCATCTGTAAAATGGAGATTAAGACTGTAAGTCCCATGTAGGACAGGAACTGTGTCCATCCTGATTAGCTTTTATCTATTTTAGTGCTTAATACAGTGCCTGGCACATAGTAAGCACTTAGCAAATACCATAAAAAAAAAAACAAGGTAGCAACTCCAGTAGGATGCATTTGGCTTCCTTGGGCTGCCCTGGCAGCAGGGGTCGGAGAGGGCTTCCCTGCCACCTGTGGGAATTTGTTGGTTACGTGCTTACAGTCCCTCTAGATTGTAGGCTCATTGTGGGCAGGGAATTGCCTGTTTATTCTTATAGTGTATTGTGTATTGTACTGTCTCAAGAGCTCTGCACACAGTAAGTGCTCACTCGTGGCTCAGTGGAAAGAGCCTGGGCTTCGGAGTCAGAGGTCATGAGTTCGACTCCCGGCTCTGCCACTTGTCAGCTGTGTGACTGTGGGCGAGTCACTTAACTTCTCTGTGCCTCAGTTCCCTCATCTGTAAAATGGGGATTAAAAGTGTGTGAGCCCCACGTGGGACGACCTGATTACCCTGTATCTCCCCCGGTGCTTAGAACAGTGCTCGGCACCTAGTAAGCGCTTAACAAATACCAACATTATTATTGAATGAATGAATGAGAGTGCTGACTCTCCCTTACCTCTCAGCCCCCTAGAAGTCTCTGCTGCTGACCTGGGACCCCATCGGGTATCACTGTCCAGCCAGATGCCAGAGCCCAGAAGACCCCAGCCCTATCCGGGCTTATTGTGGGAAGGGGGGCTTCCGAGCCCATACTGGGAGTGTTTGGACACTTTTGGGAGAAGGAGGCCCTTGGGAGAGCAAGATGCTGGGCAAAACATGGATAGGGAGAAGAGGAGAGGCTCAGAGTAACCTAATCGAGAAGCAACGTGGCTCAGTGGAAAGAGCATGGGCTTTGGAGTCAGAGGTCATGAGTTCGAATCTCAGCTCTGCCACTTGTCAGCTGTGTGACTGTGGGCAAGTCACTTAGCTTCTCTGTGCCTCAGTTACCTCATCTGTAAAATGGGGATGAAGACTGTGAGCCCCACGTGGGACAACCTGATTCCCCTGTGTCTACCCCAGCGCTTAGAACGGTGCTCTGCGCCTAATAAGCGCTTAACAAATACCAACTTTATTATTATTATTATTATTAATAATGATGTCCTCTGCAGCACAGCACGCAGCAGTGACGTCAACAGATTGCACTGCATGACGTATGAACACTGGGTGACATCACAGCAGCATGTATGATGTAGATGGTGGCACTTTTCATTCTTGCCTTCTGGCAGCTGAATGTCTGAGTTTGGTCCTCATCTCTCCTCCCTTTCCCGGCTCAAATTAAAAAAGTGTCTGTACCCTAGATAAAGATTGTGGGCTGTAAATAATTGAAATTTCTGACTCTAAATTGTTTTTTGCCTGTCTACCTATTGGTAGACAGAGTGGGCAGGGGATGTGTCTGTTTATTGTTATATTGTACTCTCCCAAGCATTTAGTACAATGCTTTGCACACAGTAAGCACTCAATGAATATGATTGAATGAATGAATGGTTTCTGTAGACATTTTCGTGCTCTCCCGAGCATTTAGTGCATTCCTCTGGACGCAGTAGGTTGACAATTGATTGGTGTACTGAACAAACTAGACAGGATTAATTTGAGTTTCCTTTTATCATACTAAGTCTCTTTATAGGCCTGTAAATTTTTAATATATTCTGTATTTGCTCACATAACTGCCCCACTTTTTTTGGTTTAAAGATGACAGTTTAAAGTGGGTAGCTCTAAGCATCCACCTGAAAAACTCTGACAAGTTTTTTTTTCAGCCCCAAGTGAAGGAAAAAGGGGATGGTAAATAAAAAACATTCAAAAGAAAGAAGGCCATATATTTATTTCATTTTTCATTGGGGAATATTTTTAAAACAATACAGGAGTGGATCATATACAATTTTAATAAATAATGTAGGGCATTTTAGCTCATTATTTTCAACTGTGGGCTACTTTCTTGTCTCTCAACCATTCTAGGAACCAGTGGGATTTACAGTTTCAATTGGGATTATCCCAAAACAATCCAGTCCCCTTGGATTATGAAAGCATTGCATGCTCAGCGTCCCCACAAATAGACATTCACATGGAAGCCCAACATAAAGGAAAAGAAAGGAGAGGTCTTCTTTAATAATAATATTAATTATAGTAATTGTTAAGTGTTTACTATGTGCCAAACACTGTTCTAAGTGCAAGGGTAGATACAAATTAGACAGGTTGGACACTGTCCCTGTCCCATACGGGCTCATACTCTTAATCCCCATTTTACAGATGAGGTAACCGAGGCACAGAAAAATTAAGTGACATACCCAAGGTCACATAGCAGACTTGAGGCGGAGCTGGGATTAGAACTCAGGTCCTTTTGACTTCCAGGCCCGTGCTCTATCCACTAAGCCACACTTAAGTGTACTTGAGATTCAAGATGTACTCATCCTACTCGAGTGCCTGGAACAAAGGGCAGAATAGATTCTGTTGTATGTTTCATTATTTCTTGGTTAGACTGCCATGAGAATAGTAGGGTGATTTTAAAGATTTATTTAGAAACATTATTTTTCGGGCTTTACTAATTCTTATTCTTAAATGAGATTAAGGCACTTCTGGAAGTTGAATGAATTATTTTAGGCTCCTAGAATTAATTTTAAAATTGTGAAGCACAGACTGATGGGAGGCATCGTGGCAAAGAGCACAGGACTAGGATTCAGGAGACCTGGGTTCTTATCCTGGCTCTTCCACTTGCCGGTTGTGTGATTTCAGGCAAGCCACTTCACTTCACTGTGCCTCAGTTTCCACATCTGTAAAATGAGATCTCTTATACTCTCTTAGACTGTGATTCCCATATGGGACAGAGACTATGTCTGATCTGATTATCCTGTATCTACACCAGTACTTAATAATGGTGGTATTCCTTGAGCACTTATTTCAAGCACAGTGCTTGTCACAGAGTAAGGATTTAACAGATACCACAACGATTGTTAGGTCAAGAGAGGCACAGACAGGAAATGCAAGGCAGATCTGGGAGGGGAGCCCAGGATTCCTGACCCCAACTCCCGCTCAGTAGAGGAGCAGTGTGGCCTAATGGAAAGAGAATGGGCCTGGGAGTAAGAGGCCCTGAGTTTTAGTCTTGGCTCCCCCAGTTTTTTGCTATGTGACCTTGGGCAAGTCACTTAACTTCTCTGTGCCTCAGTTCCCTCCTCTGTAAAATGGGGATTCAATGTCTGCTCTCCCTGCCCTCTACTTAAGACTGTGAGCCCCATGTAGGACAGGGACTGGGTCTGACTTAATTAACTTGTATGTACCCCAGCGCTTCCAACAGTACTTGACAAATATAGTAATAATTCACTAATGATAATAATTAGAAAGTGTAAAGTGCAGTTGTTATGGGTCAGATGTGAAGGAAAACTGAAAGGAATCTGATGCAATTTGGAAAAAGTGTCCATTTTAGATCCCCATAATTGACAGGGCTTACCACCCCAAGGTATACCAAGTCCCTTCTCCTCTCCCAGGAAGACCTTTCTGCACCATCTGCTCTCCTCAATAATCACTCAAACATCTGTTGCTCTTCTTCAGGTACTTTGAATTTTATGAGGGGCCTTTTGAGTTCAACTCTACCAAGTGTCTGGAGCTGAGGCATGATATTTTGGAGGTCAAAGTGCTTTCTATGTAAGTATCCCGGGACAGAGGATTTTCATGATCCTGGACAGGAAGCTTCCCTACCATTCATTTGGGGAGCGAATCGGAGGAAGAGGAGGGTGGCCTTTAGTTCTTTGGGAGCCTGGGGAAAAAGACTGATCGGGGGAGTGGCTGGTGAGGCAGAAAATCCCCGGGGCTTTCTGGGGAGATGGATGGGTCGTCTTCGTCAATAAATTACACTCTCCGTTTTCCGCCTGAGCATCTGGCTCCCTTTTCTGCTTGTAATGCCTGTTTCTGGAGAAAAACCACTTTTTAGTGGGGGTCAGTGTGCTGCTTTCAATGGGTTTGTTCAATGTGGTCTGTTTTATTCGTGCTTTAGAGAATGTGCAGTTAAATCCCCAAATCTACCTAAGGCCTGTGGGGAGAATGTCTGGAGAGGGAAGGGGAAGGGAAGGTAATAAACGGCTCCAAGATTGAACATTTTCTGATAAGGCTAAAAGATCTGGGGCCTAGAAGTCAGAATGCCAGCCCAGTTACCCTTTTACTCCCCCCCCCCGACACCCGCCATCACTCTTCCACTTCTAGCTTGCTTTAGGTGGTGGTGAGCACCGTAGCATGGGATAGATACCTTTGGGACCTGCTGCTTAACTTCTCCTAGTCCTGGTTATTTTCTCCTCTTCCTCCTCTCCTCTCTCACTTCTGGGTGGAACCCTCCACCTCTCCCCCAGGTCCAGTGGATGGCTACAAGGAAAGGAGCAGGGGTTATTCTGCTCCGAAATATTGTGATGTTTGATTAGATTTGATGAGACTGTGGATTTTACAGGTAGATCAAGGTTTCCCCGATGCTGAATCGCCCCCACCACCTCCAAATAGGACCCCAGGGCCGGTGCTACTGGCTCAAATCAGAAAGACAAATATGCTCCCCCACTTCAAAGGCTTATTGAAGGCACATCTCCTCCAAGAGGCCTTTCCAAACTAAGCTGCTCCTTTCCTCTTCTCCTTTGGTTCTTCCCCGACTCCTGGCCCCGCAGCACTACATATCTGTAACATTTATTTGTATTGATGTCTGTCTCCCTCTAGTCTGTAATCTCGTTGTGGGCAGGGAAAGATTCTGTTTATTGTTGTATTGTACTCATCCAAGCACTTAGTACAGTGCTCTGCATATAGCAAGTGCTCATTAAGTACGATTAAATGAATGAATGAAGTCTCTGGACGAAATTCTAGAGTGACTTTACTGCCTGTTCCCAGGACTCTAGCTCTGGAGAAGCTCGGATGACTTTTGCTCCAAGGTCTCAGGCTGCCCCCGAAGTCTCTCCTTCCCACCAGCTCTGCGGTGTAACCACGGCACCACCTTTGATTAACCCTTGAGCATGAGCCTCAGCCCTGAACTCCCCTTCTTCCCATCTCCCCGTTCCTTCTGTGACTCGGCCGTTGGAAATGCTGACTGCGCTCTCGGCCCTGACAGAGGTCATTACCGCTGGAAAGTGAATCATTTTTTGCTGAGTCGTGAGGTGTAGAAATAAATAATTTAAACCTCATGGAGTTTCTTGTCAGCACCCTCGTGAAGGGATTGTCTATGCTGGAGCCCTTTCTGCTCGCCAAGAGAACTCTCTCTGCATTTTAGTATTTGGAAACATGGTTAATAAACTTCCTAGATTCCCATTCATTCATTCAATCATATGTAGGGAGCACTGACTGTGTGCAGAGCACTGTACTAAGCACTTGGGAGAGTACAGTATAACAATAACAGATATATTCCCTGCCCACAACGACCGTATAGTTTAGAGGTACAGGAGAGGAGAGGGAAAGACGTTAAAGGAGTCATTCCTCAATAGACCCCCTTTTACTGCTCTATTTAATTTAGAGAAAAGGGGCTATTTCCTCCAAGTAACGCTGTGAAATCTAGGCTTAATCTCTCTGGGCCTCAGTTTCCCCATCTGTAAAATGGGAATAATAAAACCTGCCCTTCCTGATCTCATCGTTGATGGCATAGATGTCATAACAGAAGGGAGTCCTTTGAGTTTTATCAGCAGAAACATGCTATGGAAATCCAAGATAATCACGTGAGTATCCTTATTAGTTTGCTTCCATGGTAGAAGTAAAGTGGGCTGTCTTAAATCTGCTTGGAGAAACCTCCGGGATGTGAGGTGGGTAGGTAGTGGACGAGCAGCTGCCATCCAAACAGTGATTTCTGGCTTCCAATGGAAAATACAGGCGGGAGCGGAAGGAGTTGGCTTTTCCTGCTGTAAATCCGGGTGTATATTGTTGTAGCCTTGGGAGCACTGGACAGGAGAGTCCAATTCCCCATTACTCCTACTACCGCTATAAACTAAAGCTCGTTTATTAATAGTTCAAAACTATTAATGCTACTGCAAACTGTGGTAATTTGTTAAGCACTTAATATATCAAGAACTGTACTAAGCTCTGGGGTAGATAGAAGATAATCAGGTCCCACATGGGGTTCACAGTCTAAGTAGGAAGGAGAACAGGTATTAAATCCCCATTTTGCAGGTGAGAGAACTGAGCCACAGACAGTGACTTGCCTTAGGTCACAGAGCAGGCAAGAAGTGGAGATGGGATTAGAACCCAGGTCCTCTGACTCCCAATCCATGTTCTTCCCACTAGGCCATGCTGCTTCTTCAATAGAATTATAAAACCTTTTGAGGCATCCGATTAATTCATCCTCTTCTGAGATGTTCGCTGGTTACAGCTAGGAAAGGTGTGAGAGTCATGGGAATTCTTTGGGCTTGGGCCTCTGAATAAAACTCTCGGGTTTCACTGAGAGAGGAAGAGGTAGCGAGGGCTGGGATTAATTGGGCTGAGCCTCAGCGAGCTTCTCAGGGACTCAGATTTGAGACATTTGTTTAAGGTCTGGAGGCAAAGGACTGAACAAATGAACCAGGATGGAGAAGTGACTCCTTGGAGGGGATGGAGAGAAAGTGGTTCCTTTTTCAAAATGAGAACGCTGACCCCATTATTTAACTCCTTTTGGAAGGGTGAAGCAGTCGGAATTATTTGACCGGTGGAAGAGTCTCCAGATGTGCAAGTGGGCGATGAATATATCGGAAGCCAAGCAATTCAAGTATGTAGGTCTTTTTCTTCTTTCTCTTGCCACCCTGATCACTGGGAAGTGGAATTTCTAGAGCATTTTTGGAGGAATATGGGAACAGGGTGTTGTGTTCTCTTGGATTACCAGACAGGGTTGTGTCTTCTTGGGGTGATGTTGTGTTGAAGAAAGCGGGGGACACCCAAAAGACCCAGAAAACAGGGCTCATGGATATCATGTTGGTCATGGATTATAAACTCCAGATTTCAAGCTTCTGATTGGCAGGGGTCATGTCAACACGGGTCTGGAGAGTCATTTTTCTAGGTGGGGTTGGGGGGAGGGGGAATCAATAGAGAAAGAGCAAAAAACCCCATTCAGAAACTCAACAGTGTTACCTAGTGGAAAGAGCACAGGCCTGGGAATTAGAGGACCTAGGTTCTAATTTTGACTCCACCACTTGCCTATTGTATGACCTTGGGCATGTCATTTAACTTCTCTAGGCCTCGGTTTCCCCAACTACAAAAATTGGACTGTGAGCCCATGTGGAACAGGGACTATGTGTGACCTGATTATCTTATATCTACCCTGGCTCTCAGTACAGAGCTTGGCACATATAGGCACTTAAATACCACGGTTATCATTCTCATACATTATTTTTATACTGTATCCTTCCAAACAGTACAGCACTCTGCACAAGTAAGCAATAAACACCATCAAATTATTGACCGCTAGGAACTTTATAACCCTTTAGTAGTTAATCCCACAGCTCTCACGAGCAGTAGAAAGGCCATCAAGGAATCTTAGCCCCCCCCCCCTCCCTTACACACACTTTACAGATGGGAAAACTGAGGCACAGAGAAGTGAAGGAGTTCGTCCACAGTCACACAGCAAGTCAGTGAGAGACCCAGCCTAGGCCACAGAGGGGCCCAGACCCTCAGCGTGGCCAAAGATGGTTAGCCAATCACAAGTCATTTAGTAGAATGAAGTCTGAACAGAGAGTGAGATGATGCTATGAGTGTTTGCAAATCACTCGTTAAAGGACTGCCGGGAGCCAGTCAGAGCTGGATAGAAGATGAAATTGTATCTGAGGGGATATTAGCATTAATAGTGTGTGCTGGCAGCCCCAACAAAGGGGAATCTGCAAGGTCAAGAGAAACCAGTAAGACTCTGAAATGGTATCAGGAGGCATAGGAACTACTTGCTAGCAAGTTAAGCAGGCCCAAAGTGAAGGTGGTTTCCTGAAAGGTTTTTCAATAAATTATCCACTCATATTTATTGAGCACTTACTGATAACAGAGTTGATAGGCATGTTCCCTTCCCATAACTCAAATGGTGACTGAAATTTCCCCAGTAATAGTAATAATCGTGGGATTTGTTAAGCGCTATGTGCCAGACTGTATTAATTTCTGGGGTAGATACAAGGTAATTGGGTTGGACACAATCCCTGTCCCACACAGGCCTCACAGTCTTAATCCCAATTTTCCAGATGAGGAAACTGAGGCAACAAAGAAGTGAAGTGACTTGTCCAAGGTCACATAGGCGATGTTTGGAGGAGTTGGGATTAGAACTGGGTCTTTCTGATTCCTGGCCCCGTGCTCTATCCACTAAGACAAGCTGCACTGCCCAGAGCTAGTCTGTTAGTGGTGTTATGGAATAATAAACGAATTGAGTTTGTTAGTAATGAATTTTGCCAAATACTTATTCCATGCCAATCACTGGGGTAGATACAAAATCATCAGGTTAGACACAGTCCCTGTCCCACACGGGGCTCACAATCTAAGTAGGAGGCAGGATCTTGATCTTACCTATCTTGCCACGGATCCCTTGCCCACATACTTCCTCTGGGCTGCAGCTCCCTTCCTCTTCATAGCCAACGGATGATCACTCTCTCCACCTTCAAAGCCTTATTAAAATCACATCTCCTTCAAGAGGCCTTCCCTGACTAAGCCCTCATTTCCCCTACTCCCTTTCCCTTCAGTATCACCCCTGCACTTGGATTTGGACCCTTTATTCACCCCGCCTTCAGTCCCCTATCTGGGACTGTACATATGTGCCTATGTGAAATCTATTTTAATATCCACCTCCCCCTTTATACTGTAAGCTCCTTGTGGGAAGGGAATGCATCTAAAATGTGTTAAATTGTACTCTCTGAAGTGCTTAGTACTGCATTCTGCATATAGTAAGTGCCCAGTAAATATCACTGATTGATCGATTGACAGTGAAGCAAAGCAAAATTAAATGACTTAGCCAAGGTCGCACTGCAGGCAAGTGGTGGAACCGGGTGACTGATTTCTGTCAAGCCAACAGTCCATTTTTGACACTTTGGGGCTTCTGATTTCTCCATCTTCAGTGTGGAAAGACCAAATATGCCAGAAATGTAAATTACTCTCTCATTAGGGCTGAACCTCCAAGGGACATGCTTACTGGCGGAACCTTAGCCAGCTATGGAGGTGTTGGTGTGTTAGTTGATTTTCAGACATCTCATACTTGGCGAACCCTCAAATCTCTCCTACCAGTCCTTTCATTTTTAATTGCTAGCCTATCTAAAGGGAGATTAAGCTCTCTGTTCCTGAACCACTGACTCAGATTTTTCATGGTATTTATTAATTGCTTACTATGTGCCAGGCACTGTATTAAGATCTGGAGCAGGTACAAGATAATCAGGTTGGACACAGTTCATGTCCCACATGGGGCTCACAGTCTAAAATTCCCATTTTGTAGATGAGGTAAACGAGGCACAGAGAAGTTGAGTGACTTGCCCACGGTCACACAGTAGGCAAGTGGTGGAGCCAAGATTAGAACCTAAGTCTTCTGATTCCTGATCGTCTCAAATTTCTGTTTTCCAACAGGAGAACCACTGAGAGCTCTCTTATGTTGAAGCAGATATCTGTGGGTGTCAGGTGTGACTTGAATGTCAAATTTTAACAGGACTTTCCTCTCCTTCCTCACCAAGGCCCTTAGCTACATATCCTTAAACTCTGTTTCTTTGCCCAACAATCGATCGATCAGTCAATCAATCAATCAATCAGTTGTATCTATTGGGTGCTTATTGTAAATTATTTTAGTGTTTGGATCCCCTTGCTAGATTGTAAATTCCTTGAAGGCAGAGATTGTGTCTGTCACGTTCTCCCAAGTGCTTAGTGCAGAGTTCTGCACAGAGTAGGGGCTCAGTAAATACTATTCATAGATTGCTTTGGAATGAGAAATGAACGTCACGTTGGCAAAATTTTCGCCACTCTGTCACGTGGCACTGCCGGACCTAGCTTCCGTCCCCAGTCTGTTGGGCTGCAGATCAGTTCCTCATCCCTCACCTTCTCGCTTTGGCTCTGCAGGTCTACTCTGTCTCGGTGCTGCAATGCCCCCTCCTTTCTGTTCACCACCCAGAAAAACACTCCTCTGGGGACAAAGCTCAAGTATGAGGTGGACACCAGCGGCACCTACCACATCAACCAGGAAATCTTCCGCATGTTTCCCAAGGTGCTTTTCCCCTCCAGCTTCCCTGAAAGCTGGTGGTTGGGGGTGGGGGGGTGCGGGGTGATGGTTGAGGGAAGGGATTGAGGGTTGGGGGTTGGGGGTCAGAGTGGGGGTGAGGGGTGGTGGTTGGGGTTGGCTTGGGGTTAAAGGATGATGTTTGGGGAGAGCGGTAAAAAAGGCAAAACACCAGCTGAGCTAAGTGGCTGTTTTTCATGACTGCTGGCTCTTAGAGAGAAGCAGCATGGCATAGTGGATAGAGCACCAGCCTGGGATTCAGAAGGTCATGTGTTCTATCCCCGCTCCGCCACATGTCTGCTGTGTGACCTTGGGCAAGTCCACTTCACTTCTCTATGCCTCAGTTTCCTCATCTAAAATGGGGATTAAGACTGAGCCACCTGTGGGACAGGGAACTGTGTCCAACATGAATTATCCTGTATCTACCCCAGAGTTTTGTACAGTGCCCGGCACAAAGTAAGCATTTAACAAATACCACATTATCATTATTCTTATTTAGACAAAAGTCATCTTGCCCTCCCTGGTTCATCCTAATGGATTCCGATGGCTCTTCTCTGAGTACTTGCTCTCTAAAATTGTGGCCAGCGAACTCGTCAGACATGACCCGGAGAACTGGAGCCGGGTGATTCCCATCCTTCCAATGCCCCACATTCTCATTGTCCACTTAACTCGGCATTTGACAGCAAACATAGGACAGTTGAAAGTTGATTGGGTGCGGTTGGTTCAGATCATCGAAAGTATGGAATCAGATATAACTGGGTTTGCCTTTCTCAGGCCCAATTCTGTCTGGTTATTTGAACTTTGTGTTTGATTACCCAAACTAACTTTCGTTAAGAGGGCCAATGTCGAGATATGGACGATCAGCACTTGACAGGATAATCTTCTAGACTGTGAGCCCATTGCTGGGGAGGGACTGTCTCTATTTCTTGCTGAATTGTGTTTTCCAAGTGCTTAGTACAGTTCTCTGCACAGTAAGGGCTCAATAAATACGATAGAATAAATGAATCTACTTTCAGGAATCTCTCCTTAGTCCTAATTACAGGACTCTCTGCGGTGTTCCATAATGACTCTGAAAGGTCCATGGCCCCTGGAAAAAGAGAGCCAGAAGGGATTGTTTGCTATCACTTGGTCCAGTCCCCTGTCTCATACAAAAAATCTTCCAGGAAAGTCATGAAGACACAGGACTCTCAGCATCCAGCTCACAACTCTTCCTCTGCTTTTCTAGGAGATTTTTTCAGAAGTCAAATATGCGCTATCCTTGCGTCTGCCTTTTTCTTTCTATCCCGTTCCATTCCATTGCACAGGAGCAAAGAGTTCCCATGCACTGGATTTCTGGCACCATAAGGGGGAGGGGTTGAGGCTTGAATGGATTTCCATAATTGGCCAAAGCCATTTTATTTGCAAATTCTGTATCTACATTCCTCCCCAAAGCGCTATGAATAATCACTCTGAATGATAGGATCATCCTTCGGATTCTGCTTAATTATTATTCCACCCAGGCATAGTTTTCCATTGAGAAGTTATTTATAAAAATACAACCGCTTGCCAGCGAAACGGCTTGCACAAGCCTGTGCCTCCCGCAGTATCCTCAGGATATCTCTTTTCCTGCTCACCAAGGGCATGGAAGAGAATACCAGAGCTTTTCTCGGATCCTGTACTTAATGAGGGAAGTGGAACCTTCTGTTCTGGATTCCTGTGAGACTGTGCTTGATCTGGGAACACAAATCCTAGGCTGAGGATGGGCTGATCAGGAGGTTCCCTTTGCCAAGGGCAGGCTGGCCTTTTTCTGCCTCCTCTCCGGCTCAAATTTCTGCAGTCTGACCCTCAGATCCAGATCCTCTATGGTGTTCTGTGCCTTTCCCTGTGCCTGGTTTCCATGCCTCTCCCAGTTAGTACCTCTCCCATTCTAGCCTGCCCCTTCCTCGTGTGATAAAAGTGATTGATCTGAAAAAAATACGTCAGGAATCCTGGCCCTCCATGGGCACAAAGGAGCAGCATGGCCTAGTGGAAAGGGCCTAGGATTCAGGGTCAGAGGACCTGGGTTCTAATCCCGGCTCTGCCATGGGTCTGCCGTGTGACCTTGGGCAAGTCACTTAACCTCTCTGTGCCTCAGTTACCTCATCTGTAAAATGGCAATTAAATCCTACTCTCTCTTGCTTAGACTCTGAGCCCCAGGTGTGACGGGAGTTGTGTCCACCTTGATTAACCCATATCTACCTCTGTGCTCGGAACAGCACTTGACACATAGTAAGTGCAAAGCAAGTCCCATGATTACCATAATTATGAGGGACCCGACAGATCCACGATCCAAATCGGATAATTGGTCTGGACAACATCTCTAGACTGTAAGCTCCCCTCTAGATTGTAAGCTTGTTGTGGGCAGGGAACGTGTCTGCCAATTCAGCTGTATTCTACTCTCCCAAACGTTTAATACCATGCTGTGCACATAGTAAGAGCTCAATAAATACCGTGGATTGGCTAAGTTCCTCAGGGAAAGAAATCTAAGCTTCTCCCTCTCTCTGGGGAAGACGACAGTGTCATCTCCCTGTATTTGTGCAGCAGGGCTAGAGCAGTGCCCCCAATTCTTCCGCAATCCCCCAGTGAGGGGCTTGACTTCCAGTTTGAGAATCAGAGTTTTTGATTGGCCCCTTTTATGTTATTTGTTAAGTGCTATGTGCCAGGCACCCTACTAAGCGCTGGGGTATATACAAGCTAATTAGGTTGGTCACAGCCCTGGACTCACATGGGGTTCACAACTTTAGTCCCCATTTTACAGATGAGGTAACTGAGGCTCAGTGAAGTGACTTACCCAAGGTCACTTAGCAGACAAGTGGCGGAGCCTGGATAGAACCCATGACCTTCTGATTCCCAGGCCCGGCTCTATCCACTAGGCCATGCTGCTTCTCTTGACTCCTAGTTTGAGATTCAATTTTTGACAGGCCACTTCAACTCCTTGCATGCCCTGAACTCTCGTGGGGCTTTTCCTTGTTGATCGAGTCAGAATTGGACTTTGGTAAATGGTTGCTCTTTGTCTCGTTGCAGGACATGCCATACTACCGCTCCCAGTTCAAGAAGTGCGCGGTGGTAGGGAACGGAGGCATCCTGAAGAACAGCCGATGCGGGAAGGAGATTGACAACGCAGACTTTGTGTTCCGGTAATGTCTTGAATCATCTGCTGCCTCTGCTGCTCCCAGCAGTCCTTCTCTCTATATCAACTAGGACTGCTCTCCTATGGATTGACATTCCTCTCGACTGTCAGCTGATTGTAGGCAAGGAATGTGTCCATCTAATCTGTTGCATTTTAGAAGATAATCAGGGTGGAAACATTCACGTTCCGCATAGGGCTCACAGTCTTAACCTCCGTTTTACAGATGAGGTAACGGAGGCGCAGAGAAATTCAGCGACTGGCCCAAGGTCACACAGCAGATGAGTGGTGCTGTAGGATTAGAACCCAGGTCCTTCTGTGCTCTAGCCACTGGGCAGTGCATGCTGCTTCTGTTTGTCAACCACGTAGCTGTCTTGAAAAGTTGGGCTGTAGTCAGTCAATCAAACAATTAATACTATTTGATTGAGCTCTTATTCTGTACAGAGCGCTGTAGGAAGAGCTTGGGAGAATACCACAGGGTAAATAGATATGACCCCTGCCTTCAGAGAGTTTACTCTCCAGTGGAGGAGATGCACTAAAATAAATTACAGATGGAAGGGAAGCAGCAGTTTACAGTTATGTACATAAGTGCTATTGTTAGGGACTGGAAGTGAGGGGGTGAATACCCATGTGCTTAGTTGACGTGAAAGCTCGGAAGTGGCAACCGAGAGGGAAATAGGATGGGGAGATGAAAGGTTAATCAGGGGAGATGTCTGGGAGGAAATGTGATTTCAAAAGGACCTTGGCCATAGGGAGAGTGGTAGTCAGGTGGCTGTGAAGGGGGAGTGTGCTCCAGGAACAAGGGGAAACGTGAGCAAGAGGATGGTGTTGAGAAAGATGAGAATGAGACGCAGTTGATTGGCTTGAGAGGAGCAAAGTGCGTGAGCTGAGATGTGGTGGGAAAGGAGAGGGGAGGTGGAGGGAGGAGAGAGCTGATTAAATGTCTTAAAGCCAATGATCAGGACTTTATGCTTGACTTTACGCTTGAGGTGGAGAGGAATGGGCAACCCTCAACGGTTACTGATGAGTGGGGAGACATATGTAAAACAGTGTCTTTGAAAATAATCTTGGCAGCGAAGCGAAGAATGGACTGGAGGTGGGAGAGACTGTTGCCAAGCCAGGCCTGCAAGGAGGCTGATGCAGCAGATTCAGGATATGACAAGTGTTTGGAGCAGCGTGGTGGCAATTCGGATGGAGAGAAAGGGACATATCCTGGAAATTTTTTGAAGAAAGAACTACCAAGATTTGATGAATGACTGACTATGCTGGGCTGAAAGAGAGGGAGGCGGTTAAGAATCATGCCTAGGCTTTGGGCTGGAGAAATGGGCGAGGATGGTGGAATTGTTCAGCATGTGGAAAAGTCAAGTTGAGCTGAGGATTTGAGAGGGAAAATGAGGAGTTCAGCCTACAGCTTGGTAAAACGTGGCCAGTCGTGGGATTTTTGGCCGGTATGGATACGACACCAGATGTCTTTATATCTGGTATTTAAATTTTCAGTGCTCAGCTTCTCTCCACCTCAGCTCCTGTCACTGAGTTCTGTGGCTCAGATGTGGTGCCTGGTTTCAGAGGAATCTAAGAGAGGGTCAATCAATCAGTGGTATTTATTGAGCACTTTCTGTGCCCAGAGCACTGCCTAAGCTGTTGAGAGAGTACAATAGAGTTGGTACACGGGACCCCAGCCCTCAAAGTGTTTACAAATCTAGTGCATATTAAAATACATGGGAGAAGCAGAGGATTATAAGGATGTGTGCAAAGATGCTGTCAATTATATGGGACATTCATTATGCTTTTTATGGTATTTATTAATTGCTTACTATCGTCAGGCACTGTGTTAAGATCCGGGGTAGATATAAGCTAATCTGGTTGGACACGGTCCACATCCCACGTGGGGCTCACAGTATAATCCCCATTTTTCAGACGGGGCAACAGAAGCTCAAAGAAGTGAAATGACTTGCTGAAGGTCACACTGAAGACAAGTGACAGAGTCAGAAATCGAAGCCGGGTCCTTCTGACTCCCAGGCCAATGTTCTATGCACTAGGCCACACTGCTATCCTGTCTGTCCCATATTACACTCTGTTCCATGACAAACACAGATGGTGTCATGGTTATTCGTTGTTCAGTATTCGTGAAGCCATTAGTGGACACCCCTAATGTGTGTTTGTGGGTGCGTTCGTGTAAAAAAGAAGTACTGCATCCCAAAAGAAATCAGGCTAATCCTGAGAAAGCATCGTGGCTTAGTGGCAAGAGCATGGGTTTGGGAGTTAGAAGAAGTGGGTTCTTATCCCGCCTTTGCTGCTAGTCAGCTGCGTGACCTTGGGCAAGTCACTTAACTTCTCCGTGCCTCAGTTCCCTCATCGGTAAAATGGGAATTAAGACTGTGAGCCCCTCATGGGACAACCTGATTGCCCTTGTAAACTATCCCAGTGCTTAGAACAGTGGCTTGGCACATAGTAAGTGCTTAACAAATACCACAATTATTATTATTATTAAATAATCCTTGGGGAAATGCTTCAGGCCCTTTCCTGAGGGACAGAGAGTGTTTCTGGATGCCATCTGGTGGACAAGCCCTCCGGAGAGAGAAGTAGGACCAACCATGCAGGGATGATAGTCAATATTAATTGGGAAGGGCACACTCTGTGCCAAGCACTCTACTAATCTCTGGAGTAGGTACAGGAAGATCAGTCCCTATCCCAGATGGGGCTTCACAGTCTAAGGAAAGTTGAATTTGGTCGGTGAAGATTTAGTAATTCTCCTTCTCTATACCTCGCTCTTCCTAAGAAGCAGCGAAGCTCAGTGGAAAGAGCCCGGGCTTGGGAGCCAGAGATTGTGGGTTCTAATCCCGGCTCCGCCGCTTGCCAGCTGTGTGACTTTGGGCAAGTCGCTTAACTTCTCTGTGCTTCAGTTACCTCATCTGTGAAATGGGGATTAAAGACTCTGAGTCCACATGGGTCAACTTGATTATGTTGTATCTATCCCAGCACTTAGAACAGTGCTTGACACATAGTAAGTGCTTAACCAAATACCACCATTTATTTTTATATTTTATTTTTAAGAACCTAAGAGAAGCAGCATTGCCTAAGTGGATAGAGCCCAGACCTGGGAGTCAGAAGGACCTGGTTTCTAATCCTGGTTCCTCCCTGTTTATTCTGCTGGGTGGCCTTGGCGAGCCACTTAACTCTCTCTGTAACTCAGTTACCTAATCTGTAAAATGGGGACTAATACCGTGAGGCCCATGTGGGACCACGGGACCGTGTCCAAAACTGATTAGCTTGCACTCTACTCCAGCACTTAGTACAGTCCCTGGCAATAGTATATGCTTAAACAAATGCCATAAAAAGGTCCAACTCCTTTTCAAGCAATCTTTTAATCAATCAATGGTATTTACTGAGAGCTTACTCCGTCAGAGCACCCGTTCTTAGTGGCTTGGGAGAGTAATAATACAAGAGAATGAGCAGACACGTTGCTGCCCATAATGAGCTGACAATCTAGAGGGGGAAACACAACCTATAATTTCATTTCTCCTTCCAACATCCTCAGGAGTTGAGGGGACAGCCGATGTTGTCTCCACTTTTACGTCGGAAGACCCAGAGAGGTGACCGACCTGTCTCTTGCCTAGGGAAATAAATGAGTTTAGTGCACTTAGTCATAGGGAAGCAACGTAGCTCACTGGAAAGAGCCCGGGCTTGGGAGTCAGAGGTCATGGGTTCGAATCCCAGAATCTTCCACTTGTCAGCTGTGTGACCACTGTGGGCAAGTCATTCACTTCTTGTGCCTCAGTTACCACATCTGTAAAATGGGGGATTAACTGAAAAGCCTCAAGCGGGACAATCTGATTCCCTGTATCTACCCCAGGGCTTAGAACAGTGCTCTGCACATAGTAAGCACTTAACAAATACCAACATCATTATTATTTTATTATTATTAGGGGAACAGGGACTGGAGTGGAGTCCAGAAACTCCCTTAGGTGCCTTCCGATTAGTCTTCTTTCCCTGGAATTATTGCACCGGCACCTGGATTTTCCGTCAATGTTGCAACTGTGACTGGGAGCTGCTAGACAACAGTGGCAGGCTGACCAAGCACAGTGCTTGTTCTCAAGAAAAAGAGTGTCTCTTCTCAAACAGAAGCTATAAAGGACCGGCATAAGGGGTAAAGGTGAAAACCATACCAGGCCCTGCCAACACCCACTACTACAGACACCAGAGAACAGCCCACGTGTGCCCCGTATGGTGCTCTGAGTGTTTAGTACAGTGCTCTACGTACAATAACCACTCAATAAATACCACTGACTGGTTGTCCACAGTGTGATAATGACTGCAGGTCTCCAGTTGGCCTTTTCAGCCACACATTCACTCAAAAGCTAATTTCACCATCAAGGATCTTACAGCATGAAGGAAAAGTATATCATTGTTAGTATTACTAGCAGCATGGTATAGTGGAAAGAGCACGGGCCTGGGAGTCAGAAATTCAGTAGGTTCTAATCCCAGCTCTGCTGCTTGTCTGCTGTGTGTGTGACCTTGGCCAAGTCACTTCTCTGGACCTCAGTTACCTCATCTGCAAAATGATGATTGAGACTGGGAGCCCCACATGGAATAGGGACTGTGTCCAACCTGATTTGTTTTTTAGCCACCTCACGCACTTAATACAGTGCCTGGCCCTGTAAGCCCTTAAGAAATACAACAGTTATTATTATCATTATTATTTGTTTAGTGGCCTACTTAGTACACAGTTTTTGTACTAGGCCATTTGTGAATACACACACAAACCCCCCAAGTGAATTGAAAGCCAGTCCCCTTACCTCAAGACGCTTGCAAGCTAGCGGAGACGACGGGCCCAGAGAAACAATCCTTTGCTCTTCTCTCTCCCACCCCAAGTCCATAAACTCTAAAGGCTCTAATGTTCTACTGGAGGCAGAGCTCCCGTGGCAGGAAGTGCTTCTGGCAGGAGAAAGGCCGGAGCCAAGGTCATGGGCGAGGTCACGGGTCAGGCAGCATGTTTCCAAATAGCTCAATCTGTGTCAGAAAGAGGAATCGATCAATCAGTCAATCGGGGTATTACTGAGCACTTTCTGTGTGCTGAGTTCTGTACTAAGCACTCGGGAGAATACAATCCAACAGAATTGGTAGAGCACGTTCCCTGCCCAAGGAAGATAGAGTGTGACTGACGCTAAAGCACAAATTGTGTTTGAAATCCAAAATTAGGATCCTGTCCGAGGAACTAGATCTGGATAGCCCTTCGATCTGTGAACTAGTGTGACCGGTTTCGTTTGGTTTATTACTGGACGATCAGTTTTCCAGTTGGTCTGCCCTGTCCTGTATAGAAACAGCCAATGCCTGGCATTTATTTTGAGCCCCCTGCTTCCCCCTGCCTCGACTCCTGCTACTGAGCTCTGTGGCTTGGAAGCAGCGCTCACGTTTGCAAGAACCCGGAAGAGGATTGCCAAAGCTCTGGGGCAAGTAGAAAAGTCAGGGTATTCTCCCCTTTCAAAGAAATGCATTTAACTACAAAATACGGCGTTTGACGTAGTTACGTTTTGCACTGTGTCCTGTGTAGCTTTGTCGACCTCACTTATGTCTGATATTTCCACAGCTCCATTGGGATTCTCCTTGTCTTGGTGCCATTTGGTCTAAAGCCCTCCTGGGTGGTGGGCAGTCATTCATTCATTCATTCATTCAATAGTATTTATTGAGCGCTTACTATGTGCAGAGCACTGTACTAAGCGCTTCGAATGTACAAATCAGTAACAGATAGACAGTCCCTGCCCTTTGACGGGCTTACAGTCTAATCGGGGGAGACAGGCAGACAAGAACCCTTGACTGGCAGACTTGCCAAGATCACACAGCAGACAAGTAGCCGTGTGGGTATTACAACCCAAGTCCTTCTGACTCCCAGGCCTGTGTTCTATCCTTTAGGCCATGCTGCTTCTCCACTTCTCCTCTGTAGTTACGATCAGTAGAGTCTCTCCTGGACTCTGCTTCTCTGCAAGAGGTGGCTGGGCAAATCGTCCGATGTGTTGGAAAGTCATGGGAAGATATGCAGTTGGTTGAGGATTTACCTCAGCCATCCAGAATCAGGAAAACTCTCATGGCAAAATTCCACGTGCGTCAGTAGGTTTATACCTACTAGGTGACTTTAGACAAGTCACTCAAAATCTTTGTGCCATAGTTTCTTTACCTATCAAATAGAGATATGATACCTGCTTACTTCCTTTTAGACTGTGAGCTCCATATGGGGCAAGGACTAGGTAAAATGATGATAATAATAATAATAATGATAATGGTATTTGTTAAACACTTGCCCTAGGATAGATGTAGGACTTGTGATCAAATAATCAACTCTCAGGACCTAGTAAATGCTTCATAAAAACTATAGTAGAAATGATAAGGGTGATTAGAAAAAAGACAGTAACTAGTTTCTCTCTCATGCCCAACCAACAAAGGCTTATCCAAGTCACAGATACATACTCACTCTCCAAGATTCACTTACTGACATAGATGAACTGACACTTTCAGTCAGTCAGTCAGTCAATCAATTAATTGTATTTTTAAGCACTTACTGTGTGCAGAGGACTGTACGAAGTGGTTGGGAGACTGCAATGTTACAGAATTGGTAGACACATTCCCTGTCCTAAATGAAATTCCAGTCTAGAGGCTGGTATCTCAATTGATGGGCATCCCCGTAGATAACCCAGAATCGCCAGTGTAGACTCCACAGGAGGGAAATCAATCAATCAGTCAGTGGAAATGTGAGCAGACTGTGTCAGAGGCTCCTACGCTGTCACTTCACTTCCCTTCTCCTACTGCTGAGGCTCAGTCAAGTGCCAAGGATGTGGGTTTTGGCATATGCGTGACAGTCTGTGAATGAGGAGACATGGGGAGATGCTTCTGCCGCCTTCTGTCTGCCTGAGGTTGACCTCTCCTTGTCTCCCCCTTTAAAATTTTGTACGACCTTTACTTCTCTCCAAACCTTGCAAACCGTGTCTTCCTGCCTGTGTCAGTGAACGTCTGAAGGGAGAGCGAGAGAAAGAAGGGTTTGTCTTCAGCATTTGAAATGCAGGGTGAAACACTTCCCACGTTAGAGGGCGAGGCTGAAAAGTCTAATGTGCTATCAACGGTACCCTCTGCTCGGCTCAGACCCCGGGCTGTCCTTTAACTTGTACCCTTTCTGCTACCGTGCCTCCCCTGGGGCTGTGGGTGACCTGACCGGCCTGGGTGATCTCTCATTATGCCAAGATTCTACACAAATCGATCGATTATTAAATCAGTGACATTCGCTGAGTGCTTATTGGGTGCAGAGTCCTCGGGAGAAACAACAGAGTTGGTAGACATGATCCCTCACCACTAAGAGCTTGCCGTCTAGTGGGGGAGACAGACATAACTCAATTAAAATACATTGCAGATAGAGGGAGCGGAAGAGAATAAGGATATTGGCATAAGCGTTGTGGGGCTGTTGATGGGGTGCCTAAGCAAAGAGACAGATGCTACCCAAGCTCCTCTAGGGCTAATCTTCTTACTGTGCCTCCATCTAGCCTGTCTCGCTACCGACCCCGACCCACGTCCTGCCTCTGGGCTGAAACGCCCTCCCTCCTCAAATCCGACTATTACGAGGCTTCCAAGAGGCCTTCCCCGACTATGCCCCACTTTTTCTCATCTCCCAAGCCCTTCTGCATCACCCTGACTTGCTCCCTCTGCCCTCCCCACCAGCCCCAGCCCCACGGCACTTATGTACATATCTGTAATTTTATTTATTTGTATTGATGTCTGTCTCCCCTCTTCTAGACTGTGAACTCATTGTGGGCAGGAATGTCACTGTTTGTTGTTGTATTGTTCTTTCTTTCCCAAGCACTTAGTACAGTGCTCTGCACACAGGAAGCACTTAATGAATACGACTGACTGATTAAATGAATAATCTCAGTTGGGAATTTACTTTCTCTGGATTGTAAAGCCCCTTCTCTAGACTGTAAGCTCCTTGTGGGCAAGGAACACGTCTACCAACGCTGTTTATATTCTCCCAAGCAGTTAGTACAGTGCTCTGCAGAGAATATGGGTTTGATAATAATATTAATACTATCAATTATTATTATGATTATATTTTTTATGCACTTACAATGTGCCAAGCCCTGTACTAAGCGCTGGGGTAGGTACAAGATATTCAGATTGGACACAGTCCCTTTCCTACATGGGTCTCACAGTCTAAATAGGTGGGAGAGGTATTGAATCTCCATATTTCAAATGAGGAAATTGAGGCACAGGGAAATTAATTGAATTGCCCAAGGTCACACAGCTGACAAGTGGTGGGCCAGGATTAGAACCCAAACCTCTGATTCCCGGTCCTGTGTTCTTTCCACTAGGTCTCTCTAATTCCCTCAATAAATACCATTGACTGATTGAGAGATTCAGCTTTAGCCACTCCACAATGGAGTCCCAGAAATGAGAAAGCAAAATGCAAAGCCTACTCCAAACCAAAACTAAGGCAGTGCTCCCTTTCCAGAATGGACAGAGGAGATCACTTATCTTGGGCATCATTTGTGTGTTCTTTTCGTAGTTGCAACTTGCCGCCTATCTCGAAGAAATACATCATGGACGTGGGGTGAAGACAGATGTCGTGACCGTCAATCCCAGCATCATCACTGAGAGGTCTGGCTGTTCCTTCCTGGGTCCCATCAATAACAACAATAATAATAATAATAGTGGTATTGTTCAGCACTTGCTATGTGCCAGGAACTGTTCTAAGTGCTGGGGTAGAGGTAGCTAATTCGTTGGACACAGTCCTTGTCCCACATGGAGGTAACATTCTTAATCCCATTTTACAGATGAGGTAACTGAGGCACAGAGAAGTTAAGTGACTTGCCAAGGTCACCCAGCAGACAAGTCCTTCTGTCTCCCAGGCCTGTGCTCTATCCACTAGGCCTTGCTGCTTCAAAGCTTGCATTGGATGAAGGAGTTCCGGGGGTATTGGACCAGTGGCCGTCTTTCTGCCTTCCTTGGTGTTAGAGCCAATCCAACAGACCCAGTGCCCGCTAGCAGAATTCCATTCAACTTTTGACTGTCCAGAAGCCTGGAAGGGAGAGAGGTGATAACCAGTGCAATAATTAGCATTATTATTATTGTTATTATTATCGTTATCATCATCATGGTATTCATTAAACACTATGTGTCATGCACTGAACTAAGCAGTGGGATAGACACAAGTTAATCAGGTTGGACACAGTCCCTATCCTATATGGAGCTCACAGTCTAAGCAGAGCGAGAACAGGTATTGAATCCCATTTTACAGTTGAGGATACTGAGGCACAGAAAAGTGAAGTGACTAGCTTAAGGTCACACAGCAAGCCAGGATTAGAGCCCAGGTCTTCCGTGTCCCGGGCCCACGAAACCACACTCCCTCCCCCTGACCTTCCACTGCCCTCCACCAACCATCAGATCAACGAAATTCTCAGCCAGTTCTCATTTGCTCCTGCCTCCTGTCTTGCGGAGATGCTTAGCGGCTGTAAAATGGACAAAAAGCAGGTGGCAAGGAAGTGGGTGGGGGAATGGCTTTCATGTCAGCCCCGCTGAGTGGAAATCCCATCTTCTCAAGGTGACCGTGGCTCTGGGGTCTGCTTGTACTCCTTATCCAGAGAAGAAAGCCTGACTCCTCGTAAGCTACTCCTCCCAGCCTGCTCTAGTGCCTGGCCTTTGGTTGTTCTGCCTTCCCTCCGTACCGTCCAAACTCATCCCCTGTTCCCCTGGTCCCCCCCGATATTCTATTTCTCTTCTCTTAGAGGGTTTATTTTTTAATGTTGCTGAGTTCTGTCGGGTACCTTGGTGCTGCTGCTGATGCCTCTGTCCTTATGGCTGCCATGAGTTGTCATCTTGCCATCCAGCAGCCTCCTCCTCCTCCTTCTGCCCTTCCTCCTGCTCTTCCTTCTGTCCCTCAATTCAATTCAGTTCAATCGTATTTACTGAGCACTTACTGTGTGCAAAACGCTGAACTAAGCCCTTGGGCGAGTATCATATAACAATAAATGACGCATTCCCTGTCCACAGTGAGCTTCTTTCTCCTGCCCCTCCTCTTCCTCCTGCCCCACCCCTCTCCTCCTGCTCTTCTTCGTCCTCCTTCTACAGTGCTTTGCACACAGTAAGTGCTCAATATATATGATTGAATGAATGAATGCCCCCTCCTCCTGCTCCTCCTCCTCTTTTCCCCCAAACGGGGACCTTCTCTGCCCTCCCCACCCCTTCCGCGGTGGGGTGCCATGCCTACCGTGCCTACCTTCCTCGCAACCCCCCCAGGACTCACCCGCCCCCTGACTTTGAACTCTAGAAGGGTGGGGGCCGTAGGTGCAGACAGAACTAGGGCAGTGGTGGTGGTAGAAGCAGATGCAAGATCCTTGATGGGCTCTGGGACCTTTGGAGCTGTTAAAACACAAATCTGTTAAAAGAATAGCAATAGGTAGAGGCAGGATTTCAGTAGGGGGACCCAACAGGGCTGGATTGAATAGGTGGGGAGGTGCAGGAGGTGTAGGGCTTACTTTATGGAAGGAGAATGATAATAATAATAATAATGTGGGAACTTGTTAAACACTTACTATGTGCCGAGCACTGTTCTAAGCACTGGGGTAGATATAGGATAATCAGGTTGTCCCACGAGAGGTTCACAGTCTTCATCTCCATTTTCCAGATGAGGTAACTGAGGCACCTAGAAGTGAAGTGACTTGCCCAGAGTCACACAGTTGACAGGTGGCAGAGCGGGATTAGAACCCATGACCTCTGACTCCTAAGCCCGGGCTCTTTCCACTGAGCTACGCTGTTTTTCAAGAAAAAGAGGGCGAGGGAGAACAATAGGGAGGAAGGTGAGGGAGAGAGAAAGAAAGAGAGCAAATCTACAGACTGAGCAGCTGTTTCTGAAATGAGACCTCCTGAATTTCCGTCACTGACAGGTCCTTATTGCAATTTGACAATGTCTATCTATCCTTAGGCAGCGATTCAGTGAAACAGGTTGAAAAAAACTGTTCCCAAGTTCATCTTTGGGAATGAAATTCCAAGGCGCTTTGGGACGTAGATGGGGATGACCCATTTCTCTTACTAAATGGAATTTCACTTTTGTGAACACGAAATAAAACTGAAGGAAGGAGTCAAGGAAGAAGAAGGGTAGTTTTGCTCCTGGATCCTGGTATGTTGCTGGCTTCCCAGTGAGTTCCCAGAGAAGCAGTGTGGCCTAGTGGATAATAATAATAATTATGGTATTTGCTACGTGCTTACTATGTGTCAAGCACTGTTCTAAGCACCGGTAGATAAAGGTTGTCATAAAGGTAATCAGGTTGTCCCACATGGGGCTCACGGTCTTAATCCCCATTTTACAAGTGAGGGAACTGAGGCGCAGAGAAGTTAAGTGACTTGCCCCAGGTCACAGCAGACAAGTGGCAGATCTGGGATTACAACCCACAACCTCTGGCTCCCAAGCCCGTGCTCTTGTCACTAGGCAATGGGTCTGGGAGTCAGAAAGACCTTCAAGACCTTGGGCAAGTCACTTCACTTCTCTTTGCCTCAATTCCTTCACCTGTAAAATGTGAGCTCTACGTGGGACATGGATTGTGTTCAACCCGAGTAGTTTGTACCTACCCCAAAGGTTAGTACACTGCCTGGTACGCAGTAAGTGTTTAACAAATAAAATGTGAAAAAAGATCATCTCAGGTGGAAAATTCTGGGCCGTAGGTCGGCTTGAGTTTTTCAGTGGGAGTTGGGGGGGGATGGAAAGGAATGGTGACTATTGGCCCCATCTTGAACTTCAGTGACGTCATCCCTTCCTGGAAACTCCATTCGATGGCCTGGAAACCTGTGGAATTTGCTCAGCCTGCTAGGAGAAGCCGGGCCAGATCCTCCAGTTGCCCCCCGCTCCGCCCCAACAAACCCCACAGTTCTCTCTCCTCTCTTTCACCCTCTGCAGGTTCCACAGGCTGGGAAGTGGCGGAAGCCATTCTTCAAGTGCTGCAGCTCTACGAGAATGCGTCGGTGCTGCTGCCCGCCTTCTACAACACCCGCAACACCGACGTCTCCATCCGCGTCAAGTATGTGCTGGACGACTTCGAGTCCCAGCAGCCCGTCTACTACTTCCACCCCCAGTACCTGATCAACGTGTCGCGTTATTGGCTCAGCCAGGGGGTGCGGGCCAGGAGGGTCAGCACCGGCCTCATCCTGGTGACCGCGGCCTTGAGCTCTGCGAGGAGGTGGCATCTCTCGGCTTCTGGGCTTTCCCCATGGACCCGTCGGGCTGTTTATCACCCACCATTACTATGACAACGTGAAGCCCCGCCCCGGCTTCCACGCCATGCCCTCGGAGATCTTCAACTTCCTCACCTGCACAGCCGGGGCATCGTCCGCGTGCACACGGGCACCTGCAGCTGCTGATGTCGATGCCCTTTCTGCCTCTTCCCTCGCCTTTCTCCTTTCCGCCGCATAGGGGGTGGGAACATCTCAATGAGCTCAGTTGGGGAGGGGAGGGTTACGCTGCAGTCGGCTGGCGGTCATCTCTCTGGAGCTTGCCCCGTCCCCATCCGTAGGGGTTCGCTGGTGGGGCTCAACCTTCCCTTTCCCACCAAGGGCCCAGGGGGTGACTGGATAGGCTGACTGCAGCTTGCCCCAAGACCGGAGCTGCAGGCAGGATTTCTGGAAGCATTCAAGCGAATCACCAAGCACATTTCCACTAGGCTTAGCCACTGAGAGAGCACAAGAGGTTGTGGGCTTCTTTTTTTTTCCCAGCCAGGAGAAGCACTAACGGAAAACTTCCCCTGAGGAAGAGGAGGAACTGGAACGCTATCTGGATTGCAGGTCGGGAGTTAGGTGTCCTGAGTTATCATTGGTCTCTCCAGGTTTATTTAAACAACTGCACCCAGGCACCTACCCCGGGATGGAGAGTTTGAGAGAGTTTGATTTAATCCCTTTAGTTGGGTCAGAACCTAGCCAGGAGAAATGTGTTGGATCTGAGTTCCTACGGTATTGGATAAAAACAAATGATTTTCTTTTCCCCCATGCATTAAAAGGGATTTTGTGAGATCTGGGGCTGGACAGTTAAACTCATATTGCCCCAAGGATGGTCAATGGCCAGTGTTTCTTTTTTTTCTGGTATTTGTTAAGCGCTTACAATATGCCAGGGACTGTTCTAAACTCTGGGATAGCTACAAGCTAATTAGTTTGGACACAGTCCTTTTCCCACACTGTGCTTACAGTCTTAATCCCCTTTTTACAGATGTGGTAACTGAAGCACTGAGAATTGAAGTGACTTACCCAAGGTCACTCAATAGGCAAGTGATGGAACCGGGGTTAAGTATTTCGGCCCTTATTTTCTCCTCTGCCTCCCTGCTTTCTGATCCGTAATTGCTCAGAGTTGATCACAGCCTCTTCGTGTCTTCCCTGCACATCTTCTTTTCTTTATGCGTGACAATGCCGATTAAGCGTTTCCTCTGGGCCAAGGACTCAGCTAAGTCCTGCAGGGAAGGGGAAAAAAGATACAGATGAGTGAGTCATGTCAGACACACCCTCTGTCCCACAAGGGCAGTCTAGGTATTTTCTGTATTTCTAGGGCCAGATGTGATTGTGGGAGTGGGAGGTCATTTGTGTCATTTCCATAATCAAGTAACTGATAGCATTGGTTGGGGGTTAAATAATCAGTCATATTTATTGAGCGCTTACTGTCTGCAGAGCTGCTTAGGAGAGTACAATCTAACAATCTAACAGAGTTGGTAAACACAAACTCTGCCCACAGTGAGCTTACAGTCTAAAGGTTAATGACCTTGGGTCAGTTGCTTATGCCTACCCTTTCCAGACCCTAACATAGAAGCCTTAGTGCAGTGCTCATGGGTGAAACAGCACTGACCTCCACATTACCAAACCTTCCTGCTACTGGGTCCTTTGTGTTCAGAGCCTGAATGTCGCTAAGGAGAAGTATTGTACCCGAAAGGACTGACACAACATCTGTTAAGCTGCCCTCCAAGAAACCAACTGGCTGGAGCTGAACGTCTGGGTCTGAGGGAAGTTGTGTTTGTGGTACGCAGTGTAAATTCCCACCTATGCCTCATGCCCCCATAAACTACTTTGGCATTTTTTTGCCATTTTCCATGCGTACTCTTCAAGTGGGTTTTGCTGTCATCTTTCTGAAAACCCCAACCACGGTCGCTGGGTAGGACACACCGCCAAGTGTTTAACACATATTTTTGGTATTTTGCATTCGTTTAGGTTCATTATGGGAAGGGAATGCTAGCGGCCCCCTCAGAGTGTCTAATCTGGGAATATAAACCGTGTGCAGTAGACTGGGCACCAACCACTAAGCCTGGTGTGAGACTATTTTTTATGGTATTTGTTAAGCGCTTACTGTATGCCAGGGACTGTACTAAGTGGTGGGATGGATACAAGATAATCAGGTTGGACATAGTTCATCTCCCACATGGGGGTCATAGTCATAATCCCCTTATACAGATGAGGTAACTGAGACATGGAGAAGTGAAGTAATTTGCCTAAGATCGCACAGCAGACAAGTGGCAGAGCCAGTTTTAGAACCCAGAGCCTTCTGTCTCCCCAGTCTGGGCTCTCTGCATTAGGCCACCAGTGCTTCTCAGCTCTGTGCAGGATTTGGGCTCCTGCCGTAGTCTTAGATGGTGCCATGCTTGTGCTTTCTTGGGCAGAGCGACCCAGGATTAAGCTCTACAATCCAGGCACTTCCAAGGAGTGAATTTCTTCATGTTGGGTCTATATTTCCAGGCTACTCTGAGACTGCTCTCATTTTCCCCACGGATCCTCCTTAACCTTCCCAGAAATTTGGGTGGTGAATCCCCAAGATTCTGAAAACAGATGCTCTCTTGACTGCCTTATCTAAGGATGGAGAAGTCCCTTGTTCCCCTACCCCAGTTTTAGCAGTTATTAATAATAATAATGATAATAACAATGGTATTTGTTAAGCACTTACTAAGTGCCAGGCACTGTGCAATGTGGAGGTCCCAGAGCTACTGGGTTGGTAGATCAATCCATCGCATTTATTGAGTGCTTGTTATGTGCAGAGCACTGTACTGACCGCTTGGGAGAGTACAATATAGCAGTAAGCAGACACATTTCCTGCCTACAGCGAGCTTACAGTCTAGATGGGGAGGCAGACATTAATATAAATAAACAAATTACAGATATAATAAATAAATTATGAATCAAATGTTACAGATATAAAGGTTAAATGGAAGCTTCAGGTTTACAGGTGCCATATCTCTGACCTGGGGTGATGTCAATTCATATATTATACATTCCCTGCAGCTCACTTTGGGAGTCTATTTTTAGAATTGCCAGGCCCCCAACTTCTCTTCTTTGTCTTTCCCCTCCACCACCTGCATCCATTCCCCAGGCTGTCAAAACCCCGCTGGACTTCAGCCCTTTTGTTTAACTGCAGCTCTGGGCCTCAGTCCCGGAATGGACTGATTTTTACTGCCAAATGAGTCTCCAGGGGAATTATCAAGGGAAGAAAATATTTCAGCACCTTCCCCTGTTGGCCTGGCTGTAACTCATCAGAACCTCCAAAGATTTAGTACCAATCAATCAAATTTATTCAGCGCTTACTGTGTGCAGAACACTAAGCGCTTGGGAGAGTACACTATTACAATATAATAGAGTTGGTGGACATGGTTACCATGGGCTCACAATGAGTTTATGATCTAGGGGGGAAAGACATTAAAATAAATAAATTATGGGTATGTACTTAAGTGCCGTGGGACTGAGGGAGGGGTGAATGAAGGGAGCGAATCAGGGCGACGGAAAAGGGAGTGGGAGAAGAAATGAGGGCTTAGTCAGGGAAGGCCTCTCGGTGGAGATGTACCTTCAATAAAGTTTTGAAGGTGGGGAGAGTAGTTATCTGTCGGATATGAAGAGGAAGGGAGTTAGTAGGGTCCCCCAAATGGACATCTTTTGCTTAAGCACTGTATATCCCTGGGGTTAATGTGGCCTTTCCTAAACCCCTTTCCATTTCACCTGTTACTAGTGATTTTCCTCTTGACCACAGAGCCAGTGAAACAGTCGAGAACCAAGGAAATTCCTGCAATATGGAACCGAGTTGGTTGGGCCAGGTTCATAGACTCTTTTCTGGCTCAGGCTCCCATGTCTCTTAGTGCCTGGACATGCCCTTTCCTCACAGGGGATGAAAGCTCTGCTTTCTGGAGCATTGGATTGTACTTTCCCAAGTGCTTTCTGGAACATTGGATTGTACTTTCCCAAGTGCTTATTGCAGCTCTCTGAGCACAGTGTGTGCTCAGTAAATCCTGTTGCTTGATTGATTGATTGGGCTTGAAGGGAATTCAAGAGGTCTAATCTCTTGCCTCTAGGAACGTTAGTGGGTGACCAGACAGAATGATTTCTCTAGAAGTATTCATTCCCCACACTCAAAATGCCCCTCTTTTCTCCCTGGAACCATCTACAGAGTCTTCTCACACTCCACCTGCCTCCCCCTTGTCTTCCTTTGCCACCCATACCAGCTTGAGTGTTGGCAATAAAGGTGTTTTTGGCAGGTAGCTGGTCTCCTGCCTATGCCTTCCATGAATCTCTTTTCTCTGCCCCCTTCCACCCCGGCTTTTGTCCGGGGTCAGGGCCAAGGGCAGACACTCCTACCTCAGAGAGCATCAGTGACAGCATCGGATCATCATTTCCAAGCTTGAGGGAGAAGGAAGACAGAGGGCCAGCCCAGCTCCTGGTACTTGGGGCTGTCCTTTGGTGGCTCACTCACCCTGCTCTGTATAAGAGGGGGTTTATCCAGAATATACTTTGCCAGTTGGTGTCAGAGGTCTAGGCTACACGCTCTCTGCTTTCTTCTGAGGACCCAGGCACTGTTCTTACCAGTGGAAGGACTAAGGGGCAACCCCCCAGCAGCAGTGACCTCCCTCAGTTACCCCTGGCAGTTAGGTGGTCCCACCTCAGGCGAGGTCCGGCTGACAAAGTTATATGGGGTCCAAAGCAGCTTAGCTATAGAGCCCCATGAGTCTCCCGAGCCCTGAAGGCCCTCCTAAAGGGCCCCTACCAAGCAATAATTTACACGGTGCATAAAAGATTGTCACAACCAAGGTTTAAAGCACAGGTTCTAATCAGCTTTCATTCCGTTCTTACTGACCTTAGAGAAAGGCCTTGTTCCTGCTCCTGGAGAGAAACTGTTGTAGAAAGACTGGGTCCCCATCCCAGACACGTTTTGCGGGGAGCGGGAGAGAGAGGGAGACAGGTCTTTGGCACTTTGCAAAACTCCGAAGCCCAGGCACCTTTCCAGAAACACTCCCCATGCACAAAACTTTGCTTTTCACATCTTATCTCCTGTCAGAGGTAAGAGGGATACATGGAGCTGGGATAGCCCACGGGTATCCATCAGGAGCCACTGCAGGATGAATGGCATTTTGGAAAGTGCAGCTGTCTACCTGGTTCATCTGCAGAATTTCTAGAAAGCAACCTGGGAGCGGGAGCTTTGCAAAGCGCCCCAGGCCTGATTTCTCTCAGCTGTGGAATAGCATTTCTCGCTCTCTCCAATAAGTACATAGGCAATAGACAATATACACTTGGAAAAAATTGACTTGGGCATTAATATGGAGGTTAGTACTACAAATAAATGAAATGCTATGCCATCAAAAACATGTTGGAGTGAATTTAGCAGGTAGAATAGGAGAGGGGTTAGGAGAGGTTTCCCTGAGGCTTTATTTTAGTATTTTGAGCATTTCTGGGAATATATTCTTTACAAAAATAGTTATTACTCTGCTTTAAGAAAACTGGCTTAGATTGTAAGGAAAGCTGAAATTCCAGTTATTCTGAACTCAGACACAGGTCTAAATGGGGGATTATAAAAATGTTTAATGGCCTCTGTTCATAAACGGCTTCTGACCCTGTATCAGAGCTTCTCATAATTTGGAAACTGTTTTAAATCACCTGGGTTCTAGTTGATGATTTAACCTTTCAAGATCAGCATCCACATGCCAGCATCATGAAGGGGTCCAAAGATTTGGGGGGTTTTATGGTATTTGTTAATTGCTTACTGCGTGCCAGGCACTGCCCTAAACACTGGGATAGGTACAAGCTAATCAGGTTAAATACAGCCCATGTCCCATGTGGGGCTCACAGTCTTAATTTCCATTTTACAGCTAAGGTAACTGAGGGGCAGGGAAGTTAAGTGACTTGCTCAAGGTCACACAGCAGACTAGTGCTGAGGCTGGGATTAGAACCCAGGTTTTCTGACTCCCAGGCCCATGCTCTTTCCACTAGGCTGTAATACTTCACATTTTGGCTTCTTGCTCTGCCTACCCTGTAGGCACAGGTGTTAAGGAGCCATAAGGTAGCTAGAAGAAAAAGAAGAGGAAGAGGAGGAGGAGAAGGAGGAGCAAAGGATCGGGGTAATCCGTGACAATCCAGTGGAAGAACCAAGAGCTGGCTGAGGTGGCGACTGATGGGTGCTTATTGTGATTCCTGTTTTGCCCCGCCTCTCGGCTTCTGAGGACATTTCAGGCCCCCATTTCAGTTTATACTTTGAAGTAGCATGGCCTAGCAGAAAGAGCATAGGAATGGAAGTCAAAGCACTGTGTTCTAATTCTCGTTCCATCACTTGCCTGTAGTGTGACCTTGAGCTAGTCACTGAACTGCTCTGTGCCTCCATTTTCTCACCTGTAAAATGTGATTTAATAATCTCTTCTCCCTCCTACTTGAACTGTGAATCCTAATGGGAAGGGACTATGTCTGACTTCATTATCATGAATCTAACCCGGCTCATAGTACTGTGCTTGACATAACAAAACGTAACGAATACCACAGTTCCTTATTATTGTTATTGTTCTTCTCTTCCCTCCAGCACCTCCACACTCAGTGTCTGGTACTTCCTTCTGGCACAATTCCTTCCAGTTCTCACCCATCCTCTTCTTCTTGGTTTTACTGCCTTCCCTTTCTCTTTCTTCCCAGTGGTGTCTCCCGTTGCCTAGGACTTTCACACCTGCTGGGAGTCCCCAGGAACCAAGCTGGGAAAATCTTGGTTTAAACTCCATCCTTGGGGAATGGTCTGGTCTGACCTGGACAATCTATGGTCAGATTACCTTTAAAGGTGCCCCTAATAAAGGATTTCCTAGCACAAGGCTAGGAGTTGTGCTTGTGCTTGTTCCTCAGAGAGTCCTACAGCCTCTGAGATGAAAAGAGTAAAGTTTCTGGCACGAGGAGGAAAATGTTGCTCCCTCTTTGCCCCATCTTCGAGCAACTGGCTAAACTGCCCATCTTAGACATTTTTGCTTCCCCTCCGTATTTGCCCCAAGACCAGGCTGCCCCATCACCCTTGAGGGGGGCGGGGAGAAGGCCAGCTATTGGGTGGCAGAGTTGAGTTCAGGAAATTTAAGATGCTATGCAACCCTGCCCCCTCAGATCACCCTTCCACTGATTCCACAGAGGAAGCTGTGAGTGACAGGGAGAACTGAGGACCATCAGTAACTGTCACCCTTAGTCTCAGAGGGAGTCAGAAGCAGCTCAATTTCCTGTTCCATCGAGAATGTGTGTGGCAACTGAGAGACAACTGTGAAAATGCCAAACCCGCTGGAGTTGAGAAATGAGAGCCCACAGAGAGGAGGGATCTTTGCTCGAGGCCGAGGCGGCGTGGAAGATTTACACACGTGGCCGGTTGTCCGTTGACCCTCCGTGGAGATGGGGGTCAGATTTGGACTGAGTCCTGGGGGCAGAACCCCAGGACGGGATGAGGAGGCTGGGCTGGAGAAGGCCTGGTTAGGTCCTGGGTCTTACCCTAGCTCCAGGGTCATGGGCCATGGCTCCAGTGGTCCCTGAACAGAACTTGTGTCCAGAGGTAGAGGGCTGAGGTATTGTTTCTTCCCACCCGAGGCTCCCCTGTTTGGAGAAAGGGACCACCATCTTCTCTCTTACTGAGAGAAAGAGGAGGGATTTGAAGAACAATCAGGACTGTCATAGGTGGGGTAAGAGGACAAGCCTGTCAAACTCTGTCCCGTCTGAATATCTCTTTAGAAAGCCATAATATTCTTGCATTTGTGTAGCCGTCATGTTAGATTTCTAGTTTGTCTAATTGCTTGTGAAACTAATCGCTGTACTGGATCCAGGGATTGTGTAGGTGGACTGGGGGAGTACTGGTGTCAAGCTTGTCTGATCTCCACCCTCCCCTCGGGGCTTTAGATACCCCACCCCTCCAGGAGGTCAGTTGGGAGGGGAACAGATCAAGTTCTCTTGGTCTGACCCAGAGGGGAACTTGGCGTCCAAGTTCATCTCCTTCCAAGCCACAGGAGAAAAGTGAACCCCAGCTTGCAAAGAGAGTGCAGGCCGACTGACCCCTTCAATCGTTCCTACTTCTCTTCATCCTCATGTTACCCCTCAGAGACCCCCTTCAGCAACGCCAAAATGCACCACCAACAACAGAGGCCTTCACTGAGGAGGAGAAACGAGGGGAGCTGCTTAAACTTGAGCCATTTTGTCGGATGGAAAAAAGATTCTTCTGAAGTGGAGGAAACGGGCCCTTTATGTTATTGAGGTTGGGTTGTGAGTTTCTCTCCCTGTCTCTCTCTCCTTCTCTGATGTAAGGGGAAAGGTATTCATCTTACCTTCGGCAAACCGTGCTCATGGCATCCCTGTGCTCCCTGAGCAACGGTTCGGCCGAAATCTTCCACCGTGTAACTCTAGCTTGTCGGTCTGTACCTGTATTCGACTTGTGATTATGGAGCCTTTTGTTGTAAAGCCATATTGAAAAACCGTAATCAGGGTACTCTTCGTCTGTCACTGTGTTTGGAGGTCAGTTAACTCTACCCAATAAACGGAGGGTGGGAAAAGTTTCATTTGGAAAACAAACTCTGGCTCACATCACCTGTGTCCGTGTGTTTTTTTCTACATAGGAGTTTTCAGCCTCTTTGAAGAAACTGTTCCCCTGGTCGTCAAGATTTCTTCTACTGTACTTTTGCTTCACCACCTGCCCCATTCTCTGACAGCTCTCCACTCATTGACAGAGTCCTTCCGGCTAACCCAGCCTCCTCTTCCCGGTCATCCTCCTCCTCCTCCTCCTTTTCCTCCTCCCTCTCTTTCTCTCTCCCTCCTCTTCTTTCTCATCCTCCTCCTGCTCTTTCTCCTCCTCCTCCTCCTCCCAAATACCTCAGATCTCCCACCTTAGGAAAACAGGAAGGACACATGAGAGCCAGAAAATGGCTGGATTAATGCCGGGTCTCCTTGTGGACTCTTATTGTACTTTCCCCAAATGCTTAGTACAGTGACCTGCACATCTTAAGCACTCAAGAAATACCACTGACTGATGGATTGAAGTTCAGGGTGTCTATTTACAGGGACCTGATGGATTGAAGTTCAGGGTGTCTAGTTTAACAGGGACCTCAGCTGATCTCCAAAATCATGTCCCAACTCAAAGCTTTTACCCTGCCCCCAGCTCTACTTCTCCAGAAGGAATCTTACTGATTTCTTAGAAGCAGCATGGCCTACTGGAAAGACCACGGGCTGGAGTCAGAAGATCTGGGTTTTAATCTTGGCCTCACCTGCTGTGTGACCTAGGGTAAGTCACTTCACTTCTCTGTGTCTCAGTTCCCTCATCTGCAAAATGGGGATTCAATACCTGTTCCCTTCCTACTCAGACTGTGAGCTCCATGGGGGGTCCTTATTATCTTGTTTCTACCCTAGCGCTGAGTAAAGCGATTGACATCTAGCAAGCAATTAGCCGGTATTAATATTATTATTATTTTTTGGGGAAAAAGAATTAAACTGAGAGTGAATAGAAAGGGAAAAGTGCTTTTCTGCTTAAGGGGTGAAGAGGTGATAATTATATGTTTACTCATGGGGGGTGTCTCCAGCTGCACTGTGGGTGTCCTGTGTCTGGGGGAAAGAGGGCGACTCTGGCAGGATTCTTTCTGCCTCATCTTGAAAGCCATAGGGTAAAGGCATAGAGAAGGAGCTGGGCAGAGAGTCAAGCAAGGAAAATGCTACTTGGTCACAACCGAACCATTCTGGCTCTGGACTCCTGCTCACCCAGCCTGACCTCCAGAAAAAAGACCACCCCCGCCCCCAACCCCAGCTTCCCACAGCTGCCTTACATCTTTTTTCAGTGGTATTTGTTAAGCACTTACTATTACCGGGCACTATACTGAGCACTGACGTAGACACCAGTTTAGCAGGTTGGACCACAATCCCTGTCCCACAAGGGGCTCACGGTTTAATCCCCATTTACAGATGAGGGTAAACTGAGGCACAGAGAACTTAAATGACTTGGCCAGGTCACACGACAGACAAGTGGCAGATCTGGAATTAGAACCCAGGTCCTCTGACTCCCAGGCCCGAGCCCTTTCCACCAGACCACACTGCATCTTGCAGCCAGACAGATCTATAGCCCTTGAATCTCAAATATTCTTGTGTTCACCCCCACAGATCCCCAGAGGTAACCCACCACGTATAAACACACATATGTCCACCCAAGGATAGATCTCGATTTACCTGCACTTATTCAATCCCCTGCAGGTAGGTGGGAAAGTCAATCTTACAGACCTTTGGTGGGGCAGGCAGAGCAGGAGGGTTGGGATTCTATGCATTTTTCTTATCTCTAGGGTCACAGGCTCTCCAGGTGCCAGAATCTTTTATAATGAACTGATCTCTTATAGTAAAAAGATGCCAGGAGCTAGGCCCTGGGCTAAATTTAGAGGCACTTGGCTGTCGACAAAAAGTGGACACGGATATCTCCGGCAAAGGGAACTGGATACATTGTTATTAATAATGATGGTATTTTTTAAGTGCTTACCATGTGCCGAGTGCTGGGATACATGCAAGATGATCGGTTCAGACAGAGTACTTCTCCCACGTGAGGTTCACAGTATAAGTGGGAGGGAGAAAAGGTATTGATTCCCCGGTTTGCAGAGGCGGAAACGGATACAGGGCAGTCAAGTAACTGGTTCAAGGCCACACAGCGTGGGAAGGAGCATGATCTACTAGATAGAGCATGAGCCTGGGAGCTAGAGAGACCTGGGTGAATCCCAGATTCACCACCTGTCTGCTGTGTGACCTTGGGGAAGTCGCTTCACTTTGTGGCCTCAGTTTCCTCATGTGTAAATGGGAATAAGACTGTGAGCCCCATATGGGGCAGGGGACTGTGCCCAACTGATTAGCTTGTATCTACCCCAGCATTTAGAACAGTAAGAACAGCATTAGCACATAGTAAGCACTTTAGCAAATACGTTTTAAAAACACAGCAGATAAGTGGTAGAGCCGGGATTAGAACTCAAATCCTCCGACTCCGCCCATGCTCCTTCCACTTAGGACATGCTGCTCTGCTGCCCTGCAGAAGTGATTCTAACAAGATTAGGGAGTCAGAAGGTCATGGGTTCTAATCCCAGCCCCTCCACTTGTCTTGCTGCGTGACCTTACGAGAAGCAGCGTGGCTCAGTGGAAAGCACGGGCTTTGGAGTCAGGGCTCATGATTCGAATCCCATCTCTGCCACTTGTCGGCTGTGTGACTTGTGGGCAAGTCACTTAACTTCTCTTGTGCCTCAGTTCCCTCATCTGTAAAATGGGGATAAGACTGTGAGCCCCACGTGGGACAACCTGGATTCCCCTATGTCTACCCAGCGCTTTAGAACAGTGCTCGGCACATAGTAAGTGCTTAACAAATACCAACATTATTATTATTATTACCTTGGGCCATCACTTTACTTCTCTGTTGCCTCAGTTATTTCATCTGTTAAAATGAGTATTGAGACTGTAAGCCCCAAGTGGGAAAGGGACCAATGTCCAACCTGATTTACTTGTATCCACCCCAGATCTAGTAAAAGCACATAGTAAGGGCTTAACAAATACCATAATTATTCAATATAATTATTGAATAATAATACACGCACATAAACACACATATACCAAACAAACACATACACTCTGCACAGAGTCCAGACTCCCACAGCCTGTTTTTTTAACGGTATTTGTTAAGTGCTGACTATATGTCAAGCATCGTTCTAAGTGCTGAGATAAACAATAATAATAATAATAATAATAATAACGGTATTTGCCAAGCAATTACTATGTGCCAAGGCTCTGTACTAAATAATGGGATAGAAACAAGATAATCAGGCCCCACATGGGGCTCACATTCTAAGTAGGAAGGAGCACAGGTATTAAATCTCCATTAGGTGGGAAGGAGATTCCCCTTTGCCCTGTATTGTCTCTCTCCATCACCCTCCCTGCCTTGCTCCCTTGCCCGTTAGATTCTCTAATTTTCCCTTTTTCCAGCTCCCAGCCAGTCACCTTCTCTCTCAACCTTCCCTGTTGCCCTTTTCTGAAAGTAAGATGGTGCAGGTTTGGATTTTTGTGACGCCACCCTGTTAAACCAGACTTAAAATTCCATACTTTTGCTTTCTTTGCCAAACAGGAGTCATTCATCCAGGTCAAGTTCACCGACAAGCAGCCATGGAAAGGGGACTGCTTCAGGCCCTCAGGTGGGTTTTGCACGTCATCCTGATGTGACGGGGGAAACAGCAATGGCCTAGTGGACAGAGCATGGGCTTGGGAGTCAGAAAGACCTGGATTCTAATCCTCACTCTACCACTTGTCTGCTGTGTGACCTTGAGCAAGTCACTTCACTTCTCTGTGCCTCAGTGACCTCATCTCTAAAACGAGTAGTAAGACTGTGAGCAACATGTGGGGCGGGGATGATGTCCAACTCAAATTGCTTATATCCACCCCAGCACTTAGTACAGTGCCTGACACATAGTAAACGCTTAACAAATACCACAATTACTGTTATTATTATTAATCCCAGCAGTCCAGGCATGCTCCAGCTCCAGGACCAGTCACTGGCTCACTCAAATTGCATTGGATTGCTGTCCAGGTTCAACTGTCGCTCATTCCTGAGCTGAAGCCCTGTAGATGGTGTCAGAAATAAGTGGCCTGTAGAGAGACTTTATCAGGTTCGTGACTTCTGTCCTGTGGGATAGCAGGGCACTCCCCAGACTCAGACCCTCACTGTGGGAGCCCCCCAGCAGGGGATGGGTGGAAAGAAGTAAGCTGAGGCCCGATTCATCTTTCCAGCAAGTCCAGACCCATCACTACTGGAGCTTGTGGATGGTGAAGAATGATTTACCTCTTTATAGTGTTTCTAAAGCACTTATTCTGTGCCTTGCTCTGTTTTAAGTTCTGGGGTCAGTACAAGTTTATCAAATTGGACAAACGGGGCTCATAGTCTAAGTAGGAGTGACTAAGATTTAACCTCCCACCCTTTTACAGATGAAGGAACTGAGGCCCAGCTAAATGAAGTGTTTTGCCCAAGGTCACACAATAAGTAATTGGCAGATCCAGGATCAAAATCTAGTTGCTCTGTCTCCACAGCCTGCACTCTTTCCACTAGGCCATGCGGCCTCTCAAGAAAGGAGCCGATAGCGTATGAACGGATAAGGTACCAAGGATAAAGACCAACTCCCTTCCTCTTGCTCAATGGCCCTGCCATTCTAGTAGTCCACCGATCCATAAATAAGCATCTGCTCTTGGACACTCCCGAGATGGGACAACTCATGTTCTCCATCCCAGAACAGAAGCCCAGCTATTCTGAGTTACCAAACTGCAACTTTACTATCTTTTCACCAACCTCTCGCCTACGTCCTGCCTCTGTCCTGGAACACCCTCCCTCCTCAGATCTGACAGACAATTACTTCCCCACGCTTTCAAAGCTTTTCGAGGACACATCTTCAAGTGGCCTTCCCCAAGTCCTCCCATTCCCTTATGCGTTGCCCTGACTTGCTCCCTTTATTCATCCCCCCATCCTAGCCCTACAGCCCTTAGGTCATGTCATGTCTTATGCTGTCGAGTCGTCTCCGACCCAGAGCAACACCATGGACACATCTCTTCCAGAACGCCCCACCTCATCTCCAATCATTCTGGTAGTGCATCCACAGAGTTTTCTTGGTAAAAATATAGAAGTGGTTTACCATTGCATCCTTCCGCGCAGTAAACTTGAGTCTCCACCCTTGACTCTCTCCCATGCTGCTGCTGCCCAGCACAGCTGACTTTTGACTTGTAGCAGATTGCCTTCCACTCGCTAGCCAATGGCCAAGCTAGGAACGGAATGGGTATGCCTCTGCTTGACTCTCCCTCCCGTAATCGAGACTGGTAGAGTACTGGAAACTCCAGGTGCAACCCTGAGAGGGGGACAGCACTTATGTACATATCTGTAATTAATGTATTTATATTAATGTCAGTCTCTCCCTCTTAACTCTAAGCTCATTGCAGGCAGGGAATGCATCCGTTTATTGTTATATTATGCTCTCCCAAAAGCTAAGTACAGTGCTCTTCGCACAATAAGTTCTCACTGACTGACTGACTGACTCTGGAAAACACAAGGGAGATGCTGCAGCTGGGTCTCAACAGGCACACACATAAACACACACACTCTGCACAGAGTCCGGACTCCCACGGCCTGTTTTTTTTTTTAATGGTATTTGTTAAGTGCTGACTGTATGTCAAGCTTTGTTGTAAGTGCTGAGGTAAACAATAATAATGATAATGGTATTTGCTAAGCAATTACTACATGCCAAGCTCTGTACTAAATAAGGGGATAGATACAAGGTAATCGGGTCCCACATAGGGCTCCCATTCTAAGCAGGAAGGAGCACAGGTATTAAATCTCCATTTTGCACGAGGGAACTGAGGCACAGAGAAGTAAAGTAACTTGCTTGAGATCACACAGCAGACATGTGGTAGAGCCAAAATCACTCTCCCTGAAGAGTCCACCAAACGTGCTGCCACCAACGCGGCCTTGGGGAGAAGCAGAGGCCTCTTCAAGATAGCTCCCAACGCTTCGAAGGCCAGACATCTCGCTCAGAGGCTCACCATAGCCTTCCTTTCTCTTACCCTCTCTTAGTGGCAGCATCTAAACCACTCATTCACACTCCACAAGAGAAACCAAGGAACTCCTCCATGTACTTCTAAATTTTGCCCCAGAAGACTACCCTGCTTGGGACACAGTCAGAGAAGACCGACTCGAGCTTTAACGAGAGGGATGTAGTTAGACAAAACCTTAATGGTTGAAAAGGTTCATTACCTACTAGAATGGTTAGCTGAGGCCATTTGTGAAATCTGCCTCTCTGGGAAGCTGAAAAATTATAGGAGACATCTGGAGGACTGTAAGCTCATTGTGGTTGGGGAATGTGTCTGTTACATCGTTGGGTTGAACTCTTCCAAACACTTAGTACGGTGTCCTGCACGGAGTAAGCACTCAATGAATATGATTGATTGATTAAATGTGATTAATTGGGCAGGTAAATTCATTCATTTATTCATTCGTTCAATCGTATTTACGGAGTGCTTACTGTGTGCACAACACTGTATTAAGTGCTTGGAAGGTACAGGTAAATGGGCAAACACGAGGCAGGAAGACCCATTGGATAACTAGGGTTCTGTGTTTTTATAATGTTTATTCAGAGGAGTAAGTTTTTACATCACCACTTTCCTCTGAAGAATTCAAACTTTCTCACTTAATAATGTTGGTATTTGTATAATAATAATGTTGGTATTTGTTAAGCGCTTACTATGTGCAGAGCACTGTTCTAAGCGCTGGGGTAGATACAGGGTCATCAGGTTGTGCCGTGAGGCTCACAGCTAATCCCCATTTTACAGATGAGGTAACTGAGGCCCAGAGAAGTTAAAAGTGACTTGCCCACGGTCACACAGCCGACAAGTGGCAGAGCCGGGATTAGAACGCACGACCTCTGACTCCCAAGCCCAGGCTCTTTCCACTGAGCCACACTGCCCTGTACTTAATAATAATGTTGGTATTTGTTAAGCGCTTACTATGTGCCGAGCACTGTTCTAAGCGCTGGGGTAGACACAGGGGAATCAGGTTGTCCCACGTGGGGCTCACAGTCTTAATCCCCATTTTACAGATGAGGTAACTGAGGCACAGAGAAGTTAAGTGACTTGCCCAAAGTCACACAGCTGACAAGTGGCCAAGCCGGGATTCGATCCCATGAACTCTGACTCCAAAGCCCGTGCTCTTTCCACTGAGCCGCGCTGCTTCTCTACAGTACAACTTACAGTACAGTACACTTCTTGCCCACTCTAAGATTTTGTTATTTTCTAGAGATTTATATAAATCCACTATAAAACCTTTCATAAATTATATGCCAAGTTCATTCTTATGTTCCTGTATTTTATCAGCCCTCACATTTCTATTTCACCTCACTCTCCGCTAGACTTTCTTTTAATAATGATGGCACTTACTATGTGCCAAGCACTGTTCTAAAAGCACTGTTCTTCTTTTGAAATATCCAAGTTCAAGTCTGGGTAACTAGGACTGTGAGCCTGACTGAGAATGTGAGCCCCACGTGGGACAGGCCCAACATGATTGCTTGACAGATAGTAAATGCTTAACAAATGTAATAATAATAACAATAATAACAACAGTGATAAGTAATAATGATTATTTTGGTATTTGTCAAGCACTTACTATGTGCCAAGCACTGTTCTAAGCATTGGAGTAGATACAAGCGAATCAGGTCGGGCACAGCCCCTTGTCCCACATGGGGGTCACAGTCTTAATCCCCATTTTACGGACAAGGGAACCGAGGAACAGAGAAGTGAAGTGACATGCTCAAGGTCACACAGCAGACTCGTGTTGGAGCCTGGATTAGAACTCAGGTCCTTCTGACTCCCAGGCTGGCTCTTTCCACTACGCCACAGTTCTTTCCTTAAGTCACGATTTCATAATTCATACCTATGGGTGAAGCGTTTTTATACTGTCAAGTTGATTCCAGGAGAACCCATTAGGCTGCGAGCTCCTTGTAAGCAGGAGCCTCTTGAGCTGTTGCGTTCTACTCTCCTGAGCGTTCAGTGCAGTGCTCTGCACACCGTAAAGGTTCTCTGCCACTTGTCAGCTGTGTGACTGGGGGCAGCTCACTTCACTTCTCTGGGCCTCAGTTCCCTCATCTGGAAAATGGGGATTAACTGTGAGCCTCACGTGGGACGACCTGATTACCCTGTATCTACCCCAGAGCTTGGAACAGTGCTCTGCACATAATAAGCGCTTAACAAATACCAACATTAGTATTATTATTATTATTAAAAATTGACTGTTCCGCCTACCTACAAAAAGGCTAGAAAAGTTTGGTGGGTGTGCAATTCAGCTGCGAATGCACTAGAGAGCGCACATTACCCAGTTTATTCTCATTTCCAGTTCTGGAACTGGAATTTGGGATTGGGAGGAGGAGGGAAAAGGACAAGAGGTTTCCAGGTCTGGTGGCCCCCCGCTTGCCTTAACCTCTAATATTACGTTTGGCTATTTTCCAGGCCCGTTGGCTGGATAAGATACCTCCTGCCACTCATCCAGTGAAATACCGTCCCACTGTGCCTTAGCCGTAGTGGAGAAGCAGGAAGGGAGTGCCTTAGGATTTGAACACTTTCCCTAACACAAAAGTCTTCAACAAGCGTGACCTAGTGAGTATAGCATGGCCCCGGGGAGTCACGAGGACCTGGGTTCTAATCTCAGATCCCCCGCTTGTCCGCTGCGTGACCTTCGGCGGGTCATCCCATTAGAGAGGCAGCGTGGTTCAGTGGAAAGAGCCCGGGCTTGGGAGGCGGAGGTCATGGGTTCGAATCCCCGCTCCACCCCTTGTCAGCTGTGTGACTGTGGGCAAGTCACTGAACTTCTCTGGGCCTCAGTGACCTCATCTGGAAAATGGGGATTAACTGGGAGCCTCACGCGGGACAACCTGATGACCCTGTATCTCCCCCAGTGCTTAGAACAGTGCTCGGCACATAGTAAGCGCTTAACAAATACCCACATTATGATTACACTTCCCTATGCCTCAATTCCCTCATCTGTAAAATGGGGATTAAGACTGTGGGTCCCATCTGAGACAGAGACTGTCCAACCTGATTAACTTGTATCTAGCCCAGTGTTTAGTACGGTGCCTGGCACATAGTGAATGTTTAACAAATACCATTTAAAAATGCTTGTTCGGTAGAGTCTGTAGGTATATTCTACCATACTGAATTGATCCGTCAACAGCAATGAATCCCAAGTACACTGATGAACCTCTCATATTCTTCGATCTGTGACCTCTAGAGAATCGATATTCCCCCCCATCCCCAACCCCGTAGTATTTATGTACATATCTTTAAATTATATATGATGGTTTTTATTCATATTTATGTCTGTCTCCCCCTCTAGCTTGTAAGCTCGTTATGGGCAGGGAATGTATCGGCTAATTCTGTTGCATTCTAGTCTCCCAAGGGGTTAGTACAGTGCTCTGTACATAGCGCTCAATAAATACCATTGATGATCCTGACATCATATTATGGGCAACTTAGACATATTTGATTAAACTACGTGGAATGACCTTTGGGCAGGCTCAGTGTGGAAAAAGCCCGGGCTTGGGAGTCAGGGTTCATGGGTACGAATCCCGGCTCTGCCACTTGGCAGCTGTGTGACTCTGGGCAAGTCACTTAACTTCTCTGTGCCTCAGTTACCTCATCTGTAAAAGGGGGATCCACTGTGAGCCTCACGTGGGACAACCTAATCACCCTGTATCTCCCCCAGCGCTTAGAACAGTGCTCTGCACATAGTAAGCGCTTAACAAATACCAACATTATCATTAACTTCTCTGTGCCTCAGTTACCTCATCTGTAAAATGGGGATTAACTGTGAGCCTCACGTGGGACAACCTGATTACCCTGTATCTACCCCAGCGCTTAGAACAGTGCTCTGCACATGATAATAATAATAATAACGTTGGTATTTGTTAAGCGCTTACTATGTGCAGAGCACTGTACTTAACATAGTAAGCGCTTAACAAATACCAACATTATTATTATTAATATTATGAAACTGAATAAAAATAAATAAAAATTATCCTCAACTCACCTCTCTCACATATTCATTCATTCAATCATATTTATTGAGTGCTTACTGTGTGCCGAGCACTGTACTAAACACTTGGACTGTACAATGTACACATATTCACAGTCTGCCACCCAACCCCTCGGGTTCAGTCTTCACAATGTCGCTAAAATCCGCACTTTCCTCTCCATTTTTCCTCTCTAAACACCGTTCTGAGCGCTGGTGTAGATATGTTAATTAGGTCAGACACAGGCCCTGGCCCACATGGGGCTCACAGTCTAAGTAGTCCATTTAAACTGCTTCACGTTAATACAATTATATATCCTATCTCACCTTAATTACCGCATCAGTCTACTTGCTGACCTCCTGCCTCCTATCACTCCCCACTCCGTACATGCTTCACTCTGCTGCCCAGATCATTTTTCTAGAAAACTGTTTAGCTTAAGAACCTTCAGTGATTGCCCACCCACCTCCACATCAAACGGAAACCCTTACCATCAGCATTAAGGCACTCAGTCAGCTTGTCCCTTCCTACCTCTACTCCCTGTTTTCCTCCTACAGAGAAACAGTGTGGCTCAGTGGAAAGAGCACGGGTTTAGGAGTCAGAGGTCATGGGTACTAATCCTAGCTCCACCACCTTTCAGCTGTGTGCCTTTGGGCAAGTCACTTAACTTCTCGGTGCCTCGGTTCCCTCATCTGTAAAATGGAGATTAAGACTGTGAGCCTCACGTGGGGTAACCTGATTACTCTGTATCTACCCCAGCGCTTAGAACAGTGCTCAGCACGTAGGAAGCACTTAAATACCAACATTATTAAATACCAACATTTTTATTATTATTATTACTACAACCCAGCCCGCTTACTTCATTCCCCTACTGCCAACCTACTCACTTTATCTCAATTTCATCTACCTCACTGCCAACCTCTTGTAGACCTCCTGCTTCTGGCCTGGAATTTCCTTCCGCTCCTTACCCGACAGATGAGATGATCGCTCTCCCCACCTTCAGAGTCTCCCCACCTTCACAGAGCCTTTCCCGACAAAACTCTCATTTCCATGTCTCCCACTTCCACCTGTGTTACCCTTGCACTTGTATCCTTTATTCACCCCTCCCTCAGCCTCACAGCACTTATGTACATATTCATAATGTGTTTATCCATATTAATGCCTGTATCCCTCCCTAGACTGTAAGCTCGTTGTGGGCAGGGTACGTGTCTACCAAGTCTGTTGTACTGTACTCTCCCAAGCACTTAGTACAGTGCTTCGCACAAAAAAGCAATCAATAAATACGGTTGATTGATTATCCTGAACTCTTCCCTCTCTCTTCCTACATAGTCTATCACCAATTCTTGTCATTTCTTCTTCCACATTTCCAGGATCCATCCCTTCCTCCCCATCCACGCTAGCCCGGTGACTTGTCACATCCTAGCCTGACTCCTGCATCAGCCTTCTTGCTGACCTTCCCATCTCCTGTCTCTCCTCCCTTCGGTCCACAGTGGACATTGCAGTCCCGAACATTTCTATACAACTTCACCTTCGTCTTTCCACTTTTTCAAATCTCCAGTTATTGCTCATTCCTCTCCACAAGAAGCAGAAACTCAGGACCACTGGCGTTAAAGCACTTAATCAGGTCTCTCCCTCCTCCTTATCCACTCTCCTCTAACTAAACTGCAATTCACCTGCTTCTTTCCTCCGGAGCTAACTTCTCTATATGCTGCTCTTATCTCTACTGCGGCAAGCATCTTGCTCAAAGCCTCCTCCTAGCCTGGAACTCCCTCCCTATTCACATTTGGTAAATTAATGCTCTTCCTACCTTTAAAGTCCTTTTCAAATCATTTAACCTCCAGGAGGTCTTCCTCAATTAGTTTCTAATTTTCCCACTTTATAGTTCCCTAGACTGTCACTTAAGTGCTAAGGAAAGCACCCCAAACCCTATAGTGTTTATGTACGTATCTCTAAAATCCATCATTTCTTCCTAGCTGCTATTTGATCTCTCCTGCTAGATTGTAAGATCCTTGAGGGATCTATTATACACTATTATACTCTCCATCTCTTAGTAGGGAACTACCTGTCTGTTGTATCTTACTGTCCCGAGCACTTAGTACCATGTTCTGTACATAAATAAGTGCTCAATACATACTCTTGATTAGTTGATTAGTACAGTGCTCTCACATAATAGACACTCAATAAAAGCTCTCCACTGATTGACTAGTTTATGCTATTTATTAGGTGCCTTCCAAGCCCTGTGCTCAGTGCAGGGGTAGATCAAAGATAACCAGGTTGTCTACATGTAGTCTAATCCTGGCTCTGCTACTTGTCTGCTGTGTGACCTTGGACAATTCACTTGACTTCTCTCTGTCTCAGTTACCTCATCTGGTAAATGGGGAGCCCAATGTGGGGCAGGGACTGTGTCCAACCTGGTTTGCTTGTATTCCTCTCCCCAGTGCTTAGTATAGTGCCTGGCACATAATAAGCTCTAAAAATCCTACAATTATTATTATTATTATTGTTATTACAAGTTGACAAGGAGGAATTGACCTAATGAGCTCCACCCCCCACTTTCATGTTTGAAAAACATGAATTTTGGAGAAGATGCAGTCACGTTTTCCACAACTCTATGGTCCAGGATTAACAGTATTTCTGTGTTGCATTTGGTAAGAGAGACCCTATAGAAAAGCCAAATTGTGTAGCCCTCCTTTCAATAGATCCTGGATGATTATTTCTCAAATTGATTGAGCTTAGCACCATTAACAAACACTGACTGAATGCAGTGAATCTAGCACTATTAAAGGGATTATTGAATTACACAAATATGACACTTCTTTTTTAAATGTATCTCAATTATTTTGATTTTTTCTTGGCAAAACTGCTTTTATAAATCTTCTCTCTCTCTTTTTCTCTCCACACACATGCTCCCCATTTCCTCTTAATATATACATTTCTTCTAGAGATTTAAATAATTATAACGTGCATATTATATTCATTATATAAGCCATCTGAAGATTTCTCTTGTGACTTTAATCCTGAAAAGGTTTGGATGAAATATACAATTCCCCGACTGTCAATTAATTACTGGAACAACCCTTGACATTTTTGAAATAGATTTCTTGTAATATCCACTAGAAATATATTCCCTCAAAGGCTAAATTGAGAACGTGGAAAAATTAGTTGCCCTCAATTTGTAGAATGGGTTTGTTTTGCACACTGATAGTTGCTGCATTTGAAATTGATTTCTTAGGGGTTTAAAAGATGCTGCCCCGACTCAAGGGAAAAAAAAGTGGTTGATGGCATACTTATTGGCTAGTCCTCTGATTCTTACGTTAATACTCTTTGGTTGTGCTTTCTATCCCTGGATTTCAAACTGATCTTAAAATAGTCATTCATCCATTCACATGACAGTTGATAGCATGTAAACTGAAGCATCAGGAAGTGGCAAAATTAGGCTAGGACGATGGGTGGCAAGAGGTCTCATCTTCCTGAAATGGAAAAGTGCTGAGTTTGTGCAATGGAAGGAAAGATTTTTCCTATAGGGGAGGTGACCAGATCTTTTCCATTAAAATAAGACATCGTTTCCAAATCACCTCCAAGTAGATAAGATAAAAATGAAATTGTGCACTTATTTTGTGCAACCTAAATATTCAGAACCTAAAGGACTTCACTACAGCTGAGTACACGTAAAACTTAATATATACATTAAGTACATAAGTTTTACATACACCCATGCAGTAGGGAATATGTTTGATTTTTTTCTGTATCCAAGTGGTCGGTGTAAGCTCGGGGTGGACAGGGGACGAGTCTACCAACTCTGTTGTACTCTCACAAGTACTTAGTACAGTGTTCTGCCTACAGAAAGTCTCAATCAGTATCATTGTTGATATGATGATGATGATGACGATATGAATGGATTCAGAAATCTCAATTTTGTCTATCTTTCTGCCTACTCCTCACCCACCTCCTGCCTCTGGCCTGGAAATCCCTCCCACTTCATATCCAACAGATGTTCACTTTCCTCACCTCCAAAGCGTTATTAAAAGAACATCTATTCTTTGAGACCTTCCCTGACTAAGTTCTCATTTCCGCTTCTCCCACTCTCTTCTGTATTGCCTCTTCCTTAGGATTTGCATGCTTATTCACCCCTCCCATAGGGGTGAATTACTATCTTCAAATTAATTGATTTATTTATATTACTGTCTGTCTCCCCCTCTAAACTGTAAGCTTGCTGGGATCAGGGAACGTGTCTATCAATTCCGTATACTGTACTCTCCCAAACACTTAGTACAGTGCTCTGCGCACAGTAAACACTCAATAAAATACAATTGATTGATTGATGATGACAAACGCTTCTAGAAATAGCTGGAAGTTAGAGAAACAACTTTTTTTCACTCTATCTTAAAAACACTTTAGGGAGTTACTCAATATATCCTGGATAACAAATATACAGCTTTGCTGAATGACTTCTCAAAGACAGCAATAAACCAAATCTTTCCATTCAGTTGAAAGACTCTTGCCTCAGGATGGAATTTCGCTTAAACCCACCCTACCTCACAATACTCTCTTTGGCTCTGCTTGCCTTTTTAAATGAAACTGTATACAAAGTTACCTGAATGCAATCTGTTTCCAATTTTCCTGATAGAGCGTTCATACTACAGCCCAGCCCATCCATTTTGCTGCTTTACCGTCAGCTTGCTCGTTGCGCCCCCATCTCGTCTATCCTGCTGCTGACCTCTTTCTCAAAGTCCTCCCTCTAGCTTGGAACTCCCTCCCCCTCCACATAGACCAGACTACCAGTCTCTCTACTTTCAAATCCTTATTAAGGTCACATCTCCTCCAAGAGGCCTTACCCCATTAAACCCTCTTTCCCCCGGCTCCTTCTCTCTTCTGCGTCGTCTTGGATGCGTTACCTTTGGGCATATGATGTTCCCCCTTCAATCCCACTTATGTACATATCTGGAAATAATATATTATAAATTACTTATATTAATGTCTATCTCCCCCTCTAAACTGTAAGCTCTTTGTTGGCGGGATATGTGTCTACCAAACAATTATCTTTTATGATGATACAACATATCAACACAACATTCAAACAATTGTGATGATGATGATAAATATGAGATTAGTAGCTACTATGTAGTGAGTCTCTGAATACACATTTTGTGAGTTTTCTTTATGCTTTCATTTTTCCCGAATTCCCCCTAACAGTCTTTGGACAAAATACATTGAGGTGGTTTTGAAGACATTAAACTATTTCAGTAGATGAAGTAATTTGAGGTATTTGCCGTAGAACTCAGTACAGATGCAAAGGCAGCTCAGATATTTTGTAGGGAGATGTCTTTTTAGTGTGTCTGAGACGTGACAACCCCTCCAGTGCCACAAACCAAGGACTGCATCAGAAGGAAGGTATGCTGAGCCCTCTACCTCTCCCCAGCTACACACTTGTCTGACCACACCAGAGGGAAGAGCACATCTCCTCCAAGAAACCTTCCCTGACCTTCATTTCCTTTTCTCCCACTCCTTTGTGTTGCCACTCCACTTGGATTTGCACCCTTTATTCACCCCTCCCTCAGCCCCACAGCTCTTGATGTACATCTCTCTCTCTATATATATACATATATTAATGTCTGTATCCCCCTCTAGACCGTAAGCTTGATGTGGGCGGGGAACGTGTCTACCGACTCTGTTATATCATACTCTCCTAAGCATTTAGTAGAGTGCTCTGCACGCAGTAAGCACTCAATAAAAGCTTGATTGACTGATAGATTAGGCCATGCTGCTTCTCAGCTGCTTTTCCCTTAAGAGAACTCTGTCCAGAAGTTCTTTCTCAACATTTTCCTTCATCCTCCTTCCCCAGTGCACATCCTTCTCCATCTTGGGATGTCTTAGGCCAAGACCCAGTATATCCCTCCTGTTGTTAATGTTACTGGTAATGTTACTCACTGTGGATTAAATGCTCGGCTCCTCAGCCGTTGTGTCATCTTGTCATACCACCAGGGGACGACCTTCACTTGAGGAATCATTTTCATGAGCCCAAGAATATACATATTCTTCTGGACTACTGAGGGTGGGATCAGTCGATCAATCAGTAGATCAATCACTGGCATTTATCGAGCGCTTACTATGTGCAGAGTACTGTTCTTAGTGCTTGGAAGAGTACAATAAAAGAGAATAAACAGATATGCCTACAGTCTAGAGATGGTATTCGTAAAGCGCTTACTAGGTACCAGGCTCCGTACTAAGCGCTGGGGTAGATACGTGCTAATCAGGTTGGACACAGTCCCTGTCCCACATGGGGCTCACGGTCTTAATTCTCAGTTAAATTTATTCAGTGCTTCCTGTATGCAGAGTACCGGGAGAGTACAATATAACAGAAACGGTAGACACGTTCCGTACCCACAAGCTCTCCCCAACTTCATTCATTCGATCGTATTTATTGAGTGGTTACTGTGTGCAGACACATTCCCTGCCCACAGCAAGCTTGCAATCTAGAGGGGGAGACAGACATTAATATAAATGAATAAATTACAGAGATGTACCTGGGGGTGGGGATGAAAAAGGACGAAGGGAGAGGGAGAAGAGGAAAGGAGGGCTTATTCAGGGAAGGCCTCTTGGAGGAGATGTGCCTTCAGTAAGTCTTTCAAGTGGGAGAGAATAATTGTCTGTCGGGTTTGAGGAGGGAAGGCGTTCCAGGCCAGAGGCAGGATGTGAGCTAGGGGTCTGCAGTGAGATAGATGAGCTTGAGGTACAGTGAGAAGGTTGGCATTAGACGAGCGAAGTGTGCGAGTTGGGCTGTAGTAGGAGAGTGGTGAGGTAGAAGGGGGCAAGGTGATTGACTGCTTTTAAACCAATGGTGAGGAATTTTTGTTTGATGTGGTGGTGGATGGGCAACCACTGGAGTTTCTTGAGGAGTGGGGAAGCATGTCCTGAACATTTATATAGAAAAATGATTAATCATGATTAAACTAATTACCCCTCCCCAACTTCCTGCGTCATGTCAGCCCTACAGCTCCTTCTAATATGTGGTATTTATTTGCTCCCATCCTCAGCACTTGTGCTTATGCATATTTAATCAGATATTTTATATTTTAGATCAGTGTTTTTACTTATCTATCCATTTAGAGTCTAAGGTCCTGGTGGGCAGGGAATGTGTCTTGTTTTTCTGTTGTGTTTTCCTAATGTCCTTAGTCCAGGGCATTACACTTAACAGATGTTCCATAAACACCGCTACAACTATAACTATTACTTTTATTTTAATGGCATTTGTTGAGCACTCACTATGTGTCAAGCACTATCCGAACACTGGGGTAGAAACCAGTTCATCGGGTGGAACACGGTCCCTGTCCCACGTGGGGCTCACAGTCGAAGTAGGAGGAAGAACGAGTATTGAATCCCCATTTTGCAGTTGAGGAAACTGGGGCATAGAGAAGTTATATGATTTGCCCAAGCTCATACTGCAAGCAATTGGCAAAACTGGGATAAGAACCCAGGTCCTTTGGCTCCCAGGCCTGTGTGCTTTCTGCTAGGCCGCTTTGCTTCCTTACAATTGATTAATTGTACTTGATGAACGCTCACTGTGTGCAGAGCACTGTACTAAGCTCTCGTGAGGGTACAACAGAACAGAGTTGGTAGATGTATGGACAAGTCACTTAACTTCTCTGTGCCTCAGTTACCTCATCTGTAAAATGGGGGTTAAGAATATGAACCCCACGTGGGACAACCTTTATCCTTTGTCTCCCCCCGCGCTTAAAACAGTGTTTGGCACATAGTAAGCGCTTAACAAATGCCATCATTATTAAACGACATTGCAGATATGTAAATAAGTGCTTTGGGGCTGGGAGGGGGGAAGAGCAAAGAGAGAAAGTCAGGTGCTGAACCAATAGTGGGATTGTGTTTCCCAAACACTCTCACAACTGGGCAGGAAAGTTCTCAGTGCAAAAGACATCATCTTTATTAATCAATCAGTGAATCAAAGGTATTTATTTAGCGGTTACTGTGTGCAGAGAACTATATTAAGCTCTTGGGAGAGTACAATACAAGAGAGTTGGTAGACACGTTCCCCGCCCACAGCTAGCTGACGCTCTAGAAGGGGAGGCTGACATAGACATACTGGCAGCCAATCAATATAATTGATTTTATTTGATCTTTTATGGCATTTGATAAGCACTTATTGAGCGCTTGTTATGTGCAGAGCACTCTACAAAGCAATTGGGAGAGTATACTAATATAAAGTTGGCAGACACATTCCCTGCCCGCAGGCTTCCAGGCTAGAGGGTGGTGGCTTCTTTTCCAATCAGAAACCTCCTGGAATTATTTACTCCCAGGAAAGATGAGGGTGGGATGTGGAAAGGACAAGAAACTACCACCTGCCTGCAATGTGCTCTTGGGCCAGTCATTTAACATCTCTGTGCCTCAGTTTCCTCATCTGTAAAGTAGGGGTTAACCTACTTTTAGGGCTTCCCCCTTAAACTGTGAGCCCCATTTGGGGCTGACCTGGTTAACTTGCATCTACCCCAGGGCTTAGTACGGCGCTCGGCACATGAAAAGCACATTATTATTAGGAAGTAGCATAGCCTAGTGAATAGAGCACAGGGCTGGGAGTCAATAGGACCTGGGTTCCAGTCCCTGCTCCGTGCTTATCTGCTGTGTGACTTTGGGCCAGTCACTTCATTTCTCTGGGCGTCAGGACCTCATCGGTAAAATGGAGATTGAGACTCTGAGCCCAGTGTAGGACAGGGATCGTGTCCAAACCCGATTAGCTTGTATCTACTCCAGCGCTCAGAACAGTGTTTGACATATAGTAAGCACTTAACAAATATTATTACTGTTATTATTATTATCGTTACAATTATTTTGCTTTATATTATTGGCTCTAGAGCCTGGAGTCCCAAGGACAAGGTTGGACCCTTCAGTGATCTATTTCTAGCCTAGAGGTTTGCTCTCCTCCTGGGGATACTTTACTATGTTTTTCATCTCCCCTATCAACAGAGGTGCTGCTGCTTCATTCTTGCGCATGCCTGCACAAAGTGTCCATTGATCTCGTTAAAGAAAAATATCCTCTGGGGGACTTCTAGGCTAGGTCTTGGAGCACACAGTGATTTGGGTGAATTGTTCCCAGTCCTATTGGGTTTTTCACCATCTTTTCTATTCTATTAATCCAAGAATTTGAACATTTGAAGCACAGGGACATAGCAAGATACCAAGAATGAATTGCTAGTACTGATATACGCGCAGAAAATTTAGACTAGGTGGAATTAAATATGCAAATTAAATTATCATCCTCTTCATCATTAATAGCAGTTATTGAGTGTCTAGTGCGTAAAGAGCACTTTTCCAAGTCCCTGGGCAAGAGCAAACGAGAAGACACCATCCCTGCCAATAAGGCATTTACAGCCTCATAGGTGGACACAGACACTTCAATAAATTACAGGCAGGAGGAAAAATGTGGAATATAAGACATATCCATGAATGCTATTGAGCTTGTGGTGTTTGTAATGCTTAGGTGACCCTGAAGAGCTGAAATCAATCAATGGTATTTACCCAGTGCTTATTGTGTGCAGAGCACTCTAGAGGGCTGTTGGGGGGACAAAAGGTAGGGAGATGAGAGATTAATCAGGGAAAGCTTCCTGGAGGAGATGCGGTCTCGGAAGGATTTTGTAGATGGGGAGAGCTGCCATCTGTCAGATCTGATGGGAGAGGGAATGCCAGGCAGTGGGGAAGGCATGAGGAAGAGGTTGGCAGCTGGAGAGATGAGAACGAGGCACATGAGTAGGTTAGCTTGAGTAGCTGAGTAGCTTGAGGACCTTGAGTAATTATGCAATCAACTTTAATTCCTAACATAATCACAAAATCAAAACACTGATATTTTGACTTCTTGTGAAGTCACAGTATAAGAAACCTTGGCTGCTGCTTCCAGTTTTCCCTAGCTCCTTCCTCTCAAACACCCACACGCTCCTGAATCCTCCAGCTCCCAATCAACATCTCACCCACCGGTTGATCATTGTTATTTACTGAGAGCTTCTGTGTACCGAGCACTGTACTAAACACTTGGGAGAGTACAATATGACAGAGTTGGTAGATGTATTTCCTAACCACAGAGAGTTTACGATTTAGAGGGCAAACATTAAAATAAGTTACAGATATGTACCTAGGTGCTGTCTCACACAAGCACACATACACGCAAACGCTCGCACACACCTAGAAACATGAACAGAGAGACCCATCTATAACAGCCCCACTGTAGGCAATGTGGATTTATGTCGGTTGTACCTCAGGATGGCTCGATGGACCGTATGTATTGAGTGCTTTCTGTGGGCAGAACCCTGTACTGAGCACTTAGGAGAGTACATTGCAACAAAGTGGGTAGACATGCTCCCTAACCCCAAGGAGTTTACCGTCTAGAAGGGGAGACGGACATTAAAATAACACTACAGATCTAGAGATAAGTGCTGTCACCGAAACACAGACGCACTCGCACACCCAAGCTCTCACACCTCCCAAATCCCAAGTTTTGATCCCCCGGACACCCTGACTGGGCTAAGCACAAGGCAGAATGTGACATTTTGGGGTGCTTTTTCACCGATTGACTTTCTTGTCCTACCTCCCCAGACCTACCGAGAGAAGCCAGATTGCCATCCCTTTGCCCACTGCAAGATCCAAACTCAGTTGATCCCAACAGAGCCCAGAGCAGATGAGAAATGGGTCTTGATGTCAGCTTGGCAAAGAAGGACTATTACCGGCTCCCCCAGAAGATATCTGAAGCAGCCTGCAGAATCTGCCCCTTCCCTTCTCCGCTTAGCCAGGGTCCTGATGCTGCTAGTGGCCACTGGTACACTGCTGGGTACCTGTCCGTGCCGGGTGATGGTGAACTTAATTAAGCCTTTGTGTCCAGTGACAACTGATGAGGTGACCAGAGGGTGGCACTGATTGCCTGAGTCTTCGATGCTGCACCAGCTATTAAAACGCGTTTCACTACCCTGCAGATTCTCATTTAACTCATTAACCTGCATTTTTTTATGGTATATGTTAAGCACCGACTATGTGCCAGGCACTGGGGTAGATGCAGGTTAATCAGGTTGAACATGGTCCCTGTCCCACGTGGGGCTCACAGTTTTAATCCCCATTTTACAGATGAGGGAACTGAGGCAGAGAGGAATGAAGGGACTGGTCCAAGGTCACACAGCAGACAAGTGACAAAGTCAGAATTGGAACTCAGGTCCTTATGACTCCCAGGCCCATGCCCTATCCACTAGGCCATGGTGCTACTTCATTCTTTTGAAACCATGTGACAATCTGATGGAATACAGGCAGTGAGTCTGGAATACCCAAATTTTATAGCACCTAGGACTGCAAGTCACTTAACTTGTCTGTACCTCAACTTCCTCATCTATAAAATGGGCATAGAATACTTGTTTTACCTCCTCCTTAGACTGTGAGCTCCATGTGGAATGGAGACTGTGTCAGATCTGATTATCTTGTGTCTACCAGAGGGCTTTGTACAATGGTTATCACATAGGAAGCACTTAACAAACACTACAGTTCTTCTTATTATTAGATGGGGAGATGGACATATTTTTGAATCACAAATTCCATCTAGATGACAGGTAATCACTCCATATTTTTAAGTTATTTGTTAAGCACTTACTCTGTGCCAGGCACTGTACTAAGCGCTGGGATAGTTAGGAGTTAATTGGGTGAAATACGGTCCATGTACCACATGGGTCTCAAAGTTTTAATCTCCATTTTACAGAACAGATAATTGAAGCACAGAGAAGTGAAGTGACTTGTCCAAGGTCACACAGGAGACAAATGATAGAGCTGGTATCAGAACCGATGTCTGTGCCCTATCTTCTCGGCCATGCTGCTTCTCACTTGAGTTTGAGTAATGCTGTCCCACGTGACCTTGAGACTATGTTCTGCATGGAGGCAGTCCAGTGAACTGTTGTCTATTAATAGTGGTTTCCATTGGCCACCAGCCTGTATTTTTTTTAAGCCAGACCTTATTCCTCTCAAGCCCTGGGCTCATTTACATGTCTCCCCAAGTTTCCCAACAAAGAGGGTGGAGAAGCAAGAAGCAAGAGGATGGAAAGCCAGTGTTCTTTATTCCTAAATCCCTCCTTAATCCATCCACGCAACTGAATGTGACAGCATCATTTGGCTTTGATCTTTCCTAGAGAGAGGTGGGAATTTGAAGTTAAATAGGTAAAGTCATCATGAAAATAAGCACCGGCTCACAGGCTAAAAGAAATCAGGCAGAGGGCCCAGAGGAGACTTCATATTCTCTGTATTTTCCATTGATTCCCTTTTTTATTTGGGTTTATGGGAATTCTATTAGTGCACGCTCACATGTGTGTATATGTGTGTGTGTGTATCTCTGAGTATATTTGCTGTAGGCTCTTCTATTCTCTTCTATTCTCAAGCTAGTGACACTGGAAAGCAGAGAAAGAGATGGATGTGGCTTAGATGGGAAGGACTGGATTGGGAAATACAATAGTGTAGTTGGTAATAGTACCATTGCACACTATCCCTTGGCTCAGTCAATCATTCAATGGTATTTGTTGAGCACCTATGTGCAGAGCACTGTATTAAGTGCTCGGGAGAGTACACTATAACAGAGTTAGAGTGTGGACAATTTTCCGCTTCCCTCTCTCCTCAGCTCTAAAATGGATCCTTAGGAAAGTCACTAAACTTCTCTGGCCTTCAGTTACTTCATCTATAAAAATGAGAATTAAATCCTCCTCCCTCCAGTTTAGACTGTGAGCCCCCGGCCTGTGTCCAACCTAACTTATCTGGACTCTACCTCAGCCCCTAGTGCAGTGCTTGGCACATAGTAAATGCTAAACAAATACAGAAATAATGCTTATTATTATCTCTCAAACCCCTTCCTCCAGGAAACTTGCCTAGATAGAAAGAAAGGGGAATGTGAGTCCCAAGCGGGAGCCTGACAATTAATATTTCTTCCTCCAATTTGGACTTCCAAGGAACACTTTATAGAGCGATGAACAGAGAGGGAGGTTGGGTCAAGCTCCATCCCACAGCCTCATCTTGAGCAGCATGGTATAGTGGATAGAGCATGGGTCTGGGAGTCAGAAGGTCATGGGTTCTAATCTCATCACCACCACTTGTCTTCTCTGTGGCCCTGGGCAAGTCACTTTATTTCTCTGTGCCTCAGTTACCTCATCTGTAAAGTGGGGTTTAAGAATGTAAGCCCTGTGCGGGACAAGGACTGTGTCCAACCCGATTTGCTTGTATCCACCCCAGTGCTTAATACAGTGCCTGACATGTAGTAAGCGTTTACCAAATACCATCATTATTATTATTATTATAATATCAACATTTGGAAGCACTGACAAGGTTGTCATTGTGGAATGAGAAAGTGGAACTATGTCTGAATTATTGATAATATTACTACTAATGATTATTAGTCACACTTGTTAGGTACTTCCTATGCACCAAACATTATATGAAGTGCTGGGAAACATTCAAGATAATCAGGTTGGTCAGACTAAGTCCCTGCCTCCCTCTAGACTTGTACAGCCCATTGTGGGCAGGGAACGTGTCTCTCAGTTCTGTTGTATTATACTCTCCCAAGCACTTAGTGTGATGCTCTGCACACAGTAAGTGCTCAATAAATGCCATTGATTGATTAACATATAGGTCACCTTCTAAGGGGGAGAGAGATCTGATATTTAATTCCCATTTTGCAGATGAGGAAAACGAAGCACAGAAAAGTTGAGCGACTTGCCCACGGTCGCACAGTAGGCAGGTGGCGGAACCAGGATTAGAACACAGGTCCTTGTGACTCTTAAGTCCAGACTCTTTCCACCAGACTACACTGCCTATTATGATCCTTAGTGTACTCTCCTAGGCACTTAATACGGTGCTCTGCTCGCAGCACTAAATAAATGCCATTGGCGATGATGGTGATGACGACGACGATGATGATGATCCTTGGGATTCTTCCCAGTACTTAGTACAGTGCTGGGTACAAAGCAAGATCATCACAACGGTGCTAATACCAGGAATAATAGTATCGTTACATATACTGAATCTTCTGGCTGGGTGAGACTGGGTTTGAGTGCAGAACCAGGCACAGAAGGAAAGTTCTAAGAAGTGAATGAAAGAAACAAGTCATATTCAAATGGCGAATTAGTCTCCTTCAACCTTTATCTCAAAATGTAGCCCAAAGTTAGATGTCAAATCCGATAGGAAATTTGGAATTGAGGAGTCTTGTCTTACTCTGTCGAGTTATTTCCGACCCATGGTGACATCATAATAATGTTGGTATTTGTTAAGTGCTTACTATGTGCAGAGCACTGTTCTAAGCGCTGGGTAGATACAGAGTCATCAGGTTGTCCCACGTTAGGCTCACAGTTAATCCCCATTTTCCAGATGAGGTAACTGAGGCACAGAGAAGTTAAGTGACTTGCCCACAGTCACACAGCTGACAAGTGGCAGAGCTGGGATTCAAACTCATGACCTCTGACTCCCAAGCCCAGGCTCTTTCCACTAAGCCGGGACACATCTCTTCCAGAACACCCCGCTCTCCATCTGCAATCATTCTGGTAGTGGATCCATAGAGATTTTTGGAATATGGAAATATGGAAGTGGTTTACCATTGCCGCCTTCTGCTCAGTAAACTCGAGTCTCCTCCCTCGACTCTCTCCCATGCCGCTGCTGCCCAGCACGGGTGAGTTTTGAGTTGTAGCAGATTACCTTCCACTGGCTAGCCACTGCCCAATCTAGGAATGGAATGGGGAGGCTTCTGCTTGACTCTTCCTCCGGTAGCCGAGAGGACCGGAAACACCCCAGATGTGACCCTGAGAGGGGAAATTGAAAAGTGCCGAACCTTAATGGAAATTCACATCCAAGAGGCCTTCCCCAGCTAAGCCCTTATTCCTCCTATTCCCTCTCCCTCTTTGTTGCTCCTGCACCTTGATTTGCACCCTTGATTCACCCCAATCTCAGAGCACAGCAGCGTGGCTCAGTGGAACGAGCCCAGGCTTGGGAGTCAGAGGTCATAGGTTCGAATCCTGGGTCTGCCACTTGTCAGCTGTTTGACTTTGGGCAAGTCACTTAACTTCTCTGTGCCTCAGTTACCTCATCTGTAAAATGGGGATTAAGACTGTGAGCCTCACGAGGGACAACCTGATGACCCTGTATCTACCCCAGCGCTTAGAACAGTGCTCTGCACATAGTAAGCGCTTAATAAATACCAACATTATTATATCTGTGATTTATTTTATTATCTGCCCCCACTTCTGGAGTGTAAGCTCCTGTGGACAGGGACCAATTCTGTTGTAGCATACTCTCCCAAGCGCTTAGTACAGTGCTTTACACATAGTAAGCATTCAATAAAGACCACCGATTGAGTGAGCCCAAAAGCCCAGATGATGACTCAGAGATCTCTCTCTTTCTAGATTAGAATTATCATCTTGGCAGCAGAAGCCCAAAGCCAGAGTCTAGGGCCCCAGATCTAGCCCACAGAAACTGTAATGAACATATCTCTCTCCCCTGAGGCCTGCGTGGCTCTCTCTGCACCAGTAACTTCTTCTATCTGGTTTCTCCCAGCAAGAACAAAGGAGGGACAGAAGGCTGGCAACTCATTATTGCTGGCTGAAATAAAGGAGGAGAGAAGAGGGAACGGCAGCCGGTCTTAAACTATGTTTTCCAGTTCATGTCATCAGCTTGGAGTCCCTTCCCAGACAAGCAAGGTAATTATGGAGATGGAGAGAGGAAAAATTGGATCTGCTGCGGAGAAGCACCGTACCAACTTTTGGGGGCTGATCAGATTAAGAAAATAAAATGCTCTTTTTTTCATATGGTATTTGTTAAGTGCTTACTATGTGTGTGCCAAGCGCTGTTCGAAGCACTGGGGCAGATACGAGATAATCACGTCAAGCTCAGTCCCTGTCATATATAGAGCTCACAGTCTCAGGGCGACTGGATATTTTATTCCCACTGTACAGATGAGTTAACTGAGACACAGAGAAGTAAAGTGACTTGCCCAGTGTTACACAGCAAACAAATGGTGGAGCTGGGATTAGAACCCAGGCCCTCTGACTCCAAGACCTGTGGTTTTTCTACTAGGCAACACTGCTTCCTGGAAGAGATGACAGCTTCTTATGACGGGCCAGTATTTATTAGGCCTGTCTTATCCAACTGTATAAAAAGAATCTCCTTTTCAGTTACAAAAGCATCCGGAGAGGGGAAAGGGAACAACTTTCTCAGCATGCTTACTTTTTCTGCTTAGGAAAGATTTCATTTTTGAGCTGGGATGCAGGGTTGCTGGATCCCTCCAGTAGAAGGTAAAAGTCAGTGAGAAAAATCATTTCACTGAAAGCCTTGTTTTTTCCAATGCACGAAAACGATCTCCGACCAGGCACCTCTTCAGACTCCTTGTTCTTCTTAGGACATTGATCCTCCAAATCGGGTTAGTGTTTTACACACATTTGCCATTTCCTGTCTCTTTTGAAGTGATCCCCATGAATTAAGGGAAGGAAACTCAGCTTTACCATTCATCTGATTATTGATTTGTTTGTGAAGGTGACTCAGTCACCTTAATAGGCTTTTTTAGTTCCCCAGAAAAGTGTTTTCTTCCAAATAATTCAAGTCTTCTGCAGGAAACAATTTATTTTACATCCCCATATCCATCACATGAAATCTCTCGCCTGCTTTCATGGCCCAAACTTGAAGGCACAGGATGGTTTTATTTTTTTTCCTTCTCCTCCAATGCAGGATATAATTTTAAAAGTCCTGATTTAATTGGATTGTGTATCCAGTTTGGAAATTGCTCCCCGGGGCCTTACAAATGCCCACATTTCAGCAAAACGAGAATAGTCCATCTCCCTTGGCTTGATAATTTGGTTCATCGCATAATAATATCTTGTCTTCCAACTCTGTTATACTGTACTCTCCCAAGCATCTGGTACAGTGCTCTGCACTTTAAGCACTCAGTATATATTATCGATCGATTGATTGATTATCTTGGGTGCCCAGCTTCTCCTGAGTTTTCTCTTCTTTGGCCGCATTTGTCCTGTGATTATTCTTCAGAGGCCAGGGAGGGGGGATTGGGCCAGATGGGTGACAGGCACAGAGAGGTCAAGTGACTTGTTCAGAGTACCACAGCACATCTGTGGCTGAGTGAGAATTAGATCCCAGGGTTCCTTAAATCTCATATCTCTTTCCTCTAAACTAGTGATTCCCCAAAAGAGTGCTGCAGCCCCACTGAGATGGCCCGGAGGTACTCTGGGGTTGTCAAGGAGAAAATTAGCAAGTGAATACAAACAATGAACATAGATTGGGGGGTAGCACGGGGGCAGAGATCTTTTTGTATGGATTGAAGATATACTGACACAGAGACCTTAACTCTTTCCACAACATCTGAGTTTCTTTAGTTCCAATTGTTTGGCCCTTTTTAAAAAAATCAGATGTCAGTATTCCCAGGAATTTCCTTTTTTCTTCAACTGCTGTATCCAATGATTTGGGGTTCTGTTTTTATGTTTCTAAATTCTCTTAAAATGGAGTCAGTAAGGTGAGATTTCTGTGCCGATAAGACAAATGCATCACTTTGAAGAAGAACTGTGTAGAGGTCTCAGCCAAAAGACATTTCTCAATCTTCTCAAACCACCTCGCCTCGCTAAGAGTCATTAAAAGCTTGGGATGGCTTGCAATTTTTTCTAGATTTTGATTTTCTTTGGGGACAATCGTTTGGAATGTTACTGTTTTTTTGATTCGGTTCTTTATGCTAAAACGTGTAGAACAAAAACGGCGAATTTAGTTTTTTTGTGTGTTTAATCACGAAGTGGTATTTATTGAGTACTTATTGTGTACAGAGCACCGTACTAAGCACTTATGGAAGTAAGCATTGCTCAATCAATCGTTTACTATTATGTGCAGACCTCTGTACTAAGTGATTGTGAAAGTACCTCAGAGTTAACAGACGCAGTTTCCTGCTTATAATGAGTTTACAGTCTACAGCGGAATTTAGGCATTATTATAAATAAATAAATAATTTATAATATATAATTTAAAGATATTCATTCAATAGTATTTATTGAGCGTTTACTATGTGCAGAGCACTGTACTAACCGCTTGGAATGTACAATTCGGCAACAGGTAGAGACAATCCCTGCCCAGTGATGGGCTCACAGTCTAAACGGGGGAGACGGACGGCAGAGCAAGACAGAACTAAACGAAGACAAGACAACATTATCAGGATAAATAGAATCAAGGGGATGTACACCTCAATAACAAAATAAATAGGGTAATAAAAATATAGACAAATGAGCTCAGTGCTGAGGGGAGGAGGAGGAGGAGCAGAGGGAAAAGAGGCTTAGCTGAGGGGAGGTGGAGGGGGAGCCAAAGGGGAGCAGAGGGTTTATGCTGTGGGGTTAGGGGTGGGGAGACTATCATAAGTCAAAGAACCTGGGTTCTAATTCCTGCTTCTCCTTTTGCCTGCTGTGTGACCTTGGGCAAATCCTTTAAATTTTCTGGGCCTCAGTTACCTCATCTGTAAAGTGGGGATTCCATCAATCAGTGTTATTTATTGAGTGCTTACTATGTGCAGAGCACTGCATTAAACGTTTGGGAGAGTACACTAAAACTGAGAGAGCAGACATGTTCCCTGCTCACATTGAGCTTACAGTCTAGAGGAGGAGACAGACATTAATGTAAATAATTTGAAATATGTAGTTTACTTTTATGTATATAAGTGCCGAGGGATTGAGTGTGGGGCAAATATCAATAATAATAATAATAATGTTGGTATCTGTTAAGCGCTTACTATGTGCAGAGCACTGTTCTAAGCGCTGGGGTAGACACAGGGGAATCAGGTTGTCCCACGTGGGGCTCACAGTCTTAATCCCTATTTTACAGATGAGGTAACCGAGGCGCAGAGAAGTTAAGTGACTCGCCCACAGTCACACAGCTGACAAGTGGCCGAGCCGGGATTCGAACCCATGACCTCTGACTCCAAAGCCCGTGCTCTTTCCACTGAGCCACGCTGTGCCCAAAGGTCACAGATCCAAGTGCATAGTTGACACAGGAGGGAGAGGGAGCCAAGGAAAAACGGGCTTTGTCAGGGAAGGCCTCTTGGAGGAGATGTGATCTTCAAAATACTTTGCAGGTGGGAAGAGTGGTAATCGGGGCGTATATGGAGGGGGAGGGAGTTCCAGCCTAGGGGCAGGATCTGGGAAAGGAATCGGCAGCAAGATGATCGAGATCAGCACACAGTGAGTAAACTACTGCTAGAAGAAACAGGGTGTGCAGGCTGGGTTGTAATAGAAGATTAGTGAGGTGACAGTGCTTTAAAACTGTCGGTGAGGAGTTTCTGTTTGATGCGGATGTGGATGGGCAGCCACTGGAGGTTTTTGAAGAGTTGGGAAACATGCACTGAGGATTTTTTACAAAATGATCCATGCCACAGAGTGAAGTATGGACTGGAGTGGGGAGAGATTGGGGGCAGGGAGGAGAGCGAGGAGGCAGACGCAGTAGTCAAGGTGGGATAGGAGAAGTTCTTGGACCAATGTAGTAGAGGTTTGGATAGAGAGGATAGGTCAGATTTTGATGATGTTGTGAAGGTAGAGCTGACAGGATCTGTGACAGATTGAATACGTGGGTGGACTGAGGGAGATGACTTGAGGACAACGCCAAGGTTACAGGCCGGTGAGATAGGGAGGATAGTGGTATTTTCTACAATTATTGTTTACAGGTATTCATTATCTGCTCTCCCTCCTATTAGACTGTGAGTACCTTGTGGGACAAGGACTGTATCTGGCCTCGTTAGCTTGTGTCTACCCAGTGTTTCATTCAGTGCTTGTCACACAGTAAGCTCTTAATAGCATAAAAAAAGAAAATGAACAAATAAAAAACAAAACAGCCTGTCTTGGGATTTTGCCATGGTTATCGGGTCCATGAAGCCTGCTTATGGCGGGGCAGGGAGGAGAGGGGGGCGGGCCCATGGACCACACGACATATAGGTCACGGAATCTAGGACCAGCCAGTCATCAGCCTCCTCACAAAAAATGGTGTTCCGGGGAGACTGAACCCCCTCTCCTGGGTAAGACGATGCTGACGGCATGAATAATGAAGGGAAAAACTGGGCCAGGAGGATACAGTAGCCTGGCAGGTCTCCCTTTCAACTCTGCTGTCTCTCCAAGGGGCCATATGACCCCAAAAGCTTTAAGTAATTTTTCATGAGGCACCTGAGGCTGTTACAGAAAGAGGAGGAGAAGAAGGAGGAGGAGGAGACAGAGAAATAGAGAGGGGCAGAGGGCAAAGTGTGTCATGGGATTATTAGATGTTTGTTTATTTACTTCTTGACTACCTAGACACAGAGGAGTGAAGACTATAAGTGCCCTGGCTGATCCATTTTTTGGCCAAGGCCCAGGCTGGGTTGGCCTATGGGGACAATACAGACCCCCTGGAGACTTGACTCTGGCCAGAAGACTGGAGAGAGGGATGGGAGGGGGCAATGGGGAGATAAAGAAACAGTGAATTATCTTGGTCTATGAATAAATGATGACTCCCTTCCTCCCCAAGGAGAAACCCCACAGGTTGATGGAGACAGCAGAGACAGACTAAGGGAGTCTAGGAAGTGAAGGAAGAGACTCAGAGGGAGACGGGAAAGAATCAAACTAAACTGGGGGCTAAGGGCAATGCTAAGAATTGACGCCTGAGAAAGAAGACTCCAAAGGAGAGGTCTGTGGGGGACCCAAGAAATAGCGAAAGAGCTAAGGGCCAGAAGGAGCAAAAGAGATCCAAGAGCCAAGGAGGGACAAAATAATAATGAAGTGAAAGGACTCAGCATGCAAGGCAAAAAGAAAAAGGGCGGAAGGAAGAAAGAAATTAACTTCATAGCACTCTATGAGCAAGAGCTGTTGAATTATGAGTCGGACGATTCTGGTGAATTAGAACATGAGTACTATCAGTATAAAGGTGAGCTTGTTTGCTTCTGGCCTTTCTGGAGAGATGGGGGATGGGAGCTGTAAGTGGGGGGTTCAGATATGATCTCAGGGGCATAGGCTTGCCCTGCCCCGTTTCCCAATAATTACCAGGATTCAAAACCTTTCTCAAGATGACGGTGGTTGGTGCCCCCTTTTTCCATACTGCTGTCCCAAGGTCTTACCATGTCCCAAGGCAGAGTGAAGCAGGGAGCAGGTATGGTCATTTTTAATTCAATGGTATTTCTTAAGTGCTTACTATGTGCCAGGCACTGTACTAAGTGCCGGGGTAGGTACAAGATAATCTGTTTAGACACAGTCCCTGTCCCAGATAGAGCTCACAGTGTTCATCCACATTTTACAGATGAGGCAACTGAGGCACAGAGAATTTAAGTTACTTGCCCAGCGTCAAACCGCCTACCTGTGGCAGAGCCAGGATTAGAATCCAGGTCTTTTTACTCCGGGGACCATGCTCTTTCCACTAGGCCATGCTGTTTCTCATTTCTCTTATAACACCTTTTTTCAATATGGAATTTTGAATAAAATTGGATGAAAGGATAGGGGAATAGAGTTATGATATAATTTAGCTGAGAATCAATAGTGAATTGGTTATAAAGGATGGGGGGCTCTGTCAGGAATGCGGACTATAGGATTGTGAGATCATGTTATCACTCCTTTTTTTAGCATTTCAAAGGAAACTAGAGTTATAAAGTCATTGCTTACTATAAGGGGATTTTAAGCAATGCAAATTAGTTCCCCCAAAAGTCCTAATGACCACTGATAAGTTTCAGAGAAATGTTAGATAACCATGTGAAGTTCAATCGTTCACTTCCAGGTTTAGTGTTATAAAGCTGGAAACAGACTTACAAGACTGTTTTTTTGTCTTCCTCAAGCTTCCTCAATTTCACTGGTTGTAGTGGAAGCAACGTACTATTTCAATTGTCATCGAATACCTTTCCCCTAACTATTTCCCGCTGAAACAATCGATAACATAACATGGTGCTTGGGGTTTGCAGGAAAACAGCTATGATGTTGTGAGAGAAATGTTTGTATGTCCAAGATTCATGAGAAGAGAGTGGGTTTTCAGTGGTCCCCAGAGCTTTCTGGGCTCTGCCGTTTCCCAGATGTCAGACTTATGCAGCAGGACGCATTGACCTTGTGTGACTTGCTCCCTTTATTCATCTCCCCTCCCAGGCCCACAGCACTTATGCCCCTAGCTGTAATTTATTTATTTATATTAATGTCTGTTTCCCCCTCTAGACTGTATCCTCCCTGTGGGCAGGGAATGCATCTGTTTTATTGTTATATTGTACCCTCCCAAGCGATTAGTATAGTGCTTTGGAAATACTAAGCACTCAGTAAATAGGATTGACTGATTGATGAAAATCCATGTAGTGCAATTCAGCCACAATCCACGGGGCTCGACCTTTCGGCTCAACCTTTCCCCCTCCTCTCGGTTTCCTAGGTGCTTTAAAAGTTTTGTAGACTCAGTTGTTGCTCTCTGAGGGGTGGCTGCTGATGTTCTCACCCTGCCTGGATGCTGTGACCCATTGCCTGCGACCTGATGTTGGACTGAGTATTGTGAACTGATTACCTTAGGGAGGAGTGGATTCCTTGAATTCATATAACAGGGTCATAGGAACGATGACTTGTTTTCCCCGCCCATTTTTGCTTCCAAAGAACACAGTCTATTTATTTTCACAATAGAGCTGGGGCAGAGAAGGGGAGGGGAGAAGGAAGACATAGAAAAAGGGAGAAAAATTGGTCTGAGAGTTGGGGGTTATTGTTGCATTTAATCCAGTTGGTTTAACAATGGAAAAATATCTGCCCTCAGAACTGAATTTGAATGATTTTGCCTTTTTTTTAAGAAATAGCATGGCCTTAGCACAGGCGTGGGAGTCAGAGGACCTGGATTCTAATCCCACTTAGAGCAGTGTTTGACACATAGTAGGTGCTTAACAAATCCCATGAAAGAAAATAGAGTTGGTAGACACAGGGAACAAAGCTTACAGTCTAGATCGTCCTCTCTCCCTGAATTTGCTGGTTCTGACAGGTTTGGACCAACAGAAGAGACTTTTCTTCAGGAGGAACATGGAAAACTTTCAGTTGCGAGCTATTCTTGTCTGAAACCAGTGAACTCCCTTCACTTAGGACCTCATCTCCAGTTACCCGATTAAAGCCTACTGACTGCTGTAGCTTGGAGAGGTCTCCATCGGACACTTCTCGCACCACCCTGTAAGGCCATTTTATGCTCTTTTCTGGGCCTTTCCCAACCAGTGCTCAGTTGAGCTGAAGGTATTGAAAGTGCCATGTAGGAGGACAGGCGGGGACAAGGCACCCCAGCCCACTAGAGCAGCAGGAGGCAACGTGAGAAGCAGGATGGCCTTGTGGATAGAGCACAGGCCTGGGAGTCAGAAGGACCTGGGTTCTAGTCCTGCCTCCGCCACTTGCCTCCTGAGTGACCATTGGGCAAGTCATTTCACTTCTCTCTGCCTCGGTTTCCTCACCTAAATTGGGGTTTAGACTCTGAGATCCACGTGGGACAGGGACTGCATCTAACCTGATTAACTGGTATCTACACCAGCGCTTAGTACAGTGCATGGCACGTAGTAAGAGCTTAACAACCATAAAAAAAATGGAGGCCTGTTCCGTGCGGAGGGGGACCGGGGACCACATCATTCCAGCGGAAACTATTTCCTCTCAAAGCGATTGAACTTCAGGTCTCAACATTAAAGAACTCTTCAAACAAGTGCCACCCCACCCTTTCTGGTTCAACCCTCCTCCTTTCCAAAGCTTTCCCAGCTCCTCTTTCCTCACCAAACTGCTATTTTATCACCCTGGTCCTCCTACACCTTCCTGCAATCTAGATCTATTTTATGTCCTTTTCTTTGCTGCTCCAGCTCAGCGGACCTCCCTGCTGATGAGGCTTCTTATACCGAGCACCACCCGCTCACTCCGACACCTGTCCCGGGAGCTAGGTTGGGATGAGGAAAGTGGGGATGGTCACAGTGGTAGAGAAGGGGGAGAGTTGGAAGCCAAAGCAGGGCTCAGAAGACTTCCGTTCCTTCTCCCTAACACCTCCTCTTCTCCCCTCTCTCAATTTTGCCCCTATAGGGGTGGGGGCAAGACAACAAAGAGGCAGTGGAAACAGTAATAATAAGAGTAATTATGATATTTGTTAAGTGCAATATGCCAAGCACTGTTCTAAGCACCAAGGTTGTCCCATGTGGGGCTCACAGTCTTAATCCCCATTTTACAGATGAGGTAACGGAGGCACAGAGAAGTTACGTGGCTTGCCCGAGGTAGAGGCACAGAGAAGTTAAGTGACTTGCCCACCGTCACACAGCAGACAGGTGGCGGAGCTGGGATTAAAACCCACATCCTCCGACTCCCAAACTGATGCTCTTTCCATTAAACCAAGCCGCTTCCCATTTTGCAGAGGACAAAAATAGTAAAGATGGTATTTGTTAAGCATTTACTATGTGTCAAGCACTGTTGGAAGTATTGGAGTAGGTACAAGCTGATCAGGTTGGACACAGTCTGTCCCACATGGGCGTCACTATCTTAATCCCCATTTTACAGATGAGGGAACAGAGGCACAGAGAAGCTAAGTAAATTGTCCAAGGTCACACAGCAGATACATGACGGAGCTGGTATTAAAACCTAGGTCCTTCTGACTGCCAGGCTCATGCTTTATGCACTAGGCCATAACACTTCCTTAGGGCTTGCCCGTCAGTTTCAGGAGGAAGCTTAGGCTTTGGGCAAGTCAAAGTCATATGGCAGACAAAGTGGTGAAACCGGGATTTGAGTCCAGGTCCCCCGAATCCCGGCTTGCACTCTTTCCACAGGCCACATATAAATAGATAGAGCCATTGGAAAGTGAACAATTGAATATGGAAGTCAAGGAGGGAAGAAGGGAGGGATCAAGGTTTTAATAAGTTTTGAGGGGATGGTGGAGGGGGTAGATTTTGAGGGGAGGCAAGAGATCTCTTGAGATACTGAAAGGAATATTGGGAGAGTCAAAGAGGGAGGTGGAGAAGGTGAAGACTGTAGAGGACCAGAGGAGATTTTAGGGAGGTTATGGCTGATGGTTTCAATCTTATTGATGAAGTATGTGTCCAGGTCATTAGGAGAGAGAAATGCTCTAGATTTTGGCCCCAGCATTGCTAAATGGTACTGATGCCTGACTACTTGTTTTATTTTGTTGTCTGTATCCCCTTTGAGACTGTGAGCTCGTTGTTGGGCATGGACTGTGTCTTTTGCTAAATTGTACATTCCAAGTGCTTAGTATAATGCTCTGCACATAGTAAGCGCTCAATAAATACGAGTGAGTGAATGAATGAATGAATGAATGAATGAAATGGGGCTGCTATCATTTATTAAAGTCATTACCTCTGTCTCTGTCTCTGTGTCTTTCTGTCTCTGTCTGTCTCTTTCTCGCTCTCTCCTCCCCTCCCTCTCTCACAGGGACCTTCCAACCTTCTGGCATTGTGAAATCTTGCCTCTATTGTTAATTTGATTCCCACCATCCCCTTCCCCCCTTCTCTCGGGTAGTAAGTCCCCCTCCTCCCGCACCCCAAGCAGCCGGAGGGGGTTTTCAGCACCCAGCTTGCCGCTTGGCCTGAAACGGGAAGGGAGAAGGAAGGAATGATGGATCGGGCCAGATTAGATGCCGGCTGGCTTGCCGCTTTCCTTCTCCCTCTTTAATAGCCAGGAGGGGCAAGAACAGGGCGACAGTGGATTGATGACTTGGGGAACAAGCAGACAAAGCAGCCAGGTGCTGTGAGCAGGCAGTGAGTAGCGTCAGTAACAGTTGGAACAGATCGTGGCTCTTGTCTTCCCTGCCGAACAGGCGGGTTTGGAGGACTGTTTATCTGCTGTGCCTGGCTGCAAAACCTTTGGCCGTCCAGCTGCTGGTACCGTTGCCTGGGCTCCCGGGGAGATGTCGGTTGGGGTGGGCCAGGTTCCGGGGTGCTGGAGCTGAGAAGAGAGCCTCGACTGTGCTCTCTGATCCATGATGAGTGAGGCGGACTCTATGGGCCCTCAGGAGACAAGACAGTTTGTTTCACAAATGAGGTTGTGTTGGCTGGCCAGACTTTACAGACTCTGGGCTTTGTGGAGTCAAGGGATTTAACTATAGGCCCCAAGCCTTGATTCCAGCGTATTTCTGAAGCCTCTGATTTAGAATGGCTGGGTCTATGGCTCTCTCTGCCATAGATGGGGGACAGATGGTTGAGGGGTGCTGCCTATGCCTCATCATCTCTCCTTCCTCCTCTCCTTTTCCTCCTCCTTCTCTTCCTCCTCCTCTTCATCTTGCTCCACTTCCTCCTGATCCTTCTCTTCCTCTTCCTCCTTCTCCTCCTCTCTTTTTTCTTCTTCCTCCTCTTCTTTCTCTTTCCCGTCCTCCCCATTCTCCCTTTCCCCCTTTATGAGTTGGACTTGAGCAGTGTTTTTCACTTTTTGGAGAGAACCCCCTCAGTAGCATCTGATACCATTCCTGAAATTTCAGAGCTCTTCTGGTGGGAACATCTGAGCGATAAAGAATGGAGAACTAAAGCAACGCTTACAGGAACACAGAAATTAACACTAAATAAACCATTTACATTGAAGAAACTCAATAGTTACCTGAAGCGAACGGGAAGGAAAACAGATCGCCCTCTTCTCTCAGTAAATCAAGTACCACAATAATTCACTTTAGAGGCTTGAGTAGAATTAGAGTCATTTTAGAGACTTGCAGAATACATACAGTGACTGGTCAATCAATAAGTAAGTGTTATTTATTGAACACTTTTTTTATAGTATTTGTTAAGCACTCACTATGTGCCAGGCACTGTACTAAACTCTGGGGTAGATACAAGCTAATCAGGTTGCACACAGTCCCTGTCCCTGTCTCACAGTCTTAATCTCTATTTTACAGATGAGGTAACTGAGGCACAGAGAAGTGAAGTGAGTTGTCCAAGGTCACGCGGTGGACAAGTGGCAGAGCTGGGTTAGAACCTAGGTCATCTGTCTCCCAGGCCCGTGCTCTATCCATTAGGCCATACCGTTCTCACTGCTTTCAGATCCCTGTACTAATCCCTTGGGAAAGTGCTCTGGCCTTCATAGATACCGACGCTGCCTTCTAGGAGCTTAAACTCTAGTGGTAGGAGAACTCCACAAAACAACTCAAATGGTAGGGAGACTGCCTCAAAAATAAAGCTGTACTGTTTGCAAATCTTTCTCAGCAGCCAAGCTGCTTTAAAGGACTCAGGGCACATCCCCTCAAGCATCAGCAAACTCCCTGGAACCACAGCAGGAGAGAAATATCCGACATTTCTCCTTATCAGCACCCTGGCCCTCTGCAAGCCACTGCCTCACTCGGAAGCAGAGAATTGTTTCGGGGGGCTTCTCGATCCTGCCCGTCGATGCAATTGGCACAACATCACGGGAGCTGATTAATTGAACACTCGCCTCCGCTACATGTTAAGCCTGCAAATTGCTGGAATCAGAGCCTGAAGCATGTTGTTTTAGTATCGGCAGCCAGGAGAGATGGTTCACAGTCCTGCCTGCGGGGAATTAGCGAGTTCAATGAAGGGGTTGATGGGGGAAGCAGGAGACTCTGAGGCAAGATGGAGGGAGGGGCTGAGCAAAGTCAGGACACTCTGGGTGGACTGGCAGGGTGGAGGGGAACCTGAAAAAGATTTCCAAGTAAAATGAAGTGACTTGCCCAAGGTCACCCGGTGGATAGTGGTGGAACTGGTTTAGAACCTGGGTCCTCTGTCTTCTAGGCCCGTGCTCTATCCAATAGGCCATGCTGGTTTTCACTGCTTTCAGATCCCTGTACTAAGCCCTTGGGAAAGTGCCATAGAGTTAATAGTTATCATCACTGTGCTCTAGGAGCTCCATGTTTCCCCACTCCTGAAGAACCTCCTGGGGCTGCCCACCCATCTCTGCATCAAACGGAAACTCCTTATCGTCGGCTTTAAACATTCAATCACCTTGCCCCCTCCTATCTTACCTCCAGGATCTCCTACTACAACCTAGCCCATACGCTTCACTCCTCCAGTGCTAACCTTCTTATTCTATCTCACCACCAACCTCTCACTCACGGCCTGCCTCTGGTCTGGAAATGCCCTCCCTCTTCATATCTGGCAGACAACCACTCTCTCCACCTTCAAAGCCTTACTGAAAGTGCATCTCCTTCAAGAGGCCTTCCCTGATTAGGCCCTGCACCCTTTATTCACTCCTCCCTCAACTCCACAGCACTTACATATATCTCCATAATTTATTCATTAATATTAACGTCTCTCCCCGCCTCTAGACTGTAAGTTCTCTGTAATAATAATAATAATAATCATGGTATTTGTTAAGTGTTTATCGTGTGCCAGGCATTGTAATAAGCGCTGGGGTGGTTACAAGTAAATCAGGTTGGACACAGTCCCTGTCCCATGTAGGACTCACAGTGTCGATCCCCATTTCACAGATGAGGTAGCTGAGGCACAGAGAAGTGAAATGACTTGCCCAAGGTCACACAGCAGAAAAGTGGCAGAGTGGGGTTTAGAACCCATGACCATCTAATTCTCAGGCCCACCCTCTATCCACAAGGCCATGGTGTTGTTGGGCAGAGAACAGGTCTAAAAACTCTGTTGTGTTGAACTCTCCCAAGACTTAATACAGTGCTTTACACACTGTATATATATATATATATATATATATATATATATATATATAGTGTATAATATACACATACATAAATATGATTGATTTATCGACTCACTGTGGGCAGGGACCACGTCTATCAACTCTCATACATTGAACTCTCCCAAATGTTTTGGACAGTGCTCTGCACACGGTAAGTGCTCAAAAGATGTGAATGAGTGATTGGTAGAGATGTGGTCAAGATGGCACCTCCGTTGGAGGCTGGCAGATTACCCAGCAGGGGATGCCCGATATCTGTTTCCCACACCAGTCTGGCTAATGACCCCAGCGGGGTACAATTACAGCAGAGAAACAACAGCTCAGTCACTTCACAGTCCTGCCAATCACTTAATGGTGTAGTGTTGAGCCTCCCTATTGTTGCTCTGCATTAGTCTATTGAATTTCCTAATCCAGGGGGTTTAACCACTGTCCTAGCTGTGGTTGAACCACTTAGGAGAGTGACTTATCGGGAGGTTTAAATTCCATGAACCGGGCATAATGGAACTGGGACGAGGGAGCCTGGGTGAGGTTGCAGACAGAGGCATCTGTGTCTCCTCCGGGATCCATTATTCACGGACAACACTGGTCCGCAGCTCCTAGTGGGGGCCCTGGCCTACCAAGCGAAAGGGAGATTTCTGGGAAATTATTGTTCCACACAAAGGAAGAGAGACGGCGGAGGCTGAGGCTGAGGGGGCTGCCCTGTTTGGGACTGCCCTCTGCATTCGAAGGGGATGTCCTCAGAGGCATTCCCTGTGTGAGTGTGTGTGAGTGTTTTGGGGGAAGAAGGCGAACCACCCCACAGCCCCATCACATTGCACTGCCTAATCAGGCTATCAGTTGAGGTAACGGGGCGGGTTCCGTGTGATGAGTTGTAAAAGTAGTAATAATAATATTCCTTAAGCGCTTCCTGTTTGCAGAGCACTGTACTAAGTGCCCCGACCCAGTGAAACAGAATCTCAGACAATGATGCGGTCTGGCTGAAACTGGGAGGGCGGATCTGCCTGGCCTACTGCCGATAAAAAGGGAGGAGCTCTCACAAAGCAGTCGCTTCCTAAGGAAAGATAGAGGAGGAAGCATAAGAGAAAACAGAGCCAGGTGCTATCAACATCATTAAGGATGATAACACAAGAGAGAACTTTATTTTTGCACCCAGTGTGACCAGTCACACACACTCACATTCATAAGTGAACTTAATCTTCAGTGATGTCTTCTTCAAATATGAAGAGAAAATATATGTATGTGATATTCCAAGTGCTTAGTGTACTCTGTACACAGTAGGCGCTCAATAAATACAACTGAATGAATAATATGTAAACTATAAAATAAAATATGTATCTTCACACACATAAAGATAGATGCAAGGACAAACACATATTATTTCTATGATATATAAATATCAAATGCCCAAAGGTTACAGATCCAAGTGCATAGATGGTTCAGAATATATTTGTGTGTGTGAGTGTGTCCTTGTATATACATGTATATGTGTGTTTGTATATATATATGTGCATCATCTACGCATTTGTATCTGTGACCTTTGGACGTTTGATATTTATCTTACCCTCAAACCCACTGCACTTATGCACATATCCTTAAATTATATACTACAGATTACCTATAGTATTGTCTGTCTCCCCCTCTAGACTGTAAACTCACTGTGGGCAGGGACTATGTCAACAACTCTGTTATATTCTACTTTCCCAAGAGTTAGTAGAGTGGTCTGCACACCATAAGCGCTTAAAAATACCACACCAATAGATATCATTGATTGATTGACTGAGAAGGAATATACAAGTGGGAATTAAACATGGTCCCTGGCCTTCAGGAAGCTCACCATTTCAGAATGCCGGATGGGAGAGGGGACTGGTGACAGACACATAAGGAGAGATGAAACACTAACACGGTAAAATAAAATAAAAGACTGTCCAAAATAAAGCAGACAAATAGCTACCCTAGAAAGTGATGGAACTGGGACCCTGTCTCGGAGTGTGGTTAACGGTTTCCTATTATTTTAGTTTTCTCCTGGGTGAGGAGAAGACTCCTGTGGTCCTTGCTAAGCCACCACTTTGAGTATGGTACTCCAAGATGGCTTATTAGATGGATGGCGGCGCAGCTTTGCCTACTGTTTTTGAGGTCGCAGAGATACTTTATTCTGGACCAGAAACGATACCTTTTCTCCTTATCTGCTGCCTCACTCCAGGGCCCAAGGATAAGAATATAGTAACAATAATGCTGGTATTTGTTAAGTGCTTACTATGTGCCAAGCACTTTTCTAAGCGCTGGGGGGATACAAGATCATCAGTTTGTCCCACATGGGGCTCATAGTCTTCATCCCCATTTTCCAGATGAGGTCACTGAGGCACAGAGAAGTGAAGTGACTTGCCCAAGCGGCAGAGGCAGGATTAGAGCCCATGACCTCTGATTCCCAAGCCCGGGCTCTTTCCGCTAAGCTATGTTGCTTCTTGTGAATATGGCAGGGTCAGTGCAAACTATCACTACCCCTGCACCACGAGAAGCGGGCTGGCCTACTGGATAGAGCATGGGCCTGGGAGTCAGAGGACCTCAGTTCTAATGCTAGTTCTTCCACTTGTCCGCTGTGTGACCTTGGGCTAGTCATTTAACCTCTCTGTGCCTTGCTACCACATCTGTAAAGTAGATGTGACTCATGAGACTTGTGACTTGTAAGACCTGTGATCCCCATGTGGGATGTGGACTGTGTCCAACCTGATTAATTTATATTTGCCCTAGCATTCAGTACAGTGCCTGGTACATAGTAAGCATTTCACAAATACCGTAAAAAGAAACACTAAAAAATGCAAGTGAGTGTCCTGCTGGAAGTGGGATATATCTTTTCCCATGTACCCACTGCTACCTGAGCAAAATTCATCAAAATGGCAAAGGACTAGAGTAGGTGCACTACTGGATTTCCATGGACCCAGCGATAAACCCTTGTTTCTTCTTCTCCCACTCCCCTCTGAGTCACCCTCTCACTTGGATTTGCAGCAATCCTTAGACCCACAGCATTTATGCACACACCCATAATTTATTCATTTATATTATTAACAATAATAATGATAATAATGATGGTATTTGTTAAGCACTTACTACGTGCCAACCACTGTTCTAAGCGCTGGGAGAGATACAAGGTTATTAGGTTGTCCCAGGTGGGGGTCACAGTCTTAATCCCCATTTTCCAGATGAGGTAACTGAGGCGCAGAGAAGTTAAGTGACTTGTCCAAAGTCACAAAACTGACAAGTGGCAGAGCTGGGATTAGAACCCACAACCTGTGACTCCCAAGCTCATTCTCGCTCCACTAAGCCATACTGCTTCTTCTCCCACTTCAGACTCTAAGTTCCTTGTAGGCAGGGAGCATATCTACCAACTCAGTTGTACTGTACTCGCCCAAGAGCTTGGTACAGTGCTCTGTATGCAGTGAGCACTCAGTAAGTATGATTTATTGAACTATTCATTGATTTCAAGGATAGATTCTATCTCAATAACACTGACAAGCATAGATGATATTTTGGTATTTGTTCCGCACTTACTATGTACCAAGCACTAGGGTAGATTTAATACGATCAGATCAGATACAGATACGATCAGATCAGATACAGTCCGTGACTCATATGGGGTTCACAGTCTAACAGGGAGTGAGAAAAGGAATTTAATCTCCATTTTACAGATGAGAAAGTGGAGGCACGGGGAAGTTAAATGACATGTCCAAGATCACATGGCAGGCATGGAGGGTGTGGACAGGGCCAACATGGAACTGCTGATCACTGAATTCTTCGACAAGATGAGGGGACTTTCACTGACATTTGAAGCTTCCAGGTTTTTTGTTTGCTTGTTTGTTTGTTTTTATGGTATTTGTTAAGCTCTTCCTATGTGCCAGGCATTGTACTAGATACTGGGGTAGGTACAAACTTAACAAGTTGGACACAGTACATGTCTCATATGGGGCTCACAGTCCTAATCCTCATTTTACAGGTGCAGTACTGAGGCACAGAGAAGTTAAGTGACTGGTCAAAGTCACACAACAGACACGTGGTGGAGCCAGAATTAGAACCCAGGTCTTTCTGATTCCCAGGCCCGTGTTCTATCCACGAGGCCAGCTTCTCAAAATAAGCAGGTTCAAAACAGGTTCAAAGCAAACAGCAGGATAGCCTTTACACAGAAAAGCAAGTGGAAGGCCTGGGGAACTTTTGATCATAGGGAGGTCGAAAAAAACAGAACCCTTAAGGAGAGTTTGAATAAATAATGCATGGACAGGGAAAGTGTTTTCCTATTCTGTTGTATTGTATTCTCTTCCAAGCACTTAAAACAATGCTCTGTCTACAGAAAGTGCTCAGTAAATACCACTGACTAGTTGACTGATTGATGAATGATGCATGAGGGGTTAATAGACAGAAAAATGGCCCAGTCCCTTCCCTCCTTGTGGCTCTGAGGGTTTGATCCAGAAGGGCGATCATCTCATTGTTCTTCCAACCACCCTGTTGCTCCCACTGGAGACAGAAAACTGAGCTGAGCAGAACGCTGGTTTGACTCAGTAATGTCACAGCAATGATGTCTTTCAATTCACCATTTCCTCCTTTGCACTCCAGTGTCTTTGAGACCTCATTAATTCTTGCAGGTCTTCCCAGTGTTGCTCCTGTCTCAGAACATTAAATGATCCGCTGATCCTCCCCTCAGTACAGTAAATTCTCACAAAAGAAGCAGCTTGGCCTAGTGGAAAGAGCAAGAGCCTGGGAGTCAGAGGACCTGAGTTCTGTGACACTTCTGCATGATCTGGAGCAGGTCACTTAATTTTTCTGTTCCTCAGTTGCCCCATCTGTAAATCAATCAATGATATTTACTGAGCACTTACTGTGTGCAGGGCAATGTACAAAGCATTTGGGAAAATACAACAGAGTAGGTACACAGGTTCCCTGCCCACAATGAGTTATTATCTAGAGAGGGAGAAGGACGTTAATATAAATAAATAATTTCGAGGTATGTATATAATTGCTGGGGAGCTGAGGATGGGGTGAATCCCAAATGCAAAATGGGGATTAAATCCTTCTCCCTCCAATTTACACTGTGAGCCCCATGTGGGACAAGAAGTATATCCAATTTAATTATGTGTCCAAAACGGTGCTTGACACATAGCAAGTGATTAACAGATACCATAAAAAAGAGAATGCAGCATTTTCAGATTATTTACAAAATATTAATTCTTTCATATATTCCATTTTTTAAATGATGTCATCCGAATGAGATGCTTCCTGGTGCCAATATGAAAGGACGAACATTAATTGAAATACAGCAGCAGGCCCTATTATTTCATATTATCTGAATCCAGGCATTTAAAGCTTCATTTGCTGAATTACAGTGGGGTTTCCATAGCAATGGTGTTACTTATTTTTCTTATGTTTATTCCTGGGGATCTTTATACTGTGTCTGACATTTCTTCCCGAGCAGCCAGACTTGGAAGCTAAGATCACGTCACTCTACTCCTGCCCGTACCCGTGTGCACTTGGATCCAGGGGAGTTAATGTGAAGTGCAAATCTTCAAAAAAGTGCTTGTGGTATAGAGCTGACACTCCACATTCAACTCAGCACTCCACCAAGACATTTAACCCTTAAGATTCATTGAAAGCGAACGCTAGATTCGCAGGGGTCTGTGCCTTTGTTTTTATGGTGTGCTCAGTGTGAATCCACTCGAACGCTCGGATTTGTAGTATGGACATCCCAAAATGCAAGGGAACTTTAAACTTGCTGCACTTTGCCATTTCTGAGAGGGAGGTGGAAGAGACAATGGCTCGGCTTGGAGGCCTGATAGCCCATTATTTTTTCTTTTAACGGAAAACAGTCTAGCCGGTTCATCTTGTGAGCTTTTCCTTCCTTGTCCTAGGATGCTGTATGCATATTTGGCTGTAGCTCGGGTACCGGTGGTGTCCCTCGGAAGCACAAAAGAAGCAAGCGCCAGAGGCTGACAATGCAAGGGGATGGCTCATGTTTGCAGTGTATAATTTCTTACACCACTTAACACCCTCATCTTGGGGAACATGATTCATTAAACAATTGCTGTGGTTTTGACAGACGGCCCTCTTTTTTGTGTTCACAGTGGGGCTTCTAGGTATGTAATTTGTTGTGATGGCTGACTTAAAGCAATTAATTGTTCCGCTCCCAGGCCTAGTTCTCATATAACATCGTTATTTTTCATGACAGTGGTGAATTAAGGGGGAGAAAACGGATATAATGCCATTTAATCTAGCCCCCCCACCAAAAGAACTCAGATTTGACACTGGATCCGATAAACGTAATTTTCCTGTTCAGAAAGGGTGACTTGGCCCAGCCCTTGTGATCCCTCTGGCATCGGGCCGTTTGTACCTTGACTTTGGTTATTCCTAGTGGACAAATGTCTTTTGCTTTGGACTCCTTTATGCCAATTGGCATTTCAGCCGGAGTCCATGGCTAGAGACCAACACCTCTGTCTGAGCCTCAAAATAATGTAGGATAAGTCACCTGGTCTGTCCCTGCCCCTTAGGCAGAGTCAATCAATCAATCAATCAATCAATCAATCAATCAATCAACCAATCGTATTTACTGAGTGCAGAGCACTCTACTAAGCATTTAGGAGAGTATATTATAAAAGTGGTGGTCGACATGGTCCTTTTCCTACAGTGGGCTTATAGACTAGAAGGGGAGAGAGATATTAATATAAATGAATACATTACAGATATCAATCAATCAATCAATTTTATTTTTTGAGCACTTACTGTGTCCAGAGTGCAGTAGTAAGCACTTGGGAGAGTACAATAGGTACAATAGGCTGTGCTGCTTCTCTTTATGCACTGGGCTCGGTGCCCACTGAGTGCTCAGTCGACCCTATCGACTAATTAGCCTGATGTTTTTGGTCGGTAGCCAGATTTATGAACCCGCCAGCTGGGGTCAGATAAAAGAGCACTATGGACAGTGCTCTAGGCCAGGGGCTGGAGAGGGAATGTCTCAGCAGCAGCCCGGGGAAGGGGGCGAGGGTGGACCCTGCTTAAAAATATCTTATTTCACTTTATGAAATGTTTTTGCTGCGGTTTTGGAATGAATAAAAAAAACTGGTGACATCAGAGGGCTAGAAGGGCCCTGAGGGGGTCAGTTAATCCATCTGCTTCTCTCCCGCCAGGACCCTCCCACGCTCCTACCCTTAAACCAACCCAAACAAAAGAGCCTGAATCTCTCTTACTGAGCTCTCTAGAGAAAGAGATTTTACAATTTCCTGGGATCTGAGTCTAGAATTCCTGTGCTTGCCAATTTTACTGACTGACTCCAGAACTGAAGCAGCGTGGCTTAGGGAATAAAGCACAGGCTTGGGAGCCCGAGGACCTGGGTTCTATTCCCGACTCCACCACTTGCCTGCTGCGTGAACTTGGGCAAGTCACTTCACTTCTCTGTGCCTTAGTTTCCTCAACTGAAAAATGGGGATTCAATACCTGTTCTCCATCCTACTTGGACTGCGAGTCCTATGTGTCTGACCTGATGATCTTGTATCCACCCCCAACGTGTAGAACACATAGTAAGCTCTTAACAAATGATATGAAAAACAACTACAACAACAAATAATAACAGACAGGGAGAGTGAAGGAGGATATCCTCTAGCTCCCAAACTTCTGAGACAGATCCAAACTTTCTTGTGGGGTCCCAGGACAATCCTACTAGGCTTCTAGCTTGCCAGATAACATTTGTCTGGGGAAAGGGCAAATGGATTTGATTGATTTGACTTAGGCCATCACTTGGGAGAAAGATAAGCTGGTAAAAATCCTGCCAATTTGCCTGTTGGACAGTTGCAGATTAGGGCTCCAAGATCTAGGAGTTTATGTTTTGGATTGGGAGGACTGAGTAGAATTTGTACCCAAGACCAATCTGTTAAATGGAACTAAGCCATCCTCCACAACAGTTAAGTGGAATGGACACTCCAAAGTCTTGACTCTTGCCTCTCCAATACCTCTGGATGCACCTTAGTATTTATATAGTTCCATAGATGCCCCTACCCTATTAAATCTACTCTAGAGTGACCCTGGGGGGGCTTATTGAACTGGACTTCCAGTCTTTCCAGATTTTGGAAAGACCTCAGGGTTTCTTCTGATCAGGGATTGATAGATCCCAAATGGTAGCTTTTGGGCCTCTTTGGAGCCTGTCTCTTTCCAAAGCCCATCCCTCTAAAATCCTTGCCCAAATCTGGCCTTTATGTGCACATTCCCATATTCCCAGACTCTTTTCTTTTCCTCATAGGAACAGACAGGAGTAGCCTTCTGGTGACCAGATATCCCCAGATGGGCAGCACAGTCATGATTTTTCAAGTTTCTTTGCTAATGTCCTCGTGTCCTGAAATGTTTATATACATTTCTAGGCTTTTCTTACTTGTGCTTTACATGTCTTTGTATGTTTGTGTAATTGTGGTAACTCCCATTGCCACCAACAGCAGCATTATTTTGCGTCTTTTCCTGTCTCTTTCATGAGATTGTAATTTCCTAAAGGTTAGGGTTTATAGCTTTCACTTGGTTATACTTTTACTTTACTACGAATCCTAACCAAGAGCCTCATATGGTCCTCTGCACACCACTGGCAATCTGTAAATGCTGTCGATGGTGATACTGTGGACTGAAATAGAGTGCTCATTACAGAGTTGGCAAAGTAAATACTGTAGGCAGATTGATTCTGAAATCATTCATTGAAAGGACATTGTCCACCAGCTCTCTGGAATGAGCAAGTTCTTTTGAGGCAGGGGCCTGGCTCACATGACCTCTTAAGGTCAGTTTCGGGGCTTTGGGATTTCCTGACTAGGTTGCTCCATTCCCAAGTGACATGGGGATCGCTCCCAACTTTAGATGAAGAATTTGGCATTGGTGCAATCATTAGTGCTGCATAAGGGATGGATAACATTGGTTTCTGACTTCCGGGGTTACAATGTTATAGCTTGAGTGACTTCCTCCTTTTCCCATGTTGGGTAATGGAACATTGCTCTGTCTAATTTATATCATCCAGCATTTTAAGAGAATATAAAATCAGATTAGAAAAGATTGTTTACCCAGCGACCTTTTAAAGGATGTTTTAGAGGAATTATGTAGCGATTTGGGGCCTTTTTATTAAGGGTAAAAAGAGTCACAACAAAATTGGAGGGATTTGCAAATTAAAAGAAAGGGACAAATAATTCAAATCCCCACTTTAACTACCTAGACCAAAGTCTCTGATCTAAGGGACATGGAACGCTCTAGAAAATAAAGTTTATGTGGAAATCTGCTTCCAGTCAACAGACAACCCAATTAGTACTTACATTTTTTGATGGAATATGAAAATCCAACATCTTTATAAAGAGGAAACGGTGGGTCGATGGGATTTGGAATGGCATCTTGGAAACCACTGCTGTGCAGGAACCAAAGCGAGCAGGCCAACTGTCTAGTGAAGGAAGAGGTCAAGAATTCCACCCTAATTCTTCTTCCACCACTGATTTCCTGGATCACCACATGACATCTCTGCTCCCCAGCAATGATTGAATCCCCACCAGAGAAGAGACGACTTCTTATGCTTGAGAGCTGTAGGCAGCCCTGGGGGGAAGCTGGAGGTGAGGATGGTGCCTTAGAAGGAAGATGGTCCCCCTCCATGAAGCTCTGGTAGAGGGAGGGTTAAAAAGGAGAGGTCAGTCCTTCCGTCTCCTGACCTGCCTCCTGCTCTTATCTCCCAGTGTACGAGGTGGTCACCGTGACAGGGGACGTCCGGGGAGCCGGAACTGACGCTAACGTCTTCGTCACCATCTTCGGGGAAAATGGCCTTTCTCCTAAGCTCCACCTCACCAGCAAGTGAGTACAGAGTGGGGGAATTTTTTTTCATTTCCAATCCCCTGCCCGGAAATGTGCTCCAGATTTTGATGGTAGTATGTTCACAGTTTGTTTCTCTGAGCTTAAATCTAAGGCCTGAGTACGTTCCGTTTGGCCTCAAACCGTTCTGAGCATCTAACTCAAGTACTTCTGTATTTAGTCAGTCAGTCATATTTATCGAGCTCTTAAAGTGTGCAGAGAACTGTACTAAGTGCTTGGGAGAGTACAATATAATAGTATAACAATCACATTCCCTGCCCACGAGTTTACAGTCTACAGAGGGAGACAGACATTAATAGAAATAACTGAAATTACAGATATGTCCATATGTGCTGTGGGGCTGGGAGGGGGGATGAATAAAGGGGTGAAGTCAGTGTGAAAGTAGGGCTTCGTCAGGGAAGGCTTCTCGGAGGAGATGTGCCTTCAATAAGACTTTGAAGGAGGGGAGACAAACCCAGCCTCAGCACCTAATTATACCTGGTTTTTTTTTTACATTCAGTTACTTATTTTTGACAGTTCTGTTTATAAATATGTATATGTCTGTTTCCCTATGAAAATGTAAACTCTTTATGGGCAGGGGATGTCATTTTTTGTGTCTCACACTTCTAAAGCACTTAGTTCAGTGCTTTACATCCAGTGAGTGCTCAATAAATGCTATCACCGTGATGCAATTCCAGTGTCAGCTTCTCCCCGTTCTCCCATTTCTTCCCTTCCACTTTTCATGTGTTTTAAACCCCTGACTCTAGTTCCGATCTCTTAGCATCTCCACTGTCACAGATTTCTCCGGCCAAGGCTAGGCCTCCTAGGGTGAAGTCGGACTTTGCCTGTTGCAGGAAAGGCAGCGATTACCTTAGTTGTGCTTGCAGTTTTGGGAACGGCAGGGGTAAGGATAGTTGGAAAAGCAACTATGAATTCCCCTGAGCAGTCATCTCAGACATCAATACACAGAATTGGTTTCTCAGGAGGAAGCTGAATTGTTTGAATCAAGTCCAGAGACCACCCCTCTGGAAATAGTATTGCATTATGTCAAGCTGGGATGGACTGAGAGCCTGTTGAGGTCAGCGGAGGATACAAGGTGGAGGGCTGCTGGGGACTCGGGAAGACCAGACCAGAAGTGGAGCAGCAGACCCCAAAATGACCAGATTCGTTCAGTTGTATTTATTGAGCCCCTACTGTGTGCAGAGCACTGTACTCAGCGCTTGGAAAGTACAATACAGCAATAAAGAGAGACAATCCCTGCCCACAGTCTAGAGGATGACGGATTCTCATTTGAAAGTGAGCAGCGGGAGTGTGTCCCTAGGGCCGTAGTGGGGTTCAGTGAGCCCAGACGGGGAGATTAGGAAGGAGCTGAAGTTGGGTTTAGAGTCTGAATCCCCTCCTCGTTGTTGGACTGGCACTCCATTGCCACCAAGCTGCAGGACCCCTGCCACCTGATGGCTGTGTGACCTTGGGCGAGTCACTTAACTTCTCTGTGCTTCTGAGTCCTTGTTGGACAAATGGGGATTAAATGCTTGTTTCTCTGTCCCCTTAGACGGTGAGTCCCATATGGGACAGGGACTGTGTATGACAGGATTTTCTTTTGTCTACTCCAGCACTTAATTCAGTGCTTGGTACAAGTGCTTAACAAGTACTACAATTATTATTATTTGCAGAGAAGCAGCATGGCGTAGTGGATAGAACTTGGGTTTTGGAGTCAGAAGGTTGTGGGTTCTAATCCCAGTTCCACCAGTTGTCTGCTGTGTGACCTTGGGCAAATCACTTCACTTCTCTGGGCCTCAGTTACCTGATCTGTAAAATGGGGATTGAGACTGTGAGCCCCACAGGGAATGCGTCCAACCCACCTGAAGGTTTAGTACAGTTCCTGGCACATGGTAAGCGCTTAACAAATGCCACAATTATTAATATTATTATCATTATTATTTGGTAATAGTAGTCCTGGTCTCTATACTGCCCACCTCTCCCAGTACCCGGGACTGTAGCATGTTGTCGCCACAAATGGCAACAGAGGGAGGAGGCCACTCACCCCTTCCCTCCTCTCGCCTACCCACCCTTGGCGGCTGGTCATCAGCTCTGCTGGGCCAGGAGATGCAGGACCCCCTTGAGTGTGGGGTCCAAGTTAATGTCACCATCTGACCCTTACCTAGGGACAGCCTTGCTCAGGAGCACTAGTGATGAGGGCTTCTGGTTGGATCTGTTCCTTCTGACTCCAAAGGAGACCCTTATGGCAAAGAAGTACAATCAGCTACAGAGAAGCAGCGTGGCTCAGTGGAAAGAGCACGGGCTTTGGAGTCAGGGCTCATGAGTTCGAATCCCAGCTCTGCCACTTGTCGGCTGTGTGACTGTGGGCAAGTCACTTAACTTCTCTGTGCCTCAGTTCCCTCATCTGTAAAATGGGGATTAAGACTGTGAGCCCCACGTGGGACAACCTGATTCCCCTATGTCTACCCCAGCGCTTAGAACAGTGCTCGGCACATAGTAAGCGCTTAACAAATACCAACATTATTATTATTATTATTATTACTTAAGTGTCTGACAGGTCTTGGGCAAAAGTAGTAATGATGATATTTACATAATGCTTGGCTTAGTGAAAAGAGCATAGGTCTGAGAGTCAGAGGAGCTGGGTTCTAATCCTGGCTCTGCCATGTGGCTGCTGGGTGACCTTGGGCAAGTCACTTAGCTTCTCTGGGCCTCAGTTACCTCATATGTAAAATGGGGATTCAATCTCACTTCCTCCTCCTTAACTGTGAGTCCCATGTGGGACAGGGACTGTGTCCAACCTTATTAACTTGTATTTACCCCCAGTACTTAGCACAGTACTTGGCACATAGTAATCACTTAATAAGAATAATTATACTACTACTAATAATAATGATATGTGCCAAGTTTTATGCTAAGCCCTGGGGTAGATACAAGGTAATCACATCAGATGCTGTCATTCATTCATTCAATTGTATTTATTTAGCACTTACTCTGTGCAGAGCACTGTACTAAGTGCTTGGGAGAGCACAAAATAACATAGACACATTCCCTGACTACCATGTGCTTACAGTCTAGAGGGTGAGAAGGGCATTAATATAAATAAATAAATTACAGATAAGTACATAAGTGCTGTGGGGCTAGGAAGGGGGATTCAGAAGGGAGTGGAAGAAGAGGAAAAGAGGGCTTCGTCAGGGAAGGCCTCTTGGAGGAGCTTTGCCTTCAGTAAGACTTTGAATGAGGGGGAGAGTAATTATCTGTCTGTCCTTGGGGCTCAAGAGAGGTATTTGGTCTCCTAACTAATTAATGATATTCATTAACCACTAACTATGTGTCAAGCACTGTTCTAAGCATGGGAGTAGCTACAGGTTTATTAGGTTAGACACAGTCTCCCTTCCACGTAGGGTTCGCAGTCAGATGAGGAAACTGAGGCCCAGAGAGGTTGAGAGACTTATTCAAAATCACAGAGCAGGCCAGTGGTGGAGCCTGGACTGGAACAAAGCTCTGACTCTCAGCCCTGTGCTCTTTCCAGTATTCATTCATTCATTCATTCATTCATTCAATAGTATTTATTGAGCGCTTACTATGTGCAGAGCACTGTACTAAGCGCTTGGGATGAACAAGTCGGCAACAGATAGAGACAGTCCCTGCCGTTTGATGGGCTTACAGTCTAATCGGGGGAGACGGACAGATAAGAACAATGGCAATAAATAGATTCAAGGGGAAGAACATCTCGTAAAAACCGATGGCAACTAAATAGAATCGAGGCGATGTACAATTCATTAACAAAATAAATAGGGTAACGAAAATATATACAGTCGAGCGGACGAGTACAGTGCTGTGGGGATGGGAAGGGAGAGGTGGAGGAGCAGAGGGAAAAGGGGAAAAAGAGGGTTTAGCTGCGGAGAGGTAAAGGGGGGGTGACAGAGGGAGTAGAGGGAGAAGAGGAGCTCAGTCTGGGAAGGCCTCTTGGAGGAGGTGAGTTTTAAGTAGGGTTTTGAAGAGGGAAAGAGAATCAGTTTGGCGGAGGTGAGGAGGGAGGGCGTTCCAGGACCATGCTGCCTTGGGTGTAGGGGAGGAGTATCTTTCTCAGGAGGCCTGGTTGCTGTGGATAGGACAGCTGGGGGCTAAACCCCCCCAGGGTCATCAAGGGTCAGCATAGGCCTCAGCCAAAGTTTTCCCCAGACTACCACACCAGCTCTTGGCTCCCTGCTCGGTTTGAGGTCTTTCATTCCTCTAAACCCTCAGGAGTCCACAGCCAGTCGTTGCATTTTGGGATGAGGAGGTGAATGGGGTCTGAAGGGCTCCTCTTTCTGGGAGATGGAAAGAGAGGCAGGAGAAAGCTCCTACTCCCCGTCAATATAGGGGTGTAGAGTCACCCTAAGGACAATTCCCAGCTGAGCTGCCTTTCACCATACTGCAACGATCCAGAAACACTCAGCCTGATTTCTGAGATGTGGGGAAGTGCAAATCTCTGTCTCTTTGTATCTCTCTCTTCCACTTTTCTCTTTGTATCTCTCTCTTCCCCTTTCTCCTTCCCTCCTTCCCCTCTTTCCCGCTTCCTTTCCCTTCCTTTCCTCCATCACCCTAGGTGTGAACATGTCTAAACTCGATTGCTATTGTTATATTTTGTTCATTCACTACAATGCACGGAGCCAATCCCTCTGTTATAAAATGTTTCTGAAGGTTTCTGTGCTTTTCTGAATGTTTCTGTATGTTTCTGAACGTTTCTGGGAGCAGAATTAGGTCACCACAGGCTCCGTCTCTCTTGTTATACTGGGAGAACATAGCTTCCCCAGGTTGGAACATGTGCAGCAGAAAGAAGGCCTGGAGGGCTGGCAATCGTAACTTACCATTTTGTCCGTTTCTGCAGCACAGGGAGGAGGTACCCGCCCGATTGTAAATTTTACTCTCTCGAAGCAGCTCAAACACGGGATTCTGTTACGAGAATGAAATGAGAATGGTAAAGAAGATGAATGACATCTCCATCCTCTTTGCCATGTTGGAGTTGGAGTGCATTGATCCCAAGAGAGGCTATTAAGGATCCAGTCCCCCATTAGCCAAAACAGTCATCAGAACACATTAGGAGTTGACATGGAAGGAGATTTTCCGCTAAGATCTCCTCTCTCCCTCAAATTATTGTTAGTTAGTCAGCAGACATTTGCTGTTGCTACATCCCCGGATCTCCTGAAAAGCTCAGGCCCTCAAATATACAAATAGTTGAGTATTTCAGCAAGATGGGGTTTGGGATCTTTTGGGCTGAGATACCCAGATAATTGTATTGGTGGTCCTTGATTATCTGGATAATTTCTGTATGGAGAACACGGTAGGTGGCTTTGAATATGGATCCTGTGGTTCGAACAGCCCTTTAGGAAGTGTCCAAAGTGCTAGGGGATCCTTAACTTCTAAGGAGGAAGAAATCCAGTAGCAGCTGAAATGCACCCTTGGAAAAAGAAGTGTCAGTACTTGCTGAGGAAGATAAGGAGTGTCTGCACACAGTTTTTGGATCTTAAAGGAGTCCCTCATGCTTCATGGAGAATTCTCCTGGTGGCCTGGTCCTCCTTCTGCTTGGTAACGTTAGCCCCTGTCCAAGGGGGGGAAATAATGCAGGTGGTACTTGCGTTTTCCCCAATTAAATAAAGTTTAATTACGTTCCTTCTTTCTCCCTGTTAGATAAGGGAATCCTCACCCCCAGCTAATCAGGCTCATGTTTTTGCAACATGGGAAAAGGATGGAATCTCACGCATCTTCCAGACACAGGTTGAGAATTCAGGGGCACCACATGACTGCACATGCATGGTATTCCGGGCCCACGCGCACGCCGGTGAAGAGAACCCGGAGGGGAATGTGTTGACGAGCTGAACTTGGTGGGCGGAAGACCTATCAGCCTCTCCACCTGCTTGCTCAGAGTTTCTGTTTGGGGCTCGGGTGGTGGTGGAGAAATACATGACACCTTAGCCCTCGTTGTCATGGGCTCCCGAAGTTGCCGGGTGCGTAGCTGCTCGTGACAAAAGGATGAGAGATCATGCGTTTCTAACATTTTTTTCTCTTCCATGAAGTAATGGGCTAAACAGACATGAATGTTCAACCTGACTCATCAGAAATGTGAATATCAGAACCTGGTTAGTTCTAGATCTCCTCTCTTCACCAGATGAAGATCTGGTGTTTGATTGCATCAAAATCCAGGAAATGGCATTTCTCCTCTCCCAAGAGAGTCCTTTACCCCGCTCGGATGGTGCCTGAGTGATGGCCACGGATTCTTCCCTTTCATATCCTTCTCCTGCTGGGAAGGAGTGGTGACCTTCTGTTCAGAAGGCAGCAGTTCTCTTCTCCTTGGGAATGATGCACAAAGGGTGTCCAGTTTGGGCAGATTGAAGGAACAATTAAATCTTGACGAGCTATCAGGTTATCACACATTTTCCCTATCTCCACTAAGAACACGGGACAGCTGAAGGCCGCCTCCCAAACCATATCGCCAAGTTGGCCTTGCCCATTTATTAGCTTCTCAACTGTACGGAAGGTGGAGGGGGCTTTTTGGCAATTTTTTGAAATGGCATTTAAGTGCTTACTAGGCACTGTACTAAGGTCTGGGATAAATACAAGGTTGTCAGGTTGGACACAGTCCCTGTCCCACATAAGGCTCACAGTCTTTTTTAAATCCTCACTTTATGGGTGAGATAACTGAGGCAGGGAAGTTAAGTGACTTGCCCAAGGTCACACAGAAGTCAAGTGGCAGAACCAGGATTAGAAATAAGGTCCTTCTGACTCCCAAGCCTGTGCTCTATCCACTAGTTCATGCCGATTCTCCGAGAATAAATTCCTTATTTATAAGGAATACATTCCTTAAGAGAATAAATTGCTTCTTCCAGACAGGGCTGTGTTTTTCTCATTTTAGGTATCATCGTTTTCTAATACCAGACCGTGAATGTATAATGTGTGTGTGTTTATACAAACTATGTTGTCTGATCCTTTCCAGTGGATCACTCTAGCCATTAGCATTTTTAATATTCCCACAAGGGCCCTTAATTCTCCCATTTTTGTCCGAATGGAACTTTGTGGAAACACCACCAGACCATCAAAGGTATTGATCTATCTTCAGGCAGCAGAGTATCCTCCCTACCGATCCCCAAATATACACCAAATATCTGTGTTCAAGTCCAGTTTCAGTTGATCGGTGAGCCCCTCCTCCTCACTGAAATCTGCTTCTTGTTTCTTGAGGCTAGCCGGCTTCTGTTAGTATTTCATTCCTAACTAAGATTTACTAGTCTACATTATGCAAAATTGGTCCTAGAAATGGATCGCAGGATAAGCTCTGGTTGTAGGTGGGATTTGGCTAACCAGCACCTCTCTATTTCCCCAAATGCTAAATAACAGTTATTTGATATAATATATTCTACAGAACAGTTATTTTATATAATATATTCATCTATAAAGACCCTTTAAGACACAAACACAGACGCACATAAGTCAGATACACACACGCACACACAGAGTCAAGTACTCTTTCAGTGGTCCCAATATTTCCTTGGTCCACCTAAACTCAATAAATACTGTAAGCCCGTCAATGGGCAGGGATTGTCCCTATCTGTTGCCAAATTGTACATTCCAAGCCCTTAGTACAGTGCTCTGCACATAGTAAGCACTCAATAAATACTATTGAATAAATACCATTGATTGATTGCTTAAATAGTTCATTTAATTTTTTTCTACTGAGACTTCCTTCTGTGTGAGCTGGTCGCTCTTCAAGTAAATAACACCCCCCTTTGCTTGTTTTCTGCTTCCTCCCGTAAGGCGTCACCTTCCTGTAAGCATCTGGCAGAGATGAAAGATGATTGAAGACATCTGTTCATTCGTCCAGTCTAGGGCCGGCTAACCGAACCACTGTGACTGAAATCACGAACTTTGATTCTCTTTAAGCTTTATCTCAGATCAAACCCAGGTACAGATACGGTCCCTCTGATGCTCTGGGGCTGGTTTTCCAGAAACAGTCCCCTCTAGTTCCCAGAATTAACATGGGCCTCGGTTTCTATTCACAGTCCTGATAAACTGGATCGACATTCATGTTTTGTACCGAGTGGTTTAGCAATTACTGTGGCTTGGGGTTAAGATGGGGGCACAGCCTCTTCTGAGGGGAAGCCAGGTAAGTGATGTGGGAGGCTTGTAATGCCAATAGGATTTTACGATGGGATACTTTGTGTGCTTTTTCTCTTCACATGCTGCAGTTTTGAGTTGGCAAATCTTACTACCCGATCTTGAAGGACCTCTTTCTGGCCTTGGTCTAAAAGAAAAAGCCTAATGACATTTACCAAGATAATGACAATTGCAAAACTGACTACAGGACCAGGAGGGAGCCGGGGAATCTGGGTTTATGAGCATTTTTTTTCCAGAAAGGAAGTTTCTCTGGAACATCTTAGATAAGACCTGTTATTATGGACGATTTTTCTTGTTCTACATCCTGCTACCACTGACAGATGCTCTCTGAGGGGTCAGAGAGATGCTGTGGACTCATATTTTGATTGAAAACAAATTTTTTCTTAGAGCTTTAAAATACCATTCTCAACTTTCTGGCAGTGTCGGCCTGCTGAAAGTACTGTTGCAAGCACTGAGCATCAGAGTAGAAATGATTGCCTAGAGAAGAAGCCTGGGAAGAACATAAGCCTGAGATTCAGAGGACCTGGGCTATACTCCCACTCCACCACTTGACTGCCATCTGACTCTGGGCAAGTCACGTAATTTCTCTGTTTTCTTAGTTTCTTCACCTGCAAAGTAGGGATTCAATACTTCTTCTCCCTCCCACTTAGACTGTCCCATGTGGGACAGAGACCGTTATTGGACTTGATTTGGGCTCGAGCTCCCATCTGCGTCAATCTCTGCACTTGGATCTGTGACCTTTGGACATTTGATATTTGCTCCATCCCTAACCCCACCGTACTTATATCTTTGAATTATATATTATAATGTATTCATTCATATCAATGTCTTGTCTCCCCCTTTAAACTGTAAACTTGTTGTGGGCAGGGAATGTGTCTGCTAATTCTGTTGTATTATACTCTCCCAAGTGCTTAGTACCGTGCTCTGCACATAATAAGATCTCAGTAAATACCACCGATTGACTAATCGATTGATTGGAGCACAAGTGACTTCTCAGCTGCGAAGAAGGGACAACCGATTTCAAACCGTTCTACTCTTTCCTGACTTTCTCAGGGCCCTGCTGGCACCATCCTGGAGGCAATTCCAGGCTCTGATGAGAATGGCCTTCTCCACGCTATTTTGGAGCAGGCACACAATCACTACTCCCCATCTCCTCACTGCTAAGGTGTGACCAGAGAAGGTACCCAAAAGACTGGAAGACAACGATGATTTAGAGAAGCAGTATGGCCTGGCGGAAAGAGCCTGGGCCTGGGTGGCAGGGGACCTGGGTTCTAATCTTGTCTCTGCCACTTGTCTGATGTGTGACTTTGGGCAAATCGTTTCTCTTGAGCCTCAGTTTTCTCAACTGTAAAATGGGGATTCAATATCTGTAGCCCCTCCTACTTAGACCGTGAGCCCCATGTGGGACAGGGACTGTGTCCAACTTAATTAAAGTTTACTTATCCTGGTGCTTAGAACAGTATTTGACACATAGTAAGCACTTAACAAATACCATAAAGAGAAAGAAAAGAATTTAGAGAACAATCCATGGCTGAGTGACAGCTGGGCGGCTCAGCTGGAGATCTACCATGAGGTCCACATGATGATTTTGGGGGTTTGAGCCCAGAGTTCCTCTGGATCTCACAGGCATAATAATTGTAGTATTTGTTAAGCACTTACTATATGCCAGGTATTCTTCTAAGCCCAGGGGTAGATTTGAGATAATTGGGTTGGACATAGTCCTTGTCCCACATAGGGCTCACAGTCTTAATCCCCATTTTACAGAGAGGGAACTGAGGCACAGAGAAGTTTAGTGACTTGCCCAAGGTCATATAGCAGACAAGTGATGGAGCTGGGTTTAGAACCCAGGTCCCTCTGACTCCCAGTCCTGTGCTCTCCCTGCTATGTCCAGGTACCAGGTGAAGAGAGATTTCAGCCAGAACAGAACTGGACGGGAGGGATTTGGGCCCCTCTGGCAAACCTTACTGGCCATTAATGAAAAGTGCTTGGATATGGGTGGGGCTGGGAACAACATGATCACTGGGCTTTGTGCCTCCTTCCCTCCAGGGATTCTGGGGCTTTGAGACACCTGCCTCTGTCCAGGCCCTGCGTAGCTAGTTCTGAGCTGGACAATTAGTCCAGTGGGAGCAAAAGGCCTGAGCTGGGGCCAAGGCCCCTCTTTGCTTTCTTTGTGAATATTATCACTGATTAATCAACAATCAACCAGAGGTATTTACTGAGTGCTTACCATGTGGAAAGCACTGTACTGAGCACTTGGGAGGATATAATGCAACAGAATTAGCAGTCACATTCCCTGCCTATAATGAGTTTAGAGTCTACAGTCAATCAAAGGATTGATTGAGTCAGGGAAGAGCTGAGTGTTCAGGCTTAGTCTGGAAATCCCAGTCCACTGAGTGGATCCAAATCCCTGGCCAACTCCTTTCCTGATGCAGTCTCCCAGGACCTGGGGTCAGGGTGGCTGCAAGATGGATTAGGTAGGCCCAGTGCTTTGCCCCTGAGCTGACCCAAGGGGGAATTTCAGAAGCTCTGAAACCAGTCTGGACAAAGGAGGGGCAGGACTGAGGTGGATGGAACCCAATGGACTCCTTTATTAAGGTCATTGGCGTCAGTGAAAGGCCCAAAGCTCAGGGGAAGGACAACCCCAGTGCAAGATCGTCTCCAATCCCTTCCCACTCCACTTGCTGCGGGGTCAGTGGTGCAGGGATAAGAGCAGGGTGGCCTTCCTTCTTAACAATCAATCAGTAAATCAAACAATAATATTTACTGAGCATTGTACTAAGTGCTTGGCAGAGTACAATACAACAGAATTAGCAGACACATCCCCTGCCCATAACAAGCATGCAGTCTAAAGCGGGAGACAGACGTTAATACGATCGAATAAGGAATTTAAAATAAATAATTCAAAGCTATGTACGCAAGTGATGTGGAGTTGGGGGTAGGGTGAATATTTCATGTCCAGAGACTGATCCAAGTGCAGAGACTGATGCAGAAGGGGGAGTGAGTGGGCAAAAGAGGGCTTAAACTGAGAAGGCCTCTTGGAGGAGATGTGTGACACCTTAATAATGTTTTGAAGCTGGAGAGATTGGTGGTCTGGTGGATATGGAGGGAGTTCCAGGCCAGGGGGAGGATGTGGGAAAGGGGTTGGCGGCAAGATAAAATCGGGGCACAGTGAGTAAGCTGGCTCTAGAGGAGCGGAGCATGCAGACTGGACTGTAGTAGATCAGTGAGGTGAGATAGAATGGGCAGAGCTATTGAGTGCTTTAAAGCCAATGGTAAGGAATTTCTGTCTGATGCAGAGGTGGGTGGTTAGCCATTGATGGTTCTGCTGTATGACTTTGGGCAAGTCACTTAACTTCTCTGTGTCTTAGTTATCTCATTTACAACATGGGGATTGAAACTGCAAGCCAGACTGATAACTGTCCAAACTGATAAACCTGTATCCACCCCAGTGCTTAAAACAGTGTTTGGCACACAGTTATCAGATACCGTAATAGTAATGGTAATCTCCCCCAGCACTTAGTGAAGTACCTGACTAGTGGTGGAGCCAGGTTTAGAACCCAGGTCCTCTGACTCCCAGGCCCATGCTCTTTCCACTAGGCCACACTGCAGAGTTTAGAGTCCAATCATTTTTCTGCCTGAGCGGTTAGACACCATAGTGACCCGCACCGGGGAGTTGGGAATTGCCTGCAGATTCTAAGCTTGTAAATTCTCCTGCCGCTCCCATCTCTGCAGGCAGAAATGAGAACCTTTCTTCCCCGACAGCTTGTTGGTTTTAGGGTCTCGGTGGGGTTTGGGAATGTATTAACACAGGCAGCCTGCCGGAACATTTTTATTTTCTGGCCCTGGCTTTTCCGGCGAGCCGCAGCCAAAGAGTTTCCATTAGCCACGTTCAGTGCGCTAAGTCGGTCTCGAGTCAGTAGCTGAAGAGTCTGTGAAGCAGCTGGAACAGAGCGATGAGGTTCTCACACCATCTTTCCTGGAGGGAGATGCTGAGGTGTGGCCCGGCCCCAGTAGCCAGAAAGACTATTTGTGGTCAGGCACATGGATTTTAAGACTGCTTCCTCTCATCTTTTCTCTCTGTAGTCCTTTCTCTATACCCAGGACTGGAAGTCCTTTTAATTAATAATTAAATTGATTAATAATTTCTCACCACACTCTGGACCTTGTCCTGGGCTTTCTCAGAAGAGAAAGTCGCTTGACCCCCAATCCCTAAAGCAGTTACGTACACATCCATGTACTTCGTGGCTTCCCGTAGCAGGAATTTACTGTCGCTGATTTCAAAGTCTGTCTCCCCAGCTTAAGTTCATTAAGGGCAGGGATCACGTCTCCCAACTCGAATGTATTGTACTCACCCAAAAATTTAGGATTAGAACCCAGTTCCTTCTGATTCCCAGGCCCAGGCTCTATTATCTAGGCCTCGCTGCTTCTCATTCATCTGAAACTCTGCTGTCCTTTGCCTTTCTTGCTCTCATTTCTTAGCCTTTTTTTAGTGCTAGAAAACAACAGTAATGGTAATTAATAATTAAGGTATTTTTTCAGTGCTTACTATGTGCCAAGCACTGTGGTAGATACAAGGTTATTGGTTTTGAACCCAGTCCCTGTCCCACGTGGGGCTCACAGTCTAGTAGGATTTAACCCCCATTTTACAGATGAGGAAACTGAGGTAGAGGGAAGTGAAATAACTTGCCCAAGGTCACACAGCAGACAAGTGGCAGAGCCGGGATTAGGAGCCAGATCCTCTGACTCCCAGGCCAGTGGTCTTTCCACTAGGCCACGCTGCTTCTCTGAAACAGTGAGGCAGATTCTTCCTCTGCAACATCTCAACTCTTTGCTGGAGGGGAAGTGGACACTGGGAAACAACATTAGCATTTTCAGTCTGAATCCAGGCCCCCAGTTTCCAGAGGGGTGGAACCAAGGCCACTGGAGCAAACGGCATGGGAAACAGCATGGGTAGATAGAGCACGGATCCGGGAGTCACCAAGGCCTGGGTTCTAATCCCACCTCTGCCACTTATCTGCTGAGTGACCTTGGGCAAGTCACTTCACTTCTCTGTGCTTCAGTTACCTCATCTATAAAATGGGGTTGGAGACTGTGAACTCCACATGTGAGCACTGTGGGACAGGGACTGTGTCCAATCTGATTACTTTGTATCTGCCCCAGTGCTTAGAACAGTGCTTGGCATTTACTGGTTTTTTCTCTTTCTTCTTTCTCTAAATTAATTTGTGCCTGCCTCCCTTGCTGCACTTAAAATTATTTGAGGGCAGGGATCACATAACCCCCTCTCCCCCCACGCTTAGCACTGTGCTTTCTGCCCACAATAGGTGCTCAATAAATATAGCTTGATCGCTTAACTGAACATGGATCACTCATCTGGATGAGTCCTAAACTGTCACTCACATGAAGATGCAAGGATTCTCTGCTCTTGACTTACATGATTAGTCTGTCTGTAGACTTCCTGTTAATAATAATAATAATAATAACAATAATGTTGGTATTTGTTAAGCGTTTACTATGTGCAGAGCACTGTTCTAAGCGCTGGGGTGGATACAGGGTCATCAGGTTGCCCCACATGAGGCTCACAGTCTTAATCCCCATTTTACAGATGAGGGAACTGAGGCACAGAGAAGTGAAGTGACTTGCCCACAGTCACACAGCTGACAAGTGGCAGAGCTGTTAAACCAGATGCTCATGGTAAGAATGAGTGGAAGTAGTCCAGACCTATTAGCTGTGGCCTCTTCCTGTAGGTATCATAAAGCTGTTCACCCAAGCATCCTTCATTGCCTTTACTGGGGGAAGGATATTGGATTGGATGGACTGATCCACTATTGATGTCACTTATGTTGTGGAAGTCTTATGCTGTTGCGTAGGGTGGAGAACACACCAGGGGAATCTGGCCTAGTGAAAAAATGGCAGAATTAATGTGGAGGTGGAGAGATGGGGAAGAATCAATCGGAAAAATCCCAACCATCTAAGGGCAAATAGGAAGTAAGGCAAAACCAGGGGAACCCAAATGATTGTAGGAGGAAGCAAGATTGCTCACACTGAGCAGGCACCTGCTTGTTTTCTGACCACTGGGGAAAAATTAGTGTCAGGCGGAACAGAGCATGAAAAATGTAATGCTTCGAACCCCGTGTAGGAGGGATGGCTCTGGAACTTTCAAATCACCCAGCAGCGTTATAAAGGTTAATGAGTGCCGGGCTTGTGAATTGAAAGAGAAACGGGCCAGAAAAACTACCCATAACCTTCTGTTTTGGCTCAACCTGCCTGTGGTAGGAAGGCTTGGGAGGAAGGAGGCTCTTCCTCCAACATTCCTCCCTAATGTCACATATAAAAATCAATCAATCATATTTATTGAGCGTTTTCTGTGTGCAGAACACTATACTAAGCGCTTGGGAGAGTACAGTATAACAGAGTTAGTAGGCACAGTTCCTATCCACAAAGGAGCTTACAATCCAGGGGGGGAGACAGACATTGAAATAAATTAGGAATATATACGTAAGTGCTCTGGGTCTGAGGGTGGGGTGAACAAACAGTATACATCCAAGAGCAAGGACGACGCAGAAGGGAGAAGGAATAGAGAAATGAGGGCTGAGTTGGGGAAGGCTTCTTGGAGGAGATGGACTTTTAATAAAGCTTTAAAGGGGTGGGAGGGAGTGGTGGTCTGTCATTTATGAAAGGGGAGGGAGTTCCAGGCCATGGAGGGGTTGGCGGAGAGATAGACGAGATGAAGGTATACAGAGTATGTTGATGTTAGTAGTCTAAAGTTTTTTGGGTTTTTTTTCTCCAGGAGTATGGGACGGTTGCTGGCCGTTACTTGATGCCTGATCTGGGACACAGGATGGATACTCATCTTTGGGGGAGTTGGGGAGGGGCAGAGGAGGTTGGGGGGGGGTGGCCTATAGGTAACCAGGATGGTTTCTTAGGCTGAGAAGGCTGGCTACCTCAGGAAACGAGGACCTCCCCTGGAATGGGCAGAAGTCAATGCTCCCTTAGCCACCTGAGTGATGCTACTTAGAGTCGTGGCTACGGGTGGTCTTCTAATCTTGGTGGCAGGGCCCAGACTAAGTAGAAGACGGGGATGACACTTGTCATAGGCTCCATCTACGGGGAGGCTCTGGACTGGGTTTCTAAGCTTTTCACAGAGAATTGGGACAAGTCACTCAACAGCATTTATTAAGCATCTACTGTGTGCAGGGCACTGCACAAATACCTTGGGAGAGCGCAATTGAGAGCAATGGCCCCTGCCCTCAGGGAACTTAGACTCTAATGAAGGAAATGCTGCACAAGAGGAATGCATTGCCTTAAGGTTCAGAATTTCAGATCTGGGCAAAACTAGGCACATTTGGGAGGATTTGCTTGGGTACCTATAAGACCAAGAGGAGAAGATTTGCCAACCCGAGTCTTCACGGATGGGAACATTGTTCGCTGCTGAACCCCTTGACTATCTTTCCTTGTCTCTCCACGACATTTGCAAAATGACAAAACTGCAGTGTGCTTCCTTCACTTCCCTAGTTCCTCCCCAGTCCGTACCATGAGGACTCTGCTTCCTTTTCGGTGGAATGACTCAGCTGTGTGTTGGAGGTGATACTCCCAAGAACTGCACTCTCTTGGGGTATCCATTACACAGATGTGAACGTGGGCATCCTGAGAAGAAGCTGTCAGTCCTGCCAAGACAAAAGAAGGCTAATGACATTTTGAAAAAAGACCTCAAATTGGCAACCTCCATTCCCCCTGATACTGAGCGAAATAGAATTCTTGTACAACGGGAACCTCACAGCTCTTCTCAGGACTGGGTCGGGAGGAAGAAGGAGGGTCCAAAGAGAGAGTTTTGGTGAATGACAATGAGGAAGGGGGCTTCTGTTCTAGAATGATTGTGGTGCTAACATGCCTCTGGCTCCCACATATTTCAGGAGCGAATCTGCCTTTGAGAGATGTAACACGGATGTGTTTCGGGTAAAAACCAACAATGTAGGACCCATCTACAAGATCAGGTGAGACGCTGCTGGGATTTCTCTTGCCTGTAAGCTCCTTGACAGCAGAGCATGTGCCTACCAACTCTATTTTTTTAAAATGGTATTTGTTAAGTGCTTACTATGTGCCAGGCACTGAATTAAGTGCTGGAGCAGATGCAAGATAATCAGGTTGAACATGATACATGTCCCGCATGTCTTAATTCCCATTTTACAGATGAGGTAACTGAGGAAAATAAAAGTTAAGGGACTTGCCCGAGGTCATACAGCAGACAAGTGACAGAGCCAGGATTAGTACCCACGTCTTTCTGACTCCTAGGCCCATGCTCTATCCACTAAACCATGCTGCTTCCTATTAGGCGTCACTGCTTCCCTGCTGCTGTTGTATTGAATTCTCCCATGCTCTTTGTATAGTGGTCTGCACAGACTAAGTGCTCAATAAATACTTTTGATTGGGAGGTGTAGTAACGGTAACCAGTGACTCCGTCCTTTTGGTCTTATCCCTCTTCTATTCCGGTGCACAGGCTCAGGTAAGGATAAGTTCCCAACAGTTTATGTTGTACCTATCTCAATGCATAGTGCGGTGCTTGGCACAAAGCAAGCATTTAACAAATGCCATCATCATCAAAGGCCATTGTAGAGTCACCTTTTTCAATGGCATTTGTTAAGCGATTACTATGTGCCAGGCACTATGCTAGGCACTGGGATAGATCCAAGATATTCGGGTTGGACACAATTTCTGTCCCACTCAGGGCTCACGGTCTTAATCCCCATTTTACAGCTGAAGTAACTGAGGCATAGAGGAAGTGAAATGACTTGCCCAAGGTCACACAGCAGGCCAGTGGAGGAGCTATTAGAACCCAGCTCCTATGACTCCCAGGACCGTGCTCATTCCGCTAGCCATCTCTGCTTCTCCTTTCCCAGGAGAACTTGACAAACCCGTATCTGCTTGACGTGGCTTCAGTTGAGTCCCGCCCGTGGATAAAGAATAGCTTGATCTCTGGGGGTCCCTTCTAGTCTGAGGAATCTGGGTCTCAGATCAAGGTAATGAGAAGTGAGAGCAGATTACTGAGGTGGTTCTGCAGTGTTTAAGTTCTTCTGCTGCTCATTAAAGATATCCCGAGGTCTCAACGAGTACATACATGTCCGATTTGTGGAGGTCGCGGTGTGTCATTAGCCCGGTGGTGTCAGGATGAGAGGCAGAGTCTTGCCCTTCTGGGAATCCTCTGGGTACAAATTCAACAGCGGGCAGTAAGAGGTGTCTTTCTGATAACTGTGTAGGAGCTGGGCCTCTCAGTTGATGTCTTCGGGTCTCATAAATCACGAAAACTCTTAACCCAAATGGCACCATGGCACTTGATCCCTTCACTGTGCACTTCCCCTTGCATAAATGATTGCTATTTGATTATTACTTGTTGCGGGATAATATTTCTTTATACAAAGCACATATTAAATGCTGGAGAAAGTTAAAAGATAATGTAGTCACAGTCCCGCGATTAGACTCTCCTTTGAGCACTTACTCTTTCATTTAGCATTCTTTCATTTTAATGATGCTATTTCTCACAGCTCCATTCCACTTGGAGATAACACTGCTTACTGAGAGTTTACTGAAGCAGCTTAATTTCCTCTTCTCAACCTTTTAAGTATTTTGACTGAAGTGAATAGAATGACTAATGCCCCTTTCAATTTTGTATTTAGATAAGGGAAGCTCTTTTTGACATAAATCAGGGCAGATGCATTTAAGTAGGATAATGACAGCTCTCTAGGATACCTATAAACCCAAGGTGCTGCTTTTTGCTGAGTAGGAGGTGAAAGATAACAAACACTTGGAAATAAACACTTGAGAAGCAGTGTGGCCTAGGTGGAGAGAGCATGGGCCTGGGAGACAGAATAGCTGGGTTCTACTCCCGTCTCTGCCACTTGTCAAATGTGTGACTGTGGGCAAGTCACTAAAGTTCCCTGTGCCTCAGTTACCTCATCTGTAAAGTGGGGATTAAGGCTGTGCTCCCCATGTGGGACATGGAATGTGTCCAACCTGATTATCTTGTATCTACCCCAGCACTTAGTACAGTGCCTGGCACATAGTGAGGGCTTAACAGATACCTAGCATAAACATAAATGTGTGTACTCACATTCATATTTTATTTAAAATATTTTATTATTGGTAAATATTAGCAGTATTTGATCAATTATCTATATTTATTGTGTTGTCTGATGATTTTAAATAACCACCCAGTTCTCCTAAAGCACAGGCCTCATTCTCACCAAACCCAGCATTGTAACACTCGACATTCATATGAATGTCTGTTTCCCTCTCTAGACTGTAAGCTCATAATGGGGAAGGAATGTGTCTGCTAATTCTCCTGGAGAGTACTCCCCCAAGCACTTAGAAAAGTGCTCTGCACATAGAAAGCGCTCAATAAATACCACTGATAGATCAACTGTAATGTTCACCGTGTCCAACGCCTCATGCATAGGCAGAAAACATGTATGCACAAGCCATCCCTTCTGGCACTGCATCGTCCTGGGTCCGAACAGGCTCGTATTCCCAGGAGGGTGCTTCCCAGTTCCTTAACAATGTGATAGCCAAAATGTAGAGGGAAAACATGTTTTCAGACAGAACTAGGTTTACTTATTTTGCTCTGGTCAAGTTTTGGGATTCTATTGGAAATCTTACATTGGTTGGAACTCTCTTGCTTAACACTCTATTTTCATGGGACCAATTAAGAGTGCTCGCCAGATTGAAATAAAGAGTTCAGACAGGGTCCCTGACCCGCAGGAACTCACAACCTAAAAACGCTGTGGGAGGAATGATGATGATGATGACGAGAAAGGGGTGCCCGGACCCTCACGTTGGCCCAGGCGGGTGCAGATGGTTGTCTTTTGTGATTCTTTGGGGCGGCAGGATTGAGCACGACAGCACCGGACTGAACGCCAGCTGGTTCCTGGACAGAGTGGTGGTGACGGACATGAACCGGCCTCACCTCCGCTACTATTTCGCCTGCAACAACTGGCTGAGCAAAGAGGAGGGCGATCGGCAGTACTGCAGGGATCTCATGGGCAGCTTCAACCCCATGGACGTCCCCAGAGGTGGGTGCTGCTTTCCCCTCACCGGGGTGGGGAGGGGGGCCGTGGAGGGCATCCTCTTTTGGGCAACTGCGTAGGGCGTGTATAGAACCTGGTAACAGTAATAGTAATGAGCGAAGAGGAGGGACTGCAGGGTCCCGATGGGTAGCTTTTTCTTTTCTTTATGGTATTTGTTAAGTGCTTTCTATGTGCTAAGCGCTGGGGTAGATACAAGGTAATCAGGTTGGATACAGTCCATATCCCATATGGGGCTCACAGTCAAAAATCCCCATTTTACAGATGAGGTAGCTGAGGCACAAAGAAGTTAAGTGACTTGTCCAAGGTCACACAGCAGACAAGTGGCAGAGCCGGGATTAGAACTCGGGTCCCTTTGTCTCCCAGGCCTGTGCTCTATCCACTAGACCACGCTGCTTCAACCCCATGGACGTCCCTAGAGATGGGAGCTGCTCACTGTTGAGGGGGGCGGGGGGCAGTGGAGGGGATGCCCCCTAATGAGCAAGTGGGGGGGCCTGCAGAACCTGGTAACAATAATAATAATGATCACTGTGGTACCTGTAAGTGGTTAGTAAAGTGATAAGCACTTAGGTACAGTGCTAAGTGTTTAATACAATGCTTTGCGCACAGTAAGTGCTCGACAGATACGATTGAATGAATGGTACGTGCTTACTACTACTAATAATGGTGGCATTTGTTAAGCACTTACTATGTGCCCAGCACCGTTCTAAGCGCTGGGGTAGATCAGGGTAATCAGGTTGTCCCACTTGGGCCTCACAGTTTTAATCCTCATTTTAGAGATGAGGTAACTGAGGCACAGAGAAGTTACGTGACTTGCCCGAAGTCAGCCGACCAGAGGCGGAGCCGGGATTAGAACCCACGACCTCTGACTTCCAAGCTGGTGCTCTTTCCACTAAGCCACGCTGCCGAGAACTGAGCTAAGCCCTGGGGTAGAGACGATACAGTCAGATCAGGTACAGACCCGCTCCTACAAAATGAGGTTCCCGGTCCAAGGCGGAGGGAGCCTCCTGATTCCTCATCAGCAGAGCCAGTGGTCATAGTGGCAACAGCAGCAACAGGATTAAACCCATCGATGGTATTTGTTGAGCGCTTACTGGGTGCAGAACACTGAACTACACGCTGGGGAGAAAAATCCTTCTCTTTACCGGAGGTCGGCCAACGAGATGACGGAATATTTCTAGGATCCACTGGGAGAAGATCAATGTTTCAGGCTCTGTGGTCTTTGAGGAAGGGAGACAACACAGCACCTTGTCCTGGAGTTATTTACAGACTAAGGAGAGATGAGTCAAACGCCACTAGAACTTCCAATATCAAGCGTGTGTAACCATAGAAAAAGATTCACGAGAACGCAATCGACAGAAATATATTTGCTGGTTAAGTGTCAAGGGATAACTGGAGCAATTGGAGTGGCCATTCATATGGGGAGGGGGGAGGAGTCAGTTCGGGAAGGCTTTGTGGAGCAAGTGATTTTTAGTACAGGCTTGAAGGAAGGAATCAATCGATCAATCAATCTGGGATTTATTGAGCACTTACTGTGCACTGAACATTGTACCTTACAGTAAGAGGACGGAACATGATTTGGAGGAAAGGCCTTTTCTCCCTCCTTGCGCTGCGTCTCTTCGATCCAAAGGGGATAGGATGCCACTTTTAGTAGCACCCTGACTGTCACCAATCCTCCCCATCCTGCTTCTGGAGCTCGAGGAGACGTGAAACAACTAGCTCGGGGCACACAGTGAGTGAGTGGCGGAGCAGGGATTTGGACACGTAGCCCTTGGAGTTGAGGCTTGGCCTCCCGCTGCTTCGCCAGAAGACTGAGACCTCTTCTTTTTATGACCGCCCTGTTCGGAGTCCCCTCTCCAGTTGTCCCAGAGCACAGATCTGGGAGTCAGGGGACCTGGGTTCTAATTCCAGCTCTGCCACTTGCTTGCTGTGTGCCTTTGGGCAAGTCACTTCATTTCTCCGCGCCTCGGTTACCTCATCGGTAAAATGGGGATTAGGACTGTGAGCCCATGCGGGACAGGAACCTTGTCCAACCTGACAACCTTGTTACCTACCCCAGGGCTTAGTACAGTGCCTGGCATATAATAAGAACTTAACAAATATAAAAAAGCTTTCTTGTAGGTAGCCCTAAAGTCCCTACCAGTTTTCCTGTTCCCACGCATATTAATCTCCATCTGGCCTTGGAAGCCCTGGAGCCCAGCTGTTTTTAAAAGAGTTAAAGGAGAGAGAAACAGAATGATCCATCCTCCTTGGGCACCCCGAGGCTTCTCCTCAGAGAAGCAGGTTGCCAGGTGGCCGGCTGGCATTCTGCACTTTCTGTCCTCGGTCCAACTCTGGAAGGCCCAGAGGAAGACACTGATGATAATGAATTGGAGCCTTCGGAGGGATGGATTAAGCTAATGATTTCAGGAGAGACCAGAAAAGCCCTTCACTGTGACGCTTGCTCCCAAGTTGACAGCAGTGAACGCGGTGATCTGTAACCCAATGTTGGAGCTTAGCCCCGGTCAAGGAGGACACTGAACCTTCACTCATCCCAAAGGTGCGGGCTTGTGTCCTTTAGGCAGGGGTGAGAGCACGGAGAAGTTACTCTTCTTCCGCTCCTCTGTCCACCCTCCCCCATCCTTGTAATCCAGCCATGAAAATAAACACTGGCCTACATATCCATGGCCTATAAGATATCAGGTAGCATATCCGCTGAGCATCAGATGGCAGCGTAAAAGATGTATTACCACAGCTTCTCCTTTCAACTCTCTGTTGGTCATCTTTTCATGATACTTCGCATTGCGGTTTAAGTTTTGTGTTAGTGTTTGTTCACCCCTTCTAAACTGTAAACTTGTTGTGGGCAGGGAAAGTATCAAACCAACTCTGCTGTATCGTACTCTCCGATGCTCTTAGTACAGTGCTCTGCACACATTTAGTGCTTGAGAAATGCCATTGATGATGATGATGGTGACTGTGGAGGAGGCAGGGGGTGGAACTCGATGTGTTTGTGGCAATCAGATTACTTGTGTTCTTTGGATCGAATGATATGAAGGGTCTGATCTCTTACATCTCGGTAACTGAAGTTGCAAAGGAATTCTGGAGAAGAGCAGCGGTGTGGCCTAGTGGAAGCAGCATCGGTCTGGGAATCTGATGAACTGGGTTCTAATCCCAGCTCTGCCACTTGTCTGTGTGACCCTGGGCAAGTCACTTCCCTTCCTCTATCCACCCTGATTGTCTTGTATCTGACCAGTGCTTAGTGCAGTGATTGGCACCTAGCACAAACTTAGCAAGTACTATTTGTACTATTATCATGATGATGTTGATGATGATGTTTCCAAATTCCCAAGTAGTCCTAGTGTATTGTGGAAAAGTCAGGGTTAAGGTTCTGTCCAGCATGAAATAGAAATGAGGCAAGGAGCTAGTTTTAGGTACTTTGGTTTCCTTTTTCTTTTGACTCCTAATTCATCATCATCCTCATCATCACCACCACCACCATCATTCATCACTCACTTGGCACACCCTGATTGCACCTGGGCTTTCGAGGTTGATTTCAACTGTCTGGGAATTTACTCCTGTTCAGTGAGGAGTTTACAATCCAGAGGGAAGCCAAAGACAAAGCAGTATCCCCTGAGCTCCCTCTCTGTACGGAGCATGGCGGATGGTGTGGGAAGAGTACTGGAGGAAGAGCATCCAGCTGTTCCCTCCACCCAAGGGAGATACATTTCTGAGGAAGAGACACAATGACGGAAGTAGACCTACATATTCATGAACATGTACAGGGAGGATAACTAGAGTGACTGCAATCAGGTGGGATTACCCTGGGAAGGTTTCATGGAGGGTGAATTTTGAAGAGGGTGATTGATGTGATCTGATGGAGGAAAAGGGATTCCATGGAGGATGAACTGCCTGAATAAGAGCATGGAGGTGGGAAGAGGGGAATTGTGATTGTAAGCACATCATCTTGGCCAGAGAGAAGAGCATCACCTGTGTAGGAATGTGTCTACCAACTTTATTGCATGGAACTCTCCCAAGCGCTTAGTACAGTGCTCTGCACACAGTAAGCGCTCGATAAATACGATTGAATGATGGACTTGGGGTGAGCGAGTGAAAGCTCTTTAAGTCCACCATTAGAAGCTGTCATTTCTTTTATGAGGCCAAGGGAGTGCCGTAATAGATACAAAAGACTAGAGGAAGATAATTCTTGTTTGCAGTGAGGAGGAAGAGGCTGGAGACGGGGAGTCCAGATCAGAGGCTGTTGTAGTCATCCTGAAGCAACGCATTAGGGCCTGGATTAGGACTTGGCCAGCAGGAATGGAGGGGAAAGAGAGTCAGGAATTTTAAAAGCGCTGGACTGGAAAGAGGGCGGTGAAGGAGAGAGTGAAGTAGCTTTTTTGTAAAGCATATATGCTTAAAAATGGGAACGATACCTGCTTCAGAAAAGTCAGGGTCACTGGGTAAACCACAGTAACTCAGTATAAAAGGAGCTGCTGCAATTCTTTTTTATTTGATTTTCTCTGACCTCCCTCCTCAGGCCCCACTCCCCCCACCCACCCGCTCTGTTACTGATACTGCAACATCCCACCAGATGTTAAAATCCGAGAACAACATCTCATTAATTATGTGGTTACTCTCACCATCTTCTACTCCAACATCCATAAGGAATTGGCAAGAATGCAATTTGAGTCCATTGCTTACCAGGCCAGTTTGACCAGCTATTAATTTCGTTTACACATGGGCAGTAAACTTTTTACTGTTTCCCCTTGAGCAGTTTTATGTTGTGATGGCAGGATATAAACAAACCTCCTTTCTCAGTGTCAGCTGCAGGCTTTGGCCTAAAGGGAAAGTCTAGTACTGTGCCTTAGCTTCTCCCCGACTCTCCTCTCTGCCCCAGGGAAGGCAGATTGCTCTGCTCAGCCCGTGCATGAAGCCTGGAGTTCCAGACAAGGTTTATCTGTCACATGTTTGGACCAAGGTCTAATGCCCAGCGTCAGTGGTGCTGCTGGGCCTCTTTTCAACACCTGAGGTGAAGATGAACAGCTGGTTATTAATAATAATGATAGTAATAACAATAGTTATTTTTATGATTGTGGCATTTTTGAAGCTCTTACTATGTGCCAGGCACTGTACTAAGCACTGGGGTAGATACAAGGTAATCAGGTTGGTTACAGTTCCTGTCCTGTGTGGGGCTCAGTCTTAATCCTCGTTAACAGATGAGGTAACTGAGACACAAAGAAGATAAGTGACTTGCCCAAGGTTCCACATCATTCATTCATTCATTCAATAGTATTTATTGAGCGCTTACTATGTGCAGAGCACTTACTAAGCGCTTGGAATGAACAAGTCGGCAACAGATATAGTCCCTGCCGTTTGACGGGCTTACAGTCTAATCGGGGGAGACGGACAAACGAGAACAATGGCAATAAATAGAGTCGAGGGGAAGAACATCTCGTAAAAACAATGGCAACTGAATAGAATCAAGGCGATGTACAATTCATTAACAAAATAAATAGGGTAACGGAAATATATACAGTTGAGCGGACGAGTACAGTGCTGAGGGGATGGGAAGGGAGAGGGGGAGGAGCAGAGGGATGGGGGAAAAGAGGGTTTAGCTGCAGAGAGGTGAAGGGGGGGTGGTAGAGGGAGTAGAGGGAGAAGAGGAGCTCAGTCTGGGAAGGCCTCTTGGAGGAGGTGAGTTTTAAGTAGGGTTTTGAAGAGGGGAAGAGAATCGGTTTGGCAGAGGTGAGGAGGGAGGGCGTTCCGGGACCGCGGGAGGACGTGGCCCGGGGGTCGACGGCGGGATCGGCGAGACCGAGGGACGGCGAGGAGGTGGGCGGCGGAGGAGTGGAGCGTGCGGGGTGGGCGGTAGAAAGAGAGAAGGGAGGAGAGGTAGGAAGGGGCAAGGTGATGGAGAGCCTTGAAGACTAGAGTGAGTAGTTTTTGTTTGGAGTGGAGGTTGATAGGCAACCACTGGAGTTGTTTAAGAAGGGGAGTGACACGCCCAGATCGTTTCTGCAGGAAGATGAGCTGGGCAGCGGAGTGAAGAATAGACCAGAGCGGGGCGATAGAGGAGGAAGGGAGGTCAGAGAGAAGGCTGACACAGTAGTCTAGCCGGGATATAACGAGAGCCCGTAGCAGTAAGGTAGCCGTCTGGGTGGAGAGGAAAGGGCGGATCTTGGCGATATCGTAGAGGTGAAACCGGCAGGTCTCGGTAACGGATAGGATGTGTGGGGCGAACGAGAGAGACGAGTCAAGGATGACACCGAGATCGCGGGCCCGAGAGACGGGAAGGATGGTCGTGCCATCCACGGGGATAGAGAAGTCTGGGAGAGGACCGGGTTTGGGAGGGAAGATGAGGAGCTCAGTCTTGCTCATGTTGAGTTTTAGGTGGCGGGCCGACATCCAGGTGGAGACGTCCCGGAGGCGGGAGGAGATGCGAGCCCGAAGGGAGGGGGAGAGGACAGGGGCGGAGATGTAGATCTGCGTGTCATCTGCGTAGAGATGGTAGTCGAAGCCGTGAGAGCGAAAGTGTTCACCGAGGGAGTGAGTGTAAATGGAGAACAGAAGAGGGCCGAGAACTGACTCTTGAGGAACTCCAACAGTTAAAGGATGGGAGGGGGAGGAGGCGCCAGCGAAGGAGACCGAGAATGACCGGCCAGAGAGGTAAGAGGAGAACCGGGAGAGGACGGAGTCCGTGAAGCCAAGGTGAGATAAGGTATGGAGGAGGAGGGGATGGTCGACAGTGTCAAAGGCAGCAGAGAGGTCAAGGAGGATCAGAATGGAGTAGGAGCCATTGGATTTGGCAAGAAGGAGGTCATGGGTGACCTTAGAGAGAGCAGTCTAAGCTACCAAGATCACCTCCTATTCTGCCCCAACCCCTGCCCCTCTTCCCACCCTTCAGGACCTGTATGGGAAGCACATCTCCCTAAATGCAGCAGCTCTTTGGGGCATTTCCCCCACAGACACAGAGTCCCATGAAAACTGAACAAAGGGAGAAGAGAAAGACGGGGCAGAAGACATTCAGAAAGATGGGACAGAGGACATTCAATTTCCTTCTGGCTTGCTGCCTGTCTCTCATCTGCCCTGATGCTTCACTTCTTTTAAACCCGCTCATGGATGTGCGTTGAATCTCAGGGCTCATCTAGGCCTTCCCTCAGGAACCAGGCACTCATCCCAGCGTGGCCTAGTAGAAAGAGTAAGGACTAGGAGTCTGAAGATGGTGGCTTCTAGTGTCGGCTCCGCCACTAGTCTGCTGTGTGACCTTGGGCAAGTCAATTCACTTCTCTGGGCCTCAGTTACCTCATCTCTAAAAAGGGGATTGAAATTATGAGCCCTAAGTGGGACAGGAAATGTGTCCAACCTGATTGACCTGTATCTACCCCAGCGCTTAGTAGCGTGCCTGACATAGTGAGTGTTTAACAAATACCATTATTATTATTATTATCACCCATATGCTCAGAGTCTAAAATCAAGACAAGGAGGAGGGGAGACAGTGGTGACGAGTGGGGGCCGATGCAATTTTTCCCACTGTTGGCAGCTCTCTTTGGCCTGGAGATGGTCAACAGGTGCTATGCTGGATGCTCACCAGAGTAGGTTACTGTCCTCCCACAATTTCTCAGTTGAGGCCGGTGTACATAACCCACGTCTAGTGCTGTGCAATTTTTTTTAAGGTTTTGTTAAGCGCTTACTATGTGCCGGGCAGTATACTAAGCGCTGGGGTAGATACGGGCTAATCAGGTTGGACACAGTCCGGGTCCCACATGGGGATCAGAGTCTTCACCCCCATTTTACAGATGAGGCAATCAATCGTATTTATTGAGTCCTTACTATGTGCAGAGCACTGTTCTAAGTACTCGGGATAGTACAGTGCAACACAATTAGCAAAGACGTTCCCTGTCCATAACGATCTTATAGTCTAGAGGTAACTGAAGTGAAGTGACTTGCCCAAGGTCACCCAGCAGACGAAAGGCGGAGCCAGGTCCTTCTGACTCCCAAGCCCAGTGTCGTTCCCAGTGAGTTCCCTAAATGACCCCACCCCACTCCATGAAACCTTAACAAGAACACGATAGTAATTTGAAAATCTCTTAGTCCATTAAGTAGCCCCTTCCGGGACCCTCCTGAGGCAGCTGCTCTACTTGCCCCACCTTCCGTTTGCCCCTGACAAATAGGTAGAAAATACTGAGACGCAGTTTGTCAAACAACCATAAATGGGTCTTTTGAGTTTATTTGCCAGGCTGGGTGTGTCTGAGCTAGGAAGCGGTGGGAAAGGTGGAAAGTCTTTGTTCAAGGTCCCCTAGCTGTCCTGAGGTTGGATTGTCAGTGCGCTGATAAATGGCTGGCTTGCGGTTGAGGCCAGGAGGTCCCGGATCTATGTTTCTATGTAGCATTCCTCTTTCTTTCCCCCCCAGTTTTCCTGCCATGCCCCTCCCTCGTCCCCATCCACGATCCTCCCTTCCCCCTTCTCACATGCCCTGTTAAAGGCTCGGTTTAAAAATCTCCAGGGAAGGAGACTCAACAACCTCCCTCGTTAAATTGTTCCGGTGTTTAATAACCCTCGCTGCTGGCAAGTTTTCCATTATGTCTAACCTCAGTCCCTCCTGCTGTGATTCTAAACCGTTTCCTGTTATTCTGTCCTCAGCGGAGATGGCAGACAGCTGCCTCCCTCTGGATAATAATCCCCTGGACACGCCTTAGGACAGGATTATTTCAGGGTTGTGTCTGTTCTTCCAATGTCTAATCTCCTCCCCTACATTCAGAAGACACAGGGTGAGACAGGTCTGGTGGTTTTTATGGTGGTTTTATGGTAGCCCTACTAACAACACCCTCATTGCTACGGATATACCCTCACTCCTTTGTATTTACTGAGCACTTACTCTGTGCAGAGCACTGTACTAAGCATTTGGGAGAGTACAATAGTCTTGGTAGCCATGATCCCCGACCTCAAGGAGTTTACAATTTAGTCTATCTAGATTGTAAGCTCACGTGGGCAGGTAATGTATCTATTTAGTGTTATATCCTACTCTCCCAAGCGCTTAGTACAGTGCTCTGCGCACAGAAAGAGCTCAGTAGATACGATTGAATGAATGAATGAAATTACAAGTAGGGGAAGCAACAGCATAAGGCTGTGTACGTAAGTAGCATGGAGTAGTGGATAGAGCATGGGGCTGAGTGTCAGAAGGACCTGCGTTCTAATCCACTACTCGTCTGCTGTGTGACCTTGGGCTAGTCACTCAACTTCTCTGTGCCTCAGTTACCTCATCTCTAAAATGAGGATTGACACCTTGAGCCCCATGTGGGACAAGGGACTGGGTCCAACCCGATTTGCTTGTCTCCACCCCGGCACCTAGTACAGTGCCTGGCACAAAGTAAACGCTTAACAAATACCGAAATTACTACTATTAATATTAGTGCTTAGGGGAGCTTGATGGGGATTGTGTGAGCATTAAATGCTTAGAGGGATATGGACTCAAGTGCATAAGTGACCCAGTAGGGAGGGATAACAGGTTGGGGAGATGAAGGGTTAGTCAGGGAAGGCTTCCTGGAGGAGATGTGATTTTAATCGGGCTTTGAAGACGGGGAGAGTAGCTGACCATCAGAGACAAAGAGAGAGCGGGTTCCTACCTACTTTATATGCTCTGACTCCTACCCTCACGCTCTTGCTCAGCGTCACAGGAAGATGGAGGCAGCAATGTGGGAAACAGGAAGAGGACAGGATGAGGTCCACGTCTCAGAGAGGGCTGCACTGACAGGATTAGCTCAAGGTGCGGTCAGTCCCAGAACCCAGTCGCCCCAAACCCCAGCCCGGTCCCCACTTCTCGAGTCAATCCTGCCTCCCACTGGGCCAGCCACCCAGTATTTGGACCATCACGTGGCTAAAATCAGCACAGACCACAGACCATGACGCGTTCTCGCGGGCCTGCCAACTTGGCTCCCGAAGACACACTTGGAGCCAAGAGCTGCTTTCCAGCTGGCTCCTCAGCTGTTCACACCCCAAGGTTATTAAAGATCAAACACAATGACTTATAAATGTTTCAGACCACAGTGGACGGGCAAAGCCTGACAAGACCTCACATTCAGAGGGGGACAGCGCTGTGACGGTAACCTGTCAGTGAACCCCAGCTGGGCGACGGCTCGGTCCCCTTAATTAGTGATAGCTCTTTCTGTGGGCCACTTTTAATCTTCTCCAGTGGATAAATAATAAATATGACTACAATGGGCCTGCATTCTGCCTGGGAAATCTAAAGGGCTATTGAAAGTCCCCTGTCATTCTTCTCACGGGGGGCAGACGTGAGGATGCGCTGTTTTGTCTGGAACTCAAGGAAGGGGGAGGTGACAGCTTGGACCAGGATGCATTTACCCCCAAACTCTCAGGACCGTGAGAGGCTGATTAACTTTCCTCTTAATTAAATGGGACACACGGTTCCGGTAGCGGAAAAATGCATCCAGTCTGTGGAAACCTAGAAATGAGATGGTACTAAACCAATGGGATCCCACTCTTACTGCTCAGAGTAATCACATCATCATTATCACTTAGAGTTATCTCCACCCGGTAACCATGCTATAATGACATTACATTGTGCAGCATACTATATGGTAATTGCAACTGTAGTACAATGTATGTATGCCTCTTTGGCACAATGAAATGGTAAAATCCCTAAAGTGACTTGGAGGAAAGGCACTCTGTGTGTGTAAACTAATTCTATATTAGCAGAAGATATACTTGTCAACTATAATGTAATGTATTCCAAATTTAAGGTTCCTTTTTATAATTGTAAAATGAAAAAGTGTAACCACAGAAATAATTTATGCAATGCACACATATCTCCCACATCTGTCTTTTAATTCACTGTGGGTAGGGAACGTGTCTACCAACTCCGTTATATTGTACTCTCCCAAGCGCTTAGTAAGATCTCAATAAATATGACTGATAGATTGATTTTGGCGCAACAATCAATCAGTCACTTTTTTTGAACATTTCCTCTGTGTAGAGTTTGTATTAAGAGCTTGAGAGCGTATAAAAGAAATAGTAAACACAATTCCCATCCTCAAGGGGTGGAATTTGTCTGTTATATCATTCATTCATTCATTTAATAGTATTTATTGAGCACATACTATGTGGAGAGCACTGTATTAAACGCTTGGAATGTACAAATCGATAACAGATAAAGACAGTCCCTGCCCTTTGACGGGCTTATAGTCTAATCGGGGGAGACAGACAGTCAAAAACAATAGCAAGAAATAGAATCAAGGGGATGAACGTCTCATTAAAACAATAGCAAATGAATAGAATCAAGGTGATGTATATCTCATTAACAAAATATATAGGGTAATGAAAATATATACAGTTGAGCAGACGAGTACAGTGCTGAGGGGAGGGGAAGGGAGAGGGGGAAGAGCAGAGGGAAAGGGGGGAAAAGAGGGCTTAGCTGAGGGGAAGTGAAGGGGGGGTATATTGTACTCTTTCAAATGCTTAGTATAGTGTATGGTACACAGTAATAATAATAATAATAATGTTGGTATTTGTTAAGCGCTTACTATGTGCAGAGCACTGTTCTAAGCGCTGGGGTAGACACAGGGGAATCAGGTTGTCCCACGTGGGGCTCACAGTCTTAATCCCCATTTTACAGATGAGGTAACTGAGGCACAGAGAAGTGAAGTGACTTGCCCACAGTCACACAGCTAAGTGGCAGAGCCGGGATTTGAACTCATGACCTCTGACTCCAAAGCCCGTGCTCTTTCCACTGTGCCACGCTGCTTCTCCAGTAAGCACTCAATAAATTTGACTGACTGACTTTCAATCTATCTGGGGAGACAGACACAGGTAGGGGGAAGCACCAGTTTAAAGCTAGGCACAGAAGTGCTATGGGAGGAGTTGGAGAAAGGAGAGAGGGAGGGAGTGGGACGAATACCCAAATCCTTAGGGGAGGTGGAAGTTCTGGAGTGGCAAAAGGGGGGAGAGATAAGAGATTAATCAGGGAATGCCTCAATTAATCAATCATTAGAATTTATTGAGCAGTTCCTGGGTGCAGAGCATTGTACCAAGGGCTTGGGAGAGAGCGTTATAATAGGTAGATATGTAAGCATGTTCCTTCCCACAAGGAGCTTACAGTCTAGGGGGGAATCTCCATACTGATTTCCTAAATTGGCAATACACCCTAAACAGAATGGCTCAAGTCACAATTTCCAGTTCTGTTTTCAATCCAATCAAAAAGAGATGAGCAGCTACTGAAAATGGTCTGTCTGAGTCCTTGCAGGCCAGGATTTGAGGCTCATGTGTGCTTCTGGTTTGGCCCAGGATTTCATCTAGTCAGCAGCTGCTCTTTGAGCGGTGCTAGGGTCTCTGGACCAATCTCTTTACCCCAGTGCAGTGCTCCTGGATGATGGAGACTTTTTGGGCATCCCTTGGGGTGAACAGCAGGGTGAAAAGCCAGGGCTGCTGAAACCTGAAGTGCTTGCTATCTGTCAATCAATCTGGTGTGTGGATTCATTTTTTTTTCATGGTATTTGTTAATAAATGCACTCAATAAATGCATTTCAATGAATTTTACAAATGAGGTAACTGAAACACAGGGAAGTTAAGTGACTTGCCCAAGGTCACACAGCAGACAAGTGGCAGAACTGGGATTAGAACCCAAGTTCTCTAACTCCCAAGCCTGTGCTCTTGCCACTTAGCTATGCTGATATTTGTGATCTTTAATGAGGGAAGAGAGGGAAAGTTCTGGATTTGAGATTAGCTTTAAATTGGTAGCAATTAACTAGAAGGCTCAGAGTTTTAGATTTCAAATGGTGCTGAGGATTAAAATTGACCTGAGCAGAGGCTGGTCAGAAATAAAAGTTTTCCCACAAGAAATCCTTTCGGGAAAAATCAGTCCAAACCCCCGAGGCTTGGCCAGAGTCCATCAGGAATCTATCAATCATATAGCAGTTTTTATTGTATGCTTATTGTGCCCGGAGCACTGTAATAAACTCTTGGGAGAGTACAATAAATACAATCCCTGCCTTTGAGGAGCTTCTGATCTAGAAGAGGAGACAGACGTTAAAATAAACTGGCATTCCTATAATATTTCTTGCTTGCTGATCTTCAGCTGGATGAAGGACAAATGAGTATGTAGGCTCCCTTTGTTTAAATTCAAGATTGTGTGCACCTGACAGGGTGTGATGATTAGCGCTCTGGATTTTGAATCCAGCGATCAGAGTGTATATCTTAGTAGGACCTCACAAATCTTCCACAGCATATGTACATACCTGTAATTTATTTATTTATATCATTCATTCATTCAATAGTGTTTATTTAGCACTTACTATGTGCAGAGCACTGTGCCAAGCGTTTGGAATGTACAATTCGGCAACTGATAGAGACAATCCCTGCCCAATGATGGGCTCACCGTCTAGACTGGGAGGCAGACAGCAAAGCAAAACAGAACAAAACAAAAACAAGACAACATCATCAAGATAAATAGAATCAAGGGGATGTACACCTCATTAACAAAATAAACAGGGTAATAAATAATATATACAAATGAGCACAGTGCCGAGGGGAGGGGAAGGGGGAGGTGAGGGGAGGGGGAGCAGAGGGAAAGGGGGGGCTCAGTCTGGGAAGGCCTCTTGGAAGAGGTGAGCTCTCAGTAGAGCTTTGAAGAGGGGAAGAGAGTTAGTTTGGCGGAGGTGAGGAGGGAAGGCATTCCAGGACAGCAGCAGGATGCGGCCCAGGGGTCGACGGCGGGACAGGCATGAACGGGGGACGGTGAGGAGGTGAGCGGCAGAGGAGCGGAGCGTGCGGGGTGGGCAGTAGAAAGAGAGAAGGGAGGAGAGGTAGGAAGGGGTAAGGTGATGTAGAGCCTCGAAGCCTAGAGTGAGGAGTTTTTGTTTGGAGTGGAGGTTGATAGGCAACCACTGGAGGTGTTTAAGAAGGGGAGTGACATGCCCAGAGCGTTTCTGTAGGAAGATGATCCGGGCAGCGGAATGAAGAATAGACTGGAGTGGGGAGAGACAGGAGGAAGGGAGATCAGAGAGAAGGCTGACACAATAATCCAGTCAGGATATTATGAGAGCTTGTACCAGCCCGATAGCCGTTTGGATGGAGAGGAAAGGGTGGATCTTGGCGATATTGCGAAGGTGAGAACTGCAGGCGTTGGTGACGGATTGTATGTGTGGGGTGAATGAGAGAGCTGAGTCAAGGATGACACCGTGGTTGCGGGCCTGTGAGATGGGAAGGATGGTCGTGCCGTCCACGGTGACAGGGAAGTCAGGGAGAGGACAGGGTTTGGGAGGGAAGATAAGGGGCTCAGTTTTAGACATGTCATCATTCATTCATTCATTCAATAGTATTTATTGAGCGCTTACTATGTGCAGAGCACTGTACTAAGCGCTTGGGATGAACAAGTCGGCAACAGATAGAGACGGTCCCTGCCGTTTGACGGGCTTACAGTCTAATCAGTGTCTGTCTCCCCATCTAGACTAGACTGTAAGCTCATCATGGGCAGGGAAAGTGTCTATCCGCACCGTGATATTGTACCCTCCAAGCACTTAATAGAGTGTGCTGCACACAGTAAGCTCTCAATAAAAGTGGTTGATTGATTGACTAAAATTCTCTCCCCTGCAGTTGTGCAAGGATTTTTGTAATGGTATTTGCTAAGAGTTTATTGTGTGTCAAACATTGTTCTAAGCACTGGAGTAGATACAAGTTAATTATGTTGGACACGGTCCCTGTCCCACATGGGGCTCACGGTCTAAGTAGGAGGGAGGGAAGAATTTGAAATAGAGTCTGAGAGAAGGCTGGGGGAGAAAGGCAGAGAAGGTTCTTATTAGACTGTAATGAGGGGGATGTTTTATGGGTTTACTTGGCTGCAGGAGGGACAATAACTTCACTGAGCAAAGGCCCAGAAGTTGAGAGGTTTGAGGACTCCGGTTTCATGAATGAGAATGCCATCTGGTGGTCTCCAAGGAATCAGTCATACCAGTTAGACTGGGTCCCCGTCTCCCGGATCCTCCAAAAGCCCTGCTTTACAGCTGGTTTTTGGTTTGTTTTTAGAGAAGCAGATGGTGCTTGGGTTCCTCTCTTACACCTTCAGGGGAATAGCTGACAGACTCAAAATAATGAACTAGAGGAATATTTACAGGGGTCAACAAAATTGGCTAGATTTAAGACTGATTAACGCTGGGGCTTTAAGGGGTACAGCCCTGTGCTAAGGGGGAGCCCCAGGCACTGCTCCCAACCCATCCAGGTCCATGTGACTTGAACCGCTCTCGCTTCGGTCGGCCATCGTGCGACTCCTGACCCTACCAACGTGGCCACCGCTTGGGTCATTATAAAGATGAAGCCCGAAATAACCCTTTCCATTATGGCCACCACACATACATCAGAGAGGCAGGGTGGTGCTGGATTGACCTGAAGTTCCCGATGTTTTAACCTACTCCGGCTCCTGAAAGTGTGCGGTGGCCATTTTCAGTGTATCTGCTCAATAAAGGGTAAGTGCTTGAGGGGTGGTTTCAGGGGCCACTGGAGCTCTTGGAGCACAGCTCTGGACCCCATGGCCTACCCTGCTTTGTCCCTGACTTTGCTGCTGCTGCTGCCCTTCTTCTCAACCAATCACAGCTCTAGGGTCAAAGCAGCCCATGCCCGCTCTTAGGGTCAATGCCCTTTTTAAGTGATTCAGCCCAGACTTGGGACAGAAGACAGGAGCCTGCACGTCTGAGATAGCAGATGAGGCAACAGGGTGGGTTCTAATTTCTGTTCTGCCACTTGTCTTCTGGGTGACCTTGGACAAGTCACTTTGCTTCTCTGCGCCTCAGTTACCTCCTCTGTAAAATGGGGAATAAGACTCTGAGCCCCATGTGGAATAGGGACTGTGTCCACCCTGATTACCTTCAATTTGCCCCAGCGCTTAGCAGTCTGGCATATAGTAAGCACTTAACAAATACCATTTATTATCATCATCATTGCTATTACTGTTATTATAACTGGGCGGGGGTGGGGGGGAGCAAGCAGTCACCTCGGCTTTTCCTCTTGACTCCAGGCACCAGTAAAGTTTTTGGGGCTGGGGAAGTTCTGGATGGGTGGGGAATGGAGACAAAAATGATGCCTTATTAATATCTGTCTCTCCCCATAGATTGTAATCTTGTTATTGTCAGGGAATGTGTCTGCTAATTCTGTCATGGAGATTCAAAGTTCGAGTCCTTGGCATTTGAGTGCCTGGGTAATTGTCAACTCATTATACCATTCTAGAGCTACAAAGGGGACTGAAAATGCCATCTTACTTTTAATAATGTTGGTATTTGTTAAGCGCTTACTATGTGCAGAGCCCTGTTCTAAGCGCTGGGGTAGATACAGGGTACTTTTAGACTGTAAGCTAGTCTCCTAGACTGTAAGCTCATTATGGGCAGGGAACATTTCCATTAATTCTGTTACATTCTACTCTAAAGAATGCCAAGTAAAGTGCTCTGTACATAGTAAGTGCTCAGTAACTACCATTGATTGATTGATTGATTGATTGATCCTGTTCGGGTCCTGGTCCCCTATAAATGAATGCCTAGACTATCTAGGACAGATGGGTCTTATCTATAGGACTGGGAGTCAGAAGCCCTTGGGTGTGTCACTTAGTTTCTCTTTGTCTCAGATTCCGCATTTCTAAAGCAGGGATTAAATCCCTGTTCTCCCTCTCCCCTACACTGATAGCCTCTTGTGGAACAGGGACTGTGTCCAACTGACTATCTTGCCTCTACCCCAGTGTTTAGCCCAGTGCTTGGCACATAGTAAGTTCTTAACAAATACCACAATGATTACCATCAGTGTTTTTTTTTTTAGATATGGAAGTTCCATAACCTCACTCAATAGCTTGTTCCAACGTTTAATCACCCAAGTCCAGAAACTCCTCATTATGTTCAGCCCATTCTCACTTGCTACAATCTATGTCCGCTTGTTATTTGGTCCTTCTTGGACATGGCAAACCCTTCATGTACACGAAAGCAATCGCGCCTTCCCCCTGCACCCTGCCCCCCACCCTAAACTATACTGTTCTTCAGACTAAATGGCCCCAATTCTTTTTATCTTTCCTTCAAAGGATCTGGTTTCCATCCCTTTAATCTTTTCAGTGGCTCTTTTCAGTAGCCATGATGAATTCTTCCCATCCTTGTCCAGTTGCATTAGATACACGTGATTCTAGTTTATAGACTTTCGCCTCCTGGAATTCCTGCTTCAGGGTCACCCATGCATGTGGCTCTAACGTAAAAAGCTAAACTCTTTGCAAAGGGCCTGATTTGAACGAGGCCCACTAAGTTCTTGGTAGAAGCTGTGACTCTTTCCCCTTCCTCTGAGAGTGCCTCAACAGTGCGCAGGGTGTTGTCATCGCTCGTAATTAATTTGTGTTTATTTGGCTGTGACTGTCACTTCACCAACACTTTGTAAATCTCCCTGCCCAGGAAGGAAACCACCACAGCTGGTGATTAAAGACCTTGGGAACGATGTAACTGAGCCCTTGTTGATTACTGACGGGCCTTAACCTTGTCAACATGAAAAAAAGCCACTTAACGGACTGTTCAGACTGAACAGCTTCCTTCTGCTGGAGTCTCTTGAAATGAAACCTTCTAGGGAAAGGGGCGCCTAGTTCTGATGAAGTGAGGTGGGCAGAGACAGATTGGATTAGAGAAGTGGTGTGGCTAAAGGTACCAGCGGAGTAGAGCATAGTGACCATCTTTGGCTACGATAAGCTGAATCAATCAACCATATTTACTGAGCACTTACCATATGCAGAGCACTGTACGAAGCACTTGGGAGAGTATTCATTTAATTGTATTCACTGAGTGCTTACTGTGTGCAAAGCGCATGTTTCTTGCCCACAAGGAGTTTATAGTTTAGAGGAGGAGGCAGATATTAAAATAAATTACAGATATGTACCTAACTTTCGTGGAGCTGAGGGTGGGGTGAATAAAAGGTACAAATCCAAGTGCAAGAGCAATGCAAAAGGGAGAAGGAGTAGGGAAAATGAGAAGTTAATTGGGGAAGACTTCTTGGAGATGTGAGTTTAATAAGACTTTAATAATGATAAGATTACTAGCTTGCTCCTACGATCTCCTTTGGATGTAGGGAGTAGCCATTCTTATTCCCCCCCATTTCACATATGGGGATGTTGAGGGCCAGAATGGGTGAGAGCCCATAAGCCCACCCAATAAGCTAGGGTGAACTCTAATCTTCTCTCAGGCCAGAACTCTGTCCCCAAGGCTGTTGGTTCCCCATTTTATTTCTGGCAAGGGCAATTTTTGGTTTTTGGGTAAGTCATAACATCTGACTCCATTTTTAGATCCAGCTTTTTCTTCCTTTTCCTAACAGTGTGTGGAAACCTTGGGTCCACCTTCACTTCCCCACTTCTTCTCTAGTTAAACCCTGACAGGGTCCTGATCCTTTTCCCTGAGGATACCCCCTCCAGAAAGGGTGGCTATCCATCCACAAATACGCACACACCCACACGCCTGCGTCTGCAGCTGTACTGCTGAGCAGCTGTGCCCACTGCCACAGCTGGAAGGGTTTAAACTCACAGGAGGTCAGGAAAAAAGAGCTGAAACCGCTCGTGCCCATAAAGCCCATAAAAATCCTTAGATAGCCATAAATACTTTGGCAGCAGCGGGCTTCGGTGAGTCATTGCTTCGGCACGGATAGTTGGCAAATCTGCCTCCGGGCCCGCTATTTCAGCCCCAAGGGTTCCCAATCGATGTCCCACCACTTACTGGTGTGCCATGGGAATTTTTCCAGGATGCTCCACTGTGCAGGTGCAATTTCAATGCTCATGTGTCGATCGGTCACACATCTGTAAGCCTCCCTAAACCTGCCCGGTCAAATGATCCAAGTACTCATCTGTTCTGGGTGGTTTAATCTTCACTCCCCCTCCTGGAAGCGATGAGGGGAGGGCATGATCTCTCGAGGTCTCTTTGATGCTAGAATATTAGAGGTGAACATAAATGCTAAGGAGTTATTGGCATGACCCCATCTGACTGGGGTTAATCGGGAAGAGGTGGGGAGTTGGGAATAGCAACACCGTTCAGATGACATCCCAGGGGGGCCTCACTCTGTGACTGCCCCATGAGCTCTGCTAGGACTAGCCATAAACGTGCTCCTGGCACGAGCCGCAATTCATTTCCTGTCAGAAATTCCATGTATCATTTAGCTTACCACAGGATCAGTTGTGGATGGAGATTTACAAGGGGCCCTCCTCCAGGTCATGCTCTAAAATTGGTTTTGTCTTCATTGGGGAAGCCGCATGGCTTAGTGGAAAGAACTCAGGCCTGGGAGTCAGAGGACATGGGCTCTAATAGTAGTAAGAATATTTATGAAGTGAGACTGCGACCGCGACCTCTACCCTTCTCTCCACCCTTACCCCCTTCTCTTTTCCATCAGGCCAATGCCTCCAGGCCGCCATGTTCCCCCCTGACCGGGTACCTTTCCCCTACTCCTAGTGGTTTTCCATATGGTTGGGCTGGGTTCCTGCTACCAACATTTACCCCCATAAACTGTCCCCTTCCCCGAAGAAGCAGTGTGGCCCAGTGGATAGAGTACAGGCCTGGGAATCAGAAGGATCTGGGTTCTAATCCTGATTCTGCCACTTTTGCGCTGTTTGATCTTGGGCAAGTCAGTTTACTTTTTTTGTGCCTCAGTTACTCTATTTGTAAAATGATGATTAAGAATGTGAGCCCCATGTGGGACATGGAATGTTTCTAACCTGCTTACTTTTTCTCTCCTCAGCGCAAAGAACAGTGCCTGGCACACAGTAAGCGCTTAACAAATGCTGTAAAGAACAAACAAGTGCTTACTGGGTGCAGATCACTGCTCTAAGTATTAATCTAATTCCGGCTCCACCACAATCTGCTTGTAACCTTGGATAAGTCACTTAATATCTCTATGTCTCAACTCTTATGGGGATTAAGTCCTATCAATCAATAGCATCAATATTTGGATCATTGGATCTGTACTATGTGCAGAGCACTGCACTAAGCACTTGGGAGAGTACAATATAACAGAGTTAGAAGACATGTTCCCTTCCCTCAGTGAGCTTACAGTCTAGTGGGGAGTCTACTGTCTAGTCCTCCTACTTTGACTGTGAGCCCCATGTTCTCTAGTGCCTATGTCCAACGTGATTATCTTGTGTCTACCCCAACAATTAGTAATAATAATAATTGTAGTATTTCTTAAGTACTTACTATGTGCCAAGCCCTGTACCAAACACTGGGGTAGATACAAGATAATCAGGTCCCACATGGGGCTCACAGTCTAAGTAGGAGGGAGAACAGGTATTGAATTCCCATTTTTCAGAAGAGGAAACTGAAGTATGGAGAAGTTAAGTGACTTGCTCAAGGTCACACAGCAGGTATCTGGCAGAACCAGGATTAGAACCCAGGTCGTCTGACTCCCTGGTCCTCTGACTCCCAGGACTAGGTTCTTTCCACTAAGCCATCAATCAATCAGTCAATCTGATCAATCAGAGAAGTAGTGTGGTTTAATGAAAAGAGGACAGGCTTGGAAGTCAGAAGTCAGGGTTCTTATCCTGGCTCTGCCACTTGTCAGCTGTGTGACTTTGGGCAAGTCGCCTAACTTCTCTGTGCCTCAGTTACCTCATCTGAAAATGGGGATTATGACTATGAGCCTCACAGGGGACAAGCTGATTACCTTGTATCTATCCCAGTGCTTAAAATAGTGCTTAGCACATAATAAGCACTTAACAAATGCCATAATTATTATTATTACTACTACCCCAGAACTTAGAACAATGCTTGACACATAGTAAGCATTTAACAAATACCATCATTATTCTTATCATCATTATCAGTCAATCAGTGGTATTTATTAAGCACTTTCTATATGCCAAGCACTGTACTAAGTGCTTGGGAGAGTACAACAGAATTAGCAGACACATTCCCTGACCATAATGAGCTTAGAGCCTAGAGGGGGAGACAGACATTAATATAAACAAATAATATGAAATATATAATTTAAAGATATATACATAAGTGCTGTGGGGCTAAGGGTGGGGAAAATACATAACGTCCAAGGGTCACAGATCCAAGTGCATAGACGATGCAGAAGGGAAACCGAACTGGGGAAAAGAGGGCTTAAATGGGGAAGGTCTTTTGAGGGAGATGTGACCTTAATAAGGCTTTGAAGGTGGGGAGAGTGGTCGTCTAGCGTATACGTAGGGAGAGGAAGTTTCCGGCAAGTGGGAGGACTTGGAAAAGTGGTTGATGTTGAGATAGATGAGACTAGGGCACAGTGAGTAAATTGGCTCTAGAGGAGCGGAGTGTGCAGGTTGGGCTGTAGTAGGATATCACTGAAGTGAGGTAGGATGGTGAGAGCTGATTGAGTGCTTTAAAGCCAATGATAAGGAGTTCCTGTTCAATGGGGAGGTGGATGGGCAGCCATTGGAAGTTCTTGAGGACTGAGGAGACACGGACTGAACGTTCACACTGAGCAGAGTGAAGTATGGACTGGAGTGGGGAGAGACAGGAGGCAGGGAGCTCAACAAAGAAGCAGATGTAGTAGTCAAGCAGGGATTCAATAAGTTCTTGGATCAGCGTAATAGCAGTCTGATTAGAGAGGAAAGGGCAGGTTTTAGTGATGTTGTGAAGGTAGAATCGACAGGATTTGGTGACAGGTTGACTTGGTGGGAGGAATGAGAGCGAGGAGGCAAGGACAACACCAAGGTTATAGGGTTGTGAGATAGAGAGGGTGGTGGTATTGTCAAGAGTGATGAGAAAGACAGAGGGAGGACAGCTTTTGGATGGGAAGGTAAGAAGTTCAGCTTCATACATGTTAAATTTGAGGTATCAGCAGGACATCCATGTAGAGTTGTCAAGAATGCATGTGGAAATGCGAGATTGCAGGAAAGGAGAGAGATCGGGTCCAGAGATGTAGATTTGGGCATAATCTGCATAGAGACGGTAGTTGAAGCCATGGGAGTGAATGAGTTCTCAAGGGAGTAGTGTGGATGGAGAATATTAGGGCATACAGAACTGATCTTTGAGAGACCTCTACTAGCAGAGGGTGGGAAGAAGAAAAGGAGCAAGCCAAAGCAACTTGAAAAGGAGTGGCTAGAGAGATAGGAGGAGAACCAAGAGAGGGCCATGGCAGTGAAGCCAAGGTTGGAGAAAGCTTTGAGGAGAAGACAGTGGTCCACAGTTTCAAAGCCACCTGAGAGGTCTAGAAGGATTAGGATAGAGTAGAGGTAGTCAGATTTGGCGTGAAGACCATCCTTGGTTACTTTAGAGAGGGCTGTTTCTGTGGAGTGAAGGGGCAGAAGCTAGATTGGAGGGGATCTAGGAGAAGATTAGAAAATGGAGACAGCAGGTATCAACAAGTCTCTCCAGAAGTTTGGAGATAAATGGTAGGTGGGAGATGAGAGGGAGCTGCGTGACCAAAGGAGTGTGGTTTTTTTTAGGGTAGGGAAGACAGTAGCATGCTTGAAAGCAGTAGGGAAGAAGGCAATGGAAAGTGAACGGTTGAAGACGGCAGTAAAAGAGGTTAGAAGGGAGGGGGTTAGTGCTTTAAAGACGGGATGGAGTAAGAAGCACAAGTGGAGGGAGTAGATTTAGAGAGGAAGCAAGAGGCGTGAAATTTCATCTTGAGTTATTGCAGGGAATATAGGGAGCGTCGAGAAGGGTATAGGAGAAGCGGGGGATTGAAGAGGAACAGGAGAGAATTTAGGGAGATCACGCCTGATGGTTTCAAGAAGCCAAGTTGTTTTGTACAGTGCTTGGCACTTAGTAAATGCTTAACAAGTACTATAAAAAAATTAGAAACTATCTTCTGTATCTCTTGCTGCTCCCCCAGCTCAAGGATCAATCAGTTGATCAATCAGTGGTATTTACTGAGTGCTTACTTTGCAGAACCCTATACTAAGTGCTTGGGAGGGTACAGTAACAGACTATCCCCCCTTCAAAGACTTACTGAAGGCATTTCTCCTCCATTCATTCATTCAATCATACTTATTGAGCATTTACTGTGTGCAGAGCACTGTATTAAACCCTTGGAAAATACAATTTGGCAACAGAGATAATCCCCTACTCAACAATGGGCTTACAGTCTAGAAGCGGGGAGACAGACAAAAAAACAAAACAAGCAGACAGGCATCCATAGCATCGAAATAGATAAATAGAATTATAGATATATACACATCATTAACATACTAATAGAATATAGCTGTTAAATTGTTATATTGTACTCTCCCAAGTTCTTAGAACAATGCTCAGCACACAGTAAGCATTCAATAAATGCAAATGACAAACTGACTGCCCATAACGATCTTACAGTCTAGAGCCAAGCAGTCTAGGTGCTGCAAAAGTCTTGAATGTCCCCTTCCATTGGCTGCGTCATTGTAGACCATGATCATCGGGGACTTGTTGTATCACTGTCGTTTGAAGGTCTGTTTTTTGCAAGAACCAGTGAGATAGAAAACTAAGGCAAAAATCATCCCTCAGATGCAAAAGGAAGGTGCTATGTAACACGCTGGGATTGCGGGCAGGCATCCTGTCAAAAAACTCTGCAGCCTCATCACCACCCATCTCTCTTTTCCTCCCACTTCTTTGCTGTTTCACCCCACAGCCTCCTTTCTGTGCATGTGCCAATCTTCTCTCCAACCTCTCCTGTCAGTCAGGGCAACCTTCCTAGATTTTTCTGCCTCATCCTCTTCCCTTTGTCTCAAACTGCGGCCACGGTATCTTTCTGCTGCCCCTCTCTCTCTACTGATCCCAACCGCTGCCTTCTTACTGAATCCCAGAACGGTGGTGAGGTGAGGTGGCATCTAGTTAGCAAAAACCCAACATCAACCTTTAAAATTCAAATGGTGCGGTGCCCGTTTAATTACAGTTAACATTAGGGTGAGGGAACAGCTGAAGAGGCTGACAAAAACAATTCTGGCAATTTCATTCATGGTTCCTTTGGCTGCCCATAAAGGAAGGAAAGCTCATGAGCCTCTCGAAAGCCCAAAATACAAATAATGAGGACTGTTTGGGGACAGACTTTCCTATTCACTCTGCAGTGAAACATGGCTTAATTAAAGGGACATATGTTTGGCTGAAGTCATCAGGAACACAGAGAATGGTTCATCGGTTTCAGCTGTTCGGTTTGCTGGAGGCACTGGGGCTTCACTCCCCACGCGGCGTTGCTAACTTCACCAGAGATGGCCTTTAAGAGGTTTGCGGTCAGGCATGTGTTTGTGTACAGAAGAGTTCGAGGAGGTGGTTGTGGGAGACGGTGTGAGAATAGTGTGCCGATAGGAGATGAGGGGGTTTGGGTTCTGGATCTGTTGCTGTCTGACTCTGTGACAAGCAGCCTGCTGTTTCCTTGCTTCCGGCTTTAGTTTCTTCTTCTTTAGTTCTTTTCCTCACAGGAAGCTGGAAGAGCCAACCCTTGGGAAGAAACTGCCCAATCTCAATCTCAGTCCTTTGGCCAACACCTTCTCCTTTCAACAACAATCAATCCATCGGTGGCATTTATTGAGTGCTTGCTAGGTGTGGAGCACTTTATTAAGCTCTTGGAGAACAGTCAAGAGAAGAAAAAGTCCTTGGTCTCCAGGGAGTTTACGGGGTAAAAGGGAAAGACGGGAGGGCACAGATTAGCATGGCGTAAAAGCAGCGTGGTATTGTGGATAGAGCACTGGCCTAGGAGTCAGGAGGTCATGGGTTCTAATCCCAGCTCTGCCACTTGTCTGCTGTGTGACCTTGGGCAAATCACTTCACTTCTCTGTACCTCAGTTACCTCATCTGTAAAATGGGGATTGAGACTGTGAGCTCAATGTGGGACAGGGACTGTGCACCCTGATTTGCTTGTATCCACTCAGAGCTTAGAACAGTGCTTGTCACATAGTAAGAGCTTCACAAATACTATAATTAATTAGTATTATTAGATTACAAATATATAGTAGGTAAAAGGTAAGAACAATGGGTATAATTGGTAAAAGAGGAGTAGGCAACTAAATACAGAAATGCAGCATGGCCTAGGGGATAGACCACCGGTCTGGGAGGCAGAAGGACCTGAGTTCTCATCCTGTATCTGCCACTTGTCTGCTCTGTGACCTTGGGCAAATTGCATAATTTCTCTGTGCCTCATCTGTAAAATGGAGATTAAGACTTTGAGCCCCAGTGGGACTGGGTCTAACCTGATCAGCTTGTAACCTCAGGGCTTAGTACTGTGCCTGGAATATATTGAGCCCTTAACAAAAACCATTTAAAAAATACATAAACAAATCATAAACAGATACACACATGAGCACTGCAATGGCTGATGGGACAATGTGACCAGGAAGATGGGAATTCCTTGGGGAATACCTCTTGGAGGAAGCGGCTTTTTTCATCGGAGGGGAAAGGTGTGGTCTGGGGATATGGGGAAGTTTCATATTTAGAGAAAGTTATGAGCAATGGGCTTGGAGAGCATTGAGAGAAGACAATAGAAAAGTAATATCAATCATATCTACTGAGCACTTGCAGTACCAAACATTTGGGAGAGTACGTTACAACAGAGTTCATTAAATCGTATTTATTGAGTGCTTACTGTGTGCAGAGCACTCTACTAAGCACTTGAGCACTGTGCTAAGCCCTTTGGTAGAGATGCTTCCTGCCCACAGTGAGCTTACACGTGGCCTAGTGGAAAGAGCACAGGCCTACAAGTCAGAAAACTTGGGTTCTAATCCTGCTCCACTACTTGTCTGCTGTATGACCTTGGGTTAGTTACCATATTCTCTATTTCTCAGTTTCCATGTCTACAAACGGGATTCAGTAACTGTGCACCCTTTAACAGCGTGGCTCAGTGGAAAGAGCCCCGGCTTGGGAGTCAGAGTTCATGGGTTCGAATCCTGACTCTGCCACTTGTCAGCTGTGCGACTGTGGGCAAGTCACTTAACTTCTCTGTGCCTCAGTTCCCTCATCTGTAAAATGGGGATCAACTGTGAGTCTCACGTGGGACAACCTGATTACCTTGTATCTACCCCAGCGCTTAGAACAGTGCTCTGCACATACTAAGCGCTTAACAAATACCAACATTATTTTTATTATTATTTAACTTAGAACATGAGCCCCACGTAGATCTAATATTTACCCCTGCTCTAAGTACAGTGCTTGGCACATAGTAAGCACTAAACGAACACCGCAATTATTATTAGAGAAGCCAGAGGGAGAGCTTGGTAAGAGATAATAGGGCTATCAGTGGCAAGCCTTTGGAAGTTTTTGAGGACAATGATGAGGTCTGAGCAGTGTTTTAAGAAAGTGATCTGAGCAGCTGTGTAGAGAATAGAGCTTGAAGTGGGGTGCTAAGTAAGGAGTGTGTTCCGGATCCAGATGGGAAATGATGAGGACTTGAAACTGAGTGGAAGCTGTAAATGTAGAAAGGCTAGCGGAGAACATTACAGAGGAAAGGCCGGAAAGATTTAGAAACAATCTGGATGTGGGAGGTAAGAGACAGAGAGCAGTCAAAGATGAAAGGAAGGATTAAAAACTTCTGGGAGAGGGAGGATGGTAGTATTGCTGGCTGTGGTGGGAAAATTAGGAGAAGGAGAAGGTTTAAATGATGAATTCAGTTTTTGACATATTCTATTGTGTTTAAGGTCTCAGGGCTTCATCATGTCCTGTTGATAGGAGGAGAAATGAGATTATAAAGCAGGTGAGAAGAAGTCTGCCCCTCTCAGGGTCGCACCTGGAGAGTTTCCAGTACTCTACCAGTCTCGGCTACGGGAGGGAGAGTCAAGCAGAGGCTTACCTATTCCATTCTTAGCTTGGTCAGTGACTAGAGAGTGGAAGGCAATCTCCTACAAGTCAAAATTTACCTGTGTTGGGCAACATTGGCATGAGAGAGACTCAAGTTGGCTGCACAGAAGGAGGCAAGGGTAAACCACTTCTGTAGTTGGACCAAGAAAACTCTAAGGATACACTACCAGAATGATTGCAGATGGAAAGCAGGGTGTTCTGGGAGAGATATGTCCGTGGTTTCGCTATGGGTCAGGAAAGACTCAACGGCATAAGACAAGACAAGGGAAGAAGTGAGGCCTAGTGGATAGAGCATGGACCTGGGTGTCAGAAAGGCCTGGGTTCTAACGTTGGCTCCGTCACTTATCTGCTGTGTTATCTTGGGCAAAGTCACTTAACTTCTCTGTACCTCAGTTCCCTCACCTGTAAAATGGGGATTAAGACTGTGAGCCCCGTATGGAAGAGGGAATGTGTCCAACTTGATTATCTCTCATCTACCCCAGTGATTAAAGCAGGGCCTGGCATATAGTAAAATGCTTAACAAATACCTTCGTCATCATCATTGAGAGGTCAGGATTGGTAAGGTAAAACTGAAAGATATTCTGTACAGAATATTAATCAAAACACTATGAGAGATTAAAAATATAATAATAATAATAGCAACAGTAGTATTTGTTAAGTGATTACTATAGGCCAAGCACTGTACTAAGTGCTGGGATAGATAAAATATCATCAGGTCCCACTCCCAAAATGACTAGAAACAGCATGGGACTGAGATCTGGGAAACCCGGTTCCTAATCCCAACTCTACCTTTTTTTTTCATTTCATTCTATCGTATTTATTGAGTGCTGACTGTATTCAGAACACTGTACTAAGTGCTTGGAAAGTACAATTCAGCAGTAGAGATAATCTCTGCCCACAGTGGTCTTACAGTCTAGAAGGGGGGAGATAGACATCAAAACAAGTAAACAGGAATCAATAGAATCAATATAAATAAATAGTATTATAGATACATACACATCAAGCCAAGTAAACAAGTATTAATATAAATAGAATTATAGATGTGTATATATACACGCGAGTGCTGTGGGGCGGGGAGAAGTGGGTAGAACAAAGGGGGTGAGTGAGTCAGGGTGATGGAGAGGGGAAGGGGAGCTGAGGAAAAAGGGGGTTTATTCTGGGAAGACCTCTTGTGGGAGTTGAACCTACAGTAGCATTTTGCAGGGGGCAGTGTGATAGCTTGGCGGATTTGAGGAGGGTGGGCATTCCAGGCCAGAGGTAGGACGTGGGCCGGGGTCAACGGTCGGACAGGCGAGAACAAGGCACAGTGAGAAGGTTAGCCCCAGAGGAGCAGTGTGTGCAGGCTGGAACGTAGAAGGAGAGAAGGGAGGTGAGGTAGGAGGGGGCAAGGTGATGGAGAGCTTTGAAGCCATGAGCGAGGAGTTTTTGTTTGATAAAGAGGATGAAAGGCAACCAATGGAGATTTCTGAGATGCCCAGAACATATCTATAGAAAGATAATCCTGGCAGCGGAGTGAAGTACAGACTGAAGTGGGGAGAGACTGGAAGTTGGGAGGTCAGAAAGGATGCTGATGAAGTAATCCAGTTGGGATAGGATGAGTGATTGATCAATCAATCAATCAATGGTATTTATTGAGCACTGAAGTAAGTGCTTGGGTGACTACAATAGAGTAAATTTTAAAAAATAGAGTGAAAAATAGAGTAAACGGAGGAGCAGTGTAGCCTAGTGGAGAGAGCCCGGGCCTGGGAGTCAGAAGGACCTGAGTTCCAATCCTGGCCTCTGCCACATGTCTGCTGTGACCTTGGACAAGTCACTTCAGTTTTCTGCCCTTCAGTTAGCTACCTCATGTGTAAAATGGGGATTATTATAAAATAGGGATTATTACTGAGAGCCCTATGTGGGATGTGGACTATGTCCAACCAGATAAGTTGTTTCTACCCCAGTGCTTAGAACAGTGCTTCACAATGTAAGCGCTTAACCAATACCATTAAAAAATATACACTTTCCTGGATCTTAAGGATCTTACAGTCCAGTTTTCCTCACAAAATTCTGAGAAGTAAAGAAAATTACATCTCATGAATCATAGTTTACAGGTCATCATCCTCATCATCAGTGGAATTTACTGAGTGCTTACTATGTGTAGGGCATTTGGGAGAGTACAGTGAGGCCCAGAAAGATCAAGTGATTTGTTCAATATATCTCAGGCAAAGCCAGGACTGGAACTCAAGTCTTCTGACTCCTACCTGGCAAAATGAATTGGCACAGTAGTAGTACTAATAATTGTGGTATTTGTTACGGAATCAGGAAGCCGGGGGTTCTAATTTCGGCTATGCCACTTGTCTGCCGTGTGACCTTGGGCAAGTCACTTCATTTCTCTGGGCCTCAGTTCCCTCTTCTGTAAAAGGGGGATTGAGACTGGGGACCCTATGTGGGACAGCCCTTGAATCTACAGAGTACGCACTTAACGAATACCATAATAATTATTATTATTCTAAGCACTGGGATAGATAAAAATAATCAGGTTGGACATCGTCCCCGTCCCACATGGGGCTCACAGTCTTATTTCCCATTTTACCGATGAGGGAAATGAGGCACAGAACTTGCCCAAGTTCACACAGCAGATTGTGTTCCTGGAGCATGGGAAACCTAATTTAGCTGCCTTCTGAGGCCTTCCAATACTGCCCCCAAAAGTGGCACCCAAAGTTTCCATCTGAGATATACTGAGTAGAAGCCCACTAGGCCAAATAGTGAAGAATATGCATCAACACATGCTATTATGGTGGCGCTTCAAGGGAGCTTGTTTCCGCTGTGTGATTCAGCTTTGGAGAATCCCGAAAGGGGTGAATTTTAAAATGTTTCCTTGGAGGGGAAAGTGGCATGATGGGTAGGAGGAGGCAGATTTATTCACACCACATGGGTTTGCTTGTGAAGGCCAAAGAAAGAGATGAGAGGAGTAATGAGCAACAGAGAATGAATAGCCTGGATGCTGGGAGACCAGCGACCAAGCTAATTCATTCAGTCGTTCATTCAATAGTATTTATTGAGCACTTACTAAGTGCAGAGGACTGTACTAAATGCTTGAAATGTACAGTTTGGCAACAGATAGAGACAATCCCTGCCCAATGACGGGCTCACAGTCTAAAGGGGGAGATTGACAGCAAAGCAAAACAGAACAAAACAAAAACAAGACAACGTCAACAAGGTAAATAGAACAAGGAGATACACGCCTCATTAACAAAATTAATAGGGTAATAATATATACAAATATGCATGGTGCTGAAGGGAGGGGAAGGGGGAAGAGCAGAGGGCAGGGTGGGGGAGAAGGGGAAGGGAGGAAGAGCAGAGGGAAAGGCTCAGTCTGGGAAGGCCTCCTGGAGGAGGTGAGCTCTGAGTAGGGCTTTGAAGAGGGGAAGAGAGTTAATTTGGTGGAGGTGAGGAGGGAGGGCATTCCAGGACAGCGGGAGGATGTGGGCCAGGGGTCGACGGCGGGATAGGAGTGAACGGGGGACATTGAGGAGGTGAGCGGCAGAGGAGCGGAGCTTGCGGGGTGGGCAGTAGAAAGAGAGAAGGGAGGTGAGGTAGGAGGGGACAAGGTTATGGAGAGCTTTGAAGCCAAGAGTGAGGAGTTTTTGTTTGATGCAAAGGTTGTCGAGAGCTCTGAAGCCAAGAGTGAGGGGTTTTTGTTTCATGCGAAGGTTGTCTAGCAGTAGAAGAGTCAGAGCTTGCAGCCAGGATGTTAGCGGTTTGGGTGCAGAGGAAGGAAAGGATCTGGGAGACATGTAGGAAAAACCAGCAGCATTTAGCAGTAGGCTGAATGTGGGAGTCAAATGATAGCGAAGAGTCAAGGATGACAGCGAAGCTGTGCATTTCTGGAATGGGAAAGACGGCATTGCTGACTGAGGTAAGAAAGCTCCGGGGAGGAGTGGGTTATGAGGAAAAATGAAGAATTTTATAAGTCATGGGGAGAGAGCTGATTGAGTGGCTCAAAGCCATTCTCCAGGAGTGTCTGCTCGAACCACTGAAAGATTTTTAGGAGTGGAGAGATGTGTGCAGAATCCCATTTTAAACAAATGATCTGGGCAGCAGTGTTAAGAATCAACACGTAAAGGGGAAAGACTAGAGGCAGAGTCCTTTCAGTGTTTTATTCAACTATCTTTTTTCCCAGTACATATTCTATCTCCTTCCATTCATTATAAATAACTCTCATCTGCTGGTCTTCCACATTAAACTCTAAGCTCTTTGAGGACGGGAAACTTGTCTTGCTCCTGCTGTACACTCCCAACCACTTAGTTCAGTGTTAATACTCGATAGACACTCAATAAATCCCAGTGACTGGTAGAACAGAGACTAAAGATAGAGTAGGACAGGCACTTGAACGGTTTTGAAGCTAAAGCTAAGGAATTTGAATGAGTTCTCCAGGATTAAAAAGCAGCAAAGAGGTGGGGTTGAAATTCAAACTCAAAACTCCCGATTTTCATCACATAGCTACTGAATTCCCCAATTCCGCCTCGGTGTCCTTGCTAGGAGAGACCTAGATGGAAAAGTAAGTTAGGAAAAGTGAATGAAATTCAAGAGCTCAAGCCAGCTGGCATTGAAAAAGGAAGAACTCTAGCAAAATGGAGATGAAACGTCTGGTCTCTGGCAATTTGAATGATTCAGTTTGTCAGAGCTTCAAGTGCCTTTTCTTGTCCTTCAGTGCCACATGTGTGATATCAGAGCTTCATTACATCAGCATTCAGTGCGGTGGGCATAGAAACTCTCACTTGACAGCATCAGTCAGTTTCAGGTGGTGGGAAGATGCTATTTTTCCATTTTTATTAGTCTCTGTTAATTTGCCGGTTGGGAGATCATTAGTTCAGAAAGGGGGAAGGTAAGGAAGTATCGTATAGGGTATATGTAGTATAGTGTTGGATCTCCAATCCCAGAATATGTCACATCTGTGTCCTTCAATATTAATGGTACACCACTGCTCACTGTATTAGACACTGTCTAATTTGTACCCTAGCACTGACTTCGATCAGTCAGTTGTATTTATTGAGCGCTTACTGTATGCAGAGCACTGTACTAAGATCTTGGGAGAGTACAGTATAAAAGACAGATTCCCTGCCCAGAATGAGCTTCAAGTCCAAAGGAGGTGACAGATATTAACATAAGTAAATAAATTACAGATATGTAAGTGCTGTGGGGCTGGAAGGAGGGGATGAATAAAGGGAGCAAGTCAAGGTGAAGCAGAAGGCAGTTAAAGAAAAGGAAAAGAGGGCTTAGTCAGGGAAGGCCTCTTGGAGGAGATGTCTCTTCAATAAGTCTTTGAAAGGGGAAAGTCATTGTGAAGAGGGAGGGCGTTCCAGGCCAGAGGCAGGATGTGGGTGAGAGAGGTCGGCGGTGAGATAGACGAGATGGAGGTACAGTGAGAAGGTTAGCATTAGAGGAGCGAGTGTGTTGGCTGGGTTGTAGTAGGAGAGTAGTGAAGTGAGGTTGTAGAGATTGAGATTGCCTTGAATGGCAAATCAGTTGGGACTCTGCAATATGCGTCTTGTGAAATGAGTAAAGAATTTGGTAGTCTGTGGTTGGCTGGGGCCACTGTAAAAGATTTCCTTATGAGACCCTACTCAGCCTGCACACTCAGGGTAGAGAGTGGAGAGTCTAAAAGGGTTAGGGTATGCGGGTTCCTCAGTGGAAAGAGCCCGAGCTTGGGAGTCAGAGGTCATGGGTTCGAATCCCAGCTCCGCCACTTGTCAGCTGTGTGACTGTGGGCAAGTCACTTAACTTCTCTGGGCCTAAGTTCCCTCATCTGTAAAATGGGGATTAAACGTGAGCCTCACGTGGGACAACTTGATGACCCTGTATCTACCTCAGCGCTTAGAACAGTGCTCTGCACATCGTAAGAGCTTAACAAATACCAGCATTATTATTAGTGGGGAAAGATACTGTGAGTGGGTTCCATCTGTTGCGTTTTCCTTGCCGATGGATCGATCTGAGCACTGGTCCCCGAAACAGATGCCTAGGCATTCCAGGGCCCCTGGCCACCGGTTCTAATGTGGAGACATTCCAGTTGGACTGGGGATGTTTTGTTCTTGAGGTGTCATTTACCCAGAGCCCAAGAGATATTGGGGTGTCTGGTGGTGGTGGCGATGTAGAAGGTAAAGGAGAAGGATCATTCAGATAGCAGGAGACTCCCCTCTAGACCGAAAGCTCGTGGTGGGCAGGGAACTTGTCTGCCGACTCTGCTGTATTGTACTCTTCCAAGCACTTAGTACAGTGCTCTGCACATAGTAAGCTCTCAATAAATACCACTGATGATGATAATGATGATGATCAATCAGTCAGTGGTAGTTATGGAGTGCTTACCGATGAACACTGTCGATGATAGTTATTGAGTGATTACCGTGTGCAGAGCACTGTACTAAGTTGGGGTCTGTACTTCATATGGCTTTATGCTACTAATAGATTCTCTCTTATCCAACTCTTTGTCCATATCTTCTCCCTATAATGATAATAATGATAATAATAATAATGTTGATATTTGTTAAGCGCTTACTATGTGCAGAGCACTGTTCTAAACGCTGGGGTAGATACAGGATAATCAGGTTGTCCCACGTAAGGCTCACAGTTAATCCCCATTTTACAGATGAGGTAACTGAGGCACAGAGATGCCCACAGTCACACAGCTGACAAGTGGCAGAGCCGGGATATCTCCCTTCACCTTCTTTTTTTCCCTCTTTTTCAGTTAACAAATATGTGGTCAAAGTCTACACTGGAGATCTCACTGGCTGTGGAACAGATGCAGATGTCTTCATTAATATCTTCGGAGAGCATGGAGATACAGGTGATTTAATGCAAAATGCTTTACCTTCCCTTCTGCTCATCCGTGTCTGCCTTGCCTGACCTCACTGGAGGCATATTCCAGCAATGGAGTAAAGACAGGGCTGATATGACTCCTCTCGGTTTGAAAACTATCTAGTGCCAAAGTGGAAAGAAAACTGAACACAGAGATCAGCACATGATTTCAATCAAGTAAATCTGTCAAAATGAAGCATCTTGCCTGAACCACAACTATAGAACTGAAGCTCACAGATTGTATCTCTTATGCCATGTGGTTCCTTCTACCAAGTCTCCAACCTCCAAAGAGAACTAATCTTAGGAGCCATTCCATGCACTCTACAAAATGTAGCACTGGTCCTCATGGCTAACCTACTGTCTGGGTGGAATGGAAATTCTTTTTGCTTCTTTCAGCATCTCGGGAACTCTATGCCCTCCTCCACTTTATTTTTTTGTTGAGAGAGGCATTCCTTTTAAGCAGGGGCTTCAGGGAGATCATGAGACTAGGAGAGGAAATCGAAAACAGCTTCAGGCAATCAAATGCAAAGTGCAAAAATTGAGTAAAGATGACCTCTGCATGTGGAAGGAGCTGTGTGTGGGGCAATCAGGTTTTATAAGCACAACAACAAGCCGTAGATAAAGTTCACTATTGGAGCCCCATCTTTCAATACCAAAGATCTCTGTGTTATCTTTCTTTGTGTTTTTTTCTCTCTTTTTCTCTCTATTTCTTTCCTGTCTCTTTCAATGTCAGTGGTATTTATTGAGCACTTACTACATGCAGAACACTGTACTAAGCACTTGGGAAAGTACAATAAAACAGAGTTAGACGTGTTTCCTGCCCATATGAGTTTTCAGTCTAGAAGTGGAGACAGACAGTAATGTAAATAATTTCCAGTATCTAGAAATTTCTCACTTTCCTCTCCATCTCTATCTTTTATCTCCTTCCTTTTCTGCCTCTTTCTCCCATTGTCTCTTTCTTCCTATCTCTTTCTTTGTCTGTACATTTTTCTGTCTCTTTCTGTTTCTGTCCCTTTCCTTCTCTCTGACTCTTAATGTGTAGGAGTGTGTGTATTTGTGTGAAGGCTTAATGAAGCATATAGTATTGAGGGTTAGGGATGTTAGAAAACTGATAAAGAGTTGAATAGGTCTATGGCTAGTTAAAGGAAAAAGTAAGGCTGTGCAATTATACCACCTTAACAATAATAATAATAGTATTCGTTAGAAGAGTGCCAACCACTATTCTAAGTGCTGGGGTAGATACAAGGTAATCAGCTGGTCCTACCTGGGGCTCATAGTCTTAATCCCCATTTTACATGATGTGGTAACTGAGGCACAGAGAAGTGAAGTGACTTTCCCGAAGTCACACAGCTGACAAGTGGCAGAGCCGGGATTCGAGACCACAAAGGCCGACTCCCAAACTCTTACTCTTTCCACTAAGCCACGCTGCTTCATTAGCCGTGAAAGTGGATAGCAATGACAGTCACCTTTGGTTGCACGTCTAGCACCATAATCTAGTGTAAGGAGCAAAAGCCCAGGAGTCAGGAAACCTGTGTGCTAATTCCAGGTCTACCATTTGCCTGCTCTGTGACCTTGGTTAAGGCACTTCACTTCTCTGGGCCTCAATGTCCTCATCTGCAAAATAAGGGTAAATTACCTGTCCTCCCTCCTGCTTAGACTGTGACCCCATGAGGGACAGGGACTGGGTCCAACCTGATTGTACTGTACCTACTCCAACATTTAGTACAGTGCTTGTTTCACTGTAAGTTCTTGACAAGGTAGAAATCTAGGTCTGCTAGTCTTTGCTCTGATCCAGTGTGGTACTGCTTATGTTTGATTGTTCTGTGATATTTTTGCAGTCAATTTCGGGTACTCATGGAATATATTTGGGATTGATAGAATTCATGGGATTTGATGTATTCATGAGAGCCATCTCTGCCTCTCCCTGATTACAGGTGATCAGCAGGACTGAAGGAAGTAGCATAAGACCAAGACCTTCTTCCTGCTGTGGGACCGAGGTTTGATATTCAGGAGGATCAGCCTGAAGCAGGTGCTCCTGTCCCAGCCCACAGAAAACATGGCACCATTTCACCTATATGTTGTCTTTACCAATTGACCCCACTTGATTTAGCCCAGTTTGATTGTTGGGACACTTGACACCTCCCAGCTTGCCTGGACTCACACTTTCAGCAGAGTAACCATCAATGTGGTCAGAGAATCCATATACCAGGCCTTAGGAAAGCAATTTAACCTTGATTTTTTTGCCAGTTCTAGTCATCTCTGACCCTCTCAGCACTCCTCTGTGAACTCTTAATCCTTAATCTAAAGCAGGCTTAAAGAAGACCTTTAAATCACAGGTCAGTTCTCTCAGTCTTTGACTTTGTGTTTTTCTTGGGTGTGCTTAGGGGAGAGGCGCCTCGAAAATGAGAAAGACAACTTTGAAAAGGGGGCGGAAGACAAGTTCACCCTTGATGCACCAAATTTGGGGCAGTTAATGAAGATTAACATCGGCCACAACAACAAGGGTGGCTCTGCTGGCTGGTACCTTGTTAAGGTTGGTGATTGTCCCGGTTTTTGGTTGGTTTAGAGTCAGGTCTTGTTTCCGGTATCCATCACGGCAGGGCTTCCTGCCAGATCTACTAGCTGTTGAATAAGCCAGTTTTGGGGGAATTCAAAAACCCATGGAGCAGACTAGGTCAGAACCTGATCAGGCCTGGAATCCCCACTGGGCAGGAAGGAGCTTTTTTGCACTAGGGTAAATATAGAGTGAATTTGGTATTTTACTGATAAACAATAGTTGGGTACCAATCCACTGCATAAATTCAAATTCCTCAAGATGGTCTCTCCCCACAGTGCTTAGCTTACACTTGTCCTAGTGTCCTTCTGGAATGTGATGGGGAGAACTCTGAGCCCCTAGTTCCTGAATAATTCACGAGAGTCACACACCCCTAGACTTCCCTGCCCACCCCCACCCCTCTCTCATTCATCAGCTCACCAGGAAAAGAAAGGAGAGCAAGGGACTTCTCCAGATTACATCACCACTGGCCACTCATTCTCCTAAAGAGCGATCTGGCATTAGCCACTGAGGGAGAGCTGGTAGCTGAGGCCAGCAAAGCAAGATGGTGTGACCATTTTGGAATTAGAGTGTTATTGATCAAGCCCTGGTCAGTAGCTATGAGAGAGAAGTTAAAAGTTAAGGACTCTGTCTCAACCTTTTGGGGATTTACAGCCTAAATGAAAGATTGTACAGAAGAAGTCAACATTAATCAAGGAGTAGGAGGGTTGGCGGCCTAAGTTTGCTAGCTTTGTTTGATTTTTGTGGTTTATCTGAATTGGATTAAGGAGAGCGTTTGGGAAAGGAGAAGAGAAGGCTGAAGGGCTGGAGCATGGGTTGGCAACCTTTTTGTTCAGGTGCTAAAAAAATGAAAATTTTGAGCAACCAGGGCTCGAAGAGTGAATTACATGATTTAAATGCTCATTACTGTTACTTCATTGTAAATCTAATGGTTAAAAATGCTTCATCCCCACCCACATAAAATGACTGTTCAGCAGTGGTTGAACCCAATTGAGCCTTACCCCCCTGGGGAATTCAGGGTTACTTGGTTTTCTGGGACCCTCTATATGCCATAATTACGTCCCTTGCATATGGAGCAATGTGAGGATGTCACTGAGCTATGAAGCTGACTAACAGGCTCCTTCCTTCCCTCCCTGCTCCAAATCGCTGCTGAACCTACTAAAGCTTCCGGGCTGGGTAGAAATTCTCCTTCATGAAGGGGTGAGGACTCTCACCTCAGGCAAGACGGGACAAGGATCTCCAAATCCAAACGGTGCAGGAGCAGCAGGAGGGATCTTGCTCTGGAGCCCCAGAGGTGGAAGCCCGGCGGGGGGGGGGGGGGGGGGGGGGCGGGGGAGTCCGGATTCTTAGTCCTCCTGGAAGAAGGTGGTGGGTGGCCTGCCCAGGCTGCTTGTGGAAGTGTTGGGTCAGATGGAACCGTGGCTCCCAGTTCAGTTGGTCCATCAACAATGAGCCCCAGAGGAGTACTGTAATAATAATAATAGTAATAATAATTGTGGTATTTGTTAAGTGCTTACTATATGCCAAGCACTGTTCAGCACTGGGGTAGATACAAGCTAAAAAGGTTGGACACAGTCCCAGTCTCACGTGGGACTCACAGTCTTAATCCACATTTTATAGATGAGGTAACTGAGACCCAAAGAAGTTAAGTGACTTGGCCGAGGTCACACAGCCGATATGTGGCAGAGCTGGGATTAGAACACATGTCGTCTGACTTCCAGGCCTGTGTTTTATTCACTAGACCATGCTGCTTCTCCATACGTGGTGAGATGTTCAGTGCACACCTCCCCCACGCCTCTCAGTCGGAGGCCCCAGTTTGGGGGACAAGGGAACTTTATGCCTGGTCCCCCTCTCCCCAGCTCCAAAGCCACATCTGGGTTTGGAGAAGAGTCAGAATGAAGCAAGAGCTACTTTGAGTGCCGGCTGTTGGATGAGACCAGGTGTTGTTCTGAGGAAGCCATTTCAACCCAAGGTGGCAGAGGGCGATGGGGGCTAGAGGGCGGGCGGTGGTGAGACCTGAGTGCTCCCTGCAGCCCGGTATGAAGGAGGGAAGAGCCATGGTCTCTCGGACCAAAAGAGCTGGAGATGAAGGAGTGAGGGTTACTCTGGATGAAGTCCGGGAGAGCCGGCCCTCTGCGTCACACCTGGAGCCTCGCCAGTTCACCGCAGAAGCAGACCACACTGCTGTCAGACAGTCAGACGTGTTTATTGAGCACTTACTGTGTGCCAAGCACTGTACTAAGCACTAGGAGAGCACAATCTAACAGATATATTCAAGCACTTAGTACAGTGCTCCGCACATAGTAAGCGCTCAATAAATACTATTGAATGAATATATTCCCCGCCCTTAACGGACTTACAGTTTAGAGGAATGCTGGCGGTCACCGACCACCCAGGCCACACTGCAGCCCCGGCCTCACCGCGGCCTCGGGCACAGGCTGGCGTGCCCAGGAGCAGAGTCCTCTCCTTGGTTCACGTGCCATGAGAAACTGCCCCAACTCTGCACTTATGAGAAGTCCCTGATCCAGGTGTTTGGACGCCATGCTCTAGATTGTGAGCTCACTGTGGGCAGGGATTGTCTCTCTTTATTGCTGTATTGTACTTTCCAAGCGCTTAGTACAGTGCTCTGCACACAGTAAATGTTCAATAAATACGATTGATTGAATGAATGAATAAAAAAACCCAAAATGTCTCCCTGAAACAATTCCAACCAGGCCAGGTGAACCCACACTTCTTCCTTCATGGCCGCACCCACCTGCCTCACCCCTGTTCCTGGGCCTCGGGGAGCGGATCCCTGGCCTGAAGGAAAAGACATATGAGGGAGAGCGACTCAGTCTCTGGTTCTTTCTGAGAGTCTCAAAGTAGTTCAGAAGAAGGCTAACCCCCTATCTGTGGAAAAGTAGGAGGATTCTAAAGGGACCGAATTGTATTGCTGATAGATTCCCGCTAGTTTCCTTTCCTCATCTGCCTTTGTTTTATGGGAAGCGTCTCTGCTCTCCCGGCACCAGTAAATAGAGGTTGTTAAACTGACCAAATTTCCCGATTTGATGGCTGCGGAGTAAAGGGTTCACGTCCTCAGCAAGTTAACTGAGCATTATCACTCCCTTTCCGGTTCCCTGGGGCTTTTAACCCAAATGAATCTTTTGTGCTGGTTTCAGAAAGCCCATAGAGATAAACCTGTAAGCCAATATAATGGTTTGCTTTATGCTTCCTCTGACTCCCATTTGTGTAAGTCTGTTGACTTCCTAGGTTTCAGGGATTTTGTTGTTCTATATTCATGGAGGGAAGACTCCTCTCTCTTTCCAGCCTTTAAACCTGCCTGTCCCTCTCCTTCAGGCGGGTCTCACGGCTGACGGAAGTGAACTTTTGACATTTCTGAGCTTGAGGTGGGGCTGCGTTTTAGCTGTTCTCTACCCTGCCACCCTCCATTCCATATTTCCTCCATTGTCTTTATTTTTAAAATGTCACCTTCTCTGGACACCTAACCTGTGGTGATCATCACCTCTGCTCCCCCTCCATGGTTCCTCTAACAATCAGTACCTCCCAACTGTTGCCGAAGGGTAATTCTTCCATCTCCAATGAGCAAGTCCCTTTAGAAGAGCGTCCCACAGACCGAAGGTGTTCCGCCACAGATGTCCGTTAGTCGGCAAGCTCCTTGAGAACAGAGGATGAAGATTTTCACTTCCTCTTCATGTCTCTTAAGTCTCTCGATCAGTACTCTGCACCCAGTCAATACCGTTTGAACTGTTTCTGATCGACTCTTAACATTCAGCGGCTAATTCCCCATTTCCAATTGCAAATAGTTACATCAGAAGTAGCATGGCCTGGTGGAAAAAGCACAGGCCCAGGGGTCCGAGGACCTGGGTTCTAATCCAAGCTCTGCCAATTGCTTTCTCTGTGACCTTGGGTATGTGACTTCACTTCTCTGTGCTTAGGTTTCCTCTAATGGTCTTAACTATCTCTTCTCCCTCCTACTAAGTCTGTGAGCTCCATGTGGGACAGGGACTGTGTCCGACCTAACTGACCTGTACCTATCCTAGTGTTTAGATGTGTTTGACTCATACTAAGTTCATAAGAAATAACATTAAAAAAACCCAAGAAGCTACAGAGAAGCAGCGTGACTCAGTGGAAAGAGCACGGGCTTTGGAGTCAGAGGTCATGGGTTCAAATCCCGGCTCGGCCACTCGTCAGCTGTGTGACTGTGGGCAAGTCACTTAACTTCTCGGTGCCTCAGTTACCTCAGCTGTAAAATGGGGATTGAGACTGTGAGCCCCACGTGGGACAACCTGATTCCCCTGTGTCTACCCCAGCGCTTAGAACAGTGCTCGGCGCATAGTAAGCGCTTAACAAATACCAACATTATTATTATTACTGTAGTTATCAGACTCCAAATAGGTATCATTCAGCATTAGAGGAGCAGTGTGGTGGGCCTGGAAGTCAGAAGGACCTGGTTTCTAATCCCAGCTCTGTCACTCATCTGCTGTGTGACCTTGTGCAAGTCACTTAACTTCTCTATGCCTCAGATACCTCATCTGTAAAATGGGGAGTAAACCTGTGAGCCCTATGTGGGATGTGGCCTGTGTCCAATCTGATTAGTTTGGGTCTACCCCAGTGCTTAGTACAGAGTCTGGAACATAGTAAACCTCTTAACCAATGCCATAAGAAAAAAACATCAGTGATGATAATGGCCTAGAAAGTGCTATAATACTACCACTTACTACTAATTGTGGAATTTGTCAAACACTTTGGTGCTAAACACTGTACTAAACTGGCTCAAGTAAAGAAGAATCAGATTGGATATAGTCCCTTTTTTATGATATTTAAGTGTTTACTATGTGCCAGGCACTGTACTAAGCACTGGGGTAGATACAAGCTAATCAGGATAGACATAATTCACGTCCTACACGGGGCTCACGGTACTAATTCCCATTTTACAGATGAGGTAACTGAGGCACAGAGAAGTTACATAACTTGCCCAAGGATATGCAGCAGGCAAGTGGCAGAGCCAGGATTAGAACCAAGGTCCTCCTCTGACTCTCAGGCCCGTGCTCTTTGCACTAGACCAGGCAGCTTCTTGTCCCTGTCCCACCTGAGGCTCACAGTCAAAGGAGACTAGATTGTCCCCCACAAAAGGAATCTAGCCCATTATAAAATGATTTGGAAACTCCCCTGGAATTTCTATCCTTTCTTTTTTAAATCGCAAAACTGAATTTTACACAAAATATATTGCTTAAACATAGGACCGTTAAGTTTAACCTCCACATCTGACCCCATTCCTTCGCACCTTACCAAAGCACTCGCCCCCTCCCTTCTTCCCATGTCTCCCTTACCTTGTGGCTTAGTGGAAAGAGCACGAGTTTGGGAGTCAGAGGTCATGGGTTCTAATCCCCGCTCTGCCACTTGTCTGCTGTGTGACCTTGGGCAAGTCACTTAACTTCTCTGTGCCTCAGTTACCTCCTATGTAAAAATGGGGATTAAAAAATGTGAGCCTCACGTGGGACAATCTGATCACCCTGTATCTACCCCAGCACTTAGAACAGTGCTCAACCCATAGTGCTTAAAAAATACATTAATTGTTATTACTATTAAAAGAAACCCTCCCTTGACCCCACAGCTCCATCCGGTTATTGCCCCGTCTCCTTCTTACGATTCCTCTCCAAACTCCTTCAGCTAGTTGTCTACACCCACTGTCTCAAGTTCCTCTCCAATTCTCTCCTTGACCCACTTTGTTCTGACTTCAATCCCCTTCACTCCAGAGAAGCCACCCTTTTGCTGATCTCCCTGCTTTCTATTTCTCCCCACTCCAGTCCATATCTCTCCCCATTCCAATCCATACATCACTCTGCTGCCTGCATCATTTTTCTACAAAAACTTTCAGTTCATTTTTCCCCCTTTCTCAAGAACCGCCAGTGGTTGTCTATCCACCTCCACATCAAAACAGAAACTCCTTAGCCCTGGCTTTAAAGCACTTAATCAACTTGCCCTCTCCTACTTCACCTTGCTACTACAACCCAGGTGGCACACTTCACTCCTCTAATGCCAGCCTACTCCCTATTACCTAAATCTCACCGCCTTCTCACCGCTTCTATGGCTCTGCCACTTGCCTGCTCTGTGACTTTGGGCAAGTTACTGAACTTCTCACCGTTACAGTTGCCTCATTTGTAAAATGAGGATTGAATGCCTGTACTCCCTCCTACTTGGACTGTGTCTGCTATGTGCAACAGGGACCGGGTTCCGACTAATTGACTTGTATCTACCCCGGAACAGTGCTTGACACATAGTGAGTGCCTAACAAATATCATAAAAAAGAAGGCTCATGGTTCCTTTTCTGATTGAGAAACAGGACTTGAAACTTCCTTTACTTCTAACAGCTACGACCCCAGCCTGGCTAAAAGTCCAGTTTTCCCCCGGAAAAGTTGGTTTTTTTATTTACCTTCCTGTTTCTACTCATTTTTGTTGTTGAAATAACAACCTTGTGATAAATACCCAGAAAAAAGTGGGAATAAAATAAGAAAGCAAAGTTGAAGAACCATAGCAAAAACAATAACCACAACAACTAACTTTTAACCCTTCAAGACTATTTGGTTAGACCTCAGTTTTCTCCTCTCTAGCATAAATTAAATCAATACCTCTCACTTTTCCTTAGGTAAGGTTTCTCAACCCTTAATCAAATAACACTAGCTTGTGTATGTGTCCTACCCTAGACTAGGTTAGGATTTCTGAAACTATCCACGCCAGAAACATGTCCTCGATCTCAGAGTTGGAGACATTCCTAGACAGTTCAGGACTTGTAGTGGGATTTCTGAGATCTGGGATTTCCCCGTACAATCCCTTGCCTGCACCCCGAATTGAGTCACAGTGGTCAATCTGCACAGAATTGAAGATTTTTCCAGGTAGTCAAACTAGAATCTTTCTTTCCCCCAGATCACCATAGAGGACATTGGGAATAAAAAGAATTATGACTTCCCCGTGAACCGCTGGCTGGCTCTGGATGAAGATGATGGTAAAATTCAACGGGACATTCTAGTGGGAGGTGCTGAGACCACTGGTAATTTTTTTTCTTTTTAATGGTATTTTTTAAGCACTTACTAAGTGCCAGGCACTGTACTAAGCGCTGGGGTGGATATAAACTAATCAGGTTGGACAAAGTCCCTGTACCACATGGGGCTCACAGTCTTAATCTAGGTGTGGCACGGAGATAGAGCTTGGGCCTGGGAATCAGAAAGTCATGGGTTCTAATACCAGTTCCACCACTTGTCTACTGTGTGACCTTGGGCAAATCACTTCACTTCACTTCTCTGGGTCTCAGTTACCTCATCTGTAAAATGGGCATTGAGACTTTGAGCCCCATGTGGGACAAGGACTGTGTCCAACCTGATTTAGTTTTATTCACCCCAGAACTTAGTACAGTGCCGGGCACATAGTAAACACTCAGTGAATACCACTATCATTATTATTATTACTACCAATTCCCATTTTCAGAAGAGGGTCCAGTTTGGGTCTGATTCCAGATTGTTCAATTTTCTTCTCGGAAATAGCCCTAGTCAGCAGAGAAATGGTGGTGGAAAATGCATCCAAAATATGAACCCTACCCTCACCAAGTTTTCACCAATCTGATCTGCAGTGCTTAATATGAAAAGAAAGAAATGTCAGGGCTTAAGGAGTTATGGCCATTTGAAATGGGCCATGACTTGAATAAATTATATATAGATGACAATTTATACACCTTCAATCATAACAGGTGCATTTAAAAGAGCAACCTGCTAGTGTTGGCTCACTGAGTATTTCAAATATTTTATATCATCTACAAAATAGTAAATTTCTGCAAAAACCAATAAAACATAAAAGCAACCTCCAAGACGTAAGAAAAACATGACAGAATATAAACTCCAGCCATAGAGCAATACTTTTTTGGGGCTTTCTTCCCATCTCCCCTGTTCCCTCATTAGAGTTTATGGCATTTTCTAAGTGCATACTATGTGCTAAACACTGTTCTAAACTCTGAGGTAGATACTAGATAATCAGATTGGACACAGTCCCTGGCCCTCATTGCGCTCACAATCAAAGTAAGAGGGAGAGCAGGTATTGAAATACCATTTCACAGATGAGGAAACTGAGGTATAGAGAAGTGAAATAATAATGTTAGTATTTGTTAAGTGCTTACTATGTGCAGAGCACTGTTCTAAGCGCTGGGGTAGACACAAGGGAATCAGGTTGTCCCACGTGGGGCTCACAGTCTTAATCCCCATTTTACAGCTGAGGTAACTGAGGCACAGAGAAGTTAAGTGACTTGCCCACATTCACCCAGCTGACAAGTGGCAGAGCCGGGATTCGAACCCATGATCTCTGACTCCAAAGCCCGTGCTCTTTCCACTGAGCCACGCCAAGGTCACACAGCAGGCAGATGGTGGTGATGGGATTAGAACCCAGGTCCTGTGACTCCCGGGCCCATGCTCTTTCTCTTAGGCCATGCTGCTTCTCATTCCCCACTCTCTTGCAAGAATCTCCCCATATTTTCCAACATGCTAAGAATCAATCAGGCAATCAGTCAGTGGTATTTACTGAATGCTTACTGTGTCCACTGTGTCTCAGTGCTTGGGAGAGTATAACGGAGTCAAAAAATACGATCCTTTTCCTCAAGGATCTTGCAGTCTAGAGGGAGTACGCTCCATAACCATTCTTTGTTCTTTGGAAATTAAAATAAGCCCTCTGCAACTCCTCCCCACCGCCCTCACCATTACAGAACTCTAAGGGTTAATCGAGAGTCAGCAATAGGTTCAAAATGGAGAGTTTTTCTTTCATTTCGAGTGGTTTGTAAAGGAGGTGGAGCGCTGAGAGTCGTGATGCTGCTTTGATAGGAAGGAAATGATTTAGAGAATGGAAAAAGGCGGGTAAGGAATTTTGAAGTTTTACTTCCATCAGTGAAATGGCAAACTCTCAGACGCTGGGGTCTGGACTGGCTAAACCCAAAAGTGCCAGGGCTGAGTCCATGGGCTGAGCCCAAGGCCCGATCACAAGGCCCTAACCAGCCACATTCATAACGAGCACCGCTGTTCTCCTTTTGCGGAGGAGGCTGCCGGGGGCTCATCAATGTACCTGGGGGAGTTTCCGCATTCACATCTTTGAGGGCAGAAGGGAAACAGAGGAGAGATGAAGCAGCATGGCCTCATGGTTGGAGCGTGGGCCTGGGGGTCCAGAAGGTCAAGGGTTTTAATACCAGCTCCACCACTGTATGCTGTGTGACCTCGGGCAAGTCACTTCATTTCTCCGGGCCTCGGTTACCTCGCCTGTAAAATGGGGATTGAGACCGTGAACTCCGAAAGGGAAAGAGACTTTGTCCAACCCGATTGGCTTGTGTCTACCCCAGAGATTAGTACAGTGCCTGGCATCTAGTAAGCCCTTAACAGATACCGTAAGAATTCCATGTGCCTCAAGTTGCACTTGGACTGTGATGTTTGATATTCACAGCCGCCCAACATTTATGTAGGTATCTTTAAATTATACATTATAAATGACTTATTTATTCATATTAACGTCTGTCTCCCCCTCTGGACTGTAACTTTATTATGGACAGTGAACGTCTCTACTAATTCTGTTGTACTGTACTCTCCCAAATGCTTAGTACATTGCCCTGCACGTAGTAGGTGTTCAATAAATACCACTGATTGATTGATTGATTGATTGATTCAAGTTCGTTCGTCAGCTCCACCTGTATCGGAGGAAGGTGGCTTTTTTTCTCCGACTCACCTGTCAAGCCTGAGCCTTCCCTGTTCCGACTCCCCACAGCCGTCACTTACGTCGTCTCCGTCACAACTGGAGACCTCCGGGGGGCCGGGACCAACTCTAAGATCTTCATCGTCATGTACGGAGCCAAAGGGAAGAAGAACAGCGGGAAGATCTTCCTCGAGGGCGGGGTGTTTGACCGAGCTCGGACGGACATCTTCAACATCGAGCTGGCCGTTCTCCTCAGCCCCCTGAGCCGGGTCTCCATCGGGCACAGCAACGCTGGCATTAACTGTGGCTGGCACTGTGAGAAGGTGAGAAGCGGCGTGGTGAAGTGGATAGAGCACGTGCCTGGGAATCAGAAGGTCATGGGTTCTGATCATGCCACTTGTCTGCTGAGTGACCTTGGGCAAGTCACTTCACTTCTCTGGACTTCAGTTACCTCATCTGTCAAATGGGGATTGAGGCTGTGAATCCCATGAGGGACAGGGACTGTGTCCAACCCAATTTGCTTGTATCCATCCCTGCTCTTGGTACAATGCCTGACACATAGAAAGCACTTAGCCAATGCCACAGTTACTATTATGATTATTTTTGTTATCATTATAACAGCCCTAGAGAGAATTGATCATGTCAACCGTAATATTTATGGTATCAACTGAGCACTTACGATTTGCCTAGTAGAGTGTCTATTATGTCAACCTGACAGTCATCCTTAGTATTTCAATAAATCGATGGTATTTATTGAGCAATGACTTTGTGCAAAGCACTGTTTTAAGTGCCGGGGAGAATAAACCCATACTACTTGCAGGGGTAGATTCAAGATAAACAGATCAGACATTGTCCCTCTCTGTCATTGGTGCTCACCATCTATGATGTTGGGAGAACAGGCATCTTTTCCCTATGTTACGATCAAAGAAACTGAGTTGCATAGAGGTTAACTAAAGAAATAGTATTTAAAGCCTACTTTGTACAAAACTCTGTAGTTAACCCTGGGAAAAGAATGCATGCCTGGGAATTAAACAAGGTGCCTACACCCCAGGAAGCTTACAGTTTAAGAGTAAGGCCAGGGTGGGGAAGGGGGTAAGTCAACAGACATGTAAGGAGAGGTAAACAAGAAAAACTAAAAACTTATATAATAATAAATGGTATTAGTTAAGCACTTACCACGTGCCAGATACTAAGTGCGGGGGTGGTTATAGGCAAATCGGGTTGGACGCAGTTCTTGTCCCACGTGGGACTCACAGTTTTAATCCCCACTTCCCAGATGAGGTAACTGAGGCATGGAAAAATTAAATGACTTGCCCAAGGTCATATTGCAGACAGATGGTAGAGCTGGGATTAGAACCCGGGTCCTTCTGATTCCCAGACCCATGCTCTGTCCTTGGGCCACACTGCTTCTACGTTAGAGAAGCAGCATGGCTCAGTGGAAAGAGCACGGGCTTGGGAGTCAGAGGTCATGGGTTCGAATCCCGGCTCTGCCGCTTGTCAGCTGTGTGACTGTGGGCAAGTCACTTCACTTCTCTGGGCCTCGGTTATCTCATCTGTAAAATGGTGATTAAGACTGTGAGCCCCAAGTGGGACAACCTGATCGCCCTGTATCTACCCCAGGGCTTAGAACAGTGCTCTGCACATAGTAAGTGCTTAACAAATCCATATACAAAAGACAAGTACAATAATGAGTATAATAAGAGCAGCAGAACATCGTAGTCAAAGGAGGAGCTCAGTCATCCACTCTGCTCAGTCACGGTAGCCACAGCCATCCCAACCCCGACATTCCAAAACCTTGGGAGACCCACCACCCTTGTTTTCCCCCTGAGGCACTGGAGCAAAGCAGGACGGGGCTTGGTGGGATGGTGTGTCCTCTAGTTCTTGCACTCAGACAGCAGGAAAATCAACCAGGCCTCCTGAAGCTGCTGGTCTTACCCCGACCAAGGTCACACAGCAGGCCAGGGGCAGACCTGGGATTAGAACCCTGGTCTGTGAATCTTTGGGAGCTACAACATCAGCAGGGGAGGGAGGGAGGGAAGGAGGAGGGCTGGGTTCAATCTGGGGGGTTAATAGTAATAATCAGTTCTACTTAATGAATGCTTAATTAATAATAATAATGTTGGCATTTGTTAAGCGCTTACTATGTGCAGAGCACTGTTCTAAGCGCTGGGGTAGACACAGGGGATTCAGATTGTCCCATGTGGGGCTCACAGTCTTAATCACCATTTTACAGATGAGGTAACTGAGGTACAGAGAAGTTCAGTGACTTGCCCACAGTCACACAGCTGAGAAGTGGCAGAGCTGGGATTCGAACTCATGACCTCTGACTCCAAAGCCCGTGCTCTTTCCACTGAGCCACGCTGCTTCTCTAATGTGCAGAGCACCGTACTAAGCGTTTGGGAGAGTACAATACAACATATTTGGGAGCTTACAGTCTAGAGAGGAACATACAGTCTAGAGGCACCAAATAATAATGATAATAATAGTAGTATTCGTAAATATTAACCACTTTTTATGTGCCAAGCACTGTATTGAGTTCTGGGGTTGTTACAAAATAATCAGGTTGGACAAAATCTCTTGTTCAAGCACATAGAGAAGGAGCATGGCCTAGTGAATAGAGCACAGGCCTGGGAATCAGAAGGACTAGGGTTCTAATCCCAGCACCACCATTTGTCTGACGTGTGACCTTAGGCAAGTCACTTAACTTCTCTATCCCTTAGTTACCTCATCTGTAAAATGGAGATTGAGACTGTGAGCCCCATGTGGGACATAGATCATGTCCTACCTGATTAGCTTGTAACTATTCCAACACTTAGTACAGTGTCCGATACATAATAAGCACTTAGCATATCCCGTGAAAAGAAAAACCAAGACATTTCCCTTCGTATTATACTTGTACCGGCTCGGCAGTTATTTGGGTCATTGTGGCTTTCAAGACAGCAGCTCCCTGTTCCTATTACATTTGTATGGTTATAGTGTACTCTCCCAAGCGCTTAGTACAATACTTTGCACACAGTAGGCACTCAGGAAATACGATTGTGATGGAATGAGTGAATGTTTTGCACACAGTAAGTGCCAGTAAATACAATTGAATGAATGAATGAATGATCACCAGAGGCATCAGCGTGGTTCAGTGGAAAGAGCCCGGGCTTAGGAGCCAGGGGTCATGGGTTCAAATCCCAGCTCTGCCACCTGTCAGCTGTGTGACTGTGGTCAAGTCACTTAACTTCTCTGGGGCTCAGTTCCCTCATCTGTAAAATGAGGACTAAGACTCTGAGCCTCACGTGGGACAACCTGATGACCCTGTATCTCCCCCAGCGCTTAGAACAGTGCTCTGCATATAGTAAGTGCTTAACAAATACCAACATTATTATTATTATTGTTATCTTTATCAATGCTAAGGTGGCTTTTTTTTGCACACTAAGGGATGAATAGAATTAGGCTCACCCTCTCAGTTAAAGGATAGGGGAAGGATAAGCACCGAGGAGGCAAATCCCAGTGGAAGTGGGCAATCTTCAGCGACCCAGAATCCCTCCGGGAAAGACGATGGCTAGCTTACCAAACCGAGCCAGGCCCCGAGGCCCCAAACCGAGCCAGTGAATGACATCTCTCTCTTCTCCGTGTGCTTGTCCCAGGTGGTCATCCTGTGCCCTTTCACGGGCATCCAACAAACGTTCCCGTGCAATAAGTGGTTGGATGAGAACGAAGGCGACGGCCTGGTGGAACGGCAGCTCTACGAGATGGTGTCCCTGCGGCAGAAGAGACTAAAAAGTCAGTGCCCGTTTTGGGGTGGAGGGCGGACGATATCACCGATCGTTCTGAGCCGATTCCGCCTAACGTGGTGCAATCGGTCCTGGAAATGAGGTCGACCATCCAAAATCCAGCGAGACAGAATAGACTGGAATCGGCACTGAGTTGTGCTTTCCCTTCCTGTGGGAAGTTTCTTGATTTCTCTGGATTCATTTTGTTTCTCCAGTGCCAGTGTTTTTTCTCACAACTGGCTGCCTGGTCAGGATGTGACACTTCCTGTACTTTCTAAGTTCCAGGCCCATGAACTAGTGCTTATGTTCATGGCTGGAGTATGGGTAGGGTGAACAGACCTTTCCTCTCTTTTCCAGCCAACCCTTCCTCCTCCTCACCTGATTTTTATTTAGCCATTAATCCCCACAGAATCCTTGTTGTACTTGTTTTTTTGGTGTGTAATTGAGCAAATAAATGTATACACACCGCAATACATTATACGATTGCCTTAATGCCTACATTTGATATACTCTTTCCCATTACTAATGATATCAATGAAGCCCAAGATTCATAACTCTCAATTATCCAAGCTAAAGTGGAAGGAATTTGGGATAGAGGATGAAAATCCACGAAATGTCTCATTCTGGGCAATAGTTTCAACCTTCTCCTATACCACATTTTTTTATCAGAGCTGCTTGGAGTAGCGAGCACAAAGGCTCACTTGAGATTCACCTCCTTGTCCAACCGCTTCCTCCTATTTTTCTTTTTAAGTGCTTACTATGTGTCTAAGTGCTGGGGTAGATACAAGTTAGGGCAGTTACAATCCCTATCCCACATAGAACTAGCAGTCTAAGTGGGAGAGAGAACAGGCATTGAATCCCCATTCTATTTATTTTTATTAATGACGTGTATATATCTATAATTGTATTTATTTACAATGATGCTACGGATGCCTGTTTACTTGTTTTGAAGTCTGTCTTCCCCCTTCTACACTGTGGGTCTGTTGTGGGCAGGGATTGTCTCTGTTTGTTGCTGAATTGTACCTTCCAAGCACTTAGCACAGTGCTCTGCACACAGTGAGCGCTCAATAAATTCGATTGAATGAATGAATTTTTGCATGTGAGGAAACTGAGGTACAGAAAAGTGAAGTGACCTTAAGCTCGTTGTGGGCAAGGATTGTAACAGTTTATTGTTATACTGTACTCTTCCAAGCACTTAGTACAGTGCTTTGCATATAATAAGCACTCAATAAATATGATTGAATGAATGAATGATTTGCCCAAAGTCACAAAGCAGGAAAGTGGCAGAGCCAAAATCAGAACCCAGGTCCTCTAGCTCCCAGACTTGTGCTTTATCCTCTAGGCCATCCTACTAGAGAATGCTGACGGGAATGCTAATAAGCAGTGAAATTGCTGAAGGGTAGATAATGGAAAGAGGAGAGAGGAGGAGTAGGGTCAAAAACTCTGGAAACTCTACAAATTGGATTGTCAGTTCAAAAAACTTCAAGAGGTTTCAGTGTGTGTCTTTTTCTGGTTCTTTTTTTTATGGGTTGAGGTTTATCTAGAATCTTGACTTGTCTTTGTAGAATACTCCTGGTCCCTTTGGATCTGGACAACTGACCTGAAGAAAGCAGGCACGGATGCTCCCATCTTCATCCAGCTTTACGGTCAGAAGGGGAGGACGGATCAAATCCAACTCGACTGTAGGCCGGAATACTTTGAACCTGGCAGGACAGATAAGTTCTGGGTATGAGGAAGGAGTGGAGGTGGGGGGTGATGCTTCTGATTTTTGTAGTCATTTAATCAATCAAATAATCGGTGGGTAGTATTTATCGAATCCTTACTCTTTGCAGAGCACTGTACAAAAGCTCTTGGGAGAATACTATAGGGCTAATAGATATGATTCCTGCCCTTTCCGAGCATACAGCCTAGCGGGGGAGACAGACACTAAAATGAATTACCAATAGGAGGGAACAACAGAGTTGGACAATATGTACATTAAGTGCAATGGAGCAGGGTAAGTCGGGGGGCACCCAAGGGCTTAGGGGAGATGCTAAAGTGGCAATAGGGGGAAAAATGGGGTGGGGGGGAGATGAGAGATTAATCAGGGAAGGCCTCCTGGAGGGGATGTGATTTCAGAAGGGCTTTGAAGATGAGAGCAGTGTTCTGTCAGATATGAAGGGGGAGTTCCAGTCAGGAAAGAGGGTGTGAGGAAGAGGTCGATGCTGAGGGAGACGAAAACGAATTCGGAGCGTAGATCGGCTCGGGAGGTGTGAAGTACGTGAAATGAGTTATAGTGGAAGAGGAGTGAGGATAAATGGGAGGGAGAGAGCCGATCGAGTGCCTTAATGCCAACAATCAGGAACTACTGCTAGATGTGGAGAGGAAATCAGTGACCACTGGTTATTTTTGAAGAGTGGGGAGACGTGCAGAATGTTGTTTTAGAAAAACGATCAGGGCAGCAGAGCAAAGTATGGATTGGAGAGGAGAGAGCCCTGAGAGAGGCTGAACCAGAATATGACAAGTGCTTGGACCAGGGTGATGGTAGTTTGGATGGAGAGAAGGGGGTGGATGATGGAAGTGCTGTGAACAAAGAACTGACAGGATCTGGTGACTGACAGAACATGTGGGTTGAAAAAGAGCAAAAGAGGAATCAAAGATAATGCCAAGCTTGCTGTCTTGAGAGTCGGGGAGGATGGTGGTAGCGCGGTGTCAACAGTGAAGGGAAAATTTCGTGGAAGATCATGTAGGAAAATGTCACTGACGAGGGGAAGGCATATTCCTTATCAAAGGAACTGGATCGAAGTGGCCCAATTTAATCTACTTATTTTCCTAACTGAACAGGATGACCATTGACAACCTTACTCTAAGAAACACAGACGGTTTCATGGCAAAGGATAATCTGCTTTAAGTGGAAATTACTTTGTCTTTTTCTGATTACACTGTAAACTCGACAAGGCTGGGGCCATACCTATTACTTTCACCGTACTCTCCCAAGCTACTAGTACAGTGTTCTGCACACAGCAGGCTTTTGCTAATACTATCGAGTGAATGAATGACCTTTATTTGAAAGCACCTAATTCAGTTCATAGGGTCCAGTGTCCAGTGAATAGTTCGATGATGAATGATAACTATGATATTCATTATCTTAGAACAATTATTCTAAGAGCTGGGTTGATACATGTTATACAGATTGGACACAGTTCTTGTCCCACATGGAGCTCAGAGTCTAAGTACTGTGAGCCCGTTGTGGGCAGGGATTGTCTCTATTTGTTGCTGAATTGTACTCTCCAAGCACTTAGTACAGTGCTCCGCACACCGTAAGCACTCAATAAATACGATTGAATGAATGAATGAATAAGTAGGAGGGTGAATAGGTATTGAATCTCCATTTTAGGGATGAAAAAACTGAGGCCCAGGGAAGTTAAATGGATTTACCCAATTGCCAGAGCCGGGATTAGAGCTTAAGCCTTTTGGTTCTCAGGCCTGTTCTCTTTTCATTAGATCATGCTGCTTCTGAAAGTGAATTATTTTATGATTTATTTATTGAACTCGAAATTTTCCCCCACCTCCTGCTCAGCTGCTCAACACTGCCTAGGCAAAATTAAAGGAGTAGTCTACCCTCTCACTGGATTTTCCCTGGAGCAGCAAGTTCAGTGGGGTGGGCTGGGCCAGTGGTAAGTCTCCCTATAAAGGGGAATGAACTGGCTTGGAGGAGAATCAATTAATCAGTCAATCAATCAATGGCATTATTGAGCAGTTACTATATGCAGAGCACTGTATTAAGCACTTGAGAGAATACAATACAACAGAGTTAGCAGACATGTTCTCTGCCCACAGTGACCTTACAGTCTAGAGGAGAGAGACATTAATATGAATAAGTAATTTATAATATATAATTTAAAGATATGTACATAGGTGCTGTGCGACTGAGGGTGGAGTGAATATGAAATGCCCAAAGGTCAAAGATCCAGCGAGCTGGGGAAAAGAGGACTTAATCGGGAAAGGCCTCTTGAGATGTGACCTTTAAGCTTTAGAGGTAGGGAAAGTGGTGGGCTGGTATATACGGAGAGGGAGAAAGTTCCAGGATAGAGGGAGGATGTGGGGAAGGGGTCAGTGGTGAGATAGACCAGATGGGGCACAGTGAGTAAGCTGGGGCTAAAGGAAGGAAGTGCTTCAAGATCTTTTTGATGGTATTTGTTAAGCACGTACTACTTTGTTAAGTAAGGGTATTTTATGGTATTTGTTAAGCACTTCGTGGTTGTGTAAAAAAGCCTGATTGAATGATCATCGGTATTTCAATCAATCAGTCAATAGTACTTATTTAGTGTTTACCATATGAAGAGCACTGTATTGAGCACCTGTGAAGGTACAGTATAACAAAGTTGGTATAAATGTTCCCTAAGGAATTTACAATCTAGAGAGAGAGATAGATATTAAAATAAACTATGGATAAATACATAAGGTCTGTGGGGCTGGGGGTGGGGTGAATATATAAGAAGCAGCATGGTGTAGAATGAGGAGCAAGGCATAGTGGATAGAGCAAGGGCCTGGGAGACACGAGTTCTAATCCTGGCTCTGCCGCATGTCTGCTGTGTGACTATGGGCAAGTCTTCTGTGCCTTCTCTGTGCCTCAGTTATGTCATTTGTAAAATTGGGATTGAGACTGTGAGCTCCATGTGGAACAGGGAGTGTGTCCAACCCGATTTGCTTGTATCCTCCCCAGCGCTTAGTATAATCCTTGGCACATACTAAGCACTTAACGAACACCATCATCATTATTATTATTATCGAGTGCTTAAAGAGTGCAGAACCAAGTGCGTGATTGAGGGCAGAGGGACTCCTGAATACTGTTTTTGCCTGTGGAGGGAACACACAAATGTTATTATTCCAAAGGCAGAGGAGAATCAGGGTCAGCAGGCCCACCTGTGCCTGACTCTTACCTATGGATGACTTTCCCCCAGTTCTCAATGTCACAGAGGTGAAGCAACATTATAAAGATGGGGTGTGACTTGGTTGTGACTCCAATTATCTGGGATTGACCAATGTGGAGACTATTAGTGGCAGGGTAGACCTTCAGAAGCTTGATAAGAAGGCGAGCACTCTATCCTCTCAGTCCCATTTTGACCCCCTGCCATCTCCACGGGGCTTCTGGGAGTCCTCACTCACTAGTTCCATTTTTTAAATGAAATTTGTTAAGTGCTTACTATGTGCCAGGCACTATACTAAGCGCTGGGGTAGATTTACTAAATTTACTAAGATTGGACACAATCCATGTCCCACATAGTGTTCACAGTATTAATCTCCATTTTACAGATGAGGTCACTGAGGCACAACAAAGTTAAGTGACTTGGCCAAGACTAGTCTGCTGGGTGACACAGGTCAAGTCACTTCACTTCTCTGTGTCTCAGTTACCTCATCTATAAAATGGGGATTAAGACTGTGAGCTCCATGTGGGTCAGGGACTGATTCCAACCTGCTTAACTTGTTTCTACCCCAGCACTTAGTACAGTGCCAGGCACAGAGTAATTGCTTAACAAATACTTCTAAAAGCAAAACAAAAAACAACCATTCCTCCACCTCAAAAAATCCACTAATAAAATGTCCTCCGGGCATTAGGGTGTGCTTCACTCCACATTGGCTAATGGAGAATGCCACAAAGCCATTGCATAATAGAAGCTACCTAGGAATTGTACGCTTGTAGCCGGGAACATTAAGGGCCTGGTTAAAAAAATCTGCCAGTGCGATCTAGTGGATAGAGCATGAACCTGGGAGTCAGAAGAACCTGGGTTCTAAATCTGACTCTGCCACTTATCTGCTGTGTGACCTTGGCAAACTTCTCTGTGCCTCAAGAGAAGCATCTTGGCTTAGTGGAAAGACTCTGGGCTTGGGAGTCAGAGGACGTGGGTTCTAATCCCGGATCTGCCACTTGTCTGCTGTGTGACCTTGGGCAAGTCACAACTTCTCTGTGCCTTAGTTACTTTATCTGCAAAAATGGGGATTAAAAAATGTGAGTCCCACGTAGGATAATCTGATTATCCTGTATCTATCCCAGCGCTTAGAACAGTGCTCTGCACATAGCAAGCGCTTAACAAATACCATTATTATTATTAATTCCCTCATCTGGAAAATGGGGATGAATAACTGTGAGCCCTATGTGGGACAGGGACTGTGTCCAACCTGATTAGCTTGTATCTACCTCAGTGCTTAGAACAGTGCCTGGCACATAGTAAACCCTTAACAAATACCACAAGTGTATTATAGAGGATCCTTTTGAACTGGGCTTCAACTTGCCCGTTGCTTGAATCACTTTTGCCCCTGTGCTACCTACGTGTGGCTGCAATGTCATTACAGGGCATTTGAGTTTTGTCATTGCTTAGTACAGTGCCTGGCACATAATAAGCCCTTAAAAACTATCATAATTGTGCTGATTATTCTTATTATTGACAAATTCTGCTCTGACCTGATATTTTTAGGAATTTTGTACTGTGCCCTACAGATTGAACTTCCGGATCTAGGCCGATTTTACAAGATCAGGATATGGCACGAGAAGAGGAATTCCTCTAGTGGATGGCACCTAGCAAGGGTGAGAAACAGAATCCTTTTCCTGTTTATTCATTCATTCAATCATATTAATTGAGCGCTTACTGTGTGCAAAGCACTATACTAAGTGCTTGGGAGAGTACAATATAACAACAAACACACACATATCTGCTCTCAACTAGCTCACAGACTAGAAATTCTTCCTTTGTCTTCCCAGTGTTGCTCTAGGCAAAATCTCCATCTCTTGAAAGCGGAGAAACTCTTTCTTCCTTTCTGGATCCTGGAATGACACTAGGACCACCCAGTCCTAGAGGGGAACTAATTGGAGCAGGGGGTAAATCTCCTTTAGGAAAAACAAGGGCTCCAACTCTCTTACCTGAATCACACGGTTGAGTGGGACAGTTTTCAGTAGAATAAACACTCCTAGCTAGACCTCAATTTTCCAGAAAATTCATTTTCTGTAATTAGACTTTTGAGAATACCTTGAATACTTGAGTTTTGTTTCCCGTAGGTGTGGATAGGGATAGAAACCATGAACACTACACTGAAAAAGATGGAACTTTGAGGATCAGGGAACATAGCAGTGTGCTGGGAACAATAGGCGGGGTGGCTGGGGAGGAGTTGTCGGCTGGGGCCTCAGGAAGGTAAATCTGCACTGGTAGCTAGCCTGGGCTACCAGCAATGAAGCTAGGTCATGAAGACAGCAACCAGTGTGTGTGTGTTGGGATTGGTTGGGCGGGGTGGGGGGCGCGGCAGAGGGAGAGAGAAAGAAAGAGAGAAAGAGAGAGAAAGAAAGAGAAAGAAAAAGGGAGAGAGAAAGAGAATGAAAGAGAAAAAGAGAAAGAGAAAAAGATAGAGAAAGAGAGTAAAAGAGAGAAAGAGAGAGAGAGAAAGAAATGAAAAGAAAGGAAAAGAAAGGAAAGCCCCCAAATCCACTAGGCTAGTTCAACACTAGGTGGAGAACTTTACTGCAGAGCTCACCGATGATATATATATTATAGGCAGTCTTCACCTCAAAAAATCAGATGCATATGTGGGGGTAACTAAACCAGCTCTGCAGTATTTTCCAGTCTTCTAGTCTGTCACCTTCTTATTTACACCTGACATGGTAAATGTAAGCAGGTTTCAGTAAAATCCCCAGCACCCAGAATGTCCTCATCTCCCGATTGGTGGGGTCCTGAACATTCTGGAGAGTTTGAGTTTTGACTGTCTCGGATTTAGAAATGCTTCCTTTCTTTTTCTTCATGTAACTGGGCTGGGAACAAAGCCCTAGCCCTAGTCTGACTGTTGATTTGAGTCAATCCTGTTGAGGTAGAAAGCGGGTAATGGAGACAGGTCTGGTCAGGGGGTAAAGGTCGGGCTGTGGATGAGGGAGTCAGAGCGGCCTCAGTCGAGGACACCCAGACCTGCCTCAGGACCCGCAGGCCTAATATCTTCCGGAACCAAATCTTGGTTTTCCCCCAACCCTGGTAAGTTTTTAGGGTTTGTCCTTGCCCTGAACCCAGTAGACTCACTTGACTGTGGTATCCATTTCAGCTAACACTGTTGAACCCTCTGACCAAGGCAAAGTACAACTTCAACTGCAACCGATGGCTGGATATCAACGAAGACGACAATGAGACCGTGAGGGAGCTCACTGCCGAGGGGCCGGTGGTCAGGAGAATCATGCCCAGTAAGTTCTGGGAAACAAGGGTACGGCTCGGGAGAGCAGAATGTTTATGAGGAGGTAGGAAGGGCCCGCTGAGGCAGGAGGGCACCCAGCACAGTCACAGGAATCCACTTAACACAGCAAGAGCCATCAGTTGCCATCTGTAACGTGTTTTCTGTTGCAGTCACCTCTTAAAGAAAAGAAAAACCTGATTATCCCTCACCTACAAAGCTGTGGCGTCCTGTTGTACCGTACTCTCCCAAGCTCTTAACACAGTGGTCAGCACACATATGATTGACTTGGGTCATATGGATTGACAAGTGTCCTTCCTCACTTTCAAAATTCATCCATCGCCCCCTTCTTCCACCCATGAAGCCTTCACAGGCTGATGTGGGGAAATCCAGGGAGTCTCTCCTCTCTAGGAATGGCTTCAGTCAGTCAGTCAGTCAGTCAATCATATTTATTGAGAGTTTACCATGTGCAGAACACTGCACTAACCACGTGGGAGAGTAAAATCTAATAATAAACAGACACATTTCCTGCTCACAATGCGCTTATGATCTTGAGGGGAAGACAGACATTAATAGAAATTTTAAAAATTACATTTAATTACATAAGTACTGTGGTGCTGGGTGGGGGGATGAATAAAGGGAGCAAGCCAGGGCGAAGAGGAAGGGAGTGGGAGAAGAGGAAAGGAGGGCTTAGTCAGGGAAGGCCTCTTGGAGGAGATGTGCCTTCAATAAGACTTTGAAGGTAGACAGAGTAATGTTTGGCTTCCCTGAGGCAGGAAATAATCACTCGTATTTACTAGGTGCTTTTTGTGTGTAGAGCATTATACTAAGCACTTGGAAGAGTACAGTAGAACAGAGAGGGTAGACACATTCGCTGCCCTCAGTGAGCTTTCAATCTAGAGGATAATTCTAGAGAATAATTTACCATCCTCCCTCCCCATGATAGATCATTATGTTTCCCTGCGTTTCCACCTCGCAGACCAAAATGACAACCTACTCACTGAGCCTCGTCCTTGTCTCTCTTATTGTTCAATCGTATTTATTGAGCACTTAGTATTTACTGAGCACTTTGAGAGCTTACCATGTGCAGAACATTGTTCTAAGTGCTTGGGAGAGTATAATGCAACAATAAAGTGACACATTCCCTGACCACAATGAACTTACAGTCTGGAGGATGTGGAGAAGCAGCGGGGCTCAGTGGAAAGAGCACAGGCTGGGGAGTCAGAGGTCATGAGTTCAAATCCCAGCTCTGCCGCTTGTCAGCTGTGTGACTTTGGGCAAGTCACTCAACTTCTCTGGGCCTCAGTTACCTCATCTGTAAAATGGGCATTTAGACTGTGAGAGCCACGTGGGACAACCTGATCAACTTGTATCCTCCCCAGCACTTAGAACAGTGCTTTGCACATAGTAAGTGCTTAACAAATGCCATTATTATTATTATTAATATCAACAGGGAAATATATGTACATATGCGCTGTGGGGCTGGTAGTGGGGAAGAACAAAGGAAGCAAATCAGGGCAACACAGAAGGGAGTGGGAGAAGAGGAAAGAGGGGGCTTAGCCAGGGAAGGCCTTCAGGAGGAGTTGTGCCAGAGTAACTGTCTGTCAGATTTGAGGAGGGAGGGCTTTCCAGAACAGAGGCAGGATGTGGACAAGTGGTCGGTAGAGAGATAGGCACGATCGAGGTACAATGAGAAGGTTAGCGTTAGAGGAGCAAAGTGTGCAGACTGGGTTGTAGTAGGAGAGAAGCAAGGTGAGGTAAGGAGGGAGCAAGGTGATGGACTGCTTTCAAGCCAATGGTGCGGAGTTTTTGTTTGATGCAGAGATGAATGGGCAACCACTGGTATTTTGAGGAGGGGGTGACATGTTCTAAACGTCTCACAGCCGACCCCTCGCCGCTGACCCCTCATTCATGCCCTCTCTCCTCCATGGAACTCCTGCCCCCTTCATATCTGGCAGAACACTGCCCTCCCCATTTCCAAAATCCTTCTGAAGTCAGATCTTCTCTTGGAGGCCTTCTTTGGTTAATCTCTCTTCTCCCCATCCTATTTCCCACCCCACTGCCACTTCATCATTTCTGCATCACCTAAAGCACTTGTTTATTCATTCATTCAATAGTATTTATTGAGCGCTTACTATGTGCAGAGCACTGTACTACGTGCTTGGGATGAACAAGTCGGCAACAGATAGAGACAGTCCCTGCCGTTTGACGGGCTTACGGTCTAATCGGGGGAGACGGACAGACAAGAACAATGGCAATAAATAGAGTCGAGGGGAAGAACATCTCGTAAAAACAATGGCAACTAAATAGAATCAAGGCGATGTACAATTCATTAGCAAAATAAATAGGGTAATGGAAATATATACAGTTGAGCAGACGAGTACAGTGCTGTGGGGATGGGAAGGGAGAGGTGGAGGAGCGGAGGGAAAAGGGGAAAAAGAGGGTTTAGCTGCAGAGAGGTAAAGGGGGGGTGGTAGAGGGAGTAGAGGGAGAAGAGGAGCTCAGTCTGGGAAGGCCTCTTGGAGGAGGTGAGTTTTAAGTAGGGTTTTGAAGAGGGGAAGAGAACCGGTTTGGCAGAGGTGAGGAGGGAGGGCGTTCCGGGACCGCGGGAGGACGTGGCCCAGGGGTCGACGGCGGGATAGGCGAGACCGAGGGACGGTGAGGAGGTGGGCGGCGGAGGAGCGGAGCGTGTGGGGTGGGTGGTAGAAAGAGAGAAGGGAGGAGAGGTAGGAAGGGGCAAGGTGATGGAGAGCCTTGAAGACTAGAGTGAGGAGTTTTTGTTTGGAGCGGAGGTTGATAGGCAACCACTGGAGTACCTACAACCCTCACCATTGTACTTATTTACTTACATTTAATCAGTCAATTAATCATTATCATATTGAGCAATTACGGCATGCAGAGCACGGTACTATGTGCTCCTGGGAGTACAATATAACAGAGTTGATAAGTCACATTCCCTTCCTACACAGGAGCTTACAGTCTAGAGGGGGAGACCGACATTAATATAAATAAATAAATAAATTAGGAATATGTACGTAAGTGCTATGGGGCTGAGGGAAGAGTGATTAAGGGATGCAAATCCAAGTGCAAAGGTGACAAGGAAGGAGTGGGAGAACAGGAATTGAGGACTTAGTCATGGAAAGCCACTATTGGCATTCTATTGCTTCCGCCTACCTGTAATGCATTTTGGCATCTCTTTCCTCTGCTGGACTGCAAACTCCTTTTATTTGTACTCTTCCAGGCTCTTAGTACAGTGCTCTACACACAGTAAACACTCAATAAATACAACCGAATGAAGAATGAACTCCTTGAGGGAAGGGATCGTAGTCCAAACTCTATTTTACTCTCCCATGTGCTTAGCCCAGTGCTCTGCCCAGAATAAGCACTCAATAAATTTGATGATTAAGGGTATCAATCAGTCGTACTGTGTGCGGAGCACTTCACTAAGCTCTTTGGAAAGTTCAATATATCAACAGAGAGTTGGAAGGCACGTGCCCTACCCACAGTAAGCTTACCTTTTGAATTATTGAATCTAGAGTGTTTCTTGGTGGGGTGAGGGAGTGAGAAGAGAGGAGGGATCACCCACCCACCTCTGGTTCCGATGTGCCTTGAGGTAATGCCCTACTCACTTTCCTTCTGAAGCAGGTCTTGTTCCCTCCTGCTTCAGCCCGCTACTCTCCTAAGGAAGCTTCTCTCATCACGTGCTTAGTGCTCAGTGCTCCGTACACAATAAGAGCTCAATAAATACGATTGCTTGATTGCTGCAGAAAAGCAGCCACGCAAACAAGGACAAGGCATTTACCAGCCCACAAGCTCTAACCCATCATGCCTTTTCCCTGTTAGGCAAAATAAGTCAACGTTCTTTATTTCTCATCCAACAGAGGGCAAGCAGTTTAGTATTTGGAAAATAAGACTAGTGTTCATCATATTTATCTCTAATACTTGAAATGAAGGAAAGACAGGAGGTTCATTAAAAAATATTTACCATTAGAAGGTCGAGAAAGCTGTGACTGCTATAGCGGAGGAGGTCACTCAGCCTGAATGAGAGAGATGAGTTCAGGAAATACCAAATTATGGGCTTGTGAGACAGAAAGGATGGTAGTTCTGTCTTCTGTGATGGTAAAGTCAACAAGGGGAGGACAGAGTTTGGGTGGGAGGATTAGGAGTTACGTTTTGGGCATGTTAAGTTTGAGAAGTTGCTGAGACATCCAAGTAGAGATGTCCTGAAGGCTGGAGAAAATATGAGACTGCAGAGAAGGAGAGAGACCATGGCTGAAGAGATAGATTTAGAGATGGCACATAGATCCACATAGAGTGGTGGGAGTAAATGAGTTCCCAGATGAGTGATGAAGAATACAAGGGTTCCCAGAACTGAGCCTTGAGGGACTTCCACAGTTAGGAAGTGGGAGGCAGAGGAGGACTCTGTTAAAGAGACTGAGAGACTGAGAATGAGTGGCCAAAGAGATAGGACAAGAACCAGTTAGAAGGCAAGGTTGGATAATGTTTCCAGGACAAGGGGGTGGTCCACAGTGTCAAAGACAGCTGAGAGGTCTAGGAGGATTAGGATAGAATAGAGGCCATTGGATTTGGAGAGAAGGAGATCAGCGGTGAACTTCAAAAGTATCATTTCCATGGAGTGGAGGGGGGTAGAAGCCAGATTTCCGGGGGTCAAGAAGACAAATGGAGGAGATGGAGTGCAGACTGTGAGGCCAGACAACTCACTGGCGACAATTCTGTTTCTTTAAACATTCTATGCCCCTGAAACTTGCCTTTTTGGTTTAATTGTAGATTTATGTATATGTGTTTGTCCTAGTAAGCCCCTTGAGGGGAGGCCTATGCCTTTTCTTTCCTTTTTCATGCCTCATTGTTTTTGGCACAGAGTAGGAGCCACTTAATAAATCCTATTGCAGTGTTGAGAAGCAGCGTGGCGCAGTGGAAAGAGCACGGGCTTTGGAGTCAGGGCTCATGAGTTTGAATCCCAGCTCTGCCACTTGTCAGCTGTGTGACTGTGGGCAAGTCACTTCACTTCTCTGTGCCTCAGTTCCCTCATCTGTAAAATGGGGATTAAGACTGTGAGCCCTACATGGGACAACCTGATTCCCCTGTGTCTACCCCAGCGCTTAAAACAGTGCTCTGCACATAGTAAGCGCTTAACAAATACCAACATTATTATTATGATGGAGATGATATGTTTTATGTTAACAGTATAGTCTGTTTTGTTGGTCAACATGGGTTCTGGATTTGCTAAACTGAAGATTGTCTAACTCACCATTTTTCCACTAGACGGTTCCTTTCTTTCCTAGGAAACAATGAGAGACTAGGCCAAAGGGTGTAATCAGCCTTAGAGAGCAAATTAAAATAGCTTATTCAATTCAACACACTGGGCCACACTGTTCTTTGTGCTGATGATTTATACGTAGGGTCCTTAAACAATAGTTTTAAGTAAAATAAAGCAGCATGAGGTGGGGGTGGCTTGTAAAGTGTCTCTTTGAATTCTAACCTTTTCCCTGATGCAGTTTGAGGATAGGTAGAAACAGGAATTGGTACACATTTCCTTGAAATAAAATAACTGAGCTCGCCCTCTCCCCTTTTCCCTCTGCTCCCTCTACCCCCCGCCCTTCACCTCTCCGCAGCTAAACCCTCTACTCCCACCCTCCTGCTCCTCCCCCCTCCCGTCCCATCCCCTCAGCACTGTACTCCTCCGCTCAACTGTATATATCTTCATTACCCTATTTATTTTGTTAATGAGATGTACATCACCTTGATTCTATTTATTTGCTATTGTTTTAATGAGATGTTCTTTCCCTTGATCCTATTTATTGCCATTGTTCTCGTCTGTCCGTCTCCTCTGATTAGACTGTAAGCCCGTCAGAGGGCAGGGACTGTCTCTATCTGTTGCCGATTTGTCCATTCCAAGCGCTTAGTACAGTGCTCTGCACATAGTAAGCACTCATTAAATACTATTGAATGAATGAAATGAGCCAACGATGTTAGTAGAAGCAGGTAGTTTAATTCAAACAACTATCCAGTGCAGAAGAAATCTTCAACATTCAGTCAGGACAAATCAAGCATCTTCTAAAATCCTGAAGCAGCATGGCCTTATGGGAAGACCACAGGACTGGGATCTAATCCTTGTTCGGCCACTTGCCTGCCGTGTGACCTTTGACCAATCACTTATCTGTGCCTCATTTTCCTCCTCTCTAAAATGGGGATGTTCTCCTTAGGAGCACCATATGGGGCAGAGACTGGGTCCAATATGCTCTTAGTCTGCTCTTAGTCTGCTCTTAGTGCAGAGCTTGACTCATAGTAAGCACTTAATAAATACCATTGCTATTATTATTAGTAATAATAATAAAGATTTCTCTCCACCAATTGCTCTCTCTTTCCATTCTCCCCTCAGTCAGAGCCAATTTAAAGTCGGGGCAGGAGTAGAAACTGGGGGCCTCTCTGACCAGGAGGCTCACCTTGGAGGTTGCCCCTTACTGAATTCCAGGGCATATAGAGGCAGGCAACTCTATGGAGGTAAGGGCCAGAAGCAGAGAAGATGGAGTTGCCATCAGGCTGCCATTGTGGATTTCTCTAACAGTCATTACCAGCACCATGACTGTTCTGTGGGACCCCCAGAGGGCAGTGGACTGTGAGCAAATGCTCAGCTTGCCCTCTGGAATTTTTTTTATGGTACTCGTTAAGCGTTTACTACATTCCGGGTATGATAGTGAGCCCTGGGGTAGATGCAAGTTAATCATGTTGGACAGAGTCCCCGTCCCTTTGCCCTCTCTCGGTCTTAATCCTCATTTTTACAGATGAGGTAACTGAGGCCCAGAGAAATAAAGTGACTTGCCCAAGGCCACACAATAGACAAGTGGCAGGGCCGGCATTCGAACCCAGGTCCTTCTGACTCCTTAGCTGGAGTTCTAACCACTAGGACACGTTACTTCTTAGTATTGCTGGATAAAGCAACTCTGTTAGCCCTGGTCAAGCCTGAGGAAGGAGGCACACCTGGTTTGTTATGCTTCTGGATTCGATACCCCTCTGTGAGTCTAGTTGCCTGCCTCTCTCTCTCTAGAGTGTCCCCTACCTCCCCTTCCCTTTTCCTCTTGCCCCTCAAAATACAGGAGGCCCAGAAGTCCAGAAGTATCAAAAATCCAGCCATACTGAGGTCCCAAGCCTTTCCATATTTTTAAGGTTGCATTGTAATATGAATTGAGCAGCGGGGAAGGGAATCTGCTATATGAGGGAAACAGAACGAGAATCTGCAACAGGCTGAGCCCAGAGCCGAGGAAGCAGGTTAAGGCAGGAAAAAGAGGATGCAAACTCTGCAGTGTTGGAAGAAGAAAGGAGACAGTCGAAGGAGCGATTAGAGGGCGTCGGAAATGGAGAGCAGAGTCTCAGCGTGAAACTGGATGTTCTGAACCAGTTGAACACGGTAAGGGAATTGGGTCTCTCCTTCCAGTGACACTCAGCCATCTGAGGACTCTGTCTTATTCTGCTTTGATTTTGGCAGTTGTCAAGTACCGTGTGACTGTGGTCACGGGAGATCTGAATGGAGCCGGTACCGATGCCCGGGTCTTCATCTGCCTCATTGGTGATGTGGGGGATACTGGGGAACGCATCCTGTACAACTGCAGAAATAACACTGACACGTTTGAGAAAGGCAATGTAAGTCAGTGTATTTTTTTTATAATATTTCTTAAGCTCTTACTCTGGGTCAAGCACTGTTCTAAGTTCTGGGATAAATTCCAGTTAATCAGTTTGGAGCATTTTGGAGCTCTGCTTCCCAGCCAGTTAGGGGGTGACAGCCATTTTCTAGCCAGCCAGGATTACAGTGGTTTTGTTGATTTGTCTTTAGGTTGAGAGGAATTGTATTTCCTCAGAATCTTGGCAATCTCTGTACCCCACACCTGTAGAACACACTGACTGAACGATCATCTCTCGGTGATCTGTGAATAGATCTACACTGAAATCTCGTCGTGGGCAGCGAATGTGTCTACCAACTCGGTTGTACTGTAGTCAATCAATCAATTATACTTACTGAGCACTTACTATGGTGCCCTGCAGGGCACCATACTAAACATTTGGGTGTGCACAATACAACAGAATTAGAAGACACGTTCCCTGACCACGGCAAACTGAAAGACTAGAGGGGGAGACAGACTCTCCCAGTGAGCTGTGGGAGAGTTTTCTCCCAATGTGGTCTTTGTTAAGCACTTACTATATGCTAAACACTGTTCTACCAACATTATTATTATTATTATTATTCTAGGGCTGTGGAAGATTCTGCACATTGTAAGTGCTGAATTAATATTATCATTTATTATTATCATGATATGATCATTATGATTATTAGCATGATATCATTATCATGGTAATATTATTATGATATAATTATTATATTGTCATTGATTATTACTATCAATCAACCAATGGTATTTATCAATAGACATGTAACCTATCCACCATGAGCTGATAGTCTAGAAGGGGAGACTGACATAAATATAAATAAGTAATTTATATCCATTATATTATTACAATTATACTTATTATTGTAATTAATATTTATTCCCTTTAGACTGTAAACTCAAAGTGGGCAGGGAATGTTTCTGTTTATTGTTGAATTGTACTTCCCCAAGAGCTTTGTACAGTGCTTTGCACAGAGTATGTGCTCAATAAATACGACTGACTGATAATATTTATTACCTGATATTAATGTGTATCCTTCCTTCTACTGGCAACAACGTGATACAATATATAATATATAACTACATATAGTCAATTTCCTCTGTTGTTTTTCTCTCTGCCCAAGGCCGACGAATTCACCATCGAAGCAGTCACGGTGCGGAAGGTGAGGAGGGTGAGGATAGGGCACGATGGAAAAGGAAAAGGCAGTGGCTGGTTCCTTGTCAAAGTTTTAGTGAGGGAAGAAGGCCAGCCAGAGAGTGACAATGTGGAGTTCCCGTGTAACAGGTACTGCCCGGAACACCGAGGCTTCCCTCCGTCTCCTGACGTGCTGTTCTTGGAGGGAGGGGCGGAGGGTCTCCCCAGCCCTGGGTGGGACTTTGTCCCTGCCCCATTCTCCCCAGTTCTTAGGGCTGAGACCATCCGATGGCTGTGAGCTTCATATCAACCTCTGTGTTCATTTCAGGCACCTTCCCCCAGCCCCTGGCTCTTAGAATCACTGTGGTCTTTGTTAAGCACTTACTATGTGCCAAGCACTGTTCTAGGGGCTGGGGAAGAGAAAAGTTAATCAGGCTGGACACAGTCCCTGTCCCACAGTGGGCTCACGGTCCAAGTAGGAAGGGGAACAGGTTTTGAATCTCCATTTTACAGAAGAGGAAACTGAGGCACCGGGAAGTGAAGTGATTTGCCCAAGGTCACCCAGCAGGCAAGTGGTGGAGCTAGGATTAGAACCCAGGCCTTTTGCCTCCTAGGGCTGTACTCTTTCCACTAGACCAACCTGCTCCTCAATGCACCACCAACTTGGGGTGAGCCTTCCCAGCCCCACCCGAGCCTGAGCGTAGCTATTTGAGGTGCCGAGCTGGGGGTTTTCTACCATTTCGTTTCTCAGTGGGGGACGTCCTGCCTTCGACGGTTTGGGAAGCCTGAAGGAGAAGAGGTTAGAACAGATGTCAGTGTGGGGTTTTTTAGCTCTGAGCTGTGGGTGTGATTCAAAGCACGTGTTCACAGCATTGCAGCCCCTTCTGGTTGGAGCCAGCATGGTTGCTGGGTCTAAATCCTTAGCCCTGTCATGATGACGTGCAAGAAGATGCCGTTCTCAAGAAATCTTGCCTCTGGTAGTTAATAATAATTACTAATTGTGGTATGTAAGTGCTTACTCTGTTCCAAGCTCTAGTCTAAGTGCTGAGATGCAGTTCCTTTCCCATATGGGACACATAGAAGGAGAGAACAAGTATTTGTGTCCTCATTTAGTACAAATGAAAAAGCTGAAGCACAGAGAAGTAAAATGGCTTGCCCAAGGTCACACAGCTGGACAGCGGCAGAGCAGGGATTAGAACCCAGACCTCTGGACCCGGAGGCCCAGCCTCATTCCACTTGACCATGATTCTTAATCAGAAGGGCATGATGGGATGGACTTTCTTCTGATTTTCTTCTCCATCCAAACTGCTACCTTGGTGATCCAATCACTTATCATATCCTACCTTGATTACTGCATCAACCTCCTCGCTGACCTCCCTGCCTCCCATCCCTCTCATCTCCAATCCGTGCTTCATTCTGCTGCCCTGATCATTTTTCTAAAAAAAAAGTTCAGTCCATATGTCCCCACATCTCAAAAACCTCCAGTGGTTGCCCATGCACTCTGGATCAAACAGGAACGAACTCCTTACCATCGGCTTTAAGGCACTCGATCAATTTTCTCCCTCTTAACTAACTTAGCCGATCTCCTACTAAAATCCCACCTGCACATTCTGCTCCCCTAACACCAACCTACTTTCTGTAACTCAATCTCATCTATCCCACAACCGACCCTTTGCCCTTTGTCCCCTCTCTCTGGCCCGAAACATTCTCCTCCTTTTATACTCACCACTCTCCCCACCTTCAAAACCCTCCTAAAATCACATCTCCTCCCCAAGGGCTTCCCAGATTAAGCCCCTTCTTTCCCTTAACTTCCCTCCCTTCTTTTTTAACTCCGAACTTGGCTGTGTACCCCTTAGGCACTTGGATGCTCACCCCAGCCTCACAATAATTATGTAAATATTCTTATACTCTTCTATATCCCTGATTCTTAATTTCTTTTAGCGTCTGTCCTCCTCTGTAGAACGTAAGCTCCTTGTGGGCTGGGATCACATCGGTCAACTTTTGTATTATACTTTCCCAAGTCCTTAGTAAAGTACTCTGCACGCAGTAAGAGCTCAATAAATAGCACTGATTGATTGATTTCTTGAAATGTCTTCGCTTTGGTTCATCACGAGGGTGAGGACGGGATAATGCCCAGTTGAAAAGTGTGTGTGCGTGTGTGTGTTTGTGTGTGTTTGCACAAGCAAACCTGCAGGGAAAGAGTAAGTCTGCCGGAGAGTTATGTAGGCTAATGTATTTAGCAACATCTCACACTATCAAATTGGGCTGAAGTGTTCTAGGCTGGGGGGAGATGCCTATTTATATCCTGGTGGTAGTTAAGTGGTTATAAAATGGTATGCTGAGCTTTGGACTCTGAAGGGTCTTCTTTCAAAACGGAGGAAGGCGCTCACTATATACAGAGCACTGTACTAAGCACTCGTTCCTTGGAGCAGAACCTGAGGGCCCACACTGAGTTTTGGGCTTTTTTCTTTCCTTCCTCTCCCTCACCTTTCTCAGATTAAGGTTTTGGGTCCCCGCCCCTCAAGGGGTAGCACAGACTCCCAATACCACCTCCCTTCCCAGGTTCTCCTATGTGGTTCTGAAGAGACACAGCCAGAAGAGATGATAGCTACTTGAGGTTCAAGCAGACACTCAGAGGGCGACAGATAGGAGCCTCCTTCGCACCCTGGTCCTTTAGACTGCTGCGTCCTCTGGCTTCTCTCCTCGAATCTGAGTTCACCCACCAACCCCCACATTAGTCAAGGGCCTCTCTAGTGACCTAATAAACTCCTGTTGTATTGTACTCTCCAAGTGCTTAGTACAGTGCTCTGCACACAGTAAGCACTCGATAAATATGATTGATTGGGGGCAGGGATCCCATCTACCAACCCTATTTTATTGTTCTTTCCCAAGCCTTTAGTACTGTGCTCTGCACACAATATGCCCTCAATAAATAAGATTGACTGTGGAGAGGGATGTATCTATCAACCCTACCCTATTGTTTTCTCCCAACCCTTAGTACAGTGCTCTGCACCCAATAAGCATTCAATAAATACCCTTCCTTGACTGTGAAGAGTTTACCATGTGCTAATGCTGGAGAAACACAGGGTAATCAGATCAGCATCCCCTCTCATAGTCTAAAGGAGAGGGAGAACAGCTGTTAATTTCCATTTCACAGGTGAGGAAAATGAGGCATAGTTTCAACGACTTGCCCAAGGTCACGAAGGAGGCAAGGGGCCCAGATGGGATTAGAACTCAGGTCCGAGTGCTAGGGAGGTGCTCCCTCCACTTGACTATGCGGCTTCATTCTGTGGGGAAGGACTGAAGCAGCAGAAGCAGCAGCAGCCTGGCACCGCCTTCAGAAAACAGAACACTAGGAAGAGCAGAGCCTTGGATGTTACTCTGCCTGAGGTTGTTACTACTAGACTCATCCCCGAGAAGCCAAAAACTCTGCTCTCTTGACTACCTGACAGCTTTTATTTTATTTTGGGATTTATCCCTCTCCTCTTGTCTCCTGTTGATTTGGGGTTCCCGTCTCTCTGCTCTAATTCTTAGATTGTGAGCCCCTTGTGGGCCATGGACCCTGTTTAATTCCCATCCGTATATTCTTCCCCAGCACCTAGCCTGTTTCCCACACCGTAGGTGCTTAATAAATGGAATTTCTACTGCTGTCTGAATCACCTTGGGAGCAGCATGACTTCCTGGAAAGAGCGTGGGCTTGGGACCAATAGCACCTGATCTCTAATTCCAGCTCCACCACTTGCCTGCTGCGTGACTTTGGGCAAGTCACTCAACTTCTCTGAGGTAACAGATCAGTTACCTCATCTGTAAAAGGGGGATTAAGACACTGAACCTCATGTGGGACAGGGATTGTGTCCAACCTCCAACCTGATTAATTTATATCTACCCCAACCCTTACAGTACTTGACACATAGTAAGTGCTTACAAATATAATCATCAGTCATCAGTTTTACACCTGGTCCCAATAAACTGTCTCCCTGCTGCAAGGCTGGGAGGGTTTAAGGAGCAGAAACTCTTCAAATTAATGCTGCAGTACCAATCGATCAATCAATGGTATTTATCGAGGCTTACTGTGTGCAGGGCATTAGAAGCAGATCTTGCATTTCTCTGGTTGGAGAAAAATCCAATCTGGGTAAAAAAGGCAATCTATTAATCAATCAATTGTATTTATTGGATACTTACTGTGTGCAGAGCATTGTATTAAGTGCTGGGGGGGAGTACAATACAAAAGAGTTGGAAGATGAAATCCCTGCCCATAATGAGTCAGAAGGATCGGGGTTCTAATCCCAGCTTTTACACGTATCTGCTGTGTGACCTTGGGCAAGTCACTTCACTTCTCTGTGCCAGCTACCTCATCTATAAAATGGGGATTAAGACTGTGAGCCCCATGTGTCCAACTTGGTTAGCTTGTGTCTACTACCCCAGCATTTAGTACAGTGCCTGGCACATAGTAAGCACTTAATAAATACCATAAAAAAATCCCGATCTTACAGTTAAGACAAGCCCCTCTCCATGATTAAGAGTAGACTGAGATTGTCCTGTTCCCTTTTCATCTTCCCTCTAGACTGTAAATTCACTGTGGGCAGGGAATGTCTCTCTTAATTGTTGTATTACACTCTCCCAAAAACTTAGTACAGTGTTCTCCACACAGTAAGCGCTCAAATACAATTGACTGACTGACCTCAATTTGCACAAGTTAAGCACTCTCGGGTTCCTGTCCCTCTTATCAAGAGTGGGATTATTTTTTGTTTCCTCTTTCTCATACCCTCTGGAAAAGGAAGATCTGGCCCACCCCTCCCACCCCTCTCTGCTCTGAACTCAGGAGGTGTCAGAAAGCTGACAAGATTCCTCAGGTTCTAGCAATCCTCGGGGTAGGTCCCAAATGGACTGGATGGCTGATGGCCAGAGGAGTTGGGATGAAAGGTGGACGACACCAGCAATGATCTAGAGTTTGAGGAGGTGTAGGCAGAGATCTCTAGATGCCAAGTTCCTTGTGAAGGAGGAATCACATCTAACAGCTCTGTTGTGTTGTATTTTTCCAATGCTAAGTACAGTGCTGTGCACGCAGTAAGAATTCAATTTATACCATTGATTGATTGAAGGACCATCGGTCAGTCAGTGCTGAGCATCTACTTATTGTTGAGTCAGTTGTGCTTCCTGTGTGCAAAACAGTGTACTAAGTGCTTGGGAGAGCACAATATAACAGTAAACACACATTTCCTGCCCACAATGAGCTTAGAGTATGGAGAGTCCAGGACTGGGAGTGTGGGGGTTACAAAGAAGACTCAACCGAACATTAGAAGACAAGACATTGTTGCTGGTGCATGGGTACACACTGTGGATAGTTTCTTCACCTGAGACCTATCCAAGGCTACTCTACCTTATCACCTGAAGCAATTAATCAATCAGTGGTCTTTATATGAGAAGCCGCTGGGGGTGGGTGGGACTAGATAGAGCATGGTTTAGGGAGTGGAAAGGAGTGAGATGCTGTTGTTTGTGAGTTGTATGATGTTGGGTAAGTTACTTAGCTATTTTGGGCCTCAGTTACCTCTTCTGTGAAATGGAGGTTAACACTGGTGAGCTCCATGTGGGACATGGACTGTGTCTAATGTGGTTGCTTGTATCTACCCCAGTGCTTAGTGTGGTACTTGCCACATAGTAAGCGCTTAATAAATACCCTAAAGAAAACTGAGAGCTTATTATATATAGAGCATTATATTAAGTGTTTGGGAAAGTACAATTCAACAGGGTTACTAGCTGAAATCCCTGCCTACAAGGAACTTTCAGGCTAGAAGGGAAGATTATAAAATATAGATTGGGGAAATAGAGCGTAACATTTTATATGTAACTGCTGTAGGGCTGAGGCAATTATCAGACTAAAGTCTGTGAGATGACAGGGATTCTAGCTCTCCTATGTACCAGATGGGCCCAAAGCTACATGATTAGGGGAATCAGACAGATGTCTTGTTAAGGAAGGAGTGTGGCCTTATGGAAGGAGAAGGGGCCTAGGAGTCAGAGAACCTGTATTCTAATTCTAGCTTTGTCCCCTGTCTACTCTGGGACCCTGGGCAAGTCACTTCTCTGTACCTCAATTCCTCTGTAAAGTGGGGATCCAATTAATAATGTTGGTATTTAAATGCTTACTGTGTGCAGAGCACTGTTCTAAATGCTGGGGTAGATACAGGGTAATCAGATTGTCCCAGGTGGGGCTCACACTTAATCCCCATTTTACAGATGAGGTAACAGGCCCAGAGAAGTGAAGTAACTTGCCCAAAGACACAGCTGACAAGTGGCAGAGCTGGGATTTGAACCCATGACCTCTGACTCCCGGGCTCTTTCCACTGAGCCACACTGCTACTCTCAATTAGTCTGTGAGCCCCATGTGGGATGGGTATTGTATCTGAACTAATTAACTTCTACCTACTCAAGTGCTTGATAAATAAATGCCATTATTAAAGGATCACTCCCCTTTTTCCAACCTTTGCCCCAGCAGCCCTAGAAGTCTCAAGGGAGTTAGCAGTTGATAAAGCTGGGGAGCCTAAATATGCTAATAATAATTGTGCTATTCATTAACTGCTAACTATGTGCTAAGCACTTGAGTAGCTTAAATATAAGCAGATCAGACACAGTTCCTGTCCCACACAGAGCTCACAGTTTAAGAGGGAAAAGATCTCAGGTATTGGATCTCCAATTTACAGATTAAAACTGGCATACAGAGAAACTAAGTGATTTGTCTGGGGTCCCACAGTAGAGGAAACTGAGATATAGAAGAGTTGAGTGAATTACTCAGGGTCCCACAGCAGACAAGAGTCAGAACCAGGATTAGAACCCAGGTCCTCTGACTCCTAGGACAGTACTCCTTTCCACTCGACCACACTGCTCCTCATGGTGCACAGCCAATGAGTGGGTCGGTCAGTGAATCCACATGGCTTTGAGTGCCCAGAAGGTAGCTAGGATTGTCCTTACCAAAGATCTTCTACGGGGCTTCTACCTAGCAGATAACTTCCCTCTTTTCACCAACCAGATGGTTCGACAAAGATCAGGACGACGGCCAACTAGTGAGAGAATTATTGCCGAGTGACAGCAACTCAAGGCTGAAAAGTGAGTTGGCCCAGGGAAGGGCTACTGTCTGGCCAGATGATTCTTCTGCAGCTGAAGCGGGGGAGGGGGATAAGAAACAGTTGGGAGGTGAAATAGGCCGGCTTTGGTATAAGGGATGGCCCTTGGGAGTCAGAAGAGAGAAAGTTGCCTTGTTGTTTCCCAAACTGTCTCCTGAGTCACGTGGTGGGTTCTTTTGTTGAGTGATGTGGATTCATTTCTACCTTCCTGGATCTAGAGGGAGAAAGGAAATAGAAATTGTTGGTATGATGATCAAGAAAGTTAAGCTCAGGTGACAACAAATAGGGCCACTTCATGGCTCAGTGACTCAGGACAGAAAAGTGGGAATTCACTCGGGAAATTAACAGGACGGCATCCAATTTTTTTCTCTTCCAATGCCATGATTAATAACCATGCAACTCTTCTCGGGCAGTAGATATCTTCAGAAGGTCCAAGGAATAGGGAATGTGAAATAACGTTGGGAGAGGGTCTTTCTCATCCAAATGTTTTTAGGCTTTCAAAGAAAAATGTGTATCCTCACTTGTCCTGATGGATGTTCCTAGTGGGTTGGGTGACCATTTCTGCAACTCTGCTCTTTCCCACTATAACTTTTTATGTGGAGCTTTCTGACTTCCCATGGCTTGTAAAGTTCTCTCCCAAGAAGGACCTGCTCAGTAGCCTGCTCTCTATCCTGATGAATCAATCATTGGTATTTATGGAGCACCTACTATGTTCAGAGCACTGAACTAAGTCCTTGATCTTATTAAAACTGTGGAAATTCGCAATTACGGCAATTTCCCAGCATCTCTAGGTGAGCTCTGTGTATCTGAATGTTTTAACTTTTTTCAAAATAATCATGGCATTTGTTAATGCTATGTGCCAAGCACTATATTGCTGGGATATACACAATAATAATAATAATTGTGGTATTCAAGTGCTTACTGTGTGCCAGGCATTGTACTAAGCACTGGGGTGGAAATAAGCAAATCAGGTTGGGCACAGTCCCTGTCCCACCTGGGCTCACAGTCTCAATCCTTATTTGACAGATGAGAGAACAGAGGCCCAGAGAAGTGCTTGCCAAAGGTCCCACAGCAGACAAGTGGCAGAACTGGGCTTAGAACCTATAACCTTCTAACTCTGAAGCCTGTGCTCTATCTACTATACCATGCTGCTTCTCTAGAAACCTGTCTCTGTCCCATGTGGGGCTCACACATTAAATAGGAGGGAATAGGATTCAATCCTACTTTTACAATGAGGAAACTGAGGCACAGAAAAGTTAAGTGACTTGCCTGAGATCACACAGCATAGCCGGGATTAGAACCTGGATCTTCTGACTCCCGGGCTCATTCTCTCTCCATTGGGCCGGGAAACATGCTCTAGCTGGTTGGGCTAGAGATGGGTGGGCATTCACATCAGGCTCTTAAAAGATTCTCTTTGTTCTCCAGTAATCTTCTTCTCTTATTTGCCCCCTCTCTTCCCCAAATCCCTGATATGAGGTGATCTAACCTACTCTGATACCTGCGTTCGTATTTCCTTCCCGTGGGCAGACATTCGGTACCACATCAGTATCAAGACTGGAGATGCTCCCGGTGCCAGTACAGATGCTAAAATTACAATCAAACTCTATGGAGAGAAGACAGATACCATCCGGCAAATCCTCCAGGTGTCCGATAATAACTTGAAAGACTACTTCGAACGGGGCCGGGTGGACGAGTTCACCATTGAGACCTTAGATATTGGGAAGGTAAAATTTCTTCCCTCCTCTCTTCTTCCTTTATTTCAAAGCATTGCAGGAGGCTGCTTTTCATTATGCTTCAAGACGGCCTTCCTTTCAAGATGCCTGTGCCCTCTAGATCCTGTTTACTTTGGTTAACTCTTCACCTTTGGACATCAAGACTCCATCGACTGCCCCTCTTCATTCAATCGTGGTTATTGAGCGTTAACTATGTGCAGAGCACTGTACTGGGCGTTTGGGAGAGTACAATGCAACAATAGACACATTCCTTGGCCACAACGAGCTTCTATATGGTTGCTCCCTTCTCCTTCTACACCTCCAGCTAGTTGTGCTCTACACTCTGCCCCACGATGATGTGAGGGATTGTTGAGGTTTTGGGGAACACCATCCCTTGTGGTCCCCAATATTAGTAGACGATAGTGATATTTCTTAGCCTAAGAGCTCCATATATGGGACAAGGACTGTGACCAACCTGATTCTTTCATTTTCCCCAGTGCTTTGCACATACTAAGTGCTTAACAAGTATTATTATTGTTAATAAGCATTTACTATGTCCCCCTCTAGACTTTAATCTTGTAGGCAAGGAACTTGTCTACACACTCTTAAATTGTAATAATTATAATATTTTGTGGTATTTGTGAAATGTTTACCATGTGCCAGGCACTGTACTAACAGCTGGGATAGAGACAAGTAGATTGGTATGACACAGTTCTTGTCCCTCGTGGGGCTCTCAATCTCAATCCCCATTTTACAGATGAGGTAACTGAGGCACAGAAGAGTGAAGTGAGTTGCCTGAGGTCACACAGAAGACAAGTGGCAGAGCCAGGATTAGAACCCTTGACCTTCTGACTCCCAGGCCGTGCTCTAGCCATTATGCCATGCTGATTCTCAAACATCTAGTAGAGAACTGGGCAAACTCCAAACACAAAGGGCCGACTCAGTCTTCTCCAGCACCCTCTGGCTCACCCAATGTGTTCACTCGGGCCTCGAGAGGGTGAAGACCATCCCAAGTGGAACACGGCAGAGGCATCTTCCGCTTCTGTTCCCTTTCAGATCAACCGGATCATGATCGGGCACGACAGCGGAGGGATGCGAGCTGGTTGGTTCCTGGGCAGCGTCCAGATCTGGGTGCCCCGCCATGGCAAGCGGTACACCTTCCCCGCTAACAGGTGGCTTGACCGGAGTAAGTGCGATGGGAGGACGATGGTGGAAGTCTACCCAAGCGAGATCGTGGATACTGAAACGTGTAAGTAGGAATCCCTTTTAGGATTTATTTTTCCCTCTCTGGGTTTACAGTGGGGTGTTTAGGAATGATGACCATAGCGATAATTGTGGTATTAAGGGCTTACTATAAGCCAAGCATTGTGCTAAGCACCAGGGTAGACCCAAGATAATCAGGTCCTACGTGGGGCTTACAGCTAAGTAGGAGGGAGCACAGGAATTGAACCCCCACTTTGCAAATGAGAAAACCGAGTCAAAGAGAAGTTATGTGACTTGCCCAAGGTCACACAGGTAAGTGGAGGAGCTGGGATCAGAACCCAGGTCCTCTGATTCCCAGGGCAGGGTACTGTCTACTAGACCATGTTACTTTGAGGTCAAATCCCTGCTGGGAAGGGGGCCTGACCTGGATTGGAGTGAGAAGCGGATTATTAGAGGGAGAAATTAGGTTGGCTATGAAAGTGTTTACATCGATTCATGGATGATAAGACCATGAAAGATTATTAAAGGGGGGGTTAGAAGATATATCGCTAACCAGAAGAAAGAAAGTCAAGGAAGGCAACTATGACACTGTTTTCCAAGCATTCTCTGGGGCCACTGTCATAAAGGAAATTGGATTGTTTGGATCATCGGGCTGAATCAATAGGTTGTTGTGACTCGGACTATTTATAAATAAGATAGTAGGTATCATCTTCCCTTCAAGGAGCTCAAAATGCTTCCCTCAGATTTCACACATGCTTGGAAGGAAAGTTAGTTAGGTATCATTCTGATTTTACAGATGAGGAAACTGAGGAACAGAGGAGGGGAAGTGACTTACCCAAGGTCACCGAGCAATTGAGAGACAAACAGGTCGGAGGCAGAGACTAAAATACAAGATTTTCTTCTTCCCAGGAGATTGCTCAGTAGCGTGCCAGAGAACTGGCTGAAGGCAACTCATCTAAATGAGGAGTTAGCTGTATCTGTCCTAGCTTCTGACTAGCTCCAGTTCAGAACTCGCCAGGTGTGGACTGTGCTTGTTTTGTTAGTCGATCCTTTCCATAAGGGTCAACTTTTAGCTGCTAAAAGGGATGGTTGAAAGCAGGGAGAGAGAACCCCATTCATTGCTCCCAAACAGGAAAAGGTCCTCTAGACTTTAAACTGCTTGAGGGCAACGATCACATCTACCAACTCAATCGCATTGTACTCTCAGAGCTTAGTACAGTGCTTTGCACATGCTCTCAGTAAATATTACTGATTGATTGGGGAAGAGGCCTAGAGATTCCCTCTTCCTCCATTCGATTGTTTTTGAACCCTGTGTGCAAAGTACTGTACTAATGCTTGGGAGAGTACAATATAGATATAAAGACACAGTCCCTGCCCACAACAAGCCTATATTCTAGAGATCCATCTGCTATTTTGTTCCTTAGTTTCTCCAACCCTCAATTACACATAAGTAGATGTTTCTGCCTAAATGCTAGACTGTAAGCTCATTGTGGGCAGGGAAAGTTTCTACCAAATCTGTTACGGTACCCTCCCAAGCGTTCAGTACCGTGCTCGGTACACAGTAAACACTCAGTGACTAATAATTTTAATAATTGTGGTATTTAAGTGCTTACTGTGTGCCAGCTACTGTATTAAGCAATGGGGTGGATACAAGCAAATCAGTTTGTTTACGGTCCCTGTCCCACATGGGCCTCCCACTCTCAATCCCTGTTTTTCAGATGAGAGAACTGAGGTACAGAGAAATGAAGTGACTTGCCCAAGGTTGCACAGCAGACAAGTGGCAGAGCTGGGATTAAATGCATGACCTTCTGACTCTCAGGCCCAAGTTCTATCCACTGTACCATGCAGCTTGTCACTACTCATTGATTATGGACAAGGAACATGTCTACCAACTCTGTTATTTGGTACTCTTAGTACAGTACTCTGCACACAATAAGTGCTCGACAAACACGACTGACTAATAAACACATGTCTCTTTCCTTTCCCTTCACAACAGTGATCCATTATGAGGTAGAAATTGTGACGGGGGACATGGGGTATGCTGGCACCAATGCCCGGGTCTACATGCAGATTTACGGGGAGCTGGGGAAAACCGAGGTGCTTCATCTGACCAGCCGAACGAACGTCTTTGAGCAGGGAGCCACTGACACTTTTCAGGTATGAAGGAGGGAGGAGGCTGGCAGACTCCCCTGCCGTTCTGGGCGTGTGTGTTTCGAGGAATGTAAATCCCTGAGGGAGGTCCCAGCTAAGATGACCACTTACTTTTCCGTCCCTCACATTCCCAGAGAGATCACCTAGTTGGCCCTCAAGCCAAATGTGGCATGGCCTAGTGGGAAAAGCACAGACCTGGGTCTCAGAGGAGCTGTCTTCTAATCCCAGGTTTTGTTTTTTTTCTATTTTCATTGTATTTGTTAAGCCCTTACTATAGGTTTAAGCACCATTCTAAGCGCTGGGGTAGGTCCAAGTTTATTTGGCTGGACACAGTCCCTGCCCCTCATGGGACTCACAGTCTGTTGGAGGGAGAAGAGAGGTTCCCATTTTACAGTTGAGGAAACTGAGGTACAGAGAGGTTAGTTGCCCAAGGCCACACGGCAAGCAATCGGCAGAATGAGGATTAGAACCTAGGTTCTTCTGACTCCCAAGCCCATGCTTTCTCCACTAAGACTTTCTGCTTGGCCAATTGCCTGCTTCGTGATCTTGGACAAGTCGCTTAGCTACTCTGTGCCTCAAATCTCCATTTCACAAATGAGGAAAGTAGTAACTCCCTGCTATTTAAACAGTTAAAACCCCATGTGGGACTTGGCCAGTCTGATTACCTTAAATCTATTCCAGTGCTTAGGACAGTGCTTACCACGTAGTAGATACTTAACAAACACCATCATTATTATTAGATGCCCTCCTCAACCCTGATTTTATAGGCAGAAGGGTCTTAAGCAGTCGTGATTGGAGTTGGGAGAGGTCCAAGGTAAGGTGGCCAATGCCTAGCTCCACCTCCACCAGACCCTGGGGTAATCGCTTCTGGTCTTAGGATCCTCAGGTTCCCACAGAATCCATAATGAATACCAGCAGGCTGGGGATTAGCCTGGCAGACTTGGTAGGACCCGCGACGTTTACGTAAGTGACAGGAGCTGGGTGTTTGGGGTAGGGCAGCTGAGTCAGAGAGGAACAGGAACATGCCATCTGGTCTTCCATTTCTTGCCGAGATTCGGTGGAGTTGAGGGCTGATCAGAACACATAGATCTCTTTCCACCACACTCTTTATGTTATAACTATGAGATCCGGGTCATCTGGAGAGGATATAACTGCAAAGTCTCATTGAGCTGCCTCCTGTCTCTCCCTGACTCCCATCCATACTTCACTCTGCTACCGGGACCATTTTTCTACAGAAACATTCAGTTCATGTTCCTCCACTCCTCAAGATCCTCCAGTGGTTGCCCATCCATGTCTACATCAAACAGAAACTCCTTACCTTTGGAGATAAAGCACTCGATCACCCTGCTCCCTCCTACTTCACACCTCGCCGCTCTCCCACTACAAGCCAGCCCGAACACTTCACTTCTCTAACGTCAACCTACCCACTGTACCTCCAATTCTTCTCTCGACTCTGACCCCTCTCTCACGTTCTCCCTCTTCAAGTCCAACGGGCAATGACTCTCCTCATCTTCAAAGCCTTACTGAAGGCTCAACTCCTCCAAGAGGCCTTCCCTGAAGAAGCCCTTATTTCTTCTCCTCTCAGTCCCTTCTGCAATGCCCTGATTTGCTCCTCTTATTCACCACCTCCCTCAATCCTACAGCACTTATGTACGTATCTAATTTATTTACATTAATGTCTGTTTCCCCCTCTAGATTGTAAGCTCACTGTGGGCAGGGAATCTGACTACCAACTCTGTTATTCTGTACTCTCCTAAGCACTTAGTACGGTGCTTTGCACAAAGTAACCACTCAAATATGATTGAGCTGTCATCCGTCCAGCAGCTCTGACACTAGCCTGCTGGGGCAACTCGAGCAAATCACAACTTCTCTGTGCCTCAGTTCCTTCATCTGCAAAATAGGGTTTCGCTACCTCTTCTCCCTCCTACTTAGACTGTGAACCCATCATGGGACCCTATTATCTTGTTTCCAGACCAGAGCTTAGTACAGTGCTTGGCACAGAGTAAGTGCTGAAAAAATACCATTATTATCATTATTACCATCGTTAAGTCTTCCTCATAGTATTAATTTATTATTCAATTTCCATTTCCCAAGGAGCTTTAGAATCAATTTTCTCTTTTGTCCCAAATAATTTTCATTGGAAAATTTTTAATATGCATAATATGCCCAAATGCATCCAAGATATATTTTTAACAGATAATAATGGCTCTATCTTTTAAGTATTTACAATGTGTTAAGCACTGTACTAACCCTGGAGTTTAGCGTACAGGATAATGAGATCAGACCTGGTCCTTGTCTCACATGGGGCTCACAATATAAGAAAGGGAGAAAGGTATTTTAACCCCATTTTACAGATGAGGAAAATGAGGCACAGAGCAATTAAATGACTTTCCCAAAGTCCCATAGCAGGCAAGTGGCCAAGACGGGCCTAGAAGCTAGGTCTCTTGACTCCAAGTCGCACACTCTTTCCTCTAGGTTAAAAGGAAAACTCTACGTACCATTCATTCGAAGAAACCCAGTAGGTTTCAAAAATAGAAAAACAAAAAAACCCCTTCACACATTCTAATTTTATGCATTACTCCCTTAACAGACTCATATGTCAAGTTGATCTCATCTCTAAAATAGTCTACATTTCAACTTTCCCATGGTGACTAAACACCTGTCAGATTTCTCTGCAGTTCTCCTGCTCCATTCAGTGTATTTCACACAACATTTGCTTTAATGTCCTGGTTCTTGGCTTTCCAAATTACTGAATCTGTTTGATCGCTGGGCAGGTCATTGTTCTTGCATCTCTTTGTTTCCATGCAACATGTTCTGGGATGGTTTGTGTACTATCCCTCTTAATTCTATGTTCTCTTTTACAAGCAGAGTCTCATATTTCGTAAGACTTTTAACAGTGATATGAGGGAGAGGCAGTTAGGCATGGTCATTCCCATTTTATAGATGAGGAGACCGAGGCCCAGAGAAGCCTGGGTGACAGCAGCTCAGTAGCAGAGCTGAGATTTGAACCTGTGACTCACACTACTATTATTGTTATTACTCTTATTCTTAATATCATGGTATTTAAGTGCTACCATGTGTCAACCACTGTTCTAAGGTCTGGTGTGGATCCAAGTTAATCAGGTCAGATCGGATACTGTCCCCATCCCACATGGGGCTCACAATCTAAGTAGGAGGGGGAATAAGATAATCGAATCCTCATTTTAAAGATGAGGAAAATGCGGAACTGAGAAGTCAGGTGACTTTCCCAGAGTCACATAGCAGGCAACTGGTGCAGCAGAATTAAAGCCCAGGTCCTCTGTCTCCCAGACCCGAACTCTTTCCACTAGCTTATGCTGCTCCTATTTCCATAATCTCTCTCCACTAGGCCACGTTTATTTTTTTTTCAGTGGAGGCGGGGCAGGGGGAGAGGCTTGGGGTGGGGTGGTAATAGAAGTTGTAGTAATAGCAATAATATTTATTAAACACTTACTGTATGCAAAGCACTGTAATAATAGCTGGGAGGGATTACACAGGTGTGAATTAGATACAGTCCCTGACTCTCAGGGTTTTACAAACTTTGCAGGGGAATGCCTTCAAAGGTGAAATACGTAATGTTCCCATTTTGGGACTATCATTCACTCATTCAATAGTATTTATTGAGTGCTTCCTTTGTGCAGAGCACTGTACTAAGCGTTTGGAATGTACAAATCAGCAATAGATAGACTATCAATCGTGTTTACTGAGCACTTCCTGTGTGCAGAGCACTGTACTAAATGCTTGGGAAAGTACTATATAACAGAGCTGATAGACACTTTCTCTGCCCACAACAAGCTTATAGTCTAGAAGGGGAGACAGACACTAATATAAATCAATAAATTAAATTTCAGAGAAGTGGCATTGCCTAGTGAATAGACTCCAACTCTGCCACTTGTCTGCTGTGTGACCTTGGGCAAGTCCTTGAACCTTTCTGTCCCTCACTTACCTCATCTGTAAAATGGGGGTTAAGACTGTAAGCTCACAATGGGCTGAAGGTGTCTGCTAATTCTTTTATATTGTACTCTCCCAAGCCTTTAAAGCAGTGCTCTGCACATAGTAAGTGCTTAATAAATACCATTGATTGATTAATGAGGGACATGGATTGTGTCCATCCAGATTTACGTGTATCTACCCCAGTGCTAAGTTAGGTGCCTGGCACATAGTAAACACTTTAGAAATACCACAATTATAATCACTATTATCATATTCATCATTATTATCATCATCTTTATCATTATTAATTCATTCAATCATATTTATTGAGCATTTACTGTGTGTAAAGCACAGTATTAAGTGCTTGAGAGGGTACACTAACAATAAATGGACGCATTTCCTGCCCACAGTGAGCTCACAGTCTAGAGAGGGAGACAGGCATACTATACATAAAATTATTATTATTATGCACACAAGTGCTACGGAAGAATGAGCTTGGAGACTACCCTGGAGGTCCAGTGAGCCCCTCTCCAGGGCATTCCTCTCTGCTTTGGTGACAGCTGGAGGCCACAGACGTGGGCGAGATCTACAAGGTGCGGCTGGGCCACTCGGGGGAGGGCTTCGGCAGCGGCTGGTTCATCGAATCCTTGGTGCTCAAGCGGCTGGTGCTGAAGGAGGTGGAGCCGAACCCTGAGGAGGAGAAGAGGAAGGCCAAGGAGAGGGAGCGGGCGAGGGAACAGAGGAGGAAAGAGAGACTGAAAGCCAAGCAGCAGAGGAAGAAGAAGAAGAAGATGAAGAAATCTAGTGACGACGAGGACTCGGAAGCAGAGGACTCGGAAGAGGAGGAGGGGTCTTCGGAGGAAGAGTCGTCGTCCTCCTCATCAGAGGAGGAGGTGGAGGAGGAGTTCGGACCAGGGATTAAGGAGGTGATCGACGTATATAAGTTTGAAGCCCACCGCTGGCTGGCCAGGGACGAAGACGATAAGGAGTTGATCGTGGAGTTGGAGCCCGCCAATAGGCCGGGTCCGGAGGGTAAGCTTCCTGTCCGTAAGTCCGTGGCCAGACTGGGGGTGAGGAACACAGTTCAGAGGCATGTCCGGTGACTGAAAACTCCCCACTCTGGGGACGGGGGCGGGCGTCTGGCTTTTGAGCTCCCCCTGCACTGTTCTCTTGCCTTCTCTATCCCATCTCCCAACCTCCTCTGACATGTGGCAGAGGAGAGTTACTCTGTCTCATGATCATAGAGAAGCTTCTGCTGAATGATGATTGTGGTATTAATAATAATGATGATAACTGTGGCATTTGTTAAGGGCTCATTTTGTGCCAAACACTTTAAGTGCTGGGGTGGAGAAAATTGGGTTGGACGCAGTCCCTGTCCCACGTGGGGCTCACAGTCTTAATCCCCATTTTACAGCTGAGGTAACTGAGGCACAGAGAAGAGAAGTGACTTGCCCAAGGTCACACAGCTGACATGAGTAAGAGCTGAATTAGAACTCAGGTCCTTCTGACTCCCAGGTCCATGCTTCTATAACTAGGCCACGCTGCTTTACTATGTGCTAAGCCCTGTACTAAGCACTGAGAACCACACTAGATCATCAGGTCTGGTACAGCCTCTGTCCCACATGGGACTCATAGTCGAAACAGTAGGGAAAACAGGTACTGAATCCCCATTCGGCAGTTGAGAAACTGAGGTCTGGAGAAGTTATTTGCCTAAGGTCGCACAAACAGTGTAGTGGCGGAGCCCCTGCTCTTCCCATTAGGTCACACTGCTTCTCCTCTTTGTAGGTGAGGCTGCATGGAACACTGTTCAGAGTTGAAGGGTCACGGCCCCCATCTCTAGGAACTCACCACCCCAGTGCAGTCAGAGTGGCCCGGATGAATGGAGAGAGGGACCTTCATTTGGAGTCCCAATAGCTGGGAGAGAAAAAGAGGGTCAGGGCCCAGGCGCTGGGGTAGGTTAACTCCTGTGGAGGGAGGAAGGAGAAGAAGCACGGCTTAGAGGAAAGACCACGGGCCTGGGAGTCAGAGGACCTGGTTTCCAATCCAGGCTCCTCCACTCATGTGTTGTATGACCTTTAGCAAATCACTTCACTTCTTTGTGCCTCAGTTACTTCCTCTGTAAAATGGGAATGAAGACTTTGAGCCCTCTGTGAAACATGGACTGTGTCCAACCAGATTATCTTGTTTCTATCCTAGCGCTTAGCACAGTGCCTGGCACACGGTAAGTGCCTAACAAATACCATTTAAAAAAAAATCCCCAAACCACTGGGGACAGTGAGTTATGGGAGAAAAGGGAGTTTGGAGGAGGTAGCTGAGGGAAGAATAGGATCAGAGGAGGTGGGAGAGATGGAGGACCTTCTAATAATAATAATGACGATAACGACATTTGCCAAGATCCAAACATTGTAATAGTGCTGGCGTAATTGGACTACAATAGGATAAGACCCAGGCCCTTCCCCTCTTCTCCAGACCTCAGTTTCTCAACTGCCACTTCCCCAGGACGCCCTATCTCTTCTCCGGGGAGGACGTGGGCTTAGAAGCGAACGTGTCACATTGGGAAGTCCACCCAGGCATCCGGCCAAGGGGTGTCTAGGTCCCCGATGGGTCATTCCTGGGATCCTGTTCCACCCCCAACCCAACACGTTTCAGACAACAGCTACGAGGTCCAGGTGATCACCGGGAAAGTGCCAAACGCCGGGACGGATGCTAATGTGTTCTTGAACATCTATGGAGAGGAGTACGGAGACACGGGCGAGCGGCCTCTGTGGAGCTCTGAGAATATGAACAAATTTGAAGAGGGGCAGGTAATGCGTTTTCTTTCTGCCGTGGGGAGCTTCCTCCCTTCCCCTTGTAACCTTTGACATGTGATCATGCAGATCTCAGCCTTTCAAGCCCATAACCTTGGGGTTATCCTCGATTTCATGTCTCTCGTGTAACCCACGTATTGAATCTCTTACTAAATCCTGTCAGTTCAACCGTCAGAATGCTAAAATCTGCCCTTTCCACTTCATCCAAACTACTTCCACATTAATCCAAGTGGTTATCCTATCCTGCTGTGATTACTGTATCAGACTCCTTGCTGACCTCCCTCCCTCTCTCCCTCTTGTCTCTCCACTCTTGTCCATACGTCACTCTGCTGTCCATGTGTCCCCCCGCATCTGGCTCCCCCCAAAAACAGAAACTACTTTCCATCAGCTTTAACACGCTCATTACCTTGTGCACTCCTACCTTTCCTCTCTGCTCTCCTACTACGTACGGCCCAGCCTGCACACTTCGCTCCTCTAATGCTAACCTTCTCACTGTATCTCAATCTTGTCTATCTCACCGCTGACCTCTCTCCCATATCCTGCCTCTGGCCTGGAACACCCTCTCTCTTCCCATCTGACAGACAGTCACTCTCCCTTCCTTCAAAGTCTTATTGAAGGTATATCTCCTCCAAGAAGCCTTCCCTGACTAAACCCTCTTTTCCTCTTCCCCCACTCCTTTCTGCTTCACCCTTGCATTTGGATTTTCTCACTTTATTAACCCCCTCCCTCAGTGTCATGGCACTTATGTACATATCCATAATTTATATTAATGTTTGTCTCCCATTCTAAAGTGCAAGCTCATTGTGGGCAGGAATCGTGTCTACTGACTGTTTATACTGGACTCTTCCAAGTGCCTAGTACAGTGCTGGGCACACTCAATACCATTGGTTTATTTTTTTTCCACCTACCGTCCTAGACCTGACCTCTCTCCTCCTGTGGGATCTCACATTTCTTCCTGCTTCCAGGACATCTCTACATGGATGTTCTGCCAGCACATCCATCTTAACATCCCCAACCTGAACTTCTCATAATTCCTCCCAATTCCTCTCTCCTTCTCAGCTTTCCCATCAGAATGAACAAGAACCAGCCTAGAAGTAGTGGAAGTAATCATAGGAGTAATGGTATTTATTAAGTGTGAACGGGGAGGAGAAAACCCAAAAAACACAAAGATGAAAATTAAACTCATTATAGGCAGGGAATTTGTATTCCAACTCTGTCGTACTGTACTCACTTGAACTTTTAGTACAATGCTTTGTACACAGTAAGCACTTGATAAATTTGACTGATTGATCATGGTCCCTGGCCTTCAAGGGGCTCAATCTAAATAATGAGGGTGGGGCAAGAAGGGCAAAAACACATTAGGAGGATGTAACAAGACAAATGAAACCTTCTATAGGAGAGAAGCAGCAGTAAAAACAAGAAGAGGGACAGGCTATATCACAGCTAGAGGAGTAGAATTTTGGACTCCACATGGCTCAGAGTCCAATAGACCTAACCATGGCTGCATTACAGAGTGACAGCCACAGGCTCCCCTGTAAGGTCCACAAACTTGGTCTATCCTAGATTTCTCCCTCTCTCAAAACCTCCTTATTCAGCCTGTTGCCAAATCTTTCTGCTTCTTCCTCCACAACTTTTTTTTTAATGGTATTTAAGCGCTTACTATGCACTGTACTAAGCAATGGGGTGGATACAAGCAAATCCAGTTCCCACGTGGGGCTCACTGTCTTAATCCCCATTTTACAGATGAGGTAACTGAGGCATAGAGAAGTGAAGTAACCTGCCTAAGGTCACACAGCAGATATGTGGCAGAGCTGGAGTTAGAATTCAGGTCCTTTTGATTCCCAGAACCATGCTAAGCCACTAAGCCACGCTGTTTCCTCATAATCCATACCTTCCTTTCTATCCAGACAGCTACCATGCCTCTCGAGGCCTTGATTACAACCTGGCTTGACTACTACATCAGTTTTCCTGCCCACTGTGGCCCACCATGGCGATCACTCTGTTCCCAGGATTATTTTTCCAAGGTGTCATCCTGTACGAATATCACCGCCCTTAAAACTCCAATAGTTGCCCATGCCTCTCCACATCAAGCAGAAAGCCTTGACTTTAAGGCATTCAATCAGCCATCTCTCTCCTACTGATCCATTCTCTATTACTTTCTCACTCTTCGTTGCTCTCCAGCTAACCTGCTCATTGTACCTTATTCTCATCTCTCCCACTCCCGACTTCTTTTGCACATCCTCTTCCCTGCTTGGAACTTCCTCCCATTTTCCAATTCAACAGATTTCTCTCCCCATTTGCAAATCAATTGATAATCAATAAATGGTATTTACTGAGCACTTCGAAAAGTACAATACAGAAGAGTTGGTAGACACCTTCACTGCCCACAAGTAGCTTATAGTCTAGAGATGCTCTGAAATCTCATCTCCTCCAGGAGACGTTCCCAAAATTAATTTCTAATCTTCCCTGCTTACACCCCTACCCTACTGCCTGTTTAGGACTTGTGTGCCATCTAACCTCCTATGTATTGCAAACTTTCCACAACACTTTTGCACGTATCTTATCTACCGTTAAGCCCTAACTCATTTCCATATCTCCTTTTCTTTACTATCTGTAAGGTATGCTAGTGTCCACGCTAGATTGAAATTTTGATGGAAGGATGATTGTGGGTAGGGAATGTGTTAACCATCTCTACTGTGCTTAGTACAGTGCTCTGCACGCAGACGCTCAGCAAATACCATTGATTAATTGATTGCGGGATCTCATGGCCTTGATGGAGGGAAATACAGGGAGGCAAAGGAATACAATTAAAGACAGTATGATCTTCTACTGGGCAAGGAACATGTTTATCGACTCTATGGTAGTGTTTTTTGATTATTTTTTTAAGTGCTTATTGTCTGTCAAGTACTGTTCTAAATGCTAGGTTAGGTACGTGTTAATCAGGTAGGAGACAATTCAGGTAGGAGCGAGAAGAGGTATTGGATCCCCCATTTTACAGTTCAGGAAACTGAGTTCTAGAGAAGTTAAATGATTTGCCCAAGGTCACCCAGAAGGCAAGTGGCAGAGCAGGATTCAAACCCAGGTCCTATTGTACACGGTACATTGAGCACAGTAAGTGCTCAATAAATACCACTGATTGAGTGGAATGGTCTTCTAAATCATAAACGCCTAGTGGGCAGGGATTGTGTCCCCCAATTCTGTTGTCTTCTCCCAAGAGCTTATTTCGGTGTTCCATGAACACATCAATTGTCCAGTGAATACCCTTGATTGATTGATTGATTTACTGATCCCAGGAGACTCAGACTTTAACATAAAATTCCCAGCATTTGTTTGGGGGCAGCAGTTAAGGTGTTTTCCATCTAGGAGCTCTATCCTTGCCTGAATGGTATTCATTATTCATTCAGTCATATTTATGGAGCATTTACTGTGTGCAGAGCACTTTACTAAGCACTTGGGAGAGTACAATATAACAATTAGCGGACACATCCCTTATCGAGTGCTTACTGTGGGCAGAACACTGCATTAAGTTCCTGTACTATGTGATTTCCCGGAACCTTTTGCAGGTGGACACCTTTACCATCAATGCCATCGACCTGGGGCCTCTGAAGAAGCTGAGGATTCGTCATGACAACTCTGGCAACAGCCCAGGCTGGTTCCTCGACCGAGTGGAAGTCACGGATCAAAACAACGAAATCACGTAAGGAAGGCTGCCGGTTGGCTGGCTTTATAATCCTCTAGACTATAAGATCGTTGTGGGCGGGGAATGTAGGTTTATTCTTGTATTGTACTGAGCGCTTGGGAGGACAGTGCTCTCCACACAGTAAGCCCCCAGTAAATATGATTGAAAGAATGAATGAAAGCCTGCTCCCGTGGCAGAGGAATTCCAAGCATTTTCACTGCCTTGCCTGAGTTAGCAGCACCTAATTAATAATAATAATAATAATAATGGTACTTGTTTAGTTCTTACTGTGTGTCAGGCAAGGTTCTGAGTGCTGGGGTAGAGACAAGTTAATCAGAACGGACACAGTCCCAGTGTCTCTTAAACCCTATTTTACAGATGAAGTAACCGAGGCCCAGAGAAGTTAAGTGCCTTGCCGAAGGACACACAGCAAACACATGGCGGAGCCAGAATTAGAACTCAGGTCCTTCTGACTCCCAGGCCTGTGCTCTATCCATTAGGCTATGCTGCTTGTCAACCTGCAGCCTGCTCCTAGCCTGATTCTCTCCTTCCTAACCAATCCCTACCATTGAGCTCGGAGAAGCCCAGCAGAGATGGAGAATGCAGCCTGATGCGGATTCCCCAGCAGGTCCAAGGAAAGGCATCATGGGAGAAGCAGTGTAGCCTAGTGGATAGAGTACGGGACCGGGAGTCAGAAGGACCTGGGTTCTAATTCTGGCTCCACCACTTAATTGTCACTGTGTGACCTTGGGCAAGTCACTTCTCTGTGCCTCAGTTCATCTATAAAATGGGGATTAAGGCGGTGAGTCACATGGGCCACGTGGATTTCGTCCAACCTGATGACCTTGTTCCTACCCCAGGGGTTAGAACAGTGTTTGATACATAGTAAGCAACTGCCAAATACCATAAAAAGACAAAGGAGAGGTGGAGGAGAATGGCAAGGCATGTTTCATTTGGTTTCGGTGTGGTGGGAGACAGAGGAGATGGATGCAAAGGGAGAATGAGAGACTGGGGCTAGTTGAGGAACAAGCAAATGGGGTTCAGTGATGTTGGTTGCCCCATTTCTTGGCATAACCTGATCTCATGGTGAGCCTTCATTGCGTGGTTTTACCGTGGGGTCTGGGAAACCAATGACTAGAAGGGATCAGGAATACGGACATGGAGAACTGTACAGCTCCTCCCTCACTGTCTTGCATTTTCCGGATGATCCCTGGTGTGTCTGCAGCTTTTTAGCCGGGTGAGCTGTAGTTCTACGCTTGGAGAAAATCTCCTTCTTAATCTGTGGTATTTACCAATCAGTGGCATTTATTGAGCACTTACTATGTGCAGGACACTGTATTAAGTGTTTGGGAGAGTATAGTACGACAGAGTTGGTAGACAAGTTCCTTGCCCACAATGAGCTTACAGTCTAGAGAACTGTTGGATGAGTAGATAGAGATGTGGACCGAAATGGAGTGAAAAGGAGCATTCTCGCTCTGACAGAGGGTCACCCAGGACCAAGGCTGTGGACATTTCACCAGTTCTCTCACTCCCCTGGGTTTGGGATCCCCTTAGTATTCTTCTTGACCTCTGCTGCTTTCCTCCTGTCTGTTGACAAACCCTTCATTTCTTTATTCTCTTTCCTGCCTCCTGTGCTTTACCCTTGCTCTTGATATACACCGTTTTTCTGGGTAAGCTCCCCTCCCTCCCCTGGGATGAGGGTTGCTCGAATCTGAGGGATAAGATGACAGATGTCCCTCCCCTGGTTCCCGTTCCTCCCCGCCCCGTCTCCTGCATCTCCCAAGCTGTGCTCCTGGGAAGACCTTGTGGGTGAGGGGAAGGAGTCAAAAGGGCTGACTCCTCGAAGCTCCAACCGTTGGCGTTCCAGACACTGCTGCTTGAATTAAGCCCAAGTAATCCAGGAGGGGAGGTGATCCAGTGTGAGAACCCCCTCCCCCACATCAGCCCCATGCCCTTCCCAATGAATGTCCCCCAGTAATAATAATGTTGGTATTTGTTAAGCGCTTACTATGTGCAGAGCACCGTTCTAAGCGCTGGGGTAGATACAGTGTAATCAGGTTGTCCCACGTGGGGCTCACAGTCTTCATCCCCATTTTACAGATGAGGTAACTGAGGCACAGAGCAGTGAAGTGACTTGCCCACAGTCACACAGCTGACGAGTGGCAGAGCCGGGATTCGAACCCATGACCTCTGACTCCCAAGCCCGGGCTCTTTCCGCTGAGCCACGCTGCTTCTCTATGGCTCACGTGGGACTCAGTCTCAATCCCCATTTTACACATGAGGTAACAGAGACACAGAGAAGTTAAAGGGCTTGCCCAAAGTCACACAGTAGATGCGGAGGAGCTGGAGTTAGAACCCAGGTCCTCTGATTCCCAGGCCGGTTCTTTCCACTAGGCCCCGCTGCTCCTGAATGTTGGTCTAATCCTTTGTTCTGACTACACTGTTCTCCTCCTCTCAGCACTCCAATGGCTTCATATTCGTAATAATAATAGTTATTATTATCATTAGGCCCTTACCATGTGCCACACGTTGTGCTAAACCCTGAGGAAGATGAGCAGCCCGATGGTAACAATGGAGTGACAAATTCAACAGTTCTATGAAAAATACTTTGCCTCTCAAATTCCTTGGTGCCCTTCTGATTTCTTTGGCAGCCCCTTTCATCCAGGCACCCATTATCTGTGTTTTACCATTAATGACCAGAACTGAGGAAGACTACCCTTTAACTGAGCAGGTTGGCCTAGTGGATAGAGGACAGACCTGGGAGTCAGAAGGATGTGGGTTCTAGTTCCGGCTCTGTCACTTGTCTTCTGTGTGACCTTGGGCAAGTCACTTCACTTCTCTAGGTCCCAGTTACCTCATCTGTAAAATGGAAATTGGGACTGCGATTCCCATGTGGGAAATGGACTGGGTCCAACCTGATGACCTTGTATCTACCCCAGAGCTTAGAACAGTGCCTGGCATGTACTAAGTGCTTAAAAGATACCATTAAAAAAAAATCACACTTCCTCTTTGCCTCCCTTGTCTCCCTTTACTCCCTGGCTCCATCCACATCAACCTAGTCACTAGGGTACCCCTAAAATGCATCCTGCCTCTGAGAAGACTTCCCCAAATCCCTGAAATACCCCCTTGGACACTCCCCCGAGACCCTGGAAAATCTTTGGCATCCATCCTCCCTGGCTCCTGCCCCTAGGCTCCACAGATGAATACCCAAGGGCGCAGGAAGGTGAAAGTGACTTTTCTAAGACCGCAATTTTCTAAGACCATGGGGGAGCAATTCCAACCAGGACCCATACTTTGCTGGCTCCTGCCCCAGATCCCAGCCCCAGCTGCCTTCTACTCACCTGCTGAGCTCCTCTCCACTGCAGCTGGGGGACAGCTCTGGCTCCCTCACTACTGAGCCCTCAAGGAAATGGATGGCTAACAAGGAGAGAGAGAGAGAGGTTATTCAAACCTACTCTGATCCTCTGAGAGCTGTTTTCATCTTTCAAACAGCCAGGTGTGGGCTTGGAGCAGGAAAGATTGAGAAGAAAAGGCCTGGATGGTGCATTGATTTGCAATTCAATAATAATGAACCTTTTTAAAGGTGTTTCACTACTTTATGATGGCAGGGGGGAGCCCGGAGAGGGAAGAAGGTGGTTTAAATCGGGTCCTGTTTGGAAAGATTGTGGGCAATTAAAGGGGCTTCCCTGCAGGCTGCCCTACTCTGAGTTAGTTTCTCTAGGTGGGTGGGCAAATGGTGAGGGTAGGGAGTTAGGTTGTAGTTGAGAAGGTAAGAAGGTGGAAAGGAAGTTGAGTAAGAAAATTAGTGGGAGGGAAGGTGGGTGGGTAGGCAAGTTAGGCAGGAACATAGGAGAATGAGCTGGACCCTTTAAGGAAGCAGGATTAACTCTTCCAGCCTGCTGGAGGGTGACTGAAAACATTGGCCTCTGCAGCACATGCACACACAGTAAACACTCAATAAATACCATTGATTGGTTGATTGATAAGTCAACTGGGCTACAACCCACAATTTGAAAACTGTTTTTAAAACAGTGCAAATGGCCATTTGTCTGGATTCAGTCCCTCCTTGGATCTGCTCCCAGATTCTTAGCCCTCCCACTGGGAAATGAAAGGGGGGGGGTGGTTCTGACAGAGCCATTTCCATGCCTGGATTTATTAAATTAAACTGGCAGTTGTCATCACTCCCCTCCCCAAAAACCACCTCGGTAACCACCAGAAAACACCTCAATAACCAGTCAGAGGGCTGGGTGCTTGGTTAAGAAAATGAACCACTCTGTTCCTCAGTTTCCTCTACTTTAAAATTGGGGGGGGGGTAATAATCCTGAGCCCCTCCTTGCTATTTTTCAGGAATATTGGGAGAATAAAATAATGCTTATGATGACAACTGTGGCATGATAACTCTGCCATTGTTTATGGTGTAGCCTTGCTACTTATCTTCTCTGTGCCTCAGTTTTCTCAAATATAAAAGGGGTTTTAAATCCTATTCCCTCTTACTTAGACTATGAGCCTGAAGTGGGGTGGAATCCACCCCTTCCTCTCCAAACAGCTACCAGCCTGGCCCAGGCACTGGTTATTTAGTCTAGCTGGACTACTGTATTAGCCTTCTCACCAACCTCCCTGCCTCCAGCCTCTTCTCTCTCCAGGTGACATTTCACTCTGTGGGCAGATTCTCCCCCCATCCCACCCTTATTAACAATAATAATAATGCCATTTGTTAAGCCCTTACTATGTGCAAAGCACTGTTTTAAACACTGGTGGAGATACAGAAACTGGCCCATGCTCTTTCCACTAGGCTATGCTGCCTCTTGCTGTTAAGCAGCTTTGTTAATATTAGTTGCCTTGTTAGTACTATTACTAAAGCCTGGCTTCTGGTCCCAGATCCATCATTTATCTGCTGTGACCTTAGGCAAGGCACTTAACTTCTCTGAGCCTCAGTTCCCTCATCTGTAAAATGGTCATTAAGACTGTGAACCCCACACAGGACATGGACTGTGTCCAGCCTGATTAGCTTGTATCTACCCCAGCGCTCAGTACAGTGTGTGTCACCTGATAAGCCTTAATAAATACCATTTTTAAAAAAATGATTCTTTTCTGGAGAACCATTGGGGTGGGTGTAGGAATCTGTCAAGGCAACAGGTTATGGCCAGGAATGCCTCACCCCTGCAACCCTGGATATCAAGAGGAAGAAATGTTTTCCAGGATGGGGCTTTGGCAACTGGTAGATCCAGATCTTTCGCCTTGCAGATATTATTTCCCCTGTCAGCGCTGGCTGGCGGTGGACGAAGATGACGGCCAGATTTCCAGGGAGCTGGTTCCGGTGGACGAAGCCTTCGTGCTGAAGGATGAAGAGGAAGAAAGTGGGGATGATCCAGGTCTAGCTAAGCTGGGCCTGGAGCAGAAAGGTGCCCACTGTCCCCGGGTTGATTTCTTCCGGTCCACAGAGAGGAGATGGCAGGTTATGGGTGGGGTCCTGTTGGGGAGTGGGAAGAGAGCCTTCCTTTCTGGAAGATGGATTCTGGGCTTTCAGGGGCCAGAATAATAGTCATAATAATGATGATAACATTTGTTAAGTTCTTACTATGTGCCCCTAGATCTGCTACTTGTTTTCCATGTGACCCTGGAGAAGTCATTTCATTTCTCTGGGCCTCGGTTACCTCATCTGTAAAATGGGGATTGACTGTGAGCCTCATGTGGGACAGGGACTGTGTACAGTCTGATTATCTTATATCTGATTATCTCATATCTATCCCAGCACTTAATACAGTGCCTGGCTCATAGTAAAGACTTAACAAATACCATAAAAAAAGGCTTAGGCGGCTGCCCAAGACTCACTGCTTTCCATCCTCTTGATTCATCATCACCATCAATGGTATTTACTAAGTGCATACTATGTGCAGAGCACTATACTAAGCGCTTGTGAGACGACCATACAATAGAGTTGGACTGGGATTAAGGCACGGGAATGGTTCTGCCACAAGCCCACCCTGGGTCCACACTCCCTCTCTAATGGGAGAAGAGGGGCCAGCTTCAGGGAATAACATCTGGGTGGGAGATCAGATGGTCTCTGAGTTCTGCAAGTGTGATCCCAGCCAAAAGCCCACCTAGCCCATCACCTGAAATCAAAACTCTTATTTCCAGGGCTGTCAAACTGGGTTGTGAGGACCCACTTTCCCCATATGATTGTCTCTTCCTGCATAGATGTCCTCCTTCTGCCCTTCCTCAGACTCCTCCTCTCATATATAAATTGACACCAGGCTAATTAGAGAAGTCCATTCCCAACTCTTTCCACATCCCCTCTCTCTCCTTTTGCCCTTTCTCCTGGTTTACCACCCTTTGGTTCCCTCCGTCGTGGCCCAGGGAAGGTCATCTGCATGTCCTTGAGCCGTGATGGATGGGGTCGGGGCCCTGGCCATTGGGGACACCCTGAGGATATGGGCGCCTTCAGGATGGGGGGCCAGGATTCTAGCCCTGGAACTGGTGCTAGACTGTCAACTTCTTATGGGCAGGAAATGTTTCTGTTAATTCTGTTGTATTGTACTCTCCCAAGTGCTTAGTTCAGTGCTCTGCACACATAAAGGGTTCAGTAAATATCGATTGAGGGAATGTGGCCAAAAAGAGAAGCAGAGGAGGGAGGCCCTCTGTTGTGGGTGGGAGAGAAGAAGAGTGGATTCTGTTGGGTGAGGAAGACAACCCCGTAAGTCAGCCATCCACAGGAGGTCCTCCTCTCTTCCTCTAAGAGATTTGCTCTATGGAATCTGCTCACCCTGTGTGTCCCACACATGTCTACTAACTCTTGCATTGTACTATCCCAAGCACTTATTACAGTGCTCTGCACATAGTATGCACTCAATAAATATCATTGACTGGCAGATAAATCAACAACATACACGGTGTCAGTGAAGACAGGGGACAAGAAGAACGCAGGAACTGATGCAAATGTCTTCATCACGCTCTTTGGCACCGAGGACGACACGGGTAAGCTCAGAGAACTGCGGTGGCACCAAGTTAGAAAGAGGAATTTATTTTGTGCCTCTGGGATTTATCCTGAAGTCAGTGAAGGGAGGTATTTTGAGAGGGTTTCACAGACCCCTGAAATTCCGGGGTAGGGTGGGACCATCTAGTTCCACTCTCTCTGCTTAATAGGCAGGGCTTTGCTTTTACCATATCAGAATAATAATAATTATGGTACTTGCTAAGCACTGACTGTGTTAAGCACTATTTTAAAGCCTGGAATTGGTACAAGATAGGTTGGATATGGACCTGGTTTCACAAAAGGCTCACAATCTAGGAGAGAGTAGGATTTAGTCCCCATTTTACAAAAGAGGAAACTGAGGCACAGAGGAGTTAAGTGACTTGTCCGAGGACCCACAGAAGATAAATGATGGAGCCAGGATGAGAAACCTGCTCCTCTGACTTCCAGGCCCACACTCTTTCCCCTTGGCTATGCTATTACCCTTTTCTCTTCCCTTTAATATCTCCAGAGATCGATGCCACTGAGCCCTCCATTCTTGGGTCACACCAAACACTAAGCTTGACCTTCAGAAATCCCATCACCTTTTAACCCCCTAGATGATCCCTCTCCAACTTTTAGCACCATCTAGAAAATAGCCACTTGCCCAGGATCAATAATAATTCCTGTCAGGAGAGTGAGCATGATAGGGAATGTAAATCCGATAGCCTTTATTGCTTGATGTCTCTCCTGAGGGGGCTGGTGAAGGTGGGGGGGGAAAAGAGTGGGTTGCAGAAATTTGTGTATTTTCACTTGTCAGTCTGAGTAATTCACCTAAACAGGGTTAACCCTTCTCAAGTCCTCCAAGACCAACAAAAACAAGTTTGAAAGGGGGAAGATTGATGTTTTCACAGTGGAGACCGTCGACCTTGGAGAGCTGAGGAAAATAAGAATCGGACACGACAATATGGGTAACACTTTCTTTTCTCTTTTTTTAAATGGTATCGTTGAACACTTACCATGCGCTACCATGTCCAACCGAGCATTCATCCTATTTCTACTCCACTACTTATCAGCTTCCTCCTGACCTCCTTGCCTCCTGTCTCTCCCCACTCCAGTCCTTATCTTCCCACCCAAACCCTGTCCTTCCCTTGACATTCCCATCATGGTAGACAGCACCACCATCCTTCCTGTCTCACCAGCCCATAACCTTGGCACTATCCTTGACTCCCCTCTCTCATTCAACCCACATATTCAATCTATTACTAAATCCTGTCAGTTCAACCTTCATAACATAGTTAAAATCCATTTTCTCTTCATTAATCCCAGTTTTTATCCCATCCCTCCTTGATTATTGCCTCAGCCTCCTTTCTGACCTCCCTGCCTCCTGTCTCTCCCCACTCCAATCCATACTTCACACCGCTTCCTGGATCAGTTTTCTACAGAAATGCTCAGTCCATGTTTGCCCAAACCTCAAGAACCTCTAGTGGTTGTCCATCCACTTGGGATCAAACAGAAATGCCATACCATTGACTTCAAAGCACTCAATCCCCTTGCTCCCTCCTACTCACCTGACTATTCTCCGATTACAACTCAGCACTCACACTTCACTCCTCTAATGCCAACCTTCTCATTGTATCTTGATCTCATCTATCTAGCTTCCAACCTCTCACCTACATCCTGTCTCTGGCCTAGAACACCCTTCCTCTTGATATCCAACAGACATTTGCTCTCTCCCACTTCGAAGCCTTATTCAAGGCACATCTCCTCCAAGAAGTCTTCCCTGACTAAGCCCTCTTTTCATTTTCTTCCACTCCCTTCTGTGTCATTCTGGCTTGCTCTCTTTATTCATCCCCCCCTCCCAGCCCCACAGCACTTATATACACCTCTGTAATTTATTTATTTATATTAATGTCTGTCTCCCCCTCTAGACTGTAAGCTCACTGTGGGCAGGGAATCTGTTACATTGTTATATAGTATTCTTCCAAGCTCTTATCACAGTGCTCTGCACACAGTAAATGCTCAATAAATACAATTGATTGATTGAATCAACTCATTTACTGAGTTTCTGTTACGCTACATTACTGTGTCCATAGGAGAGTCTACTAGACCCCTGCCTTCTAGGAGCTTGCAATCCACATGGGTAAACAGACATTTACATGAATTATAGATTAGAGGAAGAAAAAGAGTATAAAGACTATATAAATGCTTTGGAGATACAGGGAGCAGAGTGAAACAGGAACTAGAGAGGGAAAGAACTGGAGGCAGGGAGATCAGTGAGGAGACTGAATAGCAGTCAAGCCAGGCTATTACAAGGGTCTGAACTAGTACAGTAACCCTGTGGATGGAAAAGAAGGAATGGGCCTTAAAAACATTTTGAAGAACTGACAGGATTTAGTGAATGGGAGGGAGAGGGAAAAGTCAAGGACAATGCCAAGATTGCTTGTTCGAGGGATGAGGAGAATGGTGATGTTGACCTGGATGGGAAAGTTAGGTGGAAGAGGAGATTTGTATGGGGAGTGAGGTAAGGAGTTAAATTTTTGACATATTGAAACTTGTTGAGAAACAATTTGGCCTAGTGGAAAGAGCCCAGGCCTGTGATTCGGAGCCCCTGGGTTCTATCAGATTTGTCAGTTGTCTGCTATATGACCTTGGGCAAGTTAACTTCTCTGTGCCTCAGTAACCTCATCTGCAAAATGGGAGTCAAAACCTATTAGCCCTCCTACTTAGACTGTATGCCCCAAGTGGGATACAGGCCCCGTACATATGGAACTCACAGTCAAGTAGGGCGAAGAACAGCTGTTGACTCCCTATTTTGCAGTTGAGGAAACTGAGGCACAGGAAGACCTCAAAAGAACAGATCTCACAAGCTCACACATTAGACAAGTGGCAGAAATGGGATTAGAATCCAGATCCTCTGGCTCCCAGGCCCATGTTTTCTATCTACTAGACCATGGCTGTTTCTCACATTGGAGAGAATAGTCTAAGTGGTGTGAAGGAAACCAGATTATAGAAGGTTAAGAAAGGAGCTGGAGGAGAGGAAGTGGGGGCAGTGGGGATCTACTACTTGTCTAAGGAGTTGGGACAAACACTGGGAAGAGGGAGATGAGGATACAGTTTTGGTTTTTTTTAATGGTATTTAAGTGTCTACGATCAGTTGAACATTGTTCTAAGTGCTGGGATAGGTATAAATTAAGTCGGACACAGTTCCTGACCTGTATGGGGCTCACAGTCTAAGTAGGATGGAGAACAGGTATTGAATCCCCATTTTACAGTTGAGGAAACTGAGGCACAGAGAAGTTAAATGACTTGCCCAAGGTCACACCGCAAGCAATTGGCAGAACCGGTTTTAGAACCCAGTTCCTTCCTACTCCCAGCCCCGTGCTCTCTCCACTAGGCCATGCTGCTTCTCTACTTTCTCTGACTGTAAAATAGTGATGACACAGTGCACTATCCAATTAGATTGGGTAACTGAAAGAGCTGAGAATCCAACTTACTCCATTTTACATCAGTATCTGAAGATCCACTCCCCTCCACTTCTCAATCTGCTGCCCGGATCATCGTGCTAAAAAAAAGTTCAGTCCATGTTTTCCCTCCCCTCAAGACCCTTCAGTGGTTGTCCATTCAATTCCACATCAAACAGTAACTCCTTACCATTGCCTTTAAAGCACTCAATCACCTTGCCCACCTCCTCAACGTACTCACTTGGATTTGCTCCCTTTATTCAATCCACTCTCAACCCCAGGGGACGAACGTAAGTATCCATAATGTATTGTAACATCCATCTCCCCCTCTCGGTTGTAAGCTCTTTATGGGCGGGGAACATGTCTACTGATTCGGATGTATTGAACTCCCCCAAGCACTTAGTACAGTGCTCTGCACACACAGTTAGTGCTCAATAAATATGACTGATTGCTTCTCAGTTTACCTTGCAAGGTCGCTTGCCTTTCCTGACTGTTCAGACCTCTGGCTGGAGTATGCTAAGCAGAGGAGGGAGTTGAAGGGGGATCGGTGAGGGATTGATTGGGTTCGTGAGGGATTGATTGGGCACTCAAGGAAGCCACCTAGAGCTGTGGGCAAGGAGGAGGAAAACCCCCTGGCAATCCAGAATAAGGGAGGGAGAACATCCCAAACTCACATGGCTAATCTGGGGGAAATAGAAGGATTATTGTAAATGTATTTAAAGTGCTTTCAACCTCTTGTGGAGATGAAAACAACCTACCTCCCAGATCCCCAGCTGGGAGAAAGAGCCGGGACTGATGGTCCTCTTCTTTCCACAGGCAAAGGCGCTGGCTGGTTTCTGGACTGGGTAGAGGTGGATGCTCCTTCTCTTGGGAAATGCCTTGTGTTTCCATGTGGCCGCTGGCTGGATCAAAGTGAGGATGATGGAGCCCTCAGCAGAGACCTCTTTCACAACGAGCTACAGACGAGGGAGTATGTTCCGTGTAGGTACTTCAACCCTGTGAAACCATGGAGAATTCTATTATAATTTAATAGAAAATGAGTTGGGAAAGCAGAGGAAAAAGTAGGGATGTTGAGGGATTCATCCCTAATCAGTAGTATGGATGTTGAGGAGGGCAGTCATCACACTGTCCCTTCAATCAGCCAATCAGTCAGTGATATTTATTGAGCGCCCACTGTATGCAGAACTCTGTGCTTGGCGATTGGGAAAGTATAATACAAAAGAGTTGGTAGATAAAATCCCTGCCCACAAGGAGCTTACTTATTCCCACTACCAAAGGCGGGATATTGGTCTGACCTCAAAATGTCATTACCTTTTTTTAAAAATGGTTTTTGTTAAGCACTCCCTTTGCATTTTGCACAGTGCTCTGCACATAGTAAGCTAAATACATACATCTGAATGTGCCAAGCCTTGTACTAACCGCTGGGGTAGATACAAGATAGTTTGGATACAGTCCCACACAGGGCTCACAGTCTAAGTAGGAGGGAGAACAAGTATTGAATCCCCACTTTACAGATGAGGTAACTGAAGCAAAAAGAAGTAAAATGACTTGCTCAGGGTTATACAGTAGACAGATGGCAGAGCCGGGGTTAGAACCCAGGTCCTCTGCCTTCCAGACCTGTGCTCTTTCCATTAGGCCATCTTGCTTCAATTATTTATGTCCTTATGTTCTTTAGCTCTGTTTGACATAAAAGTCGGTCAGACCAAAGGTCCGTTCAGCCCAGTATTCTGTCTTTAGCAACATTATCAAAGGTTCTTCTGAAGATGATTTAGTGGGTCGTCTTCTTTACATCCATCTTCATGGTTGTGGATAAACCTTCTTTTAGCTTTCTTTTTAAAAAATTTAAATGGTATTTATTAAGCACTTATTACGTGTCTTGCATTGTAATAAGCGTTGGGTTAAACACCAGCTAATCAGGTTGGACACAGTCCTTGTCCCACATGGGGCTCACAGTCTTAATCCCCATTTTATAGATGGGGTAACTGAGTCCCAGAGAAGTGAAGTGATTTGCCCAAGGTGACACAGCAGATGTGAGGGGGATCAGAGATTAGAACGCAGATTTATTTCGATTTTCATCTTTCTAGACTTAAAACTGGTCACTGTGGTAGCCGTGTGAATACCTTCTCCAGATCTACTGTGCCTTCTTTAAGATATGGAAACTACAACAACATGCAGTATTTTAGGAGCAGGCTTGTGATGGTCTTATTGTGGCAAAAATATGCCTTTTGTTTTATTTCCTTCACTCTTCCTAATTATAAGGCTCTCATGACAGGAGCATAGCATATAACCCAATAGAGGTGGTCTGTACCAATTTAAAGCCGAAACTCTACTCTTTCCAAGATGCATCACGACAGCCGGTCCGTGACCTGGATTTCACATTAGGCCCCACCAGGATAGCTTGATGAGAAATCTCTTTGTGGTGGTCAGTTTCCCAGCTGTAATGAAGGGTCATTATCGGAGACAAAGCAGCCTCTCCCTGAGATGAATTCAGAAGTCAGTATTGTGACCAGACAATTTCTGACAGACCTCCAAATTGCTCCCCTAACATTTGCTAAATGCTAAAAGTTTGTTAAATGCTCTTAAGGAAGGTTGCCTTGACATACTTCCTTCCCTCAAGAAACATATTCTAAAGTATCCTGTAAATTACCTCACAGACGTATGGTAATCTCCATTGAATGGATAGCTTTGCTTTTTGACCTTGTTTTTGATTTCTTTTTGTTTCCCATCTTGGTAGATTTGACTTGGGTACAGAAGGGAAGGGAAATAACTGGATTTCCTCAGGAGGTTTGGGGGAATGTGGGATATTCCCATAATGGTCCAAATCTGGGAAGCCTTCCTGGAAGAGATGGAAATAGGCTATAAAATAAGAGTAGGGAAGGGATACAACGGAGGAGAACCAGATGGCTATTTCAAGAGTATAAACTCGTTGTGGGCAGGGAATATGTCTGTTTATTGTTGTATCGAACTCTCTCAAGGGCTTAGTACAGTGCTCTGCACCCAGTAAGTGCTCAGTAAATATGGCTGAATGAATGAAAGAGTGTGGGTCAGTGGGGAAGAAGGTACAGTGTCTATTGTGAGAAGGCAAGAGAGGTTATTCTGCTGAGTGAAAAAAGCAGACCAGAGAGTCAGGGAGAAGAGAGAAATCAACACTACCAGTCTTTTAGAGTAATTCCATTGACTCAAACACTGCTCCTTTGTTTGACTTTCAATTTCTCTTCCCAGTCTCTAGACATTATAAAACTGAAATTTTACCAACTCTGTTGTACTGTACTCTCCCTACTGTTTAGTTCAATGCTCTGTGCACAGTAATCACTCAATAAATACCATCTATGGATTGACTGATTTACACCCCACCTTGAGGAGGATCTGTTTTAGCCAGATATGCCAAACAAACCTATTTGCTTTTTATTCATATAGGAAATACAGAAAAGCAGTGTTGCCTAGTGAATAGACCACGGGCCTAGGAGCCAGAAGGACCTGGGTTGTAATCCCACTTTTGCCCCTTTTTAGCTTTGGGACCTTGGGCAAGTTATTGAACTTTCCTGTGCCCCCATTTCTTCGTCTGTAAAATGGGGATTAAGACTGTGAACCCCAGGTGGGACAGGGAATGCGTCAAACCTGATTAACTCATAACTACCCCAGCGATTTGTAAGTGCCTGGCACGTAGTAAGTGCTTAACAAATGTCATTTAAAAAAAGTGCTCACCAAGGCACCTGCAAGGAAATCAGATCTTTAGAAAGTCCAGGAATTGTCCTGCTCGCCTAACCGCCCAGGTCTCCAATGGAGTAGGGACAAGAAAAAAAACTGAGAGCTTGAGATCTATGGTGTTAGCAACCAGACAAATGCCTGAACATCACGAGCCCCTCTGATGTGGTGGCAGGTATCACCTTGCTTTCATAATTTTGAGTGATTGAGAGCACTGAGAATCATTCCAGCATTTTTTATGGTATTTGTGAAGTGCTCTGACTCCCAGACCCCTTTTCTATCCACTAGACCCTACTGATTCTATAGTTCAGCCCACCCTGTTTAAGGTCTGTGAATGCGGTGTCAGGTGCTAAAAGCAGAAAAAAAGGAAGAGAGAGACTCACCATTTCAATATTGGTTTTCTTTAGCCAGTCGACTTGTTTTTGTTTTTTGTTTTTTCTGCCTACATTTCCTTCTGCAAAAATTGCTGAGCTGGATTCTATGCTTAATCTTTCAGGATGCTTAAGCTGCTTCCTCAGAGTGTGTGTGCAGGAAAAACGGCAGCAATCTGCCTCTCTGCTTGTGTGAGAGGAAAGGAAAGAGGTTCGGGGGTGCGTGCCGGGGGCGGTGGGTATTTCTTTAATATGGTAGATGGAGAGTTGGTCAATGAAGGCTTTAGGTGTCAGGGCACTTGGAAATCATTCATTACTGGACACTCGCTTTAAGGGAATTAGTGATTAAAACAAGACCAGGGAGACCCTTGAAGAAGAAAATCTAGCTGACAGGACTTCCTCCAAAGCCAGCACAATGGTGTTTCCCCAAGCCACATCATTAGATTCAGGAAATCAGCCAGCAGCTGAGTTTAGGAAGATGGCCTTCCTATTTAAATCTTTGCCCCCTCTCCGTCACTCAAAAACCCTTTCAATCAGTCGAGAAGCCACGTGGTCTAGTGGAAAGCACCTGGGGCTGGGAATATGCAGATCTGGGTTCTAATCCTGTTCCACCACTGCTCTGCTATGTGATCTTGGGCAAGTCACTTCACTTCTCTGGGCCTCAGTTATCTCATCAGTAAAATGGGGATTAAGACTGTGAATGCCATGTAATGAACCTGATTATCATGTACCTACTCCAGCACCTATTAGAGTGCCTGGCACATTGTAAGCACTTAAATGCCATTAAAAAAAATCACTAGTATTTATTGAGCGCTTATTACCTGCATAGCACAGTATAAAGCATTTGGGAGAATACAATGATATTATTTGATATGAGCTCTGGCCTCAAGGACAGTCTAGGTGGGGAGGCAGATTCTAACATAAATTACATGTAGGAGAAAGCAATAGCTGATCAGTCAATCATATTTAATGAGCGTTTACTGTGTTCGGAGCACTGTGCTAAGCACTTGGGAAAGTTCAGTATTACAACATAACAGACACAGTCCCTGCCCTCACTGAGCTTACAGTCTAGAAGACAAGCTTACAGTCTATGGTTTCAAGTATAAAGACCGTAAAGTATACAGTTTAGAGTATAAAGTAATGCATAAAAGTGCTGTGGGAGGTCAGTAAAGGTACCATTCAGCTAAAACAGCTTGTTGTGCAAGTCATAGCTTAGCACACTTCCAACCTACCAGTGTGTGTACCCAGGTTCTTAAGTCGTGTGAAAGCTGCTAAAATAGGGTGAGGGGGAGATGAGTGATCTGGGAAGGTCTTCTGGAGATGTGATTTCAGAAATGACTTGATGATGGGAGAGAGGCAAAGACAAGATGGGGAGGGAGCAGCATTGGGCAGGTCTGGCTGACAAGGATACAGAGGTCCCAGAGGCTCCTGAGTTCTGCATGGGCCAGCCAGGTTTTTTTATGGTATTTGTTAAGCACTGTTCTAAGTGCTGGAGGTTGGACACAGTCCATGTCCCACATGGGGCTCCCATTCTTAATCTGCATTTTATCGAGGCCTAGAGAAGTTAAGTGACTTGCCCAAGGTCACATACGAGACATGTGGAAGAAGCGGGATTAAAACCCAGATCCTCGTGACTCCCAGGCCCGTGCTCTAACCACTAGGATGTGCTGCTTCTCAGGTATTGAGAAACTAGTCTAGTTGGGAACTTACAAAGACTAACGTAGAGGAACAAAACGAGAGGGCCTTTATTCCCATCACTGGCGTCGGTCAGACTCTCCCTAGATCAAAGGTTCTGGTTCTTCGAAAAGTAAGATCCTTGTGGGCAGGGATCATGTCTATTGTATTGAACTTCCACAAGCTCTGCATACAGTCAGTCCTCAATAAATACAACTGATTAATTGATGGATTGATTGTGGGCATGGGACCTGGAGAGAGCTTATGAGGAGTCCCAGAGTTGATTAAAGAGGCAGAGAACAAGATCTATGATGAAAAACCTAAAGGAACTTGGATTATTCAGTTTAGAGAAGAGGAGTCTAAGGCTTCTAAGTGCTTAATACACAGTAAGGGCTCAACAAATACCATTTATAGATTGCTCGATTGAAAGACTTAAATATGAAATACTTTGACTTTGAAACCCATGTGAGACAGGACCTGGGTCTAGCTTGTTTAATTTGTATCTATCCCAGTGTTTAGAACAGTCCTTGACACATAGTAAATGCTTAACATATAATAATAATAATAATTTTCTGTATTAAATTCTGGGGTAGATACAACCTAACCACGTTGGACCCAGTCCATGTCCCAAATGGGGCTCATAGTCTTAATCCCCATTTTACAGAAGAGATAACTGAGGCACAGAGAAGTTGTGGTCTTGCCCAAGGTCTCGCAGCAGAGAAGTGGAGGAGCTGGAATTAGAATCCAGGTCCTTCTGACTCCCAGGCCACTGCTATGTCCACTAAACCACACTGCTTCCCTGCCTACCTGGGCCTGGTTGGGAATTTCAGGCAATCTTCCAGTGTCCAGGATGATTGGGAAGGGGTGGGACAGGAGAGGAGCTCAGTTTTCTGCAACTCTGGACAGCTGCTGCCAAGTGGATTCCTGGGCCAATTTATAAGGCTGCACATGCCCTCAGTCTTACCACACAATTGCACTGCTTTTATAACCCCAACCTATTGACTTTTAACCCTCCCAGGCTGAATTCCCACCAAAAATAAGGCTTGCAAAAATCTCCATTATTACCTGGCTCACAGGTTGCATTCTCTAAGCCCAGGGAAAGATTCCATGAACTCTGTCCACCTAGAGGGAAGTCTACCCCATAGAGAGACATATTCCAATTCACCTGGCGGTGTCCGTTTGCCGGAGGTAAGTCACAGAGTCTTGCCTCATGAGGGGGAGAAGGCTAGTGCCAGGATGAGTTTACAAGGCAGCATGAAAATATATCACTCATGTCCCAATTTAAATGGTGCCCCAGGGCCTGTGGCTTTCAAAGCCGCCATGTACATCACAGGGGTAGCTGACAAACTGGGAGTAGCCCTCGCGGTCAACCCGTCTGTCGCACAGCTGGGTTGATTTGCTTCCCAAAAGGCTGAGGATGCTTGTCTCCTTGCAGTACACATGCCACGGTTGTTCACAGACTGAGACAGATCATTTTGAATCCATCTAGTGCAGGCGCCCGGGAAGCTTTCTCCACGTCCTTGGGCAGTAATCCCCTACTGTAGGATCTCACAGAGACTGGGAGAAAAATGAACAAACCATTGAGCCTCGGGCAGATTGTCATGTACCATGTGTCCCATGAGCAATTTTCCCAGCATCCCCCAGTTTCATTATTTATTGGTGCTCCTGGATACACTACTGCAGTAGTTGCATCAGGCAAACACTCATGCTGGCCATTGAAAGTCTATAATGAATGTCTCCGTGCCCCTACACTAGGAAGAGGAGAGAAACGTAAAATGGCAGATGGGCTAGTATTAGGGCTGGGTGATGCTTAAGGATTTGCAAAAGCATTGCCTACCAGCCCAGAGCTTTATAGCATTTTGTTTTGTTTTTTTTTCCACTGGGTTTTCTCACCATTGATTTGAGGATTCATTTAGGTGAGCAGGTGATTAGACCGAAACTCCGAGAGGTTAAGTAATATGTCAGTGTTGCCCAGAGAGTCACAGTGCCAGGGCAGAAAAGTGTGTGCGCGTGTGTGTGTGCATGCACGTACACACATATGTGTGCATGTTGGCAAACGGGCCATGGATGGGTCTTCATTTGAACAGAGCTCCAGATTCAATATAGAATAATTTGCTCAAGAGCTCAGTGGTCATTAGGAATGGGCTGCATCTTTCCACCCTTCTGTGGCTTCCCAAATCCCCATTCCCAAATTCCCAAAGCCTATGGGGGCTTTTCCCCAAAACCTGGCTGAAATAGACCTGATCTTGACCCCAGAGGAGCCATTTGACTTTCCACCATTGGCTGCTTGAATGCCGAGAGTTTCCTCGGTGTTACCTCAGGCGGCATTTATGCAACTGCCTGGAGATGGAATCGTGCTCATCTCTTCCATATCCAGGAGGAATCTCATCCCGCTAAAGAAATGGTACCCACATTTGCCAGTGGCAGTAATAATAATAGTGTTTTTTGTTAAGCACTTACTATGTGCCAAACATTGTACTAAGCTCTGGGTAAAGAAAAGATAATCAGGTCCTACATGGTGCTCAAGTCTAAGTAGGAGGGAAGAAAGGCATTGAATGCCCATTCTGCAGATGAGGAATCTGAAGCACAGAAAAGTTAAGTGCCTTGCCCAAGGCTACACAGCAGTCATGTAGCAGATCAGGATTAGAACCCAGATCCTCTGACCCCTTGGCCCAGGCTCTTTTGACTAGACCACATGATTTCTCAATCCTCCAGCATGGAGGAACACACTCTTATTGACCAGGCCAAAATGGACTGAACAGAGATGGTTGGCCCCTTACCCCAAGAGCGTGGTATAGTGGATAGAGCACGAGTGTGAGAGTCAGAAGGAAGTGGGTTCTATTCCTGGCTCTGCCACTAGTCTGCTCTGTGACCTTGGGCAAGTCACTTAACTCAGTGCCTCAGGTCCCTCATCTGTAAAATGAGAATTAAGACTGTAAGCCCTATGGGAGACAGGGACTATGTCCAACCTAATTACCTTGTATCTGCCCCAATACAGTGTCTGGCACACAGTAAGCACTTAAAAATTACCACTCTCATTATAATGATTATTTGATCTGATGTTTAGCCAACAGGAAGAAGGGAATTAACATCTGAGGTGAGGTTACAAGATAGAGCCTTTCCCAAGTTCAAATCTGCAGTCCCATGAGAATAGCGACTGAGCTCAGATCCTTTCCAGTCGCCAGAAATATCACTGGCACTAGCGTCATCATCACTATTGCCTACAGTCTGAATTGAACACCCACTGGGAGAAAAGCATTTCATTAAACCTGCTTTGAAATTAACAAAAAAGAATGAGATCCAGTCCCTGTCCTGGAGGAACTTGTAGTCAAAAGGGTCCCTATAACTAAAATAATGTAATCAGTTAACAAAATGCAAGTACTAGGGGGAAAACAAACAAAAAAAAACATGAGTCCAAACAACAAAACTATGTATTTAGGATTTATTAAGGTAATTGAAAGCCTAAGAGAGCTGGAGGGAATTGGTGTGGTCAGGGTTGAAGAGGCGGGTGTGGTTAGACTGGAAGGCTTCATTCCAGAGGTGAGATTGGAGGAAGGCATGGAGTCAAGTGAAAAGGGCATGAGCTGGGGAGTCAGAAGACCTGAGTTCTAATCCCACTCTTACCTCTTGCTGGATGTGTGACTCGGGGCAAGCCACTTAACTTCTCTGTGCCTCATTTTCCTTGTCTATACAATGGGATTTAATCCTTGTTCTTCCTCCCCCTGAAATGAGTTAGCTAACTCTATATTTTTCCAGTGTACTACTCTGCATACAGTAAGAGCTCAATAAATACCACTGATGATGAATGGCTAGGTTTAATAGTTCGGGGGCAGGGGGATGGATAGAATGACCTCTCCATTCAGGCCTAGGATTCAGGAGACAGGGCAATGGAAGAAGGAAGTAGCTCCTTAGAATTGCCTCATCATGTGGGCTGGCTGATTTACAGCCATTCCAATACATGGGAAAATTTTCAGTCAGGGAGGTTGTTAAATTATTGGAGCAGGGGCCAGAGGAACTCTGTGCAGTCTATTTCTCTGAGGGCCTTTAAATAAATAGATTCTGTGGATTCTTATTTGCTTTGAGTGGTGGAGTGTGTTTCTGTCTGAAGATCGTCTGAATGACCTCAAGAGGTCGTTTCCAGCTTCAGGTTTTTGTGATTATTGGCCAGTATTTACCCTCACTCACGGATTTGGCAAAAATTGGTCCTTGGATTTTCCAGTCTCAGCCAGCTGTTGGCTGCAATTGTGACATCCTTGTGGGCAGGGAACTGTCTACTAATTCTCTTGTATCATGCCCTCTCAAGCACTTAGTACAGTGCTCTGCACATCATTAAGTGCTCAATGAATGCCACTGATGTTGAGAAGAGTAGAGAGCATTACCAGGAAATCTTCTAGCTGGGAAATAGCTATCCCATCCCTGTGGCTTTCGATTTGCTGACCCTCTCAATTAATCAATCAGTGACATTTATTGAGTGCTTACTGTGTGCAGAGCACTGTATTAAGCACTTGGGAGAGTACAATAGAATAGAATTGGTAGAAACATTCTCTCCCCAACGAAAAGCAGTGCAGTCTAATGGATTGAACACGGCCCTGGGAGTCAGAAAGACCTTTCATTCATTCTTTCACTCGTATAGACCTGGGTTCTAATTTCAGATCCACCACTTGTCTGCTATGTGACCTTGGGCAAGTCGCTTATGCTGCTCTGTGCCTCAGTTACATTATCTGTAAAATGGGGATTAAGGCTGTGAGCCCCATGTGGGACAGGGACTGTGTCCAACCCGACTACTCTGTATCTACCCCAGCGCTTAGTACAGTGCCTGGCACGTAGCAGCAGTTAAATACCAAAGTAAAAAAAAACCCGAGATGCTTCTCCATTCTAAAATCACCTCCACCACCTCCTTTTCTGTTCTTCCCCTTTGGACCCACACTGATCCACTCTCTCCATTCCCGCCTGTCAGTTGTCCCTTACGAGATCACCGTCTACACCAGTGACGTCTTTGGTGCCGGCACAGACGCCGACGTCTTCATCGTCATTTACGGCTGTGACGCGGTCTGCACCCAGCAGAAATCCCTGTGCTCTAACAAGAGGGAGCAGCGGATGTACTTCGAGAGGAAATCCGCCAACCGCTTCATCGTGGAGGTGGGTTCCGAGGCCTCCGGTTGGGTGGGAGCTGGGCCTGCTGGATTCAATTCAATTTAGTTGTACTTATTGAGCGCTTACTTTGTGCAAAGCGCTCAGCTGGAGGAGTAAAGATCCAGAGTTGGACAGGGAAAAGTAATAATGTTGGTATTTGTTAAGCGCTTACTATGTGTCGAGCACTGTTCTAAGCCCTGGGGTAGATACAGGGTAATCAGGTTGTCCCACGTGAGGCTCACAGTTAATCCCCATTTTACAGATGAGGTAACTGAGGCACAGAGAAGTTGTGACTTGCCCACAGTCACACAGCTGACAAGTGGCAGAGCGGGGATTCGAACCCATGACCTCTGACTCCCAAGCCCGGGGTCTTTCCACTGAGCCACGCTGCTTCTGAAGTAGAGGCAATCCCAGCTCTGTCTCCCATCTGCTGTGTAACCTTGGGCAGTTTGCTTCTCTGGGCCTCAGTGTCCTCATCTGTAAAAATGGGGATTCAGTACCTGTTCTCCCACCCCTTTAGGCTGTGGGACATTCATTCATTCATTCAATAGTATTTATTGAGAGCTTACTATGTGCAGAGCACTGTACTGAGCGCTTGGAATGTACAATTCGGCAACAGATAGAGACAATCCCTGCCCAATGAGGAGCTCACAGTCTAATTGGGGGAGACAGACAGCAGACCAAAACAGAACGAAACAAATACAAGACAACATTATCACGATAAATAGAATCAAGGAGATGTACACCTCATTAACAAAATAAATAGGGTAGTACTATATACAAATGAGCACAGTGCTGAGGGGAGGGGAAGGGGGGGAGGAGCAGAGGGTGGGGAGAGGAGGGGAGGGGGAGCAGAGGGAAAAGAGGCTCAGCTGAGGGGAGGCGAAGGGGGAAGGGGGAGGAGCAGAGGGTAGAGGGGGAGGAGCAGAGGGTGGAGGGGGAGCAGAGGGAAAAGGAAGGAGCTCAGTCTGGGTAGGCCTCTTGGAGGAGGTGAGCTCTCAGTAGGGCTTTGAAGAGAGGAAGAGAGTTAGTTTGGCGCAGGTGAGGAGGGAGGGCATTCCAGGACAAGGGGAGGACGTGGGCCAGGGGTCGACGGCGGGATAGGCATGAACGGGGGACGGTGAGGAGGTGAGAGGCAGAGGAGCGGAGCTTGCGGGGTGGGCAGTAGAAAGAGAGGAGGGAGGAGAGGTAGGAGGGGGCAAGGTGATGGAGAGCCTTGAAGCCTAGAGTGAGAAGTTTTTGTTTCGTGCGGAGGTTGGTAGGCAACCATTGGAGGCTTTAAGGAGAGGAGTGACATGCCTAGAGCATTTCTGTAGGAAGATGATCCGGGCAGCGGAATGAGAGTGCAACCTGATTGACTTGTATTTACCCCAGCGGTTAGAACAGCACTTGACATATAGTAAGCGCTCAACGGATACCATAATAATCCAGAATTCTTCCCAGGGCAGGATCATGGGAGACAGAAACCCGCACTCTGACCATTAAGATCTCAGTCAGTCAGTCAGTGGTATTTATTGAGCATTCTCTTGGTGCAGGTTTGGTAAGGGGACTGGGATTAAGACATAGAGTGAACAACCCCTGCTGAATCCATGATGCTCCCTGTTCTTCCCACTTGGGGAAGTTGAAAAGTCCTGGCCTGTCTTGTAAGCCTGATGACTTTTACATAAACCCCTAGAACTAGAGGGGAACTCAACAGGTCACCTTGAGTTCCTTTGTCTCTTCTGGTCTCCTCTCCCCATCTGACCATCTCTCTCTCTCTCTTCTCCTCCATTTGCCCCAGAGTCTGAACGATGCACTCTCCTTCACCCTGAGCCTCGGTGTCTAGCTTGTTATAATCTAGGGTTTAGCCCCTCACTACCTTAACTCAAGGGATTGCTGCTTTGACCCACCCCTTGGCCTTCCCTCTAAGCACTTAAATTCTCATCCCAACCCGCCACTACAGTCACACTCACGCATCCACACATATGCACACCTATGCATGACCTAGCGGACAGATCACAGGCCAGGGAGTCAGAAGGACCTGGGTTCTAATCCCAGCTCTGCCATTTGTCTGCTGTGTGACCCAGAGCAAGTCCCTGTGCCACAGTTACTTCATCTGTAAAATGAGGATTAAGATTGTGAGCCCCATTTGGGACATGGACTGTGTCCAACCTGATCAACTAATATCTCCCCCCACAATCAGTACGGTGCCTGGCCCGTAGCGCTTAACAAATACCATAAAAAAAAAAATACACGGCCCTGCACACACATACACAGTACTAGTATATGTACCCTTATACTCACTTCCTCTCTCTAACTGTAATTTTAATGTCTGTCTCCGCTGCTGTATTGCAAGTCACTGGAGATCATGTCTGCTTACTCTTCTAAACTCTGTCAGGTGCCTAGTGAGGTGTTCTGTACACAACAAGCACTCAGTCCAAACCTGATTGAGTGACTGATCGATTGGGCTCAGCAATGGCCCACTGTGGATGCAGGGGCAGGACATAGAGGACTTGTGCTAGAGATCCCTTTTTTAAAAAAATTTTAATGGCATTTGTTAAGTGCGAACTATGCACTGGGCATTGTACTAAGTGCTGGGGCAGATACAAATTAATCAGGTTGGCCACAGACCGTGTTCCACATGGGGCTCACAGTCTTTATCCCCGTTTCACAAATGACATAACTGAGGCACAGAGAAGTGAGGTGACTTGCCCAACATCACAGAACAGACAAGTGGTGGAGCCAGGATTAGAATCCCACTCCTTCTGACTCCCAGGTCCATGCGCTATCCACTAGTCAAAGCTGTTTTTTTCCTTTAGGAAGAACCCACCTCAGAATTTTTCCATTTGAGTCAGAGTCTGGGTTCAGCCGCCCTGTCCAACATCCATTTCTCCTATCCCACTCTTACTGAACCCTGCAGGAAGGAAATCTTGTGTTGTAGTATCTAATCCATGTTCAATCCCGTGCACACTCCAACATCCGTTTCCTCCTACACCTCATCCCGCCGCATCCAGACAGATATGCCTTATCAGAAGAACGTGCCCTGAAACTATCGCCATGTTCTAGTCCAAACATGTAGTGATAGCATGTGTCCTGGAAGAGTTTAGTGTACTATGTACATAGGGTCTGATGTACTACAACTGGGAATTAAAAAGTGAGAGAACGGCACACTCCCTGCCCTTGGGAAGACTACTGTGTGAGTCAGAACAAACAAAAAGACATCTCAAAGCACAAACATAATAATAATAATTGTGGTTTTTAAACATTTATTATGTCAGGCACTGTACTAAGCATTGCGGTGGATACAAGCAAATCGGGTTGGACACAGTCCTTGTTCCACATGGGGCTCCCAGTCTTTATCCCCATTTTATAGATGAAGGAACTGAGACACAGAGAAGTTGTGATTTGCCCAAGGTCACACAGCACAGAAGTGGCAGAGATCGTATATTAGAACTTAGGCCCTTCTGACTTCCAGCCCTGTGCTCTATCCACTAGACCACACTGCTTCTGCTTCTGACACAAATGATTGAACTGGTGTATTTTCTTCGATGACTTTTACAAGCCTGCATAAAAATCATTCATTCATTCAATAGTATTTATTGAGCGCTTACTATGTGCAGAGCACTGTACTAAGCGCTTGGAATGTACAAATTGGCAACAGATACAGTCTCTGCCCATTGACGGGCTTACAGTCTAATCGGGGGAGAGAGACAGACAAAAACAATAGCAATAAATAGAATCAAGGGGATGTACATCTCATTAACAAAATAAATAAGGTAATAAAAATCACATGACACCAATTCCAGAAACTTGAAGGGTGATCAGGGGACTTGCAGGAAACCAGCGTGGCCTAGTGGGACGAGCATGGACCTAAGACTCGGAGGACCTGGGTTCAAATCCCGGCTCTACCACCTTCTTGCTGTGTGACTTTGGTCAAGTAACTTACCTTTTCTGTGCCTCAGTTCCTCCATCTGGAAAATGAGAATTCAAAACCTGTTCTCCCTCCTTCTTAGAATCTTAGAATATGAGTCCTATGTGGAAGCTGAATTATCTTGTATCTATCTCAGTGCTTAGTATGGTTCTTGTCACATAGTAAGTGCCCAGCAAATGCCACTATTATGATTAATCATTTTTTACAAGCATATCCTCACATATTTGGGGAGGCTGGGTATTTATTTGCCTGCTTTCACAAGGCAGGGTATGGATTAATTGACTTTAAGGTCCTATCAAGAACCAGTGACATAATATAGAGAAACAGGGTGACTTAGTGGAAAGAACCCGGGCTTGGGCGTCAGAGGAAGTGGGTTCTAATTCTTCATTCCGCTGCCTGGATAATCTTCCTACAGAAACACTCTGGGCATGTCACTCCTCTCCTTAAAAACCTCCAGTGGTTGCCTATCAACCTCCGCATGGAACAAAAACTCCTTACTCTTGGCTTCAAGGCTCTCCATCACCTTGCCCCCTCCTACCTTACCTCCCTTCTCCCTTTCTACTGCCTACCCTGCACGCTCCGCTCCTCCGCTGCCCACCTCCTCACCGCCCCCCGTTCACGTCTATCCTGCCGTCGACCTCTGGCCCACGTCCTCCCGCTGTCCTGGAATGCCCTCCCTCCTCAGCTCCACCAAACTAACTCTCTTTCCCTCTTCAAAACCCTACTGAGAGCTCACCTCCTCTAAGAGGCCTTCTCAGACTGAGCTTCCCCTTTTCCCTCTGCTCCCCCTTCACCTCCCCTCAGCTAAGCCTCCTTTCCCCCTTTCCCTCTGCTCCTCCCCCTCTCCCTTCCCCTCAGCACGGTACTCTTTTGTATATATTATTTATTACCCTATTTATTTTGTTAATGAGGAGTACATCCCCTTGATTCTATTTATCGTGATTATGTTGTCTTGTTTTTGTTTTCTTCTGTTTTACTCTGCCGTCTGTCTTCCACGATTAGACTGTGTGCCCATCGTTGGTCAGGGATTGTCTCTCTCTGTTGCTGAATTGTACATTCCAAGTGCTTAGTACAGTGCTCTGCACATAGTAAGTGCTCAATAAATACTACTGAATGAATGAATTCCTGCTCTGCCACTTGTCTGCTCTGTGACCTTGGGCAAGTCATTTAACTTCTCTGTGCCTCAGTTCCCTTATCTGGAAAAGGGTGATTAAGACTGTGAGCTCCATGTGGGACAACCTGATTACCTTGTATCTCTCCCAGCATTTAGAACAGTGCTTGGCACACAGTATGCACTTAAGCAATACCATTATTATTATTATAATGGAAAAGATTGTTCCCTTCTCTCATTGTTTCTGAAAACACCCTCCTCTTGCCCACATGTCTTGCCTATAGAATTTTCTCTAGGAAATTCTGTCTTTTCAAATAAGTGCAAATCTGAAGCTAATTCTTCTTCCTCAAGAAGGGAATGTATTTCCAACCCAAGTTGTTGCCTCGGGGACATGCATCATGCAAGTAGCCTGAGTCTGACACAATGAAAGACTGGAGAAGAATACATAGATCTTAGCCGAGTTCCCAGGGAGTTTTCTTCAATGAAGTTTCTCATTAATCCCTATATGTAATTCTACTGCTGGATTTTTTTTTTATTCCTTTGAATTTATTCTCTTCCAAGAAGAAGTCAAGATGTCAGTAAATCCTTAGAAGCAGCAAATGAAAACCTTGTTCCTCCTTGGCACTTAAAATAAAGTATTAACTGGACACAAACCATTTATCTCTTCCCTTCCCAGTTCTTCTTGATGAGGAGCAAAATATATTCCATCTCTTCTGTGTGAACTGCCATAATTCGTAGCATAAAAGACCTTGAAAAGAGCGTGAGGATTACAGACAGCCCAGGACTCTCTGAGGCGAGGTTTTTTTGAGGGTGTATGTAGTGACTTTGGTAGGTAGGAAGTTAGAGACAGCGGAACCTGGAAAACCGAGCTCTGGATTTTCAAGTCCCATGGTGAATTCATTAAATTGTATATTTGATTATTTATTTTGATTACTCCATTTCTAAATACTTTTACGTCTGTCCCACTAGAGTGTAAGCTTCTTGTGGACTGGGAATGTGTTACTTGCCTGGGTTGAACTTCCCAAGCGGTTAATACAGTGAACCGCACCCAATGGGGCTCAACAAATGTGCCTGTTATCTAGCATTTACTCTGTCCATAGGGCTTTGCCATCAAAGATCACATCTTGCCTGGAAACGAAAACCTCCATGTGATAGATAGGCAGGAATTATTTTACAGATGGTGTTACGGAGATACAGAAATTAAGTTTTTTGCCCAGGGTCACACAGAAGAGTAAATGTAGAATTAGATCAATCAGTGGTATTTATTGACCACTTACTTTGTGCAGAGCACTGTACTAAGTGCTTGGGGAAAAGCTCGCTATCCATAATGAACTTACAGTCTAGAGGAGCGTACGATTGTTCTCCTAACTCCTGTTCTGCTTTGCCCTCATTTGCTTCACTTTCCCCTTTGAAATAATTATAATAATAATAAGACTATGTGCCAAGCACAGTTCTAAACACTGGGAAATTTACAAGGTGATCTGTTTGAACACAGCCTCTGTCTAAGTAGGGGCTAAAAGTCTGGGAAAGAAGTAATAAGATATAATCCCCATTTTGCAGATGAGGGAACTGAGGTCTGGAGAGGTGAAGTGATTTGTCCAGGTCACACAGCAGACAACTGGCAGAGTCAGGATTAGAACCCAGGTCCTCTGACTCCCAGGCTCATGCTCTTTCCACTAGGTCATGTTACTTCCTAAGGAACAGGGAAGGCAAATATTTACACTAACCCCTAAGGTAAAGTGGGAGTTTTGAAAATCTATCGAGCTGTATCTTGATCCATTAATGGTATTTCTTGAGTGATTAGCCTGTGCAAAGAAAGCTATAGACTCTAAGCTAGTTTTGGCCAGAGATCACTTGTAACCACTCTATTGTATTGCACATATTACACCCTGTACACAGTGCGTTCAATAAATACCACCGTGCACAGCACTGAACTTGTTGAACCTGGGAGAGTTCAACAGTCAGTAGACATGATCTCAAGTAGCTTACAGTGTAGTCATGGGGACTGAAACTAAAATAAATTACAAGTAAGAGATAGCAACCAAAGATATCAACTAATCAATCAATCAATGGTATTTATTGAGCGCTTACTGTGTGCAGAACACTGTACTAAGCGCTTGGAGGGCTTCGAAGATAGGGAGAGTAGTGGTGTGCTGGTTTTGAAGTAGTAGTGATAGTATAGAGTTTATGAAGTATTTTCTTTATCCAAAGTCCAGTCCTGTTCTAAATGCTAGGAAAGAAATACATAGATGAGACATAGACATAACCCCTGGCCCCATGAGGAAAGGTGAAGAAAATTACAAAAACCAAAGGTGATAATGTGCCTGAAATGATCAGCAGGATTTTAGGCTCCTCTTCCTGACCTGCAGTTCTCTCTATGATCTTGACAGCTAGAGGACGTGGGAGAAGTCATTGAAAAAATCCGAATTGGACACGACAATTCAGGAATCAATCCCGGGTGGCACTGCGACCATATTGATATCCGGAGACTTTTGCCTGGAGGAGAGGTAGGCCCCACTGTTGGTATTTAATACAGAAACTTCTCAGCCTCTTCTGTGTTCACTTAATAGAGCCTCAGGCTGCTGGGAGTCGTAGAGTGTAGATGAATGATGGATCGTAGCTGGCAATCTAGCTAGGGTTTGGGTCCTTGTCTATGGATGTTGATGCCAGGATTTTATTTTTCCAAACATGACTCTCAGACTCCCAAGGAGGGGCCCACAGGAGACCTCCGGAGAGAGGAGTCGGAGTAAAATAAGTGGCTTCAAAACCTGATGAGGTTCACTTGCAGATAGCCCATCTCTGCCCTCCTGGATCCATACTGTGAAAGAGTGGTATTTCACAGGGTTGAGGAAACCTCATTTGGTCACTTGGCCAATCACTTGACTTTTTCCTTTTGAAATTGTCTATGCACTTGGATCTGGAACCTTTGGACATTTGAAATTCACCCGCCACAGCACTATGTACACATCTATGAATTATTATAAATTATATCTTTATTAATGTCCATCTTCCCCTTTAGACTGTAAGTTCATTGTGGGCAAGGAATGTATCTATCAACTCTTTTGTATTGTACTCTCTCATGTGTTTAGTACATTGCTCTTCACACAGTAAGTGCTCAATAATAATAATTGTATTTGTTAAGCGCTTACTGGATGCCAGGCACTGTTCTAAGCCCTGGGGTAGATACAAGGTAATCAGGTTGGACACAGTCCCTGTCCCACACAGAGATCACAGTTTTATTCAGTTTTGAGATAACTGAGCCACAGAAAAGTGAAGTGACTTGCCCAAGGTCACTCAACAGACAAGTGGTGGAGCTGGGATTAGGACCCGTGACCTTCTGGTTCCTGGGCCCATGCTCTTCTCGAATAAATACCATTACTGCTGTTGCTACATTGTCTATACTTAACATCTCTGTGCCTCAGTTGCCTCACATGTAAAAAAAAGGGGATTAAGAGTGTGAACCCAAAGTAGGACAGGAATTGTGTCCAACCTAATCAACTTTTACCTATCCCAGAGTTTAGAACAGTGCTTGTCATATAGTAAACACTTAACAAGAGCCATAATTTTTATTTTTTTACACTGTGGGATTTCACTCCTGCTGCCTACACCACCTGCAGGAGCCTAGGGCTCTTCCCTCATGAGGAGACTCTTTCCTAGGCTTCATAGAAATCAGGTTATAAAGCCCTTCCGAGTGTCAGTCTTATTTCTTTAGAAATAGGAAAAGCGTAACGGGAAGAATTTAGGTTACATATGAGGAAAGAAAGATTTCCCGCCTGAAGCATTTAGTTCAAACCCCCTACAGAAAAGGGATTCCTCCTGTCTTCTGTCTTTCTCAAGGTCGGGCAGCTCCACATATTGAAAATCAGGTCTATTCTGGGCCAGAGCAGATCGGTGCAGCAAAAACATTGGTGGGATTTTAGAAACTCCTCTATCTGCCCTTAGAGCTTCTGCCTACTCGGTACCCACCCAGATGGTCCACCCCGTACTCTGCCCCATCCTGACCCCAGGCAAGCAGCAGAAGGGAGTTGGCAGAGCCAGCCAGGTATGACTGGAGGATGTTGGTGAGCTACTCAGCAAAGGAGAGCTCTCCTGGCTTGTGCAGGCTTTTCCCCTGGCTTCCTCTAGCTTCTCCCATCTTCCCCCGGCCTCCCCTGGCTTCCCTTGGCCAACTGGCTTCTCTCGGCTCAGCAGGAATGCCAGAGAGAGTTCTGCAGATCTGGTCCTCCCTAAGGCTGAGAATTTTATCAGCCTCCTCGTCTCTCTTCTCCCAAACTCCCCCAGACTAACTCTGACTACAGAAATCCCCACTGGGGTGAGATATTTGTGCTTTTCGGGATTCTGTCCTGCCACCTCAAAGAGCCAAGACAGGACCTGTTAGGGTGTTGCTTTGGGCTATGGTGCAAATAATAATAATTGTGTAATTGTTTAGAATTTACTATGAGTCAAGAACTAGGTTAAGCGCTGGGATAGATACAATACAATCAAATCGGACATAGTCCCTGTACCATATGGGGTTCGCAGTCTAAGAGAAGACTCTTAGTCTTTGCTGCTTCTCTTAGAGTCTTAGAAAAGCACTCTGGCCAAGTGAAAAGAACAAAGGACTGGGAGTCAGAGGGCTTGAGTTCTAATCCTGACTTGGACACTTTTCTGTTATGTGACCTTGGGCCAGTCACTTAACTTCTCTGGGCCTCATTTACCTTCTATGTAAAATGGCAATTAAGACTGTGAGCCCCATGTGAGACCTAGACTGCACCCAACCTGATTATCTTGTATCTACCCCAGTGCCTGGCACATAGTAAGTGCTTAGCAAATACCACCACTATTAAGGAGGAGGGCGACTATCAAATCCCCATTTAACAGATGAGGAAAGTGGGGTCCAGAGAAATGAACTGACTTGCCCAAGGTCACACAGCAGGCCCATGGCAGTTTCAGGATTAGAACCCAGGGCTCCTGGTTCCCAGTCCTGTGCTAGGACTGTACAATGTTGGGGCCAGGGCAGGAGGGAGGTTGGAAGGGAGGAGGCCGATTTGCAGATGTCTGCTTGAGGGACAAACGATTTCTCAGGATGTAGTCCTGCCCCATATCTGCTACCTAGAGAAGCAGCGTAGCTCAGTGGAAAGACCCCGGCCTTGGGAATCAGCTGCTATGGGTTCGAATCCCGGCTCTGCCACTTCTCAGCTGTGTGACTGTGGGCAAGTCACTTCACTTCTCTGTGCCTTAGTTACCTCATCTGTAAAATGGGGATTAACTGTGAGCCTCACGTGGGACAACCTGATTACCCTGTATCTACCCCAGTGCTTAGAACAGTGCTCCGCACATAGTAAGTGCTTAACAAATACCAATATTATTATTATTACCTCCCTGAGAGGGTGAGAAGACTTTCAAGACAGCCCCCAGAGCCTGAGCAGCTTTGGGGAGGGATAGGAAGTGTGTTTGTGTTGGGGGGGAAGGTGGGGAAGAGCCTCCAGCACCCTCAGACAACAGCTGTCAACTGGACAGACTCTCAAGCCAGTCGGGAGGAATGTGTCATCATATGGTAAAAATGCTCATCTGCAGGAATGCCATTTTAATGGTCTTCAAGTCCTTCTCTGCTGTGTTCAGAAAAAACTGCTGGAAGCAAATCTCCCTCTCATTAACTGGATAATAAGGCCAGCTTCATTAGGATCCTTGAAAAATATGTGGATTCTGCAATTTTGTTTTTCCAAACTGATACTAATTAACACCATCAGGTGTGAGCTCCCTAAAATCATCCCTGCCCCTCCGCAGTCCCTCCCTGTTCTGGCTCCCTCTTCAACTTTCTCATCCTTCCCAGCAGTATCTCCGGAGAAGATTACATAAACCCACCCAAAACCCTCCCTTGACCCCTTGGCTCTCTCCAGTTATCTCCCCATCTCCCTCCCACCATTCTTCTCCAAACTCCTTCAGCGAGTCGTCTACACCCGCTGTCTCAAATTCCTCTCTTCTAATTCTCTCGTGGACCCCTTCCAATCTGGCTTCAGTCCCTTCACTCCACAGAAACCCCCCTCTCAAAGGTCACCAATGATCTCCTTCTTGCCAAATCCAATGACTTCTACTCTATCCTAATCCTCCTCGACCTCTAAGATGCCTCTGACACTGTGGACTCCCCGCTTCCCCTGGAGATGTTATCCAACCTAGGCTTCACTGACTCTGTCCTCTCCTGGTTCTTCTCTTATCTCTCAGACAGTTAATTCTCAGTCTCCTTCGGGGGCGCCTCCTCTGCCTCCCACCCCCTAACTGTGGGAGTCCTTCAAGGTTCAGTTCTCAGTCCCCTTCTATTCTCTATCTACACTCATTGTCTTGGAGAACTCATTTGCTCTCATGGCTTCAACTACCATCTCTATGCAGATGACACCCACATCTACATCTCCTCCCCTGATCTCTCTCCCTCTCTCCAAGCTCGCATCTCCCCTGCCTTCAGGACATCTCTACTTGGATAGCCTCTCCTCACCTCAAACTTAACATGTCCAAAATAGAGTGCCTTATCTTCTCACTCAAACCCTGTCCTCTCCCTGACTTTCTCATCACTACAGACAGCATCACTACCCTTCCCATCTCACAAGCCCATAACCTTGGGATTATCCTTGACTCCTTTCTTTCATTCAACCCACACATTCAATCCTTCACCAAATCCTGTCAGTCTCACATCGCTAAAATCTGTTCTTTCCTCTCCATCCAAACTTCTACCGTGTTAATACAGTCACTCATTCCATCCTGCCTAGATTATTGCATCAGCCTCCTTGCTGACCTCTCATCCTCCTACCTCTCCCCTTTCCAGTCCGTACTTCACCCTGCTGATCCGGATCATCTTTCTACAGAAATGTTCAGAACACCACCCCCCTCCTCAAAAACTTCCAGTTGTTGCCTATTCACCTCCATATCAAACCAAAACTCCTCACCATTGGCTTTAAAGCACTCCATCACCTTGCCCCTCCTACATCACCTCACTTTTCTTCTACAACCCCGCCCACATACTTGGCTCCTCTGACGCTAACCTTCTCACTGTGCCTCAATCTCACCTGTCTCACCACTGACCCCTGGCCCACGACCTGCCTCTGGCCTGGAATGCCCTTCTGCATCGCACTGACTTGCTCCCTCTGCTCTTCCCCGCCTCCCAGCCCCACGGCACTTTTGTGTATATCTGTATTTTTATTTAATTGTATTGATCTCTCTTTATATTGATGTCTGCCTCCCCTCCTCTAGACAGTGAGCTAGTTATGTGCAGGGAATGTCAGTGTTTATTGTTGTATTGTACTTTACCAACCATTTAGTATAGTGCTCTGCACACAGTAAGTGCTTAATAAATGCAATTGAATGAATGAATGATGCTCTATAACAATCAGGCAGTGGTATTTATTGATTGCTTACTATGTGCAGAGCACTGTTCTAAGTGCCAGGGGAAGGGGAGGGGTAAAATCCAACAGAGTGTGGATGACACATTTCCTGCCCCCAGCGAGCTTCTATCTGGAGGGGAGAGTCAGGCATTAATACAATTAAATAACTCTATACAGACCTGATCCTTATTTCAAGAAGTTTCTCATACTCTGGTCAGCCACCATTTCCAAGCAGCCACTTCTGGAGCGGAGCGTCCCACAGTGATTTGGGAGGGGAAGAGTTAGTAAAAAAAAAAAAAAAAAATCTAAGATTTCTGAAGTATGTTTTCAACTGTAGATGAGATGGTGATAATGCAGAAACTGAGGCACAGGGAGGCCAGCATTCTGCCCATGGTCACATGGTGAATGGTGGTGGTAGGATTAGAACCCAGCTCTTCTGTTTCAAGTGCTCCATCCACCCCATAACAGCACCTCTCAGATGGGTTTCCATCCATTGTACCTACTACCTGGGAGGTCTTCCTCTCAATCTGGGAAATGGACAGCTCAGGAAAAGAAACAACATGGCTCAGTGGATAGAACATGGGCCTGGGAGTCAGAAGGACCTAGTTTCTAATCCCGCCTCCACAGTTTGCCTGCTGTGTGACCTTGAGCAAGTCACTTTACTTCTCTGGGCCTCAGTCACCCGATCTGTAAAATGGGGATTAAGTTTGTGAGCCATAGGGGCTGTGTCCAACCTGATTCATCTTGTATCTACCCCAGTGCTTAGAACAGTGCTTAACACATAGTGCTTAGAGTCATTATTATTATTATTATTGTTCTCTAGGCCTTCGTTATTTCACCTGTAAAATGGGGATTAAGATTATGAGCACCGCGTGGAACAGGGACTGTGTCGAATCTGATGATCTCGTATCTACACCAGTGCTTAATGCAGTGCCCGACACATAGTAAATGCTTAACAAATACCATTTTTAAAAAAAAGAAGAAAAAGCAGCAGCTGCCAGAGCAAGTGGCCAGGCAGTATTTAAATCAGACATTAGTGAGGGAAAGAAGCAGCAACCGTGGAAAATCACAGGGCACGAGAGCCGGGAGAGAGGGAGGGCCGAGGGAGGAGCACAGAAACCACAGTTTTGCTGAGCTTTCTGCTTCCTGCGGGGGAGGAGAAAATAGCTGAGCCGTGCTTGATGCAGCTGTAGCCATCCGCAAGATATTCAGCCACCAGGATGGCTGAGAGCTGCGTTCCCCGATTCGACTGTGAAGACCGGATCTATGTGTGTCTATAGGTGGCGGAGGAGAAATGAGGTCAGTACCACTTCAGAGCCCATTGGAAGCACTTGTCGGGGAAGTGCACCCAGCTTCACAATGAAGTTCTGTGTGACCCGGGAGTTACCCCCGGTAATTATGACCCGATCGCAGCAGCCTGAGAAAGAAGAGAGCCTGGTATCTCAAAAGACTGTCAGAGCACTAATAGCTCAGGGCCACAATCCAGCTCTAATGAAACCAATCACATTTATTATCAGCCAAATGACTTTACAGCCATTACCAGGAAATGGCACCAGAGGGACACCTAAGAGGAGGCAGTTGTGGCTGAGCACTGTGACTTTGCTCCCTGCTCGTCACCTCCGGCTTCCAGCTCTCCATCTCCCCTAGGCCTGCCCGACTACCTCCCCACACCCAAACACGACAGTCCCACCGCCCTGGGCAGATCGGGACGGTGAAGGAAATCGTATTTCTTGAGTGCGTCCTGGCTTACTCTGTGCAGAGCACTGTGCTAAGCGTTTGGAAGAGTACAGTGGAACAGAGTTGGTAGACATTTTCCCTGTCCACAATAGGCTTACTGTCTGGAGGGGAAGGCAGACATTGATATAGATAAATAAATTAGCACCAGAGTCCCATACGTGCTGTGGGATGGAGGGAGAAGTGAATAACGGGTGCAAATCCAAGAGGGTGATGCAGAATGGAATGGGAGAAGAAGAAATGAGGGCTTAGGGAAAGCGTCTTGGAGGAGATGTGCTTTTAATAATGGTGGTATTTGTTAAGCGCTTACTATGTGCACAGCACTGTTCTAAGCGCTGGGGGAGATACAGGGCCATCAGGTTGTCCCACGTGAGGCTCACAGTTAATCCCCATTTTACAGATGAGGGAACTGAGGCACAGAGAAGTGAAGTGACTTGCCCACAGTCACATAGCTGAGAAGTGGCAGAGCCGGAATTCGAACCCATGACCTCTGACTCCCAAGTCCGGGGTCTTTCCACTGAGCCACGCTGCTTCTCTTTGAATAAGGCTTTGAAGTTGGGGAGAGTGATTACCGGTGGAATATGAAGAGGGAGGACGTGAGTGAGAGGTCGGTGGCGAGATAGATTAGATTGAGGTACAGTGAGTAGGCTGGTATTATAGGAGCGGTGGTGGGCTGGGTTGGAAAACAGGGAATTGGACAGGAGGTTCTTGAGGAGTGGGGAAACATTGTAGAGTAATGATTTGGGCAGCAGAGTGAAGTAAGGACTGGAGAGAGGAGAGACACGAGTCAGGGAGGTCAGCAAGAAGACTGGTGCAGTAATCAAGGCAGGATAGGATAAATGTTTGGATTAATGTGGTAGATGTTCGGATGGAGTGGAAAGGAAGGATTTTAACCATGTTGTGAAGGTTGAACTGACAGGATTTGGTGACAGATTGAATATGTGGGTTGAATGAGAGAGATGAGTAGAGGATAGTGCCAAGGTTACGGGTTTTTGAGAAAGAGAAGAAGGTGCCGTCTACAGCGATGGGAAAGTCAGGAGAAGGACAGAGTTTGGATTGGAAGATCAGGAGTTCTATTTTGGATGTGTTAAGTTTTAGGTATCGGTGGAACATCCAAGTAGAGGTGTTCTGAAGGCAGGAGGAAATGCGAGATTGCAGAGAAGGCGAGAGATCGGGGCTGGAGATGCAGATTGAGAATCATCCACATAGAGGTGAGAGTTAAATGGAGGAGGTGTAGATGGAGAATAAAAGGGGATCCAGAACAGAGTCTAAAGGGATTCCTACAGTTAGAAGGTAGCAGGCAGAGGAAGAGTCTGTGAAAGAGACTGAGAAGGAGCAGCCAGAGAGGAGAATGAGGAGAGGATAGTGTCAGGGAAGGCCAAGTTGGATAGCCTTTCTAGGAGAAAGGGGTGATCGACAGTGTTGAAGGCAGCTGAGAGGTTGAAGGAGATTAGGATGGAGCAAAAACTGTTGGATTTGAGAGGTCAGTTTCTGTGGAGTTAAGGGGACGGAAACCAGATCGGAGAGGCTCAGGGCGAGAATTGGAGGAGAGGAAGTGAAACCCCTAAAATGCCACCCAAAACCTGTTTGCTCTCTCAGATCAGAAACTGCAGTGGAATGTTCGGTGGCACAGGAACAGGAGGTAGCTTTATCCCACCAGCAGATTTAAACCCAAGATGTTGACGGCATGACATCCCATATGACTTCCTGTACCACCCAGGGGATCAGAGTTGCATTTTTCAGCCACCACCCTTCGTATGATGGGGCCTAGACCCACCAATTGATTAATGGCATTTATTAATAATTACAGTAAGCACTTACTATAAACCAAGCACTGAACTAAGCTCTGGGGTAGACAGAAGATCATCAGGTCCCATATGGGGCTCAGTCTAAGTAAGAGGGAGAACAGGTATTGAATCCCTATTCCGCAGAAGAGGTAACTGACACACAGGGAAGTGACCTGACCTACCCAAGGTCACGCAACAGACCAACGGTGGCAATGGGATTAGAATCCACATCCTATGGCTCCCAGGCCCATGCTCTTTCCATGAGGCCACACTGCTTCTCAAGCACTTCTGTGGGCATTATGCTAAGCACTTAGAAAAGTCCAATACAATGGAGTTGGTAGATAGGAGCCCTACCTGCAAAGAGCTTGCAATCTAGTGAGGGAGACAGACATTAGAATGCGAGTTGCTCAGCAACAGGATGTACTATCCAGAGACAAGGAAATGGACGACTGAATGAATAGATCGCCTCTAAAGAGTTCTTTCCAGCATAAATCATCTATAAATAAATCACGTCGTCGGTTTGATTTGGTGGGCAGTTGGAAAAGCTAAAAAGAAGCATGGCCTAGTGGATAGAGCATGGGCCTGGGAATCAGAAGGACCTGGATTCTAATCCCAGCTCTGCCACTTGTCTGCTGTGTGACCTTGGGCAACTCCATTTAAATTCTCTATGCCTCAGTGACCTCATCTACAAAATGGGGATTAAGACTGTGAGCCTTACATGTGACATAAACAGGGTCCTTCCTGATTAACTTGTATCTAGTCCAGCGCTTGGTAGAGTGACTGGCACATAGTAAGCACTTCACAAATACCATAAAAGAGGAGTGCTCTCTTTATGGTTTCTCTCAAAGGAATGAACTCCTTGTGTTCTTTTACACTGTGAAGAGTGGCATAGCCGAGTGGAAGGACCACAGTCCTAGAGGTCAGGAGGACCTGAGTGATTAAACAGCAGTCTGTCCCATCTCTCCTTTAAACCACTGGAAATAGTCCTGTCTCTGCCACCTTTCTGCTGTGTCATCTTGGGCAAGTCACTTAACTTATCTGTGCCTCGATTACCCTATCTGTAAAATGGAGACTTTGAGCCCCCTGTGGGACATGGACAGTGTCCAACCTGATTAGCTTGTGTCTATCTACCTGAGTATTTAGTACAGTGACTGGAACATAGTGAACACTTAAATACCTTTTTTTTAAAAAAGGACTAGCCTTCTAATCCTGGCTCTGCCAGTTGCCATCTGTGTGACCTTGGGCACGTTACTTTTCTTCTCCGTGTCTCAGTTTCCCCATCTGTAAAATGGAGATTCAATACCTATACTCCCTCCTTCTTAAACTGTGAGTCCCATGTAGGACAGTGTCTGTGTCTGACCTCGTTATCGTGTATCTATCCAAGTGCTTAGTACAGTCCTTGACCCATAGTAAGTGTTTAACAAATTCCACATTCACTTTAATAGAGAGAGGCCCCAGAGCTGAAGAATAGTTGGTTGCTGAATTCCCCCTGTTGATGACTGCATTTTTCCTTCCACGTGCATCCAGGGCTCGGAAACTCTGACATTCCCATGCGATCGATGGCTGGCATCCTCTGAAGATGATGGAAAGTGTATCCGAGAACTGGTACCCTATGATATCTTCACAGAGAAACTGGCCAAAGATGGGGCCTTGAGACAGTTCTACAAGGAAGTGGAGGAACCGCTTGACAGTAAGGGCCATGACAAATGCTACTCCAGCATTCTGTCTGTCGCTCAAGCCATAGAAAAAAGCCATTTTGATAATACAGTGAATTGCCTCATCATCCAGGACCTTTTCCTGCACTTCTAACTGAGGGAGAGGAGGGGAAATTCCAGTCAGTCCATTTTATTCTTTATTCCGTGGAATGGTGGCTTTTACTGCTTCCTACTCTTCTGAATGTACACTCTCCTTTCTGCCTTTCACCACGAAAGCCCACAACTATGGATTGAAACAATCCATATTTTTAGCCCTCGGGCTTGGAGAGGAGGAAGGCGGCGGGGGCAGGAGAGCGTGAAGACCGGGATGGGGCGGGCATGGTGAACCAGGCCGGGAAGGTCACTTACAGTGACTGATTAGAAACTAAATCTGGCAAGAGCCATCATCCAGGGAGCAGAAGGCCAGAAGCCACCTTCGATTGCAAAAGAAACTCAGATGGCTAAAGAACTCCACTTTGTTCCACTCTGTTCTTCTCTTTTCTTTATGGTATTTGTTAAGTGTTTACTATGTTGCAGGCACTGTTCTAAGCACTGCGGTAGATACAAGCTAATCAGGTTGGACACAGTCCATGTCCCATATGAGACTCACAGTGGTACTTCCCACTTTAGAGAGGAGGGAAATGAGGCACAGAAGAGTGAAGTGACTTGCCAAAGATCACACAGTAGACCAGAGGTGGATCAGGGATTAGAGCCCAGGTCCTTCTGACTCCCAGTCCTGTGCTCTGTCCACTAGACCATGCCACTTCTTGATATCTCCCTGTATTCATTCGTTCAATCAATCATTCATTCAATCATATTTATTAAGCACTTACTGGGTGCAGAGCACTGTAGTAAGCATTTGGGAAAGTACAATACAACAATAAACAGTGACAATCCCTGCCCATAATGAGCTCACAGTCTAGAGAGGGAGAGACAGACATCAGTACAAATAAATAAATTTACAGATATATACATAAATGCCATGGAAGTGGGAGACAAGGGAAGAGCAAAGGGAGGGAGTCAGGGCAAAGCAGAAGGGAGTGGGAGATGAGGAAAAGTGGAGCTTAATCTGGGAAGGCCTCTTGGAGGAGATGTGCCTTCAGTAAGGCTTTGAAGGGGGGGAGATTAATTGTCTGTCTGATTTGAAGAGGGAGGACATTCCAGGCCGGAGGCGGGAAGTGGGCCAGGGGTCGGTGACGAGACAGTAGAGATCAAGGCATAGTGAGAAGGTTAACACTAGAGGAGCAAAATGAACAGCCTGGAATGAAGAAAGAGAGAAGGGAGGTGAGGTAGGAGGGGGCAAGGAGATGGAGTGCTTTAAAGTCAATAGTGAAGAGTTTTTGTTTGATTTTTGTTCTTTAAAGGAAATACCCCGATTACACCTGGGTCGTGATCCATCAAAGGGGAAACTGACCCGCCCCTCAGATGCAAAAGTCTTGGCTTCTCTTGGCTTTACGGTGGGGGGGGTGGTATGTTGCCAACAGGAGGGCCTGGTTTTATGCTGTTGAGATGGCTTTTTTTCCTCCTGTGTTTGTGCAGTCATCCTGTACTCCGTGGCGATTTATACTGGAGATATCCCTGGGGCCGGGACCGACGCCAACGTCTTCATCACCATCTATGGGGATTTGGGAGACACCGGCGAGAGGTTCCTCGGCAAGTCAGAAAACAGCATGAACAAGTTTGAAAGAGGAAAGGTACAACCAACTGGCAGGCAGAGTCAGTCAATCAATTGGTCGTGGTATTTACTGAGCGCTTACTTTGCACAGAGCACTGTACTAAGCTCTTGGGAAAGTACGACAGAATTAGCAGAACCGTTCCCTGCCCACAGCGAGCTTGCAGTCTAGAGGGGGTGACAGACATTGATGTCCCGGCAATCAATCGACGGTATTTATTGAGCACTTATTATGTGCAGAGCACTGTACTAAACTCTTGGGAGAGTATGATACAACCAAATTAGCAGAAACGTTCCCTGCCCATAATGAGCTTACAGCCTCCCCTGGTGCAGAGTCCTAGCTGGAAGCCATTTTGTGATGGAGGTAAGGAGCTGGGACTGCTCTGTTAGAAGGACCGCTTCTCAGATCCGTAGTAGATAATAATAGTTTTCATTCCTTCAGTTTTCTTCCCAGGATTTAATGCTCAGAAGCATTTTGGTGCTCCCGAGCAACAACATTTTGCGTTTTTTTTATGGTATTTGTTTAGCGTTTTCTATGTTTTCTATGTCAAGCACTGTTCTAAACACTGGGGTAGATTGAAAGTAATCAAGTTGGATACAGTCCCTGTCCCACATGGGGCTCACAGTTTAAATCAGAGGGAAGGGGGATTTAATTCCCATTTTATGGATCTGGTGAGTGGGACATAGAGAAGTTCAGTCACTTGCCCAAGGTCACAAAACATGCAAGCGGCAGAACGGGGATTAGAACCCGGGGTCTTTGACTCCCAGGCCCTTACCCTTTCCACTAGGCCACGCTGCTTCCCTTGACATACCCAAAGACGTAGGAGGGCTCATCCTTAACATCAGGTTCCCTGTCCGGATTTCCTAGGATGATACTTTCATCATCGAGGCTGCCGACCTTGGAGTCATCTACAAGATCAAGATCCGTCACGACAACAGCAGTCTGTGGCCTGACTGGTACCTGGAGAAAGTGGACATCTGGAATGATACAAATGAGGATGAGTTCCTATTCCTGTGTGGTCGTTGGCTCTCCCTGAAGAAGGAGGACAGGAGGATCGAGCGCTTGTTTTACGAGAAGGTACGAGATGGTTCCGATCCTGCCAAGGCTATGAGTGAGACCTGATGATCTGACACTTTCTTTGGGGCAGAGGCTTAATAAAAACCATAATTAAGGGCTGGACTCCGCCCCCAACTCCTCAGCTCTAAGACTGGGATTCAGAAGCCCAAAGGCAAACAGAGATAGATTCAGAACACGTTCTGGTGCTCCTCTTTGCCTCACCTATTTCAAGCCTGGCCTCTCTTTGGAAGCACCGTGGCCTACTGGAGGGGGTGTTGTCCTGGGAGTCATAGGGCCTGGGTTCTGGTTGTGGCTCTGCCAATTGCTTGCTGTGTGACCTTGGGCAAGTCACTTACCTTCTCTGTGCCTCATTCATTCAATCATATTTATTGATCATATCCATTAGGCCGTGCTGATTTAGCCTGGCCGTACATTTTTGGTCCCATCTGGAATCCACCCTACTGGAAAGAGCATAGCCGGAGGAGTCAGGAGGAGATCTGGCTTAGAGAAGCGGCGTGGCTCAGTGGAAAGAGCCCGGGCTTGGGAGTCAGAGGTCATGGGTTCGAATCCCAGCTCTGCCACTTGTCAGCTGTGTGACTGTGGGCAAGTCATTTAATTTCTCTGTGCCTCAGTTACCTCATCTGTAAAATGGGGGTTAACTGCGAGCTTCACGTGGGACAACCTGATTACCATGTATCTACCCCAGCGCTTAGAACAGTGCTCTGCACATAGTAAGTGCTTAACAAATACCAACATTATTATCTGGCTGCTAAATCCAGCTCTACTATTTGCCTGCTTGTGAGACCTGGGGCAAGTAATAATGGGGATAAAATGACAGGATTCCTCAAACCTCTGAGGCACGCCCAAGAAACAACCCCAGAAGAAAGATTGATGCTTACTGTAATACTGCGATGCTCAGAGATTGCTGTGGACAACAATTCTCAGTGTATCCAAATAATAATGTATTTTATAATGTTGGTATTTGTTAAGCATTTACTATGTGCAGAGCACTGTTCTAAGTGCTGGAGTAGACACAGGGGAATCAGGTTGTCCCACGTGGGGCTCACAGTCTTAATCTCCATTTTACAGATGAGGTAACTGAGGCACAGAGAAGTGAAGTGACTTGCCCACAGTCACACAGCTGAGAAGTGGCAGAGCTGGATTAATCTAGGATGGTTTCATGGAGGAAGTGGATTTTTAGTAGCTTTATAAAAGAGAGGGAATTGGGTTGGAGTGAAGGAAGAAGAATTAGGTAGGTCCTCCCTGCCTCTCCCTTCCTCCCTCCCCTCCTCGCAGTCATTTTGCAGCACTGCAGCACCTGGGCGTAGCTGGGAAGGAGAGGCAGGAAGTTGATTCTGCTCCAGGAATTTCCAATGGGCCTCTGAGTAGGAGGAGAAAAAAATGGGAAGAGAGGAAAGGAAAAGGGGGATCCTGGATTACCCACTGTGGGCAGGGAACTCATCTACCAACTCTATTGTATTTTACACTCCCAAGTGCTTAGTACAGTGCACTGCGCATGATAAGTGCTCACTAACTACCACTGACCGATTGATTGCCTGAGGCCCATTGGGAGCTGTTGGATGTTGATCTCGCAATATTTTCTCCTCTCTCCAATCAGGAATATGAAGGCGACCGGAGCAGCAACTACAGCTGTCCTGCAGACTTCTGGGAGATCACCCTCAGCTCTAAGATGAGAGATGGAGAAATCGACGTTGACAATGTGAAAGGTCCCCTGGCGAACTACATTCAGGAGGGTCCCTGTAAGCTTCTGCCCCCCACCTAGGGTGGGTTCACTCTGAGCATGGGGGCATTAGGTGGCGAATCTACTCCATCGGGACCTCAGAACACCCTGCTGCCTTGTCATTCGTTCATTCAATTATATTTACTGAGGGCTTAATGAGTGCAAAGCACTGTACTAAGCACTTGGGAGAGTACAATAGAACAGTCACATTTCCTGCCCCAAATGAGTTCAAAGTCTAGAGGGGGAGACGGTCATTAATATACATAAGTAAATAACAGATATATACATATGTGCTGTGGGGATGGGAGGGAGGATGAATGAGGGGGAGCAAGTCAGGGCAATGCAGACGAGAGTGGGAGAAGCGGAGAGAAGGGCTTAGTCAGGGAAAGCTTCTTGGAGGAGATGTGTCTTCCATGAGACTTTGGGGGAGAGCAATTATCTGTCTGATATGAGGAGGGAGGGCATTTCAGGTCAGAGGTAGGATGTGGGCAAGAGGTCGGCGCCAAGATAGATGAGATCGAGGCACAGTGAGAACGTTAGTGCTAAAGGAGTGAAGTATACAGGCTGGGTTGTAGTAGGAGAGGAGCAAGGTGAGGTAGGAGGGGATAAGGTGTTGGAGTGCTTCAAAGCCAATGGTAAGGAGTTTCTGTTTGATTATGTCCTCGGACGTTAGCTAGAGCAATGAGCCTCATCATGTCATCTGGCACCCCTGGCATCCTGGCATGTGCCCAGATGAAGGCAGGGGAGCCCTTGTCCACACCCTCAAGCCAGAGGCAAGTTCTAGGCCTGAGTTGTCCTGGAGTTGCAGATCCAGGCCATCCACAGGATGGGAATAAGATCCTGTATGGAGTCACTGCGGAGGGTCAGAGGTCATTTCAGGAGCCTTCTAAGGAGTCCTATCCATGGGTGGGGAGAGAGTGTGAAGGTTTCTGGGAGGAATTGTACTTTTTAAAAATTATTTATTAAGAGTTTACTCTGTGCCAGACCCTGTACTAAGAGCTAAGATAGATATCTGACCAGATTGGACACCGACCCAGTCCCACATGGGGCTCTCAGTCTTAAAGCCTATTTTACAGAAGAGTTAACCGAGGCACAGAGAAATTAAATGATCCGTCCAAGGTCGCACAGCAGACAAGTGACGGAACCGGGATTAGAATCCAGCCAGGTCCTTCTGACTCCCGGGCCTGTGTTCTATCCACTAGGCCTCGCTGCTTCCCTGAATCCTCAGGACCCTCCCTGAATAGATTAGTATCTCTTCAACCTTCCTATCCCTGCTCCTCCCATGGCCCAAACCCCAATACGGACCCCAGATCTAGCCCAGGTTGTGCAGTGGGGGGCACCCCACCAGTGAGTAGACCCATCCAGACACACAACAGTCACCTCAACTCTTTAAAGATGACGAGGACGTATCTAAATATGTGTTGCAGTGATCCCATACCACGTGACCATCACCACGGGCAAAGACCGGGACGCGGCCACCAACAGCCGGGCCTTCCTCGTGGTCATCGGCGAGGAGGAGGCGCAGACCAAGAGGATGTGGCTGGATCACCCCAAAGGAAAGAAAGGGTTTGGCTCTGGCTCGGTGGAGAAGTTCTACGTCGTGGGCCTGGATGTCGGGGTGATCAAAAAGATGGAGGTGCTGCCTCAGCTCCCCAAGTTCCTCACTTCAGGTTCCCCAGCCTCACCATGGCCCATGTCCACAGTAGCAGAGGAAACACCTGGAAAGAGTAGCTGGATTCTGCCCTTATATACATATTATGGAATTTGTTAAGTGCTTACTGTGTGTCAAGAACTGTTCTAAACCCTGGGGTAGATATAAGAGAATTAGGTGGGATGCAGTCCTGTGGGGCTCACAGGAAGAGGGAGAAGAATATTCCACTTCACCCAATCCATCTCCCCGCTGTCGGTATAAGGAGGATAGCAACTGTGGTGTGTGCCCTCTCCCAACCCCAATTTGGGAAAATGCACGGCCCAGGGGTGGGGAGGGGTTTGGGGAGAATTGAAGGGACAGGAAGGACGATATGCACACCCAAGGCGGCAGATGGCTCAGATTTCCACTGCCATCAGCATCCTTCTTCACATTTTCCCTTCCTGGTGCCAACTTTTCATTTTAAGGACAGACTAATTATTATAGTAGTATTTTTATAGTATTTCTTAAGTGCTTGCTGTGTACCAGGCACTGTACTAAGCCCTGGGTAGGTACAAGCTAATCAGATTGGACACAGTCCATATCCCACATGGGGTTCACAATCTTAATCCCCATTTTATAAATGAAGTAACTGAGGCACAGAGAAGTTAAGTGTCTTGCTCAAGATCGCATAACAGACAAGCACTTAAGGGCTTACTATGTGCCAGGAAGTCTTTGAAGCACTGGGTAGATATAAGATAATGAGGTTGGATACAGTCCATGTCCCACATAGGGTTTACAGTCCTAATCCCCATTTTACAGATGAGATAACTGAGGCACAGAGAAGTTAAGTGTCTTGCTCAAGATCGCATAACAGACAAGCACTTAAGGGCTTACTATGTGCCAGGAAGTCTTTGAAGCACTGGGTAGATATAAGATAATGAGGTTGGATACAGTCCATGTCCCACATAGGGTTTACAGTCCTAATCCCCATTTTACAGATGAGATAACTGAGGCACAGAGAAGTTAGGTGTCTTGCCCAAGGTCACATTACAGACAAGCACTAAAGGGCTTATTATGTGCCAAGAACTGCACTTAGGATAGGGGTCATTTCAGACCATTCCTGTTCCATTCATTCTATCATATTTATTGAGTGCTTACTGTGTGCAGAGCACTGTACTAAGCACTTGGAAAGTGCAATTCAGCCACAATGAGAGACAATCCTTGCCCACCATGGCCGCACAGTCTAGAAGAGGGGAGAGAGACATCAAAACAAGTAAACAGGCTGTTCCCCAAGTGGATCACAGCCTAAGGAAGTGGGAGAAGGGCTATTTAATCCCCATTTAAAGATGAGGAGTCTGAAGCACATGGCAGTTAGTGACTCACTAGGGGTCACACAGCAGTTAAGTCGAGGAGCCAGGATTAAAACTCAGGTCTCCTGACTCTCAGGTCCCCGTTCTAAAGCGAAGGGACTTAGGCTGGGAGTGGAGATAGAGGTGAGGGAATGCACAGTGGGATTTGGGTGAGGGCTTTGAGGAGCAAACTGGTCAGACCCAGTTTTGGTTATTATCAGCCTGACTTGGAAGCTCTCCGGTGTTGTCAGAGGCTTGAAAACAGTGAGACTGTGAGCCCGGTCCAACAGCTCTGGCCAGAGTCAGGGATGGAGGTGATAACAATGACTCCCCGCCTCAGCTGGAAGCTTGTTGGGCAAAGGCGCCTATCTCCCCATGGACTTTTGGATTTTTTTGTCATTTTTATGTTTTGTTTTTAATGGGTTTTGTTAAAAGCTTACCATGGGCCAATACTAGGCTCTAGGGTAGATCCCAAATAATTGGGTTTGACACAGTTCCTGTCCCACATAGGGTTCCCAGTCTTAATCCCCATTTTACAGATGAGGTTCATGAGTCCCAGAGAAGTTAAGTGATTTGCCCAAGGTCACACAGCAATGAGGCATTTAAACACTTACCTGCTAGCACTGCAGGTAACACAGGGGTAGATACACCATAATCAGACCAGACAATGTTCCTGTTTTGCATGAGGCTCAGGGTCTAAGCGAGTGGGAGAACAGGGATTTAGTCCCCAGTTTATGGATGAGGAGTCCGAGCCACATGGCGGTTAATTGACTGACTAGGAGTCAAACAGCAGGCAAGTGGTAGAGCCGGCATTTAAGGTCTTGTCAGCCTGGCTTGGAAGCTCTCCGGTTTTGAGAAGCAGCGTGGCTCAGTGGAAAGAGCCTGGGCTTGGGAGTCAGAGGTCATGGGTTCAAATCCCGGCTCTGCCATTTGTCAGCTGTGTGACTGTGGGCAAGTCACTTAACTTCTCTGTGCCTCAGTTACCTCATCTGGAAAATGGGGATTAACTGTGAGCCTCACGTGGGAAAACCTGATTACCTTGTATCTACCCCAGTGCTTAGAACAGTGTTCTGCACATAGTAAGCACTTAACAAATACAAACATTATTATTGTTATTTTGTTGGAGGCCTGGCAAGAGTGAGGCTGTGAGGCCAGTCCAACAGCTATGGCCAGTGTCGGGGAGGGAGGTGACAAGAATGACTCTGCCCCTCAGCAGGGAACTTAGTGGGCAAGGGCACCTATCACTCCATGGAGTTCCGGATTTTTAGCCTTGATTTTTGTTTTTTGTATTTTAATGGTATTTTTTAAGCACTTACTATGTGGCAATACTAAGCTCTGGGATACATACAAAATTGTCGGGTTGGACACGTCCCTGTCCCACATAAGACTCACAGTCTTAATCCCCATTTTACAGATGAGGTATCTGAGGCCCAGAGAAGTTAAGGGACTTGCCTACGGTCACACAGCAGACAAATGGCAGAGCCGACATTAGAACCCAAGGCTTTTGAAGTCCAGGCCTGGGCAAGGTCCACTAGGCCATGCTTCTTCTCACTAATAGCACCAAAAGCTGTGGGAGGCCTCTTTCCTGCCAAAAGGGGAGAACAGGAGGGCTAGAAGTGAGAGATTTCTGGGACTCACTGTCCTAAAGATGAAGGAAGAATCACCTGAGAACGTTAGACTAGTCAGTCAGTAAGTCAATTGTATTTATTGAGTGCTTACTGTGTACAGAGCACTGTACTAAGCATTTGGGGGAGAGTACAGTATAACAATATAACGGATATATTCTCTGCCCACGATGAGCTTCCAGTCGAAAGGGAGACAGTTTAAATAAATAAAATTACAGATATGTACATAAGTGTTTGGGGCTGGGAGAAGGGGAATGAGTAAAGGGTCTTGGGACACCATAAGCCCACCCTCTTCCCTCACCCTGGCCTTTCTGGAGACTGACTGAGCGATCCTTAGCTCTGTTTATCCGCCCAGAGTTCCGGGCCTACCCCTCACGGCCTCAGCTGTCAGAAGAGACTGTCAGGGTTTGATCGTCTATCGGATTTTCCCGTCCTTGCATTCACCCGGCCTGCCCCGTTGGGTTTTATAAATTGCCTGCAGCGAGATCAGTCTCTCATGTAATTTCCTGCCTAAACATGGAAATTGTTTTTCACAGCTTCCAGAGCCCTGACTGGCTCATGGAAGAGAATTACCCAGAGCTTTGTGGGAATTTCTCTATCCTTAATATTTTTATTTCCAAGCTATAATTTGAAATTTCATTAAAAAAATGCAAAAATCTCAGCTTGGAACACAGGAACTTTTCTGGCTTTTTTTGTGTGTGAGATAGCAAAGATAAGACAGGGCTCAAAACTCAGCTGTTGAGTTCATCGGACCTTTCAGGGTCTTTTGAGCTGTCTCCCAGCGCCTCTTCTTTCTGGGGAGAAATCTTTTCATAAAATGAGAAGACTATAGCAGGAAGCAACCTCAGGGGTCATTTAGTCCCTTCTCTGCCTTCAGAGAGGACATACCAAAGCTCCCAAGGAGGAGATTTCGCTACATTTATTTATTCATATCAGTGTCTGTCTCCCCCTCTTATAATGATAATAAGGATTATTATTATGGTATTTGTTAAGCCCTTACTATGTGCCAGGCACTGTAGACTGTAAGCTCGCAGACAGTAAACGCTCAATAAATATGAATGAATGTGTGAATGAATATATTCCCAGTCACCTATTCTTCGACTGAACAGCCCTTACTGGAGAACATTCTAACCTCCATCCCTCCTCCTGCCACATCAGCCTATTTCCTCTCATTCTGTCACCAGACATATTGCGAAGTGGCTGGGCATTGTCCACTGCAATAACTCAGCATCTGTTTTGGCTGTTTTACCTTGTATTGGAGTGTTTTCTATAAATTCCTCTTTTCCATCCTGTAATATAGGCATTGTAGAGAAGCAATCAATCAACATAGGTTACAGTCTAATGGAACACTTCACCCAGTGATATTGGAATCCCCAGGGGCTCTTTGGTCGCCAGGGGTACCTCAGCCCAAGCCCTCAACTGAAGTGAATCTCTATAATCCGCTCTTTCCTCTTCATCCAAACTGCTACTATGTTGATCCAAGCTCTTAGCCTATCCTACCTTGACTACTGCATTAACTTCCTGGCAGACCTTTCTGTCTCCTGTCTTTCCTCACTCTAGGTCATAATTTCCCCAGCTGTCCGGATTATTTTTCTAAAAAAAAAATTTTAGTCTACTTCTCCCCACTCCTCAGAAACTTCCAGTGGTTGCCCACCCACCCCTGCATCAAAAGGAAACTTCTTACGATTGGCTCTAAAGCCCTCAATTATCTTGCTTCCTCTTATGGTAACTCACTGATTTCCTTCTACAACCCAGTCTGTATGCTTCACTCCTCCAGTGCCAACCTATTCACTATACCTTGATCCCATCTTTCTCGCCACCAACCCCTTGCTTGTCTCCTCACTCTGGCCTTTAACTCCCCATTCTTGTATGACCAGAACACCACCCTCCCCACCTTCAAAGCAATATTAAAGTCATATCTCCTACTTATATCCTGACTAAGCCGTCATTTCCTCTAAACACTTTCCCTACTGGTGCACTTGTCTTTGTGCTCTAAGTACTTAGTGTATATATCTGTATTTAATTTTGATGTGTGTCTATAATAATAATAATAATAATTGCAGTATTTCTTAAGTGCTTACTATGTCAGGCACTGTACTAAGTGCTGCGGTAGATACAAGATAATTTGGTTAGACACAGTCCCTGCCCCATATAGGGCTCACACTTTAATCCCCATTTTACAGATGAGGTAACTGGGATACAGAGAAGTGAAGTGACTTTCCCAAGGTTACAGAGCAGACAAGTGGTGGAGCTGGGATTAGAACCCATGTCCTTCTGATTCCCAGTCCCATGCTCTATCCACTAGACGATGCTATCTCTACCTGTAGTCTGTAAGCTCCTTGTGGTCAGAAATCACATCTACCAACTCAGCTATAGTGTACTCTCCCAAGGGTTTGGTACAGGGTTCTGCACACAGGAAAAGCTAAATAAATATTAGTTGTAGTAGTGGAATATTTTGTATTTATTAAGCACTTACTATGTGTCAAGCACTGTTTTCAGCACTGGGGTAGATGCAAGTTAATCAGGTTGGACAGAGTCCCTGTTCCACAAGGGACTCACAGTTTAAGTAGGAGGGAGAACATGCAACTGGTTGATTGATTGATTAATTGATTGATAGGAGGAAATCAAACGAATGATGGTGCTTTGTGGGGGGAGGATGAATGATCTAATATGCCACATCCAGAGTCAATCACTGTCAAACCAAAGCATCAGCATTTCCCCAAATCACCGTACGGAAAATGTCAGCTATCCAGAGCAGTTGCACCAGTTGGTTGTAGTCAACTGGCACCTCCTCCTCTCTAAGTGCAGTCACTCTTTCTGCCCTAGTGGGGGACCCATGCAACCTTTGGGGTTCCACAACTACTCAGGTATGTCTCTAGCTTATTGCACCCTGGGTTTCAGGCCTGCAGTCGATCTTGATTGTTGGAAGCCAGCATGGTGATGGACAGATGGGTTGAATGAAGTCCTCAATCACCTGAGAAGTGGCCTGAGAAATAGTGTGGCTTAGTGAATAGAAGCACGGGCGTGGGAGTCAGAAGGGCCTGGTTTCTAATGCTAGCTCGGCCACATGTCTGCTGTGTAACCTCGGGCAAGTCACTTCTCTTCTCTGTGCCTCAGTTACCTCATCTGTAAAAAAATGGGGATAAGAGTGTGGGCCACCCGTTGGATAGGGACTGTGTCCAACCTGATTAACTTGTATCTACCCCAGCTCTAAGTACAGTGTTTGGGACATAGTAAGTGCTTAACAAGTACCATAATGATTATTATTATCCTAATCCCAAATCTGCCCTAGATCTTCTGGGGGACCCGCAGTGCCTCGTTTAATATTTTGGTATCTTCTTCCATGACATGTGGACATCAATCAATCGATGGCATTTGTTGAGTGCTGACTGTGTGTAGAGCACTATTCTAAGCACTAGGGAAAGTATAATATAATAGGGCTGGCAGATATCCCTGTCCACCAGGAGCTTACAGTAGAGTATAGCAGTAGAGTATAAAAAATAAGTATATAAGTGTATCAGTAGTTGTGATAATTTAAGTACTTAGCTGGTTCAGAAGGGCTGAAGTAGCAGTTGGGGGAATAGTAGTTAGAAGGGTAGAGGTTCATCAGGAAAGGGGTCCTGGAGTTGGCAGGAACTCAGAAAGGCTTTGAAAATGAGAAGGAAGTTCCAGGCAGGTCCCAGGTGTGAGCACAAGGTTACATTGTGTGACCTTGATCAAGTCACTTGCTAGCTTCAGGTTCTTCATCTGTAAAATGGGGACCAGATAATGTTTTTCCTATCTTTGAGACTGAAGCCCCAGGTTGGACAAGGACTGTGTCTGATCTGATCATCTTGCAGAAGTAGTCATCGTGTTTATGAAGCACCTACTCTGTGCACAGCGTTGTACTAAACTCTGGGGGGAAAAAAGTGTGGGTGAGAATTAGACACGGTTCCTGGCCCTCTCACAAACTAAAAAAATAAGGCAGGTAGATGTTTGGCAACAACCACAACAGGGAAGATGAAGTAAGCACAAAAGCAATATAAGAAAAATAGCTTAGAGCCCCAAAAGTCCAATGGTGAAGGGGATGGATAAAAATCTAGGGCAGATTTGGGATTAGGGCAATAATAATAATTATGGTACTTGTTAAGCACTTACTTTGTCCCAAGCACTGCTCTAAATGCTGGGGTAGATGCAAGTTAATCAGGTTGGACACAATCATCTAGAGTCCAGTCACAACCCAAGTCTTCTTAACTATCTAATATTTGGAGCGGTCGCATATTGCCATATCAATCGATCGTATTTACTGAGCACTTACTATGTAGAAAGCAATGTTCTAAGTGCTTGGGAGAGTAAAATACAATAGAATTAGCAAACAAGTTCCCTGCCCATAATGATCTTAGAGTCTAGACGGGGAGACAGACTTTAAAATTAATTAATATGAATTAATATCTTAAATCCTTCATGGCCCAACAGACACAGGGCATGCTGGGAACAAAGGCCTAAGGTACACTGTGGGACGGCGGGCAAGAGTTCCCAGTGGTTTCTCTTAGCACATTGCTTGGTGCTTGGTAAATGCTAATACCACAAATTATGGTAAATTAAAAGCATAATTAGCTAATTTACTGTGCTTTAAACCCTGCAGGGTGGAGAAGGTGAATCAGAGAAGCAGCATGACCTAGTGGATAAAGCACAGGCCTGGGAGTTAGAAGGACCCCGGTTCTAATCCCAGGTCTGCCACTTGTCTGCTGTGTGACCTTGGGCAAGTCATTTAACTTCTCTGCAACTCAGTTACCTCATCTGTAAAATGAGAATTAAGATTGTGAGCCCTATGTGTAACTGATTAGCTTGAATCTATCCCATCACTCAGTACAGTGCCTGGCACATAGTTCATACCAAATACCATAAAAAAGTGACACTTCGGAGTTCAAGTGACAGAAAGCAATGTTCCAACCTGTGGCTACCATCTTGGTTTCTCCAACCCACCTTTACCTGGCCTCCTGTCCCCCGAATTGGAGTTGAGGGATCAGGCATGTCTGTCCCCTGCTCGATCCTTGCCCCATTGCTAATTATGCTCTGGTTCCAGTTAATGTCTGTCTCCCCCTCTAGACTGTAAACTCCTTGTGGGCAGGGAGTGGGTCTGTTTATTGTTGTATTGTACCTCCCAGGCACTTAGTACAGTGTTCTGCACTCAGTAACCACTCAATAAATATGATTGACTGACTGATTTCCATTTCAGGAAGTGGCAATTCCCTGAGGGACCCCCTCAGGGGACTCCCCCAAGCTACAGAGGCCCATGTCCCAAACCCACCTTCTCCCAGCCGAGGGAATCACAAGCCTGAATGTGTCTATTGTGAAGCCTCTAATTTCCCCGGTGACTAGCTCTAATTTTCTGCAGCTGCTTGGGCATTAGCAGCGTAATAATTTTACTGAAAGGAGCCATGGCTGAGGCAGTCAGATAAGGTGATTGATTGTTTTGGGGAGGGAGTGGGGGACACTATGGCAAGTCAAGTGAAGGCTGAGGAGCTCCCTCCTCAAGTCAACGAGATTCCTGGAGAATTTAAAGCAGAAAAACGGCAGGGACACTATGGCAAGTCAAGTGAAGGCTGAGGAGCTCCCTCCTCAAGTCAACGAGATTCCTGGAGAATTTAAAGCAGAAAAACGGCCCAATAGGCAAACTGAGTCCCTCTCTTTCCTGTTCTGCCTCTTGCTGATAGAATCACGTACTCTTTGTGGCTTGGGATTTCCAACCAATAGCAACAAATGGGTCCCAAGAAGGAAATAAGGCTAGAGTTGGTGAATAGAAGTCATAGTTACTCTTAAATTTAAAAAAAATTTAATGATGGTATTTAAGCATTTACTGTGTACCAGGCACTGTACTAAGCGGTGGGGTGGATTCAAGCAAATCGAGTTGCTTGAATAAATTCAATAGTATTTATTCTGAGCTTACTGTGTACAATAGCACTGTACTAAGCTCTTGGAAATTACAATTCAGGAATAAAGAGAATCCCTGCCCACACCGGGCTTACAATCTAGAAGGGGGGAGACAGACAACCAAACAAGTAAATAGGCATCAATATAAATAAATAGAATTATAGATATATACATATATACATAAGTATTGTGGGGTGAGGGGAGGGGGGTAGAGCAAAGGGAGTGAGTCGAGGCAACATGGAGGGTAGGGGGAGCTGAGGAAAAGGGGACTTAGTCTGGGAAGACCTCTTGGAGGAGGTGAGCCTTCAATAAGACTTTGAAGGGGGAAGAGTGATTGGTGGATTTTATGAGGGAGGGCGTTCCAGGCCAGAGGCAGGATGGGGTCAGGGGTCACCTGGAGAACAGGCGAGAAAGAGGCAGAGTGAGAAGGTTAGCACCAGAGAAGTGTAGTGTGCGAACTGGGCTGTATAAGGAGAGAAGGGTGGTGAAGTAAGAAGGGGCAAAGTGATGGGGAGCTTTGAAGCCAAGAGTGAGGAGTTTTTGTTTGATATAGAGGTTGATAAGCAACCACTGGATATTTTTAAGGAGAGGGGTGGCATGCCCAGAACGTTTCTGTAGCAAGATAATCCAGGCAGTAGAGTGAAGTATGGACTGAAATGGGGAGAGACAGGAAGTTGGGAGGTCAGATAGGAAGCTGATGCAGAAATCCAGTTGGGATAGGATGAGTCACTGTACTATCATGGTAGCCATTTGGATGGAGAGGAAAGGGTGAATCTTGTGATGTTGTGAAGGTGAGACCGTCAGGATTTGGTGACGGATTGGATATGTAGGGTGAATGATAGAATGGCGTCAATGATGCCACCAAGGTTGAGGGCTGTGTGATGAGAAGGATGGTTATGCCATCCACAGTGATGGAAAAGTCAAGGAGAGGATAAGGTTTGGGAGGGAAGATAGGAGCTCAGTCTTGGACATGGTGAGTTTTAGGTGGGAGGTGGAAATCCAAGTAGAGATGTCCTGAAGGCAGAAGGAGATGTGAGCCTGGCAGGAGGGAGAGAGAGCAGGGGAGGTGATATAGATTTGGGTGTCATCTTCATAGAGATGATAGTTGAAGCCATAGGAAAGAATGAGTTCTCCAATGGAGTGAGTGTAGATGGAGAATAGAATGAGATTAAGAACTGAACCTTGAGGGACCTATACAGTTAGGGGATGTGAGGGAGAGGAGGAGGCCATGAAGGAGACAGAGTGAATGACCAGAAAGATAGAGGAGAACCAGAAGAGGATGATGTCAGAAAAGCTAAGGTTGGATAATGTTTTAGGAGAAGGGGTTAGTCCATAGTGTCAAAGGCAGCTGAGAGGTCGAGGAGGATTAAGATGGAGTAAGAGCTGTTTGATTTAGCAAGAAGAAGGTCATTGGTGACCTCTGAGAGGGAGATTTCAGTGGAGTGGAGGGACAGAAACCAGATTGGATTCCAGGAGAGAGTTGGAGGAGGGAATTCAAGGCAGTGAGTGTAAATGACTCACTCCAGGAGTTTAGAAAGGAAGGAGGGAAATGGGTGATAACTGGACAGTGTTGTGGGATCAAGGAAAGGGTTCATTCATTCAATAGTATTTATTGAGCGCTTACTATGTGCAGAGCACTGTACTAAGCGCTGGGAATGTACAAATCGGTAACAGATAGAGACAGTCCCTGCCCTTCGATGGGCTTACAGTCTAATCGGGGGAGACAGACAAGAACAATAGCAATAAATAGAATCAAGATGCACATAGGCACTACGGATTTGGAGTGAGTGGATACCTAAGTTCTTTGAAGGGGCATATTCAAGGGGCTGTCTGAAGTGTCACGCAGCATGAGAACGTGAATCAAACGGTCAAGCAGTAGTTTTTAATAATGATGATGGTATTTAAGTGCTTACTATGTGCCAAGCATTGTTCTAAGCACTGAGAGACATACAAGGTTATCAGGTTGTCCCATGTGGGACTCAAGTCTTAATCCCCGTTTTGCAGATGTGGTAACTGAGGCACGGAAAAGCTTCTTTCAGGATGAAGGATAAGTGGGCATGCTTGAGAAAGAAGCCATTGGAAAGTGAGCAGTTGAAGGTGGTAGTTAAGGAAGGGAGGAGGGAAGGGGCGAGAGTTTTTAAAAGGTGCCAAGGAATGGCATACAATGCGTATGTGGAGGGGGTGGCACTTGAGAAGAGGCAGGAGATCTCCTCTGAAGATACTGCTGGAAAGGATGGTAAAGGTGATAAGGGGGTCTGAGAGGGAGGGGGGATTTGGGGGAGCTCAGAGCTGATGGTGTTATTTTTCTTAATGAAGTAGGTGGCCCAGATCATTGGGGGTGAGGAAAAGGGAGTGGGGAGGCCTGAGGAGGGAGTTAAATGTCTGGAACAACTGATGAAGGTGATGAGCATGGGTGTCAGTAAGGGAAGAGAAATAATTTTACTGAGCAGAGGAGAGGGCAGAGATAAGGCAAGAAAGAACAAACTTGAAGTGGACAAATTTGGCCTGATGATGAGATTTCGGTCAGCAGGGTTCAGCGCCTCGAACATAAGAACGAAGGAGGTGAACAGTGGAGGTGATCCAGGGCTGGAATTAATGGCACAAGAGCCACAAAGGGATAGGAGAGTGAGTGAGTTGATTTGAGAAGAGAGGGTGGAGTTGAGAGCATCCATTTGGTCATCAAGAGTGGGTAGAATGGGTATGGAGGCTAGGTGGAGTGTGATGCGCTGAGAGAGATGGATGGGGTTGAGAGACCGGACGTCTCCGTGGGTACAGATTTATGGGGAGGAGGAGTGTGGGAGAGGAGTCGAGTGAGAAGTCTGTGGTCAGGGAGTGGGATTTCAGAGCTGGTGAAGGTGGAGATTGTGCAGCGGTTAGAGAAGATGAGATCGAGGATGTGTCCAAATTGGTGGGTGGGGAAGGTGGGATGGAGCAGGAGGTCGGTGGAGTTGAGGAGTGATAGAAGGCAGACCGCAGAGGAGTCACCATGGACTTCTATGTGGATGTTGAAGTCTCCAAGATGTCGATCCTCCAAGGATCAAAATGGGCATGGAAAAAGAGAGAAGGAAGGTGAGAAAGGGCTCAAAATGGTTAAAGAAGTTGGAGGTGGAACCTGGGGGCTGGTAGATGACAGCTACAAGAATCTGGAGGGGGTGGTAGAGGCAAATGATATGGGCGACAGATCCCGTGTGGGGCTCACAGTCTCGATCCCCATCTTACAGATGAGGTAACTGAGGAACAGAGAAGTGAAGTGACTTTCCCGAGGTCACACACTAGACAAGTGGGCAAGCTGGGATTAGAACCCAGGCCTGTGCTCTTTCCACTGGCCATACAACTTCTCATTTTTTGAGCACTTTGTGTGTCCTGAGCTCCATACTAAGTGTTTGGGAGAGTATTATATAGTTGGCACAGTGTTGACATGAGAGCTAATCAGGGAAGACTGCTTGGAGGAGATGGAATTTCAGAAGGGCTTTGAAGAATAACGGCCTTCTGCTGGCTGTGAAGGGGGAAGGAGTTCCGGGCAAGCAGGGAGCGCATGAGAGGGAGAGGGAGAGAGAGAGACAATCTCAAGAATTGCAGTGGTTGTTATGTAAGAAACATGTTGGCTGCATGGAGCTTTATGAAAGAATGGTTTGTCACTGTTTTTAGTCCATTGACTTTCTTGCTGCCCACGATTATTTATTTCCAAAGGGGTTCCCAGCGTGTGGACATAAAGCTTCGAAGCAGTTCGGCAGAAGACCAAAGCCTTAACACAGTCAGCTCCCCCAGAGAGACACAACAGTTCCTATTGCTTCGCTGCAGCGGAGTCTTGGGCCAGTCTTTCTTAGAAAACTCTTCAGAAACAAGCCAGGCTGAAAAGAGCTTCTTTATGCAACCCAGCCTTGCAAATAGTCATTCATTCACTGGAGCAGGGAAGGAATTAGTAAAAGCTGCCTCAAATTAAGCTGATGAGAAGTTAAGCCGAGGAATCAATCAGTCATATTTATTGAGCTGTGTGCAGAGCACTGTTCTAAGCACTTGGGAGAGTACAAAACAACAGAGCTGGTACACACATTTCCTACCCACAACAATCTTACAGTCTAGAAAGAGACAGTCATTCATAGAGATCGATAAATTATGGATAAGTGGGCCTGGATGATCTATTCTGAAGTTTTTCTGGTTTAAATCCTTGTTGTTTCAAGTCTCCTAATTTACTTTCTTGCGTTCTTTTCGATTGTGTCTCTCTAAAATATTATTGGGTAGCAAACATGGGTAATTAGAGTTTTAGGGTTCTTCAGAGGGTTCAGGGAGAGTTCCATTTTGAATTCACCAGATTCCCCATCTCTTTTATTTAATCTGAAATGTTTGGTCTGGAGAAAGGCTATTTAAGGCTGTCCTGTAGATATTGTAACCAGGTGCTTCCCTTCTAACAAGCTTATAGTAAAAGTCATTTTGTCATTTTCCTGTCACCATATATCCATTTTGCTGAGGATATATTTCTTGGTTTTCTTTTCCCCCTAGATTGTAAGCTCGTTGTGGGCAGGAAATGTGTCTTCCAACTCTGTTGCACTGTATTCTTCCAGACACTTAGTACAATGTTCTGCATAGAGTTATCACTCAATAAATATCACTGATTGATTTTCTCATCTATAAAATGGGATTCAATAGTTCTCTCTCCAACCTCTGTAGATTGTGAGCGTGATGAGGGCCAGGGAGTGTGTCTGATTTGATTTCCTTGTCTTTAGCACAGTGTGTGGCACATAATAAGTGCTTAACAAATGCCATCATTATCATCATCATAAGGCGTGAGCTTTTCCCTAACCTCCTTCCTCTCCTCCCCAACTCTCCCCCAACTCTTCAGTTCCACCATCATCCTTCTTTGCCAACTTTCCAGAGGATATACAGTTGTTGTTCGGTCAATCAATGAGTCATATTTATTGAGCGCTTACTGTGTGCAGAGCACTATGCCAAGTACTTGGGAGAGTACGCTATAAAAGTAGAACAGACACATTCCCTGCTCATAATGAACTCAAGGTCTAGAGGGAGATTGACATTAATATAAATAAATAAATTACAGATATGTACAAAAATGCTGTATATGTACATAAGCAGCGATGACTGTGCTGACAATCATGTGTCTATTGGATGTGTTCTGTCCATCACAGCTTGGTCATGACGGAGCCACTCCAGAGAGCTGCTGGATGGTGGAAGAACTGTGTGTTGCCGTGCCGACCAAGGGCTCCATGTACACTTTTTCCTGCAACTGCTGGCTAGCCAAGGACAGAGGAGACGGTCGCACCTCCCGTGTCTTTGACCTTCTGGACGCCATTGGAGTCACTATTGGAGTGAAGGTATTGGGAAAGGGGACAGGATGATGATGACGATACTAATAGCAGTAATAATAACAGCAGCATTTAAGTGCTTACTCTTTGCCAAACCTTGTGCTTAGTGCTAAGGTAGAGAGAAGATAATGAAGCGGGCTGCTGTTCACAAGATGAGGAGGAGAGAGAACAGGTATTGAATTCCTATTTTACAGAAGATGAAACTGAGGCCCAGAGAAGTGAAATGACTTGCCCAGAGTTACACAGCAAGCAAATGGTGGAGTCAGGATTAGATACCAAGTCCCCTGATTCCCAAGCCCTGGTGTTTTCCACAGCCTATCAATCAGTCACTCAATGGTCTTGACTGTTTGACTGATTGAGTGCTTACTATGTGCAGAGCACAGCTTGAGAGAGTACAATACAACAGAATTAGCAGACATGTTCCCTGCCCTTTACGAGCTTAGTCAGTCAATCATATTTATTGAGCACTTACTGTGTGCAAAGCACTGTACCAAGCACTTAGGAGAGTACACAATAATGACAGACATATTCCCTGCCCAGAGCAAACTTACAGTCTAGAGGTCTAAAAGGGTCATATTCTGGCTAATGATCTGCACACAGGGAAACGAAATGTGGACGATGGGACACGTGAGTGAAGCAGACACATCCAGAGATTCCACTGGCCAACACTATTCCCGACTGTGGAGCCTGATGCTCAGTTAGTGACCGAGTCATTCCCCACCCTACCGCAACCTAAGTTAAAATCTGACTGAAGGAAGACACCTTAGTGGCCACATTAGTCTTATTAGTCTTCTAGGGGGACATTTGGTTCACTGATCTAGGGCTGAGGTTTTCCTTGCTTTTATCCATTTTGGTGATATTAGGGGCACAGAACAAATTACAGGATTTTTGTTACATTTCTTAAATAATTGCTGCATTTTATGCATCTAAAACCTGCAAAATAGAGGAAATCCAGACTTTACTGTGATCGCTTCAGGTACCCCGGAGAGAAGACCATCCGTTTGCATCTCCAAATCCAGCTCAGACATGTCACTCATGGCCAGGGGGAGAAGAGTCGGCAATTTAGTAACCAATCATTGGTATTTATTGAGTGCCTACCTTGTGCAGAGCAATGTACTAAATGTTTGGGAGAGTACAATACAATAAGGAACTGGGAATGATTATAGAGAGGGTTGTGTATGTATGCGTGTGAATGTGTGCTTGTGTACACATTTATATTTTGACATCATCACCCCATTTACAATTATTAATGGCCATGGAATTTGTGCTCTCAAACTCTTCACAATCTAAAAGTGGCGCTCAAGTGGCAAGACAGGATGAAACAAACACACAGGCAAAGACTAACTCAGAAATGAACAGAATGCACAGTAGCTCATACCTCAGTTACCTCTAGGCTGTAAGCTCATTGTGGGGAGGAAATGTGTCTGTTTATTGTTACACTGTACTCTCCCAAGTGCTTAGGTCAGTGCTCTGCACTCAATCATCACTCAAATACGGTTGACTGACGTCAGTGACTCCAAAGGTAACAGATATTCAGGGGGGACGCTGGTAGGACAAGGTTCTAAATAGATTTACGTCCCTCTTCCTGCATCTGTGGGGTTGTGGTGGTTCCCCACACTCTCAGTCTGGTCTCTCGTCTTGTGTTGTTGAGTCGTCTCCGACCCACAGTGATGCCCTGGACGCATCTCTCCCAAAGCACCCTGCCTCTATCTGCAACTGTTCTGGTTGTCCATAGAGTTTTCTTGGTAAAAATATGGAAGTGGTTTACCATTGCTTCCTTCCGTGTGATAAACTCGAGTCTCTGCTCTAGATTATCTCTCATGATGCTGCTGCCCAGCAGAGTTGAGTTTTGACTTGTAGCAGATTGCCTTCCACCCACTAGTCGCTGCCCAACCTAGGATTGAAATAGGTATGCCCCTACTTGACTCTCCCTCCTGTAGTCAAGACTGGTAGAGTACTGGAAACTGACTGGTAGAGTACTGGAAACTCCCCAGGTGTGACCCTGAGAGGGGCAGTCTGGTGTCAGACATTGGCAATGCCTCCCTAGGGTCAGTGGGTAATTACCACAATGGTGTCGACTGGAATGATGTTTTCTCTGTTTCAAAATGGATGGGTGAGCGGGGCTGGCATGGGCAGAGGTGGGCACTCATCTCTGGTGCCCTGTTGCCATGCCAAAAACTCAGCCCCAAGGATAGGGACCAGTCATGATGGGGCAAGCAGGGGCCTGACCCCATATCACTCTGCATTTAAGGCAGGATTTTTCAGTGTCAGGCCTCTCCCATCCCCCTAAAGTCCTCTAGACTTGTAAGCTCTTAGTGGGCAGGGAATGTGCCTGTTCACTGTTGTATTGTACTCTCCCAAGTGCTTAGTACAGTGGTCGGCATATAGTAAGTGCTCAATAAATACAATTGAATGAATGAGTGAATGAATAGAACCCCTGCTGCCCACCTTTTGCCTCTTTCTCATCTCAGTGAGAAGCAGCATGGCCTAGTGGATTGAGCAATGGCCTGAGAGGCAGAAGGACCTGGGTTCTAATCCTGGCTCTGCCACTTGTCTTCTAAGAGACCTTGCGCAAATCAATCAACTTTTCTTTGCCTCAGTTTCCTCGCCTGTAAAATGGGGATTAAAACTGTGAGTCCGGTGTGACAAAGTAGCACGGACTAGAGGATAGAGCACAGGTCTGGGAGTCAGAAGGACTTGGGTTCTCATACTAGTTCTGCCACTAGTCTGTTGTGGGATCTTGGACAAGTCACTTAACTTCTTTGTGCCTTAGTAACCTCATCTATAAAATGCGGATTAAGACTGTGAGCCCCATGTGGGATAGGGACTGTGTCCAATCCAATTTGCTTATATCCGCACCCAGCATTTAGTACAGTGTCTGGCATATAGTAAACACTTAACAAATACCATAAAAAAAGTACAACCTCCCTCGAGGTGAGTAGGAAGAGGAAAAGTCTGAAGAAACCCAATGAGTAACTCTGGCTTGTTGTCAGGAACATTGGTTGGAAGGGTTAGATGGGAAAAAAATGCAAAAACTATTAGTGAAAATGAAGTTTGAGGATTAAATGTGAATTTCAATTATTCACGCTAGCCTTATCCCCTATTAACACAATAATGGATAGCTCAGTGCAACTTCAATTATATCTCAAAAGTCCCAACCATGTCCTACTCAGATACCATTAATTACTACGTGAAGATGACAGTAGGATACTCAAACGGCTATTTCAGGGTGAGCTGAAAGGGGGAAACCATAAACAACATTACAGTTGGAAGTAGCATAGCTTAGTGCAATGGCCTGGAAGCCAGGGAACCTGGATCCTTTACTTGTCTGCTGTATGACCTTGGGCAAGTCACTTAACTTTTGTCTGCCACAGTTTCCTCAGCTGCAAAATGGGGGTTCAATAGCTGTTCTCCCTCCTACTTGACCATGAACACCATATGGGGCAAGGACTGTATCAGCCTGATTAACTTGTATCTACTCCAGAACTTGGAATAGAGTTTGACATATCATATGCACTTTAACACACAACTATACCAAAATAGGTGGACAGAAGGAGTATCTTAAATCCATGAATCAATCAATGGTAATTATTGAGCACTTACTATGTGTAGAGCACTGTATTAAGCACTTGGGAAATACAACAGAATTAGTATACACGTTCCCTACCCATAACAAATTTACATCAAGAGGGAGCTTACAGTGAAGCCAAACCTTAAAGTATGGGACATTCATTCATTCATTAACTCAATCGTATTTATTGAACACTTACTGTATGCAACACACTCTACTAAGTACTTAAAAGAGTAAAATATAATAATTAACAGACACATTCCCTGCCCACAGTGAGCTTACAGTCTAGGGACGTAGCATGGGCAGATGGGAGACAACAGGCCACAGGTCAGTTTTGGTATGCAGCCATCAGAAATGGTCTGAGTGTCTCCTTCAAAACCTTCCTAAAATCACACCTCCTCCAGGAGGTCTTCTCTGAATAAACACTCATTTCCCCTACTCACCATCCCTTCTGCATCACTTACGGCCTTGGAACTGTATCCTCTAAGCACTTGGTATTCAACCCACCCTCAGCTCCATGACCTTACACTCCATTTCCCCTATCTGTAATTTAATTTACTCTCTGTCTCTCCTTCTAGACTGCAAACTCCTTGTGAGCAGTGATTTTGTCTACCTACTTTATTGTACTCTCCCAAGCATTTAGTACAGTGCTCTGCACACGATAAGCACTCAATAAATATCGGTTGATTGAGTGATCTGATCTCACAGAGCAGAGGCTTCCAGAAAATTCTGACACTGCAAGGTCAGTTCCTGAAGGTAGAATATTAAGCAAAGCAGTGAGAGGCAGTGTTTACTCTGCACACAGTAAGCGCTCAATAAATACGATTGAATTAATTGACTGAATGAATATTTAATGAAATTCTGACAAAAAGGAATGTTAATGTTGCCGTGGATTAAAAAATCTATATACAGAATGATTCCTTGTTACAGTTTATCTATCATCTGTAACCACTTAGCTTTTTTTCCTCCTTTGTCCTTCCAAAATGAGGTGGAACCTACAATGAAAGCCAACATTCAGATTTTACTTTTAATACATGAAATTTGGGGCAGCCAACCAATCAATCAATGTGTTGTATTTATTGACCTCTTCTGGTGTGCAGAGCACTGTTTTACATGCTTGGGAAAGTACAGTATAACAGAGTTGGTAGACACGTTCCCTGCCCACAACAAGCATACAGTCTAGAGGGGGAGACTGACATTCATATAAATAAATAAATAAATTATGGATATGTGCATATATGATGTGGAGCTGAAGGAGGGGTGAATATAAGGTGCAAATCTAAGTGCAAGGGTGACAAAGAAGGGAGTGGGAGAAGAGGAATTGAGGACTTAGCTGGGGAAGGCTTTTTGGAGATGTGCTTTTAATAAGGCTTTAAAGTTGGGGAGAGTGATCGTCTCTGGGTTACAGAGAGGGAGGAAGTTCCAGGCTAGAGGCAGGACGTGGGCAAGAGGTTGGCAGCAAGGTACAGTGAGTAGGTTGGCATTAAAGGAGCAAAGTGTGTGGGCTGGGTTGTAGAGAAAGTCAGGGAGGAAAGGTTGCAGGGGGCAAGGATACTGAGTGCTTTAAAGCCTATGGAAAGGAGTTTCTGTTTGATGCAGAAGTGGATGCGCAAACTTTGGAGTGGGGAAACATGGAATGAATGCTTTTGTAGAAATATGATCAGGGCAGCAGTGTGAAATATGGACTGGAGTTGGCAGAGACAGGAGGACGGTGAAGAGGCTGACTCAGTAATCAAGGCGGGATAGGATAAATGTTGGATTAATGTGGTAGCAATTTGGATGGAGGGAAAGGGCAGATTTTAGTAATGTTGTAAAGGTAAAGCCAACAGGATTTGGTGACACCAAATATGTGGGTTCAATGAGAGAGTTGAGTCGATAATGTTGAGGTTGCGGGCGTGTGGGACAGGGAGGATGGTGACGTTATCTTCAGTGATGGGAAAGTCAGGGGGATGAGAGGGTTTGGTTAGGAAAATGAGGAATTCTGTTTTGGACATGTTAAGTTTAAGGTGTCAATGGGCCATCCAAGTATATATGTCCTGAAGACAGGAGGAAATAGGAGACTACGAAGAAGGGGGGAGATCAGGACTGGAGATGTAGATTTGGGAATCATATAATAATAATAATAATAATAATGCTATTTGTTAAGTGGTTACTATGTGCCTAGCCTTGCTCTAAGCACTGGAGTAGATACAAGGTAATTAGGTTGTCCCATATGGGGCTCACAATCTTAATCCCCATTTTACAGATGAGGTAACTGAGGCACAGAGAAGTTAAGTGTCTTGCCCAAGGTCACAGAGCAGACAAGTGGTGGAGCTGGGATTAGAATCCATGTCCTCTGACTCCCAAGCCCCTGCTCTTTCCACTAAGCCACCTGCTTCTCTAAATAGAGATGGGAGTTAAAGCCATGGGAGCGAATGAGTTCTCCAAGGGAGTGGGTGTAGATGGAAAATAGGAGGAGACCCAGAATTGACCCTTGAGGGACTCCCACTTAGGAGGTGGGAGGCAGAGTAGGAGCCTGCAAAAGTGACTGAGAATAAGCCACCAGAGAGATAAGAGAATCAGGAGGGGACAGTGTTATTGAAGCTGAGGTTGGATAATGTTTCCAGGAGAAGGGGGAACCACTGCAGATCGTCATGAATGTGCTTCTTCGGAATCATCGATCTAAGTGAATCCTAAATAACTTACTCTGCCAGAACAGTATGATCTAATGTGATAGTTTTGGGGAATCTTGGCCCTAAATTCAGGCCAAAATATCCCCAGCAGCACTGTGGAGGCCCAGGACACCCGTTAGCTTCTGCTGGATCCTAAACCCCTCTCGTTCTTCCCTAATAATAATAACTCTGCTAACTACGTGCCAGGCACTGTACTAAGAAGTGGGGTGGATACAAGCAAACTGGGTGAGAAACAGTCCCTGTCTTATGTGGGCTCACAGTCCCAATACTGAGCATCTGAGGTACAGATGAGTGAAATGACTTACCTAAGTGAAATGACTTACCCAAGGTCACACAACAGACACGTGGCAGAGTCGGGATTAGAACCCATTACCTTTTGACTCGCAGGCCCATGCTCTATCCAGTACTCCATGCCGCTTCCCTTCCAGGCATAGGTGGAATTTTGGGGTTCTCTGCTTAGCAAATCTCAGATCCTGTGCCCCTTACTTCGTTGCCACCACACCGTTTCTCAAGTTTAAGCATCTCCCCAAAGGCAAGGGACTCACTCAATGGACTAGCCTACCAATGCCACCATCGCTCTCCCAGGACAAGCTACAGGAAGCTGGGAGAGAAAGAATGTCCTCCCAGCTTTCCCACTCTTCCCTGCTCCCTGAGCTTCTCCTCCAGCCACTACTGCGGGCTGGATCCGAATGCCATTAAATAGACACCTTGGAAGTAGTATTACTGTGTTATCCGGAAACACATAGAACAGATCAAACCACATAACCCTATCTCTATCAGTTTTCCCTCTGAACACTATCTTTGCCCCTGTAGGTTTCTTAATGCGGTCCTTTCCTGTCTTCTCTGGCGATGTCCCAGGTTCGTACAATAAGTGCTTGACAAATACCATTATTATTGTTTTTATTATTATCCTCTCCAAATCCTTCTGTCAGGACCTCAGATGCTCAGATAGCTTGTTTTTCTGGTCCTTTCCTCTTCTCTCTGGAGATGTCCCAGGTTCCAGGCTCATCCTCCCCTCAGGTCTTCGAATGCTCAGCTCGTTCTTCTGGCTCTTTCCCCTCTTCTCTCAGGGTGTTCCAGTTTCCAGGGTCATCCTCTGCAAATCCTCCCCTCAGGTCTTCGGACGCTCAGTTAGCTCATTATTCTGGTCCTTCCCCATCTGAGGTCGGAGTCCCGCTCCTCTGGATCCCTAATCCCAGGTCCCTGAACGTTTTGGCCTGGAACTCCCTCCTCCTCCTAATATGCCAGACCACCACTCGCCCCACCTTCAAAGCCTTATTAAGATCACTCTAGACTGTAAGCTCGTTGATGTCAGGGAATGTGTCTGTGTATTGTTATTTTGTATTCTCCCTAGCATTTAGTGCACACAGTAAGCACTCAATAAATACGATTGAATGAATGAATGAATCACATTGCCTCCAAAAGGCCTTCCCCGTCCAAGCCCTCTTTGTCCCAGCTCCCTCTCCCTTCTGCATCATCTATGCACTTGTATCCATGACCTCTGGACTTTCTTTATTCACCCCAACCTCAACCCTGTTATACTTATGTACATTTCTTTTTATATTAACGTCTGCCTCTCCCTCTTGACTATAAGCTCGTTGTGGGCAGGGAACATGTCTACCACCTCTGTTGTACTGCACTCTCCCAAGCACTAAGTATAGTATTCCGCACACGGCAAGCTCTCAGTAAATACCATTTATTGATTGATTCTGGTCAGCCTAACTGTCTCTGTCCCTGGGATGTGCCTGAATCACATCTCAGACGTTCTCTCTCTTCTACCGGCCACGCTCCCTCCTGCCGCCCCCCACATACACCCCATTTATCCTTCCCTCTGATAGGCTGGGGTCCAAGTCAATACCATATAGGCTCTAGTTCCTGTTCCAGTTAACCTTCCTTCAGGAAGTTTATTTCCTTCTGTGTTGGTCCTCCCTCTCCAGAGTGTGGAGAGCCAGTTGCGCTGTGCCTGCAATCAGCATTTTTTAAAATGCAGTGGAAATTATTTTACAAACATGGAATTAAATTTCAGTATATATCCCAAGGCTTTTAAAGTATCCTTACTGTGGATTCAATTTCATAGGAAGGTGATATATATGAGTACCTATAGCATGTGTGGAAAATGATTGTACTTACCGGTTCAATCATTTCTGAATCAGTTGTTTTAAATGAGTTGGGAAAAATGTATTTTTTTTTCTTTTGCAATTAGTAAAACAGCATGGGAAGGAAGGGAGAAAAACTACTGGATATTTAAAAAGATTTCAAAAGTTAGAGGTGAAGCAGCAAGTATAGACTGGTGGCAATCCAGTTTCCTTCAGGATGTGTGTGTCCACCACTTAAATGCGTAGTGCCATTTAAGATGTGCCCCTACAGGTTTGGGGACAGGAAAGGGTGCCATAGCTAGTGGGCACAACCATGTCAGAAAAGGATTATAGGGGAGACTAAGATGGTGGCTCCACTTCTGGTCTCCCCCTTTAGACTGTGAGCTAGTTGTGAGCAGGAATAGGCCTGTTTGTTATATTGTATTCTCCCAAGTGCTTAGTAAAATGCTTTGCACACGGTAAGTGCTCAAATAAATACAGTTGAATGAATGAATAAATGAATGAATGAATGGTCTCCTGCTGGCAATAAGAGAAAGATGATGATGATGATGGTTGTGGTATTTGTCAAGCACCGTTCTCAGCTACTCAGGTTGGACACAGTCCCTGTCCCACATGGGGCTCACAGTCTAAATCTCCATTTTACAGATGAGGGAAATGAGGCACAGTTTAAGTTCTCAAGCAGGAATCTCCTCAACACGGGAGGAGATACACTTCCTGAGAGAAGGTTAATTGGAACAGGAACTACAGCCTATATGATATTGACTTGGGGACTGAGAAGTTAAGTGATTCACCCAAGGTCACATGGCAGACAAGTGGCAGAGTCAGAAATAGAACCCAGGTCCTTCTGACTACCAGGACCATGCTCTATCCACCAGGCCATTCTGCTTCCCTAATGAGATTGTCACATTTGAGTTTCTGGTGCTCCTGGGACTCCAGGGGCTGGGCACAGGTGGAATCCTCTGGAGGGCAGGGTGGAGATTGGAACTGCGGTGCGCACATACCCATTGGGATCTGAGGAAGCTTCTCTCATCCAGCCCCATTCACTAGTGAGGACCGGAGAAGCAGCTGTGGAGAACGAGTCAACACTCCTCCTCTTCTCCCTTTTTATTTCTTTTTCTTCTGCTCTTTCTCCCTCTTCTTCTTCCTCCCTTTTCCGTTTTCTCTCATTCTCTTCCTCCCATATTCCCCCAAATCCACCCCCACCCTCAAAATTCTGGTGGTGACAGAGAAAAGACATGGTCCCTGCCTTCAAGAAACTCCTCCCCCCCCCCACTAAGGTATTCATCCCTCTTCATCGTGATGTTAGCCTCCTTTTGTGTTGCCTGAGGGCTAGCAGACATCCCCCCCACACACATTCACACATATACAGTAAAATCTCATTCATCAGGAAGAAACGTGGGTGCATTGTTTGATGGCTGGCAACATTCATCTTGCTGTAAATGAAGATTTACCAGTAGGAAGAGATTTTGAACTCACACAAAAAGCCCTAAATATGCCGCCTGACGGCAGCAGTCTGCTCGCTGGCGTCCTCCTCCTTGGTGCACTAGCCAGTCCTGTCAGCACTGCCGTGAAGCAGCTGATCTTGAAGGTCGCATAACTCAGCTCTTTAATTTGCATCTCACTGAAATACGAGTCTGCATCCGGGATGCAATGGCGACTTCATTTTTCCCCCTGATTTAACATCAGCCTGTCCTTTTCTGTGATTTAGGAATCGAGGAGGATCCCAAGGTGTCCCAGGCCTGGAAAGGGAAGAACAGGGGAGTGGGAGGTAAAAGCTATATACCTTCCTTCCGGGGGCCTACATTTTTTTACCATGTCCAGTGCCACTTAAAGTGACACAACAGGCTTGAAATAGTAGATGTTCTAGTTTCTAAGAGCCTCGGTTTCTATTTGTCCAGCATCATTGAAAAAATAAAACATGCCATTCCATTTTAAAACAAAGGTAGCAATTCAAGGGCAGAGAGTAGAGATGGTTATGAATGACTGCCAGATAGCAGCTTACTTCCCAGGAAAGGGAGGAAAGCAGAGTGATGGGGTTCGCCCCAGAAGTACAGACAAAAGCCGCCAGCTCCACCTGGACAATAAATCCCCAGGGTCCCTCACTCCAGGGTTCCGACAAGACTTGTTTCCAAGGAGAGCTGAGCAGACCCAGAATCTTTCTGACCTATTGGCTCCTGCCTGCTTGAGGGCTTAAACTTGTACCAAGCTCTGTAAATAGAAGCTGGTTTACAGGTGGCTTGTAATTTAATCACTTAATCACTTAATCAGTGATATTTACTGGGCACTTATTTTGGACAGGGTCCTTTAGTACATGTTTCTAAAAAATACAATCAGTTCTCATCTCCCCACTCCTCAAGAACCTCCCCATCCACCTCCCCATCAAATAGAAACTCTTTACCACTCAATCAGCTCTACCCCTTCTTCTTTTACCTGGCAGATTTCCTACTACAAGCCAATCTGCACACTTTGCTCTGCTAAGGTCAGTTTATTCACTTTATTTCACTCTTGTGTCTCCCACCACCAACCCCTTGCCCCCATCCTCTCTCTGGCCTGGGACTCTCTCCTCTTTTGTAGCCAACAGACAACTACTTTCCCCTCCTTCAAAACCCTCCTAAAATCACATCTCGTCCAAGATGCCTTGCCAGGCTAAGACCTCATTTCCCCTATTTTCTCTCCCTCTGTATCACCTTTGGACTTGGATCTGTACCCTTTGAGCACTTGCTAGTCACCCCACCTCAGGCCCGCAGCATTTACACACATGTCCACATTTCATTTTAATGCCCGCCTGTCTCTCTACACTGTAAGCTCCTTGTTGGCAGAGCATATACCTATTAACTGTGTACACTCCCAGGCACTTAGTACAATGCTCTGCACGCAGTAAGCACTCAACAAATACCATTGTTTGATTGACTAAGTGTTTGGAAGAGTACAGTAATTATAAGTAGACACATTCCCTGCCTTCAGGGAGTTTACAATCAATCTAGTCAGGGAGGCAGACATTAAATCATGGAAGGGAAGTAGCAAAGTACATATGCACCTACAGACTGTGGGGCTGGGGTTGAGGTATCAAAGTGTTTAAGGGGTGCAGACCTAAGAACATAGGTGACCCAGAAGGGAGGGTGAATAGGGTGGGGAAATGAGAGGTTAGTCAGGGAAGGCTTAATAATAATAATGGTCGGTCAGATATGACACACACAGCCATGTGAGACCGCCCCTTCCATCCTCCAATCCCTTCACACAGTCAGGAAAGAACCCAGTGTGGCTAGGGCCAAAGAGGAAGCATAGGCAGGGAAAAACTACTAGGGAAATATTAAGGGAAAATAATATTAATCTGTCAGGTCAATGGGGACGAGGAACCCGGCTACGAACTCTGTTGTATTGTACTCTTCCAAGCGCTCAGTACAGTATTCTACACATAGTAAGCACTCAGTAAATACCACTGACTGTGATGATGATGATGACCGACAAGACCTCTTTTGCTTCAAGAGGAAATGTTGGCCTGAGCTCTGGAGGAGTTGATGAGTTAATAATAATAATAATAATAATAATGATATTTGTTAAGTACTTACTAACTGCCAGGCATTTTACTAAGCTTTGGGATGAATACCAGCAAATCAGGTTGGACACAACTCTGATCCCACATGGGTTCACCGTATCAATCCCCATTTTACAGATGAGGTAACTGAAAAGTTACCTGCCCAAAGTCGCACAGCAGACAAGTGACAGAGCCGGGATTAGAACCCAGGTCCTTCTGACTCCCAGGCCCATGATCTGACCTCATTGCCATTCCAGTTTACTGAGAATCCAGGAAGAGATCACTAGTGGTCTAGATGGTGTGATGTCAGAAATCCAGTGTGCCCTGGAGCTTCAGAACCCAGCATTAGCCATGCCAGTGGGGCTTCCACCCCCACCTTTAGGGGGCTCCAGTTTGAGCACCCACTTGAATGGGGGTGGCAGCTACTTCAGCCCACTCCCATATGGACATACGTCACTGGAGTTAGTTTGCTCCGTTTGGGCTTTCAATACCACCACCAATACTATTTATCAGGTGTTGTCATGTACAGAGCTGGAGACTCCCCATTCCTTCATTTTTTGAGTGCTTACTTTGTGCAAAGCACTGTACTAAGCTCTTGGGAGAGTTCAGTAAGCTTGGATCCTTTCACTGGATAGATCCTGCTACATGTCCGATGACTGCGGAGTGGTTTCCCATGTAACACTTCCACTCCAGGAGACCATGGAAGTGTCTTCCGCTGTATAGGGAGGGCAAGAAACTGGGCACTAGCAACTGGACCGCATGGCTACTGGGGACTCCAAATGCCCTTGAGAGAAGAAGGAATACTGTTGGTGGGACTATCTATTGGGCCATCAGGTAGCATGGATCAGGAGTGGGGTCAAAGGACTAGGGAGTGCGGGTAGGGGGTTGAGAGCCGGGGATGGGGGAAAGAGTAGGATGCAGGAGCTAGGGGATTGGGAGCTCGTCCTCTAGACTATAAGCTTGTTGTGGGCAGGGAATGTGTCTCTTTATTATTAAATTGAACTCTCCCAAGCACTTAGTACAGTGCTCTGCACAGAATAAGCGCTCAATAAATATGATTGAATGAATGAATGAGAACTGGAAACATTGAACAAAGAACAGATAACAATAATAATAATGATGGCATTTGCTAAGCGCTTCCTATGTGCCGGGCACTGTTCTAAGAGCTGGGGTAGATACAAGGTAATCAGATTGTCTCATATGGGTCTTACAATCTTAATCCCCATATTGCAGATGAGGTAACTGAGGCCCAGAGTAGTTAAGTGACTTGCCCAAAGTCACACAGCTGACAAGTGGCAGATTCGGAATTAGAACCCTCAACCTCTGACTCCCAAGCCCGGGCTTTTGCTTTTTGACCTTCTCCCTTTCCTCTTTGCCAGAGCCTAGAGAGAGTGAGATCATCAGCATTAAGAGAAGCAGCGGGTCGTAGTGGACAGAGCACGGGCATGGGAGTCAGAGGATCGGGGTTCTAATCCCAGCTCTGACTGTGTGACCTTGGACAGTGTGACCTTGGGCAGGTCACTTCACTTCTCTGTGTCTCAATTCCCTCATCTTTTAAATGGGGACTATGCACCCCATGAGGGGTATGGACTGTGTCCAACCTGATTACCTTGTATCTACTCCAGCACTTAGTGCAGTGCCTGGCACATGGTAAGTGCTTAACAAATGCCATTTAAACAAAAAAAAAATCAGCAAAGTGGTTCAAGTACAAACTCGTTAGGGGTAAGGACTGTAGCATGCTTTCCCTTAGTAACTCCCCGTAGCATCTAGTGAAAGACCCTACAAAGAGAAGACCCTTGAGAGAGGCTTGGTGAAGAGGAGACGGAAGAAGTAGTATAGTTGAATTTGGATGTTGAGTGGTCAAAAGTCAACTTCTAATCCAGGACAGGTGTAGAAAGCAGACTCCGGTGGAATCCACTCAAAGTCATCTTTACAAGAACAAGAGAAAGACCAGGAAAAATGTCAGGTATCTAGACAATTGTTCTAGGAGAAGTAGCGTGGCCTAGTGAAAAGAGGACAGGCCTGGGAGTTTCAGAGGACCTGGGTTCTAATCCCAGCTGTGCCATTTTGTCTGCTGTGTGACCTTTGGGAAGTCGCTTTAGTTCTCTGGTCTTCGTTTTCTTCATCAGAAAAATGGGGATTCAATACGAGTTCTCCCTCCTACTTAGACTGTGAGTCCAAAGAGGGTTAGCGACCGTGTCCAGTCAGATTATCTTTTATCGACCCTAGCACTTAGTATAATGCTTAGAACATAGTAAGCACTTAACAAATAATATTTTTTAGTAGTTGTACGCTCAAAGAAGATCCCAGTGATGGGTATCCATGATGTAGACAGAAGCAGCATGGCATAATGGATAGAACAATGGCCCGGGAGTCAGAAGGTCATGGGTTTTAATACCGACTCCTCCACTTGTCTGCTATGTGACCTTGGGCAAGTCACTTCACTTCTCTGGGCCTCCGTTACTTCATCTGTTAAATGGGGGCTGGTGAGCCCCACATGGGACAGGGACTGTGTCCAACCCGATTTGCTTGTATCCACCTCAGTTAGTATTATTACTGTACTGTAAAACTTTGCTGAAATCCACAAGGCTAGTTCTGACATGGCAACTAAAGGATCTTCCTTGATGGCTGGTATGTTTGAAAGGTGTTTGGAAGGGGACAACGCCTTCTTAGGGCTGGATCAGGCCTGCTCTGTTCTGTCACCAGATCCTGTATGAAATGACCATCTGGACCGGAGATATCGAAGGGGGAGGCACCGATTCCAATATCTTCATGACTCTTTATGGTGTCAATGGGAGCACGGAGGAGATGCAGCTGGATAAAAAGAAAGACAGGTAGGTCGGGGAACTCGAGGCCCCTCCTCCTTCCTTACAGCTAACAAACAGGGGGCTCACCCTGGCTGCATCTACTAATCCTGCTCTGCCTACTAACCCCTCCTACCACCTCCCAGGAAAAGCTCAGGCTTCTCAAAAGGGTTCCAGTGGTTTAAGCCTTTGTTAATTTCTGCAAATTCATCTACAATGATGGAATAGCAATAATAATAATTGTGGTATTTGTTAGGTGCTCACTATGTGCCACTGGGATAGATACAAAGTAATCAGGTTGGACACAGTCCCTGTCCCACATGGGGCTCACAGACTTAATCCCCATTTTACAGATGAGGGAACTGAGGCACAGAGAAGTGAATTGACTTGCCCAAGGTCACACAGCAGACGGGTGGCAGAGTCAGAATTGGAACCCAGGTCCTCTGATTCCCAGGCCTTTCCTCTTTCCACTAGGCCATAGTTTTATTTTGGACTGTTGTTGACTCAGAGATCTCTGGTCAGTAACAACATTTGCAAGCAAAAGATCTTAGTGGCCCTTTTTTTAATAGTATTTGTTAAGCACTTACTATGTGCCAAGCATTATACCAAGATCTGGGGTAGATTCAAGCTAATCGGGTTGGACACAATCCATGTCCCACATGGGGCTCGCAGCCCTAATCCCCATTTTACAGATGAGGAAACTAAGGCACAGAGAAGTGAAGTGCTTTGCCCAAGGTCACAGAGCAGACAGGTGGCAGAGCCAGAATTAGAACCCAGGTCCTCCGGTTCCAAGGCCTGTGATCTTTCCACTAGGCCACAGTTTTACTTCTGACTATTGGTGACTCAGAGGTCACTGGTCAATATCAGTATTTGTAAGTGCAGAAGCTTAGTAGCCCTTTTTTATAGTATTTGTTAAATGCTTACTATGTGCCAAGCACTATGCTAAGATCTGGGGTAGATTCAAGCTAATCAGGTTGGACACAATCTATGTCCCACATGGGGCTCATGGTACTAATCTCCATTTTTCAGATGAGGCAACTGAGGCTCAGGGAAGTGAAGTCCCACAGCAGACCAGTGGCGGAGTTGGGATTAGAACCCAGCTCCATTTGACTGCCAGACCTGTGATATAACCACTAAGCCACACTTCTTCTCTTGACACTTCTAGAGCTGGATTTGTGTCCACCTCCTGACTAGGGGAAATCTACCGAACTCTCACGGAGGGGGATTATCTCTAGCTCTGGATTTAGGGATTTCTCACCCGGTCAAATTCACCTGGCAGTGGCTTGGAGGGCAGATGGAAAAATCTCACCGAGCTACAAAAGGAAGTGACTCACACAAAAATGCAGATGAGGTGGTTGAGGAAACTGAATGATGAGGAATCACCCACATAGACTGAGTAATTTATCACGGAACGGAAAAAAAAAGTGTGTGGTGACTTCATTGGGTTTTACGGAGTAACGACGGATTAAGAGAAAATCACATCCCATCCTCTCCCTTTAAAAAAAAAAAATGATCTAGTCCAGTGAAAGGAGGATCTGGCAGTGGAAATGGAAAAGCCAAACAGTAAAGATAAATAAAGAGGCAGCGTGGGCCTGTCAGAAGTGAATAAGCAAGCGGGGGCAATACTATTTGATGGGGGGGTTGGAGTTTGTGGAAAAGCATTTCCATAACCGTAGCAATGGCTGCCAGGGAGGAAAACCATCCTGCTGGTCTTCTAAGCATCCTCTGATGGTCCCCGACAGAGATGTTGATTACACCATCAGGCTGACCTAGCATGGTATTGTCGCTGCTGAAGTGCAGTGCCTCGACCCAGAATGGTACCGCATATGTTCTTGGCTTCTTGTTGGACGGATGGCCGGCGAGCACAGGTTTCATCTTCCCCCAGGGCAGAGCATAGGTGACGGGCTTGAGCGGCAGCAGGAGGACCTAAGGGTAGACTTGCGGAAGAACTTCCCAAAAGACGGTGGCTCAGAAGCATATGACTAATCTCTTGGGAACTTAGAGGGTACTTAGACTGTGAGACCCCTATGGGACAGGGACTGTGTCCAACCTAATTAACTTGTATCTACCCCAGCGCTTAGGACAGTACTTGATGCATAGTAAGTGCTTAACAAATGCCATAATTATTATTATTATTCTTATTGAGGGGAGCAGCTCTCTTTTTAGGGTGATTGAATGAGATTAAACAGTCAGAGGTTGGGACTTTTTCGTACCTGGAGAACTAATTGTAATATTATTATTATAATCTATTAAATGCTTAGTAAATTCCTCCTCCAAGCTGTAAGCTCCTGGTGGGCAGGAAACATGTCGACCACCTCTGTTGTACTGTACTCTCCCAAGTGCTTGATAATGTTGGTATTTGTTAAGCACTTACTATGTGCAGAGCACTGTTCTAAGAGCTGGGGGAGATACAGGGTCATCAGGTTGTCCCACGTGAGGCTCACAGTCTTCATCCCCATTTTACAGATGAGGTCACTGAGGCCCAGAGAAGCAAAGTGACCTGCCCACAGTCACACAGCTGACAAGTGGCAGAGCCAGGATTCGAACCCATGTACTCTGACTCCCAAGCCCGGGCTCTTTCCACTGAGCCACGCTGCTTCTATGCTTAGTACCTTGTTCTGCACAAAATGCTCAATAAATACCATTGATAGATTGACTGACTGGTGCGCACCAAACCCTGAGATAGAAAGGAGATCATCAGATCAGATGGCTCCAATGCAACCAAGGAATCCCTGTGTAAGGGAGAGAAAGAACTGTTACTTTATCTCCATTAAGCAGTTGAGAAAACTGAAGCAGGGAGAGACTCAGTACATCTATTCAGCCAAACATGTTCAGGTAGGGGTGTCAAGAGAGATGGGAAGTTAGGAGGAGGAGGAACTGATTTGGGAGGGAAGATGAAGTGTTTGACTTGATGCGTGCTCAGTTTAAGGGGCCAGTAAGACTTCCGTGTTGGAGATGTGTGTATTCAGTTGGTGGGAAAGTTGGAATTAGAATCCAGGCCTTCTGCTTCCCAGGCCTGCACTTTTTGTTGCCCCCCTATGGTAATACGGAAACATTTTTCAGCCAATTTTTTCAGCTATCCCACAGGCAGGCAGGATGTTCTTTTCAAAACAGTCCCCAGGGCAGAACCACCGAGTTGGTGGGTACAATTGTATTTCAAATTTTATTCCGAACTATCCTCTTTGTAGGGACACTATGAAAGGACAGTTTAGATCAATGTTTCTGGCATTCCTTGCAAGGTAGAGTTGTCAAAAGCACTAAGTCTGTGCCCCATGCTTGAGCATAGCCTAGTGGACAAAGTATGGGCCTGGGAGTCAGAAGGTCCTGAGTTCTAATCCCTGCTCTCCCACTGTCTGATGTGTGACCTGTATCTCTGTGTCTCAGTTCCCTCATCTGTAAAATGGGGATTAAGACTGTGAACCTCTTGTGGGACAGGGACCTATTTGCTTGTATTCATCCTAGTGTTTAGTACAGTGCCTGGCACCTAGTAAGTGCTTAACAAACACCACAGTTATTAGCATTATTATTATTAGGGGAGGGCCAAGCAGGGGAAGTCATAAAAATATTAACCAACAGGTTATTTGTTAACTACTATGTCCCAGGTGCTGGGGAAGATAGACTGCCACCAAATCATAGTGTGGGGCTCACAATCTAAAGGGGAAGGAGACTCGATTTTGCAGAGGAAGGAACTGAGGGACAGAGAAGTGAAGGGGTTTTTTTTTTAATGGCCTTTGTTAAGCACTCACTATGTGCTAGACACCGTATTAAACACTGAGGTAGGAACAAGATAATCAAGTTGGACAAAGTTCATGTCCCACATGGGGTTCACAGTCTTAAACCCCAATCAATCATATCTACTGAGCACTTGGGAGAATACAATATAACAGAGTTGGTAAGACGCTTTCGCTGCCCACAACAAGCTCACAGTCTAAAATCTCCATTTCGCAAATGAGGTAACAGAGGCACAGAGAAGTGATTTGTCTAAAATCACCCAGCACACAAGGGGAAGAGACAGGATTAGAACCCAGATCCTCTGACACTCAATCTTGTGCTTTTCTACTAGGACATGCTATTTCTGCCTTCCTATTGAGAAGTAGAAGCAGAGAGACTATATAACACATCTACTCCAGCTCTTAGAACAGTGCTCAGCACATAGTAAGCGCTTAACAAATACCAGCATTATTATTATCATTCAAGGGGCTTTGATGAATGGGAGCAGGGGAGCTAAAACAGAGCCTGGATAATAGAGTGGGGTTGAGAGAAGGTTTTTTTAAGATGAACTTTCTCCTCCGCCAAAACGTATCTCCCTGAGCCGTCGGAAGGCTTCTGGGACAGGGAGAGTGGTGGGAGTGTCCACAGAGATGGAAAGTTAGGAGGAGGAGGAATGGATTTTGGTTGGAAGGTGAAGCGTTTAACTTTAGGCACATTCAGTCTAAGGTGCTGACAAGACCTCCATGTGGAGATGTCCTGAGGGCAAAAGGAAAGCAGGAGAGAGTTTGGGGCACCAGCTTGGAGCAGGTAGCTGAAGCTATGCTAGTGAATGAAGTCTCTGAGGGAGTGAGCGCATAATGAGAGGAGAAGGGGACCCAGAACAGAGCCTTGGGGAAACTCACAGTGGGGAGTGGAGTTGGAAGGAGAACCAGCAAATGAGACTGAGGAGGAGAATCCGGAGAGCCCCATTTCAGTGAATTCAAGAGCTCGTATAAGGCTTATTAACGGTTAGAGCATGCTCAGAGAGGTGTTCATTTAGACTTCCCTTCTGAATCAGCCTGCTGTTACCTCCTTCTCCCACTAAGTTGGGAGAAAGAGGGTAGGGCTGCAGTATTTTTCAGCCAGTGGCATAGGACAGGGGCTAGGAACTATCTCGGTAAGGAGCTCAAGGGCAAAGAACCCTGCAGTTTATCTGCACAGAGGGTAACTATTGATTTATTGTTCAGGAACTTGTCTCTTGCAGTTGTGGAATAGGTTATGATTCCTTGGGGCTTTGGGCTGCGGAAGTGTGGAGAGGCGGGGAGTTGTGTTTATTTCTAGGCTCTTTTGGATATCGGTCATAGCAGTTGTATCTGTTTTAGGTTATAAGGAATCCGTTAACCTATTCTGTACAGTGCCCAGGTAGTACCTAATGAGGCTTCAGAAATTTTCTCCTTCCCAAACTAAATTCTTCCACCTGTCAGGTTAGTTCTTCGTTCTCACAACCTGCCATTGCTCCTTTGCATATATCGATTTCTACACGCTGTTAGTTAAGCCTTTCTCCCTCCTATCTGAAAATGACTGGTGGCCTGTCTCTACTGTTATATTTTAAACTCTTTGAGGACTGTAGTCTCGTCTTCGTCACCTACTGGACTCTCCTAATCAAACGATCAACAGTATTTATTGAGCACTTTGTGCAAAGGACTGAGCTCTTGGGAGAGTTCGATACAAAACGATCCTTGCCCTCGAGGAACTTACAGTCTAAGAGAGGGAAGAATAAGAATGGCACCCCCATTTTAGAGACATTTTCTTATACCTTTGATTCAGTGCTCTGCTCAATAAATACTACGAGAAGCAGCATGGCCTAATGGCAAGAGCACGGGCTTGAGAGTCAGAGGTCATAAGTTCTAACACTCGCTCTGCCACTTGTCTGCCCTGTGACCTTGGGCAAGTCACTCAACTTCTCTGTGCCTCTGTTATCTGTAAAATGGGGATTGAGACTGTGGGCCTCATGTGGGATAGGGACTGTGGGCCCCATGTGGGACGGGGACTGTGTCCCACCTGATTACCTTGTACCTACCCCAGAGCGTAGAATAGTGCTTGGCACATAGTAAGCTCTTAACAAATGCTATTATTATTAATAATAAATACTATTGAATGACCAAGGAGAATCATTCAATAATCACATTTATTGAGTGCTTACTGTATGCAGAGCAAAATATTAAGAGCTTGGGAGAGTACAATATAACAGAGTTGGTAGACACGTTCTCTTGCCGTAATGACCTTACTATCTAGAGGGGGAGGCAGGCATTAACATAAATCAATAAATTATGGCTATGTACCTAAGTGCTGTAAGACTGAGGGTGGGGTGAACATCAGATGCTAAAAGGGCACAGATCCTAGTTCACAGGTGACACAGAAAAGACAGAGAGAGAGATGGGGAAATGAGGGTTTATTCTGGGAGGGTCCCAGTAGGCCAGAATTGAGTACCTCTTTGGCCTAGTATTGCCCCAGTGGGAAGGAATGTGGATAGGCTGGAGTCGTGGAAGAGTATTCAACCTCTTCTGCCTCCTCCCTCTCCTTCTACACATTTCTTCTACCAGGTTTGCCTAGTTTCTCTTGCCCTCTGGGACTCAAATCCCTCCAGCCTCCTTCATCCCCTTTCCTCTACCTTGCTCATTCCCTCCATTTCTGCTCCAATCCTGGCTGGAAGCTGTGCTGAATGTTTTGGAGAAACAAACTGAGAAGCAGTGTGGCCTAGTGGATAGAGCACGGGTGAGGGAGTCGGAAGGACCTGGATTCTAATCCCAGCTTCACCACTTGTCTGCTGTGTGACTTTGAGACTTCAGCTCTCTGTGTCTCAGTTACCTGATCTGTAAAATGGGGATTAAGACTGTGAGCCCTATGTGGGACAGAGACTGGGTCCAATATGATTGTCTTGAATTTACCCCAGGGCCTAGTACAGTGCCTGATATATAGCAATAACAATAATAATAACAATGAACCAAGCACTGTTGTAAGCACTGGGGTAGATTCAAGTTAGTCAGATTGGACACAAGTCCCTGTTCCACTTAGGGCTCACATTCTTAATCCCCATTTTACAGATGAGGTAACTGAGGCCCAGAGAAGTGAAACAACTTCCTCAAGATCACATAGCAGAAATGTGGTAGACCCAGAATTAGAACCCATAACCTTCTGACTCCCAAGCCTGTGCTTTATCCACTAAGTCATAGTAAATGCTTAACAAATACCATAATTATGATTATTATTATTATTATTATTATTAGCATGACCAAGTGTAAAGAGCACAGGTCTGGGTGTCAGGAGTCTTGATTCTTATTCCAGCTCTGCCACTTTTCTGCTCTGAGACCTTGGGCAAGTGATAATAATAATAAGCAGTAATGATAATAATAATTGTGGTATTTAAGTGTTTACTATGTGCCAAGTTAAGAGCTGGGGTGGATACAGGCAAATCAGGTTGGGCACAGTCCCTCAATCCCCATTTTACAGATGAGGTAACTGAGGTGCAGAGAGGTGAAGTGACTTGACTGAGATCACAGACAAGTGGCAAAACCGAGATTAGATCCCAGGTCCTTCTGACTCCCAGACCTGTGCTTTATCCACTAGGCATCACTGCCTCGTATCACTTTAACTTCTCTTTACCTCGGTTTCCTCATCTGCAAAATGAGGATGAAATACTCGTTCCCCCTCCCTCATAGACAGTCAGCCCCGGCTCGTCGGGGACTGTGTCCAGCCTGATTATCTTGTAGTTACCCCTACACTTAATGCAGTATTTGTCATGTAATAAGCGCTCAACAAATACTATAATGGTTATCTTTATTATATTAATGATGATGGCATTTGTTAAGTGCTTACTATGTGTAAAGCACTGTTCTAAGCACTGGATTGAGTGTAAGAGACTTTCTCCAGCTCCCATCCCGCACGGCCAGTTCTCACATCAAACAGTGAAGAACTGAGAGAGGGCGTCCTGGCCCGGTCCCCGGTCCCATTCTAGCCCTCCAGATGGCAGAGGGGTGGCTGAGTGGTCTGTCTAATCCTCCCAGATTCGAGCGGGAACAGGACGATACCTTCATCGTGGAGATAGCGGACATCGCCCCCTTCACCAAGATGCGGATCCGGATCGATGGGTTGGGCACCCGCCCAGAGTGGTACCTGGAAAAGGTAATGCCTTGGTCTGGCCCCTCCACCCTCCCCTGCTTCTCCCTAGTTACCTTCCCCTCCTTCCTCTGGAGGGGACTGGGTCGTCGAAGTGTGTGTGCATAAAGTAGGAACAAACCAGAGAGGAGTGCCGTGTCTACGCACTTGGACATGTGACCTTTGGACATTTGATATTCACCCCACTCCCACCCACATAGCACTTATGTACATCCCTTTAAATTATATGTTATAAATTGTTAATTTATATTAATGTGAGTCTGCCCACCTAGAGCGTGAACTCACTGTGGGTTAATTCTGCTAATTCTGTTGTATTGTACTTTCCCTAGCGCCTAGTAGAGTCCTCTGCACATAGTAAGCGCTCAATTAAACATTGATTGGCCGAGAAAGGGGAAGGGAGGGGGCAGCTGTCTGAGGAGACAATGGGAAGTTGGAGATAAATTATTATATTATCATTATTGTTGTATTTGTTAAGCACTTACTATGTACCAAGCACTGTTAATAATAATAATAATAATGTTAGCATTGTTAAGCGCTTACTATGTGCAGAGCACTGTTCTAAGTGCTGGGGTAGACACAGGGGAATCAGGTTGTCCCACGTGGGGCTCACAGTCTTAATCCCCATTTTACAGATGAGGGAACTGAGGCACAGAGAAGTGAAGTGACTTGCCCACAGTCACACAGCCGACAAGTGGCAGAGCTGGGATTCAAACTCATGACCTCTGACTCCAAAGCCCGTGCTCTTTCCACTGAGCCGCGCTGCTTTACTATGTGCAGAGCACTGTTCTAAGTGCTGGGGTAGATACAAGCTTAATCAGGTTGGACACAATCCCTCTCCCACGTGGAGCTTGCAATCTAAGTAGGAGGGAGTAGGATATAATCCCTGTGTCTATCCACTCTGTTGCGCTGTACTTTCCCGAGAATTTAGTACAGTGCTCTGCATGCAGTAGGGGCTCAGTAAATGCCATTGATTGATTGATTGATTGATTGATTGAGGAGGGAGTGGTCCACAGTGTCAAAGGCAGTCGAGAGGCCAAGGTGCTTCAGCGTAGAGTAGACCTCATCGGATTTGACCATAAAGTCATAGGTGACCTAAGACAGTGAAATTTCAGTTGGGTGAAGGAGTGGAAAGCCTAATTGCAGTGAGGTACATATCACGAATCCTTACAAAAGAATAAAGGTACCCATCTGTGTACCACGCACAATTCCTCATCACAACTCTAAGGTAAATCCCTCCAATATAGTGAGTAGCTTTAAATATTAGGGCTCTTCCTTTTTTTTTTTTAGTATGTAAGCACTTGCTGTGTGCCAGGCACTGTACTAAGTGCTGGGGTTGATGCAAGCTAATCATGTTTGACACAGTCCATGTTCCACATAGGGCTCACTGTCTTAATCTCCATTTTACTGGTGAAGTAACTGAGGCACAAAAAAGTTAAGTGACTTGCCTGTGGTCACACAGAGGCAAGCGGTGGAGCTGGGATTCGAAACAAGTTCCTCTGATTCCCAGGCCCCTGTTCTTTCCATTAGGCCAGGCTGCTTATCACTGTTTCTGTCCAACTTAACGTTGTTGAGAGTTAAATGCTTCTGATGGGGCAGTCATGGTGGGTGGGAGCTGTTCCCAGCCCAAGGACATTGGCTTAAATTTTCAATCGAAGCGGCATAACCTAAGGGTTAGAGCATGTGCCCGGGAGTCAGAAGGACCTGGGTTCTAATCCCGATTTGCCACTTGTCTGATGTCTGACCTTGGACAAGACATTTCAGTTCTCTGGGCCTCGGTTAGCTCATCTGTGAAATGGGGATGAAGACTGAGAGCCCCACATGGGACATGGATAATGTCCCTCCGGATTAGCTTGTATCTCTCCTAGCGCTTAGTACACTGTCTGGCACAGAGTAAGAGCTTAACAAATACCATAAAAGAAACATGCTCTCCTCAAGGCTGACTTTTCACTGGACATCCAGTCTATGATGAACAAACTGCATCTCTTGAGGGATATAGGATGGGAGGTAACAACTATGATCATAATAATTATGGTATTTGTTAAGTGTTTACTAGGTGCCAGGCACTGTTCTAAGTACTGGAGTGGATACAAACAAATCGGGTTGGACACGCACGGGGCTCACAGTCTTAATCCCCATTTTACAGATGAGGTATCTGAAGCTTAGAGACATTAAGTGACTTCCCAAGGTGACACAACAGACAAGTGGCAGAGCCGGGATTAGAAGCCAGGTCCATCTGACTCCCAGCCCGTGCTCTACCCACTAGGCCAACGGGCAGAGCCTCCTCTCACAGACCTTGCTCTTTCTCAGATCCTCCTGAAGAACATGGACAATGATGACCTGACCATGTTCTACTACGACGACTGGCTGTCCGCACAGCAGGGGGAGAAGCAGACACTGGTGTGCGAGATGCCGGCTGTGATCGATGAGGAGGAGATGATGGAGTGGACATCGTACACTGTCGTGGTCAAGACCAGTGATATTCTGGGTAGGTCCTTCCCGGCTCTGGGTCTCACATCTATAAGGGTAAATTGCAGGGAAATGATTATTACTATTGTAATAATAATAATAGCGGTATTTGTTAAGCACTTACTATATTTGTTAAGCACTTACTATGTGCCAGGTACTGTACTAAGCACTGGGGTAGATACAAGCCAATCGGGTTGGACATAGTTCCTATCCCACATGGGGCTCACAGTCTTCATCCCCACTTTACAGAAGAGAGAACTGAGGCCCCAAGAAGTGAAGTAACTTATTTACTTTTGAAGTCTTACAGCAGACAAGTGGTGGAGCTGGGATTAGAGCCCAAGTCCTCCGACTCCCACGCCCGTGCTTTATACACTAGGCTATGCTGTTTCCCGTTGAGGAAAATTCTTGATTGCTACAGTGACAAAACACAAGACCAAGCTACCCAGGAGTCATTCAGAGGAATTCATTGAATTCTTACTGTGTGCAGAGCTCTGTCCTAAGCACTTGGGAAAGCACAATACAACAGAGTTGGTAGACACAATCCCTGCCCAAAAGCAGTTTACAGAATATAGCTGCCTCTTCATCTTAAAAATGCAATTCACACTCTTCCCAAGAGATTTAGGCCATCGGCCCTGAGGCGGAGGGCTGGATCAAATGGCCCAACGAGGTCTCTTCCAGTGCTAGGGTTCTTGGATTTTGATAACTTCTCAGAAGTTTCCAGATCAAAATCGTTTCCTGACCGATTTCATCATCTCTTTGAAAAAATGATTCTCCCTAAATGAAGCTATTTCGGTAGAGCCTGCCTTCCCGCCCACTTGGTTATACAAGAATCAACTTAAAAACCCTGGATTTAAACCAAAAATTTCCTACAGCATTTTTTCAGGAGCAGAGCGTGCTCTTAAGATGGTTTAGCTGGCAGTGCCATCTTGTCAAAAACAGTCCTATTGTCTGTGAGTTTCTCGTGGTCTTGAATCGCCTCTACTAACTCTGTTGCTTGTTCTTACCCAAGATCTTAGAGTGGTGCTGTGCACACAGTATATGCTCAATAAATACCACTGACTGATATATATGTATGGGTGTATGTGTGTATATGAATGTCTATATATTTATATACACATATACACACAACAAATACACACACACACAGGGTGCTGGGATCTCACGGAATGCATAACTGCCTCCATAATAATGATAATTATGGTATTTATTAAGCATTTATTTTGTGCCAGGCAATGTACCAAGCACTGGGGTGGATACGAGCTGGATTAAGTGTCTGTCCCGCATAGAGCTCCCAGTCTTAATCCCCATTTTACAGACGAGGTAGGTAAGGCACAGAGAACTGAAGTGACTTGCCCAAGCCCACATAACAGACAAGTGGCATGGCTTGGGATTAGAACCCAAAACCTTCTGACTTCCAGGCCCACTCTCTAACCACTGGTCATGCTGCTTCTCCATGATGTGACTAGGATTGAAGTCTCTTCCACACTATGTGCACAGAAGTACAGAGCAGGGCACATTTTTTTTCCTCCCATGTTCCATTTTCATTCATTTCATTCATTCAATCATATTTATTGAGTGCTTACTATATGCAGAGCACTTTACTAAGAGCTCGGGAAAGTATAATACAGCAATAAAGAATGACATTCCCTGCCCACCACAAGCCTACAGTCTAGAGTGGGGGAAGGCAAACATCAATACAAACAAATAAAATTACAGATTTATACAGTAAGTGCTGTGAGGTTGGGAGACTGGGGGAGAGCAAAGGAAGCAAGTCAGGGTGACGCAGAAGGGAGTGGGAGATGAGAAAAGAGCCACTCAGATACCCAGGGCATTGCCAAATAGCCCTGCTTTCTCTTCAGCCAAACCAACAGGATGGGGCCTTTAGGTTGGAAATTGAAGTGGGAGGGGAAAGTGTTAGCCTACTACCAACAGGGCATGTGCTTGATTATCTAATCCAGGAGCAGGGATGGGTTACACTGAGCCATCTGCACTCTCTCTCCATATATCCCTCAGCATATGTTGCAAGATAGGTCAGGGGAAAGCACCAAGCCCGTGGTCACAGAACTAAATACCTTTTGGAGAACTTAGCAGGAACAGGGGCCGTCACTCCTGTGCCCTCTTCACCAGTATTCCCAGTCACAGCTCTGCCCTCCTTACCAGTATCCCCAGCTTTTAATGACAATGGCCAGTTTTAGGGCTGAGTGTCTTTTTCACTGGTTGATAAAAATTCAACAAATGTTAGCCACTAAATATAAAATAAAGGCACAAAATGAAAGAAAATACCCAGATCTTCATTATCTTATCCACGATAAGGATAAGGATCCCCTTTCATTTAAGGGGTAAGGGGAAGGAATGGATAATCGATAAACCTCCACTTTATCAACCCAAAATTAGGAGGAAGGGGAGGGTTCCACCGCAAGCAGAGCATTCTACCATCTGGTTGGGAGCGTACAATAGAGTTGTGCTAAACAATACTTAGCCTCGAAGAGCCTACAGTCTTGGAGTGGAAACAAGCACAAAATCAATTAACGGATAGAGAAGTAGGGCTCTGGATAGGGAATGAGTTCCTCAGAACCTAATCTATTGCACTGTATTCTCCCAAATGTTTACAGTACAGTGTTCCGTACAGACAAAGCCACTTAATAAATACTGATTTTTTAATGGAATTTATTAAACACTTACTATGTGCCAGACACTATACTGAGCACTAGGGTAGATATAAGCTAATCACGTGGGGCTCACAGTCTTAATCCCCCGTTTACAGATGAGGTAATTGAGGTATAGAGAAATGGTGTCTTGCCCAAGATCATAGAGCAGACAAGTGGCAAAGGTGGGACTAGAACCCAGGTCCTTCTTATTCCTTAGCCCATGCTCTATCCACTTTCAAGCACAAAGAACAAGTGTATGCGCCAAGCATTGGGCTAGGTGTTGGAATGCATACAAGGTAATCCTTTCAGACACAGTCATTTATTTCTCTGTCCATTAGTCTTCCCTCCTCCAAACCAAACCCTCCTTTTAACTTTTCCTGCTCTGACCTATCTTCCATCCCTTCAGTCATTTCTGTTGCTCTTCTCTGGACCCACTCCAGTTGCTCCTCAGCCTTTCTAAAATGCTGTGACCAAACCAGGAGGCAATCTTCTAATAAGGGTCTCACCACTGCAGAGTAAAGCAGAGAGATCACTTCCTGGCTCTCATGCTTCTATCTCAGTGCCAATTTGCCTTTTTTCAATATCAGCCTGACTCATTCAGGTTCCGCAAAGGATACTCCATTCTCTGTTATTCGGCATCTTATTTTAGAGATTGTGCAACATCCAGAGCCTTTTTCTCTTTCTTCCTGCTGGTTTCTTTGCCTCGATCAATTAATCAAGGGTATTTATTAAGTGCTTACTGTATGCAGGGTACTGTACTATGTGTTCGGGAAAGTGCAGAACAAAAGAGTTGATAGACATGACCTATCTGGTGAGTTCATTCCCTATGCAGAGCTCCAGCACTGAAGACGCACTCCCCTGCCCACAGAGAGTTTTACAGCAGCATGGTGTAGTGGATAGAGCACGGACCTGGGGGGTCAGTAGGGTGTGGGTTTTAACTCCAATCCCACCACTTGTCTGCTGCTACCTTGGGCAAGTCACTTCACTTCTCTGTACCTCAGTTGCCTCATCTGTAAAATGGGGATCCCCACAGTCCAACTCGATTTGCTTGTATCCACCCCAGTGCTTAGTATTGTGCCTGGCACATAGTAAGTGCTTAACAAATTCCATCGTTATTGTTATAGTTACTGTTATTATTATTAGAAGATGCCACAGATGGTAAAATTCGCCTTTGGCTGCGTGTGACCAGAAAGACCAGCCTGGGACTCAAAGCATCCTTTCCCCTGCAGATCCATAAGGGTTGTCATATTTTTTGCTGGCATTTCATGGATCGGTTTTTGCTTCTGCCTCACCTCACCACCCTCACGAAGCTTGGGCTCAAAAAGAGCTGTTCCTTTCTTGACTGCAGAGCACCTTGCTGGTCTACCTGCAACAACTGACTTTCAGTTTTCAGGTGGGTTGCAGCATTGTCTGAGAATTTCTTTTCACACATCCTTAGTGGACATGGCATTTGATGAATACCACATTTAACTAGGTACCTGAAAGTATCTGAAGGGTTTTATGAGGCTGTCCACTGATAACCGAAAAAGAGGAAATACATTACCTTTAAACAGGAGAGGTTTGGGTTGAGGGGGAGAAATAGTTGAATTAGGAGGATAAAATGCTGGAATGGTCTACAAAGGGAGATTGGGGAAGTCTTTATCCCTGGGGAGCTTTCAGAAATAAAAACAAGCACCTCTCCATCCTGAACGATTTAGTTATTCATTTCCCTGGAGACAGGAAGCTCAACCGAATGAATCTTGATGTCACTTCCACCTCTAAAATTCTGAGATTGAATTATTTGTTGAGTCCTTTTTTTAAGGAGAATTGAGGCGATGCTCTAGTTTGCACTGTAGCAAGTCATTTAACTTCTCTGTGCCTCAGTTACCTCATCTGTAAAATGGGGATTAAAACTGTGAGCCCCACGTGGGACAACCTGATCACCTTGCATCCCCCAGCGCTTAGAACAGTGCTTTGCACATAGTAAGCGCTTAACAAATACCACCATTATTATCATTATTATCCGCTGGTGGATTTACCCCTTTTTTCCCCCACTTTATTACAGAAGGCTTCCTGGCAGAGGCAGCCTTTGAAATATTCCTCTGCAAGAAGGGAGGGTGGAAACCTGGTAGATGTGAGGGGAGAATCTGAACCGGGCTTAGCAGCACTTGGCCCAGGGGGAGGCTGAAGAAGCAAAGAATCTGAGAGTGGTGGAGGAGGCCAAAGAGAAGGAAGTTTAGTTTGCCCCGGTAAGCAAAGAAAAGAGATCAAGTCAGGGAGAGAACTGTGGGGAGACGAGAGAGAGACAGTGTAAGTGGGTGCACCTCAGGGACTTAAGGCTGGCTAGGGTGAGACATGTTATCAGGGAGCCTCCAAGGTGGTTGGCGTCCACAGAGGGTGTCTGATAGCCAGGACCCAGCTTGTCTTCCCCAGACCCGGAGTACAAAAGCAGACCTGTCAGGCTCTGACCGTCTGAATGAGAAAGGGCTCTAAATGATGCCGAGTGAGATTTAAAAACATCTAATCAAAACCGTGGCACACCCTGGATGGAGTTTTAAGAGAAGGAAACAAGGAGATAGAAAGAAAGATTTAACCATCTGCTCCCAAATGACTCTAACATTTGTTAACATTCTTTCTTCTTCTTCTAGGAGGGATCTGGGCAGGTATTATCATTATGGGCATTTGTTAAGCGCTCACTATGTGTCAGGCACTACAAGGTAAAATCGTTTTGGAAACGGTCCCTGTCCCACATGGGGCTCAGAATCTTAATCTTGTCTTATGAGAAGAGGTAGCTGAGGCATATAAAAGCTAAGTGACTTGCCCAAAGTCATGCAGCAGGCAAATGACAGAGATAAGAGTAGAACCCAGGTCCCCTGACTTTCAGGCCTGGGCTCTTTCCACTAGGCCATGTTGCCTCTCTGATAGTAATTTTTTGTGTGAAAAATTTGTGTTAATTTAGGCCTTGTGCAAGTGCAATAGTCCAACTGCGTGCACAACTGTGACGTCCTGAGGATGCAAGATAGAGGAGCTGAGCCCTTTAATCTTGGCCTTCTGCCCCGTTCCTGCACATGACCTGAGCCTGGCTTGGACCTTATAAATGAGCTTCCCAGTACCAGAATAATACAATGGTATTTAAGTGCTTATTATTTGCCAAGCATTGTTTTAAGCACTAGAGTAGATACAGAGTTATCAGGTCAAGTCATTTTACTTCTCTGTGCCCCAAGTACCTCATCTGTAAAATGGGGATTAAGACTGTGAGCCCCAGGTGAGACAGGCACTGAATACAAGCTGATTAGCTTTTATCTACCCCAGCCCTTAGCCCAGTGTCTGGCACATAGTAAGTGCTCAACAAATATCATTTAAAAAAAAGTGAAAGGCAGAAAGAGGCGAAGAATGGATCCTGGGTTAGTCATAGACTGCAAAACCTGTCCTTTGGTAAAGGAGAGTTTGGTTGTACCTGGGGGAGAGTTCTATCCTTTCAGGCTTCTCTTCAAGGTTTCCACATCCTCCCGGCCACATTTAGCCTCTGATGCCATGTGGCCTTGGACAAGTAATTTAGGCAATCCAGTTCCTCTGTCTGTAGAATGGGAATAATAACTCCTGCCGGCAGGAAACATTTGAAAATATTTGTTAAACTCTAAGCACTTCAGGAGCAAAGGGGGTGTTAGTCATTATGTTTTCTATTGCTGCATTGTTCACCTGGGGGTGTTTTGTTTAAAATCACGCATCGTGCACAGAGTGTGAGGCTTTATAGAAACCACAGAACCAACCAGACCAAGAGGATATATTCTTTTTTAGGGGAACTGATATCGCTGGATATTTTTCTACGGTCCCAGAAAGTCCTATAAAAGTCCCTTATCCAGAATCCAGAATTCCTATCTGCATATTGATTGCACAAATTTGTGGCTGCCATTCCCGACTCATAATAACTGCTTGGGAGGAAGCAAATGGCCCATCGTGAGGCCTAGGTGAGCTTCTTCCAGCTAGAAAGAGTGTGCTGGGAGTGGGAGAAAAAAGAATGAAAGTTTCTCATTCCTGAGGAGCATTAATTGGTTGCATGCTGCTTTGGAAACTAATTAATCATTAAGTCAATTATTATGCTCTGATCACGTGCCCAATACTGTGCTAAGGCTGAAAAGGATTCAAAAGAACCAGATCAATATATGGACTCCACTGAACGCATTTTAGGCTTCACCTCTTCAGGCCTATTTTAAACGGTATTTGTTAAGTGTTTATTATTTGTCAACCCCTATTCGAAACATTAGGGTAGATGCAACATAATCACGCTGGGTAAAGTCCCTGTCCTACACGGGGCTCACCATCTAAGTAGGAGGGAGCGACAAGAATTGAATCCCTGTTTTGCAGTTTTTGAGGAAACTGAGGCATAGAGAAGTTAAGTGACTGCCCAAGACCGCACAAATGGCTGAGCTGGGATTTTGAACCCAAGTCCTCTGGCTCCTAGGCCTATGCCTTATTCATTAGGCCATGCTGCTTCCCACTAGGCCATGCAATATCTCAAATCTTTCCCCCGTGCTCTCTCACAGACACTGGCAGCCCCTAGCAACTCTACTTCGGCCGAGCAGCTGGCCCTGTCTCCATGAAGACCCCCTCTAGATTGAAAACTCCTCGAGCAGGGAGCATGTCTTATAACTTTATTGTATTCCACCACGTGTTCATTACCATGCTTCATTACCGTGAAGCAGCATGGCTTAGTGGATAGAGAACAGGCCTGGGAGTCAGAAGGACCTGAGTTCTAATCCCACTCCTCTACATGTCTGCTGTGTGATCTTGGACAAGTCGCTTCATTTCTCTGTTTGAAAGTGAAGACTAAGAGTGTGAGTCCAATGTGGGAAACGGACTGTGTCCAACCTGATTAACTTGTATCTACCCTAGTGCTTAGAACAATGCTCGGGAGATAGTAAGTGCTTAACAACTACCAGGATTTAATTCCCATTTTACAGATGAGGTAACTGAGGTAAAGAGAAGCGAAGGGACTTTCCCAAGGTCGCACAGCGGAAAAGTGGCGGAGTTGGAATTAGAAACCACACTCTTACTCCCAGGCCCGTGCTCTTTCCACTTGGCCATGCCATTTCCAGTGTTCCCGTGCTTAGACAAGGCCTGGCGAGCTCCCCTTCTGGGCCTGGGAATGGAGAATGAATAAGCGCTCATTCCCACTCTTGACCCTATTATCTCATCTGCTTTGACCAGAACAGTTCATTTATTCCCCACAGAGCCTTCACATTAGACTTCACACCCTAATGGGGAAAGTTGTTTGGCTAATGGCAACGAGACAGAGAGCCATGTGCTGGGCGTCAGAGACAAGGTGGAGAAAGGGGGAGCCAATGAGAGCACTCTGAAAGGCCTCTGGGAGACCAGAACAATTTTCCACTTAGTACAGTAATAAAGCTTCCAATCAACGTGGCACTATCCATGGAAGCTTAGTGCTGGTTGGGCCCTCGCAGAAGTAAAAGAGGAAATGACTCCCTTTAGAGATGTTTAGCTTGGCAGTGCCTAGTGGTTAGAGCAGGAGCCTGGAAGTCAGAAGGACCTGGGTTCTAATTCTGGCTCTGCCACCTGTCTTCTGTGTAACCTTGGATAAGTCATTTAACTTCTCTGGGCCTCAGTTACCTCATCTTTAAAATGGGAATTAAGACTGTGATCCCTCTGTGATACATGGGCTGTGTTCAACCTGATTAGCTTGTGTCTACCTCAGAATTTAGTACAATACCATGCACTTAGTAAGCACTTAACAAAAAGCATTTTAAAAAACAACTTTCAGGCTGTTCACACCTGATTTATGTACACTGAGAAGATAGGAGGGAGCGGACCTATTGGGTGTCTTAAAGCCGGTGGTGAGGGGTTTCTGTTTGATTTGGAGATAGCTGGGTAACCATTGGAGGTTTCTGAGGTGTGGTGAGATGTGTGCAAAACAGTGTCTTAGAAAACAATCTGGGCAGAAGAGTGAAGTATGGACCGCTGTGGAGAATGACTGAAGGTTGGCAGGTCAGAGAGGAGGCTTTTGTAGTCGTCGCAGTGAGATGAGACAAGTGTTTGGTCCGGCATGGTAGCAGTTTGGATGGGGAGGAAGAGGTGGATTCTAGAGATGTCGTGAAGGTAAAACCAACAGAATTTTGTGACAGACTATGTGGGTTGACTAAAAGAGATGAGTTGTGGATAATGTCAAGGCTACAGGTGTGTGCCCCTCTCAGGATCACACCTGGAGAGTTTCTAGGACTCTACCGGTCTCGGCAACGGGAGGAAGAGTCAAGCAGAGGCATACTCATTTCCTTCCCAGCTTGGACATTGGCTAGCAAGTTGAAGGCAATCTGTTGCAAGTCAAAACTCACTTGTGCTGGGCAGCAGCGGCATGGGAGATAGTGGAGGGTGAAGACTCAAATTTACTGTGCCGAAGAAGGCAGTGTAAACCAGTTCCATATTTTTACCAGGAAAACTCCATAGATCTATTACAAGAATTACTGCCGATGAAGAGTGGAGTGTTCTGGGAGAGATGTCTATGGAGTTGCTCTGGATCAGAGATGACTCAACAGCATAAGACAAGACAGGCTTGTGAGACAGGGAAGATGAGTTTGGTGTCTAAGGTGGTGGGAAAGTCACGGGGAGGAAGGGGTTTGGGTGGGAAAATGAGGAGTTCTGTTTTGGGTGTGTTAAATTTGAGATGTCAGCCCTGCCCTCCTCTTGGTCTTCGTCCACGTGTTCACAGTGCCACTGGTCCAGCTTGTGCCCGTTCTTGTCCAGGATGGTCATCCCATTCTGCATCACCCCATCGCCCATCACCATCCATGTCAACTGGATGGGGCAGAGTCAGGGAGCGAGCTGGGTCAGCAGGGCCCAGAAGGAAGGCCCCAGCCTGGCGTGTGCATGCATGCACGGGTATGTGTGCGTGTGCCTACAAATGTGAGTGTGAGAGGCAGTGCATCCCTGTGGTGAGGGCCTGAGGCCGGGAATCAGGAGACCTAGGGTCTAGTTCTGGCTCTGCCCATGGTCTGCTGCCCTTGTCAAGTCACTTCCTCTCCCAGGTCCTCAGTCTCCCCTCCACATAATGGGGAAAGGACTCCCATTCACCCTCCCTCTCACTTGGATAGGGGAGTCCCTCTGGCCCCTACCCCAGTGCTCACACTCAACCAAATGAGAGACTGCAGAGAAGAGAGGCTGAGGCTGGAGATGCAGATTTGCAAATCTTCCACATAGAAATGATAGTTGAAGTCATGAGAGTAATTGGATTCCCCAAGGGAGTGGCTGTGGATGGAGAATAGAAGGGAACCCAGAACGGAGCCTTGAGGGACACCCATAATTAGAGGGTGGGAAGCAGCAGAGGAGTTGGCAAAACATACTGAGAATAACCCACCAGAGAGGTAGGTGGAGAATCAGGAGAAGACAGTGTCAGTGAAGGCACATCTCCTCCAAGAGGCCTTCCCTGACTAAGGCCTCCTTTCCTCTTCTCAGACTCCCTTCGGTGCCGCCACCTTGACTTTCTCTCTTTATTCATCCCCCCTCCCAGCCCTACAGCTCTTATGTGCAGATCTTTAATTGTATTTATTCATATTAATGGCTGTCTCCCCATCTAGATTTTAAGCTCGCTGTGGATGAGGAATGTGTCTGTTCTATGGTGTTCTCTCAAGCATTTAGTACAGCACTAAATCCTGACAGCCTGACAGCCTCAATCCAAGGTTGGATAGTGTTTCCAGGAAGCTCATTATGGGCAGAGAACGTGTCTGCTAATTCTGTTGTATTCTCCCAAGTGCTTAAGCAGTGCATTCCATTCGTTGATTGGTAGATGGTGTCAAAACGGCTGAGAGGTCTCGGAGGATATTGGATAGAGTAGTGTGTTGGTATGGCAAGAAGGAGGTCATTGATGATGCCCCTGGAGAGGACACTTTCTATCGAGTATCTATACCGTAAACCTGTCGTTGTCAGGGAACTTGTCTACCAACTTTGTTGTGTTGTACTCTCCCAAGTTCTTAGTATAGAGCTTTACGTAAAGCAAGCGTTCCATTAGTACCACTGATTGATTGAGTGTACAAGGCAGAAGCTAGATTGCAGGAGGTCAAGGAGAGAATTCCTCCTGCCTCCAGGACCACTCCATATGGATCATCCAATGGCTCCTTAAACTCGATGCTGTATGGCTAAAACAGAATTCCATATTTCCCAGAAACCAGCCCTTTCTCCTTCTTTCATCATCACAACTGACAAAAGTGCCATCTTCCCAGTCGCAGAAGCTCTTAATTTGAGGCCCATCACTGACTCCTCTCTGTCATTGATCTCACACCTTCCGCTTGTCTCTAAATCTTACCAGTTTTTCCTCTACATTATTACCCAGACCTTTCCCTTCCTCTCCATCCATTCAGCCTCCTCCAGGCATAGCAGCCATTCCCTGCTCCCAGCTTCTTCCCTCTTTCATCTAGCCCAAACTCTGCTGTTCAGCTAATCTTCATAAAATGCATCATTCCCCTCTTCCTATGGCTATCTATTCCCCTCCTCACTAAACAGAAACTCGGGATCATTGAAGCCTAGGGCTGTGTCTTTCTTATCTTTCTGCTTTCTTCTCCAGCTTCACCCCAGCTCAGATTTTTCACACCTCCAAAGATCACTTTCTCATCAGACCTTTCTTTTGACTTTTCCAACTCAACCTCACTGCTCCTGCCCTGCCCCTGCCTGGAATTCCCCAGTTCACCAAAGCCGCTCTAAAAATCACTTCCTCCAGTTACCAGACCATTCTATCAGCCACCTTTTGCACTTAAAGTGTCTTTTTAATTCCACTTATTATTTTACTGATTCATTTTTTGCTTCCTTTTGTTGTTAACAGTTGTAGCTGCATTTTCCTTCTCGTTCCCATTGACTTTATACAACCCGCTTCTTTCTCTGTGGTCATTAGATTGTTAACTCTTCAAAGGCAGGGACCTCTTCTTTCGCTTTAATTGTACGCTTCCAAGCACATAATATAGGTCTCTGCATACAGTAGATGTCCTAGAACAGTGTTCTGCACACAATAGGTGCTCCTAATACAGTTTTCTGTAGATGCACCTAATACAGTGCTCTGCACACAGATGTCAGTTCAGTGCTCCTCACTTGGTAGGTACAGTTTCTACAGTGCTCTGAACAGAGTAGGTGCACCTAATACAGTCCTCTTTCCACAGTACACTGCTCTGCACACAGTAAGTACATCTAGTACAGTGCTCTGCACACATAGGCACATCTAGTCTATGCTCTGCACACCATAGGTGCTTAATAAAGCGATGATGACCGACGAAGGCAGTGCCCGCTCAATATGGGTTGCTAACTGACGAGCTGCATCTTTCTCTAGGTGCAGGAACAGATGCAAACGTGTTCATTATTATCTTTGGAGAGAATGGAGACAGTGGCACCCTGCCCCTGAAAAAGTCTGGCAACTGGAACAAGTTTGAGCGGAATGGGTCAGACACTTTCAACTTCCCGGACATGCTGAGCCTGGGGGAACTCTGCAAACTGCGGGTCTGGCATGACAACAAAGGTAATTCAACTGCCACCATGAACGAGGAGCTCCCCCAGCCCCCCAGATCCTTTCCCTGACCCCCGGGCCTTGAAAGGAAATGGTTCTGGGCTTGTATTGAGGGTGTAAGCAGGCTCAGGGAGGTGCTAGTTTTGGCTGAGAAACATCGTCCCGTCTTACGCCGTTGAATCGTCTTCCTCCCGTTGCCGAGAGGTAACGGGAGGAAGAGTCAAGCAGAGGCATACTCATTTCCTTCCCAGCTTGGACATTGGCTAGCAAGTCCCCTGTTTGGAAGACTGTACAGCTTTTGCATGGCCGGATCAGCTAATGTGGCCTTCTTGAACGCACTGTCTGGGAATTGTTTCCCTGCCCCTTCAGTATTACCAACCTCAATATTTGAAGCCCAATTGTCCCATCTAAAGTGTGTCGATAACTAACTTGAATCCATCCTCTTCAATTAATTAATCAGTCATATGTATTGAACGCTTACCGTATGCAGAGTACTGTACTAAGCAATTGGAAGAGTACAATAGGACAGATTTGGTAGACACATTTCCAGCTCACAGTGAGCTTATAGACTAGAGAGGGAGACAGACGTTAATACAAATGAATAAATTATGGATATGTACATAATCCATCATATTGATTGCTTAACTGTGTGCAGAACACTGTACTAAGTGATCGGGAGAGTAAAATAGCGTAGCTCAGTGGTAAGAACCCAGGTTTTGGAGTCAGAAGTCATGGGTTCGAATCCCGGCTCTGCCACTTGTCAGCTGTGTGACTGTGGGCAGGTCACTTAAGTTCTCTGTGCCTCAGTTACCTCATCTGTAAAATGGGGATTAAGACTGTGAGCCCCACGTGGGACAACCTGATTCCCCTCTGTCTACCCCAGCGCTTATAACAGTGCTCTGCACATAGTAAGCATTTAACAAATACAAACATTATTAATAGAACAGAGTTGGTAGTCACGGTGCCATTGGTAAGGAGTTTCTGTTTGATGCTGAGGTAGATGGACAACCACTGGAGATTCTTGAGAAGTGGGGAAACACGGACTGAACATTTTTGTAGAAAAATAACCCGGGCAGCAGAGTGAAGTACGGACTGAAGTGGAAAGAGACGGAGGCAGGGTGGTCAGCAAGGAGCCTGATAGAGTAATCAAGGCGGGATAGGATAAATGTTTGGATTAACACGGTAGCAATTTGGAGGGAGAAGAAAGTGGGGATTTTAGTGATGTTGTGAAGATCGAACTCACAGGTTTAGTGGTATTGAATATTTGGGTTGAATGAGAGAGATGAGTCGAGGATAACTCCGAGGTTATGGGCTTGTGAGACAGGATGGATGTAGAGGCCGTCTACGGTGATGGGAGAGCCAGGGAGAGATCAGGGCTTGGATTCTATTTACTATTTGTGTTCTATTTACTTTTGTGTGGCTCCTGTTACTGGCCTTTTGTGTTACTCCAGGAGCTGCCCGCTCTATCCCATTCTCCTGCATCTTCCAGTATTCCCCATACATATGGTTTGAGTACCACAACATGGACTCCTCATCCTCAACCCATAACCTCTGTAAAACTAAACGCTGGGACAGATGCAAGCTATTCGGGTTGGACACAGTCCCTGTCCCACACAGGGCTCACCGTCTAGTAGGCGGGAGGACAGGTATTGGATCCCCATTTTACAGTTCAGGAAACAGAGGTACAGAGAAAAGAAGTGACTTGGCCAAGATCACAGCAAGCAACCATCAGAGCCGGGATTAGAACACAAGTCCTCTGACTTTATAGGCCTGTGCTCTTTCCATTAGACCATATGGCTTCTCAAGGCAAGTCAAGTTCAAGTCTCCCTCGTCTGTAAAATGGGGCTTCAATGCCTGTTTTCCCTCCTAGTTAGACCGAGTTCCATGTCAGAAATGGATTGTCTGACCAGATCTTTTATCTACCCCCAGGGCTTAATGCAATGCTTAGCACATACTGAGCTACACTAGAGTAGTAATTTATTTACAATGATGTCTGTCTCCCCCTCAAGTCTATATGTGGGAAGGGAATGTGTCTCTTTATTGTTATTTTGGACTCTCCCAAGTGCTTAGTACAGCCCTCTGCACATGGTAAGTGCTCAATAAGTACGATTTACTGACTGATTAAGCGCTTAACAAATGCCACAAGGATGCAATTAAACATGGAGGCACCGTGAGGTATCATCAGGTGAAGCTGAAGCTCCTCTAGACTGCAAGCACGTCCTCTAGATTGTAAGCTCATGAGCAAGGAATGTGTCTGTTTATCTTTGTATTGTACTCTCACCAGCACTTCGTACAGCGCTCTGCACACAGTAAGCTCGCAATAAATACGATTGATTGATTGACGGGACCCACCAGCTGAGGGGGTCACCGCTCCTTGCTACTCTTTGTTAGAGAATCAGTGTGAAACCGTGATTATCCGCCTGTCATTTCCACCCAGCTACCAGAAAGATCTGAATGTGAGATTGTGGCCCATTCAATCTCTGTTTCCATATGTCGCTGGGACGTAGGCTGGGTTGAGACCAAAGGAGGTTGTGACTCTGTTTTCCAACAGGGAATTCATGAAAATTATTATAAAGAGATTGCTTTCCCCCTGGAAAATTCTCCAGCTCCCTTGATGATAAAGCTGTTATCTGATTGAATATTTCAAGCTTGGAGAAAAAAAAAGTTGAATTCTTGGGCTCTGAATCTTGCAATTTCTCAAATTCCACATCCTCTGTGCTTCCTTAGCATGTGTGTCTTTGTACGTGAGTTGAACACACAACAGCCTCCTCTTCTTATCAATTCCTTCTTCCAAAGAGCCCAGAGAAGTATCCATGATACCGCAAGTTCTGATTATAGCTCTGCAGAGCTGGGGCCTGGATAGAGGCATCGGTCCCTAGTGTCTAACACAGTGCTCTGAATACAGAGGGTGCTCAGTAAATAACATAGATTGGTGCTTATGGGTGGGGAAACTGAGGCAGCAAAATCTCATCTCCCTCCCTACCCCATCAACCTTGTGGCATGGCCTAGTGGAAAGAGCACAGGCCCGGAAGTCAGAGGAACTAGGTTTTCAACCCGGCTCCACCATTTACGTGCCGTGTGACCTTGACAAGTCTTCTCTGTGACCCAGTTCCCTCATCTTGAAAAGGGGGATTCAGAACCTGTGCCCCTCCTGTTTAGAGTGTGAGCCCCACGTGGGACCTGATTTTCTTGTATCTACCTCAGCATTTAGTACAGTGTCTGACACGGTGTAAGCAATTTCTCATCGTGTCTGTTCTATTTTTGTATTGTACTCCTCCCCCAAGTACTTAGTACAGGTACTCTGCACAGAGTAGACGCTCAATAAATATGGTAGAAAGAATTACTATATTATTTACTATATCCCCTGGCTGTCCACCTGAAGCTTGAGATGGTATATCAGATCTTACCCTCCAGCTTGTCTGGACGGTTTCTACATTAAATCTTCATTAAAATTATTATACCGGAATTGTTTTCCCCCTTGGGAAAGCAAGACCCAACCCCTGCATGAGCAAAATGAGCCAGTATGATCACTTCAAAGTTATCTGAGATCTAGAAAAGCAGCATGGCCCAGGGGAAAGAGCAGGGACCTGGGAGTCAGCAGGAAATTGGTCCTACTCCCAGCTCCTCCCTTTGCCTGCTGGGTGACCTTGGGCAAGTCACTTAAATTCTCTGTACCCTCAGTTGCCTCATCTGCAAAATGGAGATTCAATACCTGTTCTCCCTCCTCCTTAGATTGTGAGTCCCATGTGGGACTTGATAATCTTGTATCTACCCAGTGGTTAGTACAGCCCAAGGCATGCATGTACGTATCTGTAATTCATTTATTTATATTGACGTTGTCAATGAATCAATTAAACTTATTTACTGAGTGCTTACTGCGTGCAGAACACTATACGAAGTGCTTGGAGAGTACAATATAACAATATATCAGACTTGATAGACACATTCCCTGCTCAAGACAAGTTATTTCCGCCTCTAAACTGTAGAGATCTGTGGTAGAGTATATGTCTATCGACTCTGTTAAATTGTACTTTCCCAAGTGCTTAGTAGAGTTGCTCCATAACACAGTACTTGTACAATACAATATGAATGATCTGATTTAATTGACTGCAGTGCTTGTGAATATGTAAGCAATTTTCAAGTGCCTCTCCAATCACTATTATTATTATAATTCTAGCGACTGCCAATCATATCCCTTGAGGTTCCTCCATGGGCATGCCTGTGAGCTCGTTGGGGGCAGGGATTGTCTCTCTTTACTGCTGCATTGTACTTTCCCTAGCGCTTAGTACAGTGTTCTGCACACAGTAAGTGCTCAATAAATTGAATGAATGAATGAATGAATGATCGGCTCCATCTGCCCTCAAATCAAAAGGGATCTCAAAGAGCAAGGGAGGGTCCTGGCTTCATGTTCAGAAAATGGAATCTTGTGGTTCAGTCACTCCCTTCTGGCAATCACTTAATTAATCAATCAATAGCATTTATTGAGCACTGGTTATGTGCAGAGCACTCTACTAAGTGCTCTGGAGAGTACAGTACCATTAAGTTGGTAGACGTGATCTCTGCCCTCAAGGAGCTTATAATCTAGTGAGAAGAGACATTAAATTACAGATAAGGGAAGTGGAAGAGTGTAAGATCTGTGCACAAATGCTTTGGGGTTAAGGGTGATACCTCCTGAAAACTCACCTCCTCCAGGAGGCCTTCCCAGACTGTCCCCCTTTTCCTCTGCTCCCCTTCCCCTCCCCATTGCCCTGATCTGCTCCCTTTGCTCAACCACCGCTCCACGCCCCGCAGCACTTGTGTATATATGTACACATTTATAATTACAATTCTATTTATTTTAATTAATGATTGCACATAGATCTATAATTCTATTTATTTATAATGATGCTACTTGATGCCTTTTTGCTTGTTTTTGATATCTGTCTCCCCCCTTCTAGACTATAACACTATTGTGGGAAGGATTGTCTCTGTTGCTAAATTGTACTTCCCAAAATGCTTAATACAGTGCCTCTGCACACAGTAAGCGTTCAATAAGTATGATCAAATGAATGAATCAATCAATCAAAGTCCCAAGTGTTTAGGCAACAATGACAATGGAAAAAATCATAATTATGGTACCTTGTAAGTATTTATTGGGTGTCAATCCGTCAATCAACTGCATTTATTGAGCACTTACTGTGTGCAGAACACTGCACCAAGCATTTGGGAGAGTACAATATCACACTGTAACAAACACATTCCCTGCCCACAGTGAGCTTTCCGTCTTGAGCAGCATAGCTTAGTGGATAAACCATGGGTCTGGAAGTCAGAAAGTCATGGGTTCTAATCCTGGCTCTGCCACTTGTCTGCTGTGACTTTGGACGAGTCACTTCACTTCTCTGTGCCTCAGTTACCTCATCTTTAGAATGGGGATTGAGACTGTGAGCCCTGCATGGAACAGGAATTGCGTCCAACCCAATTTGTTTGTATCCAGCCCAGCGCTTAGTACAGTGCCTGGCACGTGGTAAGTGCTTAACAAATACCATAATTATTATTATTTTTATAAGACCACTGTGCTAAGCACTGGGGAAGCTACAAGATGATCAGATCAGATGCAGATGCATCCCACATGGCCCTCACATTCTAAGAGGGAGGGAAGAAGACAGGAACTTTATCCCCATTCTACAGGTGATGAAACTAAAGAACAAGGAGATTAAATGACTTGCCCAGAGTCACCCAGCAGATAAGTGATAGAACTAGAAGTGGAACCTGAGAAATAGCATGGCCTAGTGGATAGAGCACATGCCTGGGAGTCATAAAGACCTGTGTTCTAAGTGCCAGCTCTGCCACTAATCTGCTGTGTGATCTTGGACAAGTCACTTAACTTTTCTGTGCCTAATCTGTACCTAAGTTACTTCATCTGTAAAATGGGGATTAAGACTGTGAGCCCCATGTGGACATGGACTGTGTCCAACCTGATTAGTTTGTATCTACCCCAGCTCTTAGTATAGTGCCTTCCACATAGTAAGTGCTTAACAGATTCCATGTGATTAAAAAAAAAATAGGAAGGAAAGGAGGGAGGAAAATTGTATGGAAGAGGACTAAAGAGACAGTTGAGTCTAAACCCATTCTTGATTGCTGACATGGAATAGCAAAGAGTCCCATGTGGGACACAATGTGTGACATGGACTCTGCCCAACCTGATTAGCTTGTATCTACTCCAATGCTTAATACAGTACCTGGCACACAGTAAACACTTAACAAACACCGTTAAAAAAAAAAAGATTCAGCGCTCTGCATCTCAGAATCCCAGTTTCCCAGATCGAATACCTCCCGATCACTACATGGGGAAACACCATTACAGATCCATCACCGCATTCCAGTGACACGTTCTGGATTAGAATTTTGCCAAAGTGTGGTTAAGCTCTAATTTTCATTTCCACTTTTAAAGGTAAATATTTATGGTGTTGGGCTTCTTCCTGTAGACTGGAATAGTTCTTGAAATGATCCTAATCCGATTCAAATTGGAACTGCTTAGCAGTACTCCATGAGTAATCATTCTTAATAACCAGCATTCCCTGGGAGCTTGCAGTCTTCCTGGTCTTTGCATTTATCTTTCCACGTTTGTCTGAGTCTTTGTTATAAAAACTGTTTAAATTAGAAGCTTGGGTTTATTGTGGCAAAATTAATCTTGTCCTTTCCCCCAAAAAAATAAAAAACCTCTGTAAGAGAGATACACATTCCTAGTTTTAATCATAAACTGTTTTCATTTTGCTTGGAATCAGTCATCTCAAAAACTTCACCCATCACAAAATTTACACAAATGAAAATGAGGATGAATTAGGGGGAAGGTCGTAGGGGGAATTTGTTCATTGACTCTAATGATCAAGTTATTGTTATTTTTATTATAACAGTTCCAGCCTTGATTCAATATTCAGTCACTCTTGGACTTGGATAAATGTGGTTACCGTAAATAACAAATCTTTTGGGGAGGCCAAGTATCCATTTCTAATTAAGCATGGATTCCAAGGAATTCCATTGGATATTGATTTTTATTTCTGTTTTCATTTTATCCTAAGTATGTGGGTGACATGTGGACACGATAAGCAACATTCCTGCGGATGATATGACTGCAACATTTCGAGGGAAATCCAAGCCCAGAAGGCTATGGAAACATGCCATCTTTCAGTGAACCCTGGGTCTCTGTGTCTGGTGTTTCTTGGATTCTGATTCTAGCCCTGCTTCTGCTCTCTTCTATCCAGTGGACGGAGTAAGGTGTGGAAGTCAAATTATCACTCCATGTCTTTATGTGAGACCCGCTGTTTCCTGACTTCCCAAGAGGATCCACCTTGCATGATACAAAAATGAGCTTTATCATTCTCGATGGGGTTTCAAACTTGTTCTGTTCCGGCACTTCCTTTCTCTCATAGCAATGGTCTCATCCATCATTTTGATCTTATACTGCTCGAGTCCAAAAATTCTGAGATCCCCTGGTTTGGAGGAGTCTGTTTGTGATTCATGACAGTTGGGCCCCTCAAGTAGCAGGGCTCCATATCTAATTCACACTTTTATACTCTTTCCCAGTGCTTAGTATAGTGCTCTGCACACACTAAGAACTCAATAAATATGATTTATCAATTGATTAGCTCTCTTTGAACAAAAGCTTTGCATGGAAAGACATGCACGGAGGGCAAAAAGAGAAAACATGCCAGGAGTTACAAATATCCAAATTCAATGACCCAGCAATGGACAACCTTTTCTTATGCCCATTGTGGCAGGGATTGTGCATCCTCTGTTTGATGACACACACATTCATAAACAAGTTTCACTGTCAGTGGTATCTTCTTCGAATACAAGGACGACTATGTCTTGCAAAAAAGGGTTAATGTTTTGCTACACTGCTGGCAAATGGACAGTTGAAGAAATAGCTGAAACCTCTCTATCATGAACCATTCTGCTTTGGAAGACTATTAAAAAAAGACTTCCCTTCCCCAAGCTGATAACTTCCAATTCCTACAGCTTACTTCTCGAGTCTTATTTCTTGTCCCCATTTTCATTTTTACTGTGCTCCTCTGGAATTACTTCCAGGTCTTCCATCGCCCCTCTAAAATGCAATGCTTCCAACTGGACAGAGGTCACCGAACAAAATTATTTGAAGGTCATTACCCAATTATCCGATTCTCAGATGATTTCTGAAATATAGCTCTAAGTACCTTTTTGGCTAAAGTCCCTGGTTTATGTTCAATAAAAAAAAATTTAACCTTTAAAAGAAGTCAAGTTTCAAGCCAATGGGCTGAATTGGTTGGTGTGGTCTGGAGTGGATGGAGTTCCAGAGTCATTGTCTCTTGTTTTGTGAGCTTTCTAAATTTTCTTGGCAGGTGAGAGAGAGGTCCTGCCCTGCCCTGCCTTACTCCTAATCCTCCCAAATACAGGATAGAGGTTTGGGAATTCCAGGGAAGAGAGTGAGATGAAGATAGGGAAACGAGCTAAATTATGAATGAGAGGAGAATCAGAGGATGTCTTTGCAAGGTTTTCATTGTTACCAGTCTAAAATAGGTGGATTTCTCAATCCGTGGATAATCTTTGGCTGGAGGCGATAGAATTTCTTCATCTAAGCTTGGGGATAGTGCAGGCTCAAGAGAAGGAAGTTGGGAGGGAAAAAGGTATATAGAAGAGAAAGAAATAGAATCTAAATCTCCAGATAACAAGTCAGGGCTGCTTAGACTGCTTCCTCCTCCTCTGCCCCTCTCCCCCCTTGTAAACCCTCCATCTTTTTTCCAATTAATCAATCAATCATATTTATTGAGCACTTACCATGTGCAAAATACTGTACTAAGCACTTGGGAGAGTAGAATTTAACTATATAACAATAATAATGTTGGTATTTGTTAAGCACTTACTATGTGCAGAGCACTGGTCTAAGCACTGGGGAAGATACAGAGTAATCAGGTTGTCCCACATGAGGCTCACAGTCTTAATCCCCATTTTACAGATGAGGAAACTGAGGTAGAGACACGCCCACAGTCACACAGCTGACAAGAGCCAGAGCCGGGATTCAAATCCATGACCTCTGACTCCCAAGCCCGTGCTCTTTCCACTGAGCCACGCTGCTTCTCATGATAATTGGTAGAGATGTTCCCTGCCCACAATGAGTTTACACTTTAGAGGGAGAGACAGAAAATGAGATAAACATAGAAATTTCAAATATAAATAAGTGCTGTGGGGCTGAGGGAGAGGTGAATAAAGGGAGCAAATCAGGGTGATGCAGAAGGGAGTGGAAATGAGGAGAAGAGGAGAGGAAATGAGGTCTTAGTCAGGGAAGGCCTCTTGGAAGGAGATGTGTCTTCAATTTGGCTTTGAAGGTAGGGAGAATAATTGTTGACTATGAAGAGGGAGAGTGTTCCAGGACAGAAGCAAGGCATGGGAGAGACGTCAGCGAGATGAGATCAAAGTACAGTGAGTAGGTTTGCATTAGAGGAGTGAAGTCTGAGGGCTGGGATGTAGTAGGAGACCCGTGAGTTGAGGTAGGAGGGGGCAAGGGGATTGGGTGCTTTAAAGTCGATGATAAGGAATTTCTGTTTGATGTGGAGGTAGATGGGCAACCACTGCAGGTTCTTGAGGAGTGAGGAAACCTGGACTGAACACTTCTTAGAAAAATGATCCAAGCAGCAGAGTGAAGTATGGACTAGAGTGGGGAGAGACAGGAGGCAGGGAGGTCAGCAAGGAGGCTGAGGCAGTAATCAAGGCAGAATAGAATAAGTCCCTGGATTGATGTGGTAGCAATTTGGTTGGACAGAAAAGGATGAATTTTAGCAATGTTGTTGAAGGCTGACTGACAGGAGTTAGTGATAGATTGAATATGTGGGTTGAATGAGAGAGACGAGTCAATGATAATGCCAAGATTATGGGCTTGTGAGACAGGAAGGATGGTGGTACAATGATGGGGAAGTCATAGGGAAGACAGGGTGTGGGTGGGAAGATAAAAAATTCTGTTTAGACATGTTTGAGGTGTCCAAGGGACATCCAGTAGAGATGTCTTGAAGGCAGGAGGAAATGTGAGACTGCAGATAAGGAGAGAGATCAGGGCTGATGGTGTAGATTTGGGAATGATCTGCATAGAGGTGGCAGTTTAAACCATGGGAGTGAATGAGTTCTCCAAAGGAATGGGTGTTGATGGAGAATAGAAGGGCACCTAGAACTGAATGTTAAGGGATCCCCCCCCCCCAAAGTTAGGGGGTGAGAGGCAGAGAAGGAGACTACGAAAGACAGAGAATGAGTCACCAGAGAGATAGGAGGAGAACCAGGAGAGGACAGAGTTAGTGAAGCTAAGGTTGGATAACATTTCCAGGGGAAGGGGGTGGTCCACAGTGCCGAAGGCAGCTGAGAGGTCAAGAGCATTAAGATGGAGTAGAGACCATTGGATTTGGTAAGGAGATCATTGGTAATCTTTGAGAGGGTGGTATCTGTGGAGTGAAGGGGACAAAAGTCAGATTGGAGGAGGTCTAGGAGCAAATCGGAGGAGAGGAACTTGAGCTAATTGGAGGAGTTTGGAGAGGAATGGTAGGAGTGAGATGGGGCGATAACTGGAGGGAGCCATGAGGTCAAGGGAGGGTTTTATTAGGATAAAAAGCATGCTTTAAAGCAGTGGGGAAGAAGCCATTGGAGAATGAACAGTTGAAGATGGCTGTTAGGGAGGGAAGAAGATGGGGGGCAAGTGCTTTGATAAGGTCCAAAGCGATGAGGTCAGATGTACAGGTGGAGGGAGTGGATTTTGAGAGAAGACAGGAGAATTCCTCTTGAGAAACAGCTGGGAAAGATAGGAGAGTTGAAGAAGGGGTAGGAGGGGAGAGGGACTGGAAAGGAACAGGGGAAATTTTAGGGAGATCACTGCTGATAGTTTCAATTTTCTCAGTAGGTAGCCAGGTCATTAAGGGCAAGAGACAGAGGAGGCAGAGGAACAGGAGATTTGAGGAGGAAATTTAATGTCTGGAACACCTGGTGAGTGTGATGGGTATGGGTGTCATCTATTCCAGAGCTTAGAACGGTGCTTGGCACCTAGTAAGTGCTTAACAAATACCACTATTATTATTATTAAAGATGGAGAAATAATTTTTCCAGGCTAAGTTAAAGCACATAAGGATGAACTTGAGGTGGATGAGGTAGAACTGATATCTAGATTTCCAGCAGCAGTGACCCGCGACTCGTGTACTGGAGCGAAGGAAGTGAGTTGTGGAGGTGATCCAGGGCTGTGTGTTAAGTGGTATGAGATCAACAAAGGGATTAGGGGAGTGAGTGAATGGAGTTCAGTAGAGAGGGTGGTATCGAGGGCATCAATTTGGTCATCAAGGGCAGGTAGTGTAAATGGGGCATGATGTGTAGAGAAAATGGGCTGAGGTCAAAAGATCAGAGGCCTCTGTCAGGGTACAGGACAGATTTGTGTAAGGGAGATAAGGCAGGTTGAGGAGGTTGTGGTCAGGATTTCAGAGGTGGTGAGGGTAGAGATTGTATAGTGATTAGAGATGATGAGATCAAGTGTGTGTCTAAGTAGGTGAGTGGAAGAACTGGAGTGGAGCAGGAGGTCAGTGGAGTTGAGGAGTGATAGAAGGCAGGCAGCGGAGAATCATCAGGAACATCTATGTGGATATCAAAGACCCCAAGAATCAATGTAGGGATGGAGAAAGAGAGAAGGAATGTGAGAAAGGGATCAAAATGGTTCTAAGTCAGTGTGGGGCCCGGATATGGGGGAGGGAAAGGTAGTAAATGACCATGACTAGTAGCTGGAGTGGGTGGCAGCGGCAGATGACATGGACTTAGTTGGAAGGGAAAGAAAGGGATGGGAAAGGTGGAATGGTGCGAAGGTGACATTGGGGAGAGAGAAGGAAGCCAAATTTTCCCTCCATTTCCCAGAGGCCGTTGCAGCATTTTGGGAGGACGTGGACTTTGTTGCCGTAACATGAGAGCTATGGGCAGATCTGGACAGACCTGAGGTGGAAAGTAGCTTATTAGACTGTAAGCCCGTCAAACGGCAGGGACTGTCTCTATCTGTTGCCGACTTGTTCATCCCAAGCGCTTAGTACAGTGCTCTGCACATAGTAAGCGCTCAATAAATACTATTGAATGAATGAATGAAAGGATTTGTCCGGAGTAAAGCTTCACATCGTTTGCTGCTTTCGGCTCTACTTGTAGTTGTAGGTCCCTTTTCCTCTCTGGTCACCGACTGCCTGGTTGGGACCGACCAGAAGAACAGATATGCTAAACAGATATCTGTGATAAAATAGGACTTTTCCCCATACGAAATCATTATAGGAAAAATCCTATGGTCTTTGTAGCCCTTAACAATTTTAGCCCATTTTAAGAACCCTGTTTTATCAATACGGAAAAAGGATGTATCTCTATCTGTGGTTAATTTTTATTTGAATTAATCTTTTGTATTCTTTCTGATTTTTTTTTTGTATTTCTAAAGCGCTTACTATGTGCCAGGCCCTGTTTGTTGGGTAGATACAAGGTAATTAGGTTGGACACAGTCTCTGTCCCAAATGGGCTCACAGTCTTAATTTCCATTTTACAGGCGAGGTAAATGAGGCCCAGAGAAGTGAAGTGACTTGCTCAAGGTCATACAGCAGACAATCTAATCGTGGCTCTGCCACTTATCTGCTGAGTGACCTTGGGCAAGTCAGTTCACTTCTCTGTGCCTCAGTTCCTTCATCAGTAAAATGGGTATTGAAACTGTGAGCCCCACAAGGGACAGAGATTGTGTCCAACCCGATTTGCTTCTATCCACGCCAGCACTTAATACAGTGACTGGCACATAATAAGTGCTTAATAAATAATATTATTATTATTAAGTGCCAGAGCCAGGTTTAGAACCCTGGTCCTTCTGACTTCCAGACCTGTGCTCTGTCCATTAGGCCATGCTGCTTTGCTGAAATATTGATTAAACATTTCCTTAGGTCATTACTCTGTCTTAGAGCATTGCGCAACTGAAGTTTTTAGAGCTTTGCAGAAGTAGTAAAGAGACTCGGACTGGCCTCCCTTCCCTCTCTTTTTCTCTGGGGAAATGCTGACTAAAGGAGGGTACACCAGCCAACCAGCCTCACAACTTTGAATCTAATAAGTTTTCTGTGAACTTGTGTGTGCCAATTCTGTTGTATTATACTCTTCTAAGCACTTAGTACAGTGCTTGGGGACACTAAGTGCTCAATAAATACCATTTATTCATGATTGATTGATCTTAAATTTAGGCACAAATCCTCCCACTGGGGCAAAAGGCTGTGGGATATTGCTCTCTAGGTAATAGTTTGTCAAGGATCTCACTGGATTTCATGGGATCTTAGATCTAGTCAATCAGTCAGTTACTGGTATTTATTGAGCACTTACTCAGTAATCCCAAACCCTATACTAAATGCTAGGGAGAGTACAATACAACAGAATTAACAGACACATTTCCTACCTGTAAAGAGCATACTAAGTGGGGAGAGGTAGCTATAATAATTGTATTTACTGAGTGCTTACTATGTGCTGAGCACAGTGTAAGCTCCCCTAGTAGACTGTGAGAATCTTGGGGGCAGGATCCTGCCTACACACTCAATTGTATTTACATTTTCCTAGCACTTAGTACAGGGATCTGCTTTTACTTTGTGCTGAATAAGCAGTGTAACCTAGTGGGAAAAACACGGGCCTGGGAGTCAGAGGACCTGGGCTCTAATCCCAGCTCTGCCCTTGGTCTGCTACATGACTTTTGGGAAGTCAGTTAACTTTTCTATGCCTCAGTTACTTCATCTGTAAAATGGGGATTAAGACCCTGATTAAGACCTCTCCCTCCATCCCACAGCACTTATATACGTGTCCCTAATTTATTTATATTGTCCGTCTCCCCCTCTAAACTAAAAGCTCACTGAGGGCAGGGAGCATGTCTACCCACTCTGTTATGCTGTGCTCTCCCAAGCGTTTAGTCCAGTGCTCTGCACACAGGAAGCACTCATTAATACGATGGATCGATTCTCTCCACCAGGGTTATTTCCCGGCTGGCACCTGGAGTCCATCAATGTGAAGGACAATTCCTTGGATGAGACATTCCGCTTCCAGTGTGACTGTTGGCTGTCCAAGAGAGAGGGAGACAGGCAGACGGTCAGAGACTTCGCCTGTGCCAATAATGAGATCCTGGAAGAGCAGGAGTTCACCAGTAAGTCCGGTGCAGAATCTCAGGGCGGGATCAAATGGCTGGTTATTGACATCAGCTCCACTGGGGATGAGAGAGATGCATTAACCTCCTCCACTTTGAACAGGGAAAAGAAAACAAATTATTAGCATCTGGGTCATCACATCAATCAAACTTCAGTTTAATCTGGGGCCCATAGCCCTGGGTGTAGGGAGACTTTGAATTTACAAGCAGCGAGGTAAAGCTCATCACTTCCAAGGCGACAAAACTCCTTCGGTTCCCATAAATGCCAAGAAAGTAGAGGTTTGGGCTCAGGCTTCTCCCGAGGAAGGAAACATGATCTAAAGTCTTCTGTTTCTCCTTCATTTCAGTGATTCAAATAAAGGAGAAGCATTAGATCACATGTTTCCCGCCTCAGGAGCCAGGGCTGACCGGTTCAGGGCAACGGACTGCTTCCCAAGTTGTTTTCCGGCCACTGCGTGAGGTAGAGGAGGTAAATAAAGCCAAATGGGAAGGCAAGTTCCACCCAACAGCTCATAATAATGTTGGTATTTGTTAAGTGCTTCCTATGTGCCGAGCACTGTTCTAAGCGCTGGAGTAGATACAGTACAGTTGTCCCACGTGAAGCTCACAGTCTTAATTCCCATTTTCCAGACGAGGTAACCGAGGCACTGAGAAGTGAAGTGACTTGCCCAAAGTCACACAGCTGACAGGCGGCGGAGTTGGGATTAGAACCCGTGGCCTTTGGCTCCTAAGCCCGGGCTCTTTCCACTGAGCCTCTCTGCTTCTCTAATGTTTCACTCAATCAGCTCTTCACCTCCTACTTTACCTTACGCCAACCAACTCTCTGTTCCCCAATCTCATCTATCTCACCGTCGATCCTATGTCCATGTCTTCCCTCCTGGAAGTCCCTCACCCTTTATATCCCACAAACTGCTATTCTCCCCACCTTCAAAGCCATCTTGAAATCACATCTTAAAGAGACCTTTCTTGAAGGCCCCTTATTCTCCCTTCTGCATCATCTATGCACTTGGTACTATTTAAGCACTTGATCCCACCCTCAGCCCCACAGCACTTATGTACATGTTGTTATACTCTGCCATTTCCCCATTTGTAATTTACATTTATGTCTGTAAGCTCCTTGTGGATAGGAATCATGCCTACGAACTCTACTGAACTGTACTCTCCCAAAAGCTTGGTACAGTGCTCTGCACTCAGTAAGCACTCAATAAATAACGTTGATTGATTGCTTGATTAGCAGTGTAATGGAATTCTTTTTTAGCCCTTGCTCTTCTGAAATCCATACAATACGGCAGAGCATCTGTGTGGGCAGGAAATGGAAATGACAAAGAGACTTGGGACAGCAGAATTTAACACAGAGCTTCCTGTAAGGCTTCAGGAAGGATTCCTGTTCAGGAAGAATCCTCCTCCTTGGCCCCAGATGAGTGACACATCTTCTATGTTCACTAGAAGCAGCACGGTCTAGTGGTTAGAGCATGGGCCTAGGATAGAGCTTGGGCCTGGGAGTCAAAAGGACCTGGGTTCTAATCCCAGCTCCTCCACTTCTCTCCTGTGTGACCTTGGATAACTCACTTAACTTCTCTGTGCCTCAGTTACCTCATCTGTAAAATGGGGATTAAGACTGAGAGCCCCATGTAGGACAGGGACTGTGTCCGACGCTTAGTACGGTGCCTGATATACAGTAAGCCTTTAACAAATACCATTAAAGAAAAAACCATAGCTCTGGGTGTCTGTCAGGCACGAATCGATCGATCAATCGGCGGTATTTATGGGACATTTAGTCCATGCCAAAAAGTATACTAAGCACTTGGGAAAGGACAGTATAGGTGGTCGTCCTGATCCCTGTCCTCAAGGAGCTTAGGGTCTAGCAGGGGGTAACGCTAAAATAAATCTACCTCTACAATAAATGAGAGGTATGGTGTTCGGGCTAAAGGCCTGCTCTACTCAGGAAGTGGCAACGTATAGCTACGGAGGTGCCCTGCCATCTCGTTAGCAGCTTTTCCGTATGAGGTAACACCTGAACACTCAGATGCAAGGGACTCTCACTTCTATTTCAGGCTGGAGTTTCTGCTCCAAGTCGCTTTTAAATCAGTGGTATTGCCCAGCTTATCAGTGGATACTCAGGCAGATCCCTCGCATAAACCACTGCAGGGTTTGTTTAAGGGAGAGTGAGGATCATTTTCTAAAATTAATGAATTAATTATTTCTTTGAGCTAACTGCTGGATCCCTGTAAACGCTTGGCTTAAAGTTTGCTATGACCTTCTTATAGTAGTAATGATGATGGTGGTGGTGGTAATAATAGTACCGTGGCTCAGTGGAAAGAGCATGGGCTTTGGAGTCAGGGCTCATGAGTTCGAATCCCAGCTCTGCCACTTGTCGGCTGTGTGACTGTGGGCAAGTCACTTCACTTCTCTATGCCTCAGTTCCCTCATCTGTAAAATGGGGATTAAGACTGTGAGCCCCACGTGGGACAACCTGATTCCCCTATGTCTACCCCAGCGCTTAGAACAGTGCTCGGCACATAGTAAGCGCTTAACAAATACCAACATTATTATTATTAGTAGTAATAATGATAAAAATAATAATAATAGTGTGTACTACACACTGGGATAGATACAATACAATCAGTTTGGATCAGACTAGACATAGTCCCTGTCCCCTGTGAAGCTCACAGCCTAAAGTAATCCTTTTTACAGCTGTGGAAACTAAGGTATAGAGGAGTTAAGTGACTTCCCCAAGGTCTCACAGCAAGGAAGTGGTAGAGCTGGGGTTAGAACCATGGTGTCCTGACTCCCTGGCCCACTCTTTTTCCACTAGGCCCATGCAGCTTTAGTCTCCATTTTGGGTCTATCAACTAACTTTGCTCAATAAATATGATTGATTGATTATCATTGAAAAGCCTCTATTTGAACACGACTGATTATCACCTGAATGGGAGTCTCCCCTGAAAAGTGTCCTGCACAAGGACCACAGCACAGCTTTGCGTTAATCACCTCCTCTTCTCTCTTTCTCTTGTTTCGACCCAATGTTCCCACCCAGTGGTTTTGTCAGCACCTCCAACAGAGTGGGGGGAAGGGAAAGGAGAGTAGATGAACCTCAAAACCAGTCAATATTGTTACCTACTACTAGCTATTACTATTAGTGCAGGCTAGTGAAGGTTGAAACTAATGGAGAAGATGAGATTTGAGGATTCTTTTTTATGGTATTTGTTAAGCACTTACAATGTGGCAGGCACTATACTGTTTTGCAAGATACAATCATGTTGCATAATAATAATAATAATGTTGTTATTTGTTAAGTGCTTACTATGTGCAGAGCACCGTTCTAAGCGCTGGGGTAGATACAGAGTAATCAGATTGTCCCACCTGAGGCTCACAGTCTTAATCCCCATTTTACAGATGAGGTAATTGAGGCACAGAGAAGTTAAGTGACTTGCCCACAGTCACACCTGACAAGTGGCAGAGCTGGGTTTCGAACCCATGACCTCGGACTCCCAAGCCCGGGCTCTTTCCACTGAGCCACACTGCTTCTCCCTGCCTCACATGGGGCTCACAGTCTTAGCCCCCATTTTGCAGAAGTAAAAGAGGCACAGAGAAGTTAAGTGTCTTGCCCAAGGTCACACAGTAAACTAGAGACGGATCAGGATTAGAACCCAGGCCCTTCTGACTCCGAGCCTGTGGTCTTTCCACTAGGCCACACTGTTTCTCAGGGATTCACCAGTTATTACTCTACCCGTGCCCTTAATCACCCCAGTTCACCCAAAGCAGATGCCAAGGCACGTGATTAATCAATCAGCATGGGCCATCCAGAGGTGATTTGACTTCCTGCTTTACCCCATTGCCCAGAGTTACTTGCAAGGCTTGATGGAGCCCGAAAAGTCTCTCTCTGGTTATGGCCTCGCCTCTCTGGTCTAGCACCAGTCTGATCTTGCCCTCTCTACCTCATGCTCAGGGAACCTTTGGCTTTGGGGCGAGGTTCTCAGTGGGATAAACCAGTTGAACCCAATCATCAGCTACGTGTGCATTTCATCGGAGTTCTCCTCAGATCCTAGAGGTCCCTAGGTGTTTCAGGGAGGAAAAGAGTCCTGGAAATGGAGCAGCCTGATTCCACCAGTCTTTAGCCCTGCCTGGGGCCCTCAGGCATCTTCCTGTTTACCTGGCTTGGAACTTACTAATGTAAATAGGCTGGAAATAATTAGTCAGTGATCCCTCACTGTTACTCAACATGCCTGTCCCTTCTAGAGAAGCAGTGTGGCCAGGTTGATAGAGCACAGGTCTGGGAGTCAGAAAGAACTAGGTTTTAATCCTGGCTCCGCCACTTGTCTACTGGATGACCTTGGGCAAGTCACTTAACTTCTCTGCGCCAAGGTTCCCTCATCTGTAAAATGGGGATTAAGACTGTGAGTTCTATGTCCGTTTGGGACTAAGTCCAACCCGATTAGGTCGTATCGACTCCAGCGTTTAGTACGGTGCCCGGTTCATAGTAAGAGCTTAACAAATACCCCAGTTATTATTATTCTATTGGGTGTGCTATTTATCCTGCCTCCAATGTTTAAAATGGAGGGGAAGCAGCATGGCTCAGTGGAAAAGAGCCTGGGCTTCGGAGTCAGAGGTCACCAGTTCGACTTCCGGCTCTGCCGCTTGTCAGCCGTGTGACCGTGGGCAAGTCACTTAACTTCTCTGGGCCTCAGTTCCCTCATCTGTAAAATGGAGATTAACTGTGAGCCTCACGTGGGACAACCTGATTACCCTGTATCTACCCCAGCGCTTAGAACAGTGCTCTGCACATAGTAAGCTCTTAACAAATACCAACATTATTATTATTATTAAAATGAACTCTGCTTCCACTCCAGTGGAAGGTTACTGTGCTCACCATATGCGGGACACTGTACTAAGCTTGGGAGAATACAATAGAACGGAGTTGGTTCCCTGCTCACAAGTAACCTGCTTCTGCAGGGCAGCTGTATAATCCTTGTAGCAGAACACGCGTGCTTCTGTGATGCAGCCGTGAACTCCTTGTAGCAGAACACGCCTGTTTCTATGGAGCAGCTGTGAATTGCTTGTAGCAGAACACGCATGCTTCTGCCAGGCAGCTGTATATTCCTTGTAGCAGAACATGCGTGCTTCTGCAGGGCAGCTATGTACTCCTTGTAGCAGAATGCGTGTGCTTCTGCAGGGCAGCTGTGCATTCTTTGTAACAGAACACACTTCGCCTGTGTTTTACTGCAGCGTACGAGATCGCCATAGAAACGAGCAATGCGCCCGATGCGGACACCAGGGAAAATGTCTGGCTAATCTTAGAAGGGAAGAAAGATCGATCTAAAGAGTTCCTGATAGAAAACCACTCCAGGCCCAAGGAGAGGGTGTTTAAAAGGTAAAGGATGGGGTCCTCCACAGGGTGGGAGGGTGAATCCTGGGGAGAACCCCCCCCCCACTGCAGCCTGCACATCCTCAGGGAGAGCCTCTAGGGAAGGGCGGTACCCACCCGTTCTGGTTGCTAGGATACGAAACACGTTCTTCATTTCTGGTATCCTCTGCGGCCAGGTTTATAACTGCGGAGCAACCGAGCCGCCTATAGCCCCCGTTCACTCCTGGCAGCCTTGCCCTGTAGGAAATAACAATAACTGTGGCACTTGTTAAGCGCTCATTATGTGCCGAGCACAGTACTAAGTGCCTGCTTAGACAAAAGACGATCAAATTGGACCCGGTTCCCGTCCCATATGGGACTCACAGTCTCAGTAAGATGAAGTAAAATTTAATCCCCATTTGACAGATGAGGAAATTGAGGCACAGAGAAGTGAAGTGACTAGTCCAAGGTCACACATCAGGCAAGCGGCAGTCAGGATTAGAACTCAGGTCCTCTGACTCCCCAGCCCTTTCCCCTAGGCCACACTGTTTCTCGATACCCAGCCTTGTGCCTAAGGATTGATGCTTGAAGCACATACTCTCTCGACGTCCTTGGCATGAGTCTGAGAGGTGGACTCCTGCCCCCTCAGGGGCTAGGGTCATGGCAATCGGGCAATTAATCAATCAATATGTGGTATTTATTTAGTGCTTACTGTGTACAGAGCACTGTATTGAGAGCTTGGGAAAGTACAACAGAATTGGTAGATCTATTCCTTGCCCACAGTGAACTTACAGTCCAGCACACAGCAGTCTCCATGGTGCTTATCATAATAAAAATTAGAGTATGCGTTAAGCCCTTAGTACTAAGCCCTGGGTTAGACACAAGACAGTCAGGTCCCACATAGGACTCACAATCTAAATAGGACAGAGAACAGGTATTGAATCCCTATTTTGCAGATGAAGGAACTGAGGCATAGGGAAGCAAAGTCACACAGTAGGCAAGTAATAATAATAATAATTTTGGTATTTGTTAAGCACTTACTATGTGCCAAGCACTGTTCTAAGCACTGGGTAGATACAAGGTGATCAGGTTGTCCCACATGGGGCTCACCGTCTTAATCCACACTTTGCGGATGAGGTAACTGAGGCCGAGAGAAGTTAATGACTTGCCCAAAGTCCCACAGCTGATAAATGGAGGAGCAGGGATTAGAACCCACCACCTCTGACTCCCAAGCCCGTGCTCTTTCCACTGAGCAAGTGGTAGTGCTGGGATTAGAACGCAGGACCTGTGACTCCCAGGTCATGGCTTTTTCCACTAGCTGCTGATGGAAACTGTGGCTTATTTCCTACAGGGGCACCACCGACACATTTGAGTTTGACAGCAAGAACGTTGGAGATATAGCAGCACTCTGTGTGGGACACATCCCAAGAGATCCAAGTAGATATTCCTCCTCCAGAGCGATCTTCTGGCACGTGGAGACTATCACCATCACGGAAACGGAACTCGGCAACGTGTATGTAAGCGATCGGTCAGACCGCTGGGGGAGGGCTTTCCCGGCAGCAAGAGGGATTTGGGTCAGGCGCAGGAAGGACTTCCTGATTTTGAAGTTGGGGGGGCACTGCAGTGAGAGACTGGGGAGGCTGAGGCTTCCCTTTCTCTAGATAGTTTGAGAGAAAAGAGAGGCAGGGGAATGGACCAGATGAGCTTCCCTTCCAGCCCACTGATTTTCTGATCCTAGAGGTGTTGGTTAAAGGAAGTTCCATCCTCGGGTTCAGGCACCTCAGCTCACCACAGCCCAGCCTCGATGATGTATATTACTTATTGCATTATCATCACACATCATTGCACGCTGAAGAGAACACTCTTCTACACTCATTCAATTGTATTTATTGAGTACTTACTGTGTGTAAAGCACTGTTCTAAGCTCGGGGGAGAGTACAGTATAAAATAAGAATAATGTTGGTATTTGTTAAGCGCTTACTATGTGCAGAGCACTGTTCTAAGTGGTGGGGTAGATATAGGGCAGGCAGGTTGTCCCACGTGAGGCTCACAGTTAATCCCCATTTTACAGATGAGGTAACTGAGGCCCAGAGAAGTTAAGTGACTTGCCCACGGTCACACAGCTGACAAGTGGCAGAGCAGGGAGTCGAACCCATGACCTCTGACTCCAAAGCCCGGGCTCTTTCCACTGAGCCACGCTGCTTCCCCATTCAACAAGCAAATAAAAATAAAAACAAGACGACCCATTCCTGCCCCTAAGCTCATAGTCTAGAGGGGGAGACAGACATTCAACATAAATAAATAATTACAGATAGATACGGATACATATATATGTGCTGTGGGGTTGAGAGGGAGGATGAATGAAGGAGAAGTAAGAGCGGTTCAGAAGGGAGTGGGAGAAGAGGAGGGGAGGGTTTTGTCAGGGAAGCCTTCTTGGAGGAGATGTGCCTTCATTAAGGTTTTGAAGTCCTAGAGAGAATTCTACAGAATTCTTCCTCTGGTAGCATCTGCCCCTTTCAGGTAGAACAGGATCGAGAGATGTAATAGGCACCAGACCCGAGAAAGGCATAAGGTCCCTTTTACGGTTTACGGGGAGTAAATTCTGTGTCTAATAGCTGGAGATGAAGGGTTGAAAACTCCAGAGGAATATCGGAAAAACAAATTGATTTCCTTTTTTGGTGTTTTGCTTTCACTACCTTTTTGAAATCCGTGTTTAAAGATTTCTTCACAGCTTAGGCAGTTTAGTTTTTAGGGTTTTTTTTTTAAGTGCAGGCCCTTGAGATTTTGATGTGAATAGCCTCTCCTGGCAAATTAATCAACGGCTAAAAGAAAGAAGTCTGTTAAAGTGCCATTTCAATATTTAAATGTTTACTGAATGCAAGCCCCATTTAATGATCATCTCCAGTATGCTTTTGACTGCACTGTGGTTGCGAACCTCTCTAAGGCAAACACTTAAAATCTAGGGGCTCTAATATGGCTCCTTCCAGAAGCTCTCGTCGACATCTTTTAGGGTTGGAGAAATAGGTAGAAATCCTGTGTCGGTTCAGATGTGAAATAGCTTTTCCTTGGGGGGTCTCTGCTGAGCACTCACAGACCGCACACATGCAAATCTCTCAGATTGATTGAATTCCTGCAGGGGGGAAGATACCTGCCATTGAATGGAGGGGAGAGGTGGCAGGAGTCATTGAAAATGATTTGCATGATTGGAAATGAAATGCATCATTAATAGCACAATGTTCAAACCCTTGGGTGATTGCCAGATATAATTCATGAATACATTATCCGCTTTCCCACACCTCACCAAGGGCCGGTGGGAAGAACCAAAGGCATCTTAGCATATGCTCCAGATCGATGAGTGTTGTCTGCTCTGAAGATGTTTGGTGTGGGAACAGGTGTCCCCCAGGATCTCCCAAACCCTCCCTCCTTTCCTACAGTTTGTCCCAACAGCATATCCTCTTCTCTCACTCCTCTCAGCCCTTCCTCTCATTTATCATCACAAGGATGAGTAGTTTCTCCCCACCCCTGTCTCAGCTCAGAACCTACCAGTAGAAAGGCGTATTGAATAAATCAATGGTACTTCTTAAGCACTTTCTGTGCATGGAGCACTTGTTAAGCACTAGGGAGAGAGTATAGTAGAGTAGACACAATCTCTGCCTTCAAAGAGCTTACAGTCTAGCAATCTTCAAATGCCTTTTTTTCATGGCATTTGTTAAGCGCTTAATATTTGCCAGACACTGTACCAAGCTCTGGGGTAGATGCAAGCTAATCGGGTTGGACACCAGTCCATGTCCCACATGGGGCTCACGGCCTTAATCCCCATTTTACAGATGAGTTAACTGAGGCACAACAAGTGAAGTAACTTGACCAAGGTCACACAGAAAACCAGTGGTTGGTCTTCCACTAGGCTCTTTCCACTAGGCCACCCAGGAGAACTAAACCCGGCTTTGCTACTTGTCTGTTGTATAATTTGGGGCAAGTCACTTAACTGCCCTCTGCCTCAGGTTCCTAAATAGCCAAGAGGGAATTCAATCCCTGCTCCCTCCTAAGTTTCTTGTAAGGACAGGGTCTGTAACTGGCCTGATGAACCTGTATCTACCCCAGAACTTAGAACAGTGTTTGACACATAATAAGTGCTTATCAAATACCATAAAAAAACTGACCCTGATGATAGAGCAGCCACTGTGGAGACTTAAATATGCAGGATTTCCCTGTGCCAACCGGGAAGTAGCAAACATGCATCCTGTGTGCTTAGAACAGTGCTTGGCACACAGTAAGTGAGTAACAAATACCATCATTATTATAACATGACACAACGTAATTATGTCATACGAAAACTTGTGCGGAAGTCTGCAGAACCTAGGACATTCAGTCAGAGATATCCCTGCAGTCCTCCCCCCCTCCCACCCCACTTGCTTCAGAGAGTCACTAGATTCCCTCCCCTCTCCCCAGCGTCCCTGTTAATCCAGGACCCGCCTTGAAGCTTCGGGAGTCAGTCACACAAGCCGAGGCAGAAGGAGATTGGATGCTTCTAGTAAAAATATGAGAAAAAACAGGTCTCCAGCATCTCCCCATAACAACAGTAACAACAATAATAATTTTGTTATTTGTTAAGCACTGACTACGTGCCAGGCACTGTACTAAGTGCTGGGGTAGATGCAAGCTTTTTGGGTTAGACACAGTCCCTTTCCTACATAGGGCTTACAGTCTTAATCCCCCTTTTACAGGTGAGGTAACTGAGGCAGAGGGAAGTGAAGTGACCTGCCCGAGGTCACGGCAGACGAGTGGCGGAGCCAGGATTAGAACTCAAGTCCATCTGACTCTCAGGCCCAGGCTCTTTCCTCTAGGGCAGACTGTAAGCTCATTGTGGGCAGGGAACGTGTCTACCAACTCTGTTGTACTTTCCTAAGTGCTTAGTACAGTGCTCTGCACATAGTAAGCTCTCAATAAATACCATTGACTGAGTACTCAATATTTTCAGGTTTGAGGCAAGGAACAAACCAGCTGAAACCCCAACTGTCCGGTAAAAAAATGGATGCACGGCCATCCTACTTGAAGGTTGTCCCTAGGACCTCATGCCTGTCCTTTCTGGTTCCCCGGAGGTCGAACTGACGCAGCTCCAAATGGCTACCGCTTCTCGGTTACCAGGCATCTGAGGTAGAGGCAGGGAGGTTAAAGCCTGCAGGAGCTCAGTGATACCAGCTAGACTCTCTCCTAGGCAGAGACACGTAGAAACAGGTCACCTAAGGTCCAGACCTGAGAAAGCAGCTCTTAGGGCTCGGCACGTCCTGGGCGATGGGCCTTCATTGACTCACTGCCGATCCATCCTTCTGGGGGTGAGTGCCAGAGGTGGAGTCGGTGTTGCTGGACCAGTCCTCCCCCCAACCCTTTCCCCTCTTCCCTGTCTCCTCTCCTCCCTCAGGTATTTCTTCAACTGCGACTGCAAGATCCCCTTAAAGAAAAAGAAGAAATACTTCCAAGTGTTTGAGGTGACTAAGGTGACCGAGAGCTTTGCTAGCAAGGTCCAGTGCCTGGTGCCTGTCAAATACGAGATCATCGTGATGACAGGCTTCGAGAAGGGAGCGGGCACCGATGCCAACGTCCTGATGACCATCTTCGGGGTCAATGGGGACACGGGGAAGAGGGAGCTGAAGCAGCGCTTCCGAAATCTCTTTGAGAGGGGCAGTACTGACCGGTTCTTCCTGGAGACCCTGGACTTGGGGGAACTGCGGAAGGTGCGGCTGGAACACGACAGCAGCGGCCTCTGTCCCGGCTGGTTAGTGGAGCGGGTGGAGATCACCAACACCTCCACCGGGGTGACCACCATCTTTGCCTGCGGGAAGTGGCTGGACCAGAAGAGGGGAGATGGGTTGACCTGGAGAGAGCTGTTTCCCACCGTCTGAGGGTGAATCCCCCCAATCCCCAAGCTAGGCCGGATACCCCCAGATGATTATAATAACGATAACAGTGGTGTTTGTTAAGCGCCTACCAAGGGCCGAGCACTATACTAAGTGGTGGGGTAGATATAAGATCATCAGGTCCCACAGGGGGCTCACAGTCTAAGCAGGAGGGAAAATAGGTTTCGAATCCCCATTTTGCAGATGAGGGAACTGAGGGGCAGAGAAGTTAAGTGACCTGTCCAAGGCCACACAGCAGGCAAGTGGCAGAGCCTGGATTATAACCCAGGTCCTCTAACTCCCAGGCCCATGCTCTTTCTACTAGGCCACGCTGCATCTAAGCCAGGCTACTCATTCTGGTATCTATTTCCCTATTCGCTGTAGCAGAGAATAACCACGCATTTCTGCTTATTGAGCTTATGGAGTCTGCTGGGGAGGCAGATTCATCCAGGGGTTGAAGATCAGCGTTTTCTTTCTGGCTTTTCAACTTGCAATGTGACTTCAGACCAGCCTCTTTCCCACTCTAGTCTTCAGATTTCCCCCTTAGCAATAATAGATGCACAGTCCATTCCCTGTTTCCGTGGCTGTTGGAAGGACGGATGCTGCCATGTCTGCAGGACTTTAACCTTCTTGAAAGGAAGATACTAGGTCAGTTCGAGGATCGACTTAACATTTTTCAAACTGCATTTTATACAGAGAACTTTTGAAGTAATTGGGAAAATGGGAGGGATATACATTCTCTATGTTAAATGTCATATCACTAGCTTGCCATTTTACACATTAAAATTCAACTAAAATATGTGTGTATTTTTCTGGGGAGGTAATCAACAGATTGAGTTTCCCAGATAGGGACCTAGAGCCAAATTGATTTTTCAGTCACTTCTTGCTTGGCCCCCCAAATGCTCAGAAATCTCCTCTGGGTATATCTTTCTTTTTTAAAAAAAAAATAAAGCTATTGTGAGGTGACCAGGATACAGTCTGAGATGCACAAATGGGGATGTGGATTTCCCCAGGGAGTTGGGGTGAGGAGAGAGGTGAAAGGTGAGGAAGGTAGTCTATTTTAAGCTGCAGTTGATTAACACCTTTAGAAAAATGCTGGGCTAATTACAGCAAATCAAGCTGTCCTCCTGGGGAGATGTCCTCTTGGTTTAAGTCCCTGAGCAAAGGAAACGCCTTCTTCCTGGTTAAATAAACCCAGTAGCAAATGAAGAAAAATGGCAGCCTGGTGTGTTTTTATTAAGCTATTTATGTTCCAAGCAAAGAATCGTCAAGTCACCAAGGGAACGGCTTGAAGAGGATGGCCAGCAGGAGCTGAGATATTCCTTGCCAAGGACTGGTTTTCAAGCCATGAGGCCTCTAAGGTAAAGTCATATGGGCTGGCTCAGGCCAGACTGGGGGGAAAAGCATGCCCAAGTTCTACGATTATTACAAAGAAGAAGAATTTATCATTACTTTCCATTGAATTAACAACTCACTTAGGGATGACACACAAATAATATTATTGTTCATTAATAATAACTAGATATAATTGTATTTCATATATGCATGTATTAGGTCCTTAATAATAATAATATAATTGATAAGATAATAATAGGATTTGTGTATCATCTCTAGATGAGTTGCTAATTCGACAGAAAATAATAATAATGATCATCATCATGGTGATGATCATAGAAGAATTTGTTAGATGCTTACCCTGTGCCAAACATGGCACATAGCATTGGGGTAGATACAAGATAATCAGGTCAGACATAATCCCTGTCCCACGTGGGGCTCGATGCCCAAGGGGAATGGAAAACAGGCCCTAATTCCCATTTTGCAGACAAAGAAACAGAAGTAAAGAGAAGTTAAGAGATTTGCCAAAGGTCATACGGCCGGCAAGTGACATAGCTGGGATTCGAACCCAGGTTCTCCTGGGTTGGGCCGGGATAGGTTCAGCACAGCCCAGCCTCACTCTCCTGTCTCAAGTCCCCTGAAGTTGGTGAATGAAGGTGGAAGGGGAGTAAATTAAAAACCACAGCAAACACTGATACTCTGAGGTTCCCATGTGTGCTATAAGATGTAGGAAAGTCCCTGGGAATTTACTAGGAGTCCAGGGTGAGTAGCCCAATAAAATAATAATACTAATAGTAGTATTTGTTGAATACCTACTATCTACCAAATACTATACTAAGTGCTGGGATAGGTTGAAGATAACCAAGTCAGACACAGTCCCTGTCTCATCTGGGGCTCACAGGCTAAAGGGTAGGGAGAACAGAAACTTAATTCTCATTTTACAGATGAAGTAACTGAGGCACAGAGACGTTTAGTGACTTGCCAAGGTCACATAGCAGGTAAGTGGCAGAGGTGGGATTAGAATTCAGGTGTTCTGACTCCCAGGGCCACTAGGCCTCACTGATTCAGAGCAATACACCATTTCCAGTTTGGAGCTAGAACAAACTGGGCCAGCTCCTTTAGGGTTACTCTGGGGTTCCATCAGCCGGGGGATCAAGAGACCAGACATGACCTGTGTGCTTTTAAATCAGTCACCCTCCTTCAACTCCAAATTAGCAGTGTGGTCTAGTGGAAAGAGCATGGGCCCAGGAGTCAGAGGGCCTGAGTTCTAGGGGAAGCAGCGTGGCTCAGTGGAATGAGCCTGGGCTTCGGAGTCAGAGGTCATGGGTTCGACTCCTGGCTCTGCCACTTGTCAGCTGTGTGACTGTGGGCAAGTCACTTAACTTCTCTGTGCCTCAGTTACCTCATCTGTAAAATGGGGATTGTGAGCCTCACATGGGACAACCTGATTACCCTGTATCTACCCCTGTGCTTAGAACAGTGCTCTGCAGATAGTAAGCGCTTAACAAATACCAACATTATTAATCCCACCTCTATCACTTGTATCCTGCGTAACCTTGGTCAGCTCATCTATTAAATGGGGATTAAGATTGTGTGGGACATGGACTGTGTCCAACCTGATCATCTTGTATCTACCCCAGCGTTTACAACAATACTTGACCCATAGTAAATCAGTTAACGAAACCCATTAAAAAAACACAACTCATTTACCCTTCTAAAGGTGATGAAAATAACTCTCACCTATGAATCTTTACACTGAGGATCACTGCAAATACCCCCCATCTTCTGGATTGAGACTGTCAGGGGACCTCGGGAGCCTCCGTCAACATGTCCTTTCAAAGTCTTGTAGAAGTTTCTCTTCTACCTAAAGCCATGCAGTCAGTCAATCATACTTATTGAGCTCCTGGGTGCAAAGCACTGTACTAAGCGCTTGGGAGAGTACAATATAACAGAGTTGGTAGACATGTTCCCTGCCCACAAGGAGTTTACAACCTCGCCCACTGGAAGCCTTCCCGCCCATGTGCAGTCTGCAGCAGGCAGGGCCAATATGCTCAATCAATGGTATTTATGGAGCGCTTACTATTTAAAGGTACTGTACTAAGCACTTGGGAAAGCAACACAGCAATAAACAGATATAATTCCTGCCCACAACAAGCTTACATAGAAGTCTGGGCTCATTCTTCAGAAAATAATAATAATTATGTAGCTTGTTAAGCACTTACAAGCACTGTAGGCTGTAAACTCATTATGAGCAGAGAACGTGTCTACTAATCTGTTATATTGTACCCTCCCAAGAGGGTACACACGGTAAGCACTCAATAAATACCACTGATGGATTACTAAGTGCTGGAATAGATACAGAATAATCACATTGGACACAGTCCCTATCCCACACGGGGCTCACCATCTAAGTGGGAGGGAATAGGATTTAAAGTCCATTTTAGAGAAGACTTAAACCGAGGAACAAAGAATTTAGACTGTGACCTCATTGTGGGCAGGAAATATCTCTACTAATGCTGTTTTGTTTTGTTTTTTCTGGTATTTGTTAAGCACTTAATATGTGCAAAACACTATTCTAAGCACTGGGGGATACAAGGTGATCAGGTTGTCCCACGTGGGGCTCACAGTTTTAATCCTCATTTTACAGATGAAGTAACTGAGGCACAGAGAAGTTTAGTGACTTGCCCAAAGTCACACAGCTTTTAATCCTCATTTTACAGATGAAGTAACTGAGGCACAGAGAAGTTTAGTGACTTGCCCAAAGTCACACAGCTGGCAAGCGGCAGAGCTGGGATTAGAACCCACAACCTCTGACTCCCAAGCCTGGGATCTTTCCATAGAACCACGGTGTTGTACTTTCCCAAGTGCTTGCTACAATGCTCTGAATACAGTAAGCACTCAATAAATATGACTGATTAAGTGACTTGCCCAAGGTCACACAGAAAATCTGGGATTAGAACCCAGGTCCCCTGACTCACAGGCTCAACAGCCTTCCACTAGGCCATGCTTTTTCTCTACAATGAAAGGATTCCAGAACTGGTTCCTCCCCCTTACACTTTTGAGAAAGCACCTTCTTATCGCCCACAGGGCAGTGAGAGGACACTTCAGGATGCAATCATTCCCCTGTCTGAATTAAGCAATCTCAGCCTTGGTAATCAGGAGTTTCCAAAGGACCCTTCATCCCCAAACAGCTGGAAAAAGTCAGGGTGATCCTAAACTCATCGGTTGCCCACCCATCTCATCATGAAACGTCAAGTCAGTCACTCAGATCTCCCTACCACTTCTCATTACTCTCCTTCTACAATCCAACCTATAAACTTTGCTTCTCTCATGCCAATCTACAAACTGTGCATCGTTCTTGTCTCTCTCACCATCAACCCCTTACTCAGATCCTCCTTCCTTCCTCCAACTCCCTTCCCCTTCATATCCTCCAGACCAGCACTCTCCCCATCTAAAATCACATCTCCTCCAAGAAGAATTCCCTGAAAAACCTCTCATCCCTTAACAGGTTTCTCCTCCTTTTTATTTTTTTAATGGTTAAACCCTTAATTTGTTAAGCACATAAAAATGGTATTTGTTAAATGCTTACTATCTACCAAGCACCATACTATAAACTGGAGTATATACCAGATATTAGGTTAGACGCAATCCCTGTCCCACAAGCGGCTCACAGTCTTAATCCCCATTTTAACACTTGAGGTAATTGAGGCCCACAGAAGTGAAGTGACTCGTCCCAGGTCACACTGCAGAGAAGTGGTGGAGTCAGGATTAGAACCAGGCCCTCGGACCCCCGGGGTCCATGCTCTTTCCACTTGAGCGTGCTGTTTCATCTTCTACACCACCTGTGACTATCCTCTCGATTCCACACCCTACTATATCTCCCTCCTTCATCATTTATACTAAGACCTTCCCACTCCAGGAAGATAGGTTCTCTCTATTTCACCTGTCTTGCTCTTCTCAGACCTCTCGGGACTTGTCTTATCCTTCATTCCTGAATCCAGATATGGACAGGACACTGGTAGCTACCTGTAAAAAAAAAGCCAATCAATCAGTGGTATTTATTGAGCACTTGCTATTCATTCAATCGTATTTATTGAGCACTTACTGTGTGCAGAGCACTGTTCTAAGTGCTTGGGAGAGCACGATACAAGAGAATAAGCAGACATTTTCCCTGACCATAATGAGTGTAAAGTTTAGCGGGGGAGGTCCATCCACCCAAGACAAGGCTCTAGTGTTCAAATTAGAATCAAAGTGGGTTATTCAGTCCCTGACTCTGACTCTGGGTTACATATCCAGAAAAATGGGGTGACATGTATATTAAAAGCAGTCGAGCATGTGTGTACGAGAGAGGTGTAATTTAAAAGTGTTAAGTGGATGCAACCCTCTATGCTGATGGACTCAATTATTCAAGTGGTTGAGAATGAATTTAAAGGAGCTTTTAGAAAAGGTGTCCCTCCAGCCCCAGGTTCCCCCCGCCCCATTACCCTCACCCACTCCACCAAATCATTCTAGCACAGTAAAGATTTTTAGATACTAACTGTGAGAAGGTAAATGTCAGAAGGGCAATGAAAATAATGCTGAGACCTATTAAGTGTTCACTGTAAGTCAAGCACTCCGCTAAGAGCTAGAACTGATATAAGATAATCAGATTTGACACAATCTCTATCCCATATAGGGCCCCAGTCTAAGAGGAAGAGATATTTTATCTTTTATAGATGAGGAAATTCAGTCACAGAGAGGTTAGGTGACTTAACCAAGGTCACGCAGCAGAAAATTAGCAGATTTTTTCAATGATATTTGTTAAGCAGTTACTATGTTCCAAGCGCTGTACAGATGGGATAGATAAAAGATAATCAGGAGAAAGAAAAGCCCCATTTTGCAGATGAGTCACGGAGAGAAGTTAAGTGACTTGCCCAGCAAAGTGGCAGCAGCATTAAAACTCAGGTCCTCTAACTCCCAGGCTGAGGATCTTTCCACTAGGCCACACTGCTTCTCACGGGTTGGGACTGGAATCCAGTCTGATCCTCTTTCCCACACTCCATGCTGCCTCCCCAAATCGGTTATTTTTTTTTTTCTTACACTTTCTGATAGTCTTTTAGAAACTGTCTAATCCTAATCTGAGCCCATCTGATTTTATCTTCCAGTTTTTCCCAAAATAGCTATTTCTCCCTTGGGAAAATTTGCTATTTGGGAACAGGGATTGTGTCGATGGTGTGTGGTCTGAGGTAGGTCTACCAATGCTGCTCTATTGTGCTCTCCCAGTGCTTAGCTCTGCACACAGTAAGCACTTAGAAAATACCACTGATGGATTGGTTGGTTCTTATTATGAGAAAAGAGATGTTTGCTCTCTCTGGGTTTGGCTGTGGAACCTGCCTTCCCTTCAACCTGCCCTGGGCTGAGGGAAGATGCTTCTCCAGAGAAAGGAGCCAACGGCCAAGACCTTCCCTAGGATCCAAAGGGAATGGCTTTGATACAGCCCTAACGGGCTACAAGCAGGCAAACACCACACATACATCTATACACACGCACACAAGCACACGCATTCTCACACAGAGGTCCACTCTACCAGAAAGAGGGAGTCTGACCCCAAATAGACTCCTCACTAGAAAATCTAATAATCGAATGTAGAGTCATTAAATGGGTTATGAGATCAAAGACTCTCGTTAAACAGAATAATAATTCCTGGGCTATTCAATTGCACATATTAACCAAACACTGTATAATTAATCAATTCCACTCCCGGGAAGCACTGCAGGGCTTACTGTTAAAATCTATCTCAGAATCAGAAAACCTTCTATCAAGCAATCACTTAAAATTGCCACTGGGAGTGATTTTCTGCTCTCCATGAATTATTACTCTTCCTGCTCTTCAAAACCAATAACTTCACAAGTGGAAACAAACCTTGCAGCATCTAGCTATTCCCATTCCCAATTTTTCCCTCCTTTTCCCCCTCCCTGCTCCTTGTAGTGCTCTTTCTCCTGCTTCTGAAGGGGACAAGGAATGCACGATGAGAAACTAGCTTAACTGTGGCAACGAGAGAGTCTTACACTGAACAAAAGGAAGAACTTCTTTTAAGATATTTGTTAAGAACTTACTATGTGCCAGGCAGTGGTCTAAGCAATGGAGTAGACACAAGGTAATCAGGTTGAACACAGTCCACATCCCATATGGGGTGTGCAGTCGTAATCCCCATTTGACAGATGAGGTAACTGAGGCATTAAGAAGCTAAGTAACTTGCCCAAGGTCACGCAGCCGACAACGCAGAGCTGGGACTAGAACCCAGATCCTTCTGACTCCCAGGCCTGTGCTCTATCCACTAGGCCAACTTGCTCCTCCTGGGAGTTGACTCTCAGGGCCTGACCATTCACTCAATGATCAAAGAGTCTACATCCCACTGAATTAAGTGTTCAGTCTATTCCCATTAGAGAGCGAGAAGGAAGGGCTGGGGTCTAAGGATGTGGAGCCTTGTTGATTGGGGGCAAGAGAAAGAGACTGTTTAAAGAGAGAGAGTTTCAACCATAGATCTCATCAATCAAACAATAGTATTTACTGAGTGCTTCCTGTGGACAGAGCACTGTACTAAGCACTTGAAAGAATTCAATACAACAGAGTTGGAAGACCTGTTCCCTGGCCACAAGGAGCTCAAAGTATGGAGGGGGCATCAACGCCTCCAAACTTATTGTACCTGGTGGTGCGGCCATGCCCAATCCACCTGCCCCCGTGGGGAGCCAAAGGAGTCTAATGCTAACTCATTGGGTCTCTACGCTTCCCCCATTTCTTCTGCCAATCTGTGAGATGGCAAAAGCCCAGAGTTCCACTTCATTCAATCGTATTTACTGAGCATTTACTGTGTGCAGAGCACTGTACTAAGCGCTTGGTAAGTACAATTCAGCAACTGAGACAATCCCTACCCAACAATGGACTCCCCTTAACCGTGTCTACCAACTCTGTTATACTGTACTTTCGAGCACTTATTACAGTGCTCTGCCCACAATAAGTGCTCAATATAAACCATTTATTGATTTATTAAAAGGTCAGACATCTTAGGGTTTGGGGTCTTGGGGTCATTGCCCAAACTGGCCTTATCCTCTAGACTGTATTCTAGTTGTGGGCAGGGAGTGTGTATATCAACTCCATTGCACCGTACTCTCCCAAATGCTCAGTACAGTGCTCTGCACACAGTAAGCACTCAATAAATAAATTTGATTGATTGACTGATCCTAAGGACAGACTAGGGGGAAAGTGGTATGGTGGAGTGAGGAGCAGATTATGCGCTTCGGTCAATTATATTTCTCGGAGACAGATTTCTTGGGGACAGTTCTCCCAACTCTTGCTCTCATTGCACCCATCAACTAGCCAGGTCTCTGAGATCACTGTCCCACCAAGTACTAAGCACGGTGTCCGTGATCTGTACCTTGAAGGCCCACTGTAACCAATTTTCCCACCTAACCCCCGCTCGCTCTCTCTACCTTCACCAAGTAGCCCCCAAATTCCTACTTTCTCCACAACTTTTGCGTCAAATGGCAAAAGAAGGAGAGAATGTTCCTTGGCCCACTCATTCCCTATAGGCTTCTGAATCACTCATCCCTGCCCTTTACAAAGAGGACAAACATGGTGTCCATTCCCTTATTCACTGTCTAGCATTTGATCTGTTGTCCCATGTGTCCTTTAAATCGCAGATGTGTCTGAGCCAATCCTGGCTGTCTAAAATCATTAAACTCCCAGAAGGCAGGGACCGTTTCCTTTTAACTCTCTTTGGCACCTAACATTAAGACAGTCAGTCAACTGTGTTTATTGGATGTTATTTGGATGCAGGTCTTGGGAGGGTTACAAAGGGCAGAGGGAAGGGGAATGCCTCAGAAGGAAGGAGAAGGAAGGAGAGGGCACAAACCCTGCCCTCAAGGAGCTGGCAGTAGAAGTTGTTTTGTTGTTGTTTCAAAATTGTTTTGTTTTGTTGTCTGTCTCCCTCATTTAGACTGTGAGCCTGTTGTTGGGCAGGGATTGTCTCTATCTGTTGCTGAATTGTACATTCCAAGTGCTTAATACAGGGCTCTGCACATAGTAAGCACTCAATAAATTGAATGAATGAAGCGGCATGGCCTAATGGATAAAGCCCGGATCTGGGAACCGGTGCACTGGCGAAACATGGAATATGGTGGCTACTGCATTCTAAACCACAAGGAATCAGGAACTGCTCCCTTAGTCACAGTTCACTATTGTTCTTATTCTTTGCCCTTCGTTCTTGTCTTTTATGTTGTTTTCAACTTTTTATTGCTTCATCTTTCCCGATCTGTCTGTCAACATCTTAATGCAGCTACTACTCCTATCAATTCTATTTATCATTTATATTTATTGAGCATTTACTGAGCAGAGCATTGTATTAAGCAGTTGGGAGAGTAAAGTGTAACAGAGCTGGTAGTTATGTTCTCTGCCCACTGTGATCTTACAGCCTAGAGGGGGGAAAAGATATTAATAAATAAATTATGGATATGTACATAAGTGGCTTGGGGCTGAGGGAGGGGTGAATAAAGGGAGCAAATCAGGGCGAAACAGAAGGTAGTGGGACGAGAGGCGATAAGGGCTGTCAGGGAAGGTCTCTTGGAGGAGATGTGCCTTCGATAAGGTTTTGTAGATGGGGAGAGTAACTGTCTATTGGATAGGAAGAGGGGGGGCATTCCAAGCCAGAGGCAGGATTTGGGCAAGAGGACGACGGCTAGACAGAAGAGACTGAGGTACTGTAGGCTGGCATTGGAGAGCAAAGTGTGAGGGCTGGGTTGTAGTAGGAACTCAGGGAGGAAAGATTGGAGGGGGCAAGGTGATTGAGGGCTTAAACCCTAGAGCAAGGAGTTTCTACTTCTAGTATTACTACCTTCTGGCTCCCTGCCCTCAGAAATACTAGCCAAACCGAATAGCCTCATGGCTTTACGTCACGATTCCAGGGCTCCAGATGCTGAACTGCGGACAAAGGAAATCCTTTCTTGCTGCAGACAGAGCTTGGGCTGCGATCATCAATACCATCAAGAGTTGCCCAGGGGAATCCCAACCCTCAAGCCCACCTCCCTTTCAGCCCTCTGCGGGGTGACATCCAGGACAAGGGCAGCAGACTCATTTGAAAACTACCCTCTGCCCCATCTCCAGGGGCTCGGCTTAGTTTCCATGGCAACCCAAGCCACCGAAGTAATAAGGTTAAGGGGATTTTCCCCGCCTCCGGTTGAAAGCTTTACATTATCAGGCTGGAGTGAATGCTGTTTCTTGGCCAAGATCACAACTTCTCAAATTGTAAATTGGCCCAGAAACTCCCATTCAGAGTAGAGCCACCTTTTTTTCCATTTCTAATCCTTTACTCCTGAAGGGACTGGGGAAGTCTTTGGCTACAACCTCTCCCTGGCACTGGCCACGTTGGAAATTAGGAATCTTACTGCAGTGGCGGCTCCCTGAGTCTGCATAGCTCACGCTCCACGTGATGCCTTTTGTAAGCTGAGAAGAACCTTATCTCCCACCCTGCATTTTTTGCATTTCATATCCTGAGTCCCATTAAGCTCTTCTCACTTGTTTTTTCACTCCTGACGGTGGACAGGGAGTCATTGGGTTTAAAATGATATGAGGTACCATTTGGGTTCTTTTTGTCCCTACCGAGGCGCTTAGGTCAGAGGGAATGGATTTAGGAAATATCGCTTTCCTTCGACCCAGTGCAAGTGCCAGCCCTTCACAGGGGAAGCAGCATGGACAAGTAGAAGGAACAGGGGCCTGGGAGTCAGAGGACCTGGGTTCTCTCTTGACTCTGCCACTTGTCTGCTGGGTGACAAGTCACTTAAATTCCCTGGGCCTCAGTTACCTCATCTGTAAGACAGAATTAAATCCTCCTACCTCCAATTTAGACTCTGAGCCCTATGTGAGACAGAGACTATGTCAAATTTGATTTCTTCTATCTAACCCAGCACTTAGACTAAAGCTTGATACATAGTAAATACTAAACAAATACCAACAAAAAAAAGGGGGGATGAAGAGTCTGCCTCTCATGATTCCTGAAAAACAGAGTAGTGGGTCCCTTTTCATCATTATGGGTGCTTTAACCCCAAATGGAGGTTCTTTTAAGACACAATGGTTCAGCCTCATGGACCAGTTTTCTAATCCCAGTTGTCATTCATTCTTTCATTCAGAGAGCACCATATTAAGTTCTTGGGAGAGTAAAATATTACAATAAATGGACACATTCCCTGCCCACAAAGAGCTTCCAGTCTAGAGGAGGAGACATAGATTAATATAAATAAATCACAGATATGTACATAAGTGCTATGGGACTGGTGACAGGAGAGATGAATAAAGGGAGTGAGTCAGGGCAACACAGAAAGGAGTGGGAGAAGAGGAAAGGAGCGCTTAATCTGGGAAGGCCTCTTGGAGGAGATGTACCTTCAAAAGGCCTTTGAAGTAGGGGAAAATAACTGCCTGTCACTTATCTGCTGTGTGAACTTAAGCAACCTCTCTGGGCCTCAGATCCCTCATATGGAAAAACAGAGATTCAGCACCTGTTCTCCCTCCTACTTGATCCATGTGGGATCTGATTATCTTGTATCTAACCCAGTGCTTATGATAATATTTGGCCATAGTAACCACTTATCTATCACAGTTATTATTACCGTGGGTTCTCTGTCTCCAGGGATGACTGGGAAAAGTCATCTCCCTCACCAGATTTTGGGCTCACCCTTCTAATGAATGAACCACCCAAATGGGGTGAGGATGTGATCAAAATGGGATCCGGGTACAGGTTCAACTTACTTCCACTCACTAGGCCTGGCAAATTCCCCACATATTAGGACCCTGGGAGGATGTTTCAAAGACAGGCATTGGTGACACACCCTGAAACCAGGAAAAATTCAAAGAGGGCAGTTTGCTTTTCAGACCCAATTGGGCAAATGTCCTACCATCTACTGGGTCGTCTAACCCCAACCTTGTCATGTCTGGGCCATTCCCCTGAGGGGAGGAGTGGGTGAGGAAGGGGATAAAGGCCCCAAAACATAATTCTAAACTAGTAAAAACAACATGGACCAGTTCGTTAGACCACTCTGCTTAAAATGAATGGGAAATTAAAGGAAAGGCATATTAAAATACAAAATTGAATGTTATATTTAAAAGATTCTTTGACTCTGTTTTTCTCCTTTTGGGGAGCCCAAAATTAAAGTAGGAAGACTGGGCTAGCTCAAAAGAAGGAGAGGAGTTTGTCTGGAGAGCTAAGGATGGGGTAGGGTTTGGTGCGGGGTGGTGGGAAGGGTGAGAAGCAGGGTTGCCTAGTGGAAACAGCACAGGCCGGGGATTCAGAAGACCTGGGTTCCAATCTCATCTCTGTCATTTTTCTGCTGTGTAACCTTGGACAAGTCACTTAACTTCCCTGTGCCTCAGTTACCTAATCTATGAAATGGGCATTAAATACCCATTTTCCCAACCCTATGCACTGCAAGTCCTGTGTAGGGCAGACACTCCATTTGATTTGATTGTAAAGTATCTACCTTAGTGTATGGCATAGAGTAAGCACTTAGCAAATACGACTATTTTTATTATAATAATTATCATAGGGTATTAAGCAGAAGCAGAAAAGCAGCATGGCTACTGATAGAGCCCGGGTCTGGGAATCAGAAGGACGTGGGTTCTAATCTTGAATCTGCCACTTATCTGCTGTGTGACCTTGGGCAAGTCACAACTTCTCTGTGTCTCAGTTACCTTATCTGTAAAATGGGGATTAAAACTGTGAGCCCCAGGTGGGACATGGACTCTGTCCAAACCAATTTAGCTACCTAAATGCTTAGTACATGTCTGATGCATAGTAAGCACTTAACAAATACCATTTGAAAAAAATAAACTCTTACCTGGTTCCCTCTAGGAAGAGGCAAATGAGGAGCTGGAAATACGGAAGGAAACGGGCCATAAAGCCCAGAGTTGGATCTGCCTGGAGTTTCCAGATGTTTAGAAATGAGCTAGTTAATCCTGTAATGTTGCCAAAGCAGCACGGCAGGTGTGAGGGTAATTCAGGTAGACAGACACCAGCACAGAGGGCTTCATGAACCACCTGTCCAAGGAAAGACCTAACTGAAAAACCTGTCTTTTCCAATTTCAAGAGGAACAGAAGGGAGCATAGATTCATGTTATCAGTTCAAGTTCCACCATTATGTTGATGGCTTTTGACCTTCAGCTGCCTAACACCACATTAGGCATACATTAGCACACCATCATTCATGCCCAGTTAGGTCTTATTGCTGCAGGATGCGATTCCAATACGAATAGCTTTCTACTCTGAAGGCTGAATTCTCATCTCCCTCCACACCCTGCAGAGCTGAGCTCCAAGCTGAAATTGGGAGCAGGGAGGGCAGAGACAGGGCAAGCTGAACAAATCAGCTCTGTCAGAGTGCCAGGCGGAGGAGATTTTGTTCCACAGACCCCTAGTCATATTGTCCACTGCTATTAGCTGTGGTAATCTGTCAGGGGAAAAATGGCCTACTTAAAGCTTTCCCCTGACTCTAGCTGTGGGGTTTGAAGAAGATTCTGATCAAGATGAGATTCTGTCAGTGTCTGCGAGGGTGGCTGATAAGGCTGAAGCAGGCCAGCAATCCCATACATAACGTATGCACATAAAAATGGTTCCTTGCTTTAATAATGATAATTAATTATGACATTTAATAAGCATTTATTATATGCCAGACACTGTTCTAAGCACTGAGGTGGTTACAAGCAAATCAGGTTGGACACAGTCCCTGTCCATGTGGGGCTCACAGTCTTAAGCCCCATTTTACCGATGAGGTAACTGAGGCCCAGAGAAGTGAAGCAACTTGTCCAAGGCCACACAGAAGACAAGTGGTGGACCCAGGATTAGAACCCATGACCTTCTGACTCCCATGCTCTATCCACTATGCCATGCTGCTTCTCCCCACAGTGCCTGGTGCTGTTCTTTTTCTCAGTGTCACGATCTTCTCAAAGATTTTGCTTCAGAAGAGGGACCCATTATTTAGCTAAGCACATCTGATCGCTTTCTATTCTGCTTTGGCTTCCAGCTGAAACTAGCTCCTTCACATCCCCGGAAGCTTTGCTCATTAATAACAATAATAATAACTGTGGTATTTTTAAACACTTACTATGTGCCAAGCATTATATTAAGCACTGGGGCAGATACAAGATAATCAGGTCAAACACAATACCTGAACCACATGGGGTTCACAGTTTAAGGGAGATAGAGTAGAGGTATTAAATCCCCATTTTACATTTGAAGAAACTGAGGCACAGAAAAGTTAAGTGACTTGCCCAGGACCAGAGTGGGAAAATAGCAGAGCTGGGATTAGAACCCAGGTTCAATGTACTTTTTAAATATTTCTGATGGGTGTGGTGATCCAAGTCCTCTCTACTAAACTGTAAGTTCATTTTTGAGAGGGATCATGTGTACTAACTCTACTGTACTCCCCTAAGTGCTTAGTACAGTGCTCTGCACAGAACAGGGACTGAATAATATTGTTTTCCAAATCTTCTCCCTGGCAAAAAAAAATCCCTGGACCCTCCATTGGGGGCCTCACATGCTTAATATTGTCCATAGCCATCCCAAATAAATCAGTCAGTAGTATTTACTGAGCACTTACCTTATGCAGAGCACTATACTAAGCTCCTGGGAAAGTATAACAGAGTTGGTAAACCCTGTCCACTGGGATCTTACAATCTAGGGTCTAAAGCCCTCTGTCTTTTTCCTTCCAGGAATCACTCTGCTGTCTGGGTAATTTTTCTACAGGAACTTTCAGGACATGTTTCCCTACTCCTCAAGAAATTCCAGTGGTTGCCCATGCACCTCAGCATCAAACAAAAACTCCTCAGCACTGGCTTTAAAGCATTCAATCACCTTGCCTCCTCCTACCTCCCCACTGGCTTTAAAGCATTCAATCACCTTGCCTCCTCCTACCTCACCCCGCTACTGTCCTGTTATAACTCAGCCCAAATACTTTGCTCCTCTAATGCTAATCTTCTCACTGTACCTCGACCTTGTCTGTCTCGCCGCTAACCTCTGGCCCAAGTCATACCTCTGGCCTAGAACACCCTCCTTTCTCAAATATGACAGATAGTTATTGAAGGCTCAACTCCTCCAAGAGGCCTTCCCTGACCACACCCTCCTTTCCTCTTCTCCCACTCCCTTCTGCCTCACCCTGACTTGCTCCCTTTATTCATTCCTCCCTCCCAGCCCCAGAGCACTTATATGCATAGCTGTAATTTATTTATATTGATGTTTGTCTCCCCATCTAGACTGTAAGCTCATTGTGGGCAGGGAATGTGTCCATTTATCGTTATACTGTACTCTCCCAAGCACTTAGTACAATTCTCTGCACACAGTAAGTGCTCAATAAATACAGCTGAATGAATGCATTGTGGACCACCCTGCAAATCCCAATCTTCCACACCTTAGGCTACCACACTTTGACTTCAGGTAAGCACTCTGAACAACTGATTATTGGATCTATCCCAGTGCTTAACACAATGTGGCACATAGAAACCCTTTAACAAATACTACAGTGATTATTATTATTATTAGCAGGGGATTTTTCAGGGTCCATCCAGCTCCTGATGCTGGTTGCAGGAAGAGGGGTTTTAGGAAAGGTGTTAAAGGATCTTACTTATTACCCTCCCTCAAAAAAACACATCCTCCCAGAATTCAGGAACCATTCACTTCCCCTATCATATCCAAACACAGAAGTTAAGAGAAGCAGTGTGGCTCAGTGGAAAGAGCCCGGGCTTGGGAGTCCGAGGTCATGAGTTCGAATCCCGGCTCTGCCACTTGTCAGCTGCGTGACTGTGGGCAAGTCACTTCACTTCTCTGTGCTTCAGTTACCTCATCTGTAAAATGGGGATGTGAGACTGTGAGCCTCACGTGGGACAACCTGATTACCCTGTATCTCCCCCAGCGCTTAGAACAGTGCTCGGCACATAGTAAGTGCTTAACAAATACCAATATTTTTATTAAGTTAGAGCTTTGATTTTCACTGGAAAACAAGTACAGTCAGAATAAATTAAGCAGGCAAGATAAAAGAATACCAATCCAAAAACTTTCTCTTTTCTCTAAGACATTCCCTCTAAGGGTTTACTTTCCGTTTCTCTCCAGGACCACGTTGCAAAGCAGTATGGCCTGGTGGAAAGAGCACGGGCCTGGGAGTCAGAGGACATGGGTTCTAATCTCTGCCACTTGTGATCTTGGGTAAGCCACTTAACTTCTCTACATTTCAGTTACCTCATCTATAAAATGGGAATTAAATCCTCCCCACTTCAATTTAGTCTGCATTCAATAAATACGATTGTGAGCCCTATGTAGGACAGACACTGTATCCAATCTGATTATCTTGAATCTACCTCAGTGCTTAGAACAGCACTTGACACACAGTTGAGCCCTTGACAAATACCACAAAAAAACACTCTTTTTACCTTTCTTGAAAGTGGTCCGAGAAGCCGCTTGGCTGGTCAATTCCCCTCAGACGCTCCTGTTTGCTCCCTGGGGATCTGGATCTTAGCCTCCGGACCCCAACCTGGAGAACGAACGTCCTACCCCAAGGCTCACTCAGCCCCAATTCTAACTTGAAAATGTCCAAGAACCCTTCCCCCGACCCACCACCTGATTAACTAGCTCCCTCCTCTTTTCCTAATCTTCCCCTATTCCAGGTGGAACCTCAAGCTAAGTACCAGGAATTTATACAGATTAGCTACTGCTGTGGGAGGGTTTCACCAGAAGAATGATTTTACCTGTTCTGGCATCTTCTAAGGTTTTCCCCTTGCCTGTGAGAGAAACTGGCTGATGGGGCCATTACAACATGAGCTCATACAACAAAGTCCTGGTACACTGCCAGTCCACCAGCCTGGAAAGCAATGTTCATCACATCACACCTTTGCTGAGCAAGGCCTGTGGGGAGAATGGCTATTAGCAGGATGTCCAAATGCTACTGGTTGATGAACTGAGAGGGGAAACATAAACCCCCTCAAATTGAGCAATCCTCATTCTCACTGCCTCAGTTTCCTCTTCTGTAAAAGGGGGATTAAGACGGTGAGCCCCAGGTGGGACAATCTGATTACCTTGTATCCCCCCAGCGCTTGACGTATAATAATACCATTATCATTACAACACACATAAACACATGCTTTACAGTGTGAGTGTAGGGTCATGCAGGTGTTGTTTCAGTAGAGGGCCCTTGTGACCTGTTCCAATGTAAGGTCCAGGCTGGCCCTAGGTCCTGAGCTCTGGGCTCCAATCCCTCCTAATATGCAGCAAAACCCGGTTCTTGTGGGACCAATCGGCTCTGTGAACCAATGACTTCAGGAGTTCATTGTAATTTATTTATATTGATATAGGTCTCCCCCTCTAGATTGTAAGCTCAACGTGGGCAGGGAATACGTCTCCTGATCGATACATTGTATTCTCCCAAGCACTTTAGCAAACACAGTAAACTCTCAGTAAATGTGATTGAATGAATGAATTGGCAGGGAGGACAGAAGAAGGGGGCGATTTAAGAGAAACTCTACTGAACTGGTGTGAACTGTTCCTTAGATAATCAGTGGTATTTATTGAGCACTTACCATGTGCCGAGCTCTGTATCTATCTCCGTCTTCTTCCCCACCCTGGAATTGCAACAAGGAAGTTGCCAGTCGTCCCCTTTTACAACTAAAAGTCCAGCTGGTGGATCCCCAGTCTATTGCTGATGTGGAAGCAAACCCTCTTCTACCCGAGTTTGTCTTGTAATTTTAAATGCTGAACCTCCTTCTGCCATGGGCCTTGATGACTTATCTGATGATATATGATGATATGTCTGTGAGCCCCACGTGGGACAACCTGATTCCCCTGTGTCTACCCCAGCACTTAGAACAGTGCTCTGCACGTAGTAAGTGCTTAACAAAACAACATTATTATTATTATTATGACTTCCATATGTATATAAGTCATCAGGTGTGTGTAGTGACCCAGTAAGCATACAGCCATCATGTTTGCTGGGGCTACAGTTTTCCCATCCCCCAAACAAAGAAGGTCCAAAATGAAGGGAAGGAAGAGGAAAGGTATAACTCACCCTGGGCCGTGTCAGCAAGCCGGGCCAGACAGATCAATGCCCACAGACAAGACTCGGGCTCTCTGGGCTCTGGCCGTGGGGTGGCTCAACTCTTTAAAAATACTTCTGAGGACGATATATCTGGAATCTTCCTCAGTACCTCATGCCGGGTTGAACAGCAATCTCTGCTACAGCGTTCTTCCTTACATCCAAACTAAATTTTTCTCACTACGGTTTCACCCGTTTTCCTTTTGTTCTGCTTTCATGAGAGAACAACTCTCTGAATAAGAACCATTTCCATTCTTCAATTCTGTGATTAGATCCTGCTTCAGTCTTCGCTCTTTAAGGTTAAATAATGTCAGTTCCGTTGGTTTCTCCTTGGGGATCCCATTTTTCCAGCTCTTTAATCGTCCTCATTCCTCTATCCTGTTCTTTAGATCCTTTTTGAGGAACTCGGGACAGGATCCCGGGGTTTTTGTCTGAGTCTGAGCAGACTCGTGGTTTCTGTCAGTGACCTCCTATTTGTGCTTGTTTTGAACATAGCTGGGTAGCAAAATCTGGCCATGCTAACACTTGACTTGTTGATATATGAAATTGCATTCAAACCTTTGCCTCACCTCAGAATCCGCTTTCCTTCTCTGACCTTTTAATGGTCCTTGTCTTCGTGACTTTCTTCTAGTTTTCATCCATTACATTATTTGATATTTACATTCCTGACCTTCTCCCATTGTTCAAAGTCATCTTCTAAAATGGTTATATGTAGGCCAGTGGTTTCAAGCTGCTGGGCAGGTGCAGCTCACAGCTTTAATTATAGGATCTCTGCAGTGTCCCCCACATTCGGAGATGCCGCAATCTCTATTTCACCATGCATGGGTGGGGATGCTCCCAAGTGAGGCAGTGTGCTAGATCAAGGGTAGTGAAACCTAAGATTGGTGGTCTCCATGTATGGAGAACACATCACTGGCACAAAGCAAATAGTCTGAGAGCAATCTGAGGGAAGAAGGGGAAAGGAGGTGACATCCCCAAAGACTGCTCTAGTGCTGGCTGGATCTCCCAAGTTTGGAAACTCTGTTCTAGAAAGGGTTGACTTCTGGGTGAGACATTTCTGATAGTTGGGTCATTTTTATATTTTCCTTAATTTCAAGGGCTTAGTGCAGAGCTGTGTACACAGTAAGCACTCAGTTAATAGCAGGATTTCATGCCCCATGGGTCTGTTCTCTCTGCCTCATGAGATCATACATTTCTTGAGAGAGGTGGTCCTTTTCTAACAGGACCTGGCCACATGCCCTATACTGTGAGGGCTTAATAAATCCCTCCGGTGTGAGGGTCTGACGGCCTGATTGGTGTGCCCCAGACTTCCAACCCTGTAACCTCTGAGAAGAAGCCATAGATCAATTGCAACTAATCAATCACTCCAGTGAATCTTCATGCCCTTTTCCTCACTGCTCCCCTGGATCTTCTAGAAAGATCCAGTTGCTTCCTGTCATAAACCAAGTGGACCTAATCTAAAGGAAAAGAGTGTGTGGGACACCCAAAGGTTACCATCGTCGTTTCTGACAATGGCCTCTCATCAACAACATACAGGACTTCCTAATAAAAATAATAATAATAGTGGTATTTGTTAAGTGCTTATTATGTGCCAGGTACGCTACTAAACACTGGGGTGGGTACGAGCCAATTGGGTTAGACACAGTCTAGAGAAGCCCCACAAAAAAAGGGAAAGAACCCACCTATGGCCCTGGTACATTTACCAAGCTGAGAACTGAGAATGAGATGACACATCAAGAGATCCACAGTGAGGCAATTTACTGGCTCACCTTTACACTGGTGTAGAGATGGATGGACTCTGATCCGCAGAGCAAAAATCATTGTCCCTAGACCCCTTTATATACGCTCCACAATCCTTGCCCCTCCCCCGTCCCAGTTCCACCCTGAAAGTGGCTTTTCTCACCTCTGATTCAGTCTGGGTGGTCTGGGGAGTTCCTGAGGGGAGTCCGCATATTTTGGGGGTGTACCCTATTTGGGAAGCTTTGCAGTTCTTGCAAAGGGTCACGGTTGGGTCGGCTAGTGAGACCTTCTTGGGAGGATTAACCAGATAATAAAGCAAATGAAGTTTTCTGCCCCTTCAATATTGCCCATATCAATAGTTTTCCTGGTGGTGATGGGAATCTCTATTCTTAGCTGTAGCCCTATTGTCCTTTCTCCATTGTGCTTGCAACTGTCAATTCCATCATCCTTGTATTCTATTTACTATTGCACGGCTCCTGCTACCAGCCTTTTTATGTTACTTCGAGGAACTACCTGCCCGCCCCATTCCCCTGCTTCTTCCAGTATTCCCCATGCTATCGGTTTGAGTACCCCATCATCGTGGGCTCCTCAACCTCAATGACAAGTCTCCCTAACACTTTTGTCAGGAAATGACCCCAGGCTTGGCATATTACCACCCCAGTGCTTAGTACAGTGCCTGGTACATGATAAGCACTTAAATACTACAATTATTATTATTATGAAAATGGGGATTAAGACTGTGAGCCCCATGGATGCCAGAGACTGTGTCCAACCCGGATTTCCTGTATCCACTCCGCTTCAGTTCCTGGCACCTAGTAAGCGCTTAACAAATACAATTATTATTATTATTGTCCTCTCCTCTTCCTGCCTTTGGGAACGGCATCCCCGAGTGTGTGAGCACCACCTCCCCCCCAAACACCCTCTGTAGCCAAGCTAGAACAGAGGGCCCCACCAATGCTGGGGCAGGGTCCTAGACTTGCCCAGAGCCTGCCGTAAGCAACCTTTCCTAAATAGACCCCATCATTCCCCTGCACTGCAGGAGTAAGTCCCCTCATTTTGCACTACTCTCTGACTTTTGATCGGGGTTGGGAATTGGTGCAGAGGCTCTGGAAGGCTTCTATTTCTGTTTCTCATTTCCTGCAGTCAGAGATTCCTCAGGCTGGGCGGGCCTAAGAGATCATCTCATCTATCCCACTGCCCCGGGCAGGACTGCACCAAAAAACACTAGGATTGTTGCAGCCTTCACCAACCCAGTCACTCTTTACAGCCCATTCCAGGGGCTCCCTAGCGCTTAGAACAGTGCTCTGCACACAGTACGTGCTTAATAAATACCATTGATAGATGCTTCTTGTGCTGTATATGGGTATAATCTGTAGTTGAGTTGCAACGGGTTCGGAAGGTTCAGTGTCTTTCTGAATCACTAAGCCTTTCCAAGCTTTGAGTCTCTCGCAAAAACAAAGTTTTGAGGAGGGTATTCAGCACTTTCTAGGGCCAAGAAGATGGAGTTCCATTTTTTTATGGTATTTGTTAAGCTCTTACTATGTGCCAGGCACCGTTCTAAGAGCTGGGGTAGGATATAAGGTAATCAGCTTGGACACAGTCCCTGTTTCAGGTAGGGCTCGCAGTCTTAATCCCCATTTTAAAGGTGAGGTAACAGGCACTGAGTAGTTAAGGGACTTACCCAAGGTCACACCCTAGGCAAGTGGCAGAGGTGTGACTAGAACCCAGGTCCTTCTGATTCCCAGGCTTGTGCTCTATTCACTAGGCCAAGCTGCTGTATTTTAATCTGTGTAATCACCGGGACGATGGGGCAGACGAAGTGCATGGTCAGGGGCATTTAGACAGGATTTAGGAATAGAAATCTGTATCCTTTGACACTAATTTACCATGGAGGCCTAAATCACTAAGCCTTTCATTTTCAGTGTTTTCCTCTAGACTGTAAGCTCCTTGTAAGTAGGGGATGGGCCTATCAACTTTTTGCAGGGGACTCTCCCAAGCGCTTAGCATAGTGCTCTGCACAGAGTAAACATTCAATAAATACCATTGATTGATCTATGGATGGCTTTCAGTCTTTTGAAAAAAGAGGCTGCAGTCTATAGGTTTCCTTCTGGAACTGATTCATTGTCCCCACTTCCATGGACTGAGCATTTGTAGAGGGTGATCTGCGCATTGTATCACCTGCATGCTATTATCTCAGATAATTGGAGCAAACTTCAGGGAGTGGACTTTGGTTTCACTGAAGGATCCCCGGGATAAACGAGACAGCAAATCCTCTGCCTCGGGCCTGAGAGGCTGTGGGGGTCATGGGGAGTGAGTTGGGCCTAGATCTGGGCTTCCCACTGGGCTTCAATGGGCTTCTGGTGGTGGGAATCAATTTATCAATAATTTATTGAGTATTCACTGTGTATAAGAGCACTTTACTGAGTGCTTGGGAGAGAACAATATAACAGAGTGGGTAGCCAATTTCCCTGCCCACACAAGCTTTCAGTTTAGAAGGACATTCTTCCTCCAAAGATAGGACCAATACCTGACAAAGCTAACATTCTCCAGGCTTCCAGCATAGGCACCGGAGCATGGTTACCTCAGTAAATATTAATAATAATAATAATAATGGTATTTGTTAAGCACTTACTACATGTCAAGTGCTTGGAGAGATATAAATTAATCAGGTCGGACACAGTCCCTGTCCTACATGGAGCTCACCATCTAAGTAGGAAAGAGAACAGGTATTTAATCCCCATTTTTCAGATGAGGAAACTGAGGCACAGATAAATTTAGTGACTTGCCCAAGATCACACAAAAGGTAACTGGAGTCCTCTGACTCCCAGGCCCATGCACTTTCCCCTAGACCATGCTGCTCCTCAGCATTTATTAAACTCTTACTGTGCTAAGCACTGGGGCAATACAATATAATCGGAGCAGGCAGAGACCCTATCCCCACATTCTAAAGCATTCATTTAATCCCCATCTTACAGATGAGGAAACCGAAGGTCTTCTGAGGCTGCCATCTTCTAACACAGTCCATTGTCAGGGAAATAACCGTATTCTGCTGCTGACTCTGAATTTGAAGAGGTCGCTGCTGATGGTGTGATTTCATGCATGTGGGTGTCACTGGAGAATAAAAGATAAGGAGAATCCTTAGGATCTTGTGGTTTCCTTCCCTGGAAGAACAGCAGCAGCTGCCAAATTCGCACTTCTGTCCTTGGAAGGAGAAGGAACACGGGAAAGGCAGAAGAAGGGGAGAAGCTGGTGGTAGATGGATCAAAAGATTGATTCCTTGATCAACAGGCCACTGATAGATAGATGATTCCTTGGTGTCAAATAAAAGATAGTTGGAGAAGCAGTGATGACAAGTAATTCAGAAATTACAGGAGTGAAGAGAGGACCTCGCTCCCATGCAATGGAGAGAGAAACTCTGCAGACTTCCAGCTGACCCAGTTAATAATAATAATAATAATGGTATTTGTTAAGCGCTTACTATATTCACATATAGTGAATATGTACTATACTATGGTACTGTACTATGGGCTGAGGTGGGAACAGGCAAATTCGGTTGGACACAGTCCCTGTCCCATGTGGGGTTTACAGTTTCAATCCTCATTTTACAGATGAGGTAACTGAGGCCCCGAGAAGTGAAGTGACTTGCCCAAGATCACACAGCAGACAAGTGGAAGAGACAGGATTAGAAGCCACGACCTTCTGACTCTCAGGCTCTATCCACTCAGCCATGCTGCTTCTCTGTCCTAGACGTTCAACCTGGGAGGCATGATAAGGAGGCCCCGGCACAAACAATGTGTAGTTAGCAAGGCAATTTGTTTTATTAGTTATAAATAAAGTACAAAAAATCCACCAAAAGTGAATCTAAGCATTTACACAATTTCTAATGTCTTCATCTCTTCAATGCACTATTGCTTTAATATTAATAATAAATATTCTTCTAGCTTTTTTCTATAAAATAGTCTATGTAGCAAAATGTTGCACAGCACAACAGAACAGCAGTAGGATTACAAAAAAAAAAAATGAGGATAATCCTTTCACTCACCCAGGGTTAAGAATTCTCACCTCAGGCCTCCAAGGTGGTCCAGGGAAGAAGATGGGGAAGAGAAGGGCCAATGGGAAATTGGAGAAGGGAACTGGCTGCCTCTGGGGTTTTCAGGCCTCAACCTCAGAGTCCGCTCCAAGGGGGAAGAGTGATCTCAGTGGTGCTTCAGCCGCCCAGGGCGGGGAACTGGGAATCCTGAAACAGCCTAAGACATTGCCACCGCTCCAGTGAATCAGCTCTGGGAAGATGACACTTCTCTCCCGGGCCTCTGGATGGTTTCTACGGAATGAGCGTCTGCTTTCCCTGACTATATTTCTCCCAGGATCCTTGGCTTCCCATACACTGTCCCCTCCTCCTGAAGTTAGTTAAATCCTTTGGCAACATTCTGGGAAAAGGAAGGGTGGAACTGAGGTTGAAGGGTCGGAATGAGAATCTCCAAATACTTAAGAGCAACACAAGGAGGACATCTCTTCATTCCAGGAAGCTCCGCTTTCAGCAAAGCCTCCTCGGCCTTGCCCCACCACTTATCCCATTCTAATCAGCCTCAGGATCCCATCTGCAACCAGGAACAGGTGTTCCTCAGAAGAGGCAGGCATCTTTGAAAGGAGAAGAGTTTGGGGGTGTGGACATTTCCAAATGAAATAACTGAGGTTTTTGTTTGGGTGTATTTTCAGAGAAAGAGGACCCAAGAAAGCTATGTTTTCAGAATCAGCCAAAAGCCTGGTGGGTGGGACTTGAATGTCTGTGCTCAGTGATTTCTGATCACTAATTAGTCAGTCCAGCTAAAGCCTTGATCTTGGAAAAGTCCCACCCTCCGTTCGAATGGGAAGCACATTTTACAGAGCACCTTAGACTGGAAACTAAGATAGACACCTGGGGTCCTGATGAGGAAACTGAGGCCAAGGGACAGGGGCCACTGTTTCCACATACTACTCCCGTCCGGTCTAGCTTTCTCATCTGCATATTCTCCCAGTCCCAGAGAGGATGTGTGAAGATTCAAGCCCATGAGAAATCTCTACTGCTGACTCTTCAATTCCTGGCTGGACCTCTGGGAAAATCAGAGCTTTCCCGAAGCACCTGCCTTAATGACGCCTTGAAAAATAAAATAATATAAAATGAAAACCCATCCTCTCTGCACCTTGGGCCAGGCTCCTCCCCACTCCCAGACACTCCTGGTTTCCCAGATCACTTGTGAGTCTCTGGATCCAAAGCAGAGGGAAGACAGATTTCCGGGAGTGCAGTTTCAAGGATGACCTTGACCAAAGTTCAACTCACAAATGAATGTCTGACCACTGGGGCTGAAACTCCTCCCCTACTTCTTCCTCCTCCTTTCCTAGGAGTGATGCTTGATTGTGGAAAGCCACCTGTTTGCTCTTCCCAAACCTCCAGGAGCAGCTCCGTTGCCTTAAAACTTAAAGGGTCATAATTTGGGGCCTGTCAAACTTGCCTTCCTGTAGAACATATTTCCACCCATTTTCCCAAACACATTCAAAATCTTTCCCAGAGTTCAGTGCCTGGGTCTCACAATTGGAGGGATTTTTCCTTCCTTCAGCCGAAATCGCTTCTCCTCAAGTGAAACGAAGTGGAAAGTTGAGTTGTTTTTCATGCAATTTAGCACCCCTCAAAAATCCCTAACCATCCCCACCCTGGAATTAAAGAGGAAGAGGAGAAATAAATACTGCTCTATCCGATGTGCTCGTCTACAGTAACCAGTGGATCGAACTGATTCAATCGATCAGCTTTATTTTGTCTGTGAAGACGCAACTCTAATGGGTGTCTGGGGAGCCCCAGAGGATCATAGCTCTAGAGGGGGCGGAAGCTACCCAGTTTGTAACTCCAGATAGAGGACCAAAGAAGCTATGATAACCAATCTGTGGATCCGGGCTTCTCAGCCACCTGTGGCTGTTAACCCTTCTAAAGTCAAGGGGCGAGAGAACCATTTCAAAACTCCAGACTCGAAAGGTCACCACTCTGCCAACTCCCACTCCCCTCCCTAATCCCAACTCTAACCTCACAAGGCCCTCGTGCCAGTTTAGTCGTCGTCTCTCCTGGGCATCTGTGCTGGAAATTGAGGCGGGTTGTGCCAACCGAACCATAAACAATGCCTTCCGTGCTTCAAAGTCGCCACGTCTGTTCAGGCCCATCTCTGATGAGTCCTGCATCCTTGACACGAGCACTTGGCAGATAGGAACGGGCCCTGAGGCCATATCTTTGGACACTATAGACTTTGGACCCAGTTATTTGATCCCCCTGGGTCAATCAATCAATGGTATTCACTGAACGCTACATTCAGAGCACTGTACTGAGCGCTTGGGAGAGTACAGTACGACAGAATTAGCAGACACGTTCCCCGCCCATAACAAGTTTACAGTCTAGAAGTCCGGCCCAGAAGTCTTCCCTGCACCGACCGCGTACCTTTCTAGGTGAGGTGGGAACTGGTCTGTTCAGCGTGACCCAGAAGAAAGCGAGTGAAAGGATTATCTCACTTCGATTATGAGTGCAAATAATATTTATATATGTGCTAAACACGTTCACTATATTGCAGTTTTCCACTAGATCACAGCATACAGAATCAAAGGTTTGCATTTTCATGGAATGTATCCAAGGGAACAGCACCACAGTACTACAGTTTGCAATCACACACCCTGATTTTGGACAAGATAAATTCGCGCTTTTTTTTTTAAAGTCTTAAAGTACCGATGCATGCAAAGCATTCCACTCCCAGAAACAATGCAAAAATGAGGTAATAGGAGTAATAAAAAAAATTAGTATTATCTCTAAATAAATAAATTATAATTAAAAATGCAAAACAACTATAAAAATAATTAAATAAGAACCCACAATATCTACAAGTTAGTCATAAATTATGATTGTTAAATATAAGGCATTTAAACTCACAAAACCCTGTAAACTATCAACGTGCCGTGGTTTTTTTTTTTTGTTTTGTTTTCTTTTCTACCGACTGAAATCGCTCTAGCGTTGGCTCTATGCGTACAGGAGATGAAACACAAGGGGTACCTGACAGACCCAGACAATCTCAGGCATCAGACAGCCTCTCCATTGCATGTCTCTCTGACACGGGGCTTTCCTTCTAGAGGAGTTTGGTGCTTTCTTCACCATTGAAAAACTGTGCTTGTTCATTAGGCATAAAGGGTTCATAATACTCGCGCATTGGCCGTGAACACTTGATAGAGAGGAACTCAGTCACTGCCACCAGGAGGGGAGGCGGGGGAGGTGACCTCGAGAGCTCCCCAAACCTCCCGCTGCCTCACCCCTACCGGCCCTACTGGCTACCCCCGTCGGCGTTCGCCTAGTCGGAGTCCCAGGAGGACCGCGGCTGCTCGAAAGAGGCCCGAGTTCAGTAACCCGGGGCTGTTCCTTGCCCCGGAAGGCACTCGTGTTTCTCAGCAAAAAGCCCACTGGGTTGAACGGAAGGACGACCAGAAATGGCCTCTCCTCAGAGAGGTCGCCCCAATCTGTGCTCTGAAGAGCTGCAATCCTCTCCTCTCTTCCCCCTCTCTGCTCCCTCCCCAACTACCTCCAATACCCCAGCGGGCTCCCTCATCAGAAAGGGAGAAGGAAATGGTGGGCACTGCCCTCGCTGGGCCCTACCACTCTGGATCCGGCCACGAGGCCTCCAGGCTCCTGAGTCGGGGCGCCCGGCGGACTCTCACCCACGGACACCGTTGGGGTTGGGGTGAGGAGAACCTTGGTGCTGGGAATTCCATCCTTCACCCCTCGTCCGGCTGCGGCCCCCAGCTGGCAGAGGAGTCAGCCTCAACCGCTCTGAGAGAGGCTTTCACGCTTACAGCTCAACTGGAATGCGACCATCTCCTTTGTGATGGAAAGGCACATGAGGGCAGGCCCTGGGTCTCAACTAAACTCCCTCACCGCAGACATCGAATCAAATACTGGGCCACACCTGCCATTGGCCTCCAATCGATATTTTCTGGTAAGAATGAATAGGTCATTTCTGTTCCTCAACACTCACTGAACTCATACTGAACTCCGAGAAACAGATGTCCCAACGCAACAGAAATCACCCAGTCACCAGCATCCTACACAGAGTTGCCAAGAATTCTAAAAACCTGGAAGGGATATTCAGGGTTCACTGGATCCTGTCCCCTGTGCCCAGGTGGGTGAATGGGGAAATCATCTGGGAGATTTGAATGTCATGAATAAAGATCATCCGATAGGGGAGTTGGTCAAGGTGCTTATTTTTCCCAACCCTCCCAAGGCTCGCTGGTAAGAGGGAGGAGGAGAGAGCGAGGTTCAGAATCTTGATGGGGAATCTATTCATTGCACCTAAAAATAAATGAAGAGAAATAGCTAGCTCACGTGGCAGGCAAGCGACACAAACAGCCAGCAGCCTCGCTGAGAAAACACCATTGCTTGGGATCGTCCACCAGTCTTTGGGACCTCGCTCTCCCCTCCGTTATTACCGTTCACACTGGGTAGGTTGGGAGGACATTCCAATTGGGCCAGGATACTGAAACTTCTTTTCCCTTCAGACTAAGAGTTCCAGTTTTCTTCCCGGGCTCAGCCTCCTTCCCAAACTGAAGGGGTCTTTGGAAAACACAGTTCAACTCGAGGAGTTTATCATCTGGCTACTGGGCCAGTCGATTCCCTAAAATTCTTTCTGTGATGACTGAGCTTTAGAGCCGGGAGGGAAGGGGACCAGGGATAGAGGAGGAAGGTGAAGGGTACAAGGATGGAGTGAAGGATTCCATTTGAGCTGTAACCTACCTTTCCTTATTCCCAACCCTTTAAAGATAAAGCAGTATACAAAATAATAAATTTGGTACATGATGAAACCTGGTGGATTTCCCCACTCTCCCGCTCCTGGTCTTCCCCAATTCCATCTCTCTGTTCCCTTCGGGATGCTAAGAAGCAGTTGAGCTACACGAGAAGGTTTATTGTCTGAGAGCACTGGAAATTTCCTAATTGGTCACCCTAGGAGAACCATGAGATCAGTCCCTAGCTAGTAGACTCTCTAAGCAGCACAGAGCACATCACCGATGTTATTTATCCTCACGACATCCTGGTGAGGTAGGGAAGGGGGCAGATAGTATTGTCCCCCACTTGCAGATGGGGAAACTGAGGCACAGAAGAAGGGAAGTGACTTGCCCAAGGTCACACAGTGAGTCAAGGGAGAAGCTGGGGTCCAAACCCTGGTGTCCTGACTCCCGGTCTGATGCTCTAAGCCCTGGAGCCCGTCTTTTCTCTCTGAGTGAAACTGCCCCTTTGACTTTGGAAATGATCCAGAGAGTCCTTGCAAAGCCCCACATCTTACCCCACCTGGTGCCCTCTAGTCAAGAGGTGCCGTGGGAGGGGTGAAGGGAGGCGGGGTGTCGGGGAGGGGCCTCCCGATGGATGTTTCTCAGTCGCCCCTGTGCTGGCTCTCTGACTGGGCCCAGGCGAGTCATCTCTGCCCTCTGCCACCCAGACGGGCAGAGCAGCGGTCATCCCTTGGCCACCAGGGAGGGGAGAGGCAGAAGGGAACAAGGCGCCTAGCAAGAGCCCTACGGGCTCCAGAAGGGATGCAGTGAGCAACTGTGGAGGCACTTCCATCTCCCTCTTCCGACGGAAAGATGGGGAGTCTCCATCTCAGCCAGCCAATCTCATAGCTCTCCTCGGGGACTACTGCCCCAGTGTCCCATGTCCCTTGGTCCAGAGAGAAGGAATTGGGGGAGGGGGCCCTCATCTCCCACCCTCCACCGACCTCATCCCTGGCTCGTCCTCCCCTAGGCCTAGCACCAGCAGGTGTTTTTGGGGGGTGGAGCCAGAGGGAGGTGGCCAGTGTCCCAGCAAGGGTCCCAGGTCCCTTTGGATTAGGCTCTCTCCCCTTCGTTCCTGTCCTAGAGGCTTCCTACAGTCTCTCCGTATGCTGTAAACATGATCCAAAGAAAGCAGCCCCGACCCCGGGTGAAGAACGCAATCCTTTTTCACTGTAAACAGGATTTGGCTTTCTCACCTTCGTTTCTATTTTGTTGTTGTTGTTGTTGTTGTTGTTGTTGTTGTTGTTGTTGAACGATGGGAAGATTCGGCTTTTGTTGGTTTCCGTGAACGTTTGTGTTCTTTGTTTTTGTCAGGCACCAAAACAAGGACTCGATGAAAAATATTTGGTGCAAATTAGGTAACAGCGACGTGTCCACCACAAGATGACTAGGGTCACCAAACACAACATTTTCTTAAGCTAACATGCTGGCTGCCATCCACAGAAATAGCTAAAGACCCCTACATTGTTTCTACTGATTTGAGAGGTATATATACAATCCTTGGAAGGGCAGGATTGATGGGTCACACTACCCAGCTAGTACCTTCAAGATCGCACCTAGGTCTTCCGCAGCACGGGGACGCCCTCGCACCGAGGAGGCCGAGATCCTTCGCCCTGGCGGGGCAGAGGGCAGAGAGCCCAGTCGGGTTGGGTGGATCCTCTCCTATCCCTAGACACTGTACCACCAATTCCTCTTAGCGCTAAATGTGCTTGCAGGCTTGTCCTCTAAATCAAATGGCTCAGAAGGCAAAGTTTTGCTGCAAGGGCTATGGCCGTGGGTGACCTGGTAAGGAAGATGGGGTCTCCGGGGGGGGTGGGGGGCGGCCCCCCTCAGCTGTCAGCGCCCAGCTGTGTTTCAATGTCCACTCTGCAGATGGGACATTTCTTGCTGGTGGCCAACCACTGGTCCACGCACACTTGGTGGAATAGATGCATACAGGGTAAGCGCCTGCAAGACACAATCACAAGCCAATTACCGTCAGGGCTGGCCTAGGGTTCTGGGGCTCAAACAGCCAGCTCCGGAGGCCGGCTTCCGGTCCTGGCAGAGTCAGTCGGTGAGTCAATCGTATTTACTGAGAACTTTCTGCGCACAGAACACTGTACTAAACACTTGGGGGAGTACAAGATAACAATATAAACATCAAGATCCTGGCCACGGCGAGCTTACAATCTAGAGGGAGTGACGGGCACTAATATAAATACATAAAACTGTAGATATCTACGTAAGTGCTGTCGGGCTGGGAGCGGGGTTGAATAAAGCTGGGATGATGCAGAAGAAAATGGGAGAAGAGGAAAAGAGGGCTTCGTCAGGAAAGGCCTCTTAGAGGAGACGTGTCTTCAGTAAGATTTTGAAGGAGAGGAGAGTAATTTGCCGGCTGGATATGAGGAGGGAGGGTATTCCAGGCCAGAGGCTGGATGTGGGTCAGCAGTGAGACAGATGAGATCAAGGTACAGTAAGAAGGTTAGCATCAGAGGAGAGGAGACTGAAGCAGATGGGTCTGAGGTAGGAGGGCTTGGGTGCTTCCAGGGCAGGATGGGATGAATCGGAGGGAGGGATGAAGAGCCTGGACAGTTGTCCTGGTCCCCAAAAATCAGGGTGGGGGAGGGGTCAGCGGGGGGGGAGAGAGAAGGAGAGAGAGAGAGAGCTAGCCCCTGCCTCCATGACTCGGCCAGGACTCTGTGCATAGGTCCTGGCCCCGTACAGGATGGAAGCCAGTGGAGAGGGATCAGGGAAGGGATGGGGTCTCAGAGGACTGGGGAAGGGAGTGTTTCATCTCAGAGTGACTTTTTTTCCCCTCCGTCTTTGGGACCCCAAGAGAATAAGGCACCGTCACCAAGGGCTGGCTCAGGCTGCAGTCCCTGGTAATTTGAACTCTCTGGTCCCTGTCAGAGATAGAAGGCACCTAGCCCACACTTCTAAAGAGAGGTCCCCTGGAGAGTGAGTTAATGCCATCTTGGTCCACCCATCCCACACCACACACACACCACACACATATGGAGGCCTGCAGGATGTACCATGCCATACTATTTCTACAGACATGAAGATTTTCAGTCAGCATTCGCCCTGGAATGCATACACACACAGAGACCCAGGTTCATTGGCCTGCAAGTGCAGCTCATCTTTATCCGTTGTCTTTTCTGGATCCCATTCCCCTACATTTCCCGGTTCCTCCCAACATCACCGTCTTTCATCGGAGATGCTTCCTGCTTGGGCAGAATTACCCGAATCTCGGATTCTAAACTGGATCTCTGCTCAACCAGAGAGGGTGGAAAGGAGAGTAAAATGCTTCAGGATGACGAGGACAGAAAGCTTTTAGGACTGGGAGTTTTCGAGGGTGACTTTTTCTGGAAACAGGTGCAGGATGATTCCATTAACACCACGCACACCTTCAATCTCCACTGCACTACATCTACACACACATTGACACACACACACACACATTCAAACGCGATGATGCCAATATAATAACATGCTAACTAACTTGCTAATGAGCAGCTCAGGAAAGGGTAGGGATTGAGTTACCTCACATCTTCTCCATCTTCCAACATAGATAAACAAATTGTGCATTTCTCATCTGTGTCCGACTCCTCTCCGTCCTCCTTCTTGTCTTTGCCTTCCTGTGGCCTTCGCTGCAGAAGCAGAGACACAGAGCGGGATCACCAAATAATACTAGTGGTGTTTTTTAAGCGCTTACTGTGTGCCAAACACTGTCCTAAGCACTAGCGTAGAAACAAGGTAATCAGGTTGGACACAGTCCGAAGAGTGGTCTCGATGGCTAGCGGCGACACTGAATTTAACTGGAATATATATTAGTTCCCGAAGAGACCGAGAATGGGCCTCCCTCACCACTCTGGTCCAGGATCCCATCCACTAAACCAGATGCCTCCTAGAGCACGTAAGTGTCACAGGCTGAGTCAAGGCTCTGCCCCGTCCAGGACCAAGGGTGACAATAAATAGATAAAGGTAGGAATATCAACTCCCTCTTCAATTACTCTATCAATTAGTAAGTCTCTGTGTGGTTGTAATTTGTATTAATAATAATGTTGGTATTTGTTGAGTGTTTACTATGTGTAGACCACTGTTCTAAGCGCTGGGGTAGATACAGAGTAATCAGGTTGTCCCACGTGAGGCTCGCAGTTAATCCCCATTTTACAGATGAGGTAAGCGAGGTAAGAGAAGTTAAGTGACTTGCCCACACTCACACAGCTGACAAGTGGCAGAGCTGGGATTCGAACCCATGACCTCTGACTCCCAAGCCTGGGCTCTTTCCACTGAGCCATGCTGCTTCTGTATTACCTATTGGGCTGTAAGTCTCTTAAGGGCAGATACCTCTTGACCACTGTCTCCACCCATCTATCATTGAGTTTTTTCCCCTAAAAAGTGACTGGGGATTAACTCGTCCAAGTGGTAGCCACTCTTTTATTTCCATCTCTGCCTTTATAGGCATATAGGTGAGGGGATATCCAGCCCTCCTGAAGTCTCCAGGTGGCCAGAGGGGCTAGCCCAAACCTCAGGACCTAATCCCACTATTTAGCTCTGGAAGAGGCTTGGATCTGTCTGATGTTCTCCTCACTGGAGAGGAGATTTGAACTTGCAACCCTATGTTATAGGAAGGCAAGCAATGGGATTATGTGTGGCTCAGTGGAAAGAGCATGGGTTTGGGAGTCAGAGGATGTAGATTCTAATCCGGGCTCCGCCACTTGTCTGCTGTGTGACCTTGGGCAAGCCACTGCACTTCTCTGGGCCTCAGTTACCTCATCTGTAAAATGGGGATTAAGACTGTGAGCCCCACGCAGGACAACTTGATTACCTTGTATCTACCCCAGCACTTAGGCCCCACTTCCCCCTCCAGTTATCGCCCTATCTCCCTACTACCCTTCCTTTCCAAAATCCTAGAACGAGTCGTCTACAATCGATGCTTAGAATTCCTTAACTCCCATTCTCTCCTGGACCCCCTCCAATCTGGCTTCCGTCCCCTCCACTCTACCGAGACTGCTCTCTCTAAGGTCACCCATGACCTCCTCCTTGCCAAATCCAATGGCTCCTACTCCATTCTGATCCTCCTTGACCTCTCTGCTGCCTTTGACACTGTCGACCATCCCCTCCTCCTCCATACCTTATCTCACCTTGGCTTCACGGACTCTGTCCTCTCCTGGTTCTCCTCTTACCTCTCTGGCCGATCATTCTCGGTCTCCTTTGCTGGAGCCTCCTCCCCCTCCCATCCTTTAACTGTTGGAGTTCCTCAAGGGTCAGTTCTTGGCCCTCTTCTGTTCTCCGTTTACACTCACTCCCTCGGTGAACTCATTCGCTCTCACGGCTTCGACTACCATCTCTACGCAGATGACACGCAGACCTACATCTCCGCCCCTGTCCTCTCCCCCTCCCTTCGGGCTCGCATCTCCTCCCGCCTCCGGGACGTCTCCACCTGGATGTCGGCCCGCCACCTAAAACTCAACATGAGCAAGACTGAGCTCCTCATCTTCCCTCCCAAACCCGGTCCTGTACCAGACTTCTCTATCACCGTGGATGACACGACCATCCTTCCCGTCTCTTGGGCCTGCGATCTCGGTGTCATCCTTGACTCGTCTCTCTCGTTCACCCCACGCATCCTATCCGTTACCGAGACCTGCCGGTTTCACCTCTACAATATCGCCAAGATCCGCCCTTTCCTCTCCACCCAAACGGCTACCTTACTGTTACGGGCTCTCGTTATATCCCGGCTAGACTACTGTGTCAGCCTTCTCTCTGACCTCCCTTCCTCCTCTCTCGCCCCGCTCCGGTCTATTCTTCACTCCGCTGCCCGGCTCATCTTCCCGCAGAAACGATCTGGGCATGTCACTCCCCTTCTTAAACAACTCCAGTGGTTGCCTATCAACCTCTGCTCCAAACAAAAACTCCTCACTCTAGGCTTCGAGGCTCTCCATCACCTTGCCCCTTCCTACCTCTCCTCCCTTCTCTCTTTCTACCACCCACCCCGCATGCTCCGCTCCTCCGCCGCCCACCTCCTCGCCGTCCCTCGGTCTCGCCCATCCCGCCGTCGACCCCCGGGTCACGTCCTCCCGCGGTCCCGGAACGCCCTCCCTCCTCACCTCCGCCAAACTGATTCTCTTTCCCTCTATAAAACCCTACTTAAAACTCACCTCCTCCAAGAGGCCTTCCCAGACTGAGCTCCTCTTCTCCCTCTACTCCCTCTGCCACCCCCCCTTTACCTCTCCACAGCTAAACCTTCTTTTTCCCCTTTTCCCTCTGCTCCTCCACCTCTCCCTTCCCATCCCCACAGCACTGTACTCGTCCACTCAACTGTATATATTTTCATTACCCTATTTATCTCTACAATATCGCCAAGATCCGCCCTTTCCTCTCCACCCAAACGGCTACCTTACTATTACGGGCTCTCGTTATATCCCGGCTAGACTACTGTGTCAGCCTTCTCTCTGACCTCCCTTCCTCCTCTCTCGCCCCGCTCCGGTCTATTCTTCACTCCGCTGCCCAGCTCATCTTCCTGCAGAAACGATCTGGGCATGTCACTCCCCTTCTTAAACAACTCCAGTGGTTGCCTATCGACCTCCGCTCCAAACAAAAACTCCTCACTCTAGGCTTCGAGGCTCTCCATCACCTTGCCCCTTCCTACCTCTCCTCCCTTCTCTCTTTCTACCACCCACCCCGCATGCTCCGCTCCTCCGCCGCCCACCTCCTCGCCGTCCCTCGGTCTCGCCCATCCCGCCGTCGACCCCCGGGTCACGTCCTCCCACGGTCCCGGAACGCCCTCCCTCCTCACCTCCGCCAAACTGATTCTCTTTCCCTCTTCAAAACCCTACTTAAAACTCACCTCCTCCAAGAGGCCTTCCCAGACTGAGCTCCTCTTCTCCCTCTACTCCCTCTGCCATCCCCCCTTTACCTCTCCACAGCTAAACCCTCTTTTTCCCCTTTTCCCTCTGCTCCTCCACCTCTCCCTTCCCATCCCCACAGCACTGTACTCGTCCGCTCAACTGTATATATTTTCATTACCCTATTTATTTTGTTAATGAATTGTACATCGCCTCGATTCTATTTAGTTGCCATTGTTTTTACGAGATGTTCTTCCCCTCGACTCTATTTATTGCCATCTTTCTCGTCTGTCCGTCTCCCCCGATTAGACTGTAAGCCCGTCAAACGGCAGGGACTGTCTCTATCTGTTGCCGACTTGTTCATCCCAAGCGCTTAGTACAGTGCTCTGCACATAGTAAGCCCTCAATAAATACTATTGAATGAATGAATGAATGAACAGTGCTCGGCACATAGTAAGCGCTTAACAAATACCACAGATATTATTATTATTATTATCTCCCTTAGGGGCAGAGATTATGTCTACCAACTCTATTATGTTGTACTCCTCCAAAAGCTTAGTACAGTGCTCTGTATTCAGTAAGAGGGTGAATCATGGTTCCAGAAATACCGTTGATTGGTTTATTGATTGTCTCCCATGGGGCGCACCCAGTGAGATCTTCTTGAACCCCAGTTTCTAGGCATCCATCTTGGGCTGATAGCCTCATTCTCTACCTCTCCCAGAGATAGAAAGGAGGCGAGAATGGGGATGGGGGCATGGATTGTGTCAGGGGAGAGGGGGAAGGAAGTCTCACCTTCTTGTATTTGTGGGGGAAGGTGAACCGCTCGATGGTGTTCTGCACTGCTCCCCGGCTCACGCTACCCAGTCTGTCCTCCAGCTGCAACAGCTCCTATAGCAGGCAGACACACATACACAAACACAGAGGGTGAAGACCACAACGTAAAACAGACACAATGTTGTGGACCGTGTTTCCTCAAAATAGCGTGGAGAGCAAGAGGGACAGCACTTGGGGAAGGTTGGGAAGAGGAGACCCCGCTGACCCCTCCCTGATAACTTCGTCCTCCCCCTCCTCTCTATCTGCGGAGTCAAGGGTACCAGTAGCCACGTCAATCCCAACTTTTTCTTTCCTTTTCCTTGTGGTGTTGGGACATGTTCCACAAAAATCCAAAAGCCTGGCAAGCACAGAATGTGGAACCAGGTAAGTCGAGGGACAGTGCACTACAATAATTCCTTTGACTCTGCATAGCTTTTATTTTCCACAGTGTCTTCACCTCAGTAATCTCACTTTACCTTCCCCACACCCCTAGAATGATGGAAGGGAGGGACTGGAAGGAGAGAAAGAGGAAAGGGCAAAATATGTAATGATCCCCATGTGGATACAGACCAGAGAAGCTTTGAGACTTGCCTAAAGCCACACAGTAGGTCAGTGACAAAATAAATTCAGTTCTCCTGATCCTCAGCTCTGTGTTCTTTCCACTAGACCACTCGTTTGGTGCCCAAGAGTACAAGAGGGGATACACTGAAATTGCAGCAGGAGGGATTGAGGTTGGCAAACAGGAAGAATTTCTTGATTTAAAGGGTCATGAGATCCTGGACTGCAGTAGCAAAGGAATTTGTGGGATTCCCTTCTCTAGAATTTTTAAAGAATGTTTCCTTTGGAGAAAGGGGGATAGATACAATGACCCCTGCCCTAGAAATCTATGGTTCAGTGAACAGAAGAACTTACCTCATAACTTTCCCTCACCGCTGACGTGTGCCTGTTTGGATTCAGTCCCTGAAGAGCAAGCAAGTGAAGCTGAGGATATGGGTAATTTCTGATTTCGTGGACAACCTGGGATGCGGGGGTGGGGGGTGAGAAGGAAAGCTCTGTGAGGATAAGCAAGATTTTCCACAAACCAAGCTTCCCATCTCCATGTCTGTCAGAACCCAGTCTGCCCTTCCCTCCTGAGGGACCACCCAGGAGAGGCTGCTGGGCAGCAAATGGGAGGAGAAGAGCAGGGAGGAAGAAGAGCAATTTCAGCAGGATGAGCCTAGGGGAGTCAGTCCTAGGCCAGGGGGTCAGCTCCAGGGGTCCTAAATGCAGCCCCAGATTCTCCCAGGTGGTAAGGCACTCCCTGGAGCTTTTTTCATTTTATTTTTTTTTCTGGCATTTGTTAAGCCCTTGCTGTGGGCCAGGCACTGGTTGGCGTAGTGGATAGAACATGGGCCTGGGAGTCAGAAGGTCATGGGTTCTAAACCTGTCTCCACCACTTGTCTACTGTGTGACCTTGGCCAAGTTACTTCACTTCTCTGAGCCTCAGTTACCTCATCTGTAAAAGAGGGATTGAGATTGTGAACCCCACAGGGGACGGGGATCGAGTCCAACCCACTTTGCTTGAATCCACCCCAGCGCTTAGTACAGTGCCTGGTACAGAGTAAGTGCTTAACAAATACGACTGTTATTATTATTGCTATTATTATTACCGAGACTCCTCCCCTCCTGCCCAACCCAAGAGGAGGGAAGCTCTGCGGAGGAGAGTGTTGGCCAGCAGGCAGACTTCATATTGAGATTAACCCCTGGCAAGGGACGTGGAAAACCTTTTCCCAGCAAAGCCATCTCACTTACCATCTGCGTGGAGGAGGAGTTTCTGGGAAAGTGATGCATTCGAGGAGTAGCTAAGTAATGCTGATAATGCTGAGGAACTGTCCGAACCTGGAACTGGGCCGCACTCAATCCCGCATCAACACTGAGATCCCTGCAGAAACAAGACCCCCGTCATCATCAGCGTCGCCATTACCATCAGCGTCATCCTCGTCATCACCATCATCGGCATCACCGACCCCACCACTCTGCCATCAGGACAGGCCCCGGATCTAAAGGAAATCTAACAGGGTTGAAAGAAAGTCAGCCGGGGGATTAAAAGGAAATTTCCTGTTCCCAGGGTTGAGGTTTCATGTTCACCTGTGTCGGGGAGGAGACTCTGATGGCGTTTGAGAGCAGGGACCATGATTACTTACTCTATTGTGAGTAGAATTGATTGAACGACTGAATGAATGAATTGTACTTGCCCAAGGGCTTAGTACAGTGCTCTGCACACAGTAAGTACTCAGTAAATATAATTGATTAATCGATTGCCCCGCACAGGGTAAGTGCTCAGTTAACATCCCGAATGGTTGATTTGCTGGAGGTGGGGGCTGAAGGGAATGACTTGGAAAGGGGATGGCTAGCAAGGGAGTGAGAGGACACTCAGGGAGGGCCAGAGAGTGATTTGCAAGGTGAAGAGACTGTGTGAGGAATTTGGAAGCATATCTTACCAGGGAGGACAGGTGCAGTACCTCCTCCAGGAGGAAAATAAAAGAAGTGACTTTCCGTTGGCCCCTTTCCTTTCCTTTTCCTGTTACTACCCCCACCCCCTCCCTTCACTCTCCCAACCACCACTATCACTACATCCTTAGAGGGGCCATCTCTGGGGCGGGAGAGGCCAAATCTACCCTCTGGTCTGGAACCCAGAAAACTGAAAATCAGTAACCCCCCCACTGCCGGCAATCCACAGACCCCAGGAGGTGGGGAGGCAGAAATGCTCCTGCAGCCTCTCCCTTATCCCAGGGAAGACAATCCTGGAAGCTTCCCCCAAGTACTGTACTCTCCGAAGTGCTAAGAACAGTGCTCTGCACATAGTAAGCGCTCAATAAATACCATTGATTGATGTTACCTACTGGTGTACAATGTCATTCAGGAGAGAAGGTTTCTTTCTAAGCATCTTTTCTCTGACCCCTCTGACATGCAAAGTGATTGCATTATTATTATGAGCAGTGCTGCTTAGGAGCACTACCTTTGGGAGTGATCTTTAGGATTTATTAAGCCTTCAGTGTGCTAAAGGACTTCAAACCAAGGGGGATGGAGCAGAAAGAGGTACAGTGGAAATCACACTAAATGAAAGAAGAGAAACTCAAAGTTCCATGATAATGGGAACTTGATTCCGAGCAGTGGAATACTTGGGACAAGAATCCTGATGAGAAGCAACGTGGCCTAGTGCATAGAGCCTGGTCCTGGGAGACAGAAGAACCTGGGTTCTAATCCTAGCCCCACCCCTTGTCTGCTGTGTGACCTTGAGCAAGTCTCTTCACTTCCCTGTGCCTCAGTTGTCTCATCTGTAAAATGGGGATTAAGACTTTGAGCCCTATGTGAGACTGGTAACCTTGTATCTACCTCAGTGCTTAATAGAGTTCCTGGCACATAGTAAGCACTTAACTAATACCAGAAAAAAAAAAACCTCAGGATGATGACAGGAGATAAAAAGTGTTCTACAGATGTCCCCTCAGCTTAAATGGCAGTGGAGGCAGAAGGTGGAAGGCTCTGGGAGGAAGAAGGAAGCGGGGGAGTTGCAGGATCCTGTGCAGAAGGAATGAGGATGCTTCTGGCTCCCTTGCCAGTTTTCGTTCCTGGAGAGGTCACATGGCCACACTGGGCAGAGATATCCCAGGGGCTCCCGACCAGAGATGGAGGGGTCAGGCTCTGGAGAGGAGCCCCTGGTTTGGAACTGGAGGTCAGAGAAGACCCATGCTTCGTGTGGGCCATCAAAGTCATCCTTTCTGAGAAGGCTCTGTGCTTGTGTGGGGGTGGAGGGGCAGATAGCACCTCGGTTTGGGTTGACAACTAAGGTGCGTGATGCTGAGGCATCAGAGAGTGAGGTCTGACAGGATAAGTGAGTCACTGTGAGCAAAGAGGGCAGTTATGGTGCTGTAGAGATCCCTTGAAGACAATGAGAGTATCTAGTAACTCCAACGGCAAGGGTGCCCAGTAAAAGACACTGAAGGACTGATTGCAGAGATTCAGCTGTGGATGGATGAGAGCCTACGGTAGCAGGCAGACCCAGTTCATTCAACAGCTTCACGGGATGGGGACCAGAGGAACCTAAAACCAACATCTCCCACAGTCCTCAGGGAGGAAATGGACGGTCAAAGGACATTCAGTTTGTCCCCTAGGCTGTACACTCTTTATGGGCAGGGAATGTGTCTGCTAATTCTGCTGTACTGTACTCTCCCAGGCTCTTAATATGGTGCTCTGCATAAGTGCTCGATAAATACTATTGATTGATTGCTGGAGGAGGGGTAGGGTGGACACTCCCACCTCTAGGGCGCACAAGGTCATGCTGAACCTGAACTTCCCTGCCCTTTCGATGGTCTTGGCAGTCCAGGACACAAAACGGCAGAGTGCTGGCTCTGTCCAACCGAGTCCCTTGGAGAGCCTCAATTCCCCTTATTGCTAGGACAGTGCCCTGTCCTAAGGGGAAAACAGGAGAGAAGAGACCCTGGGGGTCAGATAAACTGCCTGGGGGTCAGAAACAAGTAGCATTGCCTAGTGGATGAGAAGCAGTGTGGTGTAGTGGATAGAGCACAGGCCTGGGAATCAGAAGGACCTGGGTTCTAATCCCTGCACCACCTCTGGTCTGCTGCGTGACCTTGGACACTTAACTTCTCTGTGCCCCAGTTACCTCATCTGTAAAATGGGGATTAAGACTGTGAACCCCATGTGGGACATGGACTGTGTCCAACCCGATTACCTCGTATCTACCACAGCACTTAGAACAGTTCCTGGCACATAGTAAAGTAAGCACTTAGGAAATATCTTTTTTTTAAAAGAAAAAAAAGACTTGAAGTTTCAGGGACCCTATTCAGACAGTTTAGGAGGTAAATGGAATTGGAATCAACACTTTGTCACAAAGTGGCAATGTCTAGGAGAAAAGAAAGAATAGTAACCCTGCCTGGTGACACCCATGCTAGCATTCTGGTGCTCTCTTGGTGTCCTGACACCTAGCTAACCCCACATTGGACTGAGGAGCAATATGCTATTATTAATAATAATAATATTTGTGGCAATTCATTAAGCTCTTCCTATGTGCCAGGCACTGTACTAAGCACTGGGTAGGTAAAAGATAACCACGTTGGACAGTCCCTGTCCCACATGAGACTCACAGACCTAATCCCCACTTTACAGATGAGGAAACTCAGGCACAGAGAAGTGAAGTGGATAGCCCACGGTCACACAGCAATCAAATTGCAGAGCTGGGATTAGAACCCAGATCCTTCTGACTCCCAGGCCTCTGGTCTATTCATTAAGCCAGGCTGCTTCTCCAGTGGGTAGTCATTAAAGCCCTATGCAAATACTCAGCTCAGTTAGGACTTGGCTTCCCTCCAGAGAGAATGCCATCAACCTGACAACTGGGAAGGAGAAAGAGTAGGGCAAAATTGAAGTGAGACAGATGCTGCAGTTTCGGGAGCTAGAAGCAGCCAGTGAAAACGAGATACCCACCAGAAGCAGCCAATGAAGACAAGATACCCCAAGCAACTTGTCCTTTCCTCCCAAAGAGCCAGCTTAACCCTTCACCTCTCCTGAAGCCCCCACTTCAAAATCCAATCAGCAGATCCACCTCACCCACCCCTCCCCAAATACAACCACCAATTTCAATTTTCCAGGGGAATCTCTGCACTGAAGGACAATGAGCTCTTACTGTATCTTCTTTTCTAATCCAATTAACAGATTCCATGTCTCTTGGCAAAAAGAAATCTCATAGCAAACAAGGGCTCTGAGTGTAGTTAGCTTTATCACAATTATAAAACACCTCATCACCATTGTGTTAGCACTTACAGAGCAGAGCTAATTACAGTGGAAGAATTGCTTTTCCCTCCATCTTGAAAACTTTGTTTCTAAGTGGAGAAAAGGATCAGCCAGGGCTGAAGCTTGAAATTAAACAGAACCTGCAGAGAAGCAGGGTTGCCTAGTGGCTAGAGCATGGGCCTAGGAGTCGAAAAGACCTGGGATCTAATCACGTGTCTGCTGAGAGACGGTGAGTATGTCGTTTAACTTCTCTGTGCCTCAGTTACCTCATCTGGAAAGTGAGGATTAAGACCGTGAGCCCCATGTGGGACATGGATTGTGTCCAACCTGCTTATCTTGATCTACTCCAGTGCTTAGTACAGTGCCTGGCACACAGCAAGTGCTTAACAAACGCCATAAAGAACAATCTCAGCAGGAAAGAAGGTTTAGTAGATTAAATAGGCTAGGTGAAGGACCAGACATATGGGAGGCAAGGAGTTCTAACCTTGTCAGTATACTGGTCCAATCTGGTAAAGTTGTTTATCCTCTCCAAATCTCCACTGGCTCAGGCAGAAAGAGACTACTAAATGGAGAAAGCCTCCTTTTCAATATCCTTTTTCAAATCTACATCGCCCCTGTTCTCTCAAATTTACATCTCCACCCCTGTTCTCTCCGCCTCCCTTCAGGCTCGTATCTCCTCCTGCCTCCAGGAGGTCTCCACTTGGATGTCTGCCCGCCACCTAAAACTCAACATGGCCAAAACTGAGCTCCTTATCTTCCCTCCCAAGCCCGTCCTCTTCCTGACTCCCCTGTCACTGTGGATGGTATGACCATCCTTCCCGTTTCTCAGGCCTGCATTCTTGGTGTCATCCTTGAGTCAGCTCTCTCATTCAACCCACACATCCAATCCATCACCAAGACCTGCCAGTCTCACCTTTACAATATCTCCAAGATCTGCCCTTTCCTCTCCATCCAAATGTCTATCTTACTGGTACAGGCTCTCATAATATCCCGGCTGGGTTACTGTGTCAGCCTTCTCTCAGATCTCCCTTCCAGTCTCTCCCCGCTCCAGTCTATTCTTCATTCCGCTGCCCAGCTCATCTTCCTACAGAAACGTTCTAGGCATGTCACTCCTCTCCTTAAAAACCTCCAATGGTTGCCTATCAACCTCCGCATGAAACAAAAACTTCTCACTCTAGGCTTCAAGGCTCTTCATCACCTTGCCCCCTCCTATCTCTCCTCCCTTCTCTCTTTCTACTGCCCACCCCGCAAGCTCCGCTCCTCTGCCGCTCACCTCCTCACTGTCCCCTGTTCTCGCCTATCCCGCTGTCAACCCCTCGCCCATGTCCTCCCGCTGTCCTGGAATGCCCTCCCTCCTCACCTCTGCCAAACTCTTTTCCCCTCTTCAAAGCCCTACTGAGAGCTCACCTCCTCCAAGAGGCCTTCCCAAACTGAGCTTCCCCATTCCCTCTGCTCCCTCTGCTGCCTTGCTGCCCCCCCCTTCACCTCCCCTCAGCTAATCCCCCTTTCCCCGTGCTCCTCCCCCTCTCCCTTCCCCCTCTACCCAGCATTGTGTTTATTTGTATAAATTTTTATTACCCTATTCATTTTGATAATAAGGTGTACATCCCCTTGATTCAATTTATTGCTATTAAGTTGTCTTGATTTTGTCCGTCTGTCTCCCCCGACTAGACTGTAAACCCGTCAATGGGCAGGGATTGTTTCTATTTCTTGCCGAATTGTACATTCCAAGTGCTTAGTACAGTGCTCTGCACATAGTAAGCGCTCAATAAATAGTATTGAATGAATGAATGAATGAATGCTTGGTTTTTTTGCTTCAACCTCCGTGTCCATTCACTGTAGATTTATCTATATTTATTTGTTAATTATTTATTCAGCTATTTTATCCAGGTACATTCATACTATTTCCTTCTGGGTAGTTTTCCATCCTTGCTCCTGTAATCACTTGTGCCTTGATAATAATAATAATAATAATGATGATGGTATTTGTTAAGCACTTACTATGTTCAAGCACTGTTCTAAGCACTGAGGTAGATACAATCTCATCTATCTCACCATCTATCCTTGTCCAAGTCTTCCCTCCGGCCTGGAACTCCCTCCCCCTTCATAAATGATAGACCACACCACTCTCCCCACATTCTAAGCCTTTTTTTGGTAGTATTTGTTAAGCACTTACTATGTGCCAGGCACTGTACTAAGCTCTGGGACACATGCAAGGTAATCAGGTTGGACACAGATCCCATTCCACATAGGACTCACAGTCTTAATCTTCATTTAACAGATGAGGTAACTGAGGCACAGAGAAGTTAAGTGACTTGCCCCAGGTCATAGAGCAGACAAGTGGTGGAGTCAGAATTAGAACACAGGTCCTCTGACTCCCAGGTCCATGCTCATTCCACACTGCTTCTCTATTAAAATTACATCGTCTCCAAGAGACCCTTCAGACTAAACCCTCTTTTTCCCTACTTTCTCTCTCTTCTGCCTATGCCTAATATGCATTTGGCTCAGTGACCTTTAAGAACTTGATATTCACCTCACACTCAACCCTGCAGCACTTACATACATACCCATAATTTATTTTAATGTCTATCTTCCCCTTTAGACTGTAAACTTGTTGCGGGCAGAGAACCTATCCACCAACTGTTGCAGTGTAGTCTCTCAAGTGTTTAGTACAGTGCTCTGCAGACACTAAGTGCTCAATAAATACTCCCGATTGATTGTTGGTTCCTACCTCACCGGCTCTTCTGTCTGTGCATTTTATTGGATTGTAAGCTCATGGAGATCTAGCTGGGAACTGCCTTTGCCCACATATATCCTACTCTGATGTTCCTGATGTTTTCTCGGCTATCAGAAGCAATAGCAGTAGTAATAGGGTTTATTAAGCTCCTGCTGTAGGCAGACCACCGTACTAAGCACTGAGAAAGTATACAGAAATGAGAATTAAACATGATCTAAGCATGGTCAAGAGGAGCAGCGTGGTCTAGAGGAGCAGCATGACCTAGTGTAAAATGCACAGTCCTGGGGGTCAGAGGACCTGGATTCTAATCCCGCCTCTGTCAGTTGTCTGCTGCATGACTTTGGGAAAGTCACTTAAGTTCTCTGTGCCTCAGTTTCCTCCTTTGTAAAACAGGGATTCGATGCCTGTTCTCCCTTTTACTTAGATTGTGAGTCCGACATAGGACAGGGTCTATAGTGTTTTGGCATATAGTACGAGCTTAACAAATAAATAATGGTAATAATAATAACAATAATGGACAACGATGATGGAAAAGACTCTTTCGACTCCTACACAAGTATTCTGAGTATCACACTCAAAAATGGCTTAACAAAATGGGTGAGGGTCTAGAGGGGTCTGCTGCTTCTGAAGCTCAGAGATGTTCTGATCTGTGGCCAGGGTCTGCACCCTCTCTTCCTCCCAGATATCTCAGAATGGATGCCGCTAGGTGACGTTAACAGGTCAGATGGCTCAGCATCTACTATCTCCATTCGTACAGTGCTCGCCACGCAGCAGACGCTAAATAAATCTCATCACTACTGCAGTATGGCCCAGTGGAAAGAGCATGGCCAGGGAGCCGGTGGACCTGGGCTCTTATCCTGGCTCTGCCACTTGTCTGCTATGTGACTAAAGGGCAAGTCACAACTTCTCTGGGGCTCAGATACCTCATCAGTAAAATGGGGATTAAATCTTCTTCCCTCTGACTTAGACTGTGAGCCCCATATAGGTCAGGGACTGGGTCCAACCTGCTAAACTTGTATCTACCCCAGGGCTTAGAACAGTGCTTGACAAATACCATAAAAAAAAAACCCTAGCACATATCCCACTGACGATAAGGCAGACCTGTCCCTTGTTAAACACTGGTATTTAAGCAAGGCTCATCCCAGATGGCAGGAGACCAGAAAAATGCACTCCTGCATTTTCATGGGCAACGTGTGCAAATGTGTAAGCATTTCTCAATGTGACACTCACCCTGGGATGCAAATCTCACTGCCAGCAGCAGCATCTTAGAACTGCAAGACAAATCTACTAATATATTCAGAGTAAAACCTCATTAATTCATAACCCATTAACCTGAAATTCATGATAATTAGGCCCCCTGCTTCTTTTCTTTGCCTTCCTATAATGCTGACAAAGGAAGACAGCCTTTGATGTAAAAAAGTAAGAGTTTGATCTTCCCTGGTGTTAACAAAGCCTGAGTTCCACCATAAGGAGCAAAGATAAGCAGAAGCCTAGGAAGGAGTGGTAGTGTCTTTGTTTTCCTGAATCTCCTGAATCTCCAATTGTCCTAAGGAGGTCTAAAGAAACAGTTAGAGGAAGAGAGACTGACCAGTAAAGATCCCAAGAAGGTAAGCCTACATCCTGCATATATCTGTAGCTGCCCATCATATTCAAAGATAATGGTACCAAAACCAAGATATTCAAAGTAGAAAGGTAATCATGAAAAGGTCAACGGAGTGCCCAGTAATTCATTCCCTCTAGTGTAAAGACTTGCCAACTGATGATTTACCACCTGCCAGACCTTTAAGGGCCTTCAGATCCATCCCTCATTCTCCTGCTCTTCTTAAAACTTTTGTTCCTGAACAATCACTCTCCTGAGTGCAGCATCCCAAGATAATATCTCTCCACTCTCTTCATAGTCCACAGAGTTGCTTGGACTATGTTTCATTAGGTCTTGAAAATGTTCCTTCTGATCTACCTCCTTGTGAATGTCACATGTCACTTCACCATACAGCAGGCACACATCCACACGCGCACACGGTACTGAACTAAAAAAGCGTGTAAAATACTTGTCCAGTTTAGACGTTTTACTCTTTCAGACCATCTTCTCCTTTTTCATATGAACCAGCCACAGGGAAACAACATGGTCTAGTGGAAAGACCACGGGCCTGGGAGTCAGAGGATGTGGGTTCTATTCCCGGCTCTGCCACGTCTCTTGTGTGACCTTGGGCAAGTCGCTTCACTTCTCTGTGCCTCAGTTACTTCATCTGTAAAATGGGCATTAAGACTGTGAGCTCCATGTGGGACAGGGAATGAGTTCAACCTGATTGTTTTGCTTCTATCCCAGAGTTCAGAACAGTGCTTGGAACATAGTAAGCACTTAACAAATACTACAATTATTATTATTCTGGTCCCCAGGGCCAGCAGCAGCCCAGATGGAGGAAACATCCCTGTTCTGGAGATCGGGACGGCCTTGTCCCCTGCCAATTTCCTCAGGAACTCACCTCCCCCAAGGCCCAGGGCAGTGGTGCCTCCTGCCCTGGAATCCCAGCTTGATCCAGGGCAGGAGTAGTTTCTGGAGATTGGTGGTGATACAGTGCCTGATACGGAAGCAACTCTAGAAACCAGGAGAGGCTTCCATTTGGTCTGGGGCCCAGGGTTATTATCCTGCTTGCTACGCTCCTTCATTCCAGCCTTAACATCTCAGTAAAGTCCTGGAGTGCACTGACCAGTTTGCAATACCTCAACCAAAGGACAACGTTCTTGTTTATGCAGTTCATTCGGGCCTCTGTCAGGCCTTCAGCTGCACATGCCCACGGAAAGCTAAATACCTCCTAGAAAGCTGGAAGCTCTGATGATCATCCTCTGAGAAGGTGGATGATAATGGAATAGGTCAAAGAGGATGAAAGAATGACACTAAAGCTGCTTAGCCAATAAAGCCCTAAATAAGTATAAGGGCATCACTTCACACCGTGCCCAAGAGAAAAGAGTCCACATGAAGCTGAGTGATCTGAGCCTAGGGAGTAATCTTGGGTTTCAGAAAGAAGCACCCAAACTTCTTGGCTCAAGAAGCAGCTTAAGCCTAGTGGAAAGAGTCTGGGTTTGGGAGTGAGAAGATCTAGGTTCTAAGCCTGGCTCTGTCACTCCTCTGCATGACCTAGGGCGAGTCACTTGACTAAGCGTCTACGATTGTGAGCCCCATGTGGGACAGGGACTGTATCCAACCTGATTAACTTGTAACTAACCCAGAGTTTCCCCCTCTCAGGGTCGCACCTGCAGAGTTTCCAGTACTCTACCAGTCTACCAGGTATACCCATTTCATTCCTAGCTTAGGCAGTGGCTAGCAAGTGGAAGGCAATCTGGGACAAGTCAAAACTCACCTGTGCTGGCCAGCAGTAGCACAGGAGAGAGTCAAGGGTGGAGGTTCAAGTTTACTGGGCGGAAAGAGGCAGTGGCAAACAACTTCCATATTTTTACCAAGAAAACTCTATGGATCCACTACCAGAATGATTGCAGAGGGAGAGCTGGGCGTTCTGGGAGAGATGTGTCCATGGTGTCACTATGGGTCGGAAACGACTCGACAGCATAAGACAAGGCAACTCAATGTTCAGAACAGAGTTTGACATGGCAAGTGGTCAACAAATATCATTTAAAAAAACACTTAATTTTCCCCTCGCATCTAGAATGACCTTTAGAACATTTTTTTATAATGGTATTTGTTAAACACTTACTATATGCCAGACACCACAAAGCGCTGAAGTAGATACAAGATAATCAGGGTGAACACAGTCCCTATTCCACATGCGGCTCACAGTCTTAGTCAATTAAGTGATTTGCCCAAGGTCACATAGCAGGCAAGTGGCGGAGTCAGAATTAGAACCCAGGTCCTCTGGGTTCCCAGGCTTGGGCTCTTTCCACTAGGCCAAACTGCTTCTTATTTAGAATGTAACACTCTCATGCTCCCCATCTTATCCTGAAAGCAGACTTGCAACCAACCACTTGCCCACTGGCCTTTAAAGCCAAGTAATTTAATTCCAATGATTCCATCGCTAACCCAGGGTTGGATTATCCAAACTCACGGTTTCTCCTCCCTCCTGTTTTGCCAACCTTTAGCCATGACACATCTCACCAGCTCCAACCTCTCCTAGAGGGAAAACAGGGAAACTAACAAGAACGATGGCTCACAATTGACCAGCTGCCATCCTAAATAAATAAGAATGACGGTACTTAATAATGTTGGTATTTGTTAAGGGCTTACTATGTGCAGAGCACTGTTCTAAGCGCTGGGGTAGATACAAGGTAATCAGGTCGTCCCACGTGAGGCTCACAGTTAATCCCCATTTTACACATGAGGTCACTGAGGCACAGAGAAGTGAAGTGACTTGCCCACAGTCACACAGCTGACAAGTGGAAGATCTAGGATTCGAACCCATGACCTCTGACTCCCAAGCCCGAGCTCTTTCCAAGCGCTATGTGTCAAGCACTGTTCTAAGGACTTGGAGAGATACAAGTTAATCAGGTTGGACACAGTCCATATGGGGTTCACCTTCTTATCCCCATTTTACAAATGAGGTAACTGAGGCTCAGAGAAGTTAAGTGACTTGCCCAAGGTCACACAGCAGACATGTGGAAGAGCAGGGCCCATGCTCTTATCTACTAAGCCGCACTGTTTCTCCCCCTGAATTACCTAGTCACACTTCTGAGCAATAAGTGTCCCTTTAAGTCTGTTTGCATTGTCCACCGATGGCGGTTTTCTGCTGGGCTAGACAGCGTTTGGAATAGTTTAATTTCTACATGTCTAAATGTCCAAGGCTTAACAGTTTAAATAGAAATGGTAATAATATGATTTAATTAATCTCTAACTAGGCTTTTGTCCATTAGCTCTGGATTAGAGCAATCTCTGCCAATATTGCACTGCATTAGCCTAAAAAATCATGATTTGACTCCACTGCTCTTACTTCTCCAGGGCACAGGGGATGTAAGGGCTTTGGTGCATTGGTCTATCTGGGACTTATTTGAGAGTAATAACAATAATAATAATAATATTTGTTAGATGCCTGCTCTGTGCTAAGCACTGTACTAATCTCTGGAGTAGATACAAAATAATAATAATAATAATAATGTTGGTATTTGTCAAGCGCTTACTATGTGCCGAGCACTGTTCTAAGCGCTGGGGTAGACATAGGGGAATCAGGTTGTCCCACGTGGGGCTCACAGTCTTAATCCCCATTTTACAGATGAGGGAACTGAGGCACGGAGAAGTTAAGTGACTTGCCCACAGTCACACAGCCGACAAGTGGCAGAGCTGGGATTCGAACTCATGAGCCCTGACTCCAAAGCCCGTGCTCTTTCCACTGAGCCACGCTGCTTCTCCAAAATAATCACGGCTTAGTGGGTAAAGCAATGGCCCGGGCGTCAGAAGGTCATGGGTCCTAATTCTGGCTCAGCCACTGTCTGCTGTGTGACCTTGAGCAAGTCACTTCACTTCTCTGTGCTTCAGTTACCTCATCTGTAAATTGGAGATTAAGACTATGAGCTTGATTTGATTGTATTCCCCCCAGTGCTTAGGACAATGCCTGGCACATAGTGAATGCTTAACAAATGCCACAATTACTATTATTATTATAATTGTTGACCAGACAAAGTACCCTGCCCCACATCAGGCTTACAGTCTAACAGGCAAGAATAACCACTCAATCTCCAAGGGCTCCTTCCCCTCTGCCTTCAAACACGCCCACGTCTCCCCCATCCTAAAAAAACCCGCTCTTGACCCCACTTCCCCCTCCAGTTATCGTCCTATCTCCCTACTACCCTTCCTTTCCAAAATCTTAGAACGAGTCGTCTACAATCGATGCCTAGAATTCCTTAACTCCCATTCTCTCCTAGACCCCCTCCAATCTGGCTTCCGTCCCCTCCACTCTACTGAGACTGCTCTCTCTAAGGTCACCCATGACCTCCTTCTTGCCAAATCCAATGGCTCCTACTCCATTCTGATCCTCCTTGACCTCTCTGCTGCCTTTGACACTGTCGACCATCCCCTCCTCCTCCGTACCTTATCTCACCTTGGCTTCACGGACTCTGTCCTCTCCTGGTTCTCCTCTTACCTCTCTGGCCGATCATTCTCGGTCTCCTACGCTGGAGCCTCCTCCCCCTCCCATCCTTTAACTGTTGGAGTTCCTCAAGGGTCAGTTCTTGGCCCTCTTCTGTTCTCCATTTACACTCACTCCCTCGGTGAACTCATCCGCTCTCACGGCTTTGACTACCATCTCTACGCAGATGACATGCAGATCTACATCTCCGCCCCTGTCCTCTCCCCCTCCCTTCAGGCTCGCATCTCCTCCTGCCTCCGGGACGTCTCCACCTGGATGTCTGCCCGCCACCTAAAACTCAACATGAGCAAGACTGAGCTCCTCATCTTCCCTCCCAAGCCCGGTCCGCTCCCAGACTTCTCCATCACCGTGGATGGCACGACCATCCTTCCCGTCCCGCAGGCCCGCAATCTCGGTGTCATCCTTGACTCGTCCCTCTCGTTCACCCCACACATCCTATCCGTTACCAAGACCTGCCTGCCGGTTTCACCTCTACAATATCGCCAAGATCCGCCCTTTCCTCTCCACCCAAACGGCTACCTTACTATTACGGGCTCTCGTTATATCCCGGCTAGACTACTGTGTCAGCCTTCTCTCTGACCTCCCTTCCTCCTCTCTCGCCCCGCTCCGGTCTATTCTTCACTCCGCTGCCCGGCTCATCTTCCTGCAGAAACGATCTGGGCATGTCACTCCCCTTCTTAAACAACTCCAGTGGTTGCCTATCGACCTCCACTCCAAACAAAAACTCCTCACTCTAGGCTTCAAGGCTCTCCATCACCTTGCCCCTTCCTACCTCTCCTCCCTTCTCTCTTTCTACCGCCCACCCCGCACGCTCCGCTCCTCTGCCGCCCACCTCCTCGCCGTCCCTCGGTCTCGCCTATCCCGCCGTCGACCCCTGGGTCACGTCCTCCCGCGGTCCTGGAACGCCCTCCCTCCTCACCTCCGCCAAACTGATTCTCTTTCCCTCTTCAAAACCTTACTTAAAAATCACCTCCTCCAAGAGGCCTTCCCAGACTGAGCTCCTCTTCCCCCTCTACTCCCTCTGCCATCCCCCCTTTACCTCTCCGCAGCTAAAGCCTCATTTTCCCCTTTTCCCTCTGCTCCTCCACCTCTCCCTTCCCATCCCCACAGCACTGTACCCGTCCGCTCAACTGTATATATTTTCGTTACCCTATTTATTTTGTTAATGAATTGTACATCGCCTTGATTCTATTTAGTTGCCATTGTTTTTACGAGATGTTCTTCCCCTTGACGCTGTTTAGTGCCATTGTTCTTGTCTGTCCGTCTCCCCCGATTAGACTGTAAGCCCGTCAAACGGCAGGGACTGTCTCTATCTGTTGCCGACTTGTTCATCCCAAGCGCTTAGTACAGTGCTCTGCACATAGTAAGCGCTCAATAAATACTATTGAATGAATGAATGAATGAAAGGTAGTGAATCCCAATTTGATAAATGAGGAAACTGAAACACAGAGAAGTGAAGTGACTTGCCCAAAGGCACAGAAAATAAGTGATGGAACTGGGATTAGAACCCAGGTCCTCTGACTGCCAGGCCTGTGCTCTTTCTACTAGGCCACACGTTTTCACTCTCCAGATGAGCCTTCTGATTATTGTCACGTGGTTTACCAACACCAGTGACTTGGCTGATATGATCAAGAAGGACAGTGACTGTCTACAGACAAGAGTCAGTTTTGGGGATAGTTCTAAATCCCTGGAGTTTAACTCCTGCCCATCTTATCCGAAGATTCGTGGAAGGCTCCCTGGATTTTTGCCACCAAGAAGGCTAGACTGGGAGCTCCTCAACCCAGGGGCTGCCTGTTTTTTCTTCCTAATTCCTCACAACACCTAACCAGTGCCCTGTGGTCCAGGGGTATTCAATACCAGCTGGGGGCTGACTGCAGGTTGCTTTAAACCAGTATCTGCCGGGGTTGACATCCTCATGAACTAATAAAGATTGGCCCACGCCCCACAAATAGCAAACCCTGTGTAAGCGCTCAGCCACGAGGATTGTGGGTTCGCTAGACTGGACAGAAAACATTAGGAAGAAGGGGCAATGAGACAAGGGGAAATATGGAAAAGAAAGGGAGGGGAGGACAGAAAAGGAAACTATGTAGTGAAAAGGAAGACAAAAGAGCTAATCAGGGCTGCCAGTTAAAACCACAGTATTGTCGGGTTCCAACCTTCAGAAATGACAGTCACACCTTGCCGGAAACTCCCACGGGAATCATTCGGCTCCGATCACTGCCCAGAGGGTTATTCCGGTAGTGATGGGGTTCGTTGGTGCCCTAAGTGTCTCTGTGGGAGGAGAGTCAAGTAGTCCCCAGGGCCCCGAGTTCGTGGCTTGGTTCTTAACCAGCCGGATAGATTGTTTGATGAAGGCCAAGGAAAAGAGATTCCTGTCCCTGCTTTACAGACCACAAACAGGGAAGCTGTGGACAAAACTAGCACGAGGCACCACGGCAGGCTGAGTAACTTCCACTGGGACAGGAATGAGCGTGGGAGGGGGGAGATGAAGCCCTCGGGGCCATGTCAGCATTGGTTATAAACAGGTGAACGCTGCCTGAAATTCCCAAGCTTGTTCCTGCTGCTTTCCATTCTTTTCTGCTTTCCTTCTGTGATTCCATCTGCCCCTGTCCTCCAGCCCTATGCTCTGGTGTGACTCTTTCAGCATGTCTCTCATCTTTATGTGTGTGTATATGTTTGTGTGCATCGAGTGTGATCTTTTTGCCCTCAAAAGAGAAAAAGAAAGAGACAGCATGGCCTACTAGGGAAAGCTTAGGACTGAATCAGAAGGCCTGGGTTCGAGTTCTGAGTCTACAAATCAATCAATGGTATTAATTGAGCACTTGCCGTATGCAAAACACCACACTAAGCATTTGGGAAAGTAGAATAAAATAGAGTTAGTAGATGCGATCCCTGCCCACAATGAGCAAGTTACTACTTGCCTTGTCTCACAGTCCTTGGGCAAATTATTTATTGAACCTTTCTGTGTCTCGGTTTCTTCATCAGTAAAACAGGGGTAAAATACCTATTTTCTCTCTCCCCCTTAGACCGCAAACCCCATATGGGCTAGGGACTGTGTCTGATCTGATTGTATTGTAGTTACTCCAGAACTTAGCAAGTGCTTGGCCCATAGAAAGTGCTTAAGAAATAATAATTATTATAGTAGCTGGTAAATGCTTACTATGTGCCAAGCACTGTTCTAAGTGCTAGGGCAGATACAAGTTAGATTGGACACAGACCCTGTCCCACAAAGGGCTCACACTCTTAATCCCAATTTTACAGATGAGGTAACTGAGGTTTAGAGAAGGGAAGTGACTTGCCCAGGGTCACACAGCAGACATGTGGCAGAGCCGGGATGAGAACCCATGACCTTCTGACTACTTGGCTGTTATTATTATTATAATAAGCAGACACATATAAGCCCTCGCTAAGGAATTCCCACTCACATACTGTTGAGTACAGAATTCACTCACAGAAATGTTGATCCAAGTGCTTTTCATATCCCATCCTGACTACTGCATCAGCCTCCAGACTCACCTCCTTGTCTCCTTCCTCTCCCCACTCCAGGGAAGCTTGGGAACTTCACCAGGATCTTTTTCCAAAAAACCACTCAGTCCATAACTCCCCACTCCAGTAGTTACCCTTCCACCTTCTGCACAAAATAGAAACTCCTTACTATCGACTTTAAGGCCTTCAGTCAACTCCCCTCTACTCCCATCTTCCCTCATGACCGCCTACTACAATCCAGACCACATATTCCACCCCTCTAATGCCATCCTAGCACTTTGATCTCCTCTTTCTTACCACCAACCCCTTGTCCACGTACTCCCTCTGGCCTGGACCTGCTTTCCCCCTTCATATCTGACAGACTACCAATTTCTCTATCTTCAAAATCCTCAGACACCTTCCCTACCTGTATTTTCTCTCCCTTCTTCACAGCACATATCCTGGAGTTTGTACCCCTTAAGAACTTTAATATTCACCCCACCCCCATCCCTCAGTACTTTTGTACCAGTATTAATTTATTTTAATATCCACCTCCCATTCTAGTGTGTAAGTTCCTTGTGGGCAGAGTTCATGTTTACTTACCCCATTCATTCATTCATATTTATTGAGCATTTACTGTGTGGAGAGCACTGTACTGAGCACTTGAAAAGTACAATTCAGCAATAGAAACACAATGGGTTTACAGTCTAGAAGGGGGGAGACGGACATCAAAACAAGTAAATAGGATAAGAGATTGTACTCTATTTTATTGTACTCTCAATTCCTGATTACAGTGGTCTGCACACAATAAGTGCTCAATAAATATCATTGACTGTGCTCAATAAATAGCTTTGATTGACTGATGGAATGGGGAGAGTCGGGGGCAGGGAGACAAATGAGGAGGCTGATACAATTGTCTAGCCACACTATGAAATGAGAAATGAGAGCTTAGGCTGGGTAGGGATCTGTGGTTTGGTTTGAAGAGGAATGTGAGGATCCGACAGGTAAGAGGAAACAACGGCAGGATTTAGCAGTAGATTGAGAATGAGGAAATGACCCAGCAGAGTGAATACGCTCCTAGACTGCACCCTTCCAAAATATTCCTGAACCCATATACTGAGCAGGCGATAGGAAGTTGGGGCAAAATGGGTACGTATATGCACCACAAGGAATGATCATTCGTGCCTATTAGACCCACAGTGTAGCGTGAAGCAGCTCATCCCAGTGGAAAAAGCACTGGGCCGGGAGTCAAGGGACTTGAGTTCTAATCCCCAGTCTGTCACTCACTTACTGTGTGACCTTGGGCAAATCACTTCACTTCTCTGTGCCTCTGTTTTCTCATCCGTGAAATGGGGATTAAAACAACTGTTCACCCTCTCCCTTAGGCTGTGAGTCCCTCGTGAAATGGGCAGTGTGACCGAGCTGCTCCGTACACTGCTTAGCAAAGGAGGAGAGAACATTAATATTATCATTATATTATTATTACCAGGACCATGGAACACTACGGAAAGGAAGGCAGAAGGAGGGAGTCTCTCAGTGAGAAGCGACGTAGACAGGACAGTGACTTACCAGTCAGTGCCCTCAGCCAGATACCTGGGCTGAGGCCCTAAAGGTTGAGGAGTTTGCAGTTGGTGGCTGAAGTCAAAGCCTGGGTGCAGCCGATGAGGGTGAACAGACATGCGCTCCTGAGTCCGCCTGGGAAAGAGGGGAAGAAGAAGCAGGCGGGTTAGGGGCCTGTGCTTGGAGACCACAGAAAACGTCTCTGAAGGTGGGCACGGCTTCCATGGGTTTTTGATGCTCGCCCCACCAAGTCTTAAAGTCTGTGGTATTTGTTAAACACTTCCTATGAGCAGGGAACTGTACTAAGCTCCGGGGTGGATACGAGCAGATCGGGTTGGAGACCGCCTTTGTCCCACATAGGACCTATAGTCTTAATCCCCATTTTACAGATGAGGTAACTGAAGTCCGGAGAGGTTAAGTGACTTGCCCAAGGTCACACAGCAGACAAGTGGCAGAGCTAGTATTAGAACATAAGTCCTTCTGACTCTCGGGCCTGTGCTCTATCCACTAGTTCACCGAGGCCCCTTGCCAGGCCACAAAAATTGTCATCGACGCTTTGACCGGGCCACTCAACAGTGTGAAGTCAACACACACTGGACAGGTGGCAGGCACTAAATGAGGCCAGCCTTCACGGCCTAAAGGAGGACAGTGCAATAAGTGCAAAAACGGGGTGCCATCGCCCTCCAGGAACGTTGGATGAGCCCCAGACCTGGGATTTCAATGTGGAGACTGTGCCCAGATGAATTGATTATGGTGCTGGTGGCTTGCACGGTGCCACTCTCACTTTCCTTCTGCGCCAGTCACGTTCCCACAGGGTCACGGAGTACCGACAAGAGAGTAGGGGCCAGCGAAGCAAGAGAAGCAGCGTGGCCTAATGGATAGAGCACAGGCCTGGGACTCAGAAGGATCTGGGTTCTGATCCCGACTCTGCCACTTGCCCGTTGTGTTACCTTGGGCAAGTCGCTTAACTTCTCCGTGCCTCAGTTACCTCATCTGTCAAATGGGGATTAAGACTGATAGCGCCGTGTGGGACAGGGACTACTTCCAACCCAATTTTCTCTTATCCTCCCCAGTGTTTAGTATAGGCCCTGGCATGTAGTAAGCGCTTAACAAAGGCCACAGTCATCATTATTTTAATACCACATAGCCAAGGGCATGGGTGGTCTTTGCCCACCTTAGCCAGCTCCAGGCAGACCTAAGAGTAGAACCCGGGTGACCTGAATCCCAGAGCAGGGCTCTTTCCACTGGACCAACAGCAGGGTTACAAACACAACCACACAGACCTTCAAAGTACATAAGCAGTGCCATCCTGGCTCAAGTCAGTGGCCCATCCAGTTTGGTGTTCTTTCCTCTGAAAGGGTCAGTGGGAGTTGGTTGCCTCCCTCGACATCCCTTCTGGTTATACGTACACCAACTCGCATTCCTATTTTCCCTTCAGGAACCCATCATAAACTTGGTATTCATCAATCAATCAATCAGTGGTATTTATTGAGTGTTCACTATGTGCAGAGCACTGTACTAAGTGCTTGGAAAAGTACAGTACAGCAGGGTTGGCACACAGAGTTCCCTGTTGAGCTTACAGTAGGGCAGGGGAACAAACATTATTAATATAAATATATAAAGATATTTATTCATTCAATCATATTTATTGAGAGTTTACTATGTGCAGAGCACTGTACTAATCACTTGGCAGAGTACAATAAAACGATAAACGGACTCACTCCCTGCCCACAACTAGCTTATGTACCTAAGTGCTGTGGGGTTGAGTGGGGGGTGAATACCAAATGCCCAAAAGGTACAGATCCAAGTCAAGAGCTACGTACAGTGCTTTGCACATGGTAAGTGCTCAATAAATACGATTACACGAATGAAAGGATGAATGAGGTGTTCAGACGAAGCAGAAGGGAGAGGAAGCCGGGGAAAAAGGTGGCTTAATAGGGGAAGGCCTCTTGGCGAAGATGTGACCTTAATGAGTCTTTGACAGTTTCCAGACTCCCTTCAGTGACCCGTTATGTACTTTCCCTTCCAGATTTCTCCAAACACATCCTGAACCGGTTATTTTTCAGCCTGCATGACTTCAGCCTACTTCCTCCCCGAGGGTCAGAGGAGGGTTTCGTACCTTAGAGAACTGCCACCGGGTGGGAGCGGGCGGGCATGGCCGGAAAGATCCTGTCACTCACCTGGGATGCGCCACAAGCCGCCGGTGCTGGGCCTCGAGGAGTTGCTGCTGGAGGAGGTATTGCTGGTGTAGGGCCTGAGGTAGGAACGAGGGGCCTGTCATGTCCTGGAACTGGAGGGCCGACAGCGGTGGCAAGGGCTGGTGGAGAGGGCCGTTATGCTGGTGAGGCGTGGCCATGTGAGGGCTCAGTCCCGACTGGGTCTGGACGGGGTGAGGGAGGGAAAAGTCAGCTGGGATCTGAGGCTGAGGCCCCAAGTGGAAGTGCCGGCAGGAGGTAGCGTGAGGATGCTGAGACCTTTGAAAAGGAGCACCTGGAAAATCAAGAGGAGAGAAACACATCATGGAGACCCAGCAGGACACTCCTCTGCCTCGGCCCCACTCACCGCAGCCAGAAGGGAGGCTGAAGAAATCCACAGTAGTGGCTTCTCATTCATCTGTTCATTCGGTCGTATTTGTTGATCGCTTACTGGGTGCCAAGCACTGAAGTAAGCTCTTGGGAGAGTACAATATAACAATAAACAGACACATTCCCTGCCTATAACGAGCTTTCAGTCTAGAAGGGGAGAATATCTCAAATATCCGCAACGATGAACTGTGGGGTGGGTCATAATAACGATAATAATTATGGTACTTGCTGAGCCCTAAGTGCCAAGCACTGTTCTAAATGCTGGGGTAGATCCAAGTTGATGAGAGCCTGTCCCACGTGGGGCTCACACTCTTAATCCCCATTTTACAGATGAAGTGACTGAGGCACAGAGAAGTGAAGTGACTTACCCAAGGTCACACAGCAGTCATGTGGCGGAGTCGGGATTAGAACCCAGGTCCTTCTGACTTCCAGGCCCGTGTTCTATCCACTAAGCCATGCTGCTTCTCATCAGAAGAATCGGATCATGCCAAATGGCAGAGGTTGTTTAGGCAACTGCAGTGTGTGGTGGGCAAACAGTGTGGAGAAGCAGGTTGGGAAATAGAGCTACCTGAATGGACTTTGAGGATGTTCCATCAACTCGTTTTTATGCTCTTACCAGCCGGGAGCTTCATCAGGAGTTGACCTTAATCATAATAAGAATAATGGACCTGAAGTCCATTTTAGAGTCCAGAAGGCAGTATTTCTGGATAGCTGCCACAGAACCAGACCTAGATTTGAGTTTCATAAATTAAGCTAAGATCTGTACTGATAAAATGTCCACATTCTTCTGAGGAGGAAAAAAAAGAAAGAAATTCTCTCTGTGGGTAACTCACTTCCCAAGAGTGAGCTAGGCTCATGGGGAAACAAAACTTTTACTAATTTTCAATCAATCAATCAATGGTATGTAATGAGCACTTACTGTGGGTAGAGCCCTGTACTAAACACTTGGGAGAGTAATAATAATAATAATAATGGTATTTGTTAAGCGCTTACTATGTGCAGAGCACTGTTCTAAGTGCTGGGGTAGATACAGGGTCATCAGGTTGTCCCTCGTGAGGCTCACAGTCTTCATCCTCATTGTACAGATGAGGTAACTGAGGCACAGAGAAGTGAAGTGACTTGCCCACAGTCACACAGCTGGCAAGTGGCAGATCTGGGATTCGAACCCATGACCTCTGACTCCAAAGCCCATGCTCTTTCCACTGAGCCACGCTGCTTCTCACTGAGCCATGCCGCTTCTCGACAGTATAGCAGAGTTGGTAGACATGTTCCCTGCCCACAACAAACTTACAGTCTAGAGGGGGAGACAGCAGCGTGGCTCAGTGGAAAGAGCACGGGCTTTGGAGTCAGAAGTCATGTGTTCGAATCCCAGATCTGCCACTTGTCGGCTGTGTGACTGTGGGCAAGTCACTTAACTTCTCTGTGCCTCAGTCACCTCATCTGGAAAATGGGGATTAAGACTGTGAGCCCCACATGGGACAACCTGATTCCCCTGTGTCTACCCCAATGCTTAGAACAGTGCTCTGCACATAGTAAGCACTTAACAAATACCCACATTATTATTACTATTATTACTATAAATAGTTATGGATATGTACAGGAGTGTTGACTCTTTTCACATCACCACCCTTCTCCCTCTCCCAGAAGCCTTGGTGTCATCCTCAATCTTTCACTGTCTTTCAGTTCTCAAATTCAGTCAGCTGAATTTGACATTAAATTCAGATAGATACAAGATAGATACAACTTTAACAGATTAACAGTTTGTTTAACAGTTTGGACATAGTCCCTGTCCCACACGGGGCTCACAGTCTAAATTGGAGGGAGGAGGATTTAATCCTCATTATACAGATGAGGTAATTGAGGCATAGAGGAGTTAAATGACTTGCCCAAGGTCACACAGCGAGCAATTAGCATTGCCTGCCTAATTCATACTCTTCGTTCCTTCCAAGCTCAACTTCTAAATGTACTTCGCCCTCAAACTCTCCCACCTTACTCACATTGTTCCTCCACCCTCAAAATCCCTTCTTGCTCAAGACTGCCAGACCTTGGCTTTTCCTAATTTCAAAGTCTCTCCAAATCCTACTTCCTCCCAGAAGCCTTCCCCGACAAATTCACAACATCCCATCACAGCAGTCCAACACTTTCCCCTCACATTTCAGTGGTTTACCTCTACCTTTGGTATGTATATCTATACTCATATTTTTATATCCATTTTTTCTCAGCTATTTCATTCTATTATATTCATTCTGCTTCCTATTATATTCTTACTCTTCCTCCTGCTTCCACTATTTGCAAACATTTTTGTATTTGTCTCCCCAGTTAGATTGTAAGCCCCTTGAGGGGAAGGATCAGGTGTATTGTTTTACACTGTAGTTCCCCAAATGCTTGATATAATGCTTCGGTCTCAGAAGGCCACTGATTGATTGATTAATAGATTAGCTTTGCTCCACTAGAGGGTTTGCTAAACAGCCCCATAATGGTGTGAGAGATTCATTGCAGTTTCCCCCACCCCCAACCCAGGGAATCACCAGACCCCTCAATCAAGCAGGTAATCATTCAATCAGTAACAGCATTTGAGTGTGTATTGTTTGCAGAGTCCTGTGCTACGTGCTTAGGAGATTATGACAGGATGCTAGAATAATATTTATGGTATTTATTAAACACCACAAGCCCAACACTGGGTTAGATGATAATAACTGGTATTTGTTAAGTTCTTATTATGCGCCAAACTCTTGAAAAGAGTCAGGATAATCAGATGAAACACAATCCCTATCCCACATGGGGCTCACAATCTAAGGGGGAGAGAGGACAGGTATTTAATTCCATTTTACAGACAAGGAAGCTGAGGCCCAGTAACGTTAAATGACTTTCCCAAGGTCAGGATAAATGCAGAGGTAAGAATAGAACCCAGGTTTTCTGGTTCCCTGTCCCATATTCTTCCCATTAGGCCAGGCTGCTTCTCAGATACAAAAGACAATCAGATCAGACAGTCCTTGTCTCACTCAGGTCTCCCATTTTAAGAAATAGGAGAGCAGGTATGTTATTCCTATTTCTCAGGGGAAGGATCTGAGGGCTGGAGAGGTTAAGTGACTTGGCCAGGGTCACACAGCAGACCGGTCACAGAGCTGAGTCAAAGCTGGAATTAGAACCCAAGGCCGCTGACTCCCAGGATCCATGCTCTTTCTATTAGGCCACCCTGTCTTCCTACTGTAATTCAAATCCAGGAAGGCAAAGTTCAGCTACAGAAGCAGTCTCTTTGTTCTCAGAGGCAGGCCTCAGGAGGCTGGGTGCATCAAAGCTGGGGATGGCTTAGCTTGGGGCCTCCTCCCTTGCCTCCAGGAGGACCTTGTCAACCATCAGTCAATCAATCAATCATATTTATTTAGTGCTTATTATGGGCCAACAGCACCGTACTAAGGGCTTGGGAGAGTGCACTGCAACAGAGTTAGCAGAGGTGTTCCTTTCCATAACAAGTTTACCATCTAGATGTGGAGACAGACGTTGACAAAAGTAAGAAATTTATAATATATAATTTAAAGATATGTACATAAATGCTGCGGGGTTGAGTGTGGAGCAAATATCAGATGTCCAAAAAAATCACAGATCCACATGAATAGATGACACAGGAGGGAGAGGGAGCCAAGGAAAGGAGGGCTTAATCAGGAAAGACCTCTTGGAGATGTGACCTTAGTAACGTTTTGAAGGTGGAGATAATGGTCGTCTGGAGAAAATAGGAGAGGGAGTTCCAGGCCAGAGGGAAAGAGATCGGCAGCGAAATAGATGAGTTTGGGGCACAACTGACTGAGCTTGAAAATAGTAGGAGATCAGTGAGGTGAGATTGGAGGGGCCAAACTGAATGAATGCTTTAAAGCTGAAGGAAAGGAGTTTCTGTTTGACGTGGAGGTGGATGGGAAGGCATTGGAGGTTCTTGAGAAGAGGGGAGACATAGACTGAACTTTTTTTTAGAACAATGTTCCATGCAGAAGAATGGGCTGAAGTAGGGAGAGACAGTAGGCAGGGAAGTCAGTGAGGAGGCAGATGCAGCAGTCCAGGTGGGATAGGATAAGCGCTTGGATCAGCATCATAGCATTTTGGATCAATCAGTCAATCAATGGCATTTATTAAGCACTTACTGTGTGCCGAGTACTGTACTAAGCACTTGGGAAAGTACAGTATAACAGAGTTATGGGCTGATGAGGTAGGGAGGATAACGATATCCACAGCAATGAGAAAGACAAGGGGCGGACAGAGTTTGGGTGGGAAGATAAGGGGATAAGTTTGGGACATGTTTAGTTTGAGGTGTCAGAGGGGCATCCAGGTATAGATGTCCTGAAGGCAGGAGGAAATGTGAAACTGCAAAGATGAGGCATCCGGGCTGGAAATGTAGGTTTGGGAATTATCAGCACAGAGATGATAGTTGAAGCTATGGGAATGAATAAATTCTCCAAGGAAGTGGGTGTAGAAGGAGAAAAAAAGGGGACCTAGAACTGAGCCTTGAGGGACTCCCTACTTTCAGAGGGGGTCCCAGGAAGGCTGTTGGGTTTGTTTTTTTAAGGTATTTTCAAGTGTTTACTTCATGCCAGGTAGTTACTAAGTACTAGACCTTGGGCAAGTCACTTCCGTTCTCTGGGCCTCAGTGACCTCACCTGTAAAATGGGGATTGAGACTGTGAACCCCATGTGAGACAGCCCGATCTGCTTGCATCCACCCCAGCACTTAGTACAGTGCCTGGCACATAGTTAAGTGCTTAACAAATACTACTATTATTATTATTAGAGTAGATACAAAAGAATCTAATTGGAAACAAGCCATGTCCCACATGGGGCTCACAATATTAATCTCCTCTTTACAGATGAGGTAACGAATGCAGAGAAGTTGATATACTGTCGCAAGATCACACAGAAGACAAGTGGCAGAGCTGGTATTAGAACCCAGGTCCTTCTGACTCCCAGGCCCAGGCTCTAACCACTGGACTACTCTGCTTCTGTTAGTCTCTTCAAATCTCCAGCATGCAGCCTAGTGGAAAGAGGACAGGCCTGGGAGTCAGAGGACCTGAGTTCTAGTCCCGGCTCTTCCACTTATCTCCTGGAAAAAGCAACATCAGCGGAAAATCGAGCCCAAAGTGTCACAATCTGCTCATTCCTTTCCAGTTTGGGGAAAATGGTGCTTTTTTTGAAAAATAGGTATTTGCAGAGCACTTGCTATGTGCCAGGCACTGTACTAAGCTCTGGGATAGATACAAGAAAATCAGATTGGGCATAGTCCCACGTGGGGTTCGTGGTCTTAATCCCTATTTTACAGATGAGGTAAAAGAGGCACAGAGAAGTTAAGTGACTTGCCCATGGTGACGTGGAGAAAAGTGTTTAGGGCCGAGATTAGAGCCCAGGTCCTTCTGACTACCAGGCCCGTGCTCTATCCACTTGACCATGTGCTTTGGCGCTCAACCCTTTGGCCTGGGAACAAGATCAGAGGATAAGCAAGCAGAAAAGTTTGTCAGCCTTTCCTATCCAGCAGGACACTCAAGTCTCTATAGAGGCCCAGAGAGCCTGGTAGGTGCCAGAAAATCTAAAGCAAAGACTTTCAGTGTCAGGACCCTCCATTAGTATGGACATTCTGGGTGATCTTATCTACAGCACCCTGAAAGAGGAGTCAACCCCTGAGCTCACTATCTCAGTGTATGGAAATGCTCAGTTTGTGTTGTTCCTCCTAGAAAAGAGATGGGTTCTGGGCAGACTACAGTGATATGACTTAGAGTTTTATCTACCTGACAAAGGCCAGGGTAATTCTTCCCACCCCCCACCCCCCCAGCCCCACAGCACTTATGTATATATCTGTAATTTATTTATGTATAATAAAGTCTGTCTCCTCCTGTCTAGATTATAAGTTCTTTGTGAGCGGGGAATGTGTCTGTTTATCCTCACCTCTGTCAAACTAATTCTCTTCCTCTCTTCAAAACCCTACTTAAAGCTCACCTCCTCCAAGAGGCCTTCCTAGACTGAGTTCCCCTTTTCCCTCTGCTCCCTCTACCCCCCACTTCACCTCTCCGCAGCTAAACCCTCTTCTCCCCTCTTTCCCTCTGCTCCTCCCCCCTCCCGTACCATCCCCTCAGCACTGTACTCGTCCGCTCAACTGTATATATCTTCATCACCCTATTTATTTTGTTAATGAGATGTGCATCACCCTGATTCTATTTATTTGCTATTGTTTTAACGAGATGTCCTTCCCCTTGATTCTATTTATTGCCATTGTTCTTGTCTGTCTCCCCCCACTTAGACTGTAAGCCCGTCAAAGGGCAGGGACTGTCTCTACCTGTTACCGATTTGTACATTCCAAGCGCTTAGTACAGTGCTCTGCACATAGTAAGCACTCAATAAATACTATTGAATGAATGAATGTTGCGCTGTACTCTACCAAGTGCTTAGGACAATGCTTTGCCCACAGTAAGGCCTCAATAAATACCATTAAATGAGCAAGTGAATGAATCCTTGGTTAGTGAATAGGGCCTGGGCTTCAGGAAACTGATTCAGATACTTTCGGCCTAAATCTTTTAACCCTACCTTTTGTGCGTCAGTTGTCACATTGGGAAAATGGGCATAGCAACTACCACCTGTGTTGGCATTCCATAAATCAATCAATCCTATTTATTGAGTGCTTATTGTGTGCAAAGCTTTTGGGAGAATACAATGTAAAAGGATAACAGACCTGTTCCCTGCCCACAGTGAGCTCGGAATTCTCAGCGAAAAGAGGGCTTCCCACAAAAATCAGTTAATCAATCAATGATACTTTTTGAGAGCTTACTCTGTGCAGAGCTCTGAATTAAGCACTTGAGAGAGTGTATTACATTGAAGTTGGCAAGCCAGATTTCTGGGCACAAGGAGCTTATTAATGTCTGTCTTCCCCGCTAGACTGTGAGCTTGTTGTGGACTGGGAATGTGTCTGTTATATTGTATTCTCCCAAGTGCTTAGTACAGTGCTTTGCATACAGTAAGCGCTCAATAAATACGATTGCTACTACTACTAATAATAGTCTGGTGTAGAAGACATGTTAAAGTTAATTGCAGCTAAGGGAAATGGCACAATCAAGCACAAAGGAAATAGATGATAAAGAGGATATTGTACTTCTTATAGGGTTTCTGCCTGTTATTCATCAAGCCCCATCTGAGTGAGAAACAACAAATCGTGCAAACGAGAAAGTCAGAGGCTTAAATAAAGAAGGGAGAGAGAGCAGGAAATACAATAGAGAGAAAAAAGAGGAAACAGGCAGCATCAGAAAGAAAGAAAAATTAAGAGAGGAGTGAAGGGGGAGAGAAGAAGGAAAGGGATAAGAAGTAGAGACGGGAGAGAGAGGGAGAGGGATGGAGACTAGCATTCTGGCCTTGAAAAACCTGCGTTGGTGGCGCCCAAAGAAAACTTAACTGGGGCATTTTTCTGAAAATTAGGGTAATAACAAAAAGCCAAGAAAAAACCATCAAATGTTCTTAAATATTTAAAGTATGCTTGCTGCCTCTCTCTCCCATCTGTCTCTCTCAGTCTGTTTCATTCAGTCTCTCCGCCTATCTTGCTTCTTCTCTGAAACTCCATCCATCTCTGTCTTCTTGTTGGGGTCCCTTAGTAGCCATAGGAATATGGCATAGAGTCTAGTTCATTCTAGAACTAAAAGGAACTAGAAGAAAAGGAAGCCAAGGAAGAAACCAAGAGATCAGAGGCATAACCATTCTCTTTGGGAGTTTTGTACTAGAGCCTTAGGTCCTTGAGTCCCTATAACTCTGAAACACCTAGGGAGTGTCATCTTCCTCCCAAACCCTCCTGTCAGTCAATCATTCATATTTACTGAGTACTTACAGTGTGCAGAGTACTATATTAAGAGCTTGGGAGAGTACAATATAAAAGACACGTTCCTTGCCCACAACAAACTTACAGTCTAGAGGGGGAGACAGACATTCATATAAATAAATATATTACAGATATGCACATAAATGCCATATATAAGTCCAGCTGTGCCTTGCCCACATATTGAATCCCCCTAGTGCTCTACCCACCCAGGATGAGCTACAGTTAAGAGAACAGCAAACCGGCATTTATCTCAGGGGAGCTTCTTCGTTTCCAGCACAGCAAACATTGTCCACTTTTAAATGGCTGTAACTATTTTATTCATGATTTAATCTCTCCTCTCCCAAAGTCTGCTGGGCAAAAACAGAGGCAGCTGGTATTAAAAGATCCTTGCGGGAGCTGACAGTGATCGAAATGAGGAGTGAAAGCCTATTCATATTTATGTTCCTTTAAAATTGCAAATCATCTTTCCCTTCCTTTTGATGAGTTCATCCTCACCACTGCCTCTTTAAGACAGGTTAGCTTGATTGCTCCTGCTCAGCAGATAAGGAAACTGAGACCCAGAGAGGTTAAGGGTCAAGGTGAGGTCACAAGCATGAGATTGGAACTAGGATTAGAGAAGCAACATGGCTTAGTGGATAGAGCACAGGCCTGGGAGTCAGAAGGACCTGGGCTCTAATCCCAGCTCTGCCACTTGTCTGCTGTGTGACTTTGGGTAAGTCACTTCACTTCTCTGTGCCTCAGTTACCTCATCTGTAAAATGGGGGTTAGGACTGTGAACATCATGTGGAACAGGAACCGTGTTCAACCTTTATTTTTATTAATCTCTGTCTCCCCTTCTAGTCTGTAAACTCATTGTGGGCAGAGAATGTGTCCATTTATTGTTATATTGTGCTCTCCCAAGTACTTGGTTCAGTGCTTGGCACGTAGTAAGCATTCAGTAAATACAAATGAAAGAATGAATCTGATTAGCTTGTATCTACCCCAGAGCTTGTACAATGCTTGATACAGAATAATCGCTTAGTGCCATAAAAGGATTGGAAATCTTCCTCCACTGAGAAGGCAGGACGTCCTCACCTGGCAATGCTTGGGAAAGCCTTGAGCTTTCCTGTGATCCTGCTTTCTTTACTCTACCCCCTCGCCTCTCACCTTCCCCAACAAGTTTCAGATCCCCTTCCTAATATACGATGGTTCCAGCAAATCCCCCACCTCTCCCCAAGAGGCAAACCGAAAATCACAGCTCCAAGTAGTCACCACCTAATAAACAGAGAGGCCTAACTACTCCCCACATCCGCTTCCCACTGCCCGGCATCCAGAGTGTGTTGGTCTTGGAGTCCCTAGCCATGCCAAGTGGCTCTAGACTGTGAACTTGTTGTGGTCAGGGAATGTCACTGTTTATTGTTGTACTGTACTTTCCCAAGCACTTAGTACAGTGCTCTGCACACAGTAAGTGCTCAGTAAATATGACTGAATGAAGTGCCAGGGAAAGGTGGGAACCTGAAGATGTTCTTTAGAAAATAGATGCCATATGTGTGGCCTGGTGGAAAGAGCACAAGATTGGGAGCCACAGGACCTGTTTCTAATCACCAGCTCCACCACTTGTCTGTTGGGTGACCTTGGGCAAGTCACTTTACTTCTCTGCCTCGGATTTTCTCAACTGCAAAATGGAGATTGAATATTTGTTCTCCCTCCCCCTAATGCAAATTTCTCCACAGCTCGTGCCCCTTCCCCTAACCTCTGCTCCTCCATGTGGTATCTGCAACAGTGCTTAGCACATTACTTCACACCTAGTAAGTGCTTAACTAATCCCACTTTTATTATTATAATATATGAATTGGTGGTGTTGGATGGGGGAGGGCAAGGGCAGGAGGGATGTTTGCTTATAAGAGAGGCTATTCAAACTGTGCCCTCCTAATAACCGCCTCCTTCCAAGATACCCTTTTGTTAAAATATCACAACCGTCCCTATTCCCTGTAAAGCGTGAGTAGAATAATTTCCAAGTAGGGTCTGTGGGATGAACTTGGCAGGGAGCCTTCAGCTGTCAGATCGAGAGCTGCTAAGTGTGTTTCACCTGGGTACCCTCACTTTGATATACAAAGGGCCCAGTAGTTAATTTCTGTAATGCCAACCCTCTCACTGTACCTCGATCTCGTCTATCTTGCCACCGGCCTCTCGCCCACATCCTGCCTCTGATCCAACAGACAATTGCTCTCCCCACCTTGAAAGCCTTATTGAAGGCATATCTCCTCCACGAGACCTTCCCTGACTAAGCCCTCCTTTCCTCTTCTCCCACTCCTTTCTGCATCACCCTGACTTGCTTCCTTTATTCATCCCTTCTCCCAGCCCCCAACCCTTATGCACATGCCTGGAATTTATTTATTTATATTATTGTCTGTCTCCCTCTCTAGAGTGTAAGCTCATTGTGGTTAGGGCATATGTCTGTTTAATATTACATTGTACTCTCCCAAGTGCTTAGTTCAGTGCTCTGCACATAGTAAGTGCTCAATAAATATGATTGAAAGAATGAATAGTTCAGCATCCCTAGACCCCAGAGACACAGAGGCTTAGCCCACTTCCAGAGCTGTTTTCTGAGAGCAAATTCAGTCCCTTTGTTTCCCCTCCTTCAGCACCACCCTTGCAGTAGGAGCTGTATCCTTTAAGCACTTGTTTTTTCACCCCACTCTCAACCCTTTAGCACGTATGTATATGTTTTTCATTTATTTTAATATCTGTCTCTCCAAATAGGCTGTAAGCTCCTTGTGGGCAGAGAATGGGTCTATCAACTTCACCTTCTTGTATCCTCCCAAGCATTTACTACTGTGCTCTGCTTACAGTAAGTGCTCAGAAAATACCATTGATTGATTGATTGGAGGGCAGGGTGGCCTCAAAGCACATTCTCAGAGGACCAAAACTGCCTGCCCAGTGCTGAGAACTGGCTCTCATCAGGGAACTCTCAATTGTATTGGAGATTGATCTGAGGCCTACAATATTTTCCATCATGTTCCTTTTCATTTGTTTCACTGTCAATAATCTGCCCGGTAACTGGAATCTAATTTAGAGTCTAGTTGGCTCCCGCCTTGCTGCTCTGGCACTCGACTGTTTAAACAGCGACTCTGAGGTGGATCAGATAAATGCTGCCCAAGACGAATCCCATTCAAATGATAATCTCCTTCTTGGGCAGAAAAGCAGATAATGTCTGGTATCTCAGCCCCACCAGACCCTCTCTTTCCACTTTATGAGACCCTGTACAGGGCTGTAGCAGCAGAGGGATTTTGCTTGCATAAAAACAGGTCTTCCGTTTCCTTTCCTGGAAAAAGCATCCCCTAAGCTTCCAACTGGGCCCTAAACCTAGAAACTGTTGTGTAGCTCTGACATCTGCCAAATCTCTCCACTCCATCTGCCCCTTCCCCTAGACCCTGCACCTCTTCTCCCATTCTCTTCTTCAGTCCTGAAATTCAGGCACTTTTTCTAGTGGGCTTTAGAATTAAGATGCCCTTTAGGATAGGGAGAAAGCAGCGGATTCTCTCTTTAGCCTCTGACTATGCCCCCAAGTTACACTAAGGAGCTTGTCACCCTAATGCAGCACCATCATCATCATCATTATGACATTAAGCACATCTCATCCTCTAGGAAGGGGACGTCTCAATCTACCTCAGCCATTGACATGATTCAGGACCTGGGTCGAGTTGTGGACCTCTCCAGCCTTGGTTTCTCCAACTGTAGGATGGGTATAAGCACATCTGCCCCCTACTTAGCTCTTGGAGCTGAGGCATGGAGAAACACGCTGCATAAACCAGAAGAAGCTAGACACATTCAGCCTTGTTTTTATGCCCTAAATGGAAGGGAATGGCAGAAAACTGAGAGCTCCTAGAGCAAAGATATGAGGCAAGCAAGGGTTTAACTGACCACAAAGGCAAGTTGGGGTTATGTCCTGGGGGGGATTGTATTGCATCACACCTCTAAGCCTCTCTTCCTGCAAGACTGCCAAGTGAAACTGCCAAGCAAAAGCATCAGAAACCCCTGTCCCCTTCCCATCAGGACAGTCAGGGCCCCTACCCTCAACAAGCCTTGGCACATGGAGATTCAAAGTGCAGCAGCACACAGCCTCTATGCATTTTAGAACATAGAGAACTCTCAGTTACCTGGGTGGCAAAACCTGAGGGCCAATTTTATCTATTGTTAAAACTTTCACCAACCTATTTTTAGATCATGAGCTACTGAAGGGCCAAGAAAAATGCACAATTCTTACCTGGGTATTTGTTTTCCAGCTCTTAGTACAGTGCTCTGCACAGTAAGCACTTCATTCATTCAATCGTGTTGATTGAGCACTTACTGTGTGCAGAGCACGGTACTAAGGGTTTGGAAAGTACAATTCAGCAACAGAGACAATCCCTGCTCACAAAGGGCTCACAGTCTAGAAGGAGGGAGACAGACATCAAAACAAGTAAACAGGCATCAGGAGCATCAATATAAATAAATATAATTTATACACACACAAGTGTTGCGGGGCAGGGAGAGGGGCTAGAGCAATGGGAGCGAGTCAGGGCAATGGAGAGGGGAGGGGGAGCTGAAGAAGAAGGTAGGGGTGGTTAGTCTGGGAAGGCCAGATTACTTTGACTACTCTTTGCTGTGATTTTGGTTTCTTTGTAGGGGGCAAGAAATAGAAGGAAATACCTGCTCCATTCTGCCAGCATTACTGTTCTTTCCCAGATGCCTCCAGAAGGAGGTAATTGGCCTGAACCATGTTACAATGGGAAGGAGAAGGAGAACGAATTGTACTTCTGCTGTCTGCTCTAGAGAAAACAACAGGATCAACAGTGGGAGGGGGAAGTGTAACTTCCCATACACCCGGGCATCTGTTCAGTGACAATTGCAGTTAAACAAGGATCCCCAGAGACTCTCTTATTGGAGTCATTTGGGGAACAAGCTGGATTATGGAGGGTAAAAAAGCACACTGAACTCCTGGGAGGTGAGTTGAATTTTCCTTCTTGCTGGGAAACAGAAGTTGGGTAGACGAAAGAGAGTGACAGGGGACAGTAGGCTTGGTACTTCCCAAATTTAATACACGAACAAGGCCCAGGGAGCCCAGGAATATCAGCAGGTCATAGTTCAGGAAAGCTGCGCTATCTGAATTAAATTGTAAGTTCCTTGAGGGAGGAGACCACGCTTTTTCCTGATCTGTGCCCATCACGGTACTGAACGTGAGTCCTGGTAAGCATTCTATGGATGCCAAATCAATACCTTGCATTTTGGAAAAATCAAAAAAGTCAAAAGCAACTGAGGGCAAATATTGGTGGGAAATGTGAGAAGGACGGGATGCCGGTCACATAGAATATCCGTTCCTGAACTTTTTCAGCCAAATGTGTTTGAGAAGCTGCTCACCAAGGCTCTGAAGGGCAATTTGGTTTGATTAGGCTAATGATAAGTGGGCTGTATCTAGGCAAGAGTGAAATGCTCTCTGAGGGTAGGTCTCTGGTCCAGGTAGGGTGAATTATGGCCAGGGCTGAGGGGTCTATGGATGGGAACTGGAAAAAAGGGGTGGTGGTGTTCAGAGAAAGAGGAGTCAGAAACTGCTTACTATCTCCAGGATCCTGAGTATGCTGAGTACATTTTGGCTTTGGAATCTACAAGGCAGTTCTAGAATGAAGAGGGATTTGATATCGGGAAAACGCATGCTTATCTCTATAGAATACGCAGCCACAGGGTTTAGTGAGCCTCATCTCCAGAATGGTTGACTGGTCAAACAGGTCATTCAAGAATGGCAAAGGCAGTCTCCACGGCCTGGTGCAGCAGACCCAAGCCCAGCTAGCCTAAACCAAACTGGGAGGCCACAGAGCCTTACCTGCCTGCAGCCTCGTCCTGAATCTCCCCAGGGTGGAACCAGTCCAGCTGAATACCCAGATGGTTTTTATTTTGTGTGTGAAGCTGAGACTAGAAGTCCTCTCAGGAGGTTGAGGGGGAAGCAGTATGGCCTAGTGGAAAGAACACGGACTTGGGAAACAGAGAACCTGTGTTCTAAGCCTACCTCCCCTGCTTGTCTGCTGAGAGACCTTGGGTGAGTCACTTTACTTCTCTGTGCCTCAGTTTCTTCATCTGTAAAATGGGGGTTCAATACTTATTCTTCCTCTTATTTAAACTGTGAATCCATGTGGGACAGAGACCGTATCCAACCTGATTATCCTGTACCTTCCAGCATTTAGTAGAGTGCTGGGTCCATATTAAATGCTTAATAAGGACCATAATAATAATTATTATTTCACTGTTTCAGCTCCTTGGAGACCATGATGGAACACCCCCATCTTTCACAACTTGTAGGGATCCTGCAGAAAGTAGGAGATGGCTAGAGAAACTGGCGGGAGAATACAAAGAAGATTTTGAGAAGCAAAGTGGCATAATGGAAAGAGCACATGCCTGGGAATCAGAGGACCTGGTTTCTTATCCCAGCTCTGTCACTTGTCTGCTGTGGGACCTTGGACAAGTCACTTAACTTTTCTGTGCCTCAGTTTCCTCATCTATAAAATGGAGACTAAATCCTACTCCTCCCTATCTAGAATGTAAGCCCCATTTGGGACAAGGATTGTGACCAACCTGATAATCGTATACCTAACCCCGTGCTTAGAACAGTGCTGGGCACTTAGTAAGTGCCTAACAAATATCATAATTATTAAATCAGAAAGGGGAGAAAGTCCTATTGTAGATGCTTTGCTCAGAGCTAAGAAGAACAAAGGAAAAAGGGTAGCCTGAAGAAACCTTTGTTCAACTCCACTGAAAAGAGAAATGTGAAATATTTTAACCCATTACCATAGGAGGTTATTTCACTCAAAAATAACTCCAAAATATAACTACTCAACCTCATTTTGCTTTATCATCAGTCTTCCGGGGGGTGGCAGAAGGAACAACATTTTAAATAGGGGGTACGATAAGATTCCAGAAGCATACATCATGTAAGTAAGGGTGTAAAGACAAAATGGGAAAGGTTCTCTGTGACAGTTCGCAGGATCTACAAAGTTCTGAGGGAGTCAAGATCACACTATAAGTTTGCTGTGGGCAGGGAACATGTCTACCAACTCTGTTATATTGTACCCTCCCAAGTGCTAAGCACAGTCCTCTTAACACTGTAAGTGCTCAAAAAACAAGATTGATTGATCAACGGAAGGGTCCTTGGCCCTCTCCTTTGTTTCAGAGCTGACAAGCTCCTCTGCTCAATCCTGGTACATAATTCAAGCCACAGAAGCCTCAGGATTCAAGGCAGAAGGGGTCTGGGTGTTTTAAAATAATAATAATGTTGGTTATTTCTTAAGTGCTTACTATGTACATAGCACTGTTCTAAGTGCTGGGGTAGATACAGGGTAATCAGATTGTCCCACATGAGGCTCACAGTCTTAATCCCCATTTTACAGATGAGGTAAGCGAGGTAAGAGAAGTTAAGTGACTTGCCCACAGTCACACAGCTGACAAGTGGCAGAGCTGGGATTCAAACCCATGACCTCTGACTCCCAAGTCCGTGCTCTTTCCACTGAGCCACGCTGCTTCTCTAAAATAAAAACACCTAACCTGAAGGCATTTGGTGCTGTATCAGTACTGGACAGGGAAAAGACCAGCTGAAGACCAGACTGTCCTTTAAAAAACCCAGAGCATGCCCACTCGTGCTTTAAAGAGACCTGATAAGCCTCTCTACTGACAAAAATTAAGTGAGGGAGGTGGAATAGAAAACTCACATCTCTGGTACTGGGGAGTTGCATATTAGGAAGCTTAATGAACCATCCACTCTTTGTGTTTTGTAAAACGCCAGAAAATTAGGGCAGGATCAGGGTGCTGGGGGAAAGCAAACATGGTTCAGGATCTTCAAAAGAAAAAAGAAAAGTGATCCCAGCAATCATCTTCCATTAGGCCTAACTTTGATCTTCAGTAATGGAGCCTGTTCTAAGGAGTCCAATCCACTGTTAGAGCCAGGCCGCAAGGCTATATATAAAAGGAACAAATTGCACTAGGCTGACTTTATCCCTTCACCTTTTTGTGGTTGGGAAGGGGGGAGATAAATTACCAAACAAATTGGATGAAGAGATGACAGAAGATGCGATGCAAAACAGCCTCGGGGCCTAGGTTCCCATTCATGTGATTTCTTGTGATGGCTATGTTCTCACTGCATGTTGAGAGCCTGAACGCAAGAGACCTGGGCCTGCAGAATGGGTCTTGTGGTTTCATTTTTAGGAACTGGCAAAGACACACCAGAGAAGGTGGTCTCAAGCAGCAGGGGTGAAGCACACTGAGAAAAAGCAGGTACCACTTAGGACAGTGCTTGGCACCTAGTAAACGCTGAACAAATATCATAATTACAATTATTATTAATATTACCACACACAGTTAGGGTAAATGCTGATGGTCCTTAAGAAACCAGACATCCAGGAACAGGGGAAAAGTTAGGACTGGAAGCACCCATACACATATAATCTCATGCCCCTCTTCTCAGCTCCGCCCACAGCAACTTGACCCACGAGAAAGGTGGAGGTGGTTCCAGGGTGGCTAGACTGACAGCTGTTCTTCCCATCTCTGCCTCCAGCTACCTCTGTCCCCTGGGACAAATCAGCTCATCACCGTGAACCTCACTTTCCATATCTGTAAAGACAATGGACACTGGACAATATTGGTAAGGGCTTGGCTATTCCCAGATGACAACTCGCTGACATATCAAGGAGTGGAAGCCCCTTGTTGGCAGGGAATGCGTCTACCAAGCGCTGTTATATTGGACTCTCCAAAGGGCTCAGTAAATATGATGGATCGGTTGATCCACCTCACACTGGCTGCAACAGAGGAAGTTTCCAAGTGGCAAAAAGTCCTAGTGATAGAGAAAAAAATGCAGAAAACCCACCATATACCCACCCACTTCCAGACCTTCATATCCTTCCATATACACACTCTTTCCACTCATATTCAACAAGCATGCACACATACTCATCTCCATATAGACAATACCATGCCCATCCTCTCCCACAAACACATCCACTCTCTCTTGTCCACCTAGGCCCCCATGTCACACACATTCATAACACACAGGAAAAAAATTAGAGTCAAACACTTGATGTCTTTGTTTAACTAAAGAAAGGAAACAAAGTGACATCATCTAAGATGAAAAAAAAATTCATTAAAAATTCCCATTTCTGCTGGCTGACATCTAGAACCTGAAAGGAAAAAGCTTACTGTACTGCAGCTGATGGTTAAAGGCAACCTCTAGTTGTAGTTATGGTCCACATGATCCCTTATATGACAGAATATCAGCCAAAATTGTCTTAAAATGTCTGAACTAGCATCGGTTGCAACCAAATCAGGTTGGATACAGTCACTGCCCCACAGTCTTAATCCTCATTTTTTTTCAGGTGAGGTAATTGAGGTACAGAGAAGTTAAGTGACTTGCCCAAGCTCACACAGGAGACAAGTGACAGAGCTGGGATTAGAACCCAGGGCCTCCTGACTCCAAGACCCGTGCTCTATCACCTAGGCTATGCTGCTTCTCTATTGTACCCTCTCAAGCACTTAATACGGTGATCTCCACTCATTAATCCCTCAATAGATACGATTGACTGATAGATTGATTATCCTCCATAGATCCACTAGGACCCAGTGAACAGATCAGGGCAGATGGGGGAGGAAGAGAAGTGGGACTTGTTTGTAAGTGACTTAATGTAATTGTTGTTCATCATATCTCTCAGTACTAGAACTGTTGATCACCCAAACAATGAAATTTGTAGACTCAAAACAAACAAGCCAAAAAACAAACAAAACATTTCCTCATAGGGGATGATTTTCAATATTACTTTGTCACCACAAGAAATTGTGGAAATGAAAATATCAGTAAGTTTGAGAGGAATTTGGAAAAAAGCATTGTAGTTGAGAGGACCAGCCTATCATCTGAGAGGCAAAAGTCACATTGTTAAGAGAGAAATCTAATGAAATTAGTGGTGTTAAGGGACACAATCCCTAATCATAAGAATTAAAAAAAGAAGAGAAAAGCGATTGCACTGTTCCTCTTAGGTCCTTTTGGGGCCACTAATAGAGGCAAGGCACTGAGTGGGTGAACCACATTGTCCCTAAATGCAATGGGGACTTTGCTTATGATCCCATTTTCATATTGAGAGGGAAAGGAGCAGGGGGTGTCAGAGAGAAAAGGAGGTAATGTGGAGAGAGGGAAATCAAAGCTGGCTGAGCTTAGTGGATGAAAGAATGGGAAGTGTGAGGGAAGGGGGAGAGTGCTGTCCCCAAGAGAAAAAGGGAAGCTACAAAACACCAATCCTTTCAGAGCTGACCTGTGATTTTTCCAAGCAATGATGTCTCAGGAGGGGAGAGAAGACCATAATTCTCCACTCAGAGCTCTGGGAAAGAATAGGCTATGTCAGCCAGTCCTTAGAATGGGCTCAGGGGCCTGAGGAAAATCACGTGACCCTAACTGACACCACGCAGCATGGTTGTATCCACCTGGATTGTATTCTGCTCAGCTGCTTCTTCTCCCTTGGGTTTGATGTTCTTGGGAACCTGTATTTATTCATCAGCTGTCTGCCCTGAAGTAGAAGCACTAATTTTGCCAAATTAGGGTAGGGAGGAAGCGGTCTTCTCACGGAGTGTGCTGGAAAGAAGTTTCACACACCTTGGTTGTCCTCCAGCTGTAGCCAGGAAGTAAAATGGAGCAGGATAAATCAAGGAATGCCATTTGAAGCTCAACATGGAGCTTCCATAAGAAAGATTGATCACATAGGATCTGTGACCCAATATTTAATAATCATATTTGTTAGGCACTTACTATATTTACTAATAATTGTGGGATTTGGTAAAGCACATATTCTGCATCAAGCACTGTTCTAAGGGCTGAGGTGGATACCAGGTAATTATGTCGGACACAGTTCCTGCCCCACAAGTAGTTCACGGTCTAAGAAGGAGGGAGAACGGGGATTGAATCCCCATTTTACAAGTGAGGAAACTGAGGAACAGAGAAGTTAAGTGATTTGTCCAAGGTCACACAGCGGACAAGTGATAGAGCCAGGTTTAGAACCCAGGTCCTCTGACTCCCAGGCCCATGTTTTTTTTCCACTAGGTCATACTATTTCCTTTTGAGAGAGCATTGGTGGGGAGTAGGCATGGGAAGAAAGACCAAGACAATAATCCCTCAGAAAGGGTGAAGAGGAGGGATATGGTGAAATAGAGACCATGAAACTTGCCATCTTGCAAACAGATAGCCCGTGTTTACCAGCCTGGGTTGAAGTCTCATCAGCCTACCTTCTGCTGGGAGCAAAATAAATGAAATTATCATTCTTTACCTCTCAACTGGTGTAAATGGCTATTTGCTCTGGGCCTGGCCCTATCCCTGGTTTTGAGCATGACTGAATGAATCTTGGGCAGTGCTCAAATATCGGTTCGGCTGGAGTAAAATAACCTAACCTGCTTCAGTGGAGAGCCCGGGGGGAGAGAGGAGGCTTGTGAGGGAAGGGTGTTTTGCTTTCTATTACTATCACTCTGTCAGATCACAGCCGAGATTGAGGCAGTAGTATGTGCTTGACATCCATGCAGATTTATACTGTCCATTAATATAATACTGGTATTCGGTAATATGTTCAGTATGTGCCAGATCCTTGGATAGATATAAAATAATCAGAATGGACATGGTCCCTATAATAATGATGGTACTTATTAAGTGCTAACTATGTGCCAACCACTGTATTAAGCACTAGAGTAGATACAACATAAACAGATTGGACACAATCCCTGTCCCCACATCTTGCAGTTTAAGGGGGAGGGATGTCGTCATTTTACGGATGAGGAAACTGAAGCACAAAGAAGTTAAGATAGGCAAGTGGCGAGCTGGGTTTAGAGTTCAGGTCTCCTGCCTTCCAAGCCTGTCCTCTTTCTGCTAGACCAACCCGCTTCCCACAATATAGAGAAGCAGCGTGGGTCAGTGGAAAGAGCCCGGGCTTGGGAGTCAGAGGTCATGGGTTCGAATCCTGGCTCCTCCACTTGTCAGCTGTGTGGCTGTGGGCAAGTCACTTAAGTTCTCTGTGGCTCAGTTACCTCATCTGTAGAATGAGGATTAGCTGTGAGCCTCAAGTGGGACAACCTGATTATCCTGTATCTACCCCAGTGCTTAAAACAGTGCTCTGCACATAGTAAGCGCTTGACAAATAACAACATTATTACCATATCAGAGAAGCCTCCGAAACACAGAGGAACATGTGACCATCACCACAAGCATCAACTGCAAGAAGAAAGCCCACCATCTCCTTCCTCCTTACCCATTCTTTCTTACCAAGGCCCAATTTGGTGACAGGACAGTTGTGACCCTCACCACAAAATCAAAGTTCAGCCTCAAGAATAATAATAATAATAATGTCGGCATTTGTTAAGCGCTTACTATGTGCAGAGCACTGTTCTAAGCGTGTGGCCTAGTGGAAAGAGCCGGGGGGCTCAAAGACGGAGGCCCAGGTTCTTATCCCGACTCTGCCATTTGCCTGCTGTGTGACCTCAGGACAGTCCCTTAACTTCTCTGGGTCTCAGTTTCCTCATCTGCAAAATGGGGATTCAAAACCTGTTCTCCCTCACCCAGAGAGCCTCACTGTGAGACAAGGACTGTATCCGATTATATCTACTCCGGCACTTAGAACAAAGCTGGGCCCATTGCAAGCATTTAGCCGATAACACAGCTTTCATTATCATCCGGACCACTGGTCGTTTCCCAGTGAGGTGATATCAGGCCGCTCTCCTTTTGCCCACTATTCAAGGAGACAGATTTCCCTACACTATCGACTTCTATTCTTTGAATAGAAGTGCGGCAGAGGGAGCGAAGCAGCTGTTCGGATTCAGACTTGGGCTGGCCCGGCTTCTCCTCGGACTTCACTTCCAGCGATATACTGCAGGAGGCGAGAGGCGGCTGCTGTGGAAACTCGAAGGCCAAGAGAAGGCAGTTATTGTTTCCCCCAGCTGCTCCAGGCAGGCGCTCGAAGAGGGCCGGGCCGATGGGGGTAGGGGGAGAGGGGGGGAGCGACTCGAACGCACCTGTCATAGCCAGATTGGATGGCAGCTGGGCTCTCGGCAGCCCCATCTGTCCGCAGCTCAGCCAGCACGGCCGTGGTGCTGAGAGCGTGTCAGCGAGACCCAGCCGCAGTCACGACACGCAGCCCGAGTGGGAGAGAGAGGCAGATGTTCATTACGGACAGGAAATGCATCTACCAGCCCCTGCTGTACTCTCCCAAATGCTCAGTACAATGCTCTGCACAGAGGAAGCGTTCAACAAATACCACTGATAGATGGATTGAGATTGAGAGGTCAAGGCCGAAACTAAGTCGAGAGAAACCCTGGGCCGAATATAACTGAGTTGCCAGGGGTCAAGACCTCCTAAGGCTGAATGATAACAATGGTATTGGTAAAGTGCTTACTATATGCCAAGCACTATGTGCTAAGCATTAGGTAACCAGATCAGGCACGTCCTTCTCCATATAGAGCTCGCAGACTAAAAAAGAGGGAAAACAGGTATTTAAAACCCATTTTATAGGTGAGGAAACTGAGGCATAGAGAAGTTAAGTACCCTCCCATGGTCAACCGAAAGGTAAGTGGCATTACCAGTACTAGAACCCAGGTCCTCTGACTCTCAGGCCCATGCTCTTTCCACTAGGCCACACTGCTTCTCTAGTATGTATTGAATGGTATTCAAGCTCCCAGACGCATTCTGGTAGGGGCCATTTACTAAGTAACTCGAGAACTAGAAAAGGGCAGGGTCATGGCCAAAAAGCTTTCTCCCATTTTGGAACAGGGACCATAGAAATACATCTTCAGCTTGGATCAGAGAGTCCATTCCTACATCTTGCCAGTCAACAGAAAGGCCACCAAAAAACTTCCATGTTCGAGCAAAAGCACGGGCATTTGTGGAAAACCAGGTGGTATTCAAACTCCCAAGCCCAAACTGTCCAGAAAAGTAACTGAAGGTTGGAAAAGGACTTGGAAACAGGAATTCTTTCTGGGCAGCCTTGCAAATAGTTTTCAGAAATCAATAGGCCTAAATGTTTTATTAGGCAACACAATATGGTCTTTGGGTACACGGCCAGGACCCATCTTTTCCACTCCTACTCATCCTTCTTTCCTTCTACAGCCCCTCCCGTTCCGAAGCTAAAAATCACAAGCCTCTGGAGTGAAAACATCTGTCCCCCCTCAAAGAGATCTGTTCCCCAACCCTCTGAAGGGCCTAAGGGCCCAACCCTCTGAAGGGCCTAAGCCTCTTGCCCCTCTCTGCTTCCTTTTCCTCTTCTGTAGCAGGGAGAGGTTAATGCTTGAATTTTGCTTCCCAGAAATTCTATGACCTTATCAATCAATCAGTGGTATTTATCAAGTCCTTACTATGTACAGAGCACTGTACTAAGTGCTTGGGAAAGTACAAATGGCTTACTGGAAAGAGCAAGGGCTTGGGAGTCAAAGGTCGTGAGTTCGAATTCCGGCTCCGCCACTCGTCTGCTCTGTGACCTTGGCAAGTCACTTAACTTCTCTGTGCCTCAGTTACCTCATCTGTAAAAATGGGGATTAAAAAATGTGAGCCCCATGTGGGACAATCTGATTACCCTGTATCTACCCTAGTGTTTAGAACAGTGGTCTGCACACAGTAAGCGCTTAACAAATACCACAATTATTATTATTATTATTATTATTATTACAAAAGAATTAGTTGGGCATGTTCCCTGCCCATAATGACCTTACAGTCTAAAGGGGCTGCCGGCCTTAATTTAAAACAGATTCTCCACACAGATTCTGGAAGATACCGAGATACATAGGCATCCATAATCCCTTCCTTCCACGTCATCTCGACTCACTCCCTCTGTTCTTCCCCACCCTCCCCGCCCCACAGCATTTACATATATATGTATATATCTATAATTCTATTTATTTATATCCATGCCTATTTACTTGTTTTTATGTGTATATATCTATAATTCTATTTATTCATATTGATGCCTGTTTACTTGTTTTGATGTCTGCCTCCCCCCTTCTAGACTGTGAGCCCAGTATGGTAAGGGATTGTCTCTCTTTATTGCTGAATTGTACTTTCCAAGAGCTTAGTACAGTGCTCTGCATCCAGTAAGCGCTCAGTAAATAGGATTGAATGAATGAATGAACGTAGTGCCAGTGGAATTAGCTGTCCTTCTTGGTATCATTTAACAGGGTAGTTGGGAGGTATGGAAAAAGGGAGGTATTACCCCCTTTCAGACCACTTAGGACTCTGAAGTAGTAATTTAGTAAACAATATCCCAAGAGCAGGCCAGGACTGGCTGGAACTCAAGGAATAGCTCACTTGCTTGCCGGATCAATCCACTGATGGTTTTCATTGAGCATTTTTACAGAGTACATATTAGGCAGAAGGATCTGAATTCTAATTCCGGTCCCTCCACATGTCTTCTGTGTGACCTTGGGCAAGTCACTTCGCTTTTCTGGGCCTTAGTTACCTCATCTGTAAAATGGGAAATAAGAGTAGGCACCCCATGTGGGACAGGGACTGTATCCAACCTGATTAACTTGTATCTACCCCAGTGCTTAGAACAGTGCTTGGCACAGAGTAAGTGCTTGACAAATACCATCATCATCATCATCAAGCACTTGGGAGAGGATAACGCAGTAAGTAGACCTGATCCCTTCCCTTAGAATCTTGTTTACAACCTTGGAGCTTACAAACTAACAGAAGAGACAGGCATTAAAATAAATTACAGGTAGGGTTAGCTACCAAGTATAAAAGATATTTACGTTAAATGTGGTGAGGGGCGTGGTGGTCCATGATTTTCACAATCATCACTTGTATTCATTAAGCATCAGCTGAGGACAGAGAACGAGGCTAGACACTTGGGAGCATCTAATAGACATGATTCCCGCCCTCAAGGAGTTTACAGTATAATGGCTCCATCTAAGTAAGAGGAACAGCTGAAAGCATCCTTTTTCTTGACCCTGCTCCAGAGAGGCCTAGTGGAAGGTGGAATGGAGCCCTCACTTAATGCGAAGAAGGTGAACAATTGCAACCGCAACTAGCCTATGCCAAATATCTTATGCCAACAACTCACTTCAGAGGGCAGGGCATTATCCATCTGAGAGAGCATTAGCCCTCTAGACAGTAAGCTCACTGTGAGTAGGGAAAGTGTCTACCAACTCTGTTGTATTGTACTCTTCCAAGAGCTTAATACAGCTCAATAAATAACCATGGATTGAGTGATGAGTTAGTAAGAGGAGCTTTCAGTTAGGATCCCCAAAAACCCTGTAAGGCTATGATAGTGAACTCAAGGCAGGCCGGGCTCATGTGTTCCGTCTGTCCTGTTCAGGATCTGGCACATTCTGGGCACTAAAAAACAGTTAGTTGAGAAGCAGTATGGCCTAGTGGAAAGAGCATGGTCCTAGGAGTCAGAGAGCCTGGCTTGTAATCCTGGTTTCACCACTTACCGACCATGGCACCTTGGGCAAGTCATTTAACTTATCTGGGCCTACTTGTTCTCCCTTCTACTTATACTGTGAGCCCCATTGGGACCCGTATCTACCCTTGTGCTTAGCACAGTAAGACATAGTAAGTACTTAACAAAAATCACCGCGATTCTCTTCAATTATCTGGACTCTGCAGTCAAACCCGTTACCTTGAATGCAATTGTCCAGCCAGTGGAAATGTGTTGAGCAAACAATTCCTAACTATATGAGATTTGTGTCAAGAAAGCAAACTGGAAGTTTGAACACATTTACAGTGGATGGAGAGAAGGTTGAACTAGTTAACAATTTTTCTCCCCTGGGATCGCTAATCAGTAATAAAGGAACTAGTAGTCAAGAAGCACACCGACTACTAATGTTAGGAAGACTTGCTATGAAGAACCTGGAAAAAGTCATGAACTGTGCTGATGTAGCAATTAAAACATAAATACAAATTGTCAATTCTATGGTGTTTCCAGTGACGACATATGGATCTGGAAGCTGGACAGTGATAAAACAGGATAGAAAGAACATTGATTCTTTTGAAATGTGATGTTGGAAAAGGCTTTTGTGAATACCATGGACTGCCCGAAAAACAAACAAATGGATTTTAGAGCAAATTAAGTGGTCTTTGGAAGGCCAAATGACTCAACTTAGATTAGCATATTTTGGACACATAATCAGGAGGACACAAATGCTAGGAAAAGTCCAGAGAAAACGCAAAAGAGGCAGACCACCAGCTAGATGGATAGAGACCAAAACAATGATAACGTAAGAACCACCAGGTTGCTACTATGGCAGAGGACAGGGCGTTCTGGAGAAAATATATCCATGGAGTCGCTATGATTAGGAAATGACTTGACTGCACTTAATAAAAAAATGAGATTTATATCTTTAAAATATGTTCCCAAGTTAACTTTCTTTCCCCATAAGGGTAAGAATGCTCCAAAGACAGAAACTAAGCAACCTGCCTATTTCCATTTGCACGGTGATACCTTCTAGACTGTAAGCCCATCGTGGGCAGGGAACATGTCTACCAACTCTTGTATTGTACTCCCCAAACACTTAATACAGTACTCTGCACACAGTAAGCACTCAATAAATACCAATGATTGATTGATTGATTGATTGGGTATCTGAATAGTACACCAGTTGAATGTTCAGCTCCTGAACAGCTATCAGCTGTGTTTCAGGACCAGTCTTCTGCAGCTAATCCACACTAAAGCATTTCTCTCTTCTAGGGTTTCCCTTTTCCTCCATTCTTTTCTCCCCTCTCTTTTTCAGTCCTCTCTCCTTTATTCTCTCTTATTCTCTCTCCCTTATTCCTAGCTTCACCCTTCGACTGTGGGATTCCCAGGTCAACAGCTACAGTCTCTCCATGCTCCATGTGATATTAATAAATAAGAGGCCACGCTGAGGGTTTTCATGTTCTTCAATCTGATTAGGCCCTTTGGCCTCACACATGTTTTCCTGCTTTCACCCCCCCCCCCCCACCCAGGCAGGGATGTATGGTGCTGATTTACATTTAAAGCACTGAAGTGGCAAAAAAGAAAAAAGCTTTCAAAGAGAAAAGCTTCAAATTTTTAAAAACACCCTTTTTGCTTCTTGAAATCTCACACACATATCCTGTGAATTTCTCTTCTCTCTTACTGTGACCTACCTAGTTTAAAAGCCTTTACACAATTGTATTACCTTCAGATAATCTCTCTGTTTAACCCTCTCTGTACACCAGCAAAATCCCAACTAGCTCTTTTATACCCCATAGATTCAATCCAAGCTAACTAAAAGAGAAGTAAGAAGAAACAGGGAGGCCTAGTGGAAAGAGCACAGACCTGGGAGTCAGAAGACCTGAGTTTTAATCCCAGTTCTGCTCCTTGTCTGCTGTGTGACCTTGGGTAAATCATTTAACTTTTCTCTGCCTTGGTTACCTCATCTGTAAAATGGGATTAAGACTGTGCACTCCATGAGGAACATGGACTGTGTCCAAACTGACTAGCCTGTGTCTACTTCAGTGCTTAATAGAGTGCCTGGCACAGAGTAATCGCTTAGCAAATACTAAATTCAAAAAATGATGCTGCCGTCATATTTACTATAGAAATGTTATTTTTCCCAAGACCTTTCCCTTCGGTGATCCCTTCAGTGAGCAGGAAGACATTCTCTTCCACAGGGTCCACCCCCTGTGGAATCTCAGATCTGGTACCTTCTGCTGTTGTGGGACTAGGAAATCTGTTCCTAAAAAAGACCTGATCAACTGTCTAGACCATCCGTAGACACAAGCACCAATGTGTGTGCTCCCAAACCCAAAATAAATTAAATTTATCATTATTAGGTCGACTGAGAATTGGAACTACCAGAGAGGGCATTTGGGCATTGTCCAGTGGTTGATGATACTCTTTCTGCCTCTGAGAATCTGTAAGAACATCCTGGGCTTGGCCCCAGCCCCACCCTCTGGTAAGGTCACACAGAATGTCACCAATCCCTAGAAATCTTATCCCTGGAAGGCTTCATTCACTGGCCAAACATCCTGGGAATTTGCCTGGCCTGCTGGGTGGGAAGTCCCCCACCCTGAATGGATCTAATGAGAAATTCCATATACTTGCCTTCCCCTTTGGATTACCTCCTTGCCTGGATTCCATGGGACTCTAGCTCAGGGAGGAAGCCCTGGCTGTGTATGCTGCAGCTAGATCTATGCGTTCTCTTAGTAGTAATAATAGTATTTATTAAGTGCTTACTATATCCAACCTGATTAGCTTGTTTCTACTGCAGTGCTTAGTACAGAGCCTGGCACATAGTAAGCGTTTAACAAATACCACAAAGCTAATTATAGCAAACCATAATGCCTGTGGGCTCACTATCTCATCCACTCCTTTCCCACATCCTTCCTCTGACTGGAAGTCCCTCTCCACTCATGAATGACAGACTACCAATCTCCCCACCATCAGAGACTTATTAAAGTCACATCTCCCAGAGGACTTCCCTTACTAGCCCTCATTTCCCCTATGCCTTCTCCCTTCTGTACTATACTGTAGTTCTGTGCTACAAATAATAATAATAACAACAATGGTATTTGGTAAGCATTTACTACGTGCCAGGCACTGAACTAGGCACTGGGGGAATTACAAGATAATCCGGTTGGACACGGTCCATGTCCCACATGGGGCTCACAGTCTTAATCCCCACTTTACAGATGGGGGAATTGAGGCCCAGAGAAGTGAAGTGACTTGCCCACTGTCACACAGCAGGTAATAATGATGGAATTTGTTAAGTGCTTGTTGTGTGCCAAGCACTGTACTAACTGCTGGATAAGTGGCGGAGCCAGAATTAGAACCCAGATCCTATGACTCCCAAGCCTGTGCTCTTTCCACTAAGCTATGCTACTTAGCACGGAGAAAGAAAAGAATATACAGGTGAGAATTGGACATGGACTAATCAATCAATAGTATTTATTTATAATTAAGTGATTAAATTTGAGTGCTTACTCTGAGCAGAAAAGTGTAGTAAGTGTTCACTCTCATTACTACTAATAATGATAGTGTCACTTGTTAAGCACTTACTATGTGCCAAGCACTGTACTAAGCACTGGGGTAGATAAAGGTTAATCAGTTTGGACACAGTCCCCATCCCCCACAGGGACCACAGTCCAAGCAGTAGTGTTAATAGATAGAGTCCCCATTTTATAGATGAGGAAACTGAGGCATACAGAAGTTAAGGTACTTGCCCAAGGTCATGCACCAGTAAAGTCAGCTACAAATGCATAGGCAATGCAGAAGGGAGAGGGTGTAGGAGAAATGAGAGCTAGTCAGGGAAGGCCTCTTGGGGGAAATGAGACTTTAACAAGTCTTTGAAGGTAGGGAGAGTGGTGGTCTGTCATAAATCAATGGAGATGGACTTCCAGGCCAGAGGAAAGATGTAGGCAAGGGGTGGATGGCAAGATAGATGAGACTGTGAGCATGCAGTGGTTATGGTTTGCTTTGCTTTATTGTATTTGTTAAGGGCTTACTATATGCCAGGCACCGTAATAATTGCTCGGGTAGATAAAAGCTAATCAGGTTGGACAAAGTCAGTGACCCTTATGGGGCTCACAGTCTTAATCTCCATTCTACAGATGAGGTAACTGAAGCCCAGAGAAGTAAAGTGACTTGCCCAGGGTCACATAGCAGATAAGTGATGGAGTCCGGATTAGAACCCAAGTCCTTCTGACTCCTAATCCCAGGCTTTATCCATTAGGCCATGCTGCTGGGGCCAAGGGAAAGATGCTGACCAGTGGGTTTGCCCAGGTGAGGCGGAGCTTCTCTCAAAGTGGGAAACAGAGGAGTTGGTGAGGTTGGTTGTGAGGAGAAAGGGGTGGATTGGGAAATATGGGTGAAGCCAATGCAGATTTTGCAGGTCAAACAGAATTTTTACAGCCAGATGGTTCTTGACAACTATTTACAAGGCTGAGTTAATGTTCAGTTGATAAGAGAGCTTTTAATGTTCAATTGCTAAGAGAAGCTTTAAATAAAGGACTACAAGAACTCTTTCTCCTTCACTGGGAATAACTCTTGGCATGCCTGAGAAGGGCAAACGGGATTATACGTGTGAAGCACTTTGAGCTCCTGGAGGAAAAGGTGCTGTTCAAATCTAAAGTTTGATTTTATTACTCTAATTTCTGGAGCATCTTATATTTGAAGGACTCAGGGCATGCTGTGAGACACTGAATACTGGAAAATGGGGAAGGAGGGAGTCTCATTTTGCCAACGAATAAAGCTGGGCACAAGTGGAAAAAGAACTAGATTGATATTGCCGTGAACATCTATAGCCAAATCCCTAGGAGTCTTACCTATATAGCTCAGGAGTGGGATACCATTATCCACATTCCTCTAGAAAGCCTTAAGAATGCAGTTCTGGACTTTGTTAGTGAGAAAGGGGATAACACGCTGTCAGTGTTCAATAAACTGGCAAGAGCCAAGAAAGGGATTCAGGAGAACAAATACCACCAGATTGGAAAAAAGACAAGTGGAGAGAGAAAGCTTTCTAAAGTCCCCCTTCTCTGCCCTCTGTCAATCAGTCAGTAGTATTTATTGAGCTCTTACTGTTTGCAAAGCACAATACTAAGTTTTTGGGGAAATACAATACAACAGAGTTAGTAGATCTGTACCCTGGCCACAAGGAGTTACCATCTAGGGAGAAAGACAGAATTAAAATTACAGATACATGCATAAGTGTTGTGGGACTGAGGGTGCGGTGTCTATCAGGTGCTTAAAGCACCAATCCACATGCGTAGGCAATGCAGAAGGGAGAGGGTCAGGGAGGGCAGGGCTTGGTCAGGAAAGACCTCTTGGAGGAGATGTGATTTTAATAAGGCTTTGAAGGTGGGGAGAGTGATGGTCTCTCTTTTTTAATCATATTTGTTAAGCGCTTACTATGTGCCAGGCACTTTACTAAGCACTGAGATAGATACATGATAATCAGATTGGACACAGTTCATGTCCCTCAGGGGGTTACAGTCTTAATCCTCATACATATGAGGTTACTGAGTCACAGAGAAGTGAAGTGACTTGTCCATGATCACACAGCGGACAAGTGGCAGAGCTGGGATTAGAGTCCAGGTCCTTGGGACTCCCTGGCCAGTGCTCTATCCAATATGTCATGCTGCTTCTCATTTATGTTTCTCGTATATGTCACGCATGAAGGGGAAGGGAGTTCCAGGCCTGAGAGAGTATGTGGGCAAGGGTCAACAGAAAGGAAGAGGAGTTGGAGGTACAGTGCGCAAACTGGCGATAGAGGAGCAAAGTGTGAGGCTTGGGTTATAGTAGAAAAATCAATGAGGTGAGACAGGAGGGGGCTATCAAGAATCTTCCAGCTCTAGTGTCTGAAACCAACTTTATTAATAATAATGTAATTATGTTGGTATTTGTTAAGCACTTATACTATGTGCAGAGCACTCTTCTAAGCACTGGGGTAAACACAGGATAATCAGGTTGTCCCACGTGAGGCTCACCGTCTTAATCCCCACTTTACAGATGAGGTAACTGAGGCACAGAGAAGTTAAGTGACTTCACCAAGGTCACACAGCTGACAAGTGGAGGAGCTGGGATTCGAACCCATGACCTCCGACACCCAAGCCCGTGCTCTTTGCACTGAGCTATGCTGCTTCTCTATTAAGGAACCTTACTCCCCTTTCTCCTCCTCTTCCATCCCTCAGTTGGGCTCAGCCTCACGAGGCAGTGGAGGAATAAACCTTGATTCAGCTCAGAGAGGGAGAGTGGCTTTCTCCAAGTCACACAGAAGTCTTGGGTAAATCCAGGTCTTGTGATTCCCAAGGATGCAGAAATTGATGGGCCTAAACTTCTGACTAAAGCATGTATCCACAGAATCAAGTATGTCTCTCTCTCCAAAGAACATTTTAATTCCCCACAAGGTGAACTACTTAGATGACTGTCACAGAGTGGTTTTTTTTTCCAAAAATCCACCACTCAGATAAAGTTAGCCACCTGAAAAAGAGGCCTTTAATGAACCTGTCTGCAAGTATTACAGTCTCATCCCAAGCAACCAACAGAACGGGACTCTGAAAGGTGACATTATATATCCAAGTGCTCTTCCCTGTTAGAGACTTGGGATTGGAAATTGTGCTGACTTTTGCAGGTTTTGAGAGTTTGACCGGCAGCGATAAGCCGAGACCAGTTGTCTTAGGCAGAATGGAATGTGTTCTCGCAGAATTCGCCTCGCTCCGAAATGATCAGCAGGCAAGCGTGGTGGGCGGATGGGTATGTCCTGAGGGGCATCTCACGGGCTAGCAGGGTGATCGGCCCAGAGCTGGAGCTAAGCAGGGTGTGGGCATCTTGATTCCTCCCTTGGGAGGAAAGATTCACGGCAGATGGAGTCCTGTGAGATGCTGGCTCGAAAGGCTAGAAGGTGTTAGAGAAATGCCGGGAGGAGGGAGGGTTACAGTCAGAAATGTTATCTCAGCTTCAACCCCCAGACCTCTGAACTCCCCTGCTGTGTTTGGAGTGCAGCTGCATGTCAGAAGAGAGGGTTTAAAAATAACCCGAGCAGCATTTCCAGGGCTGCTTCCCGGGGCTGCCATCTTCAAGTCAGATCTGATGACTGCCCTGCGAGGGAGCTTTAAGCCTCGAGGAATCACTGCAGCTCCGGATCAGCTTCAGTGGGGGCTTTTTTCCTCGTCCGGATCCCTAAGAACCAGGTGGCTTAAGTAGTTAACTGGAGACCCGGAGAGAGGAGATGGTGTCTGAGACCAAAGCCTTCAAGATGGTTCTGAGGAAAAAGTCTTCCTGATAGCCCTTCCCTTCCCCGGCTTTACTGCTGCTATTCCCCACAGCCACCTATGGGCTGTAGGAACTTTAGGACTCACACGACGACAAGTAAAGCTCCGAATTTGGTTCCTCCTGTTAGGTGGCATTGAAGAGATAATATTACCAACTGTGGTATTTGTTAAGTGTTTACTATGTGCCAGGCACTGTACTAAGTGCTTGGGTGGATACAAGCAAATTGGGTGGGACACAGTCCTTGTCCCGCACAGGGCTCACAGTCTTAATCCCCATTTTACAGATGAGGTAACTGAGGCCCAGAGAAGTGACGTGGCTTGCTCAAGGTCACACAGCAGACAAATGGAAGAGCTGGGAATAGAACCCATTTCCTCGGTCTCCCAGGCCTGCGCTCTATCCACTATACCATACTGCTTCTCATGAGAAGAGACCTAATCCCAGCTCCACCTCTCGTCTGTTCTTTGACCTCGGGAAAGTCACCTCACTTCTCTGCTCCTCAGTTACCTCATCTGTAAAATCAGTCGATCGAGCAGTGGTATTTAGTGAGCACTTACTATGTGCAGAGCACTGTACTAAGCGCTTGGGAGAGTTGGTGTAGTGGGTAGAGTCAGAAGGTCATGGGTTCTAATGGCAGCTCCACCCCTTGTCTGCTGTGTAACCTTGGGCAAATCACTTCACTTCTCTGGGCCTCATCTATAAAATGGGGATTGAGACTGTGAGCCCCAAAGGGACTGCGTCCAACCTGGTTTGCTGGTATCTACCCCAAAGCTTAGTACAGTGCCTGGCACTTCATAAGCGCTTAATAAATACCACAATTATTCATATTATTATAATTATTATTATTATAATACAAGATTTGGCAGACATGTTTCCTGACCACAACAATCTTACAGCCTAGAGGGGGAGCAGACATTAATATAAATAAATAATTAATAATATATAGTTTGAAGATATGGGCATAAGTGCTGTGGGGTTGAGGGTGGGATAAATATCAAATGCCCTTTATACCAAATACATAATGAGGGGAGCCAGATTGGATGAAGACGAACGGTGAATAAAGATCGAAGGAAGGAATATAAACAACCTTCATTACTCTGATGATACTACCCGACTAGCAGAAAGTGAAGATTTGCAGGACTTATTATTAAAAGTTATGTAACAGTTAAGGACCTAAATTTGAATGTCAAGAAGACAAAGATCATGACAACTGAAAGTTTTAACACATTTGTGGTGGATGAAAAGAAGATGGAAGTAGTTGACAATTTTTCTCCCCTGGGATCGATAATCAATAATAAAGGAGCTAGTAGTCGAGAAATACACCGACAACTAATGTTAGGAAGACTTGCTATGAAGAGCCTGGAAAAAGTCGTGAAATGTGCTGATGTAATAACACAAAAATACAAGTTGTCCATTCTATGGTGCTTCCTGTGACAATGTATGGATCTGAAAGCTGGGCAGTGAAAAAACAGGATAGAAAGAGAATCGATTCTTTTGAAATGTGGTGCTGGAGAAGGCTTCTGTGAATACCATGGACTCCCCGAAAAACGAAGAAATGGATTTTAGAGCAAATTAAACCAAAGTGGTCTTTGGAAGGGCCAAATGACTCGACTTAGATTAGCGTATTTTGGACACATAATCAGGAGGACTAATTCTCTGGAGAAGACACGAATGCTAGGAAAAGTCCAGGGAAAACGCGAAAGAGGCAGACCAGTGGCTAGATAGAGAGACACCATAATAGCAATAATGGAAGAACTGTTAGAAAGCTTATGGATTATGGCAGAAGACAGGACGTTCTGGAACAAAATATCCACAGAGTCACCACGATTCGGGAATGACTCGACCGCATTTGATAATGACAATAATAAAGATCACAGATCCAAGTGAATAGGTGACACAGACTTCCACTAGTGGGGTTTAAAACTGTGAGCCCCATGTGGGACATGGACTGTGTACAGCCTGATTAGTTTGTATCTCTACAGCGGTTACTACAGTGCCTGCCACATAGTAAGCTCTCAACAAATACCATTAAAAAATACCATTAAAAGAGAGAGATCAGAAATGTTTCACTGTCCTTAGCCAGAGTGACCATTCACTCTGAGTGGTCACCCAGAAATAGAGGAGAAGCCATTAATAAAAATTATAAGAATAATGGTATTTGTTAAGCACTTATTATGTTCCAAGCATTGCCCTAAGCACTTGGGTAGACACAGTATAAACAGTCCCTGTCTCACATGGGGCTCACAGTCTAAGTATTGGGAGTAGGATTTTAATGTCCATTTTACAGATGAAAAAACTGTGGCACAAAAAAGTTAAGTGACTTGCCCAAGGTCACACAGCAGAAAAGTGGCAGAGCCAGAAATAGAAACCAGGCCCTCTGTCCCTGGCCTGAGCTTTTTCCACTAGGCCACACTGCTCCAGCGAAATGAGCCACTGGACAAATTGCTAATGGCATTTCCCTCACCATGCCATGAAGCAGGCACCTAAGTGGACAACTCTTCCCTCCCCCTATACACTATAACAATCAACCGCTGGGATTTATTGAGTGCTTACTATGTTCAAAGCACTGTAAGAAAAACACTTGAGAGTGCAGTACAATAGAGTTGATAGACAAGATCTCTGCCATAAGGAGCTTGCAGACTAAATGTCCGTGTATATGGTGTATGAGCATGGCCTAATGGATAGGGCACAGGCCTGGGAGTCAGAGGTCCTGGTTCTAATTCCGGCTTCCACCAAGCCCACTTGTCTGCTCTGTGACCCGGGTAAGTCACTTTACTTCTCTGAGCCTCAGTTTCCTCATCTGTAAAATTAGAATTAAGACTGTGAGCCCCATGGGGGACAGGGACTCTGTCCAATCTGATTTGTTTGTATCCATCCCAGCACTTAGTACTGTGCCTGGAGCAGAGTCAGTACTTTACAAATACCACAATCATTATTAATATTAACAAATTCACACACGCTAACACACACATACACCCCCCCACACAGCTTCACTTCCCAATCTCCCTGCCCACAGTCTGACTCTATCAAGCCAGAGTTACCACTGCTTTGAGGTAGGGCCACCAGTCAGTCTCGGTTCCTGCCTGCTCTCTGGGGTTCAGGCTCAAGACTTCAGCTCACCCAGGGCTATAGACCCCAGTGTGTTGAGCATACTGACAAAATGACACCTGGAATGGTGTAGATTCTCACTCGGGCATCTAGGGACCAGAGGGCAGCAGGCAGAATGTGTGTCGACCAGCAAGAGAAAGGATTAGAGGAAATGGGAGGATTGACTTATGAGGAGAGGATTAGAGCTAAATCCCTGGGCTTGGCTAAATGACTGCTTAAAGAGGGAGGGGAAGGGACAGAGGAGAAAGCAATTATTTCAGAAACATTCAATCCCCCAGCTGGACAGGCCTTGAGAGGATACAGAGACCCAGAGAAGTCATTTAGACCAATCCCCTGCCTTTCGGCAGGGCCGCTATCTTAAATCACACTGGACAGGTGAATAAAAGCCACTACTATTGCTTATTCTGGCAGAGGCAAGTCCACAAGCAGTGTGGCCTACTAGAAAAAGCATGAGCCTCGGAATCAGAGAACCTGGGTTCTAATCCTGGCTCTGCCGCATGCTTGCTGTGTGACCTTGGGCAAACCACTTGACTGTTCTGTGCTTCAGTTTCCTCAACTTTAAAGTGGGGATTCAATACCTGTTCTCCCTTCTACTTAGACTGTGAACCCCATATGAATCAGGGACTGTGTCCAACCTAACTTGTATCTACCCCAGTCTTTGAAAAATATTTGACACATACTAAGTGCTCAACAAATACCATAACCGCCATCATCATATGTCCATCACAATGTTTAAAACTCCTACTGTTCACAGTCTTCCAGTTAAAACACATCCTCTTGTTCTCTCCTCGGAGTCCAGCTGGTCACCCCTAGTCTCAGTGTAAGGTCAAGCAAAGATTACTATTCAATCATCCTTCAGCTTTCTCTAGGCTGAATGATTTCAATTCATTCCTCTACCATTTCCAACAGGACTTATTTTCTAGATGTAATGATCATTTTTCTGACTCTCCACAGGCTTCTCTCGAGTTTTCCATGTCTTTCTCTCCAGTTACAGATGCCAGAACAGTCAAGCAGTCAATCAGTCAGTCAACTGTATTTACTGAGTGCTTACTGTGTGCAGAGAATTGTACTAAATGCTTGAGAGTGCGCCATATGACAATAATAATAATTATGGTATTTGTTAAGCACTTTCTTTGTGCTAGGCACTGTACTAAGCGCTGGGCTGGATACAAGCAAATCAGGTGTGACACAGTCCCTGTCCCTCATAAGGCTCACAATCTTAATCCCCATTTTACAGATGAGGTACCTGAGGCCCAGAGAAGTGAAGTGACTTGCCCAAGACCTCACAGCAGACAAGAGGTAGAGCTGGGATTAGAACCCATAACAATGTAACAGACATTGACTGTCCACTGCAAACAGTGAGCTTACAGTCTAGAAGGGGGAGACAGACAATAATACAAATAAAATTACAGATATGTACATAAGTACTGTAGGGGTGGGCAGGGAGGTGAATAAAAGGAGCAAGTCTGGGTGATGCAGAAGGGATCAGTCTATGAGGAAACGAGGGCTTAGTCAGGGAAGACCTCTTGGAGGAGATGTGCCTTCAACAGACCCTGAAGGTGGGGACAGTAATTGTTAGATATGAAGAGGGAAGGCATTCCAGGCCAGAGGCAGGATGTGGGAGAGAGGTTGGTGATGAGATAGATGAGGCAAGATAGAGCACAAGTGCTGGAACTGGCCGCAGTGTTCTAGCAAAATGGTCTGGCCAGTACTGAATAGATTCCGAGGGTGATCTCAGCATCTCTCCATGCCACGTTCCTACTGTTACAATGTGCTTACCTTTGCCAACCCCAGGGCTCCCAGAGCATTTGGTTGCTACTAGGATCCCCTAGATCATTTTCAGAAAAATTTCACCCATAACAATTGCTCCCCATCCTGATCTTTACATAGTGTGTCTCCCATCTTGGGTGTGTTGCCCTGCACTTGAACGTCCTCTGTGTGTTTGCTGATGTTTGCTTCTGGACACATCTCTGATTTATCAGGGGTCCCTAAAATTTCTAATCCTATCTTCCAAGAGCTTTCCTGTCTCCCTTTCCCAACTTAGACTTCGCAAACTGAATGGCAGCTCATGGACACAAACATCCAATAATCTAGAACCAGGACCAACCTGACCGTGTTTATGATCCCCCAGTTAAAGCATGATTCACCAATAACCACTCTTGTGGAGGAAGCTTCCTGCCGGATCACTCTTCAAAAAAGAATCAAAATTCACCAGCTTCATTCTTTCAGAACCAGCGTGAGTCTCATTCACAGTCCAGGAAAGTATTGCATTACTGATTCACCAGATTTTTCGAGTGACCCTTTCACTAATCCTTTAAAATAGACAACTCTGTCCTTAATTATGGAATTCCACCTTTGAATATATATATAGGCTTTAATTCATTAACAGTTTTAATATTGCTCCTATAAGGGCTGATCGGGACATGCGCTCTATTAGAAAGGATTAGCCTGAAAGTCATTTTGAATATGGAAAAAAAAGCTTCTATTGATGCCTAATATTGATGGACTAATAATTCCAAAATGAAATATAATTATTATCAAAACAAAGAACCAAGTGAGAGATGAAAGAGAGCTAACTTCCTCTCCTGAATTGTTGGAATTAGAATTGAGGCAGACACTCCCTAGCACTCCCTAATCTCTAATTTGGAAGGTTCAAATTCTGATTTGTGGTCTTTTCTGTCTCATTTGGCCAGGTCTGCGTGGGGTTAAATAACTGCAGATGGAAAAAAACTTCCCACTTTGGAAAGAAAATCTGCTGCTAAAAGATACCAATGGAATTTGACTCGTCGACTAATTCACATGTAGGGATTATCTGTGAGGGCTTGCGGGCTGGTGCACCCGAGAGAGAAAGAAACCCCAGCTGAGAGAAAGAAACCCCAGCTTGGTTTCCAACAGCCACCCTCTACCTCCAGGAGCTTCTTGGCATCCCAAACAGCGATGGGCAGATTTGACAATGAGTTTGTTTGGTGTGGCAAAGAATCAATCGAACACATTTATTGATTATGTGAAGAGCATGTACTAAGAGCTTGGGAGAGTACAAAACAGCAGAATTGGTCGACACGGTCCCTGTCCACAAGGAGCTTACAGCCTAGAGGATGAATAACCGTATCCCACAGTGCCATTCCGAGGATCATCTCCCCATAGATAGCCATCTCTTGGGCAGGAGTCAGTCCGGCAATCATATTTATTGAATGGTTACTGTGCTCAGAGCACTGTACTAAGCGCTTGGGAGTGTACAGTATAACAATATAATAGACACATTCGCTGCCCACAATGAATTTACAAAGAGTGCCACGTTATATCAGTCAGACTGGCAAGTGAAAGTTTTAAGCTTTCCCAGAGCTGCAGTCTCTACTGACCGCTTCGTTTCATCCGTGAGGAAATAATTTCAGCCGAAGCTCTTGGAGCTTTCCCTGCAGCAGGGGCGAAGCCCAGTTGATGTCTACACGGCCACGTCCATCCTGCACACCGGCACACCTCCATCCTGCACAGCGGCCACACGTATCCTGGGAACCCCCACTGGCTTATAAAACTGTAACTGGGACACTTTACAGATGAAAACTTGGGACATGGGAAGAAGCCAGAGAAGCAGCATGGCCTAGTGGATAGAGACCCAGCCAGAAGGACCTGGATCCTAATCCCGGCTCTGCCACTTGTCTGCTGTGTGATCTTAGGCAAGTCATTTAATTTATCTGTGCCTCAGTTACCTCATCTGTAAAACTAGTGATTAAGACCGTGGTACATGGACTGCATCCAACCTAATTAGCTTGTATCTACCCTAGCCCTTTATAAACTTAGCATACACGTAACTAATACCATAAAAAAGGAGTTCTGACCAGCTCTGCCATGTGCCTGCTGTGTGATCTTGGACAAGTCACTTCACTTCTCTGTGCCTCAGCTACTTTATCTGTACAATGAGGATTCAATACTTGTTCACTCTGAACCCGTTCACCCATCTGTTGTACGAGGATAGTAATTCCTGCTTGATCATCTCTTGGAAGTTTTTATTATTATTATTGTATTTGTTAAGCAATTACTATATGTCAAGTACTGTTCTAAGCACTAGGGTAGAAGTTAATCAAGTTGGACACAATCCCTGTCCTACATGAGCCTCACTGTCTAAGTAGGAGGGAGCACAGGTATTGAATTCCTGCTTTGCAGATGAGAGAACTGAGGCACAGACAAGTTAAGTGACTTGCCCAAGGTCACACACAGAGTGGGGATTAGAAACAGGTCCTCAAACTCTCAGGACTGTGCTCTATACAACTAGGCCCCAATGCTTCTCTAATTGCAAAAAGAAAATGGGATCCCTGATGCAAAAACCCTTTGAAAAAATAAAACTCCCTGTGTAAGAACGCCAAGGTTGATTACTGAGTCCATCTCTCTCATTCAAGTCTGAAGGCAGAGTGGCACATATTCAAGTCACTTCATATTTCTGTGCCTTAGTTACCTCATTTGTAAAATGGGGATAAAGATTGTGAGCCTCATTTGGAACAGGGACTATGTCCAACCCAATTACCTTTCATCTACCCCAGTGCTTAGTACAGTGCCTGACACATAGTAAGCACCAATTACCACTATTATTATTATAATTATTATTACAGAGAGTAAGCTTCTTTATCCCCTTCTGTTATCTACATTTAGGAGAAGCAGTGTGGTCCAATGGGTAGAGCGCAGGCCTGGGAGTCAGAAGGACCTGGGGCATCCTGGCTCCTCCACTTGTCTGCTGTGTGATCTTGGGGAAGTGACTTAACTTCTCTGTGCCTCAGTTCCCTCATGCAAAATGGGGATTAAGACTGTGAGCTCCATGTGGGTCAGGGACAGTGTTCAATCCAATTACTTTGAATCTACCCCAGCGCATAATACAGTGCCTGGCACACAGAAAGCGCTTAATAAATACCAGAATTATTATTATTACTATTATTCATTTGAAGCAGGCCTAGCCACACCTCTCCCTTTCCAACCCATCTGACACCGGTCAAGACGCAGGAGGGCAGTGAAGAAGCAGCAGTCACACTGCTGGCAGAATCGTTGACTCGCCACACCAGTCACCACCACCCCTCTGCTCACCCCTGCTCACTCCCCAGGTTCACCCCCAAATCCCATTGTCCACCCTCAAGAGCACACTCAGGGCAAGGACTTTGCATAACGTCACTGGAGTGTGAGCAAGGAGGATCAGCGTTCTGCTCAGATGCCCCACCACAAGGTTGAGAGCGGACTCAGCACTGCTACTTTGGTTTCAATCGATCTATCAATCAATCAATGATATTTATTGGAGACTTACTGTACTAAGCACCTGGCAGAGAACAGTACAACACAGTTAACTGTGGGGATCCCTCAAGGTTCAGTTCTGGGTCCCCTCCTCTTCTCTATCTACACTCACTCTCTTGGAGAACTCATTCGCTCCCATGGCTTCAACTACCAACTCTATGCGGATGATAGCCAAATCTACATCTCCAGCCCTGATTTCTCTCCCTCTACAGTTTTGCTTTTCCTCTTTCCTCCAAGACACATCTACTTGGATGTCCTCCCGTCACCTCATACTTAATATGTCTGAAACTGAACTTGTCATCTTCCCACTCAAACTCTTTCCTCCCCCTAACTTTCCCATCACCGTAGATGGCACCACCATCCTTCCTTTCTCAGAAACCCAAAATCCTGGCATTATCCTTGATTCCTCTCTCTCATTCAACCCTGTCCTGCTTACTGTATCAGCCTCCTTGCTGACCTCCCAGCCTTCTATCTCTCCCCACTCCAGTCCATACTTCACTCTGCTGCCCGGATCGTTTTTCTACAAAAACGTTCAGGACATGTTCCCCGGTCCTCAAGAAACTCCAGTGGTAGCCCATCCACCTCCTCATCAATCATAAACTCCTCACCATTAACTTTAAATCAGTCCATCGCCTTGCCCCCTCCTACCTCACCTCGCTACTCCTTTACTACAACCCAGCCTGCATACCTCTCTCCTCTAATACTAACCTTCTCACTGCCAGCCGCCGACCTCTCGCCCACACTCTGCCTCTGTCCTGGAACACCCTCCCTCCTCATATCTGACAGACACTTACTCTCTCCCTCTTCAAAGCCTTATTTGAAGACACGTCTCTTCCAAGAGGCCTTCCCTGACTAAGCCCTCCTTTCTTCTCCCTCTCACTTCTGCATCACCCTGACTTGTGCCCTTCATTCATCCCCTGCTCTCAGTCCCACAGCACTTATGTCCATATCTGTAATTATTTATTTTAACATCTGTCTCCACCATCCTCCCCAAGACAGTAAGCTCATTATGGGCAGGAAATCTGTCTGTTTATTATTATATTATACCCTCCCAAGAGCTTAATACAAAACTTTGCAGACAGTAAGCGCTCAATAAATATGATTGAATGCATGAATGAAGTTAGCAGATGTGCCCGCAGTGGGCTTACGGTCTAGAGGGAGAATCAGACATTAATATAAGTAATTTATAATATATAATTTAAAGATCATTCGAGGACCAGTGACAACAGACTCACCATCCCCAGGTCCCCAGAACTTCATCTGAGAGGCGGGATTGAGCGTGAACCCTGCTGCCCATTTGTGCCCAGATAAGGGAGAGGCCTGGGAGTCAGAGGAACTGAATCCTAACCCCAGCTCTGCTGTGTGACCTTGAGCAAGTCACTTAACTTCTCTGTGCCTCAGTTTTTTCCATCTGCAAAATGGGGATTCAATTGCTGTTCTCCCTCCCCCTTAGACTGTAAAGCCCTGTGTGGGTCAAGGACTGTGTCCAGTCTGATTTTCTTCTCTCTCCTCCAGTGCTTTGTAAGTACTTGGCTCATAGATAGTACTTAAATAATAAATAATACTAATAATTGTTATTGTTGCTGTTGCTGTTGTTAGAACTGGAATGGGAAACTCTAGTCTTCATATTAAAGAACACTGTTCACATAAACAGCCCTAATCTCCATCAATCTGGTCATACGTGGCTGAGATGACTCTTACGTTCTTAGAGTTTTTGAGTTCTAGCCATTAAATAGCACATGCAAGAATATAGTTATTGGCCACAGCTTACTGACAAGTGCCTCTAATGTTGGAGCAACATAACCTCTATTAAACATTCCCCCTAATGCAGCAGGAACAGCTGCAAAAAATTGTTGTTCAACCTTACTTTGTGACCTCAGCCCTATGACTTAACCTCTCTGGGCCCCACTTTCTGCACAGATCAGACATTTCTAGCTTTATTTGTCATGGACCTATCTCACCAAGACGTTGAGGACACACTGTCAAATCACTGATCTGAAACAGAGGTTATCTGGCCCATTCTTCTGTTGTATTGTATTCTCCCAAGCGCTTAATACGGTACTCAATAAATATGATTGATTGATCCCCCCACTTTGATGATGAGAATCTCTCCTTTTTTTAGAGGCCTTAAGGAAGAAAGCTTCCAGCACATCCCCTCTGTTATCCATTCTTGCATTGAGGAGCTGCCATTACACGACTGTCTTTCTTCTTTTATGCTGCAGTCGCTCTGGCCCTGCCTTGGTGAACATGGAGATAGATGAAAAGAATTAAGCAAATGAAAAGAACTCTAGACTGTGAAGTCCTTGCCGGCAGGGAACGTGTCCACCAACTCAGTTATATTGTACTCTCTCGAGTGCTTAATACATGGCTCTGCACACAGAAAGTGCTTAATAAAAACACTTGATTGTTAATAAGGTCTAAAGAAATATAGATCATGGGCCTGAGAGTCAGAAGGATCTGGGTTTTAACCTTGGCTTTGCCACTTGTCTGCTGTGTGACTTTGGGCAAGTCACTTCACTTCTCTGGGCCTCAGATACCTTATCTGTAAAATAAGGATTAAGACAGGGAGCCCCATGGGGGACAGAGATTGTGTTCAACCTGATTAGTTTGTATCTACCCCAGCGCTTAGGTGAGAGCAAGTTACTTAACTTCTCTGTGTGTCAATTCTCCTGTTCTCCCTCCTACTTAGCCTGTGAGCCCCATGCGTGTCAGGAACTGTGTTCAATCTATTTGACTTGTACCTACCCCAGAGTTTAGAACAGTGTTTGACACACAGTAAGGACTTAACAAATACCATAAAACAATAAAACAAACAACGAGGCAGGAATTCTCTCTTACCTCTACCCCTGTCCTTGTCTATCAATAGTTAACAGCTAAGCCTGCCATTTAAAAATAGCAAACCTATTTTCTGGATAAAGTCATCAATTCAGTCAGAGTTTTTACATTTCCATTTTGAATTCCATCCCATCACCTTGTACCGAGGCAACCTGGGAATGTCACATACAAGGAAAATTTGATCCAGGCAGGAGGAGTGTAGAGGGAATGGGCAGAGTGACAGACAGGGACTTAAACTGCCTGCTGAAGTCTTAATAATAATAATAATGATAATAATAATAATTTAACTGTTGTATTTGTTAAGCGCTTACGGTATACCAGGCACCGTACTAAGTGCTGGGGTGGATACAAGCAAATTGGGTTAGACTGAGTTCCTGTCCCTCACAGGGCTCGCAATCTTAATCTTTTAATTCCCACTTCACAAATGAGGTACCTGAGGCACAGAGAAGTGAAGGCTCAAGGTCACACAGCAGACAAACGGAGGAACCAGTATTAGAACCCAGGTCTTTCTGACTCCCAGGCCCATGCTCTATCCCCTAGACCACATTGCTTCTGAGATTTCTCTCTTCCACTGAATGTCCAAAGTTCAAGTAGGCAGATTAAGCTTTGTTATGAAAAATCCAGGAATGACCATATGGCTGGAATCCAGGACCAGAATCAGAGGATCTGGGTTCTCGACCTGGTTCTGCCCATATAATTGCCGTGTGACTTCAGGCAAGTCACTTAACTGCTCCCTGGGGTTCAGCAGATCAGTAGTATTTATTGAGCACTCACTGTGTGCAGAGCACTGTATTAAGAGCTTGTGAGAATACAGTAAAGTAAATAGACATCATCTCTGCTCTCAAGGAACTTGCAATAGAGCTGAGGAGACAGACATTAAAATAAATTACAGGTAGGGAAAGCAACAGAGAATAAATTAGACTATGAGCCCCATGTTTGATAGGATTGTGCCCAACTTATTTAACTTGAATCTTTCCCAGCATTTAGAACAGTGCTGGGCACTTAGTAAGCACTTAACAAGTACAATAATAATCACTGTTATTATTACTATTATTATTATTATTTTTTTTTATTAATGCCAATCTCCCCCTCTAGATTGTAAGTACATTGTGGGCAGAGAATAGGTTTACCAACTCTGTTGCATTATATTTTCTCAAATGTTTAGTGTAGTGCTCTGCACCTGGTAAGCACTCAATAAATATCATTGACATGACTGATTGATTGATTGATTGATTGATTAATAAGTGCTATGGTGGCTGGGGATGAGGGAGGATATTCTAAGTGCTTAAAAATGGATTCAAGTGTGTAGGTGACTGAGCAGAGAGGGAAAATAAGGTGTGGAGATGAGACATTAGTCAAGGAAGGATTTCTGGAGGAGGCTTGAAAAGGTGGGGAAGATGGCAGGGTGTAGTTGGACATAAAGTGGGAAGGGGTTCCAGGCAGGAGGGAGAGCGTGAGCTAGGGGCTGATGGCAAAGGAGACAAAAGCAAGACACAGTGAGTAGGTTGGCTTGAGAGGAGCAAAGTGTATGGGCTAGGTTGTGGTTGAAGAGGAGACAGGATGAGTAATAGGAAGAGACCTGATTGAGTGTCTCAGGGTCCACATAACTATGGACCCTGTTGGGTAAGTCACTTCACTTCTCTGGGCCTCAGTTACCACATCTGTAAAATGGGGATTGAGAGTGTGAGCTCAATGTGGGACAGGGACTGCGTCCAACCTGATTAACTTGTACCTACCCCAGAGTTTAGAACAGTGCTCGGGACATAGTAAGCGCTTAACAAGTACTATTATTATTGTTATTAATTGTACCATACTCTCAGTTTATCTCATAGGGGTATGATGAGAATTGACGAGACAAGTGCCTATAAAGAGATCTGAGTGGAAAGGAAATGCAAGCTGATCTACCACTTGTTATATTTTCTTGAAGACAAGCCGATAGCAAGTGTTTAAAGCTTCCCCGCTGAATAGGGGTGTACTCCGTAGCATAATTAAAATGCAAGCATATTTCATTCTGATTTGAATGACACTTTGAGGGGTTTTAGAAATTCTACTTTAGGGAAAATTCCCCCTGACAGACACACTTGACAGAAAAAAGGAGGATGTTTGAAATCTGACAAGTGATCTTCTCTACTCTGGCTAGAAACTGAGCTAAATATTAACCTGATTTTGTGCAAACTGCAGTGGAGATTGCAGAGGCAGGAGGAGACTTCTCTATTTTAGTCTTTTATATTTATTTAGCAGATGGTGTGACTTCAATTGCTTTTCCTCCCTGTGCAGTGCTAAGAAGTCCAAAGCCTTAATGGGCTGATCTCCCCTCCTGTAGGCTCTCCTGGTTTCCCCCTCTCTAAGATATGGGATAAGAGATGCTCTACTCCAACTGATCGCTCTTGGTCTCTCTCACTACTCCTCCCAGTTTCAGCATCCTTCTGAAGCAAATTTGGAGGGAGGATTAGAAAAGAAGAGAGAAGATGGAAGGGGAGAGGAAAGAAAAGAAGAGAAGGAAGAGAAGAGAAGGAAGGAGAGAGAGAAAGCTCAATAAATGCTACTGATCGATCAATTTACTGATTAAGGGAGGGAGAAGAGAGCCCAAGGTCAAGACTGGAAGAGGGAAATAACTAGGTGTCAGCACATAGCCATCTGATGTTGAACAATTCTGCTCCATAATTCTCCTGCAGAATATTTTGTAGGGGAAAAAGACTGGAGGCTGAGAGACCAGCAAGATGCTACAGTAGTCCAGGGGTGAGGTAACCAGAGTTCGGACAAGGGATTTGGCAGTGAGGACAGAGAGGAACACATGAATATTCTCTCTCTTTACAATTATTTTTGGCCAAGTGAAGGGAAAGTGGGGTAGGTAGGCTCTGCTTTTTGTTTTTAACTCTTAAACAGTTGGAAAGAAACGCTGCTTCTGCTGTCATGGCAACTCAGACCCAACCACCTCCAGAGAGAAACACCGGAAGGAGGAATCATACAAAAGGAGTCCAAGCCTCCGCTCCCCAGGCAGGCCAGCTCTGGACCCAGCCCTCCAGCCTCCTACGATTCAGCCTCCATTGTCACAAGCCTTCTGGTCATCCCTTCTGTGGCTGTGGGGCTGTCACACTGACAGAGCGTTTGATTTGATTTAAGAGTTTTCCCTTTTGTGCAAGGGAAGTCACCGGGAAAAAGGCTCCAGGGGCTCCTCCGGCTGGCTGGGAGGGGAGGGAGGGGAACATAGCAACAGGCTGAAATAACAGCAAAAGGATGCACTGAAAAGTCACTGTGGCCTCTTTGCCTTTTGTTGACCTCCCAGGGGTCATATAACTGATTCAGAAACACTCTGGACTGGGATCCAGCTGAATTGTTTCACTGGCTATTACTCCTCTGCTGGGTAACCAGAGCCAACACCGCTCAACCTCTCTGTGCTCAATCCTAATCATGGCATTTGTTAAGCGCTTACTCTTGCTGAACTAAGCTAATCAAACCATTGAGACGGAGAGGGTGGTCTTTGCCTGTCCAGATAGGCTTGCCCCAAGAAGAGATTTGGGAGGTCAGCATGCTCAGAGAACGACGCACTTCTGTAGGATTTTGATGAGCTTTACCAAACTCCCAAAAGAAATCCTTCTTCCTTTGCCAAAATTCCTCAGGGTCATCTTGTTTCGCTTCCCTCTGTGAGGCCGGAGTTCTCGCCAGTCTGACCCTGGCCTGAAAATTCTGTGTGCATCATGAAGTGCTTTGTACAGTGCTTTGCACAAAGTAAGTGCTCAATATTTGTGACTGAACTGAATGGATGAAGTGAGGCTTACGAATGAAATCAGAGAAAAGGGACTGTCCTTCCTGAATGGGGAGGAAAAGGGATTGCTCGTTTTACGTGATTTACTCTGTTTACATATGATTATTAGTAATAATACTGGTGGTATTTGTTGAGCACTTACTATGAGCCGACCACTGTACTAAGCGCTGGGGGAGAAACAAAGAAATCAGGTTACTTTGGGACTCACTGTCTAAGTATGCCCATCTTTGGTGTTGGGATGTTGAAAATGGCTTGAGGGGTGGCTGAGTTTATCCTCGGATCCCAGCACTGTCCGATGGACCTGAACAGCAAGCACCTGATGGCCATCTTTCCCGACAGCACTCCCAGGCCCTGGGTTCTGATCCCGGCTCCACCTGTTGGTTGACCTTGGGCAAGTCACTTCACTTCTCTCTGCCTCGGTTTCCTCTTCTGTAAAATGGGGATTAAGACTATTTGCACCCCTGTGGGATAGGGACTGTGTCCAACCAGATTTGCTTGTATCCACCCCAGTGCTTAGTGTCTGGCACTTAGTAATGCTTAACAAATACCACTATTATCACTATAATAATTATTATTGTATTACCCCGAGGCCATACAGCCGTGGCGCAGTAGAAAGAGCATGGGCTTTGGAGTCAGGGCTCATGAGTTCGAATCCCAGCTCTGCCACTTGTCAGCTGTGTGACTGTGGGCAAGTCACTTAACTTCTCTGTGCCTCAGTTCCCTCATCTGTAAAATGGGGATTAAGACTGTGAGCCCCACGTGGGACAACCTGATTCCCCTGTGTCTACCCCAGCGCTTAGAACAGTGCTCTGCACATAGTAAGCGCTTAACAAATACCAACATTATTATTATACAGCCAATAACAAGGGTCTAGTTGCCGCCTCAGAAAAAAGTACAGTCCTTAGTCTACAGAGGGAGAGAAGAGGAAAGGCAAGTTGCTGGGTGGAAGCTGAGATCTGGCGTCCAACAACCCTGCAGGGCCCTGCGATTGAAATCTAGCCAGCTAAAACTCCTCTCCTCCAAGGAACAAGCACACTGTTGGGGTTTTTTCCTGACTGGTGACTTTCCATCTGCGGTTGGGAGAAGAGAGGTGTTTAAATGCAGTCCCTTATCTCTGATTTGGCTTCTTTCCTATTGGCTCGGACCTATGGGGAGTCCAAGCTTGTTGACTCCTGGCAAATATGATTTCCTTTTTCTAAGAATCCCTGCAGGTCTTCCAACCTCTCTTACAAAACAGCATTGTGGTAAACCAGAGACATGTGGACAGTATTCTCCTTCAAAGGAACACAGGCTTTCAAAGCAAGATGGGGATGATACTCTGAAAGGTGAGTTAGATATGACTGGAGAGAAGTGGTTGAAATGAGAAAGTTTGATGCCTTCTTGAAGCTTGGCCGAGAATCACCCGTCCTTGGTGGGATTTCACTTCTCACAACTCAATTCTGGGTCTCAGGGCCTGTGGGGACAGAGAATGGGCCGTCCAAAGACCTGGGATTCAGGTCTTTGAATCCTAACTCTGCACAATAAAAGTGCTCAAAGAATAATAATAATAATATTTGTTAAGCATTAACTAGGTACTGCTAGGAATTGTTCTAACCACTGGAATAGATACAAGATAATTGGGTTGAACACAATCCCTGTCCCACATAGAGCTCTCAGTTTTAATCCTCATTGTACAGATGAGGGAACTGAGACAAAAAGAAGTTAGTTAATTTGTCCAAGGTCACAGAGCAGACAAGTAGAGGATTCAGGATTAGAACTCAGGTCCTTCTGACTTCCAGGACCACGCTCTATCCACTAGGCCATGCTGCTTGATTGGTAGAACAATTCGCACTCGTTATCACTGAATCAGATCATTCACATTTATTTTGATCGAATATTCATCTGTCAGTGTCTCTCCTATTCAAAATAAGGATCACCTAGTGAGTTCCTTAACCAGCATGTTTACTACACTGTACTGTGCTAGCCCACCTTGCAGGAGCCCAGGGCAAATTTACCACCAAAATGAATTAGGTCATTTAATTTCAGCTGCTGTGTGAGCTTGCCTATATTCTTAGGACACTGCTCTGCAGACAGTAAGTACTCAATGAAGATCATTGGTCGATTGATTTATTGGAGATGAAACAGCATAGCCTAGTGGAAAGACCACTGGCCTTGGAGTCAGAGGACCTGGGTTCTAATCCCAACTGTGCTAGTTGCCTGCTGGGTGACCTTAGCTTTTCTGTGCCTCAGTTTTCTCAACTGTAAAGTGGGGTTTCAAAACCTGTTCTCCCACCTACTTTGACTGCGAACCTCATATGGGTCAGGAACTGTTTCCAACTTGATTAACTTGTATCCACTCCAGCATTTAGAACATTTCTTGATACATACTAAGTGCTTCACAGATACCATTAAAAAAAGATGATAACCCAAAGAGAGCTCAGTTACTGAGTTCACTTCCGAAAGGTTTGGCTATGGTTGCCTCACCAGCTGCTGGACTGTGAACTGAGGATCAGGAGAGTAAGTGATAACCACTTTTTAATATGCAAATGCTCATTGAGTGGGAGCACAGTTTATGACAATGCATACCAATCCTATGCTAACCCTCTCATAACCTGCATATAGCTCTAGATAGATTTAGAGAGAGCGAGAGTTAAATATATAGTTACATATTTATAGTTATATTTTCTAAGAAATCATATCACTACACTGAGTCATAGTTATAGTTCAACTTCTACTATAGAGATGGGCCTGGGAGTCCGAGGACCTGCTTCACCATTTATCCACTATGTGACCTTAATAACAACAATAATAATAATAATAATTATGGTATTTGTTAAGTGCCAAGATCTGTATTAAGCACTGGAGGGATCCAAGCAAATTGGTTTGGAGACAGTTCCTGTCCCAAGTGGGGCTCACAGTCTTAATTCCCATTTTACAAGATGAGGGAACTGAGGCCCAGAAAAGTTAAGTGACTTGCCCAAGGTCACATAGCAGACAAGTGGCAGAGCCAGAATTAGAACCCAGATCCTTCTGATTCCCAGGCCCATGCTCTATCCACTAGGCTGAGTCACTTCACTTCTCTGTGCCTCATTTCTTCATCTGTAAAACACAGGTTAAATCCTACTCCCTACTAACTTAGACTGTGATCTCCACGTGGACAGGGACTACGTCCAACCTGCTTGTCTTGTGTCTACCCCAGCTCTCAGAACAGTGCTTGGCACACAGTACACACTTAGCAAACACCCTCAGGGAATCTTAGCAGTCCTTGTTGTTTTCACTGCAGTTGTGCAGCCGCATCTTGGCTGTGTGCTTTGAGAGAGGAAAAGGTATCATCTGTGACGTTCTTGAATGCACACCGCTGGGCTTACCTGTAGACCAGTTCAGTCCTCATACCACCCTACCTGTCTACACTGGAATGAACTGAGCCAGCCAGTCAGGCAACCAGCCAAACCCCAAATCCCAAGCAAGCTGAGCCCCTGTCTTCTGCCATCACACTGGAACAGTCCTGCTGCTGTAAGTTTAGCAGGATCTAGGATCAATCTCACCCTATGCCATGTAGGCTGCGATTGTATTATTTTCAAGATGCCAAAAGTGGTTGAAGAAATTAAAATATTCTTCAAACTGGAGGTGGGGGGGGGGTGAGGGAGAAAGAAGCAGTAATATGGCCTGGCCCCTTAGACGAATCACCTAGTGAAAGCAAATCTTGAAGGGGACTGTGATTGACCAACTGAGGAAGGGAATTCCGAATTGGTTGCCCATATGGAAGTGCCCATCCATGACATACTCTCCCCATCACCCTCGGTCCTTGGGTCTTCCCAGCTGATCCCAAACATCAAAATGGAACCTCAGGAAAATAGGTGACTGGAAGGAATTAGACATACTTCCTTTATGGCAAACTTTACAGCGGGTGACCTAATATGGCTGGGATGATTTTCTTGTAGTTAGGCCTGGGGGGCAAGGGGATGGACTAGATGACCTTTCAAGATCCTTTTCAGCCTGAGGATTCTGATTCTAAAGAAACCAGGATGCAAACCAGTCAAAGTTTTAATCAGAACTGATCCAAACTAGAATCGTCCCGTTACCCCTGAGAGGAGCCTGAAGCAAACTCCACTTTTGCCTTTCGCTGTACTTTTTCCCCATCAGCCCTACTGAAGGGAGACTGTTTCTGAGCTGAGAAATGGAGCAGGAAATAGAGCCTCTCCTACAAGAGTGAATATTTACCAGCCCCAGAGCTATATCGGAAGCAAAATGAATGGAATGGAAATTTTCTTCTCCTTATCCAGCACATAAACTGACTTCCTTGGAGCAGGGTCAGAGTGCAGAGAGAGGAGAGGAGAACAAAGGGTCTCCTTACAAAGATATTGTAATGGCTTCCGATGAGGTACCTACAACCAAAAGGATGGGAAATGTTGGTTTTCTTTCTTCCTCATTAAATACACAGCAACTGATAGCTTTTACTCTAGATTGTGAGTTCACTGTGGGTAGGGAAGGGGTCTAACAACTCTCGTGAGTGCACATAGTATGTGCTCGATAAATACCATTGATTTATTGATTGATTTTACTCAGATTCTTTCATTTGGAGTTGAGTTTCTAGAAAAGACTGCCTGGAAAATCAGTCTGTTTGAGAAAAGACTGGGGGGAGTGCTCATTTGCAGGGAGAAGAGTTAAAGAGAGTCAGACACAGGAATATTGTGTCTGAGAGTGTTATGCAGAATGTTCCAGGAGTTCTCCAGAGTACTTGGAAAAACTCAGTGAAGAGTCAATCTGTGGCTTGGCCACCTGCCTGCTGTCCTGTAGGCGTTTTTGGAGTACTAGTTTAGGGTGGGTAAATTCTGGAAGCAAGACTTCTGGCCCAAGAGAAGTGTTAGGAAGCAGGCAGAGACCCTAGGATAATATTGCTCCGTGGATGACTTTGTTACATGACTCTTTCTCTAATGCCAACCTACTCACTGTACCTCGATCTATTTCTCCAGGGACCTCTTGCCCACGTCCTGCCTCTGGCCTTGGAAAGCCCTTTCTCTTCATATCCAATAGACGATCACTCTCCCTACACGATCACTCTCCCTACCTTCAAAGCCTGATTAAAAACACATCTCCTCTAAGAGGTCTTTTCCGACTAAGCCCTCATTTCCTCTTCTCCCCACTCCTTTCTTTGTCACCCCTGCACTTAGATTTCCACCCTTTATCCACCCCTCCCCCAGCCCCATGGTGCTTTATTTTTAATAATGTCTGCTCTCTAGACTGCATGCACATAGTGGACAAGAAACATGTCTACCAACTCTGTTATATTGTACTCTCTCAAGTGCTTAGTACAGTTCTTTGCACACCCAGTAAGCACTCAGTAAATATCATTGATTGATTGATTACTTTTTAGATTCTCCTCTGCTTGACTGGTGTGTAGTTATACCCATCCCTACAAGGGAAAAGGTTCTGGAGGATCCGGGAAGAGCAGGTTTACCTTTTGAGTGCCAAGAAACAGCTGCTTTCAGCTGTTCTGTGGCTATAGTCCTAGAGACCTGGTGCCAAAAAAGCAGATGTGATCCTCAGGCTTGGGAGAAAAGGGAAAATATTTGTGTTTCCAGGTGTCCACACATAGGAAATTCAAGGTTATTTTGCCCAGTGGTTGAGAATGGTGTTGTGTAAGGAAAATAAAATGTTTTTGTGTGTGTGTAGTGGTTTTGTTTTCAAGTGTCAGAATTTGTCTGGTCACCTGCCATCAGCTTTTCCTTAGGCCTTCTTGCCTCCATTGTTCACTGTCATTGATCCCCAAAATGAAAAATGTGAAAAGGAAAGCTGAAAGATTTATTGAATCCTTAAACAATTAAAGGAACAATTCCGAGGTGAATGAGCCTAAAATATCTGGCCTAGGTAATGAGTGCTAGAGTTTGCCCTTAAACTCCTTATAAAAACTGCCAGTCTTATGCCACTCATATGGAATTGGATTGTAATAAATACCATTGATTGATTGATTGACTTGAAAAGAAGATGAAGAGTCGAATCGATCACCCATCTTTAAATTTATTAGATAAAGCCATGAAGACCAATAGTTAATGGGGTTAAACTAAATTACTTCATGACAGCCTCTGGACATGACAGCTCATGGTGGACAGGGAATGTGTCTGTTTACTGTTATACTTCCATGTGCTTTGTGCAGTGCTTTGCACACAGTAAGCTCTCAATAAATAGATTGAATGAATGAATGAATGAGGAATTTAAGTTAGACATAAGGAAGGATTTCCTGATCAAGGATTTTTAGAAACAGATCTACTATTTTCTTACTTATACAAAGCACTTACTATGTGTCAAGCATTGTATTAAGCACTGAGGTAGATACAAATTAACCAGGTTGGACACAGTACCTGTCCCACAGCGGCTTGCAATCTAAAGGGGAGTAGAACGAGTCTTTATCCCTGCTTCTGGAAGAAGATTCTGGAACCTCCCTCCCTGGAAAAATTTAAAAACAGGAGATTCATCTCTTTGGGAGGTTGAGATGATGATGGGCCTTCCATTGCTGCAGGCACATTCCTGGAAAATCTAAACCCCCAGGACAGGAAGAGTCATTGAATATACCTTCCTGGCTCCAGGCAGGGATGAACAGACATTTACCAGAAAGAGAGCTGCTTTCCCTGTCTTTAAAAATGTCCTCAGAGGGAGATTCTGCAGGCTATTTTTCAGGAAAAATCAGGTTGCTGAAAGCACCATTCCAACCCAACCAGGTTCTCCATGGTTTCCCTTGACCTTATCTCAGTCTCACATATTAGCTTGATGGGAGGGAAAAGCTATGCATAACAGGTAAAAGAGAAGTTGAAAGAAGGCTGGGAGGAGAGGAGAGGAGAGAAGGAACAGCTGTTTTAGAAGGTTTGCCCACACTTCTGTTCTTCGCTTAGCATCCAGAACTCATAAAGTGGTGCCCACCTATGACGGGAACTATTCCTCAGGTGCCCTCACACAAGCATATTTGGGCACTGAAGGATGAATTTTGACTTACTCCCTTCTCCACCCTGGCTTTGCTTGCAGAGTTCACCCTTGCCTGCCCCAGTGGACTCTGGGTTGTGGTGGTGTTACCCGACCGACAAATACTCTCCCTCGCTTCACAGCCTTATTGAAGGCACATCACTCCAAGACGCCTTCTCCCTGACTAAGCCCTCTTTTCCTTTTCTCCCACTCCCTTCTGTGTTGTCCTGAAATACTCCCTTTATTCATCCCCCCTCCCAGCCCCACAGCACTTATGTACTTATCTGTAATATATTTATTTATTTATTTATATTACTGTCTGTCTCCCCCTCTAGAATGTAAGCTCGTTGTGGGCAGAGAATGTGTCTGCTATATTGTTATACTGTACTCTCCCAAGCACTTAGTACAGTACTCTGCACACAGGAAGCCCTCAATAAATATGACTGACACTGATTGACTGGGTGCTGGCTGAAGGACTGAGTGGTTACTAAGGAGCAGATCGAGGGAATCCCTATTTCCCTTTATCAGGAAGCCTCCTTTCCACAAGGGAAAAAGATCTGGTAGAACCACGACAGGCAACTTTGCAAGGTCACATATAATCATAGGGTTGGCCTGGATTGCCAGAAATCGTTTAATCCATCCTTCAAGCTTCTCATTTAAACCATCCCAGGGAAATGAGATGATCCTGTTCTTAAACTCCTCCAGAGAAGGTCTTAACGGCTCTCACTGCCAGCAAATCCTCTGTTGTGCCTCACTCAAATCCCACCTATTACCACATTATCCCAGTTCATCTAGGTTCTGTCCTTGGTACAGAGAGTCAGTGCACCACCTCTGAGTAATAATTTTTAAAAATTATGGAATTTGTTAAGAGCTTACTATGTGACAGGCACTGTACTAAGCACTGAGGTAGATACAAGCAAATCAGGTTGGACCCAGTCTCTGTCCCAAATGGGGCTCACAGCTTCAATCCCTATTTTACAGATGAGGTAACTGAGGCCCAGAGAAGTGAAGTGATTTACCCAAGATCACACAGCAGACACGTAGTGGAGCCGGGATTAGAACCCATGACCTTCTGACTCCCAGGCCTGTACTCTATCCACTATACCATCCTGCTTCTCAAGCAGCATAATCCCTTAAAGCCCAGGAATCTTCATTTCAATCTTCTCTTTGCAGCAGCAATTGTGGGGATCAGAGGCAGCTGAGTTTAGGGGAGTCAGCCTGGTTTAGAGTGCCAGTCTGGAAGTCGGAGGACCCGGGTCTGAGACTAAGCCTGGCCACTGGCCTCCTTTGCGACTGTGGTTAAGCCACATAACGTTTCTCTGCAACGGTTTCCTCATCTGAGAAATGGAGATAATAATACCCATCTTTCTAACTACCTCCCAGGGATCTACTGAGGGCAAAAATGAGGTAAATAAAGTGAAATGATTTAGGTGATCAAAGTGTGGTGCAAAACCAAGTTATTATTTAGGGTTAATAATATGGTACTTGCTAAGAGATTACTATGCACAGAGCATTGCTCTAATAATTAGGATAGATACAAGTTAATAATGTTAGACACAGTCCCTGTCCCACACGGAGCTCACAGTTTAAGTAGGAGGGAATAAGATTTAATCCCCATTTTACAAATGAGGTAACTGAGTCACAGAGAAGTTAAACAACTTGTGCCAAATCACACAACAGACACAATTAGTACCCAGGTCCCCTGATGCCCAATTCCATGGTCTTTCCAATAGGCCACACTGTCTCTCCGCTTTAGGTAAAAAAGAAAGTGCTTCTATTCCTCCCTCACTCTCACCTTCCCTGCCAGTGTAGGAGATGTAGTATTAGGAGTCCTGAAAAATCAGAGGCCACAAAACCTAAAACCCTAGATTCCTAGAAACTACAGCATTACATAAGTTACAGAGATACAAGACTCTTCCAGTCGAGTGGCAGAGACAACACTTACCTAGGGCACAGGTTATTATTGTGTTGAAGGGAAGTCTTCCCACACAACCCACAGGGGCCAATTGATTCTTGGGCTGTTTGCTCCCCAAAAGCACTTGGAATTCAGTGCCCAGAACAGGAAGATTCAGCCTTAGCTTGGAGCTAATGGAGTAACAGAGCTCGTGGCCGAGTCTTCGGCTCCTAGCCAGATGAGGTTCCCCTCTCTGGCCCTCCACAGTCAATCAGTGGCACTTATTGAGTATTTACTGTGTGCAGAAAGAACACTGTACTAAGCATTTGGGAGAGTACAATAGAGTTGGTAGATACGTTCCCTGCCCACAAGGAGCTCACAGTCTAGAGAGTGAGCCCAGAACATCGATAACACCCATTGCCCCAACTCCCCCAGACCAACTCACTCAGATACATGATACTCTTCTTGTTTGGCAGTATCATCCGTGTTACATTAGTTTAAAATTACAGCAGAGCTTCACAGTTCCCTTCGTTTGTGGGTGGGGTGCTTAAGTGGTAGGGTTTGACATCGCTGTCTTCTATCCGAGGGAGGGGAAAATGTGGTCATCTGTAACCTTGATAAGCACTTGAAAATAAAACATAAAACTCTCTCTGAAGTACACGAGCCAGCCAGAATAACAGTTTAATGATACATCATCTCCATTACCAGGAGCTGCCAGAGATGGATGAGCATTGTGTGAGATGAACTATAATTCACCCCATCTCCGTCTCAACTCTTGCCCTCTCCCACTCCACCCTACTCCTGTTTCCGAAAATCTATCGGTTCCATGAATGACTTTGGAACCTGACCTAGGCTAAAGAGTAGCACCTTATTGCAGGGCAAGGAGGAGCGGGGGTCAGGGAACGGAGGGATCCAATGCAAGGGGAAGGCTTGACAGGTAACGTGCGGGAATTACTGAGTGCTCAGAAGATGGAGGTTTATTTGTTTTCTTTAATGCAAAACTGCATGTGGGGCATGGGCCGAAAAGTGCCTGGATATTAATACCCTAGAGGAGGAATTCAATACCCAGATCTCCAGTACTAAATGTCTCACGGTCTCGCCTGTTCTTGCATGTCCTGTACTATCAAGTTTCCTTTGACTCTATGTTTTCCTCCTGGTCCTTTGGGGTAGAAGCCAAGAGGTTTTCAAGAAGTAAGGGTCATGTGGGAGGAGGGGAGAGTGTCCATCCTCCCCACTGCTGGGCATTTCTCTGCCTTTGTATTGACCGGATCTTCTGGAGTCGGGCAGCTGTGCTGTGGGTTACCACTCTGCTGCCAAAGGAAGGAAATTGGAGGCTGGATCAAGGAGCCAGAATCCTGTTTCTTCCTCTGGAGGAACACGTCTTTCAAAGGGGAAAGGTGAATCAGTCATTCAGTCAGTCATCATATTTATTGAGGGCTTAATGTGGGCAGAGCACCATATTAAGTGCTTGGGAGAGTACACTATAACAATTGCGTGGCTCAGTGGAAAGAGCACAGGCTTGGGAGTCATAGGTCATGGGTTCTAATCCCGGCTCTGCCACTTGTCAACTGTGTGACATTGGGCAAGTCACTTAACTTCTCTGTGCCTCAGTTACCTCATCTGTAAAATGGGGATTAAGATCGTGAGCCCCATGTGGGACAATCTGATTACCTTGTACCCCCCAGAGCTTAGAAAGGTGCTTGGCACATAGTAAGCACTGAACAAATGCCATCATTATTATAACTTACACGTTCCCTGCCCACAATAAGTTTACAGTCTAGAGGGGGAGACAGACATGAATATAAATAATTATTATTATTATTATGTTATTTGTTAAGCGCTTATTATATGCCAGAAACCATTTTAAGCATTGAGGTATATACAAGATAATTGGGTTGAACACAGTCCCTGTCCTACCTAAGGCTCACAGGCTTAAGCTCCATTTTAAAGATGAGGGAACTGAGGCCCAGAGAGGTGAAGTAACTTTCCCAAGGTCACACAACAGACAAGTGGTGGAGCTGGGATTCGAACCCAGGTCCTTCTGACTCCCAGGCCCATGCTCTATCCGCTAGGCCATGCTGCTTCGTACAGGTATGTACATAAGTGCTGAGGGACTGGGAGTGGGAATGAATAAAGGGAGCAAGTCAGGGCGATGCAGAAGGCAGTGGGAGAAGAGGAAAGGAGAAGGAGTGTGGCTTAGTGGAAAGAGCCCGGCCTTGGGAGTCAGAGGTCATGGGTTCTAACCCCAGCTCTGCCACTTGTCGGCTGTGTGACTTTAGGCAAGTCACTTAACTTCTGTGTACCTCAGTTACCTCATCTGTAAAATGGGGATTAAGACTCTGAGGCCCACGTGGGACAACCTGATTGCTTTGTATCTATCCCATTACTTAGGACAGTGCTTGGCACTTAGTAAGCACTTAACAAATACCATCATTATTAAGTCAGGGAAGGCCTCTTGGAGGAGATGGGTCTTCAATAAGGCTTTGAAATGGAGGAGAGTAAATGGAAGAGGGAGAGCAGGGGAGAGCTCTCTCCCCAGATTGATCCTCATGACCATGCTGAAATCAGGCTTAAAGAGAGATCCAGGCCTATATTCATCCAGTGATTCAACAGTGTCCTTCCTTCTTGCATTAACGTCAAAGCCTATGTTCTTGCAGATGATTCAAAAGGAATCATAGAAGAGATTTGTAAAATGGGGATTCAGTACCCCGTCTCCCTCCCTCTTAGAGCACCAAAGTCCAGCACTTAGTGTTTGGCACATTGTAAATGCTCAACAAATGCCACAATTAATTAGAGCTGGGAGAGGCCTTCAGATGTCACTTTGCCATTTGGTCCATCTTCTTTTGAAATCATATCTCCTCCAGAAAATCTTCTCAAACTAAGCACTCATCCCCCTCACCCTGTTTTCCTCTTTTCTGCCTCTCTCAAGCACTTAATCCCACCCTCTAATCACTTAGTTAATCCCTGCTTTCCCCATCTCCCCACAGCATTTATGCATGTATCCTTCTGCTCAGTTGCTTCCAGTACTGTAAGTTGTTTAAATGTCTGTCTCCCCCATTAGACTGTAAGCTGCTTGAAAGTAGGGATCCAGCCTACCACTCTATTGTATTGTACTCTCCCAAGTTCTTAGTTCAGTGCTCTGCATAACACGTGCACTCAATAAATACCATTGAATGAATGATTCATCTCCGTAACACCAAACCCCTTGACCACATCAGAAAGATGGGTATCTGACCTGTTTTTGAAAATCCCCCCATGGAAAGAGATTCCCACCAGCTTCCATGATATACCTTTCCAAGGCTTAATGATTCTCAAATCAAGTAGTTTACCCTTCTTTCTAACCTGAATCCTACCCTCTAATCTCTTCCTTCCACCTCTTTCCTTGGTACAATTTAAAATCATTTTATTCTGTTTTGTTTTCTGTTTACCACAGAGCAAGCCAACAGCTGGTCAGTATCATCTGTGCCATAAGTTTTTAGATGCACCAGATTCTTAACCCAAGAAAGTCACTTAACTTCCTCTTCTTTTTCATCAGCCAAATTTTGTGAACTGCACGGACTGAGCATTAGAGTACCCAGAGATGAAACAAGAGTTTGGCATCTTAAATGCTTTCTAGTGATGTGATTGGTTGATGGTCATTTGTCTTCTGAGAGCTGAGTAAATATAACTTCTCAGATCCATTACTGGCTCGCTGAGTGTGCCTTGGATCAATCATCTCGCCTCTCCGTCCATCAGTTTACCCACCTGTAACATTTGGGCCAGTATGTCCATTTGGGCTGGGTGGGAAAACTGGTTCAGCTGTCTCTGGACATACTCGCACTGGGGTTGTAAGACGGGCCAGGAAAACAACCTCTGGGTCTAGGGAGTTTGAAGGAGAGGCTGTTCACTAAGTCAGCCAGTCGACCGTATTTATTGAGTGCTTACTGTGTGCAGAGCACTGTACTAAGCACTTGGGAGAGTACAATAAAACAATATAACTGACACATTTCGTGCCCACTTTGAATTTATAGTCTAGAAGAAGTGATGCCTGCCTTCCCTGTGGGAATCAATAAATTCTGCAACGTCACCCACCACACCCAGTTAGACTGAAGATTCATGAGCATGAACTCTCCACTGGGTTTGCAACTGATGACTAAAAACGCTGTCGAAATGCATGGTCCAGTTACTGTTGCTTAGGTTGGTTTCTTTGTGACTAGGAAAGTCGATAAAGCATTCCAGTTGAGCATTCCTTAGGAAATGCACAATGAGCCAACTCCAAATTGACTCCTTCTAGGCTGCAGTGCGATTTCACAAATGCTTCGAGAAAGTAAGACTGTGTCTACATTAAAAAGCCAGCATTTCCATCTTGACAGCTGGGTTTTAGAGAAGCTTATTTTGGCACATAATTTAGCATAATTTTGGCCCAGTGACACACCAGCAGTGGCTTTGGCTTACTGGATTAGAAACTGTGTCAAAAACAGGGTACAGTCCTACAGTAACTAACTCGAGTCACCCACTGAAACTCATTGGCTTGGTCAAGAATCATATACACTTTTGTTGATTATAAATTCACCCTTTCAAAGCCCTAGATTTTAAAAAAAAAACAAGGTTGACTCCCAAGGATCTTTCTAGACAAAGAAAAGTATTCTTTCCCTGAACTGGTGGGGTTTTTGACAAACATTGAAACCTCTAAGAATTAGCAAGAATTAGAAAACATCTGGTAGGCGTGTGACCAAAAAAACTCCTCAAAAGTAGGAGGAATTGCTTCCCAGCCCCTAGAACTCCTACTTGGAAAGGTCAATTCAGAGGCACAAGTGTGGGGGTTGGGGGGAGGGATGCGGTGAAAAGATGGGAGGGAGGCAATGGGGTCACCCAGATATTCATTCTTTTTTTTGAGGGTCTTAGCATTTACAACCTGAATTTACCCTCATACAAACACTTAATGGTTTTCTCCAAAAGTCATCTGTTTTTTTGAAAAGCGAGGAAGGTATTTCTACAATTTTATGGCAGAAAATCAATCAATCGGTCGGTCAGTCGCTAGTATTTTTTGAGCATTCACTGTGTGCATAGCACTGTACTAAGCACAATACAACAGAGTTGTTAGACATGTTCCAACCCATAACAACCAAAAGCTTACGGTCTAGAGGGGAAGACCAGATGGAGTCCCCCTCTAAAATTAATTTCATGGGCCTGAGGATGAAGGGAATGGATACTCGACTGAGTTCTGAAATGTTTGATGGGATAGGCTAAATTCACGGAGCTAGATGAAGGTGACCAACAGAGGTGGATCTCTGAACCTCCACTTCTCTATCTTTCCTTTTTAGTTTAAAAATGTAGAAGGCATCAATCAATGATATTGACTGAGTGCTTACTGTGTGCAGACCACTTTACTGAGCACTTTGGAGAGTACAGTGCAATGGAGTTGGGAGATATAACACCTGCCCTCAAGGGGCCTCAATCTAATGGACAGCAACCCCTTCAGTCTCATGGGTATGTTAAGTGGAGTCTTTAACACATAGAAGTGTCAGGTGATTGATAAAGTCTGAGGAGAATGGAAATTATTTTACAGCTTGGTCAAAGAAAGCCCCTTGATGAAAATTAACTAAACTCAAAACTTGGAATGAAAGCTCTTCAACTGGGAATTAACAGTTATTTGACAGCTGTGGTTTGAACGGGCAATCATAACCTGAAAAATGACTGGTCCAAACAGCAGCATCTGAGCCAACGACTCCATTCCCTAGATGTCTCGGGACCATAGCTGTTGACTGACGGGTTTGTCGGCCACTTGAGAGGACCTTTTGTCCAGCAGCAAAGAACTCGAGAGGGGTTGGTGCAGATAGTCTGAGAAAAGAGGTCAATTCTTTTGAATTGCTCAATGGAGTTCATGACCCTACAAGATGGGAACGATCACCCTAGAGCTGATCAACTGATTGTTTGGTCTGGAAGGCCTCAGGTGGCTAGAAAGAACATGACGACGTCATGTACCTGGAGCATTTCCGAGAAGCCTAGCATCCTCTTTAACTTGATACTGTCAGGTTGGGTGTGTTTTTTCTTCTGAATAGAGGTTAAAAAAAATTATCGAGTTCTACCCTTCTTGTCACACTTGAGCAGAACGGATTATCACCTTTTTTAAAAAAAAAATCATTTTCCACAGAGGATGTGCTCCTGCCAAATATGAGGCAGGGGAAGGGACTTGAGGGAGGAGGTGATATGCTCACAGCTCTCATCCTGGAAGATGAGAATCTTGGCACTTTGGGGAGCAAGTTCTCCTTGGCTTTCATCTGTGTTTTCTCAATGTGCATTTTAAATTCTTTCGGGTGACAACAAAGAGGTGGTGGAACCTATACTGTTTTAAATCTCCAAAGGCTAGAAGACACCTACCAGAGACAGACCTGGGTATGATCAGAATTTTCATGTCCACTATATCCCAGATTGTTTTGCATTCATTCATTCAATAGTATTTATTGAGCGCTTACTATGTGCAGAGCACTGTACTAAGCGCTTGGAATGAACAAGTCGGCAACAGATAGAGACGGTCCCTGCCGTTTGACAGGCTTACAGTCTAATCGGGGGAGACGGACAGACGAGAACAATGGCAATAAATAGAGTCGAGGGGAAGAACATCTCGTAAAAACAATGGCAACTAAATAGAATAGAGGCGATGTACATTTCATTAACAAAATAAATAGGGTAATGAAAATATATACAGTTGAGCAGACGAGTACAGTGCTGAGGGGATGGGAAGGGAAAGGGGGAGGAGCAGAGGGAAAGGGGGGAAAAGAGGGTTTAGCTGCGGAGAGGTGAAGGGGGGGTGGTAGAGGGAGTAGAGGGAGAAGAGGAGCTCAGTCTGGGAAGGCCTCTTGGAGGAGGTGAGTTTTAAGTAGGGTTTTGAAGAGGGGAAGAGAATCAGTTTGGCGGAGGTGAGGAGGGAGGGCGTTCCGGGACCGCGGGAGGACGTGGCCCGGGGGTCGACGGCGGGATGGGCGAGACCGAGGGACGGCGAGGAGGTGGGCGGCAGAGGAGCGGAGCGTGCGGGGTGGGCGGTAGAAAGAGAGAAGGGAGGAGAGGTAGGAAGGGGCAAGGTGATGGAGAGCCTCGAAGCCTAGAGTGAGGAGTTTTTGTTTGGAGCGGAGGTTGATAGGCAACCACTGGAGTTGTTTAAGAAGGGGAGTGACATGCCCAGATCGTTTCTGCAGGAAGATGAGCCGGGCAGCGGAGTGAAGAATAGACCGGAGCGGGGCGAGAGAGGAGGAAGGGAGGTCAGAGAGAAGGCTGACACAGTAGTCTAGCCAGGATATAACGAGAGCCCGTAGCAGTAAGGTAGCCGTTTGGGTGGAGAGGAAAGGGCGGATCTTGGCGATATTGTAGAGGTGAAACCGGCAGGTCTTGGTAACGGATAGGATGTGTGGAGTGAACGAGAGAGACGAGTCAAGGATGACACCGCGTAACATCTCATCTGTACTATCTTCCCTTCTCTTAATAACTCAGTGCTTTTTAGTTGGGGCCCAATCCTGTGAGGTAGAGACAGGCTTCATTATACCCTAATTACATTGGGGCAAATGGAGGCACAGAGAGGTCAAGTGGCTTTCCTGAGGTCACAAAGTGAGGGATAAGAAGAGTTAGAAAAATTTAGACTTTGTGATGAATTCTAACTGCCTTTCCTTCCATTCATCTGCCTGCTTCCTGGAAGAGGAGAAAAGAGTTGGAAGGTGGGGGCCGATACACACAGAATACCTTTTGTGGAATCTAATCTGCTGTAGGAGAGACTCTGTGGGAACATGGCCCCACATGGCCCCAATTCTTCTTCCCTTCTGGCACCCCACCTGCCAGCACTCCCCCGGGGCTCTGGAGTGTAACCTCTAACCCCTCTAGACTCTAAGCTCCTTATGGGCAGGGAACATGTCTACCATCTTCATTATATTGTACTCTCCAAAGCGTTCAATACGGTGCTCTGCCCAGGGTAAGCACTCAATAATTATAATTGATTGATTGAGACTAATCTCCCCTAGAGTAATGAGTCCTTCAACCATGATCTTCATTTCCCTGCCCATTTTCTCCTCTTCAGTAAAATTGTTTCTTCTGCCTAGGGCCTTGTAAGCACTAATGAATGTCTGTCTCCCCATGTAGACAGAAAGTCCCCCGTGGGCAGGGATCGAGACTAACACCTCTGCTATACTTTCCCCAGATCTTAGTACAGTGTTCAGCACACAGTAAGCGCTTGATATAAATGTTGATGGATTGATTGAGTCACCAGGAAATGGGTGTAAGACCCTGGAGCTCCTGAGAAAAAAGGTAGGAGAGAGACAGGAGGGGAGACTATTATCAACACTGAATGCGGGTTGACAGTACAGAGGAGACTGAGAAAAACCTGAGTATGTGAGTGTGGGCGTCACTCCAAAAGGAGGCTTAATTGCTCAGGGCCAAAATGCATAGGCAGGGCACTGAATCCTTCAGATGCTGAGAGCTAGGAGTTTCCCAGCCTGCTCGCTCATTGATTTTTCCGTGGACCAAAAAGTAGGAGAACCCACCGGCAGAGCAGAAATTCCTCACTGTGGGACACTGAGCTCACACTTGCTTCCTTTCACAAGAGGCAGAAAATGGCAAGGGTATCTCTTCTCCGTAGGAATCCCGCAGTCCCCAGTCACTGAAGTTCAGATCTGGAAGCTCTCTGGAACCTTGATTAAGTCACTTTGAGATGGGTCTTGTTTCCCCTCATATGTGTAAAGCGGTTTGTGCTCTTTGGGGTTAGACCCTTAAAATAAGCTCCTCCTTCTGGCTGGGATCTTGAGACGTTACCTGCTCCTATCTCTCTGCCTCTTGCCAGACCACTCCCTAACTCTCTCATCAGAAAGGAGTCCGTGATATTTATAAAGCTCTCCAGATCCTAGTAGAAAGTGCATGGGCCTTGGAGTCAGAGGACCTGGGTTCTAATTCTGATTCCCCCGCTTGCCCTCTTTGCAACCTTGGGCACTTTAACTTCTTTGTGCCTCAGTTCCTTCATCTGTAAAACTGGGATTAAGACTGTGAGTCCTTTGTGGGACACAGGGACTGTGTGTGACTTTATTCGCTTGTATCTACCCCAGTGCTTAGCACAGTGCTTGGCACATAGTAAGCACTTAACAAATCCCCTTAAAAAATGTTCCCTTTATGACCCTTGCAGTGTTTAACAAAGCCTTTAAAGTTCTGGACCAATCCCATAAAATCATCATTCTAACAACTATGGAAGGACAATGGTGTTGGTTTTCCTATGATCTTCAGACATTGAGAGGTTAGAAAGACACGAGTGGTTTAAGGCCATGGGTTTTCCACCTCCTGGATCATTCCCACAGCTTCCCGCTCCAGAAACCATCTCAGCTGTATGAATCACATGCAGCATCCGATGCCGTATTCAGAAAGGTGGAGACAGAGGCTACCTGGGATACTGGGTGACCGTGGCTTAAGGGAACTGTATAGGGACTGATGGTGGAAGAGAGGCACTGTCCTTGTTTTGGGGGTCTCAGTGGCTTGGGAAGATCAGGAACCTTGACTTCTCTGTGTCTCAGTTACTTCATCTGTAAAATGGGGATTAAGAGTGCTTAGTTTGGAAGTTTGACCCTGGAAGCAGTGATGAGTTGTCAAAATCTTTTCAGAGCTTCTGGTCTCAGTGTATTAGAACCCTTTTCATATGGGACACAATCAATCAATGGGTATTTCTTGAGCACTTAGTTTGTGCAGAGCACTGAACTAAGCACTTAGAAGAGTACAAGGAGTTGGTAGATACACTCTCTACTCCCTAGGAGCACCATCATTGGCAACCCTCAGAGATGCAACCACAAGCAAAAATAAATCCCAAGCTGTGCCAGGCTCTGAGGGGCTTTATATCTTCAGTGAAACCCATCCTTTCAGGAAGAATCATTGCACCCTGAACCAGAGGTGGTTTGCGAATGACTTTCAAAGTCCAAGACCCTGTGACCGTCAAGGTCGAGACATCCACAAATGTTGGGGTCTGAAGAAATGACCATGCAAAAGAAACTTCTGTCACCGGAGGCAATTCTCCATCAGCAAGACTATTATACGACAGACGCTCATTCTCCCCACCTTCAAAGTTTTATTAATAGCATATCTCCTCCAGAGACGTTCCTCGATTAAATTCTTATTTCCTCTTCTCCCCCACCCTTCTGCATCACCCTTGCCCTTAGATTTGCACCCTTTATTCTCCCCTCCCTAAACCCTGCCACACTATGTACATATCCATAATTTGTTTATTTATATTAATGTCTGTCTCCCACTCTAGACTCTAAGCCCACTGTGGGCAGGGAACAAGCCTACCAACTCTGTTATATTGTACTCTCCCAAGCACTTAGTACAGTGATCTGTAAATGGTAAATGCTCAATAAATTTGATTGATTGTTTTTTAAAAAATATGGTATCTGTTCAGCACTTACTATGTGCCATCCAATATATTAAGTGCTGAGGTAGATACAAGTTAATGAGGTTGGACACAGTCCATGTCCCACATGGGACTCACAGTCTTAATCCTCATTTTACAAATGAGGTAACTGAGGCTCAGAGAAGCTAAATGACTTGCACAAGGTCACACAACAGGTAAGTGACAGAGCTAGGACTAGAACCCAGGTCCTTCTGACTTCCAGGCCTGTGTTCTATCCATTAGGCCATGATGTTTCTCACTGATTGATTTATGTTGTGGATCGGGAGCAAAGGGATCTAGACAGATTAAAAATCAAAAAGAATAATACATGAGGTTCTTATCACCTTTGGTACAAAAAACATTTGGTCTCTTGACAGGAATTAAAAAAAACCTACCTCTAAATGAAATTGGTCAGGTCTCCACCTTCTTCTATCACTCTATGTTTCAAAAATCCATTAAGAGAATAAAGGTCAATGCACCAGCTGACTCTGAGTTCAGAGCTGAAAAAGGCTGCCACGTGATGATCTCCTTCTTGCCGGCAGCCAGTCCTAAGAAGCAGGCATGATTATTGTCTACTGAGAAATGGCAAGCTTTGGGAGCAGAAAGAGGAGATGGCCACTTCCCCATTCTTTAGAATATCCTATGACCACTTCCCCACTCTTCAAGAATATCCTATGACTGCCCATCTAACTCGGCATCAAACAGAATCTCCTTACCATCAACTTCAGAAGCACTCAGTCAGCTCACCCTATTCTACCTCACCTCACTGATCTCCTACTTGTAGCTCAGCCCACACACTAACACCAACTTACCCACTGGGCCCTGATCTCGTCTATCTTGCTACTGACCCCTTACCCACATCCTCCCCCTGGCCAGGAACTCCTTCCTTCTCCATATACACCAGACCACCACTCTCTCCACCTGCAAACCATTGTTATGGTCACATCTCCTCCAAGAGGCTTTTGCCAATTAGCCCTCATTTCCCCAGTTCGCTCTCCCTTCTGAATCATCTCTTCACTTGGATCTGACCTTTGGACATTTGATATTCACTCCACTCCTCAACCCTTTACATACAATTACCATTTACATACATATCTATAAATTACATTTTATAAATTACTTATTTATTCATAGTAATGTCTGTCTCCCCCTCTAGACTGTAAATTCATTATGGGCAGGGAACACATCTGCTAATTCTGTTGTTTTGAACTCTCCCAAGAGCTTAGCAAATGTTCTGCACAAAGTAAGCACTCAATAAATGCCATTGATTGATTGATTAATTCCAAATGACCACACAGGAAGATAGCAGTGGGAGAAAATAGAGAGCGCGGTAGCCACAGCTGATTCCTGTCCCTTGACCCACGTCTACATCCTGGGATTTTTGCCTCCACTGCTGCAGCCCAGGAAGAACTGAAATAAGACTCTGTACCCAGAAGAATTTAAGACACATGCTTCTGTCAGGAAATCAGTCAATGCAAGAATCTCAGTGATGGACTGTTCAGGGGCTGGGGGAAGAGCGAGGAATCCAAGACACACTAAGTTTGTTCTCTAAGAAAGTGATTTCAGGCTGGCAGGTGGCTGATAGAGCAGAGCACTGTGGGAAGGAAGAGAGGGGCTCTCACTGAAGCTATAAAAAGAGTGACCCCAATTCTGGAATAGTGATAGGTCTGCTGGCCTTCTTAAAACCTGGAGAAATGACCATCAGCCTAGAGAAAGGACAGCTTGGATCACGGGACAAAATAGGAGGAGTTGTCTCGGGCCCCCTGTCCACAGGCTGGAAGTCCCACCTAGTCTTCCCACAACTGCTGAGGCTGCTGCTCCTGATTGAACAACAGCCTCAATCAGCCATGTTGGACACGGAGGCATGTGTGCAGGGGCAGGGATAAGCAAGTGACCCAGTAAATGGGGGAAGAGAGCAAACTGCCCTAGAGTGCCACCTGGCTTCCTCTAGCCCCAGGTCCCAAAACCCCTATCTGACCCTCCTCTCTGCATTTAGTCCAGGAGAAAGAAACTCTCCCAAGTGTTTGTCTCTGGACCTCCTGAGTCCTGACCCATTCTGCTGGGAAGAATGATAAGGTAACTCCACAAAGGACCCATATAAACTCAAAAACTCCTGGCCCAAGATGCCACAGGTTTAGTTCAGTGAACAGCTGAGAAAACAGCTTCAGAAGGAACTGTACGACCAGAAGAGCAGAGCTACCCTTCCTTGGATTCAGACTGGTCATTTTCAGTTTGTTTTTTAATGGCATTTATTAAGCATTTAATATTGCCAAGCACTGTACTAAGAGCTGGGGTAGATAACCAAATAATCAAGTTGGATACAGTCACTGTCCCACAGTGGGCTCACAGTCTAAGTAAGAGGGAGAACAGGTACTTAATCCTCTTACAGATGAGGAAACTGAGGCATAGAGAAATTTAAGTGACTTACCCAAGGTCATACAGCAGACAAGTAGCACAACCAGGAATAGAACCCAGCTCCTCTGACTCTCCCGCCATGCTCTTTCCAGTAATAATAATAATAATGTTGGTATTTATTAAGCGCTTACTATGTGCCGAGCACTGTTCTAAGCACTGGGGTAGACACAGGGGAATCAGGTTGTCCCACGTGGGGCTCACAGTCTTCATCCCCATTTTACAGATGAGGGAACTGAGGCACCGAGAAGTTAAGTGACTTGCCCAAAGTCACACAGCTGACAAGTGGCAGAGCCGGGGTTCGAACCCATGACCTCTGACTCCAAAGCCCCGGCTCTTTCCAGTGAGCCACGCTGCTTCTCACCATGCTGCTTCTGCCATATTGTAAAGGTTCAATGTGTCTTGTTGAGACTGTTCCTTTTGGACAGGTGACCATCAGTCTGCTAATCAGACTGTCCCAAAAGGCAATGAGAGTCTCATGACTCTCCCTCTTCTCTGGCACAGAGCGTTCGTGACAGCGCTCACAATTTTCTGGTCTAATGACAGACATCAAATGCTAGAAGGTAGGGACTGGTGAGAATGACAGCGTTGACCTTCCAGCTGCCTCTGTGGCTGCTGCCACTGCCAGAAAGACCTAGAAAATCCAGAAATACAGTCGGTGATAGTACTGGGCCTTCACCATGTGCTTAACTATTGGGTCACCCTACCAGCAGGACCGAGCTGCTCTGAGCTCCGTGGGCTCAGTCTCTTCTCCCCCGATTCTAACACTTTGCCACGCTCCACTGTGGCTCTGGGATTTCCCCAACCCCACTGGAACAGAGCACGAGTAGAAGTCACCTGTACAGACTATCGTAGCACAGGGATGGTTGCAACAAATTCAGACCAAGGCCAGTCCTGACGGAAACAGCGACGAGACTAATCAACCACTCAATCAATCAATCAATTGCCTAAGACTCTTTCCTTTCTTAAGTAATGTACAGCTAGCTAGCTCTTCTGACTGTTGTTCTCTTTGAATTTCCCCTATTATTTTCTTTTCCTGTATATTTGTCTTCCCCTGTGGGCCAACCAGGTACCATATCTGAATCAGTGTTCCCAGATCCTAGAACAATGCTTCCGACATTGTAAACGATTTAATAAATGTCATTTCTATTTCTGGACTAAAACTAGCCCACACAGTCAGACAGCCTCCGGGTTCAGTTAATCAATCAATGGTATTTATTGACCACTTCCTATGTGCAGAGCACTGTACTGAGCGCTTGGGAGAGTATAGTAACCCCGAGTTAGCAGACATGTTTCCTGCCTATAATGAGCTTGCAGTCTAGAGGGGAAGACAGCGATTAATATGAATGAATGTCATTTATAATATATAATTTAAAGATGTGTACATAAGTGCTGTGGAGTCTAGTCCAGTTTAAAGCCAGCCTAATATTTCATCTGCTCAAATCTAAATACACCCATAACTTTCAACATCCCTTCTAAGAAATTGTCCCAGCTAAGAAATTCTTAGCACCATTTTCTTGAAAAAAGGGAAGTCTATCCTGGATTGGGTATTTTGAAGTACGTTGTTACTGCATTTCTCCAAAACCAACCCGAGGATTGGTTCATTTTGAAGTAAATCAATTGAAACAATTGCACTCAAAGAAAATACACTCAAATATTCTAGTAGCTGAGGCTCTTTACTCTTCCTTCTTCTTCTATTATCCTGTCCTCCCTTTTTTTAGATATTAGAACTAAATGAATGGCCAGAAGGTAGGCTAGAAAGATCTGGAGAAAGAGTAAAAACCAGGCCAGTATTCGCGATTCACTTTACTCTGTCGTCACATCTCTGCCTTGCTTCTGCTCCATGTTTCCACCTCTCTACCCCACTTATTTTCCTCTATCTTTCCATTTTTCCCATTCCATGTCTCTGGATTTAAGTCTCTGAGAGTCAGACCTCCCCAAAGCTTCTAAGGCTGAGTCTTTACCTGCCTTCTACTTTGACTACTCTCAACAAAACTGAATCAACAAAAAGGATGCAGGATACCAGTGAAATTTAAAAAAAAAAAAAGGAAAAGAGATGTGAAAATGGTTAGAAAAATTGCTGGTGCAGCAACAGGAAACAAGTGACAATCATGCAGAGATGTGGAGAAAGATAAATGTTGAGGTGAAATCTTTTTTTCATTAGAAGCCTCAGAGTTTGGTGGCAATCTTAAATCCAGGGTTGACTTTTTGGGGGGAATAATATAGTCACTGTAGCTTGCATATGTACACCTTCACTATTAGGGAGAAGAAAATAGGAGGGGAGGGGAGTCAGTTCACTGGCGGATGCAGCAATTAGCATTCCTTCTTCCATCTCCCTCCTTTCCATCAGATTTTTTTAGAGTAGGCAATTAGAGGTCCCCTCCAGCTCCCCTTTCTAATTAGTGACAGGTGAACCTAAAAAAGGGTTCAGGGTTTGACTCAGATAAGCATATGGTTAGATTCAGCTACTTATTCAAATTATCTGCACCCCTGGGGTCTATAAAATTAGGTTAGAAATTCAGCCAGGAGAGTTGAGTTCCTGAGCCGCCTTTGCAGGGAGGAAAAAGTAGCAGAACGACCTCTCTCTCTCGGCAGTCTTTTGACACTTGACTGACAGAGCAGAGGCCAAGCCAAAACGAGAGGAAAGCGAAATCAAAGCCTTCCCTACCTCCCCTAAACTACAGTCTAATGGAGGGATGGGACGTGGCTTGGCGGGGTAAAGCATTTTACTAATTATGAAGAGCTTAACTCATTTTATATAGCTTAAAAAAAATCACAAGATCCCGTCTTCCTAGGTGACAAGACTTGGGATTTGCAAGCGATATTACACTAGCCTCGACTTCAGCAGCCTAGGCATAGAATCCTCGTGATTCGAAGCCAAAGATTTCAGTACAGTGGGAATATAGTGTTGTTGAAGAATGAATGCTGTCAGGTTTTGAGGGGCATAAAATCTAAATGAAAAAAACTTTCAAAATTCTATATTTCCCATTCCAAATCACTTGAATGGTCTGAATTTCTCCCAACTCTTCTGCACTCTCTGTATTTTAATGTTTGTGCTTCTAACAGCCTGCAAATTGTTCTGCTTACTTTGAAAGACTGAAGCCAGCCAGAGATAAAAGCTCTTAATGGAAACTTTAAAATCATACTGCCTTTGAGGCAGCCATACAGATTAGCACTAGACCACAAGTCTAGGGACTATGGGAGATTAAGGTGGACCTAAAGGAAATCAGGCTGTCGGTCAGTCGATCATATTTATTGAGCGCTTATTGTCTGCAGAGCACTGTACTAAGCATTTGGGAGAGTACAATGCAACAATAAATGGACACATCCACAGCAAGTGTACAGTCTAGATGGGGAGACAGACATTGATATGAATAAATAAATTACAGATATGAACATAAGGGCTATGGGGCTGGGAGAGGGGATGAATAAAGGGAACAAGTCAGGGTGACGACGCAGAAGGGAGTGGGAGGAAAGGAGAGCCTGGTCAGGGAAGGTCTCTTGGAGGAGTTATGCCTTCAATAAAGCTTTGAAGCAGGGAAGAGTATTTGTCTGTGCCATCTGTCACACAATCTGAAAATAAAACACTGAGTCCAATGTTTTCCTGTCTCAAGGTAAGAGTAGGCTAGAGAATGGGACCTGAAAGGAGATGTTTGCAAAATAATTTAAATTCCTCTAGAGAAATGTTCTACAGAGGTAAAGGAATAACTTTGGCATCATAATTATTAGTGATACTGCAATCTATGGGCCTGATCCTTCAGTGAATAAGGTATTCTCTGAGGCCATAATTTGACATTTTATTATTTTACTAATGGTATTTGCTAAGTGCTTACTATGTGCCAGGCACTGTACTAAACAGTGGGGTAGATACAAGTTAATCATGTCAGACGCAGTCCATGTCCCATGTGAGGCTCACATGAGGGAATTGAGGCACAGAGAAGTTAAGCAACTTGCCCAAGGTCACACAACAGACAAGTGGCAGAGTGGGATTAGAATCCAGGTCCTCTGACTTCTAGGTCCAGGCTCTTTCCACTTGGCCAGTAACTACCTGAAGACATTGCTTTGGTTCTGTTTCTACAACATATGTCAGAGGATAATTTCCAAGGATTATGTTTGTCTATTCTGTCAAATGAAATTCTTTGATAGGAAATCACTTGGTACCATGAAAAGGGGTTAAACTAATCCAGATTGCTGTAGGGAGGGAAGAAGAAATGGTTACTCTCCATTCAACATCCTAGTATAGGACTGACTCAAAGTCCATTTGGAGAATCATAACTCTTTCACAGAGTCAGGTAGCTTTGAATGTCCTGGAATAACTTTACTAAACTAAAAGCTTTTCAAACCACGTTCCCTGGAAGATTGACTTTCCTTGGGAAATTGACCTAATCTATGAAAAACCTTTTGGTCCAGAACCATGTTTTATTACCTAAATAACTTGCATTTGCTTTTATTGTAGTTAAATGTCTACCAAATTACTCGTAAGACAGTCTTATCATTAAAGCTTAGGCTAAAACACCCTCCAAATCTTAGAAAAAAGTCTTCCTATTTTAGTCATGGGTACCTCTGGAATTAGAAAAAAAAATGTGAAAGGGTACCTAGAGTATTAAAAGATGAAAATCTCTTTGTTGTTAAACAGTTCCTAGGGTCCTGTTAATCATATTCAAAAAATTGACTGCTATAGTGAGGCCTTGCACAGAGGGGCAGTGAGTCAGAATGGCACCAAAATAATGAGTTGTATCAGCCCACCATTCATTCAATAATATTTATTGAGCGCTTACTATGTGCAGAGTACTGTACTAAGCACTTGGAATGTACAAATTGGCAACAGATACAGTCCCTGCCCATTGATGGGCTTACAGTCTCCCAGCAGTGCTACCCCTGTCTCCGGCTCAGACTCTTAGGTCACAGCCATTGCTACTGTTTCCTGGCTTTGTGTTGCCCCTCCTTTCTGCCTTGCACCACTGCTGCTGAACTGACTTTGACTGGCATGTGGGTGCTTGCCTTAGGGTACCCTTCTGCAGTCAGTCAGACAGTCAATCTTATTTATTTAGTTCTGTGTGCAGAGCACTGTACTACGCACCTGAGAGAGTACAATATAATGATAAACAATTCCCTGCCCACAATGAGCTTGTAGTCTAGAGGTGGATAGAGGCATTAATATGATTAAATTCTTCATTACCCTTAACCTTGGACATTCAACCTTTATTACCTCCATCCACAGCCCCACAGCACTTACTTGCATAGAGAAGCAGTGTGGTCCAGTGGACAGAGCACGGGCCTTGGAGTCAAAAGGACATGGGTTCTAATCCTGGCTCCACCACCTGTCTGCTGTGTGACTTCAGGGAAAGTCACTTAACTTCTATTTGCCTCACTTACCTCATCTGTAAAATGAGGACTAAGACTGTGAGCCCTATGTGGGACATGGACAGTGTCCAACCTGGTTAACTTCTATCTAGAACAGTGCTTGACACATATTAAGGGTATAAAAATATCATCATTCTTATTATTAATGCCTCTCTCCCCCTCTAGACTGTAAGTTCTTTGTGGGCAGGTAATGTGTCTACCAACTCTACTGTACTCTCCATACAGTGCATTATATAAGTAAGTGCTCCATAAATACTATTGATTGATTGATGGATTGACTGATACCCATAAATAGCTTCTTCTAATCCAGGCCCAAGCAGTGGAGTATTTGTCACAGGAAAATAAGGCTTTGAGGAATCTTTTACTTAGAAAGATACAAATATTTCTGAAGAAGTAAATGGAATATGCTGTGTGAGAGAGAGAGAGAGAGAGAGAGAGAGAGAGAGAGAGAGGAAAAAAGAGCAGAGAGGATAAACGAACAGGGATCTGTTGAGTTTAAATCCTTGCAGACTCAATTTTCCTTTTCAAACTCAACTCCAACTCTTTGAGGTTAGAGATTTGTTTGCTCTTGCCCCCCTCCAAAAAAATGACTTCCTGCTTGAGAGAGGAATGGAGACTCAAGGATACTGGGGCCTTCAGAAGTTTGACTTTGAAAAAGCCCCAGGAGGCTTCTCAGACATCAAACCATTCTTACAAAATGACACTCTGATATGTTGAGTGTAAAAGAATCAGGGATGTGTGGATTACACCTCTCTCATAAAGCTTTGAGCTTAAAAATTATGGGGCAACACAACTGGCTAGAGATCCTGGAAGAATTTGCTGGGTTCAATGCACTGGGAGACCCAACTTTTCAGACCCAACACTGGGCCAAGGTGGCCTAGTGAGAAGAGCACGGGCCTGGGAGTTAGAGGATATAGGTTCCAGTTCCAACTCAGCCACATACCTGCTATGTGACCTTAGGCAAGTCACTTAACTTCTTTCGATTTTCTCTGCCTCAGTTCCCTCTTCAGCAAAATGGAGATTCCCTCCTACTTAGACTGTGAACCCCATGTGGGACCTGATATTCTTGCATCTACCCCAGTGTTTAGAACAGTGCTTAACAAATAATAAAAATAATTCTGGTATTTGCTAAGCACTTCCTATGTGCCAGGCTCTGTACTAAGCGTTGGGTTGGATACAAGCAAATCGGGTTGGACACGGTCCCTGTCCCCTGTGGGGCTCACAGTCTCAATCTTCATTTTACATGAGGTAACTAAGGCCCAAAGAATTGAAGTGACTTGCCCAAGGTGACACAGCAGATAAGTGGCAGAGCCAGGATTAGAACTCATGACCTTCTGACAACCAGGCTCTATCCTTTATGCCACACTGCCTCTCTATATACCACATTTGTTATAAATTATGAAGCTCATTGTGGGGAGACAAGGTGTCTTCCACCTCTGTTACTTTAGACTCTCCCAAGCACCTACTACAATGCCCTGCACACAATAAGTTTTCAATAAATATAATTTATTGATTTATTGTGATGATTATTATGATGATAACCATTAGTATTATTTCATCCAGAGACAGCTGTTGGGCCCAGTCTTTGGGTCTGAGTAATCCTGACCAAACATGCTTTTACAGTTACTATAGCAACAACAGCTTTAACCCTCTCAACGGGAGCCATAATCTGATTTTGGAAGGGCAGGTGTCTGAGGAGAGTTTAGTCTGAAGACTAAGGAGACATTTGGTGGAGGAGCCTGCTGAACAGACATTGCCCAGAACACCAGATGGGCCGTGCTTTGTTTGTCTCTCTTCCTCATTCTACCGTCAGGTCTCTGAGGCCAGGGAGTCGGGGGATTTGCTTCTCTTGTCCTGTACTAAGCTTAATTCAGTGTTTAGCACTCAATACATGTTTGTGACAGACATTCTAAATAATCTTCCACCTGGAGATAGAGAAAAAATTCCTGAGAAAGGAAGCCATTTGTTTGGGAGAGTGGTAATAAATTTAGCTGCATCTTAGATCAACACAGTGGATATAAGAGGAAGCAGGTAATTGGTATCCATTACTTATGTTTCCTGAGTGCTTGCTTTGCACACTGTACTAAGAATTTGGGAGAGTACAATGCATTAGAGTAGGCAGACACGTTCCCTGCCACAGGGAGGTTACAGACTAGGGGATGACTCTCTTAGGGCAGGTTTATTCAATGCAATAGCTCCACAAAGTTGACTTTTTGACCATCTAACCCGCCCAGGGCAAATCGCATTAGCAGAGGAAAACTACTCCCTCCTCGGTACTGCCTCCCAACAGGAAAAGCTAAATTAGCAGTGAGAGCTGATCACTGTCTGGCTCTCCACTTGGACCAACCAGAGAAGACAGGATTCAGGAAAAGGGCATGGTATTGATGGCATAAAAAAGAGGGAAACTGAGGGTAATCAGAACTTGTAAAATCTGAGCCCCTTCTGATAAACCTGAAGGAAAGATCCTGAGTTCAGAACTGAGGTTGCGAATTTCATTGTGAAAATGGTGAGCTGAAGAGAACTGTCCACACACAACACACAGTCTCTGTCTGACATGGGCCTCACACTCTTAATTCCAATTTTTCAGATGAGGTAACTGAGGCCCAGAGAAATGAAGTCCCCAAAGTCACACAGCAGACAAGTAGCGGAACCTGGGTTAGAACTCAGGTCCCTCTGACTACGAGGCCCATGGTCCATCCACTAAGCCATGCTCCTTCTAAATTATCTGAAGCCTTGGATGTGAAGGGGGAGTGGTTAACCCTGAGGTAACTGTAGAAGATTCAGTTAGGTGGCTTGAAATAACAGTTCCTTTGTTATTTAATCAAGAAATGTTATGTGCTTCAATCACCGTCTGCTAAAACCCTATTGCTGGAAAGTAGGCAGGAAGGTGCTTGACTCTAGTTTACTGGAGAACTCTACTAGTGTGAGATTAAAGGGGAAAGCTGAAACTCCACGGCAAAAACACCACTGTCTCAGAGCAAGGATTGGCTGTCTGATGCCCTTGCCATTTGGGTGTGTTGATCTGATGAGCCAGGGGGGGGTGGTGGTAGAGAATTGAGAGTGTTTTAAGGTTTTTCAAGAGATTTTTGGAAATTTCCCCAGTCCTTGGCAGGAAAACCTCCTTGACTTCTCTTACTTGCTTCCGACACTGTGGACCTCACCCATGTCCTAGAAATGTGATCTCACCTTGGTTTTTCTGTTGCAGTCGTCTCCTGGTTTTCATCTTACCTCTGTCCATTCTGTCTCTGTCTCCTTCTCCAATTCTTCCTCTGCCTCCCAGTCCCTAACTGTGGGTGTCCCTCAGGGCTCTGTTCTGAGATCCATTCTTGTCTCAATTTACTCTGCTTCCCATTTCCACAGCTATGTCTACATGGATGACACCCAAATCTATCTTGTTGGCCCTGACTTCTCTCATCTTCAATATTGCATCTCCCCTGCCTCCACATAGATGCTCCCAGCACCTTGGCTTAAAGTGTCCAAAACTAATCTTCCCTCCCGAATCCTCTCCTAACTTTCCCATAACTGTTGACAACTCCACCATCCTCGCCATAATCTTGACATTATCCAACACTCCTCCCTCTCTTTCAACTCCCATATTCTGCCTGCCAACAAATCCTGTCCATTCTGCTTCCACATCATTTCCAGAATCCTCCCCCCATCTCTGTACAAATAAGTCCCCCGCCCTGATCCAAGGGCTTGTCAAAACCTAACTGGACTGCCGCATCTGCCTCCTTCACTGACTTCCTGCCCGTCAATGGGCAGGGATTGTCTCTATCTGTTGCCGAATTGTACATTCCAAGTGCTTAGTACAGTGCTTTGCACATAGTAAGCGCTCAATAAATACTATTGAATGAATGAATGAATATTCCCTATTTCTGCTGCCCAGATGACTTTTCTAAAACATCATTCTTCATTAGTCTCCCTATTCCTCAAAAACCTCCAATGTCTGTTCATTCCTGAATGAATTGATTTAGCTCTTTACTAAGCCTTAAGAGCCAAGAAATGGGTGATCTGGACCCAATTTTGCTAATCCATCGTTAAACATTTGCTAAGCCCTTCACTAGTCCTCCCAACCTGCTGGCAAATTAGGTCAACGCTTAGCTTCATTTCTCTAGTCCTCCAGATGAGAAAACTGAGACACAGAAATGGTAAGGGACTTGGAAGATGAAGTGGAAAGAGAGGCGTGTGTGTGTGTGTGTGTGTGTGTGTGTGTGTGTGTGTGTGTGTCTATGGGAGCGGGGGGATGTGTGGAAGAAAAGAGGCCCTCCCTGGCCCCATATTTTATTGGATCAGACTCTTTAGACAGAATCCTTTGTCCAGAAATCAGGGTGTATTCCTGGAAGACTCTAATTTGGGAGCCTGGAGAGATGACATGACTCTCCAGCTACAGGAGAGGTGGCTGGAAGATTGTGCTGTGTCTTAGTTCATCAGCTCCACCCCCGATTTCCTGAACTGCACTTTTGGCAAAGGGGCTGACACTGAGAAACGATTCTCCCTGCCAGGAGATTCCTGTGTTAATTTGCTAGCAGGCGGGGACCTGAGATCTGCCTCAAAATTCAAGGGGCTGAGCTAATGTTCTCTGGGCCAAAATGGGTTCTGGATAGGATCTTTAATTCTGAGTTCTAATCCTGATGATGCCCTCAACTGTAAAACACTGGATGATTGCTGGATTTCATCATCTTTGAATGCTTATAATGAGCCTCACCTCTTGGGGATATTGTGTAGATGAATTAATTAATGCTTGTAAATTGAGATTTATTGAAATAAACCTGAAGAGTCTGTAGAGCTGTGTTATGTGATATATAATGGTATTTGTTAAGCACTTACTCTGTGTCAAGCACCTTTGTAATCACTGGGCTAGATAAAAGTCAATTAGGTCAGTCACAGTTCCTGTCCCATATGGGGCTCCCACTCTAAGAGGGAGAGAGAACAGGTATTAAATCCCCATTTTACAGATGAGGAAAATGAGGCAGAGCAAAGTGACTTGCCCAGGTTCACAGAGCAGGAAAGTGGATGAACTAGAATTAGACCCATGCTTTTTCCACTAGGCCCTTCTGCTACCTGGAACCTTGCAAAGAAGCAGTCTGGAAGTGACACAGAGTTTGGCTGAGCTGCTTTGGCAGCTGCTGTTCATATTCTCTCTGGAGCAAGGTGGAGATGGGTGTAGACTCCAGCGATACCAAATTGGGGCCAAGTGTTCTACTGCTGTTTTAAATCCTAATGGAAAGAGCATGGTCCTGGGAGTCAGAAGACCTGGGTTCTAATCCCGGCTCTGCCACATACGTCTTGTGTGATGTGGGGTAAATCAGATATCTTCTCTATGCTTCAGTTTTCTCAACTGTAAAATGGGGATTCTATACCTGTCCCTCGCCTATTTAGATTGTGAGCTCCATGTGGGACAGAGACTGTGTTTGACCTGATTATTTTGCATCTACCTAAGTGCTTAGTACATAGTAAGGGTTTAACAAATACTATTTTTATTATTATTATGCTCTGGAGTGTCCCCACTTTCTTCCCTTTGTCCTCCTACCTCACGGAACAGGGGAGTAACCTCTACTGCTCTTCTGCTCAGTTCCCCATGATTTCCCATCTCCTTGGGTTTCCAATCTGGAGAGATGGGAGGAATCAGACTCTCCAGCATCATTCAGATCCCCAAAGCAAAACTAGACCCATTATATATCCCCTGGGGGAAGGATTTCCAGACTTCGAGACTTCAGACAATTACTCTCCCCCACTTTACATCTCCTCCAAGAGACCCTCCCCAGTCTAGACCGTAAGCCCACTGTCTCTCTTTATTGCTGAATTGTACTTTCCAAGTGCTTAGTACAATGCTTTGCACACAGTAAGCACTCAATAAATACAGTTGAATGAATTGAATGAATGAAGCCCTTCTTTCCTCTTCTCCCATTCTCTACTGTCAACCTGACTTGCTCCCTTTATTCATCCCCACCTCTCAGCCCCACATGTACATATCTATAATATATTTATTTATTTACATTTATTTACATTAATATCTGTTTCCCCTTCTAGATTGTAAGCTCATTGTGAGCAGGGAATGTATCTGCTTATTGCTATACTGAATTCTCTCAAGCACTTAGTACAGTGTTTTGCCCACAGTAAGTGCTCAATAAATATTACTGAATGAACAAGAGGACAACCAAGACACCCTAAAGAGATTTGGGGAGAATGAAGAGTTAGGTTCTTTGGTGTTCTCTTTAGTTTTCCAAACAGGGGACTGACTAGTGAATCTGAAGTGGCCAATTCCATGGTAGAGTCAAGTTCCAGATCGGCCTGCAGCATTTTCCCGTGACTTATCTGGGCCAGAGATGGAGTCAGAAGTGGGAAGGTTAAGCACGATCCAGGGGAAAGATGTGGTGGAGGAGATAGAGGCCAGATGTAGCCTCCGCTAGGGAAATGTACAAACTTCAGGAAGTCAGGGGCCCTCTACAAACAAACAAAAAAAAAACGCTGAAGAAATTCCCTTCTCTCTCTCCATCAACCTCTTGCTCATATCCTCCTTTCTGTCTGGAGCTCCCTTCCACCCCTTCAATCTGACTTCGGTCACTTTCCCTCCACAGAAACCATCCTCTCAAAGGTCACAGATGATCACCTTCATGCCAAATCCAGTGGCCTCTTGTCTTGTCTTATGCTGCTGAGTTGTCTGCGACCCATAGCGACACCGTGGATATAACTCTTCCAGAACGCCCCACCTCCATCTGCAATCATTCTGATAGTGCATCTCTAGAGTTTTCTTGGTAAAAATACAGAAGTGTTTTACCATTGCCTCCTTCGCTCAGTGGTCTTTACTCGATCCTAAACTTCCTAGAGCTCTCAGCTTCTTTTAACACTGTGGACCACCCCCTTCTCCTAGAAACATTATCCAACCTTGGCTTCACTGACACTGTCCTCTGCTGGTTCTCCTTCCATCTCTCTGGCTGCTCCTTCTCGGTCTCTTTTGAAGACTCCTCCTCTGCCTCCCACCCTCAACTATGGGAATCTCTCTAGGTTCAGTCCTGGATCCCCTTCTATTCTCCATCTACACCCACTCCCTTGGAGATCTCATTCGCACCCATGGCTTCAACTCCCATCTTTCTCTGAATGCTTCCCAAATCTACATCTCCAGGCTTGATCTCACTTCCTCTCTGCACACTCGCATTTCCTCCTACCTTCAAGACATCTCTACTTGGATGTCCCACCATCGCCTCAAGCTTAATAAAGTCCAACCAGAATTCCTTATCTTCCCACCCAAACCCATCCTTCCCCTGATTTTCCCATCACTGTAGACAGCATCAATATCACAATCTTTTAGCTTTGCCATTATCCTTGACTTCTCTCTCTCATTCAACACACATATTCAAACCATCACTAAATCCTGTTGGTTCAACCTTCTCAAAATCACTAAAATCTGTCCATTCTGCTCCATTCAAACTGCTACCATGTTAATCCAAGTACTTATCCTATTCCGCCTTGATTACTGTACCAGCCTATTTGCTGATCTCCCTGCCTCCTGTCTCTCTCCACTCCAGTTTGTACTTCACTCTGCTGCTTTCATCATTTTCCTACAAAAATGTTCAGTCTATGTTTCATTCATTCATTCATTTATTGAGCATTACTGTGTGCAGAGCACTATACTAAGTGCTTGGGAGAGTACAATATAACCATAAACAGTCACATTCCCTGCCCACAATTAGCTTGCAGTCTAGAGGTGGAGACGGACATCAGTACAAATAAATGAAATTGCAGATATGTATAAAAGTGCTGTGGGGCTGGGAGAGGGGAAGAGGAAAGGGAGCAAGTCAGGGAGACACAGAAGGGAGTGGGAGATGAGGAAAAGAGGGGTTTGGACTGGGAAGGTCTCTTGGAGGAGATTTCAATAAGGCTTTGAAGCGCGGGAGAGTAATTGTCTATTGGATTTGAGGAGGGAGAGTGTTTCAGGCCAGAGGCAGGATGTGGGGTAGAAGTCAGCGGCGAGAAAGGAGATAATTGAGGCACAGTGAGAAGGTTAGCACTAGAGGACTGAAGAGTGTGGGCTGCGTTGTAAAAGGAGAGAAGTGAGGTGTTTTCCTTTTTTGCCAAAACTTCCTGGAGCAAGTTTAATATTAGGAAGCAAACTATTTGTAGAGGGGACAGAGAGGAGAGTTGATGTTTCTGGACACATGAGAGATGTAGGATAAGTGGGAGGACCCCTACCGTCTCACTGACTAAGCCCTCATTTCCCCTACTCCCTCTTCCTTCTGCTTCACTCGTGCTCTTGGATTTTTACTCTTTATTCACCCCACCCTCAGCCCCACAGCACATATGTACATATCCATAATGTATTTTAATGTCAGTCTCCCCTTCTAGACAGTCAACACCTTGTAAACAGGGAACAAATCTACCAACTCTTATATTGTACTTTCCCAAGTGCTTATTACAGTGCTCTGTATATAATAAATGGTATTTGTTAAGTGCTTACTTTGCCCCAAGCACTGTACTATGAACTGGGGTAAGTAGAAGACAATCAGGTGGGACACAGTTCATGTCCCATTTGGGCCTCTCAGTCTTAATCCCCATTTTAATAATAATAATAATGTTGGTATTTGTTAAGCGCTTACTATGTGCCGAGCACTGTTCTAAGCGCTGGGGTAGACACAGGGGAATCAGGTTGTCCCACGTGGGGCTCACAGTCTTAATCCCCATTTTACAGATGAGGGAACTGAGGCCCAGAGAAGTTAAGTGACTTGCCCACAGTCATACAGCCGACAAGTGGCAGAGCTGGGATTCGAACTCGTGAGCCCTGACTCCAAAGCCCATGCTCTTTCCACTGAGCCACGCTGCTTCTCTAGAGGGAACTAAGGGACAGAGAAGTTAAGTGACTTGACCAAGTTCTCCCAGTAGACAAGTGGAGGAGCCAGGACTAGAAACCAGGTCCACTGTTTCCAAAGCCTGCGCTCTTTCCACTAGGCTATGCTGTTTCCTAAGCACTCAATAAATACGATTCATTGATTGATTGATTGAGCCATGGAACTCTGGAGTCAACTCTCTATCCCCAAGAACCTAGACGTCAATTCGGGTGTCCGTCTGAAAGAATAGTTCAAGTTTTTCCAATTCTCCACCTATGTCTCCTTATGCTAAGTAAATCAGAATCCTACCCCATCCCAACCACGGTCCATGCGGAACAATAATTTTTAAAACACTAATATCAAGCCCTCCTAACATTATCCAGCTAACGTGTGGGTTGCCTTTAGAACCTCTAAGCTTCGTGCAAAATCTGAGAAACTTTTTCACCATCCTATTGGGCTTTTACTGTGCAAACACAGCCACACTGTACTTTCCAAACCAGAGCTCAAATCATTCAGCGCTTCACAGACTTTGCAGCTAATAATGTGTGCATTATTTTAAAGCAAAGGATTATCCTACAAACTGGAGGAGAAAGAACTAGAAAATTCCCCTAATGTCCCCTTGCTTCCTCTCCACAGCTCCATAGCTGGCACAAGGACTCTAACAGTAAAGATAAACCCTGGATCATTCTTTGGAAATTCTGAAGATGCAAGATCACTACTAGCAGTTGACTTGCAGTGAAACCCAAAGAATGAAAAAGGAAAATCCCATCTGGTCATTGAGAGCCAAGCATGTTGAATTTATTTTTTTCAGTTGGATTTGTTTTATATAATCCATTGGATTCCTCCCCAACAAATTCTTTTTTATTTTTCTTGGAAATTAAATATATTAATCTGTTAAAGCCTATCCCAGAGACCCAAGAGAGTCATAGAGCAGGTTTTGGCTACATGCAAGTTGTATGAAAATGAATTTTCCCAGGAAAGGTAGCAGGAAGCCATAGGTGGAGGAGAAACTATTGAGTTGAGAACGCGGGTCTGGGAATCGGAAGGACCTGGGTTCTAATTCTGCCATCCCCCTAATTTATCTGTGTGACCTTGGGCAAGTCATTTTGCTTTTTAGTGCCTCGGTTCCCTCATCTGTAAAATAGGTATTACTACTGTGAGCCTTAAGTGGGACATGGGCTGTGTCCAGCCTGATTAGCTTATATCTACCCCAGGGCTTACTACAGTGCCTGGCACATAGTAAGCACTTAATAAATACAATTAAAAAAACCACAACAAAGAAAAAACTTATGGGTCTATTAGTCCAGGTTTCATGGAATCCTAGAATTTTAGGGTTGGAGAGATCTGAAAAGATCATAGCCCTCTACTGGGTTTTCCCCCGACCACCAGCCCCAAACTCTGCTCTGCCATCAGGCAAGATCTCTCCTAAACTGCCTCCAAAGATATGTTTGAGAGATTTCCAGAGAAAGATAATAACAATAATAATAATGATAATCATTATATGATAATGATAATACAATGATAATAGCAATCATATTTGTTAAGCACTTGCTATGTGCCAGGCACAGTACTAAGCTCTGGAGTGGATACACGCACACCAGATCTCACAACCACACTTGGATAACCCATTCCAATGTTTCATCCAACTCTTTCAATAATTCTTCCTTATTTCTGACTTAGTCAATCAATAGATTTACTGAATCCTTATTTTTTACAGAGCACTTGGGAGAGTAGAAGTGGAGAATTCCTCAGACTGAGAGTAAATTCAATTCCTCTGTTTCTGTCCTTAGCTGAGACAACGATGAGCAAACCACCATTCTATGGGTCACAACCTTATCTTGACACTTAAGGTTATTAATTAATTAATTAATATTAATTAAGATAACTGTAAGAAATGCTACTCACTACATCATAAGCACTTTCCTATTCCTGTTCTAATCTTCTGATTCACTCTTGCTGAGAGCAAAGAGGAATGAAGGGAAAGTGTTACCCTGTATATGTAATTGGAAACTCTAGTCCCTTGGACTCAGGCATGTTTAGAGATCCCAAGAATTCTGGGACTAATTTTCCAGAAACTCTTGCCTGGCGAAGAAATACATAGCAAACCAAATCCCAGACAGGATGCCTGGAAACCCTGGATCTATGGTCATGTGATTTTCTCAACATCCTTCCATCTTCTTTTTCTAGGGGGAACTTTTACAGCTTACTTATATATCAGACCTTTGAACCACGTTTTCTACATCCCTGTTGGATTACGGAGTCCAGAAGCACACACAAGACTCTTACCTTAATAGGGAGATATGGGTTTGATTTGCTCCTCCAAGTTGACACGGGCTCATTGGTTACGCCTTTCTGGAAAAAAAACCTTCCAGCCCCCTTTGCGCTCACCCGTCTATTGAGTAGCCAGACCCAATTCTCCCCACTATATGGAAAAGAACAGCAACTGGGGCAACTAAGCTAGATTGTTTCATCATTTCTCCTTCCTGCTTCAGGGTAGTTGTCCAGTGATCGGTTTTTTAATATACAGGCTGGTTTCCAGCTGGTCTGTCCCCTTTCCAGGTCAGATATGACAGTGGGCAGTGTTAAACCTGGGGTTTTCATTTTCAACAACCAGACTCCCTCTGTCTTGGCTCCTGCTACTGAGTTCTATTGCTCAGCCACAGCACCTATGTTCAGAGGGAACGCCATCTTCTCTGCCGAACATGACTCCCTCAATGCCCCTTGTCCCTCTGTTGATCTCACACCACCAATGCCCACTGCTTCCTCCCTCCTGAGCCCGAGCCACAGAACACCACTGGAGGAATCCAGGCAGCTGGCACCACTTAAAATTCATCCTCACGTTCTTTAACTCTGCCCTCTCTTTGGCTCAGCGACATTATTTCTCTTCTTTCACCTGCTCCCCTGCTCAATGCCCTCACCAACTACTTTAGTAAGTCAGTCAGTTGTATTTATTGATCGCTTACTGTGTGCAGCGAGAGTACAATATAACAATAAACAGACACATTCCCTCCCCAAAGTGAGCTTACAATCTAGAGGGGAAGGCAAACATTCATATAAATAAATAAATACCAGATATGTACAAAAATGCTGTGGGGCTGGGATTGGGGGGAATGAATAAAGGAAGCAAGTCAGAGTGACACAGAAGGGAGTGGGAGAAGAGGAAAGAAGGGTTTAGTCAGTGCTTCTTGGAGGAGATGTGCCTTCAATAAGGGTTTGAAGGTGGGGAAAGTAATTGCCTGTTGGATAAGATGAGGGAAGGCCAGAGGCAGGTCGTGGGAGAGGGGTCGGCAGCAAGATAGACGAAATCGAGATATAGTGAGAAGGTTAACATTAGAGGATCAAAATGTGTGGGCTGAGTTATAGTAGGAGAATAGCAAGATAAGCTAGGAAGGGCTAAGTTGATTAAGTGCTTTAAAGTGTGCGGTAAGGAGTTTCTGTTAGACATGGAGGTGGATGGGCAACCACTGGAGTTTCTCGAGGACTGGGGAAATACAGCCTGAACGTTTAACTCTCAGTTTCTCCATCTTCCTGCCCTACTTTTACCAGGGAAAACTTTGCCAACTATTCTGTCTACCAACTTGAAACCATGAAGTGTGAACTCCCCAAGTTCTCCTCTGCCCTTCCCCAGATTCTCCTCTCCAACTCCATCATTCTTCTCAGCCATCATTCCAGAGGTGACCCGCTTGATTTCAAATTCTCCTTGCTTTTCTTGCACTTCTAACCTCACCTCTTTACATCTTCTAAAAAATCTTATATCCACTCTCCTTTCTTTCCTGATTACCGTCTTCAAGTGTTTGCTCTCGGATGGCTCCATTCCCACTGTCTTCAAGCATGCCTAGAGCTCTCCTATCCCCATTCTCTGGATCCCACTGTACTGAAGGGATTGCCTCATCTCCCTCCTATTAGTCTTGTCCAAAATTTCAACCAGGTTATATACACCCACTGCCTTTACTTCCTCCCTTATAATTTCTTTTTGGTCTCTCTACTATCCGGTTTCTTTCACTCCATTGAGATTTCTCTCTCCAAGGTAACCAGTGAAAATCTCCAAGGTCTCCTTGAAAAATCCAATGGACTTTATTCTGTCCTAATCCTCCGCAATCTCTCAGCTACCTTTGACACTGTGGATTTACTCATCCCTCCTGAAAACACCATCTAACGTATTCTCTGCTCTTATCTTTCTGGCCGATCCTTCTCTATTTCCTTTGCCAGCTCTTCTTCTGTCTCCTACTCCTTAACTGTGGGGGAATCTCAAGGTTCTGTTCTGTGTGTGATTTTTACTTCAGACCCCTTACTGACCTCTCTCTCTCTGCTTCCAGTTTTGTCTCTCTCCAGCCCATACTTCGCTCTGCTGCTCAAATCTTCTTTTCTAAAACTTCATTCTGCCCACCTCTCCTCACTCCTCTAAAGTCTCCAGTGGTCACCCATTCCTGTTCATATCAAGCAGAAAGTCCTGATCCTTGGCCTTGAGGCACTCTATCAGCTCTCTCCCCATTTACTTATCTATTCTCTTCTCCCACTAAACCCTACCTCACATGCCTCATTCCTCTTAAGTCAACTTATTTAATGTGCTTGCCTCATTCTCATCTCTCTTGCTGCTGACCTCTTGCTCACACCCTCCCTCCTGCCTGGAACTCCTTCCCACTTCACATTCAGCAGACCACTGATCTTTCTATCTTTAAGTTCCTTCTGAAATCACATCTCCTCCAGGAGGCTCTCCCTGACTAATCTCTCATTTCCCTACCTTATTTCCCCCAACTGTTGCTTCAGCACTTTCACATCACCTAAGCATGCCCTCCCGCAGTACTTATGTACAAATCTTTATACTCTATTACTTCTTTCTGTCTGTTATTTTCATGAATTTCCTCAGCTAGATTGTAAATCCTTGAGGGCAGTGATCATATCTACTCTCTCTCTCAAGTGCTTAGTAAAGTGCTCTGCACATAGTAAATGGTCAACAAATACCACTGTTGGGAAACAAGGTATAATATAATTGGACTATGTATTGGCCTCAACATATACTGATTTCTCATTTCCACAGGATCACAGAGTGTTTGGATAGGACAAAGTGGGAATTGTTGTTCTCCACCAGAGGAGGAGACATTCATTTAAAAACCTAAGGATGATAGATTCAAAACAATTAGAAGCAAACACTTCTTTATGCAGCAGTTGGTAAGCATATTCATTCATTCAATAGTATTTATTGAGCACTTACTATGTGCAGAGCACTGTACTAAGCACTTGGAATGTACAATTGGGCACATTCATCATTTCAGCAATTTGGCATAAGCATATGAAATTTGTTACAATAAGAGGGTGAGCAGACTAAAAATATCAGTAGGTTCAAGAAAGGGTTGTATTCATTTAAGGGCAAGTGACCCATGATGAGTCAGAGCAGCGTGACTTAGTGGATAGAGCACTGGCCTAGAAATCAGAAGGACCTGGGTTCTAATCCTGGCTCTGCCTTGTGTCTGCTGTGTGACCTTGGATAAGTCACTTCACTTCCTCTGTGGTCCCAGTTACCTCATCTGACAAAGGGGGATTAAGACCATGAGCCCCATGTGGCTGGCACAAGAGACTGTGTTCAACTTGATTTGCTTATATCCACCCTAGCGCTTAGTACAGTGTCTGGCACATAGTAAAAGCTCAACAAATATCACCATTGTCATTATTAGAAGGCAAATTGTCAGAACTCTGGAAGAAGATTTGGAAGGAGGAAGAGGAATTAATTGTTTCTTTAAAAAGCATTTTGAATTCTCTGTGAATTAAAATTATCTTTGGTAAAGAGGGCTTTGAATTATCAGTGGATTGAAGGAAAGTTTGGGACGTAGAAGAGAATAAATTTAGGAGGGGATGTCAAAGTAGGCAGTCACTGCTCAGTTCCTCCAAGTAACCTGTTGCCATTGTCAGAGACAGAGTCCTAGCCTACATGGATAATAATAATAATAATGATATTTGTTAAGTGCTTACTATGTGCCAAGCACTGTTCTAAACGCTGGGGGAGATACAAGGTAATCAGGTTGTCCCACATGGGGCTCACAGTCTTAATCCCCATTTTACAGAAGAACTAACTAAGGCACAGAGAAGTGACTTGCCCAAGATCACACAGCAGACAAGTGGCGGAGCCAGGATTAGAACACATGTCCTCTGACTCCCAAGCCTGTGCTTTTTCCACTAAGCCATGCTGCTTCTCTACTAAGTCACAGTGTTTCTTTGGATCAATGATCTGCGGTAATTATGGCATTTCTAAAGTTCTTATTTTTTCTCATTGCTATGAATTTTATGGTGATTTCTACATATTAGTCAAATAGCCCATAAAATCATCTAGTCTTCTCATTCCCACTTCACAGGTGGGAAGATTGAGGCACAGAAGCAAAGTGATGTAGTGGAAAGAGTGTGGGTTTGGGAATCAGAGGACCTGTATCCTTATCCTGGCTCTGCCACTTATGTGCTGGGCGATGTTGGGCAAGTCACTTAAGTTCTCTGGGCCTCAGTTTCCTCATCTGTAAAATGGGAATTAAATACCTCCTCTCTTATCCCCTTAGACTTTGAGCCCTTTATGGGACAGAGATTGTGTCCACCCTGATTATCTTGTATCTATCCCAGGGCTTGGCATACAGTAAATGTTTAACAATATTATTATTAATAATAAAGAGCAATGAAATGACTGCCTAAGATCACATGGGAAGCAATGCCAAAGTACCCTTTGAACTCGATACACCTAAGGGTCAGCATTCTATTTAGCCCAAAATCCTGAGGAAATTAAGTAGTGCTCTCCCTTATATTAGAGAAAAAAATGCTGACTCCAAAAAGTTAAGGGACTCTTCCCTAATCAGGGCACAGGACAGTGGAAGAAACAGAAATAGAATTTTCAAGTACAATCTGTTCTCAATTATTCACGAGTTAACTGGGGACTGGGATTTTAATCCACAGATAATTCAATACCTTTTTACCAAAACATTTCATTCCCTTCCCTTCTTTCCAAACCTTCCAGAGTTCTGACAAGCTGCCTTCTCTGTTACTCTCCCACTGGGAAGGTTTAACAGTGCAATATGCCTAAAGGCAGGAAGGCAAGGCAAGTAGGCAGAAGGAGAAAAGAGAAAAAAACAGGAGCCTACAAAGTCCTCTAAATGGATAAACAGTCCCTCCCTAATCACACCTAGTTAGCAGCCTTACTCTGTTGTGTCCACTATTAAACAGGACAGTACAGTTTTCAGATCAGTTTAAAGGCGATCACTCTCCCACCTTCAGAGCCTATTAACTCTGCATCTTCTCCAGAGTCCTTTCCCGACTATGCCCTCATTTCCTCTTCTCCCACTTCCTTCCGCATTGCCCTGATGTGCTCCCTTTATTCTCCCCTCCCTCAGGTCCTCAGCACTTAAATACTTAGCTATAATTTGTTTATATTAAGGTCTGTCTCTCCATCCCGTAAGCTCATTGTGGGCAGGGAATGTGTCTACTGACTGTTATACTGTACTAATCTAAACTTGTAGCACAGTGCTCTGAACATAAGTGCTTAATAAATATTGATTGATCGATTTATTGGTCTGTCCTTTGTCCTATTCCTATACTGTAGCAGACACTTTTAAACCTGTGTTGGTATTTCCAGCTCCAAGTCTCTCTCTGCCCTGGCTCCTGCTACTGAGTTCCCTGGCTCGTACTCCAGGCCAGACTTCACGCACGCAGCCCTGAGAGGAGAACGCCAAAGCTCTGGACCAGTCATGGAGGTCAGGGTGCCCCCCAAGAAATGCTCAAGAATCTAGGCGAATTAAGCAGATCATTGCAAGAAGGCAGCGATATGATGTCATCATATTATACTCTGTGCTGGTGCAGCCTACGTGATGTCACCCATATCTCGGGGTCCCATTTCTTGAACTGCCATCCCTGGCCACCCTGGCTATGATCCAGCCCGCTGTTTAATAAACCTTTTCTCCCCTCTTCTCTCTTGCCCCAGAAATAGTTTGCTCAACTGTAGGGTGTGAACTGAATGAATTGTTAGGTGTTAAACAGAAACCATTAACCTGTATCATCCTAACAAGTGACTTGTGCCCCCTGAAAAATGTATGTCTGATCTAACCGGGTCACTTTCATTCTCTGAACACTGATCCCTAAAGAGGATATGGCTAGCTACTTTTATGTCCCTAAATTTCTGACTTTCGGTGTCCCATAGCCCTGATCTCCTGTCCTTCATTTTTATTTTGGCAGGGGGGAGCCTTAAGAAAAGCTAGCGTTTCCTAGAGATGGATGCGATTCAGAGATGGGGTGTGATTCCTGTGTAAAATGTTATGGGTTTCTTTTCAGAGATTAATAGAGGTGGTTTCAACATTAGCATCGGTAATGACTGCAATGTTATAAAATGACTTTGCCTTTAAATAGCACCATCCCTTCAAGTTGCTCAGGAAATATGAGCCAATGAAATTCCGGGTAGTGACTTCTGAGGGGAACTGAAGAAAGGGAAAAAGGATAAAGATAAGGGCAGCACAACCTGAGTTACCCGTGTGTGTGTGTGTGTGTGTGTGCCTGCGTGCGTGCGTGCGTGTGATTATCTGATCTGAAGATAATGTCGGGGACTCTTAAATTTTTATCCACATGTTCAGGTGTGACTGAAAAGACTGGTCTATGACCTATAATAATAATTATCATTATTATCCTTAAGAAATACTTCTTAAGCACTTACTAGGTGCCATATACTAAGTGTTGGGTAGACGCCCCATAATCACATTGGACGCAGTCCCTGTCCCACATCAGGCTCACAGTCTAAGGGAGTGAGATTTAAACCCCATTTGATAAATGAGGAATCCGAGACCCAGAGAAGCTAAGTGATTTGCCCAAGATTACACAGCAGACCAGTGGCAGAGCTAGAATTAGAACCTAGGTCCTCTGACTCACGGGCCAGTGCTCTTTCCACTAAGCCACTCTGCTTTTGGTGCCCTCTGAACCCTTCCATGCTGTGCATACGTCCTTTGCTGTGCTGTTAGCATTTGTCCTTTGTAGAATTTCCGGAAAATAAATCCAGGACAGTTTAATCTAAATGCCAAACGCTGCACCGCCATGCTGGAGACATAAAATGGGTTCCAAATCCAGGGCTCCTCCTCCCTGGGCCACTACTAGATCCAAAGAGTGACTCATATAGTCCTCCAGACAAAAGGAAGACAGCTGCTTCGCTAAACCTCAAGGAAGCTGGGGGTCATGAGGAAAGAGGTGAAGTCCCAGGACTGCCCATCCTGGAAGCCCTTCTGGAGTTTTCCCTGGGATTTTCACTCCACTGAATCTGAAGAAAATCCTGAAAGTTGCAAACCAAGTCTGACCCCAGATCCAGTGCTATGGGGAAATATTTGTGTTGGATCAAGGGAGAACTCCACCCAAGATGCATAAAGTGTGCCAGAATTGCCTAGTGCCAAAGCCTCCTCCTTAGAGTATTATTTAGTTCACTGAAACAGTAATTTACTAAATGGGTCCCTACGGGTTGAAAGTATTAACAAAACTTCCAAAAGGGTCTAATTTACAACCCGAGAGTGGTTCAGGCATGGCGGAGGCTCCAGATTATGGCATAAATACTTCTCCTCCCTCCTTTTTTATCTGAGTATTTATTAAGTGCTTTCTATGTAGCATTCAATCAATCAGTGGAATTTACTGAGCACTTACTATGTGCAGAGCACTGTACTAAGCACTTGGAAGAGTACAATATAATAATAAACAGATACATTCCCTGCCCACAACAAACGTACAATCTAGAGGGGGAGACAGACATTAATATAGATAAATTACAGATATATGAGTATGTAAATATTACTCTGTACATATTACAGTTAACAGATGTCCTGAGAAAGTAAGAGCAAAGTGATTCAGAGAGCGTTCCCACCTGCCAAAGTGTCTGCCCGGCCTCACCTGGGGACCCCCACCCGGCTCCCCTAGAATGAGAGACCCTGGGGTTGGCAGTGTTTCTCTCTCCCCCTCCCCAAGAGCATTGTACTAAGCACTTGGGAGGGTACAATACAACAGAATTAGCAGACACATTTCCTGCCTATAATGAACTTACCGTCTACAGAGGGAGACATATTAATATTAATAAATTAGTGATTAATAATATATAAATTAAAGATACGTACATAAGTGGTAAAGGGTTGAGAGTGGGGCAAATATTAAATGCCCAGAGGTCACAGATTCAAGTGCGTAGATGACACAGAAGGGAGGGAGAGCAGGGGGAAAGAAGGTTTAGTCGGGGAAGACCTCTTGGAGGACATGTGACCTTAATAATACTTAGAAGGTGGGGAGACTGGTAGTCTGGCTTGTTCCAGGCTAGGGGAAGGATGAGGGAAAGGTATTGTAGGTGTGATAGGCAAGATCGGGGCACAGGGAGTAAACTGGTGCTAAAGGAGCAGAGTGTGCAGGCTGTAGAAGATCAGTGAGACAAGATAGGGGATGAACTGACTGAGTGCTTTAAAGCCAAAGGTAAGGAGTTCTGTTTAATGTGGTTGTGGATGGGTAGCCACTGGTGGTTCTTGAGGAGTGGAAAGACATGGATTTAATGCTTTTTTAAGAAAAATGATAATAATAATGTTGGTATTTGTTAAGCGCTTACTATGTGCAGAGCACTGTTCTAAGCGCTCGGGTAGATACAGGGTAATCAGGTTGTCCCACGTGAGGCTCACAGTTAATCCCCATTTTACAGATGATCTGGGCAGCAGAGTGAATTATGGACTGGAGAGAGGGGAAGACAGGAGGCTGGGAGGTCAGCAAGAAGGCGGATGCAGTATTCAAGGTGGGATAGGATAAGTGCTTGGATCAGTGTAGTAGCAGTTTGGATGGAGAGGAAAAGGTGGATTTTAGCCACATTGTTAAGGTAGAACTGACAGGATTTGGTGACAGACTGAATATGTGAGTGGAATGTGAAAAATGAGTGTAGGACAATGCCAAGTTTATGGGCTTGTGAGATAGGGAGGATGTAGGTATTGTCTACAGTGATGGGAGAGACAACGGGAGGATGAGATTTGGGTGGGAAGCTAAGGAGTTGTTTTGGACATATTTAGTTTGAGAGTGTCAGGGGGACAACCAGGTAGAGGTTTCCTGAAGGCAGGAGGAAATGTTAAGATTGTAGGGAAAGAAAGAGATGGAAGCTGAGTATGTAGATTTGGGAATCATTTGGATAGAGATGGTAGTTGAAGCCATGGGAGCGAGTGGGTTTTTCAAAGGAGTGGGGGTAGATGGAGAATAGAAGGGGACCTCCAACTGAGCCTTGAGGGATCCCCACTGCCAGAGGGTGGGAGGGAGTGGAAGACCCAGCAAAAGAAACTGAGAAGGAGTGGTCAGAGAGACAGGATGAGAACCTAGAGGATAGTGTCAGTGAAGCCAAGGATGGATAAAGTGTCAAGGGGAGGGGGATGGTCTACAGTCTCTAAGGCAGCTGAGAGGAATAGAAGGATTAGATTAGAGTAGAGGCCATTAGATTTGGTGAGAAGACGGTCATTCGTTACCTTCAAGAGGGATGTATCCATGGAGTGAAGGGGGCGAAAGCCAGATTGGAGGGGATGGAGGAGAGAATTTGGAAGAGAGGAAGTGGCAACAGAGGGTGTAAGCAACTCTTTCAAGAAGTTTGGAGACAAATGATAGAAAGGAGTTGGGGTGATAACTGGAGGGAACCATGGGATCAAGGGAGGATTTTTTTTTTTTTTGCATAGGGGACATGTAAGCATGTTTGAAAGTGGTGAGGAAGAAGCCATTGGAAAATGAGCAATTGAAGATGGCAGTCAAGGAGGGAAGTAGGAGGGGGATGAGTGTGTTAGAAAAAGTATGAAGTAATGTGTTCAGAAACACGGGTGGAGTGGATGGATTTAGAGAAGTGGTGAGAGGTGGCAGATCTCATCTTGAGTTATTGTAGGAAATATAGGAAGAATTGAGATGGAGAGTTGAGATTTGAGAGTTGAGTTAAGAAGGAGGGGAGTATTGGAGAGGAACAGAAGAGATTTTAGGGAAATCACACCTGAAGGTTTCAATTTTATTGATGAAATATTTGGCCAGGTTATTAAGGAAAAAAGATGGTGGGGTTGAGGGACTGGAGGTTTGAGGAAGGAGTTAAATGTTTGGAACAGCTGGCAGGGGCAGTGGGTATGGGACTGAAATAAGAAGGAGAAGTATTGTTGTCAGGCAGTGGAGAGGGCCAAATTGAAGCAAATCAGAATAAATGTTAAGTGGACAAGGTCAGAGAGATATCTGGATTTCCTCCAACAGCGTTCCTCAGCTCGGGCACAGGAGCGGAGGAAGCGGACTGTCGAGGTGATCCATGGTTGTGGGTTAGTGTTGCAAGAATGGCAGAGGGACAGGGGAGCAAGGGAATTGAGTTCCCTGGAGAGGGTGGTGTTGAGTGTGTTGATTGTACATCAGGAGAAGGTAGTTTGAGAATGGAGACCAAATGGGGTAGGTTAGCTGTAGAATATTGGAGGGAGTCAAAAGAAGGAGGTCTCTGTGGGGGAAAAGAATAGATTTGTCAGGGGTGGGATGTATGGGAAATGGAGCAGGTGAGGAGGTTGTGGTCTGATAGAGGAATTTTCAAGATTAGTCAGAGTAGAGAATGTACAGTTACTGGAGATTATTAGGTCAAGTGTGTGCCCAGATTGGTGAGTATGTGAAGTGAGATGAATTGCTGAATTGCACTTTCCAAGCACTTAGTACAGTGCTCTGCACACAGCAAACACTCAATAAAAATGATTAAATGAATAACTGAGGTGGAGTAGGAAGTCAATGGAGTAGAGGAGTAAGAGGAAGTAGAGGAAGTGGCTAGTGCCAGGCACTGTAGTAAGCATTGAGGTAGCTACAAAATAGTCAGATTTCCCCGGTTTACTCCATTCTAATCCTCCCGGGTCTCTCAGGTGCCTTCAACACTACCACCTACCCCCTTCTTCTTGAAACATTATCCAACCTGAACTTCCTTGACAGTGTTCTCTCCTGGTTCTCCTCCTATCTCGCCGACTGCTTCTTCTCAGGTTCTTTTGCTGGCTCTTCCTCTGCCTCCCACCCCCTTATTGTGGGGGTCCTTCAAGGTTCAGTTCTGGGTCCCCTTCTATTCTCCATCTACACCCACTCCCTTGGAGAATTCATTTGCTCCCATGACTTCAACTATCATCTCAACGTGGATGATTCCAGAAACTACATCTCCAGCCCTGATCTCTCTCCATCTCTACAGACTCACATTTCCTCCTGCTTTCAAGATATCTTTATTTTGGTGTCCCGCCATCATCTCAAACTTAACATGACCAAAACCGAACTCCCTATCTTCCCACCCAAACCCTGTCCTCCCGATTATTTTCCCAACGCCGTAGAAAACACCGCCAGCCTTCCTGTCTCACGAGCCTTAAGCCTTGGCGTTATCCTTGACTCCTCTCCCTCATTCAACCCACATATTCAATCTGTCACTATATCCTGTCGGTTCAGTCTTCACAGCATCATTAATATCCACCCTTTCTCTCCATCCAAACTGTTACCACATTAATACAAGCTCTCATCCTATCCAGCTTGGATTGCCCTATCAGCCTCCCCGTTGATCTCCCTACCTCCTTTCTCTCCCCACTTCAGTCCATTATTCACTCTGCTGCCCAAATCACTTTTCTACAAAAACATTCAGTCCATGTTTTCCCACTCCTCAAGAATCTCCAGTGATTGCCCACTCACCTCTATATCAAATAGAAATTTCGTGCCATCAACTTTAAAGTACTCAATCACTTTGCCCCCTCCTACTTCACCTCGCTACTCTCCTACTACAACCCAGCCCACTCGCTTCTCTCCTCTAATGCCAACTTTACTCACAGTACCTCGATCTCATCTACCTTGTCGCTGACCACTTGCCCTCTTCTTGACTTGGCCTGGAACGTCCTTCCTTTTCATATCCAACAGAAAATTACTCTCCCCTACTTCAAAGCGTTATTGAAGGTACAACTTTCCCTACTTAAGCCCTCATTTCCTTTTCTCCCATTCCCTTCTGCATTGCTCTAATTGGCTCCTTTATTTAGCATCCCCTCAGCCCCTCAGCATTTATGTACATGTCTGTAATTTATTTATTTTATATTAATGTCTGTCTCCCCTTCTAGAATGTAAACTCGCTGTGGGCAGGAAATGTGCTCGATATATTGTTGTATTGTACTCTCCCAAGGGCTAAGCACAGCGCTCTGCACACTGTCAGCTCTCAGTAAATGTGACTGATTGATTGATCAGATTGGACACTGTCCATGTCCCATAAGGAACTCACAGTATTAATCCCCATTTCTCAAATGAGGCAACTAAGGCACACAGAAGTGAAGTGTCTTGCCCAAGGTCACACAATAGATTGTAAGCTCAAGACTGTAAGCTCACTGAGGGCAGGTAATGTGTCTGCTTATTGTGGTATTGTACTCTCCCAAGCACTTAGTACAGTGCTCTGCACACAGCAAACACTCAATAAATACGATCGAATGAATGACAAGTGACAGAGCTGGGATTAGAACCCTGGTCTGTCTGAGTCCCTGGTCTGTGCCTGCTTTACTAGGCAATGCTGCTATTATTAAGTAAAGTCTTTTAGAATATGTCTTTTAGGATATGCTACACTCTCATTCAATTTGGGGGTTTTGGTATATCTTGGTCACTGAAAGAGGAATGAACAGTAACTGGAAACAGAGGCAGCTGAAGCAGATCTGTTGATGGGTTGGTGTTTTTATTTTTTAAAAAAAGTCAAGAAGTAGAACCAAGTCTCCCACTGTAGACATGACCTTAGTAACCATGGAAACAAAGATGGGTCACAGATAACTCTCTTTCACTCTCTTTCATCCTTCTCCACAAATAACACTTTCCTGGCCGCCTAAAGAATGTCTCAGGAAGACTTTTATGATTCAGACTACTATTTGCAAGCATCAGGTCATTAAGCAGATATGTTATTCTTCAGTAGGAAACTGGTGTTTCATTCTAATGGGGGCCACGATTACCTCAGAATATCAAAAGTTCTGGCAGTCAAACTTATCAGGTTTGGTTTTCTGGGAAAAGGAAGTGCCAAGAACTTTCGTTCAGTGGTAATGTTCAGGTGATTGGATTTTTCTTGTTCTCCAGTTCTCTGCATGTGGTCATTTTGGGTCAGGGCACATGTCTACCAAACCTGTTGTAGTGTACTCTCCCAAGCACTTAGTACAGTGCTCTTCTTAGAGTACACGCTCTAAAATTCCGGCTCCACCACAGCTGCTGGCTTCCTTAGGTTCTAATACCGGCTCTACCACATACATAATGTGACCTTGGGCAAGTCACTTAATTTCTCTGTGCCTCACTTTCCACATCTGCAAAATGGGAAGTCAATACCTTGTCTCCCTCCTACTTAGCCTGTGAGCTCCATTTGCCACCTGGTTATCTCGCATCTACCCCAACACTTTAGTACTGTGCTTGGCACAGAGTAAGCTCTTAACAAATACCACAATTATCATGAGTTGTTATGGTTATTTTGCCCGTTTCTGCAAGTGGAGAAATTTTCCATACTGAGAGGACACAGAATGGCAGTTTGCAGAATTCCCGAGCAGCTGTTCAGTTTCATCTGCCCCACCTTCCTTCAGAGAGGAGGGACGTGAGCCCCTTAAATACAGGACAATATGCTTCCCCTCAGTACAGACCTTTCCGCAAAGGAGTTCAAGGCCAAGAAATTGGTAATGTCACGCAGGGTCAAACTAATGATTCATCCACCCTAAGATTCTGTCTTCAGTCAGTGGGATGGGTGTCTACCCTATACTCAGAGCAAATAATTAAATAACCCAGTAGAACAGAACAATTCAGTGCAATTCAGGGAAAAGAACACAAATTCCCTTCTTATGATTCTAGCTAACGATACCATGCTGTTTCTCTCACTGACCAAGACCTGTCCTTCATTGAGACACTTTCTGTGAAAAGCTACCCCAAAATCATGGCTTGAAAAATAACCTACACCTAGACCGGTTAGTCATTCGGTCATATTTATTGAGCGCTTACTGTGTGCACAGTGATGTACTAAGCACTTGGGAAAGTACAATACAACAATAAACAGTGACATTCCCTGCCCACAATGAGCTCAGTCTATATTTTCAGGGAAAAAGTGGAAAATGTGTGAGTACTCACATCCTTAGCACATATATCTGTATGTACTCGATGATTTATTTTGACTACTCCTAATTGCAAATATTTTTATTTTTGTCTTCCTCGTTAGAGTGTAAGCTCCCTGTGGGAAAGGAATGTAGCACTAAAATTCTGTGCTCCTACTGTGGCCACTTAGTAGAGTCCAGAGCACCAAGTAGGACCTCAATAATGCTATCATTGATACTACTGGCCTAAATCTGGATAAAATCAAGATTTAGCAAATTCTGCTTCCCCCAACCCCCCGACGCCCCACCCACACCTGCTCTCAAGAGAATCCTGGGAACATAGTGAGCAGGTCAGTTATGTCACTTATTAAGAGAGCTGAGGTGAACAGCCTCAGTCCACTCAAACATTCCAAAAGAAACTAAGAATGTCTTAAATTTTAATGAGAGAACACGGGCCTGGGAGTCAGGGGGCATGGGTTCTGATCCCAGCTCTGCCACTTGTTCACTGTGGGACTTTGGGCAAGTCACTTCACTTCTCTGGGTCTCTGTTACCTCATCTGTAAAATAGGGATTGAGACCGTGAGCCCCACATGGGACAGGGACTGTGTCCAACCCAATTTGCTTGTATCCACCCCAGAGTATAGTACAGTGCCTGGCACATAGTAAGCGCTTAACAAATACTGCAGATATTATTAGTTATCACTCTACTTTCGAGTAGGGATGGAACCAGGGGGAGGGGGTGGCTTTATCAATTTCTCCATCATGTATTGTATTGTTCATGTATACAACTGTGGTGAGACTGAAAATTGTTGTTGAGCATGCCCCAGCATGCTCCACTCTGACCTGGCCTGAACTGGGGCTATTTTCTACCTCAGTCAGCCAGGCCAGGGGTGAAGTTGGCAGAGTGGGGCTTATCCATGACCTCTACTGGGCTTTCGGGCTGCCTCACCTGTTACCTCACTAGCCAACAAATGCCAGGATAAAACAAAGCGGAGTGGACCGTCTAGACTAAAAGCTCATCCTCTAGACTGTAAGCTCATTGTGGGCAGGGGATGTGACCATTTATTGTTGTATTGTACTCTCCCAAGCACTTAGTTCAGTGCTCTGCACACAGTAAACGCTCAAGAATTGTGATCGAATGGATGAGTAAAAGAACCTGCAACTTCTCCACAGCTAAATCTAAAACCTTGCACAAACTGGGGGTTTCCCCACAATCGACTGTTCTTAATTTCAGAAATAGACCAAATCATTAAACTGATCGCATGCTGTGACCTCCACTTTAACTGGTGATGATTTTCATGATTTTGTCAACATATCTCCCTGTTTTGCTCAATTATGTTCCTCCCCTTCTTTGAAGTGTTTCCAAAACCATCTCTTCCATGAAGTCTTCCCAGATTGAACCTAACCTGGTCATTCTATTCACATAGTAAGTGCTCTCTAAATACCGTTGCTCGATCAATCGATTATACAGATGAGGTAACTGAGGAGCAGAGAAGTGAGGTGACTTCCCCAAGGTCACAGAGCAGACAAGTGGTGGAGCTGGGATTAGGTCTCTTCTCATGAGAAGCAGCATGGCACAGTGGATAGAACAGGGGCCTGGGAGTCAGAAGGTCACGGGTTCTAATCTCAGCTCTGCCATTTGTCTGCTGTGGGACCTTGGGCAAGTCATTTCATTTTTCCATACCTCAGTTACCTCATCTGTAAAATGGGGATTGAGACTGTGAGCCCCAAGTGGGACAGAGACTGTGTCCAACCCGATTTGCCTATATCTACCCTAGTGCTTTAGTACAGTGCTTGGCACACAGTAAACACTTAACAAATGCTATTATTATCATTACTCTTCCAAGACTCAGGTGTAGCTCTATAACTGGCGAATGGACGTTGGTGCATTTATTCCTCTCCATTTTATGTTCCTGACTCCCACACCTTACATTTAATTACAATTAAATACAATTACAAATGTATATGTGCTTGTCCAGCTTCCTCCAATTGACTGTATCTTCCTTGAAAATGAGGACGATGTTTTATTCGTCTTTTGTAATTCTCTATAGCCCCTGATGCAGGACTCTGCCCAAAGTGGGCATTTGAAGATATCCTTGTTGCTGATTACTCTGATGGTGATTAAATGGTCAGTCGTATACATTAAGCCCTTACTGTGTGCAGAGCACTGTACTAAGTGCTTGGGAGAGTACAATACAACAATATAACATTCCCTGCCCACAGCGAGTTTACGGTCTAGACGGATCAGTGTCCTTACTCCCAGAATATTGACTTATAGGAAGATTGGAAGGATGTTCTCATAATTCGCTGAACCATATTAACACCTGCTAAACCAACAAAGAGAATGAAATAATAGGCCACCACTGAGGATACAGCCTTAATGCAATGTCAGTCCATTTTATGACCAACTGAGGTCAGTGAAATGACTAAAACTTCACTAGGGATATAGCACTAATGATTCATAACTCCAGAGAGTTGGTCCGAAACATGATACCATAGATGATTCCCATTTCCTTCCAGAGATACACTTTCACTGTTTTGCTAAATCTACGAATTAGTCATATCCTCTCTTGTGAGCTAAAAGCAAATGACACCAGGGGTCCCCTTTGGACGGGCTATTAACATTCGGTATTGAGGCTGAAGTTCTGCTTCTCGGTGCTCTTCTCTGCTTTCAGTTCACAAAATTTCTTGCAGGAAAGCATTAAAAGAGACAGCTCACAAAACCCACCCCATAAATTAACTAGAATTGAAAGGTCAGGACTCATATGTTTTGGAATTTTTTTCTTTACCCCCCTCCCCCCCCAGATAGGTGAAAATCTGGATTTAGCAGCAACAGCAAGGAAATCTGCATCTGTCCTCCTGTTGATCCCCTGCCAGGCAGATCAGTATGAGGTTGTCTCAGCTCTCTGGGTGTGGAAATTAAGGAATGCTCACTGAATCTGACAGACAAATCTCCAGAAAGGGGAGAGCGGTGATTTACCTGCAAGTTAATCCTTAGATTTAGAACACTTCCTTAGGCACCCTAGAAGTAGATGTTAGTATCAGAGATGGGGAGGATGGGGAAATTAGTTCTGAGGGAAACTAACCCCGGCTACATCACCTGAATATTTTGTCCCAGGGCTTAATAAATACCACTGCTGCTCCTATCACAACTAATACTGCTATTTTTATGCCCCAGCTCCCCTGCATGATTCCAGGCAAAAGAGATGAGTGAGCATGTGGTGGGGGGAAGAAGCATTGGATTTCACAGGGAGAAGACCGGATTTCAAATCCCAAGCCCACCTCTGCACACTGGAGGGCTTCGGCAAAGTTGCCAAACCTCCCGGAGGGGCCTCAGTTTCTTCATCTGTGAAATGGAGCTAATTCATCAGAAGGAAAAAGTGCTCTGTCATACGTCTGCAGCATGACCTTGGACAAGCCGCTTTACTTCTCTGTGCTTCACTTATCTCATCTGTAAAATGGGGATTAAGGCTGTGAGCCCTATGTGGGACAGAATTGTGTCCAATCCAATTACCTTGTATCTACCCCAGTGTGTAGTTCAGAGCCTGGCTCATAGTAAGCACTTAGCAAAATACCACAGTTATTACTATTATTACAAAGTCTCCTGAATATTGCTGGCCCACCCATCATGGTTTGAAACGCTCAAACTAGTCCTGGGCTCTTTCCACTAGGCCCAGTTGGGATGGCGGGAGAAGCTGTGCACTGAACAGCTATTTAGTGATAGCAGAAGGCTACTTAAAAAATTCTCCTCCCTACACCCACTTTTTTCTTACCTAGGGCTTTGCTGTCCAGCTGAGATGTTATTGAGAGAATCTTGTGTGTGTTTTTCGCCTCCTGATGGAACTCAAATGCAGAATGTCCTTTTTAAAAAAAATCCCCATATTTCTGAGCTCATGACTGGGGTCTATTCCCTGACGCTTGCATCTACCCTGGTCCTCTGCAGTAATTTCACAAGTTTCCACAACTGTAGCCCTCACTGAACACTTAACTTAGCCCATGCCAAAATGGCCCCTGCCACTAGCCTGGCATACCCTGCCTTCAGAAGAGAAGGCCGGGCCTGCTTTTTTCTCTGCCTTTCTCTGAGGAGCCACAAATTGTGACCTGGTGTGTCAGCCATTAAAGACTTAGGGAGAGCAATTAACTTTGCCCTTCCTCTGGCTTGAGAGGAATGAGGACAAACTACGACTTTGAGCACTTTGGGATGTTTCATGGGGAGAAGAAGGAGAGGGAAAGGAAAAAGTGATTTTTTGATGGAAGGTATAACTTTCCCTTCCAAGAAAATCAATCCTATCAATCACTGGTATTTATTAAACACTTACTGCATGTAAACCACCATACTGAGCTCTTGGGAGTGTTTAATACAGCAGAGTTGGTAGACAATTCCCTGCCCATAGCAAGCTTACAGTCTAGAGGAGGAGACAGACTTTAATATAAATAAATAATTTTTAGATATATACGTAAGTGCTGCGGGCCTGAGGGCAGGGTGAATACCAAATGCCCAAAGGGAACTAAACGCATGTGTAGAATGAGAGGAAATGGAGGTTGTAAGAATGGGGCTCACCATTCTTGAGAATTTGTTTTTAATTCGTTGTACAATTTTTCACCCTTCCCCCTGCTCCCTGTCTCTTCCTCCTACTAAAAAAATTCCCAAGAAGATGAACGTGTGTGTGTGTGCGTGCGTGTGTGTGTGTGTGTGTGCTCATATTGCTTTTATGGTTTTCCATCACAAAGGATGCACTTTTCGATACAGCAGGGCATTGCTTCATCAGAGTTAATGGCCCACAGAGAAAATCATCACCAGTTAAAGCGGAGGTCACAGCATGGGGCAAATATAATCAACCATGAATTCTCTGAGAAAATGTTGACCTAGTTTTGGGGGTGGGGGACCTGGATTTTTTTTTTCTTTTTGTCCTAGAAGACTAAAGAAATGGGGTCAGAAATAGTAAGCACTGTTCGATTCTAATGGGTAGGAGAATTCCAGTGGTTCTCTTGCAAAGATTACAGTCCAAGGGCTCATTGAGTCTTTCTCCGACCCTGACTGACAAGAGCCTTGCGAGGGTGAATCACTGAGACAAGCACTTGGAGGAGCCCGGGAACATGAGATTCCCCTAGCCTGGACATGTGAATGTCATCTTATCCGCGACAGCAACAGCACACAGTAGACGCTCAAAACATACGATGAATTGACTGATTGATCCATTGACTGATCCCAAGATCCTTCTGCTCCGCATTTCTGACCGGCTTGTTGGAATCTTGATTTTCATATGGGCTAGGCGTAGTCTAGTGGAAAGAGCACGGGCCTAGGAGACAGAGGACCTATCTTCTAATCCCAGCTCCACCACTTCCTTGTTGTATGTGACCTTAGGCAAGTCACTTAACTTCTTGATGCCTCAGTTCTCTCATCTGCAAAATGAGGATTCAACACCTCCTCTCCCTCCTACTTAGACTGTGAGCTCCATGTGGTACCTGATTAGCTTGTATAATACCCAAGTGCTTAGTACGGTGCTTAGCACATAGTGCTTAACAAATACCACAGTTATTTCTACTGTTGTCATTATTATTATTAATCTTTCTTCCAGGATTTCTCTTCCTCCTTTCAGGAACTGCAGGATAAATGGAAAAATTATTAATCTTGGCAGAATGACCTCCTGCCTCTTAATGACAATGGGATTCCTGGTGTCCTAGGCATCAAATCTGAGGGCCACTAGCCCCACGGTTTACCAGTTGCATTAGACTGGCCACTGTTTTCAGAGAAGCAGCGTAGCTGCTTTGGAGATGCTCTTCCAATAACATGAGTCTGTCCGGACTGGATACAACTTGACATTGCAAAAAAAGGTCATGTGCACGTTTGAGGAATCGGTCCAGGTGTACAGACTATAATGGAAGCTTTCCTTATTGCAGGGTTCATGGACAGGGCATGGGTCTGAGAGTCAGAAGGACCTGGATTCTCATCTCAGTGCCATCATTTGCCTGCTTTGTTTGACTTTGGACAGCCAAGTCACTTAATTTCTCTAGGCCTCAGTTTCCTCATCCATAAAATGGAGATTAAATACAAATTCTGTTGTGCTCTCCAAGTGCTCAGTATAGTGCTCAGCACATAGTAAGCACTCAATAAATATAACTAATTCTTGATTGATTCTCCTTCCCCCTTAGACTGTGAGTTTCATGTGGGATAAGGACTGTGTCTGATGTGACTGCATTGTAACGGCCCCAGGAATGGGAAAATAGCGAGCACTTAAACGGAAACATCGGTATAATGATAATTATTATTATTGTCATTAAGTACTATTCACTCCTACTACAATCCAAGGTTCAGGGTTCAGCAAGAGGTGTTCTGGCATTCTATTAGATCCCACGGTCAGGTAGGCAGTATTGCAATCAGTCAGTAAGTCAGTCAATCGTATTTATTGAGCATTTATTGTGTGCAGAGCACTGTACTAAGAACTGGAGAGAGTACAATATAACAACGAACAGACACATACCCAACCCACAACAATCTTACAATCTAGAGCAAACACCCTGCACATTGCTGACCTGGAACTTCGCTCTTTGGGATATCTAAACCAAAATACCCGCCACTTCCCGGGACCCTCCAGGACTGTACCAGTGGGAGATGGGAGGCAAGGTGGAGTCCTCCCCCTCCCACCCTTTACCGGAAAATGCACTTACAAAAACCCGCCCCAGGGAAACAACTGGTGAAGAGCTGCTATTAGCGTGTGATTCCTCTAATCATTTCTGGCTCAATATTCATTCATTCATTCATTCGTATTTATTGAGCACTTATTGAGTGCAGACCACCATACTAAGAGGTACAATATAACAATAAATAGGTACATTCCCTACTCAAAACGAGCTTACAGTCTCCTTCATAGTCTAAGGTAAACCTTGGGCAGGAGCCTGAGGCTAGGGAAGCATGGTATAATCTTAGGGAGCTTTTTTGTATTTATTAGTCTTGGATTTTTTTTCTCCAAGGATAGATCTCAGAGCTCATTTACAGCCACTAATTCAGCCTTTCAGAGGGATTTAGAAAACTTGCCTTTCCTCCATGACCAATACCAACATCGCAGCGGGTTGCTGATTGGTAGGGAGCAGTGGGGATGCGTCAAGGACTCCCAATTTTCCCAGGGGATGGATTTTCATAAAACACTTTGGGGATTTGGAGATGCTCTTCCAATAACATGAGTCTGTCCGGACTGGATGCAACTTGACATTGCAAAAAAAGGTCGTGTGCACGTTTGAGGAATCGGTCCAGGTGTACAGACTATAATGGAAGCTTTCCTTATTGCAGGGTTCATCAGGAATATAATATCCATTCTAGGTGAACGGAGTGTATTAGCATTTTTAGTTCTGTCAAGTGTGAGTCCATCCACCTCTGCATCAAATAGAAACACCTCTACCAATGGCTTTAAAGCACTCAATCACCTTGCCCCCTCCTATCTCACCTCTCTGATTTCCTACTTCAATCCAGCACGTTCACTTTGCTCCTCTATCACCAACTTACTCACTGTAACTCCATCTCCTTATTTATAGATATGTGTATATTTATATTATTTATATTAATGCTGTCTCCCCTTCTAGACTTGCAAACTCATTCTTTGTGGGCAGGGCGTCTACCAACTCGGTTATATTGTACTCTCCCAAGCACTTACTACAGTGTTGTGTACACAGAAAGTGCCTAATAAATATGACTGATTGATCGACTGATTGATTAAGATCTTTGCAGGCAGAAAACATGTCCCTTTGTTATTCTGTACTCCCCAACTATGTAGTAGAGTGTATTGAGCCAAGTGGTTCTCTGAATAAATGTTACTACTCTGTTACTGTTATTACTCCTATGACTACTGTTAATATTGCAGCTGCTGTAGTTACTTCCTATTAAAATCTCTATTTGTGCTCAGGTCAGATACCTTTTGGATGTGGCTGACTATCTTACAGGCCCAAGAGTCCATGTTAACGTTCTCGACCTAACAGACCACCCAAAAACCCAGTGAGGAAGCAACACGACATTATTCTCATTTGGCAGGTGAATCAGCTAAATCTCAGGGACATCAACCCAAGGGCTGGGCCAGCGACAGGGTGAAACAGAAGCCAAAGCAAGAAGAAAATCACTCCCTGTCTCACATGGGGTCTGCTCTCGCTAAAGGTATAAAAAGTGAAACATGCAAGAGTCTGATGCAAAGCACCCAGCAAACAACTGATTCTCCCAAACCACAATTGAGTCCCATTGCTCTGAAATCTGTGGCTAAACTGAAGAGAAAAGGCCTTATTTCCCCCCAAAGGTGAACTCAGAACCAGAGTACAGAGGGACTAAAGTTCTACTTGACCGAGTTTGATTGGCAGGGGGCAACGGAGATGTTGTCTGGACGGAGGAAACTTAGGAATCAGTGTGGCCTGGTGGAAAGAGTATGGGTCTCACTTGGATTCTAATCCTGGCTCTTCAGCTTTTTTAGTACTACGACATTTGTTAATCGCTTACTATGTGCCAAGCACTGTTCTAAGCAAGGAGGTAGTTTATCAGGTTGGACTTACTATGTGCCAAGCACTGCTCTATGCATTAGGGTAGTTTATCAGGTTGGACACAGTGCCTGTCCCACATGGGGTTTACAATCTAAGTAGGAAGGAGTAGGACTTAATCCCCACTTTTTAATTGAGGAAACAGAGGCACAGAGAAGTTATAGTGACTTGCCCAAGGTCACACAGCAAGCAATTAGCTGAGTGAGGATTAGAACCTAGGTCCTCTGACTACCAGGCCCATGCTTTTTCCACTAGGCCATGCTGGGTAAACCTTTGGCATGTCACTTAACTAATCTCTGAGCCTCAGTTACTTCTTCTGTATAATGGGGATTGAATCCTCCTCCCTCTGACTTAAGTCTGTGAGCCCCACGTGGGACAGGGATGTGTCCAACCTGATTATGATGTATCTACTCCAGCACTTAGTACAGTGCCCTGCACAAGGTAAGCACTTAACAAATACCATTAAAAAAAAAATGTGAGGCTAGGACAAGTCTGCTCTACTGCTTTCCTCTTCCCTCTAATCTCGTGGAGTCCACAAACCCTAAGTACTTAGGTACTCACCTGACCAAAGACTCCAGGACCCAGACAACAACTACATATGTTTATCCTCAGTTGCTTTCCTTACCTCTAATTTATTTCTCTGAGGGCAGAGATGGGGCCTCCTTACTCTTTTGTGCTCTCCCAAACATGTAGTACAGTGCTCTGTGCAAAATAAGTACTTCATAAAAACCACTAATCGGTTGATAGGTGTGGAACCTGAATTGCAGTGGGCTAGAATCGGCCCATCGAAGGGGCTTCTCTTGCCTCAAGTGTTCCAGGCAACAATACTTGGGACAATTGGAGAGGTGTGATGGGGGAGCATTCTAATAATAATAATAATAATTTTGGTATTTGTTAAGCGCTTATTATGTGCCGAGCACTGTTCTAAGCGCTGGGGTAGACAGAGGGGAATCAGGATGTCCCACGTGGGGCTCACAGTCAATCCCCATTTTCCAGATGAGGTAACTGAGGCACAGAGGAAGTGAAGTGACTTGCCCACAGTCACACAGCTGACAAGTGGCAGAGCTGGGATTCGAACTCATGACCTCTGACTCCAAAGCCCTTGCTCTTTCCACTGAGCCACGCTGCTTCTCTAATTCTAATTCTACCATTCGACCCCCCTATTGGGGTCCAGAATGTGAGCATTCTACCTCATCCAACTCTAGGGAATTGGCTCCCGCCTCCTACGGGGACTGCAGAATTGGGCTGACCATGCTCTGAATGAGTCCGAGCCTATGGTTCCTTTTTATTATTATTATCATTATTAATATTGTTATTATATTTGTTAAGTGTTATGTGTCAAGCACTCTTCTCAACACTGGGGCAGATACAAGTTAATCAGGGTGAACCCAGTCTCGATCCCACAGAGGCCTCTCAGTCTAACTAGGAGGGAGATAGGGTTTTGAATCTCCATTTTACAGATGAGGAAACTGAGGCCCAGAGATATTCAGTGATTTGCTCAAGGTCATATAGCAGGTGAGTGGTGGAGCCGATTTTAGAATCCAAACCCTTGAGACCATGGGTTCCTCTCATGTGGGAGAGGGACTGTGACCAACCCGATTCGCTTGTATCCACCGCAGAGCTTAGTACTGTGCCTGGCACATTGTAAGCACTTAATATCACAATCATTATTATTATTACTATTACAATTTGACTCTCAGGCGGACCGCATTCTTCCCAACTGGGCACAACTGCTCCTCAAATGCAATACCTCGAATTTTCCCGCGACCTGAGGGCTTTCCATCCTCGGACTGATTTCAATGTCATCTGCTGCCTTTCCAGATTTATCGTCTTGACTGTCACAAAGAGCTACTTAGACTGGAGAACACCTCGTATTGTTCACAAATTAAAACCAAACTCTCCCCTCCTCCCAGGTAATGTGCCGACGCAATGATATAAGAGCATATAAACAGCTATTGTCAAATTACCCTAGATGCCAGGGAAATAATAGTGGCCATAAATAAGACTGACTGGGCCCTGCTATCTAGCTGGTTACAGAGCTCTATATCACTGTGCAATAATACTATCTTAATGTTTATTTAATGTCTTTGTGCCTTATTTGATGTGTTCTACCAGCTCTTCACACGAGGATTATCTCACCCACGCCTGAGACATCTACACAGCGGGGTCCCACAGGTGGATCAGAGAAAAACGCACCGCTGCCGAGCGGCTGAAAGAAAGGGGAGGAGGATGGCAGCTACGGCAGAAGGGGCCAAGGAATAAAGTGGGCAGGGGTGAGAAGGGTGAGAAGCAGCATGACCTAGCGGATAAAGGACGGGCCTGGGGGTCAGAAGGACCGGCGTTCGGATCCCAGCTCCGCCGCTTGTCTGCTGTGTGACCTTGGCCAAGTCACTTCACTTTTCTGGGCCTCAGTTACCTCATCTATAAAATGAGGACTAAGACTGTGAGCCCCATGTGAAATATGGACTATGTCCAATCTCACTGGCTTGTAACTACCCCAGCACTTAGTATAGTGCCTGGTACATAGTAAGAGCTTAACAAATACCACTGGGGGAAAAGAAATTGAGACCATGGGGAAGGGGGAAGACCAGGTTCCCATGTCATGCTTCTTCCTGACCCTGAGTGGAATCTCTTCGATTGACAGTTAATGTCAGGTTAAGGCAAAACAGGTGAATCACACCCAGGGTTAGTAGGTCAGTGAGTCGGTGGTATTTACTGAGCATTTACTGTGTGCAGAGCACTGTACTAAGCTCTTGAAAGAGTACAATACAATAGAGTTGGTAGACATGATCCCTGTCCTCAGTAAACTAACAGTCTAAGATGGGGAGGCAGACATGAAAATAAATTACAGATAGGGGAAATGGAAGGGTATAAAGAGATTTACATAAAAAAATACGGCTGGGGGTGGGGTGAATCAAGTGGTTAAGGATTACAGACCCAAGTGCATAGGCGATGCAGAAGGGAAGGCAAATGGGGAAATGCCTTTTAAAACGATTATGTTTTTCAGAGGACCATGGTACTGAGGCACCAACTTGAACAACCAGAGGCTTTTGGTGGTTTTTTTGTTTTGTTTTTTTCCTATGGTATTTGTTAAGTGCTTACTATGTACCCAGAATTGTACTACCTGCTGGGGTAATCAGGTTGGACACAGTCCCTGTCCCACATTGGGCTCAAAGTCTTAATCCCAATTTTACAGATGAGGGAGCTGAGACCCAGAGAAGTGAAGTGACTTGTCCAAGGTCACGGGGCAGACAAGTGGCAGAGCTGGTATTAGAATTCTGGTCCTTTGACTTGCTGTGCTTAGAACAGTGCTTGGTACACTGTAAGTGCTGAAGAAATACTATAAAAAAAATGTCCCCAGAATTCCCTACCACTTCAGAGATAACTGATAGACCCGGAATGGAGAAACAAAATAACTCTTAGAAGAGAAGAACAAGCTCTGAACAACAGACAATCTAATAGTTATCTAAGGTAAACGGATTTCTCTGACTGTCCCATACCAAACCAAACAGTAATTTACCTAAGGGTCTGTTCTGGTTACTTCCTGGTGTACTGAGCCATCACTTATAATGCCACTGGTTAAGAGGTATTCATCTAGAAAAATAATTATCAATTGGGTTCTGTGATTTTTTTCTCCTACAATCATCCTGTAGAGATAAACAAGAAGCCCTAGGGAGGTTTGAGGAGTAGCACAGCCTAATGGAAAGAACATAGGCCTGAGAGTCAGAGGAGAGTGACTCTACCACTTGTCTGCCCCGTGACCTTGGGCAAGTCACTTCACTTCTCTGGGCCTCAGTTTCCTTACCTGTAAAATGGGGATTCAATCCCTGTTCTCTCTCCTACTTAGACTGTGAGCTCCATTTGGGCCAGGGGCTGAGTCTGACTTCATAACTTCATAAACTACCTCAGTGCTTGGAAGAGTGTTTGACTCATAGTAAGTTCTTAATGCATTATTATTATCCCAGATCTGCCACTTGTCAGCTGTGTGACTGTGGGCAAGTCACTTAACTTCTCTGTGCCTCAGTTACCTCATCTGTAAAATGGGGATTAAGTCTGTGAGCCTCACGTGGGACAACCTGATTACCCTGTATCTACCCCAGCGCTTAGAACAGTGCTAGGCACATAGTAAACACTTAACAAATACCAACATTATTGTTATTATTATTGTTGTTATTATTATTAGCTACATATATTTTCCCCATGCACAATTCTCCCTCAAATGTCTCTAATTCTTTTCTATGTGGTCTCCCCTTCACTCCCTCTCCCCACTTTCCTTTTCAGTTTTTCTGATCACAGCATAAAATCTACCTCCTTTAGGAAGACATTTCCTCCAGGAGACCCTCCCTGATTAAGCAGTCTTTTCCCTACTCTCAATCAATCAATCATATTTATTGAGTACTTGCTGTGTACAGAGCACAGTACCAAGTGCTTGGGAGAGTACAATACAACAGAGTTGTTAGATACATTCCCTGCCCAGAATGAATTTACAGTCTAGAGAGAGATGGAAGTTAAAATAGCGGATATGTACGAAAGTGCTGAGTTTGGGGTGAATATCAAATGATTAAAGATCCAAATGCAGAGGCGACAAAGAAGGGAGAAGGAGAATGGGAAATGAGGGCTTAGTTTGGGAAGGCCTCTTGGAAGAGATGTGTTTAATAAGGCTCTGAAACTGGCGAAGGTGGTGACCTGTCAGCTATGAAGGGAGTGGGAGTTCGAGGCCAGAGGGGAGACCTGGGCAAGGGGTCGGTGGTGAGATAGATGAGACGGAAGTACAGTGAGCAGACTGGCATTAGAGGAGCAGAGTAAATTTGCTGGATTGTAGTAGGAAATTATATCTGTAAGCACTTGATATTCACCCCACCCTTAATAATAATAGTAATAATGTTGATATTTGTTAAGCACTTATTATGTGTAGAGCACTCTAGGGTAGATATAGGGTAATCAGGTTGTCCCACGTGAGCCTCACAGGTAATCCCCATTTTACAGATGAGGTAACTGAGGCACAGAGAAGTGAAGTGACTTGCCCACAGTCACACGGCTGACAAGTGGCAGAGCCAAGATTCAAACCCATACCTCTGACTCCCAAGCCCGGGCTGTTTCCACTGAGCCACGCTGCTTCTCAATGTAAGTAGAGTAATTTATTTATTTTAATGCCTGCTTTATTTAATGGAACAGGCATTAGAGTACTTTAAGTACTAAAGAGTATTGTAAACTCGCTGTGGGCAGAGAATGCATCTACCAATTCTACTGGACTGTGCTCTCCCAAGCGCTTAGTACAATACTCAGCACACAGTAAGCACTTAGTAAATACCACTGATTGATGGATTGATTGAATTAACTCAGCATTATATACTTCCCTTCACCATTCCTTTGCACTCCATGAACCTCTCGCAACATACAAATGTATTTTATTCAACCCTGGAAAATCCTGTTATAATCCTGGCTCACAGTTTTAATCCCCAGTTTACAGATGAGGTAACTGAGGCACAGAGAAGTGAGGTGATTTGCCCAAGGTTACACAACATGCAAGTGGCAGAGCCGGGATTAGAATCCAGGTCCTTCTGACTCCCAGGCCCATGCTCTATCCACTAGGCCTCGCTGCTTCTCTTGTATCCACCCCAGCATTTAGTAAAGTGCCTGGCACACGGTAAGCACTTAATCAATCTAACAATTGTATCTATTGAGGGTTTACTGTGTGCAGAGCACTATGCTAAACATTTGGGAGAGTACACTATAACAATATAACACACACAATTCTTGTCCACAAGGAGTTAAACTGCCATTAGAAATAAATAAATAAGTGTCCTGTCTGGAGTGCAGTTAATAATCACGTGCAGGTAGCCAAAATCTATTTATTGTTATACTGTACTCTCCCAAGTGCTTAGTACACTTCTCTGCACACAGTAGGTGTTCAGTAAATATGACTGAATGAACGAACGAACGAACGAACGAACGAATGAATGAATGAATGAATGAATGAATGAATGAATCAAAATCTTTGGAGGGGTCATCCAAGGTACATCAGTTTTTCTAACTCCCATGAAGCTGAATCCAGCACAGCCCAGAGGTCTTGGGAGGGGCCCGGAAAGACCAGAGTTTATGCTTGGGCATGACCAAGAAGCAGCATGGACTAGGAGAAAGAGCACAGGCCTGGAAGTCTGGAGACCTGGGTTCTAATCCCTGCTTTGCCACTTGCCTTCTGTGTAACCTTGGGCAAGACACTTAACTTCTCTGGGCCTCAGTTTCTTCATCCATAAAGTGGGAATTAAATGTCCATATAAGCGGCATGGCCTCCTGGAAAGAACACCGGCTTGGGAGTCAGAGGGCCTGAGTTTTAATCCTGACACTGCCACTTGTCTGCTGGGGGGCCTCAGGTGAATCACTTAACTTCTCTGTGCCTCAGTTTCCTCATCAGTAAAGTGGGGTTTCAATACCTGTTCTCTTTCTTAATAAGAGGGTGAGCTCCAGTGGGTCCTGATGATCCTGTTTAAATTATACATTCTTATTATTATTATTTATATTAATGTCCACCTCCCCTCTCTAGAACGTAAACTCTTTGTGGGCGGGGAATGTATCTGCCAAGTCTTGTATTGTGCTCTCCTCATAGTAAGCACTTATACCTCATAGTAAGCAATTGAAAATGCCACAGTTTCTTAGTCTGTGGGACTCATAGGGGGCAGGGACTGTATCCAACCTGATTATTCATTTAGTCATTCAATCGTATTTATTGAGAACTTACTGTGTGCAAGGCACTGTACTAAGTACTTGGGAGAGTACAATACAAGAACAAACAGACATATTTCCGGCCCACAACAAGCTCACAATCTACAGATTTTCTTGGACTTACCCCAGTGCTCAGTACAGTGCTTGGCACAGAGTAAGTGCTGAACGAATACCACAGTGATTATTATTACAGACACCACAGAAAACTGGTCAGATCTTGCTGGATGGAGGGGTTATGATAAAGGATCCCACTGGGAAAGACCCAACCTAACCAGAGATGGAGCAGGCTGCAGGAGACACTGGGAGAGGTGAATGAAGCCAAAAATAACAAGTAAAAGGGGGCAGGAATATATAACACTGGGAGAGGTGAATGAAGCCAAAAATAAAAAGTAAAGGGGGCAGGAGTATATAGCTTGAACAGTTCAAGAAGACAGGCACAGGTGTAAGAATGTTTGGGGCTTGTATTTAAAGAGGGTTTTAGTCAGAGAGTAGTGAAGAGAAGTGGAGAGGAAAGGAGGGGAAGGATTTAGGGGAAATGGAGAAAAGGGGTGGGAGGTTGGTTGTGGGCAAGATCCGGTAGTCTTTTGGGATTACCATAAGAAATAAGCCCTTAGCAGTTTTGGAGGAGAGGTCCTGGTCAAGTCAACCCTGAAGAAGAAAGTACCCGCCAGTGGCCCTGCAGGGTTCAGGTGGACTGTCCATGCCCTAGTCTTAGTCGTGTGGGAATGGCGGAGGATGGAAGCACATAGCATTTGTGCCCTTCACCCTCCGCTCCCCTTCCCCCCCCACCTGCAAGTTACACTGCTCCTGGTCCTCCCCCTACCAGTGAGTGACGGAATGGAGTCCCACAGAGACGAGCCCTCTACTCCTCCGTCTGGGAGTGAAGGTGGAAAGTGTCCAGGTAGAAGGTACAGCACAAAACTGTCCTGAGGGCTCCATGACCGAGGGCCTGGGTCAATGCCCTGCATTCATTTTCAGTGAAGGAACAGGGCCTGGCTGCTCCATGAATATGTAGTTTTCCCATCTTGGAAACCAGAAGTCAAACTACTCACCCTGGGGCAGCATGACCAGTTGCATTCTGTGAGAATTCTAGCATTCAAGAAATAGAAAGCAAGAAAAAAAAAAAACTCGACAAGTCACTGAAGGAATCGTCATTACTGTTTCTCACCCACAGAAATTTGCAGTCATGGACCCAAATTTTAGGGTGAAAGGCCCAGCTCTCAGGGGGGCTTTTTTTTAAAATGTTAGTAGTTAAGCTTTTACTATTTGCCAGGCATTGTACCAAGTGCTGGGATAGATACAGGATAATCAGGTTGCAAATAGACTTTATCCCACATGGGGCTCACAGCCATATTCCCCCTTTTCAGATGAAGTAACTGAGGCACAGAGAAGTTAAATGACTTGCCCGAGGTCACCCAGCAGACAAGTGGTGGGGCTGAGATTAAAATTCAGGTCCTCTGACTCCCAGGCCCTGGCTCTTTCCAATAGGCCACACTGCTTCTCTGGGGCTTCCTCAAGATTTCTGACCCTGAGTCTCTCTGAATCTCTGTTCCTGGACTAGGCAGAATAGGTTGGCTAATGAAGCTCGCCTGCTCTCCAACATCTGGATTGCCCACCTGGGGGGTCACCTGGGGTCAGGCATATATACACTCTACTAAGCTCTTAGGAGAGTCCAGTACAACGGTAAACAGACACGTTCTGGGGGTCAAGTCTTTGACTCTGTACCCGTGAACATTTTTTGTTCCCAGCAACTGCTTCTGCCTTCCAAGAATCCCGATTCACTATCACTGAGCCCTCTACTCCATCAGTAGCACAGTGCTGTACTGTAGCCAATCATTTATTGGGTGCTTACTGTGTGCAGAGCCCTGTACTAAGCACTTAGGAGAGTATGGTACAAATGAGTTCACAGACACGATCCCAGTCTTCAAGAAGCTTCCAGTCTAGTTGGCAAAGTGGGGGAGGGTGGGGAGAGACACATTAAAATAAATCACATCTTGAGGGATGTGGTGAACTGGGAGACATGTTATATCTGGAGGATTTGAGGAGTAGAACCAGGGTTCAGATCTCTCTTCCTCTCTCCCTTTATCCCTCTATCCCTCTTTTCTGTCTCCTTTCTCCTCTTCCTCTCTCCTCTTTCCTCATCCTTCCTTCCTCTCACTTCATTTCCCCTTTCCCCCAGTGCTAACTGGAACATGGGGGTGGGGGAGACAAGTCCTCTTGTCACCCCATCACCCTGGAGGTGATTTTGCCGATGACCAGCGAGCAGGTTTTGAGGCATGGGGGAACGGCTGGTCACTGAAGAAGTCGCCGGGCATGCAGCAGCTCAATGGGAGAGGAGGAGTTGTGGGCTGGCTGTGGGCAAGGAAAGTGTCTATTGTTGTAATGGACTCTCCCAAGAGCTTAGTATGGTGTTCTGCGCACAATACGGGCTCAATAAATACGACTGAATGAATGACTGAACGAATGACCTAAGAGATAGCAGACAGTAAGTGTTGAACGAATGACCTAAGAGATAGCAGACAGTAAGTGTTGGGGAGCAGGGCCAAGTGGCACAGCTCCTCCCTCACCCAGCCCCGCCTCCACCAACCCTCCATCACTCATCACCACCCAGAGTCCCCACCACCCCAGAATGCCGGCTCTGGCACTTTTTCTTATCCTGAAGCTGAGCTCATGTCTGCTCTCCGAGCACCGACTCCCCACCTTTCTCCCTTCTTCTCATTTTTTGTTTTAACGGTATTTATTAACCACTGACTATGTACCAGGCACTGTACTAAGTGATGGGGTAGATACTAATCTAATCAGGCTAATCAATGCTAATCAGGTTGGGCCCAGTCTTCATCCCCATTTTATAGATGAGGTAACTAAGGACAGAGAAAGTGAAGTGACTTGCCCAAAGTCATACAGCAGACAAGTGGTGGAACCCAGGTCCTTCTGACTCCCAGGCCTCTGTTCTATCCACTAGGCCACGCTGCTCTCCTCCCACCCACCCTCTCTAGAACAATCAACAATTAATGTTATGAGGATCTGGACCCTTCTGCCCTAGAAGCCCAAAGGCCAGGATCACCTAATTGCTCTAACATCTTTCCTCCAGAGAGCTCAAAACACCTTGATCCTCTGAATCTGTCTTTGGGGGTAGTATCTGAGAACAGGGATTATGAGTCCCTTTTACGGAGAGAGAAACTGAAGCCTAGAGCACTTATGCAACCCACCTGAGGGGACACTGTGAGTCAGTGATAGGAGTCAGGACCTGAACCCCACTGGTGTCCAGGCTGGAGGATTATGTAAATAAAATGAGGGAGGGAAAATTGTAGGGAGAGAGGAAGTGAGAGATTTAAGGACCAGCTAGTTGGTGAAGAGAAACTTCAGGGCCAAAAGTTTCTTTCTGGTAACTATCTTCCAGCCAGGTGATTATAGGGGACTTGGAAGGAAGGGGAATTTCCCCCTTCCTTCCCTTATACCTTCCTCTGTCAGAGGGCATCGCTGTCAGTCCAATTCTTGGATTACTGCCCGAGTTGCTCTCCTGGAAGAGTTGAATAAAACACTTTCAAATGCATTGTCCCAGGAAAGGGAGATATAGCCCAGGCTTCCTAGTTTGCATTTGGTTTTCTCCCACACACGCACACATGCACACACGCCCTGCATTGATATCTGTAGGAAGGGTTATCGGTCACATGGGGCATTCCCCCAAGAAGGCCAAAAGGCATCCCTTAAAAATGGAGGTTTGGGAGGCTGGGTCAGAATGCCTCTTCCGTTCCAGGTGGCAGATTCCGAAATCTGACAGGTGCCTGAAGGGCAAAAGGGACGATTACCACCTTCTGCCCACTGGACAGGAGTCTGGATTTAATGAGTCCAAACTGAGATAGGATTGAATTCTTTCTTTCAGGCTAAAGAGAGTTCCTGTGGCCTGAATTTTCCTGATTATTTTCCCAAAAAGCAGGACTTTACCTGAGGCATTCTAGATCGCGGCCTCCATCTTCAGCTTTGGCTCTAACCTGATTTGGGGTTGAGGGAGGGGTGTGAATAGAGAAGGGAGACTTTTTTGTAGTCTGACAGAGTTCTCTTCCTTCACTCACAGTCCAGTCCAGAAAAGTTCTACTCTTCCCATTCCTCCTCTGGCATTTGTTAAGTGCTTCTTATGTGCCAAAGCTCTCTATTAAGGGCTGAGTTAGATTCAAGATAATCAGACTGGGCACATGGGGCTCACAGTCTAAGTAGGAGGAGGAGGGAAAACGGGTATGGCATCCCCATTTTTCAGGTGAGAAAAATGAGGCACAGATTAGTTAACTGACTTGCCCAAGGTCACACAACAGGCAAGTGACAGAACCAGAAAAAGAACCCAGGTCCTCTGATTCCATGGCCTGTGCTCTCTCCACTAGGCCGTGTTGATTCTCCTGTAAGACTTTATGCAGAGCCCTACAGAATAATAATTATGGTATGCGTTAAGCAGTTACTATGTGCCAAGCACTGTTCTAAGCTCTAGAGTAGATACAAGTCAATCAGGTAGGACACAATCCCTATCCCACAAGGGGCTCACAATCTAAGTGGGAAGGAGAACAGGTAGTGAATCCCCATTTTACAAATAAGGAAACCGAGGCACAGAGAAGCGACGTGACTAGCCCAAGGCCACGCCACAGAAAAGTGGCGGAGCTGGGATTAAAACCCAGGTCCTCTGCCTCCCGAATCCTTGCTCTTTCCTCTAGGCCCAAGCTGTTTCTCCCCTCCCCCACAACCCTTCTCCCCCGATCTTTTTGTGGAGTAAATGAGACTGCGGCTATCGGGATCTGCTTCCTGTCACTCCTTCAGACAGGTGCTAGCCGAATTATCACCTCCTCCGACTAGGAAAGCTCCTTTTGGTTTAAACGACAGCAGCGGCAACAGCAGCAGACATGTGCTCGCTCTGTAGAGGCACCCATTTCCCCACAGCAGCTAATTGACTGTGGCGACGCCTGGACCATCTGATCTTTTCAGAGGAGAACAGGTAATGATGTGGGTGACACGTCTGTTATCATTCTTAAGAACGGGGACACAGCTTTCCCGTCAGAGGAATCAAGAGTGAAGAGTTCCTTCAAGCTCCTGCTCTTCGGGCCCCTCCCCGGCCTCAGCTCGGCAAGAACCAACTTTTAGTGGAGACAATCGGTGGGAAGAAATTTGATGAAACCTGATTCTCGGAAAAATATTTTTCTGTTTAGAGAAAAGGACAGAAAGAAATAAGTTTAAGCTGCAGTTTGGGACTGCAAGTTGGACAGCAGAAAGGATTTCTCACTGATGGGGGTCGGAGATGAAATTGCCAGAGGGAGGCTATGGACTGACAATCTCCGAAGCTCTTTGAACCCAAGTTTTCATCCGTCCAGAGCGGTTTAAGAATGATCCTGTTTTGAGCCGGGGAGGATGGTCTTAAAGGTGTCTCTCCTCAGCCCTGTGATTCTGTGCTCCCAGAAAAAGAAAGAAGAAATATAAGGGATCTGAAAGGCTGCCCCTGGATTTGTCAAGACAAATGAGAAAGAGCAGCAACATGGCTTAGTGGATAGAGCATGGGCCTGTGAGTCAGATGGACCTGGGTTCTAATTCTGGCTCCGCCACTTTTCTGCTGTGTGACCTTGGAAAAGTCACTTACCTTCCAGGCCTCGGTTCCTTCATCTGTAAAATGGAGATTACCACTGTGTGTGCCTTCTGTTAGAACCTGGACTGTGTTCAGCCTGATTAGCTGGAATCTACCCCAGTGCTCAGTTCAGTGCCTGGCACACAGTAAGCATTTATAATTTACCATTAAAAAAAAAAAAAGAGACAATGAAACGCTGGTCATTACGGCCTGGATCACTAGATACAAAGGGAAGGGACTTGTAGTGGAAGAGGGAGAATCAGAAATGGGACCCCGGTCCAAATGGTAAGGAAGAGCAGAGTGGCCTAGTGGGAAAAGCACGGGCTTGGGAATAAGAGGAACTGGGTCTTAATCCCAGCTTCGCCACTTTTCTGCTCTTGAGCTTGGCCAAGTCACTTTCCTTTTATGTGCCTTAATTACCTCATCTGTAAAAAGAGGATTAAGATTGTGAGCCCCATATGGGACAGGGACCGTGTCCAACCTGATTATCTTAGTGCTTAGTACAGTGTCTGGCACCTAGTAAGCACTTAACAAATACCACAGAAAAAAGATACACTGGATGCTTTTAGAGAAGGCAATCATAGAACGAACGTAACTTGCCACCCTTTCTTTCCTCCTCCTTGTCCCCATATGGTGGGAGTGGCAAGACTGGGAGGGGCTACTCAGATGCTGACTTCAGGGAAGACCCTCCCTTCCTTCCCACATTTTTTGACCCACATATCAGTGGGTCAACACGGCCTAGTGGAGAGAGCACATATAAGACACTAAGGTCTTATAGTTAAAGATGCTGCAAGGGTGCTGTTTTGGAGTTTTTTAATGGCATTTATTAAATGCTTACTAAGTGCCAGTCGCTATACTAAGCACTGGAATAGTTGAAGCTAATGAGGTTGGACGCTGTCTCTGTCCCACACGGGGCTGATCATCTTAATCCTCATTTTACAGAGGAGGTAACTGAGGCACAGAGAAGTTAAGTGAGTTGCCCAATCAAGTGGCAGAGCCACGACTAGAAACTAGGTCCCTCTGACTCCCAGATCCATGATCTGTAGGGATGTGCCCAGGACCACAAAGGCAGGAATGAAAAGGAAATGGAGCCATGAGAAAAGCCCTGCCTTTCTTCTCCCTCACTCCAGATGGGCGGCCTGGGAGGTGACCCATGCTAGGTCACCGAGGGAACTCACGAATCAGATCCGGGCTGGGAGCTTGGGTCTGCGTTGCATTTCCACCTCTGCCTCAAACATGTTGCGTGATCTTGGGCAAATCACTTGCCAGTTCTGGGCTTCAGTTCTCCATGGGAAAAATGAGATGGTGTGAGGGTGTGGATAATTAAGTACTGCGAACCTTATGACTAGAAAGAAGTCTTTAAGTAATGCTTTGCCACTAGAGAGAACTCTGGATGTACCATGAGCTTGGGGGGAAAAGGTCACCCTGCAGAAAAATTCAGTAACCCGTGTCAACTTAATTGAAGCTTCTTAAAGGCTCACCTCTGGGAACCACCGCCAATATCATCCCTTCAGAGTTGGCACTTTGGATGCTCTAAGGGTTTGCTGCACTCTCCCCAGGGCCCTCCACGACCCTCCTCTTCCAGGTCACCTCTGCTGATAACCGGAACATGGACAAGGACCAGAGCGAGAAGCAGTACAGGTCCTTGAGCGTTTCTCTAGGAAACACTTCCTGTCCGCTTCCTGTTTGGCAGTGCCACATGGAGCTCTAAAACCAGAACTTGAGAAGCAGGAATGCCTGCTGCCCCAGCTGCCCACAGGTGAGGAAGCGTGCTAGAACCTCTCCCTCGCCCCCATGCACCAAACCTTTGCCCCTAAGGGTTACAGAGCTGACCCAGGCCTTCTCCTTCATCTCTTTTTCAGGGAATAAGGTCAGCCCTACACTAGGCCTAACTCCCCAGCGTTGAATGGGGAGATGTTTCCAGTAGTATTTTAGAGACTCTGAGTAGGCCCTTCCTTCCAAGGCACTCAGCATGGCTTTGAGAGACATTCGTTTTTGTCCAGCCTCAGGTGAGCAAAGTGAAAGAAAGGCAGAGAGGATGACCAGAGCCACTGCTTACTCTCCTTATCTACCTATGGGGTCTCCCATCATTTCTGTTCCTGTCTTCACCTTCTCGCCCCACACTTGTGTAGACATGACAATGTGCTCGGATTCACACAGGCACCATTTTAGGATTGACCACCTACTCTCCCTTCCTTGTCTCTATCTAGGTCAATGCTAAAGTTAGTGGCAATCTGTCTCCTGAAACCTGTTTCTACTTTTTCACCTGCCTTGAGCATCTTTCATACTCTCAGTTTCCTCATCTGTAAAATGGGGATTAAATCCTACTCCCTCATACTTAGACTGCGATCCCCACCTCCGCCAAACTCTCTTCCCCTCTTCAAATCCCTACTGAGAGCTCACCTCCTCCAAGAGGCCTTCCCAGACTGAGCTTCCCCTTTTCCCTCTGCTTCCTCTCTGCCTCCCTCTTCACCTCCCCTCAGCTAAACCCCTTTCCCCCCTTTCCCTCTGCTCCTCCTCCTTTCCCTTCCCCTCCCCTCAGCACTTTGCTCATCTGCTCATTTGTATATATTTTTATTACCCTATTTATTTTGTTAATGAGATGTACATCCCTTTGATTCTATTTATTGCTGTTGTTTTTGTCTGTCTCCCCCGATTAGACTGTAAGCCCATCAATGAGCAGGGATTGCCTCTATCTGTTGCCGAATTGTACATTCCAAGTGCTTAGTACAGTGCTCTGCACATAGTAAGCGCTCAATAAATACTATTGAATGAATGAATGAATGAATGAATGACAGGAACTGTGTTCGGCCTGATTACCTCATATCTACCCCGGCGCTTAATACAGTGTTTGGCACATAATACCATAATTATCCTTAAAGCCACCTTCTTCTTACCTCCTCTCCCATCTGTTCAAAAATGCCTGGAATCTTCTCTATGTTACATATTCTTTCTCTTCGAATTGGGTTTCCCGGGGCTTTCTACATCAAAATTTTTGCCCTCCTTTTCAAGACTCTCACCCGATTCATGAAATAGTTCCTCTTACCCACCTTTCCCTCCCTTCGGCACCTCCATCTACCCTCTCTTTTTTTCCTCATATCCATCTCTCATGGGCTCTTCTAGGTCCCCGAGGAATTTGACAACTTTCCTTAGCCATCTGACAAGCCCCAACCTTCCCCACCATTGCATTTGAGTGCCTACTGTGTGCAGAGCACTATGCTAAGTGCTCGAAAGAGTAGCAGTGAGCTAGAAGACGTAATCTTGCTCTCTTAAGATCTTTTCTTATGCCTTTCCTGGGAAGAAGAAGAACTGTGGTATTTGTTAAGTGCTTTACTATGTGCTAAGCACTGTACAAGATAATCAGGTCCCACAGTGGGCTCACCGTTTAAGTAGGAAGGAGAAGAGGTTTTAAACCTCTATTTTGCAGATGAGGGAACTGAGCCACAGAGAAGTAAGGGACTTGCCCAAGGTCTCAGGGCAGACAAGTGGCAATTGGGAGTAGAAGGGACTGACCAAGGTCTCAGAGCAGACAAGTGGCAGTTGGGAGTAGAATCCAGATCCTCTGATTCCCGGGCTCGTGCTCTTTCCACTAGGCTATCTCGACCCATCAGAGACTCCCTGAAGATCAGCTCCTGCCCTGAAAAACACATCAGCAGAGGTAAGAAAATTGCACAAGAGCAAGAAGAAGCTACCATTGGAGGAATGAGACAGGGGATGAGGAGGGTAGCGGGACTAAACTGCAAGCTCGTTGTGGGCAGGGAATATGTCTGTTATAGTGTTCCATTGTACTCTTCCAAGCACTTAGCACAGTGCTCTGCACACAGTAAGCACTCGATAAATACAGTTGCCTGACTGACTACCTGACTCTCAGCCCCCTTCCACTTTTGTCCACCTTCCAACTCTGTAGCCCATCCTAAACCAAGTATACGGTCAAGAAGGGTCAACGGGAACCAACATGGTCTGGTGGAAAGAGCCCAGGCCTGGGAGTCAGAGGACCTGGGTTCTAATCTTGGCTCCTCCACTTCTCTGCTGTGTGACCTTGGACAAGTCACTTAACTTCTCCGTGCCTCCTTTTTCTCATCCGTAAAATGGGGATTAAGACTGGAAGCCCTATGTGGACAGGGGCTGTGTCCAACTCTATTATCTTGTATCTACCCCAGCACTTGGTATAGTGCTTGGCACATGGTAAGCACTTAACAAATACCATTAAAAAAAATGGGACCATGGAAACCGCAGAAATATAAATCTGCTGCTGAGGCCTTATGTTTGCATGTCTTTTAAAACTCACAGTTTGTTCGACCCCATTCGTTATGGGCAGGGAAGGTAGATGCTAATTCTGTTGTACTCTCCCAAGCACTTAGTACAGTGCTCTGCACAATGTACGCACTCAATAAATATGATTGACTGATTGTTGGAGAAACCATTAGTGGTGGCTGATTGTAGCTTTAGAATACTCTCTTGCTATCCGCAATACCTTTCGGGTACTGTGAGGCTACTTTTTCAAATGACTGAAAATGTTTGGATTTATCTAGCCCCAGAGCATAAGGTAATCGTGGATGTCCCCGGAGAAAATGAGGCATACATCCAAATCCCCTAGCCAGGTTCAGAAACCCCTTCCGTGTCCCCGCTAAGGGGGGAAGCCCCTGCTGCACTGAAGGTTTGCGTTTCAGGAAATTTGGCTGGTGTCGCACCTGGATCTTGGCAAACATCCGATTCGTTGACCTAGAAAGCCACAAGTTCCCAAGTGTGACACGATAGCATGCTTCTTTCAAGATGGTAAAACGATGTGGATTGAAAAAGGAACACTGACAACATCTGCAGCCTACATGTGAGAGTAAAAGACCCGTGGTTATTTTATTCATTTTTTTTAACTGCCCGTTATTATTATTTGCCGGTAATGGAAAAAAAAAATGTTAACTTGCGGACCCTTCTCCTACATCAGGTGACAGGGACGAGGCCTCCCGTTCAGGGCCCGCAACTGTCACGATAACTTACCAGTCTTCCGGTTTCAAAGCCTAGGGTACACAGATAGGATCGACTTTACCGATGGCATTTCAAAAACCCCAGGGTCAAAGTTATTAAACTATGGATGCTTTAGATGGATTTGAAATCGAAAATGAACCATGAATGCTTTTCAGTCGCTTGGTAGTTGAGCAAGGAAAAAAAAATGTGTTCTTCATATGAATGTGTTTCTAACAAGACAGGTCAAAGTACAGTACGCACATGATAAATTGCTTAGCATGAGTCCCCATTAACCCAGCAGCTTTCTGTATTATTAGATTACTCAACTATCTTCAAAATGTATTGACCAAACCATTTTGACATACATTAGCACTAATTTACGAACTAAAAATCGGGTGGTTGGTTATGCTCGTGAGACTAAAACTGCTCTCTAGGACAAACACAGGCCTGGCGTATTTCACGCTCCTCAGAACAGCAAAAGCCTTGGGTTTCTCTTTGGGTTTTGTTTTGGTTCTCGGACTGGGGGATTTTTTTTTCTGTTTTTATTTCTCAGACCACAAACAAAATTTAAATCGTCTCATGTATAAAAAGAAAAAAAAGGAAAAGAAAAAATCACATTAGAGAATGATCAGCCCCTGAGGCATGCATGTCTCCTTTCATGCAAACCAAAGCACAGCCTTCCCTTCTTACATATGTGTATGTGTAGATGTGTCACAGCAAACAGCTAAGGCTTTCAAATCCGGAATGGGATAGAGCGGAGAAACAAAGGGCCCGAGCATAACAGTACATTCAGAGGGAAAGAGAAAGAGTGTCGTGTGTAATCATACAGGAGGGACATGATGGCCAATGACCACTAAAATACATGGAAAGGGAATATGGAGGAGGAGAACTCAGGATACAGCTAGGAGGAAGCGAGTAAGCACTACCGCGCCAAATTAGGTGTCTCTCGAAATGATGACTGTTTAGGGAATCTTGAACGTCTTTAATCCACTGATTTCATTTGTTTCTAACACACCTCATTTAGCAAGGCTTGCTGGGTGCGGGAATTTAATGGGCGTAAACTGGCAAATGCTTGGATTTGGGTCCCACTTTTTTAGGGAAAAAAACTTAATCATTTCTTCTTGTATTCCATTAGTACCCATTTTGTCGTCGTCCCCCCCCCCAGCCCCCCGTCTTTTCTTTCCCTGTTTCTTGGAAGTTCTGACTTGTCTCTTTCCCAACTTAACCTAGTTGCAGGAGATCAAAAGTTATTCCCCTCTCCCCCTCCCCCCAGGGCCCAAGGCCTGCAGCTTAACCAATTGTACATGTATTGTGTAATGGCTCCCCATTGTATGTCTCTGAGAACAGGCCTCACCCTTCACGGGCCCCTCGGACAAAGAGGGGAGACTCGGACCCTTGCTCTCCAACACCTGTGGGTCTTGCTTGATTAAATGCAGTCAGTCTAATCTCTATTTATCCGTTTCTAACAGTGCTGAAGGAAGAGCTACCCAAATCTCAGGATTTGGGCATTTTGTTCGTTGGAAGATAATCAATGCGGGTACCCGGAAGTGCAGTTAATAACCCGGCTACGCTAGACACATCTTCTCTTCCTACCACTGTGGGGGCATGCCCTCTTTCGAGAGGCACGCACTTGCATTCGAAGGGCAGGGTGGCAAGGAGAGAAAGAAGTTCTTGACGAATAATTGATTTCCCCATTGTCTTTGACCTGACGCTACCAAAATTGCCAGTTAAACCTTTCTTTGTTCTAACAGGGCACGGTCTCTTTCTTATTACAGCTCTGTCATCCTAGCTTGTGAGGGTGGGTGGTTGCGGGGTGGGGGCCGGTGGTGGTGAACTTTGCCATTAAAAATAAAAGAGAGAGTAGGCCTTTTGTAAGCATTTCCAGATAACTAAGGAGAATGTGTACTGGATACACAGTTGTGCCCTCCCTCTGGAAAACGGGAAGACACATTATTAGCACGGGAGGGGAGGGTTCCAGGATGTTGATCTCAAGGGTGGGTATGAACTGACCATTCCCGAAAGGAGATCTGGGAATCCAGCAGCTTAAAGTCCCCATAGCTGTACCACCAAATAAATCATTCTCTCAAATCTTACGATGGGGTGGCGGGGAAGGGGGCAGGGGTGGGTGGAGGAAAGCAAGGAAAAAATCTAAACAGCGGGATACGACAATAAATGGGAAAACAGCAAGAGAAAAAGCACACTAGGTTAATATAGGAAAACTAGTTTCTTTATTGAGAAATTGTATATTAGTATTAGTGGAATTGTGTGTAACAATGTCATCATGCACACAATACAAAAGGCAAGGGCCCACCATGCTTCGGAGGGGCAACAGAACAAAAGCAGAGCGTACAATGAGCAGATGTATAGGCTACACACCACATTACATTTCAGCAGGGTATGTTCTCTACAGAGAGATTTACATCGTAAACTGGGTAATGTAAAAAAATACAGACCATGCTATAGTTTTAGTACAAGAAAAGGTGAAGATACACAACCAAAGGATATCTGATACAGAAAATTACCCACAAAATAAGAACAGGAAGTAATTCAGCACAGCAGAACATGTTATCCCTGTTTAATGGAAAACCATTTTGCCAGTAATCGGTTTTTTTTTTCCTCTCCCCCTCAACCTTTCTTTCCGAAACGTCAAATAACTGGATCCGACCGCTACTGGGCATAGACTGCCGAGGGGCTCGAGAGGCAGAGGAGTTTCTTTTCGATTTTTCAGACGCTTCGCCAAGCAACCACTTGGTAGGTAGGCTCTGCTCCTGCCTTTATATAAACAGATGGCCTAGCCAACTATTAAAAGTGGTGCTCTTTGGACCGGATTGGGGCGATCTGTAGTAGAATGCCCAAAGATGCAGTATCCCTTGGACGTATGCCATTTGTTCAGCCTTGGCAATCATCCGCTAGCACGCATGGTGAAGGGAGGGGAATCTCGGCCCCTCGCCCTGCCCGGAGCAGTCCTGAACAACCAACCCCACAGCCTCTCCCTTCACCGAAAATTTTCAGAGGCTTTGGAAAGGAGACAAATGACATCTAATTGAGGAATTGGTTTCTGCCTCTCGGACTGAATGCAATTAATTGGTGTAGTTATTCGTGCCTGCTGCTAGGCAAACCGCTCTTTCCCCAAATAACTGGAAAAACGAGATACTGCATTCCCCCTCCCCCCCCACCCCAACCAAGTAAAGCAAAATGAATCCACTTAACAGGAATTTACAGTGCAATGTACTTAGCTAAACAAGATGAAGATACAAAAATGGCTGTTATTATCTACATCTATTCTGAAATGGCCTGTTTCCTACGCTACTACAATGAAACTAAAAAGAACAGGTTTAAACTGAGAGACTCTCTAATAGGTGTACAAGAAGATTGGGGGTTTAGGACTTCATATTTTAAGCATTAGTATCCTCTATCACAAGGTCACGAGCCTTCGGCTGACCCATCCCCTTGAACTTCGAGTGACATGTAAAAATTCCCGGGGGGGGGCGTGGGTGGTGGAGGGTGAGGCCATTAAGAGGGTAAGAGGGGGAAAGTAAAAATAAATTTTAAAGGAAGCTAAGCAATTTGAATTTGAAAACATTAAATTGCATCCTGAAATGGAACTTGGAGATCGGTGGTATTAATGAAGATGAGAATGATTTCATCAACATAATTATACTTTCAGGCTCAACATCATCCTTAATCATTTTGGAATTTCTGCCTAGTGTACAGTCCTACACACGTACTGAGGAATTGCAGAGTAATAGAGGATAATTGCATATTGGGGGGGGAGAGAATCAGCCTTAGAGTCAAAGCTCCTCTATCCATCCCCACCCTCCCCTATTTAATTGACAGGCAGGCCTGAGATAGGGGATACTGCAGCTTAAATAGCAATATCTTTCTCAGATGGAAACAGGAAATGGTTAAGAGGGGTGTCACACTACAGCTAAATGCAGAGGCAGAGGGCCACAGTGCACAGGAAGGCAAGTCGATCATTCGCTGTGCTACACAATAAAGCAAAAATGCATTTGATAAATGCAGAATGTCATCATCCCACAATCACAAGAGCAACTGCGGTTAAAACACGACTAGGGTCCAGCCTAAGTGTCTATGTGCACAGGAAGAATATAATTCAAGGTCCTTCGATTCAACCAGGAAGGGGGCCTCCATCGATGCTGGATACGATTTCAACACTAATTTCCCCAATCAGATGTCAATTTCACACTGAATCTCCAAGAGAGCTAAAATGCAATATTGTATCTCCCCTCCCCTCCGCTGAACCACCCTGACTTTGCAAGATAAAAATCTTATCTGCATTAATATGCTGTGTTCTTTTCCAATGGGATATTATTCAGTGGGAAATCTAAGACAAATGAGGAAGGGGAGGGAGGGGACCATTTCCAAAAAGAGAAATTTAAGTCCAAAGGCAGAATTCTAAAAATGAATCTAAATGCACTCTGGAATTTTTTGCTTTTTTGGTTGTGTTGTTGTTTTTTGGATATTGTTGGTTTGTTCGGTTGTTTGCTTTGTTTGAAAGAAAATGGAAGAAAAAGGGGGGCGTGGGGGATTGAGGGAAACCAGGTCTAATATAACAGCAGAATGTAAGGGAAAGGAGATGTGGGGGAAAAACGTGCACTGCCCCGAAACATCCCATTGTACATACTGTTGTTTTGTTGTTTTTTTTAAAAAAAAAAAAATCACCCAACAGCCAGACTGATGCTCTTAAAAGTCTTTCCAAGGAACCCACATCGGGTGTGAGGGCTACTGAACTGAGACGTGCTCACAGACCTGGACCTTACAAACAGTTGCAACCCAAAGAAGGGAGATGGGGGATACATGTAAAGTCTGATACGGAAAAAATATAAATATATCTAGATCCAGAAAAAAACACAATACAGATGTACAACACGCATACACACACACAAAGGCTCCAGCAAGTCTTAATTCCTAAGCAGTTTTAGACAATAACAGAAAATAAAATCAGAGGCAGTAAACACAAAAGGTGAAGGGGGAGGCCAAAAGCGGGGGGGGGGGCGGGGGTGATGGAGAAGAAGGTGGGGAGAGGATGAAAAAGGATTTGGGGGGGAAGGAGAAGGATTTGGGGGGATGGAGAAAGATGGAGGATTTCGGGGGATGGAGAAGATGGGGGGGATGGAGGAGATGGGGGGGATGGAGGAGATGGGGGGGATGGAGGAGATTGGGGAGATGGAGGATGGGGATGGAGAAGGATGGGGGGATGGAGAATTGGGGGAATGAAGAAGGATTTGGGAGGGATGGAGAGGACTGGGGGACGGGGAGGACTGGGGGACGGGGAAGGACTGGGGGACGGAGAAGGAAGGACTGGGGGACGGAGAAGGAAGGACTGGGGGACGGAGAAGGAAGGACTGGGGGACGGAGAAGGACTGGGGGACGGAGAAGGACTGGGGGACGGAGAAGGACTGGGGGACGGAGAAGGACTGGGGGACGGAGAAGGACTGGGGGACGGAGAAGGAGTGGGGGACGGAGAAGGAGTGGGGGATGGAGAAGGAGTGGAGGATGGAGAAGGACTAGGGATGGAGAAGGACTGGGGATGGAGAAGGACTGGGGATGGAGAAGGATCTGAGGGAACGGAGAAGATGGGGGATGCGGGATCGGGGGTTGGAGGATTGGTGGATGGAGAAGGATTGGGGGGGTTGGAGAAGGATTCTGTGGGGGGGAAGGAGGACGGAGGAGAGGAGCTCACGCTACTCAGCACAGGAGGTGGGGAAGGGTGGGGACGGGGTGGGAAGAGCTGCGCGGATCCCGGTGAAATCACGATCCTCAAGGAACATCCGATGACAGAAAATACACCAACTCAAAGGAACGTCGACACACCGAACGAAAGCCCACAGCACTGCACGAAATCACACACGGCTTTGCTCACGCACACACACACACACACACACACACACACCCCCTCCACCGTGCTGTGTCCCCGGCCAGACCGTCCGAGCCCGGTGGGAAGGGGAAACCGGCAGGGAAAGAGGATCCCGGGAGGGGGGGAAAAACCCGACCTCGACTTCCTAGCAAAGCCTGGTCCCTCCCCTCATCTGTAAAATGGGGGTGAAGACTGTGACCCCCATGAGGGACAACCTTGGAACTCCCCCCCCCCGGCGCTTAGAACAGTGCTCCGCACCTAGTAAACGCTTAACACCAATATTATTACTCTGTGCCTCAGTTTCCTCATCTGTAAAATGGGGATGGAGACTGTGAGCCCCGTGAGGGACAACCTGGCAACCCCCCCCCAGCGCTTAGAACAGTGCTTCGCACCTAATAAGCGCTTAACAAACACCAACGTTATTATTACTCTGTGCCTCAGTTCCCTCATCTGTAAAATGGGGATGGAGACTGTGAGCCCCATGAGGGACAACCTGGTAACCCCCCCCCCGCAGCGCCTAGAACGGTGCTTCGCACCTAGTAAGCGCTTAACAAATACCAACGTTATTATTACTGTGCCTCAGTTCCCTCATCTGTAAAAGGGGGATGGAGACTGTGAGCCCCATGAGGGACATCCTTGGAACCCCCGCAGCGCTTAGAACAGTGCTTCGCACCTAGTAAGCGCTTAACAAACACCAACGTTATTATTATTCCTCCTTTCCACCCTCCGCCGGCCGGGCAGCGGGGTCGGGGGGAAGGGAGAGAAAGGGGGTGGAGGATGGAAGACTGTAAACCCGTCAAAGGGCAAGGACTGTCTCTGTCTGCTGCCGACCTGTCCATTCCGAGCGCTTAGGCCAGTGCTCCGCACCTAGTAAGCGCTCAATAAATGCGATTGAATGAATCCGTTGCTGAACTGTCCATTCCGAGCGCTCAGTCCAGTGCTCCGCACCTAGTAGGCGCTCAATAAATACGACTGAATGAATCCGTTGTCCATCTGTCCATTCCGAGCGCTCAGTCCAGTGCTCCGCACCTAGTAGGCGCTCAATAAATACGACTGAATGAATGAAAGTCGGCCTCCGCTTTTTTTTTTTTTTTTTTTTTTGGCTTTTTCTCCTAAAAGGCCCTGCGATGCCAAATCGGCCCCGCGCCCCCGCCCCACCGCCCCGAAGGGGAAAGAGAGAGATACCTCTGTTTCGCACAGAGCCAAACACTGGAAGAACGAGATAGCCGACGTGGACTAGCACCATCCTGGCGGCGGCGACGGCGGCGGCGGCGGCCGGTCCTTTGTGCGCTGCTCCGGGGAGGAGGAGGAGGAGGAGGAGGAGGAGGAGGAGGAGGAGAGGGAGGAGGGGGAGGGGGTGCGGCTGCGTGCGTCTGGGTTGTGTGTCTGTGTGCGGTTGTGGTTGCGGCGTTGTGTCCCTCGGCGCGGCGGCGGGTGGGGAGACAGATGGCCCCACGCTCCCTCCCGCTCCCCCTCTGCCCCTTCGAATGTGGAGTTGCAACCGCAGCCGCCCGCTACACAAAGACCGGGCCGACCAATGGCGGCGCGGCGGGCCGGAGGCGGCGGCCAATGGCGGCGCGGCGGGCCGGAGGCGGCGGCCAATGGGAGCGCTGGAAGGGGAGCTCCTCCGCCCCCTCCCTCCCCGCGCGCGCCTGTGCGCGAGGACGTGCCCGTCGCCGCCCCGCCCTGCTGGGCGGGGGAGGCGGGGCGGGCGTGGGTTCCAATGCTGCACCCGCCCGCGGGGGGACCTGGAGCAAGTCGCTGCACTTAGTACTCGTCCTTCATTCGATAGTATTTATTGGGCGCTTACTAGGTGCAGAGCACTGGACTGGCGCTCCGAATGGACAGATCGGCAACAGATCATTCAGTCAATAGCATTGAGCGCTTACTATGTGCAGAGCACTGCACCGAGCACTCGGAATGGACAGATCGGCAAGAGATTCATTCGATAGTATTTATTGAGCGCTTACTACGTCTAGAGCACTGGACCGAGCGCTCGGAAGGGACAATTCGGCAACAGAGTAATGATAATGTTGGTATTTGTTAAGCCCTTACCATGTGCAGAGCACTGTTCTAAGCGCTGGGGGAGATCCAGGGTCATCAGGTTGTCCCACGTGAGGCTCACAGTTAATCCCCGTTTGACAGATGAGGGAAACCGAGGCCCAGAGAAGTGAAGTGACTTGCCCACAGTCACCCAGCTGACAAGTGGCAGAGCGGGAATTCGAACCCATGACCTCTGCCTCCCAAGTCCGGGCTCCTTCCGCTGAGCCACGCTGCACGGTACAACAGAATTGGCACACAAGGAGTTTACAAACTGGAGGGGGTGAGGATGCGAGGGTGAGGCCTGTGGGTCGGGGTGGCAGGCCTTTAGTGTACAGGTGACGCAGAGGGGAGGGTGAATGGGGATGAGGAAGAGAGAGGGTAGTCGGGGAAGCCTTCCATAATGTTGGTATTTGTTAAGCGCTCACTATGAGAAGCCGCGTGGCTCAGTGGAAAGAGCCCGGGCTTGTGGTCGGGGGTCATGGGTTCGAATCCCTGCTCTGCCACTTGTCAGCTGTGTGACTGTGGGCAAGTTACTTCACTTCTCTGTGCCTCAGTTACCTCATCTGTAAAATGGGGATTAACTGGGAGCCTCACGTGGGACAACCCGATGACCCTGGATCTCCCTCAGTGCTTACGGCACATAGTAAGCACTTAACAAATACCAACATTATTATGTGCCGAGCACCGTTCTCAGCGCCGGGGGAGATTTACAGGGTTAATCAGGTCGCCCCACGTGAGGCGCACAGTCTTCAGCCCCATTTTCCAGAGGAGGGCACTGAGGCCCAGAGAAGCGAAGTGACTTGCCCACAGTCACTGACAAGCTGACAAGCGGCGGAGCCGGGATCGCAGCGTGGCGCAGTGGAAAGAGCCCGGGCTTGGGGGTCAGTGGTCGTGGGTTCTAATCCCGGCTCCGCCGCTTGTCAGCTGTGTTACCTTGGGCGAGTCGCTTAACTTCTCCGGGCCTCAGTGACCTCATCTGTAAAGTGGGGATGAAGACTGTGAGCCCTACAGGGGGACAACCTGATGACCTTGTATCTACCCCAGTGCTTAGAACAGTGCTTGGCACATAGTAAGCGCTTAACGAATACCAACATTATTATCATTCGAACCCGTGACCTATGACTCCCAAGCCCGTGCTCTTTCCACTGAGCCACGCTGCTGTGGTGATGTCTGTCTCTCCCCCTCCACCCCAGACCGTGAGCTCGTTGCGGGCAGGGATTGTCGCTCTTTGGTGCCGTGTTGCACCTCCCCAAGCGCTTAGTACGGTGCTCGGCATACAGTGAGCGCTCCATAACTGTTGCCGAATTGTACATTCCGAGCGCTTAGTACAGTGTCTGCACATACTAAGCACTCGATAAATGCTATTGAATGAAATACGATTGGATGAATGAATGAATTCTCTGGGCCTCACTTTCCTCATCTGGAAAACGGAGCTTGAAACTCTGAGCCCCACGTGGAACAAACTGATTACCTTGTATTTACCCCAGCATTTAGAACAGTGCTTGGCACATAGTAAGCGCTTAACAAGTGCCATCATTATTATTATGATTATCATTACCCGCACGCAAACGCACACACCTGCACCCCAAGACACATGCACGGCACCTTTCGCTCAGACAAAGCAAGAACACGCTCGGGGCCCGGCGGCTCCCTTACGAACACAGAAGAAGAAGAATGATGGTATTTGTTAAGCACCTACTATGTGCCAGGGACTGTACGCTGGGGTGGATACAGGGTAATCGGGTTGTCCCACGTGGGACTCATACTTTAAACCCCCATTTTACAGACGAGGTAACTGAGGCACAGAGAGGTTAAGTGACTTGTTCAAGACCACACAGCAGACAAGTAGCAGATTCGGGATTAGAACCCACATCCTCTGAGTCCCAAGCCTCTGTTTTTTCCACTCAGACACACACACACACACATGCAAGAGCACTAGAGAAGCAGCGTGGCTTAGTGGAAAGAGCTCGGGCTTGGGAGTCAGAGGACGTGGGTTCTAATCCTGACCTCGCCACTTGTCTGCTGTGTGGCCTTGGGCAAGTCACTTCAAATCTCTGTGCCTCAGTTCCCTCATCTGTCAAATGGGGATTAAAACCCTGAATCCCACTTAGGACAACCTGATTACCCTGAATCTACCCCTGTGCTTAGAACAGTGCTTGGCACATAGTAAGCACTTAAATTCCATCATTATTATTATTATTGTCATTATTAAGACACCCATGCAGCACCTTGCACTCAGGCAAAGCAAGAATACGCTCAGGGCCTTGAAGGACCCTCACAAACACACACACACACACACACACAAAAGAGCACTGCACGCTTGCAACTTGCTGGCAAAGCAAGGACACGCTCAGGGCCTTGCAGCTCCCTCACAAACACACAAGAACACACACGAGAGCACTTTCAGGCAAAACAAGGACACGCTCAGGGTCTTGCAGCTCCCTCACCAACATACAAGAACACTCGTGAGAGCACTGCAAGCGTGCAATTTGCCAACAAAGCAAGGACACGCTCAGGGCCTTGCAGCTCCCTCACCAACACACGAGAACACACGCGAGAGCACTGCAAGCGGGCAACTTTCAGGCAAAACAAGGACACGCTCAGGGCCTTGCAGCTCCCTCACCAACACACAAGAACACACGCGAGAGCGCTGCAAGCGGGCAACTTGCCCGCAGAGCAAGGACACGCTCAGGGCCTTGCAGCTCCCTCACCAACAAACACACACAAGAGGACTGCAAACATAAAAATCAAGTGCCGTGAAACACTTCGGCACACATCGACAGAAGGCGCGGGCGGCTCCGTCTCCCTCCCTAGAGCTCATTCACACCCGGGGGGTGCGCACACAGACACACACAGACACACACGCACACGAAGCCCCTTTTCTCATCCCCTGGAGCGGGACCCTGGAGAGCTGCCGCCGGGTTTTGGAGGGAAGAGGGGGAAGAAACACGTGGTGCCCAATGCTTCAGTCTCCGGCGCCCCCTCGCTCCTGCAGAAGAGATTGAAAGGTGGATCATCGTCTCTCTAACTGTCGAGGCCCTCCTCCCCTCTCGGCCCCCTTCCCTTCGTCGATGGGACCCCACACTGCGTTGGGTTAGTTGCCATTGTGTAGAATGCACCGATTTCTCGTCCCGTGAGAGGGTTTTCTCCCGGGACACTCCTAACCCCTCCCCTGCCGCCTTCGCCGGGTTCGAGCCGTGGAACCGGGAGGCAAGAGCCGCGGGAGCGGGAAGCTATGCAGAGAAAATTAAAAGACACAAAAGCATCCGGTTCCGAACCAGGACGGGAAGGAACAGACCCGCTAACCTGATGCTAACGGAAACCTCCGCAGCATCTCTCTCGTCTCCGACCTCTCGCCCGCGACCCGGCTCTGGCCTGAAACGCCCTCCCTCTTAAGCATCCAACAGACAATGACTCTCTTCCCCTTCAAAGCCTTATTGAAGGCACATCTCTTCCAAGTGGTCTTCCCTGACTAATCCCTCTTTTCCTCTCCTCCCTCTCTCTTCTGCATCACCCTGACTTACTCCCTTCGTTAATTCCCTTCCTCCCAGCCCCACCGCTCTTATGTACATATCTGTCATTTATTTATATTAATGTCCATCTCCCCCTGTAGACTGTAAGCTCGTTGTGGGCAGGGAATGTGTCTGTTTATTGATATAGTGCACTCTCCCAAGTTCTTAGTACAGTGCTCTGCATACAGTAAGCACTCAATGAATACGATTGAATAAATGAATGAATGAATGAATGAACGAACGAACGAACGAACGAACGAACCAGCCAGTGCGAGTGTCTCTGATAAGGCCAAGAAGGGATACCAGTCCTGATCACGCTGTGCACATATTTTCCTTATACATTCACACAAATAGTGCACACATAAATGCCAAGAGTAAACACCCATTCACCCCAGAGCACATTTGGGAAGCAGTGTGGACTAGTGGAAAGAACATGGACCTGGGAATCAGAAGGATCTGGGTGCTAATCATGACTCTTCCACGTTTCTCTATGTGACCGTGAGCAAGTCATTTAACTACTCTGGGCCCCAGTTATCTGTAAAATAGGGATTACGACTGTGAGCCCCCTGTGGGACACGGACTGTGTCCAACCTGATGATCTTGTATCAACGCCAACCCTTAGTACCGTGCCTGGCAGAGGGTAGCTGCTTAACAAATACCATTAAAAAGACAAAAAGTATGCAAGCCCGGTTGAGTCTCACGGCACACGCGTACAGAGCACAGACAAGTGGCAAGTGGTATGTAGGACTCCCTGGTGTGTTAAACATCACACTTGATGATGATATTTGTGATTGTGTGTTTTCTAAGCCAATAGCCTCAGACACTTCACTGCTCTAACTCAAACTCACTCTCATGCAATAATCACAGAGCACACCCACTTACCTTCTCCCTCAATACATTACCTTCTAACCAATTCCAGGTGCCATGTCTTCTGGACCTTTGGCCCCTACCAGTGAATGGTCTTGGCTCCTTGATATGTTTTCCCTCCTTGGCTTCAGGAATGCCAAATTCTCCACATGCCCTCTTTGATTCACCTGCTGCATGTCCCCTATTAACTCTTCAGTTAAGAGCCCCACCCCCCACCCCAGGTTCAGTTCTTTCTTCCTGAATGGATCCTCTTAGGATGATGTTCAATAGTCCTCTAGACTGTCAGCTTGTTGAGGGCAAGGAATGTGTCTTTCAACTCTGTTGTACTCTCTCAAGCACTTAATATAGTGCCTTGCCCACAGGAAGTGCTCAATAAATACCATTGTTGATGATGTTCTCCACACAGGAAGCGCTTAGTAAATTCCACTGATTGATTCCCATGGTTTCTATTTCCATCTATACCCAAATCTATGCTTCCAGTACTGACTCTTCTCATCTCTCCAGTCCTGCATTTCTTGTCAGAAGGTACAATTCCACTAAGTTGTCTCCCTGCCATCGAGAGCTAAACCTATCTCAAACTGAATTGACCATCTTCCCTGTAAATCCCTCCCTCACTTCTCCATCACTGCCTACCACCAATAGTCTTCCCATCCCCACATTTGTACTCTCAGAGGCCTTGAGGTTCACCTCTCCCATAACCAATCGCTTGCCACATCCTGTGGATTCTTAATTCTTTCTCGCTGCTGCAATTTCAACTCACGCCCAAACCCTCTCCCCTCTGGATTACAGCTTCTCTGTCCCCTGGCCTCTGATCTCCCTACTAATAGCTACTCTTGAGGCAGCAAGAAGTGTCTTCCTCTAATGTCATTGTGATCACGTCATTCCCCTCCTTGAATCTATTGGAAACCCCCCACTTTGAGCTTTAAATCCCCTTCACCCACCTACGTAAGTGCCCCGATCCTCCACTCCACCCCAGCCTGTTCTCTCTGCACCAACAACCGATAATTAAAAAAAAAAAATACCTGCTTACCAACCCTCCTTCTGGACATCAATATCATATACTGTGTCCCCCAAAATGTGCCTTTGTGCCTTTGCAAAACTCACCCTTCCTTCTTTTCCTGAGAATTTGTACTTAAGAACCCACCTCCTCCAAAAAGTCTTCCTAGATAAAACCACCTGGCTCCATAGCACAGTGCCGTGCTCAAGAACCTCAGCTCCCGGACCTCCTCCCAAGCCTACAGAGGAGCTGCCGCTCTCATGGGACAGCCGGTCAAACTCCTCCTCCCAAACATTGCAGGCCCTAATTATGCACCGGCCATCTGAAATCCGGCCATGCATATCCTTCATGGAGTGTGACATATACACCCAGCCCTGCTAATGGACCCGTTAGCTCCTTCCCTTCCCTCCAAACAGGTTCCCAAAACTGTTAGAAACAGGTAAATCAATGGCTTGACATTCCCTCTCTTCTCCCATCTCCCGTCCACTTCTGCATGGTGAATTTATTTTTCCCCATACACTCCTTAAAGCCTCTAAGAAATATGATTTAAATATGCTTCTTTTAACAGATCTGAAGATTCTATTTAACAGCATCAATTTTTATTTTTCAAAAATTGTCCGTCATGTTTGCAGGTTTTATCTCTGATTTAACCCCCTCCCCCTGCCACCACACACACACACACACACACACACACAAAAAATACAAAAATAAAGTGAATATCCAGGCGGATATTTTGTCCTTAATTCCCTCCATCCCATGGAAGCAAAGAAAACAAGCCATGACAGCTTCAGGCTAAAGTGTCAGTCTGGATTTCCAACCTTAACATTGAATTACCATTCTGTTTGGGGGTTTAAAACAGGGCTTTTAAAACGTGGTTTGGATGATTGATTTAATATGTTATGTTTATTTTGCAACAACATCCTTGGGTCCAAGAATCACTTGGTTGGAGAAAAACCTTGTGCAGTTCTTGCATTGACAACACATTTAGAAATCTGTGAATAACATTTGTCCTTGTGGGTTTTAAAGGTTCAGAAATTTTCTATCCTAAGTGAGGACGAACACCTGCTGATGTCTTCTGACTCTCGGGTCACCTAAGCCCAGTGTCTGATCCTCCCTAGGAAGGAAATTTTCTAATCCGATCAGAACGATTTGGGGATTGTGGTGTTTTTTTTTCAAAACACTAGATGTTTCAATACCACTGACAATTATGATCCTTTGTTGGATGCCCTACTTACGTATGGGACTTGAAGTTTATGGTCCGTTGACCTGCATTGGCTGCGGTGTACTGGGTGACTCATCGAAAGAGGGAGAAGGGAAGAAATAATGTAAAACTTGTGGTTTAAATAATGCACTGGAGGTGCAGAATAAGGCAGCTCTTGACAGGCCACAAAGTTCTTACTTCCTTGGAAGAAGCAGGTTTACAGACACCCGAACACTCTCTACTCTGTCCCCATCATTAAAAATGACTTGGTGGAAACCTCACTTTTCAGATCCAAAGCCAGATGGGACTTGTTATGAATTTAACTGAGAATGAAATAAGCTTTCAACCCCTGAACGCTCCCTTTGATCATCACTTTACGACTCAGAAACAATCAAACTAATGTTCTGCAAATTTTATCAGCCAAAGCCACTTAGGGCTCCCAGGCCCAAATCTGTGGACTTGCTTTACCCGGAAGCCACTGGGGTTCTGTGATAACTGGAGTTGTGGAGGAAGGGGCAATATATCTCACAAGCCCTGATAGAACACCAGCTCTTCGGGGTAGTGAAGTTAATATCTCAAAACACACCCTTCTGGGCACTGTGCTGTTCACTCAGTCATATTTATTGAGTGCTTACCTTGTACAGAGCACTGTAATAAGCGATTGGGAGAGTACAATGCAATGATAAACACAGACAACGAGCTTACACTCTAGAGAGGGGAGACAGACATCAATACAAGCAAATAAATTACAGATATGTAGGTAAGTGCTGGGGCCTGGGAGGAGGGAAGATGTTAGCTTGGGGTGTGGCAACCAGGGATGATGGGATGCAGAGTGGGGGAATGGCTACCTGAATGTCTAAACCTTCACCAATATCCACAACCCCAGCTTAGTCCCTCTAGATTGTATGCTCCTTGTGTTTGGAATTTGCTCAAGCCGTGGATTGAGAATTTAGATTCTCTCGCCTATCCCACCACTCTCGCCTATCCCACCGTCGACCCCTGGGCCACGTCCTCCCGTGGTCCTGGAACGCCCTCCCTCCTCACCTCTGCCAAACTGATTCTCTTCCCCTCTTCAAAACCCTACTTAAAACTCACCTCCTCCAAGAGGCCTTCCCAGACTGAGCTCCTCTTCTCCCTCTACTCCCTCTACCACCCCCCTTCACCTCTCCGCAGCTAAACCCTCTTTTTCCCCTTTTCCCTCTGCTCCTCCACCTCTCCCTTCCCATCCCCACAGCACTGTACTCGTCCGCTCAACTGTATATATTTCCGTTACCCTATTTATTTTGTTAATGAATTGTACATCGCCTCGATTCTATTTAGTTGCCATTGTTTTTACGAGATGTTCTTCCCCTCGACTCTATTTATTGCCATCTTTCTCGTCTGTCCGTCTCCCCCGATTAGACCGTAAGCCCGTCAAACGGCAGGGACTGTCTCTATCTGTTGCCGACTTGTTCATCCCAAGTGCTTAGTACAGTGCTCTGCACATAGTAAGCGCTCAATAAATACTATTGAATGAATGAATGAATCCACGTAGAGATGTACTGAAGGCAAGAGGAAATGTGAGACTGTGGAGGAGGAGAGAGATCAGGGCTGAAGATGTAGAATTGGGTGTCATCCACGTAGAGAGAATAGTTGATGAAATGGGAGCAAATGAGTTCTCCAAGCTATGAAGAGGGAGGGTGTTCCAGGCCGGAGGCAGGACGTGTGCAAGAGGTCATTGATGAGATAGACGGGATCAAGGTACAGTGAGTAGGCTGACATTAGAATAGCAAAGTGTGCAGACTGGGTTCGGGAAGGTAAGGTAAGAGGGGGCAAAATAACTGAGTGTTTTAAAGCCTATGGTAAGGAGCTTTTGTTTGATGTAGAGGTGGATGGGCAACCACTCGAGGTTTTTGAGGAGTGGGAAAACATTGACTGAACGTTTTTTGCAGAGAAATGATCCAGGCAGCAGAGTGAAGTATGGGCTGGAATGAGGAGAGACAGGAGGCTGGGAGGTCAGCAAGGAATCAAGGTGGGGTAGGTTAAGCAGTTGGATGGAGCAGAAAGGATGGATTTTAGTGATGCTGTGAAGATTGAACTGATAGGATTTGGAGACAGATTGAATAAGTGGGTTGAATGAGAGAGATGAGTCGAGGATAATGCCAAGTTTTCAGACTTGTGATACAGAGAGGATGGTAGTGCTGTCTACAGTGATGGGAAAGTCAGGGGGAGGACAGGGTTTGGGTGGGAAGATGACGTTTTAGGTTGGAGGTGCTGGGGGCACATCCGAGTAGAGGTGTCCTAAAGACAGGAGGAAATGCAAGACTACAGAGGAAGAGAGAGATCAGGACTGGAGATGTAAATTTGGAGATCATCCACATAGAGATGGTAGTTGAAGCTATGGGCACAGTGAGTTCTTCAAGGGAGTGCGTGCAGATGGAGAATAGAAGGGGACCCCAACTGAGGGACTCCCATACTTCTCTGGGAGGCAGAGAAGGAGTCTGTAAAAGAGACCGAGAAGGAGAAGCCAGAGAGATAGAAGGAGAGCCAGGAGAGGATAGGGTTAGTGAAGCCAAAGCTGGCTAACGTTTCCAGGAGAAGGTGGTGGTAGACAGTGTTGAAGGAAGCTGAGAGATCAAGGAGGATTAGGATGGAACAGAAGCTGCTGGATTTGGCAAGGAGATCTTTGATGTCCTTTGAGAGGTTGGTTTCTGTAGAGTGAAGGGGGAGGAAGCCAGATCAGAGGGGGTCAAGGAGAGAATTGGAGGAGAGAAAGTGGAGACAGTGGGTTTAGACACTCACTCAAGGAGTTTGGAGAAAAATGGTAGGAGCACTATATTAAGTGTCTAGGAGAGTGCAGTGCCTGGGAGACACAATCCCTGTCCACAAGGAACTTGTCTATAGGGAGAGCTTACCGAATGGAAATTTGGAAGACAATCCTTCAGTTAGGAACCCCACTCATCACAAGGCTGTCTCCAGCAAAGATTAGGCTCTATCAATCCATTGTAATTGGTCATAACTAAGGCTCGTCCTTAGTCACTTAACTTCTCGGTGCCTCAGTTACCTCATCTGTAAAATGGGGATGAAGACTGTGAGCCCCACATGGACAATCTGATTCCCCTGTGTCTACCCCAGCGCTTAGAACAGTGCTTGGCACATAGTAAGCGCTTAACAAATATCAACATTATTATTATTATCCCAGTTGATTCACTCATTTCAGTCAATCAATCATATTTTTTGAGCACTTACTGTGCAGAGCACTACAGGAAACGTTCTCCTACCCCCTTCCTCTTCTACATCACCCTTGCACTTGTATTTATACCGTTTATTCACCCTACCCTCAGATCCACAGTACTTACGTTCGTATCTCTAAATTATATATTTAAATGCCATATTCATTCAATTTAATGTCTGTCTCCCCCTCTAGACACTAAGCTCATTATTGGCAGGGACTGTGTCTGCTAATTCTGTTGTATTGTACTCTCCCAAGAGCTTAGTAAAGTACTCTGCACATAGTAGGTGCTCAAGAAATGCCACTGATTGATTCTCTGTAATTTATAACTGCTTCTCCCTCTAGACTGTTAGCTCCTGATGGGCAGGGAATGTAGCTGTTTTATTGTTATATGGTACTCCTCCAAGTGCTTAGTACAGTGCTATGCACACAATAAGCACTCAATAAATACGATTGTTTGATTGATTGACAGATTGATGGAGATTTGGGTGGGCAGTGATGGGGAGCACCAGGGACTGCTCCTGATGTGACCTTCCTGATGCCAGCCCTTCTCCAGGGGGTTGACCCTCCGAGTTGACATGCCACCCTGGGCCGTGACCAAGCTCACTTCTTTCTCCAAAGTGTCAAGGCTGATGTCAGAGGACGTTTTATCAACAAAAACGTTCAGTCCATGTCTCCCCACTGGCTGTCCATCCACCTCCGCATAAAACAGAAACTCCTTATCATCAGCTTTAAAGCCCGCAGTCAGATCGCCCAACCTACCTCACCTCGCTATCTCTTACTACAGCCCAGCCCACACATTCTGCTCCTCTAGTACCACCTTTACCCACTGTGCCCCAACCTCCTTTATCTTGCCACCGACCCCTTTCCCACATCCTCCCCCTAACCTGGAACTCCCTCCACTTCTATATACACCATATCACCACTCTCTCCACTTTCAAAACATTACTAAGGTCACATCTTCTCCTTTAGGCCTTCCCTGATTAAGCCTTTTTTACCCGGCTCTCTCTCCCTTCTGTATCATCCATGTACTTGGATTCTATGACCTTCAGGCATTTGATATTTGCTCCACCCCTAGCCCCATGGCATTTATGTACATCTCTTGAAATTATATATTATAAATTACTTATTCATTCTTATCGATGTCTTTCTCTCTCTCTAGACTGTAAGCTCATTATGGGCAGGGAACGTGACTGCTAATTCTGTTGTATTGTGCTCTCCCAAGCGCTTAGTAGAGTGCTCTGAGCTCTCAATAGATACACTGATTGATAGATTGATATTATATGGACAGCAAAGGGCAGGGAAAGAAATGACCTTGGTTTGCTCCAGGAAACCAGGCTGGACTCCTGGCCACGACTTGGCCGGAGGGAGCCACGTTGCTGAAGATGGGCTCTCTTCTTTTCAGAGGTGGGCAAAGCAGTGCTTGGATTAGAGCCAGCAATTCAAGATGCAGCTTTAATGGACTGTGGGAGCATTTTAGTCAGCCAATCAGTCAATACTATTTATTGAGCACTTACTGTGTGCAGAGCACTCTTTAAGCAATTAGGAGATTACAGTACAAAAGAGTTGGTAGACACATTCCCTGGCAACACCAAGCTTACAGTCTAGAGATGAGGATACAGTCTAGAGACAAGTTTATGGTCTAGAGAGTCTAGAATCAGGGGCAGACAGCCTAGGCCTTGGCTCTGAAGGAGCTGAAACACCACCTGGATCTCCTGGGCCTGGATTTTAGCACTGATACACAGCTGAGTGACATATCGCTCTGTGCCAAGACTTAGGGGGAAATGCTAAGGAGAGAATAATAACCATAATCCTTGTTGGATTTGTTAAGTGTTAGCCTCCTACCTCACCTTGCTAGTCTCCTACTACAACCCAGCCCACGCATTACTTCACTCCTCTAATACTAACCTTCTCAGTGTTCCTCAATCTCATCTAGCTTGAGATAAATGTCACTAAGCAGTAAGGCCTAATGGAAAGGGTACGGGCCTGGGAATCAGAGATTCTGGGCTCTAACCCTAGCTCTGCTACTTGTCTGATATGTGACTTTGGGCAAGTCATTTAAATTCTCAGTGCCTCAGTTTCCTAAACTGTAAAATAGGGATTCAACACCTGTTCTGACTTCTACTTAGACCATGAGCCCTTTGTGGGACAGGGACTGTGACCAACCTGATTTAACTTATATCTACCTCAGTGTTTACAGTAGAGCTTGACATATGGTAAGCACTTAACAAATACCATCAGTATTCCTAAACTGATGATTAAGTCTGAAAAGTAGTTCAAAGTCAAAAATCAAAATATTAAATAAATGAGTTGTAATATGGTCATGAGTCTTTGCAGAAGGATCCAGAAGTTAAAGCTTGTTCTCCTGCCTGCAGTAGTGGTTTCTCACTAATTCAATTTAGGTGGAATAGCAGCCATCTTACTTTCTCAAAAATAATAATCGGTGGTATTTGTTGAGCACTCACTGTGTGTACTAAGCACTTGAGAGGGTACAATACAACAGCGTTGATAGATACGTTCCCAGCCCACAACTAGCTCACATCTAGAAGGGTTCGAATCCCAGCTCAGCTACTTGTCAGCTGTGTGACTGTGGGCAAGTCACTTAACTTCTCTTTGCCTCAGTTACCTCATCTGTAAAATGGGGATTAAGACTGTGAGCCTCATGTGGAACAATCTGATTACCCTGTATCTACCCCTGTGCTTAGAACAGCACTCTGCACATAGTAAGCACTTAACAAATTCCAACATTATTATTATTATTATTAGAAGGGGAGACAGACATTAATATAAATAGTTATAGTGGAATTTGCTAAGTACTTACTATGTGCCAAGCACTGGGGTAGATGAGCCTGTTGTTGAGCAGGAATCGTCTCTATCTATTGCCGAATTGTACATTCCAAGTGCTTAGTACAGTGCTCTGCACACTGTAAGTGCTCAATAAATACGATTGAATGAATGAAAATCAGGACGGACACAGTCCCTGTCCCACAGTTTCACGGTCTAAGTGGGAAGGAGAACTGGTATTGAATCCCAATTTTACAGTTGAGAAAACACAGGCCCAGAGAAATTAAGTGGTTTGCCTAAGTTCACACAGCAGGCAAGTAGGAAAAACAGCAGGGTCTAGTGAATAGAGCAGGGGTCTGGGAGACAAAAGGATCTGCCAAATCACTCTGCCAACTGTCTGTTGTGTGACCCTGGGCAAGTCACTTAACTCTCTGTGCCTCACTTACCTGTAAAATGGAGATTAAGACTGAGTCTTAGGTGGATAATGGACTATGTCCAATCAGAGTGCTTAGTACAGTACCTGGTACATAGTAAGCACTCAAGAATTACCATTTAAAAAAAAAAAGGTGGCCAAGCTCGCGTCAGAACCCAGGTCTTCTGAACCCCAGGCCCATGCTCTTTCCACTGAGGCACTCAGGACATCCTCTTCCTCCAGGTGCCCATTGTCGGCTTCTCCCTAGGTTGCGACAGTGACCTGTTGGTCATTCATTCATTCAATCGTAATTATTGAGTGCTTAATGTGTGCAGAGTACTGTACTAAGTGCTTCAGAGAATACAATATGACAATAAGGAGACACATTCTCTGCTTACAACAAGCTGACAGTCTAGAGGCAATGACTTCATAGTCTAGAGTCAACGAGTTTACAGTTTAGAGACACTGAGTTTGCAGTCCAGAGACAAGAAGCTTACAGTTCAGAGACGAGTTTGTAGTCTAGAGACCAGGAATTACAGTCTACAGACAAAGAGTTTGCAATCTAGAGACAACATGCTTACAGTTTAGCTATTTATCTGCAGGGACTCATTCTCAGCTTTCCCCAAAGACCCAAGTCCCCAAGGGGAAGAAGGCAGGGTTTTATACCCACTGATGGTTTACCTTCTGGTCTAGGGCCCGGTTTCCTTTAGACCCTGGGTCCTTGTCGGGGAACTGAAATTAATGGCTGATTTGAGAGCACAGACCACCCTCAGGAACCAAAGCCAAGGTGCCCCTCCCAAGACACTTGAGGAGAGTGACTGACCACAGGTTCAGTAAACAGCTGTTTAGGAGGGCCTAGAGAGGGGCCCTCTTGGAGACCCTTTTCATGATCCCCTAAACCAGGGAACGGTGGCGGGGGGACAGGTGGTTCAACAGCTGCAGCCGATGGGTGGGCAGGAATGTAGTCACCGGGGGCAGAGAGAGCCAGGATTGAGAGAAAGCCACTTATTATCCAGAAGGTCTCAGGAGTTAGCACTTGTTCTAGCCAGGAGTCGAACCCCTCCATGTCCTGGGAGTCCAAATCAGTCCAGCTCAGGACCAGCCTCCTTCTTTCTGGCTGCGGCCAAGAAAGGGCTGGGGTCGAGAGGAGGTCCGGAGGGTCCTACTGGGTGGGAGAGAGCGGATAGCTGGGTTGAGCAGGCTAAGGACAGGCAGGGCGGCCATGTGAGGAACAAACACGACTTTTATCGGGAAAGCCCAGAGATTTCAAGACCCTTTGGAGCTTTCGCAGTTCGGATGACGGGCTGGATTCTTGCTTCTTGTTCCTGAGGCTCCAAGTGAACCCCAGTTTGGAATTGATCCAGTTGGATCTTGGGCTGGATTTGTGGAGTTGAGGTCGTGGGGACTTTGGGTCCCTGCAGGAAGGATTTGGGGTAGACACCACCCCACCTCTTCACCCCCTCCCCCATGTGGGTTTGCCAGCTGGCTGGCTTGGGGATCAAGCAAATAGGGCAGGGGGCAGGAGGCAGCAGAGGGGAATAAATGATAAAGAAATGATCCAGCTCCATGATTATACGTCCTGTGATCCCAAGAGGGCTTTGCCCCAAGCCTCCCCTCTCTTCCCAGCAGTTTGGCTACTCTCTGTCTTTCCTTCAGTCCCAGCAGGGGAAAGGTCACTCTCAGAGACATCATTCATTCAGTCATATTTACTGAGCACTTACAGTGTGCAGAGCACTATACTAAGCACTTGGGAGAGTACAATATAATCATCAATAGACCCATTCCCTGTCCACAACCAACAAGAAATCAATATTTAACATTTGGCTATAGTTTGGGTGAGAACAAATTTGTGTGTTTGTGTGCGTGTGTGTGTGTGTTGGAGCAGAGGTGAGGCCTAGTTTCATGCTTTCTATAGTTTATATAAATCTAATACAGAGTAGGAAGCAGCGTGGCATAGTGGAAAAAGTGGGAGCCCAATGTGGGACAGAAACTGTGTCTGATCTGACTTGGTGGTATCTACCCAGAATTTAGCACATTCCTTGCCACAAAGTAAGTGCTTAACAGACACACTTATCAGTATTGTTATTTTTATCTCATTGAGTTGTTTCCCCATCCATGCATTTACAAAGAGATTGGGTATTTGATATCTGAGAGCCACAGAAGCCTGAAGAAAGGCACTAATAGTGCTGTGGATCAGCTTTCTTTCCTACAGCCCAGGTTTTTTCAGGACTAATCTCACTTGCCTGGCTGGATTAAGTATGTACATACATTCATGCATACACACACATGCATGCGTGCACGCAAACACACACACACACACACAAGTTGACCATGTAGGTGTCAGCTGGAGCTGTTGGCAAATCTTCTCTTTGCAGCCCTGTCAGTAAAATGACTATATTAAAGCTGTAGAGCTGCAAACCTAGGCCTGGATTGAGGGAATTCCCAGGAAAGGCTGAATTTCCCGGTTGATCAAGATAAGCTATGGAATAATGTCTGCATTGATCTCCAATGAAGCGGGGTTCTGAAGGGGTGCGAAACTGGAAGAAGCAGTGTGGTGTAGTGGATAGAGCACAGACCTGGGAGTCAGAAGGAACTGGGTTCTAGTTCTGCTCCACCACTTTTCTGCTGTGACCTTGGGCAAGTCACTTCACTTCTCTGGGCCTCAGTTACCTCATCTGGAAAATGGGGATTAAGACTGTAAGCCTCATGTAGGACACAGACTGTGTCCAACTGGATTACTTTGTATATACGCCAGTGCTTAGAACAATGCCTGGACTCAAGTAAGTGCTTAACAAGTACCATTAAAAAAAGCAAACTGGAATTCAAACATCAGCTTGTCTCCAACTCCACTCAGGACAGAACAAGGGGAGATGGAGCTATATGCAAAGGAAGGCTAGGGCTCAATGGAGAAACAGTGTTGCCTAGTGGGACTAGCATGGGCTTGGGAGTCAGGGGATCTGGGTTCTAATCCTGCCTCTGCCACATTTCTGCTCTGTGACCTTGGGCAAGCCACTTAACTTCTCTGTGCCTCTGGTACCTCATCTGCAAAATGGGGATTAAAGTGTGAGCGCCATATGGGAAAGGGACTGTATTAACCTGACTATCTTTATCTACCTCAAGCTCAGTACAGTGCTCTGCACATAGTAAGCACTCAATAAATACTATTGAATGAGTACCTCAATGCTTAGTGTAGTGCTTGGCCCTTATTAAGTGCTTAATACCATAAAGAACTAGGTAAGGAAGTGTTCCTGGCAAAAGTCATTTTGGGTGATCATGAGAAGGTGTAGGATCACTTTCTCTGGAGACATTTTAAAGATGAGATTTCATCTGTTGGGATGGCTTAGGTTATGTCCTGTTGGGAGGCAGGGGGATGGTTTAGTTGACTTCTCAGAGATCCTTCGTGCATGAGGATTGTAACCTGGAATTCTCTTAACTCTTAAAATTACCTGAGGTGGTGGGGTGGGGGGCAGTTTGGGTAACAATAATTATAATTATTATTATGGTATTTGTTAAGTGCTTACTGTGTGCCAGATACTGTACTAAGCACTGGGGTGGCTATGAGCAAATCGGGTTGGACACAGTCCTGTCCCATGTAGGGTTCACAGTCTTCATCCCCATTTTGTAGATGAGGGAACTGAGGCACAGAAAAGTGAAGTGACTTGCCACACAACAGGTAAGTGGAGGAGCTGGGATTAGAACCCATTAGCTTCTGACTCCCAGGGTCTATCCACTAAGTCGTGCTGCTCCTCCAGAGGTAGGAGATAGCAATGAGTCACATCAATCAATCAGTGGTATTTATTGAGCACCTACTATGTGCAGAGCACTGTACCAAGAGCTCGGGAGAGTACACTACAACAGAATTATCCATCATGCTTCCTGCCCATAATGAGTTTCTAGTCTAGAGGATTATATCCTATCACTGGGGTCCTTACGATTGGGCTGCTCTGGGCTTTTTCCAAATCTGGCAAACCCCACTTGGATTTTCCCCCTTAGCTCTGCTGATCTGGGAGCTGGGAATTCTTGTGTAGCCTGCAAAAGCCATCAATCAGTGAACAGATAAATAGACGGTGGGACTTTGCAAGCGGCTCTGTTGTCCGGGGTGAGTAGTGAATTGTGACTGCCGAGTACACAATTGTGACAGCTGATCCCGTGGGCCTTACTACCCGTCCCCTAAGAACTGGTTACATTTCTAGGAAATGGGACAGGGGAGAGGACGAGGAGGACAGAGAGGGAGACGGGGGTTGGGGGGAAGGAGATGAGGGGTGAAGGAGCGGAACCCAGTATGAAAGAAGTACAGTACAGAACTTTTCTTAAAGACATAAACAAGCAAATACAAAGCAGATTGAATCTTATTTTTCTTTACCCCATTTCGGGGGATTCGGGGGGGAGGCATTTCTGAGAAAGCGAAATATATGTATAGAGAGAGAAAGAGACAGAGAGAGAGAGAAAGAGAAGGCATGGCTCAGTGCAACTCATCACCATTACTGCTAAAGCAAACAAAGGTCATGGCCAGTTAGAAGCAGAATATTATTTTTCCCTCCTCCCCAGTTAAAAACTAAAGAATTCTATGTAGTGGTAGTAGAAAGAGTATTTATAAGTACTTACTGTGTGCAGAGCACTGGAATAAGTGCTGGGAAAGAATACATAGGCGGTTCTCAAGGAGCTTACCGTCCAAGAATTTAAAAGTGGAGGGGGATTATACATAGACACATAAGGAGAGAGAAAAAATAAAATAACATAAAATCAATCAATCCAAAGTGAGATACAGCATGGCCTAATGGAAAGAACACAGGCCTGGGAATCAGGGGAGCTAGCTTCTAATCACTCTGCCAAATGCTTGCCTTAGGACCTTGAGCAAGTTACTTAACTTCTCTGTGCATCAGTTTTCCTGTTCTCTCTCCTCCTTAGACTGTGAGCCCCATAAGGGACAAGGACTATGTGCAACCTAATTCACTTGTATCTACCCTAACACTTAGAACAGTGTTTGACATGTAGTAAGTATAACAAAGACCACTGGAAAAAAATCAATCGATGGTATTTATTGAGTGCTTACCGGGTGCTGAGCACTGTACAAAACACTTGGGAAAGTACATCAGAGATGATAGGCATGTTCCCTGCCCTTAAGAAGTTTATAGGCTAGAGGTGGAAGACAGACATTAAAATAAATTATGTATATTTAATAAGTGCTGTGGGGCTGACAGAACATCATGAGCTTAAGGGGTCCCAAGTGCAAGAATGATGCAGAAGGGAGAGGGTGTGGGGGAAATGAGGACTTATTTGGGGAAGACCTCTTGGAGAAGGTGGAATTTTAATAACTTTGAAGTTGGGGAGAGTAGTGATCTGTCATACGTGATGAGGGAGGGAGTTCCAGGCCAGAGGGAGGATAGGGGAACGGGGTCAAGGTATAGTGCATATGATGGTGTTAAAGGAGCAAAATGAGGGGAGGGTTTGTAGTAGGAAATCAATTATTTATAGAAGATAGGAGGAGGCAAGAGCTGAATGAGTGATTTAAAACCAATAGTAAGAAGTTTCTTCTTGAAACTTCTTCTAGAGGGGTGTGAGCAACCACTGGAGGTTCTTGAGGAGTGGGGATATGTGAACTCAATTGTTTTTAAGAAGCAGCGTGGCCTAGTGGATAGAGTACAGGTGAGGGAATCAGAAGGATCTGGGTTCTAAGCCGAGATCCACCACTTGTCTGCTGGGACCTTGTGCATGTCACTTATCTTCTCTATGCCTCACTTATCTATAAAATGGGGCTTAAGCCTATGAACACCATGTGGGATATGAACTATGTCCAACTTGTTTAGGTTGCATCTACCCCAGCGCTTAGTACAGTGTCTGGCAAATAGCAAGTGTTGAACAAGAACCATTAAAAAAAAAGATCTGGGCAACAGAGTGAAGTATAGAATAGACTAGAGTGGGGAGAAACAGGAGTCAGGAAGATCCGTGAAAAGGCTGGTGAAAAAATCAAGGCAGGTTACTATAAGTGCTAGGATCACTGAAGTAGCAATTTGGAAGGGGTGGAAAAGTCAGATTCTAGCAATGTTGTGAAGGAAGAACTGACAGGATCTGGTGACAGATTGACTCTGTGAGTTGAATGAGAGATTAGTCAAGGCTAATGCCAAAGTTACAGTTATGTGAAACCGGGAGGGTTGAGGTTCTGTCTACAGTGATGGGAAAGTCACGGGGAGGATAGGGTTTGGGCAGGAAGATGAGGAGTTCTCTTTTGGATTAGTTAAGCTTGTGATGTGTCGGCAGGACATCTAGATAGAGATGTACTGAAGGCAAGAGGAAATGTGAGACTGTGGAGGAGGAGAGAGATCAGGGCTGAAGATGTAGAGTTGGGTGTCATCCACGTAGAGAGAATAGTTGATGAAATGGGAGCAAATGAGTTCTCCAAGGAAGTGGGTATAGACGGAGAATAAAAGGGGATCCAGAACTGAGCCTTGAGGGGCCCCACAGTTAGGAGGTAATGGTGAAACCAATATCCCCATTCCCCCGTCCTCTATTTTTTGGGTTCCAGATCCAGGCTATTCTCTGGCAGAGCCCATCAAAGGAGTCAGGCTGACTTGAAGCTTTCTGTGCCACAGCTCTGCCTAGACACCCACTGCCTACGCTGAAAGCACACTGGCATATTGTGCCGAGATGTCTTTTCATCTTTATTAATGCACGTCACAAGCTTCACTAGCTCCATAATTGCCCGTCTTTTAAGTCTGGTTGTTATTTAATTTTACATCTGTTTTATGCTCAGACTCTAACAACTGCTTTAGTTTGGCCTTTTGGGGAAGCTGTAAGTATCCTCAGATTGAAAGTTTTCTAGTTCTTATTTCCTGTAGATTACCAGAAGATTTCCTTCTGGATTTCTTTCTGACAGCTGGGTCCAAGTCTGTTTGAAAGCCTCCATTTTGAAAACTTCAAATTTGGATTCGGATTCCAGGAATGATGCTCCCGTTTCATTCCGGTCATGTCAAGATTTGACCTTCCCCATTAAACTGCAACCTTCGTGAGGGCAGGAGCCAAGACTTTAATTACTATTCCCATACTGCCATCCCCTTTTCCTCACTCAAGCTTTTAGCTTGCAAGACCCATCAATCAATCAATCAATCGTATTTACTGAATGCTTTTCCTGTGCAGAGCACTGCACTTGGGAAAGTACAATATAGCAGAGTTGGTAGATTTGTTCCCTGCCTGCCCACAGTGAGCTTAGGGTCCAGAGGGGGAGATGAGCTACACGGACTGTGTTTAATTTCCGTCTATATTTTTTCTACCTGAGCTTAGTACAGTGTTCTGCACGTAATAAGCACTTAATAATTACTACTACTGTGTGCTCCCAAAAGCCCATATAGTGCTCTGTGCCCAGTGGATGCTAAATAAATATTAATGAATGAAAGAATAAAGATTCATCACTTGATAGAGCTCCTAAAGTTTGTTTTCAGTTCATAGTTATTCACTCATCTGAACACTCCTCCAACCAGCTGCTTCCTTCCCCTTCCCACTTAAATAGGCCCCCGGGCCTATTATCGTTGAATGAAATATGCACCTGCCTCAATTAAAGTCCCACATTCTGAGGAGATAAAATAGGGAATGCAGACCAAAACCAATCCGTAACAGGATTTCCCTCTTTCCACCTCAACACCCTCCTTCCAGACAAGGAATTACAAGTGTTGCTTCTAGCACTGATCAGGCACTATCGGCAGTGTCCTTCAGTTCTCCAGAGGGCTCTAGCTGGGGTGAGCAGGGTTATAGGAGCAGTGTGTTCTAGTGGAAAGAGCCCAGGCCTGGGAGTCAGACAACCTGGATTCTAATCCCAGTCCCGCCACCTACCTGCTGTGAGACTTTGAGCAAGCCACTTCACTTCTCTGCACTTCAGGCCCCTCATCTGCAAAATGGGGATTCAATAGCCGTTCTTCCTCCCACTTAAACTGGGAGCCCCATGTGGGATCTGATTATCTTCTATCTGCCCCAGTGCCTTAGTACAGTGATTAGTATGGAGTAATACAACAGTGATTATTCTCTCGGCCCTGCAAATCATGGACAAAGACTAGATGAGGGGGTGGGGGAAAGGTAATGCACAGAGATCGCTTTCTCTGGGCTCCTTTCCCAGATGCAATACATTAATTTCAGACTCTTTCAGACTGATGTTTCACCCAGTGTTGTGTGAGAGCCCCACAAAACAAATCCAATCAGATATAGGGTAGGGTGGATTTCTTAATCCCACGGTTAAATTTGCATCATGACATGGGTTGAAAATGGGGTGGGAAAATACAATAGATGCACTACAAAAAGTCCCTTCAGAGTCCCTATCCATCCACCCATAAAATGGCAAATCCTCTCCCCTCCCCTCGGCAAATGGCGACCACCCCTTTCTCCTGGAAACATTATCCAACCTTTGCTTCACTTACACTGTCCTTTCCTGGTTCTCCTATGTCTCTGGCAGCTGATTCTCAGTCTCCTTCACAAGCTCCTCCTCTGTCTCCCAGAGGCTGGTGCTAGAGGAGTGAAGTCTGCAGGCTGGGCTGTAGTAGGAGACCAGTGAGGTGAGGTAAGAGGGTAGGAGTCAGGGAGCTGATTGAGTGCTTTAAAGCTGATGGTAAGGAGTTTCTGTATATTGTGGGGGTGGCTGGGCAACCAGTGGAGGTTCTTGAGGAGTGAGGAGATGCAGACTGAGCATTTTTGTAGAAAAATTATCTGGGCAAGCAGAGCAAAGCAGGCTTGGAATGAGGAGAGACAGGAGGCAGGGAGGCTGGCAAGGAAGCAGATTCAGTAGCCAAGGTGGGCTAGGAAAAGTGCTTGGATCAGAGTAATAGTTTGAATGGAGAGGAAAGTTATGATTTTACCTTTGTTGTCAGTGACAGATTGAATATGTGGGTTACGTGAGAGAGATGAATGGAGGACAATGCCAAGTTTATGGGCTTGTGAGTTAGGAAGGATAGTGGTATGTCTACAGTGATGAGAAAGGCAGGAGAAGTCAAGGTTTGGACACAGCACTTACATACTTATCTTTCATTTATTTATATTAATGTCTGTCTTCCCCTCTAGAATGCAAGCTGCTTGTGGGCAGGGAACGTGTCTACCAACTGTGTTATACTGTACTCTCCCAAGCACTCAGTACAGTGCCCAGCACAGAGGAAGTGCTCAGTAAATATGATTGATATTCCACATATCTGCGGCTCCTATGTGCTCGTCACCAGCAGTTCTCAACAATTACCATTATTATTATTCTCATCACCAGCAGTTCTTTTCCCCACGTGAGATCTATTAAGAAGTATCCCGAGGCTACACCTTCATTACCCTCCTCATTTTAATATCCTCCATTTTAAAGAGCACACCTGGAGAAGAGAAGGTTCTCTTTACTTTATATGACACATATATTGCAGGGAAAACCGTTCATTCAAGCACAATGACATTGACAATGCCTCAGTGGTTCCTCATTTCTCTTGCTTTCCTTGCCAGTTTGCCATCCCCTTCTTCATTCCAACATGTCTCTCCTGGGGTTTGCTTTGGAGAACTTCCCCATTGCAGCTCTCCCAGTAGAAGTCAGCCCCCAAAACCATTTTCTCCAGTGCCTATCTGGTGAAACTGGAGAAGGTTGAGGCAGGAGGTGAGGAGTTGACTGGACTGTGGGGGGTGGAAATGGGGCAGGGTCGGGGCACCGTGAGGGAACAGTCTTCAAAGAGTTAATAGTCCCCAAGAAATCCACCCTTCGGGGTCTTTTTAACCTGGATTGGAAACTCTTAGGGTTCATCAGGAACCTGGGGTTGGCATGGTTGGGGATCCAGCTCCAGTAGCTGAGGGACGATAGCCATCGTTGCTCTATGGAGTTGGGGCACCCACAGGCCGAGAAGCAGCGTGGCCCAGTGGGTAGATCTAGGGCCTGGGAGTCAGGACTTGGGTTCTAAACCCGGCTCTGTCCCTCCTTGCCTGCTGTGTGGCCTTGGGAAAGTCATGAAACTCCCTGTGCCTCAATTACCTCATCTGTAAAACAGGGATTAAGAATGTGAACTCCATGTGAGACAGAGATTGCATTCAACCTGATGTATCTGTTGTTTGTATCTACCCCAGGGCTTAGAAGAGTGCTTGACACATAATAAGCACTTAACGAATACTATTATTAGTAGTAGTACTGGATAGAACACGGGCCTCAGAGTCAGGATCTGGGTTCTAATCCCAGCTCCTCCCCTTGCCTGCTGTGTGACCTTGGGCAAGTAAGCAAACTTCTTTATGCCTCAGTTACCTCACCTGTAAAAGAATGCATGGACTGTGTCCAACCTAATTAGCCTATCTACTCCAGAGCTTAGTAGGGTACCTGACAAGTAGTAAGGATTTAACAAATTCTGTAAAAAAAAAAAAAAAAAGCAGTTCTAGAACAGGGAGACCCAGAAAAAGAGTAAGCACCTTCTGACTTCTGTCTTCAAGCAAATAATTGGGGTGGGAAGAGGGAGAGACATGAAGCTCAGATGGAACCATGAAACAAAAGCATTTAACTCTTCTAACTCCTCAAACATCCTCACCTGCAGTACCTAGGCTGCATTAGGATTTTCCTCACCCGCTCTCTGCCATCGTGAATACCTTCAGGATCAGGTATTTCTACTCAGGAGCTGTCCACTATGTGCCTTGGGCAAATTATCTAGTTCTTATCACATCCTCCCATCCTGTTGAGCATCTAGGTTGAACAGCAAGCCTCTGCGGCTTCAAGCTGTCAATGCTCTGCCCTTGGCTCACCCGTCAATCTCCCTCTGCCTGCTCTCCCTCTCAGCTGGCAGCAGTCACAGGGCACAGTTCAGCTCGCTGTCCAGAGAGCATCAGCCAGGTCTGACTACTCTCCAGGAAGGCACTGTTTTCAAACCCTCAGCTGCCTCTACATCTGTTCATTTCCATTCCAGGGTGATGTGTTGGCGATTACAATATTGCTCTGAATATAAAGTTAGGGTCACTTAACCCGTTCCCCACTCCCAACGGAAAGTCAGGAGTCACTGTCAACCCATGCTAGGATGGACAGGTGTGTATTCGGTTTGTGTTCTCGACACTTATAATAATGGTATTTGATAAGTGACTGCTAGGTGCCTGGTGCCAAGCGCTGTACTAAGCGAGAAGCATCAAGATAGGGCATGGGCCTTGGAGTCGGAAGGACCTGGGTTCTAATTCCAGCTCTGCCGCTTCTCTGCAGTGTAAAGTCGCTCAACTTCTCTGTGCCTCAGTTACCGGATCTATAAAATGGAGATTGAGACCGTGAGCCCCATGTGGGATGTGGACTGTGTCTAACCTGATTATCTTCTAACTACCCCTGAACTTGGGGAAGAAGGCAATGGTAAACCACTTCTGTATTTTTACCAGAAAGACTTATGGATATACATGCCAGAGTGAGGCAAAAGTAGGACGTTCTGGAGAAAGTAAGTCCAAGGAGTCACTATGAATCGGAAATGACGTGACAGCAATTGACCAACTGACCCTGTAGGTTAAGACAGTCCCTGGAACAAAGTAATGCTTAGCAAATGCCATAAATAAAATGGGGCTCACAGTCTAAGTAGGAGAGAGAACAGGTATTGAATCTCCATTTTACAGATGACCCTGAAACACAGAGAAGTAAAGGAATTTACTCAAGGTCAAAAAGCAGGCAAGTGGCAGAGCCAGGACTAGAATCCAGATCCCCGGACTCTCAGTCCTGTTCTCTTTCCACTAGACAACATCCTTCCTCCACTAGGTCATGCTGATATGATCGGTCGGGTTCTGCAGACTCTCAGGCCAGGTTCACTGGGACACTGGGTCCCTGGGTCATTACTACATCAGAGAGGAAGCCTATGATGCCCTGCCCTGGACCCATCCCCTTTCCTCCCAATCCATTTTGGAGAGTGCTGAGAAACCTGAGGCTCAGTCTTTGCTCTTCAGCAGGCCAAGAGTTACAAGAGCATCCAGCCAAACCAAATCCGGTTCAAGATGTTAACGGTGTGATCCTATCCTGATTGACATGGGAAAATCGGCTTTCCTTGCATCGCTCACCCTTTCCCAAATTCACTCCAGCAGGGCAGAATAATAATAATAATAATGATAATTGTGATATTTGTTATGCACTTATTATGTGCCAGGTACTGTGCTAAGCACTAGGGTGGATACCAGCAGATGAGGTTGGACAGTTCCTATCCCACATGGGGCTCACAGTCTCAATCCCCATTTTACAAACAAGGTAACTGAGGCCCAGAGAAATGAAGTGACATGGCCAAAGTCATGCAGCGGACAGGTGGCAGAGTCAGGATTAGAACACACTATCTTCTGAACCCCTGGCCTGTGCTCTATCCACTATGTCATGCTGTTTCCCAAACCTTTCCGGGGTCCACTGAGACCTAAATCTTATCGGGCCTGAATCTTATATGGAGGGTTGGAAGAAGAACTGAAACAATACCTTGGGCCAGCCAATGGAGCCTGGGGAGTTGGAGGCTCAGGACGAGATCCCCAAAAGCTCAGTGGGCAGACCCAGCCCACTCACTTTGCTCCTCCACTGCCAACCTATTCACCGTCCCTTGATCTCATCTATCACACATCACCACCCTCTTACCCACATTCTGCCTCTGGGCTGGAATGCCCTCCTTCTTAATATCCAACAAACCATCTCTCCCCACCTTCAAAGCCTTATTGAAGGCACATCTCCTCCAAGAGGCCTTCCCTTACTAAGCCCTCATTTCCTCTTCTCCTACTCCCTTCTGCTTCACCCTGATTTGCTCCCTTTACTCACCCCTCCCTCAGCCCAAAGCACTTAGGTACATGTCCGTAATTTATATTAATGTTTCCCGCTCTGGACTGTAAGCTCATTGGGGGAAGGCAATGAGTCTACCAACTCTATTTTGCACTCTTCCAAGCATTTAGTACAGTGCTCTGCGCACAGTAAGCACTCAATGAATACAACTAATTGATTGAATGGGGAGCGGGCCAGCCCTCAGGCCGACCAATCCCTTCCATGTCCTCACAACTTGTGGATAGGGATTAAAAGTAGCCATCTGCTTCCCATACCATCTCATGGCAGGCGGCTGACAGGGGCATTTGCCAAATGTCCCGGCTAGAGACAAAGACTCTGTGTCTCCCTGGCTGTCAGGCAGAGATGGGGGAAGATGGGGCAGGGTGAGGATGGAGATTCATGAACTGATCTGGGGTATACCCTTCGACACCCAGTTTGTAGCTTCCCCAGAGTCTCCCCTCTGGGGATGAGGCCTCCTCCCTCCCTATCCCAATTCGTGAAGGGGCCGACCCCGGAGTTGCCAGAAAGCGCTGACATGCAGCAGATGGAGCACGCACATTGCGGAATTTCCCTCCGGGAGCCGCAGCCTCCTGCTCCGTGATCTGTGGGGCAGATTCACTTTCAAGGAGGCCTGCAAACCCCGCAGAGCCAGAGACAAGCCTCTATTCCAAGGCAGGAGTGACGGGGAGGGGAGAGGGGAAGCCAGGCCGCAGGCCGCCTTCTGTCAGCCCAGCTTCTCTCAGGCGTCCTTCCTTCGGCCTGTCACATCCAGTGAGCGGGGCAGGGAGGAGGCTGCGCCTCTAGCCCATTCGGATTCCAGGCTCCACCAGGCCATCCAAGCAGTCTGGCTAAGCAAGAGCCGGCCATGAGCTAAGTGAGCACTGGCCATGAGCTGAGCCCTGCTGGCTTAAGGAAAGGGATTGGGCACTCTTTGTAAAACTTGGTGTGGCAAGATGGTGTATACACATCTGAGATGTTATTCCAGGGGGAGTTTGGGGGGAAAGAGAAAGAGAGAGGTCTGAGGGGGAGGAGGGGAGGGAGAGAGGGAAAATGAGAGAGAGGGAGGGAAGGAGGGAAAGACCTTCTCAGTAGGGGAATCTCACCACCCAAGGGTAACCACCATTTCTGTGCCAGGTCTAGCAGGGGCTGCTTCATGCCAGGTGCCCATAAGGATCAGGGGCCTGGAGCCAAAAGCCCCACACACTGCAGGAAAACTACCCAGCGGCTGGGGCTGACAGAAGAGAAATAGTGTGGCCTAGTGGAAAGAGCATGGGTCCGGGAGTTAGAGGACCAGGGTTCTAATCTTGGCTCTGCCACTTACCCGTTATGTGACAATGGGCAAGTTAAAGCTTCTCTGTGCCTCAGTTCCCTCATCTGTAAAATGGGAATCCAATACCTTGTCTCCCTCCTACTTGAGACTGTGAGACCCATATGGGACAGGGATTCAACCCCAGGACTTAGAATAGTGCTTGACACACAGTAAGCACTTAAATACCATTAAGTAAAACTTAAATCTTTATCACCATTATTACTATCATTATTATTAGAACTCCATTTTGGGACAGGGGGAGGGTTCTTGGGGACTCAATAGCTCCTAAGGCTGCAAACCTCACAAGGGAAAGGGACTGTGTCTGATCTAAATTGTGTCCATCCCAGAGCATAGCATAGTGATTGACATAGAGTAAGTGCTTAAATAATACTACTAATAATCATTAAATTGTATCATAGGCAATGGGAAGCAGGGAGCTGAATGCTTTTCAGCCAATAGGAGAGGCAGAGCCATCAATAATAACAGTATTTGTTCTGTACTTATAATACATCACAAGCCCTGTGCTAAGCACTAGGGTGGAGACATAGTCCCTGTCCCCCACGGGGATCATGGTCAAGGAGAACACAGTCCTCTATAGGTATCCCTAAACTATCCATCACAAATCAGGAGCAGAGCTTTGGGGTAGGGTCTGATACATGACGTAGTGGATAGAGCACGGACCTGGGAGACAGAAGGTCATGGGTTCTAATCCTGGCTCTGCCACTCACCTACTGTGTGGCCATGAGCAAATCACTTCACTTCTCTGTTCTTCGGTTACCTCATCTGAAAGTGGGGATTGAGACTGTGAGCCGTACTTGGGACAGGGACCGTCTCCAACCCGATTTGCTTGTACACACCCCAGCATTTAGGGCAGAGCTTGGCACATATTAAGTGCTTAACAAACATCACAATTGTTATTACCATTATAGCAGGTGAGGACGCCAGCTCAGTCACAGGGGCGATAGGGGATTTCTCCCTGACTCAGTCAGAACTTCCCAACCGTTTGGGAGTTGAAAAGGGAAAACACATGAGCTGGCTCCCGGGCCCAAAGCTGCCCAGAGCCATCCCATCACTCACCAGGACGCGGCCAGAGGAGAGAGGGAGATTGTCTGTCCCTCCCGGAGTCTGAGGCCTCAGAACCGGTCTCCCCAGCTGGGGATAAAAGGTTAAACAGCTGGCTGATCCCAAGAGACGCTCAGGACACAGCACATGTCCAAACAGAATTCAAAATTCAAGGCCAGGATGGATTTCCAGGAGTTTCCCTTCACCCACTTATATTGCTTTAGGGGAAAGGGGACAATTTCCAGCCAGCTACGATGATGCCTCAAGAGGTCCTTCCTGTGGGATGCCAGGCAGGGAACCGTTTCCAGAGCTGGGCCACTGCAAGGTGAAGAGCAAACTCTTCTAAAGAGCAAACAATGCTTCTAAAATTTAATCAATCCATTGTATTTACTGAGTATTTATTCATTCATTCATTCATTCAATAGTATTTATTGAGCGCCTACTATGTGCAGAGCACTGTACTAAGCGCTTGGGATGAACAAGTCGGCAACAGATAGAGACAGTCCCTGCCGTTTGACGGGCTTACAGTCTAATCGGGGGAGACGGACAGACAAGAACAATGGCACTAAACAGCGTCAAGGGGAAGAACATCTCATAAAAACAATGGCAACTAAATAGAATCAAGGCGATGTACAATTCATTAACAAAATAAATAGGGTAACGAAAATATATACAGTTGAGCGGACGGGTACAGTGCTGTGGGGATGGGAAGGGAGAGGTGGAGGAGCAGAGGGAAAAGGGGAAAATGAGGCTTTAGCTGCGGAGAGGTAAAGGGGGGATGGCAGAGGGAGTAGAGGGGGAAGAGGAGCTCAGTCTGGGAAGGCCTCTTGGAGGAGGTGATTTTTAAGTAAGGTTTTGAAGAGGGAAAGAGAATCAGTTTGGCGGAGGTGAGGAGGGAGGGCGTTCCAGGACCGGCGGGAGGACGTGACCCAGGGGTCGACGGCGGGATAGGCGAGACTGAGGGACGGCGAGGAGGTGGGCGGCAGAGGAGCGGAGCGTGCGGGGTGGGCGGTAGAAAGAGAGAAGGGAGGAGAGGTAGGAAGGGGCAAGGTGATGGAGAGCCTTGAAGCCTAGAGTGAGGAGTTTTTGTTTGGAGCGGAGGTCGATAGGCAACCACTGGAGTTGTTTAAGAAGGGGAGTGACATGCCCAGATCGTTTCTGCAGGAAGATGAGCCGGGCAGCGGAGTGAAGAATAGACCGGAGCGGGGCGAGAGAGGAGGAAGGGAGGTCAGAGAGAAGGCTGACACAGTAGTCTAGCCGGGATATAACGAGAGCCCGTAATAGTAAGGTAGCCGTTTGGGTGGAGAGGAAAGGGCGGATCTTGGCTATATTGTAGAGGTGAAACCGGCAGGTCTCGGTAACGGATAGGATGTGTGGGGTGAACGAGAGGGACGAGTCAAGGATGACACCGAGATTGCGGGCCTGCGGGACGGGAAGGATGGTCGTGCCATCCACGGTGATGGAGAAGTCTGGGAGCGGACCGGGCTTGGGAGGGAAGATGAGGAGCTCAGTCTTGCTCATGTTGAGTTTTAGGTGGCGGGCCGACATCCAGGTGGAGACGTCCCGGAGGCAGGAGGAGATGCGAGCCTGAAGGGAGGGGGAGAGGACAGGGGCGGAGATGTAGATCTGCGTGTCATCTGCGTAGAGATGGTAGTCAAAGCCGTGAGAGCGGATGAGTTCACCGAGGGAGTGAGTGTAAATGGAGAACAGAAGAGGGCCAAGAACTGACCCTTGAGGAGCTCCAACAGTTAAAGGATGGGAGGGGGAGGAGGCTCCAGCGTAGGAGACCGAGAATGATCGGCCAGAGAGGTAAGAGGAGAACCAGGAGAGGACAGAGTCCGTGAAGCCAAGGTGAGATAAGGTATGGAGGAGGAGGGGATGGTCGACAGTGTCAAAGGCAGCAGAGAGGTCAAGGAGGATCAGAATGGAGTAGGAGCCATTGGATTTGGCAAGAAGGAGGTCATGGGTGACCTTAGAGAGAGCAGTCTCGGTAGAGTGGAGGGGACGGAAGCCAGATTGGAGGGGGTCTAGGAGAGAATGGGAGTTAAGGAATTCTAGGCATCGATTGTAGACGACTCGTTCTAAGATTTTGGAAAGGAAGGGTAGTAGGGAGATAGGACGATAACTGGAGGGGGAAGTGGGGTCAAGAGCGGGTTTTTTTAGGATGGGGGAGACGTGGGCGTGTTTGAAGGCAGAGGGGAAGGAGCCCTTGGAGATCGAGTGGTTAAAAATAGAAGTTAAGGAAGGGAGGAGGGCAGGGGCGATGGTTTTAAGAAGGTGAGAGGGAATGGGGTCCGAGGCGCAGGTGGAGGGGGTGGCACTCGCGAGGAGGGAGGAGATCTCCTCTGAGGATACTGCAGGGAAGGATGGGAAAGTAGGGGAGGGGGTCGTTGGGGGGGAGGGGAGAGGCGGAGGGGTGACTTTGGGGAGCTCAGACCTGATCGTGTTGATTTTCGTGAGGAAATAGGTGGCCAGATCATTAGGGGTGAGAGATGGGGGAGGGGGAGGAACAGGGGGCCTAAGGAGAGAGTTAAAGGTCCGGAACAATCGGCGGGGGTGACGGGCATGCAAAGCACTGTACTGTTTGGGAATGTACAATACCACAGAGTTGGTAAAAGCAACCTTGCCCATGAGAGCTTTAAAATCTACAGGCTTAAAATTTCAAAATCAACAGGTTTAAAATACTCAGTTATATCAACCAATCAATGGCATTTATTGATCACATACTGGGTTCAGAGCACCATACTAAGTGCTTGGGAGAGTACAATATATCAGAGTTGGTAGACGTGTATCCAGTCATAATGCCAGCACAGAAGTATAATAATGATTCTGGCATTTGTCCAGCACTAGCTATTTGCCTAGTACTGGACTAAGCACTAGAGTAGGAATGAGACCATCAGGTCAGACAGCCTCTGTCCAACATGAAGCTCAAAGCGTAAGGGAGAGGCAGGGTAGGAATTTCATCTTCATTTTACAGATTACAGATTACAGATTTTGAGAAGCAGCGTGGCTTAATGGAAAGAGCCCGGGCTTGGGAGTCAGAGGTCATGAGTTCGAATCCCAGCTCTGCCACTTGTCAGCTATGTGACTACAGGCAAGTCACTTAACTTCTCTGTGCCTCAGTTACCTCATCTGTAAAATGGGGATTAACTATGAGCCTCACGTAGGATAACCTGATGACCCTGTATCTACCCCAGCGCTTAGAACAGTTGCTCTGCTCATAGTAAGCGCTTAACAAATACCAACATTATTATTATTAGATTAGGAAATTGAGGCACATAAAAGTTAAGTGACTTGCCTAAGGTCAGACAGTAGACCAACAGCAGAGTTAAGATTAGAACCCAGGTCCTCTGACTCCATGCTCTTTCCACTAGGCCACGCTGCTTCCTCATACCTTGTTCCTCAGCTCCAGTGCGATTGTCCTCCCTATACTGTAAGTTCGTTTTGGGCAGGGAACGTGTCTGCTAACTCTGTTGTATTCTCCCAAGTGCTTAGTCCAGTGCTCTGCACACAGTAAGTGTTCAATAAGTACCACTGATTGATTGGGCCACCAGAGGGGAATTTCAGCTCCGCTCTGGGTCTGCTCTGGGTCTGGCCCTCTTGAAGATGCTCTCGCAGACAGCTAGACCTTTCATTTCTCGGATCTCTGGGTTTGACATACCTGCCTCTAGGGTAGATGCCAAAGGGGAAATGGAAGCAGCAGTAGCGACCGACCGCAGCAGCAAAAGATTCCCAAGTAGGATTGTGCGCATTCAGGTTTCATCCGTGCCAGGGTGGTCCCAACACAGGCCTGCAGCCAAAGGCAGGGATGCCCCACCCCTCGACTCACGGCCCCAGAACCTAGTCCCCGACACAGACCGGGAGAATGCCCAATCTCCCCCCCCCAACCCTCTGAGAGGCTTAAAGAAGCCCCTGAAGGGAGTCTAAAGGGAGTGGGCGGGTGACATTAATTAAGGTAAGTTCAGGCATCTGCCAGCAGGCCTGGAGACGCAGCTCTGGCACTGTAGGGCCAGGCAGGGGCAGGGGCCAAAACAGCAGGGGCCAGGATTGAGGGAGCAACTGAGGCCAGATATCTCTGAGGAAAATGCTCCCTTTTCCCTCTCCCCTTGAACCCCAGAAATGATTTGGAATCGTCTCTCTCTTTACTCCCAGACGTTCCAATCAGGGTGAGGATTTCTGGGCAGGATTTCTCTGGCCAGGGCCTCGAGGATCCCAGGCATGTGTTCCCAGACAGTTCAGCAAAGCTCTTGCACAGGCAAAGCTCAGTCCAAAATGGGGAACCCCAAGACAGCCCATGTGCAATAGGGAGAACTGTGCTCAACTCCTTTGAGCAAAGTTTTCATCAAACTCCCCATTTGATTTAAACTAAGCAAAGACAACAGACTAGAGTCAGGTGGATAAAGGAGCACACCAGGTTGGGCCAGTGGAAGACTGATCTCATGAAAAGTGCAGTGTGGCCAGTGGAAAGAGCACAGGCCTGGGAGTTGGAGGACTCCCAACTAATCCTGGCTCTACCACTTGCCTACTCTGTGATCTTGGACAAGTCATTTAACATCCCTGTGCCTCAATTATTTCATCTGTAAAATGGGGATTCAATACCTGTTCTCCTTTCCCCTTAGTCTTTGTGACCCCCCATAGGGCTTAATCCAGTGATTGGCCCCTAGTAAAAGCTTAATAAATGCCACAATTATCACTATTATTATTATTATTGTTGTGCTAAGGTTATAGCTCAATAATGTAAGAGTTAAAAAGCATCTCAAGAGGCCATCCAGTCCAGCGGATCCAAGGCAGGAAACAGCTTGGCCTAATGGGTAGAGGATGGGCCTGGGAGTCAGAGGACCTGGTTTTAATCCCAGCTCTACTACGTGTCTACTGTGTGACCTTGGGCAAGTCATCTAACTTCTCTGTGCCTCAGTTACCTCATCTGTAAAATGGGGATTGAGACTTGTGAGCTTTATCTACTCCAGTGCTTAGTACATTGCCTGGTACAGTAAGCACTTAACAAATGTCATTTAAAAAAAAAAAGGCAATGTGGCTTAATGGAAACAACATGGGCCTGGGAGTCAGAGGACCTGAATTCTAATCCTAGCCTTGCCATAACTCTGCTGTGTGACCTTGGAAAAGCCACTTCACTTCTCTGTGCCTCAGATACCTCAACTGTAAAATGTGGATTAAGACTGTAAACCTCACATGAGACATGGACTGTTTTCAACCTGATTACCTTGTATCTACTCCAGCACTCGGTTCAGAGCCTGGCACATAGTAAGCACTTAACAAATGCCACTGAGGGAAAAAAAACCCAAAAGAAGATCGTTATTCCTTAAAGATTCGCAACGATAGAGTTTCCGCAGCCTCCAGCAGTGGTCTACTTCAATGTCTTATTCCCTGATAAATCAAGAAGTTCTTCCTTTCACTCAACCAAAATTCCTTCAGCTTTAATTTACAACCCCAGAGTTGAGATTTCAAGAGCTGCCTCTGCTCTCCCCAGGTCCAGGAAGCAGCAGAAAGCATCTCCCTCATACACGAGCAGAGCCCAGGAAACCTGCTTCCGAGACTATGAGGGGCTGGATGTCCAACCCGGCTCTGCTATGGTTTATCCACCAAGCTACTCGAAACTCAGTCTGCCGAGCTCTGATGCAGGCTTGCGGATAAGGGTGAAATGCTACCAGCCTGCTCCAATTTCTTCTCAGGTTGCCCTCCCCAAAGACAGTCACTGACAAGAATGATGACTGAAATCTCTACGTTTTTCTCCACCCCACTCACCTGGAATACATTATTTCTTAGGCAGAGGGATGAGAAGCACTTTACCCCTTCATCTCTAGACTGCAGGCTCCTTGTCGGCAGGGAACATGCCTAGCAACTGTTCTCTTGTACTCTCTCAAGTGTTTAGTACAGTGCTCTGCACAGAGTAAGCTCTCAATAAACACCACTGATTGATCACCAACTTTGCTTGATAGTAATGTAAAAGAAACTGCTCCTCCTTATCCCCAGATGAACCCTCACTGGAGCTGTGTAGAACAAACCAAATACTCCACCAAAGTCCAAATCGGAGGTCCTGGGGAAGAAAGGTCATCCTGATTTCAGTCACCAGATAAGCAGCGTGGCTCGGTGGAAGGAGCCCGGGCTTGGGAGTCAGAGGTCATGGGTTCTAATCCCTGCTCCGCCACTTGTCTGCTGTGTGACCTAGGGCAAGTCACTCAACTTCTCTGTGTCTCAGTTACCTCATCTGTAAAATGGGGATTAAGACTGAGAGCCCCACATGTGAGTACCTGATTACCTTATAACTACCCCAGCGCTTAGAACAGTGCTTGGCACATAGTAAGCGCTTAACAAATACCATAATTATTATTATTATTATTATCCAGAGATCAGTGGAGATGCCTGTGGGATCAGTAAATGCTGATTCATCACTTCCATCTGCCAAGTGAAGTTTTCTGAGGAAAGGATAGAGAAGTCTCTTTTGGGGGCAGGTGGGAGTGCGAATCTTCTCTGAGCCAGGGGGATGGACTGGATGACCTCTTAAGATCCCTTCCAGCCCGGGGATTCCATAAACAGAAGCGGCAACAGCAGCACTCGGTAAAAAGCGTTCTTTGTTGCCTCTGGTTTGATGGGAATCATTCACAGTAGGACACTCACTGTAAAGTGGCAGAGACGTGTTCATCACTCACAAAGAAGAATGAAATAAACCGCAACTCTGTGCCTTTCCATCTGTTTCAGACCTTAAGCAGGAGCCAGAGCCCACATGGAGTGCTTGATGCATGCTCTCTATATACATGGGAACAAATTGCATTTACTTTGAATCCTGAGAATCACTTTTCCAGGGTTTTTTGCTGCAGTTTATCAGGGAGACAGGGAACAGACCTGTGCCGGATGCTGGGGTTGACAACTTAGGAGCAGCAGTACATGGGGTCACCCTGACATTTCCCCTGCTCCCCCATCCCTAATATGCTGCATCCCCTTCCATCACTGCCTTTCACAAAGGATGCCAAGAACTTGGAGCATGTGCTCAGAAGAGTGGCGGGCACTGCGAAGTGAATGAAGAGTCGTTCCTAAGAGGGAAGGTTGTGTAGTCTGGAATAGAGAAAATTGAGGGGACATAAAGCAAAGACTTGCGAGGACTCTGGATAGTTGGTCCCCATGTGTACAAAAGGCTGAAGAGATTTAATTTAAATTAAACAAATGGAAATAAATTTTGGCCAGAAAGAGCTCTGACTTTCAAGGTAATAAAATGTTGGAAGGGGTGTCCAAGGAGTTGTTGAGTTTCCCTCTTGAGCACATCTGAAAAAATCCAAAAGGTTAAATTTTGAAAACACCCACCTGGCTTAGGTGACTTTGTCGTTTTGTTGCCCAGAGGCGGGGAGGTAAAACCAGGTGACCGCTTGGAGTCCCTTTGCAGCACTTAGAACAGTGCTTGGCACATAATATGTGCTTAACAAATACCATAATTATTTGCAATCGCCCTGTATTCACTGTGTCTGGGTTCTTTCCCCTGAAAGGGTTAAACTGGAACGAGTTGCCAGTGACTTTGTTGGGGAGGAGGTATCCATGACATTAAGGGGGAGGGGTGGGCTGTGAGATAAGGGCTGAGGTACAGCTCTCATCACAGGTTCCTTATCTGACAAGGGGGTTGGGGCGTGGGGGAAGAGAAGATTTTCCTCCTCTCCCCCATGCCCATCTTGCCCAGGGGAAAGGGGCTCTCCTTAAAAAAGGGTGCATTTCCCCATCTTTCTCTACCTCTTTGGTCCTCTATCTCTGCAAAGGGGCACTGGATTTAAAATACACCAACCTGGAGATGATGTAGAATGATAACCATGCGAACAAAACCTTTTGAAAGGAGGAACGAAGGGGAGGGGAGGGCAGAGTTGGGGAGGGCAAGGCTGGGCAAGGCAAAGACAAGAATAAGGAAAGTAGTGCTCAATCCCACTTCTTTCATTAACTTCCCACTCCACACGGTCTGGTTTCTGTCTTTTTAGAGAACTTGGGCCAGTATGGCATCCAGGACAAAATCTCGGAAGATTGCACCGGACCTCAGTAGAAATTTGGCCTTCTTCAGCCATTCGAACCAAATCTGGGCCCAGAGATCCAGGCCCTGGCAGAAAAGCAGACTGAGCCTGAAAGAGATCCTTGCAGGGAAGACGCTCTGACACTATCCCTTTATTTATTAATTCATTTATTTTTAAAATGGTATTTGTTAAACACTTACTATGTGCCACTGTTCTAAGCTCTAGGATGGATACAAGGTTGGACACAGTCCATGTCCCACACAGGGCTCACAGTCTTAATCACCATTTTACAAATGGGGGAACTGAGGCACAGAGAAGTGAAATGACTTGCCCAAAGTCACACAGCAGGCAAGTGGTGGAGCTGGATTTGGAATCTAGGTCCTTATGACTCCCAAGGCTGGACTCTTGGAATCACTGCTTTCCTTGTGCATCTGCTGCCCCTCTGCCATGAGGTGATTCCAGAGGTAGAGGGAGAAAGAGTGGAAGAAAGTTTGAGAGCTCTCAAGTGGAGAGTTCTCTTTTCATCACTCCCCAAGTCTGACACCCTTTTTTCTAAGAGCTATGCTCTGTGCAGGAAAGTACGGGATAACAAAGTAATACGGAGCTTACATTCTAACAAGGGAGGCAAACACAGAAATCTTTATAACTGTCAAAATAAGTTGAATGGACATACATAAGTGCTGGACTTGGCTGAAGGGATGATAACGGTTCAGGATGCTGGGACATTAATCAAGGAAATCTTGTTGGACGAGAGGGGATTGAGGAGGACTTTGAATGTCGGGGGAGCTGGTGTATATCTGCTGTGAGCAGGGAGTGAGTTTCCAGCTGGGAGAACAGTGTATGTGAGGAGAGTTGAGAGCGAAGTACAGCTAGAAGGTTGGCTCGGGAAGAGGAAAGACAGATGATAGGAGCAAAACCCTGGAAGAATCAGATTGGGAAAATAGGACCAGATGGGGGAGAGACTTGAAGCCAGTGGTAAGGTATACTGCCCCAACTAAGTGTTGGATAAATGTTACTGCTTCTACCAGACACTACTATAGAGTCCAGATGAAAAGGCAGAAGTGGGAGGCTCATGGACCAGAAGACAGGATTCCCAGGATCCTTTGCCCTCCTGCCACCTCATAATGTTGGTATTTGTTAAGCACTTACTATGTGCAGGGCACTGTTCTAAGTTCTGAGGTAGACACAAGGGAATCAGGTTGCCCCATATGAGGCTTACAGTCTTCATCCCCATTTTACAGATGAGGTAACTGAGGCACAGAGAAGTGAAGTGACTTGCCCACAGTCACACAGCTGAAAACTCATCCAGGGACATATGCTCCATCTCCTTTTTTTTATGGTATTCATTAAGTACTTACATTGTGCCAAACACGATTCTGAGCACTAGGGTAGATACAAAGTAATCAGGTTGGATGCCACCCATGTCCCACATGGGGCTCACAGTCTTAATCCCCATTTTACAGATGAGGTAACTGAGACACAGAAGAAGTGAAGTGACTTACCCAAGGTCACACAGCAGGCAAGAGGCCAAGCCGGGAATAGAATTCAGGTCTTTCAGACTCCCAGGCCCACAAGTTTCTCTGGTCTGTAAGCTTGCTGTGGGCTGGGAACATGTCTACCAACTCGGTTATATTATACTCTCCCAATCACTCAGTACAGTGCTCTGCACACAGAAAGCACTCAGTAAATACAATAGAATGATTTATCCCCTCAGGCCCAGTGTCATTCAAGCTCCTCTGAAAGTTAGGGAAATATGAACAGAGATGTCTAGAGTAGGGAGAGTGGGGCCCGTGGGGGAGAGAAAAAAGAAAATTGCAGTGAGCCGATCCAAGGGTCTGTAGAAACAGGCTGGGACACCTCATTGCCTAGGTGTGAAAGAGATAGGAAAATCTCAGCCTCCATGCCAAGGATGGAAAAAAGGGTCAGTACAATCTGTCCATTTTGAATCTTTCGAGTTCCCCAAGAACACCGCCCCCCCTTCAGGGGCCAAACTCTTCCTTGAATAAAGACCCCAGGAGAGATGCAATGCCAGGTGTCCCTAGGGTGTCCTCAAAGACCCATTAAGAAACAAAGTGGCTTCATCCCCTGTAGAATCTATTGATGTTTCCTCCATCTCCTCTCCTTTTGTTCTGCCCTTTTGTGGGAAAACTTGCCGGGGTTTCATCCTGTTTTCAGTTCCTCGGCCTCTCTTTCTCATCAGATGAAAAGCCCGGAGACCAGCCCACCACATACTCAGCTTGCCGAGAGAGTCAGATTTTAAACTTACCTGCCTACTAAGTGGCATCGCTCTCGTACAAGCAATTAGTAAGTCTCTTTCATTTTCTTTTGTTCCTTTTCTAAAACTCGCCATGAATTTTATTCTTTCTTCCTCAGGGAAAGCGCGTCAAGACCTGCCAGGCTCCCACATTGTGTCTCTTTTACACTGATGACGTGTGCAGAGGGGAGGAGGGGGGTGAGTATATGATTGAGGTCCAATTCCCCCAAGGTCTAAAGTTACTAGCATTTTGAGAGGGGGAAGGTGAGGGGGACGTGGCCTTTCAGACCAGGGAAGGACAGTTCTGCACTGCTGTCGTTCACTCCCGCAGTATCCGCACCCTGAATGTCCCAATGGGCCAAACAATTCCCTAGCAGTCTGAATGAGTTATTCGTCCTCCCGAAGTGCCTGACGTTCTTCTGCCAAGGAGTAGCTTTAGCCCTCGGGAATTGACTTCCCATTTATACTATGTCTTCTCTGTCAAGAACTCCAGTCATTCTCACAGAGAAATATTCCCCATGTCCCAGATGCTTTTCTGAGGGAGAATAGAAAAGGTGGGAGAGACACATTCCTTAAAAGGCATTGCTCCATTTACAATGATCAACCAGTGGTATGTATTGAACGCTCACTATGTGCAGAGCACTGTACTAAGCTCTTGAAGAGTATAACAGAATAAAGAGACACGTCCCTGCTCGTAATTAATTTACAGTCTAGAGACTAATATAATTGTTGTTGTTGTTATTATATTTGTTAGGCACTTGTGTGCCAAACACTGTTCTAAGCACCGGAGCATATACAAGGTTATCAGTTTGGACACAGTGCCTGTTCCATATGGGGCTTACAGTCTAGATAGGAGTGGGTAAGATTTATTTCCCATTTTTACAGATGAGGAAATGGAGGCATAGTGAAATTGTGACTTGCCCAAGGTTACACACCAGACAAGTGGTGGAGCTGGGATTAGAACCCATGTCTTCTGGCTCCCAGGCCTGTGGTCCTTCCATTAGATCACATTGTTTCTCTATTCTCCATTCTTATATTCTAACATTTCCAAAACTAACCCAAATGATCACTTGCTCTTTCTCCGTCCCACCTTTGCAAACTAAGGCATCACCGAATCCCCACAGAAGTTCCTCCCTTCTCTTTCCTCTTCTTCAGTTTTTCAAGTTCTAATTTGCATTTCCCATCTCTCCTTTCTTCCTCCTCATATTTTAGCTCCACTGAAAGCTTTCCTCTACCCATTTGGGTTTCAAATCCTTCTCGTGTTCCCAGGCCCCACAGTTAGCTTTCTTCCATGAACCCCTGCTGTTCATCTCAGAAAATTGACCCCCAGAATTCCTTCCCGCTGAGCAGGATCCAGTGATCTTATATACCTAACCAGTGGTTAGCAACGTGCTTGCGACATGAGTGCTTAAGAAATACCACCTTAAGATTGTCCCCACTAAATCCCTCACTCAGAACCACCCTCTTATCAGGTGTCTCTGCTCCATCTCTACAGGTGAACTCCTGAAAAGACTGTCAGCTCCTTGAAGGGAGGGATCATGGTTTATGATCTCCATTGTAATTTCTCAAGGGTCTAGTATAGTGGTCTACTCATGGTAACTCTCAATAAATACCGATTGATAAAACGTATAGCTCCTTTGTCCTCTCAGGGTTGCTTCTGGAGAGTTTCCAGGACTCTACCGATCTCGACTTCAGGAGGGAGAGTCAAGCAGAGGCCTACCCATTCCATTCCTAGCTTGGGCAGTGGCTAGCGAGTGGAAGGCAATCTGCTACAAGTCAAAACTCACCCATGCTGGGCAGTAGCGGCAGGGGAGAGAGTCGAGGGCGGAGACTCATTTACTGTGCGGAAGGAAGCAATGGTAAACCACTTCTGTATTTTTACCAAGAAAACTCTATGGATACACTACCAGAATGATTGCAGGTGAAAGTGGGCAGTTCTGGGAGAGATGTACCCGTGACGTTGCTATGGGTAGGACATGACTCGACAGCGTAAGACAACAACAACGTAGCTCCTTTGACCTTCACCCCACCCTCAATCCCAAAGCACTCATGTACATACCTTTAAATTATCTACTAAAAATTGCTTATTTATTCATATAAATGTCTCCCCTCTCTAGACTGTAAGGTCATTATGGGCAGGGGTCATGTCTGCTAATTCTGTTGCATTGTACTTCCCCAAACACCTAGTACAGTGCTCTGCATATAATAAGCACTCTAGATTGTGAGCTCATTGTGGGCAGGAATGTGTCTGTTGTTATATCATACGCTTCTAAGCGCTTAGTACAGTGCTCTGCACAGAGTAAGCGCTCAATAAATACAATTGAATGTATGAATGAATAAATACCATTGATTGACTGATTGAACTAAAATTAGACTGTCAGCCCCTGAGGGCAGGGACCATGTCTCTGCTTATGGGATACTCTCCCAAGTGTTTAGAAAAGTTCTCCGCACACAGCAGGTGCTCAATAAATACCACTGATGGAGCCACTGCCATATCACCTCTCTATCCCTCATATCACTTCTCTACCCCCTTCCTAGAAGCTTCATTTCCCCACCTATTTTTTAATAGTATTTGTTTAGCGCTCCCTATGTGCCAGACATTGTTCTAAGCCCTGGGGTGGATACAAACAAATCAAGTGGGACATAGTTCATGTCACCCATGGGGCTCACAGTCCTAATCCCCATTTTAAAGACGAGGTTACTGAGGCCCAGAGAAGTGAAATGACTTGCTCAAGGTCACCCAGCAGTCAAGTAGCAGAGCCAGGATTAGAATCTATTCATTCATTCAATAGTATTTATTGAGCGCTTACTATGTGCAGAGCACTGTACTAAGCGCTTGGGATGAACAAGTCAGCAACAGATAGAGACAGTCCCTGCCGTTTGACGGGTTTACAGTCTAATCGGGGGAGACGGACAGACAAGAACAATGGCAATAAACAGCGTCAAGGGGAAGAACATCTCGTAAAAACAATGGCAACTAAATAGAATCAAGGCGATGTACAATTCATTAACAAAACAAAAACCTGCAAAGCAGAGGCTGCAGGGCCCTAATTGGAACCAAAAGGAGGGGAAGGAGACAACAAAAAACCTAGGTTTTTGTTTATTTTTTTTTTGAGGGGGTGGAGGCGGGGCAAACATTGTCCCCCCCCTCCCTCAGCCCCCCAAACCAGACACCAATCCAGCTTATCTGATGACTGCACAAGTCAACTTCTAGTCCCAGGCCTCACTGCTCTTCCCCTCCCAGCCCCTGCCAAATCGGACTCAGTCATCATCAAGGCTCTGCATCTCAGAGATGAACAGAGCGGGCGCAATGATGTCACCCAGTCCTGTTCTATCCACTAGGTCATGACCGACCCACCGATCGATGGTTTGACCGGAAGCAGACCGGTTGGGGGTCTCCACATGAGGAGGATCTTCACTGTGCAGCATGGATCCCGACTGGGTGGCTCCCTGGGCCACTCAGGAGGCAGAGTTAAGAACCATCCCTTGCCCTCAACCCAACAGTGCCATTTTGGGGGGTTAAGCTCCTTGTGTTGAAATCTCCTTGTGTTGACATTCTTGTATGTTCACCCAGCATGTACTCAGTGCCTGGAGGAAGGGACCTTCCTGTGTCTGAAAGAGATAGCTTCTGGGGGTCTATTATCTAGATCCAGGTCCTTCTGGCACACAGCTTCCCAATTTCCAGTCCCAGTGTTCACAGGTTCACTTGTCCCTCCAGCTTTCTGCAGTCCTTTATTCCACTCATCTTTATTCTGTCCCTTCCATATTTGGGCTCTTTCCAAGCCCTTAGTCTTTTCCCCCTGACAGTACCATGATTCTCTCCAACTGAGATTCCCAGGGAGGAAGAGGATATATCACCCTACTCTGCTTCATCCCCTCCCTTATTAAAATGGAAAGCTCCAGAGAAAAGCTCCAGGCAGCTCTCTACCTTCCTGCTGTGAGGCCCAGGCACTAGTTGCCTCTCTATCCAGGGGGGAGGATGGCCACGTGGCCTCGACATCACAGACTGACCCTTCTCTCACTGTCAATCAATGACATTTATAGGGTGCTTTCTACGTGCAGAGCACTGTACTCAACATTTAGGAGCATGTAGTGTGGACTAGTGGATAGAGCACCGGCCTGGAAGTCAGAAGGACCCGGGTTAATAATAATAATTGTATTTGTTAAGTGCTTACTATATGCCAAGCACTGTACTAAGCCCTGGGGCGGATAAAAGCAGATCGGGTTGGACACGGTCTCTGTCCCACGTGGGATTCACAGTCTCCACCCCCATTTTACAGATGAGGTGACTGAGGCCCAGAGAAGTGAATTGACTTGTCCTTGGGACATGTGGCAGGGCTGGGATTAGAACCCATGACCTTCTGCCTCCCAGGCCCCTGCTCTTTCCTCTAGGCCACGCTGCCCCGGCTCTGCCCCTTGACTGCTGTGTGACCTTAGGCAAGTCACTTAACTTCTCTGTGTCTCAGTTCCCTCCTCTGTAAAACGGGGATTAAGGCTGTGATCCCTTTTTGGGACAGGGACTGTGTCCAGCCCGATTAGCTTGTCTCTTCCCCATTGCTTAGAATGGTGTTTGGCACCTAGTAAGTGTTTAACAAATAACACAATTATTATTATAGTACAACAGAGTTGGTAGACTCACTCCTTGCCCGCAAGGAGCTTACCTCAGACCCTTGTACGGGAAGGGCTGTTGGGTGGGAATGCAATCCTATCTGCATATAAGAGACACCAGCCTTGTTTCTCTGTCAGAGCAGAGAGCGGCGAAGTCTGTCTGTTCCAGCGCCCTGGGCGGAGGGGAAGGGGGATGTCGCAAAACACAAATCTGGCAACCTTTTTGCGTTGGCTTCATTGTTCCATAAGGCAATTAAAAAAACTGGGTTCCAGAGACACCCCAATTTCGTGGGCAGGTGCCAGACAAAGTCTATGTACTAAGAGGCAGAATTAAAAGCTGTCGCTTGACGCCCACCCTGTCCTTCCAGGAGAGCTGTCATGTTGCCATGGTTTTACAGTTCCGTTTATCAGCGCTGATGGAGAGCAATGGCATAGATAATTGTGGTATTGGTTAACCTTTTACTATGTGCCAGGCACTGTACTAAACGGTAGGGTAGATACCAGATGATCACCTAGGAAAAGGTACCCCGTCCTTCATCGGGCTCACAGTCTTAGTAAGAGAGACAACAACAACAGATAAGACAATAGGGGAGGTAAAATAGGCTCTGAATGGGCAACAGAGGAAGATGGGCCTGGAGCCAGTTTGGGTGCTCAGAGGCTGGGAAGAAATTCAGAGGGAAGATGGCCAGTGAGAGCATTAACACCAAAAATCTGCCACTGAAATCCACAGGACTAGGGGAGCAGTGTGGCCTATTGGATAGAGCACAGGCCTGGGAGGCAGAGGGCCTGGGTTTTAATCCCAGCTCTGTGACTTGGGCGAATGGTTTAAATTATCTGTGCCTCATTTTCTTCAAACTTAAAAATGGGATTCAGTTTTCTCTCCTACTTTGACTGTGAGCCCATGTAGGACAGGGACTGAATCTGACCTGATTAACTTGTATCTACCCCTGTGTTTAGAACAGTGCTTGACACATAGTAAATTCACTTGAGTGTAGGAAATAAATCACTGTCTTCTCTCTCGCTAACCCCTAGTCTCACTTCCCGATTCTGTTTGGCATCATTCTTCGGGTCGTTGACAGAACTGAAAGTATTCACCATCTTAACCAGAACTCTTGCTGCCAGTGGGGGTTGGGAGGATGGGTCATGTTGTGTGGAGGAGGGGTAGGGATTGACAGCAGTGGAAGGGCATGGGGTGGGGGGTGGGGCGGGCATTTTTAGGAAGGTAGGTGAGGCACAGAGTGGGCATAGGGATAGGCCTGTGCCAGGGAAAGGACCTGGATGGCTTCTGTGGCCTTCAGTGTCTCTGCCTACTCCTAGGAGAAATCCTACTCCTGCCTTCTGGCTAGATATGACTACACCTTCCTGCCCCAAAAGCTGTAGGGGCAAAGAGGTAGTAGTTAGTAGTGGTAGTAATAATAATGATAATAATGATAATAATGATAGTAATAATAGTAATCCTGGTATTTATGAAGTGCTTACTGTGTGCCAGCGCCGGGGTGGATATAAGCAAATCGGGCTGGGCACAGTCCATGTCCCACATGGGCCTCACGGTCTTAACCCCCATTTTACAAATGAGGCAACCGAGGCACAGAGAAGTCACAGCAGACAAGTGGCAGAGTCAGGACTGGAACCCAGGTCCTCTGACTCCCGGGCCTGGGCTCTTTCAACTAGGCCATGTGGCTTGCCATATAGCTTGTGTTTGATTCACTTAAATACCTCTTTAGTGGGACTAGTAGTAACAGTAGAGGGGGTACATTCCAAGCGCTTGATACAGTGCTCTGCACATAGTAAGCGCTCAATAAATACAATTGAATGAATGAATGGTAGTAATGATGATGGTGATAATAACTGAGGTAAGCACACAGTCAAAGTCTTAAGCCCCATTTTACAGGAGAAGAACCAGGCACAGAGAAGTGAAGTGATTGTGGCTCAGTGGAAAGATCTTGGGCTTGGGATTTGGGTAAGTCACTTCACTTCCCTGGGTCTCAGTTGCCTCATCTGTAAAATGGGGATTAAGACTGTGAGCCCCACGTGGGACAACCTGATTACCTTGTAATAATAATAATAATGATGATGATGATATTTGTTAAGCGCTTAACAAATACCATCATTATTATCATTATTATTATTATTGTTTGCCCGTAGTCACCCAGCAGGCGAGGGGTGGAGCCAGGATTAAACCCCAGGTCCTCTGACCGTAGGCCCGTGTTCTATCCCCTAGGCCACACTGCTTCTCATGAAGTGGGTTGCTCTCCACTCCTCCGGCCAGCCACGAAGCGGAGCATGCCGCTCAGGCCTTTGTGGCACAGAATAATAATGTTGGTATTTGTTAAGCGCTTACTATGTGCCGAGCACTGTTCTAAGCGCTGGGGTGGATACAGGGTCATCAGGTTGTCCCACGTGAGGCTCACAGTTAATCCCCATTTTACAGATGAGGTAACTGAGGCACAGAGAAGTTAAGTGACTTGCCTACAGTCACACAGCTGTCAAGTGGCAGAGCTGGGATTCAAACTCATGACCTCTGACTCCCAAGCCCGTGCTCTTTCCACTGAGCCACGCTGCTTCAGGGGTGGGGTTGTGGGCATCTCCCGGGTGGCAGGGGGTAGGAGCAGAGCAGCCCCAGCCCATGGGTTAGAAGCACCACCCAGGTGACTGAAAGGACCATTCTCGCCACTGCCGCTCCGGAATGGCCGATCATCCCGACCACTCCTATACTACAGCAAAGTTGCCACCGGGACAGCTTACTCCCAGCACTAAGCTTCATAAAAAAAGTCCTCCCTCTAGACTGTAACCTCGTGGGGTTTTTTTTGGCTTTTTTTATGGTATTCGTTAAGTGCTTCTATGCATCAAACACTATTCTAAGATCTGGGATAGATTCAAGCTAATCGGGTTGAACCCGGTTGTGAGCCGGGAATGGATCCTACTAACTCTGTTATACTCACCCAGGTGCTTAGTACAGTGCTCTGCACTCTGTTAATGCTCAAAAAATACCATCGGTCGATTGACTCCACCTCCCTTCTTTATTTTTGGAGGAAGGTGAGCTGTTCAGCCACACTGGAGTAACGGAAATTTTTCTCCATAAAGAAGAGAACGGTCCGCTTCCCGGCCGGGGGGCCCGAGAGCACTGGGAAAGGAGGGCGGAGCACCTCCCCATCCTGGGAGGGAGGAAAAGCAACAGGAAGTGTTCAGCAGGCAACCAGCTTCCCACAACTTAGAGCAGAACCTTTCAACAATTGCTATGGTTTGGGGTAATTCCAGCTACTTAACCTGCTTTGGCCTTAAAGCTGAAAGGAAAGAAAAGATGCAGCTCTCTCTACTGGACATCGCTATTATTGCATTCAGAGCTGACTGCCTTTTTGGTAGTAGGAATAATAATAATAATAATAATAATAATAATAATGGCATTTGTTAAGCGCTTACTATGTGCCATGCACTGTTCTAAGAGCTGGGGTAGATACAAGGTAATCAGGTTGTCCCACATGGGACCCACAGTCTTAATCCCCATTTTATAGATGAGGGAAGTGAGGCACCGAGAAGTTAAGTGACTTGCCCAAAGTCACCCAGCTGACAAGGGGTTGACCTCTGACTCCCAAGCCCATGCTCTTTCCACTAGCCAAGCTGGGAAGAGAGGAGGGACCCTTTCCCAGGGCCCAAGAAGGGGAAAATGGACTAGTCGAAGTTCCAAGTTACGTAGGCTCTCCGGTGAGCCAGTTCAGGCTTGGCCACACCGGGAAGGTGCAGACATTCCCGGGTCACCAGCCGCAGGGGTCGGCGGGCCTCCGGTTCTCTGAGGCTAAAATTGGGAAATGATTTCCTGGAGCACCCTCGGCTTTCCCACGAGAGATTTGGGGTGCTGTTGACAGTCTCCTCCCTTCAGCTCTGGGGATGGCATGTCCGAGGTGAGAGACAAGTGGGTAGAGAAAGGAATGAATTTGGGATCCCAAGTAGTAGTAGTATTTACTGAACACCCACTAAGTGCAGTGCACTGGACAAAACGTTTGGAAAAGGACCAGTACCGCTGATAGCTTGGGAAGTGCAATCAGACATGCAGGCTGATAATAATGTTAATGTTGGTATTTGTTAAGCGCTTACCATGTGCAGAGCACTGTTCTAAGCGCTGGGGTAGATACAGGGTAATCAGGTTGTCCCACGTGAGGCTCACAGTTAATCCCCATTTTACAGATGAGGTAACTGAGGCCCAGAGAAGTTAAGTGTGCCCACAGTCACACAGCTGCCAAGTGGCAGAGCCGGGATTCGAACCCATGACCCCTGACTCCCAAACCCGGGCTCTTACCACTGAGCCACGCTGCTTCTCATGATAGTGGAGAATGGGGGACGGGGGGGTTGGAGGTGCAGTGGCTGATGGGGATTTTGGGGGGGGGGTTCGGGGGAGGAGTTGAGAGCACGGCCTTGGGAGTCAGAGGTCATGGGTTCTAATCCCAGCTTGTCAGCTGTGTGACTTTGCCCAAGTCATTTAACTTCTCTGTGCCTCCGTTACCTTATCTGTAAAATGACGATTAAGACTGTGAGCCCCATGTGGGACAACCTGATTACCTTGTATCAACCCCAGCGCTTAGAACAGTGATTTGCACAAAGTAAGCTCTTAACAAATACCATAATTATCTGTCAGGGGCTCCCTGCTCCCTGCCCTCACTTACCCAGCTTACAAAGTGAGATTCCCCCACTGTGCATATCACAGCGGGGGTTGTAGGTTCTGTGGAGATGGTCCCGGGCTGCTCTAAGTAACAAGGGGGCTCAGAGTTCCTATAACAGTCTCCCCACAAACCAGCTGGAAACAATTCCAAAAGGAGCATATTGAGCATATTGGACTGTGAACCCTTCAAGGGCACGGATTGTATCTTGTTTCTTTCATTCAATAGTATTTATTGAGCGCTTACTATGTGCAGAGCACTGTACTAAGCGCTTGGGATGAACAAGTCGGCAACAGATAGAGACAGTCCCTGCCGTTTGACGGGCTTACAGTCTAATCGGGGGAGACAGACAGACGAGAACAATGGCAATAAATAGAGTCAAGGGGAAGAACTTCTCGTAAAAACAATGGCAACTAAGTAGAATCAAGGCGATGTACAAAATAAATAGGGTAACGAAAATTCTGTTGTCCCTCTCCCTTCTGTGTCATCCTTGCACTTGGATTTGTACCTTTAATCACCCCACCCTCAGCCCCGCAGCATTTATGCTCCTATCCGTAATTTATTTTAATGTCTGCCTCCCCCTCTGGACTGTAAGCTCACTGTGTGCAGGGAATATGACTGTCATTATACTGTACTCTCCCAAGCGCTTAGTACAGTGGTCTGCACACAGTAAGTGATCAATAAATACACCGGACCAACTGACTCTCCCAAGGGCTTAGTACAGTGTTCTACATACAATTAGCACAATTAGCACTCAATAAATATGACTCATTGATTTATAGTTTCCTAAATGCTAGAGTGCTTTGAACACATTGCACTCAATAAGTGCTTAGTACAGTGCTCTGCACACAGTAAGTGCTCAATAAATACGATTGAATTGAATGAATAAATACAATTAATTGACTGAGTCTCCTAAATGCTAGGTATAGTGTTCTGCACACTACAGGCACTCAAATACCATTGATTGAGTGGTTTTTCTGTAACAGAGGCTTCATCTCGAAGTCACTCATCCGGATGAATGCCTATGGCTCGGCGTGGCAGTGATTTTTTTAAGGGAACTCTGAAAGTGGGGAGGCATGTGATTCGGCAGATTTGATTGGGAGAGGAGTTCCCTGAAGGGAGAAAGAGTGATGGTTTAAGAGATGGGTAAGTTGAAAGCGAAGTACATTAGGTTGGGAGGAGAGAAGAGTGTAAACTGGGGTGGAATGGGAGAAGAGTGTGGATAGGTAAGGAGGAGACAGGTGATAAAATATAAATTCAATGGTTGTGAGTTCCATCTAATGAAGAGAGAAATAAATAGCTATTGGAGGTTTTTGTGGAGAGGAACAATGTATTCTGGACAGAATCTTAGGAAAATGATCTGAGAAACTGCGTGTAGTATAAACTGAAGGGAGAAGCTGGAGGAGGGAGGTCAGTAAGGCTAATTCAGTATCCAGTTGGAAGGGCCGGAGGAGTTTATCCTACATGCAGCTTCTCGGAGAGGTGCTGTGGAAGAAGAGCTGGCAGGATTTAGAGACAGACTGGCTGTGGGATTAAAAGAATGAGGAATCAAAGATAGCACCAGGATGAGGTCCAGTAGCAGGGAGATGAGGTGTGGACAACAGTGATGGAAAAGAGGAGAAAGCAGAGGTTTAGGAGGGAAGAGGAATTTCACTTTCTGACATATTGAGTGTAAGGAGCTGTTGGGGCAAATACGTAGAGATGTATTGGGAGCAAGAGGAAATACAGAGAAGTAGCGTGGCCTAATGGGAAGAGCACAGACCTGGGAGTCAGAGGGGCTGGGTTCTAATCCTGGCTCCCCCATTTGCCTGCTATGTGACCTTGGACAATTCACTTATCTTCTCTGTATCCTCATTTGTAAAATGGGGATTCAAAACCTGTTCTCCCTTCTACTTAGACCGTGAGCCCCATGAGAGACAGGGACTAGATATGACCTAATTATCTTATATCTACTCCAGCACTTAGTGCTGTGCTTGGTACTTAGCAAATGCTTAACCAATACCACAATTATTAAATACAAGATTGTCAGGAGGGTGACTAGTCCTTAACATCTTTCTAAAACAATCTGGGGAGCGTTCAGTTTTCAGGAAGAGATAGTCCTCAGCACTTGACAGAGAGCTCATTTTTCAGCAGGTAACTGATTCTCCTGCACATTCTGCTGCTGAGTATCTAGACAGTTATCCTTGGTACTCGAAATAGAGGCGACAAGCAGGAAGGTCTATGGGGGGGATCTGGGACTGAAAAGGCCAAAACAGGACCCTCAGAAGGTGTGTTGAGCAGGATATTGAAATACTGTTTACATTCCTTCAGGTTCCCCTCCTTACCTGCAATGAGACTGCAGCATCTTCAATCTTCTGAGGGACTGTGACATGATATGGATGAGTTCTTGATTTCAAGGCAGTAAACATAGCTTTGGTCAGATCTCTTCTTTTTTTATGGTATTTGTTAATCACTTACTAAGTGCCAGGCACTGTACTAAGTGCTGGAGTGCATACAAGATAATCAGGTTGGACACAGTCCCTGTCCCATATAGGACTCTGAATCCCCATTTTACAGATGAGGGAACTGAGGCATTTACTGAGACAGGCGACACAGAAAAACAGATAAGGGACAGAGGTTTCTATTGCAATTAGGGGGCCACAGCCTGCAAGGTCATTCCCTTGCTCTGGGTTTAGCCCAAGGAGTAACATGGCAGACCATTTGCATTCATTTTGAGAGCATTAAAAAAAATAAGCCAGCATTAAGCAGGGAAGCAGACTCTGGCTACTGCTATGGCCTGACTGACTCACAAAAGGCACCTCACCTGAGAAAGATTTTTCTACTGATTCAAGAGTCATCTTCTCAAAACACTCCTGATGTCTCTTCTAGTGATGCTGAAAGAGGTTGAAGGGGGCTCTGAAGAAAATAATCAATCCACATACATTCTCCAAGGGAAGCAGCATGGGCCTGAGAGTCAAGAGAGCCACATCCTAATCCCAGCTCAGCCACTTGTCTGCTGCATGATCTGGGGCAAGTTGCATACCTTCTCTGGGCCTCGGTTCCCTCATCTATAAGATGGGGGTTCAATACCTGTTCTTCCTCCCACAGACTGGGCAGGGACCGTGTTCAACCCAAATATTTCATATCTACCCCGGTGCTTCGCTTGGCACATGGAAAGCGCTTAATAGTGGTCATGAGTATTATAGTAATAATAATTATTATTATCATTATTATTATACCTGTGACTCAGGAATCCTATCTTCTCTTTCTAGTTCTGCCACAGAAATGCCGAGTATTTTGGGACCTCCGTAAACTTTAATCTCTTTATCCAAAAATCCCTGCTCCACTCCAAAGGATCTTTTTGAAGATCAGTCAATCAATGGTATTTATTGAACGTTTACTGCGCACAGAGCACTGTACTAAGCACTTGGAAGAGTACAACAAACAGATTCTGGTAGACATGCTTCCTGCCCACAAAAAGTGATTTTTCTCCCTGGGCTTGGGGAGGCATTGCAAAAAGTCACTAAGCAGAAGATTGGGCGAAAGAGGTCAGGAGAGGGATATGGAGAGCACGGAGTCATTAGAGCGAAGAAGGATGTGAGGTCCAGGCAGGAGGAATATTCAAGATTAAATAAATGTTGAATCTGAGTCCTGTTACTCATCATCTGGTCAGAGTTCACTAAATAGGAGCTGTGGAGTCGGGGGTGGAGTGGTGGGGGAGAGGGGGTGTGGAGAGAAGGGAAAAAAAAGGAAAGAGGGAGGGAATGAAAGGGAGAAAGGGAGAAAGGGAGAATGGGAGGGAGAAAAATCGAAAAAGACACACATACACACAAACACAAAGAAACAAAAAGAAACAAAGAGGGAGAGGGAGTGTGGCCTAATGGAAAGAACACGGGAACGAGAGTCAAGATCAATTAGTCAGTATTTATTGAGCACTTACTAGACTGTAAGCTAGTTGTGGGCATATGCTCCGTCCTTTTATTGTTACATATTACTCTCATTCAATTCAATCATATTTATTGAGCACTTACTGTATGCTCTTAGGAATACAATTCGGGGAAGTACCCGAAGCAAAGAGCTTAGTACAGTGCTCTGCACACAGTACATGTTCAATAAATACAACTGAATGTTCAGAGCACTGTATTAAGCATTTGGGAGAGTAGACTCCCAGCAGCCTGGCCTAGTGGAAAGACCACAGACCTGGGAGTCAGGATTTGTGTGCTAATCTCAGCTTTGCCATGTCTGCTGTGTGACTTTGAGCAAGTCACAACTTCTCTGTGCTGCTGGTTCCTCAACTTAAAATGGGGATTCAGTACCTGTTCTGCCTCCTACTTCAACTGTGAGTCCCATATGGGACAGGGAATGTGTCTGACTTGATGGATTTGTAACCAGTCCAATGCTTAAATACCATAAAAAGAGGAGATCCAGGTTCTATCTAGTATAGGCTCTACCTGTGGCATGACCTTGGACAGGGCACTTAATTTTTCTGGGCCTCAGTTTCCTGATCAGTAAAATGAGGATATAATACCTGTTCTTCCCAGTTCAACTGTGAGCCCCAGTGAAGGACAGGGAAATCTGCCTTATCTTCCTCTCTTGAATCTGTCCCAGTGTTTAGCACAAACTAAGTCCTTAATAAATTACCATCACTGCTAAGGAGAGGGCAGTATGGGGATGTGAGGGAAGTGGGAGAAAAACCTAGGGTTGATTAAATAAGGATAATCATGTGGAAAATTAAGGCACTCTTCTGCTACACTCTGTCAGCTCCCTGGGCATCTGTAGTATAAAGGGGAGTGCTCAACTGTAGAAATACCCCAAAAAGCAGCAAAACTGAGGCAGATTTTTCCTCCTGAATCCTTAGAGAAGAAACCTCCTTTTGAAAATGGAGACTATTTGGAACCCAGACTCTACTCCCTGAGCCAGGAGCAACACAGTGCATTGCTGAGGAGCCTCCAGCTGATTCCTGAGGAGCTGATTCTCAAATCCCAACAATGGAATCCACTAAATTTGAGCTTGCAGTAAAGAACTTTGAAACCTTACCTTATTAAAGTCAATCAAATTTCTTGAGTGCTTATTGTGTGCAGAACACTATTCTAAGCACGTGGAAGAGTACAGTATAACAGCCTAACAGATACATTCCCTACCCACAATGAGCTTATAGTTTAGAGACGAGCTAAGGTCAAGAGAAGCAGGATGGCCTAATGGATAGAGTACAGGCCTGGGTATCAGAAGGACCTGGGTTCTAACCACAGCTCTGCCACTTGTTTGTTGTGTGACTTTGGGTGAGTCATTTCACCTTTCTGTGACTCGGTTACCTCATCTGTAAAATGGGGATTTAGGCCGTGAGCCCCACGTGAGACAGCGACTTTGTCCAACCTGATTAGCTTATATCTACCCGAGCCTTTAGTACAGTACCTGACACATAATAAGCGCTTATTGACAACAAAACAGTCCCAGAACATCTGGAAGGACAGATGGGATGAAAGAGTGGATGGACAGAGGAGAAAGGCTATCACTGGGGTTCAACTGCATTTACTGAACACTTTGTAAGAGTGTGCTGGGGGCTCAGCCTCGTCTTGGGAATTCTCCACCCGTGCAAACCCACTGGAACATCCTACAAAACCCTTTCAGCCCCTACCACTTTTTAGGTTCCACATTCCTCCAGGTCCACCAAGCCTGAGCCTCAGACGTGGAGTACCTCAAAAGACTCTGATTGGAGCAGTGCGGTCCATTCATTGCTCTTGTTCTGGGCCAGGTGAAGCCGTAGAGAAACCCTTCTTGTGGAAGGATAAGTCGCCCATAAAGCTCCCTGAAGGAACATGACAGCTAGCAGGTTAGGACAGAAGTGGGAAGGATTATAATGGAAAAAAAAAAAACCCTTTCTGCAAACATAACCCAAGCACCACAATTTTTTTTCTTTGAACACCGCAATAGAAATAGGCTCAAAATGACAGACAAAATAATAATAATGTTAGTATTTGTTAAGCGCTTCCTACGTATGAAGCACCGTTCTAAGCGCTGGGGTAGATGCAAAGTAATCAGGTTGTCCCACGTGGGGCTCACAGTCTTCATCTCCACTTTACAGATGAGGTAACTGAGGCACAGAGAACTTAAGTGACTTGCCCAAGGTCACACAGTTGACAAGTGGCGGAGTTGGGATTAGAACCCATGACCTCTGACTCACAAGGCTGTGCTCTTTCTACTAAGCCATGCTGCTTCAGTTACAGCCGTTACATTGCTCTGAACCCCTGCAGGACCTCTGGTGTTTAAAGAAGCATCTTCCAGCAACCCAACAGTTAAATGATAAAACCAGCAGCAGTTTGAGGAGATGCTTATTTTAGCCACTTTGACTCGTTTACTCCTTCTGCCCCCGAAAGGGTGATGTGCCGCAGCTTAAAACACCACCATGGGGAGCTCACACGCTACACTTCCCACACTGTGGGGAAGGTTTTCCATTAGTGTGCCTCTCTCGCCTAGGGCACAGGTGAGTTTTACTTTATGCCTGTACTAGGTGTCCCATTGGAAGCAATTAAAGTGCAAATACAAGCTTGTGATCTTTCCATCAATATTCTGGAAATGACTAAGGGAAGCAGCGTGGCTCAGTGGAAAGAGCCTGGGCTTCGGAGTCAGAGGTCATGGGTTCGACTCCTGGCTCTGCCACTTGTCAGCTGTGTGACTGTGGGCGCGTCACTTCACTTCTCTGTGCCTCAGTTCCCTCATCTGGAAAATGGGGATTAACTGTGAGCCTCACATGGGATAACCTGATTACCCTGTATCTCCCCCAGCGCTTAGAACAGTGCTCGGCACGTAGTAAGCGCTTAACAAATACCAACATTATTTTGACTGCCCAGGTTTTCAGTCTGCTCTTTGGCCACAATAAGAATAATAACAACGATAATGATAATAGCGATAATATTAATAGCTATGGTATTTGTTAAGCGTTTACTATTGTGTTTGGCACTATAGTAAGTGCTGGGGTAAATACAGCTAGACGGGTTGGATGCAGTCCCTGTCCTACGTGGGGCTCACAGTTTTAATCCCCATGTTACAGATGAGGGAACTGAGGTACAGAGAAGTGAAGTGACTTGCTCAAGGTCACACAGCAGACACGTGGTGAAGCCGGGATTAGAACCGGTCCTTCTTACTACCAGGACCAGGCTCTATCCAGCGTGGCTCAGTGGAAAGAGCACGGGCTTTGGAGTCAGAGGTCATGGGTTCTAATCCCGGCTCTGCCACTTGTCAGCTGTGTGACTGTGGGCAAGTCACTTAACTTCTCTGTGCCTCAGATACCTCATCTGTAAAATGGGGATTAAGACTGTGAGCCTCACATGGGGCAACCTGATTCCCCTGTGTCTACCCCAGCGCTTAGAACAGTGCTCTGCACATAGTAAGCACTTAACAAATACCAACATTATTATTATCCAGTACAGTGCTCTGTACACAGTGAGCACTCAATATACACGATTGAATGAATAGGCCTCACTGTTTCTCACTCCGCCACGTGTATGCTCTGTGACCTTGGACAAGTCACTTAATTTCTCTGTGCCTCAGTTCCCTCATCTGCAAAATGGGGATCCAAAGTCTGCTCTCCTTCCGACTTAGACTGTGAGCCCCATGATTATCCATCAATCAATGGCATTAGAGCAGTATGTGCAGAGCACTGTACTAAGCACTTGGGAGAGTGCAACACAACAGAATTAGCAGATACGTTCCCTGCCCAAAACGAGCTTCCAATTGGGAGGGGGAGACAGACATTAATATGAATGAATAATTTATCTTCTATCTACCCCAGTGCTTATAGTATAGTGTTTGGCAAATAGTTAAGTGCTTAGCAAATACAATGAATAGCTACTTCCAGCACTGTCATCTCTAGAAAATGCAAGAGATCACAACTTCACCTGATATTTAGCCATCCTTTTGATTTCTGCTTCCCAGACCACAGGCAGCTTTGGCTCGAGAAGAAAGTCCAGACAGCATCTGATGAGTCAATGAGATTTGATTTTGAACAGAAAGACCCAAGGGAATGACCACTTTTTAAGCTAACAAGGAGATTGAGGTAACATCTTACCCTTTATGGGGGCAGTTAAAGTGACAGAGCTGGCTACAAACAGCACAACTCCCATTAGACTGTAAGCTCCTTGACATGGGGGATGGTGTTTTCCAAATCTATTTTATGGTACCCTCCCAAACATTTAGTGCTCTGCATTCAGCAGGCGGTCAATAAATACCCTCCATTGATTAACCACAAAGGGTGGTGTAATGTAATCTGATTGGGTCAATATGGAAAGATCGCCCTCCCCTCAGGCTGAGTCTCCTTGCACGGCATGAAGGATCCTGGGCCTTAAAAGCTACTGGAGAGATGTCAGTCTAGGGGCAGGAGAACCCTAACCTTATTTTCAAAATAAAGCTGAAATGCTTGTTGGTCAAGTTTTACCATTGACTTGGGCTGAGATGATACCGGATCTAACCCGAGGGCAGAGAAAACCCATGAGCAACAACATGTTTTAATGACTTAATCAGCTTTTCCATATTAATCAGCTTTTCCATACCCTGAAAATACGGTCATATCTCTCTGGCAATCCACTCGACTCCCACTAAGATTATCCTCACCTGGGTCAGATTCTGTGAGCGCTAGATAGGGTGGGTGGAAGTTGGAGCTCCGTAGGATGGGCAGAGTACCGCAGCTCCATTCTGAGTAGGTGAGGTTGTGTTTTTCGCATCTCCCCGGCACCTACGCGGATCCACCGTCCCCACAGCTTCCTCTGATCTCATCCTCCGTTCTGCCTCCTCCCTCTCGCCTGGCATTTTCTTTGGCAGCTTCTTGGAGCTGTAACAAACTGTTACCCTGAGGCTTCCAGAACTCCTTAAATCTGCTCCCGGAGTCCCTGGCTGCCTCTCCGATTTTCCCACAGAACCGAGCCTCCTCACCAATGGTCTTTGCATTTTGCTCTAAAGTTGATGTTAGGTCTCCAGGAAAAGCTCATCTATCAATCGCATTTACTGTGTGCAGAGTGCTGCATTAGGCACTTGGAGAGTGCAACACAATATAACACATTCCCTGCCCACAATAACCTTCCAGTCTTACAGTCAGTTCTGACTCCCACTGAGGTAAACCACCCCCTATTTTGTTTTTTTTAATGGTATTTGTCAAGTGCTTATTGTGTACCACGCATCATTCCCCAAAGCTTTGCCCAGGAACTTGACCTAATCTTTGAAGGTCACAGATAATCAATTATACTTACTGAGGGCTTACTATGTGCAGAGCACTGTACTAAATGCTTCGGAGAGCACAATGTAAGAGTTGGTAGACAAGTTCCTTGCCCCCAATGAGCTTACAGTCTAGAGCAGGGAGACAGACAATATAAATTAGATATGGACTTACATGCTGTGCGGCTCAGACGTGGGGGAGGGAGGAGAGAATGAAGGGTGCAAATCTAAGTGCCGAGGTGATGCAGAAGGGAGTGGGAGAGGGCTTAGTTAGGGAAGGCCTCTTGGAGATGTGATTTCAATAAGGTTTGGAACATGGGGAGAGTGATTGTCTGCCGGGTGTGAAGAGAGAGGGCATTCCAGGCCAGAGGCAGGACGTGGGTGAGGAGGTCAGTGGCGAGATAGGCGAGATCGAAATACAGTGAGTAGGCTGGCATTAGAGTGAAGTGTGCGGGCTGGGTTGTAGTAGGAAAGCGGACATGAACACCGACCTCAGAAAACAAGCGTGTACCTGGGTCTGACCCTGCTCTTCTGAAGCCAGCAGAGAAGGATCTGTTTATTGTCTGTCTAAACCTAAGCCATAGCTGTGACCTAGTGGATAGAGCATGAGCCTGGGAATCAGAAGGAGCTGGGTTCTGATCCGGACTCCATCACTTGTCTGCTTGGGCAAATCACTTTACTTCTCTGTGTCTGTCGCCTCATCTGTAAAAAGGAGATTGTGAGCTCCATGTGGGACAGCTGGTCAGCTTGTATCTACCCCATCGCTTAGTACAGTGCCTGGCATATAGTAAGCACTTAAATACCATAAAAAAAAATACAGCTCCTATAGGTAACAGGGTTCAAAAGCAAAGTACTAAAGATGAAAATTTTCTTCTGACACTGAAGAAAAGAAATAGTCCCTTTGGTGTGGGGGGCAAAGGGTTTGACAAAATGAGAGCACCCCAAAAGCACAGTATTTCAGAAAAACCATAAGGAGAGACAGCCTCTCAATTCAGTTTTCAAGAATCTGGAAATTCTCATGGTGGGACAGGAGAAACTAATAAATCTGGAAGAAAGAAAATTGATCTGGAATCTGAAGTTTTAATAACAAGTTCATATAAAATCGATCAGCACAGATCTCGCTGGCTCTTCTTGATCCCAGCTTAGTTCCAGGAATCAAGCTTTTCCCAAAGGTCCATCGGCATTAGAAGAAAAGATCGAATATGATATTTGACAGAGTTAGGGTTCTGGGCTGGTCCCTGAAATATCAAAGACCCTCAGACTTGAGAACAGTTTGTCTTTCATTTTCTTTGCTCTTAATAGTATTTAAGAATAAAGACAAAATGGAATGGGGGGGGGGGGGTGCACAGCAGCACAACGGGACTCCAGGGACTATTTTTGAAACCTCCCAGACTGTGCTTCAGTTTTGAATATGAAGCAAAGCACAGTCACGTCTCTCCCACAATCCTCAGGAAAGCAGAAGTGGATTCCATCTGGGAGTTTCTGTGAAATGAGGGGGCGCTCCCAATCCGGTTCCCAGGCAAGAGGTTGTCCTGCATCACAAAACTGAATTTTTTTTCTCTTTTTTTTCCTGGAAATCTGAGGGCATCTACATCCCTTCCGTAGGTGGAACCCACCCCCAACCTCCAAGCCAAGCGGACTGCCGAGACAGCAGGGATGTGATCTGGGAAAGGTCACAGAGACGTCAGCTCCGTGGGTTGTTCACCCAGAACCTTTCCCCCATCTCATATCATCGAAGGAAGCCACGTTTAAAGAAGAATCTCAATGGGAAGCTTCCGTTGTCAGGAAACGGTCACTCTGGAGCTCAAAACGATTTCACTTTCATAGTTTAAAAATATTTTTGAAGATGGTTCCACTGTGCCGATTAACTTCAGCGGGGAAAAAAACAACACTTCAGATAACATTCTTGTTTAAATACACTCTATTTTATTTTGTCGTAAAATAGTTTAACCTTTATGCTACAGACTTGTTTCAAAAAACAGAAGGTCTTGTCTTGCACCAAAAAATATATATATAACACTCTGTTTTATTATTTTTTTCTCCAAAGACCATTAAATACTAGATGGAAACAAGAACTAAATAATGAATATCAAGAAGAACCAATTTTTTTTTAAAAACTAGAGTTGCACATTTTAAACAGGAATTATAAGCAATGATTTGTCCTCACTGCGTCAAGTTCCAAGTTCAAACTCCAGCAACAGCAGATCTGTTAAAACCGTCAAGTGCATTAGGCCCTAGCCACACAATGGCTAGCTAGCATTTCACTTTCTTGGTGAGAGAAGCAGAAAGGATTTAAGGTCTCTCTCTCTCTTTGCTCTCCTTACAAAACAAAAACAAAAACACATTTCCTAACTATCCAGTGATTGTGTTTTTTTAAAGATCACTACCTTTTTTTAAAATTTGTTAAGAATATAAGAAATATGTAGTGTTTTAAATAAAATGGGGGAAAAAACCAACAGCATCATACTAAAATATGCAATTATTTTAAACAAAAACAGTGCACAATCTGAGGAAGTCTGGTTAGGGTGCAGTCATTTTTATATATACATGGAAGTCACATCATATACAGACTGAAAAAATGAAGATTGTGGAGGAAGGGTCTTCTGTTTCTACAGGAAGGGCTGAATTACTGACTCAGCTTTCATAAAAACCAGTCTTTAGAGGTGAAACAGTAAAAAGCAAGCAACTAACTAATCGCTCTGAGTTTCTCTACGATGCACATCTGGCAAGGGTGACGCTCAAGTTGCAAAATTAGCAAATGACTTATATTCACAACTGGTAACGGTGCTAAGGCTGTGGGACATTCCAGTTAGGTGACTGGATTCCATTCATTACAGACCTCCTAACTCCACACCAGAAACATGCCAACTCCCAAAAAGCAGCAAATACCTCTCGCCGGCCAGGATCACAAAATAGAGAGCTGGCGGTTTCCCGATTTCAATTTGTTTTCCTTCCCTAACAGGAACCATTCCCCTGCCTGCTATTACCATTGAACAGAGACGTGGTTTTAGGTGCAGCAACTTTTCGCCCTACTAATATTCTGTGCTTTCAAACACGAGGCTGTGGAGTGAATGTCTAAGCCAAATTATCAGGCCATGGTCCACCTCTACTCTGCCAACCGGTACCCCAGAAAGGTCCTCTAGAAGGCATGTTTCAGGTTCGCAGCTGCGTCCACCATAACCCCTGCGGGATACACTGGAGCCAGGGCACCAGGAGTCGCCCACCATCACACAAATGAGCACACATCGCTCCTGCCCGAAAAGCCCGTAAGAGTATGTCTCTATCCGAAATACCCTGCGGGGACGACAGGCTCTTGAACTGGAGAATTCCTGGATGATAAGCAGCCCCAGTGTGTTCCGCTTGCTTGGGTATTTATCCCGAGAGGAAAACAATCACTTCTGTTAACAGGCTATTTACTGGGAAACAGGAAAACAAAAAACAAAACCCAACACCTTGACTGGACAAAGAACAGTTGGGACTGACAGATTCAGATGGAATAACTTGCCTTCGGTTGTGCTGACCCAGTCCACGATTTTAAAATGGGATTTTCAATTTCCAAGGCTGAACCCGAGAGTAGACGTGAAAAGGAAGCAAATCTCCGTCACGTGAACGGTAAAATATGGCAAAGAAAATGCCTCAACAAAGTTAACTGATCAAATATAGAGATTTTCTGTAGTAGGTGAGGACTGGAGGAAGCCTAAAACCCTTTGTAAGAGGAAGCAGATGGGATCATGCAGCTGATTCTGGTTCTGCCATTTCAAAATGCCTCTTTATGACAACACGATGCCACAGACTTCTGAGGTGAAAGGCCAAATCTATTGTTACGGCAAAGCAGGTGACAACTTTAGAAACGAAAAAGCTTAAAAAAAAAAAAGGGGGTGGCCTTAAGAAGCGACATAACCCCACCTGGATGGAATCTATGAGAAAATACAAATTGGTAAAATACCCTGGGTAATGATTGATTTATTTTTCCCCCAAAACGCTGAATTTTGAACCTTGCTTTCTACTTTAGTGCATCTTGGCAAGAGTAAGGCTGTCCGCAGAAGAGGGGCAGCTGAATATCAGGACAGTTAATCCGGGTCGCCCTTCCAGGGTAGAATCTGCAGTCTCGAGACAGGACCTGAGGGGCTAGAGGAGTTACACCTTAAGTGGGGTTTCTTAAGTGCAGCTTCAACTGGAACCCTGATTCACTACAGTGCTTGCAGATGATCCCTTCTTTGAAGGAGCAGCCTAAGTGGGCTGCCTCTTGCCTCAAAGAGAGGGAGAGAGGGAGGTATATGTATTCGTGGCAAGGATGGGGCAGCATATCAGCAGAGCTGGTCTCAGTGGCAGCCCCCTAAGAGCTACTGGTGTGAACGGGTTTTGCAGGTGGCAGCACAGAGTAAGGGTCTGGACAGGCCTGGTGGTTCAGGGTGGGTATCAAAAAATCATTGTTCAGGCCAGACCTGGCATTGTTCAACTCGACTCTTCTCTAATCCTGCTCTCCCGTCCCCTACTTCCCCACTACCTAGCCCTTCCTCAACAGCATAACCTCTTTGAGCCTCAGGTGCCAGGCCGGGCTCTAGAATGCCGGCCCACGAAAACCTCTGACCAACAAGTCAGCTGGGTCCTCTGGGGATACGGCGGGCAGTGATCAGAGGACCATAAGATAAAGGCGGATATTTTAGACTACCTTTGTTTTTCCCCCTTCCAGAGTGTGTCAGACTAATATCCCAACTGAAAAGCACTTCAGCTGTCTTTGCATCCCTAGGCTCAGAGATGACACTGTTCGGCTGCACACGTTTAATCTTTGCAAGGGACTGGCGAGACCAATGTGCAACCAAGAGAGCCCCTTCCACGCGCAACTACAATCTAGAGGTCGGTTACCCTGAATTCCTCAAATTGGCCATTTTATCATCTCCGCCCGAGTTTAAATAATGCCAAAAAAACCTCGATATCATTGGTATTTTACTTTTTACGGTGTGCTTTTGGTCTTTACGGTGTTTTGTTTCCTAAAGAGGGAGGCATCGAATGTACTGGAATTGATGTCATGCCTGCTTTTGTGACTTTAGGGCTTGATGGCTGAGTACTTTGTCTCCCCTCCCTAGAGGGCATTTAGGAGCTTACACAGATTTCAGCTTTAAAACTAAGTCCCTAACTTTTCCCTCTGTCAGGTTGTTTATATGCACCTACCGACAGAGCTGCCAATTTCTAGATCGGTTAATTTTCCAGTTATTTGAAGACAGATGTGGGCACCCAACATATGCAACCCCGCCACCCCCCAACCAAACACACACAATTAACATGGAATCAGTGACTCAGAGCCCTCAAACTGCCCAGAAAGTGTCACCTTAGGGTAGAGGCTTGTTACAAAAAGCCCCTGCCCCAAGAGGAAGTTTTTCAGAAAGGCATGAGTTAAAGCAGCAGTTCGGAATGGAAGCCATAATAATACCATGGATATAAGCATTCGCTATTACAAGCATTAGAACGATGTCATTAATTCATGCCATGGTAAATCGCCAGCTCAAACAGTAGTTGTTAAAGGAGGCAGAGGACTTGATCAGGAAGAGAAAACAAAGACCAATGTTTTCTGCTTGAAAGAAAAAGCTGTTAAGTGCACATGTCGTTGCCTTACCAAATGAGTGCTGGTAACATAACCCAACCTGGTATGTGTGCAAATGCGAACGCTCTGGGGTAGGAGGGGAAGGAAAAGGGGGAATTCACACTGAGAACATTACTGCTGCCATTCATACAGAAAAATATCCACCTCCAAAGCCAAAATACAAATTCACTGGCAATTAAAGTGGTATTGTTTCACCAGGGGTGGGTCTGTACATTATTTCCTCAGATTAACAACCACAATATGGTTCTGTGGTTGTTTTATTAAAATCTACCATTATCTCACACCTTCCTAGTGAGGGAGAGAGAAAAAGGGTCCTACTTTGGGGGGAAAACAAGTCATTTTCTAAGTGACTTTAAAATAAAACCTCTACTTCTGAAAAGGGCAATTCTCCACAAATTTCAATTCCACAAATGCCAAGAAAGGGGCTTCTGAAGCTGAAGCTATGACGACGAACTTTTGTGCCACAAAGGAAAGGGGCGGGGGGGGGGGGGGGGAGAGGAAAAGCGGGGGGAAGAAGAGGGCTGAAGAAACACAGTGACGTTGTATTACAGTAGGTATTTGCGTCTGGTATCCTCGTCCAAGGTGAGATCGACTACTTCCGGTGGTGAAGACCAATTCTGCTGGGGTGTCACAGCTGTCCACGATTGCGTTTGTCGGGTGCTAATGTACGGCGAGCCTGAGCCATGCTTCCATGATGACACACTCTGAATCACCCCTCCCCTGGGATGTACACACCTGCACGTAGAGAAACAAAAACGATTAACCTTTCCAACGCGGAAAGCCAAATGCTGCTATTTACAGGGGCCAGACAATCACGAACTTACTGACAATCGTGAACTCTACTATTAGACTCTTCCACCCTCTATATGCTTGTCAGTCAACAGGTTTCCTAACTACCGGATAAGCCATGAACAGAACTTAATGGAGATCAGTCTAGGGGGTCAACCCAGGGTTCGGTCGGAGAGTTGGGAATTCAAGTCCCACCCTCCACGCTCACTCAGTTTGAAACTTCATCTCCCTGGGCCTGGACTCTTCCTCTGTAGACAGGGACGATGCTACTTGCCACTAGCACCTGGAAGTATTTTGACATCCTCCAGCCCACAGTTGCCGAAGCCTGGAAGGCAAACTGCTTCACCTCCCAAAAGTAAAAGATAATTGGTTTTTCAATCATTGGTCCATACAAAAGCAATCTTACCCAGACACCACAACCCAGTCTGGATTTTGGCGCCCCATTATCTCTCATGAATCTAAAAGGAACGCGATCGCTCCTTCAGCCTTCAAGAGCCGAAGAAGTTTAACGTGTGGTATTAGGGCCAGTGAGGTTCAGATGGCGGGTGGCATTACCAATCTGCAGTCTTACAGCCCTGCTTTTAGGTATGGTGGTGTGGGACAGTTGGCCATTTGGGTTTCAGCCCAGTCGAGTTCCCAAAAATCAATCCTTCCAACTCAAAGAGGAAGCAACCAAAGAGGTCATCAACACTCATTTTCCCACTGAACTACTGAGCCTGCGGCTCTGAACTAGCTCCAGTGAAATGGATTTTGGCAGTAACAAAGAATTCCAGAGGGAGTTTTCGCAGAGGTGTCACACTCCTGAGATGGAAGCAAACAGTGGGGTTTGGATCTACTATGCATTTCTATTATAATCTGATTCGGCAGTTTATTGGAGTGGTGGCCAGTGCATAGGGCTCAGCCTATAAATTGATCTACCCTGACAGGTAGATAGGACAGACCTATTCTACAGGCTTGACATACAGCTTGGAATAAACAGAGAAGAAGGGCACTGATCCAGGAATTCCTCCACTTTCAGAATTATTCTCTGGCTTGGATCTAGTTGAAGATGGCTGAGGCTGAGGGAGGAAAAGAAGGTTTGATCCCAGTATCAAGTCCTGCCTGACCTACAGAAGATGCTCATTTAAGTGGGCAGAGCCACAAATTCTTTCCCTCCCCACCCAGTGAGATCTCACTTCTCCAGATTTTGAAGCAAAAAACAAAAAAACCCAAACAAACAAGAGTTTCACAGGCAAGAGTTCCAAGCTCCACCCAGGAAATGGACCTGAAACTACAGCAGAGAGAAAAGGACAAGAAAGAAAAGGTAAGGTCCTGAAGCTTGATGATCCAGCCTTCTGTCAAATGGATTGGTTTTCATTAAGGGGCTGAGATCAGCCCAGGGCACAAAGTTGAGTGGATGGCGAAAGAGTTTGGGAGTAAAGGGGGCGGGGAATGTGGCAGGACACAAAGATGAGTGGAAGGTGAAAAGGTTTAGGGGTGAACGGGGGGGGGGGGGGTGAATGAGTGGAAGGTGAAAGAGTTTGCGGGTGTAAGGGGGGATGAGTTCAGGGGGAGGAAAGAGAGACACCATTATTTTGAATGAAAGGATAATTCTGGGATTAATTCCTTGAGAGAAGCTCAACATAGAAAGCCCAGCAGGTTAAAGTGTGAAAGGTCAAGGTAAAAGAAGGTCACTTCTTTTATTAGTTTTTATTTTTATTAATATATTATTATTGTGCTTGGAACAAAATCATAACAATAATAATAATGATAATACCTGTTAAGCACTCATTAGGTGCTGAGCACGTGATGGGATAGATATACGATAATTAGGCTGAACACAGTCCCTGTCCCACATGGGGATCACAGTCTAAGTAGGAGGGAGAACAGGCATTTAGTCACCATTTTACAGATGAGGAAACTGAGGAACAGAGAAGTTAAGTGACTGGCCAAAGGTCACGAAGCAGACACTTGGCAGAGCTGGAGTCCTCTGATTCCCAGGCCTGGCTCCTTACACTAGGACGTGCAGTTTCCCAAGGGCAGCATGGGAATATATCCTAAGCACTTAGTTCAGTTCTCTGCTCACAGTAAGCATTCAAATACCACTGATGATGATGATATATGTATATAAGTTTATATATCATTATAGCTGCTGATAAATTAGTTTCTAAATTCACTGATCTTCTCGTGCCTTGAAAAGTTAACTATCATTTCTCTCCTCTCCCCTTCTCTCAACCCAGTTAATTCAAATGCTATAAATTATTTACTTATATTAACATCTGTCTCCCGCTCTAGACTGTGAGCTCACTGTGGGCACAGAACGTGTCAACCAACTCGTACTGTACTCTCCCAAGTGCCCGGTACGGTGCTCTGCACACAGTAAGTATTCAATATCACTAATGAGGATGGTGATCAGTGGGAAATCCTTTAAGCTCTATTATTCCAAAGGGAAGTACTTTGGAGTCAGTCTAAAGAGACAGTAGCATTTCCAATACAGACATACAGTTAATACATTTAATATGGAGAAGCAGCGTGGCTTAGTGGATACAGCACAGGCCTGGGAGGCAGGTGGTCGTGGGTTCTAATCCCAGCTCCAACACGTCTGCTGTGTGACCTTGGGCAAGTCACTGTACTTCTCTGGGCCTCAGTGACTTCATCTGTAAAATGGTGATTAAGAGTGTGAGCCCTATGTGGGACAGGGACTGTGTCCAACCTGACTACCTTGTATCTACCCCAGCATTTAGAACAATACTTGGCACATAATAAGCACTTAATAAATACCATAATTATTATTACATGAAGGATTTTTTGAAAACTCTAGAGACTATCCTGCAGTACATCTACAATGGCCAGCGTCTTGAATAATGAGAAGCAGCATCCCTACTGGAAAGAGTATAGACCTGGGAGGCCGAGGGCCTGGGTTTTAATTCTGAATCTTCCGCTTGCTTATAGTACGTCTTTGGATGAGTCACTTAACTTCTCCACGCCTCAGTATCCTCATCTGTAAAAATGGAATTTCAGTACTTGTTCTCCCTCTTACTTAAACTGTGAGCCTTATGTAGGACAGGGATCGTGTTCAGTTTGCATACCTTTATATCTATCCCAGGGCTTAGTACTGTGCTTGGCACCTAGTAAGTGTTTAATTACAATAGCTTCCTTAGAATACTGTAAGAGGATCACTGGCTAATAAAGGCATTTTCCAACTTTGAGAAAAATACTTTGAAAATATGCCCCAAATAAATATAAATTATAGAAATATACATTATGTTCTAGATTCAGAGTGATGATTTAAAGGTATGGCAAGGGGAATCTAAGAAGGTAGTGGCAGCATGGAAACACAATCCTAAGGTAAACCTAAAGCCTCACTTTAGCCTTCCTCTTCCAATAAGCCGCTATCAGAGCAGTTGGCAAGTTGGGGAATGTGTGGGTTTGACTTTCACCTCCTTTCTGTGAAATGGCCAAAAGCCAGATGGATGGAGAAATAGAAGCAGCAAGTGGCCTGAAGAACTCAGAGTTGTCTCCAATCAGAAACAAGATGACATCAAATCCTAACTCAAAGGGTGAAAAGACAAACACTGGAGAAGGCTTGGGAAACAAACAAGCTTGGGTGGTCAGCCTCATGACATGGCTAATTTATTTTTAGGAAGAAGGCCACCAACATCAGTAGTTTATGCGGCACTCTTATTGACCATGCATATTTTCTAGTTTTCTTCCAGGGAGCCTGAGTAATTTCAAAAAACTCAGAAGCCTTGATTTCTAGGTCTTGGGTGTTTCTTATCTGCCTCATCAGTCTTTTAAAATGTTTAACATGTTTAAAATTTCCTATTTTGTCTCTGACGAGCCTTGGAATCAGCGTGGCCTAATGGGTAGAGCCCAGGCCTACAAGTCAGGAGGACCTGAGTTCTAATCCCCTCTCTGCCCCCTGTCTGCTGTATGACCCTGAGCAAGTCACTTCACTTCTCTGGGTCTCAGTTACCTCATCTGTAAAATGGGGATTAAGACTGTGAGCCCCATGTGGAACATGGACTGTATCCAACCTGATTACCTTGTATCTATCCCAGCGCTTAGCACAGTTAGCGCTCAACACTAGCAAAAAAAAAAAATAAATCGTATTTACTGAGCATGCACAGAGCACTGTACTAAGCACTTGGGAGAATACAACACAATTAGCAGACACATTTCCTGCTCATAACGAGTTTACAATCCAGAGGGAAGCCATTAACTTAAAAACCTAAGTAGCATTTCTTTCCATTAACGTCCTGAGAATCACTGACATTACTAAAAATTGTGTCAAAAAGAGATGTTGAGGGTTTTTGAGGGTTATGTGTTATGGGTTTTTTTTTAAGAGAAGGTGAAATGGAAAGGGGCAGGGTGGGAGAATAGGCTTCTAGAGCAACAGGACCAACTGAAGGGGAACCAGAACATATTTACTTTGGAACAACTCTAACATAACGCCGGAATACAAAACTGAACTCAGCCTCGGTTTAGTCTTGGCCACAAACCCAAGATCAACTCTGTTGCTGCAGTGTTGGGGGTGGGGAGAATAGGCACAAGAGCAAATAATATGTTGGGGGGGCAGGGGGAGGGGTGAAATTCATTTTATGCAAAATGGCACAACAAGGTAGGTGTCCAAAGTGACACCCAAAGGCAGGGCCATTACAGTGACAGCAACACTGCCTTCATCAAAACTGCTAATGATACAATAATGATACAGCTTGACCAACCTAGAGGTAGCTTCCCATCCAGGGAGACCTACCTCTCAGAAGAACCCCCAGGTGGAGAGGATGATGCCGCAAAAAAGACCAAGTCTAGCACGTCAACACAAAGCAGGCATCAGCTAAAGGTGCATTCAACTAGTTCAGAGAGCATGCTTTCTATACCATGGCTCTAGGAAGCGTGAAAGCTAAAGTGAAAACATCCAGTGCAAAATCTCACAGAGAAAGGCTTCACATGCATGAAGAGAAAATCACTAGTTTAAATAAATCATGACCAGACGATTTCAGGGAAAATGCCAAAATATTTCTATTAAGGAAAAATGGCACTTGAACTACCTGAGTGACCACACACCAAAAAATTCCCTCGAGGTCAAATTTCTGAGTTTAGCACTCCTTACGAATCCAATACAATTGTGGATATGAAGAAGAGAAAAATACATTGAGAAAGGGGCAAATAAATCCAAACAGCTAACTATGCATGCAAATCAAATCAGAGCAAAAAGATGTGGCTCAAAACCTAAAACCTTTATTCCACGTGATAACCCTGACAGAAGCCCCCATCAATACTTCATAACTGCAACCCTAGACCTGCAAAAGAAACAAATTCCAAATGAGAAAAATGCAACCTTAAGAGGTGCAACTTGGAAGCACTAAGAAGGAAAGCCTCCCCATTTGCTTCTCAGGCTCACAATCTGAATGCTTAAGCTAAATGAGAAGCCACTGAGAAAAGCGCTAAGACCACCTACCGAACAGGAGAATGAAGACTTGACTCTTTCTCAAGTTCAAATGTGCACGTGCCTAAGTGCACTCCAATAATGGAATATTAAAAATATAAACAAGGTTTTTACTTCATGGACACCATTATATTTGCTTCCAAAGTTAATAGCATCGACCTGAAGAAAGCCTCCAGGAATCCAAACAGGAAAGAATCTCTGTTTTTACGCTTCTGTGCTTCACAATTGTCATTTGGTTCATGAAGAACATTTTTGAAGGGCTCAGGATTGTACTCGTATTGTTACACTGCATCTTCTGAAAGCCAGTGTTCAAGGTTTAGAAACTGAGACCCCAGATCTCTGCCTGGTGGATTTACAAACTAGCTGAGAGGGATAAATGAAGATAGTAGATTGCTAGGACCAGTGAAAAGCACTGGAGTTTACGGTTTTGGTTTTATTACTTAAGAAATGTGCTTTCAGTTTCTTCATTCTCCCTCAACTTTCATGTTAAACTATAGGAAGGATAGTTCCAATTAAGCCTTCTTGAAAGGAGGAAGCCTGAAAAAGTGATTTCATGGAAGAGAAAAAATAGGGTCATCCTCAGGGGTGGGAAGAAGCCACAGAAAAATAGCACTGAAATAAAGTTCAGACATGGTCACATTGTGCAACTGGCCAAGGGAAAAAGGAGGACATGGAGATTAGTGAAGTAACAAACATGGTAGCTGAGTGTGGGCATGTGTTGGGGGGGGGAGGGCGGGGGGTGGAGAGAGAAGAGATGTTAAAGTCCTAGAATCAAAATCTGAAGATTAAGACAATAATTTAAGGTGACTGCTATGCCTACAGCATTGTAAACTGACTGTGGATTGACACTGTGGATCGTGGAGGAAAGGCGAGAAGCAGGGAGGCCAATATGATGGGTGCTGCAGTAATCCAGAAAATACAATATTTCTAGAGAAAGAATGGTCATGGGCTCCTATATACAGTCCTGAAGTTTCAATAGTCTTTACAGGTTGCATGGCCTAGTGGATAGAGCATGGGCCTGAGAGTCAGAGGGACTTGGTTTCTAATTCTGGTTCCACTACCTGCCTGCTGTGTGATCTTGGGCAAGGCAGTGATCTTCTTTGCGCCTCAGTTATCTCATCTGTAAAACTGGGGGTTAATACTAAGAGCCATGCAGGACATTGATTAACTTGTATCTTCCTCAGCACTTAGTACAGTGCCTGGCAGATAGTAAGCACTCAACAAATACCACTAAAAAAAGATTCACAGGATTTGAGACAATGTAGATAACAGGAAGGAAGGATAATGGTGAGTAGAGAAACAGATGGGTAAGTAGTCCCAGAATGGGTCAATGGAAAGAACCCAGGCTTGGGAGTCAGAGGCCATGGGTTCTAATCCTGGCTCCGCCACTTGTCTGCTGTGTGACTTTGGGCAAGTCACTTCACTTCTCATGCCTCAGTGACCTCATCTGTAAAACGGGGATGAAGACTATGAGCCCCGCATGGGACAACCTAATTAGCTTGTGTCTACCCCAGCGCTTAGAACAGTGCTTGGTACATAGTAAGCATTTAACAAATACCATCATTATTATTAGTATTAGTAGTCAAATAATATCCAAGAATGTTTGCCTCCAAGACACAAAGTCTGAGACAGTAAAAAGTTACATGAGGAAAGAAAAAAGAGAGTACAATCATCTACTTTGAGCTACCAAGAGAAAACCACTTGAGAACAGCTGGAGAGATGAGAGGAATGGACCATCGAACAGATTCAGATGAAGATGAGACACTGGAAAGACAAAGCAGAAGGTTGAAAAAGACAGAGAGGGATGTGGAGTGGGTCAACAACCCTGTCGAGAGATGAGCCTACAACAGCAGAAAAGAAGGCAGACGGCAAAGGTATCTGAGGGAATACCAATGAGAGCAATCAATGAGGAAGGTATGGTAGTACATATAGGCTGAAGTGAGGAGGCTGGGAAAGAAAAAACTTTAAGAAGAGTGGAGAGAGAAAACGATTCATGAGAACAAAAGTAAAAGTTAGGAACAGGGAGAGAAGAGAAAGTTGTGTAGGCAAGAAACAACAGTGAGTAAACAAGAAAGTTGTTAAGTTGAAGTTCTTGAGAAGGTGGTTGGGGTCTGAAGGATTCAGATTTGTCATTAGCAAGATTACATTTTTCAATTTATTCTGTTGCATTCCCCATTCTTAAATTACATTTGGTAGCAGGCCAAATCTCACTACAATCAGGTATCATCATAAGCCGACAGCAAAAGTCATCTTCTCAAAGAGGTGATCTACAGAATGCTTTCACCCTGCACCAACGCATCCCAGCTTACTTTTGGTAGGAACAGTGAGATTTAGCTGGGTGATTTTTGTTGCAGGCAGGGATTGTCGCTGCTTATTGTTGTATTGTGCCTTCCCAAGTGCTTAGTACAGTGCTCTGTACACAGTAAGTGCTTAATAAATACAACTGAATAAATGAATGATTTCCATTGTGATTGTTACTCTTTCAGTTTAGGCTAAGGCAAGGTGCAATGAAATCCAGGCATTGTGATGCTTTTCCAATTTCTGGCAAGATTTTCAGAGTTCTCTGAGAGAATCAAGTTTTTACGTCTGCCGCTTCGAGGATGAAAATTCCTCTAGAGAAACCATTGCTGGGAATGGGTCTGTTACATTGTGTTGTACTCTCCCAAGCACTTAGTACAACGCTTTGCACACAGTAAGTGCTCAATAAGACTAATTCATTATAATAAATGCTTTTTAGGAATGTTACCTAAATGAAGAGGCTCAAAAGATATCTAACCTGCTTGTTTTCATTTCATTACGATGATTTCTCACTGGAAGGCTATATGTTTGTTCGACTACCTGTGTACAGTGTTAATTAGAAACTCATAGCCTTGTCTGTAGACATGTTTTTTTTTTTTTTGGAAGTTCAAAATCATTAAGGTTCAGTAAAGACTTACTGCCTGACTTCCAAATACTAAAGTTCGAGTCCCTGGTCACTTGAAGCACACCTTCATCTGTTAACTTCTAATACTGTCTCGGCCCAAGAGGAAGGAAGAAAAACATTTAGGCAGACAGCAAAAAGTAAGGCTAGAACACTTCCCCCTACCAAAAAACCAACAAAATATAAACCTGAAGGTACAAAGAGGCAACTGATAAACAAAGGTAAATTTGTAGGCCTGTAGGGCTTTCAGCTCCTTCCTATGAGGACCTATTTGCTGACTGTTCAAAACAAGAGACAACTTACGCTCCCTTCCTGAACACAAAAATCATGGGTATTTCCAGATCTCCACAAGTAGATCAGACAGCATTCACTATTCATCTCATGCAGTGTGTCATTCTCATGCAGTGTGTCATTTATCAGTTTCCTCTGAGTTTAGTTGACTATTTCTGGCACTTTCAAAATGCAAGACAGGAGCTTCATTTCTCTACCTTGCATGTTCCTGAACTCCAATGATTTCCACTTCACTATCTGAAGAGGCAATGTTGATCTCTTCGTTGAGCTGTGCATTGCCAGAGGTGGTTTTGTCACTTACTAGGTACCCAGGATCCAAATGACCTGTGAGAGAGAATAAAGAACAAATATCACACCCTGTGGTTTGAATTTTTTTCCACTAGCAATCACTTTTCACAAACAATCCACCGCAAAAGAACTTGGTAAACCAGAATGTCTTATCTAATTTCAATCCATCACAAAGAACCACAGAATAAGAAAAGGCTCCCAGGGTTGAGTGCCCTATTTGCCAACTTTCAATCCTCACTGTGTTACCTATAACTTACACATCGCGGTTTCCTGTAATGCAGGGTTGCTTTCTTGCTGGACCCTGTGTCAAGGAAAATCACGTTGTGGCATTCGTGACCCTGTGCACAAGCATGCATCCAGTATAGAGTTGTGATGTCAGAATATTCCTCAATTCCCTGGCGGAACTATAGACAAAACCCATTAGGGACACACATGGTAATGACGGAACTGTCTGCACACTGACACTTTATCCAAAGAGGTTGAACATGAATCCAGAGGTAAGATTTACTACTGGCTGGAGAGCAATGGATATTTTATTGGCTCAACTCTTATAGAACTTCAGTAGCAGAATAAGCCAGGGCCTTGTAAAGTACCGAGGTAAAAAAAATCAGAACATTGAGAGTGGCTACTGCCATGACACACAGACCAGTTGGTTATCACAAATTTTCTGAAAGAGCAGTAATGTCAACAATTTAGAATTACACTGAAGGGAAAAAGATGATTCTTTCCTTATGATCCTTAAATAGATGCAGTATCCCAGGTAACGACCTGTCCTAAGATACCTCAAAATAGAGGGTATTTTGTGTTTTATGGACATCAGGAAGAGCATCAGCTAGGCAGGTGGAGACCAAGTCAACAATAGCATTTCTATTTGCTCATTAGGTTCCAACACTTGTATTCAATTTTTATTTTCTGGTTTGACATCCACAAATAACATCAAATGTAACCAATGTAACAAACCAGAAATGACCCTGAAATGGTCACAACTACAGTCAAATGCAAGCATTTGCCCCAGCTCCAAAGTAGATGTTGGTACCCAGAACCAAGATGAATTTTCACCAACCTGCAATAGGAAAAGGCATAAACATTTTTTTTAAGTGATCACTAACTGCAATTCCTGACTGGCATAACATTACAATGTGAAAGGCCAGATTTTTCTCTTCAGGATATTCTGCAAATCTCTTCAAAAAATGACAAACTTGAGGCTCTTTGGCAGATACAGCATAACCACGTCTCCTGAGAATCAGGAATCCCAGCCCAGTGACCATCAATAATAACGTGGCTTGTGGTAGGCCACAACCTCGTGGTAGCTCAATTTCTTTCACTGTAAAACAGGTCTCCGCCACCTGCCTCCTCATTACATCATGGGGATGATGTTGGTTAGATATATGTTAGACATACTAGTCAAACTGTGTCTCTTTCAACTTCTAAATCACTCAGAAACCATCCCTAGAGGTTACAGAACTAACTGCACCTCCATGCACTTGCGAGCTCACCAACAAATCTCTATTTTGGGATACACATTGCTGTGTGACCTAGGAAGATATTTATTTTTAATTTAGGGTAAGCTGTCTTTTATAATAATAATGATGGTATTTGTCAAGCGCTTCCCCTCAAGACTGGGAACTTGTAAGGAATGAACTCAACTTTAAAAATATACACAACATCCAAGTTGGGGGCACATGCATCCCTCTTATTTGTTCAAATCAGGCATCAATGATGCTAGTAATGCTGTTAAGACTAATGACTAAAAGACTCCAAGTCCACTGTGAAAAAGGTCCTCATCCAAAACAAGGTGTGAAAGCTAGAAGTTATTGTCTGCCCAAATGGAAAAGCTGGCTCTCAAAACCAAAAAGCAACCCAGATAAAATAGTACCACTACTGAAAAATCAGCCTTATTGCTTCAGTTTTACTCATCTTTTTATTACTAAAGAGGCCTTCGGAAAGTTCCCCGCATCCCCAACAGCAGGCAAGAAGCTGAGCCCATCACCCTAACCTGAGCCCAGAAAAAAAAAGCATATTTAAAGTAAGTATGGGCCTTGGTCAACCATTTTTTCCTGCATCCCTGCGTTCAGAAAAGTAACTGGAGTGGGACAACAGAGGAGGGGGATGTGGGCTCTGAACTTAGTACATCTTTGCCAGCACTGGGGACAGGGAACATGTCTACCAGCTCTTATATATTGTACTCTCCGGAGCGTTCAGTACAGTGCTTCGCCCAATGTAAGCGCTCAATAAATACCAATGATTAACTGATTGCAGGCCCAAGCATGTGTGTGAAATTACTAATAGGGATTCTCCTTTGGCAACTGAGCCCAGATTATTTTTTTAAAAAAATTCTAGGTAATAGGATTTAGCAGATGCTCTCTAAAATGCATTGTAGTTTTTCTAAGCAACCACTCATTCAAAAACTATAATGAACCCACCCTTGGCAATAAGAGAAGCTGGTCTCCATGTGCTTTTTAATGTCATAAAATAGCGTGTCCAGGATTATAAAGAGTCTTTCTCAAAAATGAAAAAAGTTCCAGGATAAAAAAATAAAAATAAATGGTGGTATTTGTTAAGCACTTACTATGTGCAAAGCACTGTTCTAAGTGCTGGGGGATACAAGGTGAACAGGTAGTCCCACGTGGGGCTCACTTTTAATCCACATTTTCCAGATGAGGTAACTGAGGCACGGAGAAGTTAAGTTACTTGCCTAAAGTCACACAGCTGGCAAGCAGCAGAGCTGGGATTATGAGTTTTTACATTAAACTATCTAATCTGTGAGCCTTCAAGTTATTATTTGATTGGTAAAACTATATTTAGCTTTGAAGAATGGGACTTGGTATGCTGGGAGGTTTCCCATTATCCCATGCATCAGAAGTGCATTTTGGGGATTAACGGTTATCCAACCAAATCTGACTCTCTTCAAATATAGGCTTCATATTCAACAACAATCAAGGCATGGCACCATCCAATTTTTTTCATTAATTCCCCATTTTATATTGATATTACCAATAGCTTTTGGTACAAAGGACAAAGTCATTGGGAGGTTTCAATCATCATCTCTCAATTAGTAGCATTTACTGAACACTCACTGTGTGCAAAGCACTGTATTATCCATAACAAGGACCCGCTAAAGCAACAACCAATACTGAAAGAGCCTTTGATTCAGATGTGCTAGCTAGAGGTTAAGCAAGAGCACGGCTAGAAGAGCTAAACATTAGTAACAACACATGGAAAAGCTATACATTCCTTTGGGTAGGGGAACAAATGTGTTGAAAGAGGGAATGAGATGGTATCAAATCAATCAATCAATAAAATGGTACCCATCAGTGGTGTGCAATAGCCCCTTGAGAGAGTGTACAGGGGATCTTTGGAAACGGAATCAAGAACATGTACTGGCAATATGCAAAAAGTTGTTCTGACCCTGAAACGAGAAGCACTGGGAGAACGCTCTTGCCTCAAGCAAAATCAACATTTAAAAAAAAAAAATCACATAATCCAATGAAACGGACTGACTCATCGCATTAGTGAAGCTCTGGTTTGCCTCAGAAAGACGACCCGACGCGATGACAGTGCGATCATGCAATAAAGCTTTCAAATGCTAAACCAATCGCTTAGTGCACGTTTACACTTACTACCCAAGGGGGAGATTTTTCTTCTGCCTTTCATGGGATCTGAAAGCTATCTAAGCCTGGTATATTTTTCATGGCGGCAGCAAATCTTACCCAAGGAATGGGGAGAAATAACTTGGCATGTGATGTTTAAAACCTTGTGCTAAGCTCAGTGCAGAAGCAGAAGCCAGTGAGTACAGCGGCAGCCTTTGCAAAACCACTGGAATCTAAATAGAAGTGAACTTGTCTATAAATGTAAAATGTGCACCCAAAACTCTGGTCACGAATCTATGAAATTGAGAGTTGAGTCGTTGTTTTGTACCCCAAACTTATTTTTATTGATAGCTAATATGCACAAAATTTGTAAAATAAAAAAAAAGCGAGATCAGAAACCACACGGTGTTAGCTCCCATCTCCCGTGGTATCTTTCTCTGCTTGAGATTCGAGGGCATCTGCCTCATTCTTCCCCGGAGCCTCGGTAAGAAAGGGGTTTCGTGCTGATTGTGAGTCGGGGCGGGAGGATATCCTTCAAGGGCGTGGCATTGGCCGTCTTCTAAAACAGCCTGGGATGAGCTGCCATCTGCTTTCATCCATTCTACAGCCTTGGCCTGAACTCCTCTCTTCTCCCCACGCCTCAGTGTCGCACCAAAATTTCCTCCGGGAACCTTCTACTTCTTACTGAGCGAGGCCGGATGTGCACTGGACATTCTACATAGCATTCCTTGATGCCTAATCCAAGTTGCCCTTCAGGGCAGATATCTGGGCATGCAAGAGGATCAGAGATTCTACTTCTTTCTGAGATGCTGGGATCAGGGTGTTAGCCTTCTCAAGCTCAGATGTCTGAGTCAGGCCTGAAAATAGAAAAATTTAAATATCACCATCATATATTAAACTGAATAATAAAACAAAAGGAGTATATTTAGTTATGATGGCAGCGGGTTGCCTGTGTACTCTCCGTATTGCCTGTACACAACCTTGTAAAGATAATTGCTTTTCCAAAATTCTTTTGCTTTCTTTCCTCCCACCAGAGACATTTTCAACCTACATAAAATGTCAGGACAGGCAATCTGGCTAGAAGGAAAACTAAACACAAAATTCCCCAACTATGCTCTCACTTTGCCTACCCCCCCCCACCCCCACTCCCCGTGTCACCTGTGCACTTGGCTATGTACCCCATAAGGACCACGATGCTTCCCCCAAACCCACAGCACTTATGTACATATCCTTATACTCTATTACCCCTGTCATTTATTTTAATGTCTGTCTCCCCCTGTAGACTGCAGGCTCCTTGTGGGCAGGGATCGGGGGGTCCGTTGCATTGTACTTTCCCAGTGCTGTGTACAGTGCTCTGCACACAGCAGGCGGTCAATAAAACAATGACTGATAAAACAATGGTTGCTATATGACCGTATCGTGGCACGTATGCTAAAAGCCCAAAAGATGGAAAGATCTAGAGAACACTGTACCGTTAGAAGAGGTCAAAGCAGAGCCTAATTTGGTATTGGCACCCTGTACGCTGATGGTGCTTCGAAAAAATCTCATCTTAACTCTATAGGATCGGCTTTTAGGATGCATTAAAGAAAGAGTATTTTCCTCAACTGAGAAACCCCATTCTGTAAAACTTTCACCAAAATTTACACTTTAAAATACGATGGGAAACAGACTACTGGCAGGAAGCGCTCAACCAATATGATTGACTGATTTGAAGCGGGCCACAGAGATCACCCGATATGGCCTCCACCCTCCCTTAGAGAGTCAGAAGGACCTGGGTTCTAATCCCAGCTCTGCCACTTGACTGCTGTTTAACCTTCTCTATACTTCATGGGGATTAAGACTGTGAGCTACATTTGGGACAGGGTCTGGATTGAACCTGAGTAGCTCATATCTACCACAGCGCTTAGTACAGTGCCTGGCAAATAGTAAGTGCTTAAATCCCATTAAAAAACCCCACCAGTTGCACTTTCCATATTAACTACCCAGGTAAGTGGATGCATCGACTTGACTAAGCCTTTAGATGATCGTGTCCAAAAGATAGGTGGAAAAAGTCACTAAACTGCAAAAACTGCCAAGTGACTTGAAACAAATATGCAAGCCATACAGTTAAAGAACGGTGCGTCCTTGTCATCTCGAATGGTTTAGTTGTAAGAGCACCAAAGAGGAGCTCTGCCTATATTCATCCAACCAGCAGATGGAATTCAGACTGCTAGATCTCTAAATGAAATGAAGCAGCGTGGCTCAGTTGAAAGAGCCTGGGCTTCGGAGCCAGAGGTCATGGGTTCGACTCCCAGCTCTGCCACTTGTCAGCTGTGTGACTGTGGGCAAGTCACTTCACTTCTCTGTGCCTCAATTACCTCATCTGTAAAATGGGAATTAACTGTGAGCCTTACGTGGGACAACCTGATTACCCTGTATCTCCCCCAGCACTTGGAACAGTGCTCAGCACTTAGTAAGCGCTTAACAAATACCAACATTATTATTAGAAATAGTCAAAAATAATGGAATACTTTCCAGTGGGTTTCGAGGGCATTCTATAATGGAAAGCAACTGGCTGGCTCAAAGGAACTCCCATTGATCACTAAAAAACCAGCCCCGGTGTTATATAGTTGTCACAGAATCTTAGAGGATTCAATCTAAAATGAAGACTCTCACTTACTAGTCTTAGCTCTGCCACCGGCTAGCTGGTACAGGCCTCTTAGTTAAGCTGAACTGTAAACCAGCTGCCATAAAAGAAGCACAGGTTTTCAGATTTGCCTCTGAAGAGCAATGCGTTCCCCAGCACAAAGGTAAATGGGACTGACTGCTTGGACAGTAGAGAATGTGCAGCTTTGGCTCCCAATTCTTGTCATATAATCCCATTCATTAAGCTACTTCTTATTTTAACAAGCAAGAAAGCAATGTAATACCTGTATGGACCCAATCCTCTGGTGACTGACTCTTGATTTTACTTAGTTTCCTCAATCTGTAGATGATTCAGTTCTTCTGCCTCAGATGCAGAGATGTCCTCTTGCTAAAAAAAAAAAAGTTTGGCTCCTAGAAGGCCGTCCACTTCCTTGGGAAAAGTGGCAGATTATTTTGCCCGCCTCAGGGGAGCTACTGTCCCGCAGCACAACCGGTCGTGCCCTTGAGTCACAGATCTGGCATTCAGTGACCCATAGGACCTAAACTCCACTCTCCGGCATTACGCTGGACTCTGGAACCATTCTAAGCCCCCAATTTACAATGAGGACCAATTCACCACACTGCTCAGAAGACACACATAACCCACAGTGGACATTTTGGGAAAAAAGTCAATAGTAATGCTTTAGAATGAATCAGAAGTCAGAAGCCAAGTCAAAACGGTGTCTAAAACTTGGTTATGGCATCACAGCACGTTAAAATGCACGTAGTGGATTTCCACTCTTGTACTGAAAGAGGGCAGGGAAATTTTCTAATTTTTTGTGCCTCAAAGGACTAAGTTGGCCAAAATTATGACCATTACGAAAAATGACTTGAAATACCAGAGAATCCCTGTCCACCTGAGAAATAACCAGCCCAGGTCTCCTGAGAGGATGACAGTAAATAGATTTTACAAAGTGGATGACATTGGTCAAACAATATTAGCTGGAGGTGTGATTCATTGTTGAACGAATACATGCTAAACACTACTTGCAGCTTCATTAGGGACAGTGTTTTCTTGTGACGGTCTTAAGGGTTGCATTTTTTTTTTTGTTAACATGGGGCCATTTTCAAAACAAAACTACTCAATATACAATTTCTTATGTTGCATAAAAGCAAAGATGACTTGAAAGCAACTACTACTAGAAATCTGAATGGAAGCACATGAGACAGCTGAGAAAACACTTCTGATCCAACCCTCTGAAAAGAAATACGGCAAAAGCAGAATAAAAAGTTTAGCCTTCTTTAAAGTACCCTAGCATTTCAATATTGAAATCAACCTGAGCCTGACCATTAATATTTCAAGTGTATTCTTAGCCTCTCTCTTTTTCTGTGTGATAAGCTGTCAGGCACGTGCAGTGAACAACTACTTTTATTAGAGGCCCAATCAGATGAGGTCAAGCGTATCTGGTCTGGCCTGTTTGAATAATTTGGCAAGATATATTAGAAGTAAAGGGAGGATTGCTGCCTAGGACACATGCACATAATGGCATCAGAAAGGGGTTAAAGTAGACCAACCTGCCTCAGCATTCAGTTCCTCTAGAAGCCCGCTGGTCCTCCAGGTAGCTCCTGTGTCCTGGCTTCCTACAGAATTACTGTGCTCTTGAACTACAGCAGCCGCCAATAAATTGTCCACATTTACCACTTCTGGGTCAGAGTTGGTGTCTGATATATCATAATGAGCTACAACTGGAGGTCCATCTGGGGAGGAAAGAAAATGTATACTGTATCTACATGTGCGGTACAAAGCACTCCTGAAAATAAACAAGAGTTCACTACATGTCAGTTGTTTTTTCCTACCAGGACTGAGCAGAAAAGTCATGCCTCCTGCTTCGATAGTGAATATAATCTGAGACCAGAGAGGTGTTTTAGACTTGGAAAGATTCAGGATAGGACACTAAACTGGTGTCAAAACAAGGAACACTTGTTGGTTAAAAAAAATAATAATGCATGATAAAATTCAACAGGCTATATTTAATTCTCTTTACAGACAAAGAATAAAATAAATGATTTAGGGGGGAAAAAAAAATCTACTCCACAATTTATGAAATTGAATTTTTGTTAGTTCAAGTGGGGGTTGGGGGGGGAGAGTTGCAGAAATCAATATAAGCCATTAAAATGTAATATAAATTTTTAACATCTGATTTAAGTGGGTGTCATTTTCAATGGACAATTCTAGCCAAATGTTCTAGTTTAATAAGGTCTGGAAGAAGGAAATCTTCCTCATATAAAATTTTCCTAGCACGCACCCTAGTTTATATAATATAAAGCATTTTTATAACCAGCTGAAACATTCTAAAGGACAGCAACTTCTGAGTTACTTGTCGGTAACACGGAAAGGATTTTGACAGTAAGAATTTGTAGAGTTCACAATGTTAATTCACTCCTTCCACAGTGAAAGAAACTACATATGTCATTTTTTTAGGATTCTGCTCTGGAATAACATCAAATGAAATGATTAACTTTCAAGACGTAGAGAAATATTCTCTCCCCTATTACCTATCCCTGAAAATCAGAAGAAGCCACAGATTATCCTCCAAAAGATTTTAATTGATTCTGGGTGATTTTTAAGGTAGGGGCAAATAAGTAATTACCATTGAGGAAGCTCAAGTTTTCTCTAGGGGAAAAACAAATTCCCTCCTGTCTCTGACTGACAGGACTGGAGAAGCCAACATGGAATATTCTCTAAAGGAAATACATTTCAGCGCTGCAGGCTAGAATGCCTAAATGTGTGTGCTAATTGGACACATCTACACTCTAAAAAAAAATTAATGGCTTCCTTTATATTATCCACAGCATATGCATCATCAGCAAAAATACCCTGCAAAAAATTTTTTCTTTCAAGGAAGGAGAAAACTCTCACTAGCCCTATAAGTGACATGTGAAGAATGTTTGGTGCGTTTTTTCCGCTGGTCAAATGCCAAAAAGGAATTTCAACACATAGAGACATGGCTTGAACCTATTGCGTATAATCGAAAGGGATTTTTTTTTCATCCTTGAAGTGGATATTGCAAATAAAACCATCTTATGAAACGCTGTACTTCAAAAGAGAAACACGTCTCAAACTGAAATCTATTTGAGGGAAATTCACTTGATATAGACAATAGTTCCGTAAAACTGCCACATCTTGGCATCTTCTCTTCTCCCCCAGCTTCCATATCACTTTCATGTAGCAATATTACAAATAAAACAGACCCAACATAAAAGGAAATGGGTAGTTAATGCCAATGAAGAAAGAGCAAACAGATCACAATATGAAATTCTGACAAAACTGAAAAAATAAATTAAAATCCAGATAGCTAATTATAAAAAGATGACGTCCAGTGTCTAAAAATGGACGCACAAGTTCAAAGACAATGGCCTTACAATTAAATGGGTTGGGGCTGCCTTTTTGGTTGCGGCAGAAGGGGAAGATAATTGCATATAAAACTAAATTACAGATTAGATATTTTATTTTTTGAAAAGGAACATTTGGCTGTATCCCTTTCCAATGCTATCATCAGAGTTCAAAGTGATAAATCACGATATCGATATATCTTGTGACCTCTAAGAAGAAATGCTTGAGTGCAGAAGATACGAGGGTCAAGTACAATATTGACTATTTGACCATGTTTTCTAATTACAAAAGGATCTAATCTTGTGGAATGGATTCTAAGATGTTTAATGCAATCTTTCAGTTAATGGATTTTTTTTCTTTACTGTAGTCCCAATATTGCTATGAAAAAAGTCAAATTTAGACAGACATGCCTACACAAGTCAAATTATATTTGAATAAAAAGGCATTAGCAGTCTTAAGTCAAAATTGTACCACTCCTACATGTATAATCATGCAAAAATGTATAATAAATGTATATACATGCAGAGTGATATTTCTTATCACCTACCCATGGAAATAACTTGTGAAAGTCTTCATCAGTAGGATATACAAGCATAAACTTGTTATCTGTAGCTCCACTCTTGTATCTTCCACACTTCCAAACAGCACACCTTATAACTTAGCTTAAATTTAGTATACATTATAAACAAAGACAGCAATGTTTTTATATTTTACATTCCATTGTAACCATTCTTAATTTACAGAAAACCTGACTGAAAGAAAGCAATATTTTACTAACCATCAACATATTTGTCTTTTCAAATTTGCCTTTCAAAAGAAATTTAAAATTGTAAATGAGGGGCTCCTGTCACTCACAGCCAATCCAAGCCTCTCACCGATGAATGAATAATGAATCTAACCTCTTGAGCAAAATATTGAAGAAATATTCTGATTCGGGGGAAAGTCTGCTTATCAAAAAGAGCCATGGGAAGGGGGGTGGGGAGATGACAGAGGGGGAAAGCTCAAAAATTAAAAAAAAAAGACTCAGGGCAATTCAGGAAGGCTCCGTTAATGTTTACATAGATTCTGAGTCTGATTCCAGGTCTAAATGTGGAAATACCTTCCTAACACTAGATTACCCCCTCTAAATAAAGAGGGAAGTTACAATAGCATTGCAGAGTGAACAAAGTGGGAGTTCAATTTCCATGAGGAATAATTTAGCAATTAGTTTCCAGTACAATTTCATGTACCAGGAAATGCATTTATCTTTCTCAGCTCTCAATTATTAGAATTGCTGGTATTACTCAACATTCAAATTTCATTGCAGTTATTATTTAACACTGGCAACACTTGCCAGGCAGAATTTCCAATATGTTTAGTTCTCCATGTCTGTCGCAAACCTGAAAAACATGAGCTCGATCCTCCCCTATTTTGCAATTGCTTGGAAGGTACATAAGACCGTATGGAGTGAAGGTGCCCAAAGCTAGATGTAACGGTGATTTGGTGTTTTACAAACTCTTAGCCCCAAGGAGTCAATAAGTGTAGGGTTAACCAAGGTCCCCTTCAAAACTGGAAATCACTACCTTTGAAGAATCATTCATATTAACAGATAATCCATCAGAACTTTCTGTACTGTATAACAAAAGAACGCATCCTTTTCGCTTAGAAAGGATTATCTTGGGGCTGATCACCCAGTTTTTGCTTTTCCCAGTCTTTAGCTCTTCCTTTCCCCGGAAACTGCTTATTTCTACCAGACTTGTGTGGGGGGAAAAGTTGGGATGTATCCATTTCATTACTCATTAACATCACTAGCAATGGGCTTAAAGGTAAGAAATGAACATCCTTACCTAAAATGGGGCTTGAAGATTATCCATGAATCCCAATTATCCCAATATAACTTTGCTGTTTCCCATTAACAAAAGTTGCCTTTCCCACTGTGTCAACTCACACAAGATTCCCTCTTTGCTTTCCACTTTAACATGCCTCCTCTCTGTTCATATTTGGATACTCTCCATGCCTCTGCTTTCTCTAGATCGTAAACTTGCTGTGGGCAGGGAACGTGTCTATCAACTCTGTTCTACTGTACTCTTCCAAGCACTTAGAACAGTGCTCTGCACACAGTAAGCACTCAATAAACAAAACTGAATAAATGAATGAATGAAATACCACTGATTGACTGCTTTCTACTGATAGCTAGTGTCTCTATTCTGTGCCCACTCTGGCCTCTCAATCTTTCTGGTGCCATTGCTTCTTACTTTTTACACCCTACAAGCTTCTTGGAAACTATGTGCTTCACCTACCATGCACTGGGACCATCTTCTGTTATCACCCTTCTAACCTGGCAAAGATCTGTAGACCCGTTTTACTTAGCCTAGTGGCCTTATCCTCCAAAATACTTATGAAAACCACCTTAGGCCCAAAAGTGGTAGCCACACCGACTTTTACCTATATTCCAGCTTCAGAGTTTCCTTTGTTTTTAGATGCTATTTTAGGTACAAGTGATAATGCAATTGGCCATTATATGTTACTATATTTATCTACTGCACTGAAATATTAAATTAGGCTTTAAAAAGTGGCAGCTGCACAGAAACGCCAAGGAACCAGAGATTATTTTTGCTACAGAGCACCCAGAGGTAAAATGGAATATTTAATAGAAATGTTTTGGATAGATAGAAAACTTTTTTTATGCTGAAAATGAGGAGTTCAAAAAGTCCTCCAGACACAGTATTAACTGTGTTCTCCATGGGTGGTGGGAATTGTTTGAACAACAACAACAAAAAAGGCAAAAGTATTCATTTCTCAATGCTATACTGAACACATTTTAGCTTGAAAGGGAAGAAATCCCAGTAAGGGATAATTACTGCCCCTTGACAAAAATGAAAAACACCAAGACAAATGATTGAGATTGTTTTTGAAACCAAATTAAGTCTAGGTTCAATTTTACTTATCATTGCACTAACTCTATTAATAAAAGCATCCTCTTACCCTAACACAGAATCTTTCAGGCTACAGCGCCCAATAAAACGTAATAAGCCATATATAAACCATCTCCACCCAAAAAGCTTTAGCCAACATTGAAAAGTAGCCCACTTTGGTCAATAAATCAGACATCAATTAAAACCAAAAAGTAATGGGAGAAAAAGCAGAGAGAGAACTAATAGAGAATTCAGAAATATAGTGAGACCAAGGAACTATAACTTCATCTCTTGAAATCACTGGGGTTTTTTTCTTTGTTTTTGATTACTTTAGAGGCAAAACAGAAATCATAAAAGTGTCAAAGGCACTACAGATTTATTCCAGCTAGGATAACCCTATTTGATCTGTCAGGAATCCTGCAGCTTCAAAAAGAGTGCCCTCTCTCCCAACTCCCTCCTCACCCCTCCACACCTGCACCCCCACCCAAAAAAACCCCACCTTTTTAGTAACTCCTTGGTTTGACTGGGTATATTCATTCAAGTGCCTGGTAATTCATAAAAAGGGCTATTCTATAATTTAGCTTAATTTTTTAGAGAAGATGGGGAAGAAAAGGTTAGAAGTGATCTCTTTAGAGCACTGTTCTGGCTTGATACTGCCCCTATCATATGAAACAGTACTGAATGTATGCATTAAATGGTAAGGTATTCATTTTTAAAAGCCAGTCATTAGAGAATTATCAATCATTAAAGCAATGACTGCTTCAAATCTACCGCTGGCTTTCAGATGATACAAATCTCATCATGTTCACTTTAAAAATCAAGCACTGATCTTCAAACGCTAATGTGATTCATGACGCTGAATGCTACAGAAAATCCCTAAAATGTAGAATACTGTCCTTGTTAAAATGTAGTAACAAGAAACACTCACTTTTTTATATTTATTTATTCTAGGTTACAGTAATTACATTTCAAATTGACAGTATTAGGCAGAGAATACATAATCTAAATACAATAGAAACCTATATTATTTCAACAACATTCTCCATAAAATTTCAAAATTGTTCATGGAGGGAAAAAGCTTCATTGCTTGAGAAAGGAATACTGCTCAGATTCTCCTTCATTTTATAGGGCATCTGATTTATTTTACAATGTGGTAATACTGCATGAAAAGATATCAGGAGGTGGAGTGGCTGATATATTGCTGTAAACTGTACACGTAAACACACTCACTCACTCAGCCCAATCTGATTTTTCTAGATTTGAGAGAACTTAAAAGAGAAACAGAGAATTGGGGGAATGGAGGGTGTCAAAGTATAAAAAAATCTTTTCAGCTTTTTCCTACTACTCTCATTAAATGAAGCATAATGGTTTTAACAATTTATACAGAAAAGCAATTTCTTTACAAAGTTGCATTGTTATTAGGGCATATTCAGATAGACTCTGAACCTTCTGTACAATATACATTTACCCTTCCTGCAGCATAAATTCTGCCTCAAAAGCAAAATACTTTAAAAATGGTTTGGACAATATTTGGGTGTCACTTTGCAGTTCTCTGACATCCCCAAAAGTCACCTATCATGGACCCTTACTTTGCCTAGTAGACAACAGGGGAAAGGGGAAGGAAGTACATGGGATAAATAAGATTAGCTACATGAAAATTCAAATTTCACCTTTAGCAAGATATTCTCCATTACACCTAATCATCAGGTAAATGTATCTACGATCCTAAGTTCTTCTGCTGCTGTAATACTGAAAGGCTCTGTTATCCTGAATCAAAATATTCTTACTGAATTTGAGTTAAATGTCAGGCAACACTTAGATAAAATGCAAAATTAAACAAAGTACTTCATTTCCAAGAAACATGAACTTAAAAAGAAACCATGAATAAACTTTACTTTCATGAGTGGGTCCACAGTTTCATTCAAGACAACAGAAGCTATGTTCATTCAAGGGCAGAATTTGGCTTATGCTCACTTGGGGAACCCATGAATTAGAATTGGGTCAATACTTAAACACTTTAAAGAATGCAGTCAACTGAAAGAACTGCCTCCATCAGAATAATTTGTACAATTTATTGTATAATTACAGACTAAGGGTGCAGGTTCAAAACACAAAATGATAGTGATTAGGAAGATATATATAATGCATGCACAATAGGCAATTTATATTTTTAGCATCCTTAAGTTATCTCAAGGATAAAATATGAGTCATTTATTTGCTATCAAAGGCAATTTACCCAATCGGACATTAAAAATCAAATGTATTCAGAGAAGTATTTGGATGTGAGCTAAGATTTTTTTTTTTAATTTTATTATCCTCCCTTTCTCACCCTCACCACACCAAGAAAATCTAAATCAGTAGTTTTAAAAAAGGTCTCTCCTAAGGAACATGTGCATGACAGTTTTATGTTTATAAAACACCCTCTCAAATATGAGTTTAATATGAGAGTAATCATAATGGCATGGGTGCAAATAACTGAAAACATGAAAATAAGATTCTGATAGCTATCCACTCCGAAAAAGAACCCCCCCACCCCAAAACAGCACTCAACATTACAGAGTGTGGCACGCACTGGAAAAACCCAAAATTTCTATTTTTTCCCTACTCAGACATGGCACAGCTGTTTGTTTTTCCTTATTTCTGTCCTGCAGGTCTTAAACTCACACCATCAGGTACTAAAGTAAAAAAGTTCAAATCACCTGTCAAATATTTAACATCGGTGATTAACCACTTGCCTGCTGTGTGACTACGGGCAAATTATTTAACTTCCCTGTGCCTCAGTTATCTCACCTGTAAAATGGGAATGAAAACTGTGAGCTCCATGTCAGACATGGACTGTGTACAACCCAATTAGCTTGTGTCTCCTCCAGTGCTTAGTACAGTGTCTGGCATACAGTAAGTATTTAAATACCATAAAAAACAAAATCCCACCTAACCTCATGGCAAACTGACTACAAAGTGGGAATTAATTACTTTAAGAGTGGTACCCATAATGCACATGATCTCTCAAGTAAAATAGTTAATACTCTACTTGAAAAAGGTGTGGGAAAGACCTTTTGATGTTATGGGAAGCCAGTTAAATTTTACCTAGCAGTAACTCCGGTAGCATTTTCATTTACTGTAGATTTCCCCCTACCCTTTGATAAAAGAATTAAAATTTTAGAAAGGGCTTTGGCCTAACAGGAAGGGGTACACTACTGCCCACAGCAGCTCATTCATTCAATTGTATTTACTGAGCGCTTACCTTGTGCAGAGCACTGTACTAAGTGCTTGGAATGTACGATTCGGCAACAGAGACAATCCCTGCCCAACAACGGGCTCCAAACACTGTTCTATTAAAATTACAGATTTTTGCTCCAGGATTTGCTCCAACATGAGCTGCACACTGTGAAAATGTCCATAAAGCTTGTATACTTTTTTTAAACTCAACTCCTAATATACTTTAGCATTTAAATACTAAGCAGAATGTTCCCCCAGATTTTGCTTTCGACTTCAATGGAACAAAAATAGATTCCCCTTCTGACCTGCTCCTTCTTTAGTAAAGAAAGACTCATGAGTAAGCCCAGGGGAAAATTTGTCTCTTACACCCATGAGATGAATTGGCTCCATAGCACTATTTTTCCTAGCTATATGGAGTAACACACTCAACATGACTAGACCTTATAAATCGGTCCTAGATTTGCCTTATTTTAAAAAGTGCCCATTAATAATATGGTATGCCCTTGGGAGAGACGGGGGAAGCTTTAAAATGGTATATATATGGGGTTCTTATTATTTTACTACACTTAAGAATGGCCAGAATGTTGCCCTCATACATTTTCAGAGTCTCTGAGTAAAATGCTAGAGCATTTACTTGGATCAGATACACTCACCTTGTGCAGGAACCTCTTTTAAAAAGGTGAGCCTCATGTTTATTTTCATTCTTTCCCTCCCTATTTCCAGCCAGATCACTACTTAAAGACAAGATGGTTCGCTAACTTAGCCCCTGAAAAGAAAATTCATGAGTCCTTTAAAATTCATTAAAAAATTAAGAAAAAAAATTAAAAATTGGGAGAGATATTTTATTCTTTCAATTTCAAACAATAACTGAACTGCTATAAAGGCACTATTGACTAATTTCTGGTATAGGGTATACTTTTAAACTAGCCATAATCTTCTAAAATTAGTGGCATATGGGGAAAGACCTCCAGCTACAAGAAGATTATTATTACATTATAATCAATTATAATCAAAAGGAAACTCCCCCTTTCTAGAGCTGCTTTCAAATGGCAAGTCTATCAAAACTTGGGAAAACCAGTGTTAAGCAACACTTTACAATCATAATTCCAAAACAAAATCAGTATGGTAAAGAGTTCATTGTTTTCCAGGAAACAATACTTTTCAAAAATTCGGGATACAGAGAGGAATTGTTTCCTTTAACTGTGAAAAGTCACATACAGTAATAAAATAATGTGAACAGAGAAACGTCTGGCTTTGCCTTAAGTTTGTTCTTTTCAAAAGAATGCTCTGTGAAACCAGAAAACAATCTATGACGTTTTCAGGGTTCAGTTAGAGACTGAAGATAAAAATCACTTAAAACTTCAAATATCTACCTTAGAGGTTATCTTTAGCACTGAGCAACTTGTCGAAAAGAAGGAGTCCAAATCTTACTTTCCAAAAGCAAGCATTACTTAATTTTGGAAATTCAGGAGATACTCAATATTCTTTTGTCAGAAGGCCTCCTTCATTTCATCCAAATTGGACATTTGGAAGTGGTGATGTGTGTAAAGTGGGAATGGGGGACAGCAGAAGGGACCCAGGGGCAAGAAGGAAAAGACAGATAAGCTATACTAAAACAAAACAAAAACACAAAAAAATCCTCTTAAATTAATATCAGCTTACAACATTAAGATCCATATTTAAGAAGAGTTGGACCTCATTTAAACAGGTTTCCACCATTATACCCCTGAAGGCTTAAAAATAAGCTAAAAGCTATTTTCCAATTACAAGTAAATCAGTTATAATAATAATTAGCACATTATTCCACAAACAACAACAAATTCAATTCAAATCTATATGCAGTTCTGCAATTCATTCTTTTTAAAAATGCTTGTGTGTTAAAAAAAAAAAATCATTTCAGGGCATGCTTAATATGTTAATCAGAAGACCAAAAAAAACCAAAAATCCAAACCAATTACTGCTTAAAGTTGCTTGTGCATGCATGGGGAAGCCAATAATGTTAACATGCTGTGAATGCACAGTGATTTGTACAGATTCCTAAAACTTTATACATACTGTGAATTTCAAAAAAGCGAGGGGACATGGGGGAAAAGATAACAAAACTTCCCTGAAAAGAACAATTCTACTGAAGACATTTATCACATTATAATCTTTAATTTGCCTAGGCTTTAAAAACTTCATGACGTAAAATTTACTTATATTTCTCTTTCATTTTAAATAATCCAGGTAGCTTCATTTGAGGGTTCCCCACAGTTCAATGAAAACTTTCCTTATTAAAAGCATTCTAGGGCTTACATAGTTAAGAACTTTACTTTGGGTTGCTTAAACCAAGTAAAAATTTTAACCCTGGCTTCTAAAAGCTATACAGAAGAAAGCCTTCACACAGCCTGAATATGAATGAAAGACCTAGTCTCTCATCACCTTTACAATTCAGTATATCTCTCAACTTCCCCACATTCCTAGGAAACACTTGCTGCCATTTATAAAATACAAGAGATAACTGGCCTCAAGGTTGCTTACACTTTTCATTCTTAGCCCCCAGTCCTTAAATTTGAAGTCTGGGAAAGGGAAAAGTTCGACTCCTTTTTCATTCAAAACACCGAAAATACAGGAAGTCCTGATTGGCTTGGGCAGCTCCGCTTAATTTACCAATGACAAATACTCCATTTTCAAAACATAATACTAAGACTCTTTGGCATTTTTGACTATTTTAAATGGGTTCTGCTGACCCACTCTGAATTAATTCCCCAATCATATGGTTTAGAAGCTTATTTCAAAATACAAATGACCTCTCTCTCCTCTTCACAAAATTCAGCGTTGGCTGAACCGCAAAATAATGGCTGTGATTCATCTAGATTATCTGCCTTTCAAGGTTCCTAAACTATTACTACAAATTTGGAGTTGAGCGGGAGGGCCTAACTTTCAGGTGCAGGCCCACAAGGCAAGACACTGAAGACACTCGGGGAATGCAGGATTCTGATACTACAAAGTTCTATTACATCTTTAACACGAAGCCTGCCAGTCTGCATAGTCACGTTTACGGCAGAAGCCCATATCCTAATACACCTGGGTCAGGCAGTACTGTAGTAGCATCTATCAATGCCAAAAGATAGATCATCTTCTAATATATCCCCACCCCCCTCCCCATTATTTCAATGCATTCAATGCATTGAAATCCTAGGAAATGCATGTCCAAAACCAACTCATACTTCGACAATTCGGTAAAAGGAATAGTTTAGGTATGACACATAAAACAAAATACGGTCACCTAAACGCATCCACTGGAAATGACCACTGCAACTTGGCCGTTAAAAAAAAAAATCCCAAAAAAATGCTTGCACTTTAGCCTAGAGCATTCTACAGGGCAACTAAAACACCGTAATCCTTGTTGGGTTATGGGTTATTCACTTTTAAATTCTCTGCTGGAAACTCAAATTCTCCTACCTACCAATAAATATGACACTACTCCAGCATGGCAATTGTAATTTTCTCTTGCTGCTTTATCCTATGTATAAATTTCTAGAAACACAGTCCTGGACTCCATAAAAGCTTGAGGGTAAATTAGTAATCAAATGAGATGTGAGTTAGTGAAATATGAATATCAATTATCATGCATGTTAGATACTTGTGAGCGGGGAGAGGTCTAACCTATGAAATCTGCCAAATTTAGGTTGAGAGACAGTCATCAATAAAGAAGTCTGAATTGCAGAATGTAAGTGAAAATGGATGCTTATGAGGGTATTAACTGTTCATAGGTGCTTTAGGATCATTAAATCTCTAAATGTAAAACTAAATTTCCCTAAATCCACATTTTGGCATGCAAAAAGAGCATACAGTAGAATATATTATGAACACTTCTATTACAGTAAAACAAACAGAGCTCTAATGTTGCAAGATAAGTAACAAGATTCTAAGTTACATCTTAACAAGCTTTGGTGGGTTTTTTTGTGGGTTTTGTTTTCACAAGAGTTTTCCTTAAATAAAACATTCATTGTTGTGGCGTTTAAAACAACATCAAGAAAAAAAACTAGCATGGAGAAAAAGCGCGTTTTTTTTTTAAGCATAATCCAAAGAAATGTCACAGTTTAAAATCGGACTTTTAAGTTTGTGACTGATTCAAATCATGCTCTGCAATATTCCCATTTTCTGGAAAGTTAGTTGGAAAATTGTTATTTAAAGCCGCCGGGAATTCTAGTGTCGTGTCAACATTTTGATAGCTCACATAAGAACTGAAGGGCTGTTGCGGAAGAACTTGGCTATCAGGCATCTGTACAAGTGCACCTGACTGGGTGGAGGGGGGAATTCTTTGGCCAACTAGTTGCATTTTAGGTTCCCTGGGTTCCAGCTGGTGCTTGCTTTCTTCGTCAGTGTCAAGGCGCGTTAGCTTTTCTATCCACATGCGAAATTTCTCCTCTGTCTGCCTCTGCATCTCCGCAAAGCAGTTCATGGCCTCTTCCAGGACATTGCCTATGCAGTTCCTATCCCACACGGTGCCCCTGTCAAGCAATCCTGGAATTTCCCTGGTCGCTCCTCCAGATCCCCCAGCACGACTGAAGCCAGCTTTAAAGACATTGAGGCCATTTGATAAGACATCATTAAGTCAGAACATTGTTACTTTTATTATGACATGCTAACTCAGGAAAACAGCATAAACATTCCTAATCACGACCAGGTGGATACAGTATCGAAGAGAAGCTGCAAACTCCAAATTGACTGGAAGAATGTAGGCACTTCAGAGAAAACAAATCAAACAAATCACCAGTGCTTTAAGTTTATCCTATCATGGTTCCAATTTTTCAATTCTTGCTTTCTTAAATTAGAAAAAAAATGCTTCATTCTCCATTCCCTGGTAGTTCGGCCACCCCAATTTGTGGACTGTGAAGATGTAAAACAGCCCTTTTAAACCAGAAATTGCTTTTCAGTGTTTTCACAGTTGACTCAGACCCAAAGCATTTTACAACTCTTGGGGTTGAAAGTGTATACCTCGATCAAAACTAGAATACATTTGCTCTATGAAATGCCGTGGTTTAATTGAAACGTCAACAAAGATCTTATTTTCAGCTGACTCCAAAATGAGAGTTGGGCAAAAATACAAACACGACTACGTACACTGGATATAAAACTCGAAAGGATAGTTGATTGCACTGTCTTGACAGGAACTAGTTCACTGAAAATATTGAACAGCGGTGACAAGGAAGAGAGGGTAGGCCTCAAATCAGCAAGAAGGCAGCTCTGACCACTCCCAGGATAGGCGGTGAGACTGGAAGTAGTCTTGCAAAGATCATTCCAAATAAATAAGGGACTCAGGCAAGGCTTGGGGTGGGGAGTTTGGGGGGCAGGGAAACCCTGGGACTGTACGTTCACTTCAGCATTCATCACTTTTGTCCCAACCAACTCCAAGTTGGGCATTCTGAGCCTCAAGTCTCCAACACAGGGCCCCTGCGCTCCTAAATTTGACAAGCCCTCGCTTCCAATGCGGCAAGAAATTAAGTGCAAAAATGATAACTGACACCAAGCAAGATAGATGGACGATAAAAGCAGGAGACTGTCATGAAAGAACGTAGAGGCAATCCCACATTTCAAAGCTTGCAAAATTTAGGACAACTCTCCAGTCTTCATCACATACAGTTCACAATATAAACACAGTCATTGAACTCAGATAAAAGGAAAGGATTTCCTTGTTTAATATTGAAAACATGGAACCGAATTTTTCCCCAGTTTAGGGAATTTTTTTCTTACTCTAAAATTATAGTGATGACCAGTTTTTATAGAAGGGCCCTGTTTGTTGTTTTCATCATAATCTTTTGAAGAATTATCACTTTGAGGGTTAAAATGTGATAAGTCAAGATTCAGCAAACATTTCTTTGCTCACATGCATGCTTAATAAATAAATTTCGATTCCATTAGATGCCTGGTGGTTAATAAAGCTGAAATTGCAAAATTGAAGAGTGTTTATTAGAATGATGAATTTCTGGGGAAGGATGATGGAAAAGAAATGGGGGCCAGAAAAAAAAATTTCACCTTTTAATTTTCCTGAGGACATTAATTACTTTGACATTCTCAGTATCTCATTTATGTATTAAATGAGGTTTCTACCTGGTACAGAGATGCCCCCTGATTAAGACTGGCTCATCTCCTTAAAGAAGAAATACATGTTCCTCAGCTTTCCACTGCGACAGCATTCCACAGATGTTCAAACATCACCTGGTAGAACGTTGACCTAGGGGCTCTCACCTGCTTCTGACTTTACTGACACTTCTTGATATATGCACTAATTCAGATGCTAACTTGTCAAAACATAAAGGCCACTAATACAAGATATTGAGAGTTCAGACACAGCAAGGGAGGGCCATAGTCTTCAGGAAGGAATATTAACTGCAGCTCAAACTCTACGGTTTGAACACTAAGTACCCAGGCTAGCATTTTCTCATTTCCAAATATGCCTGGTGCTTAAAGAAAAGAGGAGGAAAAGGGGGGGAAAATCAAACATTCAGTTTGGTTGGGTAAATACACTACGTAAAAGTTCCATGCTGAAGTACAATGTCAGGATGCGAAGGGATAACCAAGTAACAGCGTTGGTTGGAGAGTTTTCAGTTTAAAGATCAGAATAGTCTACTGGGCATCTGGGCTTGGCAACAGAAGGGAGAGAGTTCCAAAGCCTATAAGCTGTCACACTCCTTTCTACTAGCTGCCACTCTGCTTTTCCCAAATCAAGTGGTGGGGAACGAGAACACAGCTTCCTGAATGCTTTTCCTGGTTTTTCCTAAATTGAGGGGAAGAAAAAAAATCGGCTCACATCCTCGACAGATCATCTGTCTGAATCTCTGGCAAGGGCAAGGGAAGGACTGCCATCAAGACCAGGGAAGTGACACTGTGGCAAGGAACAGCTGTGGGAATTTCTGCATGGTTGGTTGGGGCAGCCCAGAAGAGTTTTCACCTTGCTAACACTGCAGTTCACAGGACTTTAGGCCATTTTCGGGCACTTGGAACGGATAGTAAGTCAAAAGTCTCTACAAGGCAAACTGTAGGCTTCTTGCGGGCAGGGACTGTATCTACCAACCCTACTGTACCAAGCTCTTAGTACAGTGTTCTACACAGAGCAAGCCCTCAGTAGAATACCATTTGTTGATCAAATGTCCCCATTGCTACTGGAAGCACACAAAGACTCAATGGCGCAAATACAGGAGAACATTTTACTATTTCTTCTGCCGTGGACTAGTCATTATGGATTTGTTTTCTAAAATAGAGTGTTTTTCTGAAATCTTGTCCTCCATGTATACATGGCCCGGGCATTTTTAAAGCTAATTTTTCAGTAGAAAAATCTATTTGGGGTCTAAACCCAAAAAGAGTAAGACAAACATCAACCCCATCTAACTTCGGAGAGACAGGGGTTGTTAGGTGAAACTACTGTTTCGGGGGTCCCGTGCCTCCAATCCGGTTATAAACCATATCCATATACTGGGGCGCTGCGTTAAAACTTTTCACCTCTGCCTCCTTACTGGAACCTGGTGGGCGGGAGAGCAGTTGTCCAGTTTCAATGAGAGGACAGGGGAGGAAGGAAGCAGTGATGGAGAAAAGCCCAAGAGGAGGGAAAAAGAAAAGACAAGCTAGTTCTGAGCAGGAAACGTTCCCACCAACTCTGTTCTATTGTACTTTCCCAAACGCTTAGTACAGTGCTGTGCACACAGTAAGCGCTCAATAAATACCACTGATTGACAGGATACTTAGTAATAGCATTTATTGAGAGCTTGCAATGTACTAAGCACCATCCAGGAAGCGGCTGTCTATTCCAGTCTTCCTGGCAAATCTGCCAAATTTCTGGGCCAATTAGGAGGTACTTAAAAGGATCCAATCTCACAACAAAAATACTCTGTATCATCACAACCTATGGCATTTGGGTCCTACTATGCTCAACTGCCAAAGCACAAGTATCTAATTCTCTTAAAAAATAATTCTGGTTAATGAATCAGTTACTAATAGCATTTTTAAAGCCTGTCAGAATGTTTTATTTTTTTAAGCCATTAAATTTGCCCCATGAAAACAAGGGTAACAATTTCTTCCCAAGATCAGCCTTTGGAAATGCCATTTCGCCTCAGGGTGATTTTTACCACAGTGCTCCAAAAACTAATTCTTATGCAGAAATTCTAGGAAATGTTGCAAATAACCAAAGTAATTTGTGAACTCAGATCATTTTTTCTTCACCTCACTCCCAATTCTCCAAAACTAGAAGTGTCTACATGAATTTTGGTTTCTGAAATCCTAATGACCAGTTTCAACTTTATTTTTTTAATGGGTACTTTCCGGAGGAATTGAGAGGACGTGCTCTAATACTGTTTTTTAGGTGGCCCGTGGAATAATTAATCACTTTTACCAAATAAATCATCCTTTCTTTTTAGAAAATGTTACCCCTTCACACACTTAGTTTTACAGCATGATCCTGAACCATATGTCTCAACCATCAATTATCCTTCGCCTTACAAGAAAACTTGACATTTTTGGCATCCAAGAACTTCTGATATCTACTTGGAATTTTACCACATGCTGTCAATTTTCAGGCTATTTAAAAACAATAAGCATTTGATATTGTAGCTAATAGGCTGCATTATTACACTATCTGCTTTTCCATGTCAGGTGACAGCAAGAACCTCTACCTTTTTACATCCCCTTTGTCTCTCTTTTAGTGATGAAATAGGTCTGCTAGGCATCGCTGTCCAAGAGACCTTTTTCTCTTTGTACATCCAGTTTTCAAGCTCACCTGCATTGTGTTGAAATCATTACGTTGAAATCATGTCCCAAATGAGCCAGCTTGGAGATAGTAACTGCCATTAGAGCAATCCTCAGGTTACCGAAAAATAATCAGTTACTTTTGATCATTTCTCAGGGACCTAAGGATTCCAAATTTTAATATCACAATATTTCCATTTTCTCGTAGCAAGGAACACTGGTTGCTGAACCGCCCATCTGATTCCCCCAAAATGTACTATATTAGAACCTCTGCGGACACTTCAGGAAAGGATGAAGTATCACATTTTACACTGCACACTTAAAATAACGTGACCGACACTGAGAAAGTGTTATATTCAAATAATTCGAGTGACTATCTCCCAGCTAACATGTCTTCCCTAACAGTAAAGACAACAATGCTTTAGCACATACATATAAGTATATACATCTATAAATGTGCTAAAGCATTGGGGGGGGGGTGTTTTCCCATATTAAAGTGGTTTAAGAAATAGGCTAATTTGGCCACCAGCTCTTCTATGTAGTGCATTCATCTTCTAATAATTTTGCCCTTGCACCCCCAAATAGAGTGCTGGCAACAAGTAATATTCAGGCAATGGATCAGATTACAAATTAAGATAGATAGATAGATAGATAGATAGATAGATAGATAGATAGATAGATAGATAGATAGATAGATAGATAATCTCAAAGAATAAAATTCCAAGGACTGAAGTCCTGACAAACTCACAATATAGGCTAAGCCTTTCAAAATGGAGCTCATCAATGACATGTATGAAAACAGATGATTTTTGAGGTGATATCATTACTAAAGTGACGACTCACTGTAAAAATGAGTTACATCACCTCAAAAAGTCTCTGCCTCTCTCATGCACTCATAGGCTGAGCTTCATTTTCTTTGATTTCACCCACTTCCCAGGAGGAGTTCCAGCCACGGTGAGGTGTCAAAGTGTGGCAGCTCCCACGGGGAGACACACCCCATTCATTCAATGGAGAGATACTGAAACAGACATACTGAAATATGAAAAATTTCATATTTAATATAGATTCTTATACAGTGGATGTTTTATTATATGCCCTTATACAGCACTTTTAGATCTTTCAAGTGCTTTACAATCATTCTCTATTTCTCAGCTTATATAAATTTAGGCATTTATGAAGATTAGCCAACACTCTTCTATTTTGAATCTCCCTTCCACTCAGCAATATTATCTAGCACACAGGTAGACAATTGGCCCAAGTACCCTCCGATAAATTAGCTAGAAGAAGAAATAAAATTTTGTAGAGCTACCCATGTAAATTTGAAAAACCAAAACTTTCCCCGCTTTAAAGGTTGCAAATATCAAAGCTGAGGATCAGGTGACGGACAAGTACTTTAAATATTTCTGACCGTGCTCTAATGGATCTCTTTCATATGACAGACTCATCTTTCTTCTGCGAAATGACAGAGCTGGCCTTGAAGTACACTATGCCAGGGATGAGAACATAGAGGAAGAAGAGACCTCAGAGACGTAAACTATTAGACCAGGATAACGTAAGGGGTTGAAATTAGCAGACTGATCAACATTTTAGAATGCCTGAATTTGAGTGGTTTGAAAGGAGGGAAATTTTGCAAAACTCGCTGGATCGTTACTTAAGCACCAACAAGCCATTCTTAGCAGAGAAAGAATGCACAGAGAAGCTAACTAAACTTATCATGCATCGAAAAGGAGATGAGAACTACAAAGCATGTGCTGCTAAATGAGGAAGAGGGGATCAGAAGATTCAGACAAGACAGAACGTGACTTCAGATGCTATAAACTTGGGTGCAGGTGCCAGATAGTAAGGAAGGTGCACCTACTACTCTGGACAAAGTATTGAGCAGTGAGGCCGTGTCTTAATAACGTCTAATCAGTATTGAAAGCACTGGTGGGAGGGTTCATTACAAGAGAAAGAGATCTGGGCGAAATCCCATGGCTTAAAAATAGTCTTGTCCCTATCTTTTACCATTTAGATATTTTTGCTGGTGTGCAAAAGTGCACTGGAAACCTCAGAACAAGTTTTTTGGTCTTTTTTGTGTGTGTTTTTTGGTTTTTTGTTTAATTTGCCATGTCTTGTTAATACACTGCAGTCTTCAAATTTACATAGAGCTGCAGGCCTCCTGGTTTTCTCAAGTGTCGCTCATCTAATTTAGCATATGACAGCTGAGAAACGGCGTCAGGCGCTTTTACAGTTCAGTTTAAAAAACATCCTCTACCTGGTATCTCCGCAGTGATTGTCTTGCTGCTCCCCGAGACCTCTTCGTCGTCGTCTGACGAGCTCGTGCTGGAGTCGCAGGTCAGGTCGCTATCGCTGGTACTGCTGTCCTGCAGCAGGTTATACTTCTTCCGGGCCGCCGCCTCCCGCTTCTGCCTCAGCAGCCGGATCCTCTCTTTGTGCTTTTGGCTCCGATGACCTTTAACCTTGGCGACTCGGCCGTTCTGCTTCTCGCTCGACTGCCGGTTTTTCTTGGCAGCCATGGTGGACGTCTCGCTCTCGGACCGGGACCGTCTGGCCTTGCGTCCTACCGCTGACCCGGTCCCGCCAGAAGGGTCGCCCTCGACAGCGGCCTCTGCCTGGCCTGGCTCGTTCTCCTCGGCAGAAGACAGCGTGTCGGAGTCGGCCAGGTGCCCGCTGGAGGAGGGGGAGAGCATGCAGTGATTCGAAGAGTCGCTCTCGTAGACCCGGCCGGCCACGGGCTTGTCACTCTCGGTGGATGCCAGCTGAGACTCCGAGGAGTCCCGCCTCAGTTCCATCAGCAAGCAAGGCATTGAAGAGAGGACCGTGGAATCTGCTACAATGGCCACTCCATCTTTCGGAGTGGGGCTTTCCAGTTCTATAGGTCCGTCTTCGGCCTGAGCAGGCTCCTGTTTTCCCGACGGTTTCGGTGGGCCTTCGGGCTCGATGAGCTCTTCGACTTTTCCAACTGCCTCCTCCATCTTCATTGCAGAATTCCCACTTCCCTGAAGTCAGATCATTGAGCTCAGCGTCTACAGGCTGGGGAACTAGATCAAGGATTCAACGGGAAAGCAACCTGCGCAAAGACAGAAATAATTAGTGAACGGAACGTAAACGACAGACTATTCAAGCCCTAGAAGCACCTCTGGGTATCTTTTGGAAAAAAGTTGACAAAATTACCCTGTAGAGACTTGACATCTTCTGAGAACGTATCCAGAGAATCTGTACTTCTTTCCTGGATGCTTTATTTAGAGGGAGAAATAGTCTGGGTTCTGCTTACTGAGGTGCTGTTACAAGAAGTTCCTAAAAATGGCACATTCACACCTGCAACTCTTCATAGATGCTTGCATTTAGCTACGAAAAACACTTCTAAACCTTATATTCTATTTTTTTTTCCCCAACAAGCTCCAGGACCTTGAAAACACTGGCTTTAAGGTGAATTTTAGATTCTAAGAAGAAATGTCATCTGGAAAACTCAGAGACCGGGGCCTCTAACTTTTGCAAGGCAGGAGTTAATTCAAGTTTTCCTCTACCTCACGTCTTACCTTTTAGGATCAATGACTCACATTAGTTGTAAATTCCCTCCCCGATTCCTACCCCCAATTACTAACGAGAAACTATTTCGGACCCTAGTCTCCACATATGGGAAGGACTACTGACTATTTCATGTACCCAACTTTCCCAGCCACACTAAACTAGAGATGGTGGTTTCTGCTTGCTGTCAAAGAATTTCTCTCTCCTAAGCTTTTAACATCAGTTGCCAACTATAAAGAGAACCTCTACTTCTCTCATGAGAAATGAGGTGATGGGGAGGCCTATAAAGAATATAATGAGCTTGAACCCCCTCTTGAGCTTGAACCTTTCACCAAGAGGAGAATATCCTAGTGGATGGAGCACAGGCTTGGGAGTCAGAGGACGTGGATTCTAATCCCAGCTCTACCACCTCTCAGCTGCATGATCTTGGGCAACTCGGTTCATTTCTCTATGCCTCAGTTCCTTCATCTGTAAAATGGGGATTAAGACCCTGAGCCCCATGTGCTTACAGAGACTATGTCCAACCTGATTAGCTTGCATACTGTTTCACTTGGATCCTTGGGGTCCATATTATAAACAGCATCACTGGACAGAACCTAATTTTAACAACTTTCCTAAACTAAAAGCTTGTCACCTGCAGATCTGAAAATTCACTATGTGAAGTGGTTCCAGGGGGACACCACATAAATCCTTTACTGTTTTGTCCCAAAAATTCAAGCCTATATTTTGCAAATTATTGATACATTCACATCAAATCACTGGTGTATTTTCAGCTAGGTTTATGACTCCCATTCTAATTGATCAATCCTTAGTGAGCCCCTACTGAACTGAGTAGTGTACTGAGTGCTTGGGAGTTTACAATAGAGATTAGAAGACAATGTAAAAAACTGTTTACAAAAAGAGAAAGGGTAAAACACTATGTTTAAAAGTGCTTTAAACAGTAATCGGGTAGGAAAGTGGACACATACAAAAATACTTCACGTTCCTAAGTGTTTCAATGGCACAGGAGTGCTGAGGTGTTAGAAATGGGACTCGGCCTGGAGTGAGGATAAATTTAATCAGGAAGGCCTCCTGCGAAAGATGTGATTTGAGATGGGCTTAGATTACTGGGAGAACTATGGATTGGCAGATTTGAAGGGGGAGGGAGCTCCAGACATGAGGAAGGGCACGAGACAGGACAGACGGAAATGAGGAACGGTGAGTGGGCTAGTTTGAGTGGAACGGAAAGTGAAAGCTGGGGTACAGTGAGAGAAGAGAATGGATAAATACGAGGGAGGGCAATAATAGAGTGCCTCCCTTAAATCTAATGTTCAGGAGTGAATCCCCAAATGTTGATCGATTGACTCATGATTTATCTAGGCCCTGGACACATTTATAGTGTTTTCAAAAATGGTACTCACTTTCAATAAAAGCAGATTCTTGGTTATGCAGTTCTTAGGCTGTAAGTCAGACTTTCTCTAAACTGTAAGCTCCTTGTGGACAGGTATCATGCCTATTAACTCTGTTGTACTGGACTCTCCCAAGCGCTTAGTACAGTGCTCTCCACCCAATGTGTTCAATAAATACCACTGATTAAATTAGATTGTAAGCTCGCTGTGGGCAGGGAATGTCTGTTTATTGTTCTATTGTACTCTCCCAAGCGCTCAGTACAGTGCTTTGCACACAGTAAGCGCCTAATACACGAGTGAATGAATAAATCTGGACTGAAACAAATGTAGCACCCTTATAATGCCAGCAGAGGGGGTAAGAGTTAAATAAACCTATACCCAGAGACACAAGACAGTAATTCTAGTTACTGAAACCAGAAAATAAAACGCTAATTTTAAATATAGGCAAGAATAGAAAGACCTGGAATCTAAGAGAAAGGTGAAGGTGTAGTAAACAGTTTTCCTATGACAAAAAAAAAATCCACGTTCATGGCCGTTCACAAGAGAATTGTGACTCTACATTCCAAAGAGAGAAAAATGTCAGGTTAGATGACACCAGCAACTCTTATCTCTCAAAGGAGAAATGGAGAAGGACTAGTAACTTTTCAATCTGATGGCACATTATGGATATTTCTCTGAGAAGTATTTCAAAATTATGACGTAGGAGTGATAACACTGACTGTACTTTTGGGGGAATAAGAAAATAATGCCTATTAAAAATGTGATGTTTGATCCTTTGGAAACACACAGGGGACAAGGAAATTATCAAACATCCATTCATTCAATCGTATTTATTGAGCGCTTACTGGGTGCAGAGCACTGTAGTAAGCACTTACATCCATTCTCCAAACATGGGATGTGGGAAAACATGATGATATGCACACTGAGTAGCTGCACTACAATACTTTGGATGAAAGTTGTTTCTCATTGAAAGTTCTTCAAATAGGTTTGCTGTGTGACCTTGGGCAAGTCACGTGCTTCTCTGGGCCTCAGTTACCTCATCTGGAGGTAACTTGCTGAAGGAGAATAAAGTGTAGCTATCACAGAACTGAAGAGGTGGCTTGGGCTCCATCTGCATTGCAGGTAATAGGGCATATAGGGCACCCTGAGAAGCAGCATGGCTCAGTGGAAAGAGCCTGGGCTTGGGAGTCAGAGGTCATGGGTTCAAATCCCAGCTCTGCCACCTGTCAGCTGTGTGACTGTGGGCAAGTCACAACTTCTCTGTGCCTCAGTTACTTCATCTGTTAAATGGGGATGAAGACTGTGAGCCTCACGTGGGACAACCTGATTACCCTGTATCTACCTCAGCACTTAGAACAGTGCTCTGCACATTCATTCATTCATTCATTCGTATTTATTGAGCGCTATGTGCAGAGCACTGTACTAAGCGCTTGGAATGAACAAGTCGGCAACAGATAGAGACAGTCCCTGCCCTTTGACGGGCTTACGGTCTAATCGGGGGAGACGGACAGACGAGAACAATGGCAATAAATAGAGTCGAGGGGAAGAACATCTCGTAAAAACAATGGCAACTAAATAGAATCAAGGCGATGTACAATTCATTAACGAAATAAATAGGGTAATGGAAATATATACAGTTGAGCAGACGAGTACAGTGCTGTGGGGATGGGAAGGGAGAGGTGGAGGAGCAGAGGGAAAGGGGGAAAAGAGGGTTTAGCTGCAGAGAGGTAAAGGGGGGGGGGGTGGCAGAGGGAGTAGAGGGAGAAGAGGAGCTCAGTCTGGGAAGGCCTCTTGGAGGAAGTGAGTTTTAACAAATACCAACATCATCTGCAAAATGGGGATTGAGACTGTGAGCCCCACAAGGGACAGGGATTGTGTCCAACCTGATTTTGCTTGTATCCACACACCAGCCCTTAGTACAGGAGAGAACCGAGCAGTGAAGGAGGGGCTGATGACATGCACCCATAGTGGTGTTCGTGGTGGACAGGAATGTGTCTGTCGTTTTACTGTATTCTCCCAAGCGCTTAGTACAATGCTCTGCACACAGTAAGCGCTCAATAAATATGACTGCATAAATGAATGAATGGTGGAATTGGTTTCCTCTGTCCCTGCCAGTATCCTCTCCTAGGTCTTAGAGAGTTCTCTTCCTTGAGGATTCCTGGATGCCTCCGGCCCAATACTGGGTCCCTCCCTCTAATATATGTAGCATCATGGAGACAAGCATACTGCTGTTCAGAGGGAGGCAGGAGAGGCTGAGACCACGCAGGGGTATGTCAGGTCGACCAAGACCTACCAACTAACAAGGAAAGTCTCCAAGACAAAAGAAGGGGGGAAAAAACTCCAAAGAAGAAGAAAGGTGAAATGAAAAGATAAAGAAACTGATTATTAACAAAAATAACAGTAATAATTGTGGTATTTGGTAAGCGCTTTCTATGTGCCAGGCACTGTACTAAGCCCTGGGGGAGAGGCAAGGTAATCAAGTTGGACACGATCCCTATCCAACATGGGGCTCACAGTCTCAAACCCCATTTTACAGATGAGGTAACTGAGGTTCAGAGAAGCTAAGTGACTTGCCCAAGGTCACACAGCAGATAAGGGGAGGAGCCGGACTTAGAACGCAGGTCCTTCTGACTCCCAGGCCTGGGCTCTATCCACTGGGCCACGCTGCTTCTCTATTGATGTTTGCAACCTATCGATCGTATTTGTTGAATGCTTACTGTGCAGGCCACTGTACTGAGATCTTTGGAGACTACAATATAACAATATAACAGATTAGGTAGACACATTCCCAGCCTACAACCAGTTTACAGTCTCGAGGGGGAGTCAGACATTAAATCAAATAAATTACAAATATGTACATAAGTGCTGTGGGGCTGAGTGGGGGTGGCGTGAATAAGCGTGGCACAGTGGAAAGAGCCCAGGCTTGGGAGTCAGAGTTTATGGGTTTGAATTCCGGCTCCGCCGCTTGCCAGCTGTGTGATTTTGGGCAAGTCACTTAACTTCTCTGTGCCTCAGTTACCTCATCTGTAAAATGGGGATTAAAACTGTGAGCCCCACGTGGGACAACCTGATCACCTTGTATCCCCCAGCGCCTAGAAGAGTGCTTTGCACTTAGTAAGCGCTTAACAAATACCACCATTTTTTTTTTAAACGGAGGAATTCAGGGCGACACGGAAGGGAGTCTGAGAAAAGGAAATGAGGGTTTAGTCAGGGAAGGCCTTTTGAAGGAGCTGTGCCTTCAATAAGGTTTTGAAGGTGGGGAAAGTAACTGTCTATCGGATATGAACTATTCTCTCTATTGCACCAAGAGTTTCTCTCTCAATTCCCTGCACTTACTGAAGGGGAATAAAGTGTGGCTAACACAGACCTGAAGAGGTGGCTTGGGCTCCATCTGTATTACAAGGAATAGGGCCTCCAGGACCCATCTGGGTAATGGGAAGTAGGGTCTCTGTCCACAGATCCATCAATGCAGACTTCACGGCCCTCGCGAGGAAAAAAAAAGTCAGCCAAAGGCGGGCCGGCAGCTAGTGAGGTTCGTAGTACGCTAGGCATTACGCAGAGCAAGAGGTTCCCAAGTGCACCTCAATGCCTCAGTACTATTTCAGGGTGATGACGAAATGGGAGTGCCGAGACTACGACTCGTGATTCAGTTCGGCCACAACTCAGGTCTTCACTTCGTGGTTTGGTTTAGGGTGCTGTTAGGGAATTTGGGAACGTCTGCCTGACAACGCCCGCCTGCTTGGGCACAGCCCGCTGCAGTGTCACATCGGAAAAGGACTCCCAGCTAGGTTTCCGCTTTGACCGTGGAGATCAGCAAAAACCCAGTGTACTCCAAGGGCACAGACCGCCACACTGACCATTAGAAATCATCTTTTTCAAAAACATATGTATGAAAAAAGTTTCTACGGAGCGGGCTTTTAACTGCTGAAGGCAGAAAGCAAGTTCTTGGCATGCAGTACGAGCCCAGTAAATACCACTGATTGACTGAACCATAAGCATCAAGAATTATTTCATACTTCTACACTGCATGACGTGTCATGTACCTGCTTCTGCCTGACTGGTTACTTGGACAGCAAAAAATAGAGATGAAAGTGATAGCTTCGTTATTTTGAAAGCTCTTTTATTCTACTTACTGCTAAAAGGAGGAATCTCACCTCTTTTTATAGGCTGGGACAGAGGAGAAACATTTCAAAACAATCACAATTACCCTAAAATTATTGGTTTGCACATGTAACAGATAACGGGCATACCAGAATTATTAAAGTTTCACTTAATTGAATCTGATCAAAGCCAGTATCAAGTGATTCCAAGCAGAGAGTAAATCCATGCTGTTAAAGGCTTACCATGTGTCAAGCACTGTGTTAAGTGCTGTGGGAAATAAAATCAGATCAGAAATGGACCCTGTTCCACATGGGGCTCACAATCTAAGGGGGAGGGAGAGAGGAAATAATAATAATTGTGGTATTTGTTAAGTGCTTACTAGGTACCAAGCACTGTTCTAAGCGCTGGGATAGATACAAGGTAATCAGGTCGCCCCATGTGGGGCTCACAGTCTTAAACCCCATTTTACAGATGAGGTCCCTGGAGCACAGAGAAGTTAAGCGGCTTGCCCAAGATCACACCGCAGACAAGTGGAGGAGCCAGGATTAGAACCCACGTCCTCTGACTCCCAAGCCCGTGCTCTTGCCACTAAGCTACACTGCTTCTCTGTATTAAATCCTTGTTTTATAGATGAGGACACTGAGGCCCAGAGAAGTTAAGTGACTAGCCCAAGGCCATACAGCAGGCAAAGTAGAACTGATCCCCAGGCTTGTCCTCTTTCCACTCGGCCACACTGGGGCCTGGGAAGGCTTCTTCCTGCTAATGGTTGGTAATGGCTTAGTGCTCCGAAGCTTGACAGTCAATTGCCCTCGTAAAGCGTATCCTAGATAATATGCAGACATTTCTCTGCCTCATAGTTTTGTCTCATCTGGTTTCACTTTTACTACTTGCTCTTGGCTAGGAAAACGCCATTGTCAGATTTACCCTGATGACACTTTTTCTTGTCTGGCCCTGCCCTTACACCCACACGTCCATTCCTTAAGGGCCCTCAACCAACTGCAGCTACCAGTAACTGGCACACAGTTACTGACTCTCACAGGCTTTCGTTCTCACTTATCTGTCCCACACGCAGGCAACCAAAATCCCCCTCTCATCCTCTTTATGAGACAGAAGTTGAATCAGCAGATGAAACCACAAAGGAGTGGTAAGAGAAGGAGGAGAACCGGTGGAGTATCCTATCAGTGAAACCAGAGTTGGATGGTGCTTCAATGAGAAGGGAGCAGTTAACGGTGCCAAAAGCAGCTAAAGGGACAAGGAGGGTTAGGATAGAATGTGGCACATCAGACTTGGTTTGGAGGGTCTCATTAGGATAACCATTAGGTAACGCCCATGAATTTAAAGTTAAGGATTAGGTAATGCCCGTAACCTTGTCATTAAGGATACACCATTCAACCCTCCCTCATTCAACCCACATATTCAATCCATCACTAAATCCTGTCTGTTCCGCCTTCACGACATCGCTAAAAGCTGCCCTCCCCTCTCCATCCAAACTACCACATTAATCCAATCGCTCATCCTATCCTGCCTGGATTACTGCATCAGCCTCCTTGCTAACCTCCCAGTCTCTCCCCATTCCAGTCCATACTTCATTCTGCTGCCCAGATCATTTTTCTACAAAAACCATCAGGATATGTTTCCCCACTTCTCAGAAAACTCCAGTGGTTGCCCATCCCCCTCTGCATCCAAAACAAAACACAAAAAACTCCTCACTATTGGTTTAATAGCAATAATCCATGAACACTGATTCACATTATGCCAAATTCCCAAAATGCCACGAACAGTGATTCACATTATGGACCGTGTACCGCTTTGTCGGGTTAAAAAAATTTGAAGCCACAGCTAAGCAATCACCTTGCCCCCTCCTACCTCACCTCACCACTCTCCTACTATAGCCCAACCAACGCACTTCACTCCTCAAATGCTAATCTTCTTACTTTGCTTCGATCTCATCTATCTTGCCGCTGACCCCTCACCTATGTTCCGCCTCTGGCCTGGAACGCCCTCCCACCTCAAATCTGATAATTACTCTCCCCTGCCTTCAAAACCTTATTGAAGGCACATCTCCAAGATGCAGTCCCTAAGCGCTCCCTCCCAGGTTCTCCCATTCCCTTCTGCATTGCCCTGACTTGCTCCCTTTGTTTTTCCCCCCATCCCAGCCTCCCAGCACTTATGTTCATATCTGTTATTTATTCATTCATTCAATAGCATTTATTGAGTGCTTACTATGTGCAGAGCACTGTACTAAGCGCTTGGAATGTACAAATTAGCAACAGATAAAGACAGTCCCTGCCCTTTGACGGGCTTACAGTCTAATCGGGGGAGACAGGCAGACAAGAACAATGGCAATAAATAGAGTCAAGGGGAAGAACATCTCATGAAAACAATGGCAAATAAATAGAATCATGGTGATGTACATCTCATTAAACAAAATAAATAGGGTGATGAAGATATATACAGTTGAGTGGAGGAGTACAGTGCTGAGGGGGTGGGATGGGAGAGGGGGAGGAGGAGAGGGAAAGGGGGGAGAAAGGGTTTAGCTGCGGAGAGGTAAAGGGGGGGTAGAGGGAGCAGAAGGAAAAGGGGGGAGCTCAGACTGGGAAGGCTTCTTGGGGGAAGTGAGCTTTAAGTAGGGATTTGAAGAGGGGAAGAGAATTAGATTGTCGGAGGTGAGGAGGGAGGGCGTTCCAGGACCGCGGGAGGACGTGGCCCAGGGGTAGACAGCGGGATAGGCGAGACCGAGGGACGGTGAGGAGGTGGGCGGCGGAGGAGCGGAGCGTGCAGGGTGGGCAGTGGAAAGACAGAAGGGAGGAGAGGTAGGAAGGGGCAAGGTGATGGAGAGCCCTGAAGCCTAGAGTGAGGAGTTTTTGTTTGGAGCGGAGGTCGATAGGCAACCACTGGAGGTTTTTAAGAAGGGGAGTGACATGCCCAGAGCGTTTCTGCAGGAAGATGAGCCAGGCAGCGGAGTGAAGAATAGACTGGAGCGGGGCGAGAGAGGAGGAAGGGAGATCAGAGAGAAGGCTGACACAGTAGTCTAGCCGGGATATTACAAGAGCCCGTAGCAGTAAGGTAGCCGTTTGGGTGGAGAGGAAAGGGCGGATCTTGGTGATATTGTAGAGGTGAGACCCGCAGATCTCGGTAACGGATAGGATGTGGGGGGTGAACGAGAGAGACGAGTCAAAGATGACACTGAGTTTGCGGGCCTGAGAGACGGGAAGGATGGTCGTACCATCCACGGTGATAGAGAAGTCCAGGAGAGGACTGGGCTTGGGAGGGAAGATGAGGAGCTTAGTTTTGGTCATGTTGAGTTTTAGGTGGCGGGCAGACATCCAGGTGGCGACGTCCCGGAAGCAGGAGGAGATGCGAGCCTGAAGGGAGGGGGAGAGGAAAGGGGCAGAGATGTAGATCTGCGTGTCATCTGCGTAGAGATGGTAGTTGAAGAAATGAGAGCGAATGAGTTCACCAAGGGAGTGAGTGTAAATGGAGAACAGAAAAGGGCCAAGAACTGACCCTTGAGGAACTCCAACAGTTAAAGGATGGGAGGGGGAGGAGGAGCCTGCGAAGGAGACCGAGAATGACCAGCCAGAGAGGTAAGAGGAGAACCGGGAAAGGACGGAGTCCGTGAATCCAAGGTGAGGTAAGGTGTGGATTGTCAGTGTCAAAGGCAGCTGAGAGGTCAAGGAGGATTAGAATGGAGTAGGAGCCACTGGATTTGGCAAGAAGGAGGTCACGGGTGACCTTAGAGAGAGCAGCCACGGTAGAGTGGAGGGGACGGAAGACAGATTGGAGGGGGTCCAGGAGAGAATGGGAGTTAAGGAATTCTAAGCAGCGGGTGTAGATGACTCATTCTAGGATTTTGGAAAGGAAGGGTAGTAGGGAGATAGGGCAATAACTGGAAAGGGAAGTGGGGTCGAGAGAGGCTTTTTTTAGGATGGGGGAGACATGGGCATGTTTGAAGGCAGAGGGGAAGAAGCCATTGGAGATTGAGTGGTTAGAGATAGAAGTTAAGGAAGGGAGGAGGGCAGGGGCGATGGTTTTTTATAAGGTGAGAGGGAATGGGGTCCGAGGCGCAGGTGGAGGGGGTGGCACCTGCGAGGAGGGAGATCTCCTCTGAGGATACTGCAGGGAAGGATGGGAAAGTAGGGGAGAAAATATTAATGTCTGTTCTTCCCCCTCCCAAACATTCACTGTGGGCAGGGAATGTGTCTATTTACTGTTGTATTGTACTCTCTCAAGCACTTAGTACAGTGTTCTGCACACAATAAGCGTTCACAACCGAATGAATGAATGTTACCTGTGTTCATCAACTGGATCTCTCTAATGAAGGAGGTAGGAACCAAGACATGGCCACTCTAGTTCTCCCCTCCTCCTAAGTCAACCCTCTCTCTCGCAGAAGAGCACTGGGGTAATTTGAGACACAGGACCTTTAGAGGAGGATGGCCTGGAAAAAGTTTGAAAACCACTAGCCTTAGAACTAGTGAAAAATCTGAACTAGTTCTTGATACAGCCACCCTCAACTACTTTGATGGTCACCTACAAGGTTTAACTTTGATTTAAACACCTCCTCTTCCTCTCTTCAACTTTTAATGTATTTTGACAGACTCACACTACCCCCAGCACTTATGTGCGTACCCCTTATACTCTGCCATTCTCTATCCGTAATTTAACATCTGCCTCCCCTCTAGGCTACAGGCTCCTTGTGGACAGATATCATATCTATGGATTTTATTGTACTGTGCTCTCCCAAGAGTGATGGACTCAGAGTAAGCACTCAATATATACTGCTGATTGACTTGAATACTGATTAAAGTCACTTTAATTGATCTAATTAGCATAATGACCATACCTAGTGTGTTAGCCCAAAGTTCCCCTTTACTGACTAGGATGGGAAGGAGATCACTTGGAAAATAAGCTTTCACGTATGTACAGATGAAAACATCCGATTCAAAAGCTTGTTATGGTATTTATTTATATTGGTATTTGATCACATCATAACATTTATGGTGTGCTTTTAATTTCTGCTTCTAATTTTTATATCGCTTTGGTCCACTTGGGGCTCTTGGGAATGTGTTATTTACATTAGTTCCTGCGGGAAACTATATTTTGCTTAGCCCACTCACTGACTTATTTCATGGAACCAATTAAGAGCCCTAAGTGGGGCACAGCAGTAGCTTTTCTAGCCTGGATCTTTCCCAGCTTCAATAGAGGGCACCTTCAAGTTGACACGTTGCATAGAATTCTCTTTCCTTGTGTGTCACTTTCAAGTTTGCCGTTTTGAAATGTCAAGCAGCTCTTAACTGAATTGCTCGGTCGGGGCACCCGAACGATTCAAGTGAGCCGTGATCCTTGGTAGAACTTTTCGGGAAGATAGATGCAGAATGGAGGCCTGCGGTCTTGCAATCCAAAATTACCCTCGACTGGAGAAAAGGTCAGCTAGGCGGTGAAGTTCAACAGGGACAAGTGCTGAGGGTGCTCTTGGAAAGGAAAAGTAAAATTGACGAAACAAAGGAGGAGAATGATTGCCTTGCCCAAGTTTAGCAGAAGCCCCTCCTCCAACTTCCTGTCTTTTCCCCCTCCCTCCAAGCGTCCCTCTAAGCACCATTCCTTAAGCATACCAAATGATATTATTTGAGGTTGTTTACTCATGTAATACATAGCACAGAAGTGTGGTCTCCTGGACAGTTTTATTCTATGCTGCGATGCCAGCCCACTATTTTTTCAAGCCGCATTTTGACGGCACTGCTTTTGTGGTGCGGCATTATTGCAGCAGCGTTTTGACATGTATTCAACCCACACAATTCTACACTGAGTCGTGCTTTTAGTCACACTCTTTCCCGAGGATGTACTTTCATAAAAGCCACTATATATATACATCACGAAATCTCAATACGACAAAACTAAAACACCCTTGGTGGTGCAAAAGGCCTGGTTCACGGGGGGGGGGGGGGGGGGGGGGGCGCGACACACCTGACATTAAGTGATATGATGCTTTCTCTGTGGGTAAGGGACATGTCTGCCAACTGTGTTGCACTGTACTCCCCTAAACACTTAGTACAGTGCTCTGCACGTAGTAAGGGCTCAATAAATACCATTAATTTATTACTACAACAGCAAATATATCTATGATGAGTTGAGAACATAGGGAGAACTTTGGCATGCATTTCTTTTCTCCAGTCAACAAGCCCTGGAAGACAGCAAAGTGCCTGAAACACCTCTAAAGGAATATCCAGGCACAAATTATCAAATCAATGAAAACTTTTTTTAGCTACAAATATAATATTGGTTTGTTCTGTTTCAACCCCTGCAGCTTCTTAGCAGGAAAGTTCTTGCAGAAAGTTGGGAAGAACCGAGGGATAAAAGGCCCTAAAGGCCTCTGAATTATAAAATCAGTAGTTAACTTGTACTACTTTTAAAATTTTCAACCTTATCCGTTGCACACAATCAAATCTTTTTTAAAGCATCTTTAACCATCCCAAATCTCTCACAGAGTGACAATTTTTAGAAATTCCCAAAATGCCATGAACACTGATTCACATTATGGACCGTGTACCGCCTCGTCGGGTTAAAAAAATTCAAAGCCACAGCTAAGCGAGAGCCCAGAGCAGAATTCTAAAATTCCATCCCTGTTCATTTCCAATCCGTATGCATGCAATTCAGGGTGGGGAACTTCAGAAGGGAGACTTCCTGTAGGATTTCAGAATGAGAGCGTAGCTGATCCTTATCCCTGCCCTCTTTCCTTCCGGCTTGTGTTGGTTCTCTAAATATCAATTGCTCTTCACACTAGCCTTGCCAGGAACGCCCCACACCAACCTGCATTTTCCCCCCAGTGCCTCCCATAGCGACCAGTACTTGGACCCTGCCCAAACTGTTAAACGGCTCCAGGGAAAAAATACCCTTGGTTCCAGCAAAACACTCAACGCAACAGGTGATGGAATTCAAACACAGAGTCCAGAAGTAGGAAGTAGAGGTTTGAAAGCAGTTGAGTTTCCATCCAGTGAAAGTGAGGGGCAGCCCAAGAGACCTCAAGATTCAATACCATTGTCTTTACAGATTGGTTACTGTCCAAAGAATTGGATCCAGTCAGGAAAAAAAAGGCCCAACATGGCCAGGTTCAGACGCTTCCTATCAGTCACGAGAAGCAGCGTGGCCTAATAGATACAGCATGGCTGGTAGTCAGAAGGACCTGGATTCTAATCCCAGCGCCACTGCTAGTGAGCTGTGTGAGCTTGTATGACCTTCACTTCCTTACGCCTCCATTTCCTCATCTGTAAAAATGGGGATGCACACTGTGAGACCCGCATGGGACAGAGACTGTGTCCAACCTGATTAGCCTGTAACTACCCCAGAGCGCAGTCGGTAGACATGATACCTGCACACGCTTCTCCCCAGAACCCCATTTCACACCGGTGAATTAGCAGCCTTGGACTGAGACCTTGCCCGGACCAGCCCTTACTTATTGGGGTTCCTGATACTCAAGGCCACTTGCCCCTAGAGCTACCAGTACATCTCACAGCAGGCCATGAGGGCCACTGCACAGGCAGTGTAGCAATCTCCCGGAAAACTATCCTGAGACATTTCATTCATTCAATCATATTTACTGACTACTTACTGTCTGCAGAGCACTTGCGAAGAGTTCGCTCTAACAATAAACAGATGCATTCCCTGCCCACAAAGAGCTTACAGTCATTTCTAGTCCACCCCAAATCCCCTCCCCAACCGGCTTGAACCCAGACCACACCAGGCTAAACCCTGGAATCTGATCCAAGCAGGAGTAACTGGAGAAATTTAGGTAACAGCAGCAAGAAATGCATGCTCAAACTACCAGATCAAGTTACCTCCCAAAAACTGGGATGGGTCCCCACTCCACCACTACCTCCGCAACATCAGTGTCCACAGGGACTGCCACCTGTGGTTGGTTGGGATGGGGAGAAAAAGGACATCGATATGATGAGATCAATAAGACACCACAAAAAGCTAGGAAAGAAACTGGAATTATGAAAGTTACTGAAGAAAACGTAAGCAAGCAACATTACTTATGTTTTAAACTGGACGTAGCAATCCTACCCTGGCTTACCAAGTACATGTTGCCATGAAGAGCAACTATGACCAACAATCCCTTATACCAAAAGTGAAGCCCTGAAGAAAATCTATTCAGCCCAAATTACTATATTGAGCAGGCAGATGACAAGTTATCTAACAAACTACTAGAGAAATGAGAGAGATAAAGCTACTTGGAATTTTTTTTTTTTTAATTCACTACAATAATCAAGTTGTGCAGAAACATTGAATCAAATAGGTATTTAGTGATCTGGTGTTTGGGAATTCCAAGTAAAATTCTTTTTTTAACTCCAAACATTCGGTTAAACAGTCATACCTAAGTAAGTCACAAGGGAAAAGGGGGGGGGGGGCCTAACTAAGTAGGCATTTAAACCCAGGCCCTGAGGATACGTTTTCTTCAAGCGGCAAGCATTCTCACTGGATGCCCCCAAAGGGGATTATTCCCCATTTCCTAACAAAGAAAAGGTCCGGGATGGAAAAGTGGATATCACTAAAGATGTTAATGAATCCTGTATTAATACATGAAGAAGAATCTAAAGTTTGAGAATATTATATTTTCATAGAAGCCAAAACCTCACTCTCTCACACACCGCTTGATCTCTTATCAAATATTCATTCATTCAGTGTTATTTATTGAGCACTTACTATGTGCGCAGCACTGTACTAAACACTTGAGAGAGTACAATGTAACAACAGGCATATCCCTGCCTACAACAAGCTCACAATCTAGAGGGGAACATGAACAGCTCTATGTACCAGGACAGAAAAGAATAGGGGAGAAATTATCTCAAATGGCCTCCATCTTAATTTTACCAGCACTTGTGTGGAATTTTGTTTAGGTGGCTAGAGCATATTCAAAAGACAATACATCATTTCCCTCCGGATGTTTCAATTCTATAATTAGCCACACTTTCAAATCAGAGTTGAAAGATCTGAGGATCTTCAGAACCACATTTCAGGAGTCTGAATACTCTCTCACCCATTCTTAGGTAGGAGGTTTTATTCTGGGGATGAATAAACTGAAGCACAGGAGAGTTTACAACCCGTGAATAGGTAGGCCGAAATAGGTCAAAGAAATAGTCGGGGCTGGAAAATGTACTGACCGGGTCTCCCCCTGGAATCTACATTTCCCCTAAGGTCCCGATGAGGATGTCAGAAGAGCACGTGTGCTTCCTGTTGAATAAACAGCCTTAGAAGAGGACATAAAAACGCAGACTTCCTCGTGTGCCTGTGCAGCCACGAAAGTTGGGAATTGGGACCAAGCAGGTGCCTTGGGGAAAGGCAAGCCACTCCACACTTTGAAAAATCACACCTAAGGGTCTCTGTCCTTTGGGGAGCCCTGAAAATAGGAACAAGTCAGGTACCGTTATCTATGTTCTGGAGATTTTTAAAACTGCTTTTCAAGGGGTTGACCTCACCCTAAATTGCTTTTCTTGGTAGGAAAAGGGGGAATGCCACAGGAAACGTGCCGCTGAACGGTAATTGGGTGTTGGGTATCCAGTGAATACCATTTCCACCCATGTTGAAAATGTTTTCATCCTATGGGATACTGTAATAGATTGTTATTCCATCCACAAGGATTCTAAGACCATGGCATAATGAATAAATGAACAGATAATCAATCAGTGGTATTTATTGAGTGCTTACTAGGTACAGAGCACCATACTAAGCTCTTGGGAAGGTAAATAAAGCAAGCAAAAAGAAAAAACTCTTTCACAGAACTTTTTATTCGGTGAAAATTCCGAGTCCTGACTACAGCTCCAAACCCTAAACATGAGAGACAATACTACCCCTTACCAGAAGGTATCTGAATCCTTACTGAAATACAAACTTGGCTTGGTTCCCCGCCTCTGAATCTCCTTCGGTTCCACCTCCAAGTGGAAGTAACCTAAAAAATATGCATTTGGGGCTGTTGCAGATGTCTCCGACTTGGAACATTTCAACAGCTTTAAATTGACATATTTTAATTTCAGTTCAACTTACTGTAATTAAGAAGTGCTTCAAACTAAAATGTGCGCCTTCCTTCCTGAGAGAAAAAAAAATACAATCAAGGAGTTGGTTGTCAGAAGCTTGCCACAGGCACTTTTCCGTTGAAACCACAAGCTGACACACGCACTGGCTACGAAGTGATGCTAACCGGATGAACATTTCTAAGGAGGATTTTGCTTCACCATGGGTGTAAATCCAAAGCCCAGCAAAATGAGAAGTTCCAACCTGCACCATTCCGGCCTCCCATTCATCTTAAAACATCACACCAGCGTTATAAAAGATCTAAGCAGTTAATCCCCCCCAGGCAGGATATGAACTGGTTAACTTATACAGCCTCGGAACACGCGCAAGTGACAGTCTTTGATAATTCATGAGTATCAACTACACGCTCTTGCACAAAACAGGATATTGGGATACAGCATAACCTCAGGGCTTCACATTTTCAATGCAAGCTAACTCTGGCGAAGTTACCGCACTACTGATGTACACTGCAAAATCCTTTTCGGCCTTTGGAGAAGGCAAGATGCTTTCCCAGGCAGATAAATTAGACCTGAAACACACCTAAGAAGTGAGTCAGTCTATTTTTTTTCCATTGTCGGGCAGCTCCAGACAGTGTAAGTACATCTACTACTTTATCTAATCTAGTTTTAAATGTCAAGCAATGAAGCTTCCACTATTTTCCTTAGCGAGACGAATGTATTGGCTGGAATATAAGACAAGTTTTGTTTTTTTTTGCCATCCCCCTCCCGGGATTTAAACTTCAGTACCGCTCTGTAAAAAGTCCCCTGCTGAGAATTTTGTGGGCCTCGAGAACTGGAATTGGCAGAATTTCTTCAGGAAGTCCCCTTTGAAATGTAGAATAGTGTGTGAAAACTGCTTCCTCGATGAGGGCACTGCCAAAAGAGCCGAATCGGATAAGGGACCTACGGTGGTTGAACATTCTGGATTCCCCTGCCTCCTAGGCCTAGGCATTCCATCGCTCTATCAATCAATGACATTTACTGAGTGCTTACTATATGCAGAGAACCGTATTGATCACTTCGGAGAGTACGATACAACAGAGTTAGCAAACTCCTGGGATAGTTCCAGAAAGGAGTAGGTGGTAAAATCGTATCTATACTCTAGGCTAAAACTAGAACACAAACCCTATCCAAACAACCAAAGGTTAAGCACTTACTGCCTGCAGAAAACTGAACTAAGACCTTGGGAGAGTATAACAGATCCAGTACATGCCCACAATGACATTACAATCTAGTGGTGAGAGACAAAACATTCATCATTTACAAATAAGATGAGGAAGGAAAGGTGAATGTTCCAATGAACACTTAATAGGGTAAAACAATAGATTGCAGGGGTGGTTCAGAGGGAGATGGTAAAATTAATTGGGGGGGGGATATTTAAGTATTTACTAAGTGTCAAGTACTGTTATTATTATTAATAGTAATATTAATAATAATGGTACTTGCTAAGCACTTACCACATGACAGGCACCGTACTAAGCACTGGGCTGGATACAAGCAAATCGGGTTGGACACAGTCCCTGTCTCACATGGGGCTCATGGTCTCAATCCCCACTTAACAGATGAAGTAACTGAGGCCCAGAGAAGTGAAGCGACTTCACCAAGGTTACACAACAGCCAAGTGGCAGATCCGGGATTAGAATCCATGGCCTTCTGACTCTCAGGCCCGTGCTCTATCCACTACACCAGGCTGCTTAATGTCTGTCTCTCCCCATGGCTTTCCTCCTATGAGTCGGTGGGATGTGGGGGGCAGGAGGGAGATGGGAGATGAGCTCCCTCAAGAAAGAGCAGCAAGGGAAACTGTCTTCAGGTGAGAATGAGGTCTCAGTTTATGCTTTATAGGGGCAGCCAAAGAGGAGAACAGGGATGGGTTGAGCAGAGGGTGGGAAAAACAGGGTTCTGAGTGAGGGCAGCTTCCCAACATTCTCAAGTTGTGATGGAACACTTCCCCTGGATGTGGAAGGAAGGATGGGGGGAAGCCTGCTGGCAAGCTTCAGCTATTAAAAGCACGAGCTTGGCTATGACTATCAGGGAGTTCAGCCATAAATCAGTTTAACCCATTTGGGAGGCCAGGTCTGATCAGAGTGAGTAAAAATATGGGCAGGACTTTGGAACCAACCAACACAAGAAATGAAATCTGGGAAACTCGATATGGGATAGAGAAGTGAAAAGTGAAAAAGTAAAGGGGGACTTTTTACATTTAGATCACCAAAATAAATATCAGATCCTTTATGGGAAAAAGAGAAAAGGAAAATTGGATCATTAAAAGTTGCTACCTTCAAATCCACTGAAAAAGAAGTTTACTCCATTTCTCCCAACACAGATCCCAAAACTTTTAGGAAACTATACATGCTGTGGAAGATACGTGACATCAGATGAATACTGCCCATGTTTTGAAAAGGTGAACTTCTAATATTTAAAAACTGTGTGTGAACCATTTGAACACAAATACTGCTGTTCTGATGAACCAAAAAATTGCTCCGCTGAGGGAGTCCTGACAAACTGCTAAGGCAGAGACTAAGTGACTCTGGTCAGATATGGGACATATAATCCTCAGGTGTGAAAAAGTAAAAAGGTCCCATGTCAACTCAGGCCAGTTTAACTGCTGGACCTAGAACTCTTAGCAGCTGAGGACGTGCCTGCAAAAACAGGACTCCAACTGTACAATTAGTTTTGGGTGGCCTCGAGTTCTGACTGTAAGAAAACCAAAAAGTGAGAGCAGACACTGAGGCCAAGTTGGGGTGATGTGGTCCTAGATCCTGGATTTTCACCTCCTCTTCAGCACTCCTTTTAAGGTAGAGAGATTCTTTCTTTATTCTGATGCCACCCAGGACTGCTGACCCTGCTCTGTCTTTTTTTCCACCCTGACGGCTGAGCAGTGAAACTGAGGGCAATTTCATCACTCAGAAAACACAATCAGAAAAGGAGAGTCAGGGGATCCTGGGGTCCAAAGGTCACAAATGTAGCGTGAATGACAGGGTGTGTCGAGGGGGCCTGGGAGTGAATGTCAGGAAAGCTAGGGCATTTCCTCTGCTCTTCCAATCTACTGCCTTAAGGGGTAGTAGGGTAGTAGGGAGTGGAACCTAGAAGAATTTCAAATTCTTCCTAGGACACCTAGGAATCAGTACAACACAAGAAGTACCATCTCACGGCTCTTCCTCTTCAGCCCTGTGGGACACCTCCAGAGCCACAGAAACCAAATACTATTGCATACCACCCTGCAGCGATTGCATAGATTTATACAACCTTTGAGGGGAATGAGAAACAAATCCAACAATTAAAAATAAGTAGTCTCTGCTATAAACTACTGTTGTCAGAGGCAAGACTCCTATCTTCCCCCAACACTTCCCTAAATTCTGTAGAGGCAACCAGGAACCCACAATGTTGGGACTGGGATTTTTAGCCCATACTTAACCAAATCCGTGACCTCTCCTGTTCAAAGCTTTAGGTTTGCCTAAGCACAGGTATCATATAAAATAAAATGAGGGTTAAGCTCGCAGCTCCATCTCTTATTTACTACACATACACATATTACTAGGTATATCATATTTTTATATACTCAGCACACATTTGTAACTAAATAATAGTAAGAGAAGCAGCAGTGCCTACTGGAAAAAGCACAAGTCTGGGAGTCAGAGGACCTGATTCTAATCCTGGCTCCGCCTATTGTCTGCCCTGAGATGTTGGGCAAACCATAACTTCTCTGTTCCCTCACCTGGTATAGGAGGACTTAAAACCTGTTCTTCCTCCTGCTTAGATTATGAGCCCCATGTGGGACCTTATTATGTTGTGTCTACCCCAGCACTTAGTAGAGTGCTTAGCACATAGATGCTTAACAAAAACCACAATTATTATTACTATTATTATTTTTAAGCAGTTCTCTCACAACACTTTTGTCTGGGTTAGTGTACTAATATCAGAAATGACTGGGAGAAATGACGGAAATGGCTGACCTACATCATCAAAAGGCCACGGTATTTACTGAGTACAGGGCATGTACTAAATGCTTGAATATCATCAGCATTATACAGCAAAATACAACTCAAAAATGTATGTTCACAAATGTTGCTGCTCCCAAACCAGATCATTCCAATAAAGAACTTTCTGGAATGAAGTTCGCCATCAGTGGGTAGTAAATTCAAAGGGCTATACATGCCATTCACTCCGAGGCAGACTGAAGTCAACTGAACAGCAATACAGTTGGCAAAAGGTTGCAATGGGAATGAAATAGGATACCTCTAAATTCCCCAACATATGACCTCCAAATTATTTTTTCTTTCCTGCAGGATTCTTTTTCGAATAGTCAAACTGGGCATGCCCCTATGGATCGTGTAGAGATTCAGAAGATTGGGGTTTGTTTCGTCTCCCTGATTAATTAAAAATTTGACAGAACGGGACAATCACAAACTTTGCTGCTTCAGTTTCCTAGAGGTAGCCTACTAAGAATAATGATTACTGATACGGAGATCACTGGTTCAGAACCAGCCCTGGTCTCAAGGCTGTACTCCCGCATTACTAAGCAGAAAAAGGAGCTCAGGAAGGGAACTGGTTTGGGACTAAGCTGCAGAAAAAAACTTAACCATCTCAAAATAGTTATTAGCTTGGAAGAGGCCCTCCAAGCAGGCATTCTGGGAGGTGTAATTGGTATCCAATCACAGACTTTAGTTGAGAAAGGGAGCAGGCTTGTAGCCCTTGGAGAAAATAAAGAATTAGGGGTCTCTAACCCCGGAGAAAAAGGGAAGGGAAATCTAGGGACTGAATTCATACTGCCAGGTGAAAATTGTGGGTAGAACTATGGAGATTAATGTTTGTATTTAGGTTTTATTTGCTTGAATTTGGGTCTTGGGACTAACCAGCCTATGGTTCAATAATACATTTCTAAGGTATGGCTGCACCTGAAGGTTTCTGTTCACTTCCATCTTCGGACATACCCAAATACAAACCAGACGTGTCCCTTACTCATCAGTTGGAAGGTGGCATGAGTTAACTGGGGCCATGTCAAGAACCTCCCTTTCACAGAGTGAAAAAGTACTTTGGGCTCTCTCCTACAACCTCCCAATATTCCTGTGATTAACTAGGACAGGTTTCACTAATTCCCACTTTCAGAAGGAAAAAGCAAGAAGAGAGAGATGTTCATCAGCTTAAAGATACCCAGCTAGCTGTCTGTGGCGCCAGGACTAAAGTACAGGTTATAACTAGTAATGAAATTAAAATATATTCCCAAAATCTTGAAACAGCAATATAATCTCTTTTCGCCCCCACATCAATATAAAAAAGCAACGAAGAGCAAAGGATGAAGGCTGACAAGCCTAAGAATATTTTAATTTTGAGTAGACAACTCGGGAGACAACGAGGACTAGTGGAAAGAGCACATACTTGGGGTTTGGAGACCTGGGCTCCCAGCCTAGCTCTGTCCCTGGCTGGCTGAGTGATCTTGGGCAAGTTACTTAACCTCTTTGGGTCTCAGTCTCCTCATCTGTACAATGGGACTAATATATCGGCCCTGCATGCCTCAGATCATGAGCCTTGCAGTACCTGATTACACTTTATCTCCAGTGCTTGGCACAAAGTAAACATTCAGATTACCATTATTACCCAAGAGAAAAATACTTCTCTTGATCAACTAGAGAGGGTTATGTATTAAGTAGGTGTTGGATGGGAAATCAAAGAACATTTCAGATCTGATCCCGGCTCTGACAATGCTCTTTGGCCCCAAGCAAAAAAACCTGTGATCAATTTTCCTCTTACCTACAAACTAAGGACATCATTTACCCTAAGAAGATGCTGTTTGTAAAGTACTAACGATAAAACTGTGTAATAGAAATAAGTAAGGAATAGGAGGAGCAGCATGGAATAGTGGATAGAGCACGGGTCTGGGAGTCAGAAAGTCATGGGTTCTAATCCTGGCTCTACCACCTGTCCTCTGTGTGGTCTTGGGAAAGTCACTTCACTTCTCTGTGCCTCAGTTACCTTATTTGTAAAGTGGGGATTGAGACTGTGAGCCCTGTGTGAGATAGGAACTGTGTTCAACCCAATTTGCTTGTACCCACCCCAGTGCTTAGTACAGTGCCTGGCACACAGTAAGTGCTTAACAAATACCACTATTATTATTACTAATATATTATATGTCTTCAACCACATGCTCAGAGCCCAAGAAATCAGGCAGCAAGTCTCAAAGAAATTCAATAATAATATTTTCTATTATTTTCTATTTAAATGTTTATGGGACTTGGGGATTTCTGGGAATGCCTGGGCTGCGGGCATCATGTTCATTAATAATTAAATCTCTAGCACATTCTGGAAGGCCAAAAAAAAATGGGACTAGAAGGAAGGGGTAAGAGTTGAAGTGACAATGTCATCCTGCTCCTAGCTTTCTATTTAATCTGTATATTCAATTATTTGTTCAGCTGTTTCACCTTAATGTGTTTGTACTGTTTCCTGCTTTGTTTGTTCATCTTATGACTTTCACTACTACAATTGTATGTAATGGTATTTATTGGGTGGACTACAACTGTACTAAGCACTTGGGAAAATACAACAAAGGCCCACGACATGATCCCCAATCGCAAATACTTAGGCTCTAATGGGAGGGACAGATATGAAGTTATTTACAATAAAGTGTAGTCAGAATAAATAATTAACCATTCAAGAGACTATATATAAAGGTGACTGTGGGTTTGATACAACTTGGGTTGTGGGGAATTAATGAACCAACAAAGGCTAAGTGGAGGAAATGGGCTTTTGGGAGGGTTTTGAACCCAGACCCAAGTCTGTTTGGGGACTGGAGGAAGAGAAGGAGTTCCGGGCCTAAGAAACAGACTGAGCAAGGGAGCAGAGGCAGGAAATTCGTGAGCAGAGTATTGTTGGATGGATAGTTTAAAAGGGACCGAGAGAGCAAGCTGAGAAGTGGCTGAAGAGAGCTGATGAATAAAATGTGGAGTGTTGGTGAAGTGCCTTGAAGTGGATCGTGTGGAGTTTACTTGATGCAGCAGGAAATGGAAACGATTAGAGGCTTTTGAGGAGAGGGATATGTGCTGAGTGACTACATCTACAAATCATTTTGATGATCTCCCCCATTAGAATACAAGCTTCTGGCAGGTAGGTAAATTTCTTAAGGGGCAGGGAGCATGAGCCTCGTTACTCTCATATTCTCCCAAATACTTGGAATAGGGACTAGCACTAAGAAGGTGTTCAAAAAATCAGTGGTATTTCCTAACCACCATCATCCTAACCCGCACTTTCCCTATCCCTCAGAATCCCAGGCAATGAAGGTGAGCAATGTAGAAAAAGCCAAGATGTCCACAAAAGGCATGGAGAAAGTCCAAGACGAAGAAATACTAGGCTTTGCTTCTTCAAAGCACTGTAGACTGAATCTATCAATACCGTTTACTGAAGGCTTACTGTGTGCAGGGCACTTGGGAGAGTGCAACAGAGTTGGTGGACATATTAGCGCTTAGTACAGTATACTGAGTACATACAAGTGCTTAATACAGTCCTCTGCACACCATAAGAGCTCAATAACTACGTCTGGATGAATGAATATTCCTTGCACAGAAGGTGCTTACAGTCTAGCGGAAGAAATTGTGGGTATGCACAAAAGTGCTGTGTGACAGAGTAAGGTGAATATCAAATGGGTACTGATCCAAGTGGCGGGGTGACATAGAAAGGAGAGGGCGTAGGGGAGATGAGGGCTTAGTAGGGGAAGACCTCTCGGAGGAGATGTGATTTTAATAAGGCTTTGAAGGTGGGGAGAGTAGTGGTCTGTCATATGTGAAAAGGGTTAGGGGAGAGGATGGGTTCCAGACCAGAGGGAGGATGTGGGCAAGGGGACAGCGGTGAAATAGGTGAGATCAAGGTACAGTGAGCAGGTTAGTGTTGGAGAAGCAGAGTGTGTGAGCTGGGAGCCCGATTAGACTGTAAGCCCCTTCCTTAATGGGCAGGGACTGTCTCTATCTGTTGCTGATTTGTTCATTCCAAGCGCTTAGTACAGTGCTCTGCACATAGTAAGCACTCAATAAATAATATTGAATGAATGAATGAAAAAAAATCAGTAAAGTAAGATAAAGGGGAGAGTTGAGACAACGATTTAAAGCTGAAGGTAAGGAGTATCTGCTTGAGACAGAGGTGGATGGACAACCACTGGAGGTTCTTAAAAAGTGGGGAGATGTGGACTGAACTTAAAAAAATATGACCACCAGGGCAGCAGAGTTAAGTAAGGACTGGAGTGGGGAAAGACAGGAGGCTGGGAAGGTTAGCAAAGAATCTGATGCAGTAGGTGGGAGATGATAAATGCTTGGATTAGTGCGGTAGCAGTTTGGATGGAGAAAACAGAGTGGATTTTAGAGAGGTTGTGAAAGTAAGAACCAAAATAATTTTGGAACACACTGCAGACTGTAAGTTACTGTGGGCAGGGAACATGTCTACCAACTATTATATTGTACTCTCCTAAGCACTTAATACAGTGTTCGGCTGATTGAACGGGAGAGAAGATCAAGGATACTGCCACGGTTATGGGTTGTTAGAGAGGTTGGTGGTGGTGTCCACAGTGATGGAAAAGATGGGAAGAACAGAGTTTGGGTGGGAAGTTGAGAGTTCTGTTTTTAGACATGTTAAGTTTGAGGTGTCAGTGGGACATGTGGATAGAGATGTCCTGAAGGTAGGAGGAAATATGAGACTGTAGAAGCGGAGACAGATCGGGGCTTGAAAGGTCGATTTGGGTGTCGTCTGCATAGAGATGGAAGCTGAAGGAGTTTGGAAAGGAATGCATGGTAGGAGGGAGAAGGGATGATAACCGGAGACAGCCATGGGGACAGGGGAGCGTTTTTAGTATGGGGATACAAATGGTGGTGGAAGAATTGGAAGAATCCCCAAGTTTTACAAAATACAGTGGGACATAACTGGCTGATAAAATATGGTTTGTCGAGAGTTTTCAACTCCTTCAACCCTGCCTCAGGTTTGGAGGGGTGGTGGGAGTTTGTCCCTCTGCCTTAATTCCCAAGGCTACTGTTCACAAGCATGGAGGCTCCAGCCAGGGTCAGGGAAAATTTAGTAGCACTTCTCCCACACAATCAATCATACTTATTGTGCACTTACTTGTGTGTAGGGCACGATACTAAGCATTTGGGAGACTATACTATTACAGAGTTGACAGACACATTCCCTGCCCACAATGAGCTTACAGTCTAGAGGGGGAGGCAGGCATTAATATAAATTACAGAAATGTATGTAAGTGCTGTGGGGCTGCAGGGGAAGGGGTGGATAAAGACAGCAAATCAGGGCAACGCAGCAGGGAGTGGGAAAAGGGCTTAGTCAGGGAAGACCTATTGGAGATGTGCCTTCAATAAGGCTTTGAAAGTGGGAAGAGTCATTGTCTGCTGGATATGAAGAGGGAGGGCGCCCCAGGCCAGAAGTAGGACTTGAGAGAGAGGTCAGCAGTGAGACAGAGGAGATTGAGATACAAAGAGTAAGTTGGCACCAGATGAGCGATGTGTGCGGGCTGAGTGGTAGTAACGATGTGACATAGGAGGGGGGCAAAGTGATGGAGTGCTTTAATGCCTATGCTAAGGAGTTTCTATTTGAAGCAGAGATGGATGGGCAAACCCCTGGAGGTTCTTGCGGGGTGGGGAAATGTGGACTGAACATTTTGTAGAAAAATGATCTGAGAAGCAGAATAAAGTATGGATTGGAGTGGGAAGAGAATGGCAGCAGGAAGATCAGCCAGGTGACCAGTACAGTAATCAAAGTGGGCAAGGATAAATGATTGGGTTAATGTGGCAGCACTTTGGATGGAGAGGAAAGGGTGGATTTAAGTGATGTTGTGAAGGTTGAACCGACAGGATTTAGTGACAGATTGAATATGTGCACTGAATGAGAGAGATGAGTCAAGGGCAATGCCCAGCGTTATGGCTTGCAAGACAGGAAGGATGGTGGTGCTGTTGACAGTGACTGGAAAAATCAGGGTGAGAACAGGGTTTGGTTGGGAAGATAAAGAGTTCTGTTTTGGACATGTTAAATTTGAGGTGTCTGAGGGGTCTACGGGACATCCAAGTAGAGATGTCTTGAAGGCAGGAGGAAATGCAAGACTGCAGAGGAGGAAAGAGATCAGGGCTGGAGATGTACATTTAGGATTCACCTGCATAGAGGTGGTAGTTGAAGTCATGGGAAACAGAGAGCTCTCCAAGGGAGTGGATCTCTGAAGAATAGAGGGGGACCCACAACTGAACCTTGACAGAAACTCACTGGGTTAGGGAGTGGGAGGCTGAGGAGGAGCCCATGAAAGAGAATGAGCATGAGTGGTCAGAGAGAAGGAGAACCGGAGAGAACAGTGTCAGTGAAGCCGAGGTTGGATAATGGTTCCAGAAGGGGGTGGTCGACAGTGATGAAGGTAGCCGAGAGGCCGAGGAGAGTTAGGATGGAGTAGAGGAAACTGAAATTGGCTAGGGTATCACTGTTGTCCTTTTAGAGGGCTGCTTTTGTGGAATGTAGGGGACGGAAGCTAGATTGGAGGGGATCAAGGAGAGAATTGGAGGAGAGGAACTTGAGGAAGGGTGTAGACAATTCGCTCAAGGAGTCTGAAGAAGACTGGCTGAAGGGGTGGGGTGATAACTGGAGGGAGCCCTGGGGTCACGGGAGGGTTTTTTAGGATAGGGGAGACATGGGCATGTTTGAAAGCAGTGGGGAAGAAGCCACTGGAGAGAGCAAACAGTTGAAATTGGCAGTCAGGGAAGGAAGAAGGATGGAGGTAAGTGCTCTGATAGGTGTGAAGGGATGGAGTACAATGTGCAAGTGGAGGGGGTGGATTTTGAAAGAAGGCAGGAGACCTCTTGAAATACTCCTGGAAAAAATGGGAGGCTGGAGGAGAGAGGGATTGGGGAGCGGCAGGGGAGATTTTAGGGAGAGCATGCCTGATAGATTTGATTTTCTCAAAATAGGTGGCCAGGTCACTAGGGGCAAGAGATGGAGGTGGTGTGGGAACAGGAGGTAGGGGGTTTGAAGAGGGAGCTAAACGTCTGGAACAAACGAGAAGCAGCATGACCTAGTGGATAGAGTAGGGGGCTGGAAGTCGGAAGAACCTGGGTTCTAGTCCCGGCTCCACCACTTGTCTGCTGTGTAACCTTGGGCAAGTCACTTCTCTGTGCCTTAGTTACCTCATCTGTATAATGGAGATTAAGACTGTGAGCGCTATGTGGGTTAGGGACTGTGTCCAACCTGATGAACTTGTATTTACCCCAACACTTCGAACACTGCCTGGCACAAATTAAGCACTTGAAAAATACCATAATTAAAAAAACCCAACAAACTGGGCATGGGTGTCATTAAGGATAGAAAAATAATTTTGCCAGGCAGAGGAGAAGGCAGAGTTAAAACATGCAAGGGTGAACTTGAGGTTGACGTGGGTGACCTGATATCTAGATTTCCACCAGCAGCACTCTGCGGCTCATGCACAGGACCGAGGGAGACAGACTGTGAAGATGATCCAGGGCTGTGGGTTAGCGGTATGAGATTGATGAAGGGCTAGGGGAGCGAGTAAGTTGTATTTAGTAGACAGAGTGGTGTTGAAGGTGTCAATTTGGTCATCAAGGGAAGGTAGTTTGGGTATGGAGGCTAAGTGGGGTATGATGACTTGAGAAAATTCGATGGGGTCAAAAGATCAGAGATCTCTGTGGAGGAACAGGGAACATGACAGATTTGCAGGAAGGAGGTGTGTGGGAGAGAAGGCGGATGAGGAGATTGTGGTCAGATAGAGGGATTTCAGAGTTGGTGAGGGTAGAAATTGTACAGTGCCTAGACGCCTTCTGTAACTACCTCCCACAACTCTGGGCCTGACGATATGTCCATGAGGCTCTTTCCTTAGAGAGAATTGTGACTAATTTGCACATATACTCCATTCACAGAAGGCTGTTAAGGGCCAAAGGGCTGGTATTAGAATCGATCAGAGTCCTCCTCTTCTGGAAACTGAAAGGACCCCGGTTCCTAAACCTGCTGTTACCCTATGACAAAAATACAGCATTTCCTGGAGAACCAAATAAGAGATCATGTACACCTCAATGCCTGCAGGGCTTTAATTGGCTTGGCAGCCGATAAGGATTTTAACTGCCACATGAAATGTAAACTTCTTCTCAGTGATGAAAGAAATCCCTTAAGATCTTTCACCTGAAATATACTGAAGCTTGCTTTCAGCTCAGGCGGTTTAAGAACACACAGAGTCATCGACTACGATCTCACCAATCTCCTAATCTCAACAAGTCTGAATCTAGATGTGTCTGAGTGGGAGAACAGCTCTGTGCCAAGCAGTACCTAGCACTCCCAGCAGGGACCTAATGTTAAACAAATCCAACTTTTCCAGCTGAAGAATCTCCTTCCAGATGTTTTGCTCTACTCTAGCATCTTTCCAAAGAGATGCACTGAGGAAAAGCAGGATGTTTTTGATGAATTTTACTTCGACTGTGTGTCATTCATTCATTCATTCAATAGTATTTATTGAGCGCTTACTATGTGCAGAGCACTGTACTAAGCGCTTGGGATGAACAAGTCGGCAACAGATAGAGACAGTCCCTGCCGTTTGACGGGCTTACGGTCTAATCGGGGGAGACGGACAGACGAGAACGATGGCAATAAACAGAGTCGAGGGGAAGAACATCTCGTAAAGACAATGGCAACTAAATAGAATCGAGGCGATGTACGATTCATTAACAAAATAAATAGGGTAATGAAAATATATACAGTTGAGCGGACGAGTACAGTGCTGTGGGGATGGGAAGGGAGAGGTGGAGGAGCAGAGGGAAAAGGGGAAAATGAGGGTTTAGCTGCGGAGAGGTAAAGGGGGGATGGCAGAGGGAGTAGAGGGAGAAGAGGAGCTCAGTCTGGGAACGCCTCTTGGAGGAGGTGAGTTTTAAGTAGGGTTTTGAAGAGGGAAAGAGAATCGGTTTGGCGGAGGTGAGGAGGGAGGGCATTCCAGGATCGCGGGAGGACGTGACCCGGGGGTCGACGGCGGGATGGGCGAGACCGAGGGACGGTGAGGAGGTGGGCGGCGGAGGAGCGGAGCGTGCGGGGTGGGCGGTAGAAAGAGAGAAGGGAGGAGAGGTAGGAAGGGGCAAGGTGATGGAGAGCCTCGAAGCCTAGAGTGAGGAGTTTTTGTTTGGAGCGGAGGTCGATAGGCAACCACTGGAGTTGTTTAAGAAGGGGAGTGACATGCCCAGATCGTTTTTGCAGGAAGATGAGCCGGGGAGCGGAGTGAAGAATAGACCGGAGCGGGGCGAGAGAGGAGGGAGGTCAGAGAGAAGGCCGACATGGTAGTCTAGCCAGGATATAACGAGAGCCCGTAACAGTAAGGTAACCGTTTGGGTGGAGAGGAAAGGGCGGATCTTGGCGATATTGTAGAGGTGAAACCGGCAGGTCTTGGTAACGGATAGGACGTGTGGGGTGAACGAGAGAGACGAGTCAAGGATGACACCGAGATCGCAGGCCCGAGAGACGGGAAGGATGGTCGTGCCATCAACGGTGATAGAGAAGTCTGGTACAGGACCGGGTTTGGGAGGGAAGATGAGGAGCTCAGTCTTGCTCATGTTGAGTTTTAGGTGGCGTGCCGACATCCAGGTGGAGACGTCCTGGAGGCAGGAGGAGATGGGAGCCTGAAGGGAGGGGGAGAGGACAGGGGCGGAGATGTACATCTGCGTGTCATCTGCGTAGAGATGGTAGTCAAAGCCGTAATCAAAGCCTGTGTCCCATGTGGGGCAGGGACACTGTCCAACCTGATTATCTTGTATTTAGCCCAGTGCTTGGCAAATAATTTACACTTAATATCATTACTATAAAGAGCAGTAAGAATAGAAATGTTAGCACTGACAGCCAAATTGGACTTGGGCAATCGGTTTTTGCATTTTATCTTCTTAAAATCTCCCTTTACTTTTATTTAGTGTTTTTCACCTCCCAGGCTGCTAGGGTACCTGCCAACAGTTGCCATGCCCCACCTTACAAGTGGCTCACCTTGTTCAAAGGGGATAATGAACTCTGATTTAGCTCATTGCTTTCTGATTTAAGATTTAGAACCTATCAGTAACTTTTCATCTGGAAGTGAGACAGCTTTATACAATTACCAGACATCATTATTGTAATCACTTAATGAGTGCAGGGGGCCTATCAACATTACAGTATTTTATCCCTCTTCCTGAGGGAAGGGCACTATAGCAGGGTTGAGATGACTCTATTTTATGCCTAAGTTTTGCATGTCTGAAGTACACTCATCACTACTCCCATTTTGAAAGAATATTTCACCACCGCCACAAAAACCATTAATATTAAACAATGACATTTGAGAGTAACTAACTTCACCATCTTCGCTGAACCTAGTTTTGCTCTTAGTTCTCTCAGGGACTTAGAGAAAGAGGGCTAAACTGCCACTTTTTCCTGAGTAGTAAAGGCCTTTTTCCTATGAAACAGTTTCAGTATTGTGACCAGAGGCTTAACAGAAATGTTCCCCATAGGTCCTAAAGAAGAGGGTTAAAACCAGGGCCCCTCAATACTTCTCTTCCTCTTCAAGGACTGCCTCTCACCAAATGTAGTCCTAAGGCTGAAGACACAGGACACAGTTTTCAGGAACAAGATGAACTGCAACTTTTTCTTTTTATGTTATTTGTTAAACGCTTACTGTGTGTCAAGCACTGTTCTAAGTGTTCCAATAGATACAAGTTTATCAGGTTGGATGTAGTCCCTGTCCCATGTGGAATTCACAGTCTAAAGTGGAGGGAGGAGGATTTAATCCCCATTTTACAGATGGGAAACCTGAGGCACAGAGAAGTTAACTGATTTGCCCAAGGTCACGCAGCAAGCAATTGGCAGAGCCCACATTAGAACCCGGGTCCTCTAACCAGGCCCATGCTCTTTCATGAAGCCATGCTGCTTCTCAAACTTTGTAGGTCGGAAACAATTTTTCCATATGTACAACGTTATAAATGGCTGATTGGTTCCCGAACCAAAATCAGATACTCTGTTTTGACCAAAATTAACCGGAATTGTGTTTTCAATTATAGGTGAGTAATACAGTTACAGTGAGGTAGCTGTGCGGTATTGAGTCACTGAGATCCCACGGAAGTAAAATGTTGGCCGTCCCTGGGGACTGCCAGGAAATCAGGTAAACCTCCTTAGAAGACTTTCCCCATTTCCCTCCCCATCACAGGCTTTCAAATGATTTTACCATTTCTCAAGGACTCCTGCTGCTCTCCACCCTCACCCCACCTGCACCCCTGAGCTAATGCCATAAAGGAGAGGAGTGTTGTAAAGTCAAAGCAAATGTCTTGTAAAATTAAAGAAGTGGGGTATAAAATGTAGAAGGGCTGTGAAGGCAATTCGTCAAAGGCTTAGGTCAAGGAGTGCCCGCAGATCAACAACTTGCTTCTGAATTTCCAAAATCATCTGTTTGGCTCAGTTACCAAAAATGCCAAAGAATATTGTTGTTAACATTTTGGAAAAAGTACCTGAAAACAAGAAGGAAGTTAAAACAATCTACCCTGGCTAATCCAGGAGCTCTAATCAGTCTTGGCTGCCTTTGACATTGCTGACCACTCCTTCCTCCTCAAATCACTCTCCTGGTTCTCAGCACACCAAAGCTGCCAACTACTGAGAATACTTTTAACAAATAGTACAGATAAAAATGACCGACTCCCAAGCATTTTAAACAGAGAATTTGAAAACAGCAGAAAGCAGGAGTTCCAGGGGTGCTAGGCTAACTCTTTCTCTGCAACAGATATTCCGATGCTTACTCTTTCACCTCCCCTCACCCTTTATTGAAGGGAGTGTCCCATAAGGTTCTGACCTGCTTCCTCTTCTCTACTCACTTCTAACTGGAAGCACTTGGGAGAACACGCCCGAAGTAAAACATATATGTTTCCTCACCCTCAAGGAGCTAAAAACCTAATGGAGGAGTTGGGCAAATTAATATGCATATAATAATAATTTGTATCTGTTAAGCTCTATAGTAATATGACAAGCACTGGGGTTGGTAGGACTAAGGTAGATACAAGATAATCAAGTTGGGACGGCTGAAGACTTCCTCCTTCTAGACTGTAAGCCCGGTGTGGGCAGGGATTGTCTCTTTATTGCTGAATTGTACTTTCCAAGCACTTAGTACAGTGCTCTGCACACAGTGAGCACTCAATAAATACGACTGCAGTGTGGCTCAGTGGAAAGAGCCCGGGCTTGGGAGTCAGGGTCATGGGTTCGAATCCCAGCTCTGCCACTTGTCAGCTGCGTGACTGAGGGCAAGTCACTTCACTGTGCCTCAGTTACCTCATCTGTAAAATGGGGATTAACTGTGAGTCTCACGTGGGACAGCCTGATTATCCTGTATCTCCCCCAGTGCTTAGAACAGTGCTCTGCACATAGTAAGTGCTTAACAAATACTATTATTATTATTATTATTATTATTATGAATGAATCAGTCCCCATACCGCTTGGGACTCACAGTCTTGGAAGTAGGAAGTAGGATTTAATCTCCATTTTACAGAAGAGGAAACTGAGGGATAGAAGTGAAGTGACTTGCCCAAGGTCACACAGCAGACAAACAGCAGAGCCAGAAGTAGAAAGCAAGCCCCTGGCTCCTGGCCCCTCCTGGACCATGCTCTGTCCACTAGGCCATGCTGCTCCAGTTGAAAGTGCCATGGGACAAACCGCTAATGGTATTTCTCTCATGGCACCATGAAGCAGGCACCTAGGTGGGGAATTCTCCCCTCCCCCTACTCTCCCTTACTTCACATGTCCCTCTGCAACATGCGAAGGGCTCTAAAGCTCTCTGCCTGCTCGCCTCATCACACACAGCTGCTCTCCTCACCTGCTATTCCCCGATTTGCTGCTCTCTGTTCCGTCTTCGCCCTTCTAACAGTACTCTGCTCTTATCTTGCCCACCTCCATCCCACTGCTCATGCTAACCCCGACACCTGGAGGCAGCACCCATCTCCCCCAAGTCTACCAGAACACTCTCACTTCCTCAAACAAGACTTCCCTAATTTTCCACCACCCCCAAATGTATAAACCAACAGCCACCTCTAGCACTTGCTTATACTACTTCCTCAGCATTTTTGTACCTTTATCAATCGTTGGTATTTATTTAGTGCCTACTGTGTGCAGAGCACTGTACTATATGCTTGGGAACATATGATAGAGTAGGTAGATATGATCCCTAACCACAAGGAGCTTACAGTCTGCAGGGGGAGACAGACAAATAAATTACAAATAGAGGAACAGTACAGTCAATTATTTATTCTGATTACTCTATCCTCCCTGTTTTCTCGGCACACTTTATAGCTTTTGCACTCACTTCAAACATATCTATTGAGCACTCTCCATGTGCAGAGCACCGTACTAAGAACTTGGAAGAGTCCCATGTAAGAGCTGGTAGACATCTTACTTGCCCACAATGAGTTTATAGCCTGGGGGGTGGGGGAGACAGACATTAATATACATAAATTACGGTTATATAAGTGCTGTGGGCCAGAGGGAGGGGTGAATAAAGGGTGCAGATCCAAGGCAAAGGGTGATGCAGAAGGAAGTGGGATAAGAGGAAATCAAGGCTGAGCTGGGAAAAGTCCCAGAGGAGATGTGTTTTTCATAATGTTTTGAAAGTGGAGAGAGTGATCCTCTGTCGAATACGAGAAGCAGGGCATTCCAGGCCAGAGCAGGAGGTGGATGAGAGGAGTCAGTAGCGAAGAGATAGACGAGTTGGAGGTACAATGAGTAGGTTGGCATTAGAGGAGCAAAGTATGCAGGCTGGGTTGTAGTAGAAAATCAGGGAGGTAAGGTGAGAGGGGCAAGGTGATTGAGTGCTTTAAAGCCGCAGGAAGGAGTTTCTGTTTGATGCAGAGACGAAAGGGCAACCACTGCAAGTTTTTGGAAGACGAGCCTCATTCTTGTTGCATTTTCGTTCAAGATTAAGCAGTTACAGGGAGCCAAGCACTGGAGCAGGTATAATTTCATCAGACCAGCCAGACAATGAGCCACATATCTTATCCCCATTTTAGAGATGAGAAAACGGAGGTCCAAACTTGCTCAAGGGTACACAGCAGTCCAGCAGCAGAGAAGGGACTACAAGTCCTAATTTAGAGCCAGGGTCATCTGATTCCCAGACTTGCCAAGACAACATACCGATTCAAGTTTAGAGGTGTTCAATCAATCAATCGTATGTATTGAGCACTTACTGTGTGCAGAGCACTGAACTAAGCAGTTGGGAGAGTACAACACAATATAACAAACACATTCTCCGCCCACAACATGCTTACAGTCTTACAGTCAGTTCTGACTCCCACATAGGCAAACTGCTCCCATTCTTATTTAATAGTATTTGTTAAGAGCTTAATATGTACCAGGCACTGTTCTAACCGCTAGGGTAGATAGAAACCAATTATTTTGGATGCAGTCCATGTCCCACATAGGACTCACGGTCTTAATACCCATTTTCAAATGATGTAACTGAGGTACAGAGAAGTGAAGTGAGTTGTTGAGGGACACACAGCAGGTATGTGGAGGAGCCAAGATCAGAAACCGGGTCCTTCTGACTCCTAAGCCACACCGCTTCCCAGTCCTCATCCCTGTTCAGGTTAATTTCTAATCCCTCCCTATCCAGGCATGACTACTTCTTGGCTCTGTCTCTGCACTGAGAGACAAGGGCAGCTCGGCCATCTTCTTCCAGCACGCCCCGATGGTACCACCAGGCCCATGGCCATCTGGCCAATGAAGCAACGCTGGCCCCGTAGCCCTGGGGTGGACTAAGATGGGAGAGGTAATAATAATGACGATAATAATTGTGACATTTATTAAACACTTACTTTGTGCCAGGCACCATATTAAGTGTTGGAGGGTATACAAGCAAATCAGGTTGGACACAGTCCCTGCCCCATGTGGGGCTCACAGTCTCAATCCCCATTTTACAGATGAGGTAACAGAGGCACATAAAAGTGACATGCCTTGTCCAAGGTCACACACAGCAGAGAAGTGGTGCAGCTGGGAATAAAAACCCAAGATCTTCTGACTCCCAGGGCCTAGCTCTAGCCACTCTATTGTTGATGTTGGTGACCAAGGGACAGCAGACAGTAGGGGCTAGATGTGTGTGGGGAGGGGAGAGAAAGGGGCTACACCCAGTGGGCCAAAAGGACCACTCACCTCAGCAGCCAAGAACAGACTTTCAGGTACGTTTCCTTCTACCAAGGCCGAGTCCCAGCCCGTTCCAACTTACTTTCAGCTCTGGAGGTAGGTAAGGTGGTGTGAAGGAACCGGGAGACTGGCAAAGGACCAAAAGCAGTAGCACGTGTGCCTCGGTCGGGCACAGTAAATAAAAACATATATTTTTAAAGCACTTTTAGCTGCTGTTGCCTTTTGTAATCGCGATGCTGTTGTTCTCTTCCACCTGGGCGTATTAGTGGAGCTTTACAAGCGCAGTGAGTTTCTGGGGTTCTTTTCTAACAGAACGTGTATAAACTGCCCCACTGGTCAGGGAAAAACAAAACATGCAATTGTAATCGGTGGCTCTGCCTCTGGGTTTCATGGATAAAATGACATTTTTGCTTCAACTGAGTCACACCAGTTTAGCCAGAGTCAACATGATCGGTCTTTTGTTTTTGCAACCCAGCAACTGACAGTTCTATGCGAGGCTTCAAATTATGTCCCAGTGGGACCCAGGGAAATTTTAGGAGATGCAGAGTACAATTACCCAATCATGGTTTAGCTAGGACAACAGGGCTTTCAAGAAGTTCTGAGGAGTACTTAATGACCAGAAGAGGTCAGGACCTCCAATTTTCTTTTCATCAGAAAGACCTAGGAGAAGAAACCAAATGTTTCAGTCAAAGGTCTTTTTCATGGGCCAAAAAAAAACCCCACATTTTACTGCAAGCTTTTATATAGGGTGAACTTTTTCAAAAATAGGCACAATTTAAAGCCACACTGCTGTTTATACAGACCAAGGGCCCTAGACATTTTAACAGTCACTATTAATTTATATGGCCCTTTATATACTTTGCAAAAAAGTTTTAATCCTTTTTATTAGCTCCTCCTCACAATCACCCCAAAAGGTAAAAAGGTATTATTCTCAATTTAGAGGAGACAGGATCATAAAGATCACTGAGTAAATTAATGGCCGAATAATGTTTAGAACAAAGCTCCTACATTCCCAACCTGCTTCTTAGCCCCGAGCCAAATGGTCTGCTGCCTTGTGTTCATTGGCAAAGAATAAGGAAGTTTCTTTCCTGACTTACTCTGTGGCCCGTTCCAAAACCCAGCCCAAAGCTCATGTATTTCTCCAAACTAGTCAAATACCACCATTCTAAGACTCAGTCTCATGCAGTGTTTCTCGGTTTCCTCATCCTGTAAATGTGGATTAAAAACTACTCCTTCCCTACTTAGGTTGTGAGCTCCATGTGGGACAGGGGCTTTGTCCAACCTATCTTAGCATTTAGTACAGTGTTTGGCATATTGTAAGTGTTTTACAAGTATAATTTTAAAAAAAAAGTTAGGTGTAGATTTCAGGAAACAGACTCTCCCACTTTCCCTGGTTCTGTGCATCTTCCCTCTCTCGATTGAATAGTATTGAAACAGGCGGCACTCATGACCCTGTCATCTCACAAGATATGCTTTTAGATGGGGGATTGGGCAAAGGGATGTGGATGGTTCAACTCAACCCACATCACTCTGGGTGTGTGCTTGGGGTTGGGTTAGGGGAGAAATCACATATCTCTTGTAGACACTCTTACCTCACCCCTAAGGTATTGCTCTAAGTAGGCTGCCTTATTCAAACTCATCAGTTCCTGAGGAGGAAAAAAGCATGTTTTGGCAGCTTCTTGCTACCCGGAATCAGTAAGCAGCGTGACCTAGAAGAATGAACACAGGCCTGAGAAGACCTGGGTTCTAGACCTGGCTTCTGCCCCTTGCCTAGTGTGTGACCTTGGACAAGTCACAACTTCTCTATGCCTCAGTTTCCTCACCTGTAAAATGGGGATATAATAGTTATTCTCCCTCCCACTTCAACTGAGAGCTCCAAGTTTGAAAGGGTCTGTATCCAACCTGATTATGTTGTAGCTACCTTGCACTCAGTATAGTTTTGGGAACATAATAAGCACTTAAACTATTATTAATAAGCACTTAAACAACTATTATTCTAGGGGAATGCGCTCCTCACCTTGTTTGGGCAAAGGGGCTGGAAAAGATGTCCTATCTCTGTGTGTAAGCAGGATGGAAGAGACTGCTTTTTCAATCAACTGCATATGGTAATGAAATTTCACCATAAGTATCCACTTTTGAACCTGCACAGCTATATGTACTGGGAGAGAAAAGAACAGGTGAGAAAGTATGAGGTAAAGAGATAGAGGGAACCAAAAAATAACCAAGGCTAGAAATAAAATTTAAATTTAAAAAAACTGGCTAAATTAGACTGAAAGATCATGGAAGTCAGGAGACCTGAAATCCAAACCCAGCCCTGCCACTGGCCTGTTCTATGACCTTAAACAAGTCACATCCTCTTTGGGCCTCAGTTTCCTCACCTGTAAAATGAGGCATTCCCTTCCTCATTCCTTGTAATCTCAAGTGGGACAGAAACTGTCTGATCTGATTATCTGGTAACTGCTCCAGAGTTTAGCATCCTGCTTGGCACATAGCAATCTCTTCTTCCATACCACAACTAATGAGGCGGGAAAAGTGGGTAACACTTCACATGCACTTGCAAATATAAGCTTGGAACCTTCCCACTTCCTAATTCTGGTCGAAACCAGGTAAAGCCTACTGAAGACCTCGGCACTAGCATCTCATTTCCTGCATGAAATGAGTCTTTTCTCCCTCACTACAACCCTAAAACAGATTAAAATGGCAAGGCAGTGAAGCAGAACAATAGGAGGTCCCATCCTTACTTAAATTGCCCCAATTCTCTGGATCAAGGATGTCCTTGCTGCCAAAAATCCTAGTGGCTTAGGCAACAGCCATGCCTCTGTTTGGAGGAGAGGATGGCTTCTCGGGCAGCTGCTCTAAGAACAGGAAAGCTTGTTAACAGAGTTCCCTTAACTAGGAGTCAGCAGCTGATGGCTTCAAAACCTTAAGTCAAGTCAGCTCCAACTCCCTCTCAACCCTTCCAGCTGTCTCCTAGTGTACTTTAGTAGCATAAATATCCACGGGCACACACTGGGGCTCCTCCTCCTCTCCTCCCCATTTATTGAAAATGAAGACAGAGAAAGAATATCAAACTCACAGGATCTCCAGTTCCCTTTAATGAATTCCCCCATAAATCAGTTTTTGAACTGGGGATAAAGGAGAGAGGAGAGTCCTGAAATCCTACTACATTTGACTCCAATCAACATGGACGGTAGTTGGTTCACCTAGAATGTGGAGGTTACATTACTGGCAAGTCATACATTAGGATATTTGTACTTTGAACAATGCTGCACATAAATAGAAAAAACCAGTTTCAACGAACAACTTCTCGTGCTCTATCCAGACAGGTCTGCCTCACTGCATGAATGTTTCCTAACTGTCCAACAGCATTCTCTCCAACAGATAGAAGAAAAAAGACATTATGGGAGAAGTGACTCCCTCAGTTCCTCCTTCTTCAGATAATACTAATTCTAGCATTTGTTAAGCGCTTACTATGTGCCAGGCTCTGTACTAAGCACTGGTTAATAGTCAATCCTTCAATCAATCACTGTATATTTATTGAGCACTTACTGCATGCAGCACACTGTATTACGCACTTAGGAGAGTACAAGCAATGGGGAGTATAGAGAGAGCAGAGGAAAAGGGGGGACTTGGTCTGGGAAGGCCTCCTGGAGGAGGTGAGCTTTCAGTAGGACTTTGAAGGGGGGAAGTGTGCTAGTTTGGTGGATTTGAGGGAGGGAGGGCATGCCAGGCCAGAGGTAGGACGTGGGCCAGGAGTCAAAGGAGGGACAGATGACAACGAGGCACAGTGAGGTGGTTAGCAGCACCAAAGGAGCAGAGTGTGCGAGTTGGGTTGTAGAAGAAGAGAAGGGAGGTGAGGCAAGAAGGGGCAACGTGATGGAGAGCTCTGAAGTCAACAGTGAGGAGTTTTTGACACGGAGTTTGACAGGCAACCTCTGGAGATTTTTCCTCTGCTGCCCTTCTCCTCCCCATTGCCCCGACCCGCTCCCTTTGCTCTACACCCCAACCCTGCCCCACAGCACTTCTGTATATATGTACATATTTATAGTTATTTTATTTATTTTATCGACGATGTGTATATATCTATAATTCTATTTATTCATAACGTGATATTTATTTATATCCTTTTATTTATATTTATATTTATGAGGGAGTGTGCTGGGAGGGGAGGGCTGGAAGATGGGGATTGAGACAGCAGGGAGGTTTATGGGTTGTAGGTGAGATTATCAACAGCAATAACTGCATACCCTAGTGGTTCCCTGAGGAGATTGTTGAAATGTATGCAGGTACTTGAGAGTGAAGAAGGGGCTGAGTTGGTGTGAAGGCAAGCAGCAGCTGACGTAAAAATCTGGGCCGTTGCCACCCGAGTGGATTTAGGCCCGGCTTCAGGGAAAGGGGGAAGATGAAGAAATGGCCCCTCCTCAGATGAAATAAAATGTCAGTGTGCTGCCGGACGGTCATCTTTAATCGAACATTCAGTCACCTCAAGCCTTGCCTGGAATACCACATGTGGAATACTATACACAATGAGAAATAACACATTTGGAACCTAAATCTTGGGAAAGAAAAGAGCTAGAGAAAATACAGAGATGGGTGACCAAGATGTTCAAGGAAATGGAGAAGCTTCCTTCTAAATAGAATATGAAAGGGTTAAGACCCTTCAACGTGGAAAGGCGAAAGCAACACAGTTGAGGTTTTCCTCCTCCTCCTCCTACAAACTCACTGGCCTTGATTTTGCTGACAGTATAACTCTTCTGGTTCTCTACCTGCCTCTTCAACCTTTCCTTCGCTAGTTCTTAAACGTTCTGCCTGTGGGTGTCCCTCAGTGCTCATCTCTGAGTCCTCTATTCTCAACTCAAGCTCATTTTGTCCCAGACTTCATCCACATGCATGGTTTGGGCTACAACATTACGCATCTTTCTTCTAGCCTCGAAAAGACTGTTTCATCTTCGTTTTCCCATCACTGTCAGCAAAAAAACCATATTCTCATCCCCAAAATTCAGAACTTTAGTGTCATCTCATTTCTCTGTGCATTTACCCACCACGTTCAATCATAGCAATGGAATTTACTGATGCTTATGAGGTGCACAGCACTATACTGAATGCTTGGGAGAGGACAATGTAAGACTTGGTAGACGGTACCCTGCTCACAAGCCTCCTACTAATACTAAACCTTTAATTCACCCCTTGCTCAGCCTCACAGCCCTTATGTACATGTCTGTGCTTTACCTACATTAATGTCTGTCTCCCCCGTTAGATTGTAAACTCATTGTGGGCAGGGAGCGTGTCCACCAACTCTATTATTGTACTCTCACAAGAGCTCAGTATGGTGCTCTTCACACAGTAGGTGCTCAATAAATACAATCGACTGATTCTTCCTCACTAACATTTCAGATATTATGTCTTCCTCTCTACCCTTACTACCCCCACCCTGGCTGAAGTCTTCACTTTCTGTCTGCACTAATAATAAACGATGGTATTTGTTAATCTACTACAAACAGCTTTTTTACTGGAGCAGCGTGGTGTCGTGGGAGTCAGAAGGACCTGGGTTCCAAATCCAGCTCTGCCACTTGTCTGCTGTGTGACCTTGGGCCAGTCACTTCACTGGGCCTCAGTTCCCTCATCTGTAAAATGGGGATTAAAACTGGGAGCCCCATGTGGGACAGGGACTGTGACCAACCTGATTAGCTTGTATCTACACCAGTGGTTTAGAACAGTGCTTGACACACTGTATGCATTTACCAAATATTATTATTGGTCTTCCCAACAATGGTATTTATTCAGCATCTACTGTGTATAATGTATAAAGCACTCCCTGTACTAAGAACTTGGGAGAGGACAATAAAACAGTTGGACGATAAGATCCCTGCCCTCACAACAAAGTTTACAGGCTACTGGAGGATCTTACAACCTAGGAGATAAATTCTTGGATAAGGAGACCAATGTTGAGCCTCCCTTCAAAATATCCTGCTATTGTTGTCAAGACAGAATACTGGGAGGAATTTCTTAGTATTTTTGAAATTATGCCTCTGATCTCCCTCCTCTTTATCTGTTCAAAATTTCATGAATATCATTCTTTTCATGTGTTTCTTCTACTAGGCTACCCTTGTATAATCATCTGGTGCTCCAGCAACCCACATGTCAAATTATTCAAGTGCCCCCCACCAAACCAGCATGTCCAACTATTCTTGTTAATTTCTATTCACCTCCTATTTTCCCATTCTTTCACATCACATAAATCATTTCTACACACACACACACACACATACATACGCGCACGCACGCACACACACACATCCCTTACAAACAACCTTCCCATTTCTCAAAGGCCATTCATCTCGCTATTCAAAGATGACCAAGTCAACTCCTCCTTCCTCAAAGTCAGGGGAACTGGTGAAGCCCCCTCTTCCCTCCTCTCCTCCCACCAAACGACTAAACCTCACAACCAGCTAGTTTCCAGCTAACAAAGAGCTAGTTGTAACTAAATCCATCTCGCTTTATTAGACCAAAAGTTCCAAAGGATAAAACTAAAAAATGTTATGCTCAAGGCCTTACTCCACAATTTTTTTTTTTTACAGCCCTCCTCCCCTACACTAAAAAAATGTTCTCCCTTTATCCTCCAGAGGAGGTAAACAGCAACTAATGCCTTCCTTTGACTTATCACTTGAGTTGGATCTCATCTGCGAACAGTGAAACTGTTTCCGTTATTTGGACAAAGTATGCTACTTATGCTGATTACATATCACACAAATCTCTAGGGCTTTTTTACATATCTCAAATAGAAAGAGGCTTACACAATTCTCTTAGGTCTAGAAAGCACACTTCAGAGACCTGAACTCGGTCCCTTCAGTGAGCAAGATGAAGGTAACTCCTGCTCATTCCAGCCTGAAATGAGTGGTTTATTCTTAATAAAAAACGAACTCCATAGTTCTCCAAAACTCCAGAATTCTGGAAGCACTGCCACAGGTAGGGACCATATTTATTTTAGTGCCCAGTGTTCTTCAAGAGAGAATCCACTCATTTTAAACTTAAAACATTAAATAGAACTTTTAGATTAACTTTGATGGCCATACCTTTAGTTTTCCTCATTTATGACAAACGGATATTTGTGACCCTGGCTATTTCTGGGCCCCACAAAAATAAGGGGTTTCTATTTGACACGCAGCATGGCCTAGTGGATAGAGCACGGGCCTTCAGAGTCAGAAGGACCTGGATTCTAAGCCTAGCTCTGCCACTTCAATAGTATTTTTATAGTATTTATTGAGCGCTTACTATGTGCAGAGCACTGTACTAAGCGCTTGGGATGAACAAGTCGGCAACAGATAGAGACAGTCCCTGCCCTTTGACAGGCTTACAGTCTAATCGGGGGAGACGGACAGACGAGAACAATGGCAATAAATAGAGTCAAGGGGAAGAACATCTCGTAAAAACAATGGCGACTAAATAGAATCGAGGCGATGTACAATTCATTAACAAAATAAATAGGGTGATGAAAATATATACAGTTGAGCGGACGAGTACAGTGCTGAGGGGATGGTAAGGGAGAGGGGGAGGAGCAGAGGGAAAGGGGGGAAAAGAGGGTTTAGCTGCGGAGAGGTGAAGGGGGGTGGTAGAGGGAGTAGAGGGAGAAGAGGAGCTCAGTCTGGGAAGGCCTCTTGGAGGAGGTGAGTTTTAAGTAGGGTTTTGAAGAGGGGAAGAGAATGAGTTTGGTGGAGGTGAGGAGGGAGGGCGTTCCGGGACCGCGGGAGGACATGGCCCGGGGGTCGACGGCGGGATAGGCGAGACCGAGGGACGGCGAGGAGGTGGGCGGCGGAGGAGCGGAGCGTGCGGGGTGGGCGGTAGAAAGAGAGAAGGGAGGAGAGGTAGGAAGGGGCAAGGTGATGGAGAGCCTTAAAAGCCTAGAGTGAGGAGTTTTTGTTTGCAGCGGAGGTTGATAGGCAACCACTGGAGTTGTTTAAGAAGGGGAGTGACATGCCCAGACCGTTTCTGCAGGAAGATGAGCTGGGCAGCGGAGTGAAGAATAGACCGGAGCGGGGCGAGAGAGGAGGAAGGGAGATCAGAGAGAAGGCTGACACAGTAGTCTAGCCGGGATATAACGAGAGCCCGTAGCAGTAAGGTAGCCGTCTGGGTGGAGAGGAAAGGGCGGATCTTGGCGATACTGTAGAGGTGAAACCGGCAGGTCTCGGTAACGGATAGGACGTGTGGGGTGAACGAGAGACACGAGTCAAGGATGACACCGAGATCGCGGGCCCGAGAGACGGGAAGGACGGTCGCGCCATCCACGGTGATAGAGAAGTCTGGGAGAGGACCGGGTTTGGGAGGGAAGATGAGGAGCTCAGTCTTGCTCATGTTGAGTTTTAGGTGGCGGGCCGACATCCAGGCGGAGACGTCCCGGAGGCGGGAGGAGATGCGAGCCCGAAGGGAGGGGGAGAGGACAGGGGCGGAGATGTAGATCTGCGTGTCATCTGCGTAGAGATGGTAGTCGAAGCCGTGAGAGCGAATGAGTTCACCGAGGGAGTGAGTGTTAATGGAGAACAGAAGAGGGCCAAGAACTGACCCTTGAGGAACTCCAACAGTTAAAGGATGGGAGGGGGAGGAGGCGCCAGCGAAGGAGACCGAGAATGACCGGCCAGAGAGGTAAGAGGAGAACCAGGAGAGGACGGTCACACTTGTCCATTGTGTGACCTTACACAAGTCACTTTTCTATGCCTCGGTTACCTCATCTGTAAAATGGCCATTAAGACTGTGAGCCCCATGTGGGACAAGGGCTCAATCCATCCTGATTAACTTGTACCAACCCCAATACCTGGCACATACTTAGCGCTTAAATACAATTTAAAAAAAATATCCAACTCTACATGAACCGAAAAGAAAAAAAATCCAGTTTGTCTCCTGTGGCCCCGGTGTAATCAATTTGAAGCCTCCGTCTGCTTCAGATCCAAGGGTTCAACTATGTTCTCTGTGACTCACACAGTGCTTAGTCCAATGCTATGAGCCCACTAGAGGCTCAATAAATATTAATCTGTATCAATACTGGCACTTTCAACCAACCAAGGGGTAAAGAATGAATTCGCTACACACTGGGTGGACGTCCTCTCCAACTGACAATGTAGAGAAAGACTCTCAGCACCTTGCGGTCAGAATTACATCTAATTCTATTGTAAACTCCCAAGCACTTACACAGAGTTCTGCTATCAACTGACTGATACAAGTGCAAGGAAGTTAGCACTTAGCCAGGCCAGGTCCAAAAAGAACTGCCACAGAGAGGTGCTGATTCAGGACACCAGCAAGGACAGAGTACTTAATGTAAGCCACCACTATGTCAAATCTGTTCCGTGGGTAAGCAGAAAATTACTGAAAACTTTTCCGAAACTGAAACCGAGTGTTTAACGAGTTTTTCTAATTGCCTTTTTAACACCTGGAGCTTATGTCCCAGATCCTGAAGTGGCAAAGAATTGGTGAGACAACAGGAAATGTTTCTTGGGCAGTAATCAACCTCACTGGTGGACTGACAGAGACCAGTTAACGATCTGCGTAGCCAAAGCAGATTCAAAACTTAAGGCTATCAGACCATCACTGCCTTCTCCTTCAGTATTGGTCAAGGGGGAGCCAAGTTAAGTGGGCAACCTGTCTGCAGAAGTGAACCGTTTACAGCCACCCACAGATTTCAGTCACCATCCAGGCATACGCAAGTTTGGAGTTTTGAATTTGAAATTCTGAGTCAGGGCTTGAAAACCTCATACATCTTCAGAGGAGTTCTATGACTGGGTCAATAATCTCCAAAGTACTCATCTATCAGCCGACTCTCCCCACGTTACTGCCTACCACTTCATCACTGGCATTCTAGGTGCTGTTTAGTAAAACTATAATGCTAATAAAGTTATATATGTTATGTTATTTTTTCTGTATAGAAAAAAGCTGCCCTGAGAAATGCAAATCACCTACCATATGGTTGCTGACAACTATTATTCAACCAAAGCAGCATGGCCCAGTGGAAAAAACAGGAGCCTGGGAGTCGGAAGCCCTGAATTCTAATCTCAGCTCCGCCGCATGCCTGCTGTGTGACCTTGGGCAAGTCACTTAACTTTTGAATGCCTCAGTTTCCTCACCTGTAAAACGGGGATTTATGAGTCCCCTGTGGGATACGAATTGTGTCCAACCTGATTACCTTGCATCCACCCCAGTGCTTAGAAAAAAGTGTTTGGCACACAGTAAGTGCTTAGTAAGTACGATTATTATTATGGCATTACATTTTGAAGTGATTTAGGCACCGTGTACATAGGGTCAACTTAGTCAATAAGCATGGCCCTTTCCCCCAGATTACTAATGCTTTTGACTCATTCTGCAGAGTCCGCTCAGCCCGTTTTGCTCATGGAAACATGAATACAGTGATCATTTCTTTGGTACTCTTACATTATAGTTAGCCCAAGCCAGCATGTTCCATGACAGTTATCTTTCTCAGCTGACATGTTGTATTTTGCTCCAGTCCCCAAGAGACGGGCTCTCATCAGTGGCCATGTGTTGGGGCTGCAAACGAACCAGTAAACAGTAGGGTGACTGTGGAATCAGCAAGAAAGCAGTCATCCATTCACTCAGCGTGGCTCAGTGGAAAGAGCACGGGCTTGGGAGTCCGAGGTCAGGGGTTCGAATCCTGGCTCTGTGACTTGTCAGCTGTGTGACTGTGGGCAAGTCACTTAACTTCTCTGTGCCTCAGTTCCCTCATCTGCAAAATGGGGACTGTGAGCCTCACGTGGGACAACCTGATTACCCTGTATCTACCCCAGCGCTTAGAACAGTGCTCTGCACATAGTAAGCACTTAACAAATACCAACATTAATACTGAGTACCTCCTGGGGGCTGGAGCACCGTGGGAGGAAAAAGAACAGGGCTGAAAACTGCCCGCAGGGTGTTCACCAACTAATTCAGCGGGAGCAGGAGGGAAGCAACAATTGACACAAGAAGACACATGAGGAGCAGTGTGGTCTAGTGAGTAGAGCACAGGCCTGGGAATCAAAAGGACTTGGGTTCTAGTCCCGGCTCTGCCACTCATCTGCTGGGTGTCCTTGGGGAAGTTGCTTCACTTCTCTGGGCCTCAGTTCCCTCATCTGTAAAACAGGGATTAAGACTGAGCCCCAGGAAGGACAGGGGTTGGGTCCAACCTGATTAGCTTATATTGACCCTAGGACTTGGAACAATGCCTGGCACATAGTATGTGCTTAACATATACTATTAAAAAGTAAAATCAGAAATAAAGAGCAGGTCTTCGATACTGTTTATTACTCTCCTCCCATTTGAAGCCTTACTGAAGGCACGTCTCCTCCAAGAGGCCTTCCCAGACTAAGCCCCACTTTTCCTCATCTCCCACTCCCTTCTGCACCACCCTGACTTGCTCCCTTTGCTCTTCCCCCCGTCCCCGTCCCATAGCTCTTATGTATATATCTGTATAGAGTTGCGATTTTATTTTATATTGATGTCTGTTTACTTGTATTGATGTCTGTCTCCCCCTGGCTAGACTGTGAGCTCGTTGTGGGCAGGGACTGTCTCTATTGCTGTACTTTCCAAAGTGCTTAGTACAGTGCTCTGCACACAGTAAGTGCTCAATAAATATGACTGACTGAACAAATGAACAAGGAGGGCCAGCCTCAGTCTGGCAACCACAAGAGCCGCAAATCTTTCAAAAAATCTAAACATTTGGAACCCTTGAAGGCTATTAAAGCTTCTTCCTGGTCTGGAATGGCCCCCCTCGGGTTGCGTGAGGGTGCAGTCGGCCTGCCTTAGCCCTCCGAGAGCAGAGGAGCCACTGAAGGCCACTGCTGCCTCAGTCTGTGAGCTCCCCCTCTAGACTGCAAGCTCGTTGTGGGCAGGGAATGTGTCTGTTATTCTTATACTGTACTCTCCCAAGTGCTAAGTAAGGTGCTCTGCACACAGTAAGTGCTCAATAAATACGACTGAATGGATTACCGCATCAGCTACTTCCTGCCAGGCTCTGGAAGAGAGCCATGACATCTGAGGCACGGATGACATTCTCAGGGGGATTGGCCACAAGGTACGGTGGCACTTTTCGTCGACACCACGAATCTCAAGTATTCCTAAGGGGAGTGTGCAGCTCGCCCTTAACGCTAACAGAAAAATAACTTAGTACCAAAATGACAACTGAGAAACAAAATGGGACCTTGATGCAACGGGTCGGATACTTTATAACCGACAACTCTCTCATAAAGGATTTCTTCCTGTAATCCACTTTTCATGTTGTGGCTGATCTAGTTTTAAATGACCCCGATATAGGGATTTCTGGCACTCCGGGTGGTGTCTCGTGACCATAATGCTGCATTAGCTGTGGCTATTCTATAGGTTTTCATTCTTGGCTATAGTTACTGCCATACCTTTATAAAAAGGGTAACATTTTAAAAATAAGTCTCTCTCCCTTATCCATACCTCACTTGATAAATTAGTACTTAAAGTAAACAACCAACATCTTAAACATCCTGCCTCTATTTCGGGGCACCTGTCTACACGTTAGAGCCTATCTATTTGTTTATTGCTGTAAGCATCACTACTTGACAGAGAGGATTTCAGCCCCAAAAACAACTACCGCAAGCCAAAGACGAGAGGATTACCACTCTACAGTCAGAGCACTGAGAGGAAGCCACTAAGGAATTGAATTTAGCCTGTGAGCCCATCACTGGGCAGAGACTGTCTCTATCTGTTGCCGAATTATACATTCCAAGCGCTTAGTATAGTGCCCTGCACATAGTAAGCACTCAATAAATACTAGTGAATGAATTTACTACTGGGAACCTTCCCCACTGTAGATATCGATCAGTGATTAGATGGACAAAAGAAGCAGTGTGGCCTAGTGGATTGAGCAGGGGCCTGGGAAGTCAGAAGGACCTGGGTTCCAATCCCGGCTCTGCCACTGGCCTGCTGTGTGACCTCGGACAAGTCACTTCACTTCTCTGTGCCACAGTTACCTCATCTATAAAATGGGATTAAGACTACGAGCCCCATGTAGAACATGGACTGTGTCCAACTCGATTATCTTGTATCTGTCCCAGCACTTAGTACGGTGCCTGGCAAATAGTAAACATTTTAACACGATTAAAATAAAAAAGCATTTGTTCAGATATTCTCCCACTCAATGAAAATTCCCCTTCTTCCAAGGCAAAAAAATGATAAGAAAGTAGAATGTTTTCATCTGCACCACTGCTACCTGTCACATATTCTTTAAAGTGAACTCCCTGGTGTTCACTTTATATATTTTGAACACAATAAACATGCTAATAGCCAGTTGCCAGTCTCCAAGCCCACCCACCTTCCTCTCCCCCGCCTTGGCATTAGGCTTTCCCTAGTCTACCCTTAGCTGCTGAGAAAGAGTCCCCAAGAAAAAGCTTTCTTACCATGGCACGAACAGGGAATGCCTGGACTGACTGGAGGGCAGCAGCCAACTGCAAACCCCAAAAGATAACTCCAGAAAGATGCGGCTTTTAAAAGGGCATTCTGCACCTACCTCCTCCTGGTTTTTGTTATTGTCAGAGACAGATTTTAAAGATATTCCACAGTGACAGTCACCTGGCTATCAGGATACAGTGTAACAACTTAATCATGGAGGATTTCAAAACCAGTAATTGGGATCTAATAATTATCTGATTTTCTGGTTTTAGAAGTACAATTCCCTGCAGGAATCAATGACAACCAATAGCAACCGGCAAAACTGTAACTGACCAAAATTTAAGCCTAAAGTGGATAAAGGGTTTTTGCTTTTTTGTTTTTTTTCTTTTAATAGTACTTGTTCAGCACTTATTATAAATCAGTCCCTCTATTAAGCACTAGGGTAGATACGAGAATCAGAATGAGCTCAGTTCCTGTCCCATAGGGGGCTCCGAATCGAAGTCAGAGGGAGGATTTAATCTCCATTTTACAGATGAGGTAAGTGAGGCACAGAACTGTTAAGTGACTTGCCCAAGGTCACAAGGCAGACAAGTGGCAGGACCAGAATTAGAACCCAGGTCCTCCGACTCCCAGGCCTGTGTGTTTTCCATTAGGCCACAGTACTTATAATAACAATAATAATGGTATTTGTTAGGCACTTACTATGTGACAAGCACCATTCTAAGAGCTGGAGTAGTTACAAGATAATCAGGTTGTCCCAAGTGGGGCAGACATAATCCTTATTTTCCAGATGAGATAACTGAGGCACAGAGAAGTGAAGTGGCTTGCCCAAGGTCACACAGCAGACAAGTGGCAGAGCTGGGATCAGAACCCATATCCTCTAACTCCCAAGCCCATGCTCTTTCCACAAAGCCTGCTGCTTCTCTTAACTAACTTCATCCGGGGGGTACACAGCATATTTTGAGACAAACATTATCAAAGAAGGATGTTCCCAAAAACAAAACAACACAAGCTCTCCCACGACCACTAGCTTCAGATCTTATTTTTTTATCGAACTGCTATCCTATCCCATTTTCAAATGAGAGGTTCCTCTGATAGTCTAAAACTTCCGATTTGGTGATTTCACATATCAGTAGTCCAGGGGCAAACCAGAAGCGGATGAAAGCTTGATTTCAATTGATGGGATTAATCATTCAGTGTACTATACACTTCAGGTGTGCAGAGCACTGGACTAAGCGCTTGAGAGAGTACGATATGACAGACTGCACTGCATTTAGACTAGTTGCTTTTATTATTAATAAGCGCCGTCGAGTCATTTCCGATTCATAGCGACTCCATGGATATACTTTCTCAGAACGTCCTGTCCTCTGCCATAATCCGCAACCTTTCTAATGGTCCTTCCACTAGTTGCTTACGAATGGAAAATACAAATAAGGGAATTCAATGCTTTACACGAAAGATGAGGGGCTGGATCCACCATGAACCGGTGAGATATGACACTGACTTCCCTTTTTGCCTCAAGCCACTTAGAAGTTGTAGTGGGTGGTACAAGCAACATCTTGCTGAAAGCCAGATGCTGAGTCTCAAAGAATCTTTCTTTTTTGAGCAAATTACTACATAAGCAAGATCTTAGTTCTGGAAAAAGTTGCCGTTACTTGTTCCATAATAGCATAATTATGTAGGTTACCTTAGAGCTGAATGGAAAAATGAGTAACCTATTTTCAATTCTTGTCTCTATACAAAAACATCCATTTACTGAAATGAGGGGACGGCTACCTTAAAAATATCTGCTTTTCTGAGGTGCTGCTTGGATTTGAGATGATGGATCCTAGCCGCAGGCTTTAGCTCTAAAATCGAGCTGTTCTAACTACAGCCCTATATTCGACAGGCCGCAGACTTAAGGCCCAAGGTCTCCAGGCGTAGTCCAGTGACTCGAGGTCAAAGAGATCCAGAGGAGTTTGGTGCGGCAAAAGAGAAAAGCGTGCAGCTTCCCAGTTCATCTGCTCGGGTCCACCCCGAGCCACAGAGCTCCCAGCTAAGAGCCGTGTGGATAACTGAGCAGCAGTAAGAGTGGGCGGCTGTAGTTTCATCGATATTCAAGCACCCGATAGAGTGGGAGTGGGGGAGGCTCTAAACAAGGGACGGGATAATAAAGACGACAAGAGGTGCAGCATGGCCTTGTGGGTTCAGCATGGGCCTGTTCGTCAGGAGGATCTGGGTTCTAGTCCTAGCTCTGCCCCTCATCTGCTGTGTGACCTTGGGCAAGTCACTTCGCTGCTCCGGGCCTCAGTTACCTCATCTATAAAACGGTGGTTAAGTGAGTCCCCTGTGGGACACGGACCGTTTCCAGACTGACTAGATTGTATCTACCCTGGCACTTAGTACAGTGCACAGAATAGTAAGCACTTAATACCATAAAATAAAAAAGAGGAGGGACAGCATTCATTCGATGGTATTTATTGAGCGCTTACTATTTGCAGAGCATTGTACTAAGCGCTTGGAATAAGCTCGAGTAGAAGGGGAAGCTAAAGGAATCTGAGCATAAACCAACTTACTCACTCTAACTTGAGCTCGTCTATCTCACCACTGACCCCTTGCCCAGGTCCTTCCTCTGGCCGGGAACATCTTCCCCTCAGTATAAGACTGACCGCTAATCTCCCCACCTTCAGAGCCTTCTGAAAATCACAACTCCTCCAAGAGGCCTTCCCTGATTAAGTCCTCTTTCCCTCTATTCCCTCTCCCTTCTGTGTCACCTATGCACTTGGACCTGGACCCTCTTGGATCTGGACCCTTTAAGCACTTGGTATGAATGCCACCCTCAGCCCCAGAGTAGTTAGGTACATGTACCTGTCTATTATTTATGCGTTTATACTGATTTCTGTCTCCTCCTCTAGACCGTAAGCTTCCTGGGAGAAGGGAAGGTAGCTACCAACTCCACTGTGCTGTCCTCTCCCAAGAGCTCAGTGCAGTGCTCTGCACATGGCAAGCCCTCAATAAATTCCACTGATTGACTGACGGAGGTCAGGAGGAATGTTGCTACGGGCAGATGGATCCGTCAACTCCTTTAGAAGCACCTCGGAAAAACTGTCTAGATTTGGATCAGACTGGCGTAGGTAAGGGGGTAGGTAGCCCCTGGCAAAACACTACTGCTCTGGCACCACCCCCAGATCCACAAAATTCCTGTAGGATTCTAAGTCCCAAGAGTGAGGAGGGACGACGGGGCTTGTGAGACGGCTGGTGTTGTGTGAGCGGCTTCACTCCTACTAGAAGGGAGGATGGCGGCCCCTTGGGGGTTCACCTTGGATCAGGCTGGCCCTCAGACTCTCGCCCTGGCAGAGCTTTACTGCGATACACAAACGAGTCCCACGGTGGGTTGAATTTGGAAAGCCTTATGCTGAAATAAAAGCTGTTACATTTATGAGAATCAGAATAGCTTTGCCTCCCAGCCCACCGCTGATATCGTAAGCCCCAAAAATAAACCCGGAGTGATGATGGCTCCCCACGGCTTCTACCATGGCAGGATCTAGTACTACTGGGACGTGCGTGGCCCGAGGCTGGGGCTTATGATAAGACGCTAAATAAGAAGCCAAAAGGCCTTAAGCACTGCACTGTATGAACCGGTGGTAGCACTTGAATGCCCACTATGTACCTAAGCACATGAGAAGTACCAGGCAAGAGCGAGACACTTTTTTTACCCAAGGAGTATATGCTAACAGGGGAGGAGGATGTAAAAATAATTACCGTCAGAATAATCAAAATAAATTAATACCTAAGTGCTGACGGGTACGAATGATGTACATAAGTGCTAGAAATAGCTGCTGGTTTTATGATAATAATAATAATAATAATGGTGTCTTAGGCACTGACTATGTGCCAAACACCGTATTAAGTGCTGAGGTAGATACAAGATGATCAGGTCCTCCATGGGACTCACGGGAGGAGGGAGAACAGATATTGACTCTCCATTTTACAGATACGGCACAGAGAAGTTGAGTGACTTGCCCAAGGTCACAAAGCAGGTAAATGGCAGTCAGAATTAGGTCCCAGGACCCAGATCTTTCCACTATGCCCCACTGCTTCGTATGATTTGAGATGCTGGGAATTCATCAGGGAATGATGTTGGAGGAGATGGGTTTTTAGAAGGGCTCTGAACAGAGGAGAGGGGAGCTGTGGCCTGACAGATCTGGGGAGGTTGTGAGTTCCAAGCCGGGGAAACGGGCTAAGCGAGGGGGTGGGATGGGGAGAGTCGAGAACGAGTGAAAGTTGGGTTAGCTTCATGGGAACCCAAAGGGCGGGTTGGGGATGGGTAAGTGAAAAGAGCAGCTATATAAGGGAGTATGAGCTAGCGGAGGACCTTGAATCCAAACTGCCAAATTCTGCTTGATGCAGAGGGACACGGGGAGCTAGTGGGAGGAACTGGCAGAGCTGAGAGATGGGTGCTGAGCTATACGGTCACCCATTTAAAAGCATTCCTTCGCCACGCTACATTTAATGGGGCCTTTTAAGAAAACTGTTACGTGTCAATCCTCACAGAGTCGATCAATCGGCGGTATTTAATCAGCGCTCACTGTGTGCAGAGCACTCCACTAAGGGCTTGGGAGGGTACAATACAATCACGTTGGTAGCCATGATCCCTGCCCACAAGGAATTTACAGTCAAGAAGAGACAGACATTAAAATAAAGCAACAGATAGGCTAAAGGGGAGAACATCAAGGACGTGTACAAGAGTGTTGGGGTGGGGATGGGGGGGAAGAACATCAAGTGCAGATGGCGTACACAGCCAAGAGGATAGGCAATACAAAACAGTCTACTACTAGGCTACCGCGGAAGAGCCACCTTCAAAACCATCCAAGAGATCACCGGGATATCAGGGATGTTTGGAATACAGCTTTGGGAATCAGAGAGAGATTGTACCCTAGCCATTTTGTATCAGTAATGGGTCCAAGCAACAACCCGTCTTGATCGGAGAAGTGACTTCACACAGAGGGAGTTGCAGTCCCCAAAACACTTCAGTGTAATTGCAGTACCTATTGTAGCCTTAAATCCTTGTTGGCCTTGGAGGGAAAAGTTTCTAAGTACTCGATGCACAGTGATAAACGTGCTGATTTGAGAAGAGTCTGCCTGTGTAAAGGTAAACTCAAATGCAGACAGGATAACCACAGTGAATATTTGTTCTCAGTAATGAAAAGAAAATAACTCTATTTTCCTAGAATTTCAGTCTCCACCCAGCTTTCCCTCCACGCACTTCACGACAATGCAGTACCTTTTGATGATATGTCATTTTAGAAAATGCTGAGGGTTTGCAATTTCTCAAAGCAACAACATCTTAGTAACAAGCAACTTATGTTAGCATCTTTGGTCAACATCTCATCTCTCTCCATTATTAACTAAGGCAACCTAAACAGAAACCAGATTGAAATCCACTTTTGGAATGGGTGTTGCGCTTAGCCGAGCTTTAGCACAATTTCATCCTTCTGTGAAACCTATGTTAATTTGCTGATAATCGGATTTGATCTCCGCATGGTGAAGTCGTTTGCAAATGAATGAAGTATAAGAAAAGGAGCCCTAGCTTTTTAAACCATCGTATTTATCGAGTGCTGTGTGCAGAGCACTGTGCTAAGCCCTTGGGAGAGTACATAGACTGTAACGGAGTTGGTAGACTCATCCCCTGCCCACAGTGAGCTTCCAAGAGGAGAAATTAAAAAGCCACCCTCGGTAGCTTCTGTAGTACTACTGGTTTCTCCCAGCCCGGTCGTTTTCCAAAATGACCGGCGGTGGGGGAAATAAAAAAGTAGGATTGGTAGGTCTTCTCCCCTCTTCCCTTTCCCTCCCTTCTCGGTCAAGCTGCGGAGAGGGTCGGTCTTACTTTCCACTTCCTCTACTTTCTTCCCATATATCTCCTCCACTGATAGGTTGCCCTCCTTCATTAATCTTCACCTGTAAATGATGCAGCGAAGACGTTTCCAACTGGTTAACTTGACAAACTTTGTGGGCTGGTTGCGGACTGCCTTCCAAAGCAACAGCAGAAGGATCAACAGGCCGAGACGGGCAAGCTCGGGTGGGGAGTAGGCCAGGAAGCAAGCGGGCAGACATCTCCATAAACAACAGACCATGGAAACAGGGGTCATGACGGGTAAGCAAGGCGGACTACACGTGCCTTTAAGCCGGTGCCACATTTAGGGCACTTGCTCTCTCAGAGTTGCAGTAACATCTTCTGATAGAAGATAACATCCACATAGGGTTGTAAGCACCACCTCTGTGATTCTATTGTTCGTAAGAATGCTCCTTCCTCCTCTGGCATTTTCTTTTTTTAAAAAAACTCCACAACAAAAACCTTTCTGGGGAGGGTCACGCAGCCAAGATTGGAAACTGACAACTTTTTGGTCTCACCACGTTCCTTTCTGCCACCACAAGGCCCTGTGGGCTGTGGGAAACTAACCCACTTGCATTCAATTCCACCTTTACCGAGAAGAGCTTCCCACGTAGGAGCTGAAAATTAAACATGTTTGTTTCGCTTTAGTAGTTCGACAGCAACCGTTCTGACAAAAGAAGGAAGACGACAGCAGGAAAGAAAACGCAAGGAGCAAGTGAATTACATTTTAGAATCAAGTTCAGCAGTTTAAAAAAACTCAATTATACGGTGTAAGTTTGGTGATCCCCAAAAAAGACTACAACCAGTGTTCTAAAACCTTGAACCAAAGGCGTGATGAGTCAATTCGTTTAAAAAAAATAATAAAAGATGAAAGCAATTTGGAGATATCGCTTCATTTGCCAGACATATAGGAAGCTTGAAACCCTAAGAGTTGAACGTATTTATCATCTTCCAAAGTCTCTGGAAACGTTAATCGACCGTGACCTGACAAAGGCATAGTACCCTTAATTAAGAGGTGCGTTCAGATACGGAATCACATAGAGGTTAGTAATCCGAAATTCCCGTACCCAACTCAGACTTCAGCCATCTAGCTTGGTTTACAAAACTAGCTGGGCCTTCCGAACGATCAAACCTCAAACTGTCAAAAGATACGACATTCATTTTAGTAAGCGGGAGCGCTAGGTGTAAGTTTAAGGTACCGGCGAGACCAGGCAAATGATCGAGGCCAAGGAAGTTTTTTTAAAAGAGTTAACTAGAACACTACGTCCCGAGAGCAACACATTAAATGACAGTGCAAAGCCTTGCATTAATCTTTGGCCCAAAGTCTTAAAATTCAGAATCGAAATTGAAAAACCAACACGACACCGTTATCCCCACTTTCTGAACTTGTATTAAGTCAACTTTAAAAAACGTCTCTAAAATCAGAGTAAATATGAAGACAAACAGTGGAAAATGGCCCGATGATATTTCTTTTAAGAACCTCACTTTATATGGGCCTTTAAATTTTGATTTATTCAAGAAACACACTTGACAAACTCTTCAAAGGGAACTTGATTTTGATGCGCTTGCTCACGATTCCCCCCGACCACCACCCGCCCAAAGGGAAAATGAGACTAGAACCTATAGGTGAAGAATTAAGTTTTAAATGTTTCTTTTGATACTAGAAGGCGGGCGCCATATAACACCGTCAGTGACAATGTGGCTATTGGATTCCTCCGGAAACTCAGAAAATACCAGCCGCTTGGCCAAGGTTAGTCTGTTTATAAAGCGATTGATGTTCGGAGACATCCCAGTGCCCCAGAGTTTCCTGAATTGTACCCACTGTGCCTACGCTGTCCAAATATCCGCCTCCAGGTAGCACTGAAAGACTGGGAATCCACCAACTCTGGGTCTTTTTTCAAGAGGGCCTGCTTAACCCTCAAGTGGTGCTCTGCTGCAGAAAGTGGCATCTTAGGTACCGTCCTTCTCAGGAGCGCGCGGCACCGCACCGAGAGGAGGCGGCTGACTCAAGTCCCCGCTGCAGGTTGTCAGGCACCCGATGACACCACACCACAAGCGCCTAAACCCAACTGGAATGAGGATTTATTCCTCACGAGAAGGCCGGCGCTGGATAAAATGCTTCCGCTGGGATTCTCGTCCCCCTGGGAGGGCCCCACCATTCGCTCAGACAGAAAAGTGATGGGGAGAGGGAAGGGGGCACCTAAAAGGCAAAGAACTTTGGGGAAACTGGAGTTGGACCCCTGAAGGTTTGCACCCTTCCCTACGCCACGGCTCGAATTCCTGGCCCTGGAAACCGAGCTGTTTGGGGGGCAGGGGGGAAAATGGGGATGTGCCCCTTCCCGCGTCCCGGGGCTGGCGGTCCCTGTGGAGCTGAAGGGAAGGTAGGAAGATGGGGAGGCGACGGGAGGGGAGGAAAGCCTCCCGGCCCGAGGCAGAGCAGGTCACCGGGCAGGGGGTCACCGGGCACACGGGGCAAGATACAGGGGACAAAATACAGGGGGCAAAACACAGGAGGCAGGGGCACCGGCCACGGAGTGGGACATAGGGAGGACACGGGGGCAAGACACAGGGGGCGGGGCACTGGCCATGAAGTGGGACACAGGGGGCAAGACACGGGGGGGAGACATGGGGGGGGAGACACGGGGGGGAAGAAGACACGGGAGGGGAGAAGACACGGGGGGGGAGAAGACACGGGGGGGGGAAGAAGACACGGGGGGGGGAAGAAGACACGGGGGGGGGAAGAAGACACGGTGGGGGGAAGAAGACGGGGGGGGGGAAGAAGACGGGGGGGGGGGGAAGACACGGGGGGGAAGACGACACGGGGGAGAAGACGACACGGGGAGAAGACGACACGGGGAGAAGACGACACGGGGGGGAAGACGACACGGGGGGGAAGACGACACGGGGGGGAAGAAGACACGGGGGGGAAGAAGACACGGGGGGGAAGACGACACGGGGGGGAAGACGACACGGGGGGGAAGAAGACACGGGGGGGAAGAAGACACGGGGGGGAAGAAGACACGGGGGGGAAGAAGACACGGGGGGGTGAGGTACCAGCCATGAAGTGGGACATAGGGAGGCCACAGGGGGGCAAGACACGGGGGGGAGGGAGACACGGGGGGGGAAGACACGTGGGGGGAAGACACGGGGGGGAAGACACGGGGGAAGGGGCACCAGCCATAGAGTGGGACATAAGGAGGACACGGGGGGGAAGACACGGGGGGCAAGGGCACTGGCCATGCAGTGGGACCCAGGGGGCAGGAGCCAGGGGGCAAGACCCGGGGGCAGGGGCACCAGCCACGAAGCGGGACCCAGGGGGGCAGGACACGGGGGAGTAGACCCGGGGGGCAGGGGCACCGGCCACGGAGCGGCACGCAGAGGGCAGAGAGGGGGCCCGGCGGAGAAGAGGAGGAGCAGGAGGAGGAGGAAGAGGAGGAGGAGGACGGGGACGCCCGAGGGGATGTCGGTCGGGGCCGGGAGGCCGAGCCCCCCGAGGCCCGGGACCCCCTCGGCTCCGCGCTGCCGGCCGAGCCTCACCTGGGCCCGCCGCTCCTGCGGGACGGGACGAGACGGGGCGGGGCGGTGCGGGGCGGTGCGGGGCGGCCGGTCCTGCGCGGGCCGGGAGGGAGCGGGCCCGAGCGGCCCCGGAGCCTGCAGGCCGCACACCCCCGCCGGGAGCAGCAGCGGCGGCGGCGGCAGGAGCACGAGGACGACGAGGACGAGGACGACGACGACGACGAGGAGGAGGAGGAGGAAGGTGCGGGGGTGAGCGCGGGGTGGGTGCGGGTCCCGGCCGGCGTCCGCGCCGCCCGGAGAAAATGTCAGCAGAGGCCGTTGGGCTCCGCGCCTCACTTCCGCCCGGCACCACCGAGCCCGCCCGCCCGCGCGGCTAGAGCGCCGCCCGCGCCCCCGCACGCACGGGCTAGAGCGCCGCCCGCGCCCCCGCCCGCGGGGAGGCGGGGAGGAGGGGAGGCGCGCCGGCCGCGGACGGAGGCCCGCAGCGCCCCCTGCCGGCTCCCCCGGCCGCGCTCCTCCCACTGCAGCGCCCCGGCTCTGCCCCCCGCCCCTCCGTCCGGGGCCCGGCCCGCAGGCGGAGAGGAAAGGACCGGCCGGGGGAAACGCTCAGCGCAGGGCTCCGCACCCCCCAAAGCCTCCGTCCGCACGATGCAGCCGATGAAACCGAGGGCATGCCACCGGCTGGGAGAGGGATGAGGCCCCGGCGGCCTCAGCAGGGATAATAAGGAAGGCGTGGGTTAAGCGCTGACCATGTGCAGAGCGCTGTTCTCAGCGCTGGAGAGGACACAAGCTGCCCGTTTGACAGACGAGGGGACTGAGGCCCAGAGAAGCGAAGTGACTGGCCCACAGTCCCCCAGCTGGCAGATGGCGGAGCCGGGATTAGAACCCATCACCTCTGGCTCCCAAGCCCGGGCTCTTTCCACTGAGCTGTTGGTATGTGCTAAGCGCTTACTGTGTGCAGAGCGCTGTTCTAAGCGCTGGGGAACATTCAGGGTCATCAGGTTGTCCCACGTGAGGCTCACAGTCTTCATCCCCATTTGACAGACGAGGGGACTGAGGCCCAGAGCAGCAAAGTGACTTGCCCACAGTCACCCAGCTGGCAGATGGCGGAGCCGGGATTAGAACCCATCACCTCTGGCTCCCAAGCCCGGGCTCTTTCCACTAAGCTGTTGGTATTTGTTAAGCGCTTACTCTGTGCAGAACACTGCTCTAAGTGCTGGGGGAGATCCAGGATCATCAGGTTGTCCCACGTGAGGCTCACAGTCTTCATCCCCATTTTACAGATGAGGGAACTGAGGCCCAGAGAAGCAAAGTGACTTGCCCACAGTCATCCAGCTGACAAGGGGCAGAGTGGGGATTCGAACCCATGACCTCTGACTCCCAAGCCCGGGCTCTTTCACTGAGCCATGCTGCAAAGTGCTTACCATGTGCAGAGCGCTGTTCTCAGCGCTGGAGAGGACACAAGGTGATCATTTGACAGATGGGCTCGTGCCCATTTTGCAGATGAGGGGACTGAGGCCCAGAGAAGCAAAGTGACTTGCCCACAGTCACCCAGCTGGCAGATGGCAGAGCCGGGATTAGAACCCATGACCTCTGACTCCCAAGCCCGGGCTCTTTCCACTGAGCTGTTGGTATTTGTTAAGCGCTTACTGTGTGCAGAGCACTGTTCTAAGCGCTGGGGGAGATACAGGGTCATCAGGTTGTCCCACGTGAGACTCACAGTCTTCATCCCCATTTTACAGATGAGAGAACTGAGGCCCAGAGAAGCAAAGTGACTTGCCCACAGTCACCCAGCTGACAAGGGGCAGAGGCAGGATTCGAACCCATGACCTCTGGCTCCCTAGCCCGGGCTTTTTCACTGAGCCATGCTGCAAAGCGCTTACTATGTGCAGAGCACTGTTCTAAGCGCAAGGGTAGATACAGGGTAATCAGGTTGTCCCGCATGAGGTGCACAGTCTTCTTCATCCCCATTTAACAGATGAGGGAACTGAGGCCCAGAGAAATGAAGTGACTTGCCCACAGTCACCCAGCTGACAAGTGGCAGAGCCGGGACTCAAACCCATAACCTCTGGCTCCCAAGCCCGGCCTCTTTCCACTGAGTCACGCTGCTTCTACAGAGAATCGTCCCACTTTTGGGATGGGGATGGGGATGGGAATGGGGATGGGGTCGCTCTGGAAGGTTTGATCCTTCACAACCTTCTCCACATGGTCCCTGTTAGCTCCGTTGCCCAACTGTAACGCGGCCCAGTCCATCGAGCCCAGGCCTGGGAATCAGAAGGTCGTGGGTTCCAATCCCCGTGCCGCCACCCATCTGCCCTGTGACCTTGGGCAACTCACTCCACTTCTCTGGGTCTCAGTGACCTCATCTGGAAAATGGGGATTAAGACTCTGAGCCCTGTGGCGGATGGGGATCGTGTCCGACCTGATGACCTTGCATCAACCCCAGCGTTTAGAACGGTGCCTTGTGTGTAATAAGCGCTTAACAAATACCATCATTTTAGAGAAGCAGAGTGGTTTAGCGGAAGGAGCCTGGGCTTAGAAGTCGGAGGTCGTGGGTTCTAATCCCCACTCCGCCGTCTTTCAGCTGTGTGACTCTGGGCAAGGCACTTCACTTCTCTGGGTCTCAGTGACCTCATCTGGAAAATGGGGATTAAGACTCTGAGCCCTGTGGCGGACGGGGATCGTGTCCGACCTGATGACCTTGTATTGATCCCAGCGCTTAGAACGGTGCCTGGTACCTATTAAACCCTTAACAAATACCATCATTTTAGAGAAGCAGTGTGGCTTAGTGGAAGGAGTGTGGGCTTAGGAGTCAGAGGTCATGGGTTCTAATCCCCGCTCCGCCATCTATCAGCTGTGTGACTTTGGGCAAGTCACTTCACTTCTCTGGGCCTCAGCGACCTCATCTGGAAAATGGGGATGAAGATGGTGAGCCCCACGTGGGACAACTTCATGACCTGGTATCAACCCTAGCGCTTTGAACAGTGTTTTCACACAGTAAGCGCTTAACAAATCCATGATTATCATTATTTATTATTGTACTTTCCCAGCGCTTAGTCCAGCCACAGTAATTGCTCAATAAATACAATCGACTGTATTGGATAATGACCTGGAATGCGTCACCTGGAGATTTTTCAAGAGGTGGGGAACCACCACTGGTTCATTCATTCATTCGATAGTATTTATTGAGCACTTACTATGTGCAGAGCACTGTACTAAGTGCTTGGAATGTACGAATCGGCACTGGTTGCAGGATGAGGTACGAGTAGCGGAATTGTGCCCGAGTTGGAATGAACCATTTTCCCTGCCCAAGCTCAGGGCCCTTACAGGTTAGGCCCAATTTTACTTGAACCCATTGATTCAGTTATTGGTTGCCAATAACAATAACTATGGTGTGTGTTAAAGCGCTTACTGTACTGAGCGCTGGAGGGGGATACAGACAGATCGGGCCGGACACGGTCCCCATCCCACGTCGGGACGCACGGTGTCAATCCCCACTTTACAGGGGAGGTAACTGAGGTACAGAGAAGTGAAGGGACTTGCCCCAGGTCCCACAGCAGACAAGTGGCAGAGCCAGGATTAGAATCCACGACGGCCTGACGCCCAGGCCCCGGGCTCTATCCGCTACACCATTCTACAAAGCCTCGAATAAAGAAAGGAGAAGAGAGGCACACCTTCCGTGAGCCATGCCTAAACTGAGAATCCAGAATATAAATTACTTCATCATCATAATAATTATGGTACTTGTTAAGTGCTTACTATGTGCCAAGCCCTGTTCTACAAAAGCAGTGTGGCTTAGTGGAAAGAGGCCGGGCTTGGGAGTCAGAGGTCTTGGGTTCTAATCCGGGCTCCGCCACATGTCAGCTGTGTGACTTTGGGAAAATCACTCAACTTCTCTGTGCCTCAGTTACCATATCTGTAAAATGGGGATTAAGACTGTGATCCCCAAGAGGGCCAACCTGATAACTTTGTATCTATCCCAGCACTTAGAACAGTGCTTGGTACATAGTAAGTGCTTAACAAATACCATTATTATTATTATTAAGCACTGGAGTAGATACAAATTAACCAGGTTGGACACAGTCTCGATCCCACGTGGGGCTCATACTCTTCATCCCCATTTTTCACAGATGAGCTGAGACCCAGAGAAGTGAAGTGACTTGCCCAAGATCACACAGCAGACAAGTGGCAGAAGGGGAATTAGAGCCCAGGTCCTCTGACTCCCGGACCCGAGCTCTACCCACTACACCAGGCTGCTTCTCGCAGCGGGGACAGAGAACGTGTCTACCGATCCTGTTACCTTGTACTCTCCAAGCACGCGGTACCCTGCTCGGCACACAGAAAGCGCTCAGTAAATGCAGTGATGATTGATCGACGTATTGAAAATAAAGAGCATCATGCGGCTGGAGGACGCCTTGCAGTCCACCCTGTGCCTGAGACCACTCCAGAAAGTGGCCTGGATTTTTAAAAATGCCAGAAGAGAAGAGGGAGGCCACAATCTACTCTGGTTAATTCATTCTAGGCTCGGAACCCTTGCTCACCCAGACGATTATTCTTGATGTTTAGCCATAACGGAATCTACTCCAGCCGCCCCCCTCCCTCTTTTTAATCTCAATTAGGCAAGGATCGAGCTTTCACTTCAATTGTTATTGATTTTAGCCCCCCTGGGTGGCTTGGCACTGCATTTAAAGCTCCTCTCTTCCAGCTATTCCTGAACCAAGCCAACATGGCCGGGACTCAAAAGGCTCGAATATAAAAAGTTGAAGCGCATCGCTAGGATTGATTCCTAAACCCCTTGTTAGGCAGAAGACTGTTTCTTAGGAACGTAGATAGAGGACCTGGGTTCTAATCCCAGCTCCCCCTGACTTGTCTGCTGTGGGACCTTGGGCAAGTCACTTAACTCCTCTGTACTTCCGTTACTTCATCTGTAAGACCGTGAGCCCCGTGTGGGGACATGGACTGTGTCCAACCTGATTAGCTTGTATTTGCCTCGGTGCTTAGTAGAGTGCTTGACATCTAGTAAGTATGTAACATTATTATTATTAATTGATCATTGATAATAATAGTAACTTATGTTATTGCTGAACTGTACTTTCCAAGAGCTTAGTACAGTGCTCCGCACCCAGTAAGATCTCAATGAATACGATTTAGTGAATGAATTTTAAAAATACCATTAAAAAAATGTGCACGGTAAACATGGAGACATGAAAGAATGAAGCAGAGACTTACCCAAGTTTTCCCAGCCAGAGGGAGGGTAGCCCCAAGGTTTGGCAAAACTGATATTCTCCACCACCAACCTCTTCTGTCACTGACCAAGAAAGTCATTTTTGCCATTAAAAAAATTTTTTGAAAAGTGCTATGGAGCTTGACAGATTTCCTGGTGATGGAGTCATCACCCAAAGAGAGACCAAAGTTGCTCAGAAATGCAGCTGGTCTCAGAAAGACAGATACTCTGCCCTCACAGGTTCTCAGCCCTCTATCTAGGGTGGAATTTAATATCTCGAAACTATTCTCCATCAGAACCGCACAACTCTCCCTAACGCAGACCCTTCGCAAGGGCAATTCAATCCCTTCCCACCCCACCTATGTCCCCCCTCTCTCCTTCCTATCACATCTGCAGGGGAGGAGACGTGGGGGGAGAGGGGACTCAGAAAGACCGGCCGGATCCTTTTATGCTTCTGCCTTCAATAACTCAGTGATTCTCTCAAAGTTCTTTTTATTCCCTAACCCCTCGTGTCCCACAGCACCCCTTAGGCCAAAGGAAAAAAGACAAAAACAAGCCTCCTCACTGTTCCTCTGCCATTTGTCAGCCTCTGGGATGTTCTCTCCCAATCTTTGAGAAGACAGGGGCAGGACTCAGGAAGGTGGAGTCAGGCTCACCTCATTCCAAGAGCAAATAGTTTACTGCTACCACCAACCAGCTGTTTTCGGCCTCAGCAACCCTCTCAAAACCCGCGGGATCGCTGCTGAAAGGAAAACAAAAAAATTCCATCTGGAAGACGCGTGGTCAGTGAGCTTCGGAAGCTCGGGGGGGGGAGTGAGAGACGGGGAAGAGCCGCTGTGACCCTGGAACAACATAATGGACGGAGCACGGTCCTGGCAGTCAGAAGGACCTGGGTCCTAATCCCAGTCTGCCACTTATCTGCCCTGTGACCTTCGGCAAATAATAATAATGTTGGTATTTGTTAAGCGCTTACTACATGCAGAGCACTGTTCTAAGCAGTGGGGTAGATACAGGGTCATCAGGTTGTGTCACATGAGGCTCACAGTCTTAATCCCCATTTTACAGATGAGGGAACTGAGGCACAGAGAAGTGAAGTGACTTGCCCATAGTCACACAGCTGACAAGTAGCAGAACGGGGATTCGAACCCATAACCTCTGACTCCCAAGCCCAGACTCTTTCCACTGAGCCACGCTGCTTCCCAAATCATTTGACTTCTGTGGGCCTCAGTTACCTCGACTGTAAAATGGGGATTAAGATTATGAGCCCTATGTGGGGGAGGAACTGTACCCAACTCGATTATCTTGTATCTACCCCAGCGCTTAGTACTTAGTACTAGTAAGCACTTAACAAATACTGCAATCATCATTATTCTTAGTATCTGTAAAATAGGGATGAATACTGTGAGCCCTATGTGGGACAGAGACTGTGTCCACCTGAATAGCTTGTATCTACCCTAGTGCTTAGTACAGTGCCTGGAACATAGTAAGTGTTTAATACATTTATTTTATTTATTTATATTACTGTCTGTCTCCCCCTCTAGCCTGAAAGCTTGTTGTGGGCAGGGGATGTGTCTGTTTATTGTTATATTGTGCTCTCCTAAGCGCTTAATTACAGTGTTCTGCACCTGTAAATGCTCAATAAATATGATTGAATGAATAAATCAATGAATGAATAAATACCATTAAAAAGACAAAAAACAGCCATTCTGGGACTGTTCCTTGTCCCAGAGCAGGTTCTGGTCAGTTCCAGTTTACTTTCCGGATTGCTGGGAATCCTGACCCCTCCCCTCAACCCACTCTTGCCCCATTTGAGACACAGTGTCCTAACCTGATCTCCCCACAACCCTGCACCTGACCAAGTTGGGATCCCTCACGCTGCTCATTGGTAGGGCCTTCCCCTAAGTCAGAAGGACCTGGGAGTCAGGAGGACCTGGGTTCTAATCCCCGCTCTCCCTCTCATCTGCTGTGTGACCTTGTGCAAGTCACTTCACCTCTCTCCGTTTCAGTTACCTCAACTGTAAAATGGTATTAGGACTGTGAGCCCGATGTGGGACAGGGACTGTGTCCAATCCAATCAATCTATCAGTGAATCAATGGTATTTATTGAGTGGTTACTCTGTGCACAGCACTGTGCTAAGAGCTTGGGAGAATACGATGCAGCATAATTAGCGGACACGTTTCCTGCCCAGAGTGAGCTAACAGTCTGGAGGACCAGTCTATAATCTAGAGGAAAGGTTAAGACTGTGAGGCCCATGCCAACCTGGGACTGTGTCAACCTGATTATCTCTTATCTACCCCAGAGCTAGGTACAGTGATTTACATATGGTTGGCATTTAACAAACACCATTAAAAAAAAAAGAAATCTTAATTTTAGAACATGCACACATCGGCTGTAAATCTCCTTGGCCTGCTGCAGCTTGTATTTCTAGTAGACCATAGATATGCAGCCAAACTCATCACATGTTCGCATCGAGAAGCAGCATGGCGTAGTGGATTGAGCAAGGGCTTGCAAGTCAGAAGATCCACTGTGGGACCTTGGGCGAGTCACTTAACTTCTCTGTGCCTCAGTTACCTCATCTGCAAAATGGGGATTGAGACTGCGAACCCCACATGGGACATGGACTGTGTCCAACCTGATTACCTTGTATCTAGTCCAGTGCCTAGTCCAGTGCTTGTCACATAGGAAGTTGCTTAACAAATACGATAAAAAAACTCTTTCTTTGCTGCATTCTGCTCCTCCCCACCAGGAAGACGGGGAAACCTTGTAAACATATTGTTTTTGAGGCAATGCTTGTCTTTTATTTCCAGCTTTATTTAAAGGCCACGTGGTGCAAGCATATAGTCTGTTGCTCTCTTCCTCTCTGAGTGGGCCTGATTCGTGGCCAAGCGGGCCTGAGAGTCAGAAGGTCCTGGGCTCTAATCCTGACTCTGCCACTTGTCTGCTGTGTGACCTTGGGAAAGTCACTTAACTTCTCTGTACCTCAGTTACCTCATCTGTAACATGAGGATTGAAACTGTGATCCCTAAAAGGGACAGGAACTGTACCCAAGCTGATTATCTTGTATCTCTCTCAGGGGTTAGAACAGTGCTTGACCCATAGTAAGTTCTTAGCAAATACCACACATAAAAGAAAAGAGCTTAGAAGTCATCTGACTGGTTGTTGCAGGATAGTGCTGCCACTGCCTGGAACGAGCCAGATCCTACATCCCCACAGAACCTGGGTTAAGGATGATGCCGACTGAGTTGTGCAGAGGGGCTAGGCCCACCTCACCCCCTGAATTGAATTCCCCAAACCCTTGCAGCAAAGAGGAAGGAAAAACAAACTACCAACTCTTCCCACCCTTCCTCCCAACAACCCCCCCCCACCCCCCCCCCCCAGAAAGCACGAGTCCATGGTGAAATAAAGGAGTTTTGGCTTTCCCTAGTACTTGGAAATAGACTGGCTGCCTACCCAGAAACAGACTGCTCCCAGGAGCATTGCCTCAACTTTCCATACAGACTGGGATAGATTCTTAGAAGGAGCTGGTCTCTGCTCCAATTACTCTCCAATCCCTTGCAGGAGTCTGGCTCACATCGGCAGAGAGCACCGAGCTGACTGGATGAATTCATTATTGAACACGAAGGGCATCTGAAACCTCCGCTTCTGGAGAAATCTCCACCACCGGAGACATAAAGAGAGAGACATTCCCCTCTGTGAAGGGCCTGGAGCATTATTTGGGGGGTACCCAGATGCCCAGCTGAGCCCCTCACTCCCGCTCAAAGTCTTTTCCCCAAAGACATTGATCTTTGGCTGCTGGCAACCACCAGGAGCAAAAGGCTTCTGAGTGAAAAACAAAAACAACCTCCCTGCACATAAGACCTAGGGCAATCCTGTAGGGAGAAGGACCACTGATTGTGTCCATGGAGCAACCCCTCTGCTTCAGTTCATGCCTGGGAGAAAGCTTGAATCAATCAGTGGCATTTATTGAGCACTTACTGTGCACAAAGCACAGTACTGAACACTTGCTATACAATACTGAGCACTTGTTATACAATATAACAGGATTGGTAGAGCCGTTCCCTGCCCACAAGAAGTTTAGAGAGGCGAGAAAGCTTCAAGAATAGCAACACACACACACATCCCGCTCCCGTCATCCCATTTCCTCCTGTGCCTTGCAAAGGTCGAGAAGAGGAAAAGGGGAAGTTGAGATGCATGCAATGTTTCCCCCACAACAGAGAGCTCAGGAGTTGTAATAATAATGGTGGTATTTGTTAAGCGCTTACTATGTGCAAAGCACTGTTCTAAGCTCTGGGGGGATACAAGGTGATCAGGTTGTCCCATGTGGGGCTCACAGTTTTCATCCCCATTTTACAGATGAGGTAACTGAGGCACAGAGAAGTTAAGTGACTTGCCCAAAGTCACACAGCTGACAAGTGGTGGAGCCGGGATTCAAACCCATTACCTCTGACTCCCAAGCCCGGGCTCTTTTCACTGAGCCACACTGCTTCTCTAGAGCTCCAAGGATATACGGAGAGCTCCAAGGATATACCCAGACTCTAGCGGATAGAGCCCGGGCCTGGGGGTCAGAGGACCTGGGTTCTAATCCCAGCTCTGCCACTTCAATCAGGGGTATTGATTGAGCTCTTCCTGTGTACAGAGCACTGTACTAAGCGTTCGGGAGAGTATAATACAACAGAGTTGATAGACACGTTCCCCTGTCTGCTGGGTGACCTTGGGCAAGTCATTTAACTTCTTTGTTCCTCAGTTACCTCATCTGTAAAATGAGGATTAATGTGTGAGTCCTATGTGGCAAAGGAACTGTGTCCCATCCATTTATCTTGTATGGAATCCAGTGCTTAGTACAGTGCCTGTCACATAGCGCTTAACAAATACCACACAATAAAGGTCACGGTTTTTACACATTCAGCATACCTTTAACTGGGCTAATCTAAATGGACTCCTAAAAAAGTCATGTTCCCAGAGAAGCCATGGCCCAGTTAGTCCGTCAATCATCAGTCAATTGTATTTATTGAGCACTTACTGGGCTATAATAAGCACTGTACTTTGAACACTTTGCTAAGCACTTGGGCGAATACAGTATAACAGTATCCAGATTTACTCCATGCCCATGACAAGTTTATAATCTAAACCCAAAGCTAGCTACTCAGAAAATCTCAGATTCTACCACAACACACACACACACACACAACCACACCACCCTCTGAATTAATCCTATTTCAAATAAATCCAGACTCACCATTGTTCCATGCACGCCACAGCTGGAACCAAGAATTATGTACCAAATTCATATGAGAGCTCAAAATAGTATTTCTGGTTGCCTCACTCCCAGGGTTACGGGTGAGGATTATTGTACCCATTTTATAAACTAGAGAAACTGAGGAACAAAGAGGTGAAGTCACTTGCTCAAGATCACATAGCGAGCGAGTAACAGCTGCACAGCCATCAATCAGTCATTCGATCAATAGTATTTATTGAGCACTTACTGTGTGCAGAACACAGTACTGAGTGCTTGGGAGAGAATAATACAACAAAGTTGGTAGACACGTTCCCTGCCCACAAAGAGTTTACAGTCTAGAGGAGGAGATAGGCCTTAATATAAATAAATAATTTGATAATATATGTAATTTATAGATATGTACGTAAGAGCTGTGGGGCTGAAGGTGGGGCAAATACCAAATGCCCAAATGTCACAGATCCAAGTGCATAGATGATGCAGAAGGGAGAGGGAGGAGGGGAAAAGAGTGCTTAATTCTGGAAGGCCTTTTGGAGGAACCATGACCGTAATAAGGTTTTGAAAGTGGGGAGGGTGGTGGTCTGGCATATATGGAGGGGAGGGTGTTCCAGACCAATGGGAAAGGGATCAGCAGAGAGATAGATGAGATCTAGTGGTTCTAGAGTAGAGAAGTGAAATGTGTGGGCTGGGTTGAAGTAGGAGATCAGTGAGGTAAAATAGGAGGCGAGCTGATTGAGTGCTTGAGTGAGGAGAGGTGGATTGAATGGATCCACTGCAGCAAAGTGAAGTATTCATTCATTCAATCATATTTATTGAGCGCTTACTGTGTGCAGAGCACTGTACTAAGCGCTTGGAATGTACAATTCGGCAGCAGATAGAGACAATCCCGGCCCAGCAACGGGCTCACAGTCTAAAAGGGGGAGACAGACAACAAAACAAAACAAGTAGTCAGGCATCAGTACCATCAAGATAAATAGAATCATACACATTATACATATCATTAATAAAATAGAGTAATAAATAATATATACAAATATGCACAAGTGCTGTGAGGAGGAGAAGGGGGTAAAGCAGAGGGAGGGAGTAGCGGGAACAGGGAGGGGAGGAGAGGTGGAAGGAGAGGGAGGTTTCAGTCTGGGAAGGCCTCCTGGAGGAGGTGAGCGCTCAGTAGGAGTAGGGAGAGACTGGAAGCAGGGAGGTTAGCGAGGAAGCTGAAGGAATATTTAAGGTGGAATGTGAGAAGTGCTTGGATGGAGAAGCAGCGTGGCCTAGTGGAAAGAGCACAGGCCTGGGAATCCGACGATCTGGGTTTTAATTCCACCTCTGCCACTTGTCTGCTGTGGGACTTGCCCAAAATTTCTCTCAGTGTGCCTTTGTTACTTTACCTGTAAAATGGGAATTAAGACTGTGAGCCGCATGTGAGACATGGACTGTGTACTGAAGGCACATCTCCTCCAAGAGGCCTTCCCAGTCCAAGTCCCGCTTTTCCTCATCTCCCGCTCCCTTCTGCGTCACCCTGACTTGCTCCCTTTGCTCTTTCCCCCTCTCCCTGCCCCACAGCACTTATGTATATATCTGTAATGTTATTTATTTATATTAATGCCTGTTTATTTTTACTGATGTCTGTTTCCCCTCCATCCCCCCAGATTGTGAGCTCTCTGTGGGCAGGGATTGTCACTCTTTACTGCTGTATTGTACTTTCCCAAGTGCTCAGTACAGTGCTCTGCATACAGTAAGTGCTTAATAAATACGATTGAATGAATGAATGAATGAACTTGTATCTACCCCAGTCTTTAGTACAACGAGAAGCAGCGTGGCGCAGTGGAAAGAGCACGGGCTTTAGAGTCAGGGCTCATGAGTTCGAATCCCAGCTCTGCCACTTGTCAGCTGTGTGACTGTGGGCAAGTCACTTAACTTCTCTGTGCCTCAGTTCCCTCATCTGCAAAATGGGGATTAAGACTGTGAGCCCCACGTGGGACAACCTGATTCCCCTGTGTTTACCCCAGCGCTTAGAACAGTGCTCTGCACATAGTAAGTGCTTAACAAATACCAACATTATTATTATTATTATTACAATGCCTGATAGAAAGTAAATAAAATACTTTCTTTTTTTACATAAAAAAATCAATGTGGTAATTTTTTGGATGGAGAGGAAGGAGTGGATTCTAGAGATGTTGTGAAGGTAGAATTGACGGGCTTTGGTGACAGATTGAGTTTGTGGATTGAATGAGAGAGATGAGTTGATAACACCAAGGTTTCGGGCTTGTGAAATAGGGGGATAGTAATATTGTCTACAATGATGGGAGAGACAGAGAAGAACAGAGTTTGGTTGGGAAGATAAGGAGTTCTGTTTTGGACATGTTTCATTTGAGGTGTAGATAGGACATCCAAGTAGAGAAAACAGGAGGAAATGTGAAATTGCAGAAAAGAAGAGAGATCAGGGATGAAGATGGAGAATTGGGAAAATCATCTGCATAGAGATGGTAATTGAAGCTATGGAAGTGAATGAGTTCTCCAAGGGAGAGGGCACCCACAACTGAGTGTTGCGGGATTCCCACCGACAGATGGTGGGAGGCAGAAGAGGAGCCTGCAAAAGAGACTGAGAAAGAGTGTGTCAGAGAGCTAGGAAGAGAACCAAGAGCGGATGGTGTCAGTGAAGCCAAAGTTGGGTTACGTTTCAAGGAGAAAGGGGCGGTCCACAGTGCCGAAGGCAGCTGAGAAATCTAGGAGGATTAGGATGGAGTAGAGGCCATCAGATTTGAGGAAAAAGTCACTGGTAACCTTAGAGAGGGCCGTTTCCACAGAGCGAAGGGGATGGAAACCAGATTAGAAGGGATCAAGGAGGAGAGGAAGACAGCAGCTGTTAACAACGCTCTCAAGGATTTTGGAAAGGGATGGATGGAGGGAGATGGAGTGATAACTGGCTGGAGCCGTGGGTTCAGGGAGGGTTTTTTTTTAGGAGAGGAGATATGTAAGCATGTGTCAAAGCGGTGGGGAAGTACTTTGGGATTAGAGCCCATGACCTTCTGACTCCCAGGCCCATGCTCTATCCACTTCGCCATGCTGAGGCTATTCTTCCCACACCCTCCTTTCTGTTAAGGAGACTCCAGACTGTAAGCTTGTTGTGGGTAGGGAATATATCTGTTTAGTGTTGCATTGTACTCTCCCAAGTGCTTAGTACAGTGATCTGCACATAGTAAGAACTCAATAAATACAATTGAAGGAATGATTTAATTAATCTCCGCCTCCCTGTCCCCACTGTCTCTGCCCACTTTGAAGCTTCTGCCTCTGGTGACTTCCTGAGCTCCCCAGAGACACTTAGGCCCTTTCACTGTAGCAGCTCTGGGCCTTGAAGCTACAACCCTCAATTACCCTCTTTAAAAAAAAAACTCATCTCACCCTCCCTGCCTCATATTAATAATAATAATAATAATAACTGTGGTATTTGTTAAGCGCTTACTATGTGCCAGGCACTGTACTAAGTGTTGGAATGGATACAAGTAAATTGGGTTGTACACAGTACCTGACCCCCATGGGGCTCACAATTTTAATCCCCAATTTACAGATGAGGTAACTAAGGCACAGAGGAAGTGACTTGCCCAAGATCACACAGCAGACAAGTGGTGAAGCTGGAATTAGAACCCAGGTCCTCCTGACTCCCAGGCCCGTGCTGTATCCATTAGGCCACACTGCTTTCTTTCACAGGGCATGCTTTTCTGGCAGCCTCCCACCCACCCAAGATCTCTTTACCACAGGGAGCAGGGACAGGATGGGTCCACGGTGAGGCAGAGGCTGGCAATGAAGCCTCCCTTCCCTGGAGATTTTAGGGTCCCAGGCCGGGTCAAGAAGGAGCTAGGAAAGCACCGTGCAGTAGGGAAGGCACAGAGCAGCCAGAATGGGACATATTTTTCTTCAACGAGGCATGTGGGACAGATTCGGTATTTTGAGGTACAGGGCCCGTAGGGTGAGAGTGAGGCAGGGTTTGTAAGTGCACAGGGGAGAGCCTGAAGGTCAGATGCCTGAAGGAGGGAGAGCAAATGGGGATGGGAAGCAGGGTAATAATAATAATAATGGTATTTGTTAAGCGCTTACAATGTGCCAAGCACTGTTCTAAGCGCTGAAAAATCCATATGAGACTTAGGTTGGTCTGGCCAACCTCAGCAAACACTAGATGCCCCTCTTTTCCTTTATAATGGTATTTGTTAAGTGCTTCCTATGTGTCGGGCACTGTTCTAAGCGCTGGGGTAGATACAAGGAAATCAGGTTGGACACAAAGGCCCTGTCCTACATGGGCTCACAGTCCTAATCCCCATCATACAGAGGAGGTAATTGAGGCACAGAGAAGTGAAACAACTTGCCCAAAGTCACGCATCAGACAAGTGATGGAGCCGAAACTAGAACCCAGGTCCTTCTGACTCCCAGGCCTGTGCTCCATCCACTAAACCACACGGCATCTTTATTGCTACTTACATGCACCAACTCCCCTCTGCCAGCCCTCAAACATTACTCAGAAGGGTAACAGCCAGGCTTGGAGGCACCTGGGGCTCCCTATCTCATTTATATGTCACCATCTTTAATTTTTTTTTTTTAATTAGCCAGGTAGGCCATTTGACTAGATGGGCAGGCATATGAGTCTGGGAGCTGGGGCTAGACAAGTGAGAAATCAATAAGGAGACCATTGAGTTGCTATAATCAATAAATCAATCATATTTATTAAGTATTTACCATGTGCAGGACACTGTAATATGCACGTGGGAGAGTAAGACACAATAGAACAAATACAATTCTGGCCCATAACTCAGTCATTCATTCATTTGTATTTATTGAGCACTTAGTGTGTGCAAAACACCATACTAAGCGCTTGGGAGAGTACAATACAACAATAAAGAGACACAACCCCTGCCCACAACCAGCTTACAGACTGGAGGCAAAGCTTACGATCTAGAGACGAGTTTACGGTCTACATTCTTACAGTCCTGGGGGAAGGAACTGCGGTGGGTGAAGATTCAAAGTTCGAATTCTCCAAGGCAGCAGCAGGCCCCTGGCCATAGTTCTGGGGTACAGCGGAGGCATCCCCTGCCTCCTTCTTCTACTGGACTCTTTGGTTCTGCTCCAGTGGCAATTATTAGCTATGTGCCACCAGTCTCAACAAAAAAAAATTGGAAAATTCCTTACTTCTGTTTTTTTTTTCTAATTATGAGTCATTTAACTAGCAACAACATTCCAAATGTACTTGGATTTGCAGTAAGTGACACTGGGGAGGGAGTTTCGCTGGGCCTGCTTGAAGGGTTTTGTGGCTGAATTCAGCAGCGAGAGGCGACTGAAGAAATCTAGCCGTGTGTATGTGTGCCAAAACTGGTGGCTGACTCATCCGAGTTCCATCTGCTTCCAACTCCAGGTTTGGGGGTGAGTTCCAGCATTGATTTAGACTGGAACGTGCTTTTCCTGTTTGGAAAATCAGTGGGACTGGCGAAGGGGATAGTGGGAGAGGAAATCTGAACAGACTCATCTCTCCTACCCTAATAGTGACTGTGGTATTTTTTAAGCCACTACTAGGGAAGCAGACCATAACAGCGATAACGGAAGGACAATAATGGACAGGACGTTCTGAAGAAAGTATATCCACAGAGTCGCCGTGAATCGGAAACGACCCGACGGCACTTAATAATAATAAGAGGGAAGCAGAGTTGGCCTAGAGGATAAAGCATGGACCTGAGGACTCAGATGAACTGAGTTTTAATCCTGGATCTGCCTTGGGCAAGTCACTTCACCTTTTTGGGCCTCGGTTACCTCATCTTTAAAATAATAATAATAATGTTGGTATTCGTTAAGGCTTACTATGCGCAGAGCACTGTTCTAAGCGCTGGGGTAGATACAGGGTAATCAGGTTGTCCCACGTGAGGCTCACAGTCTTAATCCACACTTTACAGATGAGGGAACTGAGGCACAGAGAAGTTAAGTGACTTGCCCACAGTCACACAGTTGACAAGAGGCAGAGTTGGGATTCGAACCCGTGACCTCTGACTCCCAGGCCCGTGCTCACTCCACTGAGCAAGACTGTGAGCCCTATGCAGGACAGGGACTGTGTCCAACCTGATTAACCTGCACCTACCCCAGTGCTTAGTACAGTGCTTGACAAGTAGTAAGTGCTTCACAAATACCATTAGAAAAAAAAGCATTGTGGCCTATTGGAAAGAGCATGGGCTTGGGAGTTAGAGGAGCAGGGTTCTAATCCTAGCTCTGCCTCTTATCTACTGTGTGACTTTGGGCAAATCACTTAGCTTTTCTGTGCCTCAGTTTCCTCATGTGTCAAACAGTGATTAATTCCTACTCAGTAAATTCCACTGATTAACTGACTACTCCCTCCTACTTAGCGTGTGGCCCCTAAGTGGGACAGGGACTGTGTCCAACCTGATTATCTTCTATCTACCCCAGAGTTTATTACACTGTTTAGCATATAGTAAGCACTTATTAATGATATTATTATGCTATTAGTATTTGCCAAACAATGTATACATCTTTACATTATATATCATAAATTATTTATTTATTCATGTTAATATCTGTCTCCCCCTCTAGACTGTAAGCTCATTATGGACAGGGAACATGTCTGCTGCTTTTGTTGTATTGTACTCTCCCGAGCACTTAGGACAGTGCTCTGCAAATAGGAGGTGCTCAATAAATACCACTGATGGATTGATTGATTGATTGATTGATTGATTGATTGTAATAAGCTCTGGGTAAATAAAACGAAACTGTCCCTGTTCCACATGGGACTCACAATCTAAGGGATAGGAAGAATTGATATTTAATCAAGTCACTTAGCTTCTCTGGGACTCAGTTACCTCATCTGTAAAATGGGGATTGAGACTGTGAGCCTCATGTAGGACCGGGACTGTGTCCAACCTGATTACCTTGTATCTACTCCAGAGCTTGGAACAATGCCTGAACTTGGAACAATGCCTGGCATATAGTAAGTGCTTAACAAATACCATTAAAAAACAAACAAACAAAAAAACGAGGGTCTTCTTCTGGGGACCCTATGTCTGGGGGTTGATTGCGGGTTTAGGGGAGAGGTGGCCTGAAAGCACTGCTTAGCACAGTATTTGGCATATAGTAAGCACTTAATAAGTATTATTATCATTATTGATGTTATTATCATTGTCTTGCCTTATGCTGTCGCGTCACCTCCGGCTCCTACTCAATGGACACATCTCTCCCAGAGCACCACGTATTCCATCTGCAATCGATCTGGTGGTGTATCCATAGACTTTTCTCGGTAAAAATACAGAAGGGGTTTACCACTGCCTCCTTCTGCGCAGTAAACGAGCCTCTGCCTTCAACTCTCTCCCGTGCCACTGCTGCCCAGCACAAGTGAGTTTTTATTTGTAGCAAATTGCCTTCCATTCACTAGCCACTGCCCAAGCTAGGAATGGAATGTGTAGGCCTCTGCTTGACTCTCCCTCCCATAGACGAGGCGGGTAGGGTACCGGGATTTTCACTGTTTATTGTCATATTGTTCTTTCCCAAGTGCTTAGCAGTGCTCGGCACACAGTAAGCGCTAAATAAATATGATTGAATGAATGAATGACAAGGCCTGAATCTGATTGCATTGTATTTACTTCAGTGCTTAGGACAGTGTTTGGCACATGGTGAGCACTAGCAATTTCATCATCATTATTATTTAGCAGCTTTTTTTCCGGATTCCTTTTGGACCTTGAATTGTTAATTAATTAATTAATTAATCATCCTCAAAAAACACCTTAGTGGGTGCCTCACTCAGCTACCTGAAAAAGCAGCTTGGCCTAGTGGAAAAAGCACAGGTCTGGTTTGTGAACTTGGGCAAGTCACTTAATTTCTCTGTGCCTCAGTTACCTCATCTGTAAAACAAGGATTAAGACTGCGAGCCCTACATGGGATGGATTGTGTCCAGCCTGATAATCTTGTATCTATCCCAGCAATTCTCCCCTCAGGATCACACCTGGAGACTTCCCAGTACCCTATCGGTCTCGACTACAGGAGAGACAGTCAAGTAGAGAAGCAGCGTGGCTCAGTGGAAAGAGCACGGACCTAGGAGTCAGAGGTCATGGTTTCTAATCCCGGCTCTGCCACCTGTCAGCTGTGTGACTTTGGGCAAGTCACTTAACTTCTCAGTGCCTCAGTTCCCTCATCTGTAAAACGGAGATTAAGACTGTGAGCCTCACGTGGGACAACCTGATTACCCTGTATCTACCCCAGCGCTTAGAACAGTGCTCGGCACATAGTAAGCGCTTAACAAATACCAACATTATTATTATTATTAGAAGCATGTCCTTTCCATTCTTAGCTTGGGCAGTGGCTAGCGAGTGGAAGACAATCTGCTACAAGTCAAACTCACCTGTGCTGGGCAGCAGCTGCAGGGGAGAAGATCGAGGGTAAAGACTCAAATTTACTGTGCGGAAGGAGGCAGTGGTAAACCATTGCCGTATTTTTACCCAGAAAACTCTATGGATCCACTACCAGAACGATTGCAGATGAAGGTGGGGCGTTCTGGGAGAGATGTGTCCATGGAGTCGCTATGGGTCGAAGACCACTCGAAGATAAGACCCCAGCATTTAGTACAGTGCCTGGCACATAGTAAAAGTCTAACAAATAAATACCACAAAATAAACCCCCCAAAAAACTACACTGTTCATGGCCTAGCTCCAGCAAGCAAAACCAGGACTAAAAATCAGGCCTCCTGATTGGCAGAGCAGGCAAATTCAATTATAACTGTGGTATTTGTTGAGCACTTAGAAGATAATCGGGTTGGACACAGTCCCCTTCTCACATGGAGCTCACCGTCTAGGTAGGAGGGAGAACAGGAACTGAAACAGGAAGCTGAGGAACAAAGAAGTAAAGTGACTTGCCCAGGGTCACACAACAAGCACGTGGCTCGTTCCGCCTGAACAACGGCAGAGCTATTTGGAGAATGTACACATTGACTGACTCATGGAATAGAATACCCATGAGCAATGTATTATTAATAATAATAATAATAATAATAGCTATTATTATGGTATTAGTTAAGCAATTATTATGTGCCAAGTACTGTTCTAAGCACACAAGGTAACCAGGTTGTCCCACGTGGGGCTCACAGTCATAATCTCCATTTTCCAGATGAAGGTAACTGAGGCACAGAAAAGTGAAGTGACTTGCCCAAAGTCACACAGCAGCCAAGTGGCAGAGCTGGGGTTAGAACCCCATGTCCTCTGACTCCCAAGCCCGGGCTCTTTCCACTGAACCACGCTGCTTCTCATGCCACAGTGCTAACCAATTTAGTGGAGCAATAGAACCAAAATTGACACTCTGTACCCAACACTGGACTAAATGTTGTGGAGATGCAATCTCTCCCTTTGAGGAGCTGGGGCAGAGTTCCCTAGAGGAGAGAGCACATTCTAGACACAAAAGATGTGGGACATGCAGAGAAGGAGACTTGTTGAAGCTGGTGAGGGGGAGCAAAATCAATCCATCTAGCGCATGCCCTAGCGTGTAGAGCATGGACCTGAGATTCGGAAGGACCTGGGTTCTAATCCCGGCTCAGCCACGTGTCTGTTGTATGACCTTAGACTAGTCATTTCAGTTTTCTATGCCTCACTTAACTCATCTGTAAAGTGGGGATTAAGACGGTGAGCCTCCTGTGGGACTTGAACTGTGTCAAACCTGATTCCCCTGTATCCAACCCAGCACTTAGTATAATTCCTGGGACAGAGCAAGCGCTAAACAGATACCTTCAAAAAAATCAACCAGTGGGATTTATTGACCGCTCCCTGCGTGCAGAGCACTGTACTAAAAGCGGTTGGGAAAATACACTATGATAGAATTAGTTGACACATTCCCCGCAAGCAGAGACCCCAGACGGGAAAGAATGCTGAGGTGATTTATTTTCCTGCCAGACTACCTTCTTGGGTTGCTTCTCTGATAATTGGCGAACTAATAAATTTAGAGTGCTTAGCTGCCAACCAAATGAAGCCATCACTAGAACCCTAGTAAGATTCTGTTTGACTCTGAGATGAGCAGACTTGGGGAGGAAAGTGGGGAGAAGAAAAATGGGGATGGTTTTAAATAACCACTTCGTAGGTAAGAATGTGCGAGGTGCTAGATTGTAAGCTCAGTGTGGACAGGAAAAGGGTCTACCAACTCTGTTATATTGTAGGCTCCCAAGCGCTTAGTACAGTGTTTTGCATATAGTTAGATACTTTCTGCCTGGGATAATTTAGGTCGAGTCCTACTGAAAAATGGTCTAGGGACAAGACGAGCCCTGAATAGCCTTCACTCTGCTAAGCCACTAGGAGTTGGGTTGCTTCCTAATATTAATATTTTAGGAGTCAAAGCTGGAGGCCAGGGGTGGGACTAAATTAAGGAAGGGGCCCTAGGGGCTGCTCTGTGACTTGGGGAGGGACCATGCAGATTTCCTTACTCCAGAGACAATCAATCCATCAATCAATCAATCAAGGGTATTTCTTTAGCGCTTACTGTGTGCTGAGCACATAGTGAGAGGGTATAATTCAACAGATTTAGCAGAGGGGCTCTCTACCCATAACAAGCTTACAGTCTCGAGGGGGAGACAGGCATTAATAGGAATAAGTAATTAATAATATCTAATTTAAAGATATGTACGTGAGTGCTGTATTAGTGCTCAACTAATGCTAGACTATTAAGGTGTAACTAGTAACTAGTAAGGTGTAACTAGTAACTAGTAAGTTGCAACTGCTTCAGGAGGCCATTTTGTGCCATTTAAGTATAGGAGTAACAGTGTGGCTTAGTGGATAGAGAAAGGGCCAGGGAGTCAGAAGGACCTGGGTTCTAATGCCGGCTCTGCCACTTGCCTCTGCATGACCTTGGTCGAGTCACTTAACTTCCCTGTGCCTTGGTTACCTCATCTGGAAAATGGGGAGGAAGACAGTGAGCCCCGTGTAGGAAAGGGTTGTGTCAAACCGGGTTAGCTTGCATCTACCCCAGTACTTAGAAGAGTGCCTGGCACATGGTAAGCATTTAACAAATACCAAAAAAAAGTAAAAAATCTAGCCTTACCAGCATGACTGTTGCTGCTTGGGACATTATGAGTATGGAAGCCTAGACAGACCTTCCCAAAATGGCTGCTGCACATGTCCGGCATTGGAGGGAAAAGGAGGAGGTTGTCGGTTAGCCAGAAGCGCAGTTCCTTCTCTCAACATTCCCACTGGTGCTGCACATCTGCCATGGCTGCCTTAAACCTGAGAGGCAGCCTGGACCAGCGGAAAGAGCTCGGGCCTGGGATTTACAGGACCTGGATTCTGATCCCAGCTCTCCCAATTGCTTGCCGTGTGACCTTGGACCAGTCACCTAACTTCTCTGTGTTTCAGTTACCTCCTCTGTAAAATGGAAAATTAAGACTGTGAGCCCCATGTTGGAACGCGGACTGAGTCCAACCTGCTAAACTTATAACCAGCCAAGTGCCTAGTACAGTAAGCACATAGTAAGCACTTGACAAATACCATAAAAAGGTCTTACCCTCCCATTACAAATGCTGCTTGGAACATTATGACTATGGAAGCCAAGACAGACCTTCCCCAAATGGCTGCTGCACATGACTGGTGATGGAGGGAGGAGGAGGAGGTTTCCGGATGCCGGAACTGCAGGCCCTTCTCTCCGCGGTCCCTCTGGTGCTGCACATCTGTCAAGGCTAATTTAATCTGACCCAGTTGAAAGAGCACGGCCTGAAGTCAAAGGACTGGGACCTAATCCCACTCTGCCAATTGTTTGCTGTATGACCTTGGGCAACTCACTTAACTTCTCTTTCAACAACTCACAGCCTCACTTTCCTCAACTGTAAAGTAGGGATTCAATCCTCCTTCCTCCAACTTAGACTGTGAGCCCCATGTGGAACATGGGCTGTGTCCAAACTGATAAACCTGTATCTACTCCAGTGCATAAAGCAGTGCTTGACACATACACAAATGCCAAAAAAAATAAAAATTCCCATTCTGGAGGGCTGGTGTAGAGGCTATAAGCTCATTGTGGGCAGGAAATGTGTCTGTTTCCTGAGGTACTGCACTCTCCCAAGCATTTACTAGAATGCTTTGCACACTGTAAGCGCTCACTAAATCCAATTGATTGACCGACTAACGTTGGCTACTTCACCAAACTCGAATCTGGCTCACCAGAGGACATGCCTCTGGTGAAGCAGCATGGCATAGTGGATAGAGCACAGGCCTGGGAGTCAGAAGGGCACGGGTTCTAATCCCAGCTCTGCCACTTGCCTGCTGTTGACCTTGGGCAAGTCACTTCATTTCTCACCTCTTCTGTAAAACGGGGATTTAGATTGTGAGCCCCTACAGAGACTTGTGTCCAACCTGATTTCCTTGTATCTATCTGAGCACTTAATACGGTGCCTGGCACATAGTAAGGTCTTTACAAATACCATTATTATTATGGCTTAGATCGCAAAATGTGAAGCTTTTGAAAATGAAGGACAGGTTATTGTTTATGTGTATACATAAAAATATATGCATATATGTATGTGTGTATATGTATATATATAAGTATCCATAGATTTTTAGGGAGAAATACATATAACCAAAGATTTCTATGAAGAAATAGTCTATTCTCTTCTACTATATTGTACTCTACCAAGTGCTTAGTACGATGTTCTGCATACGGTATGTGCTCATTAAATACAATTGATTAAATCAATGTGATTGATTTCTAGGTCCTTTGCAGACCAAAGCTCTGGTAGATTTCTCACACCTTCACTACCCTGGGCCAAATTCAGCATTGTTCTTTGCTGTGGTTCAGTATTCATTCGTTCATTCATTCATCCATTCATTCAATCACATTTATTGAGCACTTACTGTGTGCAGAGCACTGTACTAAGCATGCGGAAAGTGTGATTTGACATTGACTGGGCATCTTAGAAAGCCCTGCCCTCTGACAACTTACCCTTTAAAACATTCTGATATTCAGATATCACATTTTCTCCAGGTACATCAGGCCTGTTTTACATAATCCAAATAATCCCTATTTCCAAAAATATCTAGGATCATATTTTCTAGTTTTTGCTTTTTTCCTCCTCCAGTTTTTATCTGGTTTTCCCTTTTGGTTAGTATCAGAGTGACTGTCTTGAGGGAAGAATACATGCATTTATTTCAAACCCCAGAATTAAACAAAAGGCTCAGGGCACCAGAATAATTGAATCAGGCCTGAAAATGTTTCAACCAAATGTCAGCTGCAATAATAGGGAATTAAATGAAAACTAGCAACTTAAACCAGCATTTCTCATGGAGAAAAACAGTTTAAAAGATACTGTAGCCTAATGAACTTGGGCTCTACCATTCCAGATCAGAACAGGAGGTTATATAACACAGGCAGTGTCTACCCAGGCAAATAATCCAGATTGTTTAGATCCCAATGATTCACTTTGGCAACAATTAAACAATTATTTCAAGTAATTATTTCTTATGTCAGTCTGAACTGAGCGGTATTTTTAGGCCATAACCATCTGAATCATTTTCATAGATTTTTTTATGGTATTTTTTAAGTGCTTACTATGTGCCAGGCACCATACTAAGCGCTGGGGTAGATAAAAGCTAATCAGGTTTTGACCCAGTCCATGTCCCACATAGGGCCCACACTCTTAATCCCCATTTTAATCTATCGGTCAATCAATAGTATTTATTGAGCACTTACTATGTTCAGAGCACTGTCCTAGATGCTTGGGAGAGTACAATACAGCAGAGTTGGTAGACATGTTCCCTGCCCACAGTGAGCTTTACAGATGAGGTAACTGAGGCACAGAGAAGTTAAGAAAATTGCCCAATTACCTGCCACACCGCAAACAAGTGGCAGAGCCAGGATTAGAATCCAGGTCCTTCTGACTCTCAGACCCATGCTCTATCCACTAGATCACGCTGCTTCTCATTCTCCAATCCACTCTGCCCATTTCTGGTGGGGAAGCAAACAGCGATCCAGATTCAGTAGCTTGAGGACTCATGGTAGGTCTAGTCAGGAAAGGCCCTCTGCCGAAAGGAGATTGCTGCGAAAGGAGACACGACTTGGAAGCGATTCCTAAAGCGCATTCATTCAATCCTGCCTCTTGGAACGGTTATGGTGTGTAACAGAATCGCACAGAACTAGAAGGACTAGGACAGCCAAGTATTTATCTTCTTGGGAGTCCTGAATGGCATTGCCTGTGGCTGCAGGAGGGCGGGTGGGGGAGGAGAAGATTGTTAATAGGGAGCTGTCACTGCGATTCGATTTCCATAACTTGATCTGTACGGCACTGCCAAAGTCAATATGTCAAGTATCTCTCTGTCTAGAAGCCGGTTCTGTGTGGTGTGTTGCCATTTTTCATTACTGACTGGTTTCAAGCGGGGCGTCTACCTGCCTGGAACTGATGTTAAAGGGGTGCTTTGGCTACCTCCAACTCTTCTCCCCAAAACAGAGATCTTTCTGTAGGGTATTTTTTTGGCAGAGAATCAAAACTCTCTCTCTCTGCATCCGTCTATTCCTTTGCCTCTGTCGGTTTCGTTCCATTTTGGCCTCCCTCGTCTTTGTCTCTAAATCTTTTGGGCGTCTGGGCCCTCTCTTCCTCTCTCTCCACTCCTTCCTCAGCTCATCAGAGTGTATCTGTGCAAGGGAGTTGGAGGTTCCTGTCCATTTTGATTTGTCCTTTGCCCTGCGAGTTCTCAACTTTTAAAATCCAAGCCACATCCTGTAGGAAGTTTCTGAGATTGCCTGTGTGGTAGGATTTGGTTTTGTGTGAGGCATAATTAGAGGCAAGGTGAAGAGGCAGGTCATCCTAAATGGATGGGGAACTATTTAATCAATCGGTCGTATTTTTTGAGCATTTACTGAGTGCAGAGAATTGTACTGAACACTTCAATACCAAGTATGTGCAGGTAAACATTCCTCTGGGGTGTCCTTGATTCTTGGGGTTTCAGCTGATGTTTCAGAATAAGCCTGGGAGTCGGAACCTGAGTTCTAATTCTGGCTCCGCCACTTATCTGCTGTGTAATCCTGGGCAAGTTCCCTCATCTGTAAAATGGGAATTAAGACTGTGAGTCCCACGTGGGACAGAAACTGTGTCCAATCTGCCCCAGCGCTTAGTACAATGCCTGATACATAATAAGTGCTTAACAAATACCATGAAATAAAAAAAAAGATGGGCGAAGAAGAGCTTAGCCAGTGAGCTCTGGGAAGAGGGGACCTGTAGAAGAAAACGTCACGGATTCTGAATTGCGTTTAAGAGGGAATGTCAGAGATGAGTTTATTTCTACTAGCACTAGCAGGGAGCGAAAGTTGACAAGACATTTCCCCTGCTCGTCAAGCTTGGTCAGCTCACATAATACAGAGTTTCTTCATATACAGTTGGTTACAGTAACTGAGAGCTGAGGGGATAGTACAATAAGACAGGATACAAATTTAAAGAGAGGCAAAATCAGCAAAATTCTCGGCTGAGGCAATCACCCAAAATGAACAACGGGCTGGGTTGCAGAAGGAGAAAAGGGAGGTGAGGTAGGAGTGGGCAAGGTGATGGAGTGCTTTAAAGCCAATGGAGAAGAGTTTTTGTTTGATATGAAGGTGGATGGGCAACCACTGGAGTTCTTTGAGGAGTGGAGTGACATGTCCAGAATGTTTTTTGTAGAAAAATGATCCGGGCAGCAGAGAGAAGAAAGAGAAAGAGAAAGAGAGAGGAGGCTGGGAAGTCAACAAGGAGGCAGATGCAGTAATCCAGGCAGGATAGGATGAGTGTATTATCGTGGATGGAGAGGAAAGGGCAGATTTTAGCGATGTTGAAGGTGGAACTGACAGAATTTGGTGAAGGACTGTAGGGTTGAATGAGAGAGAATAGTCAAGGATAACACCAAGATTATGGGCTTGTGAGATGGGAAGGATGTGGTGCTGTCTACAGTGACAGGAAAGTCAGTGGGAGGACAGGGTTTGGGTGGGAAGATAAGGAACTCTGTTTTGGACATGTTAAGTTTGAGATGATGGGGGGACATCCAAATGGAGATGTCTTGAGGACAGGTGGAGATACAAGACTGAAGAGAGGGAGAGATCAGGGCTGGAGATGTAGATTTGGGTGTCATCTGCATAGAAGTGGTAGTTGAAGTCATGGGAGTGATTGAGTTCTCCAAGTGAGTGGGTGTAGATGGAGAATAGAAGCGAGTCAGGAGAGAGGCATAGGAGAAAAGTTAGAGAGGGAAAGGAGATGAAAATGGAGAAGGAAAGCAGCATGGCCTGGTGGAGAGAGCATGGGCCTAGGAGTCAGAGGACCTGGGTTCTAATTCTGGCTCCACCACTTGTCTGTAGTATGACCCTGGGCAAGTCATGTCACTTTTTTGTACCTCTAGACTGTAAATTCATTGTGGGCAGGAAATTCATCTGCCACCTCTATTGTAGTGTACTCTTCCAGTGCTCTGATTAGACTGTAAACCCATCAATGGGCGGGGATTGTCTCTATCTGTTGCCGAATTGTACATTCCAAGCGCTTAGTACATGCTCTGCACATAGTAAGCGCTCAATAAATACTATTGAATGAATAAGCACTCATTAAAAGCCATTGATGATGATGATGATGATCAATCAGTAATTTAATGTTGGTATTTGTTAAGCGCTTACTATGTGCAGAGCACTGTTCTAAGCGCTGGGTAAACACAGGGGAATCAGGCTGTCCCACATGGGGCTCACAGTCTTAATCCCCATTTTACAGATGAGGGAACTGAGGCACAGAGAAGTTAAGTGACTTGCCCACAGTCACACAGCTGACAAGTGGCAGAGCTGGGATTCGAACTCATGAGCCCTGACTCCAAAGCCCGTGCTCTTTCCACTGCACCACGCTGCTTCTCATATTTAATGAGTGCTTACTGTGTGCAAAACACCTGGGAGAGTACAATAGAACAGAGATAGGGTTGACAGAACAGTTCCTTACCTACAATGAACTTAGAAGTTAGAGGGACATGTTTATCCTGTATCTACCCAGCATTTAGTACAATGCCTGGCATATAGTAAGCACCTAACAGCATTAAAAAAAAGAAGAAAGAGAAGTTGAGAGGTGGGGCGATGGGAGAGAGTTAGGGAAGGTGAAGGGAGGAGGGGGAAGAGAGGGGGCAGAGCAGAGATAAGAGGAGGGTTAAAGGTGAGGGAAAGACAGGGAGAAGCAGTAGGTGAAAGTAGGGAAGTAGAAAGCGAACAAGAGAAGGGAAGGAAAGGAGGAAGTAGATAAGGAGTAGGGAAAAAAACGAAGAGGGCACCAAAGGAACAGAAGATGAGGTTAGGAAGTAAAAAGTTAAGAGGAAAGCAGAAGAGGCCAAATAAAATAGGGAGAAGGGGAATGCAGGGAGAGAGGTTTGATAGATCCAGTAGAATGGCTCCAACCCTACCTCTATTATTCACTTGTTGGGCTCAATTTCTCTATCTGCTTTATGGGGAGAATAACTTTCCCTTATAACAACTGTGGCCTGTGTTGAGTGTTTACTCTGTAGTATGTAAACTCTCTGTGGGCAGGATTCACAACTATCTACTCTGTCACACTGTACTTTCCCAAGCTCTAGTATAGCTCTCTAAACACAGTAAATGATGGATAAATACCATTAATCGACTGATTGCTTACTCTGTGGTAAGCACTGGGGTAGAGAGCAGGTTATGAGATCTGACATAGTAGTCTCTGTCCCAAAATGAGGTTCACAATCACTCTTATTGCTTAGTGCAGAGCTCTGCAATGTAGCAAGCTTGCAATTAATACCACCGATGGATTGATTGGTCTTATTTCCATTTTAGAGATGAGGCAACTGAGTCAAGAATGGCTAAGTAACGCAGAAAGCAAGTGTCCCACTCTGGCTGTCAGGACATAATAATCTTTTTGATTCTGTTTTTTACCTTCTTGTCAATCACTGGATTGTGTCCTGCCTAGCGACAGAATTCAGTGACAACTTTCCTCTGTGTCAACAGTAAAGTGACTTGGTTGTAAATAGGGCTTGCCAGATGTCATCGGCTTAGAAGCAGTGAAGACTAGTGGAAAGAGCAAGGGCCTGGAGTCAAAGGACCCGGGTTCTAAACCTGGCTCTGCCATTTACCTGCACTTCACTTCTCTGTGCATCAGTTTCCTCAAGTGCAAAATGGGGATTAAATACCTGGTCTTCCTTCCTACTTACTCTGTGAACCCCATGTGGGACAGGGACTATGGTCCAACCCAACGAAGGTGCATCTACTCCACCACTTAGAATAGTGCTTGACACATAGTAAGCACTTAGCAAATATCAACATCATAATCATAATGATCATGATAATAAGCTCCTTTAGTTTTCCATTGTGGATGTGTGAGATGTGTGAAGCTCGCTGGAGATGTTGGCCCTGGTACACAACCTTGAAGTCCTTGAGACTGATTGTCGGTTTGTGGCACTTTGCTAATTCTGAGAAGCGGTGCATAATCATTGGCATTTCTTCTCTGTGTGCTTCCATCGGCTTTAAAGAGCTCCTGTATAAATGATTCAAGGACTTTGACGAAGATGAAATCGTTTCCCAGAAGAGTCGCATTCTGACACCAGATTCCAGACCTTATTGCATCCTTGAGCAGGTTGAACCAGACCGGGCTTATACCCAACCCTGCTTTTCTTAAGGTGGTGATGGGGGAAAGGACCTGTGACCAGACCGTTCCCATTCTGATGCAACCCAATCACATCACTGTGGAGGAATTTAGGGTTTTGCTAAACTTCTCAAGGGAGCCAACCTTTTTTTAGTAATTACCAAGAGGTCAACAAAACAATACCACAACAATAACAGCAGCATGGTATAATAGTGAAGCAGCATGGTGTATTGGTTAGAGCATGGGCCTGGGAGTCAGAAGATCATGAGTTCTAATTCTGGCTCTGCCACTTGTCTGCTGTGTGGCCTTGGGCATGTCACTTCTCTTCTCTGGGCCTCAGTTACCTCTTCTATAAAATGTGGATTAAGACTGTGAACCTTACTCAGGACAGGGACTGTTTCCAGCCCAATTTGCTTCTCTCCACCCCAGCCCTTAGTACATTGCCTGTCACATAGTAAGCACTTAACCCATAATTATCATTATTGTTAGTAGTAATAGTAATAATAGTGCAGCAATAATAGAAGCTGCATATCTTAGTGGATAGAATATGGGATTGGGGCAGCTCCTCCACATGTCTACTTTGTGACCTTGGGCAAATCACTTCACAGCTCTGGGCCTCAGTTACATCATCTGTCAAATAGAGATTCAGAGTGTGAGCACCTTGTGGGACAGGGACTGCGAATATGATTGTCTTGTATCTACCTCAGTGCTTAGAAGAGTTGCTAGGGAGCATTGAACAAGTTCTATAATTATAATTATTATTATTATGCATAGTAAAATCCAGCTTCAGGCCCATTTCTTCCTCTACGAAGAAGCAGGACTATTTTGCCTCCCATTTACATCCAAGCCTGCTTGTTTCAATTCCTAAATCTTCATTTACATTTAAAAGTAAATCAGTCAAACAATGGTATTTAAAGAGCACTTACTGTGTACAGATCACTATACTGAGCTCTTGGGAGAATACAATACATTAGAATTGGTAGACACATTCCCTGCCCACAATGAGCCTATGGTAAATCCCTATTTAAATCCACATCTTTATTAACTATTTTGATTGCCCTAATCATAATCATAACTGTGATATTTGTTAAGCACGATGTGCCAAACACTGTACTAAGAGCTGGGATAGATAAAATAGAATCAGGTCAGACATAGAGTCCCTATCCCTCATGGAACTCACAGACAAACAGGGAGGCAGAAGAATTACCTACTCCCCATTTTACAGATGAGAAAACAGAGGCACAGAGAAGTGAGGTGACTTGCAAATCTGGGATTAGAATCCAGATCCTCTGACTCCCAGGCCTGTGCTCTTTCTCCTAAGTCTACTCACATTACTCATATTTTCCATCTACTCACATTAGACTGAAAGCCCCACAAGGGCAGTCACCACTTCTCTGTTAATGCTCATAATGATAATAATAACTGTGGCATTTGTTAAGCACTTACTATGTACCAGGCACCGTATTAAGCACTGGGATCGACAGTCCCTGTCCCACATGGGGCTGACAATCTTAATTCCCATTTACAGAAGAGGTAACTGAGGCACGGAGAAGTGAAGTGACTGGCCCAAGGTCACACAGCGGACAAGTGGCGGAACCAGGATTAGAAGCCAGGTTATTTTGACTCCCAGACCCACGCTTTATCCACTAGGCCATGCTGGAGGCCCAATGATGGAGTTTCCCAGCGAGAATTCCAGAGAATCCTTGAACTCGACACCTCAGGATTTCAAGCAAAGAAACTGAAGGTAGCCCTACTCCTTTGTGCAGTCCCACTTGTACTCTCCGATCAATCGGTCAATCGTACTTATCGAGCGTTCTCCATGTGCAGAGCACTCCACAGAGCACTGGGGAGAGTACGGTATAACAGAGTTGGTATTCATGTTTCCTGCCCACTATGAGTTTCCAGTCTCTTCCAGCCAGTGGTGCTACCCCTGGGGGCCCGCGGTGTAATAAGTTAACAGCTGGGCAGCGATTTAACATGTTGTTAAACATACGCAAAGCCTCTTAATGTGAGGGAATGAATGGGATGGTCCCTGTCCGCCATATTCGATCACCAAAATCAGCGGGATTCATTCAACCTCGTCATATTCTATCACCAAAATCAGTGGGATTCATTCAACCTCGTTCTATCTGAATATCATTCATTCATTCAATAGTATTTATTGAGCGCTTACTATGTGCAGAGCACTGTACTAAGCGCTTGGGATGAACAAGTCGGCAACAGATAGAGACAGTCCCTGCCGTTTGACGGGCTTACAGTCTAATCGGGGGAGACGGACAGACGAGAACGATGGCTATAAATAGAGTCGAGGGGAAGAACATCTCGTAAAAACCGATGGCAACTAAATAGAATCAAGGCGATGTACACTTCATTAACAAAATAAATAGGGTAACAAAAATATATACAGTTGAGCGGACGAGTACAGTGCTGTGGGGATGGGAAGGGAGAGGTGGAGGAGCAGAGGGAAAAGGGGAAAAAGAGGGTTTAGCTGCGGAGAGGTGAAGGGGGGATGGCAGAGGGAGTAGAGGGAGAAGAGGAGCTCAGTCTGGGAACGCCTCTTGGAGGAGGTGAGTTTTAAGTAGGGTTTTGAAGAGGGAAAGAGAATCAGTTTGGCGGAGGTGAGGAGGGAGGGCGTTCCAGGACCGTGGGAGGACGTGACCCGGGGGTCGACGGCGGGATAGGCGAGATCGAGGGACGGTGAGGAGGTGGGCGGCAGAGGAGCGGAGTGTGCGGGGTGGGCGGTAGAAAGAGAGAAGGGAGGAGATGTAGGAAGGGGCAAGGTGATGGAGAGCCTTAAAAGCCTAGAGTGAGGAGTTTTTGTTTGCAGCGGAGGTTGATAGGCAACCACTGGAGTTGTTTAAGAAGGGGAGTGACATGCCCAGATCGTTTCTGCAGGAAGATGAGCCGGGCAGCGGAGTGAAGAATAGACTGGAGCGGGGCGAGAGAGGAGGAAGGGAGGTCAGAGAGAAGGCTGACACAGTAGTCTAGCCGGGATATAACGAGAGCCCGTAACAGTAAGGTAGCCATCTGGGTGGAGAGGAAAGGGCGGATCTTGGCGATACTGTAGAGGTGAAACCGGCAGGTCTCGGTAACGGATAGGATGTGTGGGGTGAACGAGAGAGACGAGTCAAGGATGACACCGAGATCGCGGGCCCGAGAGACGGGAAGGATGGTCGTGCCATCCACGGTGATAGAGAAGTCTGGGAGAGGACCGGGTTTGGGAGAGAAGATGAGGAGCTCAGTCTTGCTCATGTTGAGTTTTAGGTGGCGGGCCGACATCCAGGTGGAGACGTCCCGGAGGCGGGAGGAGATGCGAGCCTGAAGGGAGGGGGAGAGGACAGGGGCGGAGATGTAGATCTGCGTGTCATCTGCGTAGAGATGGTAGTCGAAGCCGTGAGAGCGAATGAGTTCACCGAGGGAGTGAGTGTAAATGGAGAACGGAAGAGGGTCAAGAACTGACCCTTGAGGAACTCCAACAGTTAAAGGATGGGAGGGGGAGGAGGCTCCAGCGAAGGAGACCGAGAATGACCAGCCAGAGAGGTAAGAGGAGAACCAGGAGAGGACAGAGTCTGTGAAGCCAAGGTGAGATAAGGTATGGAGGAGGAGGGGATGGTCGACAGTGTCAAAGGCAGCAGAGAGGTCAAGGAGGATTAGAATGGAGTAGGAGCCATTGGATTTGGCAAGAAGGAGGTCACGGGTGACCTTAGAGAGAGCAGTCTCGGTAGAGTGGAGGGGACGGAAGCCAGATTGGAGGGGGTCCAGGAGAGAATGGGAGTTAAGGAATTCTAAGCATCGATGTAGACGACTCGTTCTAGGATTTTGGAAAGGAAGTGTAGTAGGGAGATAGGGCGATAACTGGAGGGGGAAGTGGGGTCAAGAGTGGGTTTTTTTAGGATGGGGGAGACGTGGGCATGTTTGAAGGCAGAGGGGAAGGAGCCCTTGGAGATTGAGTGGTTAAAAATAGAAGTTAAGGAAGGTCATTCTTGTTGCTCCGCTGCTCAAGCCGCAGGTTGTAAAGATAGCTGTGAGATAGGTGATCCAAGGAACATTAGCCATCGTCCTGTGGATTAGGTCTCTCAGGCTCTCCTCCAGTCTGGCTTTTCAGAGTGCCGCATGGCTGAAGAAAGTGTTGGTGATCAGCCCATTCCTAGGCACAAGGTGAATCTGTGGACCATTGAAATTTTGTGTTACCTTGCAGGATGCAACCAAACCCAAGACAAGAACTTCTCCCTGGTAATAGAAGCTTTGAAGCAGAAAGTGGGGCAAAAACAAGCAGCAAAACATAGTGGCAAACCTAAGGAAGTGGGCAGGATGGGCCTTTCTTTTTCTTTCCTTGGTCTTCTCTTACTTCTGAGGTGTAAAATCATTTGGTGCAAGGAGACAGAGGAAGCCAGGGCTCTTCAGATTAAACTCGTTATGGGCAGGGAATGTATCCGCTAACTCTGTTGTACTATCCCAAGCGCTTAATACAGTGCTCTGCACTTATTAAATGCTCAATAAAAACCCCTGATTGACTGATTGATTAATTAGATCATCATTCATTCATTCAATCATATTTATTGAGTACTTACTGAATGCAGAACACAGTACTTAGCACTTGGGAGAGTACAATACAACAATAAACAGGCACATTCCCTGCCCACAATGGGCTTACAGTCTACGGGGGGGAGACAGACATCAATACACATAAATAAAATTACAGATATGCATAAGTGCTATGGATCAATACACACAAATGAAGTTACAGATATGTACATAAGTGCTATGGGGCTGGGAGGAGGAAGAGCAGAGGGAGAAGGTCAGGGAGACACAGAAGGGAGCGGGAGATGAGGAAAAGTGGGGCTTAGTCTGGGAAGTTCTCTTGGAGGAGATGTGCCTTCAATAAGGCTTTGAACGGGGGAGAATAATTGTCTATCGGATTTGAGGAGGGAGGGCGTTCCAGGCCAGAAGCAGGACGTGGGCCAGGGGGTTGGTGGCGAGACAGGCAAGATGGAGACACAGTGAGAAGGTCAGCACTAGAGGAGCAAAGTGTGCGGGCTGGGTTGTAGAGGAGAGAAGTGAGGTGAGGTGGGGGCAGGGGCAAGGCGGTAGAGTGCTTTAAAGCCAATGGTGAGTAGTTTGTGTTTGATGTGGAAATGGATGGGCAACCACTGGAGTTTTTGGAGGAGCAGGGTGACATGTCTGAATGCCTTTGTAGAAAAATAATCCCGGCAGCAGAGTTAAGTATGGACCGGATTGGGGAGAAACAGGAGGCTGGGAGGTCAACAAGGAGGTTGATGTAGTAATCAGGCGGAAGAAGCGTCCTCCTCTCAGGCCAGCCAGCTGAGGAGCCAGCATTAAGGGGGTGAAAGCTCCAGAGCGATTATGGGGTGAGCCTTTGCTGAAGACTTCAAATTCCTCTGCTGCTGTAGCGTGCTGTATAAACACAAAGGAATGTCGGATGTGCCAAGGGAAGAGGCCAACCTCCTCTGAGGCCTGTCATGAGTCTTGGTTAATGAATGCAAGCAAAGAGACCTTGGAATGAAGGGCGGGAGGCCACTGCTGAGTCTTTTAAAGAGCAATCAAGGGTGTTCAGGTTTAATGAGCTTGAAGGATGACCTTCCCATTCTCCCACTCCAAAAGGAAACAAAACTGGGAGATCAAACTGCCCGAGGGATTAGATGAATGTTAGTAATGTTATGCATTGGAGACTCAAGGGCAGCCTCCTTTTCCTTTCAATCAATCAATCAGTGGTATTCACTGAGCGCTTACTATGTGCATGGCACTGTACTAAGTGTTTGGGAGAGTACAACGCAACAGAATTGGTAGACACATTTCCTGTCCACAACAAGCTTATGGTCAAGATGGGGAGACAGTCGTTCATTCATTCAGTCGTACTGCTTGAGCAGTTCCTGTGTGCAATAAACACAATAAACAGATTAACAATAAACAGATACATTCCCTGCCTATAGTGAGCTTACAGTCTAGAGGCAGATTGCTTGTAATAATAATAATTATGGTATTTGTTAATGCTTACTATGTGCCAGGTACCATATAGTTGCTGGGTTAGATGCAAACAAATCGGGTTGGACACTGTTGCTGTCCCACGTGGGGTTCACAGTCTCAATTCCCGTTTTACAGATGAGGTAACTGAAGCACAAAGAAGTGAAGTGATTTGCCCAGGGCCACACAGCAGACAAGTGCCAGAGCGGGGATTAGAACCCAGGTCCTTCTGACTCCCAGGCCTGTACTTTATCACTATACCAGGCTGCTTCCCAGCATATCCACTCCAGTGCTTCGAATAGTACCTGGAACATAGCAAGTGCTTAACAAATAGAATTATTATTAATATAAATAAGTAATGCTTTCCTTTCAATTAATCAATCAATCAGTGGTACTTATTGAGCCCTTACTTTGTGCAGAGCACTGTACTAAGCGCTTGGGAGAATACACTGCAATAGAGTTGGTAGACAGGATCTCTGTCCACAAGGAGGTTACAGTCTAGACTGGAGAGACGGTGATTAAAATAAATTACAGATGGGAAAATGCCACAGCATAAAGATGTACTTTCCCAAATGCTTCGTACACAGTAAGTGCTTAATAAATACGGTCGAATGAATGAATGAATATGTACATAAGTGGTTTCCTCTAACATTCGTTTGATTTGTTTCTTGACCTCAGAGCTGAAGTCCAGATACAAAGTGATCTGAGCCGAGAGAATGTCTAAAATTACTGGCCTCATCACCTCTCCCCAAGCCCCACTGTGAGGTCAGGTTAAAAAAAAAAACCAGACTGAATATTGTAAAATGCGAGAGCTTTCAGGGAAAGGCTGTCACAATGCAGAACTTTCTGTCTGGAACTCCAGGGTAGGAGCTGAGAGTAACAGCGGAGTAAATAAGCTTCACTTTTTGCTATATAGCTCACCCACAACTTGGTATCAAATGCTATTCCTCACCACGCTATGAAATTCCCTCATTCTAATCCCATTAATTCCCCATAAAACAAAACACACAGAAATTCCCTGAGGTAGAACTCTTTTAAAAAATAATGTTTTTTGCCTTTTGGATTTGATACAAAAAAATAGACTGCGTAGTTCTTTGTTGCCAAGACCCTGTTGAGGCTTATTGTGCTCATATTTGAAAACGAACTTCTTGAAGGCAGGAAACAATACTTTTTTTCTTGCTTAATCTCCATTACCATACATACAGTATAGGTTCGAATACACCAAGGACACTCAAAAAATATCCATGCTGCTGTTGCTACTGTATTTGCAGAAAGTATTTCTAAAGAGCCCCACAACTCAATTTAATCCCTGTGTCTCAGGTCTGGGGGCGGAGACATCCTGAGGTTTTGTGCCTGTCGAATAATAATAATTGTGGTCATTGTTAAGTGCTTACTATGTACCACACACTGTACTAAGCGCTGGGGGAGATGCCAGATAATCAGATTGGACAGGGTCCCTGTCCCACCAAGGGCTCACAGTCTGAATCCCCATTTTACAGATGTGGTAACTGAGGCTCAGAGAGGTGAAGTGACTTGCCCAAGGTCACACAGCAAACAAGTGGCAGATCAGGGATTAGAACCCAGGTCCTTCTGACTCCCAGGCCCGTACTTTATCCACTAGACCAAGCTCAGGGAAGCACAGTGATGGCAGTCCAGTCTCTTCATGGGCGGACCAGCTCTATCCCTGAAACCAGATACTGAGCTTTTCCTTCCTTCCAGCCTTTCCTGACCAACTGGAAGAAAGGTAGGGCTTTTGTCCCAGCCGCACCCTGTCCGAATATGCACACCCCATGACTTTCGTCACCCTCCGCCCCACATTACCCCATCCTCCCTTGTACAGAACTGCGATGACTTTATTCAACTTGGGTCATGATTTCTACAGCTGTTGATGTGTTTATGCACTTCCTTGTGCTCCTGTCAGAATCCTACTCAGAGCGGCCTCGCTTTGAAAGTCCCCAGAGACCGGCGGTTACGTTTGCTTAACTTGTTTTCTACCACAGCAGAGGTCTGCAGTGCTGAATGTTTGATGTTTTTTGAGAATGCTGATAAACAAGGTTGGGAACCAATTGCCCAGATCCCTGGGGCTTGTCTAACCAATGTATCCCATCCCTCTAATGATGATGATTATTATTAATCATTATTATTATGGCATTCATTAAGTATTCACTAGGTGCCAAGCACTGGGATAGATACAGGATAGTCAGATCTGACACAGTCCCTGCTCCATACAGGATTTATAATTCGATGATGATGGTATTTGTTAAGTGCTTCCAATGAGCCAGGCACTGTATTCATTGAATCGTATTTATTGAGCACTTACTGTGTGCAGAGCATTGTTCAAAGGGAGAGTGCAAAACAATAATAAACGACACATTCATTACCCAGAGGGAGCTTACAGTCTAGACATGGGAGAGACAGACATCAATACAAATAAATAAATTACAGCTATGTACATAAGTGCTGTGGGGCTGGGAGGAGGGAAGAGCAAAGGGAGCAGGTCAGGGTGATGCAGAAGGCAGTGGGAGATGAGGAAAAGTGGAGAGATACAGTGTGGTATAGTGTGGAACAGGTACAGTGTGTGGCAAATAGTAAGGGCTTAGTAATGACCACAATTACTATTATTATTCAGCAAGGCACAATACCTCAGGGTGCCTCAGCCCCCAGACCTGAGACACAGGGATTCAAATGAGTTGTAGGGCTCTTTAGGAACACTTTCTGCAAATACATTAGCAAAGGCAGCATGGATAATTTTTGAGTATCCTTACTGTCTTCAAACCTGTACTGAATGGGTGGTAATGGAGATTAAGCAAGGAAAAAAAAATACTGTTTCCTGCCTTCAGGAAGTTTGCTTTCAATTATGAACACAATAAACCTCAACAGGGTCTTGGCAACATATAGCCACCCAGTCTGGTTTTTTTGTGTCAAATCCAAAAGACAAACAACGCTTTTATTATTTTAAATAAAGCACTGTACCAAGCTTTGGGGTAGAAAAATGATAATCAGGCTGGACACACTCCTGCCCCTCGAGGGGCTCACAGTCTAGGTAGGGGAGAGAGAACAGACGTAGAATCCCCTTTTTACAGATGAGGTAATGGTGTAGAGAAGTTAAGCGACTTATTCAAGGTCAAACAGCAGGCAGGTGGCAGAGCCGGGATTAGAAATCAGATCCTCTGACTCCCATACCCGAGTTGCTTTCCTAGAATCCCCATATATTAGTGGTGACTTGACTGGAGTGGAGCCTGAGCCTAGTTACACTGTAGCATCCTCATATCCACCCACCTACAAGACCCCTACGTAGCTGATTCAGGTGGCCTAGTGGTGAGAGCATGGGCTTGGGAGTCAGAGGATGTGGGTGCTAATCCCGGCTCCACCACTTGTCTGCCATGTGACCTTGAGGAAGTCACTTCCCTTCTTTATGCCTCACTTCCCTCATCTGCAAAATGGGGATTAAGACTGTGAGCCCTATGTGGGACAGGGACTGTGTCCAATCCTTGTAATAATAAGCACACAGTAAGTGCTCAGTAAATATGCTTGAATAATAATAATAAAAAGAAGAATTATGGTATTTGTTAAACACTTACCATGTGCCAGGCACTGTACTAAGCACTGGGGTGGATACGAGTAAATTAGGTTGGACAAAGTCCCTGTCCCTCGTGGGGCTCAGAGTTTTGTTCCCCATTTGTATCTACCCCAAGGGCTTAGAACAGTGCTTGGCACATAGGGAGTTCTCAACAAATACTAGTATCATTATTACCCCGGCTCTGCCACTTGTCAGCTCTGTGACCGTGGGCAAGTCACTTAACTTCTCTGTGCCTCAATTACCTCATCTGGAAAATGGAGATTAAGACTGTGAGCCTCACGTGGGACAACCTGATTACCCTGAATCTCCCCCAGCTCTTAGAACAGTGCTCTGCACATAGTAAATGCTTAACAAATGCCAACATTATTGTTATTATTATTATCCAGCATTTTCGCCAGGGAAGGTGAGAGAGGATACAGCTTCCGCTTTTAACCAGGCCTAGCAGGACGAGAAGGTCAGCCTTGCCTCATCGTTTTCATAATGTGTTTGCTTGCCCTCTGGTGGCCAGAAAGATGCCCGTAAGCCTCCTCTTCAAGAAAAACCAACTCAATCGGGCACACGGAAACGAGCAAAAAAGCACTGGTACCACATTAGGCCATCCAGTTTGATAGAAAGGAATCTGATGGACAGCATTCTTGCTGCCCGTCTTGAGGGAAATCGTTCGATCGCCCTTTCTAACCAAAGCCAGAGTGCTAAGAATCCATCTCCGCTTCCTCGAGCCGGGATTTCCCTCTCATCGTTTTCTGGTATTTTAGCAAGTCCTCATTACTGGGAAGGAGTTGGGGATTTATTGGCTCTTTGTTTCTATAAATCGACCGCTTGAGATTTTTGTCCAAAGACATAATTAAGTCCTCGGGGATGGGTTCCTATCTCTCATGTAACTTTCACACAATGCCCCTAGAAAGCTCTCATCCAAGAGAGAAGCCTTTTTTCCCTGACTAATCTCACATCTCTCTCCCAACCTATTTTCCCTCACTCCTGCATCACCTCTGCTTGAGTCCTTACTCCCAAAGCACTTAGATCCTTCCCCCACCCATATGTAACATTAGTGGGTAGAGCACAAGTCTGGGAGTCAGAAGGTCATGGGTTCTAATCTCAGCTCTGCCACGTGTCTGCTGTGTGATTTGGGGCAAGTCGCTTAACTCCTCTGTACCTCAGTTACCTCATCTGTAAAACTGGGGATCAAGACTATGAGCCCCACGTGGGACAGGGACTGTGTCCAACCCGATTTGCTTGTATCCACCCCAGCGCTTCCTTGGCACATAGTAAGCGCTTAACAAATACCATCATTATTATTACGGTGCCTGGCACATAGTAAGTGCTTAACAAACACCATAACAATAATAATAATAAGAAGAAGAATAATAGCCTCTAGAAGGTAAAGCAAACATCAACTCTCAATCCATTGATCAATCAGTTGAAATTTATTAAGCACTTACTGTGTGCAGATCACTATATTAAGTACTTGGGAGGGTACAGTACAACAGTACAATAGATTTGGTAGACACATTCCCTGCCCACAATGAGCTTACAGTTGAGAGCACCAATGATGGCCCTCTTTTGAATGTGTGTGAGAGTAACCAGCTGGATATCTGAGATGCCACTTTTCAGCAAAGCACCAAACCTCATGGGTGAATTGGGGCTTCCATCACTGGCATCTAACAAATAGATAATATAAGGCAATGTGAGAGACGAGATTTCCTATGGTAACCAGTCAAAGGTATTTGAGCACTTACTGTATGCGGAGCGCTGTATCAAGTTTGGGAGAGTACAGTACAACAGAGTTGATAGACATATTCCCTTCCCACAATGAGCTTACAGTCCAGAGGGAAAGAAAGAAGCATCTTTGCTGTCAGACCATTGTCTTGTGGCTAGTAAGATGAGACTTGATCTAGCACTCTCCTAATTGTGGCTACCAATTGTTATATTGTACTCTCCCAAGTCCTTAATACAGTGTTTTGTACCCAGTATATGCTTAATAAATACCACTGATTGAAGTGCTCAATGTGGCTTCAGTTCCTAAACAGTGCAAGCTAGTGAAGAAAATGGATCAGTCACTGAGGCAGTCAATCAATGGTACTTACTGAGCACTCACTTTGGGCAGAACACTGTACTAAGTGCTTGGGAGAGTACAGTGCAACAGAGTTGGTAGACATGTTCCCTGCCCACAGTGAGCTAACAGTCTGGAGGAAAAGAAGCATCTGTGCTGTTGGATCACTGTCTTGTGGCCAACAAAATAATAATAACAGGAATTACGAGGATGGTATTTGTTAAGCGCTTACTATGTGCCAAGCACTGTTCTAAGCACCGGCGTAGATACAAGGTTATCAGGTTGTCCCACGTGGGGCTCACAGTCTTTAATCCCAATTTTACAGATGAGGTAACTAAGGCACAGAGAAGTTAACAGACTTGCCCAAAGTCATACAGTTGACAAGTGGTGGAGCTGGGATTAGAAACCACGACCTCTGATTCTCAAGCCCAAGCTCTTTCCATTAATCCATGCTGTTTCTTGAGAAGCAGAAAATGAGAATTGATCTGGCATCTAGCTCATTGTGGGCAAGGGGTGTGGCTACCGATTGGTGTATTGTATTCTCCCAAGCACTTAGTACAGTGCTTTGCGCACAACAAATGCTCAATAAATACCACTAATCGAAGCTCCTGCATCTGGACAGGGCAAGCGAGTTAAAAGAATGGATCAGTCCAGCAACAAATGATATTTATTGAGCATTTATTGTGGGCAGGGCAGTGTATTAAGCATTTGGGAGAGAAGAATACAACAGAGATGGTAGACACATTTCCCTGCCCACAAAGAGCTTACAGTCTAGAGGGGGTCAGGTTCCTTCTCTTATTTCCCCAGCACAGATCTTGGGGCTGCCTGGTCAGTATCCAAGGTAGCCGTATGCAACGCTTCTGCGGCCATTCTCAGCTTCGCCAAGAGACAGCACCAAGAGCGGTCTTTACGAAGACGGCAGCGAGGCCAAGCAGCTGCTAGAAACTCTTCATGATTACTAGTGAGCGTGGATCGGCAACAGGAACTCGGCTGCAAAAATAGCGGCCGGCCGGAGCAGCCAGCCCAAGCACGGGCCGGAGGAAGGAGAAGCGGCTGATGGTGAAAGCAGAGGAGCCCTGGGCGGCAGCTGAGCGGGAAGGGCGCAAGACGTTTTTCGAGAGCTTCTAGCAGTCGACGGACTGAATTCAGGGGCGCTAATCCCATTCCAAATGCCAGCGAGTCCCAGCTGCTGAATGATCGCCCTGTGGCCCTGGACAGGGGTGGGCTGGGGGGTGGAGGGGGCAGAAGATTTTTGACCAACTTCTCATTTGCCCATAAATGGTCTGGGATACCTCTGAGAGTGAGCTGATGGGTTCAGACAACAATAATAATAAAAATGATAATTGTGGTATATGTTAAGCGGTAACTGTTTGCCGGGCTCTGTACTAAGCGCTGGGGTGAATACAAGCAAATCGGGTTAGACGTAGTCCCTGTCCCAAGTGGGGCTCGCATTCTTAATCCCCATTTTACAGATGAGGGAACTGAGGCCCGGAGAAGTGAAGTGACTTGCCCAAGGTCACACAGCAGACACGTGGCAGAGCTGGGATTAAAACCCAAGTCCTCTGACTCCCAGACCTATGCTCTGTTCATTAAGTCACACTGCTTGAAACAGCCATAAATCACACTGCTTGAAACAGCTACTCTACCCAGGAAAGAGGAGTCAGTCTTTAGGCCAAAATCAACATTTCTCGAGCTGCTGACATACAGTGGTTCATCATTCATTCCCCCTCGTACACTCTTTCCCAGGACTTAGTACAGTGCTTTGCTAATAATAATAATGGTATTTGTTAAGCGCTATTTCCCGGCTGTTCCAATAAAGCAGTTCAGCTCCAGTAGCTTGAGGTCTCTCTCCTCTCCCAGGAGAGAGAGAAGCATGTCCTTCCAGGCTCCTGGGCCCTCCTAGTTTTTTTTTTAATGGTATTGGTTATGCGCTTACTATTTTCTAGGAACTGTACTAAATGCTGGAGTAGATTCAAGCTGATCAGATTGGACACAGTCTCTGTCCCTCTTGGAGCTTACAGTCTTTATCCCCATTTTACAGATGATTACAGTGCTCTGCACGCAGTAAGCACTCAATAAATTTAACTGAATGAATGAACGAAATAACTGTGGCCCAGAGAAGTTAAGTGACTTGTCCAAGGTCACACAGCAGGCAAATAGTAATTATGACATCATTTGTTAAGCACTTGCTATGTGCCAAGCACTGTTCTAAGTACTGGACATTGTTCTAAGCGCTGGAATGGCGGAGCCTGGATTAGAACCCAGGTCCTCTTATTCCCAGGTCCATGCTCTTTCCACTAGGCCACGCTGCTTCTCCTTAATAGAACATCCCCCTATGACTTCACTTCTATCCCTAGTCTTTGCTTCTTGAAATTCTCATCTTGATGAGCAGGTAATTGCCTAAGTCGGGATTAGAAATGCTAATGATACTCACTAATTGAGTGTGGAGACACGTGTTTACTGCATATCACGTTAAATAATGTTTCCGGCCGTAATTAATGTCCCCAGTGCTGTGGTAGGGGAAGAAAACAAATTGTCAGCTGGTGTCTTAAGAAAAATAAACTTCGCTTCCTTGCGACTCGTCCATCTCCCTCTGGTGGAAATAGCCACCTGCTGTTTGAGGTGGGGCGGGGGAGAGGAGCAGGGTGGGTGACTTTGGAAATACTTGTTTTGCTTGCTGTGGGGTAGAGAGGCAGAGAAAGACAGGGAGACAAAGGGACAGAATCACTTTAGTCAGAGACTTGTTTGGATTGAGTGGGCACTTTTAAGTGGCTGAGTTTGGAACCAAAGCCACCTTGCTCGTTCCCTCAGCCGGATGGACGAACCATCCCCTCCTCTTCCAGGAGCAGGCCACCAGTTGGGAAAGGAAGTCTAGATAGCAAAGGCGACATCAACCTGGCGCCATTATGTTTCGTAACGTTAGTTACTGAACAGAATGTTCAAAAAGTCTTGTTCTCCTGGAACTTCCCCCTCAAACCCAAGACGAATATACCCTGTCAGAATAAATAAAGCTCGCTGTTCTCCTAGGAGACACTGCTCCACCCCCAAGCCACTGGAAGGCTCACAGAGTCCTTTTCCTTCCCTTTTCCAGGCTTGGGCTCCTTCCCTAGTCCTTTCAAACACTCTCATGTCTCTCCTAACCGAAAAAAACCCCTCCCTTGACCCCACAGCTCCCTCTTTCCACCTACTCTTCCTCTTTAAATTCCTCAAACAAGTTGTTTACACAACACCATTATTACAGAAATGCTGGGGCATGCTGCAAGGAATTGGATGTGGTGGCAGTCAGATGCCAGTTGGGCAAAGTTGCCCTTGGGCTCGGAGTAGTGATGGTTACAGCTGAAAAAGATCCTTCACAGATACTATGCTTTAAATGAACTGAGCAACAGAAATTGAAAGAGATCTGATGGATTTAATGAAGCCAAAATAATCTTTTTTTTTTTAGGGACATACTTCCTCCTTGCTAGATTCCATTGCCTCATTTCTCTTTGAACAAAGATATTATAATCCCTCAGTGGAGAAATAAATTTGTGATTTTGTATAATTGTGCATAAAGTAGTTACCTTTTTCATTCATTAGTGCTGTCTGTCCTAAGTGGTAATTCACAGCGATTTAACTTTAAAGATAATGATAATAATAATAATGATAGCATGCGTTAAGCACCTACTAATGTTAACAATTATTGTGGGTTTTTTTTAAGCTAAGTGTCAAGTATTGTACTAAGCACTAGGGTAGGTATAAGACAATCAGGTCAGTTACAGTTCCTGTCCTACGTGGGGCTCACAGTCTGAGAAGGGAGGTAGAATAGGTATTTAATCTCCATTGTATTGATGAAGAAAGTGAGTCATAGAGAAGTTAGGTGACTTGCCCAAGATCACACAGCAGGCAAGTCTTGAACTGAGGTTAGAACCCAGGTCTAGCCTGTAAACTCATCCTCTAAGACTGCAAACTCACTGTGGGCAGGGACTGTGTCTATTGTTTTTTGTGCCCTCCCGAGCACTTAGTAAACTACTCTGCACACAGTAAACACTCAATAAATATGACTGAGTGAATGAATCCTGCCTTTTCCTTCTCTTCTCCAACTGGCTTCTCAACTCTCTGCAATCTGGCTTCCACACCCTTCACTCCACAGAAACTGCTTTCCCCAAACTCACCTAAGGTCTTCTCCTTGCCAAATCCAATGACGTCTACTCCATCCTAACCCTCCTTGACCTCTCAGCTGCCTTTGACACTGTGGGCCACCCCCTTCTCCTAGAAACATTATCTAACCTTGGCTTCACTGAGTACTCCCCTCTCCTGGTTCTCCTCCTCTATCTCTGGCCTCTCATTCTCAGTTAGACTCTTCTGCCGGCTTCTCCTCTGGTTCAGTTCTGGGTCCCCTTCTATTCCCATTTCCTCGGTGAACTTGATTACTTCTGTGACTTTAATTTCCATCTATACGCAGATGATTTCTAAACCTACTCCTCCAGTCCTGACCTCTCACTTTCTCTACAGTCTCACATTTCCTCCTGCCTTCAGTTCATGTGTACTTGGATGTTCCATCAACACCTCAAACTTAACATGTACAAAACAGAAATTCTCTCAAACCCTTTCCTCCCCTTCTCTTGACTTTCCCATCCCTGTAGGCAGCAGGACCATCCTCACTGCCTCACCATGGACCTGAGAGTCAGAAGGACCTGGCTTCTAATTCCGGCTCTGCCACTCGTCTGCTGTATGACCTTGGGAGAGTCACTTCATGTGTCTGGGCCTCAGGTACCTTATCTGTAAAATGGGATTTAAGACTGTGAGCTCCATGTGGATTAGCTTGTACCTATTTCAGTGCTTAATTCAGTTCCTGGCATACAGTAAGTGTTTCACAAATACCACACACACACACACACACACACACCTGTAATCTTGGCATTATCCCCAGCTCATTTCTCTCATTCACTCATATATTGTCAGGCACCAAATACTGTTGGTTCACACTCCATGACCTCCCTAGAATCCGCCCTTTCCTCTCCATCCAAACTGCTACCACGCTATTCCAAGCACTTCTCCTATCCTGCGTTGATTACTTCTCGAGTCTCCTCACTGACCCCCCCCCCCCCCCCCCGCCTCTCATCTTCCTCCTCTCCACATCCACCTGTACACTAAGCAGAAACTCCTCACCCTCGGCTTTGATCAGTCAACCAATCAAGGATATTTACTGAACCCCCACTCTGTGTAGAGCACCATGCTAAGTGTTTGGGAGAGTACAATAGAGTGGAGTTGAAAGACACATTTTCTACCCACAAGAACCTTACATACTAAAGTGGGGAGCCAGACATTAATATAAATAAACAAATTAGGTTTATGTGGTAAGTACTGTGGGGCTGAGGGTGGGGTGACTATTGATTCCATTCCATTCAATTTAATTTACTGAGCACATACTGCGTGCAAAGCACTGTACTAAAGGCTTGGGAGAGTACATTATTATAATAAATAGACACATTCCCTGCCCACAACAAGTTCAAAGTCTAGAGGGGGAGACAGACATTGATATCAATAAAGAAATTACAAATATGTACATAAGTGCTGTGGGGCTGGGAGGAGCGATGAATAAAGGGAGCAAGTCAGGGTGACCGCAGAAGGGAGTGGGAGGAGATGAAAGGAGGGCTTAGTCAGGGAAGTCCTCTTGGAGGAGATGGGCTTTCAATAAGGCTTTGAAGCCGGGGGCAGTAATTTTCTGTTGGATATGATGGAGGGCATTCCAGTTCAAAGGCAGGACGTGGGTGAGAGGTCGATGGTGATATAGACAAGACCCAGGTACAGTGAGAAGGTTAGCATTAGAGGAACGAAGTGTGTGGGCTGGGTTGCAGCAGGAGAGTAGTGAGGTGAGGTAAGAGGAGGCAAGGGGATTGAATGCTTTAAAGCCAATGATGAGGAGGTTTTATTTGATGTAGAGGTAAATGGGCAACCACTGGAGCTTCCTGAGGAGTGGGAAAACATGGTCTGAACGTTTCTATAGGAAAATCAGTGATTAAAGGATACGGATCCTTGATTAAAGGCACACAGTCAGCTTCCTCCCTCATACCTACTTTTGTTCCTCTCCTACTACCCCCAGCCTGCACATTTGGCTTCTCTAACACCAATCTACTTACTGTACCTCAATCTCTTCTCTCTCACTGTGGATCCCTTGCCCATATACCCTCCCTCACTCCCTGTTAACCAGGACTCCCAGCAACTCTCACCTTGATGCCCATCCGCAGAGGACGCCAGTACTGTTCGGGTATTCATCCAGAGCAGCTCTGAGTTAACCCATAGAAAGTGACACCCATTCTGTGAAAAGAACATGGGCCTGGGAGTCAGAAGGACCTGGGTTCTAATCCCAGTCCCAACCCTTGACTGTTGGGCGACCTTGGGCAAGTCATTTCACTTCCTCTGTGCCTCAATTCTCTCATCTGTAAAATGGGAATTAAGACCGTGAGCCCCATGTGGGGTAGGACTATGTCCAACCTCTACCCCAGCGCTTACTACAGTGCCTGGCACGTAGTACGTGCTTAGCAAACACCTTAAAAAAAAGAGAGAGGTGAGTTTGTTGCCTGGATTCTCTACAGACCCTTGTCTTCGGGCAGAGTACCCTTCTCTGCCCAAAGACAGAGAGACCAGGAGACAAAGGACCCCAGTGCCCAAATCCCAGCCCCACATGTAGCAAAATCCCCAGCTGGAAGAGACCGGGACAGGTGGGTGGAGGAGGAGATTCAACTGGTTAGAGCACGGGCTTGGGAGTCAGAAGGTCATGGGTTCTAATCCCAGCTCCACCACTTGTCTGCTGCGTGGCCTGGACAAATCACTTCACTGCTCTATGCTTCAATTACCAATTTGCTTGTAACCACCCCAGCGCTTAGTACAGTGACTAGCACATAGTAAGCACTTAAAAAATACCAAAATTATTATTAGAAGTAGTAGTAGTAGCACTGTGCCTGACCTTAGGGCAGCCCAGCCCACGAACACACTATCCGTATGCTGGGAATATAGTTCCATTCTCTTTAGAACTGTTCAATAATAATGCATCGTCACTAATAATTTTGAAAGAATTGATAAGTAATTTGCAACTTTTTTAAAGTGTATCTCTTGCATGAAAATATAAACAGCATCCACAAGACTGAGCCCCATCTGAGACAGGGACTGTGTCTGACCTGAACAACTTGTATCTAACCCAGCGCTTAGAACAGTGCTTGACTCATAGTAAGCACTTAATAAACACAGTAATAATACTAATATGAGATGTCTATAGTTTCAGACTATGGTATCTACAGAAGCAGTGTGGCTCAGTGGAAAGAGCACAGGTTTAGGAGTCAGAGATCATGGGTTCTAAACCCGGCTCTGCCACCTCTCAGCTCTGTGACTTTGGGCAAGTCACTTAACTTTTTGGTGCCTCAGTTACCTCATCTGAAAAATGGGGATTAAGACTGTGAGCCTCAAGTAGGACAACCTGATTACCCTGTATCTACCCCAACACTTAGAACAGTGCTCCGCATATAGTAAGCGCTTAACAAATACCAACATTATTATTATTATTTATGGTATTGGTAAAGTGCTTACTATGTGCCAGGCACTCTTCTAAGCACTGGGGTAGATATAAGGGAATCAGGTTGGACACAGTCCATTTTCAACGTGAGGTTCACAGTCTTAATCCCCAATTTACAGATGAGGTGACTGTGGTGTAGAGAAGTTAAGTGACTTGCCCAAGGTCACATAGCAGACAGGTGGTGGAGCCAGAACTAGAACCCAGATCCTTCTGACTCCCAGGCCCCTGCTCTATCCATTAGGCCATGCTGCTCCTCTTGTATAAACTATATATAAGCATATATACCATAGACTGTAGGTTCCTTTTTTGTATATAATAGAATGCAGATTCCATGTCCTTCAAAATATCATGCCATTTGGTATGTTTTGATGTTACATGATAATTGAATCAGTCATAGATTCTGGTTCAAGTCAAATATACATTGTGACTGTACTCATAATCATCATCATCATAATAATAATGCTGGTATTTGTTAAGCGCTTACTATGTGCAGAGCACTGTTCTAAGCGCTGGGGTAGATACAGGGTAATCAGGTTGTCCCACGTGAGGCTCACAATTAATCCCCATTTGACAGATGAGGTAACTGAGGCACAGAGAAGTGAAGTGACTTGCCCACAGTCACACAGCTGACAAGTATGTGGGATTTGAACTCATGACCTCTGACTCCCAAGCCCGTGCTCTTTCCACTGAGCCACGCTGCTTCTCTGATCATCAGTGACCTTCTGACTCCCAGGCCATTTTGCTCTATCCATTACGCATGCTGTTTAATGTCTGTCTTCTCCACTAGATCGTGCATTTTCTGAGGGCAGGGATCTTGTCTACCATCCAACACTGTTGTACTGTACTCTCCCAAGTCCTTACTACATTGTAGATATTCTAATCATCATCATTATCAATGTTGTTATCATCAATGATAATGATGAAGAATGTGCAAGTGATAACTGGGATCTACAAAGTCCCATGGCTTTATAAATACTTAGTAAAATTTTTTTTTAAAAGTGAATGATGGAATTTTTTAAGTGCTTATTATGTGCCAAGCTCTGTTCTAAGCACTGGTATAGTTACAAGGTAATCATATTGTCCCAGGTGGGGCTCACAGTCTTAAACCTCATTTTACAGATGAAGTAAATGAGGCACAGAGAAGTTAAGTGACTTGTCCAAAGTCACACAGCTGACAAACAGTAGCATTGAGATTAGAACCCATGACCTCTGACTCCCAAGCCCGTGCTCTTTCCACTAAGCCGTGCTGCTTCTCCATCTTCTCAGTATGCCCTGAATATGCAGGTTTGCCTAGTGTTTGACCTAATATACTAATTCATCTTGTGATTTTGAACCAGAAAAAGCTACTAATAATAAAATCTAAGGAGTCCTTAGCCACCTCCCACTTCTCTGGCCCATCAGAACAGAGAGACTCAGAACTCAGACTCACAAAAACTCAGTGACTGCTGGATTGTGTCTTTTACTTTTATTGTAAACTCCCCAGTCCTCTGCACCAATGAATGCTGGTGAAGATGAATGATATAATTATAATAATGATAATAATAATAATGGTATTTGTTTAGTGCTTACTATGTGCCAGGTACTTTATTAAGAGCTGGGGTGGATACAGGCAAATCGGATGGGGCACAGTCCCTGTCCCAATGTGGGGCTCACAGTCTCATTCCCATTTTACAGATAAGGTAACTGAGGCCCAGAGAAGTGAAGTGACTTGCCCAAGATCACACAGCAGACAAGTGGAGGAGCTGGGATTTGAACCCATGACCTTCTAACTCCCAGGCCCTAGCTCTATCCACTACTCAGTGCTGCTTAACCTCTGTCTTCTCCACTAGATCGTAAATTTCTTGAGGGCAGAAACTAACACTGTTATATTGTCCTCCCCAAGTCCTTAGTACAGTGCTCTGCACGCCGTATGTGCTCAATAAGCACCACTGATCGATTGATGGGTATTTATTGCACACTTAGTGCAAAGCATTGCGCTGATTGGGTACTTAAAATGAAGTTGGTAGGGTAGATCCCTGCTCTCCAGGTGCTCGGAGCCTGCAGGCAGGCAGAGAGACATTAAACTAGATTATAGATAGAGGAAAAAATCATGTATAAGAATACGTACAATAACTGCCATGGGGCTTGGGTGATGACCAAAGCAACCGAGTACCACAAGTAAGCATTCAATTAATCATTGATCGATTGATTAAGCCATAAGGCCCCTTAAAAGCATGAGCCTAGGGCAGTGCCCCCAAAGGCTCTCCCTCCAGACCAGCCCAGGCCAGGGGAGAGTGAGAATGTGAAGGACAAAGTTATGAGAAAAGCCTGAGTGAAGAAACGACTGGATTTTTTTCTCTTGGAACTGTAATAATATCTTTCTGTTGCCCCAGGAATGTGAAATGCAACAAAGTCGAACTGTGGGGACTGAGACTGCAAGGAAAAAAGACTCTTAGCAGATACCTTCCCTGATACATCCAGGTTGTGCAGAAAAGAACTCCAGGTCCATAGGAAAACACCTGGAATTCCACTTGCAGCATAAACATGTGGACTCTGATCTGCTAAGCTCCCAAAGGGAAGAAAGGTTACAACTTGAAACGAGAAATAAACTTTATGTATGGAAGATGGTGTCACAGAAGGCAGATTTGGCAAAGGGAGGGCGGAAACCGAGTGCTGTCATTTAGGAGCAGTTAAATTTCCCCTTCATACTTGGAGTCAGCCCTCTGGACTGCTGCTCTTTGCCTTGGTCTTAAGTTGAATTTGTTTGGTTGTTTCCTTCTTTTTCTTTCTTCCTTTAGCTTGCTTTTTTGCTTGCTTTCTTTTGCTTTCTTTCTTGCTTGCTTTCTTGCTTTCTTTTGTTTTCTTTCTTGCTTACTTGTTTTTTTCTTCCTTTCTTGGTTGCTTTCTTTTGTTTTCTTGTTTTCTTCTTTGCTTGCTTTCTTGCTTTTTTCTTTCTTTAGTTTTCTTCCCTTCTTGATTGCTTTAATTTCCTTCCTTCCTTCCTTCCTTCCTTCCTTCCTTCCTTCCTTCCTTCCTTCCTTTCCTTCCTTCCTTCCTTCCTTCCTTCCTTCCTTCCTTCCTTCCTTCCTTCCTTCCTTCCTTCCTTCCTTCCTTCCTTCCTTCCTTCCTTCCTTCCTTCCCTTCCTTCCCTTCCTTCCCTTCCTTCCCTTCCTTCCCTTCCTTCCCTTCCTTCCTTCCTTCCTTCCTTCCTTCCTTCCTTCCTTCCTTCCTTCCTTCCTTCCTTCCTTCCTTCCTTCCTTCCTTCCTCCCTCCCTCCCTCCCTCCCTCCCTCCCTCCCTCCCTCCCTCCCTCTCTTCATTTACTGAGGATCTTTTTCTCTCTACTCTTTTCTATCTGCAGTCAGTAGAGCCATTTTTTCAGTCTTCCTCTCCTTTATGTGCTGTCTCTGGCTCTAGGGCTGGACCTGCCCCATCCTGTATAAACTGGTTTAACTTGATTAGAGAGTCTTGGCTCTTGAACTGGGTTTAATCAGCATCCCTGTGCCTTTACTGTAACCATAGATTGCAGCTCTTTTCATTTGGGGGAGGTGTTCCTCCATTCAAATGAATTTATTGAGTGCTCACTGTGCCGGCGCAGAGCACTGTACTAAGGTGTTTGTGGGAGGGAGAAAGAAGGGAGGAGGGAAGATAGTAAGTGCATAGTAAGTGCTTAACAAATACCATAAAAAGGGAGAGAGGGAGGGAGGGAAAAAGAGAGGGAAGGAGGGAAAAAGAGAGGGAAGGAAAAAGAACCAAGAGAACACAGTAAGCACACAGTAAGCGCTTAACAAATACCATAAAACGGGAGGGAGGGAGGAAAGGGAAGAGGTAGAAAGAGAAGGAAGAAAAAGGGATGGAGGGAACATAGTATGCACATAGTAAGTGCTTAACAAATACCATAAAAAGGGTGAGAGGGAAGGAAAGAGAGAGGGAGAAAGAGAGGGAAGGAGAAAGGGAAGGGGGAACATAGTAAGCACATAGAAAGTGCTAAACAAATACCATAAAAAGGGAGGGAGGGAGAGAGAGGAGGGGAGGGGGGTGTTGAGGATACTTCCTCCCAGGGTGTTGGAGGCCAGCAGGAGCCTGGAAGAACTAGGCAAAATGAGGGAAATAGAAAGGGAGGTAGTGAAACCTTAGAGGGAAGGAGAGGGAGATGTGTGCAGGCCAGATGTTGGCTCAGAAAATGGCAAGATCAAGAATCCAGAACTCTGGTCAGGAATGCTATTTAGCAAATGCTTATTGGGTGTAGAGCACTGTACTAAGCACTTGGGAGAGTACAAGAGAGCAAGTGGTAGACATTTTCCCTACCCATAAGGAGCTTAACATTGTAAAGGGGGAGACAAACATTAATATAAATCAATCAATCAATCAATTGTATTTATTGACTGCTTATTGTGTACAGAGCAATATACTAAGCACTTGGGAGATTACAATAGCACAGACTTGGTGGACATGTTCCTTGCCCCCAAGGAGCTTACAGTCTAGAGGGGGAGACAGACATTAATATAAATGAATAAATTAGGAATATGTACCTAAGAGCTACCGAGCTGAGGGAGGGTGAATAAAGGGAGCAAATCCAAATGCAAGGGCAGAACAAAAGGGAGTGGGAGAAGAGGAAATGAGGGCTTAGTCAGGGAAGGCCTCTTGGAGGAGATGTGCCTTCACTGAGGCCTTGAAGGTGGGGAGAGTAATTGTCCGGCGGATATGAGGAGGGAGGATGTTCCAGGCCAGAGGCAGGTCTTGGGTGAGAGGTCGGTGGCCAGATAGATGAGATCAAGGTAGGGTGAATAAGTTGGCATCAGAGGAGTGAAGTGTGTGGACTGGGTGGCAGTAGGAGAGTCACGCGGTAAGGTAGGAGGGGGCAAGGTGATGGAGTTCTTTAAAGCCTATGGTAAGGAGTTTCTGTTTGATGCAGAGGTGGGTGGGCAACCACTGGAGGTTCTCTAGGGGTAGAGAAACATAGACTGATCATTTCTGTAGAAAAATGATCCAGGCAGCAGAGTGAAATGTGGATTGGAGTGGAGAGAGACAGGAGGCGAGGAGGGCAACAAGGAGGCTGATTCAGAGGTGGGAGAAGTGCTCGGATTAACGTGGTAGCAGTTTAGATGGAGAGGAAAGGGCGGATTTTAGCGACGTTACGCAGGTGGGACTGACGGGATTTCGTGACACTAAATATGTGGGTTGAATGAGAGAGATGATCAATCAATCGATTGTATTTATCGAGTGCTTAGATGAGTTGAGAATAATGCCAAGGTTATGGGCTTGTGAGACAGGGAGGATGGTCGTGCCGTCTTCAGTGACGGGAAAGTCAGGGGGAGGACAGGGTTTGGGTGGGAAGAAGCGGAGTTCTGTTTTGGACAAGTTAGGTTTGAGGTGGCAGGGGGGACATCCAAGTAGAGAGGATGTCCTGAAGGCAGGAAGAAATGCGGGACTGCAGAGAGAGAGAGAGAGAGATCAGGGTTGGAGATGCAGATTTGGGAATCATGCGCATAGAGGTTGAAGCCATGGGAGCCGAATGAGTTCTCTGAAGGTGTGGGTGTAGATGGAGAATAGAAGGAGACCCAGAACTGAACCGGGAGGGACCCCCCCACCACGGTTAGGGGGTGGGAGGCAGGGGAGGAGCCTGTGAAAGAGACTGAGAATGAGCAGCCGGAGAGATAGGAGGAGAACCAGGAGAGGACAGCGTCAGTGAAGCCCAGGTTGGATATTATAAATAAATCATTTGTAATAGAATTGATAGCTATGTATAATCAGTAGATTATAGTACCGTCTATCCTCCGAGGTGCATGTGCTTCATGACTGTAAGCTGGCCGTGGGCAGGGAACGTGTCTATTATTGTATCTTACTCTCCCAAGCGCTTAGTACAGTGCGCTGTATACGGTAAGCGCTTAAAAATACAATTGACTGACTGACATATTTCTTGGAATTAGTTTGACCATTTTGGACAAACTCTGTTTTGGCATAATTTGAATTAGTGTACATTGTGATGTACTGCTATACTGGAAATTTAGGCTCTGTACTGGAACCAGAACTTTTTAAAAATGGTATTTGTTAAGCGCTTATTATGTGCCGGGCACTGCACTAAGGAATGGGGTAGATAGGAGGCCTTCCCAGGCTAAGCCCCCCTTTTCTTCAGCTCCTTCTCCCCTCCCCATCTCCCCAACTCATTCCCTTGCTCTATCCTCCACAGCACTTGTGTATATATGTACATATCTATAAGTCTATTTATTTACATTAATGCATGCTTCCTTGTTTTAATTTGTATATATCGATCTATCTATAATTCTATTTATTTATATTGATGCCTGTTTACTTGTTTTGATGTCTGACTCCCCACCTTCTAGACTGTGAGCCCGTTGTGGGCAGGGGTTGTCTTTCTTTGTTGCTGAATTGTACTTTTCAATCACTTAAGTACAGTTCTCTGCACACAGTAAGCACTCAATAAATACGATTGAATGAATGAATGAATACGATTGAATGAATGAATACAAATACAAGCTAATCAAGTTGAACACAGTCCGTGTCCCACATGGGGCTCACAGTCTTAATCCCCATTTTACAGATGAGGTGACTGAGGCCCAGGGAAGTGAAACGACTTGCCCAGAGTCACCCAGCAGACAAGTGGTGGAGCTGGGACTCGAACCCAGGTCCTTCTGACTCCCAGGCTCCAGGTCTATCCACTAGGCCAGGCTTCCGCCCAGGCTCTCTGGAGCCCCGACTCGACTCTGTCAGAGTCTTTTTCTGGAACTGTTTGAGGTGGACCCACCAGCGGGGTGATGATAAATGTCCTGGAACGTTTCAAGTTGGGGAGGGAAGCGTTGGAGAAATGCCATTAGGGCTCCATGTATATTTGTTTTAAATCTAATTCTTTCCAAAATGATCCTTCGGGTTGCCTGGGGACAAACTCATATTTTTATCCTCTGCTATCTCTGTTTATAAGTTGGCCTGTCTTTGTTTGAGAATACATTTCAACTTCTGAGCTGAAATTCCGTCTCTCTACTGGTCGAAAGGAAAACAGCAGTTTTCTCTGCCTGGGAACGTACCCAGGGAGAAGTAGAAATTTCCCGAACAAAGGAATCACTGCTCTACCCACAGCAGACCTAGGACACAGCCGGAAGAGACCAGTCCATTTGGAGCTCAGCCTTTTGCAGTAAAAAAAGGTCTGAGTTCTTTACTCCTTCCTGCCTGTATTCTTAGGGGAAAAGCTGATAAGCTTGAACTCTTTCAAATTTTAAGGGTATGTGTTAAGCACTTAGTATGTGTCGAGCACTGTTCTAAGCACTGGATTTTAGATTCATTCATTTAATTGTATTTACTGAACACTTAGTAGGCGCGGAACATTGCACTAAACACTGGGGAGAGTACAATATAACAATAAGCAGGCACATTCCCTGCCCACAAGGAGCTTATTCATTCATATTTATTGAGAGCTTACTGTGTGCAGAGCACTGTACTAAGCGTTTGGGAGAGTACTATACAACAATATACAGACACATTGCCTGCCCACAATGAGTTTACAGTCTTGGCGGGGAGACAGATCTAAATGAACTGTAGTTTAGGGGGGGAGATAGAATCAATATAAATAAATAAATTACAGATATGGACATAAGTGCTGTGGGAGTCGGGAGGGGGATTAATAAAGGGAGTGGGAGAAGAGAAAAGGAGGGCTTAGTCAGGGAAGGCCTCTCGGAGGAGATGTGCCTTCGATAAGGTTTTGAAGGCGGGGGAGAGTAATTGTCTGTCAAACTTGAAGAGGGAGGGCATTCTAGGCCAAAGGCAGGACATGGGCGAGCAGTGCGTAGGAAAGGGACTGAATAGTTTAACTTAAATAGGAAGGTTTGGCAATCCTTAAGACTAACTTAAATTTCTGCGGACCTGCATATTGCCGCCATTTCTGTTTCTGGAAACAGTGGATGCTGACTAGGAGAGGGGGTCTGACTCTCTTTACGGGATTCTCAGTTGTTTCCAATCTTCTGAGGTCCTAGATTTGGGATTTGCTATCGCTGCCCAGTTCTAATAAAGACACGCTTTTTATTTAATGGTATTTGTTAAGCGCTTACTAAGTGTCAGGCGCTGTTGTTAGTGCTTACTAAGTGTCAGGGGCTGTTCTAAGCGCTGAGGTAGATACAGGTTTTATCAGGCCAGACCCAGTCCCTATCCCACATGGGGCTCATACTCTAAGGTAGGAGGGAGTAGGGTTGAATCCACATTTTACAGTTGAGGCAACTGATTCACAGAGAAGGTAAGTGACTTGCCCAAGCAGCTTGGCTCAGTGGAAAGAGCTCGGGCTTGGGAGTCAGAGGTCATGGGTTCGAATCCCGGATCTGCCACTCGTCAGTTGTGTGACTGTGGGTAAGTCACTTCACTTCTCGGTGCCTCAGTTACCTCATCTGTAAAATGGGGATGAAGATTGTGAGCCTCAAGAGGGACAACCTGATTACCCTGTACCTCCTCCAGGGCTTAGAACAGTGCTCTGCACATTGTAAGCGCTTAACAAATACCAACATTATTATTATTATTATTAAGGTCACACAACAAGCAATTGGCAGAGTCAGGACTAGAACCCAGGTCCTCTGACTTCCAGGCCCATGCTCTTTCCACTGGGTCACGCTGCCTTCTGTGTCTTCTCCGTAGTTTTTTAAATAAGGAGAAAACCCCAGGCCTCTAGGGGCAGAGAATCCCAATTTTTCGAGCCCCGTCTCTACTTCCCAGTATCCTCCTCTTCAAGCAAGCAGTTGTTTAGGCAGAATCAAGTTTTAAACAATGAGAGCTTAGTAATTGGGTTTGTCGACATCCTGGGGCCCAACCCCAGGGGACCGATGAAAATGGAAACCCTGACCGGAAGAGATTTGGAATTTTTAAACACTCTCCGGTCCTAGTTTGAGCCAAAACATTTCTACAAGGTTAGGGAAAGGCACATTGAAATACTTTGTCTACTTTGTCATTGCATAACTGCCCTAGAGTCTACAAACCCTCCATTCATTCAGTTGTATTTATTGAGTGCTTACTGTGTGCAAAGCACTGTACCGATCGCTTTGGAGAGTACAATATAACAACAAAAAGACACATTCCTGCCCGCTCTAGACTCTCAAGTTGATGTGGGCAGGGAGTGTGCCTACCAAGTCTGTTGTATTATACTCTCCCAAGCACATAGTACAGCGCTTTGCACACAGTAAGCGCTCAACGGCTACCACTGGTTGATCGACTGATTTACGTAAATCAATCTAGCAGGAGCGACCATCCCAAAATAAATCCCAGGTGGGAGGAAAGAAGAAAAGGAGATAGGTACAGAATTCACGATCTCCAATAGCACTTCAGTCAATAGATGCCAATGATCGATTGTTTGATTAATTGATTAAGTGCTCCTGGAGGGGATGGCGAGTTCACAAGTGCTCAGGTTTCCATACTCTCTTATATATGGTGGGGGTTTTTTAATCGTATTTGTTTAGCCCTTAATATGTGCCAGACACTGTACTAGGCACTGGGATAGACACAGGATAATTAGCAAGTGTTTAATGTTTGCCAAGCGAACACTGTACTAAACGCTGGGGTAGAGACCTCCTGCCCCCAACTTGCCTCTGGCGGGGAACATCCTCCCTCTTCATAGCCAGCGAACAATTACTCTCTCCTTCTTTAAAGCCTTATTAAAGGCACATTCATTCATTCGATCGTATTTATTCAGCGCTTACTGTGTGCAGAGCACTGTACTGAGTGCCTGGAATGTACAATTCGGCAACAGATACAGACAAACCCTGCCCAACGACGGGCACATCTCCTCCAAGAAGCCTTCCCTGACTAGGCCTTCATTTCCTCTTTCCCCGCTCTCTTCTGCGTCACCCTGATTTATTCCCTTTATTCGCCCCTCCCTGGGACCCACGGCACTTAAGTCCAGATCTGTAATTTATTTATTTATGCTAATGTCTGTCTCTCACTCTGTCAGCTCATCATGAGCAGAGACTGTGCCTACCAAATCTGTAGTACTGTACTCTCCCAAGCGCTTAGTCCAGAACTCTGCATGCTTATTTAAATATGACTGATGGAGTCTCATCCCTTTTCTCCTCCCAGTGAGCCTCAACTCATCATCGTCAGTGGTATTTATTGCACACTTACTGTGTGCAGAGCACTGTACTAAGCAATTGGGAGAGTACAACATAACAGAGTTGGCAGACGCATTTCCCTGCCTACAAGCAACTTACAGGCTAGAGGACTATTCTTCCTCTTACGGCAACTTAGTCATTGTTCCTCATTCTCATCTCTCCCACTCTTGCTCCTAATAGTAATAATTGTGGTATTTGTTAAGCACTTACTACGGGCCAAGCATTGTACTAAGCGCTGTGGTGGATACAAGCAAATCATGTCATACACAGTCGCTGTCCCACATGGGGCTCACAGTCTCAATCCCCATTTTACGGGTGAGGGAACTGAGGCCCAGATAAGTGAAGTGACTTGTCCAAGGTCACACGGAGGACAAGTGGCAGAGCCGGGATTAGAACCCATGACCTTCTGACTCCCAGGCCCGTGTTCTGTCTTCTAGGCCATGCTTCTGATCTCGCCCCTGCCTGGTACTCCCTATTTAATTTTATTTAATTACCCTATTTATTTTGTTAATGAGGTGTACTTCCCCTTGATTCTATTTATCGTGATTATGTTTTCTTGTTTTTGTCCGTCTGTCACCCCGGATTAGACTATGAGCCCGTCACTGGGCAGTGATTGTCTCTATCTGTTGCCGAATTGTACACTCCAAGCGCTTAGTACAGTGCTCTGCACATAGTAAGCGCTTAATAAATACTACTGAATGAATACTCCCTCCACCCATAATATCTGCCAGTCCACAGATCTTCCTGCCTTCAAAGTCCTACTGAGATTTCATTTTCCCCATTTTATAGCCCTCAAGTCCTACATCAGCATTTTGAGATTCCTAAGCCCTCTCAATCCCCAGAGTGCTTATGTACACTTCTTTAATTCCCTTTTACTTCCTCCTGCCTGTATTATACTTTAGGGTAATTAATTTTATGCATCTGTCACCTCATCTGTAAAATGGGGATTAAGACCGTGAGGCCCATTTGGGACACGGACTGCATCCATCCTAATTAGCTTGTATCTACCCCAGTGCTTACTACAGTGCCTGGCCTAATAGTTTACGTGCTTAACGAGTACCCTTAAAAAAAAAAAGACAGATTGGACACAGTCTGTATCCCATATGGTGCTCACAGACTAAGTAAAATAAAATAAAGGCATCCGGCTCTGCATCACTGTTCTTTCATTGTCAGTCAATCATAATAATGTTGGTATTTGTTAAGTGTTTACTATGTGCCTGATTCCCCCATGTCTACCCCAGCGCTTAGAACAGTGCTCGGCACATAGTAAGTGCTTAATAAATACTAACATTATTATTATTATTATTATATGCCGAGCACTGTTCTAAGCGCTGGGGTAGACACAGGAGAATCAGGTTGTCCCACGTGGGGCTCACAGTCTTCATCCCCATTTTACCGATGAGGTCACTGAGGCACAGAGAAGTGAAGTGACTTGCCCACAGTCACCCAGCTGATAAGTGGCAGAGCCAGGATTCGAACCCCTGACCTCTGACTCCAAAGCCCGTGCCCTTTCCACTGAGCCACGCTGCTTCTCCAATCATATTTATTGAGCGCTTACTGGGTAATAATAATAATGTTGGTATTTGTTAAGCGCTTACTATGTGCCAAGCACTGTTCTAAGAGCTGGGGTAGACACAGGGGAATCAGGTTGTCCCACTTGGGGCTCACAATCTTAATCCCCATTTTACAGATGAGGTAACTGAGGCACCGAGAAGTTAAGTGACTTGCCCAAAGTCACACAGCTGACAAGTGGCCGAGCAGGGATTCGAACCCATGACCTCTGACTCCAAAGCCCATGCTCTTTCCACTGAGCCACGCTGCTTCTGTAATAATAATAATAATGTTGGTATTTGTTAAGCGCTTACTATGTGCCGAGCACCGTTCTAAGCGTTGGAGTAGATACAGGGTCATCAGGTTGTCCCTCGTGAGGCTCACAGTCTTCATCCCCATTTTACCGATGAGGTCACTGAGGCACAGAGAAGTGAAGTGACTTGCCCACAGTCACACAGCTGACAAGTGGCAGAGCAGGGAGTCGAACCCATGACCTCTGACTCCAAAGCCCGTGCTCTTTCCACTGAGCCACGCTGCTTCTCCAATCATATTTATTGAACGCCTACCGGGTACAAAGCACACAGTACTAAGCGCTTGGGAGAGTACCACGACAAAGAGGCACATTCCCTGCCTCCCATTCACAACGAACTCGCCGTCGACCTCTTGCCCACATCCTGGCCCGGAATGTCCTCCCTCCTCCTGACGGACAATTACTCTCCCCGACTTGGAAGCCTTAATGAAGACACATCTCTTGCAAGAGGCCTTCCCTGACCAGGCCCTCCTTTCCTCTTCTCCCACTCCCTCCCTGTCGCTCTGACTCGCTCCCTTTATTCAACGCCCCCTCCCAGCCCCACGGCACTTATCTATGTATCTGTAATTTTATTTATTTATATTAAAGCCTGTCTCCCCCTCTAGACTGTAAGCTCGTGGTGGGCAGGGAATGTTTCTCTTATATTGCATTCTCCCAAACGCTTAGTACAGTTCCCCTCGCCCCCACCCTCTGCTCTTCCCCCCTCCGCTCAGCACTGTGCTCATTTATATATATTATTTATTACCCTGTTCATTTTGATAATGATTTGTACATCTCCTTGATTCTATTTATCTTGATAATGTTGTCTTGTTTTTGTTTTGTTCTGTATTACTCTGCTGTCTCCCCCGTTTAGACTGCGAGCCCATCACTGGGCAGGGATGGTCTCTATCTGTTGCCGAATTGTCCAAGCGCTTAGTACAGTGCTTGGCACATAGTAAGTGCTCAATAAATACTATTGAATGAATGAATGAATGCAGTGCCCTGCACATAATAATAATAATGGAATTTGTTAAGCGCTTATTATGTGCCGAGCACTGTTCTAAGCGCCGAGTAAGCGCTCAATAAATACGATTGAATGAAGTGAGTGCTTAACACAGTTGATTTGTAGCATTGGATGGGAGCTGAGGGTTGGTGTCCCTTAAATGTGAGGTAGGCCCCCTCCCAGACTGTTAGCTTGTTGTGGGCAGGGAATGTGCCCGTTATCTTGTTATACTGTACTCTCCCCAGCACTTAGCACAGTGCCGTGCACAGAGTAGGGAAGCAGCATGGCTCAGTGGAAAGAGCCCGGGCTTGGGAGTCAGAGGTCAAGGGTTCGAATCCCCGCTCTGCCACTTGTCAGCTGTGTGGCTGTGGGCAAGTCACTTCGCTTCTCGGTGCCTCAGTTCCCTCATCTGGAAAATGGGGATGAAGACTGGGAGCCTCACCTGGGATGACCTGATGACCCTGTATCTCCCCCATAGCTTACAACAGTGCACGGCACATAGTAAGCGCTTAGCAAATACCAACATTATTATTATTATATCGACTGATGGAGGGGGTTTATCCCCTCCCCGGGGGCAGAAGCCACCGAATGGAAGCAGCGTGGCCTAGTGGCTAGAGCTCGGGCCTGGGAGTCAGAAGGACCTGGCTTGCAATTCTGCTACAATTCTGGCCACTTGTCTGCTGAGTGACCTTGGACGAGTCACTCCCCTTCTCTGGGCCTCAGTTCCCTCCTCTGTAAAATGGGGACACACTGTGAGCCCCACGTGGGACAAAGGACTGGGTCCAACCCGATTGTCTTGGATCCACCCCGGTGCTCAGTACAGGGCCTGCCACCTAGAAGCAGCGTGGCTCAGCGCCCGGGCTTTGGAGTCAGAGGTCATGGGTTCGAATCCCCCTCTGCCCCTTGTCAGCTGTGTGACTGCGGGCAAGTCACTTCACTTCTCTGGGCCTCAGTTCCCTCATCTGTCAAATGGCGATGAAGACTGTGAACCTCACGTGGGACAACCTGATGACCCTGGAATTCCCCCAGCACTTACAACAGTGCTCTGCACAAAGTAAGCGCTTAACAAATACCAACATTATTATTATTATTATTATTATTATTATTATTAAGAGCCCTGGCTTGGGAGTCAGAGGTCATGGGTTTGAATCCTGGCTCTGCCACTTGTCTGCTGTGTGACTGTGGGCAAGTCACTTCACGTCTCTGGGCCTCAGTTCCGTCATCTGTCAAATGGGGATGAAGACTGTGAGCCTCATGTGGGACAACCTGATGACCCTGCATCTACCCCAGCGCTTAGCACAGTGCTCTGCACCTAGTAAGCGCTTAACAAATACCAACATTATTATTCTCTGGGCCTCAGTTCCCTCATCTGTCAAATGGGGATGAAGACTGTGAGCCTCACGTGGGACCACCTTGTCTCTCCCCCAGCGCTTAGAACAGTGCTCTGCACCTAGTGAGCACTTAACAAATACCAACATTATTATTATTATTATTTTTATTATGAAGAGCCCGGGCTTGGGAGTCAGAGGTCATGGGTTCGAATCCCCACTCTGCCACTTCTCAGCTGGGTAACTGTGGGCAAGTCACTTCACTTCTCTGGGCCTCAGTGACCTCATCTGTCAAATGGGGATGAAGACTGTGAGCCCCACGTGGGACCACCTTATCTCTCCCCCAGCGCTTAGCACAGTGCTCTGCACCTAGTGAGCGCTTAACAAATACCAACATTGTTATTAAGCGCTCGACAAATACCATGAAAAAAATCACCCCCCCCCCCCAAAAAATGGGATCGCCCGCGATGGAGGGGGGAGTAGACACGTTTTCCCGCGCAATTGGGCGGAGCAAACCATTGCGGAGTGTGGGGGAGGAGGAATCTTTGTGCGGGAGGCGAGGGTTGTTGGGGAAGAGGGACGATGCGGGGAGGATGAGAGGGCGGCATTGTGGGATCCCACCCCCCGTGGACGCTGCTGTTCCCAACGTCTCCTGCGGCCCCGCCCAACCTCCACCTCCCAAGTGTCCTTGTCCCCCCCCCCCAGCCCCTTCCGAGTTCCCGGAGCCCGAACTCCCCCCGATGACGTCACTCGGGCTGCTTTCCCCCGCCCCCCCGAGGCCGCAGGGGCCGCTGGGAGGCCCCCGCGGTGCAGGCCGGGAGCGGGAGTCCTGGCCGGCCCTCGTGGCGCGGCGGGTCACGTGTCGGGGGGGGGGCGGCGCGGCCGGGTGATGTCAGCGGCGCGCGACGCGGAGCGGGAGCTGCGGGAGCCCGGGCGGCGGTGGGTGTCCGTCCCGCACCCGGCCGATGGCGCGGCCTTCGCCCCCCCCCCCCCGGGTCGCGTCGGGGGGAGGGGGGAGGGTCCCCTCGGTCTCCGGGGGGGGCCGGCGGACGTTGGCGGGGAGGGGGGGCGCGCGTGGGGGCGCGAGCGCGCGCGCGCGGGAAAGGGGGGGCGGCGATGGCGGGCGATGACGCGGCGGGGTCACGTGACGGGGCTCCGGCCGCCGCCGCCGCTTTGTGAGCGACACATTGGCAGGTAAAACGAGCGGCGGCCGGCGGTGCGGGCGGGAGCGGCGGCGGCAGCGGTAACATCCTCCCCCCGAGCCGGTCCTTTTCGCTCCTCCTTCCCCTCCCTCCTCCTTCCCCTCCCGCAGGCCCGGGTTCATGCATTCGATACCGTTTATCGAGCTGCTTCCTAGGTGCTGAGCGCTCCGAATGGGCAGATCGGCAACAGATCCATTCCATCGTGTTTATCGAGCGCTTCCTAGGTGCGGAGCGCTGGACTAAGCGCTCGGGATGGACAGATCGGCCCCAGATTCATTCATTCGGTGGTATTTATTGAGCGCTTCCTAGGTGCTGAGCGCTGGACTAAGCGCTCGGGTTGGACAGATCGGCCCCAGGGTCATTCATTCGGTAGTATTTATCGAGCGCTTACTAGATGCTGAGCGCTGGACAAATCGGCCCCAGATTCATTCATTCAGTCGTATTTATTGAGCGCTTACTAGGTGCTGAGCGCTCCGAATGGGCGGATCGGCAACAGATCCATTCCATCCTATTTATGGAGCGCTTACTAGGTGCAGAGCACTGGACTAAGCGCTCGGGATGGACAGATCGGCCCCAGATTCATTCATTCGGTGGTATGTATTGAGCGCTTACTAGGTGCTGAGCGCTCCGAATGGGCGGATCGGCAACATTCATTCATTCAATAGTATTTCTCGAGCGCCTGCTAGGTGCAGAGCACTGGGCTGAGCGCTCCGAATGGACACATCGGCACCAGATTCATTCATTCAGTAGTATTTATTGAGCGCTTACTATGTGTTGAGCGCTCGGGATGGACAGATCGGCACCAGATTCATTCATTCAGTAGTATTTATTGAGCGCTTACTATGTGCTGAGCGCTCGGGATGGACAGATCGGCAACAGATTCATTCATTCAGTAGTATTTATTGAGCGCTTACTATGTGCTGAGCGCTCGGGATGGACAGATCGGCAACAGATTCATTCATTCAGTAGTATTTATTGAGCGCTTACTATGTGCTGAGCGCTCGGGATGGACAGATCGGCAACAGATTCATTCATTCAGTAGTGTTTACTGAGCGCTTACTATGTGCTGAGCATCGTGCTAAGTGCTTGGGATGGACAAATCGGCAACAGATTCATTCATTCAATAGTATTGAGCGCTTACTATGTGCTGAGCACCGTGCTGAGCGCACGGGATGGACAGATGGGCAACAGATTCATTCATTCAATAGTATTTATTGAGCACTTACTATGTGCTGAGCACTGGACTAAGTGCTTGGAATGGACAAATTGGTAACAGAGAGAGTCCCTGCCCAGTGACGGGCTTACAGTCTAATCGGGGGGAAACAGACAGACAAAAACAATAGTAATAAGTAGAATCTAGGCAATATCAAGACAGTCCCTGCCCATTGAGGGGCTCCCGCTCTAATCCCATCTCTTCCCCCGCGCCCCTGGCCTGGGGCGCTTTTCCCTCCCCATTCCGGGGGGGGGTTGGGCAGCACCGGCCTCCCTCCCCCCCCAGCACCCCGTCCACCAGCCTCATTCCCCTCCCCGACCTTGTGGCTTTCACCTTCCTCCCCCTTGGAGCCCATCTTCCTCTCCCCCTTCCTCCATCTTTGCTCCTTCCCCCCCGTCATCTCTCCATCTTTGGTCCTCGCCCTGTTTTGGGGGGCTCCGGTGTAGCTCCCCTCCCGTCACCACCTCCAGTGGGATCCCCACTACCTCCATGCCCCCATATTCCCGTGGGGGGTTTTGTCTTTTATTAGGGTTTGGCCCAAGCCCTTGGCAGGCCAGTCCCTCCTCTTTGATTCATCCCGGGGAGTCAGATTTGGCTTAATCTCTCTGCCTCGGCACCGCCCATAACCACCCCCTCCCCCCCGCGACTCCAAAACACCCAGCTCTGGTTTTGTTTTTTTTCCCTAATGGTATCTAAGTGCTGACTGTGCCAGGCACTGTGCCCAGCGCTGGGATAATCAGGTTGGACACGGTCCCTGCCCCACACTGGGGTTCACGGTCGTAATCCCCATTTTGCCGATGAGGGGACGGAGGCCCGGAGAAGTGAAGTGGCTTGCCCGAGGTCACCCACCCGACAGACAAAGTGGCAGGGCCAGGATCAGAACCCGGGTCCTTCCGACTCGTAGGTCCACTAGGCTGTACTGCTTCTCTGTCTGTTCCTTCACCTGCCTCTGGCCCAGGGCAGGCCGGCATCCCGATCCCTCATCTGTAAAATGGGGATTAACTGTGAGCCACACGTGGGACAACCTGATGACCCTGTATCTCCCCCAGCGCTTAGAACAGTGCTCTGCACATGGTAAGCGCTTAACAAATACCAACATTATTATTATCCCTTTTCTCCTGCTTTTCCCATTCTCCTTCCCACCTCATATTGTCTGGAATAGGGGAGAGACTGCCATTTTCCAGGTTCCTTAGGGAAACCCCTTGTTTTCCTTTATTTCTGCTGGAAGAGAAGAACCCGGCCCAATCGCCCAGCCAGGGCCCCAGCTATTAATTCCTCCCCTCCACCTGAGACCTGCCCTTTCCTGCCAGATTCCTTTCACGACGGAGAAGGGCTTTTGTCCTTAACTCGATCCCTGGGGCCTGGGAGTGAATCTCCCTCATTCCTCTGAGTCTGCCTCGCCCCGCTTACCAGAGTGGACACACGTAGGAAAAGGAGTTTAGAACAGGCAAACATCGAGTCCCTTTCTTCGAGGGAGACCTAAGTCATTGGGAGTCTTCCTCCCCCTGCTCCCTCCACCCCCCCCCCCCCCCAGCACTGTCCGACATGCAGGACATTTAGTGCATCTTTTCCCCTCGCTTTCCTTGCATCGATCTCTTCCCTTAAGTTCAGTCAAGGGCTCCTTCTTTTCTTGCCTTAGTTTTTCCCCACCAATATCACTTAAGGTACTTTCCCCTTTTCTCCTTTCCCAATACCCAATCTCTTCTTTCCCCATAGGGGTCTCCTTTTTCAAGGCTGCTGATTCTGGGATTTTTTTTTTTTTTTTGTCTTCCTTATCCCAGGCAGTAATGAAATGAGTTTCTGAAAATGGCCTTGCCCTCCATTCCTCTCGACATCCCTCCTGGGGACGCGGAATAAATCCCCTTATGTGCCTTTCTTTGCCTCGGCAGCCCTCGGTTTGAACGGTTCTTCTGGTTCGTCTCCAATGGCTTCGACCTTCACCCCATTCCGCTTCCCAGCTGCTTCGTATTCTTCCCGTTCTTTGGGAATCCCCTCTCCCTTCCTCCCTCATACCTCTCCCGTCTCAGAACATTTCCAGTTCTGGGGCTGTGAAGCCAGAGTCACTCTTTCCTTCCTATTAACTTGGGCGGTGGTATTGGTCTGCCTTCCCCCTCCTCCCCGTCCTGTGCCCAGGTATTCTGGCTTTTATGTCTCAGTGACTTCAGATCTCTCTTTCCTGCTCCTCAGGAAAGGATGAGGGAAGGGGAGGCTCTATCAGACGTCTGGGCTCGCACGGGTTCGCAGGAGGGAGGTGGGCAGCGGGAGGAGAGGACGGGGTCAGGGGAAGGGCCTATGGGGAGGAATTCACACCGATTCCTGATGCTTTGGGCTTCCCCGGCCTCTCCCTTTAAATGTGGGAGAGAGGGGAAGTCACATGGAGCTGCCATCAGAGGAAGGCCCTCCTCCTCCTCTTCTCCTCCTCTCCTCCTCTTCCTCCTCCCTCCGGGCACCAGGAGCTGCCCAAGCTAGGCGCTCTGTAGGCACCGTCAGTCCGGGGCTGGCTCTCTTTCGGGGGGTGCCGGCGGGAGCCCCGGGGGGGGCGTCCTCTGTCTCGGTTGGTGATTTGCTTGAGCAAAAGATGTCACTGCTCCGGCAGTGGAAATCAGAGCCGGAACCCAACTCCTCCCACCCGCTCAACCAGGGGCCGGTTGTGGAGACAGAATCCAGGCTCCTTCGTTAGCGGAGTCAGTTCAGGTCAGAGATGAAGGGAGGCTTTAACGTGAAGGTAATCGATCGCCTGGGGATGCCCAAGAGCCTTTCTTTTAGGGTGGGGAAAGGAGGTCAATAGCTCACAGTTAGAGGGACGCTTTCATGCCAGGGAGCCTTTCGGGTGGATGGGCTTAAATTTCCAAATTTTCAGAGGAAAGCTCCATCCCGCACACGTCCAGTGAGTCAGGACAAAACCAGAATGCACATTGCCCCCCCCCCCCCCCGGGGAATTTGCCCTCATGTAAATCTGATGTTTGCTGGCTGTGGAAGCGGGAGGGCACGTCTGCCACCTCTGTCGTATGGTCCTCTCCCGAGCGCTCCGTGCGTTGCTCCGCGCACAGCGAGCGCTCGGTAAATACCATGGACCGTAAGGCCGTCCCCTTCCTGGGTCGGGGGGCCGCCGCGACTCTGTAGTGGAGCGGTGCGGTGCGAGGCGGGCGGTCCAGGGGTCCCAGTGGTCTCCGTCCGGACGGGTGGCATTGGCTGGTGAGATGGAGGGGCCCAGCAGGGTGTGGAAGCCAGTGGGGTTTTTTTGGTTTCCTTTTCTGGAGAGAAATCGGAGATGTTCGAGGGGGGAGGAGGTGGGGAGGTGCTGCCAGTGGGGAAGTGAAAGGTGTATCCGCGGAACATTTAAATGCGTGAAGCGGCCACTGTCCCCTTTCCCAACTGGGTCAATCAGTGCTGGGAAGCCTCTCGGCCTCCCTAGCTACGGCCGCCCAAAGGGAAAACCCACCCTGCCAAAAAAGCGTCCCGGGCTCAAAACCAAGGCTCCGGCTGGCCCGGCCTTTGCTCCGGATGTCTTCGGGTCGTGGTGCGGTTGGAGAGATTGAAAGGCAGAAGGAAGACTTGGGCGTGTGAGACCTTGAAACCTTAATTTGTTGGGAAGGAATCAGCCAGTGGGAGCCCAGATGTTAAATCGGAGGCAAAGTAAGTAAAGGTGGAGCGGAATTATAGGCTCCCGGCGAATGGAAAAGAAACAGATTTGGAAAATGCTGTTAGTGCTTCTGGATGGCGTTGAGGTAGAACTTAGTGTTCGGGTCTTTGATGTTTTCTATAAGTCTCATCGTTTGCTTTGTGTGTTTTTTTAATTGAATTAATGCAGGAGAATGAAACAGAAATATTAACTAGCGGGCTGAGTTGAGCAAGTCAATTACAAGCTTTTCAAATTAGAAAGGTAGTATTAAAACGGGAGGTTGGATTTTAAAATGGCTTCTAACCTTTTGTCCTTTCAAGTTTCTAATACACACCCGCTGGGTCTTCCCTCAGAAAACCTTGCTTTGCAAATCGAACAGTGTTGCAGACAAGGAGAGGTACAGATGTTTAGAATAGAATCTGCCAGAACTGTGCCTGTCACTTTCTATCACCCTCTGAAAATCATTTGATAATTGTAGTTTTCCCCAGTTCCTTCTTTGTTAATGAACGCTTGCAAAATTTCAAGCAACAGATTCAGCCTTACAGTAAAAAGCTGCTTACCTCGGGATAAGCTTTTTCCACGCACGTACGTGCGACTTGAAAACGGCAATCTCAGTTCTCTGAAATTTGGCTTCGAAAGATGCCTGGCAAGCTTGAATCTGCAGTGGATCTTTGCAGCCCAAGTATGACTTCTCATTTTTAGGGAGGCTTTGGGGTCAGAACCGCTGACGGCGTCCTCCCCCAATTAGACTGTAAGCCCGTCATACGGCAGGGACTGTCTCTGTTGCCGACTTGTTCATTCCAAGCGCTTAGTACAGTGCTCTGCACATAGCGCTCAATAAATACTATTGAATGAATGAATGAACTGGGAGACTGCAGGAGGTACTGGCCCCAAGTGACTTATGCACGCACCTTGTGTTTAGAAAATTGCAGAGGAACAGTAACCCTCCGATAAAAGCTGGACTTGTCCCACTGGGGCGGTAAACCTGTTACCAAACCAATGAAAACTTGTTACCAAACACATAAAAACCTGCATCTCTTTCAAAATTTGTGGACCTCCTTCACCGAAAACAGCATTTTGAGATTTGCCCCCTCCTTCCTCCATTATCTAGCTTAGGTCCAAGGCACGGTGCTGTTTAAACGCTACCCGAAGGTGCAAAGCATCCCTGATGGTATTCATCGAGCGCTTACTATGTGCAGAGCACTGTACTCAGCATTTGGGAGAGTACCCTACGATGGAACGGGTTAGATACGTTCCCGCGGCCCACATGACGACCTTTCCGTCTAGAGGGAAATAAATATAAATCCACAGACCTGCTTTTGTGGCTCTGTCGCCGGATCGGACGGGAGCTGGGCTACGGTAGTCTTACCAGTGGGCCCCCGGGAAGATGATGCGTTGGAATTTGTGTCCAGGTTTCTTGGGAATTCTTTTGGGCAGCGCCCCGGAGGTGCGGTGTTTAGGTTCTGACCAAGGATGTTTTCTTAAGCTTCCTCTCCCCGGCCCCCCGCCTCGTCAGTCTTCCAGCTCCTTCCTGAGCCAAGGGGGATAATGATACTCAGAGGGGTTGTCGGGAGAGGTTCTCCAGGTACCGGAGCAGGGCCAGAGAGGTTTTTGCTCTTGACTAGGCGCTGTAGCACTGAAAACTCTTTGACCCCGGTTGCATTTTTAACTTTTAATTTTTAGCCTTCCTGAAAATCTCCTCTTGTACCGAGAAGAGAAACAGTGTGGTCTAGTGGGTAGGGTACAGGTCCCGGAGTCTGAGGGCTCCGCCACTTGGCCGTTGTGACCTTGCACAAGTGATTTCACTTGTCCGGGCTTTTGTTACCTCCTCTGTGAAATGAGGATTAGGACTGTGAGCTCCAAGTGGGACAGGGACTGCGTCCAACCCGACAACCTTGTAGCGACCCCAGCTCTTACTTAGTAGTGTCTGGCACATGGTGAGCGCTTAACAAATGCCATTAAAAAAATAACCAAACTGTCACTTTGGCTGGAGAAGCGGCATGGCCCGCTGGATAGAGCAGGGGCCTAGGAGTCAGAAGGACCTGGGATCTAATCCCAGCCTCGCCACTTGTCTGCTGTGTGACCTTGGGCGAGTCACTTTGCTTCTCTTGTGCCTCAGTTCCCTCATCTGTTCAAAAGGATTAAGACACTGGGACAGGAACTGTGTCCAACCCGATTAGCTTGTGTCTACCCCAGTGCTTAGAACAGGCCTGGCACGTAGAGGCACTTAACAAATACTATTATGATGATGATTATTCTCAGGTGGTGCTTTTAGTAGTCACTTGCACAAACAGCTGCACTTCTTCCCTCTTAGAGAAGTGTTGTTCTTTACAGAGAAGGAGCCTCTAAATAGTTAAAAACAAAAACCTCCAAATTAAAAAGCACACATGCCCTAATATGGGTTTCTCAACCAAGTGGGTAAGAGCCGTATTTTATTTTGCTGAAATAATGTTTTTTTTGTTTTTTTTGTTTCGCTGAAAGGGAGTCGGAAGGATCAGGGGTGATCCGTGTCCATCTCTGATTCTGGGGAGCATCCCTGGTCTCCCCAGCCCCTGGGGCTGCCCCCTCCCAAGCTTCTTCCCCAAGCTCCCAGCCTGGCACTGGTCCCTGGGCATCTGACCACGCATCCCTGCTTGCCACCCCCACCGGGCACCCTCCGGGTTGTTATACAGCGGCCATTATATAGAGAAGCAACGTGGCTCAGTGGAAAGAGCGCGGGCTTGGGAGTCAGAGGTCACGGGTTCTAATCCCGGCTCCGCCGCTGGTCGTCTGTGTGACCTTGGGCAAGTCACTTAACTTCTCGGTGCCTCAGTTACCTCCTCTGTCAAATGGGGATTAAAACTGTGAGCCCCACGTGGGACAACCTGATCACCTCGTATCCCCCAGCGCTTAGAACAGTGCTTTTCACATAGTAAGCGCTTAACAAATTCCATAATTTATTGAGATGCAGTGTGGCTTAGTGGAAAGAGCATGGGCTTGGGAGTCAGAGGTCGTGAGTTCTAATCCTGGCTCTGCTACTTGTCTGCTGCGTGACCTTGGGCAAGTCACTTAACTTCTCTGTGTGTCAGTTACCTCATCTGTAAAAAAAAAAAAAGTGGGGATTAAAAAATGTGAGCTCTACGTGGGAAAATCTGATTACGCTGTATCTACCCTAGCGCTTAGAACAGTGCTCAGCACATAGTAAGCGCTTAACAAATACCATAATTAGAGAAGCAGCGTGTCTCAGTGGAAAGAGCCCGGGCTTGAGAGTCAGAGGACAAGGCTCCACCCCTTGTCAGCTGTGTGACTGTGGGCAAGTCACTTCACTTCTCTGGTCCTCATTTCCCTCATCTGTAAAATGGGGATTGACTGTGAGCCTCCCGTGGGACAACCTGACTACGTTGTATCTCCCCCAGCGCTTAGAACAGTGCTCTGTACATAGTAAGCGCTTAACAAATACCAACATTATTATTATTTTTTTTTTAAATGGCCGCCACATTTCCCCAAAATGAGTCATTCCTCATTTCGGACAAGTATTAGCAAGCCACGAGGGGCATCGCCCCGCTTAGCATTGCAGTCTCTGGCTCCGGCTCGGGCCCGGGCATTCTCGCCACCCCTCGGGGCCTCGGACCGCAGCTGCCAGCCGGTGCCTCCTTGGCCGGAGCCCGCCCCGGCCTAAGTTCTCCCGGGCGGGCCTGGAAGCGGCGGCGGGGGGAAGGTTGCACGGTGGGCGGCGAGGGGTCGACGTGGCACCCTCGCTCCCGGCTCGGGCCCCTCCGGCGCCCACTTACAGAAAACGATGGCAGTGCTTCGTTGGGAGGCTCGTGTCTGGGAGGGACCAGGGATGCCCCGAGTCTTTGACTTGCCAAACGGGATCGCTGATGATGATGATGGTATTTGCGAAGCCCTTGTATGCCAAGCACTGTTCTAAGCGCTGGGGGAGATGCTCACTAATCGGGTCGGATACGGTCGGTGCTCACAGTCTAAGTAGGAGGTAGAACAGGGGTCGAATCGCCATTTTTGCGGGCAGCCCTGAGGCACCTGAGGTAACTCGCCAAGGCCACCCGTAAAGCGGAGCTGGAACTAGAACCCGGGTCCTCTGACTCCCAGGCCCGTGCTTTTTCTGCTTGACCACACTACTAGATTTTCATGCCTTTTCTTCCCAATTCCTGAGCCAATAAATGGGAGGCTCACCCTGTGGGGTCAATGATGCAGCCATAGTAGAGTTGAGGAAATGTTGCATTTTTTTTTTTAATGGTGTTTAAGCACTTACCATCTGTCATTCATTCATTCAGTAGTATTTATTGAGCGCTTACTATGTGCAGAGCACTGGACTGAGCACTTGGAATGTACAATTCGGCAACAGATAGAGACAATCCCTGCCCAATGACGGGCTCACAGTCTAATTGGGGAAGGCAGTGTACTAAGCTCTCGGGAAGATACAAGTTCATCAGGTTGGACACAGGCCCTGTCCCACGTGGGACTCACAGTCTTAATCCCCACTTTACACCTGAGGTATTTAAGCGCTTACTATGTGCCAGGCACTGTCCTAAGCACTGCGATAGATACAAGTTGACCAGGTTGGACCCAGTCCCCGTCCTACATAGGGCTCAAATACTTAATCCCCCATTTTACAGATGAAGTAACTGAGGCCCGGATAAGTTGTGACTTGCCCAAGGTCACACAGCAGCAGGTGGCTTCCTTCTGACTTGCAGACTTGTGCTGTATCCACTAGGTCATGCTGCTGTTGTGTCCAGGACTACACCCTACCCAAACCAGTTGGTTTTTCTACAACAAACCTCTTTCGTTCCCTGACCAGATTGTAGCCAAAATTCCTAGGCCAAACCCACCCCACGGCAGAACCAAAATCATGCACACGTGTGATCGGTGCCTTCCCTGGATTGGGGAGGTCAGTGGCCTGGACAGGCAGGAAAAAGGTTCCCAGACTCTTGTTCGAGGAAACGATGCCGAGGTGGAAAAGAGTAGCTTTTCACTCCAGCCGTTTGATTTACCTTTGATTGGACTCGCTCCCTCTGCTCTTCCCCCCGCCCCTCCCCACCCCACAGCACTTACATATATATCTGTAATATTATTTATTTATATTGTCTGTATTGATGTCTGTCTCCCCTCCTTTAGACTGTGAGCTCGTCATGACCAGGGATTGTCACTTTATTGCTGTATCGTACTTTCCCAAGTGCTTGGTACAGTTCTCTGCACACAGTAAGCGCTTAATAAATACGATGGAATGAATGAGTGCAAAACAGATATGCCACTTAAGCACACTCACACACTATGTATATTTGCATTTATTTCTCTGGGTAAATACTTGGACCGATACGCAGCTTTTTAATCCTGCTCTGTTTGAACTAATAGTAATGGGAGAGGTATCATCATCCATGGTATTTACTGAGCGCTTCCTGTGTGCAGAGCATTGTAAAGTCCGGTACGGCAGAGTTGGTAGGCACGTTCCCTGCCCACAACGTGCTTGCAGTCATATCGGCCAATCAATTAATGGTTTTTATTAAGCACTTACCAGGCGCAGAGCGCCGTACTGAGCACTCGGGAGAGGACTGTATGACGGAATTAGCAGATTGGTTTCCTACCCATAAAGAACTTTAACAGTCTAGAGGGAGACAGACATTATCCACGTTTAGTGATGTTTATCAGGCATCCCCTTGATTTTCTGCACTGTACTTGTCTTAGGCCATCGAGTCGTTTCCAACCCATAGTGACACCTCGGACGCATCTATCCCATAACGTCCCGCTCTCCATCTGCAGTCGTTCTGGAAGTGTATCCATAGAGTTTTCTTGGTAAAAATACGAAAGTGGTATTACCGTGGCCACCTTCCGCGCAGTAAACGCGAGTCTCCGCCCTCGACTCTCTCCCGTGTTGCTGGTGCCCAGCTTGGGTGAGGTTTGACTGGTAGCATATTGCCTTCCACTCGCTAGCCACTGCCCAAGCTAGGAATGGAATGGATAGGCTTCTGCTTGATTCTGTCTCCCGTAGCTGAGACTGGTAGAGGATGGGAAACTCTCTAGGTGTGACCCTGAGAGGGGCCTGCACTGTACTAGGTGCTTTGAAGGTACAAAATGAAGAGGCGACATGACCCCTGCCCACAGGGAACTTAGGCTCCAACAGGGCAGTGCTCATTTCCTCTTCATTTTGCTCGGACCCGCTAGTTGTGAATAATTTTTGCCCAGCTTTCCCCTTTAGATTAGATTGTAAACTCCTTTAGGGTAGGAAGCCCGAACAATCTCTAGTAATCTCCGAAGGACTTTAGATTGGTGGGTGCTCAGTAATTGGCAGCTCGACTGTTAGGTGGTGGTGGCACTGGAAAAAAAAATTGGTTTAGCCACCGTAGGCGTGGAAAAATCGGGTTTTGTTTCCACCGGGGTCATCCTCACACTAATCACATTAGTCTCACTTCTTTATAAGCAATTTTATTTTCAGTCCCAACTTTTATATTTGACAATGGCAGTGATAGGATGACCTGGTGTGGAGGAGTGGCGAAGTCCTGGGTACCAGAATTTAATTTTTGTACGAGAGCAACGGCCCCCTGGGTGCTGCACTAGAGCGAACACCACATTCTCCTAGCTAAGCTCCCCCATTCTGGGAGCAGCAGTATTCAGGGGAAGAAATCCTGGGACGCCAACCTGGGGACTGGATCGTCTATAAACTTCCCGTCATCATAAGTGGCGTTTACTGAGCGCTTACTGTGGGCAGAGCACTGTACTAATGCGCTTTGAGAAAGGACAATACAGCAGAGTTGGCAGACATGTTCCCTGCTCACAGGGAGCTTACAGTCTAGAGAGGGAAACAGACATTAATATAAATAAGTACTTTGTAGCATGTGATATAAGGATCTGTTTCTTAAGGGCTGTAAACCTGCTCAATAAACCTACATTTTTTCTCTTGTAGACTGAACTCCTGGGTCGGGTTTCCAGTCAGTCTTAAAATTGCTTTCTATTGAGGGTAGAATTCACCCTTGTACAACCAACTTGGAAGGGCTAAAATCTTTTGAAGCAATTCTTCTGTCGTTTAGCGTAAAGGTCCTTTAAGCCAGCCTTCTGTGCCTTCTGAGAAGTGCGAAGGCATCGGTTCTGGGAGGTTTGGGAAAGGATGTTAGTGGGGCTATTTTGGGATCTTGGTGAAACGAGAAAATTCCGAGGAGAGTTGTTTTCCCGGTGAGAGGTTATTAAGTTAATAGTGGGTAAAGGGAGAAAATTCCCATTCTTGGCAGTGAGCCTGGGATATTTACATGCTTTTAAGTGCCAGGGGATGGAGGCAGGGGGAGTAACTTTTGCTCAAGGAAGATGGGTGTTTCCTCGCTGGTTAGAGAACGTAGAGCACTGTGACTTCCATTTCTGATGCTTTTAGAAGAGTACTCTACATACAGAAGGCAATGGATAAATGCCATTGCTTCATTCTTCACCCTGTAGTGCATAGTCAGGTGTGTCTATTGAGCACCTACTATGCTCAGAGCACTGTACTGAGCACTTAGGAGTGTACAGTACAACAGTGTAGCAGATACATTCCCTGCCCACAATGAGCTTACATTATATATATAAACTACGCTTGAGATTTATATCTCAAGCATAGTTTTTTTGACCTATATCGTCGTTGACAGAGGATTTTCCTTAGGTAGATTAGATTTTTTTGTATTTATCAGTTGATATTTACTGAGCGCTTGCGTGTACAGAGCACCGTATTAAGTGTTTAGGAGAGTACAGTACAGGAGAGAAGATGAGGCCCTCAATCACTGCTTCCCTTGCCGATCTTCTCCTCTAAGCCATCTTGTGTGCTTTGTTCCTCTGACACCAACCTACCGTCTGTACCTTGATCTCATCTGTTCTGCCTCTGACCCTTTGCCCACGTCCTCCCTGTCCCGGAACTCTTCCTCCCCCTTTGTATCTGACGGACCACCACTCCCCCTCCGAAAATCCCAGATCCAAGAAGCCTCCCCTGCCTGAGCCCTCATTTCCCCTACCTGCCCTTCTCTCTGCTTTGCTTATGTGCTTGGATCTGTACTCCTTAAGCACTTAACATTCCCGCCATAGCACTTGTGTCCATATCTTTACAGTACATGTCCTTACGGACTCTAATTTCATGTCTCTCTCCCCCTCTAGAATCAAAGCTCCTGGTAGGCAGGGATTGCGTCCGCTAGCTTGATTGTGTTCTTTCTCAAATGCTTAGTACAGCGCTCTGCACACAGTAGGCACTTATAAATTGTTCTTGTCTTGTCTGTCTTGACTGTAAGCCCATCAAAGGGCAGGGACTGTCTCTGTTACCGATTTGTACATTCCAAGCGCTTAGTATAGTGCTCTGCGCACAGTAAGCGCTCAATAAATACTATTGAATGAATGAATGAATAAATGCCATTGGTTGGTGAGGATACCTTTAAAGGTAGGGAGAGTGACATTATTATGGTATTTAAGTGCTTACTATGTGCCAAGCAAAGTATTAAGCACTAGGTTGGATAAAAGCAAATTGGATTGGACACAGTCCCTGTCCCATGTAGGCGCTCAGTCTCATTCCCCATTTTACAGATGAGGTAACTGAGGCATAGAGAAGTAAAGTGACTTGCCCAAGGTCACGCAGCAGAACCGGAGCCCATGACCTTCTGACTCCCAGGCCCGTGCTCTATCCATTACGTCGTGCTGCTTCTAAGATCTGAAGGGGGAAGGAGTTCTAGGCCAGGGGGAGGATGCGGCCAAGAGGTCGGCGGCGAGACAGATGAGATGGAGGTGCAGTGAGAAGGTTGGCATTAGAGGAGTGAAATGTGCAGGAGATTCTAGTACTGCCGGCACGTACTGGATTATAGTAGGAGAGGAGTGAGGTGAGATAGGAACGGGCAAGGTGATCGGCTACTTTAAAGCTGATGGTAGGAGTTGGTTTGAGGTGGATGGGCAACCGCTGGAGTTTCTTGAGGAGTGGGGAAACGTGGTCTGAACGTTTTGTAGAAAAATGATCAGGGCAATAGAGTGAAGTATGGACTGCAGTGGGGAGAGCCAGGAGGCAGGGAGGTCAGCAAGGAGGCTGTTACAGTCATCAAGGAGGGATAGGATAAGTGCTTGGATTAACATAGTAGCGGTTTGGATGGAGAGGACGCGGTGGATTCGAGAGATGTTGTGCAAGCGGAACCGACAGGCTTTGGTGACAGATTGAACGTGCGGATTGAGTGAAAGAAGTGAGTCAAGGATAACCTCAAGAATGTGGGCTTGCAAGATGGAAGGATGGCGGTGCCGTCTACAGTGATGGGAAAGTCACGGGTAGGATGGGGTTTGGGTGGGAAGATGAGGAATTCTGTTTTGCACGTGTTAGGTTTGAAGTGTCCATCTTCCTAGGGCTTTGCAAGGTGATGCTAGTAACACGGGTATTACTTATCCAAGGACCACTGCCCTGAGGCTCTCTGAGTTCTTTCCAAAATAACCCCTGTGGGCCGGGTATGTGTCTGTTTACTGTTGGACCTTACTGTCCTAAGCACTTAGTACAGTGCTTTGCACATAGTAAGCACTCAAATATAATTGATTGAATGAATGAACAACCACTCATTCCTCTTCTAAACAAAACAAGGGTTTTTTTTCCTTTAGACTGTAAACTCATTACGGGCGGGGAACATGTCGACCAACTCTATTTTTCCAAGCACTTAGTACAGAGCTCTGCACACGGTAAGTGCTCAATAAATAACATTGATCGGTTGATTCAACCTCCATTTCCTTTCAGTCAGTCAGTGGTATTTATTGAGTGCTTACTGTGTGCAGAGCACTGTACTAAGCATTTGGGAGAGTACAATGTAGCAGACACAATATAACCAACTTGGCCCTGCAAAGCGGGGGCTCCTGAGAAGTCTGACTTCTCTGCCCCTCTGATCTTTTAGGGGCAGGGAGTCTGTCGGTTATAGTGTTATATTGTACTCATATATTGTCGTATAAAATGGTGGAGGGCAAAGTAGGGTCTCTCACAGTAGTGGCCTCAGGTTTTATTTGGTGCCAGCTCTGGGGCAACTCCCTGCCTCCCTTCTCCCTTCCGGCCACCTGGCAGAGTGTGGCACTAAGCAAAAAGAGACCAAGCGAGTGAGCGTGGATGGCTCAGTGCCAACCATCCCCACCGTCATACAGACCACTCAAACACGTGCTTTGCCGGCAGTACGGCATTCCCCTTTTAACCACTGGTATCAGAGCAGGGCTCGCCGGGATTGGCAGAGTGAGGCAGGAAAGGGGCACTTCTGCGCTCAGAAGGTGGTGTGTCCCATTGCCTCCCCTGGGTCTCCGGAGGCTCCCGGTCAGCAGCGACCTCTCGGAGCAGAAAGACGGCTCTCATAATTTGACTGGAAAGCAACGGACTCTCGGCCGTGAGGGTCTTCCACCGGGATTAGCCATTCGGCCTTTGCCATCAGCTGCCCAAAGGCAGCGAATGTTGCCTTCCAAAACCGATGCTCATTTTATTAGTTGTGGGTTGGGAACGTATCTGCTAATTCTGTTGTTCTCTCTCAAGCGAGTTTCCCTACCTCTTTTCACGGCTACTCCCCTACTTGTCCTGTTTGCTCCACATTAGCCTGCCTCCTGACTTTATCCTGCTGTCTTCTTGTAGTGGGATATAGGGTTGGAATTCTGTCCCCCGCTCCTTGACGGGCCTCGGCCTGTCCCACCTCCAGAGCCCCCCGCTCCCCGACGCCATCTCCTTCAAAAAGACTCTCTCGACCTTTGGCAGTACTCCACTTCTTAAGAGCCCTTCGGTTGTCTCTTGCATTTAGGCACTTGTCTTTGCCCATCCTCAATACACGCTGGCGTGTACATGTGCGTATTTCATATCTCCATTATCTCTCTTTCCCCGGCTGGCCCTGGTTAAGAGTGTAAGCTCCTGGGGGGCAGGAGCCGGGTCTGGGAAAAGAGTTCCACGTGGAGTTTCAGGGTCCTCAAGTTGCATTCAGCGGGCTCGGTCGCAGAGTCGATAGGTCCTGCCCTTCCGCTTCCCGTCCGGCAGGATCGTCGACTGGGGAAGAATTTAAAGGGGCGGAGGACCCACGACCATTTTAGGATATGACTCCCGACGCGATTCCTGAGGAAAGGTTTCGGAGTGTCCGGCGGATTTGTGATCCGGCGACCGTCAGATGACTAATGTATCTTGACCTTTTTCTACACGCGGGCAGAAAATGTACGGGATGGGTTGTCACAGGTGGTTCCACCGGTTGAACTTCAAGGGGTTTGGATCCGTTCTCAGACCAGAGGCCTGGACGTTACTAAAGGAAAAGTTTGGGATGCCTTTGGGATGACAGACAAGGAAGGCGACCACCACAACTGTTCATCCCTATGTTCTATTAATAATAATAATAGTGGCATTTGGTAATGCTTTCCGCTAGCTCGGTGTGCAGCAGTAAGAAGCGGCCGCGTAGCCTAGAGGATAGAACGTGGGCCTGGGAGTCAGACCTGGGTTCTAATCCCGGCTCCGCCCCTTGTCTGCCCTGTGGCCTCGGGCAAGTCACTTCACTTCTCTGGGCCTCAATTCCTGCATCTGTAAAATGGGGATTAGGACTGTAAGCCCCACCATGTGGGACATGGGCCATATCCAACCAGATTAGCTTGGACCTACGCTAGCGCTTTGTATGGTTCCTGGCACGTAGTAAGTGCTTAACAAATACCAATTAAGAAAAAAAAAGCTGCAGGGGAGGTTCAGTTCAGTCAGATGGGACACTGTCCCTATCCCACACCACAGGGGTGTTTTACTGTGTGCAGAGCTGTGGGGCTTACAGAACTAAAGGACTGTGGGGAAAATTGGACTGTTGGTTTGATCTAGTAGTAGTGGTTCTTCTGCCCTGAGGTTGACCGGTCCAATTCCAGTGACCCCTGGGTTTTTCAGCAAGTAATTCAATCAGTGGTAGTTACTGAGCACTTACTGTGTGCAGAGCACCGTACTAAACTCTCGGAGTATAATACAGTACAGAGTTGGTAGCCATGTGCCTGCATTGTGCAGACTCTGGCCAGGTGCTCTCCGGGACTCCCGTTCTTTGGTTCCCTCGCCCATCGTGATGTTCATTTTTAAAAAATGCGGCATCTCCCATAGACTGTGCAGATCCTTATTGCCTTGACTATAACCACATTGTGTTTTTTTATCAGTGTATCCGGTTTATCGCCTAACCTAATATCAGCAATGGGAGTCGGCGAGCCCTGGTTTAGGTCTTCAGACGAGACAGTTGTAGCTTTCTCTTCAAGATGCTATAGCGTGATGAAGGATATGCTCAGTGGACGGAATTCTCCAGAAAACATGGTCAATTGGAGCACCTGTGGAAAGCTTCAAATATTTTTGCTGCAGTTGTCGTAGAAATCCTGGACCTTACCAGATTTGCTTCTACGTAGTCCTTACTGTATTCTGGCCGGTGTGGAGGAGGCCTCTAACCACCCCATTCTCATTTATAGTTTTTATTTATTTTTGGTGCTCAGAAGGCGCTTACAAAGTGTCCGGCCCGGTCCCGAATGCTGGAGTAGGTAGAAGCTGATCAGGATAGACAAAGTGCCTGTCCGACATGGGGCTCACAGTTTAATCCCCACTTTACAGATGTGGTAACTGAGGCACAGGGAAGCAAAATGACTTGCCCAAGGACACCCAGCAGATAAGTGGTGGAGCTGGGATTAGAACCCAGGTCCTTCTCACTCCCAGGCCTTTGCTCTTATTTACTAGGCCATGCTGCTTCTCAATTGACAACAATTGGCATTCTCTGTGTAATGCAGCTGAATCTGTTTGGGAGTGGAGCTGTAAAGACCTTGAAAAAGCTAGCTAATGGCAGAAAAGGAGTTCTTGATAAAATACCGTCCTCCCTTTGGCATCCGGGATTCAGCAAACTGATGACATGCATTTGCTTTGTTTTTTTTTGTGGGGGCAGAGTCGGGCTTGAATGTCTGCCTGGCAATGGGATTATTTTTTTGCCTCACAAATGGCAGTTTTGTTCATTCTTATATTGCAAACTGCAATCTGATCTAGTGAGAATTGAATGAGATGATGGGTCTGACTGCTTTAAAATGAATCAACTGCTTGGGTCCAGATCTTTTTCACCAGTGAGCTTTGACTGGTGAGTTGAGAAACACAAGCTGTAAAACAAATCAGTCAATCAGTGGTATTTATTGAGCACCTGGGCAGAGCACTGAATTAAGCACTTGGCCGAGTAATGTGCAGCAAGTTAGCAGACCTGTTCCCTGCCCTTAATAAGCTTACAGACTAGAGGACAACAAAGCAGAGAGAGTAGGATGCAAATAGTCAGTGATATTGAGCAGAGCACTGTACTAAGCACTTGGGAGAGTTCAGAACAGCAGAATTAGGCGACACCTTCCCTGCCTATAAAAGGCTTATAATCACCTTGCACTTCCTCTAATTCAAGAGCTTAGGGTCTGCCTGAATCTTTCTTGGGGCTATTTATAGAATCTGTTGCTCGGTTCTGTTTCTATTCTAGGAATTCTTAGGGAACCTGTTCCAGGGCAGCAGAACCACAGAAGTAGAGGGGCGGGCAGGGAGAGGGAAGAGGCTTTGAAGTGTGAAATGTGTTCTTGGGGCCTAACAGGAACGTGCCTCCCCCTTCCCCCCCCACCCCTCCTTGTTTGTAGAGCAACATTAGTTTCTTCTGCTTGGCCCGATTGGAAAATGAAGGTCAGAGCGAATTCCCAGCCTGAGCTGTTTTGATTTGCCTCACCCACCGGCCCCCCCACCCCAAGGCTCGTTGTTCTACCCCCCGGGGGGCAACTCGGGCAGGCCACTTGCAAGTCTGACCTGCCGAGGAGTCATTTTCACAAGGTAGTGGTGGTGACAAACACTTCTCTGTGCCTCTGTTACTTCATCTGGAAAATGGGGACTGTGAGCCCCAAGTGGGTCAGTCTGGTTACCTTGTATCTACCCCAGCGCTTAGAACAGTGCTTGGCACATAGTAAGTGCTTAACAGATACCGTCATCATCATCATCACTAGGCCACATTGCTTCTTTGTTGGTTGACTGTGCCTGTGCGTCCCCCTAGAGTTTCTTTCACCGGAGGTCACGTCTCCTCCAAGAGGTCTTCCCCGATGAAGCCCTCTTTTCCTCATCTCCCTGTCCCTTCTGCATCATTGGTGCACTTGGATCTGTGACCTTTAGGCATTTGGTATTCTCCAAACCTGCAGCCCTACAGTGATCATTCATATATTTATAAATCATATATTATAAATCATTGATTTACATTAATGTCCGACTCCCCCTCTAGACTGAATATTCGTTGTGGGCAGCGAATGCATCTGCCGACTCTGTATTACATTCTCCCAAGCGCTCAATACAGTGCTCAGCAAATACCACTCATAAACTGAGTGGAGGAGAAAGCCGCGAACTGCCTCTTAAGCATCTCCGGCGGTGACGAAATATATGTTCCTTAGAGGTCTAAAGAAGGGTAGAGCGCTCAATTTTTCTTCTTGTTCTCTCTTTGGCTCAACCAAATGTCTAGGAGAATCACCCTTCACCCTGGGGATCCACCGAGGAGACCCACCTCACTTGTTTCTCTCGAAGTGGAGGGTGAGTTGTTTTTTCCCCTGAGATTCCCTCCAGCAAGTGCTCCCAGGTCCTCCTAAGGCTTTTCCATCGTTTATGGCATTTAACCGCCTACTGTGTGTCAATGTTTTGAGCACTGGGGTATATTCAGGTTTATCAGGTTGGATGCAGTCCCTGTCCCACATTGGATTCACAGTCTAAATTGAAGGGAGGAGGATGTAATCCCCATTTTACAGATTAGGTAACAGAGGCCCAGTGAAGTGATTTGCCCAAGGTCACGCAGCAGGTTAGTGGCAGAACGGGAAACCCAAGTCCTCTGACTCCCAGGTCCATGTTCCTTCCACTAGGCCTGTGCCTCAGTTCCCTCATCTGTAAAATGGGGATTAAGACTGTGAGCCCCACGTGGGACAACCTGATTTCCCTGTGTCTACCCCAGTGCTTAGAACAGTGCTCTGCACATAGTAAGCGCTTAACAAATACCAACATTATTATTATTATTATTATTAGGCCACGCTACTTCTCCGGGCTTAAGGGATAAAGGATGCCCCAGTATGTTTCCCTGCCCCAAACCTCTTGTCGTTGTCACCCTCTTTATCTGGCAAGTACCTTGGTAGACACACTCCCTTCCCACCACACATATAGAGCCCAGATTGTAGCTGTAGAAGAATTCAGTTAGTGATATTTATTGAGCACCTACAGTGTGCAGAGCACAGAACCAAGAGCCAGGGTAAGTGTAGTCACTGGAAGACACGATCCTTGCCCGCACTGAGCTTACAGTCTAGTGCCGGAGGGAGACACCAGATAAATTACATACGGGAGGAAGTAATGGAGTATAGAGCTATCACGTGCCTAAGCTGGGGATGGTGGTTGGGGGCGGTGAGAGTAGCCCAGGTGCTTAAGTGGTGTCAGAGTTCTGAAAAGACTATAGGGTGGGAGGGAAGGAATTGAATCGGGGGAGGCCTTGTAGAGCTGTGATTTTGAGGGCAGGGCTTTTAGGATGGGCAGACCTGTGGTCTGTTGGATTTAAAAGCAGAGGGGAGGGCAGCAGGAAGCGGTCCGTGGTAGGACAGAGGAGGAAGAGGCGTAGGGTGTTGGCATGAGTGGAGCAAAGCTTTTGAGCCAAGGAGGGGTAGGGAGAGGGAATGGATAAGTTGGAGGGAGAGAGCTGATGGATGCTTCGAAGCTGATGGTCAAGGGCTCCCACCTCATATAGCAAGGGTTAGGCAAACTGGTTTAAGTAGGAGGGAGAGAGCTGATGGATGCCTCAAAGCTGATGGTCAACGGTTTCCCCTCGACGTAGCGAGGATGGGCAGCCGTTGGTGATTTTGACATTGGGAAGCAGATGTGCAGAATGATATCTTAGAAAAATCAATCAGTAGTATTCAGAGCACTGTTTTAAGCACTGGGAGAGTAAAGTAGAATTGGTAGACACAATTCCTGACCTCCAGGAGTTTACAGAGTAACGGGGGGTGGCAGACATTATAAAAAACTACGTGCAAGGGAAGCAAACCAAGTGTGGTCAGGAAATGTTTCTGGTAATTCTGTTGCATTGCACTCTCCCAAATGGTTAGTACAGTGCTCTGTGCACAGTATGCGCTCAGTAAATACCATTGATAAGGATGTGTACTTAAGTGCTATGGAGTTGATGGGGGGGGTACCTAAATTCTTTGGGAGAGACTAGTAGCAGAAGTAAGAGGAAGTAATAGTATTAAGCACTTACTGTATTCAGAACTGTAAGCCCGTCAAAGGGCAGGGACTGTCTCTGTTACCGATTTGTACATTCCAAGCGTTTAGTATAGTGCTCTGCACATAGTAAGCGCTCAATAAATACTACTGAACACTGTACTAAGTGCTGGGAGAGAAGACTCAGGTGGGAAGTAGACATGATCCCTGTCCTATGGGAGTGGGGCTCAAGGATTTAAGATAGGGAAAATGGGGGATGAGAGATTACTCAGGGAAGACTTCCTGGAGGAGATTGATTTCTGTAGAGTTTTGAAGATGGGGAGCTGGTCTGTCAGATGTGTAAGGAGGGAGGAAGGGTGGGCATAAGCATGAGGTTGACAGCAGATGAGGTGAGAGTAAAGGGCAGTGAGTAGGTGGTTTGTGTGGGTTAATGGAGGTTATGGGAGCAAAGTGTGTAAGCTGTGGGGGTAGTGGGAGATGAGTGAAGGTAAGAAAGGGGGAAGGAGCTGATTAAATATCTTGAATCTCGTGTGGAGTTTTGCTTGATGCGGAGATGGATGGGCATCCATTAGAGACTCTTGAAAATGAGACATACACAGAACAAATTTTTAGAAGGATAATTTGGGCAACAGAGTGAAGTGTGGACTGGAGATGGGAGAGGCTGGAGGCCGGGAGGTCGACGAAGAGACCGACGCAGCAGTCAGGATGGGATGGGACAAGTGCTCGAACAGTGCGGAAGCCATTTGGATGGAGAATAAGAAGCAAATGCCGACGGTGAGGTGGAGACAGAGTTGACATCATTTAGCAACCGACTCTGCAAGGAGGAGAGAGATGAGTCAGAGATAACACTGAGGTTGCGACCTTGTCAGACAGAAAGGATGGTGGTTTTTATCAACAGATGGAAAAGTCGGAGGGGGAGGGAAGGTAAGTGCAGTTTTAGAGATGCCAAACTTGATGTGGCAGTGGTGGAGATGTCCCGAAGGCTGGAGGAAATACCTAACTGCCGAGAGTGGGAGAGGTCGGAGCTGGAGAGGTGGATTTGCGGGAGTCGTCGGAGTAGAGGTGGTAGTTGAAGTCGGGAGCGGATGACCTCCCGGAGGGAGAATAGAAGGGGACCCAGAAACGAGCATTTTGGGGTCCCCACTCTTAAAGGATGGGAAGCCGGGCAAAGAGACGGAAAAGGAGCGACCTGGGAGACAGGAGGAGAACCAGGAGGGTACCGTGTCAGAGAAGCCGAGGTCGGATAGCATTTCCAGGAGGAAGAGGGTGGGCCACGGTGTCTGAGGCAGCTGAGAGGTCAAAGAGAATTGGGATGCAGTAGAGGCTGTTGGGTTCGGTGATGTCGGAAAAAGCGGTTTCAGTGGAGTGGAAGGTGCGGAGGCCAGATGCGGCGTGTCTAGAAAGGAGATGGAGGAAGAGAGGAGGTGGAAGCAGTGGGAGTAAAGCAGCTGGTTGAAGGAATTTGCACAGGAAAAAATGGTAGGAGGGGGACGGGATGATAACAGGAAGTGCAGTCGACTCAAAGGAGGCCTTCTTAGGATAGGAGTCAACACATTTGGGAACAATTGAAAGCAGAGGGGGACGGAGTCGTTGGACAGTGAGTGGCACTGAGGGCTTACTGTATGCGGTGCACTTGGGGAAATCCAGCACAATGGAGGTAGTAGACCTGAGCTTGCAGTGAGCTTCCAGTCTCCGGTCTTGAAGTGAATTAGAAATGAGAAATGGTAATGGCGAGAGCAGCACTCATTATCTACTGACCCCCTTTTTTTAATAATGGTATTTAAGCACTCACTCTGAGCCAGGAACTGTATTAAACGCTGAGGTAGGTAGAAGCTAAATCAGTTTGTCCCACAAGGGGCTCAAAGAATCCCCATTTTATAGCAAAGGGAACTGAGGCCCAGAGAAGTGAATTGACTTGCCCGAGGTTACATGACAGACAAGTGGTGGATCCTGGATTAGAAGCCACCCCCTCTGATTTGCAAGCCCGGGCCAGGCTGCTTAGAAGCCAGGTCCTTCTGACTCACAGGCCATGGGGGTCCCAAGCGGGTCCAGAGCAGTTGAAAGCTGCGGATCGAGGTTTCAGGAGTGATTCAGCTGTTGCCGACCCGGACGTCGGAGTGAGGGAAGGTTTAGGGAGGGGAACTTTAGAACTGCAAGCAGCTGGCATCCCACCCGGCGTTGTAGACAGCACCCCTCCTTCTGGGATTGAAGCTCCTTGCCTCATGGGCTATTGTCAATTCCCAGACCCCCCAAGGATGGTCTGTGAACCGTCTCTTCAATGCCAAATCCACGTTTAAAAATGGCAGGGGGAGGACGTGGCTTCTGCTGCCATTTCGTTAGCCTACTAGCAGCAAACCGACGACACCGTTGGAAGGAGTAGGAAGGGAAAACCCAGCTGGTACATAGTCCATAATTGAGTCACTCCATCCTCTAATAATAATAATAATAATAGTAATTGTGGTATTTGTTAAGCGCTTACTATGTGCCAGGCATTGTACTAAGCGCCGGGGTGGATACAAGCAAATGGGGTTGGGCGCAGTCATGGAGCTCACATGGAGCTCACATGGAGCTACATGGAGCTCACAGTCTCAATCCCAATTTTACAGATGAGGAAATTGAGGCCTAGAGAAGTGAAGTGACTTACCCAATGTTACACAGCAGACAAGTGGTGGAGCTGAGATTAGAATCCATAACTTTGGCTCTCAGGCCCGTGCCCTATCCACTATTTCATGCTGCTTCAGCACAGGGATGAATAGCTCTCTCAAACATCTATTCAGCCATCTTTGATAATTGAATCTGCTACTCTTAGGAGATACCTATCTGGAGGCAAAAACTTGGATTTTCTGTTGCAGGCTTATCTGTATTCTGGTTCTCAGACTCGATTCGTGAAATATTTTGATTTTTCTGAAGAGCAGTTTTTCCCTCAAGGTCTAAGCGTCTAGCCTGTTTTAACAGTTAAGACATTTCAGGATCACTCTCTCTCTTTTATCTTTATGCAAAATGGACCAGATTCCATGTATCTACCCCGCAAAGCTCTAAGAACTAATAAGAATGTGTTTAAAGCTGTAAGGAAGTAGAATGCCTTTCCCCCTGAAGATAAGGTACCTCTATATTTTGTGGGAGGTGGTTTGGAATTAAAGATCTTGGGTCTACCAATCTTGAATTAAATTTTTTTTTAATGGTTTTTAAGTACTTACTATTCCCCAGGCACCATACTAAATGCTGGGGTGGATACAAGCTAATCAAGTTGGACAAAGTCCACGTCCCACATGGGGCTCACACTAATAATCCCATTTTACAAATGAGGAAACTGAGGCACAGAGAAATCAAGTGGTTTGCCCAAGGTCACACAGCGGACAAGTGGCAGAGCTAGGTTGAGAACCCAGGTCCTTCTGACGCCCAGGCCTGTGCTCAAAGTATAATCCACTAGAACCCAAACACAAGTTTTAAAAAATTTAGGATTAGAAAGCCCCGTATTATGCTTTGACACATTTCTCTGGGCCAAAGTGTTTCTTCGTCATCATCATCATCAGCGGTATTTATTGGGTATTTTACTGTGTGCAGAACAGTGTAGTAAGCACCTGGGAGAGTACAGTACAACAGAGTCGGTAGACACATTCCATGCCCACAACAAGCTTGCAGTGTAGAGGGGGAGACGGACACTATTGTGTTTAAAGATTGTTAGGTATTTTGAAAAAATAAATTTTCTCCATCCTTATTGGGCTTCTGGTTGTCAGTTTGGTGGCAAATCCTCTATCAGTGAGAGAGTTTGCAGTTCCTCGTGGTTTGACAAGCGGAAATGTTGCTAAAGTCAGTGTTCCATGTCATTGGTTTGTTCTTGCTGAAATGAGTATTGTAGCAGGCTCGGTTTTTAAAACAGGATTCAATTTATCACCTGAAACATCCTGAGGCGTTTTCATGAATCAAAGCCTACTGCACTGTGGGTAAAGAGCCACATTACATATGCATCTGCCTGATTCAACCCAATCTCGGTGAAATAATTGGCAGCGGGCTTGAACGGACAATGGCGTTTGTAAACGGTGACTTTTCGAAGGACTCCATTTAGCGAACGGCACCTCTCTATGAGCCGTCCCCTATAAGATTATCATTTGACTTGAGGTAATTTAACTTGGAAGGACCGCCCAAGAACGATCGACTGTTACCACCCTAATTAAAGTAAAAGCCGATCGGTGTATTAGTATGGGCCGCGTGATTCATTAATACAGCAAGCCCATGGGTGTGTCTGTTATTTCTCCTTTGATGGAATTTGAAAATGGCATATTAACTATTGCACAGCACCCGAATATTAGTGGTAAAGTAACCCAGTTAAAAGACGAAACCTTCCTACGCATCCCTATTGTTGCCAGACGCTGGAAAGTCAACTTCCCTGACCCTAGAGTTAGTAGAACGGAAGCCCAGGGTTTTTCAGATCAGTACAAAGCAATCGGTTGGCCGTGTTCGTCGAGCGCTTTCTGTCGGAAGAGCACTCTGTTCTAAGCGCTTGGGAGAGTGCGGCAAAGAAGAGGTGGTGGATGCGGGTCTCGCCCATCAGGAGCTTACAGTCGAGGGGGTGGAGACGGACGTTAATAAGAACAAATAAATCACGGAGGTGTATGTAAGTGCCGAGCGGGGCCGGGGGAGGGAGGGTAATAAAGGGTACAAATACAAATGCAAGGGTGACGCAGAAGGAAGTAGAAGGGGAAATGCGAGGAGTTGGTTCTGTTGTTGGATTGAGGTCTGTGGATCGTGTAATGGTGGCTTTCGAAAGCATCCCCCTGCCTCCCGGACGGGAATTCTGATAGACTGCAATCTGAGGCTCAGCCTAAACAGAGCAATGAATGCAGGGGACTCATTCCTTTGTTGGGCCCGAACTAACTTCTGGGGCTATCTAAGCCTGGTTTCCCTGACTCCGTCCTTTTCTGGTTCTCCTCCTACCTCTCTGGCCGCTTTTGGTTACTGGTTTTTGCTGGCCCCTTCTCCGCCTCCCCATCCCCTAAATGTGGGCGGGGGTCCCTCAAGCTTCGGTTCCGGGTGCCCTCGCACCCCCACTTCCTTTGCAAACTCATTCATTCAATTGTATTTACTGAGCGCTTACTGTTTTTCGGAGGACTGGACCAACCCGATTTGCTTGTACCCATACCAGCATTCAGTACAGTGCGTGGCACATAGTAAGCATTTAACAAATACCAGTGTATTAAGCGCAAGGGAGAGTACAAAATGCCAATAAACAGATACAATCCCTGCCCACAATGAGCTTACCGCCTAGCTACTCATTTACTCCCAACGCATCATCTTCCGTCTCTATGGGGGGCGATTCCCGAAACTGCATCTTCGGCCCTGACTTCACATTTCGTCCTACCTTTAGCACAGGATGTTCTGCTGGCATCCTAGACTTAACCTCTCCAAAACAAAACTCCTCTTCCCACCAAAACCCCGTCTTACCCCAAACTTTTCCGTTACTGTAGACAACACCACCAACTCTCCTGCTTCAAAGCTTATAACCGTGGCGTGTCCTTGACTCATCTCTCATTCGACCCCACAGCCTGTCACCAGATCCTGTCGGTTGTTCCTTCACAACACCTCTAGAGCCCATCCCTTTGCCTCCACCCAAACTGCTACCAAGGTGGGGCAAGCACTTCTCCTCTCCCACCTTGACTACTACATCAGCCTCCTTGCTGACATCCCTACCTCCTGTCTCTTCCCTCTCCAGCTCATACTCCATTTTGCTGCACAGATCTTTCTTCCAGAAAATCAGCGGTGTGTTTTGAGAAGCAGCGTGGCCTAGCAGATGGAGCACGAGCCTGGGAGGCCGAAGGACCTGGATTCTAATCCCGGCTCCGCCGCTTGTCGGCTCTGTGAACTTGGGCAAATCGCTTCTATGGGCCTCAGTTCCCTCGTCTGTAAAATGAGGATCAAGACTGTGAACCCCATGTGGGACGTAGACCGTGTCCAACTCTGTATCTACCCCAGCGCTTAGGGTGCCTGTCACGTAGTAAGCGCTTACTTAAATACCATAAAAAGAGTTCAGTCCACACCTCCCCTTTCCTCCAGACTGCCTGCCCACCTCCGCATCAAACAGAAACTCCTTACCATCGGCTTTAAAGCACTCAATCAGCTCGGTCCCTCCTACCCTTCCTTGCCGATCTAGTACAACCCAATCCCTACGCTCTGCTCCTCTCTTGCTGACCTGTTTCCTCTATCCCGGTCTCGTGTGTCTCACCGCTGACCCCTTGCCCCGATCCTGCCCCATAGCCTGGAATTCCCTCCCCCTTCATATCTAACAGACCTCCTCTCTCCCCATCTTCAAAGCCCTACTCAAATCACATCTCCAAGAAGTCTTCCCCATCTAGGTCCTCATTTTCTCCAACTCCCCCTCCCTTCTCTGCCGCCTAGGCACCAAGGGCCTGTTCCCTTTTAAGCACTTTGATAATCACCCCTCCCCCAGCCCCACAGCATCTAGGGAGTTATCCGCCTCAGTGACATCCCAGCCTCCCATCTCCCCCTACTCCAATGGGTTCTTCCCTCTGCCGCATGGATCATTTATCGACAAAAACGTTCAGTTCTTATCTTCCCCACTCCTCAACAGCCTCCAGTGGCTGCCCATCCACCTTTGCATCAAACAGAAACTCCTTCCCATCAGCTTTAAAGCACTGTCAGCTTGCCTCCTCCTACCTCACCTCACTACAGTCCAGCCCGCACATTCTGCTCCTCTAGCGCCAGCTTACTCACTGTGCCCCTATCTCATCTGTTTTTGCTGCCGACCCTTACCCATGTCCTTCCTGTAGCCTGGAACTCCCTCCCCCTCCATATTCATTCATTCGTTCATCATTTAATCGTAGTTATTGAGCGCTTACTGTGTGCAGGGCGCTGTCCTAAGCGCTTGGAAAGTACCATTCGGATACAGCAGACCCCACCACTCTCCCCACCTTCACAGTACAATTAAGGTCCCATCTTCTCCACGAGGCCTTCCCCAACGAAGCCCTCGCGTTCTCCCTACTGTGTCATCTATGCACTTGGATCTGTGACCTCTGCACATTCGATACTTACCCCACAGCGCTCACGTACATATCTTTATATTATAATTAATTTATATTATTGTCTGTCTCCTCCCGCCCCGCCCCATAAGCTGTAAGCTCATTAGGGGCAAGGAGTGTGTCTACTGACTCTGTTGTAGTGGACTCTCCCAAACATCAGTGGTACATAAGCACTTACTATGTGTAAAGCACTGTACTTTGCACATAGTAAGTGCTTAAATGCCATTGATTATCCATCTGTAATCATTTTAGTGTTGGTCCCCCCCTATTTTGTAAACTGCTTGTGGACAGGGATAGTATATACCTACTCTTCTCTACTTGTATTCTCCCAAATGATCAGTACAGTGCTCTGCACACAGTAAGTATTCAATAAATACCTTTGTTATAGGCACGTTGTGTTGCACGTTCTTGGTTGACTCAGGGAGTTGCAAGGGTTTGTTCATTGAACTGGCTAGCAGATATGGAGGAACGTGTGCATTTCCGTGTCCCTCACCAGAAGGTGCCCTAGCAGCCATATCTGCTGAGCCTCCAGCAGATGGAATGGAGCTTGGTCTGCCCCAAGGTGAGGCTTCCCCCTGGGCCCGTGCAGGGAAGCAGCTTGGCCTAGTGGAGAGAGCACAGGCCTAGGAGTCGAGAGGACCTGAGTTTTAATCCCAGCTCTGCCCCTTGTCTGCGGCGTGACCTTGGACAAGTCACTTCACTTCTCTGGGCCTCAGTTCCCTCATCTGAAAAATGGGGATTAAGACTTTGAGCCCCGGGTGGAACCAGGACTGTGTCCAACCTGATTAGCTTGTACCTATCCAAGTGCTTACGGCAGTTTCTGGCACATAGTGTTTACCAAATACTTTTTTATTATTGTTGTTATTTTTATGCAGGGCTCTTGACTAGTAAAGATCACATTTTCTTTCCAAATTTATTGATTCAGTTGGGTTAATGCAGGTAAACACTTTCCCTCCAACAAAGCAGCATGGCCTAATGGTTAGAGCATGGGCCTGGGTTCTGATCCGCCACTTGTCTACTGTGTAACCTTGGGCAAGTCACTTCACTTCTCGGGCATCAGTTACCTCATCTGTATGGGGATGAAGACCGTGAGCCCCATAAGGGAAATGGACAGTGTCCAACCTGATTACCTTGTATTTACCCCAGTGCTTAGTACAGCGTTTGGCACATAGTAAGTGCTTAAAAATACCATAATTATAATCGTGATAGTTATTATCATGCAGGGGTCTACTCTAGTAAAGTTAATGCAGTTAAACACTCCCCCTCCAACAAGCTGTCTCCCTTTCGTTTTGTTTCCCTTCACTTCCCCAAGAATCCTATTTAACTTTACAACCAAGGTGGCGTTCCTTCCTCTCTTCTGAACCTTCGTTATTAAAATCTTTGTTAGTCAATCAGTCGCATGTGTTGAGCACCTGTTACGGAGTTCACGATCGAATGGGGAGGGGCAATGCAAAAAAATTCTGACAGAGGAAGAATAAATGGTTGTCGTAATTCTATTCGTTGAGGCCGTCAAAGGACAGCTGAGTAGTGCTGTGCAAAGCACATGGAAGGTGATGTTCACGAAACATTTTCTGCCCACAAGCAGCTTATTCTCCAGTGAGGGAGGCAGGTAGAGAAATATCAAACGTGCACATTACACCCAAGTACCGAGGAGGGGCACAAGTAAATACATACGCCCAAGAGGTGGCTGATGGGTTGATTAGATTCAGGTTTCAGATATCTAGTCGGGAAGGGCTCATTGAAGGAAGGCGGAGTCTTAGGAAGGCTTTGAGGGTTGGGAAAGCTCTGCGGAGGGGAAGATGTTCCGGTCCATGGGAATGATGTGAGTTGGGGATTGGAGGTGAGTAAGACGAGGAAGTGCAGCGAGGAAGTGGGTTTGGATGAGCGATGGTGAGCAAGGGACTAGCAGCAAGTAGAGAATTGGTCATGAAAGATTGAGGGCAGCTGGTGGAGAGAGCAAGCCTTGAAACCATTTGGGACAAGTTTTCACTTCATATGGAAGGGAGAATTAAGTAACCCTCGGAGGTTTTTGAGGAGTGGGGAACTGTGCATCACTGAAAGGCTCTTCACGGTGATATGTGAAGATCCCTCCAGCAACCATAGACTGGAGGCATGGAAACCAGTGAAGAGGCTGGTAGAGTCGTCGTCGTTGGAGAAAAATGGCTCTGTCAAAGCCTCTGATTAATATCCTGTTTCAGTTTTGCCACACCTCTCTTTGAACTGGACATTACTGGCCTCTTTTATGGCACCAGTACCGATGATACTAATAGCTGAGGGTCTGTGTGTGCAGTGCACTGTACTGAGTAGTTGGGAAGTACAAGACACAGTTGAGATATGCCTGGTGCACAAGGCGCTCGTACTCGAATGGGGTGACGGATGCAGAAATGTTTATAAAGAGGGTAATTAGAGTCAGTAATACATAAACTTGAAATAAACATACACCTGCTTAGGGTGGGTATAAATATGTTCATAAGTGCTAGAGATGATTGATGGGTTTTATGACTTAGAGGGTTGGCAATTAGAGATTAATCTGGGGGAAATGGGGTTTTAGAGTGCTTTGGATATAGGGAGGGCCACGGCCTATCAGATTTAGGGAGATAGAATTGAGTGTGAGGTCCAATTGGAAGGTGATATGGTGAGGAACCAACAGAGCGATCTAGTGGGGGAAGAGAGCAGAATAGTGAAGGTGGGATGAGTTAATGGAGAACTTTTAAGATGGTGAGGAGTTTCCTATTGGAGGCAGAGGGAAACCGGAAGCCAGTGGAGGGTGTGAAGGTGAAGAAAATACGGACCAAGATGCTTCAAAAAAAAGTTTCACACAGTACTAGCCCTAGCGTCGTGAGTGGTGGCAGACTGAAAGATGCAGGGAGGTCCCAGGGAAATGGAAAAATTCCAAAAGCTGCAATAAGGGAAGGGGGGTGGGAGAGAGAGTTTCTACAGTCAAGGGAGGGATGGAGTGGGAGGAAACGAGGTTACCTGAAGGCCAGTCGGAGTTGCCAAGGAGAAGTCCGTGCGGCCATTTTCCTTCCAATGAAGTAAAATGAAAATTGGCCACCCCGTCATGGAACCTCTCTGACTCATAAATGCATTAATGTAGCTGTATTACTCACCTGTAATTGAGTTGACAGTTGAGGGTAATTTTGGTAGCAATAGAGATCTGACTTTCCTTCGGGAACCAATCCCCCATTTATGACATCATTCCCAGAACATTATAACCAAGTTAGACTGTACAGTATGGAAGTTAGTCCATCCACAGTATTCCTCCAAAATTAAATCGTTAAGGTGAGGCCATGCTCGCCATAGCTGTGGTCTCAATCATTTTTTATTTTTTGTGGTATTTGTTAAGCACTTACTTTGTGCCAGGCACTGTACTAAGCGCTAGATGCAAGATAATCATGTTGGACACAGTCTCACACGGAGCTCACAGTCTTAACCCCCCTTTTACAGATAAGGTATCGGAGAAACAAAGAAGTTAAGTAACTTGCCTGGGATCACACAGCAGATAAATGGTGGAATTGGGATTAGAACCCAGGTCCTCTGACTCCCAGGCCCAGATTCTTTCCACTGGGCCCAGTTGCTTCCAGGTGTTAGGCTGGTTAATAATAATGTTGGTATTTGTTAAGCGCTTACTATGTGCAGAGCACTGTTCTAAGCGCTGGGGTAGATGCAGAGTAATCAGGTCGTCCCACGTGAGGCTCACAGTTAATCCCTATTTTACCGATGAGGGAATTGAGGCACAGAGAAGTTAAGTGACTTGCCCAGAGTCTCACAGCTGACAAGTGGCAGAGCCGGGAGTCAAACTCATGATCTCTGACCCCAAAGCCCAGGCTCTTTCCACTGAGCCACGCTGCTTCCCTTCATTGGTTAGAGCCAATGAATTAGAGCCAGTGAGTTAGGGCTTTTCTTATGTGGGTAGGTGGGCCTTCCCCCTGGACCACTGAGCTGCTGTCCTTGCGCTCTTCTCCCTCCCCCGTCAAGTTGGCCACCATACCGATCACTACAAGGATCTCAGGTACTCTCCTACCTGAACAGCAGGAGTCAGATTTTCTCCTCTGAAACTCCCTCTAATCCCTTCTCCAGGAGCGGGGCCAATGTTCGCTTCCCTCTGCTGTCCCACCTTGCCCTGCAACTTAAAGGAGGGGACTGGACTTGGGGGTGAGGACACACCATGTCCTGCGCCTTTTCCAGAACTCGACTGAAGAATGTGAGACCCAAAGGAGCGCCACAGTTGGGTCGGCCAGGCGGCCCACCCAGCTCGGAATTGTTTCCCACAGTGGTGTCGGAAGACTCACCCTCCTCGCCATGCAGACTTAGAGTTTTATCGGGTTACAAGTCCTAGTGCTTCCCTTGCTCTAGCAACCCATTGTTGATTCATTATCTGTGGATATGTCTACTCCCCTCATGAACCTACTGATTTTTCCAGCCCGCTCAACTTCTGAGAACCAATTTCATGTACTTTGTGCCTCCTGAGGGAGAAAAATATTTATTTCCGTGGCTCTAAACCTATTGTACCACTCTGAGAGTTCATCGGGCTTCCCTTCATCCCGCTGTTGCCTCTCCGTTCTCCTGGAGTCCAGCTGATCGAGTCCGGCTCTCCATCTTGAGGGATGCGATACACCAGCTCTTAATGTTTTTCCTCTCTTCCCCTCTCCACTATTTCATAAACGCTTACCACTGGTGTTCCCCTGTAATCCTTGTTTTTCTGGGTAACATCCACCTTCCCCATTAAGCATAATAGCCTAGTGGATAGAGCACAGGCCTGGGAATTGGAAGGATCTGGGTTCTAAACCTGGCTCCAGCACTTTCCTGCTGGGTGACCTTGGACAAGTCGCTTCACCTCGCTGGGCCTCAGTACCCTCACATGTAGAATGGGGGTTAAGACTGTGAACCCCCTATGGGACAGAAACTGTCCAGCCTGATTAGCCTGGAACTACCCCAGCGCTCAGTACACTGGCTGGCATATAGTAAGCGCTTAACCAGCGCCATTAAAATAATCCAGAAAACAAACCAGCAACAGAAAAAGCCTTACTCTTCAAAGTCATTCAGTTAGTCGTATTAACTGTGTGCGTACTGTGTTCAGAGCACTGTACTGAGCCGTTGGGAGAGTTGAATCTATCCATTGGCCAGGTGGGCCTCCTTGAGTGGTTAATCCCCATCTGGTCCAGTCCTTTGGGATGGTATTCCACCATTTTACATCTGATGTCTGAGCCCCTCACAGCTCAGTGAGTTTCTGGGGCTGTTTATCGGTAACAATTCAAGCTCTCTGACTCAGAAGATATTCTTAGGCCCTCTCTAGGCATGTACTCTTATAGGCGTGTGAAGCAGTGTGGGCTAATGGGTAGAGTATGGCCCTCGGGGGCAGAAGGACCTGGGTAGAAATCCCGCCACATATCTGCTGTGTGACACTGGGCAAGTCACTTCACTTCTCTTTGACTCATTACCTCATCTGTAAAATGGGGGTTAAGATTGGGAGCCCTATGTGCATCTACCCCAGTACTGTGTGCTTTGCACACAGAAGGTGTTTTAACAAATACCATAAAAAGAAGAGTCCCCTAGTACATACCATTTAAGTGACAATACACGTCTTATTAGAGTATCGAAAACTGGGGGTCACTGCTGCCCATTTTAAACCCTTGCAATGAAAAATGGCGCAAATCATCATCCATGGTATTTGAGTGCTTACTGTGTGGAGTACTGTACTAAGTCCTGAGGAGAGCATAGCACATCAGAATGGGTAGACATGTTCCCTGTCCATAACAAGCTTACAGTCTAGAGGGGGAGACAGGCATTAATATAAAATAATTTGTAATTCATAGATACGTACTTAAGTGCCATGGGGCTGAGGGTGGGGTGGGTATCAAATGCCCAAAGGGCATATGTAGATGATGCAGAAGGGAGAGGGAGTGGGGAAAAGAGGGGTTAATCGGGGAAGGCTTCTTGGAGAAGATGTCCCCTTGAACATGGACTCAGAGATCTCTTGGACTTCCATGTGAGTCAGGGTGGCATCTAGAAGGCCAGAGTGCTACCGACAGGAGTGGAGCATAAAGGGAAGTGTTAGGCCCCATCCTTTGGGCAAGGAAATTGGACCTGGCAGAAGGAAGGACTGGAGACATCGTGAATCGAAGAAGTACTGTTTGTTGGGATAAGGGAAGTTGAATAGAAATGGAAAGCATGTTGACAAGTATTTGGTGAGTGAAATTGCTCCGATGCTAAGGTCCTGGCCAAAATTAGTCACAAGAGAAAGTTTTTGGAAGATGTAGTTTTCCCTCCCAGCATCCTTAATAATAATATTAAAAATAATGTTGGTATTTGTTTAGCGCTTACTATGTGCAGAGCACTGTTCTAAGTGCTGGGGTAGATACAGGGTAATCAGGTTGTCCCACTTGGGGCTCACAGTCTTAGTCCCCATTTTACAGATGAGGTAACTGAGGCACAGAGAAGTGACTTGCCCACAGTCACACAGCTGACAAGTGGCAGAGCTGGGATTCGAACTCATGACCTCTGACTCCCAAGCCCAGGCTCTTTCCACTAAGCCAAGATCTAAGGCGTGCTGGTGGCCCTTCACAGCGGCCGCCTTACATTTTCTTTCCTGAAAGATGGTTTGGCAGTGGCTCCTGACTTTTTTCAGTGGGGTGAGGGAGGTGAAGGAGGGGGGGTCCACTAAAGCACTTGCACACAGTAAGCGCTCAATAAATACAATTGAATGGTAATATGCCGTTGCTTTGGTGTCGCAGTTGAAGTGACAGTTGGGGACAAACTGGGGAGAATTAGAAATGAGTCAGGGGAAGGGTCCAGGAGATGTGATTATCAGAGGGGGTGGCAGGTGGGAGAGCTGAAGTCTTTTAAAGTCAGTGTGTGTGCAAGGGGAGGAGAAGGTAATAATAATGTTGGTATTTGTTAAGCGCTTACTATGTGCCGAGCACTGTTCTAAGCGCTGGGGTAGACAAAGGGGAATCAGGTTGTCCCACGTGGGGCTCACAGTCTTAATCCCCATTTTACAGATGAGGGAACTGAGGCACAGAGAAGTTAAGTGACTTGCCCACAGTCACACAGCTGACAAGTGGCAGAGCTGGGATTTGAACTCATGAGCCCTGACTCCAAAGCCCGTGCTCTTTCCACTGAGCCATGCTGCTTCTCCAGTGTTGTGGGAGCTCCAGGTAATGGGGTGGGATGAGCAAGAAATCGGGGGGAGGAGCCTTGAGAATGAGGCACAGTGATAAGGTTAGCGTGAGAAGAACAAAGAGTCCTGTGAAGACAGACGGGTCCCACCTTACCTATCTGCTCTGTCTCTCTCCATTGTTTCCCAACTTGGCTCCTCCCCAGTAAACCCTCTAGCTGGGCCTAACCCTCCGACTCTTCCTACTCCTTCCCCTCGCTCACCCTGTTTTCCCAGCCTGGAGCTTCCTCCCTCCCTCCCTTCTGTGGTCAGACACACCACAGCTCTTCCCACACACAGACACCTCCGAAAATCTCTCTAGACTGTAAGCTCTTTGTGGGCAGGCTGTGTATCTCCCAACTCTGTTGTAGGGTACTCTCACAAACGCTTAGCGCAGTGCTCTGCACTCAGTAAGCGTTCAGGAAATAGCATTGATGACGATCGCACATCCTCTAACAAGCTTTCTCCAGTGAATTTCCCAGTACCAAGAGTCATATCATCCCTACAGTCAACTCGAACACATATGAATTTATTTACACTTGTGTCTATGCCATTTCAATTTTATTTGTTTTGACAGCTCCAGTTGTAAATATTTTTATGTTCGTTGCCTCTGCCAGGGCTCTTTTTGTCTGCAGGGAACATGTCATTTTGTTACGCTACAATTCCCAATCGCTTAAAACAGTGCACCGTACCGAGTGGATGCTCAGTAAATGCCGCTGCTATAGTTGAGTAGGCAGGGAATGTGGCTACCAACTCTTGTTTGTTTTGGACTCTCCCAAGGGCTTAGTTCAGTGCCCTGCATAGAGAAGGTGCTCAGTGAATACCACTGAATGAAGGAATGAGTGAGCGAGAAAGGAGAAAGGCTAACAAGAAGAGGACAAGGGAACCTTAGGTAAAGAATCAATCTTCCGAGTTTTGTTTTTAGGCGATCACTTCGGCTGCCAAGAAGAGACACATTTGGTTTGAGGTCTCGGACTGTTGAAAGTACGATTCCTTTTCTTAACTATAATTTTGTTTAATGGTCAGTCCTCCCTGTCCCCCCCCCCCCCCCGACCCAAGGAAGGTAGTAACTCTGGGATAAAAGGTACACATTTTACCAGGAAACAAGTCTTCATTGGCCATTAAATGAATGCCAAGCACTTTTAATGTTGCACACTACAGAATAAGTAGTGAATCTTTAAAATTTCGAGTTGGCCTCCCCAATTTTTAGCCTCCATCCCTGACCTCCTCCCTTGCCTCATTGATAATTATTGAGGGCAGACACTTAGAAATACATTTCCATTCCTGACCATAAGGAGCTCAAACCTAGGAGAGGAAAAACAAGCTGTATAAACGAATACTATTCTATCATCAGACATTTTCAGCATTAAAACCGGTGTTGTTCACAAGGATAGTTTAGCACAACGAAGCAAATTCTGTCTGTCTTTTCCCCTGGTGACCCAAGACTCCACTAACCGTAGCCTCTAAGTGTTCTGACGTTTCTGAAGTTACAAGATGGTGGGGGAAAGCCTGAGGCTACAGTCTTCAAAGCAGCCTGGCCGCAAGAATGGGGAGTTTGGGCTGCTTCTCCTTTACGCAATGCTCCGATCCTGATGGAGAGCTGGAGCTTTGAACCATAACGGCAGGTGGCAGGAGGAGATGACAGTAATAGGAATAAAAAAAAAAAGAATAATTGTAACATTTTTGCCTTGTACTGTGCCTAGCGCTGTATCAGATACAAGATAATCAGGGTAGACACAGACCCTGTCCCATGTAAGGCTCCCAGGCTCAAGGGATGAGAGAAGGGGTCTGTTTTTTCAGCAGAAGAAACAGGCGGAGAAGGTTTGTGATTTGCTCAGGATCACAAAGTAGGCAAGGGCAGAAGTGGGGTGAGAACTCAGGTCCTCTGACTCCTAGGCCTATGATCTACTAGGCCATGCGGCTTTGTCAAGTGAGAGGTCTGAAGCCAAGGAGGTCTTAGGTAGCCCTGCCCCAGCCCACAATTCCAACTCTTGTTCTCTTTTCTGTCACCTCCTCTCCCCTCCACTCAGCCCCTCAGAGAAACTTAACTAGTACTTAGCTCATATTCCCTTCCCTCTTTTGGGACCCTGTGGTGACTCAGTGTCATATTTCCTTAAGCGCTGCTATAGAAGAGAGAATCGCATTGTTCAGAATCTCCAGTCACATTGCTCCTAAAAAGACCATTATCGTTACCGTGTAGGATATTTATGTTACTACTACTATTTCAATTGCAGTTGGATCCCTTGTTTGTGCCTACTGTCCTCTTCAAGTTTTGGGGCAAAACCAAAATATAAATAGAGGGATCTTTTTGACTCTAGAAGCCCAAAGTCTGTTTTAAGAGGAATAGCAGTCTTAGCTTGGAGGTGTAAACAGTTGCAGACATAGTGATGTGGAGATACTAGACAAGATTTTCATGTGAATTATGGTGAAAATTAAGATGTATGTTTTCAAAAAAATATATGAAAGTATATTAGTGTTTTCTACAAAGCTCAATCTTAGCTCATGTCTTCTCCCTTTTTTATTTAGTTGAGGTGTTCAATTTGTTACCACACCGGTCATTTCCATTATTACTTAGACACAGGTCATTTCTATTATTACTTAGACTGTGAGCCCCATATGAGACAAAGACTATGTCTAGCCAGTTTAACTTGTATCTACCCCAGTGTTTAGATCAATGCTTGACACATAGTTAAATGTTTAGCAAATATCATAATAATAATGACAATAGGCTGATGTAAGTGGATGGGAGTGACTGCAGAATCAAGTGGCAAGGAAATAATTCATTCGTATTTACTGAGCACTCACTGTGGGCAGAGCACTCTACTAAGTACTTGGGAGAGTACAATACACCAATAAACAGACACATTCCCTACCCACAACAAACTTGCAGTCTAGAGGCAGGGAGACAGAATCGAGGATAAAAGGGAGGAACAATGCCCCTAAACCACAAATCCACCACCTCAAATCATTAGGACCCGGGTTCTAATCTCATCTCTGCCACTTCTCTGCTGGTGACCTTGGGAGAGTCATTTAAACTTCTCTTGTCTTCAGTTTCTCGAGCTGTAAAATGGGGATTCAGTACTTGTTCTTTCCACCTCCCTCCTTAAATTGTGAGACCCATTTAAAAATAAATTAATAGTCTATCATATTTAAGTGCTTTCTGTGTGCAGAGCACTGTACTAAGAGCTTGGGAGAGTCCATCACAATAGAATAATAATTATATCTGTGAAGCACATAGTGTGTGCCAGGCACCGTATTAAGTGCTGGGGTGGATACAAGTAAATCGAGTTGGACACAGCCCCTGTCCCACATAAGGCTTACAGTCTCAATCCCCATTTTACAGATGAGGTAACTGAGGCACAGAGAAGTGAAGTGATTTGCCCGAGGTCACACAGCAGACATGTGCCAGAGCTGAGATTAGAATCCATGATCTTGTGACTCCCAGGCCCGTGATCTACACACTACACCATCCACATAGCAGACTCATCCCCTGCTCACAATAAAGGGAATAAAGGGAGGAAGTCAGGGTGACGCAGAAGAAAAGGAGGGTTTAGTCAGGGAAGACATCTTGGCGGAGATGTGCCTTCAATAAGGCTCTGAAGTGGGGAAAACTAATTGAATATCAGATCTGAAGAGGGAGGGGGGTTCCGGGTCAAAGGCAGGATGTGGCGAGAGGTCGGTGGCAAGATAGACAAGATCCTGTGTACAGTGAGTAGGTTGCCATTAGAGGAACAAAGTGTGCAGCCTGGATTATAGTAGGAGAGGAGTGAGGTGAGGTAGGAGGGGGCAAGGTGATTGAGTGCCTTAAAGCTGACGGTAAGGAGTTTCGGTTTGATGCGGAGGTGAATGGGCAACCACTGGGGTTTCTTGAGGACCTCATGGACTGGTGGTTTTTGTAGAAAAACGATCTGGGCAGAATGTGAAGTATGGACTGCAGTGGGGAGAGACAGGAGGCAGGGAGGTCAGCAAGGAGGCTGAAGGCAGGATAAGATAAGCACTAGGATTAACACTAGTAGTTTGGATGGAGAGGAAAGGGCAAATTTTATTGATGTTGTGAAGGTCGAGCCAATAGGATTTAGTGATGGGTTGAAAGAGAGGAGCCAAGTTTTCCTATGGGTTCATGAGACAAGAAGGAAGGTGGTGCGGTCTACCTTGATGGGAAATACAGGGTTTGTGCCCCAAGATCAGGTTCAGTTCAAGTGCTTACTACATACCAAGCACAGTACTAAGCACTTGGGTAGATACAAGTAAATCAGGTTGGACGCAGTCCATGTCCTACATGGGACTCACAGACTTAATCCCGTTTTACAGATGAGGTCACTGAGGCACAGAGAAGTCAAGTGATTGCCCAAGGTCACGCAGCTGACAAGTGGCAGAGCTGGGATTAGCACCTAGGTCCTCTGGTCCCAGGTCCTGGCTCTTCCATGAGGCCATGCTGTTTCTCAGAGTTATAACATAAATTTCTCATTTTGTTTGGGGTTTTTTTTTTTTTGAACAAAAGACTGATATTTTGAGAGAATGAGCTGTGACTTTGATATAAATTGTAAACTTGGTTCTAGTAGTGGTGTATGATAAGGTAAAGCCCAAAATGTACTTATGCTAATGTAAGCGCTCGCCCTTGGTCCATAACTTCATTTTGCTGGAGGCGATGTGGCTTTCAAAGGACTGACCCCTAGGCTAGCCAATAGAGATTAGCGGCATTCCACAGATCTCATATAGGGATCACAACTGCTCTAAATTTACGCTCCTCCTTACCGCCCTGTCCCAGGTGTGCTGTACGTCACACCTAATGCAGCAGATGAAGAAATCACCATACTGATCTTATTCTTGCATTTTTTTTTTGCATGAATTGGGAGAACCGTTCATTTTTCCGCTCAGCCAAACTGGAAAATCGACAGCACAGTTGACTTAACTTTTTATTTGAATAAACCCAAACTTCTTATTTTAAAGAAAATGTAAAAACCTAGGTTTCTCTGAATGTAGTGGATATATATATCCTATTGAATCCATATATAGGTTTCTCTGAAGAAATATGTGTGTATACATATATATACATATATATATATATGTCTTACCGAATCATATATGGATTTATTATGACATAGAGAGGCACCATGGCATAGTGGATAAGGCACGGGAATCAGAGAACCTCATCGTCATCCTCGATGGTATTTATCTACTGCTTACTATGTACAGAGCACTGTACTAAGTGCTTAGGAGAGGGCACTGCAGCATAATTGGTAGACAAGTTCCTCTCCCTCAAGTAACTTAAAGTCTAGGGGTGTTGGGTTCTAATTCTGGCTGTGCCCCAGCCCGCTTTGTGACCTTGGGCAAGTCCCTTCACTTCTCTGGGCGTCACATTCTGCATAAAATGGAGATTCAGTGTTTGTTCTCCCTCCCATTTAGACTGCGAGCCCATGTGGGACAGGGATTGGGTGCAACCCGATGATCTTGTAGCTACCCCAGCGCTTAGTGTGGTGCTTGGCATATAGTACCAAATACCAGTATTATTGCGTTGGTTGTCATTATGATTTTACCTGCAGGTGAAGAATTTGAGGGTCCATGTGGTCTATGAGAATCGTGTGTCACGCACTTGAATTGTGCATTTGAGAAGGGGATTTTGGTCCCCGATTGCCTTTCTCTGCTGTGCGGAAGACCCGCGTTGCACATGTCCGATTTAATCCCCAGGTGAGCTTGCGGGATGTGGGGTGGCGTTATACCTCACCCGCCTGACCAGAGTGTAGGTGAATTCCGTATTTCTCCCAATGCAGGGGGGCCTGTAGAGCGGGGGTCAGCGGAACCCCTTCTTTGTCAGCGGCTCCGTCCCCAGAGGGGTACGTCCGCCCCAGTTGTTTCTATTGCTCTATTATTTTGTACCTCCATAGGAGGAAGCTGTAACAATTGAGCAGTGGTATTTTCTGAGTGTTTACCAGGTGCAGAGGCCTCTATTAATTGCTCGGAAGAGGACAGTGCAACAGAATTGGTAGACAAGTTCTCTGCCTACAGGGAGCTCACGGTCTAGAGTGGGGAGGCAGACAATGATATAAATGAATAATTTATAATATGTCCATTTATAGGTAAGTGCTGTGGAGTTGAGGGCGGGGCAGATTCTGATCAGTAATTCTCAGTTCAGGAATTCCCATCAAGTAGCTGGACAGTTCCTGCCGAAAGAAACCATTTTTTTTCCTCATTGAACTCAGAGTAAACAATTTTAGACTGGCTTTCAGCATTAGGCTTTTTGTTGGTTTCTCAAACATTGGGCTAGACTAGGAGATTGATTTAGTCGAGTTGCTTTTTCTAGCCTGAACATTTTTGCAGCCCAGAGTGGCTTTGTGATCCAGAGAGAGGGAGGGAACGTGACCTTGGCCCAGGAATCACTACAGAAGGGGCCGAACCCAACCACCGCCTCGAAAATGTAGCACAGAAAAACATTGTTTCTCACTAGTGGCCTCCCAGCTTCCCCACCTTCCCTAAGGCTAGTGATTTGGAACAGAACCCCAGGGTGATAACGTCCTCTCTTTCTTTCTCTTGCAGGTTTTCTATTTTGTACATACACTGTTTTGTATATACTGTATATGATGACGTCGGTGGGCAGTGAACGCTCCCGGGGCACTCGGGACAAAACTCCGATTTCAACCACCCCGACGACACAGCCACAGAAACAAGTAGTCCAGGTAAGTGGGGCGGAGCCCCTGCTCACCTGACGGTAAGGAAGCGAGACGCAGCGTGGCTCCCGGGGAGGGAGCCTGGGCCTGGGGACCTGCGTTCTAATCCTCGCTCTGCCACCTGTCTGCCGGGCAGCCTCGGGCAGTTCTTGTCACTTCCCTTCTCTGCGCCTCAGTTCCCCCTTCTGCAGAATGGGGACTGTTCTCCCTCCTGCTTCGACTGGGAGCCACAAGTGGGACCTGAGGATCTCATATCTACCCCAGCGCTTAGTACGGTGCTTGCCACATAGCGCTTAACAAATACACAGTTATTATTCTTAAGTCGTGGAAGCTCATGTGGGTCCCCAGGCAGCGTGGCCTAGTGGCAAGAGTACGGGCTTGAGAGTCAGAGGTGGGGGCTCTAATTCCGGCTCCGCCGCTTGTCTGCTCTGTGACCTTGGGCAAGTCGCTTCACTTCTCTGGGCCTCAGGGACTTCATCTGTAAAATGGGGATTAAGTTGTGAGCCCCACGTAGAACAACCTGATTACCTTGTATCCCCCCGCCAGCACTTAGAACAGTGTCAAGACACATAGTAAGCCCTTAACAAATACCATAATTATTATTACTATCATTGTCCTTGGTTTCCGGGGAGGCCGAGCCTCTAAAACTGTTGATGTACTTGGGGGTGCAGGGTGGTAAGGGGGGAAGAGGTACCCAATGTTTGGGGTTCATTTTAGCTTCCTGCGCGCACTCTTTCTCCCCGCTGAACTCTTCAGCCAAATTTAAGGAGGATCCTGAGCAGGTTGATCTTTTCCCCCAACTCCACTCCCCTGACTGCTCAGGGATGCGTTCGATCAGTGGTACTTGTTTGGTGACTTACTGTGTGCAGAGTGCATTGTCCTAAATGCTTGGGAGAGTGCAGTAAAGCTTTTTTTCCCGACTCTCTCCCTTCTGTATCACCCATGCGCTTGGATCTGTGATCTTTGGACATTATAAATTACTTATATTGTTTCCCTGTCTAGACTGTAAGCTCGTTATAGTCTACTAATTCTATTGTATTGTCCTCTCCCAAGTGCTCAGTACAGTCCTCTGTACAAAGTAAGTGCTCAAAAAATACCACTGGTAAATTTCGATGGGCTGTCACCCTGAAGGCTGGGATCTTATTGGGAAGCAGCATGGCCTGATGGATAGGGCACAGGCCCGGGAGCCAGAAGGACCTAGGTTCTAATCCCAGCTCTGCCACTTCATTTCTGGGCCTCAGCTACCTCATCTATAAAATGGCGATTAAGGCTATGACCTCCATGTGGGACATGGACCATATTCAACCTGATTCTCTCTTATCCACCCCGGCACTTAGTACAGTGCCTGGCACATAGTAAGCGCTTAACAGATACCATAAAAGAAATAAAGATCCTATAAATAAGTACACTTTGTGTTATTTAAAGATTAGGTTTGAAGATTTTCCCCTTAATAAGCCAGAGTGGGTGTGGGTAAATTACACAAAATATCAAGGTTTAACTGTAAGACCGATCATAAAGAATTCCTAAAACGAGGGGACACTCCACAACAAGTAGGCCAACTCTGTGGTCCTCCCAACCCAAGCGCTTAGTACAGTGTTGTGCACACAATATGCGCTCAAAAAATTCCATTGATCCATTAGGGTAGCTCAGCTTGTGTGTCTCTTGACCAACAGGTAGGTTGTCAGGGCACTTGGAATTTTTCTCAGTCTTTGTTACTTTGGAAGGTTCCCTAGCCTTCCTCTAAAGCACAGATCTCTGTTGGGATTTTCCTGAGGGTCCCATCCAATTTGCATATAAATTTGGACAAACCCATATAGACTCTGAAGTCTATTTTCTGGGACAGTTTTGAAGGTAGCTGTCAGCTTTGAGGTAGTTGTTTCCGGATTTTTTTCTCCTCTTTCCTCCTGAAGTACCCACGGTAATTAACCCAGATCTCCGTTCCAGAAGTCGTCTCAAGAAAAGTGGGGGTCAAGGAGGGATCCAGATACAATCTATCAGTCAGCGATATTTATTGAGTATTTACTTTGTGCAGAGCACTGTACTGAGTGCTTGGGAGAGTATAATACAGCAGAATTAGCAGTGACTGTTCCCTGCCCGTAATGAGCTTACAGTCTGGATACCCCATGACAAAGCCAGGAAAGAATATAAAGGGCCACGGGCCCCACCAGCCACGTCATTAAAGGGACACAGTTTGGGTAATAGAGGCCGATCTCTAGACCGTGAGCTCCTCGTGGGCAGAGAACATGTCTACCAGCTCTGTGTATTGGGCTGTCCCAAGATCTTAGTACAGTACCCTGCACACAGTAATCAATCCTTTTGATCAGTCAGTAGAATTGATTGATCGACAAGGTAGAAAGATTATGTATACATTTGGGTCATTTGTTGATCTCCATTTGGAACTTGATTCTCACATATATTTCTTTTTGCTGGTTTTTTTGGTTGGGGTGTGGGGGTTGTCTCCTACCTTGGTGGGGCAGGAGGATTTTTTTTAGCTTTTCAATAAGTGGTACTTACTGAGTGCTTACCCTGTGCAGAGCATAAGGCTTTCCAGCTTCATTTCCAGCACTCTCTTCCCTTTCTGAAACTCCACGCCCCCACCCTCTGTGGCCGTGGTTCAGGAGGCCTGTACTCCTTTTTTTTTATAAATGGTGGTTGTTTACTATGTGTCAGGCATTGTTCTAAGTGCTGGGATGTAACCTAATCAAGTGAATATAACCTAATCAAGTTGGACACAGTCCCTGCCCCCCATGGAACTCACAGTCTTAATCCCCATTTCACAGATGAGGTAACTGAGGCCCAGAGAAGTGCCTTGCCCACAGTCACATAGCAGACAAGGGGCAGAGCTGGGATTAGAACGCAGGTCCTTCTGACTCCCAGGCCGGTGCTCTACCCACCAGGCCACGCGCTGCCACGTTCCGTCGTGTCACCGGAATGAACCTGAAACGGTCTTGGTGATCAACCAGTTACTGGATTCCCCCTCTGGGCTGGACAGGTAAACCCAGAATGATGTCACTAAAGCCAGGCTCTAACAGAGTTAGCATTATTTTCGTGTGGATGTGGATCCCCCATGTTCGTGGTGGTTTTCCTTAAGCATGTTGACTCACGGCATTTTGGGAGATTTTTGACTCCGTGTAGGATAGAGTGACCAGGTTTTGTGAGAGGTACAGTACTGCCTACTGGAAAGGGCACGGGCTTGGGAGTCAAAGGACCTGGGTTCTAATTCCGGCTCTGTCATTTACCTTCTTTGTGACCATGGGTGAGTCACTTCACTTCTCTGGGCCTCAGTGTTTGCTCAACTGCAAATGGTGAGCTCCTTGGACACAATTATCCTGTATCTACCCTAACGCGTAGTACAGTACTTGTCACATAGTGAGTGCTTAACAAATACCATAGTGATACCAATAATTTTTTCTTGGAAAAAAATATAATTTATTTTCAGGATTCCTGGGAAACTAGTAAATTGTTAATCTTCATTTAACACTAGGGGAAACAAATAAAGCTGTGATGCTTTTGCTTTCCCTTCGGGCAGCCAGGAAATTTGGAAGAGTTGAGTAAGAACCCCGAAATCGGGCAGTCAGATTGTGTTCCGTTACATGTTTTTCTTAAGGCCGCTAAGACTTTTTTTTCCCCTCTGGCTATTTGGAATCTTCAAAGGTTTCCTGAGCCATTTCTGGTGTTGTACATTCCCCCCCCCCCCCCCCCCCCCCCCGATTGTTCTTCTTTCCATTTTCCATAAAGTCAGAATAAGACTGATTGATTGAGTTTACTTTGGTGTATTTTTTGAGGCGGGTGGAAGCAAGTGGAGGGTGCTTCTATAATTCAGTGCAGCAAGAGTATCGTGGCTATATGATTAGTGGACAACATTTCGTGCATTCATTGCATTTGCTGCAGCTGGTGTTTTGTAAATGATTGTTCTCCCCGGAGCAGGAAACCTGTGCAGGACTTGAGCTGTACAAATAATAAAAATGATAGCAAAAATGATAACTGTGGAATTGGTAAGCACGACTATGTGCTAAACACTGGGGTAGATATTGGCAGCAAATCTTTTGCAAGCCTAACTGCAAACCTCTAACTCTCTTCCCCTCTTCAAAGCCCTACTGAGAGCTCAACTTCTCCAGGGGGCCTTCCCAGACTGAGCCCTCCCTTGCCCTCTGCTCCTCCTCCCCTCCCCATTCCCCCGACTCCCTCCCTCTGCTCTTCCCCCTTCCCCTCCCCACATCACTTGTGCATATTTTTATATATTATTTATTGCTCTATTTATTTTGTTAATGATGTGTATAGATCTATGATTCTGTTTATCTTGATGGAATTTACATGTGACTACTTGTTTTGTTTTGTTGTCTGTCTCCCCCGTTTAGACTGTGAGCCCATCGTTGGGTAGGGATGGTCTCTATCTGTTGCCCAATTGTACATTTCAAATGCTTGGTACAGTGATCTGCACATAGTAAGCACTCAATAAATACGATTGAATGAATATAGGATATACATTTTGATTATAAATCATTTATTCATATTAATGTTTGTCTCATAGACTGTAAACTCGTGGGCAGGGAACGTGACTCTACCAACTCTATTGTATTGTACTCTCGCAAGAGCTTAATACAGTGCTCTGCACACAGTAAGCTCTCAACTACTGTGGATTTATTGTTGATAATAATAATGATGGTATTTGTTAAGCATTTACTATGTGCCAAGCATTGTTCTAAGCACTGGGGTAGATATAAGGTAATGAGGTTGACCCACAGTGGGGCTCACAGTCTTAATCCCCATTTTCCAGATGTGGTAACTGAGGCATAGAGAAGTTAAGTGACTTGCCCAAAGTCACACAGCTTAAAAGTGGCGGGGCCGGGATTAGAACCCACAACCTCTGACTCCCAAGTGCGTGCTCTTGCTACTAAGCCACACTGCTTGGCCCCAGCCCCTGGCTCACATGGGTCTAACATTTTGAAGCAGGAGGGAGAATATCTTCTCCCCATTTTACAGAGGAGAAAACTGAGGCACAGAGAAGTCACCGTGACTTTCCCCAGGTCATACAGCAGGCAAGTGGCAGAGCTGGGATTAGAATCCAGTTCTGTGCCCTTTCTTCTAGACCACATTGCTTAAGAATAGTTCAGGTCGTGAATATTTGCCTTCCCTGCCCAATTTGCCCCCGACCCTGAGTTTTGAGGAGGAAATAAAATATCTTCTGGCCCTTTATTTTGGTTATTTTAAGGTGTCGGCAGGAGAAGGTTTGGAACAGGGTAATCCCGGTAGAGGAGTTTCTTCTTTAAAACCCAGGGTAGGGAGAAAAGGGAGCCGAGGTTACCCTTGTTCATCGAGTGCCTGGTAAAAGCAGCACTTGGAAAAGTACAATAGTGGAGAGACATTCGCAAGCCCTTCTTTCCCTTTCTCTTCCTTCTCTTCTCTTTTGTTATTGTCCTCTCTATTGGATAACCTGACTCCCTGCATAATAGCCCCTCCCCTGTTTCTGAATTGTAAAAATCAGGCAAAAAGTGGGGCAGTTGTGTGAGTTCACCCTTTGAGTGTCTGGTACCTGCTGCCCTGAATGATGGTGATTTTTGGAAAAATGACAGCTAAGTGATTGGCCACATCTCTCTTTGGTCCATTCTAGGCTGGCTGCGATGGCCTCCTTGCCAAACAACCAAGTTTTGCTTAGGTAGAAAATTTGGGGTTTCTGTTACCACCTCTGCCATCCACAGGCTGATTTCTTGCCCTTCTCTCTCTGCTCCATCTACTCCCCTTACCCAAAGGGCAACATGGGATTCAGTTTCTTGAGGAAATATCTGGTGATCAGCCATGTAGCTGGAGGAGATGAAGGTCACACGGTAGCTCATCAGAGGTGACCATTGTAATTAGGTTAACTTGTTCCATTTTTGTGGCCTCTCTTTTGATATACCGTAGAAGTGGTACACATGGCTTATCAGTGTCCATTTCTGTTTTAGTTACTGAATAACCACTTAATGTAATGTTTGGAATTCTCAGACACGAGTGCAAGTTTTTGACCCTTAACCTTTTATTTTTATTACGGCAAGCTTAAACGACACTGTGTATTTCCTAGGCAACAGCCGAACAGATTCGCCTTGCTCAAATGATCTACGATAAGAACGACGCAGAGTTTGAAGACAAAGTTAAACAGGTAAATTTTTGCAGAGATCGTACTCCGCTCATCTTGTGCTTTCCCATTAGCGTATCAAATTTGTTCCCTCAAAGTCTGGGTGCCGTAAAATGGAAAAAATACAGACGAGCAGTGATGGTAAGTGATGACCAATGAAAATCACCAACATCTTCCCTAAACCCCTATATTTAAAATCGTGAAACTATTAAATAACACTTTTGGATTGACACCAGCTATGGCAAATGGTCTCTTCCCCCACCTTCCTGTCACCAAGCAAGGTGCTGTTCTCCCCCCTTTTCTTTAAAGACAAGAAGTGATTAGAAAAAAAGAAATAGTTCCGTCTAAAGGGAGTCAGGCAAAACGGGAACGATTTTTCTCCTCAGGTTTTTCTCTCAGAATACAGCTTCTTAGCTTTGGTGAGGTCCGATGGGATGTGTTTGGTGTTAATCCCTGGAATGCTCTCCAGAACTTCAGTGATTGAGGTTTCGTTTTAAAGGTTAGAAGATTGTACTCGGATCATGGTCATTCTCTCCTCCGCTCCGTAGGTTCTGGTCATTCTACTACTACTTCTTCTATTACTACTACTAATTGTGGCTATTGTATTGTGGTATTTCCCATGAAGTTCTCAGGATCTCCATCTTTGGCCAGCTTCAGTTGTCCCTCTGGTTTCCTATCCTCATTCCAAGAAGGCCTGGCCATTGGTCTGGTGGCTGAAGGGCAGCCTCTGTCTTATGGCTCTGGGCTCTTCACTTGGCCCTTCCATACCCTCCCTTCCCAATTCCCCGTTATGCACATAGAGAATTGTCTTATACTCACCCAGGCGCTTAGTTCAGTGCTCTGCACACAGTAAGCGCTCCATAAATACCCTTGGTTGGTTGAATTTCACCTTTGCTCTAGTCCGTGGTTCTTTGGTGAAAGTATTCCTTCAGCTTCTGCTTCTTAATTCTTACCTTAGGTTCATCAGGATCTCCCTTTTGAATACCTAAACACACATTCATTCATTCAATCAGTTGGTCATATTTATGGAGTGCTTACTGTGTGCAGAGCACTATTCTAAACGCTTGGGAAGTACAGTGCAGGAAAGTACAGTAGAGACGAATCCTGCCCACTCCGGGTTTACAGTCTAAAAGTGGGGAGACAGACATCAAAACAAGTAAATAGGCCTTAATATAAATAAAAATAATTGTAGATATGTAAATATATACACAAGTGCTGTGGGGCGGGGAGGCGGGGTAGAGCAAAGGGAACCCGTTGGGGCCATGGGGAGGGGAGGGAGATCTGAGGAAATGAGGGGCTTAGTCTGGGAGGGCCTCTTGGAGGAAGTGAGGCTTCGGTAGGGCTTTGAAGGTGGGAAGTGTGAGTATTTGGCAAATTTGAAGAGAGAGGGCATTCCAGGAGAGAGGTAGGATGTGGGCCAGGGTTTGACAACAGGATAGGCGAGAATGAGGCACAGTGAGAAGGTTAGCACCAGAGGAGTGGAGTGTGCCGGCTGGGTTGGAGAAGGAGAGAAGGGAGGTGAGGTAGGAGGGGGCAAGGTGTTGGAGAGCCTTGAAGCCAATAGTGAAGTTTTTGTTTGGTAGGCAACCACTGGAGATTTTTGAGGAGGGGAGTGTGTTTCTGTAGAAAGATAATCTGGGCAGCAGAGTGAAGTATCTCCCTTCGCTCCCTCCCATCACCAGTTCTTGTTGCCTCTGGACACTTTGGAGGATTGGGGTGGAGGGGGGTGAGGAGGAAGCAGCTTGGTTTTTTTTATCGCCCGGGATAGATGCGACGAAAGCTGAACCTCCCCATGACAGGAGAATTTGGGGGCAAGGGAGATATGGTGGAGCGGGAGCTGACATTTTGGCCGTTGTTGCCCTACTTGAAGAAAACGAACACTACCATTCTCTTGTCCTGACGGTAAAGATTGATTGCTTATTATAGAGCGTTTAGAAATTGTAAAGCTCTTCTGAGATTAGTGTAACCTAAATATAAGCTGCTGCTCTTGTTCTGCTTAGCCCACGGGGAAGATGAAATTGAAGAATTGGAGGTTTGGTGCTACACAGTACATGATGGCTTTGTTCTCCAGATTACACTCACCCCCTCCTCAGTGAAAGAACACAGCTTGATGGTAGAAAGGGGGTCCACATTCAAACCCTTGGCTTGTTTCAGCTTGGCCGGGAAATAAGTCTTTGGACGGTTCCTCGGATGACTTCCTGGAAGCCTTGGCACGGTTCTTGGAAATATGAATTTCCTGAAGGCACCAATTCCTATATGAACCTTGCTCAGCTGCGGTTACTTTTTTTTAAAATTCTGTCCCATCCTTTATCTTATTTTAACAGCCCCTCCTATCCTGTCTCCCACCCTTCCCAACAAAATAAAATCCCATATTAAAAAACTTTTATTATTCCTCAGATTTTAGACTGATCAGGAGATGTTTACGTTTCAGGTAGCTTCCACAGCCATTCGCCGCCCCCCCCCCCCCGGTCTCCTTTCCCCCATCTGATGTGATCCATGTAATTATTTGTTTGCTCATTGACTAGAAGGGATAGGCTTTAATATTCCTAGTTTTGATTTCTAAGTGGGGTTGAGGGTCAGAACTCTTGTAGCTTTCTCAGCTCTGGCTCTGGATTTTTCTCAGCCTGCTTTTAGGTTGCACTGCTTGAATCTTCTGGCTGGTTGGTGTACTCCTAATTCTCTTTTACCCCTTTTCTATTTACTCTTTTTTTTAAGGTATTTGTTAGGAGCTTACTATATGTCACGCACTGTTCTTAGCACTGGGGTAGTTACAAGTTAATCAGGTAGGGCACAGTCCCTGTCCCACTTGGGGCTCGTAGTCTAGGCAGAAGGAAGAACAGGTTTTGAATTCCCACTTGACAGTTGAGGACTCTGAGGAACAGTGTTCTTGGGTCACACAGGCAACGGGCAGAGCTGGGATTAGAACCCAGGTCCAGTGACTCCCACACCTGTGCTCTTTCCATGAGGCCAGGAAAATTGGTAGATAGTCTGCCTTTTTCTCTTCACAATTTGGGGCTACTAATTTAGTCTCTTCCTCTCCTAGAACAAACATGTTCAGTTTGCCTCCTGGGTCTGGCTATATAAGAACGTGTGACTTAAAAATTATCCCCTGCCTCATCTTCATCCTGAACTGAAAAATAAAATACCCAACCATCCCTCTCCCCTCACCCAAATATCTGGGTTGTAGATCCTGTAGTCGCCTTATGTTGGTCCGGTAAATGTATAAATTACGTCTACTGTCTAGATGTATAAATTACATATCTGCAATTTGATTTATATTGATGCCTGTCTCCCTGCCTCTAGACTTGCAAGCTCGTTGTGGGCAGGGAATGCGTTTATTGTCATAGTGTTCTCTCCCAAACACTTAGTACAGTGCCCTGCACATAGTAAGCACTCAATAAATACGATTGAATGAAAGAATGAATGAATTAATGGAGCATGGCTCTGGGACTCAGGAGGCTTGGTTCTTGCCCCAAATCTGCAGGCTGTCGTGAACAGAGATTACATCTACCCTCTTCTCCCCTCTCTGCCTCCCCAAAAACCTGGCTTCTTGCTCATTATGCGGCATGCTCCAGAGCACAGATGACACTGCATAAACTATTAGGCCTAAAATTCATTCATTCAGTCGTATTTATTGAGCACTTATTGTGTGCAGAGTACTGTACTGAATGCTTGGAAAGTACAATTCAGCAGTAGAGAGAGACAACCCCTGCCTACATCGGGCTTACAGTCTAGAAAATCAATTCCGAAGCCTCAGGACCAGGGCTCATCCGTCATTCCTCATGGGAGATTCCATCCGTTGGCTTCTCCCGGAATAACTCCATCTTGGCAAAGGGAGTGGGAGGAGTGGCGTTTTTATCAGCCGCTCCATCTGAACATGCAGCTTTCTACCGCTGCTTGCTTAGGATGCTAATTGTTGTGGTTTTCTTGGAATAGAATCCAACTTCGCTATGTTCTGGGACAATCACCCCACTGCTCATAGAATTACTGATGATATTTTTGGCCCCTTAGTTGCAGTGTGCATATTGTGTTTCAGCTTGGAAAAGGACATCACCTTGACTGTAGCCTTCCAGTCCATTTCCTCTGGTGTCTTTTTGCCTTTGTCAAGTGCTTACCATCTGGTACATGGGACTTACAGTCTTAGCAGGAGGGAGAACAGGTATTGAATCTCCGGTTTACGAAACTGAGTCACAGAGAAGCCACGTGACCCCTCCAAGGTGACAGGGCAAGCAGTTGGCAGAGCTGGGATTAAAATCCAGGTCCTCTGAATCTCAGACCCGGGCTCTTTCCACTAGGCCACGCTACTTCTCCTGAAATATACTAGAATGGGGGGAGGCTTGATGGCCGCCTCAGGACCCCTTAGGACCTTCCCTCTGGTTACTTCAGGGTGGGTCTTAAGAACCAAAGTGCAAGCTTTGGGAGGAACAAGTCCTCGGGCTTCTACTTTTGAGGTTTAAAGTGCCGACCTGTTAGGGGGCCCCGTTTGGAAGTGACAGCAGATTTGCTTCCGTGATTTGTTGGTGCTCCTGCTCAACCATAACCTTTATTAAAGTGGAGTGATTCTGTCGCATTTGGTTCTCAGACATGAGATTTTAAACCATTTTATCTTTAGGTATGTCCAGTCAAGTGTCTTCCGTTGGATTCTCTAGTGCTTCCCTGAGTTTAGGAGGGAATGAGCGTTAGGCTAGGTTTTTGGGCAGCGTGCGTGGAAACCACTGATCTGTGTAAAGAAAGTAGATTTAGCATTTGGCTGCTTTTCAGGAAATCTTGTCAAAAATGCCGAAAAGGGACTGGAGTTGCCTTTTAAAAATGGTGTGAGATTCCTGCAGAATATGTGTAGGCTTCAAATTTAAACCCTGATTTTAAAAATAGAACTGCTCGAACTGTGTTTCCTCCTTCATTCACCGAAGGCCAAGTTCAGATGCCAGATGAGTCCTGTTCATTTTCTTACACCACCCATTGACCTTCTGGACTGCTTGTGTTAAAAATCGCCGCCCTGCTTCGGGGAGTTTGTAACACTGAGGCAAACAAAAAGGGGAAATAATTTTGGTTGGGTTGGCCTCTGTGATTGTCTTCCTTTTTTTTTTTTTCTTTTTTAGGGGGTTTGAACCAGATACTTGCTTTCACCTGAGGGAGAAGCGAGTCATGGAGACAGTGTCCGTTGTATCATGGGGGCTTATCGTTCATTTAATTGTATTTATTGAGCACTTACTGTGTGCAAAGCACTATACTAAGCACTTGGGAGAGTGCACTATAATAATAAACAGACATATTCCCTGCACACAGCGAGCTTACAATCTAGAGGGTGAGACAGAAATTAATGTGGATAAAAAAATAAATGACAGAAATTACATTATAGATAGGGATAGGGCTATTGAGTTGAGCACAGCAGGGGGACTCTGGGAGATGAGGAGGAAGAGGCTTATTAGCAGAGTGAAGCAGGCTAGACCTTGGGGATTGAGTTCACGGAGTTAGAACGTCCCTAATGGGAAGAGGTGAGGGTTTGGGGGAAGGTGTAGCCTGGGAGCTGAAATTGGTATGGGCAGTGAAGAAGAAGTAGAGATGCTGCTGAGCAGTGAGGGGTGGTCATGGAGGAATTTTGCTTGTTGTGAACAGGGTCTGTGTCTGCCGGTTTTATTGAACTGTAATCTCCAAGTGCTCTGCACACAATAAATAACATCCTTGATGATGATGGTGAGAGGGAAGGGGTGAACAAGGCAGAGGAACCAGGGGTTCCTTGAGTTTCAGTTCTGGGTCCCCTTCTGTTCCCCTTGTACACCCACCCCTCTGGAGAAATCATTCGCTCACATGGCTTCAACTACCACCTGTGTGCCGATGGTTCACGCAGCTTTTTGGCTAATAAATGAGAGGTGATTACTCTGAAAACCCCTGTTCCAATTCCTCATAACTCCACGTCTCGGGATGGCATGGCAGGGAAGAGTCTGGAAGCTGGTACTGAGTATTCCTTTCTAAGAATATTTTTGTTCTGTAATGTCTCAACAGCTTATGGAGGTGACGGGGAAAAACCAGGATGAGTGCCTAGTGGCCCTCCATGACTGTAATGGTGATGTGAACAGAGCCATCAACATATTGCTGGAAGGGAATTCTGACACGGTAAGAATTCACCTCAGAAATACTTCAGTTTGGAGTGCCAAGTGATCATTTATTGTCTAGTTAATAAGAATAGTATTTGATGCTTCCTGTCCGTTGAGGCATATACTAAATGCTGGGGTAGATACAACAGAATCAAGTTGGACACAGTCTCTGTCCTATAAGGGGCTTTCAGTCTAAATAGAAGGGAGTAGGTTTTAATTCCCATTGTATAGATGGGGAAAACTGAGGCACAGAGAGTTCAAGCAACGTTCCCAAGCAGGTAAGCAGCAGAGCCAGGTTGAGAACCTAGGTCCTGTGACCCATGCCCTACCAGTGCATGCGCTTTCCACTAGGCCGTGCTAAGCCTCTCCCTCCTTCTCCCCAGCACCCTAGCCCCCCAACACAAACTCGCCTGGGCATATAGCAAGTGTTGCGGATCAGCCTTAAATAATAGAAAGAATTGACTTAGTCCAGCTTTGTAGACAGCAACCATAGAATCTTGGGCGTCCCCATAACATCTCAGCAGCCGGTAAAGTAAGAATGGCGTGCCCCTTTCAAGTCCTAGGCTGATAGCAATCAAGTGTCTAATGCTGTAGCAACTCCGCAAGGGGCAATAATTCTGGGAGAATTTGCAGGCAGAAGGCACAAGCTTCCTGGAAGGACTAAATCCCAAGCATCTCAGGCAGATGCTTGTCTTCCTTACTTTTTAAAGAGCAGATTTAGCAGTGTCCCCACACTAGTCCATGAAGTGGCTTGGCAACCTAACAGTCCAGCAAGCTGACCAAGAAGGTCAAAATTTAGACAAAGCTAAAGAGATGGTGGGCTCTTCACCCTGGGGCTCTCCTGGGCTTCTGTATTTAGTGTCTAAATCCCAGATGTGGTCACTTTTTTGGCTGAGTCAAGGCTTTGAGGCTAGTGGCATTTGTAAAAAGTCCTCGAAGGCAAAATACTTAGAGGGGCTTGCAGTTTGGCCACAAACAGGAAAATTTGGCCAAATAGGGAAATGGGCGACTCTGACAACTAGATTGTCAAGTTTATTCAGCTAAATAGTCAATCGGCGATAGGCTTTGGTGAGATTCCAGGGAGGGAAACGAGGAAAAAGCCTCCAACTAACTTTTTTTTTTTAAGCAAAATATGCTGTTGGCTAAATTTCTCTCTGGGAGAATCCACTAAGTCATCTTAGAAGCGGGATCAGTGGCGGTTCCGAGTAGGTTCGGTTAACTGGAATTCAACCTTGTATATTACCTTGGAGCCTTTGAAGTGAAATTCAGGGAGCCCACTGTGTTTTGTGGCTCTTCCGCAAGGGAGGAATAAATCAAATTCAGGGCCGATCTCCACTTGGTGTTTGGGACCATCTTGTCATCTGAAGCATCCGGCGTGCAGAGAGCTGTGATGAGTGTGTGCCGGGGCAGAGGCGTGGACACTGACGTCTGCTCAACTGTATATATTTTCATTACCCTATTTATTTTGTTAATGAAATATACATCGCCTTGATTCTATTTAGTTGCATATTGTTTTTACGAGATGTTCTTCCCCTTGACTCTATTTATTGCCATTGTTCTTGTCTGCCTCCCCCGATTAGACTGTAAGCCCGTCAAATGGCAGGGACTGTCTCTATCTGTTGCTGACTTGTTCATTCCAAGCGCTTAGTACAGTGCTCTGCACATAGTAAGCGCTCAATAAAGACTATTGAATGAATGAATTTGCCTGGTCCCCGGCCCCCGAGGGACCCACAAGCTAAAGGAGGTGGGGATGGAGCACAGGCGTAGATTCAAGTCAGTAGGAATGTCCCGATAACTGCTGATAAATGCAGAGATTCATGAAGTAAAATAGAAAAATGGGACAGTTCATTACTCCCCGGTGGGGGCAGACCCTAGGCTCCTCATTGCTCCAGGCAGAACTGTCCTTGATCTGATGGGTGAGTCTTGTTCATGGTTCTAGTAAATTAGTCAATCAACAGTATTTATTGAGTGCTTACCATGCGCAGAGCACTGTACTCAGCCCTTGGGAGGGGACAATATAACACGGTTGATGTTCTGCATCTGGCCTAGAACACCTTCCTCTTCCTAGCCAACAGGCACCGTTCCCATCTTCAAAGCATTATCGAAGGCACATCTCCTCCAAGAGGCCTTCCCTGACTAACCCCTCATTTCCTCTTCTCCCACTCCCTTCTGCTTTACCCTGATTTGCTCCCTTAATTCTCTCTCCCCTCGCCCAGACCCATAGCACAGCATCTTCATAATTTATATTACTGTCTTTCTCCCCATCTCTCAAGAGCAAAGGGTACCCACCGCTGCCCGCCCCCCCCCCCCCCCTTCACATTTCCACCTTCCTCTCCCTCCTACCGCACCCTCACCAGAGGCCTAGTTGCTAGGTTTCTCACTCTTCCATTTGGGATAATGAAATCCATTATGTGCATGGTAAGCAGAAAGCTGCGTATTCCCAGACACAAAGAACTCCATATTTAAAACCAAAAGGATGAACTGTTTTCTCATTTGTTTGGGGGATTATTTGTTCCTCGGGTCATGCTTCCCCTTTTGACTCCACTTTTCAATTGAAATGTTGCATTCTACTAGTCACAAGGTCCAAGCCCATGCCTGATAGTCATAAGTCAAAATTCCCTTTTCCCTGGGGTGATAATTATGCCTCTTGTTCCCTGTGATGGTCAGTGTTTCCAGCTGGTGTGCTGTGGGAACTTCCCCATTTTTGCCCTAGGAATTTAGGCTCTGCCACCTTTGATTTCAGGGTATAAGTGTGAATCTGCTCAGTCAAGTGAAAGGTGGCACTGGGGCAAAACAGCAGCCTTTCTACTCCCATGGAGACTGAGAGCCAACCCACACCCCTACAATAGGTATTCCTTTTTTTTTTTTTTTAGGCTTTATTTGTAGTTTTTAGTGATACCTGTTAAGCACTTACTATGTGCCAGTCACTGTACTGAGCACTGGGGCAGATACAGGCTAATCAGGCTAGACACCGTTCCGTTCCCACAGGGGCTCAGAGTCTTAAACCCCATTTTGCAGGTGAGGGAACTGAGGCCCAGAAAATCAGAGTGACTTGCCAAAGTCACACTGCAGTCCTCAGACTCCCAGGGCCATGCTCTGTAAACTAGGCCACACTGCTCCTTCTGATGGAGGTCCCAAGGACATCTTGGATGGTTTTACATCCACCTGTCAGATCAGATCAGTAACCTATAACAGTAAGAGTCGTAATAATGCTATTTTTTTTAGCCCTTACTGCATGCAGAGCACTACCTAAGTGTGGAGAAAGAGAATACAGGTGAGAATTAGACATGAGCCCTGATGCTTGAAGTTCAAAATATATGATTAGAGGTGGTGTGCGAGGAGAAGGACTGGAGGCAAACACACTAGGACATAATGAAACAGAAACCTTAAAACGACTCAAGGGACTAGGACCTCGTACCCAAAGTATAAACATAGTAAGTAGGAAGCTGTGGCTAGAGGAGCAGAATCCCTCCTTGTGATTCAGGGTCCACCACAGCACAGCCACTATGTTCCTCCAAGTCATATAGTAGAAGGAATAGTATTAATCCCCAACTCTGTGCAAAACACCATCCTGAACCCTGGGAGAAAAAGAATACCCAGATGAGAATTAGACAAGGTTCTGGGTTCCGAACCTAAGAATGAATGGGAAAGAAGAGTGAGCCAATAGCAGATAATGTGAAAAAAGGAGAAAGCACAGATGCACAAGACGAGGAGTGTGGAAAAGCCTCTAAGAGCATTTGGACACCGCGACGAGAAGAGAGGAGTTTTTAGGCTCTTCGTTATGGGTACAAGTGTCCCAGCCTCGGCCGTACAATTTTGTAAAAATTGCCAGAAACCCTTTGCCCTTGCGGCTGTGGGGAGTCTCATGTGTGGAATGCTCAGTGGCTTTTAGGCCGGTCTGCTTCACTCCCGGGCAGCCAGCCGTGGCGCTGTGATGGAGGAGGACCAGTTCTGCACTCGCCCTCCTGGAGGGAGAAGTTGGACAAGGGGCCATCGGGAGTCCCCGCCTTGGGGAGTTGGGCGGTTCTCATCCCTTCCTCAAATGAATTTTCTCCCTTCCTGAAACAAGCTTGTTTTTCAAATGGGATTTGTTAAGCGTTTACTGTGTGTCAAAGACTGGGGTTCATTCATTTAAATGTATTTATTGAGTGATTACTGTGTGCAGAGTACTGTACTAAGCGCTGATACTAGTATATCAGTTAGGACCCAGTCCTTTTCCCACATGTGCCTTACAGTCTAAATTGGAGGAAGATTTAATCCTCATTTTGCAGGTGAGGTACCCAAGGCACAGAGAAGTGAAGTGGCTTGCCCACGGTCACCCAGCAAGCGGCTGGCAGAGCCGAGATTAGAATTTAGGTCCCGTGGCTCCCAGGCCTGTGCTGTTTTCACTAGACCATGCTGGTTCTCAAAGGCCTTCACCTCTCCTGGAACCGTGGCCTTCTTTTTATGAGGAGGTTTGGGAATCTGTCACGTTGGAAAGAAAGAAGCATTTTAATTACCCAGTTGGCCTTGATAATATGAGCTGTTGAATCAGAGTTCCCTTACCCACAGGCTCAGTGAAGGATTGGCCTTGGGTGGGTCTTGGGCAAGGACCCAGAGAATCTCCCTAGTCACTGCATTCTAAACTTAAGCTGCTTTGTTTTGTTTTTTTTAAAGGCCGGGGTTTATTATCCCTCTTAGATTAGGCAAACGAGGGCTGTGGACTTGAGTATCCGGCTGTGAGATTTGAGGGGAGAGCAAATTTGAAAACCGTAGTCGAAATCTTTCAAGTATGGGCCCACTCTTTTTGATTTCCTCTGACCTGCTTCGCCTATTCCTTATCCTTTGAATAGCAGAATCAATCAGTCAGTGGTATTTATTGAGCACTTAGCACAAAACACTGCACTGAGCACTTGGGGGAATACAAAACAGTGGAGTCGGTAAAACACGAGCTCCTTGTCTCAAAGTCACCTCAGAAGGCAAGGGCCAGTTCTGAAAGGACTTTGGTGTACCTCGTATAAAAAATCCAGGGAAGCAGCATGGCTTGTATCTACCCTAGCCAATGCTTAGTATAGTGCCTGAAACGTAGTAAGTGCTTAATAAGGTATCTTTTTTTTTTTAAAAAATAAAAAATAAAAAAATATGTGCTTACCATGCACAGATGCACAAAAATGCGATTCGTTTCGGTTTTGCAGAGTGGATAGCAGAAATCGGAGTTCAGCCTGCCGGGAGCAAGAGATTTAAGATAAGCAGTGAAAGTTAACAAATCGTAGCCCACTAACGTCATTTAAGTGTTCTTCGTGTCCTCTGAGGCAAACAAGAGCGTGCTGCGTCGGGTGGATTGGTTAGGACGTGTAAATGGAAAGTCCGTGCCTGCAGATCTGGATCATGCGTAGGCCGATCTTGTAAAGATTGGCCCTTCAAATTTTCTCACATGAAAACTATGACCTCGCCTGAACCTCAGACCTCAGTGGACTCCAGCTCGTTGGGGTGGAAAAAAATAGCCTCGAGAGTAATTATCAGCACGGTGTCCCTCAGGGCACCATCTATTTTTAGCAGACTGTGTTGTTTAGCTCAGGATAGAGTCGAGGAGGTGGGTAGCCCAGTCATTTGGAGCGGGCTGGGGATTGGTGAAAGCTCGAGTGTGCTGTTGCGAGGACTCCTCGGGGTGTAGTCTTCCCCTCTGACCTCTACCCCTCAGCTTGAGAGCTAAGAGGACGACACGGCATGACGCGAGGTGCCATCTCTCGTGCCACACCGAGCCATCTGCTCACAGACACGTCAGCTAGCGGTCTCGTTTGGAGCCATAGCCTTGATTGGAAAACGGAGGTGGTATTCGGACGCGACCTCGGAGTTGTTTAACCGGGCACGTGCTCGAGGTTTTCTTTAGTACTGTACTATTTTTGCCAAAAAGCATTTTCAGTGGTTGGGAACTTCTCGGCCTAAAACAGAGTTGCTGATCGGGGGGTTGTCTGTATCCAAGTAAAATATCTCTTGTGGCTTTTTTTTATGCTATCTGTTAAGCGCTTACTGTGTTTCGCTGACTGTACTAAGCGCTGGGGTTGATAATCACAAACAGATGTAACATCCCACTACCTCTCGTGCCAACCAGTAAATCATATTTATTGAGTGCTTATTGTATGCAGAGCACTGAACTGAACACTTGGGCGAGTACAAAAGGGTTGATAGGTTCCCTGCCCACAACGAGCATATAGTATAGAACATGGACAGTCTGTAAACCAGCTAATCAGACCGGTCACTTTCCTTGTCCCACATAGGGTTCACAGTCTTAATCCTCATTTTACAGGTGAGGTAACTGAGGCACAGAGAAGTCAAAGCGACTGCCCAAGGTCTCCCAGCACTCAAGTGGTGGAGCCGGGATTAAAACCCAGGCCTGTGCTCTTTCCACTAGATCACTCATTCTCATGACAAGATTTAAAAAGAAATCCTGTCCCCTTGTGGACAGAGAAAGTCAGCTCACGATTTAAAATAGTCACCCGCTCCCCCGCGTGCCCCCCGCCACCTGCCACTGTAGCACTTCCCCATCACCTACCCATAGTAGCATTATATTCATTAAGCACTTTTTGTGTGCAGACTACTGTACTAAGCTCTGGGAAATAGCCTACAGATAACCAACATGCCTCGCTCCTCTAGTGCTAACCTTCTCACCTTGCCTCGATCTCACCTGTCTCTGCAGCCAACCCCTGGCCCACGTCCTGCCTCTAATCTGAAACACCCTCCCTCTTCAAATCCGACAGAAAATGACCCTCCCCCTCTTCAAAGCCTTATTGAAGGCACATCTCCAAGAGGCCTTCCCAGACCAAGCCCCACTTTTCTTCATTGCTCCCGTTGCCCCAGCCCCATAGCACTTATGTATATATCTGTAATTATATTTATTTGTATTGATGTCTGTCTCCCCTCTCTGGACAATGAGCTCGTTGTGGGCAGGGAATGTTGTGTTGTCCTTTCCCAAGTGCTTAGTACAATGTCTTGCACACAGTAAGCACTTTATAAATACCATAAAAACATACACAATGAAAGCCGGAGCCAGTGGGAATGAGTACCATAGACACATCTTACCATATTGTGGTCATAATTCAACAACTGCTGTCCAGTGTGGAGGCAAAGCCTCTCGGCCCTTTTTAATTCCAGGATTTCTCCACTTTCCATTAGCTTTATGACAACAGGAAAAGCCCAACAGATATCCTGTCATTCTTCTCTCCTCTCCTCTTCTCTCCCTCCTCCCCTACCCCCACACAGCACCTATGTACCTTATCTTTAAACTCTGTTGCTTCCCCTTATCTGTAATGTAATATAGGGTCCCTTCTTGCTACGTTTTAGTGTCTTGAAGGCAGAGATTATGTATACTAACTGTTGTATTCTCTCAAGGTCTCAGGACAGCGCTCCGCAAATAGTAAGCACTTAGTAAATACTATTGATTGATTATGCATCAGACCTCAGTCTGAATCTAATGCCAGCAGGTTGTGATTTCTTCTTCTGTTTTCATTACAATTCTCCTCTCCCCATAGCCGGGACAATCCTGGCATCTCTGTGGACTTTTTATGGCTTTGAACCTCTTGGTTCAGTTGCTGCTCTGAAACAGAGAGCAAATAGGGGAAGAAAAGTGAATCAGAGTCTTTGGAGAGAAATAGGTGAAACGTGACCAAAATAAGGATTTAGGGGTACAGTGAAATTAGGCTTTATGTAACTGCCGTTCCTTTCCCACACTGGTACAGGTAGTAGTTATTTAGATGTTCTTTTTTAAGGCAAAACCTTTTAACTCTTGGTCCTAGGGTTGGATTAAATCCCACCAGGTAAAATCAGTGCCTTAGGCAGAGGATGAAAGGAAATATCACGACCCATCCGACTCCTCACCACCACTGTTTTCAGAGAAATCTCAACCCCTCCCTTGTCTTGTTCCCGTTCGGGAGACTTCACTCCTAATAGGTAAAGTTTCTTTGCAGAATTGGATAACTTAAGACACATCTGAGACCAAAGTACCAAGCTTATATATGTGGAAGTGGGTGTCCACCTGGTGGGCTTGCAGTCAGTTTAGGAGAGCATTATGTGGTCCAAAAGCTTGTGGGATTTTAGAGTTTAGACTGTACATGGGTATGTTCTGCCCTCAGAGCTTCATACGGTGACTTACCCAAGGTCACAGCAGGCAAGTGGCAGAGCCAGGATTAGAACCCCTGACCTCTGACTCCCAGACCCGTTCTCTATCCACTATGCCATGCCGCTTCTTGTCACGTAGTAAGCGCTCGGCAAATGCAATCTAAGTAATAAATGAGGTTGAGGGTGCGAGGGCAGTCGGCATTGCTGTGTCCTGGTCACTGCCCTAGTCCGACTGCAAATTACGGGGAGGGGAGAAGCGAGCCTCTCAAGAAAAGTACGATTGAGCTCCTCGTGGGCAGGGATCGTGTCTACCAACCCTCTTGAATTGCACTCCCTCACAGTGCTCTGCACACAGTAAGAACTGAATGAATACCATTGCTGCTGCTGCCGAGGATGATTCACGATAGGAAGGGCATCGGAGGCCTTCGGTCTCTAGACCGTCAGCCCCTTGCAGGCGGGGGATGTATCTTCCAGCTCCGTTGTACTCGCCCAAGCCAGCGTCCAGTGTTAGTGCATGCATTTGGCACTCAATAGATGGCATGGATTGATTGACTGGCAGTTGAGAGGGGGTCTTGGAAACGATGCTGGTTCCCAAACATGCTGAATGATGGCACTTCCAGAAGCGTTTGCCCATTGGACAGGGTGCCGCCTTCACCCAGGACTAAAGTCGGGAGGGCCATAGCTCACTCTCACCAGAGCTGGCTTTCCGCTCAGCTGTGGCCTCAGGGCTGCCGACCCCATCAGGCTCTCACGTGCTCTTCGGCGGGTTGTCTTTCACGAGTGGCCAAACTAATGCGTCTCCCGCTTCGTTCCGTCTAGACATCCTGGGAGACGGTGGGAAAGAAGAGGAGTCTGGGCAAAGAGAGCTCAGAGAACAAAGAGAACAGAGAGAAGAGGGGCGACAGAGAGACGAGCCGTGGACGTGGCGGGACCCATCGACGGGGAAGAGGCAGCGGTCGTGCCCGCGAGTGTAAGCATGGAGCTCTGCCTTTCATCCAAGACAAAGTTCCTGTATTGAGTTCTGTGGCTTTTTGGTTGTTTTTTTTTTTGGGGGGGAGGGTTTTTTTGCACTTGCAAACCTCAGCGGTACTGTGCTTATGTTAGTGCAGACATGAAGACAAGGATATTTTAAGTCCTCCCATTCTTTTTTAAAACCCGAAGTGACTCAGGTTTGGTTCCTGAACCTTAAAAAAATGTCATGGGTAGATGTAGTTTTAAGTACAAATCTAGACTGATCACTGTCAAGATAGTAGTAGGTGTCCACTCCAAGAGGGTGATGTGTTGTGTCAGACACTGTTCTGTGTACTGAGATACAGGCGATTAAGTTGGACATAATTCCTGTCCTGCGTAGGCCTCACAGTCTTAGTAGGAGGGAGAGCAGGTGCTTTGATCCCCATTTTACAGTTGAGGAAACTGAGGCACAGAAAAGTTAAGTGACTTTCCCAAGGTCACACAGCAAGCATTTGTTAGAGCTGGGATTAGAACCCGGGTCCTCCAACTCCCAGGCCTATGGTCTTTGCACTAGGCCACGCTGCTTTTCCAGTTCTCACCCTCCTTTAAAATTCCTGCCCCTCTTAACCTTCCCTCCTCTCCCCACCTAGAATGAACAGTTGCATTGCTGTTCCTACTTTTAATCTCCCAAGCCTCTTTCACATGCAGTATTATTAGTGATAATAATCATGGCCTTTAAGCATTAACTCTGTGTCAGGCACTGTACTAAGCACGAGGGTCGATACAAAATAATCAGGTCCCACATGGGGCTCTTAGTTTAAGTAGGAGAGAAAAGGTATTGAATTCCAATTTTGCAGGTGAGGGAACTGAGAGACCCAGAGACAAGTTCTCCTACAAGAAGAACGGAGACCATAAATAGCCTGCTTAGAGCCTTTGATGAGGCGGTGGAATGACTGTTTCTTTCTGGTAGAATCTCTCTGTCACTTTTCTTTCTAATATGAAGTAGTAGGATCTAAGGACTCTTCTCAAGTTCTCGGTCCCCAGTTGGAGTATGAATCTTGTTCTTCCCTTGTGCATCGATGCCCTGACGATGAATCGAGTTCTTACTGTGAAAGCTGAGTAGTAGATCACGTACCCACGACGCCCTGACAAGCAAAGTGGAATTCTCTGCTCTTCTTTTTCTTTCAGTCAGAGCCGAGGAGAACGGAGTGGACAGCAACCAAGGGGAGAGGCCCTCAGATCGTGGCAAGCGTGGCCGTGGGAGAGGTAAGGCTGAGGAAGCTGGGCTAGAAGTAGTCCCGGGGGGGGGGGGGGGGGGGGAGTAGCTCTCGGGGGAGTTCGGGATTAAAAAAAAGTCACAAGTTGTCCTACAATTAGTACACGGCTTTCAGAAGAACAAGCTATGAGGAAGAAAACAACCTGGCTTTTGAAGGACCGATCTTGCCTCTGAAATAATAATTGTCTTCTAGGGGAGTGATTATTCTAACTAGACTTTCTCAAGGTTTTGGTGTGGAGGAGTGCACTCAAAAATGTGCTTTTGAATGTCCCAGCGCTCACCTGAGACCAGGCTCCTTAGAGACCAGCGTCTTGATATAGGGTTGTGAAACCCGAGGTTACTTGGTTTCTGAACGTGTGAGATGGAGACGCAAAGATCACAATGTACACAATAGAGTTAAACAAGCATTTGCATTTATAATAATTCTCCAGCGACAGAAGAGAGATTCGTTAGGATAATTGCAGTCATTTCATCTACGTAAAAGTTTATTGGATCCCAAGTGGCCAACTCGGTACCCAAGATGATATTAGAGGATTCGTATGTTGGGGCTGCCGAGGGAACAATCACTGAAACTGAGAGAGCAAGGAGTCAGCAGAAAATCAGAGATTCAGCTATAGCAACAACAAAAACTGTACCCCGTCCAACCCAGGCATAGAGTTTTCCTCCCATGAGGTGATCAATCTTGTCCGGTATTCACGTCCTTAACGAGCCGGACCGGCAAGGGCATCCCCAGCCTAAGAGGTCCCTGGCCTTGGGCTGTCCCTGCCTTCCCTCAGAATAATGGTGAGCGGCAAGCCGGGTCTCATTTCCCCGTCCTCTTACACTATCCCTGTTGACCGTAATATCGAGCTCCTTCTGGGCATGCCCTAATCTATTACTCCCAAATAGTTTGCTCGGTTTTTGGCATTTTGGGGTGACAGTGCGGTTTCTCTCTTCTCCAATTTTCCTTTCTCTCCGATCGCTAATCCGGGGATCCCTCCACCTTGGCAGGATGCAATAAGCAGAAAGCTGGAGGTTGCCTTTGTTGAGAGAGTTTAGGAAGCAGATTAGGGGTCGAGTTAATGTTAAAAAGAGTTAGTCTCAAGAAATGGGGTCAGGGGTCGAGTTAATGCCAGGATCTTTAGTCTAGCTTATTTTCCTTCAACCCTCCTCCCCGACCCCAGCCAGAGCCTGGTCCTGGCTCACTTCCAGTGTTCTGGCTGTGGGTAGCCTGGTGGGGACTACGAGCATGACATCCCTTAGGTGGAGTCAAACAACAAAGTTGTTAGGGGAATCAGTAGACGTAAAGATGCAAGCAATAAAGCAATGTGTTATAATTTGGTCCTCGCTTGGACATATCTGCACACCTGGCTGCGATGACAGGAAGTGATATGCCGAAGGGCATTAAGTTCTATGCATTGCTTTATGCAAGGTACAAATTGCACTCGTCAAGGTTACGAAGCGATACTTATAAAGGGGGGACTAATACCGTATCAGGTCCTTCTGGATTTCCTATCGGGCCTTCCACTCTCACATCATTTTGGGTTTTCTGGCGTCAGCTGCAGCATTTCTGGACCCAAGGCTGTCTCAACTCTGTAGATCTTTCCAAGGTCTTAGAAACCATTTGGTCGCCAGTCGTCCATGTGCAGCTGGGCCTCCGAGGCTTATCAGCCCGTTGCCTCCCTTCTCGTCTTATCAGTCGATAGACATTTCTTCCTGCCCTGGACCCATTCAGCCATCTGCAGGACTGCCCAGTGCCTTTGTGGAAGGCTACAAATCAAAGTGTTAGGTAAACTGTGTGTTGGGGTCCCCCCCAGGATGGATGGTCAGTCCTCAGACACAACACCCCACTTTTCCTCTGCTTAACCATATATTTTTCTCCTCAAGGACAATGTTCCCATGTAAAGCCAATACCTACACATGACCAGTTCTGGGACCGGTGTCTTCAACGTATTTATTTCTGAGCTAGCGAAGGGAATCTAGTCCACACTTATTGACTTCCCAAACGGGCCCCAGGTGGGTGGAGTTGCTTGCACTTTGGCAGGCCGGAATGGCCTCCTTAGGCAAGTCAGGCCCCAAAGCAGGGAGAACGTCAAGTAAGAGCAAATAGAAGGTTGTGCACTAAAGGATGAAAAGCAACACTGGTATCAAAAGGGGAAAGATCAATTCCAGTGCAAGCACGATATAACGCTATTTGAAAAAAGCCAGCAGCAGGGAGTTTTTATCATCCAGTGTAAGATTTGGGGAGTTGGCCTGCTTAATTCTGCCCTGGTCAGACCCTTATTAGAGGAGCAAGCCCAGTTTGGGGGCCATTATGCTGGTTAAAGGATGAGGAGAAACTGGAGAGGGTCTTGAGGAGATTGGCGGAAATGATGTAGGCATTGGAAAACGGATCCTGTGAGGAGAGGTTAAAGGACGTGGGGAAGCATTGTCTAGAGAAGTCTTAAGGTGAACTCAGTATTTGTTGTCTTCACATATATAAAGAAGATCTGAGAAGCAGCATTGCTTAGTGGAAAGAATACAGGCCTGGAGGGAGTCAGAGGACCTGGGTTCTAATCCCGGCACTTCCACTTGTCTGTTGTGTGACCTTGGGTAGGTCACTCCACTTCCCTGGACCTCAGTTACCTCACCTGCAAAATGGGGATTAAGACTGAGAGCCCCACGTGGGACAGGGACTGTGTCCAACTTGAGTAGCTTGTATCTACCCCAGTTCTCAGCACACTTGTTGACACATTGTAAACACTTAAAAATACCGTCATTATTAGATTAAAGGACTTGGGGAGGCACAGTCTAGAGAAATCTTAGGGGAAACTCAGTATATGTTGTCTTCACCTATATAAAGAAGGTCTGAGAAGGAATGTGGCCTGGTGTTCAGAACACAGGCCTGAAAGTTAGAGGGCCTGGGTTCAAAACCTGACTCCACCATTTGTCTGCTGTGACCTTGGGCAGATCACTTACCTTCTCACTGTCGTTCTCAGTTTCCTCACCTATAAAATGCGGATTAAGCCCCTTATGGGGCGTGGACTGTGCCCAGCCTGATTATCTTGTATCTACCCAATGCTTGATACAGTGCCTGGAATGTAGTAAGCGCTTAACAAATAGCATTTTTTTTTTAAAAAAAAGAGGGTCTGGGGCTAGCATTTGCTCTGCTCTCTGGGCAAGCACGTGAACTGGTGAAGGTGGTTGTGGGATGTCGTCGATTGATGGTATTTACTGAGCTCTTAATGTGTGCTGAGCACTATGCTAGGCATATTTACTGAGCGCTTACTGTGTGCTGAGCACTATGCTAGGCACTTGGGAGACAGCTGATTAATAGAGTTGATCAGCAAGTGCCCTGCCCACAGGGAGCTCACACAGTCTAGGCAAGCTCAAGAAAAGAAGAGACATCACCCTGTCACTTAGTATAGTTCTCTCGAGGTCTCTCTCAGCTCTGGGATTGCATAATGGTCTTTCATTTTGGCCAGCCGTCCTAGACAGCATGTCTCTGAAATATGAAAGACTGTAAGGAAAACCATTGGCCTTGTCTAGGTGAATTGGATAAGGCCTCGGGTAAGAGCATTCCCGGGTTGACCTGTGGATCCCGCCAGGGATTCCGTGTCCGGCAGAGGTGCCGGGAAGCTTGGAGGAACCCTGAGATGAGGGCCTTCCTTGTTTCCCTATCTTTCTGACTTAACGAGTTTTAACATTTGATCACCTGTGACCAAAGCTATCGTGAAATGCCCAAGCTCTGGATTGGTGTTTGTGGGAAGGGATTTCTTCCAAGTGGTAATTGAGCCGTTCCTGCCATTGGCCTCCTCTCCAGCTTTCTTCAGACCCTATCAATCAATGGTATTTATTGAATGCTTCCTATATTCAGAGCACTGTACTAAGTGCTTTGGAGAAAACAGTGTAAGAGATTTAGGAGACTCATTCCCTGCCCACAGCGATCTTAAAGTCTAGAGGGAGAGACAGACAATAATATAAATAATTCATAATATATAATTTAAAATATATACATAAGCATTGTGGGGTTGGGTGTGAGATGAATATCCAATGTCCAGAGGTCACACCCAAGTGCATAGATGACACAGAAAGGAGAGTTAGCACACTGTCATAATCTCCTTTCAATTACAGATGAGGTAATTGAGGCATAGAGAAGCAAAGTGACGCCCAAGGTCACACAGCAGACAAGCGGCGGAGCTGGGATTAGAACCCAGGCCCTCCGACTCCCAGGCCCATGCTCTTTCCACTAGGCCATGCTGCTGCTGGAAATATGGAAACAGTGTGGTCTAGTGGGAGGATATGACTCGGGGAGGAGAAAATTTTATCAGGGAAACCTTCCTGGAGAAGGGAGATTTCAAAGAGCTCTTAGCCATTCCCCACCCCTTGCCTGGAGCCTCTTTACTTTCATATCTGACACCTGACATAGACCACAGTCTCCCTCCCCTTTTCCCCCCAAGCTTCAGAACCCTTCTAAAATCACATTTCCTCCAGGAGGTCTTCCTGATTAATTTTTAATCTTCCCAGTTTCCATCTCCCACAAGTGCCACTTCAGCACCTCCGCACCACCTGAGCACTTAGAGTGTCCACAGCCTCCTTTATTATTTACACGCATGCCATACGTCCCTTATTACTTAAGCACCAACTCATGTCCGTAGCCCTCCTTCTCCCAGCTCCCATTTGCTGTAGGGTCAGTTTCCCTCAACTAGATCTAAGACTACCGAAGGCAAGGGTTGTCGGTATTAGCTGTGTTGCATTCTTCAACATGCTCAGGTAGGATGCACTCCGTAAAATGCTCAATAAATGCTGTGATTTGATTGAAGGGCATCTGAGAGGTCAAGGGTGACTAGGAACAAGTGGAGACCATTAAATTTCGAAAGGGGGCCGTCACTGATGACCTGTGGGGGATTGCAGTGGAGTGAAGGGGAGGAAACCAAATTATAGTGGCAGCAGCGTGACCTAGCGGAAGGAGTCCGGCCCTGGGTTCTAATCCCGGCTCTGCCACTTGTCTGCTCTGTGACTTTGGGTGAGTCACTACACTTCTGTGTGCCTCAGTTACCTCATTTGGAAAATGGGGATTAAGACTGGGAGCCCCATGTTGGACTGGGACAGGGACTGGGTCTGGCCTTATTATTCTGTATCTACCCTAGGGCTTAGAACAGTTCTTGACACACAGTAACTGTTTAAAGGTGGAACGGTGGGTTTATGCAATGCCCCCTCAGGAGTTTGAACAGAGATGGAAACACAGGGAAATTAAGTGATAGCTGTAAGGTGCGGTGGGTTCCAGAGAAGGCGTTTTTAGTATGGGGGAGGCTTAAACAGAAGCTCCAAAGTGGGGCTCACAGGGTCAACTCTCGATTATTAGCTCGCTGTGGGAAGGGAACATGTCCGCCAATTCTGTTACGTCATACCCTGCCAAGTCCCTAGAGCGCTGGGCACACAGTAAGCGTTCAGTAAATACCATTGATTTGATTGAGGAGGAGGGAGAACAGGTATCTTATCCCCATGCTGCTGATAAGGAAACAGAGGCCCAGAGAAGGTAAGTGACTTGCCCCAGGACACACAGCAGGGAAATGGCAGAACTGGGATTAGAACCCAAGTGCCCCTACCCCTAGGCCTGTGCTTCTCTTTCTTCGGAGCGTTTGTGCCTAATGTTTTAAATATTTTAAAATAGTTGGGGCTGTCAGGGGTAATGGAGTTGGTAGCAGTGGCCGTGGGCCTTGAAGAGAGAATTAAAGAAAATACTACTAATAAAAATAGTTATGGTACTTGTTAAGCGCTTACTGTGTGCCAGGCACTGTTCTAAGTGTTGGTGTAGATACAAGTTAATCAGGTTGGGCACAGTCCTTGTCCCACATAGGGCACAGACTCTTATCCACATTTTACAGATGAAGGAACTGAGGCCTAGAGAAGGGAAGTGACATCCCCAAAGTCACACAGCAGACATGTGGTGGAGCCTGGATTATAACTCAGACCCTTCTGCCGCCCAGGCTCTATCCAGTAATCCCCGCTGCTTCTCTGTGATGTGGGGATTAAGACTGTCAGCCCCATGTAGGTCACGGACTACGTCCAACCTCACAGTAGTTACGGCTGTGTCCCCAGGCATGGCGACGGCCTCAGTCATTGCAACGTTAAGGAAAATCGAGAAATCTTCACACACTTGCTGGTTCTTTGCCCTTCCTGCTGGAGAAGGGAACAATGATAGTTCTGGGGAACATGGCGAGGGGATGTGGGAGGCCCCATCCTACACAGAAGGCTTGGGGGGTCCGATATAAAGGCACTGGTGTGCCTTCCCTCCTGGAAAAATGAGGGTAATGGGGTTCCAGTGGAGAGTGAGTTGTGTGTGTCTCTCTCGGGTGTGGGAGCTCGGGTGTGGGAGCTGGGGATTGGTGGTGTGAGATGGTGGAAGGTTCGTGGGCAGGGTGGAATGTGATGGAGTTGAGTACAGCCCTTGACACATAGTAAGTGCATAACAAATGTCACAATGCAGTGGGCGGTACTGAAGGCATGGATTTGTGCATGCAGGGAGTGAAGTGTAGAGAGGGAGTCCGAAAGGGATATAATGATTTGGAACAAGGGGGAGGAATCTAAAGAACGTGTGTTGGTTACGCTGCTGTCTTTAATAATGTTGGTATTTGTTAAGCGCTTACTATGTGCAGAGCACTGTTCTAAAGCGCTGGGGTAAACACAGGGGAATCAGGTTGTCCCACGTGGGGCTCACAGTCTTAATCCCCATTTTACAGATGAGGGAACTGAGGCACAGAGAAGTTAAGTGACTTGCCCACAGTCACAGCTGACAAGTGGCAGATCTGGGATTTGAACTCATGAGCCCTGACTCCAAAGCCCATGCTCTTTCCACTGCGCCACGCCACGCTGCTTCTGGTCTTTGACCAGAGAGGGCCCACAGATGAGTTCAGATCTCATATAACTTCTCGGTGCCTCAGTTACCTCATCTGTAAAATGGGGATTAAGACTGTGAGCCTCACGTGGGACAACCTGATTACCCTGTATCTACCCCAGCGCTTAGAACAGTGCTCGGCACATAAGCGCTTAACAAATACCAACATTATTGAACAGTGCTCTGCACATAGTAAGCGCTTAACAAATACCAACATTATTATTATTATGTGAGCTCAGCAAGTCTTCCGATGCTAACGGAATTCAGGTTTTCTTGTGAGGCGTCAGAGACATGCCTTCGTATAGTCAATCAACCATATTTATTGAGCGTTTACTCGGTGCGGAACATTGCACTAAATGTTTGGGACAGTACAAAATAACAGTGTTGGTAGACACGCTCCTTGACCAGAATGAGGATGCAGTTTTGAGGGGGAGATAGATATTAACAGAATTAAATAAATTCCAGATGTGTATCAGTTGTAACAGAATAAGTGCTATGGGGCTGAGGGAGAGGTGAATAAAGGGTACAAATCTTAGTGCAAGGGTGATGCAGAAGGGGAATGGGAGAAGAGGAAATGAGGGCTTAGTCAGGGAAGGCCTCTTGGAGGAGATGTGCCTTCAATAAGGCTTTGAAGGCACGGAGGTGGGGAAGAGTGACCGTCTTTGGGATATGAAAAGCGAGGGTGTTCCAGGTCAGAGGTGGGACGTGGGCGAGTGGTCGGCGGCGAGATATAACTTGTCATGAAGTGTTAAAATAGCATATCGTGCACGTTTCCAAGTTGTGTAGGTGGGCTGGAAACAGAGGGTAAGGGCTGAGGCAGATGTTCAGGAAGTGGGGGAGAGGCCTGGCCCTGTAGCTTGTGTCCTTGTGGTGAGGGGGAAATGAGGAGTGGTGATGGAAGGGAACAAGTTAGAAGAGCAGCGCCACAGCCAAAATACAGCCATTGCTGTAGGTAGCTTATTTTTTTTCCCTTTTTAATGGGTGTTTGGGGAATGCTGGGAAAATCCCTGCCATAGACCACGTAATTCTCTTTATTTTTCAGTGGTCCTGCTATTCTAAACCTCACTGCCTTGTCACTACTCTGATCATGTGTCTCTCTTTCTAATTAGAAAATGGTTAAACGAAATGGGAGCGGGCTCTTCTGCCCGTGGTAGACTTCTCTTGCGCTAACATGATTTATGCATCTGGCGCCTTTTTCCGGAAGTGTGCAGATACGTTTCCAGCAAGGCCACTTACTGATGGTTTAATTTCATCCGGTGTTCCAATAAAAATAATCAGCGTAGGAATCACTTGTTCTTTGTGCATCGGTCTGTCATCATCAGATAGTAGTATGTGAACTGAATTGTGTTGTAATGGGCTTAGCCTAACGCCCCCACGATTAGGCTTTGTAAAGAAATGCAGCGGTGAATTCCTACCTGCTTTCCAGGTCGTCTGGGTTGCCAGAAGCCCAGGGAGGTGGCACTTGTGACCCTGGGAAGGTGAGAAAGGGCCCAGGGAAGACCCACGGATCACACGGTGTATCACGAGGTGGATCCCCCGAGCAGCAGAGCTCGGATTTGGCTGCGGCTCTGACTTCCCCGAGAGGCCCGGAGTCCATCCCGTGACTCCGTTTCCGTCTGTGGCTTTGCAGAGCCGCCATGGAAGAAAGGCCTGTGAGCATCTCCAGACGGATGCAGAGAAGCTGGGCTCGTTTAACGAAGAAAGCTGACATTTAAATAAGAGGATAGGCTCATTCTAAGGCCAAGGCGGCACTTTGCCAAGCAGTCTTAATGGACAGCACACATTTCGGAGCGCTTCCTCGCTCAGTCCACATTCTGTTAGCCTGCGTGGGCCACTCTTCTGGCAGAGTTCCACCCTCTGTTCACTGACTGGCTGGCCGGGGGCCGGGGCTCAGGATGTGGGTTTTTTAGGAGACGTGGGCATGTTTGAAAGCAGTGGGAAAGTAGCCATTGGAAGGCCAACCTTTGAAGATAGTTGTTAAGGAGGGAAGAAAGGATGGGGTCAGAGACACAGGTGGAGGGGGTAGATTTTGAGAGAAGGCAGGAAGGAGCAATTTTAGAGAGAGCACAGCTTGCAGTTTTGATTTTTTTTTTGAAAGTAAGTGGCCAGGTCATTAGGGGCAAGAGATGGGTGAAGCGAGGTGAGAGGGAGTTAAATGTGTGGAACAGCTGGTAAGGGCAGTGGGTGTGGGTATCAAAAAGGATGAAGAAATAATTTAGACAGGCAGAGGGTAAGGCAGAGTTTAAGCACGTAAGGATAAACTTTAAGTGGACGAGTTCGGCCTGATATCTAGATTCCGCAAAGGAAGTGGACCTTGGAGGTGATCCAGGGCTGCGGATTAATGGCACGACATCGAAGATGAAATACACACAAGAAATATTTCAAACCGGTTCTGAGCCCTGGGGAATTTGATTCTTAGGGCATCCATTCTACTAAATTTTCCTTTAGTTGTAAAGTGGCTGGGAGGAAAAGTAGGTGGTCTTAAGCACTTAGTACAGTGCTCTGCACACAGTAAGTGCTCAATAAATAGGTTTTCGTGAATGAATGCTCTTATAGTTTTAAAGGTTGAGATTCAGGGTGATATCGTATGTGACAGAAGAGGGTTATCTAGCCAAACCAACCCAATCGGATTCTGAATCTGACTACTTTTTAAACAGCCTCTGAAACGTGACTGGAAAAGTGAACCGAAAGCATCGTGTCGTAAGAGAACACCAGCCTACACTGTGGTGTTAGAGATCATGAAGAACGGAGGCGGGCTCTGAGGAAATCCGGGCAGAACACGTGACCCGGGAGGCGGGAGCAAGGCCTCGCTCGGGGACTTGCTCCTGGGCTTTGCCGCCCCTCCTAGTCTGGGCCTGGTTAGCCTTTTGTGGGACTCCAGCCCCGAAAAGCTTCCTCCTCCCAAACCCAAAGGAAACGTGCTAGAGCCAAGGAAGGGCAAGCAGCAGCAACTGGAGCAAACTAGAAGGAAAACAGTACTCAGGGCACCGCCACCCACCACTGCTGCTCGCAACTCTTGGAAGAAAAGGAGTTTGGAAGGAGTTTGTGCTTATGGAATCGCAGCAGGTTTTTCTGCTTCTGCGGTTCCCCTCAGCCAAGGCATGAACTCCAAGTCAGCAGGGCAGCAGCCACAGCAGCAACAGGGGCTGTTCTTACTTTGGCCCGGCTGCCGCAGCCACTGCCGTGCCTTCACCGTCTGGGCTAGCATCCCCTTTCAAACCTACCCAAGTTCTTCTAGGGGGCTAGCCATTTCAGAAGGAGAATCTTGACCATTCCTCATCTTACTGCTTCCAAATAACTTGCCGGGTTCCGCCAGGAAGGTAGGATTCTGTCATTTGCTGGCATCAAGTCCTCTTTTCCCCCACTCTTCCTCTCCCTACTGCGTCACCCGCTCACTTGGATCTGTACCTCTTCATCCACCCCTTCCTCAGCACTTAGGTGCATATTTTAAATTAGGCATTTATATTAATGCCTGTCTCCTCTAGACTGTAGGCCCCTTCTTGGGGAGCCATCTCTGTTGCATTGTGCTCTCCCAAGCGCGTAGTACAATGTTGTGCATATAGTAAGTGCTCAGTAAATACGATTGAGTGAATGAATGACGATATCTGTCTTTTACTGATATTAATGTCCATCTCCCCGCTCCAGAGTAGGAGGGAATAAGGTGATTGAGTGCTTTAAAGCCATCGGGGAGGAGTTTCCGTTTGATCCCGAGGTGGATGGGCAACCACTGGAGGTTTTTGAGAAGCGAGAAAGTGGGGTTTGAATGTTTTTGTAGAAAAATGTTCCAGGCAGCAGAGTGAAGTGTGGACTGGATTGGGGAGAAACAGGAGGCTGAAAGATCAGCAAGGAGGCTGATAGGTTTAATCAAGCTGGGATAAGATTAAGTGATTTTATTGATGTGGTAGCAGTTTGGATGATTATGTGTTTGGATATTTGGAAAGTGTTTACTATGTGCCAGGCACTGTACTCAGCTCTGGGATAGATACAAGATAATCAGGTTGGAAACAGTCAGTCCCACATGGAGCTCACAGTCTTAATCCCCATTTTCTAGATGAGGTCACTGAGGCCCAGTGAAGTGACTTACCCAAAATCACACAGCAGACAAGTGGCGCAGCCTGGTCTTCCTTACTCCCAGGCCCGGTCTCTATCCACTAGACTTCGCTGCTTCCCTCCTCGTGGGCAAGGAATGTATCCATCGCCTCTGTTTTGTTGCACTCTCCCAAACGCTTATTACAGGGCTCTGCACAAAGTAAACACCGAATAAATGCCATCGATCGATAGATCAAGTGAACTGCGACATTTTCCACCCTCTCTGCCGTGGAGGTTCAGGTGGAGAGCTTGAACCCTCAGTAGATTTCACTACTGATTGATAACAACCTGTTTTCATAGTGTCTCTAACGGGAGACCTGATCGATCTGTATTGTTGGTTTAAAAAGTAATGTCACAGACCATAAATTCTTTTTTGGATAGCTATTAAAAGCCACGGGTGTGTTTCCACAAACACCCACTAGGTTTGACATAGTATTGGGTTGAAATGTGGGTAAGAACATTTTTTAAAAAATTAGAAATAAGACTTGAGTAATTAAGTTATAAATCATCAGACATACTAGGACAAATAGGGGTGGTGTTGCTTAATTTCAAGATTCATTTATTCTTCAAAGGGCACTTAGGCTGATCTATAAAAACATCTTCTCACTGTGGCAATCCACTGGTCAGTTAAATGCTGCAGATGGTCTACAGATTTTTATTTTGAGGTGGGAAGTTCCATCCCTAAAGCCTTCATCAGCCATAAAAAGGATAGGCCAGTGCCTGGGGAAAAGTCTCTCATTACTTGGTTTCTGTCAGTTTGTGTTTGCCTTGTAGGACATTTGGAGAAGATTCAAAGTTCTCAATCTCAATTTTAGGGTGGTATTTTCTTCTAACGTCCTTACTGGAAACTGCTAAAGTTATAATTCCAGGCAGATTTTCAGTAGCATGGCATTATCTGCTGGCCCGCAAAATTACTGATGAAAACACTGTTTATAGGAATCAGATTATATGTCAGGATTAAATGCAAATGGCTTCCACCCTTGAAATCTAAGCAGAGTTTCCTTTCGAGAGTTGTGCAGATGTCTTAAAAGTACTCCTTTGTCAAAGTCTAGACTGTAAGCTCATTGTGAGCAGGGAGAGAGTTTACCAAGTCTGTTGTATTGTACTCCCCCAAGCCCTTACTAGAGTGCTTTGCACAGGAGGAGCACTCTGTGAATATCATCAGACTCTTTGCTGCCAAGTGATTCATTCGTAGTATTGAGTCCGTCAGTTCCAAGTGACCGATTTACCTGTAATTCCTTTTTGTCTCCCTAAACAGGATTTGGACGAGGCAGAGGCAGAGGGGCAGGGAGGTTCTCAGCCCAAGGCATGGGGTAAGTATTTTTCAGTAGAGCCAGCCTAGGAGAGAGGCTCTCACTTTATCCTCAGTGACCCCTTGCTTATTTAGCTCTGAAAACAGATGAGCAGTTTCCTCAGAGGCCACACAGTCCCAGCTCTGCCACTTATTTGCTAAATGCCTTGAGCAAGTCATTTCACTTCTCTGTTCCTCGGTTACTTCATCTGTAGAATGAGGATTAAGACAGCGAGCCCTGTCAGGGACAGGGACTTGTATCTATCCCAGCACGTAGTATAGAGCTTGGCACTTGGCAAATGCCATTGAAAAAGATAACAGTCCACCCATTCAGTAAATATCCAGACTATTTACCAGACACATAGCCATCTCTTAAATTTCCAAATGTTTAGTCATCTTTTTGCCTCACCCTCAGCCCTGTTTAATAAAGTGATGAAAATTGAAAGTTGAGTGAGACATGCTATATCAGTGTCGTCACTCATACTTTGGTTCAGGTTCTCCTTTGAAAACATTGTGCTGTGCTCTCCCAAGTGCTTAGTACAGTGCTCTGCACACAGTAAGTGATCAATAAATACTGCTGATGGATTGATTGTAGTGTATGGCCTCAAAGACTAAAAAAACTAAATTATTCAGTTCTTGAGTAACCTGTATGTCATGCCCTTGATGTGTTTTGTGCATAAGTGCTCTATCTATCACTTCCTGTCCAGAGAGTACATAAATTATATATTATATTTATATTCATATTTGTCTCCCCTCTAGTTCATGGTGGACATGTCCGCCAACTCTATTGTGTCGTACTCTCCCAAATGTTTAGTACAGTGCTCTGTGCACAAGAAGCGCGTAATGAATACCTTCGATGAGGCTGGTGGTCGTCGAAAGGGCATTTCCAACTTGGCTACCAGGGCTGTATCCAAAATACAAAGGGAAAACACATATGGTGGAAGACCTGAGTTTGTTCCTGAGATTAGAGAAGATGCTACTGTTCAGAGATTATATGTAACTCATTCTTCATTACTAAGTCTGCCTCTCCCTGTTCCCTTCCAAATCCCAGGACATTTAACCCTGCAGATTATACAGATTCTTCTGCCGCTGATGGCTTTGGGGCGAAAACAGATGCTTGGGAAAGTGGTCAGAATGATGCCGAGGATGGAATGGGTAAGATGCTTCCTAATGGATGGAGTTGAAAGAAGCTGTAGCCAAAGGGGATTAAAACCCGGGCGCCAATTTCCTGGGCACCTCCCCACCCTCCTGCCTCCATATGGGTGAAATTTTCATGGACGTTTGGGTTTATTTGTATCACACACATGCCCCAACTCAATGATTCATGGTTTGGGTTCTAAACCCATAGATCTCTGGATTGTTATTTTTGGTCTAGATGAAGCATTGGCAACTCCAGTAATCAGCAGGAAGGGTCTGTTGAAGATGTTTTTAGGGCTGAGTAATTCTAAGTATAGCCAAAAGACAAAATTCATGTGGGGAAGGGGATTTGAATGACCTCACAACAAATTCCAGTTGTATCGGTTTTGACTGTGAGCCTCAGATAAATTGTGTCCACACTGAATTTCCTTTTCCATGCTCTGGAATTTCCAAAAGTAAGAAGAGTAGAGTCCCTTCTGTCAGTAGTGCTTCTTCTGTTGAAGTGCAGGAATATAACTTTAGTGCTGTGCAGATTTAAAAGTGTACACAAATGCAGATTTGTTCATTTCCAGAAGTGACCAGATAAGAGTTTGAACGTCCACAAACATGGGAAATTGTTTGCCAAGTTCCATCTTTTGCCTCCTCATGTTTTGGGTTAATGCATACTAACATTGAAAATGGAAATTTTGAGAAGGTTCATAAACCCGTTCCCTCAAAATGGGATTTAAGGAAAAGTTTGAGGTTAAATAATGTTGGTATTTGTTAAGCGCTTACTATGTGCCGAGCACTGTTCTAAGCGCTGGGGTAGACACGGGAATCAGGTTGTCCCACGTGGGGCTCACAGTCTTCATCCCCATTTTACAGATGAGGGAACTGAGGCACAGAGAAGTTAAGTGACTTGCCCACAGTCACACAGCCGACAAGTGGCAGAGCTGGGATTCGAACTCATGAGCCCTGACTCCAAAGCCCGTGCTCTTTCCACTGAGCCACGCTGCTTGTTAAAGAGCGTGGCCACGATAGTTTGCAGTAGCTTCTAGGAAACTGTAGCTTTAGTTCCCATCGGAATAATGGATTACGAGAAGAATCTCATTACTTATGTCATTATGGACATATTAGCAGAACATTTGTACCTGGGCCTGAGCAGCACAAGCCCAGGCAGATGTTTATGGCTAGCAGGGCATAAATGCCTAGGAGGTATGGGGAGGAGGAAGAGCGCCACTCTACAAATGTTAGAAGGCCAGGACCAGTGGTGTTGAGGTACAAGAGCCATATCTAAATGATTAAAGGCCCAGGAAATGGTGCAATGGCAAACTCTTAAATAAACCCTGACTCCACCCCACCCCACCCAAGTTAGTCACTTAAATATGGTTTGGATAATGTGCTAGGTATTAAACTTTGAAGGAGCTATCTAGCCCTGAGAACCGCAGGGAATGGGTAAACTGCAGCCAGCTGTGCTTTCTTTGTTTCTGGTTTCCACTTGTTACACTGTTCTTCAAAATACTGACCCATTTAATCGTTTTGAGGTAATCTAATCAAACTATAAGACAAGTGGCAATGTAGATCCCCCCCCCCCCCCCCCCCCCCCCCCCCCCGAGAGTATTCAGATTACTTTCCCCAACTCTGCCACTTGTCTGCAGTATGACCTTGGGTAAATCCCTGACTTCTCCGTGGGGATTAAGACTGTGAGCCACATGAGGGACAGGCACTGTGTCCGTCCCTATTAGCTTGCTTCTACCCCAGCGCTTAGTACCGTGCCTGGCAGATTAAGCCCTTAACAAATACCATTTTTAAAAAATGCAGAAAGAAACTACAGGACAAACTATAGGAAGGAGTTTCAGGTGGGGCTGGTTTTAGTAATTCCAATTAATGTGATAGAGGTCATTTTTTGTTGTTCCTCAGAGCCCGCCCAGGGTGGACATAACCTTGTGCAAGAACTGCCAAGTAAAAATAATTTTGGACTCAAAGGTAAGGATCTTCCCTTCTTCGTCATCTTCATTTCTTTAATGTGTCCGGGTGACCCTCAAAAAGCCCAGCAGCTGTTTGGGATGAGGAATGGGAGAGATCACATGGAGGATTGCCACTGAATTCAGAGAAACTGCAGTAGATGATGAGGCCTTTTTGGATGCTAACCAAGTTTGAAAATTCCAAGAAATAGTCAAATATGACTTTGAAGTGCCTCCTTGGATGTTGTACGATATTTAGCTGAATGATTTTGCAGTTTCCAGTAATAAACATTTAATGTTTTTGAAGTTTCTTCTACTTAAGGTGGAGATCCGTTGTACTTTGTTCTCCCAGGTGCTTAGTTCTTTGCTTTGTACACAGTAAGCACTCAGTAGTGATTGATTAATTTGCAGCTGGGCAGTAGTCTGGGGCTTTGTATAAACAGTGCTAAACCGGAGCCTCAAGGATCTTTTCTCACTAAGACATTTACTAGTGCGGCTCAATGGAAAGAGCACGGGCCTGAGAGTCAGAGGACCTGGGTTCTATACCTAGCTCCGCCCCCCCAGGTCTGCTTTTAGGCCTTGGGCAAGCCACTTCACTTGTACCTCAGTTTCCTCATCTGTAAAATGGGGATTAAATCCTACTCCCTCCTACTCAAACTGAGAGTCCCAAGTGGGACATGGACTCTGTCCAACCTGATTAATTCCTGTCTACCCTGTTGGCTTTTACTACTCTGTTGTATTGTACTCTCTCAAGCGCTTAGTACAGTGATCTGCACACAGTAATGGGCTCAATAAATTCAGTTGATGGTGATCAGTGATCTCTCCCAGTACTTAGTATGGTGCTTGGAACATAGTAAGTTCTAAACAATAATAATAATGTTGGTATTTGTTAAGCACTTGCTATGTGCAGAGCACTGTTCTAAGTGCTGGAGTAGATACAGGGTCATCAGGTTGTCCCACTTGAGGCTCACAGTCTTAATCCCCATTTTACAGATGAGGGAACTGAGGCGCAGGGAAGTGAAGTGACTTGCCCACAGTCACACAGCTAACGAGTGGCAGAGCTGGGATTTGAACCCATGACCTCTGACTCCCAAGCCCGGGCTCTTTCCCCTGAGCCACACTGCTTCTCTACTTGTGGTAAACAAGTACCACAGTTCTTATCATCATCCTAAGAGTAATAATTAATGGTGTTCATGAAAAAGATTTCAGTTCCTAGTATATCATGCTTTCCGCACCTGGATCTTGGTTGAAGGTTCTGGGAAAATTCTTCACCAGGGTCTGCCCGAATGACCTCAAGTGACTGTTAAATACTAACTTTGGGAAAGTTCACCTCTGTAGCTAAATTAGAGGTTTCCTTGAGCAGCCCTAATAGAAAGGTGATGGGTCTGAAGGGAGAGTTGGAAAAGAGGTCCATGGGTGCAGTCGATTCTGCCAGAGCTCACAGTGAGCCGTGGCCAGAACGCAGTGGTAGAATTGGCCACGCTTCTCCGGCCAGTACTGACCCATCTGGCTTCAGGGTGGAAGTGGTGTTGAAAGAAAGAATTGCACAGTTTTCGACATGCTAAGTACCCACGCCCACTTACCCCCACTTCACTCTGTGCATTCTCGTGCAGTGAACTTTGAGAGGGGAGCAGCCATCCGTTTCCCCCACTTAAAGTCGGAGGTCTCCCACCTACCTGAGGGAAGATGAAGGCAGCTTAAGTGATTTCTCAAAAGTAATTTGAACTCACTGTATAAATCAAGTCCAGGTTGTGGCATGTGCCTGTCTTGCTGATGCAGGCTCTCAAATCAGCCGTTTCCACCAAACCATTTTTGAACAGAGGAAAGGTAATGATGCCGATGTCTGTAACTAGCTGGAAAAAGGTGCAGCTGTTTTGGGCCTGCCGGGACAGGAATTGTTTGAGATCCTAGGTGTCAAAAAGTGATGTGTAGATTGATCTGAGTTCAGGGGGATATAGTATAGATTTCAGAGGCCTCAGGAAAAGCCTGAATTTAAATTTATCATAGAAAGGAAAGGTGAGATCACCGTCAGTTATATTCATTAAAGGTTTATTGTGTGCAGAGCACACATTCATAGAATTAGGGAGCAGTAGCATCCAATGAGTCTTGGTCTGGTCTCCAAATTTTAAGTCCCTAACATTTGGGTGGCTTTTTTCATTTGTTTTTTGTACCCCTCTTTGTGCTGTTTCTCTTTCTGCAAATGCGGAAGCATACCTCTCCTGTTGTGGCCTGTTAGATTGTGAGCTTTTGAGGATAAAGTTTGTAGTTACTCATTCTGTTGAACTGTCCCAGGCACTTAGTACAGGGGCTCAGTGAATACTGTTGATGTGAGATACTGACTTACATTTGATTGCTGAAACATTTAAATGCCCCTCTGTGTTTCTCATTCAAAATGAGGATTTGAAGTTTCCCGGAAGCACAGCGACTGACCCTGATTCTCGAGTGGAATTTTTAGTGGCTTTTGTCCTCATGGCCCCGATGATCTGCAGTCTGCATAATAATAATAATAATGGTATTTGTTGAGTGTCTAATATGAGCCAGGCAGTGTACGAAGCACTGGGGTGGATACAAGCAAATCAGGTTGGACACCGTCCCCGTCCCTCATGGGGTTCACTGTCTCAATCCCCAGTTTATAAAGGCGGTAACTGAAGCCCAGAGAAGTAAAGTGGTTTGCCCAAGGTCACCCAGATGACAAGTGGCAGAGCTGGGGGATTAGAACCTATGACCTTCTGACTCCCAGGCCCGTGCTCTATCCACTACACCGTGCTGCTTCTATAGGACCGAGCCATCCCTCAAGTAGCATTTCAATGTCTTAATTTTTTAACTCTTGTCAAATCCCAACAGGGGCGTGGAAGAACGCGATAGAAGAATGGACGGCAGAAGACTGGAATGAAGACGTGAGTGGAGCCGATATAGTTGGCCAGATTACATGATCTCTCTCGGGGTCGAGGTGTTCAGAAATCCGGTGTCGGGTATTTGAGTGTTAATGTGTGAGTCTGCCGTGGCTTTTCTTCATGTTGCTTGTGTTCAAAACACTTTCTTTGCTTCACTAGAAGATGAACCTCTTTAAGCAGGTTCTTTTGGTGAACGGGAGAAAAATCTTGTCAGGTTTTCATTTAGAGCTTTCAGAGGGCCATGCTTGGGAGTTTTTAATAATCCTTTTGAAAAATTTCCTATTCTCCCATTTCTTATCCCTAAGAAGAGTGGCAATCTACTCTTGGCATCCTTGATTCTGCTTGTCCTAGTGATCAAATGTTTAAAGGATTCAGGCTGCTGCTTTCTATGAGTGTCTATATCCCTTGGAAATAAAGGGTTGTGCCACTTGGGTCAACAGAATTGAGGTGGTGTAATCTGTTGAAAAAGGAAAGAACTGGAAGAACAGATTCGGTGCCCTTGAACGAGTCCCTTAACCTCAAGTTTTCCTCAAGGTGGGGCTTTGATTTTTCCCAGTAGAAGCTCAGTAAGTAGATTATTTAAGTTAGGGTGGGCAGTTAAAAGTTTCCATTCCCGTGAAGTCATTAGGAGGGTTGTGCTTCCTGTCTCCTGCTTTTCCGTCTTTAGTCGGTTCATTGTGCTGTCTCTTGAAGTCCACAAGTTGCCGCTTGCTCCGGAGGTCCCTGCCACACACTCACTTTGCTGAATTGCGTGACAGGTAGGCAGGCAAGGCTTTCAAGGTTCACTGTCTGGGAACAGGACCGAAGATCTTTCGGGCTCCTGTCTCCCTGGGGAAAATCACATCTTTATGCCAGGGTGGAATTCTGGACACTATTGAAAATGTTGATATTCATTTTCATTTCTAGAAATGTCAAAATATCTGGAGCTATTCTTGCTTCTTCATGTGCATATTTGTGTCTGTGCACGCACATGGGCACATACACACACACACACACACACACACACACACACACACACTCTCTCTCCCTCCCCAACGCACACACTCCCCTGCTCAGAGGCAGACACATTCTTTCTACCAAACCCTGCTGACATCTGTAACAAAACACGGTTCAGCTGCCACCTGCGTCATGTGATGTGGCAAATGGCATAATCCTAGTACACTTTCTGAACGGCTACTCGTTTGCTGTTTTGCCACAATCCAGATTGGTAGTCACCATTGTCTTGGGAATACCCTTCTGTTTGAGTTTCTCTACCTAGGTAAATCCACTACGCCTCTCATGGGAGCTCAAGCCTTTTTTTACTTATTTTTTTATTTATGGTATTTGTTAAAGTACTTACAATGTGCCAGGCACTAAGCGCTGGATTCAGTCCATGTCCCACAAACCCCTTAATCCCCATTTTAAAGAAGAGGCAACTGAGGCAAAGAGAAACTAAGTGACTTGCCCAGGGTCACACAGCAGATAACTTTCCGGATGGCCAAGCTCCTATCTTTCTCTTTCCGCATCCCTTTCTCACAGTTAACATCTGCTTTGTGGCCGTGGTTGCTCCTCAGCTGAGAGAAATGGACGGGATGGACGGAGCTTCCACACAGAGGCCTCAAGGTTCTTCCTGGAACTACTGCTCCCCCCTTAGTCCAGAGAAACCTAGAGGCCTTTCCATATTTTCCCCCAGGATTTTTGCTTCAGCGTTGGGGTTAACAAGAAGGGAGAAGTACTATGGTTGGAGAGTGTGTTCTCATTCTCTCTCTCTTTCTCTCTCTCTCCACCACCTCCCCCCACCCCCGCCCCAGCCGCAGCCTCCAGTTCCTGACACGTTACTCTTTCCAGACTACTCCAGCCGCTCTTCCACTGGGCTCCTAGCCAATACCCACCCAGACTGTTTGCTAAATAGAAGCAACGTGGCCTAGCGGAAAGAGCACGGTGCTGGGAATCAGAGGTCCTGGCCTATAGTCCCGACTCTGCCAATTGCTCACTGTATGATCTCGCGCAAGTCACTGAACTTCTCTCTGCCTCAGTTTCCTCAACTGTAAAATGAGTGCTAAATACCTGTTGTCCCTCCCACTTAGACTGTGAGCCCCATGAGGGACAGGAGCTGTGTCTGACCTGATTAACTCGTACCAACCCCAGCTTTGAGGACAGTGTTTGATCCATAGTAAGCGCATAACAGATACCATCAACTGCCCTGCCCTAACTCCTCTATCTTCTGGCCGTCTCCTGAAGCCATGTGAGAAGTCAGGTTTATTACTTCTCTCCATCCCACTATAAGTAGCTCTTTTGACCCAGGTTTTCATTATGCCTTTGGACTATACTGCTGTGTTCGGATAGGGAACCGGGTTGGGGAGGACACGTTTCTCTTTTGAGATTCAGCAAAGCCCCGTTGGGGTCCGTGTGTTAGTCTGGAGTGGGTTTGCCACCAGTGGGGTTTTTATTAGAAATAGACGAGGGGGGTTTCTTGTGGAATACCATTCAATAGTAACACATTTGTCGTCATCTTGCTCTGAACAGCTAAAATCTTCCGCGTCTCAGTTGGTGGCAAATGCACACCCTCCTTAGGGTCAATTTCCAACTCTGTTGTATCGTACCTGCCCAAGCGCTCAGTACAGTGCTCTGCACCCGGTAACAATACCATTGATTGATTGATGCAGGGGACTCTATCCCAGGCCCTGCTGAGTAGCCTCAAACTCCTCCCCACCCGCATCCTCCAGGCAGGCACAGCCCTGCAGCTCGCTTCAGAAGACCCTTCACCCATTTCCAGTCGAACCTCTTTGGATAGGCATAACATAACTGGTCCAAATATTTTCTGGATTAGTAATTTAGGAAGTTAAACTCATCACTATTTAAAGCACTAGGCATCTGTAGAAAACCTAGAAAATGGTTTGGTCTTTGCAGGTTACGTGGGAGCTAGAGTCACCCACCTGATTTCAGTGAAGTTCAGGCAGACCCATTTCACCCTTTCACTCTTACAGATTTTCCCTTTTGGTTTCCAGAACTAAAATGCAGCCTGGAGGTGGCATTAGAGCGGAAGGGGAACCAAGGGGTAGTTACCCTGCCCATCTGGAGTCTCGTATGTTCTGAGCTGTTGTCTGTAACCCCAAAATGTTCAGGACAACGGTTCAAGGCTTCACAACCCCGCTCTGAGGAGACGAGAGATCTTCCTTCCAAGAACAGTTTAACTTTTTGCTTGGCTCTGGGCCATACCTGCAGCGTTAACTAGTGTAGTAACATTTACTGCCCGTGAGGAGCAGGGTGTATAAAGTTGTGTACAGTGAAGATCTGGCCTGTTGACAATCTGAGTTGGAGTTTCCGGTGTGGGAAGCTAGAGCCAGTGCTGTCAGGCCTTTGATTATCTCATTTGTGTCAGGGTTTGGAACTCTGTGGAAAGGGCTTCATTATTGGCCGTATGTGTGTGTGTTGTAAGTAGCCATTATGCACAAGAATTTTCTAGACAGTACAAGTGTTTCTTGATGTGGGGAAGGATTTAAACAGTGGAGGTCCCTGAATTATCTTGCTGAAGGAGAATGTAGGGAAGCAGCATGGCCCAGTGGGCCTAGGTGTCAGAGGACCAATGTTCTAATTTCAAATCTGCCACTTGCCTGCTCGATGACCTCGGGAAAGCCATTTAACTCTTCTGTGCCTCAGTTTCTTCCTCTGTAAAATGGGGATTCAACACCTAATCCTGCCCCTCCCCCCCCCCAGACTGTGAGCTCTGCAGGGGACTGTATCCAACCTGATGATCTTGCATCTACCCCAGGCCTTAGTACAGTGTTTGGCACATAGGAAGTGCTTACCAAATACCATCATCATTGTTATTATCAATATTTCCATTTATAACATTTCCATTTGTGGATACTGTGGATGGTATTCTGGGTGGTTTTTGGAGCATACCAATCCAGAGAATCTGATAATGTGGGTTATGAACCTGATTTTTTTTGTTTGTTTTTGCAGCAGGCTTGGGGGGCGGGGTGTGTTTAGAGGGAGGTAGGGAGTTGGCATTTGTGAGGCACTGAACTAAACTCTGGGGTAAATACAAGCTAATCAGGTTATAAACAGTCCACATGGGACTCACAGTCTCAATCCCCATTTTCCAGATGAGGTAACTGAAGCTCAGAAAAGTGAAGTGATTTGCCCGAGGTCACACTGCAGATAAGTGGCGGAGCTGGGATTGGAACCCAGGTCCTCCTGACTCCAAGCCCAGGCTCTATCCACTTGTTCTGTGGGGCTTGCGCTATTCCTGGGTTACAGATCTTTGCTCGATTTGAGCATTCCATTGGTTCAATGATTGATTAATGAGAACATTATTAAAACTCTTGCACAAGTCTTTGATTTTTATAGTAGTTTACCATGACTTTTCTGCAGCCAGGTAAAAGCCATTAACCCACAAAAGGCTCTTTGTAGCTGCAGTTAGGCAAGTCTGTTCACAGTAAGAAAGATAAGTTCATTTTTATTCAGTAGTGTGTGGCACTCCAAGGTAATTCCATGGTCCATTATAGGCTAGAGATCCTTAAAGCTCACAGCACTGAATAAAAATGAGCTTGAAATTTCTCGTGCAAGGAAAACAATATTTTAGACTGGAGCCTTTAGCCTAACGGGTTGTTTTTGTTGGGGGTTTTTTAAGCTGTATTTGATGTTGGCTCAATCAGAACAGCCCAAGACCCAGCACAGCCTTTCTGCTTGAAATTATTCTATCTGAACAATGTAACAGGAAGATACATTTATGTTAATACTATCTGAAGAATGCCAGAAACTTGAGTGAGCATTGATGGGCTCTCCCTGTGAATTCTTGGCAGGGAATGTGTCTACCGACTCTGTTGTATTTTCCCCAGCTCTTAATGCAGTTCTCTGAACTCAGTGCTCATTGACCGATTGATTGATTCAACTGAAACGTCGTTCATTTAAACTTTCCCCTTCTCCTTTCCTACAGCTTTCGGAAACGAAGGTCTTCACTGCTTCATCTGTTCCGGCGGAGAATCACGTCACCCCTGGCCAGAGGTAAACCATTCTGCTTTTCATCCAATGTTTATTGGTCTAAAATGATTTTGTAGTGGGAAACAGTGTCAGGAATTTCCTACTCTTAGCATGAAGGCCATATTTAGTAAACGCAGTTGAGACATTGCAAGTTTTTCACCCCAACTCTTTGTTGTCCCAAACTAACCTTCCATCTGTACCTCACTCTCAACTCTCCCGCTTCCATCTCCCTGTAAAGACTGTTCACTTGGCTTGGCACTCCCTCTGACCGACCTCAGCTTTCTCACCATTGTCAGAGTCCTTCTGAGATTCCCCGCAAGTATTTGTTCAGCTGTATTTATCGAGCGCTTACTAGGTGCAGAGCACTGTACTAAGTGCTTGGGAGAGTACACTGTAACAATGAACAGACACATTCTCTGCTCACAATGAGCTTAAAATAGTCACTGCTATCCCCCCCCCCCCCCCCCCCCCAGTGGTAATTGGGTTCTTCCTGCTAACTAGGCCCTTTGCTACCACAACTCCCAGAACTTCTGTGTACTCTGACTCCCCAGTCTGGGTCTTATTTAGGGGCCCATCTTCCCCGTTTGACTGAAAGTTCCTCATGAACAAGAATTGAGACTTTTGTACTCCTCCCAAGCAATTAGTACAATGCTCTGCTTACAGGTGTTCAGTAAATGCTATCGATTGAAACTTTCCCTGAGTAACCCTCAGCTCACCAAGTTGAATAAATTCAGCAGCCATATCTAGCATTAGGTAGTTATTAATAATGATGGCATTTGTTAGCGTTTACTCTGTGCCAGGCACTGGGGTAGATACAAGATCATCAGGTCCCACATGAGGCTCACAGTCTGTAGGAAGCGGAACAGCCTAGTGGAGAGAGCATGGGTCTGGGAGTCAGAGGACCTGAATCTATTCTCAGCTCCGCCATTTGTCTGCTGCGTGACGTCGGGCAGGTCACTTAACTTCTCTGGGCCTCAGTTTCCTCATCGGTAAATGGGGATTTAGATTGTGAGCCTCATTTGGGACATGGACTGTGTCCAACCTAATTAGCTTTTACTACTTCAGCACACAGTACAGTGCCATTTACTGTTGACCAGGGGTTCTGAATCCTAATTTTGCAGCTGAGGAAAGTGAGGCATAGAGAAGTGAAGTGACTTGCTCAAGATCACACAGCAGGTAAGTGATGGAGCCAGGATTAAAACGCAGGTCCTCTGAATCCCATGCCTGTGCTCTTTCCACTAGGTCATGCTTCCCTTCCATACCCAGCCTCAGCACTGTAGATGTTTACATTCAGTTATTTATTTTGATTTTTATGTCAGTCTTCTCCACTTATCGCGTAAACCTCACTGAGCATCTTCCCCGCACCCAGTGGGCCCTCAGTGTTATTACTGCTGGTCTTTTTTTCTGATCTTTTAATTTTTTAAATATCATCTTATTCCATTCCTTTTCTTCTACATCTTTGTCTCCTGGTTCTTCTCCTACCTCTCTGGCCTAGCCTCATCTGTCTCTTTCACCGGCTCTTCCTCTGCTTTGTAAGATTCAGTTCTGGGATGTTTTTTCTTAATTTATACCCATTTCCTTAAGCTCAACTATCATCACTAGGTAGACAAACTTCATATCTACCTACTTCTTCACAATCTCTTTCTCTACAGTCTTACATCCCTTGCCTCCAGGACATCTCAATATGTTCAAAACTAAATGCGTGTTCCCTTCCAAATTCTCTCCTTCACCTAACTTTCCCATTACAGTTGATAAAACCACTGCCCTCCAGGACTCTCAAATGCGTATCCTTGGCCTCATTTCTGACTCCTCCCTCTGTCTTTCAACCCACATAATCAGCCTGTCACCAGATCTGCTCAGCTCTCCTCAGTATTTGAGGTCAGGCAGTGTGTCTACTATGTGTATTTCTCCCTATCAAAGTGCTTCGTAGAGTGCCCTGCCAAGGGTAATCACCTGATAGTATTTTTTGAATGGTAGACACTTCTTTCTTTTAAATCATTATCAGTCTATTACCAAATTCTGTCTGTTCTTCCTGCACAATGTCTCCAGAATGGACCCCTTCCCATATTCTCCATCCAAACTGCCCTCATGCTGGTCTGGCACCTGTCATATCCCATCTCGATGACTGCGTCAGCCTCCTGGCCTGACCTCCCTGCCTCCAGCTGCTCCCCTCTCCATTCCGTACTTCTCTTGGCTGCCCAAATACACTATCCTAAGGCAGTGCTGCTTGACTGCCCACAGTCTTCAGAATCCTCAAATGCTTTCCCCTCCCTCTCCACATCAAGCAGAATTATCCTGACCATTGCCTTTAAGACACTCAATCATCTCCCTCTGCGTTCTGCCACTCCCCCCCCCGCCCCCAACCAAACACACACACACCCACTCCTCTCCCACTACCCTTCACATGCTTTGTTCCTCTCAAGTCAGCTTGGTCATTGTGCTTCTTTTTTCTTGTCTCTCACTTCCCACCTCTTCCCCTCACTGTCTCTTTTATGTGGAATCTCTCCCCCTTCACATCCATCAATCCACTGCTCTCCTCATCTTCAAGGCCCTTCTGAAGTCAAACCACTTTAAGCAAGTCTTACCTGATTAATTTCTCATCTACGCATCTTCCCCCCACCAACTGCTACCGAAGGTCACCGAAGCAAAACTTGAGTTCTACTCCCTCTCCTTTCCCCAAGTTCACTTTGGTGCATATCTTTATATTCTTACGGCGCCTTTCTACCTGTAATTTTTTTTTTAATGTTGGTCTCTGCCACTAGATTGTCTGCTCCTTGAGAACAGGGATTACGACTACTAACTATTCTACCCTCTCAAGTGCTCAATACAGCGCTCTGCACAGAAGCAGCAGCGTGGCAGAGTAGAAGGAGTATGGGCCTGGAAATCAGAGGACATAAATTCTAATCCCGGCTCCTTCACTTTGCTGTGTGACCCTGGGCAAGTCACTTCACTTCCTCTGGGCCTCAGTTCCCCATTTTACAGATGAGGTATTAAGAATGTGAGCCCCATGTGGAACATGGAGTGTGTCCAACCTGACTAGCTTATATCTATCCTAGCACAAAGTGCACTATGTGACACGTAGTAAGCACTTAATAAATGCCATTAAAAAAAAAAAAGCCCTCAAGTTCTATGGATTGATTGCTCTCTAAAAGCCTCTATAGAAATGAGGGCATAGGGTTGGAAGCCAACAAGATGGAGGATTCAGATAGTGATGCATGTGAACAAAGTAAGAGAGAAATCATTTTAAGAAGCCTCTTTGGAGAGTGCTTTGTTCAAGCCCCTAATGCTGTTGATGGTTGTAGAAGCCCCACTGTAAAAGCGAAAAATAAAAAACAAAGTACTATTGACTCAGCTCATCGTTACAGTACTTTTTGATTTCTAAGAATTGCACTTAGGTTGAAAAGGTTGTGGAATATTCCTCAGGGTTTCTGCACGTTCTTTGACTCTGTTTCTTATTGCACTGAAGGCTCTGTTCTTATGCAAAGATCATTAGTAAGTAAAAGATGGTAACAATTGGATTTTTTAAAGAATATCCTTGACACATTGGTAAATATCAGGACAAGTTATTCAGTAATTCTTTTTAGGGGCCCAATTTTTGTCCAGAAGACAGTGATGTGGTATTTTCCAAGCACATATCTGATTGGCATGTGTGGAAATCATTATTTCTGAGTTTTCTGGAATAAGGACCTACAGTATTATGTGCATAATTGCCCGCACTTTTGCATAGTCATCAATTTATTGAGTGCTTACATTTTGCAGAGATCCTTACTTCACGTTTGGGAGAGTTGGTAGACAGGTTCCCTGCCACGCAGAGTTTGCAGTTTTTCTTATATTAAAAATGGGTGAGGCAGTTATTGGGGGTAATATAACATTGAAGTCTTAAAGCAAAAAAAGAGGTGAAGGAAAGGAAAAGCCCTTGAAATTGTGGTTCTTCTGTTGCACTCTCCAAAGCGCTGCGTGCTATTAGGCATTTGGTGAATAAACCCTCACCCTCCCCTCTCCCCTTGTACTCCCTCTCCCTCCCAGGGGGCACCTTATCAATGAGGAAACTCTCCACACACAACCTCCCTCCCGGGCCCCGCTCGAGACTGCCTCTGCTGAACTGTCGGTTCTCACCTTTCTCCTCCTCTCTCAGGGTTTGCCGCTATGACCCCCTCATAATTATGAGGCACAAAAAGCAAACCTTTATTTTCCTCCTGAAAAACAGGGCAGGGACAGTCATTCACCTAAATATGGTCTACCAGTATATCACCGCATTTGGTGTGAGAGGTGTGGTTGAGCCACCCGTACTTTGGGCATACTGCTCCGTGCAAAACTGGGAAATTTAGCGCCCAGCCCAGCAGATGAAGCCCCTCCTTGAAGCAGGCTCCAGGAAAGGAAGAATTTCATAACTAATGAGCAGACCCACAGGGCTAGTACGTCCCCTGGGTTATGTCGGCAGGGTCAAACAGATGGGGTGGACATTGTTGCCCTGTCTCCTGAAAAAGCCCTTCATCCTTCTTGGGTAGAGTTGGGACAGAGCGGTCTTTGAAACAAAATGCAGGAGGCAAGAGTCTTCCGTAGGGTTAGGGCCCCAAGGAGTCAGGCTCCTGCCCCAGAGGCGGGGAAAGCGATCAGTGGGATGGTTCGCCAGCACCTCACCAAGGCATCAGAGAATCCTGAGGGAATCCTGAGGCTGTGCTGAAATGGAAACTTGTATTTTTTTGGTTTGTTTTATTCGTTATTTTTAATGGTATTTGTTAAGCACTTTCTATGTGTCGGGCAGTGTACTATACACTGGGGTAGTATAAAGGTAATTGGTTGGGACACAATCCCTGTCCCACATAGAGCTCACAATCTAAGCCCCTCAGTTTGCTGATGAGGCATCTGAAGCACAGAGAAGTGAAGTGACTTGGCCATGGTCACACAGTAGACAAGGGGCAGAGCCGGGATTAGAACCCAGTTCCCCTGACTTTCTGGCTCTTTGTACTAGGCTATGCTGTGTGTCTAGTGATTCCTGGAGGATTCCTGAGGGGGGATGGACCAGGGCAACACGAGCACCACGGCCCTCATGGAAAGTAGAGTGGATCCTGGGGAGAGACACATGTTGGAGGAGAGGGAAAGGCTTTTGTGGATTGGAGTTGTTTTATATTTGTTAGGTAACTGACCCCTCCAGCCCTGCCTTCCTTCCTGCCCCCCATGAGGGCCCTGATCCTGGCCAGCTCCGTGCCCACTGGGCCGAGAAGCCAAGTGGTGAGGGGTTCCCTTGCTGTTCGGAGTGCTCTTCTATGAAGCAGAGGGGAGTTGGAGGAGTGGATGGAGGCTGGGTCGTCATCGGTCTGTCATTCTCAGAGGTTACCGGAAAGGAAAGGCTGGATGAGCTTCTGAGACTTCTTCTCTAGCTGCCTGGAGAAGAGCTGATTAGCTCAACTTTTTTTTTATTGTTTTTTGGGGTATTTAAGCCTTGACTACGTGACAGGCACAGTACCGTACCCCAGTGCTTGGCACATAGTGTGCGCTTAGCAAGTACCATAATTATTATTATTATATGCACTAGGGTAGATACAAGATAAATCAGGTAGATTCAGTCCATGTCCCACATGGACCTCACAGTCCTAGACCCCATTTTAAAGATGAGGTAAATGAGGCACAGAGACATTGAGCGATTTGCCTAAGGTCGCAGCAGTCAGGTGGTGGAGTCAGGATTAGAACTCAAGTCCTCTGACTCTCAGGCCTGAGTTCTTTCTGCTAGACCACTCTGCTTCAGCTGTGGCAGTCTTTTTCGCCCCACCAGCAGCAGAGCTTCTATCAGCCTAGAACTATCCCCTATGACAGTAAATGCACTAAATGGTGTCAACTGGACTTTCCAGCATGCGAAGCATTATGGCCTAGGGGAAAGAGTGTGAGCCCAGGATTCAGGGGACCTGGGTTCCCACCCGCCCTCTGCCAGCTGCTTGCTGCATGATCTTGGGCAAGTCCCTTTACTTCTATGTGCCTCAGGTTCCTCACCTATAAAATGGGGGTTAAATCCTATTCAGTGAATGGTATTTATTGAGAGCTTTTATGCAGAGCACTGTACTAAGTGCTTGGGAGAGTACAACACAGCATTGGGAGGATTCAACAGAAATGGTACTCCCCTCTTACTTAGACTGTGAGCACCATATTGGGACATGGCCTGGGTCCAACCTGATGAAGTATCTACGACAGCACCTAGAATAATCTTAATAAGTGCTTAACATACCATAGTAATAATGGCATGAGACCATTTCAGAGAAATGTTGATCGTGCAAGGGTATCACAGACTTCATTCATTCATTCATTCAGTAGTATTTATTGAGCGCTTACTATGTGCAGAGCACTGTACTAAGCGCTTGGAATGAACAAGTCGGCAACAGATAGAGACAGTCGCTGCCATTTGACGGGCTTACATTTCCAAGAGAGCGATCTCCCCTTGCTAACCTTCTGCTGCCTTCCTCCATCCCCTCCCGGCCCCATCTCTTTTATTAACCCCTAAGCCCCCCTGATCAAACTCATCTAGCTCTCAACGTTTCTCGTGGCCGCAGCCTCCCCCTCCTTCCAAAGGGCTGGATGCTGCTTCTCGACGTTAAGCGTCCTCCTTTTCACCCCCTGAACTGCCACTCTCCCATTTCCTCCTGCGTGATTCCTTCTTCACTTGAGGAATGTATCGGTTATAGAGTACTCTCCCAAGCGCTTAGTACATTGCTCTGCTCGAAGCGCTCAGTGTTTGTGACTGACTGACTCACTCCCCCCGGCGCTTAGCATTGACCTGGTGGCCCTGCTCCAGAAGCCCGCTACTTCCAGCCAAGAGACGGAGGTCAACTCCTTTGACCCTCCTCAACAACAGAGCTTCGGACAGGCGCTGGTCTTCACCAACTCTCAACACAACACTCAGATGGCCACGGGAACCGGCGGCTCCAACACCGTCAATTCCTACTCTCCTCAAAGTCTGGTAACCGAGTTTTAAGAACTCCGCGATGGTGGGCTTTACATCTGGAGTTCCCTTGTTTGGAATAAGCAGTCATCCCAAGAGGGTCCTGGCAGCTTCAGTACTTAAAGGAAACTGCCATCTTCTGAGGTTGGAAGAAGTGTCTTGTGTCGCGTAGAAGACACTGACTTAAAAAGAAAAAGAGCTTCCTCCCTGCCTAGCACTTTCATTCTGACCTCAGAAAACCCGTTTCGAGTCCAGAAGACAATGATGTGTGATTTCCAAGCACATATCCGATTTCTCCATGTGGAAATCCAACCTCGACTGAGTTTTCTGGCCTAATATTCACGGGTGTTGGGCAAGCGGAGGTACAAAAACCCACCCACTGATGTGGTGAATGTTGTTGAATTGTTTTTTTCCCTTTGGAATCCGGTCTTGCCATTTAATAAGAATGCAGCTATGGTACTCTTACTGTCTGCTTGTCTCCAAGTGGTGTATCGTCTCTGCAGAGCCACTGTAGGTGTTTTCTTTAAAGCGGGCAGTTATGGGGGGATTGTACTTCTATTTTCTTTGAGGCCAGAGCCCGGCAGGTGAGGTCTCTGAGGTCTGGGAGGGAGGAAGTGTAGGGGAACCACTAACCAGGTACTGGTGAAACCTCCATGGAACAAGAGCTGATAAAATCCCAAATGAGTGTTCCGACACAGCAGATGCCATGAGTGTGCAGTGAAAGTATGCCTTGGTTTCCTCTGCCCAGCCTAAATCGGTCACTCTCGGCCTTTCAGGTTACCTAGAGGCAATGTGCCAAAGCAGTGTGGCCTAATGGGAAGGTCGAGTACCTGGGATTCAGAGACCAGTGAGACTCAGCATAGCTCCCACTGACACCTGGCCATAGGAAGGAATGGAGAGGATTGTATGGGTGACACCCCTTCTTAGAAGGGGCTGATTTGGTCAGAGGTACAGGAAGAGTTGTATAGTTAATGTTTTATCTTCTTGTCCTGGGCCATTTTTTCAGTTTCCCCAATGGGTGCTTCAAAGTAGGATTCAGAGAATTGAGCCACCCAGTTTGGAAAGCAGAGACTTGCACATTTTGTCCCTTTTTCATCATCACTGACAACAAACCGGCTGAGGCCGGAGTTCTTTTGCATTTTTAGTCATCCTGAGCTAAAGTTAAGACATAGATACCCCCAATCCAGAAGGACTACGCAGACACCAAGAACTGAGAGTCGGGTGTTCTGTTCGCTAAGACCAAGAGACAGAGTTGTTCCGACCAGACCACTCTGTCATGTTCTCAATTACCTTTGTCTATAAGAGGTGAGGTCACCTGGGCAGATGATTACAAAAAGAAAAAGCTTATTTTTAAAAGTTGATATTTGAGATTTGAAGTCATTGGATATAATTTTGAGGCATCCGTAACATTTGTGTATATATCTGACCGGCATGTGGCTATGCCTGGTTCGGTTTTGGAGTATTAACTGTCAGATTATTTTTGAGTACCGAGACCCAGAACAGGGATTAGAACCCAGGTCTTCTCACTCTCAGCCTCAAGTCATTTCTCTTAGGCCACGCTGCTCTGGAGCATTCGCTCTATGTAATTCCTCTCTGGACTGTAAGCTCGTTGTGGGCAGGGAACGTCTGCCAGCTCTGTTACTCTGTTGCCAAGCACTCCACATGATGACTTTGATATTGGAAAGGCCTAGAGCGAACAATTGAGGATAGACAGAGGAAACTGAAGCGCTCTCTTACTCCCCAACTGTGGGATTTGCTTTGAGGATAGTGACACTCATTCTAATAAATCATTTTGGGATTTTATTAGTGCTTGTTTTGAGGAAGTTTCACCAGTACCTGGTTAGTGATTCCCCTAAACTTCCCCTCTCCCAGCCTTCAAGGTTCAAGGGAGGGAGAAACCCTTTGGGATTTTGTTGTGGGGTTTGGGGAGAGAAGGAGTGTTGTGGATAATGAAATGGAAACAGGGGCTGTTGAGTGAGTCAGTGTTAAAAAAAAAAAAAAAAGGAAAAGAAAAGATAAATCAAGTCCCCAGTAAACCCTGTATCAGCATGAGAGAGTTGAGAAGGTTGACTTTGGGTTTATGGGTTCTTACTTTATGGGTTCTTATTGACAGACCTGCATTTCTCAGCATTTTCTGAAGTTTTCCTTCAATACAGTAAGCAAGTGCATACACTAAGCAAGCACACGTAAGTACTGTCTAGTGTTGTGGGCCAAATGTAGAAAAGAGTAATGTCTGAGAGTGCGCGCTCTCTTTCTCTCTCGTTTTTCCCTCCTCTCTGCAGTCTTCAGTTCTTGGATCTGGGTTTGGAGAACTTGGCTCTTCGAAAATGGCCAACTCGACTGGTTCCCAGATCTTGGACCAGTTGAAATCCCCTAGTTTGGGCCAGTTCACTCCCCAGAGCTCCCAGCAAAGCAGCAGCCCTCCCACCACCACTTCCTCCTGGGATCTGAAGCCCCCCGTTCCCCAGTCCTCGGTTCTCAGTCAATTTGGTAAGTTGCGTGAGTTTGGGTCAGTCTTTTCTCCGTAAACGGTACCAAAAGGATGAGTCGGCTCCGTGCCTGTTTGCTGTAAAATACCGACGTACCTTTCAAGCTATTGAATGAAAAGCAGTGGTCAACTGAACCTCACAACTCTGCGGGGGAGTGTGATAGGACTACTTAGTGTAACTTGCAATTATAATTATGGTATTCGTTAAGCGCTTTCAGTGTCCCAAGCACTGTGCTAAATGCTGGATAATTATGGTATCTGTTAAGCACTTTCAATGTGCCACGCACTGTACTAAGCGCAGAGATAGATCCAAGATAATCGGATTGGACACAGCCCCTGTCCCCCATGGGGCTCACAGTCTTAATCCTTATTTTACTGATGAAGGACCTGAGGCACAGAGAAGCTAAGTGACTTGCCCAAGGTCACACAACAGAGAAGTGGATTTGTCTTGCCATGCCGTAAAATCATGAACTGGCCACTCCTGGAATTTCTGCCTGCTGTTCTGGCCACTACAGTTTATGAAAGATGCAGATTACTCGGAAGGATACAGATGTGGACAATCTGGGGATCACAGTCAACTCTCTTTATACTAGTTGTAATAAAATAATAACAGTAATAATAATGGTACTTGTTAAGCATTTACTATGTGCCAATTACTGTTCCAAGCACTGGGGTAGAGACAAGTTAATCAGTTTGGACGTGGTCCCTGTCCCACATGGGGCACACACTCATAATCCTCCATTTTACTGATGAGGGAACTGAGGCCCAGAGAAGTTGTGACTTATCCAAGGTCACCCAGGAGATATGTGGCAGAGCCAGGATTATAAGCCAGGTCCTTCTGACTCCCAGGCCCGTGCTCTATCCACTAAGCCACACTTCTTCTCTACAGTTCTCTCCCAAGCGCCTAATACAGTGCTCTGCCCACAACACACAATCGAGTGCCACCAGTTGATTGATTTAGCAGAATAGCTTCTTTACCAAAACAGGCTGGAAAGATTAGCTCTCTTTAGTTTCTGGAAAGACAAAGGGCCAAAAAGAGACATGATTGAGGTTTCCAGACTCACAAAGGCCAAACCCAAATCGCCGTTGACAGTACCAGGACTGGAGGGACACCAGTGAAGCTAGAAGACGGGTTCGAGACAGACACAAAGGCACTCAACACAACAGGTTGTAAGGGGTGAAATTTGTTTCCACCAAGTTTCTTGGGCAGAAAGAGAGTGGGCTAGACTTATGGACAACGGATCCCTAATGGGCGGTCAGAGAGATGAGTTGGAGTTGTTCGGTGGTACTTTCTTCCCACTCTGCATCCATTCGTCCTTTGTGGGGAGGCGAGGTATATACTGCAACTGGAATCCTGGGCTGGGTGGAACATCCTTTGGACCCAGTGAGGTGTTACGTCACTGCCGGTAGCCCTGGCCAATTTTACGGCTGTTAAGAGAGAACAAGCTGTATCGTGCATGTGGTGATGCACTATATTACTCACCATCTTAATAATACAGGGCAGATTCTGCCTCTCCCCTCCCCCTCCAAAAAAAAAAAAAGCAAGCACAAAATACCTTATTGCTACCAAACGAAGGAGATTTTGGACTTTCCAGCAATTCCCTAAAATCCAGTGACCCAGAATGGAAAAGAAATATGATGCCTACAGTCAGTCTATCTGGTTTAAGTATTCCTAACTGGAGTTTAAAAACAAAAAAAGACTGTTTATGCTATCCACATCCAGAAAGTGTCATAATCTACCAGATAAAGCGTCAGGGACGGTCAGTACAGCGGAGCCTGGGGAATCCCAGGCCCAAATAAGATATGGGGAGCCAGGTCTGGAGCAAAGGCAGAGGATTCAGGGCTAGAGATCCACTAGGGCAAAGGGACTGATAAAGAGCCCAGAGAAGCAGAGCATGGCCAGACTGGTGAGGTGGGAAGAAGCTTTCCTCATCCCTCGCTAACGGCGGATGCTTCCGTGCTCTTGGCTTGTTCATACTAGTCGGACCCAGTCTGAGTGTCAGCATCAGCAGTTTCTTTTGCAGTGTGGAACTTCATGAGAACCATAGGCCTGGGAGTCAGACGACCTGGGTTCTAATCCCAGCTCGGCCATGTGTGCTCTGCCATGCGACCATGGGTCAGTCACTTCTCTGTGCCTCAGCTACCTCATCTGTAAAATAGGACTTAAATCCCACTCCCTCCTGGTTAGACTGTGAGCCCCATGTGGGACGGGGACTGTGTCCAACCTGACTAACTTGTATGTACCCCAGCGCCGAGTGCGGTGCTTGACACATAGTAGCACTTAAATACCACTGTTCATTATGATGATGGTGCAGATTGAGGCTGGGCCTTCCCCTCTGCTCCTTTGCTCCTTTCTAATTGTTCTTCCTCCCAGCCCCATCCCACCGTATGCCACGTGGTGGAAGAAAACCTTTGCCATCACTCCTTGGCTTGGGGAAATGAGGCCCCTGGTTTAGGAGTACGCTCCATTTTCCAGTGTTTGGTTTGCTTTTGGTTATTTTCCTTCATTTTTTTTCTGCGAAGGGTCTTTGCGGTGTCTTCCCAAACTTGAAAAAGACTTACTTCTTCTATCTTGGGAATACCTCCAACCCTCATGTTCAAAACCTCACTTTAGGGCCCTTGGAGTGATGCATCTCACCACCCCCTCTAGACTGCAAGCTCATCGTGGGCAGGGAACGTGTCTGCCAACTCTGTTGTAGTGTACTCTCCTAAGTGCTTAGCACAGTGCTCTGTGTGTAGTAATTAAACACCATCGAAGACAAAGACTCCCGAAGACTCCTACCTAACGGTTGCCTCCTTTCAAACATTCCAGTGCTATCTTTAAAAAGGCATCAAGAAAAGAAAGAACAAAGAGCAAAAACTAGCTGTTAAGAGATTAATCTGGTCTTGGGGGTGTTTGCCTGTAAGATGGATGAATGGCTTAAGTGATGTCACCCTCCCGGAGAACTTGTATTCCTGTACCGAGCCCCAACCGAGGGAGGACTAATGCAAAGGGCCTAGAAAATCTAGAATTTGGACAATGTGTTTTTTTCCCTTTCCTCCCTTCCTCTGTGGCCCAGACTTCAAATCTCAGCCTGAGCCATCCCCAGTCCTGAGCCAGTTGACCCAACGGCAGCAACACCAGACCCAGGCGGTCCCCGTCCCCCCTCCGGGGTTGGAGACCTTCTCCCAGGTCAAACTCCGAGAGCCATCGCCTGTAGACAATGCCACCGCCGTGAACAAAATGCTGCAACTCCCCAGCATGTCTGTGGAAAGCCAAGTGGTCTCTGCCCAACAAACACAACCAAAACAGATCAAACCACCAAAACGGAGGATACCTCCAACTTCAAAGGTGGGTAGCCCATTTAGGGCAAAGCTTTTCTCGGCCGTTCTTAGAGGTCTGGGTGGTGGGGTGTTGTGGGTGGGAATTCGGGTCAAATGGAAATTGTATCCCTTCATTAGTCCAAGCCCAGATCCGCCTCCTCACTGGGAATGAAACCATTCCTGAGCGACTGGGGTAACAAGAAGGACAGGCAGAGGTGGAGAGTAATTGTGGGTGAAACCTGGAGTCACTCATGGGCTGAACTGCCAAATCCTTTTAATTCCAACAATAATAATAATAATTGGGATGGTACTTGTTAAGCGCTTACTGTGTGCCAAGCACTATTCTAAGCACAGAAGTTAATACAGATCGATCAGATTGGACATGGCCCCTGCCCCACATGGGGCACATTCTTAATCCCCATTTTACAGTTGAGGTAACTGAGGCCCAGCAAACTGAAGTAGCTTGCCTAGGGTCACACAGCACACGTGTGGCGAAGCTGGCATTAGAACCTAGAGGCCCTGACTCCCGGGCTTGTGCACTATCCACAAAGCCACACCGCTTTTCTAACACGATTCTGGATGGGAAAACCTCTTGGCCCCCTTTGGAGTCCAACTGAAAAGAAGCAGTTGTTTCAGTTACGTGGCAGGCAGGTTATGTGATATGCACACCCTAGTCGTTCGTATTTTCTCTGAAATGATGTGGCTTTGCTTTCAGATCCCTTCATCCGCAGTGGAAATGCCTGGCTCAGCTGACGTCACGGGGTTAAATGTTCAGTTTGGAGCCCTGGAATTTGGAACAGAACCCTCTCTCCCTGAATTTGGATCAGCTCCAAGCAGTGAAAGTAGTAATCAGGCCTCTATCAGCTTGTATTCGAAACCTGTAAGGTATACCATTTCTCTCTACTATTAATTTTGGGTCATCCAAGAACCAGGGCGCTATCCGTAAGGAGATTGGGGTGAGGAGGGAAGCAAGTCGCTGGTGGAGCTTGAGGTGTCTTGGGGAGTGGGTTTTGGGGCTGAGGGGCAGTGGCCCCTGGAGGGTGTGGCTCTGGAAACTGACAGGTCCATGTTTTTGTTGCAAGGAGAAAACTCCTGGGATCGGGTTGGAGGGAGAGAGAATAAAACATACCATAGTGTGAGTCTGAGTTGTCTCCTCTCCCATCATTTATCACGTATGTTACCTAAGCAGTTCTTAACAAATACCCAAATAAACAAATAGACTTCAAAAAGTTTTACAAGCTCTCGAAGTAACAGGATAAAGACCCCAAGGTAGTGAAGCCTCAGTGGAAGCAGGTAGATAGCTATGGTGGTTGCTGGTCATTCAGTCATATGTACTGAGAGTTTACTATGTGCAGAGCACTGTACTGAACTCTTGGGAGGGGACAATTCAATCTCATCCAAATGGTGAAAATTCCCCAAAACCTTATCCGCGGGTGTGCGAAGGTCTCCTGAGCGAGCGGTAATTCACCCAGCCCCATCTGGCTGGCTGCTCCTTTCCCCAGGTGGTAGATGAAGATTTGGAAAGAGCTTTTAATCAATCCGTGGTATTTGAGTGCTTACCGTGTGCAGAGCACTGTACTAAGCCCTTGGGAGGGTCCCATGGAACGGATTTAACTGATAATTAACTGAGGGTTGGCTAAAGTGGAAATGCAGTTGGGGTTTTGTCCCTCGGTAAGTGGCCATAATGCCTTGGGTGATTGGTTCCAAACTGGACAAGGTGCCAGAATGATTCTTTCCTTTGGGTTCCGTCAAAGAAGGCCGTTAGTGTTACTTGCAGGTAATATTAATATTACCTTCCCCCCTTACCCATTTCTTATGAGACACAGTCAGATCGTGGGTTGCACATTTTGCCCTAGTCACAACCCCACACTTGGCTCCAGTGACTGGGCATGGCTACCAGGGGAGAAGGGAAGCTGCTTGAATCTCTCTGGGGACCAACAGAGAAGTTCATTCAGTTTGAGAAAAGCCAGGCAATGGCTTCTGAGGGGTATAGGTGTGTCATTTCCCGGATGTTAGCTCAGTCGTAGAATGCTGATTGTAGCTTGTTGAATTGAGGTGAGGGTAAATTTCATGAAGGTCTCTCAAATGACACTTATTTACTGAGATGATAAATAACTTTTACTTTTTTCAGTGATCCTTTGAATACCTCTTTGCCAATATCCAATACAGTACAGGAGTCCACTTACACAACCTCCGTCATCACCTCTTCCAGTTTGGCCAGCTCCTGCCAGAGCACTAGCCCCGTAACCACATCTTCCTACGACCAGACTTCTGTGCATAGCAGGATAGCATACCAAAGCTCCATGGCTCCATCCGAGGCCGCCCCGGCCGCTGTCACGGTGCGTACCTCTCCCGGCCCCCTGTCCATGGGACCATCAGGGGAATCCTGGGGTGGGTCTGGGAACCGGCGAAGCGTGTGCCCGGTGCACCGGTCCGTGCTTCGATCTTGCCCCCATCTCTTCTCCGTCCTGAGCCAGGTTCTGGACCGGCTTCCTCTCCCGGATCAGGGTCACTTACGGGAGATTCGTGTGGTCTTTCTTCTTCTTCCTCGCCTCCCCAGCAGTTCAGTACGTTGAGCAGGAGCTTTGGCTGTCGTGCCATCTTCCATCCCTCCTTGCCTTCTGCCCTCGGCCATGGCCACCTCTCTTGGGCCCAGGCCCGTTCACGGTAGGGAAGCGAGTTCAGGAGGATGGAATAGCCCCTGGAGCCGGCAGCCCTTGGTGGGGCTATTGGGCACAGAACTGCTCGTTTTCTCAACAGGAGCCCAGACCAGCCACGCTTTCCCACTGGCTTCCTATCCTGGAGGGTGCCCAAATCGGGGTCAAGTGAGCCATTCTGAATTGAAGCAGGGAAGCAGCATGGCCTAGTGGGTAGAGCATGGGCCTGGGAGTCAGAAGATCCTGGGTTCTAATCCCGGATCTGCCAGACAAGTGTCTGCTGTGTGACCTTGGGCGAGTCGCCAAGTCACTTCAATCCTCTAGGCCTCAGTTCCCTCGTCTGTAAAATGGGGATTGAGACTGTGAGCCCTCTGCAGTTCAGGGACTGGGTCCAATCTATCTTATATCCAGCCCAGCACAGTAAGTGCTTAACGAACATCGTAATTATTAATTACAATTAAGCGACTTATTTTCTGGTGAACTGCAGAGTCCATAATACCCAGACAGCCGCAGGGCCCAGAGGTCTGTTGACTTCACTTACCTGTGATCTTTAACACTTGAAGTGGCTTGTCTTCTGGGGATGGTGTAAACCAGCGCTCTCAGTTTGTATCATCCCTAATCTCTTTGACAGGCTGTGAGCTGCTTGTGGGCATTTATCATGTCTACCAACTCTGTGGTATGGTACTTTCCTAAGCATTTAGTACAGTGCTCTGTATCCAGTAAGCGCTCAGAAAATAACATTGAGATCTTGGAGCCGTAGCGTCCCGTGGCTTTCATAACCTTAGTTGGTCCCAAGAGCTGTTCCTGAGGACATTCTTCTTGGTATCTAACCATAATCCCTCCTGCTACAGTCTAAACCATTTTGTGGTGTTCCGTCCACAGTGGAGGAGAGAAAAGTTTATCAGCATGTATTTCCAGGGGTCAGCTGCTTAGCCACAAATTTACCACAGCTCACTAATAGTAAAACCTGTGGGAGAATTTTCCCTTTTGTCTGGTATTCCCGTTAAAAAATGCAAGTCCAGTTCTGGGATGTATCGATTCTGCTCTGTTGAAGATAACCAGACATGCCTCATCTTACATTTGGGTAGCTTTGTCTTTATTTCTAAGCTTTTCTCATTTCTCTACTTTGAATCCCTTCTGTCGGTATCATTGGTGTTTATTAAGCACTTACTCTGTGAAGCTCACTGGACTAAGTGCTTGGGAGAGTATAGTACAACAGAGTTGGTAGACACATTCCCTGCCTACAACGAGCTTAGATTCCCCTCTCATTTATGGATTTCATATTTTGGATATTTTATGCGCAAGTATAACCTTCCATCCTACAACCTAATTATTGAGTTAATTTCATTGGCCAAAATGCCAACGACCTGTGTAGCCCTTTATCTAGTGGTTGGCTTTTGTGTATTCTCTTTTAATACGCAGCCCTCACTGTCATCTGTACTCTGCTCTTGAGGAGTGTAAAATAGGAGACAGAAAGAGACTGCACCAAATGCAGTTTATCCAGCCAAGACTTGCCTTCTTTCCTTTACTGGCAAGTTTATGTTTTAGCTTTCTGAGCCATGGCAGGCTCGAGTACTCCCACCCCACTACAGCGCTTCCAAAGCCCTGCTTGCAAGAGTCCGCGAAACGCAGCTACCGAGTTGTTCTTCCATTTAATCAGGCTGGGTCCCCTTTAAATATGCTGACGGCCCTGTTACTTTTCTTTGCCGAGTCTTCTCTTTGGCAGAGCTGTTCTCATGTAGCCAGAGAGGGCAAACTTGTGTTCTTTCTCCTTCCCTCTTAATGCAGTTGAGACTGGGTTGTGACAGATTAGCTCAATCCTGGGCAAAGGAATCCTCCCCCATTTTAACTCTGCTTCAGTTCCCTTTGAGCTTGCCTTCCCCCCCACCCCATCCCTTCCTCTAAACTCCCCCAGCCTTTTTCCCCTTCTCGGGCAGCTCTCAGAAGAAATTAAAAGTCACAACACCTCCTTCACAACACATCCAGGAAGCAGCTGGATTTCACTGTCGGTGGATGTGACCTCGCTTCTCTCCCTACCCCCCTAAGAGAGAACCGATTTTAAGAACGGTGTGTCCTGTGCAACTAAATTAATTGAAGGTTTAGTGATGGTGGAGGCCTCTGGGTTTTGTTTGAACTGGAACTTTACTGGCCTGTGTTGGTGGAACACTGTCTTCTCCCTCTGAGTTACACTTTAAGCCTTGTATCCTAGAGGTCTTCCTTCACGACGGACTCTCCTTAATCCTCTCCAATTCTTGAAAGTATTATGTAAGAGAGGGCATTGTATTTTCCCCCTTTGGAGCTTGCTAACCGAAATGGGCATAAGATTTGGATTAAGAGCTGAGTGGACACTCAGCAGAGTGATTCAGCCCCCCCTTAAAAAGCAATCATTTGTCTGCGTGGCTAACTGTTCTCTCTTCCTTCCCTTACAGAATGGACACAGTGGTGTTCGAACACAGCAGACTCTAGACAGTAAGTACGCAGAGACCAGGGCGCCCTGCTCAGTCTGCACCGCTAGCAGAGAATTTCATTTCCATTTCACCTGTGGCCGGATTGCGAGTGTGCCGATTGCCGATGATACGATACACCTGACTGATTTGTCTCCTTGTTCGTCCAGCTGGGTTTCATTTCTCTTCAGAGGCTTCTCGATTCCTGGGGTGTGGTGCTTGGTTCACTCTCGGTGTTGATCTTCCCCCAAAATCCAGACCTCACCCACCCCTAATCTGGTGGGAGATTTTCACGATGCCTTTTGCGACGGGGAATTAGCTGATTTTTTGATCCATTTCTGCCTGCTGCTTTCGTAGAGGGCTGTGAGTGTTTAGATTTCTGAAAGGGGTCGAGTTTGCGTGTTAGGACAGAGAAACCCCGATGTCATCTGCTCCTGTAAACTTGTCGGGGATTACTCGATCTAGCTGTGGTTTGGGTAACCGACACTGGATGATTGATTTTCCGCGGGGTGTGTTAAAAGTCACTCGGCTCCATCGAGGGCTCAACATCCCGAAAACTTGTCATCCGACCTGTGGAGATTGAACTGAACGGAATGATTCTTGGGTCGGTTTGTGGGGGCGTGTTTCGAGGGGACGCGTATGTATGAAGTAAAAAGAAGAGTCCTTGAGGGATGATGGCTGGAGTGGTAGAAGAAATGGGAGAGAAAACAGAGCCCTGGGAGAGAAGGGAGAGCCCCCACCCCCGCCCCCAAAGCCTGGAGCGTGAGGTGGGTGAGTTGGGCCCAGGCTTGCAGCTGTCACTGCACGAATCATGAGTTGCACTAGCAAAGTTGGGGGTGGCCTTGAGGAGTAGCATCTGGAGTATTCCAAGGCTGTCTCGAGGACAGTGTCAGCTGAGGAGGGATGGACAAGAAATCGAGGATGCAGGAGACGCTTTTCTGGAGGGCGGTTGCTGCTTTTACAGGCCGTTGTAGATTTCATTGCAAGTGTAGTGGTGGAGCAGATGGAGTTCTCATCCAAGTTCTTGGATGAACTTGGAAGAACTTGGAAACCTGGCCCTTCAGATGAAGGCACAGAGATGATGAATTGTGGCCAGCTAACTTGACAGAGCTATTGGCCCCGAGGCTTAGAAACGGGACCATTATAGAGCGGGGTGAGCAGGAAAAAGTTATACCGTTGAGGCCGAGCTTGCGAGTCAAGAAACCTGACCTCCTCTGCCTCAGATGGTCTTGCTTTCAAACTAGAGCTCTGCCCTATTTTGTCTGTAAATTCTCTGTTCACGATCCTTCTTCTGGTTACCATTCCCGCCTGCCCCGCCCCCTCCCCCCCGCACAAACACACCCTAAAAGTTCTGAACACGGGGTTGGCCGTCTGCTTCCTCTCTTGGACACGGCCCCTTTGAGCAGAATGATGCAGTGCATCCGCTTCTGTTTTAAAAAACCTCACTTGAATGACAGGACTCGCCGAGCCCTTAGAAAACTGTTGGATGCTGGATTTTTTTTTTTTCCTCCTTTCTGTATGTTGGCCCCTCTGTCGCCCGGCACTGGTCAGTGCTGGCCATTCCTTTCAGGATCCTTATTTTCCGTCTTGGCTCTAATCCCCCTCACTTGCCCCAGCCTGGCCTTGTGTGTTTCCTTTGGGAGTGACAGTTTTGGAGAGGAGCCCAGAAGACTTAAAACAGTTCTGCTTGGGAGGAGCCCTGCTCTGTAAACATGGGCTTGTTCGATAAATTGGATAATGTCCCCTTAGGATAAAATATTTCTGGAGCTAATGTGATCGACAGAGGTTTGCCATCGATGCTTCTAGGCTCAGTGTTAACCATTCAGGTGCTGAAGGATGTTACTCTCTAGTGGCCGTCTGTAGCTTTGCAGTGACCGTATAGTTCGGGTTTTGAGACCCGTGAAAACTGGTTTGGAGTAAAAAGTAGAGACTGGCCATCTTTCTTGGAAAAAAACAAACTCCTTGGTAGCCCTTGAATGAATTCTGATCGGTAAATAAAGTTCTGAGACTCTTCTCTCGTGGAAACGGAGAGCCCTGCCTGTTAAAAGATAGTGTGGTAAGAGGGCAGAATGGTCAGGATACGTAGGTGGCATCTTAGCCCTTCTGGGAGTTTTGTTAGCAGGCAAAACAGTGAGCACAGTAATCATGATAATTGTGGTATTTAAGTGCTCTCTACCAAGCGCTGGGGTAGATAGAAGATAATCAGGTTGTACACCGTCCCTCTCCCACTTAGGGCTCCTAGTCTCCATCCCCATTTTGCAGATGAGGTAACGGAAGCACAGAGAAGTGAAGTGGTTTGCCCAAGGTCATACAGCAGACAAGTGGCAGGGCCAGGATTAGAACCCACATCCTTCTGACACCCAGGCCCATGCTCTGTCCGTTAGGGGACGCTGCTTTGATGCCTCCTCATTTATTTTTTGGTCTGGCATTAAGGTTTAAGGTGTGTTACCGGGTTACGGTGGGCTCCGAAAGGCAGGGAATAATAATGTTGGTATTTGTTAAGCGCTTACTATGTGCAGAGCATTGTTCTAAGCACTGGGGTAGATACAGGGTAATCAGGTTGTCCCACGTGAGGCTCACAGTTAATCCCCATTTTACACATGAGGTAACTGAGGCACAGAGAAGTTAAGTGAGTTGCCCACAGTCACACAGCTGACAAGTGGCAGAGCTGGGAGTCGAACCCATGACCCCTGACTCCGGGGAAAGTGCAACAGAAACACGATGCTAACAATGAAGCCCACTGTGGTAGATTCCAAGATGCTTCCTGTCTTGGAGGTGTTTCCTCCGGCGACGTCTTTGGGTGGCATCGGTTGTGGATGAGATGGCCACGCCCCCGGCATGCTCCGCTATCATCTCCCACCCTCCGCATTGGGGCCGACTGTCCCTGGCTTTGAAGCCGGCCACCTTTCTCAATGCCTTGCTCAACCTGAGCACGTCTCTCCTGATGGCTCTCCTCGAGCTTGGCCTTTGGGCTGCTTTTCCTCTCCCTCACCCCCGCCCCCCTCCCCAGTTGGCCAGCAATAGCCTAGCCTCTCAGTGACACTTGTTCTTCCTCAGACCTCACTGTCACACTGCCCACCCTGCTCGTCACCCTTGGATAATTCACTGGGAAGCAGTGTGGTTTAGTGGAAAGAGCTTGGGAGTCAGGAGACGCTGGCCTGCTGAGTACTTCATTCAGTCGTATTTTTTGTGTGCTTACTGTGTCCAGAGCACTATATTAAGCACTTCGAAGAATACAGTGCAACAATAAACACATTTCCTGCTCACAACGAGCTTACAGTCTAGAGGGAAAACAAAGGCAAAACGCAACAGCACCTGCCGAGATTCAAGCTTGCGTCACTGGATTCAGAGTCCAGAGTGCTAACCGATACACTGGGAGTCCCAACCTCCATGGGCCTTGGTTTCCTCAACTGTCCCTTCCTTACAGGGTTGTTGCTGGGGAGGGTAAGTGAAATGAATGGTGTCAAAGTGCTATGAAAAGAGGACAGTGCTCAGTCCAACCCCAGATACTATCTTCATTCTCATTATCAAAATAATAATAATGATGGTATTTATTAAGCACTTACTATATGCCAAGCACTGTTCTAAGCACTGGGGTAGATACAAGGTAATCGGATTGGACACCGCCCCTGTCCCACATGGGGCTCACAGTCTTAATCCCTGTTTTACAGATGAGGTAACTGAGGCACAGAGAAGTGACTTGTCCGAAGTCACACAGCTGACAAGTGGTGAAGCGGGGATTAGAACCCATGACCTCTGGCACCTAAGCTCTTTTCATTAAGCCATTATCATCTACTTATCAACACTATGGTTATTCAGCAGGGGCCATTTGCTCCGCTGTCCTTTAGTAGCCATCCTGTGCTTGTGTCCGGCGGTGATGCCATAATAATTGATATTTGCTAAGCGTTTACTCTCTGCCAAGCACTGTTCTGAGCTCTGGGGTAGATGCAAGGTAATCAGGTTGGATCCAGGCCTTATCCCTCATGGGGCTCCCAATCTAGATCCCCATTTTACAGATGAGGTAACTGAGGCACAGAGAAGTGAAGTGACTTGCCCAGGGTCAGGCAGCAGCACGACCTGTGACTCCCAGGCCCGTGCTCTTTCCATTAGGCCATGCTGCTTCTCGGGGGATCTTCACTTTGAGGCTTATGGTGCTTTGCATTTGATGGGAAGAACAGCTCTTCACGAATACTGATGAGGCCGCCCAAGAATGTGACATGATCGACAGGCTCGGGCCACACGGCTACAAAACCGCTGCACACGACCATCCCTCTGCAGATAGATCTTTCCCAGACCCCAGGCCACCTTTTTGCTGTTGGTGGTGGAGGTGGTGGTGGTTTGGGGCAGGAGGGTTTATGGTATTTTTTTAAGCACTTATTATGTGCCAGGCACAGTTCTAAGCTTGGGTAGGAGCAAGAGAGGTTGAGCACAGTCCCTGTCCTACATATGGCTCACAGTCTTAACCCCCATTTTTACAGGTGAGGTAAAGTAGATCCCAACAGATACATGTGGGTCCAGCAGCTCTTTCCCCACTTGAGATGTTGGACCTCATCCTCGATGGGTACAGAGAACCTGTAGCGTTGTCACGCAGAGCAGAGCACTCCACTGTTTCCCACCTTCCAAACGACAGAGCGGATCCAAGATAGAGTCAGTGCCGCTTTGTCCACCAGGTCTCTGCTGGTCAAAGGGAAGAGAAAGACGGAGCCCCAAAGCGTTTAAAAACTTTGTTTTTAAAACCTAAGTTTTAAAACACCTTGGTTTTAAACTAAGAAGATGCTCGTTTTTTTGTTTTTTTTTAACACCTTCGTGTTCCTGCTTTTACATAGGAACTGGTTCTAGAGCTCTCACCTTGACCCTACAGCCTTTCCCACACGAGCGTCAGCCGAAAAGACAGTGATGTTTCCTTTCCAAGCACATATCCGAATTGTGTGTGTGGACAACTTGAAGACTGAGTCTTTTCCTTAGCATAAGCGCTTTCTTATCCACTAATGTGTCTATTCACTGAGCCCTTGGGGTCTGAAAAATGAGGTGCGTCAGTCCGGGCAAGGTGTATTGGATCGCAGGTCTGAAGAAGGTGGCATTTGAGAGTTTGAATGTGAGGGGCAGGATGGAGCGACATCTACTCTCCAGACCCAAAAGGTTTAAAATACGCAAGCAAGCCAACAGACCAAAGACAATTGGATTTTTTCGGCCTGATCTGCATGGTTAGCTGATAAATTTGAAGGAATATATGATCTGACACTGGTGGGTGTGAGGGTGGAGAACGTGGCGTGTGTGTGTTTGCTTCCCCTATCTCAGCAGTTTTCTTGATTTTTTTTTTTTTCCCCCCTCATCTGATGTAGCACCCAGCGGGCCTTCCTCTCGATTGAAGGATTACTCCGCGGTCCCAAGTAAAGATGGGAGTTAGGGCTGTCCCACACTTTCAGCCCCGTTTTTAAAATTGGCCAATCTTTGTCGGGAAGATCGTGACTTCTGCCGTGCAACCCTAGCTTATGCTATGGGCAAGAAAAATATCCTTTGGAAATGGAAAAGGAACAATTCCCAGTCATTTATCCTCGCCTCAGCCCGGCCCCCTCGGGTAGAGTTCGGCCGCGGTTCCTAATCTGGCACCTGACCCGAATTTGACCCGACCCCCGCATCTTGCTGCTCACAAAATGACTTCTCTTTTCTTTGACGCTCAAGCCCAGGGTTTCCGTTCCCCCCGGGGGAGCCCTCTCTGACTTAAACCGCCTCGTTGCAGCTACGTCATCCGTCCCGTCGCCGAAGACCACCGATCCCTCTCCCGCGTTGCCAGCGGCGGGGTCTCTGCCCAGCACGGCTTCCACCACCCCGCTTCTGCCTTCAGCTCCACAGCACACAGCCACGCTGCCCTCCTTAGCCCAGGCCAGCGACCTGTCCAGCAGCTCCCTCTCTCAGCTGAGCAGGTATATTTGAAGGGGCAAAGGGGGGGACCTGCATGGAAAACGAGGTGAAAGCTGACGACGCCCAAGGGTGGGCACGCACGTGATGGGAGATGCGCCCAGGTGATATCGAGGGGCCATGTGTTTTCTTGACTCCGTCATCCCGTCCTGTTCCCACCTGTCCCAGTGAGGTGCCTCAGGCTCATTGGTGTTTGGCTCCGGTTCAGGCTGGACCCACTGGACTGGAATTAACAGAGCGCCCGAGAAAGACAATGATGCCTGATTTCCAAGCACATATCTGACCTAATTTGAGGAGAACTCAAGACTGAGTCTTTCGGCACAGGTCGCGGTGAAATGGATTTTGGGGTCTGGTGGAACTGTCTGCCCCCTTGCCCAGGTGTCAGTTTTTAGGCCGGGGGGTGGGGGGGTTGGGGGGGCGCGATCCTGCCTCTGATTCGAATCATATAGGCTATAGGGGTTTAGCTGTCATCCAGCCTCTGATTTGGAGCACGCTGAATGTGGAGCCCGAGGTCATTTGTCCTGTACAGCCCCCTCAGTTGCTGGCTGGCAATAATTCAGTGAAAAAGGCCCTGCTTCTCCTAGAAAATCTGGTGTTTTTTTCCTCACGGGAAGTATGTTATTGGTCACCAGAGTTTGTAGGTTTGTTTATAAGGGTCCATTTCACTGGAAGGCCAGAAAGTGCATAGTACAGTGCTTTGCACACAATAAGTGCTTAATAAATAATAATAATGATGGTATTTGTTAAGCCTTTACTGTGTGCCAAGCACTTGATCTGAGCATTGGGGTAGATAGAAGGTAATCAGGTTGTCCCACGTGGGGCTCACAGTCTTACTCCCCATTTTACAGATGAGGGAACTGAGACACAGAGAAGTTAAGTAACTTGCCAGAAGTCATAACAGCTGACAAGTGGCGGAGTCAAAATTAGAACCAATAACCTCTACCAAGCCAGTGCTTTTTCCACTAAGCTACGCTGCTTCCCCATTGAATGAATGAGCCTGGGGGATATTGAGGGAATTTCCTGTTGATTCAAGGCCTCCTAGGCACTCTTGGGGCTTCCACCTTCTCCCCACCCTATTAAGTTGACAGCTCGGTGCTCAGTACAGTGCTCTGGATGCAGTAAGCACTCAATTACTATCAATCGATTCCTGGGCCAACCTGGGCAAACGTCTCAGAGATGGAGGCTGGACTGCCAGAGGCAACCCTAGCTGCCGCTTCTGAATTGGCACCTCCTGAGTTTGCTCCTCATCCCCCTCCCTCATTCCCCAGGGAGTCCTTGCTCCCTAAGCGGAGGTGGTGACAGACAGACAGAAAGCTGGCCGAGGCAGCCGTGTGGGACTCTTGGAGTGGCTGCTCTGGGCATCGACGATGGGTCGCTTGATGCCTGGAAGCTGTGGTGGTAACCGGGGGGACCTACTGCTCATTGGCATTTGGCCAGGGTGGGTCCTGGCCCCCTCCCTGCCCTCTAGGTGGACCCATCTAGGGGTCAGTAAAAAGCAGAGCGTAACGAATCCCTGAGCCGAGGGGACCCTGGCTGCTTCTCTTGTGCTGGGCAAGTTCTAACTGGAAATTCCACCTTCTCCGCTTTTTTGTCTTGTAGTTCACTCTCCAGTCATCAGAACAGCCTTTCTTCAGCAGCAGCACTGTCGTCTAGCACTTCACACACAGTAAGTTCTCCGGGTACCAAGACCAGCCGCACGGTCCGCTTTCCTCCCGTGACTTCGAGGTCTGCTTAACGTCTTTCTCAAAAGATTGGCCGTTTTGCCGGAAGGTCTGTAGTCCCCTCGAGCCGTCCAGGTACATCCAAACACAGAGTTCTGGCCAGAGTCGGGTCCGTGGAGCCGTCGTGTTCCGGGAAGGTAGGAGGAGATTCGGAAATGCCTACGAATAAGGTCTGTTCCGAGGGCTGGGCTTTCTGGCCTTCCATCGTTTTGTTTCATCGAGTGCTTACTGTGTGCAGAGCACTGCACTAGGCGCTTGGGAGAGTTTAATAGGTGTTTGCAGCAGAAAATCATATCCTAGCCGGCTGCTGTTGATCGAGGGCTGTCCTCTGGGACACCGTATGGTCAGAGAAAAGGCTCATGTGACCGTCCGGTGACATTTTCGCTTTTGAGTCGGGGAAGTGAATTCCAGAGAAGGCTGAGGTGAGCGGGCCTTGAAGTTTTAGCCAGTGGTAGTCACTGCCAAATTGAAAGCAGCCCAGCAAGGAGTCCCAGGTGGGAAAGGAACTGGGTTCAATCTGATCGCCTTGTAGCTATCCCAGTGCTTAATAAAGTGCTTGGCACATAATTAAGTGCTTAATTATCGTTATTGTGATTATGTCCCATTTGCCAGCGGTTTGCACTGAACGTTCCAGCATGGTGTAAGGGTGGCCAGAGGGAGTTGGGGGGTGAGCCCACACAGCCTCCTCCCCGCCCACTCTCCCCATAGTGATGCAAGTGGGTGGGGCACCCCTGAAGGTCTGGACTCTTCATGCAGGCCATTAGGCAGGGTCACTGGGGGATTAAAGGCAACTGCCCTGGCTTCCCAGCCAACCTTTTGAGACCATGGAACTTTCAAGAGACTTTGCTGGACTGGGCAAGGATTCCTGCATCCTATCAGCAAGGCCATAAGAGAACTCTTGGGCCAAGGATATCCTTCCCTTCCCCCTTCCCTCTCCCCTTTCCTTCTTTCCCTTCCACCCTTTCTATTCCCCCCCCCCCTTCCCTCTCCCTTTTTCCCTCACCCTTCCACCTAGAATCCCCGTGGCCTCAGAACAAAAGTCTGTTACAACACTGGGGCTTGTCTGTGCCTACTCCGGAGCCCACGGAATGCACGCCTGAACTTGGTCCAAAGTGCTGGCCGTGGTGCAGCCAAACATCAGGATTGTTGGGCCTGAGGAGGGACTGGCCACATGGTACAGATGGGCAGTTTGAAGACTTTTTTTAATGGTATTTGTTAAGCATTTGCTACATGCCAGGCCCTGTACCTAGTGCTGGGATAGATAGATATATGCTAACCAGATTGGACACAGTCCATGTCCCACACGGGGCTCACAGTCTTCATCCCCGTTTTTCAGATGAGGTAACTGGGGCACAGAGAAATGAGGGGACTTGCCCAAGGTCACGTGGCAGACGTGGCAGAGCCGGAATTAGAACCCAGGTCCTTCTGACTCCCAGGCCTGTGCTCTATCCACCAGATTGTGCCACTCTGCCTCTTCAAATCAGGTGATCCGTCTCTGGCCAGCCCGGAATAACAGCTGCTTGGCTGGTGCTTGGGGGAGATGAGGGCCCCTAGGCCGCGCCGCTTCTTCTTGGCATTCCAGCAGTGGCCCAGACACTGCCCACCAGCCTCCTCTTCCCCACAATGAAGGGGCCCAAGCCCTGCCCCACCCCTTCCGGGTCCCCGCCTAGCCGGAGTTCCCAGGCCTGCCAGCACTCTTCGGGTGACCCGTCCTCTTTGACTTCACTAGTGCTGCTGGGACTGACCACCTGAGGGGACTGTGGCCCAGGCACGTTAGGAGGGGAAAGTGGGAGAGACCCCCCTTTCCCGACCCCGTCTAGAAGTAGGTGAGGCCTGTACTGAAATAGGGACATTTGGGAGTTTCCCCCGCCTCATTGAATCTTACCAACTTCTCATCTGTACCCATCTCTCATCTTTGCTCAGAGCCTCCTCTCCCTCTTGTTCGGCACCCCTCTCCCCTCTCCCCGCTTTGATTCCCTCCTGCCCCCTTCGGTTTTCCTTCCCTCATCCCACGCCCTTCCGCTCCCCCTTCCCCGGCCCCACACGTGCCCCCAAGCTACACTCGTGGCTCGGTCTGGCTGGTGTTGATGGTGTGATGCTGGGTGTGCCTGTGTTAGAGGTGTGCATTGCGGTGGTGCGATGCTATAGGTGTGTCTGTTGTAGTGATAATAATGGTAATAATAATTATGGTATTTGTTAAGCGCTTACTATGTGCCAAGCACTGTTGTAGGAGTGCGCTGCGGTGGTGTGACGCTGGGTGTGTGTCTCCTGAGCTGTCTTCCAGCTCTTCTTCCCCCGCTTCAACTTAGCAAAACTTGCGGCTTTCCCCAGCTGCCGTTTCCCAGCTGCCAAGGTTCCCACCTCTGGCCTTATGTCCTCATAAGGGCTTATTCTAACGGCTCAGCGGTGGGGAAGGGGTGCAGTCCCCAAGGGCACGTTCTGTGGCTATGGGTGGCACCTCTAAGCACTTCTGCCTCTGCCTAGACCTGACTCTCCTCCCCACTCCTACCTCCGTTCCCTCCTTCACAACGCTTGCCAAGACACCGGGCCCCTGCAATACCTTCCGGTGCCGCAGTATTTTCCGTAAGGGATAAAGACGGTCTTCTGTAGAGACTCACAGCCGTCAGGCCGGGAACAGGACGGGTGCCATCGGGACTGAGTCAGGACTGGGATTTCCATTGGGCCGGCTGCCCGGGGACCCCAGCGGATAGAATACTGGGAGATGCTGAGCTGGGAACAGGGAAAATGCCATCGGGACTGGTATCTCCATTGGGGCATCTGCCCCGGAAGATGCCGGGCTGTTTCCGCCCCCGCGTTGCATTCTGTGAGCCTCATTTGGGTGGGCTTGAAGCAGCCAGAGGCAACAGCCTCTGGAAGAAGGAGGAGATCGTAGCAATGTTGCAGAGTGGAAATATTCCTCCGCTTCCTCCATCACCATCAGGAATGGTTTGATTGGAAGGAGAAAAAAAAAAGGATATCAGAGAACCCCTTGCAGCGAAGGAAGCGGTTCATTGTTACCACTCTCCTGATCCCGTGTAATGTGCGCGGTAATAACTGTTGGGACCCACCGATCAAGCCAAGAAGCGAGTGTGAGGCGGGGTGGAACATCAAGGCTTAAGGGATCCAGGTTTCGCAGGCTCTCATGAAATCAGAGATTCCTACGGCTACTCTTCAGAACACACATACTCCGGTTCCATCTTTCCATATGTATCTGTCGCCAGTCCCCTCTTCTCCTTTTTATTTTTAGGTTGTGAGCTGCCAAGGGATGGGGACCATGTCTAATTCCCACCTGTGTATATTCTAAATGCTTTTAATAAATACTGTCCTCAGTAAAGCCGGGGCTGGAGCGGGAGCTCCTGCCTGCTCCCTAGTCCTCTTTCAGGGATGAGAACAATAATAGTAATAGTATTTGGTAAGGACTTACGATGTGCCAGGCACTGTACTGAGCACTAAGTTGGATACAATAAAATCGGGTTGGACACAGACCCTGTCCCACCTGGGGCTCACAGTCTTAATCCTCATTTTACAGATGAGGTGACTAAGGCACAGAGAGGTGGACCTGAAGTCCACTCGAAGTGAAGTGAAGGTCACACAGCAGACAAGTGGCAGACCTGGGATCAGAACCCAGGTCCTTCTGACTCCCAGGCCCGTGCTCTATCAACTAGGCCGTGCAGTAAGCAGCAGCCATCTGGTGGGATGGCCAGGTTTCAACCACTGGCCCCCCGGGTCCTTTACGCCGAGCACCCGGAGGCTCTCAGAGCTCCCTCCGCATGGCGATAGAGAGGAATAAAGCTGTGGGTGAAATGGGGGCTGAGTGTGAGGCCGCGGGTCTTCCTGGATTAGCCAGCTAGCCGGCCGCCCTCCCTCTCCAGATAGTCCTTCACCCGTGCTTCTCTCCTGACTGACCTAGTGCAGGCTTACGTTGTAAATCCCAGCCGAAAGGGGTGGCAGGGTCCGGTGGAAAGGGCACAGGCCCAGAGACCCGGGTTTTAATCTTGGCTCTGCTGCTAGCTGGCCAGGTGACGTTGGGCAGGTTACTTCACTGGACATCCCATTTCCCGAGGCAGTTAATGGCATTTATCAAATGCTTACCCTGTGCAGATCACTGTTTAACACTTGGGTGTGTACAACAGAACCGGTAGACACGATCCCTGCTTTCAAAGAGCTTACAGTCTAGCGAGGGAGACGGACAATGAATCGACCGTATTCATTGAGCACTTACTGGGTGCAGAGCACTGTACTAAGCCAGAATCGGTCGACACGATCCCTACTCACAAGAAGTTTACAGTCTGAAGCGGGGAGAGACATTAATAAATTACAGCTACGTATGTAACTGCTGTGGGGTTGAGGGTGGGGTGAATAAAGGGTACAGATCCGGGGGCAAGACACTAAAACATATTACAGTTTCCTGCTGACAGTGAGCTTATAGTCCATCTAGTGAATTAAAGGGGTAAGGTACCTGCTCTCTCTTTCTGTCTCTTAGACTGTATAGCCCATATAGTGCTCAGCACATAGTAAGCGCATAACAAATGCCATAATAATTATTATTATATGGAACAGAAACAGTTGTCTGTACCTACCATGGGGTAATAAACCTAAGAAATACCACAGTCATTAAGGTGAGCAAGAAAGAACTGATGTCTTAGGGCGTGTCGCATGTAGACATGAGCACTCCTCAGCTGGTTGTGTTGTACTCTCCCAAGCGCCTAGTACGGTGTCATGCACATAGTAAACACTCAGTAAATGCCATTGATTGATTGGTCATGCTAGCCACTGCCCCGTTGAAGGATCTTGCCTTTGGACCCTTCCCCCCGGGTTCTGATCCCGGCTCTGCCACTTGTCTGCTGTTTGACCTTGGGCAAGTCACTTCACTTCTCTGTGCCTTAGTTACCTCACATTGTAAAGCCGGGATTAAGGCTGTGAGTCCCATGTGAGACATGGACTGTATCCAACCCGATTAGCTTGTATCTACCCTAGCGCTTAGAGCAGTGCTGGACACATAGTAAGCGCTTAACAAATGCCTTTTAAAAAATGAAAAATATCTTTTCCTGCTCCCGTTTTCTTTTTAAACAACTGCACGAGTCATGGCGTTGGGGCTGTTGCCACCTGTTAAATCTGCTTTTGCCATTACTTCTATTGGGAAATTAACTAGATCATCCATCGAAGTCAGCGAATCCATTGAACATATTGAGCGCCTGCTGTGTGCAGAGCACTGAACCAAGTGCTTGGGAGAGAGTACAGTCTAACAGAGTTGGTAGAAACGTTCTCTGTGCACACCAAGCTTACAGTCTAGAGGAGATGGCGGGCTGTCACTTTCCCCGCCTGTGGGGTTGCACTTGCCAGACACGGCACGCCGTGTCCTTACTTGAAGTGAGTCAAGAGTCTTCGGTAATGCAACCCCTGTTCCCCCATCCTGCAGAGCGAAGGCATTAGATGGACAGAGGTCTTTTTTTTTTAAAAAAAAAAAATAGCTACATGTTAAGCACTTACTATGTGCCAGACAACTGCGCTAAGTGCTAGGGTAGATACGAGCTAATCGGGTGGGACGCGGTGCATGTTAATCAGTCAATTAGTGGTATTTATTGAGCACTTAATATGGGCAGAACACTGTACTTCGTGCTTGGGAGGGGACGATACAACAGAATTAGCGGACACATTCCCTGCCCACAGCAAGCTTACAGTCTACAGGGGGAGACAGACATTAAATATAAATAATTCATAATATATAATTTATATATCTGTACATAAGTGCTGTGGGGTGGGGGTGGGACGAGTATCAAATACCCAAACGTCATAGATCCAAGCATATCGATGACACGGAAGGAGGAGCGAGCTAGGAAAAAGAGGACTTATTGCCATATAGTGGCTTAATGTCGCACATGGGGCTTATGGTCTTAATCCCCATTTTACAGACAGAGGTAACTGAGGCCCAGAGAAATGAAGCGAGTCGTCCAAGGACTCGCAGCAGACAAGTGGTGGAGCCGGGATTAGAACCCAGGTGCTCTAACTCCCAGGCCTGGGCCCTATCCGCTAGGCCACGCTGCTTCTCAATTCCTTCTCAGTGGGCTCCTCCTCCACCAAGCTCTCCCTGCCATCCCCCCAGCCACCCCAGCTGCCTATAGGGTAGGGCGATGTGAACGGGCTCTGGCCTGGGACCCGAGGCAGGGGCGGCACCCTCGATATGGGCCGAAGGGGTGCAGCTAGCTCCCAACACTGCGGTTAGAGTACTGTGGGACGCTGATGCTCTCTGTAGAGAGAGAGGCATCTGTTCAGGTTGCACGGGTTTATAGTCCTCCCGGTCTGCTGGACTCTCCCATCTGGCACCATTCGGGTATGGAACACACATCCCGACCCTGCTATGCCCCTTCCCCGGCCCCGAGTCATTCACTGGCAGGGCCTGAAAGCGTTCTCCACTGTTGTTGACCCACTGCGAGTCGGGAACGCGCCCGTCCCCAGACGTTCTAGCCAAAGGCGAGCTGACTGGATGACGGGTGCCTCCGACCTGACCCGGGCTGGTGACTTGTGGTTAATGCAGGATGTCTTTCCCTTCTGGCCAAGGATTGGGCTTTGTCCCGCTCTCCGACCAGCAACCCCCGCCCCCCCGAGCTGAAGCGCCCCGGGTTTTGTCTCCGTAGCATCCGGGGGCCGAGAACAACGCCGCCGCCGCCCTCCCGTCCTCCGCCGCCACCACCACTACCTTCTCTCCGGCCGCCACCTCCGCCACGAGCACCACATCTTCCGTCGTCAGCATGGCCAGCAGCAGTATGAACACTACAAACAGCTTGGGGCTGAGTGTGCCCAGCGCATCCATGCCAAGCGCCACCACCCGCGCTGCGCCCTTGGTGTCTTCAGGTACCGGACCGGGTCTTTCTCTCCACCCCTCTGCCGGGGGCCTGGGGCTTCTAAAGGAAGAGCAAGTGCTCTCACGAGCTGTTGGGCTTGGCATTTGTCCTTCCGATGCTCTAGGCTGTTCCTGGATTCTGGGGCTGTTACTTGGGTTCCGGGTCAAGGAGAGCAGCTGAATTGGATCGAGAAGTCTGTGCTCCCCCGAATGTTCCCCTGAGTTGGGTTTCCCAGAGAGGGTGTAGTGAGGGGATGGGGTTGGGGGGCCGTTGCCAAAATGGAACCAAACTAGCCACAACCCAGATATCCACACCCTCTCCCCATTTCCACCACTCCCCATGGAGGGCTGTGGGTCCAAGCACACAGCTCGGAGGTAGAGTCAGCCCCTGCTGCCCCTTGTCAGGTGGGGAGGTTTAGGCAGGGCAGGTCTTCTCATTTACTCCATATGCACAGGGCCAAAGCAGGGCATGTGAGGCATGAGCATGTCTCTAAGTCGGGCTGGGCCCGGCGAGGGGGAGGCGGCCTTCCAGGGTTTGGACCCGCTTGAAGGATTTGTCCCCCATGTCCAGTCACCCCCCACCCCTGTTCTGCTCATGTGAGAATTCAGAAGCCTCCTTGCTCTAGACGGGCCTGGTTCCCGGGACCCTTTGTTCAGGGAATGAACTGACCTAACCAGCAAACTTGGGTAGGAACTGAGGCTTTGGGGTAGGCTCCCTTGCGAATCACAGATGGAGAAGATCCGAATGGAACTAAGCTTGCGAGCTAAGCCCAGCTTTAGCCAGGTTGTGAGGGCATTAGGAGGCTTCCTCACCCTTGACCCCCACACCTCCCCGCTCTCCGCTCAAGCCTGTCTTTACTCCGGGCTCCTGATCCCCGACCCTCCTCCCTTCTTAGAACACGCCAGCACGCATACCCACAAATGTACACATATGCCCACCACTTGCCTTGCTCAGTACCCACATACCCACCCCCTACTCTTCCAGTGCCCTGCATATCTGGGTGGACTGCAGTGCGTTCCTTCTGCCACCCACCTTCAGCCTCAAAAGTCCCGAGGCTCCCCCTCCCTCCAGTGGGTCCGATTCGAGTGCGCTTGCCACCTCCCTCCCTTCCCCTGCCCAAATCTGCCAGGCCTGTACCGCATTCGTCGGCTCTGAACGCTTCCGTTTTTTGCTTTCCCAGGCAAAGCTCCCCCGAACCTGCCGCAGGGAGTCCCGCCGCTGTTACACAACCAGTACATCGTGGGCCCCGGAGGACTCCTGCCTGCCTACCCAGTAAGCCCTTGGCTTGGACTCTCTTGGTCTGGCGCGTGAAGGACCCGGGTCCAAAGGCCTTGGGGGCGGCTTTGGGGGTGGCTTTGGGGGCATTGCTGGTTCACCAGCATCCCGGAGGGTTCGGAGAGGGGAGGAGCCCCTGATATTGGCTCCAGAAAGCCCCGGGAATAAAGAGTCAGCAGGCAAGGAGCTGCTGGGAGCCAGCCCGCCCCCTCCAAGGCACTTCCTTTCCCCATCTGCCCGGGAGTGCCGGGTGGTTAGAGCCCGACGGTCCGGCTCTAGCCAGCAATTTGAGGGAGGCGACGGAGCCTTGGGAGCCACCGCTCTGGCTAGCTGGGGAGGGTAGATGAGGTCTCTCCCCCGCCCACCCTCGTGTGGGGCCCAGGGCTTTTGCTGGGGATCCCCTGCCCACAAAGTGGCGGCTCTTGTACCTGCTGGGTGCCACTGGACGGCGGCCGGAACTCAGGGGCGCCGGATCCCGCACCTGAGCGGCCAAGCCCCGGGTCGCGGTGGGAGCACGGACCCTCTCTGTCTGCCGAGCAACACACCCCTTCTCGCGGCTGGTAATCTGTCTTCCTCCTTGGAGCTGAATAGTCATCAGAACCAAAGCCTTTTCCTCCTCTACCCCCCCCCCCCCCCACCAACGGTCTCACCACTCTCCTCTGGCCAGTCTCTGGGAGCCTGCCCATCCTTGGGGAGGAGGTGGAGGAGCGCTGTGCCCCCAGGGGGGGCGGAGGGCAGGGATCTGCCCTGCCTGACCCGGCCAGAGTTTTAGACCCCAGCCCCGGGGCTTCCGAAAGGGGGCCTCGGACCGGTCCGGTGCCGCCAAGGATTGATACGATGGCTTCGTCTCCTTACTGTGTCTTCAAGCAGATTTATGGTTACGATGATCTCCAGATGCTCCAATCCAGGCTGCCAATGGTAAGTCAGAAGCCGTCGCGAGAGTGCTCGTCGGCCCCTTCGCCCTCCCGGGGCCGATCGTGCCAGACGAAGCCCGCGGTGTCGGGGGCGGGGGGCGGGAGGGTTGCCCTTCTTGCCAGGAGCTGCCTGCTTCCTCTTCCCTTGACCCCGCCGTTCAGGTGGATCTGGCTGAGGTCACTGGGCACAGTTGGGTCTTTCTGGAGTGCCGCATCCTCAAAGGACCCAGGAGCCGGTGAAGGGAGAGAGAGGCAGGAGAGAGAACGAGAGAGAGAATGTATTTCAAAACGGAGACTCGATGACAGAGGGACACCCACCGTCGCTTTGTCTCGGAGTCAGAAACGGCTGGGGGCGGTCCCGTGCCGGGCCACCAGGAGTTCGGTCATCTGCAGGCCCCTCCGGGTCTCCGCCCGGACAATCTCCCAGGCACAGTCGCTCTGGTTGCCACGCCTCAGGAAACGCTGGACTCTGCGGAAGTATTTCCTCAGCTTGCCGCCGGCGGGTCGGGGGCTCCCCCGGCCCGCCCCGCAGGGCCCCAGCCGCTCGGCCTGCCGGTCCAGCAGCCGCAGGAAGGCCTCCAGGCTGTCCCGGGCCCAGGTTGCCGGGGGCAGGTTTCGGCTGAAGACATCGAGGACCTGGTGGCAGATCTGCTGGGCGATAAGCATGGCGTTGGGCCGGCGGGGCCGCGCGGGCCCGAAGACCTTCCGGGGGAAGCGCAAGTTCTCCTCGGCCCCGAGGCACTCGAGGGGGAACCTGCCGGCCACCTGGTCCAGGAGCTGCAAGGCGCGCGAGAGGCCCCGCGGGAGCTGGTGCCACAGGCCGGAGCAGTGAGGGGAAGAGGCCCCGGCCCAGAAGAGCAGCAAGAGCCAGGCTCTCAGGAGCCCTCGCTGAGCCATGCCGGCCGGACGACCGACCGGCGGACCGACCGACTTGTGGCCGGCTTGTGGGTGGGCCGGCTCCATGGTGCCCTGGCTTTATTCACGAGCTCATTTTCCTTTCATCATTGTTTGGTTTTCAAGAATTTCCCCCTCTTCTGCACCTTTTGAGGAGGCGTCGCTTTCATTTTCCATTTGGTCATTCATTAACCTCCGGTACTTTTTTGATCCAGTTCCTCCTTTTTGAGCCTAAAGAGCCTCATCCATCTTCGGGGCTCCTCCTCCTCCTCCTCTTCTTCCCAACACCCAGCTGGAGGCCCTCTCCTAGACCCTGGGCCGACGGAGGGAGCCCCTCGAACAGAGACAGAAGGGCCTGCCTCCGCCCCAGACCCACGGAACACGTGGGCAGGAGGAAGCGAGAGCGGGCCTCCACTTGGGAAGACTGAGGAGGACAGAGAACCAGGACAGATTGGTGGTGACCACTGCCCTCGGGCCCTTTGGGTGTAGCAGCCTTTTCACCTCTGTCCCAAATGTAGTTCTCCACATCCCCCGGCCAGGGTCGAGGGGCTGGACCGTTGGTCCCAAAATCCGAGCCCGGGGTGAGGCGGGTCTCCAATCCCACAGAATGGATTCTTGGCCCCCGGGGCTATCGCCGGCTCAGTTTGGTCCCGGGGGCCGGACGCTTTCTCAACTTCCAGCCCGGGAGAGGAGCGGACGACGGATTAGAAGGCGGCAGCAGGCCGGGACCGGCTTGGTCCCCGGTTCCCCAGCTGAGGCCCCGCTAGCCTCCGGGCACCCGGGCTGCCCCCGGAACCCGTGGCCTGGACAAGTTCACGTGCTCGGGGCGTCCCGTCTTCCTGGGGTGGGCGAAGAAAGGAAAATCTCCCTCAAGGTATTTCTCTGTAGCAGAGCCAAAGCCAGTCATTTCCCGGTGATACTGGTGAACTGAGGCAGAGCTGAGCAAATGGGAAGTCCGGGCCCCGGGGAGCTGTGGGAAAGGGGGGGAGGGAGCCCCTCCCCGCCCTCCCCTGGGGCACCGCGACCCCTGCACTCTGTGACAGACAAAGCATTAAATGATCCGTGAGGGGCGTGTGAAGCCACAGTCGATAAACCAGCGGCCTAGCAGGAATCGGGTGAACTCATTCCTGCACTGAGTCCCGCTTGAGCCATCGCCCTTACCGCCTCCCTCGCTCCAGGCTCCGACCCCACCCGAGCGGGCCCCGGGCACATCCGGCTTCTCCGCGTCGATGCAGTCGGCAGTTGAATGTGGTGGATCTTTGGACGGGGTCGGTTTTTAACCCCAGGCGACGGCCGGTCTTCGGGAATGAGCTTCTCGCTGGTCCCCTGGGCCCATAGGGGCCGTTGCGAGGGGGCCGTGTTGGAGGCCGGGGGAGGGGATCGACCTCCAGTCTCGGCCTCGGTTGGGCCTCCCTGAGTCGTCACCGGGTCCAGCTTCCCGGGCTCTCCTCGTGTCGGGTCATCCCCCACCCCCGCCGGGCCGTGGCGAGAGCTCTCCAGGAACCGAGAGTCCCCTTCGCCCGTTCCTGTCGGAAGGGCCGACTGACCGTTTCAAACTCGGTTTCCTTTCTTCAGATTCCCCGCCCCCAATCTTCCGGTTAAGCAGCCCGGCCCAGAACACTTGGGGAACGTAGAGGGCCGGGCCCGGCCGGTTCCCCCGGCCTGCACCGGACGACGAGGGCCGGGGCACGGCGGAGGAATTTTCGGAAATTCTCGGCTCCCGGGTCCGGGGTGGGATGGGGGGAGAGAAGGTGGGGATTCTCAGGAGCTGGGCAGGGCACCCCCACCCCCCGACCCCTCGGGCTTCCTGGCTCCTCGGTCCCCGTGCCTGTCCCCTCACCCCCTGCTCGCTCCCCTCCCATAGCTCCCTCCCCCCCCCCCCCCCCCCCCCCCCCCCCCCCGGTGCCCGAGGCCCTCCAAGGCCCAAGCACTGAGCGCTCTCCATTGTGCTGGGTTTCCTCCATTTCCTCTCTCCTGGGCTTGGAGCGGCATCGCCATCACCCAGCCCCTCCTCTGAGAAGACGCAACCGCCCCCCTCACCCCCGCCCCTCTGCATCCCCCCCAAACACCCTTCCCCCGCCCCGGCACCCCCCGCCAGCTTTGGAGGCCCGCCCCAGCCGTCCCCCTTAGCGTTAGGCGGGGGCTCGCCCCCAGCCTGGACCGGGAGCCCAAACTAAGTCATGCTGTCCCCTTTTTAACCCTTTAGGCACCTCCTCTTCTGATGACTCCTTTTCAGGTTCGTACCGTTCAATCCGCTTTCTTAGCTGCCGTCCCGAGTCTCTCGAGTCGGACCGAGGGTAGTTTCCAGGCCTGCGGCGTTCGCAGCCGAGCGGAGGAGGGGCGGAGCCGGGGCGCTCCGGCCCCGGGGGTCTGGGCCCGCACCCCCTTCCCTCCCGCCGGTCCTCCCGCCCCGCGGCCCCTCGCCCCTCGCCGCGTGGCCCCTGGTCCTGCCCCCGGCGGCGGCGCGTGGCGGCGGGGAGCGGGGCCGGCCGGTGCTTGGCCGTCCCGGGGCGGGGCCCGGGGCCCGGGGCCCGGGGCCCGGCCTCGTTGACGGCAGCGTTCTGGCGTGTCTTCCAGGACTATTACGGGATCACCTTCCCCGCTCCGGCAACCCTCACGGGCCGAGACGGCGGCCTCGCCAGCAATCCGTACTCAGGTTGGTCTCGCCCCCGCCCCCTACCCCCGGGAGGCCGGCCCGCACCCCGCCCGCCAAGAGCCCCCGAGGGTCGGACCGAGGGCTCTGTCTTGGGGGACGTGGTCGTGGCCCGGCCCGGGCCGCCCGGACGGTGGTGTTCATCGGGTGCCTGCTGTGAGCAGAGCGCCGTGCTGGGCGCTGGGGAAGGATACCCCGGTGGGGATTAGACACGGACCCCGCCCCTCCGGGTGCTCACCCTTCTCTGAATGTAGAAGGTCGGGAGAGGGACCCGTCCGGAACAGTGAAACGCTAAAGCGTTAGAGCAGCCAGGGGGACGAAGGGGGGCAACGCACGAACCTGAAAGAACAGTCGGCAGGGGCTTGGGGGGGGATGGCTCGGCGTCCTGGCACGTGCCCTTCCCAACGATGTGGGGCGGCGGCACTGAGGCGGGCCGTGGGCCGCGGACCTTCCCCCGCAGGTGATGTAAGTAAGTTCGGCAGGGGAGACTCGGCGTCGCCGGCTCCCGCCACCACCCTGGCCCAGCCGCAGCAGAACCAGTCCCAGAGTCACCACACGGCCCAGCAGCCCTTCCTCAACCCCACGCTGCCGCCCGGCTACAGCTACACCGGCCTGCCCTACTATGCCGGCGTCCCGGGGGTGCCCAGTGCCTTCCAGTACGGGCCGACCATGTTTGTGAGTACTGGGGGGCCCCGGCCCGCTCCCCGGGCACGCGCCCGCCCCCAACCCCTCCCCGTCCCGGGCCTTCCGGTAAGACTTTGCACCTCGGGGCGTCCTCCCCTCCCGGGCGACGCGCGGCCCGGGGGAGGGAGGTACCGTCCCGTCTCCGCCCGGGGTCGCCCAGACCCCTCCGTCCGCCACAGCCGCCTCCTCGCTCCTCAGGTCCCCCCGGCGTCCGCCAAGCAGCACGGCGTGAGTCTCGGCACGGCCACTACCCCGTTTCAGCAGGCCGGCGGCTACGGCCAGCACGGCTACGGAGCAGGTGAGGGCCGGGTCGGCCGCGGGGGGACGAAGGGATGGGCGGGGAGCGGACCCCCTTTCCCTGACCCCCGTCGGCGTCTCCCGCGGCAGGTTACGACGATCTGACGCAGGGGACGGCGGCGGGAGACTACGGTAAAGGAGGATACAGCGGCTCATCTCAAGCACAAAACAAGTCTGCTGGGCCCGGGCCCGGGAAAGGTAACCCCCCGTCCCCTCCGCGGCCCCCACCCTTCCCCGGCTACTACTTCCGCCGGCCTTGGCTTCCACTCGGGCCCCCGCTTCCCACCCCCGGGCCAGAGGGCCCGGGCTCTCCCTGTGGCCGAGCCCATTTTGAACCCTCGTGCCCAGGGTGGGTCCCCGTGGGCCGGGGATCCCCAGGTGGGGCTGGGGGGTGGGTGCGGTTCCCTCCCCGGGGGCTCTGGGGCCCTCGGGGTCTCTGGGGGAACAGCCGCCTCTGACGTTGCAGGGGTGACAGTAACCTCAAGTAACACAGGTGTGCCTGACCTCACGGGCTCGGCCTACAACAAGACTCAGGTAAGTCAGTGTGTGTGTGTGTCTGGGGCGGGGAGTGCCGGTGGGGGTAAGGGTCGGGGGGTCCCGGGGAGGAGGGCCCGGGCTCTGAGCCCGCTTCCCGCCCATGTCCCGCAGACGTTTGACAAGCAGGGGTTCCACGCGGGGACCCCGCCGCCGTTCAGCCTGCCTTCCGCCCTGGGGTCCACGGGGCCCCTGAACCCCGGCGCGGCCCCGGGCTACGCCCCGGCCCCGTTCCTGCACATCCTGCCGGCCCACCAGCAGCCGCACTCGCAGATGCTGCACCACCACCTGCAGCAGGACGGACAGGTCAGAGGGCGGCTTCGCGGCCCGCCTCCCCCACCCCCGGCCCGACCAGCGAGGGCGGGGACCCGCTTGGCCGGGGGAAGCACAGATTCCCGTCGGGAACCGGAACGGGAAGGTGCCGAGGGCGGAAGCCAGGGTCGCCCTTCTGGGCCTGGGCCGGTCCCGCTGGCGAGCGGGCACCGGATCCCGGAGCCGGGGACTCCCCGCGGGCCGCCCGGGCCGAGGGCGGCACGGAGTCGGCCGGCTCGGCCCCCGCACCCTCTTCCGGGGAGACCTCGGCTACGGCGGGTCGGTGCCCACAGCCACCGACCTCTCATATCTATTGAGCTCCCCTCCCCGCGCCCCCGGGCACCGTACCCCGTGCGCGACAAGCACGAGCCACGTCCCCTGCCCACGAAGAGCTCCCACGCCAGTCGGGGGCGGCAGCCGTAAAAGGGGCACCCGAGCGGTCGGATGGGTGTACGTTCTGAAGGGGAGAAGAGAGCCGTGCTAGAGATCGTCCGGCTGGGGCCCGGGGGGTGAAGGGAGGTAGCCTGACGGGGCGGCGGAGGCCTCGGGGGTCTGACGGGCGCGTGCTCTCCGGGTCCGTCCGCAGGGGGGCTCGGCCCAGCGCAGCCAGCCCAGCTCCATGCAGCCAAAGTCTCAGGCCAACAAGAGCGCGTACGGCAGCTCTCCGTACTGGACGAACTGAGGCGCGGAGAGGTGCGGCCCAGCCCCCGACGCCCGGCCCCGCCTGGACCCCAGCCTGCTCCCGGACCAGCGGCGACAGAGGAAGAAGTAACCGTGAGCCCGGACGTCTCCGTGGGGGCCGCCGCCCCCCGCCCCGCCGCCGCGGGCCTCGGTCCCCGCCCGCCCCCACCGAACCTCCCCCTTTGATTTGCTGTTGTATGTAATATATTTATGTATGTATTTGTAAATGTAATAGAAGCCTAAATGTGGTGTCTGCCGCCCGCAGCCTTTTTTCTCTGGGTGGGGGTAGTGAATCTCCTCCTCTCCCCCTCCTCCTCTCCCCCCACCCCTCTGCCCCAACCTGGGGGGTGCGGGCTCTGTGCCGTCCCCGAGGCGCGGGGGCCCGCGGGGGCGGGGGGCGGGCGGCCCCGGCACCGCACCCCCTCCCCCCAACCTGAGGTCGGGCGACCGCTGACCTGGCCAAAGCAAGAAGCCTCTGACCCCACAGCTGCCCCCAGCCTCCGGACTCTCCTTCCCACCGTTACTTCGAAGAACTTAATTTTTCAGCCTGTCACGGGACCGACCGGGGCCGGAGTGGGGGAGTGACGCCCCGCCGCCGGGGGCCGCCGGCCACCCCGCTTTTCTTTTCGAGCCGGGGGCCGCCAGGGTCGCTGGGGGCCGGCGGCAGCTCCGAAACTCTTTTCGTACCTAGAGGCTCCCCGGACGTAGCGGTTCCTTGACTTCGATCTCAGCCGCGGCTCCGGCCCGCGGCGGGGGAGGCGGGCCGGCCTCCCTCCTCTCCTCCCTGGGTCCCTCCCGTCCCGTCCCGTCCCGGCCCCGCGCGGGCCCGCCGGAGGAAGCGGCTCGGCCCCCGACGCCCGGCACCGGTTTGGTGACTTGTTTCAGTTCTTTTTAGCCCTTATCCACCCAATAAAGTTCTGAGAGTAATCAGCGGCACGTGTGGCTTGTCTGGGAAGGTGAGGGGGCCGGTTCCCCTGGGGCCGCGGCCTCCGGGCAAGGGGCCGGTGACCCCCTGCACCGCTCCCATTCCCTTCCACCGACAATCCTGCTTCACCCCAGGCCCGGCAAGGACTGGGGAGCTCCGGCGGAGGCCTCGGCGCCCCCTAGACCAAGTGTTGGTGGGGTAGGAGGGAAGAGGAGGCGGTTCCTCGCCTGGAGGCCTCCGAGGCCCAGGGGGTCTGCTGCTCCTCGACCTGTGGGAGTTAAGCTAGTCACCTTTCTTTGCTCAGGCCCCTGCTCCCGCTCGCCCAAGGTAAGCTGGGGAGAAAGACCCTGGGGACCAGTGGGGTCACGGGCCCTCCAAACGGAAACCCTGGGGAGACTGGAAGGAGGCTGCCCCGGCCCATCCCCCTCCCCCCAGCTGTTGGGACTTGGAGGAAGGGCTCATTCCTCATCATGTCCCAGCTGGTCTCCCTCCTCGCCCGCCCAGACTGCAGGTTGGTGGTGTCCACAGGGCGTCCCGGGCCGCCAAGACAGGTTTACAGACAGACAAGCCCGAGGTGAGAATGATGGCAAATAATAATAATGTTGGTATTTGTTAAGCGCTTACTATGTGCAGAGCACTGTTCTAAGCGCTGGGGTAGATACTGGGTAATCAGGTTGTCCCACGTAAGGCTCAGTCTTAATCCCCATTTTACAGATGAGGTGACTGAGGCCCAGAGAAGTGAAGTGACTTGCCCATAGTCACACAGCTGACAAGTGGCAGAGCAGGGATTCGAACCTATGACCTCTGACTCCCAAGCCCGGGCTTTTTCCACTCAGCCACACTGCGCAATTGGATTTAGAAGCTCCGGGCCCAAACCGGCTCCGGACCGGGTCCTCGCAAAGTCCGGAGCAAAACCGTTCAGAGACACCAACCGCCGGCTACCGGGTGCCTCCCGCTCGCTACCCCCTCTGCCTTCCCGTCTTCCCTCCCCGCCTCCGGAGGACGGTCGGTCACCCAGCGGAAGCGGCTCAGTGGGGTGAGGGAGCAGAGACTGTTCGGTCGACCCCTCCTTATTAATTATGGTACTTTTTAAGCGCTTACTATGTGCTAAGCACCATTCTAAACACGAGTAGAAACAAAGTAGGCTGGACCCGGGCCCTGTCCCACATAGGGCTCACACTCGTAATCCCCATTTTACAGGTGAGGCAACTGAGGCCCGGAGAAGTGACTCCCCCAGAGTCACAAAGCAGGCCCATGGCGGAGCGGGGATTAAAACCCATGACCTCTTGACTCCCAGGCCCGCGCTCTACCTGCTAAGCCACCCTGCTTCACCCATGAGAAGTTCCACTGATCTGGGGGAGTAAATGGGCCCAGCAAGATCCCGGCGGAGGAGGTTCTTCGCGCCGAGGAAAGACGTGGTTAGTTCCGTGGGGAAGTAACGATACGGCTGTTTCATTTCACATTTTATTAGTAGACATGTGCAGAAAAAAAACCAAACAGTTTACTGAAGAAGGTGGGGGAGACAACACAAAATGCATCCGTTAGTTAATTTCAGGTAAATTATACCCAAGAAAAGGAAACCACCCGGAATGGCAGCTAGAAAGTCTGGTGCCTTCTACTCATTGCAGAAGAGGGTTGTTGCATCTGAATTTTGTAAACCTTGTGGCTCGTCGGGATGGGCAAGGATGGTGGGAAAGTCAAGGAACGCATGTACAGTCCAGGTAAACACTGTTGCCCTCGATCTTTTTGAGTAACTCTACAGTTCGATTTCATATCACAAAAGAAAAAAACCAACGCGGAAACAAGCGAATGACACATAGGAGGAAGGTGGGTTGGGGGGGAGGAAAAAGAAGGAAAAGAAATCACTAATCTAGCTAATGGAAAAGGCTCTTGGAATTTTTAAAAGAAAGACAAAATCGTGATAACGCATCATTAAAACATCAAGTCTGAAAAATGCACATCATTGGAACGCAGTGGAGACTGCCCATAGCACGGGGGAGACGGATCCTGAGAGATGCCGTAAACTCGTTTCCAACTAAATCCCCGGGACAAGTGGACCACGGCCCAGTTGCTCTCGGCTTCTCTCCTCCGACCCGCGATGGGAAAGCCTGTCCGTTTCCCCTAGAGAGCACAGATCACTTCCCAAAAATGACATATATCTGACAAGTCCTGGGAACGAAGGATTTGGCTCCAGGTGGCACCGGGGAGGATGGGATGAGTTCCACAGAGCCCTTTCGATCGCGTCCGTCCGCCCGCCCCAGTACACGCACACTCGCGCGCAACACACCCGGCCCCAAATAACCTTCCTGAGTGCACCCGCTGCCCTCGGTGACATCATCCCACAGACCCCTTCCACCAGGTGTCTCCTTCCTGAGGCCCGGAGATCTGGGGGCGGTCGACCCGGGCGGGGAGGGGTCCCGGGCAGCAGGGGAGAGATGCCGGAATCTATTCGGGAAAGGGGACTCCCCGATGCCGGGCTGGCTAGCAGCTGCTCCCTGGGGAAGCCTGAGGAGAGGGAGGAGGTACCCGGGTCACCCCAGCACCGGGGGCCGGGGCCCGGGCTCCCTCATCCGGGAGAAGCCTCCGACAAGCCAAAAGCGGGTCACTCTCCAAGCCCATTCGGCCCTCCCCGTGTCGGAAAGTTCAAATCGAACAACAAATCCGTAATCCTCCCTTCCCCTACCCGCCTTCTGCGGGAAAGGGCCGGCCGGAGGGGAAACGAGGGCCCCGCAGAGCGCCTGGCAGATTTACCCAACCCGGCCAGGCCCGCTTCCGCACCGTTAGGCCGACCCCTCCGAACCGGATGGGCCCCCGGCAGGGTCGGGGAAGACGGGGCCGCGGAGGGCGAAGCTGAGGGACTAGTGAAAACCCTGAGATCAGAAGACACGGGGAAGCTCGGCCATCCAGAAGAGCGAAACGTCCCTCCCGCGGCTCCACCGGTCCATCGATCCTTCCTGGCGAGCGTGGCTCGGGGGGCACCCCGGGGAAGACCGTGGCGGGGGCGTCCGCTGCCATTCCGTCTCCTCCCCAGACCCCGGGGGGCGGGGAGAGGGAGGTTTTTCGTTAACGGGGGATGGTTTCCCCTCCGGAGGAGCGGACGTGCTTACGGACGCCCAAGCGGCGGGTGGATGGAGGCTGCTACCACACGGACCTCAGCTGGGGCAGCTGCCGGGTCAACTGGGAAGAGTTCGGAGCGATGGCCATTTTAGACCCCGTTCTCTCCCGGGAACGCCCTCCCCCTTCACCGGCTGCGTAGACAGACCACGAGAAGGAGAGAGGGAGGGAGGGAGGGTTTCTCCCTGCTGTTCCCACCTCCCTGGGCGGGTCCGCCGGCCACCGTCCATCTGACCCGGCCACCGTCCCCCCTCCGCCGCAAGGGATCCGGAGGCAGGCAGGCCGCCTTTATCCGGGTGAGGACCCCCAGAAGGCGGCCCCGGGCAGTAGGAAGAGGCCTCTCCGTTCTGTCCGAGCCTCTGAGGGGGCACGGCAGCTGAATAAGAAGGCCCAGACCTCGGTCCCGGAATGGGACGGTCCCGGAATGGGACGGTCCCGGCCTCTTCCTTGAAACCCTAACACCTCCCCGCCGGGCAGAGTGGGATTCTTCCCTTCGGGGAAGGGTGGGCCGGGAGGCCCCAAGCCAGCCGGGGCAAACGGAGACACCCGGGGCCTAATGCTTCATAACCCTTCCCAGGCCCCGACGCCCCACCCTGCCCTCCGCCGACCGAGAGAGAAAAAACGAAAACCGCCACCGGAGCCAGAGGACGACCCACCTGAAAAATAAAACGGCAACCAAGGGCTCGGTTCTCTGTAAAGTATGAATGTTTATTTCAGGCTTTGGATCCTAGTCAAATTTCAAAAACGAAAATCGGATTCTTTTCCTCTCGGCCTCGGGGTGGCCGAGGTCCGGACGACGAGATTGTTTTCAGGAGGCTGAAAAGGAGTACTGTACCTTTCAGTAACACATTTCATCAAGCTCAGCACACGGTAGCTCACACTCTCGGCCCCACACACCTTCAAAAAGGGGGGAAAAAACCACCACAAGGCTAAACGAATGTGCACACGCTAGTATCGTAAATAGAGCAGCTAAGCCTTGGCAAATTTTTCTGTTTTGTTTTTTTTTTTTTGTTTCGTTTTGTGGGGGTTTTTAATTTTTTTTTCATTTTTCTTTTTTTCCCCTCTCGCTATCCAATAAATGCAGCACTTGTGAACTCTCAAAACCCCAACTGCCCAATGAGTTCCCCGCTTTAAATACATTAAATGTCTGAGCGACTGTATTGAATTCTTCAAGAATCTCAAACACAGACCGAAAAACTGTTGCTCTGTGAACGCCTTGTAGAGACCCAACTGAGAAGGAAATTGGGGGTTTTGTTTTTTTTTTTGTTTTTTTTCTTAAAAAAAAAAAGAAAGAATCATAATACAGTGATGGAAGAGGGGAAAGGAACGCAAGAATTCAGACATTCTGGAGGGCTGCATCCTCTCGGTTAAGAGGTCCATAAAAAGGAGCAAACTCAGATCCGCACACCCGGGACCAGCAGTAAGACACCCACCCCTCCCTGCGTATCGGTTCCGTCGCTGGTCCGCCGCTAGGTTCCCGCCGCTTCCTTTTGGCCCGAGGGGGCGGGGGGCAGTACAGGGACCCGAGGCGGGGACAGGTCACGACTCCTCGTTCCCAGAATCGTCGTCGTCGTAACAGTCGGCGTCTTCCTCCTCCTCCTCCTCGTCGTCGATGTCGTCGTCGTACAAGTCGTCGTAAAGCAAATCTGAGCTGTTGTCATTGGAAGGCACTTTAGTTTGGATGCAGTACTCGGCCAGTGTTGTGGGGACCTTCACGCCGTCCTTCTCTGCCTCGGCCTTGGTCGCCAAAACCTGTTTCCTGGAACGGGAGAGGGGGCGGATGACGGCTTGGGGCCCGCGCACACCACTGGGTCACCCCCGGAGGGCTCCTGCCGCTTTTATAAAAATCCTGCTGGTATTTGTTAAGTGCTTACTATGTGCAGAGCACTGTTCTAAGCGCTGGGGGAGATACAGGGTGATCAGGTTGTCGCAGGTGGGGCTCACAGTTTTAACCCCCATTTTACAGATGAGGTAACTGAGGCACAGAGAGGTTAAGTGACTTGCCCACAGTCACACAGCTGACAAGTGGCAGAGTGGGGATTCGAACCCATGACCTCTGACTCAGGTCATGGCTCTTTCCACTGAGCTACGCTGCTTCTCTTTTATGTCAGCTACAGGACAGATGCCGGGGAGCTTTCCTCCCGACTCTTTGCTCGCCCTTCAAAGCCGGTCCGCCCCCACGCCCCCGTGTCTATCACAATTCACAAGACACCGATCCTCTCCAATTAACAAAAAGTTGGGAGTTGAGAGAGAGAGGATAGCCTGTTATCTGACACTCACTACAGAGGTTTTGTTGGGGGGTTTTTATGGAATTTGTTAAGAGCGTCCTAAATGCCGGGCACTGTACTAAACCCTGGGCTAGATGCACATAAATTGGGTTGGATCCAGTCCCTGTCCCACATGGGGCTCAGAGTCATAATCCCCATTTTACAGATGAGGTAACTGAGATACAGAGACAAGTAAGGTGATTTGCTCAAGGGCAACCAGCAGGTTATTAGTGAAATTGGGAATAGATTACACATCCTCCGACTCCCAGGCTCCACTAGGCCCCACTGCTTCTCACCAGAAGCAGTTTGGCGCAGTAGATAGATCACGAGCCTGGGAGTCACAAGGTCACTGGTTCTAATCCTGGCTCCACCACTTGTCTGCTGGGTGACCTTGGGCAAGTGACTTCACTTCTCTGGGCCTCAGTTCCCTCATGTGTGAAATGGGGATTGAGACTGAACACCCTATGGGACAGGTCCAACTCAATTTGCTTGTATCCACCCCAGTGCTTAGTAGAGTGCCTGGCACACCGTTAAGTGCTGAACAAATATCATCATCATCATATTACAACATCCCAGAAAAGCCCCTCTCTTCTGAGAGCCCACTGTGTTTTACGGCAATTAACGGAGGCTCCTCATCATTTCCTCCCGTCGCCTCCAGTGAAAAGCCCAGGTAGGGGAGTCGACCAATCCCGTGCTCGGGATCAGCTGCAGGTCCATGACGAGCCCGGGTTCCCCTCGACCCTGCCCAGTTCCCGTAAAGGTGGGCGATTCCCGTTCATCCCCCTTCTCCCTCCTCCCCCACCCTCACCCGACAACGAAGCTCAGACAGAGATCCGCCTGAGCCTCCGCAGAGAGCGCCCCAAGTTTTCCCGGGGGATTGGAGTTTTTGATCATGCTGCCAGGCTCCTTACCTAATGATTTCGGCATACTCCTTGTCTTTCCCTTTACTGTCCCTCCATTTCCTGAACATGACTGAAGCATCCACATTGGCTGGAGAAAAGGTGTTGGGCTCATTAAGCAGGGAGATCACACTCAGCAAGATAGTCCTGGAAAAATGAGAGGCAGGTCAATCAATCCGAGCAGAGCACACTGTACTAAGCATTTAGGAGAAACCAACACAACAATATAATAGACACAGTCCCTGCACACAATGTCTAGAGTCAGCTCTATACACTCATGAAACGACAGCAATACCTGCAGCCCTGAGATTCCAGGGCAATTTACACAAGGATTCTGCCTTTTTGAACTCAAGGAGACAGATGAGTTTTTTTGGTCACTACTTCAAAAAAACCCCCCCAAAACACACAAAATAATCATATTGGATAAGCTTGTATTTTGTTTTGTTTCAGGGAACGGGAGAGAGCGCTGCAATCACTTATTCTCTTTTCCATCAAGTTTCCATCAAGAGTACAGCAGGCGCACTCCAGAGTCGGTGGTTTTTCTGAATTTTGGCCCCACGAGATGTCAGCCACCAAACTGAACTGGCTGGAGGAACTGCCGGGAGCGGGTGGGAATGGGCCCAACCCCACAGCAAATCCCAAACAAAACCACTTGGCAGGTCAGGGGACCCCAACGGGACACCCTATGAGGCCAGCGCTGCTTCGTCTCACAGCAGGGTCCCAGCAAGGGGAAGCAAGGACCGTTGAGTCACCGAGACCCAACTGAGGAAGGGAAGAAGAAAGAAGCAGCAGCCTGGGTCACCCGGAATGACGAGCCGTCTTCAAAGTAAGGGCAGAGCAAGGCCCGGGGACAGTGCCGGGCCGGACTGCCATCCAGGGCGGGAGAGGTGGTGGAGGGCAGAGTTACACAAGAGCTTGGCCAAAATCCTTCCCTCAACGAACAGACCAAGGGCACCTGGGGAGAATCTGCCGTCGCATGAACTAATGCTGGTGAGAGTACAGGTAGGCTCCCCCAAGCTGCCACCGAGGCAGGAGGAGGGATTTCTGCTGTTTCAGACCATCAGACCATGAAAACCCACAGAAAAAACTCCACCTGCTCTTCCCAGGACCCTCAAACCGAGCTGACAGTCATAGTGGATGGGGGATTAGGGTTCCTCCTATCCCCCTTTTCTTCTGAAGAGTAATAGCAAAAGGGGAATTGAGAGGGAGAGTCACTCCCAATGGGAAGGTGCAGAAAAGGAGAGAATGAATGCACAGAGAGAGACAGGCAGGCAGAAAGGCGAGTGCTCTGAAATCTCTCCTTGGACAAATGGAGGAGTGATCCAATGAGGAGCCCAACTGAAGCAGCCTGCTCAGTTTGAGGAGTCCTGGACTTTAAAGGAGGAACTCCCCCCACCCCTCTCTGGCAGACCCCCTGGCTGGATGAGCAGGACATCAGAGTTGGCTTCCCCTGAAGCTCCGCTCTCCTGTCCTTTCTCTTGGAATCAACTCCAACTCACTGGAAAACCTGAGGTGCTCTCTCTCTCTCACACACACACCCATCTTTCTTTGCTCTGAAGAGGATGCTGATGGCGGTGAAATTTATCCACAGACCCCTTAATGGCTGAGACTGTCCTAGCCTCGCTGTGTGCCCACAGAGATGGTCAGCAGCCTTTCGCCTATACAACAGCTGTTCCCAAACAGTCTGAAGTCTTGATGGAAGCTCTAGACTGTGAGCTGGTTATGGGCAGGGAACTTAAATGCCTACTACAATGCTCTGCACACAGTAAGTGCTCAACAAATACGACTGAATGAATGAACGGGTCTTCTAATTCTGTTGTACCATATTCTTCAAAATAGGCACTTCCTGCTGATCGACTGATTTCCCCTTAAGGCTGTGCCCACAGATCCACCCCTACAAATTCAATAAGGCCCATTTTCTAGTTAGTTGCGGGGAGGGGACAGAACTCGGGGATCCTGCTGAGCCAAGCTTTAATCAATGCACAAGTATCTGAGGCCCTAGGAGGAGCGTAGTTAGGAGGAAAAATCCAGGCCCTTGCCCTCAAGCAACTTAGTCTGATGAGGGAGACACGCCACAGGTCACGTACATTCAGTGGAAAAGAAAGAACTTCCAAGACACCATCGGTAGCAGCAGAAAATATGGAGAAGAAATGTAGTAACCTGGTATACGTGTACGATAGCTAAAGGAGCGTGTGCTAGTTTGCTTCTGCTGTGCTTTTCCAAGCACTCAGCATTGCCCTCAGTAGGTGCTCCAAAAATACCGCTGCCAATACTAGTCATTTCACTTTCTGGATGGGGGAAAAATAATGGATAGTTTCCTTTGGGGGTCGCTGCCCAAAGAATTGCATTTATGTCTATTACTGACTGTCTCCCCCTCTAGACTGTAAGCTCATGGTGGGTGGGGAATATGTGTTTATTGTTGCATTGTACTCTCCCCACTGCTTAGTATAGTGCTCTGCACACAGTGAGCACTCAAAAAATACAACTGACAATGTTTTTTATACATTTAGACTAACGCCTGCCCTTCCCTCCAGACCGTAAGCTCCTTGTGGGCAGAGACCGACTCTGATATAGCATACTTTCCCAAGTGCTTAGTGGAGTGCTCTGCATACAGTAAGTGCTCCATAAATACTATCGATGGACTGACTGAATTCACCGGCAACCCAGCTAACGGATGGCCGTATCTGTCACGAGAAGAGAATCCCTCACAAGGGGACCGTGGTCCCGTCCGATTCCACAAGCTGGACGGACTTGATCCGTGTCAATAACAAGGGGAGGAGGGGCTGAACTGAGGTGGTTCCAGGTAGGTGAGAAAGAGGAAAAGACCAGGAGGCTCAGAATTTGGGCAGCTTGTGTTAAGTAATGCTCCCATGACACTTTTCACAACAGCAGAGATGTTGCTTGGCCAACTTCCAGTGTAGGAAATTACAACATCTAAAATCCTTTTATAGCTTCGACTTGTGTCCGGGGGGGTGGCGTGCAGGATGGAATCTTTGATTTTCTCCCCAAATGCCCCAAGATGCTGCTGCCTACCGCAGCAAACACTCCCTATTCAGCACACATCACGTGCTGTGACAGGTCACAAAGAATTAAGCAAGAAAGGGGAGTTGGTGCCAAAGAGTATACAAAGAAATTAGTTTTTGTACGAATTTTAACACTTGCTCAAAGTTCTCAGGAAAGATTGATGCAGGGCACGAGCCCTGGCGAGAAAATTCCAGTGACAGAAAATGCAGAATCCAAAAGTTCCCACTGTCCCTTTAAGAAACTGCACACTTCAGAGTGAAACATTTCCAAAGAGCCCACTTGGCAGGCTAAAAAGCCTAGGCAAGCAAGTTATCTGTACCAGTTTCAAAATCCATTTTTGGATTTGTGACCAGATGGGACTTCACCCTCTGGGGGAAAGCAGGGAATGGAGTGCCCCCATCTCCCTCCCCTACCCGCCTTAGGCTTCTTCCCCCAGCAATCACTATTTCCTCTGGCATCCCCCGTTACCTGACATTCTGGGTAGGGTTCCACCTCTCGGAGGGCAGTTCTCCACTCTGTGGGTCATCTACTGGTGGATGAAGAATCGAAATGCACACATCTCCATTCTAAGAGACACAAACGTCAGACTCGGTAATCACACACGGGCCCGAAAGCACACGCTGCCCCAACCGAAAGGAATGGCGGGTCTGATGCCAAGCGGCTTCCGGCTGAGTTTAGGGACAAAGGCTGAACCGAGTTTGATCTGTTTTTAGAACATTCCCTTTAGAATGCATTTTGCGTCTCTTCCCCTGTCTTCTGGGTGGTTTTCTCCCTCAGTCAGCAAACACCCCTCATGGAGTCTCAGTCTTCTCAAAAGCAGTTCATCAGTCACCATCAATGCTATTTACTGAGCACTTATTGTGTGCAGAGCACTGTATTAGCCTTTGAGAGATTATAAGACAACAGAGTTGGTAGACACACTTCAGATTCAACTTGTTTGGAGAAGGGAGGCGATGGCAAGGTGGCTGGCAAGATGGCGAGAATCACCTCTCTTGTCTCAGTCTCACTGCCTTGACGTAGAACTCCTCCTCCCACCAAGCCGCATCAGAAAGACTCTCCCCTCCACCCTACTTTCGTCATAAATATCTCTAGAGAAAGATCTTGGGACCCACCTGGGTATCACTTTGAAGTACTTTGCATTCTAGCTTCAGAAAGTTTTCGAATACCATACCTACATCTCCCTCGCTGCCATCACAAATCCAACTGGTCTTGTCCAATACTCGGTTCCAGGGGGCCAGACCAATGCCCCGTCCATCTAAGCTGTCCATCTCTGATAACGGTGCCAGGACGCCTACAGAAACTGTGTGATTGGAACTTCCTTGACATAGAACTTCAGAGTTTGGGGAGAAAGTTGGGCACGTTGAAAGTTTTGTCCTCAACAACCTGTTTCTCATCCATGAGTCCACCCCAGCCCTTCTTGGACCAACTGGTATGTCCTCCCGCACAACCTCTGTGGTAATAAATGCCACATACTCTCCAGCCAGTGACTGAAGTAGTTCGTCTTTTGATTCTGAACCCATGTGTTTCAGTGGATTTGGTAAACAATGCCTCGCCCATCCCTCTTTTTAAGTACGTACACTTTAATCAAGCCACCTCTTCCCAGACTAAATAGTCCCTAATCTCCAACAGAAATGCTCCAGAGCTCTGGTTACCTTGACTGTCCTCTGGGACTTTCTCCAGCTCAAATGATATTCCAGGACTACTCAAAACTGGGGAGCGGGGCTGGGGGAGGAATATTCGAGGTGATAGAGGCCAGGGAAATGAGAGAAGCAAAAGCTTCTGGGGAGAGGTCAGGTGCTCGGTCTTCGCCACTCTGTGCTCCAAGTAGCCAGAAGACATTTTTAACAAGATGCACAATAGCAGAAGTGGGCAGAGGAGTTTGCTGAGAGCCAGACACAGACTCAGAAGTTCCATGAGAGCAGTTAGCAAGAGACTATGAATAATAATCATTATGGTATTTGTTCAGAGCATGCTCTGTGCCAGGCACTGTACTAAGCGCTGGGGTGGATACAAGCAAATCGGGTTGGACACAGTCGCTGTCCTACATGGGACTCATCTGGTAAAATCCCATTTTACCAAGTGAGGTAACTGAGGCACAGAGAAGTGAAGTGACTTGCCCAAGGCTACACAGCAGAAAAGTGGCAGAGCTGGGATTATGGAGGATGAAGCAGTAATTCTCACGGGGGGGGGTGGGGGGGGGTTTGGGAGGGGCGGGGTGGAGGAGGCAGGGGTTAGAGAAGATTTCCAAGGAATTTAAAAGGAGAGCAGCTGCCTCGTTATTCTTCCCGGCTAACCCTCTGGCTGCATCCCTTCTGCTCACTGTCCCTTCTCCCCTTCTCTCATGCAGGCCCCTTTCTCTATCCCTGATCCTCTCCTCCCCGGAGGGACACATTGACCGACTGCTCTGAACTTTTCGATTTTTTCCAAGGGAAGAATTAAAGTGGGACTTGGGAACTTCAGAAGGAATCACTAAGTGGGGGGGGGGGGGGGGGGGGGAGCAAAAACCCTTTAAATTGTTTGGGATGGGCAAAAACAGGAATCCTAACAAAACTGAAGGGATATCTTTACTAAGGATGCCCCAGTGTAGCAATCCTACATGAACACTGATATGGATAAAAATGTCAAGATACTCATTTTATTCCAATCAATCAAGGGTACTGAGCATTTACTGCATGTCGAGCCCTATACCAAGTGCTCGAGAGCGTTCAGTGGAGTTGGTAGACACACTCCTTGCCCACGAGGAGCTTCCGGTCAGTCTCCATCTATTGAGTCCTTCCAAAACTCCTTCCCCTCTTTAAAGGTTGACAGACCTAAATCAACGCGGCTGAGACTCTAAAGAGAATAACTACCTGCATAAAGCACAAACACCCAGCAGCTTCTTCAAGCCCCAAACTATTGTAGCTGTTTACAGATATATGCCATGGCTCTAAAAGGCCAATAAAACCAAGAAATCTGTATGCACGAGTACATTACGTTCGGCATATCGTGCGATTCATGTTTGAAATCGAGGCCAGCCATGCTGTCGGCCTAGTGGAAAGAGTACAGCTCTGGAAATCAGGAGGCCAGGGTCTAAACCTGGCTAGTAGGGGAAAGCCAGCCAGGGTTACTGCTTCAGTGGGGAAGGTTTCTGACTGAAGAAACACCCGGGGCATTCCACGATGGGGCACGAATCCTGAAAGACAGCCGACCGCAGTGGCTCCCCGAAGCCACAGCTGTCCGCTGGGTTAAGGCGCTGCGGCCCGGGCCCATGTGGTGGTCCCTTTGCCGTCAGCGGGTCCCGCATAAGCGAGAAGACTTTGGTGCCCCTCACGACGTGCTGCGGCCCCGTGTCCTCGCTCGTCGCCCACGCCGACCCAGCGGGGACAAAAGCGTGGGAACGGGAGCGGCCCAAGCCTCAGCACGTGGGTCCTCGGCCCCAAAGTCACACACTGAGGTTCACCCGTCTGTCACTGCCGCCCTGAGATCATCACCCATCGCCCTTTAGTTTTTATGCCAGTAAATGTAAAATGCCGATCCTCTAGGCAAGTAGGGGCTGCCGGATCTGGATCAGTCTCACGGCTCATTACGGAGGGAATGTGTCCGCTATCATATTGTACTCTCCCAAGCACTTTAGTACAGTGCTCTGAACGTAGTGAGTGCTCAATAAATGCCACCGATAGACTGATAACGTATCACTTTATTTTCTAAGACAGAAGCAACATCACAGGAGACCCAGGCCTCTGAACCACAAGACAAAAACATGACACAGCTGTGGGTCATGATTCCAAGGGGTGGGAAAGAGGAGGGGAAAAGGCTCAGGGAATAGGTATTCCCAAAGGTTGGGAGGCAACAGTAAATAAGACAGCAGGCCTGGGTGGCCTACTGCCAAAAGGGCTGGAGCAGGAGAAGGGCTGAAGCCTGCCGTCGCCACGATGACAGAATACATCCGCATTTTACGTGCGCGAGCTGCACGGCAAGCGAAGACGAGCCGACGGCTCGGCCGCCCCGTCGGCACGGAGATGAGGCAGATGGCACGAAATCCAAGGGCGCTTTCTATGGTACCGTTCAAACACATCATGAAAAGATCGCTGAATGAAACAAAAACTTTTCTGAGTTCATTTCAAAACCAAATCTAGGTCCCTTGCCAGTTTCAATGACTCTTCCTTCTTGATTCATCTCACTTGGTTTCTGAGCCATTTTGGTTCATAGGAAGAATCTAAAAACTCAAGATGAAACTTGCAGCTTTGGCGGGGTTCTACAGTGTAAACCTTACCACCTTGGGCAAACCTTTCACCAAAACTCCCTGTTCTTACCATTTCAGCATTCCGAACCAGCCGGCTCGGCGAAAGGTTAATGCCGTCTTTTTTGCGCTCCACAATACTGCCCTACAGTGTGTTACAACGGAGGAGGGGGGAGAGGAACACCCTATCTATCTCCAACAAAATACACCTAAGTTTCAGGTACTGTAAATACTGCACCCATCCATTTCAATCCCGCCTTTAGACTGGAAGCTTCCCGTGAGTGGGGATCGTATCTACCAACTCTATTGTGTCGTACTTTCCCACGTGCTTAGTTCAGTGCTTTGCACACACCAAGTGCTGAGTAAGATAAACATCAACTGAATGACTGATCAGAAATACTGAGGAACTGTGTTTGGCTTTTAAAAATAAAACCCAAAATCCACTATTCCCCCCACAGTTAGGCATGATACCAACATGGGGATGGGAGTCTGCTGACTTCACCCAAAAACCATTCAGGCGGTTTTCTCTCACTCTGATTCTGCAGCTCTCTGTACAGCAAGCCCCAAACCACTGCCAGACTCTCCATTTGTAAAATTACAAAACCCAACCGGTTCCTAATCTGTGGTGACATACGGGATCGGACCCATTTATCTGAAGCGCATTAAGGAAGAAGTGGAACGAGAGCGGGAAAGGTCTGCATGGGCACACACTCATATTAGCAACCTGCATCTTTCCTCCCCGTACTACTCTATTCATTATTCCCAAAGGTCCTAAAGCTAGGCAATCACATTAATGAGGTGGACTTCATCTATCCAAGTCGACTTTTTTTTTTCCTTTCTAGCCTCAAGGAGTGCCGACTAGGCTAGGAAACTGAAGCACTGAGGTAATGGACCCGGGCAAATCCACAAATGCCTACACAGGATTACGTACTTTTCCCTCTCAACAGTAGTTTCCATACTTCCTACCAAGGACTTGCTCTCTTTCACAACTTTCTGGCCCACAAGCAAGCCTCGGTGGCTACTTAAAGTTTTCAGGGTGCCACCCCTTTCACTGAGGGGCCTAGCAGTAGTGCACCTGGGAAAAAGAGAGACAGTGTGGCCTAGCGGATAGACCGCAGATCCGAAAGTCTGAAGGACCTGGGTTCTAACTCCGGCTCCGCCACTTGCTCGTTCATTCATTCATTCATTCAATCATTCGTTCATATTTACTGAGTGCTTACTGTGTGCAGAGCACTGTACTAAGCACTTGGGAAAGTACACTACAACAGACACATTCCTGTCCACGACAAGCTCACAGTCTAGAAGGGGAGACAGACATTAATATAATCAAATAAATTACAAATTGTGTACCCAAGTGATGTGGGGCTGGGAGGGGGCGGTGTGAATAACGGGAGCCAGTCAGGGCAAGTCACTTCGCTTCTCTGGGCCTGAGTTACCTCAGCTGGAAAATGGGGACTAAGACTGAGTCCCAAGTGGGGCATGGACTGTGTGCAACCTGATTTGTATCTAATCCAGTGCTTAGTATGGTGCTGGGCACACAGTAAGCACTTAAATACCATTTTACTTTTTTTTTTTAAAAAAAAAAAAAAGCTCTTTCTGCCCCAAGCACCAGCAAAGCTGCCATAGCCCAAATCTAAACAAACACGGTTGGGTAGGATGGGGAGGTAGGGGTGGTGGGTGAAGAGAAGACAGGGGTAAGGGGCATCAGTAGGCAGCTCACCCAGGATCCTCCACCAGATGGCAGAAACAGCGCTGACCCTGAGAAAGCCACAGATGTGGTTCCCTGGCTTGAGGCCCCTGGGGAGAGGGGAAAAGAGACTCGTGCCACTTCGACGGTCCGCCCGCGCTGTCTGGGCTGGAGAATCCTCGCCCCAATCCACCTGGGGAGGGCATTTCCGCCCCTCGCCACAGCGGGCACGGAGGGGAATTCCCACCCATCCTGGATGGTCCCATGGGGCGGGAGCTTTTTGGTCGGCGCGCAAGTGGGGCACACGAGAAGGGCTTGCGACGGCTGGCGCGGTGGCTAAGCACCCACCTGCCCCGTCGCTTCCCTGGCCCACGCTCGGCACACCAGCAGCCGCGATCAGGGCACCTGGCACTCGATACCGGGGTTGCCCTTGCCCCTGGCACGCGTGTGGGATGAGCGGTTTCCTTCTCCACCCGGCACGGCTGGCCTGCCTTGGCACCATTTCCCACCGGTGGCATCGGGGAGGCGGTGTGTGCCAGGGAAGGGCCGGGGAGGTGAGCGTAGGGAAACGCAAGAGATCTCGGACCACTCTGCAAAGTCGGTGCAGCGCTATGAACTCGTAAAAGCGATCTTACCAAGCCGAAAGTCCCTGCTGAATTCTATTTCTTAGACACCGTGTCTTTCAAGGGACTAACGGGCAGAGAGACGGTTCAGAGTGTCGACCTACGTGGCTGCTGGACTTGGATCTGCCGCAGGTGCCACAGCCAACCTCACCACACACTTTCAGGGTCACCGATTAAATGCCGAGTTATGCTTCCCCCCCCTCCAAAAAAATGAGTGCCAAGCTCGGCCACCTGTGTCAAAACGATACCAGCTGCTTCACTTGGGCATGCTGGCTGAGGATTAACGGCCTTAGAATGTCCGGGGACCTTCTGCATAGAGAATTTGAGTGGAGACTCCACAAGCAGGGCGAACGGAAGAATCTCTGAACGGAAAGCACCGCCCGACCTCCCGACGGTTATTCCCTGGGCCGTGGGACGCTGCTAATTCAGGTAGCCCGGGGCACATGTGAGCTAGGGGCAAGGTTGGGAATCACAGCAACAGCTTCCAGGCTACTGGAGAGTCTGCTCAGTCGTCCATCTCTTTCCAGCTGTCCAAAACGCAAACGGGCGGCAAGAGCGTGTGTGTGGCGCTGTGTCGGAACACAAAGGAGCATATACGCTTTTCATTGCTCAGGCTGTCCATGATTGAAGTTGTCATCTAATCGAAAAGATTTGGTTCATTCATTCAATAGTATTTATTGAGCGCTTACTATGTGCAGAGCACTGTACTAAGCGCTTGGGATGAACAAGTCGGCAACAGATAGAGACAGTCCCTGCCATTTGACGGGCTTACAGTCTAATCGGGGGAGACGGACAGACAAGAACAATGGCACTAAACAGCGTCAAGGGGAAGAACATCTCGTAAAAACAATGGCAACTAAATAGAATCAAGGCGATGTACAATTCATTAACAAAATAAATAGGGTAACGAAAATATATACAGTTGAGCGGACGGGTACAGTGCTGTGGGGATGGGAAGGGAGAGGTGGAGGAGCAGAGGGAAAAGGGGAAAATGAGGCTTTAGCTGCGGAGAGGTAAAGGGGGGATGGCAGAGGGAGTAGAGGGGGAAGAGGAGCTCAGTCTGGGAAGGCCTCTTGGAGGAGGTGATTTTTAAGTAAGGTTTTGAAGAGGGAAAGAGAATCAGTTTGGCGGAGGTGAGGAGGGAGGGCGTTCCAGGACCGCGGGAGGACGTGACCCAGGGGTCGACGGCGGGATAGGCGAGACCGAGGGACGGCGAGGAGGTGGGCAGCAGAGGAGCGGAGCGTGCGGGGTGGGCGGTAGAAAGAGAGAAGGGAGGAGAGGTAGGAAGGGGCAAGGTGATGGAGAGCCTTGAAGCCTAGAGTGAGGAGTTTTTGTTTGGAGCGGAGGTCGATAGGCAACCACTGGAGTTGTTTAAGAAGGGGAGTGACATGCCCAGATCGTTTCTGCAGGAAGATGAGCCGGGCAGCGGAGTGAAGAATAGACCGGAGCGGGGCGAGAGAGGAGGAAGGGAGGTCAGAGAGAAGGCTGACACAAGGCTGGTTGAAGGCTGGTTGTCTCGGACTATTTCCTAACACCCTCCTAAACCTCTAAATCCCAATGTTCTCAGCATTTCAGAAGAGGCGGGGCAAAGGAAGAACGATATCACATAAAACCTAGAGGGGTACTACCTCCTGCAGGGAGGAGGTCTACCACTGTTTCCCGAGTTTGCCATTCTTTTCTGAAAATACTTTCTCATATCAAAGATGATCATGCGAAAAAACCAGAAAGCCTACCAACCTAAGAAGACACTCATTCAATCATATTTACTGAGCATTACTGTGTGCAAAGCACTGTACTAAGCATTTGGAAAGTACAAAGCACCTGTCCCACCTTCTGATGCAGTCAGAATCATGGAATCTGATGGCAAAACGGCAGTGAGATTCAAGCGTGCTAGAGACTGATTGCCTAAAACACTTAGGGGAACTTTTCCTCCGTATGGATGACGACACCATAAAGATGACACCATTATCAGGGATCAATCAATCAGTGGTATTTATTGAGGGCTTACTGTGTGCAGAGCACTGTACTGAGCGCTTGGGAGACGACCACACAGTGTCCGTGGACATGTTCCCTGCCCACAACGAGCTTATGGTCTAGAAGGGGAGTCAAAGAAATATCAGTCCCCTTGTAACAATGACTTTTAAACATTTGCCACTGCTGACGACACCCTCCGTCTCTTCCTCCCAGCAACGTTACTTCTCCTCCCCTATCGACTCATATGCCCACAGTTTCCACCAGTTATTCCAGCCTGATGACTCCCTTCTAAGGCCCCAGTTCCCTCTCTTCACCCTCTGTTGCTCCTGCTGACCTTGTCAGGTACTTGGCTGCCAAGATTGAAACTATCAGGTATGGGCTTCCCAGGTCCTCCTCACCTCCCCTACGCCATTCCACCTCGACTCCCTCATCCTTCCTAGCTATGTCAAGAGATTGCCCATCTGCTCCCTCTACCCCCTGGCCTTTGACTCCATCCCCTTTCACCCCCTAAAATCCCTTCCACCCACTTTGACTCCCTCCCTGACCACCATCTTCAACCACTCCATCTCTGACTTCTCCTTCCTTCTGCCTTCAACCATGCTCCTGCCTCCCTGTATTTAAAAACGCCATCCCCTTCTGATTATGCTCCTATCCAAACTCTAATGGGTTGTTCACACACACCTATTTCCATTTAATGAAATAATAATTGTCAAATTTATTAAAGGTGCTAAAATGTAATAACAACAACAAAAATTATAAGGCTATTTGTTAAGCATTTACTATGTGCCAAGCACTGTTCTAAGTACTAGGGCAGAAAGAAACAAGATAATCAGGTCAGACACAGTACCTGTCCTGTATGGGTCTCACAGTCTAAGTAGGAGAGAGAACAGGCGTTGAATCTCCTTTTACAGATGAGGAAACTGAGGCCCAGGGAAGTTAAATGACCTGCCCCAGGTCACAGAGAAGGTAACTCAGCTGGTCATCCAGCAGAAAAATGGTGGAGCCAGCATTAGAATCCAGGTCCATCTGACTCCTGGGCTCAGACTCTATTCATTAGGCTGCACTGCTTCTGTTCATTTGTAACCATGTTCCTTGTGGGTGCCTTCATTCTGCGGAAGCTGGTATCCAGCCTTGCAGATTGCTCGTGGCCCGCTGCCAACTGTTGTATTTTACTCTCCCAAGCACACAGTATAATGCTCTGCATAGAGTAAATGCTCAATACCATTTCCCAACACTGGTTATACCGTGACAGAGTCTGGAGAGCATCAAGCCAAGGCAGGTGCAGCTCTGAGCACCTGGCCAGGCCCATGGTGACCTGAACATACTTCAGGTCCTGCAGCCGCACACTGACACAACTGATGAGGTGGCACTCCTCAAATTTTGGGTGCACCCACAGTGTCTCCCTAATCCCTCAGTCGGGAAGCAGAAGATGGCTCTGGCAGTTTACAAGTGTTAGCAACTCTGAGCTAGAGTTTGGCACAATTCCTGATTAGAGGGAGACCACTGTTATCTTCCCAATCCCATGTGGTCTACTGATTTTTTTTAATTTTTTTTTTTTTAACACAGTGATACCAACAACACCTGACAAACTGATCATCTTGGGGGACTGTAAACACTCAGGTTGAGGGCAATATTGAAATACATAAAAATTATGTGAAACGCTGCAAAAGAACCTACTTGAGGGAGACTGCTTCTTGCAAGGGAAGTACCTCCCCGAGCAGCAGGATTTAGTTCTGTAAATCGTTTTTAATGATAACTGGGCAATAAACTGAAATGTCAGTTTATACACACTTAGACTGAGAGCCTGTGTGGAACAGGGACTCGTCCAACCTGATAAACTTGTATCTACCTCAGTGCGTAGAGCAGTGCTTGACATAAATTAAGTGCTTAATACCTTAAAAAACAAAACATGCACAACAGGCTGCTCAATAAGGTACAAATTTTCAGGACCTGGACTCTTCTGCCCTGCAACTCCTGGGCTAGAACCACCATCAACGTGCTCAGTTCAGCTCCAGGAAATGGATTATCTAAGTGTCTGCTAGACCCAGTCCACACCTACAGTGGTGGCTAGAACCACCATCGATGTGCTCAGTTCAGCCCCAGGAAATGGATTATCTAAGTGTCTGCTAGACCCAGTCCACATCTACAGTGGTGGAAGATGAAGGGATAGAACCTTTCTGTCACCTATAAGAGTCTGAGTGGTACCCTGAAAGAAGAGCTTGGGATTGCCCAGTGGCACTTCTGGATTTCCGAATGGGGTTTCTTGGAAAAACAACAGTGGCGCTTGAAAGGTAATACTTTTCTAAAGCACTCAACCAGGATTCATAAGCTAACCTCACAGTTGGCATCTAGCATCAGGCCTCACCTACCAGAAGATCATGGCCTTGGTATTAATCCCCAGAAGGCTCTAAATGCACACCATCAAGTGTTTCCAGATCAAAAAGAGAAGGGAAATTCTCCCAGTCAAATTCCATATCATTATTCAAAGGCGAAGGGCAGAAATGCATTTACATGGCTCCTTGACCCCTGACTGAATACCTTATTTTCCCACGCTATTCACCCTCCCCTCTGCAACGCCTACACTCTTGGATGGATACCCCTTTAGCACTTTGATACTCACCCGACCCCCCAACCCCCTACCATTCTAGACTCCCCTTACCAGCTGTAGACTGTAAGCTCTTGCTGAGCAAGGATGTGTCTACCGATTCTCTAGTATTGAAATCTGCCAAGCGCTTAGTGCAGGGCTCTGTACGCAATAAGCACTCAATAAATACCACTGATTAGATGATCAAAGTGCAAATGCTATTACATGCACACTGAGCTCCTAACCCTCCAGGACCAAGACTAATGGCCAGTCTCTTTTAAAATGCTGGCTTTCGCCTAAGTAAGACAAAACTCGTTTCGGTTTGAAGATGATGAAAGATTTAGTCTCAGTTTCGAGTCAATACCTGGATTTTAAATTAGCTAATAACTAGAGCTTAGATTTAGTCATTAACTATGTGGCATGATCGATATTTTCTCTATGCGGCTGTCAATGGTTACTACCACTCGATTAGGCTATGAGGCCATCTCCAAGCAAACTGCATATTTGGGGGGAAAAAAAACCCTGAGAAGTTTCTAGTGGTAGTCTCTTACCTCATAAATGTTGGGATGCCACATTTTGGTCAGGAATCTGAAGGTAGGTGGTGAATATGGATAGTCAATAGGAAATTTAATATGAGCCTGGAATGAGAAAGATACAAAATACAAATAAGTGATATTAGTTACTGGACCCCCCTAACGATGCACCTACTTAACACCTCACCCCTCAAGAAGACCAATAGAGCAAAGCTGCCCTTTCTAGGGGGTTGCCAGCTCACAAAGCAACTATAAAAACACGATCGTTTAAATTTAGTGCTGCCTCGAGGGGCAATGTCCACACTTCCACTCTAAGTCTTCATTTCCAAACATTTGCAGAGAGCCTCCTAAAACGACGCCAAGCTGTCAAGCTAAAGAAAGGCTGCTCTAGAAAAACTAACTTCGGGAATCGTGGCCCTCCACTGGCAGCTCTTGCCAAAACACTCAGACATGAGGCACTGCCAAAGTAATCGGTATTAAGCTGAGTATCAATCGATTTTAACTAATGCTAAGAGATTCTGAGACCCTAAAAGCACCGTCCAAATCCAAAAACGCTAAGAAGATGCAAAATTTTGGTTGCGGCACGTACCTGGAAGGGGGAGAGGGGAGAGACAGGGAAAAAAAACAACCTCCCAAAGCATCCTCCTCACTTTTGAGCTACAACAAGGCAGTGATGAAGAGGTATGGCTCCAGAGTGGGTGATGCAGACAGGGGTAGGCTGAAGTCAAGGTTGAATATCAAGGATGAATAAGATTTGTCTGACTCTGGAGCCAGAGATGAGCTCACTCCACGTTCTTAAAGCAGTCATGTTACATTAGGACACAAAACAATAGTGCAGGCTTCGTAGTTGAAATATTCTAGGGTAACCTATTCACACCACGACAACTCCCCATTTCAGGCAGATGAGGTATTATGAGGCCGCCTGCTATAAGTCAATAAAGTCAGAAGCAGGGCCTTCCCACCCAAGTTTTCCTGCTGTTTATGGGTCCCTAGCAGGAAACAATTTAACATCCCCACACATCAATAATTCACGATACAAAAACGTTTCCCCCCACTAAAAAATGACTTGGTACTCCTCAATAAAAATGTATATAAGAAAGTCCCCACCAAAGCAACTTGATAGAGACTAATATTAGACACTCTTAAAGTGGCACAGTGCTGTGGCAGTGTCTACTGGCTTTGGAGATGCAGACCCATTATGTGGAAACAAAGGCTAAGTGTTGATGTTCCAAAACCCTCAAAAGTTAAACAAAAGTCTAGGCCAAAGAAAACTCTAAAAGGAGCAAACTGATCAGAGCATTTTAAGAGCTCTCAACCAAGATTTTGGAACCTCACCTGCTTTGAACCCAAGGCACAAGAATAAAATCCTCAAGGCACAAGGATAAAATCCTCACCACAAAAAACTCACAGAGGTTAAGCCTCAGCTGGGACAGCGGTAGCAAAAGTAGGATTTTGTTTTGTTTTCTTCTTGATGAGCCTGTCAGGAGACTCATCCCCAAGTGTTCACTATGAGAGTCAGAGGCACCCATGTGGTGCCAATCAGTTCCAACCTTCATTTAACTCCTCTTTGGGGACTGGGATAGCTCACTGTAAAAATCTCCCGACAGTATGATTGCAGGGACAAACTTCCACCTCAAAATGGTGATTTTCCCCCAAGGTAATTTAGACTTTTAGCAACAGAAATCGAGACTTTTTTGTGTAAACTGCCAGAACAGCATCTACATTGGAAATCTGTCTTCAACCTTGGGGAGGGAGGCGGGAGGGACCCAGAAATCAACGTCGGCAGTCATTTATAGGATGGTAAAATGCAGCTTCCTCCTCCCTAAGAGGCCTTGTTATCACGCAAGCCAAGCTGCAGACTCATCACTTGCTTTTATTATAGATTATGCGGTTGGGTCAGGAGGGCCGGGGAGCAGCATTCTGTTCCGGAGGCGGTAAATATAAACCATCCGTTTGGAGTGAGCACAGTGCATAGACGGGAAAAATCACAAAGTCCAAGAATGGGGAGGGGCTCAGTGAAGTCTAGTCCAGTGCTTCGGCCTTCCGCAACTATATCCAAATCCGTCTCAAGTGAGTAGCTCTTCCCAAAACTCTCCCGGAGAGTCACAGCCCGGCTCTATAATCCCATCGTTAGCAGCATCTTCCTTAGATCTAACCTAAACCTTTCTTGCCATAATTTGATCTTTATTTTCTTTTGCTTTGTCCTCAGGGAATTTGGAGAATAGCTAGCTGGTTCTCCATGCTCTGGTCACAACGACCTTTCATATCTATGAAGACCTTTAAGTCACAGTCTACTCTTCGACCGCATGAAAAATTCTAGTTCCAGTTTCGCCCTCAGATCTCCCCTTAACCCTCTCCAAGCTCTTTTCGTCTCCCTGAATCTTCTTCCGCTGCAATCACAGTCGCTCCGCTCATATTTAAATCATTTGCTCTTGCTCCCCAAATGTGTTACGTGACCTTATCCTTAATGAAGTTTACTCTCTGTTCAACCGAGGAATTTTGAATCCCTATTTTTCCTTCAAACATACTGCCCAATCCCCCGGCCTGACATCATCTATAAACTCGAGGAGTCTTCTTTTGTGTTCCTGGACGTAGGCATGGCCTGGTGGGACACAGGAGTGCCAACTTTTCATTTGGGCACAAGAACAAATAATTTTTCCAAGATAGCTAGCCCAATTTACTTTTTTTTTAAAAGGTATTTATTAAGCGCTTACTATATGCCAGGCACTGTACTAAGCACTGGGGAGGATACGAGATAATCGGGTTGGACACAATCCACGTCCTACATGGGGCTCACGGTCTTAATCCCTGTTTTACAGACGAGATAACATGCACAGAGAAGTGAGGCGACTTGGGCCTGGTCACACAACAGGCAAGTGGCGGAGCCGGTATGAGAATCCAGGTCCTTTGGACTCCTAGGCCTGTGCTCTTTCCGTTAGGCCACGCAGCTTTCTCTTCTGCCCTGATCAACTCTGACCCCTACCCCCGGGCTTCCACAACTACCTCGGCAGCACTTCCGCACCCACTAAGCACTTACATACCCTCACCCGAAGCAGGAGTGAATGCCAAGGACCATCTTGGGTATTCCACGAGATGGAAGGTGCAGTAAGAATTCTGAAAAAGAGCTGGCTAACGAGATAAATGCCTGCTGGGTCCGTCTGCCTCCAATTCTTCCACCTGCTCATAAAAATGCCCATGATACTCCCCAGAAAAGATTCGAGTTATTATTCCTGCTTCACATTTCTTCATTAGGATGAAAAGAAAGTAACTTTCCCAATCACATACCAGTCCACATGGTGGTGGTGGTGGTCCATCAAACTTATTTCTTTAAAAAATAATTTGCAAAAATCAATACCAACATCCATAATTGCTGGATGAGGCCTCTGCCCTAACTTCACTTCCAAAATGTGGTGTTTAAGTCAAAACACATTTCTGAAGTAAGGCAAAAGCTAGACACTACTCTGTGATCCTCCTATTAGTAGTAGTAGCAGTAGTATTTTAAATTTTTAAATTTTAAACACAGTACAGTGTTCTGCACATCGTAAGTACTCAAATACGATCGATTTGTAACCTTTACTCATCCCACCCCGGGTCCCAAGTACTGAGGTACGTAACCATAATTTAATATAATGTCTGTCTTCCCCTCTAGAACTTAGGCTTCTTGTGGGCAGGGAACAGGTCTACAAAATCAATCAATGGTATTTACTGAGCACTTACTATGTTTAGAGCACTGTAATAAGCGTTTGGGAGAGTACAACAACTCCATTACATTGTACTCTCCCAAGTGCTTAGTACAGTGCTCCGCACACAGTAAGCACTGTACAAATACAACTGAATGACTGATCACATGTGGCTAAGCACATCTCTTGGCATGTTGCTTCACTTATTTCACTAAATGTAATTTCTCAACAATTCAGAAAAAACATCAAGTTCCCATTAGAAATGCATAAGAGATTTAATGCTATAATTTCCGATAATAATGGCATCAGTTCAGCACAACTATGCACCGAGCAGTGTTCTGAGTACTAGGGTATACAAAATCATTGGGTCGGACACAGTCCCTGCCCCACCTGGGGCTCCCAATCTAAAGGGAAGAACAGGTATTTAAGTATTTAATCCCCATTTTACAGATGAGGAAACTGAGGCAGAGTTCCCATACGGCTGGCAAGTGACAGAGCCTGCACTGGAACGCAGAACTCCCAACTCCCAGGCCTGTGCTCTTTCTTTTGAGCCTCCCGGCTTCAGAATAACAATAATAATTATGGCATTTGTCAAGTGCTTACTATGTGCCAGGAACTGTACTGAGTACTGAGGTGGATACAAGCAAAGTGGGTTGGACACTTTGGGGCTCACGGTCTCAATCCCCATTTTACAGGTGAGGGAATTGAGAGGCACAGAGAAGTTAACTGACTTGCCCAAGGTCACACAGCATGGATTAGAACCCATGACCTTCTGACTCCCAGGCCTATGCTCTATCCGCTAAGCCACGCTACAGTAGCTAGCTATTTTAACAGAGGATCTTCAAGAGTTCTCACCTTCTGAGCACTTTAGGACTCGCCCCACCCACCATTTAACCTTTAAACTGTTGCTTCCCCTACCTGTAATTAATTTTAATATCTGCCTCCCCTCACTAAACTGCTAGCTTCTTGAGGGCAAGGAGAGTGTCTTCTACTAATTATTGTGCTCTCCCAGGGGCTCAGTGCAGTTCTCTGCAGAGAGTATTCAGTAAATACGACTGACTGATTGACGGTCTTTTCAAGGCCTCTCTTGGCACAATGTTTCGTGTTGAGGTTCTTCTAGCTATAACAAATGCTATTACCAACACTTCCGTTTCTTCCATAAGCAAATTTCAGGTCTCGGCACTGGGTCAGTCTAATCGGTGGAGACACCAAAAAACAGGCACGACCATATTTTCCTTTTTCTGATGACTGTAGTAACAGAATCATTTACACATATTCCTGCAAATTATTTTTACCCTTGTTCTTCTACGTTGCTGTCTCTCCTTCAATTTGTGTTTGCCCTCCACTGGACCGTTCCTAATAACTTACTGGAGCAACCAGCGGCAAAATTTAAAATAATGAAAGTTACTTGGATCTGCTCCCATTGGGTCGAGTGGATTAAGAAGGGCATACAAGTTCAGTCAATCAATCAATCGTATTTGAGCGCTTACTGTGTGCAGAGCCCTGTACTAAGTGCTTGGGAGAGTACAACACAACAATATAACAGACACATTCACACCCTCAAAGGGCTTACAGTCTAGAGGGAGAGACAGACATTAATATAATCAAATAAATCACAGATGTGTACCCAAATGCTGTAGGGCTGGGAGGGTGAAAAAAGGGAGCAAGTCAAGGCGACACACGAGGGAATGGGAGAGAAGGAACTGAGGGCAAGGCCTTCGGAGACGGGCCTTCCATAAGGTTTTGAAGGTAGAGAGAGCAACTGTGTGTCCGATGTGAAGAGGGAAGGCGTTCCAGGCCAGAGGCACAATGTGGGGGAGAGGAGATGAGGTCGAGGTACAGTGAGTAGGTCAGCAATAGAGGAGTGAAGTGTACGGACTGGATGGCAGTAGATGAATAGCTCAAACTGTTCAACAATGTATTCTCTCTTCTGTCCACTCAGCATTAAAAAAGATAGTGCAAGTGTCTTGGGTAGATAAACTGCAGAGATGGAGGCCTGATTTATAGGTTTAATTTCTCTCCAATTATGCAACCGTGCGTCAACCAGTATTCTGGCCCTCCTCAGTTTGGAATTGCCTTCATTCTCCTAGGGGGAAAATGTCACGGTCTGCCAACTGAGGTGGTGTTGAGAAGACAGCCACAAATTTAAAGAGAAATATTTCAGCATGGATCTTTTTAAAGAAAAACACTTTAGGCTCTTTTTTAAGCCCAAAGGTAAACAGATTCTCAGCACCATATTGCCAGGATTAAAAAAATTCCACCAAAGCCAGGAGGAGGAAAAACTGTGAGCTTTGTTTCAGGAGAGGTCCCAGAAGGCAATCTGAGAACAACAAAAAAGGATCAGGAGAATGGAAAATGCCCAAGCAGGGAAAATGGATCTGCTGGCACACCCCCGAGCACAGAAGGATAACGTGGGCAAAGATGGCACGTGCACTTTGCCCTGCGGCCTGCTTGTTGGTCCCCGGGCCCCAGAAGGAATAAGAGGGTACAAGTGGCGCCGTCCCAGCCACAAGCAGCGTAACCGATTTCTCTGCGCCGGTTACGGTGATGTGTTTCAGGACTGGGTCTCATCTGTCTCTTCTGACAGAAGAGTCCATTCAGCACTGCTCTGCAGGACTCTGTTCTGCCGTGGCTAGGGCTACGTAAGAGCCAGGGGCCGACTTGAATCTTTCCTATTTTGGGAGTCTCCCTGAGCCACTTATGTCACTGGCATGGTGGTGTGTACTGAAAACACAAAAGGAGGTTTCAGGACCCAAGGTAAGGGAAGCAGTATGGTCTAATGGAAAGAGCCCAGGCCCTGTGAGTCAGAAGAAACTGGGTTCTGATCTCTCCACCACTTGTGTGCTGTATGAGAAAGCCTATTGGGAAAGTCAGTTCACTTCTTTGTGCCTCAGGTCCCTCATCTGTAAAATGGGGATTAAGACTGTGAGCCCCATGTGGGACAGGGACTGGTTCCAACCCAATTATATTGTGTCTACCCTGGCAATGAGTATGGTGCTTGGCACATAATAAGCACTTAAATGGTATCAGAAGGAGAGAGGGGTGGATAGAGAGGCCAGAAGAAGCCAAGCAGTCGGGTCTGGAGAGGAACCTAGCCTCTTTTCCAAGCAGCTCTACCTAAACACAAACACACACACACTCTCTCTCTCTCTCTCTCCCCTGACCCCATCTGCCCCCCCCCCAATGGGTTACAGAGCCCCTGCCCCTATGCTGCAACACCTTCTCAACTCGAGAGAGGAGGAGGTGGGAGCTAGGAGGAAAGCTTTGAGCCCCACCCAATTTTTCCCAGGTTTTGGACTTAAGATCCACAGGAAGAGCTTGCTTGGCCAATTTATACAGAAGGGCCAGGTTTCAGGGCGGGCAAGTCCGGGCTCTGAGCTTCACAGTACGAGGGGGAAGGGATCACATGGGGTTTGAGGGACCATCGCCCCCAATTCTACAATACTTCTTGGCTCATACCCACTGCCACCTCAGGCAGAGGGAAAGGGAGAAACCAGAGAGGTCATGTCAGGTCCAATTGGGCTCAGCCAAAAACCCACCAGCAGTTGTACAGGAACTCCCTGGTTAGCGCTCTCAATTAGTTCCTTGAAAATAGACTCTTCAGCAAAAAAGCTCTGAACAACGGTTTCCCCCAGAAAAAAATAATATAATGAGCATTAATGTGGTCCCAAGATCCAAAAACAACACCAATACATCAAGTAATTAAGAAACCCGATATAGCTGCATGGTCAAATAGCAATGTAAATAAGCACCACTACAAAAAGATTTTTTTAATTAGGTGCTTTTGCTGTGCACATATAGATAAGTGCCCATTCCTCTTGAATACTGAAAGAGTGGGGAAGAAAAAGAAAATTAAATATCAAGAGTGAGAGTCTCACTCAACAGCAATTTTCAAACTGTATTCAAGCAACAGGAGGGCGCCATCAACATCACTGGTATTAACTGAGCGCTTACTTTATGCAGAGCATTATACTAAGCATTTGGGAGAATTCAACAGAGTTAAACATGTTCCCTGCCAAAAACAAGCTTAAGGTTTAGGAGGCCAGTATGCGGGATGAGATATTTTTCTTGTCTGGGTTCTTTCACTTCCCAAACCGGAGGCTTCTAGGGAAGTGGGATTCCCTGCTCCTGGCTGGGAGTGAAGAAGCTGGGCTACTATCTTTTTTTCCACTTTTCAATCAATCCAGGGTATTTATTGAGCCACTTGCTGTGTGCAGACCAGTATATTAAGCGTTTGGGAGAGTACACTATAACAGAGTTGGTAAACACGTTCCCTGCCCACGACAAGCTCACAGTCTATTCTACTCCATCACTCTCTAGGAGTGCCGCTTTTTGTGCCATTCCCTTACTAATCAGGGCATTGGGTGACGAGGAGAAGAGTTACCGCCCAGAGGTGTCACTTGTGCTGGCGGCACAGATTTGGAGTCTAGCTCAGGACACCAGGCAAGGGTTGTACCTCTTGATGTAGAATGGCTCACAGAGACATGGGATGGGTGCATCTTGTTTCCTAGCTGGGCCGGTGACCACTTGGGAGGAACGGTGGGGGTTACAGGCAAACAGCACTAAGTACTGGGGGAGTCACAGCTCGCCTAACTTCCCCCATCCATAATGTCTTTTCAGTGCCTGCCTCCCCAGTTGGAGAGTAAACTCCCTGAATGCAGGGATCATGCCCTCTAATTCTACAATATTTTCCCCAAGCTCTTGGTACTGTGCTCTGCACACAGAAGGCACTCAAACAAACACTACTGATTGACAGATGCCGTGTTACCAATCCTTCCCAATCTGCCCAGAGACAGAAGTGACGCTGGTGACCGCGAAGTGCCCTGTGAAACGACCTCCCTTGCCCGCCTACGCCCCTGCCAATTTCCAGCTCTGCCCTAGTTGCCGAGTGAAGGGTGGCTGTCCATTCTTTTGTTGCTCCTGTCTGCGTTTTGTTTCACCGAACAGCGTGCTGCTCAAAAAATGGGCAGTTAAATACAATAGTGCTGTCGCAAAAGAGCCCTAAAAGGGAGAACATTCCAGCAGAGGATCCCTGTATCAGGACAACCGTAGGCAGTGCACTTGAGGAGACCTTTGGGCTTGGGTGGAATTGCGGCACACCTCTTAGTTAAAGCCACCATTGCTTCTGTACATATGCTTCTGTGTTTCTGGCTGTACTTTCCTCTATTTGACCTTTCCTCCACTTGAGGTTAGAAACTCCACAAGGGCAGAAAGCATCTACTTCCTCTGTATCTTTAGTACTCTACTCTCAATGGCTATGATTTCCACGTGCCATTCACGGCAGAGAAATATTGTGAGTAGAATTAAGTGTCACGCAAGATGCACCAACCACTGGAAAACCACTGGTGATAACAGATGCCTTATAGGGTTGGACAAAAACTACAAGCAACTGATCAAGCACTGAGTCTATTAAACCGGTGGCGTGGGCCACTGTGGTAACAAACTGTCTGCATCAATGATACAGAATGCCAGCTTCGATTGGCTTGCAGTACTCTAAAATATGACCAGTTCAGTACCATGGCTAAGACACTGAAAAAGGACCATTTTTGCTCCTGGAGAAACTGAAAGTGCTTTGGTGAAATGAATCAACTAAAAAGTTAGGGTCAACAGCCCTGTTCACTTGTGAATATCTAATCCCTGGGCATATAGCCTAAAAAGAATTGAAAGCAACTACCAGCAATTTATATTTTTAAAAATCACTTACTGGCTCTCCCCCACCCCATATCAACGGAGTCTAAAATACCAACTGGCAGCAACCCCTTGACCAGATATCGGTAGTTAAATACGGCTAACGAGCACTTAGTCCAAGTGCTAAAAACATATTAACATCCTTAAGTCTGCTCTATACTCTGCAATAGTATACATGAATTAATCAGAATTCTAAGTACTATTTATGAATTCTAAATGGAAAGGAGTCCCGCAAATGATATCCATTCAATATCAAAAGGCAACTACAATCCTTCCTCCTCATCCAGGGACATGATTTCAAACGAAGCTGAAGATATGGATCCAGGTTGATTCACCCAAATACCTGCCACTGACAAACTGCAAAGAGTCCTTAAGATTAGGAATATGGCAACATTACCCATTAATTGGGAAAATGCTCAAGGGTACTGCGAACTCAAAAGGTTCCCTTCAGGGTCCACTTGCTCTATCTGAAATTTATTTATATTAATGTCTGTCTGCTCCTCTAGACTGAAAGCTCGTTGCGGGCAGGGAATGTGTCTGTTAAGTGTCATACTGTACTCTCCCAAGTGCTTAGTATCATAGCACTGAGTACAGTAAGTGCTCAGTAAATACAACTGAGTGAATAAGCAGATGGGAGCAAGTGAAAAAAAGCAACGAGAAAAACATCCCATTTTACCCTGTGGTTGAATATGAGCCTATTAGATTGATAACAGCACGGTGTGCCTTCACTGACTAAAACCATTTTTTAAGTCATTTTTAAAAAAAATCTACAACCTATTTGAACCACACCCTGAAGGCTATGTTTGCTTCTTACTTTTGTATTTGTCACTCAATAACTCATTCAGCACCATATCCCCGGGGGCATTGAATATTTAATGAGTGATCATTTTCAGAATAAGTGAGAAAGATGAATTCCACACTCTCCCTATTTTCAGTTCTGCTCAGGGGATCAAGACAGTCATGATGGTGCACAGGCAAAGAGGAAATAGCTGCTAAGGGGCAAATACGACATCCAGAGTCTGTTTCTGACACAGGGCTTTCCACAGTTGCACTCGTTGGCTCTGGGGCTGATGACAAAGATGAAGCAAGAATTTCTTGACAAGGAGGATGATTAGATTTTAGGCTGCATTTACAGAACCATGTGACAAAACACTTTCTCTGAATATCTTTAAAACAGCGATTTAGAGACAGTTTGCATGTGGTCTTCTCTGAAGACAGGAGACCGGATTAGATGATCTCTCAAGGTCCCTACCCCAGTTCTTTAATTTTGTGAAAACAACAGCAACGGAAGAGGAGTGGTTGTTGCAACAATCTAGCCCTATGGGAATTTGTTTCAAGGCAAAACGAATGGGAAGTAAAGGCTCCCCGCACAGAAATCCTCGACACCTACAGGAAACACCTTTCAATGGGCCGGAGCCATAAATTCTGGATAAACTTGTCATGAAAATTGGTACGGTTGCCAGTTACTTAAATTTACTTGTTCTGTGATTTCTATATTAATAATAATGACGATGATGCTGATGGTATTTGTTAAGCACTTACTATGTGCCAAGCACTGCTCTAAGCGCTGGGAGAGGTACAAAGTAATCAGGTTGTCCCACGTGGGGCTCACAGTCATTTTACAGACGAAGTAACTGAGGCACAGAGAAGTGAAGTGACTTACCCAAAGTCACATAGCAGACAAATGGCAGAGCCGGGATTAGAACTCACAACCTCTGACTCCCAAGCCCGTGCTCTTTCCACCAAACCACACTGTTTCTGCAATAATTGTCACTTTCTCCTAATAGTATTCTGGCAAAGCAGCACAATCTGAGTTCCATAAACAACACATTTGTTTATGCAAACTTTTGAACAACAAAGTTTTCTGGTGATGAAATTAGTATTTTTAAAAAATATTGGGAGGGTCTGGGGGAACTCATTGATACTAATTTTAAGTATGACATCCCATCTCCTTTACATCCAGTTATGTGTGTGATTCAGGTCGCACACTATTAAGCACAGTGGCTGGATTTCCACCTGAAAAGCAAATACGCTAAAATTGCAGCACAGTAGATCAAAGATGAATTCAAGAGTTGTTAGAAATCAAGCAGGCTTCAAAGGGAGTTTTCACATCCTTCTTGAGATTTTTAGAAATAAGATACACTCCCGTCTGCTATGGACAGTATAGGTGCAGTCCTACATAAGAAGCTTAACTGTTTAATTCTTGTAGCTCTTTTCATCAGTTGGCGTTCTATGAATAAGGACCTTACTCATAACTGAAAAAATGTTTTGTCGTCACTGACATTCAGGAGTAACCTACTGCATTTACCTGTATTTACCTGTATCTCAAAAGAGCATTTCTGGTGTTCGTGAGTTACTCTCACCAGAACTTAGGCATGCAATGGCTGAACGTCTTTCTTCATTCAACCAACAATATTTAGTGAGCGTCCTGTGTGTAACGAACACTGTACTGAGCACAGAGTTAGCATCTAACCACAGGGCTCTGAATCACACCACTTCCCCTCTCAGAGTCCTGGGTGCTCTAAACCTGTTGCTGCTGATCTCTACTGATAGGGACTTGCCAAGGGGAGGGAAGAGTCAAGAATGTGCACAGTAATGGGAGGACAGAGGCACTGCCAATTTTACTCTTGTAGCTATTCCAATTAGTACCTACACATTTCAAGACAAAACTCATGAACAGTTTAGCCTGTAGCATGGTATGTTCTCAATCAATGGTATTTACTGAGCGCTGATGTGCAGAGCACTGTATTAAGTGCTTGGGAGAGCAGAGTTGCTAGGCACGTTCCCTGCTCATAACGAGCTCACTGTCTAGAGTTCTCGCTGACTTTGCTCTTGCAATAAAATAACACCTTGTTGATACAACTGCCTACGTGTTGCTCAATTTAGAACGTAAGCTCCTAAAAGGCAAAGGCTGCCAACTCCCATTTTATAGGGTCCAGCACACTCCTACATTCACGTGGGCACTAAATCAAGGCTATTTCATCATGACGACGACAGAGGAGAAAGGACTGAAGTGGCAGGGAAAGATCTAGGATCTCACCAAAGGATGAGTCAAAAACAGTTCACTTGGGCCAAACAATCCATTTGACCCCAACGAGGCACAAAGACTGGTCGACTACCTCTCCCCAACCACAGCAGATATTTTTAATTCCAAAAGATCTTATTTCCACAGTTTAGACCGAAGATAATTTTTTTTAAATTGTATTTGTTAAGCACTTGCTATGTGCTAGGCACTGTACGAAGCGCTGGGGTCGAGCTAATCAGGTTGGACACAGTCCATGTTCCATATGGGAATCACAGTCTTAATCCCCATTTTGCAGATGAGGTACCTGAGGCCTAGGAAAGTGAGGTGACTTGCCCAAGGTCACAGAGCGGACAAATGGTAGAGCCGGACTAAGCCACGCCACTTCTCAGTTGTGTCACAAGTGGCCAACAGCACGTTGAAATAAGATGACCTCAGGATGATGTCCCTTCACTGGAGACAAGATGCCTTCCTACAGAAAAAGCTGCCAGACCATGTGACACCACAGTTTCTAGAGGCCTGGATGAACCAACCAACTCACAGCGTGTGTTTTGGCCCAGTGCTTTACTTCCTCAGTAGAGGCCACTTGGCTAGGGCCCTGGACAGGCGAAGCTTGGAAATATCTCTCTGGGGTCAAGCCAAGGCAGCCCTGAGTCAAACCCAGGCCTTCCCCGTCAATAGCAATAGTGTATATTGAGTGCCTGTTGAGTACAAATACTGAAAGAGGCACTTGAGGAGCATATGGAAGTCAAACACAAGATCCCTACTCTCAGGAGTTGAGGAAGCATTGAAATGAAGTACATAATGGTTAAAGAGAGTGGAGAGAAGACACGTGGATAAAAGCAATAAGCAGCACAGAAACAGACAAGTGTTTTGGTGACTGATGGCATGCCATCCCTGGGAAGGTAGGAGAGAGGAAGGAGAGAGGGATTATCATACAGTCCACCTGTTCCAGGATACAGGGGGTACCTTGGTATAGCAGCAGGGGAGCTACAGTGTATGGGCAGTAAGAACGAACCACCTGAAGCAGACTAGGATGAACTTGCTGGGAAGCAGTGTGGCCTACTGGATGGAGCCCAGGCCTGGAAATCAGAACCTGGGTTCTAATCCCAGCTCTGCCACTTGCCTGCTGTGTGACCTTAGGCAAGTCGCTTCACTTTTCTGGGCCTCAGTTATCTCAACTGTGAAATGGGGATTAAGACTGTGGGCCCCTTGGAACAGGGGCTGTGACCAAACTGATTAGTTGAACAAATACCATCATCATCATCATCAACTTCTGACTGGCTTCAAGTTACTCTCCAGGGACCAGAGTCAGTGCTGGGCCGGATATGCACTGCGACTGAAGTAGCCCATGGTTCTCTAGGCCTGTACCGAAAGCAAGACTCACTTAAGCAGTTCTTAAATAGAGTGTAATCCTACTCCCCACTAGACTGTGAACCCCATGTGGAACAGGGACTGTGTCCAACCCGATTATCCTATATCTACCCCACAGATTACCACAGTGCTTGGCACGACGAAGGTGCTAAACAAGTACCATGATTATTATTTAAAATAGCAAGAAGGGACACACACCCACCACTTCAATTGAACAGTCCCCAACAGAATGAAACCCAGAAAATCTGCAGGTCACAGGAGTTGGAAAGTAGTACATTTCTTGAAAATCCATTTTGGTTTTTCCAGGGCACTTTCACCAAGATGTTTGGCTGCTCTTAGTAGGCATTTAAATTTGATGATGATTGCCTCCACCAGCTAAGAGAGACAAAGAGTGAGTGAGTGAGAGAGTGAGAGAAAGAGAGAGAGAGAGAGAGAGAGAGAGAGAGAGAGTGTGTGTGTGTGTGTGTGTGTGTGTGTTTGAGAGTGAGAGAGAGCACAAACTAAAAATTGACAGTTTTGCGCATACACTGTCCTTAGTTGCATATAAGGATACTGGAGAGACATGATAAGCCTGTTGGTTCTGCCCTACCCTATCCTCACTCAATCCACCCACTGGGCCCCCATTAATCCATCAGCACCAGAGGGATAGCTGGCTGGCAAAGTACTGTAAACCTTGCCAAGGGAAAGGGAAGTGGCAAATTGACCCAAGAGTCAAATGGGCCCAGCTAAAAAGGCGGCAGCTTCTGCTTCTTCTAGGTATTTTTCAGTGCGTTGAGAGAGGTGGGAGAAAAGGTACTGGGGTGGGACAGACCAGTAATTCCTCTGCAGCATCCATCCCCTTTGGTGTATCTACAGCCAACAACACCGAGGGAAAGAATGTTCTTGGTTTAGTGGTTTGTGTTCCCAAGACTGCAGGTGGATTTGATACATTCACCAATTAACAGCTGCTGGTCCCGACTAGAGACCTACATGCTGAAAGGCACAAAGAGGGGTGGAGACACACACATACACAAACAGAGACACACAGAGAGACATATTTATAGAGTACTCATTTCTGTTATTCCATAGACAGTGCTATCAATCTTGCACTGCTTCCTAAGTAAATTGAAAAGTGAATTCAACTTACTGCCTCTACAAAACCAGTACTTAGTATTTAAAGAAAAAGTTGTAAATGGTCAAATGTTGTATCTCAAAACTGATTGGTTCCTACGGAAAAGTTACACATAACCACTCAATACATAAACCAGCCTAATATATTTTTATCCTATCAGCTGTCACTACTCAGTTTAGGGAGTTTGGTTAAAATAAATATATCTACTCATACTTTTAACACTAGACTCAATGTGCTTACTTTTCGTGGAAAACCACTAGGGGAAAGTGTAGTGGAAAGTTAATGGAACTCTATACAAAGAAGTAGTTTGGCCTAGTGGAAAGGGTACAGGCCTGGGAGGCAGCGACCTGGGTTCTAATCCCGGCTTCTCCACGTGGCTACTGTGTGACCTTGTCAAGTACTCTGTGTCTCAGTTCCCTCATCTGCAAAATGGTGATTCAGTGCCTATTCTCCCTCTAACAGATTGTGAGCCCCATGTGGGACTTGATTACTCCAGCACTTTGTACAGTGCTTGACACATAATAAGTGCTTAAAAAATACCACAATTATTATTGTCATTGTTATCATGAATGGAAATAGCCTTTCTGCTATTCACTTGTAACCAATGTTGCTTTAACACGGTGTTTCCCCGAATGGGACAATCCTCATTTTGGTTTTGATTATGAGAAGCAGCATGGCATAGTGGAGGGACCACAGGCCTGGGAGTCAGAAGGTCATGGGTTCTAATCCCTGCTCTACCACTTGTCTGTTGTGTGGCCTTGGGCAAATCACTTACCTTCTCTGGGCTCATCTGGAAAATGGGGAATAAGACTGTGAGCCCTCTGCAGGACAGGGACTGTGTCCAACCCAATTTACTTATATCCTCAGTGCTTAATACAGTGCCTGGCATAGAGTAAGAGCTTAACAAATACCATAATTGTTATTATTAATTCTTGCTTTCCTGCCCAGGTATCCTCCCAAGATCTGGAACATACCCACTTGGAGTGATATCTGAGAATGATTCCTCAAACTGAAAACTCTGCCATAGCACAGTACCAGGGTTATGAGCAAAACTTCTTCTGCCTCCTCATTCCCACCTGCTTCAAACAGGGCTCCCCACTGACAATTAGTCTTAGGTTGGGTGCGTCTCCAACCATAAAAAGCCAGGAAAACAATCCTCTAGATGAATCTGTAAATTCATCAACACGTTATGATTTAACACAGCCAATAAGGAATCATGTACTAACACGCTTTAAATATTTTTATGCAAAAATATTGAATACCTGATCAACCCTGACAAATATTTTTCTGGACACTCTTATTTGAAACACTCAGTAGTCTGAACACTCCCCATGCCACAGTGCAAAATCATAAACCACTGAGATCAGCTTGAATGGAAATTCAGGGAGTGGCTCTAAAAATACCACATTAAACAACGCCATTTCAGTGTTTGAACTGTCAGTGAAATATCCCTGAATTCCAGACCCTGACAGCTCATCCTCCATTGAGCTACCTAGTAATCCTCCATTGAGCTACCTAGTGATCTAGCCTTGCTAGAAAATCTTGAGGTTCCTGTTCCCTCAAACTGTACGCTCCCTTTTGCCAAGAAGGGGAGAAAAAGCAGGGCAGAGTAGGTTTTGCAGTTTGCCTTCTATTTAAAAAAGAAAATGAATAAATCAAAACCCAGAACACAAGTATTTAGTCAAGCTTCCGGGCAAGAGAGGAAAAAAGGGCATTTGATAGGAACAGACCGATTTTGATCAGAGGTCTTTGTGCTTTCAAGTGATGAATGAAAGTATCCAAGTGACTTCAAAGTGGACCAGTGGCCTAGTGGACAGAGCACAGGACAGGAAGTCAGGAGCCTTGGGTTCTAATCCCAGCTCTGCCACAAGCTTGCAACTTCTTTGTACCTAATTTCCTCACCTGTAAAATGGAGGTTAAATACCTGCTTTCACTCTCCCCCTCAGAGTGGGAGCCTCATGGGAGATGAGCACTATGTCCGATCTGACTGTCGGACATCTACCCTAGCACTTAGCTAGGTGCTCAGCCACAGTACATGCTTAACAAATACCAAAGTTATCATAATTATACCATCATCATCGAGAAGTCAAAGTCCAATAAGTACTTTACAATACTGACTACAGAATCATATGAGTGTAATTAATTTCTTTGCTCAAAGCCATCTAGGTGGTGTTTGGGTTGATTTTGTTTTGAAATAAATGCATACAGAATTTACAATCCCTTAACAATCCCTTATAATTCTACACCACTAATAAAAACTTTGATTCCTGGCTTACATTAATAATGTTGGTATTTGTTAAGCACTTACTATGTGCCGAGCACTGTTCTAAGCGCTGGGGTAGACATAGGGGAATCAGCTTGTCCCACGTGGGGCTCACAATCTTAATCCCCATTTTACAGATGAGGGAACTGAGGCACAGAGAAGTGAAGTGACTCGCCCACAGTCACACAGCCGACAAGTGGCAGAGCTGGGATTCGAACTCATGAGCCCTGACTCCAAAGTCCGTGCTCTTTCCACTGAGCCACGCTGCTTCTCATTGCATGGCCCCCAATATTAGCAATACTGAAATTTTACCCCATCGTTCTTTCTCTGCATTCATTCATTCGTATTTATTGAGCACTTACTGTGTATAGAGCACTGTACTAACCAGTTGGGAGAATACAATATAAGAATATATAGACACATTCAATGCCCACGGCGAGCTTACAGTCTAGAGGGGGAGAAAGACATTTAATATAAATAAATTACATTCTCCTCATTCTAATTACATCTCTACTCTACTTCAAGGCTACTTGAAAGTGCATGAAAGGTCTTGGTGCAATCAACTTGTTCATAAGCAGATTGTCTTGGCAGAGTGCAGAAAGAAAAAAAGGCTTATTTTTAGAACAGTAAATATGCACTGAAACCTTGCTGATGATGCTGCAGCAGTGTTATACAACTCCCCACTTTTCCAACGTTCAGGAGCAATTCTTTTGCAGGTGAAAATTACAACGGTTACAATTTGATTAACTAAATAGGGGTGCTTAATTAAAACACCCATGACCAATCACCTTTGGGGATATAAACAAGCCCGAAAACACAAGAGTTCCATGACACAGTTTCAAGCACCTTCAGAAGGGAAGTGAAACACTAGTTCTAAATGTGTTTTGGGTGTGGGGCAGGCCAAACAGCGGACCCTTCCCACTTGCCCACACTGTTAACGGGTATAAATCGGTCCTATGACGGGTGGTCACGGTTGATCATTATAGGCCTCAACTGTTCATCTCTATGCCCTGTCTCGTGATGTAATAATGACGCTTATTAGTGAGCCAACAATGGACGGCCGAAGAAAGGAGAACGTTTGCTCATGCATAATTACTCTCAAGGCAAATGAGCATTTGAGAGCGGGGGAAATCTGGATTTATGGCCTGGATGTGTCTGTCTCCAGACCTCCTGCACTTTCTGTATTCATAGAGCCCCTTGAGGGATTGGATCCATGTCTAATTTCCACCTGTATACTCTTCCCTGGTGCTTAGGACAGTGCTCCACACACGGTGAGCACTAAATGAATACTACTGTTACTATAGCGGTTCCCCATACCACCTTGAAGGCTATTTCAATACTACAGGGAAGCTCGCCTATAAAGGACTGAAGTTTCATTTCTGATTATGTAGGTCATATAAAGATATTTATGGATTGCCTGATTGGTTTAGGAAGACACGCAACATAATGTGATGACATCACAGGGGGAGGCTGGGAAGTGGGTGGGAGAAAAGCAAATTTTCCCCTACTTCAGGTTGACCAAATGTCTAATGCCAGCCATAAAGGGGTGGCCCAAAAAACAATTTACTTTGATAGCTGTCCTTATTGACCACCTCCCCGAAGGAACCAAGGCCAAGTAGAAAAGCTCCTCTCCCTTGAGGAAGGGCTGTCATTTGGGACCAAGACAAGTGCAATTTATACCCCTTCCATGTGAACTGAATGTCAGCCCTGTTATTGCTGCTTCTCTCCAAAGAGTCATTTATCTTTTCATTTTTAGTATGCAACCGTGAGAGACCTAGTTAAAACCCATTTTTATATTTTCCATATTTCTCTTGGAAAAAAGTAATTAATGGATAGTTTTTAATAAATCAAAATGCTCCACCTTTTACTCCCACAATGTCATAGTATACTTATCCCTTCAAACAGGGCAAGCTTGCTTGAACGGTCTCTTTTTGAAGGCCAAGCACCAAAAAGTAATCACCGTCACATGACTAGTATGAATGTGGGCTCTTGGCAACGTCATTAAGGCATTAGACTGCATATGTCCAAATATTTGAACTTCAAAAAAAAAAATCATGCTTGTCCTTCCTACCACTAATAGTAATAATTATGGTGTTTGTTAAGCGCTTTACTGTGTGTCAGGCACTATACTAAGCACTGAAACTGGAAGAAACTTCACCCAAGGGCAATGGATGAATTTTAACCACTGCTTCACCCTTGAGGTGAAGTCACCGACTGCTCATTTCTTATTTACCTGAGAGAATTCCTTAGCATTCCTTGAGCATTAGGCCCTCTGACCACTAGGCACTGACAGTCTGCTTCCTTCCCCTTAAGTGATTATTTCACAGTTCCACAGCACTGAATGGAAAACTAAAATATTTGCATTCTACTCCCTGACAAGACAAGATGACTGAAAACGCACATTACTGCTTTCATGGACAGAAGAACTGAAATACGCTGTATTAAAACTGACAAAAGATTACAACAGAGTTGTACTCACAATGAGTCGGGCCCCCTTTTAACATCCTGTTTTACCCAAGTCTAGTCACCAGAACCTTAAAAAGCCCCCTTTGGTTCATAAGGGAACCTCTACGAACAGAAGTGGAACCAGGTTAGTACTAAGTCAAAAAACTGAGGCCTGATAGCATTTCAAGGAGGAAGGGGTGGTTATTAAATGAAATGTCACCAAGTCCTGTCAGTTGTACCGTTACAACATCACAAAAATCCACCCTTTCCTCTCCATCCAAACTGCTACTATGAGGCTTCAAGCACTTAATCTTATCTCATCTTTACTGGATCAGCCTCCTCACTGACCTCCCTGTCTCCTGTCTTTCTCCACTCCAGTCCGTACTTCGCTCTGCTGCCCGGATCGTTTTTCAACAAAACCGTTCAATCCATGTTTCCCCACTCCTCAAGAACATCCAGGGGTTGCCCAGCTACCTCTGCATCAATCAGTAACTCCTTACCAACAGCTTTAAAGCTCTCAATCACCTTGTCCCTTCCTATCTTACCTCTCTGATTTCCGACTACAGCCTAGCACACTCACTCTGCTCCTCAAACGCCAACCTATTCGCTGTACCTCCATCTCCTCCATTTCAGTCGACTCCTTGCCCACATCTCGCTTCTGGCCTAAAACTCTCTCTTCCTTCATATCCCAACAGACCACCACTCTCCCTGCCTACAAAACCTTACTGAGATAACATCTCCTCCAAGAGGACTTCCCCGATTAAGCCCTTATTTCCTCTACTCCCTCCCCCTTCTGCATCGCCCTTGCACATGGATTTGTATCCTTCAAGCACCTGATATTCACCCCACCCTCAAACCCACAGGACTTATGTACATATCTGTAATTTATTTTAATATCTGTCTCCCCCACAGACTGTAAGGTCGCTGTGGGCAGAGAACGTTGTCTACCCAGCCTGTTGTATTGTACTCTATTTACTGATTGTGTGTGAGCCCCATGTGGGTCAGATAACTGCGTCCAAGCTGATTATCCTGAATCAACCCGAGGTCAGCATAATGCTCAGCACAGGCTAAATGCTTAACATACAGTTACTATTTAAACAGCATTTGTTGAGTACCTACTGGCAGAAACACACAATAAAAGTCATGGTCCCTGCCTTTCAGACTGCAAACTGTATTTCCTCAACACACACACTCTATTACTGAACTAAGTCCTGATTTCCTCTTCCTCCCACTCCCTTCTGTGTTCATTCATTCATCCAATAGTATTTATTGAGCGTTATGTGCAGAGCACTGTACTAGGGGCTTCCCCTTGCACTTGGATTTGCACCCTTTATTCACCCCTTCCTCAACCCCACAGCACTTATGTACATATCCATAATTTATTTATTTAGATTAAGGCCTGTCTAGACTGCCCCTCTACTCCTAGTGAACAGGGAACATGCGTACCAACTCTGTTATACTGTACTCTCCCAAGCGCTTAGTACAGTGCCCATCCTCCGCATTCATTTATGTAGGCTTGTTCGAATTATTTATCTTGCTCATTCTAGCTTTAAATAGTTTGTCTTCCCCCTTAGACTGCACGCTACTTAAAGGCAGAAAACATGTCACTTAATTATTCTGCACTGGAATTATTACCTGTGTGCAGAGCACTGTGCCAAGCTCTCTGAGAGCTCAGATGCCTCAAGTCAAAATGCCTCCATCTTTAGTTGAAACTCAAGTACCCTCACAAGCACCCCAAAATAGCAGGAGGTAACAATTTTTTTGACAAATCCATACAGAACTAGATCTAGCTACAAGGCTAGTGGGTCAAGACCACTGTGAACTCAATAACTTTAGAGTTCATCTCTGGAGAGGCCTGAAGGGTGGGTGAGCTGGGGGGAGCAAGTCAAAGGCTCATTCCTTGCTTGCTGCCTCCACATTTGCTATTTAGTACATAGGGTCTGCCCTTTCAAGTTAGAGCTCTTCAACATTTCAGAAGCAATAGTTTAGACAGGGCAGCTGCCATGTGTTAAACAATGATTTTATTCCATTTTAGTGATATTTTCCAATTCAGACATGACACTCTAAGTACTAGAATCCACCTTCCTCTTCATTAGCCTTTCACCAGTACCATAAAAGGTATTTATTTTATGGATATTATTAGGATCCCAACTGATACACTGTATTAAAAACTTCCTTCATTTAAAACTGTTTCCTGAAACGCAAGTAGCATCCTGGCCTTATCCTATTAACCAGCTGAAAGTAATGGACAAAATAAGAATAACTCCTGGCTTGGTCTTTATTTTCCCCTTCCACTATCAAATACGGGCCTAAAAAATTCAACTTGATATTTTAATAAGTTTGAAGAGGCTAAAAAGTTCCCTAATGTTTGCGCTGAGATTTTCTTCCTTACCAAAGGGGTCTCGGGAAAAATCTCAGAGAGAGAACAACATTAATCAGCTGGACTAAGATATACCCTCATTTTCCCCTTTTCCCTCTGCTCCTCCACCTCTCCCTTCCCATCCCCACAGCACTGTACCCGTCCGCTCAACTGTATATATTTTCGTTACCCTATTTATTTTGTTAATGATTTGTACATCGCCTTGATTCTATTTAGTTGCCATTGTTTTTACGAGATGTTCTTCCCCTTGACGCTGTTTAGTGCCATTGTTCTTGTCTGTCCGTCTCCCCCGATTAGACTGTAAGCCCGTCAAACGGCAGGGACTGTCTCTATCTGTTGCCGACTTGTTCATCCCAAGCGCTTAGTACAGTGCTCTGCACATAGTAAGCGCTCAATAAATACTATTGAATGAATATACCCACTTAAATGATAACCACAGAAAGGGGAACTGTTATGTCTTTCTTGTGAATGGGGAAAATATGCCACATTAAAATGTTGTCAAATAGTATACATCTTTGTATATTCACAGTCGAGAACAATTACCAGAAATTAGACTAAGAAAAAACACATCTCAGATTAAATACCCTTATTAGTTGTGCTTCTTAAAAACACTATAGAAGACAAAGATCTAATTCAGTTTGGGTAAACTACCTTAGAAAAGATAAAGTACAGAGTTCACAAAAATCCAAACTCTCTCTCCCTAGATAAGTTTATTTATACCAACAGTGATGATGATACTCTCTCCACTTCTTAGAGCAAGCCCCATATGGGACAGGAACCCCAGCACTTAGCACTTAGCCTAATCCTGTAACATACAAGTTGTCTTCTTATGCTGTCGAGTTTTCTCCGAACACGCAGGTAGTGCTTTAAAAAATGCCATAATATTCAAGACGAATTTTGATAAATTCACGAGTGTCACTCTATGACAGGGAAGTCACAGATGGGCTGGTAAGTATTGCCCTCCTTGACATCCACCCTCACCGTTATGGATACACTATCACTAGTTTCCACGAAGCTCTCACTGTGCAACAGAGACAAAAGCCTGGTCAGAATGGCCCAGTGTGCCATTTTTAATGGGCCATACGATAATTCACTCTAACTTGCAAAGGCACTCTTTTATATAAGGTAAAATTCCAATAAGGAAAGGGTGCTGGGATTGTTCCTCGATTCCAAGAAGTAATCTCTAAGTCCAGAATGAAAAAAGAGCAGCTCCTTTTGGGGGATCAATTTATATCCAGTAGAGGAAACAACCTTACAGAATTATGACCTGCAGATTATATTTTCCCAGTTTGGCACTGAGGTCCTAAGGCCTAGTGGATAGAGCAGGGGCCTGTAAATCGGAAGAACCTGGGTCCTAGCCCCAGCTCCATCACTTGTCTGCTGTGTGACCTTGGACAAATCACTTCAGTTCTCTGAGTCTCAGGTACCTCACCTCTAAAATGGGGATTAGGACTGTGAGCCGCATGTGGAACACGGACTGTGTCCACCCTGATTAGCTTGTAACTACTCCAGCACTTAGTACAGAGCTTGGCACATAGTAAGCACTTAAATATCATTTAAAAAAATAAAATCAAAACCTTTGCCAAAGCTAAGCCATCATAGCTGTTTCCCCACTAATCTTCCAGGTCTCTCGTTTTATTTTACAAAGAAATGATATTAGCTGGCTCCCCTTATTCCTCATAAAGCCATGGTGACTATTATCCTAAATCCTGTCCTCTTTTACATGCTTTTCAATTTAATACAGGGTTATCTGCTCCAGGATTCTTTCCAGGTAGAGGAGTTGAGCTGGCAGACTGATCACTTCCAAAATCATCATTTTAAAGAGATGTTTTCTTTCCACTCCTTTCTAGGCTACAGAAATAACGTCACTACTCTCCAAAAATATTACCTGATGACAATCAATTTCTTAAATATCCTAAACTGCAAGTTTTCAGAATCTGTGGATTTGAATAGAGACAGCAAATTAAGCATTCTCTTTCACTATTTCTTCCCCTCCTGACCTCCTGTTTGCCTACAGAGACCAGAAGGGCTTTCGGAACTAGAGTAAAGACTGACCTTAAACAAAAACCTTGAAAAGCCTTTACCAATAATTACTGGCTTTTTCATTGCCATCCTTCAAAAAAAAATAAAATTGAACACTTTACCTACCTCTTGTGGGTTAAAAAAAAGGTTTCTCCACTTTTCATTTTATATCTCTTCTAGGTGGCAATTCATCCCTTGCCTTGATGTTTTCTAATTTTGCCTCAGTTTTCACCAGTCTTCTTGGATTATTTGGCTCATTAGCACTCTCAATGTTCTGATTAAAATGTATTTAAAGTATTCTAATTTAAGAAAGTACTAAAACAGCTGGCTATGAAGCAGAGTGGTCTAGTGGATAAGGCATGGGCTTGGGAGTCAGAAGGACTTGAATTCTAATCCCAGCTCTGCAACTTGTCTGCTGTGTGACCTTGGGCAAGTCACTTAACTTCTCTGGGCCTCAGTTATCTCATCTACAAAATGGGGATTAAGACTGTGAGCCCAATGTGGGACAGGGATTGTGTTCCAACTACTTAGTCTGAACCTACTTCAGTGCTTAGTACAGTGCCTGGCACAGTAAGCGCATAACAAATATCATGAGAAAGACAAAAAAAAGATTTTTTCCAACTCTTAAACCATTCAATAACCTTAAACTACTCAATAACTAGTAATACATTTCACAAAGAATGTCAAATTTCCTCCAGTAAAGGTGTTGTCTGCAAGGGCTTACTATGTGCCAATGCTGTAACCACTGGAGCAGAGAAAAGATAACCAAGTCGGACACAGTTTTCTTGCATCAAAGCTTGGGGTTAGTGTGAATTGAGGACACTCCCATGGCTGCATTTTTTTTTGCTATGTCATCAGCTCACCAAGATGTAGCAAGCATCTGCCATATGATATGTGCTTCCAATGTGACATCAGCAAAAACAATCCAAACATGTTTTCTTCTCCGCTGTGCTTTAGATTTCAGAAGTTTACCAAATAACTACTATTTTGAACAACCCTTCAATTTTGCTTGTATATACTTAGGGTCATGTGTGGCTCAAAAGTGAGCTGCTGTATTTAGTGTGGCAACTGACAAAAGGGGCAAAACTCTGAGGAGTTTGAAGTTACAATTCTCATCCCTGCTCAGTGTTCCTAATCCAAAAATCAAATGGAAAATATTCTTAAAGTAGTCATTTTCAAAGTCCTAGTGATGAAATATTAAGATTCATAGAGCCTTTGTAAGTCATTATCATTAACTCCAAAAAGTAATTCGAGTGAAAAAGGCTATAAGTGGCAAGAAAGTTCACATACTTATTTTAATACCAGTTCTCCACTAACACCTGTACTAGTAAAAGGTTTTTTATGCTTAGTGTCCTTTCCATATTTCATCCAGATTGAACAGTCATGCCTTTTCCCCACAGTTATAAGCCCTTTTTACCTCCGTAAGCTATTAGTACTCCCAAACACTTGTTCAATAAGTACCACTGATTAATGAAATTCTGCACATAGTTTTTTAAAGCTCCTTCTTCATTATAACATCAGCAAGCCCAAGAAACACAACTGGGATCACTAAAAACCCTTGTTGTCAGTATAAAGATTTAAAGACTAATTTTTCATTGGAAGTTTCAATTATTCCAGATGGGAGTCAGCTGCAGTAAGTGTGAGGAGACTGTGGTGGGCAACTGCAAAACAAGTCAAAGTGCAATCTGAGCAATAAATATTTTCAGTATCCAGCAAGGATCACTAATCAGAAGAAAGGATTGAAAGCAAGGCTGAACTTGCAAGTGTCATTGATCAATGATATTTCTTGGGCGTTGTGTGCACAACACTCTACTAAGCCCTCGGAGAGTACAATATGACAGAGTTGGTAGACGTGTACCCTACCCACAAGGTACTTAAACTCTAAGGGGGAAGACAGACATTAAATTATGTATGTACATATAGGGTACAAATCCAAGAGCGAGGTCAGTGTGGAAGGAAGAAGAAATAGGGGAAATGATGGCTTCGTTAGGGAAGGCCTCATTCAATCCATCGAATTTACTGAGTGCTTACTCTCGGAGATGTGCCTTCAGTAAGGCTTTGAAGGTGGGAAGAGTGACGGACAGTTGGATATGAAAGGGTAGGGAGTTCCAAGTCAGAAGAAGGACATGGGTGAGGGGTCGGCAGCGAGATAGACGAGCTCGAGGTATAGTGAGGATGTTTGGCGTTAGCAGAGTGAGTGGGCTGGGTTGCAGGAGGAAAACAGCGATGTACGACAAGCGAGGATAAGTTAACTGAGAGCTTTAAAGCCAAGAGTAAGGGGTTTCTGTTTGATACAGAAGTGGCTAGGCAACCACTGGAGCTTCTTGAGCAAGGCGTGGACTGAAGAACCTTTTAGAAAAATGATCCAGGCAGCAAAGTGAAGTATGAACTGGAGTAGGGGAGACATGGGGAGCAGGGAGGTCAGCAAGGAGACCGATACAGTAGTTGAGACGATAACCGTTTCTTCAAAATACGACACTTGAGAATACTAGTCAGCTTGCTGTGGACAGGGACTGTCTCTATTCCTGGATTGTACTTTCCCAAGCGCTTACTACACTGCTCTACACACAGTAAGCGCTTAATAAACGTGACAATGAATGAAGATACCAGAGAGTCCACAGCCACTCAAACAGCTAAGCCTCGTCCTTCCTCCTGTTAAACAATGCATAAGGCAAGTTCCTCTTCCCACAGACCAATTTTCTTATATTACTACCAGGCCCCGGTAGAGCTCTTTATACATAGTGAGTGCTTAATGAATGTAAGTATTAACAACAATGAAAAGAACTTCAGCTAAATAAGTTGGCCTTCCATTACTTATCATGACAAGTTTCGTATCACTCTCCCAGTGGGAAGGGAACATGTCTACCAACTCTGCTGTGATGTCCTCTCCCAAGTGCTTAGCACAGTGTTCTGGAAAGTAAGCACTAAATCATTATCACTGACTGATTGGGATAATCAGTCTCCAGGAGTACAGACTGTAAGAATCGTATGAAAAGACTTGGTGCCATATTAGTTTCTGCCAAGCCAATATTCTGACTCAAACACGACTATCAAAGTGTACCTGGAGGCATCAAGAGAGGGTTGCCCTCTCAGGGGATGTAAATGCCAAGCAGTTTATTACAAAAAGTCCTTCCAACCTTGGCCTAATTTGTACCTAGCTTGTCAACTGGCAAATGACTTCGGTTTCCAAAATAGCGGTGAATGCAGGTTATTCGATAAATTGATTCAGAAAACGGTAATTCGGCTGAAAAATATTAAATTCGTATTTTCAAAGGATCAATATTTTAAGCTTCCAAGTGACATTTAGGCTGAATCATAAAGCAATATCACTTTTTTTAGAAGTAGAACATGTCATTTTGTCTTCTGCGGTATATAATAGAATTCTCATTAAAATTACAGAAGCAAAAGCCTATGTAGGATACTGCTGTCTCACATTACCCAATTACTGAAGAATATCTTGTTAAATTTTAACATCGAGTCAACTGATGCTCCTTTCCACTACTCTCCCACCCCCAGAAAGAAAAAAGGGAGCATGTGTCAGACATGCCAAATATCAGCTTAGAATGGAAATTTACTGTTATGCAATCATTGATCAGATGAACAAACTGATTATAGAGCACTCCCTCATATAGCTGAACGACAAATTAGATAGTGACCAAATACCCGGGGATTCACTTTTAAAATTTTTTAAAGCCTCTGCTCTTTTAAAACAGAAATTCCGCTTGCAATTAGGTTTGAATATCTTACATCACCCCCAGGGGGTACAGTGCCGTACCTAGTTTCTTCACAGTGTCCTGATGTCTTACAGGGGTAGTAAAGCAAAGCCTCGGACACGATGCCGAAGTACTGGATTGACTGTTGCAAGATGACGGTGGGCTCGTGGTGGGCTACGCATCACCGGGGCCCGGAGGAGGCTCTTTCCGAACAAGCGCTCCAGCAGACAGAGGCTAAACTGAGGCAAACGTCACCCCGAGCACTGTGAAGAGCAGGAGCAGTAGAAGCAACAGGCTTCTCTAGCAGGGGACTCTAGGCTGAGCACGAATCTCTTCAGCTCTACCTACACGAAGGATAATGACGAGCCTCAGGAACATATTTTCACACAGAAAAGCAGTGATAACGTTCTTCGAGTCCTGGCAAATGCCAGCACAGCTGCCAGAGGGTGGCACGCATGCTAGCCTCAGGTTTCGGCCAGAGAGCCAATGTCCATACCACCAGCCTCCACCCAGGGCCGCCGCTGCTTCCGGATTCAAGTTGCCACTGCCCTGACCGCCCCCAGAGTCTGTGGTTGCCCTACCATTCATTCATTCGATAGTATTTATTGAGCGCTTACTATGTGCAAAGCACTATACTAAGCACTTGGAATGGACAATTCAGCAACAGATGGAGACAATCCCTGCCCAATGATGGGCTCACAGTCTAAACGGGGGAGACAGACAGCAAAGCAGAACAGAATAAAATAAAAACGACATCATCAAGATAAATAGAATCAAGGAGATATACACCTCATTAACAAAATAAATAGGGTAATAATATATACACAGTGCCGAGGGGAAGGGGAAGAGCAGATGGTTGGAGGAGGGGGAGCAGAGGGAAAAGGGGAAGCTCAGTCTGGGAAGGCCTCTTGGAGGAGGTGAGCTCTCAGTAGGGCTTTGAAGAGGGGAAGAGAGTTAGTTTGGCAGATGTGAAGAGGGAGGGCATTCCAGGATAGTGGTAGGATGTGGGTCAGGGGTCGAAGGCGTGAACGGGGGATGGTGAAGTGAGTGGCAGAGGAGCGGAGCGTACGGGGTGGGCAGTAGAAGGAGAGGAGGGAGGTGAGGCAAGGGGATGGAGAGCTTTGAAGCCAAGAGTGAGGAGTTTCTGTTTCGTGCGGAGGTTGATAGGCAACCACTGGAGGTTTTGGAGGAGGGGAGTGACATGCCCAGAGCGTTTCTGTAGGAAGATGATCCGGGCAGCGGAATGAAGAATAGACTGGAGTGAAGAGAGACAGAAGGAAGGGAGATCCAAGAGGAGGCTGACACAATAATCCAGGTGAGATATTATGAGAGCACACTCTCCCCACCTCCACTTTTCCATAGCAGACACTCACAGAAGGCCCCGGGCTCGGGGAGCAGGTCCCCGGAATGACGAGCCCAACTCTCAGAAGAGGAAGTCGGGGTTACCGCTGGACCCCCAGAGGAAGATGGGGCTGCGAAACGGCCACTACTGTTACTTCCAGGTTTGGCTCTGCCTCCACTCCAAACACCTTTACCCTAACACACAGTAAGTGCTCAATAAATACAATTGAATGGATGAATGAATGAAAAGTGAAAATGGGAAGAGGAGCAGAAAGATCAAATGCCTGGGTCTCTCAGAAGCCAAGCCCTGACCAAGTGCAGGAATGGCAGCTACAGTGCTCTCTGGGAGCCTGGCATCACTCTTCCTTCATTCCCCTCGACACCAATAACCGGGCACCATTTTCATTTGTTCGACACTTTTTTTAAAGGAATTTCAGCGCTTACTATGTGCCGGGCACTGTGCGAAGCACTGCTAAATACAAGGTTATGGTTGGACCCAGTCGATGTCCCATATGGAGTTCACAGTCTTTATCCCCCTTTTACAGATGAAAGAACTGAGGCACAGAGAAGTGAAACGAGTTGCCCACTGGCACACGGCAGACAGATGGCAGAGCTGGAATCAGAACTCAGGCCCTTCCAACTCCCAGGCCCGCGCTCTATCCACTAGGCCGTGTCGTTTCCTGTGCTGCTACACTTCTTTTAGTCTATTATTGAAGTAACACAGAACTTTTCACACCTTCAAAACTAGTCAATCAATGGTCCTGAGAGCTTACTGTTTACAGAGCTCTTCACTAACCACTTGGTAGGGTACAGTACAAGAGAATTGGCAGACATAGTCCCTGCCCACAAGAGGCTTACAGTCTACAGGGGAGAGACATATTAAAATAAATTACCGCTATGTACTTGAGCACTGTGGGGTTGAGAGGGGTGAATATCAAGTGCTTAAAGGGTACAGATCCAAGTACGAGAGTGATGTGAGAAGGATTTAGTCATGGAAGGCCTCAAAGTTGGGGAGAGTGGTCTGTCATTTATGAAGGGGGAGGGGGTTCCAAGCCAGAGGGAGAAAAACACACATCCGCTGAGGCGATAAGCTAGACTGATTTTGGACTCAAGTACTGATTTCTCTGTTTTTCTTAAACGAAGACTAGGGAGAAGTCAAAAACATACAGTATTAGACGAGCTGTCCAAGAACAATTTGAGTAAATGATCTCCATAAAAAGAAGCCAGTATGTGGGGCCTTATATGTATTTTCTATCCTTTGCTGAGCTCCCTGATTCATTTAACAGTTCTATTTTTTGTTGTTTTCATAGAAATGTGAACATAATTTGCAGGTAGAGGTCTCTTTTTACCTACAAATAGAAGGCAAGTATAACTGGAAAACTCTCTGTAGATGTGTGATGAGGCCAAAATCTACTTTTTCAGCTTTTTACAGCTCTTTCAATTTTCAGTTTCAGTTAGCTACTAAATCCCATCAGGCATTTCTCCACAAGTTCCCTGATCCACCCCTTCCCTTTTCATCCAAATGGCCAGCACCCTGGTCCAGCCACTTATTACTTTCTGACTAGATTACGTACGGGATCCACCTCCCCATGGTCTCTCCCTGCCCGTCTCCACCGCTCTGCTGAAGTCCTTACTTCACTCTGCTGCTTTCATCATTTAAAAAAAAAATATTCTGCACACTACCCCTACTCCTCAAAAAGACGTCAATAGCTACTCATCCCTCTCCACATCAAGTTGGAATTCAACCACTGACTTAGAGGCTCTCCATCTGCTCTCCTTTCTACTTACCTGTTCTTCTCCCACTACCGCCCAGCTCACACTCTCACTCCTCTCAAGCAGAGCTACTCACTACACCCGAGTCTTACCTCTCCCACTTCCAACTCCTTGCCCTTGCCCTGCTTCCTGCCTTGAACTACCACCCACTCCAAATTCACCAGTCGACAGCCCCCTCTACCCCTCTTTAAAGCACTTGTGAAATCTCACATCCTACAGGAGGCTTCCCCTGATTTCTTTTTCCTTCTCCCCAGGCCACATCTTCCCAACAACCACCTCAGCACTACAAACATTTTATTAAGTGGTATTGGTTAAGCGCTATGTGCCAGGCACCTTATTAAGCACTGGGGTAGGTACAAGCTAATCAAGGTGGACACACTCCACGTCTCACATGGGCTCAGTCTTAATCCCATTTTTAAGAAGAGGTAACTGAGACACAGAGAAGTGACTCACCCAAGGTCACACAGCACACACGCGGCAAAGCCAGGATTAGCACCCAGGTCCTCTGATTCCCAGGCCCACTCTCTTTCCACTAGGCCACGCTGCTTCTCAAAAGTTCTTGGGAGAGTAAAATACAACCCCAAGATGGTAGACACGATCCTTGCTCACAACACTTCTACATGTATCGACTTACAGACTCTATTATTTAAGCACTTACTCCTCCAAATAGCCTTCTTTCCTTTCTCTGCCCCTTGTCTGTAATTCATTTTGTATCTAGACTGCTAGATTAGAAACCCAAGGGAAGGGTCACGTCTTTTACCACTCTTGTACTCTCCCAAATGCTTAGAGCAGTGCTCTGCACACAGGCAGTGCGTTAATCAAATCTATTGATCAACTATAAGGTTTCATTTTTCCTTTGGAACAGAGTTCGGATTTAGAGAAGTCTATTTGGGCCCACCCTGATAATAAAGCTACAAAACCCAGCTTGTAAAAGTGTAGCTGGAAATGGGCTCAACTATTTATCAGCCCATGCCATCCAGGCAAAGGACCATTGGCAGTATTAGAACAAAAGAAGAATGAAAACAAGTTTACAAAACCCTTCTCCAATTATATCCAAAGGTAAATAGTTCATTTGGTTTTCAACTGTGATTAAGAGTCCCTTTTTTTACAGTCAGGGCAATAAAACAGATTAATGATCTTGCAGTTTGCTCTACTAGTTCATTACACTCCACAGTTGAGTTGCTTAACACAAAAAAGCTGCAACAGCAAGATTTTAATTTGCAAATTAAATACTGACTAATCTGACTTTCAAGTGTGTGTTTATCATAGGACATTAACACTTTGCAACAGAAAAATGAAGTTATTATTTAATAAAAGGCAGGGTTTAAATTCAAATATGATTCACAATACAATCAACAAAACAAATTATAACCATTTTGCATTTTCTTAGAGATTTAACAAATGAATACTAAACGTTTCTATTTTAAAGGTACAGTTATGTGCTATTCCGAATAGATTAAGACCAAGATATAAGTGATTCCCGCCCCATCCCTACCCAGACAGATTACGTTAAATGTAGCATTCTCATCAACTTCCTTCCACTTGGCTACAATAGCACCGCTCGCTGGGCTACCTACCTACCTGCCTCCAATTTCTCTCATCATCCGTCTATTGTACGTGTGTGTGAGAGGGGGAGGGGAGCTGCAGTGGTGCATACCCTCCTCACAACTGCCAACTATTCAGTTTGAGTCTGGCCAGAGGTGGAAAAAGGAGTCTGGTTTTAGGGGAAGAAACAGATGGAGTTGGAAAGGGTGAGTGGGCCTTGCCTAGCTAGAAAGATCCAATTTAGGGCCCATTCAACCCTACTGAGAAACTCTTGGGATCTGATCGAATCCTGCAAAATTTGTTACATGCTTACTATGTGCCAAGCACTACTAAGCACTGGGGTAGAGACAAGATAATCAGGTTGGATGGAGTCCCTGTCCCACATGAGGTTCACAGTCTAAGTAGGAGGAAGAACATGAATTTAATCCCCATTTTACAGATGAAAAAACTGAGGGTCGGAGAAGTTAAGAGTCTTGCCCAAGGTCACATAACTGGCAATTGGCAGATCTGCGACTAGAGCCCAGGTCTTCTGACTGACAGGTCCATGATTTTTCCGCAAGGCCAATATAGTTTAAATTTTTTTGGAAGCACTAATGCACTCTGCATTAATCTTATGTGATCCTATAATGTGCCTAATGCTCTTTCTTAATGCTCTACTTTAATGGAACTAAAAGTACTAACGAGGTCACAGCCGTAGAAGGCTGGACCCCACTATGTCTTCATAGACTTCACTTTGGTATGAAGTTGGACTGTCTATTGCTATCCAACTGTTGATCTTCCAAAAGCTTTGCTGGAATTCTCAATTTGGCTTTTTACCTTTTGTGTGTTCGAACCTCACTGGATAATGCACTGCCTAGATACCAGAATTTGGTAACCACAACAGGTCCCATGATGCCGATGGAAATCTTTGGTCTGTAAACTGGTGCATTGACTGTTTACTTCAGGCTTGTTTTCAATCTCAAATCGTGGGTGACTCTGAAGCAAATCCATCACCTGTACCCCTTCTTGACCTTGTACCTTGGGGAAATGTTCATCAACACCCACCACTTCTGGAAGAATCGCCAGACTTCTGATGATGCTTGAGGGTTGTTTTAGTTTGATCTGTCCAAGCCTTAGTAAGCCAGTCTATGCATCATACTCCTGCCCCCTGGATAAAAATGCCAAGGGGGGATCTGGGGGAGAGAGACTGGGGGGAGAAGAGGACACAGTGATGTCTGCTGTGGTTGAGATGGAGATATTTAGTTCTGTGACTGCAGTCTGCTCCTGTTTTCCCCTCCAGCTACAGAGGAACTGTGTGAAAGAAAACACAGCACAAACCACCATCATTACTGCAAAAATTCAAGCGCATGTCCTGCCGCTAGGATATAGGATATACTTTTAATCACTGGTGTTTAGGCAATGCTCATCCTGAATGATGTGGCCAGAAAAGGTGCACTTCGTTTTCACATGCAAACACTATTTAGGGTGTCACGCCACTGCCCCCCAATCGATTCGACCTCACCTTCATCTGGTTCATCTTTGAATGAAAAGGACAATAACTCTAGAATAGTTTGAAGAGAATCCTGGGGATCATATGCTTATTCTCATTCCAGCTCCCAAGCCCCTTACTGTAAACTTAAGCACAAAGGCAGAGATGAAATAAAACCATAATGGACCTACTATACAGCGCTGTTTTACCCCAGTAGTGATGGTGAGATGGTTAATCAACTGGATCAACCATCCAGTACTCTATGGATTTGCAAGGGCCAGTGCCATCTTTCTATGGATTTCCAGCGTCATATTTCTAAAATGCCAATCAATATTGTATTTACTGAGCGACATTGGGCAGAGCAGTGCACTGAAAACTTGGGAGAGAACGAAAACAGTATGAGACACGATCCCGTCCCTCAAGGAGCTTGTAACGCACATCATACACTTCCACCCAAATTTCCAGTGGCTTCCACTGCTTTTTATGGAAAGCAAGAGCTTCCCCCTACTGGTTTTAAGGGTCTTCGTCAGTTGGCTCCCTTTAACGTCTTTAATTTTCTCCGCTTTACCCCAGCTGATACATTCCATTCACCAGTGACCAAGCAAATCTCTTAACCTTCCCTCGCTCCTGACCTCCGACCCCTACCTCCGACCCCTTTCTAGGATTTCACCATGGCTGAAATATCTCCTCTTAGCTTCACAAACCTCTGACCCTCTCTTTCCTCCTCCAAAGCCCTTCTGGAAAAGTCAGCTCTGCGCGTGGCAGTCCGTAATTAATTACCCCAACATTATGGCCACGCCATCCCCAGATACCTTAGGGCTTTTATGTACTTTTCCATTTGCTATTGATTTATCTAGTTGTGTTTCTTATTCATCTCTATGCTCAATTTTCTTAGCTAGACACTTGTTAATTTAGATCTTCCCTTATTAGAAAACCCTCAAGGGCAGCAACTGCTTCTAATAAGCACTTAGTACAGTGCTTTGCACACAGTAACCACTTAATAAATACGATGGGATGAATAATATTTCTTCTGTATGGCCCCAAAGTGCCTAGTATAGTGCTCTGTGTACAGTAAATACTGTTGATACTAAATAGATACAACGGTTTGTCAAAAGTAAATGCTTTCATTCATCCCTACCTCAGATCCACCCGAGTTTTCTGCATGGGCTCTTGTACCTCCAAAACATTTCCCTTTCTAAAATTTAAAATCTCTCCTCATTATTCTTTGACAAGCCGTGTCACTTTCCTTTTGTAGTAGTAGTAGCCATAATTATTAAGCACCCACTTGGGACTGCACACTATACTAGATACTATTAGATGCTTGCGAAGTATGGATTAACAAAGGAATAGGTTTCCTGCGCTTGAGAAGCTTACACTCTAACCAGAAAAACAAAAACACAACTACAGTGGTCAAAACTCCACGATGTAATGTTGGGGATGGGGATCCAGAACACTTCAGTCAGTCGTATTTATTGACCATTTACTTTGTGCAGAGCACTGTACTAAGCACTTGAGAGAGTTCAATATAACAGACAAGTTCCTTGCCCACAAAAAGCTTACAGTCACTCAGAAAAGAAAGGTTACCTGCTCTTCCTTCAAGCTTCTCATCTAAAATGTTATTTTAACATCCAAGCACCATGGTCTTCATGAAATGAAGCAAAGATACTAAAATTCTGTCCATCAAATTGCATGGATTAATGAAAGATCACTATAAAAGTGGTAAAATACAAGGTTCCAAGCCTGTAGGTTGAGGGGAAGGAGGATATTCTGATCCTTCTTATGGCCTTAACGGGTAAAGTTTTGGAGTGTTCGTCAGGTGTCACACTGGGCACATACAATCAATCAACGATATTTATTGAGTGCTTACAATCACCAGAATGTGTCCCTGGGGAGCCACAAGAAGTTGTTTCTCATTTCATGGATTTACAAGACAGTAGGTAGTCTACTAAAACACCTAGACATTACACAGGATTTTTTTTTAAGCTTTAAATATGCAGTACCTTATTAGCCCAGTTTAGTTTAGGTAGCTGATCCAATAAGACTGCCATGACATGCTCTGATAGTTTCCCTTATAATTTTCTCCATATCTGGCAAACAAAACGGCTCTGATCATTTTAAGATACAGCTTTAGTGCCCCCAGGATATATTCCTTGGAGATGTTGTCACTTTTGTGCAACCCCCGGCCCCGAAGCAGAACAAGCTCTGATGTCATTTTACAGTGTATAAATCCAAGGAAGACATATACAGTACTGGGTAAGACCCTGATTTGGTACCATTAATGAGCTGCATTTTACAGTATGAGAGAGCCAGCAGAAACGAGACATATGTACCTCAAAGTATCATCTCCAAACAAACCTTTCAACTAATCTATTTCGGGAAAACCTTTAATGGATTCTGAGGCAGAAATGGAATTACAAACTGTACAACTGTATCATCTCGAATATAGATTTTTACACGTTTCCCAAAGCAGAAAATGCAACAGAAAATTACAATCTCTCCCCTCTCGAAAGTTGATAGTTTTAGACAAAGTAGCTATTGAAATGGAATGGCATGACCTATTATGAATTCAGTACTGCCGACCAAAGAAAATACTTGCATTCCTTGTTGACTTTTGTTAGGCAACAACAGCTACTGCAAGCATTTGGCTTGTATATAGGATCTCCCAGAAGAAAACTATGGTTAAGGAGGGCTTTGTCCTGCCATTCCACATCATTTTAATGAAGTTTAGTTACTTGTAGAAAGTGAGAACCTTCCTAAATGTCAGAAGTGTAAACTGATACAAAGTTTGTGGGTCTCTTACATTAAGAAATACTCACAAGGCTACTTAAAAATACCCTTTTACTAGGTTACGGTGTGTAAACCAAGCCCAACGGCTTTAAAGGTAAAACTAGGAAGGATCCGGGATGGATAAGTAATTCTGAAGAAGGGACTGTGGTGGCAGGGGGAGAGGGGTACTGAAGAGAGGAGTGTCATCAATTTTTATGTAGGATGTAAGATCTAAGGAGAGGGATCATGTCTGTTTACTATACTTACTCTTCCAAGCAGTTAGTACAATGCCCGGCACTACACTCGAACACTAGTGATTGAAATTAGCATCATTTGGGGGAAAAAAAAAAGTGTGTGAAAGCCCTGTTTGTCATATAAAGTGTTTCTATATAAGGTAGGTCCAACTCACCACAGGCCATAGGGTGAACTGTGGCCTGAAAGGCTGATTGCTAGTTATTCAGAGTTTCACCCTCATTTTTATTATTATCAATTGTTATTTGTTGAGAGCTTATTATGGGCAGAACACTACAGTAGTGTAGTGTCAGAGAAAGGCACAAGGATACTGATTCAGCTAGGGTCTCTGGCCCACAGGCAGCTCACACTCTAAAAGGAGGGAACTGGCATTAGTATGAAATGAGGCAAGGCACGGCTTGATATGCCCAAAAAAATCATAATGAGCTGCTGAAGAACGAACAGTTTTCCAGGGCCTGTCTCTTTCTTAAGTCAAAGTCACAGCAGGCTTTCTGTTGTTCTGACAGTTGGGCTGCAGTTTCAGCTTTTCTGCCTGACCTTCTCCAGCAAGTTGAAACTTCACCCCAGTGACAATCCGGAGGATGGGGCATGGGGGGGAGGGGAGGAGTGAAATTTAGGATACCCACATGCAGCTCCTACCCTCTCCAATCTACACTTCGCTCTCCTGCCCAGATCATTATTCTAAAACACTGTCTTGGGCACATCTCCCCACTTCGCATAAACCTCAAATGGTTGCCCGGAAACCCTGACTGTGGGTTTTAAGGCATACAGTCAGGTCTGCCTACTACTTATCTTTGTTCCTCTTCCATTACATCCCCGATGACATGCTACAAAAATCAATCAATTAATAGAATGCATTGAGCATTTACTATATGCAGAGCCTTGTACTAAGCACCTGAGAAAATATAATACAACAGAGTGGGTAGGTACGATCCCTGCTCACGAGGAGCTTACAAATTACAGGAGACTGAAAATAAAATTACAGATAAGGGAAATAGTAAGGTAGGAGGGTATGAACCTAAGTGCTGCAGGGCTGGGGCAAGTATCGAAGTACCATGTGTATAGGTGATGTGGAGGGGAGGACATGTAGAGGAAATGAGGGCTTAATCAGGGAAGGCCTCTTGGAGATATTGTGATTTTAGGATGGTTTTGCCGGTGAGGTGAGCCGGATATGAAGGGGGAGGGAGTTCCAGGCTAGGAGGAGGATGTAGGCAAGGGGCTGGAGGGGCATAGACGAGATTGAGGTAGAGAGAGTAGGTCAACATTAGAGAGCAAAGTGCATGGATTGGACACTTCGTTCCTCTCAAGCCAACCTACTCACGGTGCCTCATCGACCTCTTGCTCACGCCCTCCCCCATGACACCTGAGAAATTGGTTGCTCTTAGATCTTCCAAGTCCTTCTACAATCACCTCACTCTGCCTCCTCCTCATCTCTCTCCAGCGACCTCTTGCTTATACCCTCCCCTGGGACAACTGGCAGAGGGTTCTTCTCTGATCTTGAAAGCCCTCCTAAAATCATACCTCCTATTGAAAGCCTTCTCTGATTAATCTCACCTCCCCACCTTACTGCCACTTCTGCATCACCTAAACACTCAAATACTTACTCCTCCCTCCCCTGTACCACTTATGAACATATCTTTAAACTTCAACTGCTTCCCCCACCTCTAACTTTAGCGTCTCCCCCGACAAGACTGTAAGCGCCTTGAGGGCACGGGTCACGTCTACTAATTCTACTATATTCTCTCAAGCGCTTAGCACGGTGCTCTGCTCAGAGTAAGTGCTCAGTACGACAGATTGATTTTCTTCCATAAATCATGCTCCACTGTGACTCTGCCATAGCTGAAACCCTTTCCAAAACAAAATGTTGAAGATTTATAATCCTGTCACTTAACATTTCATTTTGTAATCAGAGGTTTCCTCTTTATTTTTAGCTGTTTGTATTTGTGAGGGAAAAAAAGACTACTTCTGAGCTCTCCTCCATGGTGCCTCTCCTCCCTTGCTTTCCCCCTCCTCAACCATTCTATCGCCTTGACTCCTGTGATTTTCCACCTTCCCTAAACTGTGTTTGAAACTGTTTTCCTGATGGATCACTTTAGTCTATAAAACAAAGAGAAACATTGATCTAAAAACACCAGATAAATTTTAAACCACTGGAAAACCCCCCAACGTGATCATTACTCTCCATCACAGACCCTTTTTGCATTTGCAGCTGAAGAATAGTTCGGGTTATCTATTCACACAGAGTATCCTTTTTTATTTATAGTAGTTGTTAAGCACTGACTATTCGCCAGGCACTGTACTATTAGCTGGGGTAGATAAGAGCTAATCTGGTAGTCCCTGTCCCACATTGGGCTCACAATCTTTATCCTCGTTTTTTAAATGAGGTAACTGAGACACAGAGTAGTGAAGCAACTTGCCTAAGGTCACACCCCAAGCAAATGGTAGAGACTGTATGAGAACCCAGGCCCATGCTCTATCCACTGGGCCAAGCTGCTTCTCAATATTTTATTGAATAAAGAACGTCACTCTTCTAGGGCTATAAACTTTGTCAATGACCATGTTTCTCTGAGAGAGGAAAAACCAGAAAAATCCATTTCATTTCAACTCTGTATTTCTATTATAGACGGCCCATAATAAACTTCGCTTATCTAACACACCAAAAGCAAAACATCTTTACGCTAATCCCACAATGAGTAAATACAAATGAAAGAGGCAATAGTTTTGTTTCTATACTGATGCATTTCAATCATATATAAACTCTTCCTAATTAGTATTTAATGATATCTTGCCTAAGAGCTGAACGATTAACACTCAGTAGGCTGAGAAAAGCAATAAATTGGTGTAATTCTAATCAAATGTTTCATCCCAGATAAGCTGGGCTCCTAGTCTAAATTTTCATCACATTGATCATCACATTTTGGTGGCCAAAGTGGGAAAGAATCAGGTATGGGGAGAGATGAAAGATTTGTATTCAAGTTTCATTCGGTGATCCAATTTTGTCACCTACAGAATGCTAACAGAATGGGGAAAAAACTTACAACAATACATCCTCAAGATAAGTGGCACTTCAACAAAATGATAATTGAGGATACAAAGGCTATGCTTATTCTTCAGCAAACAGGGTGTGTCAAGTTCAAAGAAATGGTGACTGGAACGTGAACATAGACATCCTTAGATCCAGCAGCTTTAGAGATGCAGGTCTCAATAAGTGTCTGCAAAGACAGACGCCAATATGAAAGTTTAAGCTAGGGACAGTACTGCTTATAATTTTAGAAAATCAGTTGCCCTACCAATGCTCTCTCACTGATCTTCAACACAGATGCAACTGATTGGGAGAATTTTACACTCCCAAGTTTCCACATGAAACCAGCAACTGTCATAAGCATAATTAAGATCAAATTAAGCTTGAAATTTAAAATGGATGTTTTCTTTTCCAAAATCTGAGACTATCCACAAATACATTCAAATGAATAGGAAAAGAATCTAGTCTAATTACTCACTTGAGCCAGAACTGCTTCTCTCAATGGCAGAGTATTATCTGGAAAGCTAGAAGACCCACCAGCCAATGGCCTTTATTCCCTGAACCAAAACTGCTGGTGTAGTAGACTTCATTCATTCATTCATTCATTGAACAGAATTTATTGAGCACTCACTGTGTGCAATGCACTGTACAAAGCGCTTGGGAGAGTACAAAACAACAATAAACAGACATTTTCTGCCCACAATTAGCTTAAAGCCTAGCAGGGAGGACTAAATAAATAAATAAAATAAATTACAGCTATGTACATTTATCCCATGTGATTTCATTATCTAAATGCAAGCTAACTCCACCTGAAAATACCTATTACCTTACTAAAAAACTGTAATATCTTCACAATGTAATGAAAAAGATGTAATCTGCAGGTCACTTTTGGGATAATTTTCAACTTCTAAGAAAACATTCTGAAAAGACTACACCTTAAAAAATGGAAAAAAAAATTCATAAACCAAATACTAACACTGAAGTCCACTACTACTAGATTGCAAATATTCTGAGTTATTGATATAGAATTGTTGGAACTTGGGTAGCGATCGAACAGTTCAGTGAACAGATCTTGGTTCCCTTTCTCAGGGGATGATAATAATAATAATGGTATTTGTTAAGTGCTTACTATGTGCCAAGCACTGTTCTAAGCACTAAAAGTACATACAAGGAAATCAGGTTGGACACAATCCCTGTCCCACACGGGGCTCATAGTCTTAATCACCATTTTACAGATGAGGTAACTGAGGCAAAGAGAAGTTAAGTGACTTGCCCAAGGTCACAGAGTGGACAAGTGGCAGAGCCAGGATTAGAATCCATGACCTCTGATTCCCTAGCACGTGCTCTTGCCACTAGGCCATGTTCCTTCTCTGCTGCTTCTGAGTTTGGAAGTCTACCCCTTTTAGTTTCCTTTGGATTATGAGAAGAAATTTGAACTTCTGACACCTACAAGCCTACACAGCTGGAGTCTTAAAGCCTGAAGCTACAGACCAGACATGGAAGTACTTGAGTAAAAGTCCACAGAAACAAGCCGTACCAATTTGTCTTCTGCTATTAAGATACTTACGTGACTCTCAGGAATCCCTCCAATACCATGAGTGTTTGGGGGTCCAGGCAGCCCAGGGGGTAACAGACACGTGTGGGACTTTTACATATGTACGACAACACTATGGATATCATACTTACACTGCAGCACAGTACCTTGAGGAACGTGGATGAATTGTGTGAGGCTGGGAGGCACCCGAGTCGGATCCAGATCTGCCTCTGCTGGACTCTACCTGGGTGAGCTGGCGATGTGACGCCATCACCAAAGGTCAAGGAGGTAGGAAATGGAGCTTCCTCCTGAAGCTCTCAGTCATCTGCAAGCAGCTCTGGTACCTCTGCAGAAGGGTGCCCATCCCAGAAAGCTCCCTGATCATCCCCCATGTAGGCGTATTTTGAACTCAGGTGAGTTGGGATTCTTCAAAATGGAAGTGACCTCTTGCCAAGGCAAGCCTGTTGTCCAGCGTCAGGGCTGGATGGTACGGGTAAGTCTCTCGATCCACAGGCCCGATGGTCTAAGGACCAGGGGTTCTGGATGCCTCTTGCATCCCCTCTTCCTGTTTAGGGCTGGACTCAGGCTGGAAAAGTCACATGGCCCAGGAGCGGAATGGCCTTGGATGACGTTGTCCCCGTGTGCAGAACGGGACCGGGAGAGAGATCAAGGAAGGGCAGGAAAATCTGGCCCAAGCAGGACTCCAAGGAAGAGGGAAAAGAAGAGGGGAAAAAGCAGGCAGAGAAGACACAGGGTCAGTAGTGGCAGACAACTGACTTTTGGGGCGATTTTTAAAAATTGCATTGTACTTCCATACCTACTATACGAATTTTCCGTATTTTATGGTTGACAGGGCACTGTAATTTTTCAACAGTTTTTCTTGGATATACTTTAGAATGGCTAAGCCTCCGCCCACAAAGACTAGTTACCAGCTGAAAATTAGTAGCCCCAAAACTGTAAGCTCAATGCTGAATTCCCCCTATTGAGAAAAGCACTAAGATGTATCCTAAAGAAAGGGTGTTCTAAGTTCTGAGCTCAGGTAACAGCTTTCTTAAGACTGTTTTAATATTTAATTCAATGATACTGTGCTTGAATTTGAAGCATTTTGGATTGTAAATTTACCAACTACTTCTTCATTCTAGACACATGAAGAGTTCTCTCCCCTATAGTCTGTTTCTATGGTTATGAGATTTTGCAGTGACTTTACAAAGCCTGTACCAGCCTACACGATAGCATTCCTGGTGGCATTTTGTAATTAAGGATGCAATTCCGCTCCCAGCCAGATTCCTTTTTTCACGTTCTTGTTGCATGTCACAAAAAACTTCTCCCTTTAAAATAAAATTCTACTTATCTGCACTAAACTGACTGATATTTCCCTTTCCTAACTTCTCTCCTTCCAGATTTTTAGAGTTAATATATTCCACTAAGTTACATTGAAAGAGAAAATATTCACCAACGTGACTCTCATTCCTTCATGGTTTTTTGGTATGAATTTACAAGCCTCTGCCTTTATTATATTATGAATTATTTATATTAACATCTGTTCCTCTAGACTGTTGTACTGGACTTTCCCAAGCACTCAGTGGAGTGCTCTACACATAGTAAGCGCTCAATAAATACCACTGATGATGAGGATGGTATATAAAGTTTCATCTGATTTCCCAAACACCACTGAAAATCAGTACAAGCTGATTTTCCAGACTATTAAAACACTGTTCCATGCCTGCCCCAGACCTTCATTCTCGTCGTACACCACTGGCCTAGAACATAGAAGTTCCGTTCCTGGAACACGTGAGAGGACGTGCGCTCTGACCGGCATCGCATGCTTTGTACACAGCCATTTCTTCTTCAGCCGCTGCATCGGTTTCTACCCAGAGAAAAGTGCATTACTAAATTCCCTAACAGCATTCTATCCAAAACATGCAGTCAAAGCATGGATTTGGGGAAGGACAGAGTACTGCAGAATAACAAATCAAATAAGCCATTAGCTGAGAAATAGATACTAATGTGGCCAGTAAAGCCATGCTCACTCATCAGCAATAGCTTCCCTTGCCATTAAAGGCCCTCATTTGATATGTTTTTAACCTTTATATTTAAATGCTACACTTGTAAATACAAACTTGCTTTCCCTAACTGTTTAACCTTCCCACATTCAAAAACTAAGGTTTCCTTTCCTCTTTTGAGAACAGCAATAAATACGGCTTTTATTAAGTCTTAATACTTACTGTAGAATGGCAGCTCCTTGTGAGGGGAGAACTTGTCAACCAATGCTGTTGTACTCTACTCTTCCATGCACTCAGCACAGTGCTTTGCACACAGCAAGCGCTCACTAAGTAGTACTGACTGATTGCTTACTAGGTGCTGGGTCCAGGGGTCGATACTTGGTTAAGTGGTTGGACTTAACCAACCACTTAACCCCATCCCACCTGGAATTTGCGATTTATCCTATCACCATTTTACCGTGGGGAAATTGAGATGCCGAGAGGCTAACCAACTTGCCATTTAAACACAGCAGGCCAGTGGCAGAACTGGCCCTGCACTCATACCTGGCATTTCTAACTCCCTCTTTCCATTAGGCAGAAGGTGAAAAAAGGCAGAAACACCCTAACCCAAATAGCTGAAAGACTAGAGTAAAAATATTTGGTTTAGAATGTCACTGAACATCTAAGACTTGCAACTTTAATTACCATATTAATGTTTTAACATCGTTATGCATTAAATGTTCTTCCAAAACTTATAAAATGACTGCTATTTTGAGATGCCCCTACAAGCTTTATCTCCATCCCCCTACCCTCCACCCCCTTTTTATCTTCAAGGAATGCAAACATGCTTTTGTCTGCAATTTTCCCCCCTTAGTGAAGATAAGACTGTTTCAATAGGAAAATAGAGCTGGAAAGAACTTGAAGAGGTCACCTGGCCCAGCCTTGGCCTTTTACGCATTGGACTCTTGATTAATCTAAAACTCTGAAAAACTCAGTGTAACCTTGGACGTTCAGCTCTGAATCAGCCCACCCTGATAATCTGTTTGTGGATCATCTGAGCCCTTTCATTCTTCTGCTCCACTTCTTCCCTGCTCCTGCTTATGATTTCCTAGTCATTAAGGTCTCAACAAGGTGAACTACCGAAGGGAAAAGAGGTGAATTTCAAATCGGATATTGGTATAGAGAAGAGGAATTTGAAGAGGTGATCTAAAATGAGGTTTGGGAATTTTGTTTATCCATTCTAATCCCGATCCTATCCTCATGGAAAATTACCGATGGGGGAAGCATTTCTCTCAATTAAGAAAATGTTTAATTTTAAATACTTTGACTCAGTGAGAGTGACAGAATGCTAATGTTGGGCTGCAAGTTGCACTGATCCCAAGCAAATGAAAAGTAACAATGCTGAAAAAGCTCAGTAACTATCTGATAGCAGCTACAATCAGGTTACTTTCTACCTCGCCTCAGTTGTTGAAATACATTAACTATGGCTGGGCCCTTCAAGTCAGTGTCCAGATTCACTACATTATCTAGATTATAAACTGTAAATACACTAATCATAGAAGTAGAAGGACCACAAGAGGTCATCAGGTGCAACCTTCTGTCGCCAAGTGTATGCCAAGTGGCCCAGGGCAGTAGAAAGCAGAAAATACTATTTCACAGATCTTTATGAGACTGTCTTAATTTTCAAGTGTATATGACATGGGAGAATGACAAATAAGTTCTAAAAGTCAATCCAAAAGTTCTTTCAAAAATTAAAATCAATCTGTTGATAACTTTGTGTTGAGTTGATTCAGCCCCTACTTCCTGTAGTGAATCACTTCCCCCTCACCACTATTTCTATTAGGCAACAAGATTAACTTGAGTCCATTTGACCAACAAGATAGTGAAGGTTCAGCTGCCTCCACGACCCAAACAGACCAAAGGTCAGCTGTAGCTCTGTGTTACCTGACTACCCTGGCCTAACTGGATGTTACTGAAGAGTTTGCTGTTTCCACAAGGGGAATCTGGTGCCCACTAATATTGGGGCTTTAGGTGACACCAAGTTAGACAAAACACCCTCTGCTGGAGTGGAAGAAACATCTCAATCGGGGATGGCATCACCGGAAGATGGTGAGGGACAGAATTCAGGGAATAACTCCTGAGGGAGGAGGCTTTGAAGGTAGGAAGGATAGGGACTGGTGAAGCTGTTCTACTTTGGGCACCAAAGCACTCATTTATTTTATTGGCTGTCTCCTCCTCTAGACTGTAAGTTCCTTGTGGGCAGGGAACATGTCCACCAATTCTGTTTTTTAGCACTCTCCCAAGTGCTTACTCTACACATAATAAGCTCTCAACAAACTGATTGATACTAGTCAGGCGAAAAGTATGAGCAATCGATCAAAGTATTAAGTGGACCCACACAAGGGATCAGAGGAAAGACATGTGACGCAGAGACTAAACCAGGTCTAATCTGATCAACCCGTAGCTACCCAATCCATTTTTTCATGTGTTTATGTGCCAGGCACTGTACTAAGCACTGGCGTGGATACAAGATCATTGGACTGGACACAGGCCATGCCCACATGAGGCTCACAGTCTCAAACCCCCTTTTACACATGAGGTAACCGGCACAGAGAAATGAACTGACTTGCCCAAGGTCTCACAACAGACAAGGATCAGGCAGGGCCCAGATTAGAAGCCCGGTCCTCAGACTCCAAGGACCATTCATCCACTTCAACAGCATTTATTGAACATTTATTGTGTGCAGGACCACTGAACTAAGTGCGGAGGAGAGTACCCCAGCACTTAGAACAGTGATTTGACACCTAGGAATCACTTAATATCGTAATTACTATTATTGTTATGTTAGGAACAAAGAACACGCACAACAGTATAGTGAAAATGCTGCAGATCTGTAAGCAAGCAGCCAGGGAGTTTTGTCTTAAGAAAGTAGCAGTAGGGAGACATTGGGCGGGGCTCAAGAAGGGAAGTGATGCACATGTTAAAAAATACTGGCAATTTAGGAATGGAGGAAGGGAAACCAATACGATGTTTTCATGTAGAAGAGGCTGCTCCATTTGGTGCACAGATAGACCTCTTCACTTTTGGGGAGAATGTTTCACTAATCCACCTTCCTCTACCACAATCGGCAAGTCGACCGTTGCCAGTGTAACATGAAATTGAATTAATGGACGGACACCCAACCACTTCTCTGAAACTCTTTATCACCCCACACCCTTGTACTTATAATTTCACCTGATCTTTAACTGACCATTTCTCCGGTAGACCGTAAGCTCATTGTGAGCACGGAACGCGTCTACCAATTCTGCTAGACTGTACTCTCCCAAGCGCTTACTACAGTGCTCTGCACACCGTAAGTGCTCAATAAATACTGTGACTGAACTAGTTTTGCAAAGTCAGTTTGGACTGAATTCTAATCTTCAACAGATGTTAAACTAACCTGCCTGTAAAGTTTACAGAAAATGATAAATTGGTCACACTCGACTCCTTTGCTCGGATAATTAAATATGTTGAAAAGTATTGGCCCCAAATGTGATCCCTGCAAGACACCCCCGATAGCTTCCCCCACCAGGTGGACGCTGATCCACTGGTAACCACCCTGGAATACATCTCTCTCTCCAGCCCCATCTTCCCCCACCTTGCAATTAATTCCACTGGTGTTAAAAGTACACCACAAAAATTATGAGTTCATAAAACTGCTGTCACCAGCAATTGATAATGCAGGTGTGGAACCGAAGCCAAATACCTATCACTGCCAGAAATCAAAAGCTACTGCATAACTTTATGGATCCTGCCAACCGATGGGCCTTATCGAGGTACCTATTTTCTAAAGGGGGGGAGAGGAAAAAAAAAAAGAAAAGCAATTTATCCATTATGAATTCAGTGAAGGAAGTAGCACAGCAGAAAAGAGTCTGGCCTTTACATATGCCATCCTCCAAATCAAGGTATCATTGAGAGTATTATCCTCTCAGGCTAATTTTAAGTTCTAAATTTTTAACAGGTGAAAGGGAGGTAGATGAATAGAGGAGACAGCAGATCTTTCTTTTTTTAAAAAAAGAAATCCAACAGGTTAGTACTTTTCAACTCAAGAGCTCCCCTGGTAGGCCATGAGAACTTGGGAATAATGAGAAAATTCTCCACCTGCCTTCAAGTGTAAAATAAAGACAATGATGAGATACTAACTGAAGATTTTCAAGTACGGTTGGCTGTGGGACAGAAGAAACTGTCCAACCAAAGGGAAATCCAACCATTATGCATGTGTTAGACGTCAAAGATAGTCCAGAAAGATCATAAAGCGCACACATTCATGCCATAAAGCTCGTTGTGGGCAGGGAACGTGTCTACCAACTCTGATGTACTATACTTTCCCAAGTGCTCAGGATAGTGTGCGGCACACAGTAAGTGTTCAAATAGCTTTGATAGAGCTGATACTCTTTTGCAGGTATATTTCAGATTACAGTAAACAAATAATGCTGGGTTACACAACCATGATCTTCCCTTCCTGTTTCATTATACCCCTGAATGCAGTGTAGTAGGCTATGTTTTTCCAAAGGCTTTCATGACATAAGACTTTCAGATCATCTGGAAAAACATGAATTCCCTTAATTGCAATAAACTGTAATATTAAACCTCACTACTGTTTAGTCTTTGTTGAAGTAACTGAGAGCTCAGCCTCCTAATAATAATAATGATGATGATGGTATTTGTTAAGCACTATGTGCCAACCACTGTTCTAAGTGCTGGGGTAGATATAAGCTAATCAGGTTGTCCCACATGGGGCTCACAGTCTTCATCCCCATTTTCCAGATGAGGATGAGGTAACTGAGGCCCAGAGAAGTCACACAGCTGATAAGATTAGCCTGTGTGAGCCCATCATTGGGCAGGGATTGTCTATCTGTTGCCGAACTGTACATTCCAAGGGCTTAGTACAGTGCTCTGCACATAGTAAGCACTCAGGAAATACTATTGAATGAATGAATAAATAGCAGAGCCAGCATTAGAACCCACGACCTCTGACTCCCAAGCCCAGGCTCTTTCCACTAAGCCACGATGCTTCTCCCTCCATCCTCTAGACTCAGCTCCTTGTGGGCAAAGAATGTGTATCCCAGGTCTACTGTATTTACTCTCCCAAGCACTTAGTACAATGCTTTGCACACAGGAAGAGCTCAATTAATACCATTAACTGACTGATGAGTTGCACTACAAGTTTTCGCAGAATGGGTAGAGGTAGAAGTTCATTCTGCTGAGCTTGATAGTGCTTTCAACTTTAGTGAAGGACTTATCCAATTTAGATTAAACAACAGCCACCTTCTTTCCTTCATGAAATACTCTACAGAAGGCTAACTCCTCCCCAAAACTCAGTTCATCTTTAAACTCTCTTCTTCATCAAGGCTGTCTTCAATTTACATTTAACTAATTCGATTTCTAGAAATCTGATGCAAGACTTCTTAAATCCCCATATCTTACCTGAAGTTAGAGAGACCATAAGCAGAAGGAGTGCTATTTGTTGAACACCTACTGGGTGTAATGCCCTCCACTATATGGTAATCATAGTATTTATTAAGCTCATACTATGTGTCAAGCACTGTTCTAAGTACTGGGGAAGATACTGGATGACCAGGTCAGACAATCCCTGTCCCACACAAGGCTCACAATCTAAGTAGGAGGGAAACAGGTATGGAATCCCCATTTTACACACGAGGTAACAGGCACAGAGAAGTAAAGTGACTCACCCAGGGTCACACAGCAGGCACGTGGAGGAGTCCGGATTAGAAACCAAGTCCTCTGACTCCGAGGCCCCTGCTCTTTCCACTATGCCTCTCTGCTCCTCATAATACACGTTTGGGAAAATTCCACAGAAGCACAAGCCTCACTCCCTGCCCGCAAGAACGTTACACTCTACCGTGGAAGATGAGCTTCATCCTTTTGCATCTTGCAACAATGCACTCAACTGTCACAATCTGATCACCTCTCCACTGGACAACAATTCTTCTGACTGAGGTACAATCAGGTCAGACCTCTGCATCACCCATGTCTATATTAAGTCCCCTCCTCACGTCAACAACTTCTCTGGTTATCGCCTGGCGATCTTCCATACCTTGAAAATCTCACAAACTGAGGGCAGAGCTTCCTTCAAGATCAATTTTCTGTTGATTGTTTAATCTTAGCCCAGCAGGGGAGAGGAGGCAGGGAGGGATTTACTTTCTTGTCAGGGCAGCTGGGCTTTTGCATGGGAGTAAGCCATCAAAAAATACAGGTTATATCCCTAGAACGGTGATAACCCAGGCACTCAACACTATCAGTTCTACCTTTGGGTTGCACCTACCCTGGAGTGGCTGTAACCTGGGGCAAGCTGGTAACAGAGTACTGACAGAGGTATCATCATCAATGGTATTTATTGAGCACTTACTGTGTGCACTGCACTGTACTAAGTGTTTGGGAGAGTTCCCTACCCACAGTGAGCTTACAGCCTGGAGCCAGTTATTTATAAAATTGAAATTTAAAAAAAGAGTGCATCCTTTCTCCTCAGCTAAAAAAAAGCTCAAACACATTCTTCCTTTTAAGAGGAAGTATCATCAAAGTGCTATAGTTTTAGGTTTGGAGCATCACCTCTTAAATGGCCGTAAAATGCCCAATCACCATTTGTAAGTTAAATCATTTTTATCACTATAGAACTAGGAAAGCCAAGGCTTGAGGAAAGCTGACATCTCCATATTATCGCTACTAGAGAATTCTTTCCCTTGCCAGAGAATTCTTGCAAGGCTGAGATCAGAACCCTGCACAAGAGGCTTCAAAGAAAATCTTAGTACTGTCATGCGAAGCAGCATGGCGGAGTGGACAGAGCTCGGGCTTGGGAGCTAGAAAGTCACGGGTTCTGATCCAGGCCCGGCACTTGTCTGTGTGACCTAGGGCAAGTCGCTTCACTTCTCTGGGCCTCAGTTACCTCATCCGTAAAATGGGGATTGAAACCTTAAGGCCCACGTGGGATAGGGCTGATTTCAACCCGCTCTGCTTGTATCCACTCCAGCACTTAGTACAATGCCTGGTACATAGTAAGTGCTTAACAAATGCTACAATTTTTAGCAGTAGTAGGAAGTGAAAATAAGGAGTTCCGGGCCACGTTCCCTATGTTACAAGAGATGCTGCCACGAGTAGCTTGATTTAAAGTTTCAAGTAATATGGGAATACTTCATTTAAAATATCCTAGCTGCAATCCAGAGACCTAGCAATTTATTAGGAATATTTTGTGGCGACTGCAGTTTAACGGTCACTGCTGGGATCCAGCAGAAAACCAGCTTTGCTATCCTGCTGCATTCCTAACAAAACAACAAGGACACCGGACTAACATAACTGATTATGGTCACAAGTAGGAGCAAGGTAAAAAAGGACTGGAAGTTTCACATATTTTCTCAAGAAAAAGTTAGCTTTCCCAATGGAAAATGATTTCCCACTTAATTTTACCAACTGGTCAACACCATTCCATCCCCGAACGTCACATGGGTATTAGGCAAACTTCAGCTCCGGGAATAAGTACTGATATTAAAATCAGTCAATGGTATCTATTGGGCACTGAGGTGCAGAACACTATGTTAAGTGCTTAGCAGAATATAAAACAATAGAGTCAGTAGATATTCCTGCCCACAAGGAGCTTATAGTCAAGCAGTTACTCCTCTAAACTGTCAGCTTGTTGCGAGCAGGGAATGTGACTGCTTATTGTTATACTGTACTCTCCCAAACGCTTTGCACACAGTAAGTGCTCCACAAATGTGACTGAATGAATGAACGCTCTGCCTATTTTACTTCTTCCTTAAGCCCACCTGGGAGTGCAGAAATGTCTTAGCACATCAACTCCTCTGGGCAGGATTCCTCCAGTGTTCCTCATGGAAGACTCCACTGTCATCCTCACTGCCAGCAATGATGCCCACCTCTCCCTTCATTCCAAGAACTCATTTGCAATTAAAATAAGTTTAGCAATGGAAAAATTTTGTTTTGCACTTGAATAATTTTTAGCTGTTGAGAATTTCTCCATATTCATAAAAACATTTTTGGAAAAATCCTTTTTAAGCAATGGTACATTCTCTTTTTCTTATGGTATATGTTATGTGCTTACAATGTGCCAGGCACTGTACTGAGCACCGGGTAAGATACAAGCTAATCAGGTTAGACACAGTCCACGTCCCAAATGGGGCTCACAGCCTTAATCCCCATTTTACAGATGAGGGAACAGGCACAGAGAAGTAAAGTGACTTGCCCAAGGTCACAGAGGAGACAAGTGGCAGCACCAGGATTAGAACTCAGGTCCATCTGACTCCCAGGCCCAGGCTTTTTCCAGTAGGCCTCAATGACCCCGTCTCCCTCCCACCCACCCCCACCCAAGTTTTTCTTCCAAAAACTCTGCAAAAGCTGTTCTGTACATTAAGTTTGGGGAAATTTAAATAACACTGATCTTCTTAAATTGTTGAGGAAATTTGAAAATCATCCAGAAACTGTGCTCACTTTAATTTTAGAGGTGTTGTCCTGTACCAGCCCTTTCCAGCTGCTATCCTCCGACCCACTTGATGCAACAGTAGGTCTGGAAAATCCAATGAGAATAATAGCTTTTGCTACAGCGACGAGTGCTCTTTGTAAGGCAGACTCTGAAATAGCCAATATAAGGGCTTTTTCACTCAGTCTTATTACTACTTGGTTTTTACATCAAACACCACCGGATGCTGAAGTCTTTGCTAGAGAAATTATTCCTTAATGCCTTCACTGCACATCAGACTTCTCACCATCTGCCTAACTGATGAGGAAGCTGAGGCAGGAGTGGTTAAGAGATTTGCCAATGATCACACAAGGCAGGTCTCCCTCACTTCAGATAAGCTGCTATTGCATTTCTCTTGACAGTTTGATTTTTTTTTGCCATCAAAAATTTCTGCAATAAGGGTGCCCTTACAGGTTGAGTCTACTGTGAGCCCCACGTGGGACAACCTGCTAACCTTCAATCTATCCTAGTGCTTAGAACAGTGCTCGGTACATAATAAGGGCTTAACAAATACCATTATTTTTATTATTATCTGGCCAAACTCCTCCTCCGTATCTAATTATTCCTCTTGTGCCAGGTGGCTACCTCTCGTGGTCACTAACATGGCAAAAGGAGAGTCAAGCTAGCCAAGGGGCAGAGCAGAGACACAGATGCAGGAGTGTAAGGCTGGGTAAAGGGAATTCAGCCTTACATGTAAATGGAGAGGTTGGATCTAATTTAAGCTCCAAAACTGAGTTCACTTTCCACTAGTTATGAAGCAGCATAAAATTGCTCAGTCTTCCCCTCTATCGTCCCTTGACTTACCGTACACTGAGACAGGCAAGCACCGAGCTTAAGTATCGTAGGTTAAAACTGCAGCTGCTCATCTAATGGAAGACACAGTTCCCTTCGGCCATGTATCACTCAATTAGTATTGAAAAATCCAAATTACAAATTAAGTAGGTCTCGAGATCTTATAAAATAAGTGGGTCAGTTGTCTGCACGGCAACTAAAAGAACTGTGAGACATGAGGGACTCCAAATATAGAGTGGATGAAAACCACAGCACAGATTCAGGGTTTTCCCAAGTGGAGGGAGGAGAAACCCTGTTTCTCTCCACTGTCACTCATTAATTTATCTTGAACTTGAATTATGAAGGTGCACATTTACTATTCTCATGCTTTCCCATCTTCTGGGTGCTCATTGGTGCTACTGACTTCAGTCGTCCTTCCTTTCAAGAAAATCATCGAGAAATGTTAAGAAGGTAACCATTCTTAAGAAAAACTATCTCAAGGTAGCCTCAAGAAAAAATATCCATTCCATAGTGCGTAACACTATGGATGCATGCATTACTGACATGCGGCTATAACCCAGGATGTTATCAGTACTCTTTACTCCGCCTGAGGGACTTACTGCAAAATCTGTCCCCTTCTCCATCCAAATGGCCACCATGTTGTTCCAGGAACTTGTCCATCAACGGTATTCACTGAGCGCTTATTGTGTCGTATCCTTAACCAACTACTGCAACAGCCTCCGTGTCTCTGGTCTCTCCCTTCTCCATACTTCACCCCACTACCTGGATCATTTTTCTAGAACATCGTTCTGGACTCATCTCCCCGCTCTTCAAAAACCTCCAATGGTTGCCCATTCTTCTGAGTCAAGCAAAAATTCCCAAACAACGCCTTTAGGCTGTGGTCAGGGGAACACCTCTACCACCTCTGTTGTATTGAACTTTTCCACACACTCAGTACACTGCTCTAAACACGGTCAGCACTCAGTAACTACCATAGATTGGTTTAAAGCCCTCAAACAGCTCTCACTCTCTATCCACTTTCTCCCAGTTCACCATCTTTGTTCCTCCAGTTAACCTATTCACTGTGTCTGTCCTCATCTCTCACAGCCTTCCCCGTGCCTTGAAATCCCTTCAAATGCAACAGATGGCTCCTCCCATCTTTAAAGTCCTTTGGAAATATCTCTTCCAGGGAGCCTTCCCAGATTAATTTTGAACCTCCACACCTTATATATACCCAACTGCCACTTTGGTGCCTATAATAATAATAAGGTTGGTATTTGTTAAGCACTTACTAAATGCAGAGCACTGTTCTAAGCACTGGGGGAGATACAGGGTCATCAGGTTGTCCCTCAAGAGGCTCACAGGTAATCCCCATTTTACAGATGAGGTAACTGAGGCACAGAGAAGTGAAGTGACTTTCCCATAGTCACACAGCTGACAAGTGGCAGAGCAGGGATTCGAACCATGACCTCTGACTCCCAAGCCCGGGCTCTTTCCACTGAGCCATGCTGCTTCTCTATGATCTCACACCCTCCCAAAGCACTTATGTGCTTCTATTTTACACCCCATTACTTATGCACTATATCATGCTCTTCTCTTGCATGTAATTTATTTGAATGCCCATTCTCCCCGCTAGTTTGTAAATTCTGCAGCAAGGATCATGCCTACTAATTCCAATGCACTCTTCCACGAACTTAGTAGAGTGGCCCCCACACGATAGGTGCTCAATAAATACTACTGATTGGCTAAAACTGCAAATTGAAAGCGTTTCAACCGAGGCTAGGCCGATGGCTTTTCCGTCCTGTTCTTTACGAGTCAAACCCATAAAACATTAAAAACTGGCAGTCCGCACAAGTCTTTGAATGACATAACATTCCACATCCCAAGCACTTCTGGTCCTTTAACGCACAAATTTAGGAAATGTTAATATTGAGCTGTTTTAGGTGGAGAAACCTGAGAAGGGGGGGGGGGGGGGGGAGAGAAAGCCTCTTAGATCATGGCCTAAAGCATTCCATTCTGGCCTCTCCCTAGAGGGAATATGGGCACAATTTATTTACGGGCAAGAAGGTATCCTGGCCTTCACAAACTTGCACTACAATAGAAAGGTCACTAAGGACCTTAAATTAGGAATCAGTTCTCATTTCAGTTATTTTTGCCTAAATCTGCAGCTCAGAGGGAAAAAAACCCTACATCCCACTGTGAAGCATTTATTTTCTTTATAAGCATCCCAAAAGATGCCAGTATAATCCAAATGGGCAAAAGGGGGTTCCAATGAATTGATTTTCCTGCTAACAAAGCAAGTGGAAATGAGCCAAGTCGATTGTGCTATTTGGTCAGCTGGATACATCGGTTGGCTTTCCTAATCAGCCACCAGGAAACCTACCGGAGACAAAGGTTCAACAACTCCATTAACTGTCCATTCTACTGGAGGAGAGAGAGAAAGAAGAGATAGCATCAATGAATTACGCCCATAGACCATGCAAAAATCTTCTTTAAAAACTGGGCTTCACCAAACTTTTACTCGAACTCCTCTAAGTGCGGCTCCCAGAATTGACAACTATTAAACTATGACTTCTCTTCAGTGACTTGGCCTACCTGATGGCAGACTTTGTCTGCGGTGCTAATGAGCAGTGAAATGACCAAGAGGCAGCCAAGAGGATCTGAAGTCAAATAGCATAATCAGCAAACAATTAAAGCATTTCTTTGGTGCTTAGTAGAATGAGATCCTTTAGGAGCCTTAAGCATTTCTGTCACCCTATCCTAAAACTACTAAACTGCTGGATACTATATTATCCTTTTATCAGATTAGAGAGACAAAATGGAGGAAGACAAACAATTAGGGGGTTTTTTGTTGTTAAATGCAATGAATTTTAATGAATCTGTTATTTAATTCCAACAGAGTAGCCAGGCAAATGAAATGGCGGAAAAGGCTTAAGGTACATTTTTTTATATTTTGGGTTGCTATTTTACATTATTTGTGCCAAAGCAGCACTGTGCCCTTGAAGTGTCATATCTACTCCCTCTTTTTGAAATGTTACCTCAAAGTTTCTTCCTGTAATATGGTCTAATGACAAAATTAAAGGGAGGAATCTAGCGTCACTCATTCATTTATATTTATTGAGCGCTTACTGCATGCAGAGCACTGTACTGAGCGCTTGCGAAGTACAATTCAGCAACAAATAGAGACAATCCCTGCCCACCACGGTCTAGAAACGGGCTCACTAGAGATTGTGAAAGTCTTCAAGATTTCAAAGTAGGGGTAGAGCCTGTAGAAGAAAGAGGAATGAATTTTAACAAGGTCTCGCCTAGACAGAAGTTTATTCTTTCAGTAAGTGCAATACCACTCTGGAGTGCCCCACATCAAGTACAAGTTCAGAGAGAAATGCCAGACTCAAAGCCCTCTCTCCAAGAGCGTGATAAAAGTTGCTGTCGTAGTCTGGGGCTAAAATGAAGAAGCTTCCACGAGGGAGATGAGGAGTGTGGGGAACGACACTCAAGTTGTCAGTCAGTGAACGCAGAAGACACACACGGACTCCGAGACCACGATTCAGAGGCACGGTGAGTTATTTCTAGTCGTGGAGTCGTCCTAAAACCTGAGATGCCTGGGCCAACCTCTTTCTACAATAAGAACCACACTGCTTAGAGAGACTGTAGATATACAGTTCCCTCATCTGTCAAATGGGGATTAAGACTGTGAACCCCATGTGAGACAACCCGATTACCTTGTATCACCCCCAGTGTTTAGAATAGCGCTCGGCACATAGTAAGCGCTTAACAAATGCCATCATTATTATTATTATTTTACCCACCCGCGTAGATCGAAAAAGGGAGCTGGACAGGCCTCCATCAGAATAGTTGGTGGGGAAGCTAACTGGTGAAAGGATTAAGTTAGATATAGGAGGGCAAAGAGGCTGAGAGTAGGAAGACAATTAATGTAAAAAGGTTAGGAAGCCAAGTTCTGAACTGAAAGAATATCTGACAGTTTCACTAATATTGGAAAATAGTATCCAAATTAAAGGGAAAGAAATTCTGCATGGAAACACTCGGAACCTAATGTTCAAGGTCTAAACACCTGATAAAACAGTGGAGTGGGCTGAAGGCAAATCTCCAATGGCCTAACTGCAGCTGTGGTCTAAAGACCGAAAATCCTTGTTGAGTAAAAGCAGTAAAGCAGAAAACAATGGTGTTTGAAGCTATTGCTACTATTAATTGTTCACGTCTCTCCTCTGCCATCAGTTTGCCTCTGACAAATATTATCCTGGTGAGCTTAAAGAGCTATAAGGTCCTTGTTACTAAACAAACACCATTATTTTTTTTTATAAGTGTTTACTATGTGCCATGCACTCTACTAAATGCTGGGGTAGATACAAGACAATCAGGCTGGACACAGCCCAACCTGTGATCCACAAAGGGCTCACAGCTTTAATTCCCATTTTACAGATGAGGTACCCGAGGCATAGAGAAGTTAAGTGACTTGTCCAAGGTCACCCGGCAGACGAGTGCTAGTGCCGGGATTACTTGAGACGCAAGGCAAAATGCTAAAGGGAAAGAAAGGCAAGCAGAGGAAGCCAAATCGCAGGATCTGAGCTGTGGGGGAGGGGAGGGCAGAAGGGGAGTGGGGGGCGGGTGTAACTACATGACCCGTGTCTGCTGACATTTTTCAGTCCAGCTCTACACCTCCCTGTGGTGGGGGGGTTAATAACTAGAAGTCAGGGAGTGCTTATTGGAACTACGCCATCAGTTGGGAAAGTTTATTTTTTTATTTATTTTTAACCAAAAGAACCATCTAGGGCATTTCGGAAGATGGACGGGCTCGGCCGGAATCCCGAAAATAACTGGCAAATGTGGGTGGTGAAGACCACAGAGGCTACTGATTCATGCAGCTCGACAGCACCGGCGCTATTCTGATGTCGATTTAGCCCTAAAAGGGCCGTGCCCAGACCTCCTCCACAGCGTACTACGTCCATGCCCATCTACCGCGGGCTGCACCAGCAGAGACAAGGTGAGGCGCCGACACTGGGCCAAACACCATCATTTGCATCAACACCTTCGGGCAGGTTCTGGGCCCTGAGGCTCACCTGTCTGACGGAAGCCCCTAAAGCCCATTCTGCCATCCATCAATCATATTTATTGAGTTTACTGTGGGCAGAGTACTGTACTAGGCGCTTGGGAGAGGACAATACAGAGATGGTAGACCTGTTCCCTGCCCAAAACCAGCTTACAGACTAGAGGATGAGTTAGTCTAGATCGATGCAAAGGCAGAATTAGGACATATTCTTCTAACAATACGCACTTGGCGGGAGAGAATGCGAGTGTGTCTGAAGGAACAGTCGATTACATGGCGGCAACGCTAGAACAGAGTGAGGAGTAAAACACGAGCTTTCCATAACTTGAGTTCTCCAAAGACGCCCAACCTTCGGAGTGTAGGAGAAGGGACGTTGCAGAATGCTCCTGATAACCAGATGTGCTCGATCCGTGCTGCCGATCAACCATGCCCCTACCCCTCTAAGGCTTGGGCACGCCGATCCCACAGTTGACACGGTCTCACTCCCACATATGAGCCAGAAGGCAAAAGAGAGGGGCAACGGTGAAGAGGGCTGAGGCTCCGCAGTCTTGCTCAACCCCACGGCTCTCGCCGTGAAGATCGGCAGCTTTTCGGCTCGACCCCGCCACCCCGAGAGCGGACCGAACAGCATGCCCGATCCAGGGAAGCCCCAACCTTCACTCCAGATATCGGCTTGGGTGCCCTGCCTAGATACCTGACAAAAGGGGCTTGCCGGAGCCAGAAGACCACAAGCCTTCGTTGAAAAAGTTATCTTTCAGTCATCCGAGCTTTTCCACTTCTCTTGTTTGCCAGAACCGGCCATCGAGAAGAATCAATTAAACCGTACTTGAAAAAGGAATATTTCAACCTGCATGTAAATTTCAGAATGAAAGGATTAAAGATGGAGGAAAAAGCTATAGTAGACACCGGATCCTGAACTTGACTGCAATGAAGACATTTTTAAGGAGTATAAGAGGAGCTGACAAAGATGGAAATCAAAAGTTTTGCCATCCATGGAATTCCTTCTTTCCATTCTTCCCCTCCTAGTTCCTTGTCTCCAGCTCACACACCTTCCTTCCATTCGTTCAGACTCTGAATTGGTTAAGTTCACCATTTTCCCCCCAACATGGATTTAGGATGTAGCGTCGTAGAACTGGGTTCTAGACAACTGTCAACTCCTCCTCTACTACTGCCGGCCCCCAAGATCTTTGGATTTCCCTCTACCTCAGGGAAAGTACAGCGGGTGGGGGAAACGCTCCATTTATATTAAGGGAAAAAGGCAGTCACCTTACATTTTAAGTTCTCTGCACCACACTTGCAGGATCCACAGGTGAATCTTGAAGCCGCTGGGGGAAAAATGTCTACTAAGGCCCCACCCCTACCCAAATGAGGGTTTTGGGCCTCTACAGACGCCACGCGCTTAGTACAGTGCTCTGCACATAGTAAGCACTCATTAGACCCTTGAATGAATGAAGACAGCAGAATGCAGATAAGGTTTAGATGAAATTACTAAACAGATGAAAATTACTCCTAAGTGCAGAGGTGTGGGTGGAGACCGGCCAACAAACTCGGCCCTTTAATAGATAAAATAAAGTGCCAGGCTTGCTCCCAGCAACAGACAACTCCCGAGGAAAGGCGCTTTTAACTAGTGTCGTTCAATTATTGCGGATCATAAGGCGAAACTTCCCACCCACACCCCACCCCCCGGGCTTCACTACTTTGAAAATACCCCCCTACAAAAGCAGCCCGGTTCCAGATCCAAAACCGGGACTCCCACCGGAAGGAAAATAAGGGTTGAGCCTTTGGGAAGCCCTAAAAATACTGGATATCCATCACACCTCCATGACTAAGGCGCTGTGACTTAAGGCTTGCGCTGAACTATCCCCTCCCTCCAAAACAATCGCACAACCCAGAAGGTGACTCACTGAGGCTTCTCCCCCCACACGGGAAAAATCCTCCGACTCTCCTGCTTTCCTTCCCTGGACCCCATCCCCCTTAAAAAAAAAATAATCAGAATAAACCCCTTGACCTCGGTCAGCGCATGACTTTTAAGGGCCCCGGAACTTCACCTACGAGGCAAGAGGAGGTCGATTTCAACCCGTCCGCTCAACTGTATATATTTTCATTACCCTATTTATTTTGTTAATGAGATGTACATCCCCTTGATTCTATTTATTTGCTATTGTTTTAATGAGGTGTTCATCCCCTTGATTCTATTTATTGCTATTGTTTTCGTCCGTCCGTCTCCCCTAATTAGACTGTAAGCCCGTCAAAGGGCAGGGACTGTATCTGTTATCGATTTGTCCATTCCAAGCGCTTAGTCCAGTGCTCTGCACATAGTAAGCGCTCAATGAATACTATTGAATGAATGTACATCCCCTTGATTCTACTTATTTGCTATTGTTTTAATGAGGTGCTCATCCCCTCAATTCTATTTATTGCTATTGTTTTTGTCCGTCTCCCCCGATTAGACTGTAAGCCCGTCAAAGGGCAAGGACTGTCTCTATCCATTACCGATCTGTCCATTCCAAGCGCTTAGTCCAGTGCTCAGCACACAGTAAGCGCTCAATAAATACTACTGAATGCATGTACATCCCCTTGATTCTATTTATTTGCTATTGTTTTAATGAGATGTTCGTCCCCTTGATTCTATTGCTATTGTTTTTGTCTGTCTCCCCCGATTAGACTGTAAGCTTGTCAAAGGGCAGGGACTGTATCTGTTATCCACTTGTCCATTCCAAGCGCTTAGTCCAGCACTCCGCACTTAGTAAGAGCTTAATAAATACTACTGAATGAATGTACATCTCGATTCTATTTATTGCTATTTTTGTCTGTCTCCCCCAATTAGACTGTAAACCCGTCAAAGGGCAGGGACTGTCTCTATCCGTTACGGATCTGTCCATTCCAAGCGCTTAGTCCAGCGCTCCGCACATAGTAAGCGCTCAATAAATGCTATTTAATGAGGTGCTCATCCCCTTGATTCTATTTATTGCTATTGTTTTATGTCTGTCTCCCCCGATTAGACTGTAAGCCTGTCAAAGGGCAGGGACTGTCTCTATCTGTAACCGATCTGTCCATTCCAAGCGCTTAGTCCAGTGCTCCGTACCTAGTAAGCACTCAATAAATACTATTGAATGAATGTACATCCCCTTGATTCTATTTATTTGCTATTGTTTTAATGAGATGTTCGTCCCCTTGATTCTATTTAATGCTATTGTTTCTGTCCATCTGTTTCCCCCGATTAGACTGTAAACCCGTCAAAGGGCAGGGACTGCCTCATCTGTAACCTCATCTGTCCATTCCAAGCGCTTAGTCCAGCGCTCCGCACATATTAAGTGCTTAATACTATTGAATGAGTGTACATCCCCTTGATTCTATTTATTTCTATTGTTTTTGTCTGTTTCCTCCGATTAGACTGTAAGCCTGTCAAAGGGCAGGGACTGTCTCTGTTACCGATGTGTCCATGCCAAGCGCTTAGTCCAGCGCTCTGCACATAGTAAGCGCTTAATAAATACTATTGAATGAGTGTACATCCCCTTGATTCTATTTATTTGCTATTGTTTTAATGAGGTGCTCATCCCCTTGATTCTATTTATTGCTATTGTTTTTGTCTGCCTCCCCCGATTAGACTGTAAGCCCGTCAAAGGTCAGGGACTATCTCATCGGTAACCGATCTGTCCATGCCAAGCGCTTAGTCCAGCGCTCCGCACAGAGTAAGTGCTTAATAAATACTATTGAATGAGTGTACATCCCCTTGATTCTATTTATTTCTATTGTTTTTGTCTCCCCGCTTAGACTGTAAGCCCGTCAAAGGGCAAGGACTGTGTCTATCCGTTATGGATCTGTCCACTCCAAGCGCTTAGTATAGCGCTCTGCACATAGTAAACGCTTAATATATACTATTGAATGAGTGTACATCCCCTTGATTCTATTTATTTGCTATTGTTTTAATGAGGTGCTCATCCCCCTCGATTCTATTTATTGCTATTGTTTTTGTCTGCCTCCCCCGATTAGACTGTAAGCCCGTCAAAGGGCAGGGACTGTCTCTGTTACCGATGTGTCCATGCCAAGCGCTTAGTCCAGCGCTCTGCACATAGTAAGCGCTTAATAAATACTATTGAATGAGTGTACATCCCCTTGATTCTATTTATTTGCTATTGTTTTAATGAGGTGCTCATCCCCCTCGATTCTATTTATTGCTATTGTTTTTGTCTGCCTCCCCCGATTAGACTGTAAGCCCGTCAAAGGGCAAGGACTGTCTCTATCTGTAACCGATCTGTCCATGCCAAGCGCTTAGTCCAGCGCTCCGCACAGAGTAAGCGCTCAATAAATACTACTGAATGACCCGTTTGGGGGGGCCTGTCGACGAGGGGAGGCTCTTTATGGGGGGGGGGGGGGCCTCCGCCACGGTGGCTAGACTGGACGCCTCCAGCTTCCCTCTTGGATCTAAAGCCCAAATGGGGGGGGGGGAGGGGGCTGCCCCCTCCCAAGCGCTCAGCACAGCGTGGGGCGCCTAGGAGGCGGTGGGCAGAAGGGGGGGACGGGTGCGAGCGGGGTCGGGGCTTTGGGGGTCCCCTCCCGTCCCCTCTACCTTGAAGTAGCCCCCTTCGTAGAGGGTGTTGGGGGGCCCGAAGATGGCCACCTCCCAGTTGTAGAGGTCGGACTCGTCCACCAGGGTGATCCGGAAGCCCTCCACCGGCTCCTCCTGCAGGGACTTGAGCTCCAGCATCAGGGCCTTCTGCGAGCTGGTCATCTGCTGCTGGGCCATGGCGGCCGGGCCGGGACGAGGCCCAGGACCGGCCCCCGGGCCCCCGGGGCCCCGGCCCCTCGGCGGCTGGAGGGCCCTCGGACCGAACCGGACCGGACCGGACCGGACCGGGCGGCGGGGGGGGGGGGGGTGAAGGACGGGCGGCCGAGCGACGACGACGACAGGCCCCGACCGGCCCGCGCTGCTGCTCCTCCTCCTCCTCCTCCTCCTCCTCCTCAGGCCGGAGGGCGCGCGAGGCGCCGGAGCGAAGGCGGGCGGCGCGCACGCGCGCGGCGACGGGCGGGGGGGAGGGGGGGGGGAGGGTCTCGCGACGACTCGGCGGCGAATGAGGGGGCGCGCGCGCCGCGGGAGACCGAGCGGCAGGCGGGGCGCGCAGGCGCGCGCGCGCCCCCTCCCTTCCCCCTCTCCCCCCCCTCCCGCCCTGCCGCCCTCTCCGCCGGCCGCGCACGCGCACACCGCCGCCTCTCCCGCGCCCGGCCCTTTGTGACGCCAGAGGCGCGTCCCCGCCGCCGCGCGCGCCGCCCCCCCTCCCCTCGAGGGAGAAGAGAAGCCACGCCCCCCTCCCGCCGAGGCCACGCCCCCCTCTTAAAGAGACAGGCCGGAGGATAAGAAAGGCGAGGGGATTGTCTGAAGAATGAGGATGTGCGTGCAGAGCGCTGGGGGGGAGACAGGATAGTAATAATAATAATGATGTTGGTATTTATTAAGCGCCTACTATGTGCAGAGCACTGTTCTAAGCGCTGGGGGAGAGACAGGATAGTAATAATAATGTTGGTATTTATTAAGCGCCTACTATGTGCAGAGCACTGGGCCAAGCGCTGGGGGAGAGACAGGGTAGTAATAATAATAATAATGTTGGTATTTATTAACCGCCTACTGTGTGCAGAGCACTGGGCCAGGCGCTGGGAGAGACAGGATAGTGATAATAATAATGTTGGTATTTATTAAGCGCCTACTATGTGCAGAGCACTGGGCCAAGCGCTGGGGGAGAGACAGGATAGTAATAATAATAATAATGTTGGTATTTATTAAGCGCCTACTATGTGCAGAGCACTGGGCCAAGCGCTGGGGGAGAGACAGGGGAGTGATAATGATAATGTTGGTGTTTGTTAAGCGCCTACTATGTGCAGAGCACTGGGCCAAGCGCTGGGGGAGAGACAGGGTAGTAATAATAATAATGATGTTGGTATTAAGCACCTACTATGTGCAGAGCGCTGGGCCAAGCGCTGAGAGACAGGATAGTAATAATAATAATAATGTTGGTATTTATTAACCGCTTACTATATGCAGAGCACTGGGCCAAGCGCTGGGGGAGAGACAGGGTAGTGATAATGATAATGTTGGTATTTGTTAAGCGCTTACGGTGTGTAGAGCACTGGGCCAAGCGCTGGGGGAGATTCAGGGTAGAAATAATATAATAATAATGTTGGTATTTGTTAAGCGCTTACTATGTGCAGAGCGCTGGTCCAAGCGCTGGGGGAGAGACAGGGTCATCAGGTTGTCCCCCGTGAGGCTCACAGTTAATCCCCATTTTACAGAGAAGTAAAGTGACTTGCCCACAGTCACCCAGCTGACAAGTGGCCGAGCAGGGATTCGAACCCATGACCTCTGACTCCCAAGCCCGGGCTCTTAATAATAATAATAATGTTGGTATTTGTTAAGCGCTTACTATGTGCCTAGGACTGTTCTAAGCACTGGGGGAGATACAGGTGAATGAGGTTGTCCCACGTGAGGCTCACAGTTGATCTCCATTTTACAGACGAGGTGACCGAGGCACAGAGAAGTGAAGTGAGTTGCCCACAGTCACCCAACTGACAAGTGGCCGAGCCGGAATTCGAACCCATGACCTCTGACTCCCCAGCCCGTGCTCTTTCCACTGACCCACGCTGCCACGACATCATTATCATTATTATTATTATCCCCAAGGAAGCGATGTGATGGACCCAAGGTCAAGGAAGCGATGTGATGGACCCAAGGTCACCCAGCTGATAAGCGACGGATCTGGATTCGAACCCACGACCTCTGGCTCTCCAGCCCGAGCTCTTCCCACCGAGCCACAAGGATGGGAGGCTCCGGCCACCCCGACGGGAGGGGACAGTCCCCAACGCGAGAGTGGTCTGCAAGGAGGGGGCTGGGTCCCTCTCCAGAAGCAGCGTGGCTCAGGGGCTCAAGAGCCCGGGGTTGGGCAGTCAGAGGTCGTGGGTTCGAATCTCCACTCTGTCACTTATCAGCTGGGTGACCTGGGGCCAGTCACTTCACTTCCCTGGGCCTCACTTTCCTCCTCTGGAAAATGGGGATTATAAAACTGCAAGCCCCACATGGGACCACCTGATGACCTTGTATCTCCCCCAAGCTCTTAGAACAGTGCTTGGCACATAGTAAGTGCTTAACAAATGCCATTATTATTCGTTTAGACTGTGAGCCCGTCGTTGGGCTGGGATCGTCTCTATCTGTTGCCGATTTGGACATTCCAAGCACTCAGTACAGTGCTCCGCACATAGTAAGCGCTCAATAAATACTATCGAATGAATCTCCCCTCTCTCCGAACCGCTTAGTACAGTGCTTGGCACACTAAGCATCCAGTAAATTCATTCCTTCATTCAATGGCATTTATTGAGCGCTTACTGTGTGCAGAGCGCTGTACTAACTGCTTGGAATGACCAATTCAGCAACAGAGACAATCCCTGCCCAACAATGGGCTCACAGTCCTTCAATTGTATGTATTTATTGAGCACTTACTGTGTGCACGACACTGTACTAAGCACTTGGAATGTACAATTCGGCAACAGGTAGAGACAATCCCTGCCCAGTGACGGTCACACAGTTCTTCATTTGTCTTTATTGAGCGCTTACTGTGTGTAGATCACTGTACTAAGCACTTGGAATGTACAATTCGACAACAGAGACAATCCCTGCCCAACGATGGGCTCACAGTCCTTTAATCATATTTATCGAGTGCTTATTGTGTGCAGGGCGCTGTACTAAGCGCTTGGAACGTACAGTTCGGCAACAGAGACAATCCCTACCCAACAATGGTCACACAGTCCTTCAATCGTCTTTATTGAGCACTTACTATGTGCAGAGCACTGTACTAAGCGCTTGGAATGTACAATTCGACAACAGATAGTGACAATCGCTGCCCAACAACGGTCACACAGTCCTTCAATCGTCTTTACTGAGTGCTTATTGTGTGCAGAGCACTGTACTAAGCACTTGGGAACTACAGTTGGGCAACAGATAAGAGACAATCCCTGCCCAACAACGGGCGCTTAGTCCTTCAAACGTATTTTTTGAGCACTTACAGTGCCTAGAACACTGTAACTAGAGAAGCAGCGTGGCTCAGTGGAAAGAGCCCGGGCTTGGGAGTCAGAGGTCGTGGGTTCTAATCCTGACTCCGCCGCTTCTCAGCTGCATGACTTTGGGCAAAGTCACTTCACTTCTCTGCCTCAGTTGCTTCATCTGTAAAGTGGGGATTAAAAAACTGCGACCCCACGTGACACAACCTGATCACCTTGTATTCCCCCCCGGGGGTTAGAACAGTGCTTTGCACATAGTAAGCGCTTTACAGATACCATTATCATTATTATTATTACCTAGCACTTGGAATGTAAAATTCGGCAACAGAGACAATCCCCGCCCAACAACAGGCTCGCAGTCCTTCAATCGTCTTTAGTGAGCACTTACTGTGTGCAGAGCACTGTACTAAGCGCTTGTAATGTACAATTCGGTAACAGATAAGAGACGATCCCTGCCCACCGATGGGCTCGTAGTAAATCCTACCGGATGAATGAGTTTAAGGGTTCGTTCACCCTCCCTCTCAGCCCCATGTGCCTAGATCTGTAATTTAGTCATGTATTCATTTATAAATTTATGGATATTAATGTTATTTATTCATTTGTAGATTTATGGGTATTAATGTCCATCCGTCCCCCCTACACTGTGAGCTCGCTGTGGGCAGGGAATTTGTGTCTGTTGGTTGTTGTATTCGCCAAGCGCTTAGTACAGTGCTTGGCACACAGTAAGCGCTCGATAAATATGATTGAATGAATGAATAAAATGATGACACTTGTTAAGTGCTCCCTACGGGCCAAGCACTGTTCTAGGCGCTGGGGGAGATAATAATAAATAATGTTGGTATTTGTTAAGCGCTCACTATGTGCCGAGCACTGTTCTAAGCGCTAGGGGAGATACAGGGTGATCAAGCTGTCCCATGTGAAGCTCACAGTCTTAATCCCCATTTTCCAGATGAGGTGACTGAGGTACCGAGAAGTCAAGTCACTTGCCCAAAGTCACCCAGCTGCCAGGTGGCGGAGCCGGGATTAGAACCCAGGAGCTCTGACTCCTAAACCCGGGCTCTTTCCACGCAAGCTAGTCAGGATGGACACAGTCCTTGTTCCACGTGGGGCTCACGCGCTTCATCCCCACTGTACAGATGAGGGAACTGAGGGTCGGAGAAGTGGAATGACTTGCCCAAGGTGGCACAGGGGACCTGTGGCGGGGCTGGGATTAGAACCCAGGTCCTTCTCACTCCCAGGTCCGTGCTCTATCCACTGGGCCACGCGGCTTCTCAGGGCTGGTGGAGGTGGCCGGGTCATTCGACCCGGTTTGAAGACACGCACCCCTGCGGGAGCCCCCAAAAGCCACAGTGATGGCGTTTGTTGAGCCGCCCCTGGGTGCGACGCACTGTGCTAAGCATTTACTGAAAGCACATCCCCTCCGAGAGGCCTTCCTTGACTAGGCCCTCACTTCCTCTTCTGCACCGCCCTTGCACTTGGATTTGCTCTTTTTCCACTCCTCCCTCAGCCCCACAGCAGTTATGTACGTATCCCTAATTTATGTATTTCTATTAATGTCCGTCTCCCTCTCTAGACTGTAAATTCCTTGTGGGCGGGGAACAGGTCCGCCAACTCTGTTATATGGGCCTCGGGATTCAGCAGGACCTGGGTTCTAATCCCCACGCTGTCACTTGTCTGCTGCGTGACCTGGGGAAAGTCACTTCACTTCTCTGGGCCTCTGTTACCTCATCTGCAAAATGGAGATTGAGACGGTGAGCCCCACGTGGGGCGGGGACGGCGTTCGGACCCTATCTGCTTCTATCCACCCCAGCGCTTAGTACAGTTCCTGGCACACACGAGAAGCGGCGTCACTTAGTGAGAAATAGTGTGGCTTAGTGGAAAGAGCCCGGGCATCAGAGGACGCGGGTTCTAATCCCGGATCCGCCGCTCGTCAACTGGGTGACTTTGGGCAAGTCACTTAACTTCTCTGTGCCTCAGTTTCCCCATCTGTAAAGTGGGGATCACGACTGTGAGCCCCACCTGGGACCACCTGATAATCTTGTATCTCTCCCAGCGCTTAGAACAGTGCTAGGCACATCGTAAGCACTTAACAAATATTATTATTTGTTAATAAAATTTTATTAATGAGGTGTACATCCCCTTGATTCTATTTACCATGATTAAGTTGTCTTGTTTTTGTCCATCTTTCTCCTCCGATTAGACTGTGAGCCCATCAATGGGCAGGGATCGTCTCTATCCGTTGCCGAATTGTACATTCCAATCACTTAGTACAGTTCTCTGCACATAGTAAGCGCTCAATAAATTCTATTCAATGAATGAATGAAATAACATCATTATTATTACATAGTTATTACATAACTTAAATACCACGATTAATATTATTATTATTATTTATACTATCACTGAACTGAGTTCAGTGCCTGCACACAGTAAGCACTTAACGCATACCACAGTTAGTAGTAGTCACTCCTGAGCTCTTAGCACAGTGCTCTGCACACAGTAAGTGCTCAATAAATACCACGGACCGATTGAGGGAAGCAGCGTGGCTCAGTGGAAAGAGCCCGGGCTTCGGAGTCAGAGGTCATGAGTTCGACTCCCGGCTCTGCCACTTGTCAGCTGGTGTGACCGTGGGCGAGTCACTTCACTTCTCTGTGCCTCAGTTACCTCATCTGTAAAATGGGGATTAAGACTGTGAGCCTCACGTGGGACGACCTGATGACCCCGTATCTACCCCAGCGCTTAGAACAGTGCTCTGAACATAGTAAGTGCTTAACAAATACCAGCATTATTATTGAGGGAGTGATTAGGAAAGGACCAGAGAAGCATGAAGCACAGCCCCTGTCCATGAGGAACTTATACTCTAATGAGCGAAGCGAATGTCCTACAGACAGCCTTCCTCTCGCCCGGAACTGCCCTGGGGGTGAGGGCTGAAACGTAGCCCACCCACCCACCGCTTTGTATCCCTTTTAGGTCCCCGGGAGCTGGGAAAGGATTGAGGGAGGAGAGAATGAATCCTATTCACTCCATAGAATTTACTGCGAGCCCGTCGGTGGGCAGGGTTTGTCTCATCCGCTGCCGAATTATACGTTCCAAGCGTCTTTTCTTGCCCTTCGTTGACGGCGGGGAGATGGATGGGAGACGGTCGGGGAGACAGGATGGAAAAAGCTTGGTTTGGTTTGAGGTTCTGGGAAGGAAGTTGGAACGGGGCGGCAAGACTTTTCACAGAGCCTTGTAAGGGCTGTGGGCATGAGGCAAGACTCAGTCATTCATCCATTCATTCAATAGTATTTATTGAGCGCTTACTATGTGCAGAGCACTGTACTGAGCGCTTGGAATGAACAAGTCGGCAACAGACAGAGACAGTCCCTGCCGTTTGACGGGCTTACAGTCTAATCGGGGGAGACGGGCAGACAAGAACAATGGCAATAAATAGAGTCGAGGGGAAGAACATCTCATAAAAACAATGGCAACTAAATAGAATCAGGGTGATGTACATCTCATTAAGCAAAATAAACAAAATAAATAGGAGGATAAAGATATATACAGTATATACAGTATATATATACAGATAAAGATATACACAGTCGAGGCCCTTTACCCCTTCCCAACTCCCAAATGATCTCTGGCCCTCTCCTCTGCCACTTGTCTGCTGCGTGACCTTGGGCAAGTCACTTTCACTTCTCTGGGCCTCAGTTGCCTCCTCGGTAAAGTGGGGATTGAGACCGAGAGCCCCACGTGGGACTGTGTCTCACCCTTTTGCTCGTATCTACCCCAGCGCTCAGTACGGTGCCTGGCAAGCAGTAAGCGTTTAATAAACACAATTATTATTATTACTAACTCCTGGGACCTAAGTAATACTTTTCTACAGGTGGTATTCTGCCTTTGCATAAATCCTTGCCGTGCTTATTACTGAGGGGGAAAGAGTAATCCCTTTGCTTCTGTGTGGACTCAGGATCCCTGCAGTTTCCCTTCAGTGGAAGGAGGTTGTTGACTGTAAAAGTCCAAGAATTAATCAGCTCTCCAATCTGGAACTCCTGGCTGTTCATTCATTCATTCATTCAATAGTATTTATTGAGCGCTTACTATGTGCAGAGCACTGTACTAAGCGCTTGGAATGTACAAATCGGCAACAGGTAGATATGGCTGTTCCATAAGGAGCATGGCCTAGTGTTTAGCGCATCGGCTTGGGAGTCAGAAAGGACCTGAGTTCTAATCCCGGCTCCGCCCCTAGTCTGCCGTGTGACCTTAGGCAAGTCACTGCACTTCCTCTGTGCCCGTGACCTTGTCTGAGGGTTTAGACGCTGCGCCCTAGGTGGGACAGGGACTGTGTCCCACCTGATTATCTACCCCAGTGCTTAGTCCAGGGCCTGGCTCACAGTAAGTGCTTAAAAAATACCGCAGTTATTATTATTCTTCCTTCCCTGTCAATTCTTAGTTGAGAAGGAGAGAGAAGGGGGCAGGGTGGAGCCTCTCTCCTGTCTAAATGACAGTCTCAGAGCAAAGGTTGAAATGGGTTGGCCTGGGCAGGAGTTAACTCTGGAGGATTTCCTTCTGATCCTATTTTTTTTTTCCTTCAAGCTTCTGGTATCCCTTTGGCGTACCAGTGGAGTGGAGCTGAGAGAAAGGAGAAAGAAACGTGTCCCTGACGAACAGGGCAGGAGAGAGAAAGCTAGCCATTTTGATTTGCCAGCAAGTCTCTGACTCTCCCAAGTGCTTAGTACAGTGCTCTTGCACACGGTAAGCGCTCGATAAATAAGGTTGATTGAAATACAATTGCAATCCAATCAGAACGCATCCCTGGACCTCACTTTTCACCTCTGTACAATGGAGATGGGTGCAAGAGGTTAGAGAAGCAGCGTGGCTCAGTGGAAAGAGCACGGGTTTAGGAATCAGAGGTCATGGGTTCTAATCCTGGCTCCGCCAAGTGTCAGCTGGGTGACTTTGGGCAAGTCACTTACTTCTCGATGCCTCAGTTACTTCATCTGTAAAATGGGGATTAAAACTGTGAGTCCCACATGGGGCAACCTGATCACCTTGTATCCCCCTGCGCTTAGAACCGTGCTTTGCACATAGTAAGCGCTTAACAAATACCACTATTATTATTATTATTATTAAAATGGGGGTTAAGACTGTGAGCCTCACGTGGGACAACCTGATTACCTTTTACCTCCCCCAACGCTTAGAACGGTGCTCGGCACATAGTAAACGCTTGACAAATATCAACATTATTATTATTATTAGAGTGCTCTCCACAAAGGGAGAGCTCAATAAATACCACTGACTGATTGAGCCAAAATCTGACTGTCATCCTTGCCTGAAGGAAAAGCGGTGAATACAGATTAGTGTTTGTGAAACTCCCTCAGGTCCTTGAGTCCATTTAGGTGTTGATGAGCTAGGGATGAATGGCTAAAGTTGATGTTGAGGTGGCTCAGTGTATGTACCTAAATGGTTGGTGAGAAATACGATCTTTCTGCCCTAATTATTTGCAAATGAACCAAGTCATCCAGGCTGGGATCTCCCGTCTTGAATCTCTCCCTCCACATTCTCAGGCAGAACATCCTGTATAGTTTCCCAAGAATGGGACTGCGACGGGCCTTCCGGTTTGCATGATCCTTTCCTGTCTTTTTCCTAAGGCCCCATTTCCCCTCCCCCCCCCCCCCCCACCCCGGCACCTCTGTAGCTCCAGCCATTAGTGTGACTCCACCAAAGAGAAATGATGCAATTAATCACTGGGTAATGGGCGAGGGTAGCAAATGGAACGAAAAGAGGAGGGTGCGAAGTACAACGCAGCTTGGTTCATTTTAATAACTGGCTCGTCTCTGTGCCAGCCTCCACCGCCAACACCTTAGACACAAATTAGGTTCCTTAGAGATGCCTCGTAATGTCACGTAATCATCAGCAGCACAGCTCAGTGGAAAGAGCCCGGGCTTGGGAGTCAGAGGTCATGGGTTCGAATCCCCGCTCGGCCACTTGTCAGCTGTGTGACCGTGGGCAAGTCGCAACTTCTCTGGGCCTCAGTTACCTCATCTGTAAAATGGGGATTAAGACTGAGAGCCTCACCAGGGACAACCTGATTACCTTGTATCTACCCCAGCGCTTAGAACAGTGCTCTGCACATAGTAAGCCCTTAACAAATACCAACATTATTATTATTATTGTTACCATTGTGACGATCTTAGCCATCTAGACTTTAAGCCTCTTGTGGGCCCAGAACATAGCAACACTGTATTGCACTCTCTTCATCTCTCAGTTCAGCGCTCTGCACACCGTAACAAGAAGCAGAGAGGCAGCGTGGCCTAGTAGGAAAGAGCACGGATCTGAGAGTCAGAGGACCTGGGTTCTAATCCTGACTCCGCCACTTGTTTGCCGAGTGACCTTGGACAAGTCACTTAATTTCGCTGAGCTCAGTTTCCTCATCTATAAAATGGGAATTAAGACTGAGAACTGGGAATTAAGACTGAGAACCCCACGTGGGACCGAAACTCTGTCCAACCTGATCATCTTGTATCTACCCCAGTGCTTAGTACAGTGCCCGGCACATAGTAAGCGCTAAACAAATACCACAATTATCAAAACCGTTGATTAATCATCATTAATTGCATTTATTGGGCACTGTACTGAGTGCCTGGGAGAGTACGAAAGAGAAAAGCAAGGAGCTCAAGGAGCTTGCCGACTAGATGGGGAAACAGACTCTTCAGTAACTGGTGGGATTGATAGAGTATCTAATATTGGAACCGAAGTGCTGCAGGAACTGTGTGTAACTTGGTTCGGTGGCCACCACTAAGCTCTCATTTCCCCTACGCCCACTCTCTTCTGTTTATGCACTTGGATCTGTACCCTTAAGCTCGATAGTCACCCCACCCTCAACCCCGCGGCAATTATAATTGCCAAGCACTGTACTAAGCGCTGAGGTAGTTACAAGATAATCAGGTCCCACATGAGGCTCTCAATCTCAACAGAAGGAAGAACAGGCACTGAATCCCCATTTTGCAGATGAGGGAACTGAGGCACAGAGAAGTGACGCGCCCAGGTTCACACAGCAAGTAAACAGAGGAGTCGAGATTAGAACGCAGGTCCTTTGACTCCCAAGTCAGGGCTCTTTCCACTAGGCATGCCGCTTCTCACTTATGTACACATCCAAAATTTCTTTCAATGTCTGTCTCCCCCTCTAGTCTGTAAACTCGATGTGGGCGGGGAACATGTCTACCAATTCTGTCGTAGTGTACTCTCCCAAGTGGTCAGTACAGTGCTCTGCACATAGTAATCGCTCAATAAATATCATTGATTGATTGACTGATTGGAAAGTAAAAGGTGGAGGTGTCAGTTGAGGGATACAAGCTGGGAAGATTAGTGATTTCTCCAGGTGGATAATCTCCTAGAGAAAATGTGATCTCCGAAAAGCAATTTAGTAAACTTCTTTGTTGAGCCCCGTGTGCCAAGGGACGGTGACCGGCCCGATTATGTTACGTCTACCCTACTGCTTAACACAGTGCTTGGCCCCTAGTAAGCATTTAATAATCACCATTATCATCATCACCACGCAGCATTTTGTTTTGGAGGAGGGTTAGTGAGAATGTTGTTAGCTGGGGAGCGGGTGAGTTACCTCATGACTGATCTTCAGTCTTTGTAAACAGGAAATAATGAATGCTTAGTCCTCCTCACAAGGCTTTAAAGCATTCAGTCACCTTGCCCCCTCCTTCCTCACCTCGCTGCTGTCCTGCTACAACCCACCCCGCACACTTCGCTCCTCTAATGCCAACCTACTCACTGCACCTCAATCTCATCTATCTCTCGCCCACGTCCTGCCTCTGGCCTGGAACGCCCTCCGTCGTATCCGACAGACAGTGACTCTCCCCGCCTTCAAAGCCTTAATGAAGGCACATCTCCTCCAGGAGGCCTTCCCTGACTAAGCCCTCATTTCCTCTTCTCCCGCTTCCTTCTGCGTTGCCCTGATTTGCTCCCTTTATTCACCCCTCCCTCAGCCCCACAGCACTTTTGTACATAACTACAGTTTATTTACTTCTAGTAATGTCTGTCTCCCCCTCTGGACTGTAAGCTCGTTGTGGGCACAGAATGTGTCTACCAACTCTGTTATATCGTTATATTGTACTCTCCCAAGTACTTAGTACAGTGCTCTGCACACAGTAAGCGCTCAGTAAATATAGCTGATTGATAAGATTGCCGTTGCCTTTTGTCTCTTCATGTCTATATTCCTCTCTTGACATCCTCCCCATCTCTCACCCATCTTGACCTAGTGGATATTATTATTATTAACAATAATAATAAATAATGGTACTTGTTAAGGACTTACTATGTGACAAACACTGTTCGAAATGCTTGGGTTAGATACAAGTTAATCAGGTTGGACACAGTCCCTGTCCCACATGGGGCTCACTCTCTTAATCCCATTTTTTACAGATGAAGTAACTGAGACCCAGAGGAGTTAAGTGACTTGCCCAAGGTCACACAGCAGACAAGTGGCAGAACTGGGATTAGAACCCAGGTCCTTCTTGTCAGTAATATCTGTCCACAAGAGGAGGTGGATTTGGCCTTTGTGGTGATCTTGCCCCAGGAAGAATTGCCTCAGCAGTATCTTTCCTTCCCTTCCCTTTATGGGGCCCCAGAGGTAATAATAATAATAATAATTGTAGTTAGAGAAGCAGCGAGGCTCAGTGGAAAGAGCACGGGCTGGGGAGTCAGAGGTCATGGGTTCAAATACCGGCTCCGCTGCTTGTCAGCTGTGTGACTTTGGGCGAGTCACTTAACTTCTCTGTGCCTCAGTTACCTCATCTGTAAAATGGGGATGAAGACTGTGAGCCCCACGTGGGACAACCTGATCACCTTGGATCCTCTCCAGCGCTTAGAACAGTGCTTTGCACATAATAACCATTTAACAAATGCCATCATTATTATTATTAGTTAGTGGATAGAGCACCCGACCCTGGGAGTCAGAAGGACCTGGGTTCTAATCCCAGCTCTGCCACTGGTCGGCTGTGTGACCTTCGATAAGTCACTTGGTTTCCTCTATACCCCAGTTACCTCATCTGTAAAATGGGGATTAAGACTCTTAGCCCCACATGGGACAAGGATTGTGTCCACCCTGATTAACTTGTATCTACCCCAGTGTTTAGTAGAGTGCCTGGCACATAGTCAGTGCTTAACAAATGCCATTTCCAAAAAAAGGATATCTCCTCCAAGAGACCATCCTCAATGAAGCCCTCAATTCCTTTTTTGCCTCTCCCTTCTGGGTCACCTTTGCACTTGGATTCTCATTCTTTAATCATCCTCCTTCAGCCCCACAGCACCTAGGTACATATTTTTGTATCGTACTTCCCCACTTGCTTCATACGCTGTTCCGCTCATATTAAGCACTCAGTAAAATTGATTGATTGATTTCCCCACCCCACCTTCATCTTCCCGCACCCCCTCCCCACAGTAAACTTATAGTCTAGATGGGGAGACAGACATTAATAGAAATAAATTAGGGATATGTACACAAGTGCTGTGGGGCTGAGGGAGGGGTGGATAAAGGGAGCAAATCCAAGTTCAAGGGTGACACAGAAGGGAGTGGGAGAAGAGGAATTGAGACCCTAGTCGGGGAAGGTTCCTTGGAAGAGATGTGCCTTCGATAAGGCTTTGAAGGGGGCTAGGGTGATCATCTGTCGGATATGAAGAGGAAGGGCGTTCCAGGCCAGAAGCAGGATGTGGGCAAGGGGTCGGCAGAAAGATAGAGAAGATAGTGAGTAGGTTGGCATTAGAAGAGTAAAGTGGGAAGTAGCAGAGGAGAGAGTTGAGTGAGAACCTCAGAGCTGATGGTCAGGAATTTCCGCTTGATGTGGAGAGGAACGGACGACCACTGGGGTTTTTTGAGGAGTGGGGAGAGGTGCCCATGGTTACGGTAAACACCTCACCTGTCTCTCAGTGCCCCCTTCCCTGCCTTTGTTAGCAAAGTCCCAGACCTGCAGAAAGATAGAGGAGATAGTGAGTAGGTTGGCATTAGAAGAGTAAAGTGGGTGAGGGAGTAGGAAGTAGAGGGGAAAAAGTTGAGTGAGAACCTCAGACCCGATGGTCAGGAGTTTCCGCTTGATGTGGAGAGGAACGGACGACCACTGGGGTGTTTTGAGGAGTGGGGAGACGTGCCCATGGTTATGGTAAACACCTCGCCTGTCTCTCAGTGCCCCCTTCTCTGCCTTTGTTAGCAAAGTCCCAGACCTAGCCCTGACCTTGTCACCTTGGAGTTCTGACTCTCAGACTCCACACACAAAGCCAAGAGGGCCTCAAGAGGAAGGCAGAGTTGAGTGGTGCCAGGAGAAGGAGGCCAAGATTGCTAAAGATGGAGGCTCAGGCAGAAGGAGGCCAAGATTGCTAAAGATGGAGGCTCAGGCCACTGTCCATATTCCATTTATACTTGAAGACCTAGAGATAGTATGCCGATAGGTGGTAGTTTGTTAACATGGTGGGGAGGGGGCGGTTCCAGGCCAAGGCAGGGTTTTCTTTCTTATTTCTTCCAAAGTCTGGGCTACAAAGTACGTGACAGCAGCTTCACTCCAAATTTTACACCAGAACGTCCTTTATGGCCATAGGTAAGTCACTTCACTTCTCTGCGCCTCGGTTACCTCATCTGTAAAATGGGCATTAAGACTGTGACCCCCATGTGGGACAGGGACTGTGTCCAGCCCGATTTGAATGTATCTACCCCAGCACTTAGTACAGTGTTTGGCACATAGTAAGCGCTTAACAAATACCATTATTATTATCATTGTTATTATGTAATTAATGAACAAGAGGTTTTTTTATCCAATTCTTTCAGGGATCCCATAAAAGGAGACCGTCAGGACTTTTGTTTGAAAGTATCCTCAAATCGGAACCTCCGAAAATAGGGGTGCAACTTCCAGGGCAGGCTTCAAACATTCAATCAATCCCCTGTTCTGTGTGACGCCATTACACTAAATTGCCGGCACATACAACGTTACTTTGATGACCGTGGGCAGGGATGGTCTCTTTCTGTTGCCAAATTGTACATTCCAAGCGCTTAGTACAGTGCTCTGCACATAGTAAGCGCTTAATAAATACTATTGAATGAATCACCAGCAGCATCTTTCTTTCCATAGCCATCCCTCAACAGAGCACCCTGGGCGGCTTGACTCTGAGACCCTGACTTCACCCTGCTAAGGAACCACTGCCAGCCCACCGCCATCTCTGTGAAGGGCAGGGATCTTTGTGAAGGGCAGGGACGCCACCACCTTTGAGATAAGCCAAGTGGCTGACGTCTTTGAAAAGGGCAATGATGCAGCCGTCTTTGAGGGAAGTCGCACAGCTGCCATCTTGGAAGGTCCAGGTGACGTACCCCATCGCACAGTTCCCTGTGATGAGCAGTAAGTGCTCGGTAAATACCGCCAATTGATTGATTGAAGCCAGCCCGGACTGCTTCTCCCCAAAACGGATGAAACTACCTCTTCTTAGCATCTTTTATGTAGGTCACCGGGCCCAAGTGAGCTGAATTCCACAGGGGCATAGAAGAATACCTAGGATACTGGCCCTTGCACCCCCAGTCCCAATCCACCCCTGCCCACCACAAGCAAATGAATCAGTGGCTGACTCTGTTCTGCTCCAGCATTGTTATCTCCGGATCAGGTTGGATCTCCAAATTTAGCCTTTGGGGGTGGCACAGCTTGTGTGAAGGGAAGGCTGGGAGACAGAATCACCGCAGCTGGAGCTCAAAGCCGCCTGGGCGGTGAATGTGTTCCTCGCCTGCGAGCTGAAAGAACAGGTGCAGAAGAGCCAGAAAGGAGGAAGTCCACTTCCACCCCCACGTACCCCACTTTCCTCAACCTACTCCTCTTTACCTCCCCTTCCCAAACACGTGGACCAGCACCCGGCCCGGATTCAGGGTGGGGTGCCGGGACTTAAAACAAAGGGAATGGGTGGGAAACAGGGGAGGATCGATACTCTGAGGCTCTTGTGGGCTCAGACACTTAATTATTGACTTAACCGGCTTCTGGCATCGGCGGGTGGAGGCTGGGAGGCTCCAGACTTTCCTCTGCGAGACCTGACAAGCCAATCCTGCCTGGGGCCCAAGGGCCCTCTTCCTTTAAAGCTGGACAGAGTGGGGGGCAGCTCTTGCCAACTAGGGTCCCTCAAGTCAAGAGGCCTCACCTGTCCTGGGGAAATGCAAACCCCCAATCCAACTTGGCTTAGCTGTTCATTCATTCATTCAATAGTATTTATTGAGCACTTACTGTGTGCAAAGCACTGTACTAAGCACTTGGGAGAGTACACTATAACAATAGACACATTCCCCACCCACAGCCATCAGAGCTGAGGCTCTAGATTCAGCCCAGAACTTAAGCTCCAGGCTTCTGAAGTTCTTCCTCCTTCATTCTATCCCTCAGTAGTTCAATGGTATTTATTGAGCACTCACTATGTGCAGAGCACTGTACTAAGCACTTGGCAGTGTACGGTACAACAGAATTAGCAGATAGGTTCCCTGCCCTTAATGGTCTTACAGTGTAGAGGGCTTCTAGAAGACTTCTTGAAGTCTGCCTCGATTTATAGCAGTGCTTTTCACATAGTAAGCGCTTAACAAATGCCATCATTATTGCTATTATCCACACCCTTTCCAAAATCCTTTCATGTCTGTCGCTCCCCTCCAAACTCCTTAGGGTATGGCTGGGCCAGGCTGTCTGGACAGAAGAGCACTGTCTGGGTAACTGCCCTTCCTCTCCATCAAAATGAGAGCTCCCCGCAGCCAGAGAATACTTCTCTCCTCAAGCCCTTAGGATTGATACAGGGATCCTGTAGGTGTCAAATACAGAATTGTTGATGCAGATTTTATTTGTTTTTTTGTCTGTTTTTTGGTATTTGTTAAGCACTTATTATGTGCCAAGGACTGTACTAAGCGTTGGGGTAGATACAAGGTTGTCAGGTTGGACACAGTCCCTGTCCTGCACGGGGTTCACTGTCTTAATCTCTGTTTTACAGATGAGGGAATCAAGGCCCAGAGAAGTGAAGTGGGTTGCCTAAGGTCACACTGCAGACAAGTGGTGGAGTCGGGATTAGAACCCAGGTCCTTCTGACTCTCAGATACATGTGTGATCCACTAGGCCACCCTGCTATTGGTGGTACGACGACAAGAGCAACGATGAAAATGGTGAAGCATGCTTCAGTAGAAACGCAGGGGTCAGGGAATCAGGTGATCTGCATTCAAATCCCAGCTCTGCCCCAGCCTCCTGGGTGACCCGGGGGGCAAATCATTCAATCTCTTTAAAACTCTGTTTCCTTGTCTATAAAATGGGGATAATAATACCGGCCTCTACCTACTTCAGAGGGATGGCGCGAGGGTGAAATGAGATCACTGACGTGAGGCGCTTTGGAAAAATACAAGTACTATTCAAATTCGAGGAATTATCATTATCATTGTTAATGCTATTATTATTACCGTGAAGCAAGTCTCTCATGTGGCCCTACTCTTAGTACAGCCGGAGAGAAATGATTCATCAGTGAATGCGGATAACTCTTTGAAAACAGCCCTGAATGGAACTTCGTCTTCTTTTCTGCCTTTTTTGGTCTGTCCTAAAAGTCTTCTCCTGGCTGAAACTGTCTCCCATCAGCTCAGGACGCAGCAGCTGCTGGCGGAGCCCCATTGTCATCCATCCTTCTCAAGTCTTTCCCGCTGGCAGAATTATGTAGAATCAACGCTGGCATTGCTGACCGCCTTCCAGGACCAGGTTTCCACCTTCTGATGTTAAGAGCGGCACACAGATGACACAGAAGGCACTGCTCTACAAGCCGGATGTCACGTCTGTGGTGGTTCCAGCTTCCATAGCCACGTTAGGATACCGGACACCATCACACTTTTGTAGACCTTCAGTTTGGCCTGAACCTCGACTCGGTTCTTCATTCCATCCACCAGCCTCCCCAAGAACCTCCTGACCTTCCTGATTTGGTTCTCCACTTCATCGTCTAGAGGTATTCCAATGCAGAATTCAGTGCCCTCCTCCGGCTCAGCGTTGCCGACGTAGGCCCTCGAGTGTCAGTCGGGTTTTTCGAGAACAGGTGGGATATGTAACCTCAGTCTTCTTCAGGCTCATCATCTCGACAGCCTTGCGCCGCCTCTGCGAAACCAGTCGTGATCTCCGGCTTGTCTCCTGACACACGTGCCTTCCAGAGTCTTTTCAACCTCCAGGCCTACCTATGGAAAATGGACCGGCACAGTCGGGCAGCGAATCAGAAACGTTTTACTTGAACGGAGGCGTCAGAAAGGACGTGATTCTAAGAGGCAGAGTCCAAGGCAGTCCCAAGTGCGGTCAAACCGAAGGCCAGCACGCCAGTGGATGGAGGGTGGGAGGGATATGTGTGTCACCAGCGTGTCCTCTCAGCCACCCACTCTGGGGAACTCTCCGTACCAGAGGAGTTATCTTTGACTCTGGAGCACTGTGATATCAATGAGGCCCAAGGAAGCGTTTCTGGATCCTATGTTCTTTTTAAACTCACTTCCAAGGGGTTTAGATTATTCCCCGTGTTACTGTCGTCTACGGCTGACCTGCTCTGAAAGATGTGAGGTGTTTATGTGAGGGTCAGGTTTTCTGCTCAAGGGGAGACCTTGAGCTCCTCCTGGCCTCCCCTTCAAGGCCTCTGCGGGGGGCAGAAAGGTTTGGGTTGGGTACTCCTGCACTCTGCTCTAGAGGACCCCACCTCCACACACTCGGGCAGTTTGGGGCTCAATTCCGGAACGTCAGTGGGCCCAGGGCCAAATCAGCTCTGGAACCGAGGACTCCAAGTCACAATACAGGAAGGGAAGGGTTTCAAGGCAGTTCTTCCTCTAGACTATAAGCGCGATTTGGGCAGGAAATGTGTCCGCTAATTCTGGTGTATTGTAGTCTCCCAAGCAATTAGTAATTATCTGCACAGAATAAACACTCAGTAAATATGATTGATTGATTTGTGGATTGCATCAGAACTTCAGTTTAGCTTTAGATAAAGGCATATGGGGAGGAAGGGCCAGAGACAGGGATAGAACCCCAGGCCCCCCTCGCCCCCAGATCAGGACTCCCCCATAAGTAATAGCAGCGGTATTTACTGAACTCCACTTGGGGTGCTGCACTGTCCTAGAGAAGCAGCGTGGCCTAATGGATAGAGCACGGGCCTGGGAGTCAGAAGGTCATGGGTTCAAATCCCAGCTCTGCCACTTGACTGCTGTGTGACCTTGGGTGAGTCACTTAACTTCTCTTTGCCTGAGTTTCTTCATCTGTAAAATGGGGATTAAGACTGTGAGCCCTGTGTGGGACAGGGACTGTGTCCAACGTGATTGTCTTGTATCTACCCTAGCGTTTAGAACAGTGGCTGAGACATAGTAAGTGCTTAACAAATACCATAATAATAATTATTATTATTATTAATATTTGGTAAGTCCAGAATAAAGAAATGACCCTTTCCCTGCCCACAAGGAGCTTACAATCAGAGACCATGTCCTTGCTCTCTATCTAGAATGCCCCTTCCCCACAACTTTCTAACCAAACCATGATCCTCCCCCCCTGAGTCTTCCTCTTCCCAGCACCTCAAACTAAACATGTCCAAAACAGAACTCCTCCCTCATCTTCCCACCCAAACCCTGTCCTCCTCCTCCCGTTCCCATCTCTCTAGACAACACCACCGTCCTTCTCACAAACCTATAATCTTGGCATTATCCTTGGCTCATCTCTCTCACACAGTCAATCGATCGGTGGCAGTTATTGAGCACTTACTCTAAGCAGGGTACTGTACTAAGCGCTAGGGAGAGTACAAACCAGAATTAGCAGACACACACCTTCAGTCTGTCACCAAATCCTGTCGATTCTACCTTTAACAACACTGCTAAAATCAGCCCTTTCCTCTCCATCCAAACTGCTACTAGGCTGATCCAAGCGCTTATGTAATCCTGCCTTCACCGCTGCTTCCTGCTTCTGCCTCTTTGTTGACCTCCCTCACTCCTGCCTCTCTTTCCTTTGCTGCCTGGATTGTTTTTCTAAAAAAAGTTCAGTCCACGTCACCCCCCTCCTCAAGAAGTTCCAGCGGTTGCTCATCCACCTCCGTGTCAAACAGAAACTCCTTACCACCGGCTTTAAAGCACTCAATCAGCTTCCTGTATCCTACCTCACCTCCCTGATCTGCTAGAATCCAGCCTGCACACTTCGCTTCTCTGGCTCCAGCTCATACAGTGCTTTGCACACAGTAAGCGCTCAATAAGTGCAACTGAATGAACGAAGGTTCACGATGCCCCCATCTCGTCTATCTCCCCTTCCTCCCGTTCTCCCTCCTCTGGATACTTGGTATTCACCCCACCCTCAGCCCCACAGCACTTATGTACATGGCAATAATTTATTAATTCATATTAATGCCTGTTTCCTCCACTAGACTGAAAGCTCACTGTAGACAGGGGATATTTCTACCAAATCTGTTGTACTCTCCCAAATGCTTAGGACAGTACTCTGCAGGCAGCAATCCCTCAATAAATACCACCGATTGATTGATTGATTGAAAACCACTTCCTCCGTGAGGATTAATCCCCTTCCTTCCTGGCTGGGCCTCAGCAGTTCTAATCTTGAGCTACTTAACATCAAGCCACTTAATCTCAAAGCCACTTAACATCCCCGTGTCTCATTTTCCTTCTCAGAAAAATGGGGATTAAATACCTGTTCTCCTTCCCTCCTTAGATTGTGAACCCCAAGTGGGGCAGGGACTGTGACTATTCAGATTGAACTGTACCTCCCAGTGCTTGGCACATGGTAAACACTTAACCAATACCATAATTATCATTATTACTGTCCGCCTCCACACTTATTTAATCATCTGTTTGTTATTGAGTTAGTTATCCACCTGATAATCTACTCAACCTCTTGTAATTATTAAACACTTGTCAATTTGTAGCCATTTCTCTCCATTTTTAGACTGTAAGCTCTTGGGGGCAGGAACTCTGTCTTTTATCTCTTCTGTTTGTTCTTCAAGTGCATCCTAAGGTACATACTGTTAAATATTAGAGTAATAGAGAGAGAAGCAGCATGGCATAGTGGATTGAATATGGGCCTTGGAGTCAGTGGTCATGGGTTCTAATCCCAGCTCCACCGGTTGTCTGCTGTGTGACCTTGGGCAAGTTACTTCACTTCTCTGCGCCTCAGTTACCTCATCTGTAAAATGAAGATTGAGACCGTGAGCCCCGCAAAGAACAGGGAGTGTGTCCGACCCGGTTTGCTTGTATCCTCCCCAGTGCTTAGTACAGTGCCTGGCACACAGTAAGCGCTTAACAAATATCATAAATATTATTAATAGTAGTAGTAATAGTAGTTATTAAGTGCTTACTGTGTACAGAGCACTTTACTAAGCACTGAGAGAGAATACACAGGTGGGAATTAGACACGGTCTCTATCCCTCCAGAAGCTCACAGTTGAAATAAAATAAGGCGTGGAAGGGTTTGGGAAAGATGAACTGATAGAAAGACAAAACGAGGTAAAAGACAAAGTTGAGAGTGCAACAAGTCCAGTGGGGAAGGGCAGCTGTAGGGTCCTCATGGGGGGCAGTCACCCAGGTCATCGTGAGTTCAGCCGCACCCAAAGCTTCCCAAGGTTCTGAAATCTGCAGAGGTCAAGCCCTGCTTCTGCTTAAATCCCCACAGCCCAGCCTGCAGGCCCTGTCCCACATGGGGCTTACAGTCCAAGTAGGAGGGAGAACAGGATAACAAATGGCACAGAGAATAATAATAGCAGTATTTGTTTAGCACTGACTATGTGCCAGGCACTGTACTAAACGCAGGGGTAGTTACAAGTTTATCAGGTTGGACACAGTCCCTGTCCCATTGGAGCTCACGGTCTCAATCCCCATTTTACCGATGAGGTACTTGAGGCACAGAGAAATGAAGCGACTTGCCCAACGTCACACACCGCAGACAAGCGGCAGAGCAGGGATTAGAACCCATGACCTCCTGACTCTCATGTTCCTGTTCTAGCCACTAGACCAAGAGAAGTGACTTGCCCAACGTCATACAGCAAGCAGTTGGCAGAGCCCGGATTAGAAGCTAGGTCTTCTGTCTCCCAGGCCCAGGCTCTTTCCACTGGGCCATGCTGCTTGCCTTGCTGTGATAGACTGTAAGCCCATTGTGGGCAGGGATTGTCTCTCTTTATTGACGAATTGTACTTTCCAAGTGCTTAGTACAGTGCTCTGCACACAGTAAGCGCTCACTAATTATGATTGGACGAATGAATGAATGATGGGAAGGCAGCAGGGGTTCCCTTCAGTTTCCTGTTTCATTTGGCAGGTGCTCACCACCAGGTTCCTGTTGCCGTTCTTGCAGAGGGATTACTCTTTTAGGGTAGGGTGGAATCACTTCTCTCTCACTTTGTCTTGCCACTTCTCCTCTCTCATCCCCTCCCTACCCTCTTCCCCACCCATTCAGTCTGAGACCTCAGATCTGCTCTGCAGATGGCACCAGTTGGGTTTCTCCTCAGTCAATCAGAAGGGCTTCCTGAGCACCCTCTAGGTGTAGAGCATTGCACGAAGCACTGAGAGAGTACAGTAGAGTTAGCAGAGAAGCAGCGTGGCCTAGTGGATAGGGCACAGGCCTGGGAGTCAGAAGGACCCGGGCTCTAATCCCAGTTCGGCCACTTGGCTGTTGTGGGTGATCTTGGGCAAGTCGCTTCACTTCTCTGGGCCTCAGTTCCCTTATCTGTAAAATGGGGAATGAGACTGTGAGCCCCACGTCGGACTGGGATTGTGTCCAACCTGATTCGCTCGTATCTACTCCAGCGCTTAGAACAGTGCCTGGCACATTGTAAGCACTTAATAAATGCCATTAAAAAAAAATAGACATGATTCCTGCCCCCTAATTCTGTGCCCATTCTCGTGTTCAATTTGCACTTCTTCCTTTCCCCATTCCCTGGCAAAGCATGAGAAGGCACCATTCCCTTTGTCTGGTTTTGCATATTCGTAATCCTCCTGAAGATCTGTACTACTCGATTTTTGTCAGGCTTCCTGGCCTTTCTGAGACTAGAGACACAAGACCTCAGTCAACTTGGCTGCGTGGCCAAACGCGTCTCAGATCTGGCTCAGATTGTCTCAGATTTCCCAAGGAAATTCCTATCTGGAATGTTGAGTAAACTCCTTCCTCTTCTCCTCTAAGGACTCCAGATCCCAAACCCCCAGTGGGAGCATTTGGTGAATTTCTCCAAAGCTCTCCAAGATCCTGGTGCACCCTTTCCACTCCAGGAGAGAAGCAGTGAAGCCTAGCGGAAAGAGCACAGGCCTGGGAGTCAGAGGACCTGGGGTCTAATCCTGGTTCCGCCACTCAAGTGCTGTGTGACCTTGGGCAAGTCATTTAATTTCTATGTGCCTCAGTTACCTCATCTGTAAAATGGGGATTAAGACTGTGAGCCCTATGTGAGACAGGGTCTGTATCCAACCTGATTACCTTGTATCTACCCCCTATCTACCCCAAAGTATAGCACAGGGCCTGTCTCCCAGTAAGCACTTCACAAATACCATCAAAAATTTAAAAAAGCTTTTCATTTGGGAACCCTTCTCCCCTGTAGACTGGTAGAGCCCCATGTGGGCAGGGATTGTGTCCCACCTGATTAACCCGTATCTACCTCAGCACTTAATTCAGTGTTTGGCACAGAGAGGAGCAGCGTGGCCTAGTGGATAGAGCATGAGCCTGGAAGTCAGGAAGACCTGGGTTCTAATCTTAACTCTGCCACTTGTCTGCTGTGTGACGTTGGGCAAGTCACATCACTTCTCTGTGCCTCAGTTATCTCACCTGTAAAATGGGGATTAAAACTGTGAGCCTCATGTGGGGCAGGGAATGTGTCCAATCTGATTAACTTTCATCTAACCCAGCACTTAGTACAGTGCCTGACAGATAGCGCTTAATGAATACCATAAAAAAAAGCTTTTCGCCTGGGGACCCTCCTCCCCCTTAGACTGTGAGCTCCATATGGGCAGGGAAATGTCCACCTCAACATTTGGTTCAGTGGCTGGCACAGAGTAAGTGCTTACCCATTACCCCAGTTATTAGTATTTACCCCAATTACTAGTTTTAGTGATCCTTAATAATGATAGTATTTGCTAAGCACTTCTTATGTGTCAAGCACTGTTCTAAAGGCTGGGGTAGATATAAACTAATCAGGTTGGACACAGTCCCTGTCCCACATGGGGCTCACAGTCTTAATTCCCATTTTACAGATGAGGTAACTGAGACACAGAGAAGTGAAGTGACTTGCCCAGAGTCATGCAGCAGAGAAGTGGCAGATCAGGATTTGAACCCAGGACTGACTTCCAGGCCCATGCTCTATTCACTAGGTCATGATCCTTCTCATCTTTGCTCAATCCACCGGAGACTTTTCTTGGCTGAGAGACGATAAGGGTAATCCAGGGTCCCTCTGTTTCTGCTGTGTGTTTTTTCTCTCCATTCTGGGTCTTCCAGCCATTTCCCATTCCGATCAGCCACGACACTATTTTCCGGGCAGAGCCGGTGTCTGAAGGGAACTGTCAGGACAATAACAAGGGCCCTGACCAAAGGGGAGCCCCCACTGCTGCCTCAACTTTCCAGATGGCCAATTGGGGATTATAAATATTAGTAATAATGATTGTGATATTCGGTAGATGCTTTCTGTGTGCCAAGCATTTTACTAAACACTGGGAGACAAACAAGATAATTGGCTCAGACACAGTTCCTGTCCCACAAGGGACTCACAATCTAGGTAGGAGGGAGAACAGTTATTAAATCCCCATTTTTACAGATGAGCAAACCGAGGCATGGAGAAGTCCATACTTCACTCTGCTGCTTGGATTATTTTTCTGAAAAAACGTTCCATCCACATTTCCCCACTCTTCAGAAATCTCTTATGGCTGCCCCTCCTTCTCTATACTACACAGAAACTCCTTACCATCGACTTTAAGGCACTCCCGTCTGTTCTCTCCCTCCTATCTTACCTCGCAGACCTCCTACCACCACCCAATCCTCACACTTCACTCCTCTAATTTCAACCTCCTCTCTGTCTCCTTATCTCATCTACCCTGCCGCTGACCCCTTGCCCACATCCTTCCTCCCGTCTGAAACTCCCTCCCCCTTTGTATCTGACAGTCCACCACTCTCCCCACTTTCAAAACCCTCCTAAAATCACATCTCCTCCAAGAGGCCTTTCCTGCCTAGGCCCTCTATTTCCCCATCTGGCCTCTACATTGACCGGGCACTCGGCCGTGTAGCCCTTAAGAGTTTGATACTCACCCCAGCCCCTCGGCCCATATGTCCATATCCCTATACTACATTGCTTCCCCTATCTGTAATTTATTGTACTGTCTTCCTCTCCAGACTGTAAGCTCCTTGTGAGCAGGAATCGTGTCTACCATCTCTTTTGCACTGTACTCTCCCAAGCTCTTCATTCAGTGCTCAGCACAATAAATATCAATCTTATTTACTGTGCCCTTACCATGTGCAGAGAACTGTACTAAGCACTTGAAAGAGTACAATATAACAGAGCTGGTTGAGATGTTCCCTGCCCACAACAAGCTTACAGTGTAGAGGATAATAATTATGGTACTTGTCAAGGACTTACTTTGTTCCAAGCAATATTCTAAGTGCTGAGGTAATGCCAGATTAATCAGATTAGACACACTCCCTGACCCACATGGGGCTCGCAGTCTAAGTAGGAGGGAGTAGGATTTAATCCCCATTTTACAGATGAGGAGATGGAGGCACGGAGAAGCAAAGAACTTCTCAAATAACACTGATTGATTGATTGATTAATTGATTGATTGGGTAGATACAAGATGATCAGGTCAAATGCAGTCCCTGTCCTACTTGGGGCGCACAGTCTAAGTGGGAGGGAGAACGGGTATTTCAGCCCATTTTACAGATGAGGAGATGCAAACACAGAGAAATTTAGTGACTTGCCCAAGGTCACAGAGCAGGCAGGTAGTGGAGCCAAGATTAGAACAAATGTCTTCTGACTCCCAAGCCACTTTCCACTAGGCACCTGTAAGTCATCAGTTTATTGCTTACTGATTTATTTCTCTTATGTTATTATTCTGGGCTGTTCTTTCATTCTCACCTATGTATATACATTTATATAAACCTCTCAATGACAGGGATCATGACTCCTGCTCAATCAATGTCACATTTATTGAGCACTTATGCCGTGCAGAGCACTTTACTAAATGCTTGGGAGGGTAAAGTACAGTGCTCTGCACATAGCGCTCAATAAATACAACTAAATGAATTAATAAAACATACCAGAGTTGGTAGACGTAGTCCCTGCCAAGGACATACAAGGAGCTTACAATCTAGAGGGGGAGGCACACATTAAAATTAATTCCCGATATGTACGTAAATGCTGTGGGGCTGAGAGGGGTGAATGTGGCGTGAAAATCCAAGTGCTAGGGTGATGCCAAAGGGAGAGGGAGTGGGGGAAATGAGAGCTTAGTGGGGAAAGGCATCTTGGAGGAGATGGGATTTTAATAAGGCTTTCAAGGTGGGGAGAGTGATCGTCTCTCGGATATGAAGGGGAGCGAGTTCCAGGCCAGAGGGAGGATGTGGGCTAGGGTTTGGGGGTGAGATCGAGGTCCAGAGCTAAAGAACGTGTTCCGTTAACTCTGTTGATGCTGATGGATGTATATGTGTAGGAGCAGTGTGGCCTAATGGGTAGAGCACAGTCCTGGGATTCTAATCCCAGCTCCACCCTGTACTTGTTGTGTGACCTTGGATAAGTCACTTCTCTGTGTCTTGGTTCCCTCATCTGCAAAATGGGCACTCGATACCTGTTCTTCCTCCTACTTAGACTGTGAATCCCCTGTGGGACAAGGACTTTGTCTGATGTGATAATGTCTTATCTATCCCGGTGCTTAGTTCAGGGCTTGGCACATAATAAGCATTTAACCAATTCCAGCTATTATTTAGGCTAAACCACCTGCCATCTTGTTGGAACCATCTTGTTTGCAGATGACCTTGCAGCTGGGGAGGATTTTTAATGTGCACAGCTAAAATGACTAACATGTGATTAAGATGGTTACATGCCTTAGTCAATCAATCAATGGCATTTAGTCATTCAGTCAGTCAACAGTATCTATTGAGCAATTACTGTGTGCAGAGCACTGTACTAAGAGCTTGGGAGAGTACAATATAACAGTAAACAGATTCCCTGCCCACAGCGAGCTTACCGTATAGAAGGGGAGACGGACATTGAAAGAAATAATCCCAGATACGTCCGTAAGTGCTGTGGGCATGGGAGAGGGGAGGGAGCAAGTCGGGGTGGTGCCAGTCATGGGGAATAGGAGGAGAGGAAAGGAAGGTTTCCTTTACGCAGTTCACTGTACTGGTGCTTACACCTTGCCTCTTGCTGGGCTGCGATGGATTTGTCATTTGTAGTGCCTAGTACTATTTTTTTATTCTGTTTTATGCTCTGACAATCTTCTCCTAGCTCCTTCCGGAGGAGAGTGACCCCTGTCTTGATTGCTACAGATCAGACGAGTCAGTGTGAGGCTGCTGTCTCCCAGAAGCCTTCCCTGCTGCGTAAACGTCCTGCCTCCCTGATCACATGGACCCCTTTGTCAGTTATCCGTTCAGCAGCTATTTGGGAATCTTGCTATGGCTCATTCTCCCTCTCATGACGGGCCCAGGGAAACAGAGAGGGGCTGAGCTTGGCTTTGATGTGGATGAATTGAGTTTTATTCATATGTCTTAATGGTGTTTGTTAAACACTTACTATGTGCCAAGCACTGTACTAAGTGCTGGGGTGATACAAGCTAATCACTCATTCATTCAATTGCATTTATTGATCGCTTACTATGTGCAGATCACTGTACTGATTGCTTGGGAGAGTACAATAAAACAATGATCGGACATAATCCCGGCTCTGCCACTTGGCAGCTGTGTGACTGTGGGCAAGTCACTTAACTTCTCTGTGCCTCAGTTACCTCATCTGTAAAATGGGGATTAAGACTGCGAGCCTCACGTGGGACAACCTGATTACCCTGTATCTACCCCAGGGCTTAGAACAGTGCTCTGCACATAGTAAGCGCTTAACAAATACCAACACTATTATAATCCCTTTCCACGGCGAGTTTACCATCTAGATTGGACACAGCCCCTGTCCCACTTGGGGCTCACGATCTCCATCCCCATTTTACAGATGAGGTATCTGAGGCCTGGAGAAATGAAGTGCCCAAGCTCACACAGCAGACAAGTGGAGAAGCTGGGATCAGAACTCATGGGTTTCTGACTCCCAGGTCGGGGCTCTATCCACTACACCACAGTAATAGCGCTCAGTAAATATGACTGACTGACTCACCCCTCACCCCCAGTGGCCAGGGATCCTTTCCTACTCACCTCGCTGCTCTCCTACTACAACCCAGCCCGTACACTTCACTCCTCCAACGCCGACCTGCTCCTGGTACCTCAATCTCATCTATTTCACCACCGACCCCTTGCCCGCATCCTCTCTCTGGCCTGGAACTCCCTCCCACTTCCTACCCGGCAGACCACCACTCTCTCCACCTTCAAAGCTTATTTAAAATCACATCTCCTCCAAGTCTTAGGAAATGACTAAGCCCTCATTTCTCCTACTCCCTTTTCCTCTGCGTCACCCGTCCACTTGGATCTGTAGCCTTTAAGCACCTGATATTCAGCTCCAAGGCACTTATGTAAATATCCGTAATTTATTTTAACGTTTGTCTCCCTGGGGAGACTGCAAGCTCTTTGTGGGCAAGAAATGTGTCTACGAAATCTGTTGTATTGTGCACTCCCAAGCTCTCGACAGTGCTCTACACACAGTAAGTGCTCGATAAATACCAATGATTGATTAAATCAATATCTCAACATGTCTACCATCTCTGTTATATTGTACTCTCCCAAGTGCTTAGTACAGTGCTCTGCACATAGTAAGACTTTTATTTTTATGGTATTTGTTAGGCGCTTACTGTGTTTCAAACACTAAGTGTCTGGGTAAATACAAGTTAATTAGGTTGGACACAGTCCCCGTCCCACATGGGGCTCACAGTCAAAGTAGAAGGGAGAACAGGTATTGAATCCCCATTTTACAGTTGAGGAAACTGAGGCGCAAAGAAGTGAAGCAACTTGCTCAAGGTTATACAGAGAGCAATTGGCAGAGGTGGAATTAGAGCCCAGGTCCTTCCACTCCCAGGCCCTTGCTCTTTCTACTATGCCATGCTGTTTCTCAAGTAAGCGCCCAATAAATACCGTTGCAATAAATACCATGATTGAGTAAATAAACATCCCCATTTTCTTCACTGTGGTTGGGTCTACATTTCATACCCGATAAGAGCTACCATGCATCATAGAAACTGCTCAAGAAGCTGGATGTACCTTCTGTGGTCACTCCTACCTACCTAGCTCATTCATTTGTTCATTCATTCATTCAGTTCAAGAATAATAATAATAATGTTGGTATTTGTTTAGCGCTTAACTATGTGCAGAGCACCGTTCTAAGCATTGGGGTAGGTGCAGGGTCATCAGGTTGTCCCACGTGAGGCTCACAGTCTTAATCCCCATTTTACAGATGAGGTAACTGAAGCACAGAGAAGTTAAGTGATTTGCCCACAGTCCCAAAGCAGACAAGTGGCCGAGTCGGTATTCAAACTCATGACCTCTGACTCCTAAGCCTGGGCTCTTTCCACTGAGCCATGCTGCTTCTGATCATATTTATTGAGTGCTTAGTGTGAGCAGAGCACTGTACCAAGTGCATGGAAAGTACAATTCAACAATAATTGTTGATAGTCTATGAAGGCACAATGACTCTCCCCACCATCAAAGCCTTATTGAAAGCACATCTCCTCCAAGAAGCCTTCCCTGACCAAGCTCCTCTTTCCTCCTCTCCCACTCCCTTCTGCGTCGCCCTGCCTGGCTCCCTTGATTCATCCCCCGGCCTGGCCGCACAGCACTTCTTGTCCATCTCTGTAGTTGATTTATTTCTACGAATGGCTGCCTACCCCTCTAGACTGTAAGCTCATTGTGGGCAGGAAATGTGTCTGTTATTGTTATATTGTACTCTCCCAAGCACTCAGAACACTATTCTGCATACAGAACATGCTCAATAAATAATATTATTTATTGAGCGGGGTTCTCAGCGGGGTTGTCACACTTAGCGTTTGCAGCCCTGGTGTCGCTTTCTCTTCTGCCTCATTTTCTCTGGTTCCTTATGAAACGTTTGCTCCGAACCCCACTCCCTTCCCGCTAGCAGCGCGCTATGCTGGTCTCGCCTTGGCGATCGTCCCCCAGTTTTCAGCGGGTCGCAGCTTCTTCATCTGAGGCCTGGTTTTATTGCATGTCGTCAGTTCAGCTCTCGCAGCAGTATAGAAGGTCAGATGCCGCACTTTCTCTAAAGACTTATTTTTATATGAAGGTTCAAGCGCGTAGTCTTTTACATTTACTCAGTAGGTTCTCAATGAAAATCATTCCTACTACTACTCTAATTTATATTAGAGTATGGCCTAGTGAAAAGAGTACAGGCCTGGGAGTCAGAGGATCTAGGTTCTAATCCCTGCTCCGCCACTCGTCTGCTGTGTGACCTTAACTTTTCTATGCCTCGATTTCCTCGTATGTGAAATGGGGATTAAATCTTACTTCCTCCTACCTAAACTGTGAGCCCCACACGGGACAGGGACTGTGTCCAAACTGATAAACTTGTATCTACTCCAGTCCTTAGAATAATAAAAGTAATAATAATGATGGTATTTGTTAAGTGCTTATTATGTGCTAGGCACTGTATTAAGCTCTGGGGTGGGTACAAGCAAATTGAGTTGGACACAGTCCCTGTCCCAAGTGGGGCTCACAATCTCAATTCCCATTTCACCAATGAGGTGACTGAGGCACAGAGAAGTGAAGTGACTTGCTGAAGGTCACAGAGCAGACAAGTGGTGGAGCTGGGATTAGAACCCATGACCTGACTCCCAGGCCCATGCTCTGTCCACTACGCCATAAGTAAATATGAAATGCCATAATTACTGTTAGTACTTGAGTAGTAGCTTGTTTCCACACCTTTTCAGGCTGCCAGTGAAAAGTCTGATCTTCTTGACCCCCTTTCCTAATTCTTCGTCTGTGTATCAATCAATCGATTGTATTTAGTGAGCGCTTACTGTGTGCAGAGCACTGTACTAAGTGCCTGGGAGAGTATAGTATAAAGGAAGTGGTATCATTGAACAATCTATTGTCTAGGTAGCAGAATAGCAGCTCTCACTGGCACCCGTGCATCCACGCACAGTTTTACATACCACCATGCGTGCACACTGGTGCCTAAACCCGTACGGAAATACAAAGGGACCCAGAACACTTAGAAACACTGGTAGAAACAACCGAACAAGACTCGACTTGAAGAAGCAGAAGTGAATGTATTGAGATAGAAGGCAATGCAAACCACAGCTATTCTGAGGGCGTGTCTTCCCTAGGGAAACAGGAACCCCCAGAGGGAGTCTGGCTTGGGTGGGAGGGGCTGTGCCTTCTAATTAATAATTCTAATAATAGTTTTGGTATTTGTTAAGCACTTACTATGAGCCAAGCACTGATCTAAACACTGGGGTAGATGGTTGACCCATGTGGGGCTCGCAGTATTAATCCCCATTTTACAGATGAGGTAACTGAGGCCCCGAGAAGTTAAGTGGGTTGCCCAAGGTCACCCAGCAGATAAGTGGTGGAGCCGGGATTAGAACCCACGACCTCTGTCTGACTCCCAAGCCCTGCTCTTTCCACTAAACCGTGCTGCTTCATTCTAATTGGCAGCCCAGATGGGGTGGACTGCCTCCGTCCTGCCCATCTGAAAGGAGTCGAACCCTTGGAGAAGCAGAGTCGCCTAGCAGATAGGGCACGGGCCTGGGAGTTGGAAGGCCCTAATCCCGGCTCTGCCTCTTGGCTGCTGGGTGACCTTGGGCAAGCCACTTCACTTGTCTGGGACTCAGGTACCTCACCTCTAAAATGGGAATTAAGACTGTGAGCCCCATGTGGGACATGGATTGTGTCTAACCTGATTAGCGTGGATCTACCCCAGCACTTAGTTCAGGGCCTGGCACATAACCAATAAAAATCAATCAATAAATAAATGAACATGGGCCTGGGAATTGAAGGACTCTATCCTCACTCTGTCACTTGCCTGATATGTGACCTTGGGCAAGTCACTTAACTTTCCTGAGCCTCAGTTTCCTCATCTGTAAAATGGGGACAAAATGCCTGTCCTCACTCCAGACAAAATGCCTGCCCTCCTCTTTAGACCGTGAGCTCCAAATGGGTCAGGATCTGTGTCCAATCTGATTCTACTCCCGATGCTCACCTCTGTGCTTGGCACATAGTACTTAACAAATATCACAGTTATTATCATAATTGAAGGTCCTTAGCAGAACTATATTGGGAAGAAGATGGGGATCATGTCTTAGGATCCTTGTGGGCAGGGCTCGTATCTAACAACAATAATATATTATACTTTCCCAAGTGTTTAGTTCAGTGCTCTGCATGGGTTAAGCACTCAATAAATGCTGCAGATTGATTCTTCTTTATCTGTGCCTGGTGCTCTTAGGGTGCAGTGATAATAATAATAAAAATAATAATAGTTGTTAAGTGCTATGATAGATATAACGTAATCAAGTTAGACATAATAATAATAATATTAATAATGGTGGTATTTGTTAAGTGCTTACTATGTGCAGAGCACTGTTCTAAGCGCTGGGGGATAAAAGGTTAATTAATTAATTAATGTTGGTATTTGTTAAGCACTTACTATGTGCCGAGCACTGTTCTAAGCGCTGGGGTAGACACAGGGGAATCAGGTTGTCCCACGTGGGGCTCACAGTCTTAATCCCCATTTTACAGATGAGGGAACTGAGGCCCAGAGAAGTTAAGTGACTTGCCCACAGTCACACAGCTGACAAGTGGCAGAGCTGGGATTCGAACTCATGAGCCCTGACTCCAAAGCCTGGGGTCTTTTCACTGAGCCATGCTGCTTCTCACATGAGACATCCAGCCTAAGGGGGAACAGGTAGGGAATCCTCATTTTACAGATGAGGAAGCTGAGGCCCAGAGAAGTGAAATGACATGCCCTAGGTCACACAGCAGGCAAGGGTAGAGCTGAGATTAGAACCCAGGCCCTTCTGACTCCTCGGCCCAAGCTCTATCCACTAAGCCATGCTGCTTCTCTAAGTGATCTCTGACTTTCGAGGCCCAAGCTCTATCCGCTAGGCCATGCTGCTTCTCTAAGTGATTTTTGACTTTTGAGCCGGGATTAGAACCCAGGCCCTCTGGCTCCCAGTCCTTTCCTCTATGCCCCAGGCCACGCTGCCAGCCGCCAGAGGGACCAGCCACCCTCCAAGATATTTTCACGCGGCTTCTCCGAGCAGCCCAGTGCCACGTCTGGGGGCGGAATCCTGGGCTGGAAGCTGACCCAAGGTGGCATCGCACATGGACTCATCTTCTCTTACCTGACCAAGCCGGGCGGTAGCTGACGGGGGAACTACGCCAGGCTGTGCCAGGGAGGGAAAAGGGGCACTGACAGTGGCAGAGCTAACTCAGCAGAGGCTCAGGAAGGCACTAGGCTCTGCCACAGCAAGGTTTGATGAAGACCTTCAAGCAGCGAAGCCTGGTGGGGAGACCCCGGGCCTGGGCGTCAGAAGGACCCGGATTCTAATCCTGACTCTGCCACTTGTCAGCTCTGTGTGACCTTGGGCAAGTCACTTCACTTCTCTGGGTCCTTGTTCCTTATCTGTAAAATGGAGATTGACTGCCAGCCCCAGGGGTCTGTGCCCAACCTGATTTGCTTGTATCTACCCCAAAGCTTAGAACAGTGCCTGGCACATAGTAAGCGCTTAACAAATTCCACATTATCATTATTATTATTACTATTATTATGTGGGACATGGACTGTGTCCAAACTGATTAGCTTGTATCTATCCCAGTGCTTAGTGCCCAGTGCCTGGGCATATAGTAAGCACTCAAATGCCATGCCCAGCTCCCGTCACCACCTGCTCCCTGCCAACTCTGCCACTAGCTCCTTGAGTGGTTTAGGGAGGGAGTGGATGGGTGCACAAGCTGCTTCCCCTTTCTGAGCCTCAGTTTCCCCATCCTTCCAGGAGAACGTTTAGGGAGGGAGGAGGGAAAACCTACCAGCAGTCTCACTGAATTGTAAACTTTTTCACTAGATTATAGACTCCTTGAGGGCAGGGATTATGCCCACCAATTCCATTGTTTTGTACTCTCCCCAAAGCCTAGTCTAAAGTTCTGCTTACAGTGAGCACTCAGTAAATACCTCCCCTTTCTGCTTCACCCACTCCCTTCTGCATTGCCCTGACTTGCTCCCTTTGTTCTTCCCCCTCCCAGACTCCAGAACTTATAATACATACCTGTAACTTTATATATATTATTGTCTGTCCCCCCCTCCCACCCCCAGACTGTAAGCTCACCTTGGGCAGGGAATGTGTCTGTTTATTGTTGTATTGTACTCTCCCAAGCGCTTAGTACTGTGCTCAGCATATAGTAAGAGCTCAATACATGATTGAATGAATGAATAAATACCATTGATTGCAGTTGGATTTGTACTCTTTATTTACCCTACCCACAGCACTTGTGTACAGATCCTTAATTTATTTATTTATGTTAATATCTCTCAACCCCTCTAGACCGAAAGCTACTTGTGGGCTGAGAAATTGTCTATCAACCCTGTTATATTGTACTTCCCCAAATATTTAGTAGCATGTTCCACACACAGTAAGCGCTCAATAAATACGATTGATCAATTGATTGATTAGGAGGGACATAGGAGAATAGGGAAGATTGAACGGGGGCCATCAGATCTGTCCTTTGGAAGGAAAAGAATTACCTCCCATTCTGAACCCCTGACCCGATTCTGCAGGGCAATGGCCCCTAGAGAATGGGATTCCCACCCTGACAGCTGCCTGAGCCAGTGAGCAGCGGAGATTCACACGAACCAGTCCCTCAGGAGAGAGATGGGCCCCTTGGGTGGGTCCCCAAAGAGTTTTAGAGTTGGGGCTTATTCATACCAAGGATCACACTTCCGTTCCCTTCCCGGGCTAGGTTTTCTAGCCCTATTTCCCCTGTGACTTGCGGAATGTGGGCGGTCTTCCAGAGAAAAGAACTATCTGGTGGCCCAGGGGTGCAGAGTCACGGTTGATAGGCCATCGAGAGTGAACGGGTCCCGAGGTCAACGGCGGGGCGTGGGGAGAACTGGTGTGGTGGAGATGAGCTGAGGGGAAGTGGTAACGCAGACTCCGGCCGGTTCCGTTTGTGCCAAAGCAAGACCTGAGGCGGGGCCAAGCCACGACCCTCAGAGGACAAGCAAGGGAGAAGGAAGGGGAAGTAGTGTGGCCTAGTGCATAGAGCACGGGCCTGGGAGTCAGAACTCTGTCCCTTGTCTGCTCTGTGACCCTGTGACCCTGTGACACTTCACTTCTCTGTGCCTCAGTGACCTCCTCTGTAAAACGGGGATTAAGGCTGTGATCCTGATGAGGGACAGCGACTGCGCCCAACCTCATTTGCTTGTATCCATCCCTGCATTTAGTACAGTGTCTGGCACATAGTAAGCGCTTAACAAACACCACAATTATGATGATTATTATAAGGGGAGCCAACCGTGGAGATGGGGCTGGGAGACAAAGCTATCCCCTCAGCAATGACACCCTTCAGCTGAGCGGGAGGAGGAAGCTGAGGGCCGAGCACAAGCGTTTCTGGGACCCTCCCATGCAATAAGGGGAGGGGACTGGACACCCTACAACACTGTTATGCTGGTTTGTCTTCCTCCACCCTCCACCTCCCTCCACCCACACCTGTCTGGTCAGGGCAGGAAGTCCATAGCACAGGTGGGATTTGAATATAAGTCCCCGGGTCTCTCTTCCCTAGTTACCCATCAGTGACTTCAGAAATTTGGGCTTCCATCTAAGAAGTTTTGCCAATAAATGCCCAACTGGCCTCCCCTCACGGAACGAGTCAACTCTCAACCGCCTTGGGTCATGGAGAACTGCTCGCCCTGTCCCACACGGTCGACCTTTTGCTAACCATGATGATGATAGCGTTTGCTAAGCGCTTACTATGTATCAAGCTCTGCTCTAAACACCAAGGAGGATACCAGTTAAGCAGGTCGGACGCGGTCATCCTTGTTCCCTCCCTCCTGGAACTCCCTTCTCTCTTTTTTTTTATGTTAAGCACTTAAGACATGTCAGGCACTCTGCTAAGCACTGGGGTAGATACAAGGTAATCAGGTTGGACGTGGTCCTCCCTGTTCCCTCCCACCTGGAACTCCCTTCTTTCTCCTTTTTATGTTAAGTGCTTACGATGTGCCAGGCACTCTGCTAAGCACTGGGGTAGATACAAGGTAATCAGGTTGAACACAGTCCATGTGCCATTCATTCATTCAATCCAATTTATTAAGCGCTTACTGTATACAAAGCACTGTACTAAGCCCACAACGAGCTTACAGTCTAGAGGATTTGGATGTTTCTTTTCAAAATAAAAATAATAATAATAACGATAGTATTTGTTAAGCACTCACTATGTGCCAAGTACAGTTCTAAACACTGGGGTAGATGCGAGGTAAGCAGGTTATCTCACGTGGGGCTCACAGTCTTAGTTCCCATTTTCAGATGAGGTAACTGAGACACAGAGAAGTTAAGTGGCTTGCCCAAGGACAAATAGCAGACAGTGGCGGAGCCAGGATTAGAACCCACATCCTCTGACTCCAAGTCCCTGCTCTTGCCACTAAACCACGCTGCTTCTCCTGTCTGACCGCGTCTGTCCGCATCAAGTGGAGACCTCCTTATCATATGACGTCGACTCCTCACCCGTTCCTCCAAAATTCACATTCTTACTGTCCTTCACTCTCACCCTTCCCATTACCTGGAACTCTTTCCCCTCTTCAGTTGTACCAAATTGCATCTTTTTTATGGCACCTGTTAAGCACTATGTGCCAGGCACTGTACTAAGCGCTGGGATAGATTCAGGCTAATCAGGTTGGACACAGTCCATGTTCCCACATGGGGCTCACAGTCTTAACCCCCATTTTACAGATGAGGTACCTGAGGCACAGAGAATAATAATAATAATAACTGTGGTATTTGTTAAGCACTTACTATGTGCCAGGCGCTGTACTAAGTGGTGGGCTGGATAAAAGCAAATTGGGTTGGACACAGTCCCTGTCCCACGTGGGGTTTATAGTCTCAATCCTCATTTTGCAGATGAAGTAACTGAGGCACAGAGAAGTGAAGTGACTTGCAATAGCAGATAAGTGGCAGAGCTGGGATTAGTACCCACATCCTTCTAACTTCCAGGCTCTAACAACTAGACGATGCTGCTTCTCCTTCATGTCCCACAGACCACCCTTCTGCCCATCTTCGAAGTCCTACTGAAATTGTATCTTCTCCCTAGTTAGCCTCTCATCTTGTCATCCTATTCTTCCTCCCCCTGCATCACCTATGGGCTTGAGAAGGAGTGTGGTCTAGTGGGTAGAGCACGGGCCTGGGAGACAGAAGGACCTGGGTTCTAATTCCTGTTCCACCTCTTGTCTGCTGTGTGACCTTGGGCAAGTCATTTCACTTCTCTGTGCCTAAGTCACCTTATCTGTAAAATGGGGATTAAGACTGTGAGCCCCAACTGGGACAGGGACTGTGTCCAGCCTGAAAAGCCTATATCTCCCCCCAGTGCTTAGAACAGTGCTTGCTACATAGTAAGCACTTAACAAATACCATCATAATTATTATTATCGGGCCCATCTCCCCTAGGTACTCTGACACTCATCCCAACCCCAGCCCCACAGCATTTATGAACATGTCCTTATATCCTGCTCCTTCCCCTACCTATAATTTATTTTAATATCCGTCTCCTCCACTGGATTGTAAACTCTTTTTTAATTATTATTATTGTGTTATTTGTTAAGCATGTGTCAAGCACTATTCTAAAGCACTAGGGTAGAAACAAGTAGTTCGGGTCGGATGCAGGAAGAAAGGGCATTAAATCCCCATTTTACAGATGAAGAAACTCAGGCACAGAGAAGTCAAGTGACTTGCCCAAAGTCATGCAGCAGACACGTGGCAGAGCAGGGTTTAGAACCCAGGTCCCCTGACTCTTAGGCCTAGACTCTTTCCACTAGACCATGCTGCTTCTCCTTGAGGTCAGGGCTCTACTGTACTCTCCCAAATTCTTACTCCAGTGCTCTGCACCCGGTATAATAATGTTGGTATTTGTTAAGCGTTTACTATGTGCCGAGCACTGTTCTAAGCGCTGGGGTAGATACAGCGTAATCAGGTGGTCCCACGTGAGGCTCACAGTTAATTCCCATTTTACAGATGAGGTGACTGAGGCACAGAGAAGTTAAGTGACTTGCCCACAGTCACACAGCTAAGTGGTAGAGCCGGCATTCGAACTCATGACATCTGACTCCCAAGCCCATGCTCTTTCCACTGAGCCACGCTGCTTCTCTAGTGTTCAAGTCCTTCATTAAGTCATCTTTACTGAGAGTTTACTGTGTGCAGAGCACTGTAATTAGAGCTTAAATACCAATGATTGATTGATTTGTTCATTGAAATACACAGTATAATCCCAAACCTCACTCTGGTCAAGGGCCTTAACCAGAGTCTCTACCTTCCTCAGCTCTTTCTCAGGGACCAGAAAACGCTTTCTTTCCTTTCTTTCTTTTTTCTTAAATAGTATTAAGTGCTTACTCTATGTCAAACTCTGTTCTAAGCACTGGGGTAGGTACAAGTTAATTAGGTGGGACACAATCCCTGTTCTGTATGGGGCTCAGAGTCTAAGTAGGAGGGAGAACAGTTTTAAGCTCCACTTTATGGTTGAGGAACTGAGGCATAGAGAAGCGACTTGCCCCAGATCACAATTGGCAGAACCGGGATTAGAACCCAGGTCCTCTGACTCCCAGGCCCGAGCCCTTTCCACGAGGCCACATTTCCGGAAGTCCATTTTGAGAGGTCCTTTCGGCTCCCTCCAGCTTGTTCAGGGGCTTGAGGAGACCCTGCTCCTTCCCGGCTGGGGACCGGGGTGAAGCTGGGGAGGTGAGCGACCCTGCCTCGCCCTGCCCAGCTGCTGCCTTGGGGAGCAGGAAGTGAGTCAGTGGGTGAGGGAGGGCGGGTGGGGCGACACCCCTGGCCCACACCCCCCATGTCCAGAAACAAACATGTTATTTGCGTTTGTCCTGGCACCGGGAACCAACCGGGCAGCTCTGCCCACTCCTCCAGTTTGGCTCGCTGTTGACGGGCGGCTTGACGGCGGGTGCGGCTGAGTCACTTGCCCTGTCCCCCCGAGGGCCCTTCGGGGGCAGGAGAGGCCTAGGCAGGGGCAGGGCACTGAGAAGGGCACACGCCACCGTCCGGGACCTGGCCCACGTCTCTTGGCGGTGGAGACCAGCTGAAAGGAGGGAAAACCTCCTGCCTAAGCTTCCCCCTCTGGAAAATGGGCACAGTTTGGCTGCCTTCTTCCTGATATGGGGGTGGGAGGTAGGGAACGTGACCACCGGGTGTGAGGACACTGAGGGGGCTGAACGGGGAGGTTGAGGCCGTGAGGGGCTCTAGGGAGATGGCCAAGGGTCTGGCTTAGTTTGAGGTGGTCCCAACCCTGCCCCCTGGACCAACCCCAGCCCCCCACCTGATAAAACCTTTCTCCAGGCGGCTTTTTCAGGAGCAGTCTGGTTCTAGGAAGAATGAGCTCCCTGTCTACCTCTCTCATTTTTGCCTGCCACACCCCGCTCCTCCCCCTAAAGCCAGCGCCTGTTCCAAGAGCTGGGAGGCTGTAAGCTCCTTGTCGGCAGGGAACGTGTCTGCTAACTCTTGTATCTGTTGATTTGTTTGTTTATTTTCTGGTATTTATTAAGCGCTTACTATGTGCCAGGCACCGTACTCGGCTCTGGCTTAGATACAAGCTAATCAGGTTGGACATAGTCCACATCCCACATTGGGCTCACAGTTTTAATCCCTTTTTTCCAGAGGAAACTGAGGCACAGAGGAAGTGAAGTGACTTGCCCAAGGTCACACAGCAGACCAGGGCCGGGATTAGAACCCAGATCCTTCTGACTCCCAGGCCTGTGCTCTATTCACTAGGCCAAGCTTCTTCTCATTGTACTCTACCAAGTGCTTAGTACAGTGCTCAGTAGCATAGCACAGTAGTAGGTACTCAATAAATACTGATGATGATGATGATGATAATGAGTGGGCTTAAATTAAGGTGACCCAGTGACCCAGTTTGGACTGGACAGTCACGGTTTTTAGCTTCCATGTCCAGCGTGGCTCAGTGGAAAGAGCATAGGCTTTGGAGTCAGAGGTCATGGGTTCTAATCCAGGCTCCACCACCTGTCAGCTGTGTGACTTTGGGCAAGTCACTTGACTTCTCGGTGCCTCATCTGTAAAATGGAGATTCAGACTGTGAGCCTCCTGTGGGACAACCTGATTACCCTTTATCTCCCCCAGCACTTAGAACAGTGCTTGGCACATAGTAAGCGCTTAACAAGTACCAACATTATTATTATTATTATTACCACCTGAAAGGCCATCCTTATTAGGGTGGTGTTTTTGCTCGATTTGAGGGAAGGGGCCCCACTGCCATGGCAGCGGCATGGCAACAATCGATCAATCGATGGCATTTAGACTGTGAGCCTCACGTGGGACAACCTGATTACCCTGTATCTACCCCAATATTTAGAATAGTGCTCTGCACATAGTAAGTGCTTAACAAATACGAACATTATTATTATTATTATTATTAACATTTATTGAGCACTTACTGTGTGCAGAGTACTATACAAAGCCCTCGGGAGAGAACCATATAACAGAGTTGGTAGACACATCCCCTGCCCTGAACAGGCTTACAGCCTAGAGGGAGAGATGGACACTAATGCAAATAGATAAATTATGGATATAAAATAAGTGCTGTGGAGCTGAGGGAGGGGTGAATAAAGGAAACAGAAGGGAGTGGTAGAAGTGTAAAGGAGATCTTAGGGGAAGCCTCTAGGAGATAGGCCTTTAAAAAGCTATGAAGTTGCAGGGAGAGTAGTTGTCTGTCAGATATGAAAGAGGAAGGTTGTCCCAGGCCGAAGGCGGGACGTGGACGAGAGGCCAGCGGTGAGATAGATGAGTTCGAGGTACAGCGGGAAGGTTGGCATTTGAGGAGCGAAGTGTGCCGGCTGGGTTGCAGCAGGAATGCAGTGAGGTGAGATAGCGGGGGGCAAGGGGATCGAATGCTTTAAAGGAAGTTTGGCCAGGCTGCTTCTCCTCCTCCTGCTCTTCCTCAGCATCTTCAGCAACAACCGTCCATCCCTGACAGCCCTCCCTGACCCTGCAGCAATGTGGGCCATCCCAGGGACCCATCCTGACTTTTCACAGTATGACCTGTCAGTCAGTCATTCGTATTTTCTGAGCACTTATTGTGTGCACAGCACTGTACTATTACTTCTAATTATAATAATAATTGTGGCATTTCTTAAGCGCTTACTATGTTCCACTAAACGCTGGAGTAGATACAAGCAAATGGGGTTGGACACAGTCCCTGTCCCACATGGCGCTCACGGTCTTAATCACCATTTCACACGTGAGGCAGACGAGGCACAGGGAAGTGAAGCGTTTTGCCCATGGTCACGCGGCAGATTGGTGGCGGAGCTGAGATTAGAGACCCAGGCTCTTCTGATTCCTAGGCCCAAGGTCTATCCATTAGGCCTCTCTGCTTCTCTAAGTGACTTTTGACTTTTTGAACCGGCCAACCAGCATATTGCCTGCTTCCTGGTACAGAGCCCTAGCCTAGGTGATAACAGGTGGATGAGGAAGTAGGGCGGACACTGAATCATTCAGACAATCAGTAATACTATTCGCTGAGCACCTACTAAGTGCTTGGGAGAGTACAATACAATATATAAGTGCTGTGGAGCCGGGAGGAGTATCAGAGAGCCCAAAGGATACACAGTCAAGTGCATAGTCAACATCGAGGAGGAGATTTAAGCATATGTGAAGGCAGAAGGAGAGATTGGAGACAGCAGCAAGGGAGGGGAGGATGAAGGTGGAAGCAATTCTCAGGAAGCAGTGAGGTCTAACTGAAAGAGCACAGGCCTGAGAGTCAAAGGACCTGATTTCTAATCTCCCCATTCTGCCACTTTTTTTTAAAATGGTATTCATTAAACGCATAATCTGTGCCAAGCACTGTACTAAGTGCTGGGGTAGATACAGGTTGGACAGAGTCCATGTCTCACAGTGTTAATACCCATTTTCCAGATGAGGTAACTGAGAGACAGAGAAGTGAAGGGACTTGCCCGAGATCACACACGGCAGAGAAGTGGCGGAGCTGGGATTAGAACCCAGGTCCTTCTGACTCCCAGAACCGTGCTCTTTTCACTCTGCCACGCTGCTCTCTCTCCCTTACTTGTCCTGGGTATGACCTTGGGCAACTCACTTCACTTCTCTGTGTCTCAGTTTCCTCATTTTTAAAATGGGGATTAAGACGGTGAGCACCATGTGGGACGTGGACTGTATCCAATCTGATGAGCTTGTAGCTGCCCCAGCGCTTAGTACAGTGCCTGGCACGTAGTAAGAGGTTTACAAATACCATAAACAAATATTTTATTGCGGGGAGAAGGGAGGGATCCAAGGCAGAGTTAGACTGGGTGGGAGATCTCATTTTGGGATTCAGCTGGGAAGGAAAATGGGGATGGGGGAAAGGAGACTATTCACTCATTCATTGATTCAATCGTATTTATTGAGCGCTGTGTGCAGAGCAATGTATGAAACGCTTGGGTGAGTACAATACAACAATCACATTCCCTGCACACAACAAATTTACAGTCTAAAGGTGGGGAGGCCGATGTTAATACAAATAAATAAATGCTAGGGAGCAGGCTAGTGTAGGGGAGGACTGATGGAAGTTTACGTACGATGGGGCTGCCTCACTGACCGACATCTCTCCTCCACAATCACACATCTCCTCCTGCCTCCAGGACATCCACTTGTCAGCTGTGTGACTCTGGGCAAGTCACTTAACTTCTCTGGGCCTCAGTTACCTCATCTGTAAAATGGGGATTAAGACTGTGAGCTTCATGTGGGACAACCTGATTACCCTGTATCTACCCCGGCGCTTAGAACAGTGCTCTGCACATAGTGAGCGCTTAACAAATACCAACATTATTATTAATATTATCTCTTCACGGATGTCTCGCCAGCTCCTCAACCTCAACTATAGTCTTCATCTTCCCTCCAAAATCTTCTCCTCCACCAAACTTTCCCATCAGTGTTGGCAGCACCACCATCCTCCCTGTCTCTCAGGCCCGTAAACATGGCATTGAACTTGACTCCTCTCTCTCTTTCAATCCTCATATGCATCCTGTCACCGAATCCTGTCAGAATCTATCCCTTCCTCTCCATTTACGTTGCCGCCAGCTTCCAGGCCCTTGTCCCATCTCTCAACTCGACTCTTCGTTGGCCTCCCTGCCTCCAGTCTCTCCCCTCTCCAGTCCATATTTCCCTCTGCTACTGAAATCATTTTTCTCAGACTCTTTTTATAAGGAATTTGTTAAACGCTTACTATGTGCCAGATACAGTTCTAAGCGCTGGGGTAGATACAAGCCAATCAAATTGGACACAGTCCAAATCCCACATGGGGCTCACCGTCTTAATCCCATTTTATAGATGAGGTAAAGGAGGCCCAGAGAAGTTGAGTGACTTCTCCAAGGTCACACACAGCCTTCCCTGACCAAGCCCTCCTTTCCTCTTCTCCCACTACCTTCTGCATCACCCTGATTTTGCTCCCTTTATTCATCCCCCGTCCCAAACCCAGAGCACTTATGTAAATATCTGTAATTCATTTATTTCTATCAAGGTCTATCTCCCCCTCTAGACTGTAAGCTCATTGTGGGCAGGGAATGTAACTGTTTATTGTTGTACTGTACTCTCCCAAGTGCTTAGTACAGTGCTCTGCACACAGTAAGCATTCAACAGTTACAATTGCCTGACCGGCTCACTGTCACCCACAGCAGACAAGTGGCAGAGCTGGGATTAGAGCACCAGGTCCTTCTGACTCCCAGGCATGTGCTCTACCCACTAGGCCATGTTGCTTCTCAACACTTTTGACACTGTAAAACATTGTTCTACAAGTCTCTCCCCACTCCTCAAAATCCTCCAACAGCTGCCCATTCTGCTCCATGCTAATCAGAGGCTCCTGACCTGATTCCTGCCTTTAAGGCAGGCAGTCACCTCTCTCCTCAACTTGCCTTCGCTCTTCTCCCACTAAACCCAGCTCTCACACTTTGTTTTTCTCATGATAACCCACTCTCCAAGCTTCATTCTCATCTCTCGCCACCCATCTCTTGCTCACGCCCTCCCTCCTGCCTGGAGCTCCCTTCCCCTTAATAATAATAATAATAGAAATTATGGTATTTGATAAGCGCTTACTGTGGAGCTTCTAAGCGCTGGGGTGCATACGAGCTAATCAAGTTGGACACAGTCCCTGTTTCACATGGGGCTCGTGGTCTTAATCCCCATTTTACAGATGAGGTAACTGAGGCATAGAGGTTACGTGACCCTGCCCAACATCACACACCTGACACATGGCAGACCCGGGAATAGAATCCAGGTCCTTCTGACTCCCAGGCCCGCGCTTTATCTTCCTGGCCATGCTGCTTCCCTTCTCTCCCCATCTTCAAGGTCTTTCAGAAATCACATTTCCTCCAGGAGCCTTCCCTGATTAATCTCTCATTTCCGGCACTTCCGCCTTACCTAAATACTTGGATACTCTCCCCCGACCCCCATTGCCTTTTGTACCTGTCTTTTTACTAGGTTGTTTCCTCCTCCTCCTTGCTATAGCTCATTTTAGTGTCTGTTTACCCCAGCTGCTTGAGTTTAAGAGGGCAAGGATCCCATCTACTAAATCCACTGCACTTTTCCAAGCGTTTCTTACAGTGTTCCGCACGCAGTAACCACTCAGTAAATACTATGTATTGACTGGGTGCAATTTTCTGCCAAAGAAGTAGTTGGTGAGTTATCTGTGAGTTACTGAGGGAGAAGGTGGGGGCTTGGAGGGATGGAGTTAGTCGGGGCTGTGGACTAAGGAGTCAGTGAAGGGTCAAAAGGCAGAGTTATAGCAATGAGACGGTGATGCCAGTGCTTAGAACAGTGCTTGGCACATAGTAAGCACGTAACAAACACCATTATTACTATTATTCTGAAATGGCAGAAGTGGCCGGATTTTAGGTTATCACCAAGAGTACTATGCTGCTGCTTCTTGCAAGAGTGGAGGAAATAAACCGGGGCCGGGGGGGATGGAGGTGGGAAGGGCAGTGATCCAGGCATGAGCAGTGGAGGGATGGGTGAGGGAGAGAGTTGACTTTGCTGGAGAGGAAGATGTTGAAGTCTAGGGAGGGAAGGGCTGCTAGAGAGGGGCTGCCTGGGAGACCTCGGTTTTAATCCTGGCTCTTCCACTTCCCTGCAGCATGACCTTAGGCAAGTCACTGAACTTCCTGTGCCTTTGTTTCCTCATGTGTTAAAGGGGGATAAAATGTTTGGTGTTCTCCCTCTGAAACTGTGAGCTCCATGAGGGACAGGGAGTGTGTCCAATCTGATTATAGTCTGTCTAATCCAGTGGTTGGTACAAACTAAATGCTTAAAAGACAACACAACTTGCCAGGGGAAACTGCCGAGGTTATATGTGGTGGGCATGAGGCCTGTTGATGACAGGATAGATTCCAATCCCACCTTGAAGGAGAAGCAGCACAGCCTGGAGGAAAAAACACCAGCCTAATCCCGGCCCACCACTTGTCTGCTGTTTGACCTTAGCTTAATTTCTCTGTGCCTCAGTTTCCTTACCTGTAAAATGAGTATTAAATCCTCTTCCTTCCTACTTAGACTTCAAGTCCCATGTGGGACAGGGACTGCGTCCAACCTGATTATCTTGTAGCTACCCCTGTGCTAAATATAGAGTTCCGCACAACGTAAGCTTTTAACAAGTACTATTAAAAAACAGAGATAGAGAGATCTGCTTCTGGGAGTAGGAGACGGATGGATCCAGGTAGGATCAGGATAGGGTCCAGCATTCCTGGGATACAGCTCCCTCTCCTGATGAGAGAGGGGAGGAGACGGCTACACTGTGAGATTTAGGGCTTGGAATTTTTAGCTCCCTCCATTTGGCGTTGACCCCCGCCAGAAATCAGTCATTCATTCACTGAATCCTATTTATTGAGTGCTTACTGTGTGCAAAGCACTGTACTAAGCACTCAGGACAGTACAATACAACAACAGACACATTCCCCACCCACGGCGAGCTCAGTCTAGAGGATTTGGATGCTTCTTTTCAAAATACCACCCGCATTAAGCGGAGGCCTTCTTACCATTTGACTTCAGGGCTCTCACCTGGTCCTCCAAAACTGACCTTTTGCTCTCCTTGTTGACCTTCTTGCTGTCCTTCAAACCCATTACCGGGAACCCTTTCCCCCTCTTCGGTTGTGCCAAATTACATCTTTTTTATGGCACTTGTTAAGCACTATGTGCCAGCCACTGTCCTAAGCACTGGGATAGATTCAGGCTAATAAGGTTGGACTCAGTCCAGGTCTCCATATGGAGCTCATAGTCTTAATCCCCATTTTACAGATGAGGTAACTGAGGCTCAGAGAAATGAAGTGACATGCCCCAAATCACCAACCAGATAGGCGGTGGAGCTGGAATAAGAACCCAGGTCCTCTGACGCTCAGGTCTGCACTCTTACCCTAGGTCACGCTGCTTTTCTTGCCAGCTTCAAAAGGTCTCCCGAAATCCCACGTCCCCCAGAACCCTTCCCCTGCTTTACCTCCTCCTCCCTACATTCCTACACCCACCTCATATTTGTTTTTTACTTACACTGTGCTCTCTGAAGGCAGGGGACTGGACGGGATGACTCCCTTGGAAACCACGAAAAGAATTCATTCAATCGTATTTATTGAGCGCTTACTGTGTGCAAAGCACTCTACTAAGCGCTTGGCGAGTACAATACAACAGACACATTCCCTGCCCACAATGAGCTCACAGTCTAGAAGGGGAGACCGACTTTAATATACATAAATAAGTGAATAAATAAATTACAGATCTAGGCGTATGTGATGTGGGGCTGAGAGGGAGGATGAATGACGGGAGCAAGTGATCATTAAATTCATTAATTTGATTGTATTTATTGAGCATTTATTGTGTTCAAAGCACTCTACTAAGTGCTTGGAGAGTACAATGCAACAAAGAGAAACATTCCCTGCCCCAACGAGCTCACAGTGTAGAAGAGGAGACAGACTTTAATATTACATAAATAAGTGAACGAATAAATAAATTACAGATCTAGGCATATGTACTGTGGGGCTTGGAGGGAGGATGAATGAAGGGAGCAAAGGATCTTTAAATTTATTCATTCAATCATATTTATTGAGCTTTTAGTGTGTGCAAAGCATTGTACTGGCCTAGTGGCAAGAGCACGGGCTTGGGAGTCAGAGGTTGTGGGTTCTAATCCCAGCTCTGCCGCTTGTCAGCTGTGTGACTTTGGGCAAGTCACTTCAACTTCTCTGTGCCTTAATTTCCTCATCTGTAAAATGGGGATTAATACTGTGAGCCCCACGTGGGTCAGCCTGATCACCTTGGATCTCCTCCAGCGCTTAGAACAGTGCTCAGCACATGGTAAGTGCTTAACAAATACCATTATTATTATTAAAGTGCTTACTAGGTGCCAAGCACTGTTCTAAGCTCTGGAGTAGATGCAAGGTAATCAGGTTGTCCCACGTGGGGCTCACAGTCTAAATCCCCACTTTACAGATGAGGGAACTGAGGCCCAGAGAAGTGAAGTGACAGGTCCAAAGTCACACAGCTGATAAGTGGCAGAGGCGGGATTAGAACCCATGACCTCTGACTCCCAAGCCCAGGCTCTATCCACTGAGCCACGCTGTTTCTCTAATACTATAATATACTAATACTATAATATACTAATATAATATACTAATACACTAATACTTAGAGAAGCAGTGTGACTCAATGGAAAGAGCCCAGGCTTGGGAGTCAGAGGTTATGGGTTCAGATCCCTGCTCTGCCGCGTGTCAGCTGTGTGACTGTGGGCAAGTCACTTCACTTCTTTATGCCTCAGTTACCTCATCTGTAAAATGGGGATGAAGACTGTGATCCTCACGTGGGACAACCTGATGACCCTGGATCTCCCCCAGAGCTTATAACAGTGCATGGTACATAGTAAGCGCTTAACAAATACCAACATTATTATTATTATTATTAAAATGAGGATGAAGACTGTGAGCCTCACGTGGGACAACCTGATGACCCTATCTCTCCCCCAGTGCTTAGAACAGTGCATGGCACATAGTAAGCGCTTAACAAATACCATCATTATTATTATTAAAATGAGGATGAAAACTGTGAGCCTCACGTGGGACAACCTGATGACCCTGGATCTCCCCCAGCGCTTAGAACAGTGCATGGCACATAGTAAGCGCTTAACAAATACCAACATTATTATTATTATTAAAATGGGGATGAAGACTGTGATCCTCACGTGGGACAACCTGATGACCCTGGATCTCCCCCAGTGCTTAGAACAGTGCTTTGCATGTAGTAAGTGCTTAACAAATACCAACATTATTATTATTATTATTATTATTATTATTATTATAATAATGGGGATGAAGACTGTGAGCCTCACATGGGACAACCTGATGACCCTGAATCTCCCCAGCGTTTAGAACAGTGCTTTGCACGTAGTAAGCTCTTAACACATACCAACATTATCATTATTAATACAAATACTATAATAATGATCATTATTACTAAGGGCTTTCAATAAGCAGGGGATTGGGAGAGAGACAAGGCCTGCCCCCCCACTACTGCCCACTTCCGGTCCCCGGCGGGCCCCGCCCCCCATCCAGGAAGGAGGGCATTGCCGTCAAGCGCTGAACTCGAGACGTCGCAAAAGCGCCCTCCCCCCCAGTGGGCGGGGCCGGCGGCGCCCTCCGGGCCAATCGGAGAGGGGGGAGCCGCGGCGGCGGCCCAATGGCAGCGGCGAGAGCGGCGAGGGGGGCGTGGCCGGCGGGGGCCGCGCGCCGCGGGCGGCACGTGCGGGAGCGGCCGCTGCCATGGCACCCGCGCCGGGGACCCTCGCGACCTCTACCCTGCGCGCGCCGGAGCAGCACCCAGAGGTGAGGGGGGAGGGGGCGTCTTCTACATAGAGGCAGCAGCAGCAGCATGGACCTATTTATTAAACGCTTCCTGTGTGCCAAGCACTGTTCTAAGCGCTGGGGGAGTTGCAAGCCCATCAGGGTGGTCCCACGTGGGGCTCCCAGTCTCCATCCCCATTTTACAGATGAGGTCACTGAGGCCCAGAGAAGTGAAATAATAATAATAATGAGGGTATTTCATTAAGCGCTTCCTCTGTGCCGAGCACTGTTCTAAGCGCTGGGGGAGATGCAAGGTAATCAAGCCGTCCAACGTAGGGATCCCAGTCTTCATCCCCATTTTACAGATGAGGTCACTGAGGCCCAGAGAAGTGAAATAATAATAATGAGGAGATTTCATTAAACACTTCCTCTGTGCCAAGCACTGTTCCAAGCGCTGGGGGAGATGCAAGGCCATCAGGGTGGTCCCACGTGGGGCTCACAGTCTTCAACCCCATTTTACAGATGAGGTCACTGAGGCCCAGAGAAGTGAAATAATAATAATGAGGATATTTCATTAAGCGCTTCCTCTGTGCCAAGCACTGTTCTAAGCGCTGGGGGAGATGCAAGGTAATCAAGCTGTCCAACATAGGGATCCCAGGCTTCATCCCCATTTTACAGATGAGGTCACTGAGGCCCAGAGAAGTGAAGTAATAATAATAATGGGGATATTTCATGAAGCGCTTTTTTTAAATGGTATTTGTTAAGCGCTTAACAAGGTGCTAGGCACTGTACTAAGCGCTGGGGTGGATACAAGCAGATGGGGTAGGACACAGCCCCTGTCCCACGTGGGGCTCAAAGTCTCCATCTCTGTTTTCCAGATGAGGGAACTGAGGTCCAGAGAAGTGAAGTGACTTGCCCACAGTCACACAGCTGACAAGCGGCAGAGTCGGGATTCGAACCCATGACCTCTGACTCCCGAGCCTGAGCTCTTTCCACTGAGCCCCGCTGTTTCTCCACACGTCCTCTACCCACAAGGAGCTCAGAGTCTAGAGGGGGAGGGAGGCACTAATATAAAGAAATAAATAGTTAATAAATATAAATTACGGATGTGAGGCTGAGGGAGGGAAGAATAAGGGAGTAAATTAGAGCAAAGCAGAAGGGAATGGGAAAAGAGGAAATGAGGGCTTAGGGAAGGCCTCCTGGAGGAGGTGTGTCTTCAGTAAGGCTTTGAAAGTGGGGAGAGGAATCTTCTGTCTGACACGGAGCGGGAGAGCGTTCCGCCGGAGGCAGGACCGTTCGACTGGTATTTATTGAGAACTTACCATGCAGAGAACACTGTTCTAAATGCTCAGGAGAGCACAGTACCCAGTTGGCGATCAATTAATGGTATTTATCCAGTGTTTACTGTACGCCGAGCGCTGTACTAAACGCTTGGGAGAGTACACCACAACAGCATTAGCAGACACATTCCCTGCCCATAACGAACTTACAGTCTAGAGGGGACGACAGAGCAGCGTGGCTCAGTGGAAAGAGCCTGGGCTTGGAAGTCAGAGGTCATGGGTTCGACTCCCAGCTCTGCCACTTGTCAGCTGTGTGACCGTGGGCAAGTCACTTCTCTGTGTGCCTCATTTACCTCATCGGTAAAATGGGGATTAACTGTGAGCCTCACGTGGGACAACCTGATTACCCTGTATCTCCCCCAGCGCTTAGAACAGTGCTCTGCACATAATGAGTGTTTAACAAATAACATGATTATGTTGATGATGATGACATTTGTTAAGCGCTTACTATGTGCCAAGCACTGTTCTAAACACTGTGCGGGGGAGCGGTAGAAGGTAATAATAATGTTGGTATTTGTTAAGTGCTTACTATGTGCAAAGCACTGTTCTAAGCGCTGGGGTAGACATGGGAATCAGGTTGTCCCATGTGGGGCTCACAGTCTTCTTCCCCGTTTTACAGATGAGGGAACTGAGGCACAGAGAAGTTAAGTGACTTGCCCACAGTCACACAGCTGACAAGTGGCAGAGCCGGGATTCGAACCCATGACCTCTGACCCCAAAGCCCGTGCTCTTTCCACTGAGCCACGCTGCTTCAGGGTGTCCCACGTGGGGCTCACATTCTTAATCCCCATTTTACAGATGAGGGAACTGAGGCACAGAGACGTTGAGTGAGTTGCCCAAAGTCACACAGCTGTCGAGTGGCGGACCCGGAATTAGAACCCATGACTTCTGACTCCCAAGCCTGTGTTCTTTCCATTGAGCCACGCTGCTTCTCTCCTATGTTTAATATGTTAAATTAATGTGTTTAATGTTTAATATGAACAAATAAGTAATTTGTTATATATAATTTAAAGATAGGTACATTAGTGCTGTGGGATTGGTGATGGGGCAGATATCGTGTCCAAAGATCACGGATCCAAGTGCGTAGATGTGCATTCGTTCATTCCTTTGTATTTATTGAGCGCTTACTGTCTGCAGAGCACTGTACTAAGCACGGAGCCCGGGCTTGGGAGTCAGAGGTCATGGGTTCAAATCCACCTCTGCCACTTGTCAGCTGTGTGACTGTGGGCAAGTCACTTTACTTCTCTGTGCCTCAGTTACCTCATCTGTAAAACGGGGATTAACTGTGAGCCTCACGTGGGACAACCTGATGACCCTGTATCTACCCCAGCGCTTAGAACAGTGCTCGGCACGTAGTAAGCGCTTAACAAATACCAACATTATTATTATTACAGTATAGCAACAGGCACTTTCCCTGCCCACAACGAGTTTACAGTCTAGAGACGAGCTTACGTGCGGGCAGGGGCCTTGCCCTTCCGTGAGAGGGGCACGGGGGTCTCCCCTCGAGACCCTGGGACAGGCAGGGGGCTGTTTGCTAGCAGAGTGGGGAAACTGAGGCAAGGGAAGGGACTCTGGGCCCCGCCGAGGGTCTTCATCCTCCCACCCCCACCTTAGGCGATGGAGCCCGAGGAGGTGGAGTCAGCGGAGTCAGGCGAGGAGGACCAGGCGCCCGCGGCCAAGAAGCGGCGGAGGAAGGCGGGGGCCGGCGGGATCCTGCAGCCCCCCAAGCTGAGCGAGGCCGAGCTGTACAAGGCGCCCACCAGCGAGGAGCTCAGCCGCCTCAAGGAGACCGAGAACCTCTTCCACTCCAGCCTCCTCCGCCTGCAGGTGAGCGGGGGCCGGGGGAGGCCGGGAGGGGACGGGAGGCCGGGGCGGACGGGATCGGGCTGAAGCCCCCTGGCCCGCAGATGGAGGAGCTGCTCAAGGAGGTGAGGGTGAAGGAGAAGAAGAAGCAGAAGATCGACGCCTTCCTGCGAGAGGTCAACCAGCGGCTGAGCGCCGTCCCCGCCACCCCCGAGGTCCAGGTGAGCCCGGCGGGGGGATGGGGACCGACGGGCGTGGCCTCGGAGGTCTCGGAACCTCGGCCGAGCTGGGCGAGGGTGGCGGCGGGAGCCGGGGACCCCCGAGAGCCGCTTTCTTGGGCATTCAACTGCGAAAGGGAGGGTGTTTTTGTCGGGGCCCGGACTAGACTGGTAAGAATCTCGGGTTCACGAGCGCTCTCTCGCTCTCGGTCTCTCTCTCCTCCCCATCTGTGTCGGCCTCAGATGGTGGACCAGACCTGGCTTCCCCCCGAGGTCCGAGTCCCCTTCCTCCAGGTGCCTTTCCCCGTCAAGGGACGCTTCCGCTTCCTACCCCCGTCGCGGGTCACCGTGGTGGGCAGCTACCTGCTGGGCACCTGCATCCGGCCCGAGGTGAACGTGGACCTAGCGCTGACCATGCCGCAGGTGAGGCGGGCGGGGAGGACCAGAGGATCGGGGACTCTCACCGGGTGGCCGGGGACGGTGCGGCGGTCACCCCGCTGGGACGAGCCATGGGGGCGGGAGGCCGTCCCGCGGCCCGCCCCTCCTGGTGCCCCGTCGCCGCTCTCGGCGGTGGAAGAGCAGGCCGGCTGGATGGGGGACTGAGCCACGTTTGGGTTTGCGCGGGGACCGGGCTGGGGGGTAGGAGGTCAACGGGGATTCCTGGATCCGCCAGAGCGGAAGCTGATCGCGTCTGGCCCATGGTTGCCCGACCTCAAGTTCCGCCCCCCGAGGCCTTGGCCCGGGACAAGTGTTCACCACACCCCCACCCACCCTCTGAGATTGCTCGGCTGGAGGGAGGGATTCCAGGCCTCCGGAGAAGGGGGCCGAGGGCGAGAACGAAGAGGCGAAGAAAAGCGTATAGAACAGATGAGGTGCCGGAATAGGGGCCTCAATAGCATGACTCGCCCGCTCCCGGTTGTAGTAGCCACAGCAGCGGTAATAGGCGGAATGATAGTTTTTGTTAGGCAGTTGTCCGAAAAACGAGCCAGTCGCTCTCTGCAGGTCCACTGGACGGGCCGGAAGCTGGCACGCCGGCTTGGTCGCTCTCCGCAGCTCTGCTCTACCAGCTGGAAGCTGGCCCACTGGGCCCCGGTCCTGGGGGAGGAAACGTGAAGCCCTGAAGCCCCTTTGCCCCCGGTCTTCCTCCTCCAGGAGATCCTCCAGGACAAGGATGGGCTGAACCAGCGCTACCTCCGCAAGCGGGCGCTGTACCTGGCGCACCTCGCGCACCACCTGGCACGGGACCCCCTCTTCGGCAGCGTCCGCTTCACCTACATGAACGGCTGCCACCTCAAGCCCCTGCTGCTGCTGCGGCCCCAGGGTGCGGTGGTGGCGGGGGTGGGAGGCGACGGGGGAGGGTGGATGCCGAAGAGTTGGGGCGGGTGTAAGAATTTAGGGGTGGGTGAGGTTGGCGAGGCCGGGGACCCTGAGGGGAAGGGAAGACAGAGCGACGGGTCCCTCCCGGAGGGGTGGGGATCTGTTTGCCCCAGGTGGTCCGGCCAGGCGGAGGCGGGAGCTGACGTTTTCCTCCGGGGGCCGCCCCCTCCCAGGCAAGGATGAGCGGCTGGTGACCGTGCGCCTGTACCCGTGCCCACCCCCCGGCTTCTTCAAACCCTGCCGTCTGCTGCCCAACAAAAACAACGTGCGCACGGCCTGGTTCCTCGGGAAGGAGACCCCGGACCGAGGTACCCGCGGGGCCGGGCGGCGGGCTCTGGGGCGGGGTCCTGGCGGAGGAATGGCCGGCAAGCGGTGATGTCTCTGTCCCGTCCGCCCCCGTCCCCCCGAAGGCTCTACTACGGAGCCCCCCACGCCCAACTACAACAATTTGCTCCTGTGTGACACGGCGATGGAAGCCCACCTGCAGTTCCTATCGGCCGTGGCCGCCTCCCCTGGGCTGAGGGACGGGGTGGCCGTCCTCAAGGTGTGGCTCAGGCAGCGGGAGCTGGACCAGGTAAGGCCGGGGCGTGGGTGGGACCCGGCTCCTCCCTCACCCTCCCCCGCCCTCCCCGTCCTGCTCCATCTCCACCTCTCCCTTGCACACTCCCTTCCCGATTGTTTCTTGCCTGTTCTGGTCGCTAGCTCGGCGGGGGGGTTTGGGGGTCGGGGGCCGGAGCTGTTCCTAAGGTGGCGAGGACGGGGACGGTCGAGTGAGCGGGCGGTGAAGGGTCGGGGGGTGGTGGGAGCCTTTGGCAGGGAAGGAGGCCGGGCGGGCGGGCCTTCGGTGGATGGTCCCTCTGCTGTGACCCCGGGGAGGGATGTAGCCTGCCAGGGTGGGTGGTCCCTGGACCTGGAGCTGAGACCCCCTTTCCCGCATCCCCCCCCCCTTCCTCTCACCCCCGTGGGTCCCTTCCCGGCCGGGGCCTGCAGGGCTTGGGCGGGTTCAGCGGTTTCCTGGTGTCGATGCTGGTCAGCTTCCTGCTGGCCACTCACAAGGTCAGCGCGTCCATGAGCGGCTACCAGGTGCTGCGAAGCTGCCTGCAGTTTCTGGGTGAGTGAGGAGGTGGGCTCCGGGGCCCTCCCCGGCGGTGGGGCGGGCGGAGGCAAGGGACGGGCCCCCCAGGGAGGGGCTCGGGCTCCTGGGCTCCCACCGGGTGGCCACACTCCTCTGGCCGCCCCGTGATCCGACCTTCCCTCTCCACGCCATCAGCCACCACGGACTTGACAGCCCAAGGGATCAGCCTGTGCCGCAGCCCGGACCCCGCTCTGGTAACGGGGCCGGTCGGGGGAGGGGCAGGCCGGGGGGGCCGCCGGGAGGTGTGGGGGTACCCCGGGCTCTGACGCCCCTCCCGTCTCCCCCGCAGCCGGCCCTAGCCGACTTCCACCAGGCTTTCCCCGTCGTCTTCCTGGACCCTTCCGGCCGCCTCAACCTCTGTGCCGACATGACGACCAGCACTTACCGGCAGGTACCTCCGGCCCGGGGGCTCTCCGGGGCGTGCGCGGGAGCGGGCGGACGTCCCCGCCCGAGCACGGGCACGTGCGCACATCCGCACGTGCCTCATCCCACCCCCTCCCCTGCCAGGTGCAGCACGAGGCCCGGCTGTCCATGGCCGTGCTCGATGACAAGTCGGCCGACGGGTTCCAGCTGCTGCTCATGACCCCCAAACCCCTCATCCGGACCTTCGACCACGTTTTCCAGTGAGGGCCGGGGCTGCGCGGGGCGGGCGGGTGGGGGCCGGCTTTGTACGTCCGCGACGTGTGAAGAGTGACCACAGAGGCGGGCGGGGGGTGGTTTTCTGGGTCTCCCAAGTGAGGCCTCCCGGAGGGATGGGGATAATCATAGGTAGTATTTATTGAGCGCCCACTGGGTGTCACCGGTGCACTGTGCTAGGTGCTCGGGAAGTACCGAGCCAGAGGTGTGTAAGAAGCAGCTTGGAGTGGATAGAGCACAGGCCTGGGAGTCAGAAGGTCACGGGTTCTAATCCCAGATCCGCCGCTGTGTGACCTAGGGCAAGTCATTTCACTTCCCTGTGACTCAGTGACCTCAGCTGTGAAATGGGGATCGAGACTGCGAGCCCCACGTGGGACAGGGACTGTGTCCAACTCGATTTGCTTGTGTCCACCCCAGCGCTTAGTACAGTACCTGGCACGTAGTAAGCGCTTAACAGGTATTATCATTATTATTAGTGTGCGCCCCCTGGAGAAGCTGCAGGCCGCCTGCCACCGGCTGGAGCTGCGGGCCGAGCTGCAGGACCGCGGCGGGGACTACGTGGCCACCACGCTGCCCCTGCTGACCAGCCTGCTGACCCGGGGGCTGGGCTCGCGGATCCGGCTCTTGGCCCACTCGCGGCCCCAGAGCCCCCAGGTCAGACCCGGGGTGCGGGGGAGGTGGGTGGGGATCCCCCGGGACTCAGGCTCTGGTCGGGGGAGGCGGGAAGGGAGGGGTGAGGGTCCCGGCTCCTCGGTCTACATCGCCCCCCTCCTTCCCCTGCAGTGGGCAGTTGGCGAGGATCCCCCGAAGCACAAGGACCACGGGAGCCTGGCGGTGGGGCTGCTGCTCTGCCCCGAGCACGTGGCCAGCGTCCTGGAGATGGGGCCCGAGGCCGATCAGCCCGAGGTAGGGGCCCGGGCCGCCGGGGACCGCCTCCCCTCATTCATCGTCTCTTCCCAACTCTGCCCCTCCGCCCCCTTCCACCTCCCTCCTCCTGCCTTTCAGGTCTGGCATCTCCAACCTGACGGCAGGCCCCAGGATTGGCTTTAAAGCTCTCCATCACCTTGCCCCCTCCTATATCACCTCGCTACTCTCCTACCACAACCCAGCCCGCACACCTCGCTCCTCTAAGGCCAAGCTTCTCACTGTGCCTCGATCTCCTCTATCTCGTCGCCGACCTCTTGCCCACGTCCCGCCTCTGTCCTGGAACGCCCTCCCTCCTCAAATCCGACAGACGATTACTCTCCCTCCCTTCAAGGTCTTATTGAAGGCACATCTCCTCCTAGAGACCTTCCCTGACCCAGCTCTGCTTTCCCCTTCTCCCTCTCCCTTCTCCGTCACCTTGACTTGCTCCTTTTATTCATTCCCCCCTCCCAGACCCGCAGCACTTATGTGCCCATCTGTCATTTATTTATTTACATTGTCTCCCTCTCTAGACTGTAAGCTCTTTGTGGGCAAGGAATGTGTCTGTGTAATGTTGTACTCTCCCAAGTGCTGGTACAGTGCTGTGCGCACAGTAAGCGCTCAGTAAGTACGATTGAATGAATGGATGAATTCCTTGCAGGCCGCAGCCTTCCGGCAGTTCTGGGGCCCGCGCTCGGAGCTGCGCCGCTTCCAGGACGGGACGATCCGTGAGGCCGTGCTGTGGGACACCAACTCCCTGGGCCAGAAGCGCCTGGTTCCCCAGCAGGTGGTCACTCACCTCCTGCAGCTGTGAGTGTCCGGGAGGGCCCCATCTGATCCCAGGGGGCGGCGGGAAGGACTAGGGGAAAGGGTCAGTGACTCCCAAACCCTCCGTGGAAAGCTGGAGTGAACGTCCCTCCCCTCAGGCCCCTGTCCCACCACTTAATAGGCCCGAGAAAGTTTTTTCTTAAATCGTCTAGTCTGTGTTCACTGACTACAGAAGCGGCGAGGCCTAGTGGAAAGAGCACGGGCCTGGGAGGCAGAGGACCTGGGTCCTAATCCCGGCTCCTCCAAGTATCTGCCGGGTGACCTTGGGCTAGTCACTTAACTTCTCTGCGCCTCCGTTTCCTCATTTGTAAAAATGGGAATTAAATCCTACTCCTTCCTGACTAGACTGTGAGCCCCATGTAGGATAGGGGATTGTGTCCCACCCAACAACTTGTAACTGCCCCAACTCTTGAAAGAGTGGAGAAGCAAAGCGGTCTAGTGGATACAGTGTGGACCTGGCAGTCAGAAGGATCTGAGTTCTAATCCCAGTTCTGCCGCTTGTCTGCCGTGCGACCTGGACAAGTCATTCTGTGCCTCTCTAAAAATGGGGAGTAAGACTGTGAGCCCAAAAGAACATGGACTCTGTCCAACCTGATGAGCTTGTGTCTGCCTCACTGCTTAGAAAAGTACCAGGCACATAATAAGTGCTTAACAAATACGACAGTAGTTATCCCCATAAGTTCTCTGCTGCTGCGGTATAACCTGATATCCCTTTGCCCGATCTCCAGTAATTTGGGGATTCCTCCCTTGGAGAAGTCAACGCTTGGTTGTGCTCCAGGTCTCCTTGTCCCTGTCAGGCTGCAGTCCCTTCTTCCCTTCTCAGTCCGGGGGCAGGCTGGTAACCCAGGGTGGGTGGGGGTCCCGAGCTGCTTGATGTTCTGGTTCATCCCCCGTCTCCCTTCAGGCACACAGACATCCCTGAATCCTGCATCCACTACGTGGGAGGCCTGCTGGACCCGCTAATCTGCGTCGGCAAAGAGGTGAGGATCCTGGGGTGGGGCTTTCCGGGTGAGTGGTACTCTGAGCGCTTAGTATAGTGCGCTTAGTATAGAGCACAGTAAGTGCTCGACAGGTACGACCGATTTATTGACCCACGGGTTGTCCCTGTGAACGGGAGGGAATCGCGAGGCTGCGTAGCCTTAGTGGCCAGAGCGTGGGCCTGGGAGTCAGAAGGCCCCGGGTTCTACTCTCATCTCTGTCACTCATCTGTCGTGTGACCTCGAGCGAGTCACTTGACTTCTCCGTCCCTCAGTTACCTCAGCTGTAAAACGGGGATCAAGACCGTGAGCCCCGTGTGGGCCGGGGACTCCGGCCCTATTCGGCGATATCTACCCCGGCCCTTAGTACGGTGCCTGACACGTAGTGAGCGCTTAACAGATGCCATTATTATCATTATTATGAGTGGCACGAGGAGGGCTAACGGTGGATGGTGCTTGGCACGTGGGAAGCGCTTAAAAATGCTAGAATTATTTTACAATTGTTGTCGTGTGAGCTTCCTGTGGCTCTCGGGGAGGCCAGCAGAGGGGGCGTTTGGCCCGGGAGGCGCGGTGACTTTCTGGGCAATGGTGGGACCCGGTGGCCCGAAGGGAAGGAGGTGGCTGTCGTGACTGGGATATCTCGGCCCCGGCCTCGGTCTGCCCCGTCCCTGCCCCACCTCACCAGGGAGGGGAGATCCGCTTCAAGCCGGGATCGGTAGATCTGGGTCGGGGGGACGGAGACGGGACAGTCACGGGGACACGTCTCGCGCTGAGCGCCAGCAGGAGGGGCAGAGAGCACGAGCAGAGTCGGGACGGAGACCGGGACGTCCGGACGGGCGGACCCGGCCCCCGGCAGGAGGGAGTTGACGGGGGAGGACGACGGGTGGCAGAGAGTGCTAAGGGGGAAGGCCTCCTGGAAGGAGGGGAGGGGCGGCAGTCGACTGACCTGGAGGGGAGGGTGGGGCCACCGCCGGGGGTCGGGGGGTGGGGGACCCGGGGGATGGCGCCGATGCTCCGTCTCCGCGTTCCCAGCCGGGCGCCACCGGGGAGGAGGAGCTGGCCGCCATCGTCCGTTCCTACGACGAGCTGAGCCGGCAGCTGTGGGGGCTGGAGGGGCTGCCCCTGGCCGTGACCGCCGTGCAGGGAGCCCACCCCGCCCTCCGCTACACCGACGTGAGTCCGGGGGCTGCGGCGGGGTGGACGGAGGGCGGACGGGGGCCGAGGGGAGGGGCGGGAGAGAGGGTTTGGGGCCCGGAGGGGTTCGAGGAAGAGCGTGCGTTCTGGCCGGTCCCTAGGTGTTCCCCCCGACCCCCTTCTGGCCCAGCTACGCCCACCACAAGCGGATCGTGGAGCGGAAATCGCTAGCGCCGCTGGCGGAGAAGCCCTGTCCGGCCTACGTGGAGCCCCTGACGGGTAACGGGGTGGGGAGCGGGGCAGGCCGGGGGCGTGGGGCCGGGGAGGAGGAGGAGGAGAAGGAGCGGCGCTGACCTCCTTCCTCGGCCGGCAGTGCTGTGTCACATGGAGGGCAGCGGCCAGTGGCCGCAGGACGTCGCGGCCGTGCAGCGGGTGAGAGCCGCGTTCCAGATGCGCCTGGCGGAGCTCCTGCACCAGCAGCACGGTCTTCCTTGCCGGCCCACGGCCACCCACACCGACGTCTACAAGGTCGGGTCCCGCGCGAGGGAGCCTTCGAGCGGGTGCGGAGCACCCCGTCCGGCCCCCGCCTCCGTTCGGGTGGGGCGGCTGGCGGGACCCCTCTCGATCTCCCCCCCGGCCCCGAGTCGCCCGTCCCATCCGCGGCCCTCCCCAACGTCCGCTCCGTTCCGCTCTCCGCCGCAGGACGGGTACGTGTTCCGGCTGCGGGTGGCTTACCACCGGGAGCCCCTGCTGCTCAGGGAGACCCTGACCCCCACCGGGATGGTCACCCTGCGCGACACCCCCACCTCCCTCCGCCTGGAGCTGGAGACCGAGCTGCTGCCGCGCCTCAGCAGCACCCTGCACGGGTACGGACGGAGCCGGGGCGGGACTCGGGCCTCCGCCCCCCCAGTCATCCCGGCCCCTCTCCCGCTCAGCCCGCTCTCTCCCTCTGCCCGGCCCACCCCCGGCTCCCTTGGGCCGCTCCCGGAGCCCCCAGGGCCCCGTCGCCCACACCGGGGTGGGAGAGGGTGGGCCCGGGGGGGGTGCCTAGATCCTAGCCCTCACTCGGCCTGCTTCCGTGCCCAGGCTGCAACAGCAGCACCTGGCCCTGGGCAGCACGGCGCGGCTCGCCAAGCGCTGGCTCAGCGCCCAGCTCCTGAGCGACGGGCTCTCGGAGGAGAGCGTGGACCTGCTGGTCGCCTGGCTCTTCCTGCACCCGGCCCCCTTCACCGTGCCCAGGTCTGTACGTCTGCCGGGCCCAAGCCTCCCTCCGTCCGTCCTTCCCTCCTGCGGGGCTGCCCGTCGGTGGGTCTGCCCCTGGGGGGACTGTGGTGGTGGGCGGTGGGAGGTCTGTGTGAAGCCTGGCCTCATCTGGCGGCCCCCAGAACGAGACGGCGAGAGGCAGTACAGCCTAGTGGATGAAACTCAGACCTGGGAGTCAGAAGGACCTGGCTTATCCGCTCTGTGACCTCAGGCGAGTCACTTGACTTGTGCCTCAGTGACCTCATCTGTAACGTGGGGATTAAGACCGTGTGCCCCCCTCTGGGACAATCAATCGATCAGGTGCTTACTATGTCCAGACCACCGTACTAAATGCTGAGGGGAGCACGGTACAACAGAATCAGCGGACACGTTCCCTGCCCGTAACTAGCTTGCAGTCTAATAACAATGATAACGATGGCATCTGTTAAGCGCTTACTATGGGCAAAGCCCTGATCTAAGCGCCGGGGAGGATACAAGGTGATCAGGTTGCCCCACGTGGTGCTCACAGTCTTCATCCCCGTTTTACAGATGAGGTAACTGAGGCACAGAGAAGTTAAGTGACTTGCCCAAAATCACACAGCTGACAAGCATCTGAGCCAGGATTTGAACCCATGACCTCCGACTCCGAAGCCCGGGCTCTTTCCGCTGAGCCACGCTGCTTCTCTAATAATAATAATAATAATGTTGGCATTTGTTAAGCGCTTACTATGTGCGGAGCACTGTTCTAAGCGCTGGGGGAGAGACGGTAATCAGGTTGTCCCACTTGAGGCTCACAGTTAATCCCCATTTTACAGATGAGGTAACTGAGGCACAGAGAAGTGAAGTGACTCGCCCACAGTCACACAGCTGACAAGGGGCAGAGCCGGGAGTCGAACTCATGACCTCTGACTCCGAAGCCCAGGCCCTTTCCACTGAGCCACGCTGCCGGGCTTCTAGTCTAGTGGGGAATGTCATCGACCTGATTAGCTTGTGTCTACTCCAGTGCTTAGAATAGCGCCTGGCACATAGTAAGCGCTTAAAAAGTAGCATACGAAAATGAAGTGGGTGGCCCCGGAGTCTGGGCTTGCTGGGCTCTGGGCGTCGGAGCTGGGGGTGGGGCCGGCCCTCTCGTCTCTCACTCCCCTGTCCGCCCCTGACCCCGACGCCCTCCGCGCCCCCCAGCTCTCCCCAGGTGGGCTTCCTCCGCTTCCTGTCACTGATGGCCACCTTTGATTGGAAGAACAGCCCCCTCATCGTCAACCTGAACGGAGAGCTGGCCGGTGAGATGGGAGTAGGGGTCCGGGGCCGGGTGAGACACGAGTGGGCTCCTCCCCCTCTCAACCCCAGGGAATTAGCAAGTTGGGGCCCGATTGCCCGGGAGGGTCCTGTTGGGTGGGGGCCGGGAGCTGTGACTGTCTGCGACCCGGGGCTGCCAATAGCCCGGGGCTTGGCCCCCTGCCCGACCGCCGTGCCTTTCGGGGGTGGGGGTGGTGCCAGGTGCCTCCCCTTCCCCTCTCCCACCGTCCGCCCAGCATAGGAGGGAGCTGATCTCCCTACTTCCTGTTCCTCTACCACCCCTGGGTGTCAGTTTCCTAGTTCTGCAGGTGCTGGGCCGGGGGGAGGGGGATCAGGGAAGGGTGGGGGCTGAGCCGTTGGGAGAAGGGGTGTTAGGGAGGAGGAGGCCGGCCCAGCAGGGGCTGGAAAACGTGTTCCCTCCGGGGGGTCGGGGGGAACCGGCAGAACTTTTTGGGGAGGGGCCGGCCGCCTGCTTCTGCTCCGAGAACCTCTGCCGGCAGGCTGGGGGAGGGCTCCACCCGCCCACCTTGCGTGTGAGCGCTTGTGTCCGCAAACGGGATCGTGTGTATGTGTGTGCCCCCGAGGGTGATTGTGCGTCTCTGTGGGCTATCCTCCATTATCGGCCTGGCTCCCCACATCGCCCCACCCCGGGGCTGCGGCCCGATAAGTGTGTGTGTTCGCCGGGAGGGGCGGGCAAGGAGCCGTCTGAGCCCCCCCCCGCAGCCTGGGTCAGGGACAGGATGGGTGGGGGCGGGGGGCCGGCCGGGATCCCCGAGTCACGGCTCACCCCCTCTGCCTCCGGGACCTCAGTTTCCCCGTCTGCGGCCCGGCTCCCGCTTCCTGGCCCCGCAGCCTCCTCTGCTGCCCAGAGCCCAGGGGTCCGGGAGCCGTGGGCTAGCGTCGGGGTGGGAGGGCAGAACGGGCCCTGACCCCAGACCCCCGCCCCCGCCGCCCCTCCGCCACAGATGCCGACTACGCGGAGATCCGCAGCGGCTTCCTGGCGGCGCGCACCCAGCTTCCGGTCATGTTCATCGCCACCCCCCGTGACCGCGACCGCTCCGTCTGGACCCAGGAGCGCCCGTCCGCCCAGGTCCTCCCCTCGCCCTCCTCCCCAAATCCGGCGGGGGTGGGCTAGAAGGCCGGCCCCAAGCTGGGCAGCAGGAATCGTCGGGGGGCTCGGGGGCCGGGGGGTCTGCGGCGGGTCGCTAGCCAGAGAGCTAGAGAGGGCGGACGGCCCGTCCCTGGCCGTGCCCCGCTCCTCTCGGAGCCGGGGGGCTGGGGGCACGGTCGGGAAGACGGGCGAGACGTGTGGGCTCAGCTCCTCTCTGGGCGCACCCCAGATCCTGCAGCGGATCATGGTGTTGGCCGCCGAGGCCCTGCCCGTCCTGGAGAAGCAGCTGATGGACCCGCTGGGCTGCGGCGACGTGAAGGTTAGACGGGTTTAGAGAGGCGGTGGGGGATGGAGGGTGGATGAGACGATCTCTTTCAGTCACTCGTATTTATTCAGCGCTTATTGTGCGCAGAGCACTGTACTAAGCGTATGGGAGAGTACAATTTAACCACACAGCAGACACGTTCCCTGCCCGCCGTGAGCCTACGGTCTAGAGGGGGAAACGGACACCCACACGCACTGTGCGTCGTGGACCGTCCCGACCCCTCCCGACCCCTCCCAACCCCTCCCCCTCCAGACGGTGTTCCGCCCGCCCCTGGACGGCTTCGACGTCCTCATCCACCTGGAGTCGCGGCAGCTGCCCCGGCACCGCCAGGCCGTGGACAAGTCCGCCAAGTCCTTCTACCGAGGCCTCCGGGAGACAAAGGGCCCCGGCGGCTACTTCCCCGTGGTGGGCTTCGACCCCGCGCAGAGCTACCTGACTGAGCTCCGGGTGAGTCTTCGTGACTGGGGCGGGCACGATGCCAGGCAGAGGCGGGAAATCTTTGCATCTCACCCCAGGGCCCCTTTTTCTCCCCTCCCCGAAACAGGGGCCCGGATCTGGCCCTTGGAGCGGTGTACTCTTCCAAGTTTAGGATGATTCCCCCCGGGGGCAGAGGGGATGTTCACTCAATCAGTGAACAAGTAAGTATTGAGCACTTGCCGTGAGCCGATCACCTGGAATTCGTTCGGGTCCCCGTCCAACGGCGTGCTGTTTCTTTGCGCCTTTTTAGAGATGAGGAAACAGCCCCAGAGGCATTAAGTGGTTTGCCCAAGGTCTCCCAGCGGGCAACTGGCAGAGCCGAAATTAGAACCCAGGTCCTCTGACTCCCAGGTCCCGTGTTCAGTCCACTGGGTCTCACTGCTGAAACAGGCTTAGCGGAAACAGACGGCCCTCTCATTTGGGGGCAGGGTGTGCGAGTCCAGTCCCTTTTTTCCCCCCCATTGTATTCGTTAAGCACTTACTTTGTGCCAGGCACTGTACTGAGAGCTGGAGTAGATCCAAAGTAATCGAGTAGGACCCAGTCCCTGACCCGCTCGGAGGCTCACGGTCTTAATCCCCATTTTCCATCTGAGGTCACTGAGACCCAGAGGAAGTGAGGTGACTTGCCCAAGGTCACACATCAGGCAAATGGAGGAGCCGGGATTGGAACCCAGGTCCTTCTGACTCCCAGGTCCATGCTCTATCCACTAGACCACGCTGCTTCTTGATTTGTGTGTGCTCTCCAAGCCTTATCGGGGGAAATGCAGGTGGGTGGGGACTGCCTGGGTGTTCCGGGCAGGCTCCCAGGGAACCCAGGAGTCCGGACGACCCCACAGCCGGCACGGAGTGATTTTTGCGGTCAGAGGGCCCCCTCCTGGGGCGACCCTCCTCGACTTGGGGACCGGGATTCTGGTCTGGGACTCAGAGGACCTGGTGGCTAATCCCCGGTCTGCCACTTGTCTGCAGGGTCACATACCTGCATCGAGAAGCAGCGTGGCTCAGTGGAAAGAGCACGGGCTTTGGAGTCAGGGCTCATGAGTTCGAATCCCAGCTCTGCCACTTGTCGGCTGTGTGACTGTGGGCAAGTCACTTAACTTCTCTGTGCCTCAGTTCCCTCATCTGTAAAATGGGGATTAAGACTGTGAGCCCCACGTGGGACAACCTGATTCCCCTATGCCTACCCCAGCGCTTAGAACAGTGCTCGGCACATAGTAAGCGCTTAACAAATACCAACATTATTACATCCCTGGGCCTCCATTTTCTCATCGAAAATGGCAGTTCGACACCTGTTCTCCCTCCTCCTTAGGAGCGGCATGGCCTAGCGGAAAGAACGTGGACCTGGGAGTTGGGAGCTGGGTTCTATTCCTGGCGCTTGCCTGTGGAGTGACCTCGGGCAAGTCGCTTCTCATCAATAAAATGGGGATTCAGTGCCTGTTCTCCCCTTCCTAATTAGACTGTAAGGCCCAGGTGGAACAGGGACCGTGTCCAACCTGATTGATTAATTTGTATCTACCTCAGCGCACGGTACCGTGCTTCACATAGAAAGTGCCAGGCAAATATTCTGATGATAATATTAGATGGGCAGGGACAGAGTCCGACCCAATTGTGCCGTAGTCCAGTGCTTGGGGCACTTAGCAGATACCACCATTGATTTCTTCCCTTCTCCCTTCTGTCTACATCCTCCTCCTCCCTGCCCCAGGTTGTCCCAAGGATCCTTCTCCCTGGGATCCTAAAGCACTTTATGAAGCCTGTGAGCCATCCCTAGGGAAGAGCAGAATTAAGGCAGTTGCCCCAGGGTGCTCAGTCCTAGGGGCCCCCAACCTCTTTTCTTTTTTCTTTTTTTTTGAAATGATATTCATTAAGTGCTTACTATGTTGCCGGGCACTGTACAAGCTAATCAGGTTAGACCCGACCCTTGTCCCACCATAGGGCTAACAGTTTTGATCCCCATTTTACAGACTAGGGTAACTGAGACCCAGGAAAGTGAAGTGACCTGGTTAAGGTCATGCGGCAGACAAGTGGAGGAGCAAGGAGGAGCTGGGTGTGGGCGGGTGTTTGTGGGGAAGCTTCCTGGGGGCCTGAGGCTTTCTGTGGGGGAGTGGTCGCCCAGGGCCGGGAAGGGTGGTGGATGGATGGATTCCACTCTTTAAAGCCCTTTGTTCGTCCTCCTTCCCCTCTCCCAGCACTTCCCTGGTCCTTCTGGGAAGGGGGGGAGAGATCCGGGTGCTCCTCCTCTTTTTCCAGAAGTGAGATGAGGCAGAGAAGAAGCGCATGGCCTAGTGGGTAGAGTACTGACCTGGGAGTCAGAAGGATCTGGGTTCTAATTCTTCACTTCTCGGTGCCTCAGTTACCTCATCTGTCAAATGGGGATTAAGACGGTGAGGCCCGTTTGGAACATGGACTCTGTCTAACCGACTTGTCCGACTGTCCGACTTGTTCATCCCAAGCGCTTAGTACAGTGCTCTGCACATAGTAAGCGCTCAATAAATACTATTGAATAAATACTATTGAATAACCTGATTAGCTTGTACCTCCCCCAGCGCTTAGTACAGTGTCGGGTATATAGTAAGTGCTTAACAAATGCCATTTAAAAAGAGAGAGCAGACAGTCACAGTCTGAGGGCATGAGCTGGAACGAAAGCCAGGCATGATGGCGTTGAGCCTCTTGTTTGCAGTGCAGGGGGCTGGCCGACTGCTCTGGCCCCCAGCGGGACCCCTCCCTCCCTGGGAATCACCCGCACACCAGGAAAATGCTCTTGAGTTTGGGGTGGAGTCGGAGCAGGGGGTCAGAGCCGGATTCCCAGTTGCTGCTCTCCCTGCTGCGGAGATTCTGCCCACGGCCCCAGGGCCTGCTACCGGAGGATGTAATAATAATAATAATGTTGGTATTTGTTAAGCGCTTACTACGTGCCGAGCACTGTTCTAAGCGCTGGGGTAGACATAGGGGAATCAGGTTGTCCCATGTGGGGCTCACAGTAAAATCCCCATTTTACAGATGAGGGAACTGAGGATGTGAAGCTGGGAGGGAGGGGGGTAAGCCACAAATATAACATCTGCTCTCCCCTCCCGCTGCGGGCTCCACCCCCCCCACCCCCAACTATCCCTGGGCCGCAGCAGGCCCGGGTAGAAAGCAGGTGTAAGGGTGCTTCCGCTCCCTTGGGAATGAATGCCTGTCCTTCCGCCCTGACAACTTCAAGGGAGGCAGTGAGAGAGAAGCTTCCAGGAAAAGCTACTTATGTGGTTTTGACTTGTTTGTGGCCTGGGCTGGGCGTGCCAGCTGGGTTGTGAGGCCTACCGGCCCGGAAGACCCCTGGCCCTTCTCCCTCTTTCCCTACTCTCCCCGGTGGCTCGGTGGGTATTATAATTACTGTAAAACTAATTGTGGAATTTGTTAAGGGCTTGATATGTCCCAGGAACTGTACTAAACACTGGGGTGGATACAAGCAAAGCTGGTTGGATGCAGTCCCTGACTCGGATGGGGCTCATCCATCCATTCATTCGATCGTATTTATTGAGCGCTTACTGTGTGCAGAGTACAGTGCTCTGCACACAGTAAGCGCTCAGTAAATACGATCGAATGAATTCAGAGTACTGTACTAGCACTTGGGAAAGTACAATACAACAGTAAACAGCCATCCCCTTCAGGATGGGCTGAGAAGGGAAGGAATCTAAAAGCTCATCAGCATCCCCTCCCCTCCCCCTGGCTGTCTTACTCGCTCCCACCAGCCCGGTTTGATCTTCACTTCCACTTCTCCTTTCTCCCTCCCCCTTCCCAGGAGGCGTTTGGGGACCTGGCGCTGTTCTTCCACGACCGATATGGCGGGGAGGTGATTGGGGTCCTGTGGAAGCCGGGGAGCTTCCAAGCGCAACCCTTCAAGGTGAGGGGTCGGCCGCCTGGGGATTGGAAGGGCGGACGGGCGGGCACGTGTGTGTGCACATGTTGGGGTCGATGCCCAGGTCCGTTGGGTGGACCCACGTGGGTGTCTGCTGAGCTGGCAGACGGGGCTGTGGGGACGGGTGGCGCCTCGTGATTTGGCCCAGGGGCACCTCTGGCTCTCGGCCTCCCTGACGGCCTCCCTCCTCGGTGTCCCTCCCCCAGGCGGGCAGCATGCAGGGGCGGATGGTGGTGGCCCAAAGCGGGGAGCTGGTGACGGTGCCCAACGTGGAGGCCGTGCTGGAGGACTTCGCCGTGCTGGGCGAGGGCCTGGTGCGGTCGATGGAGGTCCGGAGCGAGCGTTGGAGCATCTGACCTCTCCCTCTTCCCACCCGCGGAGCCTTGGCCTGTCCCCTGCTCTGGGAAAGGTCGGCGGGGAGAGCGGGGCGGTCTGGGCCGCCCCCAGCCCTCTGCCTCCTCCCCCGCACACCAGATAAAATAAAGTCCCATCTCCCTTGTCACTTCCCCCATCCTGTTAGCGCCGCTGAGCTGGCTGGGTTCTGCCCATGGGCACCTGCCCCCTGGCAGCCATCCCTCGGGTGTCGCCCCCTTCATGGGCTCTGAGCCCTGTTCTGTGAGCCACAGTCGGGAACAGTCTCAGGGGCAGCAGCAGGGCAAAGGGTGCGGCCCGACAGGCAGGACCAGCTCCAGCCCCAGTCAGCTTCCTGGGGTTTGAAGAGCTGCAGGCTCACCAACCTGCCCCCCTACTGTGGAACAGAAGGTCCCTCCCCGGCTGGGGTAAGGAAGGGGAGTGCGGGGCAGTGAGAGCACTGCAAAGCTTGAGCCCCCGCAGCTGCTGGCTCTGACTGCGGGGTTCGGGTCAGCAGGCCCCGAGCCACTCACGGCTCATCTCCCGGCTCCCCGCCCAGCCGGGGGGCAGCCCGGAACGGGCACGCCGACGCCTCCCGATCGCATACCGCTGTCCCGTCCGGGCCCCGGACACGGGCTGTTGCAGGAGAGAGAAGCTGGCTCTCTGGAGTCATAAATCAATCAGTAAATGAATCGTATTTACTGGGTGCTTACACAGCTATACTGTAATACTAATTGTGGCATTTGTTAAGGGCCTAGTATGTGCCGGGTGCTGTACTAAGCAGTGGGATGGACGCAAGTAAAATCGGCTGGATGCAGTCCCTGACCCAGATGGGGCTCATTCATTTATTCGTCTATCATTTATTGAGCATTTACTGTGTGCAGAGCACTGTACTGGCACTTGGGAAAGTACAATACAACAATAAACATTTCCAACGAGCTTACGGTCTAGAGCGGCGAGATGGGCATCAGTACAAATCAATGAATTACAGGTACGTATAGGGGTGCTGTGGGGCTGAGACGGGAAGAAGGCAGCAAACACAGTCTTAATCACCATTTTACAGACGAGGTAACTCAGGCCCAGAGAGGTGAAGTGACTTTACCCATGATGATGCTGGGATTAGAACCCACATCCTGTCTCCAAGGTCATGCTTTATCCTCCAGACCATGCTCGGAAGAGGATAATACAAACGAGAGGATAGAACGCTGCCCCGAGGGGTGCTGGCTGCCCGGGGGTGAAGGGCTCTGCTTGGATCTAATAATTATGGTACTCAAGTGCTTACTATGTGCTGGGTAGATAGAAGCTAATCAGGTTGGACACGGTCCCCGTCCCACATGGGGCTCACAGTCTTAATCCCCATTTTACAGATGAGGGAACCTAGGGACAGAGGAGTTAAGTGACTTGCTCAAGGTCACACAGCAGATGTGGCCGAGTTGAGATTAGAACCAGGTCCTTCTGACTCCCAGGTCTGTGCTTTTACCACTAAGCCACGCTGCTCCTGAGCAGGACCCCGGCTTTGTGGGTTTGGGACAGTTGGGGTCTAGGCTGGGTCCCGCCGGCCCCCGCCCCGTGAGCTCCCCATCCCCCCGGTAGGGCAAGGCTGGCAGGTTCTGGGCCCCGTCGCCCTCCGACGCGGCCCTGCCGGAGGCTCCGGATGGCAGGGGTCGGGGGTGGGAGCCAGTCGTTGAATGAGGCATTGAGAAAGGCCCGAGTCCGGTGGCTTGGGGGATGCGCCATCAATGCTGCCCTGTGTGCCTGGCCTGGGGGAGGGTGGGGACCCCACCCTTCGCCCCTCCCGACTGGGGCCCAGGGCAAGGGGAGCGGAGCTGGAGGAGGGCTGGGTGGGGGGACCAGTACTGCCCCTTTTCCCCCCAGGACCCCACAGCCAGGAAGAGCTTGGGGTTTTGGGAGGGACCTGGCGGAGGGGCCGCACTGGCCCCCACCCTGAGGTGTGGGGGCAAAGGGTGTGGTAGTCCTCTGCCGGGCATGTCCCCGGCCCTAGGGGGTGGCCCCCACATTTTTCCATTCGTTCATTCAATTGTATTTATTGAGCGCTTACTGCGTGCACTGTACTAAGCGCTTGGAATGTACAATTCGGCAACAGAGAGGATCCCTGCCCAACAATGGGCTCACAGTCTTAAAGGGGGATTCAGCAAAACAAATAGGCATCAATACCACCAAAATAAATAGAATCAGATATAAAATAATATATATGAATATACACAAGTGCTGTGGGAAGGGGAACGGGGTAGAGCAGAGGGAGGGAGTAGGGGGAATGAAGGGTCGAGGGAATAGGCTTCCTTGCCCCTATCTGCTGGGGACGTGCAGCTCGGCCTGCTCCGTGCCTCAGTTTCTCTGCATGGAGGAGGCGATCTGGGCCCAGGATTCGTCCGACAGGAAGGGAAGAAGACCAGAAGGGATGGGGGGAGTGAAGGGGGCTCTCCCCGGATGGATCGGAGGCTGGGGGGGCGGCCCACAGGAGGGCGGGATTCAAACCCCGGGCCCGGGCAGGGTCGGAGAACACGTGTCCGGCCTCTGTTACGGGTTTAACAATTCGGAATGAAAGAGAGGGCTAATGTTCGCCTCCAGAACCCCCTGCCGCCTCGACAGACCCGAGAGTCAGCCATCCTCCTTCCTTCCATCGTATTTACCGAGCGCTTACTGGGTGCGGTACGAGCACTGTACTAAATGCTTGGGAGAGTGCCAGCAGTGTGGCTAAGCGGAAAGAGCACGGGCCTGCGAGTCAGAGGATGTGGGTTCTAATCCCAGTTCTGCCACTTGTCGGCAATCGACTTCACTTCTCTGCGCCTCAGTTACCTCATCTGTAAAATGGTTAAGATATGAGCTTGGGGTCAACCTGATTATCTTGTATCTACCCCTGCATTTAGAACAGTGTCTGGCACATAGTAAGCGCTTAACAGAGACCGTGATTATTACAATACAACAAAAAACAGACACATTCCCTGCCCACAACGAGCTTACCATCTGGGGGGGGGGGAGATACTGATGGAGTGGATTGCCCACCGCTCCTATACCCCCCACCTCTGAATTTCTCTGGCTCCGGGGGGTCTCTCCCCGCTCTGTCCCGCTCTGCTCCCACAAGACAGCGGGGAGCCCCCTCCCCTGGGACCACCTGGCCCCACCCTGTTTCCACCATGGGTCCCGACAGCACCTCCCTGACACCGAGCTGGACACCCCTCTTTCCCCCACACAAGGCTGGACACCCCTCTCTCCCAACCCCAAGGTGGGCACCACCCCACATAAGCTGGGCATCCCTCCCCCTCAAAGCTGGCAGCTCCTCTCCACACACAGACTGGGCATCGGCACCCCTCTCCTCCCAGCGCAGACGGAGCACTCCTCTCCCATTCTACAGGCTGGGCAGCCCCCCATACCGACTGGGCACCTCACCGCCCATCCCCCCAAACTGGACACCCTTCCCCACACAGGCTGGGCACCCCCCACCCGCACACAAACACTGGACACCCCTTCTCTCTCCCAAACACAGCCTGGGCACCAGCACCCCTTTCCCCTGCACACAGATTGGCACCTCTCCTCCCAACACGGGCTGGGCACTCCCCTACCTCCCCACCCAGGCACCTGGTCCCCTTAAGGTCCTCGGCACAGGTAATTGGATCATAGGATTTAAACTGGCTGGTTAAACCTCTGGGGATGGCTCTGTGGGTTAACGAGATAGGGTCAGGAGAGGGTGGGAGAAGAAGGAGGGGCGAGATACAGGTCAGAGACGGGCAAAACACCCCCCACATGTAGGGGGGCTTTGCCTGCGGACCACTCCGACAACACAGCACACATTCCCTAAATTTCCCTAAGGGGTGGGAACCTGTCACTCCCTTATTCTAGGCTTCTTAAGCACCTAGTACAGGGCACCAAACCAAGGGGTGCTCAGTAAATGTTGCTGCTGCTATTCCTATTAATAATACTGCTAACACCCCCACTTCTTGTATTACTTCTACAGCTACTGTGGGTATTAATAATGATAATACTATAATAATATATTTGTAGTATTTGTTGAGTGCTTATCATGTGTCAAGAAATGACTGCACCAATCACTGGGTAGACACAAGATAGGCAAGGCCCAAATGAGACTCACAGCCTGAGTAGTGGGGAGAACCGGTATCTAATCCCCATTCTGCAGATAAGGGAACTGAGACACAGACAAGTTTCGTGACTTGTCCAAGGTCACACAGCACGCAACTGGAGAGGCAGAATTAGTACCCTGGTCATCTGACTCTCAGGCCCATGTTCTTTCTACTAGGAAACGCTTCTCACTACTAGCATTTCTACTCCTCCACCTACTACTATTACTGTTTTCAATCAGTGGTATATACTGAGTGCTTACTGTGTGCTGAACACTGTAGTAAGTCAGCCTGGGGAAGTACAATTAGAGTTGGTAGTTGTCATCCCTGCCCACAAGGAGCTAACAGCTTGCAAGGAACCCAGACATTAAAATAGAGACATGAAATTAAAATACTACCATTCATTCATTCGATCGTATTTATTGAGCCTATACTGTGTGCAGAGCACTGTACTAAGCGCTTGGAAAGTACAATTCGGCAACAGATAGAGACAATCCCTGTCCTACAACGGGCTCACAGTCTAGAAGCGGGAGACAGACGATAAAACAAAACAAGTGGAATCATAGCTATATACATATCATTAATTAAATAGAGTAATAAATATGTACAAATATACACAAGTGCTATGGGGTGGGGAAAGGGGTAGAGCAGAGGGAGGGAGGAGGGGCAGAGGGAAAGGGAGGGCTCAGTCTGGGAAGACCTCCTGGAGGAGGTGAGCTCTCAGTAGGGCTTTGAAGAGGGGAAGAGAGTTAGTTTGGCGGAGGTGAGGAGGGAGGGCATTCCAGGACAGCGGGAGGACGTGGCCAGGGGTCGACTGCAGGATAGGCGTGAAAGGGGACGGTGAGGAGGTGGGCGGCAGAGGAGCGGAGTGTGCGGGGTGGGCAGTAGAAAGACAGAAGGGGGGTGAGGTAGGAGGGGGCAAAGGGATGGAGAGTTTTGAAGCCAAAAGTGAGGAGTTTTTGCTTCGTGCGAAGGTTGATAGGCAACCACTGGAGGTTTTTGAGGAGGGGAGTGACATGCCCAGAGTGTTTTTCCATTCTTCTTCTTGGTTTCTCCCCTTTATAGCCAGATCCAGCCTTGGAGAACGACCAGGAGGGGGAGACTCTTTCCTCGAAGAGATGAAATTTGGGGGTCATAAAATGGAGGGATGTTAAGAGCACAGGCCTGGGAGGCAGAGGGCCGGGGCTCTAATCCAGCTCTGCCACTTGCCTGCTGGGTGGCCTTGGGCAAATCACTTAACTGCTCTATACCTCACTTTCAATCGTCTGTAAAATGGGGTTAAGATACCTGTTCTCCCTCCTCCTTAGCCTCCTGTGGGATAGAAACTGTGTTCTACCTGATTATCTTCTATCCACCCCGGGGCTTAATGCACTGCTTGGCACAAAGTGCTTAAAAAGGAACCGTAATTATTATGTAGTTCCAGGCCCTGACATAAAAACTGGGGTAGCTGGAGTGAAGTAATGACAAGAAACAAATGGTTTCTAGGAAGGTTTCCTGGAGGAGGTGGATTCTGAAGGAGGGTAGAAATTCCATTTGGAGAGGAAGAGGTGGAGGAGAAGAGGAGGGAAGCAGGAGGAGAAGAAAGAGGAGGAAGTGGAGGAGGGTGGGGGGCATTTTAATATCAGGAGCTGAACTGAGGACATTTACTGAGAACCTGCTTGGGGCAGAGCCCTGCATACTGGACATGGTGCCTGCCACCAAGGAGCTTCAATCTAATCATCATCATCATCATCATCATTAATGATAATTGTAGTATTCATTAAGCGCTTACTGTGTGCCAAGCTCTGTACTAATTGCTGGGGTAAACAAAAGCAAATCAGGTTGGGCACAGTCCCTGTCCCAGTTGGCTCACAATCTCAATCCCCATTTTACAGATGAGGTAACTAAGGCCCAGAGAGGTGAAGTGACTTGCCCAAAGTCACACAGCAGACATGTGGCAGAGCCAGGATTAGAATTTCTGACTCCCAGGCCCGTGCTTTAACCATTACACCATGCTGCTTCACTAGCAAGAGAGGCGTTAGCATAAAGAAGCACGAGAGAAAGTGAGTTACTCTTTGGGCAAGTCACTTAACTTCTCTGTGCTTCAGTTACCTCATCTGTAAAATGGGGATTAAGACTGTGAGCCCCACGTCGGACAACCTAATTACCTTGTATCTCCCCCAGCGCTTAGAACAGTGCTTGGCACATAGAAAGTGCTTAACAAATACCATTATTATTATTATCATTAATAATAGCTCTCCCTCCTGATCCCCTCCTCCGCTCTCCCCAACTCCACTCTCTTCTCTGATCGGTAAAGGGCAGAGGGAAACTGAGTCCCCAGGAGGGTGATTTGGGGGAATCTGAGCTTGATGTTAGGGATTGCAGCAAGAAGAAAGGAGGTTAGATATCCGGAAGGACTCTGTGACCTCAGCCTGATCCAGAGCTGCTCGGCATATGCCCTGCCTCTCTCAACCCCTCCCCAGGTAAACAGGCAACTGGGGCCCAGCCCCAGGCCCCACGCCGACTCTGGGGCAGAGGCAAAGCCGGGGCGAAGCCGCCCACAAGCTGGGGGAATTAATTGCCACGGATGTCGCTTTCAACTCCATAGAGCACTTGCCCCTGGGGGCCTCCCACTTGCGGACCTGCCATGGGCCGTGGGGTGAATGGGTTGAGGAGGGGAAAGCCGGGCGACTGTCTCTCTGGGTGTGTATGAGTGATGGTGTATTAGTCTGTTTGTATGAGTATATCTATGGGGAATAATAACAACTGGGGTATTTGTTAAGTGCTAGCCGTTCGGCCTAGTGGGTAGGGCACGGGCCTGGGAGTCAGAAGGATCTGGGTTCTAATCCCGATCCGCCACTCGTCTGCTGTGTGACCTGTGTGACTTCGCTTCTCTGGGCCTCAGTTACCTCATCTGTAAAATGGAGATTAAGACTCTGAGCTCTGGGTGAGACGGGGACTGTGTTCAACCCAGTTACTTTGTATCTACCCCAGCACTTAGGACAGTGCCTGGCAGATAGTAAGCGCTTAACAAATGCTACAGGCACTGTATTAAGTGCTGGGGTGGTTACAAGCAAATCGGGTTGGGCAAGGTCCCTGTGTCCCACATGGGGCTCACAGTCTTAATCCCCATTTTACAGATGAAGTAATTGAGGCACAGAGATACCGAGTGTGTGTGTGTGTGTGTGTGTGTGTGTGTGTGTGTGTGGTTGGGGAGGGGTCTTGAGGGTGTATCTATGTGTATGATTGCTTACTGGCTACCCACTAAAGTCTCCAAATTTGGGCAAATCAATCTCTTGACTCCTTAGGCTGAAAGTCCTCTGGAAAGAGAAGCAGACTGGCCCAGTGGCAAGAGCACAGGCCTGGGAGTCAGAGGACCTGGATTCTAATCCTGGCTCCTCCCCTCGCCTGCTTTGTGACCTTAAGGAAGTCGCTTCACTTCTCTGGACCTCGGTTACCTCATCTGGAAAATGAGGATTGAGCCTGTGAGCCCCATGTGGGACGGGACTGTGTCCAACCCGATTTGCTTGGATCCTCGCCAGCGAATTAGTACAGTGCCTGGCACATAGCAAGTACTTGACAAATACCATAACTATTATTATTATTATTATTGTCCATCCCTTGACTTGAGGCAAGCTGAACACCCTTTTCCATGACACACCAAGAGAGGTTTTCCCCTTCTGAAAGATTCCCTTCCCAATGCCTCCTCCCTCCTAGTGCCATGCTTGGAAAATCCTTCCTGCTGTCTAAGCCTGAGTCCCTTCTGCTGCTGGGCAGGCCCCCTGCCCTTCCCAAGGAGGGGATGGTGCCTGTCGGGGGGAGCCGGGAGCGCGGTTTCCGACTCCCGGCCTTCCTCTCCACGATTGAGCAAGCCCTGGGCCGGCCTCATTCCCAGCCTCGGTTCGCCTGCCCCGCAAACAGCTCCTACCTGTTCTGTGAGTCAGGAAATAATTGGCTGCGGGAACAGCCCACCCCATGCCAAGCGCCCGAGAGATAAGCTGCCCACCGGACAGGGAGGCTGGCAGGGGGAGCTTGGGGGAGCAGGGCGGCTGGGGGGAGACAGAGAACTCGCTAGCTCAGCAGGCCTGCCAGGTTGGCTACCTTCAGACCGCTCTCCCGGGCGGGTTGGCATGAGAGGTGGGGGGGCTCTCCCTGGGTTTTGCTTGGGGCTCTCGGAGCCAAACCTGGTCATGTCAGTCAGTCAGTCTCATTTATTGAGCGCTTACTGTGTGCAGAGCAATGTACTAAGCATTCGGGACAGTACAATATGACAATGTAACAGACACATTCCCCACCCACAGTGAATTTACAGTCTAGAGGACCATGTGGACCGTGTGGTGTCGGGGTGGGAGGTCTGTTCCTGGGGAATTTGCACCCTCCGCTGGAGACAGAGTCAGAGGGATGGGCAGGGAATGCGTCTGCCAACTCTGTTGTGTTGGACTCTCCCAAATGCTTAGAACAGTGCTCTTCACACAGGAAGCACTCAATAAATATGACTGATTGACTGATTGAACGAGGGAAGCTGTGCACTTCCTGTCCCGATCCAGCCAGGGTCAGTAATAAAAATTATGGTATTTGTTAAGCACTTACTACATGCCAGGCACTGTAATAATAGCAATAATAATTATGGTACTTGTTAAGTGCTTCCTATGTGCCAAGCACTGTTCTAAGCACTGGAGTAGATTCAAATTCATCAGGTTGAACACAGTCCCTCTCCCACGTGGGGCTCACAGTCTCCATCCCTATTTTCCAGATGAGGTAACTGAGGCACAGAGAAGTGAAGTGATTTGCTCAAGGTTACACAGCAGGCAGTTAGCAGAGCTGGGATTAGAACCCATTACCAAGTATATGCTGTATTAAGCACTGTAATAAGCGAAGTAGGAGGGGAAAGAGGGTCTTGCACAGCCCCGTGACCCCTAGAGGAGCCCCTGGCTCTTTGGGGGAGTCTGAGTAGGCAGAGGTCAGTCTTTTGTGGGGGGTCCTGGGAGTCCCAGTGGCCCCCAGAGATGGTGCGTAGCTAGCAGCAGGCGGAGGCCTCGTTCACAGTAAAATATGGGGCTGATCCCTGCTGCCCGGATCTCAAGGAGCTTATTCCAGTCTAGAGGGGAGACAGACATTAGAATAAATTATGGGTGTGGACCTAAGTGCTGTAGGGCAGAGGGTGGGGTGAATATCAAGTGTTTCAAGGGTATGGAGGAGTAGAGTGTAAAGGTGACGCAGCAGGGAGAGGGAGTAGGAGAAATGAGTACTTAATCGGGGAAGGTCTCATGGAGGAGATGGGATTTTAATAAGGATTTAAAGGGTGGGGGGAGAGTGGCAGGCTGTCGGATGCGAAGCGGGAGGGAGTTAAGGCCAGAGGCAGGACGTGGGCAAGGGTTCTGCGGTGAGTTAGATGAGATGGAGGTACAGTGACTAGGTTGGAGTTAGAGAAGCGGAGCGTGTGGGCCGGATTGTAGTAGATCGGCGAGGAGAGGTAGGAGGGGGCGAACTGATTGAGTGCTTTAAAGCCGATGCTCAGGAGTTTCTGTTTGATGCAGAGTTGGATGGGCAAACACCGGAGGTTCTTGAGGAGTGGGGAGACGCGAACGGAATAGTGATAGTGACTGCGATATTTGTTTAGCGCTTACTATGTGCCAAGCACTGTTCTAAACTCTGCCGTAGATACAAGGTAATTGGGTCAGACCCAGTCCCCGTCCTACATGGAGCTCACAGTCTTTAACTTCCATTTTACAGATGAGGTAACTGAAGCAAAAAGAAGTGAATTGACTGGCCCAAGGTCACAAAACAGACAAGCAGCCGAGCCGGGGTTAGAGTCTAGATCTTTCGGACTCCAAGGCCTATGCTCTATCCACTAGGCCACGCTGCTTCTTTCAATGTCTTTTAGGAAAATGAACCGGGCAGTAGAACGAAGTATGGACTGGAACGGGGAGAGACTGGAGGCAGGGAGATCAGCGAGGAGGATGAACCACCATTCGTAAAGCCTCAGTTGTTCTAGCTGATGCTCACATCAGATTAGGACTTTGGTCTGGGGTGACAAACGGCCACCCTGGCCAAATGCCGCGGCCTCCCCCTCCTTCCTACCTCCTTCCTGCGAGAAGCAGTGTTGTACAGTGGGTAGAACACTGGCCTGGGAGTTAGAAGGTCATGAGTTCTAATCCCGACTCCACCACTTTCATTCAATCATATTTACTAAGCGCTCACTGTGTGCAAAGCACAGTACTAAGCGCTTGGGAGAGTACAATACCCTGGTTTGCTCTGTGACCCTGGGCAAGTCACTTCACTTCTCTGGGTCTCAGTTACCTCATCGGTAAAATGGGGATGGAGACTGTGAGCCCCACGTGAGACAGGGACTATGTCCAATCCTATTTGCTTGTGTCCACCCCAGTGCTGAGTACGGTGCCTGGCACATAGTAAGCGCTTAACAAATACCATCATCATTATTAATATTATTACCTGCCACAGTGCCCCATCCCATCCTTCTTTCTCTCTGATGAATGCTCCCCGCAACCCCACCTCTGCACACACCCACACCCACACACACACACACCATCAACCTTAAACTTCGTCCCTCCCCTTCTTCCCAACTTCCACTCAAAACCCACCTCCTCCTCCAAGAAGCCTTCTCAGATCAACATTTCCCCTTGCGCTGGACGCTGGTCATACCAATGATTCCAGGTACTTTGAATGTACTAGTACTGGAAACCACCACCTACACTGTAAGCTCCTTTTGGGAAGGGAATGGTTCAGTCAGTCATTCAGTCAGTTGTATTTATTGAGCGCTTACTGTGTGTAGAGCACTGTACTGAGTGCTTGGGAGAGTACAATATAACAATATAATAGACACATTCCCTGCCCATAATGAGCTCTCTGTCTAAGGGAGGACACACACATTAATATAAATAAAATTACAGATATGGACAGAAGTGCTGTAGGACTGGGCTGGGGGGATGAATAAAGGGAGTAAATCAGGATGACGCAGATGGGAGTGGGTGAAGAGGAGAGGAGGGTTTAGTCAGGGAAGGCCTCTTGGAGGAGATGTTCTGTCAGTTAAGGCTTTGAAGGTGGGTAGAGTAATTGTTTGTTGGTTACGAGGAGGAAGGTGTTCCAGGTCAGAGACAGGATGTGGGCGAGAGGTCGGAGAGGAGATAGATGAGATTGAGGTACAGTGAGAAGGTTAGAATTAGAGGAGCCAAGTGTGCGGGCGGGGTTATAGTAGGAGAATAGCAAGGTGAGGTAGGAGGGGCATTTAGTACAGTGCTCTGCATTCAGTAAATGCCCAATAAATACCACTGATTGATTGATTGATTGAAATTTGTGAGCATGTCTTTCTTGTTTGTTCTCTTAAATCGGATTCCCCAGGTGGGGGCATATTTTTCTCACTGACGCTGTGTCTTTTCCTGGCCCACCACCCCTGCTAAGTGTCAGCTCCGAGTGCCAGAGACCCTCCTCTTAACCTCCCTCCCACCTGTCGCTCCACCCGGAGCCTGGTTTGGGACCCTGATCAAAAGAGACTCTCCTGCAATTTTGCAGCTACTGCTGAGTGAGAAGGACCAAGTGGGGCTAGGGAGAGGAATAAGGGGTGAGGGGTTGGGAGATTGGGGCTTGGTGGCCTTGGTGTCTCTGATCCTGCCTCTAATAATAATAATAATAATTGTGGTATCTGTTAAGTGCTTACTATGTGTCAGGCACTGTTAAACACTGGGGTGGATCCTAGCAAATCGGGTTGGACACAGTCCCTGTCCCATGTGGGGTTCACAATCTTAATCCCCATTTTAGATGGGGTAACTGAGGCCCAGAGAAGTGAAATGACCAGCCACACAGCAGACATGTAGCGGAACCAGGATTAGAACCCACGACCTTCTGACTCCCAGGCCTGTGTTCTATCCACTACACTATGCTGCCGGGGAGCTGGGGCCAGGCAATGATTCCCTTGCATTAAGAATCTGGACTGTGGGGTTCGTGTCCTGATTCCTGCTTAGACCTGGTCCTTGCCTGTTTTCTCCCCTCTGCCATCTTTTTCCTCTCGGGGGAACCAGGCCCCTGGTTCCTGGCCTGAACTTTGACCTTTAGGTCAGCCTCACCAGCTCCCCCCCCATCCCCCAGGCTCCAAAGCACTTGTGGATCAATGTTTAGGTTCTCTTGCTTCCCTGTACCTGTACTTTACTCTGTTGTTTACCCTACCTGGACTTTATTTCAATGTCTGTGTTGCCCACTAAATTGTAAACTCCTTGAGGGCAGGGATCATACCACCTAACTCCATTGTATTCTCCCAAGCACTTAGTTCTGTGCTCGGGCCCACTGTAAGTGCTCAATCAATACCCTTGATTGAATGAATAATAATAATAATTGTGGTTTTTGTTAAACGTTTACTGTGAGCCGAGCACAGTACTAAGCACTGGGGTAGATGCGAGATAATCAGGTCTGACACACTCCCTACCCTACGTGGGGCTCATAGCCTAATAGGAGGGAGAATGAATATTTAATCCTCTTTATGCAGATGAGGAAACTGAAGAACAGAGACCTTAAATAAGTTGTCCAAGATCATACAACAGTCAGGTGGAAGAACCGGGACTATTCATCAATCAATCAATGGTATTTATAATAATAATAATAATAATAATAATAATAATAATGTTGGTATTTGTTAAGCGCTTACTATGTGCCGAGCACTGTTCTAAGCGCTGGGGTAGACACAGGGGAATCAGGTTGTCCCACGTGGGGCTCACAGTCTTAATCCCCATTTTACAGATGAGGGAACTGAGGCACAGAGAAGTTAAGTGACTTGCCCAAAGTCACACAGCAGACAAGTGGCCGAGCCGGGATTCGAACCCATGAACTCTGACTCCAAAGCCCGTGCTCTTTCCACTGAGCCATGCTGCTTCTCTTATAATAATAATGATGGTATTTGTTAAGAGCTTACTATGTGCCAGGCACTGTTGAGCTCTTGCTGGAAGCAGGGAAGGATCATGGTGGAATAGAGCCCAGGCCTGGGAGTCAGAAGAATCTGGATTCTAATCCCTGCTGTGTGACCTTGGGCAAGTCACTTCACTTCTCTGGGCCTCATTTACCTCATCTGTAAAATGGGGATTAAGACTGCGAGCCCCATTCGGGCAGGGACCGAGTCCAACCACCCTATTTGCTTGTATTCTCCCCCAGCCCTTAGTACAATGCCTGGCACATAGTAAGTGATTAACAAGTGTTGTTATTATTATTATTATTATTAATAGACCACTGGGCTTCTCTAATGATTCACACCCCTTTCCCTGGCCCCTGAGACACTAGTTGGCCTAAGGAGGCAGAGATGGCTTGTGTGTGTATGTGTGACTATGTCTGTGTTGAGGTAACTCTGCAGACAAGTGTGTTCATATGCGGGTCCAGTCACTTTGAGTTCTTAGCAGTGGTAACAGTGGATTTGTGCATCTCCTTTTTCTAAGGATTCAAAATGCCTTTGCAGCTGTGAATTTTGTTAATTGGTAAAGATTCTTCTGTTCAAAAGCAGGGAGTTTCTCCCCATTTCCCAGAGGAGGTAAACGGAGGTTCTAGAGAGGGGCAGCGACCTGCCCAAGGTAACCCAGTGAGTAAATTCACGGGAATCTAGTACCCACACTCCTGGATGCCCAACACTGGATCCCATGAGGCAGCATGACCTCGGGGAAAGATCATGGGCCTGGGAGTCAGGAGACCTGGGTTCTAATTCCTGTTCTGCCGCTTGCCTCCTGTGTGCCCATGGGCAAGTCACTTCATTTCTCTGGGCCTCAGTTTCTCCAATTCAATTGCAAAATAAGGACTCAATACCTGTTCTCCGTCCTACTTAGACCTAAGCCTCAGGTGGGACAGGGACCATAACTGGTCTGATCAACTTGTATCCAACCCAGCACTTAGAACAGTGTTCGACACAGAGTAAGGGCTTAACAAATACGGTGAAGTAACCACAGGGTTACAGGTTGTAGTTAGTTAACTGAGGCCCAGAGAAGTTAACTGACTTGTCCAAGGTTACACAGCCAGGATTAGAACCCAGGTCCTTCTGTCTCCCAGGCCCGTGCTCTCTCCACTATGCCAAGCTGCTCACGGGCTTTGGAGTCACGGCTCATGAGTTTGAATCCCAGTTCTGCCACTTGTTGGCTGTGTGACTGTGGGCAAGTCACTTAACTTCTCTGTGCCTCAGTTCCCTCATCTGTAAAATGGGGATTAAGACTGTGAGCCCCACGTGGGACAACCTGATTCCCCTATGTCTACCCCAGCGCTTAGAACAGTGCTCGGCACATAGTAAGCGCTTAACAAATACCAACATTATTATTATTATTATTATTAACGTATGATTTTTAGAAGGGCTTTGAAGAGGGAGAGCGTGGTGGTGGGCTGGATGTGAAGGGAGAGGGCGTTCCAGGCAAGAAGGAGGCTGTGAGCTAAGGGTTGGTGGCAAAAGAGATGAGATCAAGATTGGCATTCGAGGAGCCAAGTGCGCAGGCTGGGTTGTGGTGGGAGAGGAGTGGGATTTGGGAGGAGGGGAAAAGCCGATCGAGTGCTTTAAGCCAATGGTAAGGAGGGTCCGTTTGATGTGGAGGAAGGTGGACAACCACTGGAGGTTTTTGAGGAGTGGGGAGACGTGCACAGAATGATTTTCCAGGAAAATGACCAGGGCAGCCGAGTCAAGTGAAGTATGAATTGGATTCGGGGAGAGCCTGGAGGCAGGGCGGTCAGCCAATCAATGGTATTTATTGAACGATTACTATGGGCAAAGAACATACTAAACGCTTGGGAGAACGCAACAGTTGGTAGACCCGTTCTTTGCCCACGAGGAGCTCACAGTCTAGAATATGTGCTGAGCACTGTTCTAAGCGCTGCGGTAGACACAGGGGAATCAGGTTGTCCCACGTGGGGCTCACAGTCTTAATCCCCATTTTACAGATGAGGTAACTGAGGCACCGAGAAGTCAAGTGACTTGCCCAAAGTCACACAACTGACAAATGGCCGAGCTGGGATGCAGCATGGCATATTGCATGACATAATGAGAAGCAGCGTGGCTCAGTGGAAAGAGGACAGGCTTGGGAGTCAGAGGTTGGGGGTTCTAATCCCGGCTCCGCCACTTATCAGCTGTGTGGCTTTGGGCAAGTCACTTAACTTCTCTGTGCCTCAGTTACCTCATCTGGAAAATAGGGATTAAGACTGTGAGCCCGTATTGGACCACCTGATTACTTTGTATCTACTCAGCGCTTAGAACAGTGCTTGGCACATAGTAAGCGCTTAACAAATACCAAAATTATTATTATTATAGTGGTTAGAGCATGGGCCTGGGACTCAGAAGGTCATGGACTCTAATCTTGACTTCACCTCTTGTCCGCTGTGTGGCTTTGGGCAAGTCACTTCACTGTGCCTCAGTTACCTTGTCTGTAAAATGGGGGTTGAGACTGTGAGGCCTCTGCAGGACAGGGACTGTGTCCAACCCGATTATCTCGTATCGGTACTCTCGGGCTCAGTACAGTGCCTGGCACATGGTAAGTGCTTAATAAATACCAACATCATTATTATTATATAGGGAGAGAGGTATTGATATAAATAAATCAGTTATAGATACATACAGAAGTGCCATGGGGTTGACATCAAGTCAGCAAGGAGAAGGATACAGTGGTAGATGCAGAATATTTATAAAGGCTTGGATCAGCGGGGCAGCAATTTGGATGGAGAGAAAGAGGTTGATTCTAGGAGGGAGGATCAACTCCCTCCTAGGTGTAGGTAGAATCGAATATGCAGGTTGATAGAAAAAGATGAGTTGAGGATGATGCCAAGTTTACGGACCTGTGGGTCAGGTAGGTGTTTTCTACAATGATGGGAATGTGGAGGTAAGAGATTTTCCAGGAGAAGGGAATCATCATCGGTGTCGAAGGCAACTGAGAGGTCGAGGAGGATCAGGACGGAGTGGAGTCCGTTGGATTTCTCAAGAAGGAGATTGTTGGTGATCTCAGAGAGGGTAGTTTCTGTGGAGCGAAGGGGGAGGAAGCCAGATTGTAGGGGGTCAAGTAGAGAATTGGCGGAGAGGAAATGGAGGCAGTGGGTGTAAACAACTCGCTCAAGGATTTTGGAAAAGAATAGTAGGACGGAGAAGGGGCGATAACTGGAGAGGGAAATGGGGTCAAGGGAGGGTTTTTTTGAGGATGGGGGTGCACGGGCCTAGGTTTGAAAGTGGAGAGGGAAGCCATTGGAGAGTGAGAGGTGGAAGATGGCTGTGAGGGAGGGAAGAAGAGAGGGAGATGCCAAAGGTTGGAGGCACAGGTGGACGCGGTTGACTTTGAGAGGAGGCTGATGATCTCTCAAGATGCTGCTGGGAAAGATTGGGAAATGTGGGGTGGGAAGAGGGAGGGGCTGAAGAGGTGCAGGGGAGACTTCAGGGAGAACATCCTGTGAATAACCTTAGCGAGGGCTGAGACTGAAGGCATTTGATGAGCAGGGAGAGAGAGAAAGTGACTGTTTTAAATCAGGCCAAGGGGCGGGAGGGTCTATTCTGTCCCAGTGGAGGTGACTCAGACCCGCTCGGTGTCAGAGCTTCTTTCCTCCCAGCCCCCAAGGGAAGGCACTGCTGGAAAGAGCACTGAGCTCTGAGGAGGGCCAAGGTGAGGTCAGGACAAGGGTTGGATTCCTAGAGCTAGAAAGGTTCATTCGTTCATTCATTCAATCGTATTCATTGAGCCCTTACTCCGTGCAAAGCACTGCAGGAAGCACTTGGGAGAGTACAGTACAACAATAAACGGACACATTCCCTGCCCGCAAAGAGTTTACAGTCTAGAGGGAGGAGTTTACAGACTGGAGGACACCCAGTACAGTCTCCCGCCTGCAGACAGACCGACAGCTCTATACTCCTACTTTATACGTACTCTCCCTGACCACCCTCCCATTTAGACTGTGAGCCCCATGTGGGGCAGGGACTTGATCCGATCTGATTAACTCCTGTCTACACCGGTGCTTAGAACCGTGCTTGATGCATAGTAAGTGCTTGACAAATATTATTAATAATAATAATAACAATAATAATAATAATTGTTCAGAGCCTTAGGGCAGGGGCTCATCCAAATGTGAGGGTGTCACTCCCATCTGGTCTCCTACTCCCCACTCCCAACCTCTCCCAGGAGTCCAACTAAACCGGGCTCCAGACGGGTGCAGCCAGGGAATTTAGCAGGATAAACTTGCTGCTTTCTGGTTTCCCCGCTAGGCACCCGCCTTTCAGAGCTGACCTCTCATCATGCTGACTCCTGGAGGAGGAGGGGTTGGGGGAGGGAGGAGGAGTGCTGCCTGACCTCTTGATGGCCTGTGGCTATGGCTGCTGAGGGGTTAAGGTTCCTAAAGAAGCAGGGCATTGCAGTGGGTGTGATGGGGAGAAAGAAGGGTGGGAGAAAGAGGAGGGGTTCATATGGCCAACCTTAACCCCTTCCTCTAAGGTGACCCCTTGGTCTTCCCTCCCGCCGTTCCCCCTGGGGCCCCAGCACGGGCCAGGACCGGGGCCCCGTTGAGCTGGAAAGGGCCCCAGGTTTCCGCTCTCACTATCTCCAGTTCTTTCCTTTCCCTCGCCCCTGCTGCTTCCCTTTCAGCAATCCCCCCAGAGGCTCTCAGAGGTCACTCTGTCCATCCCTCTGCCTCCAGACTGGGCTGAGACCTCCCCAGAGGCAGTGATTACAGCCCCCTTCCATCTCAATCAGCCCACTCCATCTCAGTCGTTTATTTATTAACTGTTGATATAATAATAATTAATAATAATGATGACTTTGTTAAGTGCTTATTATGTGCCGGGCACTGTACTGAGCTCTGGGGTGGATTTGAGCAAATCGGGTTGGACATAGTCCCAGTTCCACGTTGGGCTCACAGTCTCAATCCCCATTTTACAGATGAGGTAACTGACGTCCAGAGAAATGAAGTGACTTGCTCAAGGTCACACAGCAGGCAAGTAGTGGAGCCAGTATTGGAATCCGTGACCTTCTGGCTCCCAAGGCCATGCTCTAACCACTACGCCTTGCTGCTTCTTTATGTTTATTTACTTCGGCCCATCATTTGTGCAGTTGCTCTCCCTCCTTTCCCCAGTGCCTATTCATTCATTTACAGACATCTACAGTAATAATGTTGGTATTTGTTAAGCGCTTACTATGTGCAGAGCACCGTTTTAAGCACTGAGGGAGATACAGGGTAATCAGGTTGTCCCACGTGAGGCTCACAGTCTTCATCCCCATTTTGCAGATGAGGTAACTGAGGCCCAGAGAAGTGAAGTGACTTGCCCACAGTCACACAGCTGACAAGTGGCAGAGCCGGGATTCGAACCCATGACCTCTGACTCCCAAGCCTGGGCTCTTTCCACTGAGCCACGCTGCTTCTATACAGATGTCGCCTCCCCATTTAAACTGTGAGTTCTTCAAGGGTGGGGTTGTGTCTTCTTGTTTTGAATGTTCCCCCAGTGCTTAGTTCCGCGCTCAGGGCACAGCAGCCACTCAATACCTCTGCTACGGACAGGAGGATGACAGGTTTGTGCTCCCATTGAAGGACTGGGGAGATTGAGGCTCAGAATCAAGGCTCAGAGAGGTTGAGTAACTCGCTGGAAGGCACACGGCATGGTGGTAGAGGCAAGCCTGGAATCCGGGGCACAGCTGGAGCGAGATCTCCCTCTGGCTCCCAACCCCGTTGCCGGACCTGTCTCTGCTGTGTGCCTGGATGTGGTCTCTGGGCCCCAAAGAGCTGGGTGCGGGAAAGCGCATTTGAGGGTGTGGGGCTGTCAGTGACCAGCAGGGCTCTGTGTTTCCTCAGGAGCTGGGGGAGGGGATAGCGGGAGGGAGGGAGAACAGCAGGGTTCAGGCCCAGGAGTGGGGGATCCCTCTATTAGGAAGCCCAAGTTAGCTACAGTATTTGATGATGATGATGATGACGGTATTTGTTAAGCACTTCCTACGTGCCAGGCATTGGACTGAGCACTGGGCTAGTTGCCAGGTTGGACACAATCCCTGCTCACAGTCTTAATTCCTATTTTACAGATGAGGTAACTGAGGCACAGAGATGCAAAGTGACTAGTCCAAAGTCACACAGCAGATGAGTGACGGAGCCGGGACTAGAACCCAGGTCCTCCCAGGCCCCTGCTCTATCCATTAGACCTCGCTGCTTCTCTGATTTGTCCAGCCGCTTCCTATATTTATTCAGCACTTACTCTGTGACAAGCACTGTGAGAAGCAGTGGGGTAGATACCAGATAATCAGATCACATACAGTCCCCCTGTCCCACATGAGGCTCATGGGTAAGGCAGGAGAGAGAATAGGTATTTTATCCTCATTTTAACGATGAGGAAACGGAGATGTGGAGAGGGTAAATGACTTTCTCAGGGTCACCCAGGAGAACAGCAGCAGAGTCAGGATCAGAACCCAGGTTGCCTGACTCCCAGGAAGGTACCGCTGAGTTATGCTACCTCTCCGACTGTGACTCAGAGAGGTCATCCCCCTGTCTCCGAGCTGGCCCTGTGTAATACGGATATATCCTGGTTTTCTAGCTAGGTTCATTCATTCAGTCAATTGAATTTACTGAGTGCTTACCGTGTGCAGAGCACAGTACTTAGCGCTTGGGAGAGATCAGCACAACAAAAAGCAGACACATTCCCTGCCCAAAATGAGCTTACAGTCTAGAGAAGCCATGTGACTCAGTGGAAAGAGCCTGGGCTTGGGAGTCAGAGGCCATGGGTTCGAATCCCAGCTCTGCCACTTGTCAGCTGTGTGACTGTGGGCAAGTCACTTCACTTCTCTGTACCTCAGTTACCTCATCTGTAAAATGGGGATTAACTGTGAGCCTTACGTGGGACGACCTGATGACCCTGTATGTCCCCCAGCACTTAGAACAGTGCTCTGCACATAGTAAGCGCTTAACAAATGCCAACATTATTAGAGGTGGGGACACAGATGTTAATATAAATTTAAAAAATTACAGATAGGTACGTAAGCACTGCGAGGCTGAGGAGGGGAAGAATGAAGGGAACAAATCAGGGTGACTCAGACAGGAGTGGGAGAAGAGGAAAGGAGGCCTTAGTCAGGGAAGGCCTCTCGGAGGAGATGTGCCTTCAATAAGGCTTTGAAGTTGGGAAGAGTAATTGTCCGTCGGATTTGAGGAGGGAGGACGTTCCAGGCCAGAGGCAGGATGTGGGGCAGGATGTGGGCGAGGTGTCAGGGGCGAGATAGATGAGATCAGGGCACAGTGAGAAGGTTAGTATTAGAGGAGAGAAGTGTGCCAGCTGAGTTGTAGTAGGAGAGTAGCGAGGTGAGGTAGGAGGGGGCAAGGTGATGGAGATCTTTAAAGCCAATGATGAGAAACTGCTAGGTCACGTGGGCAGCAGAGAACCCAGTGGCTTCCAAAGCAATGGCCTTCCTCTGAGGTCACTTTAGTCGTCAATGAGTCCTGCTCGTGAAGGACTCGTGCATGCCCGGCTTGATGTGCGGCACCCCTGCCAGCTCATTGCGCTCTGTGCCCCATGGGGGCCCGGTAGGCAGGGATGGGAGACCGTGACGGGAGCCTGCAAGCCACTGGCCCCCAGATGGATCCTGCCGCGTGGGATCTCGGTCCCGATGTCACAGGACCGGGCTCGGCTGGCCCGTTGGTCATTCTCCAAGGGAGGTCATTCTCCAAGGGACCTTCCGTTATCATTAACACAGTGGGCCCCATGTGGGACGGGCTGTGTCCAGTCTGATTAACTTGTGTCTAACCCAACGCTTAGAAAGGCTCTTGACACATAGTAAGAGCTTAACAAGTACTGTTATTATTATTATCAGCTATTGACTAAGATAGGCTAATAATTTGCCAGTCTGATAGTGATCTGGCTGAAAGACCGGTGCCAGATTCAGTGACGTCTCCCCTCCAGACTGCAAGTTTGTTGTGGGAAGGGAATGTGCCTGCTTATTGTTGTATCGTACTCTCTTAGGGCTCAGTATAGTGCTCTGCACACGGTAGATACTCAATAAAGAGGAATAAATGAGAAGCAGCATGGTGTAATGGATAGAGCACAGGCCTGGGAGTCAGAAGATTGTGGGTTCTAATCCTGGTGCCGCCACTTGTCTGCTGTGTGACCTTGGGCAAGTCACTTCACTTCTCTGTGTCAGTTTCCTCATCTGTAAAATGGGGATTGAGACCGTGAGTCCTGTGGTGGTCAGGGACTGTGTCCAACCCAATTTGCTTGTATCTATCCCAGTGCTTAGTACAGTGCTTGGCACATGGTAAGTGCTTAACAAATACCACAATTATTATAAATACGATTGACTGACTGACTGACTGATGCAGCAATCAATCCATCAGTCAAAGGCATATACTGAGCGCTTACTGTGTGTAGAGATTGTACTTAAGAGAAGCATTGTGGCTCAGTGGAAAGAGCATGGGCTTGGGAGTCAGAGGTCATAGGTTCAAATCCCGGCTCTGCCACTTGTCAGCTGTGTGACTGTGGGCAAATCACTTAACTTCTCTGTGCCTCAGTTCCCTCATCTGGAAAATGGGAATTAAGACTGAGAGCCTCACGTGGGACAACCTGATTATCCTGTATCTACCCCAGTGCTTAGAACAGTGCTCTGCACATAGTAAGTGCTTAACAAATATCAACATTATTATTATTATTATTATTATTATTACTAAGCAATTGTATCTGGCTCTTGGCTAATCAGTATCCTGGTCAGGATATGGTGTTTCAGGGGAGTCAGGACCAAATCACATTACGACAGCATCGCCAGAGAACATTACCAAGGCCACTGGCTCCCGCCCACTTTGGAGACCCCCTTATGCGGGGCAGCTGGGCCAGGCTGGCTCAGGTTTCCAGGTGGTCTCCGTGTGACTGATGAAGATATCACAGTGGGGTGCCAGCTCAGGGCTGCAGGTGGCATCAGCAGGTGGGGCCATGCTTTTCCTCCCATCTGCTTGTTGGCCTTGGGCTTCGCCAGCGCCGTCCCCTCCTGCCATTGCCCAGTTGGGCTTGGCCCGGGTAGCTTGTCTGGAGTGGTTCGGCTGGGGTGGCTTGGCCCGGTGGATTGGCTCCAGGTGGCCTGATGGGGCGGGTGGCTTGGCCCAATGACTTGGCCCAGGTGGCTTGGCCCAGTGGCTTGGCCCCAGTTGGCCCGACGGGGCTGGCTTGGCCCAGGCGGCTTGGCCCCGGCGGCTTGGCCTGGTCCGGTCTTGCCGCTCCAGAAATCGTCTGTGCAGGGATTGTGGCCCATCCCTTCCTGTAAGTAAGCCCAGCACCGGCCCCGACTCAGACTAGTTAGTGACTCTATCTTGACCCTCCCTCTGCCTCCCGGTTATTTCTTCCTCAGTCCCCCCTTGCCTTACTGCCTGGTCTATGCCCTCCTTGCCACCTCCAGGGCTTAATCAATCAGTCATATTTATTGAGTGCTTACTGTGTGCTAACTGTACTAAGCGCTTGGGGGAGTACATCACAACAATATAACAACTTATTGTTTTAACAATGAAACTCCTGCCCCTCACCCTACTAGTGCCCCCTGCTGCCAGCCTGGCACCCCGTACGCCTCCCTGCCTGCTCCACTGCCCTGGCACTCCAGTGTTATCAGCCAGGCCCAGGGGCAATAAGGGGCAATGCAGGGTGGCCGATAGAGGATGTGGGGAACCTGTCGCTGAGGCCCGGCTTCGCCTGCCCACGATTGGAGGGGATCGAAACAGTTCCTGGAACTGGGGGGGCTGGTTGTGTGTGTGTGAGCGTGAGTGAACCCTGGCTGAGTGTCCGAGCCAGATAGTGTGAGTGAGCCAGGGCAGGGATGGAAAAGGGTATAATAATAATAAGGGTAATAATAATAATGATAATGGCATTTGTTAAGCGCTTACTATGTGACAAGCACTGTTCTAAGTGTTGGCCACATAGGGCTCACAGTCTTAATTGCCACTTTACAGATGAGGTGACTGAGGCAGAGAAAAGTTAAGTTGCCCAAAGTCACACAGCTGACAAGTGGAGCCGGGATTAGAACCCATGATCTTGACTATCTCTGACTGACTCTGACTTAAATGTTCTTGGGCTGACGGGACTGACTGGGGACGGGGGCCCCTGCTGGGGTGACCCCCGAGGAAGGGGAAGAGGGGGACAGAAGCGGCTCTGGGGCTGTTGCTTCCTTCCGGCCCTGGGGCCAAGATAAGAGGCCAGAATTAGGGAAAGTGGGACAGCCCTGTTTCTCCAGGCAGAGGAACCAATGGGCTGGAGAGCCGGAAATGCTCCGTTCCCCATCGTCCCCTCACTGCTCCTATCTCCACTCCCCAGCTCGTTCCCCGTTCCCCGGAAAGCCACGGGGCAACTCAGGGGAGGAAGAATTTGAAAGAGGAAGGGGCTTACAGAGGTGAAAAAGAGATAGGACAGAGGAACCAACAGGCAGAGCAAGGGAGAAGAGGACGCTATAGTGACTATTTATTGAGAATTTACAGTGTTGAGAGTTTACTATGTGGGAAGCACTGTGCTAAGAGCTGGGGTAGATATGAGATAAATCAGACAAGCCGCCTCCTCACAAGGGACTCGCAATCTAGGTCAGTTAAAGAATCAATCGTAGTTATTGAACACTTACTGTTTGCAGAGCACTGTACTAAGTGTTTGGAAGATTACAATATAACAATATAGAGACATGTTTCCTGTCCATTGCGAGCTTCCAGTCTAGAGGGGGAGACAGACATTAATGTGTTTAAACAAATTTCGGAAATATACATAAGTGCTGTGGGGCTGGGAGGTGGGATTAGTAAAGGGAGCGAGTCAGGGTGACGCAGAAGGGAGTTGAAAAAGAAAAGAGAGTTTAGTCGGGGAAGGCCTCTTGGAGGAGATGTGCATTTAATAATAATAATAATAATAATAATGTTGGTATTTGTTAAGCACTTACTATATGCAGAGGACTGTCCTAAGCGCTGGGGAAGATACAGGGTAGTTAGGTTGTCCCACATAAGGCTTACAGTTAATCCCCATTTTACAGATGAGGTAACTGAGGCACAGAGAAGTTCAGTGACTTGAGGCTTTGAAGAGGCAGAGGAGAGTAATTGTCAGATAAATATTAAGTATGGTATTTGTTAACCTCTTGTTAAGCTCTCAACTATGTGCCAGGAGATGTACTAAGTGCTTGAAAAGGGAGGGCATTCCAGGCCAGAGGCAGGAGGTGGGTGAGAGGTCTGTGGCGAGATAGATGAGATTGAGGCACAGTGAATGGGTTGACATTAGAGGAGCGAAGGTTGCGAGCTGGGTTTCGGTAGGAGAGTAGTGAGGTAAAGTAGGAGGGGTCGAGGTGATTGACTGCTTTAGAGCAGATGTTAAGGAGTTTCTGTTCGATGAGGACGTAGATGGGCATCTACTTGACGTTCTTGAGGACGGGGGAAACGTGGACTGAACATTGTTGTAGAAAAATGATCAATCGGTGGTATGTATTGAGCACCTTTTTAAAAAAATAGTACTTATTATGCACCTACTATGTGACAGCCACTGTACTAAGTGCTGGAATAGATGTAAGATAATCAGGTTGGACATGATCCCCATCCCACATGTGATTCAGTCTAAATTGGAGGGAGAAGGATTTAATCCCTATTTTACAAATGAGGCAACTGAAGCACAGAGAAATTAAGTAACTTGCCCAAGGTCACATAGCGGACAAGTGGTGGATATGGGATTAGAACCCAGGTCCTCTGAGTCCCAGGCCCGTGGTCTTTCCACTAGGCCATGATGCCTCCCTACTAAGTGTAGAAAGTGTAAAAAGTGGAAGCAGCGTGGCTCAATGGAAAGAGCCTGGGCTTCGGAGTCAGAGGTCATGGGTTCGACTCCCGGATCTGCCACTTGTCAGACTGTGGGCAAGTCACTTCACTCCTCTGTGCCTCACTTACCTCATCTATAAAATGGGGATTAACTGTGAGCCTCACGTGGGACAACCTGATTACCCTGTATCTACCCCAGCGCTTAGAACAGTGCTCTGCACATAGTAAGCGCTTAATAAATACCAACATTATTAAAAACTCTGAACTAAGTACGTGAGAGAGTACAAGACACCCTTGCCCTGCCCTCAAGGAGCGAACCATCTAATGGAGGAGTCAGGTGGACAAAAATGATTTCCAAATAAATGCGGGGTAGGAGGGAGAACCAGGACAAATAAGTAGCTGACTAAATACTTGACTGTGACAAATAAACATTCACTTGGCCATTCCGTAAGTGTTGAGGAATCAGCGCTCTTGGGTGATAGCAGTTGCGTGGTTGCAAATGAATTAGAGAAGGCTTCCTGGAGGAGGTGGGGTAAACTTTGTTCTCGCAGATTTAGTATCTGGAGGGAGTCCCAGGCTTAGAGAACCAGGTGAACAAGGGGTCAGAAGGGAGGAGAGAGTCCAATTCAGGGGGAGAGTTGAGGGTGGAGTCCTGTTAGAAGGTGACTTTGGGAGGGGTAGCCAAGCAGTTGCAGGGGTGGGGATTATGATGGTGGAGAATTTTCAAGCCCTCTGCCATCAGCACGATCTGGGGGAAGGTGGGAGATGCCTAGCAAAGAGGAAGCACAGAAAAAGCATGGGCCTGCGAGTCGGGGGGCCTGAGTTCTAAGCCACTTACCTTGTGTGACCTTGGACAAGACACTCTACTTCTCTGTGCCTCGATATCCTCATCTGTAAAAACAGGGATTCAATATTTCTTCTTCCTCCTAATTGGACTGTGAACCCTATGTGGGGCAGAGACCGAGTCCAACCTGATTGACTTTGTATCAACTCCAGCGCTTAGAACAGTGCTTGACACCTAGAAAGCGCTTAACAAATACGATAATGACCCAATGTGTTTAAAGCAGGGCTTGACACCTAGAAAGTGCTTAACAAATACAATAATAATTATCCAGCACTTAGGACAGTGCTTGCCATCTAGTAAGCACTTAACAAATACAATAAGGATCCAGCGCTTAGAATTGTACTTTCCATGTACTTAATACAGTGCTCTGCACACCGTAAGTGCTCAAACAATAATATGATTGAGTGAATGAATGAATGAACAGCACCTGACACACTGTAAGCATTTAGCGAAGCATTAATTACCCACCCCTGAGAACAGTGCTCGACACCTAGTAAGTGCTTAAGAAATGCAATAATTATCCAGTGCTTAGAGCAGTGCTTGAAACATAATAAGAGCTTAGTAAATGGAATAATTAGTAATTCATGGAAATCTTGAAAAAATCCCAAATGGGGGCCCAAGTCAGAAGGAGAGTTTGGAGGAGCAGCTTGTCTCCCCTAGGCACAGTGCCCTGTCACAGGCAGTGATCTCCTCTTGACCTACTGGGCTCTAATCCCAGCTCCACCACTTGCCTGTTGTGTGACCTTGGGCAAGTCACTTCTGTGTGCTTCAGTTGCCTCATCCGTCAGTTGGGATTCAATACCTGTTCTCCCTCCTACTTATACTGTGAGCCCCATCTAGGACAGAGACTTGATCTGACCTAATTACCTTGCATCTCCCCTGTGACAAACATCACCATTATTAATAGTGATAATCAGGTCAGACACAGTCTCTGTCCCCTATGAGGCTCACAGTCTAACAGAACAGGGATGGAATCCCCATTTTACAGATGAGAAAAGTGAGGCCAGAGAAGTTAATTAACCTATCGGAGGACACGCATCAGAGTTAGAACCCAGGCCTTGAGACTCCCAGGCCCGTGTTCTTTGTAGAAGGCCGTTGGTGTTGCCCATCTACAATGTTCATTCATTCAATAGTATTTATTGAGCGCTTACTATGTGCAGAGCACTGTACTAAGCGCTTGGAATGAACAAGTCGGCAACAGATAGAGACAGTCCCTGCCCTTTGACGGGCTTACAGTCTAATCGGGGGAGACGGACAGACAAGAACAATGGCAATAAATAGAGTCAAGGGGAAGAACATCTCGTAAAAACAATGGCAACTAAATAGAATCGAGGCGATGTACATTTCATTAACAAAATAAATAGGGTAATAAATATATACAGTTGAGCGGATGAGTACAGTGCTGAGGGGATGGGAAGGGAGAGGGGAAGGAGCAGAGGGAAATGGGGGAGGGTTAAGCTGCGGAGAGGTCAAGGGGGGGTAGTACAGGGAGTAGAGGGAGAAGAGGAGCTCAGTCTGGGAAGGCCTCTTGGAGGAGGTGAGTTTTAAGTAGGGTTTTGAAGAGGGGAAGAGAATCAGTTTGGCGGAGGTGAGGAGGGAGGGCGTTCCGGGACCGCGGGAGGACGTGGCCCGGGGGTCGACGGCGGGATAGGCGAGACCGAGAGACGGTGAGGAGGTGGGCGGCGGAGGAGGGGAGCGTGCGGGGTGGGCGGTAGAAAGAGAGAAGGGAGGAGAGGTAGGAAGGGGCAAGGTGATGGAGAGCCTCGAAGCCTAGAGTGAGGAGTTTTTGTTTGGAGCGGAGGTTGATAGGCAACCACTGGAGTTGTTTAAGAAGGGGAGTGACATGCCCAGATCGTTTCTGCAGGAAGATGAGCCGGGCAGCGGAGTGAACAATAGACTGGAGCGGGGCGAGAGAGGAGAGAGAGGAGGATGGAATGGGGGAGACTGAACCCCTGGATTTTGGCTACCAGGTCCACCTGTCACAGGCAGGGAATGGGAAATAGCTGTAATTTATTTATATTAATGTCTGTCTCCCCTCTAGACGTAAGCTCATTGTGTGCAAGGAATATGCCTGCTTATTGTTATATTCTATTCTCCCAAGTGCTTAGTACGGTGCACTGCACATAGTAAGTGCTCTATAAATACGATTGAATAAATTAATGGAAAGAACTGAAAGGGAAGAAATGGGATGGAAATGGGAGGGGGTGGGGCCCTGAGGGGGTGAGGCCTGTCACTCACTGAAGTGGGATTGTGCCCTGGGACCGGGATCTTGTCTCCCCCAACCCCCCAACCCCTCTTTAATAACACCCCCAGTGGTAATAAGCGGTTACTATGTGCCAAGCAGTATACTAAGTGCTGGGGTGGATACAAGCAAATCGGGTTGTACACAATCCCCATCCCATGTGGGGCTGAGAGTCTCAATTCCCATTTTACAGATGAGGTAACTGAGCCATAGAGAAGTAAAGTGACTTGCCCAAGGTCTCACAATAGACATGAGTGCCAGAAGTCAGCTGTCCCCTGGATAGAGCCCAAAGTCCTTGGAGGCTGGGTTGGGATGTGGGGGGCAAGGGACCCCAGGCCCCCTCCCTCCTTGGGCCTGTGGCCACTGTCTTCTGGAATCACAGCATCACATCTGGCTTCTAAGCCCAGCTCTGTCCTGGATTTTCACTGCAACTTTTGGCTACTCACTCACCACTCTGGGCTTCACTATCCTTCAGTCAATCAATCATATTTATTGAGTGCTTACTTTGTGCAGAGCACTGTACAAAGCACTTGGGCAAGTGCAATACAACAGCACTGTTAGACACATTCCTTTAAAGCAGTCAATCACCTTGCCCTCTCCTACCTCAACTCATTGCTCTCCTACTACAAGCTAGCCTGTACACTTCACTCCTCTGCTGCTAACCTTCTCACTGTACCTCCATCTCCTCTATCTCCCCGCCACCGACCTCTCACCCATGTCCTGCCTCTGGCCTAGAATGCCCTCCCTCCTCATATCTGACAGATAATGACTCTTTCTCCACTTCAAAGCCTTACTGAAGGCACATCTCCTCCAAGAGGCCTTCTCTGACTAAGCCCTCCTTTCCTTTTCTCCCACTCCCTTCTGTGTCATCATGATTTACTCCCTTTCATTCTTCCCCGCTCCCAGCCCCACAGGACTTATGTATATATCTGTCATTTATTTATTTGTATTAATGTCTGCCTCCCCTCTGCTAGACTGTAGACTCATTGTGGCCGGGGAATTTATCTGTTTATTGTTGTATTGTACTCTCCCAAGTGCTTGGCACAGTGCTCGGCACACGGTAAGCGCTCGATAGTTATGAATGACTGCCCACAACGAGCGTACAATCTAAAGGGGATGGAGAATGTCCTTCGCCAGCCCCTCTCTGCCTCCTGGGGACAGTGAAGTGGAGAACAGGGGGGTTCTGGACTCTGCAAGGAGGTGTGATTTACTCCAGGAGACATGACCATTCCTTATCTATGTCACCACACCCTTGGGTGTGTGTGGCTGAAAAGTCCCTGAGGCCTCCCTGGGGACGGGCTCCGTTCCCAGACTCTATAAACTCTGACCTCCTGGGCCTGGGGACCCTGAGAGGTCAGCCTGGCCTCTGGAAGTTGGAGGCCCTCCCTCTTCCTTCCTCAGCAAGTCTAACCTCCACCTCTACTTCGGGGGGATGGGGGTGGGGAATGGGTGTCAGCATGTGGGATTCCTGGGAGAGACGGCGAATGTCAGAGCCACAGAAGGCCTCCATCTGAAGAGACTTCATTCATTCTATCATTCATTCGTATTTATTGAGCACCTACTGCGTACAGTCATATTTATTGGCAGCTTACTGTGTGCAGAGCACTCTTCTAAGCATTTGGGAGAGTACAATAAGGCAGTAAACGGACACATTCCCTGCCCATGATGAGCTTTCGGTCTAGAGGTGGGAAGACAGACCTTCATATTAATAAGTAAATTACAGATATGTACATAATTTCCTGGGCATGGGAGAGGGAATGAATAAAGGGAATCAGGGTGAGGCAGAAGGGAGTGGGAGAAGAGGAAAGGGACGCTTAGTCAGGGAGACTTCTTGGAGGAGATGTGCCTCCAATAAGGTTTTGAAGAGGAAGAGAGTAACTGTTGAGGCTAGAAGGAGTTATGGAGGCGGCCAGGGAAAAGTGGGTTGCAGAGGGAATGGGAGAAGGCTTCCTGGAGGAGGCCGGTGAGGGAGGGAGCAGGGCAGAGAGGTGGGGCCAAGCAGGAGTGGGGCCCTGGGGGCTTCCTGGGGTTCCCAGGAAGCCAACTCTGACTGGAGTGGGCAGGGTGGGCTGGGGTCCCGGGACAGGGAGGGCAGAGGTGAGCCATGAGATGGAGTGCCAGTTTGGGTCAGGGCCCGTGGCAGTGGCAAATGAAATGAGCAGCGGCCCGGCTGGCTGGAGCGCCAGGATCGGGTTACCGTGCCGCCCTCGCCATTGTCACTGTGCCCACAGTTGGCGTGGTTAGCGGTTCTGGTTACATTCGGTCGCTCGGAGGGGGTTGCCCAGAGAGACTGCTAATTCCCTCTTCCTCCCGCCCCCTTCCGCAGGCCCCCAGAGTGGAAAATTCCTGACTGCGGGCACAGGGGTAATAGTCCCGGCTGGCGGGGGCAGGAATTCTCCTCCTTCCCACCCGCCCCACCGGAACCCCCCACTCTCCGGGAGCGGGTTCCATCTTGGGCCTGGTGAGTTGCCTGCAAATGGGGGCTCTGGGTACCCCTCTGATGGTTCTCTGACCTCTGACCCCTGCTTCTCATTGAGTCACTTTGTGCGCTTCTTCCTACCTGGCCCAGGAGGGCCGGGGGAGAGGAGGGCATGTGCAGGAGTAAACCAAGAGCGAGCAATTTATGTCCTATGTCGGCCAGGATGCCATTCCTGGCCAGGTGGTTTTCTGGTTTGGGATCCCACTTCAGGACTCGGGCAGGAGTGGCACGGTGGGGGGCGGGGGGGCACGCTCCATGATCCACACTCCCTTGGTCCGATGAGGGATTCGGGTACACACGGATACGGAGTCCCATCCTCATACCCTTACAGAGACACCCACAGGCATAGTTTCAGGGAGACCCTAAGATAACCTGGGTCATGTCTCCTAAGAAGCAGGTGGCAGTCTCTATTTTTTCCCCCTAAAAAGTGGTATTTGTTGAGTGCTTACTATGTATTCTAAGCACTGGAGAGGTAACAAGTTTATCAGTTTGGATGCAGTCCCTATCCCACAGTCTCCCAGTCTAAATTGGAGGGAGGAGGATTTAATTCCCATTTTACAGATGAGGTAACTGAGGCACAGAGAAGTAAAGTGACTTGCCCAAGGTCACACAGCCGGAAAGTAGTGGGACTCGGTTTAGGACTCAGGCACTCTGACTTCCAGGCCTGTGTGATTTTCACTGGGCCATGCTGCTCCTCTACTGCTTCTTGAGCAAGTCATCTAGTGTCTCTGTGCCTCAGTTGCCTCATCTGCAAAATAGGTATTCAATTCCTGCTCTCCCTGCTACTTAGACTGTGAGGCCCATGTGGCTCACGAAAACGTTCAGGACACAATTCCTTACTCCTCAAGAAACTCAAGTGGTTGCTCTTGTTCTCCCTGCTACTTAGACTGTGAGCCCCATGTGGCTCACGAAAACGTTCAGGACGTTTCCCTACTCAAAAAACTCAAGTGATTGCCCATCCACCTCCACATTAAGCAAAAACTCCTCACCATTGGCTTTAAAACACTGTCACCTTGCCCCCTTCTACCTCACCTTGCTACTCTCCTACTACAACCTAGCCCGCACACATTGTTCCTCTAAATGCTAACCTTGTCACTGTTCCTTGCTCTTGTCTATCTCGCCGCCAACCCCTTGGCCACGTCCTGCCTCTGATTTATAACGCTCTCCCTCCTTCAATCCGACAATTACTTTCCCCTCCTTCAAGACCTTATTAAAGGGACATCTCCTCCAAAAGGCTTTCCCTAAGCCCCCCTTTCCTCTTCTCCCACTCCCTTCTGTGTCACCCTAACTCGTTCCCCTTGTTCTTCCTCTCTCCCAGCTCACAGCATTTATGTACATATCTGTAATCTATGTATTTATACTAATGTCTGTCTCCCCACCTTCTAGACTGTTGTGACCAGGAAATATGTATATTTATTGCTGTAGTGTACTCTCCTGAGAACTCAGTACAGTGCCCTGCACACAGTTAGTGTTCAATAAATACAATTGAATGAATGAATGAATGAATGTCTTATCAGGGTTAAGATTTATCCTTCCCTCATTTCAGTGAATTTTGTAAAGATCCCAGTGAGTTTTATTAATTTATATTTGTGTGTCCTCCTTTAGACTGTAAGCACACTGTGAGCAGGGAATATATCTGTTTATTGTTATATTGTACTCCCCCAAGCATTTAGTACCATGGTCTGCACGTAGTAAACATTCAATAAATATGATTGAGTGACTGACTCTGCACACAGTAAGTGCTCAATAAATACCATAAAAAAATCCCTAAATTCCTTCAGCAATTAGACTAAACACAATTTCAGCCTTTCAAAGGGCCAGTGTTGGATATTTTCCCTTTTTTCCATACTCTCCACCCTCCAGACAGAGTCCCCTCTTCTTCTCCCATTTCCCCTCCTCCCCCCACCTCGAGTCTTCACCCTGCTCCTCTATCCCCAACCAGAAAGGGCACTCTTCTGGAAAGCTGAGCCTTAAAGTGCTCCTGGGCAATAGCCTGTCACTGGTTAATGGTAATAATAGCAATTGTGGGCTCTCTTATTATTTGAATGCTACTTATTAAGTCAGGCACTGGACTGGGGGAGATGCAAGATAATCAGGTTGGATGCAGGCCCTGTCCCACAGGGGCCCACAGTCTAAGTCAGAGATAGGAAGATTTAATCCCCATTTTACAGACGAGGTAACTGGGGCCCAGAGAAATGAAGTGAATTGCCCAAGGTCACACAGCAGGCAAGTGGCAGAGCTGGGATTAGAACCCAGGTCCCCTGACTCCCAGGCCCATGCTCTTTTCACTAAACACTTACTGCTGGGTTAAGCACCAGCTCCACCTGGCTTTCCAACCGTAATATCGTGGTTCAAGGGGGTGTCGGGCCCAATCTGAGAATAAATACCTGGCATGGGAAGGAGGAAGTTCTGTTTTGCCCACTGGTCATTGCCCTTCATGGTCCACCCTGATATTCGATACTGGCCTGGCTACCCCCAGTCCTCTTCCAGACACTCCGGGGGACTTTAACATTCACCAGGCTCCCCTGGATGGCCTCAATCAATTGTATTTATTGAGAGTTTACTGTGTGCAGAGCACTGTACTAAGCACTGGGAATAGACACGTTCCCTGCCCACAGAGAGCTTACAGTCTAGAGAGGGGAGTCAGACATTCACATCAGTAAAATAAATTAGGGATATGTACATAAGTGTTGTGGGACTGAGGGAAGAGGGAATAAAGGGAGCAAATCCAGATGCAAGAGTGATGCAGAAGGGAATGGGAGAAGGGGAAAAGAGGGCTCAGTCGGGAAAAGTCTCCTGGAGGAGATGCACCTACATTAAAGCTTGGAAAGTGGGGTGAATAATCGTCTGTGGGATATGAAGAGGGAGGGCTTTCTAGGACAGAGGCTGAGGCTAGGATAGGGGCAGGGGGCCAAAGATAGAGGCTTGAGGACCATGAAGCAGCAACAAGTCCCAAGAAGCAGCATGGCCTATTAAGAAAGGGCACAGGATTGGGAGTCAGAGGACCTGGGTTCTAATCTCACCTCCTCCACTTGCCTGCTGTATGACCTTGGGCAAGTCATGTACCTTCTCTGTGACTCGGCTTCCTCGTCTGTAGAATGGGAATTCAATACCCGTCCTCCCTCCTACTTAAACGGCAAGGCCCTTGCGGCAGAAGAACTGTGTCCAACCTCACGATCTTGACTGTACTCCAGCATTTAGTACAGTGCTTGGCACACACAGGCACTTTGCAAATACCACAGTTATTATCAACAATCGGCCCGGCTAGTTCTGGGAGAAATTAGGTTTAGCATCACCATCCTCCCCGTCTCACAAGCCCGTAACCTCGGCGTTATCCTTGACGCGTCTCTCTCGTTCAACACGCATATTCAGTTCGTCGCCAGATCCCCTGTCGGTTCAACCTTAACGGCATCGCTAAAATCCACTCTTTCTTCTCCATCCAAACCGCTACCATGTTAAGCCAAGCACTTCTCCTACCCCGCTTTGATTACTGCATCGGCCTCCTCGCTGACCACTCTGCCTCCCGTCTCTCCCCGTTCCAGTCCGGAATTCACTCTGCTGCCCTTATTATTTTTCTACAGAAATGTTCAGTCCACGTTTCCCCCCTCCTCAAGAACCTCCATCCACCTCTGCATTGGACAGAAGCTCCTTATCGTCGGCTTTAAAGCGGTCGATCGCCTACGTTACCTCCCTGATCTCCTATTATAACCCAGTTCACTCTTCCAACGCCAACCTATTCACTATACGTTGATCTCCTCTTGTCACCACCGGCCCGTGTCCTCCCTCTGGCCTGGAACCCCCTCCCTTTTCGTATCTGACAGACCATCGCTCTCCCCATCTTCAAAGCCCTCTCAAAGTCCCATCTCCAGGAAGCCTTTTCTGACTAACCTCTGGTCTCCCCTCTCTAATCTCTCTCCATAAATACCCCGGATTGATTGATTGCCCGCTTCCAGTGTGGGTTTCAGGGCTGACGAGCAAGTCCCGGTCTGGGGCACAGGAAGCCGTGGATGGTGCAGGCTGTGGGTCGACACGGTCCAGGGTCACGGGAGGCCTGTAACCCAGGGGCCCCTTCCCTTCCTCCACCCCTCCCCGTGCCCCCACAGACCCATGTAGTGTTTCTGCCCTTTGGCTCCTCCCCAGACCGCTCCATCTGGCTGTTTCCCAGCAGGACTAGGAATTCCTCTTCTCCACCCAGGACAGATCCCTATCTCTGAGACTGCGGGTCTGCTGTTTACACTAGCACATGCATACAAGCACACACATTCTCTCTTCACATGCACACACACTCTCCCTTCACAAACACATATCCTCATGCACACACTTTCGCATAAGCACGTGTACACACGCTCACATACTCTCACTCACGTTTACACTCCCACGCACTCTCACACACACTTTCCCACCCACTCACACATGCCTATACACTCTCACACACACTTTTACACCCACCCACAAATGAGTGCACACACACACTCACATGCCCATCATCACACACACACACTCTCACACACACACACACACACACAATCACACATACACATATACACTCCCACTCCCACATATGCACACACACACTCCCACATATGTATATGTATACATTCCCACTCCCACACACTCACACACACACACACGTGTTCACCTACAGACCCACTCACCTGGCACTCAGACACTCATCCACAGGGCGCTGTCTCTCCCACAGGCCGGCCTTCCCCATCCCACATCTCTCCAATTGAGATCTGGGGATCCAGCTTCTCTTGGGCAGACGATCTGTATTTCCTGTGACCAACTGCGCTGGCCCAGGCGCTGCCAAGAGAGGTAGCGTGGCTGTGACCTGTTAATCCGAAGACGTCCCCAGTCGACTACAGCGGCCCCGCCCGCCCCTCACCATCACCGCCAGTAAGTCCGTCAGTCAGTCAGTGGTATTTATTGAGCGTTTACTGTGAGTAGAGCCCTGTACTAAGCGCTTGAGAGAGCTCCACCTCCCTGGCACATCCCTGGGACCACCCAGCACAGCAACAGGAGACCTCGGGCTCATACCAGGCCCCTCCCCAGGGAGTCCTTGCGTCGGACCACCCCAGGCCAGAGAGGTGGGTGGCCAATCCACTGGGTTGGGAGCCCAAGTGGACGCTTCTTCTGGCCAGGCAACCCAGTTCCTTCTGGTCCAGCAGATTAGATGGCAATGCCTCTGCCCTGGCCTTGCTCACCTTTCCCTCCCCATCTCCCTCACTCCCACCCTTCCTCTATTACCACACTCCTTCCAGGGACAGAGGCCCTGGGGACTCAGAATCCCATTGAGAAGTAGAAAAGCAGGGGCCTGGAAGTCAGAAGGACCTGGGGGGGGGGGGTCTAATCCTAGCTCCGAGTCTGCTGTGTGACCTTGGGCAAGTAACTTCACTTTTTTGGGCCTCAGTTACCTGATCTGTAAAATGGGGATTAAGACCGTGAGAACCACGTGGGACAGGGGCCATGATCAGCCTGATTAACTTGTATCTACCTCAGCGCTAACAAATACCATTACCATTAAATCTGTGTGGCCTGGGATCCGGAGACAGGGGGCTAGATGACAAGACCCCTCACCCCTCCTTCTACCCTCTCTGGGCCTCCTGGTCAACCCTTGTATGATTCCGCGTGACGCTTTCTCCCCCCCGCAACCCCTCCCCTCTCTGGGCCCAGAGGCGTATGAGGAGATGATGCCAGGGACCCCCCTCCCCCACCCATCCTTGCAGAAGGGGCACCCCACCCTGGAAAAGGAGGCTCAGTTTCTGAACGGCGGAAGCAGCCCTGGCACACATGGAAAACCGCTGCCTGGGCCCCGGGATCAATGAGTTCTCTGTCCCTTGGCAAGCTTCCCGCAAGAGATCGCCCGCCCCATCTCCTTTCCTCGAGACCCCCTCCGGGGATTTCCACCTGGGACCCAACTCCGGCTGGGGGCCGGGGGAGAGGGTAAACAGGATATGGCTGGCTTACACACGAGGCCTGGGATGCCGGCGGGGAAGTAGAGGCGAGGAGAAGGAGGGGAAGAAGGAGGAGGAGGAGGGGTGGGGGGGTCGGGGCGGGGAAGGCATTCCAAGCTTGAGGGATGGCGTGTGTGCCAGCTCAGAGGCAGGAAGGCTCATGTTCGGGGAACACAGGGACGTGGGGAGAGATAAGGACTGGAAGTTCTGGGGCTGTGGAGCCCTGGGGCATCTAGGGGGTCTGGGAGGTCTGGGGGGGCGAGGGGAGCCCTCCGAGACACAGATAGAAGTCTTGCCCAGAACCTCAAATCCGACAGACAATTCCTCTCCCCTCTTTCAAAGTCTTATTGAAGGCACATCTCCTCCAAGAGGCCTTCCCTAAGCCCCCCTTTTCTCTTCTCCCACTCCTGACTTGCTCCTTTTGTTCTTCACCCCTCCCAGCCCTTTGGCACTTACGTACGTATCTGTATCTGTCATTTATTTATTAATATTAATGTCTGTCTCCCCTCCTCTAGACTGCAAGTGTGTGAGCAGGGGATGTGTCTGTTTATTCTTGTACTGTACTCTCCCAAGTGCTTAGAACAGTGCTCTGCACACAATAAGCACTCAACGAATCCGATCGAACGACTGAATCAATAGAAGGGCAGCCTGGATTCCCTCTTGCCCCCTGGAATAGGAGAGTGATATGGTCAACATGTGGGAGAGAGAACGGGGCCAGGGAGAGGCAGGGGGATTTTCCAAGTCTCTCTTTTTCTGGGAAGGTCTCCCTCCCCCACCCCCATCTTCCCACCAGTTCTGTCCCTTAAGCTCCCCTCTGGCCCCTGTCCAGGCAACTGTGAGCTCTGGGTTGAAAGGGCTGTGGTCCCTGCCCTTGAAGTGGGGTGGTGAGGAGGAGGGAGTCGATTGTTCATCAGGACCACGCCAAGTCCATAGTCAGTGATGAAGGGATTGCGCAGGGAGGGATGACGGGCAGGCGGGAAGGTGGGGTGACTCAGCCCTACCTTGCGTTTTATCGGGAAGCCTTTGGGGTTCCACTCACTCTGGTGCTCTGCTGCCCAGCTTCCCGGCCTCATTGTGAGGCAACATCCTCCCCCTCATACGGGTAGGGAAACTGAGGCTCAGAGAGGGTGAGCGACCCGCCCGTGGCCTCCCAGCTAGTCAGGGGCGGTGACAGGCCTCAAACCCGAGTCTCCAGGTTGCCAGCCCGGACAGGACTCTGCCTGCCAGGCTGCCTTGCCCAAGGAATCTGATAGCAGGGAGGGAAGGTGAGAGGGAAGGGGAGATGAGAGGCAGAGTCAGGCTGGAGGCTGAGGGGATCTGACCAGTGGCAGAGTTCCACGACTGGGAGGAGTGTTTGGGTCAGAGGGGATGGTGGTAAGAAGGGGGGACCGGGAGGCTAAACGATCCAGCACAGAGAGCCTGATTGTTCCACACTCCCTCTGATGACCAACTTCTGCTTAAGCAGGAGGGATAGAGATTAAATCCCTGGAAGAACTTCCTAGTAGGGTTTGAGGTACTGCCAAGAGAAATTGAGGAAATCTTGAAATCTCAAGAAAGGTGTTCCACATCAGGGGAGTCACCCCATTGGCCTTTCTGGCACTTGCCGGGTAGTTGAGGTGACCCAACTTCCTACATACTGCTCCCAGAACATTTTTCAGCCAAGATTTCAGGTTCTGCCAGCCCTGGAGCAGAGCGCTCGGGGGACAGAACTGAGCATCTTGGGCAGTGTAAGATCCTTGCTCAACAAGAGCATTTTTTGAGCATCTACTGTGTGCAGAGCACTGTACTAAGCGCTTGGGAGGGTACAATAGGGTTAGAAGACATTATCCCTGCCCTTAAGGAATTTTATAGTCTAGTGGAGTAGGTAGAAGTTAAAATAGATGAAGTAATAGGGTATATGAGTTTAGACCACAAGGGCTCCAGGTGGTTGTGGTAATATAAGAGTTTAGGTGGCACAGAAGGGCTGAGGTGACAGTTGGTGGATTAAAGAGGTGGGAAGATGTAAGATTACACTGTAAGAGAAGATCTAGTGGAAAGAGCCCAAGTCTGGGAATCAGATCTGGGTGCTAATCCCAGCTCGGCTATTTACCTACTGCGTGACCTTGGACAAGTCACTTCGCTTTTCTGCACCTCAGTTCACTTAACGCCTGAAGCCAGCACTGACGGCCTCCCTGCCTCTCTGCCAGACCTCTCTGCTTAACTGAACAATAATAATAATAATAATAAGTACTTACTGTGTGCCAAGCTCTGTTTTAAACGCTGGGGTAGATGTAAGTTAATCAGGTTGGACACAGTCCCCTGGCTCACACTCTTAATCCCCATTTTACTAGATGAGGTAACTGAGGCCCAGAGAAGTTTAGTGACTTGCCCAAGGCCACACAGCGGACTTGAGGCAGAGGGGGGATTAGAACCCATGTCCTTCTGACTCCCAGTTCTATGCTCTATCCACTAAGCGATGCTGTTTTCTAAAGACCTCCCTCCTCCAAGAAGCCTTTGCAGATTACCCCTATTGAATCTCCCTCTAAGCCCCTCCGTCTCTCCAGTAGCCAGTGGTTAGTGTTTGCATGTTTCTATGGTCTTTGGAAGTCCAAATGACTCGACTTAGATGAACATATTTTGGACACGTCATCAGGAGGACTAATTCTCTGGAGAAGACACTAATGTTAGGAAAAGTCCAGGGAAAATGTGGAAGAGGCAATCCGGCAGCTAGATTGATAGAGACCATGACAACGATAATGGAAGAACCATTAGAAATGTTGAGGTTTATGGCAGAGGACAGGACATTCTGGAGAAACTATATCCTTGGAGTCGCTATGAATCGGAAATGAATCGACGGCCCCTAATAAATAATAAATAAATAAAGGGAAAATTCAGAAGAGGGAAGGGGGCTTTAAAATGGGCTATGTCCCTGCCTCTTCCCCCCCCACAACGCTCCCCCAGGTAGCCAACTGGCTGGTCTCACATCCCAATTCCGTTCTCTCCCTGACTGAGGAGAGACTTGTCCACAGCAGTCTCAGACTAAGACACACAAGTCCAAAACCTCTTGATTTTGAGTCTCTTCAGGTTCAGAGACATTATCTAATTCCCACCTGGGTCTTCTTTCCCTGTACAGTGCTTTGAATACAATAAGTGCTTAATAAGCTCAATAAGCACTTACTACTACTACTTCTACTCTTCTTTGGTAGAAAGAAAGTCCAATTTGGGTGTGTCCAGGTGAGGTATCACTGGGTATCATTTGGGGATCAGTTATCTCCTCTGTAAAATGGGGATTAAGACTGTGAGCCCCATGTGGGACCTGGACTATATCCAACCTGATTAGCTTGTGTCTACTCTAGTGCTTAGTACAATGCCAGACACTTAGTGAGTGCTTAACAAATAGCATTTAACAAAAAAATCGATCTTAAATCTGCACCTCTCTGAATCAACGAGCCCTCAGCTGCATGATATATCCTGGCATCAGATCATCAAATTGGGCACGACTCTCCATTGGCATAGTTTAGCATATCTCAATCTGTCTGGGCAGTGGGGAGGTTGGGGAGGGGGGCTGTGTTGGATTGAGAAAAGAAAGGTTTATTTGAGACTAGCGGTTTCCGACTATGGTATTCTAGGGACCGTTGACACGGCTTTGGGGCTGACCCTGTGCATCACTGCCCAGAGAAGCCTTGATCTTATCAATCAAGCAATCAATCAGTTTGCGGTATTGAGTTCTTACCATGTGCCGAGCACTGTATTAAGTGCTTGGGAGAGTACACTACAACAGAGTTGGCAGACCCCTTCCCCGCCCACAGTGAATTTAGAGTCTAGAGGGGGAAATTTGTTTGTGTTTTGATGTGTGTCTTTCTACTTGTGTGTATCCAGCTTCCCTGAGGACAGGGATGGATTCTTCTCCCTCCAGTCTGTCTCCCATCACCATTAGAGGGAGGAATGTGTGAGTGTGTGTGTGTGTGTGTGTGTTTGTCCCCTGTCTTCTCCATCAGACTTTCAGTCCTTCCAGGGCAGGAATCCAGTCTTCAAATCCCTCTGTCCCTCCTCCCAAGGCCTGGTAAAGGGCTCTCTCTCCATGTAGATGCCAGGCAAATGGCAAATGCCATGGAAACAAATGTCATGGAAACAAAGGCCTTGGAGGAGAAGAGCACAAAGAACACCATGGAGAAGAAGACCAGAGAGAACACCCCAGAGAAGAATTGCTCCAGAAGAAAAGGCCCGAGAGGAGAATGTGACTGAGACCCATGTCCCATCTCAGGTCTGCAGGGGGGGATTGGTTAATAATAATGTTGGTATTTGTTAAGCGCTTACTTTGTGCCAAGCACTGTTCTAAGCGCTGGGGTAGACACAGGGGAATCAGGTTGTCCCACGTGGGGCTCACAGTCTTAATCCCCATTTTACAGATGAGGTAACTGAGGCACAGAGAAGTTAAGTGACTCGCCCACAGTCACACAGCTGACAAGTGGCAGAGCCGGGATTCGAACTCATGACCTCTGACTCCGAAGCCCAGGCTCTTTCCACTGAGCCACGTGGTTCTTTCCACCTTCCTGCCGAGGAGGGGACGGACAGGTCGGCAAGACCCTTGGTTCACCAACTCCTCATCCCAGTCCCCTGACTGGGCTGCAGAATAACTCCAAGGGCAGCCCAGCTCCTGTACCTTCGGAGCCCTGGCCATGATTGTAAACTCACTGTGGGCAGGGAAAGTGTCTACCAACTCTGTTATGTAGTACTCTTTCACATGTTTAGTACAATACTCTGTGCACAGTAAGCATTCAATAAATGCCATTGATTGATTGATTGCCTGACTGGACAGAGTGGGCCCCATTCAAAGGGGGATCAGCAGAGCCTGGACCCCCAAGCCAACCTCCCGACAAGATGGTGCCTTGGCCAAGCACTAGAACCATCATGGCCCTGAGTGGTCCGGATGAGGGACTTGGGTCTGGGCACCACCGATGGTCTCCCTGCGAGTGCCCCTGGCTCGAACTAGGGATTCGGAGTGCCTGGGGGAAAGGGGGAGTGGAGGGTATCAGGGTGTCAGCTGCTGGCCTGGAGCTCAGGGAGGGTACAGGAGCGCTTTGACCATTCTTGCCCAGTTGCTGACCTTGGGGCTAGGGTCTGACGTTCGTCCCCCTCCCCATCACGGTCCATGCCAGGAGGGAGCTCACGGGCCACATGAGCAGGGAGGGGTCAGGGCAGGGGGACCTGAGGGTGGGTGAGCAATTTCTTCCGGGTCACCAGGGAGCATGAATTAGGGCTAGAGCCTGACCCCACGGTGGGGCCAAGGAGGGGAGACTGGAAGGAGATTGACGAGGAGGAGGAGGAAGAGGAAGAAGAGGAGGAGGGAAAGCCTGCTTTCAAGAACACAGGCCTAGGCCTCCATCCATTACCCTTGGGAAGCAGTGTGGCCTAGTGGGAAGAGCGCAGCCTTGGAGCCCAGAGGAGCGGGGTTTTAAACCCGGTTCTGCCATTTGTCTGCTCTGTGTCCTTGGACGAGTCACTTAACTCTTCTGTGCCTCTGTCTCCAATTCAAAACCTGTTCTCCTTTTCCACTTAGACTGTGAGCCCCATGTGGAACCAGGACTCTGTCTAACCTGATTACCTTGTATCTACCCCAGTGCTTAGTATACAGTGCTTGGTACATAGTAAATGCTTAACAAATACCATAAAAATGTATTGACTGATTGGCACAATGATCTTCATGTGTAAGGTGGGACTGTGTCTGGCCTAATAATAATCATCACAGTACTTGTTAAACTCTTACTATGTGCCAAACACTGTTCTCAGGACTGGGATAGATACAAGTTAATTTAGTTGGACACAGTCCCTGTCCCACATGGGGCTCACATTCTTAATCCCCATTTTACAGATGAGGTCATTGAGGCCCAGAGAAGTAAAGTGAATGGCCCAAGGTCACACAGCAGACAAGTGGCAGAGCCGGGATTAGAATCCAGTTCCTTCTGACTCCCAGGCCCGTGTTCAAAGCACTGGGCCATGTCCCTTCTCTCCCGGGTGTGCACATGCTTCCACTAGGCTACGCAGTTATCTTGTATCTCTCCCAGTCCCTTCTTCACTGCTTGGCACATAGTAAGCACCTAGCAGATATTATTATTATTACCTCTCCTACGGCAGCAAATGCCAAACAGCAATACCCCCAGTCTCAGCAATATCCCAAACCCCTGGCCTGCCCCCTTGGCCTTCTTCCTCTCCTTGTCCTGGGCAGTTGCAGGGTGTCTCTCCTCTGTTCTGCCTCCGGCGACTCTGGCATTTAATTATCCTAATCTGGCTCCTCTAGCACATCCATTAAGTATGAGGGGAAAGGGTTGGATCCCGGGGTGTGTCCACCGGCTGTGCAAAGGCAGATCTCAGGCAGCACCCAAGGAGGCCAGGACAGGCGAGGTGAGCCCCACCCCCTCCTGAGGAAAACTAGAGCTGGGTGGAGGCGGGCGGGGGTCTAGTGAGGAAGGGGGACCCAATCCACCCATCGATGGTATTTATTGAGCACTATCTGTGTGCAGAGTACTCTACTAGTGCTTGGGAGAGTACGACACAACAGTATTACAGACACATTCCCCGCCCACAGCGAGTTTACAGTCTTGAGGGGAGCGGGTCTAAGCCTGGGAATTTCGATGGCCACTGGAGTAGGACAGCCCCAGAAGTCATGCCAAGGGAGAGGAGACGGTCTCAAGGAAGGGGATCTCCAGGGGACTCCTGAGCAGACCTGGACCTCCCAGGCTGCCGGAGACACTAAGACCCAGCCCAACCAGGCAGTTGTCTCTGCTGGGTCTCACGAAGCGTAGGGACAGGAGGAGGGGGAAGGGAAAGAGATTTCTGAGGTTTGAGATTGTGAACTCGTTATGGACAGGGAATGTATCTGTTGTTACATTATACTCTCCCAAGAGCTTAGTACAGTGCTTTGCCCACAGTCAAGCACTCAATAAATGTGATTGAATAAATGAGCCATGGTCGGAACAAGCAAGGAGAAGCCAGATGCCGGGGGAAGGAGCACTGATTTTTCGGTGTGAACAGCTCTGGCTCTGGTGGTAAGTGGACACAGCTGTGAGGACTCCCGGCCCATGTGATTCACGGTTCGCTCCTCCTGACGTCACGGGAGGGCCGAGGAACCGGTTTGGGCCCGCGGAGCGCCAGCTCGCCTCCGTTTCCCAGGAACCCAGCTCTGTTCCGGGAGGGACCAGGGCAGGAAAAGTTGATTTGGAAAAAAACAGTGTTTTGTGTATGTGTGTGTGTATCTGTGTATGTGTATCTGTGTGTGTGTGGTGTGTGTGTTCAAGAATGTGTGCAAGAATGCATATGCCTGAATGTGTGTGCAAGTGCATGTGAATATGTGTGAAAATGTGTGGGTGAGTCTATGGGAAGTGTGTGCATGAATGTGTCCGTGTGTATGTGTGCTTTGTGAGGGCCAGTGAGGGTGTGTCTAAGTGTCTGTAAGAGTCAGGGTGAGGTGCGAGTGTGTGTGTATCATTGTATGTGTGTGTTCAAGAATGTGTGTGCAAGAATGCATATGGCTGAATGTGTGTGCAAGTGCATGGGAATATGTGTGAAAATGTGTGGGAGAGTCTACTGTGGTGTGTGTGTGTTTTGTGAGGGCCAGTGAGTGTATACCTAAGTTTCTGTAAGAGTCAGTGTGAGAGTGGGAGTGTGTGTGTGCGTGCACGCGCTCCTGCCCTTCCCACCTGCTTTCTCTCCTGGGATGCCCAGCCTGTTCCTGAATTTTCCCACCTATGAGATGGTTTTCCCTAGGAATAATAGTTAATAATTATGGTATATTTTAAGAGTTTACTACATGCCAGGCACTGTACTAAGCGCTGAATCTGACCTCTAATCTCATTTTAGAAGGGCAGGCAAATCCTGGGGCAGCACTGGCTTCCCTCTGTCTGTCATCTCCTTCCTCCACGGAGTCCTCCAGCATCAGCTCCACCTCCCCCATTTGGCCTCCACCAAGACCACCCACACTCTTACACCAATCAATCAATCGATCAATCGTTTTAACCGAAGGCTTACTGCGCGAAGGGCACGGAACTAAGTGCTTGGAGAGAACAAGACAACAGAGCTGGTAGACACATTCCCTGCCCACAAGGAGCTTACAGCCTGGAGAGGGAGACAGACATCAGTATAAATAAATGAATATGGCTATGTAAATAAGGTCTGAGGAGGTGAATTAAGGGTGCAAATCTAGGTGCAAGGGTGACCAAACATGAGTGCCCTCAGAGAAGCAGCGTGGCTTAGTGGATAGAGCACGGGCTTTGGAGTCAGAGAGCATGGGTTCAAATCCCGGCTCTGCCACTTGTCAGCTGTGTGACTGTGGGCAAGTCACTTAACTTCTCTGTGCCTCAGTTCCCTCATCTGTAAAATGGGGATTAAGACTGTGAGCCCCACGTGGGACAACCTGATTCCCCTGTGTTTACCCCAGCGCTTAAAACAGTGCTCTGCACATAGTAAGCGCTTAACAAATACCAACATTATTATTATTATTATAGAGCATGGGCCTGGGTGTCAGAGGGACTGGACTTCTAAACCCAGCTCCGTCACGTTTCTGCTGTGTGACCTTACACCAGCCGCTTTGCTTCACTGGGCTTCAGTTACACGTAAAATGGGGATAAGAATGAGAGCCCCATGTAGGACAGGGACTGTGTCCAACCTGATTAACTCATACCTACCCCAGTGTTTAGAACAGTGCTTGGCACATAGTAAGTGCTTAATGACTAGCAGTATTTATTATTATTACTGGTATTGCTATTAATTATTACGAGGACTTCCAACCACTTTGATGCTCAAACACCTGCACACCCAGGAGAGAAGCGGCATGGCCCGGTGCTCTGAACACGGGCCCGGGAGTCAGAGGACCTGGGTCCTAATCCCGCCTCTGCCACTTGTCTGTTGTGTGGCCTTGGGCAAGTCACTCCGCTTCTCTGTGCCTCAGTTACCTCATCTGAAAAAATGAGGATTAAGCCCGTGAGCCTAAAGTGGGACAGGAACTGCGTCCGACCAGACGATCTCGTATCTGCCCCACAGCTTTAGTACCGCCTGGCATATGGTAAGGGCTTAACAAATACCAGCGAAGCAAACAAAAATAGGTGAGTGAAGATCGTGCAATGTTTTGAGGATGGAGCAACTGAGGCACAGAGAGTCTGGGAGATGGAATTTCTGAAGCTGCCCTGGAGGCAGATTTTTCCTGAATCCTGGAACCAGGTCTCCCTCTGTGAGTGGAAGGAGGGCAGGGTGAAGGTGGGTGCATGTTTGTTTGTATCTGTATGGGCCCACAGGAGAGAGAGAGAGTGTGTGTGTGTGTGTTTGTAGGAGTCTCTGGGTGTTTTTTTATGGTATTTGATAAACGTTTACTATGTACCATGCACTGTGCTAAACGTTGGGGCGGATCCAAGCAAATTGGGCTGGACACAGTCCCTGCCCCACATGGGGCTCACAGTCTCAATCCCCATTTTACAGCTGAGGTAACCGCGGTTCAGAGAAGCAAAGCGACTTGCCCAGGGTCACACGGCAGAGCCGCGGCAGAACCGGGCTTAGAACCCACTACCCTCCGAATCCCGGGCCCGTGGTCGATCCCCAGGGCCGTGCCGCTATTGATGCCTGTCTACGTGTTTTGTGGTCCGTCTGCCCCCTTCTCCACTGTGAGCCCGTGTTGGGTAGGGATCGTCTCTATCTGTTGCCGAATTGTACTTTCCAAGCGCTTAGTACAGCGATCTGTGTAAGCGCTCGGTAAAGACGATTGAAGGAAGGAATGAATGCTTCTCTGTGGGGTGTAGAGGCTGGGGAGGGGGGACTGTCTGGCCCCCTGCCCTTCCCACCCCTCTCCCACTCCCCCTGTCCCCTGCCAAGCCTCTGGAGCAGAGAGGGCCCCCTGAGCGGGGCGGTAAGGGCAGAGGGCACGGAGCGTTCTGGCCCTGCCTTCTTGCTGCCAGTCCTGCCTGCCGTGGGCAGGGCACGGGTCGGGGGCGGAGTTCAGGTGGGGTGGGGGGGGGTGGAGGGGGTTCCCAGAACCCAACCTCTTTGGGGAGGGGGAGATGTGCCATTTCACAGAGAGAAAACCAGGTGGGCGGCGGGCCAGAGAGTGGGCAGGGGGAAGCGGGGGCTGGAAGGGCGGGTGCCCTTCCACCGCCCCACAGTAAGAAGCTGGGATGGGGGCTGCGGGGAGAGCCCGCCCCCTGCCCCCCTCCCACCCCCACCCTCCCAGACGCACTGTGTCCCCGGCCCGGAAGAGGCCGAGAGAGGGAGGGCGGTCTGGGGGGTCCCCTCTCTGTACCGCCCCTCCCGAGCCGGGCACCCCGATGCCGGGGGGAAGGGGAGGGGGCGGGCAGGACGGGGGGGGGCGGGGTCCTGGGGGGCGGGTCCTGGGGGGGCGGGGTCCTGGGGCGGGGGGGGCCCAGCTTCTATATAAGCGAAGCTGCCTGGGGCCGGCCAGTCCTGTGCCCGTGCCCGCCTGGTGCCCGTCCGCTGCCCGCTCCCGCCCCGGTGGAGCCCTCGACGGTGCCCCCCGACCTCGCCCGCTCCCGCAGCCCGGGCCCCGGCCTCTCTCCTTCCCTCTCCCTCCCTCTCTCCCTTCTCCCTCCCTCCTCCCGCCCGACGGGTCCCGGCCCCAGGGGTCCCCGGCGTCCGGCGCCATGGGCCGGCAGAAGGAGCTGGTGTCGCGCTGCGGGGAGATGCTGAGGATCCGCTACAAGCTGTTGCGGCAGGCCCTGGCCGAGTGTCTGGGTACCCTCATCCTCGTGGTAAGCGGGACCCGTCCGGGGGCACAGGACCCGTCCGCGGGCACAGGACCCCGGGGGCCAGGGCGCACGGGACCCGTCCGGAGGCACAGGACCCTCCCGGGGGCCAGGGGGCACAGGACCGGACCGGTCCGGGGGCACATTCATTCATTCGATTGTATGTATCGATCGCTTACTGTGTGCAGAGCACTGTACTAAGCGCTTGGAAAGAACATTTCGCCAACAGATAGAGATAATCCCTACCCAACAACGGGATCCGGGCATAGGACCGGCCCGGCCCGGGGGCGCCCTCCGGGGCCGCCAACTTTTGGGGGTTGAGCTCTGTGTGTGTGTGTGTGTGTGTGTGTGTGCTTGTGCCCGAAGGCAGCTTGAAGCAGGGGAGCCCCGACTAGGCTACCGGGACGCCCCGTCTCCCCCGAGTCCCGCCCATGCCCCTCTCCATATGCCCCTCTCCATATGCCCCTCTCCATATGCCCCTCTCCACGCCTCTCCCGGAGCGTCGACGCCCCGTTGCCCCCGGAGTCCCGGCCCCCCAGGCCGGGTGGGGCCCGCGGGCGGTCCCGGGTCCCGGGGGGCATCCCCAGCCCCACCGGCCCCCGGCCCCCAAACGCCTGGAAAAGGAGGAAGCCCGTCTTGAGGCGCTGCCACACACAGGGCTGGGCTGCCCACCGGAACCCGGGACAGAGGCAGGGCAGGGGCAGAGACGGGGGCAGGGGGAGGGACAGAAGCAGGGGCAGAGACGGGGGCAGGGGGAGGGACAGAAGCAGAGGCAGGACCGGGGCAGAGACGAGGACGGGGCAGAGACGGTAGCAGGGGCAGGGGAAGGGACAGAAGCAGAGGCAGGACAGGGGCAGAGACGAGGGCAGGGACAGAGGCAGAGCCAGGGCAGGGGCAGAGACGGAGGCGGGGGCAAGGGCAGGGGCAGGTACAGGCAGAGGCAAGGACAGAGACGGGGGCAGGAGCAGGGAAGGGGAAGAGACGGGCGGAGGCAGGAGCAGGGAAGGGGCAGGGACAGGGGCAGGGACAGAGGCAGAGAAAGGGGCAGGGAAGGGGGAAGGAAGGGGAAGAGACGGGCAGAGGCAGGAGCAGGGAAGGGGCAGGGACAGAGGCAGGGGCAGGGACAGAGGCAGGGGCAGGGGCAGGGAAGGGGCAGAGCCAGGGGCAGGGCGGAGGCAGGGTCGGGCAGTTTGGGTGTGTCGCTGGGGACGGGAGCTCCCGAGGGGCGAGTGTCCCGGCCGTCGGAGGGGGAGCCTGTCGGCCGCTCGCCGGGACTCGATCTGCGGGAGGGCACCCTGGCCGCTTTGGGGGCGGGAGGGCGGGAGGGCCCGCCGCTCACTTGGCCTGCGGGAACGCGTCTCGGGGGCTCGGTTTCCCCTCTCCCGCCCGCGTCAGCTCCCCGCTCTGGTCCTCGCCACCTGGTGCCCCTGCCCGTCTCCCCGTTTCCTTCTCCTTCCCGGGACCGAGCCCTTCCTCTCCCTTCCCTCTCCCTTCCCTCTCCATCAATCACCAGCCCTGCCCTCCCTGCCAACAGCAGCCAGTCAGCCGTTGCCCTCCTGCCCGAGGGTCAGGGAGGGCGATGGCCCTCGCCCCTCCTCCCGGACGCCGTCCCCACCTCGGCCTCCCCGGGTTGAGGGGAGCAGGTTATCGGTGGGCCCTGAGACTTTATCTGTCCAGGAGGCCCCGAGCGGTCACCCCGCATCTGATCTGGGGCCGGAGGCCAGAGAGAATTTTGAATTAACCGGTCCCTCCCCCTCTGCCTCCTGGGCAGGAGTGGGTCGGGGGTCCCCAGCCTTGATGACCCCGTATCTACCCCACCGCTTAGACCTCCTTGCCTAGAGGCAAGAACCCAGGCCCCGGAGTCAGAGGACGTGGGTTCTAATCCCGGTTCCGCCGCTTGTCTGCTGGGTGACCTTCGGCAAGTCGCTTCACTTCTCTGTGCCTCAGTTACCTCATCTGTAAATGGGGATGAAGACTGTGAGCCCCACGTGGGGCAACCTGAGGAGCTTGCATCTACCCCTGCGCTTAGAAAAGTGCTTGGCACGGAGTAAGCGCTAACAGATACCGTTATTATTAGCAGTGCGTCACACCTAATAAGTGCTTAACAAGTATTATTATTATTGTTATTAAGCCTGACGCTTGACACCCTCCCCACCCAAACTTCTGTCTCAGAGAGATAGCGGGGAGGAGAGGGCGGGGCCGGAGCGAGTGGGCTGGGCGCACCCCCGCCCAAAAGACAGAAATTGGGAGGACCGGCCGGGACTGGGGATAAAAGAGTGCCGGGGATGTGGACACGCTTTGATATGCTCCTCCTCCTTCCCTCTCTGGTCTAGGTCTCTCTCCCCAGAACCCGGTTCTGCTTGCCTGGACCGCAGCTTTGGCCCTTGGAGGGGTGGGATGGAGAGAGGAGGAATCTCCTGGATCTCCTAGGTGGACACAAGCTTATCGGGTTGGACACAGTCCCTGTCCCCCATGGGGCTCATTGTCTCAATCCCCATTTGACAGATGAAGGAACTGAGGCCCAGAGAAGTTAAGTGAGTTGCCCGAGGTCACACAGCAGAAAAGTGGCAGAGCCCAGATTAGATCTCTTCCTGTCCCTCCACCCCACCCTCGCCTGGCAAAAAGAACTGGGGTTCTATCCCTTCCCTCCCCTGCCTTTGTTTCCCGAGAGTGAAGGTGTCTCTCCTGTTCTTCAGAGCACCACCCCCCCCCCCCATCCCCGCAAGATGCACCCTTTACAGCACCTTCTGGGGCCAAGTTCCTGCCCCCCGACCCTGACCCTCAGCACCAGGCTTCCTGGGAGATGGAGAAACATCATTTTGCTCACTACTCTGCAGAGCATGCCTGCCCCTCCCTCCCTCCCTTCCTTTTCCACTCCTTCCTGCCCTCCACCCTCCTTCCTTCCCTCTCCACTGGGGATTAGGGGATTAAGCAGCAGAAAGAAAGATTCTGGGGAGCCTCTTGGCGAGAAGGTGCTGGCCCGGGGTGGGGAGGAGGCAGGGTGGGAATCTCCTGGCCAGGGATCCCTGGGATTAAAGCTGGAGGAGCCGTTTAAGTGGGATCGCGGAGCCAAGGAACAGGTTGTGGGAGGGTTCACCATCTCCTGTGGATGCTGGACTCCGAGATGGACAACCCCAGCCAAGACCCCCAGGCCCCGCCCTCCCCATCCCCCCAACTCCTGACCTCGCCCTGGGGGTGATGATGGAAGATCTGGTCTGACCGAGGGATCAGTTCTGTCTGGATCTGGTCTGTTCTTTTCTGAGAGGGGGGAGAGAGCTAAATGCCACTCCTTTAGCAGAAGGGGTGGCAGTCAGACAGCATGAAGGACTTCTCATCTGGGGCATGGTGAGGGAAGTCCCAGGGGGTGGGCTACGGACATGGCTGTCCTGTTTGGAGGAGAGGCCGGGGCTTCACGTTGACCCCGTCCTTCCAGTCTCCATTTGTCAATCATCAGCCAATCCGTAAATATGCTCGATTGACTCCTGGAAGGCTCTGTCGGTCCCAATCTCCATTTACCGATCAATCAATTAGTAAATATAATCGATTGATCCCTAGAAGGCCGTGTCGATCCCATCGTCCATTTCCTTTCCGGGTGAAGCTTTTTGAGGAATCGTGTCTACCAACTTTATCGCATAGGATTCTCCCAAGCTCTTAATGGGCTCGGCTCATGGAAAGTGCTCAATAAATTCCAGTGATTGATTTAGTGGGGTAGCTACATGGCATTCTTGGATAGGGAGGTTGGGAGCCCCAGCGTTCACTTCACCTCTCTGCCCCTTCTGATCAATCAAATCTGTGGCATTCACGGAGCACCTACTTTCCATGAGAAGCAGCGTGGCTGAGTGGAAAAAGACTGGGCTTGGGAGTCAGAGGTCGAGGTTTCTTATCCTAGCTCCGCCACTTATCAGCTGTGTGAGTTTGGGCAAGTCACTTAACTTCTCTGGGCCTGAGTTACCTCATCTGTGAAATGGGGATTAAGACTCTGAGCCCCACATGGGACAATTTGATTACCTTGTGTCTACCCCTGCATTTAGAACAGTGCTTGACACATAGTAAGTGCTTAACCAAATACTATTATTAATTAATTACTACATGTAGAGCACTGTACCAAACACTTGGGCAATTTGGACTTAGAAGATGCGATCCATGCCTTCAGGGAGTTTAAAGTCGAGATGGGGAGACAGTCTGTTTAATCACAGTAATGGATTAGGTAAAACGACCACCTCAAGATCCCTCCCCGCCCTGCACACTGGAAAAGAGAGGGCTCCAGTCCCGGAAACCGTGCGTGCCCGGCTGTGGGGCAACTCAGCATGGGCCAGGGCAGGGCGGGGCGGGGCAGGCTGAGCTCGTGGGTAGAGTTGGCGATGGGCCCAAACCCCCAGGGCTGGGTAAACAGCCCATCTTGTCCTGCCGTCCCACCCCTGTTCCCGTTCCCTGCCTGCCCTGGCCTTGGCCTCACCTGGAGGCTTCTGGGGAGGGTCGGGCTGTCCCTCAGGGAAGGAGGCTCCGAGGGAGGGAGGAGAGGGGAGTCCTGGGCTCCTTCTCCTGCCCCCCGGCCACCTCTGCCTTGGCCTATCTCCCTTGGCTCCAGCCTTGTTTACCACCTGAAACCCAATCTGACACCCATCCTGTGCCAGGGAGGGATTAACACAGGTTTTAATGTGGGCCAAGGGAGGGAATGGGCCAAGGGGACTCTGGGCAGGTATCCATTGACGATCTCCAAGAACTTGGGTGCTGTTTCCACGGCAAATCCATCTCCACCTTCCCTAGGCAGGCAGGGAAATGGAGGCTCTGGGCTAAGAGGGAGGCCTGAATCCCAACCAGGGTCCTCTGAGACCCGGCCCTGCTTCCTCCTGGGGGTGAGCCCAAGCCGGAGCCCATCCGAGATGGAGCGGTGAGATGAGTAGTCGAGTCTCTGGTCGGGCACCAGATCAACCCCAGCCTGGGGCCTGCCTTGGGCCTGGGCGGGCATTCAGAGAGGAGTTCCACCTGCTCTAGGGGAAGGCAGAGGAGCCGGGGAGGGCTGAGGAGGATCGTGGGGAGCCGATTTCATCCCCCAAGAGTTCTCATACCCTCCCGGGGGCAGCTTCCTGCCTCACTTCTCCATGCCCTGAGCTGTGGCTCTCAGACTGTCCGGCTCTCCAACCCGTGCCCTGGCTCACCCAGCACAGGACCACCCGGGAGGTTGGCGCCGGGATCAAATCTCTGAGGGGCCTTGAAGGGCTGAGATTCTGGTGCTCCTGATTGTTCTCCGCTCCACCCCCATCTCCCAGAGGCCCTGGATGTTTCTCTTCTTCTCCCCTTGCTTGTTTTCCATCTCGGCTCTTGATACCTGCCTGCAGAGACTCGCCTCTCTCCCTCACCTCCACCCAGGAGCCCCAGGGTCTGGGGGGGCCCCCTGGAGTGGGCAGGGACCTCCCCAAGGGTGTGACTAGTGCGTCAGTGGCCGTAGGCTATGTGTGAGGGGTGCGGTGGGCCCTAAATGCAGGTTGCCGTGTGGGAGGGGAGGAGGAAAAATTCAAGCCTGCGAGGATTTAAGAGATGTCAAAGCCCGGGCCTTGGGAAGGGATGCCTGCTCTCCCCGCCCCCCCACCCAGATGGTCAGCAAGTTCCTCCTTCTATCCAACCAAAATCCTTCCTGCTTTTATTTAAGCCCATTTCCTCCTGCTCGTGGACAGGGATAGTGGCTGGTCAGCATCCCCTTTAATCCTTCATGAACTTGAGGCAGTTTTTCAGCCATCCCTTCTCCAGGGAAACATCCCCAGTTCTCTCACTGAGAGAACTGTTTTCTCTCCCTCTGCTGTTGGTGTGGTTCCTGGCAAGTCGGCCCTAGGCCCAGATGACATTCTCCCTGCTCTCCCTACCCTGAGTCCTGGGGCGCACCCCCCAAGAACCCTCACCTGCCGGGGAGGGTCTTCACTGCACACTACTGCACTTTTGTTTCGCCGGATCCGCCTAGAGGTCCGGGAAGGGGATTCGTCCCTCAAAACTTCTGTTCTGACCTCTCGTCAGCCCGGGTTCTGCTCTGTCCCTGGAAACTGATACTGGTCCCGGGACCAGCCATCCCGGTGAACCCTCCGAGGGCGGCGGCCGCCTGGATGGGGCCGAGCCCAGCCCCCAACCCCGGTGCTGTCAGCATGGGCCGTCCAGAGGCCCTACCACCTGAGGCCTGGGAAAGGGTGGCAGTGGCTGCCAGTCCTGCCCTGTGGACCGGGTGCAGAGTTACGGGCCTATAGCAAGAAGGGTCTGAGCTCAGGACTCTCACCAAACCCCAAAACGTGACAAAGTGCAGGTTAGTTTGCCTTCCCCCCGGCCTCTGGCCGCTGCCCCTCTACCCCAGTGTTCCTGGCCCCGGTCCCGGCCCCGGGCGTGTTTGTCAGAGTGGCTAGGGCTGACAGCTCCCTCCCCGGAGTGCTTTGGCCCGGTACTCCAGCCTGGTCATCCAGAAGTGGCTGGTGGTTGAACCGGTTAGAGGTAGGAGAGCTTTTGGGTTTGGAAATGGGAACTCGAGTGGGTGATCCCGCTGCAGGGAGCATATCTACCAATTCTGTTGTATTGTACTCTCCCTGGTACTTAGTACAGTGTTCTGCACTCAGTAAGTACTCAATAAATAAATGGATTGATTAACCGCTATCCCCTCAGAGAGGGTCGGGATGACTTAGTTCTGCAATCGGGGGGGACAGAGGTCAGAGTGCAAGCTCCCTGGTGGGGGATGAGGGGATGTCGGGACCAGGGTGGTGGGGAGGGCAGGATATCTCCATCTCTGGGGACTAGCTCAGGAAGAGCGCCTCCCTGTCCCGAGGCAGGGAGATGGAAAAATTGACCTCCTGATGGCAGGGTGGATGGTGTGTGTGTGGGTCTGCCCTTCGGTACAGACTGTTGACTGACTGACAGACCTTCACTGTGATTCAGCCTGACCTGGCTCTCCTTCCCATCCATGTGGCCAGGCCCATCCCGCTGACCCAACCAAGCCCTACGTGACCCTGACCCCTCACCTGTTCTTCTGTTTCAGATGTTCGGCTGCGGCTCCGTGGCCCAGGTGATACTTAGTCGTGGCACCCACGGCGACTTCCTCACCATCAACCTGGCCTTTGGCTTTGCTGTCACCCTGGGAATCCTCATTGCCGGTCAGGTCTCAGGTATGGCCGCAACCCTGCCCCTCCCCACGAGGATATTAAGAGATGGAAGGGTTTGGTCACTCCCTCCGTTTCCTCCCTTCCTCTCTCCCTCAGGCCCTTCCCTGTGGGGGATTCTATCTCTTCTGCTCCCCCCCACTCACCACCCCCCAACCTCTCAGATGGCCCTACCCTCCTTCCACCCTGCTTGGGCAGTTCCTGCTCTCGTGTGGCCTCTGGGCCCGGTTCTGGTCCTGCCTGGGAACTTGGGCTGGAAGAGAAAGCACGAGAGGTTAAGGCGTGGCAGAAAGGGGAAGACCTAGCAGTCAGGACACCCGGATCCTACTCCTACCTTGCAGGATCCTCAGTTAATCTCTTTGCCCTCCCTCCTCCCCTGGGCCTCAGTTTCCCTCTGTACCCATTTCTGCCCTGGGTCTCTGAGGAAGTCGCTCTGAGCTCTGGAAGAGAAGGAGCTGGAAATTGGCACGGTTCTGTTCCTCTGAGCCACGGTGGGTAGTGGTGGGGGTCTCACTCTCCCGGGGGCTGGACTCCATCCCCACCCCAGCCTGAAATTGCCCCCTCTTCCATCCTGCCAGGTGCCCACTTGAACCCGGCCGTGACATTTGCACTGTGTTTTCTGGCCCGGGAACCCTGGATCAAGCTGCCCATCTATGCCTTGGCACAGACCCTAGGTGCGTTCCTGGGTGCTGGCATCATCTTCGGCCTCTACTATGGTAAGTGGCACTGATATTGCCTGCCCACCCCCTACCCGCCCTCTGCCCCCTGCCTGCCAGCCGAATGCCTGGGGCTGGGCTCTCCTGGCACTGCTGGGCTCGGGTGGGGCTGGGATGGGCAGGTGGGTGACTCAGGGATTACGCTCAGGCCCCCCCGGGAGGAGGAGGGGAATTAGAAGGACCCGGGGGGTGGGTGGGAAGGAACAGAGAGGAACAAGTTAGACAACACGCGGGATTCAGTTACATAACTCCCCCCGCTTCTCCCTCTGGCCCTGCACACCCCTCCTCCCCCCTGCCTTCCCAAACACACACACACACACACACACACACACACACACACACATGCACTTTTCCCTATAACTCATGTCCCCTGAAACACAGTTGTTGAATTATTGGGGCCGGGGTTCATGGGGGCTGGGGTGGAGAGCCGCTGGGGAGCTCAGACAGCCGGGGGAGAGAGGATAGGCCCGGCCATGCTCTTCCTTGCCTCCCATCAGAGGGAACGGGGTGGGAATTTTCAGACGTGATGGTACTGGACGTCCCTGAAATCCATGTACCATGGGCTCCGGCCCCACACGGGAGCCTGGTGTGGAGCGTGGGGTCCGGGATGGGAAGGGAAAGCAGTGGGAGTGGAAGTGGAAACAGGAGTCATCTAACCCTAACCCTCTCCACCCGCTTCTGTGATTCTGGTTCCAGATGCCATCTGGGCCTTTGCGGACAACCAGCTGATTGTGTCCGGCCCCAACGGCACTGCTGGGATCTTTGCAACCTACCCGTCCGGTCACTTGGACACCCTCAACGGCTTCTTTGACCAGGTGTGGGGCTGGAGGACGGGGAGGACTGCTGGGGCTGGGATGAGCCTAGACCTGTGAGGACACACTGTACTGGGGACTGGAGAAGGGGTGGGAGGAAGAAGAACACTATTCCTGCCCTCAGGGGGCAGTCAGTGTTGTTGGATGGACACCCAGGTAGCTCTACAAATAAGGGGGCTCAGGGTCCAGGTGGCAGAGCAGAGATCACCCCCACATACACACACACACACACACACACACACACACACACGGTGTTGGGAGAGTCAGAGTGATGTAGGCAGGCTTCCTGGAGGACGTGGGTTTTGAGAACAGAGAATGATATGGTTTGGGGAAGAGGCAAGGGGAGGGCATTCCAGGCTGGGGGAGCAGTCAGGGGTGGGAGGGGGAAAGGGGACCAGATTGCATCACCTAGGTCCAAGGACCAAGGAGCGGTGGGCTCTGACCCACCCCGTCCCGTCTCGCCCCTCCTTCCCTCCCTCTCTCTGGCCCGGCTCTATCTGGCAGTTCATCGGCACGGCCTCCCTCATCGTCTGTGTCCTGGCCATCGTGGATCCTTACAACAACCCCGTCCCCAGGGGCCTGGAGGCCTTCACCGTTGGTTTTGTCGTCTTGGTCATCGGCACCTCCATGGGCTTTAACTCTGGCTATGCCGTCAATCCCGCCCGAGACTTCGGCCCCCGCCTCTTCACCGCCATCGCTGGATGGGGCTCTGAGGTCTTCACGTAAGTAGCCTCCTCTTCTCTCCCTCCCTCTTCCGTCTTTTCCTCTTCTTTCTCTCCTCCACCCTCCCCCACAGTCCCAAGAGCACAGGAAAGGGAGATACCTGAAAAGGGGAATCAGGACTTTCAGATTTGGATACCCACTCTGCTCTTTCTCTCCCCACCTGGGCCCCTTGTCCCTGGTCCCAACCCTATAGCCCTGCTCCTTCTTGTCCCAGAATCGCACTCTCAGCCTCCCCACATCTGTTCCCCACTGGAGGGTGGAGAAAAGACCCCTTCTCTTTTTCCTGGGTGATTGGTTGTCATGGTCCGCCTCCTTCCCCCAGCCTGGCCTGTAATCAATCACCATAATCATTCTCTCTCTTTGGCAGCACGGGCAAGCACTGGTGGTGGGTGCCCATCGTCTCACCCCTTCTGGGCTCCATCGCCGGAGTCTTCGTCTACCAGCTGATGATTGGCTGCCACATGGAGGCCCCGCCCCCATCCACCGAGCAGGAGAACGTCAAGTTGGCCAACGTCAAGCACAAGGAGCGGATCTGAAGGGGCCGCCGCCCCACCCCCTGCCTCCCTGGGCTCCTGACCCCATCCCCCCCGCCTTCCGCCTCGCCCCAGTGGTCTGGGCCCCTTTCTTGACGACCGAGGGGACCCCCCGACGGGGAGGCAGGGAAGGAGCCTACAGGACCACCGATGCTGCCTCTCTCCCTGCCACCCCTGCTAGTCTGGCTGTCGCATGTTCCTGCCTCCACTGGGCTCTCCCTTCCCGGGCCCCCCACGCCTGGCCCTTCCCCTCTTCCCTCCCAATCCTGGCCGCGTGCAGTCCCCTCTCACCTCTGACCTTTCCTGCTCCCGACCCCAACCTCGGCAGAGTGGAGAACCCTCCAGCCATCTACTGCTAGGGGCATGTCCCGAGAGAGCCAACTGGGGGAGATGTGGGAGGGCCCAGCTGTGTGTGTGGCTCTGTGTATGTATGTGCGTGTATGGGTGTGTGACAGATTACATGTGGCAGGGGGGGGGAGATTCTGAACTGGAGGCCCCGAGAGAGGCCTATTTGGGGAAGGGGGTGGTGGGGGCAGGCTAAGGCACTTCTGATCACCAGGAAGCAGGGACAGAAGCTGGAGCTACGAACATAGGTCAGGCCCAACTAGGGGTGATTCCCGGGTGCGCCCCGGTTCAGGGGACTGGCTCTCAGAGCCACTCCGTGTAGTTCTCAGGCCCGTTTTCACGCTCGCTTTCTCTCCGGCAAAGAGGGCGCGGCTTGAAGCCAGAGCCGGGGAGATGGGACTGGGGGAGGGATAAATGGGAGCTGCGTACCCTGGACTAGCCTGGCTGCGCTGCCCTCCTGCCCCCTTCCCCCGACAGGCCTGGTGCGAGGCCTTCTGAAGGGGAGTCGGGATAGGGGTGCAGTGACCCTCAGGCGATGGCTATTAGGGTCAGATTCTCCACTCCCGGAGGCAGGGGTTGTCCTTGATGTCTTTCCTCCCGGCCTCCTCCTCTTCTCTTCTCACCTCTTGCCCTGCCCACTGAGAGCTGAAAATCTCCTGTGCTGTTGGGGGAGGGAGGAGGGGGTTAGGGGCTCCTGTCGCTTTAACACTGAGCCCCGCAGTCTGGATCTCCTTAGTTCCCCCTGCCACCCCTCCCCTTTTTATTATTTTTTTTTGCCTCTTTCTTTTTGTTGGGTTTTTTTTAAAATAAATTTACACAGAAAACTGCCGATTCTGTGGGTGTTCCTTCACATCCTCCCTCCGGGACCTGGGGCCCTGCAAGACAAAAAGCAGCTTTTGTTCACCGGTGGGACCTGCCAATCAGCCCCACCGCTTCCCCCGGGCCCGCAGGGAGACTGGGCGGCGGGTTCTAAGGCACGAGGCCCGGCCTGCGTCTGGGAAGCGCTTTGGGATCCCTTCTGGCTGTGGGAGTGGGGGGTGGGAGGGGCCGTCGCCTACAGTGAGGCAGGGGATGGATCACTTGCGTGCAGGAGAGTTGGGAGGGGCGAGGTAGGCCTCTGGGATAAAAATATTTGAAAGCTAATACATGTATATTAGAGGCTAGATTGGATCATCTACAGATAATTGCTTGGATAATCAAGACACTGGGCCCAGAGAGGTAAGCCTTGTGGTTTCCCAGGCATTTTGGAGCCTGGCTTCTCCTCAGTCTGCAAATGGGGATAATCTGCTTCCTACATAAGCACAGTCAGGGTAGTCTGCTCCCGGAATCAGTCCTTCTGTCTATCTTCCCCCATGGTGACCGGAGGTCAGAGAGGGTGCTGGGATGAAGGGACAGCCAGGGGAGAGAACAGGGGCCGGCAGTCTGCTGGGGGAGGCAGGGCACACACGCACGTACACACACGTACCCATTCATACACGTACACACGTACACGTACACGTGCTGGGAGCTGAAGGAGGAAAAGAAGGAGTTGTCAGGGGTTTGATTCAAGGGACCGATGGTCTGAGGAGATGCTAGTAGGAGCTGAAGGAGGAACAGAAGGAGGAGAAGCCATGGGCACCAAGTACTGACACACCCACACCGCACACCCACACAGTGCCGGGCACTGGAATCAAGGAGAAGTCATGGTTCCTTCTCTTGACTGTCAGTCTGGTGGCGGGGGGATAGGGTCCATTAGATCAGGAATTACAAAGTACCGCAGCATATATCCCATGTAAGCCTTTCCCCCCAACACACACACACACACGCACGCACGCACACACACACGCACGCACACACACACACACGCACACACACAAATACATATGCACCACACACAGAGCCCCCGAGCCCCAACATTGGGGCTAGCGGAGTGAACAAAGGGATAGAACTGAGGGAGCCTTGTCCCGGGCTGGTGGCAAATTCCACTCCACTTAGCCCCGGCCCTCTTCTCAGCCCCAACCACCTTCTCCGTGCCCAGCAGCATCACCTCAGGGGACTACAGACCCCAGTCAGCTGATCCAGGCCAGGAGCCGGACAGGTGGACCCGTGAGGGAGGGGGCACAAGAGGTAAGCTTTTACTTGCCTGAAACCTGGTTTCATGTATTTGCCTCAGTTTCTGTTGGGCTGACGCCACTTGGCAGAGCTTTTTGACAGACTCACCAAAACCCAGAGTCCAAGTTATGTCCCAGGGTGGGGCTCCGTCCTCTCTCCTGCTCCTCACCTTTCCCTTCCCTCAGCCCCTCTGCCTGGAGCCGTGGTCCTTGGTCCTGACACTTGTTGGGGCCATTCAGGGGGCCGGGCTCCACCTTCCCAATCTGGGCTCATCATTGCTCCTGGCAGATGTATTATGAGTCAATCATATTTATCAAGCACTTACTGTGTGCATAGCACTGTACTAAGCACTTGTGAGAGTACAAATAGACACATCCCCTTTCCACAATGAACTTACAGTCTAGAGAGGGACACTGATATTAATATAAATAAATTACAAATCTGTACATATATGCTGTGGGGCCGGGAGGGGGGAAGAACAAAGGGAGCAAGTCAGGGTGATGCAGAAGGGAGTGGGAGAAGAGAAAAAGATGATTTATCAGGGAAGGTCTCTTGGAGGAGATGTGCCTTCAATAAGGCTTTGAAGATGGGGAAGGTAATTGTCGGATAGGAGGAGGGAGGGAGTTCCAGACGTGGTTGAGAGGTCAGTGGCGAGATAGATGAGATGGAGTTATAGTGAAAAGGTTAGCTTTAGGGGACCAAAGTGTGCGGGCTGGGTTGTAGTAGGAGAGTAGAGAGGGGAGGTAGGAAGGGGCAAGGTGATGGTCTGTGAAGAGCAGAAACATAGGCTCCCATCTGTGGGTCCCGAGCCAGCTCCCCTGACCTGAAGCATCTTCACCATGTTCCTCCTTCAGGTGTGGGGACAACTGAGAATTCACTCTTCAAGGTCATCCTAGACTGTAAGCTCTCTGTGGGCAGGGAACGTGTCTGCCAACTCGGTTGTGTGTTAGTACAGTTCTCTGCATACGGTAAGAGCACAATAATTATCAGTGATGACTGATGATAATGACCCACGGCTGATAATGATGACCCCTGGATTTACACTCCAGAGAGAGCATAGGGAAGAGAAGTTTGAGGGACGGGTGCCTGGGTTGGATCCTTTCTGAGGTCTCAGCACCCAGAGGTATTCATTCTGGGGACACTAAAAGAGGGAATAGATCAGTGGTGTTTAACTGAGAGCTTACTGAGATGTATAGCACTGTACTAAGCACTTGGGAGAGCACAGTACAACAGACACGTTCCCTTTCATTCATTCAATAATATTTATTGAGCACTTACTGTATGCAAAGCACTGTACTAAGCACTTGGGAGAGTACAATATAACAACAGATACGTTCCTGTCCACAACGAGCTCACAGGCTAGAGGGAGAGACACACCTTAATATAAATAAATCACAGCTATATACAAATATATATATCTATATATAGATGTATATATGTTCTGTGGGGATGGGCGGGAGGATGAATGAAGGAGCAGGTAAGAGCAGCGCAGGAGGGAATGGGAGAAGAGAGGAGGGCTTAGTCAGGGAAGGCTTCTTGGAGGAGATGTGCCTTTAATAAGGTTTTGAAGTGGGGGAGAGCAATTATCTGTTTGATATGAGGAGGGAGGGTGCTCCAGAGGTACGGTGTGGGTGAGAGGTCGGTGGCCAGATAGATGAGATGGAGGTACAGTGAGAAGGTTAGCATTCGAGGAATCAAGTGTGCGGGCTGGGTTGCAGTAGGAGAGTAGCGAGGTGAGGTAGGATGGGGCAAGGTGATGAAGTGCTTTAAAGCCAGGGGTGAGGAGTTTTAAGGAGCAAATGGGCTCAGACTGCAGCAGGAGGGTTGGAGGTCAGACAACAGGAAGAATTTCCTGTGCCAGTCAAGGTGTCTGAGGGAGGTGGTAGAATCTCAGGGATTCTTTACAACAGGATTGATGTCCATCTGACAGGGTTCAGTCAAAGCAGATCTTCCTGGAGATAGAAGGACGAGTGAGATGACCTCTTCTGGTCCTTTCCAGCCTGAAGAGTTTCCGATTGGATACTCTGAATCTTTGGTACAAACTTTACTCCCTTTAAACTTCACTTCTTGCTTTCCTTGTATTTTTTTCCCTCTCTTTTATTTGGTCCAGCATTTCACCTCCATGTAGGGCTGGACTAAGGCTTTGGAGACATTTAAGACTGGGAGAAGAGAAGAGGGGAATAAGTGGAAAGGGAATGGGGGAGGGAGAAAGGGGACTACCAGGAAAAGAGTGGGGAGGAGGGGCAGAAGGAAACAAGAAGAAAGAGAGGGAGAGGGAGGGAGAAAGAGAAGGGAAAACGAGGGGAGAGAGGAGGAGGATGGACAGGAGAAGAATGGGAGTGGGATGGAGGGGAAGAGAGTGGAAAAGGGAGAGGAAAGGGAGAAAACACTCATCCATTGCTTGCTGCCACTGCCGGTTCTTTGAACTGTATATGTTCTTCAGTTGTTTAGAGCCTCTGTGAGTTGTAGAGTTGAGCTTGGAAGACTTCCTGAAAGATGTAGGCTGGACTGAAGGGTCTGGAAACCAGAAAAGGGCAGAGGGGAGGAATTTCTCAAAGCAGAGGGGACAGGGTGGGAGAGAGAGAGAGGAAGCATTTGAAAGTAATAATAATAATAATAATGTTGGTATTTGTTAAGCGCTTACTATGTGCAGAGCACTGTTCTAAGCGCTGGGGGAGACACGGGGGAATCAGGTTGTCCCACATGGGGCTCACAGTCTTAATCCCCATTTTACAGATGAGGTAACTGAGGCCTAGAGAAGTTAAGTGACTTGCCCACAGTCACACAGCTGACAAGTGGCAGAGCTGGGATTCGAACTCATGACCTCTGACTCCAAAGCCCATGCTCTTTCCACTGAGCCACTCTGCTTCTCTAGAAAGTAGAAAGCGCCTCCTCACTATGCCTCACTCTCTGCTCTCCCATCTCCAGCCCTTCAAATCAGCCAAGCCACCTTTAAAATGCCTCTAAAACTCACTCCTCCAAGAGGCCAGCTTTGGTCAATAGAACAATCAATCAGTGGTCTTTATCAAGTGTGCAGAGCACTTTACTAAGCACTTGAGATAGTATAGTATTATGATATAACAGAGTTGGTAGGCACGTTTCCTGCCCACAATGAGTTTACACTCTTGAGTGGTCAATCCCTCTCTCTCTACTTCCTGGTCAATGTTATCCCATCAGCCCCTTTAGCCCTTGGGCATCTTCGGATTTGTTTTCTGGCCTGCCTGCTTCGGTGACTCTGTTCTGACTCTATTACCTGTTGTATATTTGCACTTACTTGTCTCCCCGTTGCCTCCGTAAGAATGGTGTTCTGTTCCCAAGCTCCTAGTACTATCCCCTCCACCCACGCACTCATTGCAGTCAATTCTTCTGCTGGGGATGATAACGATGGGGGGGGGGCACTGGAGAAGAACAAGATTATGTGGACCAGACTGGATTGGTGCCTTTTTTTTTTAAAATGATATCTGTTAAGCGCTTATTATGTGTCAAACACTGCTCTAAGTCGGGGGTATGTGCAAGAAATTAGATCAGACACAGTCCCTGTGCCCCGTGGGGCTCACAGTCTATGTAGGAGGGAGAACAGATATTGAATCCCCACTTTACAGTTGAGGAAACTGAGGCAAAGAGAAGTGAAGTCGGTTGCCCAAGGTCATGCAGCAAACAGTTGGCAGAGTGGATAGTAGAACCCAGGTCCTCTGACTCCCAGTCCTGGGCTCTTTCCTCTAGGCCTTCAATTCCCCCATTCCACCCTTCTGTCCCCACCTCCTCCCCAAAAGGAAATTCTCCAGTTCCCCATAGCACTTGTGATTATCTTTAAATACTGTCTTCGGGTTTCTGATGTTTGCTTTCATATTTATCTTTTATATATGCCTCTGTCTCCAGCGTGGGTGTTTTCTTTCAGTACTTTGATTTCTGTCTGTGTGCTAATGTCTGCCAGGACATGTCAACTCCCCACCTGAAATGCCCTCTCTCCTTTCCGCTTCATCAAACAACATTCCTCACCCCCGCTAAAGAATGCTGCTGTGATCCTCCTCCTCCAGGAAGCTTTCCCATCAGAACCCAGCCTAGCTCTAATCACTCCGAACACTTCTGCTTTCTCGGTATTTATTTTCCCTCTGTAATTATGTCTGTGTGTCTGCCGGTGTTGTTTATAATCATATACTTTTTATAGTCTACGGGGTTCCTCTTAATTAGGTTCTATGTTTCTTTTATTTGTATTTGAATCTTTCCTGTATCCTATATTGAAAAGCAGGGTGGCCCAGTGAGAAGCTGTGTGGTCTAGGGGTTAGAACAAGGGTCTGGGAGTCAGAAGGACCTGGGTTCTAATTCCGACTCCACTACTAGTCTGTCGTGAGACCTTGGGCAAGGCACTTCACTTCCCTGTGCCTCAGTTTCCTCATCTGTAAAAGGGAAACTAAAACCATGACCCCATATGGGACATGGACTGTATCTACCCTAAGTAGGTTGTATCTGCCCCAGTGCTTAGGACAGTGCACAGCACATAGTAAACACTTAACAAATAAATAAATATGATTGAATTAACAAATACCATAAAAAATCCCACAGCAGCAATGTGTGTGTGTCCATGTTCTTGTCTCCCCCATCAGACTGTCAGCCTCTTGAGGGCAGGATCCATGGTTATCATCCTGCTAGCTCCCCCCACAAGGCCCAGTCCAAAACTCTCAGTGGATGCTCATTTATTCATTCATAAATTCATTCAATGATATTTATCGAGCACTTACTGTGTGCATACCACTGTGCTAAATGCTTGGGAGAGTACAATATTACAATAAACGGACACATTCCCTGTCCACAACAGGCTTACAGTCTAGAGGCTGAGGCGGGACAGACTAGAGAAGCAGCGTGGCTCAGTGGAAAGAGCCTGGATTTGGTAGTCAAAGTTCGTGGGTTCGAATCCCGGCTTTGCCACTTGTTAGCTGTGTGACTGTGGGCAAGTATTTAACTTCTCTGGGCCTAAGTTTCCTCATCTGTAAAATGGGATCAACTGTGAGTCTCATGTGGGACAACCTGATTACCCTGTATCTACCCCAGCGCTTAGAACAGTGCTCTGCAAATAGTAAGCGCTTAACAAATACCAACATTATTATTAGAAGTCACGAGAAGCAGCATGGCCTGGTGGATAGAGCACGGATAGAGTTCTAATCCCTGCTCTGCTAATTGCTCGCTGTGTGATCTTGGGAAAGTCGCTTCACTTCTCTGTCCCTCAGTTTCCTTGTAAAATGAGGATTTGATACTTGTACTCCTTCCTACTTAGATGTGGGACAGGGACTGTGTCTGACCTAATTAACTTGTACCTACCCCAGCACAGGACAGTGTTTGACACATAGTAAATGCTTAATAAATGCCATAAAAAAGGCAAAAAAGAGATAAGGAAAAGACAAGGAAGGTGTTGAGAGTTGCCCACTCAGAGTTGATCACTTTTTACAGCCTAAACAGTGCTCACAATTGAGAGAGGGTATCGTACTCTCCAGAGCTCTTGGTGCAATGCTCTGCACACAGTGAGCCCTTCATTAGTATTGTTGATTGATTGATTGATTGATTGACTCCTGGCTGCTGAGAGCTGAACCAAGAACACTGTGGGGGTTTCTGAAACCCACAGAGAGAGCAATACTAAGGAGTGCTCATTATAGGCAGGGAACATTTCTCCCAACTCTGTTGTACTCTCCCAAGCACTTAGTACAGTGCTCTGCCCACACTAAGCACTCAATAAATATGATTGATTGATTGGCTGATTGATTCTCTGGATCCCACAAGCCCCTTTGGCTATCACCCCCTCTCCCTACTCCCATTCCTGTCCAAGCCCCGCTCTGCCTTCACTTCCTCTCCACCAATGTTTGTCTTAATCACACAGAGAAACAGCACTGTCTAGTAGAAGCAGCATGGGCCTGAGAGTCAGAACACCTGGTTTCGAATCCCGGCTCTGCCACTTGTCTGCTGTGTGAACTTGAGCAAGTCACTTCACTTCTCTGGGCCTCAGTTTCCTCAACTGTAAAATGGGGATTAGATGCCCGTTCTCCCTCCTACTTAGACTGTGAACCCCATGCAGGACAGTAATTGTCTGACCCAATTAACTTACACCGAGCCCAGTGCTTAGAATGGTGTTAGATGTATAGTCAGGCCTTAACAAATACAATTAAAAAATGGCTTTTCATCTTTCCCAAGAGCCTGGGCATCAAGCTTGGAAGGAGGCAGTGGGATGGGCAAGTTGACCGCCAAATTCTACAGCCTCACCTTTCTCATTTTCCAGGCTCCTGGAAAGCTTGGCTTCTAGAGCAGTAACTCGTCGTCATCTGAATTATCAATTAATTGGTACGTAAAATTATCAGCCAATCCATCAGTCCATCCATCGGTTTGTTTGTCCTGGGTTAGTCTTGGGCCACCGACTAGGAATGTAAGGAACAGGTATTATGGTCCTTGGTCTTGAGGGACTGATCAGTTGTGGGCTATGTGATCTTGGGCAAGTCACTACACTTCTCTAGGCCTCAATGATCTCATCTGTAAAATGGTAATCAAATACCTGTACCTCCTCCCACTTAGACTGTGAGCAAGAGGTGGGACAGAGACTGTCTGTGGATCAGCTTAGCTTATCCAGTGCTTAGTACAGTGCTTTGCAAATAGTAAATACTTAACCAATAACATAATTATTATTATTACTACTGATCACGTCTATTAATTCTACTCTACACTCCCAAAGACTTAGTATTGTGCCCTGTCCACAATAGGCGCTAATTAAATGCTGATTGATTGACTGACTAGAAGCTGCCTGGCCTAGTTGAAAGACCATGGGCTGGAAGTTAGACAACCTGGGTTCAGATCCCAGATCCTCCACTTGCCTGCTATGTGACCTTGAGCAAGTCGCTTAACTTCTCTGGACCTCAATTTCCTCAGCTGCAAAATGGGCATTCATTCATTCATTCATTCATTCATTCATTCAGTTGTATTTATTGAACACTTACTGTGTGCAGAGCACTGTACTAAGTGCTTGGAAAATACAATTCAGCAATAAAGAGAGACAATCCCGGCCCACCTGTTCTCCCTCCTACTTAGACTGTGAGCCTTAGGTGGAAGGGGAACTGAATTAGGCTCCTGTGGGCAGAGAATGTATCTACCAATTCGGCTGTGTAGTACTCTTCCAAGTGCTTAGTACGGTGCTCTGCACAAAGTAAGCACTCAATAAATATGACTGACTGAGAAACTTGTATCTATCCCAGCACTTAGAGCAGTTCTTGACACATAGTAAGTGCATAATAAATGCTATAAAAATGCACAAGCAAAAAAAGCCTGGCGGATGATCCGTTTCACCTTTAGCAGTTCAGGAGTCCTGAGACCCAAGCCCTGACTTCTTCCGGGCTGCTGTGGGGAGAGTTCATGGTAGGTGCCATGCTCACGCTCCATCATATGCATGGTAGAACAGTAGGAGCAGGGCCAGGGCAGGCTAGGCTCCGGGGATGGGCAGGATGGCACCCAGCCAGGAAGGCCTCCAGCAGTGTTGGCTGGAGGGGAGACCTTGTTACAAGCCACCCTGCCTGGTGGCATCGAGCCTCAGACCGTGGCCTTGCTGGGAAACATTCTTAAAGCTCAGAGAATCTGATGGTTCACTATCAATCAATCAATCCATGGTGCTTATTGAGCGCTTACTGTGTGCCGAGCACTGTACTAGGTGCTTCACTAGCCAGACACTCTCTGCCTTTTCCCTAGCCCTCCAGCCCAGGGCACAGGTGGCACATTCCTTGTTTCCGCCCAGGGTGCCCCCCTGAGCCCTCACTGGGCTCTTGTTCCCTCCTAATAATAATAATGATGGTAACGCTTGAGTGCATACTATGTGCCAAACACTGTTCTAAGTGCTGGGGCAGATACAAGCTAATCAGGTTGGACACAGTCCCTGTCCCACACGGGGCTCACAGTCTTAATCCCCATTTTACAGATGAGGTAACTGAACCACAGAGAAGTTAAGTGACTTTCCCAAAGTCACACAGCAGACCAGTGGCAGAGCCGGGATTTAAACCCAGGTCCTTCAGACTCCAAGGCCCGTGTGTCACTGTGGAGTGATGCAGGCAGGAGACCCAAGGTAATGGCAGTGGGGAGCGGGGAGGAGGGTGAGGATGAGCTGGGGAGGAACTCTGGGAGAGATGATAGGGAGGAGGAGGCTGGGCTCTGAGGGAGGGAGAGACCCTGGGATAGGGTAGGACAAGTTTCAGGAAGAGCAAGAAGGCAAACCTATAGGGGGAGGGGACTGGAGGAAACCCAGGCCTGAGGGAGAGGAAGACCGTGGGGTCTCTTCTTCCCCCAGCCCAGGTGAGAGCCTCCCTGGGGATGGTGGGGAGGTGACACAGGAAGATTTGTCCCATCTAAAGGCCCCTGGCTCCAGAAAGGCTGGAAGAAACGGCAAGTATAATATTGCACCTGTTCTTAGGGCATTAATCTGTAGCCAGTGGTGAATTCTCTCTGTCTCTCTCTGTCTCTCTTTCTCTTTCTTTCTCTCTCTGGACAGTGGTCCCAGGCAGTGAGGTCAAGCATGAGAGTCTCATAATATGCTGCCAAGAACAGGCTCCAGCACCAGCCTGCAGTCAGCCTCCTCTGTCTTCTTTCCTCGCTTATCCACTTCACCCTCCAATTAAGCAGCATCTGGGGCAAGAGCCTTCTCCTTCGCAGTTCCTCCAGCGAGGCATCCAAACAGGGTGCCCTGTTCTCCCCTGTGGTTTTGGGGTTTGGCCATATTTGAGGGCTATGGGGATCTCCAGGGGTGTTGTGTGAGGGTGGCTGGGGCCTTGGGGACCTTGGGAGGCCAGGGCCCAGCCCCCTTCCACCTGTCCTGCTCCCCTGACCACGCTCCGGGTCTTCGGCCTCCTGGGACTTCCTCCAGCCAGAGGGCACTGACCCAGAACATTTCCCCACAGGGCGAGATCCGTTATCTGCAGGAACCGCAGATCATGTGATTTTTAGGATGGGCAGGGGGCCGCCGCCGCCGGGGGACACGACCTGGTGAGTGGGCCGGGGGTGGGGTCGGGACCCTGGGCAGAGAGTGGGGGTGGGGGGCCCTCCCTTCTGCCCCTACCCAAGGTCTCCATGGAGACCAGGTTTGGTGGCGGCGAGAGGCTCCCGGCTGGGCGGTGTTGATAGCCATCGGAGGGGCAGTCAGCAGAGCGTGTGAGGGGCCGGCCGCTGACGCAGGTCCTGTGCGGTCGGTGAGGTTTTGGACGGACCTCTCCCCAGATTAACCTGGCCCAGCTCAGATGTCCGTGTCCAGGCCTTCCTCCCCTCCGTGGCTGGGGTGGCTGATCAGTGGGGTGGGAATGGGCACAAGATGGGGTGCTGAGGGAAAGAGAGAGTGCTTAGTACAGTGCCTGGCACATAGTAAACACTTAACAAATACCTAGACCGTAAACTCATTTTGGGCAGGGAACATGTCAGTTTATTGTTGCATTATACTTCCCCAAGTGCTTAGTGTACAGTAAGACTCAATAAATGAAACTGAATGAATGACTGAATGAAATACCATGAGAAAGAGAGAGAGAGAGAGAGAGAGAGAGTGGGTGAGCACAAGTCTGGGGCTTGGGACTCGCAGTGCAGCCTCATGGCCCCACTACCTCTGACATCCCATTTCTGCCTCTCTCCTCATGCATCAGCAGAGTAGCAGTTTGGATGGAGAAGAAAGGGCGGATTTCAGCAATGTTAGGGAAGTAGAACTGATGGGATTTGGTGACAGATTGAATATGTGGGTTGAATGAGAAAGATGAGTCAAGGATAATGCCAAGGTTATGGACTTGAGATACAGGAAGGAGAGTGTTTTTGTCTATAGTGTTGGGAAAGACAAGGGGAGGACAGGGTTCGTGGGGAATATGAGGAGTTCTGTTTTGAACATGTTTTGAGATGTCAGCAGGACATCCAAGTAGAGATGTCCCGAAGGCAGGAGGAAATGTGAGACTGCAGAGACTGAGAGAGGTAAGGGCTAGAGAGGAAGATTTGAGAATCATCCTAGTGGAGATGGTAGTTGAAGCCTTAGGAGTGAATGAGTTCCCCAAGGGAGTGGGTGCAGATGAAAAATCGAATGGGACCCGTAAATGAACTTTGAGAAACACCCACAGTTAGGGGGTGGGAGGCAGAGGAGGATCCCATGAAAGGGACTGAGAAGGAGCTGCCGGAGAGATAGGAGGAGAGCCAGGAGAGAACAGTGTCAGCAAAGCCCAATTTAGATATTGTTTCCAGGAGAAGGGGATTGGCCACAGCGTCGAAGGTAGCTGAGAGGTAGGGAGAATTAGGATGGATTAGAGACTGTAGGATTTAGCAAGGAGGTCATTGGTGACCTTAGAAAGGGCTACTTCCATGAAGTGAAGGTGATGGAAACCAGATTGGAGGGGATGAAGGATAGAATTGGAAGAGAGGAAGCTCACTGTGGGAAGGGAAAGTGTCTACCAACTCCTGTTGTATTGTAGTCTCCCAAATGCTTAATACCGTGCTCTGCACACAGTAAGCACTTAATAAATACCATAGACGATGACGATGAGGCAGTGGTTGCACTCACTAAAGGATTTTGGACAGGAATGGAAGGGGGGAAGGGTGATAACTGGAGGGAACAGTGAGGTCAAGGAAGGCTTTTCTTAGGTTAGGGGAGACACGAGCGTATTTGAAAGCAAAGAAGCCACTGGGAAGTGAACGGTTGAAGACAGCGATCAGGGAAGGAAGAAGGGAAGGGGAAACTGCTTTAGTAAGGTGTGAAGGGATGGGGTCAGAGGTGCAGGACAAGGAGATCTCTTGAGATACTGCTGGGAAAGATGGGAGAGTCCAAGAAGGGGCAGAAGGAGGGAAGAACTGAGGAGCAGGAGAGATTTAAAGGCCATCATGCCTGATAGTTTCGATTTTGTCAATAAAGTATGTGATCAGGTCAATAGGGACAAGAGATCCTAGAGCTAATGAGCCAGAGAAACGTTAACAGCACCCCAACTAGGGTGCTTGTCAGGAGCTTTCGGGTCATCAGAGACCAGGGAGGAATTACGCTAAGAAATTGAGCCCAGTCAGAGACAATTCAAGACCTGGAGTTACTGGAGGGGCCGACTGGGGGCCATGAACAGCCAAGCCAGGCGTAGTGGCAAGAGCATGGGCTTGGGAGTGAGAGAATGTGGGTTCTAATCCTGGCTCTGCCGGGTGACTTCTGTGTGACCTTAGACAAGTCACTTCACTTCATGGTACCTCAGTTCCCTCATCTGTAAAATGGGAATTAAGACTGTGAGTTCCATGTAGTACAACCTGATTACCTTGTATCTACTCCAGGGCTTAGGACAGTGCTTGGCATATAGAAAGCACTTAACAGATACTATAATAATAATAATTATTATTAATTTGGGAGGGCTTCTTGGGGAAGGAGGGATGATGAAAGCCCTTCAAAGGAAGAAGGACTGCCTTGTGAGGAAGAAGAGAGAGAGCATTTCTGGGTATAGGGAGTGGTGTGAGCAATGTCTCAAAGGTGGCGAGGCATGGTGGGATAGAAAGCATTCATTCATTCAGTAGCATTTATTGAGCACTTACTATGTGCACAGCACCGTACTAAGCACTTGGAATGTACAATTCGGCAACAGAATTGTCGGGCCTGACTGGGTCAGAGAACAGGAGTCTTGGGAGTGAGGACCTGGGGACTGGGGTGTAGGGGGCGGGGGAGAGGAGAGGGAGCCAAGTCGAAGATGACCTACCTTCTGGGCAGATGTAGCCAGTGCTCCCTGAGATAGCTCCCCTTGACCTCTGCTTCCCCTTCTCCCATCCTGGCCCCTTGGGCCTCCAATCAGTCATCAATCAATCAATCATATTCTCTGAGCATTTACTGTGTGCAGAGCACTGTACTAAGCGCTTGGGAGAGTACAACAGAGTTGGTAGACACGTACCCAGCCTACAGAGAGCTTACAGTCTAGTGAGAGAAGCTCACAGTCTTACAATGGAATAGAGTTGCTGGACCCTATTCCTGCTCTCAAGGAGCTGACAACATTCCCTGGCTCCATTTCCTCATTCCTGTAAAGCCAACGTGGACTTACCCCTCCTTCTGCTGGACTCTTCTTGGAGGAAAACGTGTTCCCATGCTTTTCGTAGCAGGAGGGATTTAAGTAATAGATAGAAAGCTTCTGGAATAGGGGTCAAGTCCATTCCTGGTAGTGGCCCAGATCTGCCTAAACTGGAGAAGACCCCGCCAGGGGCTAGAGGACGTATGGAATGACCTCTGGAGGGTCCAGTCTGTTTTAGGGGCCTATGGGATGGAGCCGGATCGGGGCTCTGTCAATAACGACCTCGGTGCCAGTCACACTGGGCTGTCTGGGCGGGTAAGTGGAAGGGAGGGGATCAAAATATGTAATGGGCGCTCGGGTGGGTAAGGGAAGTTCCCTGACCTCTCGTTAGGGCCCCCCCCACCTCCTAGCCCAGCCCCAGGGTTGTCCGTGACCCAACCCGACTCCACTCACCCTGGACCACCTGGAAATCCCATCTGACCAAGGCCCACTCATGCCTGTGGTTAGTGGAGGCTGGGCCTGGGGTACGGAGCAAGAGACAATGGAGAAGGGGAGCCTCGGTCGCCTCCCTGGCTCCCTGGTTTCCCGACCAAACAAACTCTACATATCAGAGGTGGGGGCCAGGCTAGGCCAAGGAGGCTGCTGGGACAGTCCAAGGAGTCTAGATGTCTGGCAGCCTGGAGTCTGGTCATCCTTCTTGCCTCTGGGAGGACCGTGCCACACCTCCCTGCCACCCCAGGGAGTCCCCTTGGAGGTAGCATGTCATAGTGGATAGAGCACAGACTTGAGAGTCAGAAGGTTATGGGTTCTAAATCCGGCTCCGCCGCTTCTGCTACTTGTCTGTTGTGTGACTTTGAGCAAGTCACTAAACTTCTCTGTGATTCTATTGCCTCATCTGCAAAATGGGGATTGAGGCTGTGAGCCCCAAAAAGGGACAGGGACTGTGTCCGACCTGATTTGCTTGTATCTACCCTACCGCTAAGTACAGTGCCTGGCACATAGTGTTTAACAGATACCATTATTATTATTATTATTAATATTATTATTACTCTACCTCCACGGCCTCCCACACCAGAGAGTCCTTGTTCATTCAATCACATTTACTGAGCACTTACTGTGTGCAGAACACTCTACTAAGCACTTGGAAAAGTACAATTCAATAATACACAGACACATTCCCTGCCCACGACGAGCTTACAGTCTAGATGTGGGGAGACAGACATTAATATAAACAAATAAGTGACAGATATGTACATAAGTGCTGTGGGGCTGGGAGGAGAGATGAACGAAAAGAGCAATTCAGGGAGACCCAGAAGGGAGTGGGAGAAGAGGAAACGGGGGCTCAGTCAAGGAAGACCTCTTGGAGGAGATGTTGTCTGACCTCTATTCCTCCCTGCCTCCGACTGGCCTCTTCTTTCCGGTCCTGCTCTCTGAAGCTTCAGAGGCAGCTGCGGCAGTAACAGCTGCCACAGCAGTCTAGTGGCTCCCTCAGGTTTCCGCCGTGGGCCCAGGGCAGGGCTACCGGCTGGTCCTCAGACTTGTCCTCTTCCTGCTGAGTCGCCCCAACCCCTGAGAGGCTACACCACTGAGAGCCAGATGGCCCTCTCCTGACCTCTCCCCAAGGGCCCGTGGGACGGCGGTCCACCCTGACCCTAGCTCCCGAGGCCCAAGCTGCTGCCGGAGACCCGCCGGTCTGGGGTGCGGGTCCGCTGGCACGGAACAGCTCCCTCCCCACCCTGACAGATGGGGTGGCGGTACCCTGAGGCTGAGAGGGGTGGGCGGCTCCTGGCCTCCACCCCCAGATCCCACCTGCTGCTCGGTTGTGCCGGGGCAGCCCGTGCCGGGTGCTGTGGCCGCCCTCTGCTCCAATAAAAACAACCAGAAGGAGCTCCTGGCAGCTGGCCATGGGAACTCTGGAAGGGCGGAGATGGGGAGGCCCGGTCAGGCCTCGGTGGGGTTGCGAGGGGCCCGCAAAGGGAAGGGAAACAACCTGAAACGCACACACCGTCCTAGACTCACACTCTGTCTCAACACACATGTGCGCACATATGGACACAAACAGATTCACCCATAGACCCAGGAATACCCACACACACACAAACACATACATAGAGGGACACAGGCAAACATACACACACACACCCAGGAAGCACATACTTTCATGGCTCACAAACCGATAAGGGATCATGCATGGATGCAGAGATAGAGTCAAGGACACAGCCCCAAGCATGCCCCAGAGTTGCACGCACCCTGACAGAGGCGCACACACGCAGCATGAGTACCTCCCCATCCCATAGGGAAAAGGCAGACCCGTGAAAATCCTAACTTCTGCCACCTATTGCCTGGAAGAGAGGGTCTGCTCCTCTCTAGAAGGATCTAGGAGGAGAAGCAGCATGGCCTAGTGGAAAGAGCACGGGGCTGGGAGTCAAAGGACCCGGGTTCTAATCCCAGCTCAGCCACTTGTCTACTGTGCTAGCCGGGGTAAGCCACTTCACAAAACTGAAGACGGAAACTCCAGTCAGGAACGACAGATGGACCTCGGTCCCGAGCTGCTGATGGTTGAAGTGTTGAGTGCACAGAGCCAAGAAGCCGCATTAGTCAGAGGTTTTTCAGGATTCCCCCTGGGCCTGAAAACCAACTCCCAGAATGCCCCGGCGGATTCTTTGACCAGAAACCTTCACCGCTGATGGCATGGCCCCAGCAGGAAAAACGAGGAATTACCCAGGTTTCCTGATCCCCAGAGCAGTGTTCTTTCCACCAGACCAGCAGCGGGGCTGCCCACAAAAATACACAGGTATGGGCACACTCTCGCATACAAGAATGCACACACCCATTGTCACACTTAAACAAAGGGACACACCCACAGGGAGATACACTCAGAAACCCGCCCCCACACACATGGGCATGTCTCCAAAGGGACAAGCTCACACGTGTACAACGATACACACCTATTGGAGAAACGATGCAGGAACAAGCAAACACCCCCCCCCCCCCCAAAATAGAAGAGAAGCAAAAGCCCAATAAGTCAGGACTACAAACCCTCAGAAACAGAAACACCCTCTGGTTTGTCAGGAAGTTCTTCATTGCATCTGGCCACAATCTCTCATACTGCGGTGTAGCGCATTTCCATCTATGCTGTCAGCGAGGAAAGAGAGCGGAATGTTGAGGAGCCAAGTGGTCTAATGGATAGAGCACAAGCCTGGGAGTCAGAAGGACCTGGGTTCTGATTCTGCCTCGGCCACTTGTCTGCTGCGTTACCTCGGTCAAGTTACTTAACTTTCTGTTCCTCCGTTTTCAAATCTATAGAATGGGGATTAAGACGGTGAGCCCCAGGGGGAACATGGACTGTGTTCAATCTGATTAGCTTGTATCTACCCCAGAGCTTAGTACCATGTCTGGCACATAGTAAATGCTTAACAGGTACCATTAAAAAAAAAAAGTTGCTGTCTGCCTCTCTGGAGGAAGGTCCCTAACCCAGAATCTCTGTGGAACTATTATGACCCAGAGCTCTCTCCCAAACAATTCCAAATTCTTAAACCTACTACCTAGAGAGGGTTGCTCCTCTTTAGAAGGATCTAGAAAGAGAAGCAGCTTGGTTTAGTGGAAACAACGTGAGCCTGGGAGTCAGAGGACCTGGGTTCTAATCCCATCTCTGCCACTTGTCTTCTGTGTGACCTTCGGCAAGTCACTTCAATTCTCTCTGTCTCAGTTCCCTCATCTGTAAAATGGGGATTCAATACCTGTTCTCCCTCCTGCTTAGACTGTGAGCTTCACGTGGGACCTGAATGTCTTGTATTTACTCCAGTGCTTGGCACACAGTAAGCACTTAATAAATGCAATAATTTATTTATTTAGAAGGGGAAGAGGAGCGCCATTCTTGGAGAGCCACCCTCCCAACCCTTCCATTCTGGAATGATTGGGAAGGAAGTAGAGGAGAGAAGCATGTGACCCCTGGATGGGGAGAGGGAAGACTGAGTGGAGGCTGAATGCCAGTTTGCAGTCTGTGAAGGGTTCATGGACAGGGGGCAGACCAGCTGCTCCCTCCGTCCATTCAGACTGAACTAGAGGTGCAGGTCCTAAATTAAAGTGAGAGAAATTTCTGTTGTATATAATCAATCGATCATTGGTATTTATTGAGCGCTGACTAGGGGCAGAGCTCTGTACTAAGCGCTTGGGAGAGTACAATACCACAGAGTTGGCAGACACATTCCCCGCCCACAGCTATCTTACAGTCTAGAGGGGGGGACAGACATTAACTTAAATAAATAATTGATAATCTATAATTTAAAAATATGTACAAAAGTGCTGTGGGGTTGAGGGTGGGGTGAATATCGGGTGCCTAAAGGTCACAGGTCATATAAGGAGATGTTTCTTGATAATCTGGGAGACACAGCACCGAAACAGGAGAGGGAGGGAGGAGAAAGGGCAAGCTCATCTGTGTTGAATGGTTTAGACCCTCCGTGTCGGGAGCCGGGAGGTGGACCTGTTGACCTCCTGAAGTCCTTCTTCCCCCTGTGGACCTCTGGGATTTTCTTCTCCACAGGGAGTTGTGCTGATCACCTACCGGAGGTCTTCCTGGCCTCTCTGTGAGTTCACTACGTTGTAAGTTCCTTGAGAGGAGGGATCATGTCAACCAACCCTATTGAACTGTACTTTCCCAGATGCTTAGTGCGGCGCTCTGCACATAGTTGGCACTCAATAAATACCATTAATTGATTGACAGCTGGTTTGCTCCACACCTCTAGACTATAAGAGCATTGTGTGGAGGGCATGTGTCTGTTATATTGTACTCTCCCAAGTGCTTAGTACAGTTCTCTGCACACGGTAAGTGCTCAATAAATATGATTGACTGACTGTGTGCCGTGTGCACATGGCAACTTCCTTCAGGGGTGATTAGAGATGAGTCACTTATTCATGGTGTTCACCTCAAGTGGCATTTAGTCAGCCTCCATCTCCCCTACCTGCTGTGGAGTCAGTCCTTCCTGAGTCTTGCCCTCCATCTCTCTTTTTTTTAAAAAACAATATTTGTGCCAGGCACTGTACTAAGCATTGGGTTTGATACAAGCTAATCAGGTTGGATTACTGATACAATCACTGTCCCACAAGGGGCCCACAGTCTTAAGCCCCATTTTACAGATGAGCAGAGAAGTGAAGTGATTTGCCCAAAGTCACACGGCAGACAAGTGGCAGAGCCGGGATTAGAACCCAGGTCCTTCTGACTCCCAGGCCCGGGCTCTAGCCACTAAGCCATGCTGCTTCTCAGGGGGCAAGATGAAGGACCCGTTCAAGCCCAGCTCTGCCGTCTGAGAGATGAGAGCGGGGAGTCCTCCTGACCCAGAAATTGACCCCTCAGGGCCGCCCCCATCCTTCTCCTCCTCAAGTCCCACACACCCAGCTCTTTCCTCTCCCTGCACAGCCCTTTCTTTCTCTCTTGTGTCCCTTCCCCATCTTCCGATCTCCCTGCTCCTGCAAGGTGAACCCAGTACTGGTGTTGCTTAATAGAAGAGCTCGGGTCTGGGAGTCAGGAGCCCCGAGTTCAAGTCCTGCCTCTGCCCCGTCCTACTGTGTGGCCTGGGGCAAATACCCAGGCACAGATAAGCTTGATGGCCTAGAGGAAAGAGCATGGGCCTGGGAGTCAGAGCATCTGGGTTCTAATCCCGGATCCTCCATGTACCTGCTGTATGACCTTAGGGAAGTCACTGAACTTCTCTGTGCCTCAGTTTCCTCATCTGCAGAATGAGGATTCAATACCTATTCTCCTGTGAAGAGTGTGAGCCCCATGTGGAACCTGATTATCTTGTATCTACCCCAGTGCTTAGTAGAAAAGCAGTGTGGCTCAGCGGAAAGAACACGGGCTTGGGAGTCAGAAGTCATGGGTTCAAATCCCGGCTCTGTCACTTGTCTGCTGTGTGACTGTGGGCAAGTCACTTCACTTCTCTGCTCATCTGTAAAATGGGGCTTAAGACTGTGAACCTCACGTGGGACAACCTGATTAGCCTGTATCTACCCCAGCACTTAGAACAGTGCTCTGCACATAGTAAGTGCTTAAGAAATACCAACATTATTATTATTATTACAGTGCTTGGCACATAGTATGTATTTAACAAATACCACACATTATTATTAAGTCACTTACCATCTCTGAGCCTTATTTTCCCTGTCTGCACAATGGGCAGAATTCTCCTTGGGCTTCTCTGTCTCCTGGGGCTGGCGTGAAGACTATCTCTTTTCCAACCAGCTCGACTCCTACTTCACTTTCCCCAACATTTCTGATCCAGGAAATTCTCTTGGACTGAATTCACCATCCCCTGCTCCAACCCCCAAGTGTGCTTTGGGTTGGGAGGGTCAGACTGGACCAGGTCAGAGGGACTGGTCTGTCACTAGGAGGTGGGTGGCACCACTCTATCTTTCCTGCTGGTGGTATCTTCCAGCTGCAAGGACCCTCACAGGAGCGCTCTATCCCTCCTCTTCCCCACCCTCTGGGCTCCCAGCCCTTTCCCCTCCAGCAGCCACAGGGGGTAGGGAGGGATACGGGGAGGAGAGAGGAGGGGTGGGAGATTGTTCCAGGGTGACTGTCTGGGTTTCTGGGGGGAAATGACGCACTCAGGGTTGGGCTTCCATCCTCCCTGCCGCCTCTGGCCCGATCCTACTAGTCTATCGATCTTATCTGGGCCTCTGAGGTGTCTCACAACTGAGTCACGCGTTTGGAGCCAGATGGGAAGAGTGGGACCTGCTGGGTTGGATGGGGTCCCAGGGAGGCCGAGACCTAGGTAGGAAGGTTACAGGGTGGCCGAGACTCAATTAAGAAGGACCCAGGGAGGCAAAGGCCCAGGTAGGAAAGTCCCAGGGAGGCAGAGACCCAGATAGGAAAGCCCCAGGGAGGCCGAGATGCAAGTAGGAAGGTCCCAGAGAGGCAGAGGCCGGGGTAGGGAGGTCCCAGCGAGGCCGAGATGCAGATAGGAAGGTCCCAGGGAGGACTCTATCTTCTTTGTCTTCCCACCCAAACCCTGGCCTCCTCCTGATTATCCTATCACTGTAGGTAGCACCACCATCTTTCTTGTCTCCCAAGCCCTTAACCTGGGCATTATTTTTAACTCATTTCTCTCATTCAACCCACATATTCAATGTCACTAAATCCTATCGGTTCAACCTTCACAACATCAATAAAGTCCACCCTTTCCTCTCCATCCAAACCACTACCATGTTAATCCAACCACCTTTTCCTATCCTGCTTTAATTACCATATCAGCCTCCTTGCTGACCTCCCTGCCTCCTGTCTCTCCCCACTCCAGTCCATACTTCACCCTGCTTCTCAGATAATTTTTCTACAAAACGTTTCAGTCCACATTTCCTCACTCCTCAAGAACCTTCAGTGTTTGCCCCCCCACCGCTGCATCAAACAGAAACTCCTTGCCATCGGCTTTAAGCCACTCAATCACCTTTCCCTCTCCTACCTTACCTTGCTGTTCTCCCACAGCCTAGCCCACACACTTTGTTCCTCTAATGCCAACCTATACGTTGTACCTTGATCTCATCCATCTTGCTGCCTTTCTTTTGCCCATGTCCTGCCTCTGGCCTGGAACACCCTCCCACTTCATATCCGACAGACAATTATCCTTCCCACCTTCAAAGCCCAAGACACCTTCCCTGACTAGGCCCTCATTTCCTCTTCTCCCACTCCCTTCTGCATTACTCTTGCACTGGGATTTGCTCCCTTGGTTCACCCCTCCCTCAGCCCCACAGCACTTATGTACATACCCTTAATTCATTTAGTTATATTAATGTTTGTCTCTGCCTCTGTATTGGAAATTGGTTGTGGGCAGGAAATATGCCTACCAACTCTTTTCTATTCTATTATCCCAAGTGCTTAGTACAGTGCACTGCACCAAGTAAGTGCTCCATAAATACAATTGATTAATTGATTGAAGCAGTTCCTGGGAGACAGAGATCCAAGGAGTCATGTACTAGCGAGGTGGACCTAGACTGTGAGCTCGTCCCTCTACGCTGGGAGCTCGTTGTGGGCAGGGATGTGTCTGTTGCTAAAATATACTCTCCCAAGTGCTTAGTACAGTGCTTTGTACCCAGTAAGTGCTCAATAAATATGATTAAGTGAATGAATGATGTGGGCACTGTAGTAATAGCAATAGTAAGAGTAATAGTAACTCTATTACTCTACACTCTATTACTCTACTGGTCAGCCAGTCAATCGTATTTATTGAGGGAGGAGTCTCCAGGGAGGTCGGGTCAAGGGAGGTGGAGCCTAAGGAAGTAGGACCCAGGGAGGTGGGGCCTAGAAAGGTGGGGTCCAAAGAGGCCCCAGGGAAGGGGGCCCACTGAGGCGGGTACAGGGAAGCAGCCCTCTGCCCATCATGCTCTGCTGCTCCAACAGGCTGCCCACATAGGCAACATCAGTGCCCAGTCACTAAAATCGCCATGGTAACAACTCTGCCATAAACAGAGCCTTCCTTGACATCTCCCCATCACTGTCACCACCAGCGCAGACTCCGATCCTCCCAACAGCTCCCTCCCTGAGCCATCCCCATGACGGACTCTGTCACGTGGTCCTCACTCCCGTGCCCTGGACCAACTCCGTCACAGTCAGTTCCACCAACTTCAACGCCCTCAGCCCAGCCTCCCTGTCAGCTTCACTAGTGCTATCCCAGCCACCACTGCACACATCTTCACTTTCCCTATCCATCCATATACCAGTCAGTCAATCAATTAATGAATCAAATTTCTTGAGTGCTTACTGTGAGCTGAGTACTGTACTAAGTGCTTAGGAGAGTACAATATAACAGAGTTGGGAGACACATTCTAATGCCCAGAATGAGCTTACTGTATAAAAAGTCAATCAATCTAGTCAATCAATGGTATTTATTGAGAATTTACTGGGAGCAGAACACTGTACTATGTCCTTGGAAGAGTACAGTGGAACACTATTCCTGCTCTTCAACAGCATACCATTTAGTAGGGAGGCAGACATTAAAATAAATTATAGATCTTGGGAATAGCGGAGTATAAGGATACATACATAAGTGCTGTGGGCCTGGGGGTGGTGTGACTATCAAAGTCCTTAAGGGGTTCAGATCTGAGTGAAGAAACGACTCAGAAGGGAGGGCGAATGGGATGGGGAGAAGAGAGGTTAGATGGGGAGGTTGAGGAGAGTGGTGGTCTGTTGGATGTAAAGGGGGAGGTACAGTGTGTAAATTGATGTCTGCTAATTCTTTTTGTTGTATTCTCCCAAGCACTTAGTATGATGCTCTGCACATAGTAAGGGCTCAGTAAATACCACTGATTGGTTAGTAATTGATTAGGGAGACATGCGCAGAATGATGTTTCAGAAAAATGATCCTGGCAACAGCATCAAGTTTGGACCTGGATGGTCATTGAAGTCATGTGAAGCGGCATGGTGCAGTGGATAGAGCATGGACCTAGGAATCAGAAGGCTATGGGCCCTAAGCCCAGCTCTGCCACTTGCCTGCTGTGTGATCTTGGGCAAATCACTTTACTTCTCTGTCCTCAGTTACCTCATCTGTAAAATGGAGATTGAGACTATGAACTCCATGTGGAACAGGGACTGTGTCCAACCTGATTTACTTGTATTTACCCCAGTGCTTAGTACAGTCCCTGGCACATAGTAAATGCTAAACAAAAGCCACTATTATTATCATTATGCCAGGAGCAGTGAACGGGATTGGCAGGTGAGAGTAAGGCAGAAAAGAGCCCAAATTGAGTCTTTCCTACCTCTTACAGTGTCAATTAATCAATCAGTCAATCAATCAATAGTATTTTCTGAACACCTACTATGTGCAGAGCACTGAACTAAGTGCTTGGGAGAGTACAGTCAAGATAGTAGACAAAATACCTGCCCTCAAGGAACTTACACCACTGATGGTGGTGATGACCATGTTTGTGTCTGTCTAGTGGGAGAGACAGACACTTAAAAACCCCTTACAAATAGAGAGAAATAGAGTATAGGGACGTGGACATAAATGATGGTGTACGGGGAGCAAGATCCCAAGTACTTAGGTGACAGGGGTGCTGAAAGGGATAGTAAGGGCTGGAATTAAAGTAGGGGAATAAGTGACTAATCGGGGAAGACTTCCTAGAGGAGATGCAGTTCAGAAGAGCTTTGAAGATGGGGAGACAGTGGTTGGCCGGACGTGAAGAGGGAGGGAGTTCCAGGCAGGAGAGAGGGCTTGAGCAAGGGATCAACAGTGAAAAAGATGACAGTGGGGAATGGTGAGTGAGTAGGTTGGCATTAGAGGAGTGATGGGTGACAGCTGGGTTGTAGTGGCAGAGGAATGAGGTTTGGTAGGAGGGGAAAAGCTGATGAAATGACTTAAAGCAAGGAGTTTCCTGCTTGATGTGGAGATGGATGGGCAACCATCGGAGATTTGTGAGGAGTCATCTATGACCTTGAAACTGAACCTTTTGGTCATTTATTATTCACCCTATCCTCCGCCCCACTGCACTTATGTACATTTCTGGAAATTATTTATTTATATTAATGTCTGTCTCCCTCTCTAGACTGTAATTTTGTTGTGAGCAGGGAAGGTGTCTACTAACTGTTGTATTGTGCTCTCCCAAGTGGTCTGCACACGGTAAGCTCTCAATAAATACCATTGATGGAGTGATTGAGGAGAAGTGGACGGTACTTTTTTTTAAGAAAATGACTCTGGCAGCAGAGTGAAGTATGGTCTAGAGAGGGGAGAGGTGGGGAGGTCAGCGAGGAGGCTGATACAGTCGTGACAAGAGCGTGGACCGGCAGGATGGTGGACTGGAGAGGAAAGGGTGAATTCTGGGGATGTTGTGCCGGAAGAACTGAGAGAATTCAGGGAGAGAATAAGCTTTTAGAGCTTGCCCTTCCAACCCAAGCCCCAGCATACCGACTACAGCTCCCACCCACCGATGCTCACTCCCCCACTGGCTGCAGCCCCCTGGCCCTGCATCCACAAGGCCCGACCTGTCCCAGGGACTACGAGAGGATTAGCTGCAAACCAGGAAGGACACACTTGGCCCAACCCAGGGCGGCACTGTCCGTTCCTGTGGCCTACCCACACCTCCCCTCCCCTTCTGTTCTCAGATGTCCCACTGCCCGACCAGACTGGCAGCCCCTCTCTAGGGTGGGGTCTGTGCCCACGCCTCCCCGGGGTCCCGTCTCCGCTAGGCACCAGGTGGGCTGTGGGGGCCTGAAGTGGGCTTGATGGAACTCCGCAAACCCAGCAATTGAAAGCTTCTCCTTGTGTGTCTCTCTGTTTCCCTTCTGTGTCTTCCCCCACCGAATGTAAGGCGTAGATAAAGAACTCTAGACTGTAAGCTCATTGTGGGCAGGGAATGTACCTATTTATTGTTGTATTGTACCAAGTGCTTAGTACAGTGCTCCACTCACAGTAAGGGCTCAGTAAAAGCAATTGAATGAATGACTGAAGAAAGGAGCAGCAGGGCCAGTTGCTGGGATCCCTCTGACAAGCCCCAGGCCAGGAGCTCCGCCGGAGCAGCTCTCAGACAAGGACCCTTCCCCCAACCCCCGAGAAGCCCCCAGGGGGAGACCCTCCAGGGCCACTCACTCAAGGGGTGGGGCTGGGCCTGTGAGCTGCAGCTGGCCTCTCCCAGCAGAGTTGCTCCTTGCTGTTTAGGCCCGGGGGCCTTTGGGTGCGTGTGGTGCTAGTGCTCACCCCGGCAAGCTGGGACAGTGCTCCAGGCCCGCCCAGGAGGGGAGCTGGGCGGGACCCCCTCCTGGGCAATGGGGAGGAGCCTGTGAGTGGGATCTAGGGCCAGGCTCGGGGTAGATCTCACCCTTTGCAGTCCTTGGGATGTGGCGGGCAACCGGTTGGAAGTGGGACATCGGGTGGGGGCCTCTCCTTAATCCAGCTCCCTGCCTCCTCCCCCACCTCCGGGGGTCAGCCCCCCCACCCCACCCCGGGGAGCCCTGCCCCAGCTTTGTCTCCAAGCTATGGCCCTCCCTTCTGTCACAGCTCAGTGATAACTTGCCCCCCTCCTCCCAGCGCGGGCCCTTACTCTTGTCATTCCCATGACTCCGGCTCCTCCCGCGACCACTTCTGCCTGTCAGACTAAGGGTGCATGTCCGTGCATGTATGAGCACGTGTGTGTGTACCTTTGTGGGCGTGTTGCATGCATGTGCCTCTTGTGGGTGCTCTGAAAATCTACCAATACCGCTGAAGGTTTATACCTCCACGTTTCCCTAGACGTCTGTATCTGCTATGCCTCCTTCCTATTAGAGAGGCAGGGTGGTTGCCAGCCTCCTGAGGGCAGAAGCCCTCCCAACCCTCCCATGGGAAGATTCTCCCATCCCATGTTGTGTGTGTGTGTGTATGTGTGCGCATGTATGTTTTCATGTCTGTGGGTGTGCAAGCTTGATTTCTGCAACCAGGCTGCCAATCCCTCTAGGTCAGGGCCTGAGGGGGGAGGGAGGAAGAGGAAACGGCTGAGAATGTCAGGGCCCCAGAGGACTGCCAATAATTTTGACACTAAGATTTCAGCCCCTGACAGGACAGCTCTCCAGAGACACCTTCTTTCTGTCCCCTTCCATCTGCCCCGGTTGGGTGTGGGGCCCATCTGCTGTGAGGCGGGGGATGGATAAGATGACTTTTGGAGGGCCCCTCCTGACCCCCGTCCCGAGCTCTGTGCCGTCTCGGGGGACAGCTGGGGCGGTGGCTTGGTGGGGACGGTGTGCGGGGGGAGGAGTGAGGCCCGGGTAACAGGCTGGCAGGGTGGCGTCCCCTGAGGTAGGGCCCTCAGTGGGCCTGGCCCCTGGGTTCGGCCCTGGCTAAGTACATCATTTTCCTTGGCAGGGGGATGAGTCAGCGGGCTGGTGGCCCCGGTGGGAGGGATGGATGGGACGGGCTCTGGGCTTCGGGCTCCCAGCTCCTCGTCTTCCTGGAAATGCTCTGAGGACAGCGAATCCGATTTACATCTACCATCCACCTGGTGGCTGGTCTGGGCCTCTGGCCAGAGAAAGCTGGGTCTGTGCCCCTGGCTCAGCTCAATGGAATAGGGGCCCAGGTCTCCCTGCCAGGTCAGGGGGTTGGGCTACCTGCCCAGTGGGTGTGTTTGGGGGTGTGTGCATACGTGCACAAGAGGAAGCAAGCCTGCATAGGTGTGCATGTGTATATCTCTGATTAGATTGTAAGCCAGTCAAACGGCAGGGACTGTCTCTATCTGTTGCCGACTTGTTCATCCCAAGCGCTTAGTACAGTGCTCTGCACATAGTAAGCGCTCAATAAATACTATTGAATGAATGAATGAATCTCTGTATGTCCGGGTGTGTGCATTATCATTCATTCATTCATTCATTCATTCATTCATTCAATCAATCGAATGCATATACATGCAGCTACTTGGGTGTAGGAGGTGAATATTTACATGCATCTATGTACATGTGGGTATATCGCACGGAGGTGAATGCGAATGTGTGGATATGGGCCAGTGCTGGTGTGTATGAAGACCAGTATGGGGCCGATGTTTGTAGGAATAGTGTGTATACCATTTGCATGTTTGTGTCCTTAAGCTTTAGGGTGTGTTTGTGTATGTGTGTGTGAGAGAGACAGAGTGCGTGTTTACGTGCACACAGAATCCTGAGAATTGTAGTGTTGGCAGTTAAGTGGATGCTGGCTATGGGAGCTGGGGGGTTTCATAGGTGTGCACGTGAGTGACTGAATGAGTGCTCATTCCCTCCCTGCTCCCTTGAACTCCCTCCCTTTCTTTACACCCCTTTCTGAAATCCCATCTTCTCCAGCAGGCCTTCCCTGACTTTTCTCTCGTATTCCCACCTTATATCCACTTCCAAGTCAGCTTTTTGGCTCCCCTTAAGCCCTTAAATACTCACAATCTCCCATAGCACCTATGTACAGATCTTCTATACTACATTAGTTCCTTCTACCTGTAAATGATGTTAATGTCTGCTTCCCCTGCTAAATTGTAAGCTCTTTGTGAGTAGGGATCGTGCTTGCTAACTACTCTGCTCTCCCAAGTGCTGAGCACAGTGTTCTTCTTGGAATAAGAACACTCAATTATTACTATTAATATCATATTTGCTAAGTGCATACTATGTGTCAAGCACTGTTCTAAGCTCTGCAGTAATTACAAGTTAATCAGATCAGACACAGTCCTTCCCTCATGGGATTCAGAGGCTAAATAGGAGTGAGAACAAATAGTGAATACCCACTTTTCAGATGAGGAAATTGAGGCACAGAGAAGTTGAGTGATTTTTCCAAGGTCACACAGCAGGCAGATGATAGATTTCAGATTAGAACCCAGGGAGTCAGAGGACTCCCAGGCCAATGCTCTTTCCACTAGGCCACGCTGCTGCTGAATAAATACTGTGGATTGAGTGTAGCGTGACAACGTATGAGGTGTGTGTGTGTGTGCATATGGGCTGAGGGGCAGGGTAGGCATTCAATAATGAAAGGCCCCTCTGCATCCACGTGGAGAAATGGGCATTTTGCTTCTAAAGTAGGTACTGAGTGGGAGAGGGAAGAGGTTTCCCATGGTGGGCTGGAGAGGGAAGGAGGAGACACCGACAGTCGGCCCCTCTGAGAAGGAGCCCCTGTTGTGGGCCGGGTAGGGGGACAGGCTGGGACCACTAGCCCCAGAAGAAGAAGGGTGGAAAGCCAGTGGAAGAGAAGCTGACCAACTGGCTATGCCCATCCTAAGCAAGCCGGTAGTTTGGAGAGGTTCCCAGAATTTCCATTCACTCCAGCCCTGTACTCTGGGGCAGCCTGCCCGCTGGGCCAGGAACCTGGCGGCAGGCTCTGGTTTCCCTTGGTTTCCCAGGAGGGTCTTCCCCAGAGGAAATGGAGCCTGTTCCAGGAAGTCCTGAGCCCCTCAATGTGGAGTCCTGGGCTGGGGGTGCCAGGAAGGGGAGAGTTACAGGGGCCATGGAGGTCTCTGTCCTCAAGGGGCTGATAGTCTGATAGCACATACACACACACAATATTGAGACTTTAGATCAGAAATGGGAGAAGACACACTCAGACACTCAGAATCATTTAGTCAATGACATTTATCGACAGGACTTACTCAGGGGCAGAGAACTATACTAACTGCTAGGGAGTGCTTAGTGGAATTAGTGAACATAATCCCTGCCCTCAAGAAGCTGACAATCAGAAGGCATTAAAACACCTGTGACTGAGGCTGAGATCACGGAAATCTCCATGAGCGCAGACAATAGAAGTTCAGTCACTCGGTTAGAGAGGCGGACATGAATTCTGGGGTTGCTGGAGTGACTGGATTTAACAGAAGATCAATCGGGGAAGGCTTCCTGGAGTGGGTGAGTTTGCAACCGCATTTGGAAGGTGGGGAGGGGTGGATTTTTGAAGAGAAAACAGGAGGGCAACTAAGGGAGTGGACAGGGCAAAGAGGCTTCTGGTCCCTGGGAGCTGGGTATGGTTGGGACATGCAAAGCTCAGAAAGGCTAAGTGGCCTGTGGTGGGTCACCCAGCACATCATGGGGAGGTTGAGGTTGAGAATTCCTAACCCTGTGGGGGACTCAGGATAGAGATAGTCTCCTGGGCAGATTCGGGCAGATTCAAGAGCTAAACCCTGCGTGGGGGGTGTCGGGGCTGGGTTTGGTATGATCTCTATGTAGATGAGACGATAGATGAGGTTATTCCATCTAATCTGAGCTGCCTGGGAACCTCTGACTAGGGGGTTTTCTCTGATAGAGAATCCTAAAGAGATACGAGGAGTGTGCCCTAGCGGAAAGAGCACAGGCCTGGGGGTTAGAGAACTTGGGTTCTAATCCTCACTCTGCCATTTACATTCTGTGTGTGATCTTGGGCAAGTCACTTCACTTCTCTGTGCCTCAGTTACTTTCATCTGCAAAACAGGGATTCTATACCTCTTTTTCCTCCTATTTAGAATGAGACCCCCATGTAGAACTTGATGATCTTGTATCTACCTTAGCAATAATACATCGCTGGGCACAAAGTAAGTGCTTAACAGATACCACCTGGGAGAGACTAAGAGGTCATCCAGTCATTCATTCATTCATTCAATAGTATTTATTGAGCGCTTACTATGTGCAGAGCACTGTACTAAGCGCTTGGGATGAACAAGTCGGCAACAGATAGAGACAGTCCCTGCCGTTTGACGGGCTTACAGTCTAATCGGGGGAGACGGACAGACAAGAACAATGGCACTAAACAGCGTCAAGGGGAAGAACATCTCGTAAAAACAATGGCAACTAAATAGAATCAAGGCGATGTACAATTCATTAACAAAATAAATAGGGTAACGAAAATATATACAGTCGAGCGGACGAGTACAGTGCTGTGGGGATGGGAAGGGAGAGGTGGAGGAGCAGAGGGAAAAGGGGAAAATGAGGCTTTAGCTGCGGAGAGGTAAAGGGGGGATGGCAGAGGGAGTAGAGGGGGAAGAGGAGCTCAGTCTGGGAAGGCCTCTTGGAGGAGGTGATTTTTAAGTAAGGTTTTGAAGAGGGAAAGAGAATCAGTTTGGCGGAGGTGAGGAGGGAGGGCGTTCCGGGACCGCGGAAGGACGTGACCCAGGGGTCGACGGCGGGATAGGCGAGACCGAGGGACGGCGAGGAGGTGGGCGGCAGAGGAGCGGAGCGTGCGGGGTGGGCGGTAGAAAGAGAGAAGGGAGGAGAGGTAGGAAGGGGCAAGGTGATGGAGAGCCTTGAAGCCTAGAGTGAGGAGTTTTTGTTTGGAGCGGAGGTCGATAGGCAACCACTGGAGTTGTTTAAGAAGGGGAGTGACATGCCCAGATCGTTTCTGCAGGAAGATGAGCCGGGCAGCGGAGTGAAGAATAGACCGGAGCGGGGCGAGAGAGGAGGAAGGGAGGTCAGAGAGAAGGCTGACACAGTAGTCTAGCCGGGATATAACGAGAGCCCGTAATAGTAAGGTAGCCGTTTGGGTGGAGAGGAAAGGGCGGATCTTGGCGATATTGTAGAGGTGAAACCGGCAGGTCTTGGTAACGGATAGGATGTGTGGGGTGAACGAGAGGGACGAGTCAAGGATGACACCGAGATTGCGGGCCTGCGGGACGGGAAGGATGGTCGTGCCATCCACGGTGACGGAGAAGTCTGGGAGCGGACCGGGCTTGGGAGGGAAGATGAGGAGCTCAGTCTTGCTCATGTTGAGTTTTAGGTGGCGGGCCGACATCCAGGTGGAGACGTCCCGGAGGCAGGAGGAGAGGCGAGCCTGAAGGGAGGGGGAGAGGACGGGGCGGAGATGTAGATCTGCGTGTCATCTGCGTAGAGATGGTAGTCAAAGCCGTGAGAGCGGATGAGTTCACCGAGGGAGTGAGTGTAAATGGAGAACAGAAGAGGGCCAAGAACTGACCCTTGAGGAACTCCAACAGTTAAAGGATGGGAGGGGGGAGGAGGCTCCAGCGTAGGAGACCGAGAATGATCGGCCAGAGAGGTAAGAGGAGAACCAGGAGAGGACAGAGTCCGTGAAGCCAAGGTGAGATAAGGTATGGAGGAGGAGGGGATGGTCGACAGTGTCAAGGCAGCAGAGAGGTCAAGGAGGATCAGAATGGAGTAGGAGCCATTGGATTTGGCAAGAAGGAGGTCATGGGTGACCTTAGAGAGAGCAGTCTCGGTAGAGTGGAGGGGACGGAAGCCAGATTGGAGGGGGTCTAGGAGAGAATGGGAGTTAAGGAATTCTAGGCATCGATTGTAGATGACTCGTTCTAAGATTTTGGAAAGGAAGGGTAGTAGGGAGATAGGACGATAACTGGAGGGGGAAGTGGGGTCAAGAGCGGGTTTCGATTCACCTGCCTCCAGATCCAGTGATTAATCAGCCATGGGGTGTGGCAGCTCCCTGTCTTTGAAGAGATCTCACAACAGGCTTGGATGGGATCATTCTGCAGGCTTCAAGGGAATTGAAATAACTCACTTCCATTTGTATGGGCCTCACTGTCTGGGAACTGGGGAAGGGCAGCTGGGGAGATGCCAGGGGCTGTTTTGCAATGACCATTTCCGACTCCTATCTGTTGTCATCATTAATTCATTGGATCAGCAACTCCTTGAGGCTAGAGATCATGTCTTCTTCTGTGATGGGTTCCCAAGCACCTACTGGGGATGGCAGTAGGTGCTCAATAAATGCTGCTGCTGCTGCTGCTGATGACTGTGGACATCTGAATCCATCAATCGGTGGTATCTATTGAATGCTTACCATGTGCAGAGCACTGTACTAAGTGTTTGGGAGAGTATGATACAACAGAGTTGGTAGACATTCTCCCTGCCCACATCGAGCTTACAGTCTAGACAGGGAGAGAATCAACCTTAGTATTTTCCTGGTCTCTCTCTTTGTCAGTCCCTGTTTCTGGCCCATTTCCATCGTGCATCACTCAGCTGAGACCAGGGCAGGCAGCCAAGCACAGATGGCTCGTGGTTCCAGGCCAGACCATCCCCGGCCCAGCCTCCCCTGTCCCCTCGTTCCACGTGCTTGACATTTCAGACACCCACTCTCTGGGGAAGTGCAGAGAATCTGGGGGTTAGTCATGGTATAGAGTGGCTGGGGTCCTCTGAAATAAAGTCATCCATTCTTTGGGCAGTTCTGCCCCTCACTTAGCCCAGCCAGAGCATGGCCTACACCCTCTTAAAAAAACTTTCTAGGAAAGCAAATCCCCAGCATCCCTTGGGAACTGGGTTTCAGTGGGGCCATAGGCTGGGTGCTGTGGGAGCTAGGGAAGGGGGCAGAAGTCACAGTTTGATCATGGATCCAGGACAGAGGGATGAATCGGGGCACCAGGACACACACACATACACACACACACACACACACACACACACACACACTAATGACACTTAGAACAGAGTTGGAACCACACATGGCGTCAATGTGTGACTCCCCAAGTGTGACAGTTCAAGGGCCTTTTGCAGGAACACGTGCACTTAGTGCGCGCCTACCTGGGCCATTTCTTCGGGGAAAAGCTGGCCCCGCCTCCGGCCCCTCAATTCTCCAGAGTCCTGGAACATTCCTTCTGGCCCTCAGACAACGCAGATGCCACTTCCGAGCCTTAGGATCAGCTGCAGGAGCCATGTTGGAGGGAGTCTGTCCCTGAAAAGAGAAATCCCAGCTAGAAAGAATTGCATTTGTCCTGGATAGGGGACAGGCCAGCTGGAAACCAGACAGTCCAGTAGAGGACCAGATGACTGTCCACCATGAACTCATGGGGAATAATAATGGTGGCATTTGTTAAGCACTTATTCTGTGCCAAGCACTGTAGTAAGCCCTAAGATAGTTCATTCATTCATTCATTCAATAGTATTTATTGAGCGCTTACTATGTGCAGAGCACTGTACTAAGCGCTTGGGATGAACAAGTCGGCAACAGATAGAGACAGTCCCTGCCGTTTGACGGGCTTACAGTCTAATCGGGGGAGACGGACAGACAAGAACAATGGCACTAAACAGCGTCAAGGGGAAGAACATCTCGTAAAAACAATGGCAACTAAATAGAATCGAGGCGATGTACAATTCATTAACAAAATAAATAGGGTAACGAAAATATATACAGTCGAGCGGACGAGTACAGTGCTGTGGGGATGGGAAGGGAGAGGTGGAGGAGCAGAGGGAAAAGGGGAAAATGAGGCTTTAGCTGCGGAGAGGTAAAGGGGGGATGGCAGAGGGAGTAGAGGGGGAAGAGGAGCTCAGTCTGGGAAGGCCTCTTGGAGGAGGTGATTTTTAAGTAAGGTTTTGAAGAGGGAAAGAGAATCAGTTTGGCGGAGGTGAGGAGGGAGGGCGTTCCAGGACCGCGGGAGGACGTGACCCAGGGGTCGACGGCGGGATAGGCGAGACCGAGGGACGGCGAGGAGGTGGGCGGCAGAGGAGCGGAGCGTGCGGGGTGGGCGGTAGAAAGAGAGAAGGGAGGAGAGGTAGGAAGGGGCAAGGTGATGGAGAGCCTTGAAGCCTAGAGTGAGGAGTTTTTGTTTGGAGCGGAGGTCGATAGGCAACCACTGGAGTTGTTTAAGAAGGGGAGTGACATGCCCAGATCGTTTCTGCAGGAAAGATCTTACTGTGTGCAGAGCACTGTACTAAGCACTTGGGAGAGTACAATATAACAATAAATGGATACATTTCCTGATCACAGCAAGTTTAAATCTAGAGGATAGATATAATAAAAACAATAGCGTTGGTATTTGTTGAGTTTTACTATGTTCCAAACTCTGTACTATACAATAGGGTAGAAATAATAATAATAATCATGGTATTTGTTAAGTCTTTCTATGTGCCAAGCACTACTAAGGAGTAGGGTAGACATAATGATATTTATTCATTCATTCAATCTTATTTATTAAGCATTTACTATGTGCAGAGCACTGCACTAAGCATTTGGGAAAGTATAATACAACAATAGTGACAATCCCTGCCCGCAAAGAGCTCACAGTCTGGGGGGTGGGGGGCGATGCAGACATTAACACAAATAAACAGACACCAATATAAATAAATAAAATTACAGAATTAATTACAAAATTAAAATTACACCTAAGTGCTGTGGGGCTGGGAGGGGAGAAGAACAAAGGGAGCATGTCAGGGCAACGCAGGAAAGAGTGGGAGAGGAGGAAAAGTGGGGCTTAGTCTGGGATGGCCCCTTGGAGGAGAATAATGACAATAGTAATTGTGGCATTTGTTAAGTACTTACTATATGCCAAGGACTGTACTAAGCCCTGGGGTAGATACAGGGTAATCAGGCCAGATACTATGTGCCAAGCACTGTAGTAAGCACTGGGATAAATATAATCATCATCATAATAATGATAATAATAACTTAGGTATTTGTTATGTCTTTCTATGTGCCAAGCACAACTCAGCAATAGGGTAGACATAATGGTAATAATCACTGTGGCATTTGTTAAGTACTTACTATGTGCCAAGTACTGTACTAAGCACAGGGAAAGATGCAAGGACACAGTCCCTGTCTCACAGAAATCATCAACCACCCATATCCCCCTCTGATTAAACCACCCAGAAAAACCTCTCTGGAGATAACAGGTTTGGGTTCTCTGTGGCTTTAGGAAAGAAAAGGGACCAGTGGGCCAGGTTGAAATGGCTTGACTTCAAGCTCCCCGTGACTCTGAAGAAATCCCTATCGATTTTGGCAGCTCTAAGGACTTCACAGCACTTCTCTCCCTGCTTCCTGCCTCTGTCACGGGTCTCCTACCTGCCTCTGCTGCCCCTTCTAAAAATTATAGTAACTGTGCTATTTGTTAAGCTCTTCCTCTTGGCCTAGTGGATAGAACATGGGCCTGGGAGTCAGAAGAATCTGGTTCTAATCCTGACTCCGGCCCTCATCTGCAATGGGCAAGACATTTCACTTCTCTGTGCCTCAGTCACCCTATCTGTAAAATGGGGATTAAGACTTCGAGCCCCTGTTAGACATGGACAATTACCATAAAAAAGAGATAGCTGTTATTACCATTATTATTACCATGATTTTTATCATTACTATTGTTATATTTCCTAAGTGCTTACTATGTGCCAAGCACTATTCTAAGTGCTGGGGTAGATAAAAGATTATCAGTTTGGATACAGTCTCTGATCCATATGAGGCCCACAGTCCAGGTAGGAGGGAATAGGACTTAATCTATATTTTACAGAAGAGGAAACTGAAGCACAGGGAAGTTAAGTAACTTGCCCAAGGACACACAGCAGACCAAGGGGCAGAGCCAGGATTAAAACTCAGGTCCTCTGACTCCTAAGCCTGTGTTCTTTCCACTAGACCACGCTGCTTCCCAACAAAAAATCAAATCGGATACAGTCAGTCTCTGTTCTGCACAGGGCTTGCAGTCTAATCAGTCAATCACTAATATTTATTGAGCAATTCATGTGTGCAGAGCACTCTACCACGCACTTGGGGGAATGCAATATAACAGAGTTGGAGGATATATTCCCTGCCCACAATGAAATTGCATTCTAGAGGGGGAGAGAGACATTGAAATAAATTTCAGATATGTACATAAGTGCTGCAGGACTGAAAGTGGGGTGAATAAAGGGTGTAAATCCAAGTGCAAGGGTGACACCAAAGGGAGAAGGAGTAGAGAAAATGAGGGCTTAGTCGGGAAAGTCCTCTTGCAGGAGATGTGATTTTAATAAAGCTTTGAAGTTGGGGAAAGTGATTGTCAGATATGAAGAGGAAGGGAGTTCCAGGCCAGAAGCAGGAAGTGGGTGAGGAGTTGGTGGCGAGATAGATGAGATTGAGGTACAGTGAGTAGATTGGTATTACGAGGAGCCAAGTATGCAGTCTGAGCTGTAGTGGGAGAACAGCGAGGTGAGGTAGGAGGGGGCGAGCTGATTCAGTGCTTAAAAGATTCATTCAATAGTATTTATTGAGCGCTTACTATGTGCAGAGCACTGTACTAAGCACTTGGGATGAACAAGTCGGCAACAGATAGAGACAGTCCCTGCCGTTTGACGGGCTTACAGTCTAATCGGGGAAGATGATGATGATGATCTACCATAAAAGATGATGGTAGGGAGTTTCTGTTGGATGTGGAGCGGATGGGCAACCACTGGGGGTTCTTGAGGTGTGGGGAAATAGGGCCTGAAGTTTTGTAGAAAAATGATCCGAGCAGCAGAATGAAGTACGGATAGGCGTGGGGAGAGACAGGAGGCAGGGAGGTCATTCAGTCAGCCAATCGTATTTCTTGAACGCTTACTGTGTGCAGAGCACTGTGCTAAGTGTTTGGGAGAGTATGATTTAACAATATGGCAAACACATTCTCTGCCCACAATGCAGTAGTCAAGGCGGGAAAGGATAAGTGCTTGAATCAGTGTGTAGAGGTTTGGATGAAGAGGAAAGAGCAGGTTTTAGCGATGTTCTTTGAGTAGAATAGACAAAATCTGGGGACAGATAGAATATGTGGGTTGAATGAGAGAGATGAGTGGAGGAAGATGCCAAGGTTATAGGCTGGTGAGACAGGAAGGATGGTGGTGCCGTCCACAGTGATGGAAAAGTCAAGGGGAGGGCAGGGTTTGGCTAAGAAGATGAGGAGTCCTGTTTTGGACATAAGTCTAAGAAGGAGGGAGAACTAATTTGTAATCCCCGTTTTACAGTAAAGGAAACTGAAGCACAGAGTAGCCAAGTGACTTCTCCAAGTTTAAGCAGCAGGCAAGTGGTGGAGTGAAGATTAGACCCCAGGGTTCCTGACTTCCAGTCCTGGGTTCTTGCACTCACATCCCTCACTCCCTCCCTCTAGAAACCCAGTTTGGACCCCGAGAACCTACTGATATTTTTGTCCGCACAGCTTCTTGTGGGAACAGATTCTGTGCACAGAAATGTTGTTTTTTGGGTTTTTTAATGGTATTTGTTAAGTGATTACTATATATCAGGCACCATCCCAAGCACTGGGGTAGATACAAGCTAATCCAGTTGAAAGCAGTCCATGTCCCACATGGGACTCACAGTCTTCTCCCCTTTTGGACAGATGAGGTAACTGAAGCACAGAGAAGTGAAATGATTTGTCCAAGGTCACACAGCAGATAAGTGGCTGATCTGGGATTAGAACCCAGATCCTTCTGGCTCCTAGACCTGTGCTTTCTTCACTGGGCTATGCTGCTTCTCCTTTTTGCTTGTCTGGAACCTGCATATTGTTGTGTTGTACTCTTGCAAACATTTATACAGTGCTCTGTGCACAGTAAGCACTCAGTAAATACCTTTGACTGATTGACTGACTAACCGAAGCACCAACAGGGATCTCAACGTATGGGATTTGGGAAACCATTCTGAAGCAGCGTGGCTCAATGGAAAGAGCACGGGCTTTGAAGTCAGAGGTCATGAGTTCGAATCCCAGCTCTGCCACTTGTCAGCTGTGTGACTGTGGGCAAGTCACTTAATTCTCTGTGCCTCAGTTACCTCATCTGTAAAATGGGGATTAAGACTGTGAGCCCCACGTGGGGCATCCTGATTCCTCTGTGTCTACCCCAGCACTTAGAACAGTGCTCGGCACATAGTAAGCGCTTAACAAACACCAACATTATTATTATTATTGTTATTATTATTATTCACTTGCTCTGTCAACACCCTTCTGGTTTTTGCCAGCTTCAGTTAAATTCCCTCCAAAGCCTATGCCTCTCTAGAACGATCAAGACGATGGAGCTTCTCTGGGCTGTGTGCAGCTTCTCTCCCCGCCCTTCCTCACCTCCACCGACCAGAGTGACAGAAACCATTCCAGGTACGGATGGTGGTGGTGTTAGAGCGCGCTTTGTCCTCTATCCCGTAGACTATAAGCTCTTTTTTTTATGATATTTGTTAAGTGCTTCCTATGTACCAGGCACTGTACTAGGTACTGGGTTAGAGACAAGTTAGGTTGGATCCAGACCCTGTCCCACATAGGACTCACAGTCTTAATCCCCATTTTGCTAATGAGGTAATGGAGGCACAGAGAAGTGAAGTGACTTGCCCAACGTCACCCAGTAGTCAGGTGGCAGAGCTGGCATTAGAACCCAGTTCCTTCTGACTCGCAGGCCCAAGCTCTTTCCACTAGGCCATGCCACTTCTCTGATTCAATCCTCAGTGGGCAAGGACTGTATATACCAACTGTCATTGTGGGCAGGGAATGCGTCTATTGTTATAGTGTACTCTCCCAAGTGCTTAGTACGCAGTAAGCACTCAATAAGAACGATTGAATGAATGGATGAATGTTATATTGCATTCCCCCAAGTGCTGGGTAGTGCTCTGTACAGAGAAAGTGCTCAATAAATACCATTAACTGATTATCTAGTTTTCTATTCATTATTGTATCCCATTCTGCTCTAAAATGCCACGTTCTCCAGGAAGAGCCCTCTTCACTCATGGTCAGTCAGGAACTTTTCCCCCAGAGGATAGACACGTGATGGCGGTGTGTATCAGAGTAGGTCAGTGGCTGTCACCGCTCTGGTTTCAAAGCTCTGGGCTTCCCTATCAGGCTCAGGCTTTCTCTTTTCTCTCCCTTCCCACTGTCAGCTCCTCTTTTATTTTACAGTATTTATTAAGCGCTTACTATGTGCCAGGCACTGTACCAAACACTGCCTTTGAGGGCAGAGACAGGTGTCTCTTCAATCAATCAATTAATCATATCTATTGAGCACCTACTGCATACAGAGCACAGTACTAAATGCTTGGGAGAGTATAATGGAGTTAGAAGACAATCCTGGCCCTCAAGGAGTTTACAGTGTAGGCAGATAGACAGACACACGATAATTTACAAATACCTAGACTCTTAGCCCCACGTGGGACAGGGACTGTGTCTGGCTAATTAACTTACTTAATTAACTTGTACCTACCCCAGTGCTTAGAACAATGCTCTAGCCATTAAAAAGAGGAGAGGAAATAATGGAGCTGTATTGATTGTGGTTATGAATGAGAATATGGATAATGAATAATGGATATGGAGCTGAATGAGAGCTTAGATAGGAAGTGTGTAAGTCAGCAGGGGCAGAAGAACTCTGGGTGGGTATGAGGGCATAAATGTGGAGCTGGCACAGGGAAAGCTGAGGTGGGGTTAGTGGGCTACCGCCTAAAGCAAAGAGAAAGTTTTCATAAAGTGCAATTGAAGATTGTCCACTGTACCTCTTTCCTTAGTTTCCAACATGTGTATGTCTCCCGCCTCCTACCTCAACTGTCTGGCCCTAAAGGCAAGGACCGTGTCACTTCCACCTCTGTTCCTCAGTAAAGGGTGGGTGCATGCCCGTGTGTATGTGTGAGTGTCAGTGTGTCTCCAGTCTCCTCCCACAGACTGTCAGCTCCTCCTCTTCTGTCCTTCAACCAGGGCTCAATAGTGTGTGTGTGTGTGTGTGTGTGTGTGTGTGTGTGTTGAGTGGGGGTCTCTTCTCTTCTCCCCCAGACCTTCTGTCCCTCAAGGATAAGGACCTTGTATTCTCCCCATCTCTATCCTTCCTCTGCCCCTTTACCAACCACCAGCACAGTCTGTGTGTGGGATTGTGCATGGGCGTGTTTGTCTTTTCTCCTTCCCAAAGCTGTCAGAGCTCAAGACAGTATGTTTGTGTGTTGGGGGTTGGGGAGGGGTGACGACGGGGATTCTTTTTATTTTCCCCCAGACCGTCAGCCCCTCGAGGGCCAGGACCATGTCCCCTCCTGCCATTGTCCCTGTACTGATTGTGAGCCCAAGGCCCTGCCCGATCGAACAGGCAGGGGGTGAGTGGATTGGCAGGGCCTGTCAAGAGAGGAAGTGAGCACTGAGCTGGACTCGCATAGTAGCGGAGGGAGGGTGGTCATTTGTCTGGATTTCAGCAGATCTACTCCATGTCAATCCATTGTGGTATTTACTGAGCACCTTCTCCGTGCAGCGCTCCATACTAAGCACATAGGAGAGTACAGTAGAGTTAGTAGACATTATCCCTGTGTTGAAGGAGTTTACAGATCTAGCGGGGAAGCAGACATTGAAGTGATTTGCAATAGGGGAAGCAATAGATTATCAATAGATCTGGCTTTATAGCAGTTGTTTTAATTTTTAGTTCCCGGACTCCTTCCTCCTCCTTTGTCCCTGCCGCCGCTGTGTATCATGATTTGGAGATGGGAAGAGACTTGGGAGGGGATACATTTAATATGTCATTTATTTTAGTGTCTGAAACCTTCTGTAGGCCGTAAGTGGGCAGAGAACATGTCTACCAACTCTGTTGTACTGAACTCTCCCAAGTGCTTAGTAAAGTGCTCTGACACAGTGACTGCTCAGTAAATGCCGCTGATTGATCAATTGATTGATTGAGTGAGAGAGGAGGCCAGGGGAATCCCCAGACCCACTCAAGTTTCTATGGATTGCCATAAAATATTCCGCTTGATGTCATCATGTTATGTCATGTAAGCTTCACCACGCTTGTAACACTACACACGCCTATTATTTTTGTGTGACCAAAGGTGTGCCCAGGGCACACAAATGTGGTCGGTGGCCCCGGCGACAGGAATGGGCTGGGATGGGAGGTGGGGCTTCCGGGTAAGGCTTGTGTGGGAAGAGCTGGTATTCCGGGCAGGCTGAGCAGCCTCTCACCCACAGCCAAGAATTTTCAGGTCTGCCTCCCTCCCCCATACTTCCCCTACTTCATTCAATCGTATTTATTGAGCGCTTACTGTGTGCAGAACACTATACTGCGTGCTTGGGAAAGTACAATACAACAATAAAAAGACAGATTCCCCACCCACAATGAGCTACCCTCTGCTCTGACCCTTGGTCTGATGGGTGAACCCTCGGGCCGGTTAAGGTCTGCAGTTTGTGGCCCTGGTCAGGCAGGGGATGAGTGAGAAGAATTATCTTCCCCACAGTGTCCCACATCTTGAACCGTTCCCCGCCCCCCAATCCAGACCCCAGGGCTGGGCAAGACCCTAGAACAGCCTGGGGAGGGGGCATTTAGGAAAATACTATTGAATGAATGAAAGTTGCACTACCATGGTGGCCAATTGCTCCGCTTTTTAAGTCCCTCCCCGCTCCCTCCCCCCCCCCCCGCCATCCTGGGGGAGCAAATTGCAAGTTTGCCCAAGGCCTCCAAATTGCTAGCCCTCGGCCTTGGTGCAGGATGGGGTCATGGGAACCACTGTCCTAATTTAGGTAGAACAACCATGCTTTTGGGGATCCTCATACCACCATCCCACCTCCCCACCCCTCCCAGGCTCAGGGTGAGCTCCATCGACGATCCCATCATAGACGGTTTGGATCTCTTTCCACTCTCCCTCACTTCTTTTCTTTCCCCACTCACCTCCCCTTCCTCTCTCTCCTTACCCTCCTGCCCCTTTTCTCTCCCCCCAAATCTCCTCCCCTTCTTCTCTCCCTCCTCTCTCCTCCCCTTCTCTCCCTCACTCTCCTCTCTCTCTCTCTTTCTCCTCTTTCCCTCCCTTCTTCTGTCTCCTCGCTCCCCTCTCATCTGTGGCTGCTGGAGTCTAGTGGGCAGAACATGGGGATGTCCAGAAGTCACCGGCCTGGGCTCTAATCCCAGGCCTGTTGAGTGACCATAGACAAATCATTCAACCTCTCTCTAAAATGGGGATAAGATATTTGGTCTCCCTCTCTCTCTTAGATTGTGAGCCCTATATGGGACAGTGTCTGTGTCTGAGCTTAGCAGATATGGTGTTCGGCACTAAGGAAGCACTTAATAAATAACCGTCCATAGTAGCAGGGGAGTTAGCTGCTAGGGCCCAACGTCAAAGAGGAGGAGGAAGAATCAATCAATCAATCCAATCAATCAATCAATCAGTTGCATTTACTGAGCTCTTACTATACTAAGCACTTGGAAGATTACAATATAGCAGAGTTCTCTTCTTTAGTGGCTGCTGCATCTTCTGCCTCTCCTATCGTCCCAGAGGCCAGAAACTGGAGCTCCTGGCCCTGTTGGATGATGGGAATTCTTACTCTCAGCCTCGAGGGTCAGTCTTAGCCCAGTTAGGGGCAATTACTTGCCACTCCCACCCACCATGTTCACCACTGCCAGGACCAGGCAGTAGTGGGCAAGAGGTGTTGAAGGTCAATTGCAAACTTTTTTTTAAAATGATATTTATTAAGCGCTTACCTTGTGCCAGGCACTGTACTAAACACTAGGGTAGATACATGATCATCAGATTGGACACAGTCCATGTCCCAAGTGGGACTCATAGTCTTAACCTCAATTTTACAGATGAGGTAACTGAGGTATAGAGAGGTTATCACACTGCAGACAAGTGGTGGAGCGGGGATTAGAACCTAAGGTAAAGATTAGGGATTAGAGCCCTAACTCCCAGGTCCAGGCTCTTGCCACTAGGTTGAAAAGCTCTCAACCTGGTCCTACCCCTCCCTCTCCCTTTTCCCCTCTCTCCCTCTCTCTGTTTCCCTCCCCCTTCCCAGGCCTGGGAGTCAGAAGGTTCTAATTCCAACTCCACCACTCGCCTGCTGTGTCACCTTGGAACAGTCACCTCACTTCTCTGAGCCTCAATTAGCTCATATGGAAAATGGGGATTAAGACTGTGAGCCCCATGTAGGACTGGAACTTTGTCTAAACTGATTTGCTCGTATCCCCTACGGTAAAGTGCCTAGCACATAGTGAGCCTTTAATAAATACCACAATTATTATCATTACTGGGGAGGAAGGATAAGGCCTAGATTCAGGTTCTAGGGTGGGGCAGAGAGTATAGGATGAAATCCTCTATCTGACCACAACCTCCTAACCCACCTTCTCTCCCACACACCTCCTCTCCGCAAATCTGTCCTGTTCCCTCACTGAGACCTCTGATCTTTTGACCCCATCCAATTTTCTCAAGTCATCATGCCTTATTTAGTCTCTAAATCCAAACTACCTCCCCTTGATGATGAAATAAATGCCCTCAACACCACCCTCTCTACTGAATTCAACTCGCTCGTTCCCCTGTTCCTTTGTCAAACTCTTACCACTAATCCACAGCCCCAGATCAACTCCACAGTCTGCTTCCTTCTCTCCTGTGCACAAGCTGCAGAGCACTGCAGGCAGAAATACAGATAACAGTCCTACCTCGTCCATCTCAAATTCATCCTTGTGTGCCCTCTCTGCCTGAAAAAATTATTTTTCCAACCTTATTGACTCCCATGCTCATTGCCCTCGCCAGTTGTTCCAGATGGCCAACACCTTACTCAAATCCCCTGTCCCCTCCGCCTCTCCCATCTCTTGCCCCTAATGACCTGGCCACTTACTTTATTGAGAAAATTGAAACTATCAGGTGCGATCTCCCTAAAATCTCCCCTGCTCCTCTCCAGTCCCTCCCGCTTCCTTCCCCTTCTTCAACTCTCCCATCCTTCCCAGGAGTATTTCAAGAAGAGATCGCCTGACTTCTCAAAATCCACCCCCTCCATCTGCATCTCTAACCCTGATGCTGCCCTCTAGCTCCCTCCCTTCTTTCTTCCCTGACTGCCATCTTCAAATGTTTACTCTCCAGTGACTTTTCCCCATTGCTTTCAAACATGCTTAAGTCTCCCCATCCTAAAAAAAAACTTCTCTAAACTCCACAGCTCCCTCCAATTATTGCCTCATTTCCCTCTGACAATTCTTCTCCAATCTCCTTGAGCAGGAGTTGTCTACACCTGCTGTCTCAAATTCCTCTCCTCCAATTCTCTTCCTGACCCTCATCTATCTGGCTTCTGCCCTTTCATGCCACAGAAGCTGCCTTCTCAAAGGTCACAGATGATCTCCTTCTTGCCAAATCCAACAGCCCCTACTCCATTCCAACTTCCCCAAACTCTCAGCTGCCTTCCATACTGTCAACCAGTATCCTGAAAACATTATCCAACCCTGGCTTCACCAACACCGTCCTCTCCTGGTTCTCCTCTGATCTCTCTGCCCACTCATTCTCGGTCTTTTTCTCGTGCTCCTCCTTTGCCTCCCACCCCTAACTGTGGGAGCCTGGCAAGGTTCAGTTATGGGTCCCCTTCTATTCTCCATCCACACCCACTCCCTCAGGGAATTCACTCGCTCTCATGGCTTCAGCTATCATCTCTATGGGGATGATTCCCAAATACACATCTCCAAACCTGAACTCTCTCCTTCTACATAGTCTCGCATTTCCTCCTGCCTTTAGGACATCTCTACTTGGATGTTCCGCCAACACCTCAAACTTAACATGTCCAAACCAGAACTCCTTATCTTCCCACCCCAACCCTGTCCTTCCCCTGACTTTCCCATCACTGTGGACAGCACCACCATTCTTTCTGTCCCCAAAACCTGTAACCTCGGGCTTATCCTCAACTCATCTCTCTCATTTAACCCACATATTCAATCTATCACTAATTCCTATCAGTTCAACCTTCACAACGTTGCTAAAATCTGTCCTTTCCTCTCCATTCAAACTGCTTCCATATTAATCCAAGCATTTATCCTATCTGCCTTGCTCACTGCATCAGCTTTCTTTGTTAACCTCCCTGCCTCCTGTCTCTCCCCACTACGGTCCAAATTTCACTCTCCTGCCTAGATCATTTTACTACAAACACCTTCAGTCCCCATTTCCCCATTCCTTAAGTACCTCCAGTGATTGCCCATCCACCTCCACATCAAAAAGAAACTCCTTACCATAAGCTTTAAAGCACTCAATCACCTTGTCCCTGAGTATCTTACCTTGCTGCTCTCCTTCTACAACCCAACCCAGACACTTGACTCCTCTAATGCCAACCTCCTTACTGAACCTCAATCTCATCTATCTCACCACTGACCTCTTACCCACATCCTGCCTCTGTCCTGGAATGCCCTCTCTCTTCATATCTGACATACAGTCACTCCATCCACCTTCAAAGCCTTATTGAACCACATCTCTAAGAGGCCTTTCCTGAATAAGCCCTCGTTTCCTCTTCTCCCACTCTCTTCTGCTCAGAGTGTTGTATTTGGATTTGCTCACTTTATTCACCCCTCCCTCAGCCCCACAGGACTTATGTACATATCCCAAATTTATTTATATGAATGTTTGTCTTCCCTTCTAGACTGTAAGCTCGTTGTGGGCAGGGAACAAGCACTTAGTAGAGTGCTCTGTACACAGTCAGTGCTCAACAGATACAATTAATTGATTGACTGGGGTAGAGCTGAGTTTTGACTCCCTACTCACTGAAGGATCCTGAAAAGCAGCATGGTGTAGTGGAGAGAACACAGGCCTGAGAATCAGAAGGTCATGGGTTCCTATCCCGACCTGCCACTTGTCTGCTATGTAGCCTTGGGTAAGTCACTTCACATCTCTGTGCCTCAGTTACTTCATCTGTAAAATGGGGATTAAGACTGTGAGCCGAGTGTAGGACAGGGACTGTGTCCAACATAATTTGCTTGTATCCACTCCAGTGTGTAGTGCAGTGCCTGGCACATAGTATGCCTTTAACAAATACCATAATTATTATTGATTACTATTATTATTACTCTTCTTCTTCTCTCTCTCCACTCTCCTCCCCTTCTTCTCTACTGCCACTCTCCTCCCTATCTCTCTCTGACTCTCTTCCCCTTCTTCTCCCTCCACTCCTCCACTTCTTTTCTCCCTCTACTCTTCCTCCTCTCTTTCACTGTCTCCACTCTCCTCCCCTTCTTTCCCTCCACCCTTCTCCCCTTCTTCTCTCTTTGCCTCCACTCTTCCCAACTTCTCTCCGTCCACTCTCTTCACTCCTTCTTCTCTTCTCTCCTTCCTCTCTTCTCCCCTTCTTCTCTACCCCCCTTCTCCTCTTCCCACTGCCTCCTTCCCGAGGCCCTCCTCCCCTCTGCTCTCCTGCCCTACCTCTTCCCCAGATTAGCCTCCCTGTCAACACCCTTGCCCCAGGGAGGCTTCATGGTTGGTGCCATTCCCTTGGGCTGGAGCTCTGCTCCCAACCTCCCATCCCTTCCCTGCTGGGGCTGGGGACAACCAGTCCCTCCTCTCCCCATTTGGGCCCATAAATCCCAGGCCCAGCCTCTGCTCCGGGTGATTTCCCTCCTTCAAATCCTGGGTGTGCAGGCCGGTAGGACTGGACTAATGACAGGGGCTGCCTGTTCACACGCTCAAATTATATCCCTGGGCCCCAGTCACCAGGGGTGGTGGACGGAGGTGGGGGCTGGTGGGTGCGGTCAGCTAGAAACCAGGGCTGGGGAGGAGGGGCTGCCCAGAGAGGGCTCTGACCCCCACAGCCCACTGTCACGGCCCACTGCCACGGCCCAGATCCTGTGTCTCCTTCCCCAGCTCCAGTCCTCCATTAGTCTGTAATAATAATAATAATGATGGTACTTATTAAGCACTTGCTTTGTGCCAAGCACTGTTCTAAACACTGAATAATTGTGGTGTTTGTTAAATGCTTACTATATGTCAGGCACTGTACTAAGCGCTGGGGTGGATACAAGCAAATTGGGCTGGACCCAGTCCCTGTCTCACACTGGGCTCGCAGTCTTAATACCCATTTTACAGATGAGGTAACGGAGGCCCAGAGAAGTGAAGTGACTTGCCCAAGGTCATACAGCAGACAAGTGGTGGAGCTGGGGTGAACCTACAGGTATGCTGCTCATAGTAAAGTCCCCTCTTCTCCCCCTCAATCTACTCCTCACCGCCTTCTCCCCGACACTCTGGGACCCAAATACACACACACACACACACACACACACACACACACACTCATGACTAGATCAGTCCGGAGCTTGGAGCTGTTTCCCCAAGTCCCCTGCTTCCGGGATCCCCAAGGGAGAGAAATGGAGACAGAGGGGTGATCCTGCCATCCTCTCTTTTCCCCACCTCCACCTCCTGACCTGCTCTTCCCAGGCTTCAGGTCATCTTTTCCATCCCTCTGCCTCCAGGCAGACCTTATCTGATGGAGAACCAGGAGGATGCGGGATCAAATCTCAAATGGCAATCAATCAATGGTATTTACTGAGCGCTTACTATGTGCAAAGCACTGTACTTAGTGCCAGGGAGAGTACCACCCAACAGAGTTGGGTTCTATGACCACGAGGAGTTTACAGGCTAGAATAGCTGGGCGTAGCCTCTCCCCAGTCCTTCCTTCTCGGGTCTCAGGGCTTGCCCCTCCCGGCCAGCTCTACTTCCCGCTTCGCTCATACTCCTCCAGGGCAGCCCCTCCCCGCTGGGCTGCGGGCTGTAGCATGTAAAAAGCATCACGCTAGATCAGCTTAGCAAAGTCTCCCGGGCGCGGGTCCCGCCTGGGGCGCCAGCCTGGGTGCACTGATGCCCCACAGGCCCCTGGCTAGGATTGTCCTCAAGAGCAAAGTGCTTGGTAAAAATGTGTATGCGTGTATGTATGTATGTGTGTGTGTGTACATGTGTGAGCATGTAGGTGTATGTGTGTGACAGCGAGGGAGTCTGAGAGAGTGGGGCATGGTGCGTTGCTGGGAGGAGGTGCTCTCTGTCCTTGCCAGACTTTCCTCTAGCAGAGAATTCAATTCAATTCAAAAGTATTTATTGAGCGCTTACTGTGTGCAAAGCACCATATTAAGTGCTTGGTTGTTTTATCTGCTCTTGGACCTGGGCTGCCAAATATCTATAAATCTATGGACCACCTGTAAAATTTAGGGTTGGAGTCACCATCGGGGGCCAAGGAGAGAATGACCATTCCTCAGGATTTTTGCCGGTTGTCCAGCTTTTAGTTGGTTGGCCCCCTGGCTGGAGTGGAGCCAGATGCTGATGCCCTAGTGGCTGGCATTTTAATTTTAAGCATCCAGCTCCCGCATCCAGCTCCCCTCCAGATTGGCTCTGACTGCTGAGTTCTGTGACTCGGAAGCAGCACTGGTGGTCAGGGAGACAAGGGAGGGAAAGGCAGAGGCTCTGGGGCTGGGGATCGGGGTGGGGGATAGGTGGAAATGATATCACAATGTGGAAAGGCTTGCTGGGTGAGACATAAGTGATATCAGATGGGTCTGTGGGTCCAGATTCTGCCTCAGTGACCTCCTAGACCAGGATGAGGAGACAGGGATCAAGAGTCAGACACATGGAAAGCAGCATGGCCTAGTGGATAGAGCACGGGCCCGGGAGTCAGAAGGACCTGGATTCTAATCCTAGCTCTGTCACTTGTCTGCTGTGTGACATTGGGCAAGTCACTTAACTTCTCGGTGATTCAGTTACCTCATCTATAAAGTGGGAATTAAGACTGTGAGCCCTATGTGGGACAGGTACTGTGTCCAACCAGATTACCTTATAACTATTTCAGCCCTTTTAACAAATACCACAGTTATTATTATTGTTATTATCCTCTGGGCTCTCTGTGCATGGTAATAGAATTGATTGACTGACCAAACAGCTTCTTCTCTGAGGTGGCTGGCCAGGATGTTCTTTTTTTTTTTGTTTGGCACTTGTTAAGCACTTACTGTATACCAAGCACTCCATTAAACACTGGAATAAATATGTTATTCAGGTTGGACACAGTCCTTGTCCCACCTAGGGCTCATAACCTTAATCTCCATTTTACAGATGAGATAACTGAGGCACAGAGAAGTGAAGTCACTTGCTCAAGTCACACAGCAGATAAATGGGGGAGCTGGGATTAGTACTCAGGACCTTCTGATTCCCAGGCTGGTGCTCTATCCACTAGGCCATGCTGCTTCTTTCTCCCTCGCACTTGGATTTCTTCTCTTTATTCATACTTCAGCCTCCTAGCACTAGCACTTAGGTACATGCCTGTAATTTATTTATTTATTTATGTTATTGTCTGTCTCCTCCTCTAGACTCATTGTGGGCAGGAAACAAATCTACCTACTCTGTTGTATTTTTATACTGTACTCTCCCAAGCTTTTAGTACAATGCTCTGCCCACAGTAAGAGCTCAAAAAATACTATTGATTGATTGATTGGTTGAGGGAGTAGAGGTAATACAAGTAATACCTCCCTCACGTCTAACACTTATTTTTTCAGCATCAGTGATCTCATTTCTCACCACATCCCTGACAGGTAGGGAGAGGCAGTTATGATTATCCCCATTTTACAGAGGAGGAAACTAGAAACGGAGAGGCTAAGAGGCTGGCCTGAGGTCACACGGTAGGCCAGGGCAGAGCTCTCGTGACTGAGCTGTGCTGTCTCCATACACTGTAGTAAGCGCTGAGGGACAGGATAACAGGAGAAGACTTGAGCCAGCCCTGCAGGGGCTGACAGTCTATGAATACTACTATTACTAATAATAACAATAACAGTCATAATTCTGGTGTTTGTTAAGTGCTTACTGTATGTCAAGCATAGCACTAAGGGCTGGAGTAGATACAAGATAATCAGGTCTCATGTGGGGTTCCCCGTCTGAGTAGGAGGGAGGACAGGTATTTAATTACCATTTAACAGATGAGGGAACTCTGGCATGGGAAAGCAGCGTGGTCTAGTGGAAAGAGCATGGCCTGTGAGTCAGAGGACCTGGGGTCTAATCCTTGACTCTGCTATTTGTCTGCTGTGTGACCTTGGGAAAGTCACTGCACTACTCTGTGCCTCAATTACCTCATCTATAAAATGAGGATTAAGACTGTGAGCCCAAGTGGGTCATGGACTATGTCTAACCTTGTATCTATCCCAGTGCTTAGTACAGTGCCTGGAACATAGTAAATGCTTAACTAATACCATGAGAAGAAAAAGGAAGGAAAGAAAGGAAGAAAGGAAGAAGTGAAATGACTTGCCCAAGGTCACACAGCAGGTATGTGGTGGAGCCCAGATTAGGACCCAGGTCCTCTGACTCCTGAAGCAGTGTGGACTCCCGAAGCAGTGTGGCTCAGTGGAAAGAGTCCGGGCTTGGGAGGCAGAGTTCATGGGTTCTAATCCCGGCTCTGCCACTCGTCAGCTGTGTGACTGTGGGTAAGTCACTTAACTTCTCTGTGCCTCAGTCCCCTCATCTGTAAAATGGAGATTAACTGTGAGCCTCACGTGGGACAACCTGATTACCCTGTATCTACCCCAGTGCTTAGAACAGTGCTTTGCACATAGTAAGCGCTTAACAAATACTAACATTATTATTACTTTTTCCATTATGCCACATGGCCTATAGAAAGCTAGAAAGACATAACTAGAAAAAGAAAAAAAGCCTAATTAGATAGATTCAAGGTGGACTTTTTTCTAGCAAAGTAGAGGCTTTGCGCAGTAAGCCTCTAGGCTGTAAATTCCTTGTGGACAGGGAACGTGTCTACCAATTCTGTTAAATTGTACCATCCCAAGCACTTAGTGAAGCGCTCTGCGCACAGTAAGTGCTTAATAAATACCAATGATTGATTGATTTTAGCCAGGACCTGTGGAGAGAAGATGGCTCTCAAGATTCCTCAGTCATGGAGAGACTAGAGCTGGGGAGTGTGAAGAGCTGTATATGTGTGTGTGAGTGTTAGAGGAGGAGGGGGAGAGGGGCAAGGCCACTTTGAAAACCTTCCTCCCTCCTCTGAACTTTCCTTAGCCTCTGGGTGGGACTGTTGACATTCACTGAGGGCTGATTACCCAGGCCCCAAGCGACTGAGGTAAGGAGGCATGGAGATTCTATCTGGTGGGTCCAGAGGAAAGAAGCCCTGGGGACAAGAGGAGCTGAGAGGGTGAGGACCTCAGAAACATGCAAATACTAACCACTGAACTGGGGAATATTCTGGGCTGGGGGCTACTGGAGAGATGGAGGGGCTTGGAGAGTGTGTCAATCAATCAGTCAGTATTTATCACTGGCCTCTTGGAGGAGGGCTTGGAAGTACTGAATCGATTTCATTCAATAGTATTTATTGAGCGCTTACTGTGTGCAGAGCACTGTACTAAGAGCTTAGAATGTGCAAATCGGTAACAGATCGAGACAGTCCCTGCCCTCTGACGGGCTTACGGTCTAGTCGACGGGCTTACAGTCTAATCGATGAAGGGTGATGATAAGGAGGGAGTATGGTGTGCTGGAGGGGAGTCTGGGAGGCAGAAGATCTGGTTCTAGTCCTTATTCTACAACCGGCCTGCTGAGTTTCCTTGGTCAAATCACTTTGCCTCTCTCGACTTCTGTTTTCTCCTCCTCCTTCTCTTCTTCCTCTTCCTCCTCTTCCTCCTCCTCCTCCTCGTCCTCCCCCTCCTCCTCCTCCTCCCCAGATGGTATTTGTTAAGCACCTACCATGTGCCCTGCACTGTTCCAGCGCTGGAGTAGATTCAAGCTAATCAGTTTGGACGTAGTCCATGTCCCCCATGGGGTTTAGAGCATTAATCTCCATTTTACAGATGAGGTAACTGAAGCACAGAGAAGTTAAGTGACTTGCCCAAGGTCACACAGGAAATGGGGATTCTAATACTTGTCTTCTCCTGTCTCACAGAGATGTCGGTGGACAAAAATCAGCCAAGTAATGTGAAAGGGCTTTGGAAAATAACAGCCCTTTGGAATATTCATTACTATTATTATTAAGGAATTAGTGATAGAAACTCAAAAGATGTACATTTCTAGCCTCCACGCCAGGCTCTTTGACAGGCGCCATGCAGGGACAGAAGACAATGATCATAATAACTGTAATATTTATTAAACACTTACTATGTGCAAAGCACTATACTAAGTGCAGGGGTAGACACAAGGTAATCAAGTCTTGGGGCTCACAGTCTAAGTAGGAGGGAGAAGTGATATTCAATACCAATTTTATAGATGAAGGAACTGAGGAACAGAGAAGTTGAGTTGTGCCCTAGTTCACACAGTAAACAAGTGGCAGAGCAGGGATTAGAACCCAGGTCCTCTGACTCCCAGGCTCGGTCTCTTTCCACTAGGCCATGCTGCTTCCACACTGCATCAATCCATCAGTGCCACTGGTGTCCAAGGAGAGCTGTAGTTTGTTGGTGCCACACAAGAAGCCCTCTCTGACTAAGCCCTCATTTCCTATATTGCTATATTGTACTCTCCCAGGTGCTTGGTACAGTGCTCTGCACATAGTAAGCGCTTAATGAACACAATTGATCGATCGATTGATTAGACATGGGTGGCATTGTTTGGTAGCCCCATCCATCTCTGAGGGTGGATGACACTTTCTGCTTTCTGCATCATTTACAAGGTCCTGGCTCAAGGCCCTCAGAGGTGGGGGAGGTAGAATTGGGATAAAAACCCAGGAGTTCCTGGTATCCTACAACTCCAGGATGGTTTTCCAGAGGCAGACAGGCCAGTGGGCTAGGGGAGAGGGAGAGGAAAGGAAAACAAGGTCACAGCCAGGGTTTCCAGGTCATCATTTCTCCAGGTCACCGTTTCCACTCACTACCCAGAGTGCCCATAAGAGGAAATAATAATACCACTAATTATTGTAGTATTTATTAAGCACCTACTGTGTGCCATGCACTGTACTTAAGTACTGAGGCAGATACAAGATAATCAGGTCCCACAAGGGGCTCACAGTCTAAGTAAGAGAGAGAACAAGTATTGAAACCCCTTTATGCAGATGAGGAAACTGAGGCACAAGGAAGTAAAGTGACTTGTCCTAGCTAAGCAGTAGGCAAGTGGTACAGTCCAGATTAGAATCCAGGTCCTTTGACTCCTAGATGATGCACTTTTCACTAAGCTATCCTGCTCAAAGCTGCAGCAAGAGGAAGCCCCCCCCTTTCCCTCTGCTCATCCTTCCCTCCCTATTGTCCCGTCTCGCTCCATCTGCTCTACCCCATCCCCGCCCCACAGCACTTGTGTACATATGTACATATTTATTATTTTATTTATTTTTTAATGATTTGTATATATCTATAAGTCTATTTATAGTGATGCTATAGGGAAGCAGTGTGGTACAGTGGAAAAAGCCCGGGCTTGGGAGTCAGAGGTCATGGGTTCGAATCCCAGCTCCGCCGCTTGCCAGCTGTGTGACTTTGGACAAGTCACTTAACTTCTCTGTGCCTCAGTACCCTCATCTGTAAAATGGGGATTAAAACTGTGAGCCTCATGTGGGACAACCTGTTCACCTAGTATCCCCCAGCGCTTAGAACAGTGCTTCGCACATAGTAAGCGCTTAACAAACAAATACAAATACCACCATTTTTTACTTGCTTTGATGTCTGTCTCTCCCCTTCTAGACCGTGAGCCTGTTGCTGGGCAGGAATTATCTCTATCTGTTGCTAAACTGTACTTTCCAAGCACTTACTAACAGTACTCTGCATACAGTAAGCGCTCAATAAATACGTTTGAATGAATAAACTTGGGGAAGACCTTCCAGTCAGGGCAGAGCTGTAGGATAAAGCCGTGGAGTCCCCGAGCCTAGGAGGGATCTCTGCTTGTTGCAATGGCAGGAGAATACAGAGAAAGAAGTCCGAGGGTGTTGTTGGCAGGCAGGCATTTCTGCCTGTCCCCCCTGTCTGCTTTCGTAGGAGTTGGGGCTCCCCCTGGAGCTTAGCTGTGGGGCTGGTGTTCCCGTGGAAGAAGCTTTTGGGGCTCCCGAAGAGAACTGATGGAGTTTCCCCTTAGGATTGTTGGAGTCTCCCATCAAGATTGATGGAGTGTCCCCTCAGGATCGATGGAGTCTCCTATCTGTATTGATGGAGTCAACTGTCAGGATTGGTGGAGTCTTCATTCAGGGCTGTGGGAGCCTCCTGTCAGGATTCTTGGAGTCTCCTGTCAGGAATGGTGGAGTCTCCTGTCAGTATTGTTGGAGTCTCTGTCAGGATTGATGGAATCTCCCCTCAGGATCGATGGAGTCTCCTGTCAGTGCTGACAGATGGACCTCAGGCCTGAGACTCCAGGATGGGGAGCCTGTGCAGAGGAATCGATTATCACTCCTGTGGTTTGCATAGCACCACTGGCACTCTCTCTGATCCCTGTCAGCTTATGCCCCCATCTCCACTTCCACACCTCACTCTTCTTACCCCTCCAGCCTCTCTGCTCTCTCGCTTCAGCAGCGAAGCAGCGTGGCTCAGTGGAAAGAGCATGGGCTTGGGAGTCAGAGGTCATGAGTTCGAATCCCGGCTCTGCCACTTGTCAGCTGTGTGACTGTGGGCGTCACTTAACTTCTCTGGTCCTCAGTTCCCTCATCTGTAAAATGGGGATTAACTGTGAGCCTCACGTGGGACAACCTGATTACCCTGTATCTACCCCAGCACTTAGAACAGTGCTCTGCACATAGTAAGCGCTTAACAAATACCAACATTATTGCACCTCCTGCCTGCCTCTTGCCTCTCCGTTGTCTCCCCCTTCCCTGAGAGACTTCCTGACTCCTCTCCTCTCCCACCCCACCAACAGAGGCTCCAGCCCTGTGAAGGTTCCAGTGAAGACCCGCTTCCCTCCATCCTCCGCATCGCTTCCACTCCAGCAGCAGAGGCTCCCGCCCTGTGCGGGCATCGGTGGGGATGGACGTTGTCCTCAGGGGTTGCCAGCTGTGGTAAAAGCCATTGTTTCCCAGAACCTTCTGGGGCTGGGCCCTCAACCCAGAGAAGCAGCATGGCTCAGTGGAAAGAGCACGGGCTTTGGAGTCAGAGGTCATGAGTTCGAATCCCGGCTCCGCCACTTGTCAGCTGTGTGACTGTGGGCAAGTCACTTAACTTCTCTGTGCCTCAGTTCCCTCATCTGTAAAATGGGGATTAAGACTGTGAGCCCCACGTGGGACAACCTGATTCCCTTGTGTCTACCCCAGCGCTTAGAACAGTGCTCGGCACATAGTAAGCGCTTAATAAATACCAACCTGGCTCATCACCGGTGATGAAGAAGAAGAAAAAGAAGAGGAATAGGAAGAAAAGAAGAAGAAAGCTTTCCCAGGTTCTTTTCGGTCCAGGGTGGACCCTTGTTAAGGACTGAATAAAGAGGTCATGGATGAGAAATGACAGAGCTGGGAATATCTGCCTGGGTAAGAGAATAACAACGACAACAATAATAATAATAGTAATGATAATGAGAAGAAGAAGAATGATGACAGTATTTGTTAAGCATATACTATGTGCCAAGCACTGTACTAAGTGCTGGGGAAATAGACGTGTATCAGGCCGGACCCAGTTCCCGTCCTATATGGGGTTGAGAGAAGATTGAGGTGCTGGGAGGGTAAGGGTTGCCTCAGACTTAACTCAGACCAACTGTTTCTCCTCCGCTGCCACAGTTTCCCTCTCCTCTCAGGGATCCACAGCAATCTCCAGAGCCCCTTTCCAGCCTCTGGCCCCTGATGTCTCTTCTGCCTCCTTCACGCTGCTCCCTCTCCTGCCTTCTTCCCACTGTTCCCGGTACTGCCTTCTTCCTGCAGTTTTCTGTCCTCTCTTCTTCCCGCCACTCCCCTTCCCGCCTCCTTCCCACTGCTCCCTCTCCCTCCTTCTTCCTGCAGCTCCATTAGGTTTTGTGCTGGTGCTCAGAGAAGGCGGGAAACCATGACTCATCCCCCTCCCAGAGACAGCCAGCCTGCCCCGGGCCTGTGACCCTGCCCCATCCTCTCCTGGCCACAACCCATCTGATCTCCCCACCCACCCCCCTGGCTTCAGCCCCCTAACCCTGCTTCAAGCTTCTGCATTCTGCTGGGTGCTCCTAGAAGGAAGGAAGCAAAAGAGAATCACCTCTCCAAACTTCAACGGGGTCATTGTTGGAGGAAGGGAGAGGCTCATCCCTGCAGAGAACAGGACGAGAGGAAAGGGGGTCTAAGTGCCGCAGCGGGAGCTTTCCAAGTCAGACGGCAGGAAGAACCAAGAGCCAAGAAGCGCGCAGGGTTAGCCTTCCCAACAGCCGGCGAGGGGCAGAACTGGAGTTTCATTGGTCTGGGAGGCTGGTAATTTTTTTTTTTTTGGCATTTGATAAGCACTTACTCTGTTCCAGGCACTGTACTAAGCACTGGAATAGACACAAGCTAATCAGGTTGGACATGGTCCATGTCCCACATGGAACTCAGAGTCCTAATCCCCATTTTACAGATGAGGAAACTGAGGCACAGAGAAGTGAAGTGACTTACCCAAGTTTACATAGCAGACAAGTGATGGAGTTAGGACTGAAACCCAGGTCCTCTAACCCCCGGGCCTATGCTCTTTCTACTTGGCCACACTGCTTCTCTGGTCGTGCTACTTCTCTATTTCTGTGTGCAGGCTGAGGAGTGGTTTAGGTATCATCTCAAGGTCAAATATCAGTATCCACGTTGTTGACTGAGCCTGGACCAGGCTGTTAGTCATGAAACAGAAGAGAAAGACTCAGTCCCTTTCAACAAAGAGTTTAATGTGGGGAGTGGGAGACACATGGTTGAAAGTGAGGGAATGGATAGCAATGTTGGACACAAGTAAATCAATCGAAAATATTTAGTGAATGCTCACTGTGTGGAGAGCTCTGTACTAAGGGCTTGGGAGAATGCATCAGAGTTTGAAGACATGGTCTTCAAGGAGATTACAGTCTAGCTGGGCAGACCGACATCATCAGTCATCAATCAAGCAATCAATGACTTTTAGTGAGTGCAGAGTACTGTACTAAGTCCTTGGGAGAATACAATACAACACAGTTGTTAGATTCATTCACTGCCCAGGAGCTTACATTCTAAAGGGGAGGCAGACATAAATTAATCGATAGTATTTATAGAACACTTACCGTGTGCAGAACGCTGTACTTAGAGTTTAGGACAATACAATACAACAGAGTTGGTAGACATGTTCCCTGCCCACAAGGAGCTTACGGTCTAGAGACATTAAACTAAATTACAGGTAGGGGAAGCAAGCGAATCAACCAATCAATAATAAAGATGTCAACAGGGAAATATACGTGTGCTGAGCTGGCGGAGGGTTGGGCATGACTGGGAAGGTGAGGGGTTAATCAGAGAAGGCCTCCTGGAGGAGCTGGATTTTCAGCAAGGCGTCGAGGGCCTTCTGGCTTGCAGAAACTGAGTGGAGAGGGTGCTCCAGGGAGGGGGCATGGTGTGAGCACTGGTTGAGCCTCAGGAGGTTCAGGAGCGAAGGCCGGGGAGCAGCGACGAGCGTGAGTGGGGTAGATGGGTGAGGTCTCTGGTTACTTCCCTCCTCCCTGGTGCCTCTGCCGATAGTCTTCCTGTTTTCAGGAACGGTACCAATCAAACCGGGCCCGGCCCGGCCCCACCCCTCCCAGCCCCCAGGGGGCATCCCAGAGGGCGGGGCATCTCCCCCATACCCTGGCCCGCCAACACCCCACCACAGCCCCGGCCCCAGCCCGGGGCTCTCTGGCACCTCCTGACTCACACCCAAGCCACTCGGCTCGTCACGGTGCCTCCCTCCTCCCTGCAATGTCTGGCTCAGCTTTCCTGGGACTTGCTCGACTCTGGACAGGGAGTCTGGCTCCAACCTCCCATTGCCACCTTCTTCCTGGGGACCTGGGAGAGGTCACCCCCCCACCTCCGGGAGAGCAGACACCTCCAGACCCCTCCGAGTTGGAATCGTCCGACTGACTTCTTCCCGAAGATCTCTCAGTGGCCCTCGTTCACCTGTTCCCGGCAGAGACTCTTGCTCAGGGTCCTGCTTGAGGTCGAGTCCCCTCTGGACTGTAAGCTCACTGTGGGCAGAGAATATGTCCATTTACTGTTGTCTCGTACTCTCCCAAGAGCTTAATACAGTGCCCTGCATGACATAAGCACTCAATAAATGTGATTGAATGAATGGGTCCGTCTCCATTTGTTTGGTCCTCCAGGGACCTTTCCTCCCCTGGCCTCCCCTTTCCGGACGAGTAGTGATTCCCTTCTCTGGCCAACGGTGTGCCCAGCGAGGAGGTGGCCTGCCCAGACATAGAGCCGGCACCAAATTGGGGGAATCACGGTCGTGCCCCTCCCTGGGAAAAACTGCAAAGAAGCAAGAATGAGGGAAAACCTCTGATCAGGAGGGCAGATGGCAAAGTCTTCTGGAGGATTTAGGCTAAGGCCCGGGGACCCAGAGTACAAGCCATAGCAATGATAGGATTTAATTAAATCTACTATGGGAAGTGCTCTGTACTAAGTGCTAGGAAAGAAATACAGAGATAAATGAGCTCTAGATGCAATAATCTCTGCCTGTGCCCCTGCCTGTGCCCTTGCCCGTGACCTTGCCTATGCCCTTGCCCTTGCCCCTACCTGTGCCCCTGCCCCAGTCATGGTCAGAGAAATCTGGTCCTCCCTTCTCCGCTGCCAATCCCTGGGGAAAGAGGAGCTGCGTCAGCTGCTGCAGGAAGCTCCCAGGAGGAGGGAGGTAAGCCCTCTCCACCCTTCCAGGCGCCTGGACTTTCCCTAGTCCCTGCCCTGCTCACAAGACTCTTCCCAGCTGGCTACTGGCCACCTCAGAGCCCCACAGCCCTAGGACAAAGGAGGGGACGGAGAGGGTATATGTTTGGGACTTTCTAGGGAGGCAGGAGTGGGATAAGGGATGAGAAATTCCAGCCCCCAAGAGAAGTGACTTGGAGAATTCTTCAGTGTTTGGAGCTGGGATGAGGAGAGGTCGACCTGTCCAACCCTTTGCCTCTGGACAGTGTCCTCCTGCTCTCCGATCTAGCTCCTCCTCCTGCAGGGTCACCTAGTTTGCTTCCTTTTAGCCTCCTCTTCTACCTTCTTTTCTCCAGGCAGATTCCTGATCCTCTCAGCTCCCTCCTGCCTTGGCAGAATCTGCACCATCATCTCACTCAGACTGGGGACTCTGAAGGCAGGAGAGGCAGGCACAGTGATCCCAGGCCCTTGGAGAACAATAATAATAATAATAATGGTATTGTTAAGCGCTTACTATGTGTTACTGTTCATTCAATCATATTTATTGAGTGCTTACTATGTGCAAAGCACTATACTCAGCACCTGGAAGAGTACAATATAACAACAGACACATTCCTGCCCACAGTGAGCTCAGGCTCTAAACATTGGGGTCGATGCAATCTAATCAAATTGGGTGCAGTTCATATCCCACATGAGGCTCACATTCTTAATCTCCATTTTATAGATGAGGTAACTGAGGTACAGAGAAATGAAGTGACTTGCCCAAGGTCACACAGCGGACAAGTGGCGGAGCTGGGATTAGAACTCAGTTTCTTCCGACTCCCAGACCAGACCTGGGTTCTATCCACTAGGCCATGGGGGGCCTCTCAAGCTGTCGGAGTCTAGGAGACGAGGAATAGACAGCATAGCCTGGAGGCTGAGAATCCTTCATGGAGGAAAAGGCAGGAAGCCCACCCACTCTGAGAGAGGGGGCAGTAAGGCGGGTGGGCAAACTCTGGGGGAATCCCAGCCTCCCTGACCTTCCCCACTAGGGTGGCACCTAGTTCCCTCCCCAGCCCTGGGCGCATCCCCCCCTGCTCTGCTGACTTTGAGCTCCTCTTTCCCAGGATAGTGAGGCCCCCTGTTACCCCCTGCCCCTGGCAGAACTTGGGGTCATCCCTCCCCACCCTGTCCCTCTTCAGGGCTCCCGGGGGAGCTGCCCCTCTTCCCCTGGCAGCCCTAGGGTCTGACCACAAAACGGCTGGCATGGCCTGCTGCCTCCTATGACAAAGCCTTATCTATGACTCAGTGGCATCGAAATGGGAAGAAATCAGAAAAGCTGCGTGGCCTAGTGGAAAGAGCACGGGCCTGGGAGTGAGACAATCATTCATTCATTCATTCATTCATTCAATTGTATTTACTGAGCGCTTACTGTGTGCAGAGCACTGTACTAAGCGCTTGGAAAGTACAATACAGCTATAAAGATAGACAATGCCTGCCCACAATGGGTTTATAATCTAGAGGGGGGAGACAGACATCAAAACAAGTTAACAGGTATTGATTTAAATAAATAGCATTATATATATATAAATATATACACAAGTGCTGAGGGGCAGGGAGAAGGGGAAAGAGCAAAGGGAGTGAGTCAAGGTGATGAGGAAGGGAGGGAGGGGGAACTGAGGAAAAGGGGGCTTAGGCTGAGAAGGCCTCTTGGAAGAGGTGTGCCTTCAGTAGGGCTTTGAAGGGGAGAGAATGATTGGAGGATTTGAGGAGGGGAGGGCATTCCAGGCCAGAGGTAGGACATGGGCCAGGGGTCAGCGGCAAGACAGGCAGGATTGAGGCACAGTAAGAAGGCGAGAAGGTTAGCCCCAGACTGGGTTCTAATACCTGCTCTGCCACTTGTCTGCTGTGTGATTTTGGGCAAGTGACTTCACTTCTCTGTGCTTCAGTTACCTCATCTGGAAAATGGGGATAGGAGTGTGAGCACCATGTGGGATAGGGACTGTGTCCAACCTGATTAGTTTGTATCTTACCCCAAATATCTTCCCGGCAAATACTAAGCACCTAACATAATACCATAAAAAAAAAAATTACTAGCCCTGCCCAGTGCTTTCTACCTAACCCTCTCTCCCCAGCATCTCCAGCCCCAGCCCTGTCCATGTGAACCCCTGGCCTCATCCCTGGCTTTCTCAACCCAGGACTCCCTGCCCTGACCCTCCTTCTCAAGCTTTCTGGCCCCTGTCCTCTTCACCCGACAACCCTGGCTCTAGCCTGCCAATTTTTTGTAGTGTACTTCCCCAAGAGCTTAGGACTGTGCTCTGCACATAGTAAGTACCACTGATTGATTAATAGAAGGGAGCTGATATTGTAGTGGGTGAGAGTACACGCAGGCACCAAAAGATGCACACACAACACTGAGTGGCCTCTAGGGAAAGGACTAATCCCCTTTGCCCTCACCCCCACTGACAGCTCTCTCTTGAAGTCTTGGACCCACTGGAGAGGGGAGACTGGATGCTGAACCTCCTACCACTGTTGAGTTTGGGATGGGAAGCAGCACGGCCTAGTGGCTAGAGCATGGGCCTAGGAGTCAGAAGGCCGTGGGTTCTAATCCCAGCTCCACCACTTGTCTACTATGTGGCCATGGGCAAGTCACTTCACTTTTCTGTCCCTCAGTTACCTCATCTGTAAAATGGCAGTGGAGACTGTGAGCCCAACTTGGGGCAGAGACTGAGTCCAACCCGATTTGCTTGTATTCACCCCAGTGCTTAGAACAGTGTCTGGCACATAGTAAGCACTTAATGAATACATTGATAATTATTATTATTACTGCACTAGCCCAGGGAACATGATCCTGGAGGAGGCCAGCAGCAGAACAGCACCTGCTGTTCTCCAAACCTGCTGAGTACCGACCAAGGGCACTAGGGTTTTGAGTGCACTAAGAAACACATAGTTGAGAGATAAGAATGAGAAGTAGTGTGGCCTAGTGGATAGAGCCCAGACCTGGGATTTGGGGTACAGCAAGAGACACATAGGTAAGAGAGCAAGATGAGAAGCACCATGGCCTAGTGGATAGAGCCCAGGCCGAGAGTCAGAGGGACCTGGGTTCTAATCCTGCCTCTGCCATCTGTCTGCTGTATGTGACCTCGGGCAAGTCATTTAACTTCTTTGTGCCTCAGTTACCTCGTCTATAAAATGAGGATTGAGACAGTGAGGCCCATATGGGACATGGACTGTGTCCAACCTGATTATCTTGTGTCTATCCCAGCGCTCAGTAGAGTGCCTGGTGCATAGTCAGTGCTTAACACATACCATTAAAAAAAATAAATCAGGAAGGACGCCCGAGGTACGGCGGGCCCTCTCGTCTAGGAAAGACAGTGTCTAATTTTGTGGCGGAGAGGAGGGGGAGCGTAGGTGAAGTGAATGTGGGGATGGATGAGATGTACTCCCTCAGGGTTCTTTTCTGTCCACCTGTTGGCAGGACTGTGGACAACAGAGTGAAATCTGGAGGCAGGGGAGTAGACACCTGTGTTCGGAGATTCCACAGACATGGAGAGAACATTAAGTCGAGCCGAGCCTCTCACCATCTGGGGAACCTGGAGTTAGGGGACAGCGACAGTGGGAAGTGATTCCTCTGCTGCCCTGGAGCCACGCCAAGGCGGAGGCAGGGAGAAAGTCCAAGGGGTGAGCTAGGCCTGGGGTGGGTACACAGCTGGCCCTTGTCGCGTGGTGCCATCTGGAGGCCAACGACAACCCTGTTCAGGCACAGCCTTGGGCTTCTCAGGGCCCCGGACGGCTCCCGGAGGAGGCCACCATTCTCCCTGAGGGTGAGCTGGAAGTCAGAGGCTCCCTTCTCACTGAAGGCCCCGAGGCCCTCCCTGAGGGTGAGATGTTGGCCTGAGGCTTCGCTCTCACTAGCCAAGGCTCTTCCTGAGGGTGAAATGGAGGCCTGAGACTCCATCCTCACTGCCTGAGGCTCTCCCCGAGAGCGAACTGGAGGCTTGAGGCTCTGTCGTCACTATCTTAAGCTCTCCCTGAGGGTGATCTGGTGGTCCCACCACGCCTTGAACCATTACTTGGGACAGGCGGCTTCCACGCTCCCTCACCTGTCAGCCATCCAATCAAACAATTAATCAATCAATCTATCACCCACAGGTCACCCAAGGGCACACACTCCAGGAGGAGGAGGAGACAATGTGATCCTTGCCCTGAGGGGCTGACATTCTAGTAGGGGATCAAAACACTCACATACATGCGCGCACACACACACAATCAATCATATTTATTGAGCATTTATTGTGTGCAGTTCATGATCCCTGCCCACAACAAGCTTATAAGCCAAAAGGGGAGACAGACATTAACATAAATTATGGATATGTACTAAAGTGCTGTGGGGCTGAGGGTAGGGTGAATATCAAGTGCTTAATGGATACATATCCAAATGCATAGATGATGCAGCAGTGAAAGGGAATAGGAGAAGTGAGGGAAACTTCTTGAAGGAACTGTGATTTTAGGAGAGCTTTGAAAATGGAGAAAGTGGCAATCTGTCGAATATTAAGGGGGAGGGAGTTCCAGGCCTGAAGGAGGATGTCGGCGAGGTGTTGGCAGCAAAAAAGATCAGCTCTAGGTATAAAGGGTAGGTTGATGTTAGAGGAGTAAAGTGTGCGGTTTGGGTTGTCACAGCTGATCAGTGAGGTTAGGTGGTGGGGAACGCTGATTGAGTGCCTTAAAGCCAATGTGTAAGGAGTTTTTGTTGTTGCAGAAGTAGATGGGCAACCACTGGAGGTTCTTAAGTAGTTGGGAGCAGATTTTAGAAAATGATCTGGGCAGCAGAGTGCAATAAGGACCGGAGGGAGGAGAGACAGGAGGCAGGGAGGCCAGTGAGGAGGCTGATGCAGTAATCAAGACAGGATATAAGTGCTTGGATCAGCATAGTAGCAATTTAGCTGGAGCAAAGGGGGAGGATTCGAGAGATGTCGTAAAGATAGAACTGTCAGGATTTGGTGAAAGACTGAATATGTGGATTTGAATGAGAGATGAGTGGAGGGTGATACCAAGGTCACAGGCTGTGAGACAGGAAAGGGATTGGTATTGTCTACAGTGATGGGAAAGTCAGGGGGAAGACAGAATTTGAGTGAGAAAATGAGGATTTCTGTTTTGGACATGTTAAGTTCAAGGTGATGGTGGGGCATCCAAGATGAGACATCCTGGAGGCAGGAGGAAACGTCCAGCGGGTATTCTTCATGACCCTAACACAGCAGGGAAAACAGCTTTGCTCCCATCATCAGTGGTAATTACTGAGTGCTTACTGTGTGCAGAGCTTTGTATTAGCACTTGAGAGAATACAGTACAGTAGAGTAAGTAGACACGTTCTCTGCCCACAGTGAGCTTACATCCTCGGTGTGAGGCAGAGTCTAGTCCATGAATCTCAGTCCAGCCGGCCCTAGAATGCCTAGGCATCCTAGGGCCAGAATCGTGGCTGGCCCCTGGGGTAAGGGCTGAGGGAGAAGGAGGAGGAAGAGGAGAAGGAGGAGAAAAAGAGGAGACAGAGGAGATGTGATTCCAGACTTTGAGGGGCTGATAGTTTGGTGGGGGAGTCAGAAAACATTCACACACACACACACACACACACACACAATACAAAGTGGCAGTGACTAGAGACAGAGACCCTGAATCCCAGCCTATAAGCCCTGTTCCTTAGGCCCAGGTCATTATTGTCCTGCTGGACAGCCAGCCAGCTGGCAGCCCGGGGGCAGAGCTCTTGGTATGGGGCACTGGTTGGGATGGGGGGAGGGGGCAGTGAGGGAGAGACGTGTGTGCGGTGTGTGTGCGTAAGCATCTGTGTGTGTGTGTGTGTTTATAAATGTGCATGGGCCCTGGGCTGGGGAGAGTGCAGGGTGGATCCTTGAAAGCAGGTGGGGAGCCTCTCAGGGGGAAGGGAAGCAGCATAACCTAGTGGAAAAAGCACGGGCCTGGGAGTCAGAGGACCTTTTTTAAAAATTGATATTTGTTCAGAGCTTATTATGTGTCAGGGCACTGCACTAAAATAATCAGAATGGACACAGTCCATGTCCCACATGGGGCTCACAGTCTGAGTCTCCAGTCTAAACTGAGAAGTATGGCCTAGTGGATAGAGAATGGGTCTGGCAGTCCAAAGGTAATGAGTTCTAATCCTGGCATCTGCCACTGGTCTGATCTGTGACCTAGGGCAAGTCACTTAACTTCTCTGAGCCTCAGTACCCTCATATCCAAAATGGGCATTAAGACTGTGGGTCAGGGACTTTGTATAACCCAATTATCTTGTATATACACCAGTGTTTAGAACAATGCCTGGCACATAGAAAGAGCTTGCAACAAATACCATAATTATCATTATTTTACAGATGAAATCACTGAGGCACAGGGAATCAATCAATTAATATATCATATTTATTGAGCATTTGCTGTGTCCAGAGCACTGTACTAAGTGCTTGGAAGAGTATAACGAAACAGAGTTGGTAGACACATTCCCTGTCCACAGTGAGCTTACAGTTTGGAGGAACAGATACTGAATCCCCATTTTGCAGATGAGGCCCAGAGAAGTGAAGTGACTTGCCTGAGGTCACACAGCAGACAAGTGTCAGAGGCAGAATTAGAACCCAGATAATCTGATTCCCATGCTCTTTCCACTAGGCTATAATACTTCTCCAGGTTCTGTCCCAAGGTGACCCTGGGGTACCGACCATCTCAAGGTCAAATGCCGTCTCGTGACCTCTTGAGCCAGGGGGTGGAACTCGGAAGTGAGGGTGGGACACTGCCCCCACAACCCAAACTGCCAGATTGACTGCCCAAGATGGGAATACAGAAGGTGCCCCTCGCCCCGGGCCAATCAAAATAGGAATGAAGGTGGGGGTGGGGAGGGCAGAGATTGGCTAAACTGAGGCTGGAAGCTGGAATGGCCTAAGGGCACAGGTGTTAAATACCTGCCGCCTCTAACCTTCTGTGCAGAGGAACGGGACTTGCGGCAGCCGGCTGCAGGTTGCCTCCGTCCAGAGCGTGAGAAGGCCGCTCTACCTGCACCAAGCGAGAAGCCGTGGGATGGGTGAGTGTCCCGTCTTGCTGAGCGCTCGTGGGGTTGGAAGCCAGATGTTTCACCATGGGTATATAATGTTTAAATGGATTTGATGCCTAAGTGGGTGCCTCCCCAGTGGGACGTGAATATGGTGGGAGCTAGCCGCCTCACAAAGTGCGAGTAGCACGTAAGTGGATTTGATGCCTAAGTGGGTGCCTCCTGAGTGGGATGTGAATATGTTGGGAGCTAGCCGCCTCACCAAGTGCGAGTAGCACATAAGTGGATTTGATGCCTAAGTGGATGCCTCCCGAGTGGGAGGTGAACAGGGTGGGAGCTAGCCGCCTCACCGAGTGCGAGTAACACATAAGTGGATAACACATAACTGGGTTTAACGCATAAGTGTATGTAACTCGTAAGTGTATTTAACGCATAAGCGTATTTAACGCAAAGGTGGATTCCTCCTGGATGGGGTGCGCACATGGTGGGAGCTAGCCGCCTCACCACGTGCTAGTAAACCATAAGTGAGTTCTGTCTGGGTGGGCCCGGGTGTCCGGCCACACGCGAGAAACATACTAGTTTATTCCTCCCTTTAGGGAAGCTCTAACACCATATTCCTCCCCAAAGGGAAGCTTTAACACCATATTTCTCCCAAAAGGGAAAGCCGATTTGTCGCATCTAAATAATTCAATTCTCCCCGTGGAATAAATTTTATACAAACTCAGGTTTTCTATCCCCAGCCTCTCTATATCTCTCTCGCCGCGCCATCCGAAAGAACCTGCCCCCGGCTACGAGTGACAGGTTCTAATCCCAGCTCCACCGCTTGTCTGCTGGTTGACCTTGGGTAAATCACAACTTTTTTGTGCCTCTGTTCCTTCATCTGTAAAATGGGAATTTAGACTGTGAACTCTGTGTGGAACTGGGACTCCGTCCAACCTGTTTATTTTGTACATACCCTAGGTCTTAGTACAGTGCTAACTAAGCATAGAGAAATGCTTAACAGTACCATTTAAAGAAGCAAAAAAGGGAGCAGAGTTGGCCAAGATGGGTAAGGCTGCAGCTGCCAGATACCCACTGAATTGGAGGCCTAGAGAGGCACTAGGCAGGGCTCCTTGGGTCCCTCCCCACTCAGCCCTAGCTGAGAGTGGGCATGGGTAGTTTCCGCCTGCCACAGGCTGGGGCACCAACCAGGCCCTGCTGGGATCTGTGCCCACCTTCTCAAATCAGCAAACTCACCCCTGAGACCTAGACCCAAGGCAGCATGAGATTTTCTGCCAGCTAGCAATACGAAAAAGAGAAAGCTGAGGGAGCAACCAATGCAGAAAATTTGTAAGGGGCCTGACCTGCAAAGAATTACACTGCAGCAGGAGGGAAGAAGATTAGACATTGAGAAGAACTTCTTGGAAGTTAGGGTCATGTGACACTGGAATCCAGAGAATCTTTGGAGTCTTCTCCCCTGGGAGATGAAGAGCCTTGCCGGGAACAGGAGCAATCATGTTTATTATGCGTTTATTTGATGCCCTCTATTGTTGTGGGAGCTTGGGAAATAAAAATAATGAAATAGCATGCTCCCCGCCCACGAGGAAAGCACACTCTAATTGGATGACAAAAAAAAATATTTACAACTGGAGAGGTCAAAATAAATAATGGAGTAAACAAAAGTGAATAAATGCTGAGAAGGGTGGAATCAAGTTCACAAGTTCATGCTGAGATGCAGTGTGACCTAGTGGGAAGAGCACGGGCCTGCCGGTCAGAGGACCTAGTTCTAATTCCAACTCCACTACTCGTCTACTGAGTGACCTCGGGCAAATCATTTAACTTCTCCTTACCTCAGTTAGCTCATCTGTAAAAAGGAGATTAAGGCTGGGAGCCCTATGTGGGACATGGACTGTGTCCAATCTGATTATCTTCTATCTACCCCAGTGCTTTAGTACAGTGCCAGGCACATAACAAGCACTTAACAAATACTATCATTAATTAATTCATTGGGAGAACTGTGGTCTATCTGATGTGATGGGGGCTGGGGGAAGTGGGAGAGTCGAGCATGAGGTCCAGCTAGAAAATTGGCTTGGGAGGAATGAAGACAGCAAAGAGGGAAATAGTAGGTAAAGAGGGCAGTTAGGCTAGTTGGAGCCAGTTGAAGAGGGCCTTGGAGCAGTGTGAGAAGTTTTTGTTTGGTACGGGGAAACACAGGGAGCCAGTGGAGATCTGAGAAGAAGAGAGATATGAATGGAGCAAGGCTTCAGGAAGATGATCTGAGCAGCGGCGGGTAGCCCAGATTGGAGGAGGGGGAGAGGCTGGAGGAAGGGAGGTGATGAGATGACTTTTGGGGGTTTCCTTCAGGCTAAGGATTATCTAAAAACAATATATGGTATTTTTGAGCACCTACTGCATACAGAACACTGTAATAATATTAATTCTGGTATTTATTAAGTGCTTACTATGTGCCAGGCACCATACTAAGTGCTGGGGTGGATACAGGCAAATTGGGTTGGACACAGTCCCTGTCCCGTGTGGGGCTCACAGTTTCAATCCCCATTTTACAGATGAGGAAACAGAGGCCCAGAGAAGTGAAGTGACTTGCCTTAAGATCACACAGCAGTCAAGCGACAGAGCCAGAATAGAACCCACAACCTTCTGACTCCCAGGCCCATGCTCTATCTACTAGGTCAAAATAGAGTTTGTAGACACAATCTCTGTCCTCAAAGAATTTACAGTCTAGCTGGGGGAAATAGATACTTAAAATAATATACAGATAGGTAGAAGAAGGGAAAGTGGCTTTGTAGGTGTGCTAGTGCTTGAATAATCAAATACTGGTATTTATTGTTTGCTGTGCACAGAGCTCTGTCTTAAGCATTTGGGGAGGTGTAACGCAATGGTTTGGGTTGAGGACAAGGAGGGTCCCAAGCTAGGGACACTCCAGATCTCTGATTCAGCAGGCTTCCCTGCCTATAAGGAGTTTACCATCTTTGGGGGAGAAGCTTACTGTCTTTGGGGGAGACAGACGCTAAGATAATTGACTGTTCCGTGTGCAACAGCTTTTAAAGAGTAATAGAGTGTGAAAGGGGATGTGGGCAGACAAGAGGGTGCCAGAAGCTGGCCCAGAAATGCTGATGTCCGCTTTGTTCCAGACCGGTGGCTTCTGTGGTGGGGATGGCGGTGGGCTGGCGTTGGGGTGAGGCTGGCAGAACCACAGGCAGACGAGCTGGCTTCTCTGGAACATCAGGCCCGGCCCCTCCCGCCACGGCTTCCCTCTTATCTCCTTAAAGCCATCAATTCCAGGGGTGTGGACATCTCCCTGAAGAGATGAAAAGTGCAATCTGAGGGCAGGACCCAACCAACAGTCAATAACGGTGACTAAGGCCTTCCAAAGTGTGAAGCCCTGGGCAAAGCACTGTCCCCTGCGCTGGAGAGAACCTCTGCTCGCTACTAAGACAGAATCGGTGGCTTATGGATCCTGGCCCTCAGTCTAGGAGGGGAAGACATAAGGCAAAGCCCACAATTGAATGAATCCAAACAGGGAAAGACAGATGGAACTGAGTGACTGCAGGGTAGTTGTTTTTTGTTTGTTGTGATGGTATTTGTAAGCACTTACTATATGCCAGCTACTGTGCTAAGATCCTGAGTAGATACAAGATAAGCAGGTTGGACACAGTTCATCTAACACATAGGGTCAGTGTCTGAAGTGTGAGAAGCAGCATGGCTTGTGGAGAGAGCACAGGCCTGGGAGTCAGAAGATCATGAGTTCTAATCCCGACTCTGCCACGTGTCTGCTGTGTGAACTTGGGCAAGTCACTTCACTTCTCTGGGCCTCAGTCACCTCATTTGTAAATTGGGAATTGAGACTGTGACCCCTACATGGGACAGGGAATATGTCTAACTTGATTTTCTTGTATCCACCCCAGCAATCAGTACAGTGCCTTGCATATAGTAAGCACTTAACAAATACTATTATTATTAATTCCCATTTTACAGATGAGGCAACTGAGGCATAGAGAAGTTAAGTGACTTGTCCAAGTAACACAGCAGACAAGTGGTGGAGCCGGGATTAGAACCCAGGTCTTCTGACTCCCAGGCTTGAGCTCTTTCCACTAGGCCATGCTGTTTCTCCCTTGCTACTGTGTGAAAAACATATTGATGTTTCCTGTGTTCTAAATGTTGCGCAGGGGTGTTCTCCATAGGCTTAGGTAGGGGGAGCTTCTCCAGTTAGGAAAGGCCACCTGCCCTGACCTAGTGGATGGAGCACAGACGTGGGACTCGGAAGATCTGGATTCTAATCCCACCTGTGCCAATTGCCTGCTTCATGACCTTGAGCAAGTCACTTCACTTCTCTGAGTCTCAGTTTCTTCACCTGTAAAATGGGGATAAAATACCTGTTCTCCCTCCCACTTAGACTGTGAGCCCCAGGTGGGACAGGGACTGTGTCTGATCTGCTTATTTTGAATCTATACAAGTGTTTTGTAAAGTGCTTTACACATAGTAAGTCCTTAATGGATATTATTATTATTATTTGGTCACTGGAGCCCCAAGTAAGTAACCACTTCACATCCTCACCTGGGCACTTTGAGTTTTATTCTTCCTTAATATCAAGCCTAAAGCACTCAACCAGTTCTTCCCCTTCTACCTTATCTCCCTGATTTCCAGTTACAACCCAGCCCTCACACTTCACTCCTCTAATGTGATCACTCTCCCCATTTTCAAAACCTTACTGAAAGCACATCTCCTCCAAGAGTCCTTCTCTGAAGAAGCTCTCATTTCCCCATCTCCCACTCCCTTCTGCATCACCCTGTTACTTGGATCTGCATGATTTATTCACCCCTCCTTCAGCCCCACAGCACTCATATCTATAATTTATTTATTTATATTAATATCTATCTCCCCCTCTAGACTGTAAGATCATTGTGGGCAGCGAACAGGTCTACCAACTCTGTTATATTTTACTCTCCCAAGCACTGGGTACAATGCTCTGCACACAGTAAGTGCCCAGTAAATACAATTGATTGATTGATTGGCTGATTGATCACTCCCTGAGAGCCAGTAAGTTCTTTCTTTTGTCCTACTGAAATCTCTCTCGCTGCAATCTAAATCTCTTGGGTCCTCTGAGGATATGGAGAGTGGCTAAAGTCTGTCCTGGCTCATCCCCGGTTCTGGGGGAGGTGATCTGCACTCCCATAGGAGTTCAGTAAGTGTCAACAATCCCAGCAGGAGGAATCACCTAAGAGGCCCATATTCCCAGAACCCCCAACTCTGGTCTCTGGAACCAGAGGAACTTTACAAACAATAATAGTGGAATTTGCTTCACACTTACTATGTGCCAAGCACTCTACTAAGCCCTGATGTAGTTAGAGGATCATCAGGTTGGACACATCCCACATGGGACTCCTAATCTGAGGAGGGAGAATAGGTATGTAATCCCCATTTTACAGATAAAGAAACTCAGGTTCAGAGAAATTGTGACTTGCCCAAGGTCATAAAATGGGCAAGTGGCAGGATCCGGAGATAGAACCAGGTCTTCTGACTCCCAAGCCTGTGCTCTTTCCACCCTTCCATGCTGTTTCCACATTCTCTACGCTTTAATTGAGCTTCTGGTAGCCCTGATGGTGCCCTCTGTTCACCCACTTGGAGGGAGAAATGGGCAGGTGTCCTCCTAGGAGAACAAGAACTGCCCAACTTGAGCCTAAAGGATGACCCAGAACAGAATTCCATGGTCCTGGGCCTGCCAGAGCCTTAATTGGGCTGGAATGTAACAATGATCAGATGCAGGGAGTGGACTTAATGACCTCATTCACCTGGAGGATTCTAGAGTCAGAGCAACACCCCCCCCCCCTTTCCCCACCACTCAGAGTGGTAACCCCATCCCCCTGAGTGGGGGGAATCTTGTCTATTAACTCTCACGTGGTTTCCAAAAGTTTCTTTCGGTGCTCTGAGCACAGTAAGTGCTCAATAAATAGCACTGTTTGATTGGTTAATGGGTTGATTATTGCCAAGGCCATGCTCCCAGGAGAAACTAGGTCTTGGGCCCCAGACGAGGAGATTGGAGAGAACCCAGAAAGGCCAAGGAACCAAACCTAAGTAGACCAGCACCGGGCAGGGCAGAGCCACAGGAAGTAAATCCCGCAGAAGATGAATCCCTTGTGACATCACAAGGCAGGAAGGTTCCATTCCCACTAATGTGAACCCCTCCCACGGACTTCTACAAGAGCCTTAGGCTTGTAATGATCTCAGCCCCAAAGAGGTTGGCAGGAGCCAGGATCAGGACATTTATTTTTGTCTGTCCAGAGGCTATTAATTCTTGTCCGGAGTGACCTGACTTCTTCCCCAGAAAGGGAGTGTGTGTGTGTCCCGGGCAGCAGAGAGAGTAGCACGTGTGCATGTGAGAGCATGAGTGGGTGAGAGGGTGAGCCTGTGGGAGCTAGTGGGTGTGGATGTGTGAAAGTGTTCACAGAAGCTGGGGGCTCAGAAGAGCCCCGGCCAATCGTATCTAGCCCCCGATTGTTCAGGAAATCCTGTCCTGGTTGATACGGATCCCAGAGGAGAGGGGGTGACCCCGCAGTCTGGGGCTGAGTCTGGCTGGATAACTTCCTAGAAGCCGGAGGGGTCCAGCGGATACCACTGCGTGGACAGGCTTCGAGCACAGGTCAGTGAGAAGGGTTCACCCAGGGCTGTGCCGGGGTACAGGTGGGGTGGGGGGGGGGTGGTCGGGGGAAGTTGGGGGTGACAGGGAGAGGAAGAATTTGGGGTCTGAATGGGGGGGATGGTGCCTGGGAATTAATATTGTAGCTCAAGTCCTGGAGCACCCCCTTTCCCAATACCCTCTATGGGGACCCCAGAGAACTCCTGGGGAGGCAGAGGGGCTTTTGTTTTAGGGATGGGATATCTGAAAAGAAAGGGGTAGAGGAGTTTGGATCCTTGAACCTGCAGGAGGGAAGGCTGAGGGGAGACCAGAGTAATGGATGAGTTTCTTGTTCCCCGGACCTGGGGCCCCTCTGTCATTCCTTATCTCCTCTGAGGGCAGCATGGGAGTGGTGCCCCTGTATGCACGACTGAAGGTCATTAAAGATAGAAGAGGGAACTTTCTGTCTGGCGGGGCTGAAACTGCAGCTGGAGGGATTTCAGTTAGACTTGAGGAAGAATTCTGATCTGCAGGGTTGGGATGAGGACTCAGGGGAAGATAGGGGAGGGAAGACAGGCTTCTGAGACCTGTTCCAGCTTCTGTCTGCCCTCGATGGTTCAGGAACGGGCTTATGTGGAGACAGGGGCTTGCGTGAGGATAGACCAGAACTTCCATCAGTTCAGGCAAGTTGGCCCACGTGGGCAGTTGCTTGGTCAACCGTGGGCTCTTCTGCAGGGGGCAAGTTCAATAATAGGTGAGCAAGGCTAGGGGTCCGGCCCCCTCTGGAGGGTCACTGAGGAGGGGAAAGGGGAGAGGGTGGAGTTGACAATCAGTCGGTGGCAATAGGCAGAGATCTTGAACCTGAGAATTAGGAATAGGATTGATTAGGCAGTCTTCCATTATCAGTTAATCAATCAGTTGTATTGAACTCCATCGGTGGGCTGAACACTGAACAAAGGGCTTGAGAGAGAATAATCCACACGATTCCTGCCCTCAAGGAGCTTCCAGTCTAACAGGGGGGCCAGACATTGGAGCCCATCCCTGAAGAGAGGATGTAAGATCTATTCCTTCTACTGTCAAGGAGCTGGGAGTGTTTATGAGCTCCAAGGAGGGGTCTCAGAACAAGAGGGATGCAGGGGGTTTGACACGATGATCCCCTGGTGGTCCTGTGATTGGGCCCAGGCCAGATCGGGCCACAGGGCAGCTGAGAGGAATGGAGAATAGGGGAGGCAGTCTGGGAGGAGGAAGAGAGCATAGGGGGGCCTCTGTCCACTCCACTGGGCACAGACAGTCCTGGCTCCCATCCATCTCTCTGCAGAGAGCCAGGGGCCTCAGCCCTGCTCCTGGTGGCTCATCCTCCACTGAGACTGCACCCCATTGGCTGATCACTGCCCAGCACTGTCCCACCTCCCCGGCTTGACAGACTTCAGGCCAGCTGGCTTCCGTGAGGCAGGGGGAGGGGTGCTCTGCCTTCCCAAACCCATTTCCCTGCTGACCATTCCTCGGCCTCCTCGGCTGGCCTTCAGCCGGGTTGGCTGCTGCCCAGCAGGGGTGTATCTGGGTTGGCTGCTGCCAAGTAGGGGTGGGTGGGCCCTGGTTCTCAGCAGGACTGCAGGCCCCAACCCGAAACACCTGAGAGCCTCACCTATTAGCTACTTGTTGGCCGTAGGGGTCAAAAGGCTCAGAAATCTCCCCAGCCCTCATATTCTTCTCCCTAACTACCTCTGCCTTCCCCTAGTCCCTCCTTTCTGCTCCTCCCCTCCCTCGCCCACCCCTACCCCTAATTCCTACCCTTCTCCTCTGGCCTCTGTCCATTACCCTAATTCTTGTTCCTCTTTCCTAGCCTCTTCCGCTGCCTCTCTCTCCCTTCTACTTCCAGTCTCTCCCCCTTAGTACCTTTTCTTTTCTCACTGCCTGTAGCCCCTATCTTTTCCCCACAACTCCTCCTGTGGTGGCCCTGCTTTTCTGCCCTCTTCCTGCTGTCACTGTCCCTGCAGGGACCTCCAATCCTCTTCTCTTTCCCACCCAGGGTCCTACCCTTAACTCTCCCCGAGTGTGCCCATCTTTGCACCCTCTCCCTGAGTAGGACTGGGCTGACCAATCTAGAAAAATCACCCGGTCCAGCTTCTCCTGGGGCAGGCCTGGGAATGATTCCTAGAGTTCAGGCCCTATTCATGGGTCTGATCTTTGCTCTGGCTTGGCTCAGAGCAGCTGTCTCGGGAGCCTGGGCGTGGAGCCGGCCGGACACGGAACCGAGACAATGGGGGTCTGGTGGGGCTTGGGATTCCTGGTTCTGTCTTATTTCCTTTTTCCCCTGAGCTGGGGAGGTGCACATAGCTTGTCCTATGATCTGGGGCTGTGAGATGGAACGCTTGGGAATTGGACCCTGAGCACTGGGAGGAACAAGTGGTTGGACACCTGGGTCTGGGGTTAGAAGACCTGGGTCTTTGATCTGGCTCTACTCCTGGAATGCTGTGTGACTTTAGTCTGGTCACTCACCCTTTCTTGACTATCAAATCCCAAGTTCACCTCAGCCTTTTTTCCCAGTCATGGAAGCCCAGGGTGGCTTGAGGCTGGGGCTTTGAGATCTGATTACTGGTGCCCAGATGGCTGCCTCATCTTCTGCACTGTAGGAGCCATGGCTGTCCTGTCAGTAGTGCCTCTGGTGGTTGGGGGAGAAGTGGAGCAGGGCATTTGCAACTTTCTCCTGTTTCTTCACCCCCAACCAATTGCCACTGCCCCCAGTGACCTTTCCTTTGTCCTGCCAGGTCTGTTGGCCTCATCATGGGGGAGAAGCATCGAATCCCGAATAGTCAGAAACAAAGGAGGTGAGCAAGTTCTCTTTCTGTCATTGTATCCTCCTGCCTTGGCTCTGGTCCAGCTCTAGCTTCCATCTCTTTCCTTCTCTCCAACATTCTGAATGGTCCCTTTCACACTTCTGCCCCATCTTCTCTCTCGGTCTCTGTTGCCCCTTCTGGTGGCAGCCCTCGCCCCCTCCTCTCGGCTCAGGACCTTCTCCAGCCACCCAAGGGAGTGTCCCCGATAGGGGAGTTTACTGGGGCAATCCCTGTTCCTCCCAACCCCCTATCCATTCCCCAGAGGGGCCATCCCCCAGCTGGGGGTGCTGCCAGACAGGGGTAAGCCTGTCCCCCTCGCCTCAAGACTGAGCAGTGGTTGGATCCTTGTTAGAAGGCCAAGTCTACTCTCTGTGACACCTTTAATCAGGAAGTGTAGGCCTGGGAGACAAATGGTAAAATTGAATGAAAGGAGGGAAGGGGAGAGGAGTTGGGGGTTCAGCTTGAAGAAGAGAAGGCCAAGAGAAACTCAAGTGTTTGAAGAGTTTCCAGGAGAGAATGCTGACCGGAGTTTTCCAGGCCCCTTGGGCACCAAACAAGAGGAACAGGACTTAAATGAAAACAGGAGACATTTGGGGTGGATTTAAGGAAGAACTTTCCATTTATTAGAAGGATGACACTGGAATGGGTGACTGAGGTAGGTGGTGGAGTTTTCCTCCTGGAAGATTGTCAAGAAAACCTGCTGGAAGATCGTCAAGACCCCAGATGATGAGGTCTTCAGCTACCTGGAGGCAGGGGGCTGGATCAGATGACCTCTTCATTCTAGCCCTGGGATTCTACTGGATTCCTTTCAGAATGGGAAAGGAATTCTCTAGACTGTGAGCTTGTTGTGGGCAGGGATTGTCTCTATTGCTGTATTGTTTTCCCAAGGGCTTAGTACAGTGCTCTGCACACATTAAGTGCTCAGTAAATAAGATCAAATGAAAGTCTTGCTTGGCGGGAGACAGCTGTGTCAAAGGAAGCGTGGGGGAGAGATCCCAGGCCAGTCAGTCAATCGCATTTATTGAGCACTTACTCTGTGCAGAGTACTATTCCAAGCCCTTGGGAGAGTATACAGTACAACAACCAACAGACATGTTCCCTGCCCACAAAGAGCTTACAGTCAAGTCACCACAGTGGGCAGGGTTGGTAGGGAGAGGTGACTAGGATATCACTGCAGGGTGGAGGAGAGGCCCAGGTGCAGGATGCCATGGGCCATGCTATGGTTTCCTTCCTCCCTTTCACAATCCAGTCAGTGCTCCATCAGCCGGGCAGCCCTGCTGGAACAGTTTAGCTGTGTTTCTCCCTTCTCCATCTGCTTCCTCCCTGATCACATCAGGCCCCTCCCTCCTTGTTTGCAGTAACGGAAAGCCCTCCACATCTTTCTGGGGGGGTGGGGGACTTTAGTTATCCACATTCTCCATTTTACCCTCTCCTCAAATCTGGCCTCAGCTGGCCCATGATGGGCTGAGGGTCTGGGAGAGAGTTCATTCATTCATTCATTCATTCAAATGTATTTTGAGTGCTTTCTGTGTGCAGAGCACTGTACTAAGCATTTGGGAGAGTACAATACAAACACAAACAGACACATTCCCTGCCCACAAGGAGCTTACATTCTAGAGTGGGGAGAGACAGACATTAATATAAATACATAATATGTCTATAAGTGCCAGGGGGCTGGGAGGGGGGAAGAACAAAGGGAGAAAATCAGGGCTTTGTAGAAAGGAGTGGGAGAAGAGGAAAGGGGGGCTTAGTCAGGGAAGGCTTTCTGGAGGAGATGTGCCTTCAATAAGGCTTTGAAGGAAGAGAGGGTAACTGTGTCAGATTTGAGGAGGGAGGGTGTGCCAGGCCAGAGGCAGGATGTGGGAGAGGAGTTGGTAATGAGATAGGTGAGATTGAAGCACCTTTGAGAAGGTGAAAGTGGAGGGAGGGACAGGCATAGGTTAGTGCCAGGGTTTTGGGGTGGAGGGGGATGTTCTGGAGGTATGACTTGGAGTCCTACTGAAAACAGAGGAGTTGGGGTGTGGTGGCAGGGTCTGGAAGTGAGAGCCCTGGGCTGGGGGTGAGCCTGCGTCCTCAGCCCTTCCATCTGCCACCACTGAAGGCCAGCATACAGAGGCCCAGAGAAGCAGCTTGGCCTGGTGCAAAGAGCCAGGACAGGGGAATCAGAGAACTTGGGTTCTAATTCTGGCTCTTCCCTTTTCCTCCTGTGACCTTGGGAAAATTGCTTAACTTCTCCAGATGTCAATTTCTTCCTTTTTTTTTTTAATGGTATTTGTTGAGCACTGACTTTGTGCCAGGCATTGTAGTAAGCACTGAAGTAGATACAAGATAATCAGGTTAGACATAGGGTTCCATTTGAAGCTCACAGTCTTAGTCCCCATTTTATGGATGAGGTAGCCTTGATAAAGAGAAGTTAAATGACTTGCCCCAGCTCACATGGCAGACAAGTGGCAGAGTCAGAATTAGAACCCAGGTCCTTCTGACTCCCAGGCCTGTGCCCTTTCCACTAAGCCATGCTGCTTCTCATTTGTAAAATGGGGATTAAATACCTGATCTCTCTCCTTCTTAGACTGTGAGGCCCCTGTGGGACAGGTATTTAACCCCTGTGCTCAGTACAGTGCTTGACACATAGTAAGCACTTAAAATACCACAGTAGTTATTATTAGGTGCTGTATGATCTTAGGAGAGTTGCTTTCTCTTCATGGTCATTTTCATCTTCAATCATATTTACTAAGCGCTTACTGTGTTTAGAGCACTGTACTAAGCACTTGGGTGAGTACGAAGTGCTTCTTCTCCGAGAGCCACCTTTCATACTCCTGCGTTTGGGGCAGGATTCTGCCTTCTGTCTGCATTTAGCTCTGACCCTAGTTCCTAGCCTCTTGCTCCTAGCCTATGGCTATCACCCAACTCAGCATGACCCACCCTCCCCATCATCTTTGGAAAGGAGCTGGAGTTTTCTAACAGCACACTGAGTGCATGAGGACTGAGGGAGGGGGTGACCCCCAACTCTTTGCCTCCCCTCAGAGATGTTGGGAGGAGAAGGGATACAAAAGGCGATTTATGCCATTAATATCTGTCTTCCTGTCTAGATTGTAATCTCGTTATGGGCAGAGGCTGTGTCGGTTTATTGTTGTCGTGTAATAATGATGGTATTTAAGTGCTTACTCTGTGCCAAGCACTGTTCTAAGAGCTCAGTACAGTGCTCTGCACAAAATAAGCACTCAATAAATATGATTGAATTGAATGAAAGAGGTTGGAATCTGACCTCTCTATAATCGCCCCTTTCCCCCAGCCACTGTGTGGGGAGAAGAAGCTTGAGGGGAGTTGGGCCATGCTGAGCCTTCAGCTCTGGGAAAAGTGTGTTTGGACCCTGGGGCAGTGACCGTGCTCGCGGCCCTCTGAGTTTCCTGTCCGAGGGCGCGGCCAGGACCCCACCCTGCTGCACCTTGGAGCCTTGAGTCCAGCCAAGCTGGCTTCTCACCCTCGTCCGGCTCTAGTCAACCTGCCCGGCAGCTCATCCTCCGTGGCAGATAAGAGCAGAGGGCAGAGGTGGGCAGTCGGTCTGGCTGGAGTCATCCCCTCCATTGGCTGGTTGGGGTTGACAGGGAGGCGCTGCCCACTGGAGCATAAAGAGAGAGGGCAAGGGGGAGGGTGCAACTCACGGGTCACTTGCCGCCTCTATCTCCCGCTCCTCTTACTGTTTTTCTCCTCTTCCTTTCCCTTTCCTTTTCCTCCCTCCTCTTCCTCCCCCTCACCCCCAACCCCCTCAACCTCCTTCCCAGCCGGAGACACCAGGTGCAAAGCAAGTTGCGGAAGGACAGTGGAATGGCCGTCCAGAAGTTCTTGCTATCGTTCCTGACGGAGAACAAGCTGACCAGAGAGTTCCTGGCAGAAATGCTGAGCACATTTGTCCTCATGGTGAGCAGCCCGGGTGGGAGTGTCAGGGGGAGGGCCCAAGGTTGGGCGGTGTGGCCCTGCCCAACTTTTCCCCCTTCCCTCCCACTGTCACTCATTTCTAAGCTAAGGTAGGATGGGACCACAACCAGGAGGTAATTCTGCTGCCCGGAAGCAGGGGAATGAGTAGGTTGACCTATTCCCCTATCCACCCTATGTCACCCACCCTCATTCATTCATTCAATTGTATTTATTGAACACTTACTGTAATAATAATAATGTTGGTATTTGTTAAGCGCTAACTATGTGCAGAGCACTGTTCTAAGCGCTGGGGTAGATACAGGGTAATCAGGTTGTCCCTCGTGAGGCTCAGTCTTCATCCCCATTTTACAGATGAGGTAACTGAGGCACAGAGAAGTTAAGTGACTTGCCCACAGTCACACATTTGACAAGTGGCAGAGCAGGGAGTAGAACCCAGCTATTCTGTCTCCCAGACCCATGCTCTCTCCACCTAGGCCACACTGCTTCTCAAGTGTTTATTTCCAAGTGTTGGTTATCTTTCACCTCCTACTCAGCAAAAAGCAGCACCTTGTTTATAGGTATCCTAGAGAGCTGTCTTTATCATACTTAAATGTTGTGTGCAAAGCACTGTCCTGAGCACTTGGGATAGTACAGTATAATGATAAACAGACATATTCACATCCCACAACGAGTTTACTGTCTAGAGGGATGAGCTTACAACCTGTCTCTGTCCTGGAATGCCCTCTTTCTTCATATCCAACAATGACTCTCCTGCCTTCCTGCCTGCCTTCCTGCCTGCCTTCCTGCCTGCCTTCCTGCCTGCCTTCCTGCCTGCCTGCCTGCCTGCCTGCCTGCCTGCCTGCCTGCCTGCCTGCCTGCCTGCCTGCCTGCCTGCCTGCCTCCCTCCCTCCCTCCCTCCCTCCCTCCCCCCCTCCCTCCCTCCCTCCCTTCCTTCCTTCCTTCCTTCCATCCTTCCATCCTTCCATCCTTCCATCCTTCCATCCTTCCTTCCTTCTTCAAGAGGCCTTCCCTGACTAAGCCCTCATTTCCTCTTCTCTCACTCCCCTCCTGCATTGCCCTCAGACTTGGATTTGCTCACTTTATTTACCCCTCCTTCAGGCCCACAGCATCTCTGTACATATCTGTAATTTATTTATGTTAATGTCTGTCTTCCCCTCTAGATAAGCTTGTTGTGGTCAGGGAACGTAACTACTAACTCTGTTATTTTATACTCTCCCATGGTGTGGTGGGTAAAGCACGGGCCTGGGAGTCAGAAGGTCATGGGTTCTAATCCAGGCTCTGCCACTTAAGTGTTGTGTGACCTCAGGCAAGTCACTTAACTTCTCTGTACCTGTTACCTCATCTTTAAAATGGGCATTAAGATTGTAAGCCCCATGTGGGGCAGGGATTGTATCCAACCTGATTAGTTTGTATCTACCCCAGCTCTTAGAACAGTGCTTGACACATAGTAAGCGCTAAACCAAGACCATAATAATAATTACCATTGTTTAGTACAGTTCTCTGCACACAATATGTGCTCAGTAAATATGATTGGTTGGTTGGCTGACCTCAGGAGGCTCCTGCCATCCTGGGAAGTCTGACCAAAGAGAAAAATCAGTCAGAGGATCTGGGTTCTAATTCTGACTCTGCTGTGTCACCTTGGGCAGGTCACAACTTATTTGAGCCTCACTTTCCTCTACTATAAAATGGGGATAGGACACCTGTTCCTCCTTCCCCTTGGACTGAGCCCCATGAGGGCCAGGGGATGTTTTCCAACCTGCTTATCTTGAATCCACCCCAGCACTTAGCACGGTGCTTAGCACATAGTAAGTGCTGAACAACTACCACAGTTGTTGTTGTTGTTGTTAAAAGGAATCAGATGTTCCTCAAGGAGTCTCCTGAGAGCCATCTCATCCTTCTCTTACACACACATGGAAAGGGGGTGTCTCCAACTCTGAAGACAGATTGGGGCACTCTGGGGTCACCTCCTGAACCCAACCCTAATTCTCATTGTTCTCCCACACCTCCTCCTTCTCAAAGTACTGGGCTTTAAGAGCAAAGTGACTGGCTCCAGTTTGGAGTTTTTCTTCCTGTTCCTCCTCTTTCTGCTCCAAAGCAGCTTCCCAACGGAGGAGGCCTTCTCGCAGGGAATCTCCCTGCAGGGAGAGGCAGGGGAAAGTAGAGAAGAAGCCAGAGGCTTTTAGATTCGCCCTGGATTGGAGGATCCCTCCCACCCCCACCCTTCAAATGGAAGAGGAGCTAGCGGAGAGGATGGGGAAGCAGCATGGGCTAGTGGATAGAGCACGGGCCTGGGAGTCAGGGCCTGGGTTCTAATCCCTCCTCTGCCACTTATCTGCTGTGTGACCTTGGGCAAGCACTTAATTTCTCTATACCTCAGTTACCTCATCTGTAAAATGGGGATTAAGACTGAGCCCCATGCAGAACAGCGATTGAGTCCAACCCTATTACATTGTATCTACTCCAGTGCTTAGGACAGAGCTTGACACACTTAACACCTAGCACTTAACAAAAACCATCAACATTATTACTAAATTGTACATGGAGGCAGGGTGGGGCTGGGATATCACCAGAGAGGCTCCAGCCTCCGTGTCCACCTTCCAGTCTCCCTTCCCGTCCATAACCTTGGTGTCCTCCATAACCCTGGTGTCATTCTTGACTCTAATCTCTCATTCAACCTCTATATTCAATTGGTCACCAAATCCTGTCGGTGTCATCTTCACAACACTGCCAAGATCCACCCTTTCCTCTCCATCCAAACAGCTACCACATTAGTACAATCAGCTACAGAGAAGCAGCGTGGCTCAGTGGAAAGAGCACGGGCTTTGGAGTCAAGGGTCATGAGTTCGAATCCCAACTCTGCCACTTGACAGCTGTGTGACTGTGGGCAAGTCACTTAACTTCTCTGTGCCTCAGTTCCCTCATCTGTAAAATGGGGATTAAGACTGTGAGCCCCATGTGGGACAACCCGATTCCCCTGTGTCTACCCCAGCGCTTAGAACAGTGCTCTGCACATAGTAAGCGCTTAACAGATACCAACATTATTATTATAATCACTCATCCTATCCCAACTAGATTACTGCATTAGCCTCCTTTCTGACCTCCCAACCTCCTGCCTCTCTCCACTTCAGTCCATACTTTGCTCTGCTGTCCAGATTATTTTTCTACAGAAACGTTCGGGGCATGTCAATCCCCCATCCTCAAAAATCTCCTGTGTTTTCCTATCCACCTCCATATCAAACAATAACTCCTCACTATTGGCTTCAAAGCTCTCTATCACCTTGCCCCTTCCTACCTCACCTCCCTTCTCTCCTTCTACATCCCAGCCTGCACACTCTGCTCCTCTGGTGCTAACCTTCTCGCTGCCGACCTCTGGCTTACATCTTATCTCTGGCCTGGAATGCCCTCCCTCCTCAAATCCGCCAGTCACTCTTCCTTGCTTCAAAGCCCTCCTGAAGGTGTAGCTCCTCCAAGAGACCTTCCCAGACCAAGCCCTACTTTTCCTCAGCTCTCACTTCCTTCTGTGTCACCCTGACACACTCCTTTTGCTCTTCCCCCTTCTCCCTGCCCCACAGCACTTAGGTTTTATCTATAAATTTATTTATATTGATGCCTGCTTACTTGTTTTGATGGCTGCCTCCCCTAACTAGACTGTGAACCCATTGGGGGCAGGGATTGTCTCTCTTTATTGCTGTATTGTACTTTCCAAGCACTTAGTACAGTGCTCTGCACACAGTAAGCGCTCAAAAAATACGATTGAATGACTGAATACCTGCCTCCCAGGATGCTGATGCCCTCCTCCCAGCCTCCCTTCCTGCTGGTGCCCCTCTTCCAGTATCCCTGCTTTCCCACACTTGCCTCCTCCTCCCCGCCTGCAAAATCCAGGAAGGTGTAAATCCAGCCACCAAGCAGGGCCCTCCATCCAGGTCGGCCAGCTTTTTCAGCACCCATGAGAGATTCGGTCAGAGGCTGTCCCTCTGGGATGGGGGCAGTGTGGACGTGCTCTGCAGGCCACTGGGAGTTGGGAGACCAGGAAGGAGCAGCCCTGCAGATGGGGAAAATTTCCAAATTCTCTTTGGTATCAAAGTTGCCTTGCATTCCCGCCCTCCATTCCTCCCCTCCCCCATGTCCTGCTCTCCGGGCTTATAATATGTCCTCAGCCAACACAATCAACTCCCCTGAGCCTCACTCCAGAGGAGCCAATTCTGGGGGGGTGGGTGGGGAGAAAGGAGGGGCATTGTTTATTCCTCTTCCATTAGGCCCGCTGCCTGATTTCCATTAGGCCTTCTGCCTGATTTTTCAGCCTCTTCCCACCCAGGTCCTCCGGAGGGAGATCTGAAATGGGTGGTGGGAGAGCAGGGGCACCCAAAGTGATCCAAGCTCCATCTGTTTCAGGGTTGTGAAGCCTGTGGCGATTCATCTCATAGTACACTGGATGTTCTGGTTTTCCACTGGTCTGCCCCCTGAGTGATGCTCTGTGTGGGGGCGGATGGACAGTGGGCTGCCTGATGTTCTCGAATGGCATGGGTGGCCACTCTAGTCCCGACCCCCGGAACCAAGCTGGGCATGGGAGCAGCTGACAGGAGTCTGGGCTGCTGCTTCCTTAGCTGAGCCCAACTAGAGTAGCAGCGTGGCTCAGTAGAAAGAGCATGGGCTTTGGAGTCAGAGAGCATGGGTTCAAATCCCGGCTCTGCCACTTGTCAGCTGTGTGACTTTGGGCAAGTCACTTAACTTCTCTGTGCCTCAGTTACGTCATCTGTAAAATGGGGATTAAGTTTGTGAGCCCCACGAGGGACAACCTGATTCCCTTGTGTCTACCCCAGCGCTTAGAACAGTGCTCTGCACATAGTAAGCGCTTAACAAATACCAACATTATTATTAGAGTAGCCAATTGATTTCCCCAGGCCTGTCCTACATCCCTCTGCCTCCCTACAGGGTGGCCTTCCACTCTAGCCCAGCACGACTTTGATTTCTCTCTTAATCAATCAATCACATTTATTGAGTGCTTACTGTGTGCCGAGCACAGTACTAAGTACTTGGGAGAGTACAATACAACAGAGCTGGTAGACGTGTTCCCTGCCCATAACAAGCTTGCTTTCTCCTTCTTTAAGGTCTCACCCAGCCCTGGGCAGATTGGGTTGTGGGGGAGGGGTGTCTCTTCCTTTCTGAAAGAGGCTGTGGGGAGGGATGCTTCCAGAACCACGGTGATTAATCCTCACTGTCCTTCTTTCACCCCCTGGGCCCACAGTAGAGAGCTGTGCCTTTGGGCCAAAGCAGCTGGCTAGAAATTAGTTTTTCTTTCTGCTTGTCCTCCCCTCCCTGCTCAGGCCCTTCCTCTGGCCTCAGAAGGACTGACCTCATGGCCCCCTAGAATAGGCTCCACTGTTCCCATGGTGCCCCCGTTCTTCTTCTGCATCGTTTCCTCAATGCTTTTGCTGTCTCCCAGTGTGAATGCAATTTGGCTCCTCTGCCTGCCTTGCCCCACTTTCCCTCAGGCTGGCACCTGAGGAGTCCGGCAGGGAGGGGAAGGGCTGAGGGAGGAGCCCCTCCAGGAGGAGGCTGTGTGGGGAGTGGGTTTTGTCCGTCCCTCTCGGTGCACTGGTCTAACATGTAGAAAGTCCGGCTGGTCGGGGAGGCCTCAACGTCTGTGTCGTCTCCTCAGCGGTCTCTTCCTCAATGTGTCTTGGCAGGTGTTCGGGCTGGGGTCTGTGGCGCAGGTGGTGCTGGGAAAGCGGGAGTTCGGGGATTTTCTGAGCATTAACTTGGGCTTTGGCTTCGGCGTCACCATGGGCATACATGTGGCTGGAGGCATCTCGGGTAAGTCTGACTGCTGCTCCTCCCTGCCTCTCAGCTTTCCCTGACCCTGCCCGTGGGCTCACCAGTGGGGGTTGACCCTGACGGGGACTTCCACAGGACAGAAAACTCTCAGGGGATCTTGGGCTGGTCCGTGGAGAGCAGGGAGGCCTGGGACCAGAGGAGAGACCTACGGTTGGGAAGAGGGCTGGGGAAGAGGCTCTTGGCTCTTACTTTGGGCAGAGCACTGTACTGAACATTTGAGAAAGTACAATACAGAACAGAGTTAACAGACATAGTCCCTCCCTACAAGGAGCTTAGTCTAGAGGAAGCAAAGACTTGGATTGATGGCTGGGTACATTGGTGGGAGTGTCCTGGGTCCGAGGGTCAGTGAAGAGGGGTGAGGGCAGGGAAAGCCAAGACCTAGATTGGATTATCATAGATTGGTGTTGCAGCCCAGAATCTCAGGCTGGGGCCTCTCAGAAAGAATCCATTATTTTATAATTGTGGTACTAGCACTTACTATGTGACAGGCACTGTACTAAGCGTGGGGGCAGACACAAACAAATGCAGTTGGACACAGTCCCCGTCCCACACGGTTCACAGTCTTAATCCTCAATTTACAGATGAGGTAACTAAGGCCCACAGAAGCGAAGTGATTTGCCCAAGGTCCATCAGGCTCCCAGCACCTTCTCTGGGGTAGACGGGACTGACTGATCCTTTTTCCTTTATGTTTCTGGCTGCGGGGAGGCCATTTATTCCCTCAGTTGTTACTGAGAAGCAGCGTGGCGTAGTGGATAGAGCATGGGCTTGGGAGTCAGAGGTCATGGGTTCTAATCCCAGCTCTGCCACTCGTCTGCTGTATGATCTTGCGTAAGTCACCTCCCTTCTCCAGGACTCAGTCACCTCATCTGGAAAATGTGGATTAAGACTGTGAACTCCACATGGGATAAGGACTGTGTCCAACTAGATTTGCTTGTATTCACCCCGGCACTTAGTCCAGTGTCTGGCACATAGTAAGCGCTTAACAAATACCATGATCATTATTACTGTCTATTGGGTGCAAAACATAGCACTGGATGCTTAGAGGAGTACAATAAAAGGAAGAACAAGAGAAGCAGTGACCTAGTAGAGCATGGGCCTGCGTGTCAGAGGACTTGTGTTCTAATCCCATCTCTGCCACTTGTCTGCTGTGTGATCCAGGATAAGTCATTTCACTTCTCTGTGCCTCTTACCTCATCTGGAAAATGGGGATTGAGACTGTGAGCCCCAGGTGGGACAGCGACAGTCCCCAACCTGATTTGCTGGTACCTACCTCAGTGCTTAGTACAGCACCTGGCACATAAGTGCTTAACAATTCCACTATCATTATTATTATTGTATTTTTATTAATTCATATTTAATTATAATAAATATTATAATAGTAATAGTCCCAGTCCCTGGCTTTGAGGACTAATGGGAGGGATAGATGCAAGCTTTCTGAAGCCTTCTGCAGCTTCTTCTCAAACAGATGCTCCACCCTGGACCTCCTCCGAGATGGAATCTATTTAGGTGGAAACAGAACGATCCTACGTGCCAGGGTGTTTTCAACGGCAAACATGAAACCATCATTGCCCTGTTCTGTGTCTAAGACAAGGGGCCGCTCAGACTTCTCCCACTACCCCTCAAACATGGACAAACACACAAACACTTCCCCCTCCCTGCTAAACACACAAACGCTCTCCTGGCTGAACTGCTTGAATCAGTGTCAGTGTGTTTCTCCCAGTTTACTTAAGTGGAGCGCATTGAAAATGTTTAATGAATGTATTTGATGGATTATTGATTAATAGTCAACAGTGTTGATTTAATGCCTATTGTGTGCCGAGCATTATAGTAGGCCCTTTGGGAACAGGATCTGTGGTCTCAAAGTTTACAGTCCTCTAAGGGAAGCAGTAAAAATGAATTGATGATTGATAGAAAAATGAGAGTAGATATAAATAATGAAACAAATGGGTAAATAAATCAATATCACATAAATAAACAAGTAAATAACAGTCCTGAGGTGATTGATTTTGTGGCATGACCAGTCGGGGGAGATTAAGAAGGGAAAGCTTCCTGGAGGAGTTGCATTTTTTAAGGAGGGTTTTGAAGGAGGGGAAGGATATGATTTTGCCAAGCTGAGGTAGGAAGATTTTCCAGGCTACGGGAAAGTGTGAGCAGTGTGTCAGAGAGTCAAAAGAGAGGAAAAGTAAGGAGGTTTGTTTGGGAGGGTCAGAGAGGGTAGAACAGGGGAAGACAGCAGAGAGCTAGGAGAAAGTCGGCTGGTGAAAACCCTAAGGCAATAGGAAGCCATTGTGAGCGGTAATGGGGAAGCTAGAAAGAAAGGTAGGAAGGGTATTTATTGAGCACCTACTGAGTGCAGTGCACTCTACTAAGTACTTGGGAAGGGGCAACAAAATTATGAGACACATTACCTTTCCTCAAGGAGCTCACATTCGAAGAGGAGAAACAGTAATTAAAAAATTAATCAACCAGTTGTGTTTATTGAGCACTTGGGAGAGGACAAAACAACCGAGTTGGTAGATATGTTTCCCTCCCACAACGAGCTTACAGCCTATACTTGCGAATAAAATCATCCCATGAAGGACAGGGATTGTGTCTCACCTAATTATCTCAGATTTGCCCTGGTGCTTACTATGTGCTAAGCACCATATAAAGTGCTTTACAAATAAGCACAATTGTTACTATAAACATTAAAACGTCCACTTGAAATATGTACCCAATTGCCAAGGAAGGGCATAAAGAGATTTATAAGGGCAAGAGGCAGCTATGGGATTAGGTGATTCAGGGAGTAGACGATTAGTCAGGGAAGGCTTCTTGGAGGAGAAGGGATTTTAAAGAAATCTTTGAAGGTGGGGAGAGCTGAAGTCTGGGGGACTTGATTAAGGAGGGGCTTCCAGGCTGGGGGACAGCAGAAGTAAAGGGTCAGAGGCAAGTGAAGCAGCATGGCCTAGTAGTAACAGCACAAACCTGGGAGTCAGAGGATCTGGATTCAAATCCTAACTCTGCCACTTGCCTACTGTGTGACCTAGGGCAAGTCCCTTAACTTCTTTGTGCTTCAGTTTCTTGACCTGCAAAATAGGGATTCAATACCTGCTCTTCCTCCGTATTAGACCGAGAACCCCATGTGGATCAGGGATTGTGTCCAACCTGGTTATCTGGTATCTACCCCACTGCTTAGTACCGTGCAAGGACTTAACAAATACCACGATGATGATTATAGGTGAGATAAGAGTAGGGAATGGTGGGGAGGTGGTTGGCCTGAGTGGAGTGAAGAGTGAGAGCAGGCGAGGAGAGCCAAAATATCTCATGGAACTGTTTACCATTGAGGGAGATAGGCAACCATCATCCCCAGCACTTAGAACAGTGTGTGGCACATAGTAAGCACTTAACAAAGGCCATCATTATTATTATTATTGTCAATAGCATTTACTGAGCACTTTCTGTGTGCAGAGCGCTGCTGTATAAGCTCTTGGAAGAGTACAATGCAACAGAGTAGGTAGACACATTCCCTGCCCCTAATGAGCTTAGAGTCTAGAGGACTTGGCAAGAGGGGAGCTCTTGGGGGGGGGAGGAAATCATGATTTTGTTTTCAATTATATTTGCTAAACACTTCATTTGTGCTAGGCACTGTACTAAGTGCTAGAGTAGATATAAGCTTATGAGGTTGGATACAGTCCTTGTCCTACATGGGCTCAAAGTCTTAATCCCCACTACACATACAAGCTAACTGAGGCACAGAGAAGTGAAGTGACTTGCCTAAGGTCACATAACAGATAAGTGACAGAGCTGGGACTAGAACCCAGGTCTTTCTGACTCCCATGCCCATGCTCTATTCACTAGGCCACGCTGCTTCATAAATCTGTCAACTCTATTGTATTGTCTTCTCCCTAGCGCTTAGTACAATGCTCTGCACACAAGCACTCAGTAGGTACCATTGATTGATAGATTGTGTGCTGAGTGATATTTCAGGAAGATGATCCAGGCAGCAGTGTGGAGTATGGGCTGAAGTTGAGGGAGGGGCTGGAGGCAGAGAGGCCAATGAGGAAGCTGATATAGTGTTCTCACCATGATATGTTAAGGCCTTGATCAGTCAATGGTATTTATTAAGTGCTTACTGTGTGCGGAGCATTATACTAAGCATTTGGGAAATTACATTACAACAGAGTTGGTAAATGTGATCTCTGCCCCCAAGGAGTTTAGTTTATGGCAGGAGACAGATATTAAAATAAATTATATGACCATTCTGCTCTTGTAAGAACAATCACGCAAGGCAGTAACTGTTTGGGAAGAGAGGAAGGCAGGGGAACCAAGCAATATTTTTGATGAAGAATTGTCAGGTGTTAGTAGTTGGTTGGATGAGTGAACTGAACGATGTTATGGAGGCGGAAATGACATCAAGGCTGTGGGCTTCATTTATAGGGAAGACGATGGGCTTTATGTCAACAGAGAGAGGAAAGTTGGGCAGAGGGAAGATGAGTTGAGTTTTGGATGTATCCAAGAGAGCGAGAAGAGCTTCTGGACAGAAAGAGATGTGAAAGTCAGGAATTGGGAAGTGAGGCATGTGGAATTTCCTCTTTGGGGACCTCTTTCGTTCATTCATTCAATGCATTCAGTCGTATTTATTGAGCACTTACTGTTTGCAGAACACCGTACTAAGCGTTTTGGAAAGGGCAATGCATCAATCAATGGTGAAATGGATAGCGCATGGGCCTGGGAGTCAGGAGGTCAGGGGTTCTAATCCTGGCTCCGCCACTTGTCTGCTGTGTGACTTTGAGCAAGTCCATGCTTCCATGCCATTCTCCATGCCTGTTACCTCATTTATAAAATGGGTATCGAGACTGTGAGCCCATTGTGGAACAGGGTCTGTGTCCAACCCAACTTGCTTGTATCGAGTACCCCAGTGCTTAGTACAGTGCCTGGCACAGAACATAGTAAGTACTTAACAAATAGCATCATTGTTGTTATTATTATAAAGGGTAAGAAGTATCCGTCTGACACGGAGATGGTCAGGTAGTTAATGGAGGTCCTTGAGGAGTGAAGAAATATGGACTGAATGGTTTTGTTGATAAATGATCAGGGCAGCAGAGTGAAGTATAGACTGGAAAGGAGACAGGAGGCTGGAAGATCAGCGAGGAGGCTGATGCAGCAATCAAGGCAGGAGAGGAGAAGTGCTTGGATTAATAATACTAATAATGTTGGTATTTGTTAAGCGCTTACTATGTGCAGAGCACTGTTCTAAGCGCTGGGGTAAATACAAAGTAATCAGGTTATCCCATGTGTGGCTCACAGTTTATCCCCATTTTACAGATGAGGTAACTGAGGCACAGAGAAGTTAAGTGAGTTGCCCACAGTCACACAGCTGACAAGTGGCAGAGCTGGGATTCGAACCCATGACCTCTAACTTCCAAGTCCGGGCTCTTTCCACTGAGCCATGCTGTGTGGCAGCAGTTTGGATGGAGAGGACATGGTGGATTTTAGCGATGTGAAGGTGAACTGACAGAGTTTGGTGATAGATTGTATATGTGGGTTGAATGAGAGTAGTAAATCGAGGCTTGTGAGACAAGGAGAATGGTTCTGCTGAAACGGGGAAGACAGCGTTTGGGTGGGAAGATTTCTCTTTTGCACATGTCAAGTTTGAGGTGTTGGTGGGATATCAGGGTAGAGGCGTCCTGAAGGTTGGAAGAAATAAGAGGCTGCAGAGGAGAGAGGTGTGGGCTGGAGAGGGAGGTTTGGGAATTATCCGCATAGAGAAGGAGGTTGAAGCCGTGGAGTGAACAAGTTCTCCAAGGGAGTGGGTTTAGAAGGAGAATACAAGGGACCAAGAACTGAGCTCTGAGGGACTTCCAGAGCAGAGAAGGAGCCTGTGAAAGAGATTGAGAAGGAATAGGCAGAGATAGAGGAGGTGATCCAGGAGAGAAAGTGTTTTGGACACGTTAAGTTGGAGGTGTTGGCGAGAGTAGTGAGTAAGAGGAGAAATGACCAGCAAATAACACAACTATTGTCAACTATTTAACAATATATTTGGCATTTGTGTGGATGATGCTACAACTTCAAGAAACTGCTCAGGCCCCTTTTTCTCTAAAGAAAAGCAATTATGGTATTTGAGTGCTTACTGTTTCCAGAACACTATACTAAGTGCTCAGGAAAGCACAATACAATATAGATTGGTAGATGTAATCCATGCCCACAAGGAGCTTACAGTACATAAAGCCGTAATTTGTTAGCATGGATTAAGTGTGGTGGTACAGAAGCCATTTTCGGAAAATCTATATATTTCTCTAACTCACATCAATAACTACAAACACTGATCATTACTGAACCAAAGGACAACTCTACAGAGGATCACAGTCACTTTAATGCTCTGCTTGCTTCTGAGCAGTGAAAAAGTCAAAGGGAGGCCCTCAGGCCAAAATTAGCCACTTTGTTCAACCTAAAGTGCACATATCCTGGTTCTGCCACCAGTCTACTGTGTGATCTTGGACAAGTCACTTCTCTGTGCCTCAGCTTCCTCATCTGTAAAATGGGGATTAAACCCTACTCCCTCCTACGTAGACAGTGAGCCCCATGCAGACAGGGATTGTGTCCAACCTGATAACTTTGAATCACACCCAGTGTTTGGAACAGTTCCTGGCACAGAATAAGTGCTAACAAATCCTATTGTTGTTAGCGCTGTAGCTTACAGGCAATCCTTGAGGGGTTGAGTACAAAAGTCTCTAACAATAGTAATAATAATAATGATTATGGTATTTGTTAAGCACTTACTATGGGCCAGGCACTTTACTAAGCACTGGGGTCGATACAGCAAATCGGATTGGACACAGTCCCTGTCCCACCTGGGGCTCGCAGGTTTAATCCCCATTTTACAGATGGTGGGAATGGGCTGGCCTGCCCAGGGGCATTCTGGGATTGTAACGAGGCCTCGACAGAGGTCTGTTTGATGACGAGATCCAGTTTTCTGTTTCCTCCCGCTCTCTAGGTGCTCATATGAATGCTGCCATCACCTTTGCCTCCTGTGTCCTGGGCCAGCTACCATGGAAGAAGTTACCCGTCTATGTGCTGGGCCAGTTTCTGGGTTCTTTCTTGGCTGCTGGCACCGTCTACTTGCTCTACAAAGGTCAGGGCCCAGGCCTGGAGAAAGGTGGCAGGGATCAGAGAGGGAGGAAGAATTAGGGGGAAAGAAGGTTTGGAGCAAACAGTTTGGGGTGGAGGTGGGTGCTGCTGATGGGGGTGGGAGGGCTAGGGGCTTAGGCCAGTGGCCCAGAGTGAGAGATCATGGTTTATCCCCCTCTGTGTCCCCTCCATCAGATGCTCTCTATTCCTTCTCGGGAGGAAACTTGACGGTGACGGGGCCTAATTCAACAGCGGGGATCTTCTCAACTTACCCTGCTCCTTACATGGACCTGCTTGGGGGATTTGTGAATGAGGTGAGCCGGGGTCTCTGAGCCTGGAAGGAGAGATGGGAATGAGGGATGGGAAGGGGTGGGTATGATGGTCTGGGAGTGGAGGGGGTGCGGTGGGAGAGGGATCCTCTTAAACTCCTAAGATCCCTCCTGGTGGTCCTTGGGAGTGAGGATTGCTTCTCCAGCACTCCTCGTGCTGCCATAATGCCATGCCCTCCCACCACCCTGACCTTTTCACACTCCTCTATTGCCCCACTTGCTGGAATAATGGGTTACTGTGCATATAGTAGACACACTTACTGCTGAACACGTGCATGCCAATCAAAAACATGGGAGGGCTCCAGCCATTCCAAGAAGGCTGGTAGAGAAATGCAAGTTTGGCAAGTGGTGCATTCACTGGGCAAGGGCTGGACAGTACCAATCTCTACAGGGTGGAAGTCAGTCTCTGCTCTGGGTAGGAGGTGGGAGAGGAGAATGAGTGAGGCTTGAGACCCTGGGCACAGGTGAAGATGGAGCTGCGTTTCGGATCGCTGTTGCTCTGGGTGGGCCGGGGAGGGTTGTGGAGTGGAAAGTGAAACTCCAAGTCAGAGACCACATATTATCAGTCCTGGACAGAAAGCCCAAGAGAATTAGTCCTGGGAAATGGGCCCCGGTTATGAAATATTGATGTCCACTGGGAGCCCGATGGGGGACAGATGGAATTGAGTCTAAGGAGTTTCTGTCTATTTTGGCTCTGTCTCTATCAGCTCCTCTCCTAGGTTTAGTACTCTGTCCTGACATTTGGCTTTAAGAAGCAGAGGTCTGAGGTCCTAACTGAAAATTTGCATGTGAAATGCCAGTTCCACCATCTTCCGATCTGAAGCCCAAGTGCCCTCTTGCTCTTTCTCTTTGCTCTCATTTTAATCCTTGAGTCTCCCTTGACCCTTGCCAGCCCCTAACTCTAATCCTAAACTAAATCCAGGCCTCATTTCGAATCTAAACTCCTGCCCTAGCCCTAATCCTGCATCTTGACAGTCCTGATTTTGATTCCCACTGTCAGTAGCTTTTCCCGGGGCCTGACTCTGGCCTTGTAGGCACCATGGTGGGGAGAGAGAGGAGAGGCCGGAATGATTGCCGACAGGCTGTGGAGGGCCTTGGGAGGCAGCAGGTGGTAAAAATTCCATCTGGAAGCCTGCGTGGCTCCTCTAGGTGAATGCAAATTTTTGCCAATACTGGGCAAACGTTTGTCACACTTCGAACCACTTGGTGCCTCCCTTGGTCGTGCTAGCGGAGTGGTTGGCATGGACTGCCACTGGCAGTTTCTGATAGGGGCTGGGTTGGTTTTTCTCTTCGGATCCTCAGCTCATCGCCACGGCAATGCTCCAGCTCTGCATTCTCGCCATTACGGACAAGAAGAACAGTGCTGCGCTGGATGGCACGCAGGCCCTCATCATCGGCCTCCTGGTGGCCGTCATTGGCATGTCCCTGGGCATGAACACGGGTTACGCCATCAATCCTTCCCGGGACTTGCCACCCCGCATCTTCACCGCCATTGCGGGCTGGGGCATGGATGTCTTTCGGTAACCTGGGTTTCTTTAGAGCAGCCGTGCCGATATAATTATATCATTATTATTGTTGCTATTATATATAAGTGCTTACTGTGTGCCAAGCACTGTTCTAAGTACTAGGGTAGATACAGGCTTATCAGGTTGATAACAGTCCCTGTCCCGCATGGGGCTCAGGAGGGAGAGGGATTTATTCCCCCATTTGCACAGATGAGGTACCTGAGACACAGAGACCCCAAAGTCACACAGCAGGCAAAGGGCAGAGCTGGGATTTGAGCCCAGGACCTCTGACTTTCAGGGCGGTGGTTCACTAGGCCACGTTGCTTCTCAACTTACAAGCCCGGCCTCCCCACAAAATTGCATAACCTATTGATGAACAACTCCATCCTTGCAAAAGCCTCCATTTTGGAAAGTCTTCTGTTGGTCTCAGCCATTCATTCTGAATGAACTCTGCTTTAGGAAGCACTACCTGGGAAGACCTTGCAAGGAGTCCTCTCCCTAAAATGGCTCTCTTTGAGTTTCACCATAAGAGTCCTACAGTCAATAAACCCATCATTTGTCGCCCCAGACCCAAAAACAATTAACAACATTAGCCTCAAAGGTTATAAAGATTATCCTCTGAGGATTAAATGGGAGGGATAGAGTTTGGCTCGCAACAGGAGAGTTTGAGGTTAGACATCAGGAAGAACTTACTGGCTGTCGGGGGATGGGACAGAGACCAAAGGGAAGGAGATTGTACAGTCCATCCTGAGAGATTTTCTAGGCTAAGAGTTGACGTTCGGGATTCCCAGAGGGAGGGAGGGAAACAGATGATCACCCGAGTCCTGGTGATTCATGTTCGGAACAATCCTCCTGTGAGGAGTTATTTGCCGATGGATCCTTCTCAGGTTTTTCCGGGGCTTGACCCGAATCTACTCAAGTCCTTAATCATCACAGGCTCTGGGCAAGCTTGGGTGGCAGGTTGGTGATGGGAGACTGGCACAGACAGGTGACTCAGGCTTGGGTCCAGGCCCACGTGGACTCAACTCCTGCCCTTCTGGTTGCGGCTTACTTGAGCCACTGCTGGATGGGGGTGGCTTGGCTAGTTGCAAAAGTGGGTCTGTTTGGTTCCTGGGCAGGATGGCCTAATGGAAAGAGCACAGGGCTGAGAGTCAGAGGACTTGAGTTCTCATCCCGGCTCCGCCGTTGGTCTGTTGTGTGACCTTCGGCTGTCACTTCAATTCTCTGTGCCTCAGTTCCCTCATCTGAAAATGGGGATTTAAGCCTGTGAGGTCCCTGTGGGACAGGACTGTGTCCAACCTGATTATCTTGTATAATAATAATAATTATGGTATTTGTTAAGCGCTTATTATGTGCCAAGCACTGTTTTAAGTGCTGGGGTAGATATAAGGCAATCAGGTTGAACACAGTCCCTGTCCCACGTGGGGCTCATAGTCTCAATCCCCATTTTACAGACGAGGTAACTGAGGCACAGAGTAGTTACGAGACCTGCCCAAGGTCACATAGCAGACAAGTGGTGGAGTCACGATTAGAACTCACAACCTCTGACTCCCAAACTCATGCTCTTGCCACTAGAAATGTTGCTTCTCTAACTCAGCACTTAGAACAGTGCTTGGCACATAGTAAGTGCTTAACCAGTACAACAGTTGTTATTTTTTTTTTATTATAGTGCTCAGTCTTCAACATCCCCTCACTTCCCCTTGCCCAAGAGCCGCTGAGCCTAGTCAGAGGCAGAATAAGATTAGGCCTGAACCTGGGCATGGGAGGTGGTGCTGGGGTTTGTCCTGGCAGGGCGGGTCCAGTGATCTCTTGCCCTGTATCTCTGCATCTTCTCTTGCAGGGCCGGCAATAGCTGGTGGTGGGTGCCCTTGATTGCCCCGACGATTGGCAGCGTCCTTGGAGCTCTGATTTACAAGATCCTCATCGACCATCACAACCGCCCGGCCCCACAGCCGGAGTCCTGCATGACCTCGCCGGCAGAGCCGGAGCCGGAGGCCACCTGCTTAGGCATGGAGATGAAGGCGTAGTAGACCCGGCTGGACAGTGACTCTCTGACTGACAAGAATAAAGGCCCAGAAAGGCAGCGTGGGCCCCGTGTGAACTTATTGCCCTGCCTCATCCGCGTGGGCGGAGGGGATGGGAGGAAGCATTTTTCCAGTTTCCGAGAACGAGACTGAAAAATGAACTCGAGCTGCGGACAAAAGCATCACAGATAATCGAGAGAACAATAGGGGAACGTGCTAATGACCACGGGGAAGCCAGAATTCTTGTGCAGATCTTTTTCTGGGGGTGACCCTCGCCACCTCGAGGGAGCGCGCGCAGGGCACCTCTTGTCCGGTTTGGGTGGACCAAGGAGACCCAGGAAACTGGGGAGATGGAGGCAGCAGATCAGGGGGCTGGGCCGTGTGTGGGGTCTGGTCCTCGAGACCACATTTCTCTCTCCACGAATCAACCTGCCTCTGTGCTCTGGCTTGAGGAAGCGAGTCTAGAAGAGTGAATGATCCCAGATCCTTAAGCTGACAAGATCTCCTTGAGACCTCTTCCCTCGAGCCCAACCCTCTGCCCTCTGAAAAGTCACCGTGACGGTGACGGCAGAACACTCCCCAGGTTCTCGATAGGCTGGGGGGCCTTGGCTCCCAGCTTGGGGCTCCTTGGGCTGGGGGAATCGGCAGCGTTTAGCCCAGTGCCACGGTTCCTGTTGCGACTACAAGCTTCCACAGGTCCCAGGGACCACCTAAAATTTATGAGCCGTTGTACACCCTCAGCTCTTGGAGCCGAGTTTCATCCGGTGGCCTTGGGTCCCATGCTTCTGGGATTTGAGCCTGTCTGGGCCGGGGCTTGTATTTCCACCAGCTCCTGTGGGTATCTCAGCCCACTTGAGAACCTACACCCAGAAGGCCCTGCTGCCTGCTTTTGAGGCCTTTCCCTGGGCTCCCTGTTCAGCACTGGGGCTACCCATAATGGGAAAAGGATACCCGTGAGACACGACAGTCATACAGGGGTTTTAATTGCCCTAGGTTTTGGGTGAAACTGCTCTTTTTTCAACATTTACACATTTATAACCTTGCATGGGATCTTGATGCCTCTACACGAATAGAGGTGCTATGTATCTGTGTGTTAAAAATAATAAAAACTCAGTGGGGTTTTATTTGGCTATTTATCTTGTCGGGGTGGCAGGGGGTGGTGAGCAGGACCTTATATTTGTGTTACTGTCAGGGTAGTTCATCCCTGAATCCAGGATACTATGGGAGTTTTGGAACCTACATTTCTGGAGCTCTTTAGGTAGAGGTGCCAAGGAGTCAGCGGACCTGGGTTCTGATTCTGGTCGGCTCTGCCAATTGTCTGCTATGTGACCTGGAGCAAATCACTTAATTTTACCTCATCTGTAAAATGGAGACTAAAATTGGGAGCTCTATGTGGGACAGAGACTGTGTCCACCTAATTATCTCCCATCTACTCTACTGCTTATTTTGGTGACTGGCATATACTGGCACATAGTAAGTGCCCAGCAAATACCATTTTAAAAAAGGGGCTGGAGTGGTATGGATAGAGTCACGGACAATAGGTCCATAGTAGGTTAGTGAAGGAAAAATTAGGGATGTTGGATGTTCCTCCCTATCCAAAAGGATGGCTGTCCAGTGGGAGCGATGACTGCTGTGGTTTGGAGGAATGCCAATAGCCTCTTCCCTCCTCACTGGGGCCCCTGGTAGCAAGTCTCTGCAAACACAGTACCCAGACACCTTTGGCTATTAATAGATAACAGTGTTTACTTAGATAAGGATTTCAAGGACCACAGTAATTGTGCAAAAACTAGGTCCAGAGATTTCCTCCTGACTTACACCCAGGGGTCAAGTGACCTCCTAAGACCACTGCTGGGCTTTCTTTAGTGCCTCCAGCGGGGTTGCCCTCCCCTGCTGGTTCGGCCTTCTTGGTGAACACCAGCTGCCCCTGCTTTCTTCTCTCCGCTCACTGCCACCCACATAGAAGATGGAGATTTCCATCCAGCCTCTGACCTCTTGTCCTCCACCTCCTCTCCAGGCTCCGAAGAGCTGCCGAAAGCACCCCTGCTCCCTTCCCCGGAGCCTCCAGTATGTAGGGATTCCTTTCCGAGAAGGGATGGGAACACTTACCTGGACAGAATGGGGTGAGGATTTCCCCAATTGGGCGGCCCATGGTGGGTTGACAGAAGTGGCTTGTGTCTGGTCCACCTAGAGTCGCCCATTGGGGTTCCCAAGGTAGGGAACTGGGCCTGAGGCCTTCTGAGGAGTTAGGGTGGGAGGCTCAGGAAGGGCTGCCCATTGCTAGCTCTTCCTGCTCTTCCTTCCTCAGTCACCCTCTCTCCAATCTGCTTATCTTCTTTTTTTTTATGGTATTTGTTAAATGCTTGCTATGGGCCAGGCACTGTCCTAAGCTCTGGGGTAGATGTAAGATAAGCAGGTTGGACACAGTTCCTGTCCCACAGGGGGATCCCAATCCCAATCTCCACTTTAAAGATGAGGTAACAGAGGCACAGAGAAGTGATATGACTTGCCCAAGGTCACACAGCAGATAAGGGGGGTAGCTGGGATTACAACTCATGTTCTTCTGAGTCCCAGGATCGTGCACTATCCACTAGGTCATGCTTGAAGGAGGGGGGGGTCCAAGCCACAGGAGGAGGGGAGTGAGCCAGAGGTCAGAGGCATCAGCAGAATCCTATTGCCGGGCAGTGTATTAGATACCCTGAGAGCAGGGAAGAGTGTGACCAACACAGGGTTTCAGGCCTTCCCCTGGTTCACCTGAAGGTCATCCTATCGCTAGAGCAACCAGAGTGGCTTTCTCAGGCCTTCAGCTGCTAGGAGGATTCTGGGAAGGTGGCCTCTCACTCTTTCCTTGGTCTCTCCTGCTTCCACGCCCGTCACTGTCCAAAGCATGTCTGTCTGCTCGACAATGGCCACCTCACAAGCCACAGGGGAGTAGCAAGCAGCTTTCAGCCCAGGTTTCCCAGGGTTCATGGCCTGTGACATGCAGGACACCCCATACCTACCCTCCTCGCCCCCCTCCACCAACCAGTGTATGCATCAGTCGGCACAGCTGACCAGCTGAGGAGCACAGGGGCCAAACCTCGAGTAACTGCATCTCCCGATGGAGGTACATGGGGGAGGTAGGATCAGGGCAAGCTAGTCTGCTCATCCATCTGTAGGAAGGACCCTGAGGCCGAGACGGAACTCATGCCATCATCCCGAGAGCTTAATCATTTCGGCTCCTTTTCTTGCCAGCAGAACTTTACCTTTGGCTTCACAACTACCATCTCAAAGGTCATTTTCTCAGGAATTCCATGTCTTGTAGCTCAAGTACCTTTGACCCTTGTGTGGTGCTTTAATATTCTGCTCTTTGCCCTGGGGTAGAGAGATTTCAGAGGCTTCTTGGCTTGGCTACAGTTCAGATAACAACAATTGATGAAATAATGATGATAATATCTGTTAGAGCTTACTATGTGCCAGGCATATGGGTATGATAGACCACTTTAGGGTTATTTAGAAGATCAAATGAGTGAATGGATGTGACGGTGCCTTGGGATTCTAGTGATTATTATTAACGGGAAGATAAACAAGGCCCCACAATCCATCTTTCCTGGAAAGACTGCAGCTCTTGGGATCTGAAGGGGTGGTGGCTCGACATCCTTTTGTAAATGAGAAGCAGCGTGTCCTAGTGGAAAGAGCCGGGGTCTGGCAGTCAGAGGAACTGGGTGCTAATCCCCAGCTCTGCCAATTGTGACCTTGGGCAAGTCACTTCACTTCCTCTATGCCTCAATTCTCCTGTTCTCCCTCCTACTTAGATTACGAGTCCCCTGCGGGACAGGGACTGTGTCCAACCTAATTAACTCGTACCTACCCCAAGGCTTAGAATAGTGTTTGGCACAGAGTAAGCCCTTTACAAATACTATAAAAAAGAGAAGAAAAGTCTCTAGACAGCCTTTAGCATAGCAAACACAGCACAGTGAGCTGAGATGGGCTTTGCCAGGCACCAAAAGGGCCTGGAACCAAGTGGGCCAATCACAGAATTTGTTTTCCAGTGGTTTCCACGCTGCCTCATTCACCAAAGATGTTCGAATGTCGGGACCCCACCTTAACCATAGGGATGGAGCCCAGCTTGGGGCGGGATGGATGAGTTTTCATCTAGAAACAACTGCTAGAGCAGAGTATTCTACAATCAATCAGTTGTTATTGAGTGTGTCCTGTACTAAGTGCTTGGGAGGCAACCGGCCCAGCTCAAAAACTGCCAAGGGAAAAACTTGAGCCCTTGAAGTGGTGAGAGTCGAATCAAGAAGAGAAAAAGTAAACGGATTTTCAGTCTGCAGAAGATTTTTTATTAGTGTGATCCTGCTGAACAAGGATGTAAACAAACGGGAGCGGGGCCAGGAACCAACAGAAGCTCTTTTCAAACACTGGCACCTTTTTGTACTTGAAGTTTGGTGATTCAGGGGGAAAAGCCAAGCAATAACTGGACTTTCTGATAAGATTTAAGTGGTCTCTTGCAGCCGTAATCCAGAGTGGCAGTGCATTACAGAATGGATAGTCCTCTGGGTGTGGCGCGCTTAGGCTCCCGAGAGGAAGTGGTTTCCTCCTATTTCTGAGAATAATGGAATATCTGATCCGTGTAACCAAGACAGCAAGAGTGTCGGAAAATGGGCCCCTAGCTCATCCTCGGTGGCGCATCCTGGCACGTTCCGATTTACATTGGGACTACAGGACTCCCGCCTCTCCTCTGGCCCAACGGGGACCAGGGCGGGCCATGGCCACAGCCTCCCCGTCACGCCCCGCGACCACGGTGGCCCCTCTGTTTGTCAGGCCCAGATCAAGGGGAAGGCCTGCCTTCTCTCAAAGGCTGGGCAGGGGGACCAGATGCCCCCTTCCAGCGCTGGGCTCTGCAGAAGGGAGCCATGTCAGCCTGTTCATGCTCGGGGAGCGTCTCGGAGGGTCTCCCCCACTCCCCCGGGGGGAGCTGAGGCAATGGGACCCCTCATTTCCTGGCTGGGTTCCCAGAGACTGATGAGGCCTTGGGAGCGATGGGGCCCAGTGGGCCTTTCTGGGGGCCGGTGGGCGGGAGGATCGGTTTCCTCTTGGGAACGGGGGTCTTGTTCTTGCTCTTAAACACCTTGTTGGGGTCCAGCTTGTTCACAAAGGAGTCAGCCTCTTCGGTGAGCAGAGCCGTGTTGTAGGTGATGGGCTTGAACATGTTAAACCATTGCTGGGGGACGGGATGGGGAGGAGAAGAGACACGTTCAGAAATCAATGGAGAAACTGAGTCCTTTAGGTTGACGGCAGAAGGGGCAAGAGTTGGGTGAGGAGGGGAGGAAGATTTCAGAGAAACCTGAATCACACCCTGGGGTTGGCAGAGCCCGGCTGCCTTTAAACAACATTTCCCCAGGCACGTGGCCTCTCAGGTAGTCCAAGAAAAACGGAATACCGGGGAAGAGAAATTGAGAGAGTTTCCTTCCCAGCTGCCCCTGCAGGATACAGGCCCTGGGTTCCCCAAACTTCTCACTAACCGGGGTCAATGGTGGCTCTTGGAAAGTCCCCTCCCCGCCACCGACGTACACCCGATTCCTTCTGTGTTAGAAGGGGACTCCTTCAGTGCAGGGAATGTATCTGCCATGTCGATTATATTGTATCAATCAATCAATGGTATCTATTAAGCAGAGCACTATACCAAGCGCTTGGGAAGAGGGGATAGAGCACAGGCCTGGGAATCAAAAAGTCATGGGTTCTAATCCTGGTTCTGCCGTTTATCTGCTGTGTGACCTTGGGCAAGTCACTTCACTTTTCTGTGTCTCAGTTACCTCATTTGTAAAATGGGGATGGAGACCGTGAGCCCCACAAGGGCCAGGGGCTGGTCCAACCTGACTTACTTGTATCCACCCCAGCGCTTAATACAGTGCCTGGCACATAGTAAATGCTTAACAAATACCATACTTAATTAATTGCACTATAATCAATGGTATATGAGTGCTTACTGTGTGCATGGCACTGTACTATATAACATTGTACACTATAACAGAGTTGTTAGATAAGTTCCCCGCTCATAATGAGCTTACTCTCCCAAGCGCCTAGTCCAGTGCTCTGCACACAGTAAATGCTCAATAAATACCCCCGATTAAAGGATGGAAAGACATTTCTACGTCAACAAGGGCATGGGGTGCTGGGAGTGGGGGATGCAAGTCTTGACCAGAGCCTGTTCCTCCTTCAGTGGAGGACTCTGCTGAGGGACTCTGGGGGGAAAGAGAGGGAGGGAGAGGGCTGGTGAGTCCCCTAGCTGGGGGCTTGGCCGGGGGCTGAAGTTCTCTCTTACCTTGGCTTGAGGGCTGACGCCGTAGCTGGTGAAGGCGTACTGCCACTGGGGCAGCCCCAGGTGGGTGACCAGCAGGCGGTAATAGGCGGTAAAGGTGTCGGTGAGAAAGTGCCAATACAAGGCTCTGTCCAGGAACCAGATCGCGGTGTTGGGGGCGGCAGCTAGGATGCGACAAAGAAGAAAGCGGGTGTCGGGGAAGTGCGCCGGAGTTGCCAGCATGGATAAAGCCAGCAGCTACTCCAACGGAAGGTTGGTTCCGGTGCCGATCTCTCCCGCAGGTGGCGTGGGCGTAAGGGGAATAGAGAGCACTTGCTGTTCAGGGGAAAGTTAGTCGTCAACTTCTCGGGGCCCTGATTCTGAGCTGGGGTCCGGGGGGTGCCCCGATGGGGAAAACTTCCGAGAGCGAGGAGGCCTGGGCCCCATTCTGGGCATCAGCATCTCTCTCTGCGCCTTGGCCTCTTAAACTCGGAGGGTGCCGACAGCTCCTCGCTCTGTTTGCAGCAGGGAAGATCAAGAGGGAAGGTATAGGGCGGCCTTGGAGTCTGCTAGGAGAAAAGTACTTTATAGACCTGATTTGCCAAAGCTAGGACTTGGGCATGGTGTGCTTTCCTGCAAACTGGGATGATGGGGCACGTACGGAGTAGGGAAGCTAGTGTTGAGGGCCAAAGCTCAGGGGGAGGAGTCTGCACACCCACCAGAATGGTCTGGAAAGAAAAAAACATCAGAGAGGCAGCGTAGCCTAGTGCAGAGAACACGGGTCTGGGATTCAGAGGAGCTGGGTGTTAATCTCGGCTCTGTCACTCGTCTGACGGGTGACCTTGGGTCAGTCACTTTACTTCTCTGCTCCTTCATTTCCTTATCTGTAGAATGGAGATTCGATCCCCGTTCTCCCTTCTACTTAGTCTGTGCACCCCATGTGGGACAGGGACTCTATCTAACCTGATTAACAGTGATTACCACAGTTCTTGGTATGTAATAAGCGCATAATGAATACCGTAATCATTATTATTATCATTATTACAGAGGAGCAGAGAGCCAGGAAATAGTGGTTGGGCTCCAGGGACCCCCCAGATTTCCAAGGCCCAGAGGGGATAGAGAAATGTCCAGGCTCCCAGTTAAAGAGGCACTGGCTTCCACCCTGAGCTTGAAGAACAGACCTAGAGGCCCCTGCAAATTCCCTGCTCTCAGCTTGGGATTCCCTTTAAATACTCGACATTCATCTCACCATCGGTCCCACAGCATCTTGTACATATCCGGCATTTATTTGAATGTCTGTCTCCCTCTTAGGTTGTAAGCTCCATAAGGGCAGTCATTATGTCTACCAACTCTGTACTATTATACTCTCCCAGGCACTGAGTACAGTGTTCTGCACCCAATAAGCACTCAAAAAATACCACCCACTGATTTACTGATAGATTCCTTACCCTAATGCCACTGGGTCTTTCTCCTGCTACTAATGCTCCTGGGACAGCAAATTCGATTGACTGACTGCCTCTCCTCAGCTGGCAGCAGGGAGGCTTCCTAAAGGCTCGGAGAGGTTGTGGTGGCAGGGGTAGCAACTAGGGGAGGGCACGCTCTGAGGACTCAGCTTCTTTCCCTGTATCCAGTCCCTGGTTCTACTTTCTGGGGGCCCGCTGGGCTGATTTTCACTTTTAGTTTCCATGGCTGCATTTTGTAGGACTGACAGATCCTGCTGAGTGGAGACTGCACGTTCTATACGGTTCAGGGACGGTGACTAATTCCCAACTGTGCAGTCTTTCCCAATGCTTAGTACGGCGCTCAGCTCAAGGTAAGTGCTTAATACCATTTCCACTACTAATCAATCGACTGCATTTATTGAACGCTTACTGTGGGCAGAGTGCTGCACTAAGTGCTTGGGGAGAGTGCGCTATAACGATATGTTCCCCGGCCACATGAGTTTATAGTCCAGAGGGGGAGACGGACATTGATATAAATAAATTATGGATATGTACTTAAGTGCTGTGGGGGTGAGGGAGGGGTGAATAATGGGAGCAAATCCAAGTGAAAGGGTGGCACAGAAGGGAGTGGGAGAAGAAGAAATGAGGGCTTAGTTGGGGAAGGCGTCTTGGAGGAGATGGATCTTCAATAACGCTTTGGAGGTGGGGAAAGGGATTATCTTTTGATTATGAAGAGAGCCAGACTACCTGACACACTGGGAAGCTGCCATTTGCCACTCACCAAGAGGAATTCTTGGGGCTCTCTGTTCTGGGAAGACTGGGATGGGCTTTGGGCAGCATGGCTGCTCAGGGAGCCCCAGAGGTTCTGGGGATGTTAGGGAAAGAAACAATGGATCAAAGGCTCCCCCGACTTGGGAGGAGCTGACTTTAGAAGGAGGCCTGGAGGCTCCCCCATTTACCAAGCAGAGACGGGCAGGGGCGGGAACGCCAGCCCTGGCTTCTTCTAGCTGGGGAAGGAGCCGCGCCGTTTCACCTGCTTTGGTCCTCTGGTAAACGAGGCACACTTTCCCGTTCCCTTGGCAGGAGTCCAGTTCGAAGATCAGACTGCGCGAGTCGAAGTGTGGCTTGTCCGGCTGGTCGTCGCTGGCTGCAACACCAGAAATCAGTGTTCAAACGGGAGCCCGCTCCAGCACATCCAACCTCGTTAACAGACTGGTGTTGGATGTAAACAAATGGCTCCCCTGAGGGTGTAAATGGGGGGAAAAAAGGGGCAGAAAAGGATATGGGAAACCTTTTCCATTTTTTCTTTCAAGCTTCCACTGAAACGGAAGAGAAGTGCAGACCTCCTAGGCTGAACGACGAACTCTGCCCAGAAGTGATGGCATAGTTGGGAAGGCATTAAGAAACCAACTGGGCCTCTGGGGATGTATTACCAAATTTCTGCTACGTGAAGGCAGAGAAATGGTCGTTCCCAGGGATCTGCTCTCTGAAAGAGCAGGCTCATTCCTGGACAGATATGCCGGGGTGAAAAGGATTCTCTTTACAATTCACAATTTACTGCCACGATGGGACGGGCTATAAGACGGTCACTGAGTCCCTAAATTGAATGATGTTCTGTGGTCTTTATTCTCTAAGAAAGATCAATCAACCGATCCCTCCCTGGAGTATCTTCCCTGGGAACAATGAGCCTGGTTTGATTCGGTGGAATCAATACTCTGCCTTGCTCCCAAATTGCCTAGTCTCTATTCCAGAACTCCTCAAGATCTCTATAGTTGCCGCGTCTGCCGATGGGGCTGTAAGGGTTTCGGGTGCCATGGCTAGCATGTGGGACTCCCTCTCTGATGAGGCGCTGACCGACTGTGAGCTCTGGACCCATGACGGCTCCCTGAGCCTCCTGTGAAGACGCCCACGTTTATTCTGTTGGAGCGGAAGGCATGGGCCCGCCTGCTAGGGACCCTCCTCCGTGGCCTACGCCAGCAACCAGTTCCTCTGTGGGTTCAAGTGAGAGGGAGAGGAACCCTGTCACCAACTGCCCCCCGAGACAGCGGGGGGGAGACAATCCCGGATCCCGGCAGACTGGCCTGGCAATAGCGTGGCCTAGTGGATAAGAGCATGGGCCTAGGAGTCAGAAGGACCTGGGTTCTGCCTTTTGTCTCCTGTGTGACCTTTCATTCAATCGTATTTATTGAGCGCTATGTGCAGAGCACTGTACTAAGCGCTTGGAATGTACAATTCGGCAACAGATAGAGATAATCCCTGCCCACTGACGGGCTTACAGTCTAATCGGGGGAGACTGATCTTGGGCAAGTCACTTAACTTCTCTGTGCCTCAGTTACCTCATCTGTAAAATGAGGATTAAGACTGTGAGCCCCGTGTGGGAGCGGGACTGTGTCCAACCCAATTTGCTTGTATTTCCCCAGCACTTAGAACAGTGCCTGGCACAAAGTAAGTAGATGCCCCAGTTATTACTATTATTATTAGAGGCAGCACGGCAGAGTTACTAGAGCATTGGCCCATGAGTCAGAAGGTCATGGGTTCTAATGCCGGTTCCACCATTTGTCTGCCATGTGACCGTGGGAGAGTCGCTTCACTTCTCTGGGCCTCAGTTCCCTCATCTGTAAAATGGGGTTTGAGACTGTGAGCCCCACAGGGGACACGGACTGTGTCCAACCTAATTTGCTTGTATCCACCCCAGCGTTTAGTACAGTGCCTGCCACACAGTAAGCACTGAGCAAATACCATAATTATCATCAGAAATGATGATCGGCTGCCCCACGGCTCCTTGGCGGGATGCCACTGTTCTTTTGGTTCAGGCTGGCCAACGGGACTGGTCCTGCTGCACTCTGACCCCTCCTCCCGTAACCCGTCCGCACTCTACCTTCCTCGTCGGTGTCGTCTTCCAGATCGGCGAGGGTGGGCGAGTTGGGCAGCGAGTACATGGACGACTCGCTCAGCTTAGTTAGCCGGGAGAGGTCGTTTATCATCATGCAGCCCAGTTGCATGGGATTATCTGCAAAGACATTGATGAGGGTCAGGGTAGGGGGACAGGACGATGGGGGAGACAGGGTCTGCCTTCCTTCTCCAGACCTGACAGTGGGCCTCGGCCTGTCCTTTCACAACAGGCTGTGGGGACGAGAGACAGATGCCCAGGGACGGAGGAATCTCACCTGCCCGAGACCAGGCATCAGGCAGCCTGAGCAGAAAGCTGAGATTACTTATGCTTCAGTCAGTCATATTTACTGAGCACTTACTCTGTGCAGAGCACTGTATTAAGCACTTAGGGGAGTACGGTACAACAGAAAACAGACACAATCCCTGCCCACAATGAGCTTACAGTCTAGAGGGGTTTAGGCCAATGAGAGTTCTCCTAAACTCCAGACTAACCCTCTCCGCAGGGCATTTCCAGCCAGGAGAATTCCTCTTCTTCAGGGGAAGGGTGCGGGTTTGGTATTCATCAGAGAGGGAGAGAAGAGGGCCTCAAGCCAGATCTGTGCTGGGCAGAGCAGAAACTTGTAAGGTCATGATAACAAGGACTTGGTGATCCCTCTCCCCAGCGGGGCCCGGGGCGTGCTGCGTTTCGGTTCTCTGTTCCCCAGGACTGTAGTAGGAGAAGGAGCAGCAGGAAGAATTGGAAGATTACAGGATGTGGCGGGCCAAATCAGCTAGGATTAAATTAGGAACAAAAAAAGAAAATTGGCAGATACCCTGAGGGGTTTCCTTACTGAGCTGGGCTTTGTTTTATATGGATTCTTCCCTCCCTGCTTAGCACTAGCTCCTTCTCAGGAGAAAAGCAGGGCAGCTGAGACACCCCGGTAGGCAAAAGAGGGGGGCAGGGATCATGGGAGATGTGTTGAGTGATATTTGGTTGGGACAAAAATGTCAAAAAGGTCTCTGATCTGTGACCTCTGGATGCTTGATTTTCGCCCCACTACCAACCCCACAGCACTTACGCACAGTATCTTTAAATTATATGTTACAAATGATTTATTCGTATCAATGTCTGTCTTCCTCTCTAGACAGTAAGCTCGTTATAGGGAACGTAGCTGCTGTGTTGTATCGTACGCTTCCAAGTGCCCAGTACAATGCTCTGCACGTAGTAAGCGCTCAACAAATATCATTAGTTGACTGATCTTCTGTTGAGACCCGAAGATAAATCCAATTGGCCATCTGATGACTAGAGGGTGGATGGCCGTCTGCCCAGAGCCCGGAGCTGGCCAGCTTTACCGTTTCGGTTGTGCTTCATCTTTTTCGAAAAAGCATCCCTGTTTGGGAGTTTGGGGCTCCGGGCTCCGGGTCTGTTTGAAGCCTGGAAGGCGGGTGATGGATGAGCTCCGGGAGGAACTTGGACCAGATAATGTAGGGCTGGAGGCTGACCCAGGCTGGGGCTTGGAGCATCTGGAGCTCCCTTTACCATCTTAAACGATCAGTCAATCAATCAATCAACGGTATTTATCGAGTGCTCACTATGTGCAGAGCACCATACGGTGAAGGGGATAGACCGTGGCCCTGGGAGTCAGAAGGTCGTGGGTTTTAATTCCGGTTCCGACATCTGTCTGTTGTGTGACTTTGGGCAAGTCACTTCAACTTCTCTCGGCCTCAGTTCGTCTGCAAAATGGGGCTTGAGATTGTGAGTCGCACGTGGGACAGGAACTGTGTCCAACCCGATTTGACTGTATTCATTCCAGTGCTTAGTACAGTGCCTGACAAATAGTAAGCACTTAAAGACCACGGTTATTATTATTATTGTTATTTTAAACAACATTTTTAACAATTATTTTAAAGTGCTAGGGAGAGTATAATACAACAGAATTAGCAGACACGAGGAGCTTATACAGGCAGACACGAGAAGCAGTGTGGCTCAGTGGAAAAAGTCCAAGCTTGGGAGTCAGAGGTCATGGGTTCTAATCCCAGCTCCATCACTTGTCAGCTGTGTGACTTTGGGTAAGTCACTTAACTTCTTCGTGCCTCAGTTACCTCATCTGTAAAATGGGGATTAAGACTGTGAGCCCCATATGGGACAACCTGATTACTTTGTATCTCCCTAATGCTTAGAACAGCGCTTGGCACATAGAAAGCGTCTAACAAATACCATCGTCATCATCATCATTATATGGCAAAGTACCTCAGGCAAGGCCCTGGAGAAAGTGAGGAGGGGAGGAGGGGCGGACTCACCATCCAGCTTCACACTCCATGTCATGTGGAAGCCATCTGTCATCAAGTAGAAATTCTTTAGATCCTCTGGGAGTGAGCACTCGTTCTTCTGTAATCACAAAGCGCCAGAGAGTTAGCGGACGCTGGGCCTCGCTGCTTGACCCCAAATGTTGACCTCAGTGGCTGCCTGGAAACCAGGCCCCAATCCACCGGGGATCATACCTTTAAGGCCCAGCGGCAATTACTCCCCAGAAGTGGAGATAAGAGTCCAGAGGCGGTTGTTTCTTTCGGGTTACGGCTCTGCTGGGAGACAGCTCTGGCTCCATGGGGCTGTTTAGGAAGCGCGTTTCTCTCCCGTCACGGTATCGTGGCCGGCGTTTCGGGGTTTACAGTGAAGGCCCACTAAGCGGACAGAATCGGGGTGTGGGGGGAGCTCGGGGTAGGGGGAGAGGAGCTGGATACTCCGGGGACCCGCCCTCTCCGCTGAAAATCAAGGAGATTAGGAGCTGCTTTGACTCTGTGCGGCCTTTGCCAAAATGACCCAACCTCCAGAGGTCCTGGTGGGATGAGTGAGGGGCCAGCTTTCCATTTCATCAGTCCATGGATAACAAATTGAGTGCTTATTGTGTGCGGGGCACTGTATTAAGCGCTAGGGAGAGAAAGGCCTTGGACTACATTACTGAGATGGGCCAGAGCACCAGACTGGTGGAGCTGCTGCCAGAACAACTGGTCTGGCAGAGAGGGCTGTCTGGAGACCTTCAAAGGGAGTAAGATGGAGAGGTGACTAAAGAGAAGATAGAGAGAGAAAGAGAGGAGAGAGGTGGGTTGACAAGAAAATGATAAGGGGAGGGAGGGCCTCGGGCAATCAGAGCCATAAATCTCTAGTCTGCATCTCTGGTAAGGTTTCAAAATATGCTGAGTGGAAAAATCTGGGCCTATTAAGCTGATCTGGAAGGTTTGCCACAGGCCATAAAACCAAAGAGGGTAATGGCAAATTTCTAAATATTTAGTTTTGTAAATTAAGAATCTGCAAAGCAGAGGTACCTAGCAGAAACATGAGAATTTAGAAGTCTATCTCCTTTCATTTCCAGCTCTTCCAAAATGACATCACTCACTCACCTCCATAATCTGCATTCCTACTTTTCCCCTGAGGCCTAGTGTCTTTGGTTGGCAGGGAGCAAGCAGGCCCAGCAGCTAAACAACAGGACCCCTCTTGGAATCCAACTCGGCTTACTGAGCCAGTCTGAAAAGAGGCAGTATCTGTGCTTCAGGGTTTATGTGTTTGGAGTAATAACGATGGTAATTGTTGAGCGTTTACTAGGTTTCAGGCATTCTACTAAGCGCTGCGGTAGATACAAACTGCTCAGGTTGGACAAAGTCCACGTCCCACATGGGGCTTAAAGTCTCAATCCCCATTTCATAGATGAGGTGACCGAGGCACAGATAACTGAAGCGACTTGCCCAAGGTCACCCAGCAGACCAGTGGCAGAGCCAGAATTAGAACCCAAGTCTTTTTGACTCCTAGATGGAGGCTCTGAACACTAGGCCACACTGCTTCTCAAGTAGGGGATTCGCTTTGGAGCAGGCAAGAGTACGCTAAGGTGACCCAAGCTCGTTCAGGACGGAAGGAGATGAGGTCTGATGGCTGCTCGTGGCCAAAAGAGACGGTCTCACTGGCTGCAACTGAAAGACAGGGGCGGATTGTAAAGTACGACAGGGAAAATGGGCATTCACGTCATCATCTGTATGGTGTTTAAGTGCTTACTATGTGTCAAGCCCTGTTTTAAGTGCTGCGGTGGGTAAATAGACAAGCAGCCCGGCTTAATGGATAGAGCGCAAGCCTGGGAGCCAGTAAAGACCTGGGTTCTAATCCCGGCTCCACCATGTAGCTGCTTTGTGACCTTGGGCAAGTCACTTCACTTCTCTGTGTCTCAGTTACCTCATCTGTAAAATGGGGATTAACACTGTGAGTCCTATGTAGGACAAGGACTGTGTCTCACCTGATTTTACTGAATCCACCCGAGCGCTTAGTACAGTGCTGGGCCCACAGTAAGCCCATAACAAATACCACAACTCTTATTATGATGCTTATTACTATTACTACAAGGTAATCAGGTTGGACACAGTCCCTGTCCCACATGAAGCGCACCACCTACTTAGGAAGGAGAACAAGTACTCCATTCCCATTTTACATTGGAGGAAACCGGGGCATAGAGAAGTGGAATGACTTGCCCAGGGTTACACAGCAGACAAGGGGAGGAGCCGGGTTTAGAACCCAGGTCCGCGCTCTCTGCACAGGGCCGCTGCTTGTCATGCGGGGCCGGCTCGTTTACCTTCCCTCTTTCTGGCCAGTGCCCGGAGGGCATCCTCGTGGTAACGGCAGCATGGGAAGACTCTACTCATTCTTCTGGGATAGTGGAGGAGGGTGGGATGGGCCCGGGAGCGGGATGCCAGGCTCCAGAGGGCCACTTCCAATCTGCCCACAGCCAGAATCTCCTCAGGATCCCTGCATGCCCTCCACCCACTGCTTTCGGCTCAGAGCCTCTTGGCTGTATAATAATGTCACTTTGGAGCCAAGTACCAACTCCTTGGATTTTCTCCCTCCCTTGTCTGGAGAGTGATTAAGATTTTGAGTATCTCTCGGCTGGTGTCATCCTTCGGTCAATTGGTCCTTATCATGATTACCATATTCTCAATTGATTAGGAGAAGCAGTGTGGCCTATTGGATAAGGCATGGGCCTGAGAACCCAGAAGGACCTGGGTTCTAATTCGGCCCTGCCACTTTGTTGTGTGACCTTGGGCAAGGCGCTTTATTTCTCTGTGCTTTAGTTACCTCATCTGTAAAATGGGGATGACGACTACCGCCTTACAGCACTTGTGTATATTTGTACATATTTATTATTCTATTTATTTTATTAATTATGTGTATATATCTATAATTCTATTGATGTCTGTCTACTTGTTTTGTTGTCTGTCCTCCCCTTCTAGACTATGAGCCCTTCGTTGGGAAGGGATTGTCTCTATCTGATGCCGAATTGTACTTTCCAAACACTTAGTAAAATGCTCTGCACACAGTTAGCGCTCAATAAATACGACTGAATGAATGAATGACTGTGAACCCCTATGTGGGACAGGGACCATGGCCAACCCAATTACCTTGTATCTACTCCAGTGCTTAATACAGTGCCTGACACATAGTGAGCACCTAACAAACACCATAATTACTATTATCATTACTCAATGGCATTTATTGAACACTTACTATGTGCAGAGCACTGTACTAAGCACTCTGGAGAATACAACATTGCAGAATTAGCAGACACGTTCCCTGCCCACAAAGAGTATACCGTCTAGAAGGGGAGACAGTCATTAATATAAATCATTTATATTATATAATTTAAAGATATGTACATAAGTGCTGTGGGGTTAAGGGTGGGGCGAATATCAAGGGCTCAAAGGTCACAGATGCAATTGCCTGTATGAGGCAGAAGGGAGAGCGAGCCGGGTCAAGGAGGGCTTTGTCAGGAAAGACCTCTTGGAAGAGATGTGACCTTTGCTCCAGGAGCTGGCGGGTGAAGCCTGACTGTTCCCGTACCCCAAAGAGCCTGGGGTCTGATTTCGGGGACGTGGCAATCCTCTCCTTGATCCCCTGGACTGTGAATCACTTTCACCCACCTCCACTCCACAGAAACTGCCTTTTTTACCTCAATGCCAGATCCAATGACCTCTACTCTATACCAATTCTCCTCATCCTCTCAGCTGCCTTCAACACCATACGCCACCCACTTCTCTTAGAAATATTATCTAACTGTGGCTTCACTGACACTCTCCTTTCCTGGTTCTTCTCCCTGGCCGCTCCTCAATCTCTTCTGTGGGGTCCTTCTCTGCCTCCTATCCCCTCAAGGCTTAGTTCTGAGTACCCTTCTTTTCTCCATCTACACTCACTCCCTTGGAGAACTCATTCTCTCCCACTTCAATCACCACCTCCATGCTGATGATTCCCAAATCTACCTCTCCAGCCCTGACCTCTCTCCTTCTCTGCAATCTTACATTTCCTCCTGCCTTCAGGACATCTCTACTTGGATGTTCCACCAACACCCTGAACTAAACATGTCCAAAACCGAGCTCCTCATCTTCCCAACCAGACCCTTTCCTCCCCGAGACTTTCCCGTCACCTTAGACAACACCACCACCCTCCCGTCTCCCGCCCGTGATCTTCGACTCATCTCTCTCATTCGAACCACATATTCGGTCTGTCTCCAAATCCGTCTGTTTTTACCTTTACAATATCTCTCGAATCCATTGTTTCTCCTCCATCCAAACTGCTTCCAAACTGGTCCAAGCCCTTATCATATCACACCTCAACTATAGCATCAGCCTCTTCGCTGACCTCTGTGCCTCCAGTCTCTCCCCACTTCAGTCCATGCTTCGCTCTGCTCCCAAGATCGTTTTTCTAAAAAAACCCCCATCAAGTCGACTTCTCCCCACTCCTCAGAAAACACCGGTGGCCGTCGCTCTAATCCGCATCAGTGAGAAACCCCTTACCGCGGGCTCTAAGGCTCCCCCTTTTACCTTACCTCACTCCTCTTCTGCTATAAGCCAGCTCACACGCTTTGCTTCTCTAACACCAAGCTACTTACTATAGCTTGATCTCACCTCTCTCACCATCAACCCTATCCTCACACCCTCCCTCTGGCTCGGAACTCCGTCCCTCTTCATATCCCACGGGCCACCAATTCTCTCATCTTCAAAGTCCTCCTACAATCATATCTCCTCTAAGAGGACTTAATAACGATGGCATTTATTAAGCGCTTTCAATGTGCCATTCATTCATTCAATTGTATTTGAGCGCTTACTGTGTGCAGAGCACTGTACCAAGCGCTTGGGAGAGTACCATACGACACTGAACAGATACACTGCCTGCCCACACCACGCTTGCGTCAAGCACTCTGAGTGCCGGAGTAGAAGCCAGCTAATCAGATTGGACAGTTCCTGTCCCACATGGGGCTCACAGTCTTAGTCCCCGTTTTACAGATGAGGGAACCGAGGCCCAGAGAAGTGAAGTGACTTGCCCAAGGCCACACAGCAGAAAAGTGGCACAGCCAGGATCAGACCCAGGTTCTCTGACTCCCAGCATGCTCTAGCCACTAGGTCAGGCTGCTTCCCTGACTAACCCCTCATCGCCCCACCCTACTCCCTTGTGTATCACCTGTGTACTTAGGTCTGTACCCCTTCCGCCCTTTGGTCTGTACTCTTTGGGCACTCTGATACTCACCCCACCCCCACGGCACTCACGTACTCATTCCTACCCTCTGCTATTTATCTGTAATGTAATTTAAGATCTGTCTCCCCAGCTAGACTGTAAGCTCATTGAGGGCAGGGAACAGGTCTGCCACCTCTATTGCCCAAGCGTTCTGTACAGTGCTCTGCACACGGTAAGCGAGCGCTCGAGAAATCCCTTGGATTGACTGCGGGGCTTTCCTACCTCAAAGGGAAGGGAACATCCATTCTGCTGCCTTGACCAATACTGCCATCTGGTGGCGATGAGGCGGCAAGGCCACAGCTTACCACCAGTCCTGACCGGGGTGATGGATCTCCAAAGTTAGGATGGAAATAATAATAACAATAATAACAACAACAATAATATTAATGACACCATTTGTTAATGGTGGTATTTGTTAAGCGCTTACTATGTGCAGAGCACTGTTCTAAGCGCTGGGGGAGATACAGGATAATCAGGTTGTCCCACGTGAGGCTCACAGTCTTCATCCCCATTTTCCAGACGAGGGAACTGAGGCCCAGAGAAGTGAGGTGACCTGCCCACAGTCACCCAGCTGACAAGTGGCAGAGCCGGGATTCGAACCCATGACCTCTGACTCCCAAGCCCGGGCTCCTTCCACTGAGACACGCTGTCAAGCGCTATGTGCCAAGCACTGCCAAGAGACTGTTTTGGGGAGATATTTTGTTTCGATTTAATATGGTAGGGGAGGCCACAGGAACGGCAATCCTCTTCCGGGGTTTTTCGAAGAGAGCACCCGATTTTTTTAAAATTCTCTTTACAGAGAGGCTTTTTAATAATATTAATAACAATGATAAAGGTATCTGTTAAGCGCTTACAGTGTGCCCAGCACTGTTCTAATCACTGGGATAGATACAAGGTAATCAGGTTATCCCACGTGGGGCTCAGTCTTAATCCCCATTTTACGGAGGAGGTAACTGAGGCACAGAGAAGTTAAGTGGCTTGCTCAAGGTCACAAAACAGACAAGTGGGAGAGCAAGGATTAGAACCCACGACCTCTGACCAGGCCTGGGTTCTTTCCACTAAGCCATGGAATGCTCTTTACGGAGCAAATGCTCAATAAATAAATGATATTTATTGTGCCCTTACTGTATGCAGAGAACTGTACTAAGTGCTTGGGAGAGAATGATACAACAGTGTTGGTAGACTCGTTCCCTGCCCAAGAGGCATTTACAGTCTAGAGCGGACAACAGACATTAATATAAATAAATTCTGGATATGTACATAAGCAGAGAAACAGTGTGGCTCAGTGGAAAGAGCCCGGGCTTGGGAGTCAGAGGTCATGGGTTCTAATCCCAGCTCTTCCACTTATCAGCTATGTGACTTTGGGCAAGTCACTTAAATTCTCTGTGGCTCAATTTCCTCATCTGTAAAATGGGGATTAAGACTGAGAGCCCCATGTAGGGCAACCTGATTACCTTGTATCTACCCAGCGCTTAGAGCAGTGCTGGGCACATAGTAGGGGCTTAACAAATACCAAAATTATTAAATTATTATTATTATTAAGTGCTGTGAGGGTGGGGTGAATTCCAAGTGTAGGCGATGCAGATAGGAGGGGGAATTAGCACTGGTGAGTGTGGAGATTTTACAGTGACTAGAGACGATGAGATCAAGTATGTGTCCACGTTGGTGAATGGGGTGAGGTGAGTTGGAGAAGGAGGTCATAGCAACTGAAGAGTGAGGGCAAATAGACAGTGGACGGGTCAATGGGACAGAGTGAAATTCCAGTTTTAAACTACCCGGTGTAAGAATTCAAATTTCAGGAGCAAGAGGGTGAATTTCCACAGCTTGGAGTTGGGGGGTCGTGCGGGTGGGAGAGGTGAACTCTGGGTGGCCTGAGATCTAAGCAAGGATATGGCCGCTAACTGTCCTTTCTTGGAGGATTTTGACCGAACTTCTCCTTCGAGTGAGAAGTCATGATATTGTAAAGGAGATACCTACCTGTTCCCATGAAGCAATCATATGGCGTTCAGCAGGCTCCTTTTCTATAAATGTCACCTCCGTCACTCCTGGGGAACTTTCTGGAAGAGCAAGAGGAGACTCTGTCATGACGACTAATAGCTTTCTTGGGGCCGGGGGAGGCACGAGGGACAAATTGATGGGGGTCGCCGTGGGAATTAAACACATCAAATAATTAATTAGTCCCTCGGAAGCTCTCCAGAAGGTAGTTCTGAGGAAAGGGGAAGAGGCACAGATTTCCCCAAAGCCTCATACGCTTAACTTAGGGCAATGCGAGTCTTCCCCAGAGGACCGGCAGCCAGAGGGACTGCTCTTTTGCTCAACATTAGCCATTCTAGGATTCCAGAGTAACAGCCGGGACTGCAGTGGAGTGTCAGTGAATATGGCATTTTACTCTTCAGAGGCAGGAGAGAATAATAATAATAAAGGCCGTGTTGGTTAAGTGCTTATGATGTGCTGAGTACTGTAATCGGGGCTGCGGTAGATACAGGATAATCAGGCTAGACGCAGTCCTTGTCCAACATGGGCCTCGCAGGGAGAACTTAACCCATTTTATGGATGAGGAAACTGAAGCACAGAGAAGTGACTTGCCCAAAATCATAGAGTAGGTAAGTGGTGGAGCTGGGATTAGAACCCAGGTCCTCTGACCCCGAGGCCTGTGCTCCTTTGCGTTGTCTACAACCAGGGTGTGAAATCCTAGGCGGCAAAGCATATGTCTTCTAGTAAAGGAACTAGAAACAGCATGCTCTAGTAGATAGAGTTCAAGCCTGGAAGACGCAAGCACCTGGGTTCTTACCCCACTCCGCCACTTGTCTGCCGTGTGACCTTGGGCGAGTCACTTCACTTCTCTGTGCCTTCAGAGACTGTATCTCACCTGATTATCTTGTACATACCCCATTGCTTAGAGTAGTGCCTGGCAAAAAGTTAAAATGCCACAAAAACTAAATAAAAAAAAAGAAACTAGAAGAGCATCAGGAACAGGGACGGTGCTTAGCAGTATAAACAGGAACTCCTCCTCCTAACGTCTTAACTAAGCATTGAGCACGCTCTCCCCATATATGGTCCTTGGCCTACTGCCCACGGTCAGACGGCAAGGAGAGAACGATGAACAGACAACCGGCTGAACGGAGAGGCCTCTCTCATCTAGACCTCAGGGGGTGATGACTTTCTATTGACTTTGGAAGCACCGTGCGGGGAAGTCACTTCAAGACTCTGAGATCGTTGTGGGAAGGGAATGCGTCTGTTTGTTGTTGTATCGCACTCCCCCAGGTGCTCACTACAGTGCTCAGCAAATGTTCAATAAATATGACTGAATGAATGAACGAGTGAATAAAAATCTGGCTGGGTCTACAAAACAGGAAAAATGGCACACACTGGCAACGCTCTCTATTTTACTCATCCTCCCAGCATTCACTCCGGTGATGGATAGAGCACGAGCCTGGGAGTCAGAAGGTCGTGGGTTCTAATGCTGGTTCCACCACTTGTCTGCTGTGGGACCCTGGACGAGCCACTTCACTTTTCTGGGCTTCAGTTACCTCATCTGTAAAATGGAGATTGAGACTGTAAACCCCACCTGGAACAGGGACTCTGTCCAATTCCATTTGCTTGTATCCACCCCAGTGCTTACTACAGTATCTGGCACACAGTAAGTGCTCAACAAATACCATCTTTTTTTTTTTAAGAGAAGTAGTGAGGCCTGGTGGGAAGAGCATAGGCCTGGAGTTAGCAGACCTGGGTTCTAACCCTGGCTCTGCCACTTAGCTCCTGTGGGATCTTGGGCAAATCACTAATATCTCTGTGCCTCAGTTTGCTGAACTGTAAAATGGAGATTAAATACCTGTTCTCCCTCCTTCTTAGACTGACAGGAATTGTCCAATCTGTTAGCCTTGTATCTATTTCAGCCCTTAGCAAATCTTTAGTGCTTAACAAATACCATGATGATTATGATCAGCATTTCTCTTTCTAACCCTACAGTTAGGCTGTTCCCTCTAACACTAAATTGGAGGTTTTCAGGCTGGAACACAAGGACCCCGGGGGGTAATTCAAAGTGCCTAGAGGGTATGGTTCTCATGGCAGCAAGAGCTCTCCTGCACTGTTTTCTCTCTGGGCTCTCTGAGGAGGTGAGATCTCTGGGGAACACAGCAAGAAGTGGAGTAGCAGCTGCCAGAACAGATGAGAAAAAAAGACAAAAACTCAAACTGCTCTTGCTGTTGCCACCTCTATCGACTCTCGAGTGGGTAAGTGGGGAATTCCGGTTAACAAGAGTGAGCCCCAGAAAAAGTTTCTTTTCTTGCCTGCTGTGGCTTGTGCCACTTCACTTCCTTGATTCTGGTGAGTTATTCCTGTGTGTGAGTGAGAGAGAGAGAGAGAGTGTAGGGTGACAGTCATGAGTGGGTGTGTATCCATTCATTTGATCGTATTTATTGAGTGCTTACTATATGCAGAGCACTATTCGAAGCGTTTGGAAAGTACAGTTCAGCAATAAAGAGAGACAATCCCTGATCGCAACGGGCTTACAGTCTAGAAGGGGGGAGACAGACATTAAAACAAGTACACAGTAATCAATAGCATCCATATACATTAATAGAATTATCTATTCTATTTATAATATATATATATATACACACACATATTTAGAATAGATAGGTGCATAGGGTAGAGAGATGGGGAGATGAAATAATAAAATCACGGGAACTCACAGAAACCTTTTCTAGGTGGAAACGTGACCTCATGGCATATTGGAGAGAGCGAGAAATTGGGAGTCAGGAAATGTTGGTATATTCCCAGCTCTGCTGGGTGACCTTGGGCAAGGCACTTAACCTCTCTAGGCCTCATTTCCCACATCTATAAAATGGGGAAATGCTCCCTGATCTCCCTCCCGCTTAGACTGTGAGCCCCGTGTAGGACAGGACCTGTGCCTGATCCATTTATCTTCTATCTTCTCCAGTGCACATAAAAAGCTCTCAATAAACAGCATAAGGAAGGTAAAAACTATTGAATTTTTCCTATGTAAAATGAGTTTCCTTGTCCTGACTTCCATGTCTTGTCACTTTCACCTTCTTCTTTTCGCCCACCTGTCACTTTTTCCCAAGCTAACTGAAAATCACCATCACTGTTATTTCACATGTGTCTGAGGAATGCAGAGAAGAACTGCTGGGCTTCTCAGTTCCTTCTACATAACCTGCATATAGAGAGACGTATGCTTAGCGCAGTGCTGTGCACGCAATAAGCATTTAATCAATACAATTGCTACTACTTTTGAAGAGGGAAGAGGAATTCACTGGTTTTCCCAGCAGAACATAAAAGTGTGTGGCTTCCTATCAGTCTGCCTCCTCCTGGATTTTATCAGCTTTGGCCTCCATCCCCTTCTCCTTTACAACACTGCAGTTGGAAAGGCAAGCTTTCACTTTTTTTTAAATGGCATTTGTTAAGTGCTTACTATGAGTCAAGCACTGTTCTAAGCACTGGGGTAGATACAATTAATCAGGTTGTATACAGTCCCTATCCTGTATGAGGCTCACAATCCAATGAGAACGGGTATCGAATCTCCATTCTTCAGTAGGGGAAATTGAGTGAGTCCAGTGGGCAGGGAACGTGGCTACCATCTGGGTTCTACTGTACTCTCCCGAACGCTTAGCAAAATGATGCTCTGCACGCAGTAAGGGCTCCATAAATACCATTGACCGAGGGACTGAGATACAGAAAATTGACTCGCCGCAGGTCACATGGCAGAGTGGCAGATCTGGGATTAGAACCCCGGTTTTCCGACTCCCAGGCCCGTGCTCTGTCCACTAAGCCACGTCGCCTCCTCCTTGCTCATGGGCAGGTGAGCTTGTTCCCGGCAGGTCCGTGGAACATTTCAGCAGGGGGCTCGGCACAGCAGTCCAGGGGATGTCACGCCCCATCCCTAAGCGCTGGGAGCCCCTCAGAGTCAGGGCTCTGACCTGTACTCTCCCAAGGGCTTAGTACAGTGCTTGGCACACCGTAGGTGCTCAAATAGGACCGACTGGATGATCTGACAAGGCCTGGTGCAGACGGCTGCCTGGCTGCCAATCCCTAGCTGGTTGAGCCGAGTTGCAGGGCGGGTGTGGTTGTCGGGTGGCAGCTGGGATGTGTCGGCTGGAGAGATCACGGAATTTCAGCCTCCGGGGATTTCCCACCGGGCGGGAAATAATAACAACACTATTATTAATAACACAATACATCATAATAATAATCTCTATATTATCATTTTCTGTGTTCTCAAGTGCAGTGGCCCGGCTGCCCGGGACAGGTAATCAGGGAGGAGAAGCAGCACGGCCTAGTGGAAAGAACCCGGGCCTGGGAGTCCGAGGACCTGAGTTCTCATCCCGGCTCTGCTACTTACCTGCTGTATGACCTCGGGCAAGTCACCTCACTTTTCTGCACCTCGGTTCTCCTGTTCTCCCTCCCCAGTCTCAGACCTATGAGGGACAGGGACTGTGTCCAACTTAATGCAGTTATCTACCCCAGTGTTTAGAACAGTGTGTGACACATAATAAGAGCTTCGCACATACTGTAAAACAAACAAAACAATCTGGGATTCATCTGGCGATGGGTGGCTCAGAAAATGCCCACAAATACTCTACGCCCTGTAGGCCTGGGTCGTTAAACTTATTCCCCCTCTGTAATCATAATTACTATACACATCTATAACTTATAAATTTATATTAATGACTATCTCCCCTTCTAGACTGTAAATTCATTGTGGGCAGGTAGCTTGTTTCCCAACTCTGTTGTATCGATGATGATGACGATGTTATTTGTTAAGCACATACTTTGTGCCAAGCACTGTTCTAAGCTCTGGGGTAGATACAAAGTAATCAGGTTGTCCCACGTGGGGCTCACAATCTTAATCCTCATTTTACAGATGAGGTAACTGAGGCACAGAGAAGTAAAATGACTTGCCCAAAGTCACACAGCTGATAAGTGGCAGAGCCGGGATTAGAACCCACGACCTCTGATGCCCAAGCCCGGGCTCTTTCCACTAAGTCACGTTACTTCTCTGTTGTATTCTCCCAAGTGCTAAGTACTCAGCACACAGTAAGCACTCAATAATTACCAGTGACAATGATGGTGTTTCTAAAGTGCCTATTTTGTGCTAAGCACTGTGGTAGAGGCAGTATGGCATAGTGGATAGAGCATGAGCCTGGGAAGGTTGTGGGTTCTAATCCCAGCTCCGCCACTTGTCTGCTGTTGACCTTGGGCAAGTCACTTCACGTCTCTGGGCCTCAGTTACCTCATAGGGACTGAGACTGTGTGCCTCACGTAAGCCAGTGTGGGCAGGGATTGTCTCTCTTTATTGCTGAATTGTACTTTCCAAGCGCTTAGTAAGGTGCTCGGTACATAGTAAACGCTCAATAAATACGATTGAACGAATGAATAAATGAATGACAGGGACTGTGTCCAACCTAATTCGCTTGTATCCACCCCAGTGCTTGGTACAGTGCCTGGGCCATAGTAAGCACTTAACAAAACCCACCAATTATTACTGTTATATGCAGTAATCGGGTTGCCTGCACAGTCTTTGTCCTTCATGGGGTTCCCAATCTAGGTAAGAGGGACAACACCTCTGTCCCCTCAGTGAGGCCGAGGGGCCGCGCCGGACAACACTTCTCCTGGATATTGGTGATCTCCAGAAGCGGAGGGTCCAGAGGGAGATTCCGAGACGAGCGGCGTGGCCTAGTGGCTAGAGCACAGGCCCGGGAGTCAGAAGGACCTGGATTCTGTGGTGAGCCCACAACAAACTGCTTTATCAATGACTGGTTCTGATCCCGTGAACAACCAGAAGGAAGAGACGGAGCGAAGGCACTGATGGGCTGTACCTGAGACAGGTGACTGCGGACCTCTGGGGGTGGAGCAAAGAGGGAGGTGGGGCTTCCTCTCCCTGTTCTACCTGGGCCCGGACCAATCAGTGACTGCCACGGAGAGCCACAGCTGGGACACCCAAGGCAGATAAAAGGCCTTCGTTTTGAATGGCAAGGTAGCACTTGGAGCAGGCAGAGGAGAAGCATGCAGGAGGCAACAGCACTCAAAAGCAGCAGCAGCAGCAGCAGCAGCATTCAAGAAAGAAGATGCATTTGGCAGGATGGGCTCCCTTGATCAGCAGACTGGGAGAGGACCTCCGGTGGAGTGAGAGAGATAGTGTGTATGTGTCACTCCCTTGCATGTTGGTAAAATTCAGTAAGAAAACTTTCCACAGTAACCTTGGTGGTCGGTGGTAGGGTTTGACTTCTACTATGTGTTGCTGAGGCTCCCCCAGTCCAGGAGAGGCTTGGTTGGTATGAGCCGGGGGTGGGCTGGGGACGGGTTGCCTTCCTGGCTCCACCACCCTTGTGTGCTGTGTGACCTTGGGCATCTCACTTTGCTTCTCTGTGCCTCAGTTCCCTCATCTATAAAATGGGGATTAAGACTGGGAGCCCTATGTGGGACAGTGACTGTGTCCAACCTGATCAGCTTGCATCTACCCCAGTCCTTGGTGCGGTGTCTGGCACATAGTAAGTGCTTAACAAATACCATTTGGAAAAGAAAAAGGTGACTGATTCCCTCTTCCACTCTCTCCCCTTGCCTTGGGCCAAAACAGATCTCCTGGGTCACAACATGTGAGGTTGTGAGGCTCAGGTTGGAAGGACCCCCTCGAGGTGGTCAGCTCCTTCTGTCCAGGGAGCACATCTCCTAATTCCATTATATAGTACTTTACCAAGCTAACTTAGAATAAGTGCTCTGCACATAGTAAGCTCTCAGTAAATATGATCGATTGATTCCAAACCCACTCCTAACTTCCAGGGTTGGGCCCGACTTGGGAGTCAGACTACAGCGAAGCCTCCCAAGTGCAGGTCCATCTTCTCTGATGCCGATCCGATCACCGACACGTCTGGGCCCCGTTCTTACCCAGTCTCCTTTGGTGGCTCAGCCCCACCTTGACTACAAACGGTTTGGGGGAATCACGTGGCGGCTGCTACGTAAGCCATCGTTTATGTGGGCAGGCTATTGGGCAGATGCCATTCCTTTCCTCTGACAGAAAAGGTTGTGCTTGAGATGACTGGTTGGCCCTCTGTGGCCTGACAAAGGACGGAGGTGGGAAAGCCCCAATATCCCTCCCACACCTGTGAGCCAAGCCAGGTTGTGAGTCCAGGGCCCGGCCCTCGGGCCGAGTCAACGAGCAGGGACCCGGGGTGAGCTGATTAGGGTTAATGTCTGTAAGGTAACAGGAGAAGGTTTTTCGTCCATCTGGTGTCATTGGCCCTTTCTTCTTTCCTTTCACCTTCCACTTCTCCTGCCCTACATTCACTATCGGGAAGGAGGTCTACTGAATCCATCAAAGGTATTTATTAAGCTCTTTATTGCCCGCAGAGCACCGTACTAAGTGCTTGAAAGAACTCGATATAACGGAATTGGTACACAGGCTCCCTGCCCACCAGGAGCTTACAGTCGAGTTTAACGAACGCCTACAGCTGATGAGAATTCTTCACAGGGCAAATGTCATGATGGCTCAGCCCATCTGTCATTTCCCTCGCTTCAGATCGCTGGTTGCCGTTAAGGTCCACTTGCCCTCCTTCCATCACTGTCTTCTCTACGCTGCTCCTCTCCTCTCTCCGCAGGCCCAAGACACTCTCCCATCATTACCGTTTACTCCTGCAGCCCCTAGTGCTTCTTGCCCACTCCTTCCACCGTGAAAGGCCACAGTGATGGTCTTGCCAGCCTGTCCTCATACCTCTCCCTGTCTATCGCCATCTTTCTCAACCCTCCTTCATTCGCCTCCTTTCCCTCACCACCTGCACTTAATCCGGTGCACAAAGTAATAATAATGATGATGATGGTATTTGTTAAGCGCACTAGATTCCAGGCACTCTATTAAGTGCTGGGGTGGATACAGGCAAATCAGGTTGAACATAGTCCCTGTTCCACATGGGGCTCTGTCTCCATCCCCATTTTGCAGATGAGGTAACTGAGGCCCAGAGAAGAAGTGACTGTCCAAGGTCACACAGCAGACAAGTGGCAGAGTTGGCATTAGAACCCAAGACTTTGATTCCCAGGCCCATGCTCTATCCGCTACACTACACTGCTTCTCATACCATTTTTGAAAAGCACTTACTATAGACTCTCCTAAGTGCTTAGTACAGTACTTTGCACATAGTAAGCACTCAAACACGACTGAATAAATGCCAGGCACTCTACTTAGTGCTGGGGTAGGTCCAAAGTCATTAGGTTGGATCCCGACTCTGTTCCACGTGGGGCTCACAGTCTTCATCCCCATTTTATGGACAATAATGTTGGTATTTAAGTGCTTACTATGTGCAGAGCACTGTTCTAAGAGCTGGGGTAGATACAGGGTAATCATGTTGTCCCACGTGAGGCTCACAGTTAATCCCCATTTTACAGATGAGGTAACTGAGGCCCAGTGAAGTGACTTGCCCACAGTCACACAGCTAAGTGGCAGAAGGGAACTGAGGCCCAAGGAAGTGAAGAGACTTGCCCAGGGTCACACAGGAGACAAGTGGCAGAGTTGGGATTAGAACCCAGGTCCTCCTGACCCCCAGGCCTGGGCTCTATCCACTAGAGAAGCAGCGTGGCTTAATGAAAAGAGCACGGGCCTGGGAGTGGGAAGATGTGGGTTCTAATTCCCACTCCGCCACTTCTCTGCTGTATGACCTTGGACAAGTCACTTCACTTCCTCTGTGCCTCTGTTACCTCATCTGTAAATAGAGGGTTAAGGAGTGTGAGCCCCATGTGTTTACCTTGTATCTACCCCAGGTCTTAGGACAGTACTTGGCACATAGTAAGCGCTTAAATGCCAGTATTAGGCTGCTGCTGCTGACTTACACCTCCTCCCTTCCCAGCCCCACCCCATCAGCGCTTAGAACAGTGCTTGGCACATAGCGTGCGCTTAAATACCATTAATTAATACCTCCTCCCTCCCCATCCCATCCGTGCTTAGACCAGTGCTTGGCACATAGTGAGTGCTTTAAATACCATTATTAGGTTGCTGTTGAACACTTACACCTCCTCCCTCCCCATCCCATCAGCGCTTAGACCAGTCCTTGGCACACAGTGAGCGCTGAAGAAAGACCATTATTAGGTTGGTGCTGATGACTTGTACCTCCTCCCTCCCCACCCCATCAGCGCTTAGCACAGTGCTTGGCACATAGTAAGCGCTTAAATACCATTATTAGGTTGGTGCTGATGACTTGCACCTCCTCCCTCCCCATCGCATTAGTGCTTAGAACAGTGCTTGGCACATAGTAAGCGCTTAAATACCATTATTAGGTCGGTGCTGATGACTTGCACCTCCTCCCTCCCCACCCCATCAGCGCTTAGCACAGGGCTTGGCACATAGTAAGCGCTTAAATACCATTATTAGGTTGTTGCTGCCTCGCACCTCCTCCCTCCCCACCCCATCAGCGCTGAGACCAGTCCTTGGCACATGGTAAGGGCTCGACAAATACCATTATGATTATGATTATAATTTTTATTAATTATCCTGGCCCTTACCCAGGATGCGGATGACTCCGAGAGTGAGTTTCTCCAGGTAGGGTTTGCAGCCGGCGGGCAGGGCCTGCGGCGGCCTCTTCTCCTCCATGGCGGGGGGCTCAGGGAACCGCGCCCCTCCCCCCCCATCCCATGGCCGGCGGAGCGAGGCAGGCTGGGATTTGTAGTCCTCTCCGGCCTCGCCCCTCCCCTCAGCTGATTGGACGAGAGCCGGCCGGCCGAAGGGGCTGACGGGAGTTGGAGTCCTCCCGGGCGGCCTCGGCCCCGGCCGGCGCGGCGGGCGAACTACACATCCCGGCAGGCGCCGCTCTTCCGCGTCCGTGACGTCAGCGGGGTCGGGTCCAATGAGCGTCGGGGGGCGGGGCGGCGGTTTGAAGATGGCGGCCGCGCCCGCCGCCTACTGGAGCCGGGACGGTATCCTTTGCTGGGGTGGGGGCGGGGCGGGGGGACCGGCCGTCGGCTGATCGATCGATTGATCGATCGATCGATCAGGGAGGCCGGGGAGGGGGTCGGGGCGGGGGAGGCTTCCACCCTCGCGTGCTTCCCGTCCGGGGTTGCGTCGGGGAGCGGCCCCGCCGTGGCCCTGCGCAGCGCTTAGCGCAGCGCTCTGCACCCAGCGTTAGCTAAGTTAGCACGGTTGGCTGGGTCCAACTAGGATTTTTTTTAAAAATAATAATAATGTTGGTATTTGGTAAGCGCTTACTCTGTGCAGAGCACCAATTCTAAGCGCTGGGGGAGATACATAATAATGATAGCATTTGTTGAGCGCTTACTACGTGCCAAGCACTGTTGTAAGCGCTGGGGAGGAGACCAGGTGATCAGGTTGTCCCATGTGGGGCTCCCCGTCTTCATCCTCCTCCTCTTCATTTACGGGGAGGGGGGGAAACTGAGGCCCGGTGAAGTGACTTGCCCCCCAGTCACACAGCTGACAGGTGGCTGAGTCGGGATTTGAACCCATGACCTGTGACGCCCAAGCCCGGGCTGTTTCCACCGAGCCACGCTGCTGTGGTATTTAAGCGCTTCCTAGATGCCAGGCCCTAATAATAATACTAATAATGGTATTTGTTTAAGCCCTTGCTGTGCAACAGGTCCTGCTCGAAGCACTGGATCAAGAGACTGTGATGCCGTCGTTGGGCAGGAATTATCTCCATCCGTTGCCGAATTGTGCACTCCAAGCGCTTAGTACAGCGCTCGGCACATAGCACTCCATAAATACGATTGAATGAAAGAATCCAAGGTTATCAGATTGGACACGGTCCCCGTCCTGCACGCGGCGTACAGTCTTAATCTCCGTTTTGCAGGTGGAAACTGAGGCCCAGAGAAGGGAAGCGAGTGGCCCGAGAAGCAGCGTGGCTCAGTGGAAAGAGCACGGGCTTTGGAGTCAGAGGTCATGGGTTCGAATCCCGGCTCAGTCACTTGTCAGCTGTGTGACTTTGGGCAAGTCACTTAACTTCTCGATGCCTCAGTTAACCTCATCTGTAAAATGGGAATGCAGACTGTGAACCCCTCGTGCGACAACCTGATTCCCCTGTGTCTACCCCAGCGCTTAGAACAGTGCTCGGCACAAAGTAAGCGCTTAACAAATACCAACATTTATTATACAGCGGGCCAAAAAGATATGGTGTTTAAGCACCTGCTATGTGCCGGGCACTATACTAAACGCTGGGGTGGATCCAAGTAAATCGCCTTGGACACGGTCACTGTCCCAGGTGGGGCTCTCTGTCTCAAGCGCCTAGTACAGTGCTCTGCACATAGTAACCGCTCAATAAATGTGATCGAATGAATCCCCATTTTATAGATGTGGTGACTGAGGCCCAGAGAAGTGAAGTGACTTGTCCAAGGTTACACAGCCGACAAGTGGCGGAGGCGGGGTTAGAACCCTTGACCTCCTGACTGCCCGGCTCGTGCTTTATCTACTTCGCTCAACTGGCGGAGTGGGATTAGAACCCAGGTCCTTCCGACTCCCAGGCCCGTGCTCTTTCCGCCAGTGATGAGAATATTCCCGGTGGCTGGTCAGGTATTTAGTTGGGCCAGGTCACTGTGGTTGGGACAGGGCCCCGGCCTAGGAGTGTGGCTTTTCTTTGGGTTGCTGGAGTTGGCTTCTGACGGTGTGTGTTGGGGCAGAGGTTCCCTCTGCTCAACAAAGATGGGCCGTCTTTCTCTGGGCTTTGGTATTTCTCCGCGTCTTTTAAGCTCTTTGCGAGCGGGGAATGTGTCTCACAACTCTGTTTTATTGTTCTCTCCCAAGTGTGTACTACAGTAATAATAATTAATGTATTTGTTAAGCGCTTACTATGTTCGAAGCACTGGGGTATCGACAGGCAGCGTGGCTCAGTGGAAAGAGCATGGGTTTGGGAGTCAGAGGTCACGAGTTTGAATCCTGGCTCCGCTACTTGTCAGCTGTGTGACTGTAGGCAAGTCATTTCTGTGTGCCTCAGTTACCTCATCTGTAAAATGGGGATTAAGACTGTGAGCCTCATATGGGACAACCTGATTACCCTGTATCTAGCCCAGTGCTTAGAACAGTGCTGTGCACATAGTAAGCGCTTAACAAATACCAACATTATTATTACAAGGTTATCCATTTGGATACAGTTCCTGTCCTGGCTGGGTCTCGGAGTCTAGGTAGGAAGGAGTAGGATTTAATAATCTTCATTTCTACAGATGAGGAAACTGTGGCACAGGGAAGTTAAATGATTTGCCCAAGATCACGCTGCAGACAAGTGGCGGAACCGGGATTAGAACCCATGACCTCTGACTCCCAGGCCTGTGCTTGTGCTCCTTTCACAAGGCCACACGGCTTCTCTAGGAGAAGAGAGATGGGTGCAGTGCTCTGTACACAGTAAATGCTCATTCCATACCGTTGCTCAAATGAATAATGATAATGGTATTTGCTAAGCGCTTACTGTGTGCCAAGCAGTGTTCTAAACGCTGGGGTAGATGCAAGGTAATCAGGTTGTCCCATGTGGGGCTCACAGTCTTAATCCCCATTTTACAGATGAGGGAACTGAGGCACAGAGAAGCTAAGTGACTTGCCTAAGGTCACACAGCAGACACGTGGTGGAGCGAGGATTAGAACTCATGACCTCTGACTCCCAAGCCCGGGCTCTTTCCACTAAGTCACTCTGCTTCCCTGTACTTAATAAACGGTATTTAATTGTGGATGGCAGTTCCCCAAGGGCAGCACTACAGAGAAGACTATTTCCTCACATCAGGCCGATCGGTGATGTTTGAGTAGTGTGCACTGGAGTGGTGGATCTAGCCGTAATCCAGAGAAATCTATGGTAGTACTGAGCGCTTACTGTGTGATAAACACCGTACTAGGTGTTTGGGTGATCACAGTACAACAGAATTGGTAAACACATTCCCTGCCCATAAATAGCTTAAAGTCTGGATGGGGAGACCAACATTAACGTTAATCAGTGGTATTTATTGAATGTTTACTGTGTGCAGAGCATTGGACTAAGCGCTTGGAAGAGTATAATACAACAGTGTTAGCAGACCCATTCCCTGCCCACAACAGACTTACAGCCTAGAGGAAGAGACAGCCATTTATATAAATAAATGATTTATAATTTACAGCTATGTACGTAAGTGCCGTGGGGTTGAGGGTGGGGCGAATAGATACCCAAAGGTCATAGATCCAAGTGCAGAGATGACGCAGATGGGAGAGGGAGCTGGGGGAAAGAGGGCTTAACTGGGGAAGGCCTCTTTGAGGAGATGTGACCTTAATAAGGCTTTGAAAAGGGGAAGGGTGATGGTCTGGTATTTATGGAGTTCCAGGCTAGGCGGTCGATGTGGCAAAGGAGTTGTCGGCAAGAGACGGGATCGGGGCACGGCGAGTAAGATAGCGCTAGGGAAGGCGGTCTAGGAAGATTCGGCTTTAGTGAGGAGAAAGTCACAGGTTACCGTAGAGTAGGAGGGAAAGAGAGGGCTTAATCGAGGAAGGACTTTTGGAGGGGATATGACTTTAATAGTAATTGTGGCATTAAGCACTTATTATGCGCCAAGCACCGTTCTAAGCCCCGGAGTAGATAGAAGCTAATCAGGTCAAACACGGACCCTGTCCCACATGGGGCTCACGGTCTTAATCCCCATTAGGCAGATGAGGTAACTGAGGCCCAGAGAAGCGACTTGCCCGAGGTCACACCGCAGACATGTGGCGGAGCTGGGATTAAAATCCAAGTCCTCTAACTTCCAGGCCCGTGCTCTTTCTGCTGGGCCACGTTAATAGGGCTATGAAGGTGGGGAGTGTGGTGGTCTTTCATATGCCGGGGGAGGGAATTCCAGGCCAGAGGGAGGATGTGGAAAAGGGGTCAGCAGCGAGACAGATGAGGTTGAGTCAGAGTGAGCAAGCTGGCGCTAGAGGAGCTAAGTATGTGGGCTGGACTGCAGGAGGAAATCAGAGGATAAGGTACGAGAGAGCAAGCTGATTGAGTGCTTTAAAGCTGATTGTAAGGCATTTCTGTTTGATGCGGAGGTGGACAGGCAGTCATTGGAAGTTCTTGAGGAGTGGGCAGACAAGGTTCGAGTGGATTTTCTGAAGATGATCTGGGCAGCAGAGTTAAATACGGACTGGAGTAGGCAGGCACAGGAGGCAGGGAGGTCAGCGAGGAGGCTGATGCGGTAATCAAGGCGGGGTAGGATAAGTACTTGAACTAACGTGGTTGTAGTTTGAATGGAGAGGAAAGGGCAGATTTTGGTGATGTAAAGGTAGAATAGACAGGATTCAGTGACAGACTGAATGTGTGTGTTGAATAAGAGAGATGAGTCGAGGATAATGTCAGCTTATGAGCTTGAGAGATAGTGAGGCTAATGGTATTGTCTACTGTGATGGGGAAGATGAGGAGTTTGGTTTTGGGCTTGTTTCATTTGAGGTGGGACATCCAAGTAGAGATATCCCGAAGGCAGGAGGAAATGTGAGGCTGCGGAGGAGAGATTTGGGAATCATCCGTGTAGAGATGGTAATTGAAGCTGTGGGAGCAAGTGAGTTCTCCAAGGTATTGGATGTAGATGGAGGATAAAAGGGGACTCAGAACTGAGCCTTGAGGGATTTCCATTGTCAGAGGCTGGGAGGCAGAAGAGGAGCCTGCAGAAGAGATGGATTTGGAGCAGTCAGAGAGGAGGAGAGCCAGGAGAGGACAGTGTCAGTGAAGCCAAGGTTGGATAATGTTTCTGGGAGAAAGGGGGCGGTCCATGGTGTAGAAGGCAGCTGAGAGGCCCTGAAGGATTAGGATGGGGTAGGTACCATCAGATTTAGCAAGAAGAAGAAGGCAGTTCCCACTCGATGGGTTGTAATGAGGAGTCCTGTGAAGAGACAGAGACTTTTATCAGGGTAAAGATAATAATTGTGGTATTTAAGTACTTTTGTGCCAGGCACTGTACTAAGGGCTGGGGTGGATACAAAGCAATTGGGTTGGACACAATCTTAATCCCCATTTTATAGATGAGGTAACTGAGCCCCAGAGATGTGAAGTGATTTGCCCAAGATCCAACAGACGGCAAGTCGTGGAGCCAAGATTCGAACCCAGATCCTTCTGACTTCCAGGCCCATGCTCTATCCACTAGGCCATACTACTTCTCTATCCTTCCCGTGATGCACTTTTGACGAGTAGTGTTGTCCCCTTGGATGTTTTCATTTGGCGAGCATCAGGGTAAGCAAAGGCATCTGCAGTGGGAGACTGTCATGATATGTCACCTCTGGTTTAGTACAACTATCGATGTGTGCTGAGAATTGTGAGTTTCCTCTAGCCTCCACTTCTTGGTGGATGATGGAGGTTAGTGTCCTGGAGGTGGACATTTGCTCGACTGTGCGGGGCAGACAGTAATGGCAGGCTGCTTGGTGGGGTCTATCTCCTCCTTTTGCTGAGTTGCTTGAGTTTTCTCACAAGGATGTTTGAATCGTTTGGCCAGTGGCCACTCTGCTGAGGGAGAGATGAAGTCTCATTCCTCTGTGTGTGTGTTTGTCTCTGGTTTTAATGGGCAAATGCTGGCTGGTCTTGTACATTTAGTGTTAAATGCATGGCAGTGCTTCGTATTGAATGGTTGGAGACTGTTAGTTTTCCAGAAAACTAGTGAAAACGAGGGATGCTGTCATTCAAATTCGATGTCTACTAAGACAGCATGTGTGCTCACAGTTCAATCATCAAATAATCTGTTTCCTGAACAATGTCATGCCCATTAAACATTTCATGTTTGATGTTACTAAGTGCTTTCCTGGGGCGCCTTCTAGGAGTTTGCATTTGGTCCTAAGGAAAGACAAGACAGGATGGCTAGGTATTATCAAAATATATCCATTTATCTAGATCTCCAAACGGGTTCCCCTGGTAGGGGTTTGGAGGTGAGACGGAAGGCGCCAACCCCATCAAGACTGTGAGGAGCTTTGCCCTGTGAGATTTCCAGACATGAAGGTAACGTCATTGCTTTTAGAGACAGGATTCCCACCTTCACTCGTTCCAGGTGGGACTGAAAGTGGAGACTTTCTGACCCATTTGCTCTTAGACCCTGTCTGTACCTCCCAAGCCCTGCCCTGCACTTGTTTTTTGTCTCTCTTTATAGTAATAGTAATAATAATTTTAGTTAAGCACATACCATGGGCCAGGCACTGTACTAAGCGCTGGGGTGGATACAAGCAAATTGAGTTGTACTGTGTAGGATTCACAGTCTTAATCCCCACTTTACAGATGAGGGAACTGATGCACAGAGAAATGAAGTGACTTGCTCAAGATCCCACAGCAGATAAGTGGCAGAACTGGTATTAGAACCCACGGCCTTCTGACTCCCAGGCCTGTGTTCTATCCACCAGGCCATGCTGCTTCTCTTCCTCCCTCCCTCTCTCTCTTTCTCTCCCACTCTGTAATCATAATTATTATGCACACCTAAAAATTATATTTATATTAATGACTGTCTCCCCCTCTAGACTGTAAACTCATGTGGACAGGGAATGCATCTACTAACTCTGTTATATTGTACTCTCCCCAGCACTTGGTATGGTGCTTTGCACACAGTAAGCACTCAATAGATACGTTGAGCATCAACTGATTGATGCTTCTGCAGGCTGGCCCACTACAGCTCAGGTAAAGGCCCCAAAGGAGCAGTTTACCTGGTGCCCTGCTGGTCTTATTGATACTCTGCCAACTCCCTGAGCTGTGACTTTTTACGACCCCTTCTCCCTCTCTTGACTGTGAGCTCTCTGCGGGCAGAAATCAGGTCTCTGTTGTATTGTGCCCTTCCAAGTGCTCAGTTCAGTGCTCTGCCCAAAGTAAGAGCTCAGCATATACCATTTCATCCCACTGCAGATCACTTTAGAAATCCTCTAAATCAAGCAGGCCCTCTGTTCCTGATTTCTTTTTTTTAAAAAATTTTATGGTATATAAGTGCTTGCTATGGGCCAGGCACTCTACTAAGCTCTGGGGTAGATATAAGCTAATCAGGTTGGACACAGTCCCTGTCCCACATGGGGCTCACAGTCGTAATCCCATGTGGGAGGCTCATAGTCTTAATCCGCACTTCACAGATGAGGTCACTGAGGCCCAGTGAAGTGACTTGCCCAGGGTCACATAGCAGACAAGTGGCAGAGCCAGGATTAGAATCCAGGTCTCTTTGACTCCCAAGCCCACACTCTCCCACTAGGCCTGAACTTGAGAGAGAGTCCACTTTTTGTAGGCCCTTGATAAACCAGGGATTTTACCATGCCTTCCTATAAAGGGAACAATTAGTACCTTTTAGTAAACAATGTGAACCACAAAGTTTTCCGTACTCTAGCTGTGTGTCATCTATCATGTGAGAACAGATCAGCCGGGAAGAACTATCCATCCACTTCCTCTCCTATGTTTATCTTTGTTAGTCAGACCCGTTTTCCAGGGGGTGATTCACACCTGGCTCTCCGTGCCTCGAGTAAGCAGTACAGAATATATATGAGGTGATATAAAAAGTCACTTCTCCAAGTCCAAACCACCTCCAAGGAAGTTAAGCTCGCTGTGGACAGAGAACATTTCTGCTAACTGAGAAGCAATGATGCCTAGTGGAAAGAGCACAGGCCTGAGAGAGGAAGTGGGTTCTAATCCCAGCTCTGCCACATGCCTGCTATGTGACTTTGGGCCTCAGTTCCTTCATCTGTAAAATGGGGATTAAGGGTCCGAGCCCCATGTGGGGAAAGGACTGTGTCCAAGCTGATTATCTTGTATCTACCCCAGCGCTTAGAACAGTGCTTGCTCCACAGTAAGCGCATAACAATTATGGCAAGTGTTATTAACCTCCCAAATGCTTAGTACAGTGCTCTGCACATAGTAAGTACTCGATAAGTACCAACGATTGAGAGTGAAGTATAGTGAGTTGCTTACTGTAGGGTTTGTTGTAGTAAGGACAGAAGTAATAATAATAATAATAATGGCATTTGTTAAGCGCTTACTATATGCAAAGCACTGTTCTAAGTGCTGGAGAGGGTACAAGGTGATCAGGTTGTCCCATATGGGGCTCACAGTCTTAATCCCCATTTTACAGATGAGGTAACTGAGGCCCAGAGAAGTTAAGTGACTTGTCCAAAGTCACACAGCTGACAAGCGGCTGAGCCGGGATTTGAGCTCATGACCTCTGACTCCCAAGCCCGGGCTCTTTCCACTGAGCCCCGAGGTGGTAGTGGTATTTATTGAGCACCTACTCATGACAGACCATCATACTAACCGTTGGGATGGGCTCGCAGCAGTAATTGTTTTTATTAAGCATTTACAAGTGTGCAGGACACTGGATTAGATGCTGGGAAAGAATACTCAGGATCCCTGTCATCATCAGAGGTATTTGAGTGCTTACTATGGACAGAGCACTGTACTAAACGCTTGGGAGAATACAACAGAGTTGGCTGACAAGCTCCCTGACCACAGTGAGTTTACAGTCTCGAGGGGGAGACAGACGTTAATATAAATACATACATGCATAATTTCAAATATATAATTTAAAGATATGCACCTAAGTGCTGTCCTTTGTGGGGCTTGCAGTCTGAGAATAATAAGTGAAGGAGAGGGGACCGGAGATGAGTGATGAAACAAATGAGGTGTACCCTACTCAGAAGAAGCGTGCACCTCTAATGAATCAATCGATGGTATTTATTGAGCACTTACTCTGTGCCGGGTAATGTACCAGACACCTGGGAGAGTACAATACAGTAGTGTGTGGAAGACGGATAGAAAAATAGAGTAGTCGAGATAAATAATTGCGTGCACAATTGAATAAAGGTATTTACAGTGGGCTTCTTCATTAGCATATTCAGCTCTAACACACTGTACCTTCTAAAAAACTAAATAGAATTATGGTTCTTGATTTTTGATTTTCAGTATTTTAATTTTTTTTCTTTTAAATTCCTGGTTAATAAACAGTTTCCCCCTGATGGTCAGCCCCTCCCCGGGAACCGTAAGCCCCTCATGGTCAGGGATCGCATCTGCCAACTCTACTGCATTATATTTTCCCGAGCACTTAGCATAGTGTTCTCCACCCAGGAAGTGCTCAGAAGTACCACTGATTGATTCACTCGCTTTGGGGAGTTTCTCAGATGGGTAGTGCTAGAACTTCATGCGGTCAGGAATCGGGGGAAGGACAAGATTTCGGGAGCCACTGCATTTAAGAAACCTGCTCCCTTAGTGGGGCGGTGTCTGCCGGTCGACATTCCTTTGGATAGGATGTCTGCTCTTTAGTCCCTTTGTCCTCCAGGGGCTGCTCCAGGTCCATCCCGGATTTTGGGGAGGAACTAGGAATTTAACGGCAGTCCTAGAAGCTAGAAAACTCAACCCAGCCCGCAAGCTGAAGGCAGAGCTGAGTTCCTGCAGTTTTTTGGGGCCAACAGGCTCTCCAGGAGACCCTGGCTCAATGTTTCCCAGCCTGAAATTCCAGGTGGCTCTGATCAAAGCACTCCTGGGGGACAGCTTCTATGGCCGCCGATCGGCCCGAGCTGTGGAGCGCTGACCCGGCGGGCAAGGTGCCCAGTGCACTGACTGATGCTGGCCCGGCTCCCAGTGGCACCGGAAAGCTGGTAGATTTGCCGGAAATACTCCGGTCCGTTGGGGTTTTGCCTAGAAATTGAAACAAAGGACCCTTTTTATAATTAAAAGCTGATTTTAATTATTGGATTTTTAAAATAATAACGATGGTATCTGTTAAGTGCTTACTAAGTGCCAAGCACTCTACTAAGCGCTGGGGTGGATTCGAACAAATCAGGTTGGACACAGTCCCATGTGGGGCTCACGGTCTCAATCTCCATTTAATAGAGGAGGTAACTGAGGCCCAGAGAAGAAGTGAAGTAGCTTGCCCAAGGTCACACAGCAGACAAGTGGCAGAGCCAGGTTTAGGGCCCATGACCTTCTGACTCCCAGGCCCGTCTATCCACTACACTGCTGCTGCTTAAAGGCATCACTCGGATATATGTTGTAAAGTTGATACACTGGAAAGTGTTATGGAATATGTAAGAAAGATGAGTTTTGCATCAGCACCTAGGGCTATCCAGATGTTGGACACTATTTCCCCTTTTGTGTGTCTGGCTCATTTTCATCCTCAGACAGGCTGTGAAAAACTGGCTGCTTCTACTTCCTTTCCCCCAACTCTTTTTCTAATCCAGTTTCTGTCCCCTTCGTTTCACAGAACCTGTCCTCTCCAAAGCCACCAGGCCCTCCTCTTTGGCAGATCCAACGGTCCGTGCTCCGTTCTGATCTTCCCTGAAGATAGTCCCCTTCTCAGCTGCCTTTGACACTGTGGACCACCTCTTTCTTCAGGAAATGCTATCCAACCATTTGTTCTCTGCCACTGTCCTCTCCAGGTTCTTCTCCTACTCCTATCCTCAGTTTCTTTTGCGGGCTCCTCCCCTGCTTCCCACCCCCTAACTTGGGGCATCTTCAACTCTCATTTCTGGGTTCCCTCCTAGTCACACTTGCTCCCTTGAGAAGCAGTATGGCCTAGTGGAAAGAGCATGTGCCTGGGAGCCAGAGGACCTAGGTTCTGATCCTGCCTTCGCAACTTGCCTGGTCTGTGACCTTGGGCAAGTCCCTTAACTTTTCTGGGCCTCAGTTTTTCTTCATTTTCAGGAGCTTCAATTCCTGTTCTCCCACCTCCTTAGACTTGAGGCTAGGGTAGGTTAGGGATTGTGTCTGACCTGAAGGACCAGTATCTAGTACAGTGCTTGGCGCATAGTAAGCACTTAGTAAATCCCATAGTTACTATTATGATGAGGGAGGCCATCTCTTCCCATGGGTTCAACCATTGCCTCTACATGGATGATTCCCAAATCTTCTTCTCTCCTTCTCTGCGGTCTCATATCTCCTGCCTCCCGCACATCTCTACGTGGGTATCCCACTGACACCACAAGCTCAATGTGTGCAAAATTTGAATTCCCTCCTTCTCCTAACTTTCCCATCACCATCCTCCCTATGTCTCAAGTCCCCAAACCTTGGCATTATCCTTGACTCTTCCCTCTTATTCAACCCCACATTGTCTGTGGTCAAATTGTTTCCTCGTCCACAACATTTCCAGAAATCTGTCCCTTCGTCTCCAACCAAACGGCTACCGTGCTAGTCAAGGCGTATGTCACTCTGCTGCTCAGATCATTATTCTAAAGCATATCATGTACACCTCCCATTCCTCAGAAACGACCAATGGTTGCGCGTTCCAGTCCTATCAGGCAGAAACTTCTGACCACTTACATCAGCTCTTTCCCTCCCACTCAATCCATCAGTCAGTCAACGGTATTTGAGTGCTTATGGTGTGTAGAGCTCTGTTATATTGGACTCATCCAAGAATACAGAATTGGTATTCTCTGCCCACAATGAGCTGAGAGTCTAGAGGAATCAGCCATTCTCTTCTACCAGTACATCCCATCTGTTTTTTTATGATATTTAAACTCTTACTAGGTGCCAGACAGTGTACTTCATTCAATCAATTGTACTTATGGAGCGCTTACTCTGTGCAGAGCACTGTACTAAGCCCCTGGAAAGTACAATTCGGCAACAAATAGAGACAGTCCCTACTCAGCGGGCTCACAGCATCACAGCTCTCCCCATCTTCAAAGCCCTTCGAAGATCACATCTCCTCTGAGAGGCCTTCCCAGAGTAAATTCCCTTCTCCCCACTTGATAGCATCTAACTGCTACTTTAGCTGTAATGTGCCAGCCTTATTTTACTTATTTTACTACAAGCCCAAAGGCAGCAGCATGGTGTAGTGGATAGAGCACAGGCCTGGGTGTCAGAAGGCCATGGATTCTAATCCTGGCTCTGCCACTTGTTTGCTGCGTGACCTTGGGCAAGTCATTTCACTTCTGTGCCTCAATTACCTCATCTGTAAAATGAAGATTGAGACTGTAAGCCTCAAGTGGGACCGGGACTGTGTCCAAGCTGATTTGCTTGAATCCCACCCTAGTGCTTAGAGTGCCTGGCACAGGGTAAGTGCTTAACAAATAGCACAATTATTATTATTAGTCCTTACGGGCATGTCTTATATACTCGATTACTCTCCCTTTTTGTAATATATCTGTCTTTTCCCCCACTAGATGATAAGCTTCTTGAAGGCTTATATATACACTCCCAAGCCCTTAGAACAGTGCTTAGAAATGCTAGTGATTAATTTTACTAAACGAGTGGATGCATGCTTAAAGATTGAATTTAGGCCTGTTCAAATTTTGTTTCAAGAAAGAAATAATCCATTGGCCTGATTAGCTATAAGCTTTTGCAAATAATTATTAGGTTTTTCAGTAAACAGTGCTACATTTCAAAGCTAGTGTATTTCAATGAGATTTAGAGATTGGAATTTAGAAGTTGCACTAAATTCCTGAATTTCTTTAGTCTTTTTAGAGGTTTGCTTTATCTGGTCCGCGGTACTCGATGCTTCTCAAATGTTGGCTCTACATTTTGGGAGACAATATTGTGATTACATCTTTGCTTTAATCAGAGCAGTCGGGAGTTTAAAACAGGCAAAACAGTGAACATTTCATAGGTTGTTGAAACAATTGTCTCTAATAACCTCTCAGGAAAGCATTCCAGAGGATTCAGGCCCCAGGAGGCCAGTTGAGGGTAACTGGCTTGAAGATCATGTGGTATTGAATCTATCAATGGTATTTATTGAGCAGTTACTGTGTGCAGCACACTGTACTAAGCACTTGGGAGTGGAGTACAGTACAGTTGTTAAACATGATCTTTGCTCTGAAAGGGGGAGCTAGACATTAAAATTGTAGTATAGAAAGACTGATAAGGACACATAAGTGCTGTGGGGGTGGGAGGAGTACCTAAGCGTTGGTAGGACTAAGTGCTTGGGAGAGCACTTAAGGTGGGAAAATAAGATGGGAGAATGAGGTTAATCTGGGAAGGTTTCCTGGAGGAAATATTACAATAAGGCTTTGAAGATCATGATCAATGGTATTTATTGAGTTCTTACTGTGTGCAGAGCACAGTACCAAGCGCTTAGGAGAGTACAGTGCAAGAGAGTTGATAGACATGCTTCCTGCCCACGAGAGATGTGGTGTGTTGGGTATATCGGGGGGAGGGAGCTCCGGGCAGGATCGAGGATGTGTGCAAAGGGTTGATGGTGGGTGAGGTTGGTATTAGAGGAGCGAAGTATGCGGGCTGGATTATAGTGGGAGAGGAGTGAGGATAAGTGCTTAGTACAGTGCTCTGCACATAGTAAGTGCTTAATAAATAAGATTGAATAAGGGGGAGAGAGAGCTAATGAAGTGCCTTGAATCCAATGATAAGGAATTTCTGCTTGCTCAAAGAAGGATGGAAAGCCTTTGGAGAAACTTGAAGAGGGAGATGTATACAGAATATTTTACAAAGATGATCCAGGTAGAGTGGAGTATGGACTGGAGAGGGAAGAGGCTGGAAGCAGGGAGGTCAGGGGAGAGGCTGATAAAATAGTCAGTCAATCTTTGGAATTTATTGAGCATTTACTGTATGCAGAGCACTGTACTAAGCCCTTGGGAAAGTACAATACAGCAGAGTAGGTAGACACACTCCCTGTCCACCAGGAGCTTACAGTCTAGAGGGAGGAGTCAAGTTATGACAAGTGCTTGAACCAGTGTGGGAGCAGTATGGATGGAGAGGAAGGAGCAAAGTCTGGAAATGAGGAGGAGCTAGAATCAAGAAGATCTAGTTATTAACAGTGTATGGGCTGAAAGAGAGATGAGTCGAGGATAATGCCAAGTTTTCAGGATTGCGAAACAGGAAAGACAGGTTTAAAGACATGGGAAAGTCTTGCAGGAGGAAAGTTTGGAAGGGAAGATGAACTGCTGAGTTTTGGACATGTTGAGGTAGAGGGTCTGTAGGACCTCCATGTAGAGATGTCCTGAAGGCAAAAGGAACTCAGAGATTGCAGTGAAGCCGAGAGGTTGAGGCCGAAGATACAGGTCTGGGCTTCCTCAGAGTACAAGTGGTAGCTGAAGCCGTGAGAGGTCCCCAAGGGAGTGGGTGTAGATGGAGACTATCAGGGAATCAGGAATGTGAGGTTATAGATGAGACACATAGACGTTTGTTCTGTAGGAAACCCGTAGGGGGAAAAATCTCGTCCAGTATTTTTCTTCTAGTGCATTCTGCCCCGTCTTGTGATCCTCTCAGCCCCACAAAACCTCTGCATATCTGTATAATTTATTTATATTAATGTCTGTCTTTCCTTCTAGACTGTAAGCTTGCTGTGGGTAGAGAATGTTTGTCATTGTATTGTACTCTCCCAAGCGCTTAGGTTGGTGATCCACACACAGTAAGCGCTCAATAAACATGATTGAGAGAATGAATCTTTGAGATTTCTTTACAATGATTTTCCTTCCCCAGAGATGCAGGGATCTTTGTCTTCCCAAATTTCTCTAGTCCTGAATTTCTACCAGATGTGAAATAGCAGCTTGTCTTGAGCCACTTCAATCAGTGTTATTTATTGAGTTCTTTTGGTGTGCAGAGCATTGTACTAAGCACTTGGGAGTGTACAGTATACAACAGAGTCGGTAGACGTGTTCCCATTTCGAGTTAGTGCACCTAAAAAAAGATTATTCCTGTGTCTTTTTGATCAACCTATCTCCTAGGAAGTATTTGTCCTTCGTTGACCACCACCTTATTGGAAATTAATGTCCATTTATATAGCTGAAAATATCTCACCTGCTCTCCCACAAGCTTCGTTAAGAGGAAGCAACTATCAAATGTACACAGGCCCCTCTACTGCATATATTGAAGCATTTGCTTGTGGACTTGTTTCTGCGAAGAAGCCGTACTTCCTGGTTATCTTGTCTTATGCTGTTGAGTTGTTTCTGATCCATAGGGAGACCATGGACACATCTCTCCCAGAACGCCCCGCTTTCCATCTGCAATCGTTCTGGAAGTGTATCCATAGAGTTTTCTTTGTAAAAAAAAAATATGGCAGTGGTTTACCATTGTGTCTTTCTGCGTAGTACCCTTGAGTCTCTGCCCTCGACTCTCTCCCCTGCCGCTGCTGCCCAGCATGGGTAAGTTTTGACTCGTAGCAGATTGCCTTCCACTCTCTAGCCACTGCCCAAGCTAGGAATGGAGTGGATATGCCTCTGCTTGACTCTCCCTCCTGAAGCCGAGACTGGTGGAGTAGTGGAAGCTCTCGGCGCAACCCTGATAGGGGACCTGGTTATCTACAGATACCAAATTCTGGCTACACAATCCTGCCACGTAGAGTAGCTGAGTGAAGTATTTGTACATCAGCATATACTCGGCGACTGATTTCAGTTATTACAGGGATATTTGTGGGAGAAGCCCTGTAGGCTCTAAAGCTCTTTGAGGGCAGGGGATGTGTCTACTAACTGTGTTGTGTTGTACTCTCACAAGTGCATAGTACAGTGCTCTGCACACAGTAAGTGCCCGATAAATGCCAGTGACCGATTGAGAAATTTTTGGGATGAGGTGAGGCAGCAGTTTAGAGAATTATTGTGGGCTCAGCCCTGGGCCCCCACTAGCACCAACTCTCTGCCCGTTGTTTTTCCATGGCAAAAGTGGACACTTGATTACCCGCGGAGGGTGGGCCGAGGACTGTGCGGGAGGGGAGAAGGGCACCAAGATGTGAGGACTGTGGAGTGTGGGACTGGGGGAGGAGGGAGCATAGGAAAAAGAATTTCCATCCGGAAGAATGTCAGGGCCCAGGTGTGCCATGTGAGGCTCCGGGGTAGCCAGTCCATGGTTACCCAGATTTTAAATTTCCTTAAGGCTTGGGGCTGAATTGTGGAAATACCTATTAAAAAAGAGTTTTTACCGCAGTGCTGAGGGCTTGTTTCTTGTACAGTGACTTTAGTCTTCGTTTAGTGAAAAGAGCACGGTCTGGGAGTCCGAGGACCAGGGTTATAGTCCTGGCTTCACCACTTGCCTGCTGTGTGATCTCGGGCAAGTCACTTTGCTTTACTTCTCTGTGCCTCTCAGTTCTCTCATATGCAAAACAGAGATTCAATACTTGTTCTATCTCCTACTTAGATTGTGAGCCCCGTATGGGGCCTGATTATCATGAATCTACTCTAGCGCTTAGTACAGTGCTTGGCACGTAGCCCTTGGCAAATGCACTATTATTCATTTTTTTTATTACTATTATGCTGAGCTTCCAGAAGTCTGTCCTGGACACCCATTTTCTCTGGCTATCTCCCAAAGTCCTTTGCACTAAGCCATGTACCCCATTTATTCATATCTTATTCATATCTCTCTTGCTGTCAGTGTTACCTTGTTACGGAGGTGGGGTGTAACAGCCAGAAGCAGGGGCAAGCCTGCCGGCACCACGCTGTTGGCGATGAAGGTTTCCAACCTTCTTGGCCATCTGGGGCATTCTGGGAGGCGGCTGGGCTGGGCAGGAATGGGCAGTGCCAGTCCTGCCACGGCCGCTGGCTTATAGCGCCTTGGCCTAATACGGGTGGATTGCCACTGCCTGCTCGGTCAGCACTTAGCCGTGGACCTCCTACCTCAGTACGTGCATCTCACAAAGGACTAGATGTCAAAATCATAATCATAATAATAATGGTATTCATTAAGCACTTACCATGTGCCAGGTACTGTACTAAGCACTAGGATGGTTACAAGCAAATTGGTTTGGACATAATCCCTGTCCCATGAGGTGTTCCCAGCCTCAATCCCCATTTTACAGATGAGATAACTGAGGCCCGAAGAAGAGAGCGACTTGCCCTAGGTCCCCGATTGATTGTAGGCTCCTGGGTCTCCTGACTTTATTGTCCTGTACTCTCCCCAGTGCTTAGTACGATGCTCTGCACACATTAAGCCCTCAGTAAATACCATGGATTGTTTGATTGAAATCAAAAGCTTCCTTCTTTCGATGGTCACAAAGGGAAAAGGCAGTGTAGTGTGGGGTGTAAGTACGCGTCTGAATTATCGCCAGTTCTCATTTAGTGGGGTCTGATTTTGAGATGTCACATTGTTTTGGAGATATGTCTTTGTTTTTTCCTTAATGGTAGGGTACCCAGTTTCTGACGAGGAACAGTCATTGGCTTACGTTCCAGGTACGATTTCTATAGAGTCTCCTGAATTCCCCCCGTCGGGGCAAATAGAACATCCTCGGGATGTTTTCCTTACATTTCCTCATTGGCCTGTCATGGGCAGGGAACACGTCTACCAACTCTGTCATATTGTACTCTCCCAAGTACTTAGTACAGTGCTCTGCACGTAGTAAGTGCTCAAATACCATTGACTGATTGATTTGATCGATTTAGCCCTTTTTCTTCTCTCATGTACTAAGGATAAGGCAAGACTCGCTTGGGGCAGTTTTTTAAACTTTCCGGGGCAGGGTCTGTGGTGTTGCTAGAATGCTTCAATTACTGAGAGACAAAAGTCACATCTTAAATTTAGGGTCGAGGAGGTGGCCTTTGCCTTTCTGTTCATTCTCATAATAGCCATAGATCCAGCTTTGAAAATTTCAAAGAAGAACCTGAAGTCTCTGAGGTATTTTGGAGAGAATCCGTGGTGATGCGTTTAGAAACGCAAGACCACAGTGTAAAATCTCCGTGGAAAATTTTTCCTCCTCCGGGAGAGGTTAGCGTGCCTTTGAAGCTTATTGGAATCCAGGATCCGGGCAACGACCTGAAGTCTGGCGGGGCTCCCTAATCTCGTAAATATGGAGGATATTAATTCCTTCTCCAACGGTGGTCTCCAAAGTGGAGGGCCACTTTTAGGGGCTCAGCAGAAATGGAAGGCTACCCTAGACTTTTAATAAAAGTAAGATATTAATATAAGCCTTTGGGACTTGGCTTTGAAGAAGATGCCTCATCTTTGCAGCCCCAAATGAAAGATCAAAGTCCCCCGTTGGAATTCTGTGGGAAACGGGCAGTTGTACAATGGAGCCGAGTATTGTTTGATAGGGTCTTAATAATCCACTTCTCATTTAGGCCCCTGCAGACAGTTGAGATTGTGGAGGCGGGGGTGACTCTGCAAGCCCGTCATGAACAGGGAACGTGACCGTTGTATTGTTGTGGGGTACTTTCCCAAGTGCTTAGGATAGTGCTCTGCACACAGTAAGTGCTCAGTAAAGGCGATGGATTGATTAATTGATAAAAGGACATGAGCAAACTCAGAAAGAAATCCTTTTTATGAAATCCTGTTTGTGGGTCATCTTTAGGCGTTTCTGCAGAAGACAACACCACAACGAGACACCCAGCGAGGAATCACAAAACTGATGTCAAGTTGAAGGCCGACTCGTCTGTTGCTCTGGCCTCCATGGATGCCTTCAAAGGTGCAGGAGACCCAGCACATCAACAGGTTTCCAAATTTCCTATTTCATCCGAATTTCTAATCAGTCAAACTCGGAGGAATGTGATTGTAGAGTTATCCTAGAATTATGGACTGGAAGAGTCCACTAGAATTAGGGGAAGTAGTGTGGCCTGGAAAGAGCCATGGGCCTGGAAGTCAGAGGATCTGGTTCCAATCTGGGCCCCACCGCTCGTCGGTAGTGTGACTTCGGTCAAGTCACTTATCTTCACTGGGCCCCAGTTTCCTCATCTGCAGAATGGGGATTAAATGCCTGTTCTCCCTCCTACTTAGACTGTGAGTCCTTTGTGGGGACCTGGTTACCTTATGTTTGCCCCAGCTCTTAATATGGTGCCTGGCATATAGCAAGCGCTTAATAAATACCACAGTTAAGAAAATTAGAACTCTTCTAATCCATCCTCCGGTCTCCGGCTTCAGCCACGGTGATTTGGCATGTTGCCCTCCGGCACATCTATTAGGGATTGCTGGCCCCTGCTTCAGCCTGGCTCAGGCTTCGGAGCAGGTCAAGAGGGCCATTTGCCTAGGTTTCAGAAATAGCCAAGAATCCTAGAGAGGGAGTCGAGGGACTCTGTCGTCACCCAAATTCAAGAAAGGTGCCGGGCAAGCAGTTCAGCAGTTCACCATCCAGTTATTCATGTCACAAGGCAAGCCATCTCACTTCTGTGCCTCTGTTTCCTCAACTGTAAAATGAGGATTAAAGCCTGCTCCCTCCTACTTAGACTGTGAGCCCCATGTGTGTCATAGATTGGGCCCCAACTGAGAAACTTGTATCTACCCCAGCACTTAGAACAATGCTTGACACATAGTAAGCATTTAACAAATACCATAAAAACCAAACAAAAGTGAATCGAAGTGTTGTGGCTTAGTGGAAAGAGCCCGAGCCCCGGTAGAGGACCTGGGTTCTAATTCCAGATCCGCCTCTCATCTGCTGTGTGACCTTGGGCAAGTCACTTCACTTCTCTGTGCCTCAGTTACTGCACCTATAAAACAGGAATTAAGACTGTGAGCCCCACGTAGGACTAGGACTGTGTCCAACCCTGCTTATCATGTATCTGCCTCAGCGCTTTGTACAGTGCCTGGCATGTAGTGAGCGCTTGACAAATCCCAAAAAAGAAAAAAATGAATCATAAAGGCCTGTGCCTGGGAAAGCCAGCTTCCCCATTGCCACACTAGCCTATGTCCTGCTTAAATTACCTCCCATAAAATGAAGAAATGGAAGGACATTCGAACCCTGTATTTATTGGGCTAATTCCTGTTCAAAGATTCGGGTCTTCCTCATGAGCATTCATTTCCACCAGTTAGCTTCCAGGGCATGAAACTTTTTAATATTCAGTGGCTGTGGGAAGCAATAGGGAACAAGTGAGGAAAATTAGGGGAAATGATTTTAGGTGGAAGAGAAGTTGGTGTCCAATGAAGTTGTGGGAGGAAAGAAAGGGAGGAGAGAAATTTGGGGGGGCTTAATGTCTTGGGGTAGAACTGTCAGCCCTTCCTAAAAATTCACCAGCTTCCCCTTCCATAGTCTGTTAGCACCTCTTGAAATTTAAAAACTTTCAGCCCAAGTTCCATTAAGAATCTTTTCATGCACTTTTTTTTTTTTTTTTGAAAAGTGTATGGAATATCAAGCACCTACTTGAAAAAGCCCAGAAAAATTTAGCATATTTAACCTGCAGTCTGAAACACAAAGTGCTTCCAGACAACTTACTTTTAATTTAATGAAAAAAAAATCAAAAGAAGGCAAAAAGAGCCAAATTGTATCCCGGGGAGTGGAATAACATCACTACGTCTCTCGAGGCAAGATGATCAGGAGGGTCTTGATTTCAAAAGGCTTCAAATGTGCTTTGAGCTCTTATGAGGAAATTCTAGATAAATAGACGGGTTTATTCATAAAGTCATTTTCCTAGCTGGCCATTCTGAATTGGCTTTTTCTCCCCTTGTAGTACCCGAGTGTTGGCTAGGATCCATTTATAAAAGGTTAGGTGCTCTCTTGGGCATGTGGGAGTTATATACCTACTTTAGAGCTAGTAGGGGAAAACTTACTTGGTTCCCAGCAGATTTATTCATCATAGCTTAGTCATATATTAAGAGCCTGACTAAGTTGGTAGGGTCAGAGTAAATCTGCCCAAAGTTTCATGAGAAAGTTATTTGTGTAAGAATAGCACAATTCCATTTTCTTTTGAGTCATTTTAATGTGCTCGTTGGATAATTCAGTCACTGCTTAAGGAAAGCGACCATTTTTATTTAAGGTAGGGGCAGAATTTGCAGTAAGTTTCATGATCTCAGAGGTACCCGGGCAGAAATTTGTTTCATTAAGTTGTATTTTTCAGACTTATTATTGAAATCACAGGCATTGCCATATTCACAGCAAGCATCGAGGGCCAAGGAAATGGCCTAAGAAAAAACCACAAGGGCTACTCTGGCATTCTTAGGAGGACACTAGGCCCATGGATGTCGTATCTGTGGCTGTTTTTTAAAAATTTAAAAATTTTTTATTTAATGGTATCTGTTAAGTGCTTACTATGTACCAGACACTGTGCCAAGCACTGGGGTCGATACAAGATAATCAGGTTGGACATAGGGCTCATAGAGCTCACAGTCTTAATCCTCATTTTGCAGATGAGGTAACTGAGGCACAGAGAAGTGAAGAACGGAGGTCACACAGCAGGCGAGTGGTGGTGCTGGGATTAGAACCCAAGTCCCCTGGTTCTGAAGCCTGTGCTCCTTCTACCCTGCCATCCTGCTTCTCTCAGTGACTCCCAGTAGGCCAACTGTGGGGCTGAGCACCCCTAGGGGAGATTCTCCAGAACCCCCTGGGGAGCATCTTTGAGGTGACTCCTAGAATATGAGGATAATGGCAGGCCACGCCCAGCACCAACACACAGCCCCAAATGGGAATAACAATCTCTTGAATGTGGATGACAATTTTTTTTTTTCAAAATGCTTTTGCATCATAATAGTTAGAATATTTAAATACTTACTATTGAGCACTAGCGCTGGCGTAGATGCAAGTTCAACAGAGTGGACACAGGGGCTCACAGTCTAGAGGAGGGAGAGAGCAGGTATTGAATCCCCATTTTATAGATGAGGAATTTGAGGCACAGAGAAGTGAAGTGACTTGGCCAAGTTCACACAGCAGAGAAGTGGCAGAGCCGGGATTAGAACCCAAGTCCTCTGACTCCTGGGCCACTGCTCTTTCTGCTTGGCCATGCTGCTTTTCAATTGTATTGTGTGTTCACAGAATATTTGTTGGGCAGAGAGAGCAAATACCGGATTCCTATTTTGCAGCTGTGGAAATGGAGGTAGAGAGGAAGTGATTGCCCATTCTCTGTGCTTCCTTCCAAGATAGCCCCAGGTGCGCTCACAGTATATAAAAACTCTTCGGCACATTAACTCCTTCCATCATTCACTTAATGGTATTTGTTGGTCGCTCACTGTTTGCAGAGCACTGTACTGAGCGCATGGGAGAGTACAATCCAATAGAGTTGGTAGTCACATTCCCTGCCCACAAGGACCATATGGTCTAAGAGACACCCTGCTTTGAAACTCCGACCCTTTCTCCTTCTTTGTTCTTTCCACACTACTCCTCTACAGCGACTTGTGGTCATTGTAGACAGAAGGAAAGAGCTCGGGTCTAAGAGTCCAGGAACTGGGGTTCTAGTTCCATCTCTGCCTCTAGCCTGCTGGGTGACCTCAGGCGAACTCACCTAGCTCTACGCTTCAGTTTCCTCCTCCGTAAAACAGACCTAATGCTGGCTTCTCCCTACCTCCTGGGGGTGTTAGGAAGGTGAAAGGAGAGAATGGATGGGAAAGCACTGGGGGAGAAAAAAAAATGATACAAATTGAAGACATGGTTATTGCCAAGGGCATCTCTTCTGTGTCCTCAGAAGGAGCTCAGGAATGAGTCCCAATAAGTCTTACTATCCTTGGGTCCAGAATTGCAGGGTTGGACCGAGCCGGTACTGGATGCTCATAGGAACGGTGAAGGCACTGGGCTCGGGTGACTGCTCTAATGACAATAATGGGTATTTGATAAGTGCCTACAGTGTTGCAAAGCACTGGGAAATATACAATATGTGCAGACAGTCCTCCCTTCACGGTGGAGTCGAAGCCCAGGGATGATACTCTGGGACGGTTGTACCACAGTGCTTAGCGATGGGGGGGACCCCTCAGGTGGGTGGGACCAGTTAGTTCCAGGATCCTGGGTACCCTGGAAGTTCTCAGGAACCACAGACTTTAATAATAATAATAATAATAATGTTGGTATTTGTTACGCACTTACTATGTGCAGAGCACTGTGCTAAGCGCTGGGGGAGATACAGGTTAATTAGGTTGTCCCAAGTGAGGCTCACAGTCTTAATCCCCATTTTACAGATGAGGTAACTGAGGCACAGAGAAGTGAAGTGACTTGAGTCACACAGCTGACAAGTGGCAGAGCCGGGATTCAAACCCATGACCTATGGCTTGCAAGCCTGGGCCCTTTCCACTGAGCCACGCTGCTTCTCATGAAGAGAGAGTCCCACTTTACTGGAACTCCGTGTGGTGACCGATCTTGGCAGATGCGGGTGGGAACACAGATCTCTCCCTGTGATCTGGCTCCAACTCGGGGTTCTTCTTGATGGGATTCCCGAGGGGAGTCTACATCCAGCAGTCAGAAGTATTCATGGAGTGCTTACTGTGTGCAGGTCACTGTGCTGAGCGCTTGGGAGAGTAAGATACAACGGAGTCAGTAGACATGCTCCCAGCCCAGAAAAAGTTTATAGTCTACAGGAGGAGACAGACATTATCTATACCATATCCCTGCTACTTTACTCTCTGCGAATTGCCCTTATCCCTCCTGGTTAACTTGTTTGTACCTCAGCACTTAAAACAGAACTTGATGCATGGGAAACAGCATGACCTAGTGGAAAGAGCTTGGGCCTGGGTGTCTGAGGGCCTGGGTTCTAATCCAGGCTCTGCCACTTGTCTGCTGTGCCTCAATTTCCTCATCCGTAAAATGGCGATAAAGACTATGAGCCCCATCTGGGACAGGACTGTGCCCAACCCGACTGTCTTATACCTACCCCAACCCCACTTACTAAAGTGCTTTGTTTTCCTGGCATATAGTAAAGGCTTTACAAATACCGGAATTATTATTAATTATCATTACGTAGTAAGCAGTGAACTAATACCATCGTCATCCTGGTGGTTAAAACGGATGACAGATTCAACTGCTTATTAATATGGAGATGGAAAATAGATTACTTCAAGTGAGCAGACAGCGCTGAAGAGATGAAAGGACCAGTGAAAAGCAATCTCCACCCCTGCTTTAAAAGATTCCCCCTTGAAAAGCCGTTGCTGCTATTAATAGCTAAGAAATGTTTATGCAAAAGTCATTCTTTTTTAACATAAAGCTTTTATGTCTTAGGCTGTTCATGACGGAGGAATAAAGAGTGCATCACTGAAGGATTTATGTCCCGAGGACAAGAGACGTATTGCAAACTTAATTAAAGAGCTTGCTAGGTGAGACTGAGCTTCAATTGATAATACATTGTGTCAAGACAACTCATTCTTCTTGAAATACACAATTACAAGTCCATTTTGGTGAACTCATTTTCAGTGTCATTGATCTTTTGGGGCCAACAAGTATTTCCCTAGCTGAGCTGCTAGCCCCACTAACTGAAAAAGACTTTAGAGTCAGAACGATATTTCACCTTGTCATTTTTCTTTTTTGCTTGCTTAATTTGAAATCACAGACTTGGTTGGAGTGAACCTTTTCAGAAGTCATCTGTCAGGAGGAAAAGTTTTGAAAACTGAATTACACCATGAAGAAAGTTGGGATTGCTGTGATCAGTCACAGCAGTTGTCCTTTGATCTGTCTAGTTAGCTTCGCTTGAATATTTGAACAGATAAGGGGAATAATTTCATTGTTGTCTCTTGTAAGAGTGTCCTTGTCACTTTCCTAACCGCTAATGCTTTCTGAGAGGGGGAGAGTTGAATTTTGCGAGGTGTATTTCTCAGCTGCCTCATGGCAGCAACCTAATTCATTATTGATCTATATGCAAAAAGGCAACTAAACTTTGCCATACTGATTCACGTTTCTTTTTGTGCCTGATTTCTTTGGAGAAAAGACTGCCTAGGTCTTGAATCTCTCAGTGGTTAGCCACAAAATTATCATCGTTATACATGAATGGTGAGCCTTCCTATTTCCTAAAGATAAGTAGTCTCATTTACGGAAAAGGCCTATCAGAAAGTTTCGATAGGGGTGATTTTCCTTTGTCTCTGGTTCTAAAACATGGGCATAAGTCAGTATTCGGTCAGACCAACAGCCTAGCCGGCCAGTGATCTACATTGATTTGCGGCAGCAGGCTCCTGGGAGGAATCGTGTGATGGTCACCTTCTCTGATGTTAATCCTATTGTTTAAGAGGCATATTATTTAGCATTCTCTCTGTGTCCCTGACTTTTCCTCCGGTAATCTGTCACTGGTGCCCTGTCCACGAATGTATCCAGCCCCTTTTAACCTGCCAATATTTTGTTCCGTGTGACTTTCTGTGGTAACAAATTCTGTTTCCATGACTTTACAATTTACCATGTGATAGTTGGAGTCAGGGTATTTATAGAGCACCTCTTGGATGCAGGGTGCCATGTTACAATATACTACTATGTCTGGGAAAGTACCCCGGGAGCATGAGATACAAGAGGAGCATACCTTGTAATGAGAATGGTGGAATTAGACTAAATAAAGGGCTGGACTAAGGACTGAGAGAGGGTGTAAATAAATACGTAAGTGGTAGGGATGGCGAATGGGTTGATGTGCCGGGGGACTTAATTGGGTAAATTTTGTTGGAGGAGGAAGAATTTTAGTACATCTTTGAGGTTGGAGGAGCAGGGGAGGGAGGGATTAGTTGGGGAGGGAGTCCCAGGTTGATGGAACGACATGACTGAAGAGATGGTGGTGGCGTGAAGTCAAGAAGCAGGAATGGCCAGCAGGTTTGCTTGAGAGGAACAAAGAGGTGCTGATATGAAGATGGGGAGAGTCTTGTATCTGATTGTAAAGAGTTTTTCCTCAATGTGGAGGAAAATGGGAAGGCATTGTAGGATTTGGAGGAGAGGGAACCATTGTCGAAGAGGTTGAGAGGTCAAGGAAAGGGAACCAATGACAAAGGAGGCTGAGATTTCAAGGAGAGGAAACCTGTGTCAGCAACAGAGAGGTCGAGGAGGATTCTAATGGATCCTATTGAACTTGGCTACAAGGATGTCATTGGTCAATCAATCTATCATATTTATTGAGTACCTATTGTGTGCAGGGCACTGTACTAAGCACTTGGGAGAATACAAGATAACACAGTATGCCCGTTCCCTGCCCCCAACACTCAGTCTAGATAGATTTATGAAGGGTCAAAATCCTGACTGAAAGAAGCCAAACAGAATTTTTGAAGAGGAAATCTAAGAGTATGGGCAGGAGTGGGAACAGGGAGATCAAGCAATAGCTGGAGGGGGCTTTGAAATCAAGAGAGGGCTTTTTTTTTTTTTTTTAAGAGGGAGACTCAAGTATGCTTGGAGGAAGAAGTTTCTTTTTATGGGGATTCCTGGGGCTAAACTCTTCGTACAACTTGGGAGTCTGCCGTATACGATTTGCTGACATCCTAGTATCAGTAAGCCCACTCCTGATGATAACCTACAGTTACTTCGATAAGTCAGTCTCTTAGCCATCCTAGCCCCTCTTCTTCCCACTCTACCTTGCTCCCAGAAGTTTTCCTGCTTCTGTTTCCTTTGGAACCCTGCAATTAGCCAGTTTTCTTCTGTGTCCCGCCTCTCCCCACAAGCCATTTTTTACAAAATAAACCTTAAAGATGCCAGTGGCTACTCCTGCAGACCACTTGTGCTGCATCTTTGCAAACACCTATGCACAGTGACACTCTTCCTTCCCCTATCTCTTTATCCGAGCTGTGAAAAAGGAACCAGGGACAGATTGAGGTGGGAAAGGAGTTCAGCCATCAGGGCCGTTGTACCATCTCTCCTCTTTCCCTTGTGGGCTCACTTTTAATGACTGGGGTGGAGAGGAGGGGCTAGACAGTCCGGGGAGGCAAAATGTGATGTGATTGTGTGCTGCGGCAACAGCTATTGCGACCAGTGAAGTTTGCACAAAAAATCCTGGAGCTCCGGGCCAGTATACCTGGGAAGATAGGGAAACGGGAAGCTGCTAAGAACTGGGAACGGGCGTGAGGGGATTTACTGTCTAATATGTTTCAGAACTAGTATTGCAACAGCTCTGAAGTTCATTGAAGTTCATGGGGAAATGTACCCCAAGATTCAGCTACGTTTTTGAGGAGCATAACATAGCTGTATCACGTTATATGCCTACACTTGTTTCGACTGTATCATCTTCAGGATTCAGTGGGCTCCCTCCAGGAGTTTGTCGATTTGTCTTTTCCCGCCCCCCCAGCTTTGTCTTTTTTGAGTCTCTCCTTCTGTGAAAGCGGCTTCATCCCCTGATCACATGGGTTTACCTTTTTCAGCACCAGATTTGTATAATATAAATAAAACAAATGATGAAAGCTTGAGCTTTATTCCCCTGAGTTGGTTTATTTCATTAGCCATGTGGACCCTTCTTAAATGTGATTGTCTTTGCAAGAAAAAAATTCCCTTGTCTCAGGTGAAGAATCATAGATGCTAGAGGACTGGTAGAGTAAATTTAGATTTGTAATCTATGTAGTAATAATAACTGGTTTTTTTAAGCGCTTACTATATGCCAGGTACTGTGCGAAGCGCTGGGGTGCATTCAAGCAAATTGGGTTGGTCACAGTTCCTGTCCCATGTGGAACTCTCTTTGCAGTCTGATAATATGCAGTCTAGGGCAATTCATTAGGCTCTTTCACCTAGAACCTCTCTTTTTACATGGCATTTCATTCATTGCCTTCAGGGGAAAAAATATCTTTATTCTTTTGAAATCTGAAGATAATACTGATCACAGTTAAATTCTGAGGCTGACCCACTGATCAACATAGCATACTGTGGGCCGGGAAAGTGTCTACCAACTCTATTATACTGTATTCTCCCAAGCTGTTGGTACAGTGTTTTGCACACAGTAAGTGGTCAGTAAATACCACTGGTAAAGTGTGAGCCCAAATTACCTCAGTGCAAATGAAGATGAAAAACTACCCTACGAGGGCACACTCACCTGTCCATGGTACTAAATTGTCATTCTTTTCCTGACATTTCATTATAGCTCTTAGGATTTGAAAATTTGGTTGGAGAGGTGTATTTTTTTTCATTAATAATGTTGGTTATTTGTTAAGCGCTTTCTGTGTGCCAGGAACTGTTCTAAGCGCTGGTGGAGATACAAGGTCATCAGGTTGTCCCACGTGGGGTTCACAGTCATCATCCCCATTTTACAGATGAGGTATCTGAGGCGCAGAGAAGTTAAGTGGTTTGCTCAAGGTCACAAAGCAGACAAGTGGTGGAGCCAGAATTAGAACCCATGACCTCTGACTCCCAAGCCTTGGCTCTTTCCACTGAGCCATCTTCCTGCAACGCTTTCTGTATTTTAGAGGTAGTTACAGTAGTATGGTAGTTCTCGCTGTTATTTTTGTCCTCTTGGTGGAGTTTTTTAGTGTTCAGGAAGGCTAGCTTAAGCATGAGGATTCTTCAAAGGAATTCCATCATAGCGTAGGGGCTAAAGTGGTTATTATAGTGAGGCTTTAGAATTGGACAGAATCTCCTCTGTTCTTTCCAAACTTACTAAAAATCCCATCTCTCTCAAAAGTAGAAATGGAAGAGAGGGTTCCATCCACCGTGAACATCCCACCAAAAAACAAACAAGAAAAACCATCCAACAAAAAAACCCCTTAGCCCTAGAAAGAAAAAAGAAATCAGAAAAAAGTACCCCCAAAGAGAATGCTGTTTCCGTTAATTATTTCCTCTCTGATGAGTTTGCCTTTTTGGAAGGGCTGTATGGCTGTAGAGTCTAGGATCCTTTGGAGACTTCACATGCAGTTAAAGTCAGGCAGGATAGTGGAGGCAAGAGCACTCACCTGAATGCCAACTTGTGCCATTTGGGCATTGCTTGGCAGCTTGAGACCAAGCGTTGACAGTTGTTGTTGTCTTATGCTGTTGGGTTGTGTCCGACCTATAGCGACGCCATGGACACATCTCTCCCAGAACGCCCCGCCTCCATCTACAATGGTTCCGGTAGTGTATCAGAAGAGTTTTCTTGGTTAAAAAAAAAAATACAGAAGTGGTTTATCATTGCCTCCTTCCCTGCAGTAAACTTGAGTCTTTACCCTTGATTCTCTCCCATGCAGTTGCCTAGCACGGGTGAGTTTTGACTTGTAGCAGATTGCCTTCCACTCGCTACTCACTGCCCAAGCTAGGAATGGAGTGGATATGCCTCTGCTTGACTTTCCCTCCTGTAGGCAAGACTGCTAGAGTACTGGAAACGCTCCAGGTGCGACCCTTAGAGGTGGATTGACTGTTATCACTCATGAAATCCCATAAAGAATTGATCTACCATTTTTTAGCTTAGCAATAAAGAACAGCAAAGCTACTAAAAGACTGGAAAGTGGCCGAGGAAACTTAATGGCAGTTCCAGAACCACCTACTGAACAACCAAGGGCCACTAAACTTCCTTAGGCCTTGGTTTTTCCCATTGGGGAAAAGGGAATAATAAAGTTAAACCCACCTCCCTGGTGGAACTATGAAAGAGGGATGGAGAGAAGTGCCTGAAAAATCCTAGATCATCCTGATAATCCTGATAATAATAATGCAAATGGTGGCTCCCCCTTTTGTTGTCACTGCAAAGCTTTTGGGGATCGAGAACAAAGGGCCAATCGCAAGCTGACTGCTTTACACCCGGAGCAAAGGCTGGAGACAAACCACTCTTGGCGATCCGCTGCCAACTACCACGGTTAAGAACCTTGGTGAGTAAAGAATTACTCCGAGGGGATAAACGAGGCCAAAACAAGTTTATTTCACTCCCAACTCCCAGCCCCCTGTCCGAATTATAGCTCCAGGAATTTAAAAGTGGCCAGTGATCCCTCGAGGGAAGGGAAGTGGCGGCCAAGTCCTTTGTTTTTCTCCTCTTATACTTTGTTGACATGCCTGTAGGCATTGTCGCTTCCTGATTGGCCTGAGTGTTTGTGGAGACTCCAGGTCAGCTTGCCTTTTGATGACAAACCGTTATTCACTGTTAGGTGCTGGGAGAAACCTCACACTTGGGGCTTGAAGCTCCCCCTAATGTCCTCTCCCATAGTCAGTATACCTGCCTTGAACTGCCCACTCGCTGTTTTTGGGTCATCCCTCTCTATTCGCCCATGGCCACCCTTCCTCATCATTGAGTGAATAAGAGAGTAGAAGATGAGCAAATAAGAGGACATTGGTCCTAGTATAGCTTGCCGAGCACTTTACAGTTTTTGGCTCTGCAGTCTGTCTCCCAATATTCATCCTGACTCCCTTACTTTTCCCATTAATGTCAAAAGCCATGATCGAAAGAGGAAAACCTTTCTCTTAATTTCAAGCATACGGTCTTTAAACTGTCATTTTAAAAATAAAGAATTCCTGATACAACAGTTCAATAATGGCAATATTAGTACTCCTTCAGTACTGTTGGAAATATTTTACTAATACCCTCTCACCTGCTTCCAAGTCTACTTGAGAACTCCCTTCACTGACCTCATGGTTTGAGGTAGCAGGATTTAGCAGAAGGTGCCCAGATGTGGGATTTAGAAGGCTTAGGTTCCTGTCCCAACCCTGCCACTGGTCTGCTGCTGCATTGTCACTGAACCTTTATGTGCCTAGTTTCCTTCTGTATAAAAAGGTACTTCTTCCTGTTTCTCTCTGCACCACAGGACTCTTGGGAGCTAAGATCAGATAGTGGACGTGAAAACTCTGGACCGAAAGCTTGTTTCTAGACTGTAAGGTCATTGTGGGCAGGGAATGTGTTTCTTTATTGTCGTATCATACTCTCCCAAGTGATTAGTACAGTGCTCTGCACACAGTAAGCGCTCAATAAATACAACTGAATGAATGAATGAAAACCCATAAGACAAGTAAAAATGTCATCACATTACCATATGTACTCTTATAATTTCCCCACTCTTTGGCATAATTTCCTGCAGCCCCAAACAGGGGTGGGGGTATTACGTGGGGGCCGTATAAGAATCGAATCTTACAATTCATTCATTTTCATCATTCATTCAGTAATATTTATTGAGTGCTTACTGTGTGCAGAGCACTGCATCCCGACTGGATTATTGTGTCAGCCTCCTCTCGGATCTCCCTTCCTCCTGTCTCTCCCCACTCTGTTCTATTCTTCATTCGGCTGCCCGGATCATCTTCCTACAGAAACGCTCTGGGTATGTCATTCCCCTCCTCAAAAACCTCCAGTGGTTGCCTATCAACCTTTGCATAAAACAAATTCCTCACTCTTGACTTCAAAGCTCTCCATCACCTTGCCCGCTCCTACCTCACCTCCCTTTCTTTCTTTCTTTCTACTGTCCACCCCGTACATTCCGCTCCTCTGCCACTCACCTCATCACTGCCCCGGTCACACATGTCCCGCCGCCGACCCCGGCCCATGTCCTACCGCTGTCCTGGAATTCCCTCCCTCCTCACTTCCACCAAACTAACTCTCTTCTCCTCCCAAAGCGCTCCTGAGGGCTCACCTCCTCCAAGAGGCCTTCTCAGACTGAGCCCCCTTTTTCCCCCCCACCCTCTGCTCCTCCCCCTTCCCCCTTCCCCTCAGTACTGTGCTCATTTGTATATATTATTTATTAACCTATTTTGTTAATGACATGTACATCCCCTTGATTCTATTTATCTAGATGATGTTGCCTTGTTTTTGTTTATCTTTTGCTTTACTGTCTGTCTCCCCCATTTAGACTGTGAGCCCATCATTGGGCAGGGATTGTCTCTATTTGTTGCCGAATTGTACATTCCAAGTGCTTAGTACAGTGCTCTGCACATAGTAAGTGCTCAAATACTATTGAATGAATGAATGAACTGTACTAAGCCCTTGGAAAGTACAATATAGCAATGAAGAGAGGCAATCCCTGCCCACACAATAAGGGGAGGAGGAGAAAAAGAGAAGCAAAAAAGAGGGGAGAAGGAAGAGAAAGGTCAGAGTGCACTTGAGACTGGGCTGTCTTACTTTTATTGCACTCTCCCAAGTGCCGCATACAATAAGCTCTCAAGGAGTTGACCTCCTTCCCTTTCCACTGCCTTCTCGCAAATTCTGTGAAGAAGCTTCCCTTCCCTGGCATGAGCTGGCTGAGCTACATTATCAAGTTCTGACCCATTTCCTTTTCTTGCCCTGGAGGAATTTGTACATCTCAGGGAAGAAACTTCCTTCCCCGGCATGAAGTGGTTCTGCTGCATTTGTAGTCTTCTGACCCATCTCCTCTCCTTCCACAGAGTACACATGTCTCGAAGAAGAAACTCCCTCCCCTGGCATGAGCCTGTCTCTGGCATTTTAGTGCATTCTGATCAGTGCGATCTAGGATCCTTGTAATTCTCAGTGCCTCAGTTTTGTCATCTGTAAAATGGAGATTGAGTGTGAACACTGTGTGGGAAATGGATGGTGTCCAACTTGATTAGCTTGTATCTACGGTGCCTGGCACATAAGTGATTAACAAATACCATTAAAAAAATCTCCTGGTACCAAGAAAAAATTCTTTTATTCCTCAAAAAGTAGGATGAGGAAATTATCAGGTAGAGGCAGTTATACAAGTAAATATGGTATTTGTCTGGTGGTATGGGCTAGGCAATACTCTGGACAAAATCCCCTCTCCTAAATCAAAAGGAATCTCTCCCCAGTGGCTGGTCCTTAGGGAGACCCTCTTATGCCCCATTCTGTTTTCCTGGAGCCACCAAAATGGGTAAATGAGAAGCAGTGTGTCCTATTGGAAAGACCATTGGCCTGGGAGTCAGAGGATCTGGGTTCTAATCCTGACTCTGCCACTTGTCCGCTGGGTGACCTTGGACAAGTCACTTCTCCATGTCTCAGTCCCCTCATCTGCAAAATGGGGGTTAAGTACCTGACTTTAACTGTGGGTCCCATCTTGTATCTACCTTAGCACTTCAAACAGTGCTTGCCACACAAGTAAGCATTTAACCAATACCAATATTATTATTTGCTCTGCAAGCTGATTTAATTTTTTTTCCCCACACTCTCTCCCCACCTGCAAGCCTCAACCTTTGGGGTCCCAGCAGCGCTTAAGTTTAAATGTTGACTGAGGGCCGAGTGTTACTATCACCAATCTACTTAAAAACCTCAGTAAAAATTGAGGGGCCGGGGTTCACTGCCGTGGCCCAGGCCACACCCTCCTAGTTTACTCTAAACAGAAGTGGCAGCTCCCTTTGGGACCCCCGTAGAGACCCCCTGGGACCGTGACTTTAAATTGAAATGCTGCTCTTCCTTACAGTCAATGGGGGATTGGAAAAGTGTGCCAAGGCAGCAGCTAGAAGTGCCCACTTCTCTGGTTTCGTGCCAGCGTTGCCCAGCCCTGGAGCCTCCCTGCAGAGCTGGGGAACATCTCCCCCATCACCCAGCAGGACGCCCCCGTCACCTGGTTCCCATCAGGGGAGGGCAAATGCCGCCTGCCAAGCTCTTTTATTCCGGTTGGGCTCTCGGCCAGCTGCTTCTGCCAACGGCAGCTGGTTCCTTGCTCTGTGCCAACCCCAGACACTGGTAGTCCCCTCGTGGCCCACCACGATCCGGAAACCAGCGGTGGGAGGGGTTGACTAGCTGTATTCACAGTTGGCTTGGCTCGGAGTCAAGGAAGCGCTGCTCTGGGCCCAAGTGTCTGTCCTTTTGGAGTTGGGCATCCTCCTCCTCCTTCCTTCCCACCCCACCCATTAGCCAGCCCACAGTCACAAACGATGGCAAGTGGTCTTTGGGGCCAAATATTATGGTGGTATTCTTTTCTAGCATTTCCTACAAGTGTCAAGCACTGTACTAAGCACTGGGATAGGTTATAATATCAGAATAGACACAGTTCTTGTTCCACATGGGGTTCACAGTCTAAGCAGAAGGAAGAACAGATGATGATGATGATGATGATAATAATAATAACTGTGATGTCTAAGTGCTTGCTAGGTTCCAAGCACTGTTCTGAGTGCCGCGGTAGATACAGAGTAATCAGGTTGGATGCTGGGGTAGATACAAAGTAATCAGGTTGGGCATAGTCCCTGTCCCACATGGGGCTCCCAGTCTTAAAACTCATTTTACAAATGGGATAACTGAGGCATAGAGAAGTGAAGTGACTTGCCCAAGGTCATACAGCAGACATGTGTCAGAGCCGGAATTAGAATCCAAGTCCTCTGACTCCCAGGCCCGCGCTCTTTCCGCTAGACCGTACTGCTTCCCGACTCAGATGATGAGTCCCCCACTTTACAGATGAGGAAACTGGGGCACAGAGAAGTTACGTGACGTGCTCCAGGTCACACAGCGGGCAAAAACAAAACTGGCATTAGAACCCAGGCCCTCTTTATTCCCAGGCCCAATTTTTATTTTTTTTTATTTTTATGATATTTGTTAAGCACTTGTTATGTGCCAGGCACTGTTCTAAGAAACTAGGGTAGTTACAAACTAATCATTTTGGACACAGTCTATATCCGACATGAAGCTCGCAATCTTAATCTCCATTTTATGGAGGAGGTAACTGAGACATAGAGAAGTGAGAATGTGTGTATTGTTATATTGTACTCTCCCAAGTGTTTACTACAGTGCTCTGCACATAGTAAGTGCTCAATAAATGCGATTGAATGAATGAATGAAAAAGGTCATGCAGCAGACAGATGGCAGAGTCACAATTAGAACACAGGTCTTTCTGACTCCCAGGCTCGTGCTACCATTTTCTTTCCACTAGGTCGCACTGCTTCTCTAATAATTGTCCATCCCTGCTATTATACGGGCCCCATCAGACAACCAGAAAGCCAGTTATTTTCATTAAATTCATCTGGGACTTCAAAGTGCTTCACATGAATCGATTACCCTGTTGATCAGTCATAGCAGAAAGGAGGTACACCTTATTCTTGATTGTGTTGCAAAAGCAGACCCGAAGAGATGTAAATTTCATTTCTCCTAATGACCTCTCCGTAGGAATAACTCCAAGCATACCCCAGTTGCTAAGCTAAAGTGTCACCCAGATAATTTTCAGAAGCTGGAGCTCTACTTAATTGCTGACTTCAAACTGATTTCATGTGTGTCTGGTTAAGTTTTCAATTTTTAAAGTTTCTCCCTCAAGTTTGGAAAAACAAGTGTAAAATCAAGTTAATAAAAATAGAATTTGTTTGTTCTTGACACCAGGGTAAAAAAAATCAAATAAAATGATCTGCAACCGAAGATGACATGGCCATTGGCAGTTTGTGAGATTTAAGAGTTTTTAGGTTGAAGATAGATAAGTCCATTAAAAGATGTGACCCTAAAGAAATTAAATATTTAATGAAGAGAAAGATATTCATGATTAGAAATGGCATAACGAATCAATTAAAGATATATAACTCTTTTTTGGGCAAAAGTAATGAAAATATCAAAGAGCGTTATCAATAGAATTCCGCTTTAAGGAACTGAGGCATTCAGATGGGAAAACAGTCATGCATTAGTTTATTCTTGCTGCTTTTTATTCTCAGCACACTAGGCCTGTGAAATTGATGAGAATGAAAGAATCCTTGAAAAGAAATGTTTCTTCCCCCCTCCATCCTGCCCCCAGAATCTGATAATGGCGTGCTTGTGATATAATGGGAAAAGTTTCATTTCTACTCTTATCCAACAGCTGCTTCCTTCCCAATAGTTTTCCATAAACTAATGCTATGCAATTTCACAGACCTTCTTCCTGTTGCTATTTATTCTCAGCACACAGATTATTTCATACTTTACTTTTGTTTGGTGGCTACTTGTGTATGTAATTGAGGGATTTTTTTTTTTCCTGAAAGTGCATCTATACCTTTGGATTTTACCCATTATTTTTTCATCCATAGATTTGCCCATAATAAAAATGGCAAAACACATTCACTTATGAATCCATTTTTCTGCAGCTTGAAACAGTAGGCTTATTAAGAGGGAAAAAATCAATATTAACTATGGTTATGTACCTGTGATTTTTATACTGAGGTATATATATGTACAATCAGAGGGGAGAAAGTGGTGGGAATAAGAGCAAACTCTGGGTTTTTTTTTTTCTCCCAGCTGTGTCGTTAAACAGCTGTTCTATTAAGCATCATATTTAAACCTTTGTGCTTCCCTATTTTGAAAAGGAAAATACTACAATGCTCTCAAAAAGCCCAGATCAGGTGAGATCTTAATGTTGAGCTGTACATTTACTCTGGTTTCTTGCTTAGTACACAATAGCTGCCTATTAATTCAAACTCTCCATCTGGGTCCCATAGCTAAAGAGGTCTGAAAAAGAACCTCTTAGCCCTGTCTCTCCCCCACCCTACCCCTCTCTCGATGGGCTGGTGATCCACCCTGCCTAGAATTCTGTCTCTCGCAATGGTGCCCTCACCCTCTTTTCACATCCATTTTCTTTCCTAATTTTTCCTCAAATCTATAAGAATTCTAAACTTTCTCTCTAGCTTCCACAGCTGGTCCCTCTCATAGCCCACAGTGGACTGAGCAGTCCTAAATTTATCTCTTGGTCCTATAAACATTTTCTGCTGTGGGAAATATTTTTTTTTCCTCCCCTCATTCTAGAAGTGTGAGTTTTAGTGTTGCTTTGTCTGTCCTGTTGTGATTTTGTAGATTTCAATCCCATCCTTCCTCTCTCTGGACAACATGGCTAGTGGAAAGAGTATGGGCCTGGGAGTCAGAGGCCACGGGCAGCTTTCCCACGTACCTGCTCTGTGACCTTGGGCAAGTCACTGAACTTCTTTGCGCCTCAGTTTCCTCACCTGTAAAATGGAGATTCAGTACTTATCTCCCTTCTAGGGTCCCCATTTGGGACCTGATTACCTTGTATTCTACCCCAGCGCTTAGTACTGTGTGTGTTTGTGTGTGTGTGTAGTTGGGAAGAGGAACAACTGGTGTGGATGGTAGGTGGAACCAGCGTGGTCTGATGGGAGTCAGAAGGCCTGGGTTCTAATACCGGCTCTACCACTTGTCTAAGTACTAGAGTAGATAAAAACTAATCAGGTTGGACATGGTCCCTGGCCCACATGGGGCTCATAGCCTTAATCCCCATTTTACAGGTGAGCGAACTGAGTCACAGTGAAGTGACTTGCCCAAGGTCACACAGCAGACAATTGGCGGAGCTGGGGTTAGAACCCAGGTCCACCCGGCCAGGCAGCTGCTTTGTGCGTGCGCAATCTGCTCCTTGTCTCAATTTGGGGAAGGGAGAGAGGCCTTCCCATTGTCCTATTTTTACACTTGCTTCAGAGTCAAGGTTGTTGGAGGTAAAGAGGAGAGACAAAGTGGGAATTGTATGGAGCCAAAGGAGTGGGTATCGGTCATCTTCAAGAGGCTTGGTGATACTAGGCACCATGAAGGCCGTATTTGGTCTGCATTGGAGTGGGCTGCCTCTGGCTGGAAGACCTTCTTTTTGCCTAAGGGTTCTGGAAATTGTTGAGGTGGAAAGGGAGCCAGAGTGGTTGGCATGAACTTGGCAGTTGGATGACTGCCAAACATCCCAAGTTAGGCTGTAAATCTGGACAGTGCCATCTAAGTAGAAACAGAGTATTAATCAGTGATATATTTTTTTTATGGCATTTATAAGCACTTACTCTGTGCGAGACACTATACTAAGTGCTTGGGATAGATACAAGCTAATTAGGTTGGAGACAATTCATATCCCACATGGGGCTCACAGGCTTAATCCCCAGTTTACAGATGAGGGAACTGAGGCACAGAGAAGTGAAGTGACTTGCCCAAGATCACACAGCAGACGTGTGGTGCACCCAGGGTTAGATCCCAGCTCCTTCTGACTCCCAGGCCTGTGCTCTATCCAGTACGCCACGCTGCTTCTCAGTTGAACACTAAGTATTATTGAATTCTTTCTCTGTGCAGAACACTGAACGAAACGCTAAAGAGAGTAGAGTGCAGTGGAGTTGATAGACACAATCCCTACCCACAGTACCACCGTGTTTTGCCATTCACGATTTTTAAAGGAAAAGAGAAGTAAACACTGTACTATAATCAACCTTGGTTGCATTAAACCCAAGCTTAAAGAAATTGTCAAAGCTTTGAGACAATTGTGGCTGCCTGTCTAATCTTGATATATTTGACCACATTATAAAGTGACCCAGTGGAATGAAAGTTTTTTAGGTTTCTTATAGCTATACTGTCAAATAATCCACAGTTCCCCAAAGACCACCAGTACACTAACTCATTTGAGGGCAGGGTTCTGTGTAAGGCTCAGATGCTCTGATTTTCCCCAGAGGACAACTTGATATTTTTCTCTGACATTCCTCAGAAGAAAAAGAGAATGTGCAGCAACATTAATTTCTTCTTATAAAATTAGTAGAACATTATTATTTTATATTTATTCAGTTCTACTCTTTTTTAACCTAATCATATTTTCATTTGACATAATTAAAAGTACTTTGCAGTGTAATAGGAAAGTTAAATTTTAATTTTTCATAGACCATTGAGAGTGGGGGTTTTTTCCTCCCCCTTGGAAGCCTCCATAGAATTTTTTGTGGCATCAGAGCATTGCAAGAGAGTCTTCAAAGATCCTTTCAATATTTTTCAACTAGGGAATGAAATATAGTCAGATCTGAAATCTTCTAGAAAAACACAGGCATTCCAAAAACTTTAAATGGTGTGTATATGGTGGGGGGAAGCTCTTGGGGTAGATCTAGCCCAAGAGCTCCATGTTGAATAGGTTCCCCGAACCACAGGTCGTCCTGTGTGTGCTTTGGGCCAGGTGGGCCAGTGAAGTAAGAGGGGCATCGTCACCATCATCATCTTCGTCGATGGTATTTACTGAGCACTCACTACCTGTAGAGCATCGTCCTAAGTGCTTGGGAGACTACAGAACAACAGAGTTGGCGGACACATTCCCTGTCGATGACGAGCCAACAGTCTAGAGCACGGGGCACGTCAGCCTGAAGATGGAGGATGCCACTCCTTAGCTAAATCCCCCAGGGCATCTCAGCAGAGCTCCGGAATCCGCATCAGTCATGAGCTCTTAGCCCAAGTAGATCTCACGTTCTGCTTCCGTCAAGTTGCCAAGGCCTGCCGAAGTTATAATTAAAGACAGGTAGTCCTTTTTGAACTGTAGGCTGCATATTTCAGAGTCCTGCACAGGGGCAACTTTTTCCACATTGTATCTGTGGGGAAATATTCAGAGCCACTGTTTATGGGAGGAATTTCTTTGTGACCAAACGGCTGTAAAATAGTGGACCTTTGGACCTGACCTTTGGGGGAATCCTGAGTGTGTGAAATATGTCTACCCCAGCACTTAGAACAGTGCTCGGCACATAGTAAGCGCTTAACAAATACCAACATTATTATTATTATTATTATTATTAGGGTGGCCCTGAGTGTATATAGATTTAAATGGTATTTGCTTATATGAGCTATTTCCTCAGTTTTAATTCTAGTTAAGACTTTATTATTGCTATTATTGCTATATTCTTTGAGTATCCAGTAGAGAGGGGAAAGCACAGAGCCATGGGAAGTTGACAGCCAGCAGAGTTCTTGGCTGGGATGTGTAAAAATTTACCGTGATTCACCCATGACAGAATATAGTTGCTTGTTACTCTGCGGTCTGAGAAACCTCAAATGAAAAATGTGTATCGTGACACATGGTTTATTGTACTTAGACCCAAGGGTAGAGTTATTGAACATAAATTGAACAAGGAGACAGATTACACTTGGTATCAAATCTTGAGATTGCTTTATTGACTTGCTCTCTGTACTAAAGCCCAGTAATAATCCGTTTGCTCATATTAAGTATGGTAATGGGCCACAAGGAAGCCAAGGAAGCCATGCGTATCTGTAGATAGTCTGATAGGAGAATTGTTGCCGTCTGTAGTTAAAATAGCTTATTAATTTTGCTGCTTCGCAGAGCGGAGTAACTAGAAAAGAATAGTCAAATCACAACAACAGAATGGCAGAGAAAGCTGATTAAGTAACTATTGTTTGACAACAGTGATTTTTTTTCCTGATTCTCCTCAAATATCTCGTATACTTTTCACCAAGATTTAGTCGATCTCTAAATCTTGAAGATTCTTCCTCAGACATTTGCCCTTTCCTTTTCATCTTGAACCATCACCCTGATTCAAGCCTTCACCTGCCCCCAGCTTATTTACTGCGCTTTCTTCCTCAAGCATCTCCTGCCTTTACTCTATCCTACATACAGCCATGCTTTTCAATTTTTTAAAAATGCTTACCCCAAACCATACCCAACCCTCATTAGAAATCACTCTATTATTTTCTGGAATAAAACAGAAACACATAACCATTGGCTTCCAGGCTTTCCATTAGCAGTCTCTGACTTCTCTACTTTCATAGTCTGGCTCTCCCAGGTTTGCGGATTTACCATGTCTGTCATTACTCGCTGTGTCTTCCAGTTCGGCTAAGACCAGACGGAGAGGAAGAAGGAGGCCAGGAGAGGCACTCTGGTGCCTCTCTCTGAGGGAAGAAGGGCAAATACTTAGCTGAGCCAGTCAGATAGGATTGTGGGGGGAGCAGGACCGGGAGGATCAGGTGTTTGGTGGAGAAGACCCTCGGCCATCTTGAGAGAGAGGTGATAGCAAGCCTGAGAGAGCATGATACAGGAAGAGCTCGTGCTGTGGACTCTGGATGGACACAGGGCACAGGGAGGGATCAGATAGGAGCCCTGATTAGGGTTAGGTCATCCTGGAGATTCAAGGTCCGGAGGAGCAAGGATACTGTCCCTGAGGGGGAGAAAGGACATTAAGAAACCCGTCGTCTGAGTCCCTCTGAGAGGGGGGGACTGGGCCCTGGGATTCTCTGAGAGAAGAAGGGAAAGGACCAGATGATCTCGAGCCCTGTGGGGCATCTATAGGGAAGGACTGAGGGTCCTGAGGGGGAAGAGTCTTAGATTCAGGGAAAAGAAGGCAGAGTGAACTGAGTTTTTCACTGTTACCGAGTTAAAAAAACAAGCACGAAATATTGTTGAGATCTCAGATCTTGGTGTCTGCCTTTGGTGGGGGCTGGGGGGCTGTTCGGGGTGCTGGGGAGACAGGTGGATCTGAGAATATGCATGACAGGAGGGAAGGCTTTCTCTGCGAACCGCTGCGGGCAGCCCCGGGAGGAGGGTGGTCATTTAGGCCTCAATGATTCTTTTGCCTTCAGGGAGATGCTTGGGGTTCAAATGAGTGCTGGTGCGGCGATATGGGTACACGGGCGTGGGGTGCACAGAGCTGGAGCTCCCCAAGCCTATTTTGGAAGAACCAGGGGGGTTTAGGACTGAGAGCTTCTAAAGTGTTTCTGGGGACACTCTCGGCTGGGATTTAGGGCAGAGAATCCCTGGTAATGTCCCACTGACACCTCTCCCCCTGCATTAAACTCCCTCCTCACCCAGATCCTCCAAACCATCTCCCTTCCCATCTTCAAAGCCATCCTAAAAAGGCACCTCCTTCTAGGGCCCTTTTCTAACTAACCACCCCAACCTTCCATGTCCTACAGTTCTCTCAATGTACGCTCCCATTATGGGTTTTGGTTAGAAAGTGACAGCAGAATTAGGGAAAGTTCTTCTGACAACGTGTCTGTTTGGACTGAAGGCAGTGAGGGGTTGGGAGAAACAATTGTGCATACGTACCTGGTGTTGGACGTGGGGTGAAGGCTGCAGGGCAAGTTTCCTTAATGCATGGTTTTTCAAGAACGCAAACTCTGTGTTCTAGGAGAACTGACTGTATTGTTGAGTAATTCCATTCCAACAGCCTCCTAAACACTCATGTAGATAGATCTGTTTAATAGTTATCTACTTAATCTCCCTTTTGTTTTCATATTCTTCTCTGTCTTCCTACTCTTTTTGGCCATTTGGTGATTTGTGTTCACTCTCTTCCCTCCATTAGATGGAAAGCTTTGTGAGGGCAGAGGGAACCTTGTGTTTTACTACTGAGATATGTTTCAAAATGCTTAATTGGCCCACATAAGGCAATAAGTAAATATGGTTGATGATTGATGTAGCAATTTCAGTGAGTTTTCTGTTGTGCATAGTGTAAATCCAAGACAATTTAATTGGGGAAAGTTTCATCGACTTGTATTAGATTTTCAAAATTGGAAACTACACCAAAATCCTCAAGGTACGAGCATGATTAAAATAGTTATGTAAAACATTTAGCAGTAATCCAAACAAAAATAAAATCTAACAACTTGTAACTCATGTTATCCCTTTCTCTGGGTAAACCAGAGGTTCCAATGAGTTTTGGGTTTGCCCTCAAATTGAATAAGCGAGGTACCTACCAATTATGGCATGCAGAGTGTTTCTCCAAATGATTCCTTACTTCCTAATATATCCCCAAACTAGAAAACAGGATTACTCAGTGGCTCTTACCTCTCAAGAAAATAATTTGTAGCTCTTGTTTGCAATTCTTTTCTTTCATTAGGGGAGCCCACTTTTCATTTTTTTTGAGGTATTTATTAAGTGCTTACTTTGTGTCAAGCACTGTTCTAAGCTGGGGTAGATACAAGATAATCAGGTTGGATATGTCACACAGACAATTACTCTTTCCCCTGCAAAGTTGTATTTAAGGCACATCTCCTCCAAGAGGTCTTCCTTGATTAAGCCCCCTTTTCTTTTCCCAGTCCCTTTTGGGTCACCTTGACTTTGTCTCTTTATTCATCTCCCCCCTCCGAGCTCCATAGCATTTATGTACATATCTGTGATTTATTTACATTAATGTCTGTCTCCCCTTCTGACTGTAAGCTCCTTGTGGGCAGGGAATGTTTGCTATTTATGTAGTACTCTCCCAAGCACTTAGTACAGTGCTCTGCACACAGTAAGCACTCAATAAATGTGGTTGACTGACTGTCCCACATTGGGCTCACAGTCTGAGTTAGACGAAAGAAGATTTTAATCCCCATTTTACAGATGAGGTAACTGAGGCTGAAAAGTGAAGTGACTTGCCTAAGGTCACATAGACAGGTGGCAGAGCTGGGATTAGAATGCAGGTCCTGTCTCCCAGGCCTGTGCTCTTTCCACTAGCCCACACTTGCTTCCTCTTTGAACAGAGGGGTGAACTTGGGGCAGACCTTTGAGGGTGGGATATTTAAAGTCCTGACATCTAGAGGTGGAAGTGACCGTCCGACGTCTTGCCCATGTGCTTCTCGTAGCCAGGAACTCCCTAACTCTTCCTAACCGACAAACTGCCGTTATGTCACTATCAAAGCCCTTCTAAAATCATGTGTCCTCCAAGAGCCCTAGGCTGTCATTTGCTCTACCTGCCCTCCCTCCTGGGTTGTCTATAAGCTTGGATCTGTACCCCTAAAGAACTTGATATCCACCCTACCCTCAACCCCACAGCACTTACATATAGTGTGTGTATATATATATATATCTAATATAGTCCCATTTCCCCAATCTGTAACTTCTTTTAGTGTCTGTCTCCCCCTGTAGACTGTAAGCTATTTATTTTGTTAATGAATTGTACATCGCCTTGATTCTATTTAGTTGCCATTGTTTTTACGAGATGTTCTTCCCCTTGACGCTGTTTAGTGCCATTGTTCTTGTCTGTCCGTCTCCCCCGATTAGACTGTAAGCCCGTCAAACGGCAGGGACTGTCTCTATCTGTTGCCGACTTGTTCATCCCAAGCGCTTAGTACAGTGCTCTGCACATAGTAAGCGCTCAATAAATACTATTGAATGAATGAATAAGCTCCTTGTGGACAGGGTTGGTGTCTACCTATTCTGCTGTATTGTATTCTCCCAAGCACTTAATATAATGCTCTGTACACAGTAAGCATTTAGTAAATTCCAGCCTTCGACTGAATGATTGAAACGAGCCCCTGGCTCTCACCCAGAATGCTTACTTGACCCTGGAGCCGGGCCAGGGGTTGAAACTTCCTGGATCACCTCCAGATCATTCCTAGGAAATCAGATTCATTCTGGCATTAATCAAGAACTTTGGGGCAGTGGATGGGAAGGAACTCGATGTGGCTGGCAAAGCATAGCTCAGTCCTGGAACCATTTGGGGATGGCTCAGAGTCATCTGGTACTTTTAAAAAATTTTTTTTATTTTAAGGGCACTCTGGTTCACCGTACAGAACATATAAGACCGTGGGCAAAGCCATTACTGGCCAGGTCAGCGGCCCATCCACCCAGAATCCCCATACCAGCAGTTACCCCAAAGATTGCTTGATAGAACACTGTGATGCTGATTCTCTGACATCCATCCTCCTGGTTAGGGATGGGCCATCTAAAGATTCATTTTTTCTTTCTATATCCCTAACTTTCCTTTCAGTAATCTTTGATGAAAATCTCATCTGTAATTTTATCTCTCTTCGATATTTTCTGCTTGCCCAACTTCCTCTATGAAGAAATTAAGTGACGCAGCATGTCCTAGTGGAAAGAGCATGGGCCTGGAGGTCAGGGGACCTGGATGCTTATCCCGGCTAGGTCACTTGTCTGCTGTATGACCCTGAGCAAGTCAGTTAACTTCTCTCTGCCTCAGTTTCCTCATCTGTAAAATGGAGATTCCTTATCTGTTCTCCCTCATACTTAGAATACGAGCCCTGGTTGGGGCAGAGACTGTGGCTGACTTAATTAACTTCTACTTCTACTTATTTGGGTGTTTGGCAAAGTCCCATTAAAAAAAATCATTATTAAAATCTATATGCTAATCACCTTATATTTGAAGAAGTGCATACTTCTGTTTGTTTGAATCTACTAGCTTCAAGACTGCCCCTTTGTCCTGGAAGTGAGGGATTTGGTGAACAACTATTCTCTTAATGACCATCCTGATATTGTCAACTTTTATCATGCTTCTAGTCTGCCTGCATCTTTAACTGTACAGCCCTGGTTCCTTTGAGTCTGTCCTCACTCAGAATCTTCTCAGTTTCCTCCATCATCTTGTTTTCTTTTTCTTTTTTTTTTTTGGTATTTACTAAGTGCTTACTACATGTTAAACACTATTCTAAGCGCTGGGGTAGAAACAAGTTAATAAGGTTAGACAGAGTCCCTGCCCCACATGGGGCTCACAGTCTAAGTTGGAGGGAGAACTGAGGCACAGAGAAATGAAGTGACTTTCCTCGGGTCAGACAGCAAACATTTGACAGAGCTGGGATTAAAACTCAGGTCCTCTGACTCCCAGACCTGGGCTCTTTCCACTAAATTGCCCATTTATCTAAATTAGCTACAGTTAATTGAGACTCGACCCATTTGTTGGAGTCTGGATCAAGGAACGGAGAATTCATAGCAGAAGTCTGATGGAATAGTGTATCAAGCTACAGGGTGAAATAAAATAAATAGAAGAGCTCTAGTGCCAGTGCTTCACTAGCAGGAGGTGTGGATGTGGCTGGAAGATCCAGTAAGTGACTAGCCTTTATGAACCATGCGAATGAATGTTTTTCACAGGCTGGCAGCTGAAGTTGCCTCTTGTATCTCCTATCAGCCAGTCAGCCCTATTTATTGAGGGCTTACTGTGTGCAGAACACTGTATTAAGTGCTTTGGACAGTACAATGTAACACTATAAAAGACACATTCCCTGCCCTGCCACCTTGCTTCTTGACTCTTGGGCCATCCTTAACCACTTGTCCATCAAATCTTACCTACCGTTGCTCCTTAGATCGGCCTTCCAGCAGCTCATAGCCATGCGAATTGCTTGAAGTTCTGCTTGTGTCTTTAAATCTTTCGAACACAACTTGACTGCCAGTTTCTCTACCCTTCTAGAAACAAGCTCATAAAACTCCATGTTTGAAAGCACTAGTGCCCTTTTTTGAAAAATTGAGTGGGAAGAAATTACAGGGTTATACGATAACAGTGGGGGAAAAAAAACCAGCCTCATTACTTTCTAACTTTTACAATTCCTTTCTGGACTTCAAGTAAATTCTACGCAAACCTTTCCTTATGTTAATGTCATTTTTTAATCGCAGCCCAGTTATTTATATGCTGCCGAGAAACGCAGTGTGCCACTGCCAGGAGAAAATCAAACTGCTAGAGTACATCATCCTGAGACATTTCAAAGATATATATGTGTTGTGTGTGTGTGTGTGTGTGTGGTTGATTTCATTACCGGAATTTAAATCGAAGTATGGCAAAAGTTTAAATCCCAAACAAATTGGTCTGACTTTACTTTTTCGATGTTGTAAAGTGAAACGGATACCTTTTTAAAATTGGAATATCTCTCGGTAATTGGGAATCTGTGTCCTACTGTGTAGGACTTTCCAATTTTGAGAGACCTCTGATGATTGGAAATATTCTTCACATAAAAATCCCATACATATTTTATTACAAAGGTGAGGAAAATTGCCATATGAAAGACTAAATTGGAAAAAAAAACATTGACTACAGCGAGTGTTAGAGCATCCCCAAAGAGTTTAGCATATGAAAACCTTCGAAAGAAGAATGTGAGGCATATACTTTATTTAATTCTGACAGACTTTCTCTACTCCCCGCCTTTTTTTTTCCCCGGGTTTCAGGGTGAGTGAGGAAAAGGAAGTGACAGAAGAACGACTAAAAGCCGAACAAGAATCATTTGAGAAGAAGATCAGACAGCTGGAGGAACAGAACGAACTGATCATCAAAGAAAGGGAAGATATCCTTTTGGATTGGCTGCTGTTTCTGGTATGCAGGGAGGGTCACTGTCGGGGAGAAAACGTGAAGTCCAGAGAAATCCTGGCATTGAGAGCAAGGCATAAACCCCTGTGTGCTGCCATTCAAAGGCGATCAGAGAGACAACTTGTCAGCATGTACTGTTGCTTCATTCGAGCTTGCAACTGCCAACCAGCCGTCCCCCGATGTTGTTTGGCTATGAAATATATATTTGTCAACTGAAAATGACAAACAGAAATTTGTGCATTAAAATGCGGCTTTGCAACTGTATTCCAGTCTACTTGGGAGCTGTACCTGAGAGCTCCTGGAACTTAGCATTCTGCAGGCCTGACAGTCTCAAGGAGCACTAACTCTGAAGTCAGCAGAGGGAAAAATACTTGGGAATCTGACTAGATGTTGGAAATGACAAGTGTTTACACAGTAGATGAATGCAACCAAGCGGCTTCTGAAAAACCACACAAAAAATCGGTTTGTAACTAGAGAGACTTATCCTCTCTCATCTCCCCACCCTGCAACTCCCACCAACCCCAACCTGTTTTTGCATTGCTAATATTTACTGGACAGGATGGATAATAAGAGAATAAAATGAAGGCAACGTTTCTAATTTTAAAGACCTGAGAAAGAAAGAGAGGCCACAGGTTCGGTGACCCTTTTCCATTCCATATCACCTTGAAGTTCTTGCAAGTGGTTGGGAGTTTCATGTAGTGACATTAATCCCTTGTAAGAGGGAAATTGTAAGAGGTTTTAGAGAGCATGTACTGGGTACTAAGTGCTTGGGAAAGTACCGCAGAAGAAGTGACCTGTAACTCTGCCCACAAGGAGCTTACAATTTTAAGGAAGGGGACAGAAATAAAACTAACTAAAAGAACATTGAAATAAAGTATCGAATATTCAGATGGTGTTCCCAAGGTCTGAGGGTGGGTGTGAATGCATAAATGCTCAGAATGGCGGGGGTTTGTATGTCTTGGGGTGGTGGAGAGGAAGCGGAGGCTTAAAGGAGGAGGTTGGATTTTGGGAGATCTTTAAATATGGGGTAGGCAGTGATCTGATAGATTTGGGGTGGGCACAGGGGGTTCTAGGCCTGGGAAACGGTGTGAGCCAGGGGACAGAAGTGGGAGAGTGGAGAGTGGAGAGTGAGGTACAGTCAGAAGGTTAACTTGGGAGGAACAAAAAGGACAGATGTGTATGATGGGGGAGGCTTGTAGCCAATTTTGAGGAGTTTTTGCTTCAGGTTGAAAGAATCGGAAGCAAGTGTAGAGTTTTGAGGAGAGACCGGTGCCTATTGGTGCTTCAAGCAAGTTGATGCTTGAACCAGTGTGAGGTATAGGTTGGAGTGGGAGGGGCTGGAGGCAAGCAGACCAGCAAGAAGACTTAAAACAGTCTAGCTGGGATATGTTAAGAGCTTGGACCAGGGTGGCTGCCGTTCGGGTGGGGAGGAAAGAAGCGGACCTGGGAAATGTTGAATGGGAAGAAAAGGCAGGACTTGGCATCGGATCGAACTTGAGAGTCAAGAGGTGGCGGGGAGTGGGGAAGGCCAACGGGGTGGTGGGTTTCTGGGACAGGGAGGGTGGTGAGGTGATCACTGGAGATAGGAAATTTAGTCGGAGAAGAGGGTTTAGGAGGGCGGGTGAACAGTCCAGTTTTCGACACTTGGAGCTTCTTGGTGCCGGTGCTCATCCATGTGGAGGTCGAGCAGAGATCATAGGTTAGGTGAGAGGTTGGGGTTGGACTAACTGGACGGGTAGATTTGGGGGGCATCCACATAACCAAAGTCACGCGATACTTCAGTTCACTTGTTCTAAAACATCTCGAGCCACCCAAACCACCTAGCTTATACTTTGAAGGATTGTGAAAGCTTTTTCCCTAAGTGTCTCTGGGTTTTTATCTCTGCATTATCCAAGGCTGGCTGTTCAGGTATAGAACTCCTTTTCCAGACTCGTCCTGACAAAGATGGCAGAAGGTTAATACATATGATTTTACAGTACATAAAACTCTATAAAACCGGGAAACATAAAACAAGGATATAATTTAAAACAATATAATTTTAACTACAAGAACACTTCTCCATTACACATGAATGATTCAAATCCTTCACCTACATCAGATCAGTTCATTTTAGATCTCTTTAAGTCTTTTCTAATGTTGAGGAGCTTATGGATGACTTACTGAAGTTGAATGCAGATTTCTTAATATTTTAGAAGAGAAGCAGTAGCTTTGGAAGTTAGTTGAATTCAAATCCCGTTAGAGACCTTTTGCATTAATCAGGAAGAAATATGTGACTCTTTAAAGACATGCTCAAGGTTAGTGCTCAGAATTTAACTTGCCCTTTTTCTTTGTTGGTTCATTCCATGCCCGTTTTAGGCTTATTTTCCTCAAGCCTTGATGTCTTTCTAATGAAATGAAAATTCTAGCAAACACGCACTAATGATCAACACTACAATAACAAACTAGTGCCTTGCAGGCAATGGAGAGTGAAGTCAATAAGGAAGCAGAAGCTGTCCATGTTTTCTTTTCGATTCAGACTTCCAAGGGATTCGTTTTTGCACCGAATAGGGAAATGGTTGTTAAAATAATAAAAGTTCTTTGTGATTCTTTTTCACTCTTGTGCAAAAGAAAGCCTATATTTCCCTTGAAGCTAGCCCTACGGGGACACGTCCCGGAGAGGTATTGCTTGCAAAGACAGGCAGTGTGTTAAACAAAGTTGATTTTTGACACAGTTAATGAACAGAAAGGAAGGAACAAATCTGCAAGAACATTCAACGAAACGTTTCTTGACCTTCTAAGAAACTTCTGAAACAGATCTCGAAGCGTGTCTGTGTAGAACCCAGAGGGCATCTTGGTTGCATTCTTTGATGGAGGAAAGGTGGGCCGCACAATGTTTTTATGAATGGCTTATATGTGCAGCTGGGGTGAGGACAGTAGCCCTGCTCGAAGATGTAGGGTTTGACCTTGTAGTTTTGAGGGCTTCACAATGTACAGGGAATTTAGAATTCATGGGCCTGGGAGTCAGAAGGACTTGGGTTCTAATCCTGGTTCCGCCACTCGTCTGCTGAGTGACCTTGGGCAAGTTACTTCACTTCTCTGGGCCTCCATTCTCTCACTATAAATGGGGATTAAGGCCGTGAGCCCTGTGTGGGACAGGAACTATGTTCAACCCGGTTATCTTGTATCTACCACAGTGCTTATAACAGTGCCTGGCACATAGTAAGCGTTTAACAAATACCACAATTATTTTTTTTAGTAGTAGTACAGTGTTCTGCACACAGTAAGTGCTTAGTAAATACTATTAGTGCTACTTACCTAGTATTTGAGGAGTTAGAAGTGTGCTTGTGGAACTTACCTGTCATTTCAGGAGGCAGAAATGGCTCATGGAACTTACCTGGCATTTCAGGAGGCAGAAATGTGCTCATGGAACTTAGCTAGTATTTCAGGAATTAACAATGCGCTCATGTCCAGTCTCCCTGATGCCCAAGGCATCCTTTTATGGATCTGTTCCTTGATAGGGCTGGGTGCTCACCTGCAGCTCCACATTGGCTTGGTGCTAAGGAAGAGGTGGATGCAGTGAATCTTGTTTATGGAGGACCCATTGGATTGGCAGGACTAGCTACTGTGGGGAGTGGAGGAGAATTCACAATCTCTGCTGTAGACTGGCAGTTGGGTATGGAAAGACAAGGCAGACATCGACTCCCACATCCTGTCCTGAGTGCTAGGCAGGGATAGAGGAAGGAGAAAATGATCTGCATTTTCAAGGGGTTGGTGGGGAAAGATAAAATAGATGCATTCCCCCAAATGAAGGTAGATAAGAGCCAATTTCTGACCTTTTAGAATCCAGGAGAAAGACTTCATTTAGGAGCCTTGGAGTATGAAAAGGTTCATTTTTAGTGTATACCATTCAGGAGAAAGGATGGGAGATAATAGCAAGGGGCCAGAGGAATCCATGACTGGACTAAACACTTAATGCAGTGCTCTGCACACACTTAAGCGCTCAGTAAATATCGCTGATTGATTGACTGGGATTTCAAGCTCAGTCAGAGCCTCTGCTGATGTCGTCGATTCCTGAATTGGACTCCAGTATACTGGAGGTTATTCGTGGAATCTGGGACCTGTTAGGGGAGAGATTTAGAAACAGTCTCATCCTTTTACCCTGCTGTATGAAGAAAATAGTCCGTTTGTGCCGAGGCTAGAAGAGCCCTGGTCGTTCCTTAAAAACAGTTGTGCTTCCAAGGCACCCACACCTTCAAATTGAACTAAGCATCAGTAATGCAAGCTCTGCAGCAGAGATAGCACAGTGAATGTGCATGCTGCCATCGGCAATGAGACTGATGTAAAATGTTCCCAAAGATACATGGCAGCTGTATTAGAAGCTCAGTTGTGGAGAAGGACGGTGGGAAACAGATGACAGAGTGGAAAGGCATTACCGTAGAGAAGCGTCCATTTTATCCATCCAAGAGGGCATAGTGGTGACGGCTTTTGTTTTTTAAAACAATTCTGGACCAATCTTCTCCCCTCCCCCCACCCTGCCCTCAATATGGGAGAGCTTTAAATAAAATCAAATAGCTTTGATTGGAGAAGTGGAGGTGATGTTTTCTTTGTGATTTCTACAGTTTCATGTGCTAATTCTTTAGAGCATGTTGCCATGAGCCTTAACAGCCCACATGAATGTTGATCTTTGTTATGAACGTACATTGATTTTTTTTTGATTTCTTACAAATTGAACGATTCAATGATAAAACACGTTCTGTTTACTTGGAATAACAGCCTATTCCATTTAACCAGATCCAAGGCAAGAATCATTTTGCTAATCTAATAATGATCTCAGATACTTCGCGCGCTGTGGATGCTTGAGGCCATTTCACTTGCCGTGTGGTTCTGTGTAAGTTTAACAGGAGCTTGGCTACTAATGTTGTGTACTGTCACAGAAATGTCATGTTAAATTGGAGTAATTGATTAAATAATTCTTGTCATTTGAAAAAGGGCAAAGAACTTGTTCTAAGTAGATGAAGTGTGAGGAAAAAAACGATTTAAAAATTTCTGGTGTTTTCTAATTTGGTTCTTATTCTGTTATTACTGAGAATATTTAAATATGATTGAAAACACAGGAGAGTGGAATGAGGGTTATTAACACTGGACTCCAAAAGACCTTTCCAACCAACGCACTTTCAATCATTATGTTAGAGTGCTCAGTACAGTGCTCTGTATACAGATGGTATTTGACTGTGACATTCAACCAGATCCTTCTAGTGTTTCAGTTATTGGAATACAGTAGGTCACGTAAGCCCTTGCCTATTATTTTGGTAAGTTGAAGTGTGTGCACGTTTCCACGGCCTGGAGCTAATGTCACATTAGAGAAGCATTGTGGTGTAGTGGATAGAGCACGGGCCTGGAAGTCAGAAGGTCATAGGTTCTGATGCCGGCTCCACCGCTTTTCTGCTGTGTGACTTTGGACAAGTCAATTCAGTTCTCTGTGCCTCAATTACCTCATCTATAAAATGGGAATTGGGACCGTGAACCCCATGTGGGACAGGGACAGGGACTGTTTCCAACTCAATTTGCTTGTCTCCACCTCAGCGCTTAGTACTGTGCCTGGCACATATTAAGTGCTTAACAAATGCCATTAATATTATTATTATCCAGACCTTTTCTTGATCTCTTCCTGCACCTTCCACTGCCCCAGTAATGGTAAGAACATGGATCCCTTGTGTTTTTTCCCCTCAGGGATATGGAAATTATAGGTTTTTGGCATGTAGAACCCATTTGCATACAAAGTGACTGCCGCAGTCTGCCAGTGCTTTGCTGAAGTGCTAAATCCAGTAGGCAGTTTTTTTTTTAATATCACTTGTTAGCACTTACTTTGTGCCAGGCACTGTACTAAGCAATGGGGTAGATACAGGCAAATCAGTTTGGACACAGTCCCTGTCCCACACGGGTCTCACAGTCTTCACCCCCATTTGACAGATGAGGTAACTTAGGCACAGAGAAGTGAAGTGAGTTGCCCAAAGGCACACAGCAGGCAAGTGGTGGAACACTTGGTGAGTACTCCATAGTGGCGTGCAAATTGGATCCAGGCAACAGGGGGACAAGAAGAAGGATAAGCCATTCCTTGGTTTCATATGTCCTTCTATTGTCCTGACCCAGAAAAGGGGACTTCTGGAGAATCCTGGTTCCCTCAAGGCTGGTGATGTGCACAGTGTAGGCTTGTAACTTTTTCCATTGTACTCCTTCACTAGCTACCAGTGTCACTTCCAAATTGGGCCCTCTTTGCCTGGGGATACATTGAGAAGTCCCCACCCAGAAATTATGATGTCACTTATAGCCCATGGATGGACTCCTCTAGCACAGCCCCGGGTAGAGCAGGTTTTTATAGTGGTCTTTTCTCCTCCGAGGGGAAGATGGACAGTGGATGATGCTACTAGACTGTAATTTCAGAATTAATAATATTTAATGAGTACTTATTATTAGTAATAATAATAATGGTATTTATTAAGCTCTTACTATGTGCCAGGCACTGTACTAAGTTCTGGGCTAGGTACAGGATAATTGGGTTGATCACAGTCCCCGTCTCACATAGGACTCATTGTCTTAATCCCCATTTTACTCTTGAGGCAATCGAGGCCCAGAGAAGTTAAGTGACTCACCCAAGGTCACACAGCGGGCAAGGGGCAGAGCACTGTACTAAGCGCTTGGAAGAGTACAGTATAACAGAGTTGAGAGACACATTCTCAGTCCACAATAAGCTTACAGTCTAGAGTCTCGTTTGCTATTAATAAATAGCATGACTATTACCCAGCGCAGCATTGTCTTTTTGTTTTTGGAGAAATTCAGTTCATAAGCATATTGAAGTAGTGAACATATATTTGCGTGCCTATACCCTTTAGACAATTCTACCTAATTTGGTTATCCATTCAATCATTCAGTCGAATTTATTGAGCGCTTACTGTGTGCAGAGCACTGTACTAAGCACTTATCCAGTGGTTAACCTATGTCGTGAGCATCCGGTGGTGAGGGCTGTGGTTTTATTGGGCAGGTGAAGAAGAAACAGAATGGGGAGCCATCATCTTGGGCCACCTTATGTAAAGAAATGATCTGTGGACACATCATTTATTACAAAGACATCTACGATCTGATGTTTTGTGGCATCTCCTCCCCCATCCCAGTAGTCTCAGGATTCCCCAGCACCACGAAGCCAATTTGTTTTGATTCATGGAAGTGATAGCTTTCCTAGAACAGGAACAGTAAAAGGTGGACCTCTGGTTTCTGAAGGTTCAGTGGAGATCCTGGGAGGAGTTAGCTGCCTAAGAAGTGATGGTTGTAAGCTCATTATCGGCAGGGAACGAAGCTGCTAATTCTGTTGTGTCATCTTCTCCCAAGCTGCTAGTACAGTGATCTGCACAGAGTAAGCACTGATTGAGTGACATGTTATTTAATTGCAACAAGTCTTCTGACTAACTTCCTGTGTGATTGCTGTGTGCTGGGAAGTGTCCTAGTAGGCAAGCTCGAGAGAGAGACAGAAATAACTTTTCTCTTGAGGACTTCCATTCCTCTAAAATATTGGATGTTTGATCAACATTGCTTTTATACCTTTGATGCTCTGTGTAACCCGGGTGGGTAGTGTTAGGATTGAAGAAGAGAACAACTGTGAAAAATACAATTATCAGTACATAATTCTTTCTCCTTGACTTTCACCCTATTTCCCCAAAGTAATATTACTGTGGGTTTCTCCATGGTAGAGTTTCCTTAGATACCAATACGGTCTGCTGGATTAAAAACTCAGCTTTTTAAAAACTTGCTAAATAACCATTTACGTGATGGGCCGTAACAACATAGTATCAGCTAAGTATTATGCATTTTAACAAGTTCCTAAATGTACAGTATATAAGGCACAGTCAAGGTCTATTGGGTAAATAACAAATGTTGGAAAATTTGATCAGCTCAAACTAACATGAGTCGAAAAATGCATTAAAACAATATTAAGAATCTGGTTAAACCATCAAAGCTTTCAAACTGCCCGATGACTGAAATTTGGGTGTAACCCATTTGGTTTTGAAAAGATGAATCGTAGGACAAAATGTAATAAAACCAAATACAGCCTAGCAAAGAGCTGTGGTGAATGAGATTTACTAAGGGTGTTTAAGGCCCTTAAAGTTTCAGACTCAATTCTAAACTTTTAAGATCTCTTCGAATAACATTTCAAAGGGATGTTTCTTTCCCGTTTGATTCCTGTGCCGAAGTAGGGGGAGTTATGTAGCTGGTTTCCTACGGGTTCCTAATGTGACCTTCCACCAATTCCACGTGACCTTAATAAACTGGATAAATGGGCCTTTATAAACTGGATGAAATCCATTAGGGAAGATCATAAGGTATTATTTCTAAAAGCAGAAAACCAAATGTTAGGCTGGGGGAAAGATCCATTTGGCACATTTATAGCCTAGCCACTCTTAAGATGGCTAGGAATCGGTAATGTAATGTTGTTATTAAAAAAATAAGAACTCCCCCACCCCCACAAAACAAACAAACAAAAACCAGCCAATCAGATATTAGAATATGTCAATGAGAGCATGTCATGCAATTCACTTTGCTGAAAGTATTTGTTAAAGAGGAGGACTTCCAGATTTTTTTAAAAACAAGATTATCACCTGAAGTATTCTGAAGTATTCTCTCTCTCATCTGTTTCCTTCCGTCCCTCCCTGGCTTCCTCCCTTCCTCTCACCTCTACCCATGGGAGAAGCAGCATGGCATGGTGGATGGAGCACGGGCCTCGGAATCAGCAGGTCATAGGCTCCGCCACTTGTCTGCTGTTTGACCTTGGGCAAGTAACTTCACTTCTCTGTGCCCCAGTTACCCCATCTGTAAAATGAGGAATGAGACTATGAGCCCCATGTGAGACAGGGACCGTGTCCAATCTGATTTGCTTATATCCACCCCAGCGCTCAGTGCAGTGCCTACCACATAGTAAGTGCTCAACAAATACCACAGGTATTATTATTATTATGCCCTCTCAGCCCTCTCCAAACCCCAGAGAAAACAGTAATGGTGCCAGTAGTTAAAAAACAGCAACAAAAATTCCCCAAAACACACAAGGGCAAAATAGTTCCTGCTTGCCCCAAGGTAGAGTTTCAATTAAACTCAGTTCTCCCATAATGTGGGGGCTACTTGCTTTATAGCACACATTCCTTGCCCACTGCAAACATGTGCCCAGTCATTTCTTTCAATCTTGCAGTCCTGGTCTCTCTGGGTAGACACATTCTGATGGAATAATGTTCTGTACTGTCTAACAGTGTTCCTTTAGAATGTATGTTTTGGAAGAATCAAGTGTATATGTCTTCATTGCTTGCCATAGCGGCTGCTCTATTGCTTTGAACCCTCGGTTGATACCCTCTGGGTTAGCTTATTGTGGCTTGCTTTGGTTCCTCAAGTTGGAGAGGGTTCAGAGAAGAGCAATAAAAAAATGATAAAAGAGTTGTAAAATAGGACCTCCAAGAAAAGAATAAGGAATAGGGGATTTATTAGCCTGGAGAAGCGCAAACTGACTTAACTATTGTCATTTAGTCTGTGAATCGTTTTCCTTTATCGTTACCAAATGTTCCTTAAAACACTTATAATGGTCAATGGTATTTTTGAGTGCCTTCTGTGTGCAGAGCACTGAGCGAAGCACTTGGGGGAGTACAATACTTATAATGTGCAGAACACAACTAAGTGCTGGGTTAAATAAAGGAAAATCAATTAATACCATAGTCTCTGCCCCTCAAAGGGCTCACACTCTAAGAAGGAGCTGACCCAAAGAAAATGAGTAGGAGAGATTTTTTACTGGATATAGAAAAGAATTTTTTTTTTACTCTCATGGTTTAAAAAAACACTAGAACAGGCTACTGAGGGGGCTTGGGGACATACCCTCCTTTGAAATCTTTTTAGAATAAACATTCCCATGTGGCTTTTCATAGAGGAGAATCTTGTCTTATGCCGTCGAATCATCTCCGATCTATAGCGACGCCATGGACACATCTCTCCCAGATTGCCTCACTTCCATGTGCATTCGATCTGGTAGTGTATACGTAGAGTTTTCTTGGTAAAAATATGGAAGCGATTTACCATTGCTTCCTTCCACGCAGTAAACTCGAGTCTCTGCCCTCGATTCCCGTGCCGCTGCTGCCCAGCACAGAGGAGTTTTGATTTGTAGCAGATTGCCTTCCACTCGCTAGCCACTGCCCAAGCTAGGAATGGAATGGATATGCTGCTGCTTGACTCTCCCTCCCCTAGTCGAGACTGGTAGAGTACTGGAAACTCTCCAGGTGTGACTCTGAGAGGGAACAGAGAAGAATAGCCCTCCACCTTTCAGTAATATTAGTCGTACTACTTACTGAGTGCCCACTGGGTATAAAACTCAGTGCCTGCAAAGACCAACAGTGTGAGGGATACATTCCCTGTCCCAGGAGCTTGTGCTCTTCTGCGGGAGATGGGTATGAAAATATTTACAAGTCGTCGAGTCATTCCCCTGCCTGGAATCAGGGAGTCAGGGTGTTTGATCTCTGGGATCCCTTCTGGCTCTAGGATTCTTTATTGTCGCAGGGTGAGGTGTTTCCGTGTAGTAGTAATGGTATTTAATAATAATAACTGTGGTATTTGTTCAGGGCTTACTATGTGCCAGGCACTGTACTGAGCGCTGGAGTGGATACAAACAAGTAGAGTAGGACACAGTCCCTGTCCTTCATAGGGCTTACAAGTGCTTTGCCTTGTACTAAGCATTCAGTGGAAGCAAAAGATACATTCCATGCCCGCAAGGAGCTCAATCAATCAGTGGTATTTATTGGGTGCTTCCAGGGTGCAGAACATTTAGAGAACAATAGAGTTACAGTAGGGCTCATGATCAAATGGGGAGATAGGCATATAAGATACCCAAGTAGAAAGGACAAGGGTTAGATAGGGAGTGGAATGCATATGCTAGGATGAAATATCAGAATCAGTCAGAATAAGTAATTGAATGTGCTGAGGATGCGTACAAATAGATATATCGGTTGGGTTTGGTACGATTCAAGGAGTTGGGAAAGATCTCTGGAGGATACTCTGGCAGCCAGTAGTGACACTGAGAGCTGCATTTGAGCAGCTACTGGGTGCAATGTGTCATGCTAAAATGTTTGGGGAGTACAAAAAGAATCTATAACACAGGCCCTGTCCACAAGGATCTTATACTTTAATGGGGTAGACAGGCATAAAAGTATTTATCAGCATCATTGCAAGCGAATAATTGAATGTACAGTCAAACACATAAAGATTGGGAATGGGAATGAACAACTCCACAGATTCATTCATTCAATCATGTTTATTGAATGATCACTGTGTGCAAAGCTCAGTACTAAGAGCTTGGGAGAGTACAATATAACAACAAACTGACACATTCCCTGCCCACTGGGCTGATGGGTCATTGAATCCTGGGAATGAATTGAGGAAGACTCGTTGGAGGAGATGGGCTCTGAATATAAGGAGAGCTGTGTCCTGTTGGATTTGGGGAGAGAGGGAGTTCCAAGCCAGGAAAAACAGTTTGAGTGTGGGAAGGAAGCAAGGAAGTTGAGAGCGAGGTACAGTTAGCTGAACCTGGCCCCCATTACCACATGGGGCTGAATCCTGGTCTGCCTGACCACATCATTGTTAAACTTCCCTATATTTGGAAATTCTTCTCCAGTTCCACAGGGCCTTCAATCTGAGTGTTCTCATATTCTCATGTAGTTCATTCAGTCATATTTATTGAGCTCTTGCTGTGTGCAAAGCACCATACTAAATGTTTGGGAGAGTACAATATAACAGATACAGTCCATGCCCTTTCTCCTGTGAATTTCTGGATAAATGTCGAAGCCTTTTCTGAAAGGAATGCTGTTTGTCAGGTTTTATTTCTAGGGCTTTTTAAAATGGTATTTAGTAAGCTCTTACTATGTGCCAGGCACATAGTGGGGGTAGATACAAGCTTATCAGGCTGGACACAGTCCCTGTCCCACAGGGGGCTCTCAGTCTAAAAATCCCCATTTTACAGATGAGGTAACTGAGGCCCAGAGCAGTGAAGTGACTTGCCTCAGGTCACACAGCTGATAATTGGTGGAGCTGGGATTGGAACCCAGGTCCTTCTGACTCCAGGTCCGGGCTCTATCCACTGGGCCATGCTGCTTCTCAAAGCTGTTGCTCTGGTTGACTTTGCCCTATTGTTCGAATACCCTTTTAATACTCAAAGCGTACCCAGTAAGTAATTAAATGAGCCATTTTCGTTCCCTGGCTCAAATCTTCTAGTTTCTTTTGTTCCGATTTGACATCTGGAGCCTTTTACAATCTTATAAAGTCTCAACTCCCTAGAGAAATCTCTTGGCTGCACCTTTATTGGCCTCTGGATTCAAACCGATATAGAGTGGGACCTTTAAAATAGTGAGCCCCAATGGCAATGGGATTCATTCGTTTTAGAAGCTCGCATGGAAATAAGCGAAATAGAAATTCAAGTTCAAAGAAATAGATCTTCTTTATCTTTACTGGAACTAAATGAATTTCTTGTTTGATGGTTTTGCTTATCAACCGCAGAGTGCAAACTGGGTTGATCCTCTGGTGCAGCCATCTTCTACAACTATTTTGGAAAGTTTAAACATTTCTTGCATGATTAAATGCACTTTCAATAAATCAATCTTATAATAATTGTTGTTCAGGAGAGTTCATTATTCAGTTTAGTCTTTTAAATTACTGTTCTTCTTTAAAGGGCTCTTCTGACGTAATCTCTTCAGCTAAATCCATTTGCCATACTCTGGCTTGTAATTGCTTTAGATTTGAGGAATAAAATGAATGGCTCTATTATTAATCAGGAGCAAATTTGTCTTACTGTTCTTAACCTTAGAATGGCCTTCGCTTGTGAAATTGTCAAATGGCTCAGATAGTAAAATGCTCATTCTTCAGACGGGGGGATTTTGACGATAACAGATCTGTTCTTCTACATAGTTATCCTAGCAGTCGTGTGTGTACTAAGCCCCGTCATTTTTCACAAGTAGCAAACTGGGTTGTGGTATAGTCATCTAGTGGCCATCCAGAAGTTATCTTTTGAAATCTGAAATGTGTGACCTCTGTAGTTCAAGAACTCCCCTTCTTCACCTGCCCACCCCCACTCCACTCATGTTCTATTTTCCTTCTACAGTACTGAATTCTAAATCTGTCATCTTTACGTGGTTGTCCCAAACCATATTAAGGAATACTTATTATTACCGTCTTTTAAGATGCTCTACCTTTCAGGGTCCCAAACAGATCGGTCACTATGCTGCCTGCTCTCAGGGAGCTTTAAATCTCCAACTCAAGGAAGGAGATCAGAGGATATAAGGATGCACTTATCAGAGGATAAGTGATAAGTAAAGGCACGTTGCCTATTGTTTTTTTGTTTTGGGGGAATTGTTTTTGTGGTTGAGCCTTGAACAGTTAGACCTGAGATTTGCCTATCCCCTGGCTCAGTTTAGACTTACCAGTCCTTAGCATACTCACCGGGTACAGGTCTGAAGAGGGGCCAGGAGGCCTTAGTTTTAAGGCCATTGAATGAACACGCGTGAAGTACGTAGACACCCTGGTCGAGGCTGAAGTAATACATCGCCATTTATTAGGTGCCAAATGGTACTGCAGAAGCTGGAGAATGAAAATGGCATGGCATAAAAGATAGGTAGAATGTTGATGAAACCAGATAGATTAACCTAGTAGACCAAAGTGAAAGCCGGAAGCACAAGAATTTCTATATCTGATTCTCTGCCACATCAGCATTTCTTGACTGCGGGATGCCGACGAGGTTTGAACTTTAAGCAAGTAGGATTTTGTGGCCTTCTAATGTCTTGCAGTAAAATCTTTGAGTAATGGCAAAGAAATAGGGTTCATGCCCAAGAAGAAATATATGCAGTGTCCTTAAAAAAAATCAGATCCCCTGGTTTCACAGGAAGTCATTAAAGGCATAAATGGAAAACTGGGTGGGAATTTATCTGAATATATCAGGCACTATCTTGGAATTGTACCATTTCTACTCTACAGTTAATGCTGTTTTCATTACCACTCTATATTTTTGCTTTCCAAATAGTAATTTTTTTCGTCCTCTCTTTTACAGATATAATCAACTAAATACAGGATTTAATAAAAATAAAATCCCGATGTAGTTTTAATACCGAAAATCTTCTTTTATTGATGTTAAAATGACCGCTCTTGTGGTAAATATGTTGCTAATTTTCCAAAAAGGTTAGCCCTTTTTAGGACCAAAATCCCCGAGGGTGATAGTGCAGAGAGTACAGTTGTAGTAATAAAGATTATCTTGCTGATAAGTTCCCTACAAGGCCCCATGATGGTAATACCCCTAGATTTTGTCTTTAAAGAAAACTGCTGAGAGGCAATAATTTTTTTTTTGTATGTGTCCCATTTTCATTAATGCATGGTAATTGATGGAGTTGCAGTGACTTGTAGCAGTAATGAGTTCTAAACATAATAATGCACTCTTTTCTAATAAGTGAGCACTGCTGGGGTTTAAAAGCGTACTAAATCAGTTGCTTTAGTATGAATTTATTAGTTTTTTTCAGCATTAGCTTTAATAGTAGTTATTTACATAAGCGTACATCCCATTAACCGCCATCAGGGCTGGAAAACATGCTGAACTGTTCATATTTTCATATAATTATTGAACATAATGGTTTCATTTGCATTTCTAAACAGTGATGTTTCTGTCAGCCTTGGAAATAGTGTCTTTACGCAGTCCCTATTTCACATCCACTTATTTGACATCGTTAAATTTTATGCTAATGTGCTTCCCTAGAATATCATCAGTAGGACAGATGCTTGTGCTTTAATATACAAATCAGGGATGCTTTTCCCTCCTCCAAACTGTGTAGGAAGTAAAAAAGCATATCTGCACTTTTTAGATATGGAGTTTGTCTCCATCGACATAGCTATAGGGAATAGAACTTTCGGGGTTAAAGACTGTGATCTGAGCAGCCTCTCTGAAATTTTTTCATCTGGACCCAAGAGAGGAGATGATCCGGGGCAAAAGAATCGGTTACTTTATTTAAATTCATTTCATGGCTAGAAGCTTGTTTCTGTGGCCGGTGCTCTGGGATGACAGCTCCAAACCTGCTGGATGATGTAATGATAATAATAATGAAGATGATAATAACGATGGTATTTAAACACTTACTATGTGTCAAGCACTGTACTAGGCGCTGGGATGGATACAAGCAAATCAGGTTGGACACAGTCCCTGTCCCACACTGCGCTCACAGTCTCAATTCGCATTTTATGGATAAGGGAACTGAGGCACGGAGAAGTAAAGTGACTTGCCCAAGGTCACACAGGAGGCAAGTGGCAGAGCTGGGTTTAGAAACTGTGACCACCTGACTCCTAGGCCCGTGCTCTATACACTAGGCCATTATGCTCTCTCCCCTTGCTTCCAGGTGAATTTCCCATGTTTACTGTTCTGTCATTCCATGTGTCTATCTCCTCTGATTTAGACGAGGAGGCTACTGCACAGGCCTTGGGTCTGATTTGATGCCCTGCAGGGGATGCGAGGCGTTAATTAGGAAATGTGGACAGACCTGCACCGCCCTCTAGACCGCAAGAGTTTGGCAGGCCAGGTCAGTTCCAGTGTGATGGAAGAACTTAGTCTTTTGGAGCAGGATTGTGCTGCAGGCTTCTCGCAAGCATAAAATGATCTTACTCCCACTCTTTTCATGTTTATGTTTGGATAGCATTGACAGCAGCGGTTTGTACATGCTGAGAAACCTCTGAAAGACCATCCGAAAGCCTTTGGAGCTACTTAACTCTTGCCCCACGGTTGCCCTTCTCAAGTTTCCCCATCTGCAGTGGAGGGGTGGGGCAAACTTGCCCACTTGCCGTTTTCTCTCGAGTGGTCCATGGAGCTCTCATGGCCCAATTAGATATGCATGCCCTCGAGGGGGAGTGGAGCAAATTTAAAAGAAGTTTCTGGCTCCAAGTAACGTGCTCGAAATAGATTAGAATCGATAGAGCCAAAAAACTATTTGGGTGGAAGTCGTGGCTTGATTGAAACCAGTCAATCCATTAGTGGCATGTATTGAGTGCCATAATGGAGCGTTTGGGAATTTTAGTACAATATGGTAGGTAGACATGCTCCCTGCCCACAAGGAGTTTACAGTCTGGGGGGATTGGTGGGCTGCCAGGGGTTGGGGGAAAGGTGTGTGTGTCTGTGTAAGAGTCAGGAGAGATTCTTCTTGTGAGGCTTGTTAAGGAAGACCACTGTTGAGCTGGGATTACCATGGGCTATTCCAACACAGCTTCCCTCATCCTCTCGGGGTGGGACACGTGAAGAGAATGGATGAAAGCGGCTGTGTAGCCAGCTGAAATTAGACCTTGGAAAACAAGGATGCAAAGGACTTGTGCTAATGACACAGTGGAACAAAGCCCGAGGCAATACAGCATCATGGTCTAGTGGGGGAGGCAGTGTGGTCTAGTGGAAAGAACATGGGCCTGGGAGTCAGAAGATCCTGATTCCAGTCTTGACTCTGCCATTTGCCAGAACTATATACTCTAGACCGCAAGCTCTTTGTGGGCAGGGATTGTGTCTGTTTCTTGTTACGCTGTACTCTCCCGAGCAGTTAGTGCAGGGCTCCGCACACAGTAAGCGTTCAATAAATACAATCGACTGACTAATCTTGGGCAAGTCATCTAACCTCTCTGCCTCAGCAGCCTCACGTGTAAAACTGGAATAAAATACCTGCTCCCCCTCCCTATTAGACTATGAGCCCCATGTGGAACTAGGACTGTGTCCAATGTGATTCTTTTGTATCTACTCCAGCACTTAGTATAGTGCCTGGCACATAGTAATGGTTAATAAATGCCATTTTTTTAAAAAGCTGAAAACCGGGAAGTAACTGAAAGGCCGACCTGAATAGTCACGGCAAACAAGAGAAAAGAGCGACTGTCTCTGAGCAGAAGTTTTGGAGAGGAGTGTGTGATGAAGCAAAAACCAAAGCAGCACCAAGCCCTGCAAAGAACGAATGTGATAAACAACAAATGACAGCTTGGTCCAGATTGTGGGCCCTGCCTTTCCAGATATGCGTAAACATGTATGTGTTTGAGTAATAATGATGATGATGATGATATTTCTTAAGTGGTTTCTATGTGCCAAGCACCATTCTAAAGCACCGAGGTAGGTGCAAGCTAATCAGGTTGGACACAGTCCCTGTCCCATGTGGGGCTAACACTCTTAATCACCATTGTACAGATGAGGTATCTGAGGCATAGAGAGGTTAAGTGACTTGCCCAAGGTCACAATCAGGTAGTGGAGCTGGGATTAGAACCAAGGTCCTCTGCTGACCAGGCCCATGCTCTTTCCACTTAGCCACGCTGCTTCTCCACCAAGTACAAAGAACACACACTGTTACTCACTCACACCTCCTCCCCCCTACCACTACTTCCTTGTGTGTGTTTTTTTCTAGGGCAATTTGAGGCTTTTTGCATTTTATCTTCCCAACTTAATAATTTACAATACTGTACTTCTACCATGAAAAGAAATTGTAAGGTTCATCTGAAGTAGCAGATTGAAAAAACTTGGATCTGGTCTTTTCTCAAGATCAAGTCATACTGCCAAATTGACCCTGGCCAAGAAAGTCTATGAGAATATCCAGTCTCCACTGATTGTGAATTAGCTAACCTTTCCCAACTACTTCTCCAGCTCTTTCTTAGCAACTGTGCTCATAAATAGATATTTGCTTCAAGAAGCTGTATTTTAAGCCTTTCCCCTGAGTCAGCCTGACCTTTTATCTTCTCCCAAAGGGATAAAAGAAAAGTGGACCCTGATGTGAATCTACCTTAGACATTTCAACTCACTTTCCAGGTGCTGAGAAAACACCCCATGAAGGAGATTATTTCTCTGTCCCATTTAGTACTGGTACTGTAAAGGGCCAGGGAAAGCTGCATTTTGGATGAGAAGTGTCTTGCCCCAAATCTCCAGCCTGTGGTACATAGAAGGGAAGGGTTGGTGAGTCCTGGATAGATGGTAGGTCTTGGAAGAAGTTTTGTGGGTATAAGGTGTGTTGATGTGATATCAGACTCAACCCTTCTAGTCCCAGCTGAATTCCTTTTGCCTCTTCTCTATCTCCACCCCTTCCTTGCCCTCTTTTTTCCCTTGTTCTCCCCTCTCAATCCTTCCACTCTCCTTTCTTGTCTCTAATCAATCAGTGGTATTAATTGAGCACTTGCTGAGTGCAGAGAACTGGACTAAGCCAGAGAGTACAATATAACAGAGATGGTAAGACCTCATCCCTGCCTTCAAGGAGCTTATGGTTTACTGTGCGCAGAACATTGAGCTGAGTGCCAGTGAGAGTATAATGGGGTTAGTAGACATGATCCCTTCCTTCATGGAGTTTAGAGTCTACTTTAAGCTCGCATCTAGACTGTAAACTCACTGTGGGCAGGGAACGTATCTACCAACTCTGTTGCATTGTTCTCTCCCAAGCGGTTAGTATAGTGCTTTGCACACAGTAAACGGTCAATAAATGCCATTGATTACTGGGTACACAGCACTGAATTGAGCTCTTGGGAGTTGTAAGCCCGTTGTGGTCAGGGATTCTCTCTCTTCATTGCTGTATTGCACTTTCCAAGCGCTTAGTACACAGTAAGTGCTCAATAAATGTGATTGAATGAATAAGAGTATAGAAGAGTAGTAGGTAAACTCTGCCCTCGAGAGGCTTACTGACTGTTCTATATAGAACGCCTTATTGAGCCTTTGGGAGAGTACAATTGAGTCAGCAGACACAGTCCCTACTCTCAAGGAGTTTACAGTCTAGTGGGGGAGACAGACACTACAATAAATTACACTCCTTGCCACATATCTCTCCTCCCTTTTTACTTCTTTCCCTTAGAGTTGACTTATATGGATTTGGGGGCCAGTATTTGTAGGATGTATCAACAATGCTTGCACAAACATTCACTAAAAATTATTTGACTTCGGCCGACTAGCTGCCGTTTGAGGAAACTTTAATTTTTCAAAGCCTGATTCCTGATTTCTGAACCTGCATTTTGCTGTTGTTTTCAGTTCACCGTATGGGATGATGGCCTCACCATGTCATTTTTCAGCTTTAGAAATATTTGTGTGTACCCATTACTGCTTTAGTCTCCGACACACTTAATGCTTGGCATATTCATCTTTCAGCTAATTGGTCATTTTAAAATCATTTTAATAGTTCAAATGGTCAGCTTTATGTATAATTTGACAGTGCAGTCATAGTTTTGAATATTTCCTTCCTAGTACCTTTGATTCTGTATCAGGGATCCTGTTATAGATCATGAGACTGTCTTGAGTTTTTTCCCACTTCCCCACCCCTCCCATGCAGAAACAAAGAACCGAGAACTCTTGTTTATGAGGCGACTCTCCGATTCACGCAGGGAAATCGCCACTCATCTGCCTGGATTAGTACTCTCGACTGTAAGCTAGACCCACTAGGCTGTAAGCTCATTGTGGGCAGGGAATGTGTCTACCACTCCGTTGTATTGTAATATTGTACTCTCCCAAGTGCTTAGTCTAGTGTTCTGCACACAGTAAATGCTCATTAAATACAGTTGTTGATTGATTGATACCCCCTGAACATGAAGTGCTTGGGGGGAAGAGGAGGAGTGGGGGTGGGAGGCAAAAGGAGGGCAGTTTCTCTTGTTGATGGTAGTTAGGAGGGAGAAATTATAGCCAGAGTAATAGTACTAGTAGTAATGTATTTATTAAGCACTTGCTGGGCAGCTGGGAAGAGAGTCGAGGGCAGAGACTCGAGTTTTCTGTGCAGAAGAAGGCAATGGTAAACCACTTCTGTATTTTTTACTAAGAAAGCTGTATGGATACACTACCAGGATGATTGCAAGTGGAGGCTGGGCATTCTGGAAGAGATGTGTCCATGGAGTCGCTACGGGTTGGAGGCGACTCGGCAGCATAAGACAAGATGAGACAAGTATTCAGGGCACTGTACTAAATGTTGAGAAAAAATACACCAGTTGTGATTAAGCACGGCGCTTGTCCCTCATAGGGCTTACAGTCTTCAAGTTGTAGTAGGGAGAAGAAGGGACTGGAGACAGACACTACAGGATTAAATACTATTGAATGAATGAATGAGTGACGAAACATTACAACACAACAGAAATAGGCTCAAAGTTTCAAAGAGCAGGTGGGAGCAAGCCAGCAACAGGAACCTTTAACATCTCCATTCCTCCATAAATTTCTGGGCTTTTTGTTTTGTTTTGAGGTAATTGTTAAGCTCTTACTATGTGCCAGGCACTGGAGTAGATACAAGCTAATCGGATTGGTCACACTCTGTGTCCCAGATGGGACTCGTGGTCTTAATCCCCATTTTACAGATGAGGTAATGGAGGCACAGGGAAGTAAATGACTTGTCCAAGGTCACACACAGCAAACAAGTAGGGTAGCTAGGAGTAGAACCCAGGTCCTTCTGACTCTCAGCCCTGAACTCTATCTGCTAGGCTGCAGCGATTCTCATTTTGAATGAGAATGGTCTGCAGGCGGGAGGATGGCCCTTCCCACCACCCACGTATGTTGCTTGGAGCAAGGGAGAGACATTTCCCTCTAGACTGTAGGTTCGTTGTGGGCCGGGACTGTGTCTACCAACTCTTTTGTATTGTACTCTCCCATGGGCTTAGGACAGTGCTTTGCACAAAGTAAGTACTCGATAATAAGATTGATGGATTTGGAGGGCGGGTGCTGCTCTCTGATAAATAGACCCACTGTGGCTGTGCCTCCAGCAGGGTCACAGGCCATGGAGAAGTGCTGGGAAACCTGATGGCCTGCCCTGGGGACTTGGTTGCTCAGAGCAAGTGGGCTGGTAGCTTTTTGCAAGCCAGTTAATCATAAAGCCCCTTTCCCCCAATCCAAGAACCATAATCATTTAATTCAGTGAGCAAGTTGAAGGCCAGTAGAGCACTGTATTACGCTCTTGGGAGAATACAATCAATCAGTCATATTTATTGAGCACTTGCAATGTGCAAAAAGCACAATGCAACAGAATTAGCAGACGTGTTCTCTGCTCATGATGAGCTTACAGTCTAGAGGGGTAGACGGACATTAATATGAATACAATATAATGGAGTTGGCAGACATGTTCCCTGCCCACAGAGTTCCCTGCCCACAACCAGCTTACAATCTCGAGGCAGTGCATGACGTCTTTCTTATTTGGGCTTGAATAAGCCTCAATTTGTTGATCTTTAAGGTGTATTGCAAGAGTTTCTTCAACTGTTAAATGAGGGTGGAGGCCCTGTTCTTCCTCTCTGTTAGACTGTTAGCCCCTTGTGGGACAAGGGTGTGCTTGATCTGTTGATCTTGTATCTGCCCCGGCGCTTAGCACAATGCTTGTCACATAGTGTGCACTTACCAAATACCCCAATTATTATTAGTATTATTTTATTATTATTCTTCCTATTAAACGTAAGACATCTCTAATCTGTTAGAATCCAAAGAGAAAAGTGTGTTTTTGGCTGGTTCTGGAGGAATCGATTTGTTTTGCTAGGTACTGACTGCACCTGAAATGCTGTTGCATTTTTATTCAAATTCGGTATATGCACGTAAAGGGTTTTAGATAATGGGCACATTTTAAAAAATTGATAAACAAGTAATAGAAAGTGATTTTCGCTTGGTGAGAATTAATTCACAGGCATTAGCCGTAAGGCTAAGAAAATTTGGAGTAATCCATAAACCACATTTTATGTAGCGAGAGAATTTATAAATCAGGAAACTGAATATCTTGCAGATTTTTTTTTGAGGAATTTGGGGGTTTGTGCAGGAACTGCCAAAGAGTTCTTTCTGTTTTTCAGCATAATAGAGGAATGAGGTAGTCTGGCTGGTCCACTGCAGAGATTGGAATTTGGGGTGAGCAGGGATTGGTCATTTCTGTCCTCCCAGAACTTGATAGAATTAAAATCAAATCAATAAAGTTATTAACTGTGCCCCTAGCAGTCATTACCATTCATCCAGATGGTCTGGGTAACTGACTCACAGTACCTTTTGAAATCTTAATGGGTACCTTCTTGTATGTGTATGTGTGTGTGTGTGTGTGAGAGAGAGTTTATGTGTGTGTGTGTGTGTGTGTGTGTGTGTGTGTGTATATAAACTAAAGTGACTAATCCCTAATTAGAATTTGAACAGATAACATTGGGTTTCTGTTACTGAAGGGAAAGACTGGGGAAAAAACCCCAAAACAAAACACCTGAAAAACTCACACGCAGAAAATAACCACCAAGGCCTAGATGAACCGTATGTGGTGGAAGACATGTATTTGAATGGTTCTGTATGAATTCGGGCCACCTCGCCCCGACCTTCACTCACAGAGTAATAAGCCTTTTTCACGGATGACAAGAACAATTCAGATTTTATATAATGCTGTCTTGAAAGATTTTGACATCCGATCCTGAAGTCTCCTTTAATACTATCTCTGAGCCTAAATACTGTTTATCTGGTCTCCAGTTTTTGGCCATTAGTGAACCTGATGAGAAATGACTTTGATTGCTTTTAAAAACAACTGACAACAACAACAAAAATCCCCTCTAAATCTCTGTCTAGGGAAGAATTTCCAAATGTTGAAGGTCCTCCATTTTCCTTTCCTAGTGGGCAGATATATTGCAGATTTATAGAATCCACCTGTGTCTGAACGATGCCAACTGATTTAGCTAATTCTACGTTGTCCTTCAAATTTAGAGATGGCGGCTACTGACAGTGAGATGGCTCCCACTGATACAGACATTGGGCTTATGAAAATGCAGTCACTTTACCTACAGCGCAGGAACGGCAATTTTACGAACCCCTCACACAAAGGAGAAATCACGTTTTAATCCTCACCCCGCGTTTGACTCAGTATGCCTGTTCACAGTTGTTTCTGTCTCTTTGCCATCCGGCTTTAAACAGACAGGTGTGTGTTGTGGGAGAAGTGCTCCTTAATTCTGCTGTTATGTTTAATTCAGAAGGTGAAAACAAGCATTGTGAGAAAAATTAACTGTGTAGTAGGGTGCTTTTTCTGGCTCTAGATCACCTAGGATGTTGTTGAATGGTCTGTTCTGCACCATGAGGCCAGAATAGGGTGGCTCTGGTGGGTGGAGCCTGGTCTTTGGATGGAGGAGGTCTGTGGGACCTCATCGATGAACAGCCAACGCTGCTGACCCATTTCCTAACTCGCTGTTGAGTGTGGCCTTCAGGATGGCTTCAGTAAAGGTCAACTCTTTGTGCTAAGTATATTTGCTACCTTGAGAGGCAGCGTTGCCTAGTGGAAAGATCACGGGCCTGGGCGTTCTGCCACTAGCCTCCTGTGTGCCCTTGGTTAAGTTACTTAATTTCTCGATGCCCCAGTTTCCCTGTCTGTAAATTTGGGGTTAAATGCTCCATCTAAAACAGTGAGTCCCATGTGGGACAGGAACTGTATCCAACCTGATTAACTTGTATCTACTCCAGCTCTTAGTATCAATCTTGACACAAAGTAAGCACTTAACAGATTCCAATCAATCAATCAGTGGTATTTATTGAGCACTTATTGTGTACAAAATACTGTACTAAGCGCTTGGAAGAGTATAGTACAACAGACTTGATAGACCTGATCCCTACCCACAAGACATTTAATAAATAATAATAATGTTGGTATTTGTTAAGCGCTTGCTATGTGCCGAGTACTGTTCTAAGCACTGGGGTAGATAAAGGGTAATCACGTTGTCCCATGTCGGGCTCACAGTCTTAATCCCTGTTTTACAGATGAGGGAACTGAGGCACAGAGAAGTTACGTGACTTGCCCAAAGTCACACAGCTGACAGGCGGCGGAGCCAGGATTAGAACCCATGACCTCTGACTCCTAAGGCCATGCTCTTTCCACTGAGTCACGCTGCTTCTCTCACTCTAGAGTCTAGACTCTAGACTCACTCAGAGTCTAGAAGGGAAGGCAAACATTGATATAAATTGCAGAAAGGGAAAATGGCAGGGTACAAGGATACATACAAGTCCTGTGGGGCTGAGGGCAGAGTGAATACTCACGTGCCTGCTGTGGCCTTGGGCAAGTCACTTAACTTCTTTGTGCCTCAGTTACCTCATCTGTAAAACGAGGATTAAGACTGTGAGGCCCGTTTGGGACAGGGACTGTGTCCAACCCGATTTGCTTGTACAGTGCCTGACATATAATTGCCTAACAAATACGATAATAACAATTATCATTAAAGGGAATAGAGAAGAAGTGATGCAGAAAGGAGAGTGAAGAGTGTCAGATAAGTGTCAGATATGAAGGGGAAGGGAGTTCCAGGCCAGAGGATGTGGCGGTGAGATAGATGAGTAGGTTGGCATTAGAGGAGGGAAGTCTGCAGATTGTGTGATAGTAGGAATCAGCAAGGTAAGATGGGAGGGAGAGAGAGTGCTTCGAAGCTGATGTTAAGGAGTTTCTGTTTGTGACGGTGGATGAGTGGCCACTGGAGGGTTTTGAGGACATGGGTAGACATGGGCTAAATGTTCTTTTAGAAAAATAATCTGGGCAGCTGAGTGAAGTATGGAATGGAGAGGGGAGAGACAGGAGTCAGGGAGGTCTCTGGCAGTCCCTCTAGACTCCAAGCTCTTTGTAGGCAGGGAACATGTCTGCCAACTCTGTTATGTTGTACTCTCCCAAGCACTTAGAACAATGCACACAGTCAGCGCTCAGTAAATACCGTGGATTGAAATACCACGCTCTGAGAAGCAGTGTGGCTTAGCGGAAAGAGCTGAGCTTGGGAGTCAGAGAACATGGGTTCTAATCCCGCCTCCGCCGCTTGTCTGCTGTGTGATCTTGGGCAAGCCACTGAACTTCTCTGTACCTCATTTACCTCATCTGGAAAATGGGGATGAAGACTGTGAGCCCCACGTGGGACGACCTGATTACCTTGTATCTATTCCAGGCTTAGGAAAGTGCTTGGCACACAATAAGACCTCAACAAATACCGTAATTATTATTCTTATTATTGATTGGTTGCTAAAGGGACTGGGCTGGTGGGGCAGGGGATCCTCGCTGTTGCTACTGCCTCACCCTCCTGGCTGGAGAAGAAGGGTCCGACAGGCGTCCCATTTAGGCGCTTCCACCGTTGAGGCCCCCATCCAGGAAACCGTGCAAGTGGCTGTAAACTTCTTCCCCGCAACAGCCAGGCCTTAAGTGCTGACGCTAAGTGTAAAGAAAACTGAGGTGACGTATCAATCGATACCTTAGATTCTGCTGCGTAACTAGGGTCAACATTTTAGGTGCCTTATAGTCCAGGACCACTGACAGCACGATCATCAGCCCACACCAAGGAAGCAATGCACACTATAAAAAATTCATGTTAGTGACCCAGAACTAAAATACAGGACAGAATTTTGTTATCTGACTGACGCACAGGTAGATAAGGAATCAATCAACCAGTGGTATTCATTGAGCTCTTATTGTGTCCAGAGCACTGTACTAAGTGCTTGAGAGAGTATGAAATAGTGTTGGTAGATATGTTCCTCACCCACAGAGAGCTTACAGTCTAGAGGAAGTAGAAAACAGAATCAAGAAAGCCAGCCTATTCTTTGAGACACTTAAAGAGTGTGGTGTTAGCAAGACATAGGACTCCAGGCCAAACTAAAGCCATAGAGAACTGTAGTACTCTATGTACTCTATGAACTATTGTACTCCCTTCTCTATGGCTGGGAAACCCGGACCTCCCATAGACACTGCATTTGGCTCTCTGGGCAGTTCCATCAGGGACATGAATCAATCAGTCTGTTAATAGTATTTAATGAGCGCTTACTGTGTACAGAGGGGCACTGTACTGAGCCCTTGGGAAGGTACCGTAGAGTAGATAGACACAATCCCTGCTAATAAGGAGCTTATGTTCTAGAGGAGCAAACAGACATTCAAATACATTTCAGGGAAAATGGCAGAGTGTAAGGATATGCACATAGGTGTTGTGGGCCCGAGGGTGGGGTGACTATCAAGGATTTAAGGGGTAAGGATCTGAGTATCCAGGCAATGCCGAAAGGAGAGCAGGAAGGAAAAATGAGGGCATAATCAGGGAAAGCTTCTTGGAGGAAGTGTGATTTTTTGGAGGGCTTTGAGGGTGGTGAGAATGGGGGTCTGTTGGTCATGAAGGGGTAGAGAGTTCCAGGCCAGAGGATGGACTTGGGCAAAGGGTTGGTGGCGAGGTAGACAAGATTGAAGTACAGAGAATGAGTTGGAGCTCGAAGAGGAAATGTGTGGGTTGGGTTGCAGTCGGAGATCAGTGAGGAAGGGTAGTAGAGGGACAGCTGGTTGACTGCCTTAAAGCTGATGGTGAGGAGATGGTAAAGGACATTTATGGGCCATACTCATTCATTCATTCAGTCGTACTCATTGAGTGCTTACTGTTTGCAAAGCACTGTATTAAGTGGTTGGGATAGTACAATGTAACAATAAACAGGCACATTCCCTGCTCACAGTGAGCTTACGGTGTAGAGGGGGAGACAGACATAAATATAAATGAAATACAGAAATGTACATAAGTACTGAAGGGCTGGGAGGGGGGATGAATAAAGGGAGCAAATGAGGGTGAGGCAGAAGGGACGGGGATAATAACAAATGGCAAGATAAGATCATCAGTCAATGGTATTTACTGAGCACTTACTGCAAGCAGAACACTATACTAAGTGTTTTGAAGAGTACAGTTCAGTGGAGTAGTTAGGTACAGTCTCCGTCCTCAAGGAACTTGCAGTCTATATATCAACAATGAAACAACTAGCATCGAAGCTACGCTCACCTCAATACATCTCTGCTGGGTGGGACCCCTGGGGAGAAATGAGAGACAGCAGGATATCCAACGGTTACTGAATGGAGACCTGAAATTTGGAATCTGAACACCACAGGAAACATTATTTTCAGATGATGCATCATTTCAGCTGACATTTGGTAGTCACTTGCTGAGGGCAGAGCAGCATGGGGTACTGCTATTAAGAAAGGTCAATTCTTTTTGAGCAAACGCTTCTTAAGGATGGGAGATGGTGAGGCAAAAGAGGAAACAGGAACTTCACAAAAGAAGAGACAGTCTAGGCTATAAGCTCCTTCTAGAATGTAAACTTGTTATGGGCAGGGAATATATCTGCTAATTCTGTTGAATTGCACTCTCCCAAGTGCTTAGTACAGCGCTCTGCACCTAATTAGCTCTAGTAAATACCACTGATTTTAGAATTCATAGTGTGGCCAGTTCTGTGGACACCCTTTGGCCTTTTCAGGCACCCCAGCATTCGTAGGTGAATTTCATCAATAATAATGTCCTCAGATACAAAGCTAAACTATGTATATATGTATATATCAGAGAAGGAGCATGGCAAGGTGGATAGACCGTGGGCCTGGGAGTCAAAGTCTAATCCCCGCTCCCCCACTTGTCTGCTGGGTGACCTGGGGCAAGTTACTTCACCCCTGTGCCTCAGTTGCCTCATCTGTAAAATGGGGATTGAGACTGTGAGCCCCATGTGGGACAGGGACTGTGTCCAACCTGATTTGCTTGTATCCATTCAGTGCTTGGAACAGTGCCTGGCAGATAGTAAGCGCTTAACAAATACCACAATTATTATCATCACTTACTCTGCAACCAGTGTCGCATGTGCAGGCCTCTCCTGATACCCCATTATGCCGTCACCCAACTGATCCTGTATTGCCAAAGAATGGCCTCTAATCTGGCCATCAAGTCCTAGCCAAAATACGTATTGAAAGCGTGCATTTTGAGAGAACGAGATGTATTTGTTGACTAATACAACACTTTTCTATGTCAACGAGCATGTTATTGAAACTATTTCATTTACAGCGTAGTTCCCCTTGACTGGTAGCTACCGATTTTAGAGTTCTTTTTTTCATGATATTTGTTAAGTGCTTACAGTGCCAGACACTGTACTGAGTGTTGGGGTAGATACAAGATAATACGATTGGACACAGCCCATGTCCCATATTAAGCTCACATTCTTAATTCACATTTTATAAATGAGGTAATGGAGGCACAGAGAAGTGAAGTGACTTGTCCAGGGTCCCCCAGCTGACAAGTAGTGGAGTCAGGATTAGAACCCAGGTCCTCTGACTCCCAGGCCTGTGGTCTTTCTAAATTTTTTGGTTTTTTTAATAGGAAGCAAAAATAACCACCCCCCCAAACTATTTCCTGTCGATTCAGTTCAGAGTTAGAATTAAAAGTCCTCAGAAGTTAGGAAATCTCGTGGCTAAGCTGTCCTAATATGATCTCATCAACCCCTTGTATGTCTGTTTGCTAGTTTAGAATATTTTGTGTCCTTTTGAGTTGGAAATAGATGTTGACCATTTCCATTGCCCATCGAGGTCCATTTTGTGTAGTTTAGGGAGTGATTATCTTTAAATTATTGCAGCCAAATTAAGCTGCATGTCCGAGTAATTTGTCTTTAATTAGTCAAACTTTAGCTCCTTCAATCTTGCTTTGTAAGGGTAGTCCTTTCAATGCTTTTCTCTGCATTCTGTCTGCCTTAATTATATCTTTCTGCCTTAATTATATCTTTCTGCCTTAATTATATCTTAATGTGTCCCAAACAAAACTCACTGAGTATAAGCACACTGATCCATTTTTCCTTGGCTTCTATTTCTGTGGCAAAGTTTTTCATCTAATTTGCGGTCCATCATCCACCTAGGAAGGCTTCCATGTTCTGGCATTGGAAGTTTTCTACCCACTGCTGTGGTGCTATGCTCTGGTAGTGTTTGTGTGCACTTTTACAAAGTGAATATGATTAGAGCATAGGCTCACCCCCAGGCCTAATCCGTGAAGGCTCAGCCAGATAATGAGCTTTATAAAAGTCACTGCAAGCTTAAAAACATGAACATTTATTTTCTTGAAGATAGAGAAACCTGTCACGGAGGAGGGGAGTTGAGAGGAGGAGGCCAGCCTCTTTCTATCAGTCAATTAGTAGTATTTATTGAGCACTTACTGTGTGCAGAGCACTGCACTAAGCACTTGGGAGAGTACAGTTCAACAGAGTTGGTAGAAACGTTCCCTGCCCACGACGAGCTATCAGTCTAGAGACGAGCTTATAAGAGCACGGGCTTTGGAGTCAGGGCTCATGAGTTCAAATCCCAGCTCTGCCACTTGTCAGCTCTGTCACTGTGGGCAAGTCACTTAACTTCTCTGTGCCTCAGTTCCCTCATCTGTAAAATGGAGATTAAGACTGTGAGCCCCACGTGGGACAACCTGATTCCCCTGTGTCTACCCCAGCGCTTAGAACAATGCTCTGCACATAGTAAGCACTTAACAAAATACCAACATTATTATACAGCTCCTAGTCCCAGTTCTGTCTCTGGCCTCCAGGGTGACCTTAGGCAAGTCACTTAATGTCTCTGGGCCTCAGTTTTCTCATCAGTAAAATGGGGGATAAATTAAATCACATCTTTTGGGACAGGGACTGTTTCATCTGATACCCTTCTATCTTCCCCTCTCAGCCCTGCAACGCCTATATGCATATCCTTAATTTATTTATATTAATGTCTGTTTCCCCCGCTTAGACTCTAAGATTGTGGTGGACAGGGAATGTGTCTGTTTATTGTTATATTGTACTCTCCCAAGGGCTTAGTACAGCGCTCTGCTCACAGTATGTGCTCAGTAAATACGATTGACTTATTGACTGATTTCCCCAATGCTTAGCCCATAGTAAGTGCTCATGGGTTCGAATCCCTGCTCTGCCACTTGTCAGCTGTGTGACTGTGGGCAAGTCACTTAACTTCTCTGGGCCTCAGTTACCTCACCTGTAAAATGGGGATTAAGACTGTGAGCCCCACGTGGGACAACCTGATTCCCTTGTGTCTACCCCAGCGCTTAGAACAGTGCTCTGCACATAGTAAGCGCTTAATAAATACCAACATTAATAAATACTATAGTAATAATTATTGTTTGAATGAAATAACATCAACGATAAGGTCATTTGACATGTTTCATAGGAGCCTTACCGAGAAACAGCACGGCCTAATGGAGAGAGCACAGGCCTGGTAGTCAGAAGGATGTAGGTTCTAATTGCTCTGCCAATTGCTTGCTGTGTGACCTCGAGCAAGACACTTAACTTCTCTGCACCTCAGTTTCCTCAGCTATAAAATGGGAATACCTGTTCTCTCTGGTACATAGACTGAGCCCCATACGGGACGGGAACCGTGTCCAACCCTATTACCTACCCCAGTGCTTAGATCAGTGTTTGACACATAGTAGGCACTTAACAAATATCATTAAAAAAAAAAAATCCCCCCAAAATTCAGGGGCCATTAAAGTCCTTGACCGGATTGAAAAACTACTGTCTTATCTTTTTGAAATAGGACTTGTGAAACAATTCACTATTTTCTTCTCTTTTCATTGGATGAAAGTATTAATTTTTAAACTTGTCTCGAGCTTTATAAGCTCCCCATGTTTTCTCTCTTCTTAGTGAAGCCTCCATAGTAGCTTTCAATTAATCTTTGTATTGACATCAGCCCATTAAAGTATTGTTTACTCCTTTCTTCAGAAAGTAGTTGATATATTTTTAAATCTGTCAAGGACTTGATAAACGCCATAGCAAGTAAATAGCCCTCCCACTGACCTCTATTTATCCTGGTGTTATTAATAGCAGTTAGCAGTTTGGAAGCACCAGTAAAAGTGTTGTGTATTGTACCAAAACCCAAATTAGGTCTATTTCTTGACCACCTGACTGTGTTACCTTGCCTTGTAGTTAAAAAGTTGGCCATGGAAGAGGTGGCCAGAGAGAGCTAGCATGGAGGCAATTGAGGGACTAGAGGCGGGAAGAGTTGGGTGGAGTGGCTGGAAGAAGGCTGGAAGAATCAGAATCTCTCCAGCCCCTTCGGTACCCCACCCACATCCTCCTCTCGTCCCATCGGATGCGGAGGGTTGGTTGGTCAGAAATACCCTAGCTACATGCAGACATTCCCCTTAACTGACCGACACTTATCATACTATTATAGAAGAAAGTCACCTCTATTACTTGGGCTTTCTCTGTATTTCAAATTGCTGCGTGACTTTTCACAAGTCCACCTTCAAATATGGCATCCTTAGTTAATGCAAAAGCACATTGCTTCTTCCTTCAATGGCAGAACCCGTCATTATTTTTTAAAAATCCGTTGACTTCTCTGGTATCTTTTATTCTTTGAAATCCACCAAACACTACTTTAATCTTAAAATTCTGCAGGGTTTACTGATTTTCTCCCTTGAGGTTTTTTTTTTCCATTATTATGTGTTGACTTTGGGTTGGTAATTTCCAATTTTCCTCCAGTCATTGTCAAACGTACTGTTTCTCAGTCTTGAGTCATCTTTGGTTCAACTACTTTGAAAAGTCAGTAAGGATTTGTTACTAATGGAAGGAGCAAGGATTAGTGAGGAAACTCTGATTTGTGAGTTAGAAGCTTCTGAGCTTTGTGTCGGATCTGACGTTGACTTACTGAGTGACCTTAGGAAAATCAGGAAACTTTTCTGGGCCTGATTGCTAACCTAGAAAATAGAGATACTGTACCTTTCATAATATACTTGGAAAGGCAGCATGAGAAATACAGAACCTAATAAATTATTGGGAAGTGATTTATTTTTAAGAGCAAAATTGGTAACGAAGTAAGACATCGAGATGCTGTGGCCAAAGATGCCAGCTGCATATTGAATATAATAAAGGCTATTGATCACACTCTTCCTGTCCAAAAATAATTCTGCCTAGAATAGTTTAGTGTGCCTGAAATGAAAAAAGCATAAGCAGTAATACCAGTCAAGATTGTGTCTGTCCATTGGTCCAGGTCTTCTGCTGTCCAGAGTTCCTTATCTTCCCACCCAAACCCTGTCTTCCCCTTGACTTTCCCATCACTATAGACAGCACTACCATCCTCCGTGTCTCACAAACCTGTAATGTTGGCGTTGTCCTCGCCTCATCTCTCTCATTCAACCCACATATTCAATCTGTCACCAAATCCTGTCATTTTTACCCTCACAGCAACTCCAAAATCCACCTTTTCCTCTCAATCCAAGCAGCTACTATGCTGGTCCAAGCATTTACCCTACTCCACCTCCTCGCTTACCTCCCTGCCTTCTGTCTTTCCCCACTCCAGTCCATACTTTACTTTGCGGCATGGATCATTTTTCTAAAAAAATCCCAAAACAGTCAGCGTCTCCCAACTCTCCAAGAACCTCCAGTGGTTGTCCATTTACCTCTGCTGAAACAGAAACTCCTTACCAGTGGCTTTAAATCAGCTTGCCTCCTCCTACTTTACCTCACTAATCTCCTACCGCAGCCCAGCCCGCACACTTCACTCCTCAATCCATCCATCAATCAACCGTATTTGAGAGCGTAGTATGTTCCAAGCACTGTACTAAACACCGGGAGAGTACAATACAACAAAATTAGCAGATTCGTTCCCTGCCCATAATGAGCTTCCAGTCTAGAGGGGGAGACAGACATATAATATGAATAAATAAGTAATTTATAATATATATTTTAAAGATAAGTACATGTACACTTTAACTCCAGCTAGCTCTCTGTGCCCAATCTCTTCTATCTCACCACCGACCTCTTTCCCATGTCCTTCTCCTAGCCTGGTTCTCCCTTTCCTCCACATAAGCTAGACCACCACTTTTACCTCCTTGAAAACCTCATTATGGTTACCTCTCCAAGATACCTTCCCCCATGAAGCTCTCTTTCCCCCTGACTCCCTCTCCCCTCTGCATCATCTATGCACTTGAATCTGTAACCTTTGGGCATTTGATACTCACTCCACTCTTGCTTAGCCCCACAGTCCTTATGCACTTATCTATAAATTACATATTCATTCATTCATTCAATAGTATTTATTGAGCGCTTACTATGTGCAGAGCACATATAGATTATATGCTTATACTTATGTCTGTCTCCCCCTTTAGACTGAGCTTGTTGTGGACAGGGAATGTGTCCACCAACTCTTCTGTATTGTGGCCTCCTCAGTGCTTAGTACAGTGCTCTGCACATAGTAAGCACTCAATAAATACCATTGACTGATGATGATGGACAAAAGTTAATTGGAATCAGTCAATCTGCCTCATGGCTCAGGTGCACATCATGTGGTCTTAGAAGATGCCAAATGCTCAGTCATTCATTCAATCAAATTTATTGTTTACTATGTGCAAAGCACTCTACTAAGCACTTGGGAGAGTACACTATATCAGTAAACTGACACATTCCGTGCCCACAGCGAGCTTACAGTTTAGAGGGGGGATACAGATATTAGCACTTAGTACAGTGCTCTGCACACAGTAAGAGCTCAGTAAATTTGATTGAATGAATAAATAACAGATATGTACATAATCATATTTATGGTGTTAAGCACTTACTATGTGCCAAGTAGTGTCTTAAGCACTGGGGTAGATGCAAGGTAATCTGGTTGTCCCACGTGGGGTTTACAGTCTTAATCCTCATTTTACAGATGAGGGAACTGAGGCACAGCAAAGTTAGGCAACTTGCCCAAAGTCACACAGCTGACAAGTGGTGGAGCTGGGATTAGAACCCATGACCTCTGACTCCCAAGCCCGTGCTCTTTCCACTAAGCCTCGCTGCGTCCCATAAATCCCATAAATTCGTTTAGACTGTGAGCCCGTTATTGGGCAGGGATCATCTTTCTATCTATTGCCGAATTGTACATTCTAAGTGCTTAGTTCAGTGCTCTACACATAGTAAATACTCAGTAAATGCAATTGAATGAATGAATGAATGAATGAATGAAGTTCTGTGAGGCTGGGAAAGGGGATGAATAAAAAGCTCTTTTTTTGTCTTTGGCCAGCTACATTTACAGGCCTTCATTATTTCCTAATTGCTCTCTCATTTCCTTTTATAATTTTTTTCGTTTTTCCACACCAAATCCTTTATATATGGCATCTTGTCCAACTAGCCCCTGCCCCCTCAGGGGAGGATGGAGGAATCCAATAGTCACTCAGTGACGCCCATCCCTTAACAGAGTGTAACTAATGCTATAAATGGCAGGATTTGGAGCCGCACCAAACAAAAGAAAGAACCGGGGAGGAACTAGAGAACTAGGAACTAGAGAACATGGCCTTGGGAGTTAGAAAGACCTGATTCTGATCCCGGCTCTTCCACTTGTCTGCTGTGTGACCTCGGGCAAGGCAATAATATTTATTGAGTGCTTACTGTGTGCAGAGCACTGTACTAAGTCTTTGGGAGGGGACGATATAACAAACTCCCTGCCCACAACAAGCTTAGAGTCTAGAGGAGACTGAAGTATAGATTGGAGAGAGGAGAGGCTGGAAGCAGGGAGATCCGCATGGAGGCTGGAGATGTGATTTCAGAAGGGTTTGAAGTAGCGGAGAGTTGGAGGATTTGAAGGGAGCGTTCCAGGGACATGATGACGTGGGGTAAGTGACCTTTAATGAGCTTTTACTCTGCACAGAATGCTGTGCCAAGCACTTGTCAGAGTACATTCGAGTTATTATCATGGTTTAGCATTCCCATGTCCATCTCCTTTGGGATGGCTTTTGGTTCTGCATTTCACGATCCTGAACCCCAGTTCACCACGCTTCTCAAGTCCACGCAGCAGTATTGCCGAAGGCAGATCACTGCAGATCAAGACCCTTTGGGTTCAAATGTTACAACTTGTGTCCATGTAGAGTGATGCTCTCTAAGGCCCTTTGACAAGGGCCGGAGAGGAAGGAGGGGGAATCTGGGATCTGAAATTTAATTTGGTTTGTCATGAAATGACCCTGCACAGTAGAATGGCAGATAATAGAGTGGTTTTTTATTCAGGGGATCCGTGACCTTTGGATGTTTGCTATTCACCCACCCCTGACCCCACAGCACTTGTGTACATATCTTTAAATTACATATTATGAATGACTTATTTCTTCATATTAATATCTGTCTCCTCCTCTAGACTGTAAGCTTGCTGTGGGCAGGGAAGATATCTGATAATTCTGTCGTGGTCTCCCAAGCATAAAGTATGGTGCTCTGCACATAGTAAGTGCTCAGTAAATACCATTGATTGATTTTACAGCTCCAGTGATGTAAAATGTATGAATGCAGTATTAAGGCTTAGAATGGTAGAGAATCATCAAGAAATTGCCAAAGTCATTTTGGCTGCCATGCTCTGCACGGTGCATTTGAAGACTTAGATCTGCTTGAACAGCAGGAAGATGATAGGCAAAATTTTATTTTTGAGTTTTCCCAGCTCTTCACCCTTGACACTTCCTTGACTTCCCAAGCTCTGGGTTTTCAGTCTTTCTTTCCATAGTTTTCCCTTTCTGGCAGAAGGGGACTGCAGTTAGGCAGGAAAAAATGTCGGGAGCATGCAAGTAAGCTTTGAGTTTTTTAACATTCTACTCAGGATATTCCAAGACTTGGTCCCGAGGTAGTTCAGAAAGGGGATGGAAAAATGCAGTGCTGCAAGAAGCGGGAGCGTAGTTTTGAGTTTTTCTGTTAGAGAAGTAGGGAGTGGTTGGGGGAGAGAGGGGATGTAGACAGTAATAAAGGAAACAGATTGCTGAGAATGAAGAGCGAATTTCCTATTCCAAAATTTCAAGATCCTCATAAAAGTTAAATATCTCTGAGAGAACGGGTTGTTTATATAAATAAAAGGTATGGTTCAGTGGCAAGAGAGGTATTTATGCCTTAAAAAAAATGAAATTGAAACCATTTTAGTGTGTGGGTAGTATTCCAGCCCCAGCTTTATAGTGCTGACTTTGAGTCTATTACATAAATTATTCCTCTTTTGGTAACTTGCGGTTCTTAGACCATAAAATTTTGCTGAGTGTTTTATTTTTACCTAAATGTCCAACTGATTATTGAATTTTGTTTGTAATATACATCAAAAATCAAATTTAACAATTTACCATGCATATGTACCAACCAAAGAAATGGACAGGAGTTTTGTACCCTATAGTGGACTTAAAATAAGAGCTATCTCAGGGCTAAATTGTTGGTATTTTCCTGGGCATGGTTTATTCACGAGAGGAGGTTGCAGAAATGCTGGGGGTGACCCTGAAAGGAAATCTTGAGTTTAACTTGCAAAAAAGAAGGTAAAAGCACCGTTTCATCACCCTCACGCCCCCAGTAATCATATGCGCAACCAATGCAAAAAAGCCATGTGCTTGTAGAATGGCTGGTCTTTATGGGAGGTGGAAATATTTGATATGCATCATCATTAAACCTCTCAGAGAGAGAGAGAGAGAAAGAGAAAGGAAGAAAGAGGGAGAGAGAATTGAATTTTACAGTTAGGGAAATTGAGACAGGTGGCATGGTTGTCTAGTTTCGGGGTGTTGAACATTTACAGTCAACTCTCCTGTAATGCACGCGTTTTCGCACTTAGAGGAAATTAGAGATGTTCTTCTGACAACCCACCTTTTTTTTTTTAATGGTATTTGTTAAGTGCTCACTGTGTTCCGGGGCACGTACCAAGTGTGGGGTAGATAGAAGCTAATCAGGTTGGATGCAGTCCCCATCCCACATGGGGCTCTCAGTCTTAATCCCCATTTTACAGATAAGGGAACTGAAGCACAGTGAAGCTAAGTAACTTGCCCAAAGTTACACAGCGGAAAAGGGACGGAGCCGGGATTAGAATCCAGGTCCTTCTGACTCCCAGGCCCGTGCTCTATCCACTAGGCCTCCCTGCTTCTTTCTAGGCAGGAGGCCATGCAGTGTCAAATGGAAAGGTTTTGGCCATGGGCCCATCGATGAAGCTATGTCTGATATCAGGTGCCCGAACGTGAGATTATTCAAGAGTGTAACCTCCATGTTTCAGGAGACTGACTGCACCATTATTTGAAAATCCCTGAAGCCCCTCACATCTCCAACTCCACTGCGAGGCTATCACCATGCAAGGGGAATGATCAATCAGTCAGTGGTATTTATTGAGCCCTTACTGTGCGCAGAGCACTGTAATAAATGCTTAGGAAAGTACAATGCAAGAGTTAATAATAATGATAATAATTGTATTTGTTAAGCACTTACTATGTGCAGGCACTGTACTAAGTGCTGGGGTCGGTACAAACAAATCAGGTTGGACATAATCCCTGTCCCACATAGGGCTCATGGTCCTAACCCCCATTTGACAGATGAGGGAACAGAGGCCCAAAGAAGAGAAGTGACTTGTCTAAGGTGACACAGCAGACAGGTGGAGCCAGAATTAGAACCCATGACCCTTCTGACTCCGAGGCCCGTGCTCTATCCACTGTGCCACGCTGCTTCTAGACATATTCCCTGCCCACAGGCACAGCTGTTAGACCCAGGATGGAAAACTAAATTATGGACACTGCAGACTTTGATCGTAAAGATACATCGGATACCTGGTAGTTACGGCAAGTAAGCAGATTAAATCATCCTGCTTAATTATACAAGCATTGGGTGACTCACCTGAAGGATTCCATCCTTGGAGCAAGTCCTACTAATTTTCAAGTCCTAGGCCTGGATTGCTCACTTAGTCAGTGACAGAGTTGATCCTGTATCCTTTTTAAATCACAGTCCATTGATCTATCCTTCCTTCCTCCTCTAAGAGTTTTTATTAAATTAAAAAAAGAATTAAACTTTATTAGGCATCTCCCTGAAGCTGGCTGTGCACCGGGCGTGCTCGAGCACCCGCAGCTTCGTTCGTAACTTGGGCTGCTGAACTGCAACGCCGAAGGTGGTCCACGGTTTCATTGTCTTTGAAGAGCAGTTGTAAAAAATGTCTTGTGTTCTAGTTCCGTGGTTATTATGTCTCATTTTGGAATGATCTTTTTACAGGTGAAGGCTTAGGTCTCTCTCCTTGCTGCATCCCAGCTGGGAAAAATGAGGAACAGTAAGGCTACGAGGAAAGAGTTGGAAAATGAAAATGCAAAAGAAGCAGAGTGGCTTAATGGAAAGGGCGTAGGTCTGGGAGTCAGGGGACCTGGGTTCTAATCCCAGCTCTATCACTTGTCTGCCATGTGACTTTGGGCAAGTCACTTTACTTCTCTGGGCCTCTGTTCCCTCATCTGTAAAATGGGGATTAAGACCATGATGAGCCCCATGTGGGACGTGGACTGTGTCTAACCTGATTAGCTTGTATCTACCCCAGGTCTCAGTACAGTGTCTGTCTGGCACAGAGTAAGTTCATTCAGTCGTATTTGTCAAGCACTTATTGTGTGCAAAGCACTCTTCTAAATGCTTGGGAGAGTACACTATGACAATATATGGACACATTCCCTGCCCACAATGAGCTTACAGTCTGGAGAGTGTTTAACAAATACCAAAAATTGCTCAGCCCCCTAAAAGCAGTGTTAATTCACTTTGAATATGTGCCTTTTCGGCTGGTTACCTCACCCATCCAGAGCTTTCTATACTCTCTAGATAGAATACCTGTAGTGCGAGGTTCTGATTTTCCAGCTTTCTTCCCAGCACAGGGACCTCCATCTTCTGCCCTTGAGGCAGTATTGGCAGGCAGGTAAGTGTCAGCAGGAGGCTGAATCATCATTAGTCACATTCTGATCTTTCACCCTCTTTGCATGGAGTGAGCATCACTGTCAACCGGGCCGGTGGATTTACAAACAGTATATCACGGCATAGGGAAGAAGGAGCCCGTTGGGACGTCCAGAACAGATGGTTTGGGCTGTGGGGTTTCCAAATGAAGACTCTAGGGTAGTTGAAGAATGTGCTCGCCGAAGAAGCTCTGGGTCTGGGGAGGGCGAGGAGAGTGCAAGACGGGATATGGGGCAGAGGGAATCACCGTGACTTTGGGGTGGCACTAGGCAGGAGGTGAACAGGGGTCCTGCAAATATATCGCAGTAATATTGCCCTTAATACAGTGCTCGATAAATAGTAACTGCTTAACAAATACCACAGTTGTTATTGTTATGTTTTGTATGCACGATGTGGCTGGGACTCTGCATCCCACGTTGGCTTTTTCAGCCACACAAATACTCCTAAGTAAACTTCGCTGTCAGCGGTGTCCTCTTCAGATATGAAGGACAACTATATATAAACATATATGTTCAAAACAGAAATTCAGTGCGAGGCCTCCTTGGACAAGAACAGGTGAAAAGTGTCACCTCATCATCATTATCCGTATTTATTGAGCACCTATCATGTGCGGAGCTTACCATAAAAACGAAGATGGGTCATAGTCATGATATCCGGACTAACAAACAAAAAGGATTGGGAAGCTCTCTTGAAATAGTAGCAGTACTCTGCTACCTCTATTCTTAGAGATTTGTTGCCTGGTTTGTCGCTGAAGTTTGGAGTCAGAGTTGAAAGCTTAATTTGTTGAATAAAGATGTCTGGGGAACTGAGATAATGCCAGGTACGTCTTTGCTATAGGACTACAGATGATGACAATTGGCGCCAGACCTTGCCTCAGAGTTGCAAAGGTCACAGCAAGCAGTTACGGAATCACAATTCGGACCTAGTTGATTATGAATGGCCTGGCAGTTGGTAGACTCCCTCCTTAAAACTCGTGGGGATTTGGGTGAACAAGACTTGTTAAATAAACAGAAAAAGAGCTTTCAAAAATGCTGCTTCTCTCACTTTTACAAAGATAAATCTAAATGAATGAAATCTCGTTGACCGACTCTACCGTTTTTATTTTGAGCATAACAGGAAAAAAATATCGAATGATCCAGAAAGGACTTTGCGCTTGAACATATACAAATTTACATTCTACCGTTATTTTGTGGCAGTAATTCTAAACTTTTGGTCACTGAAAGTCATCTTCACACATCTTTAATTTCTTTAACTCGTTCTACTAATTTCATTGAGACTACCCTACCCTGAAATGGACTCTTTCTGGGTAATATTCTGCTTATAGAGGTCAGAGTGGTTTTCCTTTTGTTGTCACTTTTTTGTGATCTGAGAGCATATATATACATGGAATTATGGGTATTGATTTTTGACCTAGCATTTTTGTACTCTCTCAAGCAACTTCTCTCTCTTTACATCAAATGAGCAACTTGATGTATCACTTTATTTTCCGGACACCGTCGAAGTAATAGGATTGTGTCTCATTCATAATAGTTCCCCAGATACTCCTCCACTCATAACGGCAGTGAGAGAGAGGAAGACGAGGCGCGGGTTATCTTGAGAGGAACAAAATTTACATATAGGAGATAGAGTGATAGGTAGGAGGGAGAGAACTGATTGAGTGACTTAATTGTCTGGAGTTTTTCCTCCATGCCGAGAGGGATGGGGGACAACCATTGGAGGTTTTTGAGGAGTGGAGAGCTGTGTATAGAATATTGTTTTAATGGTATTTATTGAGTGTTTACTCTTTGTAGAGCACTGTACTAAGCACTGGGGAGAGTACAACAGAGTTTGTAGAGACATTCCCTGAGCACAAGAAGCTTACATTCTAGAGGGGGAGATTTAGGAAAATAATCCAGGCAACAAAGTGAAGTGTTCGCCCTCCTATTTAGACTGTGAACCTCATATGGGACAGAGACTATCTCCCAACACTTAGAACAGTGCTGGACACTGAACAAATACAACAATAATAATAATAATTATAAAAACTGTGGCAGGAGTCAGGGAAATGGGTGTAGAGTCTTGTGCATTTGTCAAGGAGCATATGGCAAGCACTTGAACCAGTGTGTTGACCTTTTGGATTTTTTTAATGGTATTTAAGTGCTTACTATATGCCAGGTACTGTACCAAGCATTGTACTTTCCAAGCACTTAGTACAGTGCTCTGCACACAATAAGTGCTCAATAAATACAGTTGAATGAATAAATGCTGATGAGTTTGGACACAGTCCCTGTCCCATTTGGAGCTCACAGTCTTATTCTCCATTTTTCTGTTGAGGTAACTGAGGCACAGAGAAGCTAAGTAACTCACCCAAGGTCACACAGCAGACAAGTGACAGAGGCAGGTTTAGAACCCCAATCCCTCTGACTCCCAAGCCTGTGCTCCGTGGCTCAGTGGAAAGAGCACGGGCTTTGGAGTCAGGGCTCATGAGTTCGAATCCCAGCTCTGCCACTTGTCAGCTGTGTGACTGTGGGCAAGTCACTTAACTTCTCTGTGCCTCAGTTCCCTCATCTGTAAAATGGGGATTAAGACTGTGAGCCCCACGTGGGACAACCTGATTCCCCTGTGTCTACCCCAGAGCTTAGAACAGTGCTCTGCACATAGTAAGCGCTTAACAAATAGCAACATAATAATTATCCACTAGGCCATGCTGCTTCTCTTTGAATGGAGAGGAAGAGGTGGGTTCTGGGAGAGTTATGTGGAGGAGAGAATTAGGGTGGGTCGATGAGAAAAGAGCCCTGAAAACTTAGGCTGTCCTGAAACTAGAGGAACCATAAAACAAATTCCATTTAATTTGGGCATCTTGAGTTGCTTTATCATGAGCCTGAGGGCTTGCAGCAAAGTGTGAGTGGGGGGTTGGGGGGAGGGATGCTATTGGTTGTGGGCATTAGTTCCTCATCATACTTACTTTTTTCATGGCTAGGTTCTGGTTTAATTTGTATTTTAGCAAGCCAAGGATTGAAATTCAGAAGAAATGCTGTCTTCAGAACTTCTGCCTTTTAGCTGATGATAATGAAATGTTTCATGTATATGGTGCTTTGGATTGCCCAGGGCCTGAGAGTGAATTAGAAGGATCGGCCCATGTCTTTGTAGTAAAACTGGCATTTGCTTGCAAGCCAGAGTTAGGTTTCGAGTATTTTGGAGCAGGAAATGTAGATTGTGTTTGGAGCAACTCAAAGGCAAAGCGTTGCAGTCAGGGGGCCGGAGAGGCCGGTGACTCAGGACCCTGGCCTGGCTCAACAGACCTTAACTGATGTGGGGGGAAAAGTTCAGGCCTCTGAAGGATTTAGATTTTTGTTCTGGGAACTCCCGGTACTCTGCTTAGGGCTGCTTGGGTGGGAGAGTGGTCCCAGCAGAAGAGCCCCGTAGACTTAATAGCGATCATAATTGTCGTACTTGTTAAGGGCTTACTATGTGCCAAGCACTGCAGTGAGCGCTAATATCAATACAGGATGATCAGATTGGACCCAGTCCCTGTCCCCCATGGGGCTCACAGGCTAAGGAGGAAGGAAGCGAAGGATCTCAGTCCTCTGGACTGTAAGCTCGCTGTGGGCAGGGAACGTGTCTACCAACTCTGTTGTGCTGTCCCAAGCACTTAATACAGTGCTCTGCACATAAGTGCAATAATAATAATAATAATAATGATGATGGTATTTGTTAAGCACTTACTACGTGCCAAGCACTGTACTAATCGCTGGAGTGGATACAAGCAAATCGAGTTGTATCATCTGGGACTCCCAGTCTCAATTCCCATGTTACAGATGAGGTAACTGAGGCACAGAGAAGTTAAGTGACTTGCCCAAGATCACACAGCAGACAAATGGCAGAGCCAAGAGAAGAACCCATGACCCTCTGACTGATAGATTGATAGATCGATTTTACAGATGAGGAAAGTGAGGCACAGCGAAGTGAAGTGACTTACCCAAGATCACCCCAGCAGGCAAAAGGCATAGCTAGGATTAGAGCGCAGGCCCTCTGACTCCCAGGCCCGGGCTGTTTCTACCAGGCCCTGCTGCTTCCCTGCATGGGCTCAGGCTGGGCTGTGGGCTGGTAGATGGGAACAGAGTGGCCTGCTCCTGCAATGGGGATCTTCCGGCCTCACTTTAATGGGTCCAGGTGGGAAAAAAACTGGCCCAGCAAACCGTAGCAACAATCGTCCACGTGCCGCTGTCGTCATAGGTGTACAGAGCTAATCCATTCAATCGTATTTATTGAGCGCTTACCATTTGCAAAGCACTGTGTTAAGCACCTAGGGTTTGGGTCAGATCTGTGCCGCACACAGCTAGGTCAGCTCCCAGATTCCCTGGCAGTCTTGGGCTTTTTTAGGCCGAATCCCATTCACTGATGAGAATGGAGAAGGTCACGGTCGAGTTGGTAACACACTCAGCTTCTTGATCAGTTTCATTAACGACCCCACTCATCCATCCTCAGCATCAGATGGCCCGACGCAATCGCCAGCAGCGAGGTCCTAAAATGCTGTCTGCTGGCCGGCTTCAGGACAGTGGTCGTGGCCACCAGCTTTGCTGGACAACATGCGGGATATTTACTTCACCCTCAGCCCCCCAGGACTTAGTTACAGATCTGTAATTTATTTAAATGTCTGTCTCCCCCTCTGGACTGTAAGGTCCGTGTGGGCAGGGAACATGTCTACCCACTCTGCTGCACTGTATTCTCCCAAGTGCTTAGCATTCTGTAAGTACCACTGATGGGCGTGGGAGGAAAATGGATAGCGGCAAGGTGCCGAATCAGCTGTGGTATGGTGAACCTAGAAGGGCACCCAGAAATAGTGAAGGCAGGGCACTAGCTCATTGTGAAGGCAATTTTTCAATCATATTTATTGAGCACTTACTGAGTGCTCTGCTACTAAGAGCTTGGGAGAGTACAGTTATAACAGAGTTGGTAGACGCATTCCGTACTCATAGCGAGAGTAACCATTTGGAGCTATTTTGGGCAGGGATCAGATCCATCAACTCTGTTGTATTGTACTCTTCCAAGTGCTTGATGTAATGCGCGGCAGATAGTTAAGTGCTCAGTAAATACCACTGATGGCTTGATTACAATCGATTGGCCAGCCAAGGATTCAACAAGAGAGCGGTGCTGAGGTTTTGTGACGATCAACTTCCCAGGCGGCGACCTTGAAAATGGACATGCATCGTAAGCTCCTTGAGGGCAGAGATCGTGCCTGCCGACTCTGTTGAATCATAGCCTCCCAACCTCTTAATCAGTACTCTGCACACTGTAAGCTCTCAAGCGATATCATTGATCGATTGATTGACGGACTGTGGAAATTCATCAGGGCAGCAAAAAAACTCTGTGTCTTTGGTGTGGAATGGTTTGTTGGTTGTGCCTGGTCTTTTCAGCCATACCCAGGGGACTGGATTTGATTTCACCATTAGTAAGAGCATCATCTTTGGAAACAAAGGAAAGCTTATGTATAGGGTGAAAGTCTCCCCGAGAATCTCTGCAATACTTGCATCAGTGCCCTTGAAAATACAGCTGTATATCTTTCTGGCCCTCTATCTACATATGTCGGTAAAGGCTTAGAGAATCTGAAATTTTGGACTTAGTCAATAAATTTCTCAACTCGAACCTGATTTTTTTTTGTCAGACTAGCTTTATTTCATCACGTTTGAGTTAAATGCAGAAGTCAGCGTAGATGTAAGTAAATCAGAAACAAAAATCACAATATTCTGAATCTACTATACTTTTCTGCTTAATGATTTGAAGAAAACTTCAAGGGCATGAAAACAGGAAGTCTTTTCTTTCAACTAGCATTCTCTGTGGAAATCTAGGGCGAACTGTATTTAAATTCTGCTGATCTGACCTAATCTAGATGATAGGATAAAGGTTTCTCACTTGTTGTCAGTTTTGTTTCCTTGAAATGGTCTAAGTGTAAATCTCATCTTCAGCAGAAAGTAGTAAAAACTGAAGCTTTTGTAGATCAGATTCAAAGCTGAGCTTTTGAGGGTAGGGAAGAGGGAGACTTATTTGTTCCATTCAGTCAGTGGTAGGCACTGAGTGCTTACCATGTGTGGAACACTGTATTAAGTGCTTGGGAAAGTACACTACAGTCCCTGCCTACAAGGAGCTGACAAGTCTAGCAAGACACGAGGTGGAATAACATTGGTTCCCCCAAATATCGGATGAGAAGCAGCCTAGGGGAAAGAACACAGGCCTGGGAAGTCAGGTGACCTGGGTTCTAATCTTGGACACTTGTCTGCTGTGCGATCTTGGGCAAGTGACTTAACTTCTCTGTGCCTAATCTGTAAAACGGGGGTGAAGTCGTCATTCATTCCTTCTATTGTATTTATTGATCCTTACTGTGTGCGGAGCACTGTACTAAGTACTTGGGAGAGTGCAATAGGGAGAGTGCAGTACGAAGAGATACATTCCCTGCTCACAGTGAGCTCAAGTCTAGAGGGGAAGACAGATATTAATATACATAAATAAATAACAAATAAATAAATTACAGGTATATTCATATATGCTATGGCCATGGGAAGGAGGATGAATGAAGGGAGCAAGTCAGAGTAAAGCAGAAGGGAGTGGGAGAAGAGGAGAGGAGAGCTTAGGGAAGGCTTCTTGGAGAAGCTGTGCCTTTAGTAAGGCTTTGAAGAGGAGGGAGAACAATTATCTGTTTTGAGGAGGGAGGGCATTCCAGGCCAGAGGTATGATGTGGGCCAGACTGTGAGTCCCACATGGGCCTCCTGTCTTTCCCAACTCCAGTCCATACTTCACTCAGCTGCCCGGATCATTTTTCTACAAAAACGTTGAGGATGTGTGTCTCTGCTCCTCAAAAAACTCCAGTGGTTGCCCATCCACCACTGCATCAAACAAAAGCTCCTCGCCATTAGCTTTAAAGCACTCAGTCACCTTGGCCCCTCCTACCTCACCTTACTACTCTCCTACTACAACCCAGCCCGCACACATCGCTCCTCTAATGCTAACCTTCTCACTGTGCCTCCGTCTAGTCCGTCTCATCGCTGACCCCTTGTCCACTTCCTGCTTCTTGTCTGGAATGCCCTCTGTCCTCAAATTCAACAGACAATTACTCTCCCCCACTTCAAAGCCTTATTGAAGGAACAGATCCTTCAAGAGGCCTTCCCTGACTAAGCCTCCCTTTTCTCTTCTTCCACTCCTTTCTGCATCACCCTGACTTGCTCCCTTTGTCCTTCCGTCCTCCCAGCCCCACAGCACTTATGTACTTATCTGTAGTTTATTTTAATTTCAGTCTCCCCCACCTAGACTGTAAGCTTGTTGTAGGCAGGGAATGTGTCTGTTTATTTGTTGTATCATACTCTCCCAAGTACTTAGTACAGTGCTCTGCACACAGTAAGCGGTCCGTAAATACGATTGAATGAATAAATGAACAATCGATTAGCTTGTATCTACCCCAGTGCTTAGTACAATGCCTGACACAGAGTAAACACTTAATAAATACCTTTAAAAGCAAAAACGACAACAAAAAAGCAGTTTATTCTGAGTGTGATAGTTGAACTGTTTTTGTGTGTATTTTTGTGCGTATGTTTTTGCACGCATGCTTCTTATTCATGTGCAATGGGGAGTTGTGCAGCTGGGCCTTTTCATCCCCACTCTCCCCTGTTAAAAGGGCATCCAAATTTTGTCAACTTGAATATGAAGGACATGTATGTGCATATGTGAGTGAATATATATATGTAGTTATGTTACTTATTTATAAACCTCCTTAACCTTTTGATAGTGGATAATGGAAAAAAGAAACAGGGATATGACTTTCCCATTTTCAGAACCTGAATTTTTTATGCTTAAGGAATTTATTTTTGAAAATGATCGAGTCTGTTATCTCTGCCGCTTCTCAAATGCAGTGCCTCTCAACTAATGTCGGGAGGAATTTATTCGTCGGGTGGGCGAAAATAATCCACCTTTGAAACAGTCCTCAATCAACCCGAAACCCCTCTCTCTCGTCAGATGCCGGCAAGTGTTTGGCTCGGCTGGATTTTTCTGTGGGGTCTCTTGGGCAGGGGGCAGAGAGAGAAGCAGCGTGGCTGACTGGATAGACCCCGGCCTGCGTGTCAGAAGGACCTGAGCTCTAATCCCGGCTCTGCTACATGTCTCCTAGGTAACCTTGGGCAGTCACTTCAGTTCTCTGGGCCTCAGTTACCTCATCTGTAAAATGGGGGTTAAGACTGTGAGCCCCACGTGGGACAGGGACTCTGTCCAACCCGATTTGCTTGTATTTACCCCAGTGCTTAGTACAGTGCCTTGCACATAGTAAGTGCTTAATAAATACCATAATAATTATTATTCTCTGGGCCTCAGTTACCTCACCTGTAAAATGGGGATTTAAGACTGTGAGCCCCTTGTGGGACAGGGATTGAGTCCAACCTGATTAGCTTGTATCTACCCCAGTGCTTAGAACAGTGCTTGACACATAGTAAGTGCAAAACAAGTACCATAATTATTTCTTCTTCTTCTTCTTTGCCACGTGGATGGTGGCTTTCAGTTGTTGGTCCAGAACTGCACCCTTCTCTGCCACTCACCATGCCCCTCTGCCACCTCCAGGGATAGTCTCCTTGCCTCTGCACCCCCGTCGGGTCCTAGCTACCCTATCCAAGGGGCAGAGGCATGGGGAGAGATGGTGGGGGGGAAGATTGTGGGGATCCAGAGTTGGAGGCCCAGATGGTTCACAAATCCTGGAGGCCAGGGAAGAGCTGTGGATTCCCTTGCCCAGGACACAGGCTGGTGGGCTCCGCTCTGGGCTCGCATTGGCGTGGCCGATCACCATCTTAGATTTCACCTCCAATCGACTTCAAAGTGGTCCGGTGCAGCGATGGCTAATATTTCTATTAAACAAACTTCTGGATGGTGGCCAGTTTCTATAGTGAACTACAGATGCAAATTTTGATTCCTGCAGGAATGACAGGAACTCTCTTTCTCTTTGGGCTTTGATCCCAGGGCCCGATATCAGCCGAGTTTTCTCTATACACACTGTAGTTCTTAAAAGTACAAGGGTGCTACTTGGGGGAATTCAGCATTTTTTTCCCAGCGACCTCTCTTTGAAACAGCACGGGCCTGGGAGTCAGAAGAAACTGGGTTGTAATCTTGGCTCTGCCACTTGTCTGTTGTGTTAGACTTTGGGTGAGTCACTTAGCTTCTCTGGGCCTCAGTTATCTCATCTGTAAAATAGGGACCTATTGTGGGACCTGGACTGTGTCCAACCTGATTAGCTTGTAGCTGCCCCAGTGCTCAGTACAGTGCCTGGCATGTAGAAAGCACTTAACAAATACCATTAAAAAAAAAGTCCCTGATAGTTGTTAGCTGTCCTCTGCGTATGAAGATGCTTTTAATCAGGCAGTTAGTCGTATTGATTGAGCACATGCAGAGCACTGTGATGAGCGCTTGGGAGAGTACAATACAAGAGTATGGTAGACACGTTCCCTGCCCACAATGAGCTTACAGTCTAGAGGAGAGTTTGGAATGTGGTCGACACCAGGCTCAACTGTAGGTGAGCTGGGGGTCTTGCTAACTCATGTTTTCTTCACACTGCTCTGTGTTTGGGAGAACTGGGGCCTGTGGTAGGTTGTTTCCTCAAACCAGGGGAACATAGCTCCATTCAAGGAGTTTGTTGGGAAATCCATCTCATGGATGCTTTCTTTCTGCTGCAGGTGCTGGGTTCATTTTAGGCCAGACAACCCTGTAAGCACTCAGGGTGGCCCAAGGCTAAGATTTCCATTCTTCATGAAATTTGTCCCGGACCAGGCATCTGCCCACTGGGAATCGGCCACTCCCAGTCCACGTGCTATTCTGGCTGGGGGGTCAGCCCTTTCTGCCACCCATGATGCCCCCTCTAGGGCTCCCCTTGCCCAGTCACTTTTATCGCTGGAGTACCATGCCGTCTTTCCTCTCCTCTGGGAGCCGCTCGGGCATCATTGTAACCATGGGAGTGTGCTTGGGGCTATAAGCTGCAGCGGCCCATTGCACTTTTTTTCATGTGGTTTGTTAAGCACTTACTGTGTGTCCAACACTGTTCTGAGCACTGGGGTAGGTACAAGTCAGTCAAGTTGGATGGAGTCCCTGCCCCACGTGAGGCTCACAGTCTAAGTAAGAAGGAGAATTATCGAATCCCCATTTTACAGTTGAGGAAACTGAGGCACAGAGAAGTCAAGCAACTTGCCCAAGGTCAAGTCGGGCTTAGAACCCAGGTCCTCTGACTTCCAGGCCCGTGCTTTTTCCAGTAGGCTGTGTTGCTTTCTTATCCTCTAAGTCTTTCCCCTTTGCCCACGCAGGGCCGGTTCTAACCGGCCATCACCTAGTCCTGGGCCGGGTCTTGTCTTGGGACTTTGAGAGTGGGGATGTTAAGTTTTAGTCCAGAGTTTGGTTCTGCCAAGATGGAGAAGGCCCACCGGGTGAGTTCGAATTGGGAGCTGATTTTTTTGTAACAATCGTTTTCTTTGATTTATAAGCTTCTGACTTTCCCTTAGGGCACGGCTAACATTCTAACCCTTACGAGGCACTGATGCCAATCCCAATGCTGCCCCACGTGAATCAAGCAGAAACCAAACAAGCACCTTGAGGGTAAAGATTGGGTCTGCTAACTTTATCATACTGTCTTCTTCCAAGCGCTCAGTAGACCACATAGTAAGCGCTTAACCAGCACCAACATTATTATTATTATTATTACTCTGTGCTCTGCACTCAGAAAGCGCTCAAGAAATACCACTGATCTGGCCTCGTTTTTCATTGTATTTGTGAAGGACATTTTTACTCTCGGTGTGACAGATGGCTCTTGTCTGAAAGTTGGCCTGAAAAGCTGAGAAGCAGGGTGGCCTAATGGAAAGAACATAAACCTGGGAGTCAGAAGGACCTGGGTTCTAATCCCGGCTCCACCTCTCATCTGTAGTGTGACCTTGGGCAAGTCACTTCACTTCTCCAGGCCTCAGTTCCCTCAGCTGTAAAATGGAGTTGAAGACCATGAGCCCTTATCTTGTATCTGCTCCAGTGCTTAGTACGGTGCCTGGTACGTAATATGTGTTTAACAAGTACCATTAAATAAAACATGAAAATGAGTGAGAGAGCCTCTCCAAATGAAGCAGCTTCTCTTGGGAAGAGTTCATTGGGTAAATGCCCTCATCTTTTTTGTCCTGGATTGGCCTGGCACCATTTTTATCACTGTGTTGGGGACTCAGAATGGCGTGACTCGAGCAACTGGATGGGATGTAGATCTCTTTAATTGTCATCCTACAATGATGAAATCAGCAAGGGGAAGGAGAATGGGCAGAATCCTGGTCATTCCTTGATTTCCTCATCTTGTCGCCCAGCTGCTGGCATAATATTGCGTTCCTGCTCATTAAATTTTAGTGGCGTGAAGGACCAGAATGTACGCACGTTGTCCTCCCCCTTTTCTCATTTCCTGATCGCTAATCTAGAAAGAGGTTGAGGTTTAATTCACCTCGCTCTTCAAATCTGCACTCACTCCCTCCCCTGCCTGGCCCCAAACACACACACACAGAGGCACTGTTTTACTTCCTTGAATTGGGACCTGGGAAATAAGCTGACTGATCCTGGCACCGCTCCGGATGTTGAGGTGGTAGAGGATTAGCAGGAACCCCTGCAGCCGGCACCCCATGCCAGATCCCAAGCGATGAGTAGCTCCTGGACCAAACGGGAATCCAGACCATCTTCCAGAGCTCAGACAGTGTGGCCGAAAGGAAAAAGCACGCTCTGGTAGTTAGAGGGCCTGGGTTCCAATCCTGGCTCCTCCTCTTACCTGCTGTGTGATTTGGGCTAGTTACTTCACTTCTGTACCTCAGTCAACAGTATTTCAATCAATTGCATCTAATGAGCGCTTGCTGTGTGCAGAGCACAGTACTAAGCATTTGGGAGAGTACAATATAACAGAGTTGGTAGACACTCACCTGCTGACAAGAAGCTTACAGTCTAGAGGGGGAGACAGGCATGAATATGAATAAATTATGGATCTGGACATAAGTGCTCTGGGGCTGAGGGTACAGGGTACAGATTAGAAGGAGAGGGAGTTGGGGAGAAAAAAAAGAGGGCTTAATCGGGGAAGTCCTCTCCGGGAAGAGATGTGACCTTAATAAGGCTTTGAAGGTGGAGAGAGTGGTGGTTTGATGGATATGGAGAGGGAGGGAGATCCAGAGGGAGGATGTGGGTAAGGGATTGGCGGTGAAATCGACGAGATGGAAGCAAATACCACATTAGTGTGTCTTGCTGTACTAGCCTGGAATGAAGCTAAAAAAAACCCCAATAGAAATGCATCTGTTCCCCTTATGAGAGTTCCAGCTCTCTTACCCTACGCTGTCACAGCTCGCCTCTGCTTCTTCCGCTTCCCCAGCACTGAAGATTTCACGAGCATTCCTTTGGAACTTGTAAGAGGGTGAACTGAGTTAGAGCTTTGCTTTAATAATAATAATTGTGGTATTTGTTAAGCTCTTACTATGTGCCAAGCACTATACTAAGTGCTGGGGAGGGTGCAAGCAAATCTTGTTGGACACAGTCCTTGTCCCATGTGAGGCTCACAGTCTCAATCCTCATTTTACAGATGATGTAAGTGAGGCACAGAGAAGTGAAGTGACTTTGCCCAAAGTCACACAGCAGACATGTGGTGGAACCTGGATTAGAGTGCATGTGACTGCTGCTTTAGTCACGAGAGCAGCGAGCATCAAATTGTGCCGCAATTTCATCATCTGTAAAATGGGGTTAAAATGCCTGTTCTCCTCCTACTTAGACTGTGAGCCTCACGTGGGACGGGGACTGTGTCTGACCTGATGATCTTGTATCTTCCCCAGTGCTCTGTACAGTGTTTGCTGCATAATAAGCGCCTTTGCTCCCTTTTTCCTTCCCTTCTTTCTTCCCTCCCTTCTTCCTTCCCTTCTCCCCTCCCATTTTCCCTTCTTTCTTCCCTCCCTCCCTTCCTCCTTACCTCCCTTTTTCCATCTCTCCCTACATCCCTTCTTCAGTCAGTCCATCATATTTATTGAGCGCATACTCTGTGCAGAACACTGTACTAAGCGCTTGGGACAGTACAGTATAACAATGTAACTGACACATTCCCTGCCCACAGTGAGCTTACAGTCTCCCTCCCTTCTGTTGAGGGTTAGCGTTAAGTTCTTTGAGAACCCCGGGTTCTAACCAGAACCCCTGATGTGATGCCCTTAGCGTGGAAGCAGAGTTCCCCATTCATAGTTTTGGAAGTAATGACGATCGTCCCTGTTGGTGAAATCACTTTTGGGTTCACTTACCTTTATTTTGGGAACCTGATGACACTTAGTAGCTTTTTGGGCTATGAGGCTCTTGAAAATGTTCTTTCAGAGCCAGTGATTTATAGTCTGTCTTCCCTCAAGTCAGGAAATTGTAGTTCAAATAATTGATCTTCTAAGGGAGGAGTGTTCAACACTTTTTTTTTTTTGGCAAGCTCTCTTTGCTTACTTGTTCAGGCTTGTCATTGTGTTAATATTGTCAACATTGATTGAGGACTAATGGTGCCCATACAGAAATCAGGCATTGATTCAATCTGCAGGTCCACTTCTCTCCTTGCCCTTCTGGTTTCGCAAAACTATTTGGCATCTCACCGCACTCTATTCCCATCGCCCCGGCCGTTTACAAAATCACGCTGCTTTGTTCTCCGTTGCATATCTTGGCTCTGCTCTTTCCTCTCCATTCCCATAGCTGCATAGTCCAGTGCCTCGTGCACTGGTTGTCACAACTCCACCCTTGCCTCAAATCCCTCACCCGCTCCAGGCAGTCTTCCCTACAGCAGCAATAGCATCTCTCCCACATTGTTGTTTTCCTCTCAGCCCAGCCAGTGGTTCCCAGTTTTCTCCTATCAAATTTCAAATCTGGGTAATGGCCTTCCAAACCCTCATTCTCCACCTTCCCCATAACGTGGCCTAGTGGATAGATCATGGGCCTGGGAGCCAAAAGGACCTGGGTTCTAATCCCTGTTACACCACTTGTCTGCAGTGTGACCCTGGGCAAGTCATGTCACTTCTCTGGGCCTCACTTACCTCACCTGTAAAATGGGATAAGACTGTGAGCCCTAAGTCGGACATTGTGTCCAACTCAATTACTTTGTATTTACCCCAGGGCTTAGTACGCTGCCTGGCACGTAGTAAGTGCTTAACAGATACCGCAGTTGTTGTTATTATTACCAAACACCCCCTACCATCTGGTCAGCTCGCCTTCTGATCTGTACTATAGCTGAAGGAATCTATCTCATCAGAGTCTTTTGCCCTTTCTCACCTCAAAGCACAGAGTCTAGCTAGCCCCTGTCTGCAACACTCTCCCCAAACCTCTCTCCAATCTGTAACCCAGCTTTGCTTAAGAATCACCTGCTCTAAGCAGCCTTCCTGGAATAACCTCATGTTGTTACTACAAATTTGATTATTAATAATCATAATGATGGTATTTAAGTGTCAAGCACTATGTGCCAAACACTGTTCTAAGCACTGGAGTAAATAAAGGGTAATCAGTTTGCCCCACGTGGGGCTCACAGTCTTAATTAGAGAAGCAGCATGGCTCAATGGAAAGAGCTTGGGCTTGGGAGTCAGAGGTCATGGTTTCGAATCCTGGCTCTGCCACTTGTCAGCTGTATGACTGTGGGCAAGTCACTTAACTTCTCTGTGCCTCAGTTACTTCATCTGTAAAATGGGGATTAACTGTGAGCCTCACATGGAACAACCGGATTACCCTGCACCTACCCCAGTGCTTAGAACAGTGCTCTGCACATAGTAAGCGCTTAACAAATACCAACATTATTATTATTATTATTATTAATCCCTATTTTACAGGTGGAGTAACTGAGGCACAGAGAAGTTAAGTGATTCTCCCCAGGTCACCCAGCAGACTGTTGGCGGAGCTGGGATTAGAACCCACATCCTCTGACTCCCAAGCCCGTGTTTTCACCACTAGGCCATGCTGCTTCTCTAATGATTATGGTACCTGTTAAGCCCTTACTTTATGCCAATTACTGTTCTAAGCTCTGGGGTAATCACATTGTCCCATATGAACTCACAGTCTTAATCCCATTTTACAGATGAGATAAGTGAAGCACAGAGAAGTAAAGTGACTTGCCCAAGATCACCCAGCAGACAAGTGGCAGGGTCGGGATTAGAACCCACCTCCTCTGACTCCCAAGCCCGTGCTCTTTCCACTAAGCCACATTATTATTCCTAATGATCCATTATCCACCCATTTTTCAGTAGTCAATCGATCAATCATATTTACTGAGCGCTTACAATGTACAGACACTGTACTATGTGCCTGGGAAACTTTACTATGCATATCTCTGGAGTTTGCCCTGCCAGTAAATTTATGTTTCTTACCTGGATCTCTCTGCTTTCTATACTTCTGTACGGTTGGTCCTACCTCCCCCAGTAGAGGCTGAGCTCCTTTCTTGTATTTGCACTTCTCCAGAGCCTATTTCATTGCTCTGCATAGAGCAGGGCATTCCAAAACTGGGGGAGATGAACTGCAGTAATTTAACTGTGTGTAAAGGCAGGAGGGTACTAGCATACACTTCAGAGTTGCATATGCTAGAATGGAGCGCGTACCCACATGCAAGCACACGTACACAGGCATAATATGCAGATTTTAAAAGGTATTTCTTCCATTGGAAAGACTTAGAGCGATGAGAAATGAGCAAATTGTTCTAGAATGTCTTCGAAAAGGGAACATAAAAGGATCTTACTTTTTAAGAGTCGATAATAATGTGGGTAAGTAAATTGTTGGTGTCCTTTAAATCAAATAGATGGTTATTATGAATGCATTAGACACTATTAATGTCAAAAAGGATATTTTTGCGATAGACTTGTGCATTGCAGGGGAATTTTCAGTGCTAGGTCGTAGTTCAGAATTACTCCAGGTGTACCAGATTGAGGGAAGGTGGGAGAATCTCCATTGTCCTCTCACAAGGGCTTACTACAGTGATCTGCACAGTAAGCACTCAATAAATGCTGTTGATTTTTTTTTTAAATAGTATTTGTTAAGCACTTACAGTGTTCCAGGCACTGTACATTAAGTGCTGGGATAAATACAAGCTAATCAGATTGAACACAGTCCATGTTTCAAGTGGGGCTCACAGTCTTAATCCTCACTTTACGGATGGGGGAAATGAGGCTCAGAGAAGTGAAGCGATTTGCCCAAGGTCACACAGCAGACATTTGGCGGAGCCACATTTAGAATCCAGCCGATTTGACTCTCAGGCCCGGACTCTTTCTTCTCGTCCAAGCTGCGTTGGTTGAAGGTGGTGGGCAAAGGGGGATGAGGGGTAAAGAAGGAAATTCGGCTACTGATTTTGTTTTACAGCATGTAGACGAAATGCCCTTTCTATTCTAAATTTAACTCTTCGTAGTAGAGTTCACGTAACTTAATTGAGTAACCATCCAATTCCTAGGTGACCAAATTCTGACCTTACAGTGTAAGCAGAGAAAGGTTTAAAGGAGTGTTTAATAAAGCATTTTAGTAAATGAGAGAAAGAATCCTTTTTGTCCTCTTAATTGTATGGCAAACACTGAGCCCCTGGCACTGTTTGTAACTTTCATAGGTGGTAAATGCCTTTGTAGGCTATGAAATGATTACACTAGCCAGGAATCCATTAACTTATTTCTTGTTTTTTCTGATTTTAAATTTAGAATTCATTATTTTACTATAGATTTTTCATTTTTTCCCCATTTTCATGTGTTCTTATACAAAGATCCATCCAGAGTAGATACAGTTTAAAAATTGCTTTAGGCATTGCATCGAAAAATGTTTGTGACTATCCCATATTAAATGGAATTATTCTTGTATAGCATTAAGTTCATTCGGTCATATTTATTGAGCGCTTACTGTGTGCAGGGCACTGTACTAAGTGCTTAAATGCAAGCAAGTCTTTGACCCCCTGCACATCACTAGCATGCGGCAAGTACTTAGTCTTATTGCTGTTAATAATGACCCCAATAATATTTCCATTTTTCTAGCAAAGCCCCCATGATAACCATTGGATTTCCCTACCCAGCATCTTTTTCTAAGCAGTTTAAGATCTACATGCTCCAAGTTAAGAAACCAGTTTTTTGCTCCAAACTGCACCCCTACTGTCTTTAACTGATCCTGAATCCGAGAAAAGGCAGATCCATAACAATAAGGCCCGTTAATACACAGACAGCAATGTCTGGCCCTGCTCGGCCGCGAAAAAATCTTCACCGTCTTCCCTGGGTTTCTCTTTATACAGCAGATGGCAGCATTGGCTAGCAGGTGCCTTCGGATTGAGCGAAAAGTGGAAAGCAACAATTTTACCTTTCCTCTCTCCATCCCTTTGGCCTCATTCCTCCCCCCCACCCCCCCGCCCCATTCCCCCTCTTCTATTCTCCTCTCCTCCCCTTCTCCCCCTCCCTCCCAGGGTCAGCTCTTTGTGTGGGCCAACGGGCCTCCCGAAGAAAAGGAAAGATCAAGTGCCATTCCCATCTCCCCCAGTCACAGAGCCTTTCTATTTCACCCTGCCTTCCCGGAGTTAATTTTATATGGATACATTGGGTGAAATTGTTTTCTCTAAGGTGACACTTTAAATTTGTTTCTTCTCGGTAAGGTTGGGCCGAAAGGGGGAGTGTGTTATTCTGTTTTGTTCAGGAGGGCAAAATCCCAGCTAAAATCACAAGAATCATCAGTCCTTTCCTTCCACCTACAGTACACAATGTCAGCTGAAAAAAAAAAAAATTAGTCATAATGTAGCGGCAAAAGTGTTGCCTGGAGAGTGTGCCTGCTGAGAGCCAGAGACAATTTGGAAACAGTAATAAGTTTCCCTTGATATGATTATTTTCACTGTGCTTTAAGGGAGAGAAAGGATAGAGAGAAGTGTTTGCTCTTAATGGGAATGCCCTTGAAAGAACAAGTAGGTGCAATCAGCGAGAAAATAAATAAAATACGCACGGTACAGTTACAATCCCAGTTCCCCCATCGAATGGAACAGAGTCCATCTAATTTAGAAGCAGCCGTATATTACGGGCTTAGAGTCAGCTCCAGTGCCAGTGGTTATTCGGGAAGGGGCCGCTGCCCCCCGGGCGATGCCACCCTCCTCTCAGGGGGACAATGGGCCGATCGTAGATTGTCTGAAGTCTGTTTCGGGGGCTGGTGCTTTGGGGCCCTGGGAGCTTCAGAAAAGCCAAATTGTGCTGCTGCTGCTGCTGTGTTCTGGGGCTTGGATAGAGACGTTCTTCAAAATGGTGCAAGAAGAAAGGTCTCTTTGTTGATTACAACTGTGGGTGCTTTGGAGATGATTTTTCTCTTTTAATTTGGGTGGGGGGGCCATAGCACGGTAAAAGATGGGGAAGGGGGGGATCGCCTCAGTTGACTTATTGTTCCCTCAATCTTTGGGAGCTGAGCACTTGGAGTGCCACACAACCATATCAAGTGCGCAGTCATAATCAGATTCGTTTTCAGTCAAGATGCTTTAGATTCTCCGGTTGAACTAGAAGCCAGCTCTCTTGGATCATGTGCAGGGGGACGCTACGGGAGTGTGTGTACCCGTATATTAAATTAGTTAAAAAGCAGTGACCCAGCCATTATTGCCATAATTTCTCAGCTATTTACTGTAAAATATGAATGATGAGTGAGCCATTGAGAATTTAATGTGAATGTCCCAAGTTTCTCATCACCTGTGAGTTTTCCTCATTCATTCAGTAGTAATTGTGTTGTGCTCTCCCAAATGCTCAGTACAGTGCTCTGCACACAGTAAGTGCTCAGTAAATAGCATTTCTGCTAATTCTGGTGTGTTGTACTCTTCCAAATGCTTAACACAGTGCTCTGCGTATAGTAAGCAATCAGTAAATGCCATGGATTGATTAATTTTAGATGTAGACTCGGGGAATCAAAGAGTCTGAATCTTCCCGTAATTCTCCATTCTCAGAGAGAGGGGCTCCTTGCGGGCAGGGAATGTTTCTTCCGACTTTGTTGTATTGTACTCTCCCAAGCGCTTATTGCAGTGCTCCGCACAGAATAAGTGCTCAATAAGCACCACTGATGATGAGGAGCATTAGTAGCCCCTCAGGACACCCAGGACAGCCGAACTCCCTTTGAGGTTGTGGGCAAACAAAACCTGTAGAGATCTAATAATAGATGAGGAGGATTTCTATGCCATGACCACCCCAATAATGTCCCAGTTCGAGACACTCTGAGGTTTTACACCTCTCCAGCAAATGTTTGGAACCAGTCAGTCCATCAGTGGTATTTATTGAGTACTTACTCTGTATGGAGTACCGACTTAAGCGCTTCGGAGAGTACAGTGCGGCAAAATTCCCTGCCCATAATGAGTTAATAATAATAATGTTGGTATTTGTTAAGCGCTTACTATGTGCCAAGCACTGTTCTAAGCGCTGGGGTAGACACAGGGGAATCAGGTTGTCCCACGTGGGGCTCACAGTCTTAATCCCCATTTTACAGATGAGGGAACTGAGGCACCGAGAAATTAAGTGACTTGCCCAAAGTCACACAGCTGGCAAGTGGCAGAGCCGGGATTCGAACCCATGACCTCTGACTCCAAAGCCCATGCTCTTTCCAGTGAGCCACGCTGCTTCTCAATAGACTATATATTGAGTTATAGACTAGAGGGGGAGACGGACATTAATCTAAATGAATAATTTATAATCTGTGATGTAAAGATATGTACATGAGTGCTTTGGGATCAAGGTTGAAACATATCGTGCTCTTTGAACCCTAACCTCTAGGCCAAGTGGAGCTCTACACCCTCTCCCATCTACACCTCTCAGACTGCTGTTATCAGCCACAAGCCCCGCCAGCCTCTCTGACAATATTTTTTAATCAAGTGTGCCTCTCCACCATTTAGTATGACCCAGGAAAGAGGTGGTCAGTAATTTTAAGGTTTTGATTATTTTTCAGTGGTTCAGCCATACGTTCCTTTGGGGAACATATCCAGGGATGAGAAATAGCTCAAAATTACTGAGCTTTGCTTTTTTATTTTCCTTTCTTTTAAAAACTTTATTTTTATTTGGTTTTAGCATTAAGCCATTTACCAATTCTTCACACTTATTCTCAGTAAGAATGTTCTTGTGCATCAGAATTCCACATTGCATATTACATTACGCGGAAAGTCTGATGTATTATTCAAGAAAATCAGTAATAAAAGATTTAAACCTTATGCGGTTAAGTATAATGGCCTTTTTTCCCAGTTTTCTATCCTTAGCCCAACCTGTGCCATCAGTTGATTCTCCACTTTCAAGGGGACTAAGGAGAAAAAAATATATATGTATGTACACCATGGACAAAAGAAGGAAGTTTAGTGATGAATGTGAGGTTTTGGAATTTGTAATGCCAGGAACACTTCAAACTTATTGACCATAAACATCTTCAGTAATCAATGCTGCTTGGTTTATCTGAAGAAAGTATTGCCGCACCGAGTATTGCATTATCTCAGTCCTCGGTTGGTGTTAAAATACAAAGAGAAGGCTAAGAGTGAAAGGGGAAGTAGAGTGGCCTAGTGGAAAGAGCATGGCCTGGGAGTCAGAGGCCCTGGGTTCTAATCCTGGATCTGCCACGTTGCTGTTTGACTTAGGGCAAGTCACTTAACTTCTCTGTGCCTCAGTTCCTTCATCTGTAAATTAGGGATTGATTGTGAGCCCTATGTGGGGACATGGGCTGTGTCCAACCTGATTATCTTGTGTCTACCCCAGTGCTTAGTACAGTGTCTGGCACATAGGAAGCCCATAAATACCATTAGGAAAAAAAAAAGTTTCCCCTGTTTATGGTGGCCACCGATGGACATCACAAATTCTGGATACAGAGACACACCTGATCTCCACCCAGGAGCTGTTCCTCCTCTCCTCATCAGAGAAACCCAGCTCCCACCAGACAACACTTGTCTCCCTTGCTACCCTCTACTGAGGGGACCTCACCTTCTTCCACTCCCTAACGGGGGGGGGGGAAGGAGTCAGCCTGATCCTCCTCTCCCAGTGCTGTGTTTGTAAGCCGCCCGCTCCCCCAGTTTCTCCTTCGAAGCCATTTGCCTCTATCACGAGGTACAATTATCAGTCACCGCTATCAACTACCTTACCCTGCCAGCCTCATCTCCAATTTTCTGAGTGATTTTTGATACCTCCCACCTCCTCCCACCTCACTTTCTCTTTCTAGTTGGCAATACCTCTATCCTCCCTATCAGGCTCTCAGGTATGACACGTCAACCTTTACATTTGGTCTGTGCCAAATTCTGTCTATTCTTCTTCAACAAAGAGGAACTTAGACTATGAGCCTCATGTGGGGCAGGGACTGTGTCCAACCTAATTAACTTGTGTATACCGTAGTGCTTAGAACAATGTCTGACACATAGATAGTGCTTAACAAATACTATAAAAGAACCCAGAACAAAACAAAACCAAAATCTGCCCTTTCCTCCTCTTCCAATTAACCCCACTCTAGTCCAGGCATATTCTGCTTTGCATACTGCTAATGTAGACCTCCTTTGCAGACCTCCCTGGCTTCATTCATTCGATTTATTCAATCACATTTATTGAGCACTTACTATGTGCAAAACACTGTACTAAGCACTTATGTGTCTCCCCTGTCCGGTCCATACATCACTCTGCTGCCCAGAGCATTTTTCCAAAACATCTCTTGCACACGTTTCCAGACTCCCAAAAACTTCCATTTGGCCATTCCTCTCCATAGCAAGCAGAAACCACCGATCATTGGCTTTAAGGTACTCAATCAGCAATCTCCCACCTACTTATCTGCTTCCTTCTTCCATTACACCCCAGTTGTCAGTCTTGTTAGCTCCTCTCAAGCTAACCCCCTCCCTCTGCTTCCTCATCTCTCCACAATGCTGGACCTTTTTCTCACCCTTCCCACTGCCTGGATTGCCCTCCCCCTTCATATATATAGATATATTTATATATTTTTTGGTGTTTCAGTGCTTATTATGTGCCAGGCACTATACTAAGTGCTGGGGTAGATATAAGATATTCTGGTGGGAAACAGTCCTTTCCACAGAGAGCTCACAATCTTAATCCCCATTTTAAAGATGAGAAAACTGAGGCACAGAGAAGTCAAGTGACTTGCCCAGGGTCACACAGCAGGCACATCACAGAGCCGGGATTTCAACCCAGGTCCTCTGACCTCCAGGCCCAAGCTCCTTCCACTAGGTCTCGCTGCTTCTTTGTGTGACTGATCATCACCCTTCCATCCTCAAAGCCCCTCTGAGATTCCGGCTCTTCTGGAAGGTTTTTCTCAGGTAATTGCTAATGTTCCCTCTGTATACCCCCCAACTACCTCCTCAGCCCTTCCACACCACCCAAGCACTTAAATTTCCATAACCCCTGGAGCACTCTATTATTTTTCCATTCTGGAATTTATTTGACTGTTTCCCTCATTCGAAGGTAAGCAGGTAAGCTCTTTCAAGGGAAGGATTGCATTTTTTAACTCTTTTTTACTCTCCCAAGTGCTTAATGTGGTGCACTGAATAATAATAATTGTGGTATTTTGTTAAGGGCTTACTATGTATCAAGCACAGTACTAAGTGCAGGAGTAAATTCAAGATAATTAGGTCGGGCACAGCCTCTGTCCCACGTGGGGTTCAAGGTCTAAGTAGAAAAGGTATTAAATTTCCATTTTACAGATGAGGAAACTGAAGCACAGAGAAGTTGACTGACTTGCCCAAGGTCACACAGTAGACACATAGCAGAGCTGGGATTAGAACCCAGGTTCTCTGACTCCCAGGTCTGTGCTCTTTCCACCAGGCCATACTGAGTATTATTTCTTGAGATTGATTTAAGTAGTAGCTCTAGACTGAGGTCACTGTGGGCAGAGATTGTTGCTCTTTATGGCTGTATTATAATTTCCCAAATACTTAATACAGTGCTCTGCACACCATAAGTGCTTAATAAATACAATTGAATGAATGAATGAATAGTAGATGCTCAACAGATGCTATCGATATTGACAGTGCTGGCATTCAGTGAAATGTGATGATGAGGCACATGCCATTTTGTGGAAGTGTGTCCAAGTTTGGCTTCTAGACCTTTTCTCTAGACTATAAGCTCATAGTGGGCAGGGAATGTGTCTGTTTATTGTTATACTGTACTCCCCCAAGTGCTTAGTATAGTGCTCTGCATACAGTAAGCACTCAATAAATATGATTGACTGATGGCCAACCCTCAGTGTTCTTCCTGGAACAAGCCCTTCTAACTTGTTCCAGAGTCGGTCCATTTCCACAGTGTGCAGGGAGGACTGGAGTCTAAAATTTCCAATTTTCAGGTTCCAGACCGGGAACAGGCCCACCGGAAACCAGACCATCCGGTTTAAATTCAGAAGAATGGCTTCCCTGCTCTTTACTCTGAAGAGTCGTCAGTGAAATGAAGAGCTGGGGAGCGCTGTGAGTTTGTGGGACTGTGATAGGATTTGAGGATGCAGTGAAGTGCCTTGTCTCTACCCTAGTGCTTAGAACAGTGCTTGGCATATAGTAAGCACTTAAATACCAAAATTATTATTATTTTATTTTTATTCCAGATTCGGCATCCTCTCCTTTGTACTACCTCATCCGGATGTTATGGTGTCCAACTGCGAGAATGTTTCTCACTTAATGCTTAAAAAAGGAGCCCGTAGAGGGTGGACCTTTAGTTTCTTGTAGGCAGGGACCACATCTACCAGTTCCATTTTATTGTACTTTCCTAAGCGCTTAGTACCAGAGCCCTGCACACAGAGCTCATTAAATACCATCGATTGATTGATTTGATTCAGAGCCACCTTTGTATATCCTCTAGATTATGGGGGCCATTTTGAGTAAGAAGGGCCAAAAAGGGATTTCTTTAGCTGGCTCGATTCCTTTTAGTTTCCAGGGTGGAGTTGTTGAGGACTGGGAAGAAATGAGTTTTCTTCCTCCTGAACAGTATTCCCCACATTTCCTCAGCATCCTGTCTCAATCATTTGCGTCTGACATGGCCATGATTAGAGTTCCACCATTATCCTGCTCCGCCACCAGTTTTCAATAGCATCTGTCCGCAAATAAAAGGTCATTTGTCATATGAGCTTCCAAAAATCAGATAGAGCCTCACTAATAAATCTAACAGCTCAGATCGTTTAGCTCCTGCAGTGAGCCCCCCCAAACTCTAATGTTCAAAATCCATCTCCCTGCCAATCCATTATTGTTTCTGGAGTAGATTCTTCAATGCTTTGTTTAGACTTGGGTTAAATGGCTCAGAACAATGGGGTCTCCACTGCCTACCCATGGGGGTCCTACCACAATCTAATCAGCTGTTTTTATTGAAGCCCTCAGCTGAGGCATTCAGCCAGAGCAGGCTTCTGGTTGCTATTAGCGAGGGGAAGCATTTCCGGATCACTTCACGTTGACAGAGCATCCCTGTCTTACCCCATTTCCCCAACCCATCCTCTAGGGAGCTAATGCTCTTTTCTGTTGTGGGGGTGAGGAAACTGAGGCACCAGGCAGTCACGCGGTCCGAAAAGAAGTTCTAAGAGAACAGACACGGAGCCCATTTCTTTCTCCCCCATGCCATAGTACACAAATAAAATTTTGTCTATCAGTGTCAATGAAGATTGTTCTGCTAGTATATTTCTTATTTCATGCTTCATTTTTCTCTCTTCTCCCAGAGCCAGAGGTGTCATAAAGTATTTTGCATTATATAAGTGCTGGAGATATTGGGCAGAAGGTAGACTATGTGGAGGCCGAGATACAAAACATCAAATAGATGGTTCCATTACTCCTTTCCCTTCCCTCTTCCCCTTCATTCTCTAATGAAAGATGTCAGGCGAGGAAACGGAAAAAAAAGAACTGTTAGCAAAAGAGGAGGAAATAGATACAACCAGTGATTGAGTTAGGGGAGTAGTGTAAATGTATAATCTCACAGCTTTAACCTTTGCAGCCCTGTCCAGTTAAGGTCTCGTATAATCCTCACACGACACATACGGTTAAGTTTCCACTTTATTTTTTAGAAATGCGAATGGGTGGGCTTTCTGTAACTACTTTTAGCAGAAATTCTGAAGCTACTGTAAATACAAACCGTTTTTGAGCCTTTAGGAAAGGGGAACTCAGTCGAATCTCCGATTTCCGGGTTCCAAGCTGGTATCAGTCAGTCAGTCGTATTTATTGAGCTCTTACTGTGTGCAGAGTACTGTACTAAGTGCCTGGAAGAGTACACTACAACAATAAACAGACACAGCCTAAAGGGGATGACAGACATTAATAGAAATAAATGACAAATATGTACATAAGTCCTATGGGGCTGGGAGGGAGAGATGCATAAAGGGAGCAAGTCAGGGCCATGCAAGTGAACCAAGAGGGACCTAAGGATTACAAAAGTAAAACTAAGAAGTACTGAGAAAAGTACTTATTTTGGGGACCCCAATCAATCAATCAATTATATTTATTGAGCACTTACTATGTGCAGAGTACTGTACTAAGTGCTTGACCGACTCTAATGCAACAGAATTAGCAGACATGTTCCCTGCCCATAATGGAGCTTACAGTCTAGATGTGGGGAGACAGACATTAATAGGAATAAATAAGCCCCACGTGAACACTGGAGATCTCGATCTTCCAAATGCAGTCTGCAGGGAAGCATTCCGCGTAATGAGTGGGACTGCAGTGTCGGTAGCATGGTGGTTTCCTCTGAAAGTTCTCTGTGAGCCAACTCTGTGGGTCAGAGAGAGTGGCTCAGATAATTACCACGATCCTTTTTCCCGGGTGCATCTCGTCTTTAAGGATGGCAGGCATGCTACCGTAGTAGTCCGCGATTCTTGGCTGCATCCCTCGCTGATGCATCCTGAGCCCTTCGGTTCATCATGGAGATTAAAGACTGCATTTTTAGGGTAAACATTTCTACTTTTCCCAGATAGAAACTGATTTTTTTTTTCTTGCCGCTTCCAAGTTTTCTCGGAATAGATGGAAAAAAGATAGTGCGGGTGAACGATAGTGTTCAAATGTTAATGTTTTAAACATGCGTTCTGGGCTTCTGAAACTTACTCGACCAGGAAGTGAGGAAAGTAATGAAATGAAATAAATACATAAAAATGTCCAAATGTGGGTTTCATCTGTGAGGATATGCATCGTGCCCAGAATAGCATCACTGGCATACAGCAGCACCTGGATAACCAAATCAAAGCCTTTTGATGGTGTTTGACGCTTATTGAGTTGGAAGAGTTTTTGGGGGGCATCAGAAACCCATTCCGACATTGCTTTCCAGGTCACCAGTTTGCTAACAGATGTTCAGAAAAGCAGCCTGGCCTAATGGATAGAGCCGGGGCCTGGGAGTCAGGGGATCTGGGTTCTATTCCCGGCCCCGCCACGTGTCAGCTCTGTGATCTTGGCCAAGTCACTTCGCTTCTCTGTATCTTTCATTCATTCATTCAATAGTATTTATTGAGCGCTTACTATGTGCAGAGCACTGTACTAAGCGCTTGGGATGAACAAGTCGGCAACAGATAGAGACAGTCCCTGCCCTTTGACGGGCTTACAGTCCAATCGGGGGAGACGGGCAGACAAGAACAAGGGCAATAAATAGAGTCAAGGGGAAGAACATCTCGTAAAAACAATGGCAACTAAATAGAATCGACGCGATGTACATTTCATTAACAAAATAAATAGGGTAATGAAAATATATACAGTTGAGCAGACGAGTACAGTGCTGAGGGGATGGGAAGGGAGAGGGAGAGGAGCAGAGGGAAATGGGGGGAAAAGAGGGTTAAGCTGCGGAGAGGTGAAGGGGGGTGGCGGTAGAGGGAGTAGAGGGAGAAGGGGAGCTCAGTCTGGGAAGGCCTGTTGGAGGAGGTGAGTTTTAAGTAGGATTTTGAAGAGGGGAAGAGAATCAGTTTGGCAGAGGTGAGGAGGGAGGGCGTTCCGGGACCGCGGGAGGACGTGGCCCGGGGGTCGACGGCGGGATAGGCGAGACCAAGGGACGGTGAGGAGGTGGGCGGCAGAGGAGCGGAGCGTGCGGGGTGGGCGGTAGAAAGAGAGAAGGGAGGAGAGGTAGGAAGGGGCAAGGTGATGTAGAGCCTTGAAGCCTAGAGTGAGGAGTTTTTGTTTGGAGCGGAGGTTGATAGGCAACCACTGGAGGTGTTTAAGAAGGGGAGTGACATGCCCAGGTTGTTTCTGCAGAAAGATGAGCCAGGCAGCGGAGTAAAGAATAGACCGGAGCGGGGCGAGAGAGGAGGAAGGGAGGTCAGAGAGAAGGCTGACACAGTAGTCTAGCTGGGTTATAACGAGAGCCCGTAGCAGTAAGGTAGCTGTTTGGGTGGAGAGGAAAGGGCGGATCTTGGCGATATTGTAAAGGTGAAACCGGCAGGTCTCGGTAACGGATAGGATGTGTGGGAGAGAGACGAGTCAAGGATGACACCGAGATTGCGGGCCTGAGAGACGGGAAGGATGGTCGTGCCATCCACGGTGATAGGGAAGTCTGGGAGAGGACCGGGCTTGGGAGGGAAGATGAGGAGCTCAGTCTTGCTCATGTTGAGCTTTAGGTGGCGGGCCGACATCCAGGTGGAGACATCCTGAAGGCAGGAGGAGATGCGAGCCTGAAGGGAGGGGGAGAGGACAGGGGCGGAGATGTAGATCTGCGTGTCATCTGCGTAGAGATGGTAGTCAAAGCCGTGAGAGCGAATGAGTTCACCGAGGGAGTGAGTGTAAATGGAGAACAGAAGAGGGCCAATAACTGACCCTTGAGGAACTCCAACAGTTAAAGGATGGGAGGGGGAGGAGGTGCCTGCGAAGGAGACCGAAAATGACCGGCCAGAGAGATAAGAGGAGAACCAGGAGAGGAAGGAGTCCGTGAAGCCAAGGTGAGATAAGGTATGGAGGAGGAGGGGATGGTCGACAGTGTCAAAGGCAGCAGAGAGGTCAAGGAGGATTAGAATGGTATCTCAGTTACCTCATCTGCAAAATGGTGATTAAGACTATGAGCCCCATGTGGGACATTGACTGTGTCCAACCAGACTAGCTTGTATCGACTCCAGTGCTTAGTACAGTGCCTGGCACATAGTAAGCACTTAATAAGTACCATATAAAAAAATGACTGGGATTGGACCATCTGTGACAACTGACCAAGAGGAGGCGAGTTTGTTTTAGATCTTGGTGAACCTCACTGGTTAACCAAGTATGCTTAGTAGTTGCATGTCTCAGATCTATAGAAGGTGTCGGATGTCTTCATAAGATTTGTCAACTCAGTAGGAAGGTGGTGTCCTCTGCCTTTCCTATAACTGTCTCCCTCCAAAGATCATGGGGGTCAGCTGGACCGTGTTTAGGTTTGAGGTAGACACAAAAAAGGAAGCGCCGCAAAGTGATAATGATAGCAATGGTATTTACAGTGTACTAAGCACTGGCATGGCTATAATATGATCTGATCTGATCAGATCCAGTCCTTGTCTCCCAAGGGGCTCACAGTCTGAGGGGGAGGAGGATAGTTATTTAATCCCCATTTTACAAATGAGAAAACAGAGGTAAAGAGACATTAAGAGACTTGCCCAAGGTCATCCAGCAGCCAAGTGGAGGAGTCAGAATTAGAGCCTGTGCTCTTTCCCAGTCTTACGCTCTTTCTACCAGCCCTTGCTGCTTTTCTTATTAATATAATATTATGGTCTGGCTTAAGTCTGAAGAAAGCTGTGGTTTGACAGTAGTGAAACCCTGCTCAAATCAGAGACTTTCATCAGTAACACTTATGAACATAGGTGTAAATTATTCATATTATGTCCGCCTCCCCCTCTGTCTAGACTGTAAATTTGATGTGGGCAGGGAACGTGTCTCCTAATTCTGTAGAATTGTATTCATTCATTCATTCATTCAATAGTATTTATTGAGCGCTTACTATGTGCAGAGCACTGTACTAAGTGCTTGGGATGAACAAGTCGGCAACAGATAGAGACAGTCCCTGCCGTTTGACGGGCTTACAGTCTAATCGGGGGAGACGGACAGACAAGAACAATGGCAATAAACAGCGTCAAGGGGAAGAACATCTCGTAAAAACAATGGCAACTAAATAGAATCAAGGCGATGTACAATTCATTAACAAAATAAATAGGGTAACGAAAATATATACAGTTGAGAATATATACAGTTGAGAATATATACAGTTGACTCTTCCAAGTCTCACTTGTACTTGAGTCCAATTGTACTCTTCCAAGTGCCTAGTACAGTGCTCTGCACACAGTAAGCAGTCTATCAATGGTATTTACTGACACTTTGTGCAGAGCCCTGTGCTAAGTGCTTGGAAGAGTATAATACAACAGAATTAGCCGACATGTTCCCTGCCCATAACGAGTTAACAGTCTAGAGGGAATACATTGACTGATGTTTTCTGGGAATCGTTCACAAGTATATTGCCTTTATCGGTCAGTCAGTTGGATTTCTTGAGTGCTTGCTGTGTGCTGAACAGTGTACTAAGGGCTTGGGAGAGAGTACCTGGGGAGGGAGGATGGAAATGGGGGCAGTTTATGGCCTTAGCCATTCCTCAGCCATTAATGTATATCGATGAACGGTGCCGGGGAGACAGGCTGCCCACAGTCGGTTCTATCCGGGAATCCCGCCCTGACTGCTAGAGCTGGGCAAGGGGTAGCCCAAGTGGAAGCAACATATCTTCCATGCCCAGGGAGGTGGCGGTGACTGTTGGAATCCGGATAGGCCTACCCTATTGGTAAGGAGACTGAAAACACTTCTGTAGTCGCTACTGTGCAGCTGGCTGTCCGTAATGATGATGATAATGATAATCATAAAAAAAATTGTGGTATTAAGGACTTATTCTGTGCCAAGCATGGTACTAGCTTCTAGGGTAGATACAAGATAGTCCAGTTGAACGCAGTCCCTGTCCCACATGGGACTCACAGTCTAAGGGGGAGAGAGAGGAGGAATTTCACCCTTATTTTACAGATGAGGAAACGGAAGCACAGAGAAGTGAAGTGACTTGCCCAAAGTCCCATTGTTTTGTCTTTATCATTTCAATCTCTCTTCATGTGCCTCTCTTCAATTTTCTTCTCCCCGCCTTTTTAGATTCTGAGTCCCCTGTGAGCCAGGGACTTTTGCTTAATTATTCCTCCATTACATTCTTTCTCAGACATTTGAAGGGTGCTCGATAAATACCACTGAATGAATTGTGTAGCAGTATCAAAAGATGACAGAACTGTAGGAGACTTCGAGTGATCAATTTAACCAACATACCTGCCACTAGGCACATAAGCGAAACAGCCTCCTAGGATAGATGGGTGAATATTTTCTTTTGAAGATCTACAGGGATGGATACTTCCCTGGTAGCCTATTCCTGTGTATTATTAGCCTTTAGGTCAAGAACTTCTTCCTTGAGTCCAACTTATATCTTTTGTACTTTTTAATCAGCCCCAGTTCCTGTTGTCTCAGGCATCAGAAGTCAACTGGTACCTTCTTTGTCCTTAAAAACCTTCCGTAGTCTTGAAGACAGTTAAGTGCAAACTCGCCCTCTGGATGTAAGCTCATTGTGGGCAGGGGATGTGTCTGATATACTGTTGTGTTGTACTCTTCCAAAGGCTTAGTACAATACTCTGTACACAGTAAGTGCTCAGTAAATACAGTGGATTGATTGATTAACTGCCTCTTCTACTGGCTAAATAATTCCAATTCCTTTGATCAGCCTCAAAGGACCAGTTTTTCATCCCTTTAATCATTTTTGTCACTCTTCTCAGGGCCCCTCTCCAGCATTCTTTCTAACGTGCAGGTAACTAAAACGAGGCACAGTACTTGAGTGTGGGTCGGACCGGTGTTGAGCAGAGTGGAAAGATTATTTCCTTTGTCTTGGGTGTCGTATCCCTGCTGATTACACCCTGATACTATCAAGTTAGTGATGCTCTTTTACTGAATCACATTCAGCTCCTGGTCAACTATAACCTCCCGAGTCCTTCTTTCATAATCCTGTGGCTTAGCCACTGCTCATCCTGCGTTTCTGATGCTTGGTTTTCTGTCCTTAAATGCACTGATCCCCCGTTGGATTTCATCCCATTTTTGGAGGGCAATTTTTCCTATTTCTGTCTGCCACTTTACCCTTTTGTACACCTTCCAGTTTGTCGACCAGCCCACCCATTTTGCGCTTCGGATTTGAGCATATTCTCAATTACCTCAGCATTATCAGTCAATCAATCAATCAATCAATCATTGATATTTATTGAGTGCTTATTGTGTGCAGAGTACTGTACTAAGTACTTGGGAGAGTACAAACAACAATATAACAGACACATTCCCTGCCCACAAGAGCTTACAGTGTAGAGGAGACCCAAACAGATTTTGACTAGAAGGAGCCCCAGGAGTGGACTCTCTGGTGGGACATCACTTCATGCCCTCCCTTCCTTCCCTCCTCTTGGATCTCAGGTCATTGCTAGCCACTCTTTGGCCAGGCCCCTCCAGCTAAACGCGATTCACTAACATTCGTTTGGTTGAGGTCAGAGTTTTTCAGCTTGTCAGTAAGGCTGGCCTGTGGGATGGAAGCAAAAGCCTTCTAACTAGAAGTTAGAAGGTATTCCTCTCTTGCTTCTCCTTGGTCTGGGCGGCCTGTCACTCTCTCCTAGATGGAAACTCAGTTTGACTCAGTTTGACCCAGTTTACTTTTTAATAATAATAATTGTGGTGTATATTAAGCACTTACTATGTGCAAGACACTGTACTAAGGACTGGATTTGATAAAATAAATAAAAATAAATTGTGGTATTTGTTAAGCGCTTACTATGTGCAAAGCACTGTTTAAGCGCTGGGGGATAAAAGGTGATCAGATTGTCCCACGTGGGGCTCACAGTTTTAATCCCCATTTGACAGATGAGGTAACTGAGGCACAGAGAAGTTAAGTGACTTGCCCAAGGTCACACAGCTGACTAGTGGCAGAGCTGGGATTAGGACTCATGACCTCTGACTCTCAAGCCCGCGCTTTATCCACTGAGCCACGCTGCTTTTCTATACAGGTAAATCATGTTGGATTCAGTACCTGTCCCGTGTGGGGTTCGCAGTCTCAATCATCATTTTGTAGATGAGGTAACTGAGGCACAGAGAAGTAAAGTGACTTGCCCAAGTTCATACAGCAGGCAAGTGGGAGAACTAGGATTAGAACCCATGACCTTCTGACTCCCAAGCACGTGCTCTATCCATTATACCATGTTGCTTTTTCTTTGGCCATGTTGCTTATACTCTCTTAGTTGGTTGTCAAAGGAGTGTATGATAATTTATGCAACTCTCTTCCCAGGTTACTTGGGTCTTCTTTTTTCCCCACTGTCTTTCCAGGGGTCAGTCATAAGCTTCTTAGGGTCTTGTCCTGTCCCCTTTCTTTGAAGGAGAAGGACCTTTGCTCTCTTCAATTCTCAGAAATCTTTCTTGTCCTAAACGTGAAATTCAGTGGTCATTGGCTTTGAAATAACTTCCACTTGTTCTTGACATCCCTGTAGACTATAAGCTTATTATGGGCAGGGAACCTGTAAACTAATTCTGTTATAGTGTACTCTCCCAAGTGCTTAGAACAATGCTCTGCACATAGTAAGCACTCCATAAATATCATAGATTGATCCCCAAGGATCCTTCACGTAGGGAATACCGCCTAACACTGCATCCTGCTTTTAGGTACTGGGAAGATCAGACCTTAAGACAGGGATGGATAGACAGTATGTGCATTTAACAGTTCCAAGAGGAAACGGGAACCCACCTGAACAGGGATTCCTATTTATCCGAAATGCTTTGCTGCAGAAAATGTTGGAGAAAATCACAGTAGCTTTGGTCTTGAGATAAATCCAAGATGTCACAGATTTTCAAATAATCTCTGTTTTCTTCCAGGATTTTCCCCTATTTTCTCCACACACACTGCCCCTCTCCCCGACACACACACACACACACACACACACACACACACACACACAGCGTCCCCCCCCTCCCCCGACACTGAGTGCTACAACAACAGGGGAGACATTGGCAGTTCAAGGAAATCAGCATCAAGCAGGCTTAGAAACTGTGACTTCAGAGTTTAAATCAATGAATCGATGCAATTTATTGAATGCTTACTGTATGCTGAGCACTGTACTAAGCGCTTGGGGATTACACCACAAAATGTCCTATATGTTGTCACTCCCTGATCCCTATTGGAGTATAGTGGGATCTGCTCAGTATCATTTAAAATACAGTACAGAGAGGTTTCCTAGTTTACTCCGCAGAGGTGAAGATTTCCCCCAGTTTCTTCCTTCTCCCTTTCTTGGAGACCAGGTGGAAGATAACATATGATCTGTTTAAAATTCTCAAGGCACGCTGCAGGCTATAAATGAGGTCCTAAGGGAGCCTGGTCTTGGGAGAGGGAGAAGCCCCCTGCTTGCAATGATGCCCCACTCCTTCCTCTGTGTTTCCCCCAGGAACTTGTCCCACAGAAATTTTTGCCAAAGCCTGGCGGTCACTTTGAACCTGGAACAAAGATGTGTTTTCAGATCAAGATCGTCTCACCCAATCTGAGCCCCAGCACTTCTGGCTTTGGATGTAATTTTGCTTCTTTTGGCCCCGCTGGTTAAATGGCTAAGTAAGCTGATCTTGAAAAGTCAAATTTATGATACTGATAAAAAAAGCCATTGGATTTGGGCTGAGTGCTGTATATGCTTTTCTGTATAATGTGTACATATTTTGCCGACATGGATGAAATCTTATTGAGCTTTATTTTCCCAGAGTGGAAAAGTTCTATCCTGGTAAATAAGTTGGTCCCTTGGGGAGGTGATTGAAATCTTTCAGGCGATGCAGGGACCTACGTGGTGGCCATTCTATAGCTCGGACCGAGCAGTAGAACCAAACCTGGCACCCAGATTCCTCTGGGGATAAATGGTGGGCAACTCTGTCATTTTTTCTTCTTCTGACTAGGCACTCATTTCCTCTTCTCCCACTCCCTTCTGCATCACCCACACTTGGATTTGTTCCCTTTATTCATCACTCCCTCAGCCCCAAAACACTTATGTAATAATAATAACCTCCTACTATGTGCCAGGCACTGTACTAAGCTCCGGTTGGATACAAGCAAATCAGGTTGGACAGAGTCCCTGACCCATGTGGGGCTCACAGTCTCAATCATTTTACAGATGAGGTAACTGAGGCACAGAGAAGTGAAGTGACTTGCCCAAGGTCACACAGCAGACAAGTGCTGCTTATTTATTTTTAATTATATTAGTGTCTTTCCTGCCCCTCCAGGCTGTAAACTCACTGTGGGTAGTAATCACTGTAACCAACTCTATAACATTGTACTTTCCCAAGCTCTTCCACGTAGCGTTGTGGCCTAGTGGATAGAACATGGGCCTGGAAATCAGAAGGTCCTGGGTTCTAATACCACCTCTGCCACTTGTCTGTTGTGTGACCTTAAGCAAGTCACTTAACTTGGTGCCTCAGTTACCTCATCTGTAAAATGGGGATTAAGATTGTGAGCTTCATGTGGGACAGAGACTCCATTCAACCAGATTACCTTGTATCTGCCCCAGCAATTAGAACAGTGCGTGGCACATAGCAAGTGCTTAACAAATGCCATTAAAAACAAAAGGTGCTTAGTACAGTGCTCTGAGCACAGTAAACGCTCCATACAATTGATTGATTGACTGGACCAGCAAAATTCCAGGAAATTACATGAGGCAGATAGTAGATGGAAACAAAATTTTCTCTCCCTCCCTGTGGATGAATATATTTCCAGGCGATAAAGGTCTCTGATGCCTAATAGTTTTTACCTGCCTTAATTTTGACGCAATGTGTCTTTAAGCTGGAACTCTTTCTCCTCTTGCTGCTGCCTAATGCCCTCTTTTCGGAGGCTTTTGTCTAGGGGTCGGCTCTGCCCCTCTGCTTGTGAATTTAGCTATGCTTGGTGGGGGTGGGGGTAAATCAACCCACCGCCACCTGTTCTAGTCTACGGCGAGGCAGGCCGAGAGAGCCTCCGGAGAGGCCTGAGCTACATCCGTCTTAATAGAGGGTTAATATTGCCGTGTGGTTGTGACCATTTAAACGGCAATGTTTTCAGAAGGTTGGTCCGAAACAGAGGCACTCAACGTAATGTCATTTCCAAACCTAATTATAAAAAAACATTTTATGTGGTTAACCTTTAATGCAGTGTTACATTAAAAACAGACTTTGCATCTTTTGCTGGTAAATTGCTGCATAAATATATTTAGGTTAGGTACACAGGGAAATGGAGCATTATTTATGGCTCTATATGCCTTTCCAATTTGAGATGCAAGATTAGGTGGCCCCTTACAATAAGGGCACAAAAAAGGAGCACTCTTTTCTTTTCGTTTTTAAGAAATGCTTGCTGTGAGTTTTGCGCTATTTGGTCAGACAAGGGAGGGGACGGGTAGAGCTGCTCGTGATACTCCCCTTTTGGAAACCCCTGCAAAGGCTCTCGAATGCCTGAGGTATCCAATTAAAACTCTTGACCGAGAGTCCCTCAAGGCCTTTTACCACCTAACTGGCTTCTCCCCAGCTTAATTCCCTCTTCTTGTGCTACACTCTTGCTCATGCTGACTGGTTCAGTCAAGCAAACCTTCTCACCGATCCCCATTACTGCCTCTCATATCCCCGAGCCATCGAATGTGCCATTTCCCCTGGCGTGGAATGGTTTCCTTGTTCTCCTCATGCCTCCCTGACCGCTCCTTTTCCCTTTCATTTGCTGGCTGCTCCTCTGTCTTCCATCCGCTTACTGTTAGTATTCCCCAAGGCTCTGTTTTGAGCCTTCTACCTTCCTCGCTTTACACACCATCTGCTCACATGGCTTCAGCTTCCACCTCTTTGCCCGCAACTCCTAAACTTGTGTCTCTAGGCCAGGCATCTCATCGATGCTGCAATCCCATATCTCCTCTGGCCTCCAGGACATCTCCACTTTTACTGTGTGGTATTTGGTAAGCACTTACTATGCCTAAGCACTGGGGTAGAGACAGGCTAATCAGGTTGGAGACAGTCCATGTCCCATGTGGGGCTCACAGTCTTAATCCTAATTTTACAGATGAGGTAACAGAGGAGCAGAGAAGTTGTCTCACACAGCAGACAAGTGGCAGAGCCGGGATTAGAACCCAGGTCCTTCTGAACCCCAGGCCTGTGCTCCTATCTACTAAGCCTTGCTGTTTCAAGTGAGGATTCATTCATTCATTCAATAGTATTTATTGAGCGCTTACTATGTGCAGAGCACTGTACTAAGCGCTTGGAATGAACAAGTCGGCAACAGATAGAGACAGTCCCTGCCCTTTGACAGGCTTACAGTCTAATCGGGGGAGACGGGCAGACAAGAACAAGGGCAATAAATAGAGTCAAGGGGAAGAACATCTCATAAAAACAAAGGCAACTAAATAGAATCGAGGCGATGTACATTTCATTAACAAAATAAATAGGGTAATGAAAATATATACAGTTGAGCAGACGAGTACAGTGCTGAGGGGATGGGAAGGGAGAGGGGGAGGAGCAGAGGGAAATGGGGGGAAAAGAGGGTTAAGCTGCGGAGAGGTGAAGGGGGGGCGGTAGAGGGAGTAGAGGGAGAAGGGGAGCTCAGTCTGGGAAGGCCTCTTGGAGGAGGTGAGTTTTAAGTAGGGTTTTGAAGAGGGGAAGAGAATCAGTTTGGCGGAGGTGAGGAGGGAGGGCGTTCCGGGACCGCGGGAGGACGTGGCCCAGGTGTCGACGGCGGGATAGGCGAGACCGATGGATGGTGAGGAGGTGGGCGGCAGAGGAGCGGAGCGTGCGGGGTGGGCGGTAGAAAGAGAGAAGGGAGGAGAGGTAGGAAGGGGCAAGGTGATGTAGAGCCTTGAAGCCTAGAGTGAGGAGTTTTTGTTTGGAGCGGAGGTTGATAGGAAACCACTGGAGTTGTTTAAGAAGGGGAGTGACATGCCCAGATCGTTTATGCAGGAAGATGAGCCGGGCAGCGGAGTGAAGAATAGACTGGAGCGGGGCGAGAGAGGAGGAAGGGAGGTCAGAGAGAAGGCTGACACAGTAGTCTAGCCGGGATATAACGAGAGCCCGTAGCAGTAAGGTAGCCGTTTGGGTGGAGAGGAAAGGGCGGATCTTGGCGATATTGTAAAGGTGAAACCGGCAGGTCTTGGTAACGGATAGGATGTGTGGGGTGAACCAGAGAGACGAGTCAAGGATGACACCGAGATTGCGGGCCTGAGAGACGGGAAGGATGGTCGTGCCATCCATGGTGATAGGGAAGTCTGGGAGAGGACCGGGCTTGGGAGGGAAGATGAGCTCAGTCTTGCTTATGTTGAGTTTTAGGTGGCGGGCCGACATCCAGGTGGAGACATCCTGAAGGCAGGAGGAGATGCGAGCCTGAAGGGAGGGGGAGAGGACAGGGGCAGAGAGTGTTAAGCATATACTATGTGTCTGCTGGATAGATACAAGATAGATTGGACACAGTCGCTGTGCCACACGGGTCACAGTCCTAAACCCCATTTGACAAATGAGGTAGCTGAGGCACAGAGAAGCAAAGTGACTTGCTCACGGTCACACAACAGACAAGTGGTGGAACTGGGATTAGACTCGGGTCCCCTGACTCCCAAGCCCGTGCCCTTTCTTCTAGGCCATACTGCTTCTCAGTAGTCACACTGCTTCTTGAATGTCTTGCAGGCATTCAGTATGTCTAAAGCAGAACTTAGCTTTCTCCCTTAAGCCACTCTTCTCCCTTATTTTCCCATCACAGTTGAGAACACCCACCATTCTTTTAGCCCCAGAGGCTCAGGATTCTCATCTCTACATTATCCTTCAACTCTCACAGTTTGTGACCAAATTCTCTCACAACACTGTTCCTGCCCAACAGTTCCCAGATCTGCCTCTTCTGCTCCGCCCAAACTGTTACCGCTTCGGTCTTGGCTGCACTTGACTGTCACAAGTGCATAGTACGGTGCCGTGCACCCAGTAAGCGCTCAATAAATACTATTGATTGATTAGCCTCTTCCTCGGTCTTCCGGTGTCCAGTCTCTCCCCACTCCACTCTGTCCTACACACTACTGCACCGATCATCTTCCTGAAGCCTCACTCAACCACATCTCTCGTCTCCTCAAAACTCTCCACTGACTCCCTCTGTTTTTCCCCATCAAACAAAAGCTCTTCACAGTCAGCTTCAAGACTCTCCTCAACTCACTCTCCTTCCAAACCAACCTCCTAGCTGTACTAGACTCTCAACTTCCCTGCCTCCATCCCCCCCATCCATGCTGTTCCACCTTGGGATTATCTCACACCCCACATTAGACACGCTACAGTTCTCCCCACATTCAAACTCCTCCTAAAATTTCACCTCTATGAACATGATTTCCCGGATTAATTTCCCATCCCTCTGAACCATATCATCCCTATAAGCAACTCTTGCACTTACAGACTTATTTACACACTCTTTAGTACTCATGTATATATGTCTGCTCCATTTTTAAAAAATTCTATCCAAGTGCCTACTATGTGCCAGGCACTGTGCTAAGCTCTGGGGTAGATACAAGCTAAACAGGTTGGACCCAATCCATGCCCCAACCTGGGGTTTGTAGTCTTAATCCCCATTTCACAGATAGGTAACTGAGGCACAGAGAAGTGAAGTCACTTGCCCAGGCTCATACAGCAGACATGTGGCGGAGCCGAGATTTATTTATTTTGACCACTCTTGACAATCAATCAGCCGATCAGCTTGGGAGAGTACAATTCAGTAGGCACTGTCCTTGCCTCAAGGAACTTACAGTCTAAAGGCAGAGATGGACAATAAAATACAGTGAAGGGGAAGCAACCATGTAAAAGGATATGTACGTAAGTGCTATGGGGTGGGGATATAGGAGGGAGTAGTGCATACGGTGCCTGAGGAGGCTGTCGGGAGGGAAAATAATGAGATGAGGAAACGAGGGTTTAGTCTGGGAAGGCTTCCTGGAGGAGATACGATTTCAGTAGGGCATGGAAGAGAGGGAGAGTGGTGGATTTTTGGATATGTAGTGGGATGGAGTTCTAGCCAGGAAGGAGGCCATGAGCAAGGGCTTGACAGCGGATATGGTGAGAGTGTGAGACAGTGAGTAGGTTGGTGTTAGAGGAGTGAAGTGTGTGAGCTGGTTATAGTTGTTAATTTTTTTATAAAATATTTATCCTCCAATTAGAGTATAAGCGTCTTGTGGCCAGGGATCAGGCCACTACATTAGTATGTAAAGCCCATTTGCCTAGTACAACAGAATCAACATACCGAAGGGCTCATTTTAAGTGATTCTGGGAGATGAGGGGCACAGTGGCACAGGGGGTGGATTTATAGAGCACCCAGTAGATAGCTGCAAAAGTTTTTATTATTATCATTATTATTATTGCATTTGTTAAGTGTCAAACCCTGACCTAAGTGCAGAAGGGGGTAATCAGGATGGACACAGTCACTGAACCACATGGGATTCACAGTCTCAGTTGGAGGGGGAACAGATATCCCCATTTTACAGTTGAGGAAACTGAGGCATAGAGAAGTGAAGTGACTTGGCCAAGGTCACAGAACAGACAGTTGGCAGAGGCAGGATTAGAACTCAAGATCTCTGATTTCCAAGACCGTGCTCTTTCTACTAGGCCAAGCTGACCAAGTACTCATACTATCATTTGGCAACCACCTGGAAGAGTACACCACACTGAACAAGAATATGGAGCCACCAACCTGGCTTTGGAAAGAGCAGATTTTGCCAGACCAATGGCATCTGCTGGGATCATGACAGGTTTTCTGGTCAAAAGAGAAGCTGGGGATGCAGTAGTATTACTACACATGACAGAGGTTTTTGATTCCAATCTGTCTGACCTCCCTATGTAAGCCACAAAAGTTCAGTGTAAGTGTAGACCATACTACTGTTAGGTAGGTACCAACTGGCCCTGAGAGGATTCTTTTCAAAGATTCGAGTCCAGGCTAAAGGACTAGCCCCGAATTCACCAAACAAAATGAAGTTCGGTGATGGCAAGGTGAAACATCACGTTTCTCCCGGCTCAGGGTTTAATCAAGGCCACAATGACCGCTTCAGTTGCGGCCTTCCCAGTACCCTCCATTCTGTGGAGGAGACCCCCACTACTCCCCTTCCCTCCAAAATGGAGCAAGGCAGATTGGGAAGGAAGCCCCAGGTTGGGGGTGGGGTGGATTGCCGGGGTAATGGCTCAGCCAACTGGCAGTGGGAGACTGAGGCATCAGGTTCGGCCACCACTTGTCTTTCCTGCGAAATGGAGCGGGGCAAATGGGAAACGGTGGGGCCAAGGGTGGGGCTCTAACTCTAACTCCAGCAGGGACACGTTGCCCTCCGAGGGAACTTCGGAAAAAGTCCTCTTTGGTGTGCTGTTTTCTTATCTGTACTGCGCTTCTGCAGGCTGGGTAGAAGAGATGCATGTGTTTAGATTAGACTGTAAGCCCGTCAAACGGTAGGGACTGTCTCTATCTGTTGCCGACTTGTTCATTCCAAGCGCTTAGTACAGTGCTCTGCACGTAGTAAGCGCTCAATAAATACTATTGAATGAATGTGTTGAGGGATTTCTTTTGCTAAAGTTATACCTGGGGTCAAAAGAAGCTAGGGCAGCTTGAGCAGATTTGAGGTTAGGTCTGAAACCTTTTGTGTCCACTCCCCCTAAGCAAAAGCCATAAGGTGACCATGTCACCAAGTACATGAGGTGTGGCTTTTTGGTAATCCGGCATTTGAGCTTTTTATTTTTACTTTTATGTATTTGAATTCTTACTATGTCCCAGGCACTGTACTCAGTACTGGGGTAGATACAAGATAATCAGGTTGGACACAATCCCTGTCCCACATAGGGCTCACAGTCTTAATCCCTCATTTTACAGATAAGGAAACTGAGGCACAGAGAAGTGAAGTGACTGGCCCAAGGTCACAAATCAGAGAAGGGGCAGAGCTGGGACTAGAACCCGGTTCCTCTGACTCCTGGGTCTATGAGGTATCCAATTGGCCACGCTGCCTCTCATATCCTATTATCATGTTGTATGCTCTCCATAGTGAGCACTTAGCTAATATCATTATTATTATTATAATTATGATTACTATTAGTAGTAGTATAGGCTGATTCAGGTAAGCGGCCTCAATCAAACTCTCGAAGGCAAAGCATCCGAGACTAAAAATTACTTGCCAAATCAATCAAAATATGGCAAGTAAGAGTAGGACACCTAATCTTGGTGCTTTACTCTTTACTCCCAAGACTAACAGTTAACTTACCGATTCAGTCGAGATGTGGCAAGTAAGAATAGGGGAACTGATCTTTGTGCTCTACTCTGTACTGGTCAGACCCTTATTAGAGCACTCTGTCTGGTTTTCATCACTGCCCATTTAAAAGGATGTGGCATGGCTGGAGGTGATCCAGAGACGACTGACAAAAATGATGAAGGGGATGGAAAATGGGTCCTTATGAGGAAAGGTTAAAGGAATGAGAATTGTTTCGCCTGAAGACTATCGAGGGAAGATTTAATAACTGATTTCAAGTATATTAAAGATTTTATGGGGAGGGTGCTGTCCAGCTGTTCTGTAGGCCACCGAGGGCCAAACAACAGGAAATGGACCGAAAATTAAAGCAAGATAAATTTTGATTCATAGTCTTTTTCCCTCTGGAAAATTCAAGCGTTGTCATCTCTGGGCAGGGAAGTTACTCAGCTACAACTGATATCTGGTAGGTCACCGTCTGCAGAACTTTTTAGGGAATCGGGCCCGTACCCTAAACATTATGGGAATTTTTCGTAGCTTGTTGTTTCACCACATTCTATTCTCTCTCGTTACCCTCCTCTCTCCTATTTCTCTTCCTTCTATTGAGAAATCCAGTCAGCAAGTGCTAGTTACTATTATTACTATTGTTAATAAGCTAGTTAACTAGGTGCCAGGCACTGTACTAAGCTCTGGGGTGGATACAAGCAAATCAGGTTGGACGCAGTCCCTGTCCCATGTGGGGCTCACAATATTAATCCCCATTTTACAGATGAAGTGACTTGCCCAAGGTCTTCTGGCAGATCAGAGGTGGAGCTGGGATTAGAACTCATGACCTTCCATCTCCTAGGCATTGCTCTCTCCACTAAACCATGCTGCCCACAGAATGCATAGTTTTATATTGCTATCCTTTTGTTTTCAGCTTTGTAGTACTAGATATTTTATGGTCAAAGTTCTGAGAGAGCACCTGGAACACCTGTGGGAAAGAGTTAAATCGTATTTTCTTCTTATGGAATTTGATAAGTGCTTACTATGTGCCGGGCACTGTACTATGTGCAGGGGTAGACGTGACTCAGTGGAAAGAGCCTGGGCTTTGGAGTCAGAGGTCGTGGATTCGAATCCCAGCTCGGCCACTTGTCAGCTCTGTGACTTTGGGCAAGTCACTTAACTTCGCAGTGCCTCAGTTACCTCATCTGTAAAATGGGGATTGACTGTGAGCCCCACAAGGGACAACCTGATTCCCCTGTGTCTACCCCAGCGCTTAGAACAGTGCTCGGCACATAGTAAGCGCTTAACAAATACCAACATTATTATTATTATTATTATTATTATATAAGGTAATCAGGTTGGACCCATTCCCTGACCCACATGAGGCTCACAGTCTTAATCCCCATTTTATACGTGAAGTTACTAAGGCCTGAATAAGTGAAGTGACTTGCCCAAGGTCACACAGATATGTGGCAGAGCTGGGATTAGAACCCAGGTCCTTCCGACTTTCAGGCCCATGCTCTAGTCACCAGGCCAAGCTGCTTCTCAATACTGTATCTATAATAATATCTGTCCACACACACCACACCCCCACACGCACTTTTCTGTGCTTCAGTCCTTGAGGACATGAGAAGTCATCTCCTATTATAACTCACTTTTGGACTGCCAGGAAATATTTCAGTTAGGCCATAAGCGACATCAGAAAAACCCTACATCAGTCCTAGAGGAGTTTCTATTTCCTGATGTCCTTGTTAGGGAAATACACACCCACAAAGCATGTAGCTGATCACGATCCTCATCACAGAATCAACAACACTCCGTGTTCTAGCAAGAAATCCGAAGAAAACAGGTTATATACTATGCTGAAGCCATACATTTCGTCCCCGATCCAAAGAGTTTCATTGGTGATACAGAGTTGAATGTTACTACTAAAGCTGCTACCTAAACAGCATTGTCCAGAAATGCGTAGCTAGAAAAAGCCAACTAGCAAACCAAATCAAAAAGGGAGGCATCATTTCCAGAGGTATTGTGAACAAGTCACAGTACCCATTTTTACCCTCCTCTCATGTTAGCTCGCTAGTAGAGTTATTTTGTTTCTCTTCTACAGTTCAGAAAATGCTGTTGATGAGGATGATGTCATCTGGCTTCTCTGAAACGAGAACAAATCTCTTCTCTTTCTATCTGTGGCATCCCAGGCATGCATTTTCTCTGGTTATCTTTTCCCCCTCTTCCCCTTCCTCCTCTTCTCTTCTTCCTCAGTGAGACTCTCTCCTGACTTTGATCTGATGGATTAAGTGCTTGTATGAAGGTAAGGGAAATGAGTCCAGAAAGTGTTGGGGTGGCCACTTCAGCGCAACCCTTTAGAGAGGAGTCATGTTCTTATTTCCCTCTTATTTCCACAAGAAGAGTTTGAACCAAATGATCTTGGCATCGTCTAGACTGTAAGCTCGTTATGGGCAGGGAACGTGCCTGACACCTCTGTTTTATTGTCCTCTCCCCAGCGCTTTGTACAGTGTTCTGCAAATAGTAAGCGCTCAAAAGATTTCATTGATCAATTGTTCTTTCATTTGCCGGGTAGAGGGATCAATCTGGTGTCACGTACTGACTGGCCACTCCAGTTGTTGATGCCTTTCCCCCTTCCCCTGTTCACCTGTTCACTGTCTTAGTCACCTCATTTTTCCTACTCATATCCTCCCTTACTCTCTCCTCCATCGTCACTTTCCCACCCGGCCAGCAACACACCCCTTCAGCAGCTGCTTACTTGTGAGGGTTTGTGCGTGGTGCCGTATTAGAATGTGCGTCTGTCGGGGTGGATGGTGGGTGTCATTTAGGGGGAAAATATGGCTGAAAGAGTCTGAAAGGTCTCCGGTACAGAGGAATGCCTTTAATCATAGATGGATTCAGTAATACGCTGAAAGCCAGTTGTGATTCTTAGTAACTTCCTTCCAAGTGGCTCTATTAAAAAAACACACAATAGAAGTGGATGGATTTTAAATGCTACCCCCATAGCACTTAAGTACGTCTCTTACGTACCTGATGACTCCTGTACGTCTCTTACGTACCTGATGACTCCTGTCTGTAATCAGTGTCAGTCTGTCTGAGTTGAGTATAAGATACCTGAAGACAGTGCTTAAGTCTTCTAATCCTTTTGTGCTGTCCCAAGCACTTCGTCCAATAGTCTGCAGGCAATAATAATAATTATGGTATTTGTTAAGCACTTACTATGTGCCAAGCACTGTTCTAAGCACTAGAGACACTCAACAACGGTCCTGATTGATTAATTAGACAGTTAATCAGTCAGTCGTATTTGAGTGCCTACTGTGTGCAGAGCACTGTACTAAGTGCTTGGGAGAGTACAATAGAACAATGAACAGAAACGTCCCCTGCCCACAGCGAGCTTACAGTTTAGAGGGAAGGTAATTCGAATCACACAGTGTGTATGCTTCTCTTCAGTTCAGTTTGGCAGTTTTAGGTCAAAGCATTGGCCTCTTAGTAAAAGTAGCAAAACACACCCTTGTTCGTAAGATTCTTTTTTGGAGCTTGGCACTGTAAATGATGTGGCAATATGCATGTATTAATGAGGGGTGTAATGGGTTTCAGCAAAGCTCCAAGATAAGATGTGTTAATCTTGTATATTAAATAGTCCTTCAACAATGAACCTTATAATGAGGCTGTTTTAAATCTTTTCTTCAATGGCTGTGGTTCATTGTAAGCGGGACACTCACTTTGGCGCATCTGCTCGAGTTTTGAGAAGTTCTAATTGAGGTCTTTGATGTTGATCGAAAATCTTCATCTAATTAAAGAGATGTGTCCTAGACATGTGACAGAGACTCTCCAGGGTTATTATGGCCCACGTGGTTTCTTCTCTAATATAAAAAAATAACCCCTACCCTCTAATATTAGGATTACTACTTGTTCAGATTTTAAGAATTTGATCTTTACCCCCTTTAAGGCTTAATCATTGGATTTTCCTCATAGAGTGTTACAAACAGTTTGCATGCTAACAAGGTTAGAAAGAATGCCTTATCAGGATTCTTTTTTTAAAAAAAAACAGAATCCCGAGCACATATGATTGAAACAGATGAGGAGTTACGGTGGCAGTGAGATGGCTACATTAGCTCAGTCCTGCAAAGAGGACAAAGAGCGGTGCCTGGCGTTTGGTCTCGACACTTCAGACTTTCCTGTAGCAACTTTACAAGTGTTCCTTTCGCCACCCGCACAGCAGTTTAATAATGTGGAAAGGTTAAAACAAAAATAAACCAACTCTTAATGCTGAAGTGCATTTAGGCAAGAACACCCCCAAACACACAGAGTTCACAATAGTCATTGGTTCTGCTAGAATATCAGAAGGTCATCAAGTGAGTAAATCCTCAAAGCAGTTTTATTCTGATGTGCACTGGATCCATTTGTGTCTGTCTTCTTTTATTTTTTTTAATCTTTTTTTGGTTTCTGTTAAGGGCTTGCTATGTTCCAGGCACTGTACTAAACCTTGGGGTAGATTTAAGCTAATCAGGTTGGACACAGTCCTAGTCCCACGTGGAGCTCACAGTCTTAAATCCCCTTTTGGGAATGTGTCCACCAACTCTGTTATAGTGTACTCTCCCAAGCACTTAGTTCAATGCTCTACGCACAGTAAGGGATCAGTAAATATGATTGATTTTTCAGATGGGGGAACTGAGGAACAGAGAAGTTTAGCGATGTGCCCAAAGTCACACAGCAGCTAAGTCGCAACGTCAGGATTACAACCCAGATTCTTTTGAGTCTCAGGCCCCATGCTCTGTTCCCTGGGCCACGCAGTATCTGAAAAGAAAATACCGCTCTCAAATGTGGGGTTGGACTGCAAGAAGACATGGCCAGAGTATGGGCTTTGTCCCACTGCTAAAAATGGCTCCGGGTTGTGTTTTTTTAATTCTCTTATATTTAGAGGGAATGAGGCTGGCTGATACAGCCCAGGTAGGAATGCAATCGTTCAATCATCATTCAATCAATCAGTGCTGTGTATCATGCATTTACTGTGTGCAGAGCACTGAACTAAGCACTTGGGAGAGTACAGTACAACAGAGTGTGAGATATGTTCCCTGCCCCCAGTGAGCTTACAATCTAGATGGGAAAATTTCTGATTCCTTCCATTTCTCAGGGTTCTCACGCTCTTTTCTTGCAGCCCCTCAAAGAGCTGCCCTCCAACTTCGGATTCCCATTATCTTTTCCACTCCTGCTTCTTGGCTAGACAAAACCTCCACCTCTCTCCGACTGTCTTCTCTGAACCCTCACCCCTTCCAGTTGCCGAGTGCACCTCATCTCCCCTCGGACCCGCGAAAGAGTTTAGCTGTCAAATTAGAGGAGAGAACACAGCCGGATCAGAGCTGAGCACCAGTAATCAATCAATCAGTCATATTTATTAAATGTTTACTGTGTGCAGAACACTGTAATGAGCGGTTGGGAGAGTTCAATCTAAGAGAGTTGATGGACAATGAATATCACTAATGGATTTGGATGTAAGCAGGAGTGGTTGCTACTCTGAAAGAGCTTTTTTTCGCCTCCCTAAAGCTCACAAACTGCTCTGCCTGGACAGTATTCCCAGAGATAGACATTTTCTGCCTTCCCTGGACATTCACGCCCAAACCAGGGGATTGGGTCCATAGGAATGTTTTGGAGGGGACCGAAGAGGACAATATTCGTTCGGTCTCCTAGAGGTTACTCAGTCAACCTGTAATTATAGCAAAAAGTCATTTCGAGATTTTCCATTTCTTCTTTTTTTTTTTTTTTGCTTTTTTCAATTTTAATTTTCTTATTTCAAGGAGGAACACATTCCCTGTGCAACCTTGGCTTTCTGGCAATCTGTTTAAGTGGGCGCTAGGGGGAGTGGTAGGTTCAGTTTTCTCCTCTGAGGTGATGACCAGTGCTTTCTTTGATTTTGCAGATGCACATATGGTAGAATATTATCGTTTTATGGTTACAATTATGAGCAATTTGATAGAAAATGACAGCTAAATTATGCAGTGTTCCTTTTATTTGTTTTAATTTGGTACTCCAAATATATAAGAATAATTAAAAAACAAAACCCAGAGCCATTTTTGGCAGTGGGATGGAGTCCCCACTCTCGCCTTGTCTTGTTCCAGTGCAGACACAAGTGCAAATTTCACTTTTGTTCCTTCTTCTGCAAAATGGGGTCCTTTTTAGAGAGATCGTGGCTCTAATCGAGGGAGCGATCATGTTTGTAAAACAGTCAGGGTCTTCTTCCCCTTCCCTCCCCCACCTCCTTTCTCCCATCTAGCAGAGGGACTATTCAGCTAACAATGACTAGAGACCTACCCAGGGATGATAAGGCTCCTCACCACTTCCAGGAGACATCACACCTGCCAAACTCCATTTAGGGATGCAGCCCAGGAGGAGATGCCAAAGGAAAATCGTAAATCCCCAAAGTCAATTCGGATGCTTGCAAAGCGGTCCAAACGTGCTCAGGTGGGGGTCCTGTATCACCCTCTCCCTGACAGTGTGTAAGCATCGTGCCCCTTCATCTTCTTGAAACAAAGAATGAAATCATTTTCCTACATGCTGGGAGGCCAGGGATGGGATGGGAGAGAGAACACGTTGGTGTTCACGAGGGAAGAGGATGTATATATACATTGTGGCCGGCTTTCCCTGCCTGTGGTCAGAGACCCATTGTAACCTAGCATGGAGGCTTTGGTATCTTGTGGAAGTAGATTTAAATTCATCATTCTACCCTTGCTCTCTACAGCTTTCTTTTTTTTTTTTTGCCGATAGGATCTTCAGATACCCAGCTTTCTGAAACAATGAAACCCTCTCTAGTCACATCTTTATGGGAGGGAGGGGGACTTCAAGCCATCAACATTGGGCCCCCAGCAGGGCTATTGCTGCAGACTTTAGTTCACATATCTTGGAAATCTCTGTATTATTTCTGGTAGTTTGTCTTGCAAAAGTGGTCAGTGGAAAACAAAAAGTGCGATTTAAGGCTTGAGAATGTCAAATTCTATAATCTCCCAGAACTCCTGCAGTTTTGATCTGATTTGGCCAAAATTGCTGATATGATTTATATCATCCAGGTGGGAATTTATTTCGGGCTTTTCGTTGCTTTCTATATCAATTTCAACAAATTATTGCACAGGTGATATGGGTGGAAATAGAGGTATTATTTTCCTAAACAACTCATTCAGCTGATTAGAGCAGTACGTTTTTACATTTCTTTATTGTAATTTCAATAATGGCAGGTGGGGGACAAGATGAGCTTTGAATTTGCTAGGACAAATATGCCATCTGAAAGCTCAAATTGACTCCCTAACTGAGCCCCTAACCTTATTCTAAGGGTGGTAGTTGTGATTTAGATAGGTAACAGTAACTTCTCTCATTTGTATGCACTCTGTGCAGTCTTGGTGCACTTCAAAATGTAATCAAGTCATGAACTAATTATGATACCATATTCCCAAAGAATGTAAATTTTCATTCCCCTTTAAACAGAAGAGAAATGTACTGGCAGTTTGTACGAAAGGCAGAGAATTAAACAGCATAACGATGTTGCTGTTAAAAATGGTAAGTCTTAACTTTTTCTGAGTATTGTCAGCCTTTTATTGGCATTCAGTGCAAAAGCCATATCAAGGTTTGGAATAAAAACAAGAAAATCCAAATCTTCACTCACCCATTTCCCATTCTGTCCTAGGAAAAGTGCATATAAAAACCTATCCTAATAATAAATGAATATGTGTACAGCAAGAACCGAAGGCAGTTTTTCAGCACTGACTGTATGGCACTGTCCTAGACAAAATGGGGCAATACTGGATGAAGTTGTGGCCCTTCCCTTCAATCAATCAGTGGTATTTATTGAGCACTTACTATGTTCCAGAGCACTGTACCAAACACTTGGGAGAGTACAACAGAGTCGGTAAACGTGTTCCCTGCCCACAAGGGGCTTGCAGTCTAGAGAATTTCAAGAAGTATAAAAAAACTCAAGTTTGCTAAGAAAGAGATCTCAGAGTCATTGTTGCCTGCTCCACTCCGGACATCAGTCTAAGATGTGGCAAGCAGCCGAAAAGGACAATAAAATATTTGGCATCATCAAGAAGGGTGCAGAAAGCAGAACCAAAAACAGTTTTTTCTGCATAGATAAAATGACACTCCTTCTCAACTGGAGCACTGTGACCAGGTCAGAACAGAGCTGGAGGTTGTATACAACAGGGCAACCTAAATGATGGAAGGGAGGGAGTGACTTCCATATGAGGATCAACACAAAGAGATTAGGCATCTTCAGCCTGGAATAATGAAGATTTGAAAGGGGGTGTGATTAATACCTACAGATTCTGGAAACTTGAATACAGAACTGCCCGTCACATCCCACACCACAGAATAAGGGAACACTCACTGATGTTTGAAGGTGACATTATTATTATTGTTGTTGTTCTGGTATTTGCTAATTGCTTACTATGTGTCGAGTACGGTTCTTAGAGCTGGGGTAGATACCAGTTAGGTCAGATAGTTTCTGTCGCACATGGGGCTCACGGTCTTAAGCAAGAGGAAAGACAGGTGTTGAATCTTCATTTTTTTACAGTTGTGGAAACCGAGACACAGAGAAGTTAAAGTGCTTGACCAAGGTTACACAGCAAGTGTTGGCAGATCTAGGATTAGAACCCAAGTCTTCTGAATCCCAGAACTGTGCTTTTTCCACAAGACCACGTTGCTTCCTTGTAAGTTTAAAACAAGTGAAAGGAAATACTTCTTCACCCAGTTAGTGATAAGCACATGAAATTTCTTAGGCTAAAAAGTTTTGGAGGGAGGAAATCTCAACAGGATTAAAAAAAGGTTGAATATCTTCACATTTGAAAGGTCTATTATGGAATATTTGAGTAAAATGAGTTAGGATGCTAGAAGGCTCAAGAAGAATCCTGGGTTCATGACAAGTTATGATAAGGTATGAGAAGAAAATATCAGGAAAATAGGAGAATCCATCCCTAATAATAAGCAGTGCAGGGATAAGATATTATTGTCAGCATCTTAAAAACTTTCAGAGGGCAACTATCATGTCATTCCTACAAATATCTTGGTGCCATTATCAGACACAAAATACGGCCTGATGAAATACTGGTCTACTCTGGGTTAGCACTGCTTATGTTCTTATATATTTGCATAAAGTCACAACCGTAAACACGTGCCTATATTAGCAGGATAATCAGTCAACCTATAGGACAATAATCTATGAATGGCATTTTTCGAGTGTTTATTGTGTGCAGAGCACTGTACTCAGCACTTGGGAGAAGCGGTAGACACGTTCCCTGTCCGGGAAGAGCTCACAGTCTGGTTGGGGAGACAGACATTAAAATAAATTACAGGCATGTACATATGTGCTGTGTGTCTGAGGGTCAGGTGAATATTCTTCTAATCCCAGCTCTGCCACCTGTCAGCTGTTTGACTTCGGGCAAGTCACTTAACTTCTCAGTGCCTCAGTTACCTCATCTGTAAAATGGGGATTAAGACTGTGAGCCTCATGTGGGACAACCTGATTATCCTGTATCTACCCCAGCACTTAGGACAGTGCTCAGCATATAGTTAGCGCTTAACAAATACCAACATTTATTTTATTTTATATCAAGTGCTTAAAGGGTACAGATCCAAGTGCATAGGTGACATAGAAAGGAGAAAGAGTAGGGGGAAAGAGGGCTTAATAGGGGAAGGCCTCTTGGAGGTGATGGGATTTTTATCAGGATTGGAAGGTAGGGAGAGTGATGGTCTGTTGTTTAGGAAAGGGGAAGGAGTTCCAGGCCCGAGGGAGGATGTGGGGAAGAAGCTCAGTGGCAAAACAGACAAGATAAAGGTACTATTGAGTGTGTTGGCATTCATAGGAGCAAACTGGGTTGTAGTAAGAAACCATCTTCGTAAGGTAGAAGTGGGGGGTGAGCTGATGGAGTGCTTTAAAGTCAATAGTAAGGAGTTTCTGTGTACTCTGGAAGTGGATGGGCAACCACTGGAGGTTCTTGAAGATATGGGAGATGTGAACAATGTGTTGGGTTTTTTTTCTTTCAAAAAATGATATGGCAAGCAGAGTAGAATATGGACTGGAGTGGGGAGAGACAGGAAGCAGGGAGGTCAGCGAGGACGCTGATGTGGTAGATAAGATGGGATAGGACAAGTGCTAGGAATTGTAGTAGCAGTTTGGATGGAGAAGAAAGGGCAGATTTTAGACATAGATAAGATGTATGTATATATATATATAGTATGTATATATGATATATAGAAGCACACACATACAAGGATCTACACAGACACATTAGGAAAGAAATATGCTCTGGTAGAAAGCAAGTTAGAGGCTCCTTGGGACCAAGCTATACTTAGTTATCAAAATTTGCAGTGTAATATGAGCTATTTTCATATAGATTTTTGCACTGAATTGCTAAGCTTTGTTTTTAAATATTTAGAAAAAGCAAGATCAGTATGTTTAAGTTTTTATTCAATTTTTAAATAATTATACATTTACCACAGTCTGCAAAGAACTCTACCTGTATAAGGTAAAAATCCATATATTTAATTCCAAGCCTCTGTCCCTACAGCACAGTTTGGAAGCACGTGTCATGCCTGTTTTTTGGACTGAAAAACTGAAAGATGAAGTGACTTTCCCAGCATCACCCAACACATCATTGGCAGAACTCAGTCCAGTAAAATGGCCTTGTCTGGCATTTTCCTTCTGGACTGTCAACTCCTTGTGGGCAGGGGATGTGTCTACCAGCTGTGTTTTATTGTATTCTCTTAAGCACTTACTCTGCAAGCAGTGAGTTCTCAGGATTGATTAATTGATTGAGTGTCTCTGGCCCTTGACTCTTGTGTTAAGTGAAATGAAATGGTAAGAAGCAATTTGGGTGGGTAGTCTTCTTTTAAAATGAAAATAATGGGTTAATTTTGCTTTTCAGCTTTTTAATTATCTTAGGATCTTCCTTTCCACTATCATTTACCTGTGTTTCCAGTCTATATAAGGACAGCTGAATTTAGGGGTTTGATTTGAATATAAGAAAAGTCAGCTCATGTCTAGTGAGGGCCCTCTGAATCGGTAAATGCGGTAAGAGGCAAGTGGATTTTCAAGTGAGACGTCTTAACTTGTGTTTCCCCAGAATAACCACCATTGGATAGAGATAAAATATGGAGAGGTTCTACCTCCTGGCATAATTGTTGAGAACAATAAGAGCCCTCCAAAAAATAGATTATCACTAAAATCATCGTGTACCCTTAACTGGGTTTTTTGGGGTCTGATGAATTTTCAAATTAATTTTCAATTTTCTTATTGGTAAGCATGTATGGGCAAAGAATTGGGGCTTTGGGGAATTTTTTTATGTTGACTCTAGAATTTATTTATCTAGCTCTCAATAGTATTAAAATATTAAGGCAAAGCCACGCTGCTGTATGTTAATGATACAATATGATACCATCCTGCTCTGTTTATTTCTGCATACTGTTGGACCTCTGCCTATCGATTGGCTGCCTGGTGTCCTTCGGGTTTCTTAATATTATTTTCCTAACCAGCCCACATAAGCTCAGTTGAATTAGAACCAGTCAAGTGAAGTTGTTCTTAAACGTTTTTATCACCTCCAGTCTTTTCAGCACCTTCAGAGCCTGGATAATAAACCTCTACATGAATCTTAGTTTTCTCTTTTCTCTGGGCACTGAGAGAACCTTGTGCAGCTGGAGTTCTAGTTATTTTTACAGGTGTGAAGCACGTGACCGTCTCTGGTTTCACCTCAGATAAATGAGATCGATGAGCCTCTTGAATCAATCGATGAGTGGTATTGAGCACTTCCCTCTAGACTGTAAGCTCACTGTGGGCAGGAAACGTGTCTGCCGTTTGGCTTAATGGAAAGAGCATGGGCTTGGGAGTCAGAGGACGTGGGTTCTAAGGCCGGCTCTGCCATTTGTCTGCTGTGCGACCTTGGACAAGCCATTTAAATTCTCTGTGCCTCAATTACCTCATCTGTAAAATGGGGATTAAGACTGTGAGGTCCATGCGGGACAACCTGATTACCTTGTATCTATCCCAGCCCTTAGAACAGTGCTTGGCACATAGTAAGCGCCTAACAAATACCATCATTATTATTATCATTATTAACACCTTGGTTAGTGTCGATGTTTTTATGGGGTTGGGGAATGCAACAGTTACTGTTCCCTTGTCACCAGCCCTCGAACATTGCCCATGAATCAGTCAAACGTATTTATTGAGTGCTTTCTGTGTGCGGAAGACACAACACAACAGTATAACAGACACATTCCCTGCCCACAGTGATATCTAAATTCCAACTTTATACTAATACAGAGGTGGGCACTGCTTTGGACTTTAGACCCAGTGTGGATCCAGTTCACAGTGCTAAAATAAATTTAGAGCTTTCCCAAAAGAGAAATGAATTTGGCCAGAGGAAATTGGGGTTTGCAGGTTTTCATATTGAGCATTTTTGGTGTTTCTTTTCAAAAGGCAAAAGGGAAAGAAATATAAAAGTAAAATGGAATGTTAGGTTACAGTGGCTAGATTAAGGACATCATCTAGAGGTAGAAGGAGCTGAAGGGGGAGATGTGTGGTTCATCCAAATGGAGAGGGCTGGTCCAGGGAAGTTTGAGAGGACAAGGGGCAGAGCTGTGGGGATGTTGATCACATATTCTTTTTTTTATGGTCTTTGTTAGTTGCTGACTATGTGCCAGGCACTGGACTAAACACTGAGATAGATGCAAAATCAGGTTGGACACACTCCCTGTCCCACATGGGGCTCAGAGCTTTAATCCCCATTTTACAGATGAGGTAACTGAGGCCCAGAGAAGTTAAATGACTTGGCCAAGGTCACACAGCCGATAAGTGGCAGAGATGGGATTAGAATCTCAGTCCCATCCTCTTTCCATTAGGCCACACTACTTCTCGTGTTCAGGTATATGACTTACGATGCTGTCTGTGACTTAGAGAAGCAGTGTGGCTCAGTGGAAAGAGCACGGGCTTTGGAGTCAGAGGTCATGAGTTCGAATCCCAGCTCTGCCACTTGTCATCTGTGTGACTGTGGGCAAGTCACTTAACTTCTCTGTGCCTCAGTTACCTCATCTGTAAAATGGGGATTAAGACTGTGAGCCCCACGTGTATCTGTATCTGTAGATACAGACTGTATCTACCCCAGCGCTTAGAACAGTGCTCGGCACATAGTAAGCGCTTAACAAATACCAACATTATTATTATTATTAACATTATTACTTAAGGTGCCTGTGTAGAAGCTGGAATAATCAACCAGTATCCTTGATGAGTGATGGCTATCATTTGATTCAGCGTGAATTAGATCCTCCTTAGAGCCTCATTAGAATCATTAGAATCCACATCAAATCCTCATTACGTATCATTCTGGGTTCCCCAACTAGAGAGATAACCTGGAGAGGGTTCAAAAGATGTTCGAAGTGTTGGGAGATAAACCCAATGAGAAGGTGCTATAGAAATGGGTTACTGAGCTTGGAGAAGAGAAGGCTGAAGGGCTACTTGTAATTGTAGTCAGTTCTAAGAGTTAGTTCATCGGCAGAGGTGGAAGGTTAATATACAGAGATTGGTGACTACCTGTTCTCTCTGCTGATGACAGGGCAAAAACAGAAATTAGCTTCACTTGTAAGATGACAATTTCAGGTCAGGTTTAAGGAAGAATTTCTCCAAAGTGAGTCTTGGGGCTCTGAGTGTTGCGCTTCTGGAATGGGTTCCAGAGAGAGGCTGTGGAATCAGTTCTAAATGGAATAGGGGCTCTGCTGCTTGGAAAAACCAGTCTCATAGAGCACAGCGCCATCTCGTGAGGTTTTCGCCTTGCCTCAAGGTAGGTGAATAATCAATCAATGGTATTCATTGACCACCTACTGTTTGCCGAGCACTGCACTAAGCCTTGGGAGAGGACAACTCAGCAGAGTAGGTAGACACTTTCCTTGTCCTCAAGGAGCTTTAATGACCCACATCTTGGACTGTCAGTCTGAAAGCCTAGTGCCACCAAAGAAGAGCCTGGGTGGTTTAGCAGAAAGAATCAGCATGGCTTAATGGATAGGGCATGGGCCTGGGTGTCAGAAAGATCCGAGTTCTAATCCAGGCTCCACCATGACGTGTCAGGAGTGTGACCTTGAACAAGTCACTTAACTTCTCCGTGCCTCAGTTCTCTCATCTGTAAAATGGGGATAAGAGTATGAATGGGACAGGGACCGTGTCCAACCTGATTAACTTGTATCTACCCCAGCACTTAGAACAGTGCCTGGCACATAGTAAGTGATTAACAAGTGCCATAATTATTGTTATTGTTAATCAGTAGACCTGGGTTTTAGTCCCAGTTCTTCCACTACCCTACTGGGTCTTCAGGCAAGTTACTTAACCACTCTGTGCCTCAGTTGCTTTGTCTTTGAAATAGGAATGCATGCCTCACACCCTACGTCACAGAGATCTTAAGAAATGAATTGATGCTTTAGCAGTTTAGAACAATGATAAAGTTATTCCAACTTAAAATGGAATTATCGCTATTATCATGATCAATCAATGAATCAATGGTATTTGTTGAGTGTTTATTATGTGCAGAGCACTCCACTATATTCTTGGGAAAAGTACAATACAACAGAATTAGTGGATCCGGTCCCAGCCATAATGAGCTTACAGTCTAGAGGGACAGACAGACATTAATATAAATTAATAATTCATAAAATATAATTTAAAGATATGATGATTACCTCTCCAGGTCTCTTTTTATGGTGTTTTTGAAGTGCTTACTATGTGTCAGGCATGGTATTAAAGCGCTGGGGTAGATAAAAGCTAATCAGGTTGGACACAGTCCATTTCCCAAGTGGGCTAGACAAGAGTAGTGATTTGCTCCAGGTCACACGGCAAACAGAGCAGGTAGAGCCAGGGTTAGAATCCAGGTTCTTTGACTTCCAGGTCTGTGCTCTTTCCACTAATAATAATAATAATAATGTTGGTATTTGTTAAGCGCTTACTATGTGCCGAGCACTGTTCTAAGCGCTGGGGTAGATACAAGGTAATCATGTTGTCCCACATAGGGCTCACAGACTTCTTCCCCATTTTACAGATGAGGGAACTGAGGCACAGAGAAGTTAAGTGACTTGCCTGTGCTTTTGCCCGAGCTCTTGCCCGTGCTCTTTCCACCGTGCTCTTTCCATTGAGCTACGCTGCTTCACTAGGCCACATCGCTTCCTTTGAAGCTCAAGGGTTTTCTGTACTTCGGGGTAATTTGCCTTAAAACTTACCCTTCTGTTTCTACAATGCTTTAAGATTACTGTTGAGTTTTATAGTAGTATATACTCATGTTTTGCTTCATTTTAATCAGTCATATGAAAATGGTTAAATACGTGTAAATTTAGCTCTTTCATCTTGTTTCTTTTACATTGAATTTTCTTCATGCGAATTTTGAGGATTTCAAATTTTAATCATTTTTGTGCACTTCAGATCCTGAAAACCCTAAAGATAGAGGGGATAGAGGGAAGGGATGGGAGGAAGAGTGGGTTGTGGTTTTTTTTCTCAACCTATAATTCACAAAAGGCTGAATTGATTAAATCAGACCTTGAAAAGGCAAAGAGCAATTCCCTTTGGTTGAAGCTAAACATGGACACTCAGAGAACCAGGTGAATTTTTTTTGCAAGTTAGAAGCAGGTAAAAATGAAGATTTAAAATGGAAATGCTTTTGCAGCCTTGACTATAACTTCCACTACCATGAATGCTATAAAATATATATAACCTCAAGGATTGTGTGAAAGGGAATCTATAAAAGAGGCCCAGGCTCTGCACCATGTTAACCTTAGGTCAAATTCTGAAAATGCCAAAATGTAGAATTTGCAAGTGCTCCCTTAAAAGGATTGCTCGTAAAATAAAATGCACCGATAACTGCAACGCTGGTCCCTGAGGTGTAGGTATTTGCACGTGCAGGCTGCTTGGTCTAATGGTGTAAGCAAAGGACAGAGTTAGAAACTTCTCAATTCTAATCCCACCTCTCCCACTGGCTTGTAGTGTGACATTTAATCTCTTCAGTAGGTATACTAATGCCAACCGCATAGGGTGTTATGTGGATTAAGTCAGTGATTGTAAAATGCTTTGAAAGCACCAAGCGCTGGATGAAGTATGGTAACTAGAGACATTTCCTCACCTCATCGTTTGCTCGTGTTGATTGTAGAGGAAGGGGAGGCTCTAGAGAGGAGGGGGTGGAGATTACTTGTACCAGTTCCCACTCTTTCCCTTTCCGAGGAGGGTTTTCAGTTCCCCCTGCGTGTTTCAGGGCTGTTTGTACTCTTCAGCAGCAGATTCTTTTCATCAGGAGATTGAAAAATGCTGCCTTCTTGCACCGCTGCTCAGAATTTTCCATAAACTTCCCTTTTAATTAAATGGCAAATCTCCGACGCAGATCAGCAGGATGTACTTCAGGTACAGACCACAACTTGATAAAAGGGCGGGAACACTCGTGCACAGTTCTTGTCTAGCCCTTCAAACCAATTCATCTTAGAATCAATCTTTCTTATTATTACCAGAAATCCATTTTGTGGTGCATATATCATCACCGAACACAAAGCCGGCCCACGTCATTTGGGCCTCGTATCCTGATTTTTTTATGGTTCCTACCAGACAGTGTGCAATGTCAACTTTTTTTGCAAAATTCTATCCCAGAGCCCTAGTGGTGGTAGCAAGGAGAAAAAAGTCCTCTGTTTCCTTTATAATACTACTTTAGGCATAATGTTTATTTAGTCATTTAATCATATTTATTGAGCGCTCACTGTGTGCAGAGCATTTTACTAAGCTCTTGGGAGAGTACAGTAAGAAAATGAACTGACACATTCCCTGACCACAGCGAGCTTATGGTCTAGAGGGGGAGGCAGACATTAATATAAATAATAAATTACAGATAGGTTACATAAGTGCTGTGGGGCTGGTGGCCTGCCGGGGGTGGGGAATGAATAAAGGGAGCAAATCAAGGTAAAGCAAAAAGGAGTGGGAAAAGAGGAAAGGAGGGCTTAGTCAGTGAAGACCTCTTGGAGAAGATAGGTCTTCAATAAGGCTCTGAAGGGGCAGAGAGGAGTAGTTTCAAAGCCTGAGACTACCTTGAAGTATTTTGCACCAGGCCATTGTAATGTTTAGCTTTAAAACTTATTTGAAGAAAGAAAAACACACAAATGAATCGGTCATAAAAGGCAGGTCAGGGAACTGAAGTTCTCTCTGCCAAAGTAAAAGGAAATGCGGACTAGTGGTTAGAGTTCTAGGTCACTCAATCACTCGATAATACTTATTGAATATGTGGGTTGGGTTGCAGTGGGAGGTCAGCAAAGTCAGGTAGGAGGGAAAGAGCTGATTGAGTGCCTTAAAGCCGATGATAAGGAGTTTCTCTTTGAAGCAGAGATGGATGGGCAACTGTTGGAAGTTTTTGAGGAGTGAGGAGTTATGGACAAAATACTTTTTCAGAAAACGATCCAAGCAGCATAGTAGAGGAGAGAGAGACAGGTGGCAGGTCGGCAAGGAGGATGATACAGTAGTTAAGACGGGATAGGAGAAGTGATCGGACCAGCATCGTGGCAGTGTTGATGGAGAGAAAAGGGAGGAGTCTGGATAGGTTGAGAAGGTAGAACCAGCAGGGTTTGGTGACGGACTGAAATGTGTGGGTTGAATGACAGAGCTGAATTGATGATACCCAGGATATGGGCTTTTGAGGCAGGGAAGGTGATGGTGGTGTCTACCATAAAGAGGAGGGAGGAAAGAGAGGGACATGGTTTGGGTGGGAAAATGAGGAATTCTGTTTCCAGCTCACCTTTTGGACTGGAGAAAGGAGAGGTCCTGTCAAGAATAATCAAATGGCTCCCCATGTGGAACATGGACTTTGTCCAACCTGATTAGCTTGTATCTACCCCATTGCTTAGTTCAGTGCCTGACACGTATTAAGCGCTTAACAAATACCATTAAAAAAAAAAAAGCAGTGCCGGGAAAGTAGATCATCGCTTTACGGTTATGAAGGATCCCATCCTCCCTCCTTCCTTTATTCCTTGTGGGTCCTGGTCCCCCCTGATTGGAGAGTTGAAGACCCAGAATTCTTCAAACATGAGCACTGTTATTCTGCGAACTGCAAAGTTAGGACTTGCACCCTCCTCAGCCATCTCTTCTCCCTCTGTCACCCACCCTCTGGGTGCCAGTGTCTCTTCTCCCCCTTGCAGAGTGATTTGGGGGTCATAATTATATGTAGTAGTAGTCATAGTATTTGTGAAGTAGTTACCATGTGTCTCCACCTCTGTTCTAAGTGCTGGAAAAGAGTATATAGGTGGGAATTAGACACTGGCCCCTGTACTTGGGCATGGTATTAAATCAACTATGTAACTTCGTTAGCAGATGAAGCACTTTTGTTTTTCTGGGGGTGATCCTACTGAGTAACAATTTCTATTAAGGTGTTGTCTTGTAAGTACTTAAAAAAAAAACCCAAATAAAAAAAAGCTTGGCTTCCAAACTTAACTTGAGTGTAATAGCCGAATGGCCCAATTCACCCTTGGTGGTTGATTACATTTGGCTCTGTTTTTTGGGTCACAATTTGGTTCTACACACCTCTCATCTGCAGGTTGACTTACTCTGGGTGTTTTACCATTTCCTTTCTTTGGGGTAGGATAAAACTAGCTGTGTCTGTTTTCCCCCGTATACCCCTCCACCCCCACCCCGAAACCTGTGAGATGTGCTTTTCGCCCACATGATCCTAAAATGAATCACACTGGACAGATGGAGGGGTAGAAACCTCATTATGCTGGGGAGGGGGACGTTGGGAAGTCTGGTGAATTGAGAAGGGTATAAAAAATTGATAAAGATAGGACTGTCTGTTTTTATATTCTGCCACCTAACATGGGTTTAAATGAATTTGCCTATAATTTGTCTTCAAATACTGACATTTAACTCTTAGGCTGTATAATTGAACCAGCTTTTTCGAGAGTAAAATTCATACCCTGTGTCCAGGCTAATATGTTCACCTACTATAAACATTACTGCCTATGGTTACAGCTGGAATAAAAAATTCCTTTTATATACATCATAGCTGGCAGAGGCTCCTGAGACCACCACAAATCATTCCAGTCTTTGGGAGCTAGCTGACAAAATGCACAAAAATGTAAAACTGGTCTTGTCTGAGATGGATTGACTCTGAAAACCTATTAGCTTATTTAGACCATTGTTTATGCCATTATTTTTCTTAAGATGCTGAGTAAAGTATTCCACAAGCTCTCCTTATTAATTTAGTCACAAAGCTGAGTAGCCTGTCCCCTTCACCAAAACCAGCGTCTCTTGTACAAGTCCTATCTTGCTAGTTGTTTTTTTTTTTTTAACAGGATTTTAATGGGAACAATGAAGCAGTCAGTTATTTATGCAGTCATGATTGGCAAAAGTGATTAGAACACGAATCTGCCCAGAAGCAATGATTAGTTCACAAAAATGTTAAGGAGTACTGAAATCGGGTTCCATTTTATGCATTTAAGAAATACCGAGTCCTTCCTTAATTATGACTACTTGTTTTTAAAGTATTTATACCGAGTAATCTCCTCGGACAGTGAACCTTATTCCAGCAGCCAGTGCATAATTAAATGTGAGAGTGGGGGTGGGAATAAAGCAGAAATGGTGGTCGTGGGACAGAAGGAGAAAGGGAGGGAATTAACACAATGACAAGTGAAGAACGGATTCATCTTTTGAGGGAGGCAAGCCTGGACCAAATCCGACCCCAGTGGATGTGGATAAGCACATGGTGGGCAGGTCTACCAACTCTCTTTTATCATGCTCTCCCAAATCCTTAGTACAGTGTTCTGCACACAGTGAGCGCTCAATAAATACAATCGATCGATTTGCCCCACATCCCATTTTTTCCAGGGCTCATGTTCCAGAGCACTGTTAGCCTGGGACCTGCAGAGCTGGTCATTTGGCTATGCTTGCCTCCTGAATCCTCCGCTGATAGTGCTCCCCCCCCCCACCAAAAAAATTTTCTGCCCGGTCACACGGCTGTGGTTTCCAAAAAATGGAACGTTTACCTAGTTAGCTGGCTTTATAAATAAAGCAAAAGCAACAGTATCTCCTGTAGTGTCAATCCGGTTAGATGGCAATATATAAAGGAGGTAGTAATTGTCCCAGGCAGAACAGTGTCACCCCCTCCACCCCCTCTTGCTTTCATTTGTTCAGCATTAGATGGGAGAAAATGTCTTTCGGGAATGGGAAGAATATTACTGCCCTTTATATTAGTCGTATCCTTTTGGTTTTCCTCATAGGATGCGTCATGATCTTCCTGCCACTACATCTCTCTCCCGCAGCAAATCAAATGACATAGTCATCGCCTCTGAACTCGGTTTAGGTTTGGCGGGTTTGGCTACTGAGGGGCCATACCCACATCGCGATCCAATTTTTCCCTTAACTTGCTCTCTCACCCCTTCAGCAGCAGTACAGGGAGTGCCAGGAACTGCTGAGCCTTTATCAGAAATATCTGTCGGAGCAGCAAGAGAAGCTCACTCTGTCCCTCTCCGAACTTAGCGCGGCCAGATTGAAGGAGCAACAGGTAAGAGGCTTTTTCCTTGGCCCTCGTGCTTGAAATGGCACTCAGCCCGATTGCCTTTTTCTTTCTCTTATTGTTGTCTTCTAGTGTGTAATGCTTTCTTCCTAGAGCCTATAACGCACCCTAGAGACTGGTGGGCCTTTTCCCTGACCCTTACCTGCCTTGTGGTCCGGAGATCCGGAATGCTTATCGGTAGCAGCCTCTGGACCAAGGTGGGAAGCTCTCTGGGGATGTTACAGCCAAGAAGGAGCTGAGAAGAAAACACAGTGCCTTGTAGATGGTAGGCTCCTTGTGGGCGGAGGGGTCGTGTCTACCAACTCGGTGCTGTCCCAAGCTCTTAATGCCGTGCTCGTGCCCACAGTAAGCGCTCAACGGGTTGCTGTTTGTTTCTTGATGTCCTGCTCTGAAGAAGACTCACTGCCTTCTTCTAGATCACATTGCCATTTTGAAAATTCTGAAATTTGAAGAGAAAAATGAGGCATGAGTAGTAAAAGGTGGAAATAATTCCAGACATTTTGAATGTAGTGACATCCATGATGTAGTGACGTGTGACGTACATACCTAAATGTTTAAAAGCTAATCAACAAATCCTGCTCACAATTCTGGGCTGAGGGCTCTGCAGAACACCCCACCCAGATAGTGCCCCAGTTTTCTAGAGTGTGCATTCTTACTAAAACATATATCAATATGTGTATGTGAATTAATGCAGGCTACCATGTCGATATGAACGTGGACTGAAATTCCATGTTCTTAAAAAATGCGATGCATGTCCTAACATCCCCTCAAGGCTTAAAATGATTGATTTATTAATGTCCCAGGGCCAAGATATGGCTGAGGTTTAAAAAATTTATCCATACCCTTTAGAGATGACAAATCTTTTAGAATTATGGTTAAACCTTAAATTTTAGATCCTTGTACTTCTTTCTGTGGGCACTCTTTGTAAATGTTCTTCTGCCTCCCAAGTTAGATTGTGAGGTCCCTTTGAGCAGAGAATGGGTTTATGCTTCTTTCAACTGCTTAGTACAGTGCATTGACTCTAGGTGCTCAGAGGGCCTGGGTTCTAATCTCAGCTCCTCCACTTGTCTGCTGTGTTGACCTGGGGCAAATCACTTAATTTCTCTGGGTCTCAGTTACCTCATCTGTGAAATGGGGATCAAGACTGTGAGCCTTATGTGGGATGGTGACTGTGTCCAACCAGATTATCTTGTATCTACCCTAGCGCTTAAAACAGTGCCTGGCACATAGTAAGCACTTAACAGAAACCATAGTTAATTAGTAAACACCATTAGATTCCCAATTATGAATTTGATTTTCCAGTTGTAAAGGAGATGCTCAGTTTTAGTCTAGAGAGCAATCCCAAAACCCCCCAATTAAAAAAAATCAAATCCTTGAGAGCAAGAGTCACCTTTACTTTTGCCCAGATTAATGCTTGAGTGACAATTTGGTCAGGTTCATGTGTGAACTCTGACCCGGCGTTTGCCCTTCAACCTAACACCTGCCTGAAAATCTCCCCCTCTAGACTGTAAGCTCTTTATAGGCAGGGAATGTGTCTGTTTATTGTTATATTGTACTCTCCCAAGCATTGACTGACTCTAAACTGACTGAATTAGGTGGGAATGGATCCTGGCCATCCCAACCCTACTGTAGTTTGAAACCTGTCTGTCGAAGTAGCAGCTGCTCAGTGTGGTCCGGGGGTGGTGGGAGGGAGACTGCTGGGGGTTGGGGAAGGGACGGGGGTGGAAGAGAGAGAGAGACAGAGAGAGAGAGATCACCCCTTTTTTATGGTCTTCGTTAAGCACTTACTCTGTGCCAAGCATTGACTAAGCTCTGAGGTAATCAGAGCTAATCAGGTTAGACACAGCCCCTGTCCCACATGGGGCTCACAGTCTTAATCCCCATTTTCCAGGTGAGATAATTGAGGCCCAGAGGAGTGAAGTGACTTGGTCACACAGCAAAGTGACGGGGCTGGGATTAGACCCCAGGCCCTTCTGTCTCCCAGGCCCGTGCTCTATCCACTAGGCCACGCTGCTATTCCTAACCATCTCATCTCCTTGCTGAGGATGCGCCTTGTATCGGAATAAATAGTGCAGAGTTGGAAAGCACATGGGCAAGAATTTCACTAGGGGGCTCCAAAGACATAGAGACTGGGAGGCCTAACCCTCGCCCTTTGTTGGTTTTGACCCTCGGAGTCTCTGATGTGTTTAGTACAGTGCTCGGCACATTGTAAGCACCCAGACCACACCATCAGTGAGTTCCAGTGTTCAAGATGAAATCTCGTGATGCCTGTGTTAATGCAGTTTGCATTAATAAAGGGTCTTTAAATAGGCTCTCCCTCCCCCATCTAGGTTTATGTTCTTTTTTTAAATGGTATTTGTTAAGCACTTTCTATATGTCAAGCACTTTCTTAGGGTCAAGCACTGTTCTAAGCACTGGGGTAGATACAAGTTAATCAGGTTGGCTGTAGTCCCTATCCCACAAGGAGTTCACAGTTTAAATGGGAGTTCACAGTCCAAGTTCTATTGTCTTGTCTTATGCCGTCGAGTCGTTTCTGACCCATATCGACGCCATGGGCACATTTCTCCCAGAACACCCCACCTCCATCTGCAGTCATTCTGGTAGTGTATCCATACAGTTTTCTTGGTAAAAATACGGCAGCGGTGCCACTTTCTGTACAGTAAATTCGAGTCTCCGCCCTCGACTCTCTCCCATGCCGCTGCTGCGTTAGTGCAGGTGAGTTTTGACTTGTAGCAGATTGCCTTCCACTCACTAGCCACTGCCCAAACTAGGAATGGAATGTGTATGCCTCTGCTTGTTTTCCCTCCTTAAATCCTTCAGACAATTACTCTCCCCCTCTTTAAAGCCTTATTGAAGGCACATCTCCTCCAGGAGGCCTTCCCTGACTAAACTCCCCCCCTTTCCTCTTCTCCCACTCCCTTCTGCATCACCCTGATTTGCTCCCTTTGTTCCTCCCCCCTCCCAGCCCCACAGCACTTAAGTGTAATTTATTTATTTATGCTAATGTCTGTCTCCCCATCCTAGACTGTAAACTCACTATGGGCAGGGAATGTGTCCATTATTATATTGTACTCTCCCAAGTGCTTAGTACAGTGCTCTGCACAGAGCAAGTACTCAATAAATACGATGGAATGAAAGAATGAATAGCTGAGACTGGTGGAGTACTGGAAACTCTCCAGGTGCGATCCTGAGACGAGCCAAGGTCTATACTCAACCCTGAAATATTTTTTTTGGAAAGGATAGGAAACAATTGTGTGTGCTATTTTTGAGTTAAGCTCACATATTCTTAATTATTTTTTGTTGTCATTTTATGCATGATTTATACATTAACTCAAAATCCCTTTTAGGGCAGGTACAATGTCTTCTGCTATGCTCCTACAGACAGTTTAGGCCCTCAATTAGTAATGTTGATGAGAAATTTTATGTCACTCTTGATGAGCGGGCTGAATGGAGTAGGTCTGCAAACTACTAGAGGAAACATTTCAAGTTTTCACATAGGGTTGACAAGTCAAAGAATGATGAACCCTTTGTTTCTAGTCAGTGCCTGGTGTCGAGAATTCACTGTCCACCCTGACAGTAGTGAACATGCAGTAGCCCTCATTAATTAATGAAGCTACTACTACTATTCCTAATAGTAATTACGGTATTTCTTAAGTGCTTATAATGGGCCAATTACTGTACTAAGCACTGGGGTAGATACAAGATAATGAGGTTCCACATGGACTCACAGTCTAAGTAGGAGGGAGAACGGACATTGAATTCCCATTTTGCAGATGAGGGAACTGAGGCACAGAGAAGTGAGGTGATTTGCCCAAGGTCACACAGCAGGGAAGTGGCAGAGTCAGTCTTAGAACCCAGGTCCTCTGACTCATAGGCCCGTGCTCTTTCCACTAGGCCGTACCATGTCCTGAGGATTTCCTCAGGTAGCTGTGGGGATTATTTATGTGCTGGAGCAGGATTCAGGTAACCTATTGCTTTTTAAACCCAGGGTCAGCCTGAAGATTTCAAACATGGTCTTGGCAGGCTAGTGTCTCAGCCCTACTTCCATGAGCTGCTGACTTCTTCCTTCCCAGGAAGGTGCTTCTGGAAGTTTCTCCCATGAGAGTGGTAAAGAACATTGAAAATTTGGTCTGGCTTACTATGCCTGATGTTGCTTCTTGAAGAAAATCCCCCTTTTTGACTCAGTCTTTGGTTAGCTCTGGAGAGAGACATTCACCTAGAAAGGAAGTCACACCATCTGGATTTTTACATGTGTATTTCTATGTCCTTTGTTCTTGAAGATGTTGCAACTAATAGTGAATTTCTCCCATGGTGGAGTTGAAAAAACCAATGAATGAAAGCAGCATGGCCTAGTGGCAAGAGCACGGGCTTGGGAGTCAGAGGTCGTGGGTTCTGATGTCGACTCCGCCACTTCTATGCTGTGGGACCCCGAGCAAGTCACTTAACTTCTCTGTGCCTCAGTTGCCTCAAATGGAAAATGGGGATTAATACTGCGAGCCCCATGTGGGACATGAACTGGATACAAATTGATTAGCTTGTATCCACTCCCCTGCTTAGAACAGTGCCTGGCACAGAGTAAGTGCATAACAAATTTCTAAAAAAACAAACATATCTACTCCAGTGCTTAGTACAGTGCCTGGCACCCAGCGAACACTTAACAAATACCATTAAAAAAACAAAACAAAAGGGAGCCCCTTCTTTCCAGATTGCTGCATGCCAGACTGATTTGTCTCCTTCTGCTGTTCCAAATGTCCACTGCTATGCCTTGTTATTTGAAATCATGCTTTACCCAGACTTTAAAATGCTTTCTCTTCTCTCCTTGTGTGGATTCTGTTTCAGTTCTCCGAAGAACAGTCTCTGGCTGTCATCTGTGCTTCTCACACGTATCACCCAATAATGCTGTGTTGTGTGGGCATTCATTCATTCATTCAGTCGTATTTTTTGAGTGCTAAATGTGTGCAGAGTACTGTATTAAGTGCTTGGGAGAGTACATTATAACAATAAGCAGACACTTTCCTTGCCCACAGCAAGCTTACAGTCTAAAGGGGGGCAGTAAGCCTTGCCTTAATGCGGGGGAAGCTCACTGTGTTGCAGATCCTCATTGAGGATGATCCGGGCCCATCACCTAGCATTGGGTATTACTTTGAGGAACCAGTAATGACATGGCCTGAGGATATGGATGACATTTCAGGGAGGTCCAAGGGCTCACAGCCAAGTGTGGTGCCCCCCCATGTGCTCACACATTTTTCCAGATCTCTTTAAGGATGTACTAGCCTTCTTGATTTTGATTTCTGGCTCTCTGCCTCCTTGAATAGTATTTTGACTAGGTAGCAATATTCAGGGACTGCATCGGGTCCTGGGTTCCCACTGAACATCCCTGGTGGGAAATACGGCTTCCCTCCTGCAGATGCATACCTGGTCTCATTGTTCTTCAGGTGTATTTCAGTCGGTAGCGTTTGACTTTGGAAGGCAGTTTAAAACCATCTGCATGCCAATGACTTTAATAATGTTGGTATTTTTTAAGCGCTTACTATGTGCCAAGCACTGTTCTAAGTGCTGGGGGAGATACAGGGTAATCAGGTCGTCCCACGTGAGGCTCACAGTTAATCCCCATTTTACAGATGAGGTAACTGAGGCACAGAGAAGTTAAGTAACTTGCCCACAGTCACACAGCTGACAAGTGGCAGAGCCGGGAGTCGAACCCATGACCTCTGACTCCGAAGCCCAGGCTCTTTCCACTAAGCCACGCTGCTTCCCATAAAGACTTTATAAGGTCTTTGACTATCTTGTCCATCCAGTAGTATTTATTGAGCACTAACTGTGCACAGGGCACTGTACTAAGTGGTTGGGAGAGTACCCCACAGTAGGTAAACCTGGATTTTGGTGTTGCTCTTCTTATGCATAGGTTATGTTGGCTGGGCTGGGCTTTTGACTTGAGGCACGTTGCAATTCAGAGAGCGCACGGATAACTGTATTCTTGAGCAGCCTATCCAGAAAATCTATGGCTAGGATCCTTCCAACAATGGAGGACTTTCTGTTCTTTCTTCATGACAGTTTCTCTAAGGTAACGGACCAAAAAGCAGACACAGTGGAAAGGAGGAAGGGGCCTGAACATTCCTACAATCCGTAGGAAGGAATCTTAGAACCCTCCTCGCCCTGCTCACCAACATTCAAGGGGATCAACCAGTCAATCAAATGGTATTTATTGAGGAGGGGAGTGTAGCTGTTTGCTTCTGGGGATGTTTTGTTCCATGGTCTAGAGGGAGCATGGCTTAGTGGATAGAGCTTGAGCCTGGGAGTCAGAAGGATCTGGGTTCTAAACCCGGCTTAGCCACGCGTCTGCTGTGTGAGCTTGGGCAAGTCACTTCACATTTCCTGGGCCTCATCTGTAAAATGGGGATGAAGACTGTGAGCCCCACGTGGACAGTGACTGTGTCCAGACCAATTTCTTGTATCTACCCCAGCGCTTTGAACAGTGTCTAGCACATAGTAAGTGCTTAACAAATATCTTTTTTTTCCCTTTCCCCAGCCAGCCAGACTACAGTGCAGGCTCTTAGCTAGCAAAGAAGACCAGGCTCAGCACATTCCATCACCACTGGTGGGAAAATAACCTCAAGAGTCTGTCCTGCTAAACACGGGAGTCCCTTCGAAAAGTCTCATCCAAGTGAGCAGCCTAAAGATATTGGTCACTTCCTAGTTTCCCGAAAAGCAACAGCCCCATGCAGCAGAACAATGGGTGTCTGAGTAGTCCTGTTTTAGGAATACATTGTGCACCCATAAGGACACAGCTCTAAAAACTAAATTGAAGGTGTACAGAGCTGTAAAACTGTCTAACCTGCTGTATGTGTATGAGACCCAAGCTCCTCACAGATGTCATCTCAGGAGAAGTCGATTCAGGGTCAACTTTGAGCCTAACATAATTTTTAATTTAATGATATTTGTTAAGTGCTTACTGTGAGTTATATTAAGGGCTGGGGTAGTTGCAAGCTAAGCTCTTTTTGGGCAGGGAATTTATCTGTTGTTGTGAGCAGGCAATGTGTCTACTGTTATTGTTTATTGTTTTCTCTCCCCAGATCTTAGTACGGTGCTTTGCACACAGTAAACACTTAATAAATATGATTGGATGAATGAATGAATGAATAATCAAGTTGGGCACAATTCTTGTCACACATGGGGCTCACAGTCTTAATCCCCATATGACAGATGAGGTAACTGAGGCACAGAGTAGTTAAATGACTACCCCAAGGTTACACAGCAGACAAGTGGTGGAGTAGGGACTAGAATCCCAGTCTTCTGACTCCATGGCCTGTGCGCTTTCCACTAGACTAAGCTACCTCTCGTAACATCAAATGGCTAGACAGAATCAAGCAAGTATTCCTGGAGTACAGTTATGGTCCTCTCAACACCACTTCGCCGGCAGGAAACGGAGGACACTAGAATGCCCAGACATGTTGAATGGCATGCTGAAATGCAGCAGTTGAAAGCAGAGGGGACAGGAAATTCTTCAAGAATGCAGTGAAGTGCAGCCTCAGAGACTATGACATGACAGATGAATGTTGAGCTAGAACTGCAGCAGACAGACCAGTCCAACAAGTTGCAGCCACGAAAGGAGCAGCTGCTTTTGAGCAGAGGCTTCAAAAATTTGGGGAGTTTTAAGGTGCAAAATTGCAAATAACGTGTGGCAAACAAAAAGCATACCAGCATAATAGGAGACAAGCTTTGCACATGGAAGGAACTGAAAGGATTTGGGGTTACTTGGTGAGGCTTCAGCAACCCCCGCCTCCTTAGGTAAAAAGTAATTACAGTGGCATGTTTCTCTGCACAGACACAAAACGTAGTTTGGACTGGTTTACTGAGAATATTTTAAACCAAACATAAGAAAAGTCTTCATTCATTCATTCATTCATTCAATAGTATTTATTCAGTGCTTACTATGTACAGAACATTGTACTGAGTGCTTGGAATGTACAAATCGGTAACAGATAGAGACAGTCCCTGCCCTTTGATGGGCTTACAGTCTAATCATACAGTCTTCCTACCGGGAGTTTTTTTTTTCTTTTTTTAAGTTCTCTTCTGACCACCATTTTTCCGTTCTTTTTCTAATGGTCTTTTTCACATTGCCTGATCACAATATTCTTTTCCTTTACTTTTTAAGACCATTCTTTAGGGTGAAATAATAATAATAACGACTGTATTATTTGTTAAGCGCTTACTATGTGCCAAGCACTGTTCTAAGTGCTGGGGTAGATACACAGTAATCAAGTCATTCCACGTGCGGCTCACAGTCTTAATCCCCATTTTACAGATGAGATAACTGAGGCATAGAGAGGTTAAGTGACTTGCCCAAGGTCTTTCCATTAAGCCAGGCTGTGATAGTGGTGCCAAAACTGCCCTTTGTCCATCTCCCTCTCTAGACTGGAAGCTCGTTATGGACTCTCCCAAACTCTTAGTACAGTGCTCTGCACCTAATAAGTGCTCAGTAAATACCACTGATTGATTGTCTCCAGGCCTGAATTATCCACCTGAAAACCTCCCCTCTCTTTGGACCAAGATTGCTAATTGAATATCAGGTCAGGGCAGAAAGGAGGAGATAGACCGTAGGCAGTTGGGAGAAGAAACAACAAGTAATTGTGGAGCTGTCAAATCGTTGCAGAAACTAACAAGATCACGTTGCTATGGATTTGATACTTATCCATTTTGAACTGATGCTTCCCCTCTGTCATGCTTTTTTGTTGATTTTCACCCCATTTTGTGGTCTGTTGTGAGATCAAAAGCATAATGCGTCAGTTGTTTGTCTTTTTCTGGAGCCAGAATGCAAAGTTTAAAAATAACGTGTTATCATTTGTGGCTAACAGGCATCATATGGAAAGACTGGTGGTAAATTGGCCATCCCTGACACATTCCTTGCATGAGTCTTGTCCTTGTGTGATTCATGGAGCAAGAACCCGCTGGGTCTGCGGCTTGTGCCATTGGTTCTCCTATATAATGTGGAGTTTGTGTTCTTACAAAACCGTGCGTTAAGGAAAACCAGCTTTTGATACTCCCCTTCTGCAAGGTCGTGCGCTACAGGCAAGCATTTCTTCCAACACCACATTGTGCTGAATCCAGACAGACTCATGTTGTTGGATTAGTTCTCTCTAATTCCGGAACAATATTCTAACCAAAGCGCCTAGTAAAGTCTAGATGGTAAGCTTATCTCTAGACTGTCAGTTTGTCTCTAGACTGAAAGATAATTGTGGGCAGAGAGTATGTCTGTTGTACTCTCCTAAGTGCTTAGTACAGTGCTCTGCACATAGTAAGCACTCAGTAAATATGATTGATGGAGTCACTGACTGGCCTAGTAAAATCAGGTGTTGTGCTGCAAGTTGAGTTTACCATCACTCTTCCTGGGCCCAAGCAGCTGGTCTTCAGGGATTTTGGTTCTAACGGAGATCACTTCTTGCCCAGAATTCACATGCAGTGCTTGGACAGTCAAAAAGGTGACTCCTTGATAACATGGCAAAAAAGAACTTAATAAATTTGCCCTCTCAGAGTTCTTCATTTTGTATTTGCTTCCATTGCAAGGCCAAGGTGTGGTTTCGAACAACAGTTCCTGCAAACTGCAGTTAGGAGTGGAAAATGACCTTTGTCCGTTCAGTGTGTCATATCTCTCTGCCCCTGAGATTCTACACCCCAGACATGACAAAGAGTCGATGATCTCAGAGGCAGAACCAAATCCAGAGAAGTAGCATGGCCTAGTGGATTGAGCATAGTGTTGCCTAGTGGAAAACGCACGGACCTGGGAATCAGGAGAACCTGGGTTCCAAACCTGACTCCACTACATGTCTGTTTTGTGACCTTGGGCAAGTCACTTCACTTTTTTATGTCTCAGTTACCTGATCTGTAAAATGGGGAGTAAAACTGAGCCCTCTGTGGGACAGGAACTGTGTCCAAGCTGATTAACTTGTTTCTACCCTAATGCTTAGTATAGTGCCTGGCACATAAAATGCTTAATAAATACCTTAAAAAAATCCTATGGGCTTTTTCCCCACCATCGCTGACTGTCCAAAATTAATGAGAGTTGCCATATGATTTTGCCATTGAAATGTGAAGTTAACCCCCGGACACTTCGTAGGGATCGATTAAGCCACTTCTCTGACTGAGAATCCTCCAAAGTTATTTGTGTGAAGACTATTTCTTTACTGAAGGGAGAGAACCTTTCCCCCAGGATCCAGGGAGATCCTGAACCATTATAATTTTACAGTAGTATTTATTAAGTGCTTAATATGAACTAAGCACTGGGGTAGATAAAAGATAATCAGGTTGGACAGTTCATGTCCCCCATGAGGCTTACAGTCTAAGGGGGAAGGAGAACGTATTTAATCCCCATTTTACAGAGGAGGAAGCAGGCAGAGAGAAGTTGTGATTTGTCCAAGGTCACACAGCAGGCCAGTGCCAGAGCCATGATTAGAACACAGATCCTCTGACTTCCAAACCTATGTTCTTTTCATTAAGTCACATTGCTTCTCTAGCATTGATGGTTTTGTGTAGTTTTGAGCTATAGTCTTATCTGGAAACACACTTGGGCCAGACTCTAAGTCCTTTTTGAATTCTGTTGAAACATTTGTTTTGCAGTATTTTTGTAACGTACGAAATTAGACATGCACCCTCCTAACTAAATTATTTCCAATGCCAATTTTTTATCAAACTTTACAGTATTGAAAGGCAGGCCACTGAATGACCTTATATCAAAGTAACGATTATTCTCTTTTAAGAGGAATCCATTTCAGCATAGATTTGAACCCAAGTCCAGTGTTTTCCCATTACTGTTAATTCTGACTTGGGTCATATAAGAAAAAAAAGAAAGCCTGGGCTTAGGAGAATTAAAGAGATTCAGTATGACCCAGTGGTTAGAGAACTGGCCTAGGAGTCAGAAGGACCAGGGATCTAATCCTGGCTCTGCCACTTGTCTGCTCTGTGACCTTGGGCAAGTCACTTAACCATGTAGAACAGGGACTGTGTCCAACCATGTGTCCATGGTCTTAAGTCTAGAGTCAGGAGCTGGGACTGTGTCCAACCTGATTAACTTGTATCTACCCCAGTGTTTAGTCCGGGGCCTGGCACAGAGTAAGCACTTAACAAATACCATAAAATCAAAAAGAACAAAAAACCTTTAGAGGCAATATGCCACCCTTAGGATAGGTAGTGAGAATAAGTACTCATGTAATTGAAAGCACTGTTATTGCCCTATTCATTCATTCAATTATATTTATTGAGCACTTACTATGTGCAAAGCACAGGTCTAAGTGATTAGGGAGAGTACAATACAACAACAAACAGATGCATTCCATGCCCACAAAAGCAGTTTGTAGTTTAGAATTAATCCCTTCAATTGCCCAGGCAGGTAGTTGGGCTTCTTTTCTTCCCAGAATGCATCCACATCTTTTCCTATGCCATTTGTCACAGCCGGCTATGTTCCTAATATTGGAATAACTTTCCAGGAATAAAAAAGTACAAAACAAGGAGTTAAATGGTAATGATAATAATAACAATATTAATTGTGGTCGTTAATATGGATAAAATTGGAGGAAGAGATGCTTTTTGTTTAACTTCTACTCTGGAGAACAGCCAAATGGGAAACAAAGAGTTCTGTGTGTCAGGGTCCCATGAAGACTCTTCATTTTGTTCCTTTTAGAGCAATGAGGAAAAGCAGAGGAGGAGACTATACCCAGTTCTCTACTAATTGCCATTTTTCTGACACCACCATCGGGCCGTTGCCAAACAGACGCAGGTTGTCGGAGGAAGCGTTCCTAATTCTACTGTTGCCTTCTATCCAAAACATGTAGTGAAAATATGCCTTGTGGCAGAACTGAATATGTCAGATGCTATAATAGGAGACTGGGGACCCTCAATCCTAAATCCTGACTGAAAGAGCCCCCAGAGTCACTTGGAGAGCACCTGAAGCCCTCCAGGTCTCCGGTTCTGTTGTTGGTTTGGGGATATTTTCTGCTCAATTAATAAATCAGTGGTATTTATTGATCGCTTACTGTGTGCAGAGCACTATACTAAGCACTTGCTCAGTGCTCTTTTCATTGCCACAACTGTACGGCTGAAGCCCAGGCCTCTACCCGTAGGTGGAGGGGTCATTGGGGACTAGCCTACTACTCCCCTTCCCAGGAGGGGGTACAAGAAGCCTGGGGAGAAAGTACCCCCTCTCCTTCCCATGGCTTCAAGTCCACATGTCTTTCTGGCACCCAGAGACTCTCTCTCCTCCAACCCCTAAGATAATAATAATAATGATGGTATTGGTTAAGCGCTTACTACATGCCAGGCACTATATTAAGCCCTGGGGCAGATACAAGCAAATTGGATTGGAGACAATCACTTGTCCCATGTGGGACTGTGAGCCCCAGTCTCAGTCCCCATTTTCCAGATGAGGGAACTGAGGCCCAGAGAAGTGAAGTGATTTGACGAAGGTCACACAGCAGACAGGTGGCGAAGCCAGAATTAGAACACCTGACCTCTGACTCTGTGCTCTATCCACTACACCATGCTGCTTCTCATTAATCCAATACTTTCTCCCTCAGGACCCTCAGCACTATACCTTAGGTAAGCTGGGGCTCCCATTCTTCTGATTCTTCTCCCTCTTCTCTCAGAGCATTCCTGGTTCCAGTCTCAGCCTCTCTGGGTCCTTCAGAAGCAGGGTCTCTTTGCATCTTTTCTCTCCCTCAGGGACAGGAACCTCACTCCTCCAGAATTGTAGCTCTGGACTCTGAACCTCCAGGTCCTTTCCGATCCTTTCCAGCTTACTGTGAGCAGGAAACATGTCTATCCACTCTATTATACTCTCTCAAGTTCTTTGTACAGTGTTCTGTATGTTGTGTGCATTTCCTGAGTTAAAAAACTCACTGAGTGATTTTCAAACACCTATTACTCTATTTTGTAAACATATTTCCTCAACCAAGAAACTTACCAGTCCCAATTTAGGATTACATTCATGCCAAGAAAGATAGTTTGTGAGTTTTTAAAAAACTATTTAGCTGTTGGCTCACTTGAATGAAATGTAGGGCTTGTCACTTTTAATCATGCATCTGTTTTCCTCTCCTCCTAGGCAGGTATATATTCATAATATCTGTCTGGATCCTTCCTCTTGATTCTTCATTTTATAGAAAATCAATAACATTCTAAGAAAAGTGTTATTCTAGCCTTTTGTGTTCAAAAAAGTGCCTGCCAAATTTCTTTGCTGCAAAGATATTTTTTTCCCTGGCCTTCTAACTCAAAAATGGCAAAACAGATTTTTATCAAACTTTCTGGAAAGATTTTTCTCAACTTAGGCTTGAAGCCTGAGGCATTTCAACCCAAAAAGTAATTTTTTTGGAAGTGTTTAAGTGCTTGAAAATAGAGAGTGGAGTGGGCAAATGCTCTGGCTACTTAGCCATTGCAGAAAAACCACCTCAGGACACTAGCAGAAAGACATTTACTAAGATACAGGAACTGGATGTGGGATACAGCTGAACTTCTGTGTCACCCTCAAGATTATGATTGGGTATCCAACAGGGTGAGAGAGGCATCACTCTTTTGACTCCACAAAGAAATATGGTTATATTGAAGTAGAAAGGATTTGGGAAAACTTGGTGATTGTGAGGATTGTGGGTTTCTGGAACATGGAATTTAGGAAGACTTGATAATCCTTTCCTTGGGAAATTTGTGAGGGAAAGGTAAGTAGCAATCGTTTGGGGGTGGTTTGAATGCAGTTCTCCCTGAAGGCAGGGGCATGGACTCAATGACTTCTTGAGGCCCCTTCCAGCTCTGGGATTTAAAAAAAAAAGAAACACAAGAAACTGGAGATTAAAGGCAAATTGATTCCCTTGTTCAGTCAATCGAGAAACTACATACAACTAACGAGTAAAAAGTTTAACACCCCATGTAACAGAGATGGGGGTGACAAAATCCCTTTGAAGCTGCACCACTTGGAATTTTGAGTTCTCTCTTAATTTGTGCCTACCCAACAGGTAAAAATCTCTCATTTTAAATAATGTTTTTTGGCTCACATTAAAAAAGAAAAAAATAATTACCAAGTACTGAAGTGCAGACAAAAAGAGGGGAGTCTTTTCTGCTTTCTTGAAAAAAATAAACAGGGGAAATCAATCAGTCGTATTCATTGAGTGCTTGCTGTGTGCAGAGTACTGTACTAAGCATTTGGGAGAATACAGTCTAACAGAGTTGGTAGACACGTTCCCTGCCCACAACTGTCTAGAGGTAAAAGTCACCTATTTTACTATTTCTTTGCTACTCCATTGTCTACAACTGGTACTTCCATTGCTGAACTTTTCTAATCGCTAATTCTTTGTCACTGGAAATGAGCATCCTCACCCAAAAGTGAAGTACAGACCAGATCTAGGTATCAAGAGGGACAACAAGCAGGGTAAGCAATTTCCCTTTTGTACTTGGTCTTCCATTGCCTTAATCCAGAAATGGGCACTTCTAAGGAAGTGTGGCTGCCCTCAATCAGACATTCAATCAGTGACATTTATTTAGTGCTTTAGTGCTTTATTTATTTAGAATGTTTCCATCTCACTCTTCACTCCCCTCGGGCATCCATACCATACCCTTTCTAAATGGGGCACTGTGTGACAATGAGAATAATCATCACCCAGTCCCCAGAACTAATCAATCAGTGATATTTACTGAGTGCAGTACACTGTAGTAAGCACTTGGGAGAGTACAATAGAACAGAGTTGGTTACCCAAAAAAATAGAGGGTGACCCCTGGACCACATTGCCTGATTGGTGCCGTGTTGGATAAAGCTACACAGTGTAGTGAGGGATGATCTGTGGAGAGAGATGCTGGATGCACCATCCTTTTTTTTTCCTTTTTTAAATAGTATGTGTTAAGCGATTACTATGTGCCAGGCAGCGTACCAAGTGTCGGGATACAGAGAAGCTAAAGTTTTGCAGAGGTCTTTCTTCATCAGACCGATGGCTGTCACCAAGTGATTTCAGAGTCAGATAATTGCTAGGATCAGGCCTTCTGAACCTGTCCAGAAGTGATTGTCTGGTGATGTGGCAATGTCCTTGAAATGCACCATGGCCTAGTGGATAGAGCACAGGCCTGGGAGTCAGAAGGACCTGGGTTCTAATTCTGGCCTTACCACCTGTTTGCTGTTTGACCATGGGCAATTCTCTTCACATCTCTGGGCCTCAATTGCCCTCATCTGTAAAATGGGGGTTAAGGCTGGGAGCTCCATATGGGAAATAGACTGTGTCCCACCTGATTAGCTTGTCTCTACTACAGTGCTTAATACGGTTCCTGGCACAAAGTAAGCATTTAACAAATGCCATTTGAAAAAAAAAAAAGGCAGCCATTTTTGCCTATATGTGGTCTGATCTGGCTGCCATCCTGGCTTTGATCTGATTCATAGTCAGCTGAATGTATAATTGTTCTTGAAATTCACCCTTTCATCTCCACCCAAACTGCTGCCTCCATAATCCAAACACCCATTTTTATCCCACCTTGAATACTGTATCGGCCTCCTTGCTGATCTCCCTGCCTTTTGTCTTTCCCCACTCCTGTCCATATTTCACTCTGCCGCCTAGATGAATTTTTCTACAGATTCGCTCAGTCCATGTTTCCCCATTCCTCTAGAGCCACCAGAGGTTCACTCAGTCGTATTTATTGAGCGCTTACCATGTGCAGAGCACTGTACTAAGCATTTGGAAAGTACAATACATCCACCTCTGCATCCAACAGAAACTCATCATCGGCTTTAAAGCACTCAAGCACCTTGCCCCCTCCTCCCTTACCTTGCTTTTCGTGGCTTAGTGGAAAGAGCCCGGGCTTGGGTGTCAGAGGTCGTGGGTTCTAATTCCAGCTCCACCACTTATCACCTATGAGACTTTGGGCAAGTCACTTAACTTCTCTGAGCCTCAGTTACCTCATTTGTAAAATGGGGATTAAGACTTTGAGCCCCACATGGGACAACTTGATTACCTTGAATCTACCCCAGAGTTTAGAACAGTGCGTGGCACATAGTAAATGCTAAACAAATACCATCATCATCATCCTACTACAACCCAGACCACATATTCGCTCCTCTAATGCCAAACTACTCACGGTACCTCGATCTCCTCTGTTTCACCTCCGATCTCTCACCCACTTCCTGCCTCTGGCCTCAAACACCCTCCCTCTTCAAATCTGACAGACAGTCTCCCCACCCTCAAACCCTTATTGAAGGCTCAGCTTCTCCAAGAAGCCTTCCCTCACTAAGCCCTCATTTCCTCTCCTCTCTCTCCTTCTATGTCTCTCTGATTTGCTTCCTTTATTCACCCCTCACTCAACTCCACAGCACTTTCTTATGTACATAGCCATAATTTTTTTTCATAGTAATGTCTGTCTCCTCCTCTAGACCGTGGGCTGGTTGTGGGAAGGGAATGTGTCTACCAACTCTGTTGCACTCTCCCAAGTGCTTAGTTCAGTCCTCTGCACATAGTAAGTGCTCAATAAATTTGATTGATTGATAGTTCTTGGTTTTGGTTTTCACTTCTTGTTTTGATTTTCACCTGTTTTTTTTTTGTAAGAAAGTAAGTAGACCCTTACTAATGTGGCACTCTGTGTCTGTCACAATGTGCTGTGGCATCTGCATGTCAGCGCCAATCAGAATGCCATTATCCGAGCTGCCACACTAGTTCTGTGTTTATGTTTTCACTCTCTTCTAACTGCTTGTCTCCAAACACTACACTCGCACTGCCTCCCAGACGGAACATACCGTATTCATAGCTGGCTGCTGTCGATATCATGACCACCAGTAGTAACTGTGAAGGTGCTGGAGTCTGGAGAGTTCCCAAGTCCATTTTGCCTCCTTGATTCAGCTTTCCTTCAGAAATGAAATGGGAAAGACTCGGAAAGTTCTTCCAACTAGCATGGGTGAGACTGAAAGTAATCGCTTTGGGGCCTGCATTGCCTTCTTTACTTCTAGGTGAATTTCACCATCTGTGAGGTCATCTTAACAATAATAATAAAAAAAAATTTCTTTAGTGCTTATTATGTGCCAGGCACTGTACTAAGCGCTGGATAATGATGATATTTGTTAAGTGCTTACTATGTACCAGGCACTGCACTTAATGCTGGGGTGGATACAAGCAAATCAGGTTGGACACAGTCCCTGTCCCGCATGGGGCTCACAGTCTTAATCCCCATTTTATAGATGAGGGAACTGAGGCCCAGAGAAGTTAAGTGATTGCCCAAGGCCACACAGCATACAAGTGGTGGAACCGGGATTAGAACCCATAACCTTCTGGCTCCCAGGCCCGTGCTCTATCCAGAGGAGCAGCATGGGGTAGTGGATAGAGCTTGGACCTGGGAGCCAGAAAGTCATGGCTTCTAATCCCAGTTACACCACTTGTCTGTTGTGTGTCCTTGGGCAAGCCTTTTTACTTCTCTGTGTCTCAATTACTTCATCTGTAAAATGGGGATGAAGAATGTGAGCCCTGTGTGGAATGGATACTGTGTTCGATCTGATTTACTTGTATCCATCCCAGTGCTTAGTGCAGTGCCTGGCACATGGTAAGGGCTTAATAAATACCATTATTATTATTATCTTTGCATAGAAAGGACAGGTATGCATACAGTCCTCTCCACCCAACTTGTCATATAGAAGCTATCATTGTCTACTCATTTGTTTTAGTATTGATATCTATTGAATGCCTACTTTATGCTTGCTATTTTACCACGTGAGTAGGATTATACAAAAAAAGCCATATATATTGAAGACCAACGCTGCCATCAGGGAGCTGACAGTCTAGGGGGGAAAGACAAACACAGAAACCTAGTTTTAATCCATTTCCCTCCCTGCCTCCACTCAGACCAAAAACAGCAAAGACCTGAGCATCCTGCATATTTCCAAAGTTTCCAGAGCCGTTTCACCTGCATTCTTCTGGAGAAGGGCAGGGCTTGGGCAACACTCTTGGGAGGAGGACCTGAGATTCCTAGCTCCCGAAGGCCCCAGCTCCACTGGTGAAGAGCTTGAGCTGTATCGCTGTCACACCTTCTGTTCACTTGCGCTGGCTAGGGAAGTTGTTCAGGTCTTAAATTGCTTGATGTGTCCATTTCTGGACAGGGAGCTTGACTTCCGATGTGATGCTGATGACCCATGTCCCATAGCCATCCAGAAAGTTAGGCTCTGTCACAGTCTTCCAGATCTTTTGTGTGGCTGGAACATTGATGCTTTCATAGTGGCACACTCTGTCTCCTCCCTTGTACAAGGGCGTGCTGGTAAAAATCTGTGTTTTTCTTGCTTTGACCATACAGAATCACCAATTGAAGGTATTTATTGAGTGCTTACTGTATGCAGAGCACTATACTAAGCGCTTGGAAGAGTAGAATGCAATGGAGTTGGTAGACATGTTCCCTGCCCACAACAAGCTTACAGTCTAGATGGGGGAAAGAACTAATAATGAACTCCACTTGACCAAGATTCCATAAGATGAAAGATAAAAAGTGCTAAGCTTTGGAAATGGGTGGTGATAAATAACTTTGTCTTCTTAAATCAGAGGAATGTGGGAGTGAGTGGAGTAGAAATAACCTCATTTGGGGGGTGTTTGAAAAGGGAGGGGAGTGGGGGAAGATGGTCGAGAACATGCAAATTCTATTTTAGGACCAAAAAAAAAAAAAGAACTAGGCACCATGGTACAAAGTGAATCCACCAGTTTTAATCAGCATTAACTCAAGGTTAATATCTTATGATGTCCCTAGTTTCATTATGAGAGTTTTAAGTACATAACTTTTTACAATAGATTCAATACCTTGAAGCTGAACAGAAATTGGTTTACTTTCCACAACTCATAAAAAGCAGCTTTAATTGTAAAGTGAATATTAAAATAGTCACTAAAGTAGGTTCAGACAGATGTGAATGCATTTGGGCAGCTCTTGTGTAAAGCAAGTGAAGTGATCTTCTGTACAATAGGTTTCTGCCCTGACATTAATAGAAAATATCATCTGAATTAAAATGTAGTTAAATCTTCTCTAACAGACATTATTTTGGACATTTTCTCTGATGCTTCCAAATGTTCAGCCTTTGCCATTTCAAGAGGCTTTATACAAAGATGTAAAGAAAATTGCCCTTGTTCTAGATAATCAGGTCTGACCTAATTATACAGTCCCTGCCTCGTCGCCATCTCTAACAGCAGAGAGAATCCAATTTATTCTGGCAAGGATGTGGCTGATGAAACTCTGGGACTGTTGTTATTTCCAAAGCCTTGGTGGGACTGTTCTCAGAAGGGATGGTTTAGAGGACAGGACTTTATGAGTTTCTACTGCGGAAGACCCTTATTTCCTTTGGCAAATGAATGCTAGACCCTTTGCCTTGGCAGTATGGGAAAGGGTAATATTTCATTATGGTTTGACCAGTGACATTGGAGGAAACTCGTCTATATTGGGATCTCTTTCTGTTCATTTAGCTTGTACCCTCTCCAAATGATTCAGATTCCAAATGGGCCCTCATCTCCTTTCTGGATCATGTCCTAAACCAAGACAAGTTACTTAACTTCTCCGTGCTTCCTTTTCCGCATCTGTAAAATGGGGATTAAATGCCTGTTTGCCCTCCTTAGACTGTGAGCCTTGTATGGAATAGGGACTTTGTTTTACCTGATTATCTTGAATTTACATCAGTACAGTGCTTGGCACATAGTAAGTGCTTACTAAATGCCACCAGACAGATCATTATCCTTCTTTGGGATGGGGATTCCCAATAAAGAGCCCCAGTGCCATTAGTTTCTCGGATTTGCCATTCCCGAATTCCTCTAGAGTTAGACAAGTGGTATTTTAGAGCAGGAAAGAAGAGTAAGAAATCAAATAATCATCCAGCCTACACACTGGTTAGCTTACTGTGCATTCTGCACGATGGTGGCTATTGTAGATGCGAAAGGCCAAGAGTCGCTCTTAATCCACTAGCAGCATTTGTATTTTAGAGGAATGGATGTCTTTGCCAGGAAGAAATGGCCTATGTAGGTAAGAGCTTCTTAATCCAACTGAAATGAGACTCTGCCCTCCAAAAGGAAAGAATTTTTTGTTTATCCCAGGAGCTCATTTCTGATCCCGGTACCTAGAAGGGGCCGACTCTGTCCTTTCTCCGTTGTAAACCTCAGAGCCTCAGAGAGCTTATTTCCTTCTATTGTTTTTTGATCTCAATCTCTGCCCTATTAGCATGAGGAATTTTTAGTCTTCTGCCTAGACATCCCATTTCATTTCGGATGGAAAGCTGGGCCAGGGAACAATGTATCAGGAACTCTGCGGATGCTAGCACCTCCACGGTTACTTCTGATGGTCATGATATGGCCAGCAGCCAACTATAAATACGGTATTTACCATCTGGGAGGCAGTGCCAGTGTAGTATTTTGAGACAAGCAGTTAGAACAGAGTGAAAACATAAACACAGAACTCGTGTGTCAGCTCAGATGTAGTGTCCTGATTGGCACTGACATGCAGATAAAGCAGCTTCGAGCTGCCGCTCATGGTGACACAGTATAGTATTCAACTTTTGCAGAGGAGCAAATGCTAACTCCACCTCCTGGGTCTTTTGGGTAGCTTCTGTTCTATTCTTCAGAGTGTGATTTGAGGTGCTACTTCATATGTCGGTTGCTTGCTCGACTTCCCGATATCTACTCTCTTTGCTCATCCCTTTGAGTGAAGCCGGGGTTTTGGAATTGCCCCTCCCCCATATTAGATTTATTTGGAATGGGAATGGAATGGAACAAATACCTTCAAAGAAATGCTCTGCAAAAGCTGGCACCTGTGCATGCGTCGGTCGCTGCTTATGTGGGGCACATCTTCACCAGACCACTGTGACCTGTAGGCCGGGAGAGAAGCTGACCGGCCACCGTGCCGTAGAGACTGGCCCCAGCAGTTTCTACTCCAGCCTGGGACGGGTGAGAAATCAGAAATAACGAGAGGCCATCTAATTCCTCAATCAAGCAGTAGTATTTAGTGAGTGCTTACTCTGTGCAGAGCACTGTGCTACACCTTTGGGAGAATACGGTTAGATAGAGTACCTAGACACGGAGTTCACTGGCTAGAGGGGAGAGAGAGAGTAAAATGAGTTACAGATGGAGAGCACAAAAGTTTTGTCAGGGTTGGATGAAGATTAAAGTGCTTAGGGGTTACAGACACAAGTGCATAGGCAGGCACAAGGGAGACACATTAGAGAAAAGACCTAGAAGGGAAGAAAATAGGGCAAGTGGCCCAGAAGGGAGGGCAAATAAGGGAAGTAAGGGCTTATTCAGGGAAAACTAGAGGACCAGGGACCGTGTCTAAATCTCACCCATGTACTTTTCCCTAGTGCCTAGTAAGTACAACGCTCTGCAATCAATCAATGGTATTTATTCAGTGCATACTGTGTGGAGAGCACTGTACTAGGCACTTGGAAGAGTACAATACAGTAGAGTTGGTAGACAAGTCCTCTGCTCAAAATGAGCCCCCAGTAGGTACTTAATATATGCTTAATTATATGAGAAGCAGTATGGTATAGTGGATATAGCATGGACCTGGGAGTCAGGAGGTCATGGGTTCTAATTCTGTCTCTGCCACTTGTCTTCTGTGCGAGCTGGGCAAGTCACTTCACTTCTCTGTGCATCAGTTATCTCATTTAAGTGGAGATTGAGAATGTGAGCCCCACATGGTACAGGGACTGTGTCCAACCTGATTTGCTTGTATCCACCCCAGCTCTTAATACAGTGCCTGGCACATAGTAAGCACTTAACAAATACCAAAATAAAAAATAATATTCTATTACTCCTCCTACTATTACTCTATCCAGCTGTTAACCTGTCACATCGCTTTAGCCGTTCAGAGCTACGTGTGGTCAATGAGAAAGATGTTCTATTTGGCAGACTTTGGTATTGTGAGGTCAACTAACTTTTTTAAGTTCTTGCTATCTTCAATGTTCTCTGAATGAGTTGAATTGATGGTTGGTGTTTTTCCTGTAATCGTATTCTCATTCTCATAAATGGCTGGCAGTGCCACCCATGATTTGAGATGTTTATCTATAAAATGGGGATTAAGTACCTGTTCTCCTTCCCCTTCGACTCTGAGCACCATGTTAAACAGGGATTGTGTCCAATCTGATTGTACTTTTCACATACTAAGTGGCTAATTATTATTATTATTATCACTGTGATGATAATATTAATTTTAATTGGTATTTGTTTTAGCATTTATTATGTGTCAGGCTCTAAGTGGTGAAATAGATACAAGGTTGGACCCTGTCCATCCAACATAGGGCTCACAGTTTTCATCTCCATTTTACAGATGAGGTAATTGAGACACGGAGAAGTGAAGTGACTGGCCCAAGGTCACACAAGCAGACGTATCAGTGCTGAGATTAGAATCCAGGTCCTTTTGATTCCCAGGCTCATGCTCTTTCCACTAGACCATGCTGCTCTTGTTTATTTTTTATGATTTTATGATTTTTCTTGAGTTTCTTGTCCCTTATGATTATAAAAAATCACCTGGAATATTTTGAAAGTACAGTGTCTTGTCCAGCATTATTTAGCTATTTCCCTTGTGTTTGTTTACATTCTTATTCTTCTCTGGCTTTTTAAGATGACAGAACTATTCGCTTCCTGATTTCAACTGTCATCTAATGCTTACACAATTCAGCTTGGCAGTCACTGCCTCTCATTGGTGTTATAGGAATTCATGTGTTTAGAAAGTGCTGGGGAATTATCCTATATGTGACCAAAACAATTCTGGTGCAGTCAAATAAGGATATTAAGGCATGGGATAATACAGCCTATCAGACTAGCAGCTCTCCAGCCAAGATCTGGAAGAAATATTTTTGAAGGAATGTATAAAGTTAAAAATAAAGATTTGGAACCTCAATCCCAGATCTTAGTGTTGCTGTCCCCCTCCGATGCCAAATTGAGCAAAATCAGCAATTGAGAACTATCATTTCAATGGGAAGCAAGCCATGAATCCAAAGTCCCCACCTCCTTCGCCCAAAAAAAAACATCCAAAGACCCTAATGAGTAATGCATGCTTTTCTGATGCTGAGGTACTGTACTCTGAGCATGGAGTTGTCCTTCATACTTGAAGAAGCCACCACTGACCATGAAATTCACCAGTAGGCACATCATGGCTCAGTGGAAAGAGCACGGGCTTTGGAGTCAGTGGTCATGGGTTCGAATCCTGGCTCGGCCACTTGTCAGCTGTGTGACTTTGGGCAAGTCACTTAACTTCTTGGTGCCTCAGTTACCTCATCTGTAAAATGGGGATTAAGACTGTGAGCCCTACATGGGACAACCTGACTCCGCTGTGTCTACCCCAGCGCTTAGAACAGTGCTCGGCACATAGTAAGCGCTTAACAAATACCAACATTATTATTATGTGTAACTGAAGAGGGCAAGACAGGATGAATTGTCTCAGCCGCATTGTGCACGCACACGAAAGCTGCCCCTAGTGCCATTATGTTGAGTGTTTGCCGCCACGCCTGACGCTGTTGTCTCTTTTTGCCTCCTTGCCTCTTGATCCTTATTCTGAATCTGCTCAAAGAAATCTGCCCCTTTCCTGATTGCAAAGCATCATGCTGGTCTATCTGCAGCAGCTGACTCTGAGTTTTCAGTTTTGAGGACCAGGGTCTGGTGCCAACCAGGGTCAGGCCTGGACGTCAAAGGACCTAGGTTCTAATCCCTGCTCTGTTTTATTCCTGGCTCTGCCACTTGCCTGCTGTGTGATCTTAGGCAAGTAACTCAAGTTTTCTGTGTTTCTTTCCTCCTCTAAAAATGGGGATTGAATTCCTATTCTTCCTCCCTCTTAGACTGTGAGATCCACATGGGCACAGCAACTGTTCAACCTGATTGTGTTGTTTCTACCTCAGCACTTATTACTGTGCTTGGCACTTGTTAAGTCCTTACTTTTTGCCAGGTACTGTAGTAATTACTATGGTTGATACGAGCTAATCATGTTGGACACAGACTTTCTGCTAGGCCAGGCTCAAATAGAGTAATTAGAGTAAATTGTGAGAAGCAGAGTGGCCTAGTCAATAGAGTACGGGCCTGGGAGTCAGAAGGACCTGGGTTCTAATCCTGGCTCTGTCACTTTCATTCATTCATTCAGTCGTATTTATTGAGTGCTTAGTATGTGAAGAGCACTGTATTAAGTTCTTGGGAGAGCACAGTACTACAATCAACAGACACATTCCATGCCCAAAATGAGTTTACAGTTGAGGCGGGGGAGGCAGACATGAATATAAATAAATAAATTGCCGATGTGTGCATAAGTACTGTGGGGCTGGGAGGGGGGGAGAACAAAGGGAGGAAGTCAGGGTGACGCAGAAGGGCATGGGAGAAGAGGAAAGATGGCTTAGGCAAGTCCTACTGAAGGAGATATACCTTAAATAAGGCCTTGAAGGGAGGGAGAATAATTGTCAGATTTGAGGAGGGTGGTGTTCCAGGCCAGAGGCAGGACATGGGCAAGGGTTCAGTGGTGACATAGGTGAGATTGAGGTACAGTGAGAAGGTTAGCATTAGAGAAGTGAAGTGTTGGGTTGTAGAAGGAGAGTAGCGAGTTGATGTAGGAGACAGCAAGGTGATTGAGTGCTTTAAGGGCAGTAGTGAGGACTTTTTGTTTGATGCGGAGGTGCAATGGGAAACCACTGGAGTGTTTTGAGGAGTGGGATGACATGTTGAACATTTCTGTAAAAAAATGGCCCCCTCAGCAGAGCGAAGTATGGACTGGAGTGGGGAGAACAGACTTGTCTGCTCTATAACCTTGGGCAAGTCACTTAACTTCTCTATGCTTCAGTTACCTCATCTATAAAATGGGGATTAAAACTGTGAGCCCCTTGTGGGACATGGATTGTATCCACCCCGGTTCTTAGTACATAGTGTCTGGCATTTAGTATAAGAATTTAAAAAATAACATTAAAAAAAATTGACCGTACAATCGAAGATCCTTCACTCTTACTCCCAAGTGCTAAGGAAGGGTATAAATATGGAAGTGCTAGAGGTAAGATAGGTTCAAGTTACTTTGGGGTGTTTGGAGTCAATCTGGGAATTCTTGTTGAAGGAGCTGGGATTCTAGGAGGCCCTTGAATGTGGAGAGAGCTATGGTCTGTCAGATTGGTGGGAAGGGATTCCCATGTGAGGGGAACAACTTGAGTGAGGGGATGGGGGCAGGAGAATTGAGGGTGAGGTACACAGGTAGAAGGGGAGCGGGGGGGAACAGAGAGAGCAAATTGGGAGATGGTGGGTGAGAAGGGTCGAGGTATAGGTTGGCAGGAGTTGGTGGAAAAAAGGCTGATTATGAGGAGCTTTCTTTTTGATGTGGTGGGGAAAAGGAAGCCATCAGATGGTTTAGAGGTGAGGAGAGATGTTTGATGGGCAGCACTTCCAGAAGATGATCAGTGCAATCAATCAATCAATCATATTTATTGAGTGCTTACTGTGTGCAGAGCATTGTACTAAGCACTTGGAAGAGCAGAATATAACAATGCTCAGATTCCCTCCCCACAACGAGCTTACAGACTACAGGGGGAGAGAGACAGTATGGACTGGAAGTGGGAGAGGTTTCTCTTATCTCATGCTGTCGAGTGGTCTCCGACCCATAGCGACTCCATGGAAGCATCTCTCCCAGAATCCCCCACCTCCATCTGCAAACATTCTGATAGTGTATCCGTAGAGTTTTCTTGGAAAAATGCGAAAGTGGTTGATCATTGCCTTCTTCCATGCTGTAAACTTGAGTCTCCGCCCTTAACCCTCTCCCATGCTGCTGCTGCCCCGCACAGGAGAATTTTGACTCGTAACAGATTGCCTTCCACTCGCTATCCACTACCCAAGCTAGGAATGAAATGGGTATGCCTCTGCTTGACTCTCCCTTCCATAGCCGTACTGGAAACACTCTGGGTGCCATCCTGAGAGGGAATAGGTGAGGCTGGAGACAGGGAAATGAGTGAGACTTGACAAAACTTCACTCATGAATGCTTGGTATTTTGTGAACGATTGGTAATTAAAAAGTAAATAATGAAACTGATGGCCTAGAGACCTTTTTATGAGGAAATAATGAGTAATGTTGCTCCAAGATGCTGATACAGTACTCTTTTCCATCAACTGCGCTGTTCCAGTGGCAGAGAGGGCAGGGAGGGCCAGTGACAGTTGTGCCAGCTGAAAGTTTGGGGAACCTTCCTGCCAGTTTGGCTTCACAGGCTCCCAGCAGGTTTTAATTTCCACCTTTGCTCTCTCAAGAGTGTTATCTTTACGTAGTCTAATAAGTCATCGGGAGACCGAAGGGATGATAGTGCAGGAATTCAGCGAGCTAATTAGGACTCCAGTTGTCTGACAGAGGATGGCAAAAGGAAGATTTCTATGAAGTAAAGGGGCTAAGCTATCCCCCACTGGCTTCCGACAATTCAATAGCAAACTGACCGGATGGTGCAGTGGTCACAATGCTAAGCAGGCAATTCAGCCTGGCTTGTTCCTTCACCTGCCCTCCTCTGATGTGTTTAACTGTACATGATGTAGTTAAGTCACAGAGAAACTCAGAAGCAGTTAGTGTAGCCATCATCCTAACAAACTAAGTGTTCCTGACAAACTGGAAATGTTCTCATTTCAATTTCCTTTTAATGACACACTAGAGTGTGGGATCTGAAATGTCAGTCTTTGTATTTTCCAACCTGTAGAAACTTGAATAAAGCTTACACATAAGAGCAATCAACTCTGATAGCGGTAGGCTAAATATCAGTTTCTGAAAATAAATTTTATATGAATCTATTCTCCAGACGATTTGAATTTTAAATGTTTTAAAATGTGACATCTTTATATAAGTGAATACAGATTGACGCAGCCACTATAAAAACCTGAGGTTCCCATGCATCATCGACTTTTCCCCCGTAACCTGTTATACAGTGCAGCCAGGCGCAATGCAGGTTTTACTGCTTTTGGTGGCCGTAATTTACTACCCTCCTGACCTAGATATAGATAGCCGTTACCGTGACTTGAAGCCATTTGGCGTTTGTCTACATTCTCAAAAGCAGCTCATGGCTTTTAAATTTCATATGCAGGAAAGATTTTGTAACTGAACAGTTGAGAAGTAGCGGCATTAAGCTTCTCTGAATCGAGGCACCTCAAACTAAATATGTCCAAAGCAGAACTCCTCATCTTTCCACCCAAACCCTGTCCTCTCCCTGTCTTTCCCATCACTGTAGGCAATGTCACCATCCTACTTATCTCACAAGCCTGTAACCTTGGTATCCACCTCAACTCATCTCTGTCATTCAACCAACATAGTCAATCTGTCACCAAATCTGGTCAGTTCATGAGTTCTACCTTCACAGCATTGCTGAGATCCATCCTTTCCTCTCCATCCAACTTGCTACTACGCTGTTCCCACTTTGACTACCTGTCTCCTGTCTCTCCCCATACCAGTCCATACTTCACTCTGCTGCCCAGATCATTTTGCTAAGAAAAAAACAACTACTCTGTGCACATCTCTGCACTCCTCGGGAACCTCCAGTGGTTACCCATCCACCACTGCGTCAACCAGAAACTCCTTACCGTCAGCTTTAAAGCACTCAATCAGCTTGTTCCCTCCTACTTTACCTAGTTGATTTCCTACTATAGCCGAGCCCACGCACTTCACTCTTCTAGTGTCAGCTTGCTCACTCTGTCTCTAGCTCATCAATCTTGTCACCACCCCCGTGGCCATATACTCCCTCTGATCTGGAACTCCCTCCCCTTCTTTATGTGCCAGATCACCACTTGCCTTACCTTCAAAGCCTTATTAAATCACATCTCTAAGGGGTCTTTCCCGATTAAGCCCTCTTTTCCCTAACTCCTTTACCTTTCTGGAATACCTGTGCACTTGAATCTGTACACTTAAGGCATTCGATATACACTCCAGTTTCAGCCCCACAACACTTAAGTACATATCTGGGGTTTATTCATTTATATTAAAGTCTGTCTTTCCCATTTAGACTGTAAGCTCCTTGTGGGCAGGGAATGGGTCTACCGACTCTTGTTTTGTGCTGTCCAAGTATAGTGCTCTGCACACAGTAAACTCTCAATAAAATTGATTGATTGATTGACTGATTGAGGCCAGGAGTCCCGATTTGTTACTTTAGTCTTCATCCCAGCTGGTTGCCAGGACATCACACGACTCCTTCCACTTTTCTCCATTCTCAAGTAATGCTGGTGGTATTTAGGTACCGGTCCAGGGCAGCTCTAACTTATCTGATAGTAAGCGACACCTGCAGGATCAACAGAGCTGAGTTTATTGCCTCGGTCCTTTGGAGACCCTTGCTCCCCGGTAGAGAGCCCCATGCTACCGAAAACCCCAAAGACCAAGAGACACAAGACCCAAGACCTCCCAGGCCCCTTTCCCACTCTTGGGCTCACATTTTATCTCCCACAGTTTATGTGAGTGCCAGCCAGAGGGCAGAACGATGTCGTTCATTGCCTTCTCAGCCCACATGGTCCACTACGTAGGCTTAGTGGGTGCTCATATGGTACATATGCTGGGCATCACCATTCAAATGAGTCTCTCGCCACGTAAAGATCGCCATCTTTGCCGCCTCACTTGTCTGGTTGCTATGCCGAGGTCGCAGCTCAGCTTCCACTGGGTCAGCTCCACCACCCCTCACTTTCCAACTGATGCATTGGTACACTGACATCTGCAAGTCTCTCCCAGTATTGTCCCGAGGTGACTCCGCTCTTTACACACAACCCTACCATTTTCTTGGGAGGCAACAGGAGTGTCTGAACCCCAACCCTTTCCTTCTTCAACTCCAGCCTTTCTTTTGGCAGCCCCATGGGGAAGCCTTAATTCAGTTTGTGGGATCACAAGGAGTATTGAGCCCGTCCCTGCTTCTCACTGGCCAAGACCAGGCTTTAAATCTTTCAGTGGCATTTATTGAGTGCTTACTAATGCAGAGCACTGTACTAAGTGCTTGGGAGAGTACAGTACAGTTGAGTTAGCAGACACATTCCCTACCTAGAATAACCTTACAGTCTAGAGGGGGAGACAGACATTAGTATAAATGAATACTTCATTTTCTATCATTAAAAGAAATGTACACAATTTAAAGGAGGAGAGGGCAACCTTGTTCTCTGAAAGCTAAAGAAGCTGCTCTATGGGGAACTGAGATAGGGAAAGCAAAAGCAAGGGTGGGCCAAAGAAACGTCTTAAGGACCCAGTAAAATAAAGCTTCAGATAATGCTGCATCTCAGCTGAAGAATGGGTGGGAGTCAACTGCTTATGTTAGACCTGCATGACTCACAGCTATTAAGATAGGAACTGTTCTCTTTGAGATAAAGCTTCATAGGGCACAAAAAACAATGAGGCCTAGTGGATAGAACACGGGCCTGGAAGTCAGAAGAACTTGGGTTCTAGTCCCGGCTCTGCCACTTGTCTGCTTTGTGACCTTAGGTAAATCTCTTCACCTCTCTGTGCCTCTGTTTTCTCTTCTATAAAATGGGGATTAAGACCGTGAGCCCCATGTGGGACAGGGGTTGTGTCCAATCTGATAAGCTTGAATCTACCCCAGTGCTTAGTACAGTGCCTGGCACAGAGTAAGTGCTTAACAATACCATTAAAAAACAGAGAGAGAAAGAGCAAGAGAGAGAGTCAAGGAGGCAAAATGGCATCAGACATTGCAAACATAAATCATGACAACCCAAAGAATAGCTCTTTTTTGTGCACAACTTGGCTGAGACTCTGGGTCCTGCATTGATCTTTTCAGTCACAAATTGCAATTATAGGTGACCTTCACCGCCAGCTGTGTCTTCTGTTATTACGGGGACAACTATATATTCATTCATTCATTCAATAGTATTTATTGAGTGCTTACTATGTGCAGAGCACTGTACTAAGCGCTTGGAATGAACAAGTCGGCAACAGATACAGTCCCTGCCGTTTGACGGGCTTACAGTCTAATCGGGGGAAACAGACAGACAAGAACAATGGCAATAATCTAAAGCAGTTCCATGAAGGAAGAAGGCTGTAGGCTAATATCCTGTTTGCTCTTCATATCCTTCACTTCCAATCTGAATTCCTGGGATATTATGGAGAATTCTCAGTATACCTAATCCTCAGCTGCCATTATCAGACCATCACATCGATCAGTCTCTGCTTGTCCAAACCCAAAATTTAGCTGGAAGAAGAGGATTTGGTACTCAAAGAAGCTTCACTTCTTTGTGGTGTCAACAATGTGGTCACCATCAGCATCATTTTTAATTGCAATCTGGCTTCAAAGTATTGTTTCCATGTCAGTTAGGGTATTTGTTAAGCATATAGTATATGGTATGTGTATAGTTTATGTGCCAAGCACTGGACTAAGCACTGGGTTAGGTATAGGTAATCAGGTTGGACCAGTCCCTGGACCACATGGGGCTCACAGTCTTAGTGGGATGGATATTGTGGGGATAAGAGCTTTATAAAATAACTTAAGAATTAAGTTTATTAAGTTGTTATTTAAGAAAATAACTTTTATAGAAAAAGATGTCTTTTCCCAAGTTGGCAATCCCATTTATACCATCAGAAAACCCTCATCGATGCCAGCAGTGCCCTGAGGTAGCACTTCTTTGTTAATTTTATAACTCCACAATATTTGGATAGTGATTGGTTAGAGAAGCAGTGTGGCTCAGGGGAAAGAGCACGGGCTTGGGAGTCAAAGGTTGTGGGTTCTAATCCCAGCTCCGTCACTTGTCAGCGGTGTGACTTTCAAGCAAGTCACTTAACTTCTCGGTGTCTCAGTTACCTCATCTGTAAAAATGGGGATTAAGACTGTGAACCCCACATGGGGCAACCTGATTACCTTGTATCTCCCCCAGTGCTTAGAACAGTGCTTGGCGCACAGTAAGTGCTTAACAAATACCATTATTATTATTATTATTATTTGGACCAGGGTCCTTCGAGAATAACTGCCTTCTGCCCTGTCTCCTCCGTGAGAGATGTGGACTTAATTAAGAAGATGATCACCAGCCGAGCTATAGACCTACGTTACCAGACCAGAGAAATTATTTCTCTTAGGCTCCCAAACGTCTGGTGCATTCAAAGCCGATGGAGTAAGTGGAAGATGCCCTCCTCTGTTGATTGAGAAATTGACTTAATGCTCAAGTATCTATCTATTAGTTATCACCCTAATCATGTAGTCTTCAGAGCAAATGCTAGGCTGCTTCTTATGTATGAAGCCCGATAAGAGTGGGTTTATACCTCCAAGAGCTGCAATGCTTGACGGAATTTACTGGTGCAGGGCACCTCCTCCCAGTTAGATTCTTCTTTCTACACCAGGAAGAACACCGTGTCTGTTACTCAGGCCCTGAGCAATTTGTTTCACCTTTCTCCACTTTGGGACACAGGGATGCAATGCTCCTTGTCCCCCTCTGGATAATTCTGCTCATTAGTTAATCAGCAATTGTAAAGCACTTTGGCAATATAAAGTGCTAGGCTAAGAGAAGGGGAGAGAGGTGAGAGTGGTTAGAATGATTTGTTTTATGCTGTACGAGCCTGCCGCTCTTGGGCAGTGTTTCACTTCACAGTTGTCAGGAAACACATTTAAGAGTCTCAAGCGAATGTTAGGTTGCTGGATCTCAGCTAAGTGAATACCTCCCCTTGTTTGCCAGACTTCTGCAGGGGTTTGAGGAAATTTCTGGTGTTGAATGAGCATTGGGAGAGATGATGTTTAGGCAAAGTGTTCAGTGCCCTCCCAGGTTTTACACATGCTGTAACTCTCAACACCGTCCCTGTCACGCTTCCTGGAGGTTTATTTCTGAGATCCCCGTGCATCTCTGGGGATGGCGGTAGTGGGAGAGAGAGATGAGGGAGATGGGCCTCCCCGGGATGATCTCCTCACCTGTGGTCTTGGGGAGCACAGCTTCCTCCCAACTCACTTCCCTGCAAACCTCACTCGGATTAGGAGCGGGGAGCTGTGGAATAAGTGAGCAGGAGGAATTTATAGTCCTCTGCCCTCAGAGCTGGTGCTAGCATTTTGGCAGCCCCTGGAAAATGGACATTTTGGTGACTCCAGTTGGAAAATGAGGCATGGTGATAATAATAATAATGGTGGTGTTTGTTAAGTGCTTACTATGTTTTAGACACTGTATTAAGCACTGGGATTGATACAAGCAAACCTGGTGGACACAGTCCCTGTCCCACACGGGGCTCACAGTCTTAATCCCCATTTGACAGGTGAAGGAACTGAGGCCCAAAGAAGTGAAGTGAGTGTGCCTAAGGTCACAGAGCAGACAAGTAGCGAAGCTGGGATTAGAACCTAGCTCCTTCTGACTCGCAGGCCTGTAGTCTATCCCCTAGGGCATGAGCAAGCTATTAATCAATCACTGATATGCATTGAGTGCGTACTGGGAATAGAGCACTGGTCTAAGCTCGTTGGGGCATACTGTACAATAGAGGTGGTAGACATGATCTCTGTCCTCAAGGAAATTAGAGTCTAGTCGGGGAGACAGACACTAAAATAAGTAAGAAGGAGGGGAGGCAGTGAATATAAAGATAGGTGTATAAGTGCTGTGGGGCGAGTATCAAAGTGCTTTAAGGGTACAAATTCCAAGTGCATAGGAAGTAATAATCATAATAATGCTGATGGTGTTTGTTAAGCACTTACTATGTGCCAGGCACTGTACTAAACGCTGGGGTGGATACAAGCAAATCAAGTTGGACACAGTCTCTGTCCTATGTGGGGCTCACAGTCTCAATCCCCATTTTAAAGATGAAATGAAGTGACTTGGCTAAGATCACCCAGCAGACAAGTGGTGGAGCTGGGATTAGAACCTATGACCTTCTGACTCCCAGGCTTGTGCTCGATCCACTACAACATGCTGGGGAGGGTGAACAGATTGGGGAAATGAGGGTTTAGTCGGAAAGGCCTCTTAGAGGAGAAGTGATTTTAGGAGGGCTTTGAAGATGAGGGGATTGCGGCTCCTCTATTGGATTCCTCATAATTGGCTTCAAGGCTCTCCACCATCTGGTGCTGCTCCACCCTTCTGCCCTCTTCTCCCACTGTTCCCCAACTCGCTGTCTTCTTTGAGCCAATTCCCCAGCCTCAGTACTCTTGTTCATGCTGTTCCCCTAGCTTGGAACTCCCTCTCTCCTTGCAGTTCTCCCCACATTCAAAGCCCTCCTTAAATTCCACCTCCTCCTCCAACAAGCTTTCCCTGATTACACCCTCAGCACCCAATCAGGAAGCTGTGTCATCATTCTAACTAACTCTAGCACTTATGAACTCATTTATGACCTCTCTCCTTTTCTGCAGTCTCACATTTCCTTCTGCTTTCAGGACATCTCTACTTGGATGTCCCGCCGATACCACGGACTTAAGATGTACAAAGCTTTGCCCCTGACTTTCCCATCACTGTAGACAGCACCACCATTCTTCCTGCTTCACAAAACCATAATCTTGGTGTTATCCTCGACTCATCTCTCTTATTCATCCCACATATTCAATCTGTCACTAAATCCTGTCGGTTCACCTTTCACAAAATTGCTAAAATCTACCCTTTAATCTCCATCCTGCTACCACATTAATCCAAGCACTTACCCTAGCCACCTTGATTACTGCACCAGCCTCCTTGCTGACCTTCCTGCCTCCTGTCTCTTCCCAATCCAGTCCATACTTTACTCTGCTGCCCAGATCATTTTTCTACAAAACAAAGTAGTTCATGTTTCAGCTCTCCTCAGGAACCTCAGAGGTTGCTTATCCACCTCTGCTTCAAGCAGAAATGCCTTAGCATTGGCTTTAAAGCACTCAATCCCCTTACCCCCTCCTACCTTACTACAGCCCACCCCAAATACAGCACTCCTCTGTTGTCAATCACTGTACCTTGTTCTTGTCTCTCTCACTGCCAATCTCTTGCCCACATCCTCCCTACAGACTGGGACACCCTCACTCTTCATATCTGACAGATGATCACGCTCCCCACCTTCAAAACCATATTAAGATCACATCTCCTCCAAGAGGCCTTCCCCGACTAAGCCCTTATTTCCTCTTCTCCCACCTCCTTTTGTGTCGCCCGTTTACTTGGATTCGCACCCTTTATTCACCCCTCCCTCAGCCCCATAACACTTATGTATATATCCATAATTTATTTATATAAATGTCAGTTTTCCCCTCTAGACCTTAAGGGGGTTAAGGGAAGGGTGTGTATCTACCAACTCTGTTCTACTGTACTCTCCCAAGTGCCTAGTACAGTGGTCTGTACACAATAAGCGCTCAATAAGTACGACTGATTAATTGATACTTCCTAGGAATATGTTCTCTCTATACTTATAATAATAATAATAATGTTGGTATTTGTTAAGCGCTTACTATGTGCAGAGCACTGTTCTAAGCACTGGGGTAGATACAGGGTAATCAGGTTGTTCCACGTGAGGCTCACAGTCTTAATCCGCATTTTACAGATGAGGTAACTGAGGCACAGAGAAGTGAAGTGACTTGCCCACAGTCACACAACTGACAAGTGGCAGAGCCGGGATTCGAACCCATGACCTCTGACTCCGAAGCCCAAGCTCTTTCCACTGAGCCACGCTGCTTCTCTAGCCACGCTGCTTCTCTGATTGTGGATCGCCTAAACAGTCCAAGTGACTTAACTGGCAGCCCACCTCTCAGTCTCCACTCTGTGGCTGAGTTTGCAAGAGGTGACTGAAGGTTCAATTAGGATCGATTAAGACTTTGAGCCCTATGTGGGACAGAGACCGTGTCCAACCTTTATTAGTTTGTATCTACCCCAGCTCTTAGAACAGTGTCTGGCCTGTAGTAAGTGCCTAACAAATACCATTAACAACAAAGATCCCAGCTTATTACTCGTGAGCTAGCACTGGTTAGCGACTCCCTCAAGATGCCTGCATTAGATTGGATTCCCCATACCCCATTTTTGCCTAGTGGAAGGGCCATCACCCTTAAGAAACCAGGCAGGGTAGGAGTCATCACTGGGTGGATGAGGTTTTCTGGGTCATATCTCCTGCACTAATTCCATGTGCCCAAAGTCCCAGAACGGGGTCCTTCTCTGCTGGAGTCTCCCAGCTTTGGGGTGAGGGGAACATGATGGTGATGTGCAGTGTGGGGGACATGGCCGGGATCCCCATTTCCTCCCATTTTCCTCACCAGATGGGGAGTCAAGTGATCTCTTCTGCATGCACAGCATGTCAGTGTTCAGCAGGACCCGGCCTTTGAATATCTGAAAGTACAAAAGAGACCATCACGGCAACCCTGACTGCTTGCTCCGAAACTAGGGAAGACTTCCTCTCTCTTTGGGTTTTGTGAAACCTCTGAATCTTCCAGCCAAGTTATTATAAAGCTTTTTTATGGTATTTATTAAGCATTTACTATGTGTCAAACCATGTTCTTAACATTGGGAGAGCACTTCAATTTGCTACTACTTTCCAGCGTTTTTCACATTACTCTTTCCCAAATTGTGACTTTGTTGCACTCAAAATATTGTCTGCCATTACAAAATGGGTATAACGTCATGTTACGGTACATTATTTAGAAGCCATTAAAAAGGAAGGAGAATGATTTTCAGGAACAGAAAAAAGAGGTTACAAATGCATCAAATTTTTTTTTTAAAGTAATCCATTACCTAACATCTGTTTGCTTGAAATAATTTGTTTTACCAATCTGTATTATGTACTGTGGGGATTGGAGCTCTTTCTTTCCCCGGCATATTTGTTTTAAATGTCAATCTGCTAGGGAAAGTCATCTGGATATTTTAGGAAATTGACAGAGTTAAGTTTCTGCTCTTGCTGTGCCATCAAGTCAAATTTAAGGCCATTTTTTGTGCAATCGTGCCTCATCCCCCTACACAAACTAACACCTCCCTACTGTTTCCCAAGGAAGGAAGGACAGGGGAAGCCATTTATGTATGTGCTCAGTTCATCTCAGCTTTTATGATGTCTTAAATCTTCCTCATCTGCCTTACTCTCTCAGAGAGAGATATGTGTTTTTCTGGTACCTGAATTTGTGGAGCTCCATTTTCTTGTAGAGAACAATGCCCGAACATAAGCATGTATAATGAAGGGTGGTTATGCCAGGAGGTTGTGGAGGAGAGGAGAGTCAAACCCTGCATGCATCTTCCTCCCACTTGGACTGGGAACCCCATGTGGAACAGAGACTGTATCCCCTGACTGGGCAAGAAACATGTTTATCAACCTTGTTGTATTGTATCCTCCCGAATACAGTGCTCTGCACACAATAAGTGCTCAACAAAAACCACCGATTGATTGATTATTTGGCATCTACCTCAGTGCTTGTCTCAGTAGCACTTATCATTATTATTATTTTTATTCTGTCAACTGTTGTAATGCAGGAAAAGAATGACAAGTAAAATGGAGCTGCAGGTAGACACACTTGTGCTGTCTGCCCACTGGGGTTGCTGAGCCCATCACTGGAATACAAATTTTAAAACCGCCCAAGTACATCAATCCTGGTGAGAGTTTTAGCGGCTCTTGATATCACAGGTGGTGATGAAATGTAACCAAATGAAACGTCCCTCCCTGCCCCAACACACGCACACTCACACTCACACACACACACACACCCACCAGCAGCATGGCATAGTGATTAGAGCACGAGCCTGGCAGTCAGAAGGTCATGGATTCTAATCCTGGCCCCTCTACTTGTCTGCATTATGTCTTGAACAAGTCACTTCACTTTCCTGTGCCTCAGTTCCCTCATCTGGAAAATGGGGATTAAGACCGTGAGCCCCACATGGTACAGGGACCGGATCTAACGTGATTTGCTTGTGCTTAGTACAGTACCTGGCATATAATAAGTGCTTAACCAATACTGCAATTATTGTTATTGTTGTTACTATCGTTATTAGGTGAGAAGAGTAGCAGGGTTCCGGTCTTTGCTTGCTGATTGTTATTGTTATTAGGTGAGAGGTGGAGAGTGCAGTTCAGTCCTCTCCAAGGAGGGTGTATATGAAGGGGAGCTCAGAAGATGACTTTAGCAGGAGGGTCTCCACAGATTCTTGTTGTCAGGCACTCGAGGCTGCAGTAAGAGCAGGTCTGACTCTTGGACCTCCCAAACTGGCTGGAGGTCTCTCAGTCTCCTCTGGCCTCTAGGCTGTAAGCTTGTTATGGGCTGGAAGCATGCCTGCTACTTCTGTTGTATTATACTCTCCCAAGTGCTTTGCACATAATAAGTGCTCAATAAATACCACTGGTTGATTGATTGATTGGAGTGCTGAAGGACTTGTGGGCCTCAGGCAAGCTTGCTGTTCTCCCAACATCTGTTTGCATTGTAGATGATGCCTAAACTCTTCGATTCCTCCTCTAGATTATAAACTCACTGTGGACAGGGAATGTGTCTGTTTATTGTTTTGTTGCACTCTCCCAAGCGCTGAATACAGTACTCTGCACAAAGTAGGCACTCAGTAAATATGATTGAATTGAATGTCTTGAATGAATGAACTATTCCCCAAATTGGCATGCAGGTGGAGCTAACTCTCTGACCAAGGGTAAGGGCAGGCAGGAGCGGGTAGATTGGCTCCGCAGGAAAATTTTGGGTCCCAACCAATGGAATGGAAATGGATCCTCCCCGGTGAGGTATATTCTGACTGGGCTGGGGCTCAGTCCATGCCCAGTGCCCACAGGAGAGTAGCAGGGCTCTGGTTTTTGCTTGCGTAGATGGCACGGTCCTTTGGAAATAAAACTTCACTCATTTGGCCCCAGGACTCAGAAAAATATAATTTCCTCTGAGTAAAAGAAGAAAAAGGAGCAAGACCTAGTGGAAAGAGCATGGGCTTGGGGTCAGAGGACGGGGGTTCTAATCCTGTCTCTGTCACTGGCCTTCAGTGTGACGTTGGACAAGTCACTTGACTTCTCTGTGCCTTAGTTTCCTCTTGTATAAAATGGGGATTCAATCCTCATTCTCCCTCCCACTTAGTCTGTGAGCCCGATGAGGGAGAGGAACTGTGTCTGACCTGATTATCTTATGTCTTTACCAGTGCTTAGTTCAATGCTTGGCACAGAATAAGCACTTAAATACTGCAATTATTACCATCATTCTTCATAAAAGCCAGATTTTTGATAAAAGATTCCTTGTCTTTGTTGTTCAGCTTCAAGAAAAAGATCTGATTCTTTTCTTTTAAATGGTCATTAAGATTTTTATATGAGAGTTGTACAGTACCTAGGGACCAGTTCTGTAAAGGTTACTCTTTATAAGAGGAAACGTTTTGGAAGTGAGTGCCGAAACAAGAAAATTGTTGAAGTAGAGCCTGGTTTCAAATTGAAGTCATGGTCAAAAAAAATCATGTTAAAAGTTTTTCCCAAAGAGCATCTTTCATTGTACAAGGTCTTGTAGGTCGAAGCTCACGCTGATCACAGTGACACCAGAGTTGTGACCGCGTAAATCTTTGCAGGATCAGTTTTGCCGGTTGCAGTTCACGTTTCTAAGAAAGCAATTTGCTTTATTTTCGGAGGGAGAGAAAACATAACAGGTAGAATACACAAGTGGAATGCATTGAATCCTCTGCAATTCCCCCTCAAAAAAACATAATTCTTTTATTATTATTATTGCAACCAATAGTAATAATAATAATTGTGGTGTTTAAGTGCTTATTATGTTCCAGGCAGTGTACTAAATGCTGGGGTAGATAACAAGATAATTAGGTTGGACACAGTCCCTCTCCCACATGGGGCTCAGAATCTTAATCACTATTTTACAAATGAGGAAACTGCAGCACAGAGATGTTAAGTGACTCACCCGAAGTCACCCAGCATGCAAGTGGTGGAGTCAGGATTAGAACCTAGTTCCTTCTGACTGCCAGTCCTGTGCTTTTTCCACTAGGCAATCCAAAAAAATAGGCTAGAGGCCTTGGGGGAAGTGGTCTTTCCCAAGAGTTTTGAAATGAACTCAGCTGTTGGAGTATTTTTCTAAATCTAGCCAGCAAGTGAAGGTGTGCCTTCATGTCTAACCAGATGCTGCTACATGACATGGGGAAATCAAAGCAGCCTGGCTTGGTGGGTAGAGCACGGACCTGGGAGTCAGAAGGTAATGGGTTCTAAACCCTGCTCTGCCACTTGTCTGCTGTGTGACCTTAGCCAAGTCACTTCACTTCTTTGTGCCTCAATTACCTCATCTGTAAAATGAGCTTTACATGAGACAGGGACTGTGTCCAACCCGATTTGCTTGTATCCACCCCAGCTCTTAGTACAGTGCCTGACACATAATAAGTACTTAAAAATACCATTATTATTGTTATTATTATTATTATTACTATTAATAAAGCAATTTGGCCAGCATCATGGTCCAACTAAGGGGTGTGGAGGGAGTACCTCGAAGGAACGGACTGTGTCCAACTTAATTTTATATATATATAGTAAGAACTTAAATGCCATTTAAAAAAAACCCTGATAGCCGAAATCCGTCCTTATGCTTTCCCCTTTCGAAGGTTGCCTTTCCGCTCACAAGAGAGAGCCTTTGCAGGACATTATCTCTAGAAACAGAGATCCATTGTCCTAGACTAGGGAGAGAGTAGCTGTGATGACCGGCTCATAGAAAGAAGTTTCAGTGTGACAGAACCACTCAAATTTGATGGATCTTTGAGGAGAATGTCTCCTCTCCAGGAATATGAATTGTCAAAAGGTGGCAGATGTTGGTAGGGAGAGCTTCAGAAATCAGAAAACAGGGAAGCTGACCTGAGGAGGAGCCCGATTGGACCTATTAACTCCTCAAAAGGAAGAGCTAATTGAGAGATAAAAATAAGCAGGAAGCCTGCTGGTCACAAGCTATTTAAATTAGGTGTAATTAGGCTTCTGAGCGTTCAGAGAGCTGCAGTAGAAGGGTCATTGGATTTCAAGAAAGCCGAGGAAATTGAGAAATCTAACAAGGAAATGGCAAAGGAAAGGAACATTTCATAGAATCCCAAGAGTGTAAGGGACTTGGAGAAATTGTCTCGTCTTGTCATCTGCATCTGACCAGATGCTACCTAAACCCATCCAACAAGATCCAGATTCCAAAACCATTTTAGGTAGCTTCTTCCAGTCTCTCAAACACTTCCGTACCAAGAAGATATTCCTTATGAAATCAGTGGAATCTCACCTGCTGCAATTTCCTTTTCAAAATAGTCTCTTTAGAAGAGCCCCACTAAAATGCAGCAGTCTGAGAATCTTTTTTTAAAACAAGAATGCATATTATCAGAAGGACTCAGCACGATGTCATCAACATCATCATCAGTGCTATTTATTGAATACTTACAGGGTGCAGAGCACTTTGCTAAGTGCTTGGGAGAGTTTAGTACAGCAGAGTTAGCAGACACATTCTCTGCCCATGACGAGCTTGCAGTCTGGAGCTTACAGTCTTTTCAGAAGAGATTGTTCAAGAGAAAGTCAGGCTAAGAAATAGAAGAACTTGCTTGGGAATATGCTTAAACAGAGACTACCTGCTGGAACATAGTGAACTCAAGGGAAAGAATAGGGGAGTGTTGGTGTCTCCCATTAGGGGACATGTCTTGGACCTGAGACTTCAAGACCGAGAACCAGGGAGGAGGAACTGATTATAGTACTAGACTCTTGCACAGTGCTATTTGGCTGTCTCTCATCCCTGCCAGTCACATTAATGATCATAATAATAATTGTGGTATTTGTTAAGCGCTTATTATATGGTAGGCACTGTACTAAGTGCTAGGGGATACAAGTAAATTGGGTTGGACACAGTTCCTGTCCCACTTTGGGCTTGCAGTCTTAATTCCCACTTTATAGATAAGCTGATTGAGGCCCAGAGAAATGAAGTGACTTGCCCACGGTCACACAGCATATAAGTGGTGGAGCCAGGAATGGAACCCATGTCCTTCTGACTTCTAGGCCTGTGTTCTATTCACTAGGCCAAGAGGGCACCAGCCAGTAGGCCTACAGTATTTGCAAAGTGCACAAGTGATCTTCACCCAGTGAAACACGCTCAGAAAAAACCAGGACTAGAAGTCACATCTCCTGATTCCCAGAGGAGTGCTCTGTCCACTGGATTAGCAACAGGGATCGGGAGCCAAACATTAACGAATCAATCAAATGTATTTATTGAGCACTTACTGTGTGCAGAGCACTGTACTAAGTGCTTGGTAGAGTGTAATATAACAGAGTCGTTAAACGTATTCCCTGCCCACAATGAGCAGGGAATCTCAAATACACCCAGATATCTTAAAAGGTAGGGGTTGCATTATTGCAGAGCCCCATGTTCATGCTCTCATCTACCATCCCTGTGTGGCGCTGCATCCAGGCAAGCACATGTTAGAGAAGCAGCATGGCGCAGTGGAAAGAGCACGGGCTTTGGAGTCAGGGCTCATGAGTTCGAATCCCAGCTCTGCCACTTGTCAGCTGTGTGACTGTGGGCAAGTCACTTAACTTCTCTGTGCCTCAGTTCCCTCATCTGTAAAATGGGGATTAAGACTGTGAGCCCCACGTGGGACAACCTGATTCCCCTGTGTCTCCCCCAGCGCTTAGAACAGTGCTCTGCACATAGTAAGCGCTTAACAAATACCAACATTATTATTATTATTATTATGTCAGAACGTTCCCTAATTCTGCATCGTATTCTTTCCAAAACATATAGTGAAACCCCTTGTTCCAGCAGAATTTGGTTGTATTTCTTCTTCTTACCCTGGATGGAGAGGCAGTGTGGGACTTAATCATGGGGCACAACCTTACTGTAATTACATATCTGTAATTATTTATATTAATGTCGGTCTCCCCTCTAGACTGTGAGCTCAATGTGGGCAGAGAACGTGTCTGCTAACTCTGTTATTGTACTCTGCCAAGTGCTTAGTAGAATGCTGAGCACAGTAAGTACTCAGTAAATAGGATTGATTGGTTGATTACTGCCTAATGAAAATAGTACTGTCCCTTTAGCTTCCTTTCTACTTTTTTTTATGGTATTTGTTAAGCGCTTACTATGTGCCAGGCACTATTCTAAGCCCTGGGGTAGATACAAGGTAATCAGGTTGGACACAGTCCATGTTCCACATGGGGCTGACAGTCTTAATTCCCATTTTACAGATGAGGAAACTGAGGCACCAAGAAGTTAAGTGACTTGCCCAGGGTCACACGGGAACAAATGGCAGAGCCGGTATTAGAACGCATGTACTTCCGACTCCCAAGCCCGTGCTCTATCCACTAGGCCACGCTGGTACCCCTATCTGAAGGATGCACAGTTGAGGGAAGGCAAGGGAAGATTTAGTCCACCTTCAAAGAAGCAAGAGGTCAAAACAGATAGTTGGAATATTTCAGGCCAATCCCAGAAGAAAGTTCCTGACTTTGTAATCAGCTGGCTTCTGAAGGAAGCAGTGGGATCACTGACTAGTAGCGGAGAGGGGGTTGGTGGACAGAGCTTTCAGAGAACGGATGAATTGTCCCTACAGGCAACCATTTGCAGATACAAGTCGTTCAGTGTCTCTATACGTCAGCCCTGTACAGTGACTTATGTGGGATTCTTTTTTTTATAGGAACCTTGAGAGATCATCTGGCTTTGCCTCTTGGCAGAACAGCAATTACTTCACCCCTAAATGATAGCAAATCTGCTTATTTTCTTAAAAATTCCCAAAGAGGCTCTGCTAGGTCCCAAGATAACACATTTTAAGACCTTTCCTTTTTGCCGATCTTCGCAGAGAAAATACGCTGAGTGTCATCTATACAGACCTTGAACATGGCTATGCAATGTGTTGTTTTTAGACTTCTCATTTCAAATATTAAATAGACCCAGTTTCTTTGGGGGTGGTTTGTAGTATTTCATTTAAAAGCAGGCAGTACCAAAACCTGGAAAAATGCATTGCAGCTCCTGTCTGGGCTGCCTTTTTCAACTCTGGTGAGACTTTTCTAATTTCCTGAAATTGTTCGATGAATTTAAAGATATTGATTTAATGATGATTTGTTTTGGACAAACAAGCCATACAGAATGAGACAAAATGCACAAATATGAAATGAGACTGCAGATTGGAGTCATGTGAGTTGGAGAGGGATATGATTTGAGGGGTAGAGGTGCCAATTCTGGAATGGAAAATGGCTTTGGAACTCCAGGATTGAAACCATTAGCTTCTCCCCACAGCTCATGAGGCTCCTTCCTTCTTCCAGGAAGGGGAGGGGCAGATAAGCTGGAGCTGTGACAGGTCTTTAGGCCGTTGGCTGGGATCCAGGAGGTCACTCATGGTGACCCATAGATCCCCTTCTTGCCCTTTTGATGGCTTCACCTCTCAAGCAGCTAGAGCCTGGCAGAAATGAGCCATTGGTCTTGTGAGTGGGTAACCAGGCTAGAAGACTTGGGTAACTGATAGGTCCACCAGGGACCAGGAATAGTTGGATCTCAGAAGTGAAAATCCTTTCCCTGCCCACTCAGTTGATATGGCCCCAGACATGATTGCAGCCCAGTGGGACACCTTCCTGTTTGCCCTGCTCTACTTTTTGTCAGAGGGAGGAACATAGCAGTTACCCCCATAACCACTCCACTCTTAGTTGTGAGAAACATCCCCCACACTCTCCACACACACTCCCTCCCCTAGTCATTTTAAATCAGAACATCTTTATCTAAGGGATTTGGCCCATATTCTGCTGGGTGGTGAAGTCTGAGAAGTGATGTCTGAGTGAAAAAACAGTTGAAAAAACATTTCCTTAGGTGATGAGGATTCTGGGGCATTGTTCTCATAGGAATAGACTGCTGATCTTATCCCTTCTGGGGATGTGGGGTGAGGGTGGGGGGACGGTGGAGAGGAGAGGGCAGAAAGGGAAAGGAGAGAAAGAGAGAGAGACTGACTCCTAGGATGGGAAGGGCTTGGTTTGAGCTGAACTTCTGTAGAGAAGTAGATGTACGCCTTGTGTGGCTCTCCAGACTAATTATGCATACTATCAGTCAGTGGTATTTATTCCAGGCTTATTATATTAAGCATTTGGGAGAGTGCAATGCAACAAAATTAGCAGACACATTCCCTGCCCATAAGCAGCTTACAGTCTAGAGACGAGCTGACAGTCTAATTACAGTATACTTACAGTACACTATAGTAGAAGGACAGTGAATAAATGAAATTATTTGTCAGACTCTCCATCAGTCAATCAGTGCTCAGAGCATTGTGCTAGAAGTCCTTTTTTTTCCTGCACTGTAGCAGAAATGAAATCAAAATAAGCCTCCGCGGAAACAAAATGAGCAAGCAGTCTTCTATCAGATTTTAATTGTTTTTGGGTTCTCTCCCTCCCCACTAATGAAGGCTGGCTGCATCCAAGTTAACTAAAGCATCTCGACTCTCTCACTTCCCCCACTGCAAGCTGAAAATCCTAAATAAAGCATGAAGCCAAGTAATGCACTGTTTAATTTTTCAAATTGGATTTTTCATTATGTTTTATGATAACTTTTTATTTTTATCAAGTTACATCTCAGCCTTCTGTTTAGACATAGGAAGATTTATGGAAACTGATCTTGGTGTTTATTTGGTCAAACAAATACAATAAATCAGCTCACGATTTCAATAAAATATTATTAATAGAGCACATTATGCTGTTCAATATTACGTTATCTTTAAAATTAAGCAGAACATTAGTGGCCATGAGACTGCTTTTCAATCAATACATTTCTATAATGAAACCTTTCCATGAGGAACTTTCTTTATTGAGGACAAAAAGAAAAAAAAAACCAAAACCCATTGCCAGAGCTATTATTCGGGACAGTGCTTAGGGCTTTTATAAACTACCTGGATAGCAGTGTGCTGGTTTCAGGCATGAAGCTATCCAGAGTGACTATGGTTGCTTCTCCCAAATGTGCTCGCCTAAAGGTTTAGCTCAATATTTGTAGTTTAGTGCTCTTCTCAGAAGCAGCGGAAGAGTGTGCAGTAGTTAAGAATGTGATATCGGCATCCAAAAGCAGGCAGCAGGCCCCAACTGTGTGCATGAACCCTGAAATCGTTTCTTTAGTTCTTTCGGTGTGTTTAATCATAGTGAAACTTCAACATTGTAAAACAATTTGCTGATGAAATTTTCATAGAAATAAAAGATGAGCAATATTCATACAAGTGAGAAATGGTCTTCATTACTTTTTAAACTCTCTATCACAAGGAAAGCACCATTAATAAGATCCCGGATTTTTTTTCTAAGGCTATGTATACTTCAGAGAGAAATTTGGATGGGGACTTTTAATGAAATGATGGCAGAAATCACTTTTTTATTACAACCTTTTAGTCTTTCTGTGAGGCCTAGATGTGGCTAGGCCAATATTAATGACTTTTCCTAGGATCTGAGTGATAAGTTATGGAAAGTCTAGAGAAATGATCATTTTAGGGTGCTTTTCGGGTAGCTAAGTGGCCTTATGGTGGAATGCTGTTTGATAGACATGTGATGAGAATTAGAGGGATATAGATGTTAATGTGTGTGCTTATTCTAGTGAACTATCTCAAAGTGAAAGTCAATTTAAAAACTCTTGGTGTGGCTATTTGTTGGAGGGAAAAGGAAACAGACTGAGCTTCGTGTGGGACAGGGATTGTGTCCACCCTGATTATCTTGTATCTTCCCCAGCACCTAGTACAGTGCTTGGCACATAGTCAGTGCTTGACAGTGTGGCCTGGTGGATAGAGCACAGGCCTGGGAGTCAGAAGGTCATGGGTTTCAGAAGGTCATGGGTTCTATTCCTAGCTCTGCCGCTTGTCTGCTGTGTGACCCTGGGCAAGTCACTTCACATCTCTTTGCCTCAGTTCCCTCATCTGTAAAATGTGTGAATTCCCTGTGGGACAGAGACTGCGTCCAACCCGATTATTATTATTAACAATAATAATAAAAGTGCAACAATAATAATAGTAAAAATGAATAACTGCATGGGTACGGCAACTGACTACTTTAGAAAACTTACAGCATTATCAGGCCTAGGTTCACCAAATTCCCCCTCCGCTCCTAGGTCTCCTGTTTCCTAGGTTTTATCTGAAAGTAACAAATAGAGATGTAATCTTACTGTGGTTTTTTTTAATATTAAAATTTCAGGAAATGGTTATTTCGGGGGGGAAAGCAACTAAAAATATTTATAAAAATCTCAACAGACCCACATATTATGTTGACTTAGGATGGAATTTGCAGTACCCAGCAAACAAATCTGTTGTGGCATATTGCCCTACAACTATAATAAATGTACAGAGACAAGCCTCATCCACTATAGCGACTGGTATTTTAAAAGCATTTCACACATTTCGTAGTATATTCTAAATGCAGGTGTTCATCAAACTTTTAATACCACTGGGAGACCCCGCTCAAAACCTGCAATAGAGTGAAGTGCAAGGTGGCAATAAACTTGATTCTAGCTTTTATCTTTCTTGGTTCCACCTCAAAGCTTTTAAATATTACATTTCTGAAGGAAGAATTTCTTTTGAGGTAGTTATTTCTGTGAACACCTGTGAACTGTTGAGTATAACTGGGCCACAGCTGGCACTGATTGTGAATGAAGAGTAGAGTAGGGGTAGGGGAAACTAATTGATGGGCTGCCTTTACAACATCAGTCAATCAGTCGTATTTATTGATTGTAGAGCACTGTACTTAGCGTTTTGTTGTCTGTCTCCCCCATTTAGACTGTAAGTCAATTGTTGAGCTGTGATTGTCTCTATCTGTTGCTGAATTGTACATTCCATGCACTTAGTACAGTGCTCTGCATGTCGTAAGCACTCAATAAATATGGTTGAATGAATATAATATAGAAGAGCTGTCTCCTTTTATCCTCTTTCCTTCTTCTCCCTGCTCTTTTGTAGAAAAAGTCTGCCTGACTAGGGGCCGAAGATGAAGGGATTCTATTAGGGCTCAGTGTTTCTTGGATGAAGAAGCTTCTCTTTCCCATACAAGTTGACCATGCTGAGGGACGGAGATAAGAGTGATCTCCATAGCCCTGAGCTGGGGAGATTGGGAATCAATCAGTCAACCTGTCAAGCTTATTTATTGAGGACTTACTGTATGCAGAGTCCTGTACTAACTGTGTGGGAGAGTTCAGTACAACAGGGTTGGTAGTCACATTCCCTGCCCACAGTGAGTTTACAATTTAGAGGAGAAGACAAATGGGGGCTAAGAGGGACGGGATTAAAAAAAAAAACCTCGGGGCAGAACATTACTCATGGGCAGAGTTGATGGCAGGATGAGAAGAGGACCCAGGCCAGGAAGGCAGAAGAGAATTACCCAACTTGAGTGAACTACTTGGGGTGTGATGGAGGATAAAGAAGAGAGCCAGAGCACCCTGTGGCCTTGTATGACTACTTTAATTCTAATTTTACTGATCTTACTGGGGTTTTGCAATGCTGTTGCTTTGGGCCTTTTGGAGCTTATGACTAGAGACTGTCTACAGGGAATTAACAGGCAAACCCAAACCCAGTTCCAATTGCAAGGGTGAGTCTGACCAAAGAAACCAGAGATTAAACCTCTGCATGGAAAGAGTGACCATTGGAAAGACTTGAGAAGAAACATCTAGAAAAGGGAGAAACACCCTTTAAGGAGAGAGGTCTAGCTGAACTTGTGTGAAGTAATCAGCAGTTAGGCTGGTCGACAGACAGAGACAGCAAGAAAAGCTCCTTTAGAGGAGCGCCTTTTAGGAGTATAACAGTCAGGTTCAACAAGCCTTCAGAAAGCCGCAAAACAACTTAGCGTGGCATGAGAAGCAGCAGGGCCTTAATCGGAAAGACCACAGTCCTGGGATTCAGAGGACCTGGACCCTAATCCTGGCTCTAACACTAGCTTACTGTGTGACCTTGGGCAAGTCACTTCATTTCTATGTGCCTCAGTTTCTTCATCTGCAAAATGGGTTCTCCTTCCTATTTAAACTGTGATCCCCGTGTCGAACAGGGACTGCATTTACTTTATATTTAGGATGGTGCTCTGCATACAGTAGGTGCTCAATGAATACTTTTGAATGATCGATTGATTGATTGATTCTTTTGTAGCTTCTCTGGTACTGACATACAGGGAGGGCTTAACAAATAGCAAATAGTGCTTAACAAATACTACAGTTAATATTATCATTATTATTACAGTATCTGGCACACAGTGCTTAACAAATACCACTATTATTATTACTATTATCATTATTATTATTGTCATCATTGTTGTTGGCATGAGGTGAGTAGACAAGTTAATCAGATTGGCCACATTTCTTGTCACACATGGGGCTCACAGTCTAAGTATGAAGGAGTGGGTTATGATTTCCAATTTACGGATGAGGGGACTGAGGCACAGAGAAGTCAAGTATATTGACCAAGGGCACACAGCAGACCAGTGCCGGAGCCGGGATTAAAACCCAGGTCCTCTGACTCTCAGGCCCAGGCTGTTTCCATTAGTCTACATTGCTTCCCAGGAGGTAAAAAGGGACCCCAGAGAAGCTAAAATCTGGACTAAAATCATTAAAATGAAGGAAAGTTGAATTTGAGTAGTAGGCATTGGCATAGACTTTGTTCGGAGGGGGCAAAACAATAAAGAGGAAACTGAGAATGTCAGGTGAATCACTGTGAGGCTAGCAGCAAGGGAGAATACTTTCTAGTGAAGGAGCGAGGGCAGGGAGGCGGGTCGGGGGAGACGAGGCTCGAGGATTGGTTACTAAGAATCCAGAGCGTGGTCTTTGGGTTCAGGCACCTTGGCCTTCCTGTCTATGAAACTCTATAAGGAAGTAGGACTCGGGGTGGGGGGCTGAGGTAATGCCACATAGTCATATTTGCTTCCTTTGTGATACAGTATTCCATCAAAACTCTATAGTCCCCAAAAGGGGGCAGAAAAATGAAATATATTTTCAGATAAATTAATATTACTCAGCATCCCCAAGGATTGTATGTCCTCTTGCGATAAATACATTTGATCTCAAAATAAAAGCTAGTTTAGATGAATTAGGAAGGAGGAAATTTAATCAAGATTGAGGAAAAAAAAGAGCTACTCGAGTATAAAACATCTGGTGCCATGCACGACTGGAAGAATTTCAAAATAAAGTTGAATGTAAAACATGAGAAGCCAAAAGCAAAGCAGGGAAAAGAAGGCGGAAAGAGAGATGAAAAGACGTTTTTTAAAGTGTGTCTAGAACACGGGGTCAGAAACCTTTGAGAGATAGGAAAGGCAGTTTATTGATAGAAGGCAGACGTTGTTAAATAATGAAATGAATTATTTGCTTTTGGTGTTCACAAAGGAGGATCGGTGATAGATGTCAGGAATAGACACAGTAATTAGGGGAGGAGGAAGGAATACTGAAGGAAATTGGGATCGCTCAATGGTAGGAGATGAAGAAATGAGAGCAGCAGAACACTAACTCCTTGAGGGCCAGATGGAATCAATCCATGAAGTCTGTAGGAATTCCCTTGTATGTGGGACTGTTTTGTATTGTCACCGTGAATCCACCTGCTGGCTCTTCCAAGCTCTTGCTATTCCGACTTGCGCGAATACATTTTTGGGGTTTTCTCCTCGGTACAGAAAGGTTGGGGGCATTTTGTATCAGAAGAAATGATTGGTGTGCTCAATTAAATAAGAGTTGGAAGGCAACAAGAGGCACAGGGTAGAAAATGAAAAGTAGAGAAATTCGCTTTGGTTTTAAAATGGAAAACAGCAATCTTTAGGTCCCCAAGTCCCTTCCTCCCTCATCTCTTTATCCATTCCTAAATGGTGCCCTTTTTCTAGGATTGATCTGTTGTTGGGAGGAGGGCTTAACCTGATTTTTTGGCCGGATTGAGGCAATAATCAAATGTGCAGTCTTGAGCCCTGAAGCCTCCCCTCTGTGTTCAAGAAAAGTCAATTTGTTTTTGTGGGCTTTTAAAATAAAAAGTATGAAAGGAACTAAGATGGTAGCTCTGGCCCCTTTACCTTTTCTTCAGGGGAGCCTTCCCTGCTGCTTTCTTGAAAGTCAGCTCACCTCGCCCCTGGGACAGCCAATGCGAGGCTTGCAACGAAGGAAGGCCGGATGTTCGAATCCAGATTTAGGTCAAACGACATGGGGAAGATCTTCTTATCTTAATGAATTTGTGTCCGTCTTCAAAATAACACAGTTAAATTATCAACCCCTTTTTTTTTTAAGCGATTGATTGCCAGTGCTCCAGGAGCTGCCTAGCAACATCGCTTGCAGTGCTGCTCTGTGACCGCAAAGCTCAGTCAGGCAGAGTGGTTGTGAGGTGAAAAGCGTTGAAAGATAGCAAAGATCGTAACAATTGAAAAAAACGCTTTTCTTGGGCACTGACGAAGACTCGTTTAGTAGCCTCTTTAATAGCCCAGTTAGCAAACATCATAGAATCATTTTATTTATTTTTGCAATAAAACATCAAGTTGCCCCCTCCCCGAGACAACTGCACATCCTGCCTCTTGTCCATGTGGAAAAGTAATGACCGTTAGAGTGACGGTTACGGAGAAGAAGCCCGTTAGGAAGGCAAGGAGACAGGATTCAAGTCCGGCCCTAGGGAAAGATGACAGAAAGTGAGGTCCCCCCAGGGTGCCTCTCCTCCTCTCTGGCATGGGAAGCTTTCGGTCTCAAACAAATTGAAGGCCGCAGACTGTAGTGTCATTAGGAATAGTCAGATCGGTTGCAGCTTGGGGCTTGCCTAATCAGCCTGGCAGGCTCCGAGCGCCGTCAATCCCTGTTGAAGTCATGCCAGTCTTCCAGTCTTCCCAGGTGAAGTGGATTGACGGAAGCCCTCGCCTCACCAGACGAGACCAATTATGTGTATGGAGATGCTCCGGCCCTCGCAGAGAGCGAAATTCACTGCAATGACCGTTGGTTGAAGCTCGAGGAACCCCAGGTCCCTGTTCATGGGCATGTGTGCCCTTGACTGTGAGTGGACATCTTCGAGCCCATGGCTCAGGTCTGGGGGAGAGCAAAATCTTTTCAGGCTAATGGCCGTTGGGCGGAATCTCTGCTTTTCCATGTGCTGAGCATCGCAGGAGGCAGCAGGGTGGTTTTTATCCACCGAAGCACCTTGAGCATTTGTGCGGTCTTCTGTGAGCTGGGCTGTCTCTACTCTCTGGAGCGGATTTAGTCTAAATGGAATGACCGGTCCATTCTTTGCTTTCCGTGGGCTGCAGTCAGTAATAAACAGCTTACGTGATCTGTCTGATCGTGAGCTCGGCCAGAACTCATCGTGAAACCATGCAGTGGAGCCCATTGCTCAATAATTCTTACACTCTGCAGGAACTCTAGAATCCAAATATCGTTTGCAGTAGTTTTTCATCCGCTCTTTGGTTTTCCGTCATTTTCATCAGTGAAGAAGACAACGCTTCCCAGCCAGAGGGCTTGGCTATTTAAAATTTTTATTTATCTCTGCCGTCCTCGTAGTTTACTTTGCCTTCTGCCCACCCTGTCTCCTGCAAAACTTATTATTTAATATTTATGTATTGCCATAAGTGCATATAGCTCTGTGCAATAAATAAGTCTACCAGAATCAAATAAAAATCTCAGCCCCGAGGAGCTTCTGATCTTAAGGACCACAGCCAAGGCACATGATACAAGGCTGAAGTTTGGAACACAACCAAGGCAACAAGAGGAGGTGGACATAGGAGGCCCACGCAGCAGGACAGACCTGATGTTGGAGCCTCTGAGTGGTGGCAAGGAAGCATGGATTGGGTTTCTTGGAGGTTTATTTTAGGAGAAAGACAGTTACTGGTAGTCCTGGAGTCAAGTGTGAGCCACAAGCATTTGGGAAAATAGATGCCAAGAGACGGGGGTATTGGAAACTGTGTAAAGAAGGGTAGGCCCAGCCAGGATGGTAGGTTGATTCATTATTATTATTATTGTTATTATTATTAGTAGTATTAACATCACTATCTTTGTGGCAATAATAATAATAGTGGAATTTGATAATAATAATAATAAAAATGGTATTTGTTAAGCGCTTACTATGTGCCAAGCACTGTTCTAAGCGCTGGGATAGACACAGGGTAATCAGTTTGTCCCATGTGGGGCTCACACTTTAATCCCCATTTTACAGATGAGGTAACTGAGGCACAAAAAAGTTAAGTGACTTGTCTAAGGCCACACAGCTGACAAGTGGCAGAATCAGGATTAGAACCCATGTCCTTTGACTCCCAAGTGTCAAATTCTGGGCTAAATGTGGTCTCGTGAAAAGAGCACAGGCCTGGAAGTCAAAAAGACCTGAGTTCTAATCCCCTCTCTGCCACTTTCTTCTATGTGACCTGGGGCAAGTCACTTCTCTATGCCTCTGTTATCTCATTTGTAAAATGGCGATTGAATAGCTGTTCTACCTCCCTGTTAGACTGTGAGCTCCATGTAGGACAGGCACTGTGCCTGACCTGACTAACTTGTATCTGCCCCAGTGCTTAGTATGGTGCCTGGCACAGAGTAAGCATTTGAACTATAAACCGGTGGTGCACAGCGAGTGTTGTCTACCAACTCAGTTATATCGTACTCTCCCAAGTGCTTAGTTCAGTGTTCTGCACATGGTACGCACTCAATAAATATGGTTGATTAACAAATACCATAATTATCATTATTATTATCATTCTGAACCTGTGAGGGGAAGAACAAGCAGGGTCAAGGGTCTACTGTATGAACTGGGATTGCAGACAGGGCATGTTTGTGTGTGTGTGTGTGTGTATATGTGTATATATTTAATGGTATTAGTTAAATGCTTACTACATGCCAAACATCGTTCTAAGTATTGGGGTAGGTACAAGGTTATCAGTCCCCGTCCCGCATGGGGCTCAAATCTAGGTAGGGGGGAGTAGGATTTAATCCCCATTTTACAGATGAGGAAACTGAGGCTCAGAGTAATTAAGTGACTTGCCCAAGGTCACACAACAGACAGGTGGGAGAGCCGGAATTAGAACCTAGGTCCTTTGACTCCCAGGCTCGTGCTCTGTCCAATAGATCATGCATCAAGCAGTGACCTCGGCGGAATGACCTTGGATGTTAGACTGAACGACCCATAGAGCCGTGTTAGTATCTGAATTCGACTACAGAACTGCTATGTTCCAAAATTCTTAGACAGTTTTTTAGGGGTGTCACCCATAGCATGCTTAAGAGTAAAGGTGAGGACCGACGAGGAAGTCTTAGAGCACAGCAAGTTTATCAGTGCTGAAGTAGAAATGTCCTGTGCAACGTAGGGGTTCTGGGCTGTGGACCTGTGTGGAGAACGAATGACAGCAGGATAGCCTAGCGGTGCCTGGGTAAAAAACTGAAGGACGGAGATTACAAGCAGAGAAATAAAAGAGGTGCTACAAGGACACACTGAAGCACAAGTAAATGCAACCCAATTATAATCTCGGAAGGCTAGGAAACCCACTTGGTCAAGTAGGAGATCAGCTTTGGGAGAAATTGGGTGTTGTAGTAATAATAATTGTGGAAATTGTTAAGTGCTTACTATGTGACCAGCACTGTACAAAGCACTGGAGTAGATAGAAAAAGATCAGTCCCCATTGCTAAGAGGGCTCACAGTCTAAACTGGGATGTGGGGTAAACAAGTATGAAACCCCATTTTACAGAGGAGGAAACTGAGTCACAGTGCAGTGAACCAACTTGCCTAAGGTCACAGCAGGCAAGTGACAGAGCCAGAATTAGAATTCGGGTCCCCTTACTCCCAGGTTCAGGCCCTTTCTACTAAGCCCAGCTTCTTCCCTGCCCTGCCTCTGAGGTACAGACAGAACCACGAACAGAATTGTGATTATGTGTCGCCATTTTCAACCTCGGCAAAGAACGGATCACAGCACCTTCAGCAGCCTTGTCTTCAAATACAAAAGAACATAAAAATGGTTCTTTATCTTTTGTATTGTCAGAGGCGTTAAAAGAATTCCGATACCCAAAATGAATACCCAAAGAAGTGAACAGCCAGTACGAGTGGGTTGAACAGCCAGTACGAGTGGGTTTTCTGTAAATAAATAAATAAAAAAAAGCCGAAAGTGCACTATGCAGGAACAGTTAGATACAGCGTTCTTGCCCACTTCTTACCCCATGCTGGCATGTCCAGAGGCCTGGCAGTCAGGTTTTTTCCATGCTTACACCCATTAGCTACAGACAGTAGTTCAAGAATCATAATTCAGTGGGTGACCATCTGTTACATTCTCAAGCTATTCAGTTCTAGGCATCCTGTTGCCCGGTTCACTGGACCATCTGCTATGTTAGCACTATAGACATGTTGGTGTTGTAGCTGAGATTTCTATGCCTGCATTAGGAATTTCTACCAACTAGCTTCCATAGAGCATAAGATCCTTGTGGGTAGAGATCATACCTCCCGACTCTGTTGTATTGTACTGTCCCAAGCACTTAGTACAGTGCTCTGTACACAGTTAAGCGCTCAATGAATAGCACTGATTAATTGATGGGTAGTCTCCAGTGGCAGAAGGTGTAAGGAAGACTGCAGGAAGGGGCCCAAACTGTTTGCCTGGTGTTTGCTTAACAAGTACCACAATTATTATTAACCATAAAACAGAGCTGACAGGCATGTTCCCTGCCCACCACTAGTTTACAGTCTAGAGGAGAGTGAGAGATTCCCCCATTATGATTAACTGCTAATTCCAGTTTTTAATGTGGCTTACAGGGGTCAACATTTTGTAAACGTGCCCTATGTCATCTGAATTGTAGTTTGGGAATATTTAGAACAGTTGCTTTGCATTGAAAAGGGTGTTGAAAGTTACCTTCAAAAAGGTTAAGGCTTTTTGAAAACTTCCATGAAGAAGATCAAGTAGAATGGGGATAGAAGCTGTTTGGCTCCATTCCAATCCCAGAGAGATTACATTGCTGGGAAAAAAGAAAAAAAAGACAAAACCCGAAAACAAACCGCAAACCACAAGTGCAACAATTTTCTGTGAGTTTTGCAGTCCGAAGGTTAAAAACGAAAGAAGTTCACCTCAGATTGAAAATGGCATATTTATGAATTGTACCAGTTTCCTTGGAACATCAGTAGAATCAGGCATTTTATTCTTACCAACGGCTATAATTTGCTTAGGTCTCTTTCTTTGATACGTGATTAGTATTAAAGCACTTACCTACTTTAGCTCAGAAATCTGTCTGTGATAGTACCTCTTGAAATTCATGGAATTCATATTCCTGTGTCTTAGGTATATTTGTTTCTTAAATCCCTTCCCTGCTTCCTCTTAGTACAAATGCTTAGAAATTTTTGCTGTTAAGCCGTATGAGACCCAGATGGAATAAATCTGGAATAATAATAATAATAATAATGGTATTTGTTAAGCATTTACTATGTTCCAGGCACTGTACTAAGTGCTAGGGGGAATGCAAGCAAATTGGTTTGGACACAGTCCCTGTCCCACCTGGGGCTCACAGCCTAAATCCCCATTTTCCAGATGAGGTAACTAAGACATAAAGGAGTGAAGTGATTTGTCCAAGGCCACACAGAAGACAAGAGGAGGAATCAGGATTAGAACCCATGACCTTCTGACTCCCAGGTCTGTGCTTTCTAGCCAAGTGTTGGACTTCAGCACCCCAAGTTCATGAGGAAAACACAATTACCCAAACTCCCTCAGAACCATGCATCATGGAGAGAGCAGACCAAGACAAGTCCAGAAAAGGAACAGTATGACTCTTCACTTTGAGTTGCTCTCTCCCAAAAGTTGCATGCATATATTGCTCCACATCATGTATGAAACCCTTAGGGAATAGAGTCTGGATTGATATTTAGCACTCTCTGGGTGCCCATCTGGAGGTTTTTGGCACTCAGAGGCTTTATGTACGAATGGGATGATGTGTGTGTAGGAAGATTGACATCTTGAAATCTTGACACCTGAAGATCACATCTCCTCCAAGAAGCCTTCCCTGATGAAGTCCTCTCTTCCCCGGCACTCTCTCCCATCTGCATCATCTATGCACTTGGATCTGTGACCTTTGGGTATTTGCTATCCATCCCACCCTCAACACCACAGCACTAATGTCCATCTCTATAAATTGTATATTATAAATTATATTGTTGTCTCCCTTCTCTAGACTATAAGCTCAGCATGGGCAGAGAAGGTGTCTCCGAAGAGTGTAGTTCAATGCTCTGCACACAGTAAGCTCTCAATAAGTGCCACTGATGATAATGAAATGGGATGTTCTCTATAGGTGATCCCCAAACCATCCTGCAACCTTAGCTTGTTGTGGGCAGGGAAGCAGTGTGGCCAAGTGGATAGAACATGGGCCTGGGAGTCAAAACAACCAGGCTCTGCCACTTGTCTGCTCTGTGACCTTGGTCAAGAAACTTAACTTCTCTATGCCTCAGTTACCCCCATCTGTTAAATGGGGGTTAAGACTGTGAGACCCATATGGGACTTGGACTGTGTCCAACCTGATTTAGCTTCTATCTACCCCAGCACCTAGTACAGTGCCTGCTTCGTAGTAGGTGCTTAACAAATTCCATTAAAAAAACAAAAAAACCCAAACTCAACTCTGTTGTAGTGTACCCTCCCAAGCATTTAGGAGAGTGCTTTGCACACAGTAAGCACTCAGTATTAATACAATTGATTGTTGGATTGATTTTAAGCAAGAGGGAGGATAGAGGGGAAGGGGCATGTGGGGTGGGGGTCAGGGGAGACAGAGAAAGAGAGAGTAAATCAGGAACTGTGAATAAAACATCCCACTTTCGTATTTTACCTACTGAAATGATATACAAAAGATCATGTTTCCTTTTTTTTTCTCTCACTTCAAGCCCTGAGTAATACCGTATATGTTCACATGCAATGTGCACAGTCTGGAGAGAGATCTGTGCAAATGAATGCAAATGTTTAAATGAATGCTTTAAAAGTCACAGTTGATCTAAGACATTATTTCATCATTTCCCCCCTGAACCATATGCAAAAATATAATAACCTAGTGAAATAAAATCCTGATTGTAGTGCCTGGAGCAATAGTTTTGAACCCAAATTGCATGTGTTTACTAAGTGATATTGCTTTGCAACATAGAAAATGGAAGCACATTTCAAATGGGTGTGCCGAGATTGCTATTTACTAAAGCTGGGAGTAACTTCATAGAGAGAAAAATAAAGCTTCGGATGGCAGGTGAAGCACCTTTATGGACTCCATATGCTTGACTGCATGAGGTGCATCTCGGAAAATGGGAAGCAATGTTTTAAGGAATTTCAGAAGTCAAGCATCAAGGGTAATAGAGTTGACCTCTAATTTCAGAAATCACAGGCTAACACTTTGGAGCCTTTCGCTTCCAAACTTTATTTTAAGCTCTGCTTAGCAATCAGTTTTTATAATAGTGTGGGCTTTGGGGAGGGCGGGCCCCCTGGTTATACCATTACAAAGAAGTCTTTTTTTCACTGTTTAAAAACTGATAGCTGTGGTCTCTGGCCAAGGGTGAAAGGCTGATTCTCTAGACGTTAGTTTAGCTTTGAACTTCTTCCAGTGTCCGTTGTTTCCCAGTTTTTCCGGTGGTTGGAGGTGGTGGTTATATTGGTCAAGGAAGGAAAGGCACATTCAAGTTGATTTAACCATGTAGCTACAATTACTTCCACTCCTGAAGATTTCCTTTGGCCCCACATTGAATTGTTGTGTTTTGAAGTGGAAAATCTTGGAAGAATGTTGTTTTTATCCTCTGTCATTTGGGTGAAATATCCCTAAAAGAAAGTGTTAGAACCCAAGGAAGTTTTCCTTTCCTTGGGGCCCCATTCCCGAATAGCCATAAATAAGGTCCAGCTGCAGCCATCCCTGTAAGTCAGAGCCATCAGAAGAAGGTAAGGAATTAGGATTTGTGATCCAATCAGAAGTTCCGCGTAAACTGCAGAGGCCATGTCTGAACCAAAATCCCAAAGCAGACAAGTTCAAAATCAAGATTTAATTAATAACACAAATGGGAAACTTGCAGTGGAGAATACTAAAGGAGAGGTTTGCAAGATAGTATTTATAGTTCCTGAAGGATTAAGACCATCAAGGCCTAATTCCCAGACCACATGACTGTGACATGCCGGCTGGCAGAGAGCTCTGCTTACGGAAAACTGAGAAACCTGGTTTCTACTAAACACACTCATAAATTATGCTCTAGCACCCCAAGTAATCTTTCTTTTTACCCCATTTATCACTTGGCTGGAGATACATTCCCACATGAAGATCAGTTTGGCTGGATCTCAGGAATCGGGTTGCAGGTGCAGCGTGGCCTAGTGGCAAGAGGACAGACCTGGGAGTCAGAGGACCTGGGTTCTAATTCCAGCTCTGGTGCTGCTTTGCCTTCTGTGTGAGCTTGGGCAAATCACTTACCTCCTCTGTGTCTCCATTTCCTTATCTGTAAAATGGGGATTCAGTACCTGTTCTCCCTCCCACTTTGACCTGATCACCATTTGGGGCAAGGATTGTGTCAGACCTGTTGATCTTGAAGGTACCCCAGCGCTTAGTGCTGTGTTTGGTGCTTAAGAGTAGGTGCTTAACAAATACCACAATTATTATTGTTATTATTGGCTTGCAGCTCCATCCTCTGCTCACACCAAACTGAACTTCTGCCTTAGTTCAGCCCCCCAGTAGAGCGCAGTCCCACTTCAAGACGGGGCAGTCTTTTCACTCAATTGTCTGAAAGTCGGTGCCCTCCCAAAATATTAATAATATTAGTGGTATTCATTAAGTTCCAGGCACTGTACTGAACACTGGAGTGGATGGAATAAGCAAATTGGATTGGATGCAGTCTTTTCCCCTGTGGTGCGCACAGTCTCAATCCCCATTTTACAGATACCAGATCCAGAGAAGTGAAGTGACTTGCCCAAGGTCACAGCAGCAAAGTGGCAGAGCCAGGATTAGAACCCATGACCTTCTGACTCCCAGGCCCATGCGCGATCCTCTTCGCCATTCTGCCTCTCCCTGGTGGGTTGGGGAATGTCTGGTTCCAGCCAACCCGTGACCTGGCTACCACGAAACTATTTCTTGGAAGTAGGAACTACCTCTCTTCATTAAAGGATAGAATAAGTGGAGGCTAAAGCAGGGGAGACTTAAGTTGGCAAGAAAAGAGAACTTCCTGACTGAGAGCCCATAAGTAGTGGATTGAGCTGTTGTGGAAGTTGTTATGGAAGTTATGGAATTCTTTAAAAATAGAATCAATATCCTTCTATAGGGATTGATTAGTTGCTGTCCCATTTGAGGGCAATAGCATGGCAGTTTGATTCTGCTTTTTTGGGTTTTTTTAATGGTATTTGTTAAGCACTTAGTATGTGCAAAGCATTGTTTTGGTGCTGGGGTAGATACAAGTTAATCAGCTGGGGTCCAGTCCCTTTTAGACTGTGAGCCCGTTGTTGGGCAGGGATTGTCTCTATCTGTTGCCGAATTCTACATTCCAAGTGCTTAGTACTGTGCTCTGCACAGTAAGTGTTCAATAAATATGATTGAATGAATGAATGAATGCCCCACCTGGAGCTCACAGTAAAGTAGGAGGGAGAACAGGTATTGAACCCCTGTTTTACAGTTGAGGAAACTGAGACATAGAGAAGTGAAGTGACTTGCAAAAGATCACACAACCGGCAAGTGGCAGAGATGGGATTGGAACTCAGGTCCTCTGGCTTTCAATCCTGTGCTTTATTCACTAGGCCACGCTGCTTCCCTAGTGAAGATGTTATCTTGGGTGATTTTGAATGTTAATTATAATATTGGTTGTGTACTTGCTGTGTGCAAAACAGTGTGTTGAGTGCTGGGGTACATAATTTTGAAGATATTTTTTCAGTCAGCACTAGGTTACTTCAGAGTATTTGAATTCACAAATTTGACAATTAACAACATTCTTTGAGCCACCCCAAAATAAAAAGAGAAACCCCTTTTTTTTAAAGGAATGACATCACAGCAAGAGCGCTATGCCACCAGGAGCCAGAGGACAAACTCCTGGTCTTTCAGCACCCAGAACAAACTTCCAGGAATAAAAGAAATTTAAATTAGTCTTACCAAGGACATCAGCTCTTTATTCAATATAGGTTTTTCCACAACAAATGGAATCTTTTTAGGGATTTTTTTCTTTCTGTTTCATCAAAGGAGAAGCAGTGTGGTTTAGTGATAGAGCCCAGGCTTGTGAGTCAGAGGACCTGGGTTTCAATCCTGGCCCCGCCACTTGTCTGCTGTATAATCTTGGGCAAATGGCTTCACTTCTCTGTACCTCAGTTACCTCATCTGTAAAATGGGGATTAAGACTATGAGCCTCATGTATTTCATAGACTGTGTCCAACCTGTTTATAGTATATCTAGCCCAGCTCTTGGTACAGTACCTGAGTACTTGGTAAATGCCTAACACCATTAAAAAAAAAAGTCTGTTTTCTCAAACGTTGCCACTTTCAACAAGTTATTCTTCTTACCAGGAGTGGTAGGGTACTGCCAAAGAGCATAATAGAGTGACCTTCTTGTTCTCATTGCCACCTTTATGTAAGCCTACCTTTTAAATAGGGTCAAAGATCATAAGTAGCTGCCATGGCCCAGGAATTGCTGACTCAGGACCGAAGGTAGATTTCACAATTCATTTTAACTCAATTTTCTCCTCCATTTCATTCTAGAAGTCTTTGTCAGAACGTTGGAGATTGGAAATATAGCTTGATTGTGGAGACCTGAAACCGAATGATTCAGATTCCTCTTAGAAGGAAAATTACCATACACATAGCCACCCTGACTGTAAATTCTCTTCAGGAAAGTATTTTCCTACCATCTACGCTCACAGTATCCAGTCACTCAAATGAAGATCGTAAATGAAAACATAACAGCGGGAGAGAAAACCACTTTCTTGCCATCCTGCCTCCGAAGTTCTGTCAGAACCAGTGCGGAAGGCTGAGGATTTAACCGAGGTGAATCGGAATCAATTTAGGATCGTCGTGCCAGAAACTGAAGGGATCCAGGGTACACAAGCCTGGATCGACACGGGTGCAGTGGAATAGTTGTTCTGGGAAACTGCATCCCTCGAGGCCCCAGAAACGAGTGCACTGGTGTTGATCATGGGTTGGGGCAGGGGCGTTCACAGGTGCCTCTCTCCTTCTGCCAGGGTGCCCTAATTGGCTCCAAAGCCAAGGAGCCATTGAGAGCCAGATTGGAGAGCAACTCTGGAGTTCAATGCAGTAAAACAGAGTAGTACAAATCAAGGTAAAGAAATAGTGTGGCCTAGTGGATAGAGCCGGGGCCTGGGAGTCAGAAGGACCTCGCTTCTAATTTGGCTCAGTGGAAAGAGCATGGGCTTTGGAGTCAGAGGTCATGGGTTCAAATCCCGGCTGGGCCATTTGTCAGCTGTGTGACTTTGGGCAAGTCACTTAACTTCTCGGTGCCTCAGTTACCTCATCTCTAAAATGGGGATTAAGACTGTGAGCCCCACGTGGGACAACCTGATTCCCTTGTGTCTACCCCAGCGCTTAGAACAGTGCTCGGCACATAGTAAGCGATTAACAAATGCCAACATTATTATTATTATTATTATTATTAATAATTCTGCCTCCACCACTTGTCTGCTTTGTGACTTTGGGCAAGTGATTTCGCTTCTCTGTGCCTCAGTTCCCTCATCTGTAAAATGGGGATTAAGACTATGAGCCCCATGTGTGGGAGGGACTGTGTCCAACCTGATTTGCTTGTATCTACCCTAGCGCTTAGTACAGTGCCTGGCACATAGTAATCACTTAACAAATACCATAATTATTATTATTACTATCATTATTAGTAACGTATTTACTGAACATTCACTGGGTACAATGCCTTATAGTAACTTGGCCCTGTATCCTTTGGGCATTTAGCGTTCGCCCCACCCTTAGCCCCACAGCACTTTTGTACATATCTATGAATTATCTATTTATATTAATGTCTCTCTCCCTCTTTAGACTGTAAGCTGGGAGAGAGCATGGCCTAGTGTATAGAACACGGGCATGGGAGGCAGAAGGATCTGGGTTCTAATCCCGGCTCGGCCACCTGTCTGCTGTGTGACCTTGGCCAAGTCACTAAATTTCTCTGTGCCTCAGTAACCTCATCTGTAAAATATGGATTAAGACTGTGAGCCCTATGTGGGACATGGACTGTGTCCAGCCTGATTACCTTGTATCTAGCCCAGCGCTTAGAACAGTCCCTGGCACAAAACACTTAACGAATACCATTTGAAAAAAAAATATGTAAGTGCTGGGAGTGGCCCTTGGTCTGACATAATTTGGATGATTTTTGAGGAGGGCTATGAAGGTCGGGAGAGTTGAAAATGTTGAGATAATTTCTGTTCATTCCCCAATTCAATTAACTCTTGGTGGTGAGTCTAAATTGCCTAAACTCATGAGTTTGTGGTGAATGAATACTAGATTGGGGATACATTGTAAGCGCTCTTGCTGTGATGTCATTGAAAGTGAGGTACAGTTTTTTTTTTCCTATGGTATTTGTTAAGCATTACTCTGTGCCAAGTACTGTATGAAGCGCTGGTGTAGATACAAGATAATCAGGTTGGACATAGTCCTTGTCCCACCTGGGGCTTACAGTCAGATGAGGTAACTAAGGCACATAGCAGTTAGCAGCTCCCGAGCTTGCTCTGGGAGATGAGGAAAGCTGGTGGAGAGCCTTGAAGGCAAGCGTGACCTTTTGCTTGATGCGTATGGAGAGGGGAAGCCATTGGAAGTGGGAGTTTGGGGTAAACATGAACTATTTGGGAGTCTTCAGCAGAGAAGAGGCAGCTGGAGCTATCAAAGTAGATGGCTCCCCAAGGAAGTCGTCATAAAGGGAGAAGAACAGACAGTCCATGCAGCAGCGAATAGGCTAAGACTGGAGCAGGAAGAGACTGGAGGCAAGGTGCAAGTGAGGTGACTGAAAGCTTTTACCATATGCAAAACACTCTACTAAGCACTGGGAAAGACTATATGGGTAAAATTCAAAGAATGAAAGGGGAAAGAGGACTGGCTATAAACTTGTGAGGAAAAAAAATGAAACAATATAAACACCACACGGACATAAAAGAGGGTGGACAGGGATACATAAAAGCTGTAGTTCCTGTGGCTAGAAGAGCAGAGTTGCAGGGATATCGCAGCTCAGCGCCTAATTAGTCCCAGCCACAGCTGTGGCCTCTGAACATTCTCCATTTTGTACGGGTGGCCTCACACCCCCCTACCCCCCGCCTCCCTCAACCCTTGCCCCTAATGACCTGGCTACCAACTTTATTGAAAATGTTGAAACAATCAGGTGAGATCTCCCTAAAATCTCCCTTGCTCCTTTCCAGTCCCTTCCTCCTCCTGCCCCTTCTTCAACTCTTCCGTCTTTTCCAGCAGTATCTCAAGAGATCTCAAAATCCACCCCTTCCACCCGCACATCTGACCCCATTCTTTTGCTCCTTATCAAAACACTGACCGCCATCTTCAACTGTTTGCGCTTCAGTGGTTTCTTCCCCACTGCTTTCAAACATGCTCATGTCTCCCAAGTGCTTAGTACGGTGTTCTGTACACAGAAAGCACTAAATAAATACCACTGATAGATTGATTGATTGATGGCCCATCATTCCTCTCCTGAGGGTTGGGCTTTTGAGAGGCAACAAGGAGTTAAGTTTCAGAACTTTCTGGCTTTCAGGGCTCCTAAACTCTTCTGTTTTGATCTGCAGCATGCCTTCAGAGAAATTGTCGTGTTCAGTTTCTCCTTTTGATTCTTGAAGTTGTTCTCTGAGAAGCAAAATAATTAAAAATAAGAATATTTCAGGACTCTTTATTATAGGTGGCTCTAGGGGTGTGATTAGCATTAGATAATCCCATCATAAAATAAGCGTCACCCTAGGATTTCTGACACTCAAGAAGCTCCATGGTGTGCCGCGAGACCCCTAAGGAGCTGTGATTGTCTTATGGCATTATCTCAGGAAAACCACACTACATTTTTGCCCTTTTTAGATGGCTGTTTCCTACACTACACCTACCTCCCCTGTAAATTTGTAATTTAACACTACTTTAGGAAATGGCAAAACAGCGGGAAACTATTAATCTTATTCATCATCACGAAACGGAAGTGGTGGTTCAAGAGATCTGATTGGTGTGCCTCCTGGCCCTGTCAGGACTTGAGGTTGAGCCTGGAGCCTCACCTAAAATGTTTGCTGAATTAAAGGTGCCCGGTCATCTGCAGCGGAGAGGCATTCAGTGCGTTGGGAATGGAAAGGAAATCATGGATTTTTGACATTTAGCATTTCATACTATTTAGTCCCGAGGTCTTTATTAGTTAGTTAATTATCAGTTGGGCCATTAAGAATTTTCAATTTCAGTAAGAGTCTGTAACTTCTCTAGCCAGTCATTAAAAATCTAATAAAGGACATGAATGTCAGCCATCAGGACCATACATAATCCTCAGTGATTTTAATGAGTGGACTCATTTGGCGATCACAGTCTTGCTTTGCTTCCTTCCCGGAGAACTTCAGCTCTGCCCTGTGTTAGGGAAGCCTGCTGTGGAGTCCTTTTTTTCACTTGCGAGGATCAGGGTAACTGACTTTCTGGTCTAATCCACAGCATTTGAATCTGTTTTTTTTTTTAAATGCTAAACTACCGGTCTAGGGAGAGCCGATGATGCCTCACCTGCCTGCTTGGGGAAAAGAAATTCATTTAAATTTCTGTCACTTCTGAGCAGCACTTCTAACATTTCCCCTTGGTTTTTGTTGTTCACCTGTGCTTTTTAACACATCACCCATCTCAGGCAGTTTTTCAGTGGCTCCCCGGATGCTTTGCCAGATCCCACTCCCCTTCCGCCAGACCCGCTTTGTTTCTTTGTCTCCCTGGGAAGTTTCAGCAGCCCCCCTTTCTGCCATGAGACCTTCAGGTCTGTGTCCCCAGCCCGAGAAGCGGAGCCCCGGTGGAGGCAAGAAGCAGATGTTTGCAACGAAGATGAGGGCAGCTAAGATTGGCTCTTCAGAACCTGCCTCTGATACTGGTTGGGGCTCTGAACAAATCATTTAACCTCACGCTGTCAGCCTCCTCCAGCTTCCCAGTCGAGGACTAGACCCGGCTCTCACTGGGGATTCGTTAGTTCCCAGCTGCGACCGCTCCAGGTGTCCCCCACCTGACTGTTAACGTTGAACACAATGAACAGAGAGGTCTCCTAAATTAGTTGGTTTATAATCAGTTTTTTTCTGGGGCCAGTATGGGCCTCACTCTTCACGTCTCCCTAAGAGAAGCCCAGATGAGGCTTAATTATGTCGGAGATAGTTATCCAGTTTGTGAGTTATCCCAACCCTCTACACTTCCTCTGACCCTTTGGCTCTTCTGCTGTTCCATGACCCTTCTCTGAGACTGGTCAGGGGTCGGGAGGATGGGGGCCGGGGAAAGGGGATGAAAGTTAAGCCAGGCGAAAGATGTCTCCGACAGGTAAAGAATGGCGAAGAATGAAATAGAAAACTGTCTGAAATCAGATTTGTGCATTATATGGGGATTTCTTGGTCCCCAGTCCCAAAGTCAATTAAGAGTTGGGTCTAATGGATACAGGTTTCCACTCCCAGGATGCAGTGGGACTTAGTTGGAAGAGCATGGATCTTGGAATCAGGAGATCTAGGTTCTAGTCCCAGCTGGGTCATTGGCCTCTTAAGTGAGCCTGTGCAAACCACTGAACCTCTTCATGCCTCCATTGCTTCATCTTTGCCATTGTGGAAAATAGCACCTGTCTCTGCCTCAGAGGGATGTTGTGAGGCCCAGATGAGATAAGAATTATAAAAGCACTTTGGGAAATTGAAAGCATAAGGCTAATGCCTATTCTGTAATTTCCCAAGTGCTGACATCCATGAAACCTGGAAAATGGTTAGGTTGCTTGTGGCAGAGGAGAGAGCGGGAAGGAGAGGGGTCAAATTGCTAACCTTTGACCTCAACAATTGAAAATCACATGAATAAAAGGGAGGACAGGTTTTTTTGGATTTTTGTAATGGCAAGAGACCTATTTGATTGTGTCCTGGATTATTTGAGCCTGATTTTAAAATCCAGAAAACCTATTAGTAATAATAATGATTATGGTATTTGTTTCTGCCAAGCACTATGGTAGGGCCCAGTCTAAGTGGAAAAGAGAACAGGTATTGAATCCCCTACACTCAAACCTAGAAGTCAAGATGAGTGAAGGGGAAAGGGCAGTTAGCATCAGTTCTAAGGACAGGGATGTATCCTCAGATCCTTAACCTGTTCTCCTGAGTTCAAGGCTGGGTTTCTTAGAATGTGGCAGCCTGGTTTATTCTTCAGGATAGCCTGTAGCAGCAGTTCAATCATCTGGGAATTTTTTTTAGAAATAGTTCTTCAGCCTGTGGGTGTTTCTGGGTGTTAAATTTCTGTTCTTCTTGTCTGCATTTGTGTCCGTGGGGTATTGTGGCTTTTGCTTTCGGTTATGAGATACATGATTGGTTAAAGACACTCAGCAGCCTGACTGCAAGGGCAAAGTTTACAGGGCCATTTATTTAATTGGGCTAAATTAAAGGATTTGTGGCTTCTTGGCTGGGGATGTAATGGCAAAGCTGTTTTCTTTTCTTACTGGAAGTTGCCTCCTGTGCCTTTCCATTTGCTGCTGTCATCTTATTGCCATTTTACATCATTGTCTTATGTCAGATAGTGGCTTGATTCGTGACTCAACTTTCCTGAAGATAGTGCACTCTATCTAGTACGGGGAGGGTGTGTTGACTTGTGGTCCGTTGCCATTCCAGCGGTAATTGGGTGATTCCTTTGTGGCCTGAAAGACAGAATGCACCTCAGATTCATCCCCTCCAAGAAGCTTTTCCCTACTAAGCCCCCATTTTCCCTACTCCCTTTCATTTCTTCATTGCCCTAGCACTTGGATTTATACCCTTTATTCACCCCGACCTCATCCCCACAACACTTATGTACACACCTGTAATTTATTTGAATGTCTGTCTCCCCCTCTAGACTGTAAATTCATTGTGGACAAGGAATATGCTTACCAACTCTGTTATAATGTAGTCTCCCAACTGCTTGGTACAGTGCTCTGCATACAGAAAACACTCAATAGATATGATTGATTGATTGATTGGTTGGGTTTACCCTGCTTAAGGCAAGGGAATATCTCAGTCACCTAGCAGGGACTGGCTGGGATCTCATTAATCCTCCATCAGCTCTCTTCAGCGTCACCTGCCTGCAAACCGACTTTGTTCTCCAAGCAGACGTGAAGCTCACCCGTAATTCCTATGGTCCTTTTTTTGAGTGATGTCAGCTTCTTCTGATAGTCTGCCAGTTCCCCCTTCTCTAAGTCTTAGGGGCTAAACCTTTCTCTTCTTTGATTTTTCTCCCTCCTAATTCTTATCCTGGAGAATAAGTCCTGAGCACTTGAGACCCAGACATATTTCAAACTCCCTGGCATTTTTTCGATGACGTGTGTTAGAGGGATTGTAGATAAAACGGATACCTTGTTTCCAGCTCAGCAAGCCTCAAGAACTTGATCCACGCTTCTTATTGTCTCCCTCCCCACGGCAATGTCTTAGCAAACAAAATGAGAGTGTTCTACCGCTCTTCCATCTCCACCCTCCCAGCCTTCTGCTTCCCAGGAGATCTAGTCAAAGTGATTGGCTGCCTTTCTGTCAGATTCTACAGCGTTATCCATCACACTTTTCATTCCCAACTTTTCACTTTCTGGAAAGTGCGTTGGAAGATTCCCTTTAAGTAAAACTTTTTTTTTTTTTCTGTTCGACACCAATCCGCTGAGCTAGCCTCTCCTGAAAGGAACTGCATTGAAATGTCTGCCAACTCACAGTCCTTGTTGTCATTTCTGGGCATGGTTGTTCCTGGAGGGGCAGATTAGAGGTCAGTCAACCGGAGTCATGGGGGCCACCGTTAGCTAGCCCCATGATACTCCCTACAAATGTAAGATCAAAAGGGCAGCCGCATGAAAAGTGCTATATTCTTCTCATGAATTATTTTTTTGAGTCTACATCATTAACAGAATCTAAATGCTGGTTGGTCTTCCTGCCAGATATCTCCTCTTACAGAGCCTGCTCTTGGGGCCCACTCTGTTGTCTGTGCCGGGGGAGGTCTCTCTGCTCTGGACTCATTCTCTGGGTGAAGGCTTTTTGCCTTTCCCCATTCAGAACAGGAAATGATTAAACAGAGCCCTGTCCCATCTGAGTTTCCATCTTCAAGAGTAGCAAGCATGTGAGATGGCGATTTTGGTTTCAGAGGCACTTTGGCATCTCTCGTGAGAATCTTAAAGTAGGCGCTCACTGATTTGAAAAGGTAATTATTTTACAGCTTCGCCTCATCAGTTGGCTTCTTTGCATCACTTGTCATCGATGATGCCCCTCCCACTCCAAAGCTAATGACCAAGTTGTGAAAGGAGGGAGTTGGTCTTCAGTCTGGGCCTTAGATTTTGGGGCTGAAGTTCTGAGGAGAGGGTGGGCCATTAAAGGAAGCTGTGTGTGTGTGTGTGTGTGTGTGTGTGTGTGTGTTCCCAAGAAGTAAATGGAATTGATAGTCAGCTAGATAGCTGCACCAGTACAGCCTTGAATGCTAATAGAAAGTTTCTCATTTGGAACCCACCCTGAAGTTGTTACCACTCCCCTTTCCCTTCCCATCTCAGTCAGCTTCTCCCTGCTCTGCCACCTAACCTCATTCCTCTCCCACACAACCCAGTGCACACATTTTGCTCCTCATACACCAACCTACTCACTGAATCTCCATCTCATCTGTCTTGCCACTGACCCCTTGCCCACTTCTTCTCTCTGGCCTAGAACACTTTCTCCCTTCACATCTGACAGACCATCTCTCTCCCCATCTTAAAATTCTCTTAAAATCACATTTTCTCCAAGGGGCCTTCCCTGACTAAGCCTTCACTTCTGCATCACTCATGCACGTGGGTCTCTTTCCCTTAAGCACTTCAATATTCACCCCTCCCCCACTCCAGCTCCTCAGCACTCATTTTCACCTCCTTATTCTCTGCCATTTCTGCCTTTGGTAATTTATTTAAATGTCTGGTTCTCACACTAGACTCTAAGGCCCTTTTGGGTAGGGATCAAAGAAGCAGCATGCTGTTGTGTTTAGAGCATGGGCCTGGGAGTCAGAAAGTCATGGGTTCTAATCCCGGCTCCGCCACTTGTCTGCTGCATGACCTTAGGCAAGTCACCTCTCTACGCTGTGCCTAAATTACCTCATCTGTAAAATGGGGATTGAGACTGTGAGCTCTACGTGGGGCAGGCACTGTGTCCAACCCAATTTGCTAGTATCCACCCCAGCGCTTAACACAGTTTCTGGCACAAAGTAAGCCCTTAACAAATACCATTATTATTATTATTATTACTCTATTGTGCTCTCCCAAGCTCTCAGTCTGCAGAGGACTCTCAATAAATACCACTGAATGAGTAATTGCTATTAGCTTGAAACACCAGGAATCATCCCTCTTGGAAACATAATTGGAAAAGTAGCAACATGGTATTGCAGGAAATTCCACACATGGGTAAAAATGGGTAATAATGGAAGGGTGGGAGATGCTATAGCTCCTGGCAGGTCATTTCCCACTCTGACCATCCTTGGTAGTTTTGCCTGACAATTAGGTATCCTCCTACCAGCTGTAGACTCCCCTGGGATGCTACACCTGAGAGGCCCATAGCCACGTGAATTCAAGGGCAAAAACTGTGTGCAGAGGGCATTTTATGGTGGCACATTTGTCGTTGTCTTGATACTGTTACTTTTCTTTGGTGTGGCCTAATTTCTTAATCTCTCAACTAATGTCTGGTAATGCCTTTTAGATTCCCTGCTCCTAAATTATGCCAAGATCCCTAAGGGAGCCAGAATAAGTTATTAAAACCTCACAAATGCTTCTTCTGCCTGCTGCATTCTGTTATTTCCTCTTCCACTAGTGGCATGGAGCTTCTGCTGCTGATGGGCGGAGGGGGCTGAACCCTCCAGGGCCCATTAGATTTAACTTGTTTACTGCATTGATATCTATATGTTAAATGACAAGAGAGTGCGGGTTATTGAATAATTTAAAATTCAGCTCTAATTGGTGTCATATGACCTGGAAAAGGCCACGGATGACGCCAGGAGCATGCTGTGAATTTCTTATAAATAATTCATAAATTAGATCATTCATTTGCCTGGATGTCTGGCTAAATGCAGAAGTTTGTAAGTAATAACTGATGATATAACACCTGTAAGTATTTAGTTCAGATGCTGGAAAGTAATCTACCTTGATGATCTTCTAGCAAAACCTGCCAGTGTGTGAGAGTTAATTGCACCGGGGAGAACACACCGCATTTATTTGGGACGGGGCTCTGGCAGAGCTCACTGTGCAGATGTTGCATTCCACGTTCTCTCTCTCTGCTGTGAGAAGACCAGTCTTTGCTGAACCCCTCCCCCCCGCCCCGCAACCTCCCACAATTCAGGATGCAGCCCGCCATCCCCCTGCCCTCATTCTTCGTGAACTCAGAATGCTCTGGGAAATAGAAAGGACCCACTCCGCTCACAGATACTTTCATTATTTGAAATATTTATCTAGGTCCTGAACTCCTGATTTCTTCGTAAAATCCAGGGCAGGAGGGGAAGAGTCCCAAGGTTGTGATTTTCATTTTTAAAAAGGGGTCCATGGCAAAAGAGGAATGTTAAAAGCTAGGCCAGGTGGAAGCCGGACAAGGAGGGAAAGTGGCATTTGACTGCCACACAACGGGGTCCCAGGTAGACCTATTGGGCCAGGCGACACCTCCCATTTAACACCACTTGATTAAGTTGCGTAGCTAAAGGCCGATCACTTGCCGGGGTGAGAGACGATTTCCTACGGGGATTTAAGATGTCGGTTTCGAGGGTGTACTGTTTCCACTCTCTTGGAGGACTCATTCGCTCCCACGGCTTCAACTACCACCTCCACATGGTCGATTCCCAGATCTACTTCTTCAGCCCCGACATCTCTCCTTCTCTGCAATTTTGCATTTCCTCCTGCCTTCAGGATATCTCGACCTTTATGTTCCGTCAACACTTCAAATTTAACATGTCCTAAAGAGAACTCCTCATCTTCCAACCCAAACCCTGCCCTCCCCCATCTTTCCCATCACTGTAGACAACACCACTATTCCCCTGATCTCACAAGTCTATAACCTTGCCATTATCCTTGGCTCATCTCTCCGACCCAATCCACATGTTAATCTGTTACCAAATCCTGTTGGTTTTTCCTTCACAGCATTGCTAAATTCCAACTTTTAAATCAATCCGTGGCATTTACTGAGTGCTTATTGGGTGCAGAATACTGTACTAAGTGCTTGGGAGAGTATAATATAAGAATTAGTAGACATATCCCCTGCCATCAGACTTTCCTTTCTGTCCAAACAGCTACCAAGCTGAGCCAAGCACTTATCATATCCTGTCTTGACTCCTGCATCAGCCTCTTGGTTGATGTCCCTGCCTCCTTTCTCTCTCCACTCCAGTCCTTCACTCTCCACTCCAGTCCTTTCTCTCTCCACTTCATTCTGCTCCCTGGATCATTTTTCTCCAACAAAGTTCAATCCATGACTCTTCACTCCTCAAAAATCTCCAATGGTTGTCCATCCGCTTCTGCATCAAATAGAAGTGCCGTACCACTGGCTTTAGAGCAGTCAGTTCGCCCCATCTGTCTAACCTTGCTGATTTCCTGTTAATAATAATAATAATAATAATGTTGGTATTTGTTAAGCGCTTACTATGTGCCGAGCACTGTTCTAAGCGCTGGGGTAGACATAGGGGAATCAGGTTGTCCCACGTGGGGCTCACAGTCTTAATCCCCATTTTACAGATGAGGGAACTGAGGCACAGAGAAGTTAAGTGACTTGCCCACAGTCACACAGCCGACAAGTGGCAGAGCTGGGATTCGAACTCATGAGCCCTGACTCCAAAGCCCATGCTCTTTCCACTGAGCCACGCTGCTTCTCCACCCACCCACCCTGTTATAACCCACCCTGCACATTTCAATCCTCCAATGTCAACGTAGTCACCATACCTTGATCTCGTCTATCTTGCCACCAACTCCTTGCACACATCCTCTCTTTGACCTGAAACTCCCTCCCCTTTCATGTACACCAGACCACTACTCTCCCCTCCTTCAAAGCCTTATTACTCCTTCCTTCTGCATTGCCTTTGCACATGGATCTGTATCTTTTAAATACTGATATTCACCCCACCCTCAGTCCCAAGCAACTTATGTACATAGCCATAATTTATTTTAATGTCTGTCTCTTCCTCTAGTTGCAAGATCTTTGTAGGCTGTGAACTTGTCTACCAATTCTCTTGTAGTGTGCTTTCCCAAGTGCTTATTACAGTGCTCTGACAGTAAGTGCTCAGTAAATAACATTGATTGATTGATTGATTGATTAATCGATTGATTTTGTTCCCCTTGGGACAGAGCAAACTGAAGGGTGGAAAACTGGTGGATTTTACATGGTGATTTTTCCAACAGTGCTTCTGGAGGGACCAAGAGCACGGTTCAGATTTGGTTTGGTATCTATCAGTCAATCAGTGGTATTCATTGGTCAGTAACTGTGTTCAGAGCACTGTATTCAGCACTTGGGAGAGTCCCATAGAATGAATAGACATGATCACTGCCCTAAAGGTACAGCAGGAAGAGGGTTCTTGGAACACAAGAGCAACTCTTAAGCACCTCAGGTTCAGGATGCAGATTTTCCGTGACAGCTTTTGTAGGGAGTTTCTCCTGGAACAGTATCACTGGTGTTTTCCAACCCCAAGGACCCTCTTGAATGATCTGGAGGGTAGATCTGTAGAGTCTGTAGGTTTGAAAGGGACGTGAGGTTCTGAAGAGGGCTTTTCCTTCATTCCACTGCCTCCGGGTAGGACCATAGCTAAGGCCCTGTTAGTCTCCAAACCCGCCCACTATTTAAGCCCTCAGGTCACTGATGGTAGTACTAGTATTTATTACCTGTGTAGGCCACTGAACTAAGTGCTGGGACAAAGTATATGGAGAAAATTAGATCCTTCTGAACTCCCAAATGTAAAATCTGTCATGACTGTCAAGGAAGTCTTATGTTCAACCACACTCCCTGTTTCTCTAGATTAAACCCCTTTCCTCTTTTTTGGTCCTCAAGAGAAGGAAGCAGCATGGCCTAGTGGACAGAGCACAGGCCTGGGAGTCAGAAGGACCAGGGTTTTAATCCCAGCTCTCCCACCAATCTGCTGTGTGACCTTGGGCAAGTCACTTAATTTCTCTGTGCCTCAGTTCCCTCATCTGTAAAATGGGGATTAAAATGGGGATTGAGACCCTTGTGGGATAGGGGCTGTGTCCAACTTGATTAACTTGTATTTACCTCAGCTGTCAGTACAGTGCCTGGCACAGAGAGCATAAGTGCTTAACAAATGCCACAAAAAAAGAGAGAGAACGGAAATAGCGGATCCCCATTTTAGGGAGACTGTTCCTTTATTTACTTGAAGATTTTTGTTTGGTCAGCTTTCTCTTTGTCAGGCTAATTGTTCCCAGCTCTTTTACTCATTCCTCATAGGTTTTAGTAATCAAAGTGGCTGCTCTCCTCTGAGTTTTCCCCAAATCTCATCATCTCCATCTCAAGTTCTGGAGCTATCCCAGGGAAGGACTGTTGTCTCCAGAGGGACTCTAGACCGTAAACTCATCGAGGGTAGGGAATGGGTCTTCCAACTCTATTATATTGTACTCTCCCAAGCACTTAGTACACAGTAAACACTCAATAAATAGCATTGATTGATCCAATCAGAGCTGAGAACATGGAAGGCTACAACATGTTCTCAGCAGCTCATTCGTCTCCTTGCACACATGCTCTTATTCGACTGGTTTTCTCGCCAGTGCCCCTTCACGGCTGACTTTTGTTCAGATTCTCAACTTTGACACACACTGCCCGCCCCACCCCCCGATCCTTTTCTGCCAAACTCTAATAGAGCCAGCCTCTTCCCATTTGTGCGGTTGATTTTTCTCCAAGCTCACTCCCCTCCCACTCTTTGCCTTATATTGAGCTTCTTGTGGTTAGTTTCTGTCTCTGTCCCCAATTTTATTCTTTTCTAAAGAGGTTGAGTTATCCTACTGGTTGGCACTGCTTAAGCTATTCTGTGCTGGTTCATTATTGCCGCTTGGCGTGTTCCACGGATTTTAGTATTTTTATCCACATTTCTTTATTTCACTGAGTACCCAGGCCCTGAGGCTGGTTGAGCAAAATAGCGCCTTTTTAGAAATCCAAAAATGAAACCCATAAATAAAAGCCTATGAAGCAGCTCCCGCTGTGTAGAAAAATGCTATGGGCACAGTTCCCGTGCCCAGCCCAAAGAAGGTCTAATTAGCTACCCTGATGCCTGAGAGTCCCACTCTGGAACTGAGGGTGCCAGGGTCCCTTCCTCACCTTAGTTAATAATAATAACAATATTTGTTAAGTGCTTACTGTGTGCAAAGCACTGTAGTTAAGCACTGGGGTAGATACAGGATAATTAGAATGGAAACAGTCCTTGTGGTACACAGAGATCACAGTCTAGGGGGAGGGAGAACAGGTATTGAATCCCCATTTTACTGATGAGGAAACCGAGCCATAGAGAAGTTGAAGTGATTTGCCCAAGGCTGTGAAACAGACAAGTGGCAGACCCCCGGATTAGATCCTGGTCCTTGGGACTCCCAGACCTGTGCTTTTCCCTCTGGGTTTATGCTGCTATATGTGCTATACGACCTTGGGAAAATTCCTTAACACCTCTGAACTCCATTCTTTTTCTCCTACCTGTAGGTGCCTCCATGGGGAGTTGTAGAAAAGGAGGAAAAAAAATGCTTACAAAGTACTTTGACCTCTTCAGATGAAAGGTGCTACATTAATGTAAAGTAATACTGCACTAAAAAGTTCTACCAAATTGAGTGGTGGGCGGTGGGCAGGAGACATTTATATATCACTGATTGTGGATAGATCCATCATTTTTCTCTTATTAATCTTACCGAGAGCAAAGCAAAGGACACGCTTTTTAAAATCAGAAATAATAAATAATAAGTAATAATGCCACTCATACCAGTTTGAGGAGATGAATGGTCTATATTATACATTTGAATATCTAATCTTTGGCCCATTTCTTCTATCTTTAGTAGGAAAGAATAGGCTTAACCTAAAATGACCGGGTTCTCCAAATATCTTAAGTGGCTATTTCCCCAGACTTGAAAGCCTTTCAAGTTTTCTAACTAGGTTATAAAAATCGCTTTCAGGGGAAAATCCAATGCAGTTTTTTCTCTTAATTAGATAGATTGATCATATTTTTCATGCACTGAGATAAAATGAAGTTTCCAAAGACTTTTTCTTTGAGAGAAGTATGTAGGAACCTCTCCTCTCCTTATTTAGCGGCTGAGACCTAAATTCCACAGGTAGGGAAGTCTTGTTAATCGCTTACTGTGTGCCGAGCACTGTTCTAAACACTGGGGTAGATACAAGCTAATCAGGTTAGACACAGTCAATGTACCATGGTGTTTCCAGGAGAATGGCTGAACAGCTATCAAGTGTTGGTTGTTGAAAAGCTTTTCAGTTGAGCATACAGCTTTTGCAAATTGGGCCTCCAAGAAGCTCTTCAGAAACACACCTGGGCCTGTTTTTCCTGAAAATTTTCATTTTTCCTGAAAATTCACATTGCACAATCAATCTCTCAATCAGTGGTATTTATTGAGCACTTACTGTGTCCAGAGCACTATTCTAAGCACTTGGAAAGGCAAGTATAACAGAATCAGTAGACATGTTCCTGGCCCACAAGGATCTTACAGCCGAGAGGGGGAGACAGAAATTAAGATAAATAACTAAGTTATGGATATGTACATAAGTACTGTGGGGCTGAGGGAGGGGTGAATAAAGGGTGAAAAACCAAGTGGAAAGGTGATGCAGAAGGGAGTGGGAGAAGAGGAAATGAGCGCCTACTGCAGAAGGAATTGGCAATGTCTTGGGAGCAGAACTGGTAGCACACTTTTTGCCTTTTGGAAAAAACCCATCTAAACTCTCTGCAGCAGAATTGCTAGGATATGTAGGGTTTCATTGCTCACCATTTTTCTTTGCTCATCTTTCGTCCTAAAATGATTTTGAATTACTTCAATGCCTACTGATTTCCCCGCTAGTGTTCCATATCGAATAATATCTTGTTAACTCCGTATGCCCCAGGCCCTAGGTTTGGGCTATGTTTGTTAGCGTAAGCCTTAGTTAAGAAAAGTGATATCCACGAACACTACTCAGAAAGTGTGGAATAGCTCCAGAGAGGGGAAGCACATCTGTTCATTCTGCATCCGGTGTGATTCCAGGGGTCCCACAGGCAATATTTGTCTTAAACTCATCTAATAAAATCACCTAATTCCTTACACTCCAAATGCGGGAGCACTGATTTCTTTGCAGCCTGCCAGCCTTCCCTCTCTCCTCTCTGCTGCCCTCCTGATCTCATGGAATCTGACCTGATTATGAGTGACACTTTACTTCCTCAGCAGTTGCTGTAACCCTTCTGGAGCCTTTCTGTAGACATTACTTTTAAACGAAACCAGCCATTGAATAAAGTTCCCCTTTGGGGATGGAGATGGGAAGGAGAAAAAGAGGTGGGGACGGCAGATTAGGTCAGAAATGCAGGAATGGTTCTCACTGGAGGTTTGACCTGAAAACTTTGAAACTTGGAATGGTCCCCAGGATAATTGATTTTTGTAGGCCTCCTCAACAAAATGCGTGGTGTAATCACTTCCTCCTAGATATGATGTCATTAATTGAAGCAGAGAAAGTGAGAGGAAGGAACAACTCATGCAGAACCTCCAGAACCTCCCCACCTCTTCAGATTAATATTCTGATTCTTACTAGTAATAATAACAGTAGTAATGATAATTATGGTATTTAAGTGCTTTCTGTGTGTCAGGCATTGTAGTAAGCACTGGGGTAGATACCATGCAATCAGATTGGACTCACTCCCTGTCTCACATGAGTCTCGTAGTCTAAGAAGGAGGGAAAATGGGAATTTTATTCCCATTTTACAGAAGAGGTAACTGAAGGGCAAGTCACACAGTAGACAAGTGGCAAAACTGGAATTAGATCCAGATTACACTGCGACCAGGGTGGAGAGGCACATATATATATTTTTTAATATGATATTAGCTAAGCATTTACTATGTACCTGGCACTGTCCTAAGTGCTGGGATAGATACAAACTAATCAGATTGGACATATCTGTCCCACCTGGTGCTCCCAGTCTTAATCCCCATTTTACAGATGAGTTAACCGGGGCACAGAGAAGTGAGGTGACTTGCCCGAGTTTACACAGCAGACAAGAGGCAAAGCAGGATATAGAACTCACGTCCTTCTGATTCCTGGGTCTGTGCTCTATCCATTAGGCCACACTGCTTCTCTGATCTGCGAGGACCCGTCTAGTGGCCCACCGAGCCCCCAGTGGCATTCTCCTCTGTTTCTGGGCCGAGGATCCACTGACAGGCCAGCCAAATGAGCAGCTGTATGCTCCGTCAACTGGGATTTTTTAATCAGAGGACGGCGACCCACTCCCCGACCCTACAAGTGTCCATCCCCGGCTCCTGGACACATTAAGACCAGAATCTCAGCTCTCAGCCTTTTATTTATTTATTTGATTTTAATGGTATTTGTTAAGCATTTACTATGTGCCAGACACTATACCAAGCACTGGGGTGGATACACGCAAATTGGGTTGGACACAGTCCCTGTCCCACATGGGGCTCCCTGTCTCACTCCCTATTTTACAGATGAGGTGACTGAGGCACAGAGAAGTGAAGTGACTTGCCCAAGGTCACACAGCAAAAAAGTGGAGGAGCTGGGTTCTAATCCCTTACCTTCTCACTTGTTTGGAAAAGAGACTATTTGCTTTCTCCCCAAGTCAGGAATTTTGAATTTCCCCCTGGTTGTCAGGGGAAGCAGCAGGTACAGAGAGACTAGCAGACTAAAGGGGAATGGGGTGGGGATGGATGGGAGGAGAGAATGAGCACAGAGGCAGGGAGGGGCCGTGAGCTCCTTGTGTGCAGGGAATATGTCCGTTTGTTATTATATTGTACTTTCCCAAATGCTTAGTACAGTGCTCTGCACACAGTAAATGTTCAATAAATACGACTGATTGTTAAAGCACTCTCTCCAGCGCACACGAGTGCTCAGTAAATACCACTGATTGATTAACTGATTGATTTTCAAGGTACTCAGAGGTTCCTTAGCACTAAGATGTGTGTGTGTGTGTGTGTGTGTATGTGTCTTGTCGGCACCAATTACATTTGGCCATGAGTGATGAAGATTTCTGTAGCTTGCTGTTTTGTGAATTTTTTTCTTTCAGCCTTATTTTGATTTGCTCAGTAGAATGTGAACTCCTTTGTGATTTCTCCCAAGTCCAGAAATCAATCGATTTTATTTTTTGAGCGCTTCATGTGCAGGGCGCTGCACTAAGTGCTTGGGAGAATGCAGTTCAGTAGACTTGGTAGCCTGCCCACAAGGAGCTCACAACCCTGAAGGGAGCTCACAGTCTAGCAGGGAAGTACTTGGTAAGTGCTCTGGGCCCAAAGAAAATTCTAGTCCCTTTCACTTTTGCTCAATCAGGCCTCCCCATTTCCTCATTATAGTCTCCCCTCATGCCATCCTCAGTCGTACTGAAGGCAGAAGATGGAGTTAAGCATCGCTTGGCCGATCAAAGAAGTCCCGTGTAGATCACATTCCTCTTCTTTTCCATGAAGGGGAGCTAAATTGAGAGGAACTTACACGCGCGGTTGGGGGCTGAAATAAGGGCAATACCCAGGTTGAGATAGGCAGAATGTGGCTTGAATTATTTTCAGACTCCCAGATCAAGGAAGACCAAATTGAATCAAGTAGCTCCCCTCTGTGTTCTTTTCATTTCCGTTAACCTTCTTCCTACAAGTGGCCACATGCTCAAGGCTCATTCCTGCCATATACCTCAGGTTGGCTGTCTGGAAGACACTTGACACTTTCTTTAAACCTTTGTATTTTTAACAAGGGATCTCGGGGACAGAAGGGTGAATAATGGGCGAGGCTCCGGGTGCAACACAACCTAGTGGTTTAAGTGCCAAGAAGAACCAAGCTCATTGTGGGCCGAGAATGTATCGGTTATTGTTGTATTGTACTCTCCCAAGTGCTTAGTATAGTGCTCTGCACACAGAAAGTGCTCAATAAATACAATTCAATGAATGAATGAACCATGGGGTGGGTCTGCTTTATATTACAATGAGGGCATGGATGTGCTGCATGGAGCAGTCATGAGCTCAGCGCCCCATGAGGACTCCACGAGCTCCCCCAGAATTGGCCTGACAAACGGCAATTACAGCCAGTTTGCTTTCTGCAGAGTTTTATCAGTCTGGGGCAGAAGCAGCGTGCCTAGTAGAAAGAGCACGGGCCTGGGAGTCAGAGGACCTGGGTTCTAATCCCAGCTCTGCCATGTATCTACCGTGTGACCTTGGGCAAGTCACTTCACTTCTCTGGGCCTCACTTCCTTCATCTGTAAAGTGGGGATTACGACTGTGAGTGATGTATGGGACTTGGACCGTGTCCAACCTGACTAGCTCATATCTACCCCAGAGCTTAGTGCAGTGCCTGGCACATAATGAGTGCCTAACAAATGCCATAAAAAATGCCCAGCCTCTTAGAAAAATCACTTGCATTTATAGCTGAATCGACACAAATTTATATTTAAATGACAGCTTTTGATGCTTGTACCATATTTTACCGAAAGTGTCCAGTTTTATCTGCGTTCTGTAAAGATAGCGCAAGAAACTCTCATCAAATTTCCAGCAGTAAGTAATATCCCATTCAGTGCAAGGTGAAATGTTTTACATCAGATCTCATGCTGGGTAATGGCCAATCAAAGTGTATTTATAGCGGGCGAATGGATTTCTTGGCTCAGTATTCAAAATTAAACATTTTAAGCCATTAACATTTAATGTTTTTTGCCACTCTTCAAGTTGATTTTATGTAATCCCAGCCATTCGCACCTCTGGAAACCTCAAAGATCTCACCCCGACTCAGGATCCTGCCGGCAGTAGTTCCGTTTTTATTATCCTTGTGTCGATGAAGCGAAAGGCCGGTTGCGGGGATAACGGTTTCAGCCCTGACTCTTGAGCGTTTTCAGTTCAGGGAAGGGAGATTTGCATCGCTGTAATTCAGGGGACTCACGGTTGTTTTCATTTACCAAAGTGTGCCAGTGGTTTATGGAGAACTGTAAAAGCCGTTTTTGCACGATGGTTCCCTGCCTTCAATGGTGATCCTCTGTTTCCTTTCAGGTGCTGAACCAAAACCCTCACCAATCTCTGCCTCTAGGACTGGATGGTTCTTACCTGAGTGTAGCAAGGGCACAGATCCATTTCCCAGCTTCCCACAGGCCAAATGCAGGGCCCCCCAATTCTGCTTCAGGATCCCTTCAACCCTGCCGAAATGACCATTCTCTCAGGGCAGCGACTGTGTGTAGTCCCCACGAGAGCCTGGATGGGGGTCTGGCAGAGTGCCGTTCCTCTGGGAAGTGTAACCGCCAACCTTCGCCCGCCAAGCCAGCGGCTACCCCCGTGGGCCAGAGGATGAACGGATCTCTGGAACCGTGTTCTCCTCCTGTCGATCAGTCCCGGGGGCGGAGTCGTCCCCAGGATGCAGAGCGGGTGCCAGGTATGCAGCAGGCAGGGCATGTAGCCAAGGGGCATTCCAGGAGGCATGACAAATTGTGCAATTACTGTGTGTTTGCCCGGGCGTCTGTCCCGGATGGCTGCGTGGTCCCGGAACCCAGAGGAGACGATGATCGGAGGGGGCTCTCGGAAGAAAAAAGGCAGCAACTTCTGCTTCAGAAAATGGAACTGGAGGTGGAAAAGGAGCGTCTGCAGCATCTGTTGGCTCAGCAGGAAACCCAGCTTCTCCTGAAACAGCAGCAGCTCCACCAGTCCAGGTTGGATTACAACAGGTGGGTTCGGCTGATGATCGCCGCCTAGCTGGTCCAGCGGCAGGCCTCGAATGTTTGCCACAGGGCATTCGTGAGCGGTGGGGTTATATCGAAACATTCTTGTAGATTAGTAGGTCCCTCACCCCCTGGCATGGATTGGCACCACTGAGCTCCCTGGCATTCTGCTTTGTGCTCTGTAGCGGTTCCGGCAGAATTCATTCATTCCTTCAATCGTATTTATTGAACGCTTTCTGTGTGCAGAGCCATTGGTCAGTCAGTCGTATTTATTGAGTGCTTACTGTATGCAGAGCACATTACTAAGTGCTTGGGAGAGTACAGTATAACAATATAACAGGCACATTCCCTGCCCACAGTGAGTTTACGGTGTTCCTAATAAAAACACAAAAGGAGAGGCTTTTCATAGAAAAAAAAAGAATCATCATTTTCCAGTAGTGGAGCCAAATGAAGGCAGTAATTCATTCATTCGTTCTATAGTATTTACTGAGCACCTACTATGTGCAGAGCACTGTACTAAGCGCTTGGAATGTACAATTCGGCAACAGATAGAGACAATCCCTGCCCAGTGACGGACTCACAGTCTAATCGGGGGAGACAGACAGCAGAGCAAAACAGAACAAAACAAAAGCAAGACAACATTATCACGATAAATAGAATCAAGGGGATGTACACCTCTATAACAAAATAAATTGGGTAATAAATAATATATACAAATGAGCACAGGAGTTCGGGGCCAAACCTTCATTCATTCATTCAATAGTATTTATTGAGCACTTACTAAGTGCAGAGCACATTACTAAGTGCTTGGGAGAGTACAATATACCAGGCACATTCCCTGCTCACAGTGAGCTTAAAGTGTTCCTAGTAAAAACACAAAAGGAGAGGCTTTTCCTAGAAAAAAGAATCATCATTTTCCAGTGGAGGAGCCAAATGAAGGCAGTAATGTTTCCTCTCAATCTCTTCATGCTGGGGGGTATTGTTTTTGGATCTTACCCCTATTTGAGCAAACTCCATCTGAAATCTGTTGCTTGAGCAGCTGGAGTGTCCAGTCAGTATCCAGAAAGGATCCTTTGTCCCCCAGGCTTCCATTTCCCTCTTCATGAGATCCACACATTTTATGGCTGTCTTGGTATCCATATTTTCTATTCAGGCACACTAAGAATCTTCTTGAAGAGTTGTTTTTATTCTACTTTTTCAAGTTGGTCTCTGCCCCAGATCGCTTTGGCTCAATATTTACAAGATCATCCCCTCTTCTCAAAATTCAGCATTGAAGCATTTTGCTTCCAGGTACCTCACTAAATCCCTGTGGACCATAAAGAAATTCTCCCCTTTTCTCCATCCCAACAAGCCTAGTCGGAACTGTTAAAATTTATGTTTTTTTTTTAAGGAGGCTGAACTAAAGTCCTCTGAGACCTGCTTCCCCTGAAGCCACTGCCATACCATAACCCTAGTTCAAGTGATTAGGGTCTTCTTACTCTAATTACTCACGGGCCCCTTCAATTGGACAGGCTACCCATCCCCTGTGGTTCTTGACTACTGTGGATGGTTAGGCGTGATGTAAGCACTTATAAAGTATTTGAGATCTTTTATGTTTCTGGCACATTTTATATCCATTTTCCTGGAGGCAGGAGACTAGACCAGATGACCTCTGGGAATGTCCTTCTGGATCTCCGGTTCTAGGTCTGATGCATGAAGATGAATGGGTATGCGTATTGGCCCTTTTCTCAAATAAGCTTAGTTGCCGCAAACCTCAAGTTCGGTGCCAAAACATCTTTAAGAGGGAATAAAAATTCTGAGTAGGTCAAAAGAGTTTCCATTTTGCCTCAAGAGCTTCTCAGTGAACCTTCATCCCACACAAACTTCTGTCAGATCTGCAGTCATCCTCTAATCCATAAAAGAAAATTTAGCTCACCTCCTTGGATTTAGAAACAAGCATATTTTTTCTAACTCTGCTGGGGGTGAACCAACTTGTTATTTTCTTTTTTATGGTATTTGTTAAGTGATTACTGTGTGCCAGGTGCCGTTCTAAGTACTAGGGTAGCTGCAAGATAATCAGGTTGGGCATAGTCCCTGTCCCATATGGGGCTCACAGTCTTCATCCCATTTTACAGATGAGATTGCTGAGGCAAAGAGGAAGAGAAATGACTTGCCCAAGGAACATAGCAGACAAGTGGCAGAGCCAGGATCATAACCCAGGTCCTTCTGACTCCCAGGCCCGTGCTTTATCCACTAGGTGACGCTGCTTCTCTAAAGGTTTCTGTTAAAGGATGCCCAGCTTTATTTGGGGGTTGGAGCTGACTCCTTGCTTGAGGCTGTTCAGGTTACCCTGAAGTCTGATTTTCCCTCAGCATTTTGGCTCTGCCAGGGTGAGCCTTCATCATCAGTGATATTAACTGAGTCCTTACCGTTTGCAGAGCACTGTACTGAGTGCTTAGCAGAGTACTGTGCAACAATTCCGGCCCACACAGTACAGTCATGGGGGCTACAACTTGGCTGTACCCACACTTGTACCCACTCTCCCTGTGCTCAGCGCTCAGCTCCCAGGCCTCGACATGCCTCTTGAACCACCCCCTTTAGGATTCTCTTCCATTGTTCAGGCCAGCATGCAGAGCAGGGACTGGAACCCAGGTCCTCTGCCTTCCAGGCCCATGCTCTTTCCACCAGATCACTCTGCTTCCTTCTATTAAGCCTCTGCTAACCTCTGTTAAATGGCTTTGCTTTGGGCCCCATGGTCCCTACATCTAGCTAAGAAGTGAAGCGCAGTGCAGCCTGGCTTCCACTGCTGCATGTACTACCAGAGAAAAGATCTGACCTGGTCGGGGCTCTTAAATGGGACTGAGTTTTCTGGTGCTACTGACTCGGCTCCCATTCCATTAGGAGCCTGGCATTCATTCATTCAGTTGTATTTATTGAGCATTTACTGTGTGCAAGGCACTATAGTAAGTGCTTGGGAGAGCACAGTAGAACAGCAAACAGACACATTCCCTGCCCACGACGAGCTCAGGCATGCCCTACGACTCACACCTGACACCTTTCAGTGGTCATGTCTGGAGCCAGAGGTCATTTGTCTCATCCAGAGGGCTTGCTTTTGGATGGGAAGGGAGCTGGAATATGTTTCCTTGGCAAGCCACTAAAGGAAGCTAAATACGCAGGCGACTGAACCTTGGAATACCAAGTTTTCCCCTGAGTACTGTAGTGCTGTGGACAGGATCTTCCTTCCTTCCAAAGAGGATGTCAGAGGTACACCTTGATGAGTTACTTGTCCTGTTAATGTTCTCCCCCTAGGCCGTATGCCATGCTGAAAATCTTTACTCCACTAACTTAATGTGTAAAGGTCTCTTGGGTTCTCTCTGGAGTGGGCAAACAGCCTCATAACATCCATCCAGCTTTTTATTTTGCTTCCCGCTAACCCAGCCAGACTAGCTAGCTTCTTTCAAGAAGAGCACAGTGGAGTGGAATCTGCTCCCATTTCTCATTTTAATCTTTGGCAGACTTTAAATGAAAAGCCCAGACCACGACTCCCACACACACACTGAGAGACAAAGAAAAGCGCTTTCATCACCAGGTCCCATGAGTTTCTGATCCCAGAGATCCGACCGGGCTCAGAATTCCCCCTGCGTTTGCCACTTCCTGTTGTCCAGTACCAGTCCTGGGGAGGGCTCAGTAAATACTGTTGAATTCATCCATTCACTTGTTCCACAATATTTATTGATTACCCTGGTGGAGCGGGTGGGGGAATGGAGAGATCATTTCTACTAACTCTATCGTATTGTACTCTCTGAAGTGCTTAGGACAGTGCTCTGCACATGGTAAGCGCTCAGTAAATACCATTGATTGATTGCCTACTGCGTGTAGGATCTAATAGAGTGTAAGCTTCTCGAGGACAGGGATTGTGTCTACTAATTTTGTTATGCTTCAAGTGCTTAGGATAGTCCTCTGCATACAGCAGGCTCTCAATCAATACCACTGATTGATTGTTCGATCGATAACTTTTCTCGGTGCTGGAATACCATGGAAGAGTGGTAGTTCAGGCAGTATACCTGGCCTGCCCGGGGCTAAGAGTCCTAGGGAATGTCAGGAGACAGGCCACAGAGACAAGAGGCAGGATCCACATGATAAATAGAGCAAAGCACTTTAAGAAAACAATCAATCAATCAATCAATCAATCAGTGAGATTTGTTGAGCTCCTATTGTCTGTAGGGCACTATCTAAGCACTTGAGAGAGTACAATACAACAGAGTTGGTAGACAGGTTCCCCTGCCCACAAGGAGCTTACAGCCTAGAGGGGGAGACAGACATTAATATAAATAAATAGTTAAAGTTTTGAGTTCACAACCAACATTTCTAAAATTAATTTCTTCTAATGCTTTGATATGAAAGCGCCTCTGTGAAACTGCTGTGAGCAAAAGCGTGCGTGTGTGTGTGTGTGTGTGTGTGTGTGTGTGTGCTTAAGAAAGATGAGTGAATTGATGAAAGATTCCTTGCCTAATATGACAGAGATTAAGTGCTGTGAGCCCAGACGTGGGAGAACATCCTTCTAGAGGGCTCCAGGCCCCTCAGTCTCAACAGGATTTGAAATTGACGGAATCCATTTTTCCAGGTTTAGAGGCCAAGCTGCATTTAATTCAGAAGAATTGGTCATTGATGAAGCGCCGGTTAAACCAGGAGAGCCACGGCTGGTGATAAATGGCAGTGGTGGGCGACAAAGGTAATCCCGTTGGATACATCGTTCTTTTTTTTCCTTTCTCAAACACTTTGATGGATCTGAATTTTTCTCTTGCCGTCAGTAACATCCCATCTCCTGCAAAGTCTTCATGTTTCGCGTGGCTCTGGACACCTCCTCCCCACCCACGAGCACCCATTGAGAACACCACTGGGAAGGAAGTTGATTGCCCCACTAAAGGATTCAGCTTTTCCTTTTGGTTTGATTTCAGAACCTATCAATTTGGCAACTCCCGAGAGATACATGGGACCACAAGGAGAGCTCCTTTTCTGAGTTAGCTGCAGGAACCACCAGACCCAAATCAAAGCAGTTTAACAGAGGCTTAACGGGGGAAGCAGCATGACCTATTGGACAGAGCACAGGCCTGGAAGGCAGATGACCTGGGTTCTATTTCCAGCTCCACCACGTACCTCTTGTGTGACCTTGGGCAAGTCACTTAACTTCTCTGGGCCTCAGTTTCTTCATCTGCAAAATGGGGACTCAATGCCTGTCCTCCCTTCTACTTAGACCTGATTAGCTTGAGTCTACCCCAACGTTTAGTCCAGTTCTTGGCACATAGTAAAGCGCTTAACAAATACCACAATTAATTAATTAGAGAAGGTCGTGGAATGGTGAAGTGAGGAGGCTGAGAAGAAGTCCTCTAGACTGTGACCTCGTTATGGGCAGAGAACTTGTCCGCTAATTCTGTCGTAGTCTCCCAAGTGCTTAGTACGGTGTTCCGCACCTAGTATGCCCTCAATAAATACCACTGTTTGTTTGATTGATTGAAGAGCTTTGGCCAGAGGAATCAGGTAATGGTCCTTGAAGAGTGGATGTTGAGATAGGCAGTGATTACTCTACGTGGGTTCCCTCACCTCGGCATTTCCTGATATGGAGTCTGCCAAAACTTGGCTCACTGAAATTCTTTTGAACCCCAATTAGGGTTGATTTACTCCTCATTTAATCAGTTGTTTCTCTAAAGACTAACAGTGTGAGGAACAGGGATAATCCATGGAGAAAATCCCCTCCATAGGGTAAGCAGAAATATATTTAGATCATCTGTCCCTTCCCAAAACCCCATTCAGGTTCATACCGCAGGTTGTTTATCCCGATGCCCTTGATAAGGCCATGGTGGATTTTCAAAGTGAATATGCATTATAGCAGTCCTAAGGCAGTTGGCAGCCTGTTTAGATGCCTGGCAGCCACCCATCGGAAAGTTTTGTTTCCCATCTTCTGTCTTATTTTCGCAAAGGTGACTCGCTCAACACTCTTTAAATTATTTAGTCTAATATAAGACTGGAAGAGGCGAGGAAGACAAGTCCATTTGTCTCCTTTATGCTTTTGGCTCCCGAAGCGGCAGCATCTCTGATATCCCGGGGAGAGCTGTAGATGGGCCGAGGGGGACGGCCCCGGGGCCCCGAACAGGCTGGCTTGGTTATTAAAGAATTCCATGGAACTGCCGAGACTCCGGCAGACGGCAGATTTAGCCAACCCGATCGAGGATGACTGGAGGAAATGACACTGTCTCTACCTTGCAGTCTGGATGCATTTGCCAAAAGAACTCCCAAGACAAAACTTAATTTTAAACTGAATTTTGTTTATTTGCAAAGGAAAATGATCTTAGTATTAAAAAAATACTTGATGTATTTAAAATATTAAACTTGCTCAAGTGAGGCATTAAAAATTTGGAAGAAAAATAAATGATATAATCAAGAACTGAAAAAACATATTTTTTTATAATTAACAGCTCATTTTGAGCTAATTATATACAATTACCAAAATCTAATTGCAATTTATTCTCTATTATCTGTGGGAAGAATCACAGGCAAGGGAGCTCGCATCACTGGCTTCTTACATCAGTGCTGTAGAAAGAGAACAAATACATGAGTCCATAATGGAAAACAAAAGCCAAGAGGCTAGCACAGCTGTGCCAAACTATGGAAAGGTAATTGTATTCAGAAATGAGGTGTCTCCTTTAAAAGTCACAGTTAGTTCCCTTAGGGCAGCATTTTCTCTCTTCCTTTCTTCCTTTTCCTTTCTTTTCCCTTTTTTCCTTTTTCTTTTTCCTTTCCTTCTTCTACCTTCCTTCCTTCCTTCCTTCCTTCCTTCCTTCCTTCCTTCCTTCCTTCCTTCCTTCCTTCCTTCCTTCCTTCCTGCCTTCCTGCCTTCCTGCCTTCCTGCCTTCCTGCCTTCCTGCCTTCCTGCCTTCCTGCCTTCCTGCCTTCCTTCCTGCCTTTCTTCGTGCTTTCCTTCGTGCTTTCCTTCCTTCCTTCCCATCTTCCTTCCTTCTCTCTTTCTCTTTTATCCTCTCTCTCTTTCTCTCCTTTCTTTTTTTCTGTCCTCAAAGAGGATCCTGCAAAGCAATCATGGAGCAGAGTTGATTTTTCTGGTTTACTTGGGACAAGCTTTAAAAGTGTTCTTCAGACAGTTTCACAACAACAGCAACAGCAGCTATTATATTCAGCACGTCGGCTAGCCACAGTGGCCCTTTTGTCATTTCTCTCTTCCGGCAGATGAGATTCTCGACATTTGTGCTTGGACCGATCCAAGGACAAACCTCTCCTCCCTGCCTGAAACTGATGGAGGAGATCAAATCTTCACTGCATTCTTTTCTGTAACTCTTAATCCAGAGGTCAGTCCATTTGAAGTAGAACCATTGTAGCATGTTTTCATCTTCTGGAGAGATTTCTTCTTACCGTGGACAGAAGTTAATTTGGTTGGAATTTGGGGGTTCCTCTCCCCCTAACCGCCTCCACTCCATCCAGAAACCTTACGGTCCCTCTTTCAACAGGAAGCAATCTGCTGACCTCTCACCCACGTCCTTACCTCTGGCCTGGAGTGCCCTCCCTCCTCATATCCAACAGACAATTACTCTCACCACCCCTTCAAAGCCTTACTGAAGGTGTATCTCATCCAAGAGGCCATCCCTGACTAAGCCTCCTTTCCTCTTCTTCCCACTCCCTTCTGTGTTACCCCATCTTGCTCCCTTTATTCACCCCTCTCAGCCCCACAGTACTTATCTCCATATCTACAATTTGTATTATTGTCTGTCTCCCCCTCTGGACTGTAGGCTTGTTGTAGGCAGGGAATGAGTCTGTTATATTGTACTCTCCCAAGTGCTTAGTACAGCAGTGCTCTGCACACAGTAAGCACTCAATAAATACAAGTGACTGACTGACTGACCGATAAACCTGGTGGCCACCATCCCAAAGTAGAAGCAATAGGAGGAAAGAGAAGAGCGGAGAGGAAGGCTGGACAGTCTCTTCCTCTACTTCTCTTCTAATTGGCCACCACTGCCCCAGTGGTCAGTTCCTGGAGCTTGGGTGATTCTCCCAGTGCTTTCCCTGCGGGAACCCCACAACTTTTGTCCAGGGCGCTCCGTGGCCCAGGCTGTCCCCCTGGTAATTCTACTGACATGGTCTAGGCCACCAGTGCCCTCTAGGCCACCAGTGCCCTCCACCATGCTCCGAAGTAGATTAGAAACCACTCCAGCATCAGGTTCTGGTGCTCTTCTCTGTTCTGCTGTGCTCTGGAGCTGGACTGGGGGTCCTCCCCATCTGGGCCAGGAAAATGGGATTCCCACCATCACACCTCATCCAGGTGGTAGGAGTCCCTCCTTCCCTCCTTCCTCCCTTTTTCCTCTCTGACCATATTTTCCCCTCTCCTTTCCTTCTTCCCTCTTCCTTCCTTGCCCCATCTCACTACTGTATCCTGCCTCCCCCTTTCCCTTCTTTTCCCCTTCCCCTTTTAGCCATTCCCTCTTTTCCCCTCTCCTTTTCCACTCTCTTCTTTCCATTTTCCTTTCCCCTCCCTTTCCCCCCTCTTTCATTGTTTCCATGTCTTTCCCTTTCCCTTTCCTTTTTCTTCTCTTCTCTCTGTTTCTCTGTCTCTCTGTCTCTCTCTCTCCTTCTCTCCTCCTCTCCTCCACTAGACCTCATCCCATTATCCCATTTTTGGCTACTACCTAAGGTAACCAGACTTAAATCTCCTTCTTAGTCTCTTTCAACATTTCCATCAATTTGGCTTATTACAAACAAGTTGTGATCACCCTGTCAGTGGCAAATAGCTTGCTAGTAATGTGCTGTCAAACTAAGAAAATTCTATAAACTGATACCAAGGTAAAAAGTAGTAGTAATAATAATTGAGGTATTTGTTAAGCACTTACATATGCCCAACACTGTACTAAGCACTGGGGTACATTCCACCTTACTCAGGTTGGATACAGTCCCCATCTTTTAATGATGATACTGTTAAGCACTTACTACGTGCCAGTCACTTTACTAAGCACTGAGTAGATACTCACTAAATGAGATTGAATACAGTCCATGTCCCAGATGGAGCTCACAGTCTCAGTCCTCATTATGCAGATGATGTACCAAAGACACAGAGAAGTTAATTGACTTGACCAAGATCTCTCAGCAGAAAAGTTGTGAAGCCAGGATTTGAGTCTAGGCCCTGTTACTCCCAGGCTCTTTCCATTAGAACACGCAACTTATCATTTATTGAGGTTCACCATACCAGGCCCTTGGGAAGTACAAAATTACGAAGTGACATGTACCCTACCCATGAGAAACTTCACTTCGAACATCTCCCCACTCTTTAAAATCATCTAATGGTGAACCATTCCTCTCCACATCAAGAAGAAAATCCTGACCTTCAGCTGAAGACATTCAATCAGCTCTCCCCCTCCTACTTTACCTTGCTAGTCTTCCACTATAACCTGGCCCACACACATCACTCCACTAATGCCAACCTACTTACTGTGTCTCAATCTTGTGATTGATCCTTTGATCCCATTCTCCCTCTGGCCCACGACTTCCGCCCCATCATGTTTGACAGACCACTATTCTTCCCCACATCAAAGCCTTGTGAAATCACATCTCATCCAGGAGGCCTTCCCTGACTGATATTTTATCTCCCCACCCTATTTCTCTCCTTACTGCACCTTCAACCCCTCCGCATCACCTATGCACCTGAGTCCTCACCCCCTAAACACTTACCCAAGGTAGTACTTACCTCCCTTTTCCCTCATAGCTCTTATCTTCAAGCCTGGTTACTGCCCCTTACCTGTAACTTATTTTAATACTCTAGATTGCAAGCTCATCATGGGCAGGGATTGTTCCCAGGCATTTAGGTACTGCACTCTGCACAAAATAAGCAGTTGATAAACATGATTGATTGATTAATTGATAGGTTGATTGTTTGGAAGCCTGGGTGGGGAGGAGGAGACAGCCCTTGGAATAAGAACCTTTTGTGCCTGAGATCTGGGCCAGGGTGTTTTTTTAAATCATAGCCATTGAGTGTTTACCATGTTTCATGCACTGACCTAAGCGCTGGGGGAGGTACAAGTTAATCGCGCTGGACACGGTCCCTGTCCCACAAGGGGCTCACAGTCTAAATGGGTAGGAGAACAGGTACTGAATCCCCATTTTGCATCTGAGGAAACTAAGCCACAGAGAAGTTAAGTGACTTACCCAAGGTCACACAGCAGGCAAGTGGCAGAGCTGGGATCAGAACCCACATCCTCTGGCTTCCAAGCCCATGCTTTATCCACTAGACCATGCTGCTTCGTGGTTTTGCAGGACACTTACCAAATTTGGGGGCCTGGATATGGCCATGGCAACCAGTTCTTTGCCAACCAATCCCGTACACCTAAATCTTGATTGACATCATGACATTAAATTTGAGAATGTAGTTTCTCTTTAGTTCGAAAATAAGGAGGAAGGAAAACTGCTGCGATTTTAAAGAAATACATCTTCAACAATAGAAACAGAAATTCTCAAGAGTGTGAGGTTAAAAGGAGACCTTTTCACCCCTCTGTGAAAATTCCTCTTTACAGCAATCAAAGAAAGATTACATCCTGCCATGCTAATGTTTCTTTTAAAGGAGTTTCTATTTAGAAGTGTTCATTCTTGGATGCTAATGCAAGGAACACCTGCACATGTCTAATCCACGTGTATTAGTGGAGTATGTCAGAATCCTGGCAAGTGAAAGACTACTTGGTGATCATGGGCCTGGGAGTCAGAAGGTCATTGGTTCCAGTCCCAGCTCTACCTCTTGTCTGCTACGGGATCTCGGGCAAGTCACTTCACTTCTCTGTGCCTCAGTTACCTCATCTGTAAAATGGGGATTGAGACTGTGAACCTCACGTGGGACAGGGACTGTGTCCTACTTGATTTGCTTGTATCCACCCCAGCGCTTAGTAGAGTGCCTGGCATATATCAAGCTCTCAACAAATACCATCATTATTATAATTATCATTACTGTCCATGTTTTCAATTAAAAGGAAACAAAGCTCTTTTTTTGAGGATGAATTTAATACTTCTGAAAGGAAGAGTGTTTTGGGTTTTTCAAAGTGGGGCCTGCAGTTGGGAGTAACGTGACAAAATCTACATTCATCCATCCGCCACGGGCTGCCAAACAGCTCCGGCTTGTAGCAACCCCTGTTTTCCGGCAGAAGGAATCGCCAACAATGCCAAGCTGTGGGGCGACTTAATGATTCGAACAAATGGCAGTGGAGGAGGATGAGACCACCAGACCCAATTCAATTTGTGAGCTGTAGCCGGGTCTCTCGGGCAGCCTCCGAACCTGTTTCTTCGGTGCAATTTGCTGCTTTAGCAGATTGATGGAATTCAGCCTGGGGAAAAAAAAGAAAAATATATCAACTACTCCTTCAAATTGTTCCTGGAATTTTCTTCACTTTCTGTCGCTTTGAAATCATACCCAGTCATTGAAATGAAACAGCCATGCTCTCCCTCCCATCTACCCCTGACGATTTCACATTGGTGTTTTTCACACACGGAAATTGGAAATTTGCGAGGTGAATCATTATTGAAATGGTAATTAATAGATATGTAGGAAATGCTGAGGTAGTATTGTCTGCCTTTCTGGCTCTCTCTAACTGGGAGAGGTCCAGACGCAGGGTTGTGTGGCCACAAAGAAAAATGCACCATCTACAGAAATTACAGCTCCTTAATGCAGACAGCCGCCACGGCCTGTGGTTAAGTAACAGAAGCCTGGATCTGAATTGCATAAATGCTGCTGCCTCACCTAGTGCCTGTGAACAGAAAGAATAGCCCTTATTCTCAACCCTGTGGAGAGGGCTTTACTCCTAAACTGTAATGAAATTCTTATTTCAGGAGCCCCTTTTTTCTGAGTTGCCAATGTTCTTTATCTGGGAGGTGGGAGGAAGGGTGTCTAAAGGCTTCATTGCCACCTGAGGCTGCTTTCTTTGATAACCTCTTTCTCAAGTTCGGTTTGAGCCAGAAAAATGTGAGGATTGTGGGCAGCGACAGAGTCTACCAACTCTGTTACATTGTACTCTCCCAGGTGCTTAGTAGGGTGCTCTGCACACAGTAAGTGCTCAATATATACGATTGATTGATTGATTGACAGATTTTCAAGAGTTGGGGTCTTCTAATTCCATTGTTGTTGAGCCTTTTTTCTAAATCGTGCCGGTGCACTTCTGAGCATCAGACCCTTAGGTTGGCAGACCAGGGCATTCTGGGACAGTGAACAGTTCATCCATGGGCTCATTCTGTAGGGAACAGAGCAGCCAGGTCTGGCATTTGCAAAGAACTCCGGGTAGTCTGGGAGGGTGGCACTGGGGAACACTTGGGGAACGGACAGCCTCTGGCAGATAGTCACAGCGCCTTTGGTAGTCCTGACCTGCTGACTCTGAATTTTTCCCAAGCCCCGTATTTGCTGGCCCTGGTGGCATGCAAACTTTTCCTGTAAAAGCTGTTTGGTACTATGACAGTCCACAGTATGAAGGGCAGGACTATTAATGACCGGAGCCCAGATGATGGAAAGAACTGTATTTCTTGTCTTCCCCCTTCTAAAGGGGAATAGTTTTACTATACTTTGCACACAGGGAAGATTTTTTTTTCCCCTCAGGGAGAAGAGAGTAGCAGGGCACTGAGAAGTAGCATGATATAATGAAAACAGGACTGGCCTGGGTGTCAGAATATCTGGGTTCTAATCCTGATTCTGCCACTTGTCCTCTGTGCCTCAGTTTTCTCACCTGTAAAATGGGGATTCAATATCTGTTCTCCATCCTTCTTAGACTGTGAGCTCCATGTTGAGCAGGGACTCTGTCCGACCTGATTACCTGGTATCTACCCCAGGGCTTAGGACAGTGCTTGGCCAACAGTAAGTACTAGAAGCAGCGTGGCTCAGTGGAAAGAACCCGGGCTTGGGAGCCAGAGGTCATGGGTTCGAATCCTGGCTCTGCCACTTGTCAGCTGTGTGACCGTGGGCAAGTCACTTAACTTCTCTGTGCCTCAGTTACCTCCTCTGTAAAATGGGGATTAACTGTGAGGCTCACGTGGGACAACCTGATTACCCTATATCTACCCCAGCACTTAGAACAGTGCTCTGCACATAGTAAGTGCTTAACAAATACCAACATTATTATTATTATTATTACTTAACAACTGCCACAGTTATCATAATGAAAAGTAGGAACAGTAGGTATTTTAAAAGCAAATATTTAATACTGACTCATAGACCTTTGTTCGACCGTATTGTTATTGTTAACTGCATCTAGTAGGCACAGTGTTCAAGGCACTATACTCAGGGTTGGAGTGGTTACATGAAACTCAATACAGTCCCGCTTTCTGACCTGTAAGGGGCTCAGAATCTGAATGGGGCGATCACCTTTTAAATGTTCTAGAAGCTGATGTGGAGGATTCTGCATGTCCTGTACTCAGTTCTGCAAGATTGGGTCTTAGCTTTCAAGGGGCTGGATTGGAAGATGGAAGGGAAGACAAGAGGGTAGGGGAAGAGAGGAGAGCAGAGGAAAAGAGAGGAGGGGAGTGGAGAGGCGAGGAAGGGAGAGGAGGGGAAAGAAGAAGAGAGGAGGGGAGAGGAGAGGAGGAAAGAGGAGAGGAGAAGAGAGGAGGAGCTGAGCTGCAGGCTGCACCTCCAGCCTCCAAACTAGATCCCAGAGGTCCCATGGACAGGAAAATAATAATAATAATAATTCCATGATACCCCAATATTTGTATAGCATTTACTGTTTGCCAAGCACTAGCCCAAGCTCTGGGCTAGATTCAGGATAATCAGGTCAGACATGATCCCTGTCCAAACCAGGGCTCAAGGTCTAAGGGGGAGGGAGAACAGGTATTTAATCCCCATTTATTAGTTGAGGGAACTGAGGCACAAAGAAGTCAAGTGACTTGCTCAAGAACACACAGCAGGCAAGCGGTGAATCCAGAATTAGAACTCAGTTCTCCTGACTCCCAGCCCTGTGTTCTGTCTTGTGCTTCTCAGGAGGAGTGCCAGGCTGGGTGGTTATATGGGTAAAGGTACATTTAGTAATAATAGTGGTATTTGTTAGGCGTTTACTATGTGCCAAATGCTGTACTAAGCTCTGAGGTAGATATAATTAATGTGGATTGGACACAGTCCCCATCACACATGGGACTCTGGGGTCTAAGTAGAAGGGGGAGTAGAAGAGAACTTGCGGGGGTTCAAGTGTGGTTTTTCAATCAAGATGTACAAGTGTCGCAAGAGTTCTGTGATAGGATGGAAAAACATCAGATGTTAGGAAAGACTGTTTTTAATTAGCATTGGCTGGAACTTACTTCGCACTAAATTGTAAACTCCTTGAGGGTGTAGCTCATGTATACTAATTCTGTGCTACTCTCCCAGGCAAATAGTACAGTAAGTGCTCAGTAAATGCTACTGATTGATGATTGAATAATTAATGAAAATGCCAGACTCCAGGGGACAGAAGCTATTGCTAGGTAAAATTAATAATCAAAAAGTTTTTCACCCCTTACTGTCTCTGGTCACAACTACATTGACCTCAACTTAGCCACCATAACCTTAGCTTGGCTTAGATCAGTAAGCAGTATCTATCGAGAGTCTTTCTGGACACAGTTCTGTGATAGATAAACCCTCCTTTCTGGCAAAACAAAGGGAACATGTTCAAAATCCCAGCCTTGAACTCTCTTGTAGAAGTAAGAGAAGCAGAATCTGTCCACGTTCATTGTCCCACAGGTTTCTCACTTCTTAGCCAGAATGAGTGGCTGTGAGTGCTTTACTGTGGGTGGGTGACTGGGTCTGCAGACCCGGAGGTTACATCTCTGACGGTGCTGGTTTGAGTGAGACCCACAGAGAAGATAATCTTGGATTGTGCTGGACTGATTTGTTTCCCCGCTCCCATGGAGGGGAAGATTGATTTGTGGGGGAGGAGTTGCTTTTGCTATCTGGCTTTCCTTTCCTTGAAACTCAGCACCTTCAAGCCTTAATCCTTTAACCTTGAGTGTGAGCACCCAGGCTCCTCAAGGATTCCGCCCTTTTGATGGTAAGAGAACTTCCTTTGTTGTACCACGAGGCTGGACGTGGCACGAAGAGAGATGGATCTGCAGGCGGTTTATTGTCTTTTCACACAACAAAGAACTATAAACAGGGATTTAGTGGGGATTAGGAACCCTCTGGAAAGTGTGGGGTATTTCTAGGTGCAGGAGAGAAGGAGGTAATGCTGGCCAGCGGAACTGGGTTATCTTGCCAGCTGAGGATGGGGTGACCAGCTTCCTCCCCCACGCCGTGCTGGTGATCGTTCAAGCCTCCGCCTTCAGTGGCCGGAGCCGGTCCTGTTCCCAGTCCAGTGCTCTTCCCCCAGCAAGCACGCGATAAATACCATCGATGGATTGATTGATTGAAGGCCGAGGGTGGGCTCGACAGCCCATTAAAGGGCAGCGTTTGTGGAAGCAACCACTTGCTTACTCTACTGGCATAAAGAGGGCTTTGGTGGGCAGCAGGGGGAATTCACACTGCTGCATTTTTATAGGGTCATTAATTATATGTTATAAGGCAGCAAAGCATGGCATTCCTAATTCAGTGAATTCCATTATGAATGGCCTTTTCATCTTCTTCAGCTCATTATGTTAAATGCATGTGACCCGAAGTCGAGCTAAAGTTATTGTTCGGGTTAACTTTCTTTAAGTGGATGCCCTAATTTGAGAGAAAGTATAATTTTTCTTTTTTTTGGTCATCCAGTGTACATTTGAGCAGTATTTTGAGCTAATTTGAGGCGAGTCCCAAACCGATTTCCTATCCCAGGAGAGTGTCATGGAAGTTTTTTTGGTTGCATGCTGTGATTTACCCCGATATTCTGGTGGTGCCCTCTGGGAATGGCAGGCTCTTATATCTGGATCCTTGGACTTCATTTTCTGTAAGCAATTACCACCCCTGCTCAGAGTCCTATATTAGCTGTCCAGCCACTAAATACCCTTCTTCCATGAAATGACAATAAGAATAATCGTAATGATAATTACAGTCTTTTTAAGTGTTTACAGTGGGCCAATAGCTTTGTTAAGTCCTCGGGATAGATAGACACTAGTCAGATTGGGCACAGTCCCTGTCCCATACAGGCCTCACAGTCTAGGTGAGGAGGAAGAAGAACTGGTATTTTACAGATGAGGAAACTGAGATCCAGAAATCTTTTCAATTTTCCTTCATGCTCCATGTCCTGTCTTTGTACTTTCCACACTCCACCCATCTTCTCTACTCTTCTTTACTTGTTTTGGCTAGAACGCTGTTAAGGAATTTGGGAATGTTCTTTCAACAACATACCACTGGAGAAGCAGCATGGCCTAGAGGATAGAACATAGGCCTGGGAGTCAGAAGGACCTGGTTTCTAATGCTGGTTCTGCCACTTGTCTGCTGTGCGACCTTGGGCAAGTCACTCCTCTTCTCTGTGCCTCAACAACCTCATCTGTAAAATGGGGATTAAGACTGTGAGGCCCATGTTGGACATCGACTGTATCTGACCTGATTATCTTGTATCTACCCCAGTGCTTAGATCAGTCCCTGGCGCATAGTAAGTGTTACTATTAACAAATACCATTATTACTAATAATTACCATTAACAAATTGACAAAATAAAACTATCAGGATAGAACAAAGCGAAATGTTTGAAGAAGCAGTCCTTTCATTCAGTCGTATTTAATAATAATGTTGGTATTTGTTAAGCACTTACTCTGTGCAGAGCACTGTTCTAAGCGCTGGGGTAGATACAGGGTAATCAGGTTGTCCCACGTGAGGCTCACAGTTAATCCCCATTTTACAGATGAGGTAACTGAGGCACACAGAAGTTAAGTGACTTGCCCACAGTCACACAGCTGACAAGTGACAGAGCTGGGAGTCGAACCCATGACCTCTGACTCGGAAGCCCAGGCTCTTTCCACTGAGCCACGCTGCTTCCCCGAGCTTTTTACTGAGCTATTTCAGCTTTCAGCTATTTCAGCTATTTTACTGAGCTTTTTCAGCTATTTACTGACTGCTTATTGTGTGCAGAGCACCATACTTAAGTGCTTGGGGGAGTATAATGCAACAATTAACAGACACATTTCCTGACCACAAGGAGCACGTTTTTCTCTACAGAGGTTTTGGTAAGAACCTAATCCCTGTGCCATAGGAGGACTAAGGGTACCTCACAGAAACCCCATGTTTTAATCTTCTCATTGCTTGTTCCCATGGGCAAGGTCAAGCCTTTCAGGCCCCTCCCAGGTCTTCTGGTCTCTCTCTGGGTCTCCTGGTCAGCTCTCTGTGGGTGGCCCCCACTGGGTATCCTCTGACAGGCTTGGAGAAATCCCCAGTCTGACTTCGGGCTGGTGGTTGCACTCTAGCTGGAGTAGCTCTGTCCCAGTGCCCAGTGGTAGTCCTACACAGGCACAACAAGCCAAGCCCCGGCCCTTGGAGAACAGTGGGCCACAAGAAAAACCATCCCTCTTTTCACCGGATAGTTTTGCTTCATCCTCAGCCCCTCCACAGGGCGCTGGTTAGCATCCTAAAGGCCCTGGTCCCAGCCATGTAATCTGTTCTTGAGACCAGCTCTCTCCTGCAGGGCTGATTGCTATGATGGAGTATTTGTATTTAGACAGTCACCATGGTCTCTAGACATATTTTGCAGAGTTAAGAGAACATTACCAACTGATTCAAAAAGGACATTAGCTTGCTGACAAAATTGCCAGCCTTTCCGCATGTGGGAGCCTCGATTGCCCCCTTGGAGAGAAGCCACTCGGTTTATTGCTTTGGCTCATTTGAAAATGGAACAAGCGTCCTAGGACACAAGATGACAAACTCTCTTGAAATCAGCAGTTGAGATACTCCACACAAAGTTAAGAGCCTGTGGGCCACCAGTTAGTTAGTTCTTTAGAAAGAGTTAGTTATGATCAGCTGGTCCAGTCTTTCCAACTAATGATTTAGGGGACGTCTTGTAACCCTATATTATGATGAGGGTTTGTCAATCAATTAGTGGTATTTACTGAGCACTTCCCATGGGCAGAGCACTTTTCTAAGCACTTGAGAAAGTATAACATGACATAATTAACGGACATATTCCCTGCTCATAATGAACTTTTATTGAGCAAAGAAAGGGCTGTGATATGGCTGAGTTGTGTACTCCAAATGCAGGCCTTCCAATCCATTACTTTTTTTAAAAATTGAATTTGTTAAGTACTTACTATGTGCAGGCACTGTACTAAGCACTGGGGTAGATGTGAGCTAATCAGGTTGGACACAGTCTGTGTCCCACGTGGGTCTCACAGTCTTAATCCCTGTAACTGGGGCACAGAGAATTTAAGTGACTTGCCCAAGGTCACACAGCTAACAAGTGGCAGAATGGGGATTAGAACCCAGGTCCTCTGACTCCCAGGCCCATGCTCTTTCCACTAGGCCACACTACTTCTCTAGCTGCTTGTGATCTCATTTGTTTTAATCAAGGACTATTCATTTACAATGAGACGATGCGTGTCCTCCACAAAAGTGAGTGATGTAGTGTCCATCCGGTCCTGTCACCATCTGGCCGGGTATTGCGCATTCACAGTACAGAAAGAGGTATCCAGAACACCCATGCACTTAGACCCATCTGCGAAATGTTTGATGAATAAAACGCACCACAAAGGCACAGAAACACATTGAGAAAGGAGCCCAGTGCGACACATTGCCGTTTTAGTGTATTTGGCCCCTAGTACGGTTTCATGTCCAGAATTTTTTAACTTTGGAATGGTTAGGAGGAAGCTGGAAATGCTGACAGTAGCAAACCACACATCTCTCACTATGTGGGGAATTCGAGAGCAAAGGACAGTTTGTGTGCTAAATACAAATATTAGCATTGAAGTAGCATGATCAATTTCACTTAGGCTGGCATCAGCATGGTAATTAAAGGCTTCCACTCCATCCTTTCCATGTGAGGTGGTACCCAGGTAGGGTAGGATTCTCGGCAAAGTGGGGATTGGTGCAGATCTATACGATTGCTCTAAATCCATAATGCTGCCTGAGTAAGAACTGACTGCGCTAATTACTGATCCATTTGGACATTTTCTTTCAGCCCTGCTGAAACGATATTTTTCCAGTCGGCTCTTTCTGTTACCCTCTCGTTTATCTTCAGTGGATTGTGGTTCTGTGAATTTGACCCCCCGGCAAAAGATGGATTTTAAAATTGCTATTCATTTGCTCAAAGCTGGCTGCTATCAAAAGCTGTGAACCTGTTCCAAGACTCCCGTGGAGGACCCGGTTCTCTATACTTACTGTCTTATCGAGGGAATAACAACACAAGGGGTCCGGCTCTTGGTTTTTACCAGAGGCCCATTGGTAATGAGCCTACTTGGCTTTGCCGTTCCTGCCTGGTAATCAGAGGCCCGAGGAAAACTTCTTTTCTCCACTTGGAAGAAGGATTATGGGGAGAGTGCATCGTCCAGGATTGACTGGCCTACCTTGACTCTACACCCAATCTATCAATCAATCAATCACATTTACTGAGCACTTACTGCAGGCAGAACACAGTACTGACCTCTTGGGAAAATGCAATATAGCAGACTCGGTAGACACATTCCCTGTCCATGAGGAGCTCACAGTCTAAATGGGGAGACAAATACAAATATGAATGAAAGTATTACAGATAGGGACATAAGTGTTGTGGGTGCTGAGAGAGGGGAGAAATAAAGGAAGCAAATCCAGCCCTCAAGACACCCGACTGGAGGGCCTGGGTCACTGTCTAGTGGACACCAAAGTGGCCCAGAGAATTAACCAGAATTTAAAGGTAAACTCTCCAAGAATGGTGTTTTGCTTCTGAGGACTGGGTGGGTTTCCACTGGGGTGAGAACAAAGGTGGTGGTTACTGGGGAACATCAAACCAAGTGAGTGACACGTATTGAGTGAGAAGCAGCATGGTGTAGTGGATAGAGCATGGGCCTGGGAGTCAGAAGGTCATGGGTTCTAATCTCACCTCTGCCACTTGTCTACTGTGTGACCGTGGGCAAATCACTTCACTTCTCTGGACCTCGGTTACCTTATCTGGCAAATGGGGATTGAGATTGTGAGCCCCACTTTGGATAGGGACTGTGTCCAACCTGATTTGCTTGTATCCACCCCAGCGCTTAGTACTGTTCCCGGTACAAAGTAACTGCTTAACAAATACCATGGTTATTATTATCATTGTTATTGTCATGACCATGGTATTTGATGAGAATCCAATGGTGAGAGTCGGCAGGCTTTCAACTTGGTTCCGACATACTGATTGGGTCATGTTATTGTCAAAGTTTTGACGCTGAGCCGGTTTTTCTCTGGCCCGGGTTGACAGTTTTACCATCTTGAGGCTGATGAATGGTTAAAAAAAAAGCAAGGGCATCAGAGTCCCGTTTGCCATATCCCCATGTAGCCACCACCTGGTCGTGTCTGTGCCGTTTGCCCATAGAGCTTTTGAAGGAATTTGGTTTTTGGCTTTGGAGGCAGCTGGGAGAGAAGGAAACAATGAGGTAATGCGTAACTTCATCATTTCGCCAAGGACACTTTGAGGAAGAGGATGGAAGGTTATTTGCAGCACTGATTGTAGTGGTAATCCAGGGCCAAGTTGAAAAAAAAAGCAAGGGCATCAGAGTCACGTTTTGCCATATCCCCATGTAGCCACCACCTGGTCATGTCTGTGCCGTTTGCCCATAGAGCTTTTAAAGGAATTTGGTTTTTGGCTTTGGAGGCAGCTGGGAGAGAAGGGAACAGTGAGGTAATGCGTAACTTCATCATTTCGCCAAGGACACTTTGAGGAAGAGGATGGAAGGTTATTTGCAGCACTGATTGTAGTGGTAATCCAGGGCCAAGTTGACAATCATAAACCAAGGGCTTTCGCTGCAACCCTGACAATGGCTCAAGCCTCACGCAGAGAAGAAGGGAATGTAGGAAGAAGAGCAGCAGCATCTCAATGGTATTCTGAATATACCGGCAGAGACCAAGGCCAGTGCAGAACAGAGGTCTCAACCCCACCTTTTGCAGAAGTCGCAACCAGACCAATGGAAAAATTCTAGAGCCGTCGTATCTCAGGGCAACTCCGCTGGTGACTACCAGCAAGGAAGGGGTGTTCTATAGCTTTTCCTCCAACTGGGAAACAACAAAGAAAATGCTGCAAGTCTTCAAAGGCATCACCAACATCATCATTATCTCCCAATGGAGGGCTTGCGTGCACGTTGCAGAAACGATAATGCCACTTCACGGCTGGAGCCCTACTCAGCTTCTTCCCGGATCACATACTGAAGAACGGAGTTAGCGATTCACTCCCAGAATCTCAATGTGATTGTTGGACTATAACATGATGGAAGGCTGCATTATGTTCTAGGGATAGAATCTAAAGGACAGGCAGAGTCCTTGCTCACAGGGAGTTTTCAACAACCACGGAATACGCTCTTTCCTCTCCATCCAAACTGCTACCCCGTTAATCCAGTCACTTGTCCTATCCCGCCTTGATTACTGTATCAGCCTCCTCGCTGACCTGCCAGTTACCTGTCTCTCCCCACCCCAGTCCATGCTTCACTCTGTTGCCCAGATCATTTTTCTTCAGAAATGTGCAGGCCTTGTTTCCCCATTTCTCAAGAAACTCCAGTGGTTGCCCATCTACCCATGGGGATGAAGACTGTGAGCCCCACGTGGGACAAACTGATTACCCTGTATCCACCCCCAGCGCTTAGAACAGTGCTCTGCACATAGTAAGCGCTTAACAAATACCAAAAATCCACCTCCTCATCAAACAGAAACTCCTCACCAATGGCTTAAAGCATTCAGTCACCTTGACCCCTCCCACCTCACCTTGCCACTGTCCTACTACAACCCAGCCCACACACTTTGTTCCTTTAATGCTAATCTCACTTTACCTTAATTTTGTCTATCCTACCGCCACCTTCTCACCCACATCCTGCCTCTGGCCTGGAACACCTTTCCTCCTCATATCCGACAGGTAATTACTCTCCCCCCTTTGAAAGCCTTATTGAAGGCTCATAGAAACTCCGTTCCATCGGCTTTAAAGCACTCGATCACTTTGATCCTTCGTATTTTACCTCACTGATTTCCTGCTAACAATGCTACCCACTCACTTTGCTCACTCTCCCAAGCACTTAATACAGTGCTCTGCACACGGTAAGTGCTCAGTAAAGATCTGATTGGCTGCCTGACTGATGAAGAGGATAAATTAGGATGTTGGGAGCTGATATCCACGATGGCAGCCATAGCACAGCTCCTCGAGCCCCCCGTTGCTTCTCTGAGAGACAGAATAGTGCAATAAATGGACCACTGGTCTGACTCAGAAGTGGCCTGGCTTTTGACCTTATGACCACAAGAGGTGACTGGATTCTAAGCAGCATAGCCCTTTCTAATAATAATAATAATAATGATAATAATATTTGTTAAGCCAGGGAGTCTGCTGTCCCTGATTCTCCAACCAGTTTATGCGGCTGTCAGAATTTCATATCTCCCATTATTTGCTGTAGCAATAGAAATCAAATGGACTTTTTCTATTCCTGGAATCTAGCTCTAGCAGATACTCCTTTTTTTTTTTATGGTATTTGTTAAGCACTTAATATGTGCCAGGCACTCTAATAAGTGCTGGGGTAGATTCAAGCTAATCAAGCTGGACACAGTTCCTGTTCTACATGTGACTTACAGTCTTAATCCCCATTTTACAGATGAGGTGGCTGAGGCCCAGAGAAGTAAAGTGACTTGCCCAAGGACATGCAGCGGAAAAATGATGGAGTCAGGGTTAGAACCCAGGTCCTTCTTACTCCCAAGCCCCTATGTTATCTCACTAGGGCATGCTACTTCTGTATGTTCCAGGGATATCCCAAGTGACAGATTGGTCCTGCAGAACTTTGAGGAAAGTTAAGCTTTTGCTTTTTCCCTTTGAAATCTTTGCTCTTAGAGGAATCCAGAATTTTCAGTTGGTCTTAGCCAAGATTCTTTTTTTTTCAACTGAGATTTCGCATGCATAAGTGGGGCCAAGGGCCCACACATCTTGGCCTCATCTATTTTACAATGTAAATTAGAGAGCATAGCCCTGATCTGCTTGGCTGTAGTAAGCAGCAGGCCACATGAAATGTGCACTGGTTAAACATTAAATTGTTTCCCCAATCAACAGGTAAATCAACTCTTTTGTCCATTCCTAGGCCAAGCTACAATCGTGGTGCTGTTTCACTACTTAATCGGATTGCTATAGTGGGTCCTAGGAGGCGATGCTTAAAGATAAAAACTTTTGGTGGAGACAAGGCCATAAGCCATAAGCCATGCCATTTTGGGTCATCCAGCCAGTGTTCTGTTTCTGTCAGGAGCTCTAAAGGATAGTTATGTTCCTTACATTCATTCTTATGGTTCAGCAGGTTCATCCAGCACCTACTTTCCCCACCTTTAAAGCCTTATTTTTTGTGGTATTTTTTAAGCACTTACTATGTGTCAAATCCTGTTCTAAGTGCTGGGGTTGGTATAAGTTAATTAGGTTGGATAAATGGGGCTTACAGTCTAAGTAAGCCTAAAATCACATCTTCTCCAAGAGGCTATGAAGCCTATGAAGCCCTTCTTTCCCCTACTCTCATTCATTCATTCATTCATTCAATAGTATTTAGTGAGCACTTACTATGCGCAGAGCACTGTACTAAGCTCTTGGAATGTACAAATCAGTAATAATCTCTCCCTTCAGTGTCACCTATTCACTTGGATCTCACTCAATATTCACTCCACCTTCAGTCCCACAGCACTTATGTACATATTCATAATTTATTTTAATGTCTGTCACCCCTCTAGACTGTAAGCTCCCTGGGGATGGGAACAAATCTACCAACTCTATTGTATTGTACTCTCCCAAGTACTTAACAGAGTGCTCTGCACATAATAAGTGCTGAATTGATTGATTAATTGTTCCCTAACTTCTTTCTCGTATTAGAGAATACCGGAAGCCTTTTGGCCTAGTGATTACATTTTCATTAATTCATTCAGTCATATTTGCTGAGTGCTTACTGTGTGCAGAGCACTGTACTAAGAGAAGCAGTGTGGCTCAGTGGAAAGAGCACAGGCTTTGGAGTCAGATGTCATGGGTTCGAATCCCAGCTCTGCCACTTGTCAGCTGTGTGACTCTGGGCAAGTCACTTAACTTCTCTGTGCCTCAGTTACCTCATCTGTAAAATGGGGATGAAGACTGTGAGCCCCACGTGGAACAATCTGATTCCCCTGTGTCTACCCCAGCGCTTAGAACAGTGTTCTGCGCATCGTAAGCACTTAACAAATACCAACATTATTATTACTAAGCACTTGGGAGAGTACAATATAACAATAAACAGACACCTTCCCTCCCCACAAAGAACTTACAGTCTAGAGGGGGAGACAGACATAAATATAAATAATACTTTCATGCAGGACAGCACTACTTCTTTGCTTCCTTTGGGAAGCAGCCTGGCATAGTAGATAGAGCACAGGCCTTGGAGCCAAAAAGTCATGGGTTCTAATCCCGACTCCGCCACTTGTCTGCTGTGTGGCCTTGGGCAAGTCACCTGGCTGGTCTTTGCCTCAGTTACCTCATCTCTAAAATGGGGATTAAGACTGTGGGCCGCATGAGGACGAGGGATTGTATCCAACTCAATTTGCTTGTATCCACCCCAATGCTTAGTACAGTGCCTGACACATAGTAAACACTTAACAAATACCATCATCATCTTTCCGGTTTGAATAGATTCCTTGTGCCTCCCTGCTGCAGTCCACAGGGTTGTTTTTAATTTCTGAAATTTCTTGAACCTGAGTTACTCTTGAGCGAGCCTCTCAGTCAGCTCACCTTAACAGCAGCTGAGATTTGCTGAAGTGCACTTATCCACCGTCTTGGAATATGAAATCAAACTACAACATGATGAAAACAGTTTCTCATGTCCTGGCCCTCCCCGGCGACCTTCCACCATGCCTAGATTTTCCATCACAGTGCAATATCACCATGTCGCCTGTGTCCCAAGCCCCAAAACTGTCCTGCCTCCCTCCACGCTGCACATACAGATGCTGACAAATCCTCCAGTTTTTCCTCTGTAGCATCTCCTCAATCTACCCTTGCCTCTTTAAACCTCAGTGACAATCTCAAGATGGACTCAGTGTCTCTCTTACTCTCTCTTTCTATCTCTTACTCTTGCTCTCTCTTCTATTGCTCTCTCTTCTATTGCTCTCTCCTTCCTCAGAAAGATTTCATTGTCCACCATCAGACCTCTTTGTTTAGCATCTCATTTACGTCTCCCTTTTAAAAAAAACAAAATGGTATTTGTTAAATGCTTACTATGAGCTAGGCCCTGTACTAAGCACTGGGGTAAATACAAGTTAATTGGGTTGATCACAGTCCCTGTCCCATATAGGGCTCACAGTCTTATCCCCCATTTTACAGATGAGGTAACTGAGGCATAGATAATTGAAGTGATTTGCCCAAGGACATACAGCCAACAAGGGGCAGAGCCAGGATTAGAATCCGAGTCCTCTGACTCCCAGGTTGCTTAACTGATGGATTCCCCTCCATCCCCAAATCTATTCTCTTCATTTAAACTAATCCTGAAATACCAGCTACAATCAAGCTACAATATTTATTGAACACCTACTCAGTACAGGGCACCGTGCTAAACTTTTGGCAGAATACAGTTGTATTATTAGATTTGATTCCTTTCCTCAAGGAGCTTACAATAGGGAGCGGGAAATGAGGCATTAAGAGAAATTTCAGATAGGAGAAAGAAGGGAAAAGGTTAATGAACACAAGTTAGTGCCTAAGCACGGGGTTATCCCAAGATACAATGAGGCTATGTTCATTGAAAACATAGGTGTGCCATGTTTTCCTACATTTACCTTTTCCTATAGACTTTCATGGTATATATTGGGCTCAGTACCTGGCCCTTTGAAAAAAGGATATGAAATTCTTTTAAGTGCACTATACTGTTAAATTCGGCATCTCTAAACTATTGTTTAATCATTGCCAAAGTAATTCAAAACATAACTTCACAACATTAACTAAATGAGGAGTTGTATAGGGACTGTCTCTATCTGTTGCCGATTTGTACATTCCAAGCGCTTAGTACAGTGCTCTGCACACAGTAAGCGCTCAATAAATACTATTGAATGAATGAATGAACTTTGAGTTTCACTGAGAGGCTGAACTAGAAGCTTATTTTGCTTAGTGCATTTTCTACTTTAGTGAATAATCTGTCCAACTTAGCCTTAACAACAGCCTTCATAAAGTGCTTTGTATCAGGCCAACTCCTTCTAAACATCTTCATACTTTTCAACTCTTTCAATCAGGATTTTCTTCAGACATTTTTATAAATTCACCTATTTTTTTAAAAATCAATGACAGATTATTTTTTAATCCCAAATAAAATTTTAGTTGGTGGTGAAGTAACTATAGCCTCTTGTGAGTTTTGGCAGCTCGCAATGATGCCTTGGGTTGTAGAGTTATAGAACAAAACTGGCTGTATTCCTGGATTTTTGTATGTGACTATAACCTGGATTTTTGTATGTGACTACAACCTGGAGTAAAATATCGAGCAATAATGACCAAATCCCCAGGTCATATGTGCCGTGCTTTGGCTATAACCTGAGGTATGTGAGGTATGTAGAGGAGCAGCATGGCCTAGTAAAGAGCCTGGGCCTGGAAGCCAAAGGACCTCGGTTCTAATCCTGGCTCCACCACTTGCCTGTCACAAAACAGTTTTGTGACCTTGGGCAAGTCACTTTACTTTTCTGTGCCTCACTTTTCTTAACTGTGAAACAGAGATTCAATATTCGTTCTCCCTCCTATTTACACGGCGAGCCCCTTGTGGCACGGAGACTGCATCCGGCCTGATTAATTTACGTGTTCCCCAGTGCTTAGAACAGTGCTTGATATAGAGTAAGCACTTAACAAATATCATAACAATAATAGTAATAATGTTGGTATTTGTTAAGCGCTTACTATGTGCAGAGCACTGTTCTAAGTGCTGGGGTAGATACAGGGTAATCAGGTTGTCCCACATGAGGCTCACAGTCTTAATCCCCATTTTACAGATGAGGTAACTGAGGCACAGAGAAGTTAAGTGACTTTACCTCAGTCACACAGCTGACAATGTACGGAAGTGCCACAGGAGGTTGAGATGTCTTAAGTGCTTAGATGGTGCTAAAGTGCAGAAGAGGCAGTGGGAGGGGAGTGTAAATTGGGTAGATTGGAAATTAAATGGAGAAGGCCTCCTGGAGGAGATTTGATTTCAGAAAGCAGCATGGCCTAATGGATAAAGCCATTAGGAGGACCTGCGTTCTGATCCTGGATCCTCCACTTGCCTGTTGTGTGACCCTGGGCAAGTCATTTCACTCCTCTGGGCCTCAGTTCCCCCATCTGTAAAATGGGGATTAAGACTGTGAGTCCCATGTGGGACATGGACTATGTTCAACCTGATTAGCTTGTATCTACTCCAGCGTTTAGTGTCTGGCATAGAGTAAGTGCTTTATAAATACTTTTAAAAAAAATGAAGAGGCCTTGAAGGCAGGGCGAGTCAATCACGTGAAAGTGAGGTAGTGGTTTCCCTCCTTCCCCACCTTAAAGGAACATACAACTCCTGGGAGTGCCTCTCCCCTCATCCTTGAGACCCACAGTGTGCATTAATCCCTGGGTTTCTTTTATTTATGTGCTTGGTCAATATTTGTCCGGCAGCCGGTGTGTGTGTTTTATTTGTCTGGATCAAATGATCCCCGTCTTATTTTGACAGCTCCCACAGGACAGGGCCTGCCTGGACCTTTTAAACCCGTTTTGGGTGTGTGTCCACCCTGACTCCAAGAGCACCTAGGATGATGAGGGCCCAGAGGCAGGACCATTTCTTTGACAGGTGTCTAGTTCCAGCCAGTTCCAAGTCTCACTGAGTTCAGTAGCAAGTGTCTGGGCAAGTCCTTATTTTATTGTGAGGCCTAACTATTTAGGACAGTTGCATCTTTCTGATTTGTAGGGGAAATATGTTTTAATCAGTGTATGAGATTTACCAAGGGCTTACTGAGTGCATGATACTGTCTCAGGTGCTTGGGAGAGTTTTGAGATTTAAAGCGCTTGCAATAGTGGTAGTGATAATAGTAGAAGTAACATATATTGAATGCCCACTTGGTGTTTTCTGTTGTGTAGGGCGATACCTTTGAATCTATCCATGATGTTTGTCAAGAGCTTACTGAGCGCAAGGCACTGTCTTAAGTGCTTGGGAGATTTTTGAGAATTTAAGGGCTTCCAGTAGTATGGCATAGTGTATAGACCATGGGCCTGGGAGTCAGAAGGTTATGAGTTCTAATCCCAGCTCTTCCACATGTCTACTGTATGACCCTGGGCAAGTCACTTCACTTCTTTGCGCCTCAGTTACCTCATCTGTAAAATAGGGATTGAGGCTGTGAGCTCCACGTGGAACAAGAACTGTGTCCAACCTGATTTGCTTGTATCCACGGCAATCCTTACTACACTGCTTGGCACATAGTAAGTGCTTTACAAATGCCACAGTTATTACTGTTGTTAGTAGTAGTAACATATACTGAGTGCCCACTTGACACACTTGGCACTGTGCTAGTCTGTTTGGGAAGTACAGAATTCTGGACAAAAGCAGCATGACCTAGCAAAAAGAGCACGGACCTGGAAGTCAGAGGACCTATCAATCAATCAGTCAATCAGTTGTATTTATTGAACACTTATGATGTGCAGAGCATTTGGGAAAGGACAAAACAACAGACACATTCCCTGCCCATAATGAGTTTACAGTATATAGGGGGAGAGAGAGAGAGAGACATTGATATGAATACATAAATAATTTATAATATATAATTTAAAGATAAATGCTTTGGGGTTGAGGATGGGCCAAGTATCAAGTGTCTAAAGATCACAGATTGAAGTGCGTAGATAACACAGAAGACAGAACGATCCAGGGAAAGGAGGGCTTAATCGGGAAAGACCTCTTAGGAGGAGATGTGACCTTAGTAATGCTTTGAAGACTTGGGTTCTAATCCCAGCTCTGCCAATTGCTTACTGTGTGACCTTGGGCAAGTCACTGAATCTCTCTGGGCCTCAGTTCTCCTCTTCTCCCTCCTACTTGGACAGTGAGCCCCATGCTGGTCAGGGACTGTGTCCAGCCTAATTAACTTTTATCTACCCCAGCACATAGAAGAGTGTTTGACCCAGGGTTATCACTTAACAAATATCATAAAAAAATTATAAAGTCACCATATCCCTCTCCACAACGAGCTTTCTCTCTAATGGAGGAGACAGACATAAACAGTTTTGCAATTAAGGTGATCTAAATAAATAATTGAGGGTACACAAATACATGGTGCTACAGAAGGTTTAAATAAGTTCATAAGGGTGAGAAATGGCTCGTGAAATGAGACGGCATGTAAGTTTAAAAAATGTTTTGGTCAACAAATGAGCAAGATATGTGGCTCTAGATCCATTGGAAGAGAAAGACTCCAGAGAATTGGGACCTGGGAACCAATCAAAAGAACATTGGCTGTGATTGAAGAAGCGTTTGAAATCTAATTTTGATGAGGGAGGTTGATCAGGTGGGCTATTCGATGGCTAGCCCTGAACCTCCTTGGCTGCAAGGAGAGTTTAGCACATCAGTCAATGGGAAAAATTCCATCCAAGACCAACCCTCCCATTATATTAGATTGATTCATCTGTTGAATAGATAAAGCAAGGTAAATTCCATCGTAGTGTCCCCACATTCATTTAAAAATGAATTTAGTTGACTCTAAGTGGACATTTGTTTTTATTGTCTCAAAGAACTGACTTTTTCTCTATTAAGGCAGAATAATGTATCTATATGGTGCCCTAACTTGAACAGTACATAAAGATTAGTAAATAAGACCCCATTAAAAATACTTATAATGTAAGTAACATGAGTCCCAATAGCATTTCTAATGTCCATTAATGCTTATTCTGAGATCAGAGCTCATTTTACTGAGCCATTTAGTCAAACCGTGTGATTATTTAGAAAGTTAATTCATGCATACTAAAATCTAGTTTAAGTAATGCAGAGGGTAGGAGGTAAAACTCTATGGAGACGATAGTCCTTTTTGTTATTTAATGATCAGCCATAATTAACTTGCAAATTTGAAATAATTAGAACAAATTAAAGGTATTTAACTTTGCCTCCCTAAAGAAAAATTCAAATTGCACCAAATGCAGCTTTAAATTATTCAAGTCTCAGAGGTCTATGCTGGGATTTTTTTACAATGCCTTTTCTATGATGAGAATACCAATCTGCTTTTTGTCAGAAAGCATCCTATCAAGTAATTGTTCTTTGTGTCTAATAAATGACAGCTATTCTTCTTTGTAAAAGTATTTCAGTCTCTGAGGACTACATCAGCATTTCCGTGGCATTTTAATTCAATAAAACAAAAGGTTAATGTTTTTCTACTTTTTAAGGAATGCAAATACAAGCAGTGTTCCGTTGGTCCTGAATGACATTTAAAATTTGCCATCCAAGTTCAACTGGAGTATCGCGATATGAGATCTGGATGGCATGGGAAGAAGTTTAAGCGGCCAAGATGACTCCTTAGAGAGCCGAGGAAGGAAAGGAAAGAGAAAGAAAGCCCTCTAGATGACTGTGAGCTTATTGTGGGCAGGGAATGTCACTGTTTATTGTTGTACCGTACTTTCCCAAGAGCATAGTACTGTGCTCTGCACACAGTGAGCGCTCAATAAATACGATTGAATGAATTTGCTTCTAAGTACAATGGTCTAAGATGCGCAGACTTCCAGTTCCATCACCTTCGCAATTTTCCTTTGCCCTCCTACCTCAGTTTCCCTCAGACAATAAGGGAAATGATCTGATGTTAATAAAGATTTTCAAATCTACAAGACCTGGGGAATGTGTGCACATCCTTGTTACTGAACTAGAAAGTGCCTCTGTTTCCAAATTAACCACCTGTTTGGGCTGGCAATCAGTCAGTCAATCGGTCAATCATATTTATCGAGCACTTGCTATATGCAGAGCATTGAACTAAGCACTTGGGAGACAACAATAAAACATTTTTGGTAGACATGTTCCCTGCCCACAGGAAGTTTACAGTCCAGAGTCCAAATAAGTTCAATTCACTTATTGATTTAAATAAATGAATTCCGGATGTGCATGTAAGTGCCGTGGGGACAAGGGTGAGTCAGGTGATCCTTTAATGTGTCAGGGTGTTGAAAAGCGGAAATGAATTTCAACTTGTTCTCAGTTGAGATGAACTATGTTATTTATGGACTCTCGGGTTATTTTCTTCTTATCCACTTTTCTGCTTTGCCAGCCTCAGATCATTCATTATCGGGGAGCATCTCCATCAGAGCCCTGGTGGGCCGAAAGAAGGAAAGAAGTTCATTAGTCAACTTCAGGTCTTCTTCAATCATAGCATTTCCCTGAACTGCGGGGTGCACTTTCTGGTCTTCTAAAGATAATAAGCAGAATCCTCGCGGGTTGTTGCAGGCGTGCATCTTCCATGCAGTAGTGTCACCTTCAGATCAGAAGGATGAAAATATTTTGACTCCATAATAATTGCAGTATCATCTATTGTCCGAGGTACTTTTTTAAAAAGAGAAGCAGCATGGCCTAGTCGATAGAGCATGGGCCTGGGAATCAGGACAATTGTAGTCTAATCCTGGATTCTAATCCCAGCTCTGCCACTTGGTTGTTGTGTGAATTTGGCAAGTCACTGCACTTCTTAGTGCCTCAGTTACCTCATCTGTAAAGTGGGGATTAAGACTGTGAGCCTCATGTGGGACATGGACTATGTCCAACCTGGTTAACTTGTATCTACCCCAATGCTAAGTACAGTATATAATAATTGCTTAAGAAATACTATTATTAAAAGCAATAATAATAACAAAACTAGAGTCCTTCCAGGTTTTAAATACTCCAATCCGACCACCCTGCCTCACTATTCTGGGGATGCTCAGATTCCACTCCCAATCCTGGCTGTGCCACTTGCCTGCTGTGTAATTTTGGCCAAGTCACTTAACTTCTCTGTGCCTCAGTTTCCTCACCTGTAAAATGGGGACTTCATATCTCTTCCCCCCTCACATTTAGCCTGGGAGCCTCATGTGGGACAAGGATTGTGCCCAATCTGATTGCACTGCATCTACCCAAAAGCTCGTTATAGTGGTTAGCTAGCTCATAGTACGCCCTTACAAAGACAAAATTATTATTATTATTTCTTCTCTGTTGCCATTGTCTCTCTGCTGACCTTTCTGCTCTTCAGACTCTCTTTATCACCTGGTCTTCAGACATCCATTTTCCCCTCCCTTTATAGATACAAGAATATATATATATTCTATATAACACAATAGAATACTATATATATATAGTATCTGTTAAGTTCTTACTATGTGCCAGCCACTGTTCCAAGTGCTGCAGTAGATAAAAGCTAGTCATGTGGGACACGATCCATTTCCCACATGAGGCTCACACCCCATTTTAGGGATGAGGAAGCTGAGGCACAGAGAAGTGAAGTGAAGTCCAAGGTCATATAGGAGACAAGTGGGGATTCCAGGGTTAGAACTCAGGTCCTTTTGACTCTCAGGTCTGTGCTCTGTCCTAGGTCATGCTGCTTCTTTGTCTTCTTACCTTCTCATCTGGCCTCTTGTACTTGTTTGGCTTTTACTCTGCCTAACATCATGTCCTTATCCTTTTAACTGCCTTTTTTTCAGAATTTATACCCATGCCCAGAGCTGGTCTTCATCCTTTCTTTTTCAAACCGTATCCTATCTTTGCTAGTGTTTTCAATTGCCTTTCTATTATACTTCAGTTCAACTAGTTAATTTACCTCTATCCTTATCTTTCTGGCCAGCTCTCACTCCTGTATTCAGTAGTTCTAGGAACACTCTAACCGACTTTGTTACTTGAATTTCTGTTTTCAGATTTCTTTCTCTTTTGCTTCCTATAGTTTTATTGAATTGATGGTTTCCCTCTGTGGCTTTCTAACTCCGTTCGTTACTTCTGTATCTATTCTTTGTAACCTGAATGGTTGCCTTGTATTTACCCCCTAAAACACCAAAAAAAGCAAGCTTTCATCCCTAGTTGCTCTTTGTTTTAAACGGCCAGTGGAATTACATCTAAACGGAAATGGCATTTGCTCTTTCGCCGGCCTCCCAACCCTGCTTCCTTTCAGGCCCACCCTTAGGAAAATCCTGCCGCTGACCCGCCTCAGTGCGGAAAGTAGAAGTATTCTCCTCCACGTTAGACCCAAATCAAACAGGAAATAGATTTGGTCTAACAGCCGGAGGGAGCGATGCCGCTGAATTGCTATTAGCCTGGAAATCCTTTGAGTGTGGTGGAATCACTTAATCCTTTCTCATAAGTGAACCTTCCCATCCCCTTGGTCATTTTTCTCTCCTGCTTCCCCTCCCCCTTAATTACCCACCATTTCCCTGCCACGGGGGGGTGCCAGAAACTGTCCCTCACAAAGACCGTGGTCACTTTTCCAACGTCTATAAATTTCAGGCTAAATAATCATAATTGAAGGGTGATTCTTACCTGGGTCAGGGAGGTCGCAGCATTATGCTAAGTCGGGTTCCGGCACGCTTCTCTCCCTCCACGTACTTTGAGGGAAGGCCTGAATAATCCTATCAACCGCTAATTCCCACAGATTGCATTTAAACACTGCCAGTTACTCTAAACATCTTTATCATGCAGAAACTTAAATAGAAAACTCTCTGTGGTGCTATACTTTCATAAAGACCCTTTTAACCAATAAGTTTTTCAGTGCCTTCAATCAGCAGATAGTTCAGTTCCACTCTCAGCCATATTTAGCAGAAATTGGTAGATTATTTTACCCTATTGGGTAAATAAGCCACTGATTTGAACCATCGTAAATTTTACAGTCAGCAGGCAAGATTATTAGCAGTCTTATCGTGTGAAACCCTAAAATCGAAGGAGGGCAAGGACAGAAAGCTTAGACGGCATTTCAGCTGAACCTGATTGCAGGTCTCACCACTCAGTGTTCTGCCTTAGTGCTACCCAAGTGAGACTAATTGTGCATCAGGCCCTGGGGGCCCTGCTAGCACCAGCTTGAATGGCACTCTGCCTCTGAAACTGTTACTTCTGGCTCCAGCATCCACCCAGCTGTCACAGGCAGACATTTTTCTGTCTCCCTCTCTACCCTGTGCAACTGGGATACAACTGGGAAGCCCAGACTTGCTCTCTCCCATCAGAAGCAACTACCGGGGAAAGACTTGCGGTAAGTTAGTAAGTTGTAAGCTCCTCTTGGGCAGGGAATGAGTCAACTCTGTTGCAGTATACTCTCCCGAGCGCTCAATACAGTGTTGTGCACACAGTAAACACTCAAGGAAAACCATTGATTGATTGATTCTCAAGGGTAGGGAGCTTGACTGCTTACTTTATTGTACTCTCCCAAGCCCTCTGAAGACAGTAAACTCTCCAGAAATACCATGGATCGGTTTTCTGCCCACAGTAACCTCTCTGTAAATGCTGTTGATTAATTGTGTACTTGGGGCATCTTCTCTTCAGACCTGTTTTGTCAGTGTGTTCATATAGATGCTTCCGGCATAATTTATGCTTGCACTGTTGCCCAGGGAGCGGGGATCTACCTGCACTCTGCACACTTAGCCTCATCATCACCCACCAACACCCATCACCTCATCAACATCATCGGAGAAGCAGCGTGGCTCAGTGGAAAGAGCATGGGCTTTGGAGTCAGGGCTCATGAGTTCGAATCCCAGCTCTGCCACTTGTCGGCTGTGTGACTGTGGGCAAGTCACTTAACTTCTCTGTGCCTCAGTTCCCTCATCTGTAAAATGAGGATTAAGACTGTGAGCCCCACGTGGGACAACCTGATTCCCCTATGTCTACCCCAGCGCTTAGAACAGTGCTCGGCACATAGTAAGCGCTTAATAAATACCAACATTATTATTATTATCACCCCTCGCATCTTTCAGGAGCTGTATGAGCCACTCGAGAACGCACAAAAGAAATAAGGGGTAAGCTGCAGTCCCTGCTCTTAAAGAAACTGCAGTCTAATGGGGAAGACAAAGAGATATTAAACAAAAGATATAGAGTAGATCAGAGCAAGAGTTGGTATAATAAGAAAGACACATGTATAGAGAGATCACTAACAAATAGAGGAAGGCATGTTGGATAGGTGAGGGAGTGAATCAGGAAATTGTATGCACTTGGGAATACAAACTCTAGGTGGAGGGGAATGGGAAGGTAGGGAATGAAGAAGCACCTCTGTTCACTGTGACATCCTAAATGTAAACTTAAATTTGGGGATTTTTCCCAGTGGAACTAGGGAAGATCTTCAAGAATTGGGGGGCACAGTTGCAGACTCCAAAAAATCTTGGCCCCTCCCCTCTTCTCGTGAAGCCTCCCTAGTGATGTCAGAGACCAGCCTGCAGTTGTCATGATTTATCATGGTCCTTGATGCTCAAAATCAAAGTGAAAGGTAAAGCTTGGCAGTTTGAGTCCTGGGGACAGTCATATTGGAATGGGATGTCTCCAAATTAAACATGTTGATGCTACCTATATTTACGTTCAGTTCAACTGCCGCCTCAGTAAAAATTCAGCAAAATTTTTGAGTACAAAATGTTCTTTAATTTTCCTCCTCCTTTGTCTCCCTCTTTGATTGTTTTCCATTACCTCTATCTCTTCTTTGGTCTTATATGTCTGTTTTTCTCCAAACTAAAAATATGACCAAAAGATTTTTTTACCCATCACTCAAATGTGAATCAGTTTGCGTGCATAAAAAGTGCCTTCTAGTGTATGTGTGTGTGGTTGTGTATTTTAGAGTGCCAGTTCTTTGAGGGCAAAACCTTGGCCTAGCTACTTGCCCTTTGCATATTAAGCACTTAATAAATATCATTATTATTATTATTACAGAGGCTTATTATATGCTAAATCATGCTGATCGCATGAACTGTGGAATTTTTGGTACCCCAATTCATAGCATGTCATCTCTCTTCTGATCCTAGTCGTCATGTTCTGGGAATTATGGAAAATAAGTAACACTTTTCCGTCTAACTCCCCATTGAAATGCCATGATTTCGTTCCCTTGGGTTATTTGCAACTGTCGTCGGAAAATGGCTCAGCCCCATATGATGTCTAATGACCCTTCCTCTTTCACTCCTTCCAGCTCAGCCAAGTCCAAATGGGATGGCCTTCCTGGGACTCCACTGCCCAGCAAAGGTGGCAAAGCAGCAAACACCAACAACAGGAGCAGTGCGGGAGAGAAAGCAGTTGGGTTTCGGTCATGTGCAGAAGATGATGCCCTCTGGGGATGTCGGAGAAAGGATACTTGCAGCTCCAGAAAAGGTATCCTGGCCCTCAAGGATGGGGAGGGGGAACCGCCTCTTCAACTCTCCCTTCTTTCCCAGCAGTATTTCTAGAGAACTCCTGTCTCCTTTCAACCCACCATCTCCACATGTGCATCGGACTCCATTCCTTTGCATCTTATCAAAGCTGTCTTCCCTTTCCTTCTTTCCTCCCTAACAGTTATCCTTAACTGTTCGCTCTCCAGTGGCTTCTTCCTCACTGCTTTCAAATGTGCCCATGTATTCCTTATCCTAAAAACAACCACAGCTCCCTCCAGTTATTGCCCCATCTCCCTCCGACAGTTCCTTTCCAAACTCCTTGAGCGAGTTGTCTACACCTGCTCTCTCAAATTCCTCTCCTCCAGTTCTCTATTTGACCCCCTCCAATCTGTCTTCCATCCCCTTCACCCCACAGAAACCTCCCTCTCAGAGGTCACCAATGATCTCCTTCTTGCCAAATCCAATAGCCTCTACTCCATCCTAATCCTCCTCGACCTCTCAGCTGCCTTCAACAAAGTGGACCACCCCCTTCTCCTGGAAACATTATTCAACCTTGGCTTTACTCATTCTGTCCTCTCCTGGTTCTCCTCTTATCTCTCTGGCCATTCATTCTCAGTCTCCTTTGTGGGCTCCTCCTCTGCCTCCCACCCCGTAACAGTGGGGGTCCCTCAAGATTCAGTTCTGGGCCCCCTTCTAATCTCTTTCTACATCCACTCCTTTGGAGAACTCATTTGCTCCCATGACATCAGCTACCACCTCTATGAAATGATACCCAAATCTACATCTCCAGCCCTGATCTCTTTCCCTCTCTCCAGTCTCCTATCTCCTCCTGCCTTCAAGACATCTCTACCTTGCTGTCCTCCTGTCACCTCAAAATTAACATGACCAAAACAGAGCTCCTTATCTTCCCACCTGTACCCTGTCCTCCCCCGACTTTCCCGTCATTGTAGACAGCACCACCATCCTACTTGTCTCACAAGTCCGTAACCTTGGCATTATCCTTGACTCCTCTCTGTCATTCAACTCACATATTCAATCCATCACCAAATCCCATTGGTCCCATCTTCACAGCATCACTAAAATTCTCCCTTTCCTCTCCTAACTGCTACCACATTATTACAATTACTCATCCAATCTTACCTGGATTACTGCCTCGGTTTACTTGCTGACCTTCCAGCCTCCTATTTCTCCCCACTCCAGTCTGTACTTCACTCAGCTGCCTGGATCATTTTTCTACAAAAACGTTCAGGAAATGTCTCCCCGCTCCTCCAAAAACTCCAGTGGTTACCATCCACCTCCATATCAAGCAAAAACTCCTCACTATTGGCTTTAAAGCATTCCATCAGCTTGCTCCCTTCTTCCTCACCTCCCTTCTCTCCTTCTACAACCCAGCCTGCACACTTTGTTCTTCTAGTGCTAACCTTCTCACTGTGCCTCTATCTCACCTGTCTCACTGCTGACCCCTAACCCATGTCCTGTCTCTGGCTGGAACATCTCCCTCACATCTGACAGACAATTACTCTCCCCCACAAAGACTTATTGAAGGCACATCTCCTCCAAGAGGCCTTCCCTGATTAAGACCCACCTTTTCTCATCTCCCACCCCCTTCTGCATTGCCCTGACTTGATCCCTTTACTCTTCCCCCCTCCTAGCCCCACAGCACTTATGTATATATCTATCATTTAATTTTTTTGTATTAATGTCTGTCTCCCCTCCTCTAGACTGTAAGCTTGTTGCAGGCAGGGAATGTCACTATTTATTGTTGTATTATACTTTCCCAAGTGTTTAGTATAGTGCTTTGCACATAGTAAGCCCTTAATAAATACAACTGAATGAATGAATGATAAGGAGGGGGTTGTTTGGGGCTGGGACAACAGGACTGTGTGAGACAGGATGTCCTGCTGGGTGCCATCCTTTCTAGCTGCAAATATTTTTTTAAATGGTATTTATTAAATGCTTACTGAGTGTCAGGCACTGTATTAAGCACTGGGGTAAGTATAATAATGATAATAATGATAATAAAAAAAAGTAATTATAGTATTTGTTAAGCACTTACTATGTGCCAAGCCCTGTTCTAAGCACTGGGGTAGATAAAAGGTGATCAGGATGGACACAGTCCATATCCCACATGGGGCTCACAGTCTTAATCCCCATGTTACAGATGAGGTAACTAAGGCACAGAGAAGTGAAGTAACTTGCCTGAGGTCACACAGCAGGCAAGTGGCAGAGCCGATATTAGAAACCAGGTTCTCTGACTCCCAGGCCTGTGTTCTTTCCACTAGGCCACACTACTTTTCAGATGTTTCCTAGGTATCCCGCCCTATCTTCTATCTTTCCCCTGTATTTCCTCAAACTGAGCACATTGCTAAAAAAACAACTTTTGCACCCAAAAAAGCACTAAACTAGTAGATTTGTAGAATTATTGGGCAGGAAAATTGTCCATGACCTCTGTTGCCCTTTCTCAAGCACTTAGTACAGTGCTATGCACACAATGGGTACTCAGTAAATGATATCATTTGGCTGATTTTTCAGAATTTATCTCACCTCCGGCCTTTATCCCTATGAAATGGTACCATAGGAGTTTGCTGTCTATTGAGGATTCAGTGGATGAGGACACTTAGGAAATGAAAATCTCTTCTGGAGAAATTAATTGGAAAAGTTATTTTAAACCCTAAGGAGGGTGGGGTTTTTTTTCCTTAATAAATAGCAAGAGAGCAACCAGAAGATGACTTTTCAATGTTCCATGCAAGGAGAAAATGGCTTTGATGGGATTTGGTTTTGGGATGCAATCTTCTTTCCCTTCTCAAACACCGCAGCTCACAGATTCCAGGTTACTCCCCTTTGTCCTCCTTGTAGCCTGGTCACTCCCCTTTGGGGAGATGAGAACCAATCTTTTATTTACGAGGAGAAAAAAATCGGCATGGGCGTTCCGGTGCGGTGCCTAACATAATCTTCTGTTCAATTATGAGCAGCTTTTTTTTAAAAAAAAAAAACTTGTCAACTAGTCTGCGGTGTGTGTCAGCACAAAAATAAAATGGCAAAATGAGAAAAATGTGGTGCAGTTCTCCAAGGAACAAATAACTTCTGTTATTGGTTAAGACCACAGCAACATTAAAAAACAGTCCTCGTGGAGGAACTTTAGAAAAGGTATCATCAGACTGGACTGAAGCCATGGTGGAGGTTAATCTCTTCCCAGGCCCAACGACAGAAGTTGGAAGACTGTAAAGGGCTTGTGTCCAAGAAAATCAATTTCTAATTTGAAACAAAATCATTTTTGACTAACAGGGGTTCAGGACCCATTACTTTTGCTGTATAGTCTGCTGACATTTCAGCACTTTCTGTTGTGCACAATGAATCCTAATAGTCATTTTAGAATGTTGCTACACCAATCAATTTAACCAAGAGAAAGCCGTTTCAATTCTACAAAGTTTTCAGAAGCAATTTTCACCAATGGTTTTCTTTTTTATTATCATTTTTCGCCCCCTCCATATTTTTGGGGTTCCAGGGGAGTAGTAGCGAAAGAGAGATTTTTTTTTTTTTTACATCTGAGTGGAGTTTTGGTCCAGAGCATTCCCAAGAATTATTAACTTTTTTCTACCCTCTTCAGAAAGGTTGGCTTTGAGTCCCTCTCTTCGTTCCTCTCTATTCTGTAACCATTAACAGAATGTATAGTCTCATTGGCAACAGAAGTCATCCCAAGTCACCCCTTTGAAGAAATATACCGGTACTAGATCACGGCACTAAAGGAGTGCATTTATACGGTGAAGTCATTTCATCGGCGATTGCTGAGGTACCCGACCGGGCTTAGAAAATAAACTTTCCGCGGTGTGCCACAGTTGACTCGATCACCTTGTTTATCACAGGACGAATGACCTAGCACTAATCGTCAGAACAGTACAGTGCCCTGCACAAAGTAAGCGCTCAATAAATACGATTGATTGATTGATTGGTTTATCATCCAAGTTAAACTACTTGGATTTAGTGCCTCGCATTTCGTGTAGCAAGGCTGGATTTTGGTATTCACCCCCTCTCCCTTTATTTTTTCCTATGGTTTCTTTTGCCAAGCGCTTAAACCCTCTGTGCAGAGTAAGTGCTCAATAAATACCATGGATTGATCGACTGATTGATTTTGGTCATTCTCCTCGAGTCATGCTACCACTACCCGGAGCATTTACCCTAAAACCATTAATCTTGAATACCAATCTCATACTCCTTCACCCCTCTCCACCCTTCCCAGTCCATTATGCTAACTTTGTTTGATCTGGTCTTCCTGAAGAGGCTTGACTGCTGTCTCAACTGAAACCCTTGTGGCAGGAGAAATCTGCTCACCATTGTGAGAGTTACACTAAAAGTGCCCAGAGTTTCTTTATCTCAGCTGTTTGAGTTGTCCCTTTTTCGTTGCTCTCACTGAGGCACAGAGGAGAGTCACATAGATGGGAAACTCTTCTCTGTGGCTTAAGAGTCCCCAGATCCAAAGTATGTCCTCCAGACTCCCTAGATTGTTGATGGTTGTGCAGGGAACATGGCTACCAACTCGGATGTATTTTACTCTCTCCAAGCACTTGGTACAGTGCTCTACACACAGTAAGCACTCAGTAAACATGACTGATCGATAGATCATAAATCCGGAATCCTGGCACTTCATCTTTACTCCTCTTCCTTTCCTTCCTTCCCCACAGCTAATTGTCCTCAGTTCCACGGCCTCCCAAAGCATTTCTGGCACTTTCTCGCTTTCTCTCCCTTGAGGGAGGAGCCTTGATTAGGGTAGGGTGCAACTGTAAAGCCACCTTGTTGGACCAGGATTAGAAAACTCAGAGGTGGGGCTCTGCAGGGCCCCCCTGCATTGGATTTTAGAGTGGCCCCCGCTGTCTTTTGGGATGGTAGCTGTCCACTTTGAATCCGAAGGGAGGCCGAATTTATGAACGAGGAACATCGGTGACAACCTGAAGCGGGTCCAAATGACTGTCTATACTCTTTGTGTCTACTGGCTTCTGGCTCATCTCAGTGCCGGCTTCGTTTGTTCAGATTCTGCTGAAGTGTGCAAGATAATCTCCTTGACTGCACGAGCCTCTGCTTTCAGGGCTGGGAGAAGCTTACATTTGCTAAGGTGGATTAATGTAAATGACATGATGGAAGTAATAAATGAGTTGTAGTGTCAGAACCGTAGAGACATTTTCCAGCTTGCCCGTAAATAGCAATTATCTAGGATTCTTTCCTTCTGATTATGGTTTTAACAATGAGGTAAAGTTCCACAAGGTGTAACTTCTGATTTCCTGGTTTAGTGCGTTTAGTCTGGACTAACCCCTTTTGCCATGAAGTCAATCTCTTTTCCATCGTATATTAGTCGAAGTGTCCCTTTGACTTTATACAGAATTAACAAAAGCTTTTATTCCAAAGATGAGACACTAAATGAAGTGGTGGACTTTGAGTTTGGGTGGTGGTGGTAGTAATAGTAATAGTAGTATTTATTCACCCCCTACTTGATGCAGTGCAAGGCACTTAAGAAGTACAGAACAATTAAGGGACATGTTCTCTGGCCCCAAGGAGCCTAAACTCTAACTGGGAAGACACTTAACAAATACCATCATCATTATTATTATTATATTTACAACTCAAGTGATCAAAATAAATCACTGAACAAACATATAAGCACATTAGTACTGAAAGTAGTAAGAATAAATTCATAAGAGCTGGAATTGACTGTTAGGTTTACATGGCTAAAAGTGCTGGGAAATTAGTCAGGGAAGGCTCCTTGGAAGACCTATGAATTTGGGGAGATCTGGGTTCTGTTGGATTTGGGTTCTTACGTTTTGGTGAGAATGGTAATTTGAGTGCCGACCAGCCATGCTTATCACACTATTAACAGATGAGAAGTTTCTCAAAAGATCAGAGAATGCAACAACGGCTCATATCCCAAGTTTGTGCACTTGTACGCTTTTTGGGCAGGAGCTGGGTGTGTGGATTCTTGGCTCAAAAGGTGTGATGCCTTTCTCTCCATCCTTCAGGCAATTTTTTGGTAAATGAGGGTGGACGGAAACCGCCCAGTCCATCCACGGCCTCTAGGTCGGACATCACCTGCGTCATTTCCGGACCTCTGAGTTGCATCCTCCTCTTCTAAATGTCTGAGGAGAACTCTTATGACCTCCCCACCAAAAGAACCAAGCTGCACACAAGGTCAAGGGTGACCACCACCATTTAAACAGGGGTCCACTGGGGACAGAGCACTAGACTGTAAGCTTCTTGTGGGCAAGGAACGTATCTACCAACTCCATATTATTTTACTCTCTCAAATGCTTAGTACAGTGCTCTGAGCACAGTAAGCACTCAGTCAATACCACTGAGTGATTCATCAATTGATTGATTAATATTCACTGGATACATAAGGGATGATGGTTGGAAGCAACATGGCTTAGTGGATAGAGCACGAGCATGGGAACTTGAGTTCTGATTCCAACTCCACCAGTCGTGTGCTGTGTGACCTTGGGTAAGTCATTTAACTACTCTGTGCCTCAGTTACCTCATCTGTAAAGTGGAGATTAAGACCTTGAGCCCCAGGTGGGACAGGGACTGTGTCCAACCTGATTTGCTTGTATCTACCGCAGCACTTAGAAAAGTGCTTGACATATAGTAAGTGCTAAACAAAGACCGTTACCATTATTGTTATCATTCTTTAGTTGCCTATCACATACAGCTCTGGCTTCTCGAGCACATCCTAAGGGGAAAAGTCCATGGTACCTTCAGCGAGAGGGAAGGTACTGTCTGAGCAATAATAGCATTTATTAAATGTGTACTGTGCCGAGAGCACTGTATTAAAAACTGGGAAAGTATATACAGGTGGGAATTAGACCCAGATCCTGTTTCTTGAGGGGCTCAGCCTCTGAGATAGTGGAGCGTTCAATTGATTCAGTCAGCCCCGTTCCCCCGGTATCGCCCACACACCCATCTTTGGGAGTGAGTGTAAGGGAGTCATCTCAGACCTGTGTCCATTCCTCGTTGTTCATTTTTCCTTTTAGCATTTTAATTGAGTTTCCTGTGTCCTCTGGCTGAACTTGCCCAGCACCAACAATGAGAGCGACCCTCCACTCACACAAAGCCAACAGTCCTCAGCTCCCATATCTTCCCGGCAGTAAATTGTTTTTATTGGTGTTACCAGCACTTATGTCAATATGCACTAAAATCTAACAGCCTGTCTAGTTAAGAGTCACTGGGCTGCAAAAGCCATTCTCTTTTCTGACAGTCTGTGCCTCTAGGCCCGGAAACAAAATTAAGGCACTGCCGGGCAGGTTAGGTAGGCAGCTTTTCTTCCCTCGGCTTTTCCTTTTTATTAAGGCTGTCTAAATCTTCCAGCTGCTCCACGGCGAACCTGTCTGCACGCACACACACACACACACACACACACATTCGTGAAAGGGAAGCATTAGGGGCTCACTGTTACCAGTGCGCTTTCTTGTGGGGGGTCAGTAGCTCTCCTTCCCTCTAGGAATTTGTGATCTGAACCAGGTCATGTCAATAAGCACGCACACAGAACAGAACGAATATAACATTATCCTTCTTATTGAAGATAACCCTGCTGCTGGTGGTGATCCCCGAAGAGCAGATGCGGCTCAAAAGATCAATATCCTCCCCCATGAGTCACCTGAACAGTCTCCCTTTCATCCGAGGCCACATCCCCTATTTTTCAGACTGGTGCTTTTCACTCCAATACTGATTGCTCCACCATAGGGGAGTGTAATCGCTGCGGTTATTTCCACCAGCTCGTGCACTCGCCAGTATTTCAGCATGGCACCTGTTTAGGAATCCTGTCTATCATCCATCCTCCATACATGTTCCTTTCCAGGAGAAGCACAATGCACAAAGCATCACTTCAGTTGGTAATCTTGTTCTGCCATTTGACATTGTGTTTGGCTCATAGGTGATCCTAATGCAGCTGCTCAATCAATCAATTTACTGAATGCTTCGTGTGCAGAGCACTTTACTAAAGCACTGGGAGAGTATAAAAGAGAAGATAAATCCCTTCCCTCAAGTGGCTTACAGCCCAGCAGGAGAAACAGGCATTTAAATAAATTAAATGTGGTGTGTTGCGAGATGTGGTGTGTTGCATAGGAAAGAGGAGGGAGATCCGGGAAACAGGGATGGTGTGAGGAAGAGGACAAAGGCTGGGGAGGCAACAGTGAGGCAGTGAGTGGATTCATCATCATCTTCATCATCATCAGTGGTATTCATGAGCACTTACTTTGTGCAGAGCACTGTAGTAAGCACATAGTTGAGTCCAACTGACAGGGTTGTCAATCGCATGCCCAGCCCACAGTGAGTTTACAGTCTAGAGGGGGAGACCTTGAAAGGAACGAAGATTGCGAGGTGAGGTGTAATAGAAGAAAATAGATAAGGGGGAGAGGGCTGATTACCTGTTTTAAAGCCAACGGTCAAGAGTTTCTGCCCGGTGTGGGGAGGAATGGGTGACCATTGGGGGTTTTTAGGGAGTGGGTAGACATGTGCAGTTTGACATTTTAGAGAAATGATCCAGGCAGCAGAGTGAAGTACGGATTGAAGAGGAGAGAAACTGGAGGTAGGGATGTGGACAAGGAGGCTGACAGGTTGTGCAGTTGGTCCAGGTCTCAGAGTCGGAGAAGCCCATCAGGTTGGACTGCATTAGAATGCGCATGGGTGCCCTTCCATTGTCTGTTAAGCCATTCCGTTTTCTGCTGGATTTGGCTTTCTACTTCTTTATCTACCAGTGCATCTTTGGACAGAAAATGGAATCTGGTGACAGCTTCAGCTCCTTATTGCTGATAAAACTCTTTGTGTGTAGCATTTCCCTGGGGCAGACTGGCATATAGCCTTAATCTTCTTCAGGCTTAATGTTGGTCCATAGCTCTGGGTTGACTAAAGTAGTCCATAATCTTCTGCAGTTCTTCTTGCAAGACATACAGAACCGATCAGCTTTTCAGGTCCAATGAATCTTATACCCTCCCTGTGCTGAAATTGATAGGAATTCTCAAGTCAGGTGCCATTTCTGTTTTTTAAAGATAAATGCTGTTAAATGATTGATTGAATGAATGAAGTGTTTGCTACTTTTGCCTTTCTCTGCTACCCTTCTGTAATAGAGAAGCAGCGTGGCTCAGTGGAAAGAGCACGGGCTTGGGAGTCAGAGGTCATGAGTTCGAATCCCAGCTCTGCCACTTGTCAGCTGTGTGGCTGTGGGCAAGTCACTTAACTTCTCTGTGCCTCAGTTCCCTCATCTGTCAAATGGGGATTAACTGTAAGCCTCACGTGGGACAACCTGATTACCCTGTATCTCCCCCAGCGCTTAGAACAGTGCTCGGCACATAGTAAGCGCTTAACAAATACCAACATTATTATTATTATTATTATCCCTCCTCTTGAATAATTATGGTCACCAGTTCAGAAAGTTCACTAATGCATCCATTTCCTTAAAACTTCCATGATATGTGCCATCAGGCCTGTCGTATTCCTCCGTGTATGCTGTTGTTTGAGGTTTTGATACCTTGTCCACCATATTTAGTTGCCAAGTCCCTTTCTTTTCCTGGGGAAGACCAACTTCATCCTGCATCCCCTGGGAAATATTGTTGATTCCCCTGCCCCTTCTCTAGAAATAGGTTCCTTTCCCCAAGATTTTTTTAATGGTATTTGTTAAGTGCTTACTATGTGCCAGACACTGAAGTAAGCACTGGGGTAGATGAAAGCGAATCAGGTTGGACTCAGTTCATGTCCCATATGGGGTTCACAGTCTTAATCCCGATTTTATAGATGAGGTAACTGAGGCACAGAGAAGTTAAGTGACTTGCCCACGGTCACACAACAGATGAATGCCTGAGCTGGGATTAAAACTAGGTCTTTCTGACTCTCTGCTTTATCGTCTAGGTCAAGTTGCTTCTCTTCCAGTTGCCTGTAAGAACTAGATTCTCTTGCCTAGTCACCTCCAAACCCTCCCAACTTGCTTCCCTCTTTCAATCAATCGTATTTAATCAATCAATTGTATTAAATCAATCAATAGTATTTATTGAGCACTTACTGTGTGCAGAACACTGTACTAAGTACTTTGTTCAGTAGTGCTGTCTCTTGGTCCCACAGCAGGGTTCTACCTACGGTGGAGCCACAAGCTTCGTGCCTTTCCTCTTTGCTCTGTAGTTACTCTGTTATGTCTTATTTAATGGTGTCTTTCTAAGACACTTCAGCTGCCTTCCTCACTAATAGATTTTAATACACCATGGCACCATGCTCACTTGGTTTCTTTATTCCCGAAAATTTTTCAAGTATCTCATGGCAACAAGTGCCAAATATTCCTGTTGTTTCCATGTTCTCAATCAATTCCTCCCTGTTGGTTACAAGTAAAGCAGTGTGTTAGAGTCTGTACTTTCAGCCTCATGAGGTTTTCTTGTACCCAATTTAAGAATATGTTGAGAAGCAACATGGCCTAGTGGAAAGCACATGCATCTGGAAGTCAGAGGACCTGGGTTCTAATCCTGGCTCCATCACTTGTCTGCTATGTGAACTTGGGCAAGTCAAGTCACTTAACTTTCCTGTGCCTCAGTTCCCTCATCTATAAAAGGGGGATTAAGATTGTGAGCCCTACGTAGGACATGGACTGTGTCCAACCTGATTAGCTTACCCCAGCACACTTAGTACAGTGCCTGGCATAGAGTAGGTGCACACCAAATACCATGTGTGTGTGTGTGTGTGTGTGTGTAGTCATATTTAAAATCCACTCTCAGGGCAGTATTCAGAGGAGTGTTCTGGGGATTTTGGCTCTGGGGCATGAGGACTTTCTTAACCTTGTTCTCTTTGGGCCTATGGCCAGTTTAGCCATTTCTCACCCTTCCCCCTGCCAATTCCTGAATCCTGTTTCTTGCTTTCACACTATCATCCGCCTAGCCAATTTTTCTTCCGCAAATGGCTAATGGTGCTTTATGACAAAATTTGGAGTAAAATGTCAACATCAACAGACATATATGGTTCTTGGCCTCATGGATTGATTGGGCAGGCTTTCAGGCTTTCAGTGAGCTCTTTCTCTCTTACCTATCCTCGCTCCAACCCTTCCCGCACACTTTGCTCCTCTAACACCAATCTATTTACTGTGCCTCACTCTCGTTTTTCCATCAACCCCTAAATCCTGCCTCTCCTTCTGCCTGGAGTTCTTCCCCACCCCCTTTTCATATCTGACAGACCACCATTGCCCCATCTTCAAAGCCCTACTAAAACCATATCTCTTCCACGAAGTCTTCCCTGACTAATCTTTCATTTTCCCATCCTATTTGCCCTCCCCTCTGCATCGTCTATGTACTTGGGTCTGAACCCTCTAAGTCCTTTGCTACTCAAAATATCCCCATCCCACAGCACTTGTGTAGATATCTTTATACTTTATTGCTTCCCCTGTGTGTAATTTATTTTAATATCTGTCTCCCCCTCTAGACTGTAAGCTTTTTGAGGACAGGGATTGGGTCTGTCAATTCAGTTGTATTGCACTCTCCAATGCATTTAGTACAGTACTCCATAAAAAGTAAGAGTTCAATAAATATGATCGATTGTAAGAAGAGAAACAGCTAGGCCTCATAGATAGAGCACAGGCCAGGGCCAGAAGGACCTGGGTTCTAATCCTGACTCAGCCACTTATCTGCTGTGTGACTTTGGGACAAGTCTCTTTGGTTCTTTGCCTCTATTACCTCATCTAGAAAGAGGGGATTGATGCTGTGAGCCCCGTATGCGATATGGATCATGTCCTCCCTGATTATCTTGACTCTATCTCAGCACTTGGTAAAGTACCTGGCACATGGTAAGTACTCCACAAATACCATAAAACAACAATAACACAGCAGCAACAACAACAAAAAAACCCAGAAGCCAAGTGACCGTTATGTGAAGCACAAACCAAGGTGGATTTGGGGGTAGGGGTAACCCATTAATGAAGCTAATTGACTCTCCTCCTCCCCCTAGGGGAATCCAGTGCCTATTCCAGGATTGAAAGTGTCCAGACTGCCAAGGAGTCAGGGCTCCACATATCCTTGCCTTTGCCAGGATAAATTCTACTGCCATCCTCTCACTATTTTTCTCATCTGTCTCTCTCAGGTAGCTAAGTCTCCATTGTTATTAATATTTTCACCATGAGTTTTCTCCCATCAGATTTCAAGAGGGCCCACCTGAAAATTTCAAGCTCCCATTTCAGGGCTCCTCATGCTTATGTGTGTCCCTCTTCTTTTCCTTTGACCATCTTTTCATTAATACTCCTCATTTGATTGCTTCAGAAAGCTAGGAACCCTTGTCTCCCTATATCTCCTCTTTCCCTCTCAGCTGTTAGGGACAGTTTAGGAATATTAGCATCTCTGAGCATTCACTGAAGCATTCACCTCCCATTTGGGGCTTCCCCCTGATCCTCTGCTGTTTGCTTAGCAGGCCTTAGCAATCCCCTTCAAATGGACTCCAATCAATCGATCAATCAGTCAATCAGTGATATTTATTTTTAATGGTATTTGTTAAGCAATTACTATGTGCCAGGCATGGTACTAAGCAGTGGGGTAGATATAAGATCTACCCCACGGAGAAGCAGCGTGGCTCAGTGGAAAGAGCACGGGCTTTGGAGTCAGGGCTCATGAGTTCGAATCCCAGCTCTGCCACTTGTCGGCTGTGTGACTGTGGGCAAGTCACTTAACTTCTCCGTGCCTCAGTTCCCTCATCTGTAAAATGGGGATTAAGACTGTGAGCCCCACGTGGGACAACCTGATTCCCCTATGTCTACCCCAGCGCTTAGAACAGTGCTCGGCACATAGTAAGCGCTTAACAAATACCAACATTATTATTATTATTAAGATAATCGGGTTGTACACAGTCCATGCCCGACATGGGGCTCACAGTCTTAATCCTCATTTTACAGATGAGGTAACTGAGGTCCAGAGAAGCTAAGTAACTTGCTCAGGGTCACACAGCAGACAGTGGTGGAGGCGGGATTAGAACCCAGGATCTCCGACTCCCAGGCCCATGCTCTTTCTATTAGGCTATTCTGCTCCTCATTTATTGAGTGCTTACTGTTTGCAGAGCACTGTACTGAGTGCTTGGGAAAATCCAGTAGGATAGTATTATAATCCCTGCAAATGAGGTGTTTGCAGTCTAAAGGGGGAAAGAGAAATTAAAATAAATTACACATAGGAGAAATAGTAGAATATAAGGTTATTTGACCCCTTACTCTGCAGTGCGAATGAAAAAAAGCAGAAAATTGGGAGTGGAATTGCCTATTTTTCTAGGAAGGAGGCAACGCACAGGGTTCATCCCATTGCTTTTTCTCAGGGGTTGTAGAGGACTCACCAGGCCCAACCAGAAGGCCCTTACTCAGAATCTAGCAAATCTGGAAGAAACACAGAGCCCACAGATCACACGACCCAGGTATTGACAAATTCCAGAGTAAACCCCAAATCTCTCCAGAGCCCATGGACTTAAGAAAAGCACCTCCTATTATGAGCCTTGGAAATATCCAGCCAGAATGGCAAGAGTCCAGAAAATGTCCAGATGATGTTTCAGCTTTTAAGAATGGGATTTTTTTTTCTGGCATGTGTGAAACTTGGTCGTCTGTCATATAATTTCCCTAGAGTTTTCTTCAGAGAGAGGAAAGGTGTCTTTTAGTGATAAAGGACAGAAAAAGTACTGAAATATAACTTTTTGCGAAAGACTTGGAAGACCCCATTTAGCTGGACTATTATGAGTTATCAGAGTGAAACCAAATGAGGAAATCTCAGCTGGGACGACTGTCGTCGGTTGGTCAGTATCTCGAAGCCTCACTGGGCAAAAGCTTCCTTGCCCCATGCCCAACAGTCAAATCTTATTGAATTTTTGACAGACTACCATGTTGTCTTAGAAGCGTGCACATTTTTTAAGCTCAGGGATTTCGCTAATAATGCACTGCAGTGAGCAGCCTTTCCAGATTTTCCCTCCATCTAATTCCTGACCGAATGCCTTTACTTCTCTGCACAGGTGTAGCTTCAGGGTCTAGAAAAGATGTGTCCACCTCTCCTGGGCTGACCGGCAGCTGGAAGGAGCTTGTAAACACCGCCACATCGCCTATCCAACGTGACACTCTACGGTAAGCTCCCGGGTGACCTTTGGTTTAACATTCCACATATGCAGCCAATACCCTCTCCCAGATGAGTGGGGGATGGGGGCGGGGCCAAATGCCTATATTACCACATGCCAGCGCGAGATGGATATTGTAAACTCCGAACGGCTGGATCCTTTGACATTTATGGTAAGCCTTAAATTGCTTGTTAGAAGAAGAAAAGTAGAAATATGCCAAGTTATATCGCTTTAATTTTACTTAGATTTTCCACCGAAAGTATTTTATGCCCCAAGTCCTGACATATTTAATATACTTGTAAATAATTTAAGGGGATAGTGTTAACCCCCGTTCGGCTTTAAATCCACTTGATGATTTTAATCCCTTTGCCTCCCCCCCACCCCCACTCAATTTTATCAAATGGCATTCCTTAAAAATGTTTTGCACAAATGTTATTTTATATTTAATGACAAGCAACAAAATTACATTAAGTCAACAGCTTCTAATTATACTGTATGTCAACCACACAGGCTTTGCCCTAACAGCAGGATGACTTTTACTCCAATAAAGAAAAGGGAAATGGGATTGTTTTCAAAGCTGTGAAGCTAATGGCAATTTTGCCCTGAGATTATAGCTCCCAAGCCTCAGTGAGAGAGTGTGTGTATGTGTGCTAGGGGTATGTCCACACAGGCATTTACTTCAAATCAATACTTGCTAATGACATTTTAAATCCATCATAACTATATTTCTTCTTCCCGTGAACATGCAGTACAGAATTAGTTGGGTTAAGTTTATCTCCCCAATAGGCAGGCTCGCATGTGAGATGTGAGGCACAGTGGAAAGAAGGCATGGCTACGTCAGGCATCATGAGTTAAAAGCCCAGTTTGATTTTGCTTCAGGTCCTCATGAGAGATCAGATCTTTATTTCTCTCTTCAGTGGAAATTTGCAGTACAGAAATGAGAAAATCCCAGGTAATCAAGTCTGATTTTGACGTCTGTAATAATGTAATGATAACCTTGTTTTAAGCACATACAGTGTGCCAAGCACTGTGTGCTGGGGATAGATAAGTATATGTGGATCGGACAGTCCCTGTCCCATGTGGGGCTCACACTTTAAGAGGGAAGGAAGAATGACTGTAAGATCGTTATGTGCAGGGAACATGTTTGCTAATTCCCGAGAGCTTAGTACAGTGCCCTGCACAGAGTGAGCTCTAGTTCTCAGAAAATCCCATTGATTGATTGAGACCACATTTTACAGGTGAGGAAATTGAGGCATTGAGAAGTGAAATGACTTGCTCAAGGTCACATGGGAGGTAAATGGCAGAGCTGGCTTTCCCTGGGCCACACTGCAGAAGGACTGAGCCTTCCTTGCTCTTAATTTCCCATTGAAACAACAACCATGAAAAGAAATTTTAAGATAAAATGCTTTGTGCCTGTTTCAAGAATCGGATTTAAAATAGACCAGAGCCAGGGAATTCAGCTCAGGTGGTCGTATCAAACAAGGGTAGAAACCAGGCCACAACAGCAGTGTGATCGGAACACACCTGATCAGCTCATCGTGACATTACGGGTTTCTTTTATTGACCAGTGAAAAGCTCTGTTGTATTTTAATGCTCGTAGGATTATCTCTGTTTAATTAGATACCTTTGTGGAGCATTCGTGGACTTGCTCCGGGTAAACAACCGTGAAGCACTTTTCCTTAACGGTGTGCTTCCAAAATCTACAGTGGCAAATGGACCAGTATTTCGGCAGGGCCCTCAAGCTGAGCCTTTCCTTCATCAGCAAGCCTTCTGGGGCAGCAGGTCATTCCCTATTCATCACTGAATACTTATAAGCTTAGCCTGCCCATCGAACTCATGAAATTCATCGATATTGAGAATTCTAGCAGCTTTAAGGGGCCGTAATAGCTAGAGTACTGTCAGCGTGTTGTTATATTGGCCTTTGAAGGGTTAAAGCCTTTAATTCAGACTTTAGGTTTGCCGGATAAATGTATCACATAAATAATCTATAAACCCCTTGTCTACCTGTTAGGATGCTTTCATAAATAACCAAAAATGCGGATCAGTTTTACTTTGGAATCTTAGTAGGTTTGTCTAGTTCAACTACCATCATCTCAACAGAAGTCAAGGAGTTTTGATGTCTTTCCTTTTTTTCATTCTAGGTACCAAAATACGGGGTGTGTGTTTGTGTGTGTGTGTGTGTGTGTGTGTGTGTATGTTATACGTTTCTCTGGTAACTATGAGGGCTAGCTAGGTTCCCCAGGGTACCTGGGGATAGTAATCAATCAGTCAATCAGTCAATTGCATTTCTTGAGCACTTATTCTGTGCACAAACGCTTGGGACAATACACTGTAACAGAGTTGGTAGACACGTTCCCTGTCTGCAACGAGCTTACAGACTAAAGGGGGAGACAGACATTCATATAAATTAATAAATTATGGATATGTACATAAGTGCTGTGGGGCGGAGGGTAGGGTGAATAAAGAGTGCAAAAGCTAGTGCAAGGGCGATGGAGAAGGGAGTGAGAGAAGAAGAAATGAGGGCTTATTCGGGGAAGACCTTGGAGGAGATGTGTTTTTAATAAGGCTTTGAAGATGGGGAGAGTGATTGTCATATATGAAGGGGGAGAGAGTTGCAGGCCAGGGGCAGGATGTGGGCGAGGAGTCGGCGGTGAGGTAGATGAGATGGAGGTACAGTGAGTAGGTTGAAGTTAGAGGAGCGAAGTGTGCAGACTGAGTTGAAATAGAAAATCAGGAAGGTAAGATATAAAGGGATGAGTTGATTGAGTGCTTTAAAGCTGATGGCAAAGTGGGCAACAAAGGAGGTTAAGAGACCTGCAGTTTCAGTTCCATCAGGTGACATAAATAAAAATAAGCATTCTGAACCTTTACTAAGTATGATAAAGGAATACAAAGTATGAAAAAACATTTTTTTGTTAACATTAAAGTCCTGTGAATTTGTTTTAACGGTGTTAGATTTATAAGTGAAATCAGTCAATCGGTGGTATTTATTGTTAGAGTCTGAGCCCCCTGAAGGACAGGAACTGGATCTAATTCTCAAGTGTGTGTTCTCTCGCAGCACTTAGTACAGTGCTCTGAACCCAGTAAGCACTTAATAAATAGTATTAATATTAATAAATGATTTAGTGGAAAGAGCACGGGCTTGGGAGTCAGAGGGTGGGTTCTAATCCCAGCTCCGCCACTTGTCAGTTGTATGACTTTGGGCAAGTCACTTAACTTGTCTGTGCCTCAGTTACCTCATCTGTAAAATGGGGATTAAGACTGTGAGCCCCATGTAGCACAACCTGATTAACTTGTATCTACCCCAGTGGTTAGTACAGTGCTTGGCAAATAGTAAGCACTTAAAAATGCCATTATGATTATTAATAAATACTATTACTACTATTGAGCATCTTCTATGTGGAGAGCAGTGTACTAAGTACTTGAGAGAATACAATCAAACAGAGTTAGTCGACACACTCCCTGCCCACCAGGCACTTATAGTCTAGAGTGGTCTAGAAAGTCACCAGACCTTCTCTGTTATATACATTCCAGTAACAGTTGAAAGCTCACCATTCTGAAGTTCCCTGCACAATGCCAATGGGCCAATGATGTGGGAAAGGCACAGAGCATGATGTTGTCAGAGTGCTGGGTCTACCGAATGAGAGTGCACCCAATCAGAAATGACAGGCTGCCTGATACAGGACCACGAAAAGCCATGGTGACTCAAAACTTTCTGCTGTGAGAGTCAAAACTAGATACAGAATTTTCAGTGGGGGATGCTCCAAACTGCATTTGGAAAAATCATGATGCATGTAGCATCGGCCGAGGGAAAATTTTCTAGTTGACGGTCCCGTGAGTGCGATGATTTCGAAGAAATTCCCTGATATCCATCCTATTTGGTATAGGATCAACAAACGATCTGTACCCTTGAAGTTCTTGATACTCACCCCACCCTCAGCACCATAGCAATTATGTACATATCATATTTTATTTTCTTGTGTATCTCCCCTTCTAGACTGTAAGCTTGTTGAAGGCTGGGAATGTGTCTCCCAACTATGTTTACTGTACTCTCCAAAGCGCTCAATATATACCAGTGATTGATGGAAAAATGGAGGTTCTCAGTCACCTCCGGGCAAATGGGCAACGTCAAACCGACAGAGAAGCTAGGCACAGCTGACTCAGGAGCGGCCAATTCTGCCATGAGTTTTGGCACAGAACGGAGATAAAATTAATCCGTGCTTTGCTTTCAGGGCGATGTGCTTATTGTTTCAAAATATTAAAGTGGAGTAAAGAAGGGGCCCTAAAAGTATTTGAGAAAACTCTCCCTCTGAAAGTAACATCTCTACCCAAGCAGTAGGAATATAAAACTCCCCAAATAGTTTGTGTCTACCTTACATGTGTTCACAACAAACAATATATTGCCCCAAATGTGGCAAAATCCCTCCAGGGTTTAGCACCATTGGGTAAATCAAGGGGAGACAAAGTGAATTTTCAACTAGAGTGCTCAGTTTTCTTGAGGGGGCAGATTTAAATCAAACCCTTAATGCCGTCTTAATTCATTTATGGCGGCTGCCTTTCTCCTTCAAAACAGCATGACAGGGAAGATGAAAATGCCCATGTCCTGGATTTTGCAAAACACCCCATACTGACCTCTGAAAGGTGGACAAGTTAGGAAAGCAGTCCTCTGGGTAAACTTGCGTTAATGGACTTTAAGAGGGAAGATCATTTATCCATTGGCCCGTGAAGCTGCTCAGATCGGGTAAATATATGCGTTCAGAGACTACATAAGCAATGAACATCGGACTAGGTAAAACAATGTGGAGCTCACCTAGTTTTATACTTAGCAGGGCACATTGGCGTATTATGGACCCATTAAGCAAAGTGCAGACTTGAAAAATCCCTGCAGTGCTCTGAAAATCACTTACTGGGGTGACATGCCGGAACTGTTTTCGACATCTCAGTGTGACAGGCATTTGAATGATTTCCTTCTCTTCAAGGTGTTGAGGAGGGAATATGTTTTCTCATATAACTTTTTTTAGTTAGTCCCAAACTCTTAATGGAATGGAAATGCTTTGAATTCTTCTTTCCAGACTCCAGGTAGACGGGAGTGAGGGGCATGAGGAGCTTTTGCAACCACACCTCCCCACGCTGTCTTTTCCAGACGTGCCAAGGGGAGTGGGGGTGGAGGGAAAGCTGATAGGAGACAAGTTTTCCTTTTTTCCCTGAAGAGAACTAACGGCCAGAAAAGTCCAATAGAGTTCCATATGCAGGTGATAAAACCAGACGTCGGCAAATTAATCTCTCTTATTCACAGTGTAGGTTGTTAATTGTTCTCTCTGCTGGCTGTCGATATAATGTGAAATTTTCATTCCACATTCAAGATGGAAAAAGTTGTGGCTGAAAATGTTAACATTTGCATTTTTATTTGTTGATTTATTTAAAGGACAGCCTCTCCTACAGCAATCCATCACTCAGTGACACCCCAAATATGAATAATGTATTGTAGACTTGCGGTTACAATGTGTAATAAGTGCCAGAGACAGTAGAGGAATGTTAACTATGTTGCAAATGTAATATTTATCGACTCATAAAGTTTATTGCTTTCGAGGTTCAATAATACTGACCATAGGACATTAATATCACTTATTCCGATTTTAGTTGGGCACCTCTGTATGCAGAAATACCCCATCTAGCTCTCGCTTGCAAAATAAATGGGAAATTTACAGCACAGGTAAATGGCGTGTTAGAGTTTTCCTCACTTAGAGCTGTGTTACCCCTTTCTCAACAGTGCGTTGGGTCTGTAACCAACATCGATCTTGCACTGACTGTCTCTGCCCAGGGGGACACGAGAGAACGAGCCAGGAAAAGGCTCTGGTTTCCCTTGCGATGGGGCTGGCGGCATTTGCCTAGGGAGGCGGTGGGGCCTCTATTATTCCATTTTAGTATTTGTGTATTTGTTGAGCACTTACTCTGTGTCAGGTACTGTTGTAAGCAATGGGGTAGTTCAAGCTAATCGAGTTGAACACAGTCCCTGTCCCACATGGGGCTCCCAGTCTTAATCCCCATTCCTCCACGGAACCAGGCCGGCGGCTGAGAGGAAGGCATGGGAACATGGTTTTCCTGAGGAGGTTACACGCAGTCTGTGGTCTTTGTAAGGAATCCTGGGAAGGAGGGTATCAATTAGGACAGTGCTCTGTCCTGGCCATATTCCATTTCCCCTTACATTTCCCCAACTGATGTGACAAAACTGCCAAGTTTGGCATGCAGATCCTCAATTTGTGAGACTGTTTATTAAGAATGAATGAATGTGGGCCCGGCAGATCTAAGGGAGAGGTTTGGACACACACACACACACACGTGTGTAGCATTAACTCTTTCCTGTACAACAACATTACGTGTCCACTGGCAACAATAACGACCTGTATTGAGACTCTCTGATTCGTAGCAAACAGGGATTAATGTTAATTAGCAACTGTCAGCTGTAATTGTCATCCTCATTAAAATGCAGAATTATGTATTTCTTAGTTATAAATAACTGTTCTAATTGTACTTAATGTATGCCAGTTTAATCAAAAAGTACACTCGCAAACAGGCAGATATTTGCATTAATCTAGCATTGGATCTTTCAGTCTTTTTCATAGTCTTGTATTCCAAATTTGACTGGGGGAAATAGGTCTGTAACAGCTGCATAACCTCTTAAGTGTTGTGTGTGGATTTTTTTTTCTTTCATCCAGCTATGTAGATCTGACAGGATTTTATATTAAAATGAGGAGAAATGTCTTCTGGGATTGTTCAGTTCAACAGAAATCCTGTCAGTTTTTGAAGTTGTTGGCAAGGTTTCCATCACTCAGTCGTACGACAACCAGTGGGTTATTGTTTCAAACCCGATAAAGAGAGGAAAACACGACCCACATGACAGTCGGGTATAAAACCCTCTCAATCTGTTCACCCTCTTCCCCCTTTCGGAATTTTTCCCTTCCCCTTCAGCAGCCCAGGTGTAAGGTCTGGCTGAAGTTTGATAGGAAAACTTTCTGTTGGCATGCTCTAAGACAGCATCCTCCATCTGAAGCCAAGAAAATCTGCTCTAGATAGGAGGAGTGAGCGGCCTGGGCCATTAGTCCCTTTAAGTATCTGTCTTTAAAGGAAGAGAAATTCTACCCAGACTAGGAAGTGACAGTGTTTAAAGGACCTCGTTAATTTTGGGGGTTCTATTTTCATAAAAAAGTATCATTGGCTGTCAAAAACATAAGACGACTGGGACAAGTGGAACTTTTGTCTTTGTTAAATGTACCTCTAGCTGAGGTACTTCCTGTTTTATGCAATGCAGTCACGGAGGAAAGCGTTCGCATCCACATGTAGAACTCTGCATATTTATGCTCTGTACCTATAAGGCAGGTACTTGTTTCTAGCTAAGCAAGATAGATGAGTAAACTTTGAAGATGCAGCCATAGAATTATTGGGGAAGAGGAGGAGGAGGAAATGGAGGCAGAAGAAGAGGAGTAGGGTTTGAGTAGCATTAAATTCATTCAATAGTATTTATTGAGCGCTTACTATGTGCAGAGCACTGTACTAAGCGCTTGGGATGAACAAGTCGGCAACAGATAGAGACAGTCCCTGCTGTTTGACGGGCTTACAGTCTAATCGGGGGAGACGGACAGACAAGAACAATGGCACTAAACAGCGTCAAGGGGAAGAACATCTCGTAAAAACAATGGCAACTAAATAGAATCAAGGCGATGTACAATTCATTAACAAAATAAATAGGGTAACGAAAATATATACAGTTGAGCGGACGAGTACAGTGCTGTGGGGATGGGAAGGGAGAGGTGGAGGAGCAGAGGGAAAAGGGGAAAATGAGGCTTTAGCTGAGGAGAGGTAAAGGGGGGATGGCAGAGGGAGTAGAGGGGGAAGAGGAGCTCAGTCTGGGAACGCCTCTTGGAGGAGGTGATTTTTAAGTAAGGTTTTGAAGAGGGAAAGAGAATCAGTTTGGCGGAGGTGAGGAGGGAGGGCGTTCCAGGACCGCGGGAGGACGTGACCCAGGGGTCGACGGTGGGATAGGCGAGACCGAGGGACGGTGAGGAGGTGGGCGGCAGAGGAGCGGAGCGTGCGGGGTGGGCGGTAGAAAGAGAGAAGGGAGGAGAGGTAGGAAGGGGCAAGGTGATGGAGAGCCTTGAAGCCTAGAGTGAGGAGTTTTTGTTTGGAGCGGAGGTCGATAGGCAACCACTGGAGTTGTTTAAGAAGGGGAGTGACATGCCCAGATCGTTTCTGCAGGAAGATGAGCCGGGCAGCGGAGTGAAGAATAGACCGGAGCGGGGCGAGAGAGGAGGAAGGGAGGTCAGAGAGAAGGCTGACACAGTAGTCTAGCCGGGATATAACGAGAGCCCGTAACAGTAAGGTAGCCGTTTGGGTGGAGAGGAAAGGGCGGATCTTGGCGATATTGTAGAGGTGAAACCGGCAGGTCTTGGTAACGGATAGGATGTGTGGGGTGAACGAGAGGGACGAGTCAAGGATGACACCGAGATTGCGGGCCTGCGGGACGGGAAGGATGGTCGTGCCATCCACGGTGATGGAGAAGTCTGGGAGCGGACCGGGCTTGGGAGGGAAGATGAGGAGCTCAGTCTTGCTCATGTTGAGTTTTAGGTGGCGGGCCGACATCCAGGTGGAGACGTCCCGGAGGCAGGAGGAGATGCGAGCCTGAAGGGAGGGGGAGAGGACAGGGGTGGAGATGTAGATCTGCGTGTCATCTACGTAGAGATGGTAGTCAAAGCCGTGAGAGCGGATGAGTTCACCGAGGGAGTGAGTGTAAATGGAGAACAGAAGAGGGCCAAGAACTGACCCTTGAGGAACTCCAACAGTTAAAGGATGGGAGGGGGAGGAGGCTCCAGCGTAGGAGACCGAGAATGATCGTCCAGAGAGGTAAGAGGAGAACCAGGAGAGGACAGAGTCCGTGAAGCCAAGGTGAGATAAGGTATGGAGGAGGAGGGGATGGTCGACAGTGTCAAAGGCAGCAGAGAGGTCAAGGAGGATCAGAATGGAGTAGGAGCCATTGGATTTGGCAAGAAGGAGGTCATGGGTGACCTTAGAGAGAGCAGTCTCGGTAGAGTGGAGGGGACGGAAGCCAGATTGGAGGGGGTCTAGGAGAGAATGGGAATTAAGGAATTCTAGGCATCGATTGTAGACGACTCGTTCTAAGATTTTGGAAAGGAAGGGTAGTAGGGAGATAGGACGATAACTGGAGGGGGAAGTGGGGTCAAGAGCGGGTTTTTTTAGGATGGGGGAGACGTGGGCATGTTTGAAGGCAGAGGGGAAGGAGCCCTTGGAGATTGAGTGGTTAAAAATAGAGGTTAAGGAAGGGAGGAGGGCAGGGGCGATGGTTTTAAGAAGGTGAGAGGGAATGGGGTCCGAGGCGCAGGTGGAGGGGGTGGCACTTGCGAGGAGGGAGGAGATCTCCTCTGAGGATACTGCAGGGAAGGATGGGAAAGTAGGGGAGGGGGTTGTTGAGGGGAGGGGAGAGGCGGAGGGGTGACTTTGGGGAGCTCAGACCTGATCGTGTTGATTTTCGTGAGGAAATAGGTGGCCAGATCATTAGGGGTGAGAGATGGGGGAGGGGGTGGAACAGGGGGCCTAAGGAGAGAGTTAAAGGTCCGGAACAATCGGCGGGGGTGACGGGCATGGGTGTCGATGAGGGAGGAGAAGAAGCTTTGCCTGGCGGAGGAGAGGGCAGAGTTAAGGCAGGAAAGGATAAATTTGAAGTGTGTGAGGTCGGCTTGGTGCTTGGACTTTCGCCAGCAGCGCTCAGCAGCTCGAGCATAGGCGCGTAGGAAGCGGACGGAGGAGGTGATCCAGGGCTGTGGGTTAGTGGAGCGAGAGCGGCGGAGGGAAAGGGGGGCGAGAGAGTCGAGATGAGTAGAGAGGGTGGAGTTGAGAGCGGAGACCCGCTCGTCGAGAGTGGGAAGAGAGGACAGGGCGGCAAGGTGAGGCGAGATGCTATTGGAAAGACGGATGGGATCGAGAGAGCGGAGGTCTCTGTGGGGCAGTAGCGAAGATTTGCAGGGGGAGGGAGTGTGAGAGATGAGGCAGGTGAGAAGGTTATGGTCAGAGAGAGGAATTTCAGAGTTGGTGAGTGAGGAGATAGTGCAGCGGTAGGAGATGACGAGATCGAGGGTGTGACCGAGTCGGTGAGTGGGCGCGGTATGGTGGAGGAGGAGGTCGGCAGAGTCGAGGAGGGATAGCAGGCGGGCGGCAGAGGAGTCGTCGGGTACATCCGTATGGATGTTGAAGTCTCCAAGGATCAGAGTGGGCAGAGAGAAGGAGAGGAGGAAGGTGAGAAAGGGGTCAAGGTGGTTGAAGAAGTCGGAGGTGGGACCGGGAGGGCGGTAGATGACGGCGACAAGTAACTGGAGTGGGTGGTAGAGGCGAATGATATGGGCTTCGAAGGAGGGGAAGGAGAGGGAGGGGGGAGGAGGGATAGTGCGGAAGCCGCAACGGGGCGAGAGGAGGAAGCCGACGCCTCCTCCCTTACCGGTGAGTCTGGGGGAGTGGGAGAAGGAGAGGCCTCCGCTGGAGAGAGCGGCGGCGGAGACCGTGTCTTCGGGAGAGAGCCACGTTTCCGAAAGGGCGAGGAGGAGGAGAGAGCGGGAGAGGAAAAGGTCATGGATGAAAGGTAGCTTGCCTGTAATAGAGCGGGGGTTCCAGAGGCCACACTTGAAAGTAGCTGTGGGTGCAAGGGGAGGAGGGGGGGAAGGGCGGGGGGAGGGGAGGGTTTGGATGGGAATGAGGTGGCGGGGCCCTGGACGAGGAGAGGGGGATGAGGGGTGGCGGTGGGACAAGAGGACTGGGATGGGGCATGGGTGGGGAAGAGAGAAGGGGGGAGGGGGTGAAGAGGGGGTTTGGTGGGGGGAAGAGTAGGGGGAGGGGGAAGAGGGGTAGCGCTGGTAAAGTGGGGTTCTAGGGCGGGAGAGAGGAGGGGGGGAGGAGACAGAGGAGAGAGCGGGAAAGAGCTGAGCGAGAGAGGGGAAGGGGAAGGGGAGGATAGGAAGGGGCGGGAGGGGGGAGGGGGGGAGGAGGGACATGGCGAGGCCAGAGAGGTGGGTGGCAGCACTGACAACAATAAACAGTAATAAACGAAATCGGTAATATAGCAACATGATACAATATGATACAAATCCCCACCACGTTCTGAAAAGTTTCACTTTCTTGATCTTGAACTTAACTCTGTTCTTTATTCATCCATTTTCTTCCCTTCTGCTTCTTATGTCAAAGGATTTGAGATGAGAGATCTATGGGGAATAATTCCGACCCAGGATGGCACAGCCCGGGAACTGATATGATAGATAGGTACAGTGCTATTTGTTGGGCACTTACTAGGTGCCAAACACTGTACTAAGTACTGGAGTTAGATTCACATCAGTCAAGTCAGATTCAGACTCAGTTCCACGAGGCTCACAGTATAAGGAGGAGGGAGAACGAGGATTTTTAACCCCATTTTATAGATGAGGAAATTGAGCCAAAATGAAATGAAAAGACTTGCCCAAAGTCACACCCCAGACAAGTGGAGGACCTGGGATTGGAACTCAGGTCTCTTGACTCCCAGGCCCTTGCTCTTCACACTTGGCCACTGTGTTTCTCTCGCTGCCCTACTGGAGGTGAGCAGTTACCACGGCCCCAGGTCACTTAGCATTTTTGGTTTTTCCATATTGTGATCCTTCAGGCAATTCAAATTGGAGAAAGAGAGCAGGGAAGAAGGGAAGAACATGTCAGTTTTGTATTACTATAAATAGCAATGATCCACATTATTGCCCAAGAAAATTTTGCCTAAGGGTTTCTGCTGGCAAAATACTTTGACTTTATGCTTACGGTTGACAGTGTGATCAGAACTACAGCATCTGGAGATTTGGGCCTGGGGGTTGTAAAGTTTTGCTGAGGTGAGCCTAGATCTGGGCTGTTTGGTGCAGACTCACTTGTGGGGTTGAAACTCCCATCTCTTGAGTAAGCGACCCTCTCAAACTGAAGGGGTTGAAAGTGTTGAGGTGGTATTTTCCCCAAGGAGCCAAAATCAAATTGTGTCCAGAGCCCTCTAGACTGAGCTTGTTGTGAGCAGGGAACATGTCTACCAACTCTGTTATGTTGTATACAGTAAAAATAATTGTGCTATTTGTTAAACCCTTACTATGTTCCAGACACTGTTCTAAGTGCTGGGGTAGATAATTAGGTTGAACACAGTTTCTGTCCCAAATAAGGCTCATAGTCTTAATCCCATTTGACAGATAAGGGAATTTAGGCACCGAGAAGTTACTTGAATAGACCTGCCCAAGGTCACACAGCAGACAAGTGGCAGAGCTGGGATTAGAACCCAGGTCCTTCTGACTCCCAGGCCTATCTTCTAGCATTCAATAACTACCATTGATGGATTGACTGAGTGATTGAAATCACTCCATTTAAAGTTCTCTTGGTCATAGTGGACCATATGACCTCATTTTACAGATTAGGGTACTGAGGCACAGGGAAGAGAAGTGACTTGCCCAGGGTCACACTGCAGACATGTGGCAGAGCTGGGATTAGAACTCCAAGGCCCCTCCTCTATCCATTAGACCAACCACTAATTTACTTTAATGTCTTTTGGCAAGCTCCTTAAAAACAGGGTTTGTGTCTACTTAGTCTATTCTACTTTCCCCAGCATTTAATACAATGCTGTGCCCACAGAAGGTGCTCAGTAATTACCCTTGATTGCTTGAGGGGGTTGAGCAGACTATAGTAGAGTTGGAGATGGGGCCGCACCTCTGAATTGGCTGAATGCCAGAGAAAATGGTGAAAAAGATTTAGAAATGTTGGACCATTTATTTATGCTTAACGTTTCTGGAGTTGCATGAGGAATATATCCTTCCAGAATTTTGACAGCTTAAAAACCTTCTGGGTTTTGCATTCATTTTGAATTATTTAAAACCAATAAAAGAAATTCTGTGGCATTAGAATTGTGTTTTTTGGATTTTTGAATGGTGGGCATTGAGTAAATCAAATGGCACTGTAAACTTTACGATCTTCCTTCTCCACAAGACTATTTGAAAGCGTGTTTGAGAGTCTGTGCCGGGACCGACCCATGAGGGAGCAGACCTGCTCCAGTCCCCCAGGGGCGATCCAGAAAACGGCTGGTATTTGCATGCTGGCGAGTCCAAGGTGGTTGGGATTTTAGCCTCCCAAGTAGCCACAAGACTTCTCCTCTGAACCAGCGTCACCACGCATCCTGTACCAGGCCCTTTTTAGCTTTCCCCTTTTGACCGTGTGCCCCATGTGGGACAGGGACTGAGTTCCACTTAATCATCTTTTTTCTACCCCAGAGCTTAGTATACAGTGCCTGGCACATAGTAGGCACTTAACAAATGCCACCAGGCCCACCCTCAGTCAGGTCCACAGCCATCTCCATCTCACGCTTTGACAGCCGGGGGTTCGTTGGGATGCCCGGTCTGTGTCGAGCCGAGGAAGAATCATGGTCTGTGGGCCTAAGCACAACTGTAGCTTACTGAAGCCCCGTACTGCCCCGTGCAAAAGACGGTACGGCTTGGCGGCAACAGACCGACCCCATCCATCAGTTCCGCGTTCTGCCCTCAAAGCTAAGATTTCCCCAGGCCCCTGTCATGATGCCATTTCCATAGATCCCTCCCTAGAAAGTCACTATTGACTTAACGATCCCTTGTAACGGTCCGTATCATTGAAGGATCCCTTAGTCTTATTGTTGCCCACCGGCTGTCCTTCTTGGCTTTCTTATCCAGCTCTACTTCCCTGTTTTGGTTACTTTATCAGTTACTTTCACTCCTTTCATTGGTTCACTTTTTCTCAAATGGTATTTGTATTTGTTAAGCATTTACTCTGTGCCAGGCACTGTACCAACCACTGGAGTAGATACAAGCTAATCAAGTTTAAGTTTCTCACTTTGTTTTGGACTATTTGGGGACTACCAGAGCCCCCTTGACTTCCCCAACAGGGTGTATCTCTCATTGTATTGGAAGCTCCTCAAGGACAAGGTTTCTGCTCTTTTCTTTTTTTTTTCTTGCAGTACTTGTTAAATGCTTACTACGTGCCAGGCACTGTCTTAAGCACTAGGGTCAGTACATGCTAATAAGTTTGGTCACAGTCTCTGTCCCATCTGGGGCTCACAGTCTTAATCCCCATTTTACAGATGAGGTAACTGAGGCACGGAGAAGTGAAGTGACTTGCCTAAGGTCACCTAGCAGACAAAGGGTGGAGCCGAGATGAGAACCTCAGACTCCCAGGCCCGTGTTCTAACCACTGGGAAACAATGCTTCTCTTTCCTTCCACTGAATGTTTCCAAACACCTAGTCCAGGGTCTCTGCACTAGGGGTTCATGCAAAGCCAGGGACTATGATCTCGGTGGCCCATGTTTTGCTTTGGCATGAGCTAAGGGACCTGAATTTAGGAGACGTATATCTCCTCCTGGAGCTCCTCTTGCTGCTGGGATGTGGGTAGTAGGGGTCACCTCGGTGGCCAACAGAGAGTCACATATCAATGGGGCACAGGATCAGGCAGTGGCACGCCCGGGCTTTTCAGTGACCACAAATCTAGACAGATAAATTCATCATCATTCACTTCCTAGCAAGGTGCCTGGATCTGAAAGGTGATCCAGTGCCCACACTGGAGCCAATACTGCCCCCTCCACAGTTCATCCACCAGTCTTTCCCCTTGCCCCCTTTGCTTCATGTGAACTCTCCCTTTCCCAGCAAAACATTTCTATCGAGGCACACACCGTAAGATCACGTGGAGCTGACTTTTACTCAAACCAGAAGATTTCACACCAAGGTTGTAACATTGTATCATTACTGCGGTGGAGCCTTTTGTATCTGGGTGAAAATTTTAATTTCACGCCCTGCAGATTTCACTGTCTTCTTTGCACTCCTAGCTCGTGTTGTCGCATAAAGGGTAAATCCCTGTGTCACATTCATTTTGTATTGTAAGAAAGTAAAGTTCTGTTCCATTTGAGGTGTCCTTATAAAGGCAGGTGCTTAAAGCGGTCTCCATTAATTAACGGAAAACAGAAACTCCTTTCAGCTAATGGAGCTTTCCGTTTGGTTGAGCATGACCCCTATGCTCTGAAAGGGGAAAAAAAATTCTCTCAGAAAATTGGACACCATTGCTATTTTAGTTTCAGGATAAAATTCCTTATTAAAATCCAGGATATCCACCGGTGTTTGAAGAAATCATGGCCAAGATCTATTTTTTTAACAAGTGGTTGTTGGAAAATGCCAAAGGAAAATCTCTCCTCACACGTATTCATCTGAATTAAACAAAAACTAAAACAAGAAGTAGCATGGCCTAGTTGAAGAACATGGACCGGAAGTCAGAGAACCTGGGTTCTAATCTGGAGTCCACCACTTGTCTATTGTATGACTTTGGTACGCCGTTTAACTACTCTGTGCCTCAGTTACCTCATCTGTAAAAGTAAGACTGTGAGCCCCATGTGGGACATGTACAGTATCCGATCTGATTAGTTGGTATCTACCCCAGTGCTTAGTAGAGTGGTTGGCACATTGTAAGTGTTTAACAGATATCGTTTTAAAAAAAAAGAGTGATCGAGTCAGGAGGCAGAAAACATCCAATTTAGTATCTGAACTTCCTAATTGTTTTCTTGCTTTTCATGCTGTCATAGCCACTACCTGAGCCCCCAAGATAACAGAATTCCTAATTCCCACTTGTATACTCTTCCAGGGTGTAGCGCAGAATTCTGTAACCACTGAATAAGCACTTAATAAACACAGCTACTACTATCACTACTATGATTTGCTGGGTGCTACTCTGGATGCTGGTGATACAGTCCCAACAGGTTGGAAATGTTCAAGGAATAGTTTCCCTTTTACAGACAAAATCTGGTCTTTATTGCCACGCTGGAGCAGGAGTATTGCACTGTGTACACCTCAGGCACCAGCAGCAATCAGTCACTTAATCGGTCGTATTTATTGAGCGCTTACTGTGGGCAGACCACTGTACTAAACGATTGGGAGAGTGCATCGTAACCCAAGTTGGTAAACACATTCCCTGCCCACAATGCATTACAGTTTAGAGCACTCAATTTTGTAGCACAATTTTAAAAGAATACATATGCTCCGTAATGGGTCTGCACCATTGAGCATTTTTTTGTTTGTTTCTGTAATGGTATTTGTTAAGTGCTCACTGCATGCCAAACACTGTTCTAAATACTGGGGTAGATCCAAGCTAATCAGATTGGGCAAAGTCAGTGCCCCATATTCATTCATTCAGTATTATTTATTGAGCACTTACTATGTGCAGAGCACTGTACTAAGTGCTTGGAAAGTACAATTGGGCAACAGATAGAGACAATCCCTGCCCATTGACGGGTTTACAGTCTAATAAGGGGAGGCAGATGGACAAAAACAAGACAACTTAATCACGATAAATAGAATCAGGGGGATGTACACCTCATTAACAAAATAAATAGGGTAATAAAAATATATACAAATGAGCACAGTGCTGAGGGGAGGGGAAAGGAGAGGGGGAGGAGCAGAGGAAAAGGGGAGAAAGGGGGCTTAGCTGAGGAGAGGTGAAGGGGGAGCAGAGAGGGAGCAGAGGGAAAAGGGGAAGCTCAGTCTGGGAAGGCCTCTTGGAGGAGCTGAGCTCTCGGGCTCACAGTTTTAATCCCCATTTTATAGGTAAGGTAACTGAAGTACAGAGAAGTTAAGTGACTTACCCAAGGTCACACAGCAGACACAAGCAAAGCAGAATTAGAACCCAGGTCCTTCTGACTCCCAGGCCTGTGCTCTATCCACTAGGTCACACTGCTTCTCATGGTCATTTCTGTTTATGAAACTAGGTGGTGCTTAGGGACGTCATGACAACTTATCATTCTGTCTAGAGAAAGGCAGGGATTCATCCCAGGAGATAAAGCTTCTTCTTCCAACTATTGTGCTCTCTGACCTATGCTAAGTCCATGTGTTCCTGAGTGTCATAATGGAAGTGGTTTGAGGGTGACATTTTTTTAGTTTGGGGCTGTTTTCAGAGGAATGCTGTGGTGTGCTCTGTCCTGCCAATCCCAGAGCCTGTTGCTGAGGCTTCCTGTGAAACTTAAAGACCCTTGTCTATGTTGTGCTAACCTGATGGTAGATCTGTTGCCCTTGAGACCAAGCCGGATGGTTTGTTGTGGGCGAGGAAGATAGGATTGTCTGAGCTAATATTTTGCACAGGTCTGCCCCTGGTGTCTGCAAGTTCACGTTTTGTTACTCAAGGGGCTTGTTATCCCGAGAGTATCAGAAATGTCAAGAGGGGTTTGAAGAAATTTATGAGTGATAAGAAAAGTTTAGAACGTGGAGGGAAAAACATCTAAAGGGGTTAGAAAATCGAGAAGCGGTGTGGTCTAGTGGATAGGGCCTAGGCTTGGGACTCAGAAGGGCCTGGGTTCTAATCTTGGCTCCCCAACTTGTCCACTGTATAATTTTGGGCAAGTCACTTCACTTCTCTGGGCCTCAGTTCCCTCATCTGCTGAATGGAGATTCAATACCTGTTCTCCCTCTTAGTTAGACTGTGAGCCCCATGTGGGACCTGATGATCTATGTATCTACTCCAGCGCTTAGTACAGTGTTTGGCACATAGTAAGTGCTTAACAAAAACCACAATTATTATTATTATTATCATTAGATTGTAAGCTCAATGAGGGCAGGGAATGTGTCTGCTTGTTGTTATATTGTACTCTCCCAAGCACTTAGTATAGTGCTCTGCACACAATAAGCACTCAATAAATACTATTAAAGAAATGAATTAATAATATTAGTAATAATAATATCTATCCCAAACCATCAAGAGGGCAGCCTACAGAGTTTCTCCAAGCACCCTGCTGACACAATCCAAAACAGAACGTTGGACTGGATGGATTGTTGCAGTGGTATGGAACATGGTCTCATAGCCTTGTACTCATCTTGGTTCAATCAGCAGAATAGGGGCACAGCCAGGAGAAGCCCCTGGGGTTTATCTCCTCTGAGCTCAAATACTCTGGATTGCCTTCAATCAACAAGGGCTCCCCCGCCTCCAGTAGAGTGAGATCTGCAGAGTGAGAAGTGGATTTGTAAGAAGTGGACATTGTTCAGCAGGGCCAACAGCATCCTGTCCATTGTGACATCCATATTTTCCCTTGCTCTGTATTTCCCTGATGGTACAGAGCACAAATCTCAGGGACCACGTTGAGGCTCCCTCACCCTTCCTGCCTCAGAAGGTTCATCTCCACTCCCAAGATTCATTCATTCATTCAATAGTATTTATTGAGAGCTTACTATGTGCAGAGCACTGTACTAAGCGCTTGGGATGAACAAGTTGGCAACAGATAGAGACAGTCCCTGCTGTTTGACGGGCTTACAGTCTAATCGGGGGAGACGGACAGACAAGAACAATGGCAATAAACAGCGTCAAGGGGAAGAACATCTCGTAAAAACAATGGCAACTAAATAGAATCAAGGCAATGTACAATTCATTAACAAAATAAATAGGGTAACGAAAATATATACAGTTGAGCGGACGAGTACAGTGCTGTGGGGATGGGAAGGGAGAGGTGGAGGAGCAGAGGGAAAAGGGGAAAATGAGGCTTTAGCTGAGGAGAGGTAAAGGGGGGATGGCAGAGGGAGTAGAGGGGGAAGAGGAGCTCAGTCTGGGAACGCCTCTTGGAGGAGGTGATTTTTAAGTAGGGTTTTGAAGAGGGAAAGAGAATCAGTTTGGCGGAGGTGAGGAGGGAGGGCGTTCCAGGACCGCGGGAGGACGTGACCCAGGGGTCGACGGCGGGATAGGCGAGACCGAGGGACGGTGAGGAGGTGGACGGCAGAGGAGCGGAGCGTGCGGGGTGGGCGGTAGAAAGAGAGAAGGGAGGAGAGGTAGGAAGGGGCAAGGTGATGGAGAGCCTTGAAGCCTAGAGTGAGGAGTTTTTGTTTGGAGCGGAGGTCGATAGGCAACCACTGGAGTTGTTTAAGAAGGGGAGTGACATGCCCAGATCGTTTCTGCAGGAAGATGAGCCGGGCAGCGGAGTGAAGAATAGACCGGAGCGGGGCGAGAGAGGAGGAAGGGAGGTCAGAGAGAAGGCTGACACAGTAGTCTAGCCGGGATATAACGAGAGCCCGTAACAGTAAGGTAGCCGTTTGGGTGGAGAGGAAAGGGCGGATCTTGGCGATATTGTAGAGGTGAAACCGGCAGGTCTTGGTAACGGATAGGATGTGTGGGGTGAACGAGAGGGACGAGTCAAGGATGACACCGAGATTGCGGGCCCGAGAGACGGGAAGGATGGTCGTGCCATCCACGGTGATAGAGAAGTCTGGGAGAGGACCGAGTTTGGGAGGGAAGATGAGGAGCTCAGTCTTGCTCATGTTGAGTTTTAGGTGGCGGGCCGACATCCAGGTGGAGACGTCCCGGAGGCAGGAGGAGATGCGAGCCTGAAGGGAGGGGGAGAGGACAGGGGTGGAGATGTAGATCTGCGTGTCATCTACGTAGAGATGGTAGTCAAAGCCATGAGAGCGAATGAGTTCACCGAGGGAGTGAGTGTAAATGGAGAACAGAAGAGGGCCAAGAACTGACCCTTGAGGAACTCCAACAGTTAAAGGATGGGAGGGGGAGGAGGCTCCAGCGGAGGAGACCGAGAATGACCGGCCAGAGAGGTAAGAGGAGAACCAGGAGAGGACAGAGTCCGTGAAGCCAAGGTGAGATAAGGTATGGAGGAGGAGGGGATGGTCGACAGTGTCAAAGGCAGCAGAGAGGTCAAGGAGGATTAGAATGGAGTAGGAGCCATTGGATTTGGCAAGAAGGAGGTCATGGGTGACCTGGGAGAGAAGTCTCGGTAGAGTGGAGGGGACGGAAGCCAGATTGGAGGGGGTCTAGGAGAGAATGGGAGTTAAGGAATTCTAAGCATTGATTGTAGACAACTCGTTCTAGGATTTTGGAAAGGAAGGGTAGTAGGGAGATAGGACGATAACTGGAGGAGGAAGTGGGGTCAAGAGCGGGTTTTTTTAGGATGGGGGAGATGTGGGCATGTTTGAAGGCAGAGGGGAAGGAGCCCTTGGAGATTGAGTGGTTAAAAATAGAAGTTAAGGAAGGTAGGAGGGCAGGGGCGACGGTTTTAAGAAGGTGAGAGGGAATGGGGTCCGAGGTGCAGGTGGAGGGGGTGGCACTTGCGAGGAGGGAGGAGATCTCCTCTGAGGATACTGCAGGGAAAGTAGGGGAGGGGGTTGTTGGGGGGAGGGGAGAGGCGGAGGGGTGACTTTGGGGAGCTCAGACCTGATCGTGTTGATTTTCGTGAGGAAATAGGTGGCCAGATCATTGGGGGTGAGAGATGGGGGAGGGGGAGGAACAGGGGGCCTAAGGAGAGAGTTAAAGGTCCGGAACAATCGGCGGGGGTGACGGGCATGGGTGTCGATGAGGGAGGAGAAGAAGCTTTGCCTGGCGGAGGAGAGGGCAGAGTTAAGGCAGGAAAGGATAAATTTGAAGTGTGTGAGGTCGGCTTGGTGCTTGGACTTTCGCCAGCAGCGCTCAGCAGCTCGAGCATAGGAGCGTAGGAGGTGGACGGAGGAGGTGATCCAGGGCTGTGGGTTAGTGGAGCGAGAGCGGCGGAGGGAAAGGGGGACCCGAGCTGGCCAGTGTAGCCTCAGTTCATAAATGTAGGGCTCAGAAGCTCTCCCACCTGGAGCGGAGTTTGTGTTTGCATGAGCCAAAATGTTTCTGGCCTCCACATGTAGCGAGTCTCTCACCGGCCATCCTGTTCTCTGCCAGTTCATTCTGGGTCTGGCTCTCTTTCTCTGTTCCGCCTTCCTCTTTTTCAGAGTTAACCGACTAGGCTGAGGTAAAACCCCTTTGCCTCCCAATCGTTTGGAAATGTAGTGAGCACAGGTCCTGTTGTAGCAGTCATTGAGGTCTGTTCCCTGACAGGGCAGAAGCTCGCAAGAGACTGTGGGGAAGAAGAGGGACTTGGCACTCTTTCTCTCCTGCCAGGGAGTTCTGATTGCTGGCCTCCTACTAGGGTTACAAAGCCCATCCATCCAAATCGTCTCTTTCTGTTTTAAAGTCCAAGCAACCAGAAAGCAGAACACCAGGGTGCAGTTTGGGAATCTTAAATTTCAGGCAATGCCTGGATGAATTATTGATGTGGTCGAGTGTGTTTTCAGTAATGTGGGGCATAAAATGAAATGAATGCATATCCATACTTGCCCTGAACTCTCGAAAGTGCATGCTAATAAACAGAATGATAACCCAGCATCACTTTGGCCTTGTAAGATTTACAAGGGAAGCGCTTTGTTTTTTCCTTTTCCCCCCTTTATTTCTGTTCTCGTTTTTGGTTTCAGCCACCCTGTTCTAAATTCCCTTCCGTGCAGCTACTTGCATCCTTACTACTTGTTTTCAATTACTCATAGAAGTCCAGTGGTGCCTTTCTCTGGGTACAGCTGGAGTTAGCATCTGTAAATTTCACTTGTCATGCTGGCTTCCAGCCATGCTAAATTATGCTTTAATTCACAATTAGTCGGCAATGGCAAGCGAGTAGAATAGAGAACATTTCATTTAAAATGGCCATTATACCACATCGTGATTTCACAAAATGATGAAGATATTGGAGAATAATTAAGATATCTTGCATTTTCCATTATTTAAAAGGGCTTGGTTTATTTATTTCTAACTTCTCTGGAGCGGCTCCTGCCATAATGATAGAAATACAAGAGATTACTTCTAAATAATTTGGGGTTTATAGGTACCCAAATTGTCAGTGTGAATTACTTTTCTTGAAGTCACTGATGACTTCACTTTACCTGGGAGGTGAAGATCTGTTTGCCAGGAGCAATTGCATCAATAAGATGCAGCAGAAATCAAGTGGAGCTGCAGGAGCCCAAGAGAGGACCAGCGAGAGCTGGAGTTAGATTGGGCCGATCAATCAATCGATCATTGGAATTTATGGAATGCTTACTGTGTGCAGAGCGCTGTACTAACTGCTTGGGAGAGTTTAATATAATGATGTAACAGACACATTCCCTGCCCACAGTGAGCTATTAGTTTAGAGGACTGGATTGATGTGGAGCGCCTTGCGTGAAAATCCAGGCACCATAGAACTTGGCCTCTTCCAGTTCCTTCTTACTTGCTCTAACTCTGTCCTCTCTTCCGGGCAACAACAATACTTCTCATCCCTCATCGACTCCCATGGCCACTGCCTCCACCAATGAATCGAGACATTTTCCTCCCACCCGATACCCCCAATGGCCCCCTCTCCCCCCACCTCACCCCGATGGTCCTTTGCCATCAGAATCAAAGTTATCTGGGTGCTCTCCCCACCACATCTCGGAGCCCTCTCCTACCTCCTCAACCTCTTCTCTCCTCCTCCTCAGCCATCTCTCAAAAGGAAATCTCCAGGCCACTTTCTCTGTTCCACTGTGCTGCCGACCCCGTCTCTTCTCACCTTCTCAAGTCACTTGCACCACTCTTCTTCCCTCCCCGATGACCATCTTCAACTACTCACTTTCTGCCAGCTCCTTCCCCTCACCTCTAAAACAAACCCATGTCCCCACTAACTTATCCATCCCTCCTTCTCTGAAGGGTTCTTTACACCCACAGCCTCCACTTCTTCCTATGTACCTCACAATCTGGTTTCACTCTTCTGAGAATGCTCTCTCCAGGATCACCGCTGGCTTCCTTCTTGCCAGTGATCTCCTTGACTGCTCAGCTGCTTTGGACCCCATGGACCATTCCCTCCAGGAAAGACTTCGTAACCCTGGTTGGTCTGACAGTTCTCTTTTGGTTTTACTGCTACATCTCCGGCTGATCCTTCTTAGTCCCTTTGGCCAGCTCCTGCTCTGCTTTTCACCATCTAACTACAGGTATCATCAAGGCACTGTTTCGGGTCATCTGCTCTTCCCAATCTACACTCACTCCCTTAAGAATAATAGTAATAATAGTAATGATAATAACTCTGGTATTTGTTAAGCGCTTACTATATACCAGGGACTGTAAGCACTAGGGTGTATACAAACAAATGGGGTTGGACACAGTCTCTGTCCCATGTGGGGCTCATAGTCACAATCCCCATTTTACAGATGAGGTAACTGAGGCCCAGATAAGTGAAGTGACTCGCCCAGGGTCACAAAGCAGACAAGTGGACTAGCTCAGATAAGAACCCACAACCTCCTGTCTCCCAGACCTGGGCTCTATCCACTACGCAACACTCTCTTGGGGGGCTCATCTGCTCCTTCAACTTCAACTACCCCCTCGACATGGATGACTCCCAAATCTACTTCACTGACTCTGCTTTCTCTCCTCTGCAGTCTCCCACTTCCAGAGCATCTCTAGATGGATGTCCCACTGGTACCCAACTTGACATGGCCAAAATCCAACATTCTATCTTCCCACCCACATCCACTGCTCCACCTAACTTTCCCAGCACAGCTGACAGCACATCCAATTATCTCTGTCTCTGAGGCCTGCAACTTTAGCAATAGTCTTGAACACTCTTTCAGTGTTTATATTCAACACCTACTAAAGAATGATAATAATAATAACAATAATAATTGTGATATTTGTTAAAGCACCTATTGTGTGCCTACTGTGGTCCCACATGGGGTTCCTAGTCTAAGTAGGTGGGAGAACAGGGATTGAATCCCCATTTTGCAGATGAGGGAACTGAGGCACGAAGAAGTTAAGTGATTTGCCCAAGGTCACACAGTAAGTATATGGAGGATCCAGGATTAGAACTCAGGTCCTCCAACTTCAAGGCCTGAGCTCTTTCCACGAGGCCACACTGCTTTCCACGAAACAAATCTGGTCAGTTTATCCTCCACTACATTTCCAAACTCTGCCTCACGTATCCCTGCCTCTTATCCATGTGACCACCATACTGGTCCACTTTTCGTATCCCAACTCGAGTGTACGCTCATTGTGGGCAGGGGGTGTATATGTTATATTGTTGTGTTGTACTTTCCCAAACACTTAGTACAGTGCCCTGCACACAGTAAGTACAAGTGATTGATTGATTGCTGCATCAGCCTCCTTGCTGTCCTCCGTACCTTCAATCTCTCCCCTGCCAGTCTATACTTCCTACTGCTGCTCAGATCATTTTTCAAAAGCACTGTACATCTCTCCCCTCTTCAATAATCTTCGGGGGTGACCTAGTCCTCTCTGCATCAAGGATAAATTTCTGACCATTGTCCTTAAGGCCCTCAATCAACTCTTCACTGTAGACTACTTCTAAGAACAGAGCACTTGTCTTCATTTTCCCAAACTTTGTCTTACCCCCCAAACTAATATCTGGCCATGTCTTATTAAAACAAGCCACATTGCAGGTCATTTTATCTTCAGAAGGTGTCCTCGGGGAGGTTTGACTGTACATATTTTCCATTGTCTCCCTCGCTCTATTTTACGAGCCTCGCGTGCTGAGATCATAAAAGGAGTGCCGGGTTTTTGAATGGAAGCTCCAAGCAGGCTGTGAGACTGAAGCACAGCTGAAAGCAGCCCTGGACGCTGCAGCTGACAGGAGGACAACACTGGGCTCAGGCTGGGCATAGGCGCGGAGCAGCGGAAGGGTCATTTTTCTCCAGGTTTGGAATTGAAATGCAGCTAGACCCACTGGTCTGGTTGCATTAATCAGTAGGAAGGGGACCTAAAAGAACCATAACCTCTTCATCCCACTCGCCAGTGTTACGCAAGATCCTCCCGAGCCTGGAGAATAGACCATCGGGACCTTTTGACTTCAGCTGGGAGGAAAAGCAGTTTCTCCATTATGACTCCCTGGTAGGCCTTAAATCAAGGTTTGGGGAAGGATGATGGATGCCCAGCCTTCCAGGGTACTGCCGCCTGGTCACTTTGTGGATGCTGTCTCTGGTTTGCCCCGAGCTGTCTGGTTCACGTTCGATTTCTGTTCGAGAGGGCGGATCGGGCCAGTGGGGGCTGATGGGCAGAAAGCCTAGGGACCACATGCTTCGAAACAGATGCTTTCGTCCTTTTGGCCTTGAACTCACCTGGACGCAGCTCCAGATTTGAGTTTTTCTCTATGTAAAAACAGGTGAAGATTGCGCAAATGCAAAGGTGAGGATAAGGCAAGTAAAGGAATAGGATCCAATTCACTAAATGTTTGGGCAGCTGGCTTACCAGTGGTGGGAAATGCCAAGGAAAGAAGAAGTAAGAGAGTTAGAGAAAGACAGACCTGACAAGTTCAGTGGATTTCTAACTGGCAAGACCTTGTGGTCCAGAAAATCCATTTCCTGCCCAGGTTCCCCATCGGGGAGCTGAGTGGCCATAGAGAAGGCAGGATGATCCAAATTAGGGATGTGGTGTTCTTCTGGAACTCCTTGGGAAATATGGGGCATATCTGCCATATCTGCTCTGAAACGGTCAGCCAGTACACCCCGATAGAAAGGGCTCTCCTGAAACAGACAGCCGGACATTGAAATCTTCAGGGAAATCAATGATTAAAAAGGTAGGGGAGGAATGAAACCACGAGGCAGAGTTCAGGCCAGGGTGAGGAAAAGAGGGGCAAAGAACAATCTTGAAAGCAGACATCAAGGATGAGAAGATTTTGGAGAGATAAGTCTTTAGAAGACAGAAAAAAACAGGTGTGACGGGGTCTTCAATAAGCTGGCATTATTTCAACCTGGTCCATAGTACAGGGCAACATCTACCGCATTGTCAGCCATCAGGCTGATGGGTATTGGAGTAAAAAAGCTAAAGATTTGTGAAGCTGAAAAGGACCTTGGTAGAGGTCTTAGTGTCCAGTCATATCTCCAGGGAGCACTTTACATAAACTATTCAAGGCAGGGCAAATGTGCCCTTCCTGCCACTCTTGACCTCTTTAATCCTCCTCTTTGCCTCTCTGTGCCTTTCAGGCTGTATTCTGAGCCATTCCCCTCACCCTAATTCCTGACCCCATTTAGTTCCTGTTTCATTCACTCAGTGGTATTTATTGAGCACTTACTGTATGCAGAGCACTGTACTAAGTGCTTGGGAGAGTATAATATGAGTAAATAGGCACATTCCCTGTCCACAGTGAGCTTACATGTAGGGAGAGGAGGCAGACCATACCACACTCTTGGCCTCTGCCTGTAAGCTGCCTGCATCCTCTTGCCAGGTGGCCCTTTCCTTCCCAGGTGGCTCCTTGTCTTTCCTGCTGCTAGGGGCTCTGAGTTTTTGACAACTCATGCCAGATGGAAACCCGCAAAAGACCACTTCCTCCTCAGCCCTCTCCAGTTCCTCCCTAACTCCTGGGGCCACCCTGGGAAGAAACCTTCCCTCCTTCTCTCCTGGGGGCCCCAACCCAGTCCGTGTCAAAGATGGCTGCATTGACCACTGTGGCAGTCCACTGTGCCATCACCCACCCAAACTGATTTTCATAGTCCCAAAGGGGAAGGTTTCTAGCACTTTGACCCCTGTAACTTGTGGGCAAACTCCCTCGATGGGCTGCCTCTTAGTTATCTTAGGCTACCGGTCTTGTGGTTCCTGCAAGACCATACTCTATGAAGCTCTGCAAATTCAGCTCTCTCTGCCTCAGGTGAGGAGGATTGATTGGAGCAGTTAAGAGCCCTCATTTAAGTAACGGGATGCAGGTCTGCTGAGAGTCCCGGTTGCTGGTGTTGGAACTTGCTCATTTCCAAGGAGAGTGGCTACATACACTTCCTTTGGAACTTGGAGTCAAGAAGAGATTAGTCAGTGAGTCGATCAATCAATGGTATTCATGGAGCACTTACAGTTTGCAGAGCACTGTACTAAATTGGTTGGGAGAGTACAATGCAACAAAGTTCAGTAGAAGCATTCCCCGCCCACATTGAGTTCATGATAAGAGAGAAGCAACAGTTCCAGCATCCTGTCTCCATCCCAAGAAAGATAATAATTACGGTATTTGTTAAGTACTTACTTTGTGCTAAGAGCTGGGATAGATACAAGATAACTGGTTTGGACTTGTCCTTGTCCCATATGGGGCTCACAATCTAAGTAGGAGGGAGTAGGCTTTAATCCCCATTTTAAAGATTAGGAACCCGAGACACAGTTAAGGTAAGTGACTTGCCCAAGTGCACACAACAGACAAGTGGCAAAACCAGGATTAGAACCCAGGTCTTCTGACTCCCAGGCCCGTGGTCTTTCCATTAGGGGTCACCCCAGTGGCTGTTTGGGAGGTGCAGATAGGGCCTTCTGGGGACCCCACTACTGGTTTTGTTCCTGCATTATCCAGATGAGGTTTTCTCCCACAGGATCAAACAATCACCAGCACAGGATTGAGGTCTTCCAATCTCCTCTAGACTGTAAGCTCATTGTGGGCCGGGAATGTGTCCACAAACTCTCTTGTATTTTTCCAAGTGGTCAGTACAGTCCTCTGTACACCATAAGTGCTTAGTAAATACCATTCATTGTTCCTTATGATTTATGGGGGAAGACATTTTGCGTCGACTTTCTCCAGCTCTAGAGTAGGCCTTAAGAGTAGCAAGGTGATTCTGCTTCCCTGTCTGGAATCAAGTATTTGTAGCGTCTTGTCTTATGCTATGGAGTTGTTTCTGACTTGAAGCGATTCCGTGGATGACACATCTCTTCCAGAATGCCCCACCTCCATCTGCAATCGTTCTGATAGTGTATCCATAGAGTTTTCTTAGTAAAAATATGGAAGTGGTTTACCACTGTCTTCTTCCATGCAGTTAACTTGAGTTTCCACCCTCCACTCTCTCCCATGCCACTGCTGCCCAGGGGAGTTTTGGCTTGTAGCAGATTGCCTTCCACTCGCCAGCCACTGCCCAAGCTAGGAATGGAATGGGTATGCCTCTGCTTGACCCTCCCTCCCGAAACCGAGACTGGTAGCATACTGGAAACTCTCCTGGTGCGATCCTGAGAGGGGGTTTGTAGGGTAGGAATCTCTAAATGTACTGCATTTCCCACCTGCCCCAATCCCACCAATCACATCCCTGAATAAACCCAAAGGATTTTAAAATTCCAGCCACTAGTAGGAATCTGAGTAAGACTGCCGAGGTGGAAAATGAAACTGTAGATGTGACTGTGACGACTAAATAATATCTAGTGACAGTACTTGTTTAAGGAAATATACACCATCTCACTAGCAGAGTGTTTATGACTCTAATAAATCTAGTTATTTTCCCTAGTGGGGAAATTCTTACTGATGTCTCCCAGTATCAAATTTGTTTGGGATTGTATTTTGGCAGCCAGGAGCAAATGATTTTATTAGTAAACTCCATAGTGTAATACAAAAATAAACTTGGAGAGTGTATGTCGTCGGTCCGCTGTCGGCTGGATAGCCAGGAAAAAGAGAGTATTTTCCTCACACATCAATGGAGAGGACATGAATTTGGACAGATTGGGGGCAGAAGAAAGAGTGTGGCAGTGTCCTGGCTTCAGGCTAATCGTGCCCAAGGGGTAATGGACTAAAGCAATCAATCAATCAATCAATCCATCAGTGGTATTTATTGAGCACTTACTGTTAGCAGAGCACTGTGCTACGCTCTTGAGAGAGCACAATGCTGGGAGTGGCCAGAGCCTTCCCGCTCCCACCAGCAGGGCAAGTGACTTTCATCTGTGTTGCCCAGTGCTATTACATGCTGGGTTGAGGAGGGGTGATTGTCCAGTGCTGTAGGAGCCCAGGATCCAGAGCCACCCTGCCTGAGGATAGTGATAGTGCCCCAGGGGTCAAGCCAGGAGCCCCAAGGACAGTGAGGTTCTCTCAGGCAGACTTGCCTCACCGGGGTTCACCCAGACACTTTCCAGCCTTTGTGGTTCCTGATTTGCAGGAAGAATAGCTTCTCTGGAGGGTCCGTGTCTTCTCCATGCTGCAGCCAGAGATTTCTCAGGTTGTCAGGCTGCAGAATGGAGTTTCCAGGATCAAAGTTCCTGGACACTGGGGTTAGCCTGGGAGACATTATGGGAGGGGGGCAAAGTTAGCAGTGGGGCAGAAGTGGTGCTGCTCTTTCTTGATCTAGCCCCTCTCCTCCTTCTTCCCCCTGGAATTTTTCCCCAAACCTCACTTCCCATACCGCTTACCAGGTTAATGTCCAAGTGTCTCCTAATTAGTCAATCAGTCAATCGTATTTCTTGAGCACTGACTATGTGCAGAGTAGTGTTTTAAGTGCTAACAATACTAACAATAAACAGACAATAAAATTCCCTGCCCTCAACGAGCTCACAGTCTAGAGTGGGAGAATTAGTCTAATCAGTCTGACCCCGATGCCAGGTTGGTGGGTCCACTTCCTCCTGACTGAGCTTAGTCAGCCTTGAAGAGACTTCAACAGAGGCAATTCAGTAAGAGAACCCCACATGAGACTCACCTATAAGGATCAAGAAGAAAACCAAATCAGTCATATTAGTTATATTTATTGAGGACTTACTGTGTACTCTGTAACACATTTGATAGACACGTTCCCTGCCCGCAACGAGAAGCAGCGTTGCCTAGTGGCTAGAGCCTTGGGAGACAGAAGGACCTGGCTTCTAATCCTGGCTCTGCCACTTGTCTGCTGTGTGACCTTAGGCAAGTTACTTAACTTCTCCAACCTCAGTTACCTCATCTATAAAATAGGGATTAAGATTGTTGGTATTTGTTAAGCGCTTACTATGTGCAGAGCTCTGTTCTAAGCACTGGAGTAGATACAGGATAATCAGGTTGTCCCACATGAGACTCACAGTTAATCCCCATTTTACAGATGAGGTAAAAGAGGCACCGAGAAGTTAAGTGACTTGCCCACAGTCACACAGCTGACAAGTGGCAGAGCCAGGATTCGAACCCATGACCTCTGACTCCAAAGCCCAGGCTCTTTCAACTAGGCCACACTAGCTGTGTGACTGTGGACAAGTCACTTAACTTCTCTGTGCCTCAGTTACCTCATCTGTAAAATGGGGATTAAGACTGTGAGCCCCACGTGGGACAACCTGATTCCCTTGTGTCTACCTCAGCGCTTAGAACAGTGCTCTGCACATAGTAAGCGCTTAACAAATACCAACAATATTGTTGTCTGTCTCCCCCATTTAGACTGTGAGCCTGTTGTTGGGCAGGGATTGCCTCTGTTGCCCAATTGTACATTCCAAGTGCTTAGTATAGTGGTCTGAATATAGTAAGTGCTCAATAAATATGATTGAATGAATGAATGAACTTGTATCTACCCCAGCGCTTAGTACAATGCCTGGCATATAGAACATACTTAAAAAAATACCATAAAAAAATCTCTGTGTCAATCTCCTTTCATGCTCACCTCCTCTACCCACCTTAACACTTTCTTGAATTATTTCATGTTCCTGCCTTTCACCTGCCCATTTCTTTTAGACTCTCTCTGAGTTTAAAATTGATCAGGGCTTCAGAGGTTGTGAAGATGGGGGAGAGCTGTGATCTGGGGGATTAATCGGAGAGAAAATTCCAGACAGCAGGGAGGGTAAGAGAACGGAGCCAGAGGTGAGAGCAAGCTTGCTTGGGAGGAGCTTAGAGTGCAGCCTGGGGATTAATAGGGAAGAGGGCAGGTATGTAAGAAGGAGAAAGCTGGTGGAGAAAGTTAAGGCTCTTTAGTGTGATGTGGAGGGATATTGGAAGACTTTAGAGGTTTTAGAAGGGGAAAGAATGTGAACAGAGTGACATTTAAAGAAGATAATCTGGACTGTGGAGCATAAACTGATGTGATTCCCTTTGCCCTTCCTGAATTCCTGTTGCTCGTGACCTCAACTCCTTCCCTCAGCTTGGAGCTTCTTCCTTCAGCAAACGCCAAGCACTGTGGCCTGTTGGAAGGAACATGGTCCTGGGAGTCAGAGGACCTGGGTTCTAATCCAGATTCTGCTCATGGGCTGCTGTGTGACCTTGAGCAAGTCACTTAACTGCTCTATGTCTCAGTTTCCTCATCTATAAAATGTGGGTTAAATCTTCCTCCCTCCAATTTAGACTGTAAACCTTATGTAGGACAGGGACTGTGTCCAACCTGATAAACTTGTATCTACCCAGCACTTAGTACAATCCTTGAAACATAGTAATCAATCATATTTATCGCGTGCTTACTGTGTACAAGGGACCGTACTAAGTAGTTGGGAGAGTACAGCACAACAATATAACAGGCACATTCCCTGCCAACAATGAGCTCACAGTCTAGTTGGGGAGACTGATATTAATATAAATAAATGAATTATGGCTATGTATGTAAGTGCTGCGGGGCAGGCTGAGCGGAGGTGGTGAATAAAGGGAGCAAGTCAGGGCGATGCAGAAGGGAGTGGGGAAAAAAGGAAATGAGGAGCTTATTTCAGGGAAGGCTTCTTGGAGATGTGGCTTCAATAAGACTTGAAGGTGGGGAGAGTAATTGTCTGCTGGATATGAAAAGGAAGGGCTCCAGGCCAGGGGCAGGACGTGTGTGAGAGGTCAGTAGCAAGACAGGCGAGATCAAGGTGCAGTGAGTAGGTTGACATTAGAGGATTGAAGTGTGTGTGCTGGGTTGTAGTAAAATAGAGAGGTGAGGTAGGAGGGGATGAGGTGATTGAGTGCTTTAAGGCCGATGGTAAGGAGTCTCTGTTTGATGTGGATGGGCAACCACTGGAGGTTCTGGAGGAGTGGGGAAACATGGCCTGACTATTTTTGTAGAAAAATGATCTGGGCAGCAGAGTGAAGCAGGGCTGGGGAGAGATAGGAGGCAAGGAGGTCAGTAAGGAGGAGAGTAGTAAGGACTAAATAAGTGCTTAACAAGCACCACAAAAAAAAAAAGACAGAAAAATCACTGAGGATGGTGATATAATTACCTCTTCATGAGGTGCCAAGACCTGTAACTGAGGTGGTGGCCCTTAATCTGGTCAGAAAGAAAGAAGCCCATCTGAGAAGTATTGCAGAGGAAAAACTGTCAGGATTTAACTAGACTGAATATGAGGATTAAAAGAAAGTGAGGGGTCAAAGACAACACCGAGGCTGCAGACTCTAAGTCAGGAAGACTGGTGGCGACTTCCTCGGAGAAAAGTTCATTCGGGGAAAATGAATTATCTTGATTCCCCTTCACACCAAGTTTCAGGGGATTTCTCTGGTAAATTGGGCCTGTACTGGCTTTCAAAGACAGCCTGTGGACACCCAGACAACTCAGGCACACTGCGCAAAAAGCAGTATCTGATCAATGGACTGCTCCTTGCTGATATTTGGAGAATTAATCCTTAGGGGTGGGGTGTGTGTGGGAGGGGGTGGGGGGGAGGTGCATGTGTTGTGTTGCTTTATTGCAGATATAACACTGGTATCAAATTGGCTGATTTTGCAATGCCAGGTTTTTTTTTAAATAATCTTTTGGTGTTCTGCTGCTATTTAATCTGCCCAATCATTTAGCCTCCCTGATAGCACAAATGCTGGAAAACTTAGATAAACTAGCCGGAGAAATTAGCTGGGAGGTGCTCCCGAATCCTGGGGACCTGCCTGCAACAAACACATTCGCTCTCCCCCCCACAGAGTAATCTGGAATCGAATGAGGCTACTGGAGAAATGGAATTTTCATGATCCCAGCCCAGTCATGAAGATAAGCGTTTGTACTTTCGGGTAGATTAATTTGTTGGAGGGAGAGGTAGGTGAAGTAATAAAACCAGGTCAGTTAACTAGTTTGCAAGGGGTGTTTACATGAGGATGCTCTGAGCAGCCAGGATGTAGGTATCCTATTCAAAATGTTCAGGGGCAAGGAAAGAGCCAGGATAAAAATAAAGTATTTAACTGTATAAAGATGTGACAGTTTTTTTTTTTTTTTTAGTAGCCCTCCAAATAAAATTTGAGCTAAATCACTGGAAAGGTAAATCCAAAGGGGAGTGATTTTTGTCCTCCTTTTCAGGGTTCTCTAAGAGAAGCAGCATGGCCCAGTGGATAGAGCATGGGCCTGGGAGTCACCTACCTAGGTTCTAATTCCTGCTCCACCATTTGTCTGCTGTGTGACCTTGGGCAAGTCACTGAACTTCTCTGTGCTTCAGTCACCTCATCTGTAAAAAGGAGATTGATTATGAGCTCCATGTGGGACAGAGAGTGTCCAACCTGATTAGCTTGTATCCACTCCAGCACTTAGTACAGTGCCTGGCACAGAGTAAGTGCTTAACAAATACCATTAAAAGACAAAAAACAAAACAAAAACAAAATTACACTCTGGAAGGCATCAAATTAGCTGTGATTTGGAAGTCTTACATTAGCCACCTCACATAATTCCTGATTTAGTGAGGTCTCCTGGTATTGTTCAACCGCTAACCCTTCCACTTACTGGGTTGGAGAAGCTTTCAGTTTTGGCTTTGTCTTCAGAATGAGAGGAATACTGGGCAGGCATTATTCTTTCTTTTATGCCTTTGGATACCTCTTAATCATCAGCCATTGGTTTCTGGAATAGCTGAAGGGATTATTCAGTAATAAGCATGAGGATTTGAACTCACTACTTTTGTAATATGACAGCAAGCTATCCACTAAGAATACTATCTCTGTTCATAATCCACGGGCGTTTCCAGATGTGAAACAGGCTACAGAAGTGAGGGGTCTGGACTGTTTCCCGTTTAAAATAGAAAATGAGCTCTTGCAAAGAGGAGAAGTTGTGTCATAAATATGAATGATAAGGCTATAGAGTGTGACCAAACCAGGGCTCCAGCCATTCCACGGGATTTGCACTGCCTAAGAGGAAAACTTCCTTGAAAATTGCATCTGGGAGTTTCATTTGGCCCTTCAATAAAGAGTTTGTGCTAAGCAGAGTGGTTTTCTTGATGTCACAAGTGGTTATATGGAAAATAAAGTAATCAGCTTGGTATTGGAAACATAAAAAATGCAGAAGAATTTCTAATAAACCCTGCCTTGATTGGAAATTACAGTGGATTGGAAAGCACTAAGCATGAGACTCTAACCCTCTGAGTGGAACGCAAAAAAAAACTGCATCATTCATTCATTCAATAGTATTTATAGAGTGCTTACTATGTGCAGAGCACTGTACTAAGCGCTTGGAATGTACAGATCGGTAACAGATACAGTCCCTCCCCTTTGATGGGCTTCTAGACTGTAAACTTGTTGTGGGCAGGGAACTTGTCTACAAACTCTGTTGTATTGTGCTCTCCCAATTGCTTAGTACAGAGCTCTGTACACAGTAAGCAGTGAATAAATACCCATGGATTCATGTAAAATTAGCTGCACAGAGCTCCTGTTGCAATGGCCAGCTCTTACAGCATGGCACCACATCATTCTGGCCAGACTGCCCAACTCTGGCTATGCCAGAATGCGAATTCTCACCTCTGAGGTCACTGCTGGAAGCGGGGCCCTACTTAGGCTTAGTTTCCTCTCTTCCTGGGCCATCTGCCTCTTCTTTCAAAGGATGAGGCTTGTGGTTCTGGTCTGCAGAGTCGTGGCCTGGGAGTAACAGTGATGGTCTCTCATGTATCTGGCTCTCAATTTCTCAGGAAACTGGAGGCCTATTAGGTGAAATGAATCGAGTCAGCAGATCTGAGTAAAAATAGTCACAGGATGAAACTTGAGGTCCAGCAATCAACCTGCTAAATTTTTTCTCTAGGGTGAGGGTGTGTATTATCACAGTCAAACCTAGAATCCGGGTGAACCCCAAAGCCTCTTGTGCTGCCCACTACCAGCCCCACCCCCACCCCCCTGCAATCCCGCTACTCCTCCCTCTCCCCCAAAAGTTTCAAATCCCCAGTCTACCTCAGACTGCTGCAGGTCCCTCTTCTGGAATTCCACAAACCTTTTACCCATCCCACACACTGGCTTCAACATGACTTTCCCCCATCAGGTCTTCCCCCAACTTGTACACCAAAACAGCACTCTCCTCTGGAGAGAAGGTGAGAGTTCTCTCAGCCAGGCCCAGCCAGAGCATTGAGTGGAACCTGTATCGCCAGTGGACTGAGAGATCAATTGCTGTCATTCATTCACTCAGTCATATTTAGTGAGGGCTTACTGTGTGCAAAGCACTATACTAAGCACTTGGGAGAGCTGTCTGATGGTGGGTTGCTGTTTTGCAGGTACGAGGCATCGCTCTTGGATTTGGTTCAAGCCCTGAGCCCCATCTCTGCACCCAAAACCCAGCTGCCTTCCTCTGGGTACCTGCACAGCCGGACCCTGAACCCCGGCCCCTCCCGAGCCCATCACCAGCATCCCTGCTGGGGTCTGGCGGGCTGGCGCAGTCCAGCTGAGGAGTTGGAAGAGAGCCGGATCCTGGAAGACATCTTCTTTATCTGATGCTGACCAGTGGGCTACAAGATTTCTACAGGGTTTGGGCTTGGAATTCCTGTCTCGGCTGTGGGTTTGTTTCATGAATCATTGGCAATGACTGAACAAGGAACTGGGCCCCCTCCCCAAGTCCCTCGCTCGGCAGTGGACCTTCTGTGCCACCTGCAGTGTCCTCATAGCCCGAGTCCAGTCTGTAGGGGAAAGGTTAGCAAGAGCCTTTCGAGTGCCACAGAGTGATTTTTAAGCGAACAGAAGACATTTTTTCCTCTGCCTCCCAGAGCCAATGGGAGTCACCCTATATCCAGTCCCATGTCTCAAGTCGGTTTCATTCTGGGCCTTTGCTGGGTTACCGTTTCCGGAGGGCCGTCTCAAAAGGTGTGAGGAGCTCTCACTGAGGTTTAAAGATCATTTCGCTCTAAACAGTAGATTCTCTGTCAGTTAGGGACTTCCACAGTACAAGCTCTTGAACCTACCCAGAGCAATGCTTTCCCCTGTGACTCTTCTCCACGTTGTAGTGCCATTTGAGGCTGGGGCTTTTGGGGCTACCTGCCTCCCCTCAACTCCTCAGTGGGGGCAGCTCAGCTTAGCCTCACCAGATTGACACACACTGATTGGAAGGTGATGGTGGTGGTAGCCAAGGTAGTGGCGGTGGTGATGGCGGACGCAGCACCAAGGAAACCTAGTTCTTGCCCTCTGAACTAGGCAGGAGAGACCAATAATGTCACAGGGAAAGGAGCTTTCAGGGCCCTTCCATCTGGGCCCATCCAAGATCTTCCTCCACAGACTTGCACTAATTTGAGAGCACTGCCTTGCTGTCCTGTCAGGAAGACCACTCTAATTATTTCCAATAGCAGCCCGGAACACACATTTCCCCTTTCAGCCTTCAATTATTCATGCCGAATCTATTTCCGTCCCTCCACACGCTCTCCCGTCGGCTGCAAGCCCTTGTTGTTTCGGGAAGCCTGCCAAACGGGGAAAAACGGCAGCAGATGGCCGTGGGCCGGGGTCATCGTCTGTCCCAGGGTGCAGCGCTCCAGAGGGTTGAGCCCGGTGGTCTCCTCTGTCACTCATCCCCAAGAAGTGTGGGCCTGAAATAGGCCTTCAGAAGAAGGGAGAGGGACGGGGCCAGGCGTGGACCCTGCCGGGGGCTCATTCTGGACCGCCAAGCCAACCCTGTGCTGCAGCCTCTCCCCGACGCCAGGGACCGGTCATGTTTTCGGACCGGGTGGTCCCCTGGGCTAGTTCGAACCTCCTCTTCTGTCAGGCTGAAAGCCTCTCCCCCTCACTGGAATGTAGCCAGGCCTAATGGGTTCCAAGAGGGAGTTGAGCGACGGAGGTTGCCCTCCCAGGGTAGATCGCGGATCGAGCAAGGGCCTGTGATCCTGAGAACCAGGTGTAAGATCTATTCCTCATCACCCTCAGTGCCAACCACCTGTCCCCAGGTGTAACCCCACTCACCAATTATCTGGGTCCCCACCCACCTGTCCCCAGGTGTAACATCTCTTCCTTCTAAAACTCAGGCCAACTACCAGTCCCCAGCTATAACATCTGTCCCTCATTATCATCTGCCCCAACTACCAGTCGCAGTTGGAAATACTCTTTCTGGGAGTCCCATCTTCCAGTGTGGATCTTCTATTCTGAGCTCCTCCAGCCCCCTGCCTGCTGCTACCACCTCCCAAGCCTGGGGGAGTAAGTCAGTGTGGCCACTTCAATCCAGACTCTTCCCTTACCCCACTCTAGGGGCCTCAGGGTCGGATCCTCTTCCCCAGAGCAGGCCAACCTGCAGCCTTCCGGGGTGCCCATCTTGGGGACTCCAGGCAGAATCATTCCATGGAGAACATCTGGGACCTGCAGGAGCACCTGAGATGTCCTGGCTTTCGCTTCTCTTGGGGCCCAGCCAGGAGAGCCACAGGCTTTTTCCAGGCTGCTCTGCAGCCCGGTGCTCTCAGTGATTTGCATCTAATTAGCTCCCTGAGGCAGCTGACCTTGTCACCCTGCTGCCTCAGCTCAATCGTTTACCCGAGAGCCGGGCTGGCTGTGAACCCATGGACTTGGGAGAGGAGGGTAAACAACGACAGTACAGGAGGCCCAAAGAAGCCTCTGCTTTCACATTCCCCATTTCTGGACTTAGGGGCCCATCTCTTGCCAGAGATGGACTGAATTCTCCAACGAAAGCCCTCCTTCCATGATTGAGTGTTCCAAGTTTGGCCCGAGGTAGGATAGAGGGCACAGCGTGAATGTGATCAGCAGCTAGCGTGACTCATACTGATGCTGAAGCCCCTCGCTCAGGACCCAGGCAGTGCTCCCCTCCCATGGTGCTTCAGGCTTTGGGGAGTGGAGATGGTCAGTTCCTGCCTCATTCCCCACACGTGACCTCATGTCTCCCAGGCCAGGTCTGGGGTGGGCTTGGGACCTGGCCCTGCATCTGGCCATGGGGACCACCTCTGGGAGCCAGAAGGGCTTGTCCTCTGCCATGGGAGAGCCCCAATTCGCCCACCATACAGGGAGTAAGATGGAAGATTTGCTGCAGTTCACAGAAAAAAAGGTATCGCTGAGCAAACCAAGGCGAATTCATGGAGTGTTCTCATCTCTGGCTCAGAAGGAGTCCAACTTAGCTCGCAAAATTCTTGGTGGTGTTCAGACGGGGCCTGAAGGCTTTGTGGTCCCTTTTTAGGGGTCTCAGTTGGGCAAGAGGGCTGGGCCGGGGTAGGCTGTCCTCACTTCAGATGGCACAGGCTCTTGTTCATCAGGTTGCATTTCTTGAAACCATTATACAGAAATAACCTACTGGGTCCCTGGCTTTTGGCATTGCTGGGGGAAGCTCCCTCTCACAGATGTTTGTCCTGCAGCTTCCATTCTGCCCAGGAATCTGATTCTGCCCAGTGGCAATCCATCCCAGAAGCAGCCCGTGCCATCCCCTTTGTTTCTTCCTCTGCTGGGTCTGGGAGCTGCAGAGAATAGCACTGTCCTCGGAGGTCCCAGCAGTGGGGGATGTGGTCCCCCCAGCCAGACTCCTTCACATACCCACAGGACCCCACTGGTGAAAGATGTCTAAGGGCAGAATTAGAAATAGGGAGATGTGGATAAACCCTGTCTGACTCCCACGTACCCTGCCTCCTGGCTATTCTCTCTCCACTGTGACTTCATCCCCTTGCCTCAAGACGCTCCGGAAAGGACATTCCAAAAGCGCCAAAATATTTCCAAGGTGCCTTCCTCATCACTTCCAAGCGACCCCAGCAGCATGCTGGTGGATCCTGGGGTCCCATTCCGTTCCAGGGTTTGACACGGGGAGTGCCCCAGCTGGACCACTAGAAGTGTAAGGGGGTCAGTGTACATTTTACTCTGTTCTGTAGTCATAACTGTATTTAAAGGGGACTGAACTGACACCATTCAAGGGTTCCAGGGACTTAAGAGAAACACATCCCTTTCCTCTTTACACCCCCACCCCCAGTCACTCTTTTTGCGCACCCCACTGAATCAGAGGGCTTGAAGGCTGCGGGTTCTTCTCGCATGGCGAGCCCCCCGGACTCCATGTTAGAACACCACATCATTTCCAATCCAAAGCACTGTAGAATATCATCAGTCCCAAAATGGAGGCACAGGAGTGAATTTCCAGCTACTTCAAACCCTTAATGTGAAAATCCCCAAATTAAAGGATGGAAACCACAAGTCTGGCAGGGTCCTTCCTAGGGGGCACCTCTCTTTTTCTCTCTGCCTCTCTGAAAATATTCCCCAGTGGAGTTGCCATCTCTGGGGACTGCCCTAGGCCATTGAGCCCTTGGAGTTCCAACCCATGGGAGCAGCCATTGTGTTCACTTCCATCTCACCTGGCCCCTGAGAGCTTCAGAGGAGGACTGGAAAAAACAAAACAAATGGAGGTTTCTGGCCCTTTGCTCTTTGTTGCCTGCTGTACTCCTCTCAGGACTCACCTTACTTCCTCACCCATAAAAGGTCTGCTGCTCTGTACTTCCCTTTCCAGCCCACTCTGTGCCCTCCCCTCCACCCCCTGTCCAGATAACCCCAGATGAGAAGCCTGGAAGCCCAGTGTGGAGAGAGGATGAGGAGGAGAACTGTCCCGAGCCTCTGGTGTATGTTCGTCTGCAGGGTATCCGTAACCTTCTCTTGCTCAGCCTGTGAACTCCAGAGCGGGGAACTGGTCCGAGCTTCCTTTGGTCTTGACCACTCAGATCCCTGCATGGTGTCTTAAACATGGGGGTGCATTTATATCTGTGTGAGATTTTTAAGTTAATAAATTATCTGTGTGATTTCTGCTGTGGCCCTAGTGTTGGAGTCTTATTTTCATTAAATAACTCAGAAAACCAGGGACCAATGGGATTCAAAAGCTAACTCCAGACTTTATCTGGCCTGATTATCTTGCATCTACCCCAACACTTAGTATACTGTTTGGCACAGAGTAAGGGCTTAACAAATACATTATTTTTATTATTATTGTTATTAATTACCAAACAGTGGGCCGGTCACATCTGCAAGCACTTGGGCTTTCAGGGTTCAACTGCCATTCAGTTAGAAAGTTACATCCCAATTTCAGGCAAAAATGTAAACACTTGATTGAGAGCAGGGATTGTGTCTACTTACTCTATTGGAGTCACCTAAGTGCATAATAGAGTGCCCTGCAAATGGTAAGCACTCAATAAATGCCACTGGTGGATTGTATCATGGAACCGCCATCTCTCTGGGTAAATCTTCCCAGCACTGGTCTCAGCTTCCCCTCATTGCCTGCTAAAACACCTCTTTATGTTCACCACCAACCCCTTTGCTCACATCCTCCCTCTGACCTGTAACTCCCTCCCACCTCATATATTACAGACCACCATTCTCCCTACCTTTGAAGCCTTATCAAAATCACATAATCTCCAAGAGGCCTTCCCCAACTAAGCCTTCATCTCCCCTACTCCCTCTTCCTCCTGGATCATGTCTGCATTTTATTCACGCCTCCCTCATCCCCACAGCACTTGTGTACACATTTGTAGTGTATCTTAATATCTGTTTCCTCCCTCTAAATTGTAAGCTCCTCATGGTCAGGGAATGTGTTTACCAACTCTGTTGTATTTTACTCTCCCAAGCGCTTAGTATAGTGCTCTGCACACAGGGTTAACAGACTCAGAGAAAAAGAGGCCTCTTCCAAATCAGCACCCTGCCCCTCTGGAGCTCTGTCCCCATTGTGTCTTTGACTTCACCAACAATTTCCAGAAGATCAGAGTGGGGCCTGAGTGGGGCCACACACAGAGCCAAACTGGACTCAACCCCTTGGACATGAAAAGTCAGGTGCTCCCAGAGTCATTTATGAACAGTGCTAAATTCAGTGCCTGGCATATAGTAAGCCCCTAAATACCAGTTTTTTTTTCAAAAAAAGATGTGCTGCTGTAGGGGGAGAAGCAACGTTGTCTAGTGGATAGAGCACAGGCCCGGAAGTCAGAAGGACCTGGGTTCTAATCCCTGCTCCACCACTTGTCTGCTGTGTGTCATTGGGGAAGTTACTTAGCTACTCTGTGCCTCACTTACCTTATCTGTAAAATGGGGATTAAGACTGTGAGCCTAATGTGAGACAGAGACTGTGTCTAACCTAATTACTTCAGTATCTACCCCAATGCTTAGTACAGTGCTTGGCACATTGTAAGCACTTAACAAATACAACAATTATTATTTTCATTTTTATTAAATGTTCAGGACTCAGGCGGGGCCCGTGTCACCGTGGGAGAAGGTGACAAGGTCAGTTCTTGGCTTATCACCAAAAATGAGTACATATAAATCTTGGCTTGTGAAAGGGCACAACAGTGAGGATAACAACCACATATGACACAAAAACGAGTGGTACCTTAGCCTTGGTGAAGTCAGGGGAGCGGAGCAGTCCTGCCCAGTGGGGGAGAAGTGAGGCAGAGGGAGTCAGGTCGAGGCTCTGGCCCGAGGACAGTGGAGGTGTCCTTGTGTTGGAGCCTTTAAGGAAGGTGCAACAAGATAGAAGCAGGTTAGTGGGAGGACCAGCTCACCGCTTATAAGAAAGTGGAGGTAGGCTGGGGATAATTTAAAAGCTGGATAAGCCACTTAGGGGTAATCAAGAGTCGACTATATAATTGCAGTCCCCCCTGCAGCACATCTCAAACTAGGATGATTAAAGAACAACACGCCCCAAGCTAGTAAGAGTAGCATCATCCTAATTACTTGTCTGTCCCAGTGACCCCCTCCTGCTCATCTCCTTCACCCAGATCAGAATTTAATAAGGGCTCTATGCTTGTGGGCCAATCCAGAAGTTTTGGGAGGTAACTTGGTAAAACAAGCACACAGCTCAGGAGGTGTTAAATACCTTAAGCATGCTGCACCGTGAGGTGATTGTAAAGCTCTGGGCTTTATAATGTTGGTATTTATTAAGCGCTTACTATATGCAGAGCACTGTTCTAAGCGCTGGGGTAGACACAGGGGAATCAGGCTGTCCCACGTGGAGCTCACAGTCTTAATCCCCATTTTACAGATGAGGTAACTGAGGCACAGAGAAGTGAAATGACTTGCCTACAGTCACACAGCTGACAAGTGGCAGAGCTGGGATTCGAACCCATGACCTCTGACTCCAAAGCCCGGGCTCTTGCCACAGAGCCATGCTGCTTCGGAAAGGAAGGGAAGGGAAGAGAAGGGGAGGGAAGGGAAGCGGTTGTTCCCTAGAACTCAAAGTTCAGCTAATGGTCAGAGCCATCCAGTTGCCAAATCTGTATTCCATGCCCCTAAATAGATGAATGTTGTGGGGTGGGGATCATAGACCTATTCCAGGTGGTCAACAACACCTATTTTGAAAACTAAGTCCCATTTTTTTAAAATGGTATTTGTTATGCACTTACTAATTAGACTTACCACACTTCACCAAAGTATGAAGGAATCTGGCAAAAGAGGACATATTCTGAGAGAAATAGACAGGGTTGGGGAGGTGGAGAAGGGACGCAGGGGCATGAGGGCCAGTCAGTTTGTAGTATTTGAACAAATCCTAGGGTTGAAGTCATTTTCACCTCAACCTCTGACCTCTTGACATCTCCCTTGGACTGGATTCATTGACCTGAGGAAAAATATGCCTAATAATGAACGTGTGCCTTTCCCTTTCTGCTGCTCTCTCCAGCTGAGTTGTTGAAGGTTATTATCAATGATAAAAAATAATAGCATTTGTTAAGCACTTACTATATGCCAGGCACTGTGCTAAGCGCTGGTGTAGATACAAGGTAATCAGGCTGGACACAGTCCATGTCCTACATGGGACTCACAGTCTTAATTGCCAATTTACAGCTGAGTTAACTGAGGCAACAGAGAAGTTAAGTGACTTGCCCAAGGTCACCCAGCAGGCAAGTGGTGGATTAGAACTCAGGTCCTTCTGACACTCAGGCCCATACTCTACCCAACTAGGCAACACTGGTTCTCTTTTCTTTCTATATGAAAAACAGGGAAAAATAAATCAATCGATCACATTTATTGAGTGCTTACTGTGTGCAGAACACTGTACTAAGTGCTTGGGAGAGTACAATATAACAGAGTTGGTAGACACACTCTCTGCCCACAAGGAGTTTCCAGTTCACAGGACGAACCTATGGCTCCATTAGCCAGGTAATCGTGAAGTGCCTGGACTTTTACCTTAGCCATCCAAGGTTCTCAGAACCATCCATAGACTCTCAGTTGGACCAAATCCCAGCAAAATAGAGTACTGATTTGTTGTAGAAGGGATAGGGCCTGTGTCTAATTACCACCTGCATACTCTTTCCCAGTGCTTAGCCCAGTGCTCTGCACACAGTAAGTGCTTAATAAATACTATTATTACTACTTACCCAAGGTCTCACAGCACATCTGGATCATGGCTACTTATTGCTGGTAGCCAACTGCAACTCTGAAAATACAACTTCCTGCCCATTTCAGGTCCTCTGCAGCCACAGGGGTAAGAGGGGGACCTCTTGAGAAGAAGGAAATCAGTTCCAACACTTCTGGGATATGCAGGTATTCCCCCTGCAGAGGCAGTTGGGACTCTGAGGAAGGTGGCCATGGTGGAGCAGGTGGGTAGAAGAAAGTGGGCCTGGTGGAGGAGGGGGAGAATGATGGAGCTGCAGGTGTGGGAGAGGGCACAGGGCAGTCTTGTACTAAGTGCCCAGAACTCTTTGGGGTCTCAAGATCCCATCTCTCCAGCAGGGATCTAGAAGGCCTGAAGGTCAGAGAAACGTTTTATCATTGAGGATCAAGCCCCCACCCACTCCTCTGGCTCGGCTTGTCTGTGTCCTTGGAGATGGGACAGTGTCAGTCTCTAAAGGCCTGACCTATAAGCGTTCCATTTCCTTTGAGTAAAGGGTATTACCCATCTTTACTTACTTTTGCCCCATCCACCAAACCTGGTGGGGGACGGTAAGACCATAACACCACAGACCATGCCTTCCTGAAGTGGGTAATGGTCCCCTGAGTCAGGATTCTCTTTGTGGCACCAAAGCAAGAATGCTGCAGTGCTTGCCCTGGGACATCCATCACTGTGGTTAGGGATGAGCCATCAAACACCCCTAACTTTCTCTCTAGAAGCACATGCTTCTAATGATAATGATAATTATTATGGTACTTGTAAAAGGCTAACTCTGTGCAAGCACTGTTCCAAGTACTGAGGTAGATACAAGTTGATCAGGTTAGAGTCCATGTCCTACATGGGGTTCACTCATCCCCATTTTATAGATGAGGTAATTGAGGTGCGGAGAAATTAATTGCTTTACCCAGACATGTGGCAGAGCTGAGATTAGAATCCAATGCCTTTGATTTCCAGGCCCGTATTCTATCGACTAAGCCATACTGCTTTAAGCGCAAACCCACTCTTGAACCTCCTGATATTATCTGCCTACATATCACCTGCCTAAAGGTTTCCTTCTATTTCATTTGAACCAACTACCCTCAAGCATCAGCAGGTGTCCTTCATTGTGGTGATGAAGAATGTGGGGAACAGTTGTGTTTATTGATCCGTCATTCAGTGGTATTTATTGAGTGCATACTGTGCAGAGCACTGTATTAAGCATGGGGAGAAAATGTACAGGTGGAAATTAGGTACAGTCCCTGTCCCTCAGGAGACTCATCATCTAAGCAGTTGGGAAGTATTGTGGCCTAGTGGAAAGAGCATGGGCCTAGGAGTCAGAGTGTCTGTGTTCTAATTCTGATTCTGTCACATCTCTGCTGTGTGACTTTGGGTAAATAATTTCACTTCTCTGTGCTTCAGTTCCCTCATCTGCAAAATGGGGATTCAATACCTGCCCTCCCTCCTGCTTAGGCTATTAGCTCCATGTTGGACCTGATTACCTTGTCTCTACCCCAACACTTAGTACAGTGTTTCTCATGTAATAAGCACTTAATAAATGCCACAATTATCATTAATTATGAATGCTCCTGTTTCTCTGTCCACTTCCTTTATGAGTCCATAAACTTCTATTCTGTATCCTCTCTCAGCCAGAGCCGTTATGGCCTGAAAACTCAAATGCTTGATCAGTGGTATGTACCTTGTGTAAAGCACTGTACTAAGCACTTGGGAGTGTACAATCCAATGAAGCTGGTAGACCCAATCCCTGTCTTCAAGGATCTTACAGTCTTGTGGAACTCCAACCCTTTCAAGTAGACATGCTCCTCTATTCCTCTAGCCTTCTTCAGTCACCCTGCCCAGGTCCTGTAGGACTTGAACTGGTGGGGCATGACAAACCTCCAAATCCCCATCTAGTCGGGCTAGGTTTGGTCACCCTTTTCTCTTGCTCCTCTATAACCCAAGGTTTGGCTCATCAGGAGGAATGAGAGGATGATAAATGCAGGGATGACAGGCCCAATCCGAGAGAAGCAGCATGGCATAGTGGATAGAGCATGGGAATCAGAAGGTCATGGGTTCTAATCCTGTCTCCAACACTTGTCTGCTTTTTGACCTGGGGCAGGTCACTTCAGTTCTCCGTGCCTCAGTTACCTCGTCTGTAAAATGGGGATAGAGACTGTGAGCCCCACGTGGGACAGGGACTGTGTCCAACCCGATTTACTTACATCCACCCCAGTGCTTAGTACAGTTCCTGGTACATAGTAAGTGCTTAACAAACACCTCAGTACCTGGCCCCTAGTAAGCTCTTAACAAATACCACAGTTATTATTAAGAGGTGAAGTCTCTGCTACTCTGCTGACCTTAGTAAGAGCTGCAGTGGCCCATAGGCAAGCTGCCCAAGTCGCCAGTGGCCACATCAAGCAGCCGCACTTCCCTGACACGTCAACCTCATCATGCGGGACAAAATTTGAAAAATCAAAGATTTGGGCTAGCCGGTCCTTGAATTTTTTCTGCCAATCAGGTTTGGGCTGAGGAGGAGCTGGATCAGCCTTCAAAAGTCAAGCAGGCCAGGGAAGAAACAGGGGTGGTCACAGGGGGCGATAAAGAAGCCAACTAGATCTCTCTTTTCATTCATTCAATAGTATTTATTGAGCGCTTACTATGTGCAGAGCACTGTACTAAGCGCTTGGGATGAACAAGTCGGCAACAGATAGAGACAGTCCCTGCCGTTTGACGGGTTTACAGTCTAATCGGGGGAGACGGACAGACAAGAACCTTTTCACAACCTGTGCAGAGGTGCTTGGGCCTCTTAACCATCTTAGCCCAGGGTTGATTTAAGCCCGCTGGATTTATATAGCTTTGGAAATGGTAAACTATATTAATTCACTGTGTTTCTCTGAGAAAGTTATTTATTAAGGGGCATTTTTAACTCAAGTATTGGAAGTCCTAAATCATTATAATAAATTCAGGCTATTCAGGGTGGCTTGCGTTGTAATAAATTTGTTAGCATCATGAAAGAAGAGATCCATGATGTCTTTAATATACTGTTATGTATTTCCTTTTACAGTGACATTGCTTCTTAGCCCAAGTCCGACTGTGGTAGGAGGAGATCGGAGGGCAGGAGAAGAGCAGCAGTTGGGGGGTAAGGGGGTTGAGGGTCAAAAAGGCACGGGGAATGAGCCACTGGGCTGTTGGGTCTTTGCACATCCATGCATGGCCACTTGGACCAGCAGGAAGGGAGCGCAGGGATCAAAAAGGAAAAGGGAGGTGGAATTTCCAAAGAACATCATTCACTGTGGGCCTTCCCGCTGCCTCTCCTGTGCCCTGTTCCCACCAGGAGGAGAATGGAATCAGTAATACTTTCCATTCCCTGCTAGACTGTAAATTCCTTGTGGGCAGGGTATGGGTTGTACTCTGCCAAGCACTTAGTATAGTGTTCTAAACACAGCAAGCGCTCAATAAATACAAGCTATGCCCCCAGTGGGTTCTGAGAAGCATGGCCTAGTGGATAGATTATGGGCCTGGGAGTCAGAAGGACTTAAGTTCTAATTCTGGCTCCTCCACTTGCCTGCTGGTTGACCTTGGGCAAGTCACTTAACTTCTCTGGGCCTCAGTTACCTCATCTTAAAATGGGGTTTAAGACTGTCAGTCCTATGTGGGACATGGAATGAGTCCAACCGGATTAGCTTGTACTCTCCCCAGCTCTTATTATAATGTCTGGCACATAGTAGGCACTTAACAAATACCATTAAATTTTTTTTAAAAAGCATGGACCGAAGGGAAGACTACATGTGGAAATGTCCTAAAGGCAGGAGGAAATATGAGACTGCAGAGAAGGAGAGTGATTAAGGCTGGAGATGGAGATTTGATAATCATCCACATAGCAGTGGTAGTTGAAGCCATGGGAGTGAATGAGTTATCCAAGGGAGTGAGGGTAGATGGAGAATAGAAGGAGACCCAGAACTTAGCCTTGAGGGACTCCCACACTTAGGGGGTGGGAGGCAGAAGAGGAGCCCACGAAAGGGACCCAGAATGAGCGGCCAGAGAAGGGGTCTGCCTCGTCCTAGGGACTGGGACTCAGGGCCTTAGGCCCTAGAGATAGACTCCTTTCTTCAATAATTCTCCAGAGGCCTACTGGTCAGTGCCTGTCCCTCCTGCTCACCCCTCTCCTCCTCATGCCTTCCTTTTGCTGAAACCTTCTTTTACCTCAGAATTTTACTAGGGCTAAGCAGGGAGGAGTCTTGTGACTGACCAATCAAATGTTGGACAAGCTGAGTGTTGCCCCAAGAAACCAACTGACCAACTGACTGACTTACTGGCTCACCAATAGGACAACAGACTCTTTAACTGAGTGTCCAACTGACTAACCAATTTTTTTAGTGGTATTTAGTAAGCGCTTACTATATACTGCACTGTGTGCTATGTACTTACTATGCACTGTACTAAATGCTGTGGTAGGTACAAAGTAATCAGGTTGGACATAATTCATGTCCCTCATGGGGCTCATAGTTTTAATCTCCATTTTACAGATGTGATAACTGAAGAAAAGAGGTATTAAGTGACTAGCCCAAAGTCCCACAGCAGACAAGTGGCAGAGTTGGGTTTATAACCCAGCTTCTCTGACTCCCAGGTCTGTGCTCTTTCCACAGGGCCACTTTGCAGCCCTGATCATCCATCATCTGATTGATCAATAGATTGTGTGATTGGACTGTCTGTATGACCAAATGTCCAGCTGTCTGTCTGGCTGAATCACCCATCGACCCGTGGCCTGGCAAGCTGAAAAGAAGAGGAGCCAATCAGAGGGAGTTGTTTACCCTCACTCACATTGGCTCGGCCATCGTCCCCAACGGTCTTCTGTCCTCCCATCTCAGCTGTGTCATGACTAGGCCCTGGATGCCACCCCAGCTCCTTCCCATTAGCCATTAAGTCCAAGCCTTCTCTGACTGAAACCCTCTTTGTCTCTAGCTGTCTCTCTGAGCATGGCTCTCCACCTCTTTCTGTCCATCCATCCACTCCTACCTCCCCGAGTCTTTCCCCTCCTTCCCAACTCCCTCCCGTCCTCCTGTTCGCTCCCCAAGGCTTGCCTTCAATCACTCCAATTTCTAATCCACTTTAAAAAACTGAAATGTCGATATTTATTGGGTCCTGGACTGCCCCCTCTTCTCCCTCCCTATGGCCACTGCTGGCTTCAATGCTCTTGAAAGGTGAATGATTGACGATTTCCTGAAAACCGAGTTAAAATATAAATAATTCCACGATCAGGCTGCCGAGTAGCCAGGCCTGGGGAAAGAAAAGCCCAGAAGACCAAGCCGGGCTTTTATTATTAACAAGGAGAAAAATTAAATTTAAATAAATGTAATATTTATTAACATTTCCTTTCACGCAGTTACCTGAGGTTCATAAAACTTTTGAGCTGTGTCAGCTGAGCTTTCCCCAGTACACTGAACTCAGGGGAAAGCTATGAGCAAATGCTTCAGATCAATGCAAACCAGTTCTCAATTACTCATAAAAAAGGGGAAATTTTAACTATTTTTTGAAGGCCCCAAGACTCCACTAATCCAGTTGTAAAGACTTTTCACCTTCAAACTTTGCCAATTGAAATCCTGCTCTGCCCTCCACTCTCTTGCCCCCCACCCCCATGCAATCCATTCCCCTGCCACCCACCCCATGTCTTCCGCCCCCATGCCCTCCACTCCCTTATACTCCACCATCATGCCCTCCACGCTCATGCCCTCTGCTCCCATGCTCCCATGCTCTCTGCTCTCATTACCTCCACCCCCATACCTTCCAACCCCATACCCTCCACCCCCATGTCCTCTGCTCCCATGCCCTCATCTCCCTTGTCCTCCACCCCCATGCCATCTTGTCCTATGCCCTCTACCATATACCTCTGCCTCCATGCCCTTCATCCCCAATATCCCCAGTGCCCCCAGCCCCTTCTGAATGGTTGTGGGGTATCCCCACTGGTCCCTTCCAGCCAACTCAATGTCTTAGTACGAGTCAAGGAGAGTTCCTGGAGAAGTTGCCAGTCACAAACATTGGTTGGCAATTCACAGGGGTGGGAGAAGGGAGAAAGAGGGTAGTATGTCGGTTTCTAAAATCTGACATTCCCAGGATGGATCCGGACTTCCTGCCCTTCCCCCAACCCATCCAGTAATTGGTTTCTGAGGAGGGAACAGACACAATCCCAGCCCACAGCAAGCTCTTAGCCCACAGACACAATCCCAGCCCACAGCAAGCTCTTAGCCTCATGGAGAAGACAGGATAGATACACAGACAGCACCCAATCACAGAGAAAGGCAGAGACCAGCAGGATGGAGGACCTGAAATGGGGGAGAAAAGAGGAGTGACGTTTACTGCTGGAACTTTGGAGATTGTCAGGGTTGGAGGTTGGGGGAATCCAGGGAAGCTTCCTCGAGGAGATGGATCTCAACTGAGATGAGAAGGAGGTGGGAAGGGAGAGGAGTTGGGATGGGGTAGGAGGCGGGGAGAGAAGTAATGGGGATGGGAGCCGGGAAGCTATGCTTGGTTGGAGGGATGCTGTGGGGAAAGACTGGAAGGTCCACCTAAAGACAGTTGGAATCCATCGGTCATCAATCAGTGGCATTTACTGAGTGCTTACTGTATGCAAAATGCTTGAGATGGGGAGGGGAGGCTGCAGAGTGGGACTCTTCCCTTCCTTTTCCAGAACCTCTAACTGGCAGAACAAGAGCTTGCTGCAGATACTGCTTAGTGCCATGGATTCCAGGCTCAGTTAGTCCTCTTCTGCCTGGGATGAGGAAGGGGCCAGGATGGCGGTGAAGTTGGAGGCAGGGAGTCTAGAGGCCGAAAGATGGAAGTGGGAAAGCTGGAGGTAGGGAGGCTGGAGATGGGAAGGCTGGAGGTGGGGAGACTGGAAGTAAGAGACTGGAGGTGGAGATGCTGGAGGTGGGGAGGTTGGAAACAAGGAGGCTGGAAGATGTCTGACCTCTACAACCCCTAACCCTTCCTTGGGATCTACCCAACTAACTTCCCAGACCTTCAAAGAGCTGGAGACCACAAAAATGGTAAAGAATGAAAAGCAGTGAATTGTGTTTCCACTCAAGTGATCAGTGGTATTTATGGATGAGCACCTAATGTGTGCTAAGCACTGTACTAAGTGTTCAGGAGAGCCAGGACTCCACTGTGACTTCTCTTCCCGTTCCCCATCTGCAAGCATGGTCAAGTGGATAGACCACAGGCTTGGATCTCAGAAGGACCTGGGTTCTAATCCTGCCTCCACCACTAGTCTGCTATGTGACCTTGAGCAAGTTGCTTAATTTCTCTGTGCTTCAGTTACCTCATCTGTAAAATGGGGATTAAGAATGTGAGCCCCACGTGGGATATGGACTATGTCCAACTTTAGTGCTTGGGAGAGTACAATACAACAATAAGCAGACACATTCCCTGCATACAATGAACTTACAGTCTAGAGGAGTAGATAGACATTAGTATAAATAAATTAATTAAAGATACATACATAAGCTTGAGTAACTTGTATCTACCCCAGTGCTAAGTACAGTGCCTGGCCCATAGTAATTGCTTAATAAATATCATTAAAAAGAGTGACACCCTTTATGTGTATAGTGCTGAGTTGATTGCCTGGGTCCACTACAGACCCTCATCCCCGGGTAGAATGCCCCTCTCTGCCCAAAGACCCAAAGACTAAGAGACCCAGGACCCTGACCCCCCAAGACTGGGGGCAAGATCACTGTCCCTCTCTCGGGCTCACGTTTTATCCCTCTAGACTATGAGCTTGTTGTGGGCAGGGAAATCTCAGTTCATTGTTATATTGAACTCTCCCAAGCACGTAGTAAAGTGCTTTGCACACAGTAAGAGCTCAATAAATATGATTGAATAAATGAATGAATCCGTCGTGGTTCATGTGAGTGCCACCCAGAGGACAAAACGATGTTGGTCACTTTCTTCTCCACCTGCATTGCCCACGGAGCTGGTATAGCTTGTGCTAGTGTGTTACATACACTTGAATGTGATCCCCACTATGTAAAAATTTGCCATCTTTTCCATCTGTACATTCCTGGTCGCTATGGTGAAGGAACAGATCAGTACCTCTGGCGTCAGCTCCACCCCCATCTCAGAGCTGGCGGTGGGGTGGGGATTGTTGTTATTATTATTAATCATATTTATTGAGTGCTTACTGTATGCAAAGCACTGTACTAAGTGCTTGGGAGAGTACAATATAACATCAGACACATTCCATGCCCGCAATAAGTTCACCAACCAGAGGGGGAGACAGATATTAATATAAATAAATACATAAATTGTATAGATATATATACATCTGTGCTGTGGGGAAGGGAGGGAGGATGAATGAAGGAGCAAATATAAGCACCACAGAAGGGAGTGGGAGAAGAGGAGAGGAGGGCTCAGTCAGGAAAGGCCTCCTGGAGGAGATGTCCCTTCAATAAGGCTCTGAAGTATGGGAGATCCATTATGTGTCTGATATGAGGAGGGAGGTCATTCCACGCCAGAGGCAGAATGGGGTGAGAGGTTGGCGGCAAGATAGATGAGATCAAGGTATAATGAAGAGGTTAGCAGTATTGGAATGGGCTGGTTTGTAGTAGGAGAGCAGCAAGGTGAAGTTGGAGGGAGCAAGGTGATTGAGTGCTTTAAAGTCAATGGTGAGGAGTTTTTGCTTGATGTAGAGATGGATGGGCAACTCCTGGAGTTTCTTGAGGAGTGGGGAAACATGGTCTGAATGTTTTTGAAAGAAAAGGGGATGGGTTCCTCCTCAATTTTCCACTGGTGCCTGCAATTTTGTTTGAGTCTTGTCTCAGCTATTCCTGCACTTCACACACAATCCCATCCCTCTCTGGGGAGTTGGTTCCCTAGAAATGGTGCCCTGTCAGACATGACGACTCTCCCACAACCTGTTTCTCCTCTGGAACCCCCTCCCTCCTCAAATCTGACATACAATGTCCTTTCCCTGCCTCAAAACCTTATTGAAGGCACATGTCTTCCAAGAGGACTTCCCTAAGCTCCCCGTTTCCTATTTTCCCACTCTCTTCTGCATCCGTAATTTATATATTTACATTAATGTCTCTATTTCTCTCTAGACTGTTAGCTCGGTGTGGGCAGTGAACATCTACCAACTCTGTTACATTGTATTCTTCCAAGCACCTAGTACAGTGCTCTGCACACAGTAAGCGCTCCACAAATACGGTTGATTGATTCCCTGATTCACTGATCCTTTCAGAGATCACATGAGCAGCCATGCAGTGGCCCAGACCTGCCGAGGTAAGCAATGAAAGGGAACGAGACAGGAGAAAGCACCAGATGACTGACAAGCAGAAAAGTTTCATTAGAAAAATGGCCAAGATTATCATAAATATACCTTGCATTTGCAAGTGACTTTTATTTTCCTCATGCTTTCACATCAGTGATCTCATTTGATCCTCACAATGTCCCCGTTAAGAGACAATAGATATTCATTGTTAGCCCCATTTTACAGATGAGGGTATTGAGACACAGAAAAACTAAGCGCTTAGGCTAAAACCACACAAGGCTGGGAATAAGACCCAGATCTGCTGATTCATAGCACTCTTTCCACTAGATCACTCTGCCTCTTTGGGGCCTGCTGTAAAAGGTCTAGACAATGACAAGAAAAAGCCCCCATGTGTATTTCCTCACAGAATCCTCCTGGAGAGAGCCTGGGGGTCTCCCTCAGATACTGATCAGGCACCCTCCCATCCCAGAGAGGCACCCACTCTACAGATGCCACCAGAGAAAACACCATGGGGTAGTTTTCCAGCTTGGGTAGGTAACAGAGGTCAAGAGAAGTTGCCACTCACCCTGGATCACAAAACACATCATTCGTGGATCTGGGATTTGAACCCGCAGCTCCATCCCTGTATAGTTCACCTCCACTACAGTCCCTTTTGTTCATTCTAAAGATCTTCCTTTGCTCCCCCTCAACCCCAGAACCTTCCCCTCCCTAATGACCCCAGTGCTACAGCTGGCGGGGCTCAGCTCCATGGAACGAACCAACAGGAGAGGATGAGGCATTAGCGTAATGAGGCCGAGATAGATCATGCCTCTTTCTGAAGTGATGGATGGGAGGAGGACATTTTGGAAGTCATCGTGGGGTTGGAGTGCAGGCATCCTGGCTGAGAGCCCTCTCCGTTTCTCCCCTTCCCCTTCCCAATCCGGCTTGGCAACCCAGGCAACTGCCTGATGAGGAGAGACACAGAGGAGGATGAGGGAGGGGAAGGCACAGGTGAAGTGTGTGTCGGGGGAGGAGTGATAGTGTCAGAAGTGGTGGGAGGGGTTCTGGAGAAGGCTGAGAAATACGAGAGCATCATATGGAAAGGGTCAGGTGGACAATCCTCCTCCACCCTGCCCATGCATCCGCTATAGATCTCCAGCTGGGAAACCCGGGAAAAAACCCACACCAGCACAGAACATCTGAATCAGAAGGGGCTCTGACACATCCTCAGGTCGTGCTCTGGATTGGGCATGTATCAGGGGGCCAGGGGTGAAGAAGGTCTGTTCTTTCCTTAGAAACCTATGAGCTTCCCTCCCTCTCAATCAGTTGTAGCAGCATGGTCTAGTGACAAAAGCACAAGTCTGGGAATCAGTGGACGTGTTCTAATTCTGACTCTTCACTTGTCTGCTGTGTGACCTTGGGGAAGTCATTTAACTGCTCTGTCCTTCAGTTTCCTCATCTATAAGAAAGGGATTAATCCTACTCTCTCCTGCTTAGACCGGGAGCCCCATGTAGGAAAGGAACTGTGTCCATTCTAATAACTTGAATCCACCCTACCACTTAGAACAGTATGTGGCAGATATGCTTTACAAGTATCAAATTATTATAATCATTATTATTAGTAGTGATATTAACATTAATATTTCCTATGACAGAGCACTGTACTAAGGGCTTGGGAGAGAATAATAGAGTCTATAGGCCTGATTCCTACCCTCTATTTTCAGACCTCAGGGGTTGGTGAGAAGCAACATGGCTTAGTGGAAAGAGCACAGGCTTGGGATTCAGAGGTTGTGGGTTCTAATCTGAGCTTTGTCACTTGTCAGTTGTGTGATTCTGGGCAAGTCACTTAACTTCTCTGTGTCTCAGTCACCTCATCTGGAAAAGGGGGCTTATCACTGTGAGCCCCAAGTGGGATAACCTGATTACCTTGTATCTACCCCAGTGCTTAGAACGGGACTTGGCACATAGTAAGCACTTAACAAATACCATCATCGTTATTATTATTAGGGAAGACAGGACATGGAAACCTCTCCCTTCCCTTGCCAAGTTATGACTTTGGGGGTTCTGAATGGGGAATGGGGGTTCGAGTTAGTGATATAACCTTGTCAGTCTACGCAAACCCTGGAGAGACAGTCTACCACCTCCCTTTCCCTGCATCCCCACCCGGCCCTGCCTTGTTTTCTCTGGCCCCTTTCCATCAGGGCAGGCTGTTCATCCCTGGAATCATACTTGGGCCCTCTGTGTTTATTAGGAAAGGAGGAGAGAGAAAGGGCCAGGGAGACTCAAGCCCAATTCAGGGGCTTCCCCAGAGAAGGACTGAGGGCTAGGAGTGGGTGGAGCTGGTGTCTGCTGCTCTCAGACCTCCTGATCCACCAAAGCAGAGGTGAGACCTGAGCAGGAGAGAAGAGGAAGGAAGAGACATATGGTTAAGAGTGGATGTGTGCATATGGGTGTGTGTATACACACCTGCAGAGGCCCTATGAGTAAGATAGGTAAGAGTACCCAGGTGTACTCTCCAGGAAATTCATTAGGATACTACCTTAATCAAGAGCCCTGCAAATTCAAAGAAGGGAGTCAAGGGAGAAAAGCTTGGAGCTGAGCTACTACGCTGGCTGCTCCTCTGGTTGTTTCTCTGGCTGCTCCTCGGCTGACCTTCTGGTTGCCCCTCTGGATGCTCCTCTGGCTGCTTCTCTGGTTGCTCCTTTGGCTTCCTCTCTGATTGATCCTCTGGCTGCTTCTTTAGCCTCTGGCTGCTCCTCTGTTTCCTCCTCTGACTGCTCCTGTTTCCTTCTCTGGCATCTTTTCTGATTGTTCCCCTGGCTGATCCTCTAGCCTCTGGCTGCTTCTCTGATTGCTACTCTGGCTGTTCTTCTGGTTGCTTCTCTAACTGCTCCTCTGGTTTTTCCTCTGACTGCTCCTCTACCATCTCCTCTGCTGCTCCTCTAGATCTTTCCACTGGATATGAGGCTTACTTGAAGGGCAGAAAGAGTGTGTCTGGGGAAGAAGGAATTCCCCTTCCAGCCAGGCCAGTTGGAGGACAGATGGATTCAATTTTTCCAATCTCATAAATGATTTCATGTTAGGAAGAAAGAAGAGGAAACCAAACCAAGGGCTCAATGCATCTTCTTGCTCAAGGAGGAAGTGTAAATTCAGATCCAATGAGGAGCTTGGAGAAGGTTAGGGGAGAACTTGAGGAGGGCATTGAAGCTGGGCTGGAGTGTGTGGGGAGGGTTCTGTGCTTGGGGTGATTATCTGAGGTGAGAGAGGCTGGTGAGAGGCAACTGCCTCTATCTCCCACCCTCCACATCCCTCCACTGCCTCGACCCCAGGGTCTTGGTTGCAAGTATTTCTAGAACAGGTTGAAGATACCTCCTCCAAGAAGCTTTCAAAGCTCTAATTAAAACTGAATTAATTACAATACTTCTTAAGCACTTTCTCTGTGCCAAACACTGTTCTAAGTGCTGGGATAGACATACAAGTTAATCAGGTTGGACATACGTGGGGCTCACAGTCTAAATAGGGAGTAGGATTTAATCTGCATTCTACAAATGAGGTAACTGAGGGCCCAGAGAAGTTAAGTGACTTGTCCAAGACTACACAGCAGGCACATGGCAGATCCAGGATTAGAATCCAGTTCCTTCTGACTCCTAGGCTCTTTCCACTAGGCCTTTCTGCTTCCCATGCTCTGACTCCCATCCTCCTCTTCAATTATGCCAGAACCTTCCAGGACCCAGTGGCCTGGACAATCTGTCTGCCTTGTGTCTGTATGTCTAGTCCATCTCCCCTGTAAGACTGGGGGCTCTCTGGGAACAGAGACAATTCCTCTCCTGTGGACTTCAGGAGAGACTTGTTACCTGACTGACTGAATGACTGACTGACCCACCAGAAAGAGGAGGAGATTTCAAGGCATGAGAAGAAATGAATTAGCATCTCAAAGGAATTCCCCTTGACCAGCACTGAATGGACCGCCCCCTCCCGCTACACAAACACACACACTATGACATTACTGGGAGATTCTCAACCCTAAATCCTGGAGAAAGAGCCCATCAAGCAACTTTAGGAACCACTTTATAAACCACGAGGCCTAGTGGATAGAGTGGAAGTCAGAGGACCTGGGTTCTAATCCCTGCTCCACCACTTGTCTGCTATAGAGAAGCAGTGTGGCTCAGGGGAAGGAACAAGACTTTGGGAGTCAGAGGTCATGGGTTCTAATCCCGTCTCTGCCACTGTCAGCTGTGTGACTTTGGGCAAGTCATTAAACTTCTCTGTGCCTCAGTTACCTCATTTGTAAATGGGGATGAAACCTGTGAGCCCCACGTGGGACAACCTGATGACTTTGTATCAACCCCAGCGCTTAGAACAGTGCTTGGCATATAGTAAGAGCTTAACAAATACCATAATTATTATTATTATATCATTATCATGTGACCGCGGGCAAGTCACTTCACTTCTCTGTGCTTCAGTTACCTCATCTTTAAAATGGGGATTAAGACTGTGAGCCCCATGTGGGGCATGGACTGTGTCCAAACTGATTAGCTTGTATCTACCCCAGTACTTAGTACAATGCCTGACACATAGTAAGTGCTTAACAAATACAATAAAAAACCAGAATAAAGCAAGCAAAAAAAGCTGGACTATGGTCAGCTTCTGTTGGATGTTAAACCCTCCACTTCTTTCCTTCCTGGGTCATGCATGATTTGGGGATCCCTAACTAGCAAATCATAAATCCCTGCTTCCCCTATTGCTGCCACCACCCCTTGTCTCAAGATAAGTACCTGAAGGTGAGGGGATCCCTCCTGGATTACCCTGCCATTCCCCTTCTTGGACTGGCTACTGGAAACTCACAGAGAAAAGAGTTCTTTCCACTCCCTCAGCTTCTCAGGTCCTCTGGACGCCCCAAATTTTCCATGTGTCTTAACCTCCTGGGATCATCTCCAATCTCTCTCTGTACCATGTCCTTCCAGGGTCACAGATCTGAACCTTCCCTATGTCCTGCTCCCCCCAACCCCGGATTATGGCTCAAACTTAACCCCTTCAAAATGGCTGTGGCTTTCCTTCTCACAACTTCCAGGCCCCTCTTTGTCCTTCCCAATCCTTTCCTCTGATTAGCTTGGTTCTAAGTTAACAGCATGTAGAAAATTATTATTAATAATAATAATAATGTTGGTATTTGTCAAATGCTTACTATGTGCAGAGCACTCTTCTAAGCGCTGGGGTAGATAGAGGGTAATCAGTTTGTCCCACGTGAGGCTCACAGTCTTCATCCCCATTTTGCAGATAAGGTAACTGAGGCACAGAGAAGTGAAGTGACTTGCCCACAGTCACACAGCTGACAAGTGGCAGAGCTGGGATTTGAACTCATGACCTCTGACTCCCAAACCCGGGCTCTTTCCACTGAGCCACATTTAGTAGTTGCTCAATTTAACTTCCCTCGGGGAGAGACATTTGGGAGTCCATCTGCTGGGTTTCTTTTCCCCCTCCTGAGTGTGGGGGACAGTTGGAAAGGCCACCCTTGACTCACACACTACATTAGGATGGGGGAAAGATACTAGTGAGCTTCCACTGCATCCCAACATTCCCATGGTTTGGGACTCAGAGGCATCAAGGAGCTGGGGTCTAAAGGTTGTCTTAGTCAGGCATTCAATCATCTCTTCCACCCACAGTGGATTGGAAGGTGATGAAAGTCTCTCCCTGGCCATATGAAAGGCCAGAAAGAGGACACTGAACCAGTGCAGAGCAGAGTTGGCCAATGGTGAAATTGGCCAGAAGCCGCTGGCCTTTTCAATACCAGATGGGTGGCACCATTTTACTCTTTATTTCCTTTGAACTTATTCCCTCGCTTGCTACCCATTTTAACACTTCACTTTATATCTATTTTAGCACCTCACTTTCTGACTGTTTTTTACCTTCCTGATTTTTTTTTACCCCACTTCTTTCCCATTTACCATCTAACTTCCTGCCTGATTTACCAACTCACTTGAGAAGCAGTGTGGCTCACTGGAAAGAGCCTGGGTTTGGGAGTCAGAGGATGTGGATTTTAATCCCGGCTCTGCCACTTGTCTGCTGTGTGACCTGGAGCAAGTCACTTAACTTCCCTGTGCCTTGTTTACCTCATCTGTAAAATGGGGATTAAGATTGGAGCCCCACGTGGGACAACCCATTTACCTTGTATCTACCCCAGCACTTAGAAAAGTACTTGATACATAGTAAGCACTTAACAAACACCATAAAAATTATTATCATTATTATCTACTTTAGCACCTCACTTCCTGCCTAATTTAGCAGCTCCCTTCCGGTCTGTTTAACCATCTCATTTCCTACCAGTTCCTGCAGGGGGTGGCTTTTCACCTCCAGTAATTCTTCCTCCCCTTCAGCCCCAACCACTGATGTGATCTCATTTCATGATGGGGGTCTGAGGGAGCGGAGAGACCAAAGCCCCAGGCGGCAGAGCCCTCCTTTCCACTGGTGGCTTTTTTTAAAAAATGGTATTTGTTAAACCCTCCCTATGTGCCAGGGACCCTATTAAGCCCTGGGTAGATACAAGCTAATCAGGTTGGACACAGTTCATGTCTCAAATAGGGCTCACAGTTTTAATCCCTATTTGACATATGTGGTAACTGAGGCACAGAGAAGTGAAGTGACTTGTCCAAGGTCACAGAGCAGACAAGTGGAAGAGCAGGGATTAGAACCCAGGTCCTTCTGACTCCTAGGACAATGCTCTTTCCACTAGGCTATGCTGGTTTCCATCTCCCACTCTCCCAAAGGCACCAGTCTGTCACCTCTAGGATGGCTGTGCAGGGAGATGGAGCTGAAGGAAGAGGGCCAGTTGGATAGGAAGACCCTCGGTAGGTATTGTGAATGGAGAAGGAGAAGTCTGTCCTAGATGGGTGGCCCAATCACCTTTCCCTGCTTCTGGTGTCCCCACTCCAGCAGAGGTCCCTGCAAACCTTCTGGGGCAAGGATGGTCAAAACCCCCTCCCTACCTCTCCATGACCATCCTCATGGATGCCGGACACACAAGTCGCCTGTGACATCCACAGCCATTTCGCCAGGCACACATTCAAACAAAATGGTATCTCACTGTTGGGAGATGGGATATAGTGGCATCTCCTGGGCAGGGTTGGGGAGGGGAGGGTTAGGGAGGATGAGAAACAATGTGGCCTAGTAGAAAGGCCTGGATGTTGGAGGACTTGGGTTCTAATCCCAGCTCTGCCACTGGCCTGATGTCTGACTTTGGGCAAGTCACTTAACTTTTCTCTGCCTCAGCTTCCTCATCTGTAAAATGGAGATAAAATGCCTGCTATCCCTCCCCCTTAGTCTGTGACTCCCTCGTGGGACAGCGACTCTATCTGATCTGATTATCTTAAACCTACCCTGGTACTTAATTCAGCGCTTGGAATGTGAAGGGTTTAACAAATAACACTACTATAATGTTTCAACTTTCCTTAAGTATCTGTGGTCAGTCCCCTCTCTTCCCCTTGTACTTATCTCGTGAGCCCCTTGGGGACTTGGAGCAGTATCTAATCGTCACTCGTGGTAGTCCATCCCAGCACTTAGGAATACTTAATAAATACTATTACTACTACCCTTCGTACTGCTACTCCTCCCACAACGTCTATTGCTACTCCTGTTACTGCTACTACTAGTTTTGCTGCTGTTCATTCATTCACTAGTATTGATCGAGCGCTTACTATGTGCAGAGCACTGTACTCAGCTCTTGGAATGTACAATTCGGCAACAGATAGAGACAATCCCTGCCCAGTGCCGGGCTCACAGTCTAAACGACTGTGCTGCTCCTACTGCCACTGCTACCACTATTAACCACTGCTGTGACATGAAGATAGACTTTTTCAAGGACGACTCCACGCCAGCCAGGGGCCAGCTAGCTGAAAACGAGACTATCTCATATGGAACCAGACATGTGATCATTTAAGGAAGAGGAGGGGAAAGGGGTAGGCAGAGAGAAGAAAGAAGAAGGGGAGGGGGGCAGAAGCTTAGATTTTATAGCTCATCTGAAGGTAAATTCTCTGTGGACAGGGAGTGTGTCACTCTCCAGGTGGGTGCTCAATAGATGTTCCCATTGAAACAGAAGTGAAGGGAAGGGCAAGGTAGAAGAGAGAAAAGAGTGTGGGCCGGAGAGAGGAGAGTGCTAGATGGGTGGCAAATGCATACATACACACACATTTCCAACCCTCCTTCTTCCCTCCCCCGCAACACCAGATCTGGCTCAAGTGGAAGAGTTTGGGCACAGACATCACAGCATCTCTTTCCTTCTCCTCTCCTCCCTAGATTTCTCCCCATGAACCTATCAGCGTTTACCTGCAGGGCCTAACTGCGAGGTCCTGGCACAGACCCCAACCCCATCCCGAGTATGCCAGACACCCACCAGCCTTGCCCCCTAACTGGAGTGGCCCCAATCTGTCCTCCTGTCAGGGAAGGGACAACATGGCTCACCTATCTCTGCCCCACTGACCTGGCCAGACCCCCCTAGGCTTGCTGACCTGACTGCAGTGACAGCATGAGAAGAGCAGAAGGAGGCGAGCATCAGTCATACTGATTGCTGGGAAGGGAAGGGATCTTTTCCTCCACAATGTAGTCTGAAGAGTGAGTCGGGGGTCTCACCTCTCAACCAGTCAGATTGGTGATTCTCCTTCCCTCCAGCCCAATCAGGTGAGAATGCTTCAAATCTGGAACTATCTCTGGTTCTGGGGATTTGGGATTGGGTTCCTGGATGAATCCTGCCACTTCTTGGCTCCTTCTCTTGAGGTCTTCAAGCCCAACCTGGGCCCACAGCCTGAGCCTGGACCTTAGGGAGATCTCCTGCCTGCTTCTGCTTGGTGGCTAGATCTTGCAGAGAGTATCCTGTACCCTGTTCTGGCAACCTGGCGGGGGAGCAGATGATACCCACTACCTCCCCTCACAGCCTCCATCCCTCCTGCAGCCTGGATCTAATTACACTAACCCACCTGCTCCGTGTAGGATTGAAAGGTTAAATGTGAGCATAATCCACCACTCCACTAATTATCTGTGATTCTAGGAGAAGGGACCACATGATTGAAATTCCTGGATAACCCCCAAACCTCCTTTGAATTTAATAGTTTCACCTTTCTCTCCCCACCAGGTTTTGAAGCACATTGGAGCAGTAGAGCAGAATGGTTGCATTTTGTGTCTCCTCTGCTTTCCAGTTTGCTTTCCCCTATTCACTAAGCCATATATTGCTCTAAAGATCAGGGAAGAGAGTTGAGGATCTTGTACCATCTGGATAAGTCTACCAGCCCCTGGATTATAATAGAAATAATAGTCAGGAGTGGGTCTGGGCTGCTCACAGTGGCCCTATTTCAAGGGCAAGATTAAAAAGTTGAACAGAAGCCACCTGTGACTTGTGTACATATCTGTAATTATTTATATTACCATCTGTCCCCGCCTCTAGTCTGTAAGCTCATTATGGGCAGGGAATGTCTGTTTATTGTTATATTGTACTCTCCCAATTGCTTAATACAGTGCTCTGCACACGAGTGCTCAATAAATGTGATTGAATGAATCAAGTCAAGGAGTGGGTAATTACAAGGGCTCACAGCATTTGCCCCCAGGGCAAGCCAGGATTTTTCCCACCAGGCCTTGCCCTTGTATGTGTCTCCCGATTGGGCTGAGAATCTTTGTGATTGACAGCTGCTGCCTCTGGGGGTGAGTGATTCTGTGCTTGTCCCTCCCTATTCCTCAATCTGCCCAGGTTCTAGGGACAGTTCTCAGGTGGCAAAGACCCAGGATGTTCAAACATGCCAATGTCCCATCTGGACGGTGCGGTCTCCACCTCCAGAGGTTTGACATGTAGTGGACCCAGAGCCAAATTTTCTTCTGAAAAAAATTATTTCAAAAAAGCCTGCCCCTCTCCACCCCCCACCCCCACCTCTTCCTCTAGCAGATGGAGCCTGTGGGGAATCAGTCGGAGTTTGTCTTCTTGGTGTTGCAGTCCTCTGTGGGTGAAGGGGCAAGGGAGGCAGGGGAAGGGAAAACAGGGAGGTCAAAGTGTCAGAAAGACGAGGAATAGATCCGGGGGAGGAGGGTGTTCTGTTGTTTGTTTGTTTTTTTTAAACTGTGCTTTATTTAGGGCTAAGCTGGAGAAAGCATCATCCAATAGTTACAGAGGTTACAAGGAGTTTTAGGGAATTGAGAGTTAAAAGAGCAGTTGTTTGGAACTGCAGTTGTTATTACACATCTGTACTTCCTAGGAGGAGGAGCAAAAGGAAGAAAACAAGGGAAAAAACACATTAAGAAGGAAAGAAAGCAAGAAGCCTGAGAGGAGGAGAAGCTCCCCCCCGCGCTGAAACTCAAAGTCAAAAGAAACCAGAAAGAAATCTTAATCTCAGACCCCCCACCCCCACCCTACTACCCTTAGTCATGAGAGGGACATAAGTGTCAAAGCAAGTCCAGAATGGTGGAAATAAATTATAATAAATATGATATACTTTAAAATATATGTGTTCTTAAATAATTCATCGTTTTTCTGATTCTGAGTTTTTTTTAAGCAATGTCTTTTTTAACTGCTCTAAAGTCATTTACCAAAGATAAATATCGTGCTTTCATTAAATAGTTTTCCTTGTTTTTCTCTATCATTACAATTAAAAGTCCTACAAAATATGCAAATTTATTTACAGAAAAACAGAGCCAGCATCGTTTAAACATCCCTGTTTTTCAAAATTCCTTGTAAACAGTTTCAGAAATTCTTCAAAGATTGTGATTTTTTTCTTTTTCTTTCTTTTTTTTAAGTTTTTTTTAAAGTTTTTTGTTTTTTGTTGGTTTTTTAAGATTAAAGTTCCCAGTTCTCCCGTGCCCTGAAAGTCTCTGGAGCAAATATGGAAGCCTACTGAAGCAGAAGGTGAGATTAGAAGTTGCAGACAGAGCAGCTCATGAAGAAGACATCAAGCGTTTGTTTTCTAGCTGTGGTGTACCTTCTCGCCAGAATTACCCGAGAAAACGACAGCTGGGAGATCGATCGATCGACTGATTGATTGATTCTCTTTTCGTTTCCCATTGTGTTGTCTGCAAGGATCGAGGGGGTTTTTGCCTCCGTTTTGTGTCAGACAGCTGGAGTGCTTGCAGGTATTAAAGGAGTTCAGGGTCTCCTCTCTACATACCTAGCACCCAACAGAAATTGGCAGAGAGTAGGAATTGATGCTCAATCTAAACTCTACAAAAATTACAGTTCTACAACATCTTGGTTTGTAGCATTAATGCTAACTTCTATGTTTTTTTTTTTTTTTTGCTTTTTTTGTCCTCTAATTTTTTTCTTCTATGATATAGGTATTTTTAAACTTTTCTGTTTTTAAATTCTGTACAACTATTAGGATTTTCAAGGGGAGGGGGGAATAGAAGCATGTACAACCCTTTTCATCACCATCTTTCCTCGTTTGCCCTTTTTTCTTGTTTTTTTTTCCGCGTGGTTGTCTTACATCTTATTGATTTTTCTGCTTTTCCCAGATATCCATCTTCCTTGTCTTAACAGCTCGATCCATACAGATTATACAGAAAACCATAGGAAAGTTTCATATACTAGAATTATTGTAACCAAAGAGCCTCCCGAGTATCAAAGAACTATATATCTTGCCATTTTAAAAGCATCGAAGCGTTATTTTTTTTTCCCTTTTTTCCTTTTTTTTTTTTTTTTACATATGTCATAGAATTGCTCCCGGGCTGTTTTAGGAACAGCAAAGAGGAGGAAGGAAGGAGGATATTTTTTGTGATTTTTTTTTTCTTTTTTTGTCTGTTCGTGTCCCCCCCCTTCTTCCCCATATTTTACATACAGCTACAAGTCTGCGATAAAAAGTTTGGTCCTTTGGTCCCTAAATAGCTAAAGGAATGACAGATAGAGATGCTTCTATGGCCGCCCCCGGGCATCGGGCCGGAGACCGGCTTGTGGACGGTCTGGCCTGTTGGCACTCCTCGCCCGCTCCCACAGAATGGCGGCCCCCAGCCGTGGCGGGAAGCGTCTGAGGTTATTTAGCAGGGTCTCTTCCCGTCCTGTCTCCGTTTGCGGTCTGGTCTCTTTCAGTGTCATGTTGTGTCAGTGTGTGCCAGTGTCTGTGGTGTGTGTGTGCACGTGTGTGTGTCTGTATGTGTGTGTGTGTCTGTGTTTACGTATGTATGTGTGTGCCCTTGCGCACATGTGTGTGTGTTTTATTCTTTTTCAGGTCGTCTCTATATATTTTGTTTTCCCCAAGCGCGTGTCCTCCGAACTCAGCAGACGAGATCCTTTTTCTTGAAGAAAGGTTACAGTCTAAAACAATCAAAGAGAGAGAATGTCTGGAGTCTTCAGCTTGCTTGATATTGGCTGATATGTCAAAGGTGTTATCCAACAGGTCTCGTTATAGATAGATATTTTTTTTAAATGGAGCCTGTTCAGCATCCTGTCCTAAAAGGAAAAACAAAACAAAACAAAACAAAAAAAACAAAAACCAGCATGGATTAAACCAAGAGGAGAACGGCTGTGGGCAGGAAGCATCAAAAGATCAACAGTTCAAAAGTTCACCCTGAGCTTGGAGAGATGAGACGAGGAGGAAAGGGTGGGTTTGGGGCCGAAGTCTACTGAGCTCATTGGTCATGATCATGAACGACAAAAAATTTCATTCTCCTAAGGTTGGAACAGGCCTTGGGCTTAAAAAAAAAGGGCTCCCATCTGCTTCTCAGTTGTTTCAAATTCCAGGGGCCCCCCTCTTTCCCCCAGTCTCCCCAGACCATCATCCCATACCCCCGCACCTCCCCACCCAGCCCAGACTGGGGTTTATTCGAACCAGATGGGCCCAGGGGGTGCTGAGAAGTTGAACTTGCTGCTTCTCTGTGGTTGGAGAAATGTTCCTCTAGGAAGTATCCATCGTGAGGCCAAAGGATAGAGTGGCTGGTCTTGCTAACAACAAGCAAAACATTTCATCCACCTCCTCTGCCTCCAGAGGGCTGGGGGGGGGCGGGGTCCTTTAAGGCAGGAGTCATGTCTACTGACTCTCTTGTAGTATACTTTCCCAAACGCTTGGTCCAGTGCTTGGCACAGACTAAGCACTCAATAACTCGGATGGATTGAATGCCCAACCGCCATGAGCGAGGGGAAAACTTGGGCTGGAAGAGAAGCTATTTGCAAGGCTGACCTGTGAGTGTTACACCCACCTGAGAGGGTGCCTGTGAGGAAATGTATGGTTCTTCCCACCCCAAACCTGACAGTAAATTCGGAAGAGGCCTGGAGTTTGTGGATAGGGTGGTGGACGTGACAGGGAGGGCACTAGAAGTAGGAATAGAGTTTACCACCAAATCAGAATAAATGAATTACTCTTAACATTTCTTAAATGTTTTAAAATGCACTTAAAAAAAATGTGATCATGATCCAACCACGGTCACCATTAAGGAAAATGCTTAATCATTGCGGATTAGCAGATAAAACTCTTATCTCATTCTAGCAAGCAGGTTCCTCTTATGCACTCAGTGATTTATTACATCAAGAAACTTAGAACTGCAGAGACCCATTCCAGTGGAAAAGTGTCATGCAGTATATCAATCCATGCTGGCAGGTTTTTCACACTGTTGGTTCAACAAACAGCAAACCGTACACAGCAGTCTAAACAATTACAACACCAAAGAAAATAATAATAAGGAGAAGAAAATTAAAAAACGACTTGTCGAGGACCCTTTTTCAGTTGTAAACAAAAAGATGCATTTGCTTTTGCCTCAGGACTATTTTCGTTTTTCAAACCGACAAAGAGAGGCCCGCCCCATCCATCCAGCCCCGCAACCCCGACCAGGAATTTAGCATAGGAGGGTGCAATACAAACCTTACAATTAATACTGAAAGGCTCCCAGAGCCACAGGCTTTGCGACTCTAGCTTTTTTGTTTGATTTTCCGGATTTTTTTTTATCATACTGTTGTGACTCTCGAGATTTTAATTTTTGAGTGAGATTTGAAAATAACCTAACCCAAAAAAAAACCCCCGGGAGAGTGTCAATTGAAAAAGGCCCCCAAATCTCCAGAAGAAAATAAAAATCACAATATCGTCAAGTGCAAGTCAATCAACCACGCATAGTTCTAGCTCTTTGAACTCTTCCTTTAAAAAAAAAAACAACAAAACTGTATGGTAGAACAAGCCCATTGTCTGAGAATTCAGGACATCTGTTTTTTTTTTCTCTCTTTCATGGGTCTTTTTTTTTTTGTTTTTTTCTACGTGACATCTAAAGAAGCATAAAAAATGCTGAACGAGAAACCAAACAACAGAAACCAAACCACGGCAAGCACCAAAAACGGAACAAAAATGAGCACAGCAAAAAATTGTGGCAGCACAAAAGTCAAGAAAGGCACAGGTGATTATGACTGGCCAACCATCAACTGATACAACATCCAAGAAAAAAATGCTCCAATCACAGCACCTCCACAAAACGGGACGGCATTGTCATGCAACCAATTCTTAGCTTTGTTACATGACGTCATCATGTCACACTGTCAACTTCGAGTTGATTTGAACTTACGGATGGGGGCACTGTTTGCTTCCACTGTCATGTCATTACGTGAGCTTTTATCCTAGCTCAGCACGAGACTGTGGTGGGTTTGACTGGCCCTGGTTAGGGTGTTGGGATTTGATTGAATGACAAAAGAAGAAAAGATTTTATATATATATATATATAGGGAGAGCAAGAGAGCGAGCAAGAAAGAGAGAGAGAGGTGGGAAAAGAGAGAGAAAGAGGAGGGAGAGAAAGAGGGAGAGAGACAGAGAGGGAGGAAAGGGGGTAGAAGTCCAGATGGGGAAGGCCACTGTAGAGGGAAAGGGTAGGGCGCAGGGGTGGGAGAGAGGGAATTGAAAGAAAAATATATATATAGCACCAAGAACACAGCATCAGTCCAGAAGCTCTAATGACAGATCAGCAGTCAAATAATAAAAGAACGCAAAGGAAAAAAACAAAAGAAATCAAGGTACGGTGGAGGAGGCCTAGCGGAGAGAGACAGACACAGACGCAGTTGTTTATGCAGACACATGGTACATCGTGAACAGTTGTAGCTCCTCACACACTAGTTGCTAGGGAGATCATGAGTTTGGATGGAGGAGAGCAGACGCAGGTCGGTTTGTCGGGAGTCTGGAGTACACATTCGCTACCCACCCTCGGAGTAGGGAGTTACGTTTTTATTTTTAGTGGGGGAGGTCAGGGTCCAAGGCCCTCTCCTCTTCCCTTCTCCATCGGCCTCCCCATCCCCATTTCTCCTCTGGTTGGGCAGTGGAAACTTGGGAGGGGGGAGGGAAAGAGGATGGTTGCCAGGAACACGATAAAAGTAGTGAGAGAATGGGACCCTGAAGAAGCCTTTGAGCAGCTGAGCCTGCCATGTCAGATGCTACCAAGCTCTACCCCTCATGCCACAAGCAATCCATCCTGTCTGGTCCCTTTCAGGTCACTGCCCAGCAGTCACCAGGCCTGACAGTGTTTGTTGCTGGCATCTTGTCCCTTGATCACCCCCACTTCTGCCACTCAGCACCGAGTCCTTGGATTTAGCTAGGAATGATCCTCGAACAAGCTCCTGCTTGCTGGGACTGTCTGCTTCTCTGGCACCCTTGTTCCTGAAACTTGGGATTCTCCTGTTCCTCCTCCAAGGGAAAGGGATAGAGAGGGAACAGAGTTGAAGAAGGAGACCGAGGCCCAGAGAGCTACCTGGCACACCACTGTAACAGAGACAGAGTTTGAACCCAAGTCTGTTCTGGCATGGGACTCTCAAGGTGTTTGGGGACTGCGGGCTCAGAATTTAGGGTGCATTGGGGAAAGGGGACAGGTGCTGGGACAGACACATGAAGGGGAACAGCAGGGGCTTAGTACCTTGTGGGCAGAGGAAAAGGAGGAGGGGAGGAGGATGCTGGGAAGGTTGAAGCAAGAGATTGGGCAGATGGAATAACAGAGAATGGACCTTTCCAACTCCTGCCCTTTCCTCAGCACCTCAGTCTGGAGGAAATAAAGAAACAAATAATTGTACACGGCGAGACAGAGACACACTGAAAGAACAGGTCTGGGCTCTGAGCCCATGGAACATGGACAAGCAAACTCACTGGCCCATTCACTCTAAAATGGCTCTGAGCCCAGGAGAAGTGCGAACTGGATCGGTGTCCTAGCCACACAACAAAGGGAATGGGATCTGAGAGGAAAGTGACACTTCTGGTGAGAAATAGCAACAGTTGAGTGACAATAGGATAGGACTGATGTACGTGTGTGGTGGGGGTCGGGTTCGGGGAGAGGCGTTCTTGCCTGCAAGTAAATAGATCATGGATGGAGCTATAAGTGTACAAATGTGTATGGGTAAGTGTGTGTATTATCAGGCAAGTGAATGAGTATTCTTGTGTCTGTGGGTATGTTTGTGTGTGTGCTGTGTATGCACAAGTGTGCAAGCAAGATATTCTTTAGTGAATGTGTGTGCATTTGTAAGGGTGTGTACCCTGTACATGTAAGCCTGAGTGCATGTGTGAGTGTCTATGGAATGAAGAGGGAGCACTGACTATGGCCTGGATCCTGGATCACTTCGGGTCCCTCTCCTTCCAAATTCCCATCTGCACCCACCGTTCCCCATTGTGCAGATAGGGAAACTGAGGCAGAGGAGGGCCCTGGTGGTCCCAGTCCCCCAGGCCCTTGGTTCCCCCTTCTCCAGCCCCGTACTATAGAGAGGGACCCAGGCACTGAGTGGAGAGAGCCCCAGGCCTGCCGGTGGGATGCACCCTGAGGTTTCGAGTGCTCCAGAGAGCGAAGCCAGCTGGGGACCTACTGGGAACATTGGGCTGCCACACACAGCCCCAGGTTCACCTGGGGCCGTAAAGAAACTGAGCAGAGCAGCCCAGGGTACCAGCTGTCTGTCTGTCTGGCCTCTGCTTGCCCTTTTGGGGTTCCCCCTTCGGGGCTGGGGTGCCTGGCTGTCCAGGTGGGGAAGGCTGGCATTGTGGGTGTGGTTAGCACAAGTGGTCACTGGGAAACATAAGTTTAGCAGGAGTCTTGGTGGGGGTGGGGGTGCTGGGAGCAGAGCCATAGCAGGGCCAGCAGTGAGGGAGCTTGGCAAAAGAAAGGCAGACACACAAGCCCAGATGCTCCTTGGGCAGGTGGGTTTCCAGGCCCTGCAGATGCTCTCACTTGGTCCTCCGACAGGGTGCTTCCAGAAGGTCGTGGCTTGCCCCCTCTGCTAAACTCCTGCTGAACTCTTTCTCCTCTTCTCCTCCAGTCTTTCCCACTTCTCTCATCCTATGGCTCTACAGTTGGTGTGTAAGCCTCCCCACTTCTAGACTGTGAGCTGTTGTGGGCAGGGATTGTCTCTCTTTGTTGCTGAATTTCCAAGTGCTTAGTACAGTGCTCTGTACACAGTAAGTGCTCAATAAATATGATTGAATGAATGAATGAATGGCCTGTGGGGAAGGGTTTCTGGAGCACTTGGCCTAGAGAAGCAGCATGTCCCAGGGGATAGAGCATGGGCCTGGTAGTCAGAAGGACCTGGGTTCTAATGCCAACTCTGCCCCTTGTCTGCTGTGTGATCTTGCACAAATCACTTCATCACTCTATCCTCAGTTCCCTTATTTGTGAAATGGGGATTAAGACTATGAGCCCCATGTCCAATCTGATTTGCTTGTATCCACACCAGTGTACAATGCCTGGTACATAGCAAGTGCTTAACAAATACCACCATTATTAATATTATTATTGGGCGGAGGGGCTGAGATGATGCTTCCTCTGGGGCCAGCAGGTGGAGGCATGACTGGGGCAGCCTTTTCCAGCTCAGTTGGGTTTAGACTCCCTACCTCCATATGATGGGACCATATCCACACCCAACACCCCGACCCCAGCAGGCGACAGCCCATCTTCACCCAGAGGGGACGGTCCCCAGAGGCAGCTAGGGGACAGCAGCGAGGGAGCATGGTAAAAGAAAGGCCAGATGCTCCTTGGGTAGGTGGGTTTCCAGGCCCTGCAGATGCTCTCACTTGGTCCTCTAACAGGATGCTTCCAGAAAGTCGTGGCTTGTCCCCTCTGCTAAACTGCTGAACTCTTTCTCCTCTTCTCCCCCAGTCTTTCCCACTTCTCTCATCCTTTGGCTCTAAAGTTGGTGTGTGAGTTCACCATTCTTCAACTGCTCATCAGCAGGAGCACATTTCTGAAGTTCTTGAGCACCATGGGGAAAGATCTCTCCTGGAGACTGCACCCCTGTCTATGAGACTCTCCCCGCTCAACACTTTACTGAGAACCACCAGTCGCTTCCTGCCTCCATGGCCTTGTTCATCTCATCCCTGCTCAAAGATCCCCGCCCCCTTCTCCTCTTCATCAAATTCTCCTGCCAGATGCTAACCCAAAGCTGCTTCCTCCAGGAAGCTTCCCAGCCTTGACTCAACTCCCTCGATTACCCTGGCATTCGATGGGTCCTGCCCAGCTGCTGGAATGAAGATTTGAGCCAGCGAGCGGCGGCTGGTTGTGAGCTGGAGAATGGGGCCGGTATATAATTATTGCTTCCTCTTGCTGCTCCTCTGGTCCCTCCTCCCCATCCGTCTCCCCAGATTACAGTTCCAGTGGAATTTAATGAACACCATTTATTAAGCTAACACCTAGCTTCTCCGTAGCTGAGGACAGATGGGCCGGAATCATGAATCATTCCTTTAAATTGGATTATTCTGATGGTGCCCAAGCTGGGCCCTCTTCCACTCCACATGCTCCCCCCACTCGCCCTCCTCCCCCACACAACTGGTCACGACTGGGGGGACCAGTACCCTTGTCAGGGCCAGAGATTGAGGGGAAGGGGTCACCCCTCCTCAGTCAACACGTCCTGTTTCCAAACCAACTTCCACTGACTCTCCCCTTCTACTCTCCTTCCTCCCGTGAAGTAGATGGCCCCAGAGAGAGAATGTCAATGTGTCTGTTTACTGTGGTATTGTACTTTCCCAAGCGCTTAGTACAGTGCTTTGCACACAGTAAATGATAAGTAAATACAATTGAATGAATGAATAAAGCTGCAGAATGACTTAATCATCTTGATTGCAAATCCACATAGGATCACGCCTTTCACAAAGACTGGATTTTGGACCTTCCCTCTTCCAAAGTATATATATTTTTTGACCTTCAATGATTCCCTGTGCCTCTCTCTCTCCTTCCATCTTCCCTGAGTCTTTTGTGTTGCAATGTTTCAATATTCTAGGTTTGTTGCCAGGATTACCTGCCCCTCCCATTGGTCAACTGGCGGCCTATAGCCAGATGGAAGAGCTTCTAGGGGGTGGTGGGGTATCACTCCTCACTCACTGGTTCCCATGGCAAGCAGAGAACCCCTTTCCGCACTCTTCCCCTGTCTCATTCCTGCCCAGGTGGAGAGGAGAACCAGGCTCATTCAGTATAGGGGCTTCTGATCAATGGAGCAGATCCCAAGGGATGGCACAGCATCCACAGAGAGCTAGCCTGATTTCTGCCTATCGAGGGGAGCCACAGAAAGCCATGAAGCTGCCGTCAGTAAAGTCTGTTCCTCATCCTTGCCGGCCCTGCCGGGAGGAGCTTGGCAGGGTCGCTACCCACAGGCAGTAATTACCGGTGGGTGCTGGGAGTCAGTGCCGTGATTCAACATCGTTCGACTCCGCCAGCCCATTACGCTGGGTGCCAAACTGGGCCAAATGACTGTAATTAAGCAGATGAAATTCTGCATCCGTGGTTCTGTAAATAATGGCTCCTAGGAAATCGGCTAATGGGTGAGGCTGCCCGCTTGTGGAGAGGATAGGGTGGACAGCAGAGACAACTCATGGATTCTCATTTGGCTAACTTACTAAACCAATAATTCTCTGTCAAAAGCCTTGCAGCCCTTCCTGTGCTTTGGTGGGTATCCAGGGTCATGGGGGAATGGGCCAGGGAGATGGAGGGGGGAGGATGGGCTTCAGGGACAGCCTGGATGATCAAAAAGCACAAATTATCCAAAGAGATGATTTCTAATTCTTCCTGCATTTGAGTTGTTCACAGAGAGCGGACTAGGTGGGTTTGAGTTTGCTCCTCCTCTTCTGTTCCCTGCTAAAGAGCAATGGAAGATGGGGAGCAGCTGGGGAACAAAAGCCTTGGTTAATCCACAAATGGAAGAATTAGGTTGGGTTCCCCCCTTTTCCAGCTATAATAAGTACCACTCAAAATCAGACTTGGGTCCCCCTTTCTTCTGCACTCAGAGGGCCTGAAAAATGCAGGACCCCTCTGAACTGTAAGCTTGTTGGGAGTGTGTCTACCAACTCTGTTGTAATGTGCTCTCCCAAGTTCTCAGTAGAATGCTCTGCACACTGTAAGCACTCAATGGTATCATTGACAATGATGACCCACAGTCACTCATATACAAAGATGGCTTTTTGTTACGCTGTGGTTTTTTTTGTTGTTGTAGAACCTGGCACTATTTTCTCTTTTGCACCCCCGTCCTACAATCCTTTCAAAACTTCTGTTCCCTTTCTTGATGACAGTGTGCCCTGCTGACCTATCTGGGACTACTGACTTCACGCTAATGCAATCACTTATCCTATCCCACATTAATCACCCTATCAGCCTCCATGCTGACCTCCCAGCCTTCTGTCTCTCCCCACTCCAGGCCATACTTAACTCTGCTGCCTGGATCTTTTTTTCTACAAAAACATTCAGGACACATTTCCACTTTCATCCAGAAACTCCAGTGGCTGTCCATCCACCTCCACATCAAACAGAAAGTCCTCGCCATTGGCCTTAAAGCACTCACTCACCTTGCCCACCCCCATACCTCACCTTACTACTGTCTTACTACAACCCAACCCACACACTTGGCTCCTTCAATACTTTTTTGCTGTTCTTCGATCTCTTCTGCCTCGCCTCGGAACCCTTGCCCACATTCTGCCTCTGGTCTGGAATGCCCTCCCTCCTCATATCCAACAGATGATTATTCTCCCCCGTCCTGCAAGCCTTACTGAAGTCACATCTCCTCCTAGAGGCCTTCCCTGCCTAAACCCTCCTTTTCTCTTCTCCCACTTCCTTCTGTATTACCTCGACGAGCTCACTTTATTTATCCCCCACTCCCAGCCCCACAACACTTAGGTACATATCTGTAATTTATTTATGTATATCAATGACTGTCTCCCCTTCTAGACTGTAAGCTCATTGTGGGCAGGGAATGTGCTTGCTTATTGTTGCACTGTACTCTCCCAAGCACTTAGAACAGTGCTCTGCACATGGTAAACACTCAATAAATTCAACTGAATGAATGCATAGCTTTCAGCTGGGCTGCAGCATTACCCAAGGCTTTGTTTCCCCTGTCCTTAAAACATTTCTTTTGCCCTCTTTACTTTCCATATTCCAATTTCAGCTCTCCATAACAAAGCTGTTTGGGTTTCCAGCTGTCACCCATTCTTTTCACCTGTTCAACACAAACATAAGATGAGTATAGCTCTGATGCTAGGAAACTGACTACTTTCCAGTCACCTGTTCAACACAAACATAAGATGAGTATAGCTCTGATGCTAGAAAACTGACTACTTTCCAGAACTTCACTGTTTGGGTTCTTAAGTATTTGCTATTTAGTGAGACCCATAAATGACACAGGTGCAAGGGTTCTGGGAGCTGGATGTAGTCCTCTAGACTGTAGGCTCATTGTGGTCAGGGAATGTGTCTGTTCATTGTTCTATTTTACTCTCCCAAATGCTTAGTATAGTGCTCTGCACACACTGAGCGCTCAATAAATATAACTGAATGAATGAAGTGTCCGTTGGAGTTCAGCCGCAGAGAAAGTTGGACCAGAGCACAGTTCTGTAAACCCTTAGTTTGGTCTGGAACCTGATACTACACTTTGTCTGATAGCCTCCTAAAGGATGGGCTGACCTTCTCGAGTCACATTTCTACTTCCTTATCTATCAATGCTTCATTGATCAGCGATAACAGAATTCTGGGCAAGTGTTTAGTTCTGTGATGCCAATATCACTTTTTGGCTGTGGGCACCTTGGTTCAGACTGATTCACTTATTAACTTGGGTTGGTTTTTTTTTCAGACTTTTGCTCAATCTCTATGCCTGGCTGATTTGGAGTGGTTTCTAATCACTTGATCGTTTTCTTGGGTGGTCCCTGAGGATACTGGACAACCAGGTGCCTGTGCTGTCACATGCATGTAATTATGCAGGAAGAAATACTGATGCTTTTGGCCATCCATCACTTTGCTGAAGTCCACCCAAGTCCAACTAAGCTTAGGGTGTTTCTTTTATATATTTGAGTAAATATCTGTCTCCCCATCTAGAGGGTAAACTCAGTGTGGGCAGAGAATATGTCCATTATATTGTACTCTCCCAAGCACTTAATACAATATCTTGCATATAGTAAGTACTCAATAAATACAATTAGCTGACTGAATGACTGTTTCCCTGGAGGGGGGTTGCCTGATTCCCTCCACTGTTCCAGAGATGTGGTGTCCCCTCTCCCATGTCTCTGGGAACATGGGTGCCATGTTCAAGCCAAAGAGAAACAGCCTGACCTAGTGGAAAGAGAACAGGTCTGAAAACCAGAGGACCTGGGTTCTAATCCTGGCTCCACCCCTTGTCTGTTCTGTGGCCTTGGGCAAGTAACTTCACTTCTCCATGCCTCAGTTCCCCAACTTGTAAAAAATGGGGATTCAGTACCTGTGCTCCCTCCTACTTAGAATGTGAACCCCATGTAGGACATGATAATCTTGTTTCTACCCTTGTGCTTAGTACAGTGTTTGGCATATAGTAAGCGCTTAACGAATGCCAAAATTATTATTATTACTATTACTTTTATTATTACAGAACTTGGTGGTGAGAGCTGACACAGATGAAGACTGGGGGCTTCAAAAAAAAAAACCAGACATAAAGGTGTGCGGTGCTTTGTTCAAACCAGACATAGGATGAATCTTCTGAAAACCAGCCAGGCTGGTATTAGCAATGGGCCACTGGAGGCTTGCCTTTAGGTTGCAGCCATCTGCACACCACATTTCTTCAACCAATCAATCAAGCATATTTATTGAGCGCTTACCATGTGCAGAACACTGTACTAGGCACTTGGAAGAGTTCAATACAACAGAATTAGCTGACATGTCTCCCACCCATAATGGGTTTACAGTCTAGAGAACTGCCTATACTGCATACACTGGGGCAAGTGGTGGGAGGGTCTTTCCCAGAATGCCTTTCAAGCCCCCCGAAAGAAAGCTTTCTGATGCCTTTCAAGCCCCCCAAAAGAAAGCTTTCTGATTGAAATAACTCCTGGTCTACACTAGCAGATTAACAAAGGAAATAAAGTCATTTTGATCACAATTTTCCAGATCTTTTAGTGATTTTTTTGTATTTCATTATCCAGGTCAAGGCTTTGGGAACCTCAACCAGCTGGATACTTTTGGTCTTGTAGACCTGACTGAACTATAGGACTCCAGGATACAGTGGGGTGGGGCTTGAAGAAACCAAACAGATCCATAGAGCCTTCCAAGCTTCTCAGGATCCCAGCTCAGGCCACATTCTACACTGGCCAAATAAACCCTCTCATTCCCAAAACTTGTGCCTGTTTCAGGAAGCACCCAGCAAAGCAAGTTCCCCTGTCTTCCCTGCTGCAGAGCTGAGCTGCTTCCCCAACTCCAGGGGCTGAGGAAGAGGAGGGATGCAGGCATATCTTTAGGCTGAGGAAAATGAGAAATCATAGACTGTCATAGGAAATCACAGAGGTGAGGAGGGGGCATAGAGCTCTAAACACAGCCCCCCCTTTCCAACTGGTGATCCATGAAGTAAGTCACAGCAGGAGTGTAGGAAACATGGAATCCTAAGGCCTCCAGAGGTCATTTTATTCAATCCCCTGTCTCTGGGTGGACGGCCCCTCCCTGGGGGACCCCCACAACCTGCTGCTTCCCTCTTTCTTTGCCCGGGAGTCTTTCTGCTGTCTGACATCCATCTCTCCCGCTGTCACTCCAGGCTCCCCCTTCAGAGGGAGAAGGTTACAGCACTCCATTTACCTCTTGTAATGACCATTCAGGGAATCACCAGTACAATTGCAACTCTCAGCCTCTTCTCCAGCTTGCACAACCCCGACTCCCTCCCCTCTCCAGGGTTCATATTTCCAATTGACTGTGATCCCTCGATGATGCTCTCGGCCCCGGAAACCTGAGGCGTGTCTGCCTGGATCAGCCTCGCTCTCCCCGCCCAGGAGGTAGGCTGAGTTGGGGAGCCACCCCAAAGCTCGATGGAATCCACTATTACAATCCCAAATACTCCAACAAAGGCATTGCCTGACTTCTTTGGGACACTGCTCAATTTTCTAAGGGTCCTGAATCTGCACTGGGCACTAGTGGCTTGCAAAGAATTGAAGTGGTCCTGATAATATGCATTTCTCCAGCTGCACTTACATGAGAAAATGTTTTCAATGAGTAGCCTCTCCACTTACCAACCCATGTCCCTTAATACACTGGTCTGAGTATTTCTCTAGTGGCTGATATTTTAATTGGGTCTACACTTGGCCATTATCCAGATAAGCAAGGCTTTCTTAAAACCAGAACACAGCAGCCATTTTGTCTGAGTAGCCTGGGAAATTGGCCCTTCCAGCTCCAGTCTCCTTCCTTCTCAAGTATCTCAGTACAGGCTTGGGCCACTTCACATGCCGATTATGGGCCTAATCCAGGTCCCAGAGATGGGCTTTGGCCTCTGAAGGATTTTGATCTTTCAGGAGGGAAAGGACTGACTCTGGGCCTGTGGTTGGGCAATGAAAATGAGATGAGAGGAAGGGCCTCGGGGGCTCGGTGTGGGATTAGCCAGAAAGTGAGGTTAGCCTTCAAAATGCCCTGCTCTCTTCCCCAGTCACTTCTGAGGGAGAGGGGCTATTGGGCCGTCAGCCCCTTTTCTAGATGGAATAACTGAGGTCCTGAGTTTGAATGGACTCCTCTTTAGCTGTGAGCACCAGACTACGAGTCCGTCAACCTCATCTATTGGGCTCTCCTCCTGTCATTAGCTTAGATTGCCCGCCCTCTTCATAACTGACAGACGATCACTCTCCTCACCTTCGAAGTCTTACTAAAGCACATCTCCTCCAGGAGACCTTCCCCATTTAAGCCCTCATTTTCTCTTCTCCAATTGTCTTCTTATTTTTTATGGCATTTGTTAAGTGCTTACTATGTGCCAGGAATTGTACTAAGCTTTGGGGCTGGTACAAGCTTATTAGGATGGGCACAGTCCATGTCCCACATGGGGCTCACAGTCTTATTCCCCATGTTACAGATGTGGTAAAAGGCATAGAGAGTTAAGTGACCTGCCCAAGGTCGCACAGTAGATAAGTGGCAAAGCTGGGATTAAAACCCAGGTCCTTCTGACTCCCAGGCCCATGTTCTTTCCCTCGGACCATGCCCTTCTGTATTACCCTTGCACTTGGATTTGCACCCTTTATTCACAAGGTCCTTTAGCCCCACGGCACTTATGTACATATCCACAATTTATTTATTTATATTAATGTTTGTCTCTCCCTCTAGACTGTAAACACATTGTGGGCAGGAAAGGAAAAGTGCCTACCACTTTGCTATATTATACTTTCCCAAGCTCTAATACAGTGCTCTGCAAACAGTAAGCACTCAATAAATATGATTGATTGTTTGACTGATTGATCACCCTCCCAGTCTTGATTTCCTGCCCATTTCCTGGAGCCCATTGCCCATAACCCAATGCCCCTCCCCCCAGGAAACCAGGTGGAGGTAGCATGTCTCTGGGATGGTGGCTCTTTGGGATTCTGAGACACACTGCAAAACTATGGTGCCAATGACACCTTAAATTACTACTGTCATTTTTATTCTGCCCTGAGTGCTGTCCCTGCTTTGGCCTCACTGATCCTGCAGTCCCTGGGGGAGGTAGGCAGGACCGACAGGGAGAGGATGCTTCCCACTGCAGGGCACAGAGAGGGAAATGACAAAGGCCCCGAGAGGGCAAGGCACTTCTCCGCAGTCACATAGCAAGCACATCAAGGACTAGAACCCAAACCTCCTGATTCTCAATGGGACCCTAAAGCCTCCTGGATGTTTTGAAGCATGGAGCCAACCTAAAAAACCCTCACATGCAGGATGACTCCACCCACCCCAAAACCAATCAGCTTTCACTACCCCACAACCTCCCACTTGCCAGAAGTCCTCTCTACTCCCCCAACCCCCACTTGTCAGAAGCCCTCTCCCCCATCTCAATCAGGGGTGGGTGCTCAAGAGGTAGGAAATATGAGAGGTGGGGAATTCAGTTTTCAGTTGAGTGGGGGGATTGGACGGGGTGAGGGCTGAGAGGACGGAGGAGGAGAGAAGTAGAGGATCTGGAATGAGGGAAACTTCCCAGCCAGAGGCAGCGGGGAGCTTTGGTCACGGTCTCCTTAGAGGGTTAGGATTCAGGGAAGAACTGACTGCTCCAGTTCCCGATGCGGGTGGAGAAGCAGGGGAGTCCTGGGCAGGTGGGGGAGTTCCTGGAGCCCAGTGTGGGAGGCGGAGGTCGGCGGATGGGAAGCTGCTCTTTGCCTCCTGGGTGACTCTGTGGCCCAAGTTGGGGGAGAGGTGTCCCTTTGGGTACCCCCGCTTCGACCCAATATGGGATCTTCAAACCCTTGGCCAGACTCAGTCTCTCTTCCCTAGCCCCCTGAGACCACCCTGGCACACTCTCCTTTCTTCTCTGCCTCAAGATTATTTTCCTAGCGGGACTCCCTGCTCCTCTAGCCACGCTAGAATCTTCCTCCTTCTCTGTGCCCCTCTTTTGGGTCTCCACCTATGTCGATCCTCCTGTGAGAGAGGCTCATTTCCAAGAAGGCCCTGGGGCAGGAGGTAGGAGAACAGGTAGGGTTGGACTCTCTCAAGGGGGCACTGGGTCAGAGCCCAGGATCTGGGCAGGAAATTGCCTTTTAGAATTTTATCATCATCGGGCGGTGTGGTGAAGTATCGCTCCTCCATCCCTCCCCAAAGTGATGTTACTCAGGACAGCATCAATCCTCGGGAGTCCTACCCCGTGTCTGGGCCCTGGGCCCTCGACTGGGGGAGAGAAGCACAGCCCTGCTTTCAGGGCCCAAGTCAGTCTCTGCCCACAGGCTCTTCCTGCCTTGGCATGGTCCCGATGCTCATGCTGTAGCCAAGATGACCCAGGCCTTGGGCTCATACACCCAACTTGGGGGGCATCCTTCTCTTCCACCAGTCCCCTACTTACCATACTGGCTGGCAAATACGGCACCTGTCTTTGCCCCCTGGAGAATCCTATGGCCAAAGAGCCTGCCACCCCTTGAGGCCTCAGGCCAGGTGGACTGGCCAAAGGGGCATGATGACCCCTTTCTCCCAGGCTCCCTTCTCTCTCCAGCCATCCATTCCATTCTCAGACTCTGTGCCTAGGCCATGAGGGGTTGAAACCCCAGTTCCGGCCCCCTGGGGTGGGGGGAACTGGTTGAAGGTATTGAATTCTGGGCCATGCTCGGCATAACCTCGGAGCATGAGTGCCTGCTCTGACGCTGGAGGCCTCCGGGCCGGGGTGTGCCGGCCCACCCTCCGGCCCACCCTCAGGCCCATCTTCTCATCCTGCGACCCCCTCCACCCTCCGACCCTCCGGTCCCTCTGCCCCCCGGCCCTCCGTTACCTGTGCGAGTCCTTGGTATCCCCGATGGCCTCCATGGGTCTTCAGTAAGGGCGGTTGGCGTCCTTCGGTCGCTTCAGCTGCACTTTCAGCCTCTTCATGCCAATCTGGAAGCCGTTCATGGCTTGGATGGCAGCCTGAGCACTGGCAGGATTGTCAAAACTCACAAAACCTGGCGAGACACGAGGCAAGGGGGCGTCAAGGAGTCGTGGGCACCCGGCTCTCCTCCGCGGCCCTGGCGATGGACATGGCGGGCGGGGCGGGGGGCGGTGGGCTGGGTGGGTGGGGGAGACTGCCAATGGTGGGAAGGGGGCATCCACTAATGCAGGAGCACCCACCCTCTGGGGCTGACTTCTGGATGGTTCCCTGGTTCCCGGGGACATTGGCGACGTGATGCTATGCCACCCTCTTCTGCCAAGCTGGGGGCATCCATCACAGCCCTCATCGTTGACGGAGCCACGAAGCTAAAGGGGCGAGGCCTCTTGCACCATTCCCTGCTATTCCCCGTGCCCTGCGCTGCCCTGCTGCAGGTCCCTGCCTCCTCTCTCACCACCAGGACTGGGCACAGGCAGGGAGTGCAGGGGCCTCTGCTGCCTCCTGTCTTCAAACCCCCAAAATCTATTCCCTCCAAAGCCTCATCCTCATCATCCCTTCTCCCCCTTTGGGGCCCCAATTTTCCTTCAGTTCAGAGTACAAGTAGTCCAGTCCCAAGGATGGTGATAGGGGTGGGTAGTGGGCACAGCTGGTTGGACTGAGCAGATCCTCTGCCCCCTCCCCATAGGGCAACATTCAGAACCCCACCTAGGATGGAATCTGTGTCCCTCTTATGCTCCAATCCTTTCCCAGGGTCTGATTTTGAGGGGAGCTGGGGAAGGAGCCAATCTACCTCAGCAGGGGGAGTCCCAAATCGATTACTGGTGTTCCTAATAATAATAATCATTGATAATTATTATTAATAATAGTAATTATTAATAGCAATCATAACAATGGTGGTATTTTTTAAGCACTTACTATGTGCCAGGCACTGCGCTAAGTGCTGGGGTGGATACCAGCAAATTGAGTTGGACACAGTCCCTGTCCCATGTGGGGCTCACATGCTCAATCCCCATTTTATAGATGAGGGAAATGAGGCCCAGAGAACTGAAGTGCTTTGCCCAAGGTCACACAGCAGACAAGTGGCAGAACCGGGATTAGAATCCATGCCCCTTCCCATCAGGGGACATCTTGTCTGAACCCTCTTGGCACCCAGGGATGGGACCACAGTACCTTGTGGTCAATCAATCAATCAATTAATAAATGGTATTTATTGAACACTTCCCATTTGCAAAGCACAGTACTAAGGGCTTGGGAAGGTACAATAGAACAAATAGATAAGATCAATCAATCAATGTAATTTATCAAGTGCTTACTGTATGCAGAGCACTGTACTAAGCATTTGGAAGAGTACAATACAACAGTATTAGTAGAAATGTTCCCTGCCAACAATGGGAGATGCTTGCCCTCATCTGCCTGGGAGTTTGTCCCCCTGTCCCTCTTAACTGGAAAGTGGGGAAAGGGCCAGAGGGTGACTGCTGAGTCCATTCCTCCCTCTCCCCGCAAGTCCTGCCTCACTCCTGCAGTGAGCACCCCTTCCTTTCCACCTCCAACCTTTCGCTCCAGACCAGAACTCGCTTGTTGGAGTAGGAGAGAGAATTTATGGAGTTCTCCCAGATGCTCTGCCCTGAGGTGGGCTGGTTGACCTGGGGCCATAGGGGACGTGGGGGTCGGGGGTTACAGTGGTCCAGACATCGATGCCCCCTCCCCAGGCTTCCTCTCCAGGAACTCAGCCCCAGGGACCCAGGCTGGGGACTCCCATATAGTAAGCGGAGTGAATTTGTCACACCATTGAGACTTTGAATGCTTTTAATTTGAGAAGTTTTGATTTCAGCCAAATTTTTCAGGCATCCCAAAGGAGAATATGGGTGGAGGCAGTGTCACCTCAAAGTTGTTGGAAAGTTTTCAGTCTTAATGGGTCAAAAATCTCTGAACTTTGGCCCTCTCCCCTCATCACCTCCATCTTCTGAAATCCCCTTGGTCCGTGTCCCTGCCCTTCTGCCCCAGTGACTCAGCTCCAGCTTTTCTTCCCCTCTCCCCAGTCTCTCCAGTTTCTGCTCTTGTTGGATTAAGTCCCATAGGGAAGGAGAAGCCAGGGAACCCTCCTCACTTGCCTTCTCTCCCACACCCCCAAAAAAGACTTCCAATCTTTTGACCCCAACCAATTTTGCTCATGCCCTATTTAGTCTCTATAATAATAATAATAATAATAATAATAATAAAAATAATAATGATGGCATTTGTCAAGTGCTTACTGTGTGCCAAGCACTGTTTTAAGTGCTGGGGTAGATACGAGGTAATCAGGTTGTTCCACATAGGGCTCACAGTCTTAATCCCCATTTTACAGATGAGGTGACTGAGGCACAGAGAGGTGAAGTGACTGGCCCAAAGTCACACAGCTGGTAAGTGGCAGAGGCGAGATTAGAACTCATAACATCCGACTCCCAAGTCTGGGCTCTTGCCACTAAGCGACGCTGCTTCCCACTGCCTTCCGCTACTGACCAAATTGATGCCCTCAACACCACTCTCAATTCACTCGCTTTCCTATCCCTTCATCATTCTTGTTCCATGAACCCACAGTTCTGGATCAACACCACAACCCTCTTCCTTTGCTCCTTTGCACAAACTGCAGAGTGCTAATGATAGAAATCCAGACATCAGGTGGAACATGTCCATCTCCATTCATCTTTGCTTGCTTTAACTCTGTCCTCTCCTCCATCCGGCAACATTATTTCTCCATCCTTACTGACTCCCATGCATATTGCCCATGCCAGTTGTTTCAGATGCTTAACTCTCTCCTCAAACCCTGTGTCACCACATCTCGCCTATCTATTGCTCCTAATGACCTGACCATATACTTTATTGAGAAAATTGAAACCATCAGCCGTGATCTCCTTTAAATCTCCCCTACTTCTCTTCAGTCTCTCCCTCCTCCTGCCCCTTCTTCAAATCTCCTATCTTTCCCAGCAGTTTCTCAAGAGATCTCCCACCTCCTCTCAAAATCTACCCCCTCCTCCTGCACCCCCAACTACATCCATTTATACCTTTTCAAAACACTTGACCCCTCCCTTCTTCTCTTCCTGACGGCCATCTTCAACTTTTTCCTTTCCAGTGGCTTCTACCCCACTGCTTTCAAACATGCTCATGTCTCCATCTTAAAAAAAGAAACCCTCCCCTGACCCCACAACTCCCTCCCTCCTACCATTCCTCTCTCCAACCTCCTTGAATAAATTGTCCATACCAGCTGTCTCCATTCCTCCACTTCTGTCCTTGACCCCCTGCAATCTGGCCTCTAACCGTTCCTCACCCCCTTAACTCCCACTAAACAGCCCTCTCACAAATGATCCTCTTGCCAAATCCAATAACCTCTACTTCATCCTAATGCTCATCGAACTCTCAGCTGCCTTTAACACTGCCAACTCACCCCTTCTCCTAGAAACATCCAATCTTGGCTTCACTGACACTGTCCTCTCTTCGTTCTCCTCCTGTCTGGTTGCTCATTCTCAGTTTCTTTCATGGGCTCCTCCTTTGCTTCCCACCTCCTAATTGTGAGGGTCCCTCGAGGCCCAGATCTGGTTCCCCTTCTACTCTCCATCCACACCCACTCCCTTGGAGAACTCATTCACTTCCATGGCTTCAACTTCCAACTTTATGCAGATGATTCCCAAATTTACATCCCCAGCCCTGATCTCTCCCCAGTCTCTGCAGTTTCCTCCTGCCTTTAGGACGTCTCTATTTGGATGTCTGCCATCACCTCAAATTTAATATGTCCAAACCAAAACTCCTCATCTTTCCAACCAAACCCTGCCTTCCCCATGACTTTCCCATCATTGTAGACAGCACCACCATCCTCCCCATCTCACACGCCTGGCATTATCCTCCGCTCATCTCTCTCATTCAACCCACTTATTCAATCTGTCACCAACAACAATGCTTAATTCTGCCCTTTCCTCTCCATCCAAACTGCTACCACATTGACCCAAGCCCTCTCCTTATCCCGCCTTGATTAATGCATCAGCCTCCTTGTTGACCTCCCTGATTCCTGTCTCTCTCCACTTCAGGCCATACTTCAGTCTGCTGTCTGGATCATTTCTCTACAAAACTGGTCATTCCATGCTTCACCAGTCCTCAAGAGCCTCCAATGGTTGCCCATCCACCACCACATCAATCAGAAACTCCTTATCTTCGGCTTTAAAGCACTCAATCACCTTGCCCCCTCTTACCTTGTCTTGCTGCTCTCCTACTACAACCTAGCCCGCACACTTTGCTCCTCTAATGCCAACCCCCTCACTGCACCTCGATTTCATCTACCTCGCCACCGACCCCTCGCCCACATCTTGTCTCTGACCTGGAATGCCCTCCCTCTTCATATCGGACAGATGATCACTCTCCCACCTTCAAAGCCTTATTGAAAGCATATCTCTTCCAAGAGACCTTCCTCAACTAAACTTTAATTCCCTCTTCTCCCACTCCCTTCTGCATCACCTTTGCACTTGGATTTGCACCTTTTATTCATCCTCCCCTCAGTGCTACAGCACTTATGTACATATCTTTAGTTCATTTCTTTATACTGATGTCTGTCTCCCCTACTAAACTGCAAGCTAGTTGTGGGCAGGGAATGTGTCCACCAACTCTGTTATATTTTACTCTCCCAACCACTTAATACAGTGCTGTGCACACAGCAAGCGCTCTGCACACAGTAAGCACAGTAAATACCAATGATTGATTGATGGGGAGAGATTCCCTGCAGGGCCTTGCTGCCTGAAGGCAGACCCATGGGGTTTTCAGTTCTCAGGGGAGCCATCAGTTGAACTGAGACCCATCTGGGACCCTTAGATAAGATCACTGCTATTTATCAAGTTTCTTTCTTCACAAGTGGGCATCAAGGAATCACTCTGCCAGGAGGTTTTAGGACCATGGACAAGGGTAATGTTTCTTTATCTGAGATGAGGGTACAGAGAGGCTATGTTTCTGGCCCCAGTCACACAGCATGTCAGGCACTGATTTTGGATTTGAACCTGGGTCCCCTGGCAGTCAGTGCCAGCGTTCTGCCTGCCCACCCTCACTAAGAAGGTCAGGTTTGAGGGAGGATGGAGGACCTGGAGTAGTTGCCCTGGGGCTGTTTTGGGCCTGGGAATTTCCTTTGACCTAAGGCAGGGGTGGGGGTGGGGAGTCAATAAGAAGAGGCCAGCAGGCCTCTGACCAAGATAGAGGCCAGTCTCAATCCAATCCAGGGCCTGGCTAGGAATCTGCTGTTTCCCTCTTCAACCAAGTGCTATTTTAGTGAGAGTTTGTACCTAGGCCACTGATGCAAACACATGGACATTTGAGTCATGGAACCCTGGACAGGTGCCTGGAGGGACTAAGGAGGTGTAGACCCACAGAGGGTGCTTAGCAAGATTGCCCCTTTAGGCTTTTGAAGAAGCAGCGTGACCTAGTAGATACAGCAATAGACCAGGGGCCTGGGAGTCAGAATGACCTAGGTTCAAGTTCTGACTCCACCACTGTCTGTTGTGTGACCTGGAGCAAGTCACTTCACTTCTCTGGGCCTGTTATCTCATCTGTAAAATAGGGATTAAGACTGTGGGTTCCACGCAGGACAGGGACTTTGTCCAACCTGATTAACTTGTATCTACCCCAGTACTTAGAACAGTGCTTGACACATACTGGGTGCTTAACGAATACCATCATCATCATCAAATTGGGTCAGTATGGAACGAACAAGCCACCCTGGGCCCATTTAAATGAGGCTAGACAGTTCTCTTTCCATGGGTCTGCCATTCAATGGGGTTGTGAGTTTCATGCAGTGAGAGATGGTGTCCCATTCACGGTGTAGCTGAAAAATCATTCATTCATTCACTCATTCTTCACTCGTATTTACTGAGCAAACATTATGTGCAAAGCATTTTACTAAGCATTTTCCATTTCCATTTTTGTGGAAAGAGAAAAGGAGTGCAACATCCTTTCCCCCAAAACACTGATCACTTGCCCCCTTAGTGTAATTTTCAGCTCTGTACCAGGGCCTTTTACCAGAAACAAAAGTGAAGCTGGGGAAGGAAGACAAGGAAGGAGGGAGAGAGGGAAGAAGTCGTGAGAGGAGAAGATGAGAAGGAATGGAAGAGGTGAGGCCACTGAGATCGGAGGAAGGAAAAAGTGATGAGGTGAAGGTGAGGAGGAGAACTGCACAGAGAAAGTCCAGTGTCTGGGGGTGGGCGGGGGAGGAGGTACAGGGACAGGGCTTTGGACAGAGGGGAGGGGACATAGACAAAGAGCTTCTTTCTGTTGTGGACCTAGAGAAGAAAAGACCAATGCACCCCTCACTAACTCACTACTCTCCTACTACAACCCAGCCCGCACACTCTGCTCCTCTAATTGCCAACTTACTCACTTTACCTCAATCTCGTCTATCTCTCAGCCAACTTCTTGCCCACCTCCTGCCTCTGACCTGGAATGCCCCCCCTCCATATATGACAGACAATTATTCTCCCCATTTTCAAAGTCTTATTGAAGGCACATCTCCTCCCTGACTAAGCCTGTGTTGCCCTGATTTGTTCCCTTTTTTGCCCCTCCCTCAGCCCCACAACACTTACAGATATATCTGTAATTTATTTATTTCTATTAAGATCTGTCTCCCCTCTAGACTTGTAAGCTGGTTGTGAACAGGGAACACGTCTACCAACTCCGCTATATCTTACTCTTCCAAGTACTTAGTACAGTGTTCTGCTCATGGTAAGTGCTCAAAAAATATGACTGACTGAATGACTGAATGGAGTAAAAACAAAGCTTATGACATTAGCTGCAAAGCTTCCCACCAGCTGTCTCCCTCTCACCTATCCCTCTATGTCTTTTTTCCTACACTGACTCTGTTCTCTTCCTTCATCCTAAGCTAAACCACCTAAACTCTGCCTTGCTACCCGAGCAGCGTGGCTCAGTGGAAAGAGCCCAGGCTTGGGAGTCAGAACTCATGGGTTCGACTCCCGGCTCTGCCACTTGTCAGCTGTGTGACTGTGGCCAAGTCACTTAACTTTTCTGTGCCTCAGTTCCCATCTGTAAAATGGGGATTAACTGTGAGCCTCACGTGGGACAACCTGATTACCCTGTTTCTACCCCAGAGCTTAGAACAGTGCTCGGCACGTAGTAAGCACTTAACAAATACCAACATTATTATTATTATTATTACTACTCACTACTCACACTACTACTCACTACTCTCCTACTCACTACTCATGCCTTCTCTCCTAAATAATAATAATAATGTTGGTGTTTGTTAAATTACATCCCTCCTCTCCTTCAGAGCCTTCCGGGCACAGAGGGCTGTGGAACCAGATCCAGAAACAAAGTGGAGAGAGGTTGGAGCCACTGCTGAGTTTTCTTTAGAACCATGGCCTAGTTTTTCTTAAGCCCTTGCATTCCTTTCCCCTCACTTAGAACACTCTCCCTCAGCTTTCTCGAACCTTGTCCCTCCAGGCAGCACCAGTAGTAAAAGTCGTAGTAATAGTAGCCATCGTAGTAGCATTTATTAAGCACTTACTATGTATTCTCCTTCTTCGAAATCCACTGAAAAAACAACCTTCTCTAGGAGGTCTTCCCCTACAGAGCCTCCAACTTTCCCCATCATTACAGTCCTGCCACCACCTCAATCCTGGATTTATGCATCTGTCATTGCAACCCGCTAGACTGTAAGCTTGTTGTGGGCAGGGAACATGTCTACCAAATATGTTGTCTTGTACTCTCCCCAGCCCTTAGTAGAATGCTCTGCACACAAGCACTCAGTAAATACCACTGATCAATCAAGTGATTCTATTATTTGTATTTTTTTGCTGTATTTGTCAGCAAATGCATATTGTTCACCCCATTAGACTTCTAGCAGGCCAGAACTGGGATTTTTGCCTATCCTGTGGCTCCCAAGTGCTTAGTCCTGTGTTTTTATTTATTTCACTGACTGTCTTCCCCAACTAGACTGGAAGCTCCTTGGGGGCAGGAGTCTTGCCTTCTATCTTGCAATGTCTAGTCAACACCACCACCATCCTCCGGATCCCAGAAGCCAACAACCTTGGGGTCATTCTTCACTCTGGGCTGTCTTTTAACTTTCACATTCAACCTGCTGCCAAAACCTGCCGGCATCTCCTAGATCCACCCCTTCCTCTTCTCCCAAACTACTACCACCTCCGTACAAGCACGAAGCATATAGAGGCTAGACTTCTTCATCACTCTCCGCACTGGTCTCCCTAACGCCAGTTTCTCCCTCTTTCCACACATCTCCAAGACTCACCCCTTCCTCTCCTCCCAAACTACCACCACCTCCAAGGATATCGTGGCTAGGCTTCTTCATCAGTCTCTTCACTGGTCTTCCTGCCTCCAGCCTCTTCCCCTTCCAGCCTACACTACATGCAGCTGTAAGGATCACCTGAGATGTCACTTGACCCACATCTCTCCTCTCCTGAAAACCCCTTACTGCCTTCCTGCATTTCTTTACATCAAACAAGAACTACAAATGACTGAAAATCTCTCCATCACCTGGTCCCATCTTACTATTTGCTCTCTTCACCCATATTCCCCAACTCACCATCTTATTTCTTCAAAAGCCACGCTTCTAGCTGTACCTCACTCTCAACTCTTCTGCCTCAATTCACTCATTCATTCAATCGTATTTACTGAGTGCTTACTGTGTGTTGAGCATGGTACTAAGTGCTTGGGAGAAAGTACAGTGCAATAATAAACAGACACATTCCCTGCCCACAACAAACTTACAGTCTAGAGGGGGAGACAGACAGTAATATAAATTAACTAATCGATTAACCAATCGATCACATTTATTGAATGCTTTCTCTGTGCAGAGCACTGTACTAGGTGGGTGGGAGAGTTCAATGCAGCAGAGTTGGTAGACAGGTTTCCTGCCCACAAAGAGCTCATAATCTAGTGGGGGGAGACAGACATTAAAATAATTAAATTATGGCTATGTATAAGTGCTCTGGGGCTTGGAGATGGGGGTGAATGTCAAATGCTTAAAGGGTACAGACCCAAGTGCGTAGGTGACATAGAAGGGAGAGGTAGAGGAAATGAAATCTTAGTCAGGGAAGGCCTCTTGGAGGAGATGTGCCTTCGATAAGGCTTTAAAGGTGGGGAGAGTGATTGTCTGTTGTACATTAAGAGGGAGGGAGTTCCAGGCCAAAGGCAGGATGTGGGTGAGGGGTTGACAGTGATATAGATGAGACAGAGATACAGTGAGTAAGTTGACAGAAGAGCGGAGTGCGTGGGCTGGGTTACAGAAGGAAATCAGCTAGGGAAGTAGGGAAGGTCAGCAATCTGTCCCCTTGCTTAGGCTGTTTCCCTGGCTTGGGAAGTACAATAGTGCTATTAAACACAATCCCTCCCCTTCCTCATATGTTCAATTATTTATTTTGACTACTCAAGTTGTAAAACATTTTTATGTCTGTTTTCCCTACTAGAGTGCAAGCACCTTATGAGAAAAGAATGTTTCATTTCATTTTGTCTGCACTTCCCAACCATATAGTATAGTGTACTGCATGGTATACAGCATATCCAAATTCTTCTTTCTCTTTTGTACTGTCCCAAACACTAGGTATAGGGTTCTGCCTTGAGTAGATGCTCAATTAATACTATGGATTGAAATACCTAGTCCAGTGCTCTGTACTCAGGAGACTCAGTCAATGCTCTTGATAAAGATCAATCAGTAAATGGTATCTATTAAGTGTTTACTGTGTGCAGAGCCCTGCACTGAGTGCTTGGGAGAGTATAGTCAAGCACTTAGTACAGTGCTCTGCACACAGTCAGCGCTCAATAAATACAATCGAATGAATGAATACAGTCCAACAGAGTTGGTAGACATGTTCCCTGCCCACAGTGAGTTTAGTCTAAGATTCTTAGCTTCTTCCTCACCTCAGCCTCCTTCCAGGGAAGCTCTTCCAGGCTTCTCAACAGCTGAAGGAACCCTAAGCTCCAAGGGCACAACTGTGCCTCTGTAGGATCAGTAGTTCAATTAATAACATCCACTGAGCACCTACAGTTCGCTGAGCACTTTAATCCATCAATCAATCAATTGCATTTATTGAGCACTTACTGAGTGCACAGTACTGTTCTAAGTGCTTGGGAGGGTACAATATAACAAAGTTGGTGGACATGTTTTCTGCCCACAATGAAGCAGTATGGCCTAATAGTTCTCATCCTGGCTCCACCACTTGTCTGCTGTGTGACCTTAGGCAAGTTACTTAGCTTCTCTGTGCCTCAGTTGCCTCATCTATAAAATGGGAATTTAGATTGTGAGCCTCATGTGGAAAATGGATTGTGTCCAACCTTCTATCTACTCCAGTGCTTAGTACAGTGCCTGGCCCATGGTAAATACTTAACAAACTAACAAGCCTTCCCTGATTCAGCCCTACCATTCCCTTCTGTGTCACCCTGACTTGCTCCCTTCATCAATCCTCCCTCCCGTCCTCACAACACATATGTATATATCTGTAATTTAGTTATTTATTTATACTGTCTCTCCCTCTAAACTGTATGCTCACTGTGGGCAGGGAATGTGCCCGCTTGGTGTTGTATTGTACTCTCACAAGTGCTTAGTACAGTGTTTTGCACAGAGTAAGTGCTCAATAAATATGATTGAATGAACAAATGCCATAAAAAACAAAAACAAAACAAACCAAAAACTCCCAAGAGCTTACTATCTAGAGGGGTGGAAAAATATTAATACAAATAAATTAATAAATTAATCACTAGGGAGATAACAGTAGAGATGGTAGACATGATTCCTTCCCTCAGAGAGCTTACAATCTAGACACTCAAATAGATTATAGATGAGAAGAAGTAATAGAGGATAAAGATATGTACATCACTGCTACCATGGAGAGTGAGTACTTAAAGATTTACGTGGTGTGGAAGTGCTGAAGTGGAAACTGGGTAGATATAAACTAGGGATGTGTACCCTTTGGATGCTTTGATTTCAGCCCATCCTCAGCCCCACTGCATATCAGTAATTCATTTTATTTAAATTATTGTCTGTTTCCTCCTCAAAACTGTAAGCTCCTTATGGGCATGGTACGTGACTACCAAGTCTGTTTATTGTACTCTCCCAAGAGCTTAGTACAGTGTTCTGCACACAGTAAGCACTCAATAAATACCATTGATTGATTGGATGATAAGTAAATCAGGGAAGACCTCCTGGAGGAGTTGCAGTTTCAGAAGGGCCTTGAAGATGAGTGGTGTGGTCTTTTGGATGTGAAGGGGGAGGGAATTCCAAGCAGGAGGGAGGGTGTTAGCAAGAAGTCAGTGGTGAGAGAAGAATGAGGCACAATGAGTAGGTTGGATTAAGAGGAATGAGAAGTGCAAACTGGAGTGTAGTGGGAGAAGAATGAGGCTAAGTAGAGGGAGAGAGCTGAATGAGTGCCTAAAACCTAATGGTCAGGAGGTCCCCTTTGATGAGGAGGGGAATGGGCAGCCACTGGAGGTTTGCCAAGAGTAGAGATGTGGAGAATGATCCATCAATCAATGGCATTTACTGAGTGCTGTGTTCAGAGCACTGTTCTAAGCACTTGGGGGAGTATAATACAACAAAGTTTGTAGACACATTCCCTGACCACAAAGAACTTACAGACTAGAAGGGGAGACAGGCTTTATAATAAATTATGGATATGTCCCTAAGTCCTGTGGTGCAGAGAGTGGGGTAAATATCAAGTGTTTGAAGGGTAGAGAAAGGAGCAGGAATAGGGGAAATGAGGGCTTAGTTGGAGGAAGGAGTTGTGTCTTTACTTTTGACTCATGTGTGTGTTTGTATGTGTGTGTGTGTTTAGACCATATAGTGGCTGCCCATCCACCTCTGCATTAAATAGAAACTCCTCATCATTGGCTTTAAAGTTCTCCATCACCTTGCCCCTTCATATCTCACCTTGCTACTCTCCTACTACAACCCAACCCCCACACAAGGCTCCTCTAATGGTAACCTTCTCAATGTACCTTGATCTATCTCACCACCAACCTCTCACCCATGTCCTCTCTCTGGTCTGGAATGCCCTCCCTCTTCATATCTGACAATTAATCACCTCATCTCAAAGCCTTACTGACGGCACATCTCCAAGAGGCCTTCTCTGGCTAAGCCCTCATTTCCTTTCTTCCACTCCCTTCGCTCTTCTGTGTCATCCTAACTTGCTCCCTCTATTCATCCCCCATCCCAGCCCCAAAGCACTTATGTACATATCCATAATTTATTTATTTATTTATATTAACCTCCTTCTGTACCTCCCCGAGGGCCTAATATACTCTGAGTGTGCGCGCGTGCATGTGTGTGTTGTTTTTTTTTGTGTGTGTGTGTGTGGGTGTGTGTGTGTGTATGAGCATGTGTGTAAGAGTGGTGACTTTTATTTCTGGATGCTGACATGGAGCTCTCCATCAGTCCTGTGTCCATTAGCACGAGCAGAGTGTGAACCCCTGGAGAGCAGGGCCTGGTCCTTCCTTCCCTTACTGACTGTGGGACTGTGCCCCCAGTGGGGGATGCTCTATGATTGACTGGTGGTGACCGACACCCACTTTTGGTGGCTGTGCTGTAAAGTGAGCGAATCCGGCTGGAGAACCGTGAACCACGAGAGTCCCTCGCTCTAGCCAAGAGGTCAAGGAACAGACCCTGGCTCAGGTTGGGCCCAGACTGGCTACAGGCCATTTGGGCTGCCAGGTGGATGAAGCTGGCAGTGGTGGGGTGGGAGCGGGGCCGGGGGGCCTAGGGAAGCACTCAGGCAGATACTACCCGAGCTTCAATCCTTCCCCCTAAATCTGAACAATCTCCTGGACCATTGAACTCTGTGCCCTCCCATCCCCTTTGCCGAGGGAGGCAGGGAGCCTTGATGGGAAAGAAAACCAGGAGCTGGTGCCCTATCTGGGCCCATCCCCTGGAGAATCGAGGAGACCCTGGTCCCAGATGACACCGTTAACCTGGACTGGAATCGGGTCAACTCGGTGAGGGGGATTGGGATGGACAGAAGTTTCTGGTTCCTGCCTGTTTTTCCAAACACACAGAAAGATTTGTGGGCCTGAGACAGGATGGGCAGGGAATTATGACTGGGCCGAGGGATGCTCCAGGAGGAGTCCGAGCCCTAGGGCCTCTCTGGCTTCTTTCCTTGGTGCAGCCACAGGAGCAAAGCCTGGGCAAGCTGGGGTGAGGGTCTGGGGAGTCCGGGCTGCGGTGACAGTGAAATTTATCTCCCCGATAAGCAATCAACATTATAATAAAGGCAAACTGCTGCCGCTGCACCTCTGAGAGTGGATCAGAAATTAATCTAAACATCAAATTAATTAGAGTTTGTAAATGAATAGTTGCTTACAGCCCTAATAATTCTAAGCTTACACCGCTCCCCCACGGCCCCCGCCCTTGCTGCAAGGACTCGAGAGGGGGCGGTGGGGGGGGGGAGCCAACCTGAGTTACCTCTGAATTGGAACAGGTATTCGCAATCCCAATCCCTGGGGTCTTTGTCCCAGCACCCCCCGGATCTTCTGTGCACCCCACCTATGGGGCCTCAGCTACCCCCCACCCTGGGTCCTCTCCCCACTCCCAGGCCTTCTGTCCCAGCAGCCTCTGGGGCTTTTGCACACCACCCTGTGGGGCCTCTCCTACCCCCACCCTTCAGTACCACTATCACTGCACCCCCCTCAACCTGCCAGGTCCTTTCGCCACCCCCAAGCCTTCTGTCCCGGTGTTCCCTTGGGCTCCTGCACACCACCTTGTGGGGCTTCTGCTACCCTATCCCTTCTGATCCTCTCCCTCCTTCCCTTGATCCTCTGTCTCCCCACCTCCCGGGAACACTGTTGCTGCACATCCCCTTCCCCCCGGGCCCTCTGTCTCCCCACCCCCAAGGACCACTGTCAATGTACCCACCTCCCACTCAGGTTTTCTGTCTCCCCACCTCCTAGTACTACTGTCCCTGTACCACCACCCCCTTCCCGGGATCTCTGTCTCCCCACCTCCCTGATCCTATATTTCTCTATCACTGGATCCTCTGTTACTCCAATCTCAAGGAGGTCTTTTCCCTCAAAACCCCTTGTTCCTCTGTTACTGCCACCCGTGGGTCTTCTGTCACCATCCTCCCTGTGTCCTCTGCCTCCCTACCTCCTAGTTTCCCTGTCTCCCTACCTTCTGTGCCTTTATCTCCCCACCCTCTGTATCCTCTCTCTCCCCACTTTCTGTGTCCTCTTTCTCCCTACCTCCTGAATCCTCTACCCTATACCTCCTGGGTCCTCTGTTACAGTACCCCCAGATTCAGGTCACCCCACCTTCAGGGTCCTCTGTCATGGTACCCCCTGGCTCTTGAATAGCCCACCTGGAGGCGTCTCTGTTAGCACACCTCTATTTTCTGTCTCCACATGCACAAGGTCAACTATCACTGCACCCAAGGGGTCCATAGTAAGTTAGGACAGTGCCTGGTACATAGTAAGCACTTGGAAAATACTATTATCATCATCACCATCATCACCCTACTTCCCAGGTCCACTGTTTCCCCACCCCTGGCTCTTCTGCACCCCACTTCCTGGATCCTTTGCCACCACAATTCCTTGGTCATCTCTCAGCCCCCAGTTCTTTGTACCCCACCATTTGGGTCTTCTGTTACTGCAACCCCTGGGTGCTCTGTCTCCCCAAACTCTGGGTCCTCTGTCACCACATTCCCAGGTTCTCTGTCACTGCACCCACCGGGTTCTCTGTCACCATATACCTCAGGTCCTCTGTCAATGCACCCCTTTGTTCCTCTGTCACTGCACCCCCTGGATCCTCTGCCACCACACCCACTCTGGGGCTTCTGTCACTGCACTCCCTGAGTTCTCTATAACCGCACTCCCCCCCCACCCCCTATCCCCGTCCAGGTCTTCTGCCTCCTCCATGTCCCTGGTCCTCTGTCACTAAACCCTCAGGTCTTCTTTCACCCCACCCCCCAGTTCCTCTATCTCCCCACTTCTGGGTCCTCTATCCACTTCCTGGGCCTCTATCTCCCCTCCCCCAACTCCTGGAGTCCTCTTTCTCCCCCCTCCCAGGTCCCCTGTCACTGTCCCCTCAGATTCTCTGTCTCCCCACCCCAGGTCTTCCCCACACCATGAATCCTCCATCTCTTCACCCTCTAGCTTTTCTACCTCCCCACCTGCCAGGTCCTCTATCTGGGTCCCCTCTCCCTCCACTTCCCCCACCTCTGGTCCTCTATTTCCCCACCCTCTTCATCAACCCACCCCTAGATCCCCTATCTCCCCACCCTCTCCCCCACCCTCTCAGGTTCTCTGTCTCTCCATCCTCCAGGTCCTCTATTCAGGTCCTCTCCTCCTGCCACAACCCCATCTCTCTCTTCCCACCCTCTAATTCTCTGTCACCCTCCCTGCCCGAAGTCCTCTATCTCCCCACCCTCCAGTCCTCCGTTACCCCATCCCTTGGGTCCTCTATCTCCACAACCCACACTCCCCAGCACCCATCCTCTATTTCCTCCTGGGTTCTCTGTCTCCCCACCCACTAGGTCCTCTATCTCCACAACCCCGCATCCCCCAGCCACCTATCCTCTATCTCCCTCAGGGTTCTCTGCCTCCCCACCCCCTAGGTTCTCTATCCAGGTCCACTCTCCTTCTGCCCCACCCACCATCCCCTTGTCCTCTATCTCCCCACCCCCAGGCCTCTCTCCCTCCCTAACCCCTTCCTCTATCTCTCCACCTTCCCAAGTTCTCTGCCTCCCCACCCCCCAGGTCCTCTATCACTGCCCCCCTGGGTTCTTTGTGTCCTCATCCTACAGGTTCTCTGTCTCCCAACCCCAGAATCCTTTATCTTCCCACCCTCTGGGTTCTCTGTCTCCTCAATTAAATCTTCTATCAGGTACTCTCTCCCTCTCTCCTTAACACTAACATCTATCTCCCCACCCTCCAGTCTTCTGTCACTCCATCCCTTGATCCTCTATCTCACCGTCCTTCCATGTCTATTTCCCCACCTTCTGGGTACCCAGTTATTGCAATTCCTGGTCTTCTGTCATTGCAACCTCCACGTCCCCCATGTCTCCCCCAACCCTGCCCCACTCCTGACCGGGGCCCTCTGTTACCACATCCCCTGGCTCTCCTAACACTGCATATGCTGTGTCCTCTGGTACTGCGATCCTGAGATCCTTTGTCTCCCCACTCCCCAAGTCCTTGGGCATCCCACCCCACGTGTCTATTATTCCACCTTCTTGGTCCTCTGCTTTTGTACCCCCTGGGTTTTCTGCACTCCACCTGATTGGTCTTCTGTACCACCCTTTTCTCCACCTCTCCCCTGGCTCCCCTGGCACTCCATCCCCCTGTTTTCTTACACACACCTTCAGGATGTCCTCCTCCTCCCCATGCTCTGATCTGTCCCCCTCGCTTCTGTGTTTGCCCTCCTCCCATGGCTGATGATGTGAGGATCCCCTCCTGAGAGTGAGGTTGTGACAGGTCCCAGGGTGTTGAGGCCAATTCTCGGGGTCCCCCTGCCCTGGTCCTGGGAGTAATCGTGGGTACTAGTCCCTGGGTGACAGGTTGGGGACTGGTGGTGGGGGAACTTGTGAGCACAGTCTCTGGAAGATAGGTGGGGAGCTGGTTGCCCTAGTAATAGTAATGTATTATAATAATAATAATAATCATGATATGATTGTTGTATTTGTTAAGTGCTTGCAATGTGACAGACACTGTTCTAAGTGCTGGGGTGGATACAAGCATATCAGGCTGGATACAGTCTCCCTGTCCCTCATGGGGCTCCCATTTTACAGTGCCCATTTTACAGATGAGATAACTGAGTACACAATTAAGCCACGACTACATGACTTATGCACTCAGGAGCACTTACGTACTTGTGGTACTTTCTATGTGCCAAGCACTGTAGTAAGTGCTGGGGTAGATTCCAGATAATCAGATCAAACACAGTCCTTGCCCCATAAGGGCCTCACAGTCTAAGGTGGAGCTAGAACAGTTATTGAATCCCTATTTTATAGATGGCTTGCCCAAGGTCACACAGCAGACAAGTGGTACAGTTGGGATGAGAAGCCAGGTCCTCTGATTAGCAGGCCATGCTCCATACACTAGGCCACACTACTTCCGGTGTCCACTGAGCTCCCTTTCCCAGGGCCTGCCCACCATTGGCTCTATGCCCTGTCAGACAGCTCCCCATGACCCCATGCCCCCTACCATGGCCCCGCCTCTCTTCTCTGACTACGGGCTGTTGGTCAGGGCAGGGATCAGCCTAGGTCTCTCCCAGTCTGTAGAGAGGGATCCCAGGGGCCAGGCCCTAGACTCCCATTGACTGGTTCTGGAGCCGCAGGGATTGTGTGTGTGTGCTGCACCCGAGGGGGGTGGGGAGGGAGGTTGGGATGCATCTGCTTGGTCCCACGGTCCTGTAAGCTGGGGTCAGGGGCGAGGGGAAGAGAAGCCCAGAGAGGTCACATACAGCAGCCCAGGACGGGGCTTCAGAGAGAACGCAGAAATCCAAGCCCCTCATTCTGGTCCAGCCACTAGACCACCCATCGGCCTCGTCTCCAGCTGCTGGCAAGATGTAGGTTCACGACCTCTCAGAAACTTTCACTCATTCCTTGTCCCCAGACACGCTGACACAGCAGTACAGATACACACAGTCACACATCCCTGACACACTGAGAAGAATACACTGACACACCCATGCACACATGTGCACAATTCATTCTGGGATCCAGCCTCAAACACACATGCTTCCTTGTTAACAATCACACCTCCAGAGAATCACTCTCACAACTCTCACGGAGACACGCACCTTTACCTACCCGCTCCTTGAAGCACATAAAACAAATAGATACACACCACGTACCTCCACAGATATACACAAAGACACATGTCCATACCTACCCCCATCCACTAGCCAAGCCCAGGCCCAGCCAAGTGTCCACTGCATGGTTCTGCGTAGCCCCAGAGACGTGGAGGTTCTCCTGGGACTCCCCACCCTTCCTCCTTTCCTCCACAGGGGTGTGAGCCCAAAGTCACACAGGTATGCTGAGCTCTGCCCCTCTCACCCAGCCGCTGACCCTTGTGTCTGAGGACCCCCACTGCCCCACCCCAGCACGTACTTAGGCTCTGGCAGACAGATTCTCAGCAGATCACCACACCAATGACCCCCTTCCCTGCAGCCCTTTGGGATCCCAGCACCATCTTCCACCTAAGTTCTGTGGCTGCAGCAGATTCCCTGGAAGCCAGGTGGCCGGTGCCACACCCTGGGCACATGGGATCCAAGTCAGCAATGCCTGTCTTGGTCTGGCTCAATCTCTGACCACAGGCTCCGGCTTAGTGGCCCAGGGCCCTCAGGAAAGGGACAGGGAGAACATGGGTATCTAGACTAACTCAGACTGGGGGCTACAGCTTATGAACCCTAGGGGGCAGGGGCTGGGCAGGGACCGGGCAGGGGCCGCTTTTAAGTGGAGCTGGATCAGCAGGAGGAGGAGGAGAGAGAGGAAGGGAGGGGTGGGGCGGGCAGGAAGAGGGGAGGAAGCAAGGGAGGTGGGAGGAGGCAAGGGGAGAGGAGGGAGAGTGGAGTCAGGGGTCAGGGGGCATTGAGTCTGATTCTTGAGAATTGAGAGTAGGAAGGTGTTATGGGAAGCATGGTGAAGGTGGCGGCAGAGGAGGGGGTTCACAGAAGGGAGGTGGACATCAGGATGGCTCCAGGGAGGGAAAGACGGAATGGAAAAAGACAGCATCACCAAGCAGCCATAATCTCCCAGCCCCACACTCATCAGGGGGGTCTTGCCCCTGTCCCAGGAGGAGGTGAAACACATGACAAACAGAGGCCCTGGGTGGAGCAGCAGCCCAAGGGAATGTAGGTCCCCAACAGCCTCACCGATCCCCTCCCTGCCCCCTTCGACCCCTTACCTTTCCCCAGGCCCCACCAACCTCCAACCTTCCCCTGCAGAAGCAGACTTGGGAGCCAGATTCTCTATTGGACTCTGATTCTCTGTCAGCGGGACATGAGGTGACCCTCTGCCTCACCCCAAATGGCAAGCCTGACCTGGCCCAAGCTGAGAATTTGAGCCCAGGCAACAGAAGCAGATCTCAGGGACCCTACTCTAAACCCAGGCCACTCTCTTGCCCCTGACGACCCTCCTCTCCCCCAAACCTCATCATCCCCCAATCCCCGATCTCCATCTTCCCGGACACCACACTGCATTCCCTTCCCTACCCGGCCCTGCTCCCCAGACCTGGGGTCCCCTCCCACCTTCCTCTCCAGGAGTCAGTCTGCCTGGGCCCCTGGGGGTAGCTGGGCCTTTTGTCTCTAAGCAGCATATACACAGTTCTCAGCATGAAACATAGCAGGGGGACATGATCAAGGCCAGGAAAGGAAAGGTGGGCAGGACAGGGCAGGGCTGGCAGGGGGGCGGGTAGGTAGGGAAGGTGGGGAGGGTGGGGAGGAGCTGAAAATAAAAAGGGCGGGGGGAGAAAAGAGCAGTTTGAACAAGGCAACGTGTGCACAGCAAAGCCCTCTCCTAGGTGAATCTTATTGTTTTGTTATCTTTACCCACCAAAGCATTTACTTTGGTTTGTCGCCCGATCCACAAACACTTTCGAGGAGATGACATTACCGAAAGGCAGGAACATCTGCATCAGCTCAGCGTCCCCAAACTCCTGGGGCAGATGGTAGATAAACAGGTTACAGCCCTCGGGTCCTGCGGGGGCAAGAGGGAGAGACAGAGGGACACAGTGTGAGTGGCGGTGACCGAGGGTGACCGAGGGCAGAGAGGGAGAGAGACGGAGAGACACAGAGAGAGAGAGAAAGAAAGAGAGAGTGCACATTGGGTTGGGGAAATGGTATGGCCTAGTGGAAAAAGTGTGGGACCAAGAGTCAGGCGGCCTGGGTTCTATCAATCAATCCTGCTGTGTGATCTCGGGTAATTCATGTTACCTCTCTGGGACCTTTGTAAAATGGATATATGTCTGCTCTCCTTTCCTTTTTCACTATGAGCCATGAGAGAAAATACCGTAGCCAATCCAATTTTGTCATACCTGCCCCAGGGCTTGGCACCTAGTAAGAACTCCGACCTTCATAATCATCAAGGAGAGTGGGGAATCAAACCCTACTTCCAGCTCTAGTATGCTGTGTGACTTTTGGGAAAAACCTTAACCTCCCTGAGCCTCAGCTTCCCTATTTGCCTCTCTTCCACTGAACCTCCTTTAGCATCTGGGTAGAGGGTTAGTAGCAGAGACAAAGTGTCTTGAGCTGACCACTTCATGACTTCCACCAGCTAGCTCTGTCTCATCTCATCTGCTCCTTCCTCTCCCTACACTTCTTTTTTCTTTGTTTTTTTATGGAACTTAAGTGCTTATTATATGCCAGGCACTGTATGAAGCTCTGGGGTAGATACAAGTTTGTCAAGTTGGACACAGTTCCTGTCCCATATGGGATTCACAGTCTTAATCACCATTTTACAAATGAGGTAACTGAGGCACAGAGAAGTTAAGTGACTAAGGCCACACAGCAGACAAGTAATCAAACCTGAATTAGAACCCAGGTCCTTCTGACTTCCAGGCCCATGCTCTCCTCTGCTTTCCACTCTCCCATGCTGCTTCCCACCTCAGTTTTCAAACTTCAGTCCTGTGAAGCACCCCCAAGCTGCTCCCAGCCTGAAGTATCCTCCCACTCAGCTTTTAGATTCATGTTCTTCCCGTCCTTCACAACCTCCCTCAAGCATCACCTCCTCCAGGAAGCCTTCTCTACATCAGCCCCATCAGCACTGCTAGTGATTTATCTCTGTCAATTTATTTGTTACCGATTGATTTACCCACTTGGGTTTATTCCTTCCATTCATTCTCTCCCTTTTGACCATGGTGTCTCAGTCAATCCATGGTGTCTCAGTCAATATATGTCCACTATCATTCCCATTAGATGGTGAGTTCACTGAGAGCAATTATTGTGTCTTTTACTTCCTTTATCTGCCCCTTCAAGTGTTTTGGTCCATGCTTGACACACGGTGCATTCAGTCAATCTTGTGACACATGGTGCATTGGAGGGAAAAAGAGAGAGAGGAATCTGGACCGATATGATTTCAGGCTCCTTCGGTGTCAGGGGTTTGTCGGAGAAGGCTGGTCAAGAGAGCATCTTTCTTCATTCAACCAGGGCCCACTCTGAGCAGAGCACTGACCTGGTCTAAATCCCAGCCCAACTCTCTGACTCAAATTGCTGCAGAGATTTCAAAGACAAAAACAATACCCAGCCCCTCTCTTCAGTGAGTTACCACAAGGAGGTAGGACAAGTATACAACAACCAACGTTCCCAGTGCCCACCCTTAGGACATAAACCTGGAGAAGGGCAAGCCCCATAGACATTTATCCAGAATTCACCTAGGAACATTTGATTGAAATGCTTTGGAACCAGGTGGAGTTAGTCAGGGAAGGCTTCCCAGAGGAAGAAGAGGAGGCAGCTTATGAATAAGGCTGTGAGGATGGCATTCCAGGCAGAGGAAATGAAGGGATGGGTCTTTAATGAGGCCTGAAGGCTGTTAGTTGCCTGTCAGCCTGTCCATTCAGTCTATCATCCCACCTCTCCCTCTCCCCTTTGCTCCACTGTCTCCCAACTCTCACACCCTCAACTTTAACTCTTCTCAGTTGTTCCTCGGTGTCGGGCTCCACTCTGCTCTGTACCATTCTTGGGGAATCAGGGCAGTGGGGGGCAGTGTCCCTGTCTATGCAGCTGCTGCTTTGGGCTTCCTAGTTGTCCTTCCTCCGTTGGGTTTGTTGAGAGCAAGACTTGTCCCTTGCCTTTGGCTGGGCAGGAAGAGTTATCATTTTGAATGGATTGTCCACAGTGTCTTGGAAGGGGGTTTTCTGGCAGTCACTTCATGGGCTCACAGCATTTATTATGGTGTTTGGCACACAGTAGGTGCTTCATTATTCTTCTTCCTCCAGTCTTTCCAACTGGTAGTACTCATCCCACTGGAGAATTTTAGCAGCATAGGCCCCTGCTTAGATCTGACCCACTTGGGTCTCCACCAGAGTTGGCTCATCTAAGGCAGAATGAAGCCAATCTGTTTGTTTCCATGCTAGCTTCAGGTCACTTCTAGAGACTGTTGGGGGTGAAAGTTTTCTGGGTCCCCATAAATATCATTTTGGATCTTTGTTCTGGGTATGCCTGCTTCCCCCTGATCTTCAACTGAGATGGAGGGGAATATCTCTATTTTGCAGGCAGTGTAGATCCAGGGGGATCCTTGGAGGAGGGGTGTCTCACCTGCTTTTCTGCCAGTCTGGCCTTAGCAGGCTAAATCCCAGCCAAACCTCTGACTCAGTGAAGATGACCTGGCCCTTTGTTACAGGGAGGATTGAAGTATTGCAGGCTTGGCTGGTTCAGCCACAGCCTTGGAAACCCAGCAGATTCCAATTTAGACAATATCTTTTACATTAAAAAAAGATCCCAGTATTTATTAAGCACTTACTATGTGTCAGGCATTGTACTAAGGGCTGGGGAAGATTCAAATAATCAGATCAGGCACAGTCCCTGGCCCACGTAGGGCACACGGGGTAATGGGGAGGGAAAACAGGGATTTAATTCCCAAAGGAAGAGAGGTACCGAGATGTTAAGTGACTTGCCCAAAGTTTCACAGGTCCCAGGCAAGACCCTCAAACCCTCTGATTCTCATCTGCCCAAGCAGAATCACCCAGAGGTCTCAGTATCCCTGAGAGGGAATGGTGGTGATGGGGTGCAGTGTGGCCTAGGGGAAAAAGCACTGGCCTAAGAGTCAGAGGACCTAATCCTAGCTCTGCCAATTGGTTGCTGTGTGACCTGGGGCAAGTCACTTCACTTCTCTGTGTCTCAGTCTCCTCTACTGTAAAATAGGGAATACATACCTGTTCTCCTTCCTACTTAGACTGTGAGTCCCACATAGGAAGGGACTGTGTCTGCCCTAATTAACTTGTACCCTCCCAGAGTTTAGCAGGTTATGGGCGGGGAATGGGTATGCTAATTCTATTGTATTATAACTCTCCCAAGGCTTAAAACAGTGCTCTGCACATAAGTGCTCAATAAATGTAATTGATCAATTGATTGCTTGATGAGTAGTAAATGCTTAACAAATACCATAAAAAAAAGTAAGACGCTCAGGCAGGACTAATGATGGCAGTTTCTGCCAACCCATCCCCTCCCCGGGCACTCCAGTGTTGGAGCATTGTTTCTAGGTTGGGGGGAGAATCCCCCCCACCCCTGCACCACAGCCAACTCATGGAATGGAGGACCCTAGGAAGGCTCAGAGGGCACAGCTCACAGCCCATGGGACCTCCTTTGTCTTGTGACCTTCAAGAGGGGCATCAGACTCCTTTCCACTTAGCCAACCTGGAAACCAGAGGCAATGGGAGCCACAGGAAGATGGAGAGTCGGGCTGATAGAGGCACCCACCCACCCACCCACCCCTGCCTTCCTGCTCCAGCCCAAGCTGGAGGGAGGCTAAATCAATCAATCGATGACATTAACTGAGCACTTACCATGTGCAGAGCACTGTACCAAGCACTTGGGGGAGGACAACATAACAGAATTAGAGGACATGATTCCCGCCCATAGAGGAAAGAAGTGTTCTGTAGCAGGAGAGTAGTGAGGTGAGGTAGGAGGGGGCAAGGAGGTAGGAGGGGGCTTTAAAGACAATGGTGAGAAGTTTTTGTTTGAGGCGGAGGTGGATGGGCAACAATTGAAGTTTTTTGAGGAGTGGAGTGACCTATCCTGATCGTTTTTATAGAAAAAACGTTGCAGGAAGCTCTCCCTTCCTCGCTTGATTCCCGGAGCCCCCCAGGATTGGAGGGGTCTTTACCGTTCTTGGAGGGAAGCTGAAGGGGACTTTACTTCTCGGCGCAGCATAATTACAGTGTCATAACACAGCAAATTACAAGTTTGCCTGTGCAGTGAGCGGCCGGGCCTTGCTCCCCCTTTATTGGCCATTACTCATCCTCCCCGTCGCAGGAGGAGGCGGCCGCCAGAGTTGGGCTCCTGACAGATGCCCATTTATAGCTCATTAAAATTCCTGGGCCTCAGCGTGATTGAAATTACGGCCGCTCCACATTTCCTCTCGGATTAATGGAAAATGAAGTTCTAATGAATATTTGCTAAGCACAATTTTCCCCACTAATTTGCTAAGAGGACTGTCAAGGAAAGAACAGCTGATCCACACATTGCGGGCGTTTCCTAGAGGTCGGGAGGTGGTGGGGGAGCTGAGCCCCAATCAAGGATGTCGGTGTCCTGGAATAATTAGCTAATTAGGCAGCCAGAGGACCGTTTAGTTTCATTGCATATGAACCAGGATGGTCTGTGCTCAGGGTGGACCCAGTGGTTGCCTTCGAAGCTTCTGAAGGCTACTGGCCCTGATCTCTGGTTGCCCTGCCCCCACCCTCCAGGTCCCCTCTCCCTTCTCCTCTTTCCCAGAGAGAAAGAGGAGTGGAGAGCAGGAAAGAAGGGAGCCGACTCTCCCCTCCTCCCACTCAACCCCACCTAGGACTCATTTTGGCCCGTTCAGTGTGGTTACCGGGAATCAAGGGAGGAAGGGAAAGCCTTCTGTAATGTTTTTTCCTACAAAAAAGTTCAGGACATGTCACCCCGCTCCTCAGAAAACTCCAGTGGTTGTCCATCTACCTCTGCCTCAAACAAAAACTCTTCAACATTGGCTTTAAACCACTCCATACCTTGCCCCCTCTGATCTTACCTAGCTACTCTTCTTTTACAACCCAGTCAGCACAATTCACTCCTCTAATCCTAATCTTTTCAACTTGCTTTGATTTTGCCTAACTCATCACTCACCTCACACTCACGTCCTGCCTCTGGCATGGAACGCCCTCCCTCCTCAAATCTGACCTACAATTATTCTCCCCTCCTTCGAAGTCTTATTGAAGACACATCTCTTTCAGGAGGCCTTCCCTGACTAAGCCCTACCCCCCTTTCCTCTTTTCCCTCTCCCTTCTGTATCACCCTGACTTGCTTCCTTTTCTCTTCCTCCCTTCCAATTTATTTATGTACATATAATAATAATGATAATGTTGGCATTTGTTAAGCACTTACTACATGCAGAGCACTGTTCTAAGCGCTGGGGTAGATACAGGGGAATGAGGTTGTCCCACGTGAAGCTCACAGTCTTCATCCCCATTTTACAGATGAGGGGACTGAGGCACAGAGAAGTGAAGTGACTTGCCCACAGTCACACAGCTGACAAGTGGCATAGCCGGGACTTGAACCCATGACCTCTAACTCCCAAGCCCGGGCTCTTTCCACTGAGCCATGCTGCTTCTCTTATAATAATAATGTTGGTATTTGTTAAGCGCTTCTAAGTGCTGGGGTAGATACAGGGTAATCAGGTTGTTCCACGTGAGGCTCATAGTTAATCCTCATTTTACAGATAAGGTAACTGAGGCACAGAAAAGTTAAGTGACTTGCCCACAGTCACACAGCTGACAACTGGCAGAGCCGGGAGTCGAACCCATGATGCCTGACTCCGTAACCCAGGCTATTTCCACTGAGTCACGCTGCTTCCCCCAATCTGTAATTTATTTATATTAATGTCTGTCTCCCCCCGCCAAGGCTGTAAGCTCATTGTGGGCAGGGAATGTGTCTCTTTATCGTTGTATTGTACTCTCCCAAGTGCTTAGTACAGTGCTCTGTACAAAGTAGATACTCAATAAATATCCCTGAATGAATGAATGAATAAAAGTCGGCAATTGGAGTCGGTTTAGAGTAAGCAGCATGGCCTAGTGGAAAGAGTACGTGCCTGGGAGGCAGAGGACCTTGGTTCTAATTCTGACTTTGACCCTTGCTTGTTGTGTGACCTCGGGCAAATCAATTAACTTCTCTGTGCCTCTGTTATTTCAACTGTAAAATGGGTACTTGATACCTGTTCTCCCTCCTACTTAGGCTGTGAGTCCCATGTAAGAAAGGGAGTGTTTAACCTAATTAATTTGTACTTACCCCAGCACTTAAAACAGTGTTTGATTCTTAATAAGAGCTTAATACTGTAAAAAAAAATAAGGATGATGACTGAGAAAAATCCCTGCACAAGAAGCAGGGGCAAGGGGCCAGGGAGAGATTGGGGAGGTCAAGAGGTCAACTGGTCCAGTCCTCTGCCTTGGAACCAGCACATCCCAATCCATCCTGGACATGTGTGGAGAATGGTGGAAGGATGCAGATGGCACTTGGGAAAAAATTCAAATGACAGACAGCCTAGGGTAGCTTTCCCAGTATGTCAGCCCTAAATCTACCCCCACTGCAAGAGCCCCAGGGGCAGGGGTCATGCCCCTGCCTATCTGTGTTCCACCTTTAAGTGACTGGAACAGCCCCTTCTGCCCAAGGATCGCTTGCTCACCATATAATGACCACATATAGAGGTGGGGGGTTGGAGGAGTATGGAACCATCTGGAAAAACCACTGGGATTGGGTCTTTAGAGATGCAGCCAACTGACCAGGCAGGAAATTATTGGACAGACATCCTGCAGATGCTGCTAGCTCAGAGTCAGCTTTAAGGGAACTTCTTCAGCCAAGGGTGGTTGGGATCCAGGGACTGGGATTACTCCAGAAACAACCCTCTTCCTCTGGGCAGGATCACGGCTTGCCCAGCACATGTTTGAGGGCATTGTTCTCATTGGAGGAACACTCAGATAGCCTGACTATGCAGGAAAGGGCACTTTTACCAGACCCACCTACAACAAGCCAACCAATTGCCAAGAATGTCCTCTTTGGCCTCAGAAAACATCTTCCTTAAATCTCACATAAATCCCTCAGGCTGCATTTGGAGTTCATTCCTCTTGTCTAGTCCTTCGGGAGAGATGACCCTCTGTCCCAGAGGTGCAGCAAGATTTGTGGCTCTGACAAAGGATAGGGCTTTTACAATGGCCTTCTCATAATACCCCTCTGCTGCTCCCTAGAACACACCAGTTCATTATTAGCCGTCACCCCCAAGGGTTGTGGCTGCTTATTGAGAGAAGAATCCTTTATAGAGAGAAGTGTTCCAAAGCAGAGGTCCAGCTGTGTGCTCCAGAAACCACACCTGGAGAGGCAGATTACTCATCTGTTTAAACTTGCCTCTATCCAAGCCCAGGACTTGAATTATTCTCTGCAGGTGCAATACTGATCATCATCATCATCCATGGTATTTACTGAGTTCTGACTGTGTACAGAGCACGGTACTAAGCACTTGGGAGAGTACAATACAACACAGTTGGTAGACATATTCCCTGTCTGCAATGACTTTACCATCTACCAATCTCCCCTCTGGCCAGTTCTCTGGTTTTAAGGTGAAGGGGTGTAAGGAGAGTCAGAATTAGATTAAAGATTAAAGTGTTTGAGGGCAAGATTTGCATCTTTCACTTGTTCCCCAAGCACCTAGTACCAGTGCCCACATCCGCAAAGTGCTCAATCAAAATGACTCAAGATGATGGATACTTGAACCTCATGGACAACTCCTGAACCTCTACCTCTCCCTCCTCCTTCAAGTCTCACTTCCCCTAGGAAGACTTCCAAGACCAGCCCTACCTGGGCAACCTACCCCATTACCAGCCTCCTTGCACAGGTACTGATTCTCGATTACTCTCTGCTCAGATGAAGTTGATTGTATCCATGTTTCTCTCTCTCTCTCCCTCTCTCTCTTTTATGGTATTTGTTAAGTGCTTACTATGTGTCAAGCACTGTATTAAGTACTGAAATAGATACAGGTTGGACCCAGTTCATGTGCCATATGAGGCTCACAGTCACAATCCCCATTTCACGGGTGACAGAACTGAGGCCCAGAGAAGTTAAGAGACTTGTCTGAGGTCATACAGCAAACAAGTGGCAGAGCTGGGGTTAGAACCCAGGTCTTTCTGTCTCCCAGGCCTGTGCTCTATCCACTCTTGTGTTTAGACCTATGCTTCTTTTCTGTCTCTTCCTGCAGACTACTAGCCAGTTGAGAGCAGGGACTGTAGCTTTAAACTCTCCCTTCTTTGCCTAGTCCAGGGATCTGCCCCAAGTGGGTGCTCAGGGCAGAAGGAGAATGGACCTTCTAGTTGTTCGTGGGGGAGGTTTATTCCAAATGGCCCCTACAAGGAATCTCCCACTGATTCCTTCCTCTCTGCTGTGGGCAGCTTCACACCAGAAAGTAGCTATGAGTTAAGCAGTTCGGGTCTTGAATAATGCTCAGGCAGGGTTCTCAGCCCCTTGGCCCCTGGAAAATGGGGGAGCAGCTGGGGGAGGGTCAAAGATGGGATGGTACCTTTTACCTTGGGGCTCCTGGTCGGTCAACTCACCTTCTCTCTGTTGCTGTGGGATCATGGGAGGTGGCTGTGGGAACGCTTGGCTGACCTGGCCATAAGCAGCAGGGTAGGCAGCTGTGGAGAGGCAAGGAGAGGGAGAAAGAGAAAGAAAAGTCGGGGGGAGAGAGAGACAAACACACACAGGAGAAACACAGGGATAAACAAATGTCAGTGTCAGGCAGTAAAGGCAAATGAGCCCCCAAATGCTTTTCATCTCAGGGATATGAAGACCCTGGTCATTTCCCAGAGGAGTGCAGGGAGGGAGGGGGAAGGCAAAGCTCTCCTTAGCGGTTGGGGGGCATCCTCTAAGGTATCTCCAGACACTTTTTCCACAGAATCTCTCCTTGGCCTCTAGCCCCCAAGCCCTTTGCCCTGGTCCCCGACTCCACCTGTTTCCTACTTACTTTCAACCTCCCAAGCCACAGAGGCCCGGCCTCCAGACCCGAGTCCTGGGCTAATCCAAGTTGTCTTCACCTTTGCTCCCACAAACCCCTCTTTGCTCTTCTCTCTTATGAACACCCTATCTTTCCTCATCTCTCTCTCTTTTTCTCCCACTCTGTATTTCTCTTCTCTTTTACACACCCTAGTCCTCTTTTCCCCTCTCCTCCACTCCCCTCCCTACTCCAGTCCTCTCCTCTCTTGTCCTTTCCTCTTCTATCCTCTCCTCTCCTCATCCCCCTGACAACACCCTCAGATTCACTCACAAGTACATCATCTCCTGCTCCTCCTTTATGAGCCCACATGTTTCCCCCTACAACACACACCTGCATATACAGTGCCTCTCACACCTGCATGCGCACATGTATGCATGTACGCATGTATGCACAAACACACACATACACACTCCCTCTTCTCTGCACCTTATCCTTCTCTACTCGTCCTCCAAGCGGGCCATCTGGACCTTGTCCAGTGGGCACAGATGTGGGCTGCAGAGAACAACGCCTGAGGCTGCTATCTGGCCCCTAGTTACAATCCCCGAGCCGAGGGCGAGGGCCAGGGTGATGGTGGCACTGTAGGGTCAGAGGTGCAGGCAGCCAGGCAGGGCCAGAAGCCCCAAGAGTCAGAGGCCCCATCTTCCAGGACCCAACACCAGCAGAACGCAGCTCTGGCCCAGCCATCCCTGAGCAGTCTGCATCAGCCCTGGCCAGAAAAAGGGATCCTGCCCCTGCCTCCCAAACCTGCCCCACTGAGGTCAGGGTGGGTCTGGATTGGGCAATCTGGATCCATCACGTGAGTCTCCACTCCCCCTTGATTTGTCCTTACTCTATTGTACTCTCGCAAGTGCCTAGTTCACTGCTTTGCACACAGTAAGCACTCATTAGAGACCATTGATTGACTGATTGATTGATTAACTCCCTAGCCCATGAGTGTGTGGAGAAGGGCCTGGGGCCTGTCCCGAGAAACAGGGAGAGATGTCTGACCAGTGTCCACCCCAGCCCATCCTTGCCGCAGCCCGGGACACCAGACAGAGGAAAGGGGACGCTATCTAAAACCTGGTTTTGAGGAAGATCCAGTCAACTCCATTTCCACTACCCTCCCCTCAAGCTCCCCAAAAGTTCCCTCTATCCTTTGCCCCAGAACCCAGTTGGGGGTTGTGGGGAAGGGGAGGGCAGAGGCTATAAGTGTTATTGGGAGAAAGTGTCAATACTAACGACCTGCGTACTGCTGGACTCCCGCGTAGGCCTGCTGCAACGGGTCTGCAGTGGTGGGACTCTGTGCTGGGGGGACAGGAGAGAGGAAAGAGCAGCAGTCAGTTAAGGGGCATTGAGGGGAGTCAGGCAGGCTCCTGGGGAGAAAAGAGCACACCTCACTGTTCTTTTTTTTTTCCAGATCGCATTCACCAGTCTGGAGTTCACTCCCCCTTGAGGCTGCCGTTACCATCCCATTCAGGGGCCCATGATCTCAAGGTGCTCCTAGTCTGAGATGAAAGACCAGTCTGAACCACAGATTCCTGGACAGGCAGACCCAGCCAGACTGGGAGAGTCAAGGAGGGGTCACCAATAAGGATGGCAGGTTAGATTGGGTTGTCGAAGGGATATGCTAACAATAATAATAATAATTATGGTACTGGTTAAGCGCTTACTATGTGCTATTAAGTGCTGGGGTTGGACACAGTCCCTGTCCCACTTGGGGCTCACAGTCACAATCCCCATTTTACAGCTGAGGTAACTGAGGCAAAGAGAAGTAAAGTGACTCGGCCAGGGGCACACAGCAGACAAGTGGCAGATCCGGGATTAGAACCCAAGACATTCTGACTCTTAGGCCTGTGCTCTATCCACTATGCCATGCTGCTGTGGGAAGAAACCTGGGGGCGGGAGAAGATCTGGGCCAGCTAGAACGGGTGGGTTGGAAGCTGAGGAAGGAAACCCAGCACTGGTCTTTTTTTTTTTTTTGGTACTTGTTTAAGTGTTTACTATATTACAAGCACTGTTCTTAACGCTGGGGTAGACACAACTTAATCAGGTTAGACACTGTCCCTGTCTCATATGGGGCTCACAGTCTTAAGTAGAAGGGATTAATCCCCATTATACAGATGATGAAACTGAGGGTCAGAGATGTTAAGTGACTTGCCCCAGGTCACAGAGCAGACATGTAGCAGAACTGGGCCCAGAACCCAGGTCCTCTGACTCCCAGGCCCGGGCTCTTTCCACTAGGCCACGCTGCTTCTCTAAGGAACCACCATCCTCCCCTGCCCTTCAGATAGCAATGGCCGTAATAATTTTTGTGACACCCCCTGCAAGGTCGGTCGGGGAGAAAGAAAGAAATAAAACCGAGGGGAGGGTCTTGTTCACCTTCTCTTTAAATCCAATTTAAATCACCCTTTCCAGGCCTAATCTATATCCATAATTATATCATTCCGTACAACAAGCTTTGCGAGAGGTCTTAAGAAATTTATGTAGATTAAAATTCATGGGTGCCATAGTAAGGATTCCATATTATTAAGATTGATTAGGACAGCCGATGCTGTGATTAAAGAAAGCCCCGCTTACTGTGGTAATTAATTAGGTATTCAGACACAACAATAACGCCGGGTGCAGGGGCGATGTGCTGAGCCAGCAGGAAGGTGAGTGGATTCAGGTTCATATGGCCGATTAACTTGAGCGGGACTGCTGGGCCCTGGGGAGTTTCAGGCCTTGGCTCTTCCTGGCTCCCCTGCCTTCCCCTGCAGGGCCCTGGGGTGGTGTTGGGGAGGTGGCAGGTGGAACCAGTTGTCCGTGGGCTTTTGAGGTGAAACCAGATGGGATACCAGGAAAGGCCTAGGAAAACCCAGTCCTGAGAAGGCTATGGCCTTGCTTATTCCCTTGCTGTTCTTTCCCTCCATGGCTCCAGACTGTATACTCCTTGTGGGCAGGGAGTCGGTCTACCTGCTCTGTTGTACCATACTCTCCCAAGGGCTTAATGCAGTGCTCTGTATACAGTAAGTGCTCAATAAATGGATAGAGCATGGGTCTGGGAGTCCGAAGGACCTGGGTTCTAATCCCAGCTCTGCCACATTACTATTATAGTATTTGTTAAGTGCTTACTATGTGCCAAGCACTGTTCTAAACACTGGTGTAGATACAGGGTAATCAGGTTGTCCCACATGGGGCTCACAGTCTTTATCCCCATTTTACAGGTAACTGAGGCACAGAGAAGCTAAGTGACTTGCCCAACATCACACAGCTGATAAGCGGCAGATCTGGGATTAGAACCTCTGACCTCTGACTCCAAGCCTGTGCTCTTTCCACTAAGCCATGCTGCTTTTCCATGTCTGCTGTGAGACTTTGGGCAAGTCACTTCACTTCTCAGGGCCTCAGTTGCCTCATGTAAAATGGGGATTAAGAGTGTGAGCCCCATGGGGAACAAGGACTGTGTCCAATCTGATTAACTTGTATCTAGCCCAATATTTAGAACAGAGTTTGGCACATAGTAAGCACTTGGCAAGTACCACAGTTAATAAATACCTGAACTGAGCAATTGGCTGAGCAGCAGAGAGACCAAGTGGAAAAAGTGTGGGCCCAGAGTCAGGGATCAGAGTTCTAATCCTGTCTCAGCCACCTCCCTGCTGTGTGACTGTGGATAAGTCACTTAACTTCTCTGGGCTTCAATTTCCTCATCTATAAACTGGGGATTCAGTATCTGTTCTCCTTCTTCTTAGACTGTGAGACCCAAATGGGACAGGGCCTGTGACCAACCCAGTATTCTTTGTGCAGTGCCTGGCATACAATAAGTGCTTACCAAATACCACAGTTACTGGTATTATTTTAAAGAGCTTGGGAACTGCCCATTAAAAAATCCGGTCTCGCCCAGCTGACAGGACTCAGAGTTCAATGGCGTTATCTCACTGTCTCTCAGCAGAACACCCTGTCTGTTCCATTCCAGCTTTACCAAAGATGGGTAGAGTTGAGTGTCTTGGGGAAACTCCAGATTTCTCAGGCTTCTCTCAGGAAGTTGAAGACTCTGAACAGTTCTGAGTCAGCAGTAGGGAGAATCCCAACTTGAGGGTGAATGGGAACCCCATAGACCCAGTTCTGCCTCTCTGCCTAAAAGTCCTCTCTTCCAGGAAGCCTTCCTAGAACACCCCTCCTCTCCATCCGTCACCCTGTGTACCACCTCCTCTTCTTCGGCCCTCAGGCTCAGAGGTAGCTGACTAGGGGGAGGGTTCTGCCATAAGGAATGTTATGTATTGTTGCACACAGTATGTGCTCAATAAATACCATTGATTGATTGATTTAGTGTCTGTCCTGTCTCCTCCAATGACTGGTCAGTCCCTGACCACATAGAGGCCAGAGCTTCGTGACCAGGTCAGCAAAGTAAGAACTTTCCCCTTGCTCCTGCGCACCAAACTATGACTCCTTTGCTTCTTTCAAAGGCCACTCGAACATCGTCTCCCCCAGGGAATCCTCACAGATCGATCTCAGCAGACTGTGAATACTCTGATTCCTCTGTCTGCCCTTTCAGCAGTTGGGTTTGGCAGCAGATCATCTGGAGAGGGCAGGGCAGTGATGAAATCAGAGTCCAGCAATCCCCTCCTCAGAGGTGGGAAACCATCTCCCATATCTGAAGCTCCCCACTACCTTGAGCATGTGGGTAGGGACACTTAGTGCCCTGGGTCTGTGGGCTGGGACCCCCAGCACCCTGGGCCTTAGGCAGTGATCCCCATCAGCTTGGGTCTATGGGTAGGGACCCCCCATTATCCTGGGCCTGTGGGCAGGGACCCCCACCATCTTGGGCCTATGGGTAGGGGCACCCAGCACTCTGGGTCTGTGGTCAGGGATCACCAAAAGTCTGGGCCTGTGGGCAGAGACCCCCATCAGCTTGGGTCTGTAGGCTAGGACCTCCAGGACCCTGGCCCTGTGGGCAGGGACCCCCGGCAGTATGGACCTGTGGGCAGGGACACCCACCACCTCTTGTCTGTGGGAAGGTACCCAGCATCCAGCATCCTTGAAAGGAATGTCAGGAAGCCCTTAATAACCCCCATCCATTACAGGCAGAGAGAGAGCATTTGACGAATTCTGCTCATTACGCCGGCTCCTTCTTCCACATTTAAAGATGGCAAATTAATTTTTTTTAATGCACTTTTTTTTCTCCGGCAGGGAATGGTTTATGGTTCGCGGCAGATTGTTACAAATGACTGAAATAAATGTTTCCAAATCATCACGAAATAGATCACAGATGTCACCCCGCTCTCCTCTCCATTTAGCACTCTGGCAATCTGTCTGGCGGGACAGACTGTAGTCGGGGCGGGGAGGGGCAAGAAGATGCCCAAACTCAAACCGGCCAACAGCCAAGGAGCAGGAGCAGGAGCAGGTGGGCTATACTGAATGAACCCTCCGGCGGTTATTTTGCTCACCCCCAGCCTCTGGGCTAGACGACAACTACGAGGGTCCAGATAGAAAGGTCTGGGGATGAGCTGAGAGGGGTCCTGCCGCCATGAGAGCCCATGACAGACATGTTGGTCTGCTTCACCACGCCACCCCTCAACTTTCTGGCTACCCTCAATCTTCGGGACCTGGGCTGCTGAGAGAAGCAGCAAGGCCTAGCGGGAAAAACTCTAATCCCTGGGCTCTAATCCAGGCTCCAACACCTGCCTGCTGTGTGACCTTGGGCAAGTCACTTAACTTCTATGAGCCTCAGTTTCCTCATCTGTAAAATGGGGATTAGATACTTATTCTCCCTTTCTGTCAGACTGTGAACCTTATTTGGGAGAGGGACTGGGTCTGACCTGATTGGGTCCAATCTGATTTTCTTGTTTCCAGGACAGTGCTTGGTTTGACAGATGCCACAGTAGTTACAATTATGATTGGCCAAGTCCTCAGTGACTACCAGAGGCATCAGACTGACACACGTGGAGGTCTGGTCAACTAGCCACCCACATTCAGAAGGGGGAAGAGGAACCCAGGAGATTGAATCCTACCAGCTCCTCCCTAAAGAGCCTTAACTTGTACTCAAGGGGAATCAAACTGGATTTCTGTTTGACTACCATTTGATTAAGAATAGTTGCAAGAAGGCTATTAAAAATAAAAATTTGAGTTTTTTAATGGTATGTGTTAAGTGCTCACTTTGTGCCAGACACTGTACTACCACTAATAATATAAATAATAATTAGGGTATTTGAGAAGTGCTTATTATGTCCTTGGCACTATACTAAGCATGTACTAAGCCCTGGGATAAGTAATAATAATAATGATGATGGTGGTATTTGTTAATTACTTAACATGTATCAGGCACTGTACTAAGTGCTAGGGCAGATACAAGTTAATCGAGTTGGACACAGTTCCTATCCCATGTTGGACTCACAGTCTTAATCCCCATTTTACAGATGAGGTAACTGAAACACAGAGAATTTAAGTGACTTGCCCAAGGTCACCCAGCAGACAAGTGTCAGACCAGGGATTAGAACCCAAGTCCTTCTGACTCCCAGGTCTAGGCTCCATCCACGAGACCAAGCTGCTTCTTCTGGGAGTCTGCCAGGGGGACAGAGTGAAGTTGACTGATGCTGGATAGGGAGGTAACAGGAGGTATTGAGGCCAGTCTGATATAAATTCCTTGAGGGCAGGGATTGGGTCTTCCAACTGCATTCAATTGTACTCTGTGTATAATAATCTCCACCTGAATGCTTTTTCCCCGCCAGTTAGTACAGGGCTCTGTAATCAGTAAGTTCTTAATAAATATTATGACTACTACTATTCTAAGAGTTTAGTAAAGTTCTCTACACAATAAGCTCTTAATAAATAATATTATTATAACTACTACTACTATCCCAAGAGCTTAGTATAGTGTTCTGCGTACAGTCAAAAACGATTGATTGATTGATTGGTTGGCGTATATTTGGGCCCTGCCTTAGTCCATCTGGAGCCTGCCTCAAATTCTGGCTCTGAACAAGGAGGATCCCACAGGGCAATTGTCCCAAGCGTAGTGCTAAACATAGAAATAGTGGATGGTTGTGGTGACCCTCCACTTCCATCCCAGTGAACCCCATCTGCTTGTGTCCACCTCGGCACTTAGTACAGTGCCTGTTACATAGAAAGTGCTTAACAAATACCACAATTATTATTATTATTACTTATCTGCTATATGACCCTGATCAGGTCACTTAACTTATCTGTGCAGCCAAAAATATCAAGAGGATTTATATATATTTGTGGATGACTGGTCCATAGCAGGCTTCTGGAGACTGGAGAGAGGAAAGTTAGGGATGCTGGATGGACCATCCCTAACCACCAGGATAGATGTCCAGGAGAGCTACCAGCTCATGGTTCCTCTGAACCCCCTACTGTCGCTGTCTGAAACAGAATCCCGGGCTGGATGGACCAGGGACTGATCCAGTAATGACTCCATGCCGGATCTTGGGTTGAGTGGAGGAGAGTCTCAAAATGGTCTCAATATGTGACCACCAGAGATAGGTCTACATCAGATGGTCCCGAGGTATACCCATCCCACTTCCTGTGCCTGACTTTACTCTGAGCTATCAGTGTGAATATTGGTATAATAATAATAATTGCTGTGGTATTTGTTAAGCACTATGTGTCAGGCACTGTACTTTGAACTCGGGTGGATACAAACAAATTGGGTTGGACATAGTCCCTGACCTGCATGGTGCTCACAGTCTCAACCTCTATTTTAAAGATGAGGTGACTGAGGCTCAGAGAAGTGAAGTGACTTGCTCAAGGTTGCACAGCAGACAAGTGGCAGAGCTGAAATTAGAACCCATGACCTGGTTCCCAAGCATGTGCTCTATCCACTATGCCAAGCTGCTTCTCTATATCAGGAGAGGGTAGAACAAAAACACTGGCCCCATGACTCACACTTTGGGCAGCTGGGAGTGACAGGCTCAGAACAACCACTGAGGGAACCAAGTCACTTGGGAAAACATTGGTGCTGTTGGCTCCCACCCAGTGAAGCCTGGGAAGTGAGTTGATCAGTGGTCATCAGCTCAGGGGTCATGCAAAAAGGGGAGGTCATGGCTGGTGGTATAACCGGCAGTTTCAGATAACACACTTGAGCAAAGGGAGCCCCAAATCCCTGGACTGGATCCAGATGTGGATCCTAATCCTCTTAGGCAGATGGAGGGGAAGGGGGGCATGGAGGGAGCTGGCTTACCTGGGTATGGGTGGATGCCATTGGCAAACACAGCTTCGGCTGCGGGCTGCCCATTCGCTTGTGGGGGAAGACCAGTGAACCCATTGACTCCAATGGGAGATGGAATGCTAGGCACAGCTGGGGCAGTGATGCCAGGAGGGGTGCTTCCACCTAACAGACATGGGGGAGGAGACAGTGGAGGAACAGAGAGGAGGGAGGAGGAAGCGGAAGGGAAAGAAGAGGAAGGTGGGAAAAAAAAACAAAACTGAAAAATGCACTCAACTAACTGTGAAATCAACACCACCACCTTTCCCTCCTAACTCTTCTAGCAAATCATGGCCCCTAAACTGGATAATTCTACTCCACGCTCCCCTTCCCCGGAAGCTTTCTCAGAAGAAGCCCCTCCCCTTGACTCTGGTCAATCCAGCTTCCCTTTAGCCTTTTTTCTCTAAGGATGTCTCAGTTGTCTGGACCTGCACCATATGGTCTCTGCTTCTGATACTGATACTTTTGATCATCTCATCTTTGGAGAGTGTTCTGTCTCCTTCTTATGTTGGTTTCTCCAGCACCCAGGGCTGTGGACATCTGTCTGGGCCTGACTCTTTCCCACTTCCCACTCAAAGGTAGAGCTCATTGGCTCTTGTCTTCTTTCTTTTCCTCCTCCTCCACCTCCTCATTTTGATGGAATGTGCTAGGTGTTTACCATGTGCCAGGCCCTGTACTAATCACTGAGGGAGTACAAAGTAATCAGGCTGGACACAGTCCATGTCCCACATAGGTCTCTTTAAATCCCCATTTCACAGATGAGATAATTGAGGCTCAGAGAAGTGAAGTGATTTGCCCAAGGTCACAGACAAATGGCAAAGCTGGGATTAGAACCCAGCTCCTTTGACCCCTAGGCCTGTATTCTGTCCACTAGATACTGCTTCTCAGCTTCTCCTCACTCCTTTTCCTCCCCTTCCTCCTCCTCCCCCCATAACTTCTCTTCTTGTCCTCATCTTTATTGTCATTGTCTCCTCCTCCTTCTCTTTCTTTTCCTCCTTCTCCTCCTCCTTTCTCCTCTTCTTTGTCTTTCTCCTCCTCTTTGTCTTTCTCATCCTCTTTGTCCTCACTGTCATCCTCCTCCTCCTCGTCCTCCTTTTTCTCTTTCTCCTCCCTATCCTCCTCTTCATTGTCCTCCTCCTTTCTTCTCCTCCTCCCCTACCCTTTCTCCTCCTCCTACTCCTTGTCCTCATCCTCCTTCTCCTCCTCCTTCTCTTTCTAGGTCTTATTATCCCCTCATCCTCTGTGCTGTCCTCCTCCTCCTCCTATTTCTCTTTCTCCTCTTTCTCCGCCTCCTCCTCAATCTTATTTCCCTCCTCCTCCTCTTTTCTTTGCTTGCTTCTCATTCTCCTCTTCCTCATCCTCCTCCCCCTCATCCTCTTCCTCGATCTTCTTCTCCTCCTCCTCTTCTTCCTCTTCCTCCTTCTCTTCCTCCTCTTGTCCTCAGTGCCCAGCCAAGTTTCTGCCTATTGGGAACTCAGGACAAATGGTGGATGATAATTCCTGTGGAGCCCTAAAAGGACGAGGAGCCTAGGGAAGAGATAAGCAGAGAGCTGCCTCCTAGTTTGGTTAGGACAGAAACCTGAGGAGATTGGGTAATGGGATCCACAGTCCTACCTAGCTTGGAGGAATGACCAGTCTCCCAGAGGCAGAAGAGAAGCTAGAGAGTTTGAGGCCATTTATCAGGGGGGAAAAGGCAGACCAGAGAGCAGAGGAAGCAGGGTCCCCAAGAGGCCTGAAATTGATGGTGTTTTGAAAATAGCTGAGATTCCCTGCTCATTTTTAAACTGTCTTTGGTGGGAGAAATGCAGAAAAGAAATTCAGGCTATTAGGGAGTAATGAAATCTTGGCAAAAATTGCTCTCGACCAAAGATACAGGCGAGGGGAATAAAGGGGAAATTGGGACTGACTCAGATTGGTATAGTCCCTTTCTCTATGTTCCAGGGCCTGAAAGGGAACAGTGATAGTAGAGTCTGACAGTAATTTTCAAATCACTTGTGGGATTAGAGAAACAAAATAACCTCCAGGAGCCTCATTCAGTCTGGTTTGCAAGAGGATAATTGTGACTAAGAAAGAAAAGGAAAGAGGGAAAGGAAGAGAGAGAGAGGGAGAGAGAGAGAGAGAGAGAGAGAAGCTAGATCTTGGGGAGGGAGGCAGCCCATTCAGGAAATTATGGGCAGAGAAGCAAACTGGATTCACCCACTCCAGGACAGGAGGCAGGGGCTTTGGGATCATGTAAAGATCTAACAAGCACTATTATCACTATTATTATTATTATTATCATTATTATTCCTGGGGGGCATGTGGGAGAGAGAAAGCAGAGGGCACAGAGCAGAGAACAAAGAGCAGAGCACAGAGAATGTGTGAAGTGTCTGAAAATTAGGAAAGACAGGGAAGGAAGCTGTCAAATTGAACTGCAGGAAAATAGGCAATCAAGGAGTAGGAGAAAGGATTCAGTTTTTGAAATGGGTACAGAGGGATCCTCCTTTGTCTTTATCAGACAGAGCCAGACATGGCTCTGATAATTCTGCTGAGGGTGAAGTGATGGTAGTGAAGGAGAGAAGGTGGGGAGGATTATGGGGATGGTAGTATTAGTGGTGATGGTTACAGTGTTGCCTAAGACTGTGATGATGATGATCATTATGATAATGATAATAATAATAAAATATGGTATTTGCTAAGTGCTTCTTATGTATCAAGCACTGTTCTAAGCACTGAGGTACGTAAACATTAATCAGATTGGGCATGGTCCTGACCCACATGGGGCTCACAGCCTAAGGAGGAGGTAGTGTAGGTATTGAATCCCCATTTTGCAGATGAGGAAACTGAGCCACAGACAAGTTAAGTGACTTTCCAAGGTCACACAACAGGCAAGTGTCAGAGCCAGGATTAGGATCTAGGTCTTTGGACTCCCGGGCCCATGGTCTTTCCACTAGGCCATGATGCTTTGAAAATTTGAAAAATTGAAAATGATGATGATGATGATGAAAATAATCATGGTGGTGATGATTGGGATAATAATGACAATGAAAGTGAACTTCACAAGGTGGAAGAGGGTCATGGAGGGAAAGTAGCTTGCAAGAGAATCTAAGAGGGACAGAACTCATCCAGGGAAGGAGGGAGAGAGAGAGAGAAACAGAAAGATTTCAGCTTTAGCGCAGGTAAGGAAGTTTTGTCTCCCTCACAGGAGATGTATTTAAGTTCTTCCTGTCTAACTTAAATCTCTCTGTTGCAGGTAGACCCCTTCCATTTCTTTAACTCTCAGGGGAGGGAGAGAGGAATGAGAGGGAGAGGAGCTGAGTTCTGCTCACCCCTGCCTCTTGCCCGTGTTGGTAGAGAGCAGCAAGGAAGACGAGGAGTTGGCGCATGTCAGAGAGTTGATCTTTGGGCAGGATTGATGAGGACATCATGAGACTGGGGCTAAGAAATCCAGTTCCTCTTGGAGCTCACCCTCACCCTAATCCTCACCCTCTCCCCTGGGAGCACTGGGCTCTGGAAGCTGCCACCTGAGGAGGATGGTCATATGAGAGTTTACCTGAGGTTGGGGTCATGGGGGCAGCCGCAAGGCCGTTCATGTTCAACGCCGCCATCTGCTGCATCTGGGCCGCCGCGAATGCTGCCATGGGGTTCAGGTAGCCACCTTGGGCCACGGATGCCATGATGGCCGCCTGCTGCTGCATCAGCTGGAACAAAGATGGTGGGAAAAAATATCACGCGTCCCCTGGTGGGGTGGGGTCTGTGGCGGGGGTGGGCTGGGCTGGGGGCCGGGGAGCCTGGAGTTCCTCGGGCTCCATCTTTGGTCCTTTCCTGTCACCATCGCTCCTCCTCTGACTCTTCTCACATTTCTCAGTCCCCCTCCATCTCTCCCCAACCCCGTCCACCACCAGGAAGTCCTCCTTCCTTAGGCCTGGGTTTAGAGGAGCTGAGAGCTGAGGGCCCCCAATGTCCGCCCTGGGTGAGGGTAGGATTAGGACAGGCAGATCAGGGGATCTTAGTACCATCGGGAAGAGCAGATGGATAGAGGCACTGAAGTCTGGGCTAATTTTAGGGGAAAATGTGGCCTCAGCCTGAAAGGAAGAGTGGTAGATCAATCAGTCATATTAATTGAGCACTTACTGTGTGCAAAGCACTGTAATAAGTGCTTGGGGAAGTGCAGTAGAATAGAGTTGGTAGACCTGTTCCCTGACCACACTGAGTTTACAGTCTAGCAGGTGAGATCCTGGTGAAAGCTTGGGGAAATGGAGAAGATACGGGTGGTGGTAGTAGGGGCGGGGGGTAGATATGAAAATCCCATGTGTATCTTCATGGTATTCATTAGAAGGAGCACTGGCCCCTCTGTCCCATTCCCTGAGGGCAACCCAGATAGCCCCATCAGGATGGGGCTAATGGCTGCTTCATCTAATTCTCCTGTTCCATCTTCAAAGCTCCTTACGTCCATCCCTCCCCTGGTCCACCCCTCCCCTGAACCACCTCTTCTCCCCATTGTCCACCCCTTACCTGATCCATCCTTCCCTTGGTCCTCCCCTCTCCCCATCCCTCCCTCCCTGGATCCTTCCTTCCACTTTTCCATCCCTTTCCCAGTCCATCCTTCTTCCAGTCCACCACTTCCCTTGTACATCCTTCCTAAATTTGTCCCTTCCCTGGTCAATTCCGTCCCCTGCCCATCCTTCTCCCTGTCCTTCCCTCCCCTATCCATCCCTTCTTGGGTTCATCATTCTAAATGTCCATCCCTCCCCTGGTCCATCCCTCTCCTAGTCCACCCCTTCCCCAGTCCATCCCCTCCCCCCATCCATCCCTCCCTTGGTCCATCCCTCTCCCTGTCCACCCCTTTCCCAATCCACCGCTTTCTCCCTTCCATACTTTCCCTGTCCATCCCTCCACCGGTCACCCCCTGGAGAATCTTGTCTATACTTACTGCCTGTGCATAGGCGCCATAGGCCCCAAACTGGATGGCCATGGGGTTGAACATGCCCATCTGCCCCGCCATCTGCTGCATACGCCGCATTGTCCGCTCCTTGTCCGTGTCAGCAAACTTGACCACGAGGCTGGACGAGGCTCCCTGGAGGGGTCGGGAGGGACACAGAGCAGGAAGCTGCAAGATGATCCCCCTGGACCACCTTTTCAGATTCCCATGGCATCTCTTCCCACATCCTCCGGGCACCAGTGGCAAGCCAGCTTTCCAGGCTCGACTGATTCAACTCAACTTCTACCTCCAGGTTGTTTTCTTCAACATTAAGGCTAAAAGCCCCCTAGACTTAAAATTTTTAATTGGCATTGCATTTTTCTTAGTGTTTTCACACTCCAAATGGCCTGAAGTCAATCGACGCATCAACCTGAATTCTGCCTTGATCAGCTTAAGCCCATTTAGTTCATTTGTGAGCTGAGCAGTCAATACCTCCATATGGTCAATAGACTCTCCATGCATTTGGAAATGCGGGGAGGGGCCTGGAGGGCGGGCACATGTTTGAACCCCAAAGTCTTGGGGATTTCCCTCCTCCCCACTTCATTTTCCTGAGTAGCCACCCTCCGTGGCCCATTGTCGCTTCTCCCTGGAGAGTGTCCTCACACTTATCGCTCTAAATAAAGAACCTCCTATCCACTCTGGGGTCTGGCTCCTGAGGTGGTTTGAGTTGGCGTTAGGGTCAGCGGGTCCCAACACTATCTGGGGGCTCCAGGCAGCTGGAATGCTGACACTCCATTAGCCATTTGCTCCCATGCAAAGGAGACTTTTAGAGAAGCAGAACAGTTGAATGAATGAAGCAAGGGCCTAGGAATCAGAGGACCTAGGTTCTAATCCTGGCTCTGCCACTTTTCTGCTGTGTGACCTTGGCAAGTCACTTCACTTCCTTGTGCCTCTGTTACCTCATCTACAAAATGGGGCCTAAGACTTTAACTGTGTTCAACCTGATTAGCTTGTACTAGCCATTACTTAGTACATGATAAGCACTTAACAAATACCACAAAAAAAGGGAGTGATTTCACCAAAGAAGCACTTACCACGCAGATGGGGTTGTATGGGAATCAGCATACATCAGCATTTTAAAATGAAGTCTGAAATTTTTCTTACTTAAACCCAATTTTTTATAAAAGTAATAAAACCTGATAATCATCCTTCCATTTGCAACATTTTAAAATCAGAAAACCCTATGCTCTACTTAAAAATCAGATAGGTGTCTGGACTGGGAGGAATGAAATCAGGCAGTGGGATAGGAAAAGAATGGTCTCAGTGGGATTTATATCTGTAGCACCATCGGACATGGAGTTTTCTTAGCTGGGTAATATGGGGAACAGGTGGAACAGGGGTGGGAGTGGAGAGTGGGGTGCTGTCCACTTGACTCTCTTAAAGTGGGGGGTGGGAAGGAAAGAGGGGTGGGTGGAAATGTTGCAGTCTGCTGGGCTGGGAGTTGGAACATTTGAAACTATAAGCTTGTTGCAGGCAGGGATTGTATCTGCTGTATTATTATATTGTACCTTCCCAAGTGTTCCCAAGTGCTTAGAACAGTGCTCTACGCAGAGTAAGCTCTCAGTAAGTACGATTGACTGACTGACTGATCCTATCTCTGTGTGTGTGTGTGTGTGTGTGTATGAGGAAGGTGTGAGAGGGATATTTTCATGAGCAAGTTAGCCCTGATGGACAGGGGCTATGTCTTCTTTCTTTGTCCCTCCAGGGTCCATGCAGTTCGTGTGTGTGTGTGTGTGTGTTTCCTGTCCCCCCCATCAATCAGCCCCTCAAGGGCAGGGACCATGATTTTGCCTACCACGGTCCCTCCTCCCAGCATTCCCAGTCCAGTCCAATGGATGCAGGACAGCCTGGATGGAAGGCCTCCCAGTGTTCGCCCTCACACACTCACGGACTTCAAATCATCAGGCCTCCTTCGATCTCCCCTGTCCCATCCTGTTCTCCCCCAGAATGTCCCTGTGCCTGCACCTACATGGCAAAGAAAGAAGGATTCTCCAAGTCAGCCAGGGTGGAGGTGAAGGGATTGGGGTGACTTCTACCAGGAGAAGCAGGGCCAGGAGTTATTTTCAAGAGCCTGGCAAATTTGGTCCGAGACTACCAAATGACTTTCTTTCCCTATCAAGTGGCAGAGGTGAGCAATCCTTCCTGACTTGCTCTTAATTGCGCTCATCGACAGTGCAATATTTTAATGTATATATATCCTGGTAATTATCGCCCAGCCAAGCCCTAATAGATTGGCAGCACTTGTTTAATTAGTCCTGAGCTGAGTGCTGGTGGGGGACTGGGAAAATGTGATGATCAGAACCCTCTGTCTGGGGGTCTGTGAAAAAACTCCACTCTTTTCCTCCCCTATTCATCCCCCCACACCAAAAATGGGACACTTTCTTCTCTCTCCTCCCCTTCCTCTCTGCCCTCAGCTGATTAGTATCCCCAGAGACAGTGTGATTCAGTGGAGAGAGAACAGATTCAGAATTTAGGTTTCCAGTTCCACCTCTGCTGGTGATATGCTGGATGGCCTTGGGCAGATCGCTTAAGCTCTCTAAGAGTATTTCCTCATTGAAAAATTGAGGAGAATGACTTCCATGGGATGGAAACATAAGATCACTGATGGAAGGGTACAAAAATTCCAAGGTGGAACACTTCAGTTTCATTACTGGGTTTCTCTCCCTTGGCATGGTTCCCCAATTTCCTCCAACAAAATCATCCCTCAATCAATCAATCATATTAATAATAATAATAATAATGTTGGTATTTGTTAAGCACTTACTACGTGCAGAGCACTGTTCTAAGCACTGGGGTAGACACAGGGTAATCAGGTTGTTCCATGTGAGGCTCACAGTCTTCATCCCCATTTTACAGATGAGGTAACTGGGGCACAGAGAAGTTAAGTGACTTGCCCACAGTCACACAACTGACAAGTGGCAGAGCTGGGATTCGAACCCATTACCTTTGCCTCCCAAGCCCGGGCTTTTTCCACTGAACCACGCTGCTCCTCTAACTGAGTGCTTACTGTGTGCAGAGCACTATACTAAGTGCTTGGGAGAGTGCAGTAGAAGAGGGGTTGGTAGACATGTTCCCTGCCCATACTGAGCTTCTTTCCATAAGGGAAATCAACAGAAGCAACTGCTCCACAGCCCAGTGGGGAAAAGTTATTCATATCAGTCAAAGGACTGACAACTGATAACCTCATGCAAAGGTCAGTTGCTTAGTCTAATAAAATAGTTGTGGGATTTGCTCAGTGCTTACTATATGGCAAGCATAGTACTGAGGTATGTAAAACACAGTCAGATCCAACAAAATTCCTGTCCAGCATGAGGCAGTGTAAGGGGGAGGGAGAATAGGTATGAATCCCATTTTACTGTGGGAGAAACTGAAGTGCAGAGATGTTAGGTGATTTAACCAAAGTCACACAGCTGCTTAGTGGCGGATCTGGGATTAGAACTCAGGTCTTCTGATTCCCACGGCCATGCTTTTTCCACTAGGCCCTGCTGCTTCCCACCTCTGACCTCTCTCCCCACAACCTGGCTTACTGTCTTTGCTCCAGACCAGCAAACCTGCTCCACATGCTCCCATCTCTGGGCCAATGTAGACACCAATCCCCCAACACAGAATGCTTTCTTCTTATCTCTACCCCAAAGCACATTCCTCCTCTCCCACAAGTTGACTCAAACTCACCTTCTCCAGAAAGCCTTCCTAGGTTCCCGGCCCCTGGCTCAGTTGGACTGATGCCCTCAAGTTCCTCTATCTGGAATGCCTGCCCTGGGGTCTGGGCTCATGGGGGTCTGTTGGTCCTCTGCCAGCCAGGGTCCTAAACTGCAGTGGGGGAGTCCAGTGAGGTCCAAGAGGCCGATGGTCACTTGGGAGCCTGGATCAGAGGGATTGGAAGGGCCACCATGAGCCATTTGAGGGCAAGGGATTCTCCATGGGGCCTGGGGTAACCCTGCCACGCCAAGGACCCTCTACACATAACTGTCCTCAGAATGGTCACCTATCCATATTTGGTAGGAACCTCTCTCTACTCCAAGATGGCCTCCAGGCTTCTCCTGGTTGGCTTCAAGGTGGACTGGTCATGAGGCAGGGGAATGGATGAGATGACACCCCCAAGCCGGGTAGTCCATGGTCCCCCTGACTGGCAGCTCTAGGAATGGGGAGCCCTACAGCCAGTGAAGATTATGGATCATTAGCAGGGAAGGAGGTGGGAGAATCGGGATACTACAGCCTGGGATGGGTTTTCTAGCAATTGGCAAATATAAACACCAGGCTGAAGGTATGCCTCTGTCCTCTTAGTCCTTCTCCTTTCCCTCCACTTCCTTGTCCTCTTCCGCCTCATCTTCCTTGTCCTCTCTTTGACCTCTTCTTCCTTCTGCTCCTCATCCTTCTCCCCCTTCTACTCTCCTCCTCCTCCTCCTTTTTCTTCTTCCCCATCTTGCTCCTCCATCTCCTGTCATTGACAGATGCAAACACCAGTCTTTGGAAGGGTGGTAGGGTGGGGATTCTAGCTTCCTGTGGTATGACACCATGGCGAAGGAATCCACACAAATGCATGCTTAAACACACATAATCAAATGCAGCGTGGCTCAGTGGAAAGAGCCCGGGCTTGGGAGTCAGAGGGTCATGAGTTCGAATCCTGGCTCTGCCACTTGTCAAGCTGGGGTGATCTGTGGGCAAGTCACTTAACTTCTCTGTGCCTCAGTTCCCTCATCTGTAAAATGGGGATGAAGACTGTGAGCCTCACGTGGGACAACCTGATTACCCTGTATCTACCCCAGCGCTTAGAACAATGCTCTGCACATAGTAAGCAGTTAACAAATACCAACATTATTATTAGTATTATTATATAGGTGCTTTCCTATGCACCTCCTCACATCTCTCCCCCACCCTGCCACACACACACTTATCCACGTTCACATTCAAACATACAAACATGCATGTGACTGCCCACATATATTCACTCACCTCTACACACCCTTTTAGGTTCATACACACACAGACACAAACACGTAGTCAATCATGCAGAACTGTGGACACACGCATCCCTGGTGGACATTCCTGCACACCCAATCGCATATGCACACACAGTCCCCCTCACCAAGATACAGACTCACCCTCCACCACGGAACATTACGGTACATCCAGAGACCTATAAACCTGCCGGGCCACACTGCCCCCTTGTGGTCCAGGTATTGCGATAGGACTGGGCCTCATAGCTCTGCTGTCATTCATTCATTCAATTGTATTTATTGAGCGCTTACTGTGTACAAAGTACTGTACTAAACACTTGGTAGAGTACAATATCTCCCACCCCTCTGCAGCAGGGACCGGTGAACAGAGAGGACAGAAACGTCCCTGGATCGGAGCTCTCAAGACACTCAGTGCTTCTGCTGGGAGTCCTTAGCCACCAATACACCAGGCCGCCCCAGAGAGGCCAGAGCTGCTAGGGACAGAGGGGACCTCACTTCTGCTGGACACTGGTGTGATGGGGGCACCAGCAGCAGGAACTTGGGCAGCCCTTTCTGGACTCTCTCCTGGGCTGAGCCTCCAGGGGCCGAGGAGGGAGGTGGGGATAGGTTAGATCGGTTACAGGCTGTGGCTGGGACTTGAAGTCCCCGGAGATGAGGTGGAGGAGGGCCAGTGCCAACCCGAAGTTAAGGGTCTGGAGAAGGAGAAAGAAGCTGGGATTCCTCAGCCCGGGGAAGAGAAGGCTGGGAGTGGTTGAGTGCCTGACCCCCTGAAGAACAGATGTGGGATGATCGGGAAATCTGAAGTAGAATCAATCCATCAATTTTATTTATTGAGCACTTACTGTAGGCAGAGCACTGTGCTAAGTACTTTGGACATTATGATGCAACAATATAATAGTGTTGGTAGATACATTCCCTGCCCACAACAAGTTTACAGTCTAGAGTGAGGGTCAGGACTCCCTCTGGAGACCAGACTCCAACGTCAAGTGACCCTTCCACCCCCCTAGCATCGCCCTCCCCCAGCCCAGCTCCGCGCACAACTTACCGGCATCGTTTGGCTGCCATGCAGGGCGTTGATGGCAGCCTGGGCCTCGGCATGGGAGGAATATTTCACGAAGGCACACCCTGTGAGGGCAGAGGGAGGTGTGAGGAGAGAACCTGACAATAGGAGCTCAGCTATGGAGAAGAAGAGCCCTGGGGGCTGGGAGACAGAGGGAGATGAGCAGTGAGGAGGGGGGCAGTCAGTGTCAGGGGAGGGATGGGTCATCAGAGGGTCAGCTATGACAGGAAGCAGGCTGCCCCAAGCCAAAGGCAAAGGAAGCTGTGTGGAGATCTCTTATATTAGAGGTGGGGTGGAGCATGTTGAGGATGGGGTTGGGCTGGCCAATCCCAATTTGCCCTCTCTCTACCCTCCCTGTCTGAGCCGGGTGTCTGTCGGGCAGGGGACTGGGGGCAGGACTGGTCCTCTTTCAACCTTTCTCAGCCATTACTACCTGCTTTTACCTGCTTTGCCTCGTGCCCACAGAGGTGAAAAGAGGGTAGGGAAGCCTGCCCCCACCCCAACCTCACTGCCCCTAAGGGGACAGGCTTCCAAGAGCCAAAGGATTAGATAGCCAGGATTTTGGCCTCCTCTGCCCTGATCAATCAATCAATCAATCTTGTTTGGGCACCTCTGTGCAGAGAGCACTGTTCTAAAGGCTTGAGAGAGCACCATACAACAGAGTTGGTAGACTCACTCCCTGCCCACAAGGAGCTTAGAGTCTAGGCGGGAAGACAGAAATTAAAATGAACTACGGATATGTACAAAAGTCCTGAGGGGCTGAGTGTGGGGTAAATATCAAGTCCTTAGTCAATATCAAGTGCTATATCAATACCTAGTATAGATCCAAGGGCATAAGCGAGATAGAGAGAAGTAGGGGAGATGAAGGTTTTGTCCAGGAAGGCCTCTTGGAGGAGATGGGAAGCAGCGTGGCTCAGTGGAAAGAGCCTGGGCTTCGGAGTCATAGGTCATGGGTTCGACTCCCGGCTCTGCCATTTGTCAGCTGTGTGACTGTGGGCAAGTCACTTCATTTCTCTGTGCCTCAGTTACCTCATCTGTAAAATGGGGATTAACTGTGAGCCTCACCTGGGACAACCCGATGACCCTGTATCTCCCCCAGCACTTAGAACAGTGCTCTGCACATAGTAAGCACTTAACAAATACCAACATTATTATTAGATGTGATTTTAGGAGGGCTTTGAAGGTGGGGAGAATGGTGATCTGTTGAGTATGAGGGGAGAGGGTGTTCCAGATCAGAAAGGAGACATGGGCAAGGGGTCAGTACAATGAAAAGGTAGGTGGTATAGGAGCGAAGTCTGTGGCCTGGGTTTTAGTAGTTCACTGAGGTAAAGTAGGAAGGGGAAAACTGATTGAGTGCTTTAAAGCTGATGGTAAAGAGTTTCTGTTTGCTATGGAAGTGGATGGGCAACTACTGGAGATTTTTGAAGAAAGGGGACATGTGGAATGAACTTCTTTATATAAAAATGATCCAGGCAGCAGAGCAAAGTATAGACTAGAGTAGGGAGAGACAGGAAGTGAAGAGATCAAAGAGGAGGCAGGAGTCAAGGTGAGATAGGATAAGTGCTTGGATCAGCAGGATAGCAGTTTGGATGGAGAGGAAAGAGAGGATTTTAGAGATGTTATGAAGGTAGAACTGAAAGGATTTGGTGACAGACTGAATATGTGGATTGAATGAAAGAGATAAGTTGGCAAGGTTTCGGGCTTGTGAGATAGGGAGGGTGGTGATGTTGTCTATAATGATGGAAAAGACAGCTAGAGGTGGGGAAGATGAAGAGTTGTGTTTTGGTCATGCTAAGTTTGAGGAGTCACCGGGACTCCAGACAGAAATGTCCTGATGGCAGGAGGAAATGCAAGACTAGAGAAGGAGAGGGATCAGGGCTGGAGAGGTAGATTTAGGAATCATCCACATAGAGATGGTAGTTGAAGCTGTGGGAGCAATTAGGCTTTCCTAGGGAGTGAGTGTAGATAGAGAATAGAAGACCCAGAACCGAGCTTGAGGGATTTCCACAGTTAGGAGGAGCCTGCAAAAGACACAGAAGGAGCAGCCAGAGAGATAGAGGAGAACCAGGAGAGGATAGTGTCAGTGAAGCTAAGGTCATGTTTCCAGGAGAAGGGGATGTCAAAGATGGCCGAGCGGCCTGGGAGATTAGGATAGAGTAGAGGCTGTTGGATTTGGCAAGAACTAGGTCATTAGAGAGGGTTGTATCTACCTGGATGGGAAACTCTCAGGTCTTAACAGAGAGCTGGTATGCATGAGGCTGGTGTTGGGGGGTGACTGTTTACACTGCCCAAATGGAGTCAGCATGCTTGGCCTCAATCTGACTGTGGAAATAGAGAAGCTGCATGGCCTAGTGGGAAGAGCATGAGGCTGGGAGTTAGGGGACCTGAGTTATAATCCAGTCTCTGCTGTGTACTTGTTTTTTGACCTTGGGCAAGTCACTTAAGTGCTCTGGGCCTCACTCTCTTCATCGGCAAATTGAGGAGCTCTAACATGTACTCATTCTTACCTAGACTGTGAGCCTAATGTGGGGCCTGATTATCTTGAATCTACCCCAGTGCTTAGTACAGTTCTTGGCACACAGTAAGAGCTTAACAAACACCACAATTATTATTATTATTAGGGAACCCTGGCATTGTTCACAGTAGCTCAAGCAATTAGAGAAGAAGCATGTCCTAGTGGAAAAAGCACAAGCTTGGGAGATAGAGGACTAGGTTCTAATCCTAGCTCCATCACTTGCCTGCCATATCATCTGGGGCAAATCAGTTATCTTCTCTGTGCCTCAGTTTCCTTATCTGTTAATTAAATGTTAATAGCAGTTCTCCCCTCCTAATCAGATTGTGAGCCCTGAGTGGGGCAGAGAGGGCATCAGTTCTGATTTTCTCATATCTAATAGAGTGCTTGAAAAATACTGTTAATATCATTTCATCCCACACATATTCACCTCCCAAGAAGCAGGGAGGGGTGGAGAAGGTGAAGCCCAGAGAGGTTAAAGGACTTCCCTAAAGTCACACAGAAAATGAGGGTCAGGGGCAGATCTTGAATCCAGCTCTCCTCTCCCACTGCCTTTCAGAGTCTCAGGCTGCTGCAAAGCATCACAGCCCAGGGAAGGTCTTGGAAAGGTCACTTCATCCATCTTCCTGTCTCTGGGCAAGGAGCCTGCAAGCTCTCCCATTCGTGAGGAGGGAGGAGAGAGGGAGAAATGGGGGAGAGAGAGAGAGAATCAGCTTTTTCTTAGGCAACTCCAGAGACCTTGTGCAGAAAGCCATTTTGTTTCTTTAGAGCTTCCAGATGAAAATTTTCTCCTTCCTTGACTTCCACTTGGGACGGCCAGATTCCAAACCCAGACCTATCACGGAGGACATGGGCTGGGGCGGAGGATGATGGGGAGTGGGAAGAGTAACCGGGAAGGAGAGGCTGGGGCTGAAGGTGGAGAAGAGGAGGAGAACGAAAGGGGGTGGTGCCACTTGGGATCAGTTGATCCATTAGTAGTTCAAGGGTCAAGGATTCTAATCTCCCTCCATTTGTGCCTGGCTGCCCCCCTCCTGCTCTCCTTCACTCTCTCTCCCATACTTGAGGGTCACTTGAACCAACCCTCGGCTTCCTTCATATGTTGCCAGGAAGAACATGGGGACCAGAAAGACAGGCCTATAGTAGATCCGGAGACAACAGGATAAAGGAAGTAGAATGACCTGGAGGTGGCAGCATGTGGTTGTGGCTATCTTAATTGCTTCTAACTTGATCACAGAATCCTGGAATCCCAAAACTGGGAGGAGCCTGGAGAGGTCACTTAAAGCAGCCCCTCCATCTCCTCTAGTAATTTGTCATTCATTTGAAGATCTCTGTGGATGGAATAAATAAACCCTTGTATGTTGGTCCTCCTAAAGATGCCTAACCAAAACCAGATGACTGCCTTCATTTTAAGGCTATTTCCTCTTGTTCAGTGATTCATGTATGTGGAGATCAGCTGGTCAGTCACTCAACTGTATTCATTGAGCACTTACTGTGTGCAGAGCACTGTACTAAGCACTTGGGAGAGTACAATTTAACAATTTGCTTCCATTACAGTCTTAGCTGCCTCCCGGCGAAACACTTTTAAAGCTACCCTTCAAACTATTCTTCCCCAGGCCCAACACACCAACTCTCTGAACTTCTCCTATAAGCATCCTCTGCAGGTTAAAGACAAGCTAAAAAACTCCCAGAATCCACCTGTCTCAATGGTGCCAACAAAATTTCACTAGGGACTTGGCTAACGCCCAAGAGATTTGCAATTAGTGCTTTTTGTTCTTACTCAGCCTGGAGAGGGTTGGTCTGAGCCTGTGCAGACAGGGTATTTTTTTCCAAATGATTCCATCCTTGTGCTGTCAGCTCTATTTTTCCCTCTCACTGGTTTGCTAGAATAATAATAATAATAATTAATAATGGCATTTGTTTAGTATTTACTATGTGTCAAGCATTGTTTTAAGCCCTGGCATAGATATAAGTTTCTCAGGTCAGACACAGCCCCTGTCCTACTTGGGACTCACAGTCTAAGTAGGAGGGAGGACACGTATTGAATCCCTATTTTGCAAGTGAGGCAACTGAAGCACAGAGAATTGAAGTGATATGTCCAAGGTCACATAGCAGACAGGTGGAGTCAGGATTAGAACCCAGGTCCCCTGACTTCCCTGCTTCTTTCCAATAGGCCACACTGCTTCCTCCAGGGGCTGCTCTTCTAGAGCAGGAGCTATGGGGAGCACAGGGGTGTCAATCAGATGGATGCAATGATGCCACGTTTCCCCACTTGAGATGGGAGGCAGGGGAAACATAGCTCTTAAACCCTTGGCCCTCCCTGCCTCTGTGAGAGCTGTTAATGTCAGGCTTGCTCTGGTATGATACTGGAAAAGGTGAAGTTTCCTCCTAAGCAACAATCTTCAACATCCCCTGTTCCACCACAGATTCTGGCTGGCTCTTCCCACCCAACCTAATTCGTTATCCTGGATATCAATTTCCTAGGTCCACTCTGACCCTAGGTTAATAAACACTATGGTATTTGCTAAGCAATTTCTGAGTATCAATCACTGTACTGAGTCCTGAGGTAGATAGAAGTTCATCAGGTACTGAGCCCTGAGGTAGACAGAAGTTCATCAGGTCGGACTCAGTCCTGTCCCACATAGGGATCACAGTGGGAGAAGAACAGGTATTGAATCTCCATTTGACAGATGAGGAAACTGAGGTTCAGAGAAGTGTGGTGACTTGCCAAAGGTCAAACAACAGGGAAGTGGTGGATCCGGGATTAGAACCCAAGTCCCCAGGTCCCTTGATTCCGTGGTGTGTGATCTTTCCACTAGACCCCACTGCTTCTCTGGATGGCCCTGGCTCTGGAGTCAGGAAGCTAGGTTCCTACCTTCTACTGCTGGCTCGTGATTTATGGCAGTTGATATTAGCCATCTGGGAGGGTCAGTAAATAACCAGAGCTGAGAAAGGTGTGGAGGAGTCATTAATGACAAGAGCAAGCCTGCTTGGCATCAGATACAATGGGAGACACTGCTGACAGACCAAAGTGATGCAGGGAGAGATCGGGGGAGTTGGGGAATAATAGAGACAAACAGAGAAGCAGTGGGACCTAGTATAGAACAGGGGCCCAGAAGTCAGAAGGTCTGCCGGTTCTAATGCCTGCTTGCCTGTTTGACCTTTGGCAAATCACTACACTTCTCTGTACCTCAGTTTCCTCATCTTAATTTCCTTAATTTCATTGTGCCTCAGTTATCTCATCTGTAAAATGGGAACTAAGACTGTGAGCTCCATGGGGGACATGGGCTTTTTCCAACCTGATACACTTATGTCTACCTCAGTGCTTAGTACAGTGCCTGGAACATAGTAAACACTTAACAAATACCATATAGAAGAGTGACCCCACCATGCTCATTGCCCCACTGATTTTTCCAGGCCTTTAACTCCATCCTGACTTCCCACCAGTTCCCTCCCATTTCCTCTTCTCTTGCCCCTGGTTGCCTGGCCAACTCTTAGGCTGACAAAATCGTAACTATGTCATGAGCTCCCTATAGTTTCTTCCTCACTTCCCCAATTCCTTCCTGCCCAAACAACCACTCTCCCTCATTCTTCCTAGCCATGTCTCAAGAGAACGTCATCTGCCTGCTTTCAAAATCTACCCTCTCCCCTTGTGCCTCTGACCTCACCCCCTCTCCCCTTCTGAAAACACTGGCACTAGTTCTTCTATGGCCCCAACCACCACCTTCACTTGCTCAGTGTCTGGTGACTCCGTCCCCCCTTTAAGCAGGGTCTCACCTCCCCTAACCTACCAAGAAATTATCTGGCTCCCACTGCCTGCTCTCCTGCTATGGCTATAACTCTACCATGTCCAAGAGTGTTCTAGAGAGCAGAGTAGAGAAGCAACATGGCCTAGTGGATTGAGCATGGGCCTGAGAGTCAGAAGGAGTTAGGTTCTAATGCCGGCTCTGCCACGTGCCTGCTATGTGACCTTAGGAAAGTCACTAACTCTCTAGGCCTCTTACCTCATCTGTTAAATGGGGATTAAGAGTGTGAGCCCCACGTGGGACAGGGATTGTGTTCAACTTGATTAAACTTTTATCTCCCTCAGTGCTTAGAACAGTGTTTGGCACATAGTAAATGCTTAACAAGTACCATTATCTCCCACACACCCGCTTCCTCTAGTTCCTTTGCTCCAATTTCTGCTACAATCTGGTTTCCACCCCTTTATTCCCTGAGAATGCTCTCCAAAGTCACCCATGACCTTTTCCTTGCCAAATCTAACAGACTCTACCATAACGCTCCTTGACCTTTTGGCTGCCTCCTATACCTTACCCCATTTCCTTTTCCTGGAAACACTCACTTTGGCTTAACCGTCACATTTTTCTTCTTGTTCTGCTCTCATCTCTGTGGATGATACTTCTCAGCCTTGTCCCTGACTACTCTTCCATCTCTCACTCCCTAAATGTGGGTTTCCTTCAAGGTTCCATTCTGGGTCCCCTTCTCTTCCCTTTTTTAGAGTTAGTCCCATGGCTTCACCTGTCACTTCTTCATAGGTGACTCCCAAATCTGTCTCTTCAGACTCAACCTCAGACCAAGCTCACTGGGAAGAGAACATGCCTACCAATGTTGTCACACTGTACTCTCCCAAGCACTTAGTACAGTGCTCTCCTCACAGTAAGCATTCAATAAATACAGTTGATGGATTTATTGATTGTTGGTCCGGGGTGGCTCATTGGAGCTGGGGAGAGGGGGCAGAGGAAAGGGGAGAGGATCTGTGGAACTTCATACTGGTGGAGCAGGGTAGGATGGAGTGAGGGGTCTGGAAGCTTGATGGCATGAGGAGAGGTCCCCCCAGCCAGGTTCTCTCTGGGGGAAGGAGGACTCCAGGTTGTCTACGCAGGAGACCAAGAGAAGTATGAAGAATGAGAAGATGTAGCAGGAGAAGGAGGAAAAGGAGAAAGAGCAAGAATAGAGGGGAAGAGGAAGAGGAGAAAGGGTATGGGAGAGAGAGAAGGGGTGGTTGGGAGGGAATTAGGTGCGGTGGTGCGGCAGGCGGGGTACCTTTGCTGTTTCCGTCGGGTCCCCGCAGGATGGTGCACTCCTCGATGTTGCGAAGCCTCGAACAGCCCGGCGCACGTCGTCCTCTGATTGCGATTGTTGAGCATATCTATACAAAATTAGAGATGCTTACCCGGGCACTGCACCGGACCTGGTGGGGGCCAAGGGTCGTGGTGGGTTGGTTGGGTCCTGAGGCTAATTCCCTACTCTCCCTCCCCCTACCTTTCTCTCCCAGTCATCCACATCTCCCCTGTCCCTGCATCTCCCTGTCCCTGAATCCCTCTGTCCCTATACACTCCCAACCCCCCACACCCTTGTCCCCTCATTCCCCCACCTCCACATTCCCCAACCCCCCATACTCCCATCCCACCTCTCCTCATCCCTCCATCCCCCCAGCTCTGCATCTCTCCTGTCTTTATATCCCCTCGTCCCTGCATCCCCCATTCCCACATCCCCACCCCTATACCCCCCATATTCCTGCATCCTACTAGTCCCAAATCCTTCATCACTGCATCCCCCATTCTCCATCCCCCAGCTCTGCAACCCTCCTGTCCTATATCCCCTCATCCCTGCAATGCCCCTATTCCCACATCCCCTTACCCTGCAACTCCACATTCCCCAATGCCCTTATTACTGCCTCTCCCCCATCTCTATATTCCCCTGTTCTTGCATCCCCCCATCCCCAACTCACCCCATCTCTGCATTCCCCTGTCCCTGCATCCCATTCATTCATTCAGTTGTAATTATTAAGCCCTACTATGTGCAAAGCACTGTATTAAGTGCTTGGGAAAGTAAAATATAACAATAAACAGACACATTCTCTTCCCACAGTGACATCACAGTCCCTATCTGTACATCTCCCCAACACTGCACCCCCTGTCCCCATAACCCTCACTTCCCCACATCCCCCAGGTTCCTCCATCATTCCAGGGCCAGGCAGGCACAAGGTAGGTGCCCAGACAGAGAGCCACCCATGAGCCCGGCCTGGGATGCAGCCTGAAAGTAAGTTCGTGCCATGGCACCTGTCCCATCCTCCCTGGTCTGTGGCTGGCCCAGGGACAGGCCCACATTCTTTGGACTCTATCAATGGTGTGGGGCATTCTGAGTGCATATGGGTCTCAAGGCAGGAATGGCAACTTTGCCGTATTTATATTCTGGGTCCCAGCATGCACCAGCCCACTCCTCTTCAGCCCATTCCACCTCCTTATTGCCCTGCCCTCTCTCTAAGCTCCACCCCCATCCAGCAACAGGCCAGGATGGGTAAACTGAGACAGTGGGAAGAATGGGGGCAAGACCAAGAAGACAATGGGACAGGGCTGGGGTAAAGATTCAGACAGCTGGGACCCACCCAGTTGCTCAAAGCAGAGAGAAATTCTGTACAAATTATGCTTCAGATCATAACCCAAAACAGAACAGAAACATAGATACACACATGCACACTCACACATGCACACAAGCCCCAAACATGTACATCTAGGTACACACACTTACATTGTCTCATCCTCACCCAACAAGGCACATACATAGACACCCACCCGTGGACACACTTGCCCTCTGACTCACAAGCCCGTGATGCTCTTCTCTCTAGGCTATACTGCTTCTTACTAGGCCATGCTGCTCCTGATTGTCTCCAGACAGTCCCTGAGCCTGCCATCACTACCTTTAAGCAGGAGACTCCTGAGCCGGGGGTGTTCAAACAATTTTCCTCTCCCCAGTTACCAGTTCAGCATCAAGAGTGTTAGGATCCCGTCTCTCAAAAAAACTTAGGTATTCTCTGAGTTAGTGGTAGGAGCCTTGCAATTTTTCCCCTGAGCAAGCATGCTCTCCTTCTGGCCATCCTGAGACTAGTGACTTTGGCCATTTGCTGCTAAGACTGACCCATCTCCTAGGCTGAGATGATCTAATTTGAGCTGGCCCTTACCTTTTCTCGATTGCTGTGGACAAGGAATGTGTCTATTCATTGTTGTACTCTCCCAAGTGCTTAGTACAGCGCTGTGCATGCTGTAAGCGCTCAATGAATATGACCGACTGACAAAACAATAACCAGCCCTGAGGGATCCCCCCACAGTGAGAAGCAAGAGGAGGGGATGCAAGGGGGAGGGGAGGTTGGTTCAAAACTAACAGTTTTCTTAATGGCACAAACTCTGCATTTAAAAAATTCAGTGCACATCCCTCTTCAGACAGCTGTGAACCTTCCGTGAACCCAGGGAAGGGAAACGGATGACAGAGCCTGTGGTAGTGAGCGACTGAATTGCTTCCTCCTGCAATGGGGGTTACCCTTCAACTGCAGTGGGAGGGACTCGAGCTAGACCTGAGAAAGGGCTTTGTAGCTATTAGGCTGGTGAGACCCCGGAAGGTGTAATGTGACAGAGGCTGGTTGGGGGTTGCTGAAGGCAGCGATTTAACTGCCCTGGTTTATGGGAATGTGCAAGGGTCAAGCATTATCCCACTATGGATTTATACACAGACCTTGAACTCGGCCAGCCTGGTTTCATTAGTCTTAGTGGAGAGATGTGTCTAAGAGGTCACAGCTTCTCCAAGAGGCCTTCCCTGATGAAGACCTCTTTCCCCTGGCTCACTTTCCCTTCCGCATCACCTATGCACTTGGATTTGTGACCTTTGGACAATTGCTATTTGCCCCACCCCCAACCCCACAGCACTTATGTACATACCTTTAAATTATAAATCACTTATTTATTCACATTAACGTCTGCTGCTATGGGCAGGGAACCTATCTGCTAATTCCCTTGTACTGCACTCTCCCAAGAGCTTAGTACAGTGTTCCGCACATAGTGGCACTCAATAAATACCATAGTGCTAGCGTGAAAGCGCACTGTGGGCAGGGTACTTGTCTACCAACTCTGTTGTATTGTACTCTCCCAAGCGCTCAGTACAGTGCTCCGCACACAGTAAGCATTCAATAAATACCATTGGTTGATTGATTGATAGTGTGTCTTTTCACTTCACAATTTGGGTCTGAAGTAGTAAGGAGACCATTCTGGATAAAGACAGTTCACAGTCCAAAAGTTGGTGCTTGGAAATTTAGCACAGGAAGAGAGGTTGTGTTTGTGATCATGGTCGAATTGTGATACTTTCAGTCTTACCAACCTCTTATTCAGGATCCCAAGACTGTACAGTCCACCGAGACTTGGCAACTCCTGTAGACTCTCCATTCATTCATTCATTCATTCATTCATTCATTCATTCATATTTATTGAGCGCTTACTGTGTGCAGAGCACTTTACTAAGTGCTTGGAAAGTACATTCAGCAACGAATAGAGACAATCCCTACCTAATAATGGGCTCACATTCTAGAAGAGGGGGAGACAGTCTAGAAGGGGGAGATAATAATAATGATGGTATTTGTTAAGTGCTTAATATGTGCCAAGCACTGTTCTAAGCACTGGGATAGATACAAGAAGCAGCGTGGCTCAGTGGAAAGAGCACGGGCTTTGGAGTCAGAGGTCATGGGTTTGAATCCCGGCTCTGCCACTTGTCAGCTGTGTGACTATGGGCAAGTCACTTAACTTCTCTGTGCCTCAGTTACTTCGTTTGTAAAATGGGGATTAAGACTGTGACTCCCACATGGGACAACCTGATTCCCCTGTGTCTACCCCAGTGTTTAGAACAGTGCTCTGCACATAGTAAGCGCTTAACAAATATCAACATTATTATTATTATTGTTAGGTTGTCCCACATGGGGCTCACAGTCTTAATCCCTGTATTACGGATGAGGTAACTGAGGCCCAGAGAAGTTAAGTGACTTGTCCAAGGTCACACAGTAGATGAGTGGTGGAGCTGGGATTAGAACTCATGACCTCTGACTCCCATGCCCGTGCTCTTTCCACTAAGCTATGCTGTAAAGGATCGTGTCTACTATGCCAATTGTGCCTATTACATCAATCAGTGGTGTTTATTGAGTGCTTACTTTGTGCAGAGCATTATACTAAGCGCTTGGAAGAGTACAATATAACAGAGTTGGTAGGCACATTCCCTGCCCACAACAAGCTTACAGTCTACAGTCTAGTCTACAGTCTTATATTGTACTTTCCCAAACGCTTAGAAGAGTGCTCTCAATAAATATTCCTGATTGACTCACAGTAATCAGTACAGAAATAGAACATTGAGTGTCTCAGGGTGTAAAGTTTTCTGCCAGTGATGGTGATCAAAGCAACAATATGGGAATATGCACTGAAAAGTGCCAGTCTTGGTAGTATCATAGAACTGCCTATCCATTAATTCCCATTTAATCAGTTTATCACTATAACATGATTTACTCACATCCCAAGGTTCTTACAATCCCCATTATAGAAGAACATCATTTGTTACACTCCAAACTAGAACTGGGTATAACCAGTTTGGAGGCTGATTTAAGTCTTGGAAATCAGAAGAGTTATAAAGGAGAAGAAAAACCTTTTTTTTTTTAAAAAAAAATCAACCTTCAATTATCTCTGAATGGCATAGCTACTTGGAGCATTATCTGTGGTAAAATTAAAGAGTGCCCCTCTTAAGCCTGCAGTTTCTCTTTCCTCCTCCCATCCCAATGGGTGGGCAGAGGGCCAAGGCCACTTTCTCCAAGCTCTGTTGACCTGTGGTCACCTGCCCCCATTCTCAGGAGGCCGGCCGGTGACCCCCACTGCTCTCTGGCTGGAGTTCAAACCGCCTCCCTGGTTTTGAATTATCTCTTATTTTGTGTTATCTGCACCGCTGCTCCCTTTCATTAACACGGATAATCTATAGGGACTCTATCTTATTTACAATTTGGATTTTTTTTTTTTTTTTGCTTGGCAACATCTCATTAAAATCCAGCTGGGTTCAGGCAGCATCTGATTTCTCTTTGAGAAAACCCCAAACCTCTCGAGTGAAAGGGACTCAGCTGTTTCTGGGGCCCAGCCTGAGGGTGTGGACCGCAAACCTTGAAATGCCATTTGGGCAAACATGGAGATTCATGTTCTCTGACCCTGGGGGCCAAGCCCCAGTTGGAAGACATGAGACATCGGCTATAATAATCTCTGTTATATTATACTCTCTCATGCGATTAGTATAGTGCTCTGCACCCAGTAAGCACTCAATAAATGAGATTGAATGAGACACTGGTGCACTAAATGGGAACTGGGGGACAATCTGGGTTGTTCTTACCACAGAAACCTCTTACCAAAGACTTTAAATCACTCAACCACCTCTTCCCCTCCTACCTTACCTTGCTGATTTCCTTCTAGAAACCAGACTGCACACTTTGCCCCTGTAATGCCAACGTACTCACTATACCTCTATCTTTTCTCTCTCACCACTGACCCCTTGCCTAAGTCCTTCCTCTGGCTTGGAACTCCCTCCCCTTTTATATAGGAAAGACCATCACTCTCCTCACCTTCAAAGCTTTATTAAAGTCACATCTCCTCCAAGAGGCCTTCCCAGATTAAGCCCTCTTCACCCCTACTCCCTCTCCCTTCTGTATCACCTATGCACTTAGATCTGTACTCTTTAAGCACTTGATATTTACCCCACCCTCAGCATTTATGTGCATCTACATAATTTATTTTAATGTCTTTCTTCCCCTCTAGGCTCCTGGTGTGCAGAGCATTCTGTTTTACTGTTGTACTGTTCATTACTCTGTTGCATTGTACCCTTCCAAGTGCTCTGCACATAGTAAATAATAAATACCATTGATTGATTGATTGATTGATTCATTGATATGGCTTTGGACTGGACTGGTCTCTGCTTCTTTTTTTAAAATAAATTTAATGGTGTTTGTTAAGTGCTTACTATATGCCAGGCACTGTACTAAGTGCTGGGGTAGATACAAGCTAATCAGGTTGGACACAGTCCCTGTCATATGTGAACCCAGTCTTAATCCTCATTTTAAAGATGGGGCAACTGAGGCAGAGAGAAGTGAAGTGACTTGTCCAAGATCACACAGGAAACAAGATGCAGATCCGAGATTAGAAATCAGGTCCATCTGACTCTCAGGCCCATGCTCTAGTCACTGGGCCACATCTATCTGTCTCTCCTGACTCCCCTCTCTGACCGCCAACCCCTTGAGGGCGGGTACTGTCTGTTTCTCCTTCAGTGCTCAGACCTCAGGGCTCTGCTTGTAGTGTGGACTCAGTATGGACTGGTGAAAGTCAGTCTGGCCAGAGCTTCCCACCCACTGGACCCCTGTCTGCTCTGCCATTTCTCCAAAACCCGTCCTCATCCTGGCATTGCCTGACCCTTCCCAAGGTAGCCAAATTGTCTTCCCAGCTGCGCTGGGGACTCAGAGGGCATAAACAGAGGCCAGAAGCCTTCCAACCTTTGTCCCCCCAAACTGGGGCAGCACAGTCATGGATGGCCAGACAAACTGGACTGTCAGCAGCTCAACCTCCCCTTCCCCACCCCTGCCCATCCCCAAGGGGACCCCTCCTCGCCCCCCAAGATCTCCACTCTGTCATCTCCCAGTGTCACCATAGTAAAGTCCAGACCAGCAGGGCTTGGGACAAGAGGAGAGGGAGAGGAAAATTCATAAAAGCGTGGGACATATTTTCTCTCCCAGGAGCAGTGACGACATTTCAGATCAAATTAAACTTAGGTTTTTAAAGACTTCAGTCGAGGTAATTGAAACACTTTCTGCCAATCTAAGTGTTATCTCTGTTTCCCTCTGTATATCATCCCTCCTCCCTCCTGCTTCTCCCCCTTCCCTCCTGCCCCGGCCCCATCCAGCCGCCGTGCCCGCAGCCTCCTTAATATGAAAGTCGGTGATTAAATGGGATTTGCTTGAAGACAAAGAGCTGAAAACCTGCCAATTGTTAATCCCTCGTTCTCCGTGCTTAAAAATTCAATTTCCTTCGTTTGGAAAAAAAAAAAGAAAAAAGGGGGGAAAAAAAGAGAATTACCCGCCTATGTCTAATTTAAATTCTGTAGCTGTGGCTTCTGTTCTTTTCTCTCTCTCTTGACGTCTGAATATATTCCTTTATTACCATTATTACAGCTTTCTGATTGCATTAAAATTCATCCACACGTTTCTCCCTACATCTCCACTTTCCCTTTTGCCAGTATTTTTGCTAATTCTCCTCCTTCCCCCACCATCCTCCTTCCTCCTCCCTCTGTTCACGTTACATAGCAAGTCATTCAAGGGCTCCAGAAAGGCACCACCCTTTCTCTGGGCCTCTCTGAAAAGTTGTGGGAAAGATCCGGCGGGGGCGTGAGGGTGAGGAGGCCTGCTGGTTGTGAGCCTGTACTCTCCCCTCTGTGGCTAAGATCGGGGCTGCGCTGGTTAGTCCGTGGTCCCTAGTTGCCTGAGCCTGTGGGCACAGTGGATTGTGCCCTGGCAGGTCTCTTCGGGGTAGAGTGTCAGAGGATGGAGAGGCAATGGAACACGGGTCTGGGAGTTGGAAGACCTGGGTTCTAATGCCAGCTCTTCCACGTATCTGCTGGGTGACTTCGGGCAAGTTCTTTAACTTCTTTGTTCCTCATTTCCTTCAGGCAGGGAATGTCTACCAACTCTTGCAACAATCAATTCATCAGTGGTATTTATTGGTGCAGAGAGCTATATTAAGCCCTTGGGACAATATATTACAACAGGGTGGGTAGATACTTTCTCAGCCCACAGTGATCTTACAGTCTAGAAGGGGAAACAGATATTAATATCAATAAATAATTTCTACTGTAGTCTTCCTAAGTGCTTAGTGCAGTCCTCTGCTCACAGTAACTGCTCAATAAAAAACACTGATTAATTGATGGGGATTCAATAACTGTTCTCCCTATTAGACTGTGGGACTCTGGGATCAGTGGTATTTAATCCCGGCTCTGCCACTTGTCAGCTGTGTGACTGTGGGCAAGTCACTTAACTTCTCGGTGCCTCAGTTACCTCATCTGTAAAATGGGAATTAAGACTGTGTGCCTCATCTGGGACAACCTGATTACCCTGTATCTACCCTAGCGCTTAGAACAGTGCTCTGCACATAGTAAGTGCTTAATAAATACCAACATTATTGAGTGATTACCCTGTGGAGAGCACTGTACTAAGCACTTGGGAAAGTACATTAGAACAGAGTTGGTAGACATGATCCCTTCCCCCAAGGAGTTTACAGTCTACAGGGGAGGGCAGCCATTCAAATAAATTACAGATGGGGAAGCAATAGTGTATAGGGATATGGATGGACATAAATGCTATAGGCCGGGGTGAGTATCAAATTGTTTAAGGGGTATAAATCCAAGTGCGTCAAACAGAGGAGAGGGCAGCTAAGGGAGATAAAGGGCTTAATCATGGAAGACTTCTTGGAGGAGATGTCATTTTAGGAGGGTTTTGAAGGTAGAGAGAGTGGTAGTGTGTTGGGTAAGAAAGGGGAGGAAGTTCCAGGCTGGAGGGAGGATGTGGTCAGGGGATTGGTGGTAGGATAGAGGTGATTAAGGTGGATACTGTATCTACCCCAGAGCTTCCAGTCCTCTGACTCTCAGGTGTTTGTAGGCCTCATGACTAAGCTGGACTCATGTTCCATCCTGCCCAGGATTCTGTATCTGAAAAGGGTACCAGCATGTGGCCCTCCTGGAACCCCATCCTCACAGTTAGATCGAACTGCCAGTCGCCGCTTACTTTTTCCTTCTGATCACCCATCTGCTCTTCTCACCTCTTTGTCCCTGTTGGAACTTTTCACCTCCTCAAATTCCTTTGGGAAAGGATTCTATATTTTTAGCCGTAACTTGGTGAAACAGAATTTCTTGTCCATTTGTTTGGAATCAATCAATCAACTGACCTCCCAAGTGCATAGTAGAGTGTTCTGCACCCAGAAAGCTCTCAATGAACACTACTAATTGATTGATTGACTAAATATGATCATCTTCCTTGAGGTAGGGATGGGGAGTCATCAGTGGCCCAGGAGTCTGGACTCGTTTAGGTGTGGTCCTGTTTGGGGCCTGGGGACTGGACAAGGTGACCCCTGGAGGTTTCTTCTAGCTTCAAGATTTGAACCCATAGTCTTGGAGATGTTCTCAGAGATGGCTATCGTTCTACGCCGCCGCCGTGCTTGGAGGGGAGAAGAAAGCAGTCTGGTATGGCCGGGGGTAGTCTCCTGCTGATTTGAGAGCCAGTCGGCCAGGCGTAGGGTCAACACAGACTGGAAGCTCCTTGTGAGCAGGGAATTCTTTATTCTGAGCCTCCTAAGCACCTAGTACAGTGCACCGCACCAAGACGGCACTCAGTACATGCTGTTGCTCTGACTTCTACTACTATTACTACTACTACAACTACTATTTACTAATACTACTACTAGTATTGCTATTACTATTATTACTGCTACTACTACTCTTCTAATACTGCTATCACTACTGTTTCTACTACTAGTTCTTAATACAGTACCTGGCACTTAGTAAGCGTTTAACAAATACAATTATTATCACTGTTATTATTGCTACTACTATTATGATTACTATCACTACTATTCTACTAATATTACTCTTCCACTGCCATTACTATTACTACCAATCAATCAGTTCACTGTATTTATTGAGCATGTAATGTGTACAGAGCACTGTACTAAGTGCTTGGGAGAGGACGATATAAGAGAGTTGGGAGACACGTTCCCTGACCAGAGTTTAGACTGGGAGCCCATCACTGGGCAGGGATTGTCTCTCTTTGTTGTCAAATTGTACATTCCAAGCGCTTAGTATAGTGCTCTGCACATAGTAAGCCCTCAATAAATGCTACTGAATGAATGAATGAATTAACAGCCATTAAGATGAATAAACCATAGATATGTATGTAAGTGCCTTGACTGTGAGCCCCATCTGAGTCAAGGAATGTGTCCAGACTAATAAGCTTGTATTTAATACTGCGTGGCACATAGTGAGCACTTAACAAATACCAGAATGAGTAATTAGTATTATTAAGTACTGTGGGGCTGAGGGAGAAGTGCAAGTATTGCTACTTCTTTTATTTCTGTTACTCTTACTTCTCCTCCTCCTGCTCCTCCTTCTCCTAGTCCTCCTTTTCCTACGGCTGCTACTTCTGCTCCTGATCTTTCTCCTATTTCTACTACTACTTCTAATACTGCTTCTATTACATAAGGGGGCCTCAATTCTCCCTTAGGCACTGAGCCAAGCACTGCCAGCAATTGTGAATCCTGTAAGATGAGGGAAAAGTGAAACCTTCTTCCTGATGATGCCCAGAATTTTTCTGGCTTCTTTAGATCATGAGTTGGGCAGCTGGGATTCAAATTCCTGACCCCTTGGGGCCCCCAATCCTCATCCCCAACATTGGTTCTACCCTTACAGGATGGGGGATTGGTTCAGCTTGTGTGTTTATGAGTTAGTAAGAAATGCTTCCCACCCTTCCCCCAAAGTCTCTGCTCCGTCCCCCATCTTAATAAAGAAGATTATCTCCCCCCTGTTTTTCACTCTCTCCGCTCTTGGTCTCTAAATGCATTTTCCTCCGCTGATGGAATTCTCTAGCTGGGATGCCAATGGCATTCGCTAAAGCCAACTAATAGAGGGAAATGATGTTAACCTTTAAAGCGGGTGAGCAGAAGGTTGGGTGGAGAGAAGGGAGGGTAGTGCAGAATAATAAAATGAGGAGTTCATTAGTAGAGGTCCCCAGGGTGAAGTCTGACAGTGGTGTTGATGCTTTTTTATGGTATTTGTTAAGCGCTTACTATGTGACAGGCACTGTACTAAGCCCTGAGGAAGATACAAGGTTGGACAGTCTGTGAACCATGTGGGGCTGATTTTACACATGAAGTATAGAGAAGTGAAGTGATTTGCCCAAGGTCATGCCGCAGACAAGTGGCAGTGAGGGCTGAAGACAGTTCTGGGTTCACCCAAGGGAATAGGATGCCTGGTTCCTATCCCAGCTCTGCCCCTCTCTGAATGAGGTGAGACCCTGCTCTGAGACCCTCTACCCATCCCTCTACACCCATCCTGGGCCTCAGTAGTATTCATGCTTCCTTTAATTGTGGGGCTGGGGGAAGAACGTCTGGCTGGGAACCAGCCCCCTATCCCAGTTGGGAGCCTGCTGGGGTTATATTGGAGCCCTCGAGTATTCATCTGCTCAGTCAGATGAAAGATCAGCATTTGTTTGTGACTTTCAGCTCTCGGTCAGACAGCAGGATGAGGCTTCAATCCTGGGTATGGAAGGGGAACGGAGGACCTGAGAGTTTGAGGACTAATAAAAATGTTAATAATAATTAGGGTACTTGTTAAGTGCTTACTATGTGCCAAGGGCTGTTCTAAGTGCTGACATAGATATAAGGTGAACAGATTGTCCCATGTGGGGCTCATAGTCTTTGTCCCCATTCTACAGATGAGGTAATTGAGGCACAGAGAAGTTAAGTGCTTGAGGATCACACAGCAGAAAAGTGGTGAAACTGGGATTAGAACTCACGTCCTCTCACTCCCAAGCCCGTGCTCTTTTTATTAAGCCACATCTTCAAATCACACAGTGTTGTCAGCCCCAGAACTGGGACTTCCATTAAAAAAAATCCCTTTCCTCCCAGTCCAGCACTCACCCAGTGCCCAAGTTATAACTGCAAAGAACGATTTCTCTGCCCAGTTTAGTGGGCAAGGGGAAAGGGATGGGGGCTGGTGAGGAGAGCAGATGGTAGAAGTCAGGGTTTGTACTCTCTCTAGTCTGTAAGAGCCTAGGGGGCAGAGATCAAGTCCACCTACGCTGTTTTATTGTTCTCTCCAAAGCGTTTAGTATAGTGCTCTTACAGTACAGTGCACTTAGTACAGTAATTGCATAATAAATACCACTGATTGATTGAGTCTCTTGTGAGGTGGCTTTTTGGTGCCAAAGGGAAGAGAAACCTCTCAGAGTACATTTACATAAAATCAATCAGTGCTATTTATTGAGTGCTTACTGTGTGCAGACCACTGTATTAAATGCTTGGGAGAGTACAACACAACAGAGTTGGTAGACATATTCCCTGTCCACCAGGAACTTACAGCCTAGAGGAGGAGGCAGGTCCTAAAATCCATCATGGATATGTACATAATAGCTGTAGGTCTTAGGGTGAGTTGAATATCAAGTTCTCAAAGGGTACAGACCAAATACAAAGGCGACTCAGAAGGGAGAGGGAGTAGGGGAAAAGTAGGCTTAGTTGGGGAAGGCCTCTTGGAGGTGATAGGCTTTTAATAAGGCTTTGAAGTTGGTGAGAGTGGTGATCTGTCTTCTATCAAGTGGCAGAGAGTTCCAGGCTAGAAGAAGGACAAGGACAAGTCGTTGACTTTGAGATAGAAGAGATTGAGGTACAGCGAACAGGTTGGTGTTGAAGGAATAGCCTGTTCAGTCTAGGCTGTAGTAGGAAATCAGTGTAGTAAGACAGGAGAGGAGGGGATGAGCAGATTGAGTTCTTTAAAGATGATGGTAAGGAGTTTGTTTGATACAGTGGAGGAAATGTGGATCGAACATTATTTTCAGAAAATGACCTGGGCTGCAGACTGCAGTATGGAATAGAGTGGGAAGAGATGGGAGGAAGGGAGGTCAGTGAGGAGACTGATGCAGAAATCAAGGAGGGGAAGGATATGTGCTTGCATCAGATTTGTTGGAGAGGAAAGCGTGGATTTTAGCAATGTTGCAAAGATAGAACCAACAGGATTTGGTGATGACAGACTGAATATTCAGGTTGGGAGACTTGAGGATAATGCCAAAGTTAGGGACTTGTGAGACAATAGAGGTAGTGGGGGTGATCTAGTGATGGTAAAAAGTGGACTAGACAGGAGCTTGGGTGGGAGGAATGAGGAATTTTATTTGGGACCCATGTTGAGTTTTGAGTCAGCCTGTACATATAGGTGGAAGAGGTCTTGAAGGCAGAAAGGAAATGTGAGAATGCAGAGATGAGAAAGGAGTGTGGCCTAATGGAGATAGAGCATGAGATTGGGAGTCAGAAAGACTGGATTCCAATCCTGGCTTTACCACTTGTCTATTTGACCATGAAGAAGTCACTTCTCTGTGCCTCAGTTACCTCATCTGACGGGACCATGTCCAAACCTGATTAGTGTTTGGTATAGTGCCTGGACTAGTAAAGCACTTAATGAATATGAATAAAAAAATAATGGAGAGAGGTCGGGGTTCCCTTCCCTCTGTTCAAATTGATGTTCATTTTACTGGGAATGAATCCACTTTCTAATCACATGGCCTCCAGGTACTTGTCCCAGAAATGCACTACACCCATATTCTGCTGACACTTTAGCCTCTGGATTGTGGAAGGGGTCCAATGTCTTGGAGAAGAAACTGAACTGGCGGTAACACTGCCTTGCACATTCAGACAGACCTGTAAAGGAGCTGATGAAGAGAACCACTCTCATCCATCTGCTCTGGCTCGGCCTGGAAGCAGGTGGGTAGACCAGGTGGCAGTTCAAGACACCTCCCGCCACCCACCTTCAAAGCCCTCCTAGTACCCACCTCCTCCAAAAGCTTCCCCCACACTAGTTAATCAGCACCTTGAAATCTTATTGACTCTTCAGCCCCCTTCTTAGTATTTATTTATTTATGCCCATCCACTTGTGTATCTATGAGCATTTGATTGAACATTCAAATTCAATTTTGATTCCACTGCCGGTGAATATGTAAATGCTTGTCTACCCTTGGTGAGGCGCAAGCTCTTTGTGGGCAGGGAATGCATTTGTATGTCTAATATGCTTTCCCAAGTACTTAGTGCAGTGTATTGCATTGAGGAGGTGCTCAATAAATTCCATTTTTTACTACTACTACCGATTCTCTCTATTACTATAACAATATCACTACTTGGACTACCATTACTATTTGTACTATTACTACTATCTCTCCTTCTCCTACCACACTATGATAATATCACAACAAATACCTTCACTATTAATACTAATTTACTACAAGGGATGCTGATATCTCTGTCCTAGAGTCTTAGGGCTGAAGCTTGTCCTTTGTTCTTATCAATCATCATCATCATTACTGTCAATCATTCAATTAATGGTATTTATTGAGCACTTCCTCCAAGCCGAGCACTGTCCTAAGCAACTTGGAGAGTACAACACGAGGCAGGAGACATGATCCTGCCCTCAACGGAGCAGCATCACTGTCCTCCACATCACCAGCATCGTCATCATCGTCATAAGCAGCAGCAGCAGCACAATCATCACAGACAAAATGATCCTTTGTGTTTAAAGAAAACTGTTCTGAGGGTGAGCTGAAAGCCCTTCCCAGTTGGCAGTGAGCCACGCTTTAGATGAGCCATTCCAAATTGGGCAGCTCCAACGTAAAAGTTGTCTCTGAATGCCACCCCTTTCTGGGAGGCCTACCTAATTAGGACTTATGTCTAATGCAGGGTAGGGGCACTGCACCATCAGAGTGGCATGCATACTTGGGCCACTTGCCCAGCATTATGGATGGTTTACAGTGGCCTTGCAGGCTTTCTTACCCTCTACTTGCCTGTGGCCAGCAACAGCCTGGCCAGTCAGGGTTGTCATCTGAGACAACCAGAGGGAATATCTCCATGTTTCCTTCGTAGCAGAAAACTATACCTCATCCTCAGTTGCTGCATTCCCTGGAATTTCTCCTCTGGAAATAGGAAGCAGTGTGGCCTAGTGGAAAAAGCATGGGTCTGGGACTCAGAGGACCCGGGTTCTAATTCTGACTGCACCAATGTCCTGCTCTGTGACCTTGGGCAAGTCACTTAACTTCTCTGGTCCTCAGTTACCTCATCTGTAAAATGGGGATTAAGACTGTGGGTCCCATGTGGAACATGGATTGTGTCCAACCTGATTGGCTTGTATCTCCCCCAGCGCTTAATAATACAGTTCCTGGAACATAGTAAGCCCCAAACACATACCACAAAAAAAGAGAAACAAGAAACTGGAGCTGAGTTGGGGGAGGTGCTTTCCTCCAGATTAAACATCTATTGTGCACTTGGCTGGGTACCCCTTCCTAATCACTCTGATACCCTAGCCCCACAGCACTGAAGTTCATATCCTTAAACTCTTCTTTTTTCCTCATTTGTAAGTAATTTAATGTCAGTCTCCCCCTGGAGAATGTAAGCTTCTGGTGGGCAGGGTTCATGTCTACCAACTTGGTACTTTCCCAAGTGCTTAGTACTCCAAACCCAGTAAGTGTTCAATAAATACCATTGTTTGATGTACATGCGGGCCTGTCATCCCAGCAGCCAATCAATAATACTTACTGAGCATTTACTGAATGCATAAAACTTGAGTCAGAAAATAATTTTCAGATAGGAAGAAGGTCTTAAGTGTTAGAATATGTTATTGGCATGCTTAAAAGTGTTACGGGTGGCTTTGAGTGTGTAAGTGCTGAGGAGGTAATGGAGGCTATGACTTGGGCAGAAGAAAGATTAATTAGAACAAGGCTTTTGGGGGAGGTGGGATTTCAGGAAGGCCACCATCCAGTGGATTTGAAAGGAGAAGAAGTTCCAGGCAGGAGGGAGGGTATGAGCACAGAGTCTGAGGCAGGGGAATCTAAGACAGACATGGTGCATGAGTTTACTTGGGAGGAGTCCAGAGCACTGATAGGGGAGGAGCAAGTGAAGAGGGCAGATATGAAGAATTGGGAGAGAGCTGATATCATTTCTCAGATAGCTGATATCATTTCTCAGATACAATCCCCAGCTTTTAGAGGACACTTGTTAACATACTCCAGGTCACGCTGAACTTTCCCGCTCAATCAATCAATCAATGATATTTACTGAGCATTTTACGGTATGCAGAGCACTGGACTGAGCAATTGGGAGTACAGTACAACAGACACATTCTCTACCCACAAGGAGCTCCACTAGACTCTAAATTGTTGACATAGTGGATAGAGAATTGGCCTGAGAGGCAGAAGGTCATGGGTTCTAATCTCTGCTCTGCCACTTGTCTGCTGTGTGACCTTGGGCAAGTCACTTCACTTTTCTGTGCCTCAGTGGCCTCATCTCTAAAATGGTGATTGAGACTGTGAGCCCCTTGTAACCACCCAGTTTTTTGCTTGTAACCAGCCAGTGCTTAGTACAGTGTCTAGCACTTAGTAAGCACTTAAAAATGCCATGACTATCATTATTATTATAATAATAATGTCAACTTATTCATGTCAACTTACTCTACTGTCTTCTCCCAAGCACATAGTCCAATGTTTTGCACAGTAAATACCACTGTATGACTGATTGATGAGACCAATTACAAAGCCCAAATCCAATATGAATATGTACAGTGTAATAGCTCCCCCCTACCCACAACCTCCCCTTCACCCCACCTTCTTGCCATACTTGGCTGGTGACCAATTTTTTTGCAAGCTCCCTGCACCACCTGGGTGGGAATTGGAAACTTCTACTGGTGGAAGGGAGAAGTGGAGTATGGCGTGGGGGCAAATGGAGGAGGGGGAAATAGCAGAGCACCTGCTCTGGCTGACACTCCTCCTCTCAGCCCTAGACCTCAGGGGGAAGGGCCTTTCCTGAGTCAATCAATCAATGAAAGGTATTTATTGAGTGCTCAGTGTGTATGGAGGCTTGTACTAAGCACCCTGTCTGCCCAGAGTCCTGTGCTACTAACGAGCCTCAGATTTCCTGTCCCTAGCCCCCTGAGAGTCCACAGGTCCAAGAGAAGCCACCTTTTCAATGTTGAAGTCTTTCTAAACAATGGCTTAAATGCTCACAGCTGAGCTGAGAGCCTGCAGCCTGGAGGAAGAGAAGGAGGAAGGAGGCAGATGAGAGGGGAAGAGTGGGCAGCATCGGGAGTCCCCCTGCCCCAGCCTCCAGCTGCGTGACTGTCTGCAGATGTCTAATGACCAGGGATAGAGGTCAAGCTCCAGCGGACACTTTGAAAGAGTTCTGATGACTGTAATTATTCACCCACACTTTGACCCAGCACACAATAAAGGGCATCAGTTAGGCAACTAGTATTCTCCCCGTCAGACACCAGTGGGTCCCATTAAAACCCTATGCACACTGCCACAGCATTATTCATATGAGTGTGCACTCGGCTGAGAATGAAACACACACACACACACACACACACACTCTCTACAAAATGCAACACAACACATATAACACACCAGGCTGTTTTTCCGACTGCACAGGAATACATTGTCCTGCAGGTTTGGTCCTTCTAGGGATCTACAGATTATATCATTCACAGATACATGTTTCCCTCCTGGTACCTGAGCATAGATGGTAGATATACACATTTGTGGGTGCGTATCTAGGTAAGGAAAGATAGAACCATCTGAAGGCTCAGGTTTGGATTCACTGTTTCTAAACCAGGCTTGCCGTGATCACGTGACTAGAATGGCACCAGTGTCTAACAAGACAACAATGTGGTCTAGTGGAAGGAGCAAGGTCCTGCGAAGCAGGAGTCCTCTAATCCCGACTCTGCCACTCACCTTGAACCCGGGCAAGTCATTCAACTTCTCCCTACCTCAATTTATTCAACAGACCATATACTGAGCCTTGACATTTCCCCTTCAAGGTTTCTAGAAACTAAACTTCAGCCTGTCTTGCATTGGGATTCAGATCTATTTCAGTAACTGAGGGAGAGCAGGCTTTGGGGATGGAGTTTGGCCCCCAGGATTCTGTGCGGTACTAAATTTGACCAGATGGGACCGGGGGGGAGGGAGAGGGGAGAGGGTGTGGAGATGGGTGACTAGTGAGTACCCCAGGCCCTGGACAGATTTACTCCCTGTCCCGCCCCTTATCCTGGCCTTAACACCTCATCCTAGCAATTCTCTCTCAATCGCTCAATCAACTGGTGCTTCTTATTGGGCACTTACTATGTGCAAAACACTGTAGTAGGCACTTGGAATAGTACAACACAAAATAATTGAAAGACATGATCCTTGTCATCAAGGTGCTTACAGTCTGTGGGAAGCCTGTACTGTCTATCATGGGCTTCCACGCCCCAAGCTTTTCATGAATCCACCAGTGGACAGTGGGGAGTGGATGCTCCAGCCCTCCCAGCCATTAAGGTTGGCACTTTCCAGAAAGAGACCACTGACTTCTCCATGGCCAGACTGACCCAGCCCATCTGTCTGTCTGTCTGCCCGCCCGCCCTTCGATTCCATCCCGATTGGATATTTATGAAGCGTCGGTTTCCCGCTGTGCTGAGGAATGGGGCAATCATCAATAAAACTGGTGGTAATTTGAAAGTCGATAAATAATGAATAGGAATATCAGCCATTTATCATTTCATTGGAGTCAGGGGGGAGAAGGAAAAATATATTCCGCAGAATTCTCTCCCCTGTTTGATTAATCTGGGGCCTGGAAGGCCGATAAACCAGCAGCCGTCGGAGCCTGCAGAGGCGACGTCTGTCTGGAATCAAAGATCATCAGCTCCCAGAGCTGGAAGGGTGGGGGAGAGGGGGCCACGGGGAGTCATCACAGCCAGTCCCCTGCCACAACTGGGCCTGGCTGAGGCTCAGGCAAAAAAGAGGACCTCTCATTCTGAGGAAGGCTCTGAGGAAGGAGTTGCCCTGGTTCTCTCAGCAACTTGGGCCTGGGTCTCTCAGATTCTGTCTGGTAGCCAGGGACTGTGGAGTTGGAGGGCAGAGGGGATGAGCACGGTGCTCTCTGCCTGAAGACATTGCAGTCAGGCATCTTACATGTGCATGGTTCTCTGATGTAAGTGATGACTTTCTCCTCCTCCTCATTCTTTTTCTCTTCCTCCTCTTCCTTCTCTTTCTTGTTCTCCTCTTCCTTCTCTTTCTTGTTCTCCTCTTCCTTCTCTTTCTTGTTCTCCTCTTCTTTCTCTTCCATCTCTTTCTTGTTCTCCTCTTCCTTTTCTTTCTTGTTCTTTTCTTCCATCTCTTCCTTCTCATTCTCCTCCTCCTTGTCCCTCTACCTCTTCTTTTTCCTCCTCCTCCTCTTCTTCTTCCTCCTCTTTCCCTTCATTCTTCCCTTTCTCCTGATTTTCTCTCTTTTCCTTCTCTTTCTTTCATATTTTAGATCCCTTCTCACCCACCCTTCCAGAGTCTTTCAGGCTCCTCTGAAGCAGGGAGACAAGATATCAAACTCCTTTTAACAAGGAGAAACTGAGGCCTGGGGAAGAGGAAGGGATATAGGAGGAAGCCTATGGCATAGCCAAGGAAGCCTATGACATAGCCAACATTTGAAAAATCTTTGAGGCCAGGGATTATGTCTAGTACAGTGCTCTGCATGCAGCAAGTGCCCAATAAATACTATTGAATGAGGTACTGATAGACCGTGAGAGAGAGGACTAGAAAGGAATATAAACAGAGATTGAGGATCAAAGGGTAGGTCTGGGAGAAACAGAGATTAGGAGGGAAACAGAGAGAGAAGGAGAGTGAAGTAAAGAGAAGAGTTGGAAAGTAGCAGGGTAGGGGAAGGAAGAGGAGAGACAATGGGTGGGTACCTAGTTGTACTGTACACTTCCAAGTGCTTAGTACAGTGCTCTGCCCACAGTAAGCACTCAATAAATACCATTGATTGAGACTTTAAGCTCGTTGTGGGCATGGAATGTATCTGTTTATTGTTCTATTATACTCTCTCAAGTGTTTAATATAGTACTCTGTACACAGTAAACACTCAATAAATATGATGGAATGAATGAACTGAAAGAAGCCTGGGGGGAAGCAAGAGGAAGAGAGGGTTTGGGTGGGGGCAGGGAGTATGCAACACAGGGAGGAGTTATCAACCAACCAAGCTAAAACTCAGAAAGTTTTGGCCGGGGAAGATGATCAGTCCTAAGGATTTTCCAAGGGGCTGACTTTTGAGCATGTTGTATCAGACAAGTCGGGCCATCAGCTGGAGCCAGGCTCACGGACTTCCTCTCATGAGCTGGAATTCCAGGGGAATTCTGGCCTCTCGCCCCTGGCTGGTGGAAGTGGGCTGAAAGGTGGGTTTGGGGGGGGCCATATGGGGCAGTTGGGCACAGGGAGACATTTGGGATGCGCAGAGGTAGCCCTTGACACCACCATCCAGTAAGCAAGGAAAGGCCAGCAAATGAGCAAGACATTGGGGTGCAAGTTGGGTGCCATTTCCTGGGAAGAGAACCATGATGATTTGAGCTACTTGGGTAGAAGCACACTAACTGGGCCTTTCCAATATCACCCAGATCTCCTCCCATTCCCCAATCCCAATGGTGCCATGTTTCATTGGCTTCTTTCCTGGGTCTGGAAATGGGGGAAGAGTCTTGTCTGTGGGAGTTTGAGGTCTCAGCTGAGATTCTGCGTTGCTAAAGGTGACCCTTCCAGTCCATCAGAAGCCTGTGAATGGGTTAAAAAAATCTGCCAACTTACATATCGTTGGCTCTTTAACTTGCATGGTGGTATAGTACCCACTCCCTACAGGGTGTAAACAAGCAGTGACCACTCTGATGGATTAGAAGCCCCCAGAGCTGTGAGTCCAAGAGAAATGGCAGGAGAAGAGCCACCTGTTCTCCTCAAAGCCCATCCTGACTCATTTCAAGGTGCTGCCGGCCCTATAAGCTGCTCCCTGACCACCTCCAGGTTATGGGTCTTATGTGTCTGCCCTCCAGGCCCCACTGGGAGGAGAGGATGGACATGACCAGTGACCAGCCCCAAGTGAGCTCAGAGGTCAGTCCAACAGAGTTGGATGACATGATTCCTGCTCACAAGGAGCTTATAGTCTAGAGGGGGAGATGGAAATTAAAATAAATTATGGCTATGTATACAAGAGCTAAGGGGTTGAGGGGGGGTTGAGGTGGGTCAAGTGCTTTAGGGGTACAGATATGAGTGCACAGGTGATGCAGGGGGAGGGTGAGTTGAGGAAAGGGAGGGTGAGTTGAGGAAATGAGCTGTGTCAGAGAAGGCTTCTTGGAGATGTGACTGTAAAAGAAGGGGCAGAGAGGTGGTGGTTATCTTCCCAACAAGACTGGAAACTTCTTGAAGGCAGAGGGACCTGTCTTTTACTTCCACTGTATCCTCTTAGGCACCTAGTACAGAGCTTTTGTGCACAGAAGGCTCACCACACAGTGTTCTAGACATAGGAAGAGCTCAGTAAATACTCAGATGATGATGATGAGGAGGAGGGTGAAGGTTGTGGGGGTAAACCACCCAGCTTTCCTGGCAGAGCTCAGGTGGACAGAGAGGAAGACCAGCAGCAAGCTTGTGGAGAGGGCTCCCCTAAAGAATTCCCAAGTCTCCTGGGATGGCAGTTGGCATGCTGGAAGTTGGAAGCCTCTCATTTCTTCTCACCTGACTGTAGGATGGCAACCTCGGGAGACCCTGGCTTTGGGACCCTGGTGTGGGGACCCTCGTCTGGAGACCTTAGCATGGAGGCCCTAGCATGGGGACTCTGATGTGGGCATCTTAGTGTGGGGACCCTTGCATGGGGACCCTGACGAGGTTGCTGATTTTGGTTACGTGGCTGATCTCCGCCGGTGAGAGTTTAGCAACAGGCAGCAGGAGAGCCCAGGCAGAATTGGAGACAACGCGGGCCATTTCAGCAGAAATCTAGCTGGGAAACCTACGTTTTCCCAATGCAGTCACCACTTTTACTTCCCTACATACGGCTCCCTACATACGGCTGTCTTTACAAGTCTACAGTCTGCGGGAACAACAGATGAAGTGTGAGGTCACGGAGGAATGGGGTCATGACCACCGTACTGAGAGAGGGCTGGGGATGGGCCATAGGGTAAGCCTCACGTCCCTTCCGGTAACCCATTAGCATCCACTTCTCCATGAGTTGATCCAGATCCCCCATGGGCCTGGGTGCCTTTTCAACTTGACAGCTTCTGCTGAGTGAAGGAGTAGTCTCTTTGGGTTTGAAGTAGCAGTGGTGCTGCTTCAGCTTAGCCAGCCCACTCTTTCAGGGCAATTATTGACCTCAACCTGACCTTTCTCTGCTGGAATAATAATAATAATTAATAATAATAATAGTAATTTAGTATTAGTTAAGCACCTACTTTGTGCCAAGAACTGCACTAAGTGCTGGGGTAGTTATGAGTTAATCAGGTCCCACAAGTAGAAGGGGCAACTGGTATTGAATCCCCCATTTTTGCTCATGAGGTACTTGAACCTCCCTCTAGTCTGTAAACTCATAGTGGGCAGGGAATGTGTCTGTTATATTGTTATATTGTACTCTCCCAAGTGCTTAGTATAGTGTTCTGCACACAGTAAGCGCTCAGTGAATACAACCGAAGGATTGAGATCCAGAGAAGTTAAGTGACTGGCCCAAGGTCACACAGCAGGCAATTGGCGGAGCCAGGATTAGAACCCAGATTCTCTGGGTCTGAGGTCCGTGTGCTATCCACTAGGCCATGCTGCTTCCCAAGAATCCCAGCCTTCCCAGTCTATCTTCATTCCGTAGAGTGTCTCCATCTCCTTGTCTTCTTGATTGCCCTTTTCTGTCCTCCTCTAGTTGACGGTATATAGGAGGAAGACACTGGGAGGGATTGAGTGACCCAGGGCCTGAAAGTCTCACATGAGAAAGGACCTAGTGGGGGTGGAGTTGGGGGAAATCAGTTTCATGGCCCTGCAGGGAACTTCGCCTGTGGAAACCTTGAGAAGAACTAGCAGGGAGAGCAGAAGGTGGCCCTATCGACAAGGAAACGATGGTCCCAGATGTTTGGGGAAACAGGAGGTGGCGTTAACATTCATCAAGCGTAAGGTGTATCGGAAGCTTGCGGAGGCCCTAGGATCGATTGATTCTGGGGACTGATACAGTAAACGCAATTTGTTTTAATTAAGGCTATGGCCTATTGCATAATTCACGGGGCACCAGCTGGAAGGACTGCACAAGGCAGTTTGGGAGAATTATAAGTCGTTCTCATCAATTCCATTAATGGTAATATGACGAATGTGGCAGGGAGTGGAGAGAGAAGGAATGGAGGTACAGGTTGGGGGAGAGGAAAAGGAGATGAGAGAAAAAGGAGGAGGGGTAGGAGGAGGGGGAAGAGAAGGAGGAAGAAGTGAAGGAGGTGGAGATGGAGGAAGAGGTGAAGGAGGAGGAAGAGAAGGAGGAGGTGGAGGAGTTGGAGGAGGAGGAGGCGGAAGAGTAGCAGCAGCAGCCCTGGTCTCACTTGGGGCCCTCTAATCTCCTTTGCCTTCAGCTCTTCACTCCTCCCTGCTGTCCTCCTTCAGGAACATGGATTTTCTTCTGTGTTTGTCTCTTGGGGTGGCAGCCTGGTGCCTACCTCCTCCCCGCCATCAGGACCATCCCTGCCTTCACAATGAGTGGATAAATAACTAAGATCAGCTTTCTGACTCTTGATGACCTGGGGCAGTAAGGGGAGGGACAGGGACAGCACAGAAATCCCTTTTCCCCTCAGAGAGTCTCCAAACCCCAGCCCCTTGCTGTTTTTTCACCTCCTTCCTCCACCAGCCAGGTCTTACCAGCTGCTGACTTCCACCCCAGAGGTGGCTACATGACCATGAGGGTTTGAGGGTCTCTATCTAGAAAGGCTACAGGCTATCTCTGAGGAGTTGGGCAGAGGTATTCCTGGGAGTGGTTCTCCTTCTCTCCCTCCTTTCCCCTTCCGTCTGTCTGGGATACGCACCCTCAGCTACCCAAGGTCACATCTGAGGGAAGATGGCCTCTCCAGAAACACTCAAAGTCCCCTTCTTCACCCCAACTTCCTCAGCTGCCACATAGTAAGATATTGATTGCCTATGGAGGTGGTCTGCTTCTGAGAGAAAAGGGACTAGGAAGGTCAAAAGCTAACTATTGGTTGGGAAACACCCCCGGTAATGGAGGCGATTTGACATCACAGCTCTCCCGTTTATTGCTCCAACAGTGCTTTTTTCTTCTTCCCTTCTCTCTTTCTGCTCCATCTTCGCCAAGCTGGCTGGCACACTGACCCCTGTCTTGGAGCAGACTGCTCCCGAATACCCTCGTCCTGTCTCTCAGGGTTGCAACCAAGGACTGGGGGCAGGGCACAGGGGAGCAGGGGGACTCACCCACACCCCCTCTAGTAATCCCTGTTCTAGAGATAACCCTCACCCTCTTCTTCCACACACCAGCTGACTTGTCATAGGGCTTCCTCCCTCCCTCCAAGTTCCTCTGATCTTGGACCCAGAAACTGGAGAGGGGTGGTGCCTTAAATGGGGAGTCCTTTGGTGACTTAAATCATCTCAACTGCATCCAATAATTCAATTGATTTTTCAATTTTTTTTGAGCTATCACTATGTGCAGAGGACTATACTAATCAGTTGGGAGAATACCATAAAATAGAGTTGGTAGACATGATCCCTGCTCTCATGGAGTTTGCAGTCTAGCTGGGGAGACAGACATTCAATCCCTGGGAGTGTTGGCATGCAGTGTCAGGCAGCCTCCGCTTTCCCAAATGGCCAGCAATATCAGTGGTATCCTGTTTGTCTGTGCTTGAGTGAGATGGAGTGGGCCCTGTTCCCATTCTGACCCCTGACTAGAAGCTGATCTCTTCCCAGCCATCCCAGTCTCCAGCATGGTCAGAACCCTTCTCCCCCCATGCTCTGAGGCCCTGCTCTCCCTTTCCCTTCTGCTAATCCCCTCACACCCTTTCTTTCCTCTGTCAAGGCCAAGTGGAGGCCACTTCCTCTAGGAAGCCTCCCCTGATTCACCCTACCATCCTTCCAGCACAATCTGTGACCCCCTCTGTTCTCCTCAACTTCCTCCTGTGGTACTGGGGAAAAAGCCAGTGGCTGGCCAGTCTGCCCAGTCCAGGGCTGTCCAGCCTGGGAACTTTGCTCCTGTGTGTGGCATTGGGGTGGAGAGGATTTATTCCGTCATGGGACTTGGGTGAACTGGGTTCTTTGGAGTTCTCAGTCATTGACAGGACCTCTGGCTGCCCCTAGGGCTTTGGTGCCTGGTCCTGGCAACCAACTAGGCTACAGCCACGAGGTGTACAGAATGGGCAGGTGGCTTGGCTGCAGAAGAGGGTTAGCAAAAGGCATATTGGGTCCCTGGCCCCCTCCCTGCTACCTGAGAAGCCCTGCTCCCTAATAGCCTTCCACTGCTTCACACTGATCTTCCACCCCTGTAGACTGCAAGCTCCTTGTGGACAGGGATCGTGTCTACCAACTCTGTTTTATTGTACTTACCTAAGTACTTAGTACAGTGCTCTGCACACAGTTGATGCTCAAAAAATACCATTGAGTCACATGCAAAGGATTAATTTGGGGCCTGGAAACAAAACACCCCGTTCTTATGAAAACAGAGTGCTTCTATTTGGATTCTGATTTCTCTCAGCATGGGACAATCAGCTGGGGGCTTCAGGGTGTGTGTGTGTGTATATGTGGGTGTCTTTTTGTCTCCCCCATCAATTGCCAGCCCTCCATGGGCAGGAACCATGTCATATCCTCTCTGTATGTGTGTGTGTGTGTGTGTGTGCTCTGTCTCCCTAACAGACTGCCAGCCTCTTCCCTGTCTCCACCTCCAGCCCCCTGCCTCAAGTCCCCACACTCAGACGGATGCCAAACTGCTTCCCAACTACACATCTCCAAGCTGAAATGCAGAACCTGAGACAGCCCCTGGCCCTGAGCAATCAATAAACAAAGCCAACCCCACAGGAGTTCTACTCCCTCAAGCTCTTAATACAATGCCATGCACAGAGTAAGTGCTCAGTAAATACCTTTGGTTGATTGATTGAAGTTAGAACTCAACACTATGAGAAGCAGTGTGACCTAGTGGAGGGAGTATGGGATCGAAGTAAGAAGGACCTGTGTTCTAATTCTGATTCCACCACCTGTTGACTTTGAGATCTCAGGCAAGTCATTTAGGTTTTCTGTGCCTCAGTTACCTTATCTGTACAAGGTGGATTAAGACTGTGCCCAACTCAATTGGCTTGCATCTACCCCAGCGCTTAATACAGTTCCTGGCACATAGTAAGCCCTTAACAAATACCATTAAAAGAATAAAACAAAACCCATGTGTTGCAACAGCCCTCAGGCCTCTGCTGGAGTAAGTTTTTCTCTCTCAGACCAGTTGGAGATTGGTTTGCTGCCTGGACCCCAGGTCTGCAGGCAGGGGCTGACTGGCTCTCCTTTCCCCTTTCCCCCTTTCTCCCTCTCTCTACTCCCTTCTTGCCTCTCCTCTGTCCCTTCTTTCCTCTCCCCTCTCCCTTCTTACCGCTGCTCTGTTCCATCTATTATTTCCCTTATTTCCTCTCCTCTGTCCCATCTCCCATCTCCCTTCTTGCCTCTCCTCTGTCCCCTTCCCTTCTGCCTTGTTGCCCCTCTTGGTTCCCTCTCACTTCTCCCCTCACCTCTCTCCCCTCTCCTTTCTTGCCTCTCCTCTGTCTCCTCTCCTCTGTCCCTTCTCTCCACTCCTCTCTCCCCTCTCCCATGTCCCTTCTCACCTCTCCTCTGGCCCCCTCCCTTCTCAACTCTCCTCTTTCCCATCTTGCATCTTCCTTCTGGCCTCTCCTCTGTCCCCTCTCTCTTCTCCCTTCTGCCCTCTCCTTTGTTCTCTCTTCCATCTCCCTACTTGCTGCTCGTGTGTCCCCCCCTCCCTTTTCACCTCTCCTATGTCCCCTCTCCCATCTTCTTTCTCCCATCTTCCTTCTTCCTTCTCTTCTGTCCCCCCTGTGGACTCCCTTCTTATCTTTCCTCTGTCCTCTCTACCATCTCCCTTCTTGTCTCTTCTCTGTCCTCTCTACCATCTTTCTTGCCTCTCCTCTGACCCCTCTCCCTTCTCCCTTCTCCCTTCTCCTCTGTCTCTTGTCTGCTCTCTTCTCTCCCTTCTCCCATCTCCCCCAGCGCCGGGCACTGTGCATACTTGCCGGGAGGCGACAATCTTGCTAAACGACAGCGTAAAGGGCACAGACATCGGCGGTGTTGGCAATGTAAATTGGGCCTTTCTCGGCGAGGGAAGCCGTGGAGACGCACGTTAATGGCAGGTTTATATTAACATTTGCATTAGGGAGGAAATTGAAAGATTGCATTGTTTGCATACGTTATGTAAACTGATTTAATATCTGGGCTTGCGCACATTTCCCCAGCTCTGGCTGGGGAATACATTTCCTGCGGAAGCCTAGGGCCCAGCTTTGACAGCCCTGGTGGTGCCTGGGGCTCAGAGCCCTCCCTCACATGCATGCCGGCTGAGGGGATGATCAAGGAGGCATAGGAGGGGGGAGGAACCCCCAGGACTAGAGAGGCTTGAACTCCCTCCTGGAGGCAGGGGGCTGGTGCCAGTGACCTTCCTGGATGCCTTCAGGTTCTTGGGTTTTGGGATTGCACTCTGTCCTTCGTGACGATTTCTACAATGTGGTGAAAGTCCAGGGATAAGGGTTAAGCGGTCACCAAACCCTAGAATCCTGGGAGAGAGAGGCCTCCAGTGTTTCTCTGGCCAGTCTTTTGCTTTACATTGTACACTCCCGAGAACTTAACACAGAACAAGTGCTCAGTAAATACAATTGACTGCCTGAGTACAACAAGTAAGCATCTATCCGAAGCCTCCTTCTTGTCTCCCTAGCCACCAGCTTCCTGCTCAAATCCTTCCAACTACCTGGAATTCTGTCCTCCTCTTCACATCCATCAGAACATTGGTCTCCCCATCTTCAAAACCTTTCTGAAATCTCATCTCCTCCAGGAGGCCTTTTCTGATCAATTTCTCATCTTTGCAACCTATTTCTCCACACACTGTCACTTCAATACTTCCTCTTACCTAGCACTTCAGCACTCACAACCCTCCCTAGCCCTTATGTACATTTCCTTACACTTTGGTTGCTTCCCCCTACCTGTAACTTATTTTTGTGCCTGTCTCCCCTGCTAACTGTAAGCTCCTTGAGTGCATGGTCATGTCTACTAATTCTACTTTGTCTCCTAAACACTTAGTAGAGTGTTCTGGACAGAAGAAATGCTCAGTAAATACCACTGATTGATTGATTGATTTCCCAGTGTCTTGGGAAAGTGGATGGAGTGGCTGGGAATCAATCAATCGATCAATCATTCAGAAGGATTTATTTACCACTTCCTGTGATCAGAGCCCTGCACTAAGTCCTTGGGAGAGTTCATTATAATAGAGTTGGTAGACACAATTCCAGCTGACAAGGAGTTTACAGTCCAAAGAGGGAGAGAGACGTTAAAATGCATTACAGTTAGGTAAAATACCACAATCTTAGGATTAGTACCCCTGATTCAGTCTTGATTTGGAAGCTGACAGATGGTCACTCCTCTAATGCCTTCCTACTCACTGTACCTCGATCTCGTCTATCTCACCACCAACATCTCACCCACATCCTCCCTCTGGCCTGGAACTCTGGAGTTATCTGATGGACAACTATTCTTACCCCCTTTCAAAGCCTTTCTGAAGGCACATCTCCTCCAAGAGGCCTTCCCTGACTTAGCCCTCATTTCCCCTTCCCCCATTCCCTTCTGCCTCACCCTTGCACTTGGATTTGCTCCCTTTATTCACCCCTCCCTCAGCCCAACAGCACTTAGGTTCATACCCCTAATTTATTTATTTCTATCAATGTTTGTCTCTCCCTCTAGACTGTAAGCTTGTCTTGAGTATGGAATGTGTCTACCAACTCTGTTATATTGTATTCTCCCAAGTGCTTAGGACAGTGCTCTGCACAAAGTGCTCAATAAATTCAATTGATTGATTGATTGACTGGCTGAAATAAGCTTTAAGGGGTAGGGCTAAGAACCTTTAAAGGTCTTTCTGGTAGAGCTGGAACAGGTTGTAACAAGAGACAGACCAGGTGTTTGGTGACAGGAATCACCTTATGGACTAGCCCAACCACCTCCCTGCTCTGGAGTTGTGTCTACCAACTCTGTTATATTGTCCTCTCCCAAATGCTAGCCACAGTTCTCTCCACACAGTACATAGTGGATAGAGCACAGGCCTAGGAGTCAGAGATCATGGATTCTAATCCTGGCCCTACCACTTGTCTGCTGTGTGACTTTGGGTGAGTCACTTCGCTTCTCTGTGCTTCAGTTACCTCATCTGTAAAATGTAATTGAGACTGTGAACCCACATGGGACAGGGATTGTGTCCAACCTAATTTGCTTGTATCCACCCCAGCGCTTAATAATAGAAAAATGTAGAAAAATGATCCAGGCAGCAGAGTAAAGTATGTGGAATGGAGTGGGGAGAGATAGGAGGCAGAGAGGTCAGCAAAGAGGATGATGCAGTAATCAAGGAGGGATAGGAGAAGTGCTTAGTTTAACCTGGCAGTAGCTTGGATGGAGAGGAAAGGGAAAATTTTAGTGATGTTGTGAAGGTTGAACTGACAGGATTTAGGGGCAGATTGAATATTGTGCATTGAATGAAAGAGGTGAGTCAAGGGTAACACCAAGGTAACACTGCCTCTCCCTTTCCATCACTGTGTCTCTCTCCCTCTAGACTGTAAACTCCCTCTAGGCTATAAACTCATTGTGTCTGTTATATTATTGTGTTGTACTCTCTCAAGTGCTTAGTACAGTGCTCTGCACACTGTTAATACTCAATAAATATGGTTGACTGACTTACTGCCTCTCTGTCCCTCTCAATCTCATTCTGTTTTACTGCCTCTCTGTCTGTCTTCTCCATTTCTCTTTGTCTCATTGTGTCCCTGTCCCCCTCAATTCACCTCTCTCTGCCTCACTGGCTGTCCCTTTCCTTCTTTCTCTTGTCTAATCTCCACCCCTATTAATCTCTCCACTTCACTGTCTCCCTAACTAAGCTTCATCTCTGTTGTATTGGACACTCCCAGTTGCTTAATACAGTACTGTGCACATAGTAAGTGTTCAATAAATACAATAAATACATTGATTACTCTGTGTCTCGCTGTCTCTCCCTTTTTGTGTATCTCAGTGTTTCTCTGCCCCTCCCACTCTATCTCTCTTTCTCTCTGTGTCTGAAAATAATAATAATTATGGTTCTTGTTGAGTTCTTACTATGTGCCAGGCACTGTTTTAAATCCTGGGGCTAATCAGATTGGACACAGTCCCTGTTGCACATGGGGCTCACACTCTAGCGGTTAGGAGTTCTAGTGGTTAGGATTTGGTGAACTCCTCACTCTAGGCTTCAAGGCTCTCCATCACCTTGCCCCTTCCTACCTCTCCTCCCTTCTCTCTTTCTACCGCCCACCCCGCACGCTCTGCTCCTCTGCCGCCCACCTCCTCGCCGTCCCTCGGTCTCGCCTATCCCGCCGTCGACCCCTGGGTCACGTCCTCCCGCGGTCCCGGAACGCCCTCCCTCCTCACCTCCGCCAAACTGATTCTCTTTCCCTCTTCAAAACCTTACTTAAAAATCACCTCCTCCAAGAGGCGTTCCCAGACTGAGCTCCTCTTCCCCCTCTACTCCCTCTGCCATCCCCCCTTTACCTCTCCGCAGCTAAAGCCTCATTTTCCCCTTTTCCCTCTGCTCCTCCACCTCTCCCTTCCCATCCCCACAGCACTGTACTCGTCCGCTCAACTGTATATATTTTCGTTACCCTATTTATTTTGTTAATGAATTGTACATCGCCTTGATTCTATTTAGTTGCCATTGTTTTTACGAGATGTTCTTCCCCTTGACGCTGTTTAGTGCCATTGTTCTTGTCTGTCCGTCTCCCCCGATTAGACTGTAAGCCCGTCAAACGGCAGGGACTGTCTTTATCTGTTGCCGACTTGTTCATCCCAAGCGCTTAGTACAGTGCTCTGCACATAGTAAGCGCTCAATAAATACTATTGAATGAATGAATGAATGAATGAATTTGGTGCTTTCACTGCCACAGCCTCGGTTTGATTTCTGGTCAGGGAAAATTATTTTGAGAAGCATTTTACAGATGAGGTAACAGAGACCCAAAGAAATTAAGAAACTTGCCCAAGGTCATACAGCAGATATATGGTGGAGCTGAAATTAGAACCCAGGTTCTTTTGATTCCTAGGCCCGTGCTCTATCCACTAAGCTTCTTCTCATCAAAGAGATCTCTCTCCTTTGGTCTAGCATCTCTCTCCTCCTCCCTCCCTGTGTCCAGCCTGAGCTCAGTCCATCTCTGACTCCTTACCTCAGCTTCCCCTGCGTCCCCCAAGTTGATGAGGGCCTACCCTGTTGCCATGGCAACTTGGCGGGTCCAAACTTTCTCATTTTAGAGAAGGACACATAGACCCCGCTCAGCGGATCAATTATTTAGAGGCCGTGCTCGGCCGTGGCTCCAGCTCCATAATAAAACCTTGAATTATTCATCCAGACTGGAGCCGCCTTGATTAGAATTCGGGAAGTCAAGAGGAGCTGGGCAGGCCCCTGCATCTCGGCCGGCCCCTCCCCCGTATGTCTGGCCGGTGCTCCCCAGAACTGGTTCTGGTCATCCAGGGACCAGGGGAAAGCCACATTCCATAGGGGAACTTCCTCATTCTGGAGCTGATGCGGGCCTGGAAACTTTTGCGTGGAGTCCTGGGGGAATCAAATTTGCTTAGGTCAGTCTGAGCTTTCTGCAAACAGCAAAGTTGTAAATCCCACCCCCACTCCCACCCCCTTTACGTGGCTCAGTGGAAAGAGCCCGGGCTTTGGAGTGAGAGGTGATGGGTTCGAATTCCATCTCTGCCACTTGTTAGCTGTGTGACTGTGGGCAAGTCACTTAACTTCTCTGTGCCTCAGTTCCCTCATCAGTAAAATGGGGATGAAGACTGTGAGCTTCACATGGGACAACCTGATTAGCCTATATCTACCCCAGCGCTTAGAACAGTGCTCTGCAAATAGTAAGCACTTAAAAGCCAACATTATTGTTATTATTATTTACCTTCCAGAGTCTTCCCATTCTCAGAACTCCATCCTTTCCTCTTTCCTCCTCTGGTCTCACTACTTGCTAATTTGCTTCTTGTGTGAAGGCAGCCTCTGTGTGCATCTGTCTTGTGGCTTTGTGACTGTGTACATTGGCACGTGTGTGTCTGTGGGGTTGTGATTTTGTTTGGGTGTGTAAGGCTGTGTGGGTGTGTGTGGCCATATGTGCTTGTCACACTGGTAGTTTTAGGGGAAACTTTGGGAGTGTGTATGAACATCTGGTTATATTTGTACAGGTGTATGTGCTCATGTGCACACATAGAGTTTCTAAGTGTGGTGTTTACACCTGCAGGTTTAAGGGAAACTTCTTTGGGTATTCGTGTGTATGAACACCTGTCTAGTTGTGTGTGTGTGTGTGGTGCTTACACCTACAGGTTTAAGAGAAACCACTTTGGATTTTTGTGTATATGAAAAACTCTATATTTGAGTGTGTGTGTGTGTGTGTGTGTGTGTGTGTGTGTGTGGTGTTTATCCCTTCAGGTGTAAGGGAATCTTCTCTGGGCACTTGTGAGTATTTCTGAGCGTCTACCTATATATGTATACTCTGTGTGTGTGTGTGTGTGTGTGTGTGTGTCTCTGTTTGTATCTGTCTGAGATGTAATGTTTGGGGGAGGGTGATGTCTGCGTGGATGAGTCCTGAATCCCACCTGCTCAGGGGAGGAGCAGGGACAGGGGTGGGATTGTGTGTGCGTGCCTGAGTGTCATATCCCACTGGACTGTAAGATTCTTGTGGGCAGGGAACATGTCTACCAACTCTATTGTACTGTCCTTTCCCAAGCTTTTAGAATAGTCTTCTGCACCCAGTAAGGGCTCAATAAATACCACTGATGGACAGATTTACACCTGCAGGTTTGGTTAAGCCTCCTCTGGGGTGGGGATTGTCTGTGCGGTTGAGCCTTGAAGGGGCAAGAATTTCATCCTTCATCAGGTCCATTCCAAATCCCATCCCACTCATTCCTCAGGGGAGGAGCAGAGATGGGGTGAGGGTATGAGGAGGAGGGGAAGCGGGAGGAACAGGGAAGTGGAGGAGAGTGAGGTGTGCAGCTGGAGCAGAGGGAGTCTGGGGGAGGCAACTGGGTGGCCTCGCCTGCAGTCTGCCCGAGGGTAAGGTGTCAGTGCAACAGCAGCAGCAGGCGGAGGAGGATGAGGAGGGGGCCAGGGACAGAATTCAGGGCCATCCCCATGGCCAAGGTCTCCTTCACATGTGTGTACATTTGAGGTTGGGTGTGAATGTGTGTGTGTGTGAGAGAGAGAGAGAGAGAGAGAGCTGGCACAGAGACCCCACTATATATTTGCTGCCCCAAACTTCATCCCAAACAGCACAAGAAACTAACGCAGGAGGGCTTGGCCCTAAAGAGAGAGGAGGGATGGAGACAGAAAGTATGAGAGACAGAGAGACAGGGACAGAGACAGGCAGAGACAGATAGTGAGTTAGATGGAGACACAGAAAGCCAGAGACAGGCAGTGACCCAGATGGAGACACAGAGGGACTGAAACAGGCAGAGACAGCCAATGAGTCAGACAGAGACATACAGAGAGTCAGAGAGATGATAGAGACAGAGAACAGAGAGATACAGAGATGGACAGAGTGATACAGAGATGGACAGAGAGGCAGAAGGGCAGAGAAAGAGGCAGGGATAGAAGGACAGTGAGTCAGAGACAGACAACAGAAAGAAACAGAGGCAGATAGATAGAGACAGAGGTTGAGTTGAAAAGAGTTCTGTGGAAAGAGGAGCTGAAAAAGACATCAAAACAGATCAAAGCCCCTCATGATAATGAAGGGGAAAATGGAAGAGAGTTAAGGTTTGAGGGGGGGGGGTGGGCTGGGTGTTGGGTGTTGGGTAGGAGGCGAGAGAAATCTTTCTCCACAAGCACTCGGATGGAAATTAAGCTTCTTAGATCTGTCTCAAAGATATTCTGTTTGATCTTCCATTCTCCCGTCTGATTATCCGGACCCTTTTGATGTTGTTCGTCCTGTCTGCCTCCCACCTGCCAGCCCCTCTCCCCCAGACTCTCTCCCCAAACCCCTCTCCCCCCACACTCTCTCCCTTTGGCCCCTCTTCTCAGAGCTTCTCCCCCCAGCCCCTCTCCCCCTAGACCATCTCCCCCAGCCCTTCTCTCACTAGACCATCTCCCCCAGCTCCTCTCTGCAGCACCTCTCCCCAGCTCAAACACTGTATTAAGCCCTTAGTTAGATACAAGAGAATCCAGTGTTCTCCTCACTGGAGGCAGAAGGATGGCTTGGATGACACCTCAGCCCTGGAATTCCAGGATCCTCTTTGGGTCATGGTGACGTGGCCCAATCTTAAACCCATATAGTTGCTGCCAGGCCAATGGGGCTGTCCCAGGAGCTTCCTTGGTCTTGGCAATTGTGCCCACTCCAAGCTGCCCAAATTCCCTCCTGCCCCCTCAGCTCTTAAAATCAATCCTCCTTCTATCACCCTAGGGCAGAGAGGGTTGTCAAAGTACACTATTCAGCCCGTATTTACGGAGCCTTGGCTTCCAGCAACACTTTCCTACCCAGAGACAGTTCCCTGCCCTCCTTGCCCACAGAACATTTGCTACTTACAGAGGGGGACTGAGCCACTGGTGGTCTAGAAGCCATCAGAAAAGGAGCAGCTCTTTACAAGCAAAAGCTCCATAAGGAAAGAGAGACAGAAAGGCAAAAAAGGGAAACAATACCAGGTGCCGCAAACACTGAACATAGTAACACAGCTAGGGATAATGATTTTGCATGCACAATGGGGGTGAGGCTGTGGATTCCACATTGGTCTTTCCTGCCACACACTAAAATGTGAACTGTACTGTCAGTGGTGACTTCTTTGATTGAGAAAGACAACTATTTATGTAAGCATTAGGGAGAACACAATAAAGTGACAAAGCATAAACCCTTGCTAAAGGGGAAAAGAGAACAGGTATAGAATCCCTATTTTACAGATGAAGAAACTGAGACACAGAGGAGTTAAGTGACTTAAGTCTCACAGCAGGTAAATAATGGAGCTGGAATTAGAACCTAGGTCTCCCAACCCACAGGTCTGCATTCTTCTTGTTGATAGTGCCAGAATGGAGAACAGAAACAATTCAGGGGTGTGTCAGATTTTATATTAATGTCCATCTCCTTCTCTAGAATGTAAGCTCAATTTGGGCAGGGAATTTATCTGATAACTGTGCTGTACTGTGCTCTCTGAAGTACATCATACAGTGCTCTGAACACAGTTAAATGCTCAGTAAATATCATTGATTGACTGATTTCACATTAAACTTCCTTTAACAGTGAAGAGACACCCCCACCCACAGCATATCTAGAGGCAAAAAAAGAAAAGAGAACACTCACAGCCTCCCTTAGCCAAGTCAAAAAGAATCTAAGTCGCTTGTTCTGGGTACCACCTTGTAGCGAAAAGTCCCCTGAGGTCAATCTAATTGATTGACTGATTGCTAGATTGAGGATACTGACTGAAAACACTGAATCATAGACATGCACACTATTGCCAACACCTTGAAGCTGTAGAGCACTTACCCATCAATCATAGGAGAAGCAGTGTGCTTAGTGGAAAGCGCAAGAGCCTGTGAGTTAGAGAACCTGGGTTCTAATCCCAGTTCTACCGCTTATCTGCTGGATGACCATAGGCAAGTCACTTAATTTCTCTGTGCCTCAGTTACTTCATTTGTAAAATGGGGATTAAGACTATGAGCCCTATGTTGGGCAGGGACTATGTCTAAACTGATCAGCTTGTATCTACACCAGTACTTAGTACAGTGCCTGGCACATAGTAAGTGCTTAGCATATACCAAAATTTTTATATCATTTATCCTTCCCAGCATCCTTGGGAAGGAAGTATTATTATTTCTATTTTGCAAATGAGGAAACCGAGGCACTGAGAGGTTAAATGACTTGCCAGAGGTGGGACTAGAACCCAACAACCCATGTGAGTTGGAAATTTTGCCAATAGAGAGCATCAGATCTCTTACTGGGATCTGGACGGGGTGAGCAAAGAGGGGTAGGATGGGGGAGGATGGAAAATTGGAGTGCACAGGTGCACTGATAGATGGAACATAAAGGTTCTTTGGCTTCAGGCACCATCTTCCCAGAATGACTGCTCCTCCTTTGTCCTGGTTTCTGATGCGCTCCAGCCTGTGTTAAAGGCAGAGGGCGTGCCAGTTGTGTGTGCCAACTGGGTACTGGGTGACCAACAGGAGTAAGGAACAAGAGGAACTAGGCTGAAGCTGCAACAGGAACAATTCAAGTCAGATTCCCGGGGGACAATTTCCTGTTCAGGACACTTGGGGATGGGTCTGCCTGGAGGCAGGGGAATTAGTGAGAAGACCCCTGAAGGACCATTCTAGCTTGAAGACTGTAGGAAAATAGATCTGTGTGAAATGGGGGCTCTGTCCCAAATGTGCAACTCTCAGAAAAGCCAGGAAATGTTCTGGAGAATAACAAAATTTGCACAACAAGAATGGCAATTTCCATCTCTCCCCCACATTTGGTCTCTGGTCCTAGTCTCTACTCTTCATCTTCAGTCTCCTGCCCTCCCTCACCTGTCTCTGGCTCCCTGTTCTGTGACAGTGATTCTGTCCCTGACCCAAACCCTCTTCTCTTCTCAGAGAAGCAGCGTGGCTCAGTGGAAAGAGCACGGGCTTTGGAGTCAGAGGTCATGAGTTCAAATCCCGGCTCTGCCACTTGTCAGCTGTGTGACTGTGGGCAAGTCACTTAACTTCTCTGGGCCTCAGTTACCTCATCTGTAAAATGGGGATTAAGACTGTGAGCCCCATGTGGGACAACCTGATTCCCCTATGTCTACCCCAGCGCTTAGAACAGTGCTCTGCACATAGTAAGTGCTTAACAAATACCAACATTATTCTCCCTCTCCCTTGCCCACTGTTGCCTCTCCCTGACCTTCATCCCCAGATCTCAGCCCCATCGCCCCGTGTCCCCAGGCCCAGATTGATTGATTGATTAACTGCCATCTCTTAGTCCCTTTGTTTTCTTCTTTCTTTGGGTCCCCAACTTGCTGTCCATTGTTTTTTTTTCATTGTCTCTGCTTCTCTCTGACACATCAAACTTAACATGTCCAAAACAGAACTCCTCATATTCTCAGCCAAACTCTGTCCTTTCCTTGTCTTTCACATCCTTGTAGACAGCAACATCTTACCCCCATCTCACAAGACCATAATCTTGGTGTTATCCTCAATTCATCTTTCTCATTCAACCCACATATTCCATCTGTCATCAAATCCTGTCGGTTCAACTTTCACAAAATCGCTAAAAGCCACCCTTTCAAACTGCTACCATGTGAATCCAAGTACTTATCTTATCCCACCTTGATTACTTGACTCCTTGGGAGTCAGAGGTTGTGGGTTCTAAGCCCAACTCTGCCACTTGTCAGCTGTGTGATTTGCCTCAGTTAACTCATTTGTAAAATGGGAATTAAGTCTGTGAGCCCCATGTGGGACAACCTCAGTAACTTGTATCTACTCCAGCACTTAGAACAGTGCTTGGCACATTATAAGCGCTTAACAAATACTATTATTATTATTGTTGTTACTGCCTCAGCCTCCTTGCTGACCTCTCTGTCTCCTGTTTCTCCCCGCTTCTGTCCATACTTCACTCTGCCGCCTGGATTATTTTTCTACAGAGACATTCAGTCCATGTTTCCCTGCTCCTTACCATGTTTCCTTGCTCCATAAGAACCTCCAGTGGTTGCCCATCAAACTCCATATCCAACAGAAACTGCTTATCATCAGCTTTAAAGCACTCAACCACCTTACCCCCTCCTACCTTACCTCCCTGAATTCCTTCCACAACCCAGCCCTCACACCTTGCTCCTCTAACGCCAACCAATTCACTGTACCTTGATCTTGTCTATCTAGCCACTGACACGTTACCCATGTCCTGCCTCTGGCCTGGAATTCCTTCTCTATTCATCTCCAACAGAAGTTCACTCTGCCCACCTTCGAAGCCTTATAAAAGCACAATTCCAAGAGACTTTCCCTGGCTAAGCTCTCATTTCTTCTTCTCCCTCATGTCTCTGCATTGTCCTTGTGTTAGGATTTGCATCCTTTATTCACCCCTCCTTTGGTCTGGCAGCACTTATGGACATGCCTGTAATTTCATTAATTTATATTAATGTGTCTCCCCCTGAAGACTGTAAGCTTGTTGTAGACAGGGAACGTGTCTGCCAACTCTGTTGTATTATCCAAAACGCGTAATGAGTAAGCATTCAATGAATATGATCGATTGGTTGAGTGATTCTCTCTATTTCTTTCTTTCACCCTATCGTCTGTCTGTCTGTCCGTCTCTCTCTCTCAGCCCCTGTCCCTTTCTTGAGCCTTCCAGCTTTTCTGATGAGATTAGGGATCATAAGGAAACCAAAGCTTCCATCTGCCTCAGGAAAACAATAGCATTTCTAGTCAGGAGCTGGGCTCTGGCAGGGACCGACTGCCAATGGCTTTGAGCCATTATTGCCTGTGGCGAAAGCAAGAGCAGGAGAGCAGGGACAGCTTTACGCTCTCCTGCTGGCAGGATTGCTCTCTTCTTTCCCAGAGGTCCGAGTGAGGGAAAAATAGGCTTGGAGCCACAGGGCCGCCTGTAGACACACGTCTTGTGAGTGAGTTAGCAACGGTGCAGGATGCCCAGAGGGGATCCCAGGAAGGTGACCAGGCAGGAACTCCTCCTTGGAGCCGGCAGAATCCGAGGTAGGCAGGAAAGGGCTCAGCTCTCAAAACTTTGAGTCACTATGTTCTCAGAAGTGTTGAAAATAAACCCTCCAAGAAGTCAGGCTGTGGGCCAAAAGGAAGTGAGGCTGCAGAGAACAGCCTCTCTTTCTTTTCTCAATTTCCCTTTTACTTCTGGGACTCTGGGACTTCAGAGAGATGCTGAGAAATAAAGGTGAGGTCAGATGTTCTCAGAAGGGCAATTTGTGGCTGAGTGACCAGGCCTAGGAACCTAGTGCCTAAAGTGAACAACAGGTGGTTCAGCTCTTTCCCTGAGAGATGAAAGAGGGTAGGAATAGAGAGGTTAAAGCCCCCAGCTAACCCCACCAAGAAGCAGGAGGACCCAGGAGTCCAGGCTCCCAAGGCCACAGGCCAGAGAGACCCTCAAGTGGCTCCCAGACCCAAGAAGATTAAGACTGTGAGCCCTATGTGGGACAGGGACTGTCTCCAAACCAATTTCCTCATATCTACCCCAGCGCTTAGTACAGTGCCTGGCATATAGTACTTTCCAAGCAGTTAGTACAGTGCTCTGCACAAAGTAAATGCTCAATAAATACTTTTGAATGAATGAATAAATGAATATAGTATGTGCTTAACAAATACCACAGTTACTATTATTCTCTCTCCTACCAGCAGAATCAACTGCTCAGGGAGTTTACCAGTTTGCCAGGGGTGACTGGACCAGAGAACTGGGGAGTCCTAGGAGTGGTGTGCAATCTTTCCCTGTCAGATCAACCATCAATCAATGTCAGTCAATCAACCAGGGTCTTCCTCTAGTGGCATGGTGTGGACAGCACCTCCATGGAATTGAGAAAAGGATCAAGGAAGGGAGAGAGAGAGGACACAGAAACAGTGGCTTGGGCAGAAGATCCCTGCCCCGTATCCTGCTCCCAATCAAAGCCCATCAAGGACAAGGACTGTGTCCAACCTGATGATCTTGTATCTACCCCAGTGCTTAGTACAGTGCTTGGCACATACTACATGCTCAATAAATACCCCCAACCACCATTAGCTTCCTCCCTTTTTATTATTATGTGTCAAGCACTGTTCTAAGCACTGAGACACATACAAGTTAATCAAGCTGGATAGAGTCTCTGTCCCACATGGGTCTCACAGTCTAAGTAGGAGGGAGAACAGGAATTGAATCCCCATTTTGCAGTTAAGAAAACTGAGACACAGAGAAGTTAAGTGACTTGCACAAGGTCACATAGCAGGCAAGTGGTGGATCTGGGATTAGAACCAGGTCTTTTGGCTCCCAGGCCTGTGCATTTTCTACTAGTCTATGTTGTCTCCCACTAGGCCACATTGCTTCCCTTTAGTTCCTGTCCCATCACCAGGTATGTAGGGAGGAAAGATTAAAGGATAGAGAGGGAGTCAGAGTGAGAGAGACAGAAAGGTGGATAATGTTGAGGATAGATTTTATTTATTGGTAGCCACAGATAGACAATAGACAGGTTGATCAATGGAAGTACATTGATGATTGATCCACCAGCTGATAGACACTCACCTGGGAGATGGGCAGATAGAAAGTGGAGGGGAATGAACGAAGGGGTAGATAGACAAGTAATTAGAGAAGTGGATGGACAACAGGCAGGCAGGTCAGAGGGAAGACAGACAGGCAACAGGCAGGCAGACAGATAGCAGACAGACAATGGATGGGAATTTGGAGAGCTTGATGGGGTGGGTTAGGGTGTTAGGATTTGCACCTCTGGGAGGCCTTTAGTCGGGGAGGCACTGGAGAAGGGACAGGATGGGAGATCCAGAGGAACGGTGAGCTTCCTCATGAGGATGGCAGCGGGGCGACCCGGGAGGCCAGGTGAGAGTGGGAATGTGCAGTGATGATGATGATGGTATTTGTTAAGCACTCACTATGTACGAAGCACTGTTGTAAGTGCAGGAGTAAATGCAAGGTAATCAGGTTGTCCCACTTAGGGCTCACAGTCCTAATCCCCATTTTACAGATGGGGTAACTGAGACAGAGAAGTCAAGCGATTTGTCCAAAGTCACACAGCTGATTAGTGGCAGAGTGGGGATTAGAACCCACGACCTCTGACTCCCAAGCCCGTGTTCTTTCCACTGAGCCATGCTGCTTCTCTGACCAACATCTTTTATTGTCCCTTCAAGCCGCTTGGCTTTAAGCTTCATGGCCCCATCAGAGAGATGTTTGCTTGACAAAGCATAGGAAATGGATCAGCTCTCTGCCCACAGTGTCCATCGCACACTGGCTGGGTAGGTTCGTTCGGGGAGTGGCTGAGCACCAATCCCAAGGGCAGGGGCTATGACCGGCCCTTATGATCCTCAGGGAAGATGACATTGGATGGACTGTGGGTGTGTGGGGGAGGGCTGGGCAGAGAATCAAGATGGACGATGGCCTGATGATTCTCGGGGGACCACCTTCTGGGCCTAACACTCCCATCCCTCACAGGTCATAAGCAGAAATGGGGATCTGACTGACTCCTCCAATTTGGCATGGAGGAGAACACTGCCTTCCCCCTACAGTTCCTTTGCACAGACTCACGGTCCCCCAGCCACATTGGGTTCTGAGGCTTTCCCCACCCCAGCTCTCTCCTGCTCTCGAACTTTGTTATCACCATGATGATGATGATGATGACAATAATAATGACACTTTGTGGTATTGTAAAGCACTTGTCATTAGAGAAGCAGTGTGGCTTAGTGGAAAGAGCCCGGGCTTTGGAGTCAGAGGTTATGGGTTCAAATCCCGGCTCTGCCACTTGTCAGCTGACTGTGGGCGAGTCACTTAACTTCTCGGTGCCTCAGTTACCTCATCTGTAAAATGGGGATTAACTGTGAGCCTCACGTGGGACAACCTACTTCCCCTGTATCTACCCCAGCGCTTAGAACAGTGCTCTACTCTGCACATAGTAAGTGCTTAACAAATACCAACATATATATATATATGTGCCCAGCACCTAGCTAAACACCGGGTTAGGTACAGTATAATCAGATCAGAAAATTCCTGTCCCATAGGGGTCTCAGAGTGCTTTCCTGATTCTGATTCTCATTTTGATTTTTCAGCCCTACTATATGATCCAAACCCCATTCCTTCTTCCTTCTGACTCTTTTCTTAATTATCTACACATACACACACATACACACAAAGCACACACACTCTCTCTCTCTCTCTTTTTCTCTTCTGTAGGAGCAAAGACTACAGTGATTGGGACTCTGGGTCAGGAAAGATATGGGCTGAGAGGGGCCATGATTGAAGCCTTCAAAATCCTGGAGGTTAAGAACTGGACAAATTCAAAATTGCTGTTGTTTTTTTAATGGTCTTTGTTGAGTGGTTACTATGTGCTTAGCACTCTGCCTAGCACTGGGGCAGATACAAGCTAATCAGGTTGAACAGTCTGTATCACAGTTTTCACCCCCCTATTTTAAAGATGAGGTAACTGAGGCACAGAGATGTTAACTGACTTGCCCAATGTCACACAGCAGACAAGTGGCCGAGCGAGGATTCAAACCCAGATGCTTCTAATCCCCAGGCCCATGCTGTGTCCACTAGGCCACGCCGCTTGTCGTTCATCAAATCCCAGAGCACCAGAACGAGAGAAAACCCACTGAAGCTGTAAGATAGTAGGTTCTGTATAAACAGCAGGACTCATGTGTCCACCCAGAGGGTGATAGAAGGCCTCTGGAACTTGAAACCAAAGATGAAAGCAATCAGAAGGTTCAAGACAGGTTTGGATAAATTCATGGGCGAGAAGTCCATGATGAGTTACTAGCAAGGCAAAATATAGGAATGTTGGATTGTACGTCACTAAACATGAGGTCAGATGTCTTTCAGTTTGGAGACAGGTATCCTGGACTTGATGCTACCATGGGCTTGATCCAGGAATGTTACCATTTGGGGTTTTAAGGTCTTCTGCGTACATACACTTATGAATGTTAATTCATATCCTATCTTGATACTGCAACAGCCTCCTCACTGACCTCCCTGCCCCCAGTCCCTCCCTTCTCCAGTCCACACTTGACTCTGCTGCTCAGATTATTTTTCTGAAAAATAATTTTGTCTATATCCACCCATTTTTCAAAAGCTTCCAATAGTTGCCCACTCATCTCTGCATCAAGCAGAAACTCCTCACCATCCACTTGAAGGCACGCATTCTGTTTTCTCCACTACCTATCCTTACCCCTCTCTCCCACTATAAATAACTGTGGTATGTGTTTAGTGTTTACTAGGTGTCAGGCACTGTGCCAAGCGCTGGCATGGACACAAGCAAATCAGGTTGGATGCAGTCCCTGTCCCACTTAGGGCTCACAGTCTCAATACCCATTTCACAGATGAGGTAACTGAGGCCCAGAGAAGTGAAGTGAATTGCCCAAGGTCACACAGCAGACCAGTGGCAGAGCTGTAATGACTCAGCTCATATATTTGACTCCTCTAAAATCAATCTACTTACTGTGCCTCCATCTTGTCTCTTTCTTTAAAGCCCAACTAAAATCATAACTCCTCAGTGGCTCACTGTAGTGACATCGGCCCACTATATTCTTCCTCCTTTCCGCGTTAACTATGTCACTTAAATCTGTACCCTCTGAAGCACTTTAATATTCACCCTACTCAGCCCCACAGCACTTTTGTACGTATCTTTACACTGGGTCACTTCCCCAACCTGTAATTTAAATTAATGACAGTCTCCCCAACTAGACTGTAAGATCCTCTACTGTATTGTACTTTCCCAAGTACTAAATAAAGAGCTCTGCATAAAGGAAAAGAACTCAATAAATACCATGGATTGATTATCTTTTTTGGCTCTTTCATGAAACTGTAAGCTCCTAACGGATTTCTCTAACTTGGCACTCAGTAAAGACTTGACAGTAATTACAATTACCTGATATCAGTGATCTTCAGAGTCATAGACCTGTCCAATATTATTATTATTACTGTTATTATTATTACCATTATATTTGATAAGTACCTACTTATGTCAAGCTCTAATCCAAGTGCTAGGGTAGATACAAGTTATTCAGATTGGACATAGCCCCTGTCCTACATGAGGTTCACAGCCTAAGTAGGACGGAGAACAGGTATTTAATCCCCATTTTACTGAGGGGAGAAACTGAGGCACTGAGAAGTTAAGTGACTTGCCCAAAGTCACATAGCAAGTAAGAGACATGGGATCAGAACCCAGGTCCTCTAACTTCCAGGCCTGGGCTCTTTCCACTAGGTCACGCGGCTCCACTTCAGGAGATCCAGAATTTCCCCGGCTTCCATAATTGACTCTTCAATGGGCTCCATCAACATCCCTTATGAGCCATACCAACATCAGATGGCAAGACAGGATTCTCGAAAATGAAGTCATAGAATTGACTCAGTCTTCTCCTAACACCTCTGTGCTCAGTGGGACATGAAGAAAATGAATGATACTAGGACAACCAAACAACTGCTCTATGGAAAGCTGAAATTATTAAATGAATGGCAAGGAGGGCAGAGGAAATGTTTTGAGGGCATGATAAAACAAAGCCTCAAACTTTACTGCCACCCCGCTGAAGACTGGGAATCAATTGCTGAGGACAGAACAGGATGGCGCACTGCCATCAAGAAAAGAGCGGCTTTTTTCAAGCAGAAACTTCGAGAGGATTTGGAAGACAAGGAGACAAAAGAGAAAACAGTGCCAGGAGCTGCAGACAACAAACATGTCAGAGCAACAAAAGATAGCCTTTGTGTCTGCACACTGTGCTTGGCACTATAGGTCTCACACTGGCCTTTTCAACCAGACACATCTACTAGATGAATTCCGTGGTCAGAGACATCTTCAGACACAAAGAACAATTATATATACCCAGTGCTCTGCACACATTAGGTACTCAGTAAATATTGGTAATGACAGTCGGGGAAGGAGAGGCAAACACAGCCTCTTGTAGGACTATAACTTTGGCAGGACTTTCTGAATCTCAGGGTTGGAAGAGATATAGAGGGGTCATCTGGTCCAGGTTCAGGACTTGTCATGGACCAGGAGGACTATATCCTCCTGCTTAAATTTGAACCCTTTCCCTCTTAGTCAGTTAATCAATCAATCATATTTATTGAGCATTAACTGTGTGCAGAGCACTGTCCTAAGTGCTTGGGAGAGTACAACACAACAGTATAACAGACAGAATCTTTCCCCACGACGAGGTTACAGCCTATTTCAGGGGACACTAGAAAGGCAGGTCGGTTAGCATCTTCTCCATAAAACCTTTCTAGGACAGGGATTCGTGGCCCCTCAGCCTTCCTTTCTCTCAGCCAAACACCTCTAAATTTTACAGTTCTCTAAAGTGCTTAGTATAGTGTTCTGTACATTAAATACCACTGATGGATTGATGTACTGACATCCTTTATGGAATCTATTTTCAGCCATTTCCATTTAGAGCTGAAAAAAACAATCTATGTGGGCCATCACCATCCGAGCCACCCTTCAGAGAGCAGGTTTTGTACATTAATTCATTCAATCATATTTATTGAGCGCTTACCGAGTGCAAAGCACTGATCTAAGTGCTTGGGAGAGTATAACAACAAAGAGACACATTTCTGCCAACAGTGAGCTCACAGTCTAGAGGTGATGGGTTTTTTTTTTTTTTGCGGGGCGATGGAAGAGGCAGTGGTGAGGATTAGTTTTTTTCTTTGTGAGAGGGAGACAGCAATGATGGTGAGCAGGGCTTTTTTCAGGGAGGTGGCAGAGGTGGTGATTAGGCTTTTTGTGGGGGAGATGGCAGAGATGCTGAGTGAGGTCTTTTATGGTGGATAAAAGCGGTGGTGAGTGGGTGTTTTGTGGGGGTAGATGTCAGTGGTGATGAGGGGGCTCTTTGTGGGAAGATGTCAATGGTAGTGAGCAAGCTTTTATGTGGGAAGGTGGTAGTGATAGTGAGTGGGTGTTTTGAGGGGTAGATATGGCAATGGTGCTGAATGTGTTTGGGTGGGGAGTTGGGGAGATGGCAGTCGTGGTGAGTAGGTTTTTTTCAATGTGAGGGAGGATGATAGTCGTGGTGAGCAGGATTTTGAGGGAGACACCATCCATTAATGACTGCTCCAGGCCCTATTCTTGGACAAGACCTGATATCAGTCTGTCATAGCTGACTTCCACCACTACCCTAGCAGTCCCTCAGATGATCCCAGTTTCCCTTCTCTCGGGAACTTCTTGGGAGACTCTTAGGCCCAGCCCAATCCTCAATCCCACGTGTCTGCCCCAGACCCCTGGCAGAAAACTGGGCAGTGGTCCCCACTGACTCAGAACCTGATGCTCGGGGCCTGGAGGACCATCAACTAGAATAAACACTCTTATTTGCAACCTGATTACCTTAAATCCTGCCTAAATTATTTCTGGATTTCAATTGGAGTTTATTTTGGGGGATTGGCTGGAATACTTGCATTTGTGCGCATTCATACACATACACACACGCACACACACTCACTCAAACACTCATACACCCTATCTCCAGGAAGCATTATCCAGGGACCTGATTAACTTGTATCTGTCTTACGCTTAGTCCAGTATCTGGCCCATAGTAAGTGCTTAACAAATCAATCCATCAACGAAAGATATCTATTGAGCGCTTTATGTGCGCAGAGCACTGTAATAAGCATATGGGAGAGTACAATGCAACAGAGTTCATAGATATGGTCCCTCCCAGTCCTGACTTTCTCCTGAGCTCTCTCTGCCTGAGCAAATTCACACTCTGCAGGCGGGATCCTGTCCACCATATGCCGCAACCATGACAAGGGGAAAAAAGGATTTATCAAGTGCAAGGAAAACGGCTCTGACCCTGTTTTGCATAAGCATGAGCCTGAGTCAAAGACCCCATAGCTGGCTCGAGCAGGAGACTGAGACTTGCTTGTTTGTGATTTCCTTTGCCATTTTAAGAATGAATAATGTGACAAGCGTGGGGTTGTTGGGAGGACGAAGAAGCAGGAACCAAAAAAAATATTTCTTCCTGTATCTTCCAAGTGGGGCTGCTTTGTAAGAGAGAAATGGCAACTAAAGGCCTCTCTGTGGCCTGTCACCCTGGACCCTGCATAGAAAAGCAGCGTGGCCTAGTGTATAGAAGATGGGCTTGGGAGTCAGAAGGAACTGGGTGCTAATCCCTGCTCTGCCACTGGTCTGTTGTGTGACTTTGGGCAAGTCTCTTAACTTCTCTGTGCCTCAGTTACTTCAACTGTAAAATGAGGATTAAGATTATGAGCCCTATATGGGACAGGGACTGTGTCCAACCTGATTAGCTTCTATCTACCCCAGTGCTTAGTACAGTGCCTGGAACATAGTAAGTGCTTTACAAATACCGTGAAAAAGACTTATTTTAATGACCTCTGGTGGGTTACGAACCACCTCTTATTTCTCTCCCCTGCTTACCTGCTTCAGGGTCTCACATGCCTCACTCTGGGAAGTTCTTCCTGAGGTCTAACTTGCTTCCCTCTTGCTGCCAAGACAGCCCCTTCCTCTGCCCTCAGTGAGGACTGATACCTTCTGGGTACTACCAGAGGCCAGAGCCCTTGTCTTCTCTTTATCTTTGGATTCATTCACCATCTTCCCAGCTCTTGGAACTGAGCTGTTGTAGAGTTCCTGGAGCTAGAGGGAGCCTCCATCCATCCATCCTCCACCTTTGGGCTAGTTCAGCTAAAAAACATTTCAAGGCATTCCTTGGAATTCACCACCCTGACTCTTCAGCAACCATTTCCCGGGCCTCACCACTTTGAATTCCGTGACATTCTTTCAGATGTCTAACCCAGACCCCTCCAGTTGCTCTTCTTGTTTGTTCCTGGGGAGGTATGGACAGTTCCCCCTCTCCCCACTGCATCCTTCTAAACTCCTGAATTGAAGGATTTGGGTTCCCCTTTAACTTCTTTCCCTGGGACTGGGGAAATACAACCCCTATCCACAAGCTCGTCTTTGTGATTCCTGGGACAGCTGGGAGAGGCAACAGAATGCTTGGAAAAGCAGTGTAGCGATCACCCTCATGCACAATCATTTAATGGTTAGGTACATCTCTCCACTCCTCATAATCCTCCAGTGGTTTCCCACACATTTTGCATCAAACAAAAACTCCCTACCATCCACTGTAAGACACTCAATTAGCTTTCCCTCTCCTACGTTACCGATTTCCTAGTAAAATCCAACTCTCTCATTTTGCTCCTCTAACACCAGTCAACTTACTGTCAACCCCTTGCTCACATCCTCCCTCCTACCTGGAACTCCCTCCCCCTTCCTAATTGACAGACTACTCTTCTCCCCATCTTCTAAGCCCTATTAAAATCATATTTCCTCCAAAAGGCCTCCTTTGATGAACCTCTCATTTCCTCACCCTATTCTCCCTTCCTCCTGCATCATCTGGGGTCTATGCCCTATAGGCACTCCGCTAGTCACACCATTCCCCAGCCCCACAGCACTTATGTACATGTGCTTTATTCTATGTTACTTCCCCAATCTGTAATTTATTTCCATGGCTTTCTCTCTCATTAGATTGTAAATTCTTTTTAGGCAGGGAATGGATCTGCCAACTCTATCGTATTGTATTCCTAGTACAGTGCTCTGCACAAAGAAAGTGCTCAATAAATATTACTGATTGATAGATTGCTGAAGCATTCACCCATTTATAGATACACTTTTCCTTCTTCTTCCTATCTGTAAATTATTTGAGTGTCTGCCTCCCCCACTAGATTGTAAATTTGTCAAGGGCAGAAATGATGGTTTTTTGTTTTTTTCAAATGGCATTTGTTAAGCACTTACTATGTGCCAGGAATTGTACTAAGCACTGGGGCAGTTACAAGCTAATTATGTTGGACATAGTCCATGTCCCACATGGGGCTCACAGTCTTAATCCCCATGTTACAGGTGAGATAACTGAAACATAGAGAAGTTAAGTGATCTTCCCAAGGTCACACAACAGACAAGTGGCAGAGCTGAGATTAGAACCCAGGTCCTTCTGATTCCTTCTGATTCCCAGTCCCATATTCTATTCACAAGGCCATGCTCCTTCATCAATTGTTCTGTCCCAAGTACTTAGTACAGTGCCCAACACAGAGTAGATGCTCAAAATTCTACTGATTGATTGATTGATTGGCAAACCACCTAACATCCCTATCTTTTTCCTCCACGTCCCTAACTTTCTGTAGCTAACCACTGTGTACCTCTTGTCCAGGGTTGGCCCGAGCCTGTCTTGGACCTACTGTTTTATTTTGCTGCACGACTTCCTGTGGGCATAACTTCCATGTGCCAATGCTCACTTGGTGTACAGTGTCTCCTTTAGTTGGTTTGGATCCTACTGATTTCTGCCTTCAATCCCTGCTCGTCCTTGGAGGTGCGGATAGAATTTAGGGAACAGTCATTCTCTATCCACAGTCTTCATGGTTTGGTTGTATCATCTCTCTCAGTCCATGTTCTTCCTGTCTGAGGAGTCCTAATTCTTTTAGACTTCCCTATAATACACGAAGCTTCTCCATCCTGCTGATCATCTGACTAGCCCTTAATGTCTATTCTCCAAGTCATGAGGTCACCTGAACTGAGGGCAGTATCCAGCAGCAGGTGGATAGAGCAAGGGTCTGGGAGTCAGAAGATCATGTGTTCTAATCCCAGTTCTGCCACTTGTCTGCTGTGTGACCTTGGACAAGTCACTTCACTTCTCTGTGCCTTAGCTACCTGTAAAATGGGTATTGAGACTGTGAGCCCTACCTGGGACGGGGACTGGGTCCAACCCAGTTTGCTTGTATCCACCCCAGTGCTTAGGACAGTGATTGGCACATAGTAAGCACTTAACAAATATCACAATTATTGAAGTCTCTTTTAGGGTCGATGTCAGCCTTTGGTCTGGTTTTCTGTTCCGATCACCCCATCATCTGTCACCCAAGCATGGTGATAATAAATAATAACTGTGGCATTCATTAGCAGCTTACTATGTGCCAGTCACTGTATTAAGCACTAAAGTTAGACCAGTTCCTGTCCCACATAGGGCTCATGATCTAAGCAGGAGGGAGAACAGGTACCGAATTCCCATTTTACGATGAGGAAACTGAGGCCCAGAGAAGTTAAATTACTTGCCTGACATCACACAGCAGGCAAGTTGGGGAGACAGGATTAGAATTCAGGTCCCTTGATTCCCAGGCTCTTTCCAAGAGGCCAAGAATTCCTTCCTATGGTCCAATTTCATTCACCCAGTGTCTTGGCAGAAACCTGTCATCCGGGGGGCTGGGTGGGCAGGAGAAGCAACTCTGGGAAGAGCCAGAAGGGGCTTCCATCTTTGCCAAAGTCAGAAATATGCTGTGATTTCAGCTGGCTAGGAGGGATGAGGGAGCAGGGAGACATTTAGAATGTGGCAGGGAAAGGAAGCCAACGGTTCTGACTATTCCAGCCCAGACCCATTATTCAGTCATTTACTCCTAGCTGGAAAGGGGAGGGGATGAGGGAGGTTTGATGAGGAGCCTGAGCCAGGGGCTGGGAGACAGAGACATGGAGACATGGATTGGGAAGCTAACCAGATGAAATGGAGCTGAGAGAAAAGAAAGGAGAGAAGGAGGAAAAGAGAGAGGAGAAGTCAGGGAAGATGCCAGAGAAAGGGGGGAGGAAGTGGAAGAGAGTCCCACACAGAGAGACGTGGAGGGAGACTGAGAGACATAGTAAAATATAGCGATAGCATGCCGCATAGAGGGACATGCCTAGGAACTGAGAGAGACACGGTGAACTAAAGACAGACACTGATACAGAGAAACTGAGAGACACAGTGAACTAGAGACACAGTGAACTAGAGACAGACACTGACCCAGAGAGACTGAGAGAGTCAGAGTAATATATATATATATATATATATATATATATATATATATATATATATTTGGAGAGAGAGAGAGGGAGAGAGACCTAGAGAGACACAGTGAAATATAGACAGACATTGACACAGAGAGACTGAGAGGAGCAAAGTAAAATACATATGGGGGAGAGAGAGAGACAAGGAGCAATGTATATATTTAGAGGAAGAGAGACACAGAGAGACATAGTGAAAAATAGACAGACACTAACACAGAGACTGAGAGAGCTCGAGTAAAATAAATAAATAGAGAGGCAGGGAGAGAGAGTGGGAGAGACCCACACAGACACCCAGAGAGAGCAGAGAGGCAGAAAGGGAGAGAAGTGAGGAGGGAGGGGAGAGCAGAAAGCGGGAGATGGTCTCAGTCAGCATGGGGAGGCCGGGCCCAAATCCAGTGGCCTGTCTGGGCCTGATTCCCCCCAGATAAATGCACTAATTAAAGGGCCCGTCGTGAGCAGAGCAGAGAAAGGCAGGTTCAGGGCCTTCTATTGAGCTGACCTGAAAAGCCCAAGCCAGCTCCCCTCCGCATTGTTCTCGCGAAATGATTTTTCCTGGAGCTTTTCACCTCTCGGCACAGCCAAGGAGACCGGGCTGGCGGCGGCGTCTCGGTTCAATACGTTGCTAGAGCTGCCTTTCTCTCCATTGATTCGGCCTTTTTTTTCCAAATAAAGCAACCTCCCTCTTTTTAAAACTTTTTGGGAGATAATATGGGGGGGGGGGAGAGAGAGAAAGAGAGAGAGGGGTGGGAAGGAGACACATTTCCTCACTGAGTCAATTCAATCTTCCACCTCGCTCCCCATTTTATTGTGACTTTTCTGGGGTAACAGACAGGGTGGCTGATTATCTGGAGGCTATGGGTCCCTGGATGGATTTTCCTCTTTTCTTTCAAAAACTGACACCAATGGAGATAAACTCTGGTCACAGTGCCTTCTGGAAAAGGCATGGGCGGTATGGGGAGGTCCCAGGAGTTCTGAGGCCTGGTCTCTGTCTCAGTGAGGGTGATGGGAGAGGTCGGCACCTTTTGGGCATAGGGGAGGGAGAAGAGGAGAGTGAGAAGTAGTGTAGCCTAGTGGAAAGAGCACAGGATAGGGAGACAAAGATCTGGGTTCTAGTTCTGGCTCTGCCACCTGCTGGATGACCTGGGGTAAGTCATTTAACTGGTCTTGTGCCTCAGTCTCCTCATCTGTAAAATGGAGATTAAATCCCTGTTCTTCCTTCTACTTTTAAATTGCAAACCCCAAGAGAGACAGGGGATGTGTTTAATTCCAATCCATGTATTTTCTCCCAGCTTTAGTACAATCCTCTGTATACAGTAAGTGCTTAATAAATCCAATTGCTATTACTTTACTGTGACTCTTCTGTGGGACAAGGACTGTGTCTGACTAGGTTATCTTAGGTTTTCCCATAGCATTTGGCTCATAATACATGCTTAAGAAATTGAAAACAATCAATCCATCAATCAAATGTATTTATGGAGCGCTTACTACATGTAGCACACTGTACTAAGCACCTGGGAGAATATAATGCAAGAGAATTAGCAGATTTATTCCCTGTCCATAAAGAATTTACAGTATAGAAGGGGAGACAGACATTCATATAAATAAATACACAATTTATATAGCGTGACAGTGGAAAGAGCAAGAGCCTGGAAGTCAGAGAACCTGATTTCCAATCCCAGCTCTGCTACTTGTCTGCTTTGTGAAAATGGGCACGTCACTTCACTTCTCTGCACCTCAGTTACCTCATCTGTAAAATGGGGATTAAGACTGTAAACCCTCTCTGGGACATGGACTGTGTCCAACCTGATACCTTTCATCTACCCCATCACTTAGAACAGTGACTGGCACATAGTAAGCGCTTAACAAAGACCATAAAAAAAGATGATCTTGTCTCTACAACATCACTTAATTCAGTGCCTGGCACCTAGTGCCTGGGAAACACCAGACCAAACAATAATAATAATGGCACATTAATAACTGCTATCATCATTATTATTGTTATTATCATCTGGCCTGGGGTTTCCGCCAACTTCTGAACAGCAGGGGTTGTGGAGTTCAGTGAGTACCAGCCTGTGAATCTAATCCTGAAGATGGCCATGTTCACTCTTACCCTAATTTCCTGTCCCCAATTTTCTGTTGGCTATGTCCCCCATTCATCAGTCTTCTCCTCCCTCTTCCTGCACTACTTGTACAGTCTTCCAACTGTCAGCAGCCTACATCTTCAGAGTCCCTGCTGTCCCCCACAAACAACGATTCAATCCAACTCCCTCCTCCCAGAAATAATAATAATAATATTAATAATAATTTTGTAGTGCTTATTATGTGCCAGGCACTGTTCTAAGCATGAGATAGGTACAAGTAGATACAAGTTAATTAGAAAGGACACAGTCTCTGTCCCATATGGGGTTCACAGCCTAAATAGGAGGGAGTAGGCTTTAATCCCTATTTACAGATGGGGTAACTAAGACATAGAGAAATTAACTGATTTGTCCAAGGTCACCCAGCAGATATGTGAGAGGGCTGGGATTAGAACCCTGACTTTCACTGGCTCATCATGAGGGGGGTACAGACACAGAGACAGAGGGCTATACTGGCTGATCTCTCCAGAAGGGAAAGCACCTCCGCCCCATTCACTGACTCCTGCAAGAATTCATCTGTGATCAGTTGGCTTCTCTGAGCCTGGAGCATAAGGAGGGTCAGATTGGATCCCTCTAATCTTCCCTCCCTGGAGTAGCCCATGGTACGTGGTAACTTCCGTTTTCTGATGCAATCTGTCCTTCTTGCCTTCTACTCTGTCCCCAGGGAGTCAATCTGTCCCTCAAAAGTATTTATTGAGAGCATACTACATGCAGAGCACTGTACTAAGTTCTTGGGAGCCATACTACTCAGTGCCCAGGTCAAACCAGTGTCTTCCAAATGCCAAGTGTTTACATTAGACTGTAAACTTATTGAAGACATGAACTGACTTTTGCTTCTGTTGTAGTACTCTTCCAAGTCTGGAGTATTGTGTTCTGCACATAGTTGGTGTTCAATAAATACCGCTCTCTTCCACCTCCACTTTTTCACTTTCCCTCCCCTTGTTTTTCTGCAGGCCCTGCCCCCCTCATTATCCCTATCTTGTTTCAATATCACCCTTGGCACCTCCCAATCTCCCTCTTAGAAACCACACTTGCTCAAAGCCAATCAACCAATCAATCAATCAATGGTATTTATTGAGTGCTTTTTATGTGCAGAGCACTGTTCTAAGCACTTGAGAGAGTACAATACAACAGAATTAGCAGACATGTTCCCTGCTTATAAGGAACTTACAGTCTGGAGGGGGGGACCTTTCATCTTTCTATTTTGCCAATTGGAAAATTTCCCATCTCTAGTTGACAATATACACTGGAGGTGTTCCATTTCCTTTCCTTGGTCAGCGGGTTCTGTTGTGGGCCTGGCTGCTCAGAGATTGGGTCCTGGAGTCTAATTGGGTTTCCTCGGACATTCAACATATTTACCTTCATGGTGTCATTTGTAACGGATGGCATGTTTTCCATGTCCCACCAAAAAGTAAATTACTGCCCGTTTGTCCTTAGCGCATAAGAAACAACTGAAGTTTTCTTCTGACCCCAGGAAAGGAGCCGTTTGCAACCTTGGAAATGGCAGCAGCTGGAGAGGCTGCAAAAGAGGGAACCACCTTTCCCCTCTCTCTCCCAAGGACTAATACCTGGGATCCAGGGATGACCACTTCATTGAAGCCCTCCAGTACTCTAGTATTTGCCTGTGGGGGCCCTGCACCCCAGAGATCTTTATATTATATTCTCCCAAATACCACATTAATGTAAGCACTTACTCTATCCTGTCTTGACTGTTGTATGAGCTTCCTTGCTGACCTCCCTCCTTCCTGCCTCTCCCCAGTCTAGTCCATACTCCATTCTGCTGCCCTAATCATTTTCCTGCAAAACGGTTCAGACCATTTTCCCTACTCCTCAAGAAACTTCAGTGGTGCCCATCCACCTCTGAATAAAACAAAAACTCCTCACCATTGGCTTTAAAACACTTAATCACCTTGCCCCCTCCTACCTCATCTCATTACTCTCCTACTACAAACCAGGCCACACATTCTGTTCCTCTAATTCTAACCTTCTCATTGTACTTCGATCTCATCTATTTCACTGCCAACCTCTCACTCACATTCTACCTCTGACCTGGAATGCCCTCCCTCCTCATATCAGACAGATAATTGCTCTCCCCTACTTCAAAATCTTTTTGAAGGCACATCTCCAAGAAGCCTTCCCTGACTAAGTCCTCCTCTTCTCTTCTCCCACTCCCTTTTGCGCTGCTCTTACTTGCTCTATCACTCATCCTCCCTCCCATCCCCACAACACATATGTATATATCTGTAATTTATTTATTTATATATTTATATTAATGTCTGTCTCCTCTCAACTTACAGCTCTTTGTGGGCAGGAATGTGTTATATTGTACTCTCCCAAGCGCTTAGTATAGTACTTTGCATACAGTAAGTGCTCAGTAAATATGATTCAATGAATGAATAAATGAATGCTCAGTACAGTGTTCTGCACATAGTAAGTGCTTAATAAGTGCAACTGATTGATATATTGATAAAGGGGTGACAGACCATCTGTCCTGAGAGATTCAGGTTGTTGCCCTGTCTGGAGGCAGAGACTGTAGAGAGAAAGACTCTGAGGACTTCTGAGGGCATATGGCAGAGCTGGGTCTGGGAAGCGACCGGACTCCCTGATGGTGGACTCTAGCCCGCTTACCAGAAGGCAGGGTGGGAGCATGATTGCAGGTCTTCTCATGGCCCAGACTTGCTATTAGTTTTCACTGATGGTCTCCCTGATTCCACCCCCTGAACCTTGAATGAATTTTCCCTGGATCTGAGGACAACTGTACAACCTGGGCTATTTATGTCCTGCCTTGTGCCCCCATCTTTCAGGATACCACTCTGACCACAACCCCAGACCTGGTCTTTTGTCCTTCTGAAACTTCTTGTTTCCCCAAGGCCAATCATGAGGGAACAAATCCTTCCCAGAATCACCTTGGGAATAATCCAATCTTGAAGGCTCCAGCTAAGGGACCCTTCTCTATTGGCTCTTACCCTGGGTTTTCCCCCTTCCTGGACTGCTCTGCTAACTCACAGGGGGGTAATACTTCAACAGAGGTTTTGCAATATGCAAATACCCCAACTCCACATTAATATTCTATTAGGTTAATGCATTATTATGCTAATGTGGCCTATTAAAAATGCAAAGTATAATTAGGATCTCTGGTTGGGCCCTGTAGGGGAATTTGTCTCTCAATTCGAGGCAGCTTCACGGGTGGGGAAGATGGACCAGTTGGTATGGAGGAGACCAAGTTTGGGCCCGAAAAGGGTAGAGAGAAGACTTGAGGTCCAGATTCTGGTCCTGCCCCCGCAAACGTCCCTCTCCCTCTCTGAACCCCACTCTCCTTTCCTGCGGTACAGGCTGGGCATCTCTTCCACCACCCTCCTTATAAAAGTGCACAAGGAAGATGGTCATGTAGCATGGCCTAGTGGAAGCAGCGTGGCCTTGAGAGGCAGCGTAGCCTAGTGGAAAGAGCATAGGCCTGGGAGTCAGAGAAACGTGGTTCTCATCTCGGCTTCTAATCATTCGGGGCCGGTAGAGATCCTACTCCTGTGGTCCTAGTTCCCTGCCCTCTTACTGCTGATGCTGTAGCCTCTACTCCAGCCCCCCGATCCTTACAGGGCTCCGCACCTCCCCCGGGTGCTTACTCTGGGTCAACTGAATGGTCCAGGAATGATCAGGAATCCAAGGCCGGGGAAGTTTATTCCCAGTCTTCCCCTTCTCCCGATCTCAAGTCCAACCCCCCACGAAGCCCCCCACCCCTCAATCAGCCATCGGACACCGTAACACTTGCAGAGCAGAGCAACGCCAGTCCGAATGAGAGTACTTAGCACATTCCTTGAAATTGAGGAAAGTTGTAGCAGTTATTAGTGGCACCAAATGATATTTGCATAGATTAACAGACTTTAATGCAATCACGAGGGCTACAATCCGGGGAAAATAATGAAGAAATCTATTACAGAGTAATAAAGTAACTAAGTCAATACAGTAATAATTTGATCCCGTATTAAAAATTTCATCTCCTTTTGTACGGCAATCTTACTGTACAGACCATTTCTGGACAGTTTTATAAATATCACCTTTGTTTGAGATAATTAATTAGTAAAATCAAAAAATATATTGCTGGTATTTTATACGATAAATTAGTCATTAGGCTTAAACTGGCAGGTTGTAATAAAACTTATTAAGATGAATGGGCTGGGATTCTGAACACTGAGTAGAAGGTGGTTGCCACCATCTCCTGAGGATCGGAGGGGGAGGCCACAGTGGCTGCTACTATCTCCCAACATTTGGAGGGGGAGGCTGCCATGGCTGCCACCATCTTTCTACGTTCAGCGGAGTAGGGTGCCATATCTGCCACCATCTCCCAAGGTTTGGCCGGGGAGGTCGCCGTGGCTGTCCTTGGGATAATGCAAGTGCCCACCCAATCATGGGAGCTATGTGAATCAGCCCTCCTTCAATACATTAGGAGACGAACCCTACCCTGGGGTGTCAGTCTGAGGGCTCCGATATTTGACTTAGAGTTGAACAACTTGACCTACCCTCAGGACTTTTGGTGAAAGGTTTTCACACATACTGCACATACTCACACCCACATACCCACTCCTTCACATCCAGCCACTGTCCATATCTTTAAAGCCCTTTTGAAATCACATCTCCTTCAGGAGGTCTTTCACAACTCATCTCTCATCTCCTGACTCAATTTCCCCATGCAATTCAGCACTTTCATGTCACCTAAGGACTTGGGCATTTACCCTCACTCCACACCTAGTACATATGTGCATAACATTAAACTGTTGCTTCCCTCTATTTCATTATAATGTCTGTCTCCCCCAGTAGACTGCAAGCTTCTTGAGGGCAGGGATTGTGACTATGAACTCTGTTGTATTCTCCTAGGGGTTCAGTATAATGCTCTGCATGTAGTAATTCGTCAGAAAATAGCATTGGTTGATTGTTTAAAAGTTAAGAATGTAGAAAGGAAAAATTGTGGTCCACCCCTAACCATGAGAATGGAAGTTCACAGGGGCAAACATCCTCCAAGCATCCTAGGATCACTGTTGGAGAAAGTATCCTGGTCTAGATCAATCATGGGAATCACCATGGACTAATTTTCCAATACCGAGAGAAACCTGTGATCAGTTCTAGTTTCTCGGCAGAGAGGAAAGCCAGTCTCTTCCCTGGGGACAGAACATTTGGGGCCACACGAGAAGCAGCATGGCGTAATGGATAGAGCACAGGCCTGGGAGTCAGAAGGTTTGGGTTCTAATTCTGGCTTGGCTACTTGCCTGCTGTGTGACCTTTGGCAAGTCATTCCACTTCTCTGTGCTTCAGATTTCTCATCTCTAAGATAGGGATTGAGACTCTGAACCAACATGGGGCAGGGACTGTGTCCAACTCAATTTGCTCGCATCCACTTCAGTGCTTAGTATGGTGCCCGGCACATAGCAAGCACTTAACAAATACCATCATCATTATTATTATTATATATAACTATATATACGTATACACCATTATATATTATATATAACTCTAATGGGTAGGGAACATGCCTACTGACCCAATTGTACTTTTCCAAGTGCTTAGATCAGTGCTCTGCACACAGTAAGTGCTCAGTAAATATCATTGCTTGACTGATTAATCAGTTAATTAGCCTTTAATGGACTTGACATTCATTATCACAAAAGCAGGAAACTAAACTAAATTACCTCTTGGACTCTGGGATTCCATGGGGCTTACAGTTCCAAGAGCAGACTGAACTTTCTCCCATTAGGAGTTATATTTGAGGTTTTTTCTAGGAATGGCTTGGCTGATGGTGTCATCTGGCAAGTATGTGGGAGGGGGAGAGAGAGAGAAAGAGAAATAGTGACAGAGACAGAGAGAGACAGAGTCCATAAAGACTGTGGGATCCGAGAAGGTTGATAGCATTCCCCACCTAATGCCTGGGTCAATAGGACGACCTTTTGGAATCTGAAGATCTTGTATAATTCCCTGCCCTGTTCTGCTATCTACCCAATTTATCAGTGCACAGTTCTCAATGGCCCTGAAGTGTTATCTGGTCGGGGCGGGGATTTTGCTGAATGACAGGAATGCTGGGATGGCATGGGGAGGGGAAGGACAGAGGAAAAGTAAAAAGGAAAATGGAAATTTCGACTTCAGCAGATCAAGGCATCGATTCCATCCAAATTTCCATCCCACCCTGCCACCTTCCCCAATTCACTGGTTCATTCTAACCCAGGATCCCAGAATGATAATAATAAAATAATTATGATACTTGCTAAGCACATACTGTGTGCCAAGCACTGTTCTAAGTGCTGGGGTAGATAAAGGTTAATCAGGTAGGACACAGTCCCTGTCCCACATGAAGCTGACACTCCTAATCCCCATTTTATAGATGAGGGAATTGAGGCCCAGAGAACTTAAGTGACTTTCCCAAGGTCACACAGAAGACATGTGTCAGAGCTGGGAATCCAGGTCCTTCTGACTCCCAGGTCCGTGCTCTACCCACTAAGCTATGCTGCTTCTCATAACTGAAAGGGTCAGTTCTGCCTTTACATATCTTTCGGGGTGGAGAGCCCACAAGAGAAGCAGCGTGGCTCAGTGGAAAGAGCCCGGGCTTGGAAGTCAGAGGTCATGGGTTCAAATCCCACCTCTGCCACTTGTCAGCTGTGTGACTGTGGGCAAGTCACTTCACTTCTCTGTGCCTCAGTTACCTCATCTGTAAAATGGGATTAAGACTGTGAGCCTCGTGTGGGACAACCTGATTACCCTGTATCTCCCCCAGCACTTAGAACAGTGCTCTGCACATAGTAAGCGCTTAATAAATATCAACATTATTAATTACCGTTGGTTTCTTATTCAAGAGTGGCCCTGTTATGTTCAACAGATTCATGAGGGGAAGCATCACGTGGTCTCTGCACAGCCAGATACAGAATTCTGGGTTAGATGGGCCATGGGTCTAGCCCACTGCTGGCCCACACATGAGTTGATGCTCTTACAAACTGAGAATCCTTTAACCATTCCTAATCCAGCCCCTAGTCTTCACCTTAACCCAATTCTAACCCAAGCCCTAAACTTACCCTAAATGCAACTTGAGCCCTAGTTCCAGCACTGATCCTAAAATACTGAAACCTAATCCTAGATCTACTTCTCAGATAACTTTACTTATTCAAAATCAGCCTTGCATGGTTCACTTTTGGTGTCTAGTGTTGTCTGGGTTCTCTGGATTTTGATCTCGGTTGCCTGGCCAGCCTGTGGACACTGATTTGTCAGTCGGCTAGTGTTGGCACCCTCTCCCCTGTCTTCCCACCTGCTCCCCAAGCCTTCCTTCCTCCAATGGGCTCACCCAAGGCCTTGTGAGATTGCAAGAATCCACCCCACAGGCAGCCCCAGTGGAGTGTGAGGCTGTTGGATGTGCACTCATTGTGGGCAGGGAATGTGTCTGTTTATTGTTATATTATTCTCTCCCAAGTGCTTAGTACAGTGCTCTGCACAGTAAGCACTTAATAAATATGATTGAATTAATTGAATGAATTTCTTATGGTCACTCGCTGGAGGAGAATATAATCTTCTTTAGGCTGTAAACTTGCTGTGGGCAGGGAATGAGTCTGTTTATTGTCATATTGTACTCTTTCAAGCACTTAGTACATAGTGATATAGTAAGCACTCAATAAATATGATTGAATGAATGAATTAATAACTTCTGGGCATCACAGGATCCTTTTAATTTACTCCAAAGTTGGTCCAGACCAGGAGTGGAGTGTCTAAGGGGGATAAGGTTTTCAGTGGACTGGTCTGGGATGATAGCAGCTAGAGAGTGGGCATAGGCTTGAGAAATAGAAGTGTGTACCCAGCTGGGAGCTCAGAAAAAATCCCCCTAGGCCTGCCCAGCTCTATCCCCTACACTCTCTCTCCCCCTCCCCATATGCTATCAGCTTCTCTTTCTCCAGTTTGTCCCCCTAAATTATCGGAACTTACAAGCCCTCCCTGGACAGGCCCAAACACAGCCTGCCACTGTTTGACAAATCACAGTCTGTACAGGGCGTAATCTGTAATCAGAAATCAATTAAAGAGATATCAACAGGAAGGCAAAGATAAGGTAGAACCAGGGAAAAATCAATGAACAACAGAGGGGAATTGATCACTCAAAAGGTCTTTCTGAAGCTCCCGGGTTCTCAGCAGCTCTTTTGAGCAGCATCCCACGGGCTTGGGCTTCGCAATCTGCCTTGTCTCCCGGCTCTTTTCTGAACCAAGAAATCCTTTGCTCATCAGAGAGGATTTCTAATGAGCAGAGATAGCAGACTGGCTTAGTGGAAAGAGCACTGACCTGAGAGCCGGAGGACCAGAGCTCTAATCCTAGCTCCACGACTTACCTGATTTATGATCTTGGGCAAGTCATTTCATTTCCCTGTGCCTCAGTTTCCTCATCTATAAAATAGGGTTTCAATACCTGCTTTCTCTCCTAATTAGATTGGGAATACCATGTGGGACAGGGAATCTGTCCTACCTGATTATCTTGCATCCACCCAGCACTTAGTGCAGTGTTTGGCACATTTAAGTGCTTAATAAATATGACCATTATTATCTCCTTGACGTTTCTTTGGGTCCCCAACTTGGTATCTGAAATGTCTTCTGCAGAGCCACCCTCTGGGAGGGAAAACCCTCATTAAAAAAAAAAATATTTCTTAAGCACTTACGACATGCAAGGCACTCTATTAAGCATTGGGGTAGACAAAAGATAATCAGGTTGGACACAGTCCACGTCTCACATGGAGCTCATAATCGCCATTTTACAGATGAGGTCACTGAGGCACAGAGAATTTAAGTAACTTATCCAAGGTCACTCAGCAGGTAAGTGTGGGATCAGTCATGATCAAAAATGCTCTTTTTCCCACCTAGGTTTCCAGAAGAACTCTGAAGGCCTGCATCCAGTACTGGTCTTTTCTGGGATCCTAATGGGGACTTAAAAAGTCAGGTTTAGCCTGTTAATCCGCCATCTCAGATAACTGCCTGGAACTATTGGGCTAGCCCACTTTATCCTAATAGTGGTCCCTAGGGCTACCTCACTCATCCACAGAAATCTATGAGAGTGGCAGTTTGTAATGACCATATTTACTCCCCAAATTGCCTCTACTGCAAAATTGTTCCACCTTGATTTGTGAGGAATTAATCAGTCAATCAAAGGTATTTATTGGGTACTTACTATGTTCATAATATTAACAATATTTTTGTAAGACCAAATTGTAAGCAGTGATGGCTGCACTGGATGAAGAAGAGGAGAAAGAGAAGGAGATAGAGGGGAGGAAGAGGAGACGGAGGAGAAGGGTGAGAATGGGACAAAGTAGGGAGGATAAGGAAGGATGATATGCACACTCAGGGCTCAAGTACCCTCTTCCTTCTTCCCTCCATTATTTCCCTCCTTCTCTTCCTTGTTCTCCTGCTCCCCTTTTTTCTATACTTAATCCCTCACATATTAGTTCCTCTCTTTTCAGGTTGCAAAAAGGAAGCAAAACTGTGAGGCAGTTACATGAGGATATAAGAAAGTTTAGAGTACAGTTCCCAGAACAGTGTTGATTGCCAAGTAAAACACTCTTTGTCTGATGCAGTGCTCAATAGCTGCATCAGACCCTAATCTTTAGAACAGTGCTCAGTGCTAGTACAGTGCTCAGCATCTAGACACAAAGGAGGTACCCAAAGCATACTGTTATTGGTGAAAATCCTCTTTCAGCCACGAAAGCATGGTCTAGTGGAAAGAGCATGGGCCTGGGAGTCAGAGGACCTGGGTTCTAATTCCAGCTCTGCCAGTTGCTTGCTTTGTGACCTTGGGCAAATCACTTAGCTTTCCGTGCCTCAGTTTCCTCAACTGCAAAATGGGGGCTAAGCCCTACTCCCTCCTTCTTAGGCTGTGAGAACCACGTGGGACAGGCACTGTGTCCACACTGATAAACCTGTATCTTCCCCATCTCTTAGAAGAGTACTTGACACATAGTAAGCACTTAACAAATACCATAAAAACAAAGAAACAAACAAAAAACACTTTGCTCTTTGACAAAGCAGAGTGACGATGGAGATGTCAACTTCCCCAAATTGTTCTAAGATCCCACCCTCTCCAGGAACCCATTCTGAATTAATTTAATTGAAAACCAGCGTGGCATAGTGGAAAGAACATGGGCCTGGGCATTAGTGAACCTGGGTTCTAATATCACCTTTACCAGTTTCCTGCTGTGTGACCTTAACTTCTCAGTGCTTCAGGTTCCTCATCTGTAAAATGGGGATTCAATGTCTATTCTCTCTCCTACTTAGACCATGAGCACCATGTGGGATAGGGAATGTGACCAGCCTGATTAGTCTGTACCTACCCCAGAGGTTAGACTAGTGCTCAGCACTTAGTAAGAGCTTAACAAAGACAATATTAATATCTGCCTTCCTCTCTGGACTCTAAGCTCATGATGGGCAGGGAATGTGACTGCTAATTCTGTTGTACTGTACTCTCCCAAGTGCTTAGGACAGTGCTCTGAACATAGCAAACAATAAATGCTATTGGTTGATTGATTGATTTGGACCCTGGTCACTCTCAATTATACTCCTATTCCCATTCTTGTCCCTCGCCCACCCAATCAACGCATTTGTCTGTAAATTCTGGATATTCTTCTGTGGTTTGTCCTCTCAAATCTATTTTCTCTGAATCTGCCCCCCAAGTCTTCTCCTCCCACTACCTCTCCCTCTTATGCCCTGATATAGGGTGTCTATGTGTATCCTGCCTCTGCATTAAACTGTCAGTTTCTTGAGGGCAGTGGCTGTGTCTTCTCCTCCCTGCACCACCCAGCCCCGGTCTCTACCCATAATGGGCTCAGGAAAGACCAAGGAGACTGGCATCTATCAGACTCCTGCCCTCGGTGGAAACATCTGCTTGGAGCTCACATATGCTGAACTCAAATAAGAGAGGGAAGGAGGGGAGGGAACACAGAGATGACTTCAATGTCAAATCCATTAATTTCATTTCAGTCTGCCACTTTCCATTTCAGAAGTGCTCATGCAATTGAAAAGAAAAAAAACATTTAATTTTTCTTTAAAGCGATTTTCAAGCTGCTGCAACACCGTGTGGCTACAGGAAACTGAAACCAATGCATCACACACACCCACACACATACAACTTCACACCCCACACACCTAGGGAGAAGAATTGGACTGGGTGTGACTGAGTCTTATTAATATAGAACCCACTCCATGAAGGATTCTTCCTTCTTTTGGACTATTTCATATTAACTTTAGCTGGGGCTCTGGTGTTTTGAACAGCTATTGGATGACGGATGATGAAGATAGGCCAGTCCACTCTTTGTTAACAATCAATCACATTTATTGAGTGCTTACTGTGTGCAGAGCACTGTACTAAGTGTTGGGAAAGTACTGTACAACAGAATTTACTTCTGTTACTACTACTGCTACCGGGCAATTAGTTTAGATGTAAAGCGTTTGCTTAGCGTGTGAGAGGTAGCGGGATCGATGCTCGCATTGTCCACTTTTGAGAAGCAGTATGGCTTAGTGGAAAGAGCATGGGTTTGGGAGTCAGAGGCTGTGGGATCTAATCCTGTCAGCTGTGTGACTTTGGGCAAATCACCTAACTTCTCTGTGCCTCAGTTACCTCACCTGCAAAATGGGCATTAAGACTGTGAGCTCCACATAGGACACCTTGGTCACCTTGCATCTACCCTAGCGCTTAGAACAGTGCTTGGCACATGGTAAGTGTTAAACAAATACCATCATTACCATCATTATTATTACAACTACCAACACCATCCTCAGGTTCTGAGCCCCAGTATGATGGTAGGAGGAAAATGAACCGGGGGATATTTTTTGGTGGAGGGAGACTGTGGGATGAACAAATTCAAGCATTATTTGCTCTCTAATGGGGGTTTAAGTGTGCATAATCAATACATACCATAAAGGGTAAAATCTTCTTGGGAACCTGATTCGAGCCTTTTCTCCTTCCAAACCCTACCCAGACCTCATCTCCTTCCAAGAAGCCCCTCCCTAGGTCCAGTCTCTCCAAACCACCCTGTTCTTTAGAGCACTTACATATATCACTAATTCTAGATAGGAATTCTTTATTTCTGTCACTCATATGCCCCTTATCAACACACTTATATGCCTCTTATCAATATATGCTTCTGGAGCACAGGGAATGTGTTTACCAACCCTGTTGTACTGTAGTCTCCCAAGCACTTAGTTCAGTAGTTTGTGCAGAGAAAGCACTCAATAAATATCCTTGATTGGTTGACACATTGCAGTCACAGGTATTATGGCTACTTTTCTTAGTGTCTTGTATTTTTCTACCAATCAATGGTATAAGACCCTGAGTAAATCCCTAACTCCTCTGTGCTTCCACTTCTGCATCTGAATGGGTATCAGATATCCGTTATCCCTCCCTGGAAAGTGTGAACTCCATTCATTCATTCATTCAATAGTATTTACTGAGCGCTTCCTATGTGCAGAGCACTGTACTAAGGCTTGGAATGAACAACTGGGCAACAGATAGAGACAATCCCTGCCCAAAGACGGGCTTACAGTCTAATCGGGGAGACGGACAAAAACAGGACAACGTAATCACGATAAATAGAATCAAGGGGATATGTACCTCATTAACAAAATAAATAGGATAATTAAAATATATACAAATGAGCACAGTGCTGAGAGGAGGGGAAGGGAGAGGGGGTAGGAGCAGAGGGAAAGGGGGCTTAGCTGAGGGGAGGTGAAGAGGGGAAGGGGGAGGGAGCAGAGGGTGGAGGGGGAGCAGAGAGGGAGCTCCATGTGGGACAGGGACTGTGCCAAACCTGATTATCTTGTATCTGCCCCAGTGCTTAGTTCAGTGCTTGGCACATCATAAGAAACTAACAAATATCACTACTGAGCACTTACTCTGTGTAGGACACTGAACTAAGTCCTTGGGGGAGTAGAGTAGAGTAGGTAGACCGTGAGCTCGTTGTGAGCAGGGAAGGTGTCTACCAAACTCTGTGGTATTCTATTCTCTCAAACTCTTAGTACGGTGCTCTGTGCACAGTAAGTGTTCAGTAAATACAATTGATTAGTTGATTGACTGAGTAGACACAATCCTTAGCCCTTGGGGTTGATTATGCCCCCTAATCAATGTCAGCTCTCCAGTGGCAGGGACCATGTGTTGTATTTTCTTCTGTTCCTTCCATATGCTGAGTTCATATCTCCGCCCCAAGAGGGTGCTCTATGAAAGCTGAAAGCTGACCAAGGAGTACAGACTAAATTTGAGATAATTGTTAATTAATCCATCATTTTCTTGGGAAGACAATTTACCCTTTTATTTCACAGGGAGACAAGCATTTGAACAAACAGCATGATCCATTTTGTTCCTTCTTTGGCCAGGTTTGAAAATGAAACTGACTCACAGCAGCCTGCGGTAGTGGAGGAATGGTCTGGTCCAGAGGCAGGGGACTGAACTAAATGACCCGACAAGACCCGCAAGTCCCTGAGACTCATTGGAAACTTCTGATCTATCTGTTTCTTTCTCTTTTTTATAATGGTATTTGTTAAATGCTTACTAAGTGCCAGGCACTCTACTAAGTGCTGGGGTAGGCATAAGGTTGGACATAGTCCCTGTCCTACATGGGACTCAGAGTCTTAATCCCAACTTTACAGGTGAGGAAACTGAGGCACAGAGAAGTTAAGTGATTTGCCCAAGGTCACACAGCAGACAAGACGTGGAGCCGAGATTAGAATCCAGGTCTTCTGATTCCCAGGACCGTGCTCTTTCAACTAGGCAATGCTGCTTCTCGACCTCAAACCCCAGCCACTGGTCTCCCCCAAATCGAGACCCAGGGAAGGGGGTACCCTCCCCTCCCCTGTTCCATACCCCCTTAAGCAGGATATTTAATCTTCTTTCACCTCTCCTAGTCGCTTCATTCACGCGCCTGGGCCACCGCTGTCGGTTAGTCACCGGCAAAGGGGTTTGACATGCAATTCAATACTGGGTACAGAGGAGAGGAAATCACTTTCTAAAAAAAAAATCAAATTTCATTCAGGAGATCTTCGTAGAGAGCTTGAACACCATTTATCTTCCGGAGAGCCACTTTATATTCCATGGATGCAGTCACCTGTAAGGAGCCCGCTCTCCTGGGGCCTGGCCTCTCGGTGGGACTGTCTCTCTGTCCAGTGGCAAGGGGGACGTGGAGGCCCAGTACTCTTTCTGATGATTTTCCAGGGGCCCCTTCTCCTGGACAGACCTAAGAAGGTGGGTCAAACCTGGACACTTTCAGGGCAAGCCCACCGCTCACACAACAGCAATCAATCAGTAGTATTTATTGAGTGCTTGTCTGTGCAGAGCACTGTACTAGGCACTTGGGAGGGAAGTTCCAAAGGAGCAAAGGACACCATAATAATAATAATAATAATTGTGTCATTTCTTAAGTGCTTACTACTTGCCAGACACTGTACTAATCACCAGGGCGGATATGGGCAAATCAGGTTAGGCACAGTCCCTGTCCCACATAGAGCTCACAGTCTTAATATAATAATAATAATAATAATGACATTTGTTAAGTGCTTACTATGTGCCAAGCTCTATTTTACAGATGAGATAACTGAGCCACAGAGAAGTTTAGTGACTTGGCCAAGATCTCACAGCATATAAATGCCAAGTCGGGATTAGAACCCAGGAGATCTGACTCCCAGACTTGTGATCTTTCCATTAGGCCTCACTGCTTCTTCTGTTTTGATGCCCGAACTTGGGAGCAATTGTTCCCCTGGGGATGGACAGCCTACACCATGTCTTCCTCTTGTAGCCCTGGACCCAAATTTAGACCATCTCTCCTGTCCCAACCAGCATCCCACAGACTTGGCGAATTGGAGCCTAAGAACGGAAGACCCTGTGCAAAGGCATGACCCAGTTAGATGCATGGCCCCTTCTGGCTAGTGTCATGTCCCCAATGGGGAAAATAGGATGTTTGGAGGAACTGAGAAATGATAGTCCTCCTGGACATCAATCAATCAAACAATGGTATCTCTTAATAATAATATAATAATTATGGTACTTGTTAAGTCCTCTCTATGTGCCAAGCACTGTTCTAAGTGCTGGGGTAGATACAAGTTAATCAGGTCCCTATCCCACATGGTACTCACACTCTTAATCCTCATTTTACAAATGAGATAACTGAGGCCCAGAGAGGTGAATTGACTTCCCCAAGGTCACACAGCAGACATGTGGCAAAGCTGGGATTAGAACCCAGGTCCTTCTGACTCCCAGGCCTATGCTCTATCCACTAAGTCATGCTTCTTCTTGAGCTCTTATTGTGTGCAAAGAATCTTACTAAGCACTTGGGAGAGTACGATATGACAGAGTTAGTAGACAAGTTCCCTGTCCACAAGTTATCTTAGAGTTGACAAGGGGAGACAGACATTAATATAAATAAAAAAATCACAGCTATGTACCTAAGTGCTGTGAGGCTGGGGGTGGAGTGAATATCAGGTGCCCAAAGGGTATGGATTGAAGTACGTAGGCAACACAGAAGAGAGAGGGAGTCCAGGTAAGAGGGCTTAATTAGGGAAGGCCTCTTAGAGGAGATGCGACCTTAATTAGGCTTTGACAGTGGGGAGAGTGGCAGTTTGGTGTATATGTATGGGGTAGGAGTTCTATGCCAGAGGGAGGGCGTGGGCAAGGGGATGGCGGTGAGATAGATGATAGCAGGGCACACTGAGCAGGCTGGCGCTAAAGGAGTGAAGTGTGTGGGCTGGGATGTTGTAGATCAGTGAGGAAAAGTAGGAGGGGGCAGCTGACTGAGTGATTTAAAGCCAGTGGAAGGAGTTTCTTTTTAATGTGGAGGTGAATGGACTTACTAGAGGTACCTGAGGAGTGGGGAAACATAGACTGAACTTTTTTAAAAAAAAAAAATCCTTCAGAAGAATGAAGTTTGGACTAATGTGGGGTGAGACAGGAGGCAGGGACTTTGGTGGGGAGGCAAATGTAGTAGTCAAGGTGGGACAGTATAAGTGCCAGGATCAGAGTAGGACCACTTTGGATGTAGAGGAAAGGGCAGACTTTAGCCATGTTGTGAAGGTAGAACTGACAGGATTTGGGGACAGATTTAATATGTGGGTTGGATGAGAGGGATGAGTCAAGGATAATGCCTGGATTAGGGGTTTGTGAGATAGAGAGAATAGTGGTATTGTCTACAGTGATGGGAAAAATAAGGGGAGGACAGAGTTTTGGAGGGAAGATAAGGAGTTCCTTTTGAACAGTTTTAGTTTGAGATGTCAGTGCAGTATCCAGCTAGAAATGTCCTGAAGGCAGAGGAAATATGGAACTACAGAGAAGAAGAGAGGTCAGGGCTGGAGATGGAGATTTGGGAATCACCTGTGTAAAGATGATAGTTGAGGTCATGGGAGCAAATGGGTTCTCCAAGGGAGTGGGTGTAGGAGAATGGAAAAGGACATAGAACTGAGCCTTGAAGGACCTTCACTGTCAGAGGGTGGGAGGTGGAGGAGGAGCCCTCAAAAGAGATTGAGAGGAGCGGTCAGAGAGCTGAGAAGAAAACAATGCTCTGTAGTGACTGAACATCCGCTGGGAAAAGGGAACTGTGTTAGGTGTCCTCAAAATTTACGTATAAGGAGAAAATGATCTAATCCCTGTTCTTCAGGAGTTTATGATTTAATAGGAGAGATGTAAGCCACAAATGCATGAATATACTGAAATTGGGAGTGAAAGAATAAAGGTATAACAAGGCACACGGGAATAAATAAAAAACCAATAAAATACAGAGGTAGTTGAGAGGGTGGCCTGGCCAGAAAGGTGGGCAAAGTTAACAGGGAAGACCTTCTGGATGCAGGTGTTTTTAAGAAGGGCTTTGAAGGAGGGGGTGGACTTTCTCTCATCTTTAACTTTCCTTCTAGTGGCCTACAAATGTATCCACACCACTTGTCTGCTGTGTGACCTTGGGCAAGTCACTTAGTTACCTCGTCTGTAAAATGGGGATTAAGACTGTGAGCTTCATGTGGGACAGGGACTGTGTCCAAACTGATAAGCTTATATCTACCCCAGTGCCTAGAACAGTGCTTGGCACATAGTAAGAGCTTAAGAAATACCATTAAAAAATCCCTCATGATGCTTCTGATATTTTCAAATGCCCCACTTCCTTGGGGAACAGATTCCAGGTATTCTCCACCTGTGGAGTGAAGCAAATTCTTGCTCCTGCACATACCCCAGGCCATACAGCCCTACACAGCCCAGCACAGCCCAGCATAACACAACTCAGTTGCATGCAAACTCTCTTCGCTGCCTAGGCTTCTAGGCCTGTCTGATTACTTGAGACCCACGATAGTCGCTGCAAATATCTTCCCCTGCTGTGCACACGGTAAGCACTCAATAACTATCATTGATTGATTGATTGATTGATTGTTGGCCATGTCCACAGCCTCCCAGCTGGGTCTTCCTCAGACTGTGTCTTTACTGCTCCATTAAGACCCAAGAGGCTGTCTAAGACAGTTCTTCTCTGTATCTGTATCCGATCCTGGTATTGAGCACCTTGCTTCCCAAGGAGTCTTCCGACTGCTTTCTACTGCATCATCCCGCCATATCTGGGAAATGTGATAGGGTGCAGTTGGGAAGCACAGGAGGCCCAGAGAGGGTGAATAACATCTCCAAAGTTACACAGTACCAGAGGGGGAAGAGCTGGGCAGGGGTCTCTAATCTCTTTCCTCGCAGGGGAGTGAGGGGTTCCCTAGTTCCAGCATCCACTGGCCTGGAAAGAAATCAGGTTGGGGGGCAAATGCCAGTCAAGCAGCGAGCATAGCAGAATTAGGGTGTCCTCTCCCTTTCCTTAGTATATTGTGCTCTCCCTGGAGCATAGTACAGTGTTCTCCATGGAGGAAGCAGTCATTAAATAATATTGCTGGATGGATTTCTATGAGATCCATCAGCCTCAGAGGTGTGAATGGAGAGGCTTGGCCAAGGAAGTTGTTCAGTGCCATGGACCAGGGCAGAGAAAGCTGGGGACCGAGATTAGGCAGTGGATGGATCTCCCATGGGCCCCTTCCCCCACCTCCTGGTGTCAATAATAATAATAATAATAATAATGGAGGTATTAAAGTGCTTACTATGTGCCAGGCACTGTATTAAGCACTGAGTTGATACCAGCAAATCGGGTTGGATGCAGTCCCTGTCCCATGTGGGGCTCACAGTCTCAATTCCCATTTTACAGAGGAGGTGACTGAGGCCCAGAGAAGTGAAGTGAGTTGTCCAAGGTCACACAGTCGAGGCACTGCTGATCGTCAATCCATCAATCAATGAATCACTGGTATTTATTGAGTGCTTACTATATGCAGAGCACTGTATTAAGTGCTTGGGAGAGTAAAATGCAGCAGAATTAGCAGACGTTCCCTGCCCATAACAAACTTACACTTTACAGTCTAGCTCTGGAAGGGTCCAAGAGCCATGAGGGAGAGGCCACAGGGAGGCAGGCACAAAGAGCAGTAGCAAAAAAAATATATCAAAGCGCGTGGCAGAGTCGATTATTTAAAGAACCGGCTGAAATTTACCATCCTTTCCAGGCGCAAAGAGCTGGGGACTATTGACGTGTCATTTAATGTTTGCGGTTAAGTATTTACAGCTCCATCCCCATGGCAACCGGCTACTCAAAGTTACTTTTACAATTCTGTCTCCTCCAACGTGCTTCTCCGGTTGATTGCACAGAGGTTTCTGGACAGCAGTTAGGCCTGACTCCCTTCTCCCATCTCCAGCCCCCTACCCCCGCCCGGTCATTAGTCAGGGTCTGCCCTAATCATGTGCACTTAATTCTTTTGATAACATCCTCTTGATTGAGAAAGGAATGGTGTGTGTGTGTGTGCTGTGTGCGTGTATGTGCGTCTATATGTGGTTGTGTCTGTGTCTGTATAGTGTGTCTGTGAAAGTATATCTGTATTCGTCAGTGCATGTGAGGTGTGCATGTGTAATATGTCTTTGTATGTATCTGTGTGTGTGTGTGTGTATGCAGGAGGGTAAGTCAAAGAGAAGGCAGTAAAAGCTAGAGAGAGCTGAGAAGAGTGTTGGTTACAGGGCTGGGCAGTGTTTAGGCGTGGGCAGAAAGAGGCGAAGGATCTCACCAGCTAGAGATATTGATCTATTGGGACTGGTTTGAGGACTTGTGGGCTGAGCGAAATAACCTCTGGGGTTCCCATCCCATCCTCTGCAAATGAGGATGCTGGCTCCTTTCACTCACTCCCTGTCTCCCTTCTCCCCTGCTCCCACACCCCCTCTGGCTGTACACAATTCTCTTTAAGGGATAGGAAACAGTGCCTGTCTGGGGCCTGTGACTCTGGGCCCCCGGGGCCACCTTCAAAGAGCTTACTGAGTCAGGTCAGTCACTCACTTTCTCTGAACCTCAGTCTCCCCACCTGTCCAATGTGTGTTCCTCCCAAGGGTGTTGTGTTAACAAACAGGTGTCAAGGGGATTTGGGTGGACTCCATCAGTTCTCCCAGCCCTGGGCCCAGGCCAGGGGCCTCTTCTCAGTTCCTCAGCAAAGGGGGATTGGGCAGATCTTAGAAGGGGGCCAGGCCAGAATCACTCCCATTATTCCTTGCACCACTGTGGTGGGAAGGTCACAAGAGAAGCAACTTGAAGTCTCCCCATACTGTGCAATGCTGGGAAGGGTGTGAGGTGACCGAGGGTGCTTGGCATTCACTGTGATTGAAGATGTGGCTATAACTGTAGTCTCAGAACTCTAAGGAGCCCAAGACTCTCCTCATCTGGCTCACGGACCTTTCCCTCTAGTTGTAACTATCACTGGCATTGCCTTTCATGTTATTAGTGTGTTCTTATGGTTTCATCTCTCCTTACGTGTCTTCCCAATGCCCTCTTCCTCATTATTCTTCTTTCATTGTCCTTCTTCTTTGAAGGACAGGGACCCTGTCTAATTCTCACCCACGTACTCTTTCCCAACACTTAGTGATGTGTTTTGTGCCCAGTAAATGCTTGATAAATAACAATAATGAAAAAATAATAATAATGATGACAGTTATAGTTGTGAAATTTTTTAAGTGCTTATTATGTGCCAAGAAGTGTTTTAGCACTGGGATAGGTCCAAAATAATCCATCCCTGTCCCATATGATGCCCATAGTCTAAGTAGTTTGGAGAACAGGAATTTGAACCTAATCTTCTGACACCCAGGCTTGTGCTCTTTCCTCTAGGCCATGATGATAAATACTACTCTTCTTCATTCCTTCTCCTCCTAGTCCTCCTCTTCCTCCTTCTTCTCCTCTTCCTCTTCTTCTCCTCTTCCTCCTTCTCCTCTTCTTCTCCTCTTCCTCCTTCTCCTCTTCTTCCTCCTCCTCCTCTTCCTTGTCCTCCTCCTTCTTCTCCTCCTTTTTGTCCTGCTCCTCCTCTCCTTCCTCCCTGTCATTGTCCAACTCTTCCTCTTCTTTCTCCTCAACCTCCTCATTTTCCTCCTCCTCCTCTTTTTCATCATCCTCATCATCCTTGTCATCACTGCCACCCTCCTCTTCCTTTTCCTCCTCCTTCTCCTCCTCTTCCTTTTCCTCTTCCTTCTTTTCTTCACTTTCCTCCTTCTCATCCTCCTCATCATTGCTAGACTCCTCCTTCTCCTCCTCTTCCTCGTCATCCTCCTCCTTTTTGTTATCCTCCTCCTCGTCCTCTTCCTCCTCCTCCTTCTCCTCCTCTCCCTATTCCAGCAGTGGCCTAAGGCATCCTGTTAAAGTGAAGATTCCAGTATCTCTGAAACCTTCTGGAAGGCATGGCTAGCCCAGAGTGAGGGCAGAGTGAGGGTGTGGAGGGAGCCTGTCCAAGCAGCTTCTACTGCCACCCCTCCACCTTCCACCCCAGCCCCCAGGCCCTGGTTTCACACTTCTCTACTTCTCAACCAGTGGCGTGAGGAGACTGAACTGTCTGACACTTTCTATTAGGTAACATATTAATCCGGGCTGCTCCGTGTCTAAAGGCTTCACCATTATAACATAATTACTGCTGAAATTGACCTTTAAAATATATTTTAAATTCAAAATGTCTTTAAACCCTTCAGTGAGCACCATTTTTCAATCTCACAGATTGTTTTCTTTTTGGCGGGGGTTGCAGGAAAGGGAAGGGGAGAGGTGGCGAGCGAGAGGGAGGGAGAAGGTGGGACAGATGAATCTCAATTTTTAATGTCTTCACTTAATGATAAAGCAAAATACAAGCATTTACCGGGCCTGCCCTCCGTCTCCCACGGACCCTGCTTCTGCCGCTCTGGCTTGGAGTACGCTAGATGAAATGGTAATAACAATAAACAAAGTGCAATGCAGGAACCTCGGAGTTCCACCAAGTAATTCAATCAATCAGTCTGGCTTAACTCATATTCAAATTTATACCAGACGTTGACAATATGAAAGTTCAAGTGGTCCCTGCGTTTCCAAATATCTTTAAATCACCTTTATTAGAACACTGAAGGGCCAGCATTTATACCGCTCTCTGTAATTGGCTGCCGTTTCTCTAGAGACACAAAAGGCAGTATTCCTGGTCCAGGGGAGGGTGGGTGGGAAGTGCCAAGGTGAGCTTGAACTTTTTGGGCCAAGTTTGGGGGTCAGGGGGTGGGGTGGGGGAGGCTGGAGGGACATAGATTAAATGGTTCAGGCTGCCAAGGAGCGCAGGGTTAGAAGGCTGAGTTCTAATTCTGCCTCTAATACTTGTCTGCCCTGTGAGCTAGGGCAAGCCACTTAACTTCTCTGCCTCATTTTCTTCATCTGTAAAATGGGATTCAATACCTGTTCCCTCTCCTACTTAGACTGTGAGTTTCATTTGGGATGGAGGCTGTGTTCAGCTTGATTTTCCTGTTACCTACCTCAGCGTTTGGCACATAGTAAGTGCTTAACAAATCTCAAGTCCATTTTTATCATTACTAGACAGAATGTCACTCTGCCTGTCTGCTAGCCTGCCTCCTCCTGCTACATGGGAGAGAAGCCCATCTCATCCTACCTTGGTCCCAGCATGCTTTTCCTAGTGGGGCTTTCACAGCACAGGTAGGGAAGCAGTGTGGTCTGGTGGATAGAGCACGGTGTTGGGAGTCAGAGGAAACTGGGTTCTAATCCCAACTCTGCCACTTGTCTGCTGTGTGACCTTAGGCAAGTCACTTCACTTCTCTGTGCCTCAATTACCTCATCTGTGAAATGGGGATTAAGACGGTGCCTCTTTTGGGACAGGGATTGCATCTACCCCAAGGCTTTGGACATAATAAGTGCTTAACAAGTACTACAAGTGTTATTATGCAAATAGGGCTCCTGCCTGACCCTCCCCCTCTGCCCTCCTACCCACTCTTCCTTATCCTCACCCTCCAGCCCAGACCTTCTGCCTTCCCTAAGCATCCACCAATGCTGCCTGAACTGACTCTCCTTTCTCCAAACCCAGAGCCACACCTCACTATCTGCCTGGAACATCCTCCCTGCTTCTGCTTCCACTCTCATCCCTCATATTCCCTGGGCCAGCTCAAAGGCCTCCTCCTCCAGGAAACTTTCCCCAATTTCTTTTCTAACTCGCCATCCCAATTTGTGACTCCCTCCATTTGGGGCAGAGAGAACCAGGCTACCACAAGCAGATTCCACTGAGTGAGAGAAAGGAGTCCTGCCTCTGCTCAGACTTTCTCTGCTTTAATGAAAAAAGGAAGAAAAAAAACTGTCTCCCAGAGAGCAGCCCGCAAGCAATGAAGACAAATGGAATCACCCCAATCTCATTACACACGGGGATTGTTTCCTCTGACAGTTTTGCAGATTAGAGATTTCATTTTTATTTTGTTTTCTTCTTTCCGGAGCCACCTGGTTTGGAATATGCCAATCCCTCTGACGCCTGGCAGCACTGCCTGTGACTATGTGTGCGTGTGTATGAATCAGTCAGTCAGTCAATCGTACTTATTGAGCACTTACAGTGTGCAAAGCACTGTACTAAGTGCTTGGAAGAGTATAATGTAATTCCCTGCACATTCACTTGCCTCTCATGGGGTCTTGTTCTGTCACTGGCCCTTTGTGTATTTGTGTTTCTGGAATGCCTTCCTCCTAGTTCAGACCGTCAACTCCTTGTGGGAAGTGACAGTGCTTTCAACACTGTTTCCCCCCCAGGGTCCAGTACAATGGTAAGTCCATCAAAAGTAAGAAAACATCTTCTCCCTCTGTGCTTCCCAAATTGCCCAGTCCACTGTGTGTGTGTGTGTGTGTGTGTGTGTGTGTGTGTGTACAGTTTCCCACCAGAATTTTGGCCAGTGGAGGGCAGGGACCATGTCTTAAGAAGCAGCTTGGCTTAGTGGAAAGAGCAAGGGCTTGAGAGTCAGAGGATGTGGGTTCTAATCCCTGCTCCGCTGCTTGTCTGCTGTGTGACCTTAGGCAAGTCACTTAACTTCACTGTGCCTCAGTTACCTCATCTGTAAAATGGGGATTAAGCATGTGAGCCCCACGTAGGACAACTTGATTACCTTGAATCTACCTCAGTGCTTAGAACAATGCTTGGCACATAGTAAGCGCTTAACAAATACCATAATTATTATTCATTATTATTGGTATTATTTTCCTCCCTCTGTGCTCCCTCTATATGACTCAGTGCAGAGGGTTCTGCCCTCGAGGAGCTCAGGATATCTAGGGCTGGGGCAGATAGATGGCTCCCTGTGACGTGCCCCGTATACCAAGCCCCAGCCATCCTGATCCCTTTGACCACCTACACCAGGTTTGAGAGAAAACCTCAGTTCACATCCTAGGTTCAGTCCCCCACTCCCCACTTCCTCCTCCCTATTCCCCCTTTCTCCCCCACATCACCCACACACACGGACACCCGCACACCCCCACACACACATGGCCAGTGGCTCAACAGGTCAGTTGCTCCTGCCAGGGCACGCTCCACCCGCGATCTTTTATGTCCCACTGAGGTGGCCTCATTACCTGGCCCCAGCTCTCTGTCAAGCTGGGCCCGTCTCCTCAGCGGCTGATGAACACACAGTGACAAGCAATGTTGCCCCGGTCCGAGGGACTGAATCACAATAAAATGGTAAATTACTGTCTGTCATAGCGCCTGACTGGAGTGACGGATGCCCAATTCCAGACTCCATATAAAGTGGGAAGGAAGGTAGAGGGAGACGGAGCAGCGGGAGCAGAGATGCAGACGGAGGGGGAGGGGAAACAGGCAGTGGTAAAGAGACAGGGTCTTAGAGGAGGAAACAAAGAGATAAAATCTGCTAAGGCCAAACTCAATAATAATAAGAATATTTGTTAAGTGCCTACTCTATGCCAAGAACTGTGATAAGCACTAGTATGTTTATAGTACAGCTACATCAAAGTCTCTGTTTGACATGGGGCTCATAACCCAAAGAGACCAGGTATTGAATCCCCATTTTGTTGATGAGGAAACTGAGGCCCAAGAACTTATGTGACTGTCCAAGACCATGCAGAAGAGCCAGGGTTAGAATCCAGGTCCTCTGGCTCGCAGGCCTATGTTTCTTTCTCTAGACCACACTGCTTCTTGAACTTAACAGAATGTGTAACAGAAGCACAGAATCCAGTGTTAATGGCAATTACTCCATGAAGAAAAGAATCCTGAACTGCCTCCCTCCTCCTTCCCTCAGCCTGTCCCATGGACCCTGAAATTGAGTACGGTCTTCTTGACTGATTCAGTATCCCTGGCTTGCTAACACCCCAAGCTTTGTCGTCTTATCCATGTCCTGTTCTTAGGGTGCCTCAGAGGGTGGCTCATCTCTATGTCCATCAGACAGATCCTGAGCTTACCAGGAGGCATCCATGAATGACAACACGCTTGCAAAGAAAAAGGCCAAAGGGTGGCTCATCTCTCTGTCTATCAGACAGATCTTGAGCCTACCAGAAGGCATCCATAAATGACAACATGATAGCAAATAAAAAGGGCAGAACCCAAAGTTTTTCAGCCCTTCGGTGCTGAAATTTAACATACTGATCCGAGGAGCCAACACCGCCCCCCCGCCCAACTGACAATAAATAAGCGCTCAATAAATACAACTGAATGAATCAATCAACTGTGTTTACTGAGCACTTACTGTGTGCATGGCATTGTACTAAGCACTTGGGAGAGTACACTATTAGAGAGTTGGTAGATACGTTCCCAACCATTCCGTGGTTTTTCCCAGCATCTTGTTGCCATTGCCAGAGAGCTGATCTTGCATTGTAGGGGACATCGACCTATATTAAGACCATATTCATTCATTCATTCAATAGTATTTATTGAGCGTTTACTATGTGCAGAGCACTGTACTAAGCTATTGGAATGTACAAATCGGTAACAGATAGAGACAGTCCCTGCCCTTTGACGGGCTTATGGTCTAATTGGGGGAGATGGACAGACAAGAACAGTAGCAATAAATACAATCTAGGGGATGAACATCTCATTAAAACAATAGCAAATAAATAGAACTAAGGTCTTATTGGGTATTTAACATTCTCTAGGCCCTAGCTGAGCAGCTGGGAATTAGTGAATGATATCCAAATCACCTGGAAATGGGACTGGCACAAACACCATCATTATTATTCTTTTGTTACTGTTTAGCTACCGCTACACCCAGATGTGTTTGGGATGTCCAGCCTTGGTCAGAAGGGCTGCTTTTACCCCCTTCCCACAATCAATCAATCACGTTGTTTGAGGGTTTACAGTGTGCAGAACACTGTACGAAACTCTTCAGAAAGTACAATATAACAGAGTTGGTGGACATATTCCCTGCCCACAGTAAGCTGATAGTCTAGAGGGACTGTAACGTGGAGGGAGAGATGAATCAGTATGAGGCATGACCTCATAGGCACGATATCTGACAAACCAGAGTGGAGGAGCTACCATCCTCTGGCTCTACCCAGATGCCCTGGATGAGCTGAAATCTCCCAGGCACCGCCCCCCCAGCATCTCCTTATCATCTAGTCAAGAGAATGGGGGAGCCCCTGGACCATGAAGGAATACCATTTAAAGCGGCCCACTGGTGTCTCTTTCTAGAGCCAAAGACAACCCCTGGGGAGCACTCTGATTGTTTATCTTTTGAGTTGTTTCCTGGACAAGGCTTAGAAAACAACCCAGAGTCCCCAACTCCCCACAGGAGTGGGTCATGAATACCTGCCTCAGCTCCTGCTGGGGCTATTCTCATTAGACTAAAGTCACCATTGCCCCTCCCCCCATCCCAGCCTGCCCCGAGGCACCCCTCTTCACCAGAGCTGCCCGCACATGTCGTCGCTGTGGTTTGCCTCATAACAAATTGCTTCATTTTCTCCCCGTATTAAATTGAACACAGCATAAATAACCATCTGTACAATCCTCCAAAGGGTCTCTACCACTGGCTGCCTGGTGGATTTTTCAAAATTTTTGCTCCCTCAAGTTTTGATCTATGATTTCACTTTAACATTTTGTATACTTTTTTATGAGGGCAGAAGTCCCCACCGTGGAGTCTATAATTCTTCTGTCATTCAGGCGAACATGACAGAAAGCTTTTTTGCCCTTTTCTTCCCCCCATTAAGGTGGGGTGGGGCGGCTTCCCCAGGCCCCAGTCAGCTTGTATAGACAGAGAGCCCTGGGAAGCAGGTTGGAGTCACACCTGCAGGCAAGGCCAGCCAGTGTCCCAGGCCACGGGTCTACTTTTCCTGCCTGCTGAGGCCAACGAGTCATCACTCTCACAGCCCATTGGGGTGAAGGCTTCTTTGGTCTCAATTCGGTCTGGTGGGTGGAATGCCACCGTTAAGGGGCAGGGTGGGCTTTGTGAAGTCATGTTCCCCAAGGCAGGATTTCACAGGACCTAGGACGTAGCTCATCACAACCTACGCAGGAAGCAGCATGATGTCGTCTCTCCGCGTGCTATGTGACATCATTGAATCGTGCTATTTTGAATGCCTAAGACAAGCACCCAGAAGGAAGTGGAGGACCGGCATCAGGTGGCATCACTGTCACTTCTTCCCCACCACTGTCCTTTTTTCATGTTCTCTGTAATCTGCAGCCCTCCCCTCTCTGCTGCATCCTGCAGCCCACCCACACATCTGCATGATCCCTCTGCTCCCTGCTCTACCCACCCTTGGGCCCTGCTCAGACATCCCCACCCAACCTCCTAGCTGGGACCTCAAGGCAGAACCTGGTATCACTGTCAGTGGATTCTGGACTCGGATCCAGGGATGGAGGCTTAGTATAGTGCTCTGCAAGCAGTAGGCACTCAGTAAATACAATTGCATGAATCTCCAGAAGCAGAATGGCCTAGAGGATAGAGTAAGGGCCTGGGAATCAGAAGGAACTGGCTTCTAAATCCAGCTCGGCCACTTGTGACCTCGGGCAAGTCACTTTACTTCCCTGTGCCTCATCTGTAAAATGAGACTGTCAGCCCCATGTGGAATTTGTTTGCATCCGCCCCAGTGCTTACTACAGTGCCTGGTAGATAGTAAGTGCTTAACGAATACCACAATTATTATTAATAGTTATTATCATTATCTTCTCCCTCCTTACCATGCACACAGACTGGGCCACTGGGTCTACCATCTCCTCCACCCTGCGGGGATCCCCACTCTCTCTCTGGCCTCAGTCTCCCTGCCTGAACTTGGGTGAGGCACGTTGGCCCCCCATCAACTGCCCCTTCACCTCCTGCCCTGGCCTTTAGTGTCCACCTGATGCATGCGCCACTGCCCTAGGCCTCTGAGACTTTGGGCCAGTGGGGAGAGGAGAGCCTAGGTACATCAGGCCCTGAGGTGCCCCGGGACCTCTGGGTATGGAGAGCCCACTTCAGTCCCCCTGGCATCCTTTCCCAGGAATGGAGAGCTACTCCTGAACCCTTGTCTTTCCTGGGGTGGGGAGAGCCAATCCTGGGCATCCTGGTCACCTTCCCATTTGGGGAGAAGTAAACTCAGACCTGGTACTTCTCTGAGGCAGGAAGAACCAAGTTTTGACCCTTATTTTCACTGAAGCAGGGAGAGTCAAGCATGGATCCCTACCTACACTGAGGCCGGGAGAACTGAGCCCAACCCCTACCTTCACTGAAGCAGAGAGAGCCACACCTGGGCCCCTAACTTCACTGACACAGGAAGACCCGAATCTAGACCCCTACCTTCACCAAGTCAGGGACAACTGATCCTGGATCCTTACCTTCACTGAGGCAGGGAGAGCTGAGCCCAACCCCTATCTTCCTTGTTGCAAGGAGAACTGAACCCAATCCCTACCTTCATTGAAGCAGGGTGAACTGAGCATGGAATCCTACCTTCACTGAGGCAGAGAGAGTCAATCTTGGACCTCTACCTTCCCTGAGGCAGGGAGAGCCAAGCCTGGACTCCTATCCTCACTGAGGCAGGGAGAACTGAGCCCAGACCTCTACCTTGGGCTGTCAAATGGCCCAATCCAGGCAGTGTTTCTGGGCAGTTGTATGGAGAGGATGTGGATCATGTGAGAGAATCACTGAGAAAGGTCAACTGGGCAGGCTCGAGAGAAGCAGTGTAGATTTGTGGAAAGAGTAAGGGCTTGGGAGTCAGAAGACATGGGTTTTAACCTCAGCTCTGCCACTTGTCTGCTGTTTGACCTGGGGCAAGCCACTTAACTTCTCTGTGTCTCCGTTACCTCATCTGCAAAATGGGGATTAAGACTGTGATCTCCATGTGGGACAATCTGATTACTTTGTATCTACCTCAGTGCTTAGAACAGTGCTTGGCACATAGTAAGTGCTTAACAAATACCATCATTGTCATTATTATTATTACTCCCCAGTTGAGAGGCACTGGCTCCATCACCGGACTGTGGCTGGGTCCCTGATGCTGATGCAGGTTTCGATAAGTGGTCCACAAGTGGCCCTCCTCAGACAACTTGTCTTAGTGCCTGGGGGGCTGGGGGCTGCTTTCCTGGGGCCTGATACCCCCAACAGACAAGGGGGAGCAATGGAGAATATGAAAGCATTGGGGGAGGGGAGGAAGGAAGGGGAAAGGACAAATACAAAAATATCTGGGCCGGTTGCCAAGCATGAATTCTGGGATTATTAAAACTAAAGAATCTTCTGAAGCTCGAGTCATTAATAACTGGCTGCTGCCAGACCCGAATCATTTATTTCAATCCCGGTCGGGGGTGTGTGTGTGGTGAGGGGGAGGGGGAGAGTGTGGCACCTGCTGCCAGGGTCCCGGGCTGGATGCCAGGGGAGGTAGAGTACCCCCCTTCCAGGTACCCACATCTCAGGACAGAGCAAAGCCCAACCCGGCCCATGACCAGGTCCAGACATCTCCTGGACCACGTCCTGCAGTGGGTCCACTGGTCTGTGAGGAGGGGCAGGTGCCGTGATGTTGGGGAAGGGGATGGACCGATGGTCAGGGAGGCAGAGATCCACTAATTGATCAATCAATCAATCGATCAACCCAAGGTACTTGTTGAGCACTTACTGGGAGCAGAGAACTGTACTAAGTGCTTCAGAGCAGAAAACAGAACCTGGCACTCCTTGAGATAACAGGGGCCAAAAGACTGCATTTACATCACCCTCATCACCATCATCTCCAGCACTTCCTGAGCCTCTACTGGGTGCAGAGCACTGGATAAGTGCTTGGGTAGCATGCAGGCAAAAGGCACCACCCTTGCCCTCAGGGGGTTTACAGTCTGGTGGGGGAGATGAGTGAACACACATGGTCCAATAAGGAATAGGTGAAGGGAAAGAGAATAGAAGCATCTACCCCCAAGAGCTGGATTCTTGTACCTCTGGCCTTGAGAGGGTATAAGAACTCCACTGGGCCTCAGTTAGTGGCATCTGTCCCAGGAGGTGTCCACTTTCCTAGGCTAGGGAAAACTCAGAGGAGGATAGAGGGGTTTAAAGATTCCCCCTTTCCCCTGTTTTCTTTTTCATGGTATTTGTTAAGCACATACAATGTCCAGGCACTCTACCAAGCACTGGAGTAGATACAAGATTATCAGGTTGGACAGAGTCCATGTCCCTAATGGGGTGCAGAGTCTTAATCCCAATTTTGCAATGGGGTAATTGAGGCATAGATAAGTTAAGTGACTTGTCCAAAGTCACACAGCAGGCAAGCAGAGGATCTTGGAATCCAGGTCCTGCAGGCCCTTGCTGTATTCACTAGGCAACACTATTTCTCTGCCCCAGACTCCAGGCCCATCTACCTGGTATCAGAGCCCTCCCCAGATCTGATCTCTTTGATCATTATTATTGAGAGATCTTATCTCTGGCCCTCAACTTGGTCTCCCAACTGGACTTGAGCTTCAAAGTCAAACAAAAAAAAAGTCTCACACAGACACACACACACACTGTGGCAATCACAAAGTGACCAGAAGTATCATGATACATAACCCATTGTGCAGGGTCAAAGCTTCATATTTTCAATGAGAACATTGTTGGTTTGTTCCTTGTTGAGCTGCTTAAATTGACCCTTCCTTAGGGTGTTTTTTTTTGGACAGTGCTCCTGTGTGGCTAGCTTGTTTCTCTCAAAATCACTCTCATGTGGTTTTGTAGCTGGGCTCTCTGGGCTATAGGTCCTTAGGATGAATGCCAGGCCTTATTGTCCTGATCTGCATTGACCTTGTGAGAGCACCATTACTGTCTGGGGCACACTGGATCTCAGAGCATCATCTCATCTAATCGAATGTGCTGAACACTTTTGAATTTTGGTTGCTGAGCTTCAAGGCTCTCCCATCCTGCTTCTCCCTCCCCACACCACAAATGGGTCATTCTGTGGAAACAGAAAGATCCAGTAAGCAGGAGGAAAGGTTTCAAACAAAAACCTGCAGTGGGCAATTGGACAAATGGGTCATCCATTCCAGGATCCTCAGGAGTTGGTCATAATAATAATAATAATTATGGTACTTGTTAAACACTTACTATGTGCCAAACACTGTAGAAACAAGTTAATCAGGTTGGACATAGACCCTGTCCCACATGGGGTTCATGATCTTAATCTCCATTTTACAGATTAGGGAACTGAGACCCAGGGGACATGTGGAGGAGCTGGAATTGGAACCCAGATCCTTCTGACTGCCGAGCCTTTGCTCTATCCAATAAGCCACACTGCTTCTCATGGTCATGGTATTTATTAAGTGCTTACCATGTGCAAATGCTGTACTAAGCTCTAGGGTAGTTACAAATTCATCATGTCAGATGTCTTTGTCACACATGGGGCTCAGAGTTTAAGTAGAAGAGAGAACAGGTATTTCATTCCTGTTTTACAGATGAGGAAACTGAGGCAAAGAGAAGTTAAGCAAGTTGCCCAAGCTCACACAGCAGGCGCTTGCACATCTGGGGTTAGAACCCAGGTCCGTGTTCTTCCCATCTGGCCACGCTGCTTCTATGGAGTAGAATGTCAATGTTCCAAGGAAGGAACTCATTCCCCCCTCCCCTACTTCCCCACCTTTGTTTTGTTTTGAGGGTTGGGGGTTGCGTCTGGGCTGAACTTGACTCTCTCTCTAAAGTGAGCTCTACCCAGAGCCCTAAGTATCTCTAGATTTCATTTGGAGTGCAGGGGAGAAGCAATCGAGAGGGAATCAGCAAAGCCCCATGATGAATGAAGCCCATGTCACTCAGAGAAAATGAATATTTCTTTGCAATAATGACCAGATGGTAGCAACTCTCAGATCCAAATTAAAACATGCATGATAAATGCCAAGAAAACAGAGAAAGACAAAACCTCAACCTGGAGTGAATTTTCTCTATAAATCTCTCCCCCCTCCCCCTGCTTCGACGAGGCCCTGTTAATGGGAATTAAATTATTAAGAGGTGCTGCAAGGAGAATACAAATGTCAGTCGTTTCTGGATCTTGGGGAACTTTTGCCCCAGGGGTCTTCTCCAGGGGAGATGGAACCAAGTAGGATGGGGGTAGGGTCCAGGGTGGGATAAGGGGAGGGGATGATGGGGAGTGTGGCTAGATTCTCAGCTCCTTGAAGGCAAGGATCAATTCTACCAGCTCTATTGTATTATGCCCTTCCCAGGGCCTAAATCAGTGTTCTGCCCAGAGTAAGCACTCTATAAATACAGTGCTCGATTGATTGACTGATCAAGGAGGGAGAGGAGGCACAGTGTGCCCTCCAAGTGGCAGGGTGTGGCTGTTGTCATGGAAGTGATCAGCTGCAGGGGGACCCAAGAGCAGACCCTCCTGCCCATGACCCTGCTGGAAAGAGGGAGGTCTTCTGGTCCTGGGAGCCCAGGCAGGGCGACACACTGGTGAGCAGGTGGCAACTGGCTCGCTGGACCTTCTGCCCCTTCCCAGAGACTCTGCCATCTGGTGATGGCTACTGCACCTCTGCCCAAGGCAGGGTCAGGTCTAGAACAGGGGAGGTAGAGTTGTCCAGGAGGCAGGTAGGGCGGTGACGGGCCTCCGCTCTTCATCAGGGGTGCTGAGTTTGTTTGCTGATTAAGGCAAGAAAGTACGCACTCAGGGACCAATGTGGCAATGCCTATTTCTCAGTCTCTCTCTCTCTCTCACACACACACATATACATACACACACACACACACACACAGAGTCACAACAATACAGATGCACACACTCAGGCACATATATACAAAAGAGACCGACATAAACACAGACAGAGATGTAGACTCCCAATTTTCAAAACTATTGGCACACACATGGACACATATCTGTGGAGAAGCAGATGTACACTATAGACTCTAGACTGTAAGCTTGTTGTGGGCAGGGAATGTGTCTGTTTCTTGTTATGTTGTACTATCCCAAGCACTCAGTACAGTGCTCTGCACACAATAAGTGCTCAATACATATGACTGACTGACAAGCCTGGTGGCCCTAGTGGGTAGAGCATGACTATCGGAGTCAGAAGGACCTGGGTTCTAATCTCAGCACCACTACTTGTCTGCTGTGTGACCTTGGGCAAGTCACTTCGCTTCCCTGGACCTCAATTACCTCATCTGTATAATGGGGATTATGACTGTGAACCCCATGTGAGACATGGACTGTTTCCAATCTGATTATTTTGTATCTATCTTAGTGCTTAGTACAGTGCCTGGCATAAAGTAAGCACTTAAGAAAAACCAAAAGGATATTAAGGAGAAGGCAGGGGGTTGGGTATGTAGGCTTGATACCCTCTCAGAGGGACAAATGATTCTGATGTCCCTCCACTGGGACAGTCAGACTTTGAGGTGGAAGCTGAGAGAGGTAGGGAGGGTTGTGTGTGTGTGTGTGTGTGTTTGTGTGTGTGGATCTTCCCAGTCTCCCCAGATCTCCAAGCCATATCCCTTTGTTCATTCAGGCATCTCCTGAGAGCCCATCTCCTCCAGAAATATTGCCAGTCTAGCCGGAAGAGAAGTGAACAATTTCCCTTGACCCTACCTGCTGATCTCGGCTCCCACCCCAGCCTCTCTTGCCACAGCCAGCATTCCTCCCTCGCTTCCCAAAGTTCATCTGATCTTCCCATTTTGTTTAACACTTCTTCACCATCCTGTGGTCTCCTGGAACCTTCTAAGATTGCAGCTATCAGCTGTCTGTTTCAGACTGGCAACTCCTTGAGGGCAGAGAGTGGGGAATCTCTTGAGCTCACTGGGAGTCTGTAAGGCACCTAGTGGATACCTTTCGACGATGAAGATGATGGTTGGTGATGATGATGAAGATGATGCTGATCTCCACACCTTTTGCTCCTGGAGCTCTTCAAGCTGCCTGGAGGCTCCTGAATGAGAACATCCTCCAAGTTATCATGACTGGAAGTCTACAAGATTAATAGCAGCTCCATAAGAGAGCCCAGACATGGACATATTTCAAATTAATAATAATGATGATGGTATTTGCTAAGCACTTATTATGTGTCAAACACTGTTCTAAAGCACTGGGGCAGATACCAGCTAATCGGGTTGGACACAGTCCCTGTCCTGTGTGGGGCTCACAGTTTTAATTCCCATTTTACAGATGAGGTTGCTGAGGCACAGGTAAATGCTCTTGATCACCCAGAAGATAGGTGGCAGAACTGGGATTAGAACCCAGGTCCTTCTGACTCCCAGGCCCGTGCTCTATCCACAAGGCGATGCTGCTTCCCACTGCTACCATATTTCCCCACCCACCAGGTACCTCTGGATATGAGGCACACTCCATTTGCAAAGAAACGATGAGGAGGATCCTTGCTCTTTATTCCTTCTGTAAGGAATTCTCCCTTCCATCTATGCTTCCAAATGTCAGGAAATGCTAATAATAGTCACTGTAGTATTTGCGAAGTGCTTACAATGTGCCAAGCACTGTACTAAGCACTGGAATAGAAACAAGATGATTAGATCAGACAAAGTCCCTGTCCCATAGAAGGCTCACAGTCTAAGAGGAAACTGAGGCTCAGAGAAATTGAGTAACTTGTCCAATGTCACACAGCAGACTAGTGGTCCAGCTGGGATTAAAACACAGTTCCTGACTTCCAGGGCCATGCACTTTCCATAAAGCCACCCTGTTTCTCAGATGTTGTGTATCCCTTTTGGGAGGAACTCCACAGGGCAGGAAGGGGACGGACAGGGAGGAGCCGCTGGCCAGAATATCTAGTCAGGCAGGAGACATGTGAATCTTTGTCCTTCAAACTGATAATGGCTAGAGATTTTGAAAGTACATCTCCTCCAGGAAAACTTTCCTGATCATTTCTCATGTCCCCACCCTATTTCTTCCTGTACTGCAGAAGATCCAAGCCCTCAGAGCCCTGCTCACCATCACCAGCTCAGATGCCACAGGCAGGACCACAAGGCAGCCCAAGATAGGGAGACAAGCCTATTCTACTAGACCAGGCATCTGAGCCTTGGGGAATTTTTCCAGTCTCCACTGCTATGGGCCAAACTTTTCCCATCCCATGCTTGAATGAGAATGCCAAAGAAGTAAAGGGAGCTGCAGCCACAAGGCTCAGAGTAGCAATTGCATTTACTAAGTGCTTACTATGTGCAGAGCACTTGTACAAAACACTGGAAGAAAATTCACAGATGAGAATTAAAAATGGTCTTTGTTTCTTCTGGGCCTCACAATCTAAAATCCCTCAGAGAGGGAAAAGGGAAAGGATTTTCCATTTCTGTGTTCCAAGAGTAGACTTTAAACCTGAATTGCCTCTTGCTCCCTTATAGTAGTAGTAACAATACAAATAATAGAAGTAGCATTTATTAACTGCTTATTGTGTGCAGAACACTATACTAAGCACTGGGACAGAATAAACAGGTGACAATTAGACATGGTTCCTAATAATAATAATAATTATGGTATTTGTTAAGCATTTACTATGTGCCAAGCACTGTTCTAAATGCTGGGATAGATACAAGGTAATCAGGTTGTCCCACATGGAGCTCACAGTCTTAACCCCCATTTTACAGATAAGGCAACTGAGGCATAGGGAAACTGAGTGGCTTGCCCAAGGTCACACAGCAGACAAGTGGTGGAGCTGGGATTAGAACCGATGTCCTCTGATTCCCAAGCCCATGCTCTTTCCATTAAGCCACGCTGCTTCTCTAGACCACCAAGGTCTCACTGTTAAAAATCAGGGTGAGCCAAGGTCTGGGGACAGATATCATAGAAAAGATGAAACAATATGAATGCAAAACAATCTAGAGAGCAACATGAATGTATTCTGCACACATTAAGCCCTCCATAAATGTTATCAATCGACTGACTGAATGAATGTCCAGAGATCAAATCTGGTGGCTAAATGGACCTATAGGGGTTGCCGAAGGCAGCGGGGCTCTGGATGATTTGCACGGAGATCTTGTTCTGACTGGTGGCCCCCAACTGTGGGGAGAAGCAGCATGGCCTAGCAGAAAGAACATGGGCCTGGGAGTCAGAGGATCTCTGTTCTAATCCAAGCTCGGCCAATTGCTTGCTGTGTTACTTTGGGCAAGTCTTTTAACTTTTCTGTTCCTCATTTCTTCAACTGTAAAATGGGGATAAAATCCTCTGACAGACTGTGAGCCCCATGCGGGTCAGAGACTCTGTCCAGTCTCACTGACTTGTATCTAAGCCAGCACAAAACTGATTTGCTTAAATCCACCCAGCGCTTAGTACAGTGCCTGGCACATAGGAAGCACTAAAAACATATCACAGTTATTACTATTATTATTATTACAGTACTTGGCATCTAGTAAGAGCTTAACAATTACCGCAGTTATTTTCTACCTTAGCTTGACATATATTAAGCACTTAAAAAACATAATGATAATAATGATGACGGTGATGATGATCCCTTTACTAGCAGAATGCTGAGCTGGACTCTTGCTCAGGAGTCAGGGAGAACAAGCGTGTTGCTCAAGGGGGGCTGTGGGAGCGGGGAGCTTTTATAGAGCATTGATTTGCCCATTCAACATTACAAATTTCCCAGGCTCCTGGAACAATCCTGGACCAAATTACCTCATGCCAGAGGGAATTCAGAGGGGAGCCACAAGTCAAAATTTAACTTTGGGGAAAAAATAAAATAATAAATAAAACTCTAAACTGAGCAGGCTCCCAGTTGATTACATTTTCAGGCCTAGCTTGGTAGTTAGAGGCAGATTTCTAACAGGGGCCTGATTGAAGAGAGAAAGCTCTCCTTATCTTGGTTCCTTATGAACTCAGGGCACCCTACCCCTGGAAGGCCCCCCTAGATCAGAGGACTGTGATGAACGAGTGGGACCCTCTCACAGAGAACTCCCTTCTCTTTCCTCAGAACTTAGAGTTGGCCTGCCCTTTCAATATGAAGTCAGTCAGTCAAGCCAGTCAGTCATATTTACTGAGTACCTATTTTGTGTAAAGCACTGTACTAAGCTCTTGGGAGAGTACACTAGAACAATAAATAGACACATTTCCTGCCCATAATGAATTTACAGTTTAGAGGGGAAGGTGAGGGGATTATCTGGTCAGGACTAAGAGGACAGGGCTGGGGACAGAGTGGACAGAGAAGCAGTGTGGCTTAGTGGATAGACCATGGGCCTGGGAGTCAGAAGGACCTGGGTTCTAATCCTGGCTCTGCCACCTGTCTGCTGTGTGACCTTGGGCAAGTCACTTAACTTCTCTGGGCCTCAGTTACCTCATTTGTAAAATGGGGATTAAGAGCGTGAGCCCCAGGTGGATCAGGGACTATGTCCAACCTGATTACCTTCTATCTACCCTAGTGATTAGAACAGTGCTTGGTGCATAGTAAGTGCTTAACAAGTCCCATAATTATTATTATTATTACAGAGATGTAGGAGGAATGGGAATTACTGAACCTTAGATGAGAGGTAGAGACAAGGATACCTGACAAATGAACTTAACAATGGAAGCTTCAAAACTGACTTGATCCCAAATTTTCTAGGTATTTCAAATCCAACAACACAATGAGCTTGAGCTCTAGAGAAAACAGAATAATTTGTGGATAATTTGTATGTGGTCCCCATGTCACGCCCCCTTTGCACACACACACATCACAGTAATAATATTATTGTTAAATGCTTATAAGGATTAAAAAACTGGTGTAGATATTGTATGAGCAGATTGGACACAGTTACTGTCTCACTTGGGGCTAACAATCTAAGAAAGAAGTAGAACAGGTATTTGATCCCTATTTTGCAGATAAGGAAATTGAGGCACAGAGAAGTTCAGTGCCATGCCCAAGGTCACGCAGCAGGCAAGTGGTGGAGCTGGGATAAGAACCCAGATCTCTTGATTTCTAGATTCATGTCTTTTTCCATGCCCTTTCCACTAGGCAACACTGCTTCTCACTTAAAGCTCCCAAAGCAAAGATCTGGGTGGATGTTGAAATGAGAGTGAAATGTGGATTCTCAAGAGCAAATACGGCATCTGTGGTTTGTATCAGTGTCATTATTAATAAGTATTGAGCACCTAGGGTTTGCAGGCATTTGGGAGGGGGGCATATAGAAAAATCAAAAGATGTTATTCTTGCCCTAGAGTAGTTTGGAGTTTAATTGGATGAATATTGAATAGTTAGAGGATCAGAAGTGACAGAAATAATAAGAAATAAGAAAACCAAAAAATAATAAATAACAGGTAGGTACTTAAGAGGGCTGAGAAGGCTGAGTAGATAACATGACTGGGAAAGTGGAGGATTAATTCAGAGGTACCTCTGGCTAAGCATTCACCTGGCTAAGTGGGAGGACAACCTGGCAATGGAATCAGAATAAACCCCTTTAAAGATGTTTTCTCAGGGGAATGGGGACAAAAAACATCTTTTAATGGAAACCATTTTGCAAAATTAAGGTAATGTAGATGGGATTTAAAACTCAGATATATCCCTGGGGACAATTTTATAAGCAGGAAGGTGTGATATGTTGTTTTCTTGGTGAGTGTGTGTGAGAGAGAGAATATGCACATAGTGCATGCGTGTGTATCTGTGTGTGTCTGAGTGTATGTAGCAAACTTTGCCAATAGCTGATGATGCCATACAGATTGGCCCTGTTTCTCCCATGCTTGGAAAACAAACACACCCAGAAAACATTCTCCCCGGGCTCTGAAACCAGCATCTGGTCTGACAATTTTCCCCCTTTAAATGTTTTCAGATAAGCACCTCCAGACTATAATTATCTTCAATGTGTTTTAACTACTGTTGTCAGTAAACACCCCGGTCTGAGGACTTTCCAGGGGAAGCCTTTCCAGGGGAAATATCTGTCACAAAAACGGGCTCTGGTGGGAATAAGGACCCTCCGTTCCATCAGTTTCCTAACCCTGAATTTGTTGGCAAATGGTTCAGAGTTCTCGTTGGGAAAGCCAGAGCAGAATACATCACCGAAGTCAGGGTGCTCAGTGAAACTTAATTCCCTGCCTGCCACCATCAGTTGCATGGGGTAAACTGCCTGCTCCTGACAGCCTAACCAGCTCCCTTCTCTATTTTAAAATTGCAGCACGGACTATGTTCTCCAGGAAACCTTCTCTAATAAACTCCAAATCTAGCCAGGAAGCACCATCCACAATCCTTTTTTTTTTTTTTGGAATTTATTAAGCATTCTCTATGAGCCAAGACCTGTACTAAGCGCTGGGCTAAATACAAAGTAATCGACAGGTACAGTCCCAGTCCCACACAGAGCTCACAGTCAATCTAATCTCCATTTTACAGGTGAGATAACTGAGGCAGAGTGAAGTTAAGTGACACAGGTCCAGGTTTCCACAGCAGATGAGTGGCAGAGCCAGGATTAGAATCCACGTCCTCTGACTCCAAGCCTGTGCTCTATCCATTAAGTCATGCTACTTCTCACTAGGCCAATCCTCCGTCCTCTTAACTCACCCTTGCCATTAGGTCATTATTACATCCATCGTTTTATATTTATGTGGATTTTCCATGGCTCTGTCCCTCTGTGAGATGTGGGCAGAGGGCTGTAGACTCTGTTTCTCTACTGGAGCCATCTTCCTGGTTCAAAACCCTGGGAATGAGAAAGACCAAGACCCTACAGTAGAACTCCGCACAAAGGAGCCATTGAATAAATACTACTCAAGGAACAAATGGACCTTGCTCATCTACTACAACCCAGCCACCACATTCACTCCTGTACCTCCAAACTACTCACTGTTCCTCGATTTCATCTATCTCACCACCGACCCCTTGCTCACATTGTCCCCGCAGCCTGGAACTCCCTTCCCCTTCATATGCGATAGATCACCACTCTCTCCCTCCTTCAAATCCTTTCTAAAATCATACTTCTTCCAAGAGGCCTTCCCTGATTAAGACCTCATTTCCCCTCGTACCTCTCCCTTCTGCATCATCTATGCTTTTGGATCTATACCCATTAAACATTTTTTATGTTATTTGTTAAGGGCTTACTATGAGCCAGGCAGTGTTCTAAGTGCTGGGGTAGGAACAAGGCAATCAGATTGGTCACAGTCCATGTACCACATGGGGTTCACAGTCTTCATTTTACAGATGAAGTAACTAAGGCACAGAGAAGTTAGGTGACTTGCCCAAGGCCCCACAGCAGATAAGTGGCAGAGCCAGGATTAGAATACAGGTAATAATAATAATAATGTTGGTATTTGTTAAGTGCTTACTATGTGACAAACACTGTTCTAAGCGCTGGGGTAAATACAGGGTAATCAGGTTGTCCCACGTGGGCCTCACAGTCTTCATCCCCATTTTACAGATAAGGTAACTAAGGCCCAGACAAGTGAAGTGATTTGCCCAAGGTCACACAGCTGACAAGTGGCAGAGCCGGGATTAAAACCCATGAACTCTGACTCCCAAGCCTGGGCTCTTTCCACTGAGCAATGCTGCTTCCCACGCTGCTGGGTCCTTCTGACTCCCAGGCGAATGCTCTAATCACTAGGTCACAATGCTTCTCCATTGATATTCATCCCACCCTCAGCCTCACAGGACTTATGTCTATATCCTTACACCCTGCCATTTCCTCTAGATTGTGAACTTGTTGTGGGCAGGGGATGTGTCTACCAACTCTCCATTGTGCTTAGTATAGTATTGCAATATTTTGTATATTATTATTGTGTATATAATATTGTACTCTCCAATGTGCTTAGTATAGTGCTCTGTACACAGTAAACAGTTAATAAATACAATTGATTAATTGACTGATTTCCCCTATCTGTAATTATTTCAGTGTCTTTCTCCCCCTCTACACTGTGAGTTCTTAATAGACAGAGATCATGCCTACTATTATACTGCAGTAGCTGTAGAATTAGTAATAACACTTATCAAGGGCATACCATGTGCAGAGCACTGCACTATTCAACCCCTCCAGCTCCTCCTGTTCTTCCTTAAGCTCCTGGCCAGGCCTGGGGTACCAGAATGCCTGGGACCCTAGAGGCTTCTGCCACTCCAGGTTGAGCAGGCACAGACTGATGTAACCATCAGCTTGAATTGTCCTGGCTGAGGAGGCCTTGACCGGAAGTCAAGAAGCAGTATTTCCTAGTGGTTAAAGAACAGGGCTGGGAGTTGGAAGGATCTTTGTACTAATCCTAACTCCACCCTTTGCCTGCTGGGTGACCTTGGGCAAGTCACTTCACTTCTCTGGGCCTCAGTGACCTCATCTGCAAAATGGGGGTTAAGACTGTGTCCAACCTGATTAGCTGGTATCTATCTCAGTGCTTAGAACAGTGCCTGGCACGTAGGAAGTGCTTAATAAATACAATAGAAAGTTGTCTCTGGCTGTTCAGAAATCGAATAATGCGCTGAGAAGCGAGGACAGTTAAGTGGACTATTCAGACACTGGGAGCCGAAGGGCTGCAGATGGCGGCAGGCCCGGGGACTAAATAAACAGTGATTTTTTAGGCAGGAATGGAACCTGCAGGAGTGCTGGAGGGGGACTGTTCACACATATTGGGTCCAACATCATTAGCCTGCCTGGGCGGGGAGTGCGTGCTCACCAGCTAAAGACATTCTGAAAAGGAAAAATACGCCTCATAAGATCCTTTCAACGAACCAGAGGGGGCAAAGCAAACCATCTGAAGAACTTCATGCCGTTAAATGACTCACCAAACATCTGTCTCAGGGACCGGTAATTTGAAACTGATTGACTTATGATCTGATGAGAAAAGATTAACCAAGAAGTCAGGGTGGAGATGGTGGGGACTCCTGGGTGGAGGGTTGGCGGTGGGGAGGGGGATTCAGAGATTGGCAGTTGGGGGTGGGGAGAGTTAGAGAGGTTGGAAGATCAGAGATTAGTCAGGAGAGGTTGGTGAGGGCCCAGGGGAAGTTGGACTGGAGTTGGGACACAGGGTTGTTCTGGAGATACAGATTCCTGTTCTCCCTGGCAGTGACTGAGAGCAGCGGTGGTCCTGCTTGGAACAGCAGGGATCTTGGGAGATCCCAGACAAATCATTCTAGGAGTGTGCGGCTGTCTCAGGGTAGCTAGAGGTCATTTGATCCAATTACTTGCCTCTAGACCAGAAACTGACTGACCCAACTAGGATGGAAGGTTGTCTGCTCTTTTCTTAAAGGTCTCTAGGAATGGAGACCCCAAGACCTGGGTTCTAATCCTCACTCTGCCACATATCTGCTGTATGATCTTGAGGGGTCACTTAATTCTGTGCCTCAGTTACCCCATCTGTAAAATGGGGATCGAATCCTACTTTCTTCCATTTAGACTGTGAGCCCCATGTGGAACAGGGACTGTGTCCAATCTGATGAATTTGTATCTATCCCAGTGCTTAGAATAATAATAATAATAATAATAATAATGATAATGGCATTTGTTAAGCGCTTATTGTGTGCAAAGCACTGTTCTAAGTGCTGGGGAGGATACAAGGTGATCAGGTTGTCCCACGTGGGGCTCACAGTCTTAATCCTCATTTTACAGTTGAGGGAACTGAGGCACAGAGAAGTTGTGACTTGCCCAAAGTCACAAGAATAGTGTGTGGGACATAGTAAGCACTTAACAAGAACCATTATTTATTATTATTATTATTATTATTGTTATTATAAGGCCCACATTTTCCTTCTTGGTCTTACCCAAGCCTGCATCTCTCCATAGGCTAAAAGGGAAAGATGGGTGGCTGAAAAGGGGAGCAGAGTGTGGAAGCAGAGAAGTAGCATGGGGTAGTGGATAGAGCAAGGCCCTGGAAGTCAGAAGGTTGTGGGTCTGCCACTTGTCTGTTGTATGACCTTGGGCACGTCACTTTAATTCTCTGTGTCTCAGTTACCTCATCTGTGAAATGGGGAATGAGACTGTGAGCCCCATGCCAAATCCAACGGCCTCTACTCCATTCTAATCCTCCTTGACCTCTCAGCTAAGGAGAAGTACCACCCCCTTCTCCTGGAAAACTTATCCAACGTTGGCCTCACTGACTCTGTCCTTTCCTTGTTCTCCTCTTCTCTCTCATAAGAGGAGAAAGAGGCTGTTCATTTCAGTCTCCCTAACTGTGGGGCTCCCTCAAGGTTCAGTTCTGGGTCCCCTTCTATTATCCATCTAAATCCACTCCCTTGGAGAACTCATTCGCTCCCATGGCTTCAACTACTAACTCTAGGCCTGATCTTTCTCCCTCTTTTCAGTCATCTCCTCCTGACTTCAAGACATCTCTACTTGGATGTCCGCCCGTCATCTCAAACTTAACATGTCTTAAACAGAGCTCCTTAACTTCCCACCCAAACTCTGTCCTCCCCCTGACTTTCCCATCACTGTAGATCCACCACTATCCTTCCGGTCTCACAAGCCCATAATATTGGCATTATCCTTGACTCCTTTCTCTCATTCAACCCACATATTTAATCCATCATTAAATCCTGTCAGTCCCACCTTCTCAAAATTGCAAAAATCTGCCCTTTCCTTTCCATCCAAACTGCTACCTTGTGAATACAATCGCTCATCCTATCCTGCCTGGATTACTGCATCAGCCTCCTTGCTGACCTCCCAACCTCCTGTCTCTCCCCACTCCCATCCATACTTCACTCGGCTGCTTGTATCATTTTTCTACAAAAAGATTCAGGAGATGCCAACCCGCTTCTCAAAAATGTCCAATGGTTGCCCATCCACCTCATATCAAACAAAAACTCCTCACCAATTGTCTTTAAAGCACACTAACCCTTTGCCCACTTTTAACTCACCTCACTTCTCTCCTTCTACAACCCCACCCACACACTCTGCTCTTCTAGTGTTGACCTTCTCACTGTGCCTTGATGTGGCCTATCTCACCTCCTACCCTTACCCCACCTACTGCCTCTGGCCTGGAATGCCCTACCTCTTCATATCTGGCAGGCAATTACTCTCTTGCCCTTCAAAGCCTTATTGAAGGTACATCTCCTCCAAGAAACCTTCCCAGAAGCCTTCCCACCTTCATCTTTCCTGATGTCCCACTCCCTCTTGTGTCGCCCTGACCTGCTCCCTTTGCTCTTCCCTCCTCCCAGCCCCACAGCACTTATGTACATATCTGTAATTTATTTATTCATATTGATGTCAGTCTCCCCCAACCCCTAGCCTGTGACCCCAGACTGTAAGCTCATTGTGGGTAGAGAATGTTTATTGTTGTACTCTCCTAAGCATTTTGTATACTGGTCTACACACAATAAGCACTCAATAAGTAAGACTAAATAACTGAATGTGGGTCAGACACTGTGTCCAACCCGATTAGCCTGTATCCAAGCCAGCGCTTAGTACAGTACCGGGAGCACAGTAGGTGCTTAACGAACACCACAGTTATCATTAAGATATTCGGTTTGGTGGGGTTATGGTCTTCCTATCCTATAGCTCTTCAACTCCTGTCTCCCAGTGTCTCTCTGGCTCGTCTGGCCCCTCCTCTGCCTCACCCCTCCTGCCTTCCCAGGATACTGGATGTGAAGGGCTCTGCTGCTGCCTCTTCCTCTTGTACTGTTAAATTAAGTGACTTTTTAAAAAATTAACAAAATCTGCCTGTCCCTGGCTATGGTATGGATGGATAATGCATCTTCTCTGGGACCAGGGTAAGGAAATGGTAGATATGGAGCAGTCCCTGATAGTCAGCAGACAACTCCCTCCCACCTCATACCACCTCCATGAAACCCAGGCTTTGTGACATTGAACCGGGATTGACAATGAGTTTCAGAGCACTGCAACATGCCTTCTAGACAGCCCAGGCTGCTGGGATTAATTAGGCAATTCACTGGGCTGGGGGTTTCTAGAAACCCACACTGGTGGACTCCCAAGGAAGCTGAGCCTGCTGGGGTCCTGTGGGAGAGGAGTGGCCTGTGGGGGAGTGTCCCTTGGGAGTCTCTCTGGGGGACGGGAGAGGGGGGAAACATAGATGGGGCAGGAAAAAGGGGTTTAAGGGCAGAACTTGCCCACTTTGAAGCAGGAGGACAGTGCTGGTTGGTATGGCCAGAAAGTACAGAGCTCCTGACTCTGCTCCCTGACCCTGATCCCTGCAGCTGTAGAAGGTGATTCTAGGTTGCTTGGAGGAAGCTTGGGGCCAAGGCCAGGTTCAAGGGGGCACTGACTCCCTCTCGCTATTTGCCAAACTTTGTCATCATTTCCCAGATCTGCTCTCTTCTTCAACTGTTTCTTTGAAACCAGACATCCTTCTTTCAGGTCTGATTTTGTCTCTCTCTGTCTCTCTGTGTATCTCTCTGTCTGTCTGTCTCTCTCTCATGAGGTGACAGGGCCCTGGACTTGGAGTCAGAAGGGGAGGGTAATAGGCCCTCACAGTCTCATTCCCCATTTGACAGATGAGGTAAGTGAGTCACAGAGAAGTGAAGCGACTTGCCCAAGGTCACAAAGCAGACAAATGGAGGAGTTAGGATTAGAATTCACAGTCTTCTAACTCCCAGGCCTATGTTCTATCTATCCATTTTTCCATGCTGCTTCCTACTTCCACAACCTGCTCCTCTTTTCAGCCATCCACCTTTCTCTCTTAGCCTGTATGATCTTATGTGAGCCACTTACCCTCTCTGAGCCTTCCCCACCCCCACACAGGCCCAATCATCTGTAAAATGGGAAATGAGACTGTGAGCCTGATGTGGGACAGGGACCGTGTCCAACCGATTTGCTTGTATCCATCCCTGCACTTATTAAAGCCTGAGACACAGTGAGCTCTTAACAAATACCAGGATTATTATTACGAAGTGCTCAATGCCATTCTTGGGTCTGTTCCATGGTCTGCCCAGTCCGGGGTTCTCTCTCTGGCAGTGGTTGCAGGATGCCCAGAAGAATCTTCCAATTGCTTCAAACAGGAGTTTCAAACAGAAGTGCCTTACCATCGCCTTAAAGCACTCAATCACCTTGCCCCCTTCTACCTCACCTCTCTGATTTCCTACCACAACCCAGCCCACACACTTTGGTCCTCTAATGCCAACCTAGTCACTGTACCTTGATCTCCGCTATCTCTCCCCTAAACCCTAGCCCACATCCTGCTTCTTTCTGGCCTGGAACTCCCTCCCTCTTCATAAAGGACAGATGATCAGTCTCCCACATAAACAGCTTTATTAAGTAATAGATAGAGTACAGGCCTGGGAGTCAGAAGGTCATAGGTTCTAAGTCTGGTTCTGCCACTTGTCTGCTTTGAGACCTTGGGCAAGTGACTTCACTTCTCTATGCTTCAGTTCCCTCATCTTAAAGTGGGGATTAAGACTGTGAGCCCCACTTGGAACAGGGACTGTGCTTAGCAGGATAGGACTACCTTATTAATAGAAGAACAGTGTGGTCTAGTGGAAAGAGACCTGAACTGGCTTCTAATCCTGGCTCTGACACTCATCTGCTCTGTGACCTTGGGCACGTCACTCACTTCTCTTCATCTTAGTTGCCTCATCTGCAAAATGGTAATTAAATCCTTCTCCACCCTTGAACTATGTCCATGTGGGACAGGGTCTGTATTCCAGCTTTTAACCTTGTATCTACTCCAGCACTTAGAACAGTGCTTGGAACACAGTAAGTAGTTAAATTGTATATTATATCAAAAACATATATATATGTTATATATATACTTATTGCATAGTAAGTGATTCTTAAATTATAAATAGAGGAGCAGCATAATCCACTTTCCTTGCTGGATTTAGGTAACGGCGGAGTCTCTAATGGGAGGGAGCTTCTTACGTGCAAGTAGCGAAGCACCATGAGCTAGTGGATAGAGCATTGGCCTGAGAGTCAGAAGGACCTGGGTTCTAAGCCCAGCTATGCCACCTTTCTGCTGTGTGACCTTGGACAAGTCACCTAATCTCTCTGTGTTTCAGTTGCCTCATTTTTAAATGGGGATTAAGACGGTGAGCCTCACATAGTACATGGACTGCATCCAATCTGCGTAGCTTGTATCTATCCCAGCATTTTGTATAGTGCTTTGCACATAATAAGCACTTAACAAATGCCATAAAAAAGCTTGCTTTGCTCCTGTGTGGCTTATTTTACTAGGCTATTCTGGATCTCTCAGCTGTATCTCCCTCTCACCTCCGTGGTCATCTCGGTTGAGAGGGAGGGGAGACCACAAGGCTTTGGGCAGTGCCCTGACTTACTAGTACTTTCCAAATGAAGTTTCCACCACGGAAACCTATCAGAACTCTTTCAAGAACGGAAGACTGATGCTAAGGGATCGCTGGGTAATCAGAGGCAGGAGAAGCAGGTCCCAGGCTCCCAGCCTTATTCTCAAAAAGCCACTGGAGCCCTCTTCTGGTATGCCCAGGTCAGGAACTATGGATTTACCATGCTCTTCGGTATAGCATGAAGGATTGGATCGACACCAAAATTCTCTAACCCCTTAGTGGAAAACTTAGTGGGAGAGCCTACTATTGCTTGAAAACACCCAGAGGGCAGGTCTTGTGAGTTTATCACGTGAGAAGTACTGTGGTCTAGTGGAAGGAACAGAGGGCTGAGAGTCAGGGGACCTGGATTTTAATTACAGCTGTTCCACTTGCCTACTGTGTGATGTGAGGCAAATAACTTAACTTCTCTGAGCTTCAGTTTCTTCATTGGCAAAAGAGGCATTAAATATTTGTTCTCTTTGCCCCTTAGACTAGTGAGCACCATGTAGGACAGGGACTGTGTCCTATCTAATTATATCAACCCCAGTGGTTAACACAGTGCTTGGCACAGAGTAAGTGTTTAACAAATAACACCATTATTTTTAACTTGCTTTGTGCAGCTCCAAGGACCAGGGGTGAAGGTGGCAGGTCTTGGAGGCAAAAGGAAAGGTCCCCGACTGCCTGATTGTGTTGTGACTGAGGGCACAGAGTCCAAGCTTCAGATCTCAGAGTGCACAGCCTGGAAAATGTCCTCAACCTCACGCTGTTTCTGGATTTAAATGAGGCTATCTCTGTGGACGTGGAAAGGAAGTGTTGGTGAAGTCAGGGCCAGCTCTGAGGGTCAAGGGAATTCTGAGAAATGGTGTGTCTAGTGGAAAGAGCACGGGCCTGGGAGTCAGAGGATCTGTTTTAATCCTCGTTCAACCACTTGTCTGCTGTGTGACCTTGGGCAAATCACTTAACTCTGTGCTTCAGTTCCCTCATCTGTAAAACGGGGATTAAGAGTGTGAACGCTACGCGGGACAGGGACTGTGTACAACCTGATTAGCTTGTATCTAGCCTGGTGTTTAGTACAGTGCCCGGCATATAGTAAGCAGTTAAATACCATAACAAAAAAAAGGACAGAGATAGTGAGTAGCGCCAGCATCCCTCTAACCTGGGATTCTGTCTCTGACAAGGCATAAGGATCTTTGGAGGAACACTGTGATGGCTGCTTCCAATTGTCAGCCATTCTAGTGACTAGAGATGGATCACCCAACATCTCTAACTTTCTCCCTCTACATAATTGCTTAGCTTTCTTTTATCAAAAATCTATTTAGTAGTTCAAATCCTTCTTAAATCAGAAGTCTCACTTCTTCCACACCTGATCTTTTAGGCCCACCGCCTAATTTCCTCATGCAAGTGGGTTCACTTGCATGGTTGTGGTAGGGTCCCCCCACCGCCCCTCTCTCCCTGCCAATCTCCTCATGTGTTTCCATTCACAGACACGTATCTATCCACCCTCTGGCTTCCTCCCTTCCTGTTTAGGTTAGGCTGACATGTATGATGAATATGTGTGTTTCTCTTGCAGCCTCTAATAAAGTGGAAGCCCTGAACAATGCTTTAAAAGGATTAGCCTAGGCTGAGACAAGGAAGAGAAATTGTTCTCTAGAAAGTCCTCACAGGAGCTGCTAGGCTGGTGCACTTCAGGAGTTCCAGCCTCCGGACCTGAACCTAAAATTCTCATTTTCATTCATCCAGCAGAGCCAGTCCTTCCTGATCCCAATAGACCTGAACAGGATTGGGGTAGGGGGTTGCAGAGGAGCCATCTCTCAATTAATCAATGGCATTTATTGAGCACTTGCTTTGTGCAGAGCACTGTACTAAATGATACAGTAGCATTAGTAGATGCAATCCACACACTTCAGAAGATTACAGTCTAGTGAGGGAGATTAGAACTGGGCTTCCCGGAGGAGTGGAGAGGGAATCCTGGGCTGGAGCTGCCTCCTCTGGGGTAACCCCTATGCTCTTCTATGGCTGGAAAGACTGGGTCGCTGAGGCCTGGTAGCCATTCTGGCTTTAGGAGACTGAGGGGAGTGGTTCATCTGATCCCCACAAACCAGATGGTGGTCAGCTTGGCATTTGGGAGAAGGATCTGTTTGTCACTGCTGGCTCTGCTGCCCAGACATCTACTCCCTGGCTCACAGGCAGGCCAAGGCTCACCCTTCTCTTCCTTGTCCGCAAAATGAGGTCTCACATGCCTCCCCCCGCTTCCTCTGTGCCATGCTCCATCTTAACCAAAGATGGGTGTGCACCACCCCCCACATTTCTGAGGCCTCAAGGAGACTGCAGGTGCCACCTGCCTGGAGGCAGGGGGCTGTCCATGATGACCTTTGTAGGTTCCTCCTTCCAGCACAGCATCCTGGGATGACCCCGAGGATCCCTTGGGCTCCCCACTCCCCAGCCAGTCACGGTGAGGGAGGTCTAGGTACATCCCAGGTGATGGTGGAGGCTGCTCAGCACTATGGGGGCTCACGATCAGCCGTCAACATTCCCGGGCCATTGTCTGACCTCTGCCTTTGCCAGAGGATGGAAGAAAATTGGTTTTAGGAAAGTGCCGGAGATTGCATCTTGTGAGACAGGCCCCAGCACCTGACACCAGCCACCTTTCCTTCTGATCCATTTCATCTCCTCCTGGAGAGGTTTTTTAGTTTTTTTTATTATTATTATTCATTTCTCTTAGGATTTCTTCTCTTCAGTTTTGAAGAGCCCCCGGGAGTCTGTCTCCACCGCAGCCCATGCTTCATCACAAACTGTCTCCCACCATTCTGTTGTGACCCCAAGGGACCACCACCCCTAGCCTTAGGCCTGTCCTCTCTCCTCGGCTAGTGCAGCTGGTTCCTGGGGAGGAGAGGACGGGGAAGCAGAGGCGTAGCCCAGAGGAAGGTTCTAAGAGTTCCTTCTCGAAGGGTTTGAGGAACTGTCATGCGAGTCCTGGCCAGGTCCCTGGGGAAGCTGGACTGTATGCCCATTAATGGGCAGGGATTTTCTCTATCTGTTGCCGTTTTGTACATTCCAAGTGCTTAGTACAGTGCTCTGCACATAGTAAGCGCTCAATAAATACTATTGAATGAATTCTGGGGACCCATGGGGTGATTGGCAGGGTTTCTGACTTTTGGTTTAACCCTCTGAGCCTCCTCTTTTCCAAACTGGGCCCGGTCCCTAACCCCTCCCAGTTCCCATCACGCCGATTGCTCTGAACTCTTGAGATACCCAAAGTCCTTGTGGGCAGGAAATGATGTGGGCAGGAAATAATAATGATAAATAATAATAATAGTAATGGTCATGATAATAATTATAATAATATTTGTTAAGCCCTTCCTATGTACCTAACAGGACACTAAGCATGGGGTAGATACAGTGTAATAAGGTTGGACACAGTCCCTGTCCTACATGGGGCTCCCAGCCTAAGTAGAAGGAAAAAGAGGTATTGAATCCCCATTTTACAGATGAGGAAAGTGAGGCACAGAGAAGTTAAGTGACTTGCACAAGATCATTCAGTTGACAAGTGGCAAAGCTAGGATTAGAAGCTAGATCTTCCGATTCCAGGCTGGTACTTTTTTCATCAGGTCAAGCTGCTTTCAAGACACAGCAAGCATAGGGTTATCATGCCAGGAGGCAGGGTGATCACTGAGTTGACCTCTCAGCCTCCCAGTGGCGTGTCTAAGAATGCCCTGGAATCTCTCTGTGCTTCCTAATCTTCATCCGTAACCTCCTGTCCTGCAGAGTACAAACAGCTCTGGACCACTGGTGTAAAAACACTTTGGAGAACTGGAGAGTGTGCTATAGAAAGGCAAGGCGTTCTTGCCTGAGCACACACAGGAGAAGGACTTGAAGAAGGGGACAAATTCCTCCTGGCTCTCCCTATTGGCCCTCTATTAGCAAGTGCCACAGACCAAGACTTTTTAAGCTCAGTAAAGAGACAGAATGTCCATTTGTCTTTCAGCCTATCCATCTGCTATTTATTCTTTAGGGGTCTGGGGAGGAATAGAGGGAATGTGGGTAGGTTTCTGGTTATCCCTTTCTCTCCCCGTCTCTCTTTTGTTTTCTCTCTTTCTCTTTCCTTCTCTCTTCACCTCCCTTTCTCTTTCTCCCTCCTTCATGCTGACTGTCCTCCTCTTTTCCCTCCTCTCTTTCTCTTGCTCTCTCTCCTCTTCAAATGCATCTATGCATGTTTTTGAAGATTCAAACTGACTTTCAATCCATGCAGATGCTATCATACCTGAGGACTGTCACCTTAAATCTTGGAGTAATTTATACTGAGCAGAAATCAGGAATTTTAAAAAATGTGTTCTGATGTTCCTTCCAAGCACTCAGGCTGTCCCGGCCTTGGCTTCAGGAGGTGGGCTCTGAAATGCTGGCCACAGAGGGGACTGTGGCACAAGTATGTGGATGTGGGTTTGGGCATGGGCGTGGGCTATGTCCCTGTCATTAGACCGTGTCCTGGACAGCCAACCAGGCTTCCTTTCAATCCCACTGCTTCCCTAAGGTTAGATAATAATAATAATAGTACTTGTTAAGCACATACAATGTGCCAAACACTGTTTTAAGTGCTGGGGTAGGTACAAGCTAATCAGGTTGGACACAGTCTCTGTCCCACATGGGACTCACGGTCTTAATCCCCATTTTACAGATGAGGGAAGTGAGGCACAGAGAAGTGAAGTGACTTACCCAAGGTTACACAGCATATGTGGCAGATTAGAACCCAGGTCCTTCTGACTCCTGGGCCAGTGCTCTATCCACTAAGCCATGCTGCTTCCCTGGCTACTCAGAGATAGCTGACCACCCAGGGGCACTAGAAGCACCACCACATTCCCTGGACACTATCACAACCCAAAGACACCGTCACATTCCCTGGATACCACCATTTCCTACTGGACAGCACAACACCTCCTGGACATTATCAAAACCTCTGGACACCACTACTTCCTACAGGACACCACCATTTCCCACTGGACACCATCACATCCCATGGACACCATCACAAGCCATGGACTCCATCAAATCCCCTGGACACCACCCCCTCCTACTGGACCCCACCATATCCTCAAACACCCTCACATTCCATGGGCACCATTAAATCCCTTGGACATCATCCTATCCTACTGAACACCACTGCAGCCCACTGGAACAGGGAGGAAGCTGACTTCTGGTAATAGGCACCTCAATAGATCACTTAGAATTCTTCCCTACTGCCATGCAAGGTGGCTCCAAGCCTCCTTTTCTTTAATTAGCATCTCAGAGAGAGGGCATCTGTTTTCCTGTCCTTTGAGTTCAGACATGTGAGGGCACAGTGGTTCAGACCTCTCTCCCCACCATCAAACTGTCAGCTCCCTGAAGGTGGGGGTCCATGTCTTTTCTTCCTTCAGTGACCAAACCCCTCCACACTCATCCTCTTCTCTCTGAATACTTATCCTTCACCAGATAGGTAGTTCCTCTGTGCCAGGGGCCTTCTCTTCTCTCTTCCCCCGTCCTTACTTCCCTAGCTGTCTGTGTCTATTCTGTTCTTTGAACCTCACTACTACTCCCTCCAAGGCAGATGTTGTGTCTTTTCCTCCCTCTGTCCTTCCCCCACAGTACAGGCAGGGCCCCACCCACATGAGGCAGCGTGGCTTGGTGGAAAAAGCACGGGCTTGGGAGTCTGAGGTCATGGGTTCTAATCCCAGCTCTACCACTTGTTAGCTGTGTGACTTTGGGCAAGTCACTTAACTTCTCTGAGCCTCACTTATCTCATTTGTAAAATAGGGATTAAGACTGTGAGCCCCACTTGGGATAATCTGATTATGTTTAGAACAGTGCTTGGCACATAGTGAGTGCTTAACAAATGTCATTGTTATTATTATTATTACTAGTAACTGTGATATTTATTAAGCACTTTCTATGTGTCAAGCACTGAGATGCATATAAGATAATCAAGTCAAACACAGTCCTTGTCCCACAAGGAACTCCAAGACTGGTGGGGATAAAGAATAGGTATTGAATCCCCATTTTACAGATGAGGTAATTGAGGCATATCAAAGTTAGATGATTTGCCTGAAATCGCATAGCAGGCTAGTGGCGGACTTGAAATTAGAACTCAGGTTTCATATCTCCCTGGCCTGTCGTCTTTCATCTAGGCCACACTGCTTTTCTCTCAGGGGCCTTTCCTGATAAATTTCCCAATCTTCCTGGACATGTCACCTTCTCAGTCACTTTACCACTCACAGGAGAAGGAGGAAAAGGAGAAATAGTAGAAGGAGGAGGAGGGAGAGGATAAAGAGGAGGAGCAGGAGGAGGAGGAGAAAAAAGAGGAGGAGAAGGAAGAGAAGGAAAAAAGGAGAAGGAAAAGGAGGAAGAGGAGGAGGAGGAGGAGAAAGAGAAGGAAGAAGAGGAGGAGGGAGAAAACGAGGAGGGAGAGGAGGAGGGAGGGAGGGGAGGAAGAGAGAGAGGAGGAGGAGGAAGAGGAGGAGAAAGAGGAGGAAGAAGAGAAGGAGGAGGAAGAAGAGGAATAGACAGAGGAGGAAGAGGAGGAGGAAGGGGGAAGAGGTGGAGGAAGAGGAAAATGAGAAGTCCAGATCATCCACTCGGATCCTCCTCACTCTTGCCCAATTGGCTTTTCTCTCCTAGCAGATATCTTGGGCCTATGGACATTGGCTCAGTACTATTTCATTATTCAATAATGAGGTCCTGGAATATGGGGCATCCACTAGAATTCAGGCCATGTTCATCAAAACACTTCTTAGCTGGGCAGGCCCTTTGAATGGGATGACTGCCTGCAGACCATATTAGGATGGTGAGCTGGTGAGCCTGTGAGTTGCTGAGTCAGTGAGTTTATGAGGGTTCCTACAATAATAATGAGAGCATTTGTTAAGTGCTTACCATGTTTCAAGCACTGCTCTAAGTGCTGGAGTAGATACAAGCTAATACAAGCTAATCAGGTTGGACACAATCCCTGTCACACATGGGACTCCCAGTCTTAATCCCATTTTGCAGATGAGGTAACTAAAGCCCAGAGAAATTAAGTGACTTTTCCAAGATCACACAGCAGACAAGTGGCAGAGGTGGGATTAAAACCCAGATCCTTCTGACTCCCAGGCCCGTGCTCTATCCACTAGGTCACGCTGCTTCCCTGAATGAAAGTGGAAGGGAGTATGACTTCAGAGCTACAGGGAAACCTGACCTGAGACTAGAGGACTTGTCTTGGGCCACTGGAGACTGGCAGGCAACGGCTGGTCTGATGGATGCCAGTCGGGAATGTGCTGACTCCTTTTGAGCCAAGACTTCTGAGTTATCTTCAGAGTGAGAATTCGATAGCCCATCATTGCTGGCCAAAATCACTCTTCTGTAGCCAGGAAGGAAAGGACCATCCACCATGCAGATGTATTTTCAGTCATTCACACACCCAAAATGGTTAAAATCTACCTGGCGGAACATCTGATTCTGTTAATAAGGGACAAAAGTGACTAGATTTCTGGAGACCGAGGAGGCTTCATCCTCCACTGCCTCCACTCCAGCCCCCAAAAGACTCCTGAATGGCCTCTCCCTTGGCCTAGTGGAAGGCGAGACTGAACCTGAAAGATCATCTCACTCTAATTGGGCCATCTGGTCATCTGGTCTTGTCAGCATATTCACTCGGGGGTGGCGGAGGCGGAGGTTAGATTGGGCTGCTGCTTGGAAGCTCTGGATTCCATGTTCAGGTGAAGGAGATGGCTGATCTCTATGCCCGATCCCGTCAACAGGATCAGCAGGGTCAGGGATTGGGGCACAGGGCAGGGTTGGGGTTGGAGCTGCTCAGCTTTGCTGCTCAGGTGGGGCTACCATGGTCAAACACTTACGAGGCTTTTTCCTTAAAGACCAAAGGGCTAAAATTCAGCATAAAAGGACCCCATCATCAGTGCAGGATATCACCAGTGTTGGGGATGGTAGGAGCTTGGGATACATAGGGAATTGCCCTGGGAGTATTGGATTAGTCAGACCGATAGGCCTGAAGTTCCTGTCCATGGACTAGAAATCCATAGCAGCACAGATAGAGAAAAGTAGCCATAGCTGAGAAGCTGCATGGTCTGGTGGTTAGAACATGGACTTGGAAGTCAGCTTGGTGTAGTGGATAGAGCCCAGGCCTGGAAGTTAGAGTCACACGGCAGGCAAGTAGAGGAACCGAGATGCTGTACTCTCCCCAGAGTTCATTACAGTGTTCTGCAATCAGTAGCACTCAATTAAGACCATTGGAAAAAATACAGATGGTCTTGAACTGGGATGTGAAGGAGGGGAGTGAAGAAAAGTGGTTATCTAACACCTAATGGATTTAAACCATTCTGATGGGCTGGGTGACCATCAGAGGATTGGCCCTATCCAAACTCAACAATAAAGGATCCACTGACAAATGAAAAAAAATAATCAGATGTTCCCTAAAGAAAACCCTTATATCTCCCTCTGCAGGGTAGCTGATTCCAAGTCCCTGATATCTAGGCTCTGTTTGGGCGAGTAGAGGTAACCCAGAATCTTGGCCCCACTTTCCTAATGGAGCCTGGACTATATTCTTTGGCTGGACTGATGAGCAGAATAAGTCTACGTTGGATTTCCACATCCCTCCCAGGCTGAATTGGGGCAGCCTCACCTATAGAACTGCCCAGTGTAAATCATTGCTGGAGCACATGGTCTGCAATTCGGTAGATTCAAATGAGGAAACAGGTTCTGGTGGGTATCATGTGTGTGTGTGTGTGTGTGTGTGTGTGTGTGTGTGTGTGTGTGAAGCTGTAGAGGCAGTCTTGGCAGCTGACAATGGATAGGCTGGGGTGGGGTGGGGGATGAGGCGTGAGCTAGGGTAGATGCAGTCAGAGTCTAGTTATCTGGGACAACTTGATAAAATCCTCCGGACCCTGGAGACAGGATAGAACACACTGGAAGCTGGTCGTATTTCATCAGTGTTAGTGAAAATTGGGCATTCACTGTAAGGCTGTGAAGATGGCTCTTGTTCTGGCTTCTCTTGTGCAGGTGCTGTGGATTCAGTTATGTCCCCATCGCTCTGGTCATTGCTTGCTAGTGGGGGCAGGGGAGCCATGATAAGATTTGGGGTTGATGGGCTGTGAGGAGGCCGGAGCGGGGGTAGGCCGGGGATGGATGAATGAAACTAAAGGATTCTGGGTTGTCAGAGAAATTGAGTCATGCATCCAACTGCTCCATGACTGCCCTCCGGCCTTAGTGATTTGTGTTATTTTGTCCTCTGGGATAAATATCCGGCTTTAGACAGCGATTGACAATCTGAGATGCTGATAAAGGCCAACCAGTTAGGGACTGGAAAGAAATCCAAGTTTTCTGATTTTGGGTAGAATTGTTATGGGAACAGGAAGCCCTGTAGGCACTCACTGAAGCTACTCTTCTTAGCCAAAACACCAGAGTGGAGAGATTTTGTCCCCTGTCTGCTCTTCTTTCTTCTAGTCCCAGTCCCCACTGTCTGCTCTCCTCTCCAAGTGTCCCCGTCTCCCTGGTCTGCTTTTCTCTTCTCCCCCCTTCTCTATCAGAACAGTCTCCCCTGTCTCCTCTCCTCTCTTTCAACCTTTTCTCTCAGTCACTGTGAGTCATGGGGGGAATGTGTGCGTGTGTCCCTCAATTGGGTCCTAACTCAAAAAGTAGAATGAATCAATTATTTAATCAATTCACTAAGTTTACAGTGAGCAGATCACTGTATGGAGAGTACAACGAAATTAGTAGATATGGTCCCTATCAGAGAGCTTACAATCTAGTGGGGGAGATAGACCCTAAAATAAATTATAGAGGGGGAAACAACCGGGTATTATGACATTCACATTAATTCCGTGGGGAACAGGGATATGGTCAGTACCTAAATGCTTAGGGGGGATAGACTGACTTCCAGTGGTGACTCAGAAGGGAATTAATGCAGGGGTTTTCATTATTTTGGAGGGTTCCAACACCTTTGTAAGAACTCTACTGAGGGGTGTATGTGTGAGAAGTATGTGTGTGTGTGTGCGCACGCGCACGTGTGTGCAAGCCTGGGAATGGGTGAGGAAAGGAAGAGGATAAAAATTTTCCTTCCTACTTTATAAAGGAACAGAGGCTCGTAGAGATCAAGTTTCTTGTCCCCAGCTCCCCAGCTCGAGAGTGAGAGAGTATTAGACTCTCCCACTCCTTTTGGTCCAGCCCTCTCGCATGAACTTTTGATCTCACTTTCTTTTCATCTCAGATCCTTTATGACTCTGAAGCCTATCTTGAATACTGTCTTGTTTATTACAGTATTTGTTAAGAGCTTACTATGTACCAGGCACTGTGCTAAGTGCTGGGGTAAATAAAAGCTAATCAAGTTGGACACAGCCCATGTTCTCCATGGGGCACAACAGTACTAATCCCCATTTTATAGATGAGGTAACTGAGGCAGAGGGAAGTTAAGTGACTTGCCCAAGGTCACAAAGCTGAGATAAGAACTCAGATCCTTCTGACTCCCAGGCTCATGATCTATCCACTAGACTGTGCTGCTCCTTGGTTTTTCACTCTCCAAGCTAAGTAGGTCAGAACTCAGATTCACTCCTCCCTCTCAAAGTTCACTACCTTTGGAATTTCTATAGATAACAACCAATGAACTCTACAAGTCTCTATGAAAAGGTCAGCTTTGTCCTCCTGTATCTTCTGAACAGGAAAACTAGAAGGAAACTCTCTTCAACACTGGCATTGTCCTTGCCTCTTCTCTTTCAACAAATTCTGAAGACAAATTCTGTCATTTTCTATCTTCCCAGCATTTCCTGAATGGGTCCGTTCCTCTCCATCTAAACAGCCATCAAGTTGGTCCAAATACTTGTCATATCCTTGCTGCATCCGCCTCCTCTCTGACCTCCCTGCTTCCAGTCTTTCCCCACTCCAGTCCATTCTTCATTCTGTTGCCCTGACCATTTTTCTAAAACATTAATCCACACACATGTGCTAGATGGTGAAGTCACAGCTGATGTGATATGCTTTAGAAAGCTTTCAAATGGGTCTGTGGTGGAAAGACTGGCAAAATAATTGCAGGGAATGAAAGGAAAAGAGAACTACTATGAAATCCAGGTTCCAAAGGGAATGGTTTTGTCTAAACCTCCCAGAAGCCACTGGGACATTAGATACAGTGGAAGGGAGGGATGGATGAGCTCTGGGTGGACAATGTGTGTTGCTTGAATCCCTGCTAGTTGCTCTGCTTCCCTGCTCCATAACATGTTTTGGCCTGGGTCTCCGCTGGGAAACCTTTTCCATGAGGTGAAGTCATTTTAGCTCTGCTTAAATTATGCCTGGAGCAAAAAAAGAGGCTGGGCCAAGTCTATTTAGGTCTGTATCTGTTTAAAACCTCTTCCATCCCCTTCTTTCCAAGCAAACGCCCAGGCCATCTATGTGAATGGTTTTTGTGATCAGGCAATCAAGGTTTGCATTTGCAGCTTTAATATTCAGCAGAGTTAAACATTATTCCATAGGCTCTCTAAATTGTAAGGTCTTATGGGCTCTCCCAAGTGCTTAGTATATCTTTTGGCTAAATATAATCACCCTCTTTCCCTTGGGATTGCTTTGGACTTAGGATGGTCATTTTTTTCTAGTTTATTATTCAACTAAGAGTCTTTGATCTCAATCTCCTGAAACAGATCATTCTGATTCACATATTTTCCCACTCCCTTAAAAACTCAAATGACTGCCTATTTCCCTCTGCGTGAAGCAGAAACTCCTGACATTAACTCAATCAGTTCTCTCCCTGCTATTTATCTGCTTTCTTCTCCCAACCACAATCCAGCTCACACTCTTCGCTCATCTCAAAGTAATGTACTCACTGTGCGTCATTCCCATATCTCCAGCTGTAGAGCTCTTGATCATATTCTTTCCCATGCCTGAAACTTTCTTTCATCTTCAAAGCCATTCTGAAATCACATCTCCTCCAGGAGGTCTTACCTGATTCATTTCCAGTCTCCCCAGTTTATATCTCCCCAGATTCCACTTCAGTACTTCTGTGCCGCCTAAGCACTTCAATCCCCTTAGAATTTCCATACTAATCTTATATATCCTAATATTTAAGCATTAACTCCTTATATACCTATCACCTTCTCCTGCCTAGCTGTAATTTATTTTAGTAATTGCCTCCCCTGCTAGACTGCAAACTCCTTAAGGGAAGGGGTCATATCTACTCATTCTATTATATGCTCCCAGGGACTGAGTACAGTGCTCAGCACACTATAGGCTTTCAGTGAATGCTATTGGTTGATTGACTGATTAGCAGTGGATAGTGAAGTGAATGAAGAGCTCCATAATTTGCATTTTGCAGCTAGAATCCCACCTGCATTCTATAGTTTGGAGGGGATTCCTCAGTGCCAATTAGTCCATCCTGCTGTCTTCAGACAAAACTCATCAGGCCCACCAGACATTCTTAAGCTGAATACAAACAGATGGCTTTCTCAGGATGTTATGATGTGTCAGTCAAATCGGTGCTATGAAGAGGTAGTGATTGATGGGAACGTGATAGGGACGAGAGACACAACCAAACTGTAAGAATGGGCAAGGGGAAAATCAGCTTTCATTTATATCAAGAGACATTAGATTAGACATGAGAAGAGCTCCCTGGGACTTTTTTTTTTGAATAGGTGGCTGAGAGGTCATGGACTCTCTTTCCCCTCAAGTCCTGAAGCATTCTGACACACCCTGGGGGATTGAATTAACCAAACCAGAATTCCTCATCTTCCCATCCAACTACTGGCCTCCTTCATCTTTCCTATCACTGTAGACACCACCACTAACCTCTCTGTCTCACCAGCCCATCACCTTTTCTCTCTCTTTCAACCCATGTATTCAATCTGTCACCAAATCTTATGGGTTCTACCTTCACACATCGCTATAATCCATCCTTTCTTCTCCATCCAAACTGCTCATACACTGATCTAATCACTTATCAAATCCCACTTTGATTTCTGCATCAACATTCTCCCTGATCTCCCTGCTTCCAGTCTCTCATTCATTTATTCATTCACATTTATTAAGTGCTTACTGTATGCAGAGCTCTGTACTAAATGCTTGGGAGAGTATAATACAATAATAAATTGACATTCCCTGCCCACAATGAGTTTACAGTCAACAAGCCTACTCCCCACTCCATTCCTTACTTCACTCTGCTGTTTGGGTCATTTCTCTAAATAAAGGTTTAGTTCATGTATACCCACTTCTCAAAAACCTGCAGTGGCTGCCTATTCGCCTCCTCATCAAACTGAAGCTTCTTCATTGGGTTTAAAGCACGTGATCACCTTGCCCCCTCTTATCTTTACCTCTCTGATGTCCTACTATATTCCGGCCTGCTTGCTTCGCTAATCTAACACCAACCTACTCACTGTGCCTCAATTTCATCTATCTCTCTGGTGACTCCTTGCCCACATCCTCCCTCTGGCCTGGATTGCCCTCCCTCATCACAACTGACAAATCACTCTTCCCACCTTTATAGCCCTATAAAAATCATGTCTCCTTGAAGAGGATTTCATGGACTAAACTCTCATTTCCCTTACCCCTTCTCCCTTCTGCTTTGCCTGTGCAGTAGATCTGTACCCTTTAAGAACTTAATATTCACCCTCAGTCCCACAGCACTTGTGTACATAGCGGACAGAGCATGGATGTGGGAGTCAGAAGGATCTGGATTCTAATCCCAGCTCTGCCACTTATCTGCTGTGTGACCTTAGGCAAAACATTTTACTTGTCTGTGCCTCAGTTACCTCATCTGTAAAATGGGGATGGAGACCATGAACCCCATGTGAGACAGGAAACGTGTCCAACCTGATTAGCTTATAACTACCGGCACTTAAAACACTGCTTGTCACAAAATAAGCTCTTAACAAATACTATTATTATTATTATTTCAATGTCTGTTTCCCCATCTGATTGCTGGTGGGCAGGGAACATGTCTACCAACTCTGTTAAACTGTACTTTCCCAGACATTTAGTGCAGTGTCCTTCCCACAAAAAATGCTCAGTAAGTACCACTGAGTGATAGATTGTTTAATTGGGAAAATTTATTTCTTTTCATTTTAGTGAAAGATTGTGGACCAGCTTCACCAGAGTTTGTGGCAACAGTGGGTGTGAAACACTGCTTAGCCATTCTGTGTCAACCGACCCTTGGATTCTTGCGTTTCCCTTTGAGGCACTTTCCCAAATGACAAAGCAGTCCCAATTTCTCTTGTGTGACACCCATTCATGAATCTTTTGATGAAAAAACTGAGAGGGTTTAATGCTAAAAATGTTAAAAAGTATCAGACTATAAAGTGATGCCTGTCCTGGCTCACCAATCCACATCCAGCCCAAGATTTAGACTCTGTCGGAGGGAATAGCATCCTGGGAGGGATTATGGGATGGTTGCTCTTCTTGCCATCCACCCAATATTTGGGATGACACCATCTTTTCCCCTCAGAGAAGGGAGAAACAACATGTCTTAATGGATAGAGCACTGGACTGGGGGTCTGAAGGATCTGGGTTCTAATCTGGTTCTGCTGCGTGACCTTGGGCATGTCAATTAACTTCTCAGTGCTTCAGTTACCTCATCTGTAAAATGGGGATTAAGACTGTGAGCCCCATGTGGGACATGGACTGTGTCTAACCCAATTAGCTTTATTCATTTATTCAGTCGTATTTATTGAGGGCTTACTATGTGCAGAGCACTGTACTAAGCGCTTGGAATGTACAATTCGGCAACAGATAAAGACAATCCTTGCCCACAATGGGCTCACACTTTATCTAACCAAGTGCTTAGTAGAGTGCTTAACAAATAGTAAGTGCTTAACAAATAACACAAAAAAATCTTTAATTTAGGGCAGCTGTCCATGAATTTATCCAAAGTCTCTTGAACCCACTGTTAATTTCAATCTGCCCAGCCTCCTTAATAACATATCTTTACTACCCTCTTTGGCATTTGTTTTCTAGGAGGCACAGGTGTTCTGCTCTGTAACATCCCCATTAGACTGTAAGCTCTACTGAATGCATTATATTCTCCCACATGCTCAGTACAGTGCTATGCACAAAATGAATGTTTGATCAATATCACTGATTGATCAATTGAACCTTGTCTATTTGGGTTGTACTGAGGCAATTCAGAGGCAGTGGGATGGTCTTGATTATGCCTGGATGTCTTATCCAGCTTTATGATTCTAGGGTGTTTGCAACTGGTGAAAAGCAGAGCAAAAGAACCCAAACCAAAACAAAAAATAAAAACTGGGTGCCAAGCCCATTTACTTCAGTACAGCAATCTCTGCTTTCATTCTCTAGCTCTCCAAAGAAGGCTGTGTTAACTGTGTTGAGGGCATGGAATCTTTAATTTTGTCAGGAAACAAAAATCAAATTGGTTGTGAAACTTGCAGCTTTGGTCTATAAAGTTAAGTGCTGAGGAAATAAATGAGAGGAAATGGAAAAGGTGAGGAGAGAGGAGACATCTTCAGATGCAGGTAGTGAAGAGAGGCTGAGTTAAAGAGGCATAGCTGGACCCCAACTCTGAGCATCCTTCCACATTGTTCTTTTTCTCCTATCTATAATTGATTTTCATGTCTATCTCCTCCTGTAGATTGTAAGCTCCTTGTGGCAGAGCCAAGTGGCTTCATGGAAAGAGCATGGGCATGGGAGTCAGAGGGCCTGGGTTCTAATGCTGTCTCTGCACTTGTCTGCTGTATGACCTTGGGAAAGTAACTTAAGTTCTGTGTGCCTCAGTTCCTTCACCTGCAAAATAGGTATTCAATACCTGTTCTCCTTCCACTTAGACCATAAGCCCCACATGGGACCTGATTATCTTGTATCTACTTCAGGGTTTAGTATTGTGCTTGGCATTAAGTGCTTAACAAATACCACATGTATTATTACTATTATTGTACTGTACTTCCCCAAGTGTTTAGGACAGTACTGTGAACACAGTAAGGGCTCTTCTGGATTAATCCCTCTCTTCCCTGGCTCTCTCTTTCTCTCTCTCTCCCTTCTGTGTCATCTATCTAGCCGCAGACATCTTGCCCGGGTCCTGCTTCTGACCTGGAATGCTCTTCCTCCTCATACCCAATTGTATATTCCAAGCGCTTAGTACAGTGCTCTGCACATAGTAAGCGTTCAATAAATACTATTGAATGAATGAATGAATATCTGGCAGACAATTACTCTCTTCCCATACAAAGCCTTGTCGAAGGCACATCTCCTACAAGAGGTCTTCCCTAAGCCTTCTTTTCCTTTTCTTCAAATCTCTTCTGTATTACCCTGACTTGCTCCCTTTATTCATCCTACATCCCAGCCCCACAGCACTTACGTACATATCTGTAATTTTGTATACTTAATGTCTGTCTCTCCGTCTAGACCTTAAGCTTGTTGTGGGAAGGGAATTTGTAATAAATTATAATATATTACCCTATGGTTCTCTCCCAAATGCTTGTACTTTGTTCTGCACATAGTAAGTGTTCAATAAATATGATTGAATGACTGACAAATGCATTTGAATCTATGACCTTTGAGCATCCGATATTCATCCCCCCCTCAACCCCACAGTGTTTATGTACATATCATTAAATTATAAATTACTTAAGTATATCATTGTCTATCTCCCCCTCTAGTTTGTAAACTCACTGTGGGTAGGGAACATATCTGCTAACTCTTATATCGTCCTCTCCCAAGCGCCTAATACAGTGCTCTGAACATAACATACACTCAATAAATACCACTGATGGCTTGATTGAAATAAATACCACTGTTTGACTGATTCTGCAGAAGGCACTGTAAGTGTACAAGCCACATTTACACACCATCAAGGGAGGCGTAGGAGTAAATCCCCAGGTTGTAAACTTGGAAAGATGCTGAGAGAAGGAGGTGGAAGACTGATCAAACTGTTACTACTCCTGCAATCCTCTTGGGAAACTTCTTATGTAGATGGTCAAGAGGATAGAGAAGATTGCGTTAGAGCACAGATTGAAAGAAGTGGGACTCTGCTCAGGACTGATGCTGGAGAAGAGGAGACTGGAATGAACTCTGCAAACTTGAGAAGGGTGTAGAAAGGGGCAGATAGCAAAAGAAAAAGGGAAGAATTTCTTCACGCCATAGCTCGTGTGTGTGTGTGTGTGTGTGTGTGTAGATATGGAAATTGTGCAAGCTGAAAATATTAGCAGGCCCAGAAAGGCTGGGATAAATTCCTGGATGAGAGGATGATAATGGGTTATTAGAAGGAAATGTAAGGATGTGGAGGGGAAAATAAATGTTAGGAATGGTGTATCCCCATTAGGATCAATGTCATGGAAGGTAATCACTGTGGAGCTCTTGAAAGCTTCCAGTTATCATTTTCAGAGCAAAACATTGGGCTGGTGAAGCATTGGTCTGATCCAGTGGAAGAACTGCTTATATTTGTATGTTTTCATTCTCATTATCATCACCATCATCATCATGACTATTGATATCATCAGTATCATCACTCTCATCACCACCATCGTCTTACTCACCGTCATGAGCACCATCACCATCAGCATCACTATTACCGTCATCACCTATTTCCCAAGATCAAGACCAGGTCCTTGAGAAGATGGATATATAAATCAGACTTGGTCCTTCGCCTTAACATCAGTCAATCAGTCAATGGTATTTATTGAGCACTTCCTGTGTGAGGAGCACTGTACTAGGCACTTGGGAGAGTATGATGGTACAGAGTTGGTAGAGAAGGGGAAAGACCAACACCCAAACACTTAAGCACTGACAGGTTTGACTTTCAACAGTTAAGCCAAGAGGACAAGGAGAGGGTTTGATGACATCATGAAAGCTGAAGGTGTCACTTCCTCCACTGTCCCTGCCCCCGTCAACCCCAAGCTCTGGATGGCCTCCATGTATGCTTCTTCCGCTTGTGCACTTTGGCTACTTCAAATTAATTCTCACCAGCTGAAACTCTGCCGTCTCAATCAATCAATCAAATTTTTTGAGTGCTTACTAAATGCAGAGCACTGTACAGAGCACTTGGGAGAGTATGATACAACAGAATTAGCAGACATGTTCCCTGCCCATATTGAGCTTACAGACTAGAGAGGGAGACAGATATTAATACAAATAAAGGAGCGATTTACAAAATATAATTTAGACATATGTACATAAGTGGTGTGGGGTTGGTGCTGGGGTGAATATCAAATATCTCAAAACTGGGGATGTCAGAGATAGGGCTGGGTTGGAGAGGGGAGAGGAGGAATTCGAACCCAAGTCCATGGACTCCTACCCAAACTGCCTCCTGACTCTGTACCAATAGGCATGTCTCCTCCCCCCAGCCCCACCCAACCCTACTTGTCCTCCCATCCCTCCCCTGGCTGAGGAGTGATGACTACAGGCAAGATGGCATCTACAGTGGGGGGACTCAACTGTATATATTTTCGTTACCCTATTTATTTTGTTAATGAATTGTACATCGCCTTGATTCTATTTAGTTGCCATTGTTTTTACGAGATGTTCTTCCTCTTGACGCTGTTTAGTGCCATTGTTCTTGTCTGTCCGTCTCCCCCGATTAGACTGTAAGCCCGTCAAACGGCAGGGACTGTCTCTATCTGTTGCCGACTTGTTCATCCCAAGCGCTTAGTACAGTGCTCTGCACATAGTAAGCGCTCAATAAATACTATTGAATGAATCCTGAGACTTCCTCTGGTCCTCCTTGTGGACCCATCCTCGGAGCAACAGGGAACTGCATAGGAGTGGAGGAGCAGCAGCCTGTACTTAGCTCAACTTCATGTGGGACACTGTGCACAGAAGGGGAAACGTGGCCTAGTGGGAAAGTGCATTGGCCTGGGAGTCAGAGGACCTGAGAGATAATCCCAGCTCTGCCGATCGCTCACTGTGTGGCCCTGGGCAAGTCGTTTAACTTTTCTGTGCCTCAGTTTCCTCAACTGTAAAGAGATTAAATATTTGTTCTTCCTCCTATTTACACTGGGAGCCCCGTGTGGTATAGAGACTCTGTCCAAGTTGACTGCTTTTTATCTTCCCCAGTGCTTAGAACAGTGCTTGATATATAGTAAATGCTTAACAAATACAATGATAACAGCAATAATAATAATAATAAAGGATAGAATAATTTGTGTCTCTCCCAACTAACCAAAGGTGTAGGCCTGTTGCATGTGTCAAATGCCACACCCTCTGCATAATAATATGAATCATGGTAAGAGTAATAATAATGTTTATTAAGCACTTACTCTGTATCAGATGCGAGCCACTGCCTGCCTGACACAGGTCTCATAGTTTGCCTTGCTATGCCACTTTAGCCTATTCCTTCTCTGCTCTGCTTTGTTTTCTTTCACCTCTCCCCATCCCTACCAGGTAGCAAACCAGCTTTTAGATCATTTTTAAACTGACTTTCTGACTTGCTTTATAATAGCAGAGCCATACTGCCAACTCAGCATCCTTTTACTGTTTAATATTGAATATGCAATTAATAGATAGATGTTTAGGTTTGGCTTTTTTTTTTTGCTTTCTCATGCAAGAAAGAATAAAACAGCTGATTAATCTGGTTTGGGGCAAGTGTCAGACGCAGGAGATATATGGGAGGACGGAGATGATGTTGGCTAGCAGAGCGAGGAAGAAGACACCACCAGAGAGAGAAATGGATTTAGGTTAAAGGCATGCTGAGAGTATAACCCAATATCGTCTGTAATCATTTCAGACGATTCAGATATGTGGAGGGGGAACTTTCAAGGTCAATTTGCAAATTCCCCTGCCTCTTAGGAAAGGGGATTCGGCCACCTTGGACATGAGGTCACATCTAGTTAAGATATCGTGGAGTATGAGGGCTAGCCTCCAGATCACATCCAATTATGACTCGGCCTCTACCCAGCACAGCATGGAAACTGGAGAAAGAGCGTTAAACCTGCCAAATGGATAATTCTAGCCCCTTTTGTGCTCTCCCTAAACCCTGTGTCCTTCCTTTTCTGCCTGTGTCTCCTCACTCAATTCCTAGACCATATATACCCACTAGATTATGATCATTTGATGGTATTTATTGAGTGCTTACTGTGTACTAAGTTCTTGGGAGTTAGTGGATATGTTCCCTGCCCTCAAGGAATTTAGAGTTTAGATTATAAAATCCTGGAGGGTGAAGACATTGTCTACCAACTCTATGGAACTCTTCCAAGTGTTTCATGGCTTAGTGAAAAGACCACTGTCCTGTGAGTCAGAGAAACTGGGTTCTAATCCTGGCTCCGCCACTTGTTTGTTGTGTGACCTTGGGCAAGTCACTTAACTTCTTTGTGCTTCAGTTATGTCATCTGTAAATGTGGATTAAGACTATGAACTCCAAGTGAGACATGGCCTGTGTCCATCCTGATGATCTTGCATCTATCCTGGCACATTGGAAATGCTTAACAAATACCATAAAAAAGTACAGAAGAAGCAGCATGGCCTAATGGGTAGAGCATGGCCCTGGGATTCAGAAGGACTTGCGTTCTAATCCTGGCTCCCCCACTTGTCTTCTGTTTGACCTTGGGCAAATCATTTCATTTCATTTCACTCTGGGCCTCAGTGACCTCATCGGTAAAATGGAGACTAAGACTGTGAGCCCCATGTCGGACATGGACTGTGTACAAGCCGATTCGCTTATATCTACTCCAGCGCTTAGAACAGTGTTTGACAAATAATAAGCGCTCAAATATCATCATTAATATTATTATTACAGTGCTCTGCACATAGTAAGCTCAGTAAATACCAATGATTGATTGACATAGTTTGTAATCAAGGAAGACACCAAGTGAGATTAAGTTCACATATGAGCATGTGTGTGGCTGAAAAGGCCAATATGAAATCCACAGCCCCAGACACAAGGTGCAAAAAAAATCATTGTCCCTTGTGTTATCATGATTAATGTTTGCAGCACCTGGAGCTATTGAATCCTTAGCCTTTTTGTCTCTTGATCCTCAAGGAGTTTTGCTCATAAAGAGCCGCTCCACTCCTGATAATTCGCAGAACACCACTGGCTCGGTGAGTAGCAAAAGTTCTATGGGCAAGGAGGGTAGGGCACTGTCGCTGGGTAAGAAAGAGTTGTCGGAATCTGATGTGCTTCATAAGTATGGGGTGGGTAAACTGAGCTCTTCCCTCTTCCAGGGAGCCCAGAAACAGCCTAAAGGTGCTCACTCTGGTAACTCCAGCACCCCCCTGGACCCTCACTTCTGTCTCCGGAGCCAGATGTGCTTCTGCTGCTCCTCGTATGCTTCTACTTTGCCCTCTGTCCCTGCCATCTGCACCTTATACCCTCTTGTCCATCTGAGAGTCTGTGTCTCTCTGACTCCCCATTAATGTTAGGGTACTCTACCTTCCTCCAGGGCTCACTGCAAATGTGTGTGTGTGGGGGGGGGGGGTGTGTGCGCACACACGTGCATATCTACCAGCCCCTGGAGATCAGAAACCATGGCATCTCTTCCCTCCTTTTCAATCAGGGTGAGAAACAGCAGCCTCAGGGCCTTCCCTTTCTGTCTCCATACACACCCAGGTAGTAGGACCCAGGAACAGCAGTGGGTGTGTGGTTGGGTGGGCTAGAGAGAGAGAGAGAAGGAGAGAGAGGGGAGAGAAAGGAGAGTAAGAAGAAAGTGAGAGGAAAGGGGAGAGAGAGAAAGGAGAGATAGGGAGAGGAAGGGGAGAGATAGAGAGGGAGAGGAAGGAGATAGAGAAGAGAGAGGGAAAGAAAGAGAGACAGGGAGAGGAAGAGAGTGAAATAGAGAGAGGGAGAGAGACAGAGAGAGAGAAGAAGAGAGAGTGAGAGAGCCTTTGTCTGTAGGGCAGAGTTGAAGAGTGGGGAGCTTGAGACAGGGAAGATCAGATGGAGCTGACTTTAGAGAGAACAGGACAACAGTAGAGGACTGGCTGGGTGGGGAAAGCGAGTTTGAGGAGTTAGGGTGTTTCGGAGCAGTGTCTGAAAGGATCAAGTATGCTAGTCTCATTCCACAAGTTGCCTAATGTAAAACAAGCCATTCTGTTGATCACAGCTCAGTTTGCTGAATAAGGAAACATTGCCCCTTTTGAATGACATGCACACCATAAATAAATGCTTGTTCCAAATCTCCTAGACTTCCTTCCACCCAGATTCTCTGCTTCAGGTTGTTTCCAAGCAGCAAGTCGAAGAGTTGCTATGGCATTGCCAAACATCACTGCCTTCCCAATCAATCAATCAATCATATTCATTTAGTTGCTTACTCTGTGAGGAGCTCTGAATTAAGTGCTTAGGAGAGCATAATAAAATAGATTTGCAAGACATGGGGAAGCAGCGTGGACTAGAGCATAGACCTGGGAGTCAGAAGGATTTGGGTTCTAATCCTGGCTCTGTCACTTGTCTTTGTGTGACCTTGATCAAGTCACTTAACTGCTCTGTGCCTTAGTTACCTCATCTGTAAAATGGGGATTAAGATTCTGAGCCTTATGTGGGTTAGAGACTGTGTCCAATTTGATAAATTTGTCTCTACCCCAGCACTTAAAACAGTGCTTGACACATAACACTTAACAAATACTATTATTATTCTATTCCCTGCCCACAAAGAGTGTACAGTCTAGAGGGACCTTCCCAGCTGGGTTTAACAAGTTGTGGGGAGGGGTGGCTCCCTGAAACCTGGCTCGTAATCTCTGAGTTTAGAGTGATGAAAGAAAGGCCCAGCCTGGTGTAAGAGGAAAGGGCGAATGGGGCATCTTGTCACAGGGGACACTGTTCCAGCTGACTGCATTTGGTCTCTGAGGTCACCCAGAGCAGGGGGCTTTCCAGAGTCTAGTGGAAGTCACAAGGAACATCTTATTTGGGATAGGCTGGCCACACTCACTGGCCCTGGGCCATTCTAAAATCCTACCCACTCAAAGCTCTCCCCATTTAAGGCTCCTTCTGGGGAAGAGCCCCAGTGATCCAGGCAGACCCTGAAATTCCCCATGACTATAGAAGTCCCCTAAAAGTTATCTGGAGGGGATGGGAGAGTAAAGATCTCTCATCGTCTACCTGGTCTTCCAAGACAAGGTCTTTTCTACTGAGCTGGATTTGAAAGTGATATTTCCCTAGGGCTAATCAATCAGTCAATACTGTGAGTTTGTTGTGGGCAGGGATTGTCTCTTTTTGTTGCTGAATTGTACTTTCCAAGCACTTAGTCCAGTGCTCTGCACACAGTAAGCACTCAATAAATACAATTGAATCAATTTATTCAGTGCATACTGTGTGCAGAGTGATAATAATAATAATAATGTTGGTATTTGTTAAGCGCTTACTATGTGCCGAGCACTGTTCTAAGCGCTGGGGTAGACATAGGGGAATCAGGTTGTCCCACGTGGGGCTCACAGTCTTAATCCCCATTTTACAGATGAGGGAACTGAGGCACAGAGAAGTTAAGTGACTTGCCCACAGTCACACAGCCGGCAAGTGGCAGAGCTGGGATTCGAACTCATGAGCCCTGACTCCAAAGCCCGTGCTCTTTCCACTGAGCCACGCTGCTTCTGTACTAAGCACTTTGGAAAGTACAATACAACAGAATTGGTAGACTCGTTCCCTGCCCACAAGGAGCCTAAAGTCTCGAAACCACCAATGGGAACCTCCTTCATCTTTTCTGTCTTCCCATTGAATTCCAGGGAAGCAGTCACCATCCTAGAAGCCACTAGGGGATTCTCCCTTCCTGCTCCGCTCCAAAGAGGTGTCACCGGACCCATTAGGAAGTCTTCCGGAGAAGTCCCCACCAGCCAACTTGGCCACCCTGCAGCCAACACGCCAGGACCTCATCTCCCCTGCAGGCCCACATGCCCTCTTCTGGCCCAGAGAGACCCTCTATCTTTTTCAGGTTCACAAGCTGCCGGGAAGCCTTCTGTAAGTCTCCAGACTGCTCGCTCACATACCCCAGGTCTGAGCCAAAGTCCTGAGCCCTCCCAGCTCACCCGATCTTCAGCACACCGCACCCAGCTGAACCCGCTCCCCGCAAGCCCCACAAAGTATCTTCTGCCACAGTCAAAGTAGCACATGAGCAAACGTCCAAGCTGCCATCCACCAGTGAACATGGCTAGGCAGTGCCCGGGACCTCACTTCTTAACTAGGCAGTTATTTGTTTCCTTGGCAAGCTCAGGCATCTGCCTGCCGTTTAAAATCAAATAATAATTGAATATGAGGAAAGCAAGACGAAGTGAAGGAGATTTAATAAAGAGAATCTCCGCTGCAGAGGGAATTTCTCTGGAGGTGATTATGTTACTAATTGATCGGTGCATTGCCTGAGAGAAAGCCAGAGACGACAATTATACTTAGCGCAAAGCGGCCTGGTTGGTAACAGAGTAAACTACCTCCTCGGCTCTCGCTGTCTGCAGGTTTCACCTGGATCGGCCGGTTCATCTGCAATGAAACACAGGAGAAAAGACAGCAGGGTTAATATGGCTGGCTGGGGCAGCAGAGCGGCGGGCTGTGGATGGGAAACATGGGGTCAGAGCAGAGACAGGGCTACTTTAGACTGTGAGCCCCACTTGGGACAGGGGTTGTGCCAACCTGATTATCTCGTAACTACCTCAGTACAGTGCTTGGCACACAGTGAGTGCTTACCAAGTACCATTTTTCAACAAAAATGCCTTTGAACTACTATATGGAAGTTTGAGGCAATTGGGATTTTTTTATGAGGTGTGCTCACACAAACATAATTTACATGAGGAAATGCAGATCCCAAGTACGCATGTAAAAGCACATATACACACACACCCCTCACCCCCAAACGCACAAGTAGATAAAATCCCTCCATCCCCAAGAACCTGCTCAGAGGAAGCGGGATGAACAAGATGACCTTGTGAGGGTTCTTCAGCTATAAAATGGACCAGCAGCCTTGTTTCTGATTGTAACAACGAAGCACATTGGGAGGGCTCAGTCAGCTTTTCACTGGGGCTGACCATTTCTATTTCTTAAAAATAAGCCACAGGGCTCACCCCAGTAGTCACACTGGCTACTCCAGTGACACCACACCTGGCTCTGGCTCACCAGAGGACTATGCCCAGTGCATGTTTACCACCTGCTTGCCACCTGAATAGAATGTAATCGAGGCATCGGCTATTATAATGATGGATGGATAAACACATACCTAGACACGGGGGTCATTGTGAACTGAACAGATATATTCATATCGGGGCTGGGCTGAGGGGCTGACGGTTCTGGTTGTAGGCTGAAGAACGGACAAAGAAACCCTGGAGTTGCCCTCCGGGCTTTCTAACTGAGGGGTTCTCTGAAAGGTCAGCAGGGGGAGACATGAGTGGGTTTCCTTCTGCACCCTGTGCATAGGCTCTCTTTCCTCCCTTTTCCTGCTGTTCCCCCCACCCCCACCCCACTCCACTCGCTCTTCATCTCTAGTCCAGCTCCTCCACTTGGGAGGGGCAGAGTGGACCTCAATAATCACAATCGACACACTGTACTGCTTGGACTTGGATCATCAGAACTGGATGACAGTCCAAGAGCACTCCTCGAGGGCAGGGACTGTCATCTTCTTCACTCCTCCACGTCTGGACTGCCCCTGGACCACACCTGACTAGTGTCAGACTTTGCCTGGACCTCCTCTTGACCATTCCTGGACAGCCCCTGCACTGCACCTGTACCACACCTGTACCACACCTGGACTACCCTGGACTTCCACCGGATGGTCCCTGGATTACCCAGGGCCACATACCTGGACTGCTTCTGAACCCCCCTGGACACGCCTAGACCACCCCCTGGACCACACCTTTTACTACTACTGGACGAACACTGTACAATTTTTTTTATGGTATTTGTTAAGGTCTTACTATGTGCTGGGGTAGATACAAGGCATTCAGGTTGGACACAGTCCATGTCCCACTTGGGGCTCACAGTTTTAATCCCGCTTCTACAGATGAGGTAACTGAGATGTAGGGAAGTTAATGGCTTCTTTAAGGCCACACAGCAGACAGCTGGTGGAGCTGGTATTAGAACTCAGGTCCTTCTGACTCCCGAGTCTGTGTTCTGTCCACTAGGTCACACTCCTATTCATGCCTGGATCACTACTGGACCTCCCCTGTAGTGCTCCTGGACTGCACCATGACCACTTGGGGACTACACCTGGATCAACCCATGGACTATGCCTGAATCACCCCTGGATTGCACAGACCTGAGAAGCCAGCCACTGAACAAACATCTTTTGGGCTGATAACCCCAAGAATTTGTCACAACAACCAAGTTAGTCAATCAGTCAGTCAGTCAATCATATTTATTGAATCTTTACTGAGTGCAGATCACTGTACTAAGCACTTGGGAGAGTATGATATAACAGACACATTCCCTGCCCACAGCAAGCTTACAGTCTGGGGGGGGGGAAGACAGATATTAACATACATATATATATATAAATAACATCGCAGATATGTACAAAAGTGCTGTGGGGCTGGAAGGAGGGGTGAAAAAAGGGAGCAAGTCAGGGCTACGCGGGAGGGAGTGGAAGAAAGGGAGAAGAGGGAAGATCTCTTGGAGGAGATATGCCTTCAATAAGGCTTTGAAGGAAGGGAGAATAATTGTCTGTAGAATTTGAGGAGGGAGGGATTTCCAGGCCAGCAGTAGGACATGGGTGAGACGTTGGCTGTTAAATTGAGATTGAGGTACAGTGAGTAGGTTGGCATTAGGGGAGTGAAGTGTAAGTGCTGGTTAGTAATAGGAGAGTAGCGAGGTAAGGTAGGAGGGGGCAAGGTGATTGAGTGCTTTAATGCTCTGGTAAGGAGTTTCTGTCTGCCGAGGAGGTGAATGGGCAAGACTGTCAACTTCCTTTCCTCTCAGCCCCCAGTGCCCTGTCCATACCTACTCATCGTCCCTGCTATTACCAGTGGCATCCCCAGCCCACTAGCCCATTCAAATTTGGCCTTTTTCTTCCTAAAGTTGCAGTGGTCAGTGTGGGCTCCTGTTTTGTGTTTTCCCTGGGGCTCCACCCTCACTGTGCTTTCTAACCCCCCCAGATTGATTGTGGATGTGGAGAGATTTCGATGGAGGCAAGGGAGGGAACAGAGGAGGGAGGGAGGCAGAGATGGAGGCTGCAGGGCAGAGGCAGAGGTGATCTGAACAAGAAGGGATGCACCTGGACTCATCTCTTCCATTTGATCTGTTACCAAGTCCTATCAGTTCGACCTTCACAAGATCACTAAAATCTGCCCTTTCTTCTCCATCCAAACTGCGACTACACTAAACCAAGCATTAATCATCTCCCCAACCTTGCCTACTGCACCAGCCTCCTCGTTGATCTCCCTGCCTCCTTTCTCTCCCCACTCCAGTGTATAATAAACCCTGATGCCCGGATCACTTTTCTGATAAAGCTCTCAGTCCACATCTCTTCACTCCTTAAGAACATCCAGTGATTGCCCATCCACCTCTGCATCAAAGACTCCTTATCATTGACTTTAAAGAACACAATCATCTATCTCTTTCCGACCTTGCCTCTCACACTTATCTCCTCTAATGCCAACATACTTACTATACCTCAATCTCATCAGTCTTGCTGTTGACCCCTTGCCCATGTCCTCCCTCTGGCCTGGAACTCCTTACCTTTTCATATCCACTACTCTCCCCACCTTCAAAACACTCCTAAGATCACGTCTCTTCCAAATGGCTTTTCTTGACTTCTCATTTCCCCACACTATTCCCCCTCGCTTCTGCATTGCCTTACCCGCTAAGCACACAGCCACAGAGAACTTATAAGCATATCCCTAAACTCTATTCCTTCCCAGATCTGTAATTTATCTCAGTGTCTGCCTCTCCCTAGAAAATGTAAGCTTCTTTTGGGCTGGGACCAAAGCTACCAACTCTATCATTTTATACCCTCCCAAGAGCTTAGTACAGTGCTCTGCACACAGAAAGCACCCAATAAATGTCATCGATTCACTGATGGATTGAACAACACATGTGTGATGGTTTCTGTGGATGCTGGGACTATGACTCCCATCAACCCTTGAGAGCAAGCACAGGTACACATCAGTGATATCAGGAAGTGCCTTTCAGAAAACTTCTGATTTGATCTGGGCTTGCTCCCAGTCCATTTGGTCTTAGGCTGGCCTTGGAGATGTGGTGTTTCCCTCAGCTGAGCCTAGCCAGGCACAAGGAAGATCAGGCCAGGTTGGCTTGGAGATGTCTAATTTTCTCCAGTACTTTTCCCCCAGTGCTCTGCATAAAGTAAGTAAGTGCTGAATAAAAAACATCACTATTACTACCACTACCACACAGGGTAGACGATGTAGAGCAAAGGGAATTATGGAACCCAGGAATTTCTGACCCTGCTCAATTTCATAGGTGGAAGTAACAGGCCAGGCCAAGCCTGCTGGATGAGGAGCACTGGGATACCTGCTCTGGGACTGGAAGAAGGGAGAGATACCATCCCTACATTCCAGGAGATGACAGGCTAATGGGGGAAATGGCAGATGGTTGGAAATTGATAGAAATTATAAATTCAGGTGGACTAATAAATCAATAAAAGGGGCACTGTGGCTAAGTGGAAAGAAAGAACATGGGCCTGGGAGGAAAAAGACCAAGGATCTAATTCTGGCTCCATTCCTGATCTGTTGTGTGACATGCTGAAAGTCACTTAAATGATCTGTGCCTCAGTTTCTTCATCTGTGAAGTGGAGGATTCAATAGTTGTTCTCCCTCTTCTTTAGATTGTGAGGCCCAGGTAGGATGGGACTGTGTCTAACCTGATTATCTTGTGTCTACCCCGGTGTTTAGTATGGTGTTAGGCAAGTAATAAGTGCTTAACAATTATTGCAATTATTATTATCATTATTACTCAATTGATAATGACGTGGCTGACAGAGTGCCCTGTCCAGGCAGATGAAACAATTAACGGGAAAGGGGTTTTCAATCCCTTAGCCAGGAAAAAAGTTCTGATCCTGTGAGGGTGACAAGAGAGAGGGACAAAATAAAAGAAGGAAAAGGGAGAGGAGAAGGAAAATGGAAAAAACAATAGAACACAAGAAAATATATGCTTATTATTTTAAATTAATTTTATTTAATGTATTTATTATTTTATTATTTATATTTTCATATATATATATAAAATAATCCATATTCAAAGAAGATGCCACTGACAGTGAAATTCACGTGTTTATGTGTGTGTGATTAAAAAGGGCAATGTGGAACCCACAATCCCAGACTCATTGTATGCACAAAAAAGGCTGTCCCTTGTTGTGTTGTCATTTTTGAGTTTGCAGCACTTGGAAATGCTTGCAGTAGAACAGAGGAAAAGAACTGGAGAAACGAAGAAGTCAGCAGCAGAGTAATTTAGTGTACACTCTGATTTACACACTCGACAATTCCTTCAGAGACCAAAGAGAAAGTGCCGGGTGCACGAAGCCCATAATACAAATTGAGATCATCTTGACATGAAAGACACCAATTACTGGGAGAAACACGGAGAGGGAAATAATTAAATTCCCACGCTCAATCTCCTCGACTCCCTCCTCCCCATCCTCCCTTCCTCCTCCAGGAAGCAGGAAGGCCAGAGAAAAGAGGGGCAATCAGGGGGCTGTCGAGGATCCAGGGCACAGGGGTTTGGCATGGGCATTTCGGAAGACACTCCTAGCCTTGGTCCTTGCCGTGGGGATTGGAACGATGACCGCATGCACACACTGATTGACTGTACTGCCTTGGTGTAGGCCTTTTTCAGCAGGAATTGCTGGGTTTGGTCTCATTTCTAACCATCACTATCTGCCTCTGACTCTGCCCAACAGGTGTCATGGACTATGTCTGGAAGAGCACTTAAGAGGTCCTCCTCTCCTATCACTCATCTCCAATTTACAGATGAGGTAACTGAGGCCCAAAGAAGTGAAGTAACTTAACCAAGGTAACACAGAAGACATATGGCCAAGCCGGATTAGAACCCAGATACTTCTGACTCCCAGGCCCGTGATCTATCCACTAAGCAACACTACTTCTTTGTGTCCTGAATGAGAGGTGACAGTCCTTATTGCCTGAGAATCCAGCCCACCTTCTTGCTTCAAGTTGGTTGGGGTAAGATCAGTGGCTGCCAGGGCCAACTTTGGACCTTTGGCCACCCTGAGTCAGGACCAAAGGGGACAACCTCCCTCCTGCCACCATCAAGTCAAACTGAGAAGAGATTCACGATGCCTCTTGTATGAACTTGGGAGAATCACTTAACTTCTCTGACTCAGTTTCCTCATCTGTAAAATGGGGATTCAGTATCTGTTCTCCCCCACCCCGCCTTAGACTATGAACCCCACATGAGAAAGGGACTGTGTCCAATCCGATTGCATAATGACCATCCCACCACATGGCACATGGTAAGCACTTAAATGTTGCAATTACTACTTGTAACACAGTGATGTCATATGCGGCATCCTACGGGAGAGCTTTGTATAGTGTTTGTGTTCCCTGCTGCAGTCCCCACCTTCCTGACCCCCTTTTGCCCATACTGTCCGAGCCACTGCCCCTGAACCAAGCACGCTGGGCAGCTCCACTCAGAGATCCCAGCAACTGTACTCTCTCCCATCTCTCCCACCCTCACCTATCATGCCTATCCCTTCACCACAACAATCCTCAAATCAGCCAGACATTGGTGGATCAGCCCGACACTGACACTGCAGTCCTGGTCATTCAGACCGACACCAACACTGCAGTCCTGTTGGCTCAGGCCAACACCGACACTGCAGTCTTGGAGCAGTGTTTCTTATCATTATTATAGATCCTCTATATTTATTATCATTAGTTCCTCTAATGCTAACCTCACTGTGCCTCAATCTCGCCTATCTTGCCGCCGACCCCTAGCCCACGTCCTGCCTCTGGCCTGGAATGTCCTCCCTCCTCAAATCCTACAGACAATTACTCTCCTCTGCTTCAAAGCCTTATTGAAGGCATATCTCCTCCCTGATGCCTTCCCAGACTAAGCCCCTCCTTTCCTCTTCTCCCACTCCCTTCTGTGTTGCCCTAACTTGCTTCCTTAGTTCTTCCCCCATCCCAGCCCCACAACACTTATGTACATATCTATAACTTATTTATTTGTACTGATGTCTTTCTCCCCCCGAAACTGTAAGCTCATTGTATCTGTTTATTGTTGGATTGCACTCTCCCAAGATCTTAGTATGATGGTCTACACATAGTAAGTGCTCGGTGAGTAGGATTGAATAAATTAGTGAATGGAGGCTCAGCCAGACACTGAAACTGCAGTCTTTTTTTTAATGGTATTTGTTAAGCACTTACTATGTGCCAGGCACTCTACTAAGCACTGGGGTACATACAAACTAATCAGGTTGGACACAGTCCATGTCCCACATAGGACTAACAGTCTTAATCCCCATTTTACAGTTGAGGTAATGGAGGCACAGAGAAGTGAAGTGACTTTCTCGAAGTCATGTTGCAGACAAGTGGGGAGTCAAGATTAGAACACAGATCCTTCTGGCTCCCGGGCCCGTGCTCTATCCACAAGCCCACGTTGCTATTTCTTGTGTATGCTCCTGGAGGTTCGGCAGAACAGGGATGCTGACACTGCAGTCCTGGTGGCTCAACCAGAGACACTGTAGCTGTCCCAGTAGCGCTCTCGGATAGGGGAAGAAGTAGCTGGGGCTGTTTACCTCCACACTTCCACATCCACCCCTGAAGCCCCACCCAGAGGAAAACAAAAAAACAGAATCTGACAGACCCAGGAGGCAGACCCTCTGTGGACCCATAGCCCTGTTTCCTGAGAGAATCAGGCCTAAATCCAAGCTCGATGATTCTGGGCTTTTAGGCCACATCCTGGTGTGCTTTGAGGAAGTGATTGGAGTAGGTCAGAGAGAGAGGAGAGGGTTAGAGTGCCTGATTTGCAAAGTGTCTTCACACTTCCTATCCTCTCAAGACTTCCAATCCATTGGGATGGGGAGAAGTGGCCCAGTCTGACAGATAACAATAATAGTAATAAAATAATTTTGGTATTTGTTAAATGCTTACTATATGTCAGGCACTATACAAAGCATTGGGGTAGGCACAAGCAAATCAGGTGGGACAAATGGCACCCGGAGCTCATTGTGGGTAGGGAAATTGTCTACCAACTCTATCACATTGTACTCTCCCAATCACTAAGTACAGTCCTGTGCACACAGAAAGCACTCAAAAAATACCGCTAATGGATTGATCGAGACCCAGAGAGGCTTGGTGATAGACCAGAGGAAACACAGCAGGTCAGCTGTGGAGCTGAGAGTTGGGATCTGGGGTTGCTGAGAAGCAGTGTGGCCTAATGGAAAAAGCCCAGGCCTGGGAGTCAGAGGACCTGATTCTCACCTCATCTCCACCACTTGCATGCTGAATGACCTTGGTTCAGTCACTTCTCAGTGCCTCAGTTTCCTCATTCTTAAAATAGGGACTCAATTCTTGTTCTTCTTCCTATTTAGATTGGGAGTTCCTTGTGGAACAGGGACTGTGTCTGAGCTGATACGTTGTATCTACTCCAATTCTTTGTCAAGAGTTCAGTGCACAAAAAGTACTCAGTGCAGTGTTCTACACCCATAGACACTCAACAATTGGTGTTGATGTTACCTGTTGCTCATTCCATTCTCCAGTTGGATGGAGGTTGAAGGTGATCTGCTCCATCCCCCTACTCCCTGGCAGGACTTCACACATAGAGAGGAAAGGAGGGCTCAATCACCTCTCTGGGATCCTCCCAGACATCAGCTGTCCTAGGGGATGAGTTTGGAATAGGATCAACTAAAGCAATCAAAGCTGGGAGGAAACTTTCTGGAACAGTTCTTCCCATCACAGACCTCAAGGACGCTCCTGCTCTTTCCTGTCCCTCAGCCAGGTGCCACCGTCTCCTATGTCCCCCATAACCCCGATGGTCCTTCAGCCCTACCTGCTTTCACCCCCACCACCTGCCGCCTTCCCTCCCCACCCCCCAGCATCCACCTATCCAGGAAGAACGGTGAACAGGACATCGTTTTTCATGTCCAATTACGGACGAGAGGCTGCCAGTGTTAAAAGACAGCGCAGGTAGGACTGTCAAGGAGGGTTTGAGTTACAAGAAGCGATGAGTTACAGCAGGCCTTTTTCAATTCTCTGTAGAAATGAAATGTCAGGACTCACTGCTCTATATTTCTCAGTCCCGTCAGATACAGGCCAGGGCAGGAAACAGGCAGGGGACAGACGTTTCTGTGAATTTAGAATTTTCTCTCTCCATAGTGTGTGCTCTTTATCTCTTCCTTTCCCTTTCTCTCTCTCTCTCTCTTTCTCCTTTTCTCTCTTTCTCACAGCTTCCTCTCTCTCTCTCTTACTTTCTTTCTCCCTTAGCTCTTTTATCTTTCTTCTTTTGTATTCCTTCTCCCTTCTTCCACCCCCACACATTCTTAATATTTCTAGGGCTACTCAGCAGGCCTCTGAGAAAAACAGAAGACAAATGATGAATCAATTAATGGTAAGCATTGAGTGTTTACTATGTACAAAGCACTTTACTCAAACACTGGGAGAGGTACCATAGAATTAGTAGACATCATCCCTGCCCTCTAGGGGCAAAGAGAACTATTTTTTTTTAACTTTTCTTTATCTCTTTCTACCTCTAATTTTTCACCCACATTATATAAAAGATCAAAGGATTCCAAGGCAGAAATAGATAACTCAGCCCCTGGTTCTAAGTGGACAATCAAACCATTCTGGAAGGGAACTTGTCTAGACAACTCTGTTGCATTATACTCTCCCAAGCACTTAATACAGTCCTCAGCACACAGTAAGAGCTCAGTAAATACAATTGATGATAATGAGGATGATGATAATGATGATAGTCTCTATCCCACTTCTAAAGTCCCCCTATGATCCATGGTTTCCTCTGCTTCTTGCTGCTTTTTCTCTTTCTTTTATTTCTGTGGTTGCCACACTTCAGGCTCTTCTTCTCCCCACTGCCTGCTTCCCTCGCTGGTTATGGCTGGACCCACCTGCCAAAGTCACCAGTGCTGGCTGCCCTTTGGGAAGGCAGGACAATCCCCAGGGACAAAATAGGGGTACACAACTGAGGGGAACTGAATGGACCTTCAAGACTTGAAGCCTACCCCCTACCCCAGGTAGGACTGGGGCCTGGGAAATCCCAGTCTTCCAGACACCACTGGAGACCCAGGAGAGACACAGCAGGAGAAACTCGAGGGCAGAGACTCAAGTTTACTGCACGGAAAGAGGCAATTGTAAACCACTTCCGTATTTTTACCAAGAAAACTCTATGGATACACTACCAGAATGATTGCAGATGGAAGTGGGGCATTCTGGGAGAGATGTATCCATGACATTGCTATGGGCTGGAGACGACTAGACAGCATAAGATAAGAGTAGACACAGTGCCTGTCCCACACATTCTTAATCCCCATTTTACAGATAACAGAGGTGCAGAGAAGTTAAGTGACTTGCCCAAGGTCACACAGCACAAAATGTGATGGAACCGGGATTAGAACACACATCCTCCGACTCCCAGGCCTGTGCTCTTTCCAGTAAGCCACCAATCCTCAGCCCTTGTGTATTTATGTATAGTCAGTTGGACATTCAATTATTTATTCCAATTCCATGATTTGCAAAGCTTTTTTATGTCCAACTTCCCTGTTAAAGGGTAAGCTCCTTGTTTGCAGGGAATGTGTCCGTGGGTAGACTGGCTGATGGGGGAAAAAGGGAGCAGGGTGGCCTAGGGCAAAGGGAAGGGTATCATAGACAGGGTATCAAGGAAAATTGGAGGAAGCAGAGTGGCTGGGATTAGTCTGGGGGCGGGGTGGGGGAGGGGGGAAACAAGGTCAGTGGGGGAGAGTGATTATGTTTCTGTTGTACTTTCCTAATGTACTTATTAATGATTAAGTGTTTACCATGTGACAATTCATTCATTCATTCATTCAATTGTACTTATTGAGTGCATACTGTGTGCCAAGCACTGTACTAAGCACTTAGCCAAGCACTGTGCCAGTGCTGTGCTAAATGCTGAGACAGATACAAAATCCTCAGATTGGATGCAGTCCCCGTCCCACCCAGGGCTGACAGTCTGGGAGACAGAACAATTACTTTATCCCCATTGTACTGATATGAGGAAACTCAGGCACAGAGAAGCTATGTGACTTGCCCAAGGCCACACAGCAGGCAAGTGATGGACCTGGGATTTGGATCCCAGGCTCCTGACTCTCCTGCCCAGTTATCACTATGACTACCACTTGTTGTAAGATGTTTGTCTGGAGCCAGTAAGGATAATTAGAGAGATGGAGTTCTTATGGGTGAATGGTCTTTGTTTCTCAAAGAGCCCTGGCAGGCTCAATCTCAGACTTGTTTGACCTGGATTGAAAACTCACTGTTGGCCGTAGCATCCTCTAAAATCTGAAGGACAATTCCGCAAACATACATGTCTCTAGGACATGAATAACAATAACAGCAACAATAATAATGATAATGGTAATTAGCACTTACTATGCGTCAAGCTGTGCTCCAAGTGTCAGGGTAGATACAAGTTAATAACACTTAACATGGTCCCTGTCTCACATGTGACTCACAGTCTTAGTAGGAGGGAGGATGGGTATTGAATGCCCATTTTGCCTATGAGGAAACAGAGGCACAGAGAAGTTAAGTGATTTGCCCAAGGTTACAGACCAGGCATTTGGCAGAGCTGGTATTAAAACCCAGCTGCTCTGACTCACGGGACCCGAGCTGTTTACACTAGTCCACGCTGCTTCTCAGCTCCTCTCTAGTTTTCTCTCTCTCTCCATGCCTCTTTCCATCTCTCTGTCCCTGGCTTCCCTCCCTGCCACCACCCAACAGCCCTGCACTCTCCCCCTACCTCTCTCTCTCTCCTGGCTATAGTTCTCTATCTCATCCTGATGTCAATAACTAGAGACACACTGATTATGGACTTATTGCTTAGCAGTCTTTTGCTGGAATTGGATGCCGCTCTCTCCATTTCCCCTAGTCCCCACCCTCGCAGGGGCATGAACCTAGCCCATTCTAGTCCTCCCTCCCCCACCCCCAGCCCCTTCTCCCCTTTCAGCTCTTTCTCTTCCTGACTTCTCTCTCCTCCCTCCCTGCTTTCCCTCCGACCGTCTGGCCGTCCCCTCCCCCGGCCACACTGAAGTGCAACGCATCTCAGTGCATTAAACAAGACATCCCATTAATTTCCTCATCATCATAACCGAAGCCCGGGACATACCCTTTAAATATTCATTCAGCTATGAAAACCGGGCACTAAAATTTTAATAATGTCAAGCCCATTTGAACTCTGCTCCCTGGGGACGCATACGATACAATTAGAATAAATACGATGATTGATTCCGTCAGAGGGTTCACCTGTCCACCGCTCTCTCCTGGTCAGAGAGGCCGGCGGGCCACAGAGAACCGACTCGACTCGCCCCATCTTTCCGTGGCTTGACTCGGCCGCTGGCTCACCGTGTCAGGGGTCTAGAAGCAGGAGACAGGGTGATCGGGGTCTGGAGAGATGAAGGCCAGATGCAGGCTGCCCTGGCTCCCTCTCTCTCTGCCTAACATCATTGAGAGAAGGGGGATCCTTCCTGTGCAGAGGGTGGAATTTGAGCTGCTATTAGAGACTCTGCTTTGTTTGTGGGGCGGTGAAGCTGAAGATAATCAGCCCCTGACTGGAGCCCCTACTGCTAGAGAAAGCAGGGGGAGGGTAATCCTTCTCCCTGCATCTCCGTGACAAATTCAGGCCTTCCCTAAGCCCCCCCTTTCCTTTTCTCCCATTTCCTTATGTGTTCCCCTGACTTGTTCCTTTTATTCATTCCCCTTCCCTGCCCCACACCACTTGCATACATATCTGTAATCTATTTACTTATATTAATGTCGGTCTCCCAGTCTGGACTGTAAGCTCGCTGTGGGCAGCGAATGTGTCTGTTTATTGTTATATTGTACTCTCCCAAGCACTTAATACAGTGCTCTGCACACAGTAAGTGCTCAATAAATATGATTGAATGAAATACGATTGAATGAAACACAATTGAATGAACTACCAACTCTGTTGCCACCTGTTCTATTGTTCTATTGTTATACTGTTATATTGTTATATTGGACTCTCCCAAATGAATAGTACAGTATTCTGAACACAGTAAGTGCTCAAAAAAATACGACTGATTGATTGACTGGGCCACTGAGGCCAGGGAAGTAGCATGATATAGTGGAGCATGGGCCTGGGAGTCAGAAGGTCATGGATTCTGATCCCAGCTCCGCCACGTCTGCTATGTCACTTAATAATAATAATAATAATAATAATAATGTTGGTATTTGTTAAGCGCTTACTATGTGCCGAGCACTGTTCTAAGCGCTGGGGTAGACATAGGGGAATCAGGTTGTCCCACGTGGGGGTCACAGTCTTAATCCCCATTTTACAGATGAGGGAACTGAGGCACAGAGAAGTTAAGTGACTTGCCCACAGTCACATAGCCGACAAGTGGCAGAGCTGGGATTCGAACTCATGAGCCCTGACTCCAAAGCCCATGCTCTTTCCACAGAGCCACGCTGCTTCTCTTATAAGAGAAGACCCTCTGCTTCACTTCTTTGTGCGTCAGTTACCTGATCTGTAAAGTGGGGATTGAGACCATGATCCCCATGTGAGACCAACCCGATTTGCTTGTATCCACTCCAGTGTTTACTACCGTGCTTGACACATAGTAAGAGCTTAACAAATACCACAGTTATCATTATTACTATCTGTTTTTCTTCCCATCCTTCCTAGCCGACATGGCATTGGCAGGCTGTAATGTTCAGAGACCGCAAGTCGGTAATGCTCCCTCTCCATTCTTCTTCACCGCTACTTGGTAGGAGGCCTCCCCAGCTGCTCTGTCACCACAGAGACTCAGCCTCCTCTACTGGGGCTACCCGTGTGGGGCGGGCCTGGGAATGACCCTCTGCCCCTGAGGAAAGAAGGAAGAGAGGGGAAGAGAAGGAAGAGCTGTGGAGAAGAGGGTAGGATTTTGAGGCATGGAATCCTACTTGGTGGGAGATGTAATCACGGCTGCAGCAAGACTCCTTTCCTTTTCTAAGCATCCCTGAGCTCCCAGCAGACTAGCGTCTTCAGAGGATGAAAGGGCAGTGTTAGCTGGGAAGAGGCTGTTGATCCAGCACAAATAGGGCCTTATCGCGTACGTATCTGTGCTGTAAATGGCGGAGAGCAGCAGCATCAATCAGCTTCTTCAAGCCCAGGCCAGGAATTTAAACCCTGCTACCTGCAAAGCCGGTCTTTTTATCCAGGACAGGACTCTATCATCTGATCCGATATGGGCCCATTTGTCTTCTTGTTCCCTCCCGCTCCTCTACTTCTTCCGCTCTCTCTCTCCCCTCCTCCCAACCTCCTCCATTCCACACTCCCTCCCTAGCCCAGTGATCCAGCCACTATGGGGTTAAAGGTGTCTTGATTTCACTTGGGTTTTTGAATGTGAAAAATGGGAATACCATCCTTTAATCGTGAATTCAGCACAGAAGAAGATGGGGGTAGAAAGTTAATCACTGGCTGGGCCACCCCTATTTCCGGAAAAAGAACTTTAATACCTCCTTAATCCAATGAAGTACCATTGTTATACCTGCATATTATGAAGGGTTTATTAAACTGGTGATAATCTATTCAAGATAAAGTGATCTGTATGGTCAGCTGAGCAGAGATCAGACAGAATGATTGGGGGTTATTGTGAAAATATGCAAATTCCAATCCTATTGAAATGCAAACCCTCCAGATAAGATTTTTTAATAAATCTGGTCTTTTTTCACTCTATGAAGGTAACCTAATGTTTATTGACTTCAAGACCATATAATGGAACGTAATATCTATTACTCAGCTCCTCGCCTCTCCTTCGATTACAGAAGGTACATGTTCTGGCGCAGACAGAACTTTTGTTTTATGGTTTGGTACAAAGAGGAAGAGATTAAAAAGCCTGAAATTAATTAAAGCAGCTCCTCCCCAGTGTTCCCACCATTTCCACTGTCCCCACGGTGCCCAGCACCATCCGTTATCCCGGAAGGTGGGGACAACGTCTCCCCCCTACTTCCGTCGATTCCTTAGAGCCCTTCTCTGGCATCGGGACAGGGACCGAGACCGGGACCAGGATGGTCCAGGCTGGTCACCCACCGCTGGATAGTAGGGACGAGGTCAGCTGAGAGGAGGAGTCTGGCAAGGAGCCGAATGATTTGGGCCTTTTGGTCCAGCCACCTGATTCAGGATGACATGTGGACTGGCTTGAGATCCACAGAGTCCCTGCTTCTGGAGGGAAAAAGAGAGGGAGGGAGAATAATAATAATTGTAGTATTTGTTAAGCGCTTACTCTTTGCCAGGCACTGTAATAAGCGTTAGGGTAGATACAAGCAAATCATGTTGGATACAGTCTCTGTCCCACGAGGAGCTCACAATCTCAGTCCTCATTTTACAGATGAGGGAACTGAGGCACCCTTAATTTAAATGACTTGCCCAAAGTCACACAGCAGATAAGTGGCAGAGCCAGGATTAAATCCCATGACCATCTGACTCCCAGGCCTGGGGTCTATCCACTATGCCATGCTGAGGGAGAGCTACTGGTTTCTTTATCTTGTATTCACCCCAGCGCTTTCTATGGTACTTGGCACATAATAAGTGCTTAATAAATATTATTATTGTTATTATTAATAGCAATTATAATAATAAAGAAGAAGAAGAGGAGGCTAAGGAGGAAGCCCTGAGTGGAACTGTGGGATCATCTCCCTGCTGATTACAACTGTGCTGCATCACGGTCCCAAGATAATCACCAGCCCCAACTCTGATCACCACCCTTCCGGAGGCCAGCTTCCAATCTGAACCACCAGTCGTCCAGTCGCTAGCCCCCGCTCTGACTCCAGGCCTGTGATAAACTGCCCTGGCCCACTCGCTCCAGGTGAGTGAGAATTCCTAACAGGGAAGTGGAAAGAAACATTGGCGAAGGGAAGCTGAGGAGGCAGGTAGGTTTTGTACCCCCATTTACAGTCTGGATGATGTAAAAAGTCTCAGCAAATTCAGTGAGGATCGAGGCAACTGCTCAATCAATAATCAGTCAATAAATCAATGGTATTTATTGAGGTCTTACTGTGTGCGGAGCACTGTGCTCAGCACCTAGGGGAGTATAATAGAGATGGTAAATGTGAGCCCCATACCATTGCCGATTAGGATTTGTCATTGGCTCTTCTCAAGTCTGGTACACCACCATCTCACAATGGCTGGGCTATAAAAGTCTGAGGTGCAGTAGCGTAGAGAATAGACTGGCTGATGGGTGGCCACCACCAAACTACAGTGAGAAGGATTAAGGTTAGACATATGGATGGGACACCCTGATGTGGAAGTGCCAGACAAATAGCAAGTGTCGTTGTGAGCCATCTGGGCCTCCCATTACCGCACAGCCAATCTCATGGGCAGGGAATGTGTCTACCAACTCTGTTATACTCTTCCAAGCGTTTAATACATAGTACAGTGCTCTGCACACCGTAAGTGTTCATCAAATACCACTGATTGATAGATCTGGGTGTAAGGCTACTGCAGATCTCCAAGTACCCCTCCCCATGTGCCCCTCCCCCCCCAACCATCCCCTGTGATGGGAATAACGAACAGCTATTCCAAACAATTTTAATTAAGATATGCTGCTTGGTACGCAGACTGCTCTTTGAAGTAATTCCTTCTGTTACCATGTTAATTAGGCTGCTGCCATATTTGGGTGGGTTGTTTTTTTTAATTCATTTCTTGCCTTTTTGGAAGGTTTCTATCAATCAGAGGTATTTACTGAATGCTTATTCTGTGCAGAACACTGTACTAAGCACTTGGGAAAATACAATACAATAGAGTTGGCAGATGTGATACCTGACCCTTAGGAGCTTACAGTCTTTCCCTTTGGTCTCTTGGGTCATCGACATTGACTTCTGTGGGATTGAGGAGAGGGTCCAGGGGAGACACTGACCCACTCAATGTCAACTGCCACATCCTGGAACAGTTTTGCCCACTGCATCTCAGGATGGACAGGACGAAGCTGGGGTCGGGTCAGTGAAGGACAAGAACGATGAGTGGGAGATGGAGAAAACAAACAGCGTGACTAATGGGAATTGGAGGACCTGGGTTCTAATCCCAGGTCCATCACTTGTCTGCTGTGTGATCCTGGGCAAGTCATTTTACTACTCTGTGCCTCAGTTATCTCATCTGTAAAATAGGGATTAAGACTGTGAGCCCCAAGTGGGACAGGGACTGTCCATCCGACAGGCTTTTATCTACCCCATGGCCTAGTGGATAGAGCACGGGCCTGGAAATCAGGAGGTCATGGGTTCTAATCCCACTCTGCCACTTGTCTGCTCTGTGACCTTGTTGTCACACTTCACTTCTCTGTGCCTCCATTACCTCATCTATAAAATGGGGAGCTAGACAGTGAGACATGTGGGACAAGGACTGTATCCATCCCAATTTGCTTTTATCCACCCTGGTGCTTAGTACAGTTCCTGGAACATACTAGACTCTTAACAAATACCCTAATTATTATTATTACCCCAGTACTTAATACAGTACTTGGCACATATAGCAAGTGCTTAACAAATACCATTAAAGAAAAAAATAGTAAGCATTAAACAAATATCATTTTTTAGAATGGAGAAGCCCTCGAAACCCTGCCATATGTGGATTGACTGACCCAGTTGGGGCTCCTATCTGGAAAATCTGAGAGAAAATCTGTTTGATATTGATAAAACCTTGGCAGGTGTGGACAGGAAGAACACAGCATTGCTCGTCACCAAATCTCATACCACCAGGAGAGGAATTCCCTTCGAAGTTCAAGTGTTTATTCATGCCAGATTAGCCCAGTGGAAAGAGCGCAGGCTTGGGAATCAGAGGACTTGGGTTCCAAACATGGCTCCACTACTTGATGATGGTATTTGTTAAGTGCTTATTATGTACCAAGCACTGATCTAAGCACTGGGGTAGATACAAGGTTATCAGGTTGGCCCACGTGGGGCTCACAGTCTCAATCCCCATTTTACAGATGAGGTAACGGAGGCACAGAGAAGTTAAGTGACTTACCCAAAGTCACACAGCTGACAAGTGGTGAGGCTGGGATTAGAACCCACGACTCTGACTCCAAAGCCCATTCTCTTTCCACTAAGCCACACCGTTGTGTGACCTTGGGCAAGTCACTCTACTTCTCCATGCCTCAGTTTCCTCATCTGTCATATGGGAATGACATACTGTTCTCCCTCCCATTTAGATTTGTGTGTAGGGGACTTACATACATATCTATAATTTTTTAAATTTATATTAATGCCTGTCTCCACCTCAAGACTTTAAGCTCATGGATAGGGAACATGTCTACCAACTCTGTTATACTGTATATTGATTGACTGATTAAACTAAGAGCCCCATGTGGGACAGAGGCTGTGTCCAATTTGCTCATATTGTACCTGCCCCAACCCATCATGATTCCCCGGGACACTGAGAACAATTGATCATGGGATCATGATGGTTCTGTGATGAATGAAAAGCAGTATGACAATGCATAGAGCAAGGGTCCGGGAGTCAGAAGGATGTGGGTTCTAATCCCGGCTCCATCACTTGTCTACTGTTTGACTTTTGGCAAGACACTTCACTTCTCTGGGCCTCAGTTGCCTCATCTATAAAATGGGGAGCGAGACAGTGAGCCTCACGTAGGACAGCCCAACCCAATTTGTTTGTATCCACCCCAGCACTTGGTACAGTGCCTGGAACATAGTGAGCTCTTAACAAATATTTTTATTATCATTATTATTATTATTCCAAGAGCCACATTGATTTCTTTCTTCACATGGAGAATTTTGTCAAAGTATGAACATACTCCCTTCCCTTCCCATCCTCCCCTCACCTGATCCCACTAGCAAATGGGGGGAAAAAAAACCCCATCAACTGAGGGCAGGGATGTTCTCAGCGCCTCTGGATTCCAACTCCCCGCAGATAGGTCAAAACAAAGCCACATTGTCAACGCCTCTGTTCTTGCCTTCTCCTTCTCCTCCTCCAATCCCTTTTCCATATTTAATTTTGGACTTTTAAAATTTGCTCCATTTGATCATTTTTGCTCTCTCTCACTGCCTTTCCCTCTCTCTCTCTCTCTCTCTCTCTCCGCCCCATCCAGCTCTGTTCGTATGCTATTAATTAACGTTGCACTTCCAGCCTCCAACATACTTAGTGATGAATAAGGTTAAATTCCAGACAACAGACTGTGCACAGCCATCAATTAACAATTTTCACGGTAGTGCTTCATTAGTAAGCATCGATCACAGAAGCCTTCGTGGGGAGCTCTCCGGGCCTGTGGGCTTTGCAGGGCCCTCTAGAGTGTATGCATATGTGTGAGTCTGTGTGCGAGTGTGTGCCTACTTGTGTGGGTGCCGCATTCAGGTGTAGAGACCCATGTGTGTCCGCTTGTATGTGTGCTGCGTGCATGTGCAGAGGTGTGTGTGTGTGTGTGTGTGTGTGTGTCGGCGCGCACGTGTGCTGGTGCCCAAGAAATCAATGTGCTATCCTAGGAAACTCATCAGCAGATCATCTCCTTAAAGGTTAATTAAGAATCTGAAGAAGAATGGGAAAGCTGAAGCCGCAGTGATGGACAGCCACGCTTCTCCAGATCATTAAGTACTAATTAGGTTTGGAAAGTCTATCGAGCTCCTGGGCGCTCACCAAGGCAGTCCTGGACCCCAGAGGCTGGGAGGAGAAGGCCAGGGCATCTCCCTTCCAGAAGGCTCCAGCCACCCCAGACCCATCACCTGCCTCTCCTTTCCCCTCTCTCTCTCCTGTTTCCTCTCACTATATCTCACTCCCCTCTTCTGACTCTTAACGGTCAGACTCTTTCTTTCTTTCTCTCTCTCTCTCTCTCTCTCTCTCTCTCTGTGTCTCCCAGTGCCTCTCTTTTTATATTCAAATTTATTTGTTCATTAAATCTTATTTATTGAACGCTTACTATGAGCAGAGCACTGTACTAAGTGGTTGGGAGAATACAATACAACAATAAACAGTGACACATTCCCTCCCACAACGAGTTTATAGCCTAGAGGACTATAGTCTACAGTCTATATCTCTTCCCCCTGCCCCCTATCTCCATCTCTGCCCCTCTCCTTTTCTGTTTCTGTTTCTCTCTGTTGTGGTTTTCCCCCTCTCTCTCTGCCTCCCTGTCCATCTCTCTCTTTCTCAGTCTCTCCCTCTCTCTCTCTTTCTCTCTCTGCCTGTCTCTCCTCCCTTCTCCCTGTCAGGGGCCTCTCTTTCTGTAAGTTCTAGAGTAACGCTATGGGAGCTGAGCTCTCACTGGATCCCGATTTCCCCAGTTTCCCCATTTTAGGGAGCAGTATCGTTGGCCACTCCAGATGGAGTAGTTATTGCAGGCTCTGCCTCAGGGCCTAGAGAAAACTGATCCAGAGGCAGAAGGGAGTAGCAGGGGGGCTGCCTCTCCCAGGAGAAAGAATCCCCTCCATTGTCTGCCTCCTGTCTCCCATCCTGTGCTCTCTTCCCTGTCTCCTTCCTGGCTCCTTCCTTCAGCCTGGGAGATTTTATTTCAGCCACCTGCTTCCCACCTCGATTGGCCCTCCAGGGAAGCAAGGGGCCAGGCAACAGAAGGGCTGCAGCCTGGGTCAGATGTGGTGTCCGAGAGTCTTCCCTTGTCTGCCAGGCCTGGGGGCAGTAGGATGGGGTACCCGGTTGCTTCTCCTGGCACCTCTCCCTTCTGCTCCCAGGCCATGCCTCACCCTCCTCTGATACATGGCACAAACCTAACTGGAATGCCCTCCCCAACCTCTCTCTCCCAATGCCCATCTCTGCCATCTGTCTCTCTCTCCAGACTGTAAGCTCACTGTGGGCAGAGAACGTGTCTACCAACTCTCTTATACTGTTATATTGTACTCTCCCAAGCACTTAGTATAGTGCTCTGCACACAGTAAGTGCTAAATAAATACCACTGATTTCTTGTTCGATCTGTCCAAACCTTACTGGAAACTCATGTCTTCCAGGAAGTCATCCTAGATTGGAACCCACCCAACTCCCGTGACTCAATCAATGGCATTTAATCAAAAACCCCACAGTTAATGTTCATTTCCTTTACCCAGTGGAGCAATTTTTTCAGCGTTGTATATTGGTGGGGAGGAATTTCCTATCTACTGCAAAGACAGCCAGTTACTTGCTAATCGCCAACAGATAATTATCATCACCATCATCCCCATAATCAGAATTATCCAAAAGTATTAAGTAACCATGTGGCACAGTTCCTTATGGGCAAGAATCACATCTAACAGCTAACTCTACTATATTGTACTTTCCCAGCACTTAATACAGTGTTCTGCACTCAGTAAGCACTCAATAATTACCACTGATTCATTGACTGATTCACTTATTGAGTGCTTTCTCAGTGCAGAGCAGTGTACTAAGCACTTAGAGTATCAACCAATTGCATCTATTGAGTACTTAGGAGAGCACCGTATTAAGCACTTAGGAGAGCACACTACAACAGCTTTGGTGGAAACATTCCCTGCCCACAAAGAACTTACATTCTAGAGGGACAGTCTACAATCTGCAGTTCTCAATATTCCTGTTTTTTCTCTAACTATGGGTGCCTGAGCCTGCTATCTGAGTTTCAATATCTCACACTGAGAAGCAGTGTGGCTTAGTGGAAAGAGCACGGGCTTGGGAGTCAGAGGACATGGGTTCTAACCCCTGCACCACCATTTGTCTGCTGGGTGACCTTGGGTAAACCACTTAACTTCTCTGTGCTTCAGTTCCCTCATCTGTAAAATGATGATAAAGACCGTGAGCCCCACGTGGGACAACCTGATTACCTTGTATCTACCCCAGCGCTTAGAACAGTGCTTGACACATAGTAAGCACTTAACAAATACCATTTTTTTTTTTAGTTCATCATCATCTGGACCATCATCATCATCACCATCATCATCATCACCACCATTCTTGCTACCACTCACTAAGCCTACTATGCTATCTATCAAATACACGATTGGGAAAGAGCTAGATGCAAATGTTAAAAATGAAGCCAGTTAAAAAGATAAATAGTACATTGAGAGGAGCTAAACTGGCTGATGAGTGGCATGACTGGGAAGGTGGGGGCTAATCAGGGATTGTGATAACCTGTGATAACCCCAACGCTTAGCATATAGTAAGCACTTCATAAATGTTATAAGAAAAATAACAAGAATGAAGTGAATGGAGGAGAAAAGGAGAAAGAACCAGAAGGAAAAGAACAAAAAAATGGAAAAGGGAGACTAGAGAGAAGACAGGCAGGGAATGGAAAAAAAGGAGATGGAGGTAAAGAGGAAATGAGGAAGGGGAAGAGGAGGAGCGAAGGATCTTGGATGAAGGAGGGGAAGGCAGAGAGGGGAAGGAGGAGGCAGGGGTGGGAGGCAAAAGGAGAGGGTCCCTGTCACAGACTGTTCCACTCCAGGGAGGTGAGGCCAGGGTAGTCTGGCCAGCGGCGGTCAGCCAGCTTGGTGGGGGCAGAACTGTCCACACATCCCTTCACATTATGGGTCACTGGACCAAGGTCCCCCGGCCCCCCAGGCAACAGCCGCCCCCCACCCCTACTCCGAGTCACTGTCGGCTTCAGTTAGGAGATCGGGTTTGAAACTTCTCCCCATGGAGCCTGCTGGGATCTTTGGAAATCTGAAGCTCAACACCCTCTATCCAGATGGTGCAGGGAGGAGAGGACACTGCCTGCTCTCCAATGCCCAGAAGACACGGGAGTCCGGATTCAAGGGTCATCTGTGATTGCCCTTCTGGATGGGGCTGTGAGAGGAACTGAGGGGCAGGTGGTACCCAGCAAACTACTACACAAGCATCCTAAGCAACTATCTCTCTCAGAGACTTTAGCCTCTCTCTCTCTCAAGGTTTTTGTTCAGCGTGGCGCAGTGGAAAGAGCACGGGCTTTGGAGTCAGGGCTCATGAGTTCGAGTCCCAGCTCTGCCACTTGTCAGCTGTGTGACTGTGGGCAAGTCACTTAACTTCTCTGTGCCTCAGTTCCCTCATCTGTAAAATGGGGATTAAGACTGTGAGCCCCAAGTGGGACAACCTGATTCCCCTGTGTCTACCCCAGCGCTTAGAACAGTGCTCTGCACATAGTAAGCGCTTAACAAATACCAACATTATTATTATTATTATTATTATTAAGTGCATTTTTTAAAAATGGTATTTGTTAAACACTTACTATGTGCCAGACACTGTCCCAAGCATTGGGGTAGATACAAAATAATCAGGTTGGACAAAGTACCTGTCCCAAAATTAATCTTAAATCCCCATTCTCCAGATGAGGTAACAGAAGCCCTGAAAGGTGAAGTGACTTGCCCAAGGTCACCCAGCAGACAAGTGGAGGAGATGGAATTACAACCCAGATTCTTCTGCTTCCCAGGCCCGTGCTCTATCCACTAGGCCATGCTGCTTCTCTCTCTCTCTGTCTCTCGCTCTGTCTCTGTCTCTCTCTGTCCTCCCCTCTGTCTGTCTCTCCTTCCTTCTCCCCATCAGGGTCTTCCCTTTCTGTAACCTCCAGGGTGGGGCTACAGGGATCTGAGCTGAGCTTTTACTGGATGCCGGTTTCCCCAGAGTTTCTGTGTTGGGCCGGTGCCAGCTTATCTTCATTTTAGGGAGTGTTTGTCAGATGCTCCCGCAGGAATTTCTATTGTCTGTATTGCTGCGATAGAGAAGCTAAGGTAGGCATTTCTTAGAGTGGGGAAAGTAGTATTGTGAATGGACCATCTGCAAGCAAATCCACTCTGCATATCCACAAGTTGAATATAATAATAATAATAATAATGGCATTTTTTTAGCCATTTACTATATGCCAAGCACTGGGGTAGGGACAGTACAATGAGTTCAGTCACGGTCCCTATCCCACATGGGGCTCACGGTCTAAGTCAGAGGGAGAACAGATATGGAATCTCCATTTTACAGATGCAGAAACTGAGGTACAGAGAAATTGTGACTTCCCCAAGGTTACCCAGCAGGCAAGTGGCAGAGCTGGGATTAGAACCCAGGTCTCCTAGCTCCCAGTCCTGTGATATTCTCACCAGGTCACACTGATTCTCTACATTGTGAACTACCCATGACAGACAGTTATCTTCTCATCCAAGCCAAATCTGCTTTCTCTCCAAACTTTTCTTGGGCTATGACACCTGCAGCCCCAACAAGGGCTATATTGAAGCTGGGCCCCTCTTCTTTTTAATAGGATGGTGGGCCCATACCCACCCATAACCTCTCCCATGCTGGGTTCGAGCTGCTGTCTTGTTAACCCACACCGCTTCCCCCCGCCCCAAGGAAGGAGGACAATAAAGAACTAGAAATTGCTTTTCCTCAAGTATTCAATCCAAAAAACGCAGTTCGTTTTTAAAGTTGCTAGTTGGGTTGCCTTGGTTACGCTCTTCTCTCAAACATCTCCAGAGGAGGAGGTTTTGTGCTCCACCTGGGTAATAGGCTCCAACTCTTTGCGATCGAGAAATTAACCCCACTATCTAGCCCCAATCCCTCCTGCTGCAGCTGAACAATCTCTTCTAGCTCTGGTTTCCATCCTCCATAGAATCTTTCTTCCTGGAAAGCCCCACCACTGTCTTCTCCAGGGAGTCTTCCCAGTTTGACCTCAGCCACTCTCCAAACCATGATCCATGATCCGCTTCTCCCCCATGATGAGTCCTAGTGATATCCTGTGTCCATCAGCTAATACATGGATGGGGATGGCCAGGGTGTTTGCCAGGTCCCCTCTGCCTGACCAGAAGCTCCCTGAAAGCAGGAGATGAGACTAATCTGCCGGAGGGACCCTCGGGGAGTGAGTCTGGGGGTCTGCCCTGCAACCTCACTTCCAGTCCCAAGTGAGTGCTCAACAAAAGTGGAATCACCTCAACACTTTGGCCTCCCCACCGAGGGCTTGGCAAAAGTGGAATGAATGTCCCTAGTCCTTTCCTTTTATTTTTTTTAATGGCAGTTGTTAAGTGCTTACTATATACCAGGAACTGCACTAAGTGCTAGGGTAGATACAAATTAATCAGGCCGAACTCAATGCCCATCCCACATCCAGCTCAGAGTCTTAATCCAAATTTTATAGATAAGGTAACTGAGATACTAAGAAGTTAAGTGCCTTGCCCAAGGTCACACAGTAGAGAAATGGCAGAGCCTGGATTAGAACCTAGGCCCATGCTCTCTCCACCAGACTACTCTGCTTCTGTGATTCCTCCAGTTCCTGAGACAAGAGAATTGTGTGGGGGCGGGAAGCTACTTGTCGATGAATGCTGAGGAGGGGAGGACGTGGAAGCTTGTAGGTGAGGGACTGCCTGCTGAAGGTGCATTTTGAGGAGGATGGGAGGACAGCTTGGAAACAGCTTGGAAAATCATCTAGACTGTCTTTAGAAGGACCAGATTTGCTGAAGAAAAAGGGTCCAGATATCTCCTGGCCTCACACAGGATCTTGGCCTTTTTCTGGGACAAGGAACATTCATTAGTTGTGTCAAGATGACTATCTCCTCAAACCTGAGGCAGCTACCTGGACACGTGGGTCTTGGCCTCCACAGGGGGAGGCTGGGACTTTTCATGTCTTATGGGTTTTATGAACCTCTCCTCGGTCCTATTTCATGGCCTGCTTCTGCTGCTGCTGCTGCTGCTGATGATGACACTGCTGCCTGGTTTGTAGGGAAGCAAGCCACCGAGCTGTGGCACTTTTCTGGATTTACATCAGGCGATGGAGAGACACTTGACAAGTAATCTGACAGATCTAAACCATGGTTGAATGTTTGGAAAGAATCCTCTGCTGGGAAATGGGGCTGGGGGCAATGGATGGATGGGGCCAGGGAATGGGCTTGATGAGGGCTTGATTAAAGATGTCCTCCTGGGCTAACAGGTAGCCCCCAAAACAGGCCAAGCCTTGTGACCAGGGCCTGACCCTGGCAAGGGTTATATGAAGGTGTCAGCTCTGGGGCATCAGTGGTCTTCCCCTCTTCAGGAGGTTCAATCCATCAGTGTATGGAGGGGGCGGGGTGTATGAGTGGGCCAGATCTGTGGGATTTGGTTCTTTGCAGATTCCTGGATCCTGCATCACATTCCAGTACCTTGCTCCTGGAGGTCTTCAAACCTCCTAGTGTAATTTATTTCTTTATATTAATATCTGCGCCCCCCCCCCCCCCAAACTGTAAGCTTGTTATGGGCAGGGAATGTGTCTCTGTTTATTGTTGTATTGTACTCTACCAATGCTTAGTACAATGCTCTACACACCATAAGCGTTCAATAAATATGATTGATTGATTGATTGGTGTGGGAGAGGGAGTCTACCAGAGACACCACCTCCTACTCTACCATGCCATCATTCCCAATTCTCTGACACCTGATCTTTCAGGCTGTGGATGATCCATGGCACTGGGCTTCAGTACCTGAGGGAGGATGGGAAGACCTAAGGAAAAGGAAGAGTAAGCCAGTCTGCTCTTATCCTAGGAAAGCTGCCCTGGGGAAATATTCCATGAGCTGTTGCCATTATCTGTGTTCTTCAGTTAACTGTGCTGTCACGTCACTGTCAACTCCTTAGCCTGCCTGAAACCACACACACCCTTCAAGGGGCTGTAGAAATCAGAGATTTCTTAGGTTACATTGTCCAGCCCCCTGCCTCCTGATGCTATGGACCCTCCTCATTCTTGCTCTTAAACATCACCAAGATAGAGTCCACAACCTTCCCCCTTCTGGGTGTTCTTCTATGGGTCAATCAATTAATAGTATTTCTTGAGCACTTACTTTTTTGAGGGCTCAGTACTAAGAGCTTGGGAGAGTACAGTATAATAGTGATGGTAGACATAATCTCTGCCCACAGAGAGCTTACAGTCTACAGGAGGAGCTCTCACTGCACCTTCACCTGGTTTAAAGGGGTTCAGGGCACAGTCCCATGAGTCCTTGCAAGGGTGAGGGGCTAACCGGGAAGGGAACTAATATTTTAGCTGCTCCTGCTCCCATCCTCCCTCCTTTCCACCTTCCCCCCAGCCCCTCCCAACTTCCGTCTGACGGCTGAGCTCACTCTAGGCACCCGTGAGCGCTGCAAGAACAGCCCAATTTTACAAGCATAAAGTATTATGATTGCATTGATTTCCATCATAAATCATATTTCCCGTCCTCTGTCTCTCTCCCCACACTGACTGAATTAAGCCTTGGTATTTTCTTTAGCGGCTGCCAGGGCTGAGGCTTGAGATGATATTAGGGTAATGATGATAAATTTTACCCTGAAGCCAAACCATTTCCACACTACAGATAATGTTTTTTCCCCCCAAATAAGTTCTGTTATTGGAATGGGATTGGCCCCGTCTGCTGACGGAGAGCTGAGCGCACAGCCTGTCTCTGGCCTGCAGTGGATTCAGGGGTGAGGAGAATCTGCTGCAATTACCCCACGAGATGAGGGCTAAGAGAAAGGACAGAAAATAGAAGAAGAAGAGGAAGAGAAAAAGAGGCAGCAAGAGGAGTAGAAGGAGGAAGAGGCAGCCTTAAGGGGTGACTGAGTCTCCGGGACAATGAGTTGCAGGGGAGCACAAAGGATGGCAATCTCCTCTGGGGCCAAGATGATGGAGGAGAGGGAGTGGGGATGGTGCACTACATCTCTTCCCTGCTAAAGTCGGAGGAGTTCCTTCATGGGGGTGATGGGGTTCAGGGCCCCCCAGATTTCCAGCTGAGAGTGTGAAGCCATTATCATTCCCCAAGATGGTTGGTCTGGGCTCCCAGTCCCATGTCCAACAAGACCTGAGCAGGGTAGAAAGGAGACCAGCATTTCTGTGGTGGAGAGAGTGGGGATGGGGGAGATGAGGAGCAGTTAATGTCTGCTCAGACTCCCCGGGGCCAAGGTCCAGGAGGATATGCTGCCCCTGGCTACACCCTCAGGTCCCTGCTGTCACAACAGTATTAGTAACCATAGCAGCAGTATTGTTTACTGAACTCCCCCTTGAAACCGTACACTCCATTAAGCACATGGGAAGAACAAAATAAAGATGTGACATGTTTCCTGCCCACAAGGAGCTTATGTTCTAACAGGGGAGACATAAAAATATTGACAACTAGGCTGCACTAGGGGCTAACAACTGGATTTACAATCTCTAGACTGTAAGCTTGTGGGTGGGGAATGTGTGTGGCTTAGAGGATAGAGCACAGGCCTGAGAGTCTAATCCTGGCTCCATCACTTGTCTGCTATGTGACCTTGGGCAAGTCACTGAAATTCTCTGTGCTTCAGTGACCTCATCTGTAAAATGGGGATTATGACTGTGAGCCCCATGTGGGACAGGGGCTGTGTCCAACCTGATTAGGTTGTATCTATCTCAGAACTTAGAATAGTGCCTGGCAAAGAGTAAATGCATAAGAAATCTCATATATTGTAGAAATCTAATATATTGTACTCTCCAAAGAGTTTATCACCTTGCTCTGCACACAGTAAACACTCAGTAAATTCCATTGATTGATTGAGGGGTCAAAAATAACTAAATTGATACACACAAACGTGCTAAGGTGGATGTAAATCAGTTCATGAGTGCTAGAATGCTAGAGTTGTCAGAAGGGAAAATCAATCCTGGAAAGCTTTTGGAGAAGGTGAGCTTTGAGAAGCGTTTTGAATGTCTCTTGCTCACCAGCAGTCACCTGTACTCCTCTTCACGTCTTTTATTACTAGCAAGGGGACTCATAGACCAAGGCCCTGAATGTGAACACAGGCCTAGAATAGGTGACATCATGTTTGACTTCTTGTTTAAAGTATCGTGGCCTTGTGGAACAAGCATGGGCTCAGGAGTCAGACAGCCTGGCTGCTAATCCAGGTTCTGTTTTATGTCTGCTTGGGCATATCACTTAACTTCTCTATGCTTCATTTACCTCATCTGTAAAATGGGGATTAAGACTGTGAGCCCTAATGTGGGACATGGACTCTGCCCAACCCCAGTGTTTCAACCCCAGTGCTTAATACAGAGTCTGGCACATAGTAGGTGCTTAATAAATACCATTTTTAAAAAAGGGGATGGCAGGGAGAGGGGAGAAGGAAGAGAGGCTCTGTTCTTTTCTGGCCTGCCCAGATATACACATCTGAGAACTGAAAGTGAGAAAAATTGTCAGGGAGTTGGTTCAAACAAACACCAGTTATTATTATTATCATTATTCACAGGGGATCAGTTCACAGGTTGGGACAGTACTGGCATAATTCTGGGACATTTGTATAGAACAGGGCAAAAATATGGAGGGTCCTGGTTAAACTTGTATTTATTTTTCAATGGTATTTGTTAAGCATTTAATATGTCTAGCACTGTTCTAAGCACTGCGGTAGATACAAGCTTGTCAGATTGGACACAGTCCCTGTCCCTCATGGGGTTCACAATTTAGTTAGAGCGAAAACAGGGACTGAACCCCCATTTTACAGGTGAAGAACCTCAGGGACAGAGAAGTGGCTTGCCCAAGATCACACAGCAAGCAATCAACAGAGTCAGGATTTGAACTCAGGTCCTCTGACTTCGAGGCCCAAGCTCTTTCCACTAGGTTACACTGCTTCTCTTGGTTGGTTTATCTCAGTCTGTGTGGGTGTGCAGTGGGCATGGTTGGGCTGTGGAGAGAGGCTGGATATCAGCAAATAGGGGGTGGGTGCATAAGAGGATGGAGAAGAAATCCTAGATGCTGGCAGCCAGCTTGAGGGGTATCTCGACCACTCCCTGCCTCCAGACTGGGCTCTTCCCGGGATGGACCAGTCAGGGGAGAATCTTCTGTTGTAAAGATCCTGTCAGAGCAGGAGACATCTGGCACAGCCTCCCTCTCCTGCCAGATCCTATGCCTTTGTTTGTGGACATTTGATTTTTATCTGACTGATTCTAACTGGCCCTGTGCTTTAGCCTGGGCTCCCGGGGTGTTGCTAAGCTGATCTCTCTCACTCTCTCTTTCTCTCTTTTTTTGTCTTCCTCTCTTTTCTTGTCTTTCTCTCCATACCTCTTCTCTTGCTCTTTCCTTGTCTTTTTCTTTCTCTTCCTCTCTTTCCTTCTCTTTCTCTCATGCTTTCTCTCTCCCGCCTCTTTCCTTGATTATTGCTCCCCCTCTCTTTCTCTCTCTTTTCTTATTCTTCTCCCCTTCTTTATTTCCCTCATTCCTTATCTTTCCCTCTCACTCTTTTTGTCTCTCATTTTCCCTCTCTTTCTTTCACTAATTCCTTGTCGTTCCCTCTCTATCTTTCTTCCTTGTCTTTCTCTCCCTCTCTTTCTCCAGCTCTCTTTCCTTGTCTTTCTCGTTTTCCCTCTCGCTTTTTCTCTCACTCATTCCTTGTCTTTCTCGCTCTCTCTCTCTCTGTCTCTCTCACCTTCTCTTTCCTTGTCTTTCTTTCCTCTCTCTCCTCTCTCATTCTTTCCTTCTCTCTCTCTCTCTCCCTTTCTCTCTCTCTCTCTGGCTTTCAGTGTCTGAGGATCCTTTCATTGCTTTTTAACTGTGGAATCTCCCTCCCAACTCTGGCCTCCCCCTCCGACTCCCAGCTCAGAGACTCAGTCAAGTAAGAGTAATGGGGAAACCAAGCAGCTCTCCACAGCCTCGCTCTCCCTTTCCCAGGGTGCTCCCTCCCCACTTCATCCCACCTCCCTCAACCTCCCTCTCCTCATTAAGGAAATAATAATAAAAAAGTTATTGTCTCCAGTTTGTTCCGGGAGCCAGACTCCTTCGCCACAGGTGGTCTCTGCAGCAATGAAATACTGTCTGGTACAGAGGACTGGGGCCAGCCACAGGGCTGGTTGGCAGTGTCAAGACTGGAAGGGGATGGAGGAGAAAGAAAAGCACACATAATGTGCTTACACATGCATACACACTTCCACAGAGTCACACAACCATATTCATGCACAGATATTCGCAAACACATCTGTACGTGACCACACATAAGCTGATATCACTGCAGAACACGTATGGTCTCTTCTCATCCCTGTTTGCACTTGGACTGACCCATGACCACCAAGATTTTTTCTTACACCCTGAAAGCTGTCAGTCAGACAGTCAGTCAATCACATTTATCGAGCACTTACTGTGTGCAAAGCAATGTAGTCAGTGCTTGGGAGAGTACAGTATAACAATAAAACTGACACATTCCCTGCCCCCAGCAAGCTTATAGTCTAAAGGGGGAGACAGAAATTAATAGAAATAAATTATGGATCTATTCATATGTACTGTGGGGCTGTGATGGAAATGTATAATGGGAGCAAGTCAAGGTGATGCAGAAAGGAGTGGGAGAAAGGAAAGGGGAATTTAGGGAAGGCCTCGTGGAGGAGATGTACCTTCAATAAGGCCTTGAAGGTGGGGAGAGAAATTGTCTGTCGGATATGAAGATGGAGGGCGATCTAGGCCAGAGGCAGAACATGGGCAAGGGCTTGGCAGCGAGATATACAAGATCAAGGAACAGTGTGGAGGTTGGCATTAGAAGAGTGAAATGTGCAGGCTGGGTTGTAGTGGGAGAGTAAGTGAGGTAAGGTGAGGTAGGAGGGGGCAAGGTGATTGAGCACTTTAAAACCCATGGTGAGGAGTTTCTGCCTAGGCCTGTCCCCCACCCCCAAACCCCCAGCCCTCGGCCTCCCTGGGCCTCTTCTCTGTGTCCATTGCTGCCCTGGCTCCATCTGGGGCCAAGGAGGTCAGACACAGGGAATCACCAAGAGCTTTGCGTTTGTGGTGGGGGAGGGAACAAGGCAGTGGTGGAAGCAACTAACTTTGGCCACTTCAAATTCATCCCATTAGATTGTAGGTCCTTGAGGGCAGTGGTCAAGTCTGCCAACTCCATTGTATTGCACTGTTCCAAGCACTGACCAATAAATACCACTGACTGACTGAGTGACTCATACTGGGTGGGGAGAAGTGGGGCCAGGTCATCAGGTCATCAGGTAAATGCCTGGCCATTCTGAATTCCCTTTCACGGGGCAGGGTTGCCAATTGCTGAGAATGATTTTTACAAACAATGAAAAACTGTCTGTGAAACAGTTTTATATAACTTGAGAAGCAGCATGGATAGAACACGGGCCTGGAAGTCAGAAGGACCTAGATTCTAATCCCAGATCCGCAATATGTCTGCTGTGTGACTTTGGGCCAGTCACTTCACTTCTCTGTGCCTTAGTTCCCTCAACTGTTAAATGGGGATTAAGACTGTGAGTCCCATGTGGGACATGGACTCAGTCCAACCTGATTATCTTGTTTCTACCCCCCTGTCTGGCATATAGTCAACACTTAACAAATAGCATAAAAAAAACCCCAACGAACATTACTGACTTTCAAACTTCTTATGGATGTCATCTTTGATAATGTTAGATGAAAACTGATGGAGGTATGGAGTTCTGGAAGAAATATGTCCATGGTGTTGCTATGGGTCGGAGACGACTCAACAGCATTAAACCGGACCAAGATGGAAATTAGCCAACCCTTGGGCATCTATTTGGCCCATTGCTAGGCCATATAACATGCCCAGCAAACAGGGGTAGGGCTTGGCAAGACAGACAAAGTTCCTTGAGGGCAAGGATCGTGTATAGAAGTGTCTGTTGTACTTTCCCAAGCTTAGACTAGTGCTCTACAAAGTGCCCAATAAACACCATTGATTGATTGATTGGAGAGATCTTGGGAGCAACAAGAAATTGTCCAGAAATCACAGCTTTAAAACCCTTCCCTTCCCCACTCTGCATTGCCCCTGCCCTGCAACTCATGCACAGCCCCGGGGCCTCATTTCAAAATTGGTGGGGGGATCCAAGGCCCCTAAAGTGGGGAGGAGAGGGGGCTCCCACCTGAGCTGGGTAACCTGACAGCCTGTGGAAGCTCAGAGTTGAGGCTTAGGGTGCAGGGATACAGGGAGGAGGAGGAGAAGGAGTGGGAAGAGTGGTATGAGGAGGAATTGGGGAGGAGGGGAGGAGAGGGAGGGAGGGAGGGGACAAGGGGGAAGCAGAAGGAGGAGGAGGACGAGGAGACAGCGGGAGGCTCAGCTGTCCAGGACTCCACTGCCCCTGCCACCCTCAATGATTGGTCAGGGAGAGCAGAGCTAGGGGTCTGGGACACGGGGACAGAGGCTAGAAGGTCAGGGGTAAGGGTCTCTGGGAGGAGAAGAGATGTCAGTAGACCTGAGGCTGAGGGGGCCAGGAGCTGAAAAAACTTGGTGGTGGGGAGAAAAACTGGCAGGGGATGGGAACAAGGACTTATTACAGTGCTTTTCACATAGTAAGTGCTCAATAAATACAATTGAATAAATGAATGAATGAATTTCAGTGCAGTTTAACATGCAAAAAATGGGCAAAATAAAATAAAGTGGCACGGCTATCCTTGGGGAACTTGGGGAGCAGGTCGGCAGCCCTGCGCTATAGGACAGAGTGGCTGGGCTCCTGGAGTTCTGTCCCCACAAGGGCAGAGGAGATGAGGCCTGCAGCCTCCTCTTTTCTCTCCCTAGGGGCAGCTCGGGGCAGACAGTCGGGCTGTGCATTCCCTGGAAGGAGTCCTGATCCATCAGATTTATTCCCAAGGTGAAAATTACTTTCCAGTTGGAACACATTGTTTACACGATGCCAGATTCCATTTGGTTAGAGTGGGTCCTCTGGATTCAATTTCAGGGAGTCTGAGAAGGAGGGAGGGAAGGAGAGTTGGGAAAAAGGAAGAGAGGCTTCTGGACAAAATGAGTTTTCAAAACCGTTCAGCTCCTCCCACCCATTTTACCCACCTCAATCCAACCTCCTTCTTACAAAGCCAGTTTCCTTTCACACCCAGCAGAGAATGTTCTCACTGCTGACCCTCCTGGGTTATCACATCCATTCCCTACCTCCATGACCATCAGATGGCTATTTTGGGGGTCCGGACATGGATCCGGGCTTGGAGCATAGCTGGGGGGCTGGGCTATCCACTAGACTATCCACTATCTGGACTTACAGATAGCGATGTTGACTGTGGGCAGTGCCAGCCAGCTTTCAAGGCTCCTGGCAACCTGGTCCATTCCTCCTCTACATTCCTGCTCCTGCAAGCCGGATCCGTGGCTCCAGTCCCCTACCCAGGGCTGGAAATGTTCTCTGAGTCCTGGGGGGCTCAGCCAGGAATGTGCCCTTCAGTGCAAGTGACCGGGTGATGAGGGCCAGGACCAATGGACCATGTGGGGAGGCAGGTTGTGATGGGGGAGATCCAGTGTCTTGATTCCCATCCACCAGATCATACCTCTCCCTCCCTCACCAAGAGCCCTGCAGTGGAGCAGAGCCTGATGTGTATATAATTATATAGTATAAATTACTTATTTGTATTAATGTCTGTCTCCCTCTCTAAACTGTAAAATCACTGTGGGCAAGGAACATGTCTGCTAATTCTGTTGTATTATTGTGTTCTCATAAACACTTAGTTTGGAGCTTTGCACATAGTAAGCGCTCAATAAATATGATTGATTGATTGATAAGGATACTGGTGGAACCCCATGTGGCCCAGGATGAGATCTCTCCCACTTACTCTCGCTCAGGAGGAGGCTTTCAATGTTGTCTCGGCCCTGGCCTCTGCCAGAACTCCAGAAGTGGGTTCTTTCAGGATGGGTCTTCCCAGCAGGCTCTGGGCTTTTGACCCATAGAAATCTCCCTCTGGTTCAAACACTTTCTTTTTAATGGTACATGTTACGAGCTTACTATGTTCCAGGCACTTTTCTAAATGCTGGAGGGCAGGGTAGCAGAAGTTAATCAGGTTGGACCCAATCCATTCCATTCCACACATGAGGCTCACAGTCTTAGTCCCCATTTTGCCGATGAGGTAACTGAGGCCCAGAGAAGTTAAGTGACCGCAGCAAGGTCACACAGCAGACGCTATCAGGGAACTCTAGACTTAATTGTCTTGAGAGGTTCTGCTCAGGGGACTGAAATCTTTGAGTCCAGCTGTGCCCTGCCCAGGGCTGAGCCTCTTGGGGGTGGGGCGGGAGGGACTCCCAGCCTGACACCTCTCCACTCCCACAAGGAGGGACCCAAGCTGCTGGAGAAGCCTGCCTGGATTCATTCATTCATTCAGTGGTCTTTATTGAGCGCTTACTATGTGCAGAGCACTGTACTAAGCGCTTGGAATGTACAATTCGGCAGCAGATAAAGACAATCCCGGCCCAACAACGGGCTCACAGTCTAAACGATGCTTGGTGGGTGTTCTTGGTGTGTGTGTGGGTATGTATATGTGTGTATGTGTTTGCATGTGTCGGGGGGGAAGGGGGAAGGGAGGGGTCGCGACCCCCACACCGTTCTGCTGGGTAACCTCCAAAGCGGCCGAGTTTGGGTCGCGGGCCGGATGGCCACAGGGTGGCGCCGGAGAGCGGGTTTTCGGGCGGTGGGCGGCGGGGGACAGGACAGGACAACACTGGACCGCACTCTCTGCGGGACCTGCACTCCGCAGGGAGGAGGGCAAGGGCAGGGTCCACAGGCGGCGGGGGGTTGTCAAGGACTGACTGAAAAAGGAAGACCAGATATAAGGGGTTTTCAGACCTGCCCCACCCTGACATCTGTCCTGCGATGCTCTTCCCCCTTATCCTGCAGAGCCCTGCCCTGCCCTGGCCTATCTAGCTCTGCCCTGCCCTAGTGTGCCCTGTTCTGCTTTGTCCCGGACTGCTCTGTTCTGCTCTGCCCCATTTTGCTCTGTTCTGCTTTGCCCTGCCCCTTCTGCTCTGCTCTGCCCCAACATGCCCTGTTTTGCTTTGCCCTGGCCTGCTCAGTTCTGCTCTGCCCTGCCCCATCTTGCCCTGTCCTGTCCTGTCCTGCCTAGCCCTGTGTTGTCCTACTTTGCCCTGCTCTGTCATTCCTGCCCTGCCTTGCCTCGTTCTGCCCCCCTCTGGTCTACCCTGCCTTGCCCTGCTTTGCCTGTGCTTCTTTGCTTTGACCTGTCTCGATCCACCCTGTCCTGTCCTGCCCCATCCAGCCCTTTCTTTCCCTGCTGTACCCTCTCCTGTTCTGCCCTATTCTGCTGTGCCCTTGCTTGCCCCATCCAGCCCTGCCCTGTTCTGCTCCGGTCTCGAGGAAGTGAGCGAAACCCAAATGGCCATGAGGAAAAAAACAACCCCCCCCCCCATACGCACATGTGCAAGTGGGCAGTGAATTGGGATTTGTCTCTCTGAAGCACAGAGGGGGCATGTGACTTGAAAAGGAACATACAGAAATCAATGGTATTTTTTGAGCACTTACAGTATGCAGACCACTGCATTAAGTGTTAAGGAAAATACAGTACATCAGAATTGGTAGACACATTCCCTGCCCACAGGGGTGAGACATCAATGTACATAAACACAATCTGGTTGCATATATTTAGTGCTGTGGGGTACAGCAAGGCAATATCAGAGCCATGACCTCTAAGCAAGCTTCTCATCACCCCTGATTGGGTGCTGGTTTTCCTTCCTGCCTTCCTGTCCCTCTCCTTCCTTGTTTAGAAGCAACATAACCTAGTGGACAGAATACAGGCCTGGGAATCAGAAGGATCTGGGTTCTAATCCCTGTTCTGCCATTGTCTGCAGTGTGACTTTGAGGAGGTCACTTCACTTCTCTGGGCCTCAGTTACTTTATCTGTAAAATAGAGATTAAGACAGTGAGCCCCAAGGGAGACAAGAATTTGCACCCAACTCAATTTACTTACTACAGTGCCTGGCACATAGTAAGCACTTAATAAATACCACAGTTATTATTATTATTAGTCAACCAATCAGAAGATGGTGGGACATGATGCTCTGGACCTTTTAATGAGGCCAGGATCCCAAAGGACAGGAAAGCAGATGACCCAGGGAGAAGACAGCTTCCCAGGACTTTGCCCCTTCTCAGAGACTGTTTGCCACATCTCCCTCTGATTTTACATTCTCTAGGACTGTCTGGAGTCATCAGGAAAGGAAGAACTGGCCTGATCTTGTCTGGACAGCAGGGATTCTTGGGCCGGGAGCCAGGGAGAGTGAACAGTGTTTGATCAAATATGGGATCACACCAAGGATGAAACTGTGGGGATGGACCCTCACCACACACATAACCTCCCTCCTCAAGCTTGGACCCACAGGGCTTATCAGGAGCAGAGGGGAGAGCTCCAGGAGTAGAGGCAAAGAGAAACTCAGGAACCAGAAACAGGTGGTAGGGGGAGGGATGGAGTGAGAGAAGACGGATGGAAGAAGGGAGGGGAGGAGAGAGGGAAGGTAGGAGGGATGGAGAGACAGAGGGAGGGTGGGAAAGAGGGAGGGATTAAGCTGTGGGCTAAGAATATGTCTACCAACTCTGTTGTATTATATTCTCCCAAGAGCTTTAGTAGAGAGCTCTGTACACAGTAAGTGCTCAATAAATACCATTGATTGCTTGGGAGGGAGGGAGAGAAACAGGGAGGAAGGGAAGAAAGGAAGGCAGAAGCTCACTGTGGGGAAGGATTATGTCTACCCATTCTACTGTATCATTCTCTCCCAAGAGTTTAGACCAGTGGTCTGAACATAGAAAGTGCTCAGTAAAGTATCACTGATGGATTAGGAGGGAGTGAGGGAGGAAAGGAGGAAAGGAGGGAAGGGATTGGCTGTGATTGCCTGGGTGTGAGGCATTTATCATAGGTGGATGAGAATGAGGGCTGACTGGAAGTAGGGAAGTAAGTTTCAATCTGTCCCATGCTTGTGTGTTTGGTGGGTGAGAGTGTTATCAAGAGTGAGGAAGTGTGGTGAGGGAGTTGTGGTTTGTTTGAATGGGAGGTATTTATTGGCATTGGGTGTTTGCGTCTGTGAGTGTATGAATGTGTGAGTGTAATATATGCAAGACTACAAGAGAGTGTGGGGGAGTGTGGTGAGTGTGATGTTTGCCAGAGTATACGTGTAATGTTCTGAGTATAGAATACAAGAATGATTTTTGTGTGTGCTTGTTTGTAAGCATATGTCTATTAATCCATGGTATTTATTGACTCTTCCAGTGTTCACAGAACTGTACTGAGAACTTAGGAGAGTACAGTATAATGCAGTTAGTAGATATGTTCCCTGCCCACCAGCAGTTTACATCTAGAGGGGGAGAGAGACATTAATAAATTATGGATATATACATAAGTGCTGTGGAGGTGAGGGTGGGGTAAATATCAAGTGTTTAAGGGACACAAATCTAAATGCATAGTGACATAGAAGGGAGAGGGAGTGGGGGAAATAACGGCTTAGTCGGGGATGGATTCTTGGAGGAGATGTGATTTTAATAGGACTTTGAAGGTAGGGGTCTGGTGTCCCACTGTATATGAAGGAGGAGGGAGTTCCAGGCCAGAGGGAGGATGTGGAGGAGGGGTCGTTGGCAAGATAGATGAGATCGAGGTACCACGAGTAGTTTCGCACTAGAGATGAAGTATGCAAGCTGGGTTGCAGAAGCTATGTGGCCTAGTGGATAGATCACAAGCCTGGGAGTCAGAAGGGCCTGGGTTCTAATCCTGGCTCTGCCACTTGTCTGCTACATGACCTTGGACAAGTCACTTCTTTTCCCTATGCCTCGATTACTTCATCTGAAAATGTAAAACTGAGAGCCTCATGTGGGACATGGACTGTGTTCAACCTGGTTATCTTGTACTTACCCCAGCACTTAGTAAGGTGCCTGGCACATAGTGAGTGCTTAACAAATGCCATAAACAAACAAGGAAAAAAAACTGTGTGACCTTAGGCAAGTCACTTCATTTCTCTCAGCCTCAATGACCTCATCTGTAAAATAAGGGGAAAATCCCTACTCTCTCTTTCTTCTAGACTGCGAGTCTCATGTGGAACAGGGACTGTGTCTGAACTGAGTATCTTGTGTCTACCCCATTGCTTAGTACACACAAAAAATACGGTATTTGTTAAGCGGGTACTATATATCTAATAGTGTTCTAAGCGCTGGGGTAGATAGAAGTTAATCAGGTCAGATAGTCCCTTTCTCACAGTCTAAATATCCATTCATTCATTCAATTGTATATAGTGAGCACTTATTTTGTGCAAAGCATTATACTAAGTGCTTGGGAGAGTACAACAACAAAGCAGACACATTCCCTGCTAATAACAAGCTCACAGTCTAGTGAGGGATACAGATATTAATATACATAAGCAAATGAATAAATACATTAATAAATTACAGATCTCTACATATGGACTGTGGGGCTGGGAGGATGAAAGAAGGGAGCAAGTCAGGGTGACGCAGAAGGGAGTGGGAGAAGAGGGGATGAGGATTTAGTCAGGGAAGGCTTCTTGGAAGCTTTGAAATGGGGGAGAGCAATTATCTTTCTGAGATGAGGAGGGAAGGCATTCCAGGCCAGAGACAGGCTGTGGGCGAGAGGTCAGCGGCAAGATAGATGAGATCTAGATTCAGTGAGAAGGTTAGCATTAGAGGAACGAAGTGTATGGGCTGGGTCACAGTAGGAGAGTAGCAAAGTGAGGTTGGATGGGGCACCGTGATTGAGTCCTTTGAGGGAGGGAGAACAGGCATTTAATCCCCATTTCACAGATGAGGAAACTGAGGCACAGAGAAGTTAAGCGACTTACCCAAGGTCATACTGCAGGCATGAGGCAGAGGAGGATTAGAATCCAGGTCCCCTGATTCCTGGGCCCGTGCTCTTTCCATTAGACCACACTGCTTCTCTGTAAGTAAGCTCCCAGCAAATACCACCTTGCTACTAATATTTACAATATATGAGGTTGTCAGGGTGGTATATAAATATAAGATTTGGCACCTGTGTGGAAGCTGATTTAGGATGTATGTCTGTATGTCTATGCAGTGAATGTTTGCTTGTATAGGTATGTGTATCTGTAACTTTTTGGAGCCAGACTATGGTCAGAGCTTGCCAAGAAGAGTCATGTGTTTGCACACCAATCCAATTCCTCAATCTCTGTTCTCCCTCCTACTTCTTCCTACGACTGTGAGCCTCTTGTGGGACAGGGACCATCTCCAACCTGATTAATTTCTATCTACTCCAGAGCTTAGGTCATTGCTTGACACATAGTAAGCGCTTAACAAAGACCATGAAACAACAACAAAAAAACTTCCGTTGTTTTTTGACTGATAAATGGGCTTCAGACCAGCAAGGCAGTGTCCCGGACAGACCATGGAGTTTAATTCAGAGACCATTTCTTGGGAAGATCACAATATTAGCTCAGCCTGCTTTGAGGCTGCCCCTGCCCACCTTTGCAGAGCATAGTACAGAAACATCTTACTGACATCACCTGGCCCCTCTATCAGTGCCCTACCTCTCCCCACCTTATGCCCCCAACAGTCCCTTCCCCTTTCAAAGTACACAACCTGCCTGGTCCATCTGGGAGAACCTCTTGGCTGGAGAACTGACATGTTTAAATTGGGAACCAGGGTCAGGGATGCTGTTTCGGTGAGAAAAATAAAATCCCTTATCTCCTGACGGCCTGGCTTTCTTTCCCTCCCTCCTGCCTCTCAGTTGCTCCTTTTTCCTCCAGACATGCCCTCCCCCAACTTCATGCTGGGATTTAAAAGAAATGTTTAAAAAGCTAGTTTCCAGGAAAATTTCTTACTACCTGGTTATGTGAAATGTAATAATTATTTGTATCAACAGAGAAGGAGCACTTCACCCCATTCAGGATTCTGCTGAGTGGAAAGTTGTGGTGATACTGCTGATTAGGGAGTAAAAGAGAAAGAGGATAATGAAAGGGTAAAAGGGAGGCTGCTTTGGTTTCTGCCTTCTACTGTGGACCTGATGACAGTGTCAGTTTTACAAGGGAGGGGGGCGTTCCTTCTGGTCTTGTTTGTCATAAGGAACTGGGGACCTGAAAAGCACTGTGGTCCAATGGAAAGACTATCGAACTAGGAGTCAGAGGACTTAGGTTCTACTTCTGGATCTATCACTTGCCTGTTATGACACCTAGGGCGACTCACTAAACTTCCGTAAAGTGGAAAGTCAGGATGTATTCTCCTTTCCCCTTAGACTGTGAGTGGGATAGGGACTGCCTATCTGATTATCCAGTATCTACCCCAGTGCTTAGTACAGTGTTTGGCACATGTTAAGTGCTTAAAAAATTCCCTAATTACTATTAATATTTTTTGTTCTTATTGACCCAGGGATGAGTCAAACCTCCTTAAGATAACCTCCAGTTAGTGGACCCACTATTTTTTATTTATCATTAAATACTATCATTTATTTATTATTTGTTTATTTATGCATATTAAACTATGTCACCCCTTCTAGACTGTGAGCTTGCTGTGGGCAGGGAGTGTGCCTATTGTTATCTTGTACTCTCCCAAGTTCTTAGTACAGTGCTTTGCACACAGTAAGTGTTGAATAAATACAACTGAATAAATGAATGAATGAATGGAATCTGCTCCAGGTAATTCTTCAACCAGTCAATCTATCAAGCACTTGGGAGAGTACAAACAATATAATATTCCTGCCCACAACGAATTTACAGTCTAGTGGATAATCCATTCGCTTAGTTTGTGAGCACTCTGTAGGACTGTTCTGGATTCATTCATTCAATAGTATTTATTGAGCACTTACTATGTGCAGAGCACTGTACTAAGCACTTGGAATGTACAATTCGGCAACAGACAGAGACAATCCCTGCCCAATGATGGGCTCACAGTCTAAACGACTGGATGATCTTGTAACTATCCCAGCAGCTTAGTGCAGTGCTTGGCATATAGTGAGTACTTAACTACCGCTTGCCAGCTGTGTGACTTTGGGCAAGTCACTTCACTTCTCTGTGCCTCAGTTACCTCATCTGTAAAATAGGGATTAAAACTGTGAGCCCCACATGGGACAACCTGATCACCTTGTATCCCCCCAGTGCTTAGAACAATGCTTTGCACATAGTAAGTGCTTAACAAATACCAACATTATTATTAACAAATATTATGATTAGTGTTATTAATATCATTAATAATAATCAATGACATTTATAGAGCACTTACTATGTGCAAAGCACTGTACTACGTGCTGGAGAAAATAGAATGCAACATAATTAGTGGACATATTCCCTGCCCATAATGAGTTTACAATATAATTCATTCATTCAATCATATTTATTGAGCACTTACTGTGAGCAGAGCATTGTACTGAGTGGTTGGAGTGTACAATTCGGCAACAGATAGAGACAATTCCTGCCCAACAACGGGCTCACAGTCTAAAACTCATAATAGCAAGAATTATGATTATTATTCACGAAGAATGGAGAGCCAGCTTTTTAACCGCTTAGTAGAGAGTCCTGCACACAGGAAGCCCTCAGTAAATAGGATTGTTTGATGTATGTTTCTATTGGTTAAGTACTACCGTCTGACTATTTCCCTGGAAGGCCAACATGGGGCGAAGTGTACCACTTGGCCATATGTCTCAAAAACTGAAACATTTTAACCCCAGTCCTGGCAAAGACCCCCAGGGAGGACTGGGGGAAGAAAATTGCCCTGGGGTTAGGGCTTTTGCAAAAAATCCTAAATCCCATCCAGGAGATGTCACTTTTAGGAAGGTGCGACCTCCAGTGGATTCGCCGCTCTAATGTCTCTCAGGTTAAGATCTGGGAGGTGCTAAGCTAAAGGCTCTGTCAACCTCGACTGCCCACAGAGTCAGCAAACTTGGGGAATCCTTAGAGACCACTCTGAGTCTCCAAGCTCTCTCTTGGAGCTCCTCTCTCAAACTTCACCCCCATCCCCTGCTCCCAAGAGCTCGTGCCTGAAGGAAGAAGTATTGTAGTAGTAATAGTAGTAGTAATAGTAATAACTATTATTAATAATAGAAGTAGTAATATTAATTATGACTAGTAGTTACTATAGTAATTACTATAGTAATAGTAATTAGAGAAGCAATGTGGCTCAGTGGAAAGCGCCCGGGCTTGGGAGTCAGAAGTCGTGGGTTCTAATCCTGGCTCTGCCACTTGTCAGCTGTGTGACTTTGGACAAGTCACTTTATTTCTCTGTGCCCCAGTTACCTCATCTGTAAAATGGGGATTAAGACTGTGAGCCCCATGTGGGACAACCTGATTTCCTTGTATCTATCTGAGGGCTTAGAACAGTGCTTGGCATATAGTAAGCGCTTAACAAATGCCATTATTATTAGTAGTAGTTGTAGTAATAGTGGTAATAATAGTGATAGGATGGGAAGCACTATGGCCTAATGGAAAGAGCACAGACCTGGTAGTTAGAAGTCCTGGGTTCTAATTCCAGCTCTGCCATTTGTCTGCTGTGTGACCTTGGGCAAGTCACTTCACTTCTCTGTTGCGAGGTGGCCTAATCTCTAAAACTGGGAATCAATACCTGCTCTCCCTCCTACTTAGTCTGTGAGTGCCGCGTAGGATGGGAGCGGCGTCTTATCTGATTAACTTGTATCTACCCCAGCACTTAGGAGAGTGCCTGACACATAGTAAGCACTTAACAAATACCCCAAAAGAGTAGTAGTAATAATAATGGCAATAAAAGTGGTAATAGTAGTAATAATAGTAGATGTAGTAATCATAGTAATAGCAGTAGTAGTAATAATAATAGTAGTAATAATAGCCTTTATTGCATTCCCGCTCAGTGCCATGGACTATAATAAACATGATGTCTGTATTCAGATAACCCTAGCTCCTCCACATGGCTACTGTGTGACCTCCAGCAAGTCACTTCACTTCTCTGTGGCTCAATTTCCTCAACTGCAAAATGGGAATTAAATTCCTGCCTTCCCTTCTACTTAGATAGTGAGTCCCATTTGGGACAGGGACTCTGTCGACCTGATTATTTGGAATCTACCCCAGCTCTTAGTACGGAGCTTAGCCCATAGTAAGCAAGTGCTTAAAAAACACCACAATATTATAATTTCATAACCACAAAGGGAGAAGGCACAGTTCCTCTTGGTGAGGAGGTGAGACGGGAGGCAGTATGTCTTCTATTTGTAATTTGTAATTTATTTTAGTATCTGCCTTCTCCACTAGACCGTAAGCTCTCTGAGGGAAAGGATCATGTCCACCAACTCTATTGAATTGTCGTCTTCCAAGTCAGTCAGTCAATGGTATTTATTGAGCACTTAATGTGTAGAGAGCACCGTACTAGGCACTTGGGAGAGTACACTATAAAAAACAAAAAAACACATTCCCTGCCCACATTGTGCCCTTAGTACAGTACTCATCACATAGTAATTTATTGATTGCCATTCATTTATTGAATGCTAGGACTCTATTCAGTTTAATTAAGAACACAAACATCAATGTCCCCAAAAGAATAACCAGATATACCTGACTGTAAAAGGTGATATGAGTGACTGGAGACAGATACGGTTAATCCGGGAAGAGACTTCTTAGTTGATGTGGAAGCAGAAGAAGGACATGGCTCGGCCAGAAGGAAGGGGAAGAGTCCCACGTGGAAGCCACAAGCAGGAAAACTACTATTACTACTCCTAATTCTAATAATGATGATACTTGTTAAATACTTACTAGATGCCAAGCACTATTCTAAGCACTGGGGTAGATACAAGTTAGGTTGGACACAGTCCCTGTCCCACGTGGGGCTTACAGTCTACGCATGAGGGAGTAGGATTTAGTCCCTCTTTTACAGATGAGGAAACTGAGACTCAGAGAAGTGAAGTGACTTGTCCACGGTCACATAGCAGACCATTGGCAGAGCTGGGAGTAGAACCCAAGTCCTCCGATTCCTAGTCTTGTTCTCTTTCCAGTAGGCCAAGGGGCTGACCAGGAAGCTGGTTAGGTCCCTGCTCCCTTTCCTGGGATGGAACAAAACTCCCTGCTTTTCCTATCCCTGGCATAGGCTACCCAGGAAATTGCAAAGGGCAGTAGATTTCTTGGCAGGTAAGATTTTTGTGTCTCAGCTTTTGACCTGAGATCCCACAGCATGGCATGCTGGACTCACATTGTGTGAGGGAAGGAGAGAAGGATGACTCTAAGGGGAAAGGAGGTGGGGGGTGGGGCAGAGCAAAGGGAAACTTGGGCTGTAAATTCGGGCCCCAGTCTAAGGGAAAAGGTTTCCAGACCCAGGGCTCCTCAACCAATCAAGTGAAATGAAGTGATTACCCCACCCTCTGCTCCATTTCCCTCTAACCTCTCCCCTCCTCTGTCTCTTTTGAACTTCAGCAGTTCTTCTGGAGCCAGAATGATTCAAACTCCTCTGCAGGGCAGAATTCTCCCAAAACATAATTATCTCGGCATGGCATGGTTTCTAGTCATCCGCTCTCTTCTCCCACTGTCCCCCGGCTCACACTCTTCACTCCTCTCAAGCCAACCTAGTCACTGTGCCTTATTCTCATCTCTTCAGCCTCCCACCTCTGGCTTCCATCCTTCCTCCTGCCTGGACATCTCTCCCATTTCACATCCGGCAGTCCCTGTCTTCAAAGTCCTCCTGAAATCACATCTCTTCCAGAAGCTCTCTCTTGATTAACTTCTGCATTCCCTAGGTTATATCTCTGAAACTGCTACTTCAGCTCTTCTGCACCAACTAAGCACTTGTGGACTCATAACCTCCTTCATCTAACACACACAAGGTATATTATATATCCCTTATCACATATATAAATATGTATAGATACATATCATTCACCTTATATATACAGATGCATATATATAAAATCCTCTATCATTTATATAAAGGAGGTAAGCACTTAATAAATACCAAAAAGTAACAGCAGCAGTAGTAATGATAGTAATAATAGTAAAAATAATAATCATTGCAGCATTAGAAGTAACAGTAGTAGTACTGGTAATAGCCTTTATTGAGCTCCCACTGAGTACATATGTGATATACATATGTTTGTGATAAAGGAGGTTCCATGTATATAAATAAACTACATGTATGTATAAACCATAAGGTCTATTTCTTAAGCACTAACTCATGTACACATTCCCTTTTCCTTCCTCCTCTTATGGTAATTACTTTGTTATCTGCCTCCCCCACTAGACCCTAAGCTCCTTGAGGGGCAGGGGCCATGTCTATGAAGGCTGTGGTTCTTTCCCAAGGGTTCAGCAGGACAAACAATGCTGTCAACACAGTCAGCCCTCAATGGATATTATCGGCTGATAACTTGATGGGGAGCTGAGGCACATTCGAAAACCAGGTTTTGTGGAGATGATGGTGATCGGGCTTGTGAGGGGCACGTCTCCCGGCACAGATAAAAATCCTTGTTGAGCATCCCTTGTAGGCTAGATTTAGTATCTCATTAAAGGGAGAGTTTAATTATAACAGGAGCTCCCGTAATGAATGGTCTATGATGGGTATTACAAAAGCTCTCTCTAAGCAGAATTTCCCTGGATCAGATTTCAGGCCTGGCCACCTCTCAACATCATCAGAGTCAGCTAAAGCTGTCTAGCTCAGTGCCTTCCCTGGGTTAAATACTTTTTTTCTTAAAAAAAGAGAAAAGAACACAAGGAAATGTCATTTTTCCTTTCTTCATTAATGTGAAAAGAATGGTGGGAGAGAAAGAGAGAGAAAGAGAGAGAGAGAAAGAGCCAGCCTCACAAACAATGACCCCAATTTACCAACCTACAAAACCTTTTGACCACTCTATCTTGGGGCCCTGATGCCCATTTTCCTCTTCCCATGACTCGCAGTTGGTGGAGAAGACTGCAGGACCCAAGAGGAATTGAGGAAACAGTGTCTGCATTGCATGGTCTTGTGGAAAGAGCCCAGGCCTGGGAGTTAGAGAACCTGGTTCTAATCCTGGATCTGCCACCTGCCAGTTATGTGACTTTGAGCACATCACTTCAATTACCTGTGCCTCAATTTCATCATTTGTAAAGTGGGACTTCAATACCTGATCTTCCTCCTACTGAGAGCCATATGTGGGAAAGGGACTGTGTCTGACCTGATTATCTTGTACCTACCCCAGTGTTTAGTGCAGTGCCTGTCAGAAAGAAAGCAGTTAATAAACATGATTATTGCCATTATTATCAAACTCATAAAGCCCAAAATGAAACTTCTTTCCTCCCCACTTCCCCCTGGTGCCTGCCCCTTCAGAGCAGAGGGCAGAACAGTCCACACCAACGAAACAGAGCTGCCAGTCTTTCTGGGGTGCCTGCTCTTGGGAAAGAAGCGGTTTTGAGATACAGAGCCAAGAGGGGCCCCATCGCCCAGACTGGACTTTGGGAAACAAAGCAACAGGGGACCAGAGGGAAGGGGAAATAGAGGTGCCTATTTGTGCATGTGTCTCTAGGGAGAAAGTTAGGACTGTGAAAAGTTAGAAAGTGGGAAAGTATTGTGGCAGTGGAAAGAGCGTGGGTTGGTAGTCCGAGAACCTGGGAACTAATCTTGGCTCTGCCACTTGTCTGCTGTGTGACTTTGGACAAGACTTAACTTCTCTGTGCCTCAGTTTTTTCATTTGTAAAATGGAGATTAAGACTGTGAGCCCCATTTGGGACAGGACTGTGTCCAACATGAATATCTTAATAATAATGATGGTATTTGTTAAGCGCTTACTAAGTGTCAAGCACTGTTCTAAGCAATAGGGTAGATACAAGGTAATCAGGTTGTCCCACGTGGGGCTCACAGTTTTAATCCCCATTTTACAGATGAGGTAACTGAGGCCCAGAGAAGTTAAGTGACTTGCCCAAAGTCATACAGCTGACAGGTCGCATAGTCAGGATTAGAACCCATGACCTCTGACTCCCAAGCAAGTGCTCTTTCCACTAAGCCAGGCTGCTTCTTGAATCCACCTCAGTGCTTAGTACAGTGCTTGGCACACAATAAACATTTAACAAATACCATTAAAAAAAAAGAATGTCAGGTGGTCCATCTCTAATCATGAAGATGGACCTGATTATCTTGTATCTCCTCCAGGGCTTATTGTAGAGCTGAGTAAACACTTAACAGATACCACAGCTATTCCTCTTATTCAAAGAAGGCAACTATTGCAGGGTTCCTCCAGGCATCAGGATGCCTCTGATGGAGATAAAACCCTGGTTGGACCTGGGGTCTAACTCATTCATGATATTTCCCTGGTTTTACGGTCTTCAGGCAAAGTTATTCCCAGTGCTCAGGACTGGTCACCTCCCAGAACTGACACCAGCCTCCCATCACCACCCACCTTCTCACCCAAATCCCCTTCTTCCCTACCTCAGGTATAGAGGGGAGATGTCCCTCTCATCATTTCAGCCCCAAGCAGCCAAGGAAATGGGTGGCAGGTTTGGGAGTCGGTGAAATGAATGAGTGTGTAGAGACCAGGAATCTATACAAAAGCAGTTTAGCACTTACTAAGTGCCAGGAACTGTACTGAGTACTGGGGTAGTTACAAGCTTATCAGGTTGGATTCAGTCACCATCCCACATGGAGGTCACCATCTTAATCCTCATTTTACAGTTGAGGTAACTGAGGACCAGAGAGGTGAAGTGACTTGCCCAAGGTCATAAAGCAGGCATGTGGCAGAGCTGGGATTAGAACCCCAGTCCTTCTGACCCTCAGGCCTGTGCTCTATCCACTAGGCTACACTGCTTCTCGTTGTTTCAGGACATCAGCAAACAGAGGATAAGGGCAGAGCCCTCATGAGCCCTGGGGAGCCTGGGGACCATGGAAAAGGTCCCAAGTCTCTGATCTTATTCAAGGTGGGGAGGCAAAGGGATCGTGGCTTAGTGCATAGAGCACAGACCTGGGAGTGAGAAAGACCTGGGTTCTAAACCCAGCTCCATCACGTCTGCTGTGTCACCTTGGGCAAGTCACTTCACTTCTCTGGGCCTCAGTTACCTTATCTGTAAAATGGGGATTAAGAGGGTGAGCTCCATGTGACTCCAACCTGATTAGCTTGTTTCTATCTCAGCACTTACAGCAGTGCTTGGCACATAGTAAGCACTTAAACAAGTACCATTATTATTATTTATTATTAGCGGTTTTCTCCTAAGCAGGAGTGCTCAGTGGACCAGCCCAAGTAGACATTTCTGTCCCAGTTACCACAGATTCAACTAGACAGGGAACACACATTTAATTACCATTAATTAAAAAACTGATTACTCAGTGTGGCTTTCTTCCAGAAAAACGACTGGCATTGCTGGTCCTTCTAGCCCCCAGCAGGGGCCTGCAGACTTTTAGGCAGTCCTGAGATAAACTGTAGTTTATACCTACTCTGGCCAAGGGAGGGGCAGGGGGAAGCAGGAGGAAGCAACAATGGGAGGGATTCAAGGCAGACTTGGGGAAGAATTTCCCACTGGTGACATGAGTGAGGGAGAACATGGGATCCTCCAAAGGCCTGGGGGCCTAGGGGAGAAACCTCCCTGACTGGACTGGGTTAGGTGGGATTCTGCCTGATAACAGGGCCACGGATGAGATGATGCCTTTCAAGGTCCCTGCCAAGACACAATTCTGGGGTGGACTGGAATGCACAAAGATATTTATGCACTTCCCTCTGACACAAACACAACCCACAGCAATCAATCAGGTGGAAAGCAATTTCAATTAATCATCTATTAATAAGATATTTTTAAGCATCACCTTCATTTAAAGCATTCTGATTTTACTCTCGACAGAGAGGATATTTCCAGAGAGAGACTCTTTTCTCCCCTGACCTTGGTGACTGACCCTCCTTCTCATAATGATAATAATAATAATAATAATAGCATTTGTTAAGTGCTTACTATGTGTCAAAAACTGTTCTAAACACTGGGGAAAGACACAAAATAATCAGGTCAAACACAGTCCCTGTCTCACAGAGGGCTCGGTCTAAACAGGACGGAGAACAGGTATTTTACAGATTTGGTAATTACAGATTTGGTAAATGAGGCCCTCTAGACTTCAAACTCATTGTGGGCAGGGAATGTGTTTGTTTATTGTAATGTTGTACTCTCCCAAGAGCTAAATAGAGTGCTCTGCACACAGTAAGTGCTCAATAAATATGACTGAATGAATGAATGAGGGACAAAGAAGTGAAGTGAATTGCCCAAGTTCCCACAGAAGGTAAGTGGCAGAGCCTGGATTAGAACCTAGGGATTCTGACTCCCAAGCCTGTGCTCTTTCTACTAGGCCATGCTGCTGCTCCTCCTTTTTCCCTTCCACTGCTTCCTGTTCTCTCTCTCTCTCTCTCTCACATACACACATGCGCCCGCGCACACACACACACACACACACGCACACAGACTTCTCTCTCTCTCCTCTGTCTCTGTCTCCCACCCTGGGTCTGCACAATTGTTAAGTCTACCAACAGGACACTTAATTTGTGCTTTTGGAGGTCAGAGTTTGTTCTTCTTCTTCCCCCTCTTCAATCCCAGTCCCCAGTGCTGGGATGTGAGATCATGGCATCTGAAGGGTCCCATTTACCACAATGCAGAGGCCCTGAAGAGAGCCTACATCTGCCGGGGTCAGAGACGGGGCCAGGCCCCACCCCCAAAAGCACAAGGCCCCATTCAGCAAGGGCTCAAATAGACTTGTTAATAAACCCAATACAGTTTATCTTAGACAAACTCACTGCCCCTTCCCACAGATTCACTTCTCTCCTTGCCGGCTATGTTTCCCAGCTCTCCCCCTGCTGCTTTCTCCCTTCAGATGCTCCTTTTCTGCCTCCTTTCCCCTTGCCTTTCTTCATTTTCCTCTTCCCCGCATCCCTCCTCGCTCTCTACCTTTCCCAGACAGGGCTGGGTTCAGGCTGTGGAAGAGTGGATTTTTCGTGGGCTCCTTCATTTTGTCACAGTGATGGAGAAGAAAGAAGGCAGGGGGGGTGGAGGAAGAGACGAGGAGGGGATACTGACCTTCTGCAGTGACATGGTCTGTGTCTCCATTATTACTAGCCACATGGCAGGAGCTAAGGACCCGTCCCAAAGGGGCCAGTCGAGTCAACGGCTGCTATGTGATTGTCGTCAACAGAGAATGGCCACCTTAGCATTACAGTGCTTAGAACAGTGCTTGGCACATAGTAAGCACTTAACAAATACCATTGTTATTATTATTATTACAAGTGGTGTGGTCACTGTCCATACTGACCCCTCAGGGGCTTCCCAGAAAAGCAGTGTCGTCTAGTGGATAGAGCACAGACTTGGGAGTCAGAAGGGTATGGGTTATAGTACCAGCTCTGTCGCTGTGTGACCTAGAATAAGTCACTTCACTTCTCTGGGGCTCAGTTACCTCATCTATAAAATGAGGACTAAGACTGTGATTCTCATGTGGGTCATGGATTGGGTCCAACCTGATTACCTTGTAACGATTCCAATGCTTGGAGCAGTGCCTGGCGCATAGTAAGCACTTGAAAAATGTCATTAAAAAACCAAAAGGTCCAGTCCAGGTCCTCCAGAGCTCCTGGTAGATGCCAGGCCCTGGATGAGACAGCTTCTCTGGCTGGGCCCCATTGGTCACTGGGTGCTTGGAGCAGGGTGAACCTCTCTGGCCTGCCCCCGTGCCTTCTAGGAGTGAGAAGAAACCACAGCAGCAAGTGGGACCAGACTGAGGAGGGGTGGACTCTGGAGCAGACAACTCGGCCCACTTTCAGCCTCTTCTGGTTCCAAGGGGCAGTGGGCCAGCTATGGCTGCCTGCCCTGCCTCCTAAGCTGTGGGCCCCCTTACCTCCGTGGAGCTGGTGCCCCCTCATCGGGAGACCCCTTGGGACATCTGTCCCTGGGTCACTCTTCCCCTAATCCAGTCCTACTCCATGGAGTAGCCTCCTCTTGCCCAATCTGGATTCTCACACTTCAGCCCTCTCTCCAGGCCTGTCTCCCTTCTCCCTACCACAGCGGGGGAGAAGAACCCTTCCCCAAAGCAGGATCCTCTGGTCCTCTGGGGGTTTTATAATTTTTTTACACCATTTTTCCCACCTGCAAACTGAGACTAGATTTATAGCATGTCAGCGGTGAGACTCAGACAATTTTGCAGAGGGAAATCACTGGGTTTAGGGTTGACATTTTCTTCCTGCCCCCTACTCCCTCCCACCACTCCTTGCCGGAATTCCGCGGCTAAGCTCCTCTCGACAGATAGAATATTGGGATGGTTTCGGAACTGGAACCGGGGTTAATTGACTGTCTGAGCTGATATATAGTCGGCATAAATAAATAAATAATAATAACAATAATAAAGCTCTTGGAAACCTTCCTCAAATAACCATCAGCAGTCTGACCGGCTGGAATTAATTGTTTTTTGATTTTTTTTCCCACCTCTCCCCGTCTCCTTGATCTGGTCCTAAATTGGAATCCAGGCAAGGGATATGTCAGTGTTAATCCTTATGGAAATATAACCGATTTCAGACACCCTAATAGCAAAGGAATTAAGAATAAATCTGATTTATCTCTGTCTTGTTAAAGGGAGAGGAGGAAGGGGGGAAAAAATCACCCTCCAAAGCTGAAAGGATATTTCTATAATATCTGTCGACTGAAGAAAGTGTCAGGAATGGAAATTGCTTCACTGATCATTAGCCCAGACTGTTTCTCCAGCACCTCCACCCAACACGCTCCCCTCGTTTTCCAGGGGGAAATTGAATTCTGGACGCTTGCTGCTCCCTGGGTTCTGAATTCTCAATTTGCACTCATACTTTCCAGTGGGAGGGAGCGCTCTATGCCCTCTCGGGAAGTACAAGATCCTATAGGCTGGCACTGCAGCAGGAGGGATTTCAGTTGGATTCGAGAAAGCCATCTCTCCGGAGATCTTTCAAAATAGGGGAGATGCTCTCTGTCCCGGTGTGAGAGGGCAATCACCTTTCCAGAGGCCCGGAGGCCGGCAGACGACCTCCTGCAGGCCACCTCTGCAGTATCCTGAGTTTGGGAGTCCTGTGACCCTTCTCTCTACCCTTAGGTTCCATTTCTTCTTTTGTCCTCACAACCCACACCATCCCATCTAGCCCAGCACTACCTGCAGAGGCTGGGAGGGACACAAGTTGTCCCTTTGCCTGGAACCCCCCCCCCCAGACTCTGAAGAGGCAGTCGTGGGGGTGGGAGAAGGTTCTTCCTCTTGCTGAGTTGGAGGCTGGGCTGCCTTTTTTATGGCATTTGCTAAGCCCTTATCATGGGTGATTCACGGTTCTAGTTGCTGGAGTAGATACAAGTTAATCAGGTTTGACATAGTCCCTGTCACATATGGGGCTCACAGTCTAAGAAGGAAGGAGGAGGATTGAATCCCCATTTTACAGTTTGGAAACTGAGGCACAGAGAAGTTAAATAACTTGCCCAAGACCGCACAGCAAGCAATTGGCTGAGCCAAGATTAGAACCCAGGTCCTCAGACTCATTCATTCATTCATTCATTCAGTTAATTCAATTGTACTTATTGAGAGCTTACTCTGTGTAGAGCACTGTACTAAGCACTTGGGAGAGTATGATAAAACAATGAACACATTCCCTGTCTACAACGAGTTTACAGTCTAGAGCAGGGGAGAGACATTAATATAAATAAATAAATTACAGATATGTACATAACTGTTGTGGGGCCCGGAGTGGGGAAGAACAAAGGAAGCAAGTCAGGGTGATGCAGAAGGGGGTGGGAGGAGAGGAAAGTGGGGGGCTTAGTTAGAGAAGGCCACCTGGAGGAGATGTGCCTTCCATAAGGCTTTGAAGCTGGGGAGAGTAATTGTCTGTCAGATGTGAGGAGGGAGGGCATTCCAGGCCAGAGGTAGGATGTGGGCAAGGGGTCAGCAGCAAAACAGGCAAGATCAAGGCACAGTGAGAAGGTTAGCAATTGAGGAGTGAAGCATGCAGGCTGGATTGTAGTAGGAGAGAAGCAAGGTAAAGTAGGAGGGGGCAAGGTGATCGAGAGCTTTTAAAGTCAATGGTGAGTTTTTGTTAGATGCAGGGGTGGATGGGCAACCACTGGAGTTTTTTGAGGAGTGGAGTGACATGTTCAGAACATTTTTGTAGAAAAATGATCCCCAAGCCCATGCTCTTTACACTAGGCCTTGCAGCTTCTCATGTCTGGCCTGGGAACGCCAGGTTAAATGTCAGGTTAGAACAGTATGTGAGCTGTATGTAGGTGCCACTGACCTGTACTGGGAGAGATCTTGGCTAACGGATGAGGAACCAGTTAATGCCTATAGCAAGGAAACCATGGAAGCGACTGGGATGGTTTCCAGGGGACAGCTGTGGGGTTTTGAACCCAGCTTGGGAAAGAGCTTGGACCTGGGAGGTAGGGGACCTGGGTTCTAATCCTGGCTCTGTAAACTCCTGGTAAGAAGGGATTATGTCTACCAATTCGATTTCATTGTCCTCCCAAATGCTTAATACAGTGCTCTGCACACAGTAAGTACTCAATAAATACCACTGATTGCTTGAGTGATTAGAGAGTTCAGTGCTTTCATTTTCTAATGATTTTGGTGAGATGCCCATGATTCCTGCCAACCAGAGAATTTGGAAAGTGTCTTTTAAATTTATTTTTTTTAGTCTATGGTATTTGTTAAGCACTTAATATGTGCTTAGCACTGTACTAAGCTCTGGGATAGATACAAGCTAACCAGGTTGGAAGCTGACCCTTTCCCACATTAGGCTCGCAGTCTTAATCCCCATTTGACAGATAAGGTTAGTGAGGCACAGTGAAGTTAGGAGACTTGCCCAGTGTCAACATGTGATGAAGCAGACATGTGATGGAGCTGGGATTAGAACCCAGGTCCTTCTGACACCCAGGCCTGTGCTCCAGCCACTAGGCCATGCTGTCTTGTCCAGACCCCACCTGCTGCATGGGGAGGATCTGGGCTGTCTGTCCTGGAGAATCTGGCTTATTCCATTTGAAGTCCAGTTCAGGTCACCTCTGCTGGGCTCATCCATGCTCCAGGGCTCTCACTATCCACTTGCTAACCATCTCCCCCAAATTCTTTGCATCTCCAGGATTGTCCCATGGAGAGTTATCCAGGGATGGAACTAACTAACTGCAGCCGCTGACCGTGTCTAATTCCCATGCTCAGTACACTGCTCTGCACACAGTAAGTGCATAATAAATTCTATTACCACCACTACTGATGCAGCAGCAAAAGAAACACCTAGATCTCCCTATCGTGCCCCTCCCCAGAGGATACCCAGGCTCCACCAAAACTCACAGCCATCTAGATCCCCCTAATCTCTCCCTCCCCTTCCCTAGGAATTACTCATCCCCCATAGCCTAATCCTATTAGATCTTATTAAAACAGATGCCATCCTCTGTTTGCCCTCTACTCCGAGGAGGAGTGGGGAAGACCAGGAGAAGGGAGATGATCTAGGGAGAAGTGGCCTGGGCTGAGAAACAAAGCAGTAATAATTGTGGTATTTGTTACGCGCTTACTATGTACCAGCACTGTACTGAGCACTAGGGAAGATGTGAGATAATCTGGTTGGACACAGTCCCTGTTCCATACAGAGTTCGTGGTCTAAGGGCGGGGTGGGGCAGAGAATAGACATTTCATCCGCATTTTACAGATGAGGAAACAGTGTCACAGAGAAGTTACTCGGCCAAGGTCACGCAGTAGGCAGGTTGCAGAGTTGGGATTAGAACCCAGATCATCTGACTTCCAAGCCCATGCACTTCCCCCTCTGGACTGTATGCTCTCTGTCGGCAGGGAACGTGTCTGGCAACTTTTATATTGTACTCTTCCAAGTGCTTAGTACAGTGCTCTGCACACAGTAAGTGCTCAGTAAATATGATTGATTGATTTTCCACTAGGCAATGCTGCACTTTTTCACATCTCCCTCCACACCTCTCTCCCCTCACACACACATCTCAGTTTCTCCACCTTTGAAAGGGTCTGGAAACACTCTGGGGAATGAGGTGAGGGAGTCGGGAAGGGATAAGCAGCTTTCAACTCCCCTTTCTTCAGATCTTCATCATCATCATCAATCTCACCATCATCCCCACCCATCTCAAAAATGCCAATCAACCCCTCATAAGATGAGCAAGGTACAATCCCACAAAAATCCATCAGATTCCTCAAACAAAATCAATCTGTTAAACAGTAAGCTCCTTGTGGGCACTGATTATTTTTTACCAAGTCGATTACATTATACTCTCCCTAGTGCCTAGTATGGTGCTCTGCACACAGTAGACATTCATTAAATACCAATGATTGACTGATTGATTAGAGAATATCTCCCCCAGGGGGTGGCACTGGGAGGGGTAGTTTTGGAGAGTGGCTTCGGTCAAAGGAGGGACCATGGGGGTGTGATGGCAGTCTGTTAGATTTTAAGCTAACTTCTTGAGGGCAGACGTTGTGTCTACTAATGCTATTGTACTGTGCTCTCCCAAGTGCTCAGTACAGTGCTCTGCACCCAGTAAACACTCAATAAATACCAACGATTGATTAGAGAGTCTGGAAAGATTTTTAGAGAAGGTGCTCTAAGGTTAGCTTGGGCTTCTTTGTCAGAAGCAGCAGCAGTGTGCGTCCTGGATCTCCCAACCTATCCCTGGAAGTTTTCCCTGCTCCCTCCGTGCCATCATGGACCCTCACTCCCAGTCTGCCTGGCACCAGCGGGAAGAACACAAGCAGATTGGCAGCCTAGGCCCTCGTAAGACTTAGAATGTTGGGCGGGTCGGAGGGGCTGCTGTCTCTGTCACAGTCACTGGTCACAGTTGTGACCAGCGGACTCTGAGCCTTTGAGGAGCCTGAACTCTGCTCCTCTAGCCACAGCACCCTATTGCTCTCTTGGTTTTTGTATTTATCCCTATCCTTGTCCTTTACACTGGTTTTAGGTTATTTCGGCTCTATCTTCTTATATGTTTAGCACCTGCCTCTATTTAATCTTACATTGTGAATTCCTCCTTTGTCTATTTTTCCCCATTGCTCAGTACAGTTCTTTATTCAAAAGAAGACTCCAGAAGAAGCAGTGTGGCCTAGTGGATAAACACAGGCCTGGAAGTCAGAAGGACCTGGGTTCTAATTCCCGCTCTGCCACATGTCTGCTGTCTGACCTTGGCAAAGTCACTTCACTTCTCTGGGCCTCAGTTACTATATCTGTAAAATGGGGATAAGAGTGTGAGCCCCATGTGGGACAGGGATAGTGTCCAACCTGATTAACTTGTATCTACCCCAGCATTTAGAACAATACTTGGCACATAGTAAGCGCTTAACAAGTCTTGTCTTGCCTTATGGTGTCGAGTCGTCTCCGACTCATCGCGACTCTATGGATACATCTCTCCCAGAATGCCCGACCACCCTCTACAGTCATTCTGTTAGTGAATCCATAGAGTTTTCTTGGTAAGAATACGGAAGTGGTTTACCATTGTCGTCTTCTGCACGGTAAACTTGAGCCTCCTCCCTCAACTCTCTCCCATACCCCTGCTGCCCAGCACAGGTGAGTTTTGACTTTTAGCCAATTGCCTTCCACTCGCTAGCCACTGCCCAAGCTAGGAATGGAATGGGTATGCCTCTGCTTGACTCTCCCTCCCATAGTAGAGACTGGTAGAGTACTGGAAACTCTGCAGGTGTGATCCTGAGAGGGGACTTAACAAGTACCATAATTATTATTATTATTACCCTAAGCACTTAACAAATACCACTATTATTACTATCATTATTATTAGGCAAGGAACGTGACTGCCAGTTCTGTTGTACTGTATTCTCCCAAGTGCTTGGTTTAATGCTCTGCACATAGTCAGTGCTCAATAAATACTGTAGACTGATAACAATAATAATTGTGGTATTTGTTAAGTGTTTATTATGTGTCTAGCACTGTCCTAAGTGCTGTGTTAGATACAAGATAATCAGGTCCTCCCATGGGGCTCACAGTCTAAGCAGGTGGGAGAACAGGCATTTACTCATTGTTTTGCAGATGAGGGAACTCAGGCCCAGAGGAGGTAAGGTGACTTGTCCAAGGTCACACAGTAGGTATGTGGTGGAGCTGGGATTAGAACCCAGGTCCTCTGGCTCCCAGGACTATGCTTTTTACACAAGGCCATGTTGCTTTCCATGCTTCTTCATTCACTGATGAATGAAGTTCATTTACGAGTGTGTGTCCACTCAAAATACTAATGTGACACCCATTCAATCAATCAATCAATCAAAGGTGTTTATTGAGCACCTACTGTGTTCAGAGCACTGTACTAAAAGCTTGAGAGAGTACAGTGCAACAGAATCAATGGACACATTCCCTGCCCTTCCACAGTGACAGCTACACTGTGTGTTCAAAACAGCAGTCTCTTGTGTTGTGAGGTTAGATGTTTGCAAACAACAGCTACAATTTTGTGAATTAAGGCCTTGTTCCTCTGGGTAATTCAGTCTGATTTCCCTTGGTAGGCAGTGATTTCAAGGCAGAGCCTCACATTTATAGATGTATTTGAGGTCTCCCTTTCTCTCTTCCTCCCTGAATCTTCCTCTCACTTTGTCTCTCTTCTTTTGAGAAGCAACATGGTGTATTGGCTAGAGCACGAGCATGGGAGTCAGAAGGTCAGGGGTTCTAATCCTGGTCTGCCACTAGGCTGCTATGTGTCCTTAGGCAAGTCACTTCACTTCTCTGGGCCTCAGTTCCCTCATCTGTAAAATGGGGATTAAGACTGTGAGCCCTATGTGGGACAGAGACTGTGTCCAACCCAATTTTCTTGCATCCACCCCAGCGCTTAGTACAGTATCTGGCACATAGTAAGAGCTTAACAAATACCATAATTATTATTATTTACCTCTTGCTCTCTTTTCTCTCTCTTGTCTCTTCACTCTGTCTCTTTCTCTCTCTCCCTCTATTTCTCTTTGAACACACAAACATACACACACAAACACTGCACATTTTTGTACTCTTCCATCCCTGCCAAGACTTTGTGCCCATTTTGTGTATTTGTTTGGGTTATGTTTTAATGCTTTATCACTCTTGATATGTCTGCCTTCAATCCCTTCTCCCCACTTAAACTCTTATTGTGAGTCCCCAAGGGACAGGGACCATGTCTATTGCCAACCTGTGTATTCCTTCCCAGTTCTAAGGATAGTACTTTGCACACAATAAGTGCTTAAAAACTATTACCAGTCAGTCAGTCAGTCCATCATATTTATTGAGAGCTTACTGTGTGCAGAGCACTGTACTAAGTGCTTGGGAGAGTATAATATAGCAATAAACAGACATACCCTGCCCACAATAAGCTTACAGTCTAGAAGGGAGACAGATATTAGCATAAATCAATTATACTAATACTCCTACTTTTGATGCTGACATTATCCAATCGATCTACAGACCTCAGTCAGGGAAGCTTGATTCTATTTATTGCTATTGTTCTTGTCTGTCCATCTCCCCCGATTAGACTGTAAGCCCGTCACAGGGCAGGGACTGTCTCTAACTGTTACCGATTTGTACATTCCAAGCGCTTAGTACAGTGCTCTGCACATAGTAAGCGCTCAATAAATACCATTGAATGAATGAATGAATGAATGAAAGTAGGAAGAGGGCAGTTCTTGCTATCAGATGGGGAACCTAAGGCTCAGAGAGGTCAAATCATTTATCTAATACCACCCAGGGCCCATTCTGACAGAGAAGGAACTAGAACTCAGCTTTTTGGAGTCTCCTGCTAGCCGGATACTCCTCTCCATCACTGCAGAGAAAATTAAATGACAACAACCACCACAAGCTAACTCCTCTCCTTCTTGGTCAAGTTTGGAACTCACAGAGCACCCTGCCCACCTCCTCCTCCCTTCAGAGGAAACCTATGATATCCCAGGACAAAGGAAGTTCCATCCACTTAAGGGGAGCCCCTACCCTTGGGACTAGGTCATCTTGTCAGACAATGAGAGAGTCACCAGAATGAGAGCAGGAGCTTGGACCAGTTGACCTCTTGAGTTCTGATCTCTAGGGTTACAGGACCTCACACCCAGCACCTTTCTCTAGTGGTTCATTGCAGGGCAGGACTGGGAACTCACAACCCACAAGATCTTCACAGACAGGCGACTAACGTGCAACTAAGATACAGATGTCTCCTTGGGGTGGCCTTTAAGGAACTAGCCCATTTCCTTCAAGGTGATCAACATCCCTATCTTTCCCTCTTTCTCACCTTCTTCATACTGGGTTTTCTTTGGGCCGTGTTACTAGCATAACTCTTCTCATTAATATTATTTTTAAAAAAGAAAAGTTGGTGGAGGATGGGAGGCAAGGGGTCCAGCTACAATGGTAATCGGCTCGACAGTATAAGATGGCGGCACATTGACAGTTTACTTTAAGTGGCCCAATTAACATAACAAATGATTCACCAAAAGTTCTGAAGGCATTGTGTTGATTAATGCAATTTATCTTGCAAACTAGCAGCAGAAGGCTGAATCGCTGCTAATGATTATTATATACATTTATACACATTATGTACATTCTGCCTCTTCTCTAGGAAAAAAAATTCCTCTCGCGGGTACTTCTATGTTTGCGCTCTCGATGAAGAAAGCCCTGAGCCTGTCCTCCTCTGTGATTCAGAGCTGGGGTCTAGATTCTGGCCTGGTCTTCCCAATCCTACCTCCAGCCTGTCTGCCGAGGCCCCACCTCCTAGCCTGTAGGGGGTGTAAGCAGGTCACGGTAAAAGTACCACTAGTAATAGAAGTAGTAGTAACAGCATTTACTGAATGCTCACTTTGTGCTGTGCACACTACTAGACAGAATAATTAAGTAACATGTTCCCCTTTTTAAACTGTATTTGTTAAATGCTTACTATGTTCTAAGCTCTAGGGTAGATACAAGTGAATTCGGTTGGATACAAATCCTGCGGGGCTCATTGGGCATGTTCCTTGCCCTTGAGGATCTTACATTCTAAATGGGGAGACAAATATAAGAATATTTAGAAATAGAAAGGTCAAAAATAAATGAACAGAGCAGAGCATATAAACGGGTTTATATGTGTTGAAGATGACTGAAGGGATGATATGGCTCAGGGTTCTGGGAAATTAGCAGGCGGAGGTTGTTGGAGAAGGTGGGAATTTAGGTGGGATTTGAATGTGGGGAGAACTGTGGTCTGTTTGAGTGGGGAGGGAGGGAGCTGCAAGCTAGGAGACTAATTTGAATCAGAGGATGGTGGTGGGAGATTGGGAATGAGGTGCATATAGAAGTTTGGTCTCAGAGGAATGAAGACAGCCTGTTGGGGAATAATGGGTGAAGGGAGCAGATAGGTATGGTGAGGCTAGTTGGTGGAGAGCCTTGAGCCTGACACAGGAAGCCAGTGGAGGTTTTGAGGAGAGAAGAGATATGGGCCGAGTGATGCTTCAGGAAGATGATCTGTGCAGCAGTGTGTAGTTTAGATGGGAATGGGGAAGAGTCTGGAGGCGGAAAGACCCATGAGGAGGCTGATGCATTAGTCTAGCTGAGGCAGGATCAGAGCTTGGGTGGTAGCAGTTTGGGTGGAAGGGAAGGGGGACAATCCAGGACACAGGCCCAGTCTTCAGAAAGAAGTGTCAGCTATGTGGAAAGGTTTTATTCACAGAAGACTAACTCTTAAATTATGAAAAAATCCCAGCAGGAATACAATTTGAAGCCTCTGTGTTAAATAACCCAGTGTAAATAACACGGTGTGGACTAAACAGTATTCAATAATCCAGTGTAAACAATGCAGTGAAAATGGTACAGTCTTAACTCCCATTAATAGCCCAGTGTAAACAGCATAAAGTCCCTGTGTTAAACAGCCTCATGTAAACAGCAGTATAGTCCCTAGCTGGAATCAATCCATCATTAGCATTTATTAAGCACCTACCCTGTCCTGAGCACTGAATTAAACACTTGGAAGGATACAATAGAATTAGTTATACTGAGACAATGGGAATAGCCTAGTGTAATTGATACTTGAGAACTCCAGGGCTTGATGTCCCCTAGGGGTTCTAACTTTTTGGGACCCAGGGCCTAAACTCTAGGGAGAAGAGATAACTTAAATTGCCAAAGATTGCTCTATCTCTCCAAAAATGAGGTGCTCCTTGAATTATTATTATTATTATGGTATTTGTTAACACTTACTATGTGCCAGACACTGTACTAAGTGCTGGGGTGGATACAAGCAAATTGGGTTGTACACCAGCCCTGTCCCAAATGGGGCTCACAGTTTCAATACCCATTTTACAGGTGAGGTGACTGAGGCTCAGAGAAGTGAAGCAACTTTCCCAAGGTCATACAGCAGACAACAGGCATAGCCGGGATGAGAACTCATTACCTTCTGACTCACAGGCCCATTTTCTATCCACTTCACCATGCTGCTTCTCACACTGTGTCAGCAACTCCTAAGCAACTAAGCAAAGACATCCAGCAACATGATGGAGAGCCTTGAACCCGACTGTAAAGAGTTTTTGTTTGATGCAAAGAGACATAGGGAGCCAGTGGAGGGTTTGAAGAGAGGAGAGATGTGGAGAGATATTCCAGGAGAGTTATTAGATGTCTACAATGCCCACGGAGGCTGCTTCCTAAGCTTTTCCGACTGGTTAGTCAGTCAGGGAGTCAGTCAATCGTATTTACTGAGCTCTTACTGTGCGCAGAGCACTGTATTAAGTGCTCGGGAAGGTACAATACAATGTAACAGACATATTCCCTGTCCACAACAAGCTTATAAGCTTCCTTCTAAAGCAGGAAGTTGATTCCTTCCAGGTGAAACTAGCCACTACTCTGATCTTCCAGATTTGACTTACAATGCTCAACTCATGAATTCTGAGAAGGTTTTGAGTTGGCAAAGAAAACCCTCTTCCATACAGGGGAGAAACTCCCAAAGTCCATCAGCCACTTCAGGAGAAAACCCAGCCAACTGGACAGCTTTCAGGCAGCCTCTGGGAATGGCCAGGAATTTCCAAGAACCTAGTAACTGCATGGCTTTAGTCAGGCTCCATGGACAACTGTCTCTGCCCCTCTAGACTGTAATCACCTTGTGGTCAGGGAATGTGTCTGCTAACTCTCTTGTATTGTACTCTCTTGGGAGTTTAGTACAATGCTCTGCACATACTAAGTGCTCAATAAATACCACTGATTGACCAACTGACTGGCTGAAATCCAGCAACCCCATTTGCAGAATGAGTCCTTAAAGGAGTCTTACTTTCTGCTGGTCCATCTGACCCTCCTCCTGGCCCTTCTTCACATCATCCTTCTCCTTCCCTGAGCCTCTCCCTTTTTTTCTTCCTCTTCTGCCTTCTTCACTTCCTTCCTCTTCCTCATGCTTCTCCCTCTTCCACCTCCTCCTCTCCTTTCTCAGTCTCTTTCTCTTCCTCCTCTTTCTGCTCCTCCTTTTCCTCTCCCTCTTCCTCCTTCTCCTCTTTTTTCTCCTCCTTCTCCTTCCCTCCCTCTTCTCCTCCATTTCCCATTTCTCTTCTTTTTCCTCTTCCTTCTTTTCCTCCTCCTCCTCCTCTCCTTCCTTCCTCTTCCATTTCCTCTTTCTCTGAAACTTTACTTGTCCAATCTCTTGCCCACTCTTGGACACTCCTGCCCCCTTGTGTCTCAGAGGAGACATTCAAGCAAAAAAGAGATTCTCCCCATCACAGAGGGTTGGGGAGGGTCAGAGAGGAAGCTGGGTGGCTAGGCCTCTCTGGCTACCTTGGGGCACTTCAGGGGAGAGGGGTCAGGTTGGGGATGAGCCTGGATAATCTGGTCTTTTTTTCCCTCCTGCTCACTGGCTCTGGGAGTCCTCTAGAGTGTAAGCCTGTGATGGACAGAGAATGGTTCTGTTATGTTGTGCGCTTCCGAGTGCTTACTACAGTGCTCTGCAAACAGTAAGAGCTCAATAAATATGACTGACTGACTGATGTTGGGAGAGAGTGGTGGGGGAGAGAGGTAGGGCAGAGAGACAGAACTGCTTTTCAGAATTTAGGAACTGCTTTTCTGGTAGCAGACCAGAAGACCAGGTGGAGTGGTGGGTAGGGAATGTGCCTACTCTCACCCATTATATAGGGCTTTCCCCCTAGTAATTACAAGATTTACATAGCTTGGAAGCCAGAACTGCATGCAAAATTCCTCATTATTCATTCATTCACTGTCATATTTACTGAGCACATACTGTGTGCAGAGCACTGTAGTAAGTGCTTGAGAGAGTACGATACAGAAATAAACAGGCACATTCCCTGCCCACAACGCTCTCACAGTCCTGATGAGGCCCAGGATTCAGCTGGCTGCTGTTGCACATTGAACCAATCATTAATGGCCTAGAGGATAGAGTGCAGGCCCATAAGTCAGAAGGACCCAGGTTCTAATCCCCACTCCACCACTTGTCTGCTGTGTGACCTTGGGCAAGCCACTTCACACCTCTGTGCCTCAGTTACCTCATTTATAAAATGAGGATTAAGACTGGGAGCCCCATGTGGGATAAGGACTGTGCCCAACTTGATTAGCTTGTATCTACCCCGGTGCTTAGAACAGTGCATGGCACATAGTAAGTGCTTAACAAATACCATTTAAAAAAAGGATCAACAAAGAGGCAAAAAGTCCTTTTCTGAGTCAGGACTGATAGCTCCAGGCCCATCATCACGAAGCTGTAATTTGGATTATATTTCCCTAGGTTCATTATAAGACGCTAACTCACATCGCAGCTCATCTGCCGTTTTTCAACTCATAATTTCAGTTTTATGAGGTCCAGCAGTTTATCCCCATCTTCATGGCATTTCACTACCCGGAGGAGCTGTGTCATCTGCAAATTTGGAGAGTTCACTGAATGTTCTTCCAGATCATTTATGAAGGTGATAAACAAAACTGCTCCTAGCACAAATCCTCTAAGAATTTCACTCTTTACACCCCTCCACCTTTAAAAATAGCTATTTACCCCCAACACTATGTTTCCTGTATCTAAGCCAGTTCTATTCCTCACTGCATATTTCTGCCAATCCTATGATTACTCAATTTTAAAAATACACACCCAGCATAATCTCCGGAAGCCGTCTGTAAATGGGCATTACATGGACAATCTTGTAAATTAGAAAGCAAGCTCCTTGAGGGAAGGAATTCTGTCTACTAACTCCATTATACTCTACCAAGTACTTAATATAGTGCTTTGCACAGAGTAGATATTCAGTAAATATTACTGATTAATTGACAATTGCCCAGTCCTCCATTTAGTGTCTTTTTTTAATAACAGGTTGCACTTCACCAGGAGTTCCTCAGACCCCCCTCTGAATTCCTTCAGGTAATTGCTGTGTCCTTAGTACAATGCTCTGCACACAGTAAGTGCTCAATAAATATGATAGAGTGCATGAATGAATGAATAAAGTAAATGTCACTCCCTAAGTGATTTACTATACTTTTTTCTGTTTATTTTCTTCCCATTGCATGGTCTCAGAGATGCCATTTTCATCATGGGACTAAGTAGCCACCAAATGTTCCCATGCACAGTTACTATCTGGGCTTCTTGTAGCAGTGGTGTTGATGTAGAAACATTTGTGTATTCGGGCTTTGGCATTTGCCAATTCCCACATCAGCTGGCTTCTTGGCTTGAAGAGCAGTTGGATATGCCCTCATTATTTTTTCCATGCCCTGTTTGATTGTCTCCAAACCCTCATCCCTCCTACTCCACAACTGAAGCCCCTTGACCTTTAGAAACTTTCCTCCCTGGAGTTGGGGCAATCCAAGTCTTGTGCTTTTCCCAATTCACTGACTTCCTCCTTTTGAATCTTTAGTGCCAGGATCCCAGCATCTCTTGAGTTCAGATATGTTCTCCCACATACTTAGTACAATGCTCTGCCTATAGTAAGCCCTCAGTAAATACTGTTGATTGGTTGATGGGTGCATTTTTGGATGTTATTTCAACAACCACCCCAGGTGAAGACAAATGGAGAATGAGGATCAAAGCCAGACACGAGACCTCCAACCCAGACTTCTCTTCCTGCCCCATTCTCCGTGCATTTCTTTGCATGGATGGGTCCTGAAAGGACTATGGCTTCATCAACATCCTGCTAAAGGATTGGGTTGGAGCATGCTTTTCTAAAAAGCTTCAAGGGCAGCCCACTGCCTACCCAGAGGACATTATGTTAACACAATGCAGCATTAAGCATCACCTTCTCTTTCCTGTCTTCTCATTTTGGTCCCTGGGGATCTTCCACCAGCAACCCAATTTCATTTCTTGCTGGTAGGCTGGAATGTGCCTGTGTATTGTTATATTGTACTCTTTTAAGTGCTTAGTACAGTGCTCTGCACACAGTAAGCACTCAATAAATATGATTGATTGACTGACTACCCTGTATTTTGGTCCAATTAAGGAAACAGGATGTTTTTTAAAATGATATTTGTTAATGCTTACTAAGTGCCAGGCACTATAAATTCTAAACTAACCATATGAGTCCCACCTGGGACTCACAGTCTTAATCCCTAGTTTATAGTTGATGTAACAGAGGCACAGAGAAGTGAAGTGAGTTACCCAAGTCACATAGAACAGACAAAGTGGCAGAGTTGGGATTAGAAGGCATGTGCTTCTGATTTCTGGGCCCATGCTCTATCCATTATGCTGAGCTGCTTCTCAAAGGACTTGTGACCTTTGGGGGTAGTGGGGAGAAAGTATGGCTGGTCTTAAGATAGAGGACATGTAGACATTTGTGACAACATATGCATTACGGGTAATGGAATGATATCGTGCACATCAATAGCGGAAGTCCATCAGAGTCCACCTGAACCTAAGGAGTTTCTCTGAGGACATCTGTGACTGGCTCCCTGCCACTCGGAGCCACTTGCCACTTATTTCAGTATTGAATTTTCCCTAGCGCTTAGTACAGTGCTCTGCACACAATAAGTGCTCAATAAATATGAACTTGGAGGTGGGAGTTGAGACGGAGGGAGGTTGGGTGCTTCAAATGAAAATGGCACACACAAAAGTGACAGTACCAAATCTATGCTGGGCATGGCTGAATACTGGACTGCCTGGTGTAAAACCAGGTGATGGCCACCCGAGGGGAAAAGGAGAAGGAAGAGGGATACTAGGAAGTGAGACAAAGAAGAAAGAAGGAAGGAAAAACTGGAGATGATATTCCTCATCCAGAAATAGCTTCTATTTACCTCAACTTGGGACTTTTGGTTAACGTGTAATAGTAGAAGTAGGAGGAGTAGAGATAGTAGTAGTAGTAGTAGTAGAAGCAGCAGGCATAGTGGATAGAGCAAAGGCTTAGGAGTCAGAAGGTCATGAGTTTTAATCCTGGCTCCGTCACTTGTCTGCTGTGTGACCTGGCAAGTCACTTTGCTTCTGTGTAGCTCAGTTCCCTCATTTATAAAATAGGGATCGAGACTGTGAGCCCCACGAGGGACAGGGACTGTATCCAACCCAATTTGTTGGTATTTACCCCTGCTCTTAGAACCGTGCCTGGCACATACTAAGTAAATACCATAATAATAATTATTAGTAATAGTAATATTGGTGGAAGTAGTGTTAGTAGGACTAGAAATGAGTAGTAGTAGCATTAATAGCCTGGCCTAGTGGAAAGAGCACAGGCTTGGGAGTCAGAGGATCTGGGTTCTAATCCCAGCAACAACAACTCATTTGCTCTGCAACCTTGGGAAAGTCACTTAACTTGTCTCTGCTTCAGTTCCCTCACCTGAAAAATGGGGAGTCAATATCTGCTCTCCTTCCTACTTAGACTGCCGGCCCCATGTGGGACCTGATCATCTCGTACCTACCCCACTGCTTAATACAGTGGTTGCCACATAGTAAGCATGTAACAAATACCACAGTCATCATTAGTATAATTAGTAGTAGCATCTATGATAGTTGTAGTAGTAATGAGCATCTACTTGGTACGGTGCAAGGCACTTGGGAAGTAGAGACTAAGAAAATGATGTATTCCACCTACTCATGAAACAGAAACTCCTCACCATCAGCTTTAAAGCACTCAATCACCTTGCCCCGTCCTACCTCACCTGGCTACTCTCCTACTACAACCCAGCCCACACACTTGGCTCCTCTAAAGCCAATCTCCTCACTGTACCTCAATTTCATCTATATCTCACCACCGACCTCTCGCCTACATCCTGCCTCTGGCCTGGAATTCCTCCCTTCTCATATCCAAAAGTGAATAGTCTCCCCGCCTTCAAAATCTTACTGAAGGCTCATCTCCTCCAAGAGGCCTTCCCTCAGTAAGCCCCACTTTTCCTCATCTCCTACTCCCTTCAGCATCACCCTTTGCTCCCTTTATTCGTCCCCCTTTCAGCTCCAAAGCTCTTATGTACATATCTGTAATTTATTTATTCATATTAATGTCTATCTCCCCATCTAGACTGTAAGCCCTTTGTGGGCAGGGAATGTGTCTGTTGTATTGTTACATCGTACTCTACCAAGCACTTAATACAGTGCTCTGCCCACAGTAATGGCTCAGCAAATAGGATTGAATGACTGATGGACTTATACCCTGCCCACAAGTAGCTTCCATTCTACCAATAATTTGGAAGCCCAGTGAGCAAAGACAGAAGAAGGGATGGGAGAGGCAAGAGAGGGATGGAGGGGTCGGGGTAGAGATTTGGGTCAATAAGCAAGATGCTACAAAATGCCTGCTGCTACTGCGAGGGATCCAGACCAGAGTTGTGTTTCTCAGTTCCCCCCAGACCACACCCAAAATCCCCCACCACTCCACTATCCAGGTCTTACTTTAAAATACTCTTCATCCACACCAGCTTCCTCCAGAATCCATCCCCTGGCCACCTCAGCCCTGGCCCCAAACCCGGGAGAGTTGCTTCTCTTGCATTTATTCACATAACACTTAGCACTTAGTACAGTGCTCATGTGCAGAGTACAGTACTTTGCACAAAGTAAGTGCTCAATAAATATTACTGAATGAATGAATAGCACCCACCATTTGTAAAACCTGTGCTCAACACACAGAAAGTGATCAATAAATACCAGTGATAATGATGATAAGGAGCTGCACAGAGATAAGTGTAGGGGAGGCATGCTACCTGTTCCCCAGGGAGCTCAAGGATCAGCTTACACTTTACCCTGCTTATCTCCCCATCCTGCTTGAGCTTGGGAAGCAGTGTGCTGTGTGACTTTGGCTAAGTCACTTAAGTTGTCTGTGTTTTAATTTCTTCATCTGTTGAATGAGGATTCTAAACCTGTTCTCCCTTCTACAGTGACTGCTGTGTGGGGCGGGGACTGTGTGCACTCCCAGGAATGGGGAAAATAGCTTAAATACGGTGCGAGAAGAGGGTCAGGGGTGATTAGGAGGAAAGTCCCTGGTAAGAAGAGAAGAGAGAAGATGCAGGAAAGAATCAGCACAGGCTAGGGGAAAGAACAGGGGCCGAGAGTCATTTTTTGCTCACTGTCCTTGGGCAAGTCTTTCTGTATGCCTCAGTTACCTCATCTGTAATGTGAGTATTAAAGCTGTAAACCTTATGTGGGGCAAGGGACTTTGATCCACCCGATTATCTTGTATCTATCCCAGTATTCAGTACAGGAATTAGAACATAGTAAGTGCTTAACAAATACCACTCAAAAAAAAAAAATCTACTCTGCCCCACCCACATTTTCAAAATTTTATCTTCTCCTTCCTTACCCTTTCCCCACATTCTTAATCTCTCTTGGCTATTTGTTGTCAGAAGGCATGCACTGTCTTCCCCCCCACAGAAAACATAGAAAGCATAAGACTCCAAGAATCAACTGGAGGAATGGATGATAGTTTAATCCCCTAAAGCTCGCTGTCTGACTCCTTTTGGGCCTCTACAGCCATAAGCATGGGTCTGTGAGTCAGAAGGTCATGGGTTCTAATCCCAGCTCTGTCACTTGTCTGCTGTGTGACCTTGGGCAAGTCACTTCACTTCCCTGGGCCTCAATTACCTCAACTGTAAAATGGGGATTGAGAATGTGAGCCTCACTTGGGACAGGAACTGTGTCCATCCCAATTTGCTTGTATTCACCCCAGTGCTTCGTACAGTGCCTGGCACACCGTAAACGTTTAACAACTACCATAAATATTATGATGATTATAAACTCCTTAAGAGCAGGTAGCATGTCTACTTCTTTTCCCATATACTTAGTACAGTGCTCCCTGCCCACAGTAAGTGCTCAATTTTCAAATATCACAGCTTGATTGATTTTTATGACAGGGTCCCCACTGATAGCATGGTCTTGATGGGGAGGGTTGAGGGAGGGACCCTTAGCGCTTTGCATCACTTAAGGCTCTGAAATTTGGCGTGTCCATTGTCTCCTGGCTGCCAAAGCTTCAAAGAAACTCTAATTGGTGGTCTACTGTCCTCACCCCTGAGAGTGAGGGCAGCCCTGGGTTAGCCCTTATGTACATAGCTACAAATTACACATTAAAAATGATTTATTGATATTAATGTTAGTCTCCCCCTCTAGACTCCAAGCTCTTTTTTAAAATGGTATTTAATCACTTACTATGTGCTAGGCACTATACTTAGCACTGGGGCAGATGTGAGATAATCAGACTGGACACCGTCCATGTCCCATATGGGTCTCACAGCCTTAATCCCTATTTTACAGGTGAGGCAAAAGGCACAGAGAAGTGAAGTGACTTGCTTAAGAACCCAACTCATTGTGGGAAGGGAACATGCCTAACAACTCTGTTGTAGTGTACTTTCCCAAGTGCTTAGTACAGTGCTCAGTGCATAGTAAGTGCTCAATAAATACCATTGATAATGATAAGCTGCACAGAGAGAGGCATAGGGGAGGTGTGTTACCTGATCCCCAGGGAGCGCAAAGATCAGCCCACATTTTACCCTGCTTATCTCCCATCCTGCCTGAGCTTGGGAAGCAGTATGCTGTGTGACCTTGGGCAGGTAACTTTACTTCTTTACTTCTCTGTGCTTTAATTTCTTCATCTGTTAAATGGTGATTCTAAACCTGTTCTCCCTTCTACAGTGAGTCCTATGTGGGACAGGGACTGTGTGCAATCTGATTACCTTGTACCTACTCCGGTGCCGTGTTTGACATAGTATCAAGCATAGTAATCTATAGTAATCAATATTATCATCAGAGGAGGAGGAGGAGGAGGGGAAGAAAGGAGAAGGTCTGCCTCTTTCCATCATACAGGGGGAGAAACTGTGTCCCAGAGAGGGTGAGAGGCCCAGCACATTCATTGGAAATGAATATATCTATAATTCTATTTCTCTACTTTGATGCTATTGATGCCTGTCTACTTGCTTTGTTTTGTTGTCTGTCTCCCCCTTCTAGACTGTGAGCCCATTGTTGTATAGGGATTGTCTTTGTCTGTTGCTGGATTGTACTTTCCAACATCTTAGTACAGTGCTCTGCACACAGTAAGTGCTCAATAAATAGGATTGAATGAATGAATGAACCAGAATGGGCCTCAGTTCAGGAAAAGATCAATCTCTTCCTCCACCTCCTTGTCCTTTTCTTTTTTCTCCTTCTCCTCTCCTCCCGCTTTCAACCTTATCCCATTCCCTAGCTCACTTGAGAAACCAACAAAGACATGGCAAAAAAAACAGGAAAAAAAAATCTTAATTTTCAAACCAAGGTCTCAAACACTTTGTCTCACTTGGAAAAGAGCTTCCAGTGCCCTGGGCCTTCTCACAGATGTGGCCTCTGAATGAGTTTTTGACATTGTTTTGTAAGCATGCCAAAAGTCTGTCCTGCTGCTCAGATCATTTCTGTAATTTCTGTTTGTGATCGGCGTCCTTGAAAATAACATTTATGCCCGCTGAAGATTTTACCTGCAGAGAGAGGGAGCGTTCCAATAGAGAAACCCATTTGGTGCCCAACGTCTCTCTGTGGTTGCTGCACTGCAGTGTGTGTGTGCGTCTGCATGTGTGTCTGTGTGTGTGGACGTGTGTGTGTGAGCTTGTGCTGAGATCCCAAGCTGGTGCTCAGGGGGACCTGGGTTGATGGGTGGGGAGGGGACAGGAGGGGAAGGACATGAACTGACACAGTCCTGTGGGGTGTGTTGGGGATTGTTGACCTCAGCCACTCTGGTAAAGCCATCCTGGGGAGATTTGTGCTTAGGAATCACTAACGCATGTGACAGGGTATGGTCTTTTTTAGTCAAAACACCTACACTCATCTCTCACAAAAAAAACAAAACACAGATGCTGAGACACACACACACTCAAACATGCACACAGTCTCACAAAGACACAACCTCAGTCACCTCACACAGGGGTGGACACAGTCATCCACCCAAACTCCCCCTACCACATACACACACACACGAATACACCCAACCACCCATATCCACCCACACTCCCCCTACCACCCACCCCGAAAACACACACATACACGTTTTCACACCCACCCACTGACATCCACCCACATGCCCCTCACTATACATACACACACGCACACACCCCTACCCTATCATCCATCTGTCTGGCTTCTTTTCATCCATCTGTCTGGCTTCTCCCTGCAAGTATTACCTATCAAAATGAAATGGACATGGTGCAGTCCAGAGAGTCCCAGGGCCCAGGCCGGGGGATGGACAGAAACAGACCATCGGAGCTCATTTAGGACACCGGAGCTGACGCTCATTGGCCCTGATCCCGCAGCCCCGAAGCCTGGTGGATATATCTTCCCTCCACCTTGAAGCACCTGAGAGCTGGCTCCTCAAAGGACCCACCCCCCATCCCTGATGACTCTGTTCTCTGCGAGGCCTGGCCCCACCTCCAAATCCTTTCAAGAACAACTGTGCTAATTAGTTGATGGAGGTGGTCTAATTGGCTGCCGACACCCTCTTAATTCAAGCCTTCCCCGGTTTGACTTGAAACAAGCCCTGGAATGGTTCTCCCACCATACTTTACCTGCTGCTCACCAGAGGCAGATATATATATATATATATATGTATATGATGGCATTTGTTAAGTGCTTACTACATGCCAAGCACTGTTCTAAGCATAGTCAGGTTGTCCCACGTGGGGCTCACAGTCTTAATCCCTATTTTTCAGATGAGGTAACTGAGGCACAGAGAAATTAGGTGATTTACCCAAAGTCACACAGTTGACAAGTGGCAGAGCCAGGATTAGATCTCTGACTCCCAAGCCCGTGCTCTTTCCTGGTCTTTGGGTGATAGTTTGGAAATTAATTTATCCTCCTCCTCATCATATTCCTCCTCTGACATCTTCTCTTCCTCCTCCTCCTCCTCAAGTGCCCCTTCTAAGAATCAACCATGACCATGTGTGTGCTGGGGCATAGAGTGCCTATGAATGATCTTCTCACTCTGTCCTGGGCGAGAATGCAAGTACCCCCTTCCCCTCCCATTTTAGTGGAGGTCTTTCCTGAGCTATATGCTGAGTCTCTCTCTCCTCCTCCTGAAGGGCTTCTTGGAGGATGATCTCATAAGCCTCTCTCACACACTGGGGCATTTGTTTAAAATCCTCTCATTGTCTGTATGTGCCACTGCAGGGATCAATGGTATTTACTGAGAGCTTACCCTGTGCAGAACACTATACTAAGCACTCAGGACAGTAAAATACAATAGAGTTGGTCGACACTCTCTCTGCCCTCAAGGATTTTCCAATCCATATATCAACCATATTACTGAAAGCCAACTGTATGCAGAGCACTGTACCGAGTGATAAGAGGAGTACGATAGAATTTGTAGGCATAACCCTTGCCCTCAAGGAGCATATAATTTACAGGTAGCAATAATCATTATAACTGTGGTATTTGTTAAGCACTTACTATATTCCAAGCACTGGACAATGCACTGGCTTAGATATAAGTTAATCAGATCAGACACAATGGGGCTCCCAATCTAAGAGGAAGGGGAACCACTATTAAGTCCCCAGGTGAGGAAACTGAGACTCAGAGAAATCAGTAACTTGCCCAAGGACCACACAACAGCCAAGTGGTGGAGACAGGATTAGAACCCAAGTCCTCTGACTCACAGATAGAAGGAAGCTGGGAGGTGGATAGGTAGGCAGGTGAGTGCTGGAGTGATAAGGCAGGCATCCTTCTAGACAGTAAGCTCATTGTGGGTGGGGAATGTATGTATCAACTCTGTTATATTATATCCCAGGCGCTTAGCACAGTGCCTGCGCGCAGTAAGTGCTCAATAAATACCATTGAGTGGTTGTGTGATTGATGTGGAGGGGCTAAGAGGATGGTCCAGTCGAGCAAACTCAGGCTCAGGAGAAAGGCCACTCCTCTATCCCCCCACTCTCCCATTTCGGGAGGTCAGTGTCTGACTGGGAAAAATCTCAGCCCCCTCCAACATGGCGCATTGCAGCCAGAGCTATGGACATAGCTTCTGAGAGATAAATCAAAACTACTCCAGGGAACAGGTAGGCTGAATAGAGAAGGTTGAAGGTTTATTCTTTCCTTTCCCTTTCTGCTCTCCACGTAATTAAACTCTGGACATTATGAAAGGGATGATCTGATAGCTGGAAATTACTTCGCCAGCATCTACAGCGTAAGCCTCGATGGGCACGCCACCCCTCCCTTCCTCCCGCACTCCCGGACAGAGCCAACCCCCGGCTCACCTGTGGGAGGGAGTTGAGGAGGAGAGGGTTGGGAGCGCAGCGCTAGAGCAGGCAGTAACCATATGGCTGTCCAAGATGGGCATCTGGGTCCTGGGGGGTGGGTTCTGGGGAGTTTATGCCCTCTGCCCTGCTTTCATTTACCTCAGGAGCAGCTCTGGCTACTTCTGAGGGGACCCCATTGCCTCCTGTATATTATAAGCTTCTTGTAGGCAGGGATTGCATCTATCTACTCTTTTGGATTGTACTCTCCCCAGCGCTTAGTAGAGTGCTCTGCACACAGTAAGTGCTCAATAAATGCTATCGATTGATTGGTTGGGCCTGTGGCTAGGCCGGTCAGCCTTCATCCCATCAGCATGGTGGACGCAAATGTAATAATAATAACACCTACTGTAATACTTGTTAAGTGTTACTATGTACCAAGTGCTGTACTGAAAATGAGGGTAGCTATAAGTGGTTTGGATGCAGCCAATGCTGGGCTACCAGTCTAAACAGAGGGAGAAAAGGTGTTCTCTCCCCATTTTTACAAATGTGGAAACTGAGGCCCGGAGAAGCAATGCATCTTTCTATCTGATGTGGTGAGACTATTCATCTCCTGTTCCGCATCCCTCCCCTTCTGTTTAGTTTCCAAGGCAAGACCCCCTCCTCTGGGAAGCCATTCATGATGAAACTTGCCCCTGCACACTCTTCCTCTCTCCAGAACTGTCGCTGATCGATACACACTTCCACTAATAATAATGTTGATATTTTTAAGTGCCTACTATGTGCCGAGCACTTCTCTAAGCGCTGGGTAGATACAGGGTAATCAGGTTGTCCCATGTGAGGCTCACAATCTTAATCCCCATTTTACAGATGAGGTAACTGAGGCACCGAAAAGTTAAGTGACTTGCCCAAAGTCACACAGCTGACAGATAGCGGAGCCGGTATTAGAACCCATGACCTCTGACTCCTAAGCCTGGGCTCTTTCCACTGAGCCATGCTGCTTCTCTAAACACCCTCATTCTCAGGCTGGGTCTGTCTGTTCCTGTGGCTGGGGTCCATCGGTCTGCTCTCCCCTTTCTACCTGGAAGCTGCTTAGGGCAGGGTGTCTGTCATTCACACTGATGCCACACACCAGGAAAGTGGCTTTAAGTGTTATGCTATGGTCCCTGACCTGCACTGGACTCACAGACCTGGAGGGAGGGAGAACAGGTTGTCTATCTGCATTTTATATATGTGGAAAATTCTGAAGCAAAGAGTTAAGTGATTTGCACACAGCAGGCAAGTGGGAGAGGCAGAACTAGAATCTGGGTCTCCTGACTTTCAGCCCCATGGTCTTTTCACCAGGCCTTACCATTTTAGGGCCCACTTATGGCTAAAGAAAAAAAAAGATGCACTTGAATTTGAGAGGTAAAGAGGATGTTAAAGTCAACCTAGTTTTAGAGAAGCAGATTATTTATTGTTGTATTGTAGTCTCCCACGTGTTTACTACAGTGGTCTGCGCACAGTAAGTGCTCAATAAATACAAATGAATGAATGAATGAATGAATGAATGAATGAATGGTGACTGGCTTCAAGGCTCGGGAGCCACTGAAAACAACTCAGTGGTGTGGACTCAGAGGTGAGAAGTGGCTTAGCTTATTGGATAGAGCATGGGCCTTGGAATCAGAAGGAAGTGGGTTCTAATCCCAGCTCCACCAGTTGCCTGCTGTGTGGCCTTAGGCAACTATTTCACTTCTCTGGGACTCAGTCACCTCATCCAGAAAATGGGGGTTAAGGTAGTGAGCCCCATGTAGGCCTTCAACTGTGTCCAACCTGAGTAGCTTGTGGCTACCCAAGCACTTAGTACAGTCCTTGGCACATAGGCAAGTGCTGACAAGTCCCTGGCAAGTGCTTAACAAGTACCTTAAAAATATAAAGTGAGCAAATTCTTGGGCCGGCAAGAGGGGGCAGCCTCTTTGGTGGGGACTTGGAAAGGGATCTGTTCTCAGGCAAGGGATGAAGGAGCATTGACTCTTCATGGCTGATAGTGTGGGAGAGTGATCCCTCTTCTAGGGGACTTGACCATCCCCTCAGACTTAAATTCCGACTCCTGGCTCCACATCCAGCCTCTTCTGCAGACCAACTGAGGCCCTCTCAACCCCTTGGCTTTCCTAACTATCCAAGCAGATCTTTTGTGCTCCCTGTAAGATAATAATGTTGGTATTTGTTAAGCGCTTACTACGTGCAGAGCACTGTACTAAGCACTGGGGGAGATACAGGGGATTGAGGTTGTCCCACGTGAGGCTCACAGTCTTCACCTCCATTTTACAGATGAGAGAAATGAGGCCCAGAAAAGTGAAGTGACTTGCCCACAGTCACACAGCTGACAAGGGGCAGCCTCAGGGAGCTTTTGGAGAGGTAGAACATAGCCTAGAAGAAAGAACACAGGCCTCGGAGTCAGAAGACCTGGGTTCTAATCCTGACTCTGCCAGTAGCTCTGCCAATTGCTTACTATCTGACCTTCAGCAAGCCACTTAACTTCTCTGTTCCTCCTCAGAGGTAAAATGGGGATTCGATACATATTCTCCCTCCTACTTAAGACTGTGAACCCCATGTGGGACAGACTCTGACGGACCTGACTTGTACCTACCTCAACGCTTAGAACAGTGTTTGACAAATAGTAAGCACTTAACACGAACCATAAAACAAAACAAACTTGTCTGTGGTGTGACTTGAGCCAGTCACTTCATTGCTCTGTGCCTCAGTTCCTCACCTGTAAAAGATTAATTAATGGCATTTATTTAGCACTTATTGTGTGCAGAGCACTGTCTTAAGTGTTTGGAAAAGTACAATATAACAGAGCCCACAGTCACAATCCCTGTCCAGAATGAGTTTGCAGTTTACTCCAAACTAATTTCCCCTACTCCCCTCCCTTTTGTGTGACCTATGCCCTTTGCTCTGTACCCTTTAAGCACCTGATATTCACACCACCCTTATCTGTAATTTATTTTAATGTCTGTATCCTCCCAGGTAGACTGTAAGTTCCTTATGGGCAAAGATCTTGTCTACCCACCTTAAGGGCTTAGTACAGTGCTCTGCACATAGTGAGCACTCAATAAATCCCATTGATTGATTGATTTTTACAGATGAGAAAACTGGAGGACAAAGTGAATGTGAAAAACAACTGTGCCTGAACTGCTTATGTTGTATGATCCCAATGTTTAGTACCATGCTTAGCACATGGCAAGCCTTTTAAAGAAGATCATTATTATTATTATTATTACTACAATTAACAAAGTGGCTTATAGTTTTAGAGAAGCCTAGTGGAAAAAGTATGGGTCTGGGAGTCAAAGGACCTAGGTTTTAATCCCGGATTTGCCAGTTGTTTGCAGTGTGATCTTGGGCAAATTATCTAACTTCTCTGTGTCTCAGTTTTCTCAACTGTAAAATGGTGATTCAATCCTCCTCCCTCTTACTTAGACTGTGAGCTGCATTTGGGACAGGGACTATGTTCAACCTGACAAACTTATATCTACTCCAGTGCTTAGACCAGTGCTTGACACATAGAAAGTGCTAAACAAATACCATTAAAAAAAGTGGTTGAACCATCCTAAAACCAGGAAGGCAGACACCTAGGGATTACCATCTGGCTCCTTCAAGCATCCTGATGCCTCTCTTGGAGACAGAATCCTCCTGGACTGAATGGACCATGAGTTTGGCCCAGTTGTGAGCCTTAGGTGTTCTGGTTTGTTATTATCCCACTATTCCACAGGCAGTTCACTTACAGCTTTTATTGAGCTCCTACTGTGTGACAGCACTGTACTGTGTGTCTGGAAACGTACAACAGAAGTTAAAAATCACAGTCCTTCCTACTGAGGTGCTTCTAGCCTAAGGGAGGGCTAGGAGACCCAAATTACAAAAGGAACCCAGTTGTCTTATAGCACAAGATTAGCATTCTTGCAAAACTTTGCACTAAGGGAGCCAGGTTTGTGTACTTGTGCCTTTTATGAGAGCCGGGTGTGTGCATTTTCCAAAGGACATAACAGGTACAGAGAAGTTAAGCAATTTACCCGGTCACACAGTAGATGTGGTAGAGCTGAGATTAGAACCCAGGTCCTCTGACTTCCAGCCCTGTGCTCTTTCCATTAGGCCATGCTGCTTCTCTACAATACAAATGAATGAATTTCCAAAGCCCTGCTTGGTCATTCATTATACCCTCACTCTTTGGGATCTCAATTAAATCCCTCTTGCTGTAATGGAGGGTCATTCCTTCTCTTCACTGGAGGCAGAAGGCGCTAATGCTCTTTCTCTGGACACTAAGCCTAACAAGGAGATGGACTGGGACCAGCCAAAGTGGGGCTGGACCTCCCTCTTGACCCCCTTCTCCCACCCCCAAGCAATGGAACTGGCAGGTGCAGGAGGACCCAGCTTCAGGGATCTGGAAATAGCCTCAGGGTGTGTGCAGCCCTGGAGAAGATCAGCCCCTCCCTCCTTCCCCCACAATTAAGAACACACAAATTAATTTTGAAAATTGCTACACTCCTAAGTCAATTACTCACTAGATTGGAATAGGGGCTTTAGTGCCATAAAGAGTCCATTAGGAGAATATGGAGTCAGACTCATTATAAAAAACCCATAGGACAACTGTCCGCACCTCTGCCATAGAATCCACACACCTAACATCCCTGGCATCCTGGCATCCTCAGCGCCCAGCCGCTCTAGGGGCTGACTGACTTTACGCAGACCCTGATTGACTTCAGGCAGACCCTCAGGGGAGAGGAGAGCCTACTCTGTCTGAAGCAATCCCTTACACCCAGCTCATTCTAGTCAAGGTGGAAGATGTGGAGTGCACACTCCACATAAATGGGTTCCTTGACCCTCTTCTGGCACATGTGGATTGCTTGGCTGTCAATTATCCAGAGACCAGTCTGTGGATTATCAAGGTACCCTGGGTTCTCCCCTATTTCCCCCTATAAATTGGCCAAAGTTTCATTTGGGGGGGTGTGGGAGGCAGAAGGGATCAGCGAATGTCAAATAACACATTTTCAGTTATTGGTGGATTTTAGTTGTCCAGTCTGTTCCCACTATCCCACTCCACAGAGACAAGTAGTCAACATTTGGATGGGATTTGCCAACTGATAGGACTGACCATTCCTCAGGGTCTCTACCAATGGGATATATCAAGATTAAACTCTTCAGGAATGAGGAGAACAGTGGTGGTGTCAACTGTGATGGAAAGGTTCAGGTGGAGAGGAAGATGATAATATTAATAATAATCAAAATAATAATGATGATAGTATGATAATTTGCAGCACTTGACATGAGCTTGTTATGTGCTTTCTATATAACAAAGAACTGTACTAGGCATTCCATGTCTACACAGTCAGGTATGGAGGCCAGTTGAGCACATGGATCAAAGAAAGGGCTTTTTGCATGCCCCACATAGTTTTAACTATCAGATTTGGGTGAATGCCGAGAGAAACTGGGGTTAGAGGCTTACTACTGCTGAAGAAGAGAGAAACTAAATCTAATTTGTAGGGTTCTGTGAAGTGCTTTGAACATAATCTCATTACTTCTGACAACTCTCTTTTGAAATGATTTTAGGGACAACAGTTTTGAACTTCAGAGTAAACCTTGGCTATCAAGAGGGGGAGATTCTAAGACGACCATGGCCTGTTCCACCTACCAATAGATTGTAGATGGTAAACTTATTGTGGGCAGGGAATGTGGTTATTCTATTATTGCGTTCTGCTCTCCCAAGTGCCTAGTACAGTGCTCTGCACATAGTAAGTACTCAATACATACGATTGATTGGGGTTAATACAAGGTCATCAGGATAGACATAGTTCTGGCCCACATGGGGCTCAGAGCAGGGAATGAATCCCCTTTTTAGAGGAGGAACTTTAGACTGTAAATTCCCTCTAGATTGAAAGCTCCTTGTGGTCAGGGAATGTGTCAACCAACTCTTGTATTGTACTCTTCCAAGCACTCAGTACAGTGCTCTTCACACAATAAGTGCTCAAAAGATACCACTGACTGAATGATCAATTGATTAAAACTGAGGCCCAGAGAAGTTAAGTGACTTGATTGGGCCACATAGTAGGCAAGTGATGGGGCTGGGATTACCAACCAGGTCCTCTGATTCTGAGGCCTGTTCCCTTTCTCCTGGGCCATGCAGAAAGATGAGGAGGTATGTTTTGGACATACTGAGCTTGGAGAACTGTGGAACATCCATGTAGAGATGTTCTAGAGGCAGGAGGAAATAAGATTGCAGAGAAAGGGAGTTAGTGGTAAGGGATGTAGAACTGGCAGTCATCTGAATATAGATGGTAGTGTTTTCAGCTGAAGGATCACATGAGCTCCCTAATGGAGTGAGGTTAGAATGAGAAGGCACATCAAATAAGGCATTGTGGAACACCCAAACAGGGAATTTGATTACCAATTCTATATATTGTTATACTGTACTGTTCCAAGTGCTTGATACAGTGCTCTGCACATAGTAAGTGCTCCTATTTATTGATTGATTGATGTAAGGTCAGTGATAGGATTGGACATGGAGGAAGTGTGGGTGAAAGAAACTGAGAAGGAGTGGCTGGAGAGATAGGAGAACCAGGATAGGACTGTGTCAGTGAAACCAAGGTTTGATAATATATTCAGGTGATGGGGTGGTCCACAGTGTCAAAGGCAGCTGAGGAGTCTAGAAAGATTTGATGGAGTAGAGATCATTGGATTGGGCAAGAAGGAGGTTATTGGTGACCTTAGAGAGGGCTGTTTTGGTGGAGTGAAGAGGACATAAGCCAGACTGCAGGAGGTCAAGGAGAGAATTTGAAGAGAGGAAGTGGAGGCAACCGGTGTAGGTGATTCACTCAAGACGTTCGAACTGTTGGAGGCAGGAGATGGAGAGTGCAGCGGGATCCAGAGAGGATGTTTTTAGGATGGGGGTAACTGGCATGTTTGAAGGAAGAGGGGAAGGCAGAGAGTGGTTGAAGATAGCAGTCAGAGAGGAAAGAAGACTGGGTGTGAGTGTGTAGAAGGGATGGGTCAGAGGTTCATAGGAATCAGAGGTCAGAGGGGACAGAGATGCCAATTTTTCATTGTAAGGAAAGCAGTCAGGGATTTTGAGGGGCTGGGAACTGGAAGAAGACAGGCTTCAAAAAGCAAACAGGTTGGAAACTGCCAATGGATCTTTTTATCACTGAGCTGGGACACTCCCAAGTCTGAGAAAACTGAGGAGAGTGAGACTCCGAGGCTACCTCAAACAGCAGTGGGTGTGTTGGCTCCCTCCATCCCACTTGAAGGTGGGGGGACTTTGGAGATGGGCAGCCGTGAGAGTGGGTTGATTTTGAAAGCAGGTGGAAGAAATGAGAAAAGATGATGTAAGGAGGTGGGGGAGGTGGAGGAGTTGGTGAGGTCATCGGGAGGAAGAAAATGAAGGTGGGCATTAATGGCTTCAGGAGGGAGTCTGATGTCACAGGGATAATAATTGCACAGTTGTGTGTATGTGTTTGTATGTGTCTGTATGCATGTATGCATGCATGGATTTGCATGTATATGTGTTTGCCTTGCACCCTCCATTAAACTAAGGCACCCACACTGTATCCTCGTTCTGTTCTCCCTCAGCACCCAACCGGCAAGGCTGATGGGAAACTGACCCCATGGGAAACTGGGAAATTGACCCCACCCCTCATCTTTGCCTGTGCCAGCAGGGCCTGGCTTTTAATGCATAATTAACCAGTTAAACACCTTTATGAATTAACAATGCATCCATCCCTGGGGGAATCAGCAAAGTTCAAACCCACCCCTGGGGCCTGAGCCTGGAGCACAGGGCTCTCCCCTCCTCCTCCTCCCTTTCCTCCTCTTTATCCTGTGCTCCTCCTCTTTCTTCTCATCTTCCCCCTCCCTACTGTCAGCACACACTCCCTCTCCTGAGGAGACTTTATGCCAGCTTTGAGCAGTTGCAGAGGAAGAGGGCAATGGAGGAGCCACAGAAGCCATGGTTACAAAGGAACAATCATAGCATGCTGACATTCATTCATTCGTTCATTTATTCAATTGCATTTATTGAGCGCTTACTGTGTGCAGAGAAATGTACTAAGTGCCAACATCTGCAAAAGGATCTTTCCTCTAGGTCACGCTGCTTCTCTTCAGGGCTAAGCCTTGCTAGAAGCCACAGGGTTTCTTGTTATATTATTCTGTTCATTGTGCTATTGTCCTCTCCCAAGCACTTAGTACAGTGCTCTGCACATGCTAAGTGCTTCATAAATGCGACTGAATGAACTGAATGAATAAATGAATTTCTTCTTCACCAAGGCCCTCAGAGAAGTTGTCAGTAATATGGGATGAATCGAGAACCTGGAATTGAGATGGAATCATCCTCAACTAGAGGCTCTCGAAGGCTGGGAGTTAGGGTCTGGAGGCCAGCACACTGTCCCAGCTTGAGGTCCATCCTCAGTGCCTGAGGAGTTATCCATTGGAGTGGGAGGACCCCCTGTTTCTATGACTCCTGAGAACCAACAAGATTAGATGAGCTTCAGCTGCAGCAGGAGGAATGTAGGTTAGACTCCAAGAATCCAAGAATGGGGGAGAGGGGCTGTATATCGCTTTTTCTTAAAATATTTATGAAAAAGTAGCCTTCCTGTTTACTTGTCCCCTCATTCTAACTAAAGAGACAACAGAGGCACATGACACATTCCCTTCCCACAAGAAACTTACACTCTAACAGGAGAGACAGGCAGAAATAGTACACATGCATATATACACAAGTGCTGAGAATTGACATGGATTGATATAGAAATGCAAGCGAGGGCTGAAGTGTGGATAAAAATTGGGTACACATATTCAGGGATGGCTTGATGGAGGAGGTGGAGTGTTAGGAGGGCTTTAAAGGAGGTGTGGTGGATATGGCACCAGGAGGGGGATCTAGATCCTGGAGGGACCATGCTAGAAGGACTTGGAGAGGGCAAGTCTTGAGAGGGTTATGGGAAGGAGAAGAGTGAAGGCAGGGGAGTAGGGGTTAAGGAGAGTTGATCAGTAAAATGGACAGATCAGGTGGACACTGATGAGGAATCTTTGCTTGATGTGGAGGGGTATGGGCAACCAATGGATCCTCAGCAGCTGCTCTTTTCCCCTCCCTCTCTCCTTTCTCTTTCAATCAGTGAATCAATCACTGGCATTTATTGAGCACTTACTATGTACAGAACATGGTACTAAGTACTTGAGAGAGTACAACAGAATTAGCAGATACGTTCCCCAGTCATAACGAACATACAGTCCAGAGGAGAAGACATTAATATGAATAAATAAGTGGGAGGAAAGGGGAGAGGGGAGAGGGGAGAGGGGAGAGGGGAGAGGGGAGAAGGGAGAGAGAGAGAGAGAGAGAGAGAGAAAAGGCGCGTGTGCTCATCTCTTGGCTCTCTCATCAGACCATCACCCCATTGAATGCAAGGGGAAGCAGCATGGCCTAGTGGAAAGATCACAGGCCTGGGAGACCGAGGACCTGGGCTCTAATCCTAGCTCTGCCAACTGCTGGCTGTGTTACATCGGGCAAGTCACTTAACTTCTCTGTGACTCAGTTTCTTCAACTGTAAAATGGGCATTCAATACCTGTTCTCCCTCCTACTTAGACTTGGAGCCCCATATGGGACATAGACTATGTCCAACCTATTTAACTTGTACCTACCCTGGTGCACAACAATACCATTAAAAAAGAAAATCTTAGTCTTCCCCAAAATAATCAGGGCTCTGTGTGTGTGTGTGTGTGTGTGTGTGTGTGTGTGTCTCCATCTGGGTTCTGTTCCCTCCCAAGGACAGGAACTGCTTCCTTACTTTCTGTGTCTCCCCTGGGTGACATAGGGGTGCCCCAGCCAAGACCCTGTTCACAGATGGGACTTACTCCAGAGAGGTTGGGGCTGGGCTAGAGGGCTTCGGATAACCATCTTGCAGTTGCTCCAAGCATCCCGGCGCCTCTGTATGAGTCCAAGACCAAGCTGAAGGAGCCCCTGGCCCCATCCAAGATGGCCAATCACATGTGAGCCGATACTTTAATGCCCTGGAGGTTGTGACATTAATCAAATGGCAATTCTCTGCCACTCCCTTGGCACAAATCACCTCTCGTCAGGGACCAGAGAGGAGAAGCTGTGTGGACAGTCTGTCCAGTCCGCCATACTGCCTTTAGCTCAGGGATGTTTTCCAGCTCTGCTTCCTGCAGGGAGACTGGGGGGAGAGAGGTGAATGCACAGAACCAGGGGCCAAGGTTTTTGGGGGGAGAATTGTGATCTGGAGATGGGAAACCAGGAAGAGAGGGGTTAACTGTGTCATTTCAGAATTTCTCATTAGCAGACCAGACTCACAACCGGGGTGACAGCGCCATTAAATATGACAAAGTCTTCTTTAAAACACTGCTTGTGTGACTGGAGCGGGGCCCAATGACGGCATGATTTATCTCTACTGCTGGGTGAGGCCCCAGTCTTCCTCGATATTCCGTGTCCAAGCAATTATCCCTCATCCCCTCTCTGCAGTGGCCTCAGACAGCATGGCTCCAGCTTCCGAGCCAGCTCCAACATCCGGGGTTAGATCATCCGATCCCACTCCCCCCATCCTAATTTCGCCCCCACAACTCATCACCTACCCTGACACTCCTGTCCACAGTATCTTTGTCTCTTTACCTGACTTTCTCTCTGAATCTGCCCATTTTCCTCCAGCCCCCTCTCCCTCTGAACCACTCTCTATCCAGGGTACCACCCCTGCTCTTCACCTGTGGCCAGGTAGTTCATTCAATCCTATTTATTGCACACTTACTGAATGCAGACCACTATTGCTAAATGATTGGGAAAATACAATATAGCAATAAGCCAACACTTTCCCTGCCCACAATGAGCTTATAAACTAGAGGGGGAAACAGACATTAATATCTCAGAGCTGGAAGGGATTTTGAGAGGTCGGCTCATCGATTCCCTTGTCTCTGGGCAGCACACCCCCTTTCTTGTTTTTATTCTTGTCTTGTCTTATGCTGTTGAGTTGTCTCCAACCCATAGTGACACCATAGACACATCTCTCCCAGAATGCCCTACCTCCATCTGCAATTTTTCTGGTAGTGCATTCATAGAGTTTTCTTAGTAAAAATATGGAAGTGGTTTACCACTGTCCTATCCCACAAGGACTCAGGGGAGAGGAGATTATGAACCCTCCTTCAGCCACATCTCCTCAGCCTCTGACCCTACCTTAATTTCCTTAATTTCCTCTCCTTCAAATCTCCTCTTGACCTTCTACTGTCTGGCTTTTGAGCCCTTCATGCCACGGAGACTGCATTCTTTAAGGTCACCAATGACCTCCTTAGAAACAATTCCAATGGGCTCTAGTCCAACCTGATGCTCCTCCATCTCTCTGTTGCTTTGGACAGGATGGACCACTCTCACCTCCTAGAAGCCTTATCAGGACTCAGTTTTACTGACACCAGCTCACATGGTTTCTACCCTCCCACTCTGACTGTTCCTTCTCAGTTTAATTCACTGGCTCCTCCTCCATCCTTCATCCTCATGAGTGTTTCCCCAGGCATCTATTCAGGACCCCTAATTTTCTTGTTCTACAATCACTCTCTCTCAGGGAGCTCATCTGCTTCCCCAGTTAATTTTAATGTCTGTCTCCCACTAATAGACTGTAAGCTCCTTGTGGGTAGGGTTTGTGTTTACCCACTCTCTTATATAGTTACTCTCCCAAGCTCTTGGAACAGTGCTCTGCCCACGGTAAACTCTCAACAAATACAATTTATTTATTTATTGATTGATTGATTCAGCTACTACCTGTGAGTGGATGACTCCCAATTCTTTCTTTTAAGCCCTGCCCTCTCATCTAATCTGCAATCCCCATCTCCTCTTGCCTCCAGGACATATCCACTTGAATGTCCTGCCGGCACCTCAAACTCAGTGTGTCAAAACCTGACCTCCTAATCTTTTCTCCTAAACCCACTCCTCTCCCTAACTTTCCCATCTCAGTCAACGCTACCACAACCCTTCCCACTCCAGAAGCCTGCAAATTTCTTGTCATCCTTAGGATCAGGATCGATCATATTTATTGAGTGCTTATTGTTTGCAGAGCACTGTACTAGGTTTTTGGGAGAGTACAATACAACAATTGTGGAGACAGACCTTAATATAAATAAATAAACTATGGATATGTACATAAGTGCTGTGGGGCTGGAATCGGGGATGAATAAAGGAAGTGGGTCAGGGTCCCCCCACAGAAGAGAGTGGGGGGAAAGGAAACGAAAGCTTAGTCAGGGAAGGCTTCTTGGAGGAGATGTGCCTTCAATAAGACTTTGAAGTGGGGGGGGAGATTAATCGTCTGCCATATATGAAGAGGGAGGGCATTCAGGCCAGAGGCAGGGTGTGGGTGGGAGGTCGGTGGTGAGATAGATGAGAGAGTGAGTAGGCTGTCATTAGAGAAGCGAATCATTCAACTCTCATATCTGGTCTCCTGCCAAATCCAGCCATTTGTTCCTGCATCCCTTCCTCTCCTCCCAGACTTCCTCCACCACTCAAGCTTCAGTTTTTCTTCAGCTAGACTAATGTGTCAACTTCTTTGCTGATCACCCGGCCTCCGGCTTCTCCCCACTCTGAATTATCCTACCCACTGCTGCAGGGATCTGCTTTCTGAAGCATCGCTCAATCCACATCTCTCCTCTTTTGGAAATTCTCCTCTTTTGGAAACTCTCCCCTAACTCCTTGGGTCTCTCTGCATCAAACACAAACTGCTCACAACTGGCTTCAAGGGTCTCCACCACCTGGCTCCACATTACCCCCTGTTCTCTTCACCCACTATTCTCTAACTCACTGTCTTCATTCCTCCCAAGCCAAGCTGTACTTTGCTGTACTTTGCTCTTGACTTTCCCACCTCTATCCCCTCACCAACAGTGTTCTCCCAGCTTGGAACTCCCTCCCTTCCCTCAGACAGAATAATAATAATGATCATTACAACAGTGGTATTTGTTAAGTGTTTACTATGTGCCAGGCACTGTACTAAGCACAGGAGTAGATACAGACAAATGGGGTTGGACACGGTCCCTGTCCAACATGGGGCTCACAGGCTCAATCTCCATTTTACAGATGAGGTAACTGAGGCAAAGAGAAGTGAAATGACTTGCCCAAGGCCACACAGAAGACAAATGGTGGAGCCGACATTAGAACTCATGACCTTCTGACTCCCAGGCCCATGCTCTATTCATTACACCATGCTGTTTCCCACTACTCCATGCTGCTTCCTAGAAGACATCTCTTCCCACAGTCAAACCTCTTCATACATCCCACTTTCTCCCAAAGCCCTTCCCTAGTTAATTTCCCAGGACCCTGAGCCATGTCATCCCTACAGTGAACTCTAGCATTTATGAAGCTATTTACAACCCTCCTTAACACTACATGGATGTATGTACCTTCTAGATAGTTTGCCCAATTCATTTGTAAATATTTTATGTTTGTCTCCCCCTATTTGAGCGTAAACTCCTTGATAATAATGTTGGTATTTGTTAAGGGCTTACTATGTGCAGACCACTGTTCTAAGCGCTGGGGTAGATACAGGGTAATGAGGTTGTCCCACGTGAGGCTCACAGTTAATCCCCATTTTACAGATGAGGTAACTGAGGCACAGAGAAGTTAAGTGACTGCCCACAGTCACACAGCTGACAAGTGGCAGAGCTGGGAAGTGAAATGATGGCCGGGATTGTGTCACTTCTTTATTCTGTACATCCCGAGCATCTAGAACAGTGCACTATAACCAGATGGGCACTCAATAAATACTACTTTCACCCAGAAGCTAGACGCTCTGGAAGGCTGAATTAACTTGAGGGATACTTGGTAAATCAGAAGTGATTCTGCACTGGGAGCTACTCAGGTTCAAGACAGAGACCAGGAGATCAAAGCAAAGATTAGAACCTACTGTCATCTGGCGTATTTCCTCTAGGTCTGTTGACTGATTTCTGACCACATAGAAACTTTGTTAATTTGCTGAACTTCCCAACAGAGCACTGTACCAAGTGCTTGGGAGAGTATAATGTATCAATATAATAGACACATTCCCTGCTCACAATGAGCTTACAGTCTAGAGATATATGCTATCTATATGTAATATGGAATATTTGTTCTTGATTCAGCCTTACCCATTACACTCTCATTCCCAAAGAGACTCTCGCCGGTAGTGGCATTGCCATCTCTCTATCATCTATAGTCTATCTATTAACCAATCTTATTTACAGAGCAATTACTATGTGCAGAGCATCATTTTAATTGCTTGGGAAAATACAATAGAGTTGGTATACACAATCCTTGTCAACAAGAATTTTACAGTCTACTATCAGTAAATCATATTTATTGAGTGCTTATTGTGTGCAGAGCACTGTACTAAATGCTTAGGAAAGGATGATACAATAGAGTTGGTAGACGTGAACCCTGTCCACAAAGAGCTTACAGTCTATTTATCCATCTCTCTAACTAGTTAGCACCATAATGATTTATTTGCATATTTAACTATAGCTATACAATGTAGAAATGCCCCTATATCCATATACATGTGAATATGTACCAATGGACATCGAGATGTATATTTATGTACTCAACTCCGTATTGCTGGGTGGTTTGTGCCTGCAGTCAGACAGACCCGTGTACCAGCACCTGTGGTGTGTAGGGGTGTGTATGGGGGTGTTTGGGTCCAGACCCAGATTTTCTGAGGAATGTCACCTTCACCTGAAATGATAGGCAGTCTTCCCCCGAACCCTCCACACCGCCCCCCACCTCTCCATTCCCCTCACCCCTTGACCTCCAAGGAATAAGGGAAGGATTTTCAATTAGGAGTCAAATTATTAAGGATCTTCTGATGCTGCCCTCCTGCAGGAAGACATTAGTAATTTGTTTGTTCCAGGGCTCCACTCATATTCTCACAAGATGGCATTTAAATGTTAATCGAGTCGAGGATTGGGGGGAGGGCGGGGGGCCCGTGCCAATCACCGAGAGACTTAAGGTCAAGGTTTTTGTCTTAAAGGAGGACTCAATGTTAATTTTAAATTTAAAATTCTTGACAGATCGCAGGTTTTCAAATGCCGTCTGCGACCTGACTTGCTGGATTCATTTGAATGAGGCGGGGGCTCCGGGCAGGACAAAGACAACTTCTTGACTCCCAAAGGAATCGGGAGAAGACATGTTGATCCCCTGGTCCCGTTCCCATGTGGGCTTCCCACTCTGGGACCGAAACTTAGCCGGGGCTTGATAATCAATCAATTGCATTTATTGAGCAGTTACTATGTGCAGAGCACTGTACTAAACGTTTGGGAGAGTAAAATGCAACAGAATTAGCAGACACGTTCCCTGCCTATATTGAGCTTACAGTGTAGAGGGGAAACAGATATTAATATGAATGAATAAATAATTGATGTCCTAATGATATGGCTGACCAGAACACCCCACTGTCTCCATTCTACTGTCCCTACTGGGGCCAGGGATCCTCAGTCTGGAGCCATTCAGGGACAGGGACTCATCTCCCCTCCCTGTTTCCACTCTGCTGTTTCAGCCCTTCCACATCCCTCTAGACTGTAAGCTTATTGTAAGCAGGGAATGTGTCTGCATTTAGTACACTGCTCTTGCACAATAAGTGCTCAGTAAATATGATTGATTGATTGATTCCACATCACCGAGGCATTTGGTTCCTCCTTCTTCTCCTCTCATTTCCCCTTTGGTGGTAGCACTTAAGTAGATAGATTTAAGCTCTCTTGCTTTCTCCTACTTGTCATTTATTTTAGTGTCTGTCTCACCCCCTGGACTGGCAGGTGTTTGAGGGCAGGGATTAGGTCTAACTCAATTCTACTAAATCTACTGTACTTTCTCAAACGCTCAGTATAGGCCTCTGCATGTCTGTTATATTGTTATATTGTACTATTCTAAGAGCTTAGTACAGTGCTCTGCAAATAGTAAAAGCTCAATAAATATAATTGACTGAAAATAAGTGCTCAATAAATGCCACTGATTGATTGACTGATTGAAATAACTCATGCACTTGGAGTTCTCATTGATCAATCAATTAATCGATGTTATTTCTTGAGCATTTCCCATATGCAGAGCACTGTACTAAGTGCTTGGGGGGGTGGGGAGTACAATGCAATGGCTTTGGTGGACACGTTCCTTTACCCATGGAGGAAATGGGATATGATTAGAATTAGCAACTACATTTGCAATTATATGATACTCTTTGGTGGAATTATAACATGATTGTCAACTTTCATGCAAGCACTTAGTACAGTGGGGTATGTGATGGGGATGTAATTTACATTAGAGACATTTGTTTGGTTTACAAATTTGTCTTGGCATCCTAACAAATTCTACCAATCTCGAGTCAAAGGGGTCAAACTATGACACAATATTGCGTCGCCTCACCCTGCCAATCATATGACTCTATCTGAGGCCGGCCTAGTCCCCGTCCCTATGTGCGTCCATGCAGCTGAGATGGAGGTGGGGTGGGGGCCACTGCCACCGGGCCTCAAATCCCAGGCCAGCCCTTGGCAGAATCAGCTCTAGCCGAATGCTGGGGTAGTTGAGACAGCCGGGATAGAGGAAGTGGCCGTCACCGGTGAGTATGGTGGATCCTCAGCAGAGCAACCATCATATGAGAAGTAGCATGGCCCAGTGTAAAGAGCACAGGCCTGGGAGTCAGAAGACCTGTGTGCTGCTAATCCCAGGTCTACCACTTCTCTGCTGTGTGACCTTGGGCAAGTCATTTCACTTCTTTGTGCGTCAATTACCTCGTCTGTAAAATGGGGATTAACACTGAAAGCCCTAAGGGTGAAAGGTTCTGTGTCCAACTTGATTATCTTGTGCCTGGCACATAGTAGGTGCTTAGCAAATACCATTAAAAGCAGAAAGATCGTTCCTCCAAAAGTTCCACTGACACTGTTCAGGAAAGAAAATGCTAGCTGGACCAGGGTGCGATCATCTGTGGTCTGTGTCCCTGGGATTTGGTTCTGAAAGCAAACATCTTACAGAGTTCTCTCATTCACCCCACATATTCAATCCATCATGAAATCGTGACGGTTCGACCTTTACAGCATTGCTAAAACCCGCCCTTTCCTCTCCATCCAAACTGCTACCACCTTAATACAATCACATCCTATCCTGCCTTGATTACAGTATCAGCCTCCTTGATAACCTCCAGGCTCCTGTCTCTACCTATTCCAGTCCATACTTCACTCTGTTGCCTGGATCCTTTCTGTACAAAAAATGTCCAGGCCAAGTTTTCCCACTCCTCAAGAAACTCCAGTGGTTGTTCATCCACCTCCGCATCAAATAAAAACTCCTTACCATTGGCTATAAAGCACTCAATCACCTTGCCCCCTGCTAACTCACCTAGCTACTCTCCTAGCTACACCTAGCTACAACCCAGTTTGCACGCTTTGCTCCTCTAATGCTAAACTTCTCATTGTACTGTGATCTCATCTATCTCACCGCCAACCTCTTGCCCACGTCCTGCCTCTGGCCTGGAACACCCATCCTCCTTGTATCCAACAGATAATTACTCTCCAGCTCCTTCAAAGCCTTAATGAAGGCACATTCCCTCCAAGAGGCCTTCCCTGACTAAGCCCTCCTTTCTGTTTCTCCCACTCCCTTCTGCATCGCCCTGACTTGCTCCCTTTATTCATCCCCTCTCCCAAACCCACAGCATTTATATGCATATCTATAATTTATTTATTTATATTAATGTCTTTCTCCCCCTCTAGACTCTAAACTTATTTTGGGCACAGTATGTGTCTGTTCACTGTTATATATTCCCAAGCGCTCAGTACAATGCTCTACACACAGTAAGAGCTCAATGAATACAATTAAATGAAAGACTGACTGACTTGGGGCCGCCCCTTCCACAGAGGTGCCAGGGAAGGAGGAGTTAATTCTACCAGTCTTGCTCTGGAAAATGTGTTCCAGGGCCCGGTCCAGTCCTTGGCTCGTTCCACTAGGTCAGGGTCACCGTTCCTCCTTCCACACGTAATTTGGGGAAAGCCACACAAAGGCTGCCCTTCGGCCTGGACAAGGTCCCCGCCTCCCTCCTGACAGGCCGCAGTAAATCTGGGTGTAATTAAACACAGTGTTGCCACTGCCGCAGGTCCCCACCGTGGCCTGGCCTCCTCTCTTTCTCCCGCTGACCTTTGAGATTGAATCCAGGAGAGACCGAGAGGCCAGGAAGTGGGAGAGCGGAGGGATGTAACACCATGCAGGAGGGCATGTTCGAGGAAATTAAAAACACATCCTTCCCCCCCGCGGTTCCCGGAGGGACCGGTTGGCGTCAGGAGATCGGGAGAGGAGGTTGGGCTGGACTGATAAGAGCTGAGTACACACTGGCTCTGCCTGCCTGTTGCCTGCACACACATACACACACACACACACACACACACCCCCCAACAAACACATAAACCACCTTCCAAGAGATTTGGGGTCAGGAGTTACCTGTTCTTCTCTGTCTTGGAAAGATGCTCATTGTGAGCAGGGAATGTGTTTGTTTTCTGTTGCATTGTACTCTGCCACGTGCTTAGTACAGTGCTCTGCACACAGTAAGAGCTCAGTAAATATGATTGAATGAATGAATGAAAGATTGACAGGAAGAGAAATACCGACTCAGAGATGGGAGGTAATCCTCTGTCCCCATGCCCAATTCACATGGCTGCCATTCAACTGATGACACCATTCGTGGTACCTGATGGAGCCAGCATGGCCTAAAGTAGGGAACACAAGACTGAGAGCTTGATCACCTGGATTCTAATCTCAACTGTGCCATTTTCAGGCTGTGTGACCTTTAGCAAGTCACTTAACCTCTCTGCCCCTCACTTCCTCATCTGTTAAATGGGGATAAATCCTCACTTCCCCACTTTCTTAGACTGTGAGCCCCAGGGGTGACTATTTGATCTACTCCAGTGCTTGGCACATAGTTAGTGCTCAGGAAATACCATAATTATTATTATCACTTCTGAGTCCACAACTGGTCTTCAACTGAAATCATTTAGGAAAACCAGGATAGAGTCTGCTGCACTAATGCAGCGGGAGCAGTTGCATCTAGTGGTTAGAGCATGGATCTGGGTTCTAATTCCAGCTCTGCCACTTGTCAGTTGTGTGACCTTAGGCAAGTCATTTAACTTCTCTGTGCCTCAGTTCCTTCATCTGTAAAATTGGGATTAAGACTGTGGACCCCATGTTAGACATGGACTGTGTTCGATCAATTAGCTTGTATATACCCCACTGCTTAGCAAAGGGATTGGCATTTAGCAAGTGCTTAACACATACCATAAAAAAGGGGCAATCTGTTCTATTCTTTGTTGACTTTTCAGAACCTTCTTGTTTGAGTTGCCTTTAATATAAGGGAGCTATTGGTTCAATGATAAAATTTTCTCAGTCCTTCAGGCCTTGCTTCAGGTTCTCCATGCTTTCCAACTGGAGGTGCCAGGGGGAGTGTGAGATAGGCCAAGTTACAAGGCATCTCTGGGGGTGGTCTGATGGAGATACCAGAGGGAGGGAGGATCAGAGACAGGTTGGGTTAGTGTCCTCTGAAGAAGGACTCAGGGGAGAGATGTCTTCTTCCCGTTGGCCAGTTGGTTCTGCTGTCCCTAGCCAGATTCTGCATTTCTTGGAGCTCGAGAATAAGTGTGACTCTACCCATGTGGGGATCCTTAGGCTTGTGCCATCAGCCCTCCAGATCCTGGTTCCCTGGATCCTTAGCTCTCCCAGTTCTTTTCTCCAACCCCAAGCCCTAATCATGCTCCTCCCCCTTCTCACTGATCCTCCTAACTATCCTTCACTCTCAACCTTCCAACCAAAGATCCGCTGTTGAGCCTTTTCTCTGCTGGGAATTTTCCTCCCTTCCCTACACTCAGGGTCACCAAAGTACATCTGTAAAATGGGGATTGAGACTGTGAACCCTGTGTGGGACAGGGACAGTGTCCAACCAGATTTGCTTGTATCCATCCCAGCGCTTAGAACAGTGCTTGGCATTTAGTAAGGACTTAACAAATACCATTATTATTATTAAGGTCCTGGGGCAGCCAGGTCCTGGACCAGCTGAAAGGAAGAGTCCAGGTCTTGCCGGGTGTCTACGAAAGTCTGGCTCTCATTGGCCCTGGGCTTCCTGCAGCTCTCCTCCACAGTAAGGCTCATTCTCTGCAGTTGGAAAGGATGTGGTCAAAAAGTTTGGGCAAAGAGCCCTGGGCCCTGGAGTTTCCTAGCTTTCAAAGCTTTCCCTTGGCATTTCTGCCTCACCTGACCCCTGGTCCTTTCACAGTAAGCATTACTGTGACATGTGTTAACCTCTTTCTAGGTGGCAAGAATTTTGCTAAATGCTGTGGATAGAGACAAGATAATCAGGTCAGACAATCTCTGTCATGTGTGGACCTCTCAGCCTAAAGGGGAGGGAGAACAGGACTTTCATCTCCATTTTCCAGATGAGGAAACTAAGGCCCTCCCTTATCCCACATAAGGCCCATATAGCAGGCAAGTGGGAGTGCCAGGATTAGAACGCTGGTCCTCAGACTCTCAGGCCCAAGCACTGCCCATTAGGCCATGCTGCTTTTCATGGGCTATTATCATCAGCAGCAGCAGCAGCAGCAGCAGCATCTCCACTAACTGAGCGCCAGGCTACTAGGCGCTTGAGTTTGTGTCACTGGAATAAAAGTTGTCATCCCTCTCATTAGGCCCAGGACAACAACGAAGGGGAAGACGGATGGACAGTCAAGCGTACGACAGGTCAAGAGGGAGATCAATCAATTAATCAATCAATCAATAGTATTATTTGTCCAGAACACTGTAGTAAGCACTTGGGAGAGTCCAATACAACAGAATTAGCAGATCACAGATCAATCAGTCATATTTATTGAATGCTTACTGTATGCAGAGCACTGTACTAAGCTCATGGGAGAGTACAATATAACAATATAACAGGCACATTCCCCACCCACAGTGAAGTTATACAAAGGAGACAAGAGCTAGCAAAGAAACAAATAATGAGACAGATATCGGCTGTTCACATGACAGTTTAGGTGACAGATGGAGAGGCAGGACAAGGAACGTGGCTTTGTATCTCACTTTCCCTAACCAATCCTCTCCACTTTCTTCTGAATTTCCTCCACTTCCCAAGGAACAGCATGCTTTCTTCACTTTGAGAGTTTCTCTCCCAGGATATGGGTCTCTCAGCTCACCCCATGGGATGCTGGGAGAGAGAACGGGCTGACTGACCCAAGTTGGAAAACTAAGGCAAACTTTCAGGGTCATCATAATCTTAAACTGCAGAGAAGCCCTTTAGAAGAGTCATGACAATCCCTAAGGATCTCTTTCTAGTAAATAGAAGCCATATGACCTAGTGGAAAGACCACGGGCCTGGGAGTCAGAGGACCTGTTTTCTAATCCCAGCTCCTGCACTCGTCTGCTGTGTGACCTTGAGCAAATCATTTAACTTCTATGTGCCTCAGTTACCTCATCTGTATAATGGAGAGAAGACTGGTGGGACATGGACTATGTCCAAATGATTATCTGGAATCTACCCCATACTTAGTACAGTGCCTGGAGCACAGTAAGCATTTAACAAATATCAGTAAAAGAAAAAAGAGAGAACTTCTGCTCTATTAGCTGAGGTCTATAAGTATAACAGATTTCTGTTATACTCTATTAAGAAAAGAAACACTTCACAGGTTAATCCAGGGTAGGCAAGCCCAATTCCTTGACAAAGTTGCAAATACAGATGTAAGGATCAGGAATGGGGAGGGAGAATGGAATGGTGAGGTGGGGAGGGATGTTCCTCTCTTTCAGATGTCCCTTCCTCCCATGCTAATCCATCTCCACTGTACAACCTGTGGCCCAGATACTCCCTGGACCCACTCAGGTGACCTTTGCTCTCCTCTCTCAGCCTCTCCTCCCTAAGCCACCAAGGCGTGCTCTCCACATCCCCATCCCCCACTGACTGACTGCCCTCTTCTTTCTGAAGACAATGGGACACCCCCAACTTGGTCCAAAGCGGGAATGGGAATCCAAGATGATTCTCAAGCCCCATCCAAATCCCACCCTCCTGCTCTCCCTGCCAAACACACACACGTGCGTGCGCACGTGCGCACACACACACACACACACACACACACACACACACACACAGGGTGCTGTGGCTCCAGGAACTGGAGGCGGGGGGAAATGTAAATCAAATCCAAAGGACTGCTACAGAGAAAAAAGAAAAGCGCACCAGTGACATTTCAAGCCGTGATACCTTAAAGTCAATATCATTACCTCTGATATTTACTGTAGCGTACAATGCTCCGTTGAAATGGCAAAGTTCATCCATCTTCCCATACGCACTACATCATCGTGCGACTGTTTCCCCTCCTTTCATTATTATTCTACTTTACCTAATTGTGCTGCTCCTCTTACCAGGTCTTTAGGCCTAGCATGGCCGGGAAGGAATGGGAGGTGACAAGGATGGGTGGGGGGAGGAACCCTGGAGGATGGAGTGGCCGTATTTGGATGGGCAGATGGGACAGTGAAAGATGGAGGCGAGTGCTATCCATGCACCCTCCTCCTCCTCCCCACTGCCCCAGATCAGAGGTGTCTTTGCCATGGAGAGCAGTCACCGTGTATGGAGCTGAGGTGTGGATGTGGCAGGAATGGCCCAGAACTCCTAGTGGGAACCTTCAATTGGAGCCAGACAACCCAGAAGTGGGCAGATTACTCTTTCCCTGTGGGAAGCCTGAAGGGACCACATGATTTTATCTGGACCCATCAAGGCTGCTCCTGGTTCCCCATCAGTATGCGTTTGTGCTTGTGTGTGTATAGCTCTGTGTGTGTGTGTGTGTGTGTGTGTGTGTATGTCTCCCCCATCAGATGGGCAGCTCCTTGTAGGCAGGTACTATGTCTTCACCTCCCTCCCTCTACCCCTCTCTTCAGTGCTCTTTAGTCTCCCAATCAGTGGTTTTCACACCAAAAACCTGTCCACCTGCCCCCATCTTTATGGGCACTGTACCTAGGAGATGCTCAGTAAATGGCGTTGATGAGCTGGTGATTCTCCAGAATGGGGAATACCAGAAGCGATACCTGGAAACACCTGGAAACACCACTCTCTATTCCCTGACTCTTTCCACATCCTCCCCCTGAACCAGTTGCCATAGAAACAAAGGTGTGGTGGTCTACACCGAAAGAATGCGAACAAGAGCCCATCCTGGGCAGGAGGGGCTGAGATTCTGGGCTGTTGAAGCTCTTGTAATAGGAACGGTGGCAGGATTGCATAGTGGATAGAGGAAGATCTGGAAGTTAAAAGGTAATGGGTTCTAATCCTGGCCCCACCACTTGTCTGCTGTGTGACCTTAGGCAAGTCACTTCACTTCTCTGGGCCTCAGTTACCTCATCTGCAAATGAGGATTAAGGCTGTGAGCCCTTTGTGGGATAGGTATTGTATCTAACCTGATTGTCCTGTATCTACCCCAGTGCTACAGGGAGGGGACAGTAGAGGGTGGTAGGGGGGCAGCGACTTAATGGATAGAGTATGAACCTGGAAGTCATAAGGACCTGGGTTCTAATCCCAGCTCCACCATATGTCTGTTGTGTGACTTTGAGCAAGTCAATTAACTTCTCTGAACCTCAATTACCTCATCTGTAAAATGGGGTTTAGAGTATGAGCCCCATGTCGGACAGGGACTGTGTCCAACCTATTTAACTTGTATCCACCCCAGAGCTTAGTACAGTGCCTGGCACCTAGTAAGCATTTAACAAATATTACAATTATGATTATTATTGTGGAGGGCCGCGTGGGGGGAAACATCACAATACCTCGCCGCAGTTTCACTTTCCCCCACATTGGATAGAGGGGCATATGGTGGACACAGGGGAGCCAGGGAAGCATAGGTAGGGGTTGTCTTTGACATCCAAAAGAGAAACTAACCCTCCAGAAGATGGGGTGACTTCATGTTCAAAATCAATAGCACCCAAGCTGGAAACTGTTGAGAGAGCCTGAGGGAGAGGAGGAGAATCTCGTTTCTGGTGTCTTAGTAGAACTTGTTATTGGCTGCTGATAAAGCATGCCTGATGTCTTGGGTTTCTAACATAAATCTCTCCCATCCGGTACTTATAAATGACCTCTCCCCTCCGCTCCCCCTCTCTTTCTCCTTTGTCCTCCGTATCACCCCGATTTGGTCCTGCCAGACAATAAACAACCGGACTCTCCTTCCCTGCAATTTATAGGCTAAGAACATGTCTCGGTCATCCATCTCTGGGGATGCAATGAGACACCTCTAGATTGGGAAGGGGAATGGAAGGAGCCAGGTGGGGGTTGGGCGGAGGGAAAAGGGAGGGAGCAAAGGATTTTTTGGAAAGGTTATATATGTATCTGTTCCCTGGGAAGACATGGAGGTTATTTCAGTGTAGAACAGCCCAGAAGTACATGATTTTAGAGGGCAGGGAGTCTATGTAGACAATGGAAAGATTTGTTGGGATTTGTTCTAGCAAATTATCCAGATATGGGGCTCAATTATTGGGATAGTTTAAGCTCTAAACCACTTTCTTCTGAAATATTCAGTTGAGGCTAAGCACATATTTTGGTGGGGTGGGGGGAAGTTCTCAATCTTCAATCAGTCAATGATCAGTATTAATTGAGTGCTTACTATGTGCAGAACACTGTACTAAGGATTTGGGAGAGTACCATACAACAGTTAACAGACACATTCCCTGCCCGTACCAATTTATCCAGATCATTTGTCAATGTAAGCTAAGCCTGGATGTGGGCATGGGACCTGGAGACAGAGATAATCAGACAATTCTCTGTGTCCAGCTTCACACCAGATGACTAGACTGCCAGTTTCTTGTGAGCAGAGATCATGTCTACTCAATGTATTATATTGAACTCTCTCAAGTATGTAATCCAGCTCCACCACTTGTCAGCTATGTGACTTTGGACAAGTCATTGAACTTCTCTGTGCCTCAGTTACCTCATCTGGAAAATGGGGATTAAGACCGTGAGCTCCACCTGGGACAACCCGATAGCCTTGTATCTCCCCAAGTGCTTAGAACAGTGCTTGGCACATAGTAAGCATTTAACAAATACCACCATTTTGCACACAGTAAACTCTCAGGAAATACCACTGATTGCCTGACTGATTGACTGGGGTCCTGATGTATCCAGATAATTTTTCCGTGCAGATTCATTCTGTCTGTTAGTCTTTCAAAGAGTTGGGGTTTAGGAAGTATTGACGGATTGGAGCACATCTACCCATTATCAGAGGAGCCGGTGAGCAGGGGACACACCTCCCCTACACCCCTGGCAGTGAATCTTGGCAGCAGTGACTCAAGTCACAAAGTGGATTTTATGCCCTTCCTGATTTGGATTGAATGTCCACATCATGTTCACTGAGAGATGGTTACCAGTTCTGTAATTCCCTGTGTGCGGTATAGGTCCAGCCACTGCAGGGGGGTGGGGGTGCATATATCTACCCTTAAAACTTGCAGTGCTGCAGCATATAAATATTTATATACGGAACTGTCATAAATCTGTCAGCCTGGCAAGCGTGCGAGTCACTGAGGTAACTTGGGGAGATTTTATTGAAGAACTCATAAGAGTTGAGGAATGGCTGAAAGAAATGAGAATTAATGGCTACTCAGAGTAACCATCATAAAGTTAGTTATCCCAAGTTTCCAAAAATGAATCCGATGGGATGCAAGCTGGCTCAGGACCCCTTCCTTCATGCTGGCAATGCGAATCTGTCGATGCACTGATCAAAATGGATTCAGAAGATCAACCAATCCATCTATCAATCAATGGTATTTATTAAGTGATTATTGGTTATGGAGCACTGGGCTCAGCACAAGGGAAAGTACAATATAACAGAATTGCTATTATGATCCCTCCCCACCAGGAGCTTACAATCTAGAAGGGAAGACAGTCATTAAAATAAAAAGCATGAGACCGGGATCGAGTCTGTGTTCTAATCCCAACCCCACCAATTTCCTGCTGTGTGACCTCTGGAAAGCCACTTAGCTTCTCTGTGCCTCAATTTCCTCATTTGCAGAATCAGAATTCAATTTGTTTTCCTACCACCTACTAGGACTGTGACCCCCTGGGATGTGTTCATCTTGTATCTACTTCAGTGCTCAGTACAGTGCTTGGCACATAGAAAGTAGTTAACAAATACCACAATTATGTCATTATTACTAAGGATAGGGTGAAGGTGGGTCAACCCATTCACAGTTGGGGAGTCCAGAGTGGTCAAAATTGGATTGTCCTGAAGGAGCCAAGTAACCAGACCAAGAGATGGGGTGGGGGATCACTTAGACAGGAGGGTCAACCTCCCATTTCTGACAGTTAGTGATTGTTCCAGTAGTCGGGAAGGGGCATCAAATGTGTTGTACCTCATCTCTTAGTATCACCTCAATCTCACCTGCTGTGGTTTCAACCTGCTTCCTCTCATTCTGACAAAATGGAGAGTATCGGGGGATGATGTTTTTGTTAGAGTGGAGCTCACGGTCTGGTTGGGCATCATAGTGTGTTTCCAGGAGGCAGAGTGCACTGGGTTCCTGCTACACGTTTTATATCATTATTACTGTAAGGTGTCCAGATTATTATCGTAGAACCCCAGGATTGTCTTTGACTGTGCCTGGCACACTGTACACTCTTAACACCATAAGAAGAAAACAGCAACTTTTATTAATATCACTGTATCAAACTGTGTGATTGAAGAGAAGCAGCATAGCCTAGTAAATAGAGCATGTTGTGCCTGGGAGTCTGAAGTACCTGGGTTCTCGCCTCACCTTCACCACTTGTCTGTTATGTGCCCTTGAGGAAGTCACTTCACTTCAGTGTGCCTCAGTTACTTCATCTGTAAAATGGGGATTGAGTGTTGTGTCCAACCTGCTCAACTTGACTCTACCTCAGCACTTAGTACAGTGCTGAGCACAGTGTAAGCACTTAACAAATACCATTAAAAAAAAAAGTTCCCAGGATTGCTGAGGAGGCCCAAGAAAGTTATTGGATGGTGGCCAAGTTGTATTCTGGGGTTAGAATACATGGATTGGTCTTGCCCCAAAGCCAGAACAGGGAGGGAAGTGGGGTTTAGGGAGGCCCCAAGCCTTACCCAAATGGGTTGAACTTGACCAAAAGTGAAACCTCTGCCCAATAAGATCGTTGTGGGTAGGGTACGGGCCTACCAACTCTGTTGTATTGTACTCTCCCAAGCACTTAGAACAGTTCTCTGCCCGATTACACTGTAAGCCCATCTTTGGTCAGGGACTGTCTCTATCTGTTACTGATTTGTACATTCCAAGCGCTTAGTACAGTGCTCTGCACAAAGTAAGCGCTCAACAAATACTATTGAATGAATAAGTGCTTAATAAATACTATTGATTGAATGAAAAAAATACAATTGACTGAAAAAAATCTAGAGTATCTTAGAGCAAGAGATCCTGGGAATCCAGCAAGCAGGGATCTGAGAAAAATGAGCCACTTTGGAAACCACAGGTTTTGAGAATGGGCCAGAGTTTAAGACACGCTATAGAATGTACAGTCTTCCCATATAGTAAGTACTTAGCATTACTATACCATCATTATCATTACTTTTACAGTCTCTCTCTCACAAACACAAACACATACACAGACACATATAAACATACACACACACACACACATGCACACACAGAGAACAGCCTTCAGATTCCAAGGAGGAAGATGACTGGTGAGGTCCTGGATTAAGATATGGGCTCAACTTGGTTGGTTTGGATATAAGGAAGGACTTCCTGATAGTTGAGGGGTTTTGGCATAGGAACAAAGGGAAGGGGCAGGACCTCTAACCTCGGGTAGGTTGATGGGAAGATTCATGGGCAATAGGTCCTCGGGAAGACCTTCCACTAAATTTTAAGCTCCTTTAGGGCAAGAGTTGTGGCTACCTACTCTATTGTACTCTCACTTGTGCTTAGACCAGTGTTCTGCACAAGTTGAGTGCTCAATAAATATTGAGTGCTCAATAAATACCACTGATTGGTTGGATTCCCAAATCTTTAAGCAGGATGATGGGTTTCCAGAAAGGCAACTATCTTGCGGGGTCCTCTGAGCAACCCATTGACCCTGGGGGAGATTGGAGCCCAGGGATAAATGCATCATGTCTCTCACCCAAGTGGCAGTGTATAGGCTCTTCTGATTAGGCGTTCAACTGCTTGGAGGCAGGGGGGTAGAGCAGAGGTTCAATTTCCAGCAATTAGATGCTGAGTTTCTCTTGAAAATCAGAAGATGAATGAAAACCTCCCCTCACCACCTACCCCCTCGCCTCTTGCCATGCCTTGGATTCCTGCTGGGGCTGGCTGGGGTGAACTGCTCCCTTGGTCTCCTTGACCCCCACCTACAGCCCACCCCTCACCAGTAGGCCAGCGCCCCCAGGTGGGCTGCTTGGGCTCCACGAACAGGCCGGGAAGATGCGCCTTTAATTGGGTCCAGAAGAAACTTTATTACCCTGTAGCTAGTTCCTTCAGTTTTTCTCTAACAAATTATCCTAATGATCTGACCCAGGACCAGATGTTAATTGCAATGGAAAGTAATCAATTTCCTTTCCTGAGTATGAACTCATTTGCAAGGTTAGTCAGTGAGCAGAAATGGAGTTCTTAATGAGGCGGGAGCCCAGGAAACCTTCTGGGTACCTCTGGGTTGACTGCTGGTTTGCTGCATTGCACCCGTCTCCTTTCGACGCCCACCCTCGCCAGCCTCAACCACCCTAAACAGGACTGGGTGCATTGTGGGGTCCTGCGATTGAGCTCCCTGTAATCCTAGAGAGAGATGCTCTACAGCTGGGGAGAGTGCTTGGACTCCAGTGATACCCAGGGCCCTCTGAGAGAGAGATGGGGCTGGGCTGGGGCTGGGGCTGGGGCTGGTGCCAGCAAAGGTGATGGGATGGGGCTGGGGCTGGCATTGGGCTGGGCTGGGCAGAGGCTAGAGATGGGGCTAGGGCTGGCTGTGGTTGGAGCTACTGTTGAGCTGGGGATAGTTGGATTAGGACAGAGGACAATTCTAACCCACCTCTTCCACTGACATGTCTGGATCAGGGGCTCCTCCCACACTGAAGAAGGGTCTGAGCAAATAGACTTAAATTGCATTGGGAGTGGTTTAGGGGGAAGGCATTCCTTGGGGTCAGGGGCATGGAGTACCGTCATGGGAGCTGGAAGGACCCCGGAGATTTGTCAGATACCCATTGGGGTGGGCCACACAGAGGCAGTAGGATGACCTGACTGACCTATACAGCTCTCTTTCCTGCCCAGGAATTTAAGACTGTTGTACACAACATATATGCACACACAATATATTGCCCACACAGCACATATTACATACACAAACACACACACACACACACACATACTGTTTCAACTCCCTCATGGAGAGTGATAGAAGCCACGCCAGGGCCTCTAGAAGCTGTTTGGAAAGTGGAATTTCTGGACTCACTTCCCCTGGCCGTCCTGTGGTGAGCTAAGATTTTATAATGCTTGTCTAATGCTGGTGATGCTTCCTGCCCATTGTACAGATGGGTAAACTGAGTCCCTGAGAGAGCGAGGCTGTTTCCCATGCTCATACTATGGATCTGTAGCTCAGAAAACCACCCTTGCTCCAGGAGGACACATTGGCAGACTTTGGGGGCTTAGCAAAGGTCAGTGGGGGGAAGGGGAACTGACCCATTGTGGGCAGGGAAAGGGTCATTGCTTTATTCTGCACTTCCTAAGAGCCTAGTAGAGTGAGCCACACCTAGTGGGTGCTCAGTAAATGTTATTACTAAGACCTTTCATTCATTCATTCAATAGTATTTATTGAGCGCTTACTATGTGCAGAGCATTGTACTAAGCGCTTGGGATGAACAAGTCGGCAACAGATAGAGACAGTCCCTGCCGTTTGACGGGCTTACAGTCTAATCAGGGGAGACGGACAGACAAGAACAATGGCAATAAATAGAGTCAAGGGGAAGAACATCTCGTAAAAACAATGGCAACTAAATAGAATCAAGGCGATGTACAATTCATTAACAAAATAAATAGGGTAACGAAAATATATACAGTTGAGCGGACGAGTACAGTGCTGTGGGGATGGGAAGGGAGAGGTGGAGGAGCAGAGGGAAAAGGGGAAAAAGAGGGTTAAGCTGCGGAGAGGTAAAGGGGGGATGGCAGAGGGAGTAGAGGGAGAAGAGGAGCTCAGTCTGGGAAGTGAGTTTTAAGTAGGGTTTTGAAGAGGGAAAGAGAATCAGTTTGGCGGAGGTGAGGAGGGAGGGCGTTCCAGGACCGCGGGAGGACGTGACCCAGGGGTCGACGGCGGGATAGGCGAGACCGAAGGACGGTGAGGAGGTGGGCGGCAGAGAAGCGGAGCGTGCGGGGTGGGTGGTAGAAAGAGAGAAGGGAGGAGAAGTAGGAAGGGGCAAGGTGATGGAGAGCCTTGAAGCCTAGATTGAGGAGTTTTTGTTTGGAGCGGAGGTCGATAGGCAACCACTGGAGTTGTTTAAGAAGGGGAGTGACATGCCCAGATCGTTTCTGCAGGAAGATGAGCCGGGCAGCGGAGTGAAGAATAGACTGGAGCGGAGCGAGAGAGGAGGAAGGGAGGTCAGAGAGAAGGCTGACACAGTAGTCTAGCCGGGATATAACGAGAGCCCGTAGCATTAAGGTAGCCGTTTGGGTGGAGAGGAAAGGGTGGATCTTGGCGATATTGTAAAGGTAAAACCGGCAGGTCTCGGTAACGGATAGGATGTGTGGGGTGAACGAGAGAGACGAGTCAAGGATGACACCGAGATCGCGGGCCCGAGAGACGGGAAGGATGGTCGTGCCATCCACAGTGATAGGGAAGTCTGGGAGAGGACCGGGTTTGAGAGGGAAGATGAGGAGCTCAGTCTCGCTCATGTTGAGTTTTAGGTGGCGGGCCGACATCCAGCTGGAGACATCCTGGAGGCAGGAGGAGATGCGAGCCTGAAGGGAGGGGGAGAGGACAGGGGCGGAGATGTAGATCTGCGTGTCATCTGCGTAGAGATGGTAGTCAAAGCCGTGAGAGCGAATGAGTTCACCGAGGGAGTGAGTGTAAATGGAGAACAGAAGAGGGCCAAGAACTGACCCTTGAGGAACTCCGACAGTTAAAGGATGGGAGGGGGAGGAGGCTCCAGCGAAGGAGACCGAGAATGACCGGCCAGAGAGGTAAGAGGAGAACCAGGAGAGGACAGAGTCCGTGAAGCCAAGGTGAGATAAGGTATGGAGGAGGAGGGGATGGTTGACAATGTCAAAGGCAGCAGAGAGGTCAAGGAGGATCAGAATGGAGTAAGAGCCATTGGATTTGGCAAGAAGGAGGTCATGGGTGACCTTAGAGAGAGCAGTCTCGGTAGAGTGGAGGGGACGGAAGCCAGATTGGAGGGGGTCTAGGAGAGAATGGGAGTTAAGGAATTCTAAGCATCGATTGGAAACGACTCATTCTAGGATTTTGGAAAGGAAGTGTAGTAGGGAGATAGGGCGATAACTGGAGGGGGAAGTGGGGTCAAGACCTCTACTACTGGTGCTGCTAATCCTATTACTACTGCTCTCAATCAATGATATTTATTGAGTGCTTACTGCATGCAGAGCGCTGTACTAAGCGCTTGGGAAAGTACAATACAACAGAGTCGGTAGATAAATTTCCTGCCCACAATGAGCTGTCTTTGCTGTCTGCTCCTCAAAATCTCCAGTGGCTGCCCATTCTTCCCTACAGCAGAAATCCCTGGCCATCGGCTTTAGTCAATGAGCTCTTTCCCTTCCTACTCCACTTATCCACTCTCTTTTCCCATGGCAACCCAGCTCACACACTTCATTTCGCTCAAGTTGACCTGCTTACTGTGTCCTGTTCTCATTTCATCTGCCATCAAACTCTTGCTCACATTCTTCCCCTTAATTAGAATCCCCTTTTCTTCACATATGATAAGACAATTGCTTTTTCCATCTCCAGAGCCCTTCTAAAATCCCATCTTCCTCAGGAAGTCTTCCCCAGTTAATCTCTTATCTCCTACCTCATATTCCCATCACTCTGCACTATCTAAGACCTTGGTAACGCCCCCACACCACCCTCATTATACTTTATACTCCATTCCCTCCTCTTCCTCCTACCTGCAATTTTTTCTAGTGACTGTCTCCCCTGTTAGACTGTAAGCTCCCTGAGGCTAAGAGTCAGGTCTACTAATTCTTCTGTACTCCCCAAAGCAGTTAGTACAGTGCTGTTCACACAGTTGGTGTTCAATAAATAGTTTTGACTGATTGACTGAGGAGAGGAATTGGCAGTGGGCACTAGCCACCAATTCAGAGGAGAAGGTGAGTCTGTCTCCAGGGCATCTTGGGACAGGAGTGGGTGACTCCTGGAACTGCAGAGGAGACCTCCAAACTCAAACATTTCTGGAGTTTCAGCTGTAGGAGTTTGCTTTCCTGCTGGCATCTGTAAGAGGCTCATAGTGGGGCCCTTCTTGACAGCACACAGAGGGGAACAGGGCCTGGGCTTTACCATCTGTTCTCTCAACCTGGGAGAGATCAGGTCCACCCTTCAGGAACCCTGACAGGAAGGGCAGGGGAGAGTCTGGGAGGAGTGGGGATGGAAGGGGAGAGGGAAGAGAGAAGGAGGGAGGGAGAGAGAGAGAGAAGAAAGGAGGAAGAAGAGGGTAGGGTCAGCAAAGGGGATGAGCAGGGAGAGAAGTTAGGCAGGAGGAATGGGGAAAGTGGGGAGGGGGGAGAAAAAGGAGAAAGGGGATAGAGGAGAAGCAAGTGGAGAAAAACAAAGGGGAAAGGATGGGGGGGAGAGGAGACCATGGAAAATGAGAAAGAAGGTTGTGGAGGGAAGGAGCTGGGAAAAGAGGGAAGCATGGAAAAAGAGGAAGTGAGAGAGAGAGAGAGAGAGAGAGAGACTCTGTGTGTGTGTGTGTGTGTGTGTGTGAGCAACCCATAAAGATGCTGCTAATGGCAATGTTAAAGCTGCTCCTGTTTACAGCTCGGCAATAAAGATTGACTGGTGAGAGGCGATAATCAAAGTCTCTTACAGCTCTCCCCAGGGCTGGCTGCCGTGCTGGGCCCCAGTACCCTGCTCATTGCAGCTCTTTTCTCCCCTCCAGGGGCTGGTGAATTCTGCAGCAAGGACCTCCCCTGCAACAGGGAAAACTTTGCTCCATTGTCCCATACTGGTCCTCGCTTCCAGGGTCGTGACACCACTGACACCATGAGCCCTGCCAGGCAAAGGAGGAGTGTTGTGGGGAGAAGGAGGAAAAAAAGGAGGAGTAGAAGGAAGAAAAGGAGGAAAAAGAGGAGGAGGAGGAGAGGGAGAAGGAGGTGAAGGAAGAGGAGGAGGAGAAGGGGAGAGAGGAGGAGAAGGGGGAGGAGGAAGAGAAGGAAGAGGAGCAGGAGGAGGAGGAAGAGGGGGAAGAGGAGGAGGACAAAGAACCTCAGCTCACACTCTCTTTTCCTCCCCAAATGACGCTCTCCTTGAGCCACTCCCCCTTCACATCCTCCACACCTCATCCTCCCCTTCTTCCAAGGCTTTCTGAGATCCCATCTCCTTCAGTAAATTTGCCCTGTTTAAATCATATGATAAGGATTCCTGATTCCAATACTCCTCCTTCTCACTAATTGCAGTAATTCTGGTATTTATCGAGTTACTATGTGCCAGGAACTACACTAAGCACTCTCTCAGATTCATTCAATCATATTTATTGAGCTCTCTGTATAAAGCACTGTCCTAAGCACTTGGGGGAGTACAATATAAAAACACAACAACAATAAACAGACACATTCCCTGGCTGCAAGAAGCTCAGGTTGGACACAGTCCCTGTCCAACATGGGGCTCAAAATAGAAAAGGACAGGAGGGTACGGGTTTAAATTAAGCAGGAGGGATTCAGGTCAGGCTCAAGAACCTAAAACCTTGAGTTGGGGCATTCCTGGGTTAGACCGACGACTCATTAAAACGAGGGTACTGTCTCTGTCAGTGGTACCAGGGCCCTTGTAGGAAGGAGGTGATGGATGGTTGCCTACCTGGATAGGGTTAGACTGGACCATCGAACCTCCCACCTCTCTGCTCTTTGTCTCCAACTCTCCCTCTTACAACCCACTGTGGTCTCCCTGAACCCATCTAACTCCTTCTCAATCCTTCTAGCATCCCTAACTTTTCCCTTTCATTCCCTGACTGTTCTCTCTCAGTGAAAGATATCCCTTCTTTAAGACATGGGAAACCCACCCCCATGGGCAAGTTTGGAGTCTATTTCTTTGGAAAGGATCAATCAGTCCTTCTCTGTTTTCTTCATCCCCTGGGTTTTTTTTGAAGGATGTTGACTAGACTATAAGCTCATTGTGGGCAGGGAATGTGTCTGTTTATTGTTATATTGTACTCTCCCACTCTCCCTCTTGGCTGGGTGATACTCTGCACACAGTAAGCCCTCAATAAATATGATTGAATTGAATGAATGAATGATGAAGTTGAGCTGTTGAAAGAACCTGGAAGTGACTCTGGCCTCTGAAGGCCAAGTGTCTGTGTTGTGGGCAACTTGCCAAAACCCCCTGTTCTTGGGTCTGAAAGAAGCCTCTGGAGCTGTTCACATCAGCTCTCTTACCTCAGCAGTATCTTGAAGGCATTAGAAATGAACCAGACGTACGCCGATTAACCATCCCTTGAAAACACTCATTGCTTCAAGGAAGATGAAAGGCAAATGGTGCTTAGGGCCAAAAGCACTTTTTAAAAGGGTTTTATTAAGCCCCCAAATGTTGGGAAAATAGTTCTGGGATGATCAGCTAATGCAAAACACAGCTGGGGATGCCCAGTCCAATTATTAGCTCCCTGAGAGCAGCTGCGCTTGTGTGTGTAAATGCGTGTATGCGCGAATGTGTGGACAGATGCAGGGTACTCAAGAAAGCCATCTGCCCCACTGTCTGCCCTATCATGTGCCCCATTATGACCTGGAAGGCCTCCTCATTGTTCTCACTCCAGGATGTCTTCCCTGATTGATCTCTCATCTTCTCCTCCTATGTCACCCGTACTGCTACCTCAGTACTTCCACATCACCTGGGTATTCGCCCCCTTGTTTCCCCATCCCTGTACATAGTTTTAAACTGTTACTTCCCTCTACCTGTAATTTATTTTAGTGTCTGTCTTCCCCGCTAGATTGTCAACTCGTTGAAGGCAGGAATCTTGTCAACTTTACTGAACTGACCCAAATGTGTAGTATAATGCTCTGCATGCAATTAATACTATTGGCTGATTGATCTTCTGGCCTCCCCTACTCTCTCTCCCCTCTGTGTTGCCCTTGCACATGTGAGTCCCAAGTTCTAGATCTGTTCTACAGTTTCACAGGCATCAGCATCAGAGTTACCTTCTAAAGGTGCCTTGCATCCTCTCCTCAGTGGTCCATGCTCTGCTGAGCCAGAGCCCCACCTTAACTCAGTGCCTATACAGCCAGGTTGTTCTCTGGCACTGGTCCATTTCCTGGTGGTAGGGGTCTACACCAAGTGAATTCTTTTTTTTTTAATGGTATTTGTTAAGCATTTACTATGTATGAAGCACTGTTCTAAACACTGGGGTTGATGCAAGCTAATCAGGTTGGACACAGACCATGGCCCATGTGGGACTCACAGTTTTAATCCCCATTTTACAGATGAGGTAACTGAGGCACAGAAAAGTGACTTACCCAGGTCACACAGCCGACAAGTAGTGGAGCTGAGATTAGAACCCAGATCCTTCTGACTCCCAAACTCGTGCTCTATCCATTAGGCCACAAAGGTCTGGAGTCCCCATAACAGGGGAGGGGTCTCTAAATCCTCCCAGTTATGGACCATTCCCCAGAGCACTCCAGGGGAACCACACACATGTATGCCCCTTCCTGTTCCCCTCTTTCTCCTCTATCTCAGACATCCGAGGCCCTTCTGTGGGCAGGGGAGAGTCGAAGGGGGATTCTTCAGGTGATTCAGGAGATCAAATGCTTACAGACCTCCTGGCTAGACCAAGACTGTTGAACCACTTCTGTTGCGATTCAGCTCCTTCTGGACTGTAAGCTCTTTGTGGGCAGGAAACATGCCTACCAACTCTGTTAAATTATCAGTCAATCAGTCAATCAGTCAATGGCAGTTATTGAGCACTTACAATGAACAGAGCACCGTACCAAGCACTTGGGAGAGTACAACAGAATTAGCAGACACATTCCCTTCCCATAATGGGCTTATGTTCTAGAGGGGCTAATACTGTTATATTAATAATTAATATAATTAATAATTAAACATAATTAATAACCCCTCCCCCTTCCCCCTTTCACCTCCCCTCGGCTTAGCCCCCTTTCCCTCTGCTCCTCCCCCTCTCCCTTCCCCTCCCCTCAGCACTGTGCTCATTTGTCTATAGTTTTATTACCCTATTTATTTTGTTAATGAAGTGTACATCCCCTTGATTCTATTTATCGTGATTATGTTGCCTTGTTTTTGTCTGTCTGGCTCCCCTGTTTAGACTGTAAGCCCATCATTGGGCAGGGATTGTCTCTATCTGTTGCCAATTTGTACATTCCAAGCACTTAGTACAGTGCTCTGCATATAGTAAGCACTCAATAAATACTATTGAATGACTATTGAATGAATGAATGAATAATTGTGGTATTTATTGCTTATTAAATGCCAGGATTATTCTAAACACTTGGGTAGGTATAAGGTAATCCAGGTGGACACAAGTCTCTGCCCTACATAGGGCTCATAGTCTTAATCCCCATTTTAGAGATGAGAGAACTGAGGCACTGAGACATTAAGTGATTTGCTCGGTTCACACAGCAGTAAAGTGTCAGAGCTGGGAATATAATCCAGGTCCTTCTGACTCGCAGGCCTGTGCTCTCCCCACTAGGCTATGCTACTTTCCCAAGCACTTAGTAAAAAGCTCTGCACACAGTAAGTGCTCAATAAGTACTTGGGCTGCTCCCAAGCGCCTGTGTTGAGTGGCCACAACCCTTTAAGCAGGAGGGGGAACCGCAGCCCAATTCAAGGTAGAAAACGTTGACCACACTTACGGGGCATCACAGACTGGAACCATTACCAGCCCCTGCTGGTCTCTGGGCCATGAGGTCTCCCGCGGTCTCTCTGGACCCATCTCTCAGCTGATCTCTCTGTTTCCCAAATGGGCTCAGCTAACCCCTGCCTCCCAGCTAGGACCCCGGAGCCCACAGGGCTGGGGGAAAAGGCGGCCATGGGCCTGGAGAACACTACAAAAGGAGGAGATGCTGGAGCTGCATTTTGACATTCACTGAGTGCCACGCAAATGAGATGCAAACAAGCATGCAAATGAGCACCTGTTACCGTCAGAGTCAAGAGCACGGGCACGTTTTGTCAGAGCAACTTGGCCAAGTGCCAAAGCAGCTGTTTCATCCTTCTCCCATTTTCTTCCCCACCTCCATCCCTGCTTGGGTTCCCTCCATTGGCTTTGCTTCAACCTTGCCTCCTCCTGCTCCTGCTCCTCCTCCTCCTCCTCCTCCCCTTCCTCCTCCTTCCAAATAGAACGAGGAAGATTTGGGTTAGACAGAAGAAAGGTTTTTTTGTCTGTGGTGGGGCCCCAAACCCTGGGACAGGTGGTTGCAGGGGTAGGTGGGCTATCCATCCCTGGAGGTCTTTAAGAAAAGAGCAGGCATCCATCTGTTTTGCATGATTTGGCCATTCACCTCCCTGGAGGCAAGGAGCTAGATTAGAAGACCTCTCTAAGCCCCTCCCAATTTTGGGTCCTGCAATTCCAGCGAGGGAAGTCACATCAGGAATTTGTTAATGGTATTTGTTAAGCACTTATTATGTGCCAGGCACTGTACTAAACTCTGGAGTAGATACAAGATAATCAGGTTGGGCAAAGTCCTTGTCCCACATGGGGCTCATGGTCTCAATTCCCGTTTGACAGCTGAGAGAACAGAGGCACAGAAAACTGAAGTGACTTGCCCAAGGTCACACAGTAGACAGGTGGAGGAACTGGAATTGGAACCCAAGTCCTTCTGACTTTCAAGCCCATGCTCTATCCACAAGGGGTGCTGGGCCTCCATCCCACCCCCAGAATGGGCCAAGCCTCATTCATTAGTCAGTGTCTGCCATCTTAGCACTGGTCCCTGGAGTGGGTCAGAAGACTGTGCCACTGGCTGAGCTACAAGGCCTCCCTCTTTCCCTCTGGACCCATCTGGTCTTCGGTCTACTCTTTCAACAGTGGCTATCTGCTCAGCCACGTTGGTATGACTCAAAGCTAAGGTGAGGGGCCAAAGGGTTGCTTCCCAAGAATTGCTTACATGTCAGTGGCAGCTCCTAAAAAGATGGTGTTGTATACACTGTCCCAGTTCAGACCTGTAGTCCAGCTGACCCCAGTTCTGTTCAGCCCCTGGATGTTCAAAGAAATCATGGAACATATCTACCAACTCTGATATATCGTACTCTCCCAAGCACATGGTACAATCCTTTCCTCACAGTAAGCACTCAATAAATACCACTGACTGATTGATGTGGCGGTCCCCCTTCCTTATGGTTAGGGTTGTCCTTTTCAACCCCCTCTAACTTTCTTGCTACCAGAAAGAGAAACTGGAAGGCTGGATCACACAGATGGTGTGTCCTGACACCCTCACTTAATCTTCCAGCTTCCCAAAGTTGGGCAGGGGCTGTGTGGGGGCTGGGCAGCCCCTGGACTGTGATAGCCAATGAATATTCACCTTTTCAATCTGCCACTAAATCATTTCAGTTGTACCTTCAAAACATACCAAAATCTGTTCTTTCCACTCTATCCAAACTGCTACCATGTTAATCCAAGAACTTTTCCTAACCAGCCTTGACTACTGCAACAGCCTTCTTGCTGACCTCCCTAGCTCCTGTCTCTCTCTACTTCAGTTCATACTTCATTCTGCTGGGTGGATGGATCATTTTCTAAAAAAAAAGTCCAGTCCATGTTTCCCTACTCCTCAGGAACTTCAAGTGGTTGCCCATCTACTTCTGCATTAAACAGAAACTCCTCACCATTGGCTTCAAAAGCACTCAGGCCCCCTCCTACCTTACCTCACAGATTTCCTACTATATCCTGGCACGTTCACTTCACTCCTCTAATGCTAAACCTACTCATTAACCCTCATTCTCCTCTCACTGCTGACTCCTCGCCCACATCCTTCCTCTGGCCTGGAACTCACAACCCCTTCATATCCTCTCCCCCTTCAAAGTCTTATTAAAATCGCATCTAATCCAAAAGGCCTTTCACAAGCCCTCACTTTCCTTCTCCCTCTCCCTCCTAAATCCCCCTTGCACTTGAATTTGTACTCTTTATTCACCCTACTCTCAGGCCCAAGCCACTTATGCACATCTCTATAATTAATTTTAATGTTGGTCTTCCCCTCTAGACTGAAAGCTGCTTGTGGGCAAGGAACATATTTTTCAACTCTGTTACACTGTACTCCTCCAAGTGCTCAGTCCAGTGCTCTGCACACAGTTAACTCTCAGTAAATATGATTGATTGATGATCCGGGCATTTCCTTAGCCCTTCCATCCCTCAACCCCTTCCCATCCTTGCCAACTACCCAAGCCACTCGGTGGCTGAGTCCTCCCTTTATGACCAGTGGGCTCCTCCAAGCTGAAATCCTAGTTTGGGAGCAACCATGACATTGACCATCCGGTCACTGAAAAGGTGGCCACATTGATCAATGATAGGCTGAGGGTCCGAGCAGCTCACTCTCAATGGGGAAGAGGCTGGAATAGATCCCCGTGAGTGGGCAAAGCTGGGGCATATTGAGAGTTTAGGCCCTGAACTTGGAGGTGTCTAGGTCCTGTGGGGGTCCTTCAAGGTGCAATTCTGGCTCTCCTTCTATTTTCTACAGTCATCCACTCCTTTGGAGAACTCATTCCTGACACGACTTACTCAACTCTCCCCTCTACCAATAACCTGGCGCACACACTTGTCTCCTGTAATACCAACCTACTCATCTTCCCTCGCTCTCACCTCACCCACCACTGACTCCTTGCTCATCAATCAAACTTATTTATTAAGTGTTATATTAAGTGCTTGGGAAAGTAAAATACAACAGAATTAGCAGATTCCTGCCCATAAAGAGTTTATAGCCATGCCCTCTCTCCTGCCTGGAAACTCCTTCAAATATTTGACTGACTAGGTCTCTCCCCATCTTTGAAGCCCTCCTAAAATCGTATCTACTTAAGAAAGCCTTTTCTGACTAAGCTCTCATCCCTCCTACCCCATTTTTCCCTTCCTATGACCTCATTCATGCTCATTGTCCCAACCACTAAACCTTTAGAGACTCACTCCATCCCACCTTCACAACCCTTATGTGGATATGCTAATATTCAGTTGCTTCCCTTACCTGTCTTTTATTTATTTATTCATTTTTTATTCCTCTCCTCCACTATACTGTAAATTCCATGAGGGCAGGGATTATGTCTACCTACTGTATTATACTTGCCCAAGTATTCAGTACAGGGCTCTGCACCAGTCCTCTGTACTATTGATTGATTGGGTCTTCAGAGGCTGTTACCTTTGTAGAATGAGAAATACCACTAGCCACCTTACTACCAGGTCCACAGGTAGGGGGAGGGAGGAAACTGAGGCACAGGGAACTCATTTTCCAGGCCTGAGCTTCAGATCTGCCCAAGGCCAGGTCCAAATCAATGAATACCTTTGCCTGCCCTGGTAACCTCCTAAATGGGTTCAAAAGCCCAAGGAAAGTCTCACAGTTTAATTCTCTTCATTTATTAATATATTTTTTATTTTTATTAAATCCTTACTATGTGCCAAACACTGTTCTAAGGGCTGGGGTAGATCCATGATAATTAGGTTGGACAGAGTCCCTGCAATACATGGAGCTCACAATTCAAGTAGGAGAGAGAACGGGTATTGAATCCCCATTTTACGGGTGAGGAAACTGAGACACAGAAAAGTGAAGTGACTTACTCAAGTTCACCCTGCAAACAAGCTGCAGAGCCGGGATTAGAACCCAGGTCCTCTGGCTCCCAGACCCGTGCTATTTCCACTAGGCCATGCTAGCGGTGAATGGGCTTGTTACCTCATAGATCCAGGAATACTGTGATAGGGTGGAGATCAAATTGGAGCTCCCAAGAGAGCTGGCCTTAGGACATGAGACAACTCATCTACTCCAGTACAGCAGACACACAAAAGAGTGCAGATATACTGTCCAGGGAGAAATGAGCGGGTGCTAGTGTGCCTTCATGCGAATATGTGTATGCTTCAGTGTTAATTTGGGTGACTGTGAATGTGGATGAGTGCGTAGATGACAGTGGGTGAGGGAGAAGGAATTGAAATAGATGTGTTGAGTGTGACTGAGATTATGGTTGTGTGTTAGTATGCATACGTGAGAGTTTGAGTGGGCACATGTGAGAATCAATCTGAGTGAAAATGTGCGGGTGTGTGCATGTGCATTAGTGAGCATGTGCGCGTGTGTGTGCATGGGCATATGACTGAAAGATTTCTCAGATACAATGACTTGGCCAGCCTCCAGCCTCCTCTGGCCAAGACTGATGTGACAAGTAATTAACTAGGACAGGGAATATATCTTTAATGCAGCCGTTATGTATGAGCTGCCCTGTTTATGTATTTGGCTTTTCCATTTTCTGGCTCCCGCCTGCTCCCCGTGAGAATCCTGATGAGGAGCCTGAGGCAGGGCAGGGCTCCTCTTGCCTTCGGAGCCACGGGAGTCCAGATCCCTCACGGTGGGCCCCAGCTTGGACCCTCCAAGTTTCCCCCTGTTGGGGAGAAAAGCAGAAGGGAAGGAAGCAGCCCATCCCAGGAGGGGAGAAGGAGAAGAGGGGGATTCAATCAGCCAATCAATTAACAGTATTTATTGAATCCTTCTGTGTAGAGAGCACTGTACTGAGTACTCAGGAGAGAGTTGGTTGACATGATCCTTGCCAGCAAAAGGCTTCCAATCTAGTGATTAGGCTGGAAGATAAGTAGCCTCCTCTCCTGCTTCAGTAGCCCAAATGCCATGAGCTCACTTCTCTACCATCCTCAGGGGCAGCTGGACAAGCTTTCACCTATCAGTTTCCAAGGGACCCTGTGGTGCTCAGTCTGGGGGATGACAGGAACTATGGGAAAGGTCAGAGAGCCAAAATGGATCCCAGGTGGTCTACTATCGAGGCACTCTCCAGGATAAGGAGGTGGACACCTCAGGGGGCTGACAACCCCTAAAGAGCTACTCCAATGTCCAAACCATCGCACCTTTGAATTCCCGAAAATGGATTAAGACTATGAGCCCCATGCAGGACAGGTACTGTGTCCAACCTGATTAGCTTGTATCTCACCCCAGCACTTAATACGGTGCCTGGCACACAGTAACTGAAACATACCCTGATGCAGGACTTCCTTTCATAGCTCTCATCTGGCAAGGGTTGGACAGCTGTGCTTTGCAATGGCCTAACGCTAGGTCAGTTAACCACCTCTGGATGGGGTGTGAGCAGATCCAGGCACACTGGTTGTGGGGGGAGGAGCAGTGGGGAGAGGCCAGCAGAGCCGGAAGGGAGTGGCTGAAACAATCTGGTTGACTTTTGACTTTTCTTTTTCATTTTTTTTCAAAAATTCTGCCCTTCCTGATCTGCCGAGTGCTGTCACAAAAACATTTATTAATATGCAAATTCTAAGTGGCAATCTGGAGGCAGTCAGGTTGCGCTAATTTGCACATTAATATCCTTCTTCTGGTTTGCTTTGGCTCTCTGGAGAAGGGAAAGAAGAGGAGAAGGCCTGGGTGTTGGTCAAATGCTGGTCCAGTCCATGGCCCATGATGTCCAGTGGAGGCATGTGAGGAAATTGGAAGCCGGACAGGGCACATGTGATAAAATGTCCTTCCACAAAATGCAATGGTGTCATAAGAGTCAAGTCCGGGAACACCTGAACCTGGGCTGTTTCCCTGGGGGACCCCTGACCCACCTCGAGATGATCCAGAGCTTTGCGTTCCCCTCCCAGGCCCTGTGAACATGGATACCATTTCTGAGTTGGGGACCTCAGTGGCAGAGAAAGGCTGGCAGCTTAAGTGAAAATATTAGCATCCTATGAGCCCCGAGTTGGGCAGAAACTATATACTGTATCTCTACCCCAATGCTTAATACAGTGGTTGGCACATAGTAAAAATTTAGCAAATATCACAATGATTATTATTGCTGTTGCTATTATTATTATTATTACATTATCCATATGAGGAAGGGATGGGCCAGATGGAAACCCAACACATCCAGTGTAATTAGACAATCTGCCACTCTAATGATGGTTTTGCCTAAATACAGGCACTGTGCAATATTGTGGTTGTTCATTACCTCCAATTTTTCCTCTGGTGGCCAACTATGAACCACCCATCCACAACTTCCGGTGGGGCCAGGATGGAGAGGGACCAGGGTGGGAAGGAGTGGGGGGCGATGGAAGATGGTGGAGGATGAAGAGGTCCAAGAAAGCCTGGCTTTTGTTGGAAACCATGGGCAGAGCAACAACTATCCATTCATTCATTCATTCATTCATTCATTCAATAGTATTTATTGAGCACTTACTATGTGCAGAGCACTGTACTAAGCGCTTGGAATGAACAAGTCGGCAACAGATAGAGACAGTCCCTGCCGTTTGACGGGCTTACAGTCTAATCGGGGGAGACAGACAGACGAGAACAATGGCAATAAATAGAGTCAAGGGGAAGAACATCTCGTAAAAACAATGGCAACTAAATAGAATCAAGGCGATGTACATTTCATTAACAAAATAAATAGGGTAATGAAAATATATACGGTTGAGCGGACGAGTACAGTGCTGAGGGGATGGGAAGGGAGAGGGGGAGGAGCAGAGGGAAATGGGGGGAAAAGAGGGTTAAGCTGCGGAGAGGTGAAGGGGGGCTGGTAGAGGGAGTAGAGGGAGAAGAGGAGCTCAGTCTGGGAAGGCCTCTTGGAGGAGGTGAGTTTTAAGTAGGGTTTTGAAGAGGGGAAGAGAATCAGTTTGGCGGAGGTGAGGAGGGAGGGCGTTCCAGGACCGCGGGAGGACGTGGCCCAGGGGTCGACGGCGGGATAGGCGAGACCGAGGGACGGTGAGGAGGTGGGCGGTGGAGGAGCGGAGCATGCGGGGTGGGCGGTAGAAAGAGAGAAGGGAGGAGAGGTAGGAAGGGGCAAGGTGATGTAGAGCCTTGAAACCTAGAGTGAGGAGTTTTTGTTTGGAGCGGAGGTTGATAGGCAACCACTGGAGTTGTTTAAGAAGGGGAGTGACATGCCCAGATCGCTTCTGCGGGAAGATGAGCCGGGCAGCGGAGTGAAGAATAGACTGGAGCAGGGCGAGAGAGGAGGAAGGGAGGTCAGAGAGAAGGCTGACACAGTAGTCTAGCCGGGATATAATGAGAGCCCGTAATAGTAAGGTAGCCGTTTGGGTGGAGAGGAAAGGGTGGATCTTGGCGATATCGTAAAGGTGAAACCGGCAGGTCTCGGTAACGGATAGGATGTGTGGGGTGAACGAGAGAGACGAGTCAAGGATGACACCGAGATTGCGGGCCCGAGAGACGGGAAGGATGGTCGTGCCATCCACAGTGATAGGGAAGTCTGGGAGAGGACCGGGTTTGAGAGGGAAGATGAGGAGCTCAGTCTCGCTCATGTTGAGTTTTAGGTGGCGGGCCGACATCCAGCTGGAGACATCCTGGAGGCAGGAGGAGATGCGAGCCTGAAGGGAGGGGGAGAGGACAGGGGCGGAGATGTAGATCTGCGTGTCATCTGCGTAGAGATGGTAGTCAAAGCCGTGAGAGCGAATAAGTTCACCGAGGGAGTGAGTGTAAATGGAGAACAGAAGAGGGCCAAGAACTGACCCTTGAGGAACTCCGACAGTTAAAGGATGGGAGGGGGAGGAGGCTCCAGCGAAGGAGACCGAGAATGACTGGCCAGAGAGGTAAGAGGAGAACCAGGAGAGGACGGAGTCCGTGAAGCCAAGGTGAGATAAGGTATGGAGGAGGAGGGGATGGTCGACAGTGTCAAAGGCAGCAGAGAGGTCAAGGAGGATTAGAATGGAGTAGGAGCCATTGGATTTGGCAAGAAGGAGGTCATGGGTGACCTTAGAGAGAGCAGTCTCGGTAGAGTGGAGGGGATGGAAGCCAGATTGGAGGGGGTCCAGGAGAGACTGGGAGTTAAGGAATTCTAAGCAGCGACTGTAGATGACTCGTTCTAGGATTTTGGAAAGGAAGGGTAGTAGGGAGATAGGGCGATAACTGGAGGGGAAGTTCATTCATTCATTCATTCAATTGTATATATTGAGTGTTTACTGTGTGCAAAGCACTGTACTAAGCCCTTGGGAGAATATGACATAACAATAAACGGACATATTCCCTGCCCACAGGAGCTCACAGTGTAGATTTGAGAGGTCTATCTTGACCAGAGAGCTTAAAGAGCAGAATAATTTCTTAGATGATTAGACTTCTTGTTCCCACTTTCGTCCCCTTCTAGCATCAGTTTGTGTTGAGTCTAGAGAAGGCAAGAAAGACACCATTGACCATCAGCCTCTTCAATCTGGAAGGGGGTCTCAATGTCACTTAGCAACATTTCTGTAAACCAAGGACCCAGCCCTGAGCAGGACCCTTCTTTCACATTTTGAGAATTTTACTGGCTGGTGAGGGGGTAGAGGGCATGGAATGAGTAGGAATGAATTTTTTTATGGTCTTTGTCAAGCACTCACTATGTGTTAGGCATTGTACTAAGTGCTGAGATAGATACAAGATAATCAGGTTGGATATAGTCCATATCCCACATGGGGCTCACAGTCTTAATCTCCATTTTATAGATGAAGTTATTGAGGCACAGAGAAGTTAAGTGACTGCCCTAGTTCACACAGCAGACCAGTGGTGGGGTTGGGATTAGAACCCAGGTCATTTTGACTCTCAGGCTCCTGCTCTATCCACTAGGCTAAGGGTGTGAGAGTAGTTGTAAATAATAAACCCAAGTGCTTGAATCAATCAGTTGCAAGTAGATAAACAGATAAATTCTTTAGAGTGCTGTAGGTGGCTGAGGGGGAGGGATAGACCAAAAAGCAGGGAGTGGGGAGTTAATCTCTTTCTCTCCCTCTCCACCCCTCAAACTCTGTCTCTGCCTTTCCATCTCTTTTACTATTATGTGTGTGTGTGTTTGTCTGTTCCACTTGCTTCTACTTTTTCACTGTCTGTATGTACCTCTCTGTAATCCTCTGTCTGCCTCTCCCTCTCATTTTCTGAGTCTCTCCTCATCTCTGTCACTGATGTCACCTCTCCCTCCTGCTCTCCGTCTCATGCTGACTGTTCTCCATCCTCTACCTCCCGGGGGGAAAGTGACTCATGGAGGAGAGTCCTCCTCGCCAACCAGACAAAGGGACTGTCCAACAGGAAATCGATTTGTTTGGCCCCTTTGGCTCAGCCTCTGACCTCCTATCTCCATTGGACCTGTCAGGAGAGACCAGAGAATAGAGGTTCTGGCAATGAGCCAGCAGCCAAAGCCCACGAGCAATGTCTGTTTTCTGGAGGACAAATTTCATCACCCAGGTTGAGAGACCTACCCACTCCTAATCTTCTGTTCCAACTCTGTTCCCCAGAAGCTCCCTCGGCAAAATCTCCTGTGAAAGCAGGACAGTGTTGGAAATTCCAAGCTTGCCGCTTCAGGGAAACACCTGTAATCAACTGACTGCAGTTTAGATTCATGGGTCCAGACCCACTTATCTGAAAAATGCAGTGATCGAGGTTAATAATAGTGACAGTGATGACAACAATAATAACAATAGTTGCGGCATTTGTTCAGTGCTTAATATGTGGCAAGCACTGTCCTAAGTGCTGGGGTAGACACAAGATAATCAAATGGGACTTCATCACTGTTCCATATGGGTCTTGCTTTCTAAAGGGGAAGGGAGAACAGGGATTCATTCTCCATTTTACAGACCAATCAATTAATCAATTAATGGCATTTATTGAGCACCTACTATGTTCAGAATATTGTACTAAGGACTTGGGAGACACATTCCCTGCCCACAGTGAGCTTACATTATAGAGCGATAGACAAACATTAACATAAATAAATAAATAAATAAATAATTTATGATGTATGTATATGATATATATTTTATAAAGATATGTACATAATATGTACATAAATACTGTGGAAATGGAGGTACTAAGAAGTTAAGGTACTTGCTCAAGGTCTCCTGACTCTTAGGCCCAAGCCCTTTCCCTAGAAAAAGCAACTTTGAGTAGGGGCCCCACTGGGGCTGTAACAGATTCTGGACTTGGGGAAGGAAGAGAACAGGGAGAGGATTGGGCTGAGGCAGGGGAGGAAAAGGGGAGGGAAGGAGTTGGGGTATGTTCTGGAAAAGCGCTGGAGCTCATTTTTCCAAGTCCTGCCCATTAAGGCTCCCTGTTGGACAGCTTTCTTGACAAACACATAATAACCAAGATATCTCTTAAACTCATTGTGGGCAGGAAATGTGTCTACCAACTCTGTTGTTGTATACTCTCTCAAGTGCTTAGTTCAGAGCTCTGCACACAGTCAGCACTCATTTAATATGACTGATTGATCGACACATCTCCCCCTCCACTGGGTACTACACAACCCTCCCTTCCTTCCTGAGTGGGCCAGTCCATCACTCTTGAGCCCATTGTGCAGCTGGAAAGACTTGATCTGCCATACCGGAGAGAAGCCATCCCAACCCCATGTCACTGGGGTTCTCATCAGCCCCTTCTCCAGCCTCAGTAGGACTCAAACATCTGGAGTAGGGTGAGGGCTTCTCTACTTTAAGAATGTTGGCCTGTTCTTAACCAGCTGGGCCTGTTGGTCTCAACCATGAGGAGGATGAAACTCTGTACCTTTAGCCATAATTCCCTGTTGTTCTTGTCATATTCCTCAGTGTCCTCCTCTTGTACTTTGGTTCTTATTTTTCTGCCAGCATCAGCAGGGCCTCCCTCTCCACTGGATCCCCGAGTGAAGCCAATAGGAAGCCCAGCCACCTCCCCATCACATTCTCCGTGGCCCTCTCTCCTGACCTGCCCTGTGCAGGCAGGACTGGGTGATTCAAACAGTGGCAAATTTCAGGAGCTTGGAAAGTTTCGGATGAGGCAGGTCTCACAATGACTTGGGCGGCTGTTTCCCTGAAGCCCTTCCTCACCAGACTTGTTATACTCTGTCTTTTGTCTTTTATCTTGCTTTGTCTTTCTATCAGTTCATCTTTCCCACTGTGATTGTCCCTAAACCCTTCCCCATCTAATTTTTAGACTGAACGTCTGGAGGCCTAGTGACCATGTCTAACTCTCATCTGTTTACTTTTCCCTTGCCCTTAGTTGAGTGCTCTGCACAAAGTGAACATTTAATATAAACCATTACTGCTAGCGCAGCACTTTACTTCCCATAGATGCTCACAACGGACTCATCAGCTTTACTTGACTTCCCCAGTTTACCCCAAAGAAGAGGGTGCCCAGAAGCTGGGAAGTAGAGGCAGCGAGGAGCAGTGTGCCCTAGTGGAGAGAGCATGGGCCTGGGAGGCAGAAAGACCTGGGTTCTAATCCCAGCTCTGCCACTTGTCTGCTGAATGACTTTGGGCAACTCACTTAACTTCTCTGTGTCTTAGTAACCTCATCTGTAAAATGGGGTTTTAGACTTTAGATATGGACTATGTCCAACTTGATTACTTTGCTGATTACTCCAGTGGTTAGAACAGTGCCTGGCACATAGTAAGCGCTCAATAAATACCATAAAAAATGGGGAGATGGGGGTAGGTAAGTGGCAAATACACTTTTACCTGGGAAACTATTATTATCACTGGTATTGTTTGAACACTTATTGTGTGCAGAACACTGTATTAAGTACTTGGGAGAGTAGTGTACAACAGAGTTGGTAAACACGTTCCCTGCCCAAAGTGAGCTTCCAATCTAGAGGGGGAGACAGACATTGATATACATAAATAATGTGTACTATATAATTTATAGATACATACTCAGGTGCTGTGGGGTTGAGGGTCGAGCAACTATCAAATGTTGAAACGTTACAGATCCAAATGCTGCATTTTCCCCTGGGAAGGTGGGAGGTAATAATAATGTTGGTATTTGTTAAGCTCTTTCTATGTGCAGAGCACTGTTCTAAGTGCTGGGGTAGACACAGGGGAATCAGGTTGACCCACGTGGGGCTCACAGTCTTAATCCCCATTTTACAGATGAGGTAACTGAGGCACAGATAAGTTAAGTGACAGAACAAGCCAAGAAAGAGCTCCCACTGAAACTAGTCCAAAGGACAACCACCTGTCCTGGTTGTTTGAGACACTCAGTAATATTAACGTAGTGATGTAGTGTAAAGAACACTGGCCAGGATGTCTGAGGGACCTGGGTTCTAATTTCGGCTCTACTACTTGCCTGTTCTATGGCCTTGGTTAATTCAGTCCCTGCTCTGTGCCTCAGTTTCCTCATCTGTAAAATGGGGATTTGATATCTCTTCCCTTTCCCGCTGAGACTATGAGCCCATTGTGGGACAGGGACTATGTCTGGCTCCATTGTTTTCTATTTATCCCAGCACTTGGACATAGTAAATACTTAATCCATACCACAATTCCTGTTGTAGACACAAGAAATTTAGATCAGATATAATCCCTGTCCCACATAGGTTCTCACAGTCAAAGAGTGAAGGAGAGTAGGTATGTAACCCTATTTTAAAGATGAAAAGACTAAAGCTCAGGGAGGTTAAATGACTTATTTACCTAGGGTCACCAGCAGGCCAATGGAAAAGCCAGGACTAGAAGCCAGATCACCCAATTTACAGTCCCATACTCTTTCTGCTAGACTACCTTACCTTCTGCTCCTCACTGGCCAGGAGGCAGGGGACTGTAGATGACCTCTGGGTCTCCCACCTCCCACCTCTCCCTCTTCTCCAGATTAGGGAACACAGTACACCATCTGCCACGGGCAGTGAGGGAAGGGTAAATCCAAAAGGGCAAGGCAGAGGCTGAATATGCTAAAGTCTGGCTCCTTCCTGGCTAACGAGGACTGTCTGGGATAAGAGGGAAGGCCAGGGAGTGGAAGGGGACTGGGTGGCATCTGACTACCCACCTCGGAGTGCCACAAGCCTTCTCCCGCCTTCCCATAAAACAATGTAAATCAAGCGTGCCTTCCTACCTAATTGCATGTTCATATAGGACTTAATTGGTAATATTCCTGCAGCCAGCATCACAACCTTCATGTTGCACTGAGCACTCGTGGAGACTAATGAGCTTTCTACAACAACAAACATTTAGGCCTGTTGTTCTAATTCATTAACATAATGGGCAATACAATGAGCGGTTATGATAATAAACACTAATAAGAGGAAGGAGGGACGCACATCCCCAGCCACGCCAGGCCTGCTCCGCACAGCCGCCTTCCGGCAGGGATGGGCAAGGGGTTTGGGGACGAGAGAGACCATAACTTGAGCAGGAGGGCATGGAGGAGGGCAGGCTTTCTCCCTCTAGGCATGGCTGACTGAGGTTGGGTCTCTGAGGGGAAGAGAGGAGGATGGGGTGAGGACCCTGGCATGGCACAGGGCAGTCAGGACTCTGGGGTTCAAGCTACTGCCCCAAATCATTCTGGGAGTCAAGAGGCAGAGGATGCTGGACTTGGGACTTTTCTACCTGGGACACTCAGACAGGGTGACCTAGTGGAAAGAGCAGTCGATCACTCAATCAATAAATACCATTATTTGAACCCTTTCTGTGTGTACAGCACTGAGCGCTTGATAGAGTACAATAGACTAAGCAGAAACATTCCCTGCCCTCAATGAGCTGACAGTCTGGTGGGAGAGATAGACACTAAAAATAATTATAGGCAGGAGAAGCAACCAAGTTACAAGCACAGGATGGGGACACAGGAGATCAGAGTCCTAGACCTAGGTCTGCTCCTAGCCTGCCTAGCCTGACACACCCTCCCAATAGCCTCAGTTTTCTCATCTAGAAAATGGGGATAATATAGAATTTGAGTCCCTTGTGGGTCAGGGACCATTTCTCATTTCATAACCTTGTATCTACTCCAGCACTTAGTGCTTAATTAATGTTATAATAGTTATTTTTTATGGTATTTGCTAAATGCTTACTCTGTGCCAGACATGGTACTAAGCATTGGTGTTGATACAAAATAATCAAGATGGTCACAGTCCTTGTCTCACATGGGGCTTCCAATCTTAATATCCATTTTAAAGATGAGGTAACTGAGGTCCAGAGAAGCTAAGTAGCTTGCCCAAGGTGACACAGCAGACAAGTGCCTGAGCCAGGATTAGGACCCAAGTCTTTCTGAAGCCCAGGCCTATGCTCCATCTAGAAGGTCACGCTGCTTCTCTGCTAGTTATTGTTGTTAGGTTTTCCAAGCACCTGAAGTGGTGGTCTGTCCAACTGGGAGAGGCCAGAGGAGAGGAGGGTGAGGGGTGAAGGGAGACTGAGGTGGGCAGAGAGAGGAGCCTTGCACAACTCACTCCATCTCCATCTCACCCTCTTTCTGTCTATCCATATGCTTTAAGGAACCATGATTCCTTCCCTAGTCTAAATGTCTCAGGAAAGTTTCTCCCGAGGCTCACTTCTGCTGATACCTGCACCTGCAGTGGGATATGAGCCCCTTTCAACAGCCCCCACACCCCCTCCCATTTTTACCCAATAAAACCTCAGGCCAGGGAAAAGCACAAAACAGACCAGTGTTGTGAGAAGCAGAGGTTTTTGATCTTTCTGTTCTCTTACCAGTCTCCAAAGTGGAAAATCTATGAATATTTCCTTCCAAAGAGCCGGACCTGCCCTGATTTGTAAACACATCACTCACCCTCTTCGCACACATGGTTATATAATACTTACAGGCAATTTCTCTCTCTCCCACTCACACACACGCACACAAACTCCCATGCATATGTGTAAGTCACCTAGCACGTTTGTACACCCAGACATCCCCAGATATAAATATACACACACACAGATATGCGCTCTCACAGAGAATGAACTCTCACTCTCTATGTGAGAGACATAGACTTACACACCCTGACAAACATACATATACTTATTCATTCAGTCATATACCCACCCAAAACATCACACTCACATACTGTAATACCTCATATTATTTAGAAATATTTCATTATTTCTAACGTTCTTTCACAATCCGTCACATGTGCATATATTTATAAATTTACATGGATATATTGTGTGTCCATATGTGCACTTACATGCAGGTATAGAGAAGCATTCACATAAACACTGATTCACACACAGAATAAGCGCTCAATAATAGAATTGATTGACTGATTCATACTTATTCATTCATTCAATCATATTTATTAAGCACTTACTATGTGCAGAGCACTGTACTAAGTGCTTGGAAAGTACAATTCGGCAACAGAGACAATCCCTACCCTACTTATATTAATGCCTGTCTCCCTCTCGAGGCTGTGAACTCTGTGTGGACAGGGAATGTTTCTACAAACTTTATTGCTTTGCACTCTCTCAAGTGCTTAATATAGTGCTCTGCACACAGTAAGCACCCAATAAATATGATTGAATTAATTAATTAATTAATGCTTGCCTGTGATCACCCAACCTTTTGGGGCGGAGCTTGGAGCCCAGGTCTCCTGACCCCCAGCCCAGGATGCTTTTCTCTCATCACTATTATGGGGTGTTTTTTTAAGGTACTTGTTAAGTGGTTACTATGTGTCAAAAATGGTTCTACCTACCTAATCCTACCTCACCTCACTGATCTCCTATTACAGCCCAGCCCACACACTCCACTCCTCTAGCACCAGCTCACTCCTTGTGCCCTGATCTCATCTAGTCATTCATTCATTCATTCATTCAATCAATCGTATTTATTAAGTGCTTACTGTGTGCAGAGCACTATACTGAGCACTTGGAATGTACAATTTGGCAACAGATAGAGACAATCCCTGCCCAACAAGGGGCTCACAGTCTAAAAGGGGGAGGTAGACAGCAAAACAAAACAAGGAGGCATCAATACCATCAAAATAGATAAATAGAATCATAGATATATGTACATCATTAATAAAATAGAGTAATAAATATCATATACAAATATACACAAGTGCTGTGGGGACGGAAAGGGGGTAGAGCAGAGGGAGGAAGTAGGGAGAATGGGGAGGGGATGAGGGGCACCACTGATCCCTTTCCCATATCATTCCCCTACCCTGGAACTCCCTCTCACTCCAGATACACCAGACTACCACTCTCTCCACCTTCAAAGCATTATTAAGACTACATCTCCTCCAAGAGGGCTTCCCTGAATAAACCCTCTATTCCCTGGCTCGCTGTCTCTTCTGCATCATTTATGCATTTGGATATGTGACTTTTGGACATTTGATAATCACCCCAACCCCAACCCCATGGCACCTATGTACATATCTTTAAATTATATATTATGAATTATTTATTCATATTAATGTCTTCTCCCCCCTTAGACTATAAGCTTGCTATGGGCAGGGAATGTATCTGCAAATTCTGTTGTACTGTATTTTCCCAAGCACTTAGTACAGTGCTCTGCACATGGTGCTTGATAAATATTACCGATTGATTAATTGATTTTTAAGCACTGGAGTAGGTACAAGTTAATTAAGCTGGACACGGTCTCTGTCCCACATGAATTTCACAGTCATAATAGGAAGGTGAACTGGAGAATTGGGGCACAGAAAAGTTAAGCGTGAGAAACAGCATGGCATAGTGGGTAGAGCATAGGCCTGAGAGTCAGAAGGTCATAGGTTCTAATCCTGGTTCCACCACTTGTCTGCTTATGAGCTTGAGCAAGTCACTTCACTTCTCTGTGCTTCAGTTACCTCATCTGTAAAATGGTAATTAGAGACTGTGAGCCCCACATGGGACATGGGTTCTAATCATGGCTCTGCCACTTGTTTGCTGTGTGACCTTGGGCAAGTCACTTCACTTCTCTAGCCTCAGTTATCTCATCTGAAAATGGGGATTTGAGATTTTGAGCCCCACATGGGACAGGGAATGTGTCCAACTCTATTTCCTTGTATCCACCCCAGCTCTCAATACAGTGCCTGGCACATAGTAAGCACTTAACAAATACCATTCTTCTTCTTCTTCTTATTAACATGCCTGAAGTCACACAGTATGCATTTGACAGAGCCAAGATTAGAATCCAGGTCCCCTGACTCCCAGGCCCGTGCTCTTTCCACTAGGCCACACAGTTTCTCATAGGAGAGCATCAGGGTAGGGAGTTGTGGGAGTTGGGATCGGGTTGGGATCCGAATTCTGAAGTCTGTTCCCCGACCCCCTGCCTGCCTCTACTCAGGCAGACTGAACTGTCAGTGCTCAATCAGTGTCACTGATGGATGGAATAATTGATTGAAAACTTTGGGAAGAAAATCCCCTCTCAAATGCTGTGGATACCAGGCCACGAGAATATACCATCCTTACATTTTATAGCCTAACTTTTTGACAATGGAAATATTTATTTAATTGAGGTTTATGACACCATGACATCACTAATTTAATTATTTCCCTAATTTCATCCATTACAATCTCATCCTCAGAAAGAAAGTAGCTTGTCATTTAGACGAAGAGGTGCTGAACTGATTCAGGAGAAAACGGTGGAATATCTAATGCCAAGGACATCCCCAGCTCTGAAGGGCTGGATAAAGGAGGTGAAAATTCCCCCGACTCCCATTCACAAGCTAACATACACACATGCACACATACGTACACACGTGCATGCTCACATTTGGGCAAACACCCTACTTTCTGGTATAAGTATACTGTTCTACCAAAGTCAAGCTATGAGCAAGAAAGGTGTCTGCAGGCTTTTGTTGCATGTCTGAAATCTATTTACTCCTATTTATTTTTGGGACATAATTTCTATTAGAGATTTGTAAGCGGAGGTGGCGGGAGTGGGAAGGGAGGGTTGGGGAGGGGAGGAAGAGAAGGAATGGAGAAAGGTCAGGGTTTGAGGGTGCGTGGCATTGAATTAGATTCCCGAGGGGGACGCTTGGTGCTGAGGTCAACCATGTTAGTAATATCTCTAGGGTGTGGCGGACAAGCAATGTGGCCCAATGAATAGAGAATGATCCTGGGAGTCAGGAGAACCTGGGTTCAAACGCTGACTCCACCACATAGCAGCTGCGTGGCAGTGGGCAAGTCATTTATCTCCTCTGTGACTCAGTTACCTCATCTGCAAAATGGGGATAAGGGTGTGAGCCCCATGTGGGACAGGGACAGTGTCCAATCTGATTAACTTGTATCTACCTCATTGCTTAGAACAGCGCTTGGCACATAGTAAGAGCTTAACATGTACCACCAGACACCAGGCAGAAGCTGCCAGAGGCGGATATGCCAGGCAGAAGCAGAAAGAGGCCGAGATGAGAGGCAGAAAACAACAGAGGCAGAGATGAGAGGAAGAAGACACCAGAGACTGAGATGACAGGTAGAAGCAGACAGAGGCAGCAGGATGCAGAGGCAGCAGATCCTAATAGGCCCCAACTGGGTGTTCTCCAGAGCCGTTCTTCAATGTGAAAGCTTCAGATGACCAGGACAGGACAGGACAGATTCACCTCTGACCTGCCTTGATCAATCCTAATTAAATAGACCAGAGGGGCACCTGCCAACAGTAGAGGAAATGATCCTTTCTCCCTGACAGCCCCATCCTTTCCACTTTCTCCCTGGCCAGAGAGCATCGTTGCGGACAGCGGCTTTCCTGGTGGCAGAGGCTGGCACAGGGAGGAGACTCCTGATCCAGTTATGGATCGGGTAAAAGGACAGAGGTGAGGGTCTCCTCTCCACAGCCCCCAGACTCCAAACTGATTTGAAATGGTCAGCATTCTGACCTCACCAACCCCAACCTCCCAGGATGTTAGGGACAACACCACTTTATAAAAGGAGTTCACCAAACCACACAGTCACAAGCCATCTTTCGCTATCTCTCTCTCTCTCTCTCTCTCTCTCTCTCTCTCTCTCTCTCTCTCACACACACACACACACACACACACACACACAGAGTTTGGGCCTGAAATTGTCCATGCAAGAGAAGCTGCCAACACCAAAATCCTCCTTTCAAGCCAAAGACCACCTCCCCCAGGGAGTTTGCCCTAAATCCCCTCAGCCCAAGCCCTCTCCTACCCTCCAGCACCATCCCTGACTCATTCTCCCCAACTCTATAATGTGAGCTCTTTGTGGGCAGGGAATGTTATTGTTTGCTGTTTTATTATACTTTCCCAAGTGCTTAGAACAGTGCTCTGCACATAGTAAGCACTTAAAAAATACCACTGAATGAATGAAGGAATCCCACCCTTTGAAGCTCAGTTTGGAGCTCCCAGACCTGTGCAATTGAAATATTTATTTGTGTTTGTTGCTGGTTTATTTGCTGGCCTGTCTTGCCAACCACTGGGAACTCCCTGAGGTCAGGAATCTTGTGGGTTCTCTATGATAGATGTTGCGACCGCTTTGTAGGGAGGGATTGTACCCACTCTATTGTACTGTATTCTCCCAAGTGCTTAGTTCAGTGATCTGCTCATAGTAAATGCTCAATGAATACTATTGATTAACTCATTGAGTTATTGTGAAGGGTCCTGGTCCTGGAGGTGCAGATAGAGCCTGGATGCTTTTAACCACGATTAGCCCCTACAGCAGAAAGATGGATCAATTGGTGGTATTTATTGAGCATTTACTGTCTGCAGAGCACTGTATAAGCATTTGGGAAAGTATAATAAAACTGAGTTGGTAGATATTTTCACTGCCCACAGTAAGTTTATAATCACTGAAGTCTATTCTGCAGGCATGTTTCACCCTGTGGGTGTGGGTGGAGGGGGGAAGGAAATGGTAAACTGCCCTAAACTCTAATATTGAGAGGCTTAAGAGATCACAGGCAGAGTTACCAATCAATCAAGAATATTTATTGAGCACTTAGTTCAGAACACTGTGCTAAGTGCTTGGGAGAGTTCAATGCAGAAGAGCTAGTTGATACAGTCCCTGCCCTCAAGGACCTTACAGATTATCAGAGGAAGAAGTCAAATAGGGCAGGACAAAATTCTCTCTGTAACCAACATGTCATGTGATCAGTTGAGGAATGAAGTCACTCCCTTGCTATCCAGTAGTTCTGCTCTTTATGTTCCTCCTCCATTCCAAAGGTCCTGTCCCGGGTGAGGCCTCAAGAGCTCCTGGCCCTTCCAGGGGCAGCTCTCTCTAAGGCCTGTCCACAGAGAGTGTACCTCTAGTTCGTATTTGGCCTTACAGCTATAGCCCCTGTCGCCATGAAATGGTGAGGGAGTTAAACCAGCCTCAAAAATAAGAATCCTCCATTTACCAGCCTGCCCTTCCCCTAGGAGTCATAAGGTAGTTGATGAGGTAGTAACTTAATACAGACACTGTTTGAAGATTCAAGCTTACTTCCTGACTGACAGAAAGTGCCCATGTAACCAGGCTCCTCTGCCCTTAACTACCTCTGGGTCCATTAGAGTGTGTTTTTTCTGAAGGATAGATGGGATAGCTACCTCCCAGAGGAACCAGCACGGCCTCAGCTTCTTCCTTCTCTGTCACATTTTTTCCTGCCAGCTGTTTCTGCTTATGGGTGAGAATTGGCTATGGCAGCATCAGTGAGGAAATGCCCAGATGATGGTGGGATGGAGGCACAGAGGCAAATTTCCCCAGCTTCAATATGTAGACCTGGCTCTGCTCGCATGACGTTCCCCTTGTCTTGGGTCCCAGATCCCCCCCCCCCATTTTCCATCCCCGTGATCAGAGAACAGCGGAGCTTGGCAGTAGGAGACACCTCTGCCGAGTTGGCCCTCCACCCTTCCTCACCTCCCATCGGCACTAGAGGATTAAAAGGGAGAAAAAAACAATCGATAAAATAAACTTCCTGACGTTATCCAGCTCCATGGCCGGTGTGAGACTTCAAGGAGGGTAGACGAAGCATCCCAGAGGCCTGGCTCTGCCGGCAAAGCCGTCTCCCGCTTGGCGTCTCCTGACACAGATGATTCATGGGAGATTTCCCAAAGTCACTTTAAGAGGCAGAGCTGTGACTGCCAGGCGCCATGCTGCCTGCTCCCTGCCCTTGCTCTGTCACGTGATGAATGGTGAGGGGTCAGTGCTGTTATGGGAAGACTCTGAGGCCTAGAGCACCCAGAACAGGGCAGTGACTGCACAACAGCATCTGCCCTTGATTTATGGCCCTCTGTGGCCACGTAGACGGTTCTTTGTGTCAGGCCCTGTTATTTACAGTTGTGTGCAGGGCACTTAACAAGGGGGGGAATGAGAAAGAGAGAAAAAGTGAGAGGGAGAGAGAGAGGAGTCAAAAGCAAATACAGGAAGGAGAAGATGGGGGGAAGACATCAGCAGATGTGGGCTAACTTTTTTATTTTAATGGTATTTTTTAAGATCTTACTATATACCAGGCACTCTACTAAAAGCTGGGGAAGATAAAAGCTAATCAAGTTGGACACAGTCCATGTCCCAGGTGGGGTACACAGTCTTATTCCCATTTTACAGATGAAGTGACTGAGGCACAGAGAATTGAAGTCACTTGCCAAGTTCACACACCTGCCAAGTGGCGGAGCCAGGATTAGAACCCAGATGTCTTAGAAGATATGGCTCCTAGTTCTCATCCTCTCACTAAGGAGACAAGAGTCAGATACGGTCTTCGAGTCCTGGAACTTATGTGCATCTCTGTAGAGGCTAGGCAGCTTGAGGGGCCCTGAGAAACCATAGCAGCCCACTGGCCTACTGGAGTGAGGCAGCCAGAGACTGGACAGGCATTGTGACGCCATATTGGTTCAAAGCTACGCTTACTGTTCTGGGCTCCCATTAGAGCTCATGGGGGGCAGAGGGCCAGTCCTGCCTGTTTTGTATGTTTCCCTTTTACTCTTTCCTTCCTTGGTTTCCTTCCTCATAGAAGGCTGCATCAGAGATAATCATGGACAGCTACTAACTAGAGCAGCATTCTTGGATGGGGCATCTCAAACTAGGGAGCTTAATTAGCTTTGCCTAGGACAACTTTCTCTTGCCCAAACTCCTGCTTTGTTTGCTTGTAGATACAGTGGGCAAAGACAACCCCACCCAGAAGACTGAGAGCTTGGGAGAGCCTGGGAGTTAGGAGACCTGGGTTCTAGAACCATCTCCAACATTTGCTTGCTCTAGGACCTTGGACAAATCACTTAAATTCTCTTTGCCTCAGTTTCTTCAGCTATAAAGTGGAGACTGAATACTTGTTCTCCCTTCCTCTTAGACTGGGAGCCCCTTTGAGATAAGGACTGCATCTAGTTTATGATTTTGTATCTACCCCATTGTGGAGCACAATGCTTGGTGTGTTATCAGCACTATGCAAATACTATTGTTATTATTGGAGAAGCAGCTTGAGCTCTAATCCTGGCTTTGCCACTTGACTACTGCGTTTGTGCCTCAGTTTTCCTATCTGTAAATTGGGGTTAAAATACCTGTCCTCTCTCCTACTTAAACTTTAAGCCCCCACTTAAACTTTGAGACAGAGCCTGGGTCCAATCTGATTACCCTGTATCTACCTCAGTGCTTAGTACAGTGCTTAGCTGAGAGTTATCACTTAACGACTATCACCATTATTATTCTTTTCTGCCCAAAGGGGTTCCTGTTTGATTCGACTCTCTTGAGATCATGGATGCCTTTGGAAGATCTGTATGTCTTGGGCAACATCAGATGGTGGAGGGGGCACATGCACAGTGTGAGTGTGTGTGTGTGTGGTGTCTGGTGTTTGTATTTGTGTGTGACCATAGACCACCCTACCCTAGTCTGAGCTGACCATCTTTTCCAGAGCAGTGCCCATTTGGCTCTCTAACTTAGAAAGGCATTTTAGGTGTCACCTAGTCTTGGCATCAGTTGTGCTCTCCTCTCAGCCATAGTCCTCTTCTAGGACTCCTAAGGAGCAGACACACATCGTGGAAGTCACTTTTGGAATATGTAATAGCAATTATTAAAAAAAAAAAGCCTCACTGAATTCCCCAGAGATTCCATTTCTGCACTAAACACTAGAAAAGTGTGTCAGCATGCTGCTTGATCCTCCTTCTGCCAGAGAAGACAAGCCTAACACATGGCTATGGATCTGTTCAAATGACAGGTCAGTGAAAAAGTACACCTTGGGCCTGGGTGAAGAACATTGAGTGGGAGGAATTCAGGAAGGCTTCCTGGAGGTAGTGGTTCTGAGCTGCCTTGTAAAGAAGCTGGAGTTCGGAGGGCAGGTCAGAGAGGAGCTGATTTAAGGGGCGGCATGATTGAAGTGCTGAGCAGGAGTGGCCACAGGCCAGCTGGACTAGGGCAGGCAGGTTGGCAGTCACAAGAAGGATGAGGAAACAAAAGCAGAGGATCCTAATAATAATAATAATGATACTTAAGTGGTTACTATGTGCTGAGCACTATTCTAAGTGCTGGGGTAGATACAAGTTAATCAGGTTGGATACAGTCGCTGTCCCACATGGGGTAAACAGTCTTAATCCCCATTTTACAGAGGAGGTAACTGAGGACCAGAGAAGTTAAGTCACCTGCCCAAGGTCACACAGCAGACATGTGGTAAAGCCAGGATTAGAACCCAGGTCCTTCTGACTCCTAAGCCCATGCTCTATCGACTAAACCACAATTCTTCATTTTCCTTGCCAGTAGAAGAGGGCCAGCTTCCCACAGTCCAGGCCTTTCCTCTCTCCATCCCCCATCCCCTGACCCCCACCTTCCACTGCTTCTCCATCCCTCTGGGGTTCTTACACTGCCCCCTCTACAGCCCGGACCACACGAAAGGGCATCTGAGGTTATTTTTGAGTTTTCTGCTTTCAGACCCTGATGCGATGGAAGCAGGTTCCCACTGAGAAAATTCTGTGCATTAGCTAATAATTTACTTTTCCTACCTTATACCCCAGGTTAGCTTGGGCATGAATATTTCATGAGTGATTATTCCCCATCCTGACTCTGCACATTGCCAGGTGCCAAGCTGGCCCTGGACAAAACGGCTGCCGCTTTGGTTTGGGGACTTTTGGAGAGGGCAGAGAGGCCGGGCCTCGGGGGCAACCGGGGGAGCTGGGGGTTCTGGGAGGTCTGAGACCCCTCCCCACCCCGGCACTCCTGCAGGTCAGGATCATTCCCTCTCTTTCCCTGGGGGAGTCCATATGGGGTTCCAGCAATGCAGGAAAAGAGGGGAGAACAGCGGGTCAGTCAGTGATTAGTCCCAGATGAGCCTGCTGGGACTGGAGTCCTGTCCTGAGAGAGAAGAGAGGGCAAATTATCTTCCTGTCAAGAAGCACCAATGGCTTGATGGTTTCAATCACACACACACACACACACACACACACACACACACACACACTGCTCAAGAAATATGATTGACCTTCTGGCTGACTGACTGAGGAATCTAGGGTCTCCCAGCTCAAGGCCCTCTCCAGAGATCCGTGTCATGTGGAGTCTTCTTTTGGGGAGGTCTTAGAGATGAGGAGATGATAATGATAATAATTATGGTATTTATTAAGTGCTTATTACATGCCAGGCACTACTAATCGCAGGGGTGGATACAAGCAAATCGAGTTGGACCTAGTCCAAGTCCTGCATAGGCCTCACAATATTAATCCCCATTTTACAGATGAGATAACTCAGGCATGGAGAAGTAAAGTGACTTTACCAAGGCCACACAGCAGGCAAGTGATGGAGACAACCCCATTTCCCCTGAATTGGCTTGGTCCTGAGGTCTCTGTCCCTTCAAGTCAACTCCCAAGAACGCCATGAGATGGTAGAGGCTGCAGGAGCTGATCCTGGGCAGGGCCCACTGGGTCCGAGCCAGGGCAGTGGACAGGGCATATCTCTTGAAAATTGTCCCTCTCCCCAGTCACGGTCTTTCTCTGTCCCTACCTCCAGGACCTGACCCCTTAGATGGTCTGTCAGAGGACCTTAGAAACTGACCATGTATGAAATCATTCAGTCAATCAATGGCTCTTAGTATGTGTAGAGCACTGTACAACTTGACTGTCTACTTGTTTTGTTCTGTTGTTTGTCTCCCCCTTAATAATAATAATAATGTTGGTATTTGTTAAGCGCTTACTATGTGCCAAGCACTGTTCTAAGCGCTGGGGTAGACATAGGGGAATCAGGTTGTCCCACGTGGGGCTCACAGTCTTAATCCCCATTTTACAGATGAGGGAACTGAGGCACAGAGAAGTTAAGTGACTTGCCCACAGTCACACAGCTGACAAGTGGCAGAGCTGGGATTCGAACTCATGAGCCCTGACTCCAAAGCCCGTGCTCTTTCCACTGAGCCACGCTGCTTCTCTATTGTGAGCCCGTTGTTGGGTAGGGATTGTCTCTGTTGCCGAATTGTACTTTCCAAGTGCTTAGTTCAGTGCTCTGCACACAGTAAGCGCTCAGTACATACAACTAAATGAATGAATGAATACTAAGTGCTTGGGAGCATACAATACAGCAGAATTAGCAGACACTTCCCCTGCCCATAGTAAACAGAAAAGTCTCTGCTCCTAATGCCCCCTTCCCACCCTCCGGTTTCCATTCTCCAGTCTTGACCATCACCCTGGGAGGGGGGCGGGAGACTGCTGGTCAGTAGCTTTACCCTTCAGGAGCAGCACCAAGGTCGCCCCATCCCAGTGAGCTCTCAGCTCCAGTCTCTCCCTGAGGGTGGGTGTCAACCCTGCCCTCCTTGGCCCTGTGTCATGGAGAGAGAAATTTGCCCTAAAGGCTTCTGGGCCAGCCCCCGCAATTCACTGTCCCTTCTCCCCTCAGTTGTAGGAGGCCTCTGGAAAAGATAGAAAAGTTGGTATTCATTAAGGTCCTACTGTATGGCAAACACTGTGCTAATTTACCAGGTGAAGGTGAGAGCATCAAATCGGACACAGTCTCTATCGGCGAGGATGAACAGGTATGGAATCCCCAATTTACAGATGAGGAAACTGAGGTCCAGAGAAGTTAATAGTCTTGCGGGAGGAAGGGAGAGTAGAAGAAAGAAAATGCTTCCCACTTCTATTTCTTTTTTTTTCCACAGACAGCCCACAGTCTCCAACAGGATGCAGTCATGTGACTGGAATGTAAATGCTCAGCTGTGGGAGGCAGTGTGGCCTAATGGAAAAAGCATGGCCCTGGGAGTCAGAGGACCTGAGTTCTAATTCTTCCTCCTCCAAATGCCTGCTGTGTGACCATGGGCAAGTCACTTAACTTCTCCGCGCCACAGTCCCCTCATCAGCAAAATAGGGATTCATTATCTGTTCTCCCTCCTACTTAGACTGTGAGCCTGACTGGGCAATTGACTATCTACTCAAGCACTTAGTACAGTGCTTGAGAGCTTAACAAATACTACAATTATTATTATTGATATTATCATTAAGCAGAGCCTGGGGAATCCAGTCCTGGACTGAATGTCACCAGTGTCTCCGGGTGGAGTTGAGATGGGAATTTTCCAGTGGGATTTCATGTGGCCACACAAGCACCCCCCTCCCCCTTCACGAGGCCCCTTCACAATGAAATATAAGCAGAAGTGACAAAATCAGAATGTGAAGTGTCTGAGAGCCTGTTCCCCGGAGCCCAAGAAGCCCCCAGAGGCTGGGAGGAGCCCTCAGATCAAGCAGAGGATAGCATGAAATTAAATGTGCAATGCTCCTCTTTATTCCAGGCAGGAGAAAGAGGAGAAAAGATAAACCCACAATGGTCGCAGTCTCGGTGCCTGGATTTGCATCACAAAAGAAATCAACAAACAACAACAAATTGCCATCTTGTTCCAAGCTGATACGGCACAGTTGACAAGAAGAAAGCACTTTTTTTTTTCTCTCTTCCTTTCTCTGCTCTCCAGGGAACCAGCCCGAATCTCCGGGGGAAGAAAAGGTGGAGAGCCACCCGGCGCCCTTCCCCGACATAAAGCCAACAGATGGCTCTTGAAGGGAAGAGGGAAGTTATCCGTTGAAGGCCGCATGTTGATGCCCCAGGGGCAGCAGAAAGGGATCAGGCCATCCCTGGGAGGTGGGGAAAATTGAGACCCCTTTTTCCTCGCCCTCATATCCGACACTTATTTGTTCCCTTTACTTATCCCCCTCCCAGCCCCACAGCACTTGCATACATATCTACAATTTTATTTACTTATGTTAATGTCTGCCTCCCGCTCCAGACTGTAAGCACAATGTTGCTCCAACATCCTAGTCCCCATGCACCCTCAACCGTCTCTCTCTGTCTTCCCAGCCCCTTCCCTGGGGCTCTAGGGGAGAACATTGTTCTCTCCACTTCTGAATGTGAAGATCATTATGGAAGGGCTGTTCTTCCCTGGAAAAGGTGGTCAGACCAGAACAAAGATCAACTCAGGCTGGGAGGACTAAGGATTGTTAAGACCTACGTTCATTGGGGAGAAGGGAAGCTGAGTGTTATCATGGTCCTGTCAATGAAGTAGCCTGGCAGCACAGGGAAGGGTGTTGGGGGAGGAAAACATGAAAAAGAGGGATTCCCCGCATGCCTCAGTGGAAGTGTAGCAGGTGGGATCAAAGAGCTGGCCGATGACTTCACCAATCACTCCTTGGTCAGGTATGGGTTCCACTAGGGACTTCTGAAGTCCCTTCTCCTGAGACACAACATTAAAAGTAAATAGCAAGCAACTTTAATGGATGCTTTCATCCCAGTGGAGCTGTTGGGAAAGAGCTGATGGCAGATCGCACATTTACCTGTGTACACAAACCACTCCCACAACTCTTTGGAAGAAGAGCTGACTCCTCCATGGCCCTGTTCGGCGAGTCCCTGAAAGAGGAAGCCAGGGTGGCAAAGTACTTGGGGAGATGGCCTGGTAATGTCGGCAGGAAGTGGATGGTGACCATTCCCTAACCGTCCTCTCCCGCCTCCGGTTCTGGGAGGGAACACAGACCCCAAGGAATGGACTCCCAACTTTGGGGAAAATGGTGACTCCCCAGTAGTTAGAACTTGTGCAGGTGAAGAAGGGAGGGGAGGACATTCCAATGTTGGGAAATGGCAGGTGGGAATCAAATACAAGGGGATCCACACGTGCTGGAGTACAGATGCCCAGCAAGGCCCACTCCAGCACTGGCATCCACACTGTTGAACTCTCTGGCTTCCCCTACCTGAATTTATTTTAGTGTCTGTCTCTCCGGTAGACCACAAGTGCCTTGAGGTCAGGGATCCTAACTCTACTGTCCTCTCCTAAGCTCTCAGTACAGTGTAAGCACTCAGTAAATACTACTGTATGATTGAGCCAGGGTGGAGTGGTACTTACCGTAGACAATGAAGGTTGTATATTTATGGTATGGTCTTCAGGTGCCTCAGAATTGGCAGGGGGTGCTGGTAGGGGTGGGGACATGGGGATGCTCAGAGGCATTTAAGGCAAACTCATTTGAGCCTTTAGCTTCCAGAAGCTGTCCGGAGCCCCAGTGACCCCCCCTCTCCAAAACAAGCCCTGGGCCACCTCCCCTTGCTACCCCTCGCTGCCCACTGTGGTCATGGGGACCAATGCTGTCGGGCCTCTGCCGAGGGGCCTGGATCAGCCCGCCAGATGGGGAATGGAAAAAATAGGAAAGAGGTTTTGGGGCACAGTGTTGAGAGATAATAATAATAATGCTAATAATTCTGGTATTTATTAAGCACTTACTATGTGCCAGGCACTGTATTAAGCGCTGGAATGGGTACAAGGAAATCAGATTGGACACAGTCCCTGTTCTGCATAGGGCTCACAGTCTTAACCCCCATTTCACAGATGAGGTAACTGAGATGCAGAGAAGTGAAGTGACTTGCCCAAGGACACACCGCAGACAAGTGGCAGAAAAATCTGCTGCCAGACTGCCATCATCCGTGGAACCCTCTGTGTCCTGGAAGGTATGGCTGTGGATTAATCTCTTCCCGCATAGCCCTGTGGGGTGTGTGTATGTGGTGGGATGGGGAGGGGTTTCTGTAGCATTAGGCTATGAGAGGCCCAGACTGCCTCCCTCCGGGGGTGGCCTCCCCCCGGGGTCCTGCTCCAACCACCCCTGGCCTGGGTGTGAGTGGTCCTCCCAGGGACAGTTGTGCATGGATCCTCCGATTTCCACCGAGCTCCGGCCTAGAGCTGGGGCAAAGATGGATTGGACAAACCACAGTCCTTGGCCTCCAGTGGCTCATAGCCCAATTAGGGAGATCACATATGCTCTCATACTCACCACACACACAATCTCTCAGACCCACACACACACAAATGTGCAAATAGAGGCACAATGCACACATGGACACACACAAGAAAAAGTAGACGTCAGGAAGATAAAATACTACCCAGATGTCTAAGAGAAAAAAGGCCCCAGGGAATCATATGGTTTTCATCGGGTCGTGGGCAGGAGATCAGATGGCCTGGATGATTCCCCCCAGCAAGGGATGTGTGTGTCATAGTTCAGCTCTGGAGGCACCAGCCTCCAAATGTGTCTACACTAGTGCTTAGTGCAGTGTTTGGCATATAGTAATAACTTTACAAATAAAACAGTTGTTGTTATCATTATTTACGAAGTCAAAGGTCTCAGAGACCCAGTGACCTAAGTTGTTGGTAGGGTCGGAGGGGTCGGGGCCTGGGGATCTGAGGAACTACCTCCTCCATTCAGGCAGTTTTCCATCTCTCAGTTCATGAGTGGACCAGGGACGTGGGCTTCCTCATACTAGGGGTGGGAAGCGAGACCAAGAGGAACTGGTAGGCTTATGAAGAGTGAAGGACCCTCTACTATCCCCCATCCAGGCCTCTGAATCCTTAGTCTCAGGCCCCCTCCCCAAAACCCCTCCCAGCCCCCCCAACCTATCAAGAGGGGAGACTAGGGATGGGGGGAATGTGTCTGAAGGATATTTTTTGGATGTTGAGTCTCTCTGTTCCTGCCTCTCTCCTTCCCTCCCCTCCCTGTCTCTCTCCTGGCCCCTTCTCTCTCTCTGTTCCTCTAACCCGCTCCCCCGTCTTTCTCTCGCTAGGCCTCCCCAGGTCTCTCCCTTCCCCTTCTCTCTCTCTCTCTCTCTCTCTCCTCCCTGTCACAGACTCTCTGTCGGCCCAGAGGAGGCCTTGACTCCAGCAGGGATTGAGGGAGCATCCATGAGCCTCAGTCAATCAATCTATCTATGGTATTTATCGAGCACTTGCTATGTGCAGAGAGCACTGTACTAAGCACTTGGGAGAGTACATCAGAATTAGCTGACCCATTCCCCATTAACCAGTCTGTTCCTGTTCTGGCAGCCTGTGGGCTGGAGAAGAGATGGGAAATGCAGAATGTATGCTTCCAACCCTGCTGCCCCCTTCCCACCCCAGCCCCCTCTTTCCCCCTCTCTCCCATCTGCTCCAGGTTCTTTATAAATATTCTTTCTTCAAGGTCTTTCCTAGCCCACATGACTGTTCAGTGAGGGTCTGAGAATCTCCTACCTGGCCTGGAGCTTAGGGATCCTCTGTGTCTGCATGAGTTTAGAATTTCCATACATTTTAACAATTGTTATGCAGATATTTGATGCAGTTGGGGCCTTGGGGGTTTCTTGGTCTCTTTCTCTCTCTCTCCAGCCCTCCCTCCCACTCTCCCTTTCCTCACCTCCTCTGCACACAGGTGAGGTTTCACTATTTTGTAATCAGCATACTGTTTAAATTATTAGTAATCCACCAATTGGATTACTAATTACAGAAGCCTCGCTGACTTCAACCCTTTAATTGTTCCCTCTATATTTAAATGGAGACCCATTTCTCTGTCTGAAGATCAGAAATTGTAGATTCGACTTCCTCAGTTGTCTTTCGCTGTTTCTGTTTTCCTCTGTCTCTCCATCTCTCTATCTCTACTTCTCATCCCCCTTTTCTTCCCATACCTAAAAGGGCTGCTAGCTTTGGGACAAGTTCCATAGCTATAGGACGCAGGAGACAGGACAATCTTGTTCCTAAAAATGGACTTTCGGTGATGTTTCAAATAAGAATTTTCAAGCTAGTTGAAGCTGCGCTAATTGGGATAGGCAGAAGGGAGCAGCACCACCAGAGACAAAATAGTTCCCTTCTGTTCCCTTAATTCAATCGCATTTATTGAGCGTTTACTGTATGTAGACCACTGTACTAAGCGCTTGGGAGAGTACAATATAACAGGTTTGGTAGGCACATTCCCTGCCCACAGCGAGCGTAATGAAAAAGGGATCGGCCAAAATGAGTTTCTCGGGAATGATCATCTGGTTGAATGGAAGGGAAAGGGTAGTGGACAATGAAAAGAGTCATGCCTGCCCTAGAATGGATTCTAGGATTCTCCCATTAGTCCCACATCTTTTCTTCTTCTTCAGTGGTGGGAAGGGAGAGGAGAGGAAGGGGACAACTGGGTCCCGGCCAGTCAGGGAGTCAAAGACATGATGGACTGTTGCAGTCTGTCAGACGAGGGGGCACGTTTTCATGCACCTCACTGAACTGTGGAGGGAAAGTGTTTGTTCATATAAGCACAGGGGATGGATGGGATGCTTCTATACCCCTTTCTCTGCTTCTCTGGTTTGAAGGTGGCCATGTCATTCCAACCCAACCCTGTATTCTCCCTGACTTTCCCATCACTGTAGAAAGCACCACCATCCTCCCAGGCTCACAACCTTGGTGCTCCTCTCAACTCATCTCTCTGGTTCAACCCACATATTCAATCCGTCACTGACTTCACTCAGAGCAACCTTGACACAGGTTGGCAGTCCCGGTATGGCACTGGTAGTGGCAGGGAGGAGGTACAGAATTCACAACAGGCTTTCTTGCCTGTGCTGATGATCTCAGGGTGAAAGTAACTATCTGTGAGGGAGGGGAGCCTGTGGGTGTCCAGCAGCTTCAGGTTGGCAGGGGGAGAAGAGAAGTCATGTGGCCTAATGGAAAAAGTGTGGGACTGGGAATCAGAGGCCTTAATAATAATAATAATAATAATAATAATAATAATGATGGTATTTATTAAGGGCTTACTCCATGTCAAGCACTATTCTAAGCACTGGGGAATTACAAGCTAATCAAGTTGGACCCAGACCCTGTCCCACAGTCTTAATGCCCATTTACAGATAAGGTAACTGAGGCACAGAGAAGTTACAGGTCCTTCTGATTCCCAAGCCCGTGCTTTAACCACTAGACCATGTGATTAGACCTAGGTTCTAATTCCTGCTCCACTAATTATCTGTTGTGTGACCTTGGGCAAGTCACTTAATTCCTCTGCACCTCAGTTCCCTCATTTCTAAAATGGGGAGTAAGGCTGTGAGCCCTGTGAGAGACTAGGACCTTGCATTTAAAATCCAGTGCTTAGTACAGTGGCTGGCACATAGTAAGTGCTTCACAAATACCATAAAAAAGAGGACTTCCCAAACTAAGCCCCCTTTTCCCCTATCTGCTCTCCTCTCTATGTCACTTATTTACTCATTCATTCATTCATTCTATCGAATTTACTGAGCGCTTACTGTGTGCAGAGCACTGTACTAAGTGCCTGGAAAGTACAATTCAGCAACAGATAGACAATCCCTACCCAACAGTGGGCTCACAGTCTAGAAGGGGGAGACAGACAACAAAACAAAACAAGTAGACAGGCATCAATAGCATCAGAATAAATAGAATTATAGATATATACACATCACTAATAAGCCACTTATCAGCTGTGTGACTTTGGGCAAGTCAATTAGTTTCTCAGTGCCTCAGTTCCCTCATCTGTAAAATGGAGATTAAGACTATGATCCCCACGTGGGACAACCTGATTACCCTGTATGTACCCCAGAGTTTAGAACAGTGTTTGGCACATAGTAAGCACTTAACAAATACCATCATTATTACTATTATTAATAATAAAATAAATAGAATAATAAGTATATGTGTATATGTGTAAATATACACAAGTGCTGTGGGGCAGGGAGGGGGGTAGAGCAGAGGGAGGGAGTAGGGGCAATGGGGAGGGGAGGAGGAGCAGAGGAAAAGGCGGGCTCGGTCTGGGAAGGCCTCCTGGAGGAATTGGGCTCTCAGTAGGGGAAGAGAGCTAGTTTGACGGATGTGAGGAGGGAGAGAATTCCAGGCCAGAAACAGAACGTGGGCCGGGTTGAACGGTGGGACAGGTGAGAACGAGGCACAGTGAGGAGGTTAGTGGCTTAGCAGTGGCAGAGGAGCGCGGAGTGAGCGGGCTGGGTTGTAGAAGGATAGAAGGGAGATGAGGTATGAGGGGCCAAGGGGATGGAGAGCTCTGAAGCAAATAGTCAGGAGTTTAAGCTTCATGAGAAGGTTGATAGGCAACCACTAGATTTTTGAGGAGTGAGGGTGACATGCCCAGAGCATTTCTGTAGAAAGATAATCCACAAAAAGGACTGAAGTAGAGATTGAAGCGGGGAAAGACAGGAGGATGGTAGATCAGAAAGGAGGCTGATGCAGTAATCCATTCGGGATATGGTGAGAGATTGTACCAACAAGGTAGTGGTTTGGATGGAGAGGAAAGGGCAGATCTTGGCATTGTGAAGGTGAGACCAGCAGGTTTTGGTGATGGACTGGTACTCGGATCTGTACCCCTTAAATATTTTATATTTACCCCACCCTCAGCCCCACAGCACTTTAGAACATATTCTTATACTCTGCTATTTTCCATCTGCAATTTACTATAATGTCTGTCTTCCCTACTAGACTGTAATCTGGGGATGGCAGGGAACAGGTCTACCACTGTATTGTGTGGTACTTTCCCAAAAGCTTAATACAGTTCTATGCACACAGTAAGCACTCATTAAGTACCACTGATTAGAGTTATGGGAGGGAGAGGGCTCCCTGCCCTCCAGAGCCCCCTGGGTTCTGGTCAGCTCACCCACCTTCCTCCATTTCTCTGTGGTTGCCTTCACCTCTCACCTGGTTGACAGGCTAGCCAGAATTCTGTAAACAGGGAGAATGAGGGGGTGGAGCTTGGGGGCTGGGAAAGACCATAATGGGCTGCCAATCAGTGGAGTGAACGGGGTGGATTCTGGGTTGGAACTAGGGTAGTGTCGGCTTCAGAACCCAGAACCCTGCCTCCATCCAAGACCATAGCAACTTGGCTAAGGAGATGCCCGGTGTATGTATGTTGCGATGAGAAGCAGCGTGGCTCAGTGGAAAGCGCCCAGGCTTGGGAGTCAGAGGTCATGGGTTCAAATCCCGGCTCTGCCACTTGTCAGCTGTCCCTTCACTTCTCTATGCCTCAGTTCCCTCATCTGTAAAATGGGGATTAATTGTGAGCCTCACGTGGGGCAACCTGATTACCCTGTATGTACTCTAGCGCTTAGAACAGTGCCCTGCACATAGTAAACGCTTAACAAATACCAGCATTATTATAGCTCCAGACCCAGAAAAACTAGAAATAATTGAGCAGGAGAGAAGCTTCCAGCTTCCCCGGGCCTGGTGGGCTCCGTCTCTGGCTTTGCAATCCTGGTGTGTGTGTGTGTTGTGTGTGTGTGTGTGTGTGTGCGCACTTGTGCACGCACATACAAGTTCATATGTGTGTCGTGATGCTTATTTGCAGACTCAGATAAAATAGAAATAACTGAGCAGGAATGAAGCTTCCAGCTTCCCCTGGCTTCACAGTGCGTGGGTGCGCGCGTGTGTATGCGCCTGTTGGTGCTTGCATCCAGACTCAGGGAAAATGGAAATCATTGGTTTTTCCCTGGCCTTTCTGGTCGGCTCAGGCCCTGGTTTAGAAATCCTGGAAAAACGCCTCTAGTGTCCACGAGAGGGCGCCGCTCGGAGCCTGAGCTTACACACACACACACACACACACACACACACACACACACACACACACACACACACACACACCCCACCCCCCACCCCCCCCCCCCTGTCTCTCACACACTCTATCTCTTTCTATCTCTGTCTCTGTCTCTCTCCAGATTTCACCCCCTGCTGGCATCTCTGTGGGTTCATCCAGAGTATAGCGCTCCAGAGCTGGCTCCAGGGGGTGCTCAGGCTTCCCGGGGAGCAGCAGCACAGAACTACACTAGCCCCAGCCCTCTGCTCCCCAGCCCCCAGGTCCGCAGCTCCCCGACCCCGGACAGAGAAGGAGTCAGAGCACTCTGCCGGGGGTCCAAAGGTTGAATGGGAGCTTGCAGGGAGGAAAGAAGTTAGGGGGACTTGGGGGAGGGTTAGCTCCCTCCTGCAAAATCCTGCCATGTTGGGGTCTGCATGGACAGAGGCCTGGGGGATGAAGGGAGGAATCCTGAGCCTCAGTGTCCTTTCTCCTAGCTTCCACTCCTCTCTGGTCATACCGTCCACGTGGGTGGGAGGAGGAGACAGGTCGCAGCGACCCGCCAGGACCTCAGAGCCTTGCTAAATAGTGTAGGGCTGTCAGGTTCTCTTTCTCGATTCCCTCCCCGAGTAAGCTCCGTGGGCTGGACAAGATATCTCCGGTCAGCAGGGTCCGGGCACAGGAGGGAATTTCGTCTTAATAAGATCGGGACCACGACGGCCTCAAGTCCTATATGCCGCTTCCCTAACCCTTTGCCCTGATTTAGCTCTTAGAATGGTTCCCAGTGCTTAGAACAGTGCTTGACACATAGTAAGCGCTTAACAAATACCATTATTATTATTCAAGTGCCAGTGATGATAGGGACATGATGGTGTCCTGTCCCTGGCTACTTTCACTGCCCCTGCTCTCAATTCTCCTAGGGTCAGATTCTTCTGACCTGAATCCCTCCTACTGCAGTTCTAACTATATGCCCTCTGGGAGAAGATGGTGCTGTCCCTCTTGGCTTCCCCTGTCTCCCTGCCCTGGCCCTTTCCATCTTCTCCAAGTTGGCCACCAGCAGAGAGAGACTCTCTCTCCCTCAGAAGTTAGCAATCAGTGGTGTGGGGGTTCTAGGGATAGAAGAAAAGATACGAGATCACTACGGGTTCGGAGCCGTGGTCCATCCAGACCAGAATTCCGTCTCCCTTCTGTGTGGTCTGTGCACTTAGATCTGTACCCTTTAAACACTGGATATTCACTCCACCCTCAGCCCCACGGCACTTAAGCTGGTTAAGGGCAGGGACTATGTCTCCTAATTCTGTTGTGTTGTGCTCTCCCAAGTGCTTAGTACAGTGTTCTGCACATAATAAGCCCTCAATAAATACCATTGATTGATTGATCGATTGACTTATAGACACATGCATAATTTATTTATTTTGATTAATGTCTGTCTCCCCCTGTAGACTCTAAGCCATTTGTGGGCAGGGAATGTGTCTACCAACTCTGCTGTACTGTAGACTCCCAGGCTCTTAGTACGGTGTTCGGCACACAGAAAGTGCTCAATGAATACCCCTGATTGATTGAAGGGAGCAACTTGTAATAGTTGCTGTCCAGGCTGGGAATGGACCATTCAACACACTTGACTTTCCCACAAGTAACCCATTACATACTGGGCCTCTCTGCCAATTCCCCTATGTGCCATTTATTTTAACGTCTGTCTCCTCCTCCAGACTGTAAGCTCCTTAAGGGCAGAGACCAACTATGCCTACCTCTTAATAGAGTACTCTCCTCAACATTTAGAACAGTGCTCTGTATGCTGTAAGGGCTCAATAAACACCACTGATTGATTAATTGTAACTTTCTCTCTAATAACCCATTATGGACTGTAACTTTTCATCAAATAACCCATTAAGGGTCTATAAGCCCAGACCCTGAGCTAATGAGAAGTAGCATGGGCTAATGGGAAGAGCACAGGTCTGGGAGTCAGAAGCTCCGGGTTCTAATCCCACCTCCACCACATTCCTGCTACGTGAACTTGGTCAAGTCACCTAACTTCCCTGTGACTCAGTTTCCTCCTTCATCAAATGGGGACAAAATAACTATTTTCCCTCCCAGTTTAGGTTGTTAGGTTGTAAGGTATGGGGGACAAGGACTGTAATGTAACTTGATTTTGTCATATCTACCCCAGCGCTTAGTATAGTGTTTAGCACATAATGAACACTTAATAAGTACCATCTCCTCCAAGAGGCCTTCCCTGATTAAACCCTCCTTTTCTCTCTTCCTCTTCCTTCTGCATCTCCCTGACTTGCTCCTTTTTTAATCTCCCCTCCCAGCCCCACAGCCCTGATGTACATATCTGTAATTTATTTATTTCTATTTTTGTCTCTCTCCCCCTTTAGCCTGTAAGCTCACTGTGGGCAAGGACTGTGTCTGTTCACTGTTATATTGTACTCTCCCAAGCACTTAGTACAGTGCTCTGCATACGGTAAGTGCTCAATTAATACGATTGACTGACTGAATGACTGGCTACCATCATTATTATTATTCTGAGAAAGTTTCCTTCCCAGCTTTTCTGGAGGGATATTTCAGGGACTAAGCAGAGCATCCTGGGTGCCAGGCCTTTGATCCTGTGTTCAGGAGATCTGGAGCACATAGGTGTCCCAGGCGGAGAGAGAGACTCCCTGCTCTCTTCTCTTCTCATGGCTCTGTGGCTGTTAACCAGACAATTCAGGACGGTCCCCCTTTTATTTTCCTGCCGGAGTCAGAAGAGACTACCCGGGACATTTTCAAGCTCTATGCTTTCTCAAACTCCCACAGAATCTGCTCCCAGCCATGCCTCTCCCCAGAGTTTGCCTGCTCTTGTCTCGTTTCACTTGATCGACAGCCTCCTTCTGTCTCCACCGCCCATCTGGGAGCCAGAGAGGGGTTTTGGGAAAATCAAATGGGGACTAGAAATTTGGAAAAGGCTGAAATGGGGCACCCTGTAAACTGGGGAACCCTTCCTAGAAAAGATGCCCCAAATGGAAACAGGGTATCATCATTATTATTATTACCACAACTGGATGGGCTGATTGATCAATTGAATGAATGATGGGTTGACTACATCAAGAAATCAATGGTACTGTGCTTAGGGTAAGCTCTTGGGAGAGTACAGTGCAATGGAATTTGTTGACATGATCCCTTCCCTCAATGAGTTTCCAGTCTAGATTGACTAGGGCTTGTTCTCAGTGGAGTTGAGGGAGGGAAAACACCCTTTCTGACTTTGAGGACTGAGAACAAGAAGCAGCATGGCCTAATGGACAGAACATGGGGTGGGAGTCAAAGGCAGCTGGGTTCTAATTACAGCTCCACCACTTATTTGCTGTGTGACCTTGGGCAAGTCATTTCACTTCTCTGGACCTCAGTTACCTCATCTGTAAAATGGGGATAAAGACTGTGAGTCCCATGTGGGATAGGACCAGTGTCTAAATTGAATAGCGGTATCTACCCCAGCACTTAGTTCAACAAACACCCTAAATGCTCAGTGTGGACAAGGAATGTGTCCACCAACTCTATTAAATTGTTCTCTCCCAAGCACTTAGTACAGTGCTCCGCACACAGAAAGCACTCAATAAATACAATCGATTGATTGGGTCAGAGAACAACAGCAACAACAATAACAATAATAATGATAACTGTAGTATTTGTTAAGCACTTACTATATATGAAGCACTACAGTAATGGCTGGGGTAGATGCAGGGTACTCAGATTGGACTCACAGCCTGAGGGGAGGGATGTATTCCCTCCCCCTGCCTATAGGTTGGACTGGGAGTCAGAAGGGCTTGGGTTCTAATCCCAGCTCTGCCACTTGTCTGCCTCATGGCCTTGGGGGAGAGTCACTTAACTTCTCTGTGTCTCAGGTTTCCTCATCTTTAAAATGGGGATTAAGAGATTGAGCCTTATGTGAGACAGGGAGTGAGTGGGGTGGGAGGAGGAGGAGGGGCAGTTGAGGAGGACTTCTCTCAGGGGTGCAGTTAGGTGATGCCCTAATTCACCTTCTCTCCACTCACACCAGCCCTGGTTGTTCCCTAGCAGATTGGCGCTGGGCAGACACTGGTCCACAGCTTGAATCTGCAAGTTGGGACTAGGGCTGTTTTCTCTCATTAACCGCCTTCTGAGTGGGTAATTATGGGAGCCCACGTGTTTTCCACATAGTTCTGTCTCGATACCAATCATAATATTTATTAAGTGCTTATTGTGTGCCAAGCACTGCACTAAGCGCTGGGGTAGATACGAGATAATCAGGCAGGTCCCACATGGGGCTTAATGTCTAAAGAAGATGAAGCATGGGTGTTGAATCCCCATTTTGCACACGAGGGAACTGAAGCACAGAGAGTTGAAGTGACTTGCTCAAGGTTACACAGCAGGTAAATGGTGTCACAGGGAATAGTACAGTGCCTGCCACATAGTAAGTGCTTAACAAATACTATTATTATTATTGTTAATAATAATAATAAATAACATTGATTGATATGGGAGCTGAAAGAGAAGGAGCAGCGCAAACTAAAGGATAGGGCACCGGCCTCGGAGTCAGAGGACCTGGGTTCTAATCCCGGATCTGCCAGTTGCCTGCTTTGTAACCCTGGTCAAGTCATTTAACTTCTCCGTGCCTCAACTTTTCAACTGAAAAATAGGGATTTAAAAACTGCTCTCCCTCCTACTTAGACTGTGAGCCTCATATGGGACAGCAACTTGATAAACTTGCTACTCCAGTGCTTAGAGCAGTGCTTGACACATAGTAAGCACTTTAAAAATATCACAAATAATGAAAAACAGTAATAAGGGAGAGGGCTAGAGGGCATTGAGTGGACAGGCCGACTCCCACTCTACCTACACCCATTAACCTGCGGCCCCTTCATGGTTCCCTAGCCCTAGGATAAGCTAGTCCAGATGTGTTTCGGAAGGGCTGATGAAATACTGTAATTCCTTCAAGGCGAGTCCAGCCCTCAGGTGGCCCTGATAGGATGCTCTATTTAAAATGCCAGGGCTCAACTCACCCTCCAGTATGAATTACATTGCATATTTCTGGCCTGGGGTAAATTGATTCATAATGATTTGTGTCTCTCCCCCGGCCAGTAACTTTTCATTAGATACATGGATGTCTTAATAACACTTCAGCCTGTGCCTCCCCTGCCGTCTGGAGTCCAGATAGTGGCCGGGGGTGGGAGGTGGTGGGAGGCGAGCAGGTCTTTGATCTGGGCTGCAAGATTGTTTCTAGGTAGAGCCGGGTGGGGTTAAGGGATGTGATTTCTCTGGAGTTGGCAGGCAGGAGGTCGGTCTCTCTCTCTCTCTCTCTCTCTTATCCTCCCATAATTCCCCCAGAGGGATTCACGCTCTTTCTGGAACCAGCCAGCCCCATCAATGATTCCTCCGATCTATAGGCTACCTGTATGCTTGAATGTTTAGGATGTTTATACAAATTTATTATGAAGATATAGTCAGATGGGTACAATGCCCAATCACCCAAAGAAATCATTCACAGTGGCCAGACTTCCCTGTTCCAAATAAATAAATAGATAAGAACCAGAGAAATGCTGCTCTATGAATCCCTCTTGGATACTCTCTCTGTCTCTCCCTCTGTGCCTCTTTCTCTTTGACTCTGCCTAGCCCTGTTGATCTCTCACTTATCTGTCTCTCGCTGTCTTCCTCTGTCTCTCTGTCTCTCTCATCCTTCCACAATTCCCTTGGAGGAATTCATGCTACTGCTGACACTAGCCAGTCCCAGCACACCCATGGCCTGGAATCCCTCTACGAAGTCCCACAGCCTGCAGGAGGCACCTGCATTTTCAGTGCTCCCAGTTGGGTGGGATACTGGATCCTCCCAGCTGATGGTAAGTGGGGGGAAAAGGGCAAAGACAGAGTGGGCCTCCCTGGGCTCTCCAAGGACCATGTGATCAGGTGAGGGGACTCAGAACCTCAGAGGGTGGGGGGGGTCTCCCTTAATTCCAACCTTGTGGTCCAAGTCAGCAAGACCCGCCAAGCAGGACTATATGTTTTCCAACTGGTCCCCCATAGGAACTTTAAAGCCCTGGGAACCACACGAATGGCTGTGGATAACAGGAGATGGGGGGATGGTTATCAAGCCCAGCTCCTGTCACCTGAGGCCTGGAAACCTAGCATCAGAACCAAACAGCCTCTTCAGAGATCCATAGGCTAGGATTTGTTCCTTCTTTTGGGACCTCTACCAAGTACCTAATTATAATAATAATGATAATAAATAATTCTGGCCTTTATTAAGCACCAGGCACTTTTCTGAGAATTGGGGTAGATACATACAAATTGAGTTGGACACAGTCCCTGTCCCACATGGAGCTCACAGTCTTATCCCTCCTCATTTTACAGATGAGGGAACTAAGGCACAGAGAAGTAAAGTGATTTGATCCAGGCCATACAGCAGATGAGTGGCAGGCAAGTGACTCCTAGGCCTGTGCTCTATCCATTAGACCACACTGCCTTCACCCAATTGCCCTTGGCCGGCTCTGCCTGCATCCCTCTCTCCTTTGCCTCCTGGATGAGAAGGTCCTGAGTATGGAGAGAAAGCAACAACAGATAAATCCAGAAGGGAGAACAAAACAACACTAACAGATACCTAGCAAACACGAACAATCAACAAACTCTTTCCAATAAAGAGATTCCTCAGAGATCTAAAGGCAGTAGGGATTCTGTTCCTTCTTCTTTAGGGGAGCCAAACCTGTTGGGGTTTTCACAAAGGTTGGGGGGACAAGTGGACACTAAGTGTGCCTTGGGGCACCACCAGCAGGATAAAAATAATTTTGTTATTTTTGATGAGCTTAACTATGTACCAAACCCTGTATTAAGCACAGGGATAAATAAAATATAATCAGGTCCTACATGGGGCTTACAGTCTAAATAGGAGGGAGAACATGTATTAAATCCCCATTTTACAGATGAGGAAACTGAAGGAGTGAAGTGACTTGCCCAAAGGCACTCAGCAGGCAGGTGGTAGAGTACCCCAAAACACTTTCAAGCAGATAGGTAGGAAGAGTCCTGCATGGAGGGGTCAGCATGGATGAAGTGATCTCAACTTCTGGTGGAGTCTTCCAGATGAAATCCAGATCCTCTGACTCCCAGATGTGGTCTTTACACTAGGATATGCTCCTTTTCTAAAAGAGCTTACATAGCTCATTCAGGGATGACACGCAAATTCGTGAAGCGTACCATATTTTTCTCCAATTAGACTGTAAGCCTGTTAAAGGGCAGGAACTGTCTCTATCTATTACCGATTTGTACATTCCAAGAGTTTAGTACAGTGCTCTGCACATAGTAAGCGCTCAATAAATACTACTGAATGAATAAGTACCACCAGCTGAGAAACTGCACCCTAGACCAGGTCCAAGAGAAGAATCTATTGCCCATTTCCCATAGAGGGTCATCCCTTTCATTGTTTTAGAGCACAATCCCCCACCTTTCTTTGGGCTGCTTTGGCCACCTTCACCAATCCCTTCAGCCGCTGCCTCTCCGCTCCAGTACTCCAGGTATTCGGACCCCTCACCTCTACCTCTTTCTCTCCTGGAAACTGGATTAGCCCAGCCCAGTTTCATCTATCCTCATCCGAACACCCTCCTAACAACTTAATCGAGTTTTGGCTCCATCTAGCTCTGTCTGAGCTCTGTCTAGTTTGTCAGTGTCCCTGAGGTCCCAGGACGGGTGGTGGGGCCTTGGATTCTGCCGCAGGCCAGGTGACCAGGGAGGGAGCTCCTGGGACAGCAGAGAGTATCCTCTCTCCATGAAAACACCAAACCCTGTACCGCCTGGTCATGGCTGCTTTCTGGAAAATCTTCATCCTGAACAGAGGCCCAACCACTTTCTGGCCCCTATCAATCAATCAATCAATCAATCAATCAATCAATCAGTCAATGGCATTTATTAAGCACTACGGTGTGCTTTATTTTAATGTCTGTCACCCCCTCTAGGCTGTAAACTCATAATAATAATTATGGGACTTGTTAATCACTATGTGCCAAGCACACGGGTAGATAAAAGTTAATAGGGTTGGACACAGTCCCTGTCCCCCATGGGGCTCATAGTCTTGATCCCCATTTTACTGATAAGTAACTGAGATCTAGAGAAGTTAAATGACTTGCCCAAGGTCACACAGCCGACATGTAGTGGAACACGATCCTTCTGAATCCCAGGTCTGTGCTCTGTCCACTAAGACAGGATCATGGAACATGTCTACCAACTCTGATATATCAGGCTCTTCCAAGTGCTTAATATAGTGCTCTAAATATTACTAATAATAACTGGGATATTTGTTAAATGGTTTCTATGTACCAGACACTGTACTAAGCCCTGGGATGTTTACAAAAAAATTAGGTTGGACATAGTCCCTGTTCTGCCTGGGGCTCACAGACTTAATCCCCATTTTACAGATTAGGTAACTAAGGCACAGAGAGGTTGTGACCTGCCCAAGTCCACACAGCAGACAAGTGGTATAAACACAGTAAGCATTCAAGAAATCATTCGGTCAGTCAGTCAGTCATATTTATTGAGCTCTTTCAGTGCTCAAGTGCTTAGTAGAGGGCTTTGTACAGTAAGCACTGAATAAATATGATTGAATGAAAGAGTCCAAAATACTGCACTAAGCCTTTGGGAGGGCACAACACAGCGATATAACGGACACATTCCCTGACCACTAGGAGCTTACCATCTAGAAGGGGTGACAGACATTAATATAAATAAATAAATCTCCTCTAGCAAACTCACGTTGTCCTCTGTCTCCCTCTTCAGCTCCCATTGTGTTTTTACATGTAGGATTAGAGACTTTTTCTTCCTCTGATTCCATCTCTCCTCTCTCTCTCTCTCTCTGTGGGATCCTTTCTTCCTGTGTTTGTATCTCTCTCTGGGGATGCTTTTCTTTCTTTCTCCCTCTCTCTCTCATTTGCTGTTTCTCAGTCACACTCTCTCCTCACTTCTCTTCTGCTTACTATTGCTGATGTACCACTCCTAAAGGGTAGTGGATTTAATAATAATAATGTTGGTATTTGTTAAGCGCTTACTATGTGCAGAGCACTGTTCTAAGCGCTGGGGTAGACACAGGGGAATCAGGTTGTCCCACGTGGGGCTCACAGTCTTCATCCCCATCTTACAGATGAGGTAACTGAGGCGCAGAGAAGTGAAGTGACTCGCCCACAGTCACACAGCTGACAAGTGGCCGAGCCGGGATTCGAACTCATGAGCCCTGACTCCAAAGCCCGTACTCTTTCCACTGAGCCACGCTGCTATTTAACTGCTCATGACGGACAGTGCTTGAAGCTGGGAGACAGATGAAACACTAAGCAAGACTCAGTGTCCAAATCCATAATTAAATAGGATTCCTAACTAGGGAAGAGGTGTTAATCAACCAAGCAATGGTATTTATTGAACACTGACTGTATACTGGTAACCTTTTTCCTAGGGAAGATCTCCCAAACCAAGAATGAGGCAAACCCAACAGGACTGGATTGATTGATTGATAGCTTTGAGTGTTTATGGTGTGCAAAGCACTGCCCTAAGCTCTTGGGGGAGTATTACACTATATTATATATTATATATGTTGGCAGACACATTCCCTGCCCAAATTAGGTTGAATTGATCAAGCAATCAATAGCACTGAATGGAGAACATGGTACTAACATTTGGGAGAGTTCAGTACAATAGAGCCGGTAGGCATGATCCCTGCCCACGAGGAGCTTAGTTCAGGGAGTCCCCTCAAGATGGGTGCTTTGAAGTGGGTATCCCCAGATAGATCCCTAGAAACAGGCTGCCAACTGCCCTGCACTTCCATTGGCCACTCGCCCAAGGGCTCAGTACTATGCTCTGCACACAGTAAGTGCCCAATAAATACCACCGAGGAATTCCACTTAGAATCTAGGAAGGGTATCCTTTCTGGTTGAGCACAGGGAACCTGAAGGGAGACTACAGAAACTTCTTCCCTAGAAGAGATTGAGGATGAGACCCCCAAAATCCTTTCAAACAGGTGGGTAGAAGGAGGGCAGCATGGAGGCAGTAGACCTCGACAGACGGTGCAGTCATCAGTCTTCCAGAGGGCAGGCTAGATATCCCTTTTCATTTATTCATTAAATTGTATTTACTGAGCACTTGCTGTGTGCACAGCACTGTACTAAGCACTTGGAAAAGCACAATATAACAGTAAACAGACACATTCCCTGCCCACAGTGAGCTTACAATCTAGAGGGGGAGACAGACACTAATATAAATAATTTCCTTGAATTAGTTTTCTCTTTTCTAGGGCTCTGGGGCTCCAGCTACCTGTGGTACCTGCCACAGTTAGGACATATCATCATCATCATCATTAATGGTATTTATTGAGCACTTCCTATGTACAGAGCAGTACTTCCCAGACTAAGCCTCACTTTTCCTCATCTCTCACTCCCTTCTGCGTCACCCTGACTTGCTCCCTTTGCTCTTCCCCTCCGCCCCCCAGGCCCACAGCACTTATATATATATATCTGTAATTTTATTTATTTGTACTGGTGTCTGTCTCCCCCCCAGACTGTGAATTCGTTGTGGGCAACGTTTGTCACCCTTTTCTGTTGAATTGTACTTTCCCAAGCACTTAGTACAGTGCTTAATAAATAGGATTGAATAAATGAATGAATACTAAGCACTTGGTAGAGTACAATACAAGAGAATTCCTTCCCACTGGTGAAACACACTTGTGTTTACTTTCTACCCAAGGCTGCTTGTTTCAACAAATAAACATTGCCTTCTGGCACTGGCCTGGGTACGAGCCAAGGAGCGTGGATACAGGAGGCAAGGGATGAGATCCGTCAGTAACTGGACCCAGAAAACCAAAGCTGGGAGCTCTGAATAGCTGATTCCCTCCACTCCACTGAGCTTTCCCTAGCCTAAGGGTGAGCCCTCCCACGGGGACTGTTGACATTTACTGAGCCCTTGCTGTGTGCTCACCCTCTACCCCCAGAACCAGAAACTCAAGAACTCAAACTCCATATCTCCTCCTGGGAACAGAAACACGGGTTTTACCCTAGTAAAGTCACAGATTAGTATTATTGCAAAAAAAAAAAAAAAAAAGAGCCTGCAGCCTGCCTCCCTCTCTCAATTAATCTTCTGTGTATGCAGAGAGTTTCTGGAAGATGTCTAACAGTGGCATCAATGATTTAGTGGCCATGAAACATGGAGTCACTGGTTTATCCTTAAGAAGAAGGAGAGGAAGAAAAAGAAGAATGGGGAGGAAGAGGAGGAAGAGGAGAAGGAAAAGGAGGAAGAGAATGAGGTGGTGGAAGAAGAAGAAGAAGATGAGGAGAAAGAGGAGGATGAGGAAGAGGAGGAGAAAGAGAAGGAAGGGGAGGGGGAGGAAAAGGAGAAGGAAAAAGAGAAGACGAAGGAGAGGGAGGAGTAGGACAAGAAGAAAGAAGAAGGTCCTTTTGGTATAAAACTATAAAAGGTTAGATTAGACTTCAGCTGAACAGCCTGTGTGATAATTACTGTTATCTGCTGATCCATAAACTCTTCACACAAACTGCAACAGTAAACCAAAAACCTGACACTTTAATAGCAGTGTGCTTTGTGGCACGGGACACGTCTCCTCCTCTTTCCCACATTTCCTTGCTGCAAATGCTTCATTTCCCGCCGCCCTCTGACAGGAGGAGCTGACAACCAGGATTCGGAGGGAGACGGCGGCAGCCAGAGGTCGGCGCTAATTACTGCTGAAATTTCTGCTGCGCGGGCATGGAACTGGGCCGCATTCTGGATTTGGGGGGGACTGGGGCAAGCCTGGCAGGGGCTGCAGGGCAAGGGAGAGACTGGACCTGGTGGCTTGGTCCACGGGGATGTGTGGCTGGGCTTGTCGGGCTGGACTCCTGTCTCTCTCCTGTCACCTCTGCTCCACCTCAGCTGGGCCGCCAGAATTTATTCACAGACTGGCACCCTCACACACACACCAACGCAGACCCCTGTTGCCACATGCAACCTCACCCACGAGCAAATACTGGCACTCACACCCACACCCACATTTACATATCCACTGACCACGGTTACACCCATGCTATTATACCCCTGCTCAAATGCAGATAAGGACATGCGATCCCACATCACTAGGCACAAACACACATGCATGTGAGCCTGCATGCACCCAACTATGCATATCTGCATAAATACATACAAACACACATGCATATGGACCTACATACACTCGTCTAGGCACAGACCCACAAACACACATGCATGCACAACTGCATACACCCAGTTATGCACACCCACATATGCATATGGGCCTGAGTGCATTCAATTAACATATATATATGTAGACACATGAGCCTGCATCCACTTCTGACTCCACACACAGACATCTTAGCCTGCCTTCATCTGATTGCACATACATGCACTTTGGCCAGTATGAGCACCCCCACACACACACACACATGCACACTCCCCCCTCCTCCCCTTTGCATCACCAAGAGTCCCTTGAAAAGAGTTGGTTTGGAGCACCTGGCTATCCTGATTGGAAGACTCCTTGCAGAAGCCAGCCAGGAACAGATCTGTCAACGTCAACTTAAAAACACCGCCCCGGACGAGCAAATTAAGTGCTTCGATTCACAGGTTTGAAGTCATTTTATGAATGGCAGCCTGGGGAGGCTGTTGGGGTGAACGGGAGAAGTGAGGGGTACTCAGAGCTGAGTGGGAGGGGACTGGGATGGGTCTCCTTTTCTTCTTTATCCATGCAGGACCCAAAACTTGAGCCCAACTGCCCAGGCCAAAACTACAAAGAAACCCTCCCTCATTGGGGCTTCTGTGTGCAAGGCTGAGATCCAGTAAGCCAGAGAAACATCCATCCATCCATCCATCCATCCATCCAACCCCCTCTGTCCTGAACGTCCACTGTTTCTGCCTCAGTTTCTTTTTCTGTAGAATGGGGATGAGGTTCGACTATAGGTGAGGCAGCATTACCTAGTGGAAAGAGCATGGGGCTGGGAGTCACAGGACATGAGTTCTAATTCAGACTCTGCTAGTTGCCTGCTGTTTGACCCTGAGGTAGTCGCTTATCTACTCTGTGCCTCAGAGTCCACAAATGCACAATGGGATTCAATGCCACTTGTCCTTCCCACTTGACTCTGAGCCCCATGTGGGACAGGGACTGTGTTTCTACTCAATAAATATGATTGAATGAATGAAAGAACTCATGAACAGGACCTGAGCTTTTGATAAACAGGGTGGGAGTGGGTCAGAGGAACCCCTGCCTGGAGGCTGGAGGATGGACTAATAATAATAATAAAGTTGGTATTTGTTAAGCGCTTACTATGTGCAAAGCACTGTTCTAAGTGCTGGGAGAGATACAGGGTAATCAGGTTGTCCCACATGAGGCTCACAGTCTTAATCCCCATTTTACAGATGAGGTAAATGAGGCACAGAGAAGTTAAGTGACTTGCCCACAGTCACACAGTTGACAAGTGGTAGATCTGGGAATCGAACCCATGATCTCTGACTCCCAGGCATGTGCTCTTTCCACTGAGCCATGCTCCTTCTCTGGACTAGATGACCCCTCACCTCAGGAGGAATAAATGACATTTTTGGCAGTAAAGCACTTTGCTCATGCATGTTTTATGAACTTTTATTGTTAAGCTGGGCAAAATTACGACCATTTTGCTCAATAACAATGATCATGTCCAGCTTCGGAGGGAATCGGAATTAGTTTGCCAAATTCCCAATGACATTTCCACCCGGGTACATTCTGAAAGCTGACCAAATCTCCTCAAAATCAGCATTAAAATCCCCAGCCCACTGTTTCTGAGCACCCTCGGACACACTGAGATGGGTTGTAAGAGGGCCAGAGATAATTCAGGGAGACAGATGAGGCTAGGGGGCAAGAGGGGGAGATGAAGAACAGGCAGAGATCTGGGAATGGTTCGCAGATCCAGATTTTCTACGGCCCCTGTCGACTTTGGAACCTGCCATCCAGCACGACAGGGCCTTAGGAGAGAGTTACATTGACAGCGAGACACCCCCTCCTGTCCCGCCCCCCCTGCCTCCCCCCCCCCCGAGGAGAAGAGCCTCAGTGTTTCTCTGTCCCTGGGTGGGTCTTTCTTTTGATGCTGTGAATATACTGTCCTGAGGTCCCTGCCATTTGGGAGGACTTCATGGGGGAGGGGAATGGAGGTAGAGGCCCACTCAGCATCCAGGCCTGCAGGCCCGCCTACCCTCAGGACCACACCTAGATTAGATCCTCTGAGGACCCAGCATCCTACATGTGGGGCAGGGTGGAAGGGGATGATCAGCATAGCCTAGTGGATAGAGCATGGGTCTAGGAGTCTGAGGCCTTGGGTTTTAACCCAGGTTCCATGAATTGCTGCTGTGTGACCTTGGCCAAGTCACTGAACTGTGCCTCAGTTTCTTCATCTGTAAAATGGAAATTCAATTCCAGTCAAATCAATCAACTGTATTTATGGAGTGCTTACTGTGTGCAGAGCTATACTATGTGTTTGGGAGAGTACAGTATAATTGAGTTGCTAGACACAGTTCCTGCCCACAGTGTGGCCTAGTGGATACAGCACAGGCCTGGGAGTCAGAAGGATCTGGGTTCTAATTCCAGATCCACCACGTGTCTTCTGTGTGACCTTGGGCAAGTCACTTTACTTCTCTGTGCCTTTCTCTCACCTGTAAAATGGAGATTAATATTGTGATGCCCATGAGGGACATGCACAATGTCCCAACTTGATTAGCTTGTAGCAACCCCAGTGCTTAGCACAGTGCCAAGCACATAGTGAAGTAATTAATAAATATCATAAAAAAGTCCTCGCTCCAGCTTAGACTGCCAGCCCCAAATGAGACAGGGTCTGTGTCTAGCCTGATTAACTGGTTTTGTACCCCAGTAAATTGTTTGATGCGTAGTAAGAGCTTAACAAATTCAATTGTTATTACCATCCCCTGCCATCCCCTATTATCCCCTTCCTTTATTCACCCCCAAAGCCCATATCTTCTTCCTGGGTCTGTCTTTCCTCTTTCTCTGAGGGCCACCCTCTTCCCCTCACACCCGACCCAGTTCACATTCATCATCTTCGTAAAGCATTCCTTTGTGCTTCTGACCAAGGGGAAGACCCTTTGGGGATGCCATGAAGGCAGCAGGGAGCACCGGGAGCTTAATGAATGTAAATGCCAGGTGTTTAAGCGGGATAATGTGCAATTTGCAACTCCAGCAAAATCTGCACAATAAGCAAACCTGGTGTTAGGGTACCAGAAAGGGATGGGATGTGGCTGTTCGGAGGGAGGGAAACATTTTACGACCTCTGAGTGGCCCTGATCTCTGGATCTAATAATAGTTTGCGCAAAATCAGCTCTTCTAATGTCCCAGAGAGGAGAGGGAGGAAGGTGGGCAGGGGGTGAGGCAGAACTGGCATGGGAAAGTGAAGGAAAATCGTATAACAGGTGGTCGGGGTGGAGTTCTATTATGCTCTTCCAAGTGCTCAGTATAGTGCTCGTCATGCAGTAAGCCCTCCATAAATCCCATTGGTTGATTGATTTCCCATCACAGTTGACAACAGCACCATCCTTCCCAATGCTCAAATATGTAATAGCTCAATCAATCCAATGAATGGGATTTACTGAGCTCTTCCAGTGGGCAGAGCATTGTACTAAGCACTTGGTAGAGTACAGTATAAACAGAGTACAGCAGACACATTCCTCACCTACAAAGACCTCATAATCTAGAGGGAGACTTTCCCTCAACTCCTCTCTTTCAACTGCATAATCAGTCAGTTGCCTAATCCTGTTCGTTCTTCCTTCACAACTCTTTTTTAATGGTACTCATTAAGGCTTACTTTGTGCAAAGGCACTCTACTAAATGCTGGGGTAGATGCAAGACAATCAGATTGGACACAGTCCCTGTCTTCTGAAGGTCTCACAATCTAAATAGCAGGGAGTAGGATTTAATCCCCATTTTACAGATGGGGAAACTCAGGCACAGAGAAGTGAAGTGACCTGCCCAAGGTCACACAGTAGACAAGTGGCAGAACTGAGATTAGGACCCAGGTCCTCTGACTCCCTGGCCTGTAGTCTTTCCACTAGACCACACTGCTTCTCTGCTTCCCTAGAATCCACACCCATTCCTCTCCTTCCAAAATGTCTCCCCTCCGGTCCAAGCACTTGTCAGATCCCAACCTAACTACTGCATCAGCCTTCTCGCTGACCTCCCTGCTTCTGATTTATCCCCTCTCAGGTCCATACTTCACTCTTCTGCCCAAATCATCTTCCTATACTCAATTCTGCTACTCTACTGCTTCCTCCTACATATGAAGGAACTGAGACCTAGAGAAGTTAACTTACTTGCCCAAGGTCACAGAGCAGAGGAGTGGTGGAGTCGGAATTAGAACACAGGTCCTTGTGACTCTCAGGCCCGTGCTTTATCCACTTGACTACCCTGCGTGCAGGGGTCAGGAAGGTGGTAGGGGGGTTATGTCGGGTAGCAGGTGTGATATAGGGGAGGGAATCTCCCCGTTCAAACATACTCTGAGGTAGGAGAAAAGAGCATCACAGGGGCCCATTTCATTTTTTTCTAGAGCAGATGATCTTCTTTGTTGATGAGAGAAATTAGGCCAAATCCAACATTTTCACAGATGGAGAAGCCTGAATTATTTATCAGGAGACACATCAATTTTGTTCTGGTGAATATCAGGCCTGGGGAAGGCTGATCTATCCTGGAACATTTCAACTCCCTCTAATCTCCATGCTTTCCGACCCTCTTTCGGGTGTTCTGCCTCTCTATATCAGGAGCTGCGGGAAGCCAGGGGAAAGAGGCTGAGGAGGGTGTCGATCACTTCATAAGCACCAGAGGTGGCTGAAGGCTTTTGCTTTGGCTCAGGCTGCTGGGAGATTAATTGGGGAAGGCTTGTGGGAGGAGGCAGAGTTTTAAGAAGGATTTGAATGTGGGGGAGGCTGTGGTGTATTTGATGTGGGGATGAGGGGAGTGTCAAGTGAGGGAAACCGTGAGCAAAGGTGAAGGGAAAGACTAGAGGGAGGAATGGCTTGAAGGTTAGTTTGGGAGTAACAAAGAAACGAGAAGAGAAATGAAGGGCCTGGCATATCAATCAATTGTATTTACTCAACACTTACTATTTGCAGAGCACTGTATTAAGCTCTTGGGAGGGCACAATACAACAAAATTAGCAGACATGTTTCCTGCCCACACTGTAAACTCACTGTAGTCTGGGAATATGTCAATCAACTCTGTGGTACTGTACTCTCTCAAGCAGTAAATACAGTGTTCTACACATGGTAAGCGTTCAAAAAATACCACTGATGATGTAGCATATTCTTTACACCTGCTGTCTAATTTTCATTCAATAGGTCCCAGGGAAGGCAGTGCAGTGCTTTATGCATGCTTAGAACAGGAAGGTTTAAAGAGAGGAGCAGCATGGTCTAGTGGATAGAGCATGAGACTGGGAGTTAGAAGGACTTGGATTCTAATTCCAGCTCCACCATTTGTCTGCAGTGTGGCCTTGGGCAAGCAAGTCGCTTCACTTCTACTTCTCCGGGCCTGTTATTTCATCTGTAGAATGGGATTAAGACTGTGAGCCCCACGTGGGACAAGGACTGTGTCCAACCCAATTTGCTTGTATCCACCCTAGTGGCTAGTACTGTGCCTGGCACATAGTAAGCACTCAACAAATACCACAATAATAATAATAATTATTATTATTGATAGAAAGTGCTCAAAAATATTACTAATGATGATGGTGATGACAATGAAAAGAAAGGTGGGACTGAGGGAGAGAAAGAGAGGCAGAGACTTAGAGAGTCAGGAAAATGTCAATCAGTCAATGATATTTTTGAGAGTTTACTGCATGCAGAGCACTGTACTAAGCATTTGGAAGAGTATAGTACAACAGAGTGGGTTGTACTTAAGAGCTCCCTTAAGGAGCTTAGAGTCCAGCTGGGGAGACAGACACTAAAATAAACTGTGAGCAGTGTAACCTGGGACCAGACCCTAGAACATGATGCCCGATGAGTCATGCATTTTTCACCTTTCAGTCAAGCTGCCCCAGAGATAGTGATGTGTATCCTTTCGGTTCAACCAAAATACCCCTCCTCCTTCTCCTCTTTCTTCTCCTCCTTCTCTTTCTTCTCCTCCTCCTATCTTCACTGCTGAATCCTGGAATCTTTGGATCTGGAGAGGACCTGGTGATGTCAACTGGCTTATCCACCTGTCACCTGGTAGATCCCACCTAAGCTATTCCTCCAGGTGGATTATAATGACAATAAAATGTAATTGTATTATTCTATGTTATAATCATACAACAATTATTACTACAATATGATGTTGATTGTTAAGTGCCTACTATGTGTCAGACACTGTATGAAACACTGGGGTAGATACAGGTTGCACGGGTCAGACACAGTACCTGTCCAACATGAGGCTCACAGTCTTAGTAGGAGGGAGAAGAGGTAATAAGTCCCCATTTTACAGATGAAGAAACTGAGGCACAGAGAAGTTAAGAGACTTGCTTTTTGTTTATCTTATGGTATTTGTTAAATGCTTACTGTATGCCAGGCATCTTTCTAAATGCTATACTTGTTTTAGGTCACACAGCAGGCAAGTAGCTCATTATGGGCAGGGAATATGCCTGCTAACTCTGTTGTACTGTACTTGCCCAAGTGCTTGGCACAGTACTCGGCACATAGTATGTGCTCAATAAATACCATGGGTTGATTGAAGTGGCAGAGCTGGGATTCTAACTCGTGGGCTCTTCCCATCAGCCCATGCAGTGGTGTGGTTTAGGGGGGCATGCCCCCATCATCCCTCCACCCCTCCCGTTGCCCTTCCCGCTTCACCACTGCTGTTTCCTTCCCCGTCCAGCTTCCCACCCTTTGCCTGACCTGGACGATACTCATCATTTTATTTGTGCAATTTTATCAGCCCCTCTGCCATTTGCTCTGAGGGCAGGTTCCCAGTCCTTAAATGAACCATTAAAAGAGGCTGAAAAATCAATTAAGCTGGCTTTTAAATCAACTGAAAGCTTAAATGTAACAGAGAACGTGGCCTAGCTGGCCAGGAAGACTGAAACAGGGGCTGTTTCCGGCCCAGGCCCGGGACCTCAGAGCCCTTCACACCCCTTGGTCTCTTCCTCAAAACCCCTCTTCTCAGTCAACAGAAAATGCAGAGCTTCAGCCTGTCAGAGCCGATGCCAGGGGTACGGGAGCTGGACAAGGAGGACAGGATGAATGTGGGCAGGGATTGTCTCTCTTTACTGCTGTATTGTACTTTCCAAGTGTTTAGTTCAGTGCTCTGCACACAGTAAGCGCTCAGTAAATATGATTGAAGGAATGAATGACAGAGCCAGGGACAGGCAGGTCAGTCCAGTTCCATCAAGAACCCGGTCTCAGGGTTGGTCCTTTTGTTGGGTTCAGATCTGAAACCCTGGATCTTGCCTTCCCAAACCTTGGGGTGGGTGCATCTCAGCTGTCAGTTTCCCCATCTATGAAGTGGGCCTTTCCCCTCACCTGGATTCATGCAGGAAAATGAGATCTGCCAAGATGTTCAATGTTTTGAGAGGGCAGAGGGGTCATGAGGAATGAGGGTGGTCCTGGTGTTCAATTTCAGACCCAAAAAGAGCCTTGAAAAGTCAATCAAGCCATTCCTCTGCTCTCAGGCAGATCGTACTATCATAATTCTTCTTAGGCAGCTGTCTACTGTTTTTAGGACCCTCCTGGGGAGAAGCCCTTCAACCACCTGGACAACGCTTACTTCCAGAAAGTTCTTCCTTCAGTCTAACCTAAATCCCCCTTGCTGCAATGAAGGGCCATTTTATTTCTGAAAGAGCCACCTCTGAGTTATATGAGCCACCCCTGAGTAAGATGACCAATCAATTGTATTTATTGAGGGCTTAATGTGCACAGAGCACTGTACTAAGAGCTTGGGAGAGTACAATACAACAGAGTTGGTATACACATTCCCTGTCTACAATGAGCTCATAGTCCAGAGGGATATGTACATAAGTGTTGTGGAGCTGAGAGAGGGTTGAATAAAGACAGCAAATCAGAGTGAACCAGGAGGGAATGGGATTAGAAGAAATGAAGGCTCAGTCATGGGAGGCCTCTTGGAAAAGATGTGCCTTCAGTAGGGCTTAGAAGGTGGGGAGAGTAATTGTCTGTAGTCTGTACTCCCTCTTTATGTCTCTGTCTCTCATACGCACACACACTCAGCCTACCCTCAGACACACACACACACACACACACGAGACAAACCAACACATTATCCCTTTGATTTTGTTTCAAGCCCACCATCACAGACATTAACAATGATTTTCTTCCGAAAGATCCTACTAGAAGAATGCTCCGTTATTCTATTTTTATGCCTCTGATGAACCTGACCTAACAAATTATACCTGTCTGGGCATTAGCCAAGTTCTTCATCATCGTCTGCTTCTGAGAGAAAACGGAGTCATGTTTATTGCCTGATTCTAAGCCAGGATCTGGGAGACCTCTCTCTTGGGGCAGACTCTGCTTTGCTGATCTGACCCAGAGAGCGAAGGTACCCGGTCTTAATGCAACTCTGAGTTCCTGCTGACAGGAGTCTTGTTGATGACCATTTGCCAGAGACCCAGGGGACTTTGGGAAGAGGGAAGAATACATTGTAACTCTTATATCTTATATCGTCACATATATGTATTTTATAGTGTGCTCTCCCAAATGCTTAGTGCAGTGTTCTGTGTGGAAAGTGCTCAATAAATAGGATTGATTGAGGGGAAATGTGAGGGGAGCAACTCTGTGGCCTAGAATAGAGTATGTGAGTCTCAAATTTGGGAGATAAGGGTTCAAATCCCACCCAGCTCTGTCATAGGTGTGCTCATCATCATTATCAATGGTGTTTACTAAGAGCTTACTATATGCAGAGCACTGTACTAAGCATTTGGGAGAGTCCAATACAACAGAATTAGGAGGCCTGTTCCTTGCCCACAATGAGCTTACAGTATGGGGGGGCCACTGTGACCTCTCTGTAACTTGTTTATGTCTCCCGTAGAATAGGGATGGTAGGGACTACCTCACCCTATCTCACGGGGGATGGGGTGAGGACTAACTAAGGTAAAGATAAAGGGATAGGGGAAGAGAGGAATGTGAAGCAAATTCAAAGTCCAACAGTTGCCACTGCAGTTCGTCTCAAGGATCTGGTTGCTTCTGGGACTCAGCTTCAGTTGTCTGTGGAGAAGGAGTCCTTGCCTATCACAGCAGAGTGCTGCAGGACTCCCTAGTGAGGACACTGATAACTATGAGAAAACTGGGGCTAATTGTTAAGCCCTTACTATGTGCCAAGCACTGATCTAAATCCCAGGGTAGATTCAAGATCACTGGATCAAGACATAATCTCTGTCTGACCCGGGGCTCCCATTCTAAAGGGAAAGGAGGACAGGAATTGAATCCCCAATCTACAGATGAGGAACCTCTCTGAACAGAGAAGTTAAGTGATTCACCCAAGGTCACACAGCCAGTTGGAGTGGAATTAGCATTAGAACCCAGGTCCTTTGACACCCAGGCCCATGCTCTTTCCACTAGGCCACATTGCTTCTCAAGGCAAAGAGCTGCTGCCATGCAGCTTCCTGCTCCCTTACTGGCAGCAGTAACCACTGATTCATATCCACTTTTCTGACTGGGACCCTCAGGCCACCCCCGTCCCCTGGACCACCCTGCTCCCCTGGAGTAGCAATTACTGTTGTTAACTTGTGCCATGTCAATGACAATCTCGGGATTGGAAGTGGCCACCTAACATCGGCAGACCAGTGGGACACATAGCCGTACGGACCTTGAGAAGTCATCTGGTTCCATCCTCTGCCTCCCTATGGGAAATACTAAAACCACCCAACCCAGGTGACTGTGAATCCTGTTTTTCAGGCTCTTCAGAGAGTCAGCGGTACACCATTTAAGGAAAAGCAAGATGCCAGCAGACTCAGCCAGGAGACACTAGCAAGCATCTTGGCCAACTTGGAGCTGCTCAGGGGTGGTTCTGGGATAATGGAGCAGCATGGTCTAGTGGAAGAACCCCGGGCCTAGGAGTCAGAGCATCTAGGTTCTTATCCCATCTCTGTCATGTGTCTGCTGTGTGACTTTAGGCAAGACACTTAACTTTTCTCTGCCTCAGTTCCCTTATCTGTAGAATCGAGATTCATTACCTGTTCTCTCTCCTACTTAGAGTGTGAGCCTCATGTGGGACAGGGGCTGAGTCCAACCTGATTAACTTGTATCTGCCTCAGTGCTAAGGAAAGTGTTTGACACATTATACAAAGAGAAACAGCATGACCTAGTGGATAGCACGGGCCTGGGAGTCAGAAGGCTCTGGGTTCTAATTTATCATTCCCCTGTTGGGTCACCTTAGGCAAGTCACTTTACTTCTCTCTGCCTGAATCACCTCATCTGTATAATGGGGATTAAGACTGTGAGCCCCATGTAGGACAGGGATTTTGTCCAACCTGATTGGCTTGTATCTACCCAATGCTTAGTATAGTGCCTGGTACTTGGTAAGCGCTTAAAAAATACCATAAAAAGTATAAACATAACAAATACAATAATAATAATGACTTTCCAAGCACCTAGATGACTGAAGTTGTGTCTCACACCCCTGCAGATCAAGTCTCCTCTAGCAAGGATAAGTGGATTTCTGAGGTGTATCTCATCAGAACTAAAGCACCTGCGTTCAGGAGATGGATCAGGGGCAGAGGGGAGCCCTTGGCCCCAGAGGTCCCTCTTGCTGGTACCCCATTGAATAAAAGGAAGCAGTGTGGCCTCGTGGATAGATCCTGGGCCTGGGAGTCATAAGGATCTGAGTCCTAATCCTGGCTCTGTTTCTCATCTGCTCTGTGATCTTGAGCAAGTCCCTTCACTTCTCTGTTTCTCAGTCACCTCATCTGTAAAATAATAATAATAAAGATGATGGTATTTGTGAAGCATTTACTATGTGACAAGCACTATTCTAAGCTCTGGGGTAGATATAAGGTAATCAGGTTGTCCCACGTGGGGCTCACAATCAATCTCCATTTTACAGATGAGGTAACTAAGGCACAGAGAAGCTAAGTGGCTTGTCCAAAGTCACAGAACTGACAAGTGGCAGAGCCGGGATTGGAACCCATGACTTCTGACTCCCAAGCCTTTGCTCTTTCCGGTAAGCCACACCGTAAAATGTGAATCAAGTCCGTGAGCCCGATGTGGGGCATGGATTGTGTCCAATCTGATTAATTTATATCTATTATATCTATCCCAGAGGTTAGTATAGTGCCTGGCACATAATAAGCGCTTAAATACCATAAAAAGTACCTACTTAAATACCACAGTAATAATAATAATGATAATAATAATAACTTACCAAGCACCTAGACAACTGAAGTTGTGTCTCACATCCCTGCAGATAAAGTCTCTTTCAGCAAGGAGAAATGGATCTCTGAGGTGTGTCTCATCAGATCTACAGCAGCTGAGCCCGGTAGTTGGGGCAGGGGCAAAGGGGAGCAGGAGAGGGGGCTTTGGCCCTAAGGTCCCTCTCACAGGCACCCCGCTAAACAGCCAGACTTCAGATTCTCCTAGAAAGCTTCAGAATGCAGGACAAGTGAACAAGACACATTGCCAGTCCTGGCTGATCGGCTTTTTTCAGTACCTCCTGGGCTTTTGCAATAGACTGTGTATTTTATTTGTATTTAATAAAGCCCGGTGAAAGGGCCTACTTATGAATCAAAGTGCAGTCCCCATGAACACAACATATATAAATAAATAAATACATATATATATTTACCGGTATTTCTGAGCTCGCTAGTGTTATTAATCTGGCTCCAAGCCTGCTGTGGGGTTTAATATATTAAATGAAATTGCCGATCTCTGACCTGCCTCTCTCCCCTTGCTAGGACCACAACATACATTCACCATATTAGAGTCTAGTTTTGTCCACCTCAAAGAGAGCATTGATGAAATCATGAATGAGGCTTCGGTTAATGCTCGTTTTTTTTTCCCTATTTCAAGCATCCCTTTTCCTTTTCTAATGAACGGAGGGGTCCAGACTCTCCTTCTTTGGGTTTGAAAGTGAAGATCAATCAGTCAGTCAATGGTACTTATTGAGTGTTTACTGTGTGCAGAGGACTGTACTAAGTACTAGGGAGAGGACAATGAAGGAGCTTACCATATAGAGAGGTCTAAGAACTTAATGACTTTGCAGACCGGTGCTTCAGGGAGTCATTGTCAGAGAGGAGACTTGGGAAGTGCCTCCCCCCCTTCCACCCGCTCCTTGGGCTCATCTCCCCAGGTCCTTCCTTCACTGCCCCCGTGGTGATGCTGCTAGACTTTAGAAATTGCATTGTTCCATTTTTCATCAAGTATTCTGTCATTGATCCTGCAAGAGTCAGGAAGCCACCTCCTCCTGGAAGCCCTCCTGCCCACCCTCCTCTGCACTTCTCAGCTCTCAGGTGCACATTTAATGTTGAAAATCAAATCCAAAGGGAAGACCGCATTTGACCAGAGAAGAGTGCAGACTCCAGAAGGGGCCGGGTTCCTTGAGTATCCTGTACCTAAGAAAGATCAGAGTAACCAGGTTGATGGGCAGGAGTTGGGAAGATGTAGTGATCAGACCCTTTGCCAAATTCTGGGCCCAGTTTGGGTCACACTGAGCTTTAAGCACCAAGTGCAGCCCATCAGTTAGGCCTCGAATAGATTGACAACAGTGACGTAAGGAATGGAAAAAGATTGTTCAAGAAAAGGAGAAGGAAAGCTGGGTGTCTGACTTGACTGAAGGGACACTGAGTCACTGGCCTCCAGCCTATGAAAAGTTTCTTGGGGAAGGGCTAAAGAGCTGTTCTTACTCTGTTGTCTTGTGGTATCAGTGGGGGGAAAGGGGCTTGAATTACAGCAGGAGTAATTTCAGTTGTATCACATAGGAAGTTCCTTTCAGGAAGATCAAATCCTGCGGCAGACTTCCAGGAAGGTGATGAAGTCCCTGTTTCTGCAGATTTTGAAGAAAGGAACAGACACCCCATCTGTCTAGATGGTTTGGACATTCATCTGCCTGGAGAGTGAAAGCTCCTCGTGTACCAGGTGTTTAGTACAGAGCTCTGCACACAGTAAATGCCCTAAAAACATCATTGATTAGAGACAGAGAGCTGGACCACATGACCTCTCCAGATCCTTTCAGGCACTGGGATTCTAGAAGGCTGATTGGATCGCCCCATGTGACCAGACAAGTACCATGTCCAACCTGACTAATTTGTATCTAACCCCAGCACTTAGTACAGTGCTTGGTACATAGTAAGTGCTTTAGAAATACTGTAAAAACAAAAAAACAAAATCAGTCTTGTGCCTCAAGTCTAAAGGACACTCAAAAGCCTCATTGGGTCCATATTAACTCCTCACTCTAGGCTTCAAGGCTCTACATCACCTTGCCCCTTCCTACCTCTCCTCCCTTCTCTCTTTCTACCACCCACCCCGCACGCTCCGCTCCTCTGCCGCCCATCTCCTCACTGTCCCTCGGTCTCGCCTATCCCGCCGTCGACCCCTGGGCAACGTCCTCCCGCGGTCCTGGAACGCCCTCCCTCCTCACCCCCGCCAAACTGATTCTCTTTCCCTCTTCAAAACCCTACTTAAAACTCACCTCCTCCAAGAGGCCTTCCCAGACTGAGCTCCTCTTCTCCTTCTACTCCCTCTGCCACCCCCCCTTTACCTCTCCGCAGCTAAACCCTCTTTTTCCCCTTTTCCCTCTGCTCCTCCACCTCTCCCTTCCCATCCCCACAGCACTGTACTCGTCCGCTCAACTGTATATATTTCCATTACCCTATTTATTTTGTTAATGAATTGTACATCGCCTTGATTCTATTTAGTTGCCATTGTTTTTACGAGATGTTCTTCCCCTTGACTCTATTTATTGCCATTGTTCTTGTCTGTCCATCTCCCCTGATTAGACTGTAAGCCCGTCAAACGGCAGGGACTATCTGTTGCTGACTTGTTCATCCCAAGCGCTTAGTACAGTGCTCTGCACATAGTAAGCGCTCAATAAATACTATTGAATGAATATTACTCTGGTCATTTTCCCCTGCTTGTGCCCATGGAACTCCTGGCCCTGGCCCTGCCTTGTAGCTGCCTCGGGACCTAATTCTGGGGCCACCAAGAAGAAGCCAGAGCAGATGTTAGATACAGGTCAGTTAGTCACAACAGGAGAGAAAGATTAGAAAGCAGTTGGGAGATCAGAGACCCACACATGCCCCCAGTCCTATCATCCTGCATTTCCAGGCTCCCAGCTCTGGTCTCAAGGACCAACAGTGCATAGAGAAGGAAACAGTCCTAGAGACTGTCGGTCAGAAAGAGCTAGCCACAGAATAGCCCACAAATTTCCCCTGCAGCCTCAGGACTCTCTCTCCCTTAGGTCTAACTGCAGCAGCAGAAGAAAGTATTAATTGAGCACCCATTCCATTTATTAAGCACCCACTCAATAACCTCGCCCCTCCTACCTCCTCTCACTACTCTCCTATTACAGCCCAGCCTACACACTTTGTTCCCCTAATGCTAAACTTCTCACTGTATCTCGATATCTTCTACCTCGCCACTGACCTCTCGCCCACATCCTGTCTCTGGCCTCCTTCCTCATATCAGACAGACAATTGCTCTCACCCCCTTCAAAGCCTTATTGAAGGTACGTCATCTCCAAGAAGCCTTCCCTGAGTAAGCCCTCTTTCCCTTTTTTCAACTCCCTTTTGCATCACCCTGACCTGCTCCCTTTATTCATCCCCATTCCCAGCCCCATGGCACTTCTGTATATATCTGTAATTTATTTATTTATGCTAATGCAGGAAATCTCCCCCTCTAGACTGTAAGCTCGTTGTGGGCAGGGAGTATGTCTGTTATAATGCCATACTGTATTCTCCCAAATGCTCTGCACACAGTAAGTGCTCAATAAATATGATTGACTGACTGAATGACTGATTAGTAGGCTTATGGGAAGTACAGAGTAGTCAAGTGTCATGTTCCCTGCCCACAATGAATTTACATGCTAACAGATTCTATTCTCTCTCAAGACATGTGCAGCTGGGGGCAGAAACTGGAGAAAATGGGGAGATTCAGGCATAGTGTTCAATCAGCTCAGAGTATGGTTTTTTCCAGTTCCTCCTGTTCCTTAATAATTAATAATAACTGTAACTTTTTTTAAGAGCTTACTATATGCCAAGCACTGTATTAGGCACTTGGGTGGGTACATGGTAATCTGGTTGGAAACAGTCCCTGTCCCACACGGGGCTCACAGTCTAAGGGGAAGGCAGAACAGGTATTGAACCCCTATTTAGCAGATGAGAAAACCTAGGCTCAGAAAATTTAAGTGATTTTCCCAAGATCACAAAACAGACAAGTGCCAGGACTGGGATTAGATCCCAGGACCTCTCTGTCCCAGTACCCTGCTCTTTCCACTATGAGCTTCTGCTCCCAAGGATGTGAAAGGGATGCGGCTTCCTGGGACCCATCGCCTGGTTACCATCCCCTGGTAAATGGCTTTCCCTATATCCCAGAGCCCCCTTTCACTTTCCCACCCCCACTCTGGTTCTTGGGTCTACAGAAAGACCTGGTTTATAGACTACTTCAGACCTACGTAGATCAAGGTTTTATTTGCCCTCCAAATGAATTGTGCAACTGCAATTAAACCTGGAGAGGTGGGGTGATAAATTCAGAGGAGCAGCAGAACACCCTTGCCAGAAAGAAACTTTGCTTGTTTGTTCCCCATCTCCCTGCTCTGGATGACAGAGGGGGCTTGCTGAGGAGTTCAGGACCCCCAGATTCCTTCTTTGATTCAGGACTGAGTACCCATGTGGTTCCAGGAAGGCCATCTCCCCTCTTTTTATCAATCAATTGATGATATTTATTGAATTCTTACTCTATGTAAAGCACTATACTAAGTAACCGGTTGAAAGAGTACAATATGATAGAGTTGGTTGACATGATCCCTGCTCTTAAAGAGCTTAAGATCTAGTCAGGGAGACATACATTAAATTGAATTTCAGATAAGAGAAGCGGCAGAGACTAAGGGTATGTCCATAAGTGCTGTGGGGAGTGGGACAGGGTGAATATTATTTGTCAGGGAAGGCTTCCTGGAGGAGAAGTCCCAACTTAGAGAAGCATCATGGCCTAGTGGAAAGAACATGGGTCTGGGAGGTAAGACGACTGGGTTCTAATCCTGGTTCTGCCACTTTTTTAAAAAAATGGCATTTGTTAAGGTCTTACTATGTGACAGGCATTGTTTTAAGTGCTCGGGTAGATACAAGTTAATCAGGTTGGACAAAGTTCATGTCTCACATGTGGCTCACAGTCTTATCCTCATTTTATAGACGAGGGAACGGAGGCACAGAGCAGTTAAATGACATGCCCAAGTTTGCACAGCAGATAAGTGGAGGAGCCGGAATTAGAACCCAGGTCCTTCTAACTTCTAGGCCCATGCTCTACCCACTAGACAATGCTGCTTCTCAATACTTGCCTGCTCTGTGACCTTGGACAAGTTAACTTCTCTGTATTTCAGTTACCTCATCTGAAAAACGGGGATTAAGACTGTGAGCACCATGTGGAAAGGGGAAGAGAGTGATCTAAAGGGAGAAGCACAGACCTAGGAGACAGAGGACCTGGGTTCTAACCCCGGATCTGCCCTAGTAAAATGATTTGCCCTAGGTCACCAATTGCTTGCTGGGTGACCTAGGGCAAATCATTTTACTTCTCTATGCCTCACTTTCCTCTCTTGTAAACTGGGGATTAAATACCAGTTCTCAGATCTATGTAGATTCTGAGCCCCATGAGGGACAGGGACTGTGTCCAACCTAATTAACATGTTTCTATCCCAGAGCTTAGAAGAGTGCTTGACACATAGTAAGTGCTTAACAAATACCATTTAATGAGACGAAACAAAACAAAAAACAGTTTTAACCCAGGGTTGCCACAATCACCGCATGGAGTCGGGGTCAAGCTGGTAATTGCATCCAGCTCTAGCTGCCAGCTTCCTCAAAACCTTCTTTCTGACAAGGGAGAAGGAAAGAAGCGAGTTTGGAAGAGCCAGGGGGAAAGTCGGAGATGCAGATATGGAGCAGGAGAGGAACAGAGATGAGGCATGAAAAGGCAGAGGAATAGAGGCATTGCTAGAGTCTGAGTGCTGAAATTGAAGCAGAGAGAAAGTAGATCGATATCCACCTTGGTTTTCCAATGACAGACTCCTGCTCTAAATCCCAGTGGTCCTCCCGGCCTGCAGCACATGGGAGAAGTCACCAATGATGCTTCTTGAGCATGGGGTAGGACAGGGGCAGTGGTGGAGCAGGGGTAGGGTGGGACAGTTCCTTGTGGGCAGGGAAGATGTCTATCAACTCTGTTATGTTGTACTCCCCCAAGCACTTAGTACAGTGCGCTGCACACAATAAACGCTCACTAAATATCACTGATTAACAGTTCTCCCACTCTTTCCACTGCCGTTAGACTCAGGTGACCAACCTTGCTCCAACCAAATATGGGAGCAGGAAATTATTTGGGGCAATAGTTCCTATCACTCCCATTGTATTGGCCCTTCTGATGTGGCCCTGGAAAGTTCTGCCCTGAGGGTCGGTAACTGTCCCCATTTAGAGAGATGTCAGAGGCATGATGAAACTGATAGCATCCGGGGTCCTGAATTCCCTCAATGAAATCAGGCTAAAATTGTCACTAATTCTTAGCCATGTGGCTTAATGGAAAGAGCATGGGCCTGGGAGTCAGAGGACCAGGGTCTAATCCCTGCTCCACCACTTGTCTTGCTGTGTGAAGTTAAGTTCTCTGGGAATCAGTGCCCTCATCTGCAAAAAGGGGATTTAATTCCTGTTCTCCCTCCTACTTAGGCTGTGAGCCCCATATGGGACCTGATTATCTTATATCTACCCCAGCACTTAATGCAATGCTTGGCACACAGTAAGAGCTTTACAAATACTATTATCATTATTTTATCATTATCATTATTATTAGTGAATTGCTGATTTCCTCACAGTCCCTGGCCCTCCAGCAGCCTCTCTCTGGAGGACCAGCAGGTTGGAAATCTGGGGCCCTGGAAAATCGGGGCTGCCCCTCGTGTTCTGCAGACAAGGGAGGGAAGAAAGTATGTGAAGACTGAGAAGATCAGAGCTCAGGGATGCCACTGATTAGTTGAAATGAGCCAAACAATAATGCCTGCCTTTCTCTCTCCCCTTTGACCGAGTCAGCCTCCAGAAGCAAGTGAAATTTAAAAGGAGGAAAAAGATTTGATTTTGCCTCGTTCCTTGCCCTTGTACCCTCCTGCCACTCTCCCACCCAAATCTCCCACTACCAGCTCCTTCTCCACCATCTCACCCCCTCATTTTTGAGATCCAATTAATTCACTTTCTTCATCCATATCCCTTCTCCCTCTCCTGTTCTCATAAAGAAGGAAAGGAGAGATGCCCTTTAGGTCAAATTCTTTTGTTTAAATCTCTGAGAGATGAGACTTGAAATGGATTTTAAAAAGGTCAGAGATCTGAGCCTTCCAGCGTGTGTGAACATGAAAAGTTTGAATCTCCTTCAAGACTCCGGCATATCTACAGCAAAGCATAATTTGCATGTGCCCAGCTTACTGAAGGAAAACAGTCTTCATGCCCTTCCTTCCTATCCACCTCTCCTCCGCTTTGCTTCTCTTCCTTGCCCCACTTCAATGTTTCCTTCCACGACGAAAGGAGACTGACAGATCAGGAATGAAAGGAGAGATACGTGTTCTCTTGGTTCTGGTATCTTGGGCACACTTCAAGAGTGAGGGTGTGTGTTTGTGTTTTGTGCTTTTATGGGAATTATTGCTGGGAAGATGAGAAGCACAGATTCTCTCAGCCTTCCCTATGAGAAGCAGTGTGGCCTAATTTACAGAACTGGGAGTCAAGAGACCTGGGTTCTGATCCCAGCTCTGCCTTTACTGCTGTGTGACCTTGGTCAAGTCACTTAATTTCTCTGTGCCTCAGTTTCTTCATCTGTGAAATGGAGATTAATATTTGTCCTCCATGTGAAACAGAAACTGTGTCTGTAACTATCCCAGTCTGTGGTCCTTAGTAAGTGCTTAACAAATGCCACAACTCTGACAAACATATCCAATACTGTAATCTTTCCATATGCATTCTAATTTCAAATACCCAGATCATTCAAGCCCAGAAGAATTTTGGAATAACCTGTCCAGAGAGTAGAGACCAAAGAATTACCAGATTGGGGGGGGGGAGTGTGTGTGTGTGTGTGTGTGTGTGTGTGTGTTCGTGTGCGTACGGTGCTTGTTTTGAAAGATGTTAAAATCTAGCCTTGTTAAAAAGCACACACATAAAACAAAACCCTGACACAAAACCATCTCTGGCAGCCAGCAGGGAGCACGATTCTCAAGTTTAAAAGCTTTGGGATTGCAGCTGCACCTGGAAACGTGGAGGGAGCCGCTCTTGTATGAGAAAAAAAATGGGCTCCAACCAAGGCAGGGTGTTCTCCTGCCTTACTGCTGTAAGCAAATACCAGGGCTGGGAGCACTGAGTCATCGAAGTGAGGTGCATGGGTGTGTGCTTGTGCAAGTGTGTGTGGGCACATGTGTGTCTTTGCTTGTGTGTGCATGCATATGTATGTGTGTGTGTGTGTGTGTGTGTGTGTGTGTGTGCTTGTGTGGTAGAGGTGGAGAGAACTCCAGGAGGGTGGACGTTGGGCAAACCTACCAGACACAGACAGGGAGCACTCTCAGTCCGTTTTGTGGATAGAAACCTTCTCTCTGTTAGATCTAGCTCTACAAGGAGGAGCCAGGAGTCACAGGCTGGGCCACTCATGACGTTGAAGACAACAAACACAACCATGGCATGCATCAATGGGACTTTTCCAGTCCTCCAAATCTCCCTTTCATCTGATATTTCTGGAAATCTGAGTTTTTGTTCACCCCAGAGAGCTGCAATTGGAGACGTGCTCAAGGTAAAGTATACACAGACATATCTTTGAGAGCACCAGGAAGCATGAACCCCAGTCCTGACACTCAACTTTGGATCCCATCTCGAGAGAAGGACTCAAGTCCACAATACTCTTGGGAACTGAAACACCCCATCCTGAATGTGTTTTGACTCCCTCTGGCTCTTCCCTGCATGGATGAGCACGTTTCTCAGATGTCCCAAAGTATCAGATCTGACCGCTCAGTACTGAGGGGGTATTATCACAAAAGTGGGCAGTCCATTTCCCAGGGCCATGTTTCAAAGTTCTAACATTCATCTTGTGGGGAATGCTTTCCTCTAGTGATGTTAGTCCCATTTTGCAGAAAGGAAAACTGAGGCAGTCAGGGGAATCAGGCACTGCATGGGAGCTGCTTAGTCAACCCGCAAGTTTAATCAAGTCTGTAGGAGGTAGAACGCTTACTCAAGCCCCAAGGGAGTCTGTGTGAGAGGATACACCTGATTCTGCAGTTGAGTAAGGTGAACAGGAGAGGTGGGAGAGGCAGATAATCAGCATGAGTACCACAAACACTCACAGTACAGAAATGAGGTGGAAAGAATCTGAGTTAACCCAGTGTGTGTTTGGGGCTAATCATAGAGCCCTTCCTGGAGAAGGTGGCCATGGGACAGATGGTTACTAGTTCGGGATCTGATGGGGTCAGAAACAACCCAAAAAATTTTCCTAAGCGTTTGGAGCTGATGGACTAGAAATGTCCATTGGAGCAGATCATTCACTGGTATTTCTCAGCTGCTGGGACACCCATCTCCCCGCCACCCCAAATTTCCTCCAGCTCCCTAGCAAACATCTTGGGTTCTATCAAAATGAAGTGCTTGCCTGGCTCTGAACACCTCTGCCCTGAATGTTTAAGCTTCCGTGCAATTGGAGGGAATTCAATCCATAGATTTCTGATTCATTTACTCTTAAATCATCAAAGTATTGGTTTTTCTGAGCTATTTGAAGCCCGAGAAATCTCCTGAGCCACTGCAGTATGAATTTTCATGGGCTTTATTTCCCCCAATGCATATCCGAACACACACACACACACAAACACACACACACACACCCCACACACACACCCCCCACACCCCCCGAACTGCTCTTCACCAAGGGGAATTGGAAACAAACATGAAATGTTTGGCTTGGGATGTGAAAACCCCAGGAGGACTCTCCCTTCCGGGTGAGATTCTGGCCAGCTGTTAACGGTGGCTGTCTGAGAGGTGGGGTGAGAAGACCAACAGGCATGTGTCTGCTCGTGCAGTTTCTGTTTGTGGATGTTTGTGCTCTGGTATTATCTGCATTCCCTGAAGTTCCCCTTGAGAATCCATGGGTCTCTGAATCAGCAGCCCCAATTTCAGTCCCAGCTTCGCCCCTGACCTGCTCTGTGACCTTAGACAAGTCACTCAACCTCTCTGGGCCTCAGTGTCTCATCTGTATGATGGAGGGGAGAGAAGCACTTGGCATAGTGGATAGAGCACGGGCCTGGAATTCAGAAGATCATGGGTTCTAATTCTAGCTCTGCCCTGGGTTTGCTGAGTGACCTTGGGCTAGTCATTTCACTTCTCTGTGCCTCATATGCCTCATATATAAAATGGAGATTGAGACTGTGAGCCCCATGGGGGACAGGGATTATGTCCAACCCAATTTGCTTGTATCCACCCCAATGCTTACTACAGTGCTTGCCACATAGTAAGTACTTAACACATACCAAAATAATACAATAATAAATACCTCACTCAACCTCTTTGGTCCTCAGTTTCCCTATAAGTGTGATGGGCAGAGAGTCCTTGCTACCTCACTGAGACTGCAGAAGAACAGATAGAAAGCTGAGGGTGGGTTAAAACCATATTTTATAGTTATCTGACAAAGGCTCATTGTGGGCAGGGACTGTGTCTGCTGTTGTATTGTACTCTCCCAAGCACTTAGTACAGTGCTTTGCACACAGTAAGCGCTCAATTAATATGACTGAATGAATGAAAGGCATTTTCCACTACAACTTTCCAATCAGGTTTCTTCTTCATCCAGTCCTCAAATGGAGGATTCTCTTTGTCTCACAGGGACCGCAAATACTATATTTAGCTGGCATTACTCACACTCTTTCCTGCCTCAACCCTCCAGCTCCAAACTCTGGGAGTCTGTCTCAGACCGTGCAAGAGGGGCTGCTCGGGTGATGCAGGCAGATGGTTAAACGGTCTGACGTCTCCCGGGGGCCCTTGCGATACTCCCGGGGCCCAAATCCTCGTCCCCTCCAGCCGGGGCCGCGGCCAGAATTGAATCTGGCTCGTGGCGGTGGCTTCTCTCCTCCCGCACTCTCCTCTGGCTGAATTTTATTGGCTCGGCTCCTCAATCACGCCTTTTCCAGCAAGCTGATTCTGTCAAAGCACATCTCATTAGGCCTAGGGGCTCAATGAATTGGAAATTCATGTTTAAATTTGAAAACAACATATTGACCCTGCGAGTCTACATTTTTAATAACTTAGCCAGAATCAAGATATGCACCAGGGAATGAGTGTGTGCGTGCATGCATATGTGTGTGTGTAAGTAAATGTCTACATCTGTGGATCTGCATGCACATGTGTGTGTGTGCATGTGTGAGTGTGTGTTTCCATGTGAGAGGGTGGGAAATCAATCAGTTCTCTCCCTCCTATTCTCCTTCCTCTCCCGCTACAACATAGCCCTCACTTTGCTCCTCTAACACCAACCTCCTCACAGTCTCTCTCTCGCCATCAACCTCTTGCTTACATGCCCCCTCCAACCTGAACTCCCTCCCCCGTCATATCTGACCTACCCTTTTCAAAACTCTATTAACACCATATCTCCCTGAGGAAGCCTCCCTGGACTCATCTCTCACCTCCCCACCTTATTCTTGCTCCCTTCTGCATCCCCTTAGTACTTGAGTCCTTACCCATGAGAGCTCATTCCACTCCCACCCCCAACCATTTATATATTTTTTTCTTCCTCTACCTGTAATTTATTTTATTATCTGTTTCCTCCTGTAGACAGTAGATTCCTTCAGGGCAAAGAATATGCCTATCAACTCTACTGCACACAGTAAGCACTCAATAAATGCCCTTAATTGTTGGAATGTACACAAGGACCAAGATTCCCTTGTTCTCCATGGGAGAAACATTTTTTGGAAATGGTGGTCTTAGTTGGCCCTCTGAGATGGGACTTACCCTTAGGGCACCTTCAGGATAGGAAGCACAGGCTGGTCCTGTGAGTCATTTGATATATATATATAGTGGTGGGGGAGTCCACTGAGTGGGAGGAAACCGAGGAGGAGAGAGGCAAAGGTGTCTTTATGGTTGTATTGTACTCTCCCAACTATTAGTACAGTGCTCCGCGCACAGTGAGTGCTCAATACATGCAATTGATTGAATGAATAAATGAATGAATGTTCAAATCCCACTACTGATCATTCTACTCTGTGGCCACGTAGCCTGACTTAGAGTGACTTGGGAGGAGAATGGCTCATAGCAGCTGCTGTACAGATAACTGAAAGTGACCATATGCAAGCAGGGAGGGCTGGGAGGGTAACAGTGTTTCAAATAACACAACAGAGCAGGGGACAGCTGCACGGTGACTGTGGCAGGCAGCCATCGGTGAAAGGGTGGCCCTCCTCAAGCTAAGACTTTAAGGAGATCAGGAAGTCAAGGGCAACTTAGAAGGATGGGACTACCCTGAATGGGGAAATCACTGTCTTTACGTGCAAACAATGTGTACACTAGACCTTTCAGCCATATGCCCGAATGAGGATGGAAACTTGTTGTTCACTCTGTTCTCTTCAAACACAGAATGTCTATCATATTTACTGCACACTTAATATGGGGAGAGGACTGTACTGTTTGGGAGAGTAATAACAATAATAATTATTATTATGGTATTTGTTAAGCACTTACTATGTGCAGAGCACTGTTCTAAGCGCTGGGGTAGATACAGGGTAGTTAGATTGTCCCACGTGAGGCTCACATTTTTTAATCCCCATTTTTACAGATGAGGTAACTGAGGCACAGAGAAGTTAAGTGACTTGCCCAAGGTCACACAGCAGACAAGTGGCGGAGTCGGGATTAGAACCCTCGACCTCTGACTCCCAAGACCATAAACTACAACAGAGATGGTAGACACATTCCTTGCCCACAATCAGCTTACAAGTCTAGAGGGAGAGACAGTCCTCAGTATAAATACGTAATTTATAACCTAAGATTTGTAGATATATACATAGGTGCTCTATCAATCTATCTATCTGTATCTATCTAACCATCTATATCATTATGTGGGCTTACTGGATATCTGTCAAGACCAGATATATTTGCTATGGCTAGACTGATCAGAGAAATGGTGACAGAGTCCTGTATTGAGAAAGTCAGCAAGGTTAAAAATGAGACTGTGTAGCATCTGAGGGTGCAGGTCTCTGTAACTATTCATTCACTTGTATTTATTGAACACTTACTGTGTGCACAGCACTGTTTTAAGTGCTTGGGAGATTACAATACAACAATAAACAGACACATTTCCTTCCCACAATGAGTTTATGATTTTAACTACCTTCCCAGCAGCAGTCCTCTCCTACACCATCCTCCTGCATCGTGCCTATGCCGATCTCCTCCTGCCCCCTGGTGCTCTTTGACCCTCCTGAGGCCCCTGCATTGCTGGTATTTACCCCTCCTCCATCCCTAGTTTCAATCACACTCTGAAGTTGCCAGTTTCCTCATGGGGGATTTGCTTTACTGCTACTTCAGACCTCCCCCAAGGTCCAGCATCCACCCAATTTCCCCACTGGCTCCCACACCTCCACCCAGTTTTACCTGGTCACAGAGGACCCTCCAAGTTTGGTCAGAAAGGACAAACTTCCCACAGATCTGAAAAGCTTATCCTATAATTTCAAAACCCCTAGGCTTCTCAGGAGCCATGACTGCATCTGATCTCTCCCATAGACGCTAATCAATTAATGGTATTTACTGAGCGTTTATTATGTGGACAGCACGGTACCAAGCAACCGAGTGAACAGCTGAGGCCCATCACCAGACCTCCTCCATCCATCCTGCCATCTGGAGCACCAGTTTTCTTCCCTTACAGAGCCCCTGAGCTGGGGAAGGAGAAGGAGACACCCCCACAAAACTGGAAGCTCCTTGAGGACAGGGATTGTGTTGGCCAACTCAATTGGAGTGTATTCTCTCAAGCATTTAGTACAATGCTCTGCGCATAGTAAGTGCTCAATAAATTCCATTTCGGGTTTGAGTAGTTGAGATTCTAGGCGACTATGCCTTCACACCCGGGATTTGAAGAGAACCTGGAGGCTCCTTGTTCTCTGATATGACTTCCTTGTCTTTCCAGACCAGAATCCGGGTGGAGACAGACTAGGAGGGAGTCCGGGATGGCAGAGTTATGGAATCCTCTTGTTTTTTAAGTCTTCGAGAGAAGTGGAAGGGGGGGTGGTCCCTCTTTGTTTCCCAATTTGTGTCTATTACCTATTGAAATTTGACATAATGCCTCTGCAGTTCCCCTTAATATTCAGCTGCATATAGATTCCCACTCTCCCCACCATCTAATGTGACAGCTTAGGAAGATTAAAAAGAAAAGCTAAACGAGCAGTAGTTGGAGATGAGGGAAAGGAGCACATTTATGAATAATTTCAACCGAATTCTAACAACATTGCAGTCCCTGGACAGGACACATTTATTATCTTATTCACCAGGACTACTGCAATATTAGTGATTTGTTACTGAATCAATTATTAATTCAGATGAGTGAATAAGGCTCTGTCATTTAACTCTTCACTGGACCCAGCGGGGCACCTGACGTTATCTTCCCATTTGCCTTTCCTGACTTGGTTCCTCTACAGATGGAGAGGAAAAGTTGAGTCAGAGGGGGATAGGGAGGTGGTATCTCTTTTTAATTCCAGCAGTAGGGTAGCAGGTAGAAGCAGGGCCCTATCCCTATAGCCTCACCCCAACATTGTCCACCCCCCAATCCCATGTTTGGAATCATCAACTCAGCAGAATTGCCTGAAGATCTGCCTGCTCAAACCAGCTGGATGGGTTGGTTATTGATTCCCTGGTGGTTTGGCTAATTCTGATAGGTGTTTATAATGCCTAGAAAACATAGCCTCCTGATGGACTGAGCCAATTAGCCCCCTGCATCAGTAGAATCGGGAAAAGTCCTTTATGCACTTGATACCCCAGCCTCAGCCTCACAGCACTCATGTACATGACCATAATTTATTTACGTATATTAATGTCTGCCTCTCCCTCTGAAAAGAATATTTCTTATGTGCAGGGAATGCATCTCCTCTATAGCAATTTACACTCCCAAGCACTTAGTATAGCACTCTTCATACAGTAAGGTGCTTAATACCAGAGCTTAGAACAGTGTTTGGCTCATAATAAGCACTTAACAAAGACCATCATTATTAATAAATTGAATGATCTCTGACTTTGCCAGTGTGAAGTTAGGAAAGGCACAAGGGCGAGTGAGGGTTAACATAGTTAATGTGTGGTCCCCCTACCTCTAGCCCCCTAACTGTTCAACACCATCCCAGAAAGGCAGTTATTCTGGTCACTTGCTAGCCTCTAGGTCTGTGTTTGGGGAAGAGTCAGAAGGAATGGGTGGCCAATTCCTCAAGGGCGGGATCCTTGCTTGCTACTTCTGGGGTTTGTCCCCAGGTGCCTCGTCTGATTTCCCGCACACAGTCTGCCCCTGTAACTCTGCCCGCCGTCCCTCCAGCCTGTGGCTGTCCGACCCTTCCTGGGGCTGTGGCTTCCTGGATTGGGTGTGGACGAGATGGCTGGCTTCTGCCCATACTGGCCATTCACCAAGAAAGGCTACAGCTGTTCCTGATGTCCATCCTTCCATGTGCCTGTCCAGCTGCTAATATTTCCATCCAGATGGGGGTAAAGGAAGAGCAGGGAGGAGCAGATAGATCAGCTTCCCACCCCCCACACTTAAAACAAAGTGTTATCCACTCTCCTCTTTCTCACTCACCTACCTCCCTTACCTTCTATCCTTCCCTCTCTCCTCCAATTCTCTGCCCTTTTGTAGTGTCTTTCTCTCTGTCTCTCCTCCCACTTCTTCTCCCAATCACTTTTTCATGCCACTCTCTTTGCTGAAGGCAGATCCCCCAAATCAATACTCCCAATATTACAGAGCAGTAGTTTCTGTGGCATTTATTAAGTTGCTTATTTACTATGTGCTAGGTGCTGGGATAGATAATAATAATGATAATTGTGGCATTTGTTAAGTGCTTACTATGTGCCAGGCACTGTACTAAGCACTAGGGTGAATAAAAGCAAATCAGGTTGGACACAGTCCCCTGACCCACATGGGGCTCACTGTCTTGGATACTGAGGCACAGGGAAGTTAAGAGATGTGCCTAAGCCCACTCAGTAGACAATTGACAGAGCCAGATTTAGTGCCCATGACCTTCTGACTCCCAGGCCCATGATCTATCTACTACATCATGCTGCTTCCTGGAATGAAATCAGGAACCATCCCTGTACTTCATGGGGCTCATAGTCCAAGTGGGAGGGAGAATGGGTGTTGAATCCCCATTTTACAGATGACAGAACTGAGGCCTAGAGAAGCCACGTGACTGCTCACACCCAGCAGGCAAGTGGCAGAGTCAGAATCAGAAACTGATCACTTGACTCCTAGGCCTCTGCTTGTTCCACTGGACTGTGCTGCTTCTCTATAGACTCCCACTTTTTGCTTATAAAAAAGAAAAAAACAGATTTGTGTGAGGAAAGGGCTTTTCATGGAAGTCAAGCAGTATTCACAGAGACCTCTGACCAACCTTCCAAAAGCTTTCCCAGGATCATTTGAGCTCCCAACCCCTGCCATTATGAGCCCATAAGGCCCCAGACCAATTCCCTGTTAACTTCCCTGCTCTCCTCCTTTCTCTCTCTCTTTCTCTTTTTCCTCTTTCTTTTTTTCTTTTTCCCTCTTCTTTTTTTTCTTTCTCTCTCTTCCCCTTGACCTGCTCCCTCCCCCCCACTCCCGCCCCCCGCCCAGTCTCTTTCCACTTGGAGATGTCTCTGCCTTCTTGGTAAATCCCACTGGGGTTGGGGAGGGGGCACTTCAGAAGTGGCTGAGGTAGGCATGGATCTAGGGAGTTTCTGGCAGAAGAATGCTGTTTCCCAGACCAGCAGGCCATGAAGGTGCCAGCATCCGCATAAGGGGTAGGGAAAGAAAGGCGAACAGGTTAAAAGGGCCAAACAAGGAAGGAAAGAAAGGAGAAGGGGAAACGACACCCTCTGTCATTTAGGCCCCTCTATAAATCTTGGAAAGGCTGCCAAGTTGCAGCTTTGTCAGTGTATTTTCTAGACGGAGAACTTGCTGACGTGGCTCCCCCAGGGGAGGCGGCAGGGAAGGCGAGGAGGTGGAGATTTGGGGTAGGGGAACGTGACCATCCATCAAGAGATTGGATTTGCACCGATGCTACTAGAGCCCTTTCGGCGCAGCGGGTGGGAGGAGGGAATGATGGGGAATCATCCATCTTCAGGACTGGAGAGGGGCAAGGGGAGGAGGGGCGGGAGGCTCACGCCTTTCCCCTCTCTCTCTCTCTCCAGTCCAACTGGGGGCCAGGGACCGCCTCAAAACACAGCTGCCCAGTCTTCTCATCAACAGCGGGCAGACCAGAAAGCCTCTGGGGACCCCTCAGCCTGGGGGAATCACTTTGAGGGGAAGCAATGAGCAGAGGTGTATGGACACACACACATTCACTCATTCTCCCTGTGGGAAAATCTCCATTTCCTTAGAAAGACCATCCCATCCTCTAGGAGACTCTGCAAGTCTGTGTTAGAAGGAGGTTGTGGGGAGATAGATCAGGGTTGATCCCCTTCAATCTGAAATCTTGGAGGGAAAGTGTGATGGAGTTTCTAGATGACTGATTATGCCCCTGCTAAATGTCCACCTCCTCCCAGAAGCCTTCCCAGTTGTCCCTAGCTGGCTCCGGTCACTCTCATCTTTCCCTCTGCTCCCCAGGGCATCTCTGTCATCTGTATGCTCAGGCAGCTGACATGTTTTGTGCCTCTGTCATTCGAGCTTCTGGTATTCTTGTCTGTGGGGAATTTCTGCCTCTCCAAGAGCCCTTATTAGATTTTCAATCTCAGTGTAGTACAGGGCACACTGTGCAAGGAGAGTTGTGTTGACAGATGGGTGGATGGGTGGATGGAGGGAGGATGGATGGATGGATAGGGCAAAACAGTCTAATTTGATTCAATGTGGCTTGATGAAAATTGTAAGGGTCTGGAAATCAGGAGACCTGGGTTCTAGATTCAGCTCTGCCAGTGGCCAGCTGCATAACCCAAGACTCATCACTTAAATGCTATGAACCTCTAAAAAATTGGGAAAACAATATTTGCATCTCCTCAGAACATAGGATATGTCAGGAGGACAAAATGAGACACATAATGAAAAAGGACTTGGGAAAAAATAAATAGATCGTGATAGAAATTTGAGACATTGGTGGAAAGAGCACGGGTTTGGGAGTTTGTCAGCTGTGTGACTTTGGGCAAGTCACTTAACTTCTCTATGCCTCAGTGACCTCATCTGTAAAATGGGGATTAAGACTGTGAGCTCCACGTGAGACAACCTGATCACCTTGTATCCTCCCCAGCACTAAGAACAGTGCTTCACACATAGTAAGCGCTTAACAAATGCCATCATCATCATTATCATTATTTGGGAAAGCTGGAGACAGGAAAAACCCTGGGATGGACCTTAATCCAGTTGGGCCTGATTGGAACTTGGGACACATGGCTCTCAGTGAGGGTTGGGGTGGGGCTGGGCCCCATGGAACTGCACTTGGACAAAGGGGTAGGAAGGAATGGCCATAAGATACATATTCTTCATCTCCCCCCAACCCAGGCAAGACCCACATTCACTATATGTCATAGACATTTTCTAGAGAGATGAGGAAGACACTCGGGAGTTCAAGATGGACATTTGGGATGAGAAGAGTAGGTGGGGCTGAGGAATGAAGAAAAGGAAGGTTAAGGATATCTGAAGGAAGGCAGCAAGAGAGACAAAGGGAAGGAGAGAGACATGGTTACGGAGAATGATGCAGTGGAAGGGATTGAGAGGTAGTCAGAGATAGGATAGAAAATGACATGTAGAGAGGGAGCAGAGAGTCAGAGAGACACAGAGCCTCAGAGGGAGGCAGAGAGAGAGTGAGAGAGGAAGAGACCAAGTCATCCAGAGCAACTGAGGGCACATGAGAGACAGAGGGAGAGGGGAAGAGATGGAGAGGAAGTAAGAGAGGTCAGAGAAACTACTGGAAAGGCACTTACTGCCTGGGGTAAGGCTACAGCCTCTCGAGGAGGACGGCCAGGGCGGATAGCCACAGCTGTGCACTGTCTGCTGTCACTCACCATGCCGACAGGCTGTTTACCAGATTGTGGCGTTCCATGACACTAAGTGACCAGGACATTTCGGGAGGTGGAATTCTCCTTTCCATCTGTCACATCGGATCCCTTCTCCAGCCGACCACAGGGGGTTAAGGCAAAGGCACACAAGCGGATGGTGACAGAAGCGATGAGAGAATGAAGGAGACCTTAGCCCTCTCCACACCCCTTCCTAGCCCCATCCTACGCCGTCTTAAGGTTGATAATGATAGTAATAATGATGGCAAAACCTGTGCTAAGCTCTGGGCCAGTCTAAGTAGGAGGGTGAACTGGTATTTGTTCTCCATTTTGCAGATGAGAAAACTAAGGCACAGAGATGTTAAATGACTGCCCCAAGGGCATAGAGAAGGTAAATGATGGGCTGGGTTTAGAACTCAGTTCCTCTGACTCCCAGTTCTGTTTCCTTCCACTAGTATTGCTTATCACTGCTTGCTGGGGGTTAAGGCTGGCCAAGGAGGGGCAGGGGCTGTCCAGGCCCTGGGTGACAATTGCTTTGTACATGGAGGTGGGAGTCTGGTTCACTCTGGCCAAAACTCTGGTGGTCCTAGTAGACGAGGAGCTGAGCCTGCAAGTGAGAAGGTGAGGGTAATGACACTGGGGAGGCCAGATGTCAGCACTCATTCTTGCCATGGGACAAAGACAACTGCCAGGATCAGAGAAGGGCCATGGCCCCTGCTTCCTGGATCTCCACTGGATGTCACTGCCAGTGACAGTGAACTCCCAAAGGCCAGGAAGTCTGTCCTGGCTGGGGGCCAAAGCATTTGGCCCCAGCTGGACTACTATCCCTACTAGACAGAATACTAGCCATCATCCAGGGTCTGGACAGTCGAAAGAAAGGGTGAACCACTGGGTAGGAAAGACAAGCAAAGACCATGCCCGTGTGCTGGAGGTAATTATCGCTATATAAATAAACCAGAGGGGAAAAAAATCTTTTAAAAATCTAATTACCATGCACCGCTGTGAGTTTCAACCTTGGTCAAGTACAGGAGGACCTGATTTACTCTCCGTCATTAAATCCCCAGGATTCAGCAAGTCCTTGCTCTTATTCAGGAGCTCCGGGAGACTTCCCCACCTCGGTGCCCCCTGCCTAGGACTCTGGGTTCAAGCAAAGACAATCATGACAGAGGTGAAGGTTGCCAGACACAGCCAACTGCCACCATAGGAGGGGCCAGTCTGGTCCAGCGGTAAGTCCAGTGTCCCCAAGCACTCTTGGGTGAGGATCTCAGCAACTCCTCCTCCTCTTCCACCTTGATCAGAGCTCACAGACTCACACAGGAGACCACCAGTGAATAAGTCCCCGCGAAGATACAATCTTGGATTGGTGTGACATCTTTCCTATGGAACACGTTAAGATCCCTCATATAGATGGTGTTGATCATTCCCCGAACCCCCTGGGGCAGGAAGTATAGAAAAAATCCTTCTCCCGAGGTTAGGTAGTGAAAGTCAAGATTCTGTGAAGAGTCTTCAGACATTACAAGATCTAAAATTCAGGTTGAAGCATTCCTAACCCAACTTCTTCTCCAAGACACCAGACTTACTTTCCAGAGGCTTACTTCCTTCACTCATATGGATGGATACTCACTCCACCCCACATTTCCTACGTGGCTTTCTGTTTCTTTCCATTTGAGTGTGGACATATGTGGTTCTGGCTGTGCCTTTTTCACCCAAAGAGGGGTGAGCCTAAGGAATCTGTTCCCCACATGGAGAAGTGCAGCTGAAAATATCAGTAGGTTTAGATCAGGAACGAGTGCTATTAGAAGGAGAGTTAGGAGTGTTGGATGGTCCAGTCCTAACCATGAAACTAAACTCGTTATGGGCAGAAAACTTGTCTGCTAACTCTGTTGTATTGCACTCTCCCAAGCGCTTAGTACAGTGCTCTGAACACAGTGTGTGCTCAATAAATACCATTGATTGATCGATTGATTTATGAGGATGGATGTCCAGGAAAGCAGGCAGCCCTTCAGCATCCTGATGTTCCTGTTGGAGATGGAATCCGAAAGGGAAGCTTGTTCCTCTAGACTGTAAGCTCGTTGTGGTCAGGGAACAAGTCTAAAGACTGTTGTATTATACTCTCCAAAGAAGATCCAGGTTCTTTGCCCAAAGTCACAGCAAAGAATTGTCAGAGGCGGCATTAGAACTCCGGTCCTCTGACTCCTAGGCCCATGCTCTATCCACTAGGCCACACCATTACTTACTTCCTATTACTACTACTTAATATTACTACCATTACTACTACTATCACTTCTACTAACTACTTTATTGCTATTATGACTATCATTATTATTACTACTACTATTACTATTATTACTACTCCTAACCTCCAGGTAGCTACATGGATGGCCCGCCAGTATCTCAGGTTCATTATGTCCAGAAATGAACTCCTCGTTTTCCTTCCCAAATCCTCTCCTTCATCTAACTTTCCCATCTCAGCCAAACAATCCACCATCCTCTCCAATGCTCAAACCTGGAAATTTAGGATTGTCCTTGACTCTTCCCTCTGTTTCAACCCTATATTTAGTCTAACACCACTTCCTGTCAGCTCTTCCTCCATATTTTCAGGATAAGCTTCTTAATCCCTAGCGAAACAGCCACATGCTGTTCTTGCCATTTGTCATATCCCAATTTGACTACTGCATCAGCCTCCGTTCTGACCTCCCTACCTCCATCCTCTTTCCTCTCCAGTCCATACTTCACTGTGTTGCCCAGATCATTTTTTAAAAGGACATTCTGCACATATTTCCACCTTCCACAAGGCCTCCTATGGTTGCCTCTGCATCAAGCAGAAAATCCTGACCATTAAAGCACTCAATCGGTCCTTCCGTTCCCATTAATAAGAGAAGCAGTGTATCCTAGTGAAAAGAGCACAGGCCTGGAAGTAAGAGAAATTTGGAACTAATCCTAACTTGGCCAGTTGCCTGCTGGGTGACCTTGGACAAGTCACTTAAATTCTCTTTTCCTCAGTTACCTCATCTGTAAAATGGGGATTAAATGTGATTTAGACTGAGTCCCATTTGGGAAAGGGAGTGCATTTGACCAGATTAATTATGACTGGATTAATGTGTCAGTGTTTAGAACAGGGTTTGACACATAGTAAGCACTTAATAAATATAATGATGGTAATGATGAAGAAGGAGAAGGAGAAGAAGAAGAAGGAGAAAGAAAAGGAGAAAGAAAAAGAGGAGAAGGAGGAGAAAATACTTTCTTCTCCCACCACACTCCATTCTACTCATGTTCCTCCTTCTCATCTCTCCCTTAAGAGACCTTTTTCTACTGCTCATGGGGCTTCCAGGAATTCTTTCTCCTTTTTGTATTTGGCAGATCATAGCTCTCCTCATATTCCTAGCCCTTTTGAAACTACAACTTCAGGAAGCCTTCTCTGATTAATCCCTAATCTCCACACCCTAGATCTCCCACTGACTGCCATGTTAGTACTTCCAGATCACTTGACGGCATGAGGGCTTTATGTTAACAGAAGCTTGAGGCCCTAGGTACACAGGAAAGGGATAATTTGCTTGTCCTTGTTTGAGGATGTCCTAGGTGAGTAGTTATTCAGTACAGACTCTGTGAGGCAGGACAGGCCAGCAAAGCAGGGGGCTGGTAAGATGTTTGTTGTAATCTTCAAGGCTGGTGTAAGGTGGTGAGTTGTTTCTGCATGCATATTGCTTTTGAATCAACTCTCAGGTGGTTGAGTGCATTTATATGTAGAACAATAGCAGCAGCGAAAACATTATCCCGCCTCTGCACAAGGGCTTCTATTGCTCCCGCGGAACAAATTGTTTTCCTGTCGGAGAGGAGACGCTAAATGTCCCAGGACACCCCAGCCGCCCTCTCTTTCTTAATTAGCTTCCACGCTGCAGCTCTGCTCCGTGATATGTCTGGGATGGGGAATGTGGCGCCTGTTTCCTGAGGGAAAGGATGTGATGCTTTGGGGGAGGGAAAACCTTGATAAAAACTAAAGGGAGAGGAAGTGGGGAAAAAAGGGGAGAGGGTATAGATGAGAGGTGGGGAACAGCAGTGCCATGCTGGAAACCACCTGCCCGAGTGCCACCTGTGAGCATCTGCCAATGGATTTCCTGAAATCAGCCCATCAGAAAAAAAGGTAGTTGCCATAGAAACCAAGGTAGCTAGAGCTCCTGGCACTGCCTCTCTGTCTGTATTGCTGATGAATCTGGTCCCCTTGACTCTTTTCCAGGTGCCCGCCGACACAGAGGCCGTGGTTGAAGAGCCTGCCACATCCACACAACAGACCTGTTTTACACCCATGGAAAACACAACTTCTACTGGCCACTGGATAGACCAGGGAGAGAACAGACTTAGTTTCTACCCTCAGGGTGATACCAGGCTGATAGGGGAGTGGGGATGGATAGGAATTCATCCCTGTCTGAACGGGCAGACAGATCCAATCATGGCAAAAGAGGGGAGAGAGGCAGTTACTGGTTGTGCTGTGTTGGGAGTTGGGGTAGGGGATAAAACAGGGGATGCTTCCTGGTTGTGGAAGCAATGGCCTGGGATGGGCAGGAGGACAGGGAGGTGAATGAGGTCAGGATCAGGGGAGGAGGGAGAAGAGGAAATGGGCAGGGAGGGGATGGGGACCAGAGCAGAGAGAGGGATGGGCACAAGAGAGGGGAGGGGAAGGGAGGAGAAGGAGACAGGAGCCATGAAGAGGAGAGGTGTGGAGAGAAGCAGGGATTACAGGGAGAGAGAAGTAGAAAGGAGCAGAGAAGGAAGGGGATGGAGATGGGAACAAGGTGTGAAAGGAGTGAGAAGGGCACAAGAGCAGGAAGTCTGTGGCAGGCTTGAAAGCTAGCATACACACTTCCTTGAAGGTAGGAGAGAGATCTCGGTTAGGGATTGATGGAGTGAAGACTACATCATATGGAAATTATGTGGAAAATCATATGGAATCATATGGAAAAACAGACGCATTTCCTAGAGAGGTGACAAAACAAAGCATTTTTTTGTTGACTCTGCTGTCCTATGAACACTAATGACACTGGGATCTCTGCTTCTTGCAACTGTTATTTTCTTTACTTTTCTAAAATGGGACACCCCACAGTATTAAATGGCTTAGGAGTGCCCTTCCCGGAGACAGGGGGCTGGACAGGAAGACTTCGGGTAAACCCCACCAGCCAGAGGTCTCCATGATCCTATCCGAGGATGAGGGTGAACACCGGACCGACAGAAGGTCTGTGTCACTGTCCCCTTGCCATCTCCCCAGCCTGCCCCAGAAAGCTCAACTTTCTAAACTGAACACCGTTTGTTTGGAGAAAGAGAGAAGAGGCTTCCATGAGGGAAATGGGGGCAGTGGCTTGCCCAATATCACAAAGCAGACAAGTGGCAGAGCTGGGAGTAGAACTCATGTTCTCTGACTCTCAAGCCCATGCTCTTTCCACTAAGCCACACTGCTTCTCAAATGATAGACCCATGGGCTGAACAAGGTCACCCTGGGTCATTTTGTCCACGCCCCAGTCCTCAAACAGTACCGAGCTTACCATCCACCTGTCTTGCTTCTCCAAGGGGAAGACCCCCTTGATAGAGCCATTTCAGTGTTTCCAGTTCTCAGAACAACTTCAGCTCACTAGTTAGGTTAGCAATTAGACAATGTCCCCATTGATGGGGAAATTTGCTTGGGGTCCGACAGGGTGCAATGGCTGACGTGGGACAGGAGGCTTCAGTTCCACTTAAAGCGACGATGGCCACTGGTAAATGTTCTCTGGGATTTTAAGGTGGTCCCCTCTGCTGTCTAACCAAAGCCTCTCTTGCTGTGAGATCAATGAGCTGAAATCTCCCATCTAGGGAAATGGACCCCCTCAACACATAGCACTAGAGAAGCAACATGGCCTGGTAGATAGAGCACGGGCCTGGGAGTCAGATGGTCATGAGTTCTAATCCCGGCTCCACCACTTGTCTGCTGTGGGACCTTGGGCAAGTCACTTCACTTCTCTGGGCCTCAGTTACTTCATTTGTAAAATGGGGATCAAGACTGTGAGCCCCATGCAGGACAGGGATTGTGTCCAACCCCATTTGCTCATATCCACCCCAGCATTTAGTACAGTGCCTGGCACATAGAAAGCACTTAACAAATACCATAATTATTATTATTATTAGGGGAGTTGCATGTGAGAGAGCAGGAGGGGCATCAAGAAAGCAGCTGGAAGGAGATCCAGGGGATAGGCCATTGTCCACTCTGTCAGACCTTGGGGAAGAGAGTAGACATCTGAGGGGAATTGTGGGGCAGGGGGACTCTCCCAGCCAGCCAGGGTCAGGGAGCTGAGCGACGCTATTAAGTCAGCTGCCTTCTTTGCTTTCTGTAGATTAGACAAACAACCTCTCTTTCGCACAGGGAAACAAACAGTATATTTATCACCCACGAAGGGAGTGCCTTCCTTCCACAGTTAACATTTACTCCAAACCTCTGGCCTCATTAAGCCAAACGTGGGGGGAGCCCCAGCAGTCGACAGCCAGGTCCCTGGAACAGGAAGAGAAGGCAGCGAGGTGGCTTCAAACCTGGCTTGGGCTGAGAGGAGGAGGAGGAGGAGGGAGAGTGAGGAGGGGAAGGACAAGGAAGTGAAGGGACCAGGGACAGTGTCGGTGGAGTCAGAGACCAAATGCCTGCTTCTCTGTGAAAGCCCAGAATGATTTTCTTGCAACAGCTGTAAAACAAAGAATTAAGTTAGGATATTTCCCAGGCACTGGCAGGCTTCTAGAGAGGCTATTTTGCATGGCTCCAACAGAGCAAACTTCAGGTCCAGGGTCTGCACCTGGGCTCCCTTGCTCATGTGATTAAAGCAAGTTGACCTGCAAGCACCTTGGTGTGACTGGATTGAGGAGGGGTGGCATGGGGGTGTCAGAGGTGCAGGGGAGTCCCCTGCTTCTTCCATTCCCAATTTCTCCCTACTCTGAGATTCAATGACACGCTATGGGCAATCAACCCCTCATCCAGAAGCTGAGGATCCAAGGGCACCTGCCATTGAGGGGCCACATGTTGTGTGCTCTCCACTATCTCCCTGGGGGAGAGTGAGGTGGGGGGTGTGGGCTCCATAACAGTCCAGGCTTCTATCATGCTCCATGTTGGGGATGGAAGTAAGACACGAGAGTTCAAATCCCACTACCACCTCTGGCCTCAAGGGAGCCGTTTGGAGACTGCTAGAATTCCAGTTTCCCTGCAGGTGACCTACTTGCAGCCTCCAGTGACCATCATCTGGGTTTACACTGGACTGGACAGTTTCCTCCAGCCTGTACCCTGGCCGGTTCATATAAGGTATTGGACTTTTAGCTGATGGGTCATTGTACCTTAAGAGCCCAACCTTGGATCCTGAGGCCCCTGCTCAGAAGGGTGATTGTGATCAGAGGGGCCTTGTTATAGGAGGGGTGGGAGGGAGTTTGGGGCATAAAGACTTTGGAACAAATAGTGGAGGGGAATGTGTGCGTGTGTGTGTGTGAATATGATGATACATGAGTAATCTATCAGTCAATCAATCAATTAGTAGTATTTACTGAGCACATACTGTGTACAGAGGACAGAGCTAAGTACTTGGGAGATGACAACAGGCTTGATAGACATGATCCTTGCTCAGGAGAGCTTTCAGTCTAATGGGGGAACTGATGATGATGGGTCGGGGGGGGGGAGGGGCGTGTGTGTGTGTGTGTGTGTGTGTGTGTGTGTATGTATGTATGTATGTGTGGGCATCCAGTTTCAGGGGACCTCAGATTTTCTTTCTTGAAACCCTTCAAGGCAGGTTATCCCCAATAGATAAACCTTTTATTCTCAGACTCACCATTGGAGCTGCCCCTCATTGGCATTTCAGAGGAAGAAGTGAGGTGTAAGGAAGGATGTGGACAAGGAAGGGTGAGTTGTTCCCAGAGATATGTCCTCCTAACCCTACCCACTCTATCTCCCTGAGCTGTACTCATTTAGCCTTCCTTTGCTTAATTTCTGACCCCTGAAATGGAGAGGAGGTGCAAGGAGGGATCCTGCAAAAGCTGGGGGGCGGGACTTGAGCCAAAAATTGAGCCCCAGTTGAAGGTTATGCTTCCTTCAGGATGGGTGAATGGGAAAGACAGAAATCGACTGCCCTGAGGCCAAAAAGAGAAGGAGGAGGTAGCGGAGGGAGAGGATGAGGACAAGGAAGAGGAGGAGGAGAACAAGGGCCAGGGAAAAGGAAAAGAAAGAGGGAGGAGGAGGAGGACAAGGAGGAGGGCAAGGATGGGGAGGAGGGTGAGCAAGAGGCGTAGGAGGAGTCTCCCACTAGCAACTTTCAGGAAGATCACACATCTGGAGATGGTGAAACTAGGTTCAGTCAGCAGGGTCACTACCCGGAATTCCATGTTCAGATTAAGTCAGTTCCCTTTCCAGATGAGTCATGCACAGCAACAAGAAATCTGTCAAGCCTATTGATTCATGCATTTCTCCTTCTTCATCAGGATAGAACTTGCAAGGTCGCTAGGTGACTGGGGGAGAGGGAATTAAGTTTTCATTTCCTATCTGTTTGGAGGTAGCAGGGAGTCACTTCTGGGGCTGTGGTGCCCATGATAAAGGCTAGTGACCTGGCTGCCGAGGGGGCACAGATAGCCTGAGAATCTAGGGAGGGAGAGGCCAAAGACTCCATCATCATCATCAATGGTATTTATTGAGCTCTTAGACACTTTCCCTGCCCACAACAAGCTTACAATCTAGAGGAAGCTTCCTTTACACCTCTACAAGAGCCCATTAGCTCAGTGAAAATTCAGATTCATCAATATGTTTATAAGTTTCACAGAGGGTCCCCAATCTGACTCCTGGGCCTTGTTTTCAATTGTTGATCAAGCTGTGAATGGAAGGGTCCTACCAGTTCAGGCTGTAGGCAGGGAATGTGTCTGTTTATTGTTGCACCGTACTTTCCCAGACACTTACTACAGAGCTCTTCACCCAGTAAGCGCTCAATAGATACAATTGAATGAATGAATGAATGAATGAATGAATGAATGAAAGGGCCTGACATGGTGTCTGGGGGCAAGGGCAGAAATGGGGCCACTTGCACTGCCCGACCACAACAAAAGCAGTGTGGCCTAATGGGTAGAGTGCAGGCCTGGGAATAAGAAGTTCCTAGTTTCTAATACCGGCTCTGCCACTTATCTGCTGAGAGACCTTGAGAAGGTCATTTCACTTCTCTGTACCTCAGTTACCTCATCTATAAAATGGGGATTACGACTGAGTCCTATGTGGGGCATAGACTGTATAATAATAATAATGATGGTATTTGTTAAGCGCTTCTTATATGCCAAGCAGAGTTCTAAGCGCTGGGGTAGATACAAGGTAATCAGGTTGTCCCACTTGGGGCTCACAGTCTTAATCCCCATTTTACAGATGAGAGAACTGAGGCCTGATTAGCTTGTATCTTCCCCAGTGCTTAGTACAGTGCCTGGCAAGCAGTAAACAGCTTAGGGAAGCAGCATGGCTCAGTGGAAAGAGCCCGGGCTTGGGTGTCAGAGGTCATGGGTTTGAATCCCGGCTCTGCCACTTGTCAGCTCTGTAACTGTGGGCAAGTCACTTCACTTCTCTGTGCCTCAGTTATCTCATCTGTAAAATAGGGATTAACTGTGAGCCTCACGTGGGACAACCTGATTACCCTGTATCTACCCCAGCTCTTAGAACAGGGCTCTGCACATAGTAAGCACTTAACAAATACCAATATTATTATTTATTATTATTAAACACATCAAATACCATTAAAACATGAATGAAATAAACCTCTGTGAGAGGAAATGCAGTGATGGAGTTCAGACAGCTCTCACTGGAGTCCTGTCTTTCTTCTCTGAAAACTCAGACTGGAGGTAGTTCAAGGCCACGACAACAGGGGGACATGAGAGAACCCCACAATATGACCCACTGACTTGAAGGGCATGGGTAGCTCTCTGTGGGCAGAGAACCTCTCTACCAACTCTCCTATAGCATACTCTCCCAAGCGCTTAGTACAGTTGTCCACACATAGTTGATTGATTGACCCTAGGGTATATTCTGGGCAATTGCAGGTGTGAACCAATCTGAAGGTACTTTCTACTGCATGCAAACGAACAAACCTCTGGAGGAGCTGGGTCTTGGTGTCAAAATCTAGAGGCCAGTGGTCAGGGTTCAGATGGGGAGAAACGAACAGAGATGGCATAGATCATCCCGGTAAAATTACTAGAAATTTCCTGGATGCTGCAGTGCACTATATAGTAGTAATATTAATAGTAGTAGTGGTAGTATTGATTGTAATAGTAGCAGTAATAGTTGGAGTGGTAACAGTCATAATGAAAATTGTAGTGGTGGTAGAAATTGTAGTTTGAGTAATCAGTTTAGTTCAGTGCACTCTACCTGACACTTGGAAATACAGAATAATGGAATGGCATGCTACCTGCCCACTAGGAGTTTACAGTCTAACAGAGGAGATGAACCTAAATACATTACAACCAGAGTGGTCAAACATAGGTAGATTTAACAAATGTGTATATATGTATTTGAGTGCCAGAGAGGGAGCAAACGAGCTCATAAGCACTCCCCTAAGGACTGTGATCTTCATGGGGAGGGCGTGGATAATCAGAATCGAAAAGTAATCTCCAAATGTCATATTAAGCACGATTTCTAATCTTTCTAGCTATAAAGTCTTTTACCTTATCTGTTTACAGGGAGTACTAGAAATTGGTTTGAATTGCACTTCCTTTCCTATTTCCTCCCTGCCTTTTCACTGAGATGATCCTGATGAAGGAAATATCCAAAAGATGAAGAGGAGGAGGAAGAGGACCTCTAGGCTCTAAACTCCTAGTGGTTAGGGAATGTCTACCAAATTTGTTATACTGTACTCTCTCAAGCATTTTTACTGTACTCTGGGGAGGGGGGAAACATGAACTGAGTGCTTTTTAAAAAAAAATTATTCAGGCAGCAGAATGAAGAATGGACTGGAGTGAGGAGAGACAGGAGGCAGGGAGGTCAGCAAAGAGGCAGAAGCAGTACTCGGGGAAGGATAAGATAAGTGCTTGGAACATCACAGTAGCAGTTTGGATGGAGATGAAAGGGTGGATATTAGCGATGTTTTGAAGATAGACTCAACAGGATTTGGTGACAGATTTAATATGTGGCTCGAATGAGAGAGCTGAGTCTAAGATTATGCCACAGTTATGGGTTTGTGAGGCAGGGAGTATGGCAGTCCTGTTTACAGTAATGGAAAAGTCAGGGGGAGGACAGGATTTGGGTGGGAAGATAAAGAGTTCTGTTTCTGATATGTTAAGTTTGAGATGTCAGTGGGACATTGAAGTAGAAATGTCCTGAAGGCAGGAGGAAATGCAAGACTGCAGAAAAGGAGAGAGATCAGGGCTGGAGATGAAGATTTGGGAATCATCCTCCAAGGTAGTACGTATACATGGAGAACAGAAGGGGACTTAGAACTGAACTTGAGGGCCTGGAGGATCCAAAGAGTGCATCTTCAAATCCTGGATAACAGAGAGAAGGCTGGATTGAGGCTAAGTGTATGTGATGCATCATCCCCTCTACCTCTCCTCTCTGGAACAGAAATGGCCATTCACTGACCTTTTCTGCTTGATAAGAGGAAATAGCCATCCAGAGAAAGAGGATCAAATATATCTCCAAGAGGTGATCCTGGAACGAGGAGCCCTCCTGCCTAATAGATTTCCACCTAATTATGGGTTTATTTTTACATCATGTATTAGACATCCAAGACCAAGTAATTACATAATCAAATCATTTCTTTTTTTTAAAGTACATTACGTATCTTCAAAGCTATCCCAATATATCATGCAATTACGTAATGAGAGCATGCTCTGTTCACTCAACAAAGGGAGGGAAAAATCCATGAAACAAATAGATAAATCAGTCAGGAGCAGTCCTCAAATGATAATACCTGAGTTTGGACCCCATGAGGCGATTAGGATAATGACATTTGTTAAGTGCTTACTATGTGCTAAACATTTAGCTTTAAGCATTGGGTTAGATACAAAATAATCAGCTTGGATACAGTCCCAAGGCCCCTTGGGGCTTACAATCTAAAGGGGAGGAAGAGCAGGTTTTGAATCCCCAATTTACAGATGAGGAAACAGGAAACAGCACAGCTAAGTTGAGTGACTTGTCCAAGTTTGCAAAGTAGGCCAGTGGCAGAGCCAGGATAAGAATGTAGGTCCTCTGACTCTTCCCACTAGGCCACACTGCTTCTCAAGGTGGTTGGAAACTGTTTGCATCAGGGACCAATCTATCTGACCCTTTCTAATAGCACAAACAAAATTGATTTGACAAAGATTTAGGTATAGACATATAGTAGCAGCACAGCCTAGTGGAGAAAGCATGGGCCTGGGAGTCAGTAGGAACTGAGTTCTAACTACGGCTCTGCCATTTGTCTACCATGTGAATTTTGGCAAGTCACTTCAATTGCCTGTGCCTATGTTACCTCATTGTAAAATGGGAATTAAGACTGTGAACCCGTTGTGGGACAGGGACTGGTGTCCAACCTAATTATCTTGGATCTACCTCAATGCCTAGAACAGTGCCTCACACTTAGAAATTGCTTAAAAAATACCATAAAAAAAACACTGCATGTATTCTCCTACCTGTAGACTGTAAGCTCCTTGTGGGCAGGTATTGGGTTTTCCAACTCTGTTCCATTGTACTGTCCCAATAGTTAGCTCGGCTCTCTTTACACCATAAGTGATCATTAAAAACCACTGATTGATTGATACAAAAGGACATTTTCTGAAATGAGCCCATGGGTCCTTTGGATCACTCTCATCAGACTTAGGTATGATTTGCAACAAAAGCCAGCAGGATAGTTGAGGATGCTACAAACCACATCACCCACAGTGGCATTTAGAGACTCAGCCAGGCAATATGAAAGCCTTTGATGATGCCATCACCTCTGCTGATCTACAAGGAAAGGGCTAGGATTCCTGATCCACTATTTCTCTTCATCTATGCTGGCCAAGGAATAGTGTGCAATACTATACAGTGTTGTTGAGGTCAATAAATTGCTTCTTTCTCTGTTTAATTCCCAGCATCCCAAACTCTATGAGCCCATTAACCATTTTAGCACTTATGTATCTACTTATACTTATTTAAGTATATACATTTATTTCATTGTGCATTTAACAATTTATTTTGATGACTGTCCATTAATATGTTTCCCCAGTAGCAGATAAGTAAACTCACTGTGAGCAGGGAATGGGTCACTTTTTTTTTGTAATTCCCAAATGCTTAGTGTTTTGCATTACACCCAGTGGGTACTCAGCAATATAATAAATACTACTACTACTATTACTACTAGTCTACTACTGTTACTGTAGGGATTGTCTCTGTTGCTGAATTGTACTTTCCAAGTGCTTAGTACAGTGCTTTGCACACAGTAAGCACTCAATAAACATGATTGAATGAATTCATGAAAGACAAAACCAACACATACAATATTCCAGTGCCCTTCCTTTAAGAGACATTCCCTGACTAATCCCCTTTCCTGGTCATGCCATCCTATTAGCAGTGTTGAGATTCATGTATCTGTTTTTCTGTATGCCTATCATTTCTCAATATTTTTATGCTATTTTTAAGCACTTACTATGTGCCAGGCACTGAACTAAGGACAGAGGTAGATATAAACTATGGTTGGACACAGCCCAAGACCCACGTGGGGGTCACATTCTTAATCACCATTTTAAAGATGAGGTAACTGAAGTACAGACAAGTGAAGTGACTTATCCAAGGTCACAAAGCAGAAGGGTGGCAGAGGAGGGATCAGAACCCAGGTCATCTGACTCCCAGGACTGTGCTCCTTCTACTAGGACACACTGCTTCTCATTTACTTATTTAATTACTTGCTTTTTTAACATTTGGATCTATTCTCTTATTCTTTTATCAATTTTACAATAACAGTAGCACTATAATTATAATAATGGTGGTATTTGTTAAGTGATTTCTATGTGCCAAGCACTGTATTAAGTACTAGGGTAGATAAAGGGTAATTAGGTCAGACACAGGAGGAGAGAAAAGGTTTTTTTTCAGCCAGCTTCTAGCTTGATCCCACTGTTAGGAGATTACAGTGGTGGCTGGTTTCTAAAACCATGTGTTCGGCTTGGCCTCTAAAGACCTATCAGTTAATCAATCAGTAGTATTTATTGAGGACTTACTATATTCAGATCACTGCCCTAAGCACTTGGCATAGTAGAATAGACTAAGTAAATATGATCTCTGCCCAGATCTAGGGGAGGAATTTACAATCCAGCAGCAAAGAAAGGGAGAGCAGTTGCCCACAAAGTGATCCTGGGAAACCGAAGTCGTTGCTCAATTCTTCTCCACCTCCTTTTTTTTCTGATATTGGTTAAGCTCTTACTATGTGTCAAACACCATGCTAAGCTCTGGAATAGGTACCAGCTAATTTATAATAATAATAATGTTGGCATTTGTTAAGCGCTTACTATGTGCAGAGCAATGTTCTAAGCACTGGGGTAGAGACAGGGTAATCAGAATTAGGTTGGACACAGTCCCTATCCACCATGGGGTTCACAGTCAAAATAGGAGGGAGGACAGATATCTCCATTTTATAGTTGAGGAAACTGAGGGAAAGATAAGTTAAGTGACTTTCCCAAGTTCATGCAGCAGGCAATTGATAGAGACAGGTTTAGAACCCAAGTCATTCTGATTTTGAGGCCAGTGCTCTCTCTACTAGGCTAAGCCTGGGAGATTCTCTCCTGAGGTGGAGGAAGGGGGGACAGCGAAGTACAATTTAAATAAGGAGACATTCTTCTGCATCAAAGCTCCTTCCGCCTCAGACCCCAGACGTTGAATGTCTTGGGGGACTAAAATCAAGTGACCCAAATGGGGAACGAAACCCACGCAGAAAAATGAACCTGGAGTATATCTGCAACATTTGGTCTAGTTTCCTTAAAGTCTCATTAGCACTTGAGGAAAACAATTTAGTGGGTACTATTGTATTGCTGCGTCTGGTTTGCTGCACATTAAATTCATTATTTTAGCTGGTCAATTCCTGTGACAGATATTCATTTGCTGTAGCTGAGTGCCACGGGTCTCTTAATCCCCATAGATTACTAGGATTTATGGAAAAGCAATCCTGTACACTCACTGCCTTTAATCCCTTTCACTCTATATTTTGTTTAGATGCAATAGAACACTTATGGCATTTATGTTCGGTCCAGTGAGAACTTCCTGATGTCACTTTGAACTAGGTCATCTTCTCCAAAAGGAGGCACAGCATTTTACTGAGCGAGGGTGGCTGTTTCTAACATGAAGAAGCAGAGAGCAACTTCTCTAAACTGAAGTTAAGTTTTTGGCTAAACTTTAAGGTAAGAATTCTGGAGGGATTGAAGCTAAGGTCACCCAAGCTAAGTCTTCTAAGGACAAACCCAACATTCTCTGTCCAAGAAGCTTCTCTAGATTGGCAGGAGACCAAATAATAACAATTAAGGTATTTGTTAAGGGCTTACTACATGTCAAGCACTCTTCTAAGCACTGCATAATAATTGTGGTACTTGTTCAGCACTCACTGTTCTAAGCGCTGGAGTAGATAAAAGTTAATCAGGTTGGACCCAGTCTCTGTCCCACTTGGGGCTCACACTCAATCTCCATTTTATAGATGAGGTAACTGAGGCCCAGAGAAGTGAAGTGACTTGTCCAAGGTCACACCACAGAATGTAGAGGAGCCAGTATTAGAGCCCAGGTCCTTCTGATTCCCAGGCCCGTGGTTCCATCCACTAAGCCATGCTGCTCTTCAATTTTGGGCTCTTTGGCATCCTGAGAAAAGCAGTCCTCTTCCAGTGAGCTAATCCCAGGATGCCTTGCAGGAGTGTGTCTATGCTTGCATAAGTAGCTTCAGATACATGTGCACATCATATAGCACACATATGCAGCCTATAGCTGTTCAATGAACAGGTAATTAATTAGCAACTGATAATGTAATTAGCACCAGTGCATTTTAAAATAATGAATGAGGTGTACGATGATGTCAATATTAGAAAATATTAATTTAAGGCCTATTATGTGAAACAAATTTTAATTAAACAGGGAATAATCAGTATGACAAGAATAAAATAAAAGTCCTAGCCAATGGCCAACTGATTGTTAGCGAGGATCCCTCGGAGGGAAGTTGGGCCCAGGGAGCAAGTCAGAGCTGCCGGGTTCGACTCAAGGCTTGAACCAGCAACAGTTCCTGGTGGAAGAATCACACAGGCAGTCTGACAAAGAGCTGGCTAAATAACAAGGATTTTGGGGGGGTAATTTATGGTAATTGATTGATTAATTAATATGTTAATTCATTACACTTGGTAATTTTTGCAACCAAACACATATCAACTAAGGCACCTGCAAGAGCCCACATTGAGGTACTTGAATTTGTTGTGAATGCCCCTTCTTAGATTGTGAGCCCCCGGCAGTACAGGGACCATGTCTAATTCCTACCTGTGTATGCTCTTCCAGCACTCAGAACAGTGCTCTGCAAAGAGTGTTTAATAAATAATATTACTAATACTATTACTACTAAACGAGAAGCAGTGTGGCTTAGTGGAAAGAGCCTGGGCTTGGGAGTCAGAGGTCATGAGTTCAAATCCCAGCTCTATCATTTGTCAGCTGTGTGACTGTGGGTAAGTCACTTAATTTCTCTGTGCCTCAGTTACCTCATCTGTAAAATGGGGATTAACTGTGAGCCTCACGTGGGACAACCTAATGACCCTGTAACTCCCCCAGTGCTTAGAACAGTGCTCTGCACATAGTAAGCGCTTAACAAATACCAACATTATTAAACCACCCTCACGACCTGCTGGGGCTTTACCTCAGGATTGTTAAAACTGAATACCTATGTTTTTCGTAATTCCCAGGAATTTACAAGGCAGGTAAGGGATGTGGTTTAGTGTCATCTCTAGCAATATTGACAGAGAACCTACTGGGTAAAACCTTCTTCTCCATTCTTCCCAAGGCCCAGAGACCCCATGTTCCCCAATCCCTCTGTCCTCAGACTGTGCACCTCATGGGGGTAAGGGACTGTGTCCCACCTGTTGGTTCTATATAATAATAATAATAATAATAATAATAATAATGATGATATTTGTTAAGCATGTTCTATGAGCCAGGCACTTTATTAAACTCTGGGGTGGATACAAGCAGATTGAGTTGGACACAGTCCCTGTCGCAGGTGGGGCTCACAGTCTCACTCCCCATTTCATAGATGAGGGAACTGAGGCCCAGAGAAATGAAGTGATTTAACCAAGGTCACACAGCAGACAAATGGAGGAGCCAAGATTAGAACACATGACCCTCTGGCTCCCAGGTCTGTGCTCTATCCACTAGGCCATGCATTTGGCACATAACCAATAACCACAGTTATGATTACAGGGCACCTTTCTAGGCACACAGGAAACGTGCAGAATAAGTGGAAAATGTGATCCTACCCTGAGGACCTGACAATTGAATGGGGTAAGACCGCTAAGATCAAGTGTCTTCTCTGAGTTCTTGTCTTAGAATGTCTTCCATTCTTTAAGTCCCCTTATGTTACGCAGGCTTCTTCCTTCCTATCAACCTGTTCTGCACAGTGAAATGGGGGCTCTGCTTTTGGTCATTTCTCTGCCCACTTCTTGGTCAATTCTCCTCTTGTTTTTTGTTTTTTTTAACTGAGCCAGAGCAGGCATTTCTGATCCTGATGAGAGTTTGGTGAGAAACTGGTCTGGGGCAACCATCATTTGGTCCTGTTACCTTGCATTCAATAAGGACCAAGGCAGAGACTCCCATTTTTCCGGAAAGACTTTTTCTACCCCAGTGTGAGCGGCACAAACTGCCCACAACTGATGGGAGTGCAGCCAGTAGCTAATAATGATTATAATAAAAATTATAGTGCTATTTGTTAAGCTACCACTTTATGATCCAACAATACCTTGGCAGGCAGATTCCAGGAACAATGAAGGACATTTCCATTGAGACAGGGATCAGGACTTCTCTTTTTTTTTTTTTTTCCTTTCCCAATTCACTTCCTTTGGAAGGAGAAAGGAGGGGTAAGTTGCTGGAGAGGCAGATGATGCTCTCTAAAAAGCTCACCTTTCCAGAGGTATTTTCTTTTTATGGTATTAAGAGCTTCCTATGTACCAGGCACTGTACTAAGTGCTGGGGTAGAACCAAGTTAATCTGGTTGGACGAAGTTCCTATCCCACATGGAACTGACAGTCTTACTCCCCATTTTACAGATGAGGTAACTGAGGCACAGAGAATGAAATGATTCACCCAAGGTCACCCAGCAGACAAGTGGTGGAACCTGGATTAGAACCCAGATCCTTCTGACTCCCAGGCTAGTGCTCTTCCTGTTAGGCAATGCTGCTTCTCTAGACTAGCACTCTCTTGGAATATTCAGGTGAATTTCCAAACTGTGGCAGGCTTTCTAGAGGTGGTCCCTCTTGGTTAGACAGTTACTGCCAGCTGACCTAATTTTCCATCGCCATGGGAGCTGAGATTCCCCACTACTGGAGGAGGGATCCTCTTCGGTTGGTAAGCTAATCCCGGGCCAACAGTAGAAGCTCATCTATCTAGATTCACAGTCTTCCAGAGTTTTCTGGGGCTTCCAGGCTTATCTTGATGAAGCTGAAGATTTTGGCACTGTAAATTTTGACCCCCCCCCAGGGGACAGAGACCATGTCCAATTCCTGCCTGTGTATTCTCTACCAATGCTTAGTATGATGCTCTGCAACCAGTAAGTACTTAATAAATATCATTACCACTTTTAGTTCTGTCCCTGGGTAAATTCTTGTGTGAAGATCTTGTTAAAGTGAAGTGCCAGGGTGACCAGAGTGCCTGCGTTATGTGTGAAACCACAAGGGAGGTAAGGTATAAAACATCAACCAATCGACCAATCAGTAGTATTTACTGAGCGCTTACTGTGTTTACAGAGCACCACTGGACAAAGTGTTTGGGAGGGTACAACAGTAACAGTAGATATCAGTGCTCACCTCCAGGAGTTTACAATCTAGTGGGATCTGGTCACATGATGCTTTTGTTTTAACCCTGCCTTCTTAGAATAGGTTACACTGCCAGCATAACTATTTCTATCAGGGCTTAATTAATTAATAATAATAATAATAACTGTGGTATTTGTTAAGTGCTTATTATGTGCCAGGAATTGTACTAAGCGCTGGAGTGGATACAAGCAAATCAGGTGGGACCGTCTCAATCCCTGTTTTACAGATGAGATCAGTGAGGCCCAGAGAAGTGAAGTTACTTAAGGGCACAAAGCAGACAAGTGGTGGAGCTGGGATTAGCACTTTCTGACTCCCAGGCCTGTGCTCCATCCACTATGCCATGCTACTCTGTTGTGTCAGAGATCCAGGAGGGACCTTTTGAAACCCTGTCTCCAGTATCAGGTCCCACCCCTCTGATATATCAGGTTAGACTGTGCTGCACAAAGTTTTCCTTTATCATTATTATTACAATTATTATTATTATTACAATAATGACAATATTTGTTAAGCACCTCCTACGTGCCAAACACTGCACTACAATATAATCAGTTCAAACACAGTCTCTGTCCCACATAGGGATCACTCTATAAGGGGGAAAAAGAATTGGAATTTAATTGCCATTTTACAAATGAGAAAAATGAGGTACAGAGAAGTCAAGTGACTTACCCAAGGTCACTGAGCAGACAAGCAGTCGAGGTGGCAGTAGAACCTGTGACTCCAGACTCCCATTTCTGTGCTTTTTCTATTGTTCTATACTGATTCTCAACTTGGATTGTCCTAGGTCCAAGCCTATAATTATGCAGGAAACTGCTGAGAGGTTCCCTTGTAATAATAATAATAATGATGATGATGTTGATGATGATGGTATTTGTTAAGAGCTTACTATGTATCAAGCACTGTGTTGCCTTCCTAAGGCTCTGCTCTGTCTCTGGACCAGACCAGAAGCCTTCCCTCCACTCTTGGCCTCACCAACAGACTCGGGCCCAGAAGTCGATACTTCTGGGACTTTTTACTGTAGGAAAACAGGTCTTCCCACTTTGACCCCATTCAGTATACCCTAATCTCTGAGTCACTCAACCTCACATGCCTCCATCACACTCCTCCTGACATCCTGGCTTTTTCTCCATTTCCCTCCCTACCTCTCATCTGACCCTTCCTCGCCCCCCCCTCCACCCCGCCTTCCCCCTGCAAGCACCATGGGCCTGGGTGAGCTAGGTTTCTCCAGTGCTATTTCCTTACCTGAATGTCATTGCCTGCTTTGAGAACTGAGCATCGAACTTGGCCTGAAGTCAATATTGCTCAGTGGTAACCAGGACTTACATCATGAACAGTAAAGCCCCACAGATTTTGGTGATAGGCCTGAAAACCCTCTTTCTTCATAAACTACCATTTATCAGCCTGCTCCACACAGGCCCCTGGACACACAAATCAGCATAAGCTTGCAAAAGCACTATAAAGGTACCTCTCCCAGCTCATTTCTTCTTGTCCTGCAGCTGAATTTGGGGCAGAGCGGGAGATCAGTCTACTCAGTTATTCTGAGGAAGGAAATGAAGTCAGAATTACCTGAAGGGGCCATAATAGGACAAAAAGACCGATGAGCTTTAATTAAGAAAACTCCACGGACAGGGAGGCGTCGAGGCCATCCAGCGTGCAGGGAGTTTGGGAAACAGCAGTTTCAAGTGAAAATACACAATGAACTGGGGAGGCGCTAAGGGTCTTTGGTGTTCAAGGCACTGTCCGAAGAACCCTCTGAACCTGTCACTTTAGAAGCCGGGTTGTTATAGCCCAGTCTCGTTTCTCTCTATTCCCGCTCTGCTCCTCTTTCTCCCACCTAGGCATGGTGTAAATTGCATAATCAACCAGGGGCCCTGTGGAAGTTTTACACTGCAACAGCACGGCTGATTCATAGCAACAAAAATAAATTATGTATACATGGTTGTAAACGCACCCTGAGACTTCGTGTCTGTGCATTATATAAATGCAAATGCCTTAAGAGTGCTGGGTTGAGGCTTTATTTATTTTTTTTTTCCTCCCAGTAGAGCTAGGTTTCTCAAGACCTGTAGAGTGGTACCAACATGCAATCATTCAACTGCGTTGCAGTTCAAGTGTTCTGGCCTCTTTGCTCATTTACAAAGAGGAAAAAAAGCAAACAAGGAAATTAAATGGGAGACGGTCGTCTTAAGGAAATAGCATTTCACACATTTGCTCATGTGAAAGATAGGTAACATAGAGCAATCAATCAATAGTATTTATTAAGTACAGGGCATGGGATACTTTCTGGAATTCTACTTGTCAATTGATGAATTAAACATTAGTATATATTGAACTTTTACTCTCTGTAGAGCAGTGTATCAAGCACTTGGAAGAGTATAAAGGAGAACAGCATGGGGCAGTGGATAAAGCATGGGCCTGGGAGTCACAAGGACCTGGGTTCTAATTCAGGCTCCGCCATTAGTCTCTTTCATAACTTTGGGCAAGTCATAACTTCTCTGTGCTTATTAGTCTCTTTCATAACTTCGGGCAAGTCACATAACTTCTCTGGGCTTCTATTCCCTCATCTGTAAATGTGAATAAAGACTGTGAGCCTCATATGGGACATGGATTGTGTCTAGTTTGATTAGTTAATATCTACCCTAGTGCTTAGTACAGTGCCTGGCACACAGTATTTTAAAAATACCATTTAAAAAAAGAGAGAGTAGACACAATCCCTGCTCTCAAAGGTCTTAGAATATACAGGACCAGACTCCCAGTGAACTAAATTGCTCCGACTAAAATAAATTACAGGCTCGTCTGCATGTTTGGACCAATGGAGTGATCATTTTGGACAAGATTATCATATGTTTGTAGAAGCCACTAAACTTTGGATTTTGGACTAAGTTTGGGCTTAGATGGTACCCAGCAGCTTCGATGAGAAATAGCATGGTCTAGTGGAAAGAACACAGGGCCTGGGAGTCAGTAGTGGAAAGAACACAGGGCCTGGGAGTCAGAGGACCTGGGTTTTAACCCCAGCTCTGCCACTGTCATGAGTGATCTAAAGCAAGTCACTTCATGGTGCCTCAGTTTCCTCATCTGCAAAACAGAGATTCAATACCTGTTCTCTTTCTTAGTTAGCCATGAGCCCAGTGAGGGACAGGACTGTGTCTGACCTGATTATCTTGTACTTACGCCAATGCTTAGTTCAGTGCTTGATGAACTAAGCGCTTAACAAATACCACCATTATTATTTCATGACTTAAGCAAGCTCCTTCTCAGGCTGCAGCAGAGGTGGCAGTTAAATATTTGATTGACTGATTGATTGATAGAATGTACCCAGCCCAAAGTGAGTGGGCTGGGGGAGAGACTGGAACAAGGGGACTGGGTTAGGGGTTTTTCCAGAAAAAGATCTAGGATTGAGGGGCTGAGAAGGCTTAGGATATCATTATGTTATGCTGTCTGTCCATGATGATGTCATATTGAATGTTTCAGGTGCATGCAACGTAACACAGTGACACTGCATGCATCAGGAGTTTAGGTGAATTTGTAAATTTTTCCCTGTTTTGAAAAGTCAGGTTCCACCTCAGGGTATGACATTTGCTCAGGGTATTTTTGGTTGGGACTGCTGGAGGATGTAAGAATCCACATCCACATTTCCAACCACGGTTTTGTTCCAAAGGAAAAGGTTGTTTTGGTGGGAGTTCATCACTTCAAGAGGGCCTCACATAAGTTGAAGATCACAGCGGGTGCTAGTGCTCTGCATTGTCACCAGCTGTGGAAGATACTGGGCGGAAGGGGTGTCCCCTCCTATGGATGCAGTCAGATTTTCCAGATGGCTGGCCAGGAGTTCTCAAGGAAATTAACCGACCTCCTGAAATAGTCAGTCAGTCATCCAGTCAGTCAGTCAATTGTATTAATTGAATGCCTACTGTGTGCAGAGCACTGTACTAAGCACTTGGGAGAATACAACATAACAATGTAACAAACACATTCCCTTCCCATAACAAGCTTACAGTCTAGAGAAGGAGGAAATATTTCCCACCTGTACAGCTGGGAAATAGCCCACCTGAACGAGCCAACATGTAATTTAGGGATTGGTTGACCCAAATAATGTATGTTGTGAACCAAGTCCCCCCATGAGTTCCTGGGATTCTTGCATATCCTTAGTTTGTGTTGTTCTTTGATGAAATGCTTAGAGAACAGAAACCAGGCATTTTGCAGTGAATCTTTCTGGCTGGTTCATCTGGGAGAGAATCCAGGATAAGGATAAGGTCAAGATACCCACCTGATCACTCAAAGCCCAGGGCTGAATAATGTAGGCCCTGCCGGTGGCTGTATGAACTCTGAGGGGCTGTGACCATTTCCCCATGTTTGGGAAAGCTTCTCCCTCCTCACAGCTCCTTACAGATTCCTTGGGGAGGAAGAGGAGGAGGAGAGGGAGAAAGAGACAGCCCTTCAGAGCTCTCTTTCCAGAGAAGAGAGGTCCTTCTGGCAAAACAGTGTGGATCTCTGCCAGCAGTAGGTTTGGAAAAATGCATTAGGGAAAGCAAATTATATTCTCAATTAACTCCAAAGGTGTCAGTTCCATTTTAGTCCAACTTTCAGAAACTGAAAAATATACAAGTACGAAAAGATCGGGAGTCAAGACCTAAAAAGGGAATTGTCCATGAATTTAATCAGACCTTCCTTGAACTTTTTGATAGTTTCTTTCCATCCAAAGAAGTTCCTTAGTCACCCAGTTGGCTAGTCTACATAGATCAAATTAACCCACTATTTTCTAGCTCTTTTACTCTGTGTTAGGCCGACAGAACCAGCATCAAGTGTAAGTCTCTGGGTTCTGAAAAGGGGTGAGCTGTCAACTGAGAAAAGCCAAGAAAAGCTTGATTTCAAAGAAGCAGCACTGCCTAGTGGATAGAGCATGAGCCAGGGAGTCAGAAGGACCTGGGTTCTAATTCTGAATCTATTGCTTGTATGCTGTGTGACCGTGGGTAAATCACTTAACTTCTCTGGGCTTTGGTTACTTCATCAGTAAAGTGAGGATTAAGACTGTGAGCCCCCAGTGGGACATGGTCTGTGTCCAATCTGATTAGCTTGTATCTACCCAGCACTTAGTATAGTGCCTGGCACATAGTGAGCACTTAAATACCATTTAAAAAAAAATACATCTGATTCTCCACTCACCCAATCAAATCCTCAAAGGAAACAACTTTCTCTCCTCTTCCATCCGTCTCTCCCTCCAGGGTGCTCCCCAAATCTTTGAATGTTTCTTAATATTTCTTTTGGCAGGGAAAGGATATAAAATCAATTAATCAATCAATCAATTGTATTTATTGAGCACTTACAGTGTGTTGAGCAGTTTTGTAAGTGCTTGGGAATGAACAATACAATAGAGTTGATATCCTTGCCCTTGAGGAGCTTACAGTCTATACAATTAGTTGCGAAAACGTTAAGACATTTTGAAAAATCAGAATTGCTTGTGGGAGGAACTGGGAAGATGGTGTGGGGTGGGTAACCTCAGAGTTACCCTTAGATAAGCCAGTGTGCTTCACCTCCAACTGGGTACCAGTACAAGTACCCAGTACTTGTACAAGGCAGTAGAAGAACGTCCCTGCATAGTGATATATAATTCCCAGCATGCTCTAAAAACCTTCATTTCTTCAAGACAGTGCATGCTATAATTAAGACTCTCTTAGGTCTCCTTGGTATAATGTAGATTAATTTATTATTTAAATCTGAATGGAATACTAGCTCATTGTCTTAATAGTTCTGGTAAATACTCCTTTATTGAAAGGCGTCATGCATTCTCCCCACCTAACTCTCATAAAAAATATTCTCGCCCAAAGCTCCATAATTCCAAGCCTACGGCCCACAGCCCGGGCATATACTGCACTACTTCAATTGGCTTAGTCATCGTTTCAGGGTGACCTCCATTACCCTGCCTAGGGAAGGTACAAAGCTTTCACACCTCAGCTGCTGCAGTCCAAATCTCTGGAATGTAAGTTCTCCTTGCTTTTTTAAATCCTTCCATGTATTCTAACATCTTTGCCTGTTACGGACCACATGCAGCAGAGAAAGACAGAGCCAGGCTCCCTAACTGCCCTCCAGGGTTTGTGAAAGTACCTAAGTCCTTTCTCCCATTCACCCAGAGTGGGACAGTAGCACAGACTCCATTCCAAGGCACCCCTTGGGCCCAGACTCCCACTCTCAGAATCTCATGGGGATCTGGGAGCCATGTTTTAGTCTCCTGGGCCATTTCTATCTGGCTAGTTTCCATAGGTCCAGATCCTTTGCCCTGCACTCTCTCAGCTTCCTTCTCTCTCCAACCCTCTCTGTTATTAGAATCCTGCCTGTCAGTCAATCAATGAATGGTATTCATTGAGTGCTTACTATGTCTGTGGCTCAGTGGAAAGAGCACGGGCTTTGGAGTCAGAGGTCATGGGTTCAAATCCCGGCTCGGCCACTTGTCAGCTGTGTGACTTTGGGCAAGTCACTTAACTTCTCGGTGCCTCAGTTACCTCATCTGTAAAATGGGGATTAAGACTGTGAGCCCCACGTGGGACAACCTGATTCCCCTGTGTCTACCCCAGCGCTGAGAACAGTGCTCGGCACATAGTAAGCGCTTAACAAATACCAACATTATTATTATTATTATGTCCAGAGCACAATACGATGGAATTAACAGAGAGGTTCCCTGTCTATAATGAGTTTACAGTCTGTTCTTAATAGGGTGCCTGGATTACATTTTGGTAAATACCTTACACTCCTAGGCAAGCAGTAGTGATATTGTCTATTAAGTGCCTATGGTGTGTGAAGCACTGTACTTTGCACTGGGAGAGAAGTTTTGGAGGGTTTTTTTACTGGTATTTGTTAAGCACTTACTATGTGCCAGGTGCTGTACTAAGCGATGGGGTAGATACAAACTAATTAGGTTGGGCCCACCTATATGGAGTTTACAGTTTTAATCCCCATTCTACAGATGAGGTAAGTGAGGAACAGAGAAGTTAAGTGTTTTGCCCAAGGTCCCACAGCAGGCAAGTATCAGAGCCGGAATTAGAACCCAGGTCCTTCTGACACCCAGACCCTTGCTCTCTCACTAAGCCATGCTGCTTCTGACAGGATTGAGCTATAGTAATGATCCCAAAGTGTTTCACAATCTAAGAGTCAAGGTCATGAGACCCATGACCTCCCACTGTCCACATTCACACCCACTGATTCTACTGTTACAGTCCAAGACGAAAGCGCTACTCTCCCTGCCAACCCCACTGGCACCCACCTTCAACCTGGCAGCCCTCTCCACCCCACAAATTCTACCCTCTACCCAATCCCCCATCCCTAGGGTGGTACTGAATTCAAGGGAACTGTAATTGGATTGTGTACCTCCTGGAAAACAACTTTAATTCAAAGCTTGGCATTGAAACCAGGCAGAGCCAGAGATCAGGGAACTTGGTGAGAGGGAGGAGGGGAGAGAATGGGGCAGGGAGGTGAGGAGGAAGGAGAAATAGCAAACCAAGAAGCCCAAGGCCCTGTGTTGGATCCCAACAGATTCCCGGGGAACATTAACAGGTGAAGATGAGTACGTTGGATAGAGTCTGGTGCAGACTGAACAGATGCACCTGCTAATTGCCTGTCAGAGCTGAACTCCACCGCCAGAAGACAAGTGAACAGAACACTCCCCGCTGGAATCCTTTAAGGATAATCAGTTCTCAGTCTCTTCTTGCCCATACCCAGGCACCATCTTTCCAGTAGCTCAGCTCCAGGATTCTCTTTTCCCTTTGCACTCCCTTCATACCATCTCCAACTCTCTCCTTCTCCCAGTGTAAAAAAATTGGGGTTCTTGAAGACCTGTGGGCATTTCAGCAGTGGAGGTGCACCATCTGAATCACTCTAACAAAATGCACTCTGGGTTTAAAACAGGATTTGAAATATTTGATCCTCTGGGTAATTTAAAAGAGAGAGTGTGTGTGTGTGTGTGTGTGTTTGCTTGTTTGTTTACCCAGACTGGGACAATAGAGCAGACTCTGTTCCAAGGCAGGGACTCCCAGTATCAGAATCCCATGAGGATCTGGAAGCTACATTTCAGCCTCTCCTGCAGGTCCTACCTGGTGAGTTTCCATAGGTCCAGATCCTTTACCCTTGCACTCCCTTGGCCTCTCTCTCTCCAACCCTCTCCAGTAATAGACTCCTCCCCTATCAATTGGTCAAGCAATGGTATTTATTGAACGCTTACTATGTGCAGAGGACTGCATTAAGCACTTGGGAGAGTACAATACAATGGAATTAGCAGATATGTTCCCTGACCATAACAAGCTTAAAGTGTGTCCTTATTGGGGTGCCTGGATTGCATTTTGGTAAACACCATAAATCCCAGTCTAGAATAGGGGATAAGGTGAATGCAGAGGAGCAGAGAACAATTTTCTAGATTGGAGTCAAGCCACATATCCCCATTTCTCTGACCCCCTTTCATCTCCCTTTTGATCACAAACAGGCATCTCTAGAAACCCCAAGTAATAGGGTTTGCTATGGGTGAAGCAGTCCACTGTGTTGTGGGGCTAAGAATCTGTGCCATGGACACAAAGACAGCAATTGCCTATGGACCAAGAGGCTTCAGGATAGGTCAGCACCATCTTTGTGCATCTCTCCACCCACCTGAACTCAGGAAGCAGGGGTTCTGAGGGAGAGAAACCCTAGGGTTGGAGGTTTGGCTGCCAACTTCCTAAGTGGCTCCTTCACCTTGCTGGGCCTCAGTTTATCAGGCTACAAAATAAGGGCAGCGACCAGATTTCTGGAACTGTGAGGAAGTCCTCTCAAACTTTCCTGCTTGTCTTGTGGGGCTTAATCTGCTGGCCCTCTCTTTCTGAGCACTCCCAGAGGCTGTGCTAGAGGAGGGTGACAGAGAGGCTTGGTCCCTGCCCTCCAAGGGCACCTAGCCTGGTAGGGAAAACTGGGCGGGCATTCATTCCATCATTGTCTATATAGTTTAAGACCAAGTCCTGAATCTGAGTGGTCCTCCAGCAATGTTCCCCTGCTTGGAAAGGGTGGCAAGAATTGTTCTAAGGTGATGCCCTTGGAAACGGCCTACAGACCTCTCACCAAGCTCCTGTTTTTTGAGCAGCCAACGTCATAACCACAGTTGGCATCTAACTACGCAGGAAAAGAAAGCATGACCCCAGCCCAGTTTGGTTTTCTCTCTTAGAGAAGTGTCAGGGGTCATGGTGGGTCATCATCCTGTCTCCTCCAAACACCCCAAGTCCTCTGCATAGAGGCATGGTCTGAACCAAGAGGGCAATCAATCCACTAACCATGTTAATTGAGCATTTACAGTGCAGAGCACTGTACTAAGCCCTGGGGAGAACACAACAATACAACGGAAACATTCCCGGCCCACAATGAGCTTAGTCTAGAGGGGGAGACACATTAATAAAAATCAATGAATAACGCCAGACATCAGGCAGTGTCTTGGGTCTCTTGTAAGAGCATACCTATAGGCCCTGGAGCCTAATTAATTGTGGTAACTATTTAGCAACAACTATGCATGAGCATTGTGCTAGAGATGGGGGTAAATACAAGATAATCAGTGGAGGTCAAGGAATCCAACACACTATAGACAATTGGAGTGGACTTTTCCCCCCAGCCCAAGTGAGGGGGAAGCTATACATTCCCCCTCTAAATGAAACACCCTCAATACCATTTTACCATGGATGATTGAATGGTTGGTGGCTGTGTCATTTACAGAGACTCTTTACCCATCTGTTAGCACTGAAGCAATCGGCCACTGCCACCCCTGCAATTCTCTCCCCAAATTGAAAGGGATCAGGGCAGGATTAGGTGACTGTTTTATCCAGAGAGGCCAAAAGGAGGATGAAGATACTCTCAAATGGATAATGCGTGGGAGATTTTTTTTTCCACCAATGGGAGCTGGAGGGAACGGCTGAGGCAGGGGAGGGGGAGGTAATTTGTCACTCTGCAGATTTAGTGTTCTTTCCCCATCCAAGTGACATCCCAGGAGCTTGAGGGGCTGCTCTGACCTTTGACATCAATATATGAGCTGCATCCCTTCGCTCAGAGTCTCAGGGATCACACCCTGACCTGGAAATCGGATCCGGCCATTCCCGGAAGAAGCAGGGTAGGAGAGGGACACCAGGGGCAGATTCTGATAGGACAGGAAAGGACAAAGGAGGCAGTAATAAATAAATGATATTTAGTGTTATTATGGAAATTTGTTAAGCATTTATTATGTGTCAAGCACCATTCTGCGTGCTGGGATAGATACAAATTGATCAGATCTTACACACTCCCTGACCCACATGGGGCTCACAGTCTTAGTGGAAGGGAGAACAGGTAGTTTAATCCCCACTTTACAGTTGGAGAAACTGAGGACCAGAGAAGTTAAGTGACTAGCCCAAGGTCATGCTGCAGACAAGTGGCAGAGCCGGGATTATTAATTAATTAATTCATTCATTCAATTATTTATTGTGTGCAGAGCACTGTACTAAGTGCTTGGACAGTACAATTTGGCAACAGAGACAATCTCTACCCAACAATGGACTCACAGGATTAGAATCCAGGACCTCTACCTCCCAGGACTGTAGTCATTCTGGTAGGCCACACAATCACATTCACACACTGAAGAAAGTTTAGGGAACTCTGCAGCCCCCAGGGCAAGACTCCTAACATTATATCGGCAAGATGGCAATCAATCAATTAATGGTATTTATTGAGCACTTACTGTGTGCAGATCACTGTACTAAACACTGAGCTAACTAGAGTTGGTAGACTTGCTCCCTGCCCACAAGGATCTTACAGTCTACAGGAGGATACAGACAATGAAATGAAATACATAAAGGGGAAACTAAAGCTTACAAGATCGTGAAAGTTTTAGGCAGAGCTGATGTGGAATAAACACCTGCAGTTTGAATGGACACCTCCGGCTGGTCAAATTTGGCAGGGTCAGAGTCAGAACAACCATAGGCAAAACTTCTTCACCCAAAGGATGCTAAGCATAAGGAAGTTGCTCCCTTGGGGCCTGGGCAGCCAAACATATTCGCTGATTCAATAGCGGTTGGATCAATTTATAAACAAGTGGTCTAAAATGGGCCACCCTCAGGGGGTGAGTTAGGGATGTTGAGGAGAAAACTAGGGGTGTCAGATTGTCCATGTTGCTCTCAGAAGTGGGTTGAAGATAAGATCCTTCAGGTCCAAGGATCGTAAGCTCCTTGAGAGCAGGGATCATGCCAAATAAGTCTATTTTACTCTCCCAAGCACTTAGTTCAGTCCTCTAGACTGTAAGCTCACTGTGGGCAGGGAATGTGTTTACTAACTCTGTTTTATTGTACTTTTCAAAGTCTTTAGTACAGTGCTCTGCATATAGTAAGTGCTCAATAAATGCCATTCATTGATTGCTCTGCCCAGAATAATCACTCAGTAAATACTATTGAAAGGATTACACACTGCGTGTGTGTGTGTCTGTGTGTGTGTGTATTTGTGTGTGCAGCTGTGTCTATGCACCTGTGTTCTAGGTTAAGAGCTAACCTGAGGTTAGGACCATCAACACCAGCAGAGTAAAATGTCTGACAGCATTTCCACTAAACTCTTGCTCAGTATATCTCTTCCCTGGATACAAACTCTGAGGAAATATTATTAGGTTTGTTTATAATTTAAAAGCACAAAAGGAAAACAAAAGAAATACAAACGCCCCATATTCCCAAATTTGAATCTGACATGCTTTGTCAGTAAATACATGGTTTTAATATGAAATGTCACAAAGGGAAATTGGGGGTGGAGAATGCCTTAGCTCTTTGGAGTTGGTGTTGTGTCTCTCTTTTGCTCACTGGCCATATCCAGAGGTCAAAGGTAAAGTGGAAGTCATTATACAGGAGACTTCCCACCTTAATTCCCTCCTAACTCCCTCTTCTGCATTTCATTCATTCAATCGTTTTTTGGGGGCATTTACTGTGTGCAGAGCACCATAATAAGCATTTGGGAGAGTACAGTACAACAAAAAACAGGCACATTCCCTGCCCACAATGAGCTTTCCACACTACCAAAGCACTATGGGTACCCACAATCCCCATAAGACTTATGTATACATTTTTACATTCTAAAACTTCCTCCTACTTGTAATTATTTAATGTCTCTCACCCCTGCTAAATTATAAGCTCCTTGAAGACAGGTATCATGTCTACTTACTCTACACTCAACTACTTAGCACAGTGCTCTGCTCATAGAAGATGCTCAATAAGTAATATTGATTGTCTAATTAAGGGACTTTTGGCCTCTCCAATCAATGGCATTTATTAAGTGCTTACTGTTTGTAGAACACCATCATAAGAGCTGGGGAGAGTACAATATCATAGAGTTGGTAGACTAGATCTCTGCCCTGAAAGAGCTGGCTACCGAGTGCTGAATAACCTTGGCATTCGACTCTTCCCAGGCTTTGTCCTTTCTGTGTTTTGATCTAGAAAAGCAGGCATGTAGGAGAGGAAAGAATCAAAGCCCAAGGTTTTTTTCAGGTCTCAGGGAGGCAAAAGAACCTGGGAATGTCAAGACTCGCCTCCTGAGAAACAGCATGCTTTAGTGGATAAAGCATGGGCCTGGGAGTCAGAAGGACCTAGGTTCTAATCCTGGTCCTGCTCCTTGTCTGCTGTGTGACCTTGGGTAAGTCATTTCACTTCTCTGGGCCTCATTTCCCTCATTAATAATAATAATGTTGGTATTTGTTAAGTGCTTACTATGTGCAGAGCACTGTTCTAAGCGCTGGGGTAGACACAGGGGAATCAGGTTGTCCCACGTGGGGCTCACAGTCTTAATCCCCATTTGACAGATGGGGTAACTGAGGCACCGAGAAGTTAAGTGACTTGCCCAAATTCACACAGCTGACAAGTGGCCGAGCTGGGATTCGAACCCATGACCTCTGACTCCAAAGCCCATGCTCTCTCCACTGAGCCACGCTGCTCATTAAGAATCTGAGCCCCCAATGGGACAAGGACTCTGTCCAACCTAATTTGCTTGTATCTATCCCAGTGCTTAGAAAAGTGCTTGAAACGTAGTAAGCGCTTAACAAATACCATTATTATTATTATTGTGTTACATTAGTTAAAAGTTAACTTATATATATTAGATACATTAGATATTAGATTAGATAAGATACAAGTTGATCAGGTTGGATATAGTCCCTGTAATCCCCATTTTACAGTTAGGGTAACTGAGGCCCAGAGAAGTTAAGTGACTTGCCCAAGGTCACAGAGCAGACCTGTAGCAGAGTAGGGATTAGAACCTGTGTCCTCTGGTTCCCAGGCCTGTGCTCTATCCATTAAATCATGCTGATCAGAACGTCTGGTGCCATAGTTCAGTGGATCAAAGGAAGCACAACCTTACACCTACTGCATGCACTTCAACTGACCCCACCCTTACATACACATCTGGATTTGCAAATACACATGTCCCCGTGCAAGCGCGTGCACACACACACACGCACACACTCTCTTTTTCTCTCTCAGAACTTTTTGCAGATCTGCTGGACTGAAGTTTCTTGGAGGACCAATGGATTATTTAGAAGAGACAACTCAGGAATCCAGGGAAAGAAAACTAATACCATAAGTGAGTCCTTGATGGAGCTGGGGATTGTGGGCAGACACTTTCAGGGAGGTAATTTATGAATATTAAATGCAACGCCTCCGGTCCTGGATGTTTTCAGCAGCCATTTCCCCAAATGAGTTTAGGTTTGATTTGAAGAGAATCCCCAGTTGGATGAAAGCAGCATTCAGAGACCCCTCAAAAGACCATTTTATAGAAGACAATGAGTTTGAGGTCAGATCAATTCAGCTTCCGGTCCGGGAGATTTTGAAAATTTCTCCAAACTCTCCGTTCCCTTAGCATTAACCAAATAGTGCTAAAAGTCTTAGGAAAATGGCTTTTTGTAATTCTTGGTCCCTTATTTCCACTTTACCCATATACACAAATAATAATAATGAAAATATTAATAATAACAACCTAGTGAAAAGAACATGGGCCTGGTTGTCAGAGGATCTGGGTTTTAATCCTGGCTCTGCCATGTGTCTGCTGTGTGACCTTGGGCAAGTCACTTAACTTTTCAGGGCTTCGGTTACCTCATCTGCAAACGGGGGATTAAATCATACTCCCTTCTACTTTGACTGTAAGCCCCATGTAGGACAGAAACTATGTCTAATCTGATTAAATTATAAATACCCCAGTGCTTAGAACAGTGATAGGCACATAATAGGCACTTAATAAATACCATAATTATTAGAGTAATGTTTGCCTTCAAAGGGCTTTTTCAGTTCTCTAATAATAAGTAGGGTATTTATTAAACTTCCAAGTGTTGAGCCAGAATTAGAACCCAGATCCTTTCAGTCCCATGCTCTTTCCATTAGACTACAATACTTTATTTGCTTCTCCAGTCCATTAAACTACAAAACCCAACCCATGGAAGATGTGAAGGTAATTAATATTTTCACCATTTTCAGGTGGAGAAACAGGCTCAGAGAGGCTAAGTGTCAAGTTGAAAGACACTCAGCAGTTCAGAGCCAGAATTTGGTCCCTGTCCTTCTGACTCTAGAATAAGAATCTGGGTGGTGCCAGAGAGTGGTTTCAGTGAGGAGATCAAAAAAGCCTAAAACAGGATTCGATCCAGGCCCGATCTTAAATCAAGGGAGGCATTGGCTTTGGGTTCAGCCTGCTGTGGAAACTAGTGCAATTAGCATAGTCTGATATGAGAGAGACCTCCACAGCAAGGACTTAGTACAAATCAATCAATTAATCGATGATAGTTTTTGAGATGCTGACTGTGTTCAGAACACTGCATTAAATCCTTAGGAGAATACAATACAATAAAGTTGGTAGATACATTCCCTGCCCATAAGGAGCTTACACTCCCTCTAGATTGTAAGTTCACTGTGGGTAGGGAACATGTCTACCAACTCTGTTGTGCTGTACTCTCCCAAGTTGACTGACTGAAACCACCCATCTGACCCGTGCCCCAGCAGCACTTTGGATTCCAGATGCTTAAAGAGACCCCTCCTCCCCACCACTTCATTTTACTTTCTGCTCCTATTGTGGATTCTGTGTGTTTCAACCACCCTTCCCATCTGGCTTCCTTGTCTCCCACCTGCTGAGTGGGGGAAACCCATACAATTACTCTCCTTTCTGGATCTGAGGAAACCCGACCCTATTGTTTTGCTGAAAATTGAAGCAAGACTGCGTGCCTTTTCCTTACATTTAGGTACAATGGCCAGTATTCCAGTTCTATACTGGACAGTCTTAACGGACAGTCTAATGTAATATTTTGTTTGATATTTTATTTTCAATGCTGAGCCTCCCTCCATCATGGCTTGGGTGCTGGTCCAGACTTCTACCTGACTTGGGAGAGTTGCCCTTCCTTCCCTTGGTGGGAGGTCTAGGAATTTTCCCCAAATAAATTTTCCATATCTTCTAAGAAACAGGGGTGGGGTGGGGTGGGAGAGGAGAGAAGGAGCATAACATGATGATTTCACAAGCGACATGTTGTGGCCACCATGAAATTTGGATACTTACACAACATGGCGGGGGTGAGGTCAACGCATTATGTTTCCTGACTCCTCTCTCGCTCTGCCCCTATTGCCTAGGAGATATGAAGCAGATCACATGGATCCTCGGAAAGGGGAATACTTGCTTCTTAAAGTCTCCTGGAAGTTGGTTCACATCTGAAAATTAGCCTCACCAGATGATCAATTTTGGGGAAGTCAGATCTGCTTGTGGCAATACTAACCAGCTTATGTGGGGATGGCACCAAATGTTTTCTATATACCTTCTATGCCCAGGACTACCTACAGAAATCCGGACCTTCTCAGTTACGTATGGCCAACCCAACCCAGAACAGAAGGACATTCCTCAAGGGTGGTGTCAAGAGTGGAAAATAGGTTCCCAAAGTCTGAAAATAAACAATTTCTCTCCTGGCTGGAGTCTAAATGAAATCAGGCTTTGGGACTCGAGAGAATCAGGCAGTGAGACCAAATTAAAAAAAAAAAAAAGGAAAATCTTCTGGTTTTTCCCTATTGACTTGTTTCTTTTAGGCCTTCAGGGTGAGGAAAGAGAACCTGTGTACACAAGGCGGGGGCCTGTGGAGTGATAGGAGAATGGCAGAGAGGCCTAGATTGAAGATGAAGGTTTGGGGGGAAGGAGTTGGGAGGAGGCCATTTTAGGGGTCTGATGCAGGTTGGAAATGAGTTGTAAGACCGGCTCATTGTTGACGGGGGATAGCACCATCAAGGGAAGGTGAAAGAAAGCAGGACAAGCCATGCACATGACGTGTTTCACTAATGGCAAGTCAGGTTTAGGCCTGAAGATTTGCTAACAGTTTTGTTAGTCTAGTGATCAAGGTATACAGACAAGGAAACAGACTTTATACCTGATCTATGGCAGCCAGCTCTGGATGGCTAATTTCTCACCAGTGGGATGAGATAAAACCTCCTTACTCTATCTCCTCCACACTAAAGTAGGAATTTGTCAGGCAAACTGGACTCATAAAGTAGCCCAAACCTGTGGAACCTACCTGCATGGGGTACATGATAAGGAAGCGCCTCTCTGACCCCAAAAAAGGATTAATTTTCATGATACTGTTATAAGGGAGGGACGGACACACCCACACCCACACCCACACCGATACGCCACCCCTCGGCCCCTTGGCCCAGCAGCAATTTACAAGGGAAACAGCATCACAGATAGGGAGAATCAGTGCCCCAAACCCAGGCTAACTGGCTTAAGCCTGCAATTTAAAAGAGATTTTTATGGTTGCTTGCAAATATAGTGGATAGGTATATGTGGATTTAAACCCGTTTATACAGGCTAAGAGAGTGCTGGGCTATGACGGCATCTGAGGAGGAAGCTGGTGAGGGATTAGAGGGTGATGGTGACTGATTAATAATGCACATTTATAATTAAACAAGGGCTGCAGCAGTTGGACAATGAAGGTTGCCTGTTGATGAGGAGGGGGCTTCTGCCTGAGAGAATGCAAGTTGAAAAAACACATAGATCATTCAATCAGTCAATGGTATTTATTGAGCGCTAGGTGCAGCACACTGTACTATGTGTTTGATGACTAGATGATAACTAGAAGCCATTCTAAAGAGCAGAGGTGAAACCCTGGCATCCCTGGTTTTCAGAAGAGGTCTACCCCACCAATTATCAGCCCTCGCAATTATACTTTTAATGGCAATTGTTGGATACTTACTATGTTTCAGGCACTGTGAAGAGCACTGGGGTAGACTTAAGCTAATCAGGTTGGACACAGTCCATATTTCACATGGAGTTCATCATCTGAATTCCCATTTTACAGATGAAGTTACTGAGGCACAGAAAAGTTAAGTGGCTTGTCCCCTTGGCAGAGCTGGGATTATAATCCAGGTCCCTCTGCCTCCCAGTCCCTGCCCTGTAGGAGTTTACAGTCCAATAAGTTGATCCATAGGTAGGGTTGGAGGAGGGACTGATGGTACAGGGCTTTTGTTACCACTGGTTCAATCTACATGGCTTAGTCATCATCATTGTCAATGGCATTTATTGAGCGATTTGGAGTGCAGAGCACTGTACTAAGTACTTGGGAGAGTATGATACAACAGAGTTGGTAGTCACTTTCCCCTCCCACAAGGAGTTCACAATCCTGAAAAATGTAGTTAGGCAATGAGTGAGGTTTGCCCTGAAGATATTCAGGGAAAAAGAATATTTTTCCACCAGAAACTTTATCTCCAATAATCCTGCTTGCCCTATGCTCATTAGGGTGAACTTTCTAGAGCCTTGTAACCAGAGTACATAGTCTGTATCCAGTTGTTCAGATTATTGGCAAGACACTCAAATCATCTGGATAGCTCAAACCTCTATATAGACTTTGGTTTCAGTGATTTGCACATGGGGATATTTAGAGCAGATGGGTTAATCTGATCTGATGTGCCCAGACCCTTCAGAAGAAGGTTCTTTTTCGCCTTTGATTCCCAGCTAATCTTCCTGGGAAGACTCATGCTGAGTGCATTAATCAGGAAACTTCCATCAGACCTGGAAAATTATTTGCCAGCACCTAAAGAGCCAGTCTGGATCAGTAGAGAAATGCAGGTCATCTCTCTAGATTCAGTACAGAACTCACGTTTCTCTGCTGAGTAGAACCCCCAGTTTTCCTTCTTCCTCTCACTCCCTGTTGGGAGATGGGAGTCTCCTATCATCATTTGGAATTGCTTTTCAGTGTTTGAACAGGGAGCTAGGGCTTGTGGCTTTGACTCCGATTTTACCTGCTTGGATAAAATCACCCAAAGGATTCTCTAGAACCAGTGAAGGGATTGCCCTGGAGAGACTTAAATCTCGGGTAAAACAGATGGAGCTTCTGTTGGAACTAGGAATTAGGCTCAGGGCAATCCTGCCTTCACACCCCAAGTGGCTTTCATGCAAGTGTCAGGGTTGGAGTCCCCGGTATGGTGGAGATATTTTAGTTACATTCTAGAATTGCAGGCACATCTCCTTCAAGAGGGCTTCTTTGACTAAGCCTTCTTTTCCTTTTCTTCAATTCCCTTCTGCATCATCTGACTTGCTCCCTTAATTCATCCCACCTCCAAACCCAACGACACTTGTGTACATATCTGTAATTTATTTTTTATATTAATGTCTGCCTTGCCCTCTGACTGTAAACTTACTGTGGGCAGGAAATGGGTCTATTATATTTTACTCACCCAAGTGCTTAGTACAGTACTCTGCACATAGTAAATGTTCAATAAATATGATTGACTGAGTGAGGGGAGTGGTAGAGCACCCCCTCTTCCGAGCCCAAGTCGATCCAGCTGTTTGGTAACAGATGCATTATCCAGCAACATCCTTTAGCTCTGGGCGGTGTCCCATAGAGGTGTCCACTACAGAGTAGCCCTTATTTCCTCTTCTCCCACTCCCTTCTGCATCGCTCCTGCACTTCTCCCATGCCCTTCTTTGTATCCTTCACTCACCACACCTTCAGTCCCATACCACCTATGTGCACATCTCTAATTTATTTATTTATGCTAAGGTCTGTCTCCTGCTCTAGGCTGTAAGTTTGTTATGGTCAGGGAACATGTCTACCACTTCTGTTACATTGTACTCTCCCAAGCCCTTAGTACAGTGCTCTTTACACTGAAAGAGCTCAATAAATACCACTGATTGATTGACTGATTCATAGTTGTTCTCTCCTGCTGATGTCACACAAAGAAAACATTAGCCCCTTCTCCAAAAGTGTTCCTCTCGAGGGAAGAAATCAATGTGGGGTGGGGTTTATTAGTGATATGTAGTGTGAGATTCCAAAACCTCCCCCATAATAATAATGATGGTATTTGTTAAGCACTTACCATGTTCCAGACAAGGTACTAAGCCCTGGGGTGGTTACAAGCAAATTGGGCTGGACATGGTTACAAGTAAATTGGGTTGGACACGGTCCCTGTCCCACATGGGGCTCACAGTTTCAACCCCCATTTTACAGCTGAAGGGACTGAGGCACAGAGAAGTGAAGTGACACGACCAAGGTCATATAGCAGACAAGTGGTGGAGCCGGGATTAGAACCCACAGCCTTCTGACTCCCAGGCCCGGGCTCTATCCACTACTCCGAGAGCTCCAAGCTCCAAGTGCAATGCCTTTACCAGTCAGGTTCATGGTCTCTCCAGCCAAGGATTCTGCCCCCATCATTGGCACTGGGATGCTTGGAAGGAGGAACTGTGTGAGGATTTCTTCCTTGACATCATCCACATGATTCAGAATAGATATTCTCACATCTGGACCTTTAGCCTTTAATAACACAGTGGAGGACCTATCACCTATCACCGAAACTCCTTACCACAGTCTTTCCCTTCTACCTTACTTGGTTGATTTCTTACTACAACCCACCATGCCTATTTTGCTCCTCTAATGTCAACCTCCTCATCGTACCTGGATCTTGTCTATCTTGCCACCGACCCCTCATCCAAGTCCTTCCTCTGTCCTGGAGCTCCCTCCCCCTTCAGATCTGACAAACCACTACTCTCCCCACCTTCAAAGCCTTCTTAAAATCACACCTCCTCCAAGAAGCCTTCCCCAACTAAACCCTCATTTTCTCCACTCTTTCTTCAGTGACTCCTATGCACTTGGGTCTGAACTGTTTAAGCACTTGATATTCACCCAACCCTCAGCTTCATAGCATTTATGTACATATTCATAATTTATTTTAATGCCTTCTTCTTCCTCTAATAATAATAATTATGGCATTTATTAAGCACTTACTTTGTGCAAAGCACTGTTCTAAGCACTGGGGTTGATACAGGGTAATGAGGTTATCCCACATGGGGATCACAGTCTTAATCCCCATTTTACAGATGAGGTAACTGAGGCACAGAGAAGTTAAGTGACCTGCCCAAAGTTACACAGCTGACAGTGGCAGAGCTGGGATTAGAATTTATGACCTCTGACCTCCAAACCTGTGCTCTTTCCACTAAGCAACGCTGCTTCTCCTCTAGATTGTAAGCTCCATGTGGGCTAGGAACAAGTCTACCAACTCTGTTGTTTTATACTCTCCCAAGTGCTTAGTTCAGTGCTCTGCACACAGTTTAGTGCTCAGTAAATATCACTGATTTTTGGTCACCCAGAAATGTATTTTATAAGCCCTGAGTTTTCTAATCTGCTAGCTTTCTCTCTGCTCACCTATTTGTCCATTAAATTATCCAGAACTTCTTTTGAACCTACCATCATGTTTGGATAAAAATGGCCTCAAAGTCTGTTCTGATCCAAAGCAAAAACCAGTTGTGTTTGGGAAGGAGTAGTCCAGAAAAGTCAACATAAGATTAAGTGATATTTAGGGGACCAAAACTCCACCAAACCCTGCAGAACCAGCAATTTCCAGTCACTAGATCGAGCTAAATGATCCAACTCTCCTTACCTTCCTTCTTTAATGGGCAGAAAGGTCACAGCCGTGAAGAGCTCATAGAGGAAGCACAGACATTTCTCACGTTTGAGAGGCTGCTGGATGTGATTTCCCTTCCTAACACTTCATTATCACTTTGTTGTTATGGAAAGGGAAAGATGACTTAAGAGCTGTGATTTCTCCATTCCCCTCCCCTTCCCCGACCTCACCCCCCCAACCCTTTTTCCCTTCTCTCTCTCTGCCTCCCCTCTTCCTCTATCTCGTTCTGTCTCTGTCTGTCTCTATCCAGGAAACGGGACTGAAAATGACTGTGATTCCTCCCCCTCAACCCATCAACCTTTCGTTTGAAATCAAAAATATTCAAGGCAGATAAAGTGCACACAGCTGCTTGCAGTAGAACCAGGCCTTAATTACACCCCCATTGCCATGGCAACGCATGATGAGCTCCCTTTGGCTGCTTGGCTGCCCTGGTGGTGTTCCCTTCTACCCCTTCCTTGACCCCAGGGCCCTCTGAGGAAAGCTAACAGTTAATGCAACAATGACAACTGAAAACCCAACTCAGTGGATCTTCCATTTTCAATGCCTGCATCCTCACCCCCAAACCCAGGGATTTATCAGATTAGTGTAAGCGAATCTCACTTCCATTTACCCTATAGTCTCCTTCCCCTACCTACAGGAGACGGGAAAGGGCAGGGCTGGGGGTGGGATGTAGGGACACTGGGAAATCCCTTACCTACTTGCCCCTGACGCTAGAAGAGTCACATTCATTTAATTCATTCAGTTGTATTTATTGAGTGCTTACTATGTGCAAAGCACTTGTACTAAGCACTTGGAATGTACAATTTGACAACAGATAGAGACAATCCCTGCCCAATGATGGGCTTACAGTCTAATCGGGGGAAGGGGAGGATCACAGGAGAAGGGGGTCAGGAGGAGGATCAGACAGGTATCTAAATGCTGAAGCAGCATTTAGAAGTGGTGTGGCCCAGTGGAAAGAGCACAGGCCTGGGAGGCAGGGGACCTGGGTACTAATCCAGGATCTGCCAATTGCCCTTCAGATTGCTTGCTGTGTGACCTTAGACAAGTCACTCCACTTCTCTGTGCCTCAGTTTTCTCAATTGTAAAATGGGGATTCAATATCTGTTCTCCCTCCTATTTAGATTATAAACCTAGTGTGGATCAGGGACTGTGTCTGATCTTAGCACTTAGAACAGTATTTGACACACAGTAAGTGCTTAACCAATATCATAAAAAATGGCATTGGCACTTTTCTCCTGGGTGCTTTGGCAACATTAATGAATGAAAATGCACCTCCAGGGAGTTTTGAGACTGCCAACCCTTCCTACACCAAAGTCGTCTCTCCATAGCCTCTGCACCTTGTACAAGGTTCTTCCCACACTGGACACTCAATACAGAGGAATGCATATAGCCTCCGGTGGCCCCCGTAAGGCCAGCCACATGAAAGGCAGAACCTTCCACTCCACTGGGGCCCCAGCTTCAATGAGCTTCGTCAGACTGCTCAATGAGTTTTGAGACTGCCAACCCTTCCTACACCTATGTTGTCTCTCCATAGCCTCTGCACCTTGTACATGGTTCTTCCCACACTGGACACTCAATACAGAGGAATGCATATAGCCTCCGGTGGCCCCCTGTAAGGCCAGCCACATGAAAGGCAGAACCTTCCACTCCACTGGGGCCCCAGCTCCAATGAGCTTCGTGGTCTCAGTCTAAAAGTGTACTCTCAGTCAAACAACACTATTCACCTAGCGCCTTCTCTTTGCAGAGCACCACACTTCTTTTTTTCTGGTATTTGTTAAGGGCTTACTATGTACCAGGCACCATACTAAGCAGCGTGGCTCAGTGGAAAGAGCACAGGCTTTGGAGTCAGGGCTCATGAGTTCGAATCCCAGCTCTGCCACTTGTCGGCTGTGTGACTGTGGGCAAGTCACAACTTCTCTGTGCCTCATTTCCCTCATCTGTAAAATGGGGATTAAGACTGTGAGCCCCACGTGGGACAACCTGATTCCCCTATGTCTACCCCAGCGCTTAGAACAGTGCTCGGCACATAGTAAGCGCTTAACAAATACCAACATTATTATTATTATTACTAAGCTCTGTGGTAAATACGAGGTAATTGGTTTGGACACGGTCAGTGCCCCACATGGGACTCACAGTCTTAATCCCCATGTTACAGATATGGTAAATGAGGCCCAGAGAAGGTAAGTGATTTGCCTGAGGTCATATAGCAGTTTACAAGTGGAGGAAGTGGGATTAGAACCTAAATCCTCCTGAATCCCAGGCCTGTGCTCTATCCACTAAACCATGCTGCTTCACAAAGTGCTAAGTGCTTGGAGTTAGTAAAGATGATCTCTGCTCTCAAGAAGCATGCAATCTATCAGGGTACCATCAGCAAAGTTCAATGAAATACCTCACCTTTGCCCACAGAAAGGGGAATAAATCAATCAGTGTTATTTATTGAGTGCTCACCCTGTGCAGAGCACTGTACTTAAGCACTTAACAAAGAGGCCAGCTGCAAACTCCTTCCAGACTGTGAGCTCATTATGGGCTGGGATTGTCAATGTTTATTGTTATATTGTACTTTCCCAAGCACTCAGTACAGTGCTCTGCACACTGTAAGCGCTTAATAAACATGATTGAATGAATGAACCCCCACAAGGGGAAGTGTCCATTTGGGTCATTTGGCACCTAGGGAATTCATTCCATCTTATTTAGGTTTCTGCTCCATTCTAGTTCCCAACCCTGGAGGTCTTACAGGGGGAAGATAGAACTGGGATTTTTCTCCAGATGGAGAGTTGAAATAAAGGTCCACATGTCCCTGTCCCTGCAGGGAAAGTGATTTGGTTTAAATTTTCTTCAATAAACCTATGGTGATTCTGCTCAGCAGAGCAGAAGCCATCGGAGGTTCATCAGTGCAGAGAACAAAGCCAGACGACTCTAGAGATTTTTCTAAGACAGAAGTAATGGAACCAAGTTTCTACATATTCCAGCACTGGGACCCCTTGGAAGTCAAAAGAAATCTAATTGGTGGGATAAAGCATGTTTATTTTAAACTCATGGCCTTCTTTTTCCCCTCCCAGAAAAAGGCCTTCATCTTAGTGGGTTGAAAAACGCTGCTTATTCATTCATTCAATAGTATTTATTGAGCGCTTACTATGTGCAGAGCACTGTACTAAGCGCTTGGAATGTACAAGTCGGCAACAGATAGAGACAGTCCCTGCCCTTTGACGGGTTTACAGTCTAATCGGGGGGAGACGGGCAGACAAGAACAATGGCAATAAATAGAGTCAAGGGGAAGAACATCTCATAAAAACAATGGCAACTAAATAGAATCAGGGTGATGTACATCTCATTAAACAAAATAAATAGGGTGATAAAGATATATACAGTCGAGCGGACGAGTACAGTGCTGAGGGGGTGGGATGGGAGAGGGGAAGGAGGAGGGGGAAATAGGGGAGAAGAGTGTTCAGCTGCGGAGAGGTGAAGGGGGGGTGGAGGGAGCAGAGGGAAAAAGGGGGGAGCTCAGTCTGGGAAGGCCTCTTGGAGGAAGTGAGTTTTATTGCCATTGTTCTTGTCTGTCTGCCCCGATTAGACTGTAAGCCCGTCAAATGGCAGGGACTGTCTCTATCTGTTGCAGACTTGTTCATTCCAAGCGTTTAGTACAGTGCTCTGCACATAGTAAGTGCTCAATAAATGCTATTGAATGAATGAATGAATGAATGAAAGTAGGGATATGAAGAGGGGAAGAGAATTAGATTGTCTGAGGTGAGGAGGGAGGGCATTCCAGGACCGTGGGAGGACGTGGCCCAGGGGTCGACAGCGGGATAGGTGAGACCGAGGGACGGTGAGGAGGTGGGCGGCAGAGGAGTGGAGTGTGCGGGCTGGGCAGTAGAAAGAGAGAAAGGAGGAGAGGTAGGAAGGGGCAAGGTGATGGAGAGCCTTGAAGCCTAGAGTGAGGAGTTTTGTTTTTGTTTGGAGCGGAGGTTGATAGGCAACCACTGGAGGTGTTTAAGAAGGGGAGTGACATGCCCACATCGTTTCTGCAGGAAGATGAGCTAGGCAGCGAAGTGAAGAATAGACTGGAGCGGGGCGAGAGAGGAGGAAGGGAGATCAGAGAGAAGGCTGACACAGTAGTCTAGCCGGGATATAACAAGCGCCTAAAGCAGTAAGGTAGCCGTTTGGGTGGAGAGGAAAGGGCGGATCTTGGCGATATTGTAAAGGTGAGACCGGCAGGTGTTGGTAACGGATCGGATGTGTGGGGTGAACGAGAGAGACGAGTCAAAGATGACACCGAGATTGCGGGCCTGAGAGACGGGAAGGACGGTCGTACCATCCACGGTGATAGGGAAGTCTGGGAGAGGACCGGGCTTGGGAGGGAAGATGAGTAGCTCGGTCTTGCTCATGTTGAGTTTTAGGTGGCGGGCCGACATCCAGGTGGAGACATCCTGGAGGCAGGAGGAGATGCGAGCCTGAAGGGAAGGGGAGAGGACAGGGGCAGAGATGTAGATGTGCATGTCATCTACGTAGAGATGGTAGTCAAATCCATGAGAGCGAATGAGTTCACCAAGGGAGTGAGTGTAAATGGAGAACAGAAGAGGGCCAAGAAATGACCAGCATGGCTTAGTGGAAAGAGCCAGGGCTTGGGAGTCAGAGGTCGTGAGTTCTAATCCTAGTTCCACCACTTGTCAGCTGTGTGACTTTGGGCAGTCACTTCACTTCTCTGTGTCTCAGTTACCTCATCTGTAAAATGGGGATTAAAACTGTGAACCCCACGAAGGACAGCCTGATTTCCTTGTATCTACCCAAGCGCTTAGAACAGTGCTTGGCAAATAGTAAGCACTTAACAAATACCATCATCATTGTCATCAAAACACCCTGTGTTTTGTGTGTTTGGTATTCTGTATGCAAAGGAGCAGGAAAATCAATCAACCAATCAATAGTATTTATTGTGGACTTACTGTGTGTAGAGCACTGGGCTAAATGCTTGAAAGAGTACAGTACAACAGAGTTGGTAGACACGTTCCCTTCCCACAAGGAGTTTACAGTCTAGAAGGGGAGGTGGATGTAAAAATAAATTATAGCTATTTACATATGTTCTGGGGGTTTGAGGGCATTAACATCAAGTGCTTGAAAAAATTGCCAACCAGAGTTTTTCTCTATATCTGGGATATAGTTCTGTGGGAAAATCGTGGATAACCAAGGCATTCAGTGTGTCTGGGCCCCTGAACTCTGAATGAGAAAATGGGGAGAGGGTGCCTGAAGTGGACTGTGGGACTCAGGGATGGGGTATCCCAGGTCTTCCAGCACAGTCAGCTCAGGTCTTCCCAGCCCTCAGGTCTTCCCAGCCCAGGGCGTGTGAGTGGAGCTAAGGTCTGAACAGGGAAAACTTCTGGCTTTCTCTCTAGTGTCCCGTCTCATTATTACATATGAATCGGATAAAACTAAATTATCCAGTGACCTCAGATCCTGACTGGCCTTGGCCTCTTGCAGTCAGGATACTGTAATTGCATTTTCACTGAATCATTTTCAAGCAAATGGGAAGAGAGGAGGTAGCATATATGTACGACGGGGACATTTCAGCTATTTCAATCTGAGATGTCCAGGGAGAGAGGAGAGGAAATAATTCTCTTCCTCTGGACCTCTGTCCACACACATACACACACACACACACACACACACACAGAGATATCTACATGTATAATGTAAAATGGTATGTATTGAGAGAGAGTGTGCTGTCTTTGGATTTAAATATGATGCAACTAACAGTGAGGTTGTTTTTACTAAGTTTGAATGTAGCTGGAAAGGCCAAATCCTTCTCTCACTGGGTACATGGAAAGATTGCCCCTTGCCATGTGTTTTCTCTCTCTGCAGTGCAGGCACTGATTCCATTTCTCTCACTCGATGTCACAATCTTTCTGAATCTTCTTAAGAGAATCACCCCACTTCTGCTGGCTGCACACCAGGCTGGTCTTCTGCTGGTACTGAATACAGACACACACACACACAGTGCACACACAATCAAATACACCCACCTCCTGGCTCTCTGCCTCCACAACACACAAAAACCAATAACTATTTTCTTTCTTATATGGGTATTTCTTAAGCATTTACTAAGTGCCATACACTGTACCAAGTGTTGGGGTAGTTACAAGTTAATCAGGTTGGACACAGTCCCTGCCCCACATGGGGCTCAAAATCTTAAACCCCATTTTACAGCTGAGGTAACTGAGGCATAGAGAAGATAAGTGACTTGCTCAAGGTCACACAGCAGACGAGTGGCAGAGCCAGAGTTAGAACCCAGGTCTTTCTGATTTCCAGTCCTGTGGTCTATCCACAAGGCCACACTACTTCACAACCTCAATCAGTGGTATTTATGGAGTGCTTATTGTGTGCCAAGCTCTGTACTAGGTACTTTGCAGAGAATAATACAGAAAAGTTGGTAGACACAATCCCTGCCCACAAGGAGTTCACAGTCATGACAATAAAGTACTTCTGAGGGAATGGGATATGCACTTAAGTTCTGTGGGGCTGTAGATGGGGTGAATATCAAGTGCTTAAGGGGAATGGAGCCAAGTGTTTACATGATGTAGAAGGGGAGGCGAATGGAAGAAATGAAGTTCTATTTAGGGAAGACTTCTTAGTAGAGCTTTGAAGGTGAGTTTTAGCTCTGAGGGATGAAGAAGGAAGAAATCATAATGAAGAAAGAGAATGCAAGGGGGAGGGACAGAAGAGAAATGGAGGCCACTCACTAAATGTGCTGAAGCTGGAGTTTCTGGAGTTCCATTTTTGCGGCTGAAGAGAGGCACGTAACTTTGTATAGAATCAACAGCACTTTGGGCCTGATTCGGAATAAAATAAGCCATCTCCACTGGGAGGGCTGGGTCGACTAAAAGGATCGTCTCCATTTCCCACCACGTTGCTGTACGTGTTCATTTGTCTTCTCAGTGAAAAACATATCATCTCGCCTCCAGATAAACCCATCAACTTAGGAAAGTTGAAGTTGTAAGTCAGGCGAGAAATGACTCTAAACAGCTCTGGAAAAGATTTGTCCACAGAGAAGCAGTAAAACAAATCACACCACTTTGCATCCTAACAGGCCTTAAACAGGTCTATTTTGCCTTGAAAGGTGCATGATGCAATCACGGGAAATTTCTCAATTGAGGGCATCTCAAGGGCCTCTATTGCAAGGGGGAGAAAAATAGCCTGGATTTATGGAGGGAGGCTGGCCGAGTCCAAAGGTACTCCACTCTGTCATAATGTTCCACACATCCCTTTGAGCTGCCTGCATTCCTCTTTAAGCAAAGAATAGCAGAAATCAACTGAGGTGAAATTTCCCTTTCTATCCACTGGAAGCCCATAGGTAAATATGGTAGAGATGCAATCACTGTGGGACCATTAGATTGTAACCTAGGTTGTCAGCTCTTTCCCTGTTAGAGTGTAAGGTCCTTGAAGGTAGGTGCCAAGCTGACTTACTCAATTTTACTCTCTAAAGAGCTCAGTACAGTGCTCTATACAGAGTTAGTGCTCGGTACATACTGATTGATTGATGGTGGGTTGACCAGATGATCGCTTGAGGCATTTTGTTTCATTTTGGGTTTGAATTGGCTGAAATCTAGGTTAGCTACCTAACCAATGGGGACCTTTGGGAGGGCCAAGGGAAATGGGTAATCTTTTATTTGAAATGTGTGATGTCATAGAACTTTGTGATTTAATTCACTCAATTGTATTTACTGAGTGCTTACTCTGTGCAGAGCACTGTACTAAGCGCTTGACGTACTTTGGGTTTGTTATAGCGCTTTTATTACCAAAGTGCTCTCACATTAATTAGTTCATTTCAAACCCTCACAACACTCCTGTGAGGTAGAGGAAACAAGGCAGGTATTATTACCTCCGTTTTACAGAAGGAGAAACCGACTTGCCCACAGTCACATGGAAGACTAACAGGACAGGTCGGACTCGAACCCAGATCCTCCAGCTTCCAGACCGGCGCGCCCTACCGCTTCACCCCACCGCTCCCTCTGGCTCTCCTGACAGTGAAGTTCTTACCTCATATGTGGAGAAGTAGCATGGTCTAGTGGACAGAGCATGGGCCTGGAAGTAAAAGGACCTGGATTCTAATCCCACTCTGCCATTTGCTTGATGTGTGACCTGGGGCAAGTCACTTAACTTCTCAGTGTCTCATTTGCAAAATGGGGATTCAATATCTGTTCTCCCTCCTATGAAACCCATGGGGGACCTGATCGACTCGTATCTACCCCAGCGCTTAGTATAGTGCTTGGCACACTGTAACACAACAAATACCACAATTATTGTCATTAGATGTAGATAATTAGACTGATGAGGGACCCCTAATCCCTTCACACTAGGTGCTTATCCCTTGCTGCATCTCCACTGTTGCCCTGAGCTGTTTGTGTATTTCTTAGTGCCATGAGATTTCCAAAGCCAGTGTTCTCAGAGAAACACCTGGTTTTCAATAGCTAATCCTTAGATTGGACTGTTTTGATTGCTGTCTGTGGTTTTACTTCATTGTGTCTTTAAAACATACCTTCCACCCTGCTCATTTACCTTTTCCCCAGTTCCCATTTCAGATCATTGGAGAGCAGTTTTCTGGTTGTCCTGGAGTTGTCTCTTTCCCCTCAAGTGTCCTACCCAGTTCAGGTGTAATAAACATTGCTTAAGTGCTTGCAGATTGAGTGAGTTTCTGAAACTCACTGAATGTGATCTGGCCTTCTACTAGTTGTTAAGTAAGCATATAGGATGATAGGATGATGCCAATGGGAATCAGGTAGGACACAGTCCCTGTCCCACGTAGGGCTTACAGTCTAAGTAGGACTGTGATTAAGTTTCATCTACCTCAGTGCTTAGAACACTACTTAGAACAGTAAGCACATAACAAATAACATAAAACTGCACTAGAAGAAGGATGTGACTTTGGAGCAAGTCCAGGTCTCACAGCTACATAGGAGACCTGAAACCCCTCATCAGACATCATCAGTCTGAAATATAATATTATGCTGATACCCCATACTGTTGTTTCCCAGTGACACCTAGCCTCTTTGATTTGATGTTTTTTCCTTATCCACCCTTAGCTCTTCCCTCTCAGGATCACACCTGGAGAGTTTCCAGTACTTTACTAATCTCAACTATGGGAGGCAGAGTCAAGCAGGGGCATACCCAGTCTATTCCTAGCTTGGACAGTGGCTAGCTAGTGGAAAGTAATTTGCTACAAGTCAAAACTCACCTGTGCTGAACATCAGCATCATAGGAGAGAGTCGAGGCTGGAGACTCAAATTTACTGCATGGAAGAAGGCAATGGTAAATCACTTCCTCATTTTTACCATGAAAATTGTATGGATACACTACCAGAAAGATTGCAGGTGGAGGTGGGGTGTTCTGGGAGAGATGGGAATTTAGAGTGTGAGTCCCATGCTGGACAGGAACTGCAACCAACCTGATTAACTTGTCTATCCCAGTGACTAGAACAGTGCTTGATGCATAGTAAGAGCTTAACAAATACAACAATAATAATAATAATAATACTATGTACATGGAATCTCTATGGGTCAGAGAGGACTCAACAGCAGAAGAAAAAACAATCCTTAGCTCACTGAACAGCTGCCTACCCAGGTAGCAGAGCACAGTGACAGCAGTCAGCTGTGCATCTCCACTGGTGACTTTTGGCTGTGTTGATTTTTCCAGGTGCAGTCTGGTCTCTACTCTTGGCCATTTAGAGGCTAATTGTCCATCCGTAGAGCTTTGCCAATTCTGAAGAGTGGCTTAGAACCGTGGGTGAGTGGGTGTGTTTGTGTGTGTGTGTGTGTGTGTGTGTGTGTTTCTAGAGCCCCATCATCATCAGAGAATAGGGCCTGCATTACTGACTCAAGGACTTTTGATGATGTTCCAAAACACATTCACAGTAAGCGCATATCCAAACATGCTCACATTCACAACCTGGCCCATCACCCAGTGAAGTCAGGACCTTGTTCATGTGGGTTTGAATGGCCTGCATTGGACTTCCTAAGAGTTTGCATTCCTAAGTGGTGCTTCTAAAAAATATATATATTTTTTCTTCCCTTTCATAATCTCAGGTTTTTTTTATATGAGGGCCTTTTATTTCTATAAAACTGCAGCTGCTTTCATTTAGTTTTATGGATTTAATGTATTTAGAGACTGCAAGAGAAGATGGGAGCTGGCAGTACTTTCCAGACGCTTCCTGCTTAGTGCCTTTTCTAATGATGAGACTTATCTGATTCAGAGCATTTCATATCTGCAGAAAAATTAATTCCCTCCCTTTGTCTTTAGGCTTTAAGATTTAATTTGTTCAGGGAACTCTTGTAACTTTCTTTTCCACTCTGCATCCTTACCTTCTCTCGATTTCAAATATCACATCCACTCCCTCTTCCAACACTAAGGTTGCCCTCGCTCTGGCACTGAAGTCAGAGAAGGTAGCTGTTGCCTATTGTATGTGGGCTTAGGGGATGCCCAGAGGGGTCAGCAAGGAAACCTGAGGCAATAAGACTAAGCATTGCCAAGATCTTTCTCTGCATTTTAGGGATGGGCACACTGAGGTAGAGAAAATTGGCTTTTACCCATTTTTGAGATAGGTATGTTGAGGCAGAACCAATTGCTATCTTCCATTATAAAGACAAGCATACTGAGGCATACTGAGGCAGAGAGAATTAGGCCTGGGGATTTGGGTTCAATCATCTGCCCAAGTTAAGATCACCAGTTCCCCAGCTCTGAATCACAAGGTAGAAACTTAGAATCGGAATTTTCTCCTTCCCCATACCCATGTCCCATGGCCCCACCCTCTGACTTTTGCCAGGGACAGAACCATTTACCAGGAAACAGAGTTCTTCTCTCTTCCCTTTATTCCTTTTCTTTCCACATAACCTAGTCCTTGCATCTGGCCCCAGCCAGAGATACAGGGCACCCCTAGACCCTTTCCTTTTCAACCTTTATTAAGGTTTATGTTACCCAAGTACAATTTCACCAATACAAGACTATTGCATCTGTGCTTGCACAAGATTGAGGGCATTAAATTCCTTCCCTGGAATGGCAGGATCTAATTCCTCATTTTTACTGGCTGGAAACTCAACCTTAATAGACCGCAGAGCCCAGAACTCATAAAGTCTTACAGTATGGAGGCGGGGCCCCTGCCTCTATACCACTCTCCTCACCTCTCTCTTTTCCTCCCCGACTTCTTTTCCCTCTTCGATGTCAGTGTTATGAAGTTTCAAGAGTCTCAACTGAGGGGTCATTTATCCCCTTGGAAGATCCAATTGTTTACTCACCTCGTGCAGCTAATGTTGTTGCTACAGCAGCAAAATAATCACTAGTTTTAATTGGGCCGGGACTGACTGGATGCCCCTCTGAGCTGGACATTAACTCCCTTCTCTGCTGGACCATGGACTCAACCCTCAGAGGGGCTGCTGAGTAGGGTCCTGGGGACGAGGAGGTGGGCTGAGCCACTGTCTTGCCTGTCTGTGCTCCCTCCTGGTGAAATGGTGTTCCCTATAGAAGGGGTCTTGCTTGTGAAGGGGAGAAGTTGAAGCTCCCTGGGAGGGTGGAGGAGGAGAAGGAAAGAGGCACAGGGAGGGGCGGGGGACATGTGATTTCATCCATGACCCTGGGATGGCCCTGTAGAATTTGCTGCTCAAATTCTGCTTGGTGCTGGAGGGAGTACCTGAATGACACAGCCCCAAATGGCCCTCTTGGAGCTGGAGGGTCAGCGAGTTCCAAAACACATACTACAGTCACATAAAGAAGCAGCGTGGCTTAGTGGAAAGAGCATGGGCTTGGGAGTCAGAGGTTGTGGATTCTAATCCCGGCTCGTCAGTTTCCAGCTGTGTGACTTTGAGCAAGTCACTTAACTTCTCTGTGCCTCAGCTACCTCACCTGTAAAATGGGGATTAAGACTGTGAGCCCCACATAGGACAACCTGATTATCTTCTATCTAACCCAGCTCTTAGAATAATGCTTGGCACATAGTAAGTGCTTAACAATAGCACAATTCATTCAATAGTATTTATTGAACACTTTCTATGTGCAGAGCATTGTACTAAGCTCTTGGAATGTACAGTTCAGCAACAGATTATCATTATCTTCCATCCTGACCCCAGATATCGAGGTGAAGGACAAGGCAGAGGATGCATCCCCATGTAAGCACACCATTCCTTAAAGAAGCCATTCCCCACAAGATATCTGAACATCATCGGGTTTTCGTTGTGCATCTTGAATGGGACCCAGTTTCTGTCCAGCAGGATTCCTGTTATTAACCAGCTAAGGTCTCCTCTGCTTCAAGGTGGTCCCTGCAACTAGAAAATTTCTCCCTTGGGGGTCCAGGAAGCTCATTTTCTGGTCTGGCTAGGGAACTGCAAAGGGAACAGCTGAAATGAAAAGTGGAGGCAAATAAGAAGACCACAATCCAGGATGTCTGTGTCAAAATATTCCTTCTCCATCTAGGGTGGATGGGTGAGGTTTCAGGGTTGCCAAGAGGCAGGAGACTGGCCTGGATGATCTCCTGAGGGCATTGGCTGACTCTCCATCCTCTTGCCCATCAACCCCATCATGGGGTTGGAGGTCAGAGAGAGGCCAGTGATCCCCATCACAGCCAGTCCTGGGTGTAGAGGGAGTTAACCAAGGTCCAGAGCATCCCTGGTCTTTATGTTTTATCCTATTTCTTTTTGACAGCCGCTAAATCCTGATCGGAGCCTCTCAGTAAAGAGGGTAAAATTATAGAAAAGCCAACTTGAAAACATCTTTTGCAGCTCCAGGTTTGGATTGAGGCAAGTTAAATAGCCCACTTGATTCATTATTGATCGAGAGATGAGTGTCCCCTGGAAAACCAGCCCAATCAAGGGTAAATCTTAGCTCAAAATTTGCAGTTCATGGCTGGTATCAGCAGCAGGTGATCTCACACCCAAGCCCATTCCTCTCCACCACAATAGAAACAGCCCTGCTGAACAAGATAGCCCATGGTACCCTTGTTTCTGGATTTATTTTCTTTCTTTCTTTCCTTCTTCCTTTCTCTCTCTCTCTGTGTCTCTCTCTGTCTCTCTCTTTCACACACACACATGCACACACCACTTTTCATCCCAACCCCAGGAGAGACTGTCTCCCTCAATTCCCTTTAATCCTAATCCAGAGTTCTTCCTTCTCATCTCTCTGGTTTTGGGCTGAATTCTCCCCCTCTCTCAGGGAGAACTGACCTGATCTACAACTTCCAGGAATAAGACTTACCAACTCTTTTATATTGTACTCTCTCAAGCACTTACTATAGTGTTCTGCACACAGTAAACACTCAATGAATACAGTTGATTGATTGATTCTCAACTTCCACAGAATCCATCCTACCTATTATAACGGGTCCCCTTTAGCCTGTGGTATCCAAGGCAAACTGCATGAGGACCTCTAAAGAGAACTGAGCCGGGGGTAAGATGAGGAGAGGGGAGAGCAAGGAGCTGCTTCCATTCCCAAAGAACAGGGGCATCTGGTAGCATGGCTTCAGGATTGGGACATTAGCCCATTGTGGGCAGGGAATGTGTCTGTCTATTGTTGTATTGTACTCTCCCAAGTGCTTTGCACATAGTAAGTGCTCAATAAATACAATCGAATGACTACCTGAGAAGGACTTTCCCATGGTCCTGAATTGGGAGGGATGGTGGGCTGGCCGAGGTTGGAGACTAGATCCTGAGTTGGAAGTGGAACATGTGATCCTGATCCCCAGCCCCAAAGTCCAGGGTGGTTCAGAAAGTATCAACTCAACATCATGGAGGGAACCCTCCTCCTCCTCCTGCCCCTTCCAGGTTGTTCACATTTCCTTCAGATTAGGGAGTTCCTGATGGAACATGGTGGATAATGTTTTCCCTACACTTTCTCATCCTGAATTTCACAGATTTCACCCAATTCCCTGAAGAATCACAGAATTGAAGTGCCACAAAGAATCCCCCTAAGGTCATCTAGGCCATCTCCCTGCCTCCAAGACAGACTGCCCTTGAACCATTCCAGGCTACAGGCTCCCTACTCTCTTATCTGTGTTAGCTCCAGGGGAGGAGAGCTCTCCACCTGTTCTGGGAGTCTGCTGGGAAACGTGGTGATGCTTCAGAAAGGCATCAGGTGGGAAAAGCAGTCAGTATCACAGACATCTGCTTGGCCTCACCCACAGCTGAGGATAGAGCTCCCTGCAGGGAGTATCATCGCCCACCCAGAAGGGCAAACACTGATTTTTCATACACACACACACATACACACCCAGCCATAAAACCTTGCCGATTGGATATTGGCTTATTCTAAGGAGTTTTTGATTATGAAGCAATTACTATTCCCCAGGTTATTCACGTGGAATAATCCAAGCTTAGTTCATTTAAGGCACTTTCTCTGTCTATGGCTTGGGCCTCTGCATGTTGAATGAATGACATCTGACTGACTGTTGCTCTTCTAATTCCTGAGCCCCACTCACCCCATTTCTTCTCACCCATGGCCTCTGGTAGTCTCCTTCGCTGGCGCCTCCTCCCCCTCCCATCCTTTAACTGTTGGAGTTCCTCAAGGGTCAGTTCTTGGCCCTCTTCTGTTCTCCATTTACAGTCACTCCCTCGGTGAACTCATTCGCTCTCACGGCTTTGACTACCATCTCTACGCAGATGACACGCAGATCTACATCTCTGCCCCTGTCCTCTCCCCCTCCCTTCAGGCTCGCATCTCCTCCTGCCTCCAGGATGTCTTCACCTGGATGTCGGTCCGCCACCTAAAACTCAACATGAGCGAGACTGAGCTCCTCATCTTCCCTCCCAAACCCGGTCCTCTCCCAGACTTCTCTATCACCGTGGATGGCACGACCATCCTTCCCGTCTCTCAGGCCCGCAATCTCGGTGTCATCCTTGACTCGTCTCTCTCGTTCACCCCGCACATCCTATCCGTTACCAAGACCTGCCGGTTTCATCTTTACAATATCGCCAAGATCCGCCCTTTCCTCTCCACCCAAACGGCTACCTTACTGCTACAGGCTCTCATTATATCCCGGCTAGACTATTGTGTCAGCCTTCTCTCTGACCTCCCTTCCTCCTCTCTCGCCCCACTCCAGTCTATTCTTCACTCCGCTGCCCGGCTCATCTTCCTGCAGAAACGATGTGGGCATGTCACTTCCCTTCTTAAACAACTCCGGTGGTTGCCTATCAACCTCCGCTCCAAACAAAAACTCCTCACTCTAGGCTTCAAGGCTCTACATCACCTTGCCCCTTCCTACCTCTCCTCCCTTCTCTCTTTCTACCACCCACCCCGCACGCTCCGCTCCTCCGCCGCCCACCTCCTCACCGTCCCTCGGTCTCGCCTATCCCGCCGTCGACCCCCGGGCCACGTCCTCCCGCGGTCCTGGAACGCCCTCCCTCCTCACCTCCGCCAAACTGATTCTCTTCCCCTCTTCAAAACCCTACTTAAAACTCACCTCCTCCAAGAGGCCTTCCCAGACTGAGCTCCTCTTCTCCCTCTACTCCCTCTGCCACCCCCCCTTTGTCTCCGCAGCTAAGCCCTCTTTTCCCCCTTTCCCTCTGCTCCTCCACCTCTCCCTTCCCATCCCCACAGCACTGTACTCATCCGCTCAACTGTATATATTTCCATTACCCTATTTATTTTGTTAATGAATTGTACATTGCCTTGATTCTATTTAGTTGCCATTTTTTTTACGAGATGTTCTTCCCCTTGACTCTATTTATTGCCATTGTTCTTGTCTGTCCGTCTCTCCCGATTAGACTGTTGCCGACTTGTTCATTCCAAGCGCTTAGTACAGTGCTCTGCACATAGTAAGCGCTCAATAAATACTATTGAAATGAAGTAGCTGTAGCAAGAGGAGAGAGGGGGTGGTGGAGAGGTGACTTGTTCCCCTCTCCCCATCCATGTGGACTCTCCTCTCACCCATGTGGTCCCTCTCATCCATCCCTACCTTCCTCAGGTGAATGAACCTTGTGGGAAGGGAATGTGTTCATTGCTATATTGTACTCTTCCAAGCACTTAGTACAGTGCACTGCACAGAATAAGTGTTCAATGAATATGATTGAATGTATGAAGGTAGGGGCATTTGTGCAGTCAGGGATCTGGAAGTGGAATGCAATAGCTCTTGATTTAGGGTCCCCCCACTTTAGAGATGCTCTAAATTCAGATGTTCAGGCTGGCTTTCATATAACATTATTATATGAGGCTGCAGATTAACTGAGGGTAACATGCTAAAACAGCATACAAAACAGGCACAAACAAATTATTCCCCTCCTTGGGTTGGCAAAATGTCCAAAGCCAGCTCTGGTCCCCACCTCTCTGTGAGTTTGTTGTATTGCAATCTATTATGTGTGATTATCTCATTCTGATATTAAATAGCTGTATGGCCTAAGAGAAAGAGCATAGTCCTGAGAGTCAGAGGATTCTGGGAGTCAGAGGACCAGGTTTCTCATCCTGGATCTGTCAGTTGCTTGCTATGCAATTTTGGACAAGTTGCTTAACTTCTCCGTGCCTCAGTTTCCTCAACTGTAAAATGGGGATTAAATACCTATTCTCCCTTGTACTTAGACAGTGAACCTATGTGGAATAGGACTTATATCTACTCCAGCACTTAGAACAGTTCTTGACACACGACAAGCACTTAACAAATACCATAAAAATGAGAATAATAATGTCCCTGAGAGCAGAACTAGGGTGGCACCCACCACCCCAGCCTCGTGGCTCAGTGGAATGAGCATGGGTTTGGGAGTCAGGGGTCACAGGTTCGAATCCCGGCTCTGCCACCTGTCAGATGTGTGACTCTGGGCAAGTCACTTAATTTCTCTGTGCCTCAGTTCCCTCATCTGTAAAATGGGGATTAAAACTGTGAACCTCATGTGGGACAACCTGATTACCCTGTATCTACCCCAGCACTTAGAAGAGTGCTCTGCACATACTAAGTGCTTAACAAATACCAACATTAATATTATTATCATTCTGGAGAATGGTGCATTTTAATGAGCTGGAGTAGACACAGGATGATCAGATCAGACAGAGTCCCTGTCCCACATGAGGCTCAAAGGGTAAGGGAGAGCAGGGCCAAAACATCTATCTCATTCTTGACCTTTCGCTCACATCTGTGCCAGCTTGACCCAATCCTTTCCACTCCTCTCTCCTAGCCTAGTTAGCCTCCCCCAATGCTTATCCTTCCCAGAGAAGGGACTGGACTGAAATCGAGCAGCCCACCAAGAGCAGTCAGCACCCAGAGAGATCAGATGTGGAGCTCTATTGCTGGAACCTAGGCTGACAAGATTGACCCAGGTGTCCTGGATGGTCTAAGGATCCACAGGGCCTGGGGAGGGACAAAATGGACCTCTGTTGAACCAATGGAGCAGTTAATAGAAAGCAAATAAATCCTTTTCATCCTCCTTGGGGTCAAGAGTCAGGGTAAGTCATTAATTAGCACACAGACACCTTCATGTGATTTTCCAGGCTCTGGCTATTCTCTGCAGGAAGCATAGCCCCCACCCCATGAAAAGCTAGAGACCCTTCCTCCCATCAACTGGCCAGGGATCCTACTTCCCTTTCTTCACCTGGCCAAATGGGACTGGGAATAGGGGTCTCTATCTCTTCTCTTTTCTCCTCCTAGCCTGGTCACCCCTTCCAACTTCAAGTATTCAGCTCCTCTGGTCTCAATCCTCTTCTCTGGCCCATCACCCTGCCTTCCTCATGCAGCCTGTTGGTTTCCACAAGGCATCATCCTCAACTCTCCACTTAGCCCAAGAGGGCAACAGGCATTCAGCTTAACTGTTTTTGCAACTTGCAAATTCACACTCTGGACCGGAATAATTGACAGAATTGGTTCTCTCTGTGACTCTCCATCTCTTTCGTTCTCTCTCCACCTCTCTCTCTTGCCACTTTCTCTTTCCCCATTGTCACATCTTCCTACTTCTTTTCATTTCCCTAATGTGAATGGCAAAAAGTGATGTTTCTGATCCATGACCTGTGTTCCCTCCTATAAACCAAACCTATGCTGCAAGAAGTGGCTTAGGACCCACCTTCAGAAAAAAACAGCTCAGAAAAGAGATAGTCCTTTCCCTTTCTGAACACACACACACACACACACACAAAAACCAAGCAAACAGACACACACATGTATAGGCACACACGTCTGCTCATAGGCATACATGCATGGACACACTCACTACACAAGCCCATTCGCAGCCTGGGATCTCTAAGATTTCTGTGTATTATATGTAAGGATCAGGTCTTCTAACTCTATTACATTGTACACTCCCAAGGACTGAATAGTAATAATAATAATAATAATGTTCATGGTATTTGTGAAGCACTTACTATGTGCCAAGCACTGCTCTAAGCTCTGGGGTAGATACTAGGTAATCAGGTTGTAACACGTGGGGCTCACAGACAATCCCCATTTTACAGATGAGGTAACTGAGGCACAGAGAAGTTAAGTGGCTTGCCAAAGCAGACAAGTGGCAGAATCAGGATTAGAACCCACGTTCTCTGACTCCCAAGCCCAGGCTCTTTCCATTAAGCACTCAGGAAATACCACTGATAGGCTGATTAATTGTTTCAGAATTTGTAAACAGGCAGTTTATTTCTTCCCTCTTTGGCCTGGGGTGGTGGTTCAGCCTAGGGAACCTAGATTCTCTGCAGTACTGCATCACACTACACTGCACAGAATGTCTTTTCTTCTCCAGCTCCCAATTGCCCTGCTTCAGCTCCCTGGATCAGGGAATGAGTCAAGCACTCTGCCAGCCAGTGCCCTCCACTTATATCCAGACCATTGTGGATGCACACACCAGGTCAGACCTGGTGAGCTTAGCTGGATTTCCTTGTCAGTTGTCTCTGGCCCCAGCCAGGTGCTCCAAAAAGTAAGAGATAACCTCTGGGAAGAGTCCAGCCACACCATTCCATGGGTGTTTGGACACATCTGCCCTCCTGAGGGTGTGTAGTTTGGTCTCGTGATTGCTGCCATGTATCCACTACAACTTGTTAGCCTCCCGAAAGACACGCTGGCTTTTTTTTTAATGCTACTTGTTAAGCACTTATTATGTGTCGAGCACAGTTCTAGGTGCTGGGATAGAAACAAGATAATCAGGTTGGACACAGTTCCTGTCCCAAATGGTGCTTAGAATCTCAGTCAGAGGGAGTGGGATTTAATCCTCATTTTACAGTTGAGGAAACTGAGACATAGGCACAATAAGTAACTTGCCCAAGTCACACAGCAGAGAAGTGGTGGAGCCAGAATGAGAACTCAGGTTCTCTGACTTCCTGGCCCATGGTCTAACCAATCAATCAATTAATTAATGGTATTTATTGAATGGATACTGTGTGCAGAGCACTGTAGTAAGTGCTTGGGAGAATATAACACAGTAGAGTTAGAAGACACATTCCCTGCCCACAACATGCTTACAACATGCAGGGGGACATGAGCATTAATATAAATGACTATAAAAAGTCTATATAGATGTAATTTCCACTAGTCCATGCTGCTTGACTCAGCTTTCCATTATGCTGACCAAAAGGCAGATTTCTGAGTCTAATTGGGGAAGGTAGCAGCATGGCCTAGTGGATAGAGCATGAGTTTAGGAGTCAGAAACACCTGGGTTCTAATCCCAGCACCACAACTCATCTGTTGTGTGACCTTGGGCAAGTCACTTAACTTCTCTGGGCCTCATTTACCTAATCTGTAAAATGGGGATTAAGACTGTGAACCCCAAGTGGGACAGCGACTGTGTCTGACCCGAATACCTTGAATCTAACCCAGCCCTTAACAAATATCACAATTATTATTATTAGGGATGTCTTGGGGAATAAGTGAGGAGAGTTTCCTGAGGCTAAGCTAGTCCACAACCTTGATCTTAGGTGAGAGCAAAATAGCCCACGGTGTCTTGCCTGGCTTGTTCCCTGTGAGCTTCCTGAGCACAGACAGAGTATGCCAAATGGACGCTAGGTGACTGTCTCGAGGACTGGGTGAGGGTGCCCTGTGCCTGCCGAGTAGGAAGATTGCACTGCAGAGTAAGCAATACTGCTTCAGTGCCAATTTCCAGGTCCCTGCCTGTATCCTTGAGTCCAGTTTTGAGGCAGAGATCTCATAGGGTTGTGCCTAGTTCCCAACTGGTCTTCCCTTGTCTGGGGTGGGGAAGGACTTAGAGAGGATGCCATCAACTCTGACTCCTAGCCTGCACCACCCTTCATCTTGTTGCATTGGCTTGAGTTTATTGAACCCTTCTTTTATCTCTCCCAAGCACTTTCACCACAATTAACCTTTATTTGTATTTATGAAGCTCTTACTATGTGCAAGGCACAGTGCTCAGGTTTGAGGTAGAAACAAGATAATCGAGTCGGTCACAGTCCCTGTTACACACAGGGCTCACATTCTTAGCCCCCATTTTACAAATGAGGTAACTTCGGTATGGGGAAGTTAAGTGACTTGTACAAGGTCACACAGCAGACAAGTGATGGAGCTGGGATTAGAACCTGATTCCCAAGCCCATTCCCTTTCCTCTAGGCCACACTGCTTCCTCTTCACATTACAGAAGCTCAGAGAGATCTAGTAGTCATAGTAACATTAAACTTTTAATGTGTGCAGAGCACTGTACTAAGTGCTGGTAAAGAATACACAGGCAGGAATTAGACTTGATCCCTATATTTCAGGAGGTTCACAATCTAAAAATAAGAAGAGAGAGGGGACTGGAGACAGATGCATAAGGAGAGAGATTAAGTTGCTAGCCCAAGTTCACCCAGCACATAGCACCCAATCAAACAATCAATGATTCAGTAATATCTATTGACCACTTTATGCAAAACACTCCACTGAGTGCTTGGGAGAATACTGGAGTGGAACCCAAATTTTCTTACTTTCCCTTCCAACAGACTGCCTCTAGTCTTCAGGATTTAGGTACCTACTCTGTTGAACAAACCTGCTTCAGGGGTTGCCATGACCTAGGGATGGTGATGGGGACACCAGGGCAATGTGGGAGATAGGGGCAGAAGTACACTGCTTCACTTGAGCAGGTGCAGAATCAGCACATTGATCCTTCTTATTGGCTTGCTCAGTTGGGTTCTGTCAAATTCTGTCAATTTCTTCTGACTTGTCAGCAAGCCTGCCCTTCCAATTAACCCATCATGGCACTTTACTGAGCTTTTAATGTACAGAGCACTTCCTATACTGAGTGCTCCTCATATTGGCCTAGAAATCTGTGGGTCATCATCTATGTAGGCCAACTCCAATTTGGCTGTGTCACCCCCGGCCCACGTGGCTGACATAGGTCTCTTATTTTGTTTTTAGTGACACACCTCCCTGAGATAAAAAGGTGGATGGAAAGGGGGTGGGAGAGAGGAATCTCCCAGGGTCAGCTATCTGGAAGGTGGTGATCCAGAAAAACTATCCCCATCCACCACTGTACTCTTCTAAAGATACTTTCCTTTATTGGAAGATATGGGAGCAGATACGAGTGAACAAAACTATCTGGGATGAGTTTGTAGATAGCTAAGTTGGAAATCAGGAAGGAGGGCCCTGAGGTCAACCAGTTAGCTCCAACCCCTACCGCATACAACATTTCTTTGCACAATTAGGAGGGGAATGGGGAGTGATATTTACCTTGAATATTGAAGTGTTGTAACACCAATGTAATACCATTATTTATATTAATGTTTGTCTTCCCCTCTAGACTGTGAGCTTGTTATGGACGGGAAAAGTGTCCACTAATTTTGTAGTATTGTACTCTCCCAAGTGCTTAGCACAGAGCTCTGCACCTATCAAGCACACAATAAATTCCATGGATGATGAGGAGGAGGTCCAAAGATGGGGAGATGCACAAGAACAAGGAAAGAGATCCAGGGACTGACCAGGGTTGGAAACATTCTTTGGAATTTTTTTGGATGGGATGACCTTTATTCCCATCCAGGCTCAGGAAAGAAATCTCTTAGCGGTGGGTGTGACCCCTCGTGAGTCCAACGCTGTGGCATCTCACAGTACGGAGAGCTACCTCATGATCACCCAACCATTTGACCTTAATTCCTAATTGTTACCCAGTGTTCCCCTCCTGAGTGTGTCATATCAAAATCCAGGTCACCTGTGGGACCCTCAGAAGCCATTTACTAGCCCTCCCATGTTGTTAGCTTGGTGTTTAGAGGGATAACCAGATGACACTGCTGACTCCCACTGGGACCCCTCTGCTGGGCTCCTCTCTGGACAGGGCAAAGGGAAGGTCCATCTCCACTGCCATGGAATGGTCTGGGCTCTATCCAACCAAAGCAGAGCATCCCAAATCTCCAGTTGACAACCTCAGAGTTACCAAAATGCCACTCAGCAGAATGACCCAACTCAAATGACTGTTAAATGCAGAAAGCTGCCAGCTACCAAATTAGTGGTGCATAATTAGTTCCATGCATAAGCCTCTTATACACATATAGGGTACTCAGTCATACGGAGAGACAATTAAGTTTTCAAGGCACAGGAAAGGGAGACTGGAGAAGAGATACATATAGGGTGTGGGCAATAAAGTGTCTTTTTTTCCATACTTCTTGATAATGTCGTCTCAATGATTAAAAATTTTATTGTTCAAGATCATGTGGAGGAGCGGCTTACACAGCACCCAGAATAACAAAATCACCCACAGAAACAGTCTTCAAACATTAGAAGGAAACTGGAGATTAAATAGGTGTTTGACTTCCTTTTTTCATCAGGCCACTTCCTGTTTCCGCAAAGCAGAGTGAAGGTGAGGAAATATTTAAGGGGGAGAAATTTCCTTGCCTTGGGTGGCTTTGGTGGAATGTGGGGACTCCCAGGATGAACAGGAGAGGTGACCAGCTTGGTGCTTGTGGCAAGAGCACATGAGTGGTATCAGAAGACCTGAGTTTTCGTCCTAGCTCTGCCACTGACCTGTCACTTAACCTTTCCATGTGGTGATAATTATTTCTGCCTCTCTGCTTAGCAGGGATGCTGTGAGGGTAAAATGACATCATTGATAGGAAAGCAGCATACAAATTTGAGGTGTTGGAATCTGAAAGTCACAAATTTAAGATCCCGAGGTGGACTGGGTGTCTGCCTTTGAAGGTGCCGTCCCCTATTAAATAGATAAACTATTTTATCTTAGAGATCCCAAGGGGGCAGCCAGAAATAGAGACAATTTCTCCACCAGGATTGTTCTCAGAAGTCCAGGCTGGGAGATAACTTAATCAGGTTCTGGGTGGGGCTGCGGGGAGTGCAGGGGGGAGATGTTCTTCTAATAATAATAATTGATTATGATACCTGTTATGCATTTATTCCGCTGCAAGCACTGTTTTAAGCACTGGGGTAGAGACAAGATACTCAGGTTGGATGAAGTCCCTGTCCTACATGGGGCTCACCATCTTAATCCCCATTTTACAGATGAGGGAACTGAGGCAGAGAGAAATTAAGTGATTTGGCCAAGGTCACAGAGCAGACAAATGAAGCTGGGATTAGAACCCAGATCCCCTGACTCCCGGGCCTGTTGTTCTTTAGTCCACACTGCTTCTTCTGTAGCCCAAGAGCCCTTGGATGACTTAGTTCTTTGGACTTCAGACTGAGAGGGAACAAATATATCTGTAGAAAATGAGGACATCGTTCAGGAAGGGGTGACATCTTTCCCAAGCACTTAGTACAGTGATTGGTACATGTAAGCACTCAATATATACCATTGATTGATTAACAGTGGCATTGCTGGACCCAACCAATCCTCGTCCATCCAGCCTAGGGCTTTGTTTTTGACAGGGTAGACAGGATGCTAGGGGGAACCAGATTCAAGTTGCCTTGCTGGGCAACCTTTTCTCATGCTTAGAGATGGACCATTCAACATCCTTTACTTCCCCTTCTGCATCACTGCCTTTCTCCCTGGTGATCCAATCAAGTCTAAGGCCCTTCTTGAGGTGGCAGACCCAGGATAGTGTGGGTCATGGGACATGAGCAAATGAAAGTTTTTTTTCCATGTTGGAAGCCCGCTGTCCGGGCACCAGAGAAGAAAACCCCAGGGGGTCAAAACAACTCTTTCAGGGCCTCCTCCTCAACTGGACTGTTTTTCGACTGTGCCCTGATCCCATACCCAGATAAAGAGAGCTCTGCTAACTTTGATTCACTCTCTGCTTCTCTCCCCAGATGCACTCCCAGAATGTTCCTCGAATGGTAGGGCAGTTTGTTTGGATGGGGAAATGAGTGAAAGGCATGAGAAGCAGCATGGTCTAGCAGAAAGAGTCTGGGAGTCAGAGGATCTGGGTTCTAATCCCGTTCTTCCAATTGCTTGCTGTGAGACCTTGGGCAAGTCACCTAACTTCTCTAAGCCTTGGTTTCCTCAACTGTAAAATGGAGATTAACTCCTACTCCCTCCTACTTAGACTGTCAGCCCCATGTGGGATAGGGACTGTGTCCAACCTGATTAACTTGTATCTACCTCATCAGAATAGTGCTTGACATATCGTAAGCACTTAACAAGTAGTATTAAAAAAGAGCAGCAAACATATTTTTCCCTGGGGTGAACAGTCTCAAGGAGATCAGGACCTATCTCTCTCCTGTTCATCCGGGGCAGGTGCTTAAAGGCAGATGAGATAGCAACTTTCCCATTGTTTAGCTCCCTCAAGATAAGGCAGGTGTCTTGGACCAGTGAGTTACATTGTTCTCAGAGAAATCAGCAAGTGGGATGGGGGAGGGGAGGAGACAGGGGAAAGAAAGAGGAGCCAAGATTTGGAGAAGATGGGGAAGAATCTCAGAATGATGTTGAGCAAATGACAGTTTTGTGCTTCTAGAAAAATGCACTGGCTGTGTGTTGGGATCTTACATCTTTAGAGTGGATATCTTGAGGCAGGTGGGAAGCGTTATGTGTGTGTATGGAAGCCCTTCTCCTGTCCATTGCTCATCATCTTGGAGACTCCTAAAGTGTGAGGGTGAGCCACTTCCATATGATGCTTCCCTGCTGCCCCCAATCCATGAGCAGGGCAGTTAGAGTGCAGAGGAGGGTAGCCAGGAGCAGTGTTCAAGGCAGCTCAGAAGGCAGGACAAGAGAGGCTGAGGGGAGGCAGGATATGGCCTCAATCTGTGAGGGTGAAGTTGGGGAGGGATTTGCCGGGTCATCAGGGCATCAGAATGGCTTACCACCCCATCCTGTTTCATCAGCCCCATCCCATATGTCGCAGTGGACTTCAGGGAAGGCTGGCCCTGGGATTAGCCCCAGTACTTTTCAGAGGACATTTTTCTAGAGGGTCTCATGATAGATTGGTGCATTTTGCATGAAAACACATTAATCTGGCAAAATCCTTCAAGATAATCTGATGAACAAATAGTTTATATCATCACCTGATCAACTGTCTTTATAGCTTAAATTATGAAATCTCCCAATCTCATAACCAGGGGGTGGCACGGGGGATGATAAAGACAGGAATTTCCTGCAGAACGGAGCCCTATCTGGACCACCCCAGCTGTCCCACTTCAAGAGGAGGAGCAGGATGAGAAACCAAAGCCACAGCTGCCCTAAGTGGGGCTTGCGGAGGGAGCCGTAGAGGTCTCTCCAGGAGAGTTGGGAACCGGGGTCTCCCAGCCAGATGTGAAGAGGTGCCCCTGCTGCCAACACTGCCACGACCCTTTCACAATCCTCTTGTCCCGGCCCCCTTAGCCTCTCCAAACAGAGAGGAGGGGGAGGAAAAAACTGAGGCATCTCTGTGCCAGCATCTTGGGAGAGATTGTGCCTAACGAGGGCATTCCCCTCTGTATCTCCCTGGATTCCATGGCTGCTGTCCCTCTGGAGGATAGGGAAGAGGTGGAGGGGGATCCAGAAGGGGCTATGTGGGTGGAGTGGGACAGTGAGATCACTCTGGCTAGGGCATGGAGGATGTTGAACTGTGGCTGGGAGGAGGGTGGGCAACAGGCCAGCATCAGTTTTCATCTTAAATCTGTCAGATGTCAATCATACAGGACTTGGTGCCATGTTGGGTGCTAAATCAACCCCTTTTCACACTAGGGATTGGTAGATTTACTAGGTGCCTGGACACAGTTATAATCCCATTAAATGCCTCTTATGCAAATCACAGCCTGGTCACAGACCCTTCCAGCAAACTTTCTTTTCAAGTCCAACAGCTCTGGAGAAAATGGGAAAGAGAGGAGGAGTGAATGTGTATGTGTGTGTGTGTGTTTTGGGGCAGGTTAAGGGTGTAGAATTAGTAACAGTGGTAGTAAAGGTATTTATTGAATGCTCTTTGAGTTCATTGGTCTGTTCTAAGCACTTGGGAAAATGTGACAGAAACATGACATCCTTACTCACTCCCTATATTCACCACCCACCACTTCCAGCCCCACAGCAGTTGTGTGCATATACATAATTCATTTATTTATATTACTACTGCCTCCCCCCCGAGACTGTGGGCAGGGAATATCTCTGTTATATCGTTGTGTTGTCCTCTCCTAAGCACTTAGTACAGTGTCCTACACACAGTAAGCTCTGAACAAATACGATTGCTTGATTTCATCTCCCCAGCCTTGTGCCCCCATTTCTTGGGTAGAGTGGTGCATACCATCCATAGCATCCTGCCGGCATGTGCCGGGCTATACTTGGGGAATCCAGTTGTGGGACACTAATGCTTCTATTTCATCTTGTTCTGCACTGCTTTCTCTCGGTCAGCTCCTGTCTCTGCCTCACCCTCTCTCCCACCCATTCACTTGACTTCCTTGGTGTCCCTGTCTCTCTCCCTGTCTGGAAGCTTCCCTTTCGTTCATCTTTAATATCTCTGGGAGCAGTTATGGTGGCAGGCAGAGTGCTGTGGGAGCCTGAGACTGCACGGGAGAGGGACGATAAAGGATGTTTTCAGTAGCTTTCTTTTCCTGTATCTCCTTAGGATGACTAGTCTGGCAAGGAGGCTCTCCAGAAGGCTATTGAAACAGGCAGAGCCAGATAACCATTGGGTTCCCAGTTTCTCTATCAGGCTGGATCCCCCCAATCTACCCAGCCACTGGCATGTGATACATGCACACACACACGGACACATGCATCTTCACACTTATTGTTGTGAAAATTTCAAACTTTGGGCAGCAACTGGGCCAGGCAGCTTTCCCTGGCACTTTTCAAAACAATGTGTGTAGGTGTGTTTCCATGAGTATGAATATGCACATTTGAGGGGAGAAAGGCAGTTTTTCTAACCCCTGTTTCTGAAGAGTTCATTCATTCAATCATATTTATTGAGGAGTGCTTACTGTGTGCAAAACACTGTACTAAGCAATTGGGAGAATAAAATATAACAACAGACAGGCACATTCCCTGCCCACAATGATCAGAGCAAAACTGCCTTCTTGGATTGGGACATCAAAGCATAAAGGGGATTATAAAGAGGTATGGTGGAAAGAGCCTTGGCCTGGGAATCAGAGGACTTGGGTACCTGACTCTGCCACTTGTCTGCTGTGCGTTTGGGCAACTCTCTTGAATTCTCTAGGTCTCAGTTTCCTCATTTGTAAAATGGGGATTCAATACCCATCTGCCATCCTACTGTAAGCCTCCTCTGGGAAAGTGACTGTTTCCTACCTGATTACTGTATATCTATCTTAATGCTTAAAAAAGAATTGGGCACCTAGTTAATACTTAACAAATACCACAGTTATCATTACTAGCAGCCAGGCAGAACTGGATGCAAAGGCTTATGAAGTTCTGACTTGGCAGGTTGGGGAGGGAAACAGGTGAAGTCTGTGATGAGTCACAGTGGCAACCTGTCCAGCCCATGGATTATTCATCCTTTGCTTCTTCTCTACCCATTTTATCTTCTCTCTTTACCTGATCACTTCAGCACCAGGGTTGCCCTTCCTCCAGAGACCCAGGGAGTCAATCAATCAATATGTATTGAATGCTGTGCGCAGAGCACTGTACTGAGCACATGGGAGAGTTGGTAGACACGTTCCCTGCCCACAGTGAGCTTAGTCTAGAGGAAGGGAAGAAATCTGTCAATTTCTCATCTTGGTAGCAGTTCTGAGTCACAATTATCAATCAGAGGTATTTATTGAGCTCTTTCTGTGTGGAGAGCACTGTACTACAAGCTTGGGAGAGTTCAGTATAACAGAGTTGGTAGACGTGAACCCTGCCTTCAAGGAGCATATAATCTAGTAAATTTGGTGAGGGAAGATTCAGATGGTTTGAGCTTTTTGGTCTGCCTGGTTTTACTCCACTCCTCATGACCAGAGACAAACGAGAGTTGACTATATTTACATGTTGCCTTTTTCCGAAGAAGCTTAAAATATTTGACCTATGCTATTTTTAATTCACACTCGCAGCACCCGAGGGAGGGAAGTAAGGGAAGGAGGATGAGAAGAAGAGAGAGTATGAGGCAGCTGAGATTTTTCTCTCCAATTTACAGATGATCTTAAGGAGTTAAGTAACCTTTGCAGCTCATATCCTCACTACAAGGTAAAGGGCAGATCCAGAACCAACATCCAAATCCAATATGTAAAATGGGGATTACGACTAAGAGCCCTATGAGGGAAAAGGGCTATGTCCAATCTGATGAACTTGAATCGACCCCAGCACTTAGTACAGTGCCTGGTACATAGGAAATTCTTAACAAATAACATAAAAAATCTTTCTCCCCAAACAACACTGCCTTATACCCCAATCTACCTTCCTCCCATTTTATATGGCATTTGTTAACTGCTATGTTCCAGGCAATGTCCTAAGTACTAGAGTAGATACAAGCTACTGTATACACAGTCCATGTCCACATAGAGCCTAAATCCCCAGTTTACAGATGAGGTAACTGAGTCACAGAGAAGTGAAGTGACTTGCCTAAGGTCACACAGCCAACAACTGGCAGAGCCAAGAATAGAACTAAGGGCCTCTGATTCCCAGGCCTGTGTTCTATCCACTAGGCCATGCTTCTTTTCCACTGTTCTAAGCATTGACCCAGTTACAACGTTATTAGGTTACAGGGCTCACAGTCTCCATAGATAGGAACGGGATTTAATCCCCACTTTTTCAGATGAGGAAACAGGCACAAAGAAGTTAAGTGACTTGCCCAAGGTCCCATAGCAGACAAATGGTGGAGTAGGGATTAGAATCCAGGTTCTGTGACTCCCAGGCCTGTGCTTTACCCATAAGGCCACACTGTTTCTCCCATTAAAGCTGCACCCTTGAAAAGACCTAAAGATCCTCAAACATCTGAATTCTATCTGGGTCTCCTTCTAGGGGAGCAACTAGGAAACAGAAACAACAGCAGCGGTGAGTCTGGTGGAACAAACACGAGCCTGGGAGTCAGAAAACCTGGATTCTAATCCCAGCTCTGCCACTTGTCTGCTTTGTGCCCTTGGGTAAATCACTTCACTTCCCTGTACTTCACTTTTCCCATTTCAATAACTATTCTCCTTCCTACTTAGACTATGAACCCCACATGGGACAGGGACAGTAGCTGATTTGATTAACTTTTATTTTCCCTCATGCTTAGTACAGTGCTTAGCACACAGCAAGTGCTTAACAAACAAATACCACAATTATTAAATTCTAAATTATGTCACTCTAAAGTTGATGTCCTCTTCCACCTGGACAGCACTCTCAAGGTCCCAGAAAATGTTGGGGAGAAAAGCCCCCAGTTCCTTGTAAATGTATTTAATGTAAATAAACTCTCTATTTCTCTTTGACTGTTAATAAATTTCAACATTATTAGAATACCCTTTATTCCAGCAGACCTGCTGAGCTATATCATCTCGTTTTAAGAGATTTTCTGTTGGCAGAATACAAAGCAGACACCTGCAGTCGCAGAGCTCCAAAGGATTTAAATAAACACACACAGATAATTAGATCAGTTAACCTCGCAAATTAAAACAAGCACATTGTATTATCTCCAGTTTATCCGAAAAGAAAATATTAAGTTCCCTCAGATATATAGTTTAATAAAGGGAGAGAGGAAAAGAGGGAGAAAAGGAGTGAGAAAGGGGAGAGAGGGAGGGAACAGAGGAGAGATGCTTCCCTCAATATTTGAGAACATCTGCCGCTCACCTGTAGAAACCTTAATGTTTCTCTCCAATAATACTATTGTATTTAAGGAGCACTTATTGTATGCAGAGCACTGTACTAAGCACTAGAGAGAGTATAATGCAATAGAGTTATGGACATAATCCCTGCCCACAAGCCTACAAAGTCATATTCTGCCTTTCCCAGATCTCCACCAGCAGCCATCCAGACTGCCTCAGTTTCCTCATCTGTAAAATGGGGACACATTACCTGTTATCTCTTCCTCTTAGACTATGATCCATAATGACAACACCTGTCACATTTGTTAAGTACTTACTATGTACCAAGAACTGTGCTAGGCACTGGGGTAGATACAAGATAATCAGGTCCCACATGGGTCACATTCTAAATAGGAGGGAGCATTGAATCTCCAGTTTTGCAGACAAAGGAACTGAGGCATAGAGAAGCAAAGTGACTTTCCCAAGGTCTCACAGCAGGTAAATGGCGGAGCTGGGATTAGAACCCAGGTCCTTTGACTCCAAGGTCTGTGCTTAATCCACTTGGCTACACAGCTCCCTTGGTGGGACAAGGACTGTTCAATTTGATTATCTTGCAAGTACCCTAGTGCTTAGCTTATAGTAAACTTTTAATAAATACCATTATCATGGTCATTAGATATAGAGTTACCTGTCCTTAGATCTGAAAATATCTAGGTCAGAAACTGAGTTGAGAATCCCAGGATCTCCTAGTTAAGAAGAGATTATAAGAAGGGAATAAAGCCATTCCCCTGTCTTGAGGAAGATCAGTGTCTAAAACCATCCAGGGAAAGATTCTCCAAGGACATAGACTTTGGGGATTAATGATTGGCACCTTGTTCAGGACAAAATCTTCCTAACTATAGCTAAGTGACAAGCCTGCTTTCTTGGCTCATCTCTCTCCTTCATCATTCATATTCAGTCTGTCACCAAATCCTGTTGATTCTATTTTCACAACATTTCTTGAATCTGCCCCTTCATCTTCATCCAAACTGCTCCTATGCTGATCCAAGCATCTGTCATATCCCACCTTGACAGCTGCTTCAGCCTCCTCGCTGACCTCCTTGCCTCCAGCCTCATCCCTGTCCAGTCCACACTCCATTCTACTGCCCGGATCATTTATCTAAATAGTCACTGTGAGCAGACCTCCCAACTCCTTAAAAGCTTCCAATGTTTGCCCATCCATCTCTGCATCAAGCAGAAACTCCTCACTATTGCTTTTAAGGCACCCAATCATCTCTCTCCCCACTACCGATTCTCACTCCTCTCCTCTCTCAGCTTAGCCTGCACACTTTGCTCCTCTAGTATAAAACTACACACTGTGCCTCATTCTCCTCTCTCTCATCAATTCTTTGCTCACACTCTCCCTCTGCCTGGAATCCTTTACTCCTTCAGATCACCACTCTTCCCACCTTCAAAACCCTTCTAAACCTCTCCTCCAGAAAACCTTCCCTGATTAATCTCATCTCACCACCCTATTCTCTCTTTCAACTGCATCATCTGTGCACTTGAGTCTTTACCCAATAAGTACTTAAGTACTCACCTCACCCACATCACCTTTGAACATATATTTATTCTATTTGTAATTTAGTTTATTGTCTGTCTCCTCCATTATTTTTCAAGCTATTTGAGGACAGGAATGTGTCTACTTACTCTACTATACCTTCCTAAAATGATTAGTACAGTGGTCTGCACACTGTAAGTGTTCAGCAAATACAATTGACTGCATGCAGCGAGAAGTTGAAGCTACTCTTTAATGCCCATAGTGACAAGTGCCAGTTTGCGACAGATATTAGATACAGACAGCTTTTGTTTTCTTTCCCATTGGCAAAATTTGAGGAGCAGTACACACTTCCCCAGGTGGGAGAAGTTGAATAGTAATGTTCTTTGAGGGGTGGAAGAACCTGAGAAATCAACTCATTTACTGCCTTCCATTCACTCATTCATTCAATTGTATTTACTGAGCACTTACTATGCTCAGAGCACTGTACTAAGCACTTGGGAGATTACAGTATAACAATTAACACATTCCCAGCCCACAATGAGTTTACAGTCTGCCTTCAGGCAGGGCTATCCTGACATAATTCCAATCCAATAGTAGTCTGTACTTTGTAATTCTCACTGTAACTAGTTTAAATCCCTCCTGCTGTGTGGCTTTCATGCTGGGAGCCATTTTGAACTAGTCAGATTCAGGGAGAATTCTCTCCCTCGGTGGACATCAGTTCTCATTTCCCTTTAGCTCACATTGTTGGACACAGAGCACTGGCTTTCTGGAAGAAGAAGGATGGGATCCTGGAGATGAGGAGGAAGAGCCCACAGGATTTTGTATGAAGGTTGAAAGAGAGAGAAGAGTCAAGGATAATGTCAATGCTTTGAGCATGGGAAGAGATGGGAAGCCTGGTGGTGCTGTCTACTGGGATGGAAAAGTTTGATGGAGACTTGCTGTGGGCAGGAAAAGTGCCCACAAACTCTGTTATATTGTACTCTCCCGAGTTTTTAGTATAGTGCTTTGCACACAATAAGCACTCAAATAATACAATTGATTGAGGAGAGATTGTCAGTGAAGCCTAGTAAAAAGACTACCAATCTGGGAGTCAGGGGATCTGGGTTCTCATTCTGTATCTGCCATAAGGTTATTGTGTCTGCAGCTATGACTATTAGACACTGAGCCATGAAAAGCCAAGAAGCAATGTGGCCTAGTGTAAAGAGCCCAGCCTGGAAGTCAGAGAACCTGGGTTCTAATTCCAACTCTGCCATTGTCTGCTTCGTGACTTTCAATAAGTCACTTAACATCTCTGTGCCTTGGTTACCTCATCTGTAAAATGGGGATTAAGAATGTAAGCCCCATGTGGGACATGGACTGTGTTCAACCTGATTAGCTTGTAACTACTACAGTACCTGGAACAAAGTAAGGGTTCAATAAATATAATAAAATAAAGTCTGGAACTTGCTTTTCTAGTCACACATCCTACAACTTCTACTTTATTTTATTTTGGATATTTATCCCTGTCCTAGTCTTTTATGTTATTTTTATGTTCTCATTTTTCTATTTTTTCCTTATAACTGTCACCAGTCCCCTTCCCCTTTTTATTCTTAGATGATGAGTCCCTTGAGGGCTAGGAACTATTCTTTCCTAGAGTTTAGTACAGTTCTTTACACCCAGTAAGCATTTACTAGTTATTATTATTAAAACTACTATGCCTATGAGAACTTGTCCCCTCAGGTAACATCTCTGGGCTTCAGGGCCTTCATCCCTCTCTGTTTCCCAGGGTAGGTAGGGGGAGGCATGAGCTTTGAGAAATGAAAGTGCCTGCCCCCCAAAGTTGTGGTCATTATTTATTATCCATTTTCCAAGATCCTTTTGGAATGCTTAAGGGCAATTTCCCAGAGTGGAGAGGACCCTGGGGCTGAGGGTCACAGAGTTGAATAGGCCTTAAAGTCTGAAGACCCTGGTTAGGCAGGAGAGTGCTGGGAATGGAGGTGGGGGTCTAGGCACTGGATGGATACTTGCCTTCCATCAATCCCATCTTTCATGAGCCCCTCACCAATTAATCAATCATTGTCATTTAATGAGTGCTTCCTCCTATGTAGAAAGCACTGGTCTAAACGATAGAGAGATACCCAATTGCACTGGACCCTGCCTCAAGGAGCTAACAGACTAGTGAGAGCTGAGATTCTAGTGGGAGCTTACAGTCTTTGGGAGCTAACACTCTAGTGGGAGTTTACAGTGTAGTATGGAGCTAACAGTCTAGAATGGGGATTACAGCCTAGTGGGATCTTACAGCCTAGTGTGGGCTTAGACTCCGTTGGGAGCTTAATAATAATAATAATAATGATGGTATTTGTTAAGCGCTGACTATGTGCAGAACACTGTTCTAAGCGCTGGGGTAGATACAGGGTAATCAGGTTGTCCCCCGTGAGACTCACAGTCTTAATCCCCATTTTACAGATGAGGGAACTGAGGCACAGAGAAGTTAAGTGACTTGCCCACAGTCACACAGCTGACAAGTGGCAGAGCCGGGATTCAAACCCATGACCTCTGACTCCCAATGCTCTTTCCACTGAGCCACGCTCTATTGGGAACTAACAGTCTAGTTGGATCTTACAGTCTAGTGTGAACAGTCTAGTACGGAGTATAGAGCCTAGTGGTAGCTAAGAGTCTATTGAGAGCTTACAATCTAGTAGGAGCTTACTGTCTAGTGAGAGCTAAGAGTCTAGTGGGAGCTAACAGTATAGTCACCATTGCTTTTCTCAGTTTCATTTCCTAAAGAGAAGCTTCTGAGCAGCTTCTGCCCAGCCCTTCTCCATTAAGCCTCAATGGTAGGGAACAACTCCATCAACAGATTTCTCTCTTTTCTTTCCCACCCCCAGAAAGCCCCCACCTTCCCCAAAAAAAGCAAACAGGATTATGCAAACACTGTACCTGGTACAAGCTTGCAGGATTATTTGGAGCAACTAGAAATCAGATTACAGGCAGAGCAGATCATGCAGGCAAACCAGGGTTTGGGACCTTTGACTCAATCTTGCAAATCACCTCCTGCTTCCTACCTTCTGCTGTCCAATCTGCCCATTCTGTATTTGGGGAGGCAGAAGTGGGCTTTTGGGTATACCCCTCTTCTCCCCATCTGCACCCCACCCAATCTTTGTGTGATGCCTGGCACCCAGTATGAGCATCCCATTCCTAATTATACCATCCCCAAAAGAGTTATGAGCAAGGCAGAGGTCCCACTGGGTTTTGTGACATCATCTCAGCTGGTCCCAGACTGAGGTTGCCCTAATCCCAGAGAGAGCACCAAGCAATTCTGGAGATCCTTTTGGCCTCCAGTTCCAGAGCCGTAAAAGGGAGGCTGCCTCAACAGTGCCCTTGGCGTTGAGGAGGGAACCCTCTGGTGGCCATTGGATGGTCCTATTCTCTTCTCTGCCTCTGACTGGGATCTCAGAGATTCAATCCGCCCATGCAGTGGCAAACAAGTTTTGCTGGAGAGTCAATTCCTTAATATTCTAGGGGGTTCTTCAGAGAAGGACCTACAATTTCTCTTTGGGCCAGACCTCTCTTTGTCATTCTTTTTCAGTGATCTGCTCCCCCAGAATCAGGCTGGCCCTGCAGAAATCCAGACTTTATGGCTTGGTGGAGAAGGGTGCCTTGACTTTTGTCAAACAAATCTTGCCACTGTGATTTCCTTCAAGGCTTAATTCTGCATCGCTTGGTTGGGTCACTTTAGCCCCAGGAGATTCCGTACTGATCCCAGGGCACCAAAGTATCCCCCAATCAACTAATCGATCCCGCTGCCTCCAGGCAGGTCTCGGCCCTCAACACTCCAAACAGCAATACTTCCTCAAAGGGGAAGAATCGAAAATAAAAATAACTATCTTTGCTTAGCCTCAGTGCAGCTCAGAGGGTTTGCTCTCCCCCTTTTGGTTCTATCCAAAGGGGGAAAAGTCGGAGATGCAGACTTTGGCCCTGGCTTGGGAAATCTTGTTAAGAAAGAGGGTGGGCATACAGCACCTTGGATTTTGACGCTTGGAAAAGTAACTTGCTACAGGGCCCCCTGGTGGTTTGTAGGAGTAAATCTACCTCGCAGTGAAGCCGCAGGGAGAACTGACCAGCTTTTAATTTAATTTTTTAATAGCATTTGTTCAGCTACTTACTAGTGCCAGGCACTCTCCTAAATGCTGGGGTAAAATATAAGATAGTCAGGTTGGACATAACCCATTTCCCCCTTGGGGTTAACAGTCTTAATCCCCATTTTACAGATGAGGTAACTGAGGCCCAGAGAAGTAAAGTGACTTGCCCAGGTTCACACAGCAGAACCAGGATCAGAAACCAGGTCCTCTGACTCCTAAGCCACTGCCCTTTCCTCTAGTCTCCCACTGTTTCTTTTACAAACCTTTGAATAACTCCATCAATCAATCAGTGGTATTTATTGAGCACTTACTGTGTGCAGCTCACTGTAGTATGCACTTTGGAGAATACAGTAGAGTGGCAAAACAGGATTCCTGCCCTTAAGGGGCTTACAAATCTAGTAGGAGAGACAGGCATTAAAGTCAGTTACAGATAGGGGAAATGACGGAGTGTAAGGATATGTACATTAGGGCTGTAGATCTGGGAATGGCAGGGGTATCAAAGTGTTTAATGCCAACATAGTCAAGTGCAGCAGTGATGTGGAGAGGAGGGAGGATAGGGTGGTGAAGTGACAGGTTATTCTGGGAAGGCTTCCTGGAGAAGAAGTGTTTTCAGAGGAGCTTGGAAGGTGAGAGGAGCAGTGGTTGGCTGAATGTGAAGGAGAAGGGGAATGCCAGAAAAGAGGGAGGGTGTGTGAGCAAAGAGTTGATGGAGAGAGAGACAAGACTGAGGTGCAGTCACTAGGGTTGTGTTAGAGGAATGAAGAATGTGTGCTGGAGTGTAGTGGGAGAGGAGTTAGGATAGGGAGGAGGGGTCGGGCTGAGTGAATAAATTAAAGCCAATGGTGAGGAGTTTCTGTTTACACTCTCTGCATAACTCATTTCCCATCCACTCCATCTATTGATCACCAGATGGAGGTGCCTGCTATTTTTGTATTATTTCTGGCTTGCAGGATGTAGGTGTGGATTACTCTCCCAAGTGCTTAGTACAGTGCTCTCTACAACAGTAAGCACTCAATAAATACCAATGACTGATTGATTGATTGACTGGAGCAGAACTCACACATTCAGATCTAATGGTTATTCCCAATGCAGCAGCCCCCCCGGGCTGGGGGGGGGGGGGAGGAAACGCTGCCCTTCCAGCATATTAAATACCAAGTCTTTCATTCCCTAGGCTTATCTGAAGGGGGAAACAGAACAATCCTCCTAATCCAAGATTCCCACTGGATTCAGCAAAGGACTTGGTGCTGAAAGCTGAAAAAAGCAGGGATATGTGGGGCCCTGTTGGAGAGGTGTGTGTGTATGTTTCTGTGTGTGTGTTTCTGTGTGTATATGTATCTGTGTGTGAATGTGTTTGTATGTATGTTTGGGTATAAATGTGAGTGTGTGTTTGTGTGTATATGTGTATATGTAGATGCTTATGTACGTGTGTATTTCTGAGTGTTTTTGCATGTACATATGTGCGTGTTTTTGTGTATATGTTTGTATACATGTGTGTGTATTTGTGTGAGTGTGTGTGTGTGCCTGCATGTGAGTGTATGCTTGCAAGGGTGTTTGCATGGCTGTGTGTGTGAATAGACAGAACTGAAAGATCTTGTTAGTGACCATAAGGATGGAGAGAAGCACACAGTTGGAAACTAGGAAGGCTTTAATCTCCACCAAAGCCTGAAATATCGCTAACAATATGTCTAGACTTTGGGGACAGAATGTTGGAAAAATAAGCAGTGGAAAAAAGAAAAAGGTTGCAGTGAAATCTGGGTGGCTGTGGTATTGCAGGGGCCAGTCAGCAGGGATTGTTTAAGAGAAGACTCCCCTCTCCTTATTCCAACCCCCTCCCCGCTGCCCACTTCCTGAGGGGCAACAGCTCAAGAAGTCAAACAGCCCCAGAGGAGCGACTGGAGTAGTAGGAAGCCCAGAACTATGATCGGGGCCATTCACAGAGAGAAAGAGAGACAGACAGACAGAGACACAGAAACACAGAAACAGTCAGAGACAGGTAGGAAGGGAGGATCAGAGAGAGACAGGGAAAGAAAGTGAAGGCAGGGGAGGGAGACAGAGAGATGGCGAGTGACACAGAGAGAGAGACAGAGAAAGTGAAGATGGGGGACGGAGGGGGAGAGAGACAAAAAGAGAGAGGGAGGGAGAGAAGCATTTTAGGGCCTAAGTGGGCGTGACTACTCTCTGGTTGAGCCTGAGGGGCAGAAAGGAAAGCTCAGCTGCCGGTTCCTTTCTACCATCTCGTACTGAAGAAGCAGCCATGAGTGAGACCCCGTGAAATTTCAGCCCGTTTCAACCACTGATCTCTGCTGGTCTCACGACTCCCCAATCAGACTCCATGGGGGAGGCTGGGAGAATCCACAATTGGGGGGCTTCCTTCTCCCTAGAACATGTACCACAATTGCAGGACCCAAACACTCACATACTGGTTAACATACACAATTATTTAGGCACTTATTTATTCAGTGATCTATTTTCTATTGTCTTTGATCTCCCAACTTAAGTACTGTAAGACTGCAATCTTTTTCAGGACAGTGGTTGTGTAATTTCCCTCTATTCTACTCTCCCTAGCATGTAGCAAAGGGCTCTGAACTCAATAGGTGCTCAGTAAATACCGTCGATTGACTGATGAGGAAGGTATGGATTAGACTAAGAAGGTCTTTTGGCAGGGAGGGTGGCCACAGAGGGGAAAAGGTAGTACCGATACTAGTCACAGTGGCAATAGTAATAGTAGTAGTAATAATAATTAATGGTAGTAATAGTAGTAAGTAGTAATTGTAGTAATATAACTTTGTTAGATCCAGCTAGGAACAGTGCAACATTCTAAGTGTTTAAGAAGTACAAAACAAGTAATCTACACATTCCCTGCCCAAGAGGAGCTCACAGTCTAAGGGCGGAGACCACCCCTAAATGTTTTTAGAAACAAAGATGTAAAAATGAATATTGGATAAATATATATACATATTAATAGTGGTATTTTGTAGCCCTTATTCTGTGTCAAGCACAGCACTAAGCTCTAGGGTAGATACAACATAATCAGGACACACATGGTGCTCATTCTAAGTAGGAGACCAGCTACTGAATCCCCATTTTGCAAATGTGGAAACTGAGGCACAGAGAAGTTAAGTGACTTGGACAAGTCACACAGCAGAGAAGTTGTGAAGTCAGGATTAGGATCCAGGTCCCCCGACTTCCAGCCCTGTGCTCTTTCCATTAGGTCACGCTGCTTCTCACAAATACAGAAGTGCTGAGGATGAGTATAAATATATAAGTGCTTAGTACAGTGCTTAGCACATAGTAAGTACTCAACAAATACCATTAAAAAAGTGCCAGATTAAATATGTATCTATATTAGTACATATATATGATTGGGATGCTGGGAATTCTCTGTGGGCAGGGAATGTGTCTGTTAAATTGTTGTATTAAGCTCCTAAGGGTTTAATACAGCGCTCTGCACACAGTAAGTGCTCAGTACATACGATTGAGTGACTGAATAAGGGAGGATGAGGATGAGCTTTTCCAGCAGGCAAAATTGCCCTTCATGTGAAATAGGAGAGGAGGTTGGCAGAGATTTTCAAGTGCCAGCAAGGCAGGGGCGAGCTTGAAGGTCTTTCTTGCCCTGGGCAGCTTTCTCCACCAAGAGGACTCTTAGCAAGCTGCAGGAAAGCTTAAGAATTATCTGAATATCGTTTGTTGGAGACAGACTGTAAGGGACAAAGGAAAGGAAAGCAAGCAAACAGACACACACCCCAATGCCCTCCCCCACAGGTGTTCACAGAAATCACACACACATACACTCACACACATACTCTCCTGCAAGAGGCATTCCTGAAGCCCTCCTTTCCTCTTTTCCTACTCCCTATGTTGTCCTAACTTGCTTCCTTTAGCCATCCCAGCTTCCAGCCCCAAAGCATTATATATGTGTAATTATTCATTTAAATTAATGTCTGTCTCCTCCTCTAGACTGTAAGCTCATTGTGGCCAGGGAATATGTCTGCTTATTGTTGCACTGAACTCTCCCAAGTGCTTAGTACAATGTTCTGCACCCAGGAAGTGCTAAATAAATATGACTGACTGAATGGCTGACAGACACACACACACAACCACACACACACACACACACACCACCCTCACCCTATAGACTGAGTGAGCCAGGCGGCAATACCTTGAACACTGCATCTCCTCATTGCCTTTGACATATCCTGAAAGCTGGTACAGCACTATTGGAGGGAAGTCTCACTTTATTGAAAGATATATCTGACCTGTGTTTTATTACACATGTCAAACACAGTATATATGGACGTGGAGAAAGGAGGGTGCTCCCTCTTTCTTCTTTTAAGTAATAGGAAAGCTGTCACTCTCGCCTTTCCTTTTATTTATCTGTTTCTTTATTTCCCCTCAAGTCAACCAACAGGATGGTGGTGGTGGGGTCAGAGGTTGGGTGTGCACGTCTGTTTGTGTTTGTGGATGTGTGTTTTAAGTGGCTTTTGGGAGGCTTGGATTCCTTCCAAGCAAGATGGGGGTCTCCCCAACTCCACAGGAAAAGAGCTTCTAAAATAATGCTCTATGCACATCTCCCAACTCCTCAAAAACCTCCAGTGTTTGTCCATTCCTCTCCACATTAAGAAGAAACTCCTGACCACAGGCTTTACGACAGTCAGCTCTCCCCATTACTTTACCTCTCTAATCTCTTACTACAACTGAGCCCTCACACTTTGTTCCTAGGTTTGTACCTCTGGGTCATCTGTCTAGCCAACGATCCCTCACTCATGTCCTCCCTCCTGCCTGAAGCTCACTCCTCCTTCATATCAGACAGTCCATCTCTCTCCCCAACTTCAAAACTTGACTAACATCACACCTCCTTTAAGAGGTCTTTCCTGACTAACTTCTGAACTCCCCACCCTATTTTTCCTCCCTCCTGCATCAACCAAGCACTCAGCCCCAGATACCTAAGCAGGTTACCCCAACCCCTCCTCCACAGCACTCCACGGCACAGCACTTACACTTGGTTGCTTCCTCTAGCTCTAATTTATTTTGATGTCTATCTCTCTGGCAGATTGTCATCTCCTTGAGGGAAGAGGTTGTGTCTACCTACTCTATCATACTCTCCCACACTAAGCACTCAATACATATCTTTGACAGATTTATTGATTATAGGCTCCTCCCATCTTTTTCCTGCCTCCCCTCTTACTTTCAGATCTGGTTGACCCCTGATCTTTGCTCTCAGCCAATCAGGAAGCCGCTTGGGGTTTGGTTGTGGGGAGGGAGGGAGGTGGTCCCATTTCCAAAGAGCTTGGGAAGGAGCAAAGTTTTCTTCCTGGGAAAGGGGATAAATTGTCCCTCATTGGGGTCTGGCGGGGGAGAGCTGGTCCCCAGGAGTGGTTTCAGAACTGTTGGAACTGGAGCATCCATTACTGTCTTCTCTGGGTGGGATAAAGGTGCAATGGTCAAGGTGCAAGGGCTCCATATGAACCTCATTCACAGATCTGAGTGCTTGGGGAGGGAGGGAGAATCAAGAAGGAGACAGCTGCTTTCTCACGTTTGTTAAGTTTTCTCCCTAGCTACCTGGCATGGGGAGCCATCCCAGTGGCTGAGCGGAGGAGACTCATTTCAGCTTTTTACAACCTGCTGGTGCCCTGGGCTTGTATGCTGTCTTTGTCCCAATCTCCCCAAAGTGGGCTCATGTCAATGACCACACCCATGTCCACGATATTCCCAGGGTCCCGGAGGGGTGGGCAGGAACTCCCCTGCACCTCCAACACCCCACAGGAGAGCAGGGAAAAGCCAGCCCAAAGTGGCTAAATGGAATAACCAAAGCGACTCCAAGGATCATGGGAACAAGACAGATGTGGATGTGGGCTGCATCCCCCAATCCGTCCATTTGACCATACTGCCTCCCTGAGGGGAACATTTAGGGACTTTCTCCTCATCTTCCCACCTCCTGAACCTTCTGCCCTCCTCACCTTTCAATTTCCCCATCCAACCATCTCCCCACAACTCCCCACTCCATCTTCATACCCACTCACCATCTCTCCCTCCCCACCTCCCCACTTCCCCCACCTTCCTATCTCCTTACTTCACTTCCTTACCTCCTCATTCTCCCACCTCCCCACCCTCCCAAAATGTACACCTCCTCACCCCCACCTCTTCTCCTAACCACCTCTCTACCTCCTCACCATTCGATCTTCTCACCTTCTACCTCCCCACCTAAACACCTTCATACCTTCTCACCTCACCACCTAACCATCCCAAACCTCCCCACCTCCTCACCTCCCAGGGAACAGGAAACAACATCCCTTTCTTCCCAAGAAACAACATCCCTTTCTCCCCACCAGTACACAAAAGAAGTGCTCACCATTCTGCAGCAGGAGGTGTCAGCAAGCCTTGAGTGCTTATGGGCCCAGCCAGCAGGACTGTGGAAGCATGTGGAGAGGTGAGCTCACACCCACTCATACACACACACTTTTTGCCTCTTGCCTCCATCCCATGCACTGGAACACTATGCACGCAAACACACAATCACATGTCTGTGCATGCAACAGGTATGTTTGAGTGAACAGTGTTCCAATTAGCAGGATGGGAGTGGGATGCCAAGAAGGTGCCACGGGATTTAATTCATGGGCATTCTTGACACCCAAGGATGCAAATCACTGATCAGGGCCCAGCAGATTTCCAGAAGATGCAGGGATACAGTCAAGATCCTGAAAGATTTTGGCCTTTTGACCTCTCTGCCAGTGTGTATGAATGCATTTCCCATTCCCTCCACCCCACTGAAATGCTTTATCCCTTGCTGTGAAAGTGTTACTTAGTGGCTAGGCCTGGGACTCAGAAGAACCTGGGTTCTAAACATGGCTCCACCATATGTATGCTATGTGACCTTGGGCAAGTCACTTAACTTCTCTGGGCTTCAGATACCTTATCTGTAAAATGGGGATTAAGAGTGTGAACCCCATATGGGACAGAGACTCTGTCCCACTTGAATGACTTGCACCTACCCCAGGGCTTAGAACAGGGCTTGACACATAGTAAATCCAAAACAACTATCATCATCATTATTATTATGCTTGTATACACACACACTTGCACACATACAATCAATCAATGGGATTTATTGAATGCTAACTGTGTAGAGGGCACTGTACTAAGCACTTGTAGTGAATACAATACAACCGAGTTGGTAGAAAACACAAACACACACTGGGTAAAACCATCCTATCTATCCAGGGCTAATGTTGACCCATGTTGACCACATCTTGTACTTTATGCTGAATATGCCTCAAACAGGGTCAGGCCAAGAATGGAATAATTCCTATCTGAAAAATCCCTGCAAAAGGGATGCCTGTTCCATGAAGACACTGCTTTGAGCACCCTCACCTGCAGAGAGGGCAATGGAGGGCTTTCTCCTAGATGGAGGGAATCCAAGGTCAGAATCCCTTTAATGGGGAGAGACAAGGTCATGTCCCGAGTTCCGTCACCTGAACAGGAAAGGGTGAGGTCATGAATCAGGAGGTTGCCTCGCTGAAACTGTCTCAGTGATCAAGGAAGCCCTGCCCTCTTCGGGCAGCTAGTGAGTTCGATCTGGATGACATCTGGTTCTCAACAGATTCTTAATTGGTCTGAGCTCCAGCCCTCAAGGAGCTGCTCAGAGTCAGTCAGTTGCTCAGCCCCTGGAAGGACACTAGCTCCTGTTCCTTATACAAGCTCCCTCCCAGCTCTTCTTCCATTCTCCCAGCGCCCCCTCTCGCAACACCTCTTTCAATCACTTACTGTTGCTTTCAGGGGTCTACACTGAGACTTTCCAGAACAGATTTCTAAGCCCCCCAGCTGTTGGTGAGGGGGCCACTAAACTGAAATGAAGGCGAATGGTGTCCCTATAAATTTAGAAAAATTAGACTGAGCCCCAGTTTTGCTCTCCCAACATTCCGATTTATTTATTTACTTGTTGACACTGTAGACAAGTCAGGATACCCTGGCTCTATTCCCAGCTCCACCACTGGGCTGCTGTGGAACCTTGGGTGAGTCACTTAACCTCTATGGGCCTCATTTTTCTCAACTATAAAATGAGAATAAGATGGATTCTGAGTCCCGTGTGGGACAGGGGACTGGGTTTGATCATCCCCAGTGCTCAGTAATATTATCATTACACCCAAACTGGGGTGGGATGGTTTAGAGAATGAAGCCCTTCAATGGTGAATGGAGAAGGTGAGGAGAGCAGGGCACTTTACCAAGAAACAAACAGAGGAAGTTACACCCACAAGTTTGATAGGCAGATTGGAAGAAATATATTACGTCTCTTTAAAATGAAATACTTTGATTGCTCCAATCACAAGAAGTTGTAAAACTACCCAGAAAAATTAACAGCCTCGGTACATGCTAACTGCATCCGTCATAAATTCGTCTTTGGTTTCTGTTATCATATCACTGTCTCCAGAGACACCCACCTTGTCATCATTTGCCCTTTATAATTTATTCATCTTGTACTTGCCCGGATCCTTTCCACTTATCATTCATCTTTACAGTTGTACATAAAATTAGATTGATCCTCCTATGGCAGGACTGTCAGAAAGAGAGAAGTTGTCATTGAATAACACATAAAGCGAATGAAAGTCCTACAATGGCTTTCCGTTGAATAGCTTAAAAGGGATCCCTTGAGGAAAGAATGAAGAGGTGTCAAATTAAAGAAGAGAGACAGAGAGATGATAGAGAGACTGAGAAGGAGAGACACAGACTGAAGAAAAAGAGAACTTGAAAAGCGAGACCAAGAGAGTGACAGAGAGGCTGAGATAGATCAAGACTAAGAAAGAGAGACTGAGAGACCAAAAGAGTGAGATAAACAGATATAGAGAGAGACCTAGAGAGCGTGAGGGGGGTAGAGGAAACACACGGAGAGAAAATAGACTGAAGAAAAAGAGAGCTTGATAAGACAGAGACTGGAATAGAGAAGCAGAAAGACCAAGAGACTAAGAAAAAGAGAAACAGAGACAGGGAGACCTAGTAAGATTGAAAAGACACACAGAAGAGAAATGTAGAGGCAGACTGAAGAAAAAGAAAGCTCAAAAAGAGATCGAGAGAGAGGCATACTGAGAGACCAAGAGACCAGAAAAGAGAAAATTGGACAGACTGAAAAAAACAGAGACAGAGTGATTTAGAGAGAGAGAGAGAAAGAGAAAGGAGGAGGAGGAGGAAGCAGGAGGAGGGGAGGAGGAAGAGAAGGGGGGAACAAGGAGGGGAAGGTGGGGAAGGAAGAGGGGGAGGAGGAGAGGGGAGGAGGAAGGAGGTAGAGGATGAAAAGGAGGGCAAAGAAGATGAGGAGGACAAGGACAAGGAGGATGAGAACAAGGAGGAAGAGGAGGAAAAAAGAGTAGAGTAGGATGAAGGAGAGTAGAGGTGGTTGAGGAGGAGGAAAAAGGAGGACGAAGAGGTGGTGCAGTAGTTTGCTTGATATTCTGGGATTACTGTGGTGGGGACCCAAAAGGTAATCAAAAAGAAGTGAATTGGAACTTTAATGTTTACAAAGCAGATAACACCAGGTGCTTCATCTCACTGGGGTCCAGCACAGCACTGTATTGTATTGTCAGACTGCAGGGGTTTTTAGTAAACAGAATGTGACTTTTTTTTTCTCCCAAAGTACGAACCGAAAAGCTTCTGACCTCCTGGTCAGCGGCAAAGAAAAGACACCCTTTTCTAACCATGCTGTCAACCCCCAAAGATTTTTACACTAACAGCGACCCACAGACCATCAACCATCCGGACTGGGGCCTCGCACGACTGCTACCTCAAACCCTTTTCATCTTCATTTTTTAACTTTAGAAACAGGCACGGTCTCTCGGGGGAACAATTAAACGTGTTTTCTTTCAAAATCTAAAGGGCATGAAAAGCAGCTTGTGTGTGCAGCGGGCTATTTTAATCAATGGACGTCTTCCAATCTGCCACTGTCTCTGACCAAATTGCAATTTACGTTGGGAGTGAAAACTTTAGAAGCAGAGAGGGAAGGGGCTCATAGTGACCTGATATAGATTTTGGCAGAAGCCAGCATGCTGAGCAGTAATGATAAGGCTTCAGGATTTGATCATCACCGTCTACGGAAATCTTTCAGGGCTCGGATGAACACGATGGAGAAGATACCACCTGGGAACTCAAGCATCAGAGAGGAAGGAGGGGAACTCACTGGTAGACTGAGAAAGTTTTCAGGGGGCTGTGGCATGGTAGAGAGTTCAATTTCACAAAGGGAGCCCCAGAGTCCCCCCAATACATCATCTTTTTGCCCAAATGAAAGTCAGATATTGGGGTACAGGGAGGGTTTTGGGTGCAGTGATATAAATGCAACAGATCTCTTTCCTCCCTCTTAGTGACAAGATGTCAATGTGGCTATTTGCCAAGAACAAGAATACACTCGTTGGAATCTTTTCCCTCTCTTGATAGGAAGGTGTAGAGCTGATTTTAATGGATTTTTGAAGCCTACAAAAGCCCTCAAATTTTCTGGGGACTCATTTTCATATTTATTTCAAAGGGTTCCACTGTGAATGGAAGAGGTGCCACCCCACAAGGATTACAGACCTGCAGCCCTCCTCTTCATTTCCCATTTCTTTCTCTCCCCTGTTGGCAAATGAACCAAAATACTCCTTTGTGTATCCAGGATCAATCAATTGTATTTAATGAGCACTTACTGTGTGCAGAGCACTATATTAAGTACTTGGGAAATAAGAAATGTTGAACCTAGTCAATTTATTGTATGTTTTAGCGTCCTCATCTTACCTTACTCTCATGGAAGGAGAGAGGGAGGGAAGGTGAGTGAGTGAGTGAGAGAGAGAGAGAAAGGTTGTCTGTATCCATTACCATTTTGATACAAGCTATCCCTAAAGTGGAATTTTACATTTTTCATTTTATTCCCCAGGAGTCAGGAGGATCTGTGGTAACAGTCTTTTCCTGAATCCAGACTTCATCCATTAGGGGCCATCCTGCACTGAGCCACTTTTCTTCTTCTCCTTCTCTTTATCCTCCTCTCCTTTTCCTTCTCCTCCTCGTCATCCTTCTCCTTCTTTTTCCTACTTTGCTTCCCTCCCCCACCATACTCCCCTTCCATTTCTTCCAAACTCTCCTGTCTGGCCTTTATGATGTCAGAAGAGGCCCGTGGTTTTCCCAGTCTGAAGGATTAGCGCAGATTATGGTGAACAGCGTTAATTATAGGTGGAAAAGGAGGCTAGTGCATCGCTCCAATCTGTTCTTGATTTCCCCAGTGCCTCTCTGGACGGTAATAAACCTCCTTTAATCTGGCAGCCCTCTTGGTGAAATCAGAACCACGGACAGTGATATTGATTGCTTCTGAGAAACCATCCCAGCTGCTCACACAAATTACCTTTGATATGTGACCTTTAATGTAATTACTGCAACATCAAAGCATTTCTATAAATTATTAAAGAGCTAATATACTCCATCATTCAGCTATTCTATTATATGTAAAAATAAACAACCGCAAGTTAACGCCGGCTTCTGGACGATCAACCCTTAAGACCAAATCCTCTCCCTTCCCTCCAGCCCGGTCCTGACTTCATTTGGAAGAGAGCTTGCAACATTCCACTGGGGACTTGAAGGGATTCCCAAGGAATGTAATATTTTATGTTCCGTTCTGGTTGCTGTAAAATATCTATCACAATTTCCCCCAAACAAAGTACCATAAACACTTTATTAATCAACACATACCTTCTTGGAAGTCTTTTGATTATCCCACAATATGGCTTTATGTTTCACATATAACATGGCAAGATGTGGAACATATTTCTGTCATCTTACAAAGCTCATCCAGCTAGTAATTACTGAAAAATATGTGCATGTAACCACTCTACTAAAAACAGAGTGATACATAGCAACGAGGAGCCAGCATGCTTTTTTTTCTTCACAAAATACTGGTGGTGTAACATTTCCATACATTTGCATTTATGTGCATTTTATTAAAATGACTCAGCGCTGCGTTTTGAAATAGCAAATATGAAGGCAGGAGCAATACGAGGGTAGACGCTGTATAATTCAACGTAGAAAACCCCCCGAAACAAAAAAACTGTCTGATTCAAAGGTCTCCTGGAACTATTACCTCCCTTTGCTCTGTCTATCTTGTTAATTGGGCTTCCGCCTCTCCTTGCCGTTTGTTATCACGGGTCAAGGAAATGGAGGAATCTCTATTTATATCCATCCATCCAAACAAACACAGATCCAAATGTATCTCTCCCATCTCTTGGCACACGGGAGGGAGAGTGCGCCTGGACCCCTGACCTCAAGTATACTTCTTATTTTATGGTGATGAACTGTTCTTGATAATGGCGGCGCATGGTATCAAGCCCAGTTAGGGATGTCATAAATAACGCTCGCCTCCCCCTTGCAGGAGCTATAAAACAGAGCCAGGGCGCGAGGGTTTATCCGAAGACAAGGCCTGGTTTCCTTAAATAAATGACAATGATATCATTCTTGCGATGAGCTCAGGAAACAGATTCGGTGCTGCCTCCCGGAGAGTTCAGGGGGTTTTGATTGGGATCCGGGTTGGCTGGGGATTCTCAGAGAGGGAAGGGAAGAAGGAGGGAGAGGCTGTGGGGGTGGGAAGCAGCAGGGACCTTCCCCACATCTCTCTCTGCTCTGTTCCTCTGTTTCCGGCCCCTCCTTTCCTACAGCCTGGACTCAGAGAGGGAGCTGGGAAGATGCATGTGTATGGCTCCTGTCCAGACACACCAATGCATACACATATACACATACATGCACACACCCATGCACAGAGGCATATGCACAAATGCGCGCAGACACAAATCTCCTCAGAAGCAAAAGTAAAAGGAGGAACTCATGCTAGCGCTCAAATCGTGGACCTTTTTTGAGAAGAGGGACCCTTTGGGTGGGGCTGTCACTATATGGGGTCAAAGGTCATTTCCATAAAGCCTCTCTTTTACCATGAAGATAGCTCCCTGTTCAGAGCTATGTGTTGTTGCATGAGCTGACCAGTACAAAACTGGGAAGAAAAGCTGCTCCAGAGACCTGAAGCAGCCACAATAGCTCAGCAGCCACCAGAGGGCAAGACATGCGGCTCCGACACAGAGTCTTTCTAAATAAGGAAGTTTCTCCTTGTGTACCTCTCTTGCTTTTCTCATCCTTCACTCATAACCTCCGTTTCCTTTCCCCTATTTCCGTTTCCCTGCCCCGCACTCTGACCCCTTCTGCCCTTTGCCCTTTTCTCTCCTCACTGACCTCCTGGCTAGTTCGAACAGCTTAGACCCTACACTTGTAAGAGTCAGTAGGGGACAGTGGGGTGGAGAGGAGAATAGAAGGGGAGTCCGTGGTTGGCACTCCTGACCCCACGGAGATTGGTGCTGTGAACTCTCACTCCCCAGTATAACAAAAGCTTGTACCGCCACGGGCCCACATGCCTATACGTCTGTCTGTCCACCCCGCTCCTCCCAGCAAGTACACAAATGCATGTACAGATGTGGGCTCAATAGCCCATATCTTCATCAGCCCAGTCCCTCCCAGTCGTTGACCCCACTCTGTACCTGTCTCCCCTCTCTGTACATGTTTCTCAACACCAGGAATTTCCAGTTTCAAACAACAAAGGATCATCTGGGGACCAGAGAGAGGTGCATCCCTTCTGACCAGCCCCCAGCCTCCACCCCTTGGCCCACATGATCAATGCCCTTCCAGGTTGTAAGTGGGGTGGGGGGAAATATCACGGACTCACCCCCGGCAGTGTCTTCTGTTCATGCAGTGCGCTCTGGGCCTTGAGGGCGGACTCTCGCTCGCAGTACGTTAGGAAAGCGCAGCCTGGAAAGGAAGGGTGGCAGCACGTTAGAAGTCAGATCCGGAGTCATGCCCGCCTCCTCCCATTCATCTCTCTTGGATGGCTGTGCCATCTCTTTGGTTTTCTCTCCGCCTTTATCCAACACACTTTCCTGGAGATCTCCCTTTCTCTTTCACTCACACATACACAAACCCCCGTCCCCAACCCCCACCACACACACACACCCGAGGGCCTATGCGCCCCACTGAAGACCGACCGATGCAGAACAGCTGTGTTTCTGCTAGCCCTCTACCATAGAATATCCATCCAGAGATGGTTGTGGGAGATGCAATTCTCATTCCCGGCCACAAAGGGGCTGCCGAGGCATAACCACTGTAGAAGGGGCTGCAAGGGCCACCCGGTTAATAATAATCAAGATGATGATAATAATAAGTGCAGGATTTTCAAGGATTAGATCAGACACAGCCCTTATCCCCCATTAGGCTCCCAGACCAAGTAGGAGAGAGAATGGGCATTGAATCCCCATTGTACAGATGAAGGTAGCTGAGGATCAGAGAGGTTAAGTTACTTGTCCAAGGTCACACAGCAGGCAAGTCTTGGAGATGGCATTAGAATTTAGATCTCCTGACTCCTAGGCCTGTGCCTGGATGTGCTTCCTGAGAGGCCCTGTTTTCTCCCAAGCCCAAGAAAGAAGTGGTCCCCAATGGGATCAATGCTCAAGTACAAAATGAAGGCAGTAATGGGGTTTTAGACTCCAGACTGGATTGTGTCTCTCTGATCTACTGCACTCTCCCAAACATCAAGAACAGTGCCTGAGCACAGTTAAGAGCTCAATAAATACCACTGAATGATCGTATTCATCGTCCTGTACATCTAAACCATCCTAGACAAACGAGGCTTTGGCTGGCTTTCACAGACCTCCCATAGTCCCTCACAGGGTCAAGCAAAGCCCCCTTGACTGGACTAGTTCTTTATGAACGACACCGAAGGGACCAATTTGGGGAGAAGTTCTTCACTAAGTGGTCTTTTAAAAGCATGTACAATTTCCCAGAGGGCAGGAGGAGAAGCTCACATAATGGATTACTAGAGAGAAGAGTTAAGAATGCCAGAAGATTTGAGAAGGGTTAAGTAGATCCACAGTTGAGGGGGCCTTTAAAACAGCTAGATGCACCCTGAGAATTGAGGGGAGGCTGGGACTGTGTGCGTGTGTGTGTGTGTTTGTATGTATATATGTGTGTTTGTGTGTAGTTCAGCCTATCAGTAGTTTGATCATTGATGAGGCAGCAGAACCTATTTAGGGATGCACTACTCACCCTGAACTGGGAAGGGCTAGAGAAAGTACCCTAAAAATAACCTGCCTCACCAACCCAAATCTGGCTCACCAGAGGATCAGGACTGATGAAATTTTGTGTGTGTGTGTGTGTGTGTGTGTGTGTCAATGGGGGCTTTACTACAAGATCCCCTCGCAGTCCTCAGTCTCGATCCTTGGCTACTGTGACTGTCCGTGGCCTCACTCCCACTGGTATTATCCATCCATCTGTGAGTGACCTCTTTTAGAGTGGCACCAGGTTCCTTTTCTCTCCGTGGGGCATCGCTGCCCCAACACCCATCCCAAAGGAAAGGAGAAAAGCCCAAGACGGATTAAAACAGGCTGCCTTTCCCCAAACATCCCTATAAAGATCTCTCCCGGGGCCACCCCATGGCCCAAAGCCTCAGCTGCTCCTGAGTTCCAGAAAAATGAGCTCCTAAAGTCCTTCTGAGTCATCTTATCCCTTCTGTCCAGGAGCAGGGTGAGGATGGGACATTTAAATCATCCCGATTCATCATGCATCTCAGAAGCAAACCAACCTCAAGGGGAAGAAATAAGCAGACCGGCTTAGAGCCAGGAGGATTTCTTCTTTTCCCCCTTCTAATTGAAAGAATTCATTTCTCCTTTTCAACTAGAAATTGATTTACTTTGGGGAGTCAGAGCGGGGGTGGGAAGATTTGGAATTGCCTCTTGGGAGATGTTTGCTGCTTTGTGTGGATTGTGACGTCAATAATTTCTTCCCTGGCCCCTCCCTGGCCTCTTCTTCACTACTCAGAGAGCAACTGTATGGGGACTGTAAGCTCACTATTGGCAGGGAACAAGTCTGCTAATGCTACTGTATTGTATACTCCCAAGTACCTAGTACGGGTCTCTGTACATAGTAAGTACTCAATAAATACCATTGATTGATTGATTGAAAGGAGAGAAAATAGAAAGGACAAGAAGACCCTGGGAAAGTGGAGGGGACACACCTCAACACCCCGGAAGGTGTCTCCCTCCACCTGGAAGTCTGTAGGTCAATTGGAGGAAGCAGCCTGATCTTATGCCCTGGTGCAGCTGAGAAAAATCTGACGCTGTTATAGCTGGTTCCGGGATCTTGAAAGGATTGAGATGAGTATTCCCGAAGTTGGACTGGCCCAACTGATCCCGCTCACTTTACCTGCTTATAGTTTCCTGCCTGACTTGCAGTGTGCCCAGCATGACCCAGAAGGGGGTCTGTGGTAATCATGGGGCTTATAGTGTGGCAGCTCCAGATAGAAGGGCAACTTGAATCTCATATCCTCACAACTTTTTCCCAATATCACAAGCCCTAAGAGGACAAGGGGAGGCCCATGTTGAATCAGATTTAGAAGTCTGGTCATACGGTCCTTCTTCCTGTGCTGCCTGGAGGGTTGTTGGATCCAGGCTCTGCTGCTTGTATTTAATAATAATAATAATGGTATTTGTTAAGCGCTTACTATGTGCCAAGCACTATTCTTAGCGCTGAGGTAGACGCAAGGTAATCAGGTTGTCCCACGTGGGCTCACGGTCAATCCCCCTTTTCCAGATGAGGTAACGGAGTCACAGAGAAGTTAAGTGACTTGCCCAGGGTCATACAGCAGACAAGTGGCCGAAGCAGGATTAGAACCCATGTCCTCTGAGTCCCAAGCTCATGCTTTTGCCACTAAGCCATGCTGCTTCTAGGTTCCTCTTTCTCCCTGGTCACAATAATAAAAGCCCCCTTGTACATCCCTCTAGCCAAGGATCATCCTTCTTCACTTCTTCCTTACCCTGCCAAGGGCAGCTATTCCCAACTGAGTGGAGTTAGGAGCTGGGAAACTCTAGGCAAGCTGGGAATTGCAGGCAGATTCATTTTCTTCTTCTCGCTTTCCCTCCATTTGCTTGGAGCCTGGGGAGCTCTGGAGACTCTTCTTTGGAGCCAGACCTACCCTGAAGTTCCCAGCCTATTACAGAGGCCACACCCCTCGTGCTCACTATTGTGTTTCCCCACCCCCTGATAGGGAACAGATGGATTGTTTGATCAAGTGTTCTAGGTGGTCAGGGAACATCTAGGAGGAGGAAAAAACAATTCCTGCCCTTAAGGAGATGATGTAATCTGCAAATCTACCTCAGTTCCAAGAGCATGAAAATAGACTGAGGTGGTTGATGGAATGGCATAAAGACAATAATTGTGGTATTTGTTAGGCACTTATGTGCCAAGCACTATTCTGAGTCCTGAGGTAGATATATTGCAATCAGAATGGGCAAAGTTCCTGTCTCACATGGGGCCACAGTTCAAAGTCAGGGGAAGGGGATGGCAGAGAAATTTTATCCCCATGTTATAGATGAAGAAACTGAGGCACAGAGAAGTTGTCACTTGCTCAGGTCACCCAGCCAGCAGTTGGTGGATCCAGGAGTACAACTCAGGTCTCCTGACTCCCAGTATTGTACTTTTTCCACCAGGCTGTGCTGCTTGTCATGACATCACCCATAAAGTGGGAGAATCAATCAGGGAAGGCCTCCTGGAAGAGCTGATATTTGATCAGGGCTTGAAGCAGGGGAGGGACCCGTTTTGGCAAAGCTAATGGAGGAAGGAGTTCCAGGCAGGCAGAAAGACAGAATCAATCAAGCAATTAATGGTATTTATCGAGCACTTACTGTGTGCAGAGCACTGTATTAAGCACTTCAGAGACTAAAAGATAAGAGAGTTGGTAGGCACATTTCGTGTCCACAACAACAGATATTAATAGAAATAAATGCATTAGGAATAAGTGCATAATTGCTGTGGGGCTGAGGGAGGGGTGAATAAGGGAGGAAATCCAAGTGTGATCCACAGAAGCAGTATATTAGGGTTCTATAAGGATTTTAACTTGAGTGGGGTGAAGAGCAAGATCCGATGTACAGCAGCAGAAGACACCAGGTGGTTAAGTAGCGTGCAGCTGACCAAGAGCCCTGAAGGGATTTTTGTTTGGACCAGAGTAACCGGTGGTGAGTGCCCCAACAAAACCACCCAAGAGGATTTTCCTCCCACCCTGTGACAGACTTTCCCTCTGACTCCAGCCAAAGACAACAGCAGGAGCAAGATGGGCAGGAGGCTTTTTTGCCTAACCCCTGGCTTCCCCAACAGCCTAGAAGTTCAAAGCAAGGCCAAGCTCAAGTTGAATTCCTGTGCTAAATCAGGACCTGAGAGCCCTGGTTTTGACCTAAAACTGCAGCAGCATCAGGGAAATCTCCCTTCAGTAGCGGAGCTGGATGAGATGATAGCGTCTAATTAGGCCCATCATCGTGCATTGTTAAGGGGAGAGACTAGCCGAGGGAAGTCTCCCAGAATGGGAACCTTGTGTTTCCTCTTGCGGTGATGGCCAGATGAGGTGCCGGGCCTCACAGTGCCTGCAATTTGGGTTCCGTCAGCGGCAACGCCCTCCTTCTGTTCTGACAGCGGCAACTCTCCTTCCGAGAGCTGTCACGGGCCAGAGTGGGGATTGGGAGCCAGCAGCCTGGCTTTTCCATGGATGTGGGATTCTTATTCCTCTTTCCTAAATATCATATAAAGGCCTCCTGGGGTAAAGAACCCCTCAGAACAGCACTGCTTTCAAAACAAGACACACGGGCCCAAACATTTCGAAAGGAACAAAAAAAAAAAAGGGAAATTTAATCAAAAATGAACAAGCTGCACATTCCTACATTCCTACTGGGTGTAGTGAAAGGGGCCGGGGATGGAGAGGCTCAGGGGAGGACCAAAAGAAAGAGAGAGAGAGAAAGAGCAGGAGAGGGAGGGAGAGCAACAGAAAGGCAGAGAGAGAGAGAGAAAGGAAGAGAGAGAGAGGCAGAGAGAGAAATAGGTAAAAGGGGCTGAAGGATAGAGAGGCTCAGGGGAGGGGAGAGACACAGAGAGAGAGAGAGAGAGAGAGAGAAAGATAAGATAAAGAGGGAGGAAGAGATACAAAGAGATAGAGACAGAGAGAAATAGAGCAGTGGGATGGAGGATGGAGAGAGTCAGAAGAGGACCAAAAGAAAAAAAAAAAGAGCGAGAAAGGGAGAAAAGGGGGGGGAGGGAGACAGAGACCTAGAGACAGAGAGAGACAAAGGCGGTAGAGACAGAGAGAAATGGGTAAAGACAAGTGGATAAAATGGCACAAAACTGATAAGAGAAAGATCAATAAAGGGAAGGAGAAAAAGAAAGAGTGAAAAAAGAACAGAGACAGCAAAGACAGAACACAGATGGAATGAGAAAGTGCCAGAGAGTCAGAGAGGGAGATAGAAAGAGATAGAGAGAGAGAGATGGGAAGAGATTGAGGCAGCCACCCAAAGTCTCCTTGTCAGTTTCCTATTGTACACATACTCTGAACCCTACAGAATGCCAGGGTTTTAAACTCCACAGAGATACTCTCACTGGGGAGAGGGATAGATTTGGAGTGGTCCGTGGGCTATTTTCCCAGAATTCTCATGGCAGGGATACCTCACTGGAAGCTTGATTTAGGAAAATCCAGTTATTTTTGAGGGTTGGGGAAGGGGAGGGTGCCCTCTCCCTCCCCATCGGGTGAAGAATGCTTTCTGCTTCCTCCCCAGCAGTTCTTCCTACATCATGGAGAAAGAGGCCCCTGTCAAGGAAGGGAGGTCTGAGTTGCATCCCAGGGGGAGGGTGAAGGGGGAAGATTCAGGGAGTGAAAACCCAGCTCAGTCACGAATCAGTGACAATCAAAACGTGTCGGTGACTCACTGATGATTTCCCCCAAATATTCTGCTCTGAACTCGGTGCCCTCTCCTGAACTTCCCAGAGCTCTAACTTAAATAATGACACTCTTTTAATAACTTTGACTCCTGCTGGAACAGGAGTGGAGGGTCGGGGCAGCCTTTGCCATTTTCACTGCAGACAGGTTAAGAGGCGGTGGACTTGAGGACACCTATCCTGGTGATAAGAGCTGTGAGACCCTAGTTGGCGTTTCCAATGGAGGCTTTCCTTGGAAATCCCGAAGAGGAGTATGAAAAACCTCTCTCTTTCTGATCTGGCTTAAGCCGAAACCTATATGGAGGCAGGGGATGGTTGAGCTGACCTCTCAAGAGCTCCATGACCTCTCTTCACCACACTGTTGGCCACCTGTGAACCGTTTGTCTAGAAGAAATTTATTCTTTCCACCATTCAAGGATGGATCTTGATATACATAAATCATGAGCATATATGATAATTACTTCTTTATATTAATGTCTGTCTCCCCACTGTAAATTGTAAGCTCACTGTGATCAGGAAACATGCCTATGAACTCTGTTGTATTGTACTCCCTCAAGTAGTTAGTACAGTGCTCTGCATACAGTAAATGGTTTATAAATATCATTGATTGAGATCCATTAGAGAAGCAGCATGGTCTAGTGGAAAGAGGACACGCCAGGGCTCTTTGTCACTTTCCTGCTGTGTGACCTTGGGCAAGTCACTTGACTTCTCTGGGCCTCAATTCCCTCATCTGCAAAATGGGGATTCAATACCTGTTCTCCTACTTAGACTCTGAGCCCCATATGAACCGAATTATACCATATCTTCTCCAGGGCTTAGGACACTACTTGGCACATAGTATGTGCTTTAAAAACATAAAATTATTAATATTATTATTATTGATTAATGTGGCTCATTTGGATTTTCCAATATTCTATCTCCAAGAGGACTACCACCTTTTAACTGGGGGTATCTTCCAGATGGTTCTCCTTTGGTCTTGGAAGCACCTGCTTCCAATCAATCATATTTCTTGAATGCTTACTATGTGAAGAGCACTGCACTAAGAGCTTGGAAGAGTAGAGTATAACAGAGTTGGTAGTCACTTTTCCTGCTCACAGTGAGCTTACAGTGTAGAGGGGGATGGAGATATTAACATAACTAAATAAATTACAGTTTTGTACACAACTGCTGTGGGGCTTGAGGGAGTGGTGGATAAAGGGAGTAAATCCAAGTGCAAGGGCGATGCAGAAGGGAGTGGGAGAGAGGAAATGGAGGCTTAGACAACACCTGGAAATTCTCAGCCAGCCCACCCTCACTCTGTTGGAAAGTTGGGGACCTCTAATGGGGTCCCCAGTGGAGGAGGCTTCCAAGAGAGAAGAGACAAAAGCAGATGTCTGTGAGTGAAAGAAAAGTGGGGAGGGGGAGGAAAACAAGCCGTGCTCTATTTTAGTTTGACTCTCAGGGGAAGGACATCACGTTACGCATGTCAACGGAAACACTAATTGCATCGAGAATCACTTTCCCAGCCCACGGATGTGGCCCCTGATTGGCTTATGTCAGCGGGGAGGAGAAGACCACCTGTCTTCCTGGGCTCCTCCAATTAGCTGGATCGGGGATCAGGAAGTTGCAAATAAATTGGACCAATTATCCCCCTCCCAAGCCATCCCTCCTTGCTCTGACTTGCCAACGCAAATCACCTCTCTTCTCTTCCATCACTGGATCTGTCTGCACATTCTGGTACTCATTGCTTGTGGGGGTAGGGCGATAGTCTGACTCTCTCACTAGATGGTAATCACCGTGGTGTTAAAGAATGGTGGGAGGAGGGGGTCTCCGATCATTGGGTGGGCTTGGGAAGAGCTGCAGAAATTATAGGGCCCAGAGGTAGAGCAGGTTGGCCCTTTGGCAAACCCTGCCAGCTTGAAGTTGCAGGCACTCATGGGGCAGCCTCTCATACACACCCCTGAAAATGGTTTTATGACATTTCTGGTGTGGATCATTTCTGGCCTGCTGGTGTCATGACTGCTTTCTTGGATGGCATGTGCCTAGGCCATGGTGGTCGGAACCAGGCAGGTCTGTAAGCGGACATTGCAGTTTTACGCATCCAATGCCTGTAACTGGAGTGCCTCCCTGCTTTTCCTCCACAAGTCACACTACTTTCTCGGTTTTTTTTTTCTTTTAAGGGTACTTGTAAAGTGCTTATTATGTGCCAGGCACTGTGCTAAATGTTGGGGTAGATAGAAGATAATCATGCTGGAACCAATTCATCTCCCACATGGAGCTCACAGCTTTAATCCCCATTTTACAGGTGAGGTAACTGAGGCACAGAGAAATTAAGTGACTTGACCACAGTCACAGAGCAGATAAGTGACAGTGCTGAGATTAGAACCCAGGTCCTCCGAGTCCCAGGCCTTTGCTCTTATCACTAGGCCACACTGCTTGGATAGAGCACGGACCTGGGAGTCAGCAAGTCATGGATTCTAATCTTGACTTTGCCACCTGTCTGCTGTGTGCCCTTGGGTGAGTCCCTTCACTTATCTGTGCCTCAGTCACCTCATCTGTAAAATGGGGATTGAAACTGTGAGCCCCATGTGGACAAGGACTGTGTACAACCTGATTTGCTGTATCCACCCCAGTTCTTAGAACAGTGACTGGCACACAGTAAGTGCTTTACCAAATCCCAATATTATTATTATTACAACTCCTCCAGGAATCTTTCCCAGATTAACCTTTCACATACTCCAGAATCCCTAGCCTTCATGAAGCTCTCTGTTCACACCATCTCATTTGTTTTATTTTCATGTTTCTTATATTTTATGCTTCTCCTCCACATGACCTTTCTCTCTCTGAATCAGTTAGTCAATGCTATTTATTGAGCACTCACTGGGTGCAGAACACAGTACAATACAAAAGAGATGGCAGACACTCCTCCATCAGGTCAATAAATCAATCAGTAAGAGGTATTTATTGTGTGCTAATTTATGTCAAGCACTGTACTAAGTACTTGAGAGAGTATAACACAAAATAATTGGTAGACTCAATCATTCATTCATTCATTCAGTTGTATTTATCCAACACTTACTGTGTGCAAAGCACTATAAGCAGCGCTTGGGAGAGTACAATATAACAATAAACAGACACATTCCCTGCCTACAGTGAACTGTCCACAAAGAGCTTACAACTTGGAAGGCGAGACAGTTATATGAATAAAGAAGCAGCATATCCTAGTGGAAAAAGTACCAGCCTGGAAGTCAGAGGACCTGGAATGTAATCTCATTCTGCTACTTGTCTGCTGTGTGACTTTGAGTAAGTCACTGAACTTCTCTGTACCTCAGTTATTTCATCTATAAAATGGAGATTAAGACTGTGAGCCCTACATTGGACAGAAACTGTGTCCAACCCGACTGTTTTAACTTGTATCTTTGTCAGAGCTTAGTACAGAGCCTGGCACATAGTAGTGCTTTAAGAAATACCATAAAAAAATAGATATGTACATAATTGCTGAAGGTTGAGTAGGGATGAATATCAAGTGCCCAGAGGGTACAGATCCAAGAGCATAGACCACATAGAAGAGAGAGGAAGTCATAGAAATGGGGGCTTAATCAGGGAAGAGCATGAGATCCTTGGATCCGTGATGACAAGGCCGAGTCTTGCCCTTGCTTGGTATCTCCCCTAGCATACACTTAAGTATCAGCTGTGTGACTTTGGGCAAGTCACTTAACTTCTCTGTGCCTCAGTTACCTCATCTGTAAAACAGGGATTAAGACTGTGAACCCCATGTGGGACAACCTGATTACTTTGTATCTTCCCAGAGCTTAGAACAGTGCTTGGCACATAGTAAGTGCTTAAGAAATATCACTATTATTATTATTACCTTTGGGCCTAGTGGACACAATAAATGATGTTGTCTACTGTCTGAGGTTTAGGCCAAGAGCATCTTCATGGAGTCCTGGACTGTTTCAGGATTGATAAGATTCTGAGTTTCAAGATATAGAGGCCAGGGGGCAGGCCCTTTCCCTTAATCTTCTGGGAAATAGATTAGACCAACCAACCAACCAATCAATCCAAGAGTTCCTGCACTTAGATGGGTCTCACTGAGCATGTGCAGGCAAATAATTGAGTACCTCCATTGTGGGAATATCTGCATTTACAGGGGAGAGACAAGGCAGGGCAGAACCACCAATTACCTAAAAGCTCCAAACCAAGAGTTGTGATGGTTTATTGATTTTGGAATTCATTTTCTTCTCCTTTCCCCGTTCCTCTTTCACAGACACTAGGGTACCCAAAAGATGGAGAGCAGGAGTGAGGCAGGGTGGGAAAAAGAAATCAGAGGCCAGTTAACCCACAACTCGGATAATTGGCCTCTAAAAATCTGGACTTGACAGGACCTATGAGAAGTAATTACATACAGTGCCTATCTATCCCTTGGGTGCATCAGTGCTGTGACAAGTGCTACTTAGCATGAAAAGAGGATCGTGGAGCATTGGAAAGCTAAAGACAGCTACAGGCTGGGACATTCAGCAGGAGGGATGTTGAGTCTATCCTAAGCTCGCACCCCCGTCTAACCTGTCCCACTCATCTCCTCTGCTTCCCCCCAAATGGGTATTAGGACTGTGAACCCCAATGGGGACATGGACTGTATCCAACCTGATTACTTTGTATCTACCCCAGAGCTTAGAATAGTGCCTGACACACAAGCATTTTAACAAATACCATAAAAAAATAGGGGGAGGACAGTGTCAGGGGGAAGAGAGGGGAGGAGAGGAGAAGGATTGGCTGGGGGGGGCCTATGTCACCATGGACATCAAACTGCCTAATTGCCGTTTCCAACTGCAATGGATGATCCAGCTAAAATCAGTGGGGTGTTGATATATACTCTTCAGTCCAGAAAAGCTTTCTTCGATTTCTTAACCTGGCATTTCTTGTGCGATCAAGTTAGAACTCAAGGGAATTCAATGTTTTCATTTGTTTACAATCTCTGAAGGGAGGGAGGGAGTGGGAGACACAGAGTGGAAAATACAGAGAGAGACAGTGAGGGGATAGAAAGAGAGGGAGAGGCAGAGACAGAGTGGGAGAGACAGAGAGGAACCTAGGGAGGGATGGGAAGAGAGTGAGAACACGGTGGGAGATAGAGTTTGGGTGACGAAGAGAGGAGGGAAAGATGAGAGGGATAGGGAGAGGAGAAGTTGTAAAGGAAAGGGAGAGAAGGAAAAAGAAGAAAGCAGAAAGAGAGGGTAGGCCAGGTCAAGGCAGTTAGAGAAAGAAAATAAAATATTTGTTTGGTTTTCCTTCTCTCCTCTTAATCCTCTTCTTACCTAAACTTGTTGCGGTGTGACTCCAGAGAAGATGGGCTCAGAATTTGGAGGAAATGGAGGAATACAAATCTCTGACAGCATCCAGTTTCCTACCAGATTTCTCACAGTGTTGATTAACATCTGAAACATCATCATTTCTTTCTTTTAGTATCACTGGGAATAAACACTTGAGTGTTCTGTCTCTACAGAAGGTGGATCACTGGGGTCTTCAATTTTCCTTGTCCTCATCATCTGATCTGGCTAAGTTGAAAATGGGGAGATCTGAGACTACCTTTGGATTTGAAAGAATTAATGAACCAGGAGACTGAGGCAGTGTGTCCTAGTGGAAAGAGCATGGACCTGAGAGTCTCCTGACCTGTGTTCTAACCCCAGCTCCATCAGTTGGCTACTTGATGACCTTGGGCAAATTATTTAAATGCACAGGACCTCAGCTTCCTCATCTGTAAAATGGGTATAAAATAGTAGTTCTCCCTCCCTGTGAGCCTCATGTGGACTAGACCGAGTACAATCTGTTTATGTTATGTCTACCCCATGAAGTAAGCCCTTAATAAATATCATTATCATTATTCCTATGGTGAAGTGAACTGTTAGAAATTAGCTTGACCCTGATCTCCCTTGAGCTATTTACATTCCTGAAATCTCACTCTCCACCAAGAAGCCTTCCTGGGCTAATGGGGAGATAGATGTATCCAAAATTCCACTGACTCTTCTTGCATGCCTTCTGGAAGTCAGAAAGTCCTGGGTTCTAAATCCCAGCTCCCCCAGTAGTCCAACATGTGATCTCAGACAAGTCACTTAACTTCCTTAACTTCTCTTCACTTCAGTTACCTCATCTGTAAAATGATTGTGATCTCTATCTACCCCTGTATTTAGTGCAGGGCCTGGCACATAGTAAGCGCTTAACAAATAGCAAAAAATACCAAACACAAGAAACATGCTCTCAAAATTGCTGCTTCATCCACCAGTGGCACTTTTCTGACTGAATATGCAATGTTCCTTTGCCATTCATGTAATTTATCTGCTGGTCAAGGTTTGTCCAGACTCAATGTCCTTCATAAGTCTGTACTCCTCCATGGTGCCTGCATTAGAGTCTACTTTCCTGAAGGACTATGACCATGTGGGTGACTTTTCAGGATCTAGAAAAGTTTCACATACAGAGAGGTGACCCAATGAAGCTTAGAGACCTACATATAGCCCGCTGTTAAATGGTAGCCTGTGAAAAAGGGTTATTTCCCTTTTCAGCTGATTGCTTCAGGGAGCCTTAAACAGTTATAGCTTTTTTTCAAAAGTACTCAGGTCTGAATCAACAAAACATGTGAGTGCTGCCACTTTTCAAAACTGATATAACTATCTATTCTTCAAGTCCTTTATGTGGTAGTCAGCCAAAAGTAGATTGCAGCATATTCTGCCGTTGATGATGACGGTTATGATAATGATGATGATGGTGAAGATGATGAAAATAAATGTGAAAACTGGTTTATGGATTAAAAATTTCCCAAATCCTTTAGCTATGGTCAGGGATGACAGTTCTTTGATGAATATTTAGAGGGAAAGTTTAGGGATATCATCAGGTTAAAGACGAGTTGGGATAAATTCCTGGATGTTAGGTACATATTGAAGATGTAGAGACAAGTTAGGGATATTGAATGGCCTATATCTAACCATGTGTGCCTTCAAGGGTCTTGTTGCTTGAACAGGATGCACAACACTAGACTGGCTGGACTACTAGCCTGACCTAATATGGTGTGTCCTATGCCCTCTCTCATGTTTAGGCAGAAGGCCCATAAATCTGGCCTAATGGAAAGAGCACGGGGCTGGGAATCAGAAGGGCCTGGGTTCTAATCCCAGTTCTACCACTAGTCTACTGTGTGATCTTAGGTAAATCACTTCATTTCTCTGTGCCTCAGTTGTTTCATCTTTAAAATAGGGATTAAGATTGTGAACCCCAATGGGACATGGATTGTGTCCAACCTGATTAGTGTATATCTATCTCTGTGCTTAACAGAGTCCTGGCACTTAGTATGTACTTAGAAAATATCTCAAAAAAAACCCCATTAGAGTGATGCCCTAGCTAAAAAAAGAATCTTCATGTACATAATGGTTTAAATTTTTCACATTCTAGTCACCAACAATTAAATCGTCAACATGCTGAGAGTCAGCCAAGTGACACTTTGCCTCAGTTTCCCTTCTTAGGAGAGACTAGTCCTGCCAGATAAAACATTCCCAACACACCTTGATCCCCAGTTCTTAAGGAATTGCCTACTCCCCATTATGTTTTAAGGGCCTGCTTCAGCATTGGGTGAGATCATGTGAATTCCCCCACAGAAGATATATTACGACTCCCAGAGCAACTACAGGGTATTCGCCAAGTCAAAAATCTAACTTCACCAGAGAGATTAGAGTAGGAAGAGGAACTGCTGGAATCAACCTTATGTGATAACTTTGAAAAGGAGGCTTAAGCAAAATGGAAAAATTATCCCTCACAAACAGGATGAAATTCATTAGCGAAGTACAAAGTAAGTAAAAAGGTAAGAAAAATAAGGAGCATAAATCCAGGATGGGGGAAAACTGACTAAATGTAAGCAGTACAGAAAAAAAAGGAAAACACCTGAGGGCCAGAGTGGACCACAAGCTGAGTATGAGAGAGCAATGGTGCCCTATTCTAAAATCAATATGGCACTGGGATGTAATGGCAGAGAGATGTCATGAAAGGGAAGGGGTAAAAGCCTGATAATCAATCCTTTGCACTGACTGAGCACTTACTGTTCATTCATTCAACAGTATTTAATGAGTACATACTGTGTGCAAAGCACTGTACTAAGCACTTGGGAGACAAAATTTAACACTATACTAAGCACTTGAGAGAATACAACAGTATAACAGACACATTCCCTGCCCACATCAAACTTACAATCTAGATACAGTTTGATACCATCTGCATTAGTCAGGCACTTAGAGAATGAGGTCCACAGACATTTTCTCCATCCCAGGAGACCTTTCAGGAATTGAAATACATCTGTCATTCATATTTATTGAGCGCTTACTGTGTGCAGAGCACTGTACTAAGAGCTTGGAAAGTGTAATTCAGCAATAAAGAGGGACAATCCTGTCCCACAACGGGCTTACAGTTTAGAAGGGGTGAGACAGAGACATCAAAACAAGTAAACAGGCAACAATAGCATCAATATAAGTAAATAAAATTATAGATATATCCACATCAAAACAAGTAAATTGGGTATTAATATAAATAGAATTATAGATATGTGTAATATATATATACACAATTGCTGTGGGGCGGGGAGAGGGGGTAAAGCATAGGGAGAGTGGTGGGGTGATAAGGAGCAGAGGGGGAGTGGAGGAAAAGGGGGTCTTAGTCTGGGAAGGCCTCTTGGAGGAGGTGAGCCTTCAGTAGGGCTTTGAAGGGAGGAAGTGTGATTGGTGATTTGAGGAGGGAAAAATATGGAATGCTTCATGAATTTGTGTGTCGTCCTTGCACAGGATGTACTGCAAGAGTTAGTTACTGTCTGACTGGATCAGGGGCAATGACCAGTTGACCTCTAGGGGTTCCCTCCCAGTTCTAGGATTCTTGGATATTCCATCAGATGCTTAGAAGAGAAAGGGTCTTATCAAGGAGAACTGGCACTCTTTAAGGTTACATGAAGAGGGAGGGTGAAAAGAAAAAACACTTTCCTAAGCTCCCCGAAGAGGAAAACCACAGATGGTTCTTTAAAAATGAAATTAGCACTGTATTTTAATAAAATTTGAAGCAATAATTACCTCCCTCCTATCCCAGGCACTCAAGGCTGTTGTGGCTTCTCAAAGCAAGGACTGCAGCCCAACGCACACACACACACACACACACACACAGATGCTCTCATCCCCACCCATCTACACCTCACATCCCGTTACATACGCTCATGCACCTACACATACAAACACACAACCACCTCCCTACATAGAGACACACAAGGACACATATTCCACTCCCATATCTGCTCCTAGCCCTTCCCCTCTCCAGCTTTCTCTGCACTGTTGGATTGGGCAAATGAGAGTTCCACTCCTTTCCTGTCCTTAGACGAATCCAGCAATGGGAAAGGAGTGGAAGTCCATCCAATCCAAGAGGGAGTGAGACTGGAATATGTGTCTGTTTGTTTCTGTGTGTTGGGAGACGGACATCTCTCTCTTTGCCTCAGCAACCCCTATCTGGAAGATGGAGATAGAATATCCCTCTGTCAGTACTGGAGCTCCCTGAAGAATGAGAGGCTGATTTAGACAGGGCCAGTACAGTGCTCTGACCTCTCCTGAGACAGAAGATTTTTATAAACCTAGGATATCACTGGCTGCCAGGAGGGTGACAGCTAGCTCATCAGCAGAGACGACCTTTTCAGAACAAAATGGCTTTTCTTGCCCCTCCAAGCCCACAAACACAGGCGAGCTTTTAATTCAAACTTGCCGTAAACTTCTCCCTCTACCAGGACAGGGGCCTTTGACATGTCACGATGGGCGGTTCACAGCTAAACACATCCTGATGGATGGAAAGTGGCAGCGCGGAGCTTCATTTTTCAATCATGGAACACTTTTGTGAACCAAATTTCTTCCAATATGGCCAAGGCCCTGCACCTTGCATCCCACGTTACTACCTGGAGGTTAGACCTGGGCACGGTAGGGAGACACCAGCTTTCCCAGACAGGAAGAGAAGCGAGAGAAAGGTTGGAGAAGAGCATTGGAAAAATGGACTATGGAACAGAAGAAGGAACAAAACAGGGATGTGGAGAGGGAAGGCGGGGAGGGACAGAGAGAGGGGACAAGGAGTCAGGGATGGTTGAAGTGTGTGTGTTGGGGGTGGGGGAGGGCAGGATGCTGAACTCCATTGTTAGCTCCTTGAGTGCAGGAATTATGTCCCCTAACTCTACTGTAATAATAATGAATAATTATGGTATTTCTTAAACACTTACTATGTGCCAAGCACTGTTCTAAGCACTGGGGTAGGTACAAGGTAATCAGGTTGTCCCATGTGGGGCTCACAGTCTTAATCCCCATTTTACAGATGAGGTAACTGAGGCACAGAGAAGCTAAGTGACTTGCCCAAGGTCACACAGCAGACAAGTGGCAGGGCCGGGATTAGAACCCACATCCTTTGACTCACAAGCCATGCTCTTTCCACCAAGCCATCCTGTTTCACAGTACCCTGATCAATAAATATAGTAGTAATAATAGCATTGATTAATGCTTAATATGGGCAGAGCACTGGGAAACAGTATACTAGTAGGAATTACACATGACCCATCCCTAGAGGGCTTCAGACTCTATGAATTATGAACAATCTATAAAATATATAAAAAGGGACCCTATCCTATCTGAAATAGGGACCCTATCAATCAATGGTATTTATTGAGCACTTATTTTGTGCAGAACATAAGACTAAGTGCTTGGGAGAGTACAATAAAACAGAGTTGGTAGACATGTTCCCTGCCCAAAACAAGCTTAAAGTCTAGAAAGGGAGACAGACATTAATATATATAAGTAAATTGTTGCTATCTACATAAGTGCTGTGGGGCTTAAGGGAGGGGTGAATAAAGGGAGCAAACTCAAGTGCAAAGGTGACACAGAAGGGAGTGGGAAAAGAGGAGATGAGGATCTAGTCAGGGAAGGCCTCTTGGACCCTATAACAATAGAGAAGATGGCAGTGCCTAGCACCTTCTCCATCCTGTAAGAGAACAGACTACTGGGCTTGATGTGGCCCCACCCCTGCAGACTCCTCTGGTCTGGGCTCCATCTGGGACATCTGGCTTGGCGCCCCAACTTCCCCTAGGACTGGACACCACCCTGCTCTACTCCAGATGGAGAGTACTGCTTTGGGCAAACTCCCAACCCCTCGTTCTGGCTCCCTCCATCCTGAAGCCCCTATCCTCTAAACTGTAAGCTCCAGTTGGGCATGGGGATGTGCCTACCAACATTGTTATATGGTACTCTCCTAAGCACTTAGAACAGTGCTCTGCACACAGTAAGCATTCAATAAATAGCATTGATTGATTGAAAGGGGGGAAAACTCATCCCTGAATAGGAAGAGAGGGAGAGGGGGAAGGGAAAGAATCAGGAAAGAATGCAGGTTTGGGGCAGGAAGAGAAGCAGCGTGGCCTGTGAGAAACAGTAAGGCCTAGTGGAAAGAACATGGACCTGGGAATCAGAAGGACCTGGGTTCCTATCCCAGCTCTGCCAGTTGTATGCTGTGTGACCTTCGCTAAGTCACTTAGCTTCTCTGTGCCTCAGTTCCCTTATCTGTAAAATGGGGATTAAAACTGTGAACCCTATGTGGGACATGGACTGTGTCCAACTTAATTAGCCTGTATCTAACCTAGCACTTATTACAGTGCATGGCTCCTAGTAAGCGCTTAACAAATACCATAAAAAAAGTAAAAGGGATGAATGTGGGAAGAGGGACAAGCAGGACCATGGTTACCCTGTGAGACCAGAGAGCTTATTAGACCATAAGCTCACTGCAGGCAGGGAAAGGTTCTACCAACTCTGTTGCACTGTACTGTCCCAAGTGCTTGGTTCTGTGCTCTGCACATAATAAGCACTCGATATTGTTGATTGATCGTTGACTCAAGAAGCACAGAGCTTCCATGGAAAGGGGACATGCCACTGAACTCTGGAAGGAAATGTGGATGCAAACTTCTGCTCAACTGGAAACCAAGACAGGAGAAGTATTTGTGAGGAAATCTTTACCATATACAAAGCTTTTGTGTCTTGGGTCTAAAAGGCTTTTGTCAGCTTGAAATCAAGGAAGTACAATTTCCTGATGAAGACAGAGCAGGAATTAAAGTGTATGGTGTAATCACCATTGGAAGGAAAGATCTGGATCACTTTTTCTTCCTTAATTGAATTATAGAATTAACAGAGGGAATGCAGCAGATGCAATATCTGGACTTTAATAAAGGTTTGGACCCATCATGCCTTATGAAATCGAACTGGGGGAGATATAATCCAGACTGAAAAGCCTGACCCAGGCAGAATGTGGGGCGGAGGGGGGCAGGGTTCAGGAGGGCAGAGGAGAAAAGGCACAGAGAGGTACTGAAGAATAAACATCAACACTGGGAAGGAAGGGGAAATCTAGCTAATACCCAACTGCTTCAGTCTCTCTCTGTCTCCTATGGGGCAGAGATGGGCTGCAATGCTAGTGGGAGGGATTTCCGTGGGTGGAAGAAAGGACATACCTCCTCTGGAGGTGATCAAGCCGCAGAATAACTGCCTGAGGGAGGTGGGGTTGAGGAGTGTTGCCTGTGGCCCGCCTGGAGGTAGGGACATAGAAACGATGACCTCTGGAGGTCACAACCAGCAGAAGTAGCCTAAGACTAGACTATGAGGAAAACTCTCAGTCGTTCTTCACTTGAATATCTCACCGAGTTTCCTATTCCAAATGGCAGTCTGACATTTCAAGGGAATGGCAGGGACAGTTTGGGAGGTTCAAGGAGGAAAGAACTAATCAATCCAAGAACAGGGAAACATCAAAGATACATCAAAGCAAATGTGTCAAAATGCCATTGTCCCACCAAATAGCACTTCATTTTTCCTGTCTCAACAGTGCTGAGGGGTGCTGATTCATTGAAGTTCAAGTGTTTAGTACAGTGCTCTGCACACAGTAAGTGCTCAATAAATATGATTGATTGAGTGGGGATTCGGTCTCCCTGCTTTCTTCTCGCAGTTTGTGTGCCTGTCTTGCCCCCTCTAAACACCACCCATCTTGAATCTACCCGAGTACTTAGTGCGATGGGGTATGAGGAGCAGCGTGGCTTAGTGAAAAGATCTCAGGCCTGGGAGTCAGAGGAAGCTGGATCCTAAACCCGGTTCTACCACTAGTCTGTTGTGTAACCTTGGGCAAGACATTTAACTTCTCTGTGCCCCAGTTACCTCATCTGTAAAATGTGGATTAACTCCTACTCCCTCCTACTTAGACTGGGAGCCCCATGTGGGACAGAGTCTGTGTACAACCTGATTAACTTGTATCTACCCCAGAACAAAGAACAGTGCTGGTCATAAAAGTGCTTAACAAGTACCATTATTCTTATTTTTAGTTTGGCATCTTGGGGTAGGAAAGTCTGAAGTCATGCAGCCAGGGTATTTTTATTTTTTTTAAGATTAGGTTCTGTTGAGGGCTTCTTGATTGATTTATGTGGGTTCTGGCAGCTCTCAAGACTGTAAGCTCTAGATTGTAGAATGTAATTTCATTGTGGGCAGGGAATATGTGTGTTTATTGTTGTATTGTACTCTCCCAAGTGCCTAGTAACACAGTAAGCACTCAAAAAGTATGACTGAATAAAGATGGCTTGGCCTTCGGGAACAGTCCTGAGACCCTCCCTCCACTTTGGGCACCCAACTACTTGGGGGACTGGCTGGAAAGCTTGAGGTTCTTTCTGTCCATTTGGAGAATTCAAGGAGGAAAGAGTCGGTCAGTCTCAGGAATTGGACCCTCTGTAGAATCATCCAAGCAGAATGTAAGAAAGCGGACACTGGGTTTCCAGCATAAATGGATAGAGAAAGAATTAGCCATTGATCTGAAAACATGCACCCAACAATAGCAACAGTATTATTTAAGCACTTAACTATCTGCCAAGTACTGGGGTAGATGCAAGATAATCAGACCAGACTCAGTCACTTTTGCACTGGAGCTTGCAGTGGAAAAGGGAGGGATAGCTGGTATTTTATTCAAATTTTGCAGATGAGAAAACTGAGGCACAAACTCTCCCAAGGACCCCAGGTACATACAGTGGGTGGAGAAGAGAAACAGGCAATAATATGAAGGCGCCCTAAGTCATTTTAGCCATCCTCCTGCCATTTGGGCAGGAGCACATCAAAACTCTCTTCAAAAGAGGAAATGTCTCTTCGACACTTTGAGTCCACTCCATGGAGATAGATCTTTCTTTTAGTCCCCTTCCCTCTAGTACTCCACTATTCTTGCTACTGGGAAATTCCTTCCTGTGTCTAACCTTAATCATGTAAGCGGCAGTTGGAGATAATTTCTTTTGGAACTCAACAGTAAAGAGAAACGCCAAGAGTCTTTGCCGACTGCAGCCCTGCTCAGCATTTTTTTAGGGTATTTGTTTTTAAAAAAATTATGTGTAAAGCACTATATTAATAGCTGGGGTAGATACAAGCTAATCAGGTTGGACACACTCTCTGTCCCACATGGGGCTCACAGTCTCAATCCCCATTTGCACAGAGAAGCTAAGTGACTTGCCTGAGGTCACACAGCAGAAATATGGCCCAGCTGGGATTAGAAGCTAGGTCCTTCTGACTCACAGGCCTGGTCTCTATCCATTAGACAACACTGCTTCTTAGCGTTGCCCAAGGCCTCATTGATCTTGGTGGTGCTTTGGGCACAAATGAATGAGTGATTCCTGAACAAGTTTCCTCCTCTGCCTTCACCTTGTGTGGTACAATCTGAGCAGGCTGTGTCAGTGTCAACTTCTGCTTTGGGCTGTTAGTTCTTCATTCTCTTTCTTTCTTTGGAGGCAGTGTGGTCTAGCGGAAAGAGCATGGGCCTGGAAGTCAGAAGACCTGGGTCTAATCCCACCTCCACCACTTGTCTGCTGTGTGACCTTGGGGAAATCAGTTCTTCAGCCCTCTGTGCCTCAGTTCCCTCAACAACAAATGGGGATTCAATAACTGTTCTTCCTCCTACTTAACTATGAGCAACACATGGGACTTCATTATCTTGTATCTACTCCAGTGCTTGGCACAGAGTAAGCACTTAAATACCATTATTGTAATTATTATTAGTGTTATCATTTCTCCCAGGAGTCCAGGAGTTTCCTGTCTCTCAATAGAGTGTCCTGCAGTCAATCAGTGGTATGTGATGAGTACATCCTCTGTACTAATTCCTTGGACCAGTACAACATAACAGACTTAGTAGAAATGACCCCTGTCTTCAAGGAGCTTGCAGTCAGGTAGGGGAGACCGACATCAAAATAAATTACAGATAGGAATAGCAACAGAATATAAGGATATGTTCAAAAGTGCAGCGGGTGTGAGGGTAGGGTGAAAATCCTAGGAGTTATGGACGCAAGTGCGGAGGTGATGCAGAGTGGAGTGGTGGGAGTGGTGAGAGATTAGTCAGGGAAAACTTCCTGGAGGTGATGCAATTTTAGATGGGGAGGTTGGAGGCCTAGCGAATTTGAAGGGAGAAGGAGTTCCAGACTGGAGGGAGGTTGTGAGGAAGGGGATGATCGTGAGAAAGATAAGATTGAGGTAAGGTAAGTAGGCTGGTGTTAGAGTGAAGTGCTATAGTAGGAAAGACGGGGTTATAGTGGGAAAGAAGTGAGAATGGGCAGGACCAATAGAGCTGGATGAGAGCCTTAAATCCAACAAGCACAATTCCTGCCTTTGAGGAGCTCAGAGTTGATGTGATTCCTGCCCTCAGGGATCTTAGTACCTATTTGTGAAAACCAACACTGACACTAGGAGAATCAATCTATCAATAGTCTTTATTGAACACTTACTGTTTATAGAGCACTGTGCTAAGCACTTGGGAGAGTACAATATAATAGAGTTGGTAAAATATGTTCCCAGCCCACCATGAGCTTACAATCTAGGGGAGAAAGCAATTGGATTATAAAGATATGCTTATAAGTGCTACAGGGAATTTTGGGTATAAGGGTACTTGGCAGGGAAGTGTCAAAGAGGCAGTTGGAAAATATAAATTGGGGAAGGCCTCAGTGAAATAATGCAATTTCAGAAGGACTTCAAAGAAACATGATGTAGTGGATAGGGCATGGGTCTGGGAGTTAGGTCATGGGTTCTAATCCTGGCTCCGCCACCTGTCTGCTGTGTGACCTTGGGCTAGTCACTTAACTTCTCTGTGCCTCAGTTATCTCATCTGCAAAATGGGGATTGAGTCTGTGACCTCCAAATGGGACAGGGACTGTGTCTTATCCGATGTGCTCATATCCAACCCAGCACTTAGTACAGTGCCTGGTACACAGCAAGTACTTAAATACCATCATTATCATTATTATGCAGTGAACTGTAATCTGACAGATTTGAAGGGGCAGATTCCAGGCAGAGAGTCCGTGGCAGGTGAGATGAGAATCATTATTAAGAAACTACGTAGGTTGAATAAAGGAGATGGGGTCAGAGACCTCACTTCTGTTTTGGGTTTGTTTTTTTTTAAAATGGTATTTCTTAAATGCTTACTATGTAAAGCACTCTTCTAAGTGCTGGGGTAGTTACAAGTTGATTAGGTCAGATGCAGTCTCTGTCCCATGAGGGGCTCACGGTCTAAGTAGGAGGAAGAACAGTTATGGAATCCCCACTCTGCAGTTGAGGAAACAGGCCCAGATAAATTAGGTGAGTTGCTCAAGGTCACACAGCAGGCAAGTGTTGAAACTGGGATTAGAAGCCAGGTCCTCTTTCTCCCAGGCCTGGGTTTTATCCAGTAAACAATGCTGATTGACTCAACCATGCTATCTCAGCAGGAAAGGGGTAGGAGAATGCCATAATTCCCATTATACAGCCCAATCTCTCAGTCAGGAAAATGGGAAAGACAATTCTGAACTTCAGAAAGTCCTCTTAAGAATGAACCCATTTTCTCTGAAGGGAACATCCGAGGAAGGAGTGTGCTGCAACAGTAAGGGAGGGAGTTAACACCCTATAGGAGTTAGGAAAAGTCAATAGTCCCAGCAGGAGAGCCCAGCCATAGGCTAGGGAGAAATCAGTGGAAGGAGGAGGGCTTTAAAATCCATCTTTCTCATCCTTCAGTTCCCATCTCTGGGACCAGACTGACTAAGGAATCCACACCATTTGACCTTTCTCCCAGCCTCCTGGGTCTTCACTCAGATTGTAGCACAGGCATTAATAATCCAGGAATTGTCCGTGATAGAAAAACGAACTGAAGAAATCCTCCCTGACCCAGACGTCCACATAGACAATTATTTTCATCAGTCCTGACACTCCTCTGTGTAATTTAATCCTCCTACAAAAGATCTCAGGAGGAAGATTCCCATGTAATATAGCTCTACCTCTCATCAATCGGGCCAGTTTCATGATAGAGAGGTTTCCCTCTTCCTTGCTACAAAGCAAAAAGTTGGCTGACACTCTCCCTTGGAGTGCTGGGGAAGGGTGCATTTATGGGTGGGGGGAGTGTCTACCTGATGGGGCTAGAGAGAGCTGCAGCCATTTCCCTCCTCTCTCTGCTTGTGCCTCTAGAAAGCTTTGCAGAATCCGTCCTCTGTCCCATGCTACAGCCCAAGATTATTAAGATCCTCTCTCCCTCCCTCCACTTTCTCTGGTCCACAGTGTGTTTCTACCTGTATTTACTTATCTCTGTGTCTACTCCATCTTCCCCACTAAATGGTGAGTTTTCTGAGAGTGAAGACCACACCTAGTAGACACCCTAAAATGTCTGTGTACCCCAGAGCCAGGGAATAAAGATCTTTACACAGCCCCACCAACCTTCCATTAATAACTGTAGACAAAGCCTGCTAGCACATATGTGGGGAGTCAAAACTTATTTTTTTCTGGGTGCCATAAGAAACAGAGATGATGAAATTTTTTAGATTTTTTTTCAGTGGTATTTGTTATGTGTCAGGCACTGTATTAAGCGTTTGAGTAAATACAAGCTAATTGGATAGGACACAGTGTCTTTCCCCCACTGGGCTCACAGTCTTAATCCATAGTTTACAAATGAGGTACCTGAGGCAAAGAAATTAATAATAATAATAATTATTATTTTGGTATTTATAAAGTAGTTACTATTTGCCAGGCACTGTAATAAGTGCTGGGGTAGAAACAAGTAAATCAGGTTGGACACAGTCCCCGTCCTACCTGGGGCTCACAGTTTCAATCCCCATTTTACAGAATGAGGTAACTGAGGCACAGAGAAGTAAAGTGACTTGCCCAGGGTCACAGAGCAGTCAAGTGGCAGAACTGGGATTAGAACCCAAGTCCTTCTGACTCCCAGGCCCATGTTCTATCCACTAGGCCATGCTGCTTCTAGGGCAATAGGGGTCCACAGGCAAGAGAAATGGGGTCCACAGGCCCGGGCTTGAGTTTAAATTCAAGTAAACCAATTCCAATATATCTAGCAAGGTTTCCTGGGCCTACCATTCATTTGCGGTGTGAGTGGCTTGCAGTGAGGATGCATGTTCTATTATGCAGGAATAACTGAGCAGTGAAAAACCAGGCAGGGCCTCTTCCCTTGAGCTGCCCTGGAAAATGGGAGTTGTAGGTGGTCTCATGGCATCGCAGGCAACAAGCTGGGGTGTGATCAGACTAGAGAAATCAATACCCACCACCCACTACAGGAGTAGGTAGTAACTTATGCATTAGCTTAATGGACTCCTGTGCTTAGGGCTGCTTTCCTCTGGCCGATTAATGACAGCAGGGAGGAATAAGGGCACTCATTTTAATCTAACGTCAGTCAACATGAGACAAGTAATGAACCTGGACATCAGACATTATTCTCAATAATTGCTTTTTGCTTAAAGACCTCACTGGGGCTATTCTGAGACTGCTGGCAAGAGTAGGTACTATTATTGATAGGTGACGAGGAAATATTGTTTACAGTGGGCAAGGAAGCTCGTTGCTGTAAGGGCTGATACATTAAGGTTTGAGAGTCTTGGTTCTGCCCCCGACCTTCTGGGTGCCCTGGGACCAGCCCCTTGACTTCTCTGGGCTTTTGATAAACTACATACTATAAATTATTTGTTTATAATTTAAGAAAGGCAGGGAAAGTGCCTACCAACTTTTGTAACAACAGTAATAATTGTGGCATTTGTTAAGTGTTTACTATGTGCCAGGTACTGTTCTAAGCACTGGAGTGGATCCAAGCAAATCGGGTTGGGTACAGCCCCTGTTCCACACAGGGCTCACAGGCTTAAATCCCCATTTTGCAGATGAGGTAACAGACATAGTGAAGTTTAGTGACTTGCCCAAGGTCACACAGCAGACAAGTGGTGGAGCTGGGAATAAAAACTAGGTCCTTCTGACTCCCAGGACTGTGTTCTCTCCACTAGGCTACGTTTCAACTCTAGAACTGTACTATGCCAAATTCTGCACACAGTAAGCACTCAAATACCACTGCTACTGCTGCTGATCAGGCATATTTATTGAGCACTTTCTACGTGCAGAGCACTGTATTACGTGCTTGGGACTGCACAATATAAACAGAATTAGCAGACGCATTCCCTATCCACGACAAGCTTACTGATGAGTCCCCAACTGCAGAATAGAGAGAATTCTCTTGACTCCTCCTGGATCCTTCCTGCACTGAATGGGAATGGTTGGGAAGTGCTTTGGGGAATTTAGCACTGCAGAAAGCCTGGGTGGGATAAAAATTGTCACATTTGTTAAGCACTTACTCTGTGCCAAACACTGTACTGAGCACTGGAGTAGATATGACATGAGGTCCCACATAGAACCCATAGGTTAAGAGGGAGAAGAGATATTGAATGCCCATTTTGCAAATGAGGGAACCTGCACTGAGTCCTCTGACTCCCAGTCAATCCATCAATTGTATTTTAGTGCTTACTGTGCGCAGAGTACTGCACTAAGTAAGCACTTCAGAGAGTAAAATATAACAAGAGCTGGTAGACACATTCCCTACCCAAAGTGCTTATGCTCCAGAGGGGGAGACAGACAATAATATGAATAAATTATGGATATGTATGTAAGTGCTGTGGAGCTGAGGGAGGGATGAATAAAGGGTGCAAATCCAAGTGCAAGGGTGGCACAGAAGGGAGTGGGAGAAGAGGAAATGAAGGCTAAGTCAGGGAGGCCTCTTGGAGGAGATGTGCCTTCAATAAGGCTTTGAAGGTGGGGAACATGATTGTCTGTTGAATATGATGAGGGAAGTCATTCCCGACCAGAGGCAGGATGTGGAGCAGCAAAGGGCATCACAATTTCCCAGCAGGTTGGCAAAGAACTGAGAAGAGGGTTTGGGCCCCTGAGCAGGGCTTGGGCCCACAGCTTAGGTCCTAGGTAAGAGGGGGAAAGGATGACAGGGCAACAGCCACTACCCAGTTCTTTCCTTTCCGGCTACTTTCCAATCCTCGCTCACTCCCTTCCATTCCATGTGAAGGCAATGACAAGAGAGTGAATCTGGGGACCTCAGTTTATGTGCTATGATTGAGAGACTCCTGGACCAGGTCCACTCAAACAAGTGATAGAAAATGAATTCTTTTTGGCTGGTGAGCCAGTAGAAACCATTCCCTCAGGAAACATATTCAATCGTATTCATTGAGCACTTACTGTGTGCAGAGCACTGAATTAAGTACTTGGGAGAGTATAACAATAAACAGACATATCCTCTGTCCACAACGAGTTTAATCCCAGGCTAAAGGGGAACTGGACTAAGTCATGGAACAGAGCTGTGGAGGGGAAGTGAGGGTGTTGGACCAATCCATCAATCAATTATATTTATTGAGTCTTTACTCTGTGTAGAGCACTGTACTGAGTGCTTAGAGTACAATACGACAGAATTGATAGACACGTTCACTGCCCACAGGGAACTTACAGTCAAGAGGGAATGATCCACTCCTTCCCATGAGGTTGAATGTCTAGATAGGCATCCAAGTATTCTGGGGCCTCAGCACGGCCTACTGAAAAGAGCATGGGCTTGGGAGTCAGAGGTCCTGGGTTCTAATGTCAGGTCTGCCTTTTTTTTTTTTTTTCTTAAACGGTACCAGGCACTCTACTAAGTGACGGAGCCAAACAAGCCACTTAAATTCTCCTGGCCTCTGTTTCCTCTGCAAAACAGGGAATCAATACATATTTTCCCTCTTCCTTAGACTGTGAGCTCCATGTGGGACAGGGACTGTGTTCAACTTGATTATCTTACATCTACTCCTGTGCTTGGAATGGTGCTGACACATAATAAGGGCTCAACAAGTAACATGATAATTATTAGAATTCTGGGCTGGATGAACTATGGCTCATTCCCAGGATGGCCTTGCACAGGGATTTATGTCCCTAATTACCCCCCTGTTTCAGGTCCAAGGAACATCATGAATTGATCATTGTGGACAGGGGATAATTTGGGGTTGGAATTATCTGCATAAGTGGGCAAGTGTCATTTGGGAGGCAAGAGCCCCTTTCTAGTGTTAAAGGTGTAGAGGCCAGACGGGCTACCACATGTATGTAGTTTCTGTTTCTTGTGGAGAGAACTCCAGGGGATAGCCCTCACATCTTTACTTTCATCCCCTCATTTAAGTTCCACCGACGTGTGCCCCTCACTCAACCCTACAACCCCACCACTAGGCTTCCTGGGAGTCTGAGGACCTGAGTTTTTAACCCAGCTCCACCGTTTGTCTGATCTGCGACCTTGGTAAAGTCACAACTTCTCTCTGACAACTACTTATCTGTAAGATGGAGATTAAGATTGTGAGTCCTTTGTGGGCCGGGCCTGTGTCCTACCTGATTATCTTGTATCTACCTCAGCGTTTAGTACAGTGCCTGGCATGGAGTAAGCACTTAGAAAATACCACAATTATTACTGTTATTATTATTATTAGACCAGGGACCCCTCAATTTCCAGAGCCACACTGATGATTCTGGAAGGACCATTTTCCTTAATCCTTTCATAATGCTATTGAGAAGTGGTATGGCCTGGTGGAAAGAGCACAATTGACCTGGGTTTTAATTCTGGCTCCTCCAGTTTTCTGCTGTATGACCTTGGGGAAATCACTTAACTTTTATATGACTTTGGTTCTCCATATGTAAAATGGGGGTAAAACACCTGTTCTCTCTTCCCCCTGGGACCTTGAGCCCCATGTGGAGCAAGGTCCATATGTGATTTGACCATATTTTATCCACCCTAGTGCTTAGGTTTAGCACAGTGAATGGTCTATTATAAAGGCTTAACAAAGATCACTGTTTTTGTTATTATTACTACTCCTATTATTATCACAACTGCCAAACAGGTGGTATTCCTCACAATGGAACTTCTCCTCTGCTTCAGCAAACCTGTAGATGTTCCTCTTTCATTAACACCGTGATGCTATGCCTGCCTTGCCTGCCCATCCCTCCCACCATTTCATTCATTCATTCAATAGTATTTATTGAGCGCTTACTATGTGCAGAGCACTGTACTAAGCGCTTGGGATGAACAAGTCGGCAACAGATAGAGACAGTCCCTGCCGTTTGACGGGCTTACAGTCTAATCAGGGGAGACGGACAGACAAGAACAATGGCACTAAACAGCGTCAAGGGGAAGAACATCTCGTAAAAACAATGGCAACTAAATAGAATCGAGGCGATGTACAATTCATTAACAAAATAAATAGGGTAACGAAAATATATACAGTTGAGCGGACGAGTACAGTGCTGTGGGGATGGGAAGGGAGAGGTGGAGGAGCAGAGGGAAAAGGGGAAAATGAGGCTTTAGCTGCGGAGAGGTAAAGGGGGGATGGCAGAGGGAGTAGAGGGGGAAGAGGAGCTCAGTCTGGAACGCCTCTAGGAGGAGGTGATTTTTAAGTAAGGTTTTGAAGAGGGAAAGAGAATCAGTTTGGCGGAGGTGAGGAGGGAGGGCGTTCCAGGACCGCGGGAGGACGTGACCCAGGGGTCGACGGCGGGATGGGCGAGACCGAGGGACGGCAAGGAGGTGGGCGGGAGAGGAGCGGAGCGTGCGGGGTGGGCGGTAGAAAGAGAGAAGGGAGGAGAGGTAGGAAGGGGCAAGGTGATGGAGAGCCTTGAAGCCTAGAGTGAGGAGTTTTTGTTTGGAGCGGAGGTCGATAGGCAACCACTGGAGTTGTTTAAGAAGGGGAGTGACATGCCCAGATCGTTTCTGCAGGAAGATGAGCCGGGCAGCGGAGTGAAGAATAGACCGGAGCGGGGCGAGAGAGGAGGAAGGGAGGTCAGAGAGAAGGCTGACACAGTAGTCTAGCCGGGATATAACGAGAGCCCGTAATAGTAAGGTAGCCGTTTGGGTGGAGAGGAAAGGGCGGATCTTGGTGATATTGTAGAGGTGAAACCGGCAGGTCTTGGTAACGGATAGGATGTGTGGGGTGAACGAGAGGGCCGAGTCAAGGATGACACCGAGATTGCGGGCCTGCGGGACGGGAAGGATGGTCGTGCCATCCACGGTGATGGAGAAGTCTGGGAGCAGACAGGGCTTGGGAGGGAAGATGAGGAGCTCAGTCTTGCTCATGTTGAGTTTTAGGTGGCGGGCCGACATCCAGGTGGAGACGTCCCGGAGGCAGGAGGAGATGCGAGCCTGAAGGGAGGGGGAGAGGACAGGGGCGGAGATGTAGATCTGCGTGTCATCTGCGTAGAGATGGTAGTCAAGGCCGTGAGAGCGGATGAGTTTACCGAGGGAGTGAGTGTAAATGGAGAACAGAAGAGGGCCAAGAACTGACCCTTGAGGAACTCCAACAGTTAAAGGATGGGAGGGGGAGGAGGCTCCAGCGTAGGAGACCGAGAATGATCGGCCAGAGAGGTAAGAGGAGAACCAGGAGAGGACAGAGTCCGTGAAGCCAAGGTGAGATAAGGTATGGAGGAGGAGGGGATGGTCGACAGTGTCAAAGGCAGCAGAGAGGTCAAGGAGGATCAGAATGGAGTAGGAGCCATTGGATTTGGCAAGAAGGAGGTCACGGGTGACCTTAGAGAGAGCAGTCTCAGTAGAGTGGAGGGGACGGAAGCCAGATTGGAGGGGGTCTAGGAGAGAATGGGAGTTAAGGAATTCTAGGCATCGATTGTAGACGACTCGTTCTAAAGATTTTGGAAAGGAAGGGTAGTAGGGAGATAGACGATAACTGGAGGGGGAAGTGGGGTCAAGAGCGGGGTTTTTTTAGGATGGGGGAGACGTGGGCATGTTTGAAGGCAGAGGGGAAGGAGCCCTTGGAGATTGAGTGGTTAAAAATAGAAGTTAAGGAAGGGAGGAGGGCAGGGGCGATGGTTTTAAGAAGGTGAGAGGGAATGGGTCCGAGGCGCAGGTGGAGGGGTGGCACTTGCGAGGAGGGAGGAGATCTCCTCTGAGGATACTGCAGGGAAGGATGGGAAAGTAGGGGAGGGGGTTGTTGGGGGGGGAGGGGAGAGGCGGAGGGGTGACTTTGGGGAGCTCAGACCTGATCGTGTTGATTTTCGTGAGGAAATAGGTGGCCAGATCATTAGGGTGTGCCTGCAACAACCACCCCTCTTCTCTGTGGTCACCTCTCAAGCTCCCACTTCAGTCATCCGGCTCCGGGGGGGCAAGGGTCACCACCAGAATGCAAATGTTTTACTTCCTCCAACTCTGTTTCCCAGCCAACCCCTTCCCCACGTTCCCACCACCTCCTTCCACATCTGTCAACTGGATTTATTTTCTTTAGGTTACATTTTTAAAAGCAGGTCCCTTAATGGAGGGTCAAACCATTCAAATTGCCACTCTGACAACTTTATTGCCTTCTCTGCTGTTTGCATACCATAACCCAAAATGCCACGCAGCACATTACTAGGCTTTCAAGATTCTTTTTCATCTCCTTCTCACATTTTCCTGTTTTTTCCCCTGTTATTTTTGGCTTAACTTCAGTGGGCATGTTAAGGAGAGAGAGAGTCAGCACCATCCATGCCTACCTCTAGCACTTTTTTTATTTTATGGTATTTGTTAAGAGTTATGTGCTAGACACTGTAGTAAGTGCTAGGGTAGATACAAGCTAATCAAGTTGCACACAGTCCCCCTGTCCCACGTGAGGCTCACAGCCTTAATCTACATTGCACATATGAGGAAACTGAGGCCCAGAGAAGTTAAGTGATATGCCCAAGGTCAAACAAGAGGTGGAGCCAAGATTAGAACTCGGGTCCTTCTGATCCCCAGGCCAGCAATAGGCATCAGGAATTCCAAAACTAGTTTCTGTTTATCTCAACGGCCTCATCTCTGACTCACAGAGAACCAAGAGAAACTGGAGGAAGAAGGGAATCCGACCACTGAGGCAGCACAGAGGACACAACCAACTCCTGAATGATGACTTTCTCCATATTGAACAAACAGTCGGTGGTCCCCAGGTCAGAGTCTGGTAGAGAGGATAGGAGAGGGAGGATGGTTTTGAGGGAACAGGATGGAAAAGCGAAGTTCCTCAGTAATGTTGGTCCAGGGGTCCAGAAGCTCAGGCCTCTGAACACAGGTGGCTGGGGACTGGGACAGAGTGGATCTCCAGAACATGCTGGGAAGGTGTGTGGGCTAGAAGAAAGAGTGTGGGCCTGGGAGTCAAGTGATCTGCATTCTTATTATGGCTCTGCCACTTACTTGCCTGCTGTGTGACCTTGGGCAAGTCACTTAATTTCTCTGTGCCTCGGCTTCCTCATCTGTAAAATGGGGACTAAGTTCTAACCTTGCTACTTAGACTGGGAACCCCATTTGGGACAGGGACTGAATCCAACCTGCTCATCTTGTGTCTACCACAGTACTTAGTACAGTGCTTGGCACACAGTTAGCACTTAAGAGTCATTGACATACAATAGAGATGGGGTAGGCACATTCCCTGCCCACAAGAAGCTTACAGTACAAGGTGGAGACAGACATTAAAATTAATTATGGAAATGTACATAAATGCTATGGGGCTGAGAGTGGGGTTAATACAAAGTCCTTAAAAGTACAGCTCCAAGTGCATAAGAAATATAAAAGGGAGAGTTGGGGAAATGATGGGGAGTCAGGAAGGCCTCTTGGGGGAGATATGATTTTAGTTTGTCTTTGAAGGTGGAAAGAGTGATGATCTATCATACATGAAAGGAGAGAGAATTCCAGTCAGGAGAGAGAACACAGGCAAGTGATCGGTGGTGAAATAGATGAGGCTGAAGTAGAGTGAGTAGGTTGGCATTAGAGGAATGAAATGTGTGGACTGTTACAGTAGGAAATCAGAGAAGTAAGCTAGAAGGGGGTAAAGTGATTGAGTGCCTTAAAACTGATGATAAGGAGTTTGATGTGGAGGTGGATGGGCGATCACTGGAGGTTCTTGATGTGAGAGGAGATATGGAATTATGTTTGTTTAGAAAAATGATCTGCACAGCTGAATGATGATGGGGGAGATGGGGGAGACAGGAGACAGGGAGGTCATTGAAGACACTGATGCAGAAGTCCCAGTGAGATATTGATAAATGCTTGTGATCAGCATTGTGAAAGGGCAGATTCTAGAGACGCACATATCATGGAGTGAGCAACCCAGGTGAGAAAGTTGGCTGGTTGAAGCATCAATTCGCTTCCCTTATAAGCCTCATTGCATGCTCCACGTTTGATTAGACTATCCTGGCCTCTCCACAGGCATCCATTCTCCCAGCATTCCCAGGGCTGGTCTGTGCTGTTCATAATGGAAGGCATCGTGCAAGAATCTCAAGCAGATATTGGACAGTTCTTTGGTTGTATCCCTTTCTCCTGGGATCTCAAAGACTTATGGGCAGGGCTGTAAGTTCATTGTGGGCAAGAAACGTGGCTACCAACTCGGTTGTATTGTACTTTCCCAAATGCTTAGAACAGCGTGGCTCAGTGGAAAGAGCCCGGGCTTTGGAGTCAGAGGTCATGGGTTCGAATCCAGGCTCTGCCACTTGTCAGCTGTGTGACTGTGGGCAAGTCACTTCACTTCTCTGTGCCTCCGTTACCTCATCTGTAAAATGGGGATTAAGACTGTGAGCCTCATGAGGGACAACCTGGTTACCTTGTATCTCTCCCAGCGCTTAGAACAGTGCTCTGCACATAGTAAGCACTTAACAAATACCGACATTATTAACAGTGCTCCGCACACAGCAAACAATAAATACTGATGATGATGATGGGTTCTGGTGATGTATTCTGCCTTATGGCCCTGGCTGTCACTAAGCTCTTTAACTGTCTGTGGCACCCCGAATTCACCTCCAGATAGGGAAGCTATTCTCAACCAGGACATCAGAGCCCTCTGCCAGCACAAACCACTTCCCTGCCCCTCTGCCTAATTGTCCAAGCTGGGTGAGGAGCTGGCACAGGAGCTCAGGAACTCCAAAACCCAGACACCCTGAGGATGAATTGTTTTCCTTGATTCAAGTTTGTCTGTGCCCAGAGAACACAGCGGCATACTGCGCCTCTGCTCTTAGAGACCCTCTCTTTGAGAGATGCTCACATCTCTTAAAATACCTCCTCTAAGCCCCCTCTTTTGGAGTCTCTTCAGTGTGGCCAAAAATAGTTAAAGGTACACCTCTTTTTACTATATTCACTACATTTTTTTTTTAACCCCACACACACACACACACACACACACACACCCTCCACCACACACACACACCCTCCCCCCCCCCCCAACTCTATCCTTCCCTTGCAGGACAGAACAATGTTTTGCTGGTGGCAGCTTTCCACCGGCTTAAATTCACTCAGCAGACACCTTCCAAACATGATCTCATCCAACCTTTCCCTGTCCTTGCGAGGTAGGCAGAGAGCACACTTTCTGTTGTCCATCCTATAGCTGAGGAAATTTAAGCCCAAACAGGGGCAGAAACTTGCAGAGATCACACAGCAACCCATCCTGGACTCCATCATCATCCTGCTTCTTATTCCCATCCCTAGCCTCATGTCACCAGTGGGAAATTCAGGGATTGGAGAGGCAAATCCTTTGGGGGGATCCCAGTTGGGTCACTCTGTGATATGTGCAAAAGTCCATTCCTCAGTGACCTTAAACTTCCTGAATAAGGTCAAGATGGAGCCAGCCATTTGAAAAGGTTGATTTAACATGAATGAATGTTTTTCAGATATGAAACTGTGTTTTTTCCTCCCAATAGAGGGAAAGAAGGGCCAGATCTTAGGGTCAGAAGACCACTCACCAGGGCCCGGAGGGTTGCATTATATAATGAACTCTTTCTTTCCAAGCAACTTTTCTGGCCAGACTTTGGTCTTTGCCCAATATCAATACTATAGGTGAAATTGTAGGCACTTAGCAATATTTATCCTCAAGGCACTGGGAATGATGAATCAGCACCCAGCTGGGGTCTCAGGGTGGGGTGATCCTACTAAGAGTTAGAATCCCCTGGAAAGTGAGCAGCAGGAATTCTTGAGCTGCCATTTAACTCATTTGGGCCACTGCTGTTTAAGAGTCAGCAGGATTTCTTCCTTTGACTATTTAAATGGTGGCTTGGATCAATTCCTATCAGTCATCACTCCCCTACAGGGAAAGCCCTAAAGGACAGAGACAGCGGAATGCAAATCCAGTAGCCACATCAGAGTTCTTTTTTTGATGTTATTTGTTAAGCATTTACTATGTGCCAGGCACTGTGCTAAGTACTGGGGTAGATACAAGCTAATCAGGTTGGACAGTTCATGTTCCCTGTGGGGCTCACAGTCTTCATCCCCATTTTACAGATAAGGTGACAGAGGCATAATATTAAGCAACTTGCCCAAAGTCACACAGCAAAGATGTGGCAGAGCTAGGGTTAGAACCCAGTTCCTTCTGACTTCCAAGCCCAGGTTCTATCCACTAGGCCATACTGCTTCTGGATCAATGCTGTATCAACCAGCCCCTGGAGGGAAGTCTGACATGGTTTGGTGGAAGTGGAACAAACAGAGCAGGAGGTCTGGAGGCTGGAGTTCTAATCCAGGCTCTGTCCCTGGCCTGCTACTGTGTGAGCTCAGGCAAGTCTCTTAGCCTCTCTAGGCCTCAGTTTCCTCTTCTGTAAAACAGAGATAACAACACCACCTGCCTCTTATCCTCTGTCCTCTGTCATGAGGATGAGGTCAGGTGAAAGGGCATTGGAAACAGAGAGGTGCTCCCTAAACACAACAAAAACTACGTTGGGGCAGGAATTGGGACAGGAATTAATTATGGATGTCTCTTTCTCTCGGTTCTCAGTGGCTATTTCATGGGTAGAGGAGTTCTTAGCCAATTGGGAGTAAGCCATGATGTTTGGGAGAGACTTATGCCTCATCTCTATTCTTGAGACCACTTACAAGATCAAAACTGCCAGGAAGATATCAGGTAAGCCTACCTATTGAGAGTTTTAACCAGTTTAACCCTATTTCTTGCCCCATCCTGCCCTAGACAGCAGTGGAAAAAAACAAGGGTCCTGTAAGTTACAAGACTTGAATTCCAGTTACCACTCTGATTCTGGCATGTTGTGTGACCTTGCACAAGTAATTGCACCTCTCTGAGTCTCATGTTTCTCATCTGTGAAATGGGGATAATAATATCTGCTTCTTTCAATCCTAAAGAGTGTTTGTGAGGACAAAATGAAATAAGTGGGAAAGCTATTTGGAAAGCCCATGGAAAAAAAATAAAAGTGTTATTTAAGATATTAATATTACTTTCAGAAAAATTAGGGTCAAACCTTCTAAGTCCCCTTAGCTTCTATAATGGCCTGAAGTCAATCGACGCCCTGACCTGAATTCTGCCTCCATGAGCCTAAACCAATTTAGTTTATATCTACACTGAACGGTCAATATCTTCATATCATCAATAGACTCCCCATGGCTTTGGAAATATGGGGGGGCAGGAGGGTGGGGGCATTTTTGAACCCCAAAAATCTTCTTTTTGGAGGGATTTCCCACCTCCCCACTCGGGAAAGAATCAATTTCTCTGGGTAGCCATCCTCCATAGCCCGTTGCCACTTCTCTCTTGGAAAAGTGTCACACTTCTTGCTCCCATACCGAACCTTCTGTCCATTCTGGGATCTGGGTCTGACTTGGTTTGGGGTTGCACTGGGGTCCTGCAGGTTCTTACGCCTCTCTGGGGGCTACCAGGGGCTAGGACGCTGACATTCCCATTAGCCATTTGCTCCCGTGCGATGGAGTGATTTCACCAAAGAAACACTTGCCATTCAGATGGGGTTGTAGATGGGAATCAGAATACATCAACAATCTAAAATAGAACCTGAAATTTTTCTAATTTAAACCCAGATTTACCCAAATGAAAACACCAAAAGAAAATTATCTTCCAAATTATACACTTTTAAAAACTCAAATAAGGCACACTCTGATTATGGATTATCATCTCCTCATCCCTTAATGTGCTCCCCTCAAACACAGATTTCCATCGATCTCTGCCCTAGGGAGTTCAAGATACTGATGAGAGTCCAAAAGTAACATCTGCCCATTCCAGCTGTGGTCCTCAGCAGTACAATACTCCTGGACATTTTGTGTAGGCTCATGAAAGGTTGAGTGACCATTCTGAGGTAGTGGAATTCCTGGACTTGTGGGCTGTGATTAACTGGAACAGGATTCATTCATATTTATTGAGCACCAGGTGCAGAGCACTTTACTAAGCACTTATAGGTAAGTAAAATACAACAGTAGACCCACTCTCTGCCCACAGTGATCTTACAATCTAGATATTCCTTCTGAGAGTCCCAGGTGTCCTTTCTTTCCTTCCCCACCCTTTCTCCACATCTCCTCTTCTAGCCCTTTCCTGACTAACCCCTCTTCTCCCACTCCTCTGGGTCACCCTTACACTTAGATTCCACCCTTTATTTACCCCTCCCTCAGCCCCACAACACTTCTCTACACATCCATAATTACTCATATTAATGTCTGTCTCCCCTCTAACTGTAAGCTTCTGTAGACAGGGAACATGACTACCAACTCACTTATATTGTACTCTCCCCAAATTTAGTACAGTGCTGCACACAGTAGCAGTCAATAAATGTGATTGATTGCTCCACACACACTCCCCATTCTTGATACCACCAGCCTTTTTCAACTCCAAACTCCGGGCTCAATGGAGATAGGAGGGTAGTTAGGGAATTCCATTCTGATATCTAGCAAGAGGCTTTTCCCAAACTGTCTCCCTGTTCTTGTCCATAGTTCCACCTCCCTCCTCTCATTCCTGTTCCAGTTCAAGGCTCACCTCCCCCAGGAAGTTTCCTCTGATTAACCCTACCCACTGTCAACCCACCAACATCCTCTGCCTTCCAGGCTCCTTCCCTACTCATTCCTGTAATTACTGTATAAAGGTCAGCTGAAACCTTTGTCCCATGGACTGGATTGTCATGTTTTCTGACATCCATTCAGTCTTGCTCTCAATAATAATAATGTTGGTATTTGTTAAGTCGCTTACTATGTGCTGAGCACTGTTCTAAAGCGCTGGGGTAGATACAGGGTAATCAGGTTGTCCCACGTGAGGCTCACTGTTAATCCTATTTTACAGATGAGGGAACTGAGGCCCAGAGAAGTTAAGTGACTTGCCCACAGTCATACAGCTGACAAGTGGCAGAGGCTGGATTCGAACTCATGACCTCTGACTCCAAGCCCGTGCTCTTTCCACTGAGGCCATGCTGCCTTCAATCCTTCACCAAGGTATTGAGCCTGTTCCTCCCCAGCTGCCTCCCAGCTTTATTGCTTAATTCTGTTGAATTTTAATAGTAATAATAATAACAATGGTATTTAAGCACTTACTATGTGCAAAGCACTGTTCTAAGTGGTGGAGGGGATACAAGGTGATTAGATTGTGAAGCCCCACGTGGGACAGTCTTTATCCCATTTTACAGATGAGGTAACTGAGGTCCAGAGAAGTTGTGACTTGCCCAAAGTCACACAGCTGACAAGCGGCGGAGCCGGGATTAGAACTCATGACCTCTGACTCCCAAGCTAGTGCTCTTTCCACTGAGTCATACTGCTTCTCATGCTTAGTACAATGTTCTGCACATAGTAAGTGTTCAATAAATATCATTGATCAATTGATGATCTTTTTGCCAGGTCCATATTGTCTGAGGTCTTTGAGCATACTACAGTGCTGGTGACTCCACTGCCCTTCTATTGCTCTCAAGAAAACCCACCAGCAAAGGAAAGGTACAATCCCTGCCACTCAGATATCATCAGACCTATTGTCACCAACAGGAGACATCTTATCTCAAATAATAATAATAACAATGTTTTATGAGTTAAGCACTGGCTATGGTAATCACACCAAGACACAGTCTCTGTTCCACATGGGCTCAGTCTGGGGAGGGAGAACAGGCATTTTATCCCCATCTTAATTGAAGAAACTGAGGCATAGATAATTTAAGCAAGAAAGGGGAAGAGTTAGGACAAGAACCCAGGTCTCCTGAATCCCTGTTTGTGCTCTCTTTCTACTATGCCACACAAACTTCCTCTAAAGTCTGAAGAAACTAAAATGTATGTACCTGGTGAACCCTACACCAGCATATAACATAAAACTTGATGCTGCTACCACATTCTTCTACTTGAGCTGTCAATATTCACCAACACACAGATAGGAAATTAGAACCAGAATCAAGAAGGCTGGGATAGTTTTTTGGGAGATTGACAGGGCAACACAGGGCACAAAATTTCATTTCTAATTGAACAGTTATAAGGCGTGGTTGTGGTCTGAACCACTATTAAGGATTACAAGATTAAATCTCAGAGCAGATGCGATCCATGACCCAAGCTCAAAAGAATTTTTGGGCTCATAAGAATTCTGGACTCAATCTTATTTATTGAGTGCTTACTGTGTGCAGAGTGCTGCACTTAATACTTTGGAGAGTACATTACAACAAAGTGTTAGATGTGGTCTCTGCCTGCAAGGAGTTTATAATCTACTAGGAAAATAGGGAAATCTTTGGGAGGTGAACAAATCTCCAATCAGCCACCACACATCACAATAATACAGGTTCCACTCCTGCTTTCTCCTTTTCTTTAACTATTTTAGTGCCCTAATCATCACCCCAGAAGGCAGCAGGATGAGGGGGCAAAATTCACTCACCCATAGGATGCTCTTTAGAAGCTTCAGGAAAAGCCTAGGTCAGGCAGAAGATTGACATGCTGGAAGGGGGCTAGAGAGATGCATGGTGGTTTCCACCATCAATTGTATTCTGTCCCACATGGCCTCTGATGAAGAGAATTGGAAACCAGATTGAGAGACTGTGTGAAGGGTCCTTCTGTATGGACCCATGTTTTGGGTGTTGGTATGTGTAGTCATTGGTGAGTTTGGAGAGAAAGAGAAACAATCAAACTGGGCTCCTTGGCTCTACACTGGCTTTTTGGGGATTGTCTAGTTGAATCTCTCCCTCAAACACTAATGACAATAGATTTTCTTGGTGAAATCTATGCTGAAGCCATTTCTACCCAGGTGTATTCCAAAATGAAAATTTCTACAAGGGAATAAGCAGCCACAAATAACATATGAGAGAGACAGGGAGAGAGATGGGGGGTGGGGAGAAAGGGATTTCAAGGGGTTTTTTTTGTTTTGTTTATAGAAGACACAATAATCTCTCCCGGAAGAGAAATGCAAGTACCTCTCATAAAAACACTACCATCTAGTTAAGAAGAAACAACAGCTTGTCAGGCCTATTTATTCTCTTCATTAACTCAGCCTAATCCCCATGAAGTTTCTAATGAAACACAGACTCCACCATCTCTTCTCTGTGCCTACCCTAGCCTAGCCTGCCTTGACATGTGATACCCTAAAACCTGAAAGATCTTCCCCGCAGCCCCCCTTACCAAATTGCTGAAAGGCAGGAAGAGCTGAGAGCCTCTTGCCATGGAGTGGCCATTTGCTATTAGCAACTACTGCAGCAGCAAGGATTAAGCAGAGCACTGTACTGGTTGCTAGGTTCCAGGCTGCCCTCCACCTTTCCACTTCTGTTGCTGGTGTGGATTGGGTAAAGATCAGAGTGAGGAGTGGATGAATGTGAACCTACCAGGGGGAAGTCATCATTTTTTTGGCCACCTGGGTTCTAATCCCATATACACAACTGCTAAGCCTCACCCAGGTGATTTCAGCGAAGGGCCTGATCTCAGTGCTCTCACTGAAAGAATGGGACTTTACTTCTTCCTTTTTGCATTGTGTTTGCCTCCCCCACTAGATCATAAGCCCCTTGGGAGGTATGTGGGGGGGGATTATGTATGCTGACTTTATTGTTCTCTCAAGTGCTCCTTAGTGCAAGTGCTCTGCATGCATTAGGCCTCAGTAAATACTATTGATGGATTAAGGGTTTCCCCAAAGAGGGACAATGTTTGCAGTGCAGTCTCTTCCAGTGTTTGGAAAGTCCTGAGACATCCAGGTTGCTAACTACAGAGAGGCCTTGGGCCAGTGTTCTCTTCTCACAGATAGAGCATGGGCTGGGAAGTCAGTAGGACCTGGGTTCTAATTCTGATTCTGCCACTTGTCTGCTGTGTGACCTTGGGTGAATCGCTTAACTTCTCTGTGCCTCAGTTACTCATCTGTAAAATGGGGATTAAAGACTGTGAACCCTATATGGGACAGGAAGTGCGTCCAACCCATTATCATGAATCTACCCCAGTGCTTAGTACAGTGCCTGGCACATAAGTGTTAAAAAATACCACAGAGGAATCTTCTGCATCCCCCATTTGCCCCTCCAAGGCATCCTACATCCCAGAACCAGTCTAGTAGGTTCATTCCTTTCACCCTCAGGCAACCCATGGCTCGTGGGTTGTGGGCAACCGAGGGGGGATCAGTGAGAGCACTCCCTCCACTTCGCTTGATGTATCCTGGCCTAAGAGCACCACTTCTCCCCTGCCCTGGTCCAACCCCTCTTTCCTCTACCAGTGGACCTTGAAAAGCTTGTAAGGACTGAGCGGGGGAGAAGCCTGCTGTGAGAATAGAGGAGAAGATGCAAACCAACGAGCCCCTAAGAATCCAGCCCCAAGTAGGCAGCTCAGGTAATAAAATGGGAGGGGGAGAGGGGAGGGCTCCCTCACTGGGAGCAGCAGAAATGACTTTCCATCGCAGCAGGAGTTGCTCCCGAAGAGAATGAAATAATTTGGAGTGCAAAACATGCAGATCTGGTTGTGAAATGAAGAGCTCCAGGGGGTTTCCAGAAAACAGAGCAAGCTGCCTCTCTTTACCTGTTTCTCTCCACCATGGACCTGACTCTCGCCTCTCCACCTCCGACCCTCTCGCTCCTGCTGTCTCCCTGGAGGAGCTCCCTTCTCTCTATGCAAATCTGCCAAAAACACAGCTTTGTCCTACTTCAAAGCCCTCGCCAAATATCACCTCCAGGAAAGCTTCACCAATTAATTCTCAATACCTCAAGCCTTATCAACCCAACCTTCACTAAGTCAATCAGTAACTCAATCACTGGTATTTATTGAGCACTTCCTTACTATATGGCAAACTAAGCACTTGTGAGAGTACAGTAAAAACAGAGACGTTAGACACGATTCCTGGCCAAGGAACTTGTAGTTCTTCACTTTACCATTTAAACCCTGTCTTCAGCCCTTAAAAAATATATGCATATTCATTTTTACATTCCTCAAGTATTATTTTTCATATTTGGCTTGACAGATCCACTCTATTACCTTTTTCTTTGTTATTCCTCCCATTCAATCAGTCATATTTATTGAGCACTTTATTGTGCACAGCATTGACTAAAGGCTTGGAACAGTGCAATATAAAAGTTGGCTGACACATTCCCCCCCATCGCCCCAATACTTGTAAATCATTTTTGTGTTGTTCTCACCCCCCCCCCCAGCCACATACACGTTGAGATATGAAAATGCCTTGTGTGGAGGGAATTAGTGGTCTCTTTCTGTTGCTCTCCCCCAAGAATTCAGTACAGTACATGTTTTCAGTAGGAGCTCAGTAAATATCATTCACTGATAGTCACTCTGGGGCCTTGGGAAGCCTGAATCCTTTCACCCAATCAGTTCCTAGAGAACTCCCCCAACCATCTCTCTTGGAAGCCTGACTCTCAGATACTTGTGAGCAACCTAACTTGTATCTATCTACCCCAGGACTTAGAAAAGTGTTCATTCATTCATTCATTCAATAGTATTTATTGAGCGCTTACTATGTGCAGAGCACTGTACTAAGCGCTTGGGATGAACAAGTCGGCAACAGATAGAGAGAGTCCCTGCCGTTTGACGGGCTTACAGTCTAATCGGGGGAGACGGACAGACAAGAACAATGGCACTAAACAGCGTCAAGGGGAAGAACATCTCGTAAAAACAATGGCAACTAAATAGAATCGAGGCGATGTACAATTCATTAACAAAATAAATAGGGTAACGAAAATATATACAGTTGAGCGGACGAGTACAGTGCTGTGGGGATGGGAAGGGAGAGGTGGAGGAGCAGAGGGAAAAGTGCTTGTCATATAGTAAGCACTTAACAAATGTGATAACTATTATTATTATTATTGTAAGCTCATTATGGGCAGGGAACATGTCTGTGAATTCTGTTGATCATACTCTCCCAAGTGCTTAGTACAGTGCTCTGCACATTGTAAGCTCTCAAGAAATATGATTGCTTAATTGATTGAACCCTTCTCTTGGGCACCCCAGAGCTGCCTCGGGCCATCTCAAAAGCCTCTCTACCCACCTACTTCAGCTACCCGGTCCTGAGACCTAGCAGAGACCTCCCCTTCCTCTCAGATTTTGGAAGGTCTCCAAGGGGTTCCTACCCACCCCGAATCAGTGCCCCATTTCTGTGCTGTCTCCCCATCCCCCCATTTCCTTCCAGGCGGATGTGCAGAGAAAACAAATCAACAACTCGGAATTGCCTGAACGTCACACAGCCGGCAATGCCCGGGCAAAGAGATCCCTTGTCTCCCATTACCCCCCCCACCCACAATAACTCTTTTATATGGAGTGTGAAATAATTAGCAGCCGCACAAAAATAATTTAGGAAACAAGAAGAAACTAATTGTATGAGCTTGTTTGGGGAAAACACTCAGGACAGGAAAGCAAACCAGCTGGAGTTGCTGACTGATGCAGTACCTGTACATTAAAGCTCGCCCATGGATTCATCATAAAAGAACAAACATTCCACGCATTGTACCCACCCCACTCTGCCAGACAGAGGGGGATCTGGGGACCGTGGCTTGTCATGCCAAAATTTGATGATGGGTCATTTCTCCCCCACCCCAAGGAGCGGAGCCACCACTATCTAGTCCTAGCAAACCCTTCTCCTCTCCTCTCCCTTCTGAAGAACACCCTGCCCGATCTCCCCTGAGAAAAGAAATGCCCATTTCACCAGATCACCAGACCTTCATTAAGCCCATCTAGGGCTCCCTCTGCTAAATGGCACTGCACGATTAGAAGATCTCCCAGGAGCAGGAATCTCATTTCTCCCTGCCGGGATGTAGGCAAACCATGGGAAGCCTAGTGCCTCCCTCCAGCTGCTAGGCTCCTCCAGGCAGGATCGAAGTCAGGGTGCAGGATGGAATGTGTGATCTTCTGCATGGACTAGGAGCACTTAGCTGGTGAGTCCCCCTTAGCACTGTCCTAAGCACTTGGGAGAGGACAATACAATTGGCAGATACAATCTCTGTTCTTAAGGAGTTCACAGTCTAATGGGGGAGAAAGACATTAAAATAAATTACAGGGAAGGGAAGCAACTGAGTATAGGGTTACATCTGTAAGTGCTGTGGAGGAGTAGAAGGCACCAGGGTATGACTGCAGGACCTGTGGTCCTGAGAAGCAGCTTGGGGGGGGGTCTTCAGGGCTCTGGGACCACTTGACATGAGTCCCTGACCTCTCCCAATGACCCCGCCTGGGGAGAGGGTCAACCAGGGGACCAGGGGGTGAATCCATGCCAAGGTCTCCTGGGAAAACAGGATAACTGAGCATGCCACTGCCTGGCACAGACACATCCAGAAACACCCAGTCCTCTCTCCCTCGACTCTTTCTCCTTGATACTTCTTGTAGCAGTCACTCCCTACCAGCTCTTGTGTCCTCTAACCCCACACCCAGTGCTGCTCTTAGGACTAGTGAGGTAGGACTACTGCCCTACATGATCACCTGTCTCCAGAGGTCCCAGAGGTCTGAGTGCTTGGTCCTCTCTCACCTAGTAGATTGGCCTAGAGTGAAGTGATATGACCTCGGGGAAAAAGCAGAGGATTGGGAGTCAGGAGACCTAGGTTCCAGTCCCTACTCCACCACTTGCCTGCTGTGTGACCTGGGAAAGTCACTTCACCCATCTGTGCCTCAGTGACATCATCTGTAAAGTTGGAGGGTCGATATCAGTTCTCCCTCCCCTCAGACTGCGTAAGTTCACTGTGGGCCGAGAATGTGTCTGTTTAGTGTTGTATTGTATTCTCTTAAGTGCTTAGTGCAGTGTACTACATACAGGAAGCACTCTATAAATACGACTGCCTGACTGACTGACTTTGGGGGACAAGGGCAGGAACTGTGTCTGATATGATAGTATTGTATTTTCCTCAGCATTTGGCATTTAATAAGCACTTTAGAAATACCATTATTATTTCTGAATTGGGCATAGTATGACTGAACAGAGAAGGAGAAGTCATGGCAGTACCTCTGTGCCTCTCTCAGACTGGATCAGGGGGCAAAGGGTGCATGAGTTGGGGGCTGATTGGCTCCTCCAGCCAAGAGTGTGGGGAACAGTATGAGAGCATGAAAAGTCACCCATCGCCCCCACCATCCCCAGTGATCTCCGCTCCCCAATCACTGCCTACACCTGGTGGGGTGGCAGGGGCTCAGCAAGGCTCTTGGTGGATGCATTAGGCTCACTAATAGCCTGACAGACGAGCAGATGTCCAGGGCGGAGAATGAGGCCCATTAGCGGCTCATCTGCCGCCACAGGTGCCAGGAGCCCAGGTAACAGGCTCCCAGCGGGTGATGGATGGAGCGGGAACACCTGCCGGGAGTGCACCCTCCCACCAGGCTGACAAATGATACAGGGACAGTCAGGCAGATCAGCCTGTCGGGTCTTAAGTTGTCCTGGCATCTGGCCTACCAGGACATGAGTCGTGCCCGCAGTGGCCCTGCCTGACAGGCAAATGACGTCCAGGCTCAGCATGGTGGAGGGGAGAGGACACATGAGCTCCCGTGTCTGGGTAGGCCCTGACAGGAAAACTGCTTCTAGACCAAAGCCCCATATTGTCTGGGCATCTGTGTACAGTTGTGGAAGTGTGTAAATGTGGATGAGTGTGTGCTTGTGGATGAATGAGTGTTTGTGGATGACTGGATACATCTGTGTGGATGAATGTGAATGTGGATGAGTGTGTACTTGTGGATAGGTGCAGATGGGTATGTACATGTAGATGAGTGTGTTTGTGTGGATGAGTACCTATATGAGTATGAGTGTGTACATGTGAATGTGGATGTCATGTGGATGACTGCATATGTGTACATGTAAGTGGATGTGTTTGCAAGTGGGGGTATGGGCGAATAAGTGTGTTTGTATGGGTGAGTAGGAGAAGAAGGATTGATAGGCCTAAAAAATAGAAATCCAGGATCTTCCAGAGCAACAACAATTTGTTGCTTAGGGGTTCTTTGTGACCTGTTTTCTCTGGGGATTTCAGATAGCTGGGAAAACCTGATGCTGATTTGGTGGAACTGTCCCTTCTTAGGGAAGACCACAGGAGAGAAGCTAGTGGCAGATTGGGACAGGGAGCCAAAGAGCATTGGCTCAAGAGAAATCCCTCAGGGCTGGGGGACCCAGTTGGAAGAGGAGGGAATGGGAGCTAGGGTACCTCTGCTCTCTTAAAGACCCCTCCAGATCCAACTGTCTTGGTCTCTGAGAGGTCACCTTGTCCCCAGGGAGACAAGTCCGCCTCTTCATTGCTTCCTATCATCGGGGGAGAAGACAGCTCTCCAAAAGTCCTCAAAGATCTCCTCCCCTACCAAATCTGGGGAAACAGCCATGCGTAAGGACCAACTGGCCTGGAAACATGACTTATGAGCCTGCCTCTCTGCCTGGTGCCCCTTCTTATTTACAAAAATATCACTGGAGGTGCCAAACCTGCCTGCTTTATAAATAATTTGACAAATGGCTTCTATTCAGCTGCACTTATCCCAAACAGGGGGAATGTTTCATTTGGGAAAGGAAATATTTACATGAGAACATGACCTTTAACACAAGGTCAGCGGCTTCCCTGGACAGGAAGTCAGGCTGAAAGGAAATTGAATGGAGAGGCGTCCATGACCCTCTGAAGGGTATGGCCGTTCCCCTGGCAACAAGGCAGTGGCACTGGTGTCCAGACACGAGATGGGTGACCAAGTGTCCTCAACCCCATTTCAGCGTGGGTGGGAGGGAAGGGAGTGAATTAACTTGGTGGAAAAAGCACAGGACTGGGAGTCAGGAGACACAGGTTCAAAGTCCAGGTCTGCCACTGGTCTGCTGTGTGAACAGCCAGTAGTGTTCATTGAGTGCTAATTGTGTACAGAGCACTGTGCTAAATGCTTGGGAGACTACAAATGATTTAGTAAACAGGATCCCTCTCCTCATGGAGTTTCTGAACTAGCCAGGGAGACAGGCACTACAATAAATCATAAGTATGGGATGCATTTCAGTATAAAGATATGTACCTAAGAGATGTTGGGGTAAAAGGATGAGTATCTACAAGGGCTTAGTGGGTACAGATTCAAGTTCATAGGTGACACAGTAGAGGTGGGAATATGGTAAGTACTTGACTGCTCCTGGAATCACTTTCTTCATCTGCAAAATGAGGATAAAAATAATAATAATTGTGGTATTTGTTAAGTGTTGATTATGGGCCAAACACTGTACTAAGCACTGGGGTAAATTGGGTTGGACACAGTCCCTGTCCCACATAGGGCTCACAGTCTTAATCCCCATTTTATAGATGAGGTAACTGAGGCACGAAGAAGTTAACTGACTTGCCTAAGGTCACACAGCAGAAAGTGGAGGGGCCAGAATTAGAACCCAGGTCCTTTTTACTCCCAAGGCCCATACTCTATCTACTTTGAGACCTGTGTGGGACAGCAACTGTGTCTGACCATGTAGCCTTGTATTTATTCTTCGAACATAGTAAACTATGTTACTATGTTATGCTTTGAACATAGTAAATGCTTAGTAAGTACCATCATTATTAAATAAAGAGTATGAATATACTGTATAACTGTGAGCAGAGCACTGTACTAAGCACTAAGGTATTACAGAGTTGGTAAGCATATTACCTGTCCACAGTGAGCTTAGTCTAGATGGGGATCTTGTCTTGTCTTGTCATTTCCAACTCATAGCGACTCCATGGACACATCTCTTGTAGAACGCCCCACCTCCATCTGCAGTTGTTCTGGTAGTGTACCCATACAGACATTAATATGAATACATAAATAAATTATTGATTTATGTATGTATATAAGGGTTGTGGGACTGAGGGAGGGGTGAATAAAGGGTGCAAATCCAAGTGCAATGGTGACACAGGAGAGAGTGGGAGAAGTCAGGGAAGGCCTCTTGGAGGTGATGTGCCTTCAATAAGGCTTTAAAGGTGAAAAGAGTGTCTATCAGATATGAAGGAGGGTGTTCCAAGGTCAGAGGCAAGATGTAGGCAAGAAGTCAGCAGTGAGATAAGATTGAGGTACAGTGAGTAGGTTGGCATTAGAGGAGTGAAGTATGCAGACTGGGTTGTCATAGGAAATCAGCGAGGTAAGGTAGGAGGGGGCAAGGTGACTGAGTGCTTAAAAGCCTTTGGTAAGGAGTTCCTGTCTGATTCCAAGGTGGATGGGAAACCACTGGAGTTTCTTGAGGAGTGGGAAAATTTGGACTGAATGTTCTTGTAAAAAAAAAAGATCCCTGCAGCAGAGTGAAGAATGAACTGGAGAGGGGAGAGACAGGAGGCTCGGAGGTCAGTAACAAGGCTGATACGATAATCAAGATGGGATAGGATAAGTGCTTGAATTAACGTGGTAGCAGTTTGGATGGAGAGGAAAGGGCAGATTTTAGTGATGTTGTGAAGGTTGAACCGACAGGATTTGGTGACAGATTGACTATGTGGGTAGAATGAGAGAGATAAGTTGAGGATAATGTCAAGGTTATGGGCTCGTGAGACAGGGAGGATGGTGGTGCTGTCTAAAGTAATGGGAAAGTCAGGGGGAGGACAGAGTTTGGGTGGGAAGATAAGGAGTCCTGGTTTGGATATGTTAAATATGAGGTGACGGCGGGACATCCAAGTAGAGAGGTCTTGAAGATGAGAGGAAATGTGAGACTGCAGAGAGGGAGAGAGATCGGGGCTGGAATGTAGATTTGGGAATCATCAGCATAGAGAGGCTAGTTGAAATCATGGGAGCGGGTGTGTTCTCCAAATAAGTGGGCATAGGTGGAGAGTAGAAGGGGACTAAGAACTAAACCTTGAGGGACTCCCACAGTTAGGGGGTGGGAAGTAGTACAGGACTTTTCACTCCTTCCAGACTCACCTTGATCTCAACTTTCCTGCCTCTGACTCCTGACTCAAACTGTTCCTCCAGCCTAATCCTACCTCTCCCCTCCAAAATCTACGAGGCCTTCCCCTGTAAATAGGGAATGTGTCCCTTCTTCATTCTGTACTTCCTAAGCATCTAAAGCACTGCACTGCAACAAATGGGTGCTCAAGAAATGCTGCTACTTTTACAACTTCTACTACTCATCGCCATCTTCAAAGACCTTCCCAAATTCCACCTCCTTTGGGAAGTCTTCCCTTATTAATTCCCAGCACCCCATACTGAGTCAATCTAGCAGTCACCTCTAGCATGTTTGTGCATGTTGCTTTCCTTTGTATTCAAAGAAGACATTAATAGTGAGTTTGGGAGATTGAAAAGAATAGGTGAATAGAGACGATATGTCAGTTGGAAAAATATCGAGAGCCTTGAAGCCAATGGCAAGGGGGTTTCGCCTGATGCCGAGAACAAGGCCATCTTTGAAGGTGTTTGAGGAGTGATATTTAAGAAAGATGATGTGGGCAGCAGCGTGGAGTATGGGCTAAAGTGGGGAGAAGCTGGAGGAATGGAGACTAGTGAGGAGGCGGATGGACTAGTCTAACTGGGTTACGATGAGTGCTAGAAGCATGTATGGAACTGTCTCCCAAAGGACAGGGACCCTCCAGTTTCCTTAATAGAGAACTCAAAAGCCTACCAGAGTGTCACAATTCATGTAGAGTCACTAGCTTCATGGGTTGTGGCTGGGTTTCAACTCTTGCAGTCTGCAATTGCTGTCAAGGGACAACTTGAAGAGGATGGGTTAGGTCTCCACAATAATCAGAGGTATTTACTGAGCACTTGCTGTGTCCCTCTAGACTGTAAGCTCATTGTAGGTAGGCACTGTGTCTGTCTATTGTTATATTGTACTCTCTCAAGTGCTTAGTACAGTGCTCTGCACACAGTAAGGGCTCATTTAAATATGATTGAATAAATAAACGAATGAAGTGCTCAGAGCACTGTCCAAAGCACTTGGTAAAATACAATACAGAAGAGTCAGTAGAAGTGATCCCGGCCCACATGGACCTTACCATCTTTAGACAATGGGCACCTGTCCGTTTAGGCCGGATTAGGCTCCATCCTGAATGGAGGAAGAGGGATGGATGAAATGACCCCTGGCACAGAGAGGTTAAGTGACTTGACCAAGGACACACATCAAGCAACTAGGCGACTCAGAATTAGAACCCAGGTCCTCTGACTCCCAGGTCCATGCTCTTTCCACCAGGCCATGCTGCTTTATAGCAAGCATCGGGGCTTAGAGCCAATATATCTAACGTCCCTCACTATAGCCCCTTTGTAACAGAAATTCCCCAGAAGGAACCCAAGGAAGTTCCGATCCCTGACCACAGGGCTTCCCAGGCTGGGAACATAACGTCCTTACTGAGGAAGAGACTGCAGGGGCTACAGAGGCAAGAGAATGAGAAATGTCTGTCAGAAGCAGATTTTACAGGGGTGGGGAGATTTATGCTTCCCTTGACCAGCACACAGTAAGCTCTCAGCAAATACCGTTGATTGACTGATGATTCCTGGTGCTGACTCCTCTCCACCACATCCTTTAGACACAGACACACACACATACATCCTTCCTGGAACATGGTGGAAGCTGCCAGGGCTGGGGCAAAAGGAGGAGGAAAAAAGGGAGGAGATGAAGTGATGGAAGAAGAGGAGAAAGACTCAAATGAACCATTGGATTTCCCACATGAACTGGAAAAAGGAAGGGATAACTCTGGGGGAGTAATGGGGAACAGGAAGAAAATGCCAAAATCCATCAGAATGCAAGAGGCTACAGTGTGACTGAATGAGGGAGCGAGGAATTTTCTTCCCAGCCCTCTCTGACATGCACAGAAGGCTGAATCTCAAAAGGTGCCAACTTCATCTAACCTGCTGCTGGAGCCCTTAGGTTGACATTTTCTGAGTCAGTGCCCTTCTCTTCATCATGCTTCCCCCTCCCCCAGGATCCATTTTCCCACCACATGCCATCTCCCCTTAATCCCACAGAAGACCTTGCTTGTGAACAAAGACGTGAAATCAGCTAAAGCAGAAAAGGGTAACAGAACCCATTAATAATAAAAATAATAATAATAATAATTGCATTTGTCAAGAGCTTACTATGTGCCAGGCACACTATTAAGCACTAGGGTGGATACCAGAATAATCGGGTTGGACACAGTCTCTGTTCCACAAAGGGCTCACAGTCTCAATTCCCATTTTACAGATGAGGTAACTGAGGCCCAGGGAAGTGAAGTGTCTTTCCCAAGGTCACATAGCAGACAAGTGGCAGGACCTTGATTAGAACCCATGACCTACTGATTCCTTGATTAGAACCCATGACCTACTGATTCCCAGGCCCGGGCTATAACCACTGTGTTATGCTTCTTCTAAACTCCTTAAAACCTGCACCCAGACTGAGGTGAAAGATTGAAAGCCCCATGTGGGAAGTAGACTGTGTCCTACCTGATTATCTTGTATCTACCTCAGTGTTTAGTACTGTGCTTAGCACATAGCACAGGCTTAACAAATACCACAATTATAATTACCAATAGTGAACACTAAAGGCATTCACAAGACCAAATGAGTTGGACTGAAAAAAAAACCACCAAACCCCCTTGCAGGGAAAGTGTTTAGTACTGTGCTTAGCACATAGCACAGGCTTAACAAATACCACAATTATAATTACCAATAGTGAACACTAAAGGCATTCACAAGACCAAATGAGTTGGACTGAAAAAAAAACCACCAAACCCCCTTGCAGGGAAAAAATGGGTGCGGAAAATTTATTTTCTTAATATATAATTCTTCCCAACCCTCTTTCCAAATCCACCCATCTCTTCTTTACCAGGTTTGGGATCCTAAAACAGTTTTATTAAAAAAATTATTTACCATAGCTCTTCAGTTCAACTTTAACTGGACCGGGTGGAAATGAAAGAAAAGGTATTTTTAAAATGAATTATATAAATTATAGCTCTAATTATGAAGGAACTTTAAAAATACATCCAACCATTTTCAAAATGTTTAAAAATGCTCTTTTTCCTTGATAATTTAGGAACTTTTAACCAATCCCAGACTTTCCCGAAAAGTAAACCTGTTAGTAGCCTGGTTTGAAGGCTCCTTTTCTTCCTGATGTTATTACTGGATAACAGGAAGCTTAAATCTCCAGAAAAAACAAATCCTATCGCTTTGTCTTCAGACAAGCAAGCTATAACTCTGTGGCATATTTGGTAAAGGAAAAACTCCAATATTGGAGTGGGAAGAAAAAGGATGATATGCAGAGAAGCAGCTTAGCCTAATGGCAAGAGCACAAGCCTGAAAGGCAGGAGACCTGGCTTCTAATTCTGGCTCTGTGCAACTTTGGGCAAGTCACTTAACTGTGCCTCAGTTTCTTCATCCATAAAATGTGGAAAAGATAACTGTTCTCCCACTTTGGCAGTGAGACACCAGCTGTATCTGATACATTTATCTGACTCTCCCCCAGCGCTTAGTACAGGGGTTGGTACACAGTAACAAATGCTACAATTATTAGTATTATTATTTCTCTCCCTGGATTCCCAACCATATCCTTTTCTCTTCTTCCTCTCTTTTTTTTCTTTAAATTCCCTTAATCCAATCAGAATTTCAAACTGGATGTGTCAAAAAAGAGGAAGAGGAGGCTGGGTGAGGGTCCTGGGAGGGGGTCCAAGCTAGGGGAATAAACCTGTCAGTATCTCTATTCCTTATGAACATATTAATATCCAGCCTCAGCACTTCTGTCTACATGTTTAGTCAATTATGCATTCAATTATATACCTTGCCTACTCGATTTGAAAATATTTTATGTCTATCTCCCACTGCCTGCCCCTGACCCTCCCCACCCACCCACACTCACACACACATACACACTTTAGAGTTTTAGCTCCTTGTGGCAGGGAACATATTGCCTGCTTGTTTGGTACTTCCTTAGTGCTTAATTCACTGCATTCTGCCCATTGTGTGCTCAACAAGTACTGCTTCTACTCTTGGAGCCATTTGGCCTTTTCAGAGTTGTAGAGAAGGGTAGAAAAGGGATAGGGTTCTAATCCCAGCTCTGCCACTTGTCCGGTGTGTGACCTTGGGCAAGTGACTTCGCTTCTCTGTGCCTCAGTTACCTCATCTGGAAAATGGGGATTAAGACTGAGTCCCATGTGGCACAGGGTCTGTATCCAACCTGACAACCATGTATCTACCCAGTGCTTAGTACAGTGCCTGGCACACTTTACAAATATCATTAAAAAAAAAAAAAAGATCAGCCTCTGAGAGAGATTCAGAGGCAGACACAGAAGACATAGATTCATTTCTGTCCATAGCAAATACGTTCAAAAGAAAACCTAAAGTGACATGGCCGAGGTTTTCTCCCACAAAAAGGTTCTTTCTTAGACGCCAAGTCCCCACCCATCCCAACTGCTAAGTGCTTAGTACAGTGCTTTGCACACAGTAAGTGCTTCAAAAATATGATAGAATGATGAATGGATCTGCTCTTCTATCCTCCTCTCCCAACCCTTGGGGCGGGGAGGGCACGGTGTGTGTGTGTGTGAGTGTGTTGGGTGTGATTGCACACACAAGTTTACACAGGAAGTTGAATGGGTCCTACTTTGTGGATCACAAGATTGGTGAGCTTTTGACCTCAGGACGCCGTCCTGCCATAAGAGCCTCTAATGTGAATAGATCAGAATTGAGATAGACACTAACATTGTCCAACAGTCCAGAGGTTTGAATACTTAAAATGGCAAATCCAGGGACCGGTCCTATCCCTGCAAAGAATGGTGCCGATCACTCACAGAGGACCTGTGATCTGACCTCCGTGACTGGGCTACTCAAGGCCTGCTTCCCTGTCACCACCCTACCTCCCCATCTGGGACAACAGTTTATCACATTCAATCATATTTATTGAGAGCTTCCTATGTGTAGAAGGAAGTGTACTAAGTGTACTAAGTGCAAGTGTACTAAGTACTTGGGAGAGAACAATATAACAATAAACAGACACATACCCTGCCCACAGCGAGCTTCCTTCCCTTCCACCCAGTGGAATTACCCAGTATGGAAATACAAGCTCCTGCAGTTGGTGCTCTGTGGCATGTTTGCCACCAAGAGATGACTTGTTGGGGGACCACAAGATGGAACACTGTCCTGCTGCCCCCCGCAATTCTTCCTTCTCTTTCATTCATTCATTCATTGGTATTTATTGAGCACTTATTATGTTCTGAACCCTGTATTAAGAGCTTGGAACACATTAAACGGACACATTCTTTACCCACACACAAGTTTACAGTCCTCCTCAAATGCCAGAGACCTGAGAGCTTTTTACAGCTCTTAGCCTGGATGGACTCTGGGCTGACTCCAGATGTGTATGTGGATGAGAAGCAGCATGGTCTAGCGGATAAAGCATAAGCTTGGGAGTCAGAAGCACATGGGTTCTAATCCTAGCTCCATCACTTGTCTGCTGTGTGACACTGGGCTAGTCACTTAACTTATCTGGGGTTACCTCATCTGTAAAATGGGGATTAAGATTGTGAGCACTGTGGAACAGGAACTGTTTCCAACATGATTAACTTATATCCTAGTGATTAGTACAGTGTCTGACACATAGTGCTTAACAAATACCATGAGAAAAAAAAGGATGCATTACGTGCCTGGGGGCTCAGAGTTCAGTCCTTCCCAGCCTGCCACTGGCAGCGAGAATATTACCCCTAAGATAAATGAATAAGAGTTTAGATCTTATTGGATTACAGTTTTATTGAACTTTATAAATTCCAATTAACAGACCCCTGAGCAATAAGAGACATGGAGTGTACTCTTCATTTTATAGCACAATTATTACTGAGTTTATCCTCAGCCGAACAAGAGGTATTAATGGATAAAACATGGGAAAGAAGGCATGCTAATAGACAAGGGCAGATTTTGGAGATGAGGAGAAAATCCGAAGTACCCAAGACAAAATCCACAGCAGGAGAAGAGGTCAGTGGGTATGGACAGGGAATGCGTCTACCATGTCTATTGTACTATACTCTCCCAAGACCTTAGTACAGTGCCCTGCACACAGTAAGCGCTCAATAAATGCCACTGGTGAGTGAGGATGATGGTTGGGGCATTTTCAGGAGACCAGAGAGGATCTCTGCAGTTCCATGCGGCGGAGACAGAGATGCTGTTTCAGGTGAGAGAATACCCTCTCCATGTTAACCAAAGCAGAGAAACAATAAGAAAAATAGATACCATTCTATGGGTGTTCATTATATCTTTTTTCCCCTTCCCTTGGTCATTTCTGCAGCTACTCTAAAAACTCGAGTGGGAAGATGAAAAATAAAAATTCTTTCCTATCAGCATTTTGCAATGGTCCAGAAAGCTAACACAGAGGTATCCGAAAAGGCTTTTGTATTCTTAACAGGATGAAAAATGTTGAAAGTGTTCATCCATCAGCTTATATATGTAAATAAGATGCAGGGCGATTTTCCTGCCTGAGAGATAGCGGACCACTTATGCAAAATCTACAAAAACTCAGCTCCATTAAAAGTCATGAAGGAGGGAGACATTTCAGGCAATGTAGCTTGGTCTCTTCCCCCCGCTCCCGCCTTCCCCTCGTTTTGATTTATTGAGCCCATCCCGACTTTGTCTTATTTCAGATAAGAAGTGTGTATGTATATAAACTCCAGCGGTAACTAACTACAGCAGTCAGGGATTTCATGGTTTCATTCTTGTAAGAGAGGGAGGGAACGGGTACTGCCAGCTCGAGGTTTTTCAGCAAGGAGATTTATGGGATGGGGGGGATGCGCTGATGGAAGACTCTCTTCTCTCCACCAGCCCATCAATCTCCGTGAGTTCCTGCCAATGTTATGGGGTCAATGCTCCCGTCTGCTCCATCTCATCCCGTTGCCCTCCCTCCTCTACAAAACCGGTATGGGCCCGGGATGGTGGATACACTTGGGCTGGGGCTGAGTCAGGTGTCTGAGGATTTCGTGGGGATGTGGAAATTTAATGGGAATGCGGGTGGGGTGGGTGGCACTGAGCAGGTTGAAGTAATGTAGAAGCAACATGGTTTAACGGATAGACCATGGGCCTGGGAGTCAGAAGGACCTGACTTCTATTCCTTACTCTACCACATGTCTGCTGTGTGACCCTGGGAAAGTCACTTAACTTATTTGTGACCCATTTACCGCATTAGTAAAATGAGGATTTCTTGTACCATGGTGAACAAGTAATGTATCCAACCTGATTAGTCATCTGTAAAATGGGGATTGTTATTATTATCATTATAATTAATACTATTATTAGTGGTAGTATTTGTTAAGCACTTACTTTGTCCCAGGTGCTGTACTAAGCGCTGGGGTGGATACAGCAAATGGGGTTGGACACAGTCCCTGTCCCCAGTGGGGCTCAGAGTATTCAATCCCCATTTTACAGCTGAGGTAACAGACACAAAGAAGTGAACTGACTTGCCCATGGTCACACAGCAGACAAGTGGCAGAGCCAGGAATAGAATCCATGACCTTCTGACTTCCAGGCCCATAATAATAATAATGATGTGATATTTGTTAAGCACTTACTATGTGCAGAGCACTGTTCTAAGCGCTGGGGAGATACAGGCTAATCAGGTTGTCCACGTGGAGGCTCACAGTCTTAACCCCCATTTTACAGATGAGGTAACTGAGACACTGAAATTTAAGTGACTTGTCTACAGTCCACACAGCTGACAAGCGGCAGAGCTGGGATTAGACTTCATGACCTCTGACTCCAAGCCCGGGCCCTTTCCACTGAGCCAACACTGTTTCTCTAAAAGCCATGCTCTATCCACTATGCATGGTGTTCTCTAAGAGTGTGACCCCCGTGGGACAGGCACTGTGCCAACCTGATTACTTAGTATCTTCTCCATTGGTTTAGAACCTGCTTGGCACATAGTAAGCACTTAGCACTTACCACAGTTATTAATTATTATTAGTGGGTGTTAATTGCAGCTCCTTTCTGGCAAGGCTGGGGGTCTGGAAGGCAGAGTTGGGGGGGCTGCAAGGGGTAGTGGTGACCATAAACCAAAAGCCAGTGACGAGGAAGTCAGGCAGGGAGAGAAACTAGGCCCACACACACTGAGCACAGAGCACAGCCATCTCGCATCCACATCTGATGGCACCAGGGAAAAGGTGGGTCTGGGGGAATGCATTAAGGCACAACCCCTTCCTCCCAATCCTGCTGTGCGGAGGGATCTTCTCATCCACTCTACTCCTCAGGGTTTGGCTTCAGAAACAAAGAATCTGACAGACAGTTACTGTGCCCCTCTTCAAAGCCTTACTGAAGGCACATCTCTCCCAAGAGGTCTTCCCCGACTAGGCCCTCCTTTCCTCTTCTGCCACTCCCTTCTGCATTGCCCTGACCTGCTCCTTTAATTCATTCCCCCCCCCGGCCCATCCCCACATCATTTAGGTACATATCCATAATGTATTAATTTATATTAAAGTTTGTCACCCCTGTTAGACTGGAAGCTCATGGTGGGCAGGAAATTTGTCTGCTTATTGTTATATCGTACCCTCCAAGAGCTTAGGATAGTGCTAAGCACACAGTAAGTATTCAATAAATACCAATGAATGAATGAATGTATGGAGGGTAAACTGAGGTTCATATTTTCAAGGAGCAAAGCATAGTGGAATAGAGTTGTTCTGGGGCAGATTAGTAAAGGGACAAATGATCCACGAGTTATTAATGAGCCTATCCCCTTATATCCTGGCAGCAGTCTCTCGGGTGAGAAGGGGGGGTTGGGGAGAGAGGAGGAGGAGTGTGGGGGGAGGACGTTGGGGGGAGGGAATCTGGGCTGGCTTCCCAGAGGGTAAAGCAGATGGAAATATTTCCCCGTGACGGCAGAAAATGGAAATTGGACAGGGTTTGGGCAGTGACGGCGGCAGAAGAAAAGCAGTGCTTTCTCTTCTGCCCATTCATCAACACGATAAGAGGGCCACAGCCGGGCAGCTCCTGAAAAAATCCCAACGATGTTTGTTCTCCCCCTGCGGATGACTCAGAGAGGATCAGTTTGAACTGAGTGGGGCATGGAGAGAAGGCTGGGGTGGGGGTGGGCAGGGGCCAGTTCCCAGTTGAATGGCTGGGAAACCTGCCAAGGAGAGGGGGTTGGGGAATGACCATGATTGGCCATGTCTTATCTGCAAGCACAGTCCCTCCCCTCAACCCTCAGGTCGAATGACGAATCTGCAAGTGTTGAGACCTGGCCATGAGCCTGTCTTAACTTTGCTCCTCTTTAAAGAGAACTTCCTGTGGGTAGTACAGGGCTGGTCCCAAATCTGTGACCCACATCATCATAGAAGCAGCAGGTAGGTCACATATTACAACACATACACACACACACACACACACACACCACACACACGTGCACACATACATCCCCCTCTCATATCCTCGCCTTTGGAATCAGGTTCTCTGCACCAGTTTTAAACACTGTTGCTTTTTTTTTCCCCCATCGCCACTCTCCCAGGGAACCAGAACTTCAACCCCCTGCCCCTTGGGCTGCGCCCAGATAAAGGGTTCACAGCTCCGATGGCATGGAACAGACATCCTGGAGCTGTCAGTTTTCACTGCGATTCACAAAGACGTCTTCTCCAGCTCCAGTGCCCTTTGTAAAAGATGAAAGAGACTCGATTTGCTGCTGCTGCTGCTTAACCCTCACAATTCCCGATGACCTTCCTTTGCAAGATGCAGCCATACTAACCCTGCTGACACCCGCAGGGAAGCTTATCAGCTCTCTTCCTGGCATTTTTAAAGCGCTAGCTATCAGCAAGTCAAATATGACCTACAGTGGGGACAGCCCTGTATTCGACCTTTAGCATTAATGATGAAGAAAATCAATCAATGATAATTAACCGAGCACTTACAGTGTGCAGAGCACCATAACCAAGGACTAAGGGAGAAGTACAGTAGAGTACAATTAGTATTCATGTTCCCTTCCACAGTGAGTTTGCAGTCTAGATGGGGAAAGTCACAGTCCACTAGGTGGTAAGCCCCATAAGGTCAGGGATCGTGCATACCCTCCCAAGTGCTTAGTTTAGTGCTCTGCACACAGGAAGTGCTCAATAATTGCCATCGATTGATTGATTGGTCCCCTGCTTTCAGGTGTCACAAGGTTAAGATGGAAGAAGACTGATACATGGACCAACAACTCTCTCACTCTTTTTGTGTGTATATATATACATGTGTGTATATATATGTAAGTACATATGTAAATACATATTCACCAATTACAGTCATTCACAAATAGCAAACGGCACTTGAGGGGGAGGAGTGGGTCAGGGGTAATGCCAGCAGATGGGAGAACGGATGGAGCTCATCAAGGAAATCTTCTGAAGAAGGAAATCATGAGGTGGGATGTAAAGGAAGAAGCAGGTGGAGGTGCCGGCTGTCAGTTGGGCAGGGGATGGCTTGGGCAGAGGAGGGAAGGGGAAGAGGAAGGGAAATTCTTAGCATAAATGCCAAAAAGCGCACAGTCCTGGGAGACAGAGGACCTGGATGCTTATCCCAGCTCTGCCATTTGCTAGCTGTGTGACCTTGGACAAGTCACTTAAACTTCTTTGTGCCTCAATTTCCTGCAACTGTCCAACGGAAATTAAATCCTACTCTCTCTCATTTAGACTGCAGAATTCCCTGCTACCTTTGACTCCCTCCTCCTCTAGACTATAAACTCTTTATGAGCAGGGAACATGTCTGCTATTTGTCGCATTCTACTCCCCCCAAGCACTTAGTACAGTGCTTTGCACATAGTAAGTGCTCAATAAATACAACTGATTAATTGATTAGACCGTGTGCCCCATAGTGGCAGGTGAGTCCTGTCCTGACTATCTCATATCTATCCCAATGTTTAAAGTTTAGTGCTCAGGCTCATAGTAAGTGCTTAACAAATACCATAATTATTATCTTTGAAAGAGGCTGGTCTATTAGCAAGGGGCAGGAGCTGGGAGAGAGAGTGGGGGGGTGGGGAGAGCCCACTGGACAGCTCTGTGGAGCTCCAGGGATAGACCAGAGCTACAGAGAGCTAAATCTGATCTATAGTTTGATCTTCCCCTAGATGTAAGCTCAGTGAGGGCGGGAACGTGTCTACCGAACTCTGTTATATTGTACCCTCCCAAGCAATTAGTGTAGTGGTCGGCACACGCTAAGCACTAAAATAATGCCATTGCTTGACTGCTTGAGCTACAGTTCAAATGAGAGGAAGACAACTGGGCTGCCTCTCACTGGTTTACTGGGTGACCCTGAACAGGACCATCACCTTTACCCCTTTCAACCTTTGTTAACAGGAGGTTCTCACTGCCAAGTTTGCAGAATAATGAATCCACAGCATAGAAAACCACCGTGAACCTCCTTACCCCAGCTTACAGTCGTTTAATCAATCAATCATATTTATTGAGTGCTTACTGTGTGCAGAACACTGTCGTAATTAATCAAGCTCTTCAGGGATGCTCACGTTTGAGGATGGGGAACTAGCTATCCTGATTAACCCCTGTGAACTGGGGTACAAACTTTTCGCTTCCCAATGAAGCGTTATGAGAGACCCTCCTCATCATTCCTTTTTTTTATAGTATTTAAGTTGTTTACTGTGTGCCAGGAACTGCTCTAAGCACTGAAGTAGATACTAAGTAATCAGGTTGGACACAGTCCCACATGGGGCTTACAGTCTTAATCACCATTTTACAGATAAGGTAACTGTGACAAAGAGGAAGTGAAGTGACTTGCCCCAAGGTCTCACTAGCAGCTAAATGGTGAAGCCAGGATTAGAACCCAGGCCCAAGCTCTAATCTACTAGGCCACACTCCTTCCTTGGAGGCAAATGGGAGGGGAAATTGCAGCAGGTGGGATTCAGGCAGGAAGTACAGAGAAATGGTGTAATGGAAAAGCAAGTGTCTGGGAGTGAAAAGACTTAGGCTCTGATCCTAGTTCTGCTGCTCGCTTGTTGTGTGATCCTGGGCAAGCCATTTAAATCTCCCCAAATCAGTTTCCTCATCTGAAAAATAGGAATAATAATACCTTCCTTTCTCTACATCATGGAGATTCTGTGATTCTATGGGGAATAAAATCGCTCCAACAAAAATAAAGGTTTTATATTATTGGGAGGGTCGGGGTGGGGGTTGGGGGGACAGTGGTACATGTAGCTGAAAGAGACTGAGGGTTTCTTGGAGCCTCTTTAGGCCAGGAGAAGCCACCAACTCTCAGGGCTGAATTCAAGTTAAGCAGAGGCAGAAAGCACGGATGGAATGGTCTCTATGCTATCTCCCCCATCCACAGAGTGGAGATTTGACCAAGAAACGTACTCACTGGCCCCAGATAGAGACTGGCGCAGAGTGACGTTTCAACGACAACCCATCCGTTGCACGTGGGCCCAAATTAGCACATTGGGAGAAGCGTGGTAAAGCAATAATGGACTTTTTTTCCCTTCTTCTTGCCCCGGTAATAGATCATATGGGAATGGATTACATTATTTTCTATAAACTATATCAACGTGAGTGACATGTCCTTAAGGGTTGGCTGATTGATATCTACTATGAAGTCTTATAATCTAAAATCATATTAATATTAATATTAAAGATTTTCTGTCCTTTATGTGCATCATTAAATTCTGAGTATAAGGTGAAATTGACAACATGCATTTTGACAGCTTATCTATAATAAATATGCAAATCTTGATACTGGCATGTCATCACAGGACTTCACTGCTCCTTGAAATATCATAGAACGCCTTTCTTTCCCCGACATTTTCAAGGAAAAGATCAAAGCCAGTGTGTTACGGGTGACTGGGATTTTTGTTCCTTGTTTTGTCCTCGAGAGTCACCCAAATTCATGCTCCAAGTTGGGAAAGCCTGGGTGAAGCACCGAAGGCACCGGGACAGCAGAATCCAGAGCAAGGGGAAGTCTTCCCATCCATGTCCAATCTCTGGGTATGACTGCTCTTTTATCAGCTCAAGACCAGCAGGAGGCAGCCTCTCACATCCTTAAAGAGTCCCATGAAAGGAGGCCCATGCTCTTCCAACACGCATCCCTTCATGGGTCAAGAATGAGACCTTCCTCCTGTGAGCTCAAAGCTGGGTTGCGATCAATCAATCATTCATTCAATAGTGGTATTTACTGAGCATTTAACTGTGTGCAGAGCACTGTACTAAGCTCTTGGAGGTACAATGCAAGAGAGTTGGTAGATGTGGTCTCCCCTGCCCACGAGGACTTACAGTCCACAGGGGAAGACAGGCATTAAAAAAGATTAGGGATAAGGGAAATGGTAGAGCATAAGAATATTTACATAAGTATCATGGGATTGAAGGTGAAGCATCAAGGTGCTTAAGGCTACCCCTGCCAAGTATAAAGTAAATAGAGAAGCAGCGTGGCTCAGTGGAAAGACCCCGGGCTTGGGAGTCAGAGTTCATGGTTTGAATCCCGGCTCTGCCACTTGTCAGCTATGTGACTGTGAGCAGTCACTTAACTTCTCTGTGCTCAGTTCCATCATCTGTAAAATGGGGATCAACTGTGAGTCTCATGTGGGACAACCTGATTACCCTGTATCTATCCAGCGCTTAGAAAGTGCTCTGCACATAGTAAGTGCTTTAACAAATACCAACATTATTAAATGCAGAGGGGAGAGGATAGGGGAAAACAAGGCCTTGATTTGGGAAGATCTCTTGGAAGAGATGTAGTTTTAGGAGGGCTTTGAAGGTGGGGAGATGGTGGACTGTTGGAAATTAAGGGGGAGGGATTTGCAGGCCTGAGGGAAAACTTGGGCAAGGGATCGGTGGAGGATTAGACGAGATCGGGGTACAGAGAGTAGGTTGGTAGTAGAGGAGCGAGTGTGCAGATTGGGTTGTAGTACGAAATCACTGAGGTTAGGTAGGTGGGTTAACATGCCCACATCTCCCCCATCCTAAAAAAACCCACTCTTGACCCCACTTCCCCTCCAGTTATCGCCCTATCTCCCTACTACCCTTCCTTTCAAAATCCTAGAACGAGTCGTCTACAATCGATGCTTAGAATTCCTTAACTCCCATTCTCTCCTGGACCCCCTCCAATCTGGCTTCCGTCCCCTCCACTCTACCGAGACTGCTCTCTCTAAGGTCCACCCATGACCTCCTTCTTGCCAAAATCCAATGGCTCTTACTCCATTCTAATCCTCCTTGACCTCTCTGCTGCCTCTGACACTGTCGACCATCCCCTCCTCCTCCATACCTTATCTCACCTTGGCTTCACGGACTCCCGTCCTCTCCTGGGTTCTCCTCTTACCTCTCTGGCCGGTCATTCTTGGTCTCCTTCGCTGGGCCTCCTCCCCTCCCCATCCTTTAACTGTTTGGAAGTTCCTCAGGGTCAGTTCTTGGCCCTCTTCTGGTTCTCCATTTACAACTCACTCCCCTCCGGTGAACTCATTCGCTCTCACGGCTTTGATCTACCATTCGTCTACGCAGATGACACGCAGATCTTACCATCTCGCCCCTGTCCTCTCCCCCTCTCTTCAGGCTCGCATCTCCTCCTGCCTCCGGGATGTCTCCACCTGGATGTCTGCCCGCCACCTAAAACTCAACATGAGCAAGACTGAGCTCCTCATCTTCCCCCAAACCCGGTCCTCTCCCCGACTTCTCTATCACCGTGGATGGCATGACCATCCTTCCCGTCTCTCGGGCCCGCAATCTCGGTGTCATCCTTGACTCGTCTCTCTGTTCACACCACACATCCTATCCGTTACCAAGACCTCCGGTTTCACCTCTACAATATCCGCCAAGATCCGCCCTTTCCTCTCCACCCAAATGGCTACCTTACTGCTTACGGGCTCTCGTTATATCCCTGGCTAGACTACTGTGTCAGCCTTCTCTCTGACCTCCCTTCCTCCTATCTCGCCCCGCTCCAGTCTATTCTTCACTCTGCCTGCCCGGCTCATCTTCCTGCAGAAACGATCTGGGCATGTCACTCCCTTCTTAAACAACTCCAGTGGTTGCCTATCAACCTCCGCTCCAAACAAAAACTCCTCACTCTAAGGCTTCAAGGCTCTACATCACCTTGCCCCTTCCTACCTGTCCTCCCGTCTCTCTTTCTACACCCACCCGCATGCTCCGCTCCTCTGCGCCCACCTCCTCACCGTCCCTTCGGTCTCGCCTATCCCGCCGTTGACCCCTGGCGTCCTACGTCCTCCCGCGGTCCCGGAACGCCCTCCCTCCTCACCTCCGCCAAACTGATTCTCTTCCCCTCTTCAAAACCCTACTTAAAACTCACCTCCTCCAAGAGGCCTTCCCAGACTGAGCTCCTCTTCTCCCTCGTACTCCCTATGCCACCCCCCTTTACCTTCCGCAGCTAAACCCTCTTTTTCCCTTTTCCCTCTGCTCCTCCACCTCTCCCTTCCCATCCCCACAGCACTGTACTCGTCGCTCGACTGTATATATTTCCATTACCCTATTTATTTTGTTAATGAATTGTACATCGCCTTGATTCTATTTAGTTGCCATTGTTTTACGAGATGTTCTTCCCCTTGACTCTATTATTGCCATTGTTCTTGTCTGTCCGTCTCCCCCGATTAGACTGTAAGTCTGTCAAACGGCAGGGACTGTCTCTATCTGTTGCCAACTTGTTCATTCCAAGCGCTTAGTACAGTGCTCTGCACATAGTAAGCGCTCAATAAATACTATTGAATGAATGAAAGGGAGAGGGGCTGATGGAGTGTCATAAAGCTTAAGGAAGTGTTTCTGCTTATTGCGGAGGTGGATGGGCAACCATTGAGGTTTTTGAGGAGTGGGGACATATGGATTGACTGATTTTTCAGTAAAATACAATGGATTCCTCAGATTTCCATGGATCCAAGATGTTCTGGGCCAGTTTGGTCTGAAGGTGTCAGCTTCCCTTGGATGGGAGGCCCGTGGTCAGAGAGTCTACATGGGTAGCTAGCCCTGTGAAGAGGTCTGCAGGGTATGAATTCATCCAAAGAGACTACATCTCTCCTGGAGTGGACGTTTGCTCTTCACCAAAGAGCCTGTCTACACCATGAAACATCTCACAATTAGGATACGTGGCCATATCTACTTATTGGGTCAATCTATTCTGTTAAGATTCTGGGGTCATGGAAACCTATATCTGAATCCATCATTCAGTCAGTGAGTCCACAAATGGCTACCAGGGCCCTTTGGTCATGTCCTACCCAAGGGAACTATGGAAAATGACATAACCAGGCAAAAGATATAGCTCCTGCCATGGAGAAGCCTATAATACCAGCAATGGGCTTCAAATGTGTTTGGGGGTTAGAAGGAAGCCGTGCCATCTTGGGAGACACCCACGGTTGATAATCAAACTCAGCCCACAATACTTATGGAAATATTCTTATATTTATGATTCCCCCCATCCCTAATCCTATTTAAATGTCTTTTCTTCCCCTATAGACCTATAAGCCCCCCGTGAGCAGGGATCACATCTACACACTCTGTTGTATCATATTTTCCCAAGCACTTGGGGTGGTGTTCTGCACATAGTAAAATGCTCAGTGAGGAGGATCAATTAATCAATTTGTTCCATTCAGCCCCAGGATTCATCCCCGAGAATGGCAACCAGAAACTGAGAGGAAGCTGGTGACGAAAGTCTTCTTATGGTTCCTGGTGGATCATCTGACATCCTTAATGTCTCCTCTAATAATCCCCATGGACTTATCATCCTTGAATCTATTTAACCCTTCCTGAGCTCTCTAATAGTTCTGTCTAGTAAATTCAATACTAAACACACATCCATCAATTGAACCAAGCCCCACTTGAGCCTGCCAATATCTGCCCCTGTGGTAAGACAAATCAGTAACCTTATTATAAAGGAAATGGCCACGCAAACATCATATTGATACATTTTAACAAAAATGTTAGGAAACCGTTGTCAAATCCCCAAAGGAGTTGTTTATAGGCTAGATGTGATTTCTATCCTAGCCAGCTTTGGCTGATCTTAGAGCTCTGGGGAGGGTTGTTCTGCTAGGCTGGAAGTCTTGAGGAGACAGTGAGAGCAATGAGAGGTAGAGGGAGAGGAGGCCATAGAGCTTGCTAGGTGCCAAGAGGACAATTAATCTAAGGGTCCATACGGTCAGGGCGATGTCCTAGAGAGGCTAATTGAACAGTGCTCTGCCCTCTCTTAGCTCCCAGTGACAGCTGCATCGGTCCTCCCCAGAATTCCTCATAGACCACTCTAAGGGCCAGGCATGAGACCCGGTAGCCAGCCGAGGTCAAACTCACTGCCCAACTTGAATGCTTGGCAATGCCTAGTGGAAGTGTCATCAGCCCCAGTCTCCAACCCCTGGGGCTCGAGACCTTCAGGTTATTCCTCAGTTCATGCAAGAATGGGTAGTCCTTGGGAATCCCTGGATCAGGGCTGGCTCGGGTCTACCCAGACCAGCAGGACATTTTAGAGTTAGGGACGGTCCTCTATCCTTCCCCGTGGCTCAGTGGAAAGTGCCTGGGCTTCGGAGTCAGAGGTCATGAATTTGACTCCCAGATCCGCCACTTGTCAGCTATGTGACTGTAGGCAAGTCACTTAACTTCTCTGTGCCTCAGTTACATCATCTGTAAAATGGTGATTAACTGTGAACCTCACGTGGGACAACCTGATTACCCTGTATCTACCCCAGTGCTTAGAACAGTGCTCTGCACATAGTAAGCGCTTAACAAATACCAACATTATTATTATTATTATTACTGGCCAGAATTTGGCTCTTATAGTCAAGCCCGAGACTACCTTCCCTGAGACTTGGGGAAATGCAACCCAGATCCATAGGGAAGACTGAAATAATTGTTTCTGTGATTTATCTGGCCATCTTGGATCAGAACGAATTTTAGTTAGTGAGACCCAGGAAGGACAGAGGATGGTTTCTAATTCCTACCTGGGTATTCTCTGCCAGTGCTTAGGACAGTGTTCTGCCCACAGTAAGCACCTAATAAATAATATTACTACTATCTATCCCGCACACCACCAGCTGGAAAGTGAAAACCCAGGGCTACTCGGTTTTACTGTGGGAAATAACAAGACAGTCCTCTCCCCAGTGCCAAGCGGTCCCTCCCAATCACAGGCAGGACATACAACATATGTAGAGAGCACTCCTCCAGAGATGGGGGAGCACTCTGTATAATAAAAATAATAATGATGGTATTTGTTAAGCACTCATAGTGCTTGGCAGTGTTCTAAGCACTGGGGTAGATACAAGATAATCAGGTGGGGCACACAGTCTCAATCCCCATTGTACAGATGAGGTAACTGAGGCACAGAGAAGTTAAGTGACTTGCTCAAAGTCACATAGCTGATGAGTGGAGGAGCCAGTTTTAGAACCCACGACCTCTGACTCCCAAGCCTGGGGTCTTTCCACTAAGCCATGCTGCTTAAGGATGCCCCTCTCTTCAGAACTGCCCAATTTTTAATAGGAAAAACACAATTTCTCCAGTGGAACAAAAAATGTTGCAGTCAGATTCTGGGACCTGAAGGGGTGATGGCAAAAGTGAGGTGGGGGAGATGGTTGAGTTTGGATCATCACACTGTTGGGGGGAGGGAGGGAGAGAGAAAAACATGGGTAGCTAAGAGTAAACCTAAGCCTGGATCAGCTTTCACCCCCATGCCTCCACCCAGGCAGTACATCATCAGGGGGTGTTCTCTACACTATAGGTTGGTGGGTCTGACTCACCCACACCCTCCTCAAAAGCTCGATCACCCTGCCTAAACAGATCCTCCCTTCCTCATGGCTGTATGCACAATGGACTGTTTCCTTGTATGAAGCCAAGCTAGCATTACTCCAAAACCCTCCCACCTCGATTGCCAGAAAGAATCTTTACATTAGGGCCTGACAAGAGGGCATCTTGGCACACTCTATAGCCAGCCTATTGGCAACCTATTGGCCCAATTCCTGGGAAGTCTCTCAGACAGGTGGGAGACTTTGGCCGGGAACATGCAGGGGAAATCTCCCTCTCACCCTCACCTTGGGGACTCTCTGGCCTCTTTAGAGTATCTTTAGGAGGTCTGGCTGGATTCCTGTTTAATTATAGGTGCTCAAACAGCTGAGATCATAGGAGGGTCAAGGATCCCCAGTGAAAGAGGCTCACATTCCCCCTGGACTTTCACCCCCTGAAGGGAAAATCCCCAGGAAGAAACACCCTCAGAAGAAGATATCAGAGAATTCACTTTAAATGACTAAAAAACATCTGGAGGTGCCCCTCTTGTCTCAGTAGCGACCAAGTGCCAGACCAGGCAGGTGGGGAACAAACAGAAAAGGAAGAAGATGCAGGCTCTGCTTTGGAGGAGTTTCCAGTCAATTGGAGGAGACAAAGGACTCAAATTGGGTCTTCCAAGTTCCCCACCACCACCATGGCCAACATAGAGCATGTCACATTTTCTCATCAACCCATTCCTCTCTCCACCCACTAACTGCTAAGTCTCCCTTTGGACTTTTCCCATTTTTCTTACTCCTTTTTCCTTCCACCCCATCCCCAACTTTCTCTCCTTTGCTTTGACTGTCCTCCATCCCCCCCCCCCCCCCCACCGCCTTTCGGCTCTCCCTCCAGGCCTCCTGCTTTCTCCCTCCCCCATCCCTTCCTCTCATCTCTCCCTACAATTAACACCGGGCTCTTGCTCTGCATTCATCTCTGACTGATCCTTTGCTTTTTTTTTTTATTTGTGTTGACTTGACACGTCTTTTTAATCCCTGACTCAGCTCTTATTTCTTGTTAAACCAAAGGTAAATTATAAGGCATACAGCCAGGCGAGCTGAGCCCAGAGGATTTATAATGCAAAGCATCTGCTGAAAATATTGATATTTGTTCACGGGCTGCATGCGCCTGTGCCCATATGACGTGGTAACAATCAATTATGAAGTAATTATGCGGAGGGGGCGAGAGGAGTGGGGGTTGAGCTTGATTGTCCCGGAGAATGGATGCAAGCTTCAACAATATCTCCTATGAAGATGCCCCACATAAAGCAAGACTCCAGCTGGAGGAGAATGAATAGCAAGTGCTTTCTTTATTCTCCCTCTCTCTGGCTGCTTTCAATTTTCAATTTCAATAACTTTATTGGAATGACAAGGTATACAAAGTGCTGCCAGAGTGAATATGTCAAGCTTATGTGTGTGTGTTGTGTGTGTGTGTGTGGGGGGAAGCTCAGCGTCCTCTCATTGTGCGTCTCTATATTTCTCTGCCTGTGCCTCTACGCGTCTCTTTTCGGCCTTTTCTGTGGGTGTCCTGCTTTTCTTCCTTTGTCTCTTTCTTTGTCCAGCTCTCTCTCCTCCTTTCTCTAACCCTCTCTGACCCTCTCTCTCCCTCTCCCTCTTGACTTTTTTCCCAGTGGTATTTATTGAACCCTTACTATGTGTAGGTCACTGTACTAAGAATTTGGGAAAGTATAATAGAAGAGAATTAGCAGACATTCCCTGCCCATAATGAACTTACAGTCTAGAGGGGGAGACAGACATTAATATGGAAAAATAATTTATAATATATAATTTAAAGATATGTATAAAAGTTCTGGGGAGTTGAGGGTGGGTTGAATATCAAATGTCCAAAGGTCACAGATCCATCTTCTCTCCCCCCTCTGCCTCCATGACTTCTGCATATCTGCTTCTCTCCTTCTCTCTTTTACATTGCATAAGCACATCTGTCAGTAGAGATGATGACTTTTGATTCATCCACATTATCAACAAACTGCGCTCTGATTATCCAGATCTGAACAGCCTTGACAGTTCACTAGAAATGAAATAGTGGCACATATCTGACACAGTTCATGGTTATCAACACTCATAATCTCTCAGACAAAACCAAAAAATAGGCACTCATTATTTGGGGCTAATGACTTCTGAACATCCCTTATTTTCATTTTTAATTTGTATGCTTTCATCAGACACTGGCTTTGAGTCCAGGGAAAGGGACCTAACTTTCCTATAGGGTGTGTCTGAGGAAAAATTCATTTGGGGTAATTTTATCATAGTTCTGTCCAGTAGGTGGAGAAAATCTGACTTGATGAAATCAGTTTCACCCTGATTTTTTTTCTAAATCTCTCTTTTTATTATTATTATTATTGTTACTATTAAGATATTTGTTTAGCGTTTCCTATGTGTCAATCACTGTTAAGCACTGAATACTTGGAACACCAACCCTCCTTCCCAAGGGGTGTCTTTTCATAGATGCCACTAAGACTTAATAGTCAGGTCCTCGATCCTGTTTAGTTCATGTGAGGATCTCTCAGGTCATCTGTTTCACTTCCCAGGCAAGAGTTGGGGCTCAGAACGTGGGATGACCAGAATTCCCTTGGCTCTGAAATGGCCCTTAACCACCTTGGTAATTGAGTTCTTCTAAAATCGGGGCAATTCTCTTACACCATGGATCTGAATGCTTGGTGCAGTGTGTCATCTATATTTAGCTGGGGAGGGGGATGGGAGAGGACAAGACACTTAACCCTCCTTTGCAGAATTCTATGTCTCCGATCAGAATTTGGGGGTGGGCCACCCCTGGGAATCATGGCTCAATATTTAGTTGTCTCGATTCTTTTAATCTGGGTGAAAGCATAGAGAGGGCCAAAGAAGCACCCTGAATCGCCTTCATGCTTTTCCCAAATTGGGCCCATTTCCTGCTGTTGGAAGGTTTAGGGGGAAAGGGACAGGTAAGTAGTGTAACCTAGAGGAAAGAGTACTGGGGTCAAGAGACCTGAATTCTAATCCTGGCTCTGCCACTTTCCTGCTGTGTGACCCTGGGCAGGTCATTTGGCTTCTCTATGCTTCAGTTTCCATCTCTGTAAAATGGAGATTAAATGACTGTTTTCCCTCCTCCTTTGACTGTGAGCTCCATATGGTTGTGTTTGGTATCATTCTATTACATCTACCCCAAGGCTTAGAACAGAGCAAATACCATAATTATTACTCTTATTCCTTCAGCACGTACAGTCCCTATGCCAAGGGACCTCACCCCTCTCTTCCTCCTCCCTAGTACTGGTTTGCACTTCCCAGAATCTCTGCTTCTTCTCCCTCAGGACTTTAAATATGCCCCATATTGTGGTTGCTTGATAATTTTAATTGTTGGCAACAGGCATGGTGAAAATGATACTAAAGTATACGGGGAGCATTATTTCTGCTGAAGTAAACACTGGCCAACCTCTTGAAAGAGCATGTGAGTTACCCGGAGTGTGAGTGTCTGTCTTAGGGTTGATACCTGGGAGAGGAGAGAAGTGATGGGAGGTCAGAGGGCATATTTATGAGCAAAATTGCTTAACATTCAGTACCCACAGAAACAACCTTAGGTCTGGGATAAGGGCTCACAGGGCCATTTTACCCAGTCCCCTGCTTCCAGGTTTCCAGGTAAGACCCATTCCTAAATCATCACTGGAAAATCCATCAATTTTGTACCTTCTGAATCCCTAGCGGGGGAGAGCCTGGACACTAAGGATTTAGAGTTTTGTCATATAAGGACCCAATCCCTACTCCAGCTGGCTATGGATGCAAATTTAGACACAAAGAGGATGTGAGAGCAGTCCACAACTGCTTGGAAAATATAAGGCATCACAATATAACCAGTATAGGAAGTGTAAGTGGGGCAGTGGCCGGTAATTATGGTTGGTGCTTCTCAGAGAGGAGGCAGACAGGAGTTATCGGCTTCACTTAACGGGCTATGTTGCAGCTCTGCCCGGGTTTTGTCTTGTTTTTTAATGGCATTTGCTAAATGCTTACTCTGTGCCAGTCACTGTACTAAGTGCTGGAGTAGGTGCAAGCTAATTTGATTGGACAGAGTCCATTTCTCACAAGGGGGTCATCGTCAATCTTCATTTTACAGATAAGGTAACTGAGGCACAGTGAAGTTAAGTGATTTGCCCAAGATCACACAGCAGACAAGTGCAACCTCCAGAGTCTGGGCCCAGACTCAGGGAAGGTAAGGCCCTTTAGACCGTAAGCTCCTTGTGAGCAGAGAAAGTGTCTGTTGTAGTGCATTCTGAAGTGCTTATTTCAAAGAGCTTAGTACAGTGCTCTGATGATGATGATGATATTTGTTAAGTACTTACTACGTACCTGGCATTGTACTAAACGCTGGGGTGGATACAAGCAAATCAAGTTGGACACAGTCCCTGTCCCATGTGGGGCTCACAGTCTCAATCCCCATTTTACAGATGAGGTAACTGAAACACAGAGAAGTGAAGTTACCCCAGTTCTCACAGCAGAGAAGTGGTGGAGCTGGGATTAGAACCCATGACCTTCTGACTCCCAAGCCTGTGCTCTACCCACTATGCCATGTTGCTTCTTGTGCTACTCTACACATAGTAAGTACTCAGTAAATACCCTTGATTGACTGAAAGAATGCCTGTGTGTGCAAAGTTTATTTTTGCATCATCATTGTCATTAGCAAAAATCATCATAATCTCCCACAGTATTCTCCCCAGTCGGTGCTGGACCTGACAGTGTGCAAACACCAGATCTGTTCCAGCCTGGCATTGCTGGTGCTTTAGGACTGCAAACCAGTTCAAAGAATCAGTAATCGTTCCAGGATGAACCTCCTACTTTGGGCTTGGAAATGCCCAACTTTTTCCTCCTGCTCTAAATAGATGGCAGGCCAGCAACTCCCTCTCCCTAGAATTTCTGGGGTGCAGTGTCCTCCTTCTTGCCAGGTGGGAGGATGGAAGAGCCAGGTCTTAGCTCACAACCTGCCCTACTCCTATGAGTTGGAGAGACCCCTCACTCCAGTCAGGCCCACCTTACCTTACATTCCAGGCCTGTGGCTGGGGGAAAAGGCCAGGAGGGCAATGATGAACCAGGTATAAGACTGGGAATCCAGAGGAAGCTGCCATCAGGGCATCAGCTCCCAAGTGGGCCTGGGGAAGGGCTGGGCTTCCAGACCACTGGTGGAAAATGAAGCTGAAATCCCCAGGGGTCTTGGCTTTGCTCCATAATGGTCCAAAGACAAGTGAAAAGGGGAATGAGGGACCTGGCTGGGAAAGAATTCTGTCCTGCCAGTGGAACGGTTGTGGTCCTAGTCCCAAGTTCCCTGGTTTCTTGTTTCATCACTGGTCTAAGGTTTTGCAGGATCAATGGAAGGCATGGGAACCAGACAAGAGAATAGTGCCGGAAGAAATCAGGAAGCAGGGAACAACATGGAAAACCTCTTTTGGATTTCTGTGATGGACTGGCTGGAGCTCTGAGTCTAGTGAGAGGAGGGAAGGGGGATTCTGGAGGGAAGCGGATGGTCCAGGGCTGGGTTCTCTGATCTCGGTGAGCTGGATAGTAAAAGGTGGGGAGTTGTCAGGGGCAGGAGAACAGAGAGAGCAGAGCTCGGGAATGGGAGGGGATGTGACTAGTAGGAAAGTCCAGCTGGGCTGAATCTTCGGGGTGGGTCTTGGGACTGATCCAGGGGACAGGCCTGAGTTACAAGACCCTCTGGATGGCTGCCAGATGCTCCAAGATAAGATGGACAGATGGACAACCATGGAGGTGGAGGGGGTGGAAGGGACTGGAGGAGACTCTATTTCTATCCTTACTGAGGCAAGATACTCTAGGTCATAGACTACTAACACCACACCCTCCCTCCAGCCCTCAGCCCCCTAAACATAGGCTGATGAGGGAAGAGAGAGAGAGGAGGAAAAAAAAGAGAGAGAATGAGCTAGAAAGGATATTTTTACATTTTTGCTGAACAAAAGGAGACACTAAGGGAATAAACCCCCTTATCTTTCCCCCATCCTGATTCCTATACTCCTTCCCCAGCCCTCCCTTTCCCCCCAACATCCCTCCAAACCCATCCCCCACACTGGTTATCTCAGAACAGAGCTCTGCCATTCACACTGAACTCTCCACTCCTCTACTGGGACCAGCTGTAGGCTAATTAAGTAACTCAAAGCAGCTTCCTTCTGGGGCCCTTTCACTCGGCTGTCTCCTGAAACTGGTCTCTGCTCCACCCTTAGGGACTTACAAAACCAACTGCCCAACGTCATGCTTTATAACACCCCATCCTGCCTTGCCCCCAACCCTCTCTTCTCACCCTTGTGATCCTCCACTGCAGGGTGAGTGTCTGGTTCAGTTAGGCTCAGCACTGACCAATTTCCCTTCTGGATTCCATGCCTGGACTTATAAGGATCCCAACTCACAAAAAGTAATTTTTGTGATCTCTTCTCTGAGCTCTAACTCTGGGGGACTAGTTGGGGTGATGATTTTGAAACCTATCCTTCACTGATACTAGGACCCCCATTTACTAACCATGGAAATCATTACTCGCCCACTAACCTCAAACCTAATAGAAATCAGGCAGTGGGCTAATGGAAACAGATGGAAGTTTGAGTCAGAATGAGACATTGATCAAAGTCTACTTCCTTACTGTAACAGGGCAGATAGAAAATGCATTTCTCAAAGTAAGGGGAAAAGATGCTCTCTTTGAAGAGGGGTGAGCCCTTTGGGGATTTTTTTGCCTTAAAATGCTAAGAAAAGCTTCCAGGCACAATCCATAGGACAGAACTCTAGCTGGGAGACTAGGGAATGGGGACAACCAGAGTGTGGATGTGCCCCAGCAAGAGGCAGGTAGAGGTGGGTAGGGCAAGCATAGTGTTGCTGGTACCAGAAGGAGGGGAAAATGGATCCTGTCAATCTGAGAATTTATCCATACTGTTCCCATTCATTCCTGATGACATTTACCAAACATTCACTTGTGTGCAGACAATTGAATTAAGCACTTTTGTTTGTTCATTTTATGATACTTGTTAAGGGTTACTATGTGTCACTCAGCATTTTAAGTATTGGGATAGGTATAAATCAATTAGGTCCAATCCAGTCCCTGTCCCACATGGAGCTCACATTCTCAAGTTGGTGGGAGAAATATTGAATCCCTATTTTACTACTGAGAAGCTAAGTGACTTGCAACTGGCAGAGCAATTGGCAGAGCTGGGATTAGAACGCAGGTCCTCTGACTCTCAGGCCCAGGCTCTCTCCACTAGGTCTCACTGATTCCCTGGGAGAGTATAATATAATAGAGTTGGTAGATATAATCCCTACCCACTAGAATCTTACAGTCTAGCGGGGGCCAGCAGGAACTTGTTCATTGTCTTTAAGGCACTTCATCATCTTTCTTCCTCTTACTTATCCACTCTCTTCTCCTACTATACCCCAGCTCTCACTCCTAGTTCCTCCTGAGCTCACCTTACTGTGCCTTGTTAAAGGCTCTCCTGCCTTCAACCCCTGATCAGAACTCCCTTTCCCTATTCCACAAAGATCACAGTGCTCCCCTCCTGAAAACCTTCCTGAAATCCTACCTCTCCCAGTTCATTTTTCATCTTTCATGGCATAATGGTTAGAACATAGACCTGGGAGTCAGAAGAACCTGGGTTCTAATCCTGACTCTGCTACTTGTCTGCTGTGTGACCTTGGGTCAGTCACTTCACTTCTCTATGCCTCAGTTATCTCATCTGTAAAATGTGGATTTAGACTGTGAGCCCCATGTGGCACATGGACTGTATTCAACATGATTACCTTGTAACTACCCCAGCACTTAAAACAGTGAATGCCACATAGTAAGTGCTTAACAGATATAACAATAATAGTACTTAATAGTATTACAGTGTTAATAGTACTTAATAGTGTTATAACTTAACAGTTATAATAATAGTAATTATTTAGATCCTCCAGATTTTTGCACTCAACCACTTGTTCACTTTACATATTGATTTACATATGTACTATTTGAGCACTTCCTTCCTCCTATTTGTAAATTATTTTATGTCTGTCTCTGCCTTTAGATTTTAAAAAGAGATCAGGTCTTCTACCTCAACTGTACTCCCCCACGCTTTTAGTTCAGTGCTCAGCATAGTGAAAGTAATCAAGAAATACTTTCGCTTGATTGATTGTTGCTGGACACCCACAGGGAAATAACAACTGTATTAAGCTCCTAAGGTCCAGATCAGAGAACAAACCTGGTCTCTGTGCTCCAAGAGATTTCAATATAAATCCCATGACAGTTTTCTGTAACTAATCAATTAGTAGTATTTACTGAACTCTTACTTGTGCAGAGCACTCTACTAAGGGCTTGGGAGAGTACAATAAGTGTGGGCAATTTGATTACAATTGTGTTATAGTGTACTCTGACAGCCCTGAATACAGCGCTCTGCACAGAGTAAGCACTCAATAAATACCACTGATTGATTGATTGCTACAGTACAGTTGGTAGAACCGATCCCGACTCTAAAGCAGTTTACAGTCTAGCAGAGGAGGCAAGCAAAACAAATAACAGGTAGGGGAAGCCACCAAGTATAAGGATATGTACATAAGTGTTGTGAGAACTGGAAGCCTGCTGCTGGTGGTGGTGGTTGTGGGTTCGATTTCTGATCTGCCACTTGTCAGCTGTGTGACTTTGGGCAAGTCACTTAACTTCTCTGTGTCTCATTTACCTCATCTATGAAATGGAGACTAAGACTGTGAGCCCCACGGGGGACAACCTGATAACCTTGTATCTACCCAGCATTTAGAATAGTGCTTGGCACATAGTAAGCGCTTAACAAATATCATCGTCATTATTATTAATTAAATGCCTGGGGGATGGGACTAACTCTATGGGTGAGGCAGTAAGGAGGGAAAACTGGGTGAGGGGAAGGCTTCCTGAAGGTGATTTTAGAAGGGCTTTGTAGATGGGGAAAGTGCTGGCCTTGGTGCATTTGTAGAGGCAGGGCATTCCAGGCAAGAGGGAGGTCGTGAACAAGGAATTGGAGGCCAATGAGGTGAGAATGCATAGGCGAAAGGTGGGAAAAGTTGAGGAGAAGGCAAGCAGTAAAGGCAGTAAACACTCCCAGCAGGAGAACACACTTCTACACTAAGGAGAGAGTAGTAAAGAAGCAGAATTTTAGCAATCCACCCTGCCCCAGCACTTAGCCAACCAGCTGTTCAGAGCTCCCAGTTCTTATTTTCCCAAATACCATCATTTTCACCCACAGGTTCGGACCCAAAAAGTGGCAGTTCTTGGATGTATATTTAAAGAACAGCCCTGGCTCCTGAGGGAGGTAAGGCAGACGTGGCCCCAGAAATGGCATAGTAATAGGGATGAGTGGAAAAGGAAAAAAGGAAGTTTGTGGATTGTCTGGAGGGTTCAGAAGAGGTGGAGTGTTACTATGGGGGATCCATTTTCAATTTGGTCATTAATCTTGACTCCTTTGCCCAAGGTGCCCATTTTGTAGTGGGACTCTCCTATTTATTATTCGTTTTTCACTAAATTACCTGCTGGACCAACCACCCACCTACTTTTCCTGTCACCCACTTGACCATCCTGCCCCAGTACACCCTGTTGTAATAATAATAATGATGGTATTTGTTAAGCGCTTACGGTGTGTCAAGCACAGTTTTAAGCACTGGGGTAGATACCAGTTAATCAGGTTGGACATAGTCCCTGTCCTACATTGGGCTCACAGCCTTAATCCCCATTTTACAGATGAGGTAACTTAGGCCCATAGAAGTTAAGTGTCTTGTCCATGGTCATGCAGCAGACAAGTGATAGAGCCAGCATTAGAACCCAGGTTCTTCTGACTCCCAGGCCTGTGCTCCATCCTCTACACAACATTGCTGTTCTCTTCCAAGCACTTAATACAGTGCTTTGCACTCAGTATGTGCTTAACATACAGCCACCATGGATTGGTTGATTGATTCATGGATCATTATCAATGGCATTTATTGAGCACTTACTATGTGCAGAGCACTGTATAAGTGCAAGGATGTGTAATCTTCCATTTTATGCCTTCTCAGCTTGCTTTTTTCCAAGTTAAAGAATCTTGATCATTTCTGCTTACCCACACGTGGAAGAATGAGGGGTTAAAGGCTACACATTCTGTCTGCCTTCGGGTGCCAATATTGATGCAAAACCAGTGACCTGGCCAAAGAAGCCTGATCCTCAAGAACCTGCTCGATGCTGGTTACTGTCACTTAAAAAGCTTTGGCCTCTCAGGATCGTTTACAAACTCAGGAAGGAGAGCCTCTGGACTTCTCTAATCCCGGCCTCATCAGTTGTCTGTTGTGTGACCTTGGGCAAGTGACTTCACTTCTCCATAACTCAGTCACCTCATCTGTAAAATGGGGATTAAGACTGTGAGCCCCATATGGGACAGGGACTTCGTCCAATCCAATTTGCTTGTATCCATCCCAGTGCTTAGTACAGTGCCTTGCACATAGTAAACACTTAATAATGATAATAATAATAATAATAATGGTGGTATTTGTTAAGCGATTACTATGTGCAAAGCACTGTTCTAAGCACTGAGGGTATACAAGGGGATCAAGTTGTCCCACGTGGGGCTCACAGTTTTAATCCCCTTTTACAGATGAGGTAACTGAGGCACAGAGAAGTTAAGTGACTTGCCCAAAATCACACAGCTGGCAAGCAGCAGAGGCTGAATTAGAATTCATGACTTCTGACTCCCAAGCCCAGGCTCTTTCCACTGAGCCATGCTGCTTCTCTGAGCCATGCTGCTTCTCTTAAGAAATACCACCATCATTACTATTAATAATTATTATTCTTTATTTTAAGTCACCCACGATGAGAATGGTTTCTACTAATCCTATTGAATTGTACTTGGCACAGTGCTCTGCACAAAGTAAGTCCCCATAGATCTGACAGAGTATCAAAAACTGACTACAAGCCTGCCTTTCTGGATGCCTTCTTTTCTCTCTCTTCATTTTTCTCTTCTCTGTCTCATTTCTTTCCTCCCTCTCTCCTTCCTCAGAAAGACCAATGAGCTACTAGTCCCGTCAGCTCCACTCTGTTTGCATTCGACTTTATACTTTCCCCTCTTTCCTCCTTCAACTTTCCCATGAGATAACATTCTGTGCAGCCCTGGAATGACAAGCACTTTTTGACTTATCTCTGATCTTTTCTGGGTTCAGGATTAATAGTCTTTTTCCTCGTTTGGGATCAATAAGTACAGAAAAAAAAAGAGGAGAGGGAAAAAACATCAGTGGAATAAAAATGGATTGAGAAGAATCAGTACCTGATTTTACAACCCTTTACAAAGTTGGTGGTTTCTTCCAGCTACGGTGGATTGTCAGCACTTCAGTTTCGACTTCTGATCCGAAGTCCAGCAACTGTTTCTATAAAGAGCAGGTACTAGATGCCACCAGGATTGCACGGTGGCCAGAGATGGGTCAGTAGGCTAGGAGGTTCCATTCACGGACACCCCAAAACCCCATTCAGATCTCAGATATCAAAACTACTGAGCTGGTCCAGCGTTGGGTGGGAAATGTAGGCTGGGGCAGAGGAAGTCTGGGAGAAGGGAAGAGCAGACATGTCATATCCAGTCGACGCCTGGTTTCCCGTCTTTTCTTTCAGCAGGTGGGGACGTTCACTTCTCAGACCAATTAATCCATCATATTTACCACGCCAGATTGTGGAGTGCAAAATCTGCCCCTGGACAAACCGGCTACTTGTCAGTGTGAATACTAATTGTGGCATGTGTTAAGTGGCCTACTATGGGCCAAGCACTGTGATAAATTTTGGCATTAATACACATGATAATCAGTCCCTTCACGTGAGGCTCATGGTGTAAGAGAGAGGTAGAACAAGTATTTAATCCCTATTTCACAGATGGGAAAACTGAGGCACAGAGACATGAAGTGACCTGCCCTAGGTCACCCAGCAGACCACTGGCAGAAATGGGACTGTAACCCAAAACTGACCCAAATGCCGAACTCATCCACTGTATATGATAAGCCCGTCAAACGGCAGGGACTGTCTCTATCTGTTGCCGACTTGTTCATCCCAAGCGCTTAGTACAGTGCTCTGCACATAGTAAGCGCTCAATAAATACTATAGAATATAGGTCTTCAGGCCTTAACTGAGGGCTGGTTTCAGAGAATGACACGGCCAAAAGCCAGAGAGAAGAGCTAATGTGGAGATCACCGGCTCCTATTATCCCAAGTCAGAAAGCCAAATGGATGGAGTCTAAGCTCCTAGGAAAGGCTCCCACTCCAGTGTGTTTGACAATCTGCAGCTCAGGTGCCCCAGTCATCTGAATGGAGCTCAGTTTGGCTTTGGGATGATTAGCCCCACTCTACCGAGGAGCCATAATGACCCAGGTGTCTTCATTCTAAGGATCAGGGGCAACTCTGCACCTAACCATCTTCCTCAGGGCAATTCCCAGGGGTTCCTCCTGGGTCCTGGACTAAAGCCCCACCCCTTTCCCAGGGATCTCTTTCTCTTTTCTGGTCAAATGGCCATCTCGCTCCTCCCCAGAGAAATCTCCTTTTGGAAGAGCCGGCTGGAGCTCGGGGAAAGGGAGACAAATGGTGCAGAGAGCAAAGGAGGAAAAACCCACAGACACACAGACAGTTGGGGTTTAAAAAAAAAGAAAAAGAAAAAGAAAGGATCGTATATAAGCCCTCAAACCGACCTCAAAATAGGTTCTCAATTTTGTTTGGAGTTTGGGGAAAAGGTTTGGACAGTTCCATATTTTACTGAGACCAGACTGTCCCATCCCTAGTGGATTTTTATGGCTGACTTATTGCAAACTCTTTGAAAAAAAGGTTCATAATGGAAATACTGCTGACACAACCCCGACCGTGACTCCGTTACCCAGAGCTGTTCTAATGAAATTCCCATCTCCAGTACATTACCGATCCCAACTTCCAAGGCATTGAAAATATTTGCATTAGGGTGGCACTGGACATTTTACTTATTCGCATAGTTAAATTAGTTATCTGGATATAAACCTCTGAGATGATATATCTAGTTGTCAGTCGTGACTTGGTGATAATGGCACTACAATTTGGTTACAATCCACAGCGTCATTAATCATCCCGAACGGAGCTCACAGGGGATGGGCTGCTTGAGAAGGTGTAGGTGGGAGGTGAGGATGGTTGGAAAAAAGCTCTCTCCTTTGACTCCCTCCCTCCCTGCTAGATCTTCCAGAAGTTCTCACAGAGGCTTTCTCATCTCTCGAAATCAGGCTCACCTTCAAGGGTGGTACCCGGCTCTTATTTATTAGTGTTATGCTACATATGCTAATAGCAGACTGTACACTATTTCTGAGCACTAACATCTGCTGTAAGCAACAGACTTTCACTTACAGAAACTGATTTAAACCCAGTGAAGCAGATAAACACAGAAATCTAAGCAGGTGGCTGAAACTGAAGGAAGAATTCTCAATTCCTGCATTCAACCGATGAACTTCACTAAAACCATAATTAATATTCAGATAACTATATTCCGACACATAGAATAAACAAGATCATTTACAGGATGCAAATACATCCCGGGGATGGGAGGCAGGAGAGGGAGGCGGTTGGGGGGAGAGGAAGGGAAGGATTGAATGTAAATTGAAACACACTCTAACTCGGCCAGAGTCAACAAGAGCCTATAATAACCACCTATTGTATTTCCAGAGTGCTCTTCAGAGGGGGCTCTGCTGCTTTTCAAAATTGGCCTCCGGGGTGCCCATGGCATCCCTGGCGTGCAGTCAGGGGGCAGATGCCTTTGTGTAGTGGTTTCATTTTGATGTTCACAGAGTAATGGGGCTCGCCTCCAGTCACATAACCCTGGGGTCAGATTTCACCTTACTGAATGGCTGCTTCTCTGTGTCTTATCTGATTTCTGGCTGGGTTGCTGTGACACTTTGGGAAAATTCCTTAACCTCTCTGGTTCTCGGGTTTTCTCCTCCTGTCAAGCTGATTCTTACTCTCCTCCCTTCCTCGGGGCACTGGGGGAGATCATAAATGGATCACAAGAGAAAGTATTAGAAGCATTTGCTTTCCATCTCATGTCTCCGAGTCCTTAAATTTCTGATCATCTTGGTTCCTAAATGGGGCTGCCCCTTGATATCGGAGGTGAGATCGGGGCCCCATCTTGAAGAACATCATGAGCATCTGAGAAACGGTGCATTGGAATTATAACATTGAGTGGTTTGGGTGCTGAATGACTGCTTTTTTCCCCAAAGAGCACAGAACATTTTACTGATATCAGAATTTCAGAGTTGAAAACAGACTCTCCATCCCCAAACACCTCTGTGACGTAGGTAGCAGGATTTGGAAACTGACTCACTTTATCATGTTAGGAGTAAACGATAGTGAGAGTAATAGAAAAAAAAAATTAGTTCAATCAATCACTTCACCTGGCTCACGGATCTAGGCGATAACAGTATCATTCTCCATTATCATATATATCTCCATATATCATATGCCCATTTCATATAGATACCTATGCATAGATACCTTTATATAATGGAGGATATGATATTTTAGAATATCCGCATAATACGATCTCCATGAGCTCCTGGAAAGGATATGAGAACTAAAAATGAGAGATAAAGGTTTAAATTTGAGACACGTTGAGAATACGACAGAAAGGATGAAATTCACTCTCAGATCTGCATGGAGGATTTCAGCTTCAATTTTTCTGCTCTCCCAATGGGAGACCCATACACACAGGGAGAGTGGAATATTGGAATCGAGATCACCCATGCAGATCTGAAAGCAGAATTTTGCCTGAAGTTAGTCACATCCCAATAATGAGACCTCTGCTAACTTTTTTTTTTAGTTCCCATTGAGCTTACTGCTGAAGAGGCCCTGTGGCAAAAATGTTATTGATAACTTTAATTTCTACTTTCAGAGTGAATTTATCTCTCTCTAGACACCTACATATGTTCTGCTTATCTCTCTGTAACTCCTGATGATGGAGATGCGCTTCCGTTTATGATGCAGTCAGACCTTACCTCTTCGGTTGAAATTTCCCTTGATGCTTGAAATTTTCTGGGAAACAAAGATCTCTCCACAAACTACGGTTTGTTTGGAGTGGGAAGTGATGAAGGGGTTTGGGGAGCTGGTGCTACAGAGGGATTTTTAGCAATAGGGAACTTTCCGGGGGCCCTGGAGTTCTGGGTCGGATTTTTCTGAAGAACTAGAAAGGACCTTTGATTTCAAAGTCCAGAAGAGGTACGCAAGAGAACCTGAAAGAAAACTAAAGGCAGGCCCATGCTCTGCCATCCCCTTTCTCATCTCTATTGACTTCAAGCACACTCGTAAGCAGTGGAGAGATGATGGATAGTCTTTCCCGGGATCATCAGCATTGGATGAAGGTGAAGGGGTAACTGTAAAATGGCTTCACAATGGCCAGCACACTGGGGCTTCTGGCAGAGCCTGAATCCTTGGCCGGATAGGCCGTTGTTTTAAATTTGTAATGTGATGGCTTATGATCTTTTGAGTGGTAATATTTCCTGTCCTAGTTCCTCTTTTTTATGGAATTTTTAAGCATTTACTATGAGCCAGGCACTGTACTAAGCACTGGGGTAGAAACAAGGTTGTCAAGTTGGACACAGTCCCTTTCCCTCATGGGGATCACTGTCTTTACCTCCGTTTTGTAGGTGAGATAACTGAGGCACAGAGAAGTGAAGTGATTTGCCCAAGGTCACCCAGCAGGCAAGTGGTGGAGGCAGAATTAGAACCCAGGTCCTTCTTTCTCCCAGGCCTGTGCTCTATCCACTAGGCCATGGTGCTTCTCACTAGACCTCACTGCTCCTCTGTGGCCTGGCTTCCTCTTTTCCTTTATTCCTTTTTGTAGGCCTGGACCATTCTCTCTGACTCTCTCTCTTCATCCATCCTTTTCAGACCCAGATCAAGAAGTCTTCCTGGGCTTGACAGGGGAAATATTCTTCAGTCCATGAGTATGGGGCACACCCAGAAAAAGAAGGAGGTAATTGTACCCAGGTTGATTCTTGATGATCCAAGGGAAACCGTTCCCTAGATAGGTTTCTATTTTCTCAATGCTCCCCACTACCTCTCCACTGCAGGCTCAGGAAGGGAAAGGGGAAATTGTGGGATTGAAATCAGGCCTTTGCCCAGGTTAGGATTTGTGACTTCTGAGTGTATGCTATTTGTATGTTTTATTTATCTCGGCTGGTCCATGGATATCTTTGGATACAGTGAACTGTCAGTCCACTTTTCTATAAGTCTCACTGTCAAGTCTGGGCTTTTAGCTTCTCAAAGTGAATGGCTGTGTCTTCTCCTCACTGCCAAGCTCCCATCACGGATGATGTTACTATCTGGATGACTAAGACATATCTCCTATCCCCTGATCATTAGGGTGAGATCCATCAGGATAGGGATAAGTAGGCCAAACTCCCTCTGTCCATACCTTGGACCTGTTTGGGCTTACTATATGCAGAGCATTGTAATAAGTGCTTGGGAAAGTACAGTCTAACAATATGACAGTAGCATTCCTGCCCACAGTGAGCCTGCAGTCTAGAGGGGGAGATAGACATTAATACAAATAAACAAATAACAGATATGTTCAGAAATGCTGTGGGGTTGGAAGGGAGGATGAAAAAGGGAGCAAGTCAGGGCAGCAATGAAATAGACGACCAGGATGATGATTCGGTCCAAGGCAGCAGTTTCAGTAGCTGGAAGCTGCCCCTCATCAGATTGAGGATTGTGGAGGCAGGAATTGGCCTTATCCTGTGCTATATCAATCAGTGGTATTTAATGAGCACTTACTGTGTGCAAATCACTGTACTAAGCACTTGGGAGAGGACAACAGAGATGGAAGACATGATCTCTGACCTCAAGGAGCGCCTTTATTTTATCCTAGCTTATTGGCCAATCTCAGTGCAGGCGCTGAGAAGGGACTAATGAAAGCAAATCGAATTAACTTAGGATAGTGGAAGATTCCACTACAGCATAACAAAAGCCGGGCTCACAGGCACTTAGTAGACACTCATTCTATTGTATTTGTAACAGTCCCTAGCCTGTAAACAAGTTCCCTGCTCCATGGGAGTTCCTCAGGGCTGGAGGGAGTTTCAGATCTGCTGGTGCCACAATTCCCTATTCTTCCACTTTCCCTATCACCCCTCCCTGGGGAGTCATAGGAACCCTGAGGAAAGGCTTGAGGCACTTGCAGGATGGAAATCTTGGCAAACTGTTCACTGATGGTGGTAGATATTTCCTGCATTATGGCAGGCATTACAGAAATAACTAGGAGTTGGTGAGTTTGGGATCACGATTCACCATCTGATGATTCTAAAGAGGGTGGGGAAGGAAAAGTAAATCCCCCCACATCCCACCCTCAAGACTCCCACCTCCCTATCCTGCTCTCATTGGCATCTCTCCAGTGACCCTCAAAGTAGTGTCTGGTGAAGAGGTCTTTTCACATATTTCAATTTCAAGCAGTAGTGATGGGTCCTCCATCTCCCTGTAGGCAGCTAGATTGTAAGTTCCCTGAGAGGATGGATCATGCCTACTAACTCTATTGTACTCCCCCAGATGATTAGTATAATGCTTTGCACAGAGGGAGTATTCAATAAAATCACTGATTGACTGATCGATTGACTAGCAGTGAGCAACCCCTACAAGACCACAGCCCCCAGAACTGCTGGTCAGGAGGAGGCTGGAGTTAACTGAGATTGGTGAATGAATCTGAGGTCAGCTCAGTATCTCTAGGAGTCCCTTGAAGGTAGAAGTACAGCTGACCCTTCACCAATCACTAAATGGTATTAAAAAAAATTCTCCAGGAGGTCTTTCTTGATTAGTTTTTCATCACCCGACCTTATAGTCCCCCCTCCCACACCCACTGTACTTCAGTACTACCATGCCCCTCAGCACTTGGGTATTCACCCCCTGTACTGTAGAATTTATTTACATATCTTTACATTGTACTACCACCTCCTGCCTGGAATTTACTTAATATCTGTCCCCGTCTATGGCTTTGTAAGCTTCTTGAGGGAAGTGATTATGGCTATCAATTGTATTATATTCTCCCAAGCTCTTAGTACAGTGCTCTACATATACTTGGCACTCAGTAACTCCATGGATTGACTGATCATAATGAAACTGAAATGAATCAATCGGGAACAGGGGCAGCTTTGTTATTTTGTATATGGGTGTTCTCTGTACAGAGATCTTTGAAAAGTATGCAAAGTGAGTTACCAGAAGGAAGGAACCATTCATTTGAGTGAGGTTTGCATTTGAACAGCATTCTTTTTAAGACTTTTTCTTTTCTGTATTCTGTAGCTGCAAGAAAAACATCACCTTGGGCTTCCTCTGCCCTGTATCCCTAAGCACCTTTTTGACTATGAAGCGGTGCTTCTTTTGAGTAAATTAAATTCACTTTTTATCATGTACTGTCTGGTTGGGACTTGATCCCCCTCCAGAAAAGAGAAGTGGATGAATCTGGTGTAGTTTTGATTTCATCCACCCCAGTCTCTTGAGGTCATTTCCTGTGCTAATGTCATGGTCATCCTATTCACACAGAGGAAGTTCAGCTACTTTCACGTTCTTACATTCTTATAGCCTCTAGATGGTGAGCTCCCTGTGGACAGGGATGGTGTCTGTCAATTCTGATGCATTGTACTCTCCCAAGTGCTTAGCAAAGTGCTCTGCACACAAGTGCTCAGTAAATATCACTGAATGACTGATTCAGTCATAGATCCAAGCATCACCACAGAGAAGCACAGTGAACGGCTCCCATCTGTTGCTTGTAAAATGGAGAAACCACTTGTGTTGCTGGAAAAGAGCCAGCTCCCACATAGCCCTAGGCATATTCTTAAGGGAGTGAAAACGGAAAGTCATTTTGCCCCCTTAAATCAGGAAAAATCCCCGTTCTTTGTACCAAACTGTCAGCTGAGCCTTAAGCTGCATTGGCGATGCCACCCACAGGATCATGCCACACCAGACGGGGAGGGACTGCTCTCCACAGAGATCACTCACCCAACAAGATGATGCAACTGCCATTTCAAGCCTCACATCCAAAGTGATCCTGCCGTGGACTGCCCTATCTCCTGGTCAGGCCACTTCTCTGGTAACATGCATCCTGCATCCCCCCCCCCCCCCCCCCCCCGGGGCCTCCTTCCCAACTTGTCTTGCTCCTCTGTGAAGGGAGGGACAGAAGCGGGAGCAGCATTAGGCCGCCTCCACAGAATGGAGGATGTTGAGAGGCCTCAGCTGTGGCACAGTGTTGGACTTTGAGTCATGAGAAGTCCTAAACTCTGCACTTCTAGCCAGAGTCCCTACAGCTTCTGTTTTATTTTGGATTTATTCCAATTATTATTATATTATGGTATTTGTTAAGCACTTACTATGTGCCACTATTCTAAGTACTGGGGTAGATACAAGGTAATCACATTGTCCCACGTGGGGCTCATGGTCTTTATCCCCATTTTCCAGATGAGGTAACTGAGGCACAGAGAAGTTAAGTGGCCTGTCCAAAGTCAGACAGCAGACAAGTGGCAGAGGCAGGATTAGAACCCACATCCTCTGATCCCAAGCCTGTGCTCTTGCTACTAAGCCATGCTGCTTCACTTTCTCTTCTTTCTCTTTTTATGTTTATAATTTCTCCTTGGATATCTTTCCTCTTCTCACCTTTTTCTAAGAGAGTGAACATCTCAAGGTCCCAAGGACCGTTGTCTAATTCTCACCCATGATTTTTTTTTCCTAAACTTAGTACAGTGCTTTGCACACAGTAAGTCCTTAGTACTATTACTACTAGAGGAGCAGCATGGTGTAGTGGATAGTGCATGGGCCTTGGAGTCAGAAGATCATGGGTTTTAATCCTGGTTCTGCCGCTCATCTGCTGTGTGGCCTTGGGCAAGTCACTTCACTTTTCTATGCCTCAGTTACCTCATCTGTGAAATGGGGATGAAGACTGTGAGCCCTGTGTGGGACAGGAACTATATCCAACCTGATTTTCTTGTATCTACCCCAGTACTTAGCACAGTGCCTGGCACATAGTAAATGCTTAACAAATACCATAATTATTCTTATTACTACTAGCTCTGGGTCTCGCCCACTACCACTGCAAGTAGGACTCATTGTAGATTGAGTATATCATAGAATTCTGTATTTCCAAGCTTAATTCAAATCTTAGCTTTAACATCCCATGCAAATGGTTACGTGGCCCAATTAAACCTGGCAATTACAAACATAACTGCAGGTCTGAATATAGGACTGTTTATTTGCATGTACTTAAAAAAATCAAGATTATTTAACCATGGTGGTTAGAGAGAGAACTGTCCATAATGCAGTTTAGAGAGCAATCTTCATTAGAAGCGCCGTCTTCCCTTCCCGTTCCTCTCCCAACATGGGAAACAGATACAACCTTATTCTCTCTTCAATTTAGAATCACATTCCTCCATGGAGCCTTCCCAGATTAACCCACACACACGAGAAGCAGCGTGGCTCAGTGGAAAGAGCATGGGCTTTGGAGTCAGAAGTCATGAGTTCGAATCCCAGCTCTGCCACTTGCCAGCTGTGTGACTGTGGGCAAGTCACTTAGCTTCTCTGTGCCTCAGTTATCTCATCTATAAAATGGGGATTAAGACTGTGAACCCCACGTGGGACATCCTGATTCCCCTGTGTCTACCCCAGCGCTTAGAACTGTGCTTGGCACATAGTAAGCGCTTAACAAATACCAACATTATTATTATTATTATTATTAACCCACACTGGACTCATTATTTGGTTCACTCCAACTCTCTATAACAGAAAGAACAAGGAGAGAGAGAGCTACCAGTGTGGATGGTGAGATTCTATTATGTATGTGTGCGTGTGTCTGATAAGATCGATGTCATGGCATGATGCAACAAGACTGCTTGAAAGTTGGTGATCTGACTACATTCCAAGACCTTGTTGATGTGATTGCTATTTGGGGTCAACCACTCAGTGGTTGAATTGGGTGATTTACCGTGTGCAGAGCACTGTATTGAACGCTTGAGAGAGTACAATACAATAGAGTCAGAAGATACAATCCCTGCCCGTAAGGAGCTTACAGTCTAGAGGTAGCACATAAATGGCAGTGATCAAAACTGCTCTGAAAGTTAAACACCCAGGCCTTGTAATCCTAAAGGAGGCTGGACATTAGAATGATTCTATTGAATTTTCTCTGCAGTTTGACCAACAAACTCCCACTTGGCTCACCAAAAGACCATGCCTGGTGAAGCTTTATCTTGTGAAGTGTGGATTTAGTGCACACAATAAGGCAGAGTACATTGGTCAGACATTAGTCTTTTCAGCCACACTTGCACTCAGAATGGCCTAGTGGTAAGGGCATCGGATTGGGACTCTAGAGAACTCAGTTCTAATACCGGTTTTGCCACTGGCTGCTGTATAACCTTGGGCAAATCACTTAACCTCTCCGTGCCTCAATTTTCTTATCTGTCAAATGGGGGTAAGGTAGATTGTTAACTCTGTATGGGACAGGGATTGCTATAGTCAAATAACCTTGTATCTACCCCAGATCTGAACACAGTATACTCCCTTTATGGGATGAATAAAATCTTAGTAACAGGCATACGTGAGCATTTGTGTGTGTACCGAGGTGGAGGGAGAGTGCTGGCTATATATATAGATATATGTATACATCTATAGATGTATACATAGCTAGGTCTTGCAAAAAATGGTCTCTGTATCACCACTTTTGCACTGAATTATGTACTTTTGAACATCAAAAATTCACAAATACTGAGGAGGAGTTAGTTATATGTGAATGGTTAGGAAAAAAATCTAAAGGATGAAAAACTAAAAAAAATTATAAAGAATTGTGTTATTGTGCAGCTGTAAAGTGAGAAGGATTATGGTTGTAACATTAAATAATTAGTAAACACAAGTTTGTTTGAAATGCCTTACCTTCTTAAAAATAAATCATTGTTCTGGGGATATTGACTTTATTTGCCAACTTTTCTTGAATAAATGCTTTAATGGGATCAATAGGGAGCTTGGTGGGAGAAAGTTGGAACATATTTGCTTATTTCCCAATGATACAATAGTTCACAAATGCCAATTTCACTAAGAGCTCTCAAGAATGCATCTGTTGGCAACAGAGATTTCTGTATCTAAAGAGATACAGCAAAAACTCCTCACTATTAGCTTCAGAGCTCTCTGTCACCTTGCCCCCTCTTACCTCACCTCCCTTCTCTCCTTCTTCAGCCCAGCCTACACACTCTGCTCCTCTGATGCTAAACTCCTCACTGTCATTCTCGCCTGTCCTGCCGTTGACCCCTGGCCCACATCCTACCTCTGGCCTGTAATGCCCTCCCTCCTCACATTTGCCAAACTAGCACACTTCCCCCTTTCAAAGCCCTACTGAAAGCTCACCTCCTCCAGGAGGCCTTCCCAGACTGATCCCCCCTTTTCTTCTACTTCTCCTCTCCTCCCCACCCCCCACTCCCTCCCTCTGCTCTGCCCCTCTCCCCTCTGCACAGCAGTTGTGTACATATGTACATAATTATTATTTTATTATTTTATTTATTTTATTAATGATGTGTATATATCTATAATTCCATTTATTTATATTGACGATATTGATGCCTGTCTACCTGTTTTGTTTTGTTGTCTGTCTCCCCCCTTCTAGGCTGTGATCCCACTGTTGGGTAGGGATTTTCTCTATTTGTTGCCGAATTGTACTTTCCAAGTGCTTAGTACAGTGCTCTGCACACAGTGAGCACTCAATCAATACGATTGAATAAATGAATGAAAGAGATGGATATATTGACATGAATCTAAGTTATACATCTCTAACACCTAAGCTCAAACTCTACTTACATATCCCTCCCCAGCCTCACAGCACTTATGTAATTGCCTTATTCTCTGCTGCTTTCCCTATCTGTAATGTATTTTAATGTCTATTTGACCTCGTAGACATTATGATCCCTTCAGGGCAGGGATCATAACTGCCAACCAAATTGTACTGTACTCTCCCAAGTTCTTAAAGAAGTGCTCTGCACACAGCAAAAGCTCAACCAGTACCATTGATTGATTGATATGTTTTTGTGACTGACCTACCTCTCCTATTAGACCATAAGCACCTTTTCAGCGAAGATGGCTTCTTATTCTCCCTTTCCATGGATTTCAATTCCTACCAGTTGCAGGTGTGAATGCCTTTAGTAATAACTTGTATGTGTGTACGCCTGTAACATCTATTTATATTCTTTCTTTAAATGGCATTTATTAACCATTTACTACGTGCCGGGTACTGTACTAAGTGCTGGGGTCGATACAAGCTAATCAGGTTGGACACAGTCCATGTCTCACATGGCACTCACAATCTTAATCCCCATTTTACAGATGAGGTACTTGAGGCACAAAGAAGTGAAGTGACTTGCCCAAGGTCACCCAGCCATGGGCAAGACCTAATAAATGAATATGGAAGAGTTGGGATTAGAAACCAGGTCCTTTGATTCCCACGCCCATGCTCTTTCCAGTAGGCTTTGCTGCTTCTTGAATGGAGAAATTCATTATATTGCAGTTATTTCATGGATTTCAAATCCTACCAGTCACAGGTATTAATGCCTTTAGAAATGGCTTGTGTGTATGTAACATCTATTTTTTGGGTGGCTCAACATGTCGTATTGACAATAACTTATTGATCGTTGTCACTACGCAGTGAGGAGCGCAGGAGTGAACTATTCTCCCCATTTCACAGAGGGTAAAACTGAAAACCAGGGTGGTGAAATGGTTTTGCCCAAGGCACCAATCAAGTCATTAATGCAGGTAAGAATAGGTGCACCAGTTGGCTTTCCATATACATTAAACCTGCCTCAAAAATATAGGATGGGAAATATTTTACCCTTTCAACATTTGGGTACTTTTCTGGTAAAGTCAAGAGACAGTCCTAAACGTGGGTAAATAGACTCCATGGCCTCTTCTCATGGATTCCTTGAGTAGGAAGTCAGATGTACAAGCTCACAAAAAATCAGCTTCCTCGTGAGAGTCCATAACTTCAGTATGTGAACCACCGAGGAGCTAGTGGAAGAACAGTCTCTCATTAAATGTTCAGTTAACACTGCTTCTGGACACAGCAGAGAGTGTGACGTGCAGAGATGAGCAATTAAAAGAAGGGAGAATGATTTCCTCAAGTTTTTTTTTTTTTCCTGGGCCTCTCCAAAGGTTTGCCATTAATTTAGTTTCCATCTTGAGGGCAGGTTCAAGCTGTTTTTGATTTGAGTTGAACGGCGGGTCTCTCCCTTCCCCTATCACTCCTCTCTCCCTCCTGTCCTCACTGAAAATGAAACTTTCAATGACCTCAAAAAATGTGATGGGTATAATATGTCTCCTCTCTCTGTTGGGATACATAAAGGAGCAGATAAACTTCAGAATAGCTCCATGAAGGGACCAGAGCGCCTATGACTAGGCTATGCCCTATACATAGCTCTTTCCTTAATTACAGGCCATCATTTGACTTTCTTCTTGTGCATGTGCTTGGGTATGGGTACACGTGTTGCCCACTTACTAAAAGATACTTAAAAACTCAACATCAACTCTATGGTTACTGCTGTGTAATAATTCTACTGCCCTCTGCTGGGGCAACCTAAAAACGTAAGTGCTTTCCTTAGCGATTTTGGACTTTTCACCAAGTCCAACATGGCTGGGGGTCATTGAATTTGTGGAGATGGGGACCTGACTCCCCCTGAAAACAGGGTCTGTCTTCCCTTAGTTTCCCGATAGTTTAATATTAACTGAGTTCTATACTAAATAAATGCATCCACTCAAGAGAGTTCCACAGTTGTCGGTATAAACTGATCTCTACCGGAAAAGACATGGGGCTTATTTGAATCCCATTGAACCCAGGCTTGTTGGGTAGAGACTTATCTTTGAAATACATATATTTATTAATAATAATTATGATAAATATGATATAGTATTTGTTAAGCACTTACTATGCCCCAGGCACTTTTCCAGCCCAGCGCTTAGAAAAGTGCCTGGATTCAAGCAAATCGGATTTCTCACAGATGGGGTAACTGAGGCACAGAGAAATGAAGTGACTTGCCCAAGGTCACACAGCAGACAACTGGCCGAGCCAGAATTAGAATCTATAACCTTCTGACTGCCAGGGTCGTGCTCTACTATTATGCCATGATGCTTCTCTAAGAAAGCACAAGCAAGCAACCTGTTATCTAGTTATATTCCCTTTCCTAAACATGTAAACTAATAGTTATACTTGCTAAGTATCACCCAGATGGATCCCTGCTAAATACTCTTGATGGTGTCCTCCTACAATGCCAATATGTGGTGTTTTGAATCCTCACCTCCTCTCTCTGTCTCTCTCTGTCTCTCTGTCTCTCTCTCTCTCTCTCTCTCTCTGCCTCTTGTTCTTTTTACAATAAATAAAGTTCAAACTCTTTGCTCAAAGAGTTAAACAGATTAGGAATCGAGTGGGAGAAAGAAATATGGGGGAAGAGTTAAAGAGATGGTAATGAAAACTGAACCACTAGTCTGTCTTGGATGGTTTTGACTTTTATCTCCCAGAAACGAGGGGCTGACTACCTGGTCATTTGAGGTCCTTTCTTGCTCCAAAGGAGAACCTTTGTGTGGTAATTCTAAAGCTGCTTTAATGGGCTGTGAGTTAGGAAAACTGGATTCTTACCTAGGCTCTATCCACCAGCTGCCTGACCTTAGGCCAATTCCTTAACATCTGGGTCTCAGTTTTCCCAATCTATAATCTGGGATGATAACAGCTGCCTTTCATTATTAATAAGGATGGAATTCTTTTTTACAGGAGGAGTGATAAGGAGGAGGACAGAATAAGACTATTTTCTCCTTCCTACCCAGGCGAGCACATTGCTAGCTTCTTTCTGGGCTCTAAAGGGATAATCAAGCAGAAAGAGTGATGGGAATTTAGATGATTTGTATTTGTTTTCATTCAATTGAATTTATTGAGCACTTACAAATACTAAGCTGTACTAAGCACTTGGGAAAGTACCATATAGCAATAAACAGTCACATTCCCTGCCCACGCCGAGCTTACAGGCTAGAGGGGGAGACAGACATTAATATAAATATTTATTCATAGTCAGTGCTGATGCCCAGGCCTTCAATTTCTAGACCAACTGGATCTCGGAGAGTCTTGGAAGTTATATTCCCACCTTGAGGGTTCATTCAACTGGGATATCTTTGGAGAGAACATACCAGTAAAAGGCTATTTGAGGTTGGGAAAGTTGCAGAGATTCTGGGACTGGATGTCTTTTAAAATTGGATTTTGATAATAATGATTATAAAAAAGTATTTGTTAAGAAATTACTATGAGCCAAGCACTTGATTAAGAGCTGGGGGTGATATAAGAAAACCAGGTTGGACACCATGCCTGTCCTACACAGAGCTCAGAGCTTGAGTAATCTCTGTGGCACATTTGGTTAGTGTGTTCAACTGTTAACCAAGAAGTTGATGGTTTGAGCCCATCCAGGGGTGGGTCCTTTTGTTTTCCTCTCTAGACTGTAAGCTTGCTGTGGGCAGGGAATCGGTCTGTTTATTTTTGGTATTGTACTCTCCCAAGAGCTTATACAACTCTGCACACAGTAAGCACTCGATAAATATGATTGACTGACTGACTGACTGGCATCCCTATTTTACAGATGAGAGTAGATGAGGCACAGATGAGGAAATTGAGGACCAGAGATGTTAAAGTGACTTGCCCAAGATCACACAACAGGTAGGTGTTGGAGCTGAGATTAGAAGTCAGGTTCACGGATCCCGAATGACATTATTCCTGGATGCCTTATGGCAAATTGATAATCTCCATCTCCTTCAGAGAATCAGACAGGGCCTTTGGAAATCATCTAATCTACCCCCCTGCCCTAAAAGGGACCACCCTTAATCCATTCCAGCTCAGGGACTGAAAAGACCTCAGAAGGCGAGGCCTTTGACTTCCTGGGTCATGCATTTCTGAGCCTAACAGGCATCACCGAAAGGTTGAATTTCCCCAGAGTTCTTCCTCACAGCTAACTCAAATTCTCACCTCCTGAACTGGCAGTCAAATTTCTCTGCCTGGGCTGGAATCACTGCAGCAGCTGCAGCAGCTACAGCAGCCCAGTTGATGCTTCCAAAAGGTTGGGTGTGTCTGGTCGGCCATTTTGGCTTTGGAATGCTTGGTGAATGGAATCTCACGCCAGGACTTACTGTTTGCTGATTTAATTATGGCTTTATAATGATCCCAACAGCTATTGTTTCAGAAGCAACGACATCAGTAGCAGAGAAATGAAGGCAGCAGACAGCACGGGCTGGCATGCTGCAGACTGAGGCGGAGAGATTTGGTTTGAGCCAAAAAAAACCAGGGAAAACTCCCTCCAGAATCTAGACGGCCAGGACAGTGGTTGTGTCCAATCTTTCCAGCCCCCTCCATGCTCCGGGATGGGAGTGACATGCTAGAAGAGCAGGCACCACCACCCATCTCTTTGAAGAAGACTTGGGACAAATCCCTGAAAAAGGCCTGGTCTGCTAAATATCTCACCAGCCTACAGTTTTCACCAATTACCCCCTGTCTCCCAGACAGGCATGCTGAGTTCTTCATCTGAACCCACAGAATAATAATAATCATGGTATTTGTTAAGTGCTTACTATGTGCCGGGCACTCTACTAAGTTCCAGCGGAGATACAAGATAATCAGGATAGAGAGAGTCCCTGTCCCACGTAGGGCTCACAGACTCAATCCCCGTTTTACAGATGAAGTAATAGAGGGATAGAAAAGTGAAGTGACTTGCCCAAAGTCACACAGCAGATGAGTGACAGAGTCAAGATGAGAACCCATGACCTTCTGACTCCCAGGCCTGTGCACTATCTACTAGGCCACACTGCTTCTTTTCTGTGCACGAGTACTCTCATTCACATCAGATATCAGCTCTGGTATCGTGGGTGGACTAGCACCTACTCTAGAGATCTGCACAAAGTGGGTGCTCAATCAATTCTGTTTACTGACGGACAGTTACTGTAGAGCAAACTCCAAATGTTCATAAAGGAAAGTGCATTAGCAGCACGGCTGGAAAACCTAATCAAAATTTGCAGGCTCTGTTGCTGTTCCTTTAATAGCTCACACAGCCCTCTCTGGCACGGGCAGGAGCGGGTGCTTCTGCAGCTTCCACAGCAGCAGGGGGAGGTAGGCCCAAATTCCATTCGGTACCAGGGATTAAACGTTTCTAGCTGCCTTCCTTATGCCAAGTGTCCCATCCCGGAGGAATTTTCCCATTCTCCACGGTGATGGGTGCCTGAAAAACAATCTAAAATGATTCCACTGTTGGATTTCCCTCAGCCTTCTCTTCTCCTCCAGCAGCAGAACGGACATACCCCAAGGAGAAGCAGTGCGGCCTATTAGATAGAGTAAGGGTCTGGGTGTCAGAAGGACCTGGGTTCTATTGGCTCTGCCACTTGTCTGCTGTGTGATCTTGGGCAAGTCACTTCACTTCCCTGGGCTTCAGTTACCTCGTCTGTAAAACGGGGATTAAGACTGTGCACCCCACATGGGACATGTACTATCTCCAACCTGATTAGCTTGTATCTACCCCAGTGCTCAGTACAGTGCCGGGCACTTAGTAAACATTTAATGACTACCACAACAGACAAACATACAAAACCCTAAGCTCTGGAGTTTGTGCTGTAGACACTGGATTCACACTCTGGTCCAAGTCTTGAGGGGGGACGTAGGAACTGTTTTATGTGAGGAGAAAGTGGCTAGTGCCTTCCCCTCTTAGGACAGAAATTTGGGACTGTCCAAACTTCGAAGTCTTAGAAAAAATGCTCCTCTTCCCTTTTCATTTCTTTCCCACTTTTTCCCACAGCCCCATTTCACCCAGGACCATAAGTCCTGAACAAGACCATTTCTGGGTCAGAGCAGTGGCCCTCCCAGCCCAGCTTTCTGTCCCTGACAGAGGCCACATGGGACCATGGAGTAACCTCATGTAGTTGCCTTCTTAGATTTTCACCTTGACATCTGTCTTTTCCACTGCCTTTTCCTGGATCTTCTCGAAGGGACTGGAGGTAGACATGGACCTCTTGCCTCTGGCCCACTAGCCAGTGAGCAGTATTCAGGTGATGCTAATTCAGACTTTCTCAATGGAGAGGAAAAATGTGTAATATGAAGCAATCCACTTCACTCTGATCTCCAGACCAGGAAGCACTTTACATACACAAAAGCATTATTATCCTTATGTGACAGGCAGGGATACTGCAGGCAAGGGATAGAAAGCTAATGGGAGAACTGAAAATGGAATACGAAATCATTCACCCCAGCCGGCTAACCACCAGAATAAACCCTCTTCCAATGTCCAAAATGTGCTTTGCCTCTCTGTCCCTGAAGAGGAAAAAAATAGCATGGGGTGTTCTGCTGAGATTAAATACTTTTTTTCCTTTACTGTTTATCCTTGGTCAAATAGCCCGAGTTCCATAAATCTCTAACTGTTCTATTTATCATCACCATCATCGTCAGTTATCATCATCCCCCTCGTCATCATCGATGATATTTACTGAGGACTAGTGGTGTGCAGTGTAATGCTCTAGGCATAAAGTAAGAGCCAAAGACTTGGTTCCTGCCCTCCAGATGCTTATAGTGGGAAGCAGCTTGGTGTAGTGGAAAGATCATGGGCCTAGGAGCCAGGGGACCTAGTTTGTGATCCCAGCTCTGCCACTTCCAGTCATATGACCATAGGCAAGTCACTTAAATCTTCTGGGCCTCAATTTCCTCATCTGTAAAATGGGAATTGAATACCTGTTCTCCTTCCTACTTGAGTATGAGCCCCATTTTGGACAGGCACTGTGTCCTGATTATCGTGTGTCTACCCCAATACTTAAATGCTTACCAGATACCTTAATTATTATTATTTTAGTAAAAATGAATGGGGGAAAGAAGTGGATACACACAATAAATGTAGAGTAGGCAAAAGAGCAACAGCTTGAAGCTTGTTGTGGGCAGGGAATGTGTCTGTTTATTTTTATATTGTACTCTCCCAAGCGCTTAGTACAGTGCTCTGCACACAGTAAGTTCTCAATAACTATGACTGAATGAATGAATGAATGATGCACATGACAAAAAGAAAAAGTAACCAATCAGAGAATTAATTAGATCTCTGATAAATGAACAAATTTCCACATGAACATTAGGTGGGTGATGTAGTGGCCAGACCAGGAAGGTGGGGATCATTCTGTGAAGGCCCCTTGGAAGTGGTGGATGTGTACGAGAGTTCTGAAGGTGAAGGGGGACATGGGTTAGCTGATGGAGGTTTTAAGGGGAAGGGAGTGTCATGCAGAAGGGAAGGTGGGCTGAAAAGAGTCATGAGCAAGGTTCAGCTCATCTTTTAATTTACCATTCATCAACTTTAACATGGAATTTTTCAAGGAAGTGAATAAAATTCATGGTTTTATGACAGCATATTTTCTTTATGCAATTACAAACAAGCTGCACACGATAGCCAGAGTCTACCAACTTTCCAAGTAAGCATCGGGAAATGCTTGAGAGAGTTTGTGTGTGAATGTGCCCAACACTGAGTGTATCCGGGGGATAGAAGTCCCTGCCCTTCTCTCTCCTTGGCCTGTGGCCTAATGGAAAGAGCAAGATCCTGGGACTCAGAGCTTGGGTTCTAATTTTGGCTCCACCACTAGCCCGTTGTGTGACTTTGGCAAATCATTCAACTTCTCTAATAATAATAATAATAGTGTTGGTATTTGTTAAGCGCTAACTATGTGCCAAGCACTGTTCTAAGCACTGGGGTTGATTCAAGGTAATCAGGATGTCCCTCGTAGGGCTCACAGTCTTCATCCCCATTTTACAGATGAGGCTTCATATTTATCATATGTAAAATGAGGATTTGATGCCTGTTGTCCCTCCTCCTCTAGACTGTAAGCTCATTGTGGGCAGGGAATGTTTCTGTTTATTGTAATATTGTACTCTTCCAAATGCTTAATACAGTGTTCTAAGCATAGTAAGCTCTCAATAAGAAAGACTGACTGACTGACTGACAACATAGACTGTGAGCCTCATGTTGGACGGGGATGTCCAACTTGATTATCTCATATCTATCCCTGTGCTTAGTTCAGTGCCTGGCACATAATAAGTGTTTAAATTAATACCACTATTATTATTGCTATCAATAGCTCCCTCATCCTGACCTAGCCTAGGGAATCTTCCTGAAGGAGGGGGGATTTTCAGAGATTTCTGTTGGGAGTGTCCAGAGAAGAGTAATAAAAATCTCCATGGAATAGTAGTCTCCTTTAAGATGTAGAGCTAAGACCTGGTTTCTAATACCACCTCCATTACTTGTCTGCTATGTGACCTTGGGCAAGTAACTTAATTTCTCTGTACCTCAGTTATCTCATCTGTAAAATGGGGATTAAGACTGTAAACCCCATGTGGAACATGGACCATGTCCAACCCCGTTAGTTTGTATAACCCAGCGCTTAGTAGAGTGCCTAACATATAGTAAGCACTTAACAAATACTATTAAAAAATAGAAAACCGAAAAAGATTAGTGGTGGGAAGAGTACTTTAAAGGATCACCCTGTGCTTGTCTCCCACCAGTCAGCATGCCCTAGTGGATAGACCACAGGCCTAGGAGTCAGAAGGACCTGGGTTCTAATCCACTACCTGTTTGCTGTGTAACCTTGGGCAAACCACTTCGCTTCTCTGTGCCTCAGTTACCTCACCTGTAAAATGGGGAATAAAGACTGGAGACCCATGTGGGACAGGGACTGTGCCCAACCTGATAAGCCTGTATTTACCCCAGTTCTTAGTACAGTGCCTGGCACATAATAAGCACTTAACAAATACCATTAAAAAAATCATTTGCTCTAGGCCCCACAACTCTCGTCTCCTGAACTAATTTAATTGAAGAATCTTTGCCCAGCTTCTCTGGTCTCAAAGATAGTCCTGGTCAAACTATCTGCAATCTTTTATTTGCCTGAGGAAAACACTGACCCTCGTTATTAGTCAATCAACGGACATAGGCTAACTAGCACTATGTTAGATGTGGAGTGTACCTGGTGGAACTCAGACCGGATGATTTTCCTCCAGGAGCTCTAATACACATCGGCCCCTGAGATTTATCAAGTATCCCCTGGCTGGATGATTTTGAGATCAATCAATCAATCACAGTCACTGGGCACTTACTGTATGCATAGCACTATATTGAGTGTTTGGGAAAGTGAAATATAACAGTCTGTAGAAACATTCCCTACACACAAGAAAGTTACAGTTTAGAGGGGAAAATGGACATTAAAATAAATGACAAATATATACGTAAGTGCCGTGGGACTGAGGGTGGGGTGAATGAAGGCTGGAAATCCAAGCGCATGGGTGACGCAGAAGGGAGAGAGAGGAGGAAAAATGAGAGCTTAGTCAGAGAAGGCCTGTTGGAGGAGATATTATTTTAATAAGGGTTTGAAGGTGGGGAGAGAGATGGTCTTTCAGATACGAAGAGGAGAGGAGGGCAAGGGGCTGGCAGCGGCGGCGAGATAGAAGAGATCCAGATAAAGTGGCATAGCAATGACTTCAAATTAAGTTGCAAGTAAATTAGCCCACAACACACCATGATATACTCGTGTTCCTCCAAGCGCTGGTCCTTTAAGTGCTGTTCTGAGCCGTTCTTTTATTGAGATGGGATGGTGACAGAGCTTGTCAACTACCTCTTGGTATGCTAATATCAAGGGACTGATTACCCACTGCATAGATAGCTGTTTGGCCCAAATAATAAGGAAGAGATAGACCCCCAAAAGGAAGAAGCACAGAGGAGAAAAAAAAAAGGCTCAGAGAGAATAAGAACTGTGTAAAATCACTCTCTGGTACAATAACAGGGGCGACGAGGAGAGAAAATGGTTTTAAAAGCTTCTTCAAACAAGGATGAAAGGCTAGAACCAGTCAGGGTTATTTGTAGAGAAACAGGACCGTGCAGTTATGGCAATCAGCAACTGCTTACATCCTCCCCTGTCCAAACGAAGCTGTTTTCACCGATGGGGGTGAGGGGAAAGGGAGAGAAAGGCCAGAAAATGAGGGAAGGCTGAAGTGAGGGAGGGGGAAAGGGAGAAAAAGGCCAGAAAATGGGGGAAGGCTGAAGTGAAAGAGGAAAGAATGAACAAATCTGTATCCATTCTCAGTTTTTTCAATATCTTGTGCACTGTATAGCCCATACAATCAATCAATCGATGTCAGTAGTATTTATTGGGTGTCTACTATGTACAGAGCTCTGCACTATGTACTAAGCATTTGGGTGGATACAGAAAAATTTGTGTGCATATCCTTTGCCCCTACTCTTTATCTCCTTCTCTTACTCTCTCTCTCTCTCTATGTGTGTATGTATTATGCATTTCTTTTGAATAATAAGAGGCATTTTCTAAGCACTTACTATATGTCTACACTTGACTAAGCACTGGGGAAGATACAAGATGATCAGGTCGGACATGGGGCTCATAGTGGAAAAATAAGGGAGAACAGGTATTGAATCCCCATTTTCCAGGTGAGGAAACTAAGACCCAAGGAAATTAAGTGACTTGCCCAAGGTCACACAACAGGCATGCAGTGGAGCTGGGATTAGTACTCAGGTCAGCCAACTCCCAGCCCCAGTCTCTTTCCACTAGGCCAAATGTAAACCCATCAAGGGCAGAACTGATATCTAACTTCAGGGAATATAAATCCCAGCATCTTACAAACATTTTACAAGTGCCCTTAATCATTGTTACCCTATTTCCCCCAAACATCCCCTTTTTCCATTCCCCCTGTGTGAAACTCCAATTTGAACCCTTCCACCTCTGTCTTCCTCTCCCTCCTCTGCTCTCAACTGATGACTCTTTGTGGAGAGAAACTTGATAAACTTTTTATCTATGTACAGCCCGACTTCTGTATGCTGCAGTCCAGTTGAAACTCCTTCCTATGCGATGATTAACATTCAGGCAAACACATAACAAAAGGAAAGAGGAGGGAGAGGGTACGTTTGAAAATCCCCATAGTGTGATAAAGCTGCAGTCAAGGGAAGATGAACTGTTCATCTGGGAAGGGGCCTACATATAGAAATATACCCAAGTGCCCCATGGGACTTAACCACTTAGAGATCACATGTAAAACAGAGGCTGGTTCTCTCCCTATCTCTACCTTTTTCTCTCCTCTGGGCTCTGTCTTCCTTCCCCTGTCTTGATGCCTGCCATCATCATCATCGTCATCATCACCAACATAATCATCATCATCACCCCCATCAGCAGTGTTTATGAAGAACCTACTGTGTGCAGAGCCTGCTTCTCTGTCTCTCTGCCTTTTTCTATTTCTGGGTCTGCTCGTTTCCCTTGCCTCCTGGTTCTCTGCGGACGTCTTTCTCCAACTGCCCTTTCCATCTGTCTGTCCCCGTCTGCATGGTTTTGGCTCTCTGGTCTTCCCTTCCACACTCGCTCCAGGCCTATGGGTTAGCTGGGTCTTGGCTCTGTTTATCTGTCATTAACCCCTCTCCCCATGTCCAACCCCTCTTGTTCAGTTTCTTTCATCTTCCACACATGAAACAGAGGTAGGGTCACCTGACTCCCTGGCTCTGTGCTGTCCTGCAGGGCCACCCTCTCTCTTTTCTTTACATCTCCACTCTAGAGAAAACCTGCCCCAAGTGACCACCCCAGCCCCAGACCATAGGAGAGCTGGGTCAGAACAGACAACTTGAAGAAGGATAGGATTCCAAAAGGATAGGATTCCAGAAGGATAGGATTCCCTCCACGACCATCTGGGTTGCATCATTATAACCATCATTTAGCATCTTCATTATCACTGGACATGCAGCAGGGCCTAATGGAAAGAGCACAAGCCTGAGGGTCAGAGGACCTAGGTTCTAATCCTATTTGCCTGCTGTGTGACGTTGGACAAGTCACTTAATTCTCTTGTCCTTAGCTTCTTCAACTATAAAATAAGGATTTAATAGCTGTTCTGACTCCTACTTAGACTGTGAGCCCCCTGTGGGACAGGGACTGCCTCCAATCTGAGTAACCTGCACTTTCCCCAGTGCTTAGAACAGTGCTTGACATATTACCAGCCCTTATCCAATACCATACGGTTGTTTTTCATTATTTCCTAAGTGCATGGAGAGATCCCAAAGAATGAACATGGGCTCTGCCCTTGAAGAAAGGGTTTAGGATCGCCCCATTAGTTAATTCCCTTTTGAGGAGCTTAATCTGCGGTCCCTCTGGCCCTCCCAAGGAGAGTTGTAGATGCTAGAAGCTGTGAGTTGGAAGAGAGCCCAAAAGGTCCTTCTCCTGCTTCTAGATCAGCATTTGCCTAAGCCGCATAAAACAGCTGATCATTTGCTTCTAATTTTTAAATTCTCTTGGTATCCTGATCTAGAGTAGCAGTGGAAAAGTCTGGGAATCAGGAGATCTAGTTCGAGTCACAGCTCTGCCATCAACCTGCTGTGTGACTTTGGGCAAGTCGCTTAACCTCTCTGTGCTTCAGTTTCTTCATCTGTGAAATGAGGGTTATAATACATGCCTTCAACAAAAAACTGTTGTGAAAATAAAAGGAGATAAAATGTTTTAGTGCTCACCTAGGCATTAGGTACTCTCCTCCCCTCACCCACCAATTATATACACATATCTTAAAACGCTGTCGCTTCCTCTACTGGTAATTTGTTCTAACATTTGCCTCTCCCAATTGAAAGCTCACTGAGGTCAGGAATAATGTCTACTTACTCTATCGTACTCTTCCAAGCACCTAGTACAGTACTTTACATGGAGTAAGAGTTCATTAAGCACTATTGATTAATTGATTAGAAAAATGTAGGTTCCATATAAACTCAAAAGTTTCACCCAGCCACTCGGGATTTTTTTTTCAAGTCTAACCTGATTCCCTCTTGCTAATATGGGGACGTGTCAAGGTGATCCTCAAACAACCTGGTCTGATTCTCCTTTGAGATGCTTTTGAATTTTAAATTTTTTCCTCTCAAACTCATTCCCTTATCCTTGGTTCTTCGACCCTCCTCACTCAAAACTCTGAAACATCTTTAGCTCATCAATTATTCATATTTGCCAGGCCTGGGATGGTGCAGCCAAACTGGAATCAAGAAAGACTATCCTTTCTTCCCCTATCTACTCTGCTCATTCAGGTTTAAATAATCAATACCTTTCCCTTGTTTTCCCTTTCCTTCTCCCTTTGTCCACATCTCCTTCAGCTGCAACCACAAAAATGATGTGTGTGTATAAACCTTTTGTCAAAGGAAAATCGTAATCTCTGCCACGGCAGGGATCTATCAATCAGTCAAATCAATGATATCTATTGAAAGTTTACTGTGTGCAGAGCACTGTACTAAGTGTTTGGGAAAATACAATTCAACAGAGTTGGTAGATATGACCCTTTCCCACAAGGAGTTTACATTCTAGAGGGGAGGACAGACATTGAAATGGATTATGAATAGAGGAAATAGTAGAGTGTAGTGTAGTACACAAATACTCTGGGGCCCGTTTGCATTGTACTCACCCAAGTGCTTAACACAGTGATTTTACTTCAGTACCTGCTCAATAAATACTGATGCTAATGTTGAAGATGAAGCAGATTGCCCTGAGGAATGGGGTGATTCTTTCTTCCACTGTCTTCCCACCTTCCTCCCCTGGACTAAAATAGACTTTCCACATAAGAAGATGAGGTGGAGTTATAAATTCAAAGGGTCACCTCCTTGCAGATGCCAATCAGTCAACCAATGGACACTGTGTGCAGAGCACTGTACTAAGCACTTGGGAGAGTACAATACAACAGGGTTAGCAGACACGTTCTCCACCCCAGTGACTGATAAGAAAATGGAACCATATCAAGGCAGCTGCCCAGACACTCATTTCGGTCAATCAACTGTATTCATTGAGTGCTGTGTGCAGAGCACTGTACTAAGTGCCTTGGAGAGTACAAAACAGCAGAGTAGTCAGACACATTCCCAGACACGTTGCATTCTGAACGCTTAAATTCTTTCACCATCACTGAGAGGGAGGGGAAAAGAGGACTTCTAGTCTCCTTTTTATAGTTGAGGATGCTGACGCCCAGAGAGAATAATTGGCCCAAGTCACCCAACAGGTCATGACTGGTCTTCTGCCAGCAGAAACAAGAATCTGCTGGGCCTCTATTCACTGAGAAGCCCAAGCCAGTGGTCTCAGATGGACCACCGAGATGGTGGAAAGTTTCAGGTTTCTTTGAAGGAGCAATGAGTTGGGCAGGAGTGCAGCAGGCTCAGTTCCTTCAACCTTAGATTGTTACATTGCCCTCTCCCACCAGCTCTGCACAGAAAGAGAGTTCAATAAATGTCACCAACAATGAGGAGGAGGAAGGTGATCTTACCGAATAATTGCCCAACTAACAGCCCATTCTCCCTCCAGGAGACCTCCTGATTCGTGAGGTCACCCCTCCAATCCAGGGGGGCGGTGCTTTTTGGAATTTGGTTTGCCAAAGAAGAGCTTCCTATGATGCACTAAAGCAATCAATCAATCAATTGTATTTATTGGGTTCTTATTGTGCATAGAGCGCCATACTAAGCATTTAGGAGAGTACAAAGTAACAGAGTCAGCAGAGATGTTTCTTGTCCATAACAAGCTTACAGTGTAGAGGAATAATCAGGTTGGACAGAGTCCCTGTCCTGCATCTTGTCCATAACAAGCTTACAGTGTAGAGGAATAATCAGGTTGGACAGAGTCCCTGTCCTGCATGTGCATATTCATTCAATCGTTCATTCAATCATATTTATTGAGCACTTACTGTGTGCAGAGCATTGTACTAAGAGCTTGGAATGTACAATTCGGCAACAGATAGAGACAATCCCTGACCAACAAGAAAGGAGTAGTATTTAGTCCCCATTTTATAGATGAGGTAACTGATGCACAGAGAAGTGAAGTGACTTGCCTAAGATCATGCAGTGGACAAGTGGCAGAAAGGGGATTAGAACCCTGGTCGCCTGACTCCCAGACCTGGGTTCTTTTCGCTGGCCAAGCTGCAGAGGAATCACTGCCAAGGAATCTGAACAGAAACTCCGAAGCAGCTGGGACCGTGATCCAAAGGGCACAAGCCACGGCTCCCCGCTCCCTTCCCTTCTCCCCACAAGCGTCTCCCCATGCTTCATGGCTGGGGTCAGTACTTTCACTTCTAATTTGTAAGTGAAATATCACCTAGCCTCAGTGTGTGTTGCTTTTCAAAAACACCAGTCTGCCTCAGGCACTCTGCGGTGGCTCTGTAAGCCAGATGCAGCTTCCTGAAGGGCCCTTCTCCTTCAATATTTCACAAACACAAAATACCTCCGTGAGCCAGCTCCGCTCTGAGGCTGGCAGTCACTGGAACGGGCCTGGGTGGCCGGAGAAATGAAGATGAGGGCCGACCAGAGGAAGGAGGCCTTGGAGATGCAGCAGGGGAGGGACTCAATCAATCATATTACAGAGCAGTGTACTAAGCTCTTGGGAGTACAATATAACAGACATATTCCCGGCCCACAGTGAGCTTACAGTCTAGGGGAAGGTGGAGATGGGTTTTCTACTAAGCTGTGATCCCATGGCTTTGGACAGCAGAGGGTGTTTAGTTTTTCCACCTCCTCCTAAATGTCTGTCCAGATCTGAAGTCACGCTAAATGTTTCCCCAAGCCACTGGGTGCTTCTGCGGGTCACCTGTCTCCAGCACGGCTGACTTTAAAACGGAGATAAGCTGAGGGGCAGGTTTGGATTTACACCACAGTAGGAGGGATTCAGGACAGACATTAAGAAGGTCAGACTGTGAGCCCCAGCAGAGATTAAAAGTAACAGAGAAGTATCGATGCTGTTGTCTGTATAAGAAAGTACTTTACTGCAGGGAATGTGTCCAGTCTCTTAACCATGTACCTACCCCAGCACTTAGCATATTGGGTTTAATAAATGTCATCAGTATCATGGGTGCCTGAAGGATCAGTAGACCTTATTTCTCATGGAGATTTTCCTTTTCAAGAGATTTCAAAGATAGGAGGATATTGCACTCTGTCTGGGGAGGCAGAAGGAATCTTGCAGTCTAGAGCCTGGGGGCTGGCCGAGATAATAATAATAATTACGGTATTTGTTAAGTGCCTATTATGTGCCAGGCATTGTTCTAAGCGCTGAGGTAGATTCAAGATCACTGGGATAGTCATAGCCCCGTCCCACATAGGGCTCCCAGTCTTAATCCCCATTTTAAAGATGAGGGAACTGAGGCCCAGAGAAGTTAAGTGGCTTGCCCAAGGTCATACAGCAGACAAGTGGCAGAGCTGGGATTATCATTATTAATAACAATAATAATGGTATTTGTTAAGCACTTACTATGTGCCAAGCACTGTTCTAAGCATGGGATAGATACAAGCTTATCAGGTTGTTCCACATGGGGCTCACAGTCTTAATCCCCATTTTGCAGATGGAGTAACTGAGGCACAGAGAAGTTAAGTGACTTGCCCAAAGTCACACTGCTGACTGGTGATGGAGCCAAGATTAGAACCCATGACCCTCTGACTCCCAGGCCCATACTCTAGCCACTAGGTCACGCTGCTTCTCTGTAACCTCCGACCTTTGGTTCTGTGATGTCTGCCCTCCCAGTCAGTTTTTCTACAATGTGTTAAGGCCGTTCCTGAGGAACCCCGTGTTCAGGAAAACTCAGTTTGTGCGTCTTAGCAGACGCCATGCTCAGATGTACTAACATTTCTTCCCAATAGCAGTTGAATGCTCTAGTCGTGGACTGTCGCAAGAACGTTCCCCGATTCCCTGTCGGTTTCCTATCCCAAGTGAAAGGACATGTTATGGGAGAACTGACTGCACAAACATGCCCATTTGAATGTATTTATCAGGTATCCGGTTAGCTTGGCTGATTATGCTTTTCCCCTAGATCTGCAATGATTTTCTGGTTCTCTACACTCTGTCCCCCTGCCTCATTCTGCATGCCCTCAAGGACATGCGCCCTCATGGATACCAAGAATAGAGGCACACATGACACCGCATGTGCTACACCAGGGACACAGCCAAACAGAATGGTGTCACATGTACAGTTTTGTGGAAGTCTGTCTGAGGGTCCCCGACCTAGGAAGTTTTTCTTGGGGGAACTCCTGGAACCCCACTTGCTCCAGAACCTTTCATGCTCTGCCCAGGTCCCTGTGAGCATAGGAGCTTCTTTGGCAGTGAGAGGCGAGTCAGAGGGAGACTGGGAGCTTAAAATTAAAATCCTGCCCATAAAAGTGTCTGAGGCTGTTTCCCTACCAGCTCGAAAATGGGCTGCCTGACATCAAAGCAGATGAATGACCAGCTTTGAAGTGGCAGGTGGAAAGTTCCTTCATCTGTGATTTGTCCTGAAACTCCACCCCCTACCACAAGACATGACAGGTCCCCCTGGGGCTTCCCAACTGTCCTCTCCCTGCCATCCCAATACATCCCACAAACCTCCACACTGAAATGTCACATCACTGAACACTTTTCTAAGGAACCCGTCCAATCCCATCCCTTTGGAGATCATCATGGAAACTACTGGCTCCATAAAAAGAGCTTGGGTGGGTGACGTCAGAGCGCATCTTTAGACTCTGGTTTGACCCTGCCCTTTGCTTTCACTCCCTACCTTTCTTCCCTATGGGCTAAATTCTCTGTCAAAATTATCTGCCCTCATCATACAGATGAAGGAAATGAGGATAGAAGACCTATGGATTATGTGACCTCACAATGAGATAGGGTCAGAGGGAGATAGACGTTCATAGTGCCCCATCTCTCACTGCAGGACCTGGGATCTGATTCCTACTCTGCCATGTGTCTGCTGTGTGACCTTGAGCTAGTCACTTTGCTTGTCTGTGCCTCAGTTCCTTGATCTATGAAATGAGGATTCAATACCTGTTCTCCTGCCTATTTAGATTGTGAGCCCCATGTAGGACCTGATTACCTTGTATCTGCCTAAGTGGTTGGCATATCAAACAGTGCTTAACAAATACCACAGTTATCATTATTATTGCAGTGTCTGTGTCTGAAAGGCTTCACTGAAATGTCTGAGCCAGAGATGGATGAAGTTTACAGAAGACAGACGGACTCCTACTAGTCTGTCCCAGACTCAGTTCAAGGATCTTCCTGAAGGAGCCAATACCTGTTTACATCGATAGAGTTTCTTATAAACCACTTTTTGCAGAATTGTGGGACTGAAAGAGGTTATTTTGTCTATCCCCCTGCCTCCAGGCAAGACTATACTTTTACGAAGTGCTGTATTGCTTTATTAACTGTAAAATAGGCTTTCAACCCCTATCTGTCCAGGTGACAGGGGATACTTTAAGTGTCCTCTGGACAAACCTTCTAACATTATGAGTTTTCTAGAAGGATCAGGATGGCAGATTAAGGAGAACTGGGAAGCAGCAGTGGGTCAAAGTATGCCTGAGCAGGGGCTAGAGGGAGGCTGCTCAAGAGATGAGGGGCATAATTGATTACATGGGACAGTCTTTGAGCAGCAAAACCGACAAAGGCAAAATGAATTTGGTGACCCATCCTTGTGACTCTCGGAGCCTTTGTGTAAAGCAACAGAAGCCAATGACGGCAATTAAACACACTATTGAAACAAGCAAACTGCTTGGAATTTGCAGTTGAAGAAACTGGATGTAGGGGTGTGTATGTGTGTATGTGTGTGTATGTGTGTGTGTGTGTGTGTGTGTGTGTGTGTGTGTGTGTGTAGGTATAGGGGTCTGATGGATGTGATATATGCCCAATACTACTGGATCAGATGCAATCCCATGGAGAGATGGACTAAGGAAGGAGGGAGGGATGGAAGGAAGGAGGAGGAAAAGAGGAAGGAAGAAGGGAGAGAGACGTGTATGTGTGTGTGTGTGTGTGTGTGAGAGAGAGAGAGAGAGAGAGAATGTGTGTGTATGTGTGTGAGTTTGTGTGTGTGCGCTCGCACGGTAGCATGTGTGTGCAGCAGAACAGAGAGGAATGAGCCACACTGTGGCAGTGTTGCATCTGGCGTGTCAGAAAGACAGAACTAATGGGGCACAGCTGACCTTGGCCCTTCCTCTATCAGACCCAGGCTGGCTTATTACAAGAAGGTCTGTCCTTCAACTGCCACCCGGGAATGTGGAGAGCAAAACTTTTGTCCCTGGGCCCCCCGATTCAGGCCTCGCTCACCAATGAGGGAGTAAACAGTCAATCACAAGGGGTGGATGGGCCACAAATAAGGAGACCTCCTCTGGTTTGTCTGTGGGATGCCAGGGGAATGGGTTTCTGAGTTTCTGGGAGGGGGGGCTCGACCCTTAAACGATTACTTGACTGGCTCTTGCCAGTTCCCAAAGCCTCAATCTTAGCGTCTTTCTGAAAGGGATTCCCCCAGGAACAAACTCGCTGCTCCAGAATTTGGGCGATAGGTATGAAGGACAGAAAACAGACTCCATATCTTCACAGGAGTGTGGGGAGCAGAGAAGGATAGAAGCGGGCTGGAATAGCCAGACTCCCGCTCAGTAATTCAGAACTAAATCAAATAGGGCAACAATTTCCCAAATAATATGTCAATTTTATTTTAGTGAAACTGGAGCTAATACTTCAGCAAAACATGGTGACATCAGCCCCTCCCCTTCACTTGTCAGAAGTTCTGACTTGAGTTTTGGCCCCTCGTTCCCTATTAAAGAACTGAATGCAGTATCCCTTTCCTAGAGAGAATGCAATCTTCAGTTTTTGAGACTAACTGATGCCCTGGGGGAAAAGACTGCTTCCTTGTCCCCCAAAGATGATCCTGGAAGGGGCTGGGGAGGCATTGTTGATAGGGGTAGGGGGTCTGGCCTTGGGAGATAAAGGAGCAGGGAGGAGCAGGAAGGCTTGCCGGTAAGGTGAGAGGTAGAGAGCTTGCAGGAGCAGCACCCCATATCTGCAGACCTATGCCCCAGCACCTGGAGACAGAGTCCTGGTACACTCAAGTGCAAATTGACATGAACAGGGCACCACTCTATCTCACTGTACTATCTCCATTTACACTAACTGGAATTTTTCTGCTGGATACAGTTCAGCATCACTCAGAGAAGATGGCCTGGGACACTGTGGAGAAGTGCCCACTGCTTAACTCCACCTTATCCCTGTCCTGCTCTCCCTCCCTGCCTCCATCCACCTCAAACTTGTATCTGGAAAACAGTTCATTGCAGGGAAGACTGGGAAAGCTTTGTTTCCTCAATAGCCTGGCAGCTCTCCCAGGACAGATTAAGCCTGGTGCTGGTGGGGCAGGGAGATTGTGGAGAGGGGATATCATTCCCTCTTCCCAGTGGTATGCTATCCTGTCTGTTCTCGGGACCTCAAGCCACAGGAGCCAGGAAAGAGTATGGAACACGACAGGTTGGTTGATTTCCTTCCCTGCTTGGAGCTGGAGGCCCACAGGAGAGCGGCCCCTTCGGAGCCAAGCAGGGGGCCAGTGATTACCAGAGGTAGAGGGTGGAGGATGATTCTAAACTGATCATACTCCTCACACTAGGCAGAATATAGGGTTGAAGGCTAGTAATCCTCGACAAAGAGGGAACCAGGCTTCTATCTCCTGGAGTCAGACACAAGCTAAGACTTGAGGGCTCAGGCTGACTGGACACAGAAGATCCCGGCCTCAATGAGGGGCTAATTCCCCGTCAGGGTTTGCATTCCATGTATCTGATTGTCCTTCTCCATTACAGGGCACCTTATGGGCTCCATCATTACCCCAGGGGGTGTTGCTGCTACAATGTAGGAGGAATGGGGGGCCAGGGGACCTTCCTGGAAATTACTGGAGTAGGCAAGCCCCTTCTCTGGTCATCTGCCCTCCTGTCTAAAGAATGGGAGATGTTGCTGACACACTAAGATGATACGGTCGGAGAGTGATACCCTCAGAGCTGTTAGCAGACACGTGCAATGAGGTGGCAGGAATGATTGTCCTCTACAGATAAAGCTGTCCCTGGTTATAGACCAACTGACCTCCCCTGTGTGCAAGTCAAGCCTGAGGCCCCCAGTCTCTCGGCTGGGCCAGTGCTCAGAACAAGCAGAAAGGAGAGCAGACGGAGCAGGGTTACCAGGAGGGCCGAGTCTCCTGGTCTACAATTTCAAATTCAGAAAATTTCCTCTTTTCTGGGCATCCATGGTTAAAGTTTGGATGTGATCCGTTTCCGTCAGTGGCACAGATGAGGTCTCTCAACCAAGCACACGTGTTATATAATGTCTGGAGTGATCTATGGGTTTTAGAGGCTCTGCTGGACAGTACCAGTTTCTGCAGGTCCCGGGAGTGAGAAGAGCGTGTCCAGCTAGAATAGAGATAAATCTCTTTCTTGTCATGCCCCTTCTCTCCCCCCCACCCCTTCCCCCTGCAACTGCTCGCTACACAGAAATAATAATAATTATAAAACTAAACAACCCTGAACTGTGAAAGCTAAAATAGGGTAGAACCCTCTGTCTCAACAATGCTTCAACTTCCCACCGTCAGCAGATGTAATATGCATGGATTCCGAATGATCCCATTAAAATTCATTAAACCGTGTTTCCAGCTATTTAGTAAATTTCGAAGAAAAGAAATCTATTGTCTCTTCTGCTCTCTGCTGTGGCCTCTTGGAATATAATTAACCCTTCATTCATGGGTCTTTCTATCCGACTAATCTCCATCCGTGCACCTTCCAATGCATTTTTAATACGGCGGCTAATACCGGCGCCGAACATGCCTTCGACTCACTATGCAATGGAGCACTTTGAGAGAGAGTGGGACTGTAAATCTCCATAAACAGTGCTTGGGTGAACAGCAAATTCAGATAAGTGATGCGTTCTTTTTCATGCCTCCCAGTAACAAACCGAGAATGTGCTTCATTCTTCAAGGTAGATTTTTGTCAAGGATAATGCTGCGTTCATACACCTCTCCCTGTCCTGCCGTACCCTCTGCCCCCCCCATATGCTTTCTTTCCTCCATATCCTCCACCTCCCCTTGCCCCCCACTCCAACTCACTCCTTCCCTCGACCACCACTAAAGATCTTTATTATTCGAGAGGTGAAAAATAAATAAAGAGAGTCCCATGATCTATGTGGCATTGGTCTGAAAGCCACACTAAACTAATAATCCTGGATGGCAGAGTAGGGCTGGGCAGGCTTCAGAGATATTGCGATGTTTATTCCCTCAGTACACGGACCCTGCATCAGGCTTCAATCTCCAGCTTTCTGGAAAGTGTGAGTGTGGAGAGGAGGAAGAAGAAGAGGAGAAGGAGGAGGAAAAGGACAGAGGAAATTACAGAAGCCACAGAGAAGAGATGAAGGGGACTCAGGGCAACAGTCTTCCCAGATTCCGGATCCCAGATCTGTACCCAGAGCTTCTCTCTTCTCCCCTTTCTTTTCTCCGCTTTCTCTAAGCCCCTTTCCCACTCTGATCCCACTCGCTTACCCTCCTTTGCCAGAGACTCAAACAGCAAAAACTAGAATTTTACCTGAAATGACCAAGTCAAATGCAGACGGAAACAGTTTTGGTGCGAGGAATCAGTTACAGACATGTGCATCTCCCTACAGTAATGGTCATCTATTTCACCTCCAGGCTTTGGGACTATTGAATTAAAATCCTTAAAATCCAGCAGGCTTCAGAAAACTACCTGGCCCTAGACCTGCATAATTTTTTCATGCATATCTCAGTGCTCGGGGCTCTCCTTGTGGCACATGTTGCTTGAGGCGCTTTTGCTCTGAGGAATACTTTGCATGCATATAGATATAGATCTAGGCGAGAGGCATCCTTAAAGCTATATAAATTCATGGGCAGGCAGGATCAGCTCAATCGGAGGGGCCGCATATACATTGTTTGGGGGAGACGGTACTGTGGCCTACCCCTTAATAAATAACAGTGTTGTATTTGGGGTTGGGCTTTACAGAATTTCACTCCCAAAATCCATATCTCTACAGGTCTCATGCAGTATGGAGAGCCAGAGAGGATAGTCAATAATTCACCTCTCACCCTAAAAGCACATATGCACTACTTGTATAGACGGACACACAGAGCTGCTAGAAAATGAATACTAATATACCATTCCACATTCTTAGGTATAAAGCCAGCTCAGTGGGCATTTTACATACCCCAAATTTTCTCTAACTAGCTATGTGTGCCACCAAGTAAGAGTAGGTACTAAGATCTTTATTAGTTTATTCAGTTCTTCCTTTGGCGGTTGATTGAGGATCTGTTTTCTCCCTCTCCTTTCTCAGCAATTTCATTCCTGTCACTGGCCTGAATCGCTCTCTTCTATCTCTGCATCTCTCAAAGTCGTCTAGCCAGCCGTCTGACCAGGACCGCGCAGATCATCATGTTTATTGCACCTCGATATTTTTATGGCAACAGAAAATGGCTAGATTCACAAAGCAGCCAATGATCTAAAAAATAAACAAAGCACATGAAGCTCTGCAATGCATGCTGGCAATGAGTGCAGTTTAGGGCATGAGACAAGAGCGGATTTAGTAGGGAAACCAGAATTGGGATTTCACCCCTGTGATTTTTTAGAGGGAGGCAGGAAAAAAATTAGGGATATTTCCCAGGTCCTCTCCCACTTTGCGCAGGACAAGTCAGTATATTTCTGAAAGAAATAATAGAAAGAGACTTGGGAAGAATAGGAAGAGAAACCGGATTCCCAATTATTATTCATATTATTTATGAACCCCAATGAGGAGCCGAAGGTCACACTGCAGTGGACCAGGATGTTGATTAGCTGAAGATTATATTGATGATGTAATAAAAATTCACTTTGTCTATTAAGCTGCACCAGGACAATCAGGGAGAGATTAGAGAAAAATCAGAGGGAATGAATAATAGAAATGAGAGGAAAAGCCACAAACCAGAGTTCCCTACAGTATCTGATGTTTAGTATCCCATCCTGTTTCCCCCTTTCCTCCACCTGCAGTCTGAATAAAGATCGGAGGTTTATTTGGAGAATTAAAAAAAAAATCCCTGCAACGAAGCTCTTAAAATCCTCACTAAAACTCCAGTTGGATGGGGTGATGAGGAAAATTATCCTGACTGCTTGCTTGGAAGGGTACAGGGGTAGCCCTGCTTCAGATATGACATTGGTTTAAGTTTACTGACCATGTTTAATATTTGGTTAAACCTTTGGCATAGCTGACTATCCTGATCTGAACAGATGATCCAACACTTTTGCTAGTAGTAAAGCCACTCATAAGAAATAGCCTTTCTCCAAGTAGAGTTACCTTGCAAGTGTAAGGTGAATTTTGTTATCAGGAAGGATTGCTTGCAGCAGCTGCTTATTTCTATGCTGCTGATTTTTTTAAGGAGATAAGTCCCCCGTATCTCCTCCCCTCCAGAGCTTAAATTAAAAGGAACGAAAGGAGAGGAGGGTTAATTGGTAGTAGAGGGAAAGGGGGATTGCCCATCCTCTAAACTCTCCGCCTCCTGGCTCAAAGTCTTTAATAACTCCCCACCCCTAGGGGATGGACAGTGTCATTCCCCATCTCTTCTCTACAATTTCAGAGGCTTCTGCTGCCATTTGTTAAAAATACCACGGGGAGATATTTTACTTCCATCTGCCATTCTGGGTCTAGTTTTGTGGTACCCCAGCCTGTCTACTTACTCACAGACAGCCCCCCCGACCCGACACACACACACCCCAAGCACTCAAACCCCAAATCCCACTGGAGAAGGTTCCAGGGTGGGGGGAGAGGGAATGTGGGGAGGAAGAGAATTCACAGAACAGATGCTGACTGGAATCAGGCAGGTGGCAAGCATCAGGTCCTGACTGTCCCCCCTCCTTTGGAATCGTGTGATTGTGATACAACGTCATAGGAGCAGAGAGTACTCCAGAGATCATCTCCACCACCCTCTGATTTAAGGCATCGCCTGCCCCAAACCCATCTCTGATTAAGTCCGTGGTAATGAGTGGGATGGTGGGGCAAGACAGGCAATAAATACCTATCAGGAAAGTCTGCGCTGGTCATCCAAATGCCCTTCTGTTCAGAAATCTCTCCTTTGGTCTCACTCTAATCCATCCTGCTGCAATCAAAGTGTTAGAAGGAGGACTCCCATGGGGAGTTTCTCTGTCTTCATCACCTGGATAAGAACAGCTGGACTTTGCCCCAGTGTTCCCTGAAAACTTTCAAATTTGGGGTGGCAATGAAGGTGGAGAGGCCAGGGCAGAGGGACAAGGATTGTGGTGAGACTAGAGTTTTAAGCAGACCACATTTCTGGCCTGGATAAAACCAGGATTTGGCCTTGGCAGGAGAGTGGAGGAAAATTTCTAATTTTCAATGAGCCCTGCTGAAATCGGAATGAGGAAGTCTTGGCCGATCCCAAGTCAAACAAGGATGTCAGTGTCTCCTCAGGAGGTGGTGTGACCCCTTCCTCAGAGACATGGTCTTTGGCCCCGGGGATGGAGGACTGGGAAGGCACATGGGATTGAACCCTAGTAGTCCCTGAAAAAGAGGGAATCAAGCTTCGATCTCTGGGAGTCTCAGAGGAAATCCTAACCCCTGAGGGCTCAGGATGGACACAGATGATCATGCCAGCCTTGAGCGGATAATTCCTCTCAAGATTCATTTGCTGTGTATCTGACCATCCTCTTCCATCAGAGGGCATCTTGCCTCCCCTCCCTGTTTCACCCCCAGGCAGAAGGTACACTGGAATATCAGGTCGGTGGTCAGGGGAAGGATTGGTAGCTGACCAGAAGTTGGGATTTTTGTGGAATAAGGGTCCAGGACCTGAATCCTGCTGATCTTCCTTGGTGAAAGGTTCAAAGACCAGACAGAGCAGGAGGAAGATGGGAGATGTAGAGAGAAAAGTTGAAAGGGAAAGGTGGTGAAGAGTCAAAAGTGCACAGTTGAGGCCCAGGGATCAGGATGAGAATTTGGAGGTTTTAGTCTGGCAGGCAGGCAGGGATAGCAGCGAGAGATGGAGAAAGGTTTGGCAGAATTTCTCAGGGGCTCGGCAAATCCATGGGCATTTTACTAGCCTCCTTTAGGAACTTTGCAAACCTCTAAAGCAAGCAAGATTGAATAAGGGATTGGTAATCCCTTGACAGAAGCCGAACCTGAATTCAGAAGCTTTACCCGCTGATTGGGGTCTAAAAGAATAAAAAAGCAGCTGCGGTCTCAAGCTGGGGCCCGTGAAGCCACCGTTCTTGCACAGTCCTAGGGACAAGAGGAAATAAACAAGGGAAAGGCCTTCCTCAGTCGGTCTGCTCCTGCTGCAGCATCTGATCTCAGAGAAAGGGCCGCTGAGTCCAGAAGACAGGGGTAAGGGACAAGCCAGGGTGGCTGGCCAGGCTTGCCATGATCCAACAGGGGACAGATAGAAGTGGCCTGCCATTTGGCTATGTTCTGTAGTGGTGAAATTGGCTACAATTCCATTTCCCGCCTTCCCCCCAGCCCACACAAACACACCCCACTGCAGCCCTGACTCTCCTGCCCTTCTCTGCACTGCTATCAAATGTTATCCCAAGATCTAACTCAGCTCCTCAAGAGAGTATGATTCATGAAGGACAGGCTGAGTGGCTGTGGCCTCGGGAATATGAAGCAGGCATCGTGAGAGAGCCCTCTCCTGTGCAATTATACCTTGATTTTATAAAGCGCTTTCATTTCCAAATTGCTTTCACAGTCCTTGGTTCATCTTGGTCCTCACAAATCCCTATGAGGTAGAGAAAGGCAGGCATTATTATCCACATTTTGCAGATGAGGAGTCCAAAGGGTACAGAGTTTAACCGGTTTGTTCTAGTGGAAAGAACAAGGAACTGGGAGTCAGAAGACCTACGTTCTAGTCCCAGCTCTGCCTGCTGTGGGACCCTGGGAAAGTCACTCAGCCACTCTCTACCTCAGTTTCCTCATCTGTAAATGGGGATAAAACACCTTCCTTCCCTCTCCTTTAGACTGGTTGGTTTAGAAAACTTTAATACGATTATCTTGTTTCACCCTGGTGCTGAACACAATGCTTGATACAGAATAAATGCTTCATAAATACCACCATTATGACCATTATTTGTCCCAAATCACTCAGCAGCTCAGGAGCAGAGCTGGAACTGGAACATGAGTTCCCCAACCTTTGGACCCTCTCAACTCTGAATGTCCAGCTGGAGAGGAGTAGGGAAAGTGCAGGACACAGGAAGAGGAAGAAAGAAGAAAGATCCACAGGAAGATGTTGGTGGAGGAGTTGCTGCTTCTCCTTGTCTATTAGTCCACAAGGGAAAGACAGCAGCAGCAAAACCAAGGGAAGCAGCATGGCCTAGTGGAAAGAGCCTGGTCCTGGGTATCAGAGGACCTGGGTTCTAATCCTGGCCCCATCTCTTCTCTGCTGTGTGACCTCAGGCAAGTCACTTACATTATCTGTGCACCAGTTTCCTCATCCGTAAAATGGGAATTAAGACTGTGAGCCCTACGTGGGGCAAGAACTGCGTCCAATGCAATTATCTTGTATCTACCCCAGTGCTTAGTATTGTGCCTAGCGTATAGTAAGCACTTAATGAATACCATAGAAACACAACAAAAAACCAATGCAGGGTCCCAGAATCACAGATTTCCTTCCTTAGAGGTCATCCAGTAGTAACAGCTGCCACTGGGTAAATCATTTAGAAACAACATGTCCTAGTGGAAAGAGCACAAGTCTGGGACCCAGAGGGCCTGGGTTCTAATCACTGATTCTCCCCTTTTCTGCTGTGTGACCTTGAGTAAGTCACTTAACTTCTCTAGATTTCAGTTGCCTCATCTGTAAAATGGGAATTCAATATCCGTTTTCCCTCCTCCTTAGACTGAGTCCTGTGTGGGACAGCGACTGTGTCTGACCCAATAATCTTGTGTCTCTCCCAGCATTTAGCACAGTGCTTGGTACATAGTATGCACTTAACACATACCCAATTATCATTAGAATATCCACTCTCCATTTACTGAACCCCTCATTCTCAATCAGTTCAGAAGGCCCAAGAATGCAATGCTCTTTGCAAGGTGTTCACCATTCAGCATGACAACTGAAAGCTGCCCTGGATGCCTGATTTTAGCAGGTGTGAAAGGACCCTCTCACAGCCTTTCAGATCTTTCAGCTTCCCATCAACTTTTAGCTCCTCCACCACTTGTTCTCTGCCAGTTTCGGCCCCCACCAAATCGACATTACGACTTTGACGTGGAAGTGAATCAATGGCACTGTTTCGTTTGGTTTTGTTTAATTTGGTGTTAACTTTGAGCATACCAGAATCCGCTCCTCCCTCACGACCATCTCCCTCACGACCATCTCCCTCACGATCTTAATGTGCAAATCTTCCCACCTCCCATAAGCCTAGTTCCCGATTTTTGGGGGTCTTTCTATTTTTCTTTTACCTCCTACATCACTGACCAAAAAGAGATCGAACTCATTCCTGTGGCGCTTAAGGGCCTGCTGTCCAGTGCAGTTACAGGTCAACTCCCGTGACAGTATTCTTTGGGTAAAAAGACAGTTCGGGTTACAATACACTCTATGCTCATAGTTTCGTTCCACAGCTCTCCCTCACTCTGAGTAAGGTACCTTGGTCTTTATCCTCGATGGCCAATAGGGGTCAGGAATATCCCGGAAGAGTCTGACACTAGTTCTGTGGATAGCAAAGTTCAGGGACGCAGGGGATAAAACAGCAACAGCAGCAGCCACAACCGATTCTACTGTAAATTTGGAATGCGTAATGAATGAGTGACTGAATGAATTTATTCGAGACCAGAGAATTTAAAAAAATCACTTTCCTCCTTCAACGGTAATTATCAGAGACGATTCTCCGATAAAATACGTTGACAGGTTAGGTGGAGGTAAAGACCTCGAAAAAGCCAGACAGCGAAATGAGATTGCACCTATCCTAAAAGGACAACCTGAGTCAAAGATCACCCTGGGTGTGGTACTCTCCCAACGAACCAGCACAACACACTGGAGATTCTTCAAACCCAGGGAGGCTATCCCCACTTCTCAAGAAAAGATGTTTAAAGACGGGGAAGATATAAAGTCTCTGATCAAGTGAGTCTGCTGGAGCTCTGATCTTTCATTATTATTTATACCGAGCCAGGGTGCAAATGACACTTTACAAAGGCAAGACACACGGCATTCTCTCTCAGGGATTGCTTTTCACATGCCCCATCTCTCGCTGTAACGGATTGCTGTGCATCGAGTTAAACTGGCTACACCTTTCTCCCTTTGCCCCAGATTGTTCTCCCTGAAATAAAACTAAAATAATTGGTGCAGAGAGAGTGTCTCAGGCTTATTTTCTTTTTCTATCAGATGAGCTACAGACATGCAAAAATATGGATTTGAAAGGAAGCTATGGCTAGATGTTTGACAGCCGCAAAGTGACTCTCTATCTCTGCAGACCGGGTGGGCATTTCCTGGGCTGTGGAGCTGGAAAGGGATGACCGGTGAACTCAATAGGTAAATGAAGCAGAGCCCGAATTTATTCCCTTTCTGGGGTATTTCAAGCCCATATAATCTGCAGGAGACAAGGACCCCTCTCCCAACATCCGTTCTGAGCAAGTGTTTGGAACATCTTTACCTCCTTATATTATTAGAATCGGTCAATACTATTAATATTGCATGTGGATAATTTTGCAATTCCTGCCTTGTTCTCTATGATCATCAGTTACATTATACAGTGTCTGGTTATATTGGTCAACCAAGATATTGATATTATTAATAATGAATATCTATATTGTGACCTTTGTTCACACAACTGAATCACTCCTATTGGGCTGTCAGATTGCTTTAAGAAGTATTGATAAGCCCATTACTAGGCTGCTACGTATAATTTTAGGTGTATGATTTTCAGTCACCTTCAAGCATCCTAGGCTAGAAATCTTATCCTTCAAGTCTCTCTCTGTATGTTGGGTGTGTATGTGTGTGTGTGTGTGGGTATGTGCGTGCACGCATCTAATACCGACCCCTTCAAAACTGATCAAATAGTCAATTAGGGCATTATAGAGATGAGCCACAGTCAGGGGATTTCTACAAACACACTGTGATAAATCTTTTGATCTTTTGACAGTCCTCTTCCCCCAGGATGCTGGTACATAAGCTCTGCTTTATAAGGATATGATTAGGTTGATGCTGCTTTCTACATTTACCTGCAAGTAGCCACCATAATCATTGTAGCCCAGTGGAGTATCAATCCTGGCTTAGAGCTAGTGACCTGAGAGCTTTGAAACCATGGATGACTCTCTGATCTTGGGCTGGAGAAGAGCTACAGCTAACCTCAGTTTTCTCAGCTGGGAACTGAGGACAGGCCACCCTATCTATCTCACCAGCGAGAAGAGGGTTAGGCTGTGCTGCAGAACAGCCATGATATCTCCCTCTCCTAAATAATAATGAAACAGATTTTATGCTGAATTTTATCGTGAATGATGCTATTACGTAATGGGATCGAAAATAATCAATCTGAGAGATTCTATTTACGTACAGTGCATATGGATCCACGAGCTTCATTTGTAGCTACATGCTTGTGCATAAATCCATATTTACAACAGTGTTTGTGCACCACACTCCAGATATTTACGTGAGGAGCTGTGAACTGAACACAGTCAGAGCCTGCTGCTTCCATCAACCAAGTTTGCAACAGTCCATTTTTGTTCTGATAAAAAGACGTGCTGGTCAGGGACACCTCTTATCAAAACACCCTCCCAACTCTCCTCAAAATCTTTGGACTCCTCAGACAGAATGTATGAATAAACCAGACATGGATTAATTAGGTGTGACTACATCATTAAATTAGAATAATGAACAAACAGCTACGAATCACACTCTACTCTGCACAGAATGACTCCTTGTGTAGCTTTCAAACGAAGACACCTGTCAGTTTCAACCAAGAACAAATTTCTGCTATCCCTGTCTTTGAGAAGTTGCATGTCTAGCTACACTACCAAGGAGATGTACACTGTGCACACATTCATGTCTATTGGCATTGGTCCCCCCACTTCAAACCCAAATAATACCACCTCAATTGGAGACAGTCTTTCAGGATTTTGAAAAGGGAGTATGAGAGTGAAGGTGCCAAGAATGTATAAATCCATATTTGAATAAGTTCCGGCTAGTGGATTTAGTTTCTTTAAATCTTTTGATATTGAGGTGCGTACAAACACACACACCACCCACACACACCACCCACACACACACCACACACACACACACCACCCACACACACACCTTTTTGATCTCCAGAAATGTGTTCACTAAATCCAGACTCTCCTTTATTGGTGAACAAACACCTTTTACTGAATTTTCAGAAATGATGGCAGAACCTAACTGGCCCGCAGAAAAGACATCTCAAGAAGACAACTGCCCTAGGAAATGACAAAGGCTTAGAAAGGCCTGCCCACCTTTATTAAAGAAGTTAAAATCAACAGATAAATGGGAGAGGGACACTGAAAGCTCTACGCCTCGCTGGTTGAGCTGCCGAACAGTTCTAATGCACCAGAAGGATTTGTTATTAAGAATCTGTAAAGTATCTATAAACCTTTGATCTGTAGCCAGTTTGAACAAAGGTGATAATTAATTAAAGGAAAGTGCATTGCAATGGAGTAACATCATGGTCACTTTATACCCTGTCTTGGGCTGGTTCAGGGAAATCACTGTCAATTAAAGCCTTGCTGGGAGCCGGTTCATTATCAATGTTTTTCCCGTGCATTAATCAATATTTTTGGCTGCTCCCTCTGGACAAAGCTAACACAGTGTCTATATCTATAAGGGTATCTATTCATTTACATCATAGAGATGGCCACGTATGATTTCCTTTCTGCGTTCCTCGGTGCCACTGTGTTTGAGAGATTTCAGTCCATTTTTTTGGCAGAGATCTATCTAGGTAACCTGCCACTGCTTAGAGAGGGAAAAAAAAATTCAGTTGTTGAAAATGTACACATTAAGAAAAAGAAGGAAAAACAACACACCCACACTCAATCTGCATTTACCTAGGTGCTATATTGAGGCAGTGGCACAAACTGACAAAAAGCACAGAAATTCAAAGTTCAGCCTGACACCCTGTCTTTAATTTGTACTGCTGTGGGCAGGTATTGCAACACCAAGAGTGCATTAGCATCAGACATTGATCTGCAGCTACTCCTCGGAAGGTTGGCATACTGCTGGCAGAGGTTAGGACAGCCACTTTGCAGTCCCCCCGCCCCTCCCCAAACACCCCTATCTCAACTGGTAGGAGTTATAGGAGAGGACAATAGATGCAGCATCTAAACTTCCTCTGAAACCCCCTTTTTTTCGGTATCTCTCCACCTAAGCTTCCATCTTGCCATGGGCATACGCATGGGGCATTTAACCCTCATCTTCTCAGCAGGCTCTATTTTGAATAGCAGTTTCAGGTCCTCACAATGAGTTTTGGGGTCCATTTGGAATGGAGAAAGTCCTAACTGCCCTGGTGAATTTGGGAGTCTTTGGATTGGACCTTAATATTAGGCTTAATGGGTAAGTAAATACACACTTAGAACCTTTGCACCAGGAAGGGGGGCAGTGACGTTAATGCGACGGTGAGTCAGACAGTGAGGCAGTGGGGATACAAACTTCACCTTTTCTGCCATCAGAAGAAACACAACTGTCACCCTAGAAAGGCCTGGGTTCCTTTGGCTTAACTGAGCTAGGCGAAACCTTGGCATCTCTCCCTCTGTCTCTCCCTCTGTCTGTTTCTGTCTCTCCACCCTCCCTGTCTCTCTCTTTCTCCTCTCTGTCTCTCTCTTTACATACATAAATAAAAATGTTTATGTATATATATATATATATATATATATATTTGTCTGGAGGGTAGGGAATGTGAGAATAAAATTGACTAGGGACTGAGGTTGCAAGTGAGAGAGAAAGAGGTGACACCTAGGCCAGGCAAGGGGCCTTTCTTCCGGCGAGGGGCGCTCTGCGGCAGTTCTGGAGGTTACTTCTAAAACTCAGTCAAACTGCGGAAATATGGGCAGAGGTACCTTTTCTGGTGACTGAAAGACTGACAGTGGAGCCGAATCCAAATCTGATTCTATGTCATCATTACGGTCTTCTTGGACCAGGTGACAGACTGGCTTACACATGCAGGAAAACAAGCCAGTTACAACTCTACCGGCATTCTTCTCCACAAGTCTGCAAGGCTACGGGGCATTCCCCAGCTCCTCAGAATAGACATGTCCATCACTGTGACCCTCAGTTACCCTCCTTTACACATACACACACACACACACATTCCTAGGTGCTTCTCCGTCTTTCTCGGAGAGCATAGGAGCCAACAGGATATTACCCATTTCCGTCACTCCACACTCTCTGCTCCTGACTGGCATTTCTACTGGAAAACTTCAATTTTCTTTTTCCTTTAGATCCAGGGCCTGGGTACCAGCCTCCGATTCTCTCTCAACTCCACCCCTCCCATGCAAAGTCTGTCTGGCTATAATCCTTCCTCTCCCTTTCTGCTTCTACACCTCGGTCGTACGCAGCCTGTTTTTCCATCTCCCACCAGCGAGGTACATGTACGATGTTTTCAGGCTCTCCTGTTTCACGAGAAGCAGCTATTTCACTGAAATGAGTCTGTATTCGTCTCTGATTTGTCTTTCCATGTAAATAGCCCCAAGTCACATAGACCCACGGTTCTCTAATAGTGTGTGTAAATGTCAGTCAAAAATGAGAAAGGAAAGAAAGCCGGGTACAGGTTGCAGGGCTGCAGGAATTCGGAGGGAGCAATATCAGTGAAAGATAACTTCTTTGGGGCAGTGGTTTGGGGGGCTCATTGAGAACTTTGGAAACAAACTGAGGAGGGATGTAACCACCCTTTAAATTTTAACTTCCGTTGAAAGATGGCTTTAAGCAAAATACATATTTTTTCAGATAACTTAGGAGACCAAACACATTCAAGATTAAGTCGAGACCATTTCACTCCTAATAGAGCATTATCATCATTATACCCTAGATTGTCTTAGCAAGGTGGGGTGAAGTGAGTTAAAATCTAAAGTCCCAGAATACAAAGAAAGCTAGCCCAGAGTTTGCGTATGGATATGGATTATATACTCATATCTAGGCAGCCATAGGGATGTCTGGTTATGTGAGTTTGTTCAACTGTAGGTGTAAACATGAATACCATAAGAGGGTATATGAATGATCAGTGTACACACATGCAGCACAAGTAAATCTCTCTCTGTTAAAGGCACCAATCTGATTCTGGATTCCCCCATTCTGGAAGGAAATTATTATCACCATCCAAAAATTCCAGATTTTATTTATTTCTCTTTTCGGGTACATTTGTGCTTGTCTCTCAGTGAAAGTTATTTGGTTCTGGTTGGTATTTTAGTACCGCCCCACTCTCCCTCTCTGGTGCTTAGAAGGCAAGCATTACATTTCAATTATTTAGATGGATATTCTGCTATTCAGCCCCTGCATTTCCTCCTTTCTTCTTTCCTGTTCATAACAGAGTTTTCATTTTCCAAAGTCAATTTTTTCTTTTAATTCACTGTAATTGGTCCCAGGTTTATTTTCAGGCTTTCTTGTCACTTATCTACCCAGAAAACTATAATCTGATTGAGACTGAATATGCTTTAATTCATGAATCTACAAGAAAAGAAAAGGAAAAAAAAAGGCCTCAGCTACACTATAACGAATAGAAGCCTGATGTTCTAATAGATGAAATGTCATAAATGCAAAGACTAGACACGATTTAAAGAAGGCAGCTAATCAAAAAATAAAATAAAATAAAAAAATTCACAAATAAGGAGTTTTATGAATTCCCCAGATCTGGATGTGTTTACTGTGGGAGAGATTAAGGTGTGAATAGGTTGATGATGATATTTGAACTCTGACTAAACTGCTGCTCTTTTTCAAAAATTGTTGGAGATTTTATTTTCATTTAAGGTGAAATTAAAGTGTTGGAGGCTGAGGCATCATGCAGGATGCTGATTCTTGCTTTTAAAACAGCAAAAGCTACTAGTTAAGTGAATTCACCTCCATGCAGTTTGGTAAATTTCAGTTAGCAGTGGAAACTCAGACACAGATCTATTCTGATTGCTTAAATAGATAGAATATTAAGGGGACCTGAGTGCTCAGATTAAAATGCAGTGCAGGCCTTGGATACAAATAAACCCCAGTAGTAAAGGTTGTTTAAGTCTTTTGGGGCAGTCCTATATTTAGATTACATTAATTCATAAATATTATACTAAATACCACTTATATTGGACTTAAACGGCTTCAAAGATAATGCATTATAATATGGCTGTCCAGAGAGCACTAACCTTTATGTCTCCCAGTTACTCAGTCTTTAAGCCTACTACACTGCTAGACAAGACTGAAGTTATGAATGGATTGCTAAATTGCTCATGTGTGATTAACTAACTGCATGTGTTTGTGCAAGTGAATTTGTGCCTGTGGGTTGGTCACTGCCTCTGTACCTCCCCACAGAACTCCACAAAATCCGCTAGGAAAAAGGGAGGAGAGAGGGAGAAAGAGAGAGAAAGAGAAAGAGAGAGAGCACTATCCTTTTTCATGAAGGGAAAAGCCTACCACAAGGGGAAACCATGGGATGCAATCTCACCCATCCTGACACTGGGAGCTCCATTGGTTCAGTCTAATCACTAGTATGATTCTTCCCTGCAAAGCTGATCTTTTAAAAAGTATTTTTGATTTGTCTCCAAGACCAAATGACTCAAAGAACCTGAGACTTTACACTAGTCGTCCATCCCCGCCACCCTGCAACCCCTCCTTAAATTACTGTCTGAGTACCAGATTAAGAATTTATCTTTACAACAATCAGTGTCAATTTTCATCCTACCCCCATTACAAATGCCTATTGACTTCCTCAAAGGGCACTGTTTCCCTGATAATGGGGCATCCACCAAAGTGCCCTCCCAACCCCCACCTCTCCCAATTTCACTTGGGCTAATTCCCCTGGTTCACTCCAACACTGTAAATGCACCGTAACTCCATTAACCCTTGGGTAGACTTCACCTGGCTCTGTTAACGGCAGGAAGGCATCTAAGTCAGATCTATCAAGCGTATTTTTCCAATCAATTCACAGCCACTAGATATTGTTTCTCAGACTAGATCTCCTGTTCTCTGCCTTTGAGCAACCACAACTGGTTCATTATAAGTTGGAAATTCAATAAAGGCAGAGCGAGATGTATAAACTATTCCTCATTCATGCCTTAACAAAAGGGTCTGGTTTAATACTTTGTCTCATGTTGTTAATTTAGGGGTGCGTGGGGGGGTGGCGGGGTGGGAAGAAGTAGGGGAACTGAGAGCCAAATGCAAGCCTCATTCTTCAAAGTCCGTTCATGCTTTTTGGCTTAACAGTAATTAATCACCAGTGGCAAGCAAGTAATTTTTTTTTCCAGGTAGCCAGAGGCACATTTTTATCAGAATTAGCTAATAAATCAGCGGCATCACAGAAGGAGGAGTTCAAACTCTTCTCGGATTGAATAAAACAGATCTGGAAAACTGTCTCATTTATTTTGCACTCTCTGAAGCTTCAAGGGGCTGTCATTTACACCCTAGCCCAGGCTATATATATAAAAAAATGATTATAACAAAGATTCAGAAGTTCCGTTGGGATAAAATTATTCTCCGGTTCTGAGGCAAGCTGCTGCAGTTAGAGGGCTGAAAGGATCTCTGCCACCTGGATTTTCAGTGTCTGCAGGTCTTTAGGTGGAAATATTTAAGGAAATGAAGTGGAATTTATTACAGGCATTTTTACTAAACAGAAGAAGCCCAAATAGTGTGCTTCCTCTTCATATTGCCTATGATTTTATAAATTGTAAGCAATAATTTCTACGTATATGAATTTTAAAAAAACACAACAGGATCAGACATGAAAATGGAAATATGATGAAAAGTTTTCCCTGATCTGAAGAAAAAAAGAGATACTTTCTTCTTTTCCCAAATTTATTGTGAAATCTTGGTGTTAGAGCCTATTTTTCACATTAAGGATTGTTAAACTTAAAAATCTTATATCATTCATAGATAGTCCATTAGCATCCGACCTTCTCTATTAAACCAAAAGGACTTTCCTTTCAATGCTTATTTTTATCGGTAACTCATTTAAACATTAAACATCAAAAGCAAACCTTGGTGTGTTTCTAGGAGGCTTGATAGCACGTTGAAACACCTTTAAGGATATACTTAATCTGTGAAAAATGGAAAAAAAAAAAACCAACCCAGAAAACCTAACTGAAATTTACCCTCACTTCTTCCCCAATATCTAAAAGAACAGACATTTTCTCTACCTTGAATAAGGGCTCTTTTTTTCCTAATCCGGTAAATTTCCATTCTGCTATGTTTTTGTGCTCCTCAACATGCCATTAACTTTGAGATTTACTACTCAGCAGGAATGCTGAAAGATGTTAAAGTCAATAAAACTGCTCTCTGGGACTCAAACTATTAAGAGTTTGGATGTGAAGCCAGATTTGGTCTGAGGTGAGATTGAAAGCTGCCATTTACAAAAACTAACACTCACATGCCCTGTACTTGGGAAACGAGTCAACCAACCAACCCTCTTCCCGCTCTATGTAGAGCAAAGGACAGTCTTGCTTTCTGAGGTCTAAATCTCCATCTTCAGTATCTATCCTGATTGTGTTTATTCAAATGGGTCTTAGATGTAAATGACCGACAATTCACTAAATTTAGCTTTACTTTCATCCTTCGCGATCAATCTCTCTGAAAGCATTTAACTTGCCCACATCTCTCAGGGTCCTATTAATCCAAACTGCACATCTTATACATTACTGCTATGGAGGAAGCATTGGCAAATTCCACCCACACGCCCTGTTTCACTAAGCATGTTCTGGGCTGTGCCTTAAAAAGAAGGAAACAGGAATACTGCAGAAATTCCCCTTGCACTCCCTAAAAAAGTTACTGCTTTTTTTTTTTCTGCTCTCTCTTCCTTTCCCCAAAAGTATTGCCCAGAGAATGGATGCTTCACAAGAGAGTGAGATAATATACTACGAGAAACTACACAGCAGGGTTGAGATCTTGTGGCTGAAATTGCTCTCCTTTAAAAATGTAGAGGGAACATATTATATGTGCGTGTACATATATATGCATATATATATATGATTATATATGTATGCATGTATGTGTGTATATTTTAAGCTCGATCTTCCCTTGCTGGCAGCTCGCACTGCTTTTCCTGGGTTTCTTTCTGGATGGGTTTCGTTTGCCGCTTCTTCCCCGTGCTTTGTCACTCACTCATGGCTTCAAATATCCAACTCAACCCTCTTTTGGCAGGTCACTCATGCATGAACATTGAATAAGCAAGAGAGTTTACCGATCAAAAGAGGGACGGAGAGAAAATACCTTTTTTAAAAAAAATCCTCACGGCTATGTTGTTACTACTATGCCCTACTATTCCACAAGAGGGGAAAAAAAAAAAAGGGCTCCCTCCGTGTTTTCAGCACCGCCTAAGTGGACAGCACCCTTGACTTCCCCCCCACACCCCAACCTCGTCTGCACCCCTTCTTCTCCCCCTCCCCCCCAATCTCAGCTGTCTCTCCGAGGCTCTTTACTCTATACTCTGACCCCCCTCCCCGGACCCAGAGTCAACGCAACCACCAAAATCCAGCACCTCTCTCCTCACCCTGCTTTTTTCTCTGGAGGGACCCCCCCACCCCCCACCCCGCTCCCACCTTCCCTCCTCCTCCTCCGCCCCCCATATCAACATCCCCTCCCCCCAACACACATACACACACACACACCCCTCTTCTCCCCCTTCTCCTCCTCCTCCTCCTCTTGTTCCTCCCTCACCCACCTCCTCCTCACCCAGGATGGTTGCTTTTTTTTTCTCATTGCAAAGTTAAGGAAATTGATGCCAACCTTTGTGCATGCCGGTGAACCTGTCCTTCAGCACCGTCAGCTCATAAATCTTGCCAAACTCCTCGAAGAGGGGCTTCAGATCCTTCTCGTCCAGGTTGCGGGGGATCTGCCCAATGAACAGCTTAATGGCATCATGGTCTTTCATGGGGATGGTAGACTGACTCCCGGGGCTGTGGTTTAATCCGTTCAAGTGCCCGTTGGTGCCTGGGCTGCTATGATTGTTACTGAGGCTGGTATTGTCTGGCTGTCCGTTTGCTAACGTAGCCATCTTTATATACATAGAGAAATCTTCTTTCCTTTTATTCTTTCTCTCTCTCACTCTCTCACTCCCTCTCTCTCGCCCTCTCGCTCACACACACACACATACACACACTCCCTCCCTCTCTCTCTCTGCTCTCTCTGGATCTCCTCCTCTCTGCCTCCTTCTCTCCTCTTCCCTCTCTCCTCTTCCCTCTCTCCCTCTCTTTCTCTCCCTCCCTCTCTTTCTTTCCCTCTCTCTTCCTCTCCCTCCTTCTCTCTCCCCCGTCTCTCTCCGTTCCCTCTCTCTCTGGGTCTGATCTGATTTTTTTTTTTACATTGAACAGACAGGATCTCTGTCCTTCCCGTTTAAACAGGCTGGACCGGTTCAACTTCCCAGCCAGACTAGGGGGTGGGGGTGGGGGGCGGGGGGAGTGTGTGCCTGGAAAAAGGGGGGCGGTGGAAGGAGGGAGAGGGAGGAGAGGAGGGAGGGAGGGATTGGGGGAGACAGGGGTGGGAGGGGAGGGGGAGAGGGGGGCCTGGTTTTCCTCTGATGCGCTCCCCCCGCCCCCCACCTCCCCCCCTGTCTGCTAGCCCCGGAGAGGTTCAGTGGTACCGTCCAAGCCAGCCCCTGGCTATAAATAGGACGAGGCGCATGGCTCTTTGGGAGAGAGTCAATGGCTATTGTGCCGGCCGAGTGTGGAGCAGAGAGTGCATTTTAGGAACGGGGGCTCAGCGCCTTCTTTGCTCCCTCTTTGGCCATCCCCCGTGGCACCTGCTTCTGCAAACGATTTTATTTTATACTTTCCCAACGCAGGTGTAGCCTTTATCTCTTTTTTTTCCCTTTCTCGGGAGACCACAGGCAGAGATGCATCATTGCATTTAGGAGAGAAAGAGAAAGGGAGGGAGAGTCTCAACGAGGGAGTCCTAGAGGAGTCCCTCGTTCGTATTTAGTCCTTCATTTGGAAGGGAAGGGGGAATCGTATGGCCATTGTGGACGATTCCTTCATTTGGAAGGGGGATAGTCTGGCCCCTGTGGACGATTCCCTTCATTTGGAAGAGGAATAGTCTGGATAGTGTGGACGATGTCTTTAGGAGATGGGACGTTGTCCCTCGCTGACCGTAGCTTCAGAGGTACCCCTAAGCATCATCAACAGCCGAGCGTGTAGGTTAGCCTATAGAGGGAGGTATAGACGGCATCGCCTCTCTCCCCTACCCCCACCCCCCACCCCCCACCCCACCCCCTGCCTCTCTCTTCCCGTCTCGCCTCTCCCTGTCTCCGTCTTTCCTGGACCCTTGTCCCGCTCGGGGGCGGATTTTCCTTGGCTCCGGGAGGGTCCAGTCCTGGGTCTGGAGAGACCCTCCGGCCGCACCTCTCCCGTCCCCTTGGCTTCGGGGCTTCGGGTCGGGGGAGGCGCCTGGGGGCCGGAGCGCTCCTGCTCCCTCTCCTGTAGATATATATGGATATATTTCGATACAGATAGATAGATCGAAGGCTCAGACTGCGATCGTCCGAGGGCTGTCGGCAGGGCGGTCCTTTCTGATCGCCCCCCCTGCTCCTCTGGACGATGGACCATTGGGGGTGCTCCGGCCGGGGCGACCGTCGCCTGATTTCTCGGGATGGGGAGGGGGAGGCCTAGCTGGGGGTGGGGTCTGGAGCTGGAAAGGGAACCCCCTCTCCCCCCACCAAGCACCCCGAACTCCAGCCTGCATCCAAAGCCAGGGCCAGAGGGAGCCGTTACTTTGGGGACGATTTCAGCTCTTAGGTTCGGGCTGAATTTTTATTTTCATTTGTGATTCTTTATTTTCTTCTTTTATTGGGGGGGGGGGGGGAGGCGTGTGAACGGGAGGGATCTCTTGCCCCACTTCTTTCCTCTCGACATATGACCACGCACAAAAACACACGCACAGACGGATGTATATATAGTCAGACACACGCATCCCTGCACGGTCTCACTCATAGACATCCATGGACAAATACCTATGGGGATGCATAAATACACCCCTAGAAGCACGCAATCTCACATGCATACAGGCAGCCGAATTTCCCTCTCGAGAGACTCGCACGCATGCATGCATGCATGCATGCATGCATATATGCATGGCTACATACATACATACATGCATACATACAAACAAACGCGGGAATCTGCATCCCTACAGATCCCAGGCGGCCGCCCCGCGAGAGCCGGGAACCGGTCTGGAAAGTCGGGGGGCCCGGGCTGAGGGATGGAGTCCCACGTGCTCTGGGAAAAGCGGAGCGGTCCGGGAGATCCTCCCCTCCCTCCGTTCCCCCCTGACTCTCCCGTCGCCCTGTTTGATTTCGATGATATCGTATTTTAAGCCGCCGGGTCCCTCTTGGTCCTTCCAATGGGCGCACACCAGTCCGTGCGCTTCGATCGCGGATATGAAATTAGGGGAGCGTTTTAGGAAGGATCCTTAAAGGTGGGGGGGGGGGGGGGGGGGGGGCTGGGGAGTGGGTGCCGCTGAATTATGTCATAGCAGTCATAGCCATTCCTACAGGTCAGTGTATCTATCGCTTCCCACTTGAATTCATGCAGAATCTAGGATTTCCATGGGGACGCCGGGCTCCTCCATGAGAGCTCATTAGAGAAGACGGAAGGAGGCAACTTTCCCTAAGATCTCTCTGAGAACGACCTGCTCTGAGACTCTGCTCTTGAGAAGCCCGTCCCCAGAACTGGGTTCCTTTTCCCCCCATCCTCCTTCCCCTGGAGTTTTTCTCAATCAGTATTCCCAGGGGAATAGCATGGGAAAGGGAATCAAGAAAGAGAATGTGTGTGCGTGTGTGTGTGTGTGTGTGTGTGTGTGTGTGTATATACTGATCAGGGCTACACCTCTTTCGCCGGCGGTTGCCTGGCCGTTTGATTATTCCCATATTATAAATAATAAGATAAGCCACTACCATGAGATGCCATAAAAAAGGGGGATGACTCATTGTTGCCCAAGCTTAGAAAGTTCATTTATCCAGATACCCAAATTTGTTCAGTTGTATTCTCTTCACATAGCACAGTTCACACAATGTCCCTCTGCCCCACAACCCTCCATTTTTTTTCTTTTCTTAGAAAAGGACCAAACTTGGTACAGTGCATGCTTTTTAAAAAAAAAAAATCATGCTCTCCTCACCTCTACCTGTATCTCGCCCCAGCACTTAGCACAGTGCTTGATGCGTAGTAAGCGATGGCAAACCCCCACTTAGTATAATTATTATTATTATTATTACCGCTGCAATCCACATCTTGTAAACCTCTGATGATTTTGTACCTCTGTGGGCTCCTCCTCCCTAGACTAAGGTGTGCTGATGGCACAACCCAAATAATCCATCCACTTCCCCAAAATCAATAGATTCAATTGAAAGGACTTAGGCAGGATGGATGGTGAAATAGACTGAAATGCCACGCCTTTCTAAATGCATGCCTACGAAGAAATGTGTCCATCCCGGTCAAAGGAACAAATGTCCAAAGGTGACTTGCAGATTGCCATCCTGATCGGTGGAAGGAATGGATCCCTCAAGCTAATACGTTTCGCATATAGCAAACTGGTGCGTGTATAATAATAACCGACATCCCACATGAATGCCAATTAAAGGAACAGGACAGCAAAAAGAATAATTTTATTGCTCAACCAGGTTATTCCTTTAACAGTTCTCAGCCATTCTAATAAGGTCCAAATTTTAAATTTTCCCCGGGTCATCACAGAGGAATGTAATTAGGCACAGACACTGCAAAGCATTACCTAGCGGTGACATTTAAGCAAATCTAAAACTTTTCCTCCAAGTATTATTTTTTTTCCCAATTATTTCACCCATTTATTTGCAAAGGAAAAAAAAATATGGAAAGTGGGTCAGTGAATGTCACTTTTTCATTTGTTTTTAGCTGGCTGTCGGGGCAGGATTTTACTGTTGATTCCACTTTGCTGGATAGTTTTACAACACATCCGGTGATTCAGGGGTTGGTTCTGTATTTTGTGGATTATCCAGTCCCTTGGCTTCCTTCTCTCATCAGCTCCCCGGTTATTGTTCATTTGGCTACTTATTAGCACACCCAGCAGGGGGTAGGATGAGGGAGAAGAGGGTGCAGGAGGAGGAAAAATAAGTGAAATTTGAACCAATTGATTTTGTCACTTGTTAGCTGTTCTGAAAAAGAATTTTGGAGGCAAGGAGGTTGAAATTATTGGCTGAAATGAGATTTTTGGAGACATCTGTGGGTTTCATTCATCCATGCCGTTCCTGTCCAGAATAGCACATCTGAAAGAGAGATGGATGAGTACTGTTGTGACCATAGTAATGCTGGAATATTGTGCAAAAGAGCAAATGTGTTACAGTGGAGTTCCAATATGAGTTGGGAAATTTTAGAGAATCAAAACCCGACTAAGCAGTAGTCCCTGTTGCCAGGTTTATATACCGAAAATCAAAGCACTGCCTGTTCCAAATGAACCAGCACAATGAAATCAGGTATATCCCAATAAACCTAAGGTAGTTTGACAGTTTACCCTTGATGCACTAATCAATCAGTCATATTTACTGAGTGCCTGCTGAGTGCAGAGCACTGTACTAAGCACTTGGTGTAAGCTCATTGCGGATAGGGAATGTATCTACCTACTCTGTTATGTAGTACCCTCCCGAGTACTTAGTACAGTGCTCTGCATGCAGTAAATGCTCAGTAAATATGACTAATTGATTTTTGTCACTTGCCTGGTGTATGTGACCAAGCGCTGTCTTGGTTGATCAGATGTCAAAGAGGAATTGAAGGAGAGAAGAAACAATTTCAATGGGAGGAAGAAGCTAAGGATTTAGGAAGGTCTGTCTCTAACCATGATGATGCATCATGACAGCTATCATACCGCTCCTCCAAGAGTCCTTTGCTGACACAACTGGGGGCAGAATACTAGGCTGGATGGATCACTGGTCTGAAAAGCAATGGCACTGCTGGGTCTTTCTGGCATCCTCTTATTATAGTCATAAGGAATGCTGAGTACTTAACTGGGCAGTCTGATGGGAAGGATTGGCTCTCCAGTTGTCTTTGCAGTCTTCTCTGCTTGAATTCATAATTGTGAAATCCATTCATTTATAGAATGCTTCGAGAGTCCTTCCAATAGATGCCTGAAAATGGAAGGAGACGATGGCCATGGGGGGAAGGCACAAATAGAGTGGGAAGCACAAATAGTCTTCAGGGAGTTTGGGGAATGGGGAAAGAGACAGGCGGGGCCCCCATCACAGGTTCTTTTTGGGAATCTGCTTCATATAATCCCACTTTGAAGTCTGCTGCTACAGGGCCTCTGAAGCCCAACCTCCTGTTGGCCAACTTCTTTCTAGAGGTGGAAGGCAAATAGGTCAGTTGGTTCAACACAACAAAGTAGAACTAGCAATAACCAGTCTCTGGGCTACATTAGGCAAATAAACCATTGGTCCCTAGTTCACAGACAAGATTTAGGTGGGTGGCCCTACTAAATTTTTTACAACAATTTCCGAGGAACTCCAAGGTGGAGGCAGGGACTTTTTAAGTGTGGGGGTTGGGTGGGAGGGGTGTTTACTCTCTGCACTCTGTCCCAGGCAAACGTTCCTTTGACTTTCAAGGCCCTTCTTTTGTACACTGCCATTTTGCTTTCCGGAGAGGTGTGGCTGTTGCGAGTCCTTTTAATCGTGATGTTTTACTAATTAGTTTTTAATTATCTTAATTTATTGTACATGAGCCCTGAGGTTTTCAAACATCAGGCTCACTTTAGAAATTGAAATAATAAATTCTATTTATTGTACAACACCAATCAAAGGTAAACTCTACCTGAGAACTATGCCAATTTACTACGAAGACAAAAATCACCAAGATTCTCCCACCTAGGAATTTTGCATTGACTAGTCTGTAATCTTGCTGTAATGTTCCCTTTCTTCATTTTTCCTCGCTGTTTACATTTCCCTGCCTCATTTCAGGAGGAAGAAAATTGTCCATTTTAGCTCTCATAATTTGGGTCAAAAGAGGTTGGAGGTCAGAGCCTGGGGCGGGGCGGGCGGGGAGGGGGAAAACATCCTGAAATCTATCAAGATGGGGAGCTCTCTCCCTCTAGACTGTAAGCTCACTGTGGGCAGGGAACATGTCTACAAACTGTGTTGTATCATACTCTCCCAAGTTCTCGTACAGTGCTCTGCACTCAGTAAGTACTCAATAAATACCATTGATTGATTAATCGATTGATCATTGAGATAAAAGAACTATCTAGGTCCTGGCTTCTAAATAGGCTCAGTCCTCTCAGAAGGTCTTCAGTCTGCAAATGTGATTTGTGATCACAGGAAGTAATTCTGACTCTCAGGATCAGCCCAATCATAACCCATACCAGGCTTGGCCCCTGAATGTGAGACACTTTCAATGAGTTGGAGACAGAGTTAAATAAATATACGGACAAGACAAACCCCCACATGGTATGATCAGAAATAGCTTGGAATCTGTCATGTGGGGAAGGCTACACTAGTCAAGCTGTTTCTGGAAGTTAGTCTGTTTATCTTTTGACTTATCACCATCCCCATCATCATTCCCTGTATCTGCTAAGCACTTCCTATGCTCCAAGAACTGCATTAAGCACGGGGATAGGCAAAATATATGCAGAGCAGATACGGTCCCTACCCATGGGACACAGATTCTAAAGGGGAGGGGGGACAGGTATTTAATCCTCATTGTATAAAAGAGGAAAGTGAGGCAAGAAGAAGTTAAATGACTTTCCCAAGGTTTCACACAGCAAGCAGGTGGCAGAACAAGGACTAGAACCATCATTGCCTGCATCATCATTGTCATTATCACCATCAGGAGTAGTTGCATTTACTAAGGATCTGTTTTGAGTGGAACAGTGAAATGAGATGTGGGATACATAGGATACAAATGATATCCCGCCCTAGAGGAGTCTTTCAGGAAAGTATTCCTGAGAGTGGTAGGCTTTGACAGATGAAAGGGGCAGAGTTGCTTGGATGTATACAAGAAGGCTAAGATGGGTCAAGAATGACCCATTTTGAGAGCATATTGGAGGGCAGGGATCAATTAATCAATCAATCAATCAATATAAGCACTTAATGATCACATCAACTAACTCTATTATACTCTTCTAAATGCTTAGTACTGTGGTCAGCACAGAGTAAGCCCCCACTAAATACCACTGATTGAGTGACAGATAGTTTTTAATCCCCACATTGCTGGGGGTGACCAAGCAAGAGATTTCTTGAGAGAATTAAGCTTGTAGTCAACTAAAAATGTAGGCCCTTAATGGTAAAGTCATAGGACATAGGCAAATCCATATTATCTGTTAGTTGGTTGTTATTCAATTGCTGGATTATTGGTGGGAATTTTTAGTTTTTATGGTATTAAGTGCTTACTATGTTCTAGGCACCCTACTAAGAACTGGTGTGAATACAAACTAAGCAGGTTGAACTCAATCCCTATCTCACATAGGGCTCACAGTCTTAATCCCCATTTTACAGATGATGTAATTGAAAGATAGAGAAGTTAAGTGGCTTGCCCAAGGTCACACAGCAGATGTGTGGTGGAGCAGTGATTAGAATCCAAGTCCTTTTGACTCCCAGGCCCATGGTCTATCTACTAGGCATTTATTGATTTATTAATTGATCTTCAAGATGAAAATACTGTCCAGGGTTTGGCTTCTCAATAGGCTCAGTCTCCTCAAAAGGTCTTTGGGCTGGGGAAAGTATAATACAACACAATTGGTAGACATGTTCCCTGCCCACAAGGAGCTTAATATGGAGGCAGATTGATGGAATCACTGTAGTGGATGATCCTGAAACATGAAACCAACACCTCAATCAGTGGTATTTACTGAGTTCATACTATGTGCCAAGCACTGTACTTGGTGTTCTGGGAAATCAAGGGTAATATCACAGTCCTGATTTTCATCTGTAGTTGCTGGTCACCCCCTTTAGTCTCAAATCTGAAGGTTTCTCTAGGGCAGTGTCTGGGTTTAAGGGGTATATTCCTTTTAAGCATTTACCTGAAGAGTGGGTGTCTCTAGAGAGGTAGTAAAGAGGGAAAAAGATGAAATAAGAACTAGAAAAGAAATACTTAGAGAAGTTCTTGCAAGACCTAGTGGAAGCAGCTTTTTCTAGTGGATAGAGTATGGCCCTGGGAGTCACAAGGACCTAGGTTCTATTTCTGACTCTGCCACTTGTCTGCTGTGTGATCTTGGTCAATTCACTTAACTTCTCTGTGCTTCAGTTACCTTATCTTTAAAATGGGGATGAAGACTCTGAGCCCCATGTGGGATAGGGACTGTGTCCAACCTGATTAGCTTTATCTACCCAAGGAGAGTGGCTAGCACATAGTAAGTGCTTAACAAATACCATTAAAAAAAGTATCATAAGAAGCAGTGTGGCCTAGTGGATATAGAATGGAACTGGGAGTCAGAGGATCTATATTCTAACCCTGGCTCTGCCATTAGTCCACTGTGTGAGCTTGGGCAAGTCACTTCACTTCTCTGTCCTTTAGTTACCTCATTTATAAAATGGGGATTAAGATTGTGAGCTCCATGTGGAACAGGAACTGTGTCCAACCTGACAACCTCTGTCTACACCACTCTTTAGTACAGTGCCTAGCATATAGTAAATACTTAACAAATGCCATAAAACAACAAACAGAAATCAGTATAATACTGGAGGCATCTAAGTGGTTGGGGTTTTTCAGGGAAGGGCTGACCAGAGTTCCAGGGAGTGAAAAAGAAAAGTTTTGTCTCTAGGTGGTGAGGCTTGGGGAAAGTCTTTCAAGGGGAAGAGGAACATGGTTGTGATGAAAGATAGATGGGAGGGTAATTTACGGAGGAGGGATGGTTCAGATGGGACAGAGGTGAGGAGGATGAGTGCAGGGGGGGAGGGATGGTGAGAAGCTTAGTTTTAGCAGAGAGAAGGGAACAAGATAGGACAAGAGTAGGGTAAGAGGGGCATTAAGTATAGAAAAACCAGGGTGACAAGAGCCTTAAACCAAATGGTCCAGTGCTTAGACACTGATTCTCACCACAGCCCCGCAGCTCTTTATTCATTCATTCAATTATATACCACTTATTCCCTCCCACCTACCTGAAAATGCCATTTATTTTAAGTTTGTCTCCCCCTGTGGGCCCTAAGGTCTCTGTGGACAGGGATTGCATCCACATCGCATTGTACTTTCCCAAGTATTTAGTAGAGTATTCTGCACACAGTAAGTGCTCGCTAAATACCACTGACTGACTGATTGAGTTGGATATACATTGTGATAGGAGCCACGTAGGACTAAATGGAGCTGACTGGTGATTATAAGTACATTTTAAGATGTTTTCCTTACATCTGATTAAAATTTGTTTAGTACAGAGCCCTTTTAGGTAGGTGTAATTAATCTTGAGACCCTGAGGAATTATTTATTATAGGCTTGCAAAGTTGTCATTGACCCTCTTTCTGAATTCTAGTGGCAATCTTTATTTCACCACACATGTACCATCTTTGTGTTTCCCATATTAGTAGGTTAGGGAAGACAAATGCCTGCTTGAAGCAAATGGATTTAAGTTGTACTTACTAAAATCCTATTTTTGTGAGTCTTAGAGAGGTGTCTGTGGTTCTAGGCAAGACACTCTCAAAACTGAAATTGGGCTGGGCTAGCAAGATGATTTAGGGTAAATGGAAACCAATTAGTAGATTCACAGCTGAGAGTGTTTTCAATGGAAGGTAATTACAAGGAGTATTAAAGGAAGAAAGAGCGATGATCCTTGCCTTCAAAGAGGTTCCAGTTTATTGGAGAGGACCAAATAAGCAAAACTGTCCACACATAGAAATAAAGAGGAATACAAGTCACAGGTAGATATATTACATTATGTAAAGATGCATAAAAACAACTCAGAAATATATAAACTTTATTATTTATGGAGTCTTTGCATGTGCCAATTGTTTCCTGGCATGATTGGAAAAGACACTTCATTCTCTGAAATCTTGTGTTTTGAAGTAACCATACATAGAACAACCACACATGTCACTTGGTTGTGACATATCCAAATCATCTCTCCCTTCCTGTTTTCCCTTCCCCACACTTTAACTCGAAGTATATGTTGATCTTGAGAATGTTCATTTTCTCTCTCTCTCTCTCTCTCCCCATTCCTCCATCTCTCTTTCTCTCTATTTATCTATACGTAGATAGACAAAGTTTAAAAATGTCCTAATTAAAGTCTCCTGGACTTTCTTTTTTTCCAAGACACCATCCCTACCAGGTGATCTTTTTATAAGTGTTTGACTTGGTCAGCGGCCCATTATACATCAAATTATCCTCAGTTAACATGTCTCATTGATTTTGCTATTCTTGCAATATAGTACTTTGTAGTTTTGAAAATCAGAAGTCAATAAGCTCAGGTAGGTTGCAGAGGGCAGTGCACCTTCAAATGAACCGATTTATCAATTTTACAGTCTCCACTTGCTCCCTGATAGCTAAAGAATGATTTTAATCTCCTTGAAAATAGTCTTGCTAGGGCCTGCTCTGGATATCCTGTGTCCTTACTTGCAGGAAAAGGGGCAGCTTGCAAGGAAATGGTTCTTGGGGTTCTGCTCCTATCCACTTCTTTGTTTTGGTAAGGATTTATTTCTTTCCAAATCCTCAGTGGTGGACTGAACTTCTTTGTAGATAGGTGCAGTGTGACTCAGTGAAAAGAGCCCGGGTTTGGGAGTCAGGGGTCATGGGTTTGAATCCCAGCTCTGCCACTTGTCAGCTGTGTGACTGTGGGCAAGTCACTTAACTTCTCTGTGCCTCAGTTACCTCAACTGCAAAATGGGGATGAAGACTGTGACCCTCATGTGGGACAACCTGATGACCCTGTATCTATCCCAGTGCTTAGAACAGTGTGCTGCACATAGTAAGTGCTTAACAAATACCAACATTATTATCATTATTATTATTACAGGTGGGGAGTTGAGACGTGGTGGATCCTTAGCCTGATTTCAAAATCGAATCATGTTTTCCTGGAAAGGTCTGCAGAAAGAGATATGCAATAATTGTCACATATTTGAGGACACAAGCCCACCTCCCCTTAAGATCACGGGGTTGCTGTGAAGCCAGAATTCAACTTGCCCCACCATGCTTCCGCAACTAAAATCTCACCACCCAAGGATGATCTGAGATGGAAGACCATCTTTCCAGATGGAATCAGGCAAAAACTTCTTGTGACCCAGTGTTGGAAGGAAGAAGGGGGCTGGTGAAATTCCCTGACTGTTAATGTACCGGTTGAATGAATGCTCAAGCCAGAATGCCCATGGAATCCTAGCCCCGAGTGGACTTTGGAAGGAAAGTTATTCTAGTTATTTCTGTCCTGCCTGGAGAAACGTAGTATCTGACTAAGAATAACCTTATCCCACAATGCCTGGGGCTTGGGATCCTGAAGGGGCAAAGTAGGTACAGGCTAATGGGATCACTGGAACCATTCAGATATAGAGAGATATTTTCCTCAATGGCAGAAATCCCAAAACTTTCTTGTCTTTGTTCTATCCTCTTCATCTTTCTATTCTGATTGGACTCTGTCTCTCTCTATCTCTGTCTCTCTCTGTCTCTGTCTCTCCCTCTGCTTCTGTCTCTTTGTCTACTAGACTTTATGTATCTGGTATCTAAATGATGTGATGGAGTCTCCCATCGAAGTTCATAGAAGATTTCAGGGCCAAGAATCTGGACACTCTCATCCCTGCCAGGCGGGCTTCTGGAGTACAACAATGAGAGGTGGTTGTGAAAAGCGGGCAAAGCTTTTTCACGTGAAGGATCTATCTGTGACCAAATGACTACAGTGTAATGTCATTGCCTTTCTGAAGCACCATGAATCAGTAGCCTCCTCAGCCAGCTTCTTGTTGAAACTGTCCCCCCTGCGGGCTATCTTAGGGTGTTCTTCAACCAAAAGCCTTCACTACTGAAGCCATAACCCCAAGAGTCTCTTTCCTATTACTTTTTGTTACACTTCCCCCCACCCCCTACAACACTGAGGCATGGCTCAGATTATAGGGAAAAACAACCCAGGTCCTTGTGTTTAGGCCAAACAGAGTTGAACTTCAGTAGTTACAACTGGGTAACTTGGTCCCTTGGTTTTTAGTATTAGAAGAGTGGATTGTTGAATCAGGGTCTTTGATAAATTGAATTCTGTGACACACTTTTCTGGGACAGTAGGAAAATCAGAACCAGGACCGAAACCCAAGGTACTTTCATCTTTATTTGTATGTTTATTTCCTTATTTGCTTATTTTGATGTATGATCTTCAGCATTTGCTTATTTTTCATTAGGCCTTTTTATGGTGTCTTAGATTGGAAGGCCCATAGGGCAGGGACTCTCTCTATATACTATATTATATATGAATTTGATATATGTATATATGTATACATATTATATATGTATATGTGTGTGTGTGCATGATATATATAAAATTCACTTTATGCAATTCCAAAATCGACACCACCCACACAAAGGCATGCAATAATGCCAGTTTTCTTGCCTGAAGCAGAGGAGCAGAAAAAGAGGGTGACACTGTTGAAGTGCAAATATGTAAATGGGGGAATGGTAGGGTTGACATTAGCCTGGAAACTTAAAGTCCAGATTTTGAATTAAATGCAATTTGTCACTGAAAGTCATGGTAACATCTACTGAAGACGTTGTGGTCCATAGGACAGACTGGAACAAGGAGAGACTGGAGGCTTGGGGATCAAGAGCTTTGGTCAGTAAACCAGTTATTGAGTGATTAGAGCATGGGCAATGATATCCACAAGTGACATGTAAATCAGGATACTGGCTAGACCCTAGTGGATTAGCACATCTCTAGATCTTAAAAGGGCCAACTGAATGAGTCCCACTGCTGAGCTAAAGAAAGCCAAGTTTTGAAATATTATTAGGAGTTGAAATATACATCAGCCACTTGCTATTTCTTCATCTGAGCCATGGACAAATCATGGCTAATCTATAGCATTGTTTTTTCCCTAGTTGGTCACACAACTTGAGAAAACATTGTGCCTGAAGTAAGAAAGAACAGGAAAGTTTCTGTTAAAAGTGCTCCTTTGCAGTTGTCTGGGATGTGAAAAATGATCATTTTTCCAAATATCAAGATGAAAAGATGGGGGAAAAAGACAGGGAATGAAGGGAACCAGGAAACAAGGTGAGAGGCCCATCACAGAATCACATGGCTTAGAAAAGAATTGAGAGAGTTACTTTCAACCAAGCTGAATTGGGATTACACTGGGGAAACTTCAGGTTTAACTGATTTATTAATGAACTGGATTTCCAAGAACAGAGAAATGGAATGACAGACATCATCACCATCAATCAATCAATGGTAATTATTGAGTGCTTAGTATGTGCAGAGCACTGTACTAACCACTTGGGAAAGTACTATACAACAGATTTGGTACACACAATTCCTGCCGACAATGAGTTTACAATCTACAGGGGAGACAGACATTAGAATACATTAGGGATAGGGGAAATGGTAGAGTAAAAGAATGTTTACATAAGTATGGTGGGGTTGGGGTGAGTATCAAAGTAGTACTTAAGAAGTACACAGACAAGTACATTAGACAATGCCAAAGCAGGGAGAGAGAGGAGAGGTAAAGGGTTTAGTCTGGGCTCAGGGAGAAGAGGTGGCATACTACCCTTCAGACTGCCCAGGTAAAGAGCAGCCAGGTCTTATGCTCCTGTTCCATGTTCCCATGGGGATGGGCCATCTGCTGGCCAGGGACACCAAGGACCACCCCAGTGCTAGGGCCCTGGGAACAGGGCACGTGAAGCTTGGCTATAAGGACCTTTGGCTATAGGTGCTGGGGAGGTGGCTGGTGCCATGTCCGTGGGGATTGGTCTGAGGTGTAAACCTTCATGGGGTCCCTGAGACACCTGGCCAGGGACAAGGTGGGCAGACAAGTGGGCTTGGCAGTGGTGGTGGTGGTAGTGGCAGGAGCTGCCACTTTCCAGACCTGCCTGGCCCTACCCAGCTTTGCCCATCCCGGCCCTGCCCCAGCCTGCCCCTCCCAGATGTGCACACTCCTCACCCATAGTCACCTAGCCCTTTCCAACCCCAATCAGCCCCTGCTCAGCCCTGCCCAGGCCCCGGCCCTGCCCCAGCCTGCCCCTCCCAGATGTGCACACTCCTCACCCATAGTCACCTAGCCCTTTCCAACCCCAATCAGCCCCTGCTCAGCCCTGCCCAGGCCCCACCCAACCCCCATCCAACCTCCACTCAGCCTCACCCTTCCTCACCCAGCCCCTCCCAGAACCAGTATGGACAGTACATTCTATTGTCCCCTCCTTAGTTCTTCCTCCCCTGTTCCTTTCTGACTGCAAAGGGCAGGATGAGCTAGCCCCAAAGGACAAGAGGACAAAATCACACCATATATATCCTCATCTCCACACTACCAAGAGCACAGCACCATGAGCCCCATCGCCTTCACGAAGTGGGACCTCCAGTCTCCATCCATGAAAATCTTCGAAATACCTGACTCTTATCTGTGTCGAATGGTTTGGAGGCCCAGGACTGCACCAGCAACCCTGTAAAGTTCCATTCTAGCTACAGGATGCAGTGGTTAGGTAATGATAAGAATAATATAGTGCTCGTTAAGTGCTTACTATGGGCCAAGTACTGTTTTAAGTGCTGGGGTAGATACCAGTTAATCAGGTTGGACGCAGGCCCTGTTCCACATGAGACTCCCAGTCTAAGTAGGAGGGAGTAGAATTGAATCTCCAGTTACAGATGAGGTAAATGATGCTTCTGAAGTAATTCCAGTCTACATTACATTGCTCAAGAGGAGAGACTTCCTCTCTCCCAAGTCATTGAGAAGCAGCGTGGTCTAGTGGATAGAGCCTGTGACTGGGAGTCAGAGGACTTGGGTTCTAATCCTAGCTCTGCCAGCTGTCTGCTGAGTGACCTTGGGCAAGTCACTTTACTTCTCTGTGCCTCAGTTATCTCATCTGTAAAATGGGGATTAAGACTGTGAGCCCCATGTAGGAAATGGCCCGTATCCAACCTGATTAGCCTGTATCTGCCCCAGTGCTTAGTACAGTTCCTGGCACAGGATAGCACTTAATAAATACCATAAAAAAACACTCCCCAGTGGGAACCTCTGTTGACATGGCTACTAGGTCCCCGGCTTCTGCAAGAGCTTCTCTGCCTGGCTGATTGGGAGAAGGAGGGAGGGGGCTGAGAGGAGGAGGGGCTCTTCTTCTCTAAGTCTAGAGGGATATATGATCCAGGCTGTCCCCATTATAAATGTGAAAGTCCAATTGTAAGTCATCCCTGTTGTTTCTTTACAGCAATCCGGATGATGTCTCAGGACAGTCCGAACTAGGGCGATGGCTCTGTACAGATATTTCTGCATCTGGACCTTCCCACCTATGCCCACACCTCCTTCCTCTCAGATGGCCTAAACAAAAGGTGATTTTTTTCTTCCATTTCTTGGTTTTAAACTTCCTCCCTGTTCTCTTGATTATTTCTTCCAATCACGCTTAATAGCTGACCAGCTTTCTAGCTTAGAATAATATATAATAACCTGCAATTATTGTCCATTTAGGTTATCCCTGGGGCCTCCTTTATTCCTGATAGTCCTGGACCTCCACAGTGCTTTTCTGCTGATTTTAGTCTCAGATTCATTGCTGCTGAGAACAAAATCACTGACAGGGTGCTGTCTTCGTTGTTTTTCCTAATTTTCTCTGTCTTCCTTTTCCTCTTTCTCTCCCGTTATTTTTCATTATTTCTTCTCATTCTTGCTCTCCCATCTTTTGTTCTTCCCTTCCTCCTTCTCTATCTTCCTCTATCTTTTTCTTCCTCACTCCCATCTTTCTTCCCTCTTTCTCTTCTTCCCCCATTCCTCTCTCCCACTCTTCCCCTTTTGCTTCCTTCCTTCCTTCAATAGATTGCATTTATTGAGCACTTACTGTGTGCAGAGTACTGTATTAAGCATTTGGGAGAGTACAATATAACACCATTAGCTATGATCCAGTCATTCTCTAAAGCCCAGCTTCCCTTGACACACCCTCTCCAGCACCCATCTAAAAACCCAATATTTCCTCTGCCATTTTTTTAAAAAGATACTTGTTAAGTGCTTAATATGTGCCAGACATCCTTCCTTGTGGCTATTCCAGCTCAATACAATGTTTCTCAGAATGAAAGGAAGTTCACCAATCAATCAGTCAATCAATCAGAGATATATATTGAACACCTACCAAATACTAAGCACTGAACTAAGTACTTAAAACATTAATAAAATAATTGTGGTACTTGTTAAGTGCTTTCTATGTGCCAAACACTGTACTAAGTGCTAGGGGAGATACAATACAATCAGGTCCCACATAGGGCTCACAGCTGAAGGAGGAGGGAGAACAGACAATGAAACCCCATTTTACTGATGAAGGAACTTAGAAACAGAGAAGTTAACTGACTTGCCCAAGGTTACACAGCAGACAAGTGGTCGAGCCAGAATTAGAACCAGGTCCTTTTACACCACACACTGAGAGTACCTCAGAGACATGACACAAATTCTCTGTCCTCGAGGAGCTTATAATTTAATGGGGGAGACAGACAAAAATTATTTTCAAATAGTAAGTGTGGAAGTAAGTATACAGATACAACACATGGTAAGACAATTATGTCATTGTGTGAGTATAATGGGGCTATTGGGAAGGTCACAATTTCTTTACTTTTGTCTAATAGCTCATGAAGGAAATGATCAAAGCAATCTTCTATCTACAGCATGCCTTTTTTAGGAGAGCTCCAAACACTTGCTTGGAGCTCTCAGGGAAAAGTAAGGAGGAAAACACTTTAAACAGAAGATGCGAAAAGAATGTGTGTGAAGCAGATTGAGAAGGATCTCCGGGTCATGGGAGGCCACAAGTTAAAGGTGATTCAGTGAAGGAGCTCTGATGTTACAAAGGCCAGACTTCATATTCGGATGCATAAACACGAGTAAAGCACATAGGACTTATAAGGTAATTCTATCATTATGATACTCCTACCTTCATTAGGGCTCTGAATCCATGCGCTGTGCACCTTGAGAGGGATATGGGGGACTTGGAAAGGACACAGAGCCATGAAGATGATTAAAGTGCAGGATAATAGGACTGGTGAGGAAAGGTTAAAGGGACTACAGTAATTTAGCTTGGAGGAGAGAAAGCTGAGTGGAGACTTCGTAATGGTCTCTGCAGTTCTTGAAGGGCCATTAGACCTGATATTCTCCATTTCCATTGAGGGAAGAAGGAGCAGAAACACATTTTAACTGCATCAGGAAGGATTGAGGGTGGATATAAAGAAGAACTAACTTCCTGGAAGTAAAGGCCTTGGAAAGGACACATAATGAAGACTATCAAATCTTCTTCATTAGAGCGGGAGCCCATGGCTGGGGGTCTACAATAAGCAGGTGTACAGGATACCATTAGGGAGGATGAGGTGGCTTTATTGTTACTATTTCAAAATTAGGTAATTGAGGTGTACTTTTCTGTAAACTTCTGCTCTTAAGAGGCTGACTGTGTTGGCTGAAGTCCTGCCTGGTGTCTTGTATGTGCATTTTTCTGGGTCTTGTCACCTGGGCTTGTCTAAACTGGTTATAAACTCCTAGAGGGCAAGGACTAACCCATTTCAATCAAATTTGGTACGGTGCCCAGCACAGTAGTAGGCACAGAGTGAGTACTCGATCAGTATGCTGGGTGAAAATCACAATTATTGTCACTTTAAAATCATCAAGAGGTCACATCTCTAGTTCAAGGTCAACCAGGCAATGACAGCAAGCTGATGGTAGTGACAGAAGCTTGGCACCCTGGCTTCCTGTTAAGTCAGCTTCAAGACCTGCATAGACATATCTGTCCTACGGGAAACAATCCACTTGTCCATCACTTTGTCTTCAAACAAGTCCCTTTAACCCAGAGCATCTGAAAAGGTGTCAGGTGGCAGGTGCTAGCAGCCATGAGGGAGCTAACACAATTGACTTGTACAGGAGAGCACAGACAGAGACTGGGGGAACTGCAGGAGATACTGGGGGAGTCAGCAAATCGTATTTATTGAGTACTTACTGTGTGCAGGGTGCTGTACTAAAAGCTTGGGGAGAATATGATATAACAATTTAACAGACACTTTCCCAGACCACAGAGAGCTTATAGAGGGAGAGAGACATTAATGTAAATAAATAAATTACAGATATGTACATAAGTGCTGTGGAGCTTGGAGGAGGGATGAAGAAAGGGAGCAAGTCAGGGCAACATGTAAAGGAGTTGGAGAAAAGGCAAAGAGGGCTTATTCAGGGAAGGCACCCTGGAGGAGATGTGCCTTCAATAAATCTTTGACATGGGGGAGTGTAATTGTCTGTCAGAAGTGAGGAGGGAGGGCATTTTAGACCATAGGCAGGACACGGGCGAGTTGTTGGCAGAGACATAGACGAGATGGTGGTATAGTGAGAAGGTTGGCATTAGAGGAGCAGACTATAATCACCCAGCTTGGAAAGAGGCGAGGACACTGCTGGTCTCACACTCCTTCTCTTATGAAAAATGACTGGGGAACTTTTATGGCTGCCAAAACACAGGGCTTAGACTCACCAAAGGGTGGTGTAATAGTTGCTATTGTTGTTATTGATAATAACAGTAATAATCTTGATGATGCATTTTTGCTCATAATATGTTGAGACCCTGGAATTTCTGAGGCAAAGGAGGCTGATGAGTGAAGCAAATGGCCACTACTCATATAAAAGGTATAGCAGCATGGCCTACTGGAAAGAGTCAGGGCCTGGGAGTTTTAAGACCAGAGTTCTAATCCCAGCTATTCTGCTTGCCTGCTATATGACGTGGGAAAGTTGCTTAACTTCTCTGTGCCTCACTTTCTTCATCTGCAAAATGACGATTCAATACCTTTTCTCCCTCCCCTTTAGATAGACAGTAAACCCCATGAGGGAGAGGGACTGGGTGTATTCCATATGCCCTAATTATGTGCCAGGCACTGTACTAAGTACTGGGGTAGATACAAGTTAATCAGGTTGGTCACAGTCCATGTGCCACACGTGGCTCACAGTCTTAATCCTCATTTCACAGAAGAGGAAACTGAGGCACAGAAAAGTTAAGTGACTGGCCCAAAGTCAAACAGCAGGCAAGTGGTAGAGCCAGGATTTGATAAATCCTCTGACTTCTAGGCCTGTTCTTGATCCACTAGGCCACACTGCTTCCCTATCTTGGAGATACCCCAGAGCTGGCACATAGTAAGTGCTTAACTAATATCACAATATAGTGATTTAATCTGAAGTTTTCTTCCAGAAGACCTGTTTGGAAGTAACTCTCTGAAAACCAGTGGAGAAGAAAAGAAGACTTGTTGGGAAGAATCTTCTCTGTGAACTTGTCAATTAGACTGTGAGCCCGTCATTGGGCAGATATTGTCTCTATCTGTTGCCGAATTGAACATTCCAAGCACTTATTTCAGTGCTCTGATTTCTCTATCACCGTGGATGGCACGACCATCCTTCCCGTCCCGCAGGCCCGCAATCTCGGTGTCATCCTTGACTCGTCCCTCTCGTTCACCCCACACATCCTATCCGTTACCAAGACCTGCCGGTTTCACCTCTACAATATCGCCAAGATCCGCCCTTTCCTCTCCATCCAAACGGCTACCTTACTATTACGGGCTCTCGTTATATCCCGGCTAGACTACTGTGTCAGCCTTCTCTCTGACCTCCCTTCCTCCTCTCTCGCCCCGCTCCGGTCTATTCTTCACTCCGCTGCCCGGCTCATCTTCCTGCAGAAACGATCTGGGCATGTCACTCCCCTTCTTAAACAACTCCAGTGGTTGCCTATCGACCTCCGCTCCAAACAAAAACTCCTCACTCTAGGCTTCAAGGCTCTCCATCACCTTGCCCCTTCCTACCTCTCCTCCCTTCTCTCTTTCTACCGCCCACCCCGCACGCTCCGCTCCTCTGCCGCCCACCTCCTCGCCGTCCCTCGGTCTCGCCTATCCCGCTGTCGACCCCCGGGTCACGTCCTCCCGCGGTCCTGGAACGCCCTCCCTCCTCACCTCCGCCAAACTGATTCTCTTTCCCTCTTCAAAACCTTACTTAAAAATCACCTCCTCCAAGAGGCGTTCCCAGACTGAGCTCCTCTTCCCCCTCTACTCCCTCTGCCATCCCCCCTTTACCTCTCCGCAGCTAAAGCCTCATTTTCCCCTTTTCCCTCTGCTCCTCCACCTCTTCCTTCCCATCCCCACAGCACTGTACTCGTCCGCTCAACTGTATATATTTTCGTTACCCTATTTATTTTGTTAATGAATTGTACATCGCCTTGATTCTATTTAGTTGCCATTGTTTTTACGAGATGTTCTTCCCCTTGACGCTGTTTAGTGCCATTGTTCTTGTCTGTCCGTCTCCCCCGATTAGACTGTAAGCCCGTCAAACGGCAGGGACTGTCTCTATCTGTTGCCGACTTGTTCATCCCAAGCGCTTAGTACAGTGCTCTGCACATAGTAAGCGCTCAATAAATACTATTGAATGAATAGTAGGTGCTCAATAAATACTATTGAATGAATGAAGAATCTCTCTGAGAACCAGTGGAAGAGGAGAACAGAAGCAACTGAAGTCTGGGAGGTTGTTGGAGGCAGATAAAATAAGATCATGGATCCCATATCTCCTGCTAATTGACATACTAGGCTTTTTCAACTCCAATTTCTATGATTTGGTGACATCTTTATTACTTAGCTATAAAGTCTTGGAAGATAGTATTTTCATGAAAGAGCTGGAACAATATCCAGCATTCTATTGCTACCACTACATAACCTCCAGTGTCTACAATTAAGAATCTGCTTTTTGCTCACTGCCTTACATGTTCGGCCCCATCTCTCTAAAGCAATCTTATAAATCATTGAAGAGAATAGTTCTGTTTTTAGCTCAAATATCGTAGCCAAGAAAGCCTTATGAATATTTTCCAAATCATGTCTCTGGCATTGCAAGGTAGTTCATCACTAATAGCAGGCCATTTCATTTTCTTTGCCCTGTTTTGACTAGGGTGATTAAGAATAACTCCAAGTTGTGATTCCTGGGGACCACCCTGTGACGAGACCTAGTTTGGTTTTCTTCTTTTGTTGGCCAACACCCATCTTTCCTGGGATCTAGTCTGCTATGTATGTGTTGCGTGACCTTGGGCAAGTTACATAACTTCTCTGTGCCTCAGTACCTCATCTGTAAAATGGGAATTAAATCCTTCACTTGCTCTTGGATTTGCACCCTTATTTCACCTCGTCCTGAGCACCACAGCACTATATACATATCTGTAATTTATTTTTATATTAATGTCTGTCTCCCCCTCTAGACTGTAAGCTCAGGTGGACAGAGAACAGGTCTACCAACTTTGTTCTATTGTACTCTCTCAAGTGCTTAGTACAGTGTACTAAGCAAAGTACAATACTTTGTACAATACAAAGTACTTCTGTACAAAGTAAGTACTCAATAAATATGACTGATCGATTGATAGATTATGCTCTCCTATTTAGACTGTGAGTCCTTGTAGGACAGGGACCCACGGTCTTGGAGAACTCATCTGATCCTATGGCTTCGGCTACCATTTCTATGTGGATGATTCCTAAATCTATCTCTCCAGCCCTGAGCTCTCTCCTTTTTTACAGCCTCGTATTTCCTCCTGACTTCAGGGCATCTCTACTTGGATGGCCAACTGACTCTTCAAACTTCCCATCTCCAAAACAGAACTCCTCATCTTCCCACCCAAACTCTGTCATCCCCCTGACTTTCTCCTTATTGCAGATGGCATCGACATTCTCCCTGTCTCATGAGCCCGTAACCTTGGCATTATACTCGACTTATCTCTCTCACTCCACCCACATATCCATTCTGTCATGAAATCCTATTGATTCAAACCTTCACAATATTGCTAAAATCCACACTCTATTCTCCATCCAAACTGCTAACCTGCCTTGATTACGACATCAGCCACCTTGTTTACTGCCCTGCCTCATTTAGTGTTTCCCTAATCCTCAAGAATCTCCAGTGTCTACCAACTCTTTTATTCTGTACTCTCCTAAGTGCTTATTAGAGTGCTCTGCATATAGTAGGTGCTCAACAAATGCAATTGATTGATTGTTAGAGCTGCCCAGTGCTTATTACAGTGTTTGCTTAACAAGTACCAAGTACTTATTACTTCTTATTTCCTGGCTATTCCTCATCCTTGCTGGGGCACTTTCTCCTAGAATGTATTTATCCTAATATTTCCTTTAATAATAATGGGATGTATCTAAATAGGTATTTGCATTAGGCATTTGGGAAACATGCAAAAGAAGTAAAAGACATCTTCCCTTACCTTGAAGACTTTACAATATAAGGGGGAAGGTAGGCATGAAATAATGTATGTACTGTAGAAGAGAGGGAGAACATAGAGGTCTAATATAGGTATAAGTGCATAAATAACAGATTCGTTCATTCGTTTATTAATAGTATTTATTGAGCACTTTTTATGTGCAGAGCATTGTACTAAGTGCTTGGAATGTACAATTCAGCAACAGATAGAGACAATCCCTGCCCAATGACAGGCTCACAGGCTAATCGGGGGAGATAGACGGCAAAGCAAAACAAAACGAAACAAAAACAAGACAACATTATCATGATAAAAAGAATTAAGGGGATGTACATCTCATTAATAAAATAAATAGGGTAATAAAAAATATACACAAATGAGCACAGTGCTGAGGGAATGGGGAGGGGGAGAGGGAGGAGTAGAGGGAAAGGGGCCTTAGCTGAGGAGGGATGAAGGGAGGGAAGGGGGAGGAGCAGAGGGTGGATGGGGAGCAGAGGGAGCAGAGGGAAAAGGGGGTATCTCAGTCTGGGAAAGTCTCTTGGAGGAGATGACCTCTCAGTAGAGCTTTGAAGAGGGGAAGAGAGTTAGTTTGGCAGAGGTGAGGAGGGAGGACATTCCAGGACAGCGGTAGGATGTGGGCCAGAGGTCCACGGGGGGATAGGCGTGAACAGGGGACAGTGAGGAGGTGAGGAGCAGAGGAGCGGAGTGCACAGGGTGGGCAATAGCAAGAGAGAAGGGAGGTGAGGTAGGAGGGGGCAAGGTGATGGAGAGTTTTGAAGCCAAGAGTGAGGAGTTTTTGTTTCATGCGAAGGTTGATAGGCAACCACTGGAGGTTTTTAAGGAGGGGAGTGACATGCCCAGAGCGTTTCTGTAGAAAGATGATCCAGGCAGCGGAATGAAGAATAGACTGGAGTAGGGAGAGACAGGAGGAAGGGACATCAGAGAGGAGGCTGACAATAATCCAGCCGGGATATTATGAGAGTTTGTACCAGCATGATAGCTGTTTGGACAGAGAGGAAAAGGCGGATCTTGGTGATATTGTAAAGGTGAGACCAGCAAGCATTGGTGACGGATTGGCTGTGTGGGATAAATGAGAGCTGAGTCAAGGATGACACCAAGGTTGCAAGCTTGTGATATGGGAAGGATGGTCATACCATCCACAGTGACAAGCAAGTCAGGAAGAGGACAGGGTTTGGGAGGGAAGATAAGGAGCTCAGTTTTGGACATGTTGAGTTTTAGGTGGCAGACAGACATCCAGGTGGAGATGTCCTGGAGGCAGGAGGAGATACGAGCTTGAAGGGAGGAGGAGAGAACAGGGGAGGAGATGGATATTTGGGTGTCATAATGAACAGAAATGCTGAAATAGTTTTTGGGGTGGTGTGACCAGGAAGGTGGGGAGATTATATAGAAAGTGTCCTGAATGAACTATTGGGAAGCAGCATGGGATAGTGGAAAGAGCACGGACTTGGGAGTCAGAGGTCATGGCTTCGAATCCTGGCTCTGCCACTTGTCAGCTGTGTGACTTTAGGCCAGTCATTTAATTTCTCTGTGCCTCAGTTACCTCATCTGCAAAATGGGGATTAAGACTGTGAGCCCCGCATGGGACAACCTGATAACCTTGTATCTACTCCAGAGCTTGGAATGGTGCTTAGCACATAATAAGTGCTTAACAAATACCATCATCATCATCATCTTCATCATCATTATCATCATCATCATCAACTACCATTTTAGGCAGGCATGGAGGTTATGGAGGCTTGAAAAAGGACTCAAGAGAAGCAGCGGGGCCTACTGGACAGAAGACAGGCCTTGGAGTCAGAAGACCTGGGGTTTTCTCCTAGCTCTGCTCTTTGCCTGTTTAGTGACCCTGGGCCATTCTCTAGCTTCTCTGTGCCTCAGATTCCTCTGTAAAATGGGCATTAAAATAAACTGTTCTCCTTCCCCCTTAGACTGTGAGCCTCATGTGGGACAGGGACTGTGACCAATTTGATTATCTTGTATCTACCCCAGCACTTAGTATAGTGCTTGGCATGTAGTTAGTACTTAAATATTATTATTATTACTATTATCATTATTATTATTTGAGGCATGGAAACAGACAAAACAAAGAGGCAATGGGGAAGAGTTGAGAGACCTAAAGTCAAAGAAATTTGACCAACAGGGTTCATCATTGATGGGAGAGACTCTACACTTCTTGAGTTTCTGCTGTATCCACACATAAAATAGTCAAGTCACAGTTATCCAGCAAATGGGATCAGAGCCAGGAACCCAAAATTGACTTTGTGACTTGTCTAAATGGATCAAATTGACTAGAAAATTGCTAAATTTCCAGTTTATTTTTGTTCATAGACACAGTCTTACAGCCTAGGTTTAGATTTAATCAATCAATTGTATTGATGGAGCTCTGACTGTGTGCAGGGCACTGTATTAAGTACTTGGGGGAGTGCTGGGGAGAGTATCAAGCAAAAACTTCTCACTATTGGCTTCAAAGCTCTCCATCACCTTGCCACCTCCTACCTCACCGACCTTCTCTCTTTCTACATCCCAGTCTGCATGCTCCACTCCTCTGATGTTAACCTTCTCATTCTGCCTCTTTCTTGCCTGTGCCGCCATCGACCCCGTCCCACATCCTACCTCTGGCCTGTAATGCCCTCTCCTCAAATCTGCCAGTCACACTTTCCCCCTTCAAAGCCCTACAGAAGGCTCACCTCCTCCAGGAGGCCTTCCCAGACTAAGCCTCCCTTTTTTCTTTAGCTCTGTCTCCCCTCCCCATCTCCCCAACTTGCTCCCTTTGCTCTATCCCCGGCCCCACAGCACTTGTGTATATATGCACATATCTATGATTCTATTTATTTATAATTAATGCCCATTTACTTTTTTAAATGTGCATGTATCTATAATTCTATTTATTTATGTTGATGCTACTGATGCCCATTTACTTATTTTGATGCCTGACTCCACCCTTCTAAACTGTGAGCCCATTGTGGGGAGGGATTGTCTCTGTTAATGAATTGTACTTTCCAAGCACTTAGAACTGTGCTCTCCACACAGTAAGCACTCAATAAATGTGATTGAATGAATGAATGAATGAATGCACTACAATAGAGATGTTGGGTACAATCCCTGCTCTCATAGAGTTTGCAGTCTAGCTGTTATCATGAAGGGCAAGGTTTCATATTAATTCAGCGACTTGAGGCCACATTGACATGGTCAGTGAGGATTACTCAGGTAAAATAGTGAACAATAAATAAATCCTCTCTCTTTGGTTAGCTTTTCTCTCTCTCATCTTCTCCTCTAAGAAGAACTGTTGCTGTTGCTAGGGTTAAGTCTGGTGAAAGAAGAACTCGACACTGCCAATCAGTCCTGAGTTTGCCTGAGGCACAGTAAGAATCGTGGTATTTTTTTAAGATCTTACTATGTGCCAGGCACTGTAGTGGGGCAGATACAAGTTAATCAAGTTGGACACAGACTTCATAATAATAATGGATTGTGGTGTTTATTAAGCCCTTACTATGTGGCCGGTATTGTACTAAGTGCTGGGATGGATACAAGCAAATCAGCTTGGACAGAGGCCCTGACTTATATGGGGCTCACATTTTTAATCTCTATTTTACAGGTGAGGTAACTGAGGCACAGATAACTTAAGTGACTAGCCTAGGGTCACACAGCAGGCAAGTGGCAGAGCTAGGATTAGAACCCAGATCCTTCTGACTCCCAGACCTGTGCTCTGTTCACTAGGCCATGCTGCTCCATGGAGCTCACAGTCTTAATCCCCATTTTACAGATGAAGAAACTGAGGGACATAGAAGTTAAGTGACTTGCCCAAGGTCACGCAGAGGAGAAGTGGTGGAACTGGGATTAGAACCCAAGGTCTCCCAATCCCAGACACTGCTCTTTCCACTAGGAAAATAGGACTGTGTGGCTGTCAGCTTCTGAAGGCTGGTCTCCATCCCTTTCATCCTGGACCACATATCTCTGTGGAAAGAAGTCGGAAATGTGACTGGGGGATCACTTTGAAAAATGACCAGTCCAGGATGGTAGCGGCACGTTTCCCACAAATGCAATCTGTAAAGTGATTTGAGATGATGGTAGCATGGTATAAATCTAAGATGCAATTCTGAATGCAAAACTAAATGAATAGAGTGGATCATTTTCAGTAGCCCTCTGGCTATTCCTACTGGACTATATTGTTCTATTGATGTAGAAGATGCCAGACCCTTTTCTTTACAATGACCTTCAATCTATCTGTCACTGGATGTGGATTGGATGTACGACACACCATTTTGAATGAATCATGATCATTCATGCAATGGTACTTAATGACTATCAGGGTGAAGGGGATGGATAATCAGTGTTGGTTTGTTTCAAATGACCATGATTCACTTTGAGACCTGAAGGTTAAGCTCATGGAGGCAAGGCAGAAGGTCTAAATGTATGCTTGTAACCACTTTTTGACTGTTTTAGAAGACTTCATGACTGCCAGCTGTTATCCAAGGATTTCAGCATACAAACCGCAAACCCTGTGTTCCTGGGACTGAAAGGTCAGAGCTGTGGGGATTTCTCTGTAGCCACTGAGGCTTAGGATCTGGGATGGGGTTGATACCTTCTCTGTCATCTGGGCAGTGTGATGATACTAGAATTGTTGGCATGGGATGAACTGATGAGCATTAAGTTAGGCTTTGGGCATCAGGCTAAAATCTAACAGATGATAATGGAAGCTTCTATTGCAACGTTCAGTTGGGGGAAATCTCTTCTGGGGAGCTGACATATGTTAAAACTCGGTGTCCCAGATTCACACAAGCACATTAGCTTCTCTTCCCACCTGTCCTTTGTAATCAAGGGATGCTCGATTCCGATCATTGAAGTGATATCTCCAACTGATACTTTATTTCTTTGCACTCACCCCATTCCACCTCAAATGCAGCAACACACTGCACTCCACCCTCCTTTCAGAAAACATTTCCTATGACAGCAACCCCTCAGTTACCTGTGAAAGAAGATTGCTAGGAAGGCTGTAATAGTTCCTGTTGCTGCTCCTGTGACTTTTGACCTCTTGGACTGTTGCTGCAAGGAGCCTGAAACTCTGCTTTTATTGCTCTTGCTATGATAATAATAATGATGACACTTACTAAGCCTTCAATATATGTCAAGCATTGTGCAAAGTGCTGGGGGAGGAAGAAGATAGGACATGGCCTCTTTCCCACATGGATCTCCCAGTTTAAGAGAGAGGGGAAAACAGACATTTTATTCTCATTTTACATTTGAGAAAACTGAGGCACAGGGAAGTTAAATGACTCTCTAAAAGTCACACAGCAGGTAAGTGGTGGAGCTGGGACTAGAACTCTGGTGCCGTGACACTCAGTCCAGTGTTCTTTCCACTAACCAACACTGCCTCCTTGTTGTTCTCGTTGTTTTCCCTTTTCTTTCATGTGACTTTTTTGATTTTCTCATTTCAGCTTTCCAGTTTTCAAATCTCCCCACCTTATTTTTAGATGGTAAGCCTCTTGGAGTCAAGGATTGTATCTTGCTCTCACCCATGCATGATTTTCCCCATGCTCAGGACAGTGCTCTACACACAGTAGGCATTTAATAGATGCTATTTCTACTAGAAGCAGCATGGCTTAGTGGAAAGAGCATGGGCTCAGGAGTCGGAGGACATGGGTTCTAATCCCAGCTATGCCACTTATCTGCTGTTGGGCAAATCACTTCACTTCTCTGTGCCTCAATTACCTCAACTGTAAAATGTAGATTAATACTGTGAGCCCCAGTGGGACAACCTGATTACCTTGTATCTACCAGAGCATTAAGAACAATGCTTAGCATGTAGTAAATGCTTGCCAAATACCATTATTATTATCATTATTACTAATATGATTACTAATGCTACTACTATGGTGACTATTACTACTAGTATTACCACTACTAGATAGTGTTACTATTACTACTGTGAAGAGAGTGATACCAGAGATGAAGAACCAAAACCAATCCTTGAAACTCATTGTAGCTCCCAATTTAATATCTTCATTTTTTTTTTTGTAAAGCAGAACTAAGAAGTAGTGAAGTGAAGCCTCTTATGTTTCACTTCCTTTTCCTCTCCCTGTATAATCTTTTAGTGGATTTCCTTGGAGGTATAGCTACTTGCCTAATTCAAGAAGACTGTCTGAGTAATTAAGAGATTACATGATGACTATATAATAGAAGTGTAGCTTGCTATGTTTATCAAGCCATCTATTCTCAATCAATATTTACTCTTTGCAGAATACTGTATTAAGAACTTGAAAGAGCACAATAGAGTTAATAGACACAATCCCTGCCTTCATGGAGCTTGCAGTTTAGTGGGAAATACCAACCAAAAATACATTCTAGGTAGGAGGAGGCAATAGAGTATATAAAGATATGGTTGTAAGTGCCATGGTAGAAGTGTGCATGTGGAGAGAAGGGTGATATCCAAGTTCTTAGGTGATGTACATGTGCTGAAGTAAAAGGAGTTAGGAAAATAGTATTGGGAGATGAGAGATTAGTCAAGAAGACCTCTTGGAGATGTAACTTCACAGAGACCTTGAAGCTGAGATGTGAAATGGTAGAGAATTATAGGCAGAAGGGAGGGTGTGATCAAGAAGTCAGTGATGAGAGAGATGGTAATGAGGCACAGTGAGTAGATTGGCTTTAAGACTGGCTTAAAGGGAGTGAAGTAGATGAGCTGGTTTATAGTGGGAGAGAAGGGTTGGTAGCTAGAGGGGCAAGAGCTGATTAAATGCCTTACAGCTAAATGCAGGAGTTTGTCAAGTATTGAAGGTTTTTGAGATGTTGGGGGAATTCAGAGTGTCATTTTAAAAATCATTATGGGCAACAGAATGAAATATGGACTGAAGAAGAGAGAGGCTGGAGGCAGGGAAGTCTGTGATGAGGCTGATGCATTAGTCAAGGTGGAAGATGCCAAGTGCTTGGACCAATGTGGTGGCAGTTTGGATGGAGAGGAAAGGGCATCAATGTCTTAACAGTGAAACTAGTTTAAATTAGCCCATTGTTGGACAGGGATTGTCTCTTATATGTTGCCGAATTGTACATTCCAAGCACTTAGTACAGTGCTCTGCACACAGTAAGTGCTCAAGATTTCTTTACCGTAAGCATCACGTTACTCCATCAGCTGTCTCTCTTTATCTTTTCTTTTCTATTTCTATGGCCCAGCTTATGCTCTTCCTCACTTTACCAAACCATGTCCCTCCTCTATTTCAAAACCTTCCTAAAATGCCACCTCTTCCAGAAAGCCTTCCTGGGTGAGTCCTTTACCTTGCTGACATGCTATCTCTTCAGCTGCCTCAGCATCCTTTATGTACTTACCTGTTGACAATTCATTTACTCATCCACTTGTGTACTTAAAAAACAACTGGTCAGGCTTTTCAGCCAGTGCTTAGGCAGCAATTTCTTTCCATTGGCCTTTCCCATTAGACTATAAATTCTTCAAGAAGAGGGATGTCAGTGTCTGATAACAGTACCCTATACACTGTAGGTGTTAAAAGAAAGTTGCTGGTGATTGTGGTAAGCCCCCAACAAGCTGCCTTTTTAATGACTGTTTGTGAGCCCATGAACAACAACAGCACTGATGGGCTTTATTTGAGGGCAGATGATTGCTGGCCTGTAGGGCTGGAGCATGGAGGGAGCCCATGCTTTCTCTCCCCTGTTCTAACTGGTAACGGGACTGGGCCAATCAAGGACTGCTACATAAAGCTCCAGCTGCAATGCCTAAGGCAGATAAAAGGTGGTTCATTTGAATTATACAGGGGTGCACCTGGAGGCAGTAGAGGTATGCTGAGATACTGGGAGAAGCAAGCATTGGAGCAGCAGGCTAGCAGCACTTGAAAGCAGAAAGAAAAAGCATCAGTAAAATGGGCTCCTTTGACTAAAGACTGGTATTGGACCCTTGGTTGAGTAAGTGTGTGTGTGGATGTGTCACTCCCTTGCATGCTGGTAAAACTAAGTAAGAAACTTTTCACAGTAACCTTGGTGATCAGAGGTGTGGTTTGAACTCTACTACATGTCCCTGAGGCTACCCCCTGGTTGAGGAAGGTCCTAGTTGGTATCGATGGGGGTGGCTTCTGACAGTGATGATTGTGGTGATAATGAGAGTGTGATTATTTTGATTTATTTTTTTTTGGAGGGGATTGGTCATGGATAGGATTTGGTAGAGAGAATGTACCTTATAAGAGTGGGTGAAAAGAATGAGACTGACTTATGCCGGTGAAACTTTCTTTAGTAATAATGGCAGCAGCAGTATTCACTAGGTGCCCACTTGATAAAGCAGTGCACTGTAACTTAAACTTGGGAAGAATAAAACACTCATTCCTTGCCTATAAGAAGCTGATACTCATATTGAGGGTGGGGTGTGGGGCAGGGAAATGGAGATATTTATGAATAGAGAGGTCAAAACAAATGAATACGCATATATACTGAGGATAGGTGAAAATAAGTACATAGTACTTTGGAATTGACCCACCCTCAGCCCCATAGCTATTTACATATGTATACATTATTTAGTGGTATTAATGCCTGTCTCTACTTCTAGACTGTAAGCTCATTGTGGGTAGAGAAGATGTCTACCAACTTCATACTGCACTCTCTCAAGCATTTAATATAGTGCTCTGCACACAGTAAGTGTTCAATAAATACCATTGATGGATAGTGCTGGAGCTGGCTGATGGAAATCTATGGCCCAGGGTTCTGGGAGATTAACCCAGGAAGCCTTGTAAGAGGAGGTGGGATTTTTTGAGGCTTTTGAATATGTTAGGAGCAGAGGTCTGTCTGATAGGAGGGAGTTCCAAGTCAGGGGAGCAGCATGCAAGATGGGATTGAAACATTCAATTGACTGATTTTCTCTGTTCTGTCAATGGCACAGAACAAAAGAAAAAAGAGAAACAGCCTAGACTGTAAACTCCTTGTGAGCAGGGATTGTGTCTACAAACCCTGCAGCATTGTACTTTCCCAAGCACTTAGATTGGTGCTTTTTATACAGTGAGCCCTCAGTAAATAAAATTCACTGAGAGAAGCTCATCTAAAAGCCTAGGTTTTGAGGAATAGCTCATCCTCAAGGCTGTAAGCTCTTTGTGGAAAGATAATGTGTCCGTTTACTGTTATATTGTGCTTTCCCAAGAGCTTAGTATAGTGCTCTGCAAATAGTAAGCACTCAGTAAATATAATTGACTGAATGAATGAAGATAGGTTGGGAATAGCAGGTGAAAAGAGTGGATTAATAAGGTGAGTCCAGTTAGTGGAGAGCTTTGAAGACTAGCTACTTTGTCCCCTTTCTCTCTCTGGTGTGACTTTATTTTCATTATCAGTTCCCAACTCTCTGCTCCCCACTCCCTGCTCCCCTTCATTCCACTCTTGGTTCCCCAAAAAGAGCAGAGCCCCCTCTCCCAGATACTGGCTGCCCTGCTTGATGTAGTCTTGAATCCAGGATAGATCTCAGTTTGGGGTTGCACAAAGAGGATGTGCTAAAGAACTGACTGTTGGGAAATGAATCTTGCAATATCTACATCTCTTTAGAAACATAAACAATCAATCAGTGGTATTTACTGTGCATTTACCTTTACTGTGTGTAGAGCATTGTACTAAGCACTTGGGAGAGCACAAAGCAACAGGCAGCAGAGACATTCTCTGCCCACAAAAAGCTTACAGCCTAGAAGGAGTTAATGGTTTAGACCTACTCCCATGTAGCTAAGTCAACCAGCATTTTCCAGACCCATTGAATTTCAACACAGACACTACAATCCCCACTCCTCTTTACAGTGTCTTAGGCTCCTGTAGCTCAGGCCTGAGCCTTTTCTTTAGCCAAGATCCTAGTTCTCTGTTTTGAGAGGAATTATCATCTCCTATTGCCACAGAAGATGGCCTTGGGGATGCCCAGGCTGAAAGAAGATAAAGGCAAAGCCATTAGCAAATAATAAGTTTGGGAAATATCATATTAAAAGCCTACAAACCCAGTAAAGTATATTAAAATTGTAATAGATTTTGACTAAGCACTTCGGTTGCAAGAGTACATATTTTATGCCAGGGAAATGTAGATTGCTTTCCCAAATGGGCCTGAAAAATTAGATTGATACAGTTTTGCATTATTATTTTAGCTCTGGGCAGGCCCATTGACCTTGACCATGTTCTTCTGCACCATCACTGGAGAGACTGATGGTTTGTCCAGAGTTGGCTCACCAAGGAATTTAATGGGGAAGAACTTGTCCCAGCTAATTGGTCCTTTCCTTAAATGAATTGTGTTTCTATGACTTGCTGATGGAGTTTTGTTGTTGTGTTTGTGGTAATAGTGGGCACTGTTGTTATTGGGTGGGACAGGACATGTTGAGCTTTGGCTAGGACAAGACAAGTCACTGGGGGCAGAGAAAAGTCTTGGTGGTTTTTCAAGGTTTAGAAGTAGCAAGGGAAGAAATTCCAGACCTTGTGTATAAGACCTGCAGACTGAAAACAAAAGCAGCCTGGATGTGGTCACCCATGGGTAGGTCTGGTGGTGCTATAGTCTCACTGTTTGGTGCCCACTTAGCAGTGATGAGATGGAGTCATTTTTAGAGAACTAGGCTTTTGCCTTTGATGGAGAGTGCTTAGAAGCTACCATACAGGTCCAATTTTATATCAGTCTCTTCTTAGAGGTGGAAGTGTTGGTGAGACTTTTGAAGTCCTGAGGCTTTCCCTTGGCTAGCAGACATGTAAACCCCCTACCACCACTTCACAGTCTAAACTTTTTGAATAGTTCCTGGGCCGTTGGTTGAGTGCCTTCACCATTTTTCTGGGGCACTGACTCTTCAAAGGTATCCAGATCTTTAATGTTGAGTCTTGCCATGTTGTTTCCACTTTTTCTGAATAGCCATTATGCTGAAAGGAGTATTAAGCAAGTCACTAAAAGGTATTTCCATCTCCTCATGATTCTGTCCCTAACACTGATGGGATTGGGCCCACGTTACACAGCATGGCGTAGTGGATAGAGCATGAGCTTGGAAGTCAGAAGGTCATGGGTTCTAAGATTGGTCACTTGACTGCTGTGTGATGTTGAGCAAGTCACTTAACTTCTCTGGGCCTCAGGTACCTCATCTGTAAAATGGGAATTGAGACCCATGTGGCACAGGGACTGTGTCCAAGCTGATGTGCTTGTATCCACCCCATTGTTTAGTACAGTGCCTGGCATACAAGCGCTTCACAATATTACTACTCCTCAACAGGACCAGGGTTGGGTGGACTAGTTCAAACAGGAACTTTCATGCACTATAAAGGTGTGAGTTTGATTACAATCTTCAGAGCCTTAAAAATACATAGGTGGTCAGCCCCCAAGTCTAGAATGCATGACTCTCTTAACTGGATTCACATAGGTTTTGGTATGGATCCAAGACGGCCCTTTTACATGTATCATGAAGTGTTTCAAAGCGGGGCAGTACATTCCTTGTCAGGGTGAAATTTATTCCATTTCCAGTTGCTCTCATTTTGGAATTTAGATCACTTCTCGGTGGGACATTTAAAGGGGCCAGAATGCTTTGGCAGTCTGGCATGTGACATTGGGCTGCTGTTCAGGGCAGGTAGCTTAACAAGGAAAACATGGCATAGAGGGAATACACCTCTCCCTATACTGGGTGAGGTTTGAAATAAATATCAATCAGTTAATCATATTTGAGTACTTACCATGTCCCATCTCAGGGTCTCACCTGGAGAGTTTCCAGTACTCTATCAGTCTTAACTAGTGGAGGGAGAGTCAAACAGAGGCATTTCCATTCCTAGCTTGGGCAGTGGCTAGCAAGTGGAAGCTAATCTACTATAAATTAAAACTCACGCTGGGCAGCAGTGGTATGGGAGAGAGTCAAGGGCAGAGATTCAAGTTTACTGTGCCGAAGGAGGCAATGGTAAACCACTTCCATGTTTTTACCAAGAAAACTCTACAGATACACTACCAGAATAATTGCAGATGGAGGTGGTGTGTTCTGGGAGAGTTTTGTCTATAGTGTCGCTATGGATCAGAGATGACAAGACTTACCATGGGCAGAGTACTCTAGTAAGTGCTTGGGAGAGTACAATGTAACAGAGTTGGTACACATGTTCTCTGTCCACAACAAAGTTACAGTCTAGAGGGGGAATAGATGTAAACCCAGCTTCGGTCAATTGTTCTGACCATCAAATCACAATTACAATCATCGCTACTATTATCATTATTAATTAGGCAATAACTGTGTCAAGCACTCTTAAGTATTGGGGTAGATACAAATTAATCCATTTGGACACAGTCCATCTCCCACGTGGGGCCGACAGTCCAAGCTGAAGGGAGGAAAAGAACAGAGAATGCAGAGAAACAACATGGCCTAGTGGAAAGAGCAATGGCCTGGCAATCAAAGGAGCTGGTTTCTAATCCCTGTTCCACCTCTTGTCTGCTGTGTGGCCTTGGGCAAGTCACTTACCTTGTGCCTCAGTTACCTCATCTGTAGAATGGAAATTAAATCCTACTCTCCCCTACTAAGACTGTGAGTCCCTTGTGGGACCGGAATTGTATCCAATCTGATTCATTTTTTATTTGCAGAGGACAAAACCGAGCCACAGAGAAATTAAGTGACTTGCCCAAGGTCACGCACCAGGTAAGTGGTGAAGCTGACATTAGAAAACAGGTCCTCTTAATGCCATGCCCATGCTCTTTCCACTAGGCCATAAATAGGACAATCACTACTAACTTGAATGATGCTGATATGGCAGAAAAGCTAATATAGGCAGGATTCATTTATTCATTCATTCAATTGTATTTATTGAGCACTTACTCTGTGTATCGTGCTGTACTAAGCACTTGGGAAAGTACAATATAACAATAAATGGACACTTCCTCTGCCTACAATGAACTTTCAGTCTGTGTTGGATTTTTCAGAAACCTCAGGAATATCTAAGGCTCTTCCAAGATGTATTCCAGGTACTAAAGGAATCTTGGGAAAGCACTGGAAGCGGGGCAGGGAGTTGGTTTTTTTGACCTTCTGGGAAGGTACTTTCATGAACAGCAGCCATCTGGAAGAATACAAAGAAGCAGAAGTGGGAGAAAAGAATGGAGGTGGAAAATATGAGCTGGCTGATTTTGGTTGGTCACCTTAGTTGGGTTATAAAGCCCATCTTCCGTGAAAGTATGCCTTTAAGTGTCTGGGAGGTAAAATCAATGAAGAATTTTCACTGCAAACCATTAGTACTGTTATTATAGCTTCAAAAACTGTTCAAAAGAAGCTTCCCTTAAATGCATGCAAGCAAAAGCCCATGCCTATTTGCATAGGCAGAGATAAAACACAAAATCAATTCAACTTAGCTCTTTGCTTTAAAAAAAAATGTTTCTGGGCCACCTATGCCTAGAATTTGCCAAATGCACAAAACATTTAGAGGATAAAGACCACAAATGTGGTCATTTTGAATTACATCCCAAAATAATGTTTTAAATCACAAAGGATAGAGATGACTTTATCGTATCTGGACTGCATTTCTTCTTTTGCTTTTCTCTTTCCTCCTGTTCTCCCTTTGTTCTTTCTCCCTCATCCCCTTCCCACACCCATCTTCTTTCCTTCCTTAAGGACATGATCCAAAAATGAACACCATCCTATAGCCAACCTCTTTTTTCTGGGGTCTTCCAGACTTTGGATTCTGCATTTGGAAGGGATGCTTGGAAATACCATGGAATTGTGGCACTCCTTGACATCCATCCTTGTGGTTAGGGATGTACCATCTCTGATCTCTCACTTTTCCCCCCTTCCTTTCTTACCTTCTTTCCTCCTCTCCTCCCTCTAAATAATTCAAGCAACACTTTCATCAACTTGTACTTTTTGCTTAGACTCATCAAACTTAATGAGTGGTACCTCTTAAGGTATGCAAGCTGGTGAACTCAGTAACAACTGCATTCTTCTGACATTACAAGAGTAGCACCAAATGAAAGATAGTTGTTTGTTTAGCCATTTTCTTCCTTTCACCAGTAGACTGATAACTAACATTTCATTCTTGATTGAGAATAAAGTCAGGCAGAAGAAATCTGGGGAGAAATTGGATCACTGAAAGTTGCACTCCTTGAAGGACAGTCCACATAAGAGTGAAATCACTTTTATTTGTTTTCCCCAGGACATCAACCACACTGCTTTGCTACAGTACCCTCCCCTCCCCTGCTGCCAGACCAATGCCCTGATGCTTGCCCAAATCTCTTCTATGTGAAAAGAAACCTCCTTACATAACCTGCCTGTTCAAATTCCGAGACACACACACACATTCTCTTTTCTTCAAATACTTAGAAAATAATGTCTCTCATTTCCCTGTTCTGCTTCTCCTTTCCCAAAGGAGCTAGCTATATTCTTTGCCACGTTAGGATTTTGTTGGGACATTCTGGATTGCCAGATCAGGCGCTTTATGGCTATTTCTGAGCATATGAATTACCCAGATAATTCAAGCCCGATAATACACTTTGACTCAATCTTCCTGGATACTTCAGATCATTGGAAATGTTTTTAATCTGAAATTAATTAATCACATTTTTGAGTGCTATTGAGCACTGTGCTCTTGAGCATTCATAATTTGTTTCAAAGTGGAATACCTAATGATTTGACATAGTTGTGAGGGAAGACCAAATAGTCTTCATACAATGGTTCAAGGAAGTGGACAACTGAATCTATGATATGAATAATTCAGGGCCCAAGACTGGCCATGGAGAAAAGTGCCTATCAGGCCAGAATTATCTGGATCTCCTATCTAAAATGATGAAATTTGCTTAGAAACTGCTCAATTCCCTACTTCAATCTGCTTGTGCAGACAAGTGGATAATATTTTCATGCACCACAAATAGAATTAACAATGAAGAAGAAGAATTGAAAGGCCCAGTTGGTAATGTCTATAATAGGAAATGGTATTGTTTCTCAGTGAATTTTCCAATGCTTTTTGGAGGGGGATGGGAAGCACAGCAGAGACCTGATTGTCTTCCCATCCCCTTCTGGTGTGTTTATCAATTCCAGGACTTGGCTCTCTTTTTATGTCTGCTGCTTGGGATCACAATCCTTGACAAACCCTTGCCCAGGTAGTGCAATCCATCTCCTTAAATGATGTTCTCCAAAGCATTCTTTCTGCGGCAGAGATCACCCATATGTCCATTGCTGCTTCACACTGTTGGAGACTGAGACTGCTTCTAAAATGTTGATTCTGTCTTCTCCATTTACTTGCCTCCACCTTCAAATGCACTATTCAGCATTTGCTTGGGAATCCTATAATTGTCCATTTATCACATAGATGGAAAGCATTTACTATGTACTAAGCTCTGTACAAAGCACTGGGGTAGATACAAGTTAATCAGGTTGGACACTTTCCATCCCATATGGGACTCACAGTGAAAGGAGTAGGTAAAGGAGTTATTTAACCCCCATATTACAGATGGGGGAACATAAGGCCCAGAGAAGTAAAGTGACTTGCCCAAGGTCAAACAGCAGGCAAGTGGCAGATTTAGAATTCAGGTCTCCTGACTCCCAAGTCCATTTCTCTTTCCACAAGGTCATATTACTTCTTATTGAGACTTACCCAATGGCACTGTGTTGTTTTGAGCATTTTCACAATGCTAGTGAGTTGATTTTTGGTTCCAGGACTTGATAAGAATTACTAATAATTGTGGTCCTTAAGTTCTTACTATATGTTGAGTACAGAGCTAAGTCCCGAGGTGGATACAATGCAATCAGTTCGGACAAAGTCCCAGTCTCACAGGCAGCTCAGAGCTTGCAGGAGAGAGAGAACAGTTTTTTAATCCCCATTTTACAGATGAGGAATCTGAGGCACAGAGACGTTACTTGCCCACGTATTCATTCAATAAATACTATTGAATGAATGAATGAATGAATTGCCCACGATCACACAGCAGTCATGAGGTAGATCTGAGATGAGAACCCTGGTATCGTGACTTTTAGTGGTAATCATGTCCTGCCACCTAATTGTTTATAAGTACTGCTGATGAAACTTCTGAAGAAGCAAGACACTGCAAGTGTCTTTTGTGGTAAAACCAGGCCTCATAGCCATGTATATTATTGGACATTACTACAACTTTACAGAGTGAAGCTTGTTGCTCATTATGGCCAGAATTTGTCTTCTTAAAGTAAACTCATCATGGAATTCTTGTTTAGGAATTGATCCAAGCCTTTTTCAAACCGACTGTTATTTTCAGCCTGCTTAAGTTCCTGTGGGAACTAATCCCAAATCTTTAGCACTCAGTGAGCAAAGAAGTGTTTCCTGTTATTTATTATGACCCTGTCACCTTCAAGCTTCTATGGGTTTTCCCTCATCCTCGGTGCCCAGCCCACTCCCTTTTCCACCATTTTTTTTCTAGCCTAAGAAGTCCTAATTTTCCTCTGATTGGAAATGAAATTATAACTACAGTGATGACTACTGGCAATTTTCATACAAATCTTTCTTACATTTTTCAAATAGCCATGTAAATTGCTTGTTGTGGACCTGAAGAACACATCTCTACTAATCCCAAACAATATACAAAGTCATACAGGATTGGACTCCAATATCCTGTGTGTACTCTAGGATAATTCCACCCACACCACATTACCCTATAACATGATAGGGATATTTCTGATGAGTCCCATATGCAGTTGCCTGAGCCAAACCATTTTTTTTCCCCACCAATCAATGCTATTCACTGAGCATTTATTGTCTGCAGAGCAATGTACTAAACACTTGCAATTCTGTCATTGAAATTTTGTTCTTTCCAGTTGAGGGTGATGGAGTCTCCTGTTAAGACTGGTGTGTGAACCTTGGTTCTGAGACTTTAAGTTTGAGAACTGACATATAGGAAGTGATTACTGGGATAGTGGTTTGGGCAGGACAACTCGTACTCTGTCCTTGCCGTCCGGGTTCCTGTTGGGTCCCCAAATGCAGCGAGTGCATAGTCAGGAAAGGGTGAAATGCAGAACCTCTCTCCAGCCGAAGTGACCGTAGCCTGGTACCGATGCTGTGTCGTGGCATCGGGAGCCAGCTGCCTGTTGCCTTGGTAACGGGTAAATTCTTTGCTGTGCACATTTGGCAGCTTTTATGATGATTCTCTTTGGATCTGTCCATCTCTTGGACTGCCCCATGTGGTTCCTTAGTTAGAAGCGGGAACCACTGATAACCCCAACTGACAGAACCAGAATTAGAACTCGGTTGTCCTGATTCCAGGAGCACACATTCAGATATTCATTATTTGCAGGGTGTTTCCTACTAATCACTGAATCAGTGTCTTTATCCAAAATGCACAGTGAAAGCACATGCTATCATAGTTGGTATACTCAGTATAGCATTTATCTTTTACCTAGAATTTAAATGAAAATCTGGCAACTATAGTTGGTAAGGATACACTATATTATGTTTGAAAAACCAGACCTCAAAAATCATTGCACTGAATATATAGAAAAGTGTTCAGTGCTTACACTTTTAGCCCTTATTCTTGGTGAAAAGTTAAAGCTCCTCAAGATTTTGTTTTAATGGTGTTTGTTAAGCACCTACTGTGTGTCAAGCCCTACTCTAAGCACTGGGGTAGATACAAGTTAATCAGGTCAGACACTGTTCCCTATCCCACATGGGGTTCACAGTAATCTAAATAGGACTGCCTAAGGCAATTTTAAATGAAAATGTGAGCATATGTGTGTGTATTTGTGTGTGTATATGTATATGTGCACATATTTTTGCTTGTACAAGTGTGTGAACTTACACAAAAACCTACCTTCACATATGGCTATGTGCACATTTTTGAGATGCAGCTGTCCAAGAACTGTGTGGAAAGATTCCACATTTACAAGGCTGTAACTTTGCAAAAGGAATCTAGAAACCAGATTTTAGGAGGACTAGTAGTTGCATTTACAACTCTTATTATTCTTGGGTATAATTAATGTTTAACTTTTTTTACTTGCAGTTTTTAATCATTCCTGTGTGGTTTCTACCTTCGAGATTTTTTTTTTCAATATTCCCTTGTCTCTGCTACTTGTGTTTTTTGTCTGTTTGCTTGTGTCTCTGTCTCCTTATTATGCTGCCACACTCCAAAGTATTAGGGATGGTACCTCATCTTTGTAGCACCCCATAGTTCTTAGTGCATGCCTGGTCCACAAATCAGAGATTGATTAACTTGCTTTCTTGATTTATTTCTCTCCCTATTTTGGAAACTATTAAAATCACCTCCTGCTCTGGGTCTTAAAGTGATTTTTCAATGAGAAGACACAGAATTTCAATAAAAATAATCAGTAAAATCAAACATTTATATCCTTAAAACTGATGTCACTGAGGAATAGATAATGTTACTAAAGAGACACATTTGAAATATTAATTTCAGAAGATCATTGCTTTTCTTGAGGTATGTGGTCTGTGCTGGTTTCTTGTTCCAAAGTCAAGTTTCTTACTAGGACTTTCCCTTCCTTGTAGCATAAAATGGTTAGCAATCTTTTTTCTCAATAGACCTATCGAGGTATATACATTATGACAAATGTGTAGAGGCTTGACTCTATTACCCTCATGATCAAAAAGCCACACTACATTGAAATATTTGCTTTGCACAATCATATCTGTTATCAAAAGAGTCCCTTAACATAAATGGTGTATTTTCTATAATGTCTTTGGCTAATGAATGGATCTGAAAAGGCATGAGGGAAGAGCTATGTTGGGAGAAAGCAGTAATTTCTTTTTAACATGCAGGAATTCTGAATACAAGTAAATGCATGCCAAATTTTATTGCTTCTAAATCTGAATAATTGTATTTCTGGGCCGTGCATCTGGGTAGATAATAAAGCCACAAAACAATTTAATGAAACATATAAAAAATAAAATGACACTACTAAATATTATAATATGAAAAAACTATTTTTTGCCTATTGTCATCTAATCTTTCATCCATATACCAACCAATAATGCAACAATAATTGAAAGTTTTATTATTCATTGGAGTAAATTGAGCTCAAATTTACCTGGTTTCCATTAGTGGGTATGCAAAACTATTGGTATTATTGATATGATTTAATATGTGTCTTCTTTCCCCTTTTAAAATCTAAGGTGGTCAAACATGAGGTCCTTGAGAATAATCATTTTGGAAGCCCATGTGCTTCAGTTGGCTGTTTATATGCAATCTGTTCCACACATTGTACTCTGTAAGCCTTTTCCCTTTCCCTGTATGACAACTAGATAAGCTGTAAACTCTGCCAGTCTATGGATCACCACAGACATATCTTCTGCAAAACAAGAAGACCAAATACTATTAATCTCAAGATGTCAATGGTCCTACTTTTCTTGATTTTGTATGTAAAGCTCCAGACTCCGATTTAAATTTGCCATATGAGGAATCTTATCTCACCACTGGCAAAGAACGAGGAGCTTTATATTCACAATTTTCAGTTGGACCAAACTGATCTGCCCAGTTTTCAAATACTTTAATGAAAGATCCCTTCCCTCAGGGTTAAAAACTAAAGTCAAAGGGAACATATCATTTGCCTAACCAGGTGAACCTTTGTGACAAAACCATTCCTGAAATGATCCTTTCACAATACTCAGGAACAAAGCTAAATATCTCACACTCCAGCTGGTCATTTTTGCAGCTCTTTTCTAGAAAAATAAGTCTTCCTCAGTCTGTGCTACTTCTCTGGATTGGATTGGAAGGTAAGATTGAGAAGCAGCATGACCTAGTGGAAAGAGTACCGGTCTGGAAGTCAGCAGACCTGGTTTCTAATCCTAACTTTCATTCAATAGTATTTATTGAGCGCTTACTATGTGCAGAGCACTGTACTAAGCGCTTGGAATGAACAAGTCGGCAACAGATAGAGACAGTCCCTGCCATTTGACGGGCTTACAGTCTAATCAGGGGAGACAGAAAAGAACAATGGCAATAAATAGAGTCAAGGGGAAGAATATCTTGTAAAAACAATGGCAACTAAATAGAATCAAGGCGATGTACATTTCATTAACAAAATTAACAAAATAAATAGGGTAATGAAAATATATACAGTTGAGCAGACGAGTACAGTGCTGAGGGGATGGCAAGGGAGAGGAGGAGGAGCAGAGGGAAATGGGGAGGGAAAGAGGGTTAAGCTGCGGAGAGGTGAAGGGGGGGTGGTAGAGGGAGTAGAGGGAGAAGGGGAGCTCAGTCTGGGAAGGCCTCTTGGAGGAGGTGAGTTTTAAGTAGGGTTTTGAAGAGGGGAAGAGAATTAGTTTGGCGGAGGTGAGGAGGGAGGGCGTTCCAGGACCGTGGGAGGATGTGGCCCAGGGGTTGACGGCGGGATAGGCGAGACCGAGGGACGGTGAGGAGGTGGGCGGCAGAGGAGCGGAGCATGCGGGGTGGGCAGTAGAAAGAGAGAAGGGAGGAGAGGTAGGAAGGGGAAAGGTGATGGAGAGCCTTGAAGCCTAGAGTGAGGAGTTTTTGTTTGGAGCGGAGGTTAATAGGCAACCACTGGAGGTGTTTAAGAAGGGGAGTGACATGCCAGATCGTTTCTGCAGGAAGATGAGCCGGGCAGCAGAGTGAAGAATAGACTCCCAGTTACCAGTCTTGTGACTTTGGGCAAGTCAGTTAGCTGCTCTGTGTCTGTTTCCTCATCTGTAAAATGGGGATTAAATCCTACTCCCTCCTACTTAGACTGTGAGTGAAATGTGGGATAGGGACTGTGCATGACCTCATTATCTTGTGTCTACCCTAGAGCTTAATACAGTGCTTGGCATATAGTAAGTGCTTAAGAAATACCAAAACTAAAAAACAAAGAAGATACTTCAAATTATGGTACTTGTTAAACACTTTTTGTGTGCCAAGCACTGTTCTAAGCACTGGGATATATAGTGGACCCCAGAAGTGGCCCCATTTATGCCCTGGAGGATCCTTTTGACTGCCCGGCAGATGGAGTGGAGCTAGTGTTTGCAGGGAGGACAGGTTCCCCCGAGGTTGCCAGGTAAGCATTCCACGGGTCCTCAGCTCATACACCAGTGGGTGTTTGCAAGCAGTGTGGCCTAATGGAGTCAGAAGGACCTGGGTTCTCAACCTTGCTCTGCCACATGTCTGCTGTGTGACTCTGAGCAAGTCATTTCACTTGTCTGACCTCAGTTACCTCATCTATAAAGTGGGGATAAGAGTGTGACTCCCATGTGGGAGAGAGACTGAGTCCCACCCAATTTGCTTGTATCAAGCCCATTGCTTAGAACAGTGCCTAGCACATAGTAAGCACTTAAATACCATTATTATTATTACACGTTAATAGGACTTGGGAGACAGAACATGCTTAGACACAACTACTTCTAACTGGCAGTTCCAGAAATTCCCTGAACCTGCCCCAAGAATCCCAGCATCAGCATATCTGCTTGATGGAATGACACGTTTCTTTAAAGAGCTTTTAAAAACATTTAAAAAAAAATCAAAAATACTACCCAGTAGGAATCCAGGTCAATTAGAAGACACACCTATGAACCAACAGTCCGTGAGCCCCACTCAGCATTTGCCATGAGGACCAGGCTGAATTGCCATAAAAACACCTTGACCCCAAGTCACCCTAGTTTAAAAATGAGGCCGCTATCATTTGTGCCATTAGGCAGAAATTGGTTAACCTTCCTTTCACTTCCCCAAACTGCCCAGCTATTCTTATGTAGACATGTTCTGTGTTTTAGTGCTTGGTTTAGTATTAGACATGTCAAGTTGACAGGGCCCGCATCTCACCTTGGGAGACTTTCGTAGTCTAAATGGATTTTGCTTTCAGGAAGTTTTTCTTGGCTATGAGCCTACCTTTTGCTCTTTCTTAATTGCATCCCATTTCTCTTCACTCGAGCCCCTTGTCCCTTCTTTAGTCATTCTTCTTGGTCTTTGGTCTCTCCACCCGTCAGATATTTGTAGACGGCTGTGATGTCCGCTCCTTAATTACTGCTTAGCCAAGCCTCATGGGCTCCATTTTTTTTAATCATTCCTCATAAATCAGTCTCTGATCTCCTCCATCACCCTGACTGTTCTTCTTTGAACTTTGTTTCAGTTTGCCAATGTCTTTTGGGTAATGAGAGGCCCTAAATGGAAATGCAGGATTCCAGGCAAGGTCTCATCTGAGCTGTGAAGTAACAGACAATTACCTCCTTGCTTTCCAATGCAATGCCTCACCGTATGTAGCTCAAGTTTGTGGTTCCTTTATACCTTGGCAATCACCTCTATAATTTGCCACCCAGAACCACACCTAGATTGAGCTAGCCATTAATCAATCAACCAGTTATATTTATTGAACACTTAATATTTACAGAATACTGTACTAAGTGCTTGGGAGAATATAATGTAGCAGAGTTGATAGACACATTCTCTGTATAAAATGAACTTACAGTCTAGAGGGGAAGGCAGACATTGATATAAATAAATTGTGGATATGTACATAAATGCCATGGAACTGAGAGGGGTGAATAAAGGGTGAAAATCCAAATGTGAGGGTGAAGAGTGGGAGAAAAGGAGATGAGGGCTTAGTTAGTGAAGTCCTCTTGGAGGAGATGTCCTTTCAATCAGGTTTGAATGTGGGGAGAGTGATCACCTGTTGGATTTGAAGAGGAAGGATGTTCCAGGCCAGCAGCAGGATGTAGGTGAGAGATTGAGGAGATAGAATAATAATAAGAATGGCATTTGTTAAGCACTTACTATGTGCCAAGCACTGTTCTAAGTGCTGCAGGGGGGAATACAAAGTGATCAGGTTGTCCTATGTGGGGGGTCACAGTCTTCATCCCCATTTTCTAGCTGAGGTAACTGAGGCACAGAGAAGTTAAGTGACTTGCCCAAAGTCACATAGCTGACAACTGACAGAACTGGGATTAGAACCCATCACCTCTAACTCCCAAGCCCATTGTCTTTCCACTGAGCCATGCCGCTTCTCTGGAAAGCAGATGGGACTGAGGTACAGTGAATAGGTTGGCATTAAAAGAGAGAAGTGTGTAGGCTGGGTTGTAGTACGAGAGCTGCAAGGTAATGTTGGAGGAGGCAAGGACAATAATAATTGATATCAATAATAAGAATTGATAAAAGTTATCATTTTCCCCCTTTGAGATTAGGGTAATTTTTTTTCTCCAGGTACATGTTGGGTCAATACTAGTCAGGATTGATATGATTGAATCCCTAGGGATACATTTTGGTTTAATTTGTCATATAAAGTGTTTATGGGGGAGCTTGGCCTAACTGGAAAACTAAAGCTAAAGAGTATTTTTGAGTCTGAATTATATGGTTTACCTGGAAGCCACAAGGTATAGTGGAAAGAACATGGGCATGAGAATTATAGTACCTGTGTTGTAAGCCCGCTCCTCCACTTATCTGCTGCTTGACCTTTGGCAAGTCACTTCATTTCTCCATACTTCAGTTCTCATTTATTAAATGGAGATTAAGACTACGGGCCCATGTGGGGGATGGACTGTGTTCATCCTGATAAGCTTGTATCTACCCCACCACTTAGTACAGTGCCTGGCACATAGTAAACACTTAACAGATGTCCTCCATGAGGCCTTCCCAGACTAAGCCCCACTTTTCCTCATCTCCCTTCTGTATCTCTCTGACTTGCTCCCTTTGCTCTTCCCCTGCCTCCCATCCTCACAGCACTTACGTACGTATCTGTAAGCTCATTACGGGCAGAGAATGTCTAATTATTGTTATACTCTCCCAAGTGCTTAGTACAGTGCTCTACACCCAGTAAGCACTCAAATACTACTGAATGAATGAACAAATACCATTAAAGAAAAATGGAGGTCTGAATGACCCATGTAGATGACTTTTTTTTTTTCTTCTGCCCCCTTTCTAGGCTTGGCTCCACGACTGGCTTTTTCTTCAAATCAATCCTATTTCTACTCTCTGGTCCAAGCTTGTATCTTACCATGAATAGGCCATTGCATTAATCTCCTCACTACTTGGAGGTCTCCAGCCACAACACACTTCAGCCCATGTTCCGTGCTGCTGCACAAATCATCTTCCAGCAGTGTCATTTGGTATTGAGCATCCCCCTCCTTGAAAACTGCCAATGGTTCTCCATTTCCCTCTCCATCACGAAGAAACTTCTTGTTATTGGCTTCAAGGCTCCCTCCCAGCTCTTTCCATTTTACTCATAGACTCACACCTTTCATATCTCCCAAGATCACCTTGTAATTAGAACTTGCTATTGATCTTTGCTCTTCCAAAACCTTGCTACTACTGCTCTTCCAGGCTAAAATTTGTTCCTCATCCAACTATGCACTATGCACTCCAATTTATAAAACCTTCCTAAAACCCACTTCCTGCATGAAAACTTCTCTTAATAATTCAAATACCCCTGTTGGGTGAACCCAATATCCACTCTTAGATTAGGAGGGAGGTGGGTGGCATGTATGATCAGAAAGAGCACGGGCTTGGGAGTCAGAGGTCATGGGTTTGAATCCTGGCTCTGCCACCTGTCAGCTGTGTGACTGTGGGCAAGTCACTTAACTTCTCTGTGTCTGTTACCTCATCTGTAAAATGGGGATGAAGACTGTGAGCCTCACATGGGATGACCTGATTACCCTGTATCTACCCAGTGCTTAGAACAGTGTTCTGCTCATAGTAAACGCTTAACAAATACCAACATTACTATTAAGAGGTGTAAGAGGGTGTCCAACTGATTACCAGTTCAATAGGACCACTCTTTGGCTCATTTTTCTTAGCTTGGTAGAGTCCTGCCATCCATTCTTCTCTTGTTATAAAAAACCTCTTGGATCTGGGTTCGAACTAGGCCATTTTAGGCCATCCAAGATTCAGAATGGGACTGGGTCCCTATGGGGATTCAGTTTCAATTATAGTGATCACAAGAAACTTAGGTAGCCATGTAGTTTTTCTAGGGCTATAATCCCAAACCTTTGTGGGGAGTTAAGATCTGGCTCATCTCCCAGGATTCTTCAGCACCAGAGTTATTGGTGGGGAGGGGGTTGGAGTCTATTGGTTCTAGGGAGTGAGTCCTTGCTCCTTTAAGTTGACCTGAGCGATTTTTTTCCCTGAGCCAGATCAGCCTAAAGTCACAAAGAGGGAAATAAGGGACCCAGAATGTATCTGTTCCCACTTCTCCTGTCCCTGTTGTCCCTTTTCCTTTCTCCTCCAAGAACTCTTCCCTGACTAAACCTTCCTTTCTTCTCCCTCTCACTTCTCCAGTGCCCTGACTTGCTCCCTTTATTCATTCCCCTCCCAACCCCACAGCACTTATGAACATATTTGTAATTTATTTATATTAACATCTGTCTCTTCTTCACTCCATCTTTAGACAATCAGCTCATTTTGGGCAGGGAATGTGTCTGTTTATTGTTAGACTGTACTCTCCAAAATGTTCTGTACACAGTACGTGCTCAATAAATAAGATTGAATGAATTTAATGGGGAGGAGTGTGCATGTTCTACAGCTCTGTCCTTTCAGCCTGACCTCTGTGCAGCTGTGACTGAAAAGGCTTATAAATGACTGAGAGCTCCTTCCACATTGGGCCCTTGTAAAGATCAGCCTAGGCTAAACTGTCATATCTATTATCTGCACTATCTGGTGATGATTTCTATTCTGCCCCTTTAGTGGGGAGAAATGCCACTGTGGGCCGCCCCAAACCCAGCTGGTCTGTGAGCTGCTGCAATCCTCAGTTAGGTCTCGTGATCTGAGATTGCTCTTCACTGTGGCTTTAAGAGATTTCTTCTGCCCTCCTCACTGATGGTCCCCACCAAACCTCAGCCCACTGCTGGGGAATCCACTCCTCCAGGATTGGGCCTACATACTTTGGTCAGATATGGTCTGGGTGCAAAGGAACTTTAACAGATGGGGGAGAGGAAGCAGAACCCAGGAATAGTGGGCCTTGGGCCTCCATGGATTAGACCCGAGGCCTGTTTAGGATGGAATTTAAAATTGGCCTGTTAAACTGGGGACCAGGTTATGTAGGATTCTGCTTGACTCTGATGTATAAAGCCTTTGAGCCGTGTCTTGCTCTATCTAGATAAGTGAGAGTTATTGCTGAGCAAAGGCTCGACCAGTAAGTCAACATTACTCTCCCTGTCTCATAAACGAGGCCGCACACAGAAATGGGTATAGTGCCATGTTTGAGTCCAACAGCAAGCAAACTATAATTTGTTCAAAACAGAGCTGAAAACTCATTTTCCCTTGACTCCAGCTCCTAAATTACAGCTGTGGGATAGAGTGAGCTAGTTTGTGGGAATTGCTGAAAGGGAGACCTGGGAGGGATCTTGAGAGGTCATCTTATCCATTCTCCTGCCTTTGAGCAGGACCATCACTAGACCATACTGAGTCGACGGTGATCAAACCTGCATCTGATGGCTACAAGAAAAAGGCTGAATGAGGAGATGGGAAGGAGATCATTTCGAAGGTTCTGTAGATTCTGTAATCTGGTGTTTTAAGATGTTTAGCTGTGAAGACGTCATTCGGTCTTCATTCAATTCAATCATATTTATTGAGTGCTTATTATGTGCAGAGTACTGAACTAAGTCCTTGGGAGAGTACAATGCAACAATAAACAGACACAATCCCTGCCCACAACAAGCTTACAGTTGGTGGTGGGGGCTAGGTGGGCAGGGATAGATATTTAATATAAATAAATTACAGATTTGTATATAAGTGCTGTGGGGCTGAGAGGGGAGAGAAAGTTAAGGCAAAGCAGAAGGGAGTGGGAGAAAAGGAAAGGGGGGCTTAAGGAAGGCCTCTTGGAGATGTTCCTTCAATAAGCCTTTGAATGGTGGGAGAGAAATTGGATTTGAGGAGGGAGAGCATTATGCCAGCAGCAGGGTGTGGGCAAGGGTTCGCGGGGAGATAGATATAAAGGCACAGTGAAAAGATTAGCATGAGGAGGGAAGTGTGTGGACTGGGTTGTAGTAGGAGAGTAGCAAGTTGAGGAATGAGGGGGTAAGGTGATTGAGTGCTTTGAAGCCAGTGATGAGCTTTTGTTTGAGGCAGAGGTGGATGGGACACCACAGAAGTTTTTCAAAGAGTGGGGAAATATGCCTGACATTTTTGTAGAAAAATGATCTGGTTAGCAGAGTGACGTATGGACTGGACTGTGGAGAGACAGGAGGCTGGGAGGTCAGCAAGGAGGACAGCAAGGAGGCTGCTGTAGTAATTCAGTCAGGATAGGATGAATTATTGGATTAACATGATAGCAGTTTGGATGGAGAATAAAGGGTGGATTTTAGGGATGTTGTGAAGGTGGGACCAATAGGATTTAGTGATGTATTGAATATATGGATTGAATGAGGGAGATGATTCAAGGATAATGCCAAGGTTGTGGGCTTATGACACAGAAAGGATGGTGCCATCTTCTGTGATGGGTAAGTCAGAGGAAGGGCAGGGTTTGGGTGGGAAGATAAGGAGTTCTGTTTTGGACATGTTAACCTTGAGGTGATTCGGAGGGGACATCCAAGAAGAGTGGTCTTGAAAGCAATGCAAGACTGCAGAGAGGGAGAGAGATCAGGGTTGAAGATGTAGATTTGGTAATCATCTGCATGGTGGTGGTAGTTGAAGCCATGGCTAGTCTATTCTCCAAGGCAGTAGGGTAGATGGAGAATAGAAGGGAACCAGAACTGAACCTTAAGGGACCCCCACAGTTAAGGGATAGGAGGCAGAAAAGGAGCCTGTGAAGGAGACTGAGAATGAACGGCCAAAGAGATGAGGAGATCCAGGAGAGGACAGTGTCACTGAAGCCAGGATTGCAAGTTTCCAGGAGAAAGGGGTGGTCAGTAGCATCAAAAGCAGGTGAGAGCTCAAGGAAGATTAGGATAGAGTAGAGGCTGCTGGATTTGGGAAGAAAAAGATCACTGGTGACCTCTGAGAAGGAAGTTTCTGTGGAGTGAAAGGGATGGAAGCCAGATTGGAGGGGATCAAGGAGAGAATTGGAGGAGAGTAATTTAAGACAATTCACTTAAGATTGGAAAAGAATGGTAGGAAGGAAATGGGGTGTTAACTGGAGGAAGAAATAGGGTAGAGGGAGGGTTTTTTTTTGGATAGGGGAGACATGGGCATGTTTGAAAGCAGTAGGAAAGAAGCCAATGGAGAGCGAACAGTTGAAGATGGCTGCTGGGAGGGAAGAAGGGAAGGGGCAACTGTTTTGTTTAGGTGTGAAGGAATGGGGTCAGGTGGGCAGGTGGTGGAGGTGGATTTTGAGAGGAAGCAGGAGATCTCCTTGAGAGATGCTGCTGGGTAGGATGGGAGGGTTGAAGAAGGGGCAGGAGGAGGGAGGGACTGAGGACAGGCAGGAGAATTTGTAGGGGGTTCATGCCTTTAGAGTGTCAATTTTCTTAATAAAGTAGGTGGCCAGGTCACTGGTGGGACGGGGGATGGTGCGGGGATGGAGCCTAAGGAGGGAGGTACCAGGCAGATTTCAGATTTCTTCCTATTCCTCCTCTTCATGCTACTGCTACTGCCACTTCTACTAATGATAATAATGTTAGCATTTATTAAGTGCTCATTATATGCCAAGGCTTATACTAAGTGCTGTACTAAACCTTCATTTCCTTTTCTCCCATTCCCTCAGCATCTCCCTGATTTGCTACCATTAGTCAACCCTCCCTCAGCCCCATAACACTTATGTACATTTCTGTAATTTATTTGTATATTAATGTCTATCTCCCCCTCTAGACTGGAAGCTCAGTGTGGGCAGGAAATGTCTATCAACTCTGTTTTTTTTTGATACTCCCCAAGCGCTTAGTATAGTGCTCTGCACACAATAAGTGCTCAATGTAATTGACTTCTGGGGTAGATGCAATATAATTAGTGTTATGTTCTTTTAAAAATGGTATTAAGCACTTATTATGTGCCAGGCACTGTGCTACGTACTGGGATAGATTCAAGATAATCAGGGTGGAACCAAGTCCTTGCTCCACACAGGCCTCACAACTTGAATCCTCATTTCACAAAAGAGATAACTGAGGCACAGAGATGTTAAACAACTTGCCCAAGGTCACAAAGCAGACAAGTGGTGGAATCAAAATTAGAACCCAGTTCCCCTGCCTTCCAACACATGCTTTTTCCACTCAGCCATGCTGCTTCTCAGGTTGGACACAGTCCTGATCCCACATGGGGCTCACAGTTTAAGGAGGGAGAACAGGTATTTAATCCCAATTTTACAGATGAGGAAATTGAGGCACATAAATTCAGTGACTTTTCCAAAGTCACATAGCAGAGAAACTCTTCCTGGCTTCTCTGCAGGTTGAGAACGGTGCTTGGCACATAGTAGGTACTTAATAAATATCATTATTACTATTATTATTTTACCCAACTGAGAGGGAGAGAGAGAGTGACCTATACTAGGGGAAATAGTTTGGGCTTTCTCAATCAATCATATCTATTAAGTGCTTACCTTGTGCAGAGCACAGTACTAAGTGCTTGGGAGAGTAAAATACAACAGAATGAGCAGATGTGTTCCCTGCCCATAACAAATGTATAGTCTAGACTAAACTCTCAATCAGTTAGTTGTATTTATTGAGTGCTTACTGTGTACAGAGTACTGTACTAAGCATTTGGGAGAGTACGATACAACAGAATTGACATATATGTTCCCTGCCCATAAGTTTGCAGTCAGAAGACTTTAGTGGAACATTCTAGACTAACTCTTACATAGCCAGGGCCACTGGGAGACAAATTTAAGTCATTCAATCCATCAATTAATCAATAATATTTAATGAGCTCTTATTCTTTTCAGAGCACTCCACAAAGCACTGGGTAAGTGCAGTAAAGTTAGTAGACATGACTTCTGCATACAAGGTGTTTATCCACTCAAGAACCTCCAGCTTCAAAGCACTTGATCACTTTTCCCCCTCTTACCTCACCTTGCTTCTCTCCTACTACAACCCAGACCTTACACTTGGCTCCTCAAATACCAGTCTTCTCAGTGTACCTCGATCTCCTCTATCTAGCCATTGACCTCTCACCTACATCCTGCCTTTGACCTGTAACTCCTTCGCTCTCCATATCTGACCAATACTCTCCCCACCTTCAAAGCCTTATTGAAGATACATCTCCTGCAAGAGGCCTTCCTTAATTAAGCCATCCTTTCCTCTTCTCCCACTCCCTTCTGTGTTGCCTTGACTTGCTCCCTTTATAAATCCCCCATCCTAGCACCAAAGCACTTATGTACACATCTGTAATTTTATTTATCGATATTTATGTTTGTCTCCCCCTCTAGACTGTGAGCTTATTCTAGGCAGGGAATATATCCATTATATTGTTATATTTTACTCTCCCAAGCACTTAGTTCAGTGCCCTCCACTCAGTAAATACAATTGACTGCCCTGAAAGGGAGACATGCACTTGACTAAATTATAGGAGGAAGTACTAGAGTAGAAAACATACATACATAACTGCTATGGGATAGGATTCACTAAGAACCCGAGTATTGGAAGTGTCTATTTGGCCGTAAGAGGGATGTAAAGTGTGGAGATTAGAAGTTAATTGGGAAAGCCCTCCTGGAGAAGGTGTAATTTTGAAAGGTCTTTGAAGATGGGGAGACCACTGATCTGTTGGATGAGAAGAGGGATTTAGTTACAGGCAGGGGCATGCAATGGGAGTGGTGCAAGCAGGGCATCATCTGAAGGAGGGTTTGCGTGCTGGGATGAGGTCAGAAGAGAGTGGGTAAGTAGAGGAAGGAGAGTTGATTGAGGGCTTTAAGGTGACAGTCTGGAGTTTTGACCTGCTGAGTGGAGGAATGGGAAACCATGGGAGATTTTTGAGGAGGTTTTTGGGGAGTGGGGGGCGTGTTTACAGATGAGGTTTTAGAAAGAAGATCAAGGCAGTAGAATGAAGTATGGAATGGAGCAGGGAGAGGTTGAAAGAAGGGAGATCAGCAAGGAGACTGATGCAGTAGACAAGGAGGAGTCTGACAGGCTCCTGGAAAAACACTGCAGGGAGGCTGTCTGAATAGCGAGATGGACTCAGGACATTTTATGGAGGAAGAACTGGAGGATTTGATGATAGAGTGAATATGAGAGTTGAAAGAGAGGAAGGAGTCTGGAGTCCAAAGAGAATTCCAAGGATATAGTGATGGGGAGGATGCTGATATTGTCAGCATTGAGAAGCAGCATGGCCTTGTGGATAGAGCAGGGGCCTGGGTTCTAATCCTGGATCCACCATTGTATGCTGCGTGACCTTGGGTAATTCATTTTACTTCTCTGTGCCTGTTACCTCATCTGTAAAATGGGGATTAAGACTGTGAACCCCATGCGGAACATAAACTGTTTCCAAGCTGATTGGCTACCCCAGTGCTTAATATAGTAAGGTACATACTATACTGGTACATAATAAGTCCTTAACAAATACTATTTAAAAAAGGATGGAAAAGTTAGGGACTTGGGAGGGGAAGATGAGTTCAATTTTCACATGTTGATCTTATAATACCAGTTATACTTCTGAAGTTGGGTCCTATAGGGGTGGTAACTCCAAGGATTGGCGGTGTCTTGTATGAGAATAACAGTAATGATGCTATGCACCAAATGAGCCCTGGGATAGATGTAGGGTAAGTTGACTGACTACAGCTCTTGTCTCATTCTGAGTTCACAACTGAAAAGTTAGGGAGGGCAGATACCATCCTCATTTCGGGGTGAGGTAAGTGTGTGCACTGATCCCTGACAATGCTAAGAACAGTGACAACAAGGCATAGATCCAGTCCCATCCACTGCCATGAGAACAATCTGGGGTAGACCTGCAGAAGTTCATTTACAGTTCCAAGAATCAATCAATCATGGTATTTGTTGAGTGCTTACTGTATGCATAGCACTGTACTAAGCACTTGGGAAAGTATAATATAACTGAATTGGTAGACATGTTCCCTGCCTACAACCCAAGAAATGCTTAATATAACTCTTTTCTTGATAAGGAGCTACAGAGAGGTCATCTCTTTTTCCTGGGACTCATCATCTCCTCATCCTTCTACTCCCTATCCCTTGCTAAAAGGGGACATTCCTCTTTCAGTCATTCTCCAGTGGGGATTGTGAAGGCAGATCAAAGTAGTTGCATGAGGAATCCTAGCAGAAAGGCAATACATGAAAGCAAAGCATGGTTAAATTAGTAAGGAGTGGTAGAAAATAAAGGACATTTCAAAGAATATTACCATACAACTTTACTATTGCTTAGAGAATTCAGACAGGCTACTTTGCAGACTTAAATAATCCAGGGATGAAAGGTGCTATATAAATGCAAAATATTATTATTATTGTTATTATTGAGTGATAGAAAAGGAAGGGCATTTCAAAGAATGTTTCAGTAAAATACAATTTGATTTTGCACAGAGTTCAAGGAGAAAAAAAGCTGCTTTATAGACTTAATAGTTATGGAGCAATGATAAAATAAATAATACTGATATGGTATTAAAATGAATAATACAGAAAGAGGACTTGAATAAATAATAGAAGAGAAAAGAAGAGAAATTAAGTTCCTTGCAGAAACACACACACACACACAAAACCAACAAACCTAAAGATGTGATTTTGAGTGATATTTGAAATGGAATGAAGGGCCCTTGAGACTGGGTGATTGTAGAAATGACGGCAACCAGATTTTCACTGGGAAAATCTGGGCATGGGTAGCTTGAGGTGTTTATAGAGTTCGAATTTTTGCTCCACCAGTAGCTTATGTGTGGTGATGATAGGATGTTGTACCTTGGGTCAGATCTGTAGTAGAGGTAGAAATCACTGACAATACGTGGATTGGGATTAGACAGGATCTGTATCCAAAGGGTAGAAGTGCAGAAGTCAGACCTTAAATGTGCAAAGTACAGGCAGTGATGGTTCTTTTAGGCTTCCTAGCCATATTTTTTCCAAATTAAAATTGCTGGCATTTCAATCCTACACTTCTCTAAATATAAGTCGTTTGTCTAGCAGAACTTTTGCCATGTTTGCCAACTCATGGCACTGCAGAGGGTGGGGAGGAGTGAGGGAAAGGGCTCTTCTGATCCTGCACTCAGGGTTCTCGGATGAAAAGAATGGCCGGGGTCCATTCAAGTCCTCCGTGCCCACCTCCAGATCCCTATACCAGCAGGTGGTTCCTTCCACAACCAGACAACCAATTCCCATCACTGGTTACCGTACTGTTGATGGTAAGAATGAACCATCATCTGGTTAGATATTGGGTGGCTTGGGGATGACAGAGTGTTCGAGAAGAATGGGGGTGGGGCTAAGGGACATCCCCGGGTCCCAGAGAAGCTGGACAGTCAGCAAATTTATATTGGCCAGTTTGGTTCTCAGCTGGTCACTCTCATGTCAACAGTAATAATAAAAATAGCACTTACTAAGCACTTAATATGTGCTAAGCAGTGCTCTAAGCCCTGGGGTAGATACAAGTTAATCAGGTTGGACACAATCTCTTTCCCACATGGGGCTCACAATCTTAATCCCCATTTTACAGATGAGGTAACTGAGGTCCAGAGAAGGTAAATGACTTGCCCAAGGTCTCATGTCTGCTGTAAATGATTTGCCCAAGGTCACACGGCAGACATTTGACAGAACTGAAATAGGAACCCAGATCATTCTGACTCCAAGGCCCATATTCTAACCACTAAGCTGCTTACAGAACCACTTCAATTTCTACTTCAAAATTTATGCCCTGATCCTCCCTCCCACTACAGCACTCTGCTGCTGCAATTGGGCTGCTAAAATGGAATCTGGGAGGAGAATTCAACTGCTCCCAGAGCTAGTGAGGTGGTCAGGGATTTCTCCAGAGAATCAGTCCATCAATCGATCGATGGTCTTTGTTGCATACTTACTGTGTACATAGCACTGTGCTAAGCACGTGGAAGAGTGCAGTATAATCAATCCATCAGTCAACACTTGTATTTATTGAGCACTTACTGTGTGCAGAGCACTATATCAGAGAAACAGTGTGGCGGAGTGGATAGCTTACACACCTGAGAGTCAGAATGTCGGGAGTTCCAAACCCAGCTCTGCCACTTTGCTGCATAATGTTGGGCAAGTCACTTAACTTCTCTGTGCCTCAGTTACCTCATCTGTTAAATGGGGGTTGAGACCATGAGCCCCATGTGGGACATGAGCTGTCTCCAACATGATTAACTTGAATCTATTCTAGAGCTTATCATGGCTCAGTGGAAGGAGCCTGGGCTTCTGAGTCAGAGGTCATGGGTTCGACTCTCGGCTCTGCCACTTGTCAGCTGTGTGACCGTGGGCAAGTCACTTCACTTCTCTGTGCCTGTTACCTCATCTGTAAAATGGGGATTAAGACTGTGAGCCCCACATGGGACAAACTGATTCCCCTGTGTCTACCCCAGTGCTTAGAACAGTGCTCTGCACATAGTAATCGCTTAACAAATACCAACATTATTATAATGAGAGAATTCTGGGCCATCAGCTGTAGCAGTCACTATGCATCATGCAGATTCCAGGACCAATCAAAAGATTCCTCATTGAACCCCTGCCTTGTCTTCCAAGCCTGACCCAGGATCTTCCATCCCCACTATGTTGAATTGTGACACAAAGCACATCACATATCCCTCTGTTGTTACTTTGAAATCCAGAAACAAAGTTACCTCATTAAACTACATTTATTCTTTTCAGCCACTTCATAGGTGAACTTCACTGTCAGTAGCTCTTTCTTTGAATATGAAGAACAATTACATACATAAATGTTGAGGTTGGGCACACGTCAGTGCAGGGAGTAAACCAAAATGGATAGGAACTCAACTCCAGTTTTTTCCCCAGCAGTTGGGTAAACTTTTTCTGATTTCTCCCAATGAGGCAACACCCTCTCGCCATCCCTCATGGCAGCTTCCTGGTTGTTGTTGTTGTTGTTTTTTCCACCTCTGGTAGACATCCACAAATCCTAAAATTGGCAGTGGGGTTTCTGTGACTTGGAATTAATCATGGTAAACTTTCTGGAAGAGGTGTGAAATTAGATGAGTTTTGAAGATGGGGCTGTCTGTGGTTTGGCAGATTTGGGGTGAGGGAATCTAGGCTGGAGAAGGTAGAGGGAAGGGGGAGGGAGAAGAGAGAGAGGTACAGTGAGCAGGTGAGCTTGAGAAGAGCGAGGTGGGTGAGCAGGATAGTAGTGGGCAAGATAACTTGTATGGATGTAGGGGGTTACTTTTGGAAATCCTTGAAGCCTTGAGTTTTTTCTTGATATGGAGGGAGATGGATAACTACTGCAAGCTTCTCAGAAGTGGAGAGACCCATGCCATGAACCACTTAAGAATTTCACCCTTGCAGAGCTCAACAAAGTGTTTACTGAGTGCCTATTGCACGCAGAACACTGCTTAAATTGTCAGGAACATGGAAAGTAAAAGCCCAGATTTCTGCCTCTGAGGGCCATATGATCTAATGGAAAATGCAAGCAGGCACAAATTGCCCAAAGCAGTAGTAATAGTAATAGTATTTATTAAGGTGCTTACTGTGTGCAGAGCACTGAACTCAGCCTTGGGTGACACTCACAGCTATTCTCTAAGCTCTTTAATGAATGCTTAAAGGTGTCCCATGGGGAAAGAAGCTTCAAACAACAAAACTCCTTTCCTGGAAGGTTTTAACAACAAAGTGGATCCTGATCCATCTGGGAGGAGAACAACCTGGAGTCAGTTTGGGTGTGAAGACTTGGCCTGTGACAGATTGGTTTTGGGAACCAGGTGTTCTGAATCCCATCTTGGTCTCTTACCACCATGAACAACATCATCATCATCACCAAAAAGACTAGCACCATCAATAGCATTTACTGAGAGCCTATTACATGTAGACCTCTGTTTAAGGTGTTTGGGAGCCTATCAATCTATCAATCATTTATTGAGCGCTTATTGTGTTCAGTGCACTTTACTAAGTCCTGGGAAGAGTACAATATAACAGGATTGCTAAATGCATTCCCTGTCCACACTGAGTTTACAAGCTAATGTGGGAGACAGACATTAATATAAATAAATAAATGAAAGATATATATATATATTCACTGTGGGGATATGTACATATCAGCTGTGGAGGTGAGTGAGGGTGAATAAAGGGTGCCAATCCAATTGCAAGGGTGACACAGAAAGAAGTGGGAGAAGTGAAAATGTGTGACTAGTCGTGAAAGGCCTCTTGGTAGAGTTGTCCTTTCTAAATAAATCTTTGAATGTGAGGAAAGTGATCATCTGTAGGAAAGGAAGAGGGAAGGTGTTCCAGACCAGAGGCAGGATATAGATGAAGGGTCAGAGGTGAGATAGATAAGATCAAGGAACAGTGAGTAGGTTGGCATTAGTGGAGCCAAGTGGGTGAGCTGGGATGTAGGAGGAAAGTTGGCAAGGGGCAAGGAAAACAGAATGTGCTCTTCTGCTCCAAAGCCGCCTTCTACAGTGAATATCAACAACTCTCTAGAAGCATACTATTTCCCAGACCAAGAATGGGGTTGGGGGTCAATGGTGTAATGACCAAGGAGGTGGGAAACCAGCACTGGGATGGGTTGGGGGAAGAGAAGATGATGTGATGCTACCAGAAAGGTGATAAATTTAGCATTTGGGGGAGGGTTGATGGTGTGACACGCCTGAATAGACGGCCTACGTGTCCACATAGTAGTTGTCTGCAACCTAAAGGGGAAACAAATTACCTATACATGGAATGGGGGAAAGTCAAATCACCACTCTCTGCCCTCTTTTTCTGACACTCTTCTGAAAGGAAAAAGCAAGGTCAACATTTCTTCAGAACAATGATGCAGGAAGTTATATTCATAAGAGGGATTCCTGAGAAGACGGAGGAAAAGCCCAGCTCAACACAAGGATTTTTGAATCTGTTGTATCTTAGGGCTCACAGGATATTGACGTAGCCATTTTTGGCAGGGCAGCCCTGGGCTACAGCCAGCCAGCTGTACAAAATGCCCTCACTGGCTTCACCTGGGCCGAAAAGATATGTGGGATCAGATCTGACATTACATAAGGTTGGAAGGCATTAAAAGAAAAAAAAGAATAATATAAATGGAAAAAAAAAGGGCAAAGTTTTATTGTCAGCTGCTCCTGTCACCTTCTGAAACCATAGTCATATATAAGAAATATGTGACATACTAATAGGAAGTAATTTACCCAAGGATGTTTTTGTGCCTTGAATTGCCTTCAACATTTCTGCTTTGAAAACTTTGCAAGTGTATATGCATCAGAGCCGATATTGTGCCTCTGAAAGTTCCCAATTTGTGTGCGATGTGACTTTTATAATGCTATTAAGCTCATCTCAGGAAAAGCACTATGGGAAACAGTGATACATGAGATCCCAAGGAGGCTGCAAAGAAAGAAAGACCCACAACAGAAACTTATAAGTGACATGATTTTATGAATTCTCTTTAACTTAGTCCCACCATTCTGCTGTTCATTAAACTCCAAAATAATACCCTGGACTCTAAATCAAGGGCTTCTAAAACCAGTGGTGCTTTGCACTGTTAATACTACTGCATAGCTCAGTAGGAAAGTCTGTGATTGGTCTGGGTCCCTTAGAGACAGCATAGGCAGGTTGACTTCAATCTGTCAGTGGTATTTATTGAGAGCTTATTTTTTGCAGAGTACTGTACTAAGTTCTTGGGAGTGTACAGTACAGCAGAAAGAGCAGACAGGCTCCCTGCTCATGATGAACTTACAGTCTAGAGGATTTAGTGGAAAGACCACAGGCTTGGGACTCAGGTGACCTGGGTTCAAATCCCAACTCTGCCACTTGAATACTGTGTGACCCTGGACAAGTCACTTAGCTTCTCTGTGCCTCAGGCTTCTCACGTGGAAAATGGCAATAAAATACCTATTCTCCCTTCCCATTAGCCTTTACTTGCAATGTGGGACAGAGACTATTTCTGAGCTTCTTATATTTTATCCACCCCAGCACTTAGTATAGTCCTCTAAACCATAAGCTCACTGTGGGAATGGAACAGGTCTACGATTCTGTACTCTCCCAAGCGCTTAGTATAGTGTTCTGCACACAGTAAGTGCTCAATAAATGTGATTTATTGATTGCCTTGCCTATAGCAAGCACTTAACAAAGACCGCAATTATTACAATTTGAGCACCCTTGGCCCTCTAGGGTGAAAAGTTGTTTTTCTATAGGCGATGCTATGTTCTTACAAATTCTGTTATTTTTATTTCTATTTTGAGATCTTTGGCCTCAAAAACATAGGATAAATATAGTTTTTCAGTGCAATCCTGAGGCTGCAGATTTGTCTCTGATGGACTGTTAGTAGCAACAGCAGGCATGGTATTTATTGATCACTGGCTGAGTGCAATATACTGTACCTAGCTCTTGGGAAGAATGAAAGGATCACAGGTTCCTTGTCTACAGGTAATTTACACTCTAAAGGGAGAAACAGATATAGATATATTGAATATACAGATATGCACAAGGGCTGAGGATGGGCATATATAAAGAAATAAATAAGTACTTAAATGCAAGAGGTGACTGAATGATCACTGATTCCCAGGCCCGTGCTCTTTCCACTGGATGATTAATAAGAATTGAGGTAATGATAATTAGTTGGGGAAAACTTGTTAGAGGAGGTGGAATTTTAGGAATACCTTGGCAGTTGGGAGGCCTGAAATCTGGCAGATTTGGGAGCGAAGGGAGTTTTAGGGGTTGCTGGAAAGAGTTTGGGTCCAGAAGTCAGAGCACTTGGGTTCTAATCTCAACTCTGCCCCTTCCCAGTTGCATGATTGTGGACAAGTCACTTAACTTTTCTGTGCTTTGGTTTCCTCATCTGTAAAATGAAGATGAAATACCTGTTCTCCAAACATTCATAAATGTCATAAAACTATTCTCCAAGAATTCATAAAACCTGTTCTCAACTGTTATTTGAGTGCTTACTATATACAGCATAATAATAATAACTGTGGTATTAAGTGGTTACTATGTGCCAAGCACTGTACTAAGCATGGGGGTAGGTAGAAGTTATTCGGGTCCCTCATGAGGGTCATAGTCTATGTAGGAGGGAGAGCAGGAATTGAAACCCCACTTTGCAGATGAGGGAACTGAGGCATAGAGCAGTGAAGTGACTTGCCCAAGGTCACACTGCAGGTACATAGAAGATCAGGATTAGAACCCAGGTCCTTTGACTCCCAGGCCCGTGCTCTTTTCACAGGTCACACTGTTTCTCAAAGGACTGCAATAAGCACTTGGGAGAGTATTCCATAAGAAACATGGGAGGAATGATGGTGCAGAGCATTGAAGACAAGACTAAAGAGTTTTTTCTTGATTCAGAAAGAGACAGGCAACCCTTGGAGGGTTTTGAGAAGGGGGAGATGTTCTGCATAACATTTCAGGAGGAAAGTCTGGGCAGGGATGTAGAGTTAGACTATGTGGGGAGCAGAGAGAGGATAGGAGTTAACTTTCTTGGACTCCCTTGCCTCTTATGCTTTCTCTACACTGGGTCATTTGCTCAAGAATTGGAATATGAGGGTTGATGAGTTGATGAGAAAATGAGGAAAGAAGGAAATACAGTCAGAGACATCAATGGAGGAACAGAATGTTAGGGAGACATGTGAGATGTTGGGAGAAGGACCAGAGAGTTTGTATGCTGGTCTGTTCTTTGCAAAGTTTGTCCCTAGGAAGAAGAAATCAACTTTTCATTAATTTTTAATAAATAGAAATGACAAAAAATCCATTGAATAAATTATGAAATGAGAAAATTACTGAAAACTGAAATATCATGAAAACCTGAATAAATGCTTGAGCCAGCAAGTTCATTAATAAAACCCAAGCAAGGAGTACTGCTAATTGGGAACAATTCTATGGCCTAAACCAAGCATACCATACCACACCCAACCGGAGAAGCAGTATGGTCTAGTGGAAAGATCATGGGCCCGGGTGTCAGGGCACCTGGGTTCTAATCCCAGTTCTGCCACTAACTTGCTGCATGACCTTGGACAAATAACCTCTCTGGGCCTCAGTTTCCTCATCTGTAAAATGGGAATTAATTACCTGTTCTCTCTACCACTTACCACTCTGCCGTGAGACCAGATTAACTTGTATCTATTTTAGTACTTAATACAATTCTTTGCACATAGTAAGCACCTAAGAAGAAATAGCATGATTATTACTATTATTATCACAAAGCTGCCATGCATTAAACCTTCCAATCACCTTGGCTTGGAGGCTGAATATATGACAAGTGGGGCTGATTTGCCATAGTGGACCACTGGTTGTCATAATGGAATTTGACCCTCCCGATTGGCAAGAGCCATGTTTATCCAGTTGGACGCATCATTCTTTTATTCAATTGAATTTATTGAGCACTTACTGTGTGCAGAGCACTGTACTAAATGCTTGGAAATCACAGTGAAAGAGTAGTTTATTCTCCCCATCCCTCCCCTGGGAACACTAGTGCTTAGAACAGTGCTTGCCACATAGTAGGCACTTAACAGGTAGTAATAATAATAATGATATTTAAGTGCTTACTGTGTGCCAAGCACTACCATAATTATTATTAATGAGGAATCTTACAGAGAATGTAAGGAAGGGAAAACAGTACCATTCAGTGAATTTCCAAAGCAGTGTAACAGAATCAGGATGATAATGATAACTGTAGCATTAGTTAAGCACTTACAGCAGGCCAAACACTGTACTAAGGTTTGGGCTCTGCACAAGACAATCAGGTCTAAACCAGTCCCCTTCCCAACATGGGTTTCACAGTCTATGAGAGAGGGTTGAATCCTCACTGTACAGAGGAGGAAAACGAGACACAGAAAAGGTCACACAGCAGGCAAGGGGCAGAACTGAGATTAGAGCCCAAGTCTGCTGATGCCCAGATTTGGGCTCTTTCCAGTAGGCCATGATGTATCTATGCACAACAGGGAGAAATTAGCATGTTGGCACCCAGTCATTGCTCTGTTTTCCACTTGATGAGAGTGGGCGAGTAGAGGTCTGCCATCCCCTAGCACTATCATTCCTTTTTATAAAGGTATTTGTTAAGGACTTTCTAAAATGCCAGGCACTGTACTAAGCATTACAGTAGATAAAAGGTAGCCAGGTTGGACACCATTCCTGTCCCATATGGGGCTCACATTTTACATTTGAGGTAATTAAGGCCAAGAGAACTGAAGTGACTTGCCCAAGGTCGAACAGCAGACAAGTGGTGGAGCTGGGAATAGAACCCAGGTCCTCCAACTATAAGGCCCTTGCTCTTTAATTCCTCTGTGCAGGATTTTGGACCTCCATCATCACCTCGGTCCCCTGGGTTTGAATACCACCTCCACCACTTATCTGTTGTGATTTGTTCAACCTTGAACATATTTAGCTAGATTTATTGTTCCTCAGTTTTCTCAACCATTAAAATGGCAATTAAATACGTTTTCCTTTTTCCCCACCTGCCATTAAACTTGGGCAAGTCTCTTCACCTTTTTATGCTTCAGTTTTCTCATCTGTGAAAAGGGGAATTCAGTGCCTGCTATTCTTCCGCTTTGGGCTGTGAGCCAGATGTGGGGTGAGAACTGTGTCCAACCTGAATATTTTGTACCTACCTCAGTACTTAGTGCAGTGTTTATTAATTGATTAATGATCAATAAATCATATTCACTCAGCATGTACTGTGTGCAGAGCACTGTACTAAACATTTGGGAGAGTAGAATATAACAATATAATAGACACATTTTCTGTCAATGAGGTATGTAGTCCAGAGGGAGATTGTAGTCTATTCTTATTTTTAAATCTTTATTAATGGGAGACTCCATTTATTTGTCTAAGGAGCTACAGACTCCAGGCTTGTCACCTCAAATTTTTCTTCCCTCTTCCTAGGACAGTGAAGTACATAACTTAAGCAAAGTGCTCTGGGTCCAAGCTTGGGTGTAATTACAGCCCTGGATGGAAGCCCCAGAGAGTTTCAATTCTATCAATCATTCAATCAGTTGTATTTATTGAGTGCTTACCGTACGCTGAGCACTGGACTAAGTGCATGGAAGATAGTCTTACAACAGAGTTGGTGAACACATTTCTTGTCCACAAGGACCTTACAGTCTATCCCAGTCTGCGACTGATTGAGGTTTTGGGTCCATGGGTGACCTCATCTGTTCTTTTAAAATATTTAAAAATGGAGTAATTTCATCTAACCCCTGTAGATGTTCACTGAAAATCAATTATGGGTCAAAAGCTATTTGAAAGTTGGGGATGTATCCCATTATATAAACTCGATGCACAGTTTCATGAAGACAGGCTATCTGATGGTGCAGAAAAGGGTATTTTTAGAAGGGAAATGGTGCAGGGGCTGCTGGGGCGGGGGGGGAGTTATAAATATTTGTTGCATAAAAAATGTCCTGGTTTGAATTGTGCAGAGCAAAATATCATTTGTTTCTAGTGAAATTCACTGTTTGGAAATGAATTAGTTTACATTGAATATGTGATGGTTCAGAGAAAGGGATATTAACCTAATTTGCATTTCTTTGAACTGAAATAAATTATTGCTACATTTGCATTAGTTTGGTCAACTGGATATGATTGGAGCAAACACATAACAGGATAGGATGAGGAATGCATTGGTTTAGAAAAGTAGCTACTGGAGTTCTCCAAACAATAACAGAAAAAAAAATCTGTGTTGGTTCACCTTGCATTCTGTTCTCTTTATAATAATGTATTCACTGGGCTGGGTTCCTCTCCAATTCGGTAGTGGCAGGTTGCATCCTTTCAAACTCTGGTAGCTCGCTGCATATGTATCCACCTCAGTGGAAAAAATGGATTTGGTCCAGAGGGAAAAAAAACCCCAAAAAACTTGAAACACACACATATCTGGCCACCCTGACCTTGGTCATGAGGGGAAATATAATCCCAAGGATTAAGTCAGAAATGTGAACTAAAACAGGTAAAGGTGAGGGTGGGCTGGGGGCCCAGCAACAAGTTGTGTGTCAATCAGTGGTATTATTGAGCAGTCACTGTGTGCAGAGCACTGTACTAAGCATTTGGGAGAGTCTAACAGAGTTGGTAGCCACATTCTTGCCCACAGTGAGCTTTAAAGACTAGAGGGGGAGGCATACACTAATAGAAATAATCCATCAATTGATGGTATTTACTGAACACTTCCCATGTGCATAGCACTGTACTTAGTATTTAGGAGAGTACAACAGAGTTGGCAGCCACTCTCCCTGCCCACAACAAGCTTACAGTCTAGAACGGGAATCAGGCATTAATAGAAATGAGCCATCAATCAGTGGTATTATTGAGCAGTTGTGATGTGCAGAGCACTGTACTAAGAGTTTGGGAAAGTACAATACAACAGAGATGGTAGCCATGTTTCTGCCAACAGCAAGCTTACAGTCTAGAGGGAAAGACAGTTATTAATATAATCAGTCAAGCAATCAATGATATTGATTTAGCACTTACTGTAAGCAGAGCACTGTGCTATGTATTTGGGAGAGTACAACAGAGTTGGTAGCCACTTTCCCTGCCCACAACGAGCTTACAGTCTAGAGACAAGTTTACAGTCTAGAGTGTCATTCATTCATTCAATAGCATTTATTGAGCGCTTATTATGTGCAGAGCACTGTACTAAGTTCTTGGAATGTACAATTCGGCTACAGATAGAGACAATCCCTGCCCAGTGATGGGCTTACAGTCTATTCGGGGATGTGCTGAATGATATGTTTGCCAGTGGGGAGTGGGATCCTCATCTCCTCCTCTATCCCACCCTCAGGATGGAGGGGGGTGCCTGGGGTAGATTCCCCAGTCCCCAAGGTGGGCAGCTCCTAATATGGCCTTGTCCTTTTCTTATTCAACCTTATTTAACCCTTCCAGCCACGGTCATTTTGAAACAGGTGTTGGTTCTGTTGGGATGGTTCTCCGAAGCAGAGGTATAACTCAACCTTGATCCAAGTCTATGCTCATCTGGGGGAATTCACTATTTCTATGCACTTAGGTACATATCGTTAGATTATGCATTATAAATGATTTATTTATAACAATGTCTGTCTCCCCTTCTGAACTGTAAGTTTGCTGTGGGCAGGAAACATGTCTACCAACTCTGTTGTACTCCTCCAAGCACTTAGTACAGTGCCCTGCATGTAGTAAGCATTCAGTAAGTACAACTGATGATGACGATGATGAATTCCTCACAAACCCCCACTCTCTTTCATTCCTTGCCCATCTGACACCATAGCTCAATATATCTGTTAGGATGGATGTGCTTTTGAGCCAGGGCTGTGTTTTACTCCTCTGGAGGCCAAACACCCATCAAATGAACAGATATTGATCTTTTCCTGAGCATATCTGACACAAACTCTTCTCCCTGCACCACAGATGAGAGCTGGCTTAATGCAGGGGCTCATGGAGCTGCAGCCCTGGGTCTTTGGGCTAAGGGAGCCCCCTTCCACTCCCTCAAAGTTGAGTTGCAGTCATCAATGCAACCCCTTCTAAAAGCACCCCTTAAGTTAGGCCAGATGCAACCCACTGTATCCTCATCACTCCTTCTTCCATGGCACTCTGTTCATTGCTGGGGGCAGCGGGCAGGAGACTTGTGGGAGCTAGGTCCCTGGACCCCCTGCAGCTGACGATGCTGGTGGAGTTTCAAGTCAGGAAGGAGAGAACCTTCAGACCTGCAGGGTGAGGTGCACAGGTGAAGAAAAAAAAATTATGGTGTTTGTTAAGCGCTTACTATATGTCAAGCACTGATCTAAGAGCTGGGGTAGATACAACGCCATCAGGTTGTCGCAGGTGGGGCGCTCAGTCTTTATCCCCATTTTACAGATGAAGTAACTTAGGCACAGAGAAGTTAAGTAGCTTGCCCAAGGTCACACAGTAAACAAGTGGCGGAGACGGGATTAGAACCCACTACCTCTGACTCCCAAGCCTGCTCTTGCCACTAGGCCATGCTGTGAAAGACCTCCTGTCTTCTCTTTCCCCACTCCCCATACCATTGATTGACTGGGAGGGAACTGACCTGGGAAGAGCTGCATCAGCTGTGGCCTAGAGAAAACTCTAGTTTTGGTGGCCAGGCATGCGTATGGTCCCATCGACAATAACTAATAGCTCTATTGGAAGTGATGGAGGATTAGGAACCACTAATAGGTGCAATACCCAGGACATACATGTGAGTGATCCACTGGGTTGGGGGACACGGGCACAAGGAATCTCTTCAGTTGAACTGGGGAAACAGCTTCAGAGTTGTTGTATGCAATGTGATCTAGTGATACTATGCATCACTTTGGGGCCTGGAAAAATTTATTAGCTCTGGACTCATGGAAGAGTTCACCCGTCCCTGAGTCCAAGGAAGATCTGCAAACTATGGGGTGCTTTCTGCTCAGTCATGGTATTATTGTGATAATAATGACCAGGGAACATTTCTACCAACTTTGTCATACTGTACACTCTCAAATGCTTAGTACAGGGCTCTACATACAGAGCAAACTTAGTCAACCATTCAATCAATTGTATTCATTGAGCACTTACTGTTTGCTCAGGGTTCAACAAGAGTTGACTAATGATTGACTAAGTTTGTAAGAGTTAAGAAGGAAATGACACTATCAGCTCTGTGTACCTAAGATAGAACTGAACCCCAACATCTATCAGTCGAAAACTGGCATGGCCTAGTGGATAGACCACAGGCCTGGGAAGTCAGAAGGACCTGGATTCGAATTCTGATCACTCCACTTGTCTCTGTGACCTTGAGCGAGTCACTTAATTTCCCAGTGCCTCAGTTTCAGTTACCTCATCTGCAAAATATGGATTAAGACTGTGAGTCCCATGTAGGACATGGACTGTATTCAACCAAATTGGCTTGTATCTACTCAAAGCTTAGTATAATGCCTGGTACATAGTAAATGCTAAACAGAAATCATTAAAAAAATCTATTAATGGTGTTCACTGAGCACTAACTATGTGTAGAGCATTGTTTTATATGCATGGGAGAGTAGAGTACAATTAAGTTTGTAGACATGATCCTTTACCACAAAGAACTTAGAGCCTAGTGGGGGAGAAAGACACATTGCAGATAGGGCTAAAGGGGACTTGCAGTGAGTGATCAATACATGTTGAGACCAGGACAGGGAGTCAAAATACCCTCGTTCCATTTCAGGTTCTTTAACTCTCCTTTTGTATAACACTGAGCTAATCCTTAACTGCTCTGCCCTTAATATTGTCATCTGAAAAATGGTGATTTCATTTCCTCTTTCCACTTCTAGATTGTGAGTGCTGTGAGAGCTATTGACTGCATCCATTCTGCTTCTCTGTGTCTAACCTGGCAGCTGTGTCTAACCACAACATTTTGATATGTAGGCAATGCTTAATCAATACAAACAACATCAACAGTAATTACAAAAATAATAATTGACTTGTACATAGGCCACATATGATATGAACAGCATTGCATTTCCTAACACACTTCAAAATAAATCTAGGCTACATCAGGTCTTCTCCTTACTTCCTTGTGGTCCCCATAAGAAGGAAATGAAAACAGAACACGAGCAATAACCGCACTCATCTTTGTTGCTGACCTACACAATTTCTGAGCTTGCACAAATCCATTTCCGACTGAAGGACTTGAGCTTTCATTTTCTGATGACAGATAAGAGAACAAGACAATGTTGTAGTAGTACTATTTACTAGTAGTACTATTTACTAGTAGTAGTATTTACTAAAGAAGCAGCATGGCCTAGTAGAAAGGGCATGGGACTGGGAGTCAGAAGAACTGGGTTCTAATCCCAGCTACACTGCTTACTTGCTGTGTGACTTTGGGTAAGTCACCTCACTTCTCTGTGCCTCAGGTTCCTCAGCTATAACCCAGGGACTAAATGCCTTTTCTTCCACCTACTTAGAGTGCAAGCACCCTGTGGGAAAGGGAATGTGTCTAACCTGATTATTTTATATCTACCCCGCCACTTAGTACAATCCTTGGCACCCAGTAAATGCTTAACAAATACCACAGTTAATGCTATGATGATTATGACTCAGAATCTACTTTTGCTTAACTGTGGCCCAGAAAGGTAGCCTGACCTCATATACGTTGAACTGGGAATAGCTAGACTGCCTAGGCTGTCTCAGCTCCAGAAAAAGAAGCATAATCACTGCACAGTATATTAAATTCACCTTTTATTGAATTGTATTATTGCCACACTTAGATTTCTGGTGGGTCAATCTTTGTATGATCTGTTCACTCCTCTGGACTCAGTTTTAATTTTAATTTTTTGTTGTTTGCTATGCAAGGGTACATCTAGTGTCCCTCAGCAGATATCGCCTTAGTAACCGAATGGCATGCCAAAGTCAAGGTGAGACTTACACTATTAAATATAGCTAAATACTTTTGCTGAGTCCTCACAGTGAATCAATCTGGTTTTCATTAGAGAGGGACCACTCTTAAAGAAGACCTGCATTTCTATCACACTCTTTTTTTTTCCAAACATTTTCCCATCAGTTATCTCATCTATTCTCATATATCCCATTAGGGAGGGAGGGGGTCATTCTCCCCATTTTACTGATGGAGAAACTGAAGCCCAGAGTGGTTAAGTGACTTGTCCAAGGTCATCCAGCTAATCAGAAACAATGCTGGAATTATAACAGCTGAATCTCCTAACTCTGAGTCCCACAGGCTTTCTTTCTAGACCACAAAAATGTTTGCATCTTATGTCCTAGATTGGGGAATCCATGGGAAGAAGGGCAGTATATACCTATCATTATCTTATATTCTTGGCATACTACCTCGACTTGATCTGATCTCATTAGTACGCTTGAAACCAAGGTGCTTTCCGGGGAGATAAGGGAAATTAGGGGAAGTGTTTTTTGCCCTCATGAATGATGATTAGGGAATAGGAAAACCTGTAGTGAGCTCAAAAAAGAGAAGCTTAGAATCTGATTCCAATCTCGTTTAAAACCATTACTTTTCTTTTTGAATCATAAAAAGGGTGTTTGTTAAAATGCCCTTGTGTTCACTGCCTAACTTGCAAAGTGGTAATGATAATTGTGGTATTTGTTCAATACTAACTATGGGCCAAGCACTGTACGAAGGAGAGGGTGTGGGGAGGGCGGGTGTGTGTGTGTGTGTGTGTGTACATGAGCCTGCCTGGATCCTTGGGTACCTGTTTTTGTGGGTGCATCTGTATCTGTTTTCTAAAGAATGTACTGATAATCTTCTACATGCCAAGTTCTTTGGGCTCGTGCTATGTGTCTGTACCATGGTATATGACTACCATGAATAGCTGGGGTATTTTTTGCTGGGTGTTTTATAATTACAGAACTTTCTCACCACTGATATTCTAATGAATGGGAACCCAAACACCGATCCATGCTGTCTCCACCATTGGTGACCACATTCTCTACAAACCTATTGTACAGTGTGTAATGGCGGCTTTTGTCAGCTGAATAAATATTTGCAGCGATCAATGAATATTTTTCACCAAGCACTACATTTTAGTGGAATCACTCAGCTGGAAAATGTATTTTAACCACTAGAAAGAAACCCTTTCCAGTTGCATTAAAAAAAATAGCTGTGTGCTTGTATGTGCTCGTTGTGAATGTTGGTTGGAACCTTGGGTATTGATCATGCTGAAATTGCTCAGGAAGGTTACACTGCTGGCATTATTATTTATTTTTAATTCGGGGACACAGACAGTATGAACATTAGATGTATGAGTGGATTTTTCTTTTAATCCACATTCTAAATTAGGGCTTCCCAAATTTATCTGAGATCAGAAAAAACAGATAAGACTGCCTTAGGCAGGGAAGGACACGAGGACTAGAGTTCTCTTCTCTTGGGGCCTCCCCGTGTTTAAGTGACTTGTCTACAGTTCACCCGGTGGCTGTATCTGGTCCCCTCAATTGCTCGGGCAATTCAGATGCTCAGGTCAAACGCCCTGATTATTTCGGGGGAAGATAATTTCCTTGAGGGCTGCATTATCTGGATCTCGAGATCAACCCATGGCCATAGAAAGAGGGAGAGAAGCATTTATTCATTCATTCAGTCATATTTATTGAGTGCTTACTGTGTGCAAAGCACTATACTAAGAGCTGGAAAGAGTACGATATAACAGTAAGCAAACATCCCCTGCCTGCAGTAAACTTACAGCCTAGAGAAGCAAGAGACCTCATTTTTGAATTTCAGGGCAGATTGCATTTGTGTGAACCCCATGTGGGACAGGGACTGTGTCCAACCTAATTTGCCTGTATCCACCCCAGTGTTTAGTACAGACCCTGGCACAAAGTAAGTACTTAAATATTGCAATTATTATTATTATTCTGAGGAGAGGAGGAACAGCAATAAAATAAATCCTGAATAAATTGATCCATGGTGTTGATGTAAATTTTTACTACAGGTGCTTATGCTTTCTTAAGGTACCCATTAAGTACTGCCTATGCACCAATCACCGTACAAAATATTCACATAGATGCAAGATAATTAGTTTAGACACAATCCCTTTCCCACATGGGTGGAGGCAGGTATTTAGTTCCCTTGTTTTAGATGAGGAAACTGAGACACAGAGAAGTTAAGTGAATTGGCCAAGGTCACCCATCAAGTAAGTGGCGTAGCTGGGATAGAACCCCGGTCCTCTGACTCCCAGACCTGTGCTTTTTCCACTAGGCCACACTGCTTGAATCAGTCAGTTAGTCAGTGAGTAGCGATTAAGCTGCTGTGGTGGCAAAACCTTCTTCCAGGGGCTTGGAGATGACCAAATCGAAGATGGACAAAGCAGTTGTGACAGCCAAATTTCTTTAATGATGATGATATAAGGACAATATTAATTGTGGTGATCATTAAGGGATTTTCTTGTATATGGTAAAAAGTGCTTACTATGTGCTGGGCACTGTACTAAGCACTGGGGTAGATACAAGATAATGAGGTTGAATACAGTCCGTGTCCCACATGGAGCTCACAATATTATTCCCCATTTTACAAACGAGATAAGAGGCCCAGAGAAGAGAAGTGACTTGCCCAAGGCCACATAGACTAGTGGTGGAGCCGGGAGGAGAATCCAGGTCCTTCTGACTCCCAGGCCTGTTCTCTATCCACTGAGTCACTCTGCTTCTCACACTGCTGATCACTATACTAAGCACTTGGGTCGATACAAGATAATCAGGTCAGGCACAGACCCTGTCCCACCTGGGTCTCAGAGTCTAAGTGGCTGTGAGATCTGGGCCGCTCACAAATGACACATTTTACTCATCAAGCATTTCCATCCCCTCCCGGTGAACTCAGCATCAGCTGTCAGGTCAGATGCAACAGCCACAGGGTCCTGGAACATCACCCACCCACACCACGACAGTAGTTATCACATCACTGACCAAGAGGCAGTCAGAAAAACAGGCCAGGCCAAGCAACACATAAGCCCTACAAAATGTTCCCATAATAAATATGCAGAGGTGATGGCACACAGACAGGTAGGGCAGTAGATATATAGTTGGATTTCTCTATATATGTATGTATAGATTGACTGAAATTGGTGGTAGGCCACTGCAAGTGTTTTGAACCTCTCTCTGACGCTGGGTTAAAAACACTTCTTTTTTTGCTGAGTTATCTGTTGGGTGAATTAATTTTTCTCACTTTTCTCAATCAACTGGTATTTTGGGCTGTTTTTCTTAGCTGGAAATGATTGGTGGTGGTGGAAGCCAGCAGAGATCTTTATTGCACTTGGAGGACTTGATGTTCATGTGGGTGAGAGTCAAGGCCAAGGTCAGGGAAGCATGGACCACCCCAGACCCACCCTCAGAAGGACATGGATTCTAATGCCTCTTCTGCTACTTGTCTAGTCTGTGACCTTGGGCAAGTCACTTCACTTCTCTTGTCTGTTACCTCATCTGTAAAATGGGGATTAAAACTGTGAGGTCCAGGTGGAACATGGACTGTATCTAACCTTATATCTAACCCAGCACTTAGATCAGTGCCTGGCACACAAGTTCTTAACAAATACCATAAAAAAAGAATCATTCAATGGGGCCCTGTTTTGTTGGCTGAGTTCTGCACATCCAGAAAGCAGCCCTGAACGCAAATGGGCCAGGTGAATCAGTGGCCTTAGTCTGGCCTGGGCATTGCTAAAGAGACTTGAACAGAAATTCCTCACTGCTAAGTGTCATTTTAGCTGAATTTTAATTCACAAGGAAAGACTCTTAACACACAGCACATCCAGCTCCTGCCAGGGCAGAACGCTAAGGTAGAGATGTTAAAATGATCCCTGAATATCTGGGCCTCGGTTAGTCAGCAGTTCAGTTTGAGCACCTGTGTATGGCATGTTGTGTTACAGGCTGAGGGAAGTTACAGAGGAAAACCTCAATCTGGTTCCTGTCCTCAGGACAGAAAAAAATAAAACAATAAGGTCTAGATGCATGCAAACATAAACCTAACCTACTTCCAATCCCAGGGTGGTGTGAATACCACACTTTGTCCAGGGCTGATGGATTTTACAGGACACCCCCCCCACCATCAATCACTCAATTATATTTATTGAGTGCTTACTTTGTGCTGAGCACTTTACTAAGGGCTTGGGGAGAGTATACTATAATAGGGTAGGTAGACGTGTTCCCTTCCCACAGCCATCTTACAGTCTAGAGGGAGCGGCAGACATTAATATAAATGAATAAATTACAGATATGTACATAGTGCTGTGGGACTGAGGGAGTGGAGAATACAGGGTGGAAATCCAAACATAAGGGTGATGCAGAAGGGAGTGGGAGAGAGAGGAAATATGAGCCTTGCCAGGGAAGGACTCTTGAAGGAAATGTACTATTCAAAAAAGCTTTGAAGTTGGAGATAGTGGTCATCTGGTGGATAGCAAGAGGGAGGGAATTCCAGGTCAGAGGTAGGGTGCTGATTAGAGGTCGGTGGCAAGATAGATGAGATTGAGGTACAGTAAATTGGTTGGCATTAGAGGTGCAAAGAGTATGGGCTGGGTTGTAGTAGGAAAGCAGCAAGGTGAGATAGGAGGGGGAGAACTGATTGAGTGCTTTAAAACTGATAGGAGTTTTTGCTTAAGGTGGAGGTAGATAGACAACTACTGGAGGTTCTTGAGGACTGAGAAATAGTGGACTGAAAATTTTTTAGAAAAATGATTCGGGAAACAGAGTGAAGTATGGACTGGAGAAGGGAGAGATAGGAGGCAGGGAGGTCAGCGAAGAGGCTGGTGCAGTAATCAAGGTGGGATAGGATAAGTGCTTGGATTAATGGGGTAGCATTTTGGACTGAGAGGAAAATAGGGATTTTTAGAGATGCTGTGAAGCTGGAACTGACAGGATTCGGTGACAGACTGAATTTGTGGGTTGAATGAAAGAGATGAGTCAAAGATAACAACAAGGTTATGGGCTTGTGAGACAGGATGGATTGTAGTGCTGTCTACAGTGATGGGGAAGTCAGTGGGAGGACAGGAAGACAGCCAAGTAGACATATCCTGAAAGCAGGAGGAAATGCTGAGAAGAGAATTCAAGGTGGGAATCATCGGCATTCAGGTAGTAGTTGGCTGTTGATATGGTGATCCACCATGAGGCAACCATAGCCTGCTCCCCCGCCCCCCCATCCCTCTCAGAAAATGTTCAGTCAGTCTTTCCCCACTCCTCAAGAACCTCCAGTGGTTGTTGCCACTGCATCAAACAGAAAGTTCTATAAGCTTTAAAGCACTCAATAACCTTGACCTCTCCTACCTTACCTCATTCCTTTCCTTCAACAACCCAGGCACACACTTCATTTTTATGCCAACCTACTCACTGTACCTCGACTTCAGTTATCTTCTCACCAACCTCTCACCCATGTCCTTCTTCTGGCACCTCACCTTCAAGGCCTTATTAAAAACACATCTACTCCAAGAGGCCTTCCTTGACTAGGCCCATATTCCCTCTTCTCTCACCCTTCTGCGTCACCATTGCTCTTGGATTTACACCCTTTATTAACCCCTCCCTCAGCCCCACAGCAATTATGTACATTTCTGTAATTTATTTATTTATATTAATGTTTGTCTACCCTTCTAGACTGTAAGATTATTGTGGGCAGGGAACATATTTACCAAGAACATATCTACCATCTCTGCTATACTGTACTCTTCCAAGCGCTTAATACGGAGTTCTGCGCACAGTAAGTACTCAATGAATAACACTGACTGATGGATAGTTGAACCCATGGGAGCAAATAAGGGAGTGGGTGTAGACGGAAAGTAACAGAGGACCCAGAACTGAGCCTTGAGGGTTGCCATTACATCATACTGTATAAGATGTCTTGATTAGAACTTGGTGAGGAGGCAGCCCCCATCCCTACAATGACTCCCCTTTCTTCCTCTCCTCCTCCAAAACACTTTCCCCTTCCAGTCCATAGGCTTACTCCTATTAATAATCCCTAATACCACATCTGGTGGATGTAATAACTGTTGCTAATGGGGATATTAGCAATTCCTCCCAGGGGCAGGTGCTTTCTCTTGCCCTAGGCCATTGCAGATCCACTAGGGATCAGCTCCTCAGGAGGCATGAACTTGGGGATGGGGGAGAAGAGGAGGGGGCAGGTGAGGGGTGATCCCTTAACCCCCAATATCTCCCTGCAGGTCTGGGGGCTCTTGGCCCTTCCTACTTTACTCAAGATGAGCTGTAGTCCACTGAATTGAGTTGAGTGGAGGCCATAGCTATCATGTGGCTGGGGAGCACCAGTTTGCAAGAGCCTCTTCCAAATGGTCTTCAGCAACAGGTCAGAGCTACAGGGAGGGGAGGGAGTTCTGCTCTGAGAGGGAAAGTGATTAGCAAGAAAGTCTAGACTCCCTCTAGACTGTAAGCTCCCTGTGGTCAGGGACTGTGTCTGTTTATTTTTATATTGTACTTTCCAAGTGCTTAGTACAGTGCTCTGCACACAGTGCTCAATAAATAAGACTGAATGAATGAATGAATCCATCTGACGATGCATTAAAGAAGGTTTTTGATAGGGGCAGGAATGGCTGGTAGGTGCTCAAGAAGGGAGTAATCCAGGCCCCTGGACCTCATCTCTAGGATCCCCTGAGTTAATCCAGCCATGACCATCCCCAGTTTTCCGATAGGGACTCCTACTAAGAGAAATGGATTTTTCTGAAGCCCAAGTCTTTGGGACCCAGAACTTGAATGAAGGGATTAGTTATGGAGATTGAGATTTAGCATAGACTCACTTGCACTTTTTCAACTCTGCCAGTCATGTTCTAGTTGGAGCACTGCAACGTTTTAGCAGTTCCTCCGCTCTTCTTCCAGCTGAAAAGGAACCAAGGTTCAGTGGATTGTGTGCTCTTGATCATGTGGGTCTGCTCATTGTTCAGAAGCCCTGCTCTCCTCTCTCCTGGATCTATTTCTATCTATCCCAGTGCTTAGAAAAATGCTTGGCTTATAGTAAACCCTTAACAAATTCCACTATTGCCATTATTATTATTATTTTAAAGTCTGTCTCCCCCTGTAGATTAAAGGCTACTTGTGGACAGGGATCACATCTACCAACTCTGGTGCACTCTGATTTCCCAAGGCCTTATAGTATAGTGCTCTGCAAACAGTAAATGCTCAGTAATATCACTGAACTACTGATTGATCTTCTTGGGGCAGGAAACAAACCAAAAGCCTTCCCCACAGGCAGCTCCTTTCCTCACCCCAAAGTCAGCATCATCACCACCACCACCACCATCTCTTCAAAGAGCTCCCCCTTCAGGTAGTGGAACAAATGGGGTGCAGCCAGCACACCCCGATTTCTAGAGACTGTTGCTAGGATGGAGAGGACTTGGCAATACTCCCCTCCCCCTTTACACTCCTCAATAACATCTCCCTTCCCTAAGCCTGGGCTTTTTTTTTTCCTGCTTCCACAGAAAACATCCTTAGTGTACAATTAATTGGCTTCATTTTTTGTATATAGTCTATATAGGTATAAGCAATTCTTGGTCATGGTGACATCATAGAGAAGCAGCGTGGCTCAGTGGAAAAGAGCACGGGCTTTGGAGTCAGAGGTCATGGGTTCGAACCCCGGCTCTGCTGCTTGTCAGCTGTGTGACTTTGGGCAAGTCACTTTACTTCTCGGTGCCTCAATTACCTCATCTGTAAAATGGGGATTAAGACTGTGAGCCCCACGTGGGACAACCTGATTCCCCTGTGTCTACCCCAGCGCTTAGAACAGTGCTCGGCACATAGTAAGCGCTTAACAAATACCAACATCATCATCATCATCATAAAACAGAAATCTGATTAAAACTACAAGACCTAGCCTTTCTGGCCCCAAAGAGACATCATTTTTTCCACATCTCCTCATCTTCACATATCCTAGAATATATACTATCTTTCCCAGGTCTCGCTCTCTTGCTCTTGTTCTCAGTCTCTCATTTAACTTCTCTGTGCCTCAGTTACCTCATCCATATAATGGGGATTAAGGTTGTGAGCTCCATGTGTGACAGGGACTGTGTCCAACCTGATTAGCTCTCATCTACCCTAGAGCTTAGTACAGTACCTGGCACATTGTAAATGCTTAACAAATACCATTTAAAATACCACTGACAGATTTATCAGCTGCCCCAAAACTAAGGACTCCATCTTTTTGCCTCTTTCTCTTTGCTGGTTCCCTCACATGCCTCTCCACAAATAAATTTTCTCTTGTTTGCCGTGCAGAAAGTATTTGCTGCCTAATGCAAATTAGCCTCTGTGGATTCCTATTCCTTCCTCTCCTCTTTGAACTGGGGACTCTTTGACCTTGGAGCTGAGCTTTGCTCAGTTTTTCCAACATTTGCTGTTGTTTCAGCATACCCCCTTCTCAACATGTAGAATGATAATCTTTTTCCACGTTTTTATTTTTTTAAAAAGTATCATTATCTAAGTGCTTACTATGTACTACGCAGTATACTAAGCACTAGGATAGGTAAAAGCTAATCAGGTTGGACACAGTCCAACATGGGCTCATAGTCTTAATCCCCATTTTACAGATGAGGTAATTGAGGCACAGAGAAGTGAAATGACTTGACCAAGGTCACACAGCAGATGTGGCAGAGCTGGGATTAGAATCAAGGTCCTTCTGACTCCCAAGCTTATGCTCTGCCCATTAGGCCATACTGCTTTTCATTGTGAGATGGATCCTGATTATCAGTGTTCTTCTAATTGCTCTTAATTCCTGATTTCCTTCTTCCCAAATAATTCTTATTTCATTTTCCCAAAATTTTGGGAAAATCTTTCTCTATGAAATCCAATGTGGGATTGCAGTACTCTGAGAAGTGCATGCCAGTGTTCAATAACAATCATTTCAATCAATCAGTCATATTTATTGAGCGATTACTGTGTATGTACAGGATTTAAAATATCAATGACCAGAATAGGTCATTTATGCTTTGGTAGCCTACCTACTAATTAGTTTGCATGAATAAATGCTGTGATGAGGGTGAGGTAATACTGGTCTGAGAAGGCTTCCTGGAGGAGGTGAGTTTTTAATGGAGTTTGAAAGGAAGAGAGGGATGTGGTTTATCCTCGAGAGAGAAGTGCAGGACTAAAGTGAAAGTGAGGTGAAACAGGTTCTCCTTCTGGCCTGAGTTGTAAATTTCTGATGGCATTATCTCACTGCCTACGATGGGAGAAATATGCTGGGCTTTGGTTTAATCAAAATCCAAATTGTAAGTCTGTGGCATGGAGTTCACCAGAGTTCAACTGACGGGCAAGTTTTACACTGTGATGGGTCGAATTGATCTGCTGCTTTGACCTGTGTAGTCTTCCCTGCCTCATTCTGCCTCAAGGTAGTTTTATTAAAGAGGAGGAGAAGAAATGCCCGTCAGTTTATCTTCACTTATGAGCATGGCTACACTCCAATCAATAGCATTCATAAAGTGCTTATTCTGTGCAAAACACTATAGAAAGCGCTTGGGAGAGTACAAATGCAACAGAATTAGCAGACGCTTTCGCTGCCCATAACAAATATATGCTCCTGAGTGAGACGGAGCCTGGAGTTCAGGTTTTGGCCCTTCTATTTTGGCCCTTCTATTAAAAATTGGTGCCATATGGATTGATGGGAAGTCTGGGAGAATTTTCTATCATCAGCAGAGTGTCCAGTGTGCAATTCTGAGTAGCTGCATTTCTTCAGGAGAATGGAATGGTGATTAGCTACAGACTCCCAGGTATCCGGATCAGTAACTTCGTTTGACTCCATGTTGGCATGGGACTTGCTTGGCCCAAATTGGAAAGACCATATTTTTCTGCTCACATTATAGGAGACTATAGGGAGATTATGCCCTCCATCTTTACCTTACCGACCTTATGCTACTTGATTTCTCTTCTATAGGTGGAGCCTGGGAAGGGCAGAGCTAAAGGAGGGAGAGAATGATGGAATGATGGAGGAAGGGGTATTGGGGATGAAAAATGGAGAAGGAGAAAGCTGAATAACATGGATGCAAAATAAAACCGATTAGTATGAAAGTCTTGGGAGCTTTCTGAGCAAACTAAGCAACCCAGGATTAAATATGTTTTGAACCACAGATTTACAAATGGAAATATTTTTCAGGCTAGCTTTTGTTCTCTCTTACTCCTCCTGCTTTCTGCTCTCTGCTCTCACATCTTTACTGTTGGATTTGCACCCTTCATTCAACCTATCCTCAGCCCCATAGCACTTATGTAGATATCCATAATTTATTTATTTTTATTAATGTCTGTCTCCCCCTCTGGACTGTAAGTTCTCCCACATGCTTAGTACACTGCACCCAGGAAGTGCTTGTTAAATATGTTTGAATGATTTTCTGATTGATTGATTGATAGTTCTGCTCTAGACTTGTGGTTCTAGGTTCTCTTGTCTTGAGCATATGAATCTTTTCTCTACGGTATTCAATGAATCAATCACTTGATAGTATTTATCGAGAGCCTATTGTGTTCAGAACACTACATTAAATGCTTGGGATAGTGCACCAGAAACCAAAGACAAGGTTCCTGCTGTCAAGTAGCTTTACTCTTTAATGGGGAAGATGTGTGCCCCTTGTCAGCTGTGTGACTGTGGACAAGTCACTTCACTTCTCTGTGCTTCAGTTCCCTCATCAGTAAAATGGGGATGAAGACTGTGAGCCTCACGTGGGACAACCTCATTCCCCTATATCTACCCCAGCGCTTAGAACAGTGTTCTGCATGTAGTAAGCGCTTAACAAATACCAACATTATTATTATTATTATTATTATTCTGTGTGAGCACAAATTATTTACAATAGGTGGGAGCAGGAGGAAAGACAAGAATATGGCTGGTAGTCAAAAAGGTATAGAAAAATGAATAGATCAATCACTGGTATTTATTGAGAACTTACACTGCATTAAGCACTTATTAATGAATGATAAAAGAAATAGTATTTTATCTCTGTCTTTGTCTACATATAATATGTAAGTAATATATTTGTGGGCATATATGTATGTTTATGGTATTCAAAAGTATACATGTGTAAGTACTAAGGACGATTGAATATGACAGGTCCAATCAATTAATCAATGGTATTTATTGAGCACTTACCATGTTAAGAACACTGTACTATATGCTACAGAGAGTACAAAATAGCAAAGTTGGTAGACGCCACCCCTGCCTCTTGCTGTGTTACCTTGGGCAAGTCACCTCACTTATCTAAGCTTTAGTTACCTCATCTATTAAATGGGGATTAGGGTTGTGAGCCCCATGTGAGACACGAGATTTGTCCAACCTGACTACCTCTTGTATACCCCAGAGCTTAGAACAGTACCCGGCACTTAGTAAGCACTCTACAAATGCCATATTTTTTTTAAAAATGATCGTATAGTCCCGAGCTCGGTAGCCAATCTTGCAAATGTTCTGAAGATTTGGAATGTGAAATGGTCACTTCTACTTCCTCCTGCCTCATTCCAGAGGGATAAGATATGACCCAAACTGCTTATTAGGTGACAAATGATTACTGGATCATAAAAGTGGTAATTATTCTTCCATTAAATAGCCCCTATATTCTATGCTAGTGTACAGTATCCTGCATACAGTAGGAGATCAGCCTATATTATTGATGGATTGACTGAGCTCAGGCCATATTGGGAATCTATGGCAACTGATCCCTAGGATCCTATATGGGATCTACCAGTATTTGTTAAGAGTTTACTATGTCCCAGGTACTCTACTAAGTGCTGGGGTAGATACAAGCTTATCAAATTGGACACAGTCCATGTTCAATGTCAAGTTCACAATCTTAACCTCCATTTTGCAGATGAGGTAATTGAGGCCACAGAGAAGTAAAGTTACTTGCCCCAGGTCACACAGCAGACAATAAGCAGAGTCAGATTTAGAAACCAGATCATCTGACTCCTAGGCCCATGCTCTTTCCACTAGGCCATGCTGCTTCTCTGTATTGAGGTCTGTTTTTAAAGGTATGATGCATAGTCGGTATGAGTTTGAAGAGTATTAGCTGATGTTCCGTCCTGAATTCTGCTCCACACCTGACTCCTGTGATCTATGCAAAAAGCTTGTAAATTGTTGCAAAACACTGTAATAAACACTGGGATAGATATGAGAGCATCAGGCCTGACACAACCCCTGCACCTCACGGGACTCACAATTTTAATAATAATAGTAATAATGGTATTTGTTAAGTGCTTACTATGTGCCAAGCACTGTTATAAGCTCTGGGGTAGATGCAAGGTAATCAGGTTATCCCACGTGGAGTTCACAGTCTTAATCCTCATTTTACCCATGAGGTAGCTGAGGTACAGAGAAATTGAGTGACTTGCCCAAAGTCACACAGATGACAAGTGGCAGAGATGGAATTAGAACCCATGACCTCTGACTCCCAAGCTTGGACTCTTTATATGAAGCCAGGCTGCTTCTCAGAAGCAGGAAGTAGGACGGAGAGCAGGTGTTGAATCCCCCTTTTACAGAAGAGCAACTTGAGGCCTTTAGAAGTCCCGACTTGCCCAAGGTCGCACAGAAGGCAAGTGACAGAGCTGAGATTAGGATATAGGTCCTCTGAGTCCCAGGCCCAGGATCTTTCCACTAGGCCATGCTGCTTCTCTTGCTACGTCCTTGAAATTCCTCTACTGCACTATGATACAGTTAATATGATGCCTCTGTTTGGAATGAGGCTGTATCTAGGATGTCTTTCTGTTATTTGGCAGCAGGAAGATGGTGTTTGTGATCACAGGATGTTGTTTGGTGCATTCACTCAGCAGAAATAGGCCATTACTGTTGAGTTGGCTAATCCCATGTGGCTCGATGACTTTATTCCATGTGTGGGCATTTCTTCCAATTCAAGCATGAAATCACCCAGTATAATTTCATTATTTGCTATTGGTCCTCCTGCTATAATTTTGTCTAAATTTTTGCAGAAACACTCATTTTTGTTATTGCAGTTCATAGGGAATATGTCTACTAACTCTGTTCTGGTGTACTCTCCCAAGCGATTAATACAGAGCTCTGCACAGAGTAAGTGCTCAATAAATTCCATTAATCTATTGATTGTGGGGGCATAGTGTGTGCTTACGATGGCAGCAAAACCTATTTTGTTTGTTTCATCCTCTAGATTATAAGGCCTATTTTTAATCGTATTTGTTAAATGCTTACTATGTGCCAGGAGTAGATACAAGCTAATCATGTTGGACCAACCCATGTCCCATGTGGGGCTCACAGTCTCAATCTTCATTTTACAGGTGAGGTAATGACTTGGGCAAATGACTTGCCCCAGGTCCCACAGCAGGCAAATGGCAGAGCCAGAGTTAGAACCCAGATCCTTCTGTCTCCCAGGCCCATGCTCTATCCAACAGATTACAGTGCTTCCATTCACTATGTACAGGGAGCATATCTACTAATTCTGTTGTATTGAAGCAAAGAGTAAACAGTAAATACCAACTGATTGAGCAAGGCTCAGCTAGAGGGTTGGGTTGGGGGAAATAATAATAATAATGTTGGTATTTGTTAAGCGCTTACTATGTGCAGAGCACTGTTCTAAGCGCTGGAGTAGATACAGGGTAATCAGGTTGCCCCACATGAGGCTCACAGTCTTAATCCCCATTTTACAGATGAGGTAACTGAGACACAGAGAAGTTAAGTAACGTGCCCACAGTCAAACGGCTGACAAGTGGCAGAGCAGGGATTCGAACCCATGACCACCTTTGACTCCCAAGCCCAGGTTTTTTCTACTGAGCCACGCTGCTTTTTGGAATGGTGGGTAAAGAATGGATTGGTAAAGTGAGTCCAGATACAGCTGATTTTTTAGATATTGATTCAGCGGCAGAAGTTGTAACAGTCTCTCACATACCTCTGGGTATATTTGGAAAATCTTATGTGAGTGATTGACAAATTATGACTTTGACCCCAGATAGCATTCCAAAGAGGGAAGCCCTCTCTCAAAGAAGGGGCATCCAATCTCTATTTCTGTGAGCAAATAATAATTATTATATTACTTGTTAAGCACTTACTATGTGCCAAGCTCTGTTGTAAGCATTGGGGTAGATACAAGCTAATAGATTTGTACAGTCCCTGCCCACTTGGGGCTAACACTCTTAATCCCTATTTTAAATGTGAGGTAACTGAAGCCCAGAAAAGTTAAGTAACTGGCCCAAGATCACACAGCAGACAAGAGGAGAAGGTGGGATTCAAATTCCTTCTGAATCCCAGGCCCATATTCTGTCACTAAGCCATGCCGTTTCTCCACGGCTAGCCTTCATTCATTAGACTAGGCCGGCCTGTTGCCTTGATATCAACTCCACACCTCACTATTTTTCTTATAGCATGACCATTTTCATCATAGACATGTAGCATCATGATATTTCATGGCACAATGATATGTTGTACCTTTAAATCTCAGTACCTCATTTTTTGCTCAACAAAGGCTGCTTATGATATGTTGCATCTGGATCTCCACAGTTTCAGTCCCAGCAGTTCCAAGTCAGTCCCGTGGAAATCACTTCTTTTTGAAATCATAGACACTCAGAATTCCCTTTTTTAAAAATTCTCCAGGAAAGAAAGTCTCTCCCTTCCTTCCCTCTCCCTCTTCCTTCCATCGCTTGCCACCCCAAGTAGCTTGACTTTCCCTAGTTTACAACACTTGGCTTCCCAGTCCCCTCTCTTCCCACCCTGAACTCATCTCCCAACTTAATAATTATGGTATTTATTAAGCGCTTACTATGAAGCCAGGCATCTTACTGGTCCTCATATCTGTCCTCCTTCAGTTCCATATCCATCCTTTCAACAGCTTTATTGTTTCAACAGCTCCAATTCTCCTGGATTCCATCAGCTTCTCCTGCTGCTACTGCCACACTCACTGTCCTGGACTATTCCACACCTGGGGTCAGGTCCAGTGCCGGGGATGATCTGGAAGGGTGGAGGAAAAGCAAGGTTGATGAGGTAACAAGGGTTGAGACAGAGGAATGGAAGAGGGCACTGCGAGGGAGCTTCTCCCCACCACTGCCTTCTCCCACCACTTCCTGCTCTCTCTCCTTTTCCCCTGCCCCAAATTTGCACCAGCCCACTGACTTACCTGCCCCGGATGGGAGGGACAACAGCCTGTGGAATTGTGGGTCGCAGTGATGACAGGAGCAGTGAGATCCCTAGTGGAAGTCTTCAGGGTTGGAGTGAATGAAAACATACATCAGTTACAGGAATAGAAATTAGGAGGTGGTATGAGGGGACCGTATACGTATGTATGTGCATATACATATATACATTTGTATGTAACTGTATGTATCAATAATTTTGTTTACTTAATTATGTTAATGTCTGTCTACCCCCCTAGACTGTCAGCTCATTGTGGGCAGAAATGTGTTTATTGTTATGTCGTACTCTCCCAAACGCTTAGTACAGTGCTTTGCACACAATAAGCTCTCAGTAAATATGATCGAATGAATGAATGATTGTGAGGGGAGGGAACCAGGAAGGGGGTTGGTGGGACTCTACTATCCATGCAGCTGAGGTCAAAATCCTCAGGCATCAATCCCTGTGTCCTACATGAGGCAAAAAAATCAGATCTTGGTACCGAATTTATTTTCCTTTGCATCTCATTGTCCTGGGTTGGAGGTAGAAATCACACTGGGCAGTCAGAAGGATTCTCCTGTGCCCAAGACCTGTGGCCCTTTTGTTCCATAGTATTTGTAAAGCACTTAATCTGTGTCAGGCACTGTTCTAAATGCTGGGATGCAAGTTAATCAGTTAACATAAGTAAATCAGGTTGGACACAGCCCCTGTTCCACATGGGGCTCATAGTCTAAGTAAGAGATAAAATAGGAATTGAATCCCCCTTTTGCAGTTGGGGAAATTGTGTCATTGAGAAGTTAAGGCACTTTTCCAAGATCAAACAGCAGGCAAGTGGTGGAGCTTAGATTAGAACCCAGGTGTGTGCTCTTTCTCCGAGGCCATGCAGATCTTTCACACTGCTTCTTCTGTTATATTGTAAGCTCCCAAGCACTTAGTATAATGATTAGTACACAGTATGTGCTCAATAAATACACTTGATTGAAGGGAGCTGACTAGTCCTGAAAGCCTGCAGCTGGATGCCAAACCCATAGAGAATCTGACTGTAGTCGCAACAAGGATGCCTGGTTTTTCAGGTTCAGTACTTGGAGCATTAATCCGGGTGTTTAAAATGATCTGTTCCAAATTATTGATTTATATTCATGTCTGTCTCCTCCTCTAGACTGTAAGCTCATCATGTGCAGGGAATGTCTGCCAACTCTGTTATACTGTACTCTCCCCAAACAGTTAGTACAGTGCTTTGCACCCAGTAAGTGCTCAATAAATACAATTGAATGAATGAACTCTGATGTATCATCCAATGAACTCTGATGTATTCTCCGCTCTTAAGTTCTTCATGCTCTGCACATAATGAGTGCTCAAAAAAATACCATTGTTTGCTTGAGTTCTGAAAGATTTCAAATAAGAGGAAGTTCCCAAAGAGAGTGGTACAACTAAAGTAGCATCAGGCTCCTGAGAAGTTTGACTTAGTTTAGGAGAGTAGTAGCACTTATTATGTGCAGAGTACTGTACTAATTGTAGTAATAATAGTAGTAGCAGTACTCTCTAAGTGCTTAGTACAGTGCTTTGCACACAGTAAGTACTCAATAACTGCGATTAATAATAGTAGCAGCCACAGCAACATTTACTGAGGGCCCACTCGTTGCAAGGCACTGTTTTTGGCACTTGGGAAGTACAGATTAAATAAGTATAATAATAATAATGTTGGTATTTGTTAAGCGCTTACTATGTGCAGAGCACTGTTCTAAGCTCTGGGGTAGACACAGGGTAATCAGGTTGCCCCACGTGAGGCTCACAGTCTTAATCCCCATTTTACAGATGAGGGAACTAAGGCACAGAGAAATTAAGTGACTTGCCCACAGTTACACAGCTGACAAGTGGCAGAGCAGGATAGGATAAAGGCCACTTTCCCTGCCCACATAGGATTTACAGTCTGACAAGGGAGGCAATCATAAAAGTGAAAATAGTCCAGTAATCTCTAATGGGTCTATAGAGGGAAGTTTAAAAATGTGGTGGGAAAGGTAAGCAATATTGGCTGGTCCAGGATGATGATTACCAAGGAGGGTGGTCATCTGGGTTCTCCTAGAATATTTTGCAATTGTTGGAGTTGAACTCCAGAGCTAGGTGGACTATTTGCCAACTCCACTGATGGCATTTCTGATGGTTCTCAGTTCCTTTTTCACCTCCTCTCCTCCCTGATTCAAGAACCCCTAACATGAAGTTGGGCTGACCTGAACATAAAGTTTTGACCTTAAGAATTCAGCCAGATGAACTTGATTTGGGTCACTCTGATTTCTGATCTGATTACCCTGATCTCTGGCAGGGCTTACTGTTCCTTTCTCTAGAACTTTGATTCACCTTGTCTGGTTCTATCCTGTCTCTTCCACTTAATTCTCAGCTCCTCATGTGCAGGGACCATAACTTCTCCCTCTGTTCCTCCCTTTGCAGCTTGGCTATAATCATCCAGGGGCCTGTTCTTTCTCCTCCGGGTTTTATATTTACCCCACCTTCTGTCCTTTCCCTCAAATTCAAGTACTATACTCTGTCCCCAGGAGACACCCAAGGTGGGTCCTTCTCCCAACTCATTCGATACATTTAGCTCATGTTATGCATCTTAGATATGCAACTTGAACTCCAGAAAAAGCACTTCAAGGTTAAGGCTGTACATCTAAAGTAAAGGTTCACTTGTCTTCCTAGTCTCCCACCTGTCCTCTCCTAGTTTGTCTTGGCTTCAACCTCAATTATTTAACAGGAAGAGTCCTGAATGTGTTAGGAAGACTTTTACCAAGTGAATGATTTTTTTACTGAATCTTGAGTTCTTTTATTTTCCAAGGTACTTTTTTTTAAAAATGGTATTTGTTAAGCACTTACTATGGGCCACACATTGTCCTAAGCCTAGGGGTAGATACAAGATAACCAAGTTGGACGCAGTCCCTGACCCACCTAAGGCTTACAGTCTTAATTCCCATTTTACAGATGAAGTAACTGAGGCACAGAGAAGTGAAATGGCTTGCCCAAGATCATGCAGCAGATCAGTGGTAGAGCTGGGATTAGAACCCAGGTCCTCTGACTCCCCAGGCCCGTGATTCCCAGTACTAGGACAGACTGCTTCTCACATTTCTTGATCAGAAAGTTCATTCATCACTGAGAGTCAGAGAGAAGGAGGGATGAAACTCTTCCTTTCCAGAGGGAGCCTGGAGAGGGTAAAAGTTCTATCCAGAGTCCCCCAACATTAGGGGCAAGGTGACATTCCAGGTTTCCTGATCTGCTTTCTACCAGTACCCACTACCTCCCAATAACCCCCTCTTTGTCATGTGGTACATTTTCTCCTCCTGTAGATCAAATCCTCCTCCTTTAAGCATCGTTCCTAGTCTAACCCCACCTGGCCAAGTTGCCATTATCCTTCCAGCAACCTAGTGAGTACTTGTGTGGAAACTGGTTTATATGTCCCCTTTGCTCCTCTAATGCTAACCTCCTCATTATACCACAATCTCAACTATCTCGCCGCCCACCTCTCGCCCACATCTTCCCTCTGGCCAAGAATGTCCTCCCTCTTCATTTCTGACAGACCATTACTCTCCCCTCCTTCCTCTGAAGGGCTTTATTGAGGGCACATCTCCTCCAAGAGGACTTCCCTGATTAAGCCCTCCTTTCCTCTTCCCCCACTCCCAATCCCTGTGGGATTCTGGGAGGCAAGGATTTGACATTCTTAACAGATACAATTTGTTTTGTTAAGTGCTTGTTTTGCTGCCTGATCTGTTGATGTTTATATCTGAGCTTGGCTACCAGGCAGCCAACTGGGAGACCAGATGAAATCAGTTTTCTCAGTGAAGTTAGAATGGGGAAGAGGGCTGAGGTCTCTGAACAATTGTTTGGTGGTGGCCAGGAAAGAAAGTTCTTTAATATCCACCTTCCAGCCCTGCTCTTTCCCTAGTCCAAGGATGAGTACTCTTTAACCACTCTTATAGAGAATTTGGGGGGAACTGGCCGTGTGCTTAAAACCTCTTTTATTAACATTGGGTCTGGACCTCTTTACCTGTGGGTTCTTTCAGCTAAATGCTTTGTTTACAAACACTTGTGGAGTACTCCCCTGACATCATAATGACAACGTGGGGAGAGCAACTGGCTCTTTTAGGCAGCAGCTGTCAATCAAGGAGACTTTCATCCAATTAAGAGGTCCACATGAGGAAGTCCATGGTAAATTCCCAGTGCCTGGGACTCCTGTCAGTATGGATTTTGGGTGGCCCAAATGCCCTACAATAAAACATTGCCATTATATATTCTCTAAGCATCCCATTGAAAAGAAATGAACCTATCTTTCCATTAAAAAATAGAGTAGGGATTTCTTTTTTTATCCTAAATGGATGTTCACTCTGTTCCTTCAGACTCTGCCAGTATCTTAATTCTGCCAGAGTCTTCTACTTCTTCAGGAACTGCCTGAAAGCCTTTCAGGACAGGAGACTGAATGGAATATTCTGTTAATGTCATCTATTCCTAGTGTCATGTTCTTAGCAGGAACTGATCAGGACTTGCAGACCCCTGAGCAAAGGGTCTATGTCTCCTCTTTTCTATACCATGTTGAACACCCATCAGTTGCTCAATAAATGTCCACTGATGTATCTACCTCACATTTAGTACAGTGCTTGACATGTAGTAAATACTTTATAAAACCAAACAATCAGTGGTCTTTACTGAGCACTTACTGTTTGCAGAACATTGTGCCAATGCTTAGAACAGTGCTTAGCATACAGTAAGTAAGTGCTTAGCAAATAAATAATCATAATAAAATACCATAATAATTATACTAGGCTATTGGGAGAGAACAGAACATTAGGTTTGATAGATATGATTTCAGCCCTCAGTCTATTATTGATAATCAGTCAATAAATCAGTCAGTCATATTAATTGAGCACTTACTGTGTGCAAAACACTGTACTAAATGCTTGGAGGGTACAATATAACAATAGAGTAGACATATTCCCTACCCACAGTGAGCTTATAGTCTTGAAGAGGAGACAGACATTAAAAGAAATAAGTAGTAGATATGTACATAAGTGCTATGGGACCAGGAAGGGAGATGAATAAAGGGAGCAAGTCAGGGTGATGCAGAAAGGCAGAAGGGAGTAGAAGTAAAGGAAAAGAGGGCTTAGTCAGGGCAGACCTCTTAGGGGAGATGTGCCTTCAAAAAAGCTTTGGAGAAGGGAGAGTAATTGTTTGTTGGTTATGAGGAGGGAGGGTCTTCCAGGCCAGAGGCAGGAGGTGGGCAAGAGGTCAGTGGCAAAGCAGATGCAATTGAAGTATAGTTTAATCCACCTCGGTGCTTAGTACAGTGCTTAGTGTATATTAAGTCCTTGGCAAAACCCACAAATATTATGTATTATTTTGCATCACACTAGTCAATTTCTGCTTTCATGGTGATTTCTAACTGCTTGATACATTGTATGCTTCCTGGGATTTATTCTTGTTTATATTTAATCCAGATTTGGCTTTACCCTATCCATAATCCTCTCTGCTTCCCTTTTTTCCCCTAACTTTCCGTATCTCCAATTTGTTCCTATCCTTGGATCATTGTGCCTCAACTACTTCACTTTCTTTTTCATTTACTTTATTACAGTGAAAAATATCCAATTAACTTTTCTAAGGAAAATGGCTGTATTAGAAAAAAGTTTGTGTGGCATCCAATAAAATGTCAGATAATATTGAATGTAGAACAAGAATAACCCCGGAGTCCAATAAGTTATTATGTGTAAATGTTACAACTTTATTTTGAGGAGAATACATGTGTACTATCAAGCTGTTTTATGGATATGCAGAATGATTGATTACAGCATCAAGAACCATCTCAACAAGATAAACTCAGATAAAGTAATTTGCTGATATTTAGGGCTTGGCGATTTATTATCCTAAGACTACTGTAAAATGATTTTATAATTCTCCTCATTTAAGTGATTTTTTTTCCATTATAAAAGCCCATTTCCAGTGTAAGAGATTCAGATCCACAACCCCACCCCCACAACTTTTCTGCCTTTGTTCCTTCCCTGCTATTCTGCAGTAAATTCTTGGGAGCGCATTGGTATTGAGTTTATTGGTGAACACAGCAGACTGACCCAGCAGCTGTAAAAGGTGGAAATGATTATGTGGCTAGCGTTCTGGGGCTGCTGTAATTTAAAATCTTTGCCTATTTTATTCCTTTGTAAATAGGTGTGGCTGTGCAGATTGAAGGAGCCATTTCATTGATGGTTTCCTGCTGATTTCTTTCTCCGCCTTCGAGCTGTTCTTTTGCTCCCTGTGATTCAGTTGAATGGTTGGTGTTGGATGGTGGTGGTGACCTCCAACTACTGTGAATGGGGCGATCAATCTGCAAGTGGCAGAGTGTGCAGTCGGAGAGAATGTGATCCTCTCCGGCTGGTACCAGGATGGTACCTGTCCCAGCCTGCACCAACGCCCCCTCCCTCTCTTGTCTCACAGACTGTTGGATTGAGATTGGATTTTTTTTTTTTATGGTATTCGTTAAGCACTTACTACATGCCAGACACTGTACTAAGTGCTGGGGTAGATACAAGGTAATCAGGTTGGAGACAGTCCACCTTCTACATGGGGCTCTCGGTCTTAATTCCCATTTTACAGATGAAGTAATTGAGGCTCAGAGAAGTTAAGTGACTTCCCCAAACTCACAGAGCAGGTAAATGGGGAGTCGGGATTAGAACCCATGTCTTTCTGAGTCCTAGGCCTATGCTCTCTCCACTAGGCCCTGCTGCTGCTTATTGGAGGTCTGGTGAGTAGAGACCCTCTCAACAAAAATTACTGTAACTCAGATGTTGGTATCACCCTTTTCATGTGGATACACATTTCCTCAGCAACTCCAAATGCCTCCATTTCTTAGTGCCTTTAACCTGTTCTCCATCTCAGTGGGTTAAGAAACCCCAAACATTGCATATTATAGACTCATTCAGTTCAACTTGGGCTGCAGTTTCTCAGGAGATCCAAGCCAAGGGAAGATAAGAAGATGCCAAATACTATTTGTTGTTTTACAATGAGAACTGGGGTTGCAATATTGAAGAACCTGATTGTAAGGGAAACTCTGATTTGGTTTTCATCCTACATCCAATATCATGTGCATACACAAAACTGTTTCTTCTTATAGTGCTCCTACCCACTGTGCCTCATTCTCATCTCTATCACCATTGACCTTTTTTTTTTTTAACACCTTCCCCCTCGGAGGAACTCCCTCCCTAATCACATTTGGCAGTCTGCTGCTCTCGCCATCTTCAGAGTCCTACTAAGATCATGTCTCTTTTAGGAGACCTTCCCTGATTAATCTCTAATTTCTCCAGACTCTTCCACTCCCTATTGCCACTCTAGGACTTCTGCATAACCTAAGAACTTGGGTTCCCATTTCCCTTTATTCCTGTGGCATTTATTTATATCAATCAATCAGTGGTATTTATTGAGCACTGTACTAAACACTTGGGAGAGTAGAGTACAATGGAATCAGTGGACATGTTTCCTGCCCATAAAAAGCTTACAGTCTAGAGAAACCTTTACATATTTTTACACTCGGGGGCTTATTCTCTCCGTAATTTATTTTAGTATCTTTCAACCCAGCTGGACTGTAAATCCCTCAAGGGCAGGGAGGATGCTACTTGCTCTGTTGAACTCTTTCAAGTACTTTATTCAGTGCTCTGCACAGAATAAGCAATCAAATAATATTATTGATAGGTTGATTGATTTAGTGATTATTTCTATCCCTGGAAGAATATTTCCTAATTCTGCCAAAATGCATAGTGAAAATATACACTATCAAACCATCAGTCAATCAATGGTGTTTATTGAGTGCTTAATGAGTGCAGAGCATTATACTAAGTGCTTGAGAAATTACAATACAATAGAGTTGGAAGATATGATCCCTGCCCTCAGAGAGTTCACAGTTGAACTGGGGGGGGAAAGTCAGGCAAAATGTCAAGGTATAAGGATGTGGACATAAATACCATGGGGCATAGGATTGGGTGAGTATCAAGAACACAGGGATGGATGTAACACAGATAGGAGGGCAAATAGGGCAGGGAAATGAGGGGTAAGTCAGGAAAGGCCTCTTGGAGGAGGTTTGGATTTAGTAGGACTTTGAAGATGTGGAGGGAGTCCAGACTGGAGGGAGGTGATGGGCAAGGAGTCAGCAGCGAAACAGATAGGATCAAGGTACAGTGATTAGATTGGTGTTAGCGGAATGAAGTATGTGGGAATAATTCACTATTCATTCCCTTTCTTTTGAACCTCCTGCCTGACTTTCTGTGGCATCACTAAGGTTGTTTGAGTGGTCGAATGAGGCGAGGCCAGGAAAGACAGGATAGGCTAATAGCAAGATCAAAGGATTTAGGAGATTTTAGTTCTAGTCTCATCTCTGTTTCTAGATTCCTATGTGATCTTAGGCCCCTCACTTAGCCTCAGTTCCCTTATAGATAAAAGGGAGATAATTCCTATTTTTCCCTACCATATAGGGATATTGTGAGGACAAAATGAAATCACTGATATGAAAATTTCTGAAAGTCAGGGAACTTGGGTTCTAATCCCGGCTCAGCTATTTGCTTGTTGTGTGACCTTGGGTAAATCATTTGACATCTCTGTGCTTCAGTAACCTCATCTATAAAATGGGATTAGAATATCAGTTTGCCCTCCATCTTAGACTGTGAGTAATAATAATAATGATGATGATGGTATTTAAGTGCTATGGTCCAAGCACTATTCTGTGCTGGGCTAGATACAAGGTAATGAGATTGTCCCATGTGGGGCTTACGGTCTAAATCCCTATTTTACAGATGAGATCCGAGGCAGAGAGAAGTGAAGTGACTTGCTCAAGGTCACAGGGAAGGCAAGTAGTAGAGCGGCGTTTAGAATGAAAGTTTTATGACTCCAATCCGATGCTCTTTCCATTAGACCACACTGTTTCTCTGAAAATGAAAATAAATCCAGTGGAGTATTGTGAAGGAAAGAGCAATAAGACTTGAAATGCATTTAGAAATTAGGATGGGAATTTTCAACTGAAATATTAGAAAGGACAAAAGTGACACCCTACATTAAACAATCTTTGGGTACCTGATATGGTCTAGTTCAGCCACACATACATCCATAGATTCACTTCACCATTAGCTTCATTTTCCAATAGAATGGACAACAATAAGCATACAGCTTTTTTCTTTCAGATATCTAACATGATGTGCAGAATTTTATCTTGTCTTCAGTGTTCCCTATCCCAGGTCTCCTTCCCCTCCTCCCTCCCTCCCCTACCACCCCAGGAATGCTTCTGTTACTGCCCCTGGGTAGCACTGATTTCCTTCAGGGATGCCATGATCTCTGCTAGACCTTGGACCCGTGGCCATATTCGTTGGAAAGATTTGGCTTGGTCTTTTTAACATGGAGCCAAAAACTCAGAATCTATCTCCAAAAAGCACTGGGGAAAGAGATTCCAAGTATCAGGGCCAGCTATAGCCCTAGTAGAGAAAGGTAACTTTTTTATATTTTATGGGATTTGATAACAATAATAATAATAGTAATTGTGGCATTTCTTAAGCATTGAGTATGGGTCATGCGGTGTAGTAGGCACTGGAGTAGATATAAATTAATTGATTGGACCCACTCCCTTTCTCACATAGAGCTCACAGTAATAATCTCCCTTTTACAGATGAGGGAACTGAGGCACAGAGAAGTCAGGTGAAAGGTCACACAGCAGAAGAGTGGTGAGCTGGGATTTGAACCCAGGTCCTTATTATTATGGTATTTGTTAAGCACTTAACTATGTCCCATGCACTGTTGTAAGTGCTAGGTTAGATATGAGTTAATCCCTACATGGGACTCACACTCTAAGTAGTAGGTCCTTCTGACTCCCAGGCCCATGGTCTATCCATTAGGCCACGTTGCTTCTCTGGATTCCCTTCACAGATCCTCCTCCTCCTTCTCCTCTTTGTTCTCATCCTCTTCTTCCTTCTCCCAAGCACAGGGCTTGCTCTGCACATCTTGAGCTTGATCTTGTCATTCAGCAGCCATGTAATATAGGACCATGCTTTTGCTCCACCTCAGAAGTGGTGGAACTTCAGTTAGGGATGATGTGTTAATTTAGTGCTTTGAGATCCTCAGAGACAAAAGGCAGACTGTATCTGGAAGTGGGCATCACTGAACTGAGGCCTAGGACAAGGAAGACGTACCAGCAGATGAACTCATCCCAGCTCTAGGAAACTCCAATTCCCCCAGGGTGTTTTGGTCTGGTTCCTTCATCCTCATAGCTGCTAACTCACCTATTTATTTATAACTGAAAGTTGGCTAGATTAGAGTCCTTAGATGCCCTTCTGGTTGCCTGAGTCTGTCTGCTCAAGCGAATTCTACAGATCTGTCCGACTCAAGATATACTTTGATCTCAACCATTCAGATATTTCCGGCAGAGAGCCTTTTTGGCCCAACTTGTGAGGAAAAACAAATCTTCAGTCCCATTAGCCAGATGATTTGGGAGTTCCCATACTTGTTCTCTCTATGAGGCTTTCTACACAAGGGTTGGATCCCCACAGGCAGAGTGAATGAGAGAATTAAACATTTATCCAGTAAGTGACTGTAACCTTCATGGGGGCAGGGAATGTGTCTATCAACTCTGTGGTACTGTACTCTCTCATGTGCTTAGTAGAGTGCTCTATATGCAGTAAGGGTTCAGTGAATACCACTGATGATGATGAATGCCACCAATGTAGTCAGCACAGCTAAATAATTTGGCAAAATTAATTTGTGACCTTGGGCAAATCACTTAACTTCCCTGTGTCTGTTTCCCTACCTAAAAACAGCAATTAAATATGTGTTCTCCCTCCTCCTTAGATTGTTATCCCCATGTGGGACAGAGACTGTGTCTGACCTGATTATCCGCTTAGCACAGAGCTTGACGCATAATAAATACTTAACATTTACCGGTACTGTTGCCAATACTATTACTAATACTATTACCACCACTACTACTACGATTAATAATAACAATAATAATGATAATTATGGTATTTGTTAAAGCACTTACTATGTGCCAGACACTGTACTAACCACTGGGGGTGAATACAAGCAAATTGGGTTGGCAGAGTCCCTGTCCCATGTGGGGCTCACAGTCCCAATCCCCAGTTTACAGGTGAAGGAACTGAGGCAAGAAGAAGTGAAGTGAGCTGCCCACGGTAACACAGTAGGCAAGTGGCGGAGCCAGGATTAGAACATGTGATTGTGCTTTATCTTCTCTGCCACGCTGTTTCTCACTACTTCTCACTGCTTGGGACTGAGATTCAGAAGAACCTGTGTTGTGATTCTGGATCTGCTATTTGTTTACTCTTTGACTTTTCGCTAGTCACTTAACTTCTCAGTGTCTCAGTTACCTCATTTCTAAAATGAGGATTAATGCCCTGAGCTCTACGTGGGACAAGGACTCTGTCCAACCGATTACCTTTTATCTACCCTAGTGCTTAGTGCTTACCCTAGTGCCTTGCCCATAAGTGCTTAAGAAATTAGGATACTACTACTACTACTATTACCCTTAGTCCAACAGCACTCCTTCAGCCTCACACCACTTATATGCACATCTGTAATGTCTTCATTTATAATGATGCCTGTCTCCCCTTCAAGACTGTAAGCTCACTGTGGGCAGGGAACATGTCTACCAACTCTGCTGTACTGTACTCTCCCAGGCACTTAGTACAGTACTCTGCACACGGTAAGTATTCAATAAATATCATTGATTGATTGACTGATAGTAGCAACAGTGTTGTTATTCCTCAGTAGCACCATTCCTTTTGGCCTGGATGACCAGGTGTATTACTTTAGTTTTCTTCCCTTTGCTGATAAAATTCCAGCCAGGTAGTATGATTCTATTCCTGATTACTAATAATGTTGGTATTTGTTAAGTGCTTACTATATGCAGAGCACTGTTCTAAGCACTGGGGTGGATACCGGGTAATCAGGTTGTCCCACGTGTGGCTCACAGTCTTAATCCCCCATTTTACAGATGAGGTCACTGAGTCACCGAGAAGTGAAGTGACTTGCCCACAGTCACCCAGCTTGACAAGTATGGGGGTGCATGGCTGGCAGCAGCTGCTCTAGACTGAAAACTCACTGTGGGCAGGGAATATGTCTGTTTATTGTTGTAGTGTACTCTCCCAAGCATTGGTAGAGTGCCCTGAACACAGTAAGTACTCAATAAACACAACTGAATGAATGAATGAATGGTAGGGGGTGACAAAAGAGAATAGTCTATTACAGAGGGTAGACTCACCTCCTGAGCCACAACCAAGGAAAATGTCCCATCATTCAACAGGAAGGCAGTGTCGTCAAACAGAACGGTCATAGGAATGGACATTAGGTGATCTGATTTTCAGTCCTGGCTCTGCCACTGATCTTTATGATCTAGTGCAGGTGATTCAGTGTTTCGGTGACTTCATTTGTGAAAGGGGATGATGACATCTGCCTCTCCCTACTGCATTAGAGAAGTTGGGAGGATAAAATACTGAAGTTGATGTGTGAGGAGCTTGGAGACACTAAAGCTCTATCCATATTCAATTAATCCATCAATAGTATTTATTGAGCAATTATTTTTTGCAAAGTACTATACTGAGCACTTGGCAGAGTACAATACTACAGAATTAAGTCACGTCCCATCCCACAAGGAGCTTATAGTCTAAAGGGAGTAATCATATTCATGTTCAAGATATTTCATGCTTTTTAGAATCTCGGTGCTTCTTCTCCCAGGAAAACTTTCTTAATTAGGCAAGTTGTGTTAGACATAATAATAATAATTGTGATATTTGTTAAGCACTGTTTATGTACTAAGCTCTAGGGTAGAAACAAGATAATCAGTTTCCACATGGAGCTCACAGTCTAAGTAGTAGGGAGAACACATATTGAATCCCCATTTTTCAGAAGAGGTAAGTGAGGCACAGAGAAATTAAGTGATTTGTCCAAGGTCACACAGCAGACAAGTCGCAGAGATAGGATTAGAATCCAGGTCCTCTGAGTTCCAGACCCAAATTCTTTCCCCAAACCATGCTACTTCTAGTTTGATGCATTTCTTCATTTCAAAAAGCCCTAAGATTCACTACAACTAGTAAGAAACACAAAGTACCCCTTCTTCAATCCTTAGTCTTGGTTGGTTAAACCATACAGGGTGCGTGTCTACCTACATCATGATGTATTAGTAGTGATAGTGGTAGTAGAAGTATTAATACCAGAAGTAAAGTCATTAAATGCTTACTGGGTTCAGAGTACATCCAGAGCACTGGAGAAAAATACACAGGTGGGAAATAGACACAATCCCTGCCCTCCAGTGGCTCACAATCAAAGGCTTTAAAGGGGGAGGGGGGCTAGACACAGATGCATCAGGAGTGATGAAATAATCACACACTAAAACATCATGAAAGTCAAGGACAAATGTCCAAATTACAAACAAAAACTGAGCAGAGAGCTGTGGCTGGAAGAGAAGAATTTTAGGCTACTTAACTAATTATGGTATTTGTTATGCACTTACTATGTGCCAAGCACTGTTCTAAGATACTTGTAGCTTAGGGTAGAATGAACACTCGTAGCCACTGCGTCCACTACAGCAATCTCCAGTCTTAAAGTAGGCTGTTAACAACGTGAGGGCAGGAACAGAGTTTTTACTCCAAGTCCCATCTTGCTATGCACACAAATAAAAATTAATAATGATAATTGTGGTCTTTATTATGTAATTACCATGGGTCACGCACTGGGGTAGATATAAGGTAATCAGTGGTACACAGTGCCTGTCCCACATGAGGCTCATGGACTAAGTAGGAGGGAGATGGGTTATTGAATCCCCATTTTACAGATGAGGCAACTGAGGCACTGGGAAGTTCAGTAACTTGCCCAAGGTCTCACAGCAGGCAAGAGGTGCCAAGTACCCTTGGACACTCATTTAGAAAAAATAAGCAATGAAGGACTGATGAGTGAGTGACTGAACAAAGGAAAGAATGAATGCACGGATAATTGAAGCCCAGTCTATGCTTAATGGGCCAAAGTGGCAGAAGACGGAGACTTTGGAAGCCCATTTTAGCCCCCCAGCAGGGTGTTCAGTCATTCTGCAGAAGATGGATTGAGAAGCAGCATAATCTAGTGGATAGAGAGAGGGCCTGGGAGTCAGAAGGACATGGATTCTCATCCTGGCTCTGCCACTTGTCAGCTGTGACACCTTGGGCAAGTCACTTCACTTCTTTGTGCTTCAGTTACCTCATCTGTGAAATGGGGATGAAGACCATGAGCCACGCATGGGACAAGGACTGTGTCCAACCTGATTAGCTTGGAACTACCCAGAGTTTAGTACAGTGCTTGACACATAGTAAGAACTTAACAAATACCATTAAAAAACACCAAAGGATTGGGAAACCTCCAGGGTAGTCAGCACTGCTCCTCCTCTACCTTCCAAGCCACATTTCTCCCTTGCTTTCATTGCTCTGCTTCAAGGCTTCTCGGGGGAGGGCATGTAAACTCCTTAGACTCGGCTGTGGGAGTCAGCCCCCTCTGTGGCCTCAGGAGCCCCCTGTTCTTCCTTACATCCCTGAGGGGTCCCTTCATCAAAACTTCTTTGTGGGTTTACTCCACTCCAGTCACTCCAGTCCGGCTAATGGCTAATGGCTCCTTTTAAAAAACAGTTTCTTCTTTCTTCTTTTAATGGTTCCCAAATTGCCAGCTCCCTTCAGGAGGGAACTAATTTGCTGATGAAGAGCTATTTACGAGATGTCCACTCTGTGCCTTTCCAGAGTGGTTCTCCGGGCTCTGGCACTGAGGGGACGGGGAGCCAGAGGGCACAGGAGGGTAGATTTGAAAAGCCTCAGGAAATCAAAATAACACCCCAAAATGCTGTAGGACCTGACGTGGATTTCTTTAGCCTTTCTCTAGGTGTGAGAATGGGGAATTCTGGGGCTGAGAGAGTCAGCCATCCAGCTGGAAGCAGACGTAGTGATATCAAGAATAATACTGATCATTTTGGTAATGATAATAATGATGGTATTCATTAAGCACTTACTATGTACCAAGCACTGCTCTAAAAGCTAGGGTAGATACAAACTAATCGGGTTGGACACAGTCCCCATCCTACATGGGGCTCTTGCTCTTAGTCCTCATTTTACAGATGAGGTAATTGCGGCCTAGAGAAGTGAAGTGACTTGCGCAACATCACACAGCAGACAAGTAGCAGAACCAGAATTAGAATTCAAGTGTCCCACATGGGAATTGCAGTCTTAGGACTCTCCCTTTACCTCCCATGTAGTTTCACTTCATTGCACCAAACCCCTCTCAACTGGATGACTGCTTATTTTCATGGTAATAGTAGTAGTAATGGTATTTATTAAGGACCTACTGTTTGTAAGGAAAATGGAGATTAAAACTGTAAGCCCTATGTGAGAGAGGGACTGTGTCAAATATAATTAACTAGAATCTACCTCATTGCTTAACACTGTGATTGACACTGACCATCCCTCTCTCACTGGGCCCATATCTCTTCTTGCTTTGATGGCTGCTCTCTAGTTCCCCCACATTCCCCTTTACTGCCCTCCAGGCTCTCTCCTTCATGTCCTCAGTCTTCTCCCTGACTCCATCCTTTGGCGCTGAGGTCAGAAGCCCTGACTCTGCCAACAGCACCACTGGTCACAGTTCTTTTGGCCTTCCCGGAATGAGGCTAGAAGCCCTCACTCTGGTATAGCAGGGAAGCAGTGTGGTCTAGTGGATAGAGCATGGCCCTGGAAGTCAGAAGGACCTGAGTTTTATACCGGCTCTTTCACTTGTCTGTTGTGTGACTTTAGGCAAGTGCCTCAGTTCCCTTATCTGTAAAACGGAGACTGACTGTGAGTAGCATGTGGGACATGGACTGTGTCCAACCTGATTAGCTTACATCTACTCCAGCGCTTAATACAGTGTCTAGCACATAGTTTGAGATTAACAAATACCAGTTAAATATAATGTATTATATATAATGAGATATTGATATATATATATACACACACACACATAGATCATTGGATGATTTTACCCGAGCAGGCAAGATCACTTCCCTGCGGTAAGTCCCATTCAGCTAGATGTTCACATGGTGTCTATCAGGGCATTGGCCCAAGTTCCCTGGCTATCTAATTGGGTCAATTTCCATTTGCTTTGCCAGGGAGGAGGGCAGACAGTCCCCTCCTCCTCTCCGCTGGAGCCACAACAGATTGGATGTTGTCTGGTTTGGATAATCTTCCTAGAGAGGAGCTGTCCAGAGACTCTCTGAATGCCCATTAGAGCCAATCGAAGTTAAGGAGCTTTGTGGACTGGGAGACGTCTACAAGCCATCAGAGTAAAGTCTGAGCCACAGCTGCAAAGAGGATGTTGGGTGAGGCCTTGCAAGGGGTCTTTCCAGACCCCAGGGTCAGCCCCATGATGTCATAGGACTTGATTTGGGCTGCCTGACCTAGCTGGGGAGGACTGGGTGAGCCAATCCATCTCAGATGCCCACGGTATGGAGAGGGGGAGCTCTCAACCCATTTTGCAAGATGGAGTGACTGAAGTACTGATAATTTTGAGGCGACTTGCTGAGGTTAGCCAGCCAATCCAATTCCTGGTAAGTCTGTTCACTCCAATTCAGGTGTGTGTGTGTGCGTGGTAGGGGGGCTGGGAGGGGGAAGGAAAGGGAGGAGGTATATAGCCACACGAGGAGGTATATAGCCACACCAGGACATAGACATGGATATCTATAATAACATTGCATGGATTTTATTTATTTATTTATTTGGGTTACTAAACACCTTGACAAAACAGCAGCGACTGCAGGTATAGCTTTATTATCCCTAATTCAAAAGCTGTTCCTAATAATTTTTGTAAGCATTTCCATGAACCACATCTGTTCAGTTCAGATTTACAACTACATTTCATTGTGGTCTGGGGATACACATAATCACTGTCAGATAAAATTCACTCTGCCTTCTCAGGGTTGTTGGTTTTTTATTTGTTTTGTTGCTGTTGATGATGAATTAGTTGCGGGAATTGCTGTTTGTGAGTTTAGGCACTTTGATCTCCCTCCCACGGTCAATTCCTTTCTTCTGCGCTCTGCCCTGCACAGCCACCACTCCACTCCTCCCACAATGACTTTTTTTCCTCTTCTCTATCACCATTGCTGATATGAGTGAGAGATTGGACCGTGGAGAAACAGTATGGTCTAATGGGCAGAACACAGGCCTGGGCATCAGAGGCCTAGATTCTAATCCCAGCTCTGCAATGTGCCTACTGTGTGACCTTGGGCAAGTCATTTCACTTCCTCTGTGGCTCAGTTTCCTCATGGGGATTCAATACCTATTCTCCCTTCTACTTACACTAAGCCTCTTGTGGGACAGGGACTGTGTCTGCCCTGATTGTCTTAAATCTACCCCAGCATTAGTATAGTGCTTGACACATAGTAAGCAGTTAACATATACCACAATTATTATTATGAAATCACTTTCTGCAATAGGCCAGCTCATTGCAACAGTGACAGAAGAAGAGTCAAGGTTGACCTCTGGGGAATTGGGGCACCTAGTGTTCCACCCTAGTAGAGTTCAGAGTAGGGGGTCCTTAAACAGTGTGGACAATAATGATGGATGACTGGCCCAGCCTAAGTTTCTCTTCCCTCTGAGAAATCCCCTCTGCTCAGCAGTACTTGTAGCCAGAGAGGGCAGATCTCTGGGGCTAATTTCTGACGACCCTTGAGAAGCAGCATGGCCTAATGGATACAGCATGGGCCTAGGAGTCAGAAGGATCTGAGTTTTAATCCCGGCTCTGCCACTTGACTACTGTGGGGCCTTGGGCATGTCCCTTTACTTATCTAGGCCTCAGTGCCCTCATCTGTAAAATGGGGATTAAGACTGTGAGCCTATGTGGGACATGGACTGTGTCTAATCTGATTATCTTGTATCTACGATGGCGCTTGAAACAGTGCCTGCGTATAGTAAGCGCTTCATAAATAATGCAGTTTATTACTATTATTATCATTACTATCACCAAAGGGTTGACCTGTCTTTGGAAGGCCTTTCTCCTTGCAGCTGAAAGTCAAAATGATCAAAAGGAAGAATGTGATTGGGGAGCGGTACCCCGCTAGAGGTTATGAATCTTGAAACGTCTCCATCATGAGGCCACTCCCATTACCCAGCCCCTAGCTTCTGAGGATTTGGGGAGGAGGAGAAACTTCCTCAAGCAGGACCGCGTGGAGTTTTTCTCTCATGGAAGTAGCTGAAAGAGTCCTTCCAAATAGACTTTCCACCATGAAGCCAGGCTCCGAGCTCTGATGTATGCCACTTGCCTATCTGCTGACATGAAAAATACCTTCCATCTCTGTGAAAGGAAAAGTTAGAAGGCGTTATCAGCCAGGGAAAGCTGAGTGTTCTCCCTGTAGAAGCTCTGCCCCGGATTGGACACCGGCAGTTACAATCACGGAAGAGAACTTTACAATTTCACTAGGAAATTACCTACCCAAGTGCTAGGGTCCAGACAGGAACCACTCTCTGCTTTCACTTACCATCATTTGGAGAACACAGACTTTGCTCACTAGAGTTCTCCTCTATCAGACTCCAGACAGGAAATGGCCCTCAATCAGAAACATTTTTCTCTTGATTTCAGTGTGGTTTGAACAGACAAAGCAAAGGAACTCGGGGTCTCTGAGAGTCAAGGTAGTGTTATTGAGGGATTCAATAATAAAAATAATTTTACTGATAATTTCATAATAATTTTGTAATTTAAACAGCAGAATAATTTATGAATGATTTCACGAATTTAATAATGGTGATCATCATTTGTGAAGTACTATAATAAGCACTGTGGTAGATACAAGATGATCAGGTCAGACACAGTCCCTGTGCCTCATGCAGTTCACAGTCTAAGTAGAAAGGAGAACAGGTATTTACTCTCCATTGAAGAGGAAGGGAATTAAGGCAAAGAGGAGTTAACTTGCCCAAGATTTCAACAGCAGGGAAGCATTGGAGCCAGGATTAAAACCCTGGTCCTCTAATTCCCAGGCCTGTGCTCTTTTCAGTAAGCTACACAGCTTTGTGCTAGACATCCATGATCCATTCCATTCAGGCTCTGACACATGTTCATAATCCCATGATCCACACACCTGGAGCAAGGTATTCAGTTAATGTCACTGTTAGAATCATGGAGAGGACAGAAAAATGTTGGAGGAGCAGTGTTGCCTAGTGGAAAAAGTACAGGCCTGGGAGTCAGAGGATATGGGTTCCAATCCCGGTTCCTATCTCACTTTGAGTAAGTCCCTGCAATTCTCTGGACCTCAGTTTCCTCTTTTGTAAAATGGGGGTTCGATACCTATTCTCCTTCCTAATAGACCTGTGAGCCCAGTGTGGGACAAGGACTGTGTCCAATCAGATCAATCAATCACTGGTATGGAATGAACTCATATCTGCCCGACTGTATAGAACAATGCTTGACATTTAGTAACTGTTTAACAAATACCAAGGTAAAAGAAAAGAAAAGAAGAATAACCATGGTAGCCTGGGGGAATGGGGAAGCTTCCTGTGTGATTAGGACCTTTCCAACTGGGAGGATGCAGACTAAAAGGACCATGATTGAAGTTATCCCCAAAGAGAGTGGACAGAATGGGAGCAGAATTTTTCTTTACTAGATCCCACACCATCAGGATGAGATGGTATAGATAGTAGGTTGTAAGCAAACTAAAGGAATCACCCAACAGGTGTTAAGCCTAGGGAATTCATTATCCCCAGAGACTTTTGTGGGGTTTAGGTGTTGGAGAAAGTCACTCTTGAGAGAATTCCATGATGGGTTATTAGAGGGGGTTATACAGAGGTCAGAGGGAATGTTTAGGGATATGAAATGGCTTGAGGAGGTACACAGAGGGTCAATCTCTTTTGGAGAAACCAAGACCCCGATCTCATGACCCGGTATGACAGCCTCTCTCCTATTGTTTCCAGGCTCATCTTCCTAGCGGGGCAGGGTGATATTGCATGAGGCATTTTCTAGAAGACTTGAAAACTTAACTCTCCATCATGGTCCTTGGTGGGTAGGAGGTGGGAAGATAGAATATTTTGAGAAGCAGCTGTTGTGGAGAGAGAGCTGTGCCCCACCCCTCTTTCTCTCTATTTCTCATCCCTCCAAGGTCAGGGAGCCCTGAGAACCAGGTTCTTTCTACTCTTTCTTTATTGTTACCAAAAAAAAATAACGATTATAAACATCACTTTAAAAGCCTGCCATCCAAAAGACCTCTCAACTGTGATGTATCATCTTGAATTGGACTCATTTATGCTGAAGCATTTTATATTAATGTTTCCACTGCTTATCACAGACACTGGCATTGAAATGCTTAAGCCAACCATTCTGAGTTATTTATTAGGAGTTTTTTTTTCTGAAGTTGCTGATTCCTTAAATAAAATGCCTGTTTTACTTTTATCCATTTGTGAACATTTGATGCTGTCAGTAGATCTACGGTCTGGAAATTACTAAGCAAATTTGGCTCACCTGAAAAGTTCATCAAGGCTCTGAGGCTACTTCAGGAAGGCATGGTTGCCTGGATCATATCCAAAGGTGTTCTCTCCGATCCATTCTACGTTTCCAACAAAGTGAAGCAGGAATGTGTAGTTGGCCCATTTCAGTTCAATTTATTCTACACAGCTATGCTGAACACGCAGCCAGAGACCTGGACATGGTGTTAGAATATGCTTCCACACCTCTGGGAAATTCTTCCAACTCGACAGACTTTGAGTATCATTCAAAGTCCTAGAAATGGTCATTCAAGAATTTCTGCCTGCAGAATAACTGTGCCCTAGAGGCACACCCAAGAAGACATGAAAATCTTCCAGGTGCTAGAAGCTGAGACTAAATCTAAAGAAAATGGAGGTGATGCCTCCGACTGCATCAGGGAAGACGTACACATAAAAGTTTAGATTGGCAGCACAATACTGTCACAGGGTTCTGCTACATACTGACCAGTGATGCAGTGATAGACAAGGAAACAGAAAGCCAAATCAAGAAGATAAGCACATCCTTTGGGAAACAGTTAAGTTGAAAGTGGTGGCAGCTCCAGACCAAACTAAAAGACTACAGGAATGTTGTGTGGTCCATCCTTCCTTCCCTATATTTGCAAATCTGAACCTCACACAGGTATCACATCTAGCTTTTCGAGGAGTCCCATGAGCATCAAATACAGGTGCATCACCCTCATTAGTGGTATTTATTGAGTGCTTACTGTGGACAAAGCATGCACTAAGCACTTGGGAGAATACAATCAATCAATTAATGGTATTTATGGAGCATTTGCTATTGAGCAAAGCACTGTACTGTTTGGGAGAGTACAATACCAAAGGTTTGGTAGATATACCCCCTACCCACAACAAGCCACACTGTTTTATGGTATTTGTTAGTACTTACTGTGTGTCAAGAACAGTGCTAAGGGCTGTTCCATGTGTTAATTATATTGGATGCAGTCCCTTTTTCACCTGGGACTCACAATCTAAATAGGAGTGAGAACCTGTATTTAATTCCCATTTTACAGGTGAGCCAACTGAGGTCCAGAGAAGTTGAGGATTGCCCCTAGATACGCAGCAGGCCATTGGCAGAAGAAAGATTAGAGCCTGGGTCCTCTGATTCTCAGGCCCTTACTCTTCCCACTAGACCACATTGTTTCTCGTCTCAAATTGCAAGATAAATATCGAACAGTGAAACCTTGGAATGTAGTCAGTGCTTTAGCACTGAAGTTAGGCTCACTGTAATACAGCTACACTGGGTGGAACAGGTGAAGAGAATGCAATACGGCAGAAGACCCAAACGACTGCTAGATGGAGAGTGGAAATTGGTAAACCAAAAGCAAGGAGGGCAGAGGAAGTTTTTTTAGGACGTGGTAAAACAAAGACTAAGATAATACTGTGTCCCAGCTGAAAAGTGGGAGTCATTTGCTGAAGATAGAGCAGCATGGCGCACTGCCATGAAGAAGGAAGTGACTTTCTTCGAGCCAGAGCTTATTAGGGAAAGAGAGATGAGGAAGTGGAAGAGAAAAGAGCACCAGACCTTAAAAATATTAAATATGGCAACTTTAGGGTTGGCCTTTTTTGATGCACAGTGTATCTAGGACTATAGATCCCCAATGGCCTTTTCCTGCCAAACATGCACTCATATGTGAGTTTCATCATTAGTGGTGTCTTCCTTGACTACTTCTATGTAAATATACAAAAAGACATACATAAAAATTTGTGAAACCCCTCGGGAGCAGGTATCTTGTCTACCAACTCTACTGTATTATAGCTATACTTACCCTATATTTATACAATTGTACTCCCCTATTATACTTACACCTATTATATTTGTACCTACCCTGGAGAAGCAGCATGGCAGCACTTAGTACAGTGCCTGGCTCATAGAAAGCACTTAATAAATACCATCATCATTAGTGGATAGAGCATGGACCTGGGTGTCAGAAGGAACTGGGTTTTAATTCTGGGTCCTCCACTTGTCTGATACATGACCTTGGAGAAGTCACTTCACTTCTCTGAGCTTTAGTTACTCATCTGTAAAATGGGGATTAAGACTGTGAGCCTCGTATGGGACAGGGACTGTGTCCAACCCAATCTGTTTGTATCCACCCTAGTGCTTAGTTTACAGTGCCTGGCACATAGTAAGTGCTTAATTAACACCATTATTATTTTCATTATTACCCCAGTGCTTTGTACTTACCTCAGCATTTAGAACAGTGTTTGATACATAGTAAGTGCTTAACAAGCACCATAAAACAAAAATATTCTCTCAACAGTTTAGTACTGTGCTCTGCAATACTCAATAAATGCTCATTGAATCCCAAATGACTGATTGATTGATGTTTTATTCCAAGTCACTACCAATCAATCAATCAATGATATTTATTGTCTAATTTGTACTATATGCTTGATAAGAGCACAGAGAGAGGAGACATGGAGTTTACCATTTCGGGGGGCAGGGGATACAGGGAAAAAGTTAATTATAAATAGGAGGAAGTAATACAGTATTTAAGACAGATACATGAGTGCTACGTGGTTGAGGCAGGGACCAGAGTATTTGGTGCTGAATAAAGGTGGCAAATATAGGATGGAGAGATGAAAAATCCACCAGGGAAGGTCTCCCAGAGGAGATGTGATTTCAGAAGGACCTGGAAGACAGGGAAAGTGGTATGTGCCAGCTGTGAAAGGGACAGAGATTCCTGGAAGGAAGGAGGGTGTAAGTGAGTGGTCCATGGTGGGAGAGATGAGAGAAAGGCACAGTGAGTAGGTAGGCTTGAGAAGGTTAAAAGGATATTAGCTCGGGTTCAGTGGGAGAGGAGTGTGGATAAGCAACCTAGGAAGTGTGGCCTAGGGGAAAGAGCATAGTCCTGGGAGTCAGAGGACCTTTCTCTGCCACTTGCCTACTGTGTGACCTTGGACAAATAGATGGAGCATGGGCCAGGGAGTAAAAAAAAAGGCAAAAAGAGCAAAAAAAAGAGTCAGAGGTCTTGGGTTCTGCCACTTGTCAGCTGTGTGACTGTGGGCAAGTCACTTCACTTCTCTGTGCCTCAGTTACCTCATCTGTAAAATGGGGATTAATTGTGAGCCTTACGTGGAACAACCTGATGACGCTGTATTTCCCCTGGTGCTTAAAACAGTGCTCTGCACATAGTAAGCGCTTAACAAATACCAACATTATTATCTACTTCCCTGCTGACCACCCAGCCTCCTGTCTCTCCCCACTTCAATCCATACTTCACTCTGCTGCACAAATCATTTATCAACAAAAACGTTCAGTACTTGTCTCCTCACTCCTCAAAAACCTCCAAAGGTTATCATCCACCTCCACATCAAAAATAAACTTCTTACCATTGGTTTTAAAGCACTCAATCACTACTGTACTACTGTAGTAGCTGCCCAGCCTGGACATTCTGATCCTCTAGTGCCAGCTTACTCACTGCTCCCCAATTTCATCTATCTGGCGGTGGACCCCAGTAAAATGTGGATTAAGACTATGAGCCCTATGTGGGACAGGGACTGTGTCTAACCTGATTATCTTGTATCTACCAGAGTGCTTGATGATGTCTGTTTGATGCTGTATGATGCCTAGCACATAATAAGAGCTTACCACTATTACCATTATTACTACTCTCCCCAACACCTCTCCTCCCTCACAGTACTTACCTATACATCCTTATCTTCTTCTGCTTCCCCTATCTGTAATTTATTTTCATGTTTCTCCTCTTCCATTCTGTAAACTCCTTGAGGGGAGGGATCATGTTTACTTTATTGAACTCTTCCAATCCCTTTGTTTGCTCTTCATGTAGTATAGTGCTTAGTAAATACCACTGATTGATTAATTGACTACCACCTGGAGTGCCTGGTGCTGCTTCTTGGCCTCCTTATCGCCTCTAAAATTTTGCTCAAGGAGGGCAAGCAATCTGAATGCTACCCTCCAGTCTGGTAAACCTGCCTGTTTCTCTTGACAGTGTGCTGTTATGCTCATTATTTGAGTCTAGGCTGAACTAGCCGACTTGGTAAACACAAGGCATCTCTAACACAGGTAGAAGAGGGGACAGTTGTGGGTTTCATGTATTTGGGTGCAGGTTTAAATAATCCCTTGATGACTAGCTTTGGGAATTTGATCCATTGATCTAGAGACACTAAGCCCCTTTAGTCCTGTGATTGGTTGTTATTATCATAATAATTGTGGTATTTTTTAAGTGCTTACTATGTGCCAAGCACTGTTCTAAGTGCTGGGAGTAGATACAGGGTAATCAGGTTGTCCCACGTGGGGCTCATAGTCTTAATCCCCATTTTACAGATGAGGTAACTGAGGCCCAGAGAAGTTAAGTGACTTGTCCAAAGTCACACAGCTGACAAGAGGCGAAGGTGGGATTAGAACCCACAACCTCTGACTCCCAAGCTCAGGCTCTAGCCACAAGCCACACTGCTTCTCTCATTATGACTATTCATTATTATTATGGTATTTGTTAAGCACTTACTATGTATTAAGCACTGTACTAAGCTCTGAGGAAAATACAGGTTAATCAGGTCAGACACAGTCCCTGTCCCACACAGGACTCAAAGTATGTTGAATAATTCATTTGAATCTCATCTACAGATTTGATCACTGAAGGCTCCCAGGCAGACCTGAGCTCTGGGTTGTTCTCAGGTTGACCTAAACATTTCTCCTCTTTCCCAGGTTCCCATTTTCTGCTCTCATTAGCTTTCCTTGTAGACTATAAGCTCCTTGTAGACAGGGATGACGTGTACCAACTCTACTGGATTGTACTTTCCCAAGCAACAGTGGTCTGCCCCCAGGAAGAGCTCAAAAAATACCACTGACTGGTTGATTGATTGCAGGATGGGAGGCAGTTCCCAGATTGCCCAAAATTTGCAGCTTATCTTGACTGAAAAGATTAATCCTCAACAGCATTTACTGGGGTGCTGCTCTCCACAAACACTCGAAGCCAAGGCCAGGACTGATGGGGCTAGAAACCCTTTCCAAAGATCCTATTATTTTTGGTCTGGGACTCAGGAGACTTAGGGTTCTAGGTTTTTTTGCTCGTTTGTTTGTATTTTAGTGGTATTTATTAAGTGCTTACTAAGTGGCAGACACTGTACTAAGCGCTGTCCAGTTTTGCCTTCTGGGGCTCTGCTGCCATGGTAAAGTGTTACTAGGGGTTCCATGAGGTGGACAGACCCAGCAGGAATCCTAGAAAATTGCTCGCTAATGGGGAGAGGAAGACCATTACAGATGGCCAAGGCACTCTTCTGCCAGGTCGTGATGCGAAAGCTGAGCGTTGGGCCTGGGCTACCATCTTTTTGCCATAAATGAGTCCTGTGTGTCAAAACCTTCATCAATCAATGGTATTTATTGAGTGCCTGTAGTGTGGAGCACTGAACTGAATGCTTGGGGAATACAATATAACAGAGTTAGTAGACATGTTCTCTGCCCACAATGATTTTACAGTCTAGAGAACTGACTGCCCAGTCATTCCACTCCACACTTTAGGGAGCACAAGGCTGACCCAGTAGCAAGAGTTTAGGGGGTGCTTGGAAAACTGTTATCGCTACAGTTAATTCTTCCCCAAAGATTCTTGCCTCAGGATCAAGGCTCACTCATCCCACCTAAGAGGAGACTAGATCAGCTTTTTGTATTTCTCCTTTGACTGGATTGAAGGTACTTTGGAAATGATGGAGGGAGATGTTAAGCTATCTATTAGGGATAGGGAACATAGCTAGCAGAAAACCAGAGTCTAGTCCGATGATTCCACTACAAATTCACTATCATGCTTTAACTCAGCTCTGTTTTCTACTCTAGTATTCCTCCCTCACTGACTCCAACCCCAACCAGCTCTTCCAAACCCTCACCTCCTTCCCAAAACTCATAATGCACCTCTAACACCTCTGTCTCTAATGTCTGATTAACTCTCCAACTACATTGTTGGTAAAATCAAAGCAAATAGGTATAAACTTCTCCATATCTCCCCATCACACCCTCAACAATCCAATTACACTTTTTCATCTTTCTCCTGCTTCCCAGCTGTCTCCCAAGAGGAGATCTCCCACCTGTTTCTTAATCCCCCTCTACCTACACTTCTGATCAACCTTGAGAAGCAGCACAGTCTAGCAGAATGGGGATTCAATAACTGCCCTTCCTCTTACTTAGACTGTGAGCCCCATGTGAGGCCTGATTGTCTTGCATCTACCTTAGCACTTAGTACAGTGTTTGGCACATAGTAAGCACTCAACTCATGCCACAATTATTATATTTAGCCTTTCCCAAACTCCATCTTCAACTTGTCACTTTCTGATGTCTCCTTCCCATCTGCCTTCAAAAACTTTCAGGTCTTCCCTGTTTTAAAAAGTCCTTTCCCAACCCTATATCTCCTACAGATACCATGCCATCTCTTTCCTCTCACTCTTATACAAACTCCTCGAATGGGTGGCCTACAAATCATGCCTCAATTTCTTCTTCATTCATTCATTCATTCATTCATTCATTCATTCATTCATTCAATTCATTCATTCATTCAATTTTATTTATTGAGTGCTTAATGTGTGCAGAGCACTGTACTAAATACTTGGAAAGTACAATTTGGCAACAGACAGAGAAAATCCCTGCCCAACAATGGGCTCACAGTCTAGTAGGGGGAGATAGACAACAAAACAAAACAAGTAGACAGGCATTAATATCTTCAGCATAAATAGAATCATAGATATATACATATCATTAATAAAATAGAGTAGTAAATATATACAAATATCCACAAGTGCTGTGGGTAGGGGAAGGGGGTAGAGCAGAGGGAGGGAGTAGGGGTAATGGGGAGGGGAGGAGGAGCAGAGGGAAAGGGATGGCTCAGTCTGGGAAGGCATCCTGGAGGAGGTGAGCTCTCAGTAGGCTTTGAAGAGGGGAAGAGAGTTAGTTTGGCAGATGTGAGGAGGGAGGGGATTCCAAGTCAGAGGTAGGATGTGGGCCAGGGGTGGACAGCGGGACAGGCAAGAAGAGGCACAGTGAGGTGTTTAGCAGCAGAGGAGCGGAGTGTGTGGGGAGGACTGTAGAAGGAGAGAAAGGAGGTGAGGTAGGATGGGGCAAGGTGATGGAGAGCCTTGAAGCCAATAGTAAGGAGTTTTTGCTTCATGAGAAGATCGATAGGCAACCCCTGGAGATTTTTGAGTGGGGGAGTGATATGCCCAGCATGTTTCTGTAGAAGATAATCTGGACAGTGGAGTGAAGCAGGGAGAGACAGGAGAATTGGAGATCAGAAAGGAGGCTGATGCAATAATCCAGTCGGGATATTATGAGAGATTGTACCAGCAAGGTAGCAGTTTGGATGGAAGGTGGCAGTTTGGATGGACATCCAGAGTCTGGCTTTGGATTGATCAGTGATATTTTTTGAGTGCTTATTTCTGAGAACAGCACTGTCTATGGACTGAGAAAAGTAGAGTAAAATTAGCAGACACAATCACTATTCTCAAGGGGAACAGACAATAAGCTAATTACAGGTAGGAGAGGCATGGATGATGTAGTAGGAGGCTATGTGGTAGGGAAATGAGATATTAGTCAGGGAAGGCTTTCTGGAAGAGAGATGATAATAACAGGGTTTTGAAGATGGGGAGGCCTAGTAAATATGTAAATATCCTAGTAGCAGGATGGCCTAGTAAATATGACATGGGCCTTGAAGTCAGAAGGACCTGGGTTCTAATCCCACCTCCACTTCTTATCTGCTGTGCGACCTGGGACAAGTCACTTAATTATCTGTGCCTCAGTTACCTTATCTGTAAAATGGGGATTAAAATGGTGAGCCCCATGTGAGACATGGATGTGTCCAACCTGATTAGCTTGTATGTATGCCAGCTTTTAAATGCAGTGTCTGGCACATAGTAAGTGTTTAAAAAACAAGAGAGGAGTGGTCTACTGGACATGAAGGGAGAAGGAATTACAGACAGGAGGGAGGGGGGTGAGCAAGGGCTCAGTGTTAAGTGAAGACAAAGTCACACTAAGTAGGTTGGCATTAGAGGAGAAAAGTGTGAAGGTTGTATTTTAGTGGCAGAGGGGTGAGGTTGCTGGGAAAGCTGACTGAATGCCTTCAAGCCAATTATCAGGAGTTTCTTCTTGTTGCAGAGCTGGGTGGGCAACCAAGGCAGGTCTTTGAGAAATGAGGAGACATGAATAATATTTCAAAAAATGATGTGAGCAACAGAATGAAGTAAATCTGCTCTATGTATTCATTTGGACCCCTTTCTGGATGCAAATATGTTTATTTCTGTCTCCACCATTAACATGTAAGCTCTTTGTGTGCAGAGAGCATGTTGCTATGTTATTCTGTTCTTCCCAAGTGCCTAGAACAGTGAGCTGCATTAAGTGAGCATTGAACTGATGCTGCTACTAATACACTATTAAACTCACTAGAGGGTTTTAAGGAATTGGGGGACAGGTGTTGATTACATGTGACCTCAAATTTTTCAGTACAAGACATTCTTGAACACTTTCTCTTTGGAACTGAGATTTCTCTCCTGTCTAACCATTTTGGGAAATTTGAGGGGGATGTGAAATTAAACCTGCTCTGTCCTCTTGGAGATGAAAGGGTATGGTACATTTCCTGCATGGCACCAAAAAGTGCCTTTGTGCTCATGAATAATGGGAAAAATGGACTTTACCTCTCCAAACATTATTTATATCAAATCTTCATTCAACAAGGATCTTCGGGCAAAAAGCAAAAAAAAAAAAACCAAAAACAAAACCCCTAAAATTAAAAAATAACAGAGTTAGAAGCAATTGAAAAATCACTTTGCCTGAGCACTGCAGGGAGTTTCCACTAAGTTTAGGCATATGGAAAATCATTCTCCATCATGAGGCGTCATAAACACCTATGCATCGTCAATGGGCGGGACCTAGAAGAAGTTTTGTGATGTGCCTGAAGTAGTTTCTGGAAGTTTCTCTCTGCAGTTGGTTCCACTGACTTTCACTTTGCTTTTCTTCCTCTTTCATCCCCAATGGATGAGGTTGGTGAGTAGAGCAATTTTGGCACTGATTTATGGGAGCTGAATTTTTCCCTCTGTCTAGAAGTGGGTACCCACAAAACCACATTTGGTGTGAACAGGAGACACCTTTTTCTATGCATTCTCCCTTCTTCATCTTTGGCTGTAGACTTAATAGCATCTGACAGTCTAGAATGCTAAACAACATTTGATACTCCCCTCCTGTTAGCAGAGACTCTATTAGGTGCTGGGGTTAAACAGTAGTGAAAGAATTGAGCTCAGTCAGTCTTACTTATTGAATTCTTACTGTGTGCAGACACTGTACTAAGCATTTAGGAGAGTACAGTATAACAATAAACAGACACAATCCCTGACCACAGTGATCTTACAGTCTAAAGAGTGAGATGAGTTTCTGCCCTCAAGAAGTTTACAAACGAATAGGAGGCAGAGGGAGAGGGACAAGCCAACATAAATTGCTTAATATATAATACCTAAATGTTGGTACCTAGATATTAGTGAAAAAATAAGCAAAAATACATGGCTAAATACATAAATGAAAGAGACATAAACCTCAGTGCTAATGTAACTGTTAAGGGGGAAGATAGAGGTTAGAGAAGTTCCTTTTTAGGAGGATGAAAAAGGACAGAATTTGTTGGGCAGACTTGAGATGGGAGGTGGCTCCAGCCAGGTGGCTGAAGTGTGGGAGATTTTTGATTGAGGCATAGTTAGAAGATTTCCTGGGAGGGCAGAGAAGACTGTGAACTGCATTGTACCAGGTAAAGAGAGGCTGCTATTGGAGAAGAGCCTAGAGGTTAATGGTTAGAGGATTTGTTTTAAATGAGATGAAATGTGGGAGACATAGGAGGCTTTTGGTTTGGGATTACTGTGTTCTGGATGGTGTGGTTTGATGAAGAGGGGACTGGTTGGAGGCAGGAACATCAGAGGTGAAGTGTCCCAGTGAGGGAAACAGGTGACATATAAGTTTTGGTCCTGAGTTCAGGACTGAGATATTGGATATAGTGTTCATTTTGGGCAGGGAACATGTCTGTTTATTCTGCTGTATTGTACTCTCCCAAGAGCTTAGTATAGTGCTATATAAATATGATTGATTGATTGGTTTGTGGTTTGTGCAGCTCCTCCCACGTTCTGTCAACTCTGCCAGTCCTGTAGGCCTTTAGCTCATCCTCTAGGCCTTAAACTCAATGTGGACAGGGAATGTGTCCAACAACTCTGTTATGTTGTACTCTCCCAAGTGCTTAGTACAGTACACTAAGCAAGTACAGCAAGTGTTCCATAAATACCCTAAAGACTGAGAATGCCATATGGGAGAGGGGCTGGGCCTGATCTGATTATCTTTCATCTATTCCAGTGGATAACATATAGCAGGAATAACAATTCCTGAAATCATTATCATCATCATCGTTATTATTATTATTGAGGAGAATGAGTCTCACCGCTACTTTGCTACCGATAGAGCTCTTACTCAACATCATCACCGCTAATATCACCATCAGCATCCACCTCCACCATCATCATCATTATTGAGAAGCAGTATGATGTACTGTATAAAGCATGGGACTGGGAGTCAGAAGGTTCTGGGTTCTAATTCTGGCTCTACCGCTTGTCTGCTGTGTGACCTTGGGCAAATCACTTCACTCTTCTGAATCTCAGTTACCTCATCTGTAAAATGGGGATTAAGACTGTGAGCCTCACTTGAGACAACCTGAATACCTTGCATCTACCCAGCTTTTTGAACAGTGCTTGGCACGTAGTAAGGGCTTAACAAATACCATAATTGTTATTATTATCATCATCAGTGTCATAGTCACCATCTTCCCACACCTCAGATATGCACCTTGAAGGTTATACAGAGCACGGAGGGAAGAGTCACGGTGCCTACCTTCAAGATTCTTACCATCTTTGTGGGGTGATGAGGCAAAAGATTTATACACAGCACAAAAACAACAGGGAAGGAGGAGTGTGGACAGACAATTGTGTGGAACAAGTGAGATGAATATTAGAATCATTAGATGGTCCAATCTGAAAGTGAGTTATGTACATATCTGTAAATTATGTATTCATATTAATGTCCCTCTCCCCATCTAGATTGTAAGCTCATTCAGTGCTTAGTACAGTGCTCTGTCCACAGTAAGTGCTCAACAAATACCATTGATTGATTGATTGACTTCAAGAGTTCATCTGGTCCAGGCCTCTGCTACCCAGAGGGCATGCTAGGAAAACTATCATCGGATCTGGAAAAGCCAGTCCCTTGAGGTCTCCATTCCTTTCTCTTGGGCACTTCTCCTTGTTGTGCACATGCCCTGTTGATGCCACCTTTCCTTCCCCATCAGTTAAAAGGTTTGTAAAAGTCTGGAGAAAGAAACGGTGTGAGGTTCCAACTTCCTTGGAGAGAGTAGCTGCCGGCACCTAGAGGGAGCAATTGTTAGCTTGCATCTCCGTTGTGTGGTGTGCTGGCTGCCAAGAGGGAAACCAGGTTCTGCCTCAGCCCTGGCCCCTGGATTCCTGGAGGGCTGGGCTTTTTTGCCAGAACCAATTTTGTTTCACAAGATGCCTTGGGGGAGTTCCCTTCTATCTCTCCTCTGGGTGAGGATGAGATTGAAACACTGAGTATTTACAAGACTTGACTGTTGTGGGTTTGAGTTTCCAACCACACAGTTATGTCTCCATCCAAGTTGCACACATGCACATATGCACATACACACTTATACACAAACACAAAACCATACACTTAGAGCACCCAATCAGGAAACATAGTATTTTTATCTCAACCCAAACTGCTTTTTAATTATGCATATTTATTTTAAAAGATTCTTGTCTCCTTATTGAATAGGGAGAGTCAGAGGGAAAAAAGAGGAGGGAGAGAGCAGAGAAAGGGGAGAAAAGGGAAGGAGTTGTACAGAAAGAGGGAGAAAAAATGATAAGGAGATTGTGGAGGAATTTCACTCACCTGTTTTTCTGGGCCTGGCATGGCACCAAGTTTGGTGAACATTCTTCTGTCCCCGTCCATGGTCTTCAAGATTTGATGTTCAGTGTCCATTACCCTTTGTTGATGAAACCCAACATTTCCCTTATTCCACATCTGTGTCCTCCAAGGCCCTGTGTAGAATCCTCTATCTCTGTGCAAACTCATTGTCCTGCTGAATTGAGCTGAGTCTAGGCCAAATGAACAATATTCTGGACTATTATTATAATAATAATCATATTTGTTAAGCACTCACTATGTGCCAGACACTGTATTAAACACCAAGGTAGTTACAAGATAATTGGATAGGACACAGACCTTGTCCCACGTGAGGCTCTCAGTCTTCATCCCCCTGTCTGCTGTGTGACCTTGGGCAAGTCACTTCACTCATCTTTGACTCGTCTCTCTCGTTCACCCCACACATCCTATCCGTTACCAAGACCTGCTGGTTTCACCTTTACAATATTGCCAAGATCCGCCCTTTCCTCTCCACCCAAATGGCTACCTTACTGCTACAGGCTCCTGTTATATTCCGGCTAGACTACTGTGTCAGCCTTCTCTCTGTTCTCCCTTCCTCCTCTCTCACCCCGCTCCAGTCTATTCTTCACTCCACTGCCCAGCTCATCTTCCTGCAGAAATGCTCTGGGCATGTCACTCCCCTTCTTAAACACCTCCAGTGGTTGCCTATCAACCTCCGCTCCAATCAAAAACTTCTCACTCTAGGCTTCAAGGCTCTACATCACCTTGCCCCTTTCTACCTCTCCTCCCTTCTCTCTTTCTACTGCCCACCTCACACGCTCTGCTCCTCTGCCGCCCACCTCCTCACCGTCCCTTGGTCTCGCCTATTCCACCGTCAACCCCTGGGCCACGTCCTCCCGCGGTCCTGGAATGCCCTCCCTCCTCACCTCTGCCAGGCTAATTCTCTTCCCCTCTTCAAAACCCTACTTAAAACTCATCTCCTCCAAGAGGCCTTCCCAGACTGAGCTCCCCTTCTCCCCCTACTCCCTCTACCGCCCCCCCCCCCACCTCTCTGCAGCTTAACTCTCTTTTCCCCTCATCTCCCTCTGCTCCTCCCCCTGTCCCTTCCCATCCCCTCAGCACTGTACTCGTCTGCTCAACTGTATATATTTACATTACTTTATTTATTTTGTTAATGAAATGTACATCGCCTTGATTCTATTTAGTTGCCATTGTTTTTACGAGATGTTCTTCCCCTTGACTCTATTCATTGCCATTGTTCTTGTCTGTCTGTCTCCCCCGATAAGACTGTAAGCCCGTCAAATGGCAGGGACTGTCTCTATCTGTTGCCGACTTGTTCATTCCAAGCGCTTAGTACAGTGCTCTGCACATAGTAAGCGCTCAATAAATACTATTGAATGAATGAATGAATTATCTGGGCCTCAGTTCCCTCATCTGTAAAATGGGAATTGAGACTATGAGCCCTATGTGGACAGGGACTGTGTCCAACCTGATTGCTTGTATCCACCCAGAGCTTATTACAGTGCCTGGTACATAGTAATCGCTTAACAAATACTATAATTATCATCATCATTTTATAGGTGAGAAAACTGAGGCACAGAAGTTATGTGACTTGCCCTTAGCTGACTCCAAGGCCTGTGCTCTTTCCACTAAGCCATGCTGCTTCTCATTATGTACTCCAAGTCAGAAACTGGGCAGCTGTGGAGTTTCAGCTTCAAAGCTGAAGGGATAGAGCTCTGTAAATAGGAACCAGAGTATAGGCCTGGAAGTCAGAGAACCTGCATTCTAATCCTAGCTCCATCACTTGTCTGCTGTGTGACTTTGGGCAAGTCACTTAACTTCTCTGAGTCTCAGTCCCTTCATCTGCAAAATGGGGTTTCAATGCCTGTTCTTCCTCCTACTTAGACTGTGAGCCCCACTGTGACCTGACTGTCATGTATCTACCCCAGAAGTTAGTACAGTGCTTGGCACACAGTAAGCATTTAACAAATGCCAAAATCATTAAGGAATAAAGAAAGCCATTTCAGAAAAAAGGAAGAAGTTTGGTCTATAGCCTACCTTATGGGATTGAACATAAAATCACATGTTCAATGTTGGGAGCAAACCTTGTTTTGCCACCCAGTAGGCTTAGTGGGGAGCTGTTTGAATCCTGTTTTAGGCTACCCCAGCACTTAGAACAGTGCTTGGCACATCATAAGTGCTTAACAAGTATCTCAATTATTATTAAGTACTTGGGAGAGTACAATTTAACAGTGTTGGTAGACATATTCCCTGCCCATAATGAGTTTACAGTCTAGAGGGGGACGCAGAGATTAATATAAATGAATAAAATATAGTTATGTATATAAGTGCTATGGGATTGTGGGTGGGGTGAATAAAGGGTACAAATCCAAGTGCAATGGTGATATGGAAGGGAGTTGGAAAAGAGGAAGTGAGACCTTAGTCAGGGAAGGTCTTTTGGAAGAAATATGCTTTTAATAAGGCTTTAAAAGTGGAGAGAATGGTCATCTATTGGATATGAAGACAGAGGGCAACGCAGGCCAGAAGCAGGATGGTGGTGAGAAATCAGTGATGAGATAGACGAGGTCAAAGAACAGATATTAGATTGGCATTAAAGGAGTAAAGTATACGGGATGTGTTGTAGAAGGAAATCAGGGAAATAAGGTAGGAAGGGGCTAAGTGATTGAACGTTTTAAAGCCAGTGATGAGGAGTTTCTATTTGATATGGAGATGGGTTGTAAACCACTGGGGATTTTTGAGGAGTGAGAAAAATGTCCCAGACAGCAGGATGAAGCATTAACTGAAATGGGGGGAAAGAGGAGGCAAAGAGGCAGATGGAATAATCAAGGTGGGATAGGATGATTGCTTGGATTAACATGTTAGCAGATTGGATGAAGAGAAAAGGGAAGATTTTAGTGATGGGAAGGTTGAACCAATAGGATTTGGTGACACATTGAATATGTTCGTTGAATGAGAGAGATGAGTCAAGGTTATGGGCTTGTGAGGCAAAGAAAATGGTGGTGATATCTCCTGTAATAGGAAAGTCAGGAGGACAACAGGGTTTGGGAGTGAAGACAAGTAATTCTGTTTCACTATGTGAAGTTTGTGGTGTTGGAGAGACATCCAAGTAGAGATGTCCTGACAGGTGAAAATTCTGTACAGAAGGAGAAAGATCAGGGTTGGAGATTCAGATTTGGGATTCAACTATATGGAGTTACTTGGTTGAAGCCATGGGAGAGAATACGTTTTCCAAGGGAATGGGTGTAAAATGGAGACTATAGTGTACTCAGAATTGATAATAGAGGAACTTCCACAGTTAGGGGGTCAGAGGCAGAGGAAGAGCCCAAAAAAGGGACTGAGAAGGAATAGGCGAGAAGATAGGAGGAACACCAAGAAAGGACGATGTCAGTGAAGCCAAGGTTGGATAAAGTTTCCAAGAGAAAGGGGTAGTCCACAGTGTCAAAGGCAGCTGTGAGGCCAAGAAGAATTTGGGTGGAGTAGTGCTCATTTGATTTGGCAAGAAAATATCATTAGGGATCTTTGAGAGGGCAGTTTCTGTGGAGTAAAGAGACAGAAGTCAGATTGGAAGGGGTGTAGGAGAGAATTGGAGGAGAGGAAACAGAGGCAGTGGGTGTCGACCTCTCATTCAAGGACTTTGGAGAAGAATGGTAAGAGGGAATGGATAAGTGGAGTGAGTGCTGGCTTCAAGGAAGGGATTTTTTAGGACAGGGGATACATGAGCATGTTCGAAAACAGTAGGGAAGAAGGCACTGGTGAATGAACAGTTAAAAATGACAAAAAATATCAAACCTAAAAGAAGTAATAGAGAAATGGTGTGGCTTATTGCAAAGGGCACTGTCCTGGTCAACAGGGGACTTGTGATTTCAACTCCACTTTGTCTTTTGCCTACTGTTTCACCTTGGGGAAGTCACTTAACTGCTCTGCACCTAAATTGCCTCATCAGTAAGTAGGAGATTCAATACCTGTTCTCATTTCCCCTTAGATGGCGAGCCCCATGTGGGACAGGACTTTGTTTGATCTGATTATCTTGTGTTAACCCCAGCCCACAGTACTGTGCTTGGCACATAGCAAGCACTTAACGACTATCACAATGATCATCATTATAAGCAGTGTTTATTGAATGTTTATTATGTGCAGAGCACCCTTACTAAGCATTTAGGAGAGTACAATACAACAGAGTTGGCAGACACATTCCCTAGCCACAGTGAGCTTAGAGTCTATTATTAAACATCAGAAAAAATATTTCACCCAGGACTCCGAATGGTGCCTTTGCCTCAGTTCTCCATGTGGTATTTCCAAATCCTTTAATCATGTTCCATCTTCTCGTTTCTCAGTGGTTCAACAAACATGACTCAATAATCCTTGATGACAGGAATAGCTACAGTTACTTACATTCTGGACAACTGAATTTTTGTGGTAAAAGAGCTCACTGTCTACCAATTCTACTATTTTCAAATTCCCCTTGCCACCCTGCTGAAGAGCAGATACAAATTATCTCCATCCCAGAGACAGGAGCTGCAATGGACTAGGGCTTTCTGTTTCAATCCCATTGGTCTCTTATACCCCCATGTAACCCAGGGGAAGGACAGCAGATGTAGTTAACTCTTCCTCTGCTCCCCCAAGACCAGAATCCTTTGCAGTTTTTCTGCTCAGGGATGGCCTTTAGTATCATGCATCATCCTCATTTCCCAAGCTCTATTTCTTCCTCAGAAGCAGTGGGCTAGCAATAAATTGGAGTTGGCCCAGGAAGGGTTTTCCTTCAAGGGATATCGTGTCCAAACATGAATAAAAATGAAAGAAGCAGGGAGGGAAGAGGATGGGGAAGACATGGACAGGAACTAAGGAGAGTGAAGAAAGGTGGGGGGATAAAGGGGAGGAGTAGGAGGGAGAGGAAGAGAAAATGGGAGAACTGTCAAATAAGTGGTAACAATGATTTAATCCATCCCCAGTGGCTGCTCTGGGGATAAGCATCTTGTTAATCAGGTGATGATTCAGAATGAAAATTCAAAATGGATCTTAGCCAACTTATTTTGGGGCTGGGGTGAGGGTAAAGAGGTGGAGGAATTGTACAGTATTTTAGACTCCTACGAGCTAGCACAAGGCACAGTTGTACTTCAGCGGCCTTGGGTTACCTGAGTTGATCCCCCCCGGACTGGTTCATCCTAAGTCTCTGACCAAATCTGATAGCTTCCATTCAAGATTGGACTGTAGCTAGACTGTAAACTCTTTATGGGCAGGGAACATGTCTCCTAATTCTGTTGTACTGTGCTCTCCCAAGTGCTTAGTACAGTGTACAGTGCTCTGCACATAGTGAGTCGTCAATAAATACCACTGATTGATTGAAGGTTGAAAAGATCCAAAAGGGTGGCTTTCAGGCCTGTTAGTCCTTTGAAGCTTGTCCTCTCCCAGGACTCATTTCCTTCTAAAATCCTAGCCCCCTTTCCACTCCCAACACTCATTCCCCCTCTAAACTGTAAGCTTGTTATGGGCAGGGAATGTGTCTTTTTTATTGTTACATTGTTGTGCTTAGTACAGTTCTCTGCACACTGCGCTCAATAAATACGATTGACTGACTGAACAGCTGGAACCTCTGGTCCAGACAGTCTTCTTCTCCAGGGATCTCGATACGAAATAATACTATGCCCATCCTCTCCTTTGAGGGTTTGAGAACTGGATATTAGCCTTAGTTTTACCTCTTAAGAATGGCATGGAGTGCCTGGGGGCTGGGGCAATTTTTCCTTGGACAAAAATTCTTTCATCTCCATTTGACAGCAGCATGGCCTAGTGGGAAGAACACAGGCTTATGTGTCATGAGAACATGAGTTTTAATCCTGTTCTGCCACTTGCCTGCTATATGACCTGGGGCAAATCACTTTTCTGCATTTCATGTTTTCTCATCTGTAAATTGGGAGTTAACTACCTGCACTCCTTCCTACTTACACTGTGAATCCTACCTGGACAAGGTCTGTGCCTGAGTACCTGATTAACCTGTAGCTATCCCAATGCTTAGGAAAGTACTTGGTACATAGTAAGTGCTTAATAAATGACACAACTATGCTTTGTTTTTTGCTTTTAAGTTGTCTTAGTGGTTTATTTCAACTCTCCTTTTTTATGGTATTAGTTAAGCACTTACTATGTGCCAGGCACGATTCTGAGTGCTGGGGTAGATACATGCTGATCACGTTAGACACAGTCCATGTTCCTCGTGGGGCTCACAATCTTAATCCCCATTTTACAAATGAGGTAACTGAGAAATAGAGAAGCTACGTGACTTGCTGAAGGTCACACAGTAGACAAAAGGCAAAACTAGGATTAGGACCCAGGTCCTCCTGGCTCTCAGGCCCATGCTATCCACAAGGCATGCTGTTCTCCTTATGTGTCTATCACCAATGCCCTGTCCCTTCTTTATTTTGAAGATTGTGAGCTCTCCCAGAGACAGGGACTGTGTTGAATTCCCACCACTATATTGTTTACTATCACCATCACTTACTACAGTGCTCTGCACCCAGTAAGTGCTTAGTAAATACTATTATTTTTATGATTAGCATTATCATTTTTATTAGTATAGATTGGACCCCACTGATGTTGTCATATGCCTGCTGTTTATGACTCTATCTGTGGAATAGAGAGGAGAGAAAGAGAGAAAAAAATCTCAGGCAGTGTGCAGATCCATCCCGGCCTGGCCTAAAGACAATGCTACCATCAATCCATCAAAAATGAATTTTATTTTGTATATTAGCGTTTAAGGCTATGCTCTTCTGGTGTATTGATTCTGTGTGGGCTGAGATGGAAACAATTTTAGAAATGTAGTCTTAGGTTTCCTTCATATGTGCAGTTCACGGAAGAGAATGCTTCTGTTACCATCTACAATAACCCTTAGAAACACTGTTTTAAAACGGTTAGCTGGAAAATGAATTCCAAGATCCATACTGTGGCTCAAGGGGACGTAACTCATACAAATGTAAACTTTTCCTTTCACCTGGACTCACTGTGTGGTGATGAGGGGGAGGGAGGGAAGGTGGGTGGCGAAGAAACCCCATTTGTTAAATAAAGGATTTTAACTGAAGGGAGAATTTAGGGGGATTGGAAAGGTCAGTGACTGGGGGTAATTAGTGACCTATGGTAATCATCTCATCCATCCCCCCCAGTCTCCATGCACATCAGCCCCCTACAGAGAAGCAGCATGGCTAGTGGATAGAGCACAGGCCTGGGAGTCAGAGGGACACAGGCCTGGGAATCAGAAGGATTTGGCTTCTAATTCTAGCTCTGTCACTTGTCTGCTGTGTGACCTTGGGCAAATCATTTCATTTATCTGTAAAATGAGGATTAAGACTATGAGCCCATGTGGGACAGGGACTGTGTCCCACCTGATTAACTTGTAGCTACCCCAGTGCTTAGAACAGTGCTTGACACATAATAATGGTATTTGTTAAACACTTACTATTATTATTATTGTTATTAAAGAGAGCACCAAAGGTGACTGAAAGTCAAATGGCAAGGTAGAACCATCAGCCATTCCTGACATCCTGTCCTTTCCCCTCTCCATACAAATATATCTGCTTGAGGGAAAAACTCAACTTGGCTTTTTAAAAGGTCCTTCTAATTGTTTTTAAAGATACTAATGAAATCTAAGCTTCACTGACAATATTCTCTTAAAAATCCTACTCTCACCTATCCTTTCTGTGCCCTTACCCCCGAAAGGGTCTGGTGGGTGAAACGGCAGAAAACATTCCAAGGTGCTGTATGACCCAGCACAGTGAAAATGGCTCAGCTTCCCCCAGAGCCTTTACGTCCAAGTTTCTAGCTTGGTCCCACAACTTGAGCATGACAGACACTAAAGGAGCTTTGAGTTGACAGGGCATCTGGGGTACCACTATGCAAATGAGTGGCACCAATTACCTTGCTTTGCCCCCAGAGCACCATTAACCCAGCCCTAGCACCCCCATGAGGAGTCTTGGAAACGGGATCAGAGCATATGCAGAGCGGGCTGCCCCTTCTCAGGTCTGGGGGGGGAGAATCAGAGTAACACATTGTTAATAGTGCTTGGGTTCCCGACCCATTGCAGCTCCTGTCCTACCCCTTCCTTTTTTTTTCCCATCTTTAACTTAGACTAGGTTGTACAGAACACCTCCACCTTCCCAGGATGCAGTTAACTGGGATGGCTGCTTTATTAGGACATCTCTCAGGGAACAGATCCAGCCTAATGAGAGGGAGCGGTAATGACTGCTGCTTAATCGGGACAGTAATTAGCAGAAATTCTGCTCGGGGCTTGATCCTACAGCCCCGATTCATGCCCCATCGGGGGTTACTTGTGCTTCGGGGCTCCAGGTAAAGGATGGAGGATGGTCTGCCTGGTGGGGGGGCTTCTAATTGGAAGCGATTAGTAATTGCACCTTGGGTTGCAGATGTCTTTTTTCAAGCTCAGGATGCTTTCGTTTAGAGGTTGTTGCACTTGAAGCTCGGGAAAATCTTGGAAGTCTTGCAGCGGTAGGTACCACCCTCCTGTTTGCGTGGATTTTCCATCAGAATCACAAATGACTTCCACAAAGCCACGGAGCAAGCTGCCAGAATGGCTTCTCAACACTAGTCTCTGGTCTCCTCCTTTTGCAAAAGGAAGAGCTCTTAACCTTCCAATAGTCTGTTTTTTGTGTGAAAATCCTGCTTGGATATTCCGTACGCCAGATTGGCAAGTCTTGCCATTCTCACTCTACCCATCTCCTTTCTCCACTCCCAATCATCTGAAAGGCTACTTGGTGACAGGATGGCCAAAGGATAAGGAATTGAGTTTTGTGAACTAAAAAAAAACTAATTGGGATGCAAGACACTTGAACTATTGGCAGCTGCTTTCTATGAATAATAGTGCTTGTGGTATTTACTTAGTGCTACGTATGTGCCAACTGCTGGGAATTATTATTATTATTATTATGCTTATTCTGTTTATTAAACACTTACTATGTGTCAATCTCTGTTCTGAGTGCTGGGATAGATACAAGTTCATCAGTCTGGACTCACAGACTAAATAGGAAAGAAAACAGGTATTTAATACCTATTTTTCAGTTCAGGAAACTGAGGCACAGAGAAATGAAGTGACTTGCCCATAGTCACACAGTAAGTAATTGGCAGAGCTGGGTAGAGCAAGATTGACTGAGACCCAGTTCATTCATTCATTCAGACATATTTATTGAGCACTCACAGTGCGAAAGCTTTGTACTAAGTGCTTGGGAGAGTACAATATAACCATAAACAGACACAGTCGCTGTCCACAATGAACTTACAGTCTAGAGGGCAAGATGGGTATTAATATAAATTAATTACAGTTATGTACATAAGCCCTGTAGGGTTGGGGGGTGAATAAAAGGAGCAAGTCAGGATGAAACAGAAGGTAATGGGAGAAGTAAAAAGGAAGGTTTAATCAGAGAAGGCCTTTTGGAGGAGGTATGCCTTCAGTAAAGCTTTGAAGGGGGAGAGAATAATTGTCTTTTGGATTTAAGGAGGGAGGTCATTCCAGGCCAGAGGGAGGGTATGGGTCAGCTATGAGATAGACAAGATTGAAGTATAGTGAGAAGGTTGGCATTAGAGCAGCAAAGCATGCAGGCTGGGTTGTAGTTGGAAGAGTAGCGAGGTGAAGTAGGAGGAGGCAAGGTAATCAAGTTCTTTAAAGCCCATGGTGAGGAGTTTTTGTTTGATAAGGAGGAGGATGGGAAACCATTGGAGCTTCTTGAGGTGCGGAGAAACGTGGACTGAATGTTTTTGTAGAAAACTTATTAGGGCAGCAAAGTGAAGTATAGATCCGAGTGGGAAGAGACTTGGAGGAGGCCTTGAGGTCAACAAAGAGACTGAAAGAGTAATCAGTGCGGAATAGGATAAATGACTGGATTGATATGGTAGCAGTTTTGATGGAGAAGAAAGGGTAGATTTTAGCCCTTTCTTGTAAAGATGGAAGAGACAGGATTTATTGAAGGATTGAATATGTGGGTTGAAAGAGAGGAGTCAAAGAAAATGACAAGATTATGGGCTTGTGAGGCAGGAGGATTGTAGTACCATCTACAGTGATGGGAAAGTCGGGGGAATACAGGGTTTGGGTGGGAAAATAGGGAGGTCCGTTTTGGATAAGTTAAGCTTGAGGAGGACATCCTAGTAGAGATGTCCTGAAGGCAGGAGGAAATGTGAGATGTAGAAAGGGAGAGAGATCAGGGCTGGAGATGTAGATTTGGGAATCATCTGCATGTAAGTGGTAGTTGAAGCCATGAGAGTGAATGAATTCTCCAAGGCAGTGAGTGTAGATAGAGAATAGAAGGGGACCCAGAATTGAACCTTGAGGGATCCCCACAATAGGGAGGTGGGAGGCAGGGGAGGAGCCTAGGAAAGAGACTGAGAATGAGTTGCCAGGGAGATGAGGAGAACCAGGAGAGGACAGTGCCAGTGAAATTGAGGTTGGATAATGTTTTGAGGAGAAGGGGGTGGTAGACACTGTCAAAGACAGCTGAGAGGTTAAGTAGGATTGGGATGGAGTAAAGACAATTAGAATTGGCAAGAAAGAGATCACTGATGACCTATGACAGATGGCTTCTGTAAAGTGAAGGGGATGGAAGCCAGATTGGAGAGAGTCAAGGAGAGAATTGGAGGAGAGAAATTTGAGACAGCAGAGGCAGACAACTCACTCAAGGAATTTGGAGACTAATGGTAAGAGAAAGATGGGGTGGGTGAAAACTGGAGAAAGCCACAGGGTGAAGGGAGGGGTTTTTTATGATGGGGAGACATGGGCATGTTTGAAAGCAGTGGGGAAGAAGCCACTGGAGAGCAAACAGTTGAAGATGACTGTTAAGGAGGGAATAAGGGAGAAGGCAATTGTTTTGATAAGGTGCGAAGAAATGGGGTTGGATGTGCAGGTGGAAGGGTTGATTTTGAGAGAAAGCAGGAGATCTCCTCTAGAGAAACTTCTGGGAAAGATGGGAGAGTTGAATAAGGGGCAGGATGTGGTGGGGAGGAGGGTTGGGGAGTGGCAGGGGAGATTTTAGGGAGATCATGCCTGATGATGTCAATTTTCTTAAAAAAGGAGGTGGCCAGGTCATTGGGAGCAAGGGATGAGGGAGGCAGGAGGTCAGTGGGTTTGATGAGGAAATTAAATGTCTGGAACAACCAGCGAAGGTGATGGCATGGGTGTCAATAAGGGTGGAGGAATAATTTTGCTAGGCAGAGGAGAGGGTAGAGTGAAAGCACGCAAGGATAAACTTGAAGTGGATCAAGTCTGCCTTATATCTAGATTTCCACCAGCAGCACTCTGTGGCTTGTGCTCAAGAGCGAAGGAGGCAGACTGTGGAGGCGATCCAGGGCTGTCGGTTAGTGGTATGATTTGGATGAATGGATAGGGGAGTGAGTGAGTTGAGTTCAGTAGAAAGGGTGGTGTTGAAAGTATCAATTTGGCCTCAAGGGAAAGTAATTCGTGGCTCAGTGGAAAGAGCACAGGCTTAGGAGTCAGAGGTCATGGGTTCTAATCCTGGCTCCACCACCTGTAAACTGTGTGACTTTGAGCAAGTCACTAAACTTCTCTGTTCCTCAGTTACCTCATCTGTAAAATGGGGATGAAGACTGAGCGTCACGTGGGACAACCTGATTATCCTGTATCTACCTCAGTGCTTAGTACAGTGCTGGGCACATAGTAAGCACTTAACAAATACCAACATTAATTAATTAATTAATTGGGATATGGAGGCTAAGTGTTGGGGAAGAGTACAGATTTATGGGGAGGAGGTGTGAGGGAGAGAAGTCAAATGAGGAAGTTCGGTCAGACAGAGGGATCTCAGAGCTGATGAGAGCAGAGATTTTGCAGTGGCTAGATATGATGAGATCAAATGTGTGTCCATGTTGGTGAGTGGGTGGGGTGGGGTGGAGCCAGCAGTTATCTGAAGCCAACAGAGAAGAAATGTATCTCCTCACCCTAATGATAAGCAGCATGACATAGTAGATGGATCATAGACCTGGGAGTCAGATGGTCATTGGTCCTAATCCCGTCTCTGCACTTGTCTGCCATGTGACTTTGGGCAAGTCACTTCACTTTTCTGAGCTCAGTTACCTCATCTGTAAAATGGAGATTGCGACTGTGAGCCCTACGTGGGACAGGGACTGTGTCCAACCCCATTTGTCTGTCTCCTACATCAGTCTTTCACTGACGTCAGAGCCTAGAGAATGTATTTCTCTCTTGGTCTCTTCCCCCATAATTTGGCCTCTTCACAAGACGGTCAACACTCATGATGGCAGGGGCCACTGACATTCCACTCCAAAGCTGGCCCAGTGCCATCCCCACTACTCCCGCTCATCAGATGTCTGCTGCCAGACACTTCGCCTAAGAGCCTCACCTAAAACGGTGGACGTGAACTGATTCAGCCGAACTATTCGGCAGTGCAAAGAGACCGGGAAATGTTTACGTTGCAGATGGCTATTTTCTGATAGCAAACTGGCTAAAATCAAGTTTTCCCTCCAGATGCATGCATCACGTTTAGATAAGAACAATTCACAGAATCCTATTCTAGTGACAGTGTGCCCAGATACATTCGGGATGTGTCAGATAGTGCTGGGTACAGACACACAAGGGTAAAAAGGTATGTTTGGGAAAAGCATTATTGCTACCACATCTGTTTATAGCCCCCCAAATAAACACCATGTGAGAAGCCTCTGGGGGCAGGACACATTTTGGACTCGACTCCAGAATTCCTTTTGGAAATGCCCACTATTTATTTTCTGGATGGTCAATCTAAATAGCTTTTTAAAATGTTCACATTTTCCCCATTAACCTTCCTACCTTCTGAGTGAGAAGAAAAAAAAGTGTTGCTTTTATAATCTCAAGGCCTATGAGGAATGTTGATTTAAAAACACATTTAAAATACATCGTTTTAAACTTTCAATGAATCCCCATTTTGTGTCACTTTTTTCTGATTTCTGTGTCAAAGTTCTTTTCTCTGGAGTTTACACTTCAAGTCTATGACACCTGCCACAAACAACCCCCACAAAAAAAAAAAAAAAGAGAAAAGTAAACTGAGAAAAGAGAGAAGAAAAGCAGAATTCAAAACCAAGAGCAAATTTAAAACTGGTCTTAAAGAACAACCAATGCATGACTGGTTGGAAATTGCAAGTGGTTTATATACTGAAACCACAGTATGTGGGTCATGTTACCTTAGATCTTTTTCTTTTTGCTGGTGGGGATTTTCCATGTCATGTACTGTATTTTACCCACTGCATTATGGGAGCTCAGTGTTTAACATCACTGAGGGTTCTAAACAACTAATATATCTGGCATCTGCATGAGTGTTTGTAAGCAGATTTCCTTCAACCCCCCCAAACCAGCAGTAGAACACTAACCAAGTAGCTGAATGCTGATTTTCAGAGGAAAGTGAATTGTCTGCTGTGACGTTTTCCTAAAATATTCACCTCCTCCAGGAAGCATTCCCTGAATATTCATCCCAACTTTCTGGCCAAGCATTCTCATAAATCATATTTTTTACCTATTATCTCTAGTCTGTAAATTCATTGTAGGCAGAGAACCTGTCTCACATTGTAAACATTGAGCTCTACAACACTGTTGTAGTGCACCATCACAAGCACTTAATACAATCCTCTGCACACAGTAAACACTCAGTATATACCAGTGATTGATTTGTTATAGCTTTCTTTATATACTTGTATATTACTCATATCTGTTCTACCTCCACTTAACTAGAAAAACAAGATAACATAGCAGTGTTTAACTTCCTTCTGCCTGTGATAGTAAAACCCTTGAGGGCAGGGATTCCTCTTTTTAATTCCTCTAAAGTGCCTTTAACAGTTAAGTGCTCTGATCAAAGTAAATGCTCAGCCCATCTTGGTATTTCAGATGGAAGTTTTCCCTATAAGAGAATAACAGTGGATAATTTATGGAAAGGATGGTAACTGACCATGAGCTCCCCAAAACACAATGTCTCAGGTGGAATTTGGGGCTTCCTGTTCCCAAATCCAACCCTAATCTTGCCAGGTAAAGCAAATAAATCCAGTACAATCAATCAACCATATCTATACTATTTATCAAATGCTTCTGTGTGTAGATCACTGTACTAAGCACATGAAATAGCACAACAGAGTTAATAGAAATGATCCCAGTCCTCAAGGATCTTAAAATAAGGAGGAGATAATATATATACATAGTAAGACTTAAACTTTTATTTACTTAAGAGCTATAGTTGGGGGCAAGGGAGAGGAGTCATTATCCAAGAGCTTAGATGATATAGAAATGCTAATGTAGCAGTTTGGGGAAATAGGGTGGGGACAAGAGAGATTAATTAGAGAAGACCTCCTGGAGGGAATGCGATTTCGGAAGGGCTTTGAAGATGGGAAGAGCAGTGTTTTGTCTGATGTGCAGAAGGAAAGAGTTCCAGAGAGGCAGGAGGGCAAGAGTCTGAGCGAGAGATAAGAATGAGGTTAGTTTGAGAGAAATGAAGCTCTTGGTAGAATGCAGTGGATACTTAGAAGGGAGAGAGTGTCTACAGAGTCTTAAAACTTATGGTGAGGAGTTTCTGCTTGGCTGTGGAGAGAAATTGGCAATCAGTCAATCAACAGTATTTACAGATGTAATAATAATAATAATATTTGTTAAGAGTTTACTATGTGCCAAGCACTATACTAAGTTCTGGAGAAGATACAAGATTATCACGTCCCAAATAGGGCTCACAGTCTAAGTAGGAACAGGTATTGAATCCCCATTTTACAGATGAGGAAACTAAAGCCCAGGGAAGTTAAGTGACTTGCCTAAGTTTACATAGCAGGCAAGTGGTGGAGCCAGGATTAGAACCCAGGTCCTCTGAATCCCGGGTCCATGCGCTTTTCACTAGGCCACATTACTCCAGTTGCTCTTACTGTGTGCAGAGCACTGTACTAGGTGCTTGGGAGAGTACAATATTGCAGAATTGTTAGACATGTTCCCTATCTACAAGGAATTGCAGTTTAAAGGGAAATAAGTGGATGAGACCCAATCTTTGTCCAACATGAGTCTCACAGTTTATGGGAGAGGGAGAACAGGTATTTTATCCCTATTTTACAGATGAGGAAACTGAGGTCCAGAGAATTTCCCAAGGTCACATAGCATGGCATAGTGGATAGATCATAGGCCTGAGAGTCAGAAGGTCCTAATCCTGGCTCCACCACTTGACTGTTGTGTGACCTTGGGCAAGTCACTTTACTTCTCTGTACTTCAGTTACCTCATCTGCAAAAATGGAGATTGAGACTGTGAGCCCCACATGGGAAAGAGATTGTGTCCAACCTGATTTGCTTATATTCACCCCAGCACTTAGAACAGTGCCTGGTACATAGGAAGCACTCGACAAATACCATCATTATTATTATTATTATTATGTGGAGTCAGCATTAGAAACAGTGTGGCAGAGGACATGGGTTCTAATCCCTGCTCTGCCACTTGTCTGCTATGTGAACTAGGGTAAGCTGCTCAACTTCTCTGTGCCTCAGTTACCTCATCTGTAAAATGGGGATTAAGACTGTGAGCCCCACGTGGGACAACCTGATTACCTTGTATCTACCCCAGAGCTTTGATAAGTGTTTGGCACACAGTAAGTGCTTAACTAATACCTTAATAAAATAATAATGGTATTTGTTCAGCGCTTACTATGTGCCAAGCACTGTTCAAAGTGCTGGGGTAGATACAAGGTAATCACGTTGTCCCACATGGGGCTCACAGTCTTAATCCCCATTTTACAGATGAAAGGACTGAGTCATGGAGAAGTTAAGTGACTTGTCTAAATTTACACAGCAGACAAGTGGCGGAACTGGAATTAGAACCCACGTTCTCTGACTCCCAAGCCCTTGCTCTTTCCACTAAGCCATGCTGCTTCTGTAATGATGATAATAATAACAATAATAACTGACTCTCAGGCATATGCTCTTTCCTTTAGGCCACACAGAAACTTTTGAGGAATGGGAGACATGTCCAAAACGTGAGAGCTTTTCTCTGTATTCCTGACTCTGATGGAAATCCTAGAAAACGCTTGCTGTGGTGAAACAGAAAATTAGTAATACGTCTACTATTACTACTACTTCTAATAATAATAATAATAATGTTAAATAGTTACTGTGGTGTTGAGTAGATTCAGTGTCTGCAGATTAAGACAAATTCTCTGTTTCACATGGGACTCACTGTCTAAGTAAAAGGGGGGAACTTTAAAAAGAAAAGTTTGGGTGTATTTGAAGAGCTTCAGTACAAACCCACAGGGACCAGCAAACAGAGTGTTGTCACTGCAGCTTCTCACAACATCAGTGATTGCGGCTCTGGGACTGACACCATCTTCTTCTTCCAACATTTACATGCCTGTAATGAAGAGTTCAGATTGGTGGGCTAATCAATAACGTCTTCCGGCTATCGATCGGCGGATGCTGCCCTGCCACTCACAGAGTTCCAGTGCCTTGACAGGCAACTGATCATCACAAGGCAACGGGGACAGTTAGGATTTTAGACGGGACAGTTTGTCTTACAGCTGGTCTATCCCTAGCTTAAGATATGGCACCTCTGTTCAGATCTTTTGATTTTCAGTGCCCCGTCTCCCTCTGCTTTGGCAACTGCCCCTGAGTTCTGCAGCTCAGAAGTGGCAACTGAATCCAAGGGGTAAAGGGGTGGAGGGAAACATCAAGGCTCTCGTCCAAGTCAAGAGGTCAGGCAACGCTCTGGGTTCGTTGGTCTTGAGAAAAGCTTTCGCCACTTGGTAAGTATAATGTTGTTAGGTTTTGCTGCATTCCTGAAGTGATCTGTGCAATGTCACATATTCATCTCCAGCGGAAACTGTTTCTGACATTGTAATATGGATATTTCCCCTCCCCAGCAACACCCCTCCCCACCCCCCACACTTCATAACAATCTGGATGGGATCAGGCATAGGTCTATTGAAATTTGGGCAGTGGGTTTAATGCAGATCTGAAAGCCAGCCTAAAAGAATTGAACAATCCTCTTGTTTCGATTTCATTTTGGTTTGATTTGGCTCAGGGAGACCTCCCTGCTATAGCTGATCGTGGGGCACCCAGACTCCTCTATTGCTCCTCACCTTCCATCTCTCCTTCTTGGAGTGGGAGGGAGAAGGGACCTGGCTGACAGGGACCGAGAACCTCCTAGTTGAATCAAATCACCTGACCTGCCTGTGATTTATCAGATGGTCTCTCTTCTGTGTGAGAATGATGGACTCCTATCAATTTAGGTATTGGAACCGTTGGGACTAGCTGAGCACCCACTAGACCAGGAATTAGGGGAGTTTACAATCAAATAGGGGAGGGTAGATATAAATTTACAAATGAACAGCTGTTCAAAGAGAGAGAGAAGAGAATCTCTTCATGGTCAGCATTATTGTGGATGTGTGAAATACCTCCTGCTGATGGAGACATTTGTGAGGGGAGGGACAGGGAGAGAGGAAGGCTAAGTGGAAAGAGTATGATCCTGGGAAATCAGAAGACATGGGCTCTAATCCTGGCTCTGCCACTTGCCTGCTGTGTGACCTGGGCAAGTCAATTAACTTCTCCGTGCCTCAGTTTCCTCATCTATGAATAAAATGGTTATTCAATATTTGTTCTACTCCCTAGTTAGACTCTGAGCCCCACGTGGACAAGAGACTGTGTTTGACCTGATTATCAGCACTTAGAACATTGTATAGTCGGCTCTTCACAACAACACCCTTGTCATTGTTATTCTAGATGTATGGTGAGTAGTTCTCCATTTTCTAAATCTCTGAAAGAGAAAGGGAAAGAGAAAGGATTGCAAAGCAGAAAGACACAAGAGGAACCTTCCTTCTTCCCTTGCATTAATTTGAAAGATTTGGCAAGACAAAGTCAGGTGGGATAATTTATGAAATTTCAGTTGTGATCAGCAGTAGGTGTCTTTGGAAACCAAGCATTCACCACCAGTACTTAGTTTTCTAAAAAAAAAAACAAAAAAAACACCAACCCTCTAACTAATCTATTTCCTGTCAAGGAGCCTATGCGGGCAGAATTTTTCCATTAAAAGTCAAACTGTGGTTATATTTGAAGGGTGGTGGGAGCCATGCCATATGGAAAGGAGTGTTTTTATTTGCTCTATGGCCTCCGGTGGGTGGCCACGTTTCTGGCTGATTTTCTCTCTCTTTTCCTTGTCCCCCCCTTCTTTTCTCTCCTCTCTCTCCCTCCTCCCTCTCTCCCTCTCTCTCAGTCACTCTTCTTTCACCTGTAGACATCACTTTGAAGGTCCTTCCTATGGAGATCTTTTCTTGACCCTCAGCACAGCTCCTGGAGTCAGGCAAGGCATACATCTCTCTGTATTTGAATTGTTTGTCCCTGTCTTGCTAAAAGGGTTCTATCTCCAGTGAGGATTTAGGTTTTGGCATTATGGCCTGGGCACAAGCCCTTCACTCTGATTTACACCACCTTACCAGGAAAGAAAAAAAGCAGACATAGAACACTCTGGGCATCTCTCCCATTGGACAGCCAGCCACACTGCCTTCGCAGGGAACCAGCACTGGTACTTCTCTAAACCATCAAGGTGCTTCCATCCCATTTTGCCTTCCACCACCCTGATGGGAAAGGAAGCAGCAGCTGGAGTATGAGGCCTCCACAATACCCTAGGAAGACTGGTGGCTGCTGTGGTGGCCACTGTGGCTGTGGGTAGGTGTATATTGGACGCTGAGCCATGAAGAGCCTAACATTCTGCTCCTTCAGCCACTGCACCCTGCTGATTTTTGTTTTATTGATCGTTGGCCTTGTCTTTGGTGGGTTTTTTTTCAGTGTTTTATTACTTTACTCCTGATGTGTCTACTGTCTTCTGTTGTGTCTACTGCATGAGAGATGACCTGGACAGAGGAGGCTTCTTCTCCCAGCGCTCCACACCCCATCATCCCAGGGCTTTTCCACCTTCCAGGTCAGAATGTCAGTCTGTCTGGCCTGTTGAACTGCTTTGGGTTACTTCAGGGACATTTTCCTGTTTGAGGCTTTGTTTAACCTGATGAGGGCCATTGTGAGGATAGATTAAACTGAATAAGACTGAGCACTTGAGAGCTTTTTAGAAAGAAGAGGTCTCTATAAAGACAAAATAGCCAAAAGTCTCTGAGCACTTTGGGTTGGTTTGTAAATTTGTGCCCAGAACCTCTAGGACGCCTTGTTTTCTGGGGGTACTCTGCACATAGTAAGCGCTCAATAAATAGCACTGATGATGATGATGGTGCTTTGGCCTCTTTTCTTCAGTGCTTTCCTGCTCACTGCCAGGTCTGGGGACTCCAGAACCCCAATCTGTTTGCCTGAAGCTTATTCTGAGCAACACTGACCACATCACCCAATCTTGCTCCGCTTAGTAATTACACATTCATTCAATAGTATTTATTGAGCTCTTACTATGTGCAGAGCACTGTACTAAGCGCTTGGAATGAACAAGTCGGCAACAGACAGGGACCGTCCCTGCCGTTTGACGGGCTTACAGTCTAATCGGGGGAGACAGGCAGACAAGAACAATGGTAATAAATAGAGTCAAGGGGAAGAACATCTCATAAAAACAATGGCAACTAAATAGAATCAGGGTGATGTACATCTCATTAAACAAAATAAACAAAATAAATAGGTTGGTAAAGATATATACAGTCGAGCGGACGAGTACAGTGCCCAGGGGGTGGGATGGGAGAGGGGGAGGAGGAGAGGGAAAGGGGGAGAAGAGGGTTTAGCTGTGGAGAGGTGAAGGGGGGCTAGAGGGAGCAGAAGGAAAAAGGGGGGAGCTCAGTCTGGGAAGGCCTCTTGGAGGAGGTGAGTTTAAAGTAGGGATTTGAAGAGGGGAAGAGAATTAGATTGTCTGAGGTGAGGAGGGTGGGCATTCCAGGACCATGGGAGGACGTGGCCCAGGGGTCGACGGCGGGATAGGCGAGACCGAGGGACGGTGAGGAGGTGGGCGGCAAAGGAGCGGAGCATGCGGGGTGGGTGGTAGAAAGAGAGAAGGGAGGAGAGGTAGGAAGGGGCAAGGTGATGTAGACTCTTGAAGCCTAAAGTGAGAAGTTTTTGTCTGGAGTGGAGGTTGATAGGTAGCTACTGGAAGTGTTTAAGAAGGGGAGTGACATGCCCAGATTGTTTCTGCAGGAAGATGAGCCTGGCAGCGGAGTGAAGAATAGACTGGAGCAGGGCGAGAGAGGAAGAAGGGAGATCAGAGAGAAGGCTGACACAGTAGTCTAGCCAGGATATAACAAGAGCCTGTAGCAGTAAGGTAGCCATTTGGGTGGAGAGGAAAGGGCGGATCTTGGCGATATTGTAAAGGTGAAACCGGCAGGTCGTGGTAACGGTTAGGATGCGTGGGGTGAACGAGAGAGACGAGTCGAAGATGACACCGAGATTGTGGCCTGAGAGACGGGAAGAATGGTCGTGCCATCCACAGTGATAGGGAAGTCTGGGAGAGGACTGGGCTTGGGAGGGAAGATGAGGAGCTCAGTCTTGCTCATGTTGAGTTTTAGGTGGCGGGTCGACATCCAGGTGGAGACATCCTCTGGAGGCAGGAGGAGATGCGAGCCTGAAGGGAGGGGGAGAGGACAGGGGCAGAGATGTAGATCTGCGTGTCATCTGCGTAGAGAAGGTAGTCAAAGCCGTGAGAGCGAATGAGTTCACCGAGGGAGTGAGTGTAAGTGGAGAACAGAAGAGGGCCAAGAACTGACCCTTGAGGAACTCCAACAGTTAAAGTATGGGAGGGGGAGGAGGCTCCAGCGAAGGAGACCGAGAATGACCGGCCAGAGAGGTAAGAGGAGAACCAGGAGAGGACAGAGTCCGTGAAGCCAAGGTGAGATAAGGTATGGAGGAGGAGGGGATGGTCGACAGTGTCAAAGGCAGCAGAGAGGTCAAGGAGGATTAGAATGGAGTAGGAGCCATTGGATTTGGCAAGACGGAGGTCATGGGTGACCTTAGAGAGAGTAGTCTCGGTAGAGTGGAGGGGACAGAAGCCAGATTGGAGGGGTCCAGGAGAGAATGGGAGTTATGGAATTCTAAGCAGCGATTGTAGACGACTCGTCAACTCGTCAACAACTAGAGCTAGACTGTATGTATACTGTGAGCAGAAACATGTCTACCAACTCTACTGTATTGTACTTTCTCAAGTGCTTAGTTCAGTGCTCTGCACATAGTAAGCACTCAAGGAATACCATTGTTGATGATGATGATGATGATGATGACAAGTGCTGAGGAAGAAAATAAGAAAGTACAGAAGAGGTAGAGGTGACTGGTGAGATGACACGGATTCGGAGAGTTGCAGATACGTGAAGTAAGGCTTATTGGAGCAGGTGGGGTCTTAGGAAGGCTTTAAATATGAAGAGAACTGTGGTCTGTTGGATTTGGGAGAGGAGTGAGTTCCAGCATTAGGAAGAATAGATGTGGTCTATAGTCCCAGAACACAGTAACTCTGAGACCTCAACAGACATTGCATCTGTTTGGAGACAGCGACCAGAGAAAAAATCAACTGCATAAAAATAAAGTAAAAAGTGATGCTACACAGCAACTCAACAGTAAATAGCCAACAGTGGTAGCAGTAGCAGGTCAGGGCATATGCAAGTGTAGGAGGTTATTATGAGGGAATCATTTCTACCTCTGGGCAGCTTCAGAAGTCCTGACCTTGGAATTTGTAAAACCTATACCACCAGCCACCTCTCTCTACAAGGGAAGAACGTTTTTAATCACATCCAATGGGCTTGCCCATTGGTGTGATATTAACTGCATATCTTTTGTGGGCAGAAAATGTGTCCATTCATTACCGTATTGTACTTTCTTAAGTGTTTAGTAAAGTGCTCTGCACACAGTAAGGGCTCAATAAATACGATTGAATGAATGAATGAATACCTGGCCAGTCGGTGAGCTCGAAGGGGATGCCACTCTACCTGCTGATGACAGCTCTCCTCTCATTGTCACAAAACAATCAGGAAGGGACCACATAGAAGTGTCCTTTGTAGAGAAAAGTGTGGGGAGGAAAATGTTAAAATTGTAAAGTTTAGGACTATGGTGGTATTTATTAAACATCTCTGTGCCAAGCGCTGGCACAGGATAATCAGGTTGAACACAATCCCTGTCCCACATGGTGCTCACAGTCTAATTAATGGGAAGAAAAATATTTTATCCCCACTCTATAAATGAGGAACTTGGGGCACAGAGAAGTTAAATGACTTTCCCGAAGTCATAAACAGGCAAGTGACAGGTTCAGGATTAGTGCCCAAGCCCTCTGATATCTGGGCCTGTATTCTTTCTATGAAGCCACACTGCTTCTCTAGTGGTATCAATCAATTATATTTACAGAGCATTATACTAAGAGCTTGGGAAAGTACAATATAAGAGAGTCTGTATATGCTTTTCCTGCTCACAGTGAGTTTATAGTCTAGAAAGAGATTAGTAGACACAAGATAATAATACTACAACTGGTTAAGCGCTTTACTAGAGAAGCAGAAGCAGCATGGCTCAGTGGAAACAGCATGGGTTAGGAGTCAGAGGTCATGGGTTCTGATCCTGACTCCACCTGTCAGCTGTGTGACTTTGGGCAAGTCACTTAACTTCTCGGTGCCTCAGTTGCCTCACCTGTAAAATGGGGATTAAGACTGTGAGCCTCACGTGGGACAATCTGATTACGCTGTATCTACCCCAGCGCTTAGAATAGTGCTCGGCCCACAGTAAGCACTTAACAAATACGAACATTATTAATATTATTACCTTGTGCCAAGCACACTACTAAGTGCTGGGGTAGATACAAGATAATTAGGTCAGACTCAGCCACTGTTCTACATGGGATTTCCAGTCCAAGGAGTGGTAACCTAATTAGCTGTAGTAATAGCCATAGTAATAGAGTTATAGGTAATAGCTGTAGTAAAAGTAGTGGTAATTAATTAAGCCCCTACAGTGAACAAAACACTGCACTAAACCCTGGGAAAATTACTCATGTGAGAATGAAATGGATCTCTGGGCCCTAAGAGATTCAAGAGAATAAGGGGAGAAGAAGGGGTTGAAAGCAGAAACATAAAAGAAAGATGAAACAATAAAATTACAAAACACACATAAAAGACAAAGACAAAGATAAATTCATGGAATTAAAACAAAAAGAGTGGTAAAGTCCTGGGGCTAGAAGAGTAGAGTTTGTTGGGTGGGACATAGCGAGAGAATGTGTAGCCATAGGCTGCTCTCTGAAGAACTTAAATGGGGATGCTGTAAACAGAGAAAACAGAGAAACATTTTAAAGACAACATGATGAAAGTCAGGAAATGATGGGCTATAAGAGAAGATGGCTGGGACACAGTAATAGAAGACGGGTTATCCTGGCCTATAGCCATTACAAAATGGGGTGATGACCATCTCAAAGCAAAGGTTTTGTGAAGATCGTGGCATCAAGGTTAAAAAAAAAACTACAACATAGCCATGCATGGGAGAATAAAAGCACAAGGCAGAAAGGTGCAGTTTTGACAAATGTACATCATAGGAGTGATTGTTGACCCCTCACTGGACTTGTAAGCCACATACATACACGCCGTTAAAAAATATCACATCATTAGTGTCATCTCTGAACCAAATGCACCTGTTTCTCCCATTCTTCAACTTTTCTCTCTCTCTCACCACATATACATCTATATAAATGTGTGAAATGATCAAAATGTTGATCAAAGACAACAGCAGAGACTCAGGTTTTTAATGCATGGAAGAAGGCAAAGGAAAACCACTTCCATATTTTACCAAGAAAACTTTATGTATTACATACCAGAATGTCTACAGATGAAGAGGGGACATTTTGTAAAAGCCGTGTCCATGGAGTCACCATGGGTCGGAAACAACTCGAGGCATTTGACAACAACAAATGTGTGTGAGTGAGAATCATGTATTGGAAACAGCAGAGAGGGCAGCTCAACAAGTTACAGTGTTTGTGTGTTTGAGTTGTCATCAAGCCTGTCTGTCCAGGATCCATCCTTTCATCCACATCCACACTCATGGTTCAACTTCACCATCAGGGATAGCATCTCGGGCAGATATTTGTATTTGCCCTTTGTATTTAAAGATGACACTAAAAAAATGGTATTTGTTAAGCACTTAGAATGAGGCAAGGCACTCTCCTAAGCACTGGGGTAGATTCGAGATGATCAGGTTGGACACAGTTCATGTCCCACATGGTGTTCACAGTCTTGGTCCCCATTTTTCAGTTGAGGTAACTGAGGCAGAAAGAAGGTAAGTGACTTTCTGAAGTCCAAAAAGCAGGCAGGTGGAGGGGCCGGCATTGGAACCTAGGTCCTCTGACTCCCGAGCTTTATTTATCCACTAGGCCACTCTGCTTCCCATCTGGCATCTTATTTTATCTGACAACGGATACCTGATTCTCTCTGACAGAGGAGAGCTTTTCTTTGCTGATGGGTGTGGCTGAAAAGACAGGCTCACAATTTACCATTCTTTCCATTTTGTGTGCACAGTAAGTTGTCCTTTGCTGGGATGAACTGTTTGTCATTTGCAAGCTGTCTCTCATTGATTTTGAGACCACTTCCCATTTCCCCAGTCTTACCAATTCCCTAAAATGCACCAAATCAGGAAATGAGGTTTGAATAAGGATAGATTGTCCAACAAATGCAGGCCAAATCTGAACCCCCTGTGCCCAGATCCTCACTCTAAAATAGACTTTTAGTTGCATAGTGGGGTAATTCTGGGCCATGTGGGGGACACCCATAGAGTGTCATCTTTGGAAAGTGACAAACTCAGAAGGGAATCATGACCATGGCCATCACTGCACAAGGAGTAGCGTGAAAAGCAGCATGGTCTAGTGGAAAAAGCAAGGCCCTGGGAGTCAGAGGACCTGAGTTCCCTGCTCCTCCAATTGTCTACTGTGTGACCCTGGGCAAGTCACTTAACTTCTCTGTGCTTCAGTTTCCTCAATTGTAAAATGGGGATTAAATATCTGTTCTCCCTTCTACTTAGACTGTAAATCCCATGCTGGATATGGACTGTGTCTGACCTAATTAAGGTGTACCTAGCCCAGCACTTAGAATAGTGTTGACACATAGTAAGTGCTTAACAGGGACATTAAAAAAAAGGGACCCCTGAGCCTGTGTAATTCTCGTGGTCCATCTTCATTCCTCCCTTGAGATAACTGACTAAACATTAATTTTGAGTAAAATAAAGTTGCCCCTCAGGAGCTTTCTGGGGTATTGTGGCTGCTAATCAGAGATAACATGGGGAAGAGGAAGAAAAAGCGAGAGACCCAAAGTGAGGAACTTTCCAGCTACTTCTGCAACCCAGACAGGTTAACATAATGAACACCTGGATGTTTGGGTGCTTTTCAGCAGATCTGGCGTCTTTCCCCTGCAAGCTTTTACTCCGAGGCTCATCCTCTCCATCCCCGCCCTCTCCCTGCGACGCAATTCCCTCACACATCCAGTCTGCCGGCTGAGCCAGATACCGACAGAGCAGCCAAATTGGTTCCAAACATAGGAAATGGCGGTGCCAGATTTGGCTACTTTTAGATCAATGGGACAAGGAGAACCTGACCTTCCAGATCCTTAGTCCTGCACCGAAAAGAAGGCCCGCAGGACTGCTGCTGCTACTGCACGCTTATACAACGAATATTACAGTGGGCCTGGACGAACCAGTGTGTGTGAGTGTGTGGGGGAGTAAGGAGGGAAATGCATCAGTCTGGCAATATTTCAACGGGGAACCACTAGGGGGTGTAGAGTGAGTGCATTCCTGGTAGTGTGCTTGGATACTGAAAGTATCACCCCAAAGGTCACAGAAGGCAATGAGAGAGAAGGATAAGGCTTTGGGACTCACAGAGGATGGAGATTGTTTCCAGGATTCTTTGTTTTCATCTTAAATCCCATCCAGGTCACTGGAGGGGAATCATTTTTGGATTTTGGGTTTTAGGAAAGCAACATTGCTTAGTGGAAAGAGCATGGACCTGGGAGACAGAAGACAGGATTTCTAACCCTGTATGCCTGTATGAACTTAGGCAAACCACTTCACTTTTCTGTGCCTCAGTTTCATCAACAGTAAAATGGGGATTCCATAGCTCTCCTCTCTCTAATTTAGATTAGGAACCCCATGAGGGACAGGGACTGTGTTCAACTTAATTTGATTATATTTTCCCCAGAACTCAGAACAATGCTTGACATATAGCAAGCACTTAACAAGTAATTTAATATTAGCAATCATAATAAAAAATCCCCAGTTGATTAACAGCGATGATGCATAATAACAACAGAGGTATTTTTAAGCATTTACCATGTGCCAAATGCTGTACTGAGTATGGTGTAGATAAAGGTCAAGCAGACCTGATACAGAACCTCTGCCATGTGGTCAAAGAGGAAGAGAGGATGGATCCCCATTTTACAGATGGGGTAACTGAAGTCCAGAGAATTTAAGTGGCTTGCCTAAGGTCACCCAGCAGGGGGATGGTGAGGATTAGGACCCAGATCATCTGACTCTTGGGTCCGTATTATTTCCGTTAGGTCACACTGGTTTTCTTACTGCTTCTCATAGCTGCCTCGCAGTGACTTCAAGGCACTCAATCAGCTCTCTCCCTTCTACCTCACCTCACTGGTCTCACTGGAGATGCAGCATGTGTAGTGGATAGAGCATGTGCCTAGGACTCAGAAGGTCATAGGTTCTAATCCTGACTCCGCCATTTGTCTGTTGTATGACCTTAGACAAGTCAGTTTACTTCTCTCAGCCTCAGTTACCTCATCTGTAAAAAATGGGGACTGAGACTGTGAGCCGCCCCATGGGACAGGGACTGTGTCCAACCCAATTTGCTTTTAACCAACCCAGCGCTTAGTACAGTGCCCAGCACAGAGTAAGTGCTCAACAAATTCCACAGTTATTATTTTTATTATCTACTACAATGCAGCCCACACAGTTCTAGCACTCAATAATTACAATCAAATGAGTGAATGAATGAGTCCACTCCTCTCATGCCCAGCTACTCTCCATACCTGGATCTTATCTATCTCTGACCACTTAACCACGTCGTCCCTCAATTCCCTCCTCCGATCTATCAGTTGTATTTATTGAGCGCTTACTATGTGTAGAGCATTGTACTAAGTGCTTGGGAGAGTACAGTACAAGAGAATTAGTGGATACTTTCCCTACTCAGAAAGGGCTTGTAGTGTAGAAAAAAGTTTACCTCATTTCTGACAGTCCACCGCTCTCCACACCATCAAAATCATCCTAAAATCACACCTCCTCCAAGAAGTCTTCCTTGGTTAAGCCTTCATTTCCCCTATTCCCCCTGCCCTCTGGGTCACCCGACAATTCACTGTGTACCCCATTTTTTACTCACTCTGCACTTAGGTACATATCTTTATACTCTTCTATTTCTCCTATTTGTAATAGTACTTAGTAAGCACTTACTGTATACAGAGTACTTTGCTGAGCACAGGAAAAGAGTATATAGTTCTGTCTCCCACTGTAGATTCTAAGCTTCTTGTGGGCAGAGTTTGTATCTACCAACTCTGTTGTAGTGTACCTTCCCAATCTCTTAGTACAGTACTCTGCATACAATAAGTGCTCAGTAAATAGGACTGATTGATTGATTGAGTTGGCAGGGCTCCTCTACAAGGGAGCCATTTATCAATTTGAGCCTGTAGTGGAACCCCCAGTAAATGATTGCTCTATTTGTAGTGTAAATGCCCCAGTAATTTTATTAGCATCACCCTGTGGATCCAAAGAATAGTGGAGTGTCTGAAAACAATCCACTGATTTCAGGCAAATGGCAAAGGGAACAGAAAAGGGGTCCAAATCTATTTTTATGGCTATGTTGTGCATGTATTATATTCTCTTTTAAAGGCCCACATACATATAGCTATAATTTTACCACCAATGTGGTGTCTTGGATTCAAAGGACAATTCCATGCATGGTATGACAGGAGCTGCTAAGCTCTGAAACAGGATCTCCAGGAGGCTCATATAAGAAATAGCATGGTCTAATGGAAAGAGCACAGGCCTAGGAGTCAGAGGATGTACCCAGATCCTCACTCTAAAATAGACTTTTAGTTGCCTCCCTTCTCTCCTTCTACATCCCGGCCTGCACACTCCACTTCTCTGGTGCTAACCTTCTCACTGTGTTTTGATCTCACCTATCTCACTACCAAACCCTGGCCCACATCCTACCTCTGACCTGGAATGTCCTCCCTCCTCAAATCCTCCTGACAATCACTCTCTCCCCCTTCAGAGCCCTAATGAAGGCACATCTCCTCCCAGACTAAGCCTTCCCAGACTTAGCTCCCTTTTCCTCAGCTCCTTCTCCCTTCCTCATCACCCTGACTAGTTCCCTTTGGTCTTCCATTCATTCATTCATTCATTCATTCATTCATTCGTAGTTATTGAGCGCTTACTATGTGCAGAGCACTGTACTAAGCGCTTGGGATGAACAAGTCGGCAACAGATACAGAGTCTGCCGTTTGCCGGACTTACAGTCTAATCGGGGGAGATGGACAGACAAGAACAATGGCAATAAATAGAGTCAAGGGGAAGAACATCTTGTAAAAACAATGGCAACTAAATAGAATCAAGGCGATGTACAATTCATTAACAAAATAAATAGGGTAATGGAAATATATAAAGTTGAGCGGACGAGTACAGTGCTGTGGGGATGGGAAGGGAGAGGTGGAGGAGCAGAGGGAAAAGGGGAAAAAGAGGGTTTAGCTGCGGAGAGGTAAAGGGGGGGTGGCAGAGGGAGTAGAGGGAGAAGAGGAGCTCAGTCTGGGAAGGCCTCTTGGAGGAGGTGAGTTTTAAGTAGGGTTTTGAAGAGGGGAAGAGAATCAGTTCCACCTCCCGGTTCCACAGCACTTATATACCTTCTTATATAATTCTATTTATTTATATTGATGCCTGTTTACCTTTATTCATGTCTGTCTTCCCGCCGCTAGACTGTGAACCCGTTGTGAGCAGGGATTTTCTCTATTTCTGTATTGTAATTTCCAAGCATTTAGTACAGTGCTTTGCACACAGTAAGTGCTCAATAAATACAATTTGAATGAATGAATGACTACCTTAGAACTTAGTACAGAGATTGGCACATAAGAAGTAGCATGGTGTAGTTGCTGGAGCACAAGCATGGGAGTCAGATGGTCGTGGGTTCTCATCCCAGCTCTGTTACTTGTCTGCTGTGTGACCTTGGAAAAGTCACTTCATTTCAATGGGACTCAGCTCAACTGTAAAATGGAGATTAGACTGTGAGCCCCACATGGGACACGGACTGTGTCCAATCCAATTTGCTTGTATCTACCCCAACGCTTAGGATAGTGCCTGGCACAAAGTAAGTGCTCATTGAATACCATTATTATTATTAAGAGATTAACAAATAATTATAACATAATTATAACAGCAGACCATGTCCAAACCTATTCCTGGAAGAGACCCAAACAAGATTCTGTCTCCAACTGTGGCACTGGGGGGCTTGCCTGAAACATGGAGTTGTTGCTTTCCTGGAGTCCCACATAAAAGCTGGGGGTTGCCTCAAGTTATCTTCTCAGTGATTCTAGGATTTCATCCCCCTCTCCAGATAGATCTGTCTGCTCCCTTTCCAAAGCAGAGAGCACTTCTTCTGTTTCAAACAGGAAGACAAAACGAGTGACCCACTATGACACAGAGAGTCAGTGGCTAGGTCCAGGGATAAATCATCAAGGGATAAGATGGGCACAATTGCTCTGCCCTCCTGTTCACTATTGGATCCACCAGGCCATGCCCTTTCTCACCCTATTAACCCAGGTGTTCGCAGGGCACCACGGGTTCCTAAGTCTCAGGGCTCTGCTAATTAGCATGCAAAGACATACTCAGGGTTTGGGCATATTTCTATTTGCAAATCACTTTCCATTTAAGCTGAAACATCTTCCCAGTTAGCCTGACGCTGGCATGGAGAGGAGCAAACCTATCCCAGGTGTGAAGTTAGAAAATCCACCCCCAAGGAATAAGATTTAGACAGATGGGTGAGAGCTATGGTTTAAAACCCAGTAATAAACAACCAGAAATCTGCATTCTGTTCTGCATATTTCTACAACGTGTTCTAATAAAGAAATAATCCAAGATGGCACCTGCTAAGAAAACTTAGGTTATTGAAATATGAGTGTAATATAGAAAAGATAGCTAATGTATTTGGCGGTGCTGATATTAACATCCTATATGTCTTCTGATGTGGTTTTAAAAAAAACAAAACTCTCCAGCATTTTATTTTATTTTATTTTATTAGAAACCATATCATTATCTTTCAAAGACATTGGCATGGAGGGAAAAAGAGATTTGACTATTTTAAAGAATTCAACCTGCCCTTTTCTACCCACAAAAAAAAAAAAGATTTTTCATAAACATTTTTTTTTCCGGCTGGGATATTAGGACAGTATATTAAATTCTCCCAAAAGGAGGCCCTAGAACCATTTACATAATAATGTCTCCACTGTGGTTTTGACAGATGGGCTTCATTGACGCAGACATACTGTTAGGGGCTTAGCAATAGATTAAAAAAAAACACAACAATACTGTGTAACATAATAAAAGTGTATTGTAATGTACATCATAACTTGTGGCCAAGGTTAAATTTGCAGTTGGAGTATGAAAGTCGTATTCCATTATACAAAATAGATGTCACACGGCAAAGCATTAAAGATGAGTTGACTCAACCATTTATTTTTAGTTTATATTTTATTCTATTTTCCTTGACTCTATTTATGTGATTTTTTTTAAACCATATGAAATGGCACACACTCTCTACCCCCCCTCCCTAGCATAGTTAAGGGCTGAGAGCGATTTGGTATTTTTCAAATCTTTTGATTTCCCCTGCTTCCACTTCACCTTTGGGGCCATGGAGGACTGGTTCTGTTTGAAAATGGCTTTGTGCTGCATTTGGAGTTCCGATCACCACAAAGCCAAAGCAAGCTGTTGCAATGTGACCGCCCCTGAGCGTGGTAGGGAAGACTAGCCTTGGGTCAAAAACTCCAGGTGCTCTCTTGTTTGTGGCGGTGTCTCCTTAGTGGCATGTTACGGTCCGGGGTCGGGGGAAACTCTTGCAACCCTATTAATCGTGTTGATGGCAGATAGACCTTGAGAGGAATCATGAGGACGGCACTGATTAACTGCTGTCTCCTCTGACTTTGGAATCAGCCCAGGAAGGCAATCAGATCTTTCCATCAAGTGCTGCTGTTGTTTATTTCAACAACTACATGATGCTGACCCTCACTCACCACGGGCCGGAATGGCAGCGTGCACTGAAATCGTGCGCTGTTGATGATTTTCTAGGTTTTGCTGCATGTCTGCAAGTGTCATCTGGTTCAAATCCATCCTATCATCCAACCAGAGATGCTCACTGGAGAGTCAGAGCTGAAGCCCATCCTCATTTCCACTGACTCAGAAGTGCAATGGCAAATGATGCACCAATAGACAAAGAAGCAGCAAGAATCCACCAATCAGTGGTATCTACTGAGCTCTTATGGGGTGCAGGGCCTGTACTATGTGCTTGGGTAAGTATAATACAGCTGAGTTGTCAGATGTGGTGAGCAGGAACAGGTAGGTGGACCTGAGATCGCAAATCACCGCCTTGAGTTTTTACACTTGTGAGATCTCAATTTCATGCTCTGCATCACTAAGCAAGATAAAGTGACTAAAAGTGAAACCTTAGAGAGCCCTCGTCTAGCTGGGACACAGACTTGTTGGGCTGGATGTGTGCAGCAGGTGGCTAACAGAACGCTTGAGTAGCAGTTCTTAGCGTGACCTAGTAGAAAGAGCAAGAGCCTGGGAGTCAGAGGACCTGGATTCTAATCCTGGTTCTGCCACATCTGCTGTGTGGCCTTAGGCAAGTCACTTAACTTTTCGGTGTTTCAGTTACCTCATCTATAAATTGGGGATTAAATCCTACTTCCTTCTACTTAGACTGAGTCTCTCATGTGGGACAGGGACTGTGTCCAACAAGATTAACTTCTATCTATCCCAGACCATAGAACAGTGCTGAATGCATAGTAAGTTCTTAACAAGTGTGAGTACTGTTCTTATTATTAAGTGGTAGGCTGAAAGCTGGGCCACTGCAGTTAGGATGAACAGAAAAAGCTCGCTAAAGGTTTTAGAAGCAATGCAGGAAACAAGAATGAGGAGCAGAGATGTGAAGGTGGGCATTGGCAGAAGAAGGGTGGAGCTTTTTTTTGAAGAGAAGCTTCATGAAGCTTCCAAGGGAGAGAGTAAAACTGCAAACTGCAATGGTTCAGGAAAGAAAGAATAAATACCATTAATCAATTCGCTGATTAATCAATATTGAGATAAGACACCTTCCAGCAGTGATGAATCCTGACCATCAATATCAAAGCACTCCACCAGTTGGCTGTATCCCAAGTAGCCAGTTGGATTATGCCAGCCTTTTATTCATTTTGTTGCAACAAAATGTCAGTGGCTGTTTGGTAGCCAAAGACCTGAGGATGAGTCCATCCTTATATTTCCCGCTGGTCCCCCTTCACTGGGTGACACAGCACCAAGTCCCACCCTCTAGTTCGACCCTTCCCCTCAAGTCTCACTTGTTTGTGTGTTGGATTGGCACATCACGTGCCGCTCCGCCCCTGTTTGTTGTTGTCTTCATTAGCCTCTCATTAAACACCAAGCTCCTTCATTATCGGCTTTAGGTCATCCAGAGGACACTCTGTGGCTGAAGAAGTCTACAGCAAGAAGTCTTCAGCAAATGCAGGTGTAAAGTTTCAAGGCTGTGGGTTTATGACCAGGAATTCACTGTTGACAGGATTGCTGATCATTTGGGGTCTCAAGGCTGCAGATGGCCTTCAGGAATTTCACTGTTGACAATTTGGGGGTCTAAAGATTACACCAGCAGTCAGTGATTGGTTGTTGCTAAGGATGCTGGTAAGGTGGATCCTGGCCTTATCAGTCACTGTTTACCTAGATGGGACTCAACACAATGAATGAATATAGATATTCAGTGACAGTAATGCATATACATGTGCTATTCACTAAACATAGTCAGTAACAGTAATACTACTACTACTAATTAATAATGGTATTTGCTTAAGTACTTAAACACATGAGCAGGGTTAAGGCTTGACTACAGGCTATTTACTTGGTTACTCTTTTTGCCTATTCTGTTCAGCCTTATTGAAGGCACATATCTTCCAAGAGGACTTCCCCATCTAAGGCTCCATTTTCTCTTCTACCATCTACCATTCCCTTCTGAGTCTCTCTTGCACTTGTATTTACACCCTTTATTCACCTCTCCTCAGTCCCACAGCACTTACATACATATAGATAATTTATTTATTTATATCATTGTCTGTCTTCCCCTCTGGACTGTAAGCTCATCGTGGGCAGGGAACCTGTCTACCAAATCTGTTATATTGTACTCCCCCATTGCTTAATATAGTGAACTGCACACAATAAGTACTCAGTAAATACGACTGAATGATCGCTGGATTGATTCTATTATGGCGGTGGCTATGTACTTCTCTCTTCCTAAGAAACCCCTCAACTTTCCCTCCCTTAGAATCTCCCACTAGAGACACTGGTCTCATGCATTCTTGTCCCATATTGCCTCCTCAACTTCACCAGTGTCCCTCTTCTTTCTCAAAATCTTCCTAGAATTACCTCCTCCAGGAGGCGTCCCCTGATTAATCCGCCCATGCTATTCCAAAAGCCATCTCAGCATCTAGATTTTGACATACAATTATTGGCTTGTGAGGGTTATTTAAATCTACTCTTGTTTTACAGCTCCTCAAAATGGAAGCATATGTCATTTTCTACAGATGTAGAGATGTACATATCTCCCCAACTCCTCAAAGCTCTAATGGTTATCTAGTCCTCTCTGTATCAAACTCCTCACCCTCGATTTTAAGGCCCTCCATCGTCCTTCTCCCCACTACATTTGTTTTAACTTCTCCCCCTACACTTCAGCTTCCATGGTTGACTTCCCTAAAGCCAATCTACTTACTTTGCCTTGTCCTCATCTCTCACTCCTGCTCTCTTACATACACCCTCCCACCTGCCTGGAACTTCCTCCTGTTTCACATGCAGCAGACCACTGTTTGTTCTATCTTCAAAGCCCTTCGGAAATCACATCTCCTCCAAGAAGCCTTCCCTGATTAATCTCACATTTCCCCTCCCTACTTTCCCCCTACTACCATTACAACCCTTCTGTATCATCTAAACTGATGGGCATTCATATTACTCCCTACAATAATATTTATGTAAATACATTAATTCTCTACTGCTCTCCACTATCTGTAATTTGTATACTATTTAGTACCGTGGTCTGCACTCAGTAAATAGTTTGACTGATTGATTGATTGAATGATTGATGAATATTGTTCTATATGTGATCTAACATCATTGATTCCAATTTACCTCTATCCAACCGCAGCCTTCAGATCTATCAACTCCCTCACACCTCTTACTTTCCTCTCTCCCCTTGTTTTCTTCCCTAGTCTCCTTACTAAATAGTGAAAACATGTGAGTTTGTGTTCACACTGGAAAGGGAAACATGGAATTATCTGGGGCAATGGGGAAAAGTGGGAAAGGGTTAGTTTGGAGGCATATTAATAATATGCTTACTATGTGCCAAGTGTAATACTTAGTGCTAGTGTAGGTACAAGTTAAACAAATTTGACATACATCCTGTCCCATTTGGCACTCACAGTCTAAGTAGAAGGGGGAACCTCCCCATTTTACAGATGAGGAAATTGAGACAAAGAGAAATTAATTGATTTGTCCAAGGTCACCCAGTGGGCGGGTAACAGAACCGAGATTAGAACCCAGGTAAGCCTCTCTCTGACTCAATCTCTGTTTCTGTCTCTTTACTTCTTTCTCTCTCTTTCTTTCTTGGTTTCATCTTCTTCTTTCCTATTATTTCACTGTGCATAAGTGTGATATCCATGTTGTTCTCCTTTTGATCTCCAACAATCTGTCAGTGAAGACCTCTGTGCTTTGTACTGTACATGCAAATACTTCATCCACTTAGGTCAAAAAACTTTGAGTTCCTTGTGGGCAGGGATTGTGTCTATCAAGTCTTTTTTTTTGTATTATCCCAAGCGCTTAGTACAGTGCTCTGTATACTGTAAGACCTCCATAAATTCTGTTGATGGAAAAATAATATAATAATCAATGATATACAGAGAACTGTACCAAATGTTTGAGATTTTGAGATCACTTCCTGTTCCTGCAGTCTTTCCATCTCTCTAAAATGCACTGAATTGGGTAGTGAGGGTTTGAAGCTACACTTGAATAAGAATAGATTGTCCTGCACCTGCAGGCCAAACCTGAACAACTCTCGCCTGTCCTGTTCCCAGAGCAACACCCTAAAATAAACTTTTACTTGCATAAAGAGGTGAACCTGGGCCTTGTGGAGGTCACCCATACAATGTCATCTTTGGAAAGTGACAAACTTGGAAGGGAATCATGACTGGGGCCATCAAGGGACAAGAAGCTACGAGAGAAATAGTATGGCCTAGTGGAAAGATCACGGGCTTGGGAGTCAGAAGACCCGGGTTCTTATCCCGGCTAGTTCACTTGTCTTCTGTATGACCTTGGGCAAATCACTTAACTTCGATGGGCCTCAGTTACCTCATCTTTAAAATGAAGATTAAAACTGTGAGCTTTATGTGGGACAGGGACTGAGTCTGATGTGACTATCTCATATTTATACCAGTGCTCAGTACATAGTAAGTACCTAACAAATACTATAAAAAAATTAAGAACCCCTCAAAAATAAATACAAGAGTTAACACTAAGAAAAAATATTGGGGATGCTAGGTCACAAAGAGACTTATCCTCTCCAAAAAAATACTGGCCAGGTACAGTCTAATGAAAAACAAAACTACAGCGTAGTGGATAGAGCATGGGCCTGGGAGTCAGAGGGTCATGGGTTCTAATCCCGGCTTCGCCACTTGTCTGCCATGTGACCTTGGGCAAGTAACTTCACTTCTCTGGGTCTCAGTTTCCTCATCTGTAAAAAGGAGATAGAGACTGTGAGCCCCATGTGGGACAGGGACTGTATCCAACCTGATTTGCTTCTAACCACCCCAGTGCTTAGTACAGTGTCTGACATGTAGTAAGTGCTTAACAAATACAATAATTATTATTATTATGAAATACACATTCAGAGATAACCCCTGGATGTTCTGACTTAGGTGGAAACCTTTCCTCTTTAGAACAGGGTTGGTTTGGTCTTCAAATAGTTTCTGATATCAGGGCCTTACAATCTGTCCAGGGATATAATAGCAGACCATTTGAATTTTCCTCCCTGAAAGAACAACTCTTGCTGCTTATCACCGCCTATGCCTTCATTACGACCAATTGTGATGAGGTTAAAGAATGAATTCTAGAAAGCTATGGAGAAACTCACTGAAAATCTGCCAGCTTCCACTCCAGTTAATAGTGATAGCCAACAACAGAACAAATGGTTTTGGCAATCAGAACAGCAATGAGATACTTGCACTAAAATGGTCCTGAGGTTTTTATAAGTGCTTACTATGTGCCAGGCACTGTACTAAAGTTTTAGGGAAGTACAAGATAATCTGGTTAGATACAATCCCTGTCCAACATGGGTCTCACAGTCTAAGGTGGGGGAAGAACAGGTATTGAGTCCCCATTTTATAGATGAGGAAAGGAAGGCACAGAGAAGTTAAGGAAGTAGGCCAAGGTCACACAGCAGGCAAGAGGCAGACCTTAGAACTCAAGTCTTTTGGCTTCCAGGATATTTGACCATCCTTGGGGATTGTCCCATGCACATGCCCAAGTCCAAGGCTCTGGGAATCTGTAAGTGCACCTTATCATTGGGATCACTAAGCCCTATATCAGCCTTTTCATCCATTCACAAGCCCATAGATAACCTTTGCTATCAGTGGTGTCATTCTCAAATGCCAAGGGAACTATTCAAAATAATCATGGCAACAGAGAGAAGCTTGTCTGTCCTGGTCTGTCTGCATGGGGCATTTTTCATTATTCGACTCAGTGGAAGCTAGAAAGCATAGAAGTCACACAAAATAAATGATTTAAAAAAGCATTTTAAACTCTCCATTTCTCTGGGATCTGAAAGTTAGATTCAGAGAGATGCCAGGATTCCTGGCAAATTTTGTTCCAATGCTCAACTCAGTGGGAGCTAGAAAGCATAGAAGTCACACAAAATAAATGATTTTAAAACATATTTAAAACTCCCACTTTCTCTGGGAATCTCAAACCTAGGTTTAAAGAGATGCCAGAATTTCTGGGAAAATTTTGTTTTAACCACCTCAGTTAAAAAAAGATGCCCTTGCATGAATATATATTCCTCCACAAATACCCATGTGTGCCTAGACACAGACACACATACAAACACACACACACACATTCACACACACACTCACACACACACTCTCACACATATATACACAAGAGTTCTGTACTTCAAAGCCCCTGGCAATTTGAGGATGTTCCTTGTTCTAATTTGTGAGTGAAAATGAATGCACATTCCATTCTGGGCTGATGTGAGAGAATGTTAATCGGACACCCAACAGGTAAGATGTAAATTAAAACACAGGCTGGAGTCCTCCCCCTCTCCTAGATCACATTCCTCTGCCTCACTAATTGTCATTTGGATCAAGAAGGATCTGGGTTTCATACCTCTGCCCCCTCCTTTGTTTCTCAGGATGGGGAGGAAAACCAGTCAGGGGTAGCTAATTGAGTGGGGAACTTTCATTCTTCTTCTTCCTCTTCTTCCTCTTTCTTTTCCTCCTCCCACTCTATCTTCTCTTCCTTCTCCTCCTCTCCCTCCTCATCCTCTTCTTTCTCCTCCTCTTATTCCTCCTCTTCCCCCTCCTCCTCCTCCCTCTATTACTTCTTCTCCTCTCCCTGCCTCCTCCTCCTATTATCTTTGATGCCACTTTACACTGCTACTGTCCCTTCTGCTGCCACATTTGAATTGGTAAAATGATGTGTTTACAGTTACACCACAAATCTCTCAGAATAGCCAAAGAAATGTCATTTCATCCAAAAGGCCAACAGTGGGACCAGTGAGGGGTGGGAAAGGAAGACAAATGAGATAGTTGTCCCTTTCCCTCTCACAGTCTCCCTTCTCCTCTCTTTCCTCCTCCAAGCTTCTCTCCCCTCACTTTACACTCCCTCTTGTTCTTGCTCTCTCTCTCTCTCTGACTTCTCCTCCTCCTCCTCTTTTTCTTTTTCTTCTTCTTTCTTCCCCATTCATTCCACCCTCCTGTTCTTGGACCCACCATTTCCTTCCTTAGTCCATAGAATACTTGGTCATCTGCTATGAGATGCCTTGTTACCTTGCACAATGGCCTAGTGGAAGGAATACATTGCTGGGAGTCAGGAGATCAGATTCTAGGTCCAGTTTTGCCATTGGCATACTATGTGTGACTGGATAAGTCTCTTAACCTCACTGTGCCCGTCTCCTCATTGTAAAATGAAGGTAACAATTCTTGCCTCTCCCTACCTCACAAGGATGCTGTGGAAATGAAATAAAATCATTTGTGTGAAGATGCTTTAAAACAAAGTACTATACAAATTCAAATTTTCATTAGGATCCAGTAGACTGCAAGCTCATTGAGAACAGGGAAAGTAACTTTTCCTTCCACTGTATTTCCCAAGAATCTAGTACAGTAGACTGCACTCAGTATGTGCTTATCAAATGCTGTTGAATCTAAGGACATATTTTCCCAGGGCTTTGGGAGATGAAAAGAGGGCTGCAACATCTGGAAATGCATATCTGTTTTAGCTCACGACATCTTGGGCACTGTTGATAGAGGCTTGGTGAGATGCCAGTTGAGCAGCTCCATTGGAGCTGAATTTTCAAGATAGGTGAAGTGCTTTTTAGTCCAAGAGGAACTATAGAAATGTACTGGAGCTAGAAAGTGGAATCAGGAAGGCTTCCTGGAGGATGCAGCTTTAATATGGAAGAGAGGAAGGAGATTAGGAAAAATAATAAGAGAGACAGCCACCTAGAATGAGGAAATCCTAGGACATAGACTCAGAGATAGGAAAATTATCATATTTTAAGACTTAGCAAATCCAGCAAGTATCAAACTAAAAGTTGAGTTTGTCTTGTCCATTAGAGCAATAGCTCCCTGGGGACAGGGAATGTATCTCTTCATTATTCTGTATTTCCCAAGTGCCTGGTACACTGCCCAGCACAAAGTGGACACTATATAAGTGCTACTACTATTATTACTCTGAACCCTGAGATGCATCTTGGCCTAGTAGATAGATCATAAGCCAAAGGAGCAGTAGAAACTGGGCTCTAATCCTGGCTATGCCACTTGTTTGCTGTGTGACCTTGGGCAAGTCACTTGGCTTCTCTGGGCCTCAGTTACCTCATCAGTAAAATGGGGATTAAGACTGGGAGTCCCATGTGGGACAAAGACCATGTCCACACCGATTAACTTGTATCTACCTCTGTGATTATTACAGTGCCTAGAACATAATAAGTGCTTAACAAATACCTTAAAAAAACCCCTCAAATTCTTCCTGAGAGATAGATGAGATGGCCTGTCTTGTTAATCCCTACCTATTCTTGGTGGGTTCACAGTATTTAAATGGTTAAAGAGGAGCTTTTGGGAGAACCCCACATGTCACAGTATCAACTCCGACAGAGCTGTGATTTGAACTAATACCAAGTGGCCAGGGTTCTGACAATGTGCTGGGTAACCCAAGGCAGGTGTTCAGTGTCCTAGCCTGATTAGCTCAATATCTCCCTGAAGTTTCAACCTTTCCCAGTCAGTGTTCTCATTCCCAAGAAGGCAAATGTGAGAATGTAAGTCAATAACAGGATTTGATCCTGGGTTTTTCTATCATGTAACCATTTTCTACCATAGAGAAGGTAAAGGTTTACTGGAAAAAGGTTCCTTAGAAGGAAGCATAGCTAGGAAAATGTCACATTTAGAAAAGGAAGTGGATGGTCATAATAGTTTCTCTCTCATCCAATTGTTCATCGAGTATAGAGCTATGCACATAGTAACTGCTCAATCAGTACCTGTGATTGATTGATTCACCAACCAGAAAGTTCTAGCATTTGGCTTGACTGATTTCCCTTAAATGGAGGAGCAAGCTTGGTCAGTTGTCCCCTTATAGACAGTCCAGCAGGAGGGGTTGCAGTGATCAGAATATTTTGGAGTCCATTCCACAGTGTAGGAACAGGGCTGTGAAGGCCCTCAGGCCTTCTATATCTGCTCTCCTGGGGACTTCCAACAGGGCAGAGCACCATGGTAGAGGTCCACAGCAGGAGGGTGTACTCATCTGATTACCAAACAGACCTTTCCTCTAGCAGCAGTTTCAGTTACTGATGTACTGATGATGAGTTGGTGTTGCCAGTGATCCATTTACACCAGATACCTAAATCTACGAGCAGATCATTCATTCATTCAATTCATTTGTATTTACTGAGCACTTACTGTGCACAAAGATCAAGTCTCAGAGCACCAGTGAGCTCCCTCTTGCCAAAGACACCTACAATTCTCAGGCTCACAGGCTGAGTTAGGCCTCTTTATGCTCTTGAAAAAAGGTCTCTGCTGGGCTACGGCTGCCAAGATTTTAGAGAAAAAAAAACCCATGGGATTGTGATGGAGCAGATGGGAGGATCAGGACACTTGGGTTCTAAATCCAGCTCTGATCTCTTCCCGCCCATCCCCTCACATACACTAGCTCAGAAACCTCAGCCAAGAGGCACTGCCTCATCCCCAAACCTCAGTTTCTGCACTATGAAACTTGGAGGGAATTCTGGAGGCTCTGAGGCAGAAGTGTGTGTGTGTGGGAGTCGGGGTGGTGTGGAGACAGAAGTGAAAGGTTTCTAGTTCAGGATGCTCTGTCTGAAAGGTGCTCAATTGCTGACTGCCTGGGTGGCTGAGTAGAAGGGTGGGAAAGCATCTGACCGTAGTTCATGGAGCACCACATGCCATGCCTAGCTGAAGGTTTATAAAGTTGTTGAGTTGTCCACTTTCTGTCTGGCTTTGAGACCTGGGCCTCCTAGTGCACTGGCAATGGGTTTCTGGAGTAGTTTCACCCGTGTCACCTAATGACAATAATTATGGTGGCATTTATTAAGCACTAAGTACCAAGCACTGTACTGTGGCCTAGTAGATAGAGCACGGCCTGGTAGTCAAAAGGACCTGGGTTTTATTCCCAGCTCCACTGCTTGTCTGTTGTGTGACCTTGGGCAAGGCACTTCACTTCTCTGTGCCTCAGTTATCTCATCTGTAAAATGGGGATTAAGACTGTGAGCTCCTCGTGAGACAACCTGATTACCTTGTATCTGCCCCAGAGCTTAGAAAAGTGTTTTGCACATAGTAAGTGCTTAACAAATAGTACAATTATCATTATTTTTATTATCATTATTATTACTACCAGGTGTTGAGGGAGATACAATCTCTATTTTGCAGTTGAGAGAACTGAAGCACAGACAACTAAAGAGACTTACCCAAGGTCACACGGCCAGTAGTGATGGAGCGGGGATTAGAACCCAGGCCCTCCTACTCTCAGGCCTGGGCTCTTTCCACTAGGCCACCATGTTTCTCACACTGCTGCCTAGGAAGCATAAGGAAACTCAAATGACAGGAAATGGTTACCAACTACTAGACTTCCTCAGGTGCTCAGCTCACTCACATTGAGATGATTTTCATAGTATCCAAGCTCCACTGAATGGGGACCAGGAAGAGGATTGTTGATAGCTGCTGTTGGGGAATGATGCATTCAGCATCCCCAGTATTGCTGCTGCCTGTCAGCCTGTCTCCCACAATAAATTCAGCACCCCCAATATTACTGCTCCCTGAAGCACCACCCCAAAATTGCTCCCAGCAAATGCTGTGGCTCTCTGGTTCTCTTCCTTCTGCAGGATTCTTAACATTTAATTATTAGTAGTACACCAACTAATCCTGAGATCCAATGAGGTTTAGAGGAAAGAACACAGGGCTGGGAGTCAGAAGATCTGGTCTCTAATCTTGGCTCTAATACGTACCTGTTCTGTGATCTTGGGGAAGTCACTTCACTTCTGTGTGCCTCATTTTCCTTGTGTTTCCCTACCCCTAATCTATTTAAAATTTGTCTGTCCCTGTAGTCTTATGGGCAGGGATCATATCTACCAACTCTGTTGTATTGTACTTTCTCAAGCACTTAGTACAATGCTCAGTACACAGTAAGCACTCAATGAGTAACATTGATTGCTTGATAAAATGGGATGAAATATCTACAATCCCTCCACCTTAGACTGTGAACTCTATGTGGAATAAGGACTGTATCTGTCATGTCTAAATTGTACCTACCCCAGAACTTAGTACAGTGCTTAGGCACACAATGAGCACTTTAAAAATGCCACAGTTATCATTATTAATCCATCTTCTGGCATCCTTCATGGGCTGCTCTGGGCTGAGTCAATCCTCCTTTGCCTTCCCATCCAAATGTCTGCCTGCTTGTGGATCAGGGTCTCAGCTCCTCAGAGCACCCGTCCCCTCTCAGCCCAGACTCTGGGTCCAGGCTGGCTCCGAGCCCGGGCTCAGACCCTCTCCATTCTCTGAACCCCTTCCACCTTGGCCTCCATGGGGACACTGTACAGATGCTGATTAAGTCCAGTCCCTCACTTTCACACGCCCTGACATTCCCTGCTGAGGTGTTTTTCATTCAATCATTAGCATGTGTAATTACAGGAATGGAACCCCGCTCTGAGGTGTTTTTGCAGCTCAGAAGCTCTAATGAATAGGACAAAGGTGGCTGAATGAGAAAAAAAAAAGCAGTAGCTCAGTGCACAAAACCTGCCTCTTCAGTGAAAGCCTCACAAAGGAGCACAACTGCTTTCTCCACTCAGGCACAGACGGAACCCTTTTGCCCCAGTTTCTTTCTTTTGTGGCCTTTAAATGGATTTTAATGGTCCCAAATAGAGACAGATTGGCAGCTCCGAGGGCCCTCTGCTTTGCCCTATCCTCTGGACTGCAGGATCCTTTCCAGGAACTCAGCTCATTTTTGGGTCCCACGGCAAGCGGGCGGTCCAGAGGAGAGCCCTGATAGAGAGTTCTAGGCACAAAGAGTTCTTAGGATGGGAGAGAGTAAAGGTTTTGGGATGGGCTAGCAAGGAAATAAGCAGGATGCAGGGTGACTTTCAATAGCCCAGAAAATACAGCAGTGTGGAAGATATTGAAGGCAGATCAAGAAGAAATGGGTTTAATTTATAATGATAATAAATGTGATATTTGTAAAGTACTTACTATGTGTCAAGCATCGTACTAAGCACTGCGGTAGAGCCAAGATAATCCAGTCAGACAGTCTCTGACCCATGTGGGGCTCACAGTCTAAATAGGAGGGAGAACAGGCATAGAATCCTCATTTTTTTAGATGAGGAAACAGAGGAACCAAGACATTAAGTGATTTGTCCAACTCCATACAGCAGGCAATCAACCGAGCTGGGAGTAGAATCAATCAATCATAATTTTTGAGAGTTTACTGTGTGCACGGCACTGTACTAAGCACTTGGGAGAGTACAATATAACAAAGTTGGTAGTCACATTCCTTGCCTACAGTGAGTTCACAGTCTAGAGGAGGAGACAGACATTAATATAAATAAATAAATTGCGAACATGTGCATAAATCCTGTGAGGCTGAGGGAGGGGTGAATAAAGGGAGCAAGTCAGGGTGACTCAGAATGGAGTGGGAGAAGAGGAAATGAGGTCTTAGTCTGGGTAGGCCTCCTGGAGATGTGCCTTCAATAAGGCTTTGAAGGAGGGCAGAGTAACTGTCAGATTTGAAGAAGAAGGGTGTTCCAGGCCAGAGGCATGATATGGGCAAGGTGTCAGTGGCAAGATAGATAACATTAATAATAATAATGGTGGTATTTGGTCAGCGCTTACTATGTGCAAAGCACTGTTCTAAGCGCAGGAGGGTTACAAGGTGGTCAGGTTGTCCCACATGGGGTAGATGAGATTGAGGTACAGTGAGAAGGTTGGCATTAGAGGAGGGAAGTTTATGGGTTGGGGTGTAGTAGGAGAGGAGCAAGATGAAGTAGGAGGGGACAAGGTGATTAGGTGCTTTCAAATCCAGTGCTAAGGAGTTTCTGTTTGGTGTGAAGGTGGATGGGCAACCACTGGAGGTTCTTGAGTGGGGAAACATGAACCGAAAGTTTTATAGAAAGATGATCTGGGCATCAGAGTGAAGTAAGAACTGGAGCTGGGAGAGACAGGAAGGCAGGGAGGTGAGCAAGGATACAGTAATCAAGATGGGATGGGATAAATGCTTAGATCAACATGGTAGCACTTTGAATGGAAAGAGAAAGCAGATTTTAGTGATGTTGTGAAGGTTGCACTGCAGAATTTAGTGATACTTTGAATATGTGAGTTGAATGAGAGAGATGAGTTAAGGATAATGGCAAGGATATGAGCTTGTGAGACAGGAAGGATAATGATGCTGTCTATAGTGATGGGAAAATCACTGGGAAGACAGGGTTTGGGTGACAAGATAATGAGTTTTGTTTTGGACAAGTGAGGTGTCAGCTGGACACCCAAGTAGAGATGTCTTGAACACAAAAGGAAATGTGAGACTGAAGAGAGGGACACAGAGAAGGGCTAGAGATGTATATTTGGGATTTGTTCCCACAGAGATGGTACTTAAAGCCTTGGGAGTGAATGAGTTCTCCAAAGAAGTGGGTATAAATAAAGAATAGAAGGAGACCCAGAACTGAGTCTTGAGGGACTCTTACAGTTAGTTAATAGGAGGAAGAGGAGAAACCTGTAAAAAGACAGAATGAGCAGCCAGAGAGATAGAAGGAGAGCCGGGAGTTGTAGTAGTAGGAGAAGTAACATTTGTTGAGTTAGTAGTGGTGTTAGCAGTAGTACCTATTGAGTGGCCTAGTGGATAGAACACGGGCCTGGAAATCAGAAGGTCCTGGGGTCTATCCAGCTCTGCCATTTGTCTTCTGTGTGACCTTGGGCAAGTCACAACTTCTCTGTGCCTCAGTTACCTCATCTGCAAAATGGGGATTAAGACTGTGAGCCCCATGTGGGACAGGGACTGTGTCCAACCCAATTTGCTTGAATCCATTCCAGCACTTAATACAGTGCCTGGAACCAAGTCTTTAACAAATTCCACAATTATTGTTATTATTATTATTAATAGTAGTGGTAAAATTTGTAGTAGAAGTAGCATTTATTGAGTTAATAGAAGCAGCAGTAGTATTTGTTGAGTTAGTATTAGTAGTAGAAATAGGATTTATTGAGTTCATCCTAATAGCACTAGCCTATATTGAGTTAGTAGTATTTTTTGAGTTAATAAAGGAAATAGAAGTAGCATTTATTGAGGTAGTAGTAGTAGTAGCAGCATTTAGTTGGTGCTGCCTATTGTACTAAACGTTTTCTTCAATGCTAAGATCCACCCAGAAAGTCTATGGATTCATTCATTCGATCGTATTTATTGAGCGCTTACTGTGTGAAGAGCATTGTACTAAGTGCTTGGAAAGTACAATTTGGCAACAAATAGAGACAATCCCTACCCCACAATGGGCTCACAGTCTAGAAGGGGAGAGTGGTTCCACAAGCAAACATATGCCCAGTAGATAAGGGAAATTAGTCCACACAGCATAAGATCAAATCACAACACAGAGGAGAGATTCTACCAAGGTGACTCATCTGACAGGATTCTCAGGTTCAAGAGTCAATTGCTGGTGGCTGAGAGAATGGAGAGCTACCAGAAAAGGTTTTTGAGTGACTCAGTGAGAGGCCAAAGGGCAAACCTCTGCGGAAAATCAAACCCGCAAACATACAGAAGAGCGATGAAGGAGTTAAAATTGGCAGCGATGAGCTTGGATGCTGGACTTGGAGGCTCACCACAGAGGAACAAGGCAAACCAAGGGAAGAGTCAGAATAAATTGCCTAAAGTATTTCAGGCTTTTACGCCCATTATTTCTTCCTCCCTGCTAGGGGTATTAGTTACCAGCATTATTTTCTCCTATCAAATTATCCCATAAAAGTCTTATTGGCAGAGTTGTACCCGACATTAGCATTTCTGTTTATCTAATGTTTTCTTTCTATTATCTCTTCACTAAGTGCATGATTTCATAAAGATGTTCATTATTTTCTAAATATGGAACTCAGATCCATCTCTCAAGCAGCACGAGGTCAGAGCCCCTGGAAAGGAGAATTCCACTCCCTGAGAATTCAGCAGGTGGGTGAATGAAGAATTATTTTTGACTGCTACTTATTGGCCCTCCTTTCTGCTGCCTGAGGGCTGGCAACCACATACATTTACAAAGGTGATGGAGAGGGTGGGGAGTGGAAGAGGGGGCTGAAACCCAGGTTGGCTTCCAGCTATTGAACCAGTAGTGTAGGCTAAAACTGAATAGCCACTGTTCAGTTGATCTTATGATGTATTTCATGTTTTAGATGGAGAAATTCTGGGTTACTCCTGTACAGGTCTGGCTCCCTAGGAGACATTCCTCAATGGAACTGGGCTCAAACCTTGGCCCAGAAGGAAGTTTCAGGAAAGACCCAGAGGGAGGAATTTCTGCCCGGAGTATCTCCCAGCCACAATGCTAGAGGAGCTGAGGCTGTTCTTTCATTCATTCATTCATTTATTCATTCATTCAATCATATTTATTGAGGACTTACTGTGTGTAAAGCACTGTGTTTTCCAGAGGTTGTTGAGAAGACTGAGGTGAACAGAAAAGTAGCTTTCGACTGCTGGGGACCTTGACTCTGTTGTTAGCAAGGAAGGGCAGGCTGGCTTTTGTGTGGCTCAGAGTCCAGGAGTTGCCCTACACAGCAATGTCTTCTGCAGCCTTAAGAATCTCCCAAGTTCTATCATCAACCAGGGACTCTTTCCACCTGTCTGAGTTTCCTCAGCTTTATGCATCCTGAACAAACCTTTCTTGTCCTTCCAGCCCCCTCACCCAACCCTCTTTGGTCTTCCCCAACCCCCCTCCACTCCAAGCCCATTCCATTTCCCTCTTTCCCTTGGATGGCTGACTTTGTGTGTGGGTTCTACTGGGTGAAGAATTGACTGGGGTAGTGGCAGTAGTAGCAGGCATAATGGAGGCAAGTATGTATCCAAAAAGAGACTCATCACTTAAATGTTCTTTCATGGATTTTAATCAATTCTTTCGAGTAGGCAGGCTTTGATTTCACTCCTTTTCAAGGAATTTCAGGATTTCCGAGGGGGCTTCTGGCCTTCACTTACCCCACTGTTGCAGGAACGACTCAGGATTCCCCTTTCTCAGTCACAGCCATTCCTCTGCCCAGTGCAGAATTCTGATGCCAGTGGGGAATCTGGAGAACCAGAAGGAGCTGACAAGGAGCTAACCTATCTGCAGCAGTTAAGTGAAACCAAGGAGACAAACTCCCAGGCCCTTCATTCCTCATCACAGGACAAAACACCCCTGGAAGGAGAAGATTTAAGCACAAACACCGCAACACTTCAAGGAACCTTCCCCCACTGCCCTGATTTTCCCTCGTCCAAGAAAAATTACCCACAATGCCATAAAAACAAGGTGTTCTAATTAAACAGATTTGTTTACATCTGGTGGCATGAAAAACTAATTCAATCTGATATACTGTATGTTCCCACAGTACTCTTTGCCTTTATATAAAACTGCCCATTTTTAAGTAGTATTTTACTTAAGAATCTTTAAAAGTGCCCTTGATTAAAGAAACCAAGTGATTTAAATTTCCAGGGATTTTTCAAAGCAAAGCTTTCACTGGGAGACGGGAAGAAAAAAAATTCTGCCAGGACTATTTATCAATGTATTTCACACAACTCCCCATGCCCCCCGCCCTGCTTTATTGCATAGCAAAGGTTCCTGACATGCTTAGTCACGAGGACTCTGAAATACTTCCTGCCTGTGGCTAAAACACGTTTTATTAAGTGAAGGTGAGAGTCGGGGCCTGCTGAAGTTGGAAGGGGCATTCTGGGCCAGGGAGGAAAAGATGGTCAAGATAGGATTTCTGTTTGGGTCACACTCTACATTGACATGCCTAATGACTTTAATTTGTGCCCAAATCAAACTGAATCATCACATTACCAAAGAGGACATATGAAAAACAGTGGTGTAAAACCAAAGCAGAATAGAGTTGCTGAGGAGTTGGTTGGGGAGGCAGAGAGGGAGGAACAAGAAGCATCCAACCTAGATGCTTTTGAGGGGAGGAAGGAGGCTGAAGTAGAGAAGCAGTGAGACCTTATGGAAAGGGATTGGGCCTGGGATTCAGAGGAAGTGGGGTCTAATGCTGGCTCTGCCTCTTGCCTGCTATGTGACTCGCGGCCACTTCTCTGTGCCTCACCTTCCTCATCTGTAAAATGGGGATTCAATGCCTGTTCTCTTTCGTACTTACTGTGAGGCCCATGTGGGACAGGGACTGTGCCTGACCTGATAATACTGTATCTAATTCAGCACTTGGCACACAGTAAGTGCTTAACAAATACTGTCATTATTAGAGAGGGAATTGGGCCAAGCAACATCAAACCCAGATTTTTTTGGGCGGAGGAAGGAGTCTGAAATAGAGAAGTGGGGAACTGTGGATAGACCAAGGGCCTAGGATTCAGAAGGACTTGGATTTTCATCCCGGCTCTACGACTCGTCTGCTGTGTAACCTTGGGCAGGTAGGCTAAATTCTCTGTTTCTCAGTTACCTCATCTGTAAAGATAGGGATTAAGACTGTGAGCTCCATGTGGGACATGGACTGTGTCTGACCTGATAAGCTTATATCTACCCAGCACTCAGTAAGTGCCAGGCACATAGTGTTTAATAAATACCATAAAAAACCCTATCCCTGATATTTTACATTTCGATTCTTGTGAGCAGCTGGGAGGAATTTTCCTAAGCCTGTCTTCCAAGTCACCAGAGGGGCCCCCAATGCTGACATTTTTGATGTTCTAATGTTGGTGCTCTGTAACACTCTGGACCCCCTCCCCTGCAAAATCGCTCTTAGTAGATTCTCCCAAGGATGTAGGGGAGATGGGCTTCCTTATCTTGTCTAGGTGTGCTATCCAGCTAAAGTTGGAAGCCAGTTGACTTATCTGTGTGCCTGATCCCCAGCTTAAACAAGCCTGTCTCTGTTCCTTTCAGCCCTCTAACCCTCTATCCACCCACCCCTCCTGGAATTGACCCTTTGTTTCAGTTACCCATTCAGTGCATCAATCCATTCACCTACACAGTCAACACCTATTTGCATAACCACTCATCCTCCATCTCTCTCCCTGGTTTTCCCATCCATCTTCCGTCCATCCACTGCCTGGGCACACTCTGCTCCTGAGCAGAAATCCTGCCCGGCACAGCTGAAATAACCCAACCCAGGCTGGGAGGGAGAGCATTTTTTCCATCTTGCGGGTAGTCTGCTGCATGATAAAAAACTTTCCTCCGTGCTTTTGAATTAATTTCTCAAAAGTTCCAGTGTCTGCACAGCCATTTGTTTCCTCGTTGTTTTTATTAAACAAGAAAGGCGAGCTTTATTACTGCGCCAATGAAAGCAGCCTGAGAAGATAGATACTTCCCAGATTCTTATTAATCTCCAAGAGTTATGGCACTGCTGAAGTTGCTCAGAAATTAACATACTCCACAGATTCCCTTCAGCGAGTCACTGAAACCACACTCCTGTCTGTTGAGGAGATCGGTTGGGAATTCCCGCTCTACCCCGTAGAGCAGAGATATTTTCATAGGAGGTAAGAACCCCCTCAAATGAGCGAACGTGTGCGCGCACACAAACACACACCCACAAAAACACACGCACACAATTACCTATCTAAATCTTCTCTCCCCTTCTAAATTGCAAGTGTGTTGTGGGCAGGGAATGTGTCTGTTGTATTGTTGTTGTACTCTCCGAAGGGCTTAGAACACTGCCCTGCACAATGTAAGCACTCAGTGTAATTGCTTGCTTGCTTGCTTGCTTGATTATTAACACACACCAAAATTATTTCATCACTAGGAGCACACAGAGATGTAGAAATCTGTCCTTTCATCCCTCTAGATTGAAGTCATTGTGAACAGGGAACACATCTGCCAACTCTGTTATATTGTACTCTCCCAAGTGCTAAGTACAGTGCTCGGCACATAGTAAGCACTCAATAAATACAACTGATTGATTGATTTAATCCTGGAGGCTGTCAGGTGTGAATGTCATCTCAAAGGAAAAAATAAAATGTATTGGCAATTTTTTTCCAAAACACATTTTTCCAGTTATCTCAATGACTCTGAATCTCATGAATTCTCTCCTTTTTCTTGAGAGAGACATATAACACTCTGTCATTTTTCATCATCATCAATCACATTTACTAACTGTCTAAAGTGTCTGGACAATGACTGCATTTTGAGCACGCACCGACGCAGTTCTGCTACATGTAGCTCCTGATCTAAGGGTAGGGAGAAAAACCTAGCAAAGACCAACCATTTGTTATTTAACATTTTATCAGGTTGATAAAACTGATTGACACATCAAGGTAAATGCCTTTCGGCTTCCCCCACCCTTCCCACTTGCAGCAAAACTATGTTGGAGGCTACACATCGTCTACCATTGTAGTCTACCAAACAATTGTACTCTCCCAAGATCTCAGCACAAGGCTCTGCACATCTTTGATCAACTGATTTTTTCCTGTGTGAAGTGGATCTTGGTGACAGGGGTCAAAGAAGGGAGTGTGGGTGCCCAGAGGCCCTGGATGTTTACAACCAGAATCCAATTCCCAGAGTCACCAATGTTTAATTGTACTCTATGGTACTTTCCCAAGCACTTAGTAGAGTGTTCTTCACAGTGAGAGCTCAGAGAATAACATGGATTGAGTGAGAAAAAACAACCTTGCAGTCAGTATAGGTGGCATAACAGGGATCAGGCTCTCCCAGGATTCCAGGCTCTCAGGGGACACCATGGTGGATTTACGAGTCTGGTTGTCAGAGGACACTAGAGTTAGGGAAAAGCCCTCTGACCCAAGACAGGAACTTGTCATGTCAACCTACTTGTATACTTGGGCTAATCCTATCTCCCCTACTAGATTCTGTGTGTTCCAGTGGAAAGATCCAGGGACTGGGAACCAGGCAACCTGGGTTTTAATCTGGGGTTTGCCACTTGCCTGCTGTGTGACCTTGGGTAAGTCACTTAACTTCTTTGTGCCTCACATTCCTCATCTGTACATTGGGGATTAATTACCAGTTCTTTTCTTCCTTAGACAATGAACTCATCATTCAGTCAATCAATGACAATCATTGAAATGATGTTATTTGTTAAACATTTTCTGTGGGCCAAACACTGTTCTAAGTGCTAGGGTAGATACAAGGTAATCAGGTTGTCCCAGATGAGGCTCAAAGTCTTAATCCTCATTTTACAGATGAGGTAACTGAGACACAGAGAAGTTAAGTGGCTTGCCCAAGGTCACACAGCAGACAAGTGGTAGAGCTAGGATTAAGACCGACATCCTCTGACTCCCAAGCCCCTGCTCTTTCCACTCATTCAAGGTCTTATTGCGTGCAGAGACTTGTACTACGTGCTTGGGAGAGTATACTATAACAGAGTTGGTAAACATGTTGCCTGTCCACAGAGAGCTTACAGTCTAGAGGAGCCCACATAGTGCAGGGACTGGATCCAATTTGATTATCTTGTACCTACCCCAGTGCTTGGCACATAATAAGTGCTTAACAAATACCATCATTATGACTGTAAAATCCTTGAGAGCAAACACCATAACTTGCTTTATCATTTGTAATTCCCCAGGGCCCCAGTTCCGGGAGAATGCACTAACATTCATTATGGTTATATCAATGAATAGATGCTGAAGTGTATTTTGAGGGTCGGAGTTATCCAGATGATTGTCAATGAAAAAGCTGGTCTCTGTATTTACGTGGCTGCTTAGGGGTCTTTAGTCTCCTGTTGGGCTGTGTGGGCTATACCTTAGATAAAACAGGCTATGACTCAGGCATTATTAGCCATGTGGAGATCTTGGGTAATAATAATAATGATATTAGTGGCATTTAAGTGCTTACTACGTGTAAAACACTGTAGTAAGTGCTGGAGTAGATACAAGGTAATCAGGTTGGACACACTCCCTGTCCCACATGGGGCTCACAAGTTTCAATTTCCATTTTACAGATGATTTCCACTGATTTCCAAATACAATCCAATACACTTACTTTGCTCCTCTAACATCAACCTACTCACTGTATCTAGTTCTCAACTATCTCTCTGTCTACCCCTTGCCCATTTACTTCCTCCCTCTGATCTGAAACTACCTCCCCTTCCATACATGGGAGACCACCAGTCTTCCCTTCTTTAAAGCCTTATTAAAATCACATCTCTTCCAAGAGGCCTTCCCTGATTAGGTCCTCATTTCCCCCACTTCATCTCCCTTCTGCATTACCTCTGGACTTGGATCTGTAACCTTTAAGTACTTGATATTTACCTCACTGTCAGCCTCACAGCTCTAAAGTATGTATCTTTAATTCATTTTAATAGCTGTCTTTCCTGTAGAATGTAAGCTTCTGGTGTGTACTATATTCTCCCAAAAGTTTATTACAGCACATGGCTTAGTGGAAAGAGCATGGGCTTGGGAGTCACAGGAGATGGCTTCTAATCCCACATCTGCCACTTATCTGATGTGTGACCTTGGGCAAGTCACAACTGCAACGTGACTCAGTGGAAAGAACCTGGGCTCAGGAATCAGAGGTCATAGGTTCGAGTCCCGACTCTGCCACTTGTCAGCTGTGTGACTGTGGGCAAGTCACTTCACTTCTCGGTGCCTCAGTTACCTCATCTGTAAAATGGGGATGAAGACTGTGAATCTCATGTGGGACAATCTGATGACCCTGTATCTACCCCAGCACTTAGAACAGTGCTCTGCACATAGTAAATGCTTAACAAATACCAACATTATTATTATTATTCTCTGTGCCTCAGTTACCTCATCTGTAAAATGGGAATTAGGGCTGTGAGCCCCATGAGGGACAGCCTGATTACCTTGTATCTACCCCAGCACTTAGAACAGTGCTTGGCCCATAAGAAGTGCTTAACAAATACCATAATTATACAGTAAGCTCTCAATAAATGCTATCGATGAAATGATTGATTAATCCAAAGCTTATCATCAACAGTATTAAAAGAATGAGAAATTGCAGTTTAACCATGATTCTTTGAAGGAGGCTGAGAAGTAAAGGGTGTTGTGCTGAATGTGGAAAGGTTTTTTTTTCATTGTTTTTTCTTTTATTTTTTTCTATTTCAGTGAAGAATGTATCCAACTCAAGTAGAACTGCAATCTTCTGCCTAGGGCAGGGCAACTCTTTAAATCCCTTATCCATCTGGAGATTTCCCTAGCCTAGAGGTGTGCCCTCCTGTCTTTGACGTTTAATGATTATTTCTCATAAGGGCAAAGGAGGTCACTGTTAAACATGTAAGGAGCCCACACCATGAGCACTTTGAGCCAAAATAATCAGGGAATTGAGAAGTGGCCAGCAGGTTTGAGCAGATAAGATACTTCTTAGTATCTCCTCAGTGGCCTTTCCTGAACTGTTATGACCTTAACAAAGCCCCCACCCCACCCAGAATGCTTCTTGTGGATCATTTTAGGTGAGATAGCAGTAATACTAGTATTTATTAAACACGTACTGTGTGAAGAACACTGCTGTAAGCACGGGGAGAGAGTGTACGCAGGAAGGAATTATACATGGACCCTGTCCCTGGAGGGACCCCCCAATTCATAAATGTAGGTTGGGGAGAGAACTGGAGATATACACAAGGGAACGATTAAACAATAAAACATTAAAATGGCATAGGAGAATGCTGGAAGGACCACTGTGCTTATGAGCCTTGATTTTGAGGTTTAGTCCCAAAGGCCAAGAGACCATTAAGAGTCATAATTTACATCAGTCGTTCAGTCGATCAGTTGATGGTATTTACTGAGCACTTACTGTGTGGCGACCACCGTACTAAGTGCCTGGGAGAGTAGAAAGCAACTCATGATGGTGGAGGAGAGAGTAGGAAAGGGAGCTTGGGCAGAACACTTCCATCTGCAGTGATGGTGGTGATTGTGGAGGTGGTGGTGCTGCTGACCAAGACAAGGGAGCAGAGGCCTCCTGTCCTTGGACACTGCCAACAGTGGTGGCTGCCACTGCCACTGTAATGTCACTACAGCTGAACTGGACTTTGGCATTGTAAAGGAGTGTTTAACATGGCCAGATATTTTGTTACCTATCCACGTCCCTCCCTTTTCCTCTTCCCTTCCCCCTCCACTGTTCCTCTCCCTCCTTCCACTTTTCCTATTTCTCTTTTCCTCCATTTCCTGCTTTTCCCTTTTCTCTCTCTCTGGCCCCATCCCCTGTAGGTTCTCCCCTCATCCTGCTTAAGCCTCCCTGCTCCTCACCACCAATTCTGGGCACTCGATGTGGACCTTCCAGACAGTACTGAGCCATTTTTTATCCCAAGATCCCTCATCAGTGGATGTCAATGACACCCGTGGACCCAGGGGGAACCATGGAGTGAATGGCTGTCAAACACTCAGTATTGAGCACACATAGGATCTTTAGGGACAGGCCCACTCCCCACACAAACCCAACCCGAGGACCTCCAGGGCCTAGGAGATTTCTGTCTCCCAGACTCCCAGACCAGTAGTCTTTCTGAGAGATGGACACATAGATTTGATCATTTAGTCTCCCTCCCCGTGGTCCAGGCCTAGTCCTCTTTCCCCTCTTCAAGGAGCTGCTTTGTGGTATGTATTAACTGTTAACTATGCAACAGGCATTGTGTTAAGCATTGGAATAGATACAAGCTAATCAGATTCATTCATTCATTCAGTGGTATTTATTGTGTGCTTACTGTGTGCAGAGTACTGTTCTAAGTGCTTGAGAAAGTACCATATGACAATAAACAATGACATAGACTGTGAGCCCAGCACTGTCAGGGATTGTCTCTATGTGTTGCCAAATTGTACATTCCAATCACTTAGTACAGTGCTCTACACTTAGTAAGAGCTCAGTAAATACTATTAAATGAATTCCTTGCCCACAATGAGCACAGTCCCTGTCTCACATTGGGTTCTCAGTGTTCAACCCCATTTTACAGGTGAGATAAGTGAGGCACAGAAAAATTAAGTGACTTGCTCAGGATTACACAGCAGGCAACCACAGTGAGGAGTTACTCTTGGTTTCCCACTCCCAACTTCTTTTCTTCAATGATTCAGCTAAATCTCCCAAGTTCTTGGTGACTCATAGAGACTGGAGGAATTGGAGGAATCCCAAAGGGTCCTACAAGGAAATCCTTCCTTGAATCAAGGGGAGAGTGAAGAGGAAGACAGGTCTCAAATTCTAGAACCCAAAGCGTGTTCAGGAGGTCATTAAAGTCCAGCCTTCTGCCTCCAAATTGACAAATAATAAATTAGCAGATGGTGGAAATCAATTTATATCACGGGACACCAACTCTTGAGTTACAGACCTGGAGTTTAATTCTTATTTTACTTCAAGGAAAACAATTGGTTTTACTGTAGGCTGTAAGCTTGTCGTGGGCAAGGAGTGTGTCTGTTATAATGTACTCTCCCAGCCCACACAGTAAGTACTCAATAAATACGACTGACTGGCTGACTGACTAATGAACCCAGAGGGAAAGAATAAAACAAAGAAAAACCTCCCAGGGCTCAGAGAACAGAAGGTAGAAAAACTTATAGCTTAGACTTTATCCCAAGCTATTAAATATTGCCCTGGGCTTCCAAAGAAGATCATGACCCAGGATTTGCACCAAGAAAATTTTATTAATGGAGCATCCTCTGTTTGGTTGAGGTTATATATAATTCTGCTTTTAGACACTTCTGTTCATAGCCTTTTACCCTCCATTTCCCCTATCTATCCTTAATTCTAATGTCTGTCTCCACTTCTAGACTGAAAGCTCCTTGTGTGCAGGGATTCTGTCTACCAACTCTTTTGTATTGCTCTTTCCCAAGTGCTTTTGCCCAGTGCGCTACATACAGGAAGTGCTCAGTAAAGACCAATCGATTGATTATTAGCTGTGGGGATGGGAGTGAGGTATCCAAATCCTTAGGGGGCATGGATCCCAATGAATAGGTAATATAGAGGGGAGCAAATCAGGTTGGGAGGTTAAAGGTATTTAGGGAAGTCTTCATGGAAGAGACATGCTTTCAGTGGGTATAAAAGAGGAGAAGAGCTCATCCAGGAGGGGTGATTTCAGAAAGGCTTTCAAGATGTTGTGAGTTGTGTCCTGGAAGATTTCAATGGGGAAGGTGTTTCAGGCAGAAGAAAGGAAGGATGTGAGCAAGAAGACAGAGGTCAGAGAGGTGAAGATGAGGTACAGGAAGAAGGTTGACTTTAGAGAAAGGTATGAGTTAGGTTGCAGTGGCAGAAGAAAGTGGATAAGTAGGAGGAAGAGAATTGATTGAGTGCCTTATAGGCAAGGGTCAGGAGTTTCTTCTTGATGCTGAGGGCACTGGATAATCACTGGAGGTTTCTGAGGAGTTGAGAGATGTGCCCCGATGGTCCTAGACCTGTGACCTGGGAAGCAGAGGGAAATACAGACTGCAGCTGGGAGAGAATGGAGGCAGGGAGACCAATATGGAGACTATTGCCATGTACACATCCTTATTCTCTGTTGCCTCCCCTTACCTATAATTCATTTTAAAGCCTGCCTCTCCCAAATGCTTAGTATAGTAATCTACACCACTGATTGATGGATTGATTGATTTCTAACTAATTCTGACTCTGTGACTTGCTGTGTGACCTTAATCAAGGTGCTTAACTTCTCTGTGCCTCAGTTACCTCATCTGTAATATGATGATTAAGATTGTGAACCCCATGTGGGACAACCTGATTACCTTGTATCTACCCAGTGCTTAGAACAGTGCTTGGCACATAGTAAGTACTTAACAAATACATTATTATTATTATTAAACTCTCCCAAGTGCCTAGTACAATGCTAGGTAGACATTCAATAAAAGTGATCCATTGATTGACTTATTAAGCATGACTGGTACTTTTTTTGGTATCTTTTAAACACTTACTCTGTACTAAGCACTGTTCTAAGCACTGGGGTAGATAAAAGCCAATTAGGTTGGGCACAGTCCATGTCCCACCTGGGTCTCACAGTCATCCCCATTTTACAGATGAGGGAAGTGAAGCAAAGAGAAGTTAAGTGGCTTGCCCAAGGTCACACAGTAGAAAAGTGGTGGATCCAGGATTAGAATCCAGGTCCTTCTGACTCCCAGGTCCGTCTCCATCCACTAGTCTACACTGCTTTTCTGCGGCTCAACACCTGGAAAAACAGGACTATGAAGATCATTTGGCTCAGAGATTCATGTTTCAGAACCCAATTTTCTCTCCTTCCCTTTGCCAAAACAATGGTTCTGAGTTGGGAGCACGGAGGAAGGAGGAAGCTGGGGCATGCATCCTGTCTGCACTGGAAAATCTGGGGCAGGGATTGGTGGGGGGCACTGTGGGTTTTTCTGTCCTCCCAGTCATGGGCAGCTCTTGGGTAACATTCTCCAAAGGAGGGATCAAGACTGAGGTTGGTAAAATGCCACGAGCCCTCTGGGAAAGATGTCTGGGAGATGAATGGGGCTGTTATCTCTCAGCCTCAGCCTTCAAAGACAAAGTTGAAGATGGTGCTGGTTTTGCTTTATTTGAGTGAGTCGAAAGAGTGCTTCTTCTTGTTTTGTCTTTACCCAGGGTCTTATGGATTGCGTCTGAGTCTATAAAAGGAATGAGTGAAGAAATAAATTGCAATCCAAACATCAATTCTGGTGCACTGAGCCCCCTTCACTGTGAGCTGGATGACTTGGGAGAAGGGAAGGTGGAAAATTCATATATATTCCCTCACTCTGTCACCTGGCCACCCAGAGTAGGCAATTCTTTCAGTACTAAGGCATTGAATTTGTTATATGCCGAGTGTGTCCACTAATTCTGTAGCATTGTACTCTCAATACAATGATCTGCACAGAGTAGGAGCTCAGTGAATACCATTGATTAATTTACTGATTATTGTTATTCCTAATGTCTCCATAGTCATCACTATTTCCATCAGATATCATAATCATTACTCTTATCATCATCTGCACTATCACTATCTTTATCACTGTCATCATCATTATCATCATCATCCTGGAAAATAACCTAATGTTACCAATCCCTCTTCCTAAGTGCCCCCAAAGGGCTTTTTGGTGCTGTCTTTGACCAGCCCAAGGACATCATCTTTCACATTTGTTAATCAATCAATCAGTCAATCAATCAATCAATCCTTGAGCACAACTCCCCAAGGCACTTTGGAGTATAGAGCAGAAACAAGGGACACATTCCCTACCCGCAAGAAGCCTATTCTCTAATGGAGGAGGCCAACAGAAAAAAAAAATTACAAATACTGTAAAAAAGAGGAACAATAAAAAGGGAAATGATACAGAATAGGGGTTAAAATAGCAGGATTTTGCCTATACACATTAATATACACATAGGTAGAAGTAGAGAAGGGTAGCAATTAGAGATTTCTCCACTTCTATCTTCCCTGATCTCTTCCTATTCTTCCATCTAACTAAGCATACCCTACTTCCTGCCCCTTTCATCAAACCATCCCATGCAGAGCCTCCAGGTTTTCCTCTGGATCAACTCTGAGCTTGCTGTGGGCAGGGAATGTCACTATTTATTGTTATATTGTACTTTCCCAAGCACTTAGGACAGTGCTCTGCACACAGGAAGCGCTCAATAAATGCCTGTGAATGAACAACTCTGCCTGACTACACCATTGTTTCAATGTTCTTAAAATTCCACCTTTTCCTTCTTTAACAAGCAGAGCATCAATTTGGTCTTCACTGCCTAGTGGAAAGAGCATGGGCCTGGGAGTGAGAAGAGCTGATTTCTAATCTTGGCTACACCACTTGTAGTGTCACTGAAGCCAAGGTTGGATAATGTTTCTAGGAAAAGTGGGTTGTTGACCGAGTTGAAGGCAGCTGAGAGTTCAAGGAGGATTAGGATGATCTAGAGGCCATGGATTGCACAAGAAGGAGAACATTGGTGATCTTTGAAAGGGCAGTTCTTTTGGAGTGAAGGTGATGGAAGCCAGATTGGAGGGTGTCAAGAAAAGGATTGTAACAGCGGTTATAGACAACTTGCTCAAGGAGTTTGGAGAGGAATGGTAAGAGGGAGATGGGACAATAACTGGAAGCAGCCATGGGGTCAAGGGAGGGTTTTTTTTAGGATAGCAAGATATGTGTATGTTTGAAAGCACTGGGGAAGAAGCCACTGGAGTGTGAACAGTTGAAGATGGCAGTTAGGGAGGGAAGAAGGGAGAGGGCAAGTATTTTGATAAGGTGCAAAGGAATGGTGTCTGATGTGCAGGTGGAGGGGTTGAATTTTTAGAGAAGGCAGAGGTCCTCTAGAGATGTTGCTTGGAAAGATGACAGAGTTGAAGAAGGGGCAGGAGCAGGGAAGAGCTCAGGAGGGTCAGGGAAGATTTTAGGGAGATGAGATCTGATTGTGTCAATTTCCTTATTAAAGTAGGTGGCCAGGTTATTGGGGGCAAGGGACTGGGGAGGCCGGGAGTCAAGGGGTTTGAAGAGGGAGTTAAACATTTGGAACAACCGGGAAGGATGAGGTGCATGAAAAAAAACAAACATGAAAAAGAGAAGCAGTGTGACTTAGTGGCTAAAGCACAGGGTCTGGGTTCTAAACCCAAATCTGCCACTTGCCTGATGTATGACCCTGGGAAGATCACTTAACTTCTCTATGTTTCGGGTTTCCTCAACTGCAAAGTGGTGATTAAATACCGTCTCTCCCTCCTACTTAGACTGTGAGCCCCATGTGGGACAAGGACTATATCTGGCCTGATTAACCTATATCTAACCATACTCATCTTCACTGTGCAATCCAAAAGTCTCTAGATCATCCTAATCCTCCTTGAACTCTCAGCTGCCTTCAACACTGTCAACAACCCACTTTTCCTGGATATCTGAACAGTGCTTTACACATCGTAAGTGCTTGTCAAATATCATTAGAAAAAAAAAGAAAGGTCTAGGCCCCTGCAGGAGAAACAGTGTGGCCTTGTGGATAGAGCATGGGACTGTGGGTCAAAAGGACCTGGGTTCTAATCTCACCTTCCCCACTTGTCTGCACTTGTCTGCTGTGTAACCTTGGGCAAATCACTTTATTCCTCTGTGCCTCAGTTACCTCATCTGTAAAATGGCGATTAAGACTGTGAGCCCCGTGTGAGACAGCGACTCTGCCCAATCTGATTAGCTTGTATCTACCCCAGCACTTAGTACAGTGCCTGGCACATAGTAAGCCATTAAACAAATACAATTATTATTAATTTTATCCTCAGTATTCCAAAACTAAAATTTCCTTTGAGGCCCATTTTGCTACCTAGGGAAAATATTCCATTGATGGTATTTTCATTCCCTTATTTTCTAGATCAGCAAGGGAAACTTTTCTCCAACTTGAGAGGATGTCAGCTTGTGGGGAGACTATCACTGCAGTTAGAACTTTGAAACCCCTGTGACACCAGTTTAAAAGCAATTCAACGTGATCTGCGGCGACACTAAATCAGTAATGTCGAGAGAGGAAACACGGAGATCTGAATCAGTTATTGAGTTTGTCCGTGAATCAGGAGCATAATCAACTTTCTCACTTTCAACATGTATTGGAATGATGACTATAAACAATGTGCAGTCCTAAAAACTAATTAAACAGCCAGCCTAAATCACAAAAAAAGGGAATTAAATTTAAAGTAACATTTACTGGTGAGGTGCATGTGAGTTGGGAGGTTGGAAGATGAGGTGGGGGGGGGGGGTTGGGCTTTGCCAAGTTTCAAGCCCATTCCACTCTAGATGCCAGTGAGTATCAGTTCAGGTGGGTATGATCCTGTCATTCATTAACTTTCATGGTCCTACCAATCTGCCTTGATCTTGGCGAAGTTTATCTCATGACTCTTACAGTCTCAGCTCTCTCTAAGACCCCAGAACAGGAAGTGGGTTTACCACAACCTCAATACTGCCCAGATTTTGGGAGATTTGTCCATATAAATCAGCATGACCTGGTGGATATAGCACAGGCCTGGGATTCAGAAGGACCTGCCTTCTAATCTCAGCCTTATCACTTTGCTATGTGACCTTGGGCAGCTCACTTAACTTCCTTGGCCCTCACTTACTCCACCTGGAAAATGTGGATTACGACTGTGAGCCTAATGTGGGACAGGGAGTGTCTAGCCCAATTTGCTTATATCTACCTCAGTGCTTAGTAAAGTGCCTGGCACATAGTAAACACTAAACAATTACCACTATATTCATATAGACATATGTATCTATAAATGATTTGCAACCGCCAAGGTCGGGTGGGAGAGTGGAGAGAGAAAGAAAAGATTAATGTCGCACTGGGTTCCAGTTATGATTCCAGCGACATTCCCTCTGGCCCCCTGCAGCATTTAAATCTGTCATGGTGGGTTACGTGAGTGTGTTTCTCTAGTCCATACTTGGAGAGACCTGTGCTTTTCTCTGCTTCTGTTGTTTCAGTTTCGTATCTCATTCTCTGTCTGAAACTCTGGGTTCATTCATTCACTCATTCATTCAATGGCATTTATTGAGCGCTTACTCTGTGCAGAGCACTGTACTAAGCCCTTGGGAAGTTCACTCCCCTCCTTAAAAAACCTCCAGTGGTTGCCTATCAACCTCCGTATGAAACAAAAACTCCTCAATCTTGGCTTCAAAGCTCTCCATCACCTTGCCCCCTCCTATCCCACTTCTCCTCTCTCTTTCTACTGCCCACCCCGTACACTCCGCTCCTCTGCCGCTCACCTCCTCACTGTCCCCCGTTCATGCCTATCCCACCGTTGACCTCTGGCCCATGTCCTACCACTGTCCTGGAATTCCCTCCCTCCTCACCTCCACCAAACTAACTCTTGTCCCCTCTTCTAAGCCCTATTGAGAGCTCACCTCCTCCAAGAGGCCTTCCCAGACTGAGCTTGTCCCCCTTTTCCCTCTGCTCCCCCTCCACCCTCTACTCCTCCCCCTCCACCTTTCCCCTCCCCTTAGCACTGTGCTCATTTGTATACATTATTTATTACCCTATTTATTTTGTTAATGAGGTGTACATCCCCTTGATTCTATTTATCGTGATAATGTTGTTTTGTTTTTGTTTTGTTCTGTTTTGCTCTGCCGTCTGTCTCCCCTGATTAAACTGTGAGCCTGTCATTAGGCAGGGATTGTCTCTATTCCTTGCCGAATTGTACATTCCAAGCGCTTCGTAAAGCTCTGCACATAGCGCTCAATAAATTCTATTGCATGAATGAATGAATGAATAGAAGGTGGGGACTGTGTCTGTCTTTTCTCCTGCACCAGAGTGCAAGTCCTGTGTCCCCTGCAAGTAGGGATGAGGACTCTCTGTTCTTGGCCCCAATAACCAGTACAGTGTGTGTGAGCATGTGTGGTTGGGTGATTGGGTATGTGTTTGTGCATGCTTGTGTGTGAGTGTGTGTGTGTGTGTGTGTTGTGTGTGTGTATGTGTTTTATCTCTCCTTACCAAATTGCCATCACCTTGCCGGTAGAGATGAGGTCATCTCTCTGTTTTTGCTCTCTGCACCCAGAAAAGAGTGGGTGGGTGTATGCGTGTGCGCACACGTGCGTACATGTGTGCGTTTGTGTGATTGTGTGTGTGCCCTGTCTCCTTGACCACCTCCCAGCCCCTTCCAGGGAGAAGTGAGGTCTTCTTCAGATTATTTCCCTCAGTACCCAGAACAGTGTTTTTGCACATGTATGTGTGTTTTTCAGGTACTTGTGTGTGCTTCCTGCCTTCCCATTAGATGGGCAGTTCTGAGCAGGTAGGAAAGAAGTCTTTGCTCAGTTCTTATCCTCTGCAAACAGAACAGTGTGTGTGTGTGTGTGTGTGTATGTGTGTGCGCACGCGCGCGCACGCTTTCTCCCCCATCACACTGCCAGCTCCAACTCCAGGCATCCAAGACTGTCTCTTCTCCTGTCCCTGCCCCCTTTCCTGACACAAGGCTCTGCTCCTGGCAAGCCTCAGCACAGACATCAGAGAATATGGGTTCTAGTCCTTGATCTGTTACTTGTTTGCTGTGTGACTTTAGGTAAGTCACTTAATTTCTCTGTGCCTCAGGTACCCTATCTATAAAGTGGGGATGAATCGATCAGACAATCCATCAATCATAATTATTGAATGCTTATTGTGTGCAGAGGCATTGTACTAAGCACTTGGGAGGACACAGTGCACAGAGTTCATAGACGTGTTCCCTGCATGAAATAAGCTTAGAGTCAAGAAGGGGATACAGACATGCATATGAACAAATTATGGATATGTACACAAGTAATGTGGACTAATGGAGGGATGAATATAGGTGTAAATCCAAGTACATAAGTAACACAAAAGGTAGCGAGAGAAGAAGAAATGAGGGATTAGTCAGGGAAGGCCTCTGAGAGGAGATGTGCTTTCAGTAAGACATTGACATTGTGCAAGACATTGCGGGAGTCCCTCAAGGTTCAGTTCTGGGTCTCCTATTCTCCATCTACCCTCACTCTCTTGGAGAATTCATTCACTCCCATGGCTGCAACTACCATTTCTATGCAGATATTACCTAAATCTACATCTCATTCTCTGTTCCCTCTCCCTTCACAAGGCTTGCATCTCCTCCTGCCTTGAAGACTTCTCGGCTTGGATGTCCTCCTGTCACCTCGAACTTAACATGTCCAAAATAGAGCTCTTTATCTTCTCACCCAAACCCTGTCTTCTCTCTGACTTTCCCATCTCTGTAGATGGCACCACCATCTTTCCCTTCTCACAAGCCTGTAACCTTGGCATTATTCTTGACTCCTCTCTCTCATTCAACACACATATTCAATCCATCACCAATTCCCATTGGTCCCACTTTCACAGCATCGCTAAAATCTGCCCTTTCCTCTCCATCCAAACTGCTTCCATGTTAACAAAATCACTCATCCTATCCCGCCTAGATTACTGCACTAGCCTCCTTGTTGACCTCCCAGCCTCCATTCCAGTCCACAATTTACTCCACTTCCCGGATCATCTTTCTACAGAAACGTTCAGGACAAGTTATTCCCATCTTCAAAAATCTCCAGTGAGTGCCCATCCAACTCCATATCAAACAAAAACTCCTCATCATTGGCTTTAAAGCACTCTATCACCTTGTCTCCTCCTACTTCACCTTGCTTCTTTCCTTCTACAACCCAAGCTGCATACTTCGCTCCTCTAGCACTAACCTTCTCACTTTGCCTTGATCTTGCCTGTTTCAATGCCAACTCTTGGCCCAAGTCCTGCCACTGTCCTGGAATGCCCTCCCTTCTCAAATCTGACATACGATTACTCTCCCCTGTTCAAAGCCATATTGAAGGCACATCTCCTCCAAGAGACCTTCCCTGACTAAGAGCCGCTTTTCCTCATCTCTCACTCCCTTCTGCATCATCCTGACTTGCTCCCTTTCTTCTTCCATCCCCAGTTCCCCCCACCCAGCCCCACAGCCCTTATGTATTTATCTGTAATTTTATTTGTTTGTATTGATGCCTGTCTTCCCTCCCTGTCTAGATTGTGAGCCCACTGTTGGGTAGGGATTGTCTATCTGTTGTCAAATTGTACTTTCCCAGAGCCTAGTTCAGTTCTCTGCACACAGTAAGCACTCAATAAATACGATGGAATGAATGAATTAATGTGAGTTCGTTGTGGACAGGGAATGTCACTGTTTATTGTTGTATTGTACTTTCCCAAGCACTTAGTATAGTGCTCTGCACACAGTAAGCGCTTAATAAATATGACTAAATGAATGAATAAACGAATGAATTGAACGTGGGGAGAGTGACTGTCTGTCACATACGAAGAGGGAGGGTGTTTCAGCCCAGAGGCAGGATGTGGGCATGAAGTCCATATAAGTGGTGAGACAGATTAGATGAATGAACAGTGAGTAGGAGGGCATTAGAGAAGTGAAGTGTGCAGTCTGGGTTGTAATAGGAAATCAGGGAGGAAAGGTTGGAAGGTGGAAGGTAATTGAATGTCTTGAAGCCGATAATAAGGAGTTTCTGTTTGATGCAGAGGTGGATGGACAACCGCTGGAGGCTCTTGAGGAGTGAAGAAACATGGACTGAACTGTTTTGTAGAAAAATGATCTGGGCAGCAGGGTGAAGTATGAACTGAAGTAAGGAGAGATAGCAGGTTGGGAGGTAAGCAAGAAGGCTGATGCAGAAATCAAGGTGTGATATGGTAAATTTGGATTAACATGGTAGCAGTTTGGATGGAGAGGAATGGGCAGATTTTAGGGATGGCATGAAGGTTGATACTCCTCAGGATACTCCAAGAAAGCGGGCTTGTGAGACAGGGATGATGGTGGTGCTGTCTACAGTGATGGCAAAATCATGGTCAGAACAGGATTTGGGTGGGAAGATAAGGAGTTCCATATTGTACATGTTAAACCTGAAGTGAAGGCAGGATTTCCAAGTAGAGATGTCCAGAAGACAGGAGGAAATAGGAAACTGCAGTTCTGCCATGTGCCTATCCTGTGGCCTCGGGAAAGGCACATAACTTCTCTGAGCCTCAGGCTGCTCATCTGGGACCTTGGGCAAGTCACTTAACTTCTCTGTGCCTCAGTTACCTCATCTGTAAAATGGGGATTGAGACTGTGATCCCCATGTGGGACATGGACTGCGTCCAACCCGATTTGCTTGTGTCTGCCCCAGCGCTTAGTAAAGCACCTGGCATAGAGTAAGTGCTAAACAAATACCACAATTATTATCATTATTATTATCTGGGAAATGGGGACTCATATCTGTGCTTGCTCCCTCTTGGACTGTGAGCCCCAGGTGGGTGAGGGATTGTGTCCGCTCTATTATCTTGAGCACAGTGCTCGGCACATACTATGCACTTAATAGACACACTTTAAGTGCTTGATAGATCTATTATCACTAGCTACTTGGGATGTTTCAAGACAGTTAATATAAGTGATCTCACCTCTTGAGTTAATACCCTGAAAATGCTCATGTCTAGAGCTGTAGAACTCCAAGGACCTTTACAGAGGTTCACAGAGTCCAATCCCCTACCCCTGGTAGCCTCTGTAATCCAAAAAAGATAACCATCTACCGAGAAATCTCCGGAGGATACTTGACCATCTTGCAGTCCTCTAGACTATAAGCTCACTGTGGGCAGGGAATGTGTCTGTTACACTACCATATTGTACTCTCCCTAGCACTTAATACATTGCTCCACACACAGTAAACACTCAGTAAATATGACTGACCGACTGTGTGACCAGGCAAACTTTAATTTCAGAACAGCCACTGATGGAGGAGGCCCAGAACTGTAGACCATCTCAGGCCCAGCCCTCCCGTTTCCCATGCTCCATGCCATCCCTCATATAAAAACAGTCCCCCCATCCTCCTCCTCTCTCCAAAAGTCTTACACACCTTTGCCAAACCCAGTTTTACTCCATTGAACTCCGGCACCTGATAACAATAGACCTGATTGTCAGCCTCCCCGTGGCTGGCAAGGTTTTTATGAAATTAGACATATTTGTCTTGATGTTTAGGAGAGAGCATGAAATTCAAATGTGTGTGTTTGGCATTCCGAGGGCCCCGGCTTTAATATTCAATGACATAACTTCATTGCGGTTTTGACAACACTATATAGGAGTTGTGCTTACCATTGAAAATTAAAGCCACTGAAAGCGTTGACAACAGCAAAATTGTGAATGCTTCTGGGCTCCTGAAGTGATTGCTATTCCAGTTTGTCTAGAAGTGCTTATTGTGTTTGTAATACCGTCAGTTCCACTTAAAGACTACTTGAAGTCAGTGCAATACAGGTAAGTACCAAAGAAATCTCCATCTACCTTGCTCTCTCTACTCAGCGTGTTCATTCTCTGGTGTATTTATGAGGGAGGTCTATTTGGACTGGAGCTCAGGTTTCCTTTCCTTGGGAATTGAATGAGTATATTACCATTGAAATTCCTTAGGGAACCAGACTTATTCCAACCTCAAAGATTACCGAAAGTGGATTGTAATCACTTTCCACCCAGGTCTTTGTGTGTGTTAATCATCTTGCCATATTGAGGACAAATGCGTGGGGGCCCTTTAAGTCCTAAGTGTGAATGAAAATGTGCCACTCATTTGCCATAAATAATACAGCACACTTCAGGACCAGACAGGGATTGAGCATGACTGTGCATGAGTGACTGTCATAGAATTCTGAGTTATGGAAATGCCAGCAGTGGGAAATCCATAGCCTAACCCACCTTGTACAGGCCTAACCCAAACTCCAGCTCTCATATGCTCCTTGAAAATAGGGTTATATCACAGAACAGCAGTCACATGCAGTATGTTACATTTTATATATTGGGATCTGTTCCAAAATCCCTGGAAAAATCATGAAACTCCTTTAGGTCTTATGTATTATTACATTAGTCCATCAGTCAACCAAAGGTAATATTTGAGCACTTACTAATAATAATAATGTTGGTATTTGTTAAGCGCTTACTATGTGCAGAGCACTGTTCTAAGCGCTGGGGGAGATACAGGGTAATCAGGTTGTCCCACGTGAGGCTCACAGTTAATCCCCATTTTACAGATGAGGTAACTGAGGCACAGAGAAGTCAAGTGACTTGCCCATAGTCACACAGCTGACAAGAGGCAGAGCTGGGAGTCTAACGCATGACCTCTGACTCTGAAGCCCAGGCTCTTTCCACTGAGCCACGCTGCTTCCCACTTACTATGTTCGGAGCACTGTACTAAGCACTAGGGAGAGCACTAGTGGACACAAACCCTGCCCTCTTGGAACTGACACTAAGCATCTCTAAACTATTGTTTAATCTTTGTAAAGATAATTCAAAGCAAAGCATCACAGCATGAACTAAATGAGGAACTGAAGTCTGATTATGAATCTTTGCAGGAAGCTGAAAAAGAAGCAGCTTGTTCTGCTGCTTACGGTAGAGATTTCTCAATGTTAGAATAATTTGGCCAATTTAGATCAAAATAACAGTCTTCTTCTCATCTTCAAAATCTACCTTGTAGCAGGCCAACTTCTGAACACCTCCTTCACAATTTTGAACTCTGCTCTCTCTCAGGATGTTCTTCAATCCATTTTATAGATCCATCTGTGAGAAGCAGCATGGTCTAATGGGAAGAACACAGGTCTAGGAGACAGGAAACCTGGGTTCTAATCCCAGCTCTACAGCTTGCGTGCTATGTGACCTTGTTACATTGGTTACATGGTCCATTTCTCCGGTCCTTAGATTCCTGTTCTCCTTCCCCGGTAGACTATGAGCTTAATGTGGGACAGGGACTGTGTCATGATCATCTTGTATATACCCCAGTGCTTAGTACAGTGCTTGGTGTCTAGTAAATGCTTTACAATTTTATTGGTATCTGCTGTCTTTAAAATAGATGGGAGACTTCTAAACGTCCAAATGTTAGCTGGCAGTGGAGACTTCATAACTACTTCATCTGTGTGTACACTGGACCGTGGCATACTGCCTTGTCAAGATGCAAACAATACTGACTATATCTCTGGGTGAGGTGTCTGTGATCTGGGCTAGGAGATCAATCAATTGATCAATAGTATTTATTGAGCACTTACTGTATGCAAAGCAAAATACTAAGCACTTGGGAGAGTGCAATACAGTAGAGTTAGTGGACAGATTCCCTGCCCACAGCAAGCTTAAAGTCAAAAGAGGGAGATCAAACTTTTGCAGAAACAGCATGGCCTAGTGGATGTCAGAAGGACATGGGTTCTAATCCCGGTTCTGCCACTTGTCTACTGTGTGACCTTGGACACTTCAATTCTCTTTTCTCGGTTACCTCATCTGTAAAATAGGAATTAAGTTGTGAACCCCATGTGAGACAGGGACTGTGTCCAACCTGATAAACTTGGATTTACCCCAGTGCTTAGCATAGTGCCTGGCACATAGTAAATGCTTAAGAAATACTGCTTAAAAGAATACCAAAAAAACACATTAGCTGGATCTTCAGCTTGCATGTGACGAGGCTGCCTGTCACCTGGGATATGGCTATAGAATCAACTCATAATTATCTACAATGGTGCAGTCAAGAAATCAAGACAAAGTAGCAATTAATACAAAAGAAATGGAGGTTGCTTGGGGATCAGTTGAAAGGAGTGGGAAAGGCGTCTGTTTGAGGGACAGAAGGAGTTGGGCATGTATCAGTGAAACTTTGAAGGAGTCACTGTTACCAATGTGGTATTGTGGTAAATTCAGAAAATAATAATATTAATACTACTAATGGTATTTGTTAAGCACTTATTATGTGCCAGGCACTGTACTAAGCACTAGGGTAGATACAAGAGAATTGGGTTGGAAACAGTCCCTGTTCTGCATAAGGTTCACAGTCTTATTCCCCGCTTTACAGATAAAGAAACTAAGACAGAGAGAAGTTAAATGACTTGCCCAAGGTCATACAACAGACAAGTGGCAGAACCAGGATTAGAATCCAGAGAAGAAGGGAGTTATTTATCATTGTGGTTTATTTTAAGCAATCAATTATTCAATTATATACCACAGAAAGCCCTGGGGTAGGTACAAGATAACCAGGTCAGACACTGTCACATTCCATATGGGGTTCACATTCTAAATAGGAAGAAGAACAGGTATTGAATTCCCATTTTACAGATGAGGATGTGGAGGTCCAGAGAGTTGAAGTAAACTGCCCAAGGACACACAACTCTCAGACTACTAGTGCTCTTTCCTCTAGGCCATGCTATAAAAGAGAAAATACTGAGTGGATAATCCACAGAATGGATAACCCAAACTCAGATAGTTGCCATTATGATTTGATGTTTCACCTGCTGCCGTGAGTGAATATGTGATTTTCAGATGGGTAAGTAGTAGCAATTCTGATAGTTTGGTCTTCTCCCAGCCACAGAATGTATGTGCCTGATTAGAAAGGGGAGGCTTTAGGGAGTAACACCTGGGAGCTACTTAGTGGATAGAGCATAGTTTGGGATTCAGAAGGACCTGGGTTCTAATAGCCAGTCTGCCACATGTATGCTGTGTGACCTTGAGCAAGTAATTTAACTTTTCTGTACCTCAGTTCCTTCAAATGTAAAATGGGGATTAAGAGAGTGAATTCCATGTGAGAGAGGGACTGTATTCAACCTGAGCATGGCATAGTGGATATAGCACAAGCCTGGGAGTCAGGAGGTTATGGGTTCTTATCCCGGCTCTGCCATTTATCTGCTGTGTAGCCTTGGGCAAGTCACTTCACTTCTCTGTGCCTCAGTTACCTCATCTGTAAAATGGGGATGGAGACTGTGAGCCCCATGTGGGATGGAATAAACCCAATTTGCTTGTATCCACCCCAGCATGTGGATACCCCAGCAATGCCTGGCACATAGTAAACGCTTAACAAATACCATAATTATTATTATTGTCTACCCCAGTGTTTGAAACAGTGTTCGGCACATAGTAAGAGTTTAACAAGTATATTATTATTATTTTTAGTACTTTTATTATTATCTCTGTTTCAGTTCGCTATGGAAAACAACTGTTTGGATATCCAGTGGTCACACATTTTCTTATGATATATCATCCAGCGATGAGGGACAGGACAACAGGATGAGTAGTGCTTCAGTACTGTCAGTCTGTTTGTGTTACAGAGTCTCATTGTTTGTGATTTCACTTTGCTGGGTTGTAAAGGGTTATGAATAAGATAGTGCATGAATAAATCTCATCTGTGGAACTGTTCCTTTGGAGCATCAGAACCATTTGAATGAAAGTTCTTTGAGGGTAGGGGCCATTTTTTATTTTATTTTTTTTTTTTGGTGTGTGTGTGTGTGTGGTATTTGTTATGTCCTTTCTATGTGCCGGGTCCTGTACTGAGCACTGTGGGTCATATGAGATAGGTTGGATAGTCCATATCCCACAGTCTTAATGCCCATTTTATAGATGAGGTTACTGAAGCACAGAGAAATGAAATGATTTGTCCTAGGTCACACTGCAGACTACTGGCAGCACGGATTAGAACCCGGGTCCTGTGACTCCCAGTACCGTGCTCTTTTTACTAGGCCCCGCTGCTTATCATTGTCTTTTACTGTTTTCTGCCCAGCATTTGATACAATGCTATGCACATTGAACATCCTTTGAGATACTGTTGATGGACTGCCATAGATGTTGAGTGAAGGAGCTGGAAGTCTAGGTCTTATGACCATAAAGCCGATCTGCTCACTTTTATTGCCCTGGACTGTGAATAACTGCCCAATGATTTTGTCAGTGCTATTATCAAGCCCCGGCGGTCTCTATCTGGTGTGGTGGAAACATGGCATGTTGGAAATGCCCGATCTGTTTAAATAGGGGTTCCTTTAAGTTCTGTTCTCACATTTAGCTCCTGCAGTATATGTGTTCTCACCGCCAACAGTTTTTCTACATCCTCCCCCTAGCCTGGAACTCTCTCCCCACCATATGTGTCAGTCCACCCCTCTCCTCATCTTCAAAATATTCTTCAGGTCACTCCTCCAAGAAACCTTCCCCAAATAAGCCCTCCTTTCCCTGGTTCATTCTCCTTCTGCATCTCTATGCATTTGGTTCTGAAACCTTTGGGCATTTGGTATTCACCCCATACCCAACCCCACAGAACTTATATTCATACCTTTAAATTATATATTGTAAATCATTCATTTGTATTAATGTCCGCTCCCCCACTAGAATGTAAACTTGTTAGAAGCAGGGAACGTAACCACCAATCTGTTATATTGTACTTTTCGAAGCACTCAGTATAGTGCTCTGCACATAGTGCTCGATTAATGCCAGTAGTGGATTAATTGATGTGTTCAGTGTCTTCACAATGGATTTCACTAAACTTGTATCCTGCAACAAGTTCCTACAAAAGTTGGTGAGGGATGGTTGGAGGCAGAGTCAGGTGCCACTAGAGTCTGTGGTCTGTGATCTCCTCTACCCCCTCCCCTCTCCATGAACCATATCTGCTGTCCTTTTCCCTCCTGGTCAATCCTTTCTGCTATGGGAGGGTGGCCGCCTCCTGGATTTTATGCTGATATTTCGGAACCACACAATCACTGGCTCATTTGAAAGGGAAACGAGCAGGAAATTGCAATTACAGAGCAAAAAGAAATGCTCTTTAAAAAAAATATGAACGATGAAGCCGCAAACACAACATTTCTCCAGTGCCAGAAATGTCTGCTGTCGTGCCTTGATAAAACAGCAGAAACCGGAGAATCATGAGAACCGTGATAATAATTGAGATATCCCCTCAATTCAATCCGTGATGGGATGGTGCTTGAGTTGCCCCTGGCAGACCTCTGGGAGGCAGGAGGAGGCCTATCTCTCCATATGAGGGTGTGGGGATAGATCTGCCATATGTAAGGGGTTTGGATGCCAAGGGACCAATTGAAAATAAAGTCCAATTCTGCTCAGATATCCCTTTTGGGAGGGAGCTGGAGAGGGGGAGAGACAGGAGAAGGGGCTGGTGTGGGTGTGAAAGGAAGAGGGAGAAGAAGGTGTCATTAACAGTAGGGCCTGTCTCCTTCTATTCAACTAGGGTTGGCGGCGGTGGTTATTAAAACATGCACCATTCACACGAAAGCTCATTACCTCTGTGTAATCCTTGTAAGCATTTGGGATTGATACCGGGGGAGCTGGCAGGCATTCCCTGTTCCTGGCTTTGAGAGGTGTAGAGGCACTCTTCTTGTGAAAGATTATTGAAGATTCATGCTCTTCTAACAGGGTGGCAGGCTCTCTCCACTTAGTGGCAGATTCCGGAATGCCCTTCAGTGACCATGCTTGAGTGGAGCCTGGTGTATTTTTCGAAAGGAAGCTCCCAATGGAAAAACTTCTTCTCTAACTCAGATCGGTATGGGCCAGCTCTAACTTCAAGCATTGATCTATTAATAGAAGGGATTGTTTCCTGCAGAGGAGACTGATGACCACAAGTTTCTTTCAGAACCCCTCAGCCCCAGCCGGTTCACCTGATGAATAGTGCTTTGAACAATTTTACCCCTAACCTCGTATGCTTACCCCATTACCACCCTTTACAGCCTTTGGGCAGGAACCCTATTCTAAACAGGTTTTCAGAGTGATAAGGATGGTGGGACAGAATCTCTACTGTTTCCAGGCAGCATCTGTCAATCAGGATATTCTCAGTCTATCAGAAGGACAGCATTATAATACAAAATACCCTGTCTTATGTGATATCAACCTAACATGGGGCTTTACTGGGCTGGATTTTGGCAAAGATCCCCACCTGCAAAGACTAGATGAATATTGCTATTGTCAGAGCTGCTAGGTGGTAGTAACAGGAGTAGTAGTAGCAGCAGCAGTAAAACTGTAGTGCAGTGCTGGTAGAAAATATGTGGGTAAGAATTAGACAGGGTCTCTGGTCCTGAAGGGGCTTTTAATCTAAAGATGAAGGCAGAAAGGGGACTGGTGAGAGATACATATGGAGGAAATAAAATGATAAAACCACAGAATCAACATAAAAGGCACAGTCAGGTATGCATATAAAATAAAAGCTAGTATTGTGGTTAGAAGGGCAGCGTTTCAGATCTCTTAAGGCTCAGATTGCAACAGTCTCAGTCACAGTGACTTCTGCAGTTGCTAAGAAATGCAAATTCTATAAAACCTTTTTCTTCTATATTTGGATTGCCCCTGACAATCATGGCCAAAGGGTCATGCCATGTTAGAAAGAAATTCTCGGGCCCTGAGCCCCTGCCCCCAAACCCAGATTAAGTCAGTATTCACAAGGCAGGTGGGAATAGTCCAGCGGAGATCAGCAGAAGAGCACACCAATAAATAATTGGTCTTTACTACTTTGATAAAACTATAATTGCTACTCCATACCCTATTAAAGTCCAAAGAATACAGCATCAAAACCATATAATTTTTTACATACAAGGGTCATTTTGGCCATCTCCCACCTCTGGTTAACAACCAGTCTAGACAGTCCTCACCAACAGAACTCTAACCAGTTACCAATCAATGAATTTATTGAATTCAGAGCTCTGTACTAAGTACTTGGGAGAATATAATACAAGGGAACTGGTAGACATGATCTCTACCCTCATGAAGCTTACAATATATTCAAGCAATCCAAGGAAGGAACTTCCATAGTCTCCTATGGGGACCTGTCTCAGTTCATCCATTTCCATTTTCATCGCGACCATGAAATGTTTCAGCAACCAAATCTTAGTGGTTAAAAATAGCAGCAGCTGATTTCCCACTCTTTCAAATGATGGTCCAATTCTTCTGAATAGCAACAAGAATGCACATGGAATGAAACAGAGGCACCAGAAACTATTTGGGGGATAAATATACCCAATAGGAGGAAAACATCCCAGTTATCTATGAGGGTTGGCTAAAGTTGTATCAAATAGAAAGAAACCAGGAATTTTGCTTAAGGCTGAAAATCCTTCATTTTCAAAAATATTTGAAATGGGCAAAGAATTAAGCCATGTCAACATCACCATTTTCATCAACATCATCATCATCGTTGTTGTCATTGTCATCATCATCATCGTCCCCATAATTTTCATCATCATAGTCACCATCTTCATCACCATCATTGTTGTTTGCAGCAGCCTCAGCATCATATACTGTGTACTCCCCCATATCCTCAGAAATTCTTCGGACCCCTTTGAGACTGAAAGTTAGTAGAATAAAATGATGGTTAAGAGCGAAGTTGTTCTCTCAGTTTTGGCAACTTATTTGAAAGGCAGGAATCTGATAAATGATCTTTGACTGCTATGGAAGTCATTTTATCGGGAAAGGTTGGAAGAAGGAGAGAGGGAGAAATGTACTGAAAGAAAAATAGAGAGGCAGAAAGACAAAGAGACAGAGAAAAATAGAGCCAGAGAGACAATGAGTCAGAGAGGTCCTTGAGAATTTCTCAAAGCTATTGAAAGTTCATCCTTCACTAATGCGGCTACTAAAATACAATGCCCAAATCCTAAATCTAGCATATGCTCTCTGTTACAAGAGGGCAAGTCTTCCTTGAAACAGACACTTAGAACTGGTACATGGCTACCACAGCAGCAGTTCCAGGGCACAAAACGTTGCTCTGGGAATAGAGACATCCGGAGCCTAGTCACAGTTCTTCTTGCAGAGGTAAAGGTTCCTGACTGAAAAATAGCTAGCCAACATGGGTGGCAAAGATAGTGAGTGGCATGGGGCAAATGAAGAGCACTAAAATAGATTCCTTCTCACATGGTCATCAATTCTCAGAATAGAGTCTAATCTGTAATTCCTGAAAGTAAGTGCCATCATCATGAGAATCATCATCGTTATCTCTAATGGTATTTTTTGAGCACTTACTTTGTGCAGAGCACAGTACTGAGCAGTTGGGAGAGTACAGTTCCACAGAGTTGATAGAGATTTTCCCTGCCCACAACAAGATAACAGTGTAAAGGGGAAGGCAGACATTAATATAAGCACATAACGCATCATGCACTGCTCTTTGGAACTGATGGAAGAGGGATCACAGTTTCCATTCTAGGTACTCAAGCTCAATACAGTGATTTGAACACAAAACATTCTCAATGTAGACCACCGATTTATTGATTGATTGATTTCCTCCAGCCACTCATAAAAATGTTCCCATGTGCTCCTGGACTCTCCTCCGTCCCAGTTGGAAACTTTGAGCCTTTCTGTTTTGATGTGTTTTGTGTTTTAATGTTTCATCACTCCTGATGTGCCTGTCTCAAATCTCTTTGCCCTATTTAGACTCTTAGATTGTGAATCCCCACAAGGTACCGTGTGCATTCTCTCCCAGTGCTTAGTATAAAACTCTGCATACGGTAAGTAATTAATACTATTTCTCCTCCTAGTACTTATTCATTCATTCATTCATTCAGTTGTATTTATTGAGCACTTACTGTGCGCAGAGCACTGTACTAAGTGCTTGGAAAGTACAGTTCAGCAATAGAGAGACAATCCCTGCCGACAGTGGTCCCAAAGCTGGAGCCAGGACATCTGGATGGTTAAATGGGCAGAGTGACAATTTAAAATCCTCCTGCATACCCAAACTTTCCATAATCTAGGGTAGGGCTCTGCAGCACTTTTCCCTCTTCTTGATTTGAGACACCCTGCTGAGGACTCACCAGCTCTCTCATTAAGAAAGATTCCATTCTGGCCTTTCCTGATAAGAGAACTCTTCCTACAAGATGAAAACTACTCTACAGCAATAGCTTCTTCTGGACCTACCTATTGTGTGATCTCAGGAAAGTCAATCAACCTCTCTGAGTCATGTTCATGCTCATAACCTTATGCCCAATCAATGCTTAGTATTTAGCAAACATTATTACATGCCATGACTGCTCATATGCATAGCACCGGAATGATGGCCGGATGGATGATGATGAAAGTCACTGATTTTACACAGAAAGGATCCATGAGGAGTGGGTTTCAGACTTGTACTCTTCTCATCCAGAGAGCTTGGCTATAGCTATTTTCTACTGAGAGAATTCTGCAGCAGAGGAATTAATTTCACTGCTCCAGGAACCTCAGAAATTATGTATGTAACATGATCTTTTTCTTGTCTAGTTACATCTCCACAGGACAAATCTTCCCTTCTGCACACCATGACTTTTTGCCTCCCACTCTGAACTCACCTGGTCTTTTTTATGGTATTTGTTTAGTTCTTACTATGTGTCAAGCACTGTTCTAAGCACTGGAGTGGATACAAGTTAAGCAGGCTAGATAAAGCCCCATGCCACAAGGGACTCACAGTCTAAGTAGGAGAGAGAACATATATGAAATTCCCATTTTGCAGATGAGGAAACTGAGGCACAGAGAAGTTAAGTGACTTGCCCCCTAGGTCACACAGCCGGCAAGTGGAGTAGCTATGATTAGAACCCAAGTTCTCTGGCTCCCAGACTCCGTGCTTTATCTGCTTTGCCAACACACTCACCCTCTTCTCTATTATGTGTATCGATTCTTATAATTTTTTTTTTTTATTTTCTTCTATACCCCCAAGGTGTAGCTGCTTCTGCAATGCTGGCTGCCCTTGTCCCCTTAGAAGTCAGAACTAGGATGAGTGAGGGTAGAGGTGGTGCTCCTACAGTGAAGAAAAATAATATAGAAAGGAATGATGAGAAGGCTTTGAGAGAAGCGTGTTAGGCCACGTGGATTTCATTGGATGACTCCCAGGAGACATAGGGTCCAATACTCAACTGATGCCATGAGGGGAATATTGAAACAAACACCCAAGAAACTGGGAGAAACACAAGAGGGAAGGAGAACAGTGGGGCACATAATAAGCACTTACCAAATGTCACAATTATTATTATTAATCCCCATTTTACAGATGAAGTAGCAGAGGCACAGAGTAGTGAAGTGACTTGCCCAAAGTCACAAAGCAGACAGATGGAGAAGCAGTGATTATAACCCAGGTCTTCCTGATTCCCAGGCCCGTGTTCTATCCACTAAGATATGCTGCTTCTCCATCTTTTTTTTCTTCATTGTAGCAGCCACCTTCTCTCCCCTCATCCCTCCCTGTTCCAGTATCCAAAGGGACTAGTGCCCTCAGCATTGCAGAAGCAGCTACAGTTTGGCAATGTAGAAAAGTTTAATTTCACTTGGGCATTCCTATGCAGATATGTAATAGACCTCCCTTTCTCCAACCAGCCAATAGAACCAGGCTAACGATAATTTCTCAACTAATTACCGATAATAGTAAATCACTGTGATTATTATTGTAATGAAGCAGCCTTCATTATTTAAATTTTATTACATAGGATCAATACTAGTGTTACTCTGAATGAGCATTATTAGCAATACTACATAGAAGCAGAGTTGCTTAGTGGATAGCGCATGGGCCTGGGAGTCAGGAGGACTTGAATTCTAATCCTGCCTCAGTCACCTGTCTGCTGTGTTCCCTTAGGCAAGTCACTTAACTTCTCTGTGCCTCAGTTCCCTCATCTTCAAAATGGGGATTAATGCTGTGAGCCCCATGTGGGTCATGGACTATGTCCTACCTGATTACCTTGTATCTACCCCAGCATGACTCACAGCATAAGACAACGACAACAATGGCAACCCCAGCACTTAGAACAGTGCCTGGCACATAGTAAGCATTTAACAAATACCATCATCATCATTATTATCATTTTCCTTCTCATCATCTCTTCATCCTGTCTTTCATCCCTATCACCGAGTACAGATATCCAGAGTGTGGCTGAGAGTATGTTAGGCCTAGTGGGGTCATGGAGAGTGAGGGTGCTCTCTCCTGCTGTTCTCTGAAACCGATCTCCCTCTCTGACTCTCAGCATTCATTCATTCATCCATCAGTCGTATATTTTGACTGCTTACTCTGTGCAGAGCACTGTACTAAACACTTGGGAAAGTACAATACAGCAATAAAGAGAGACAAACCCTGCCCACAAGCTCACATTCAAGAGGTTGTGCATCACACTGTCCCAACAGATTACACTTGTGCACAAACACAGGACACTTTGTTTCTATCACCTGCCAAGCAGTGCCTCATTCTCCTGCTTCTACTATCAGTGGCCATGTGGTTGGGTCATGCCCACCTGCCTCAAACATTCACCACAGTCAACGTCCTCCATGTTTTTTCTCTTTCAATCAATCAATCAATGATATTTATTGAGCGTTCTACTCTTGGGAGAGCACAATACAATAGAGTTGGGAGAGATGATCCATGACCTCAAGAAGCTTACATTTTAGGCTTTTTCCATGCTTCTCTTTGAACCCTTAGATTCCTCTCTTCTACTGTTCCAAGAGAGCCAATTGTAGCTACCATCTGAAGGCTTGGGCAACCGGAGAGATCACTAGTTCTCTCCAGTTAAGTTTAGTGACACCTAAAACTCAACATGTCCAAAACTGAGCTCCTTATCTTCCCTCCTAAACCCTGTCCTCTCCCTGACTTCCCTGTCACTGTGGATGGTATGACCATCCATCCCGTCTCACAAGCCCTCAACCTTGGTGTCATCCTTGACTCAGCTCTCTCATTCACCCCACACAACCAATCCGACACTAACGCCTGCCGGTCTCACCTTTACAATATTGCCAAGATACGCCCTTTCCTCTCCATCCAAATGACTATCGTGCTGGTTCAAGCTCTCATAATATCCCAGCTGGATTATTGTGTCAGCCTTCTCTCTGATCTCCCTTCCTCCTGTCTCTCCCCACTCCAGTCTATTCTTCATTCTGCTGCACTGATCATCTTCCTACAGAAATGTTCTGGGCATGTCACTCCCCTCCTTAAAAACCTCCAGTGGTTGCCTATCAACCTCCACACAAAACAAAAACTCCTCACTTTTGCCTTCAAAGCTCTTCATCACCTTGCCTCCTCCTACCTCACCTCCCTTCTCTCTTTCCACTGCCTACCCTGTATACTCCACTCCTCTGCCGCTCACCTCCTCACTGTCCCCCGTTCACACATCCCACCGTCAACCTCTGGCCCACGTCCTACCATTGTCCTGGAATGCCTTCCCTCCTCACCTCCGCCAAACTAACTCTCTTCCTCTCTTCAAAGCCCTACTGACAACTCACCTCCTTCAAGAGGCCTTTCTGGACTGAGCTCCCCCCTTTTCCCTCTGCTCCCCCTCCACCCTCTGCTGCTTCCCCTTCCCCCTTCACCTCCCCTCAGCTGAGCCCCGTTTCCCTCTGCTGCCCCTCTCTCTCTGCTCCCCCTCTCCTTCCCTCCCCACCCCATCCTCTGCTCCTACCCCTCCCCCTCCCCTCAGCACTGTGCTCATTTGTGTATATTATTTATTACCCTATTTATTTTGTTAATGAGGTGTACATCACCTAGATTCTATTTATCATGATAATGTTGTCTAGTTTTTGTTTCATTCTGTTTTGCTCTGCTTTCTATCTCCCCCGATTATACTGTGAGCCCATCAATGAGCAGGGATTGTCTCTATCTGTTGCTGAATTGTACTTTCCAAGCACTTAGTACAGACTCTGCACATAGTAAGCTTTCAATAAATACTATTGAATGAATGAATGAATGAATGAATGAATGAATGAATGGTTAGTAGACACAACCCATCATTAGGGATCAGTGAATGACAACGGTTTGCAGAGCACTGTACAAAGACAGTAAGAATAATAAATGTGGTATTTGTAAAGTGTTTACTCTGTGCCAAGACCTGAATTAAGTGCTGGTTTAGATACAAGATAATCTGGTTCCCATATGGAGCTCAAAGTCCAAGTAGGAGCTAGAGCAGGTATTGAATCTCTAATTTGCAGTTAAGGGAATGGAGGCACAGAGAAGTTAAATAACTCGCCCAAGGTCAGACAACAGGTATCATTATTATTAGTAGTAATAGTATTATGGTATTTGTTAAGTGCTTACTATGTGCCAAGCACCATATTAAGTGTTGGTGTTAATACAAGCAATTCAGCAGGTATGTGATGGAGCCAGAGTTAGAATTCATGTCCTTAAAATTCCCGGCCTGTGTTCTTTCCACTCAGCTATGCTGCTTCCTTACTATATACCATTCAAATGGTATCATTGTAAAATGTTCTGTAACTGCCTTAATCCTTCCCCGCCCCTCTAAAATCAGAATCCCTCAAAGTGATGTCTATTAGATGGGTGCAGTTCTGTGAAAATTCTTTTCAGTGTTCTAGTGGGGAGGAAGAGATCATTTTAATCCAAGCATTGTTCTAAGTGTTGCGGTGGATACAAGTTTATCAGGTTGGACACAGTTCCTGTCTCATGTGGGGCTCACAGTCTTAATCCCTATTTTATAGATGAGGTAACTGAAGCACAGAGAAGCAAAGTGACTTACCCAAGGTCACACTGCAGGCAAGCGGCAGAGTGAGAATTAGAACCCAGATCCTTCTGACACTCGGGCCAGTTTTCTACCCACTAGGCCATGCTGTTTGTGTGGTAAAGTTCATGGTAGATTTGGGTATGGTTGACTATTCTCAGAGAGAGTTCTTCTTGGATTCACGCCCCTCTGTTCTTCCTGCTCCATGTTATCTCCTTAGCCACCTCAACCTTCCTTATGTACTTATCTGTTTATTCATTATTGACTTGTTTATCCACCTGAGTTTATTATTCCCATCCACTCTGATGCTCTTTTAACTATTGAATATTCATCAGTTTCTGTCTACTGTCTCCTTGGATTGGAAGTTCCTCAAGGGCAAAGATCAAGTCTCACAGTATTTTTGGATGTTCTCCAGTGTCCTAGAGAGTCCTTGAATACATCAGTCCTTTTGTTGATGACAATGATGATTTCTGAGTTCATCAAATACCTCAAGGGGGTGGATAAGATGGCATCTGTATTAATCAATCAATCTATCAATCAATAGTATTTAGCTTCTACCATTTCTACTTGGAGAATTTAATAAAGTGAGAAGAGAAGATCTCTGCCCTGCCCTGCTTACAATCTGATAGGAGAGAAGAGAGAGACAGACACAAAATAGCTTATACAAAGGAGTGAGGAGAGAATGGAAAGATGGTTAGATGGCTGATTGTGAGCAGGGGATATATACTAAGTACAGTGTTCTGTGTATATTTAGAGATTAATGAATACAAATGATGGATCCATCTATTGAATAACAACAATAATAATAATAATGATGGTATTTGTTAAGTGCTTACTATGTGCAAAGCACTGTTCTAAGCCTGGAGGGGATACAGGGTAATCTACTTGTCCCACGTGGGACTCACAGTCTTAACCCCCATTTTACAGATGAGGTAACTGAGGCCCAGAGAAGTTAAGTGACTTGCCCAAAGTCACACAGCTGACAAGCGGCAGAGCCAGAATTAGAACCCATGAACTCTGACTCCCAAGCCTGGGGTCTTTCCTCTGAGCCAGGCTGTTTCTCATGAAGAAGTGCTCTCTGCTTCTCTTAAGAAGTGCTTAACCTACCTGTCTAGACCACAAGCTCCTTGAGGAAGGGAACATGTCTACCCACTCTGTTATATTGTACACTCCCACGTGCTTTGGTCAGTTGTCGGAACTCAGTAAATGCTCAATAAATACCAATGACTGATTTTAAAATTAGGCTCTTTATCCTGATGTTTCTGATGCACAAATAGCATGGACAGAGATGGGCTAATACTCAAATGCTGCAGGTATCTTGAACAGGCCTCCCGCCTTTGCACCCGGCGACGAGGTCTTTTCCAAGTGGGAAAACTCCCCTGCCTAATGCTGGCTTCCTTGTTCTCACATGGGGACCAATGTCCACGTTACTGTGGTACACAATAGCCTTCTGCCACACATTTTTCTATCTTTCCCATTTTTATAACACAAGGTCCATGTCCTTCAGGAAGCCTTCCGTGACTCACAGTCACTTCACTTCCAAACCACCACGACGGTCTGTAACGTTTCTCTCACCTTTTTCCTTTCACTGTGGTCTAGAGTAAAAGGAGCACAGGACTGATGTTGTCAGATCTGGGTTCTAATCTCTGCTCTGTCACTTTCCGGCTGCTTAACCTTGGACAAGTCACTTTACTTCTCTATACCTCAGTTTCCTCTTCTGTAAAAATGGGGACTGCTTGTTCTCTCTCTCCTTAGACTATGAGCCTTGTGTGTAGTAGTAATAATAGTATTTATAAAGTGCTTACTATGTATAGAGCACTGTACTAAGCAAGAATATGCACGTGAGAAGTATACACCATCTCTCTTCTTGTGGGTTAGAGACTGTGTTTGCTCTGATTGTCTCTACCTCAGCGATTAGTACTGTGCTTGGCACAGAGTGCTTAATGGCTAACTCTATTATTACTAATATTATTATTACTCTTTCTGGGGATTAGCCATATATATCCCCTAGGATAACAGACAGTCCCTCAACTGGTCTGTTATCCAATATGTACTGTAACCACTTGGACACTGTACCTCTATCTTGTCTGTCTCGCTGCCAACTCCTTGCCCACTCCTGCTTCTGTCCTGGAAAGCCCTACCTCCTATATCCGACAGACAGTAACTCTCCCCCCTTCAAAGCCTTATTGAAGACATATCTTCTCCAAGAGGCCTTTCCTAACTAAGCCCTCCTTTCCTCTTCTCCCATTCCCTATGGCATCACCCTGACATTCTTCCTTTATTCTTCCCCACTCTCAGCCCCACAGCACTTATGTAAATGTCTGTAATCTTTTTATATTAATGTCTGTCTCCCCCTCTAGACTGTAAGCTCCTTGTGGCCAGGGAATGTGTCTATTATTATATTGAAATAATGATAATAATAATAATAGCATTTGTTAAGCACTTACTATGTACCAAGCACTGTTCTAAGTGCTGGGGTAGAAGAGAAGCAGCGTGGCTCAGTGGAAAGAGCACGGGCTTTGGAGTCAGAGATCATGGGTTCAAATCCCGGCTCTGCCACTTGTCAGCTGTGTGACTGTGGGCAAGTCACTTAACTTCTCTGTGCCTCAGTTACCTTATCTGTAAAATGGGGATTAAGACTGTGAGCCCCAAGTGGGACAACCTGATTCCCCTGTGTCTACCCCAGCGCTTAGAACAGTGCTCTGAACATAGTAAGCGCTTAACAAATACCAACATCATTATTATTATTATTACAAAGTAATCATGTTGTCCCAGCTGGGGCTCACAGTCTTAATCTCCATTTTACAGATGAGGTAACTGAGGCACAGAAAAGTCAAGTGACTTGCCCAAAGTCACCCAGCTGATCAGTGGCGGAGCCGGGATTAGAACCCATGACCTCTGACTCCCAAGACCATGCTCTTTCCACTACACCACTCTGCTTCTCATTGTACTTGTCTTTGTACTATTGTACTCTTCCAAGCACTTAGTACAGTGCTCTGCATACAGTAAGTGCTCAATAAATATGAATGAATGAATTTACATCTCTTTGGTGTGAAATCAAGATGTGTGAACTGTGAACTCATGTGCTGCAATTTCAGTCTGAAACAAAGTAAAGAAAAATCAGTTGTTCAGAAGAGGTAAAACTGGGTAGTGCCTTCTGAGAATAAGTGGGTATAAGGAAATGCAGAGAAGGAACTATGTTCAAAAAACTGGCCTGGTTAATTATGGGGCTTGGACTTTCATTCAATCATTCAATTGTATTTTTTGAGCACTTACTGTGTGCAGAGCACTGTACTAAGCACTTGGAATGTATAATTCATCAACAGATAGAGACAATCCCCGCCCCAAAATGGGCTCACAATCTAAAAGAGGGAGACAGACAACACAAAACACATCAGCCACAGTTTTGGACTGAGCCTTGGGCTCATGTCTCCCTTGCTGGTGCCTCTCCATAGATCAATCCATGGTATTTATTGAGCCCTCTCTGTGAGGAGAGCACTGAATTAAGTGCTTGGGAGAGAAAGATCCAGTAGAGTTAGAAACAAAGAAACACAATGAAATAATAAATGGAGAGGGCTCGTCTTGGGCATTGGGTTTCTTGGAGTCACTAGGGCAACAGGAAAAGGGTGTTTTGATGCTACAGCAGCTGCTGCTGCTGCCTGAACAAATTTTTAGGAGGAGGAGCATAGTGGGACTGCCTTCAAAGATCAAGATGAGGGGAGAAGTGGCTTGGGGGGAGAAGCAGTCCCACACAGCTGCCTCACAAGGCACAGCCTATGTCATTTCTGGGTGATACCTCATGACAGACAGCAAGGGCTGAAAATGCAGCGTGGCAGAGAAGTTGTGATATTTGGGGCAGTAGGTTTAGCTTAAGAGGGATAAGAGAGGGGGGAAGATGGGGTCCCTTGGCTGATTCACCTGAAAATCCCTGCAGCTTGACATAGATCAGTTCAAACTCAGAATCATTTCCACATATAAGCTCCAGGAGTAGGGGGAAGGGGATAAAAGCCTCTGTCTGTCTTTTTCTCATATTCCCTGCTCAAACCAGTGTGGCAGAGAGCAATTGAATTCCCTGTGCATATTTCCCATTGTCTCCTTCTCCTCTTCCCAGATAGCTCCACTGACTTCCTCTGCTGTCTCTCTTCCACCCACCTCTTGCCTACTGCCATATTCCGGTGAGCCCCTCAAAGACCTGTGCTTGTGGTATGTCTGAATGCACATGTAGCTTCTGGTCTTGATGATTTCTTAAGGTCTCTCTCCCTTCATTCCTTATGGTTTTTTTTCTAATAGTTCATGTTTTTATATCTGTCTTGTTTCCGCTTCTAGAACATTCTTCCGTGGAGTGCAGGGTCTGATTTATCTCTCCCCTTCCTCCTTCTAGTGCCCAGTGTCTTCTCTATCAGACTGTCAGCCCCTTGAGGGCTGTCACCCTAACTTCTCCTCCCATAGAAGAATATCAGGAGTCCTCAGGGGCTGAGATGATTGAAAAAAGGGAGTTGAAATGCTGATCTCTCATCTCGGTCTCCATTTCCCAGCCTAATTCCCTTCCTGTCTGTCTGTCTTTTTTTTTTCCATCTCTCTTCTGTTTCTGAGAATAATAATTGTTGCATTTGTTAAGTGCTTACTATGTGTTAAGCACTGGACTAAGCACTGGGGTAGATATAAGATGTCCCACATACGGTCTCTGTCCCACTTGGATTTAGAGTCTAAGTAAGACCCAGAGAAATTAATAATAATGATTATGGTAATTGTTAAGAGCTTACAATGTACCAAGAACTGTTTCAAGCACTGTGTTAGATACAAGATAAATGTGTTGGACAAAGTCTCTGTCACACAGAGGGCTCACAGTCTTAATCCCCATTTTACAGGTGAGGTAACTGAGGCATTGAGAAATTAAGTGACTTGCCCAAGTTCACACCACAGACATGTGGCAGAGCCAGGATTAGAACTCAGGACTTTTGATTCCCAGCTCATGCTTCCTCCACTAGGCTTTGCTGCTTCTAAGCCACTTGTCCAAGGTCACAACAGCGGGTATGGGACAGAAACAGAACTGGAACCCAGGTCCCTTGACTCCCAGGCCTGTTTCTGCCTAGTCTTACATCTTCCTGAACAAAGTAGAAAAGGGACATATTTTCAATCCAAAATAATTGCCTGAGACACCAGGCAGAAACACAGCCAAATGCCTGCCTAAATGGGTCTCTGGCCCCAGTAAGGAATTGTACTCAGTGTTTCGATCCAAAGCCCCGGCAAGTCTTCCGGAAACAGGGAAGGGACAGGAAGTGGCCATTAGGAAGTGGGCTGGGAGAAGATGTGTTGTTCCCTGACCAGGACTCTATCCATAGTGGGAGAGGGAGCCTCTGAAAAAGGCTTTTATTACTGAAGCAAGGCAGGCTGCCAAAATAGGAAATAATCTTTTTTTTTATGTTATTTGTTAAGTGCTTACTATGTATCAGTTACTGTATTAAGTGCTGGGATGGATTCAAGCTAATCAGATTGGATACAGTCCACATGCCCCATGGGGCTCACAGTTTTAATTCCCATTTTACAGATGAGGGAACTGAGGCACAGAGAAGTGAAGTGGCTTGCCGGAGGTCACACAGCAGTCAAGTGGAAGAGGCAGAATTAAAATCTGTTGCCTACTTGTTCATCCCAAGCGCTTAGTACAGTGCTCTGCACATAGTAAGAGCTCAATAAATACTATTGAATGAATGAATGAATGAAAATACAGTTTCTTTTGACTCCCAGGCCCAAGATCTAGGCCGCTGTGTTGCTTCTCCTTTGAAATGGCTTCAGCCATGCCTCTGGTGGCTTTGGAAATGGAATCTGAAAATTCTTCATAATCCTTTCTGGGAACTTCTTTTTGATGGAAAGAGGAAATCCCCAGCTGGTAGGGTGTTATTTTTTTTTTAGCTAACTCTCCTCCTTCTAGCTCTCTCCTTCCTATGTTCCTAGTCTCATCTCATATAACAATAATAATAATGATACTTGTAAAGCCCATGGCTCAGTGGAAAGAGCCCGGGCTTGGGAGTCAGAGGTCATGGGTTCGAATCCCAGCTCTGCCACTTGGCAGCTGTGTGACTGTGGGTAAGTCACTTAACTTCTCTGTGCCTCAGTTCCCTCATCTGTAAAATGGGGATTAACTATGAGCCTCACGTGGGACAACCTGATTACCCTGTATCTACCCCAGCACTTAGAACAGTGCTCTGCACATAGTAAGCATTTAACAAATACCAACATTATTATGCCAAGCACTGTTTTATGCTCTGGGTAGATACAAGGTAATCAGTTTGAACACAGTCCTTCTCCCACATAAATCTCATAATCTAAGTAGTAGGGAATATATTTTAATCCCCATTTTAGAGATGAGGTAACTGAGGCTCAGAGAAGTTAAGTGACTGGTCCAAGGTCACAAAACAGACAAGTGGCAGAACTAGGATTAAAATGCAGGTTCTTTGATTCCTAGGCCCATGCTCTTTTCCCTAGACCATGTTGTTTCTCATGGTCATAACTGTTTCTCCAGGAAGAGAACTAGAGCCTGATTTTCTGCATTTTACAGGGCAGAGCTCACAGAGGATGTTCATTTGAACTTTTAATCACCCCCCTTGCACTAGCCTCCCTGCGAGAGGGTGGAAGAGGCTGCCCAGTTTTGCAGGATTATCCCGGATTTTAGTATCCCGGATTTTGTCCAAGGTTCCACAGTGGCTTTCTGGAGTGTCAATATGTTTCCTTTTTCCGTTTTGCCTATCTGGTGACCCTGTTGTCTGTGGTGCCACCCTCGTGCTGAGATGGTCATGCTCATGGTGGCAGGTTGAAAATGAAACCGATGACTCCAGGGAATTCTCCACAGCAGAAGAGTCTATCCCCAGCGTTAATGGAGTCCAGAGAAAAGCAAGCCCGGGCATGTGGACTTCCAGACAGGGTACCATGCATTCAGTGGAAATTTAAAGGAACCTCTCTCCTCCTGGAGCTTCCTTGGCTCCTAAGCAAGAGGAAGACTGGGGAAGGGGGGCAGCTTGGAGATGGGAGCAGGAAGTAAGAAGTGGTCCTAGAGAGGCAGGTGGTGGCTGCTGCCCCATTTTAAGAGGTATAGAGCACTGTAGATGTAATTTGACTCTGAAGAAATCCTGTTGCATTTGACCTTCTAATCTGCAGTTAATTTCTCAGTGCCTCAGTTTCCTCATCTGTAAAATGGAGTTGCAATACCAGTTCTCCCTCTCACTTAGACTGTGAGCCCAATATGGGACAGGGATTGTGTCCAGCCTATGCTATACTTAGCCCAGTGCTTAGCGCATACTAAGCACTAAAGTATTATCGCCATCAGCAGCAGCAGACCATCTTCCAGAGATTAAGTCCTGCTGTCACCTGAAAAGGGGGCAGCAAGGATTCATTTAGGAGAAAGCTGTAATTTCTAACCCAACTTTTAGAGAAACCTTACAGATGGCTGTAGGAACCAGGTTCCTGGAGCCTTGGAGGGAGAAAATTAGCTCTGCCACCAAAGAAGAAAGAAACGGTAAACTGAGAAGTGAGGAGATGGGAGAGAGAAAACTCACAGGCGGAGCTTGTTCTTGTCTTGAATCAGGCCTCATTTGGGAATGGGACAGCCTAGTTGGGGGGCGGGAGTTGGGACATACATTTTGTTTTGCTGGACGGATAACCAGTGGGTCATGAGAGGACAAGCCTGAGGAAAAGACATGATTCTGTAGATATGTTGGTCCAGAGAGATGGTCTGGGGACTGATACAGTTACAAGGGGATGCAGTGTTCAGTCAGATAAGTACAACACTAATAAATGTGGTATTTATTAAGCATATACTGTGAACTAGGCACTGTCCCACATTGGGCTCATAGACTAAATAGGGAGAAAGAACAGGTATTAAATCACCATTTGACAAATGAAGACACTGAGGTACCGAGAGGTTAAGTGATTTGCCCAAGGTCATGCAGCAGGCAAGTGGCAGAGCCAGAATTAGAATGCAGGTCTCCTGCCTCCCTGTCTTTGGCTCTTTCCACTAGGCTATTGTGCTTGAGCGATCTTTAGTGAGCATCTCCAGGGAGTGTGAGAGCTGTTCTCATAGCTGGGAGTGGTGGGCGGGGAGAGGGGAGAAGGAATAGAGACAGAAGTAAAACAGGTCATGATTCCAGTTCTTGAGAAGTTTACAATAGATGGTTTTGTCCACATCAAAAGGTGACCTGATAATTCTGGTCCCCTGTAATACCTGGACTGACATGAGCTAAGCAGTGTGTGTGTTTTTGTGTGTATGCCTGTGCCCACCTGCTCACTTTTCAGTTCTGTCGCTGAGCCTCTTGGCTGAAAATTGGCTGAAAAGGTCAAATCTTCAGCCCTCCCTTTTGCTCTCTCCCCTATAAGAGGTCTTCTCCCCACAACACTCTGCACCACCCTGAGTCACCACCTGGAATCTTCCCAGGAAAATGACCCTTAGACACTGCCAGAACTTAAAGCAGATCAGGAGGATCTTACAGAATCATCCAGACAACTGCCCCTCCCCACTTGCTCCTCTGGAGCCACGGGGGCTACGAGCCTGGAGAAGGAGAGGGTGTCTTCACATCCTTGGGAATCTCTGGGCTGGTGAGGGGAGGGGAGAGCCAGGGGTGGTGACACCTTTTATCCTGGGCCCACAAATAAGAAAAACAGAAGAGGGGAGTAGGGGGTAGTCTTAAAGCAGGTGAAGAGTGAAATGGAAACCAAGGGGACCTCTCTGCTCGCTAGAAACCTGGGGGTTGACCTTAATTACAAAATTGCCTTAATTTGGGATCAAGAGGGGTTTGGGGAAAGTTGGCTGAAGAGTCTGCTAAAGAAGAGTAAATTCAATTTCCGAAAGACTCAGGTTAAGGGCTCCCTGTGGCCTTGTGAAGGCAGAGAGACATGAAAAAAAAGTGTTTTGTTTCTTCAGGAGCTTGCGGTGTGGGCCGCACATCTCTTGGGAATCAACTGGGAGATGGAAACAGGATGGGGGAGGCAGGACGACTTTCAATTCCATGTGATCATAGCAATATAGGCCCAGAAATGCCCTTTCTCGGTCTTTCAAGTCATCCCCTGTCTCTGGGCAGACAACATCTCAATCATCTCAGGCAGGGAGAAATCACTCCTGGCTGTCAAAATCTTCAGGGAAGAGAATTCACAATTCCCATCCAGATTTTACTCCAGTGATTAGCAACTCAGAAAAATCTTTATTTCATCATATCCCAATGGCCCTGCTCTAGTTGAAGCCCATTCCACTCCTTCTGAACTCAGAGGGTTCAGAATCAATCAATCAATTGCATTTATTGAGTTTTTACTGCGTACAGAGCAGTGTACTAGGCACTTGAAAGAGTACAATATATGAGAGTTGGTAGACGCATTTCTTGACCACGAGCTTACAGTATAGAGGGGGAGACAGACAATGATATAAATTGTTGCTGATTTATACATTCCAAGCGCTTAATACAGTGCTCTGCATATAGTAAGCGCTCAATAAATACTATTGAATGCATGAATGAATAAATTAATAAATGATGGATACGTACACAAGTGTTGTGGAGTTGAAGGAGGGGTGAATAAAGCATGCAAAGCATGCAGAAAGTGAGAAAATGAGGAAATGAGGAAATGAGGAAATGGGGGCTTAGTCAGGGAAGGTCTTTTGGAGGAGCTGTGTTTTTAATAAGGCTTTAAAGGTGGGGAGAATGATTGCCTAAAGGAAATGAAGAGGGCAGGCATTTAAGGTCACAGAATTGAAAAAGAAACTCATCACCTTGAAGGCCATCATCATATTTTTGCGTTGTATTTTTTTAATAGTACTTTCTAAGCACTTACTATGTGTTAGGCACTGTAGTAAGCGCTAGGGTAGATATGTGACAGTCAGATTGGACACAGTCCTTGTCCCACATGGAGCTCACAGTCCAAATAAAAGGGATTAGCATTTAATCCTCAATTTATGGATTAGGTAATTGAGACACAGAGAAGTTAGGTGACTTTCCCAAAGTTACACAGTAGACAAGAGATGGAGACAAGACTAGAACCCAGGTCCTCTGACTTCTGGGACCATGCTTTTTGCACCAGGCCTCCCCTCTTTCCTATGGCTGCTGTTCCTGTGTGGAAACCTCTCTACCCAGGATCGGCAGTGAGTACTTTGGGGTTGGAGATTCCTTCAAAATATATCAGCCCTGTGGAAATCATGTCTTCTCCAAGTGCTTGGGTTTGGGTTTCTGCTTTGGCAAAATTGCCCATAAGTGGAGATGGGTGAGTAAAGGCTCTAAGCAGGCCTCCCCCAAGATGGCTCCTCCTCCTTCTCCTCCTCCTCCTCTCCTGCCTCACTGCCTTCTCCTCTTCCTCCTTTTCCCTATACTCCGCCTCTTCCCTCCCCCTTTCCCCCTCTGCCCTCCTTCCCCTTTTTCTCCCTCTTCTCCTCCCCTTTCCCCCACCTCCTCCTCCTCCTTATCCTTCTCTTCTGCTCCAGCTCAGTCCACTCCTTAAAACTTTGAAAATGGTACAGAGTAGCATTCTGATCCAATGGAAAGAGCCCAGACCTGGGAGTCAGAGGACCTGGGTTCCAATCTCAACTCTGCAACTTGAATGCTGTGTGACATTAGGCTCTTCTGTGCCTCAATTTCCTCATCTGTAAAATGGGGATGAAATAGCTGTTCTCTCTCCCCTTAAGCAGCGTGGCTCAGTGGAAAGAGCACGGGCTTTGGAGTCAGAGGTCATGGGTTCGAATCCCTGCTCCACCACTTGTCAGCTGTGTGACTGTGGGCAAGTCACTTAATTTCTCTGTGCCTCAGTTACCTCATCTGTAAAATGGGGATTAAGACTGTGAGCCCCATGTGGGACAACCTGATTCCCTTGTGTCTACCCCAGTGCTTAGAACAGTGCTCTGCACATAGTAAGCGCTTAACAAATACCAACATATTATTAAGCCCAAGGTGAGATAAGGACTGTATGTGACCTGAATATTTTGTGTCTGCCATAGTGTTTGGCACATAATCCATGCTATACAAATACCACAATGACTATTATTAAACCTCGGATAGAGTCAACTCTGGCAGTAAAACAAGTAAACAAGTCTACTTGTGTGGGAGGGGATTACAGAGCTAGGGAGGATAAATTTGGTTGTTCAGAAGGGTGAAGCTGCCTAGGAGGTGAGGGAAAAGGGACAAAATTTTATAAACTGAAGAGTGTTGGCTGGGGGAAGAGGGGAGGTAAGTAGAGGAAACAACCAGAAGGACCTGGGTTCTAAACACAGCTCCTCCATTTGTCTACTGTGTGACCTTGGGCAAGTCACTTAACTTCTATGTGCCACAGTTACCTCATCTGCAAAATAGGGATTAAGACTCTGAACCCCATGTGGGACATGGATTGTGCCCAACCTGCTTAGCTTGTATGTACTGCAGTGCTTAGTACAGTTCCTGGCACATAGTAATACCATAAAAAAACCGCAACAAACTTTATTTAGAACTGATAGAAAGGATAGAATCACAGTGCAGGAAAAGACATGGTGCAGGGGAGGCTGAACGGGGAAGAGGGATCTAAATAGAGCAGAGATGTCCTAGAAAATTTCAGCCCCTGGACCCTAAAGGGTCTCATCCCATTCCCCCTTCCAGATCCCAGATCATTGCAGCTCATCCAATATCGTTCCCAAGTCCATCCTCAAGTCAGACAACCAGGAAGGAGGTGGAAACACTTAACTGTTTTGATTTCCCAGTTGAACCCTCCAACTTAACATGAGAGGAAAAGGCCAGTTAAGACATGAACTGATTTGAATACTTTACCCAGAATTTTTTCCTAAGGGAAGTGTGCAGCTGGAAATATGAGCAGGTCTAGGAGGGCTGTGGATACAATCATGAAGGAGCAGCCCTATCCTGGCTCATTAGAGGGAAAGAGAGGATGTGGCCTAGAAGTTTTATTTGTTGTGTTTCTTTTTCTTCATTTTCTATGGTACTTGTTTTCTATGGTACTTGTTACTTCTATGTTACTGGTACTATGTGCCAGGAACTGTTGTAAGCACTGGGATAGATAGATACATGATAATCAGGTCAAATACAGTCCTTGTCCCTCGTGGAGTTCATAGACTAAGTTAGAGGGAGGAAGTTTTAATTCCTGTTTTACAGTTAAGGGAACTGAGGCACAGAAAAGTTAAATGACTTGTCCAAGTTCACACGCCTGGCAAGTGGTGGAGTCAAGATTAAAACCCAGGTCCTCTGACGCCCAAGCCCAGGATCCTTCCACTAGACTGCACTGCTCGTTGGTTCAACTATCCATAACCTTGAGAATCATTGTCCAAGGAAGGTAACCACCTCACAGTTCTTCCAACTATCTTAGTGTCCACATCAGAAATGGAATCCTGACCTGGACAGGTCTATTCATAAGACCCAGTAGTCACATTTCTCCTCACCTAACTGAAGTATTTGGGGCCAAGCTGGGAGAAAATATTCTCTGTCTAAACAAGGTCATTAAAAAAAACACGATAAACAGGCCAAATGTACTTGTATTAGTTGCTCATTGATTTATTTCTCTTAAGTTATTCACTCAGGAACTGATTATTCCACCTTCATTCGATAGGGGTTTAGTCCTCTCTTCTCTGGGAGTTTCAGCCAAGTTATGATTGAAGCTTCAGCCCCTGAGAGTTTAATATAGCTGCTTGGATTTTAGGTTGCCTCGAGCAAACATTTCCAGTTAGTAAAATCTTTTGCTCCAATTAACACCATGTCTCCAGCATCCCAATTCCCTCTCCCCTTATTTCCCTACACCATTCCCCCAGCACTAACCAGGCAGAAGTTCATTGCCATCATGACCTGCTGTGAGTTCTTACTGGGAGGAGGGAGGTGAAGTAGCATGGGGGAGACAGAAATGGAGGAGAGAAAGGGAGATTGTGCTATTTTTTTTTAAAAAAGATCAAATTCACTTTCATTCAAAGTCAAACATAAAGGAAAAATAAAATTCAAGTTTTCCTGGCTGTGGAATAAATAGGACTTCTGACAAACAGGAACAGAGCAGAAATGGGGACAAAATGTTATTTTTCTGGATGGAGGAGGTAATTTAGATTTTTGTTTAAAGAGAGAAGATCCAGAAAGGGTCCCCTCATTTAGCTATTTGAGTAGCTACCTGTTTGTTCATCCAACTGGCTTTCTCCTTTCTGGTGCAACTGGGAAATATTAATGCCTCATATACACTGACAAGCGATCCTGAGATCTGAGAACGAAAGGCAACAAGACACCCAGAATGATTTTCACAACCAGAAATTATTGGATTAGTTCATATCCACTAGGGAAGCAGTGTGGTCTAGTGGAAAGAGCACAGGCCTGGGAGTCAGAGGTTTTGAGTTCTAATTCTGCCTTTACCCTTTGCTGTGTGACCTTGGGCATGCCACTTAAAATCTATGTGCCTCAGATTTCCTCAGCTATAAAATGGGGATTCAACACCTGCTTTTTATGGTATTTGTTAAGTGCTTACTATGTGTCAGGCCTTATATTAAATGCTGGAGTAGATACAAAGTAATCAGGATGTACACAGTCCCTGTCCCACATGCGGATCACAGTCTTAATCTCCATTTTACAGATGAGATCACTTAGGCATAGAGAAGTGAAGTGATTTGCCCAGTGTCAAACACAGCAGACAAGTGGCAGACCTGGGATTAGAACCCAGGTTTTTCTGACTCCTAGGCCTCTGCTCTATCCACTAGGCCCTGCTGCTTCTCCCCCTGTTCTTCCTCCTACTTAGACTGTGAGCCCCATGTAGGGGAGGGACTGTACCCATTCAGATGAACTCATATCTTCCCCAGATCATAGAGCAGTGCTTGACTCATAGGATCAGGAGAAGCCACTTTTGGTGCCCTACACTCAGAATGCATATTTGATTCATTCGTTCGGTTCATCATCTTCGGTCTCCTAGGGAAAAGCACAAACTGGGATCAGAAATCCCAGACCCGAGGACAAGAGAGAAGCAGCATGGCCTAGTGCACAGAGCACAGGCCTGGGTGTGAAAAGGATATCTGTTCCCATCTGGCTCTGCTACTTGTCAGTCAGTCAGTCAATCAATCAGTCAATCACATTTATCGAGTGCTTACTGTGTGCAGAGCACTGTATTAAGCTCTTGGGATAGCACAGTATAGAAATATATCAAACATATTCCCTGTCCACAACAGGCTTACAGTCTAGAAGGGGAGACAGACATTAATATAAATAAATTACACATATGTATATAAGTACTGTGGGACTGAGAGGGGGGATGAGGAAAGAAGGGAGCAAATCAGGGTGGTACAGAAGGAAGATGAAGAATAGGAAAAGAGGGCTTAGTCAGGGAAGACCTCTTGGAGGAGATGTGCCTTCAATAAAGCTTTAAAAGGGAGAAGTATATGCTGTGTAATCTTGGCAAGTCACTTCACTTCTTTGTGCCTCAGCCACATGATCTGCAAAATGGAGAAGAAGACTGAGCTCCATGTGCCTTATCTAATTAGTTTATATCTATCCCAGTGCTTGGTGCAATGCCTAACACATAGTAAGTACTTAACAAATACCATTAAAAAAAAGGGAGGTGAATCGGGTTGGAGGCCCAGAGGGTAGAAGTTGAGCAGCCAGGGTCAGTCTCTCCAGTTGTCCCCACAGTTCTTCACCTGCTGAGAGCATTGGGGAGCACAGGAACCTCTCCCCTGTCCCTGACTTCAAGTGATGCCACCAGTCTCCAGGAACCCTGCCCATCAAGGCAGACTTGCCTCACAAAGCCCCAGTGTAACCTTGGTTAAATCACTTCACTTCTCTGTGCCTCGATTCTCTCATCTGTAAGATGGAGATTAAGACTGTGAGCCCCATGAAGGACAGGTACTGTGTCCAACCCAATTTGCTTGTATCCAACCCAATTTGCTTGTATCCACCCCACCGCTAAGTACAGCATGCATGAAAGTTTAACAAATACCACAATTATCATTATTATTAGAATAAACCCAGTCCCTGCCCTCATGGACCAATCAGTCCAAAAAGGAAGGTGAAATTGGCTCATAGAAAATTTCCCCTCACTGTAGGTCTGAATGTCTGCATGCACACCTGGGTTCATTATGCATATTAGAGCAGCAGGGTATATGTACACTCGGACCTGTGGTGAATATTGACATGCACGTGTGAGCCTACCCCTCTCCCTTGTTTCCACCGAGGCCTGTCTGAAGGCACAGAGAATGACACTTGTAATAACCTTGCTCTCAAGCTCTCTGTTGCCCAGGGAGTAATGAATGGAATTGGTAGTCTCTCCGGGACAGACTGTGCTTTCAAATAGGAAGGCGGTGATGGAGATTGTCTGAGATCTTGTGCCCAGAGCAGGGATGAGTTAGTCAGTGTCAGAACAGAAACCATCACTCTTGCCACCTGGCTCATTTGATCTCACAGCAGCTGGGCCTGAAGGGAAGTTAGGCAGTTCCGATGAGTTTTTGGTGGAAAAGTTTCCATGGTACGATGAAAAAAATGCAAAATATCCTACTTGCAGATGTTTCTTCTCACTTTGGGGTGGGAGGGCAATCATTTAGCTTGATCCTTTTTTATATTTGTGTTTCTGTACTCATATTCATCATAGAGTTGATGTTTACCAACTTCCTAATAATCTCTAGTGATTGCCCATCTACCTCCACATTAAACAGAAACTCCTTACCAGTGAGCTTTAAAGAACTCAATCAACTCACCCCCTCCTGATTTCCTACCTCAACTTAGCCCACACATTTTGCTCCAATACCTCAATTTCATCTACCTCAATTCTGACCCCTTGTCCCAGTTCTGCCTCTGGCCTGGAACTCCTGCTTCCTTCATTTCCTACATATCTATCACTCTCCCCACCTTTAAACCTTCAAAACCTCATTAAAATTACATCTCCTCCAAAACACCTTCTCTGACAAACCCTCATTTCCCCTATTTCCTCTTCCTTATCCAATGCCTTTGCACATCCTCTATTTGGATGTCCTGCTGACAGCTCAATTCAACATGTCCAAGGCTGAACTCCTAATAATCCCACCCAAACCATACTCCCCTAGACTTTCTTATCACGGAAGACAACACCATCATCTTCTGTGTCTCACAAGCTTTGGCATATCCTCAGAATCTCTCTGATTCAACATATATACTCAGTGTCACCAAATCTTGTCTGTTCAACCTTCACAAAATTGCTAAAATCTACCTTTCCTCTTCATCCAAACTAATAATACATCAATACCAGCACTTATCAAATCCCACCTTAATTACTTATCAACCTCCATGCAGACTTCCCTGACCCTTGTCTCTCTCCACTCCAGTCTGAACTTCACTCTGCTGCTCACATAAGTTTTCTATAAAGCCATTCAGTCCATGTTTCCCCACTCTTCAAGAACTGACTGATTGACTGACTGACAGAGAGAGAGGCGGGAGTGAGAGCAGGAAGGTGAGAGGATTGTGAGGGTGGTTGAAACAGCTATCCGTAGCCACAAAGGTTGGTAGAGATGTGGTGTTCAAAGGAAGAGAAGGAATGAGACTGAGAGAGTGAGATAGAGCAAAAGAGACATTGGAGGGTGAGGAGAGGATGGCTTCTCCCTCTTTCCCTGTGAGCTGGGGAGAGTGGGACAGAGATTGTTCTTTGATTGGACAGAGCAGTGGGGAAGGCAAAGGCATAGGGTGGGAATCACGAGTTCATAATGGCAAGGAGTGAGTGAAGAACAGTTCCAAAATGAAGGATAGTAGGCAAATGATGTCGTGGAAGTTTCTGAGACCACAGCAGGAATTGAGTGGGGGGAGCAGGGCATGTTGGGAAGGAAGTTAGTGAATTAGTGGATCTTCAAAAGCCAACCTACTGACTGCAGCTCAATCTCCCCTCTCCCACTGCTGACCTCTGGGATGGGAACTGTGTCCAACCTGTTAATCTTATATCTACCTCAGTACTTAATCCCATGCTTGGCACATACTTTTGGTCCACTCCACCTACCTTGTACCATCTTGATGGGGCATACCAGCAAAGCGCTGGTAGACAACAGCACAAGATAGAGTCATCAGGAGTGTAACTTGCAGAACTGGGGTCATTCTTCCTGAGTAGAGGCTTACTTTATCATGGTGTCTGATAGTGGGAATTATTTTTGAACCTCCGGCTAGCCTCTGGAAGACTGAGATACCGAGAGGAGGCTTTGTGAAAACCTTTCATCTTGGAGAGTCATTTTCTTTGAATTGGATGAAAAAGTGAGGTTTCTGTGATTCAGACATTTTAGAATTTGCTTATATTCTGGGATGGGTGAGTAATGCAGGCAATCTAAGAACAATCTCAGATGGTAATCTTTGAAACCCAACTTCTGAAAAGTTCAAGAGTGAGGAGTGAGTGACAGCAGGTTACCTCAGCATCTGTATGATGACATGAAGTAAGAAGGAAAGGAGGAGAATTCTTCTGGAGACATCATGGAAGACCTCCTTGAATCCCAAGGGAGAGAAATGTATCCTGAAAAATGACAGTGACACATGCTCATCAGACTAAAGCTTTTGGGAGGCAAGGAGCAGAGTTGTAGGTGGGGTTGCTCTTGCCTCTTCCCCACTTTCAGATGACAAGACTTAATTTGCAAAGAGAAGAGCCCATATTTCCCAAATCTGTTGTTTCACCATTTTCTGTCCCTGAGAGAGTGGCAACATCTTTCCCTAGGAGGAAAATGTGAACTTCACAGACTTAGAGAGATTTTTCCAAGGCTTTACCTATGGGGATTGTCCTCCTTATATTACCCCTCTTAGATGGCTTTAAAAATGGTATGTCCCCATTGACCATCAAACTTTCCACAGTGCCTTGCACCTTTTTTCTCCCTCCCTCTCAGTTATGTCTTCTGATGATTCCAGATTTCCTTTAGATTCTTGCAATCTGCTGGACCCCAATATTGTTTGTCCACCCCTTTTGGGGGTCTCAGTTCACTTAGCCACAAGGAACATGATCATAATAATGATTGTGGTATTTATTAGGAGCCTATTATGTATGAGGCACTGTATGAAGCTTTGGAATAGATTCAAGATAATGAGGTTGAATATCCTCCCTGACCTACATGGGCCTACCAGTCTAAAGGGAAGAGAGAACAGGTATTTAATCCCTATTTTCCAAAGAAGGAAACCAAAGAACAGAGAAGTTGAGATTTTCTTAATAATATTGATAATAATGACAATAAAATTATGATTAGTTAAGCACTTACCATATGTCAAGCTCTGTACTAAGCACTGTAGATACAAGATAACCAGATGGACACTGTCCTTGCCCCACATGAGGATCACAGTTGTTGGTAGGAGGAAATAGGATTTAATCCCCATTTTACAGACTAGGAAACTGAGGAACAAAGAGGTTAAATAACCTGTCCAAGGTCACACAGCACAGAAGTGACAGAGCCAGGATTAGAAGTCAGGTTCTCTGACTCCCAGGCCTGCGTTCCATCCACTAGACCACATTGCTTCTCTTTCCAAGATCACTTCACAAGCAAGAGGTAAATAACCATTTGGGACAAAGCATGGCCTAATGGATAGAGAATGGGCCGGGAATTCAGAAAGACCTGTGTTTTAATTCTGGTTCTGTCACTTGTCTGCTGTGTGACTTTCTGTAAGTCACTTCACTTCTCTCTGCCTTAGTTACCTCATCTTTAAAATGGTGATTAAAACTGTGAGCCCCATGTGGGACAGGGACTATGTCTAACCTGATTTGCCTGTAGCCACCCCAGCATTTAGTGCAGTGCCTGGCACATAGTTAAGAAGTTAATGAATATTATGAGTATTATCCTTGTCGTTAATGTCATTGTGGTCAATAATGTGCTTCTCCTCTAGTCTGTAGAAGGGAGCTGGACATTTTCTCAGGGTCTAAACTGATGATTTTTTCCCATAGCTGGCAGAGCTAGGGTTACAGGGCTGGAAAACAATGGTGCAATTCTATTTCATTTTCCTGATCACCACCAGACGTTCTGGGTGAATGCTCATGGATGATTATTCAGAACCCATCTCATCAAGTTTCATTTACTGCCCTTTTAAGCCAATGATGGCTCCAAAATCAATTTGTCACACAGCAGCTCTCTAACGTGGCAAACTGGAATGGGGACCATCCCTGCCGAGTCTAAAGAGACTGGCTGTAAAAGTCCATCTCTTCATCTGGGAGACTGGTGGAAAGTGGAAACTGGACAAACTAGGAAGGAAGAGGGGAAAGATGCTTCTAAGAACATTAGCTGTTCTGCCCCTCAGAGAGAACCTCATATGGCCAAACATTTGCCTTCTTGTTCAACTGGAGAAGCAGCATGGACCAGTGGAAAGAACAGGGGCCTGGGAATCAGAGGACCTGGTTTCTAATTCCGGCTCTGCCTGCTGTGTGATGTTGGGTAAGTCACTTCACTTCTCTGTGCCTTAGTTTTCTCATCTGTAAAAATGGGGGATTGAATCCTACTCCCTCCTACCTAGACTGTGAGCCCCAGGTGGGGACAGAGACTGTGCCCAACTGATAACCTTGAATTTATCCGAGGGCTTGGAGAACAGTCATTGGTTCCTTCCACCTGCATACAGGCAGATGAAACCATAAATTACTCAGGAAAGATGGTTGTCTACCTTATTTTAAAATATCTTCACCACTGCCTCTCCTCGAAATCCCTCCATCATTCAATCATACAGGTAGGAAAATCTTCCTTATATCGTACATCTCTCGTAAATGCTCATTCAATCAATTACTCTTTGAGAAACAACAGTGAGTGGAACTCCATTCATTCATTCATTCATTCATTCATTCATTCAATCGTATTCATTGAGCATTTACTGTGTTCAGAGCACTGTACTAAATGTTTGGGAGACTACAATACAACAATAAACAGACACATTCCCTGCCAGCAAGAGCTTATAATGTAGAGGCAGGGAGACAGACATCAGTACAAATAAATAAATTACAGGTATGCATGTAAGTGCTGTGGGGCTGGGTTGGGGGAAGAACAAAGGGACGACATTACTGTACTAAACATTTGAAAGAGGAAAATGGAAGGTAAAAGGCATAGCCCTTACCTTCAAGAAACTTAAATTCCCTCTTGTTTGATTCTTTGTGGACATGGAAGTCCACTGATCTGCATTTTCTTCTCTAAACACCCTGCAGAAATTTCAAGTTATTCAGCTCTCCATCAGTCATCGTAGTAGTAGCAGTATTTATTATTAGTGGGTCCAAAGCACTGTTGTGATCATCTTACTTCTCACAGACCTTAGATCTTTCCATCTCCCTGTACCAGTGTAATATTCTAAGTGCTTAATACAGTGCTCTGAGCATAATAAGTGCTCAGTAAATACCACTGATGGATTGGTTCTTATGTACAAAAACAGTACCACACAACCAGAGTCTAGCAAGATCTTTAACACCACAATAAGCATGGCCTAGTGGAAAGACACTGGGCCTGGGAGTCAAAGGACCCAGGTTCTAATTCTCGCTCAGCCACTTATCTGCTGTGTGCCTGAGGCTAAGTCACTTAGACTGTAAGCTCCTTGTGGGCTGGGACTGTGTCAGTTCATTATTGTATTGTACTCTCCCAAGTGCTTAGTACAGCGCTCTGCACACAGTAAGCGCTCAATAAATATGATTGAATGAATGAATGAATTCCTTTGTGCCTCAGTAATTATATCTGTAAAAAAAACCCAGCGGGCCTAGCGCAACAGCTAGCAAGGGCTGCCATTCTGTGTCAGAGTTCCAGAGAGTTCCCTCACTGACTCTCCAGCACAGGTCAATCTGGAAACTGTTATCTATCACCTAGATAGTTGCAGGGGGCAGAGGTAGTTGCAGGGGGCACATTTCAACCCATAGTAGCAGCATGGCCTAGTGGAAAGAGTACAAGGCTGAGTTAGTGGACCTAGATTCTCACCACTTCTCTTCTGTGTGACCTTGGGCAAGTCACCTAATTCTCTGTACCTTATTTATCTCATCTCTAAAATGGGGATTAAGACTGTGAGTCTCATGGGAGACATGGCCTGTGTATGACCTGATTACCTTGCATCTACCCCAGTGATCAGGACAGTGCCTGGAATATAGTTAGTGCTTAAAAAATACCATTAAAACAATAAAAAACAAGGAAACAGACAAACAAAAAAAACCCAGCTGAATCGGAAGATGTATCTGGACCACAGGCAATCCCATTCCCAGTGCCCGGTCCACGGCTGTCCCCATGGATATGCAGGGATGAGTAGCACCCAGAGACACTCTGAATCTGTTGGAGGAAAAGTACCATCTGGAGATGAAGTGCCAGGGTCTTCACAACGGTAGGCTCACTTCACCTACCCCTTAAAAACCCCACCCAGCCACGGTGCTGCAATCGATATCAATTTTCAAATGAACTATTGATTTCTAGAGGCATTAATTTCAAGGCAAACAATAGTTTCCGTTGGTAATTTCCATGTTGCTGATAGGAGGGCCATTGTTGCTGACCTGCGCACTGTCAGATAATATTGACTGCAGGAGCAAAGAAAGTGCAGACCACGCAAACAGCTGGGGGTGGGGGTTGTGGGGGTTAATCTTCCGATTAACTGGGTTGAGGTAGTGTAATCCAGAAGAGCAGGCAATGGGGAGAGAGCCCAGCTTAAATTTGTAGTAAGAATCTGAAACAGCATCACTGGTCCAGGATCCTGGCGGTTTGGTCTGAACCCCTGGACACCTAAGAGGAAGGGTGCTGAAACATTTTCTCAAGGTTCTACCAGTTATTTTTCTTGGGGGGGCGGGATTGGAGCTATTCTTAGATGCTAGCTGGAAAGATGATGTATGTTGAAGACCATGTGCAATGTCATCTTGGTTCAGATCAATAACCAATCCAGCGTGGGATTCTATCTCCTGCAGTGGCAACAGATTGTGATGATTATCTCCTTGACATCCATCTTCATGGTTATGGTTGAATCATTTAACCACTTTTATTGTCAGGTGAAAAAATATCTATTGAATCCATCTATGTCTAGCTTGTTTAGCATGACATCTACCATCCAGCTAATCACAGAGGTATTTTTCATTAGTAATTTTTGTTTCCATTTTTGTATGGTATTTATTAAGTATTTACAAAGTGTCAAGCACTGTTTTAAGCACTGGGGTAGATACAAGTTAATCAGGTTGGACACAGTCCCTGTCCCTCATGGGCCTCACAGTCCAAATAGGAGGGAGAACAGTTTTGAATCCTTATTTTATATTTCAAGAAACCGAGGCACAGGGAAGTGAAGGAGGAGAGATGGGATTAGAACCCACATCCTCTGACCTCGAGGCCAAAAGCTTTTTCCAGTAAACCACACAGTTCCCATAACCAGAGCAGATTCAGAGTGATAAAGAGCAGATCAATACAGATTAGGTTGAAATCTTGTGGGCTGTATTCCTGGAGGGTCTATTACGTGGGAAACACTGTACTCGGACCTTACCAGATATATGGATAAAATAAAAAACAAAGTGTTTGCCCTCAAGAGTTGTACCCTCTCCCTGAGAAAAATGAGGATGCATAAGAACGCGGAGGTAGAGTAGAAGGCAAGCACAACTCCCTGGACTGCAAACCTGTGGGCAGGGTATGTGTCTGTTTACTGTTATAGTGTACTCTCCCAAGTGCTTAGTATAGTGCTGTGCACCCAGTAAGCACTCAATAAATTCAATCAACTGACAAGTGAATGAATAAATAATAAATAAATGGACAGATGAATCAATAAATGAATAAATGCCTAATATGAGTGCTGATGTTCTTAAAAAGGTGGGGTGTTCGAAGTAGCTGGGAGGTTAATCAGGGAAGTTGTGATTAACTGATTAACAGCTGCTGCTCATAGAGCACTGGGATACCACCTGGCTTCTCTCTTTGGTCTTTCTGGAACTCCCTAAGGTGGCAACAAGGTGAAGGGTCAGGACTGGGAGAGAACAGAACCCAAATTTCAGTCAGACGGATGAAGTTGCTGTTGTCAATGTTCCATAGACCCTGCCATTCCAGGGCATTCCCCAAGCTGGGATTGCTGGCACTTACATTACAGTGACCCATCCAGGGGACACAGCCACTTCTCCCTTGGACTTACCAAGAAAGTCACCGACCCAAGCCCCATCCCCAACAAACAATGCCTCCAACAAAACAGGCACCTGTCTGGTCTCAGACTACATCTCCTCTACAATGTAATCTCATTGTGGAGAGGGAATGTGTCTGTGTATTATTACATTGTACTCTCTCAAGCCTTTAGCACAGTGCTCTGCACCCAGTAATACATTTGACTGATTGATTGTTTAATTGATAAATACAATGGATTGATTTCTTTTTTAATATGTGAAATAGGGACCATCGATCAATCAGTCAATTGATGCTATTTATTGAGCACTTACTGTGGTAGAGCACCTGGGAAAGTACTATATGATAGAGTTGATAAATGCATTTCCTGACTACAAGGAGCTGACAGTTTAGAATCCTACAGCACCACATCTGGTGCTTTGAATAGAGCAGCACCACTGCCCCAAGGAAACCAGTGGTTTAGACACTACTAGGAGATCATGCAGTTTTAAGGCTTGAGAGGATCCTTCGTAGTCATCCAGTTTAATTCCCCTGTCTTCAGCAGGGTCATGACATCACTCTGCTCATCCCAAGAAAAAGGAATATCTCCAGACCTCCAGAAGTAAATTCTAAAATGCCCTGAAGTCACTTGGGATTTGAATTTTTATTGACAAATTATTTAAGTTCATCAATCAATTGATGGTATTCCTTGAGGGCTTTGTGTGTGAGGAGCACTGTGCTAAGCACTGGAAAAGTACAAGAAAATAGAGTTGGTAAACCCCTAGGAGGTAAGGTCATTATGGGTAGGGAGTATATCTGCTAATTCTATCATATTATGCTCTCCGAAGTGCTTAGAATAGTGTTCTGTACATAGTAAATGCTTAATAAATACCAATGATTGATAAGCACGAGCTCTGCTCACAAGGAACCTACAGTCTTCAGAGGGAGGCAGGTCCAATTCCCTCACTAGTTATTACAGTTGTATAACTCCTTACTGAAACCCCTATCCACCTCCTCCCCCATTTCTGGCCCCTAATGACCGGCCATCTTCCCAAAACTACCAGGTGTGATCTTCCTAAAATCTCCCCTATCATCCCCAGGCCCTCCATCCTCTTGCCCCCCTTCAATTTTCTGATCTTTCTCAGCAGGATCTCAAGAGGAGATGTCCTGTATTCTTTCAAAATCCACCCCTCCATCTGTGCATCTGACCCCACCCATCCCTCAGCACCTTAACAAAACATTTGCCACCTTCCTTTTACCTTCCCCAGCCACCATCTTCAATGGTTTGCTCTCCAGTGGCATTTTCCCTACTGCATTCAAACATGCTCTTCTCTCCCCTGTCCTAAAAAAATCCCTCCACTGACACCACAACTCCCTCCTATTACTGTGCCATGTCCCATTTACCATTCCTCTCCAAATTCCTTGAGCAAGTTGTCTATACCCACTGTCTCAATTTCCTCTTCTGCAATTCTCTCCTTGACCCCCTCCAATCTGCTTTCATCCCCATCACTACAAAGAAACCGCCCTCTCAAAGACCACAAATGTGTGTGTTATATTGGAACTCTCTGAATACAGTAAGTGCTCAATAAATACGATTGATTTAAAATAAATTACAGATAGGACAAATAGCAGAATGTAGGCATACATGCATAAGACTCTAGACTGTAAGCTCCCTCTAGACTGTAAGGGCACTGTGGGAAGGGAACATGTCTACCAGTTTTGTTGTATTGTGCTCTCCCAAGTGTTAGGTCCATTGCTTTGCCCACAGTAAGTGCTTAATAAATACCATTTATGATGATGAAGTGCTCTGGGGCTGGGTGAGTAACAGAAGTGCTTAAGGTTGTACACAGTCTAATGTTTCAAAGAATAGGAATAGTATCACAATGAAAAGGTTAGAAACAACTGTAGGAATGGGGCAGGAGGAGGAAGGAAGAAATAAGGAGAGAAAGGAAACCAGGCAATACAGAAGTAAGCAAAAGTTGAGAGTCAACTTCTTCGACTTCAAAAGTTTGTGCTCTCAGTTACAATTCCAAGGGAAGTGTCATACTTCAATTAATAAAAGAAAATGCAGTCGATATGATGGGGAGCAGAGACAATGGTGTGATCAAATGCCAAGAGATGACTGACAGCTAGAGAAATATTATGTGAGCCAAAGCAATTTCTCCTGACTTCTAACTTCATTCATCCAACGAATAACATTTCATCACGGTTTTATCAATGGAATGTAATTCTGCCTGGATCATTCTGTCAACAGCCAGAAACAACATCAAATCATTTTGTCCACACAAATAAATCATTTGTTGATTATTATTTCCAAACAATCCCTCCCCCTGCCCCCACTCCTCCATTTGGGAACCAAATAGGCGTGTAAAAAGGTCCCTGGCAGCCCAGAGGAAAAAAGAAAGAAATTGCTTCTAGGTAGACATACACAGCCCTGTGGATGTGGTCATAGTGCAGCACATAAGACCCCCTATTATGAATGGGAAACACACTCTTTAAAATGGATGGGCCCCCAACCAGAAAACTAATACAGTGGAAAGAAAAGAGATGGGAGACCTTAATATACTAGGAGCAGGGAGAAGTAGTGTCGCTTAGTGGTAAGAGCAAGGGACTAGGAGTCAGAAGACTTGGGTTCTAGACTCAGCTCCTCTGCTTGTCTGCTATGTGATCTGGGCCAGTCACTTAACTTCTCTGTGCCTCAGATTTCTCATCTGTAGAAAGGGAACTCAATACCTGTTCTCCCTCCCTCTTAGACTGTGAGTCCCAGTTGGGTTAGGGAAAGTATCTGATCTGATTACCTTGTATCTAACCCCCGTGTTTGGCACCTAGTAGACACTGAAAAAATGCCAATATTATTATTATGGAGGGGTATGTGCTGTTGGAGGTTTTTATGAATACCATGGACCACCCGAAAAACAAACAAATGGATTTTAGAGCAAATTAAATTAAAGTGGTCTTTGGAAGGCCAGATAACTTGATTTAGATTAGTATATTTTGGACACATAATCAGGAGGACTAATTCTGTGGAGAAGACACTAATGTTAGGAAAACTCCAGGGAAAATGAGGAAGAGGCAGAACAGCAGCTAGATGGATAGAGACCGTAACAACCATAGTGGAAGAACCATTAATAAGAATGCTGATTATGGCAGAAGGCAGGACATTCTGAAGAAAATATATCCATGGAGTTTCTATGAATCGGAAACAACTTGACAGCACTCAATAATAAAAAGACTAAATGCCTTTTTAGTGTCACCCTTACCCATGCCTTTGGATCCATGCCAGTAGTATCATTCTAGAGGTTTCCCAATCTATCATGGAGGAGGTGATGCTTTCCCTGAAAGTTTGTAAACCAAAATGGAGTAGAAATAGAATGACACTAATGATATTTATTAAATTCTTACTGTGTTCAGTGCACTGTAGTAAGAGCTGGGAAAAAATACACAGATGAAAATTAGACAAGATCTGTGACCCTCTCACAACCTGAGAATAAGAGAGGCAGGAGAGGATGGGTGACAGACACATTAAGAAAGATGAAACAATAAAAACCCCAAACCAAATAAAAGACAAGGACAACAAGAAGGACAAGGCACTGTGGCTAGAGGAGTGGCATTTTAGGCTCCTCAAGCACTAGAGTTTGACCAGAGTCTGATGTAGATTACAAAAATCTACATTCTCAGGATGGTTCAAATGCAGATCTGTGTGGATACAAGGGATTGGAGTAAGTGCTCTGTGGAACACTGGACAGCCCTGGGGGAATCCCTCAGATTGAAGCCAAGAAAACAGAGAAGTATCATGGTAGGTGGAAAGAACACAGGTCTGGGAGTCAGAGCACCTAAATTCTAATCCCAGCTCTGCCAATTGCTTGCTGTGTGGCCTTAACTTCTCCGTACCCCAGTTCTCCTATTCTCCTTCCTACTTAGACTATGAGCCCCATGTCGGAAATGAACTGTGTCCAACTGAATTAACTCACATCTATGCCTGTACTTAGAAAAGTGTTTGACACATAAGTACTTAGCAAAAACCGTGAAAAAATAGGGAGCAGGGTGTAGTGGAAAGAGTTCAGGAATGGGTGTCTTAGTCCTAATTCTGACATTGGTCCCCTAGTGACCTCGGGCGACCTTTATGGGACCCAATTTCCTCTGTAACATGAAGATAAGATAGATTGTGAGTCCTGTGTGAGAGAGGAACTGACTCATCTGAAAAACCTAATACCTACCCCATTGCTTAATACATAGTAAGTCATTATTAAATAGAGTAATTACTATTCTTATTAAGGTGGAACCCTGCCCAGGCTAAGTGGAATCCATTCTCAGTGATTCTCTTTTATTAATAATAAAATGCCTAATGAAGGAATTCCCTGGGTACCAGTTTTGCAGTCCAACTGTCCAGCTGCAAATGACCTTCAAATTATTATTATTATTGATAATAATAATAATTATATTTGTGTTTTTTCTTAAGCACTTACTATGTGCTAGGTGCTATACTAACTGCTGGGGTAGACACAAGTTAATTGGTTTGGAGACTGACCCTGTCTCACATGGGGCTCACAGTCTTAATCCCCATTTTACAGACAAGGTAACTGAGACACAGAGACGTGAAGAGAATTGCCCAAGTCCGCATAGGGACAAGTGATAGAGCAGAATTAGAACTCAGGTCCTTCTGACTTGCAGGCCAATGCTCTAAACACTTAGCCAAGTTAACCTCTAAATGCCTCCATCTTTCATATCCTCACTGCATCACTGTCCTGGAAAGGTAAACTGGCTGTCTGGGCCATAAACAGGTTGCAAATGTTCAACTGAGGATGAAATACTGAAGTATGGTTTGAAGAGAAGAAAACACCAGCCCTGAAACCCTTCCTTCAAGGCCATGTGTCTTCCTTCAAAGAGGGACCAGACCATTTATTTGTCAGCCCCCATCAGCTACAAGGACGGGATTAGCGTAGCAGCAAGGAAAAGCAATATCATCTTCCTGGACTATCAGCCAGTGTCTCATTGTCTTCCTTTCCACCTGGTAATGCCATTTTGGATTTCGCTAGAAAGGTCACCACAGGTCACGATCCTGAGTGCTAGACCAGGGTTGGTCTATGCTCATTAGAGAGACAAAGATCGGGAGTGAGACCAAGACCGTGGACCGTTTAGGAACCCTGGGAATTGGTTCTCTAGCTTATCACGTGGGGCCAGAGGAGCACGATTTTACAACCCGTTGGATCTGAGACATGAACTGATCGTGAACAAACAAGGGAAACTCATTTGCAAAGTCAGCAGGAGGCTGGACTGTTTTAAGAGACGTGTGGCAGGTAGAAGCCAGGAATCTGTCCTCTTACATTTCTCAGCAGGGTTAAAGAATGTTACAGGAATAAAAAGAGATCTTAGATGTGAAAGGGCTTTGAATTCTTAGGAAGAGCCATCTGAAATTCAATTATGAGTATTATATCATTTAAGAGTCTGGTTTTCCCAGCAAGTGATTTTATTCCCCAGTCATATATGGACCACTTTGGGAGGAAAGTTAGGCACTTAGACCACTGGGGACTGTCCAGCATCAAGCACAACAGGTACACAGCACTGCCCTAAACAGTCCCCTAGTGGTTTGCAAGAGTCACTGTTCTTCCCAGAATGCTTACATGACCACCAAGAAGTAACTTCAGGAACAGGGAGAATTAGTTAATTATTCAATTTTAAGTAATGCATGACATAACGTCCAAAACAGAGCTCTTTTATCTTTCCACCTAAATCCTGTCCTCCTCATGACTTTCCCATCACTGTAGAGGGCACCACTATTCTTCCGGTCGCACAGGCCCATTACCTTGGTGTTCTCCTACATTCTTTTCTGTCATTCAACCCACAGATTCAGTTGATCACTAAATCCTATCTGTCCCACCTATGCAACATCACTAAAATCCACTCTTTCCTCTCCATCTAAACCGTTAACATGTTAATACAATTATTCATCCTATCCTGCCTGGATTACTGTATCATCCTCCTTGCTGACCTCCCAGTCTCCTGTATCTCCCCACTACAGTCCATACTTCACTCTGCTGCTTGGATCATTTTTCTACATAAACTTTCAGGACTCATCCCCCGTTCCTCAAAAATCTATAGTGGTTTCTGATCCACATCTGCATATCCCGCCTCGGCCACTTGTCAGCTGTGTGACTGTGGGCAAGTCATTTAACTTCTCTGTGCCTCAGTTACCTCATCTGTAAAATGGGCATTTAGATTGTGAGTCTCATGTGGGACAACCTGATGACCCTGTATCTACCCCAGCGCTTAGAACAGTGCTCTGCAGATAGTAAGTGCTTAACAAATACCAACATTGTTAACCAAAAACTCCTCACTATTGGCTTTAAAACATTCCACAACTATGGCCCCTCCTACCTCACCTTGCTTTTCTCTTCTACAACCCAGCCCACAAACTTTGTTCCTCTAGTACTAACCTTATCACTGTGCCTTGATCTCGCTTGTCTCACCACTGACCTCTCACCCACATCCTGCTTCTGGTCTTGGACACCCTCCATCCTCAAATCTGACAATTACTCTCCCCCATTTCAAAAGCTTACTGAAGGCACAACTCCTCTAAGAGGTCTTCCCAGACCAAGCCCCACTTTTCCACATTTCCCACTGCATCACCTTAACTTGCTCCCTTTGCTCTTCCCCCTTCCAGTCCCACAGCACTTTTGTATGTATCTTTATTTTTATTTATTTCTATTGACGTCTGACTCCCCCACTATAGACTGTAAGCTATTGTGGACAGGGAATATGACTGTTTATTGTTGTAATGTACTCTCCAAAGCACTTAGTACAGTGCTCTGCACATAGTAATCACTCAATAAATATGATTAAATGAATAAATGAATGAATGCCTTTATCACATTTATATTATAACTATCATTGCTATTATTATGATTAACAATAGTAATGATTCCCTTCATTTTCTTCATATGTAGTGAGGTATATAAAATCAGGTCAATGGGACAGGAAGGGTCAAAAGTCTCTTTAGAAACTAGAACTGAATGATAGTTAACAATGATTGGAATTTTTGTTAGCTTCTTACTCTGTGCCAAGCACTGTACTAAGCGCTGGGGTAGATACGAGATAACTCATGCCCCACACGTGACTTGCAGTCGAAGTAGGAGAGACAACTGGTATTGAATCTCCATTTTGCAGATGAGAGAACTGAGGCAGAGAGAAATTAAGTGACTTGCCCAAGTTTTCACAACAGGAACGTAGTGGAGCCAAAATTAGAAGCCAGGTTCTCTGACTCCCAAGCTCATGATGTTTCCACTAGGCCATACTGCTTCATTTGACCTCATTCCCCCAGGCCACCCTAGTTCCACCGAAGTAAAAATACCCCCAGGATGAGGGACCCAAGACCATCGTGAAAGGAATTTAAGATATCAAGCAATGTTGCATTGGATCAGACCAACAAAACAGTCAGCCCAATAATTTGTTTTGAAGCCCAACTTCACCTGTGGGGCAGAATGATATATTCCTTCCTTGCCATCTATCCTCATCCAGAATTGGGGAAGTACATTCTATCTCCTTAACTTTTCCCTCATTGTGGAACAAGCTGGGAATCTCTGTAAACTCCTCTTGAACCAACTCATTTGTTTTAGATGCAAAACTTCCTTTGATGGCAAGTTTCATATGCAAACCACCTGCTGTGCGTACTTTAAACAGACCATCTTTTAGGTTTACTGGGGACCTCTTGTCCTGATGTTATGGGATTTGAGTTAAGACAGTTTCATGCATGCTCCAATTGTCTAATATCTTCATGATTTTGTAAGTGTTCCCTTCCAAACTGCTATTTCCAGGAGGACTATGCCTCATGGTTTTAAGTCAATCCTTGACCAGAAATGGCCCCTCCTGTCTTGATAATATTTAAGAACTCAATATTCACCCCACTCTCAGCCCCACAGCACTTATGTAGCTATCCATAATTAATTTATTTATATCAAGATCTGTTTCTCCCTCTAGACTGTAAGCTCTTTTCGGGCATGGAAAATTTCTACCAAATCTGTTGTATTATACTCTCCCAAGCGCTTAGTTAAGTACTCAGCACACAGCAAGTGTTCAATAAATACCACTGGTTGATTGATTGATTGGTGGCCCTTCTGTCTTATTTTCTTAGTTAAATTCAGCCCAACCAGACCATTATGTTTTATGCATAGACCAGAACTGCACTCAGTATTCTAGGTGTGAGCAGCCCCCAAGTTTTGATCTAGTGGGAAAACTATGTTTTTTGTTAAGTAGACAACATTTCTTAGATTAAGCTGCTTATTACATCTTGAAATGAAACAATCATGCATCGAGGTGTGAGGGGTGGGAGACAGCCCTTTAAGAAAGAACTTAAAAGTTCTCTCTCTAGAATTTGTACTTTTACAGGTCCCATTGCACAGCCTGGGCTTGGATGGGCTTACTAAGCATATTTGGTCTTCTTGTACAAGTCACTTAATGTCTCTGCGATTCTGTTCCCTCATCTGCAAACTGGGGATTCAATACGTGTTCTCCCTCTTATTTAAACTGTGAGCCCCAGGTGGGACCTGATTATCTTGTATCTACCCCAGTGCTTAGTATAGTGCTTGAAATGTAGTAAGCACTTAACTATATCATCATTATTATTATTATTATTTTCAAACCATCCTAGAATGATTTGGAAGGGCTTATTAAACCTTCCTAGAATCCTAAAATGCATGACATTTAACTTTAGGATACATCTGAGGAAAAGAAAGGATTCAATTTTGTAATTGGTTTTAATTTTATGCTCTTCTGCCTAGTTCTGATGCTTCATGAATTTGCAAAGTTCTTACTCGTTAAATGCACACTGCTTGTTTGTTCTTTTTACCTAATTTTCGAATCTGCTTGTTTTTGGGTACAATTTATTTTGAAGCCTTTCTATAGAAAACAATATTTGTGTGCACTCTGTTCTCAGTAACCAACTCCCTGTTTATTTCAACTCTATTGAGAGGAACAGCATGTCCTTAAGTGAGAGAGAGAGAGAAAGAGAGGAAGAGAGAAAAAGTGAGAGGGGAGTGAAGGGGGGTGGGGGACAGGGGAGGCAGAGAGAGAAAGAGAGAGAGCTTGAGAGCTCTTCTGTTTCCATTTCAGGTTTGGGGGTTAAGGTTTTGATTATTTAGTGACAGTGTATACAATATAAGTTTGGAGTGTTCAAGATGGGAAATACTTCATAAAGCTGAAGGGGATACCTCACTTCCAAACAACTTTTGATGTTTTCTGTTTGAATTAAGACTTGGTTAAGATCAAACTAGGCACCTATTCAGGGAATCCTTAAAATCTTTGGCGGGGGGTGAGGAGGGGCGGTGTCAATCAATCAAAATAGAGGGAGCAGCATGGCATAGTGGCTAGAGCCTGGGCCTGGAAGCCAGGAGGTCATAGGTTCTAATCCTGACTCTGCCGCTTGTCTGCTGTGTGACCCTGGGTAAGTCATTTTACTTCTCTGGGCCATAGTTCCCTCATCTGTAAAATGGAGATTGGCCCTGCGAGGCAGGGACTCTTTCCAACATGATTTGTTTGTATCCACCCCAGCGTTTAGCACAGTGCCTAGTAACTAGAACTTACAGTACAGAGTAAGTGCTTAACAAACACCATAAATTTTAGAGGAGCAGCATGGCTCAGTGGAAAGAGCACGGGCTTGGGAGTCAGATATCATGGGTTCGAATCCAGACTCTGCCACTTGACAGCTGTGTGACTGTGGGCAAGTCACTTAACTTCTCTGTGCCTCAGTTACCTCATCTGTAAAATGGGGATTAAGACTGTGAGCCTCACGTGGGACAAACTGATTACCCTGTATCTACCCCAGCACTTAGAACAGTGCTCTGCACCTAGTAAGCGCTTAACAAATACCAACATCGTTATTATGTTATTTTTACTATTAACTGAGTGTTTACTGTGGTATAGCACCATACTAAGTCCCGTGTTAAAATCACCTATTGTAGAGGCGAAAGTATCCCGGTTCTATGACATTTATCCAGTAGCCCTTCCTTCTGAAAGTAATAATAATAATATCTGTATTTGTTAAGCACTTACTATGTGCAGAGCACTGTTCTAAGCGCTGGGGTAGATTCAGGGTAATCAGGTTGTCCCACGTGAGGTTCACAGTTAATCCCCATTTTACAGATGAAGTAACTGAGGCCCAGAGAAGTTGTGACTTGCCCACAGTCACACAGCTGACAAGTGGCAGAGCTGGGATTCGAACCCATGACCTCTGACTCCGAAGCCCAAGTTCTTTCCACTGAGCCACGTAGGCTAGAGTACCAGGAATCCTCATTCAGATATTTAACAGGAAGCATCCCTTCCCTCCAAATTGAGAACTACTGTTGTTAACATTACAGTTACTATTATTACTCTTACAACATGTGGGCAGGGAACATGTCTACCAACTCTGTTTTATTGTATTCCCCAAGCGCTTAGTACAGTTCTTGGCACACAGTAAGCTCTCAATAAACACCACTGAAGATGATGATGACTTCCACTATGCACATTTTGTATCTCAATCAGAAAAGGCAGTACTGGAATTCTTTCCATAATTCTATATTCCCTTGCTATTTTTTTCTGTGGATTAACCATTCTCTTGCCTTGTTAAGGGAGCTGTATCATTTGATGCCTGACTTTCATCAAGAATCACAAGGCAAGCTAAAGGGAATCCTTGCTTCAGCCAAATGTTTGCTCAAAAAGAAGGTGGAGGCAGTAGTCTAGCTGGCCATCTTTGCTTCTCTTCTCTCTGCAGTAGTATTTTCTTTTTACCCTTTTGCTTTTAAGAAGCTCAGGCTCAGGGGTCAGTCTAGGCTGAGGAGCAGTGTGGCCTAGGAAGAGGAGCATGGATGTGGGAATCAGAGCACTTGGGTTCTAATCCTGCCTCCTCCACTTAGCCATTAAGCAACCTTGGGTAAGTAACAACTTCTCTGTGCCTCATTTTCCTCATCTGTAAAAATGAGGAATCAATGCCAGTTCTTCCGCTTCAACCAGGGATTGTGTCTGACCTGATTATTTTGTATCTATCCTAGCACTTCATACAATGTTTAACACATCTTGACTTGTTTTATGATTTCCAGATGTCTCCAACCCATAGAGTTGCCATGGCCACATCTCTCCCAGAATACCCCACCTCCATCTACAATCGTTCTGGTAGTGTGTCCACAGAGTTTTCTTGGTAGAAATACAGAAGTGGTTTACCACTGCCTCCTTCCACGCAGTAAACTTGAGTATCATCCCTCGACTTTCTCCCACACCCCAGCTGCCCAGCACAGGTGAGTTTTGACTTGTAGCAGATTGCCTTCCACTTGCTAGCCACCATCCAAGCTAGGATTGGAATGGATATACCTCTGCTTGACTCTCCCTCCATAGTCGAGACTGGTAGGGTACTGGAAACTCTCCAGGTGCAACTCTAACAGGGATGTTTGACACATAGTAAGCAGTTAACAAATACCACAGTCTTCTGGCTTGAAGAAAATAAACAGATAAGGCCCCTGCTTGCTAGGTACTTAGATGATGAAAGGTGCTGGTTATCACAGAGCAGAAACCAAGAGTAGAATCTGGAATCCCAGAGCTGAGAGGGATCCAAAGGAGTCATGTTATCTATTCCCTCGATGAATGACCAAAGAAACAGTGACCTAGTGATTTGAGCACAGGCCTGGGGATCAGAAGGGCATAGGTTCTAATCCAGCTTCTGCCAACTGTTTGTTGTATGAACTTGAGCAAGTGATTTACCATCTCTCTGCCTCAGTTCCCTCATGTGTAAAATGGGGATTAAGACTGTAAGTCCCATATGGAACATGGACTATGTCCAACCTAATCAACTTTCATCTACCCCAGGACTTAGTACAGTGTTGGGCAAATAGTAAGTGTTTAACAAATAACATAAAATAAAACAAGATTAAAAAATAGCAGGACAAAGTGATTAGTCTAATCGCAGGTCTGCAACCTTCCTCGATGGCCTCTTCCAGTGTATCACCACCCACACAGTCAAGAGATCTTCCAAACATCCAACTGAATTCTCTCCCGCTTTAATTTAAGCTCATGCATCCTCTTGTTTAGCCCTCTGGTCCACAAGGAAAAGAGCTTTCAGAAAAGAGTTCTCAAGTGTCAATCCAGCAAAGTTCACTGTGGCTCAATTCACTTGAAAGCAGAGGAAAGATCAATACCAATGAAAAGCATATTTACTAATATTATTCCTGCACTTTGCTTAAAATAGCTTCCCGAGTCAATCAGTGGAAACACTTTTTTTTTTTTATTTTTGGTTTGAATTTCTGTAGGTTTAAAAGAGACAATTTTCTCTCCCAAACTGGATCATTTGAATTATCTGCTGATAGTTCAAATCTGTAGATAATTTGCTTTACTCACATTTCTAAGAACTAATTACCTGTACATAGAAAATGATGAAATCTCATTATATTTTCTTTTAAAAATCTGACATGCATTTAATTACAGTCGCCAATTATTACTGTTCATGTAGCGTATTCTAGTATTGACCGTCACACGCAGGAATATTTACTGCACAGATGTGTTACTTTAATTAAACAAATGTGATTACACACACATCCTTTTTGATTGGGTTTAAAAGCCCAGAATTTGAAAGTGACGCATTTTCCTTTAGTGGTGTAGGTTGATGTAGAATCTCAGAAAAGAAATGGAAAAATTGTTGGAGGGGCTAGGAGGTGGTGTCCATTGGTTCCTATACCCATTTCCTTTACACATTTACTATTATTATCATCATTATTATTATTGTTATTATTAGTAGTAGTATATTCCTTAAGCACTTACTATGTGTTAAGAACTTTTCTAAGCACTGGGGTAGATTCAATAAGCAGGTTGAATACAGTCCGTCCCTCAGGGGACTCTCGGTCTAAGTAGGGGGGAGAAAAGGCTAGTTAAATCACCATTTTACAAATGAGGAAACTGAGGCTTTTCCATCCTTTTGCAGAGCCAGGCTTAGAACTCAGGTTCTTTGCTACACCACACTTCAATCCACCCAAACGCCTCCTTCAGTGGACCTACATTGATGACAATGAGGATGATAATGGTATTTTGTCAAGTCCTGACTACGTGCCAGGCACTGTTCTAAGTGCTAGGGTAGATGTTGGGCATAGTCCCTATCTCATATAGGGCTCACAGTCCTAATCCCCATTTTACAGATTAGGGAACTGAGACACAGAAAAGTTTAGCTATTTGCCCAAGGTCACTCAGCAGACAAGTGGCAGAGCTGGGAATAGAAGCCAGGTCCTTCTGACTCCCAGGCCCATGCTCTATCCACTAAACCATTGTTTGCCATTGTCAATGCCATCTGTGTGATTTTTCACAAGGTATTATGTGGCAGTAGAGTACTCGGTCTATCCAAAATTTTATTTGGAAGAAAGTCCAGGCCCCAGGCGTCAGAAGGACCTGGGTTCTAATCACAACTCTGCCACTACTCTGCTGTTTAATCTTGGGCAAGTCACTTGGCTTCTCATGCCTCAATTACCTCATCTGTAAAATGGGGATTAAGAATGAGAGTCCCATATGGGGCATGGACTGTGTCCAACTTGATTAGCTTGAATCTACCCTACTGCTTAGTACAAATACCATATAATAAAAAAGAGATGAACACTGTAGGCAGTGAATTTAAATTAGTTTTATGGACAGCCAAATTTTCTGAATAGCTTCTAGAGGTTTATAGAGGTTTCTGTTTTCATCCCTTTCATGGCTTTAAAACATTTGTTAGTCTTCCATGAGTTTCCATACCATAACTATGTCCAATTTCCTAGGAATTCTGCAATGCGAATCATCAGTGTGCATGCTTAAAGATATTCATTTTATTTAAATACTCTGTCATCTCTCTTCACAATTACAGTAGTAGTAGTGTTTATTGAGCACCAACTAAGTTTAATACCCTGTACTAAGTGCCTGGGATAGTGAAACACAAAGAAGTGAAATGTTCCCTGCCCACAGGGAGAAAAAGATTCTAGTTCTTGAATCTCCTTTGCATTTTCTGTTATAATTTTCACTAAAAATGCATGAACATACTGTGTTCTTGTCATTCACTTTCTCCAGAAACAGCATGGCCTAATAGAGAGATCATGGGCCTGGGAGTCAGAAGGACCTGGGTTCTAATCCTAGCTAGGCCACTTGTCTGCTGTGTGACCTGGAGCAAGTCACTTCTACTTCTCTTTGCCTCAGTTACCTCAGCTGTAAAATGGGGTTAAAGACTATGAGCCCCATGTGGAACAGAGACTGTATCCAACCCAATTATCTTGTATCTACCTCAGAGCTTTGTACAGTGCCTGGCACATAGTAAATGCTTATTAAATGCTACAGTTATTATTTTTACTTTCCTTCCCTTGTTAATGAGGAGGCTATGCTTTACTTTCTCAGTGTCTGTTTATGGCCTACCTAAAGTGTAGTTATAATACTATTTATTAAGCACATAGTAAATGCTTAACAAATGCTACAATTATTATTATTATTACTTTCTCTCCCTAGCTAATGAAGGAGCTATGCTTTACTTTCTCAGACTCTGTTTATGACCCACTTGAAGTAGTAATAATGCTTTTTATTAACCACTTAACTGTGTGCAAAGCATTCATTCATTCATCCAATCATTTTTATTGAGTGCTTACAGTATACAGAACACTGTATTAAGTGCTTGGAAAGTACAATTCAGCAATAAAGAGAGACAATCCCTGTCCACACCGGGTTTACAGTCTAGAAGAGAGAAGACAGACATAAAAACAAGTAACTAGGCATCAACATAAATAAATAGAATTTTATATATACATATCAATCAAAATAAGTAAACAGTCATCAATGTAAATAAACAGAATAATAAGTATTTACATATATGCACAGGTGCTGTGGGATGCATGGGTAGAGCAAAGGGAGTGGGTCAGGGCAATGCAGAGGGAGGGGGAGGTGAGGAAAAGGGGGGTTTAGTCTGGGAAGGCCTCTTGGAGGAGGTGAGCCTTCAGTAGGATTTTGAAGGGGGGAAGTGTGATTGTTTGGTGGATTTGGAGAGGGAGGGCATTCTAAGGCAGAGGTGGGATGTGGGCCAGGGGTTGTGCACTGTACTAAGCATTGGGAGAGAATATACAAGTGGGAATTAGACATGGTCCCTGGCCCTAAGGAAGTTAAAAATCTAAAACGATAATGGAGGAGAGGGAACTGGATATAGACACATAAGAAGAGATTAAACAAAACACTGAAATGATATCAGTGACGAGGACAAATCCCCAAACCAAAACAGAGATTGGATTCATAATTTAGCTAGAGGAGAAGAATTTCAGGATCCTCTTGGCTTAGAATCCACAGTCACAACTGCAGCCACGGTGACCTTTACACCCATGACAGAAGGTCAAGAGTCCAAGCTTCCTGGTCTAGTCCTGAAAAGAAGGGCAAAATTCGTGGTCTGGCCAGACTGAGCCCCAAATGGTTGGTCTTAGCAACCTTACCTGAATTAATGGAATCGTGGCCCTTTTTTTGTTTGGCTTTAATGGCATTTGTTAACCACTTACTGTGTGCCGGGTACCGAACTAAGTGCTGGGGTAGGTATAAGCTAATCAGTTTAGACACAGTCAAGAACGCATAGCATTAATCCCCATTTTACAGATGAGGTTACTGAGTCACAGAGAAGTTAAGTAACTTGCCCAAGGACCCACAGCAGACAGGTGGTAGAGCCGGGATTAGCATCCATGTCCTTGCGATTCCTAGGCCTGTAGTTTATCCACTAGGAAATGCTGCTTCTCTGATGCCTTTAAATGGCTCCTGGGTCAACGGTCAACTTATTGACTATCTAATGCTTAAAACTTTTTCTCTTCCTGGATTTGAAAGAAAAATTACATCTTTGCCTTTCTGATTTTACACTTATGAACCTTCTCTATTTCTTGGGATGTGTTTGAGGAACTCTGGACCAACTTCTTGGCTTTTGCAGTGAGTCTCAAAGCAGTGTAGCCTAATGGCTAGAGCATGGGCCTGGCAGCCAGAAGGACCTGGGTTCTAACCCCAGTTTCACCACTTGACTCGTGTGAGATTGGGCATGTCATTTAGCTTTTCTAAACCTCAGTTACCTCATCTTTAAAATGGGAATTAAGACTGTGAGTCCTGTGTGGGACATGGACTCTGTCCAACCTGACCAGCTTGCATTTACCCCAGTGCTTGGCACTTAGCAATCGATTAACAAATACCACTGAAAAAAAAATGCTTCTCCTGTTTGTCCAAATATGGTCCTTCCCTCTTAGTCACTTTAATTTACATACCTCAACTCAGTGGAAACAAGTTCTAATCTTTGACATCAAAGAAACGTTATGTGCCAAGCACAGTATTAAGCATTGTGTAGATTGAAGATTATCAGGCCCCACATTGGGTTTACAACCTAAGTAATAGGCAGAACAGGTATTGGGAAAAACATTTTTGCTTAGTGGAGAATGAACCTGGGACTCAGAAGAACCTGGGTTCTAATCCTGGCTCTGCCACTGTGTGCTGTGGGAACTTGAGCAAGTCACTTAATTTCTCTGTACCTCACTTACCTCATCTGGAAAATGGTGATTAAATCTTCCTTCCACTTAAAACCCTATGTAGGATGTGTCCAACCCAATTACCTTGTGTCTACCCTGGTGTTTCCCCCCTGAGGATCACATCTGGAGAGTTCTCAGTACTCTACCAGTCTTGATTATGGGAGGGAGAGTCAGGCAGAGGTCATTCCATTCCAATCCTAGCTTGGGCAGTGGCTAATCACTGGAAGGCAATCTGCTACAAGTCAAAACTCACCTGTGCTGGGTAGTAGTGGCAATGGGAGAGAATCAAGGGTGGAGACTCATTTTACTGCATAGAAGGAGGCAATGGTAAACCACTTCTATATTTTTACCAAGAAAACTCTATAGATCCACTACCAGAGTGATTTCAGATGGAGGTGGGGTGTTCTGGAAGAGATGTGCCCATGGCATCACTATGGGTCGAAGATTCATTGATTCATTCATTCAATAGTATTTGAGTGCTTACTATGTGCAGATCACTGTACTAAGTGCTTGGAATGTACAATTCGGCAACAGAGACAATCCCTGCCCAATGACGGGCTCACTCGACGGCATAACACAAGACAAGATCCCAGCATTTAATATACTGCCTAGCATATAGTAAGAGCTTAATAATTACCATAAAAAAAGAATTCCCATTCTGCAGATGAGGAAGGTGGGTCACAGGGAAGTAAAATGATTTGGTTAAGTTTATAAAGCTGGTAAGTGGTGGAGCTAGGACTAGAAGCCAGATCCTCTGACTCTCAGATAGATTCTCTTTCCACTAGGCTATGATGCCTCTCATCACATATTTGAGTCGCATCGCAGGACCAATCTTCTCCCTCACTCCCTCTGCATTCTTCCTGCTCTTACACCTGCCTCTCCCTTCTGCTATACTTCTGACTCTCTGCTCTTTGCCGTTGATTTCATATTTTTGTTGGGTAAAATCCGAAGTATGTGGTGAAATGGAGGAAAGGAAGAAAAAAAAGATGGGAAAAGATACATGAAAGCAATTCTTATTCCTCCTTCTGCTACAGTTCTTCCTTTTTCAAAGAGGGAGAAAGAAAGTAAAAAAAAAAAATCAGCTTCCATGTGCAGTTCTGAGGAACAGGAGGAAGATGGAAATAGAGCCAGCCCCTCCCATCTTAACCTCAGAACACTTCTGGCTCACGGAGTACGTGGAGGCTAACCTTCCTATCTCTGTGTGTAAGGGTAAAAGCGACTCAGGCTTCGCCACGTGTACTTTAATTACGGGTTGAACCCGGTGCTTATGGGGAATCGATGTGCGGTTAGCCCACTGTACCTCATTATGTATTCCTTCATTGTTTCCTATGCAAATTAAGTTAATGAGAATTAGGAACATAATGGAGCCCATTCACCGTTCTAGTCGCTGGAAAATGGGTTTGACTACCAATTTTCCATTACAGCTGTTTTGTAATTACCGCGGAACACTGTGCATTCTAATGGAGACGCTGAGCGGCACTGACAGTCTCGGCTTTTTTTATCATAACGCAAAACATAAGCATTTCCATCTGAGTGCCCGAGTTTGGTTTCAGCTAAGAATAATCCCCCTGATTACTGCCAAAACGGTCTGCTTCTACTGGAATCAGTGACCGCCCAGTGCTTGTGGTCGGTTGTCTTACCTGGCCAAAATATCACTTTTAAGGAAAAAAAAAGTCTTTAATGAGACGTAGTGTGCAACGTGCACCCCCCTCCCACCCCCCCCACACGTGTGGGGATGTGTGTGTGATACAAGCATCCCATTGTATGTTATAGTAGCAAAAGGCAGGATAGGGCTAGACTGAAAATCAGGGAGGCTCCTGACAGTTTGAATGCAACAGGGACTGATTTCCTGTACTGAATGCCCTTTATTCTCCTCAGAAAAGAAAAGCGTTATGGACTGAGGGTGTCTGGCCTCCCGACTGCAGTTGTTGGCTTCCACAGTGAGATTCGTACCACAGGCACGGATCTGCCAAATCCTGTGGATGACTCTTTGCTAATTCTGCCTTTGTCCCTGGGGTTTCCGAGCTGGGTGAACCATTGCTTTGGATCAGCCACCTGGTCCAGCAGTGATTTTGAGATACTACTGGTCCTGGGTATATTTTGATATATGTCCTTTTGGAAAAGGATATTTCCAGGGAACTCACTTTCTCGGATTTCTTGGTGGCAAGGCAATCTTTTCTAGTAGATTACTTGGATAGCTCAGGTCTCTTGTAAATATTTTATGGGGGATATTTCTGATGCCTGAAATATCTGGATAATAGAGATCAAGTATTGCTAATTACCCAGATAATTGGCTAGTATACCAGGCTGGACCCTCCCAGCTAAAGGAACTGGAAGACTTGAGCAAGTTATCCCTATAACTCAAACAAAACAAGCTACCACTAGGGTTTTGGGGAAACTAATCAAAACATCTAAGCTCCTTAAAAGCCGGTATTAGATCTACCAATTATATTGTACCCTTCCAAGTTCTTAATATATTGCTATCACAAAATAGGCCCTCAATAAATCCCATCAATTGATCACCCAATTCACCGAGAATTTACTCAATCCTTCACCATGCCCGTGTAGACATGAGCCATGACTGATAGCGATGTTTTATTTTCACAAAATTATTTCACACTGTCATTTTGAGAAAAGCAAAAGCACTTGAGGGATGATACAGGGAAGAACCATCATCCAAAAAAGATGCTTAATAAATCAGAAAATTATTTTGTTTCTTGAACATTTTCATTTTTGAAAATGTTTAATGGAGCAAACACAAGCAAAACATTTGCAGTCATGGACAATGTTTAATTAGTAAGTGAATAAACAACATTGAAACTCAAAAAGTAAAAAAAAACACACCAAAAAACAACCAACTCTCCCTCTATCTCTCTCTTTCCCCTCCCACCCATCCTGCCCCACCCTCCCTCAACCATCCAAGTTGTACAAGTTGTGGTGATTATTTTATTTTTGTCCAAAGTCATCTGGCTAGTTGCCTCAATTCTCCAATTCATTTTGCTAGCCAATCCCTTCCAGAGAGCCATCTTTTCCTGCCAATGGGCCACCTGCCATCCCAGTTCACCCCCTCTGACAACTGATCCAACCTGACTGCGCTTTCCTCCTTAACATTTCATCTCCCTCTACCATGTTCTGGGGGTTCCCTGTCAAATCCTGTCAGCTGGGCCTTTCAGGTAAGCATCTTCTGGGTCCTTCTGACAAGAGAGCCTCTGCTATTTGGATTCAAGTGGCAGGGCAGGGTGAATTTAAACCACAATCCTCTCACCTCTGATCTCTGCCCTCCCTCCTCACCAAGGTCACTCTTAGCTAACCTTAAATCCCCTCAGGTTTCAAAGCTGGGCAGGTGGTGCCTGCCCCATTGCTGTTCAAATGGTTCAATTTGTTCACCCATCTCTGACCCCTCTGCTTTTCACGATTCTAGCACCTGGCAGAGACAACCATTTTTCCTTCTGATAGCTGAAGTGGACAGGCTAACAATGTGTTTGAACTGAGCCACTGACCCCGCCATAAGGGTAGGTGGTCCCATGAATGCTTGCACCATGGAAGCTGCAAACTATCCCGTCTGCGACGAATGAAGGAAGAAAATTTTAGACTATCCCCACAGAACAGACAGCCACTTCAACAGCTATGTCAGAATGCCAAAGCTCAGCTTTGTTTAACTTTGATTCCAAACTCAATGGATTTCTTCACTCTCCCTCAGTCCCATGCCACTGCTTGGCCCACCTGCCTTGTTTCATTTATAAGAATCTGAGCAGACCTCGTTGGTTCATTCCCAGGCTCATTTTCAACCCCTCACCTTGTTTCAACACTTCTTCCTCATGCTGGAGCAGTTGGATCTTTGTTTTTTTTTTCACAGTTCAGGGATTTCCTCAGGAGAAAGAGGAGAAGTGGGATGAATAAGATCTTTGCAGCAAGAAAAGACCTCCCCTCATTTTCAAGCCTGCAGAATTTTAAGGTTTGGGTCAATAAACCAAGGCTAGCAGAAAGAGCACAGGACAGAACACTGGGGAACCTGGGTTCAAATCTTGACCCCACCACTTGCCTGCTATGTGACATTGGGCAAATCCTTTAACTACTCCATTCCTCAGTTTCCTCATGTATAAAATGGGAATTCAGGGCCCTGTGGTCCCCATGTGGATAGGGACTGGATCCACCCCAGGTCCTAGTATTGTGCTTGCCTGACCTTGGTTAGACTTTTCAGTAGTAGTATTGAGTTTGTTGACTCAGTCTGAAACAGGGAAGAGAAGTGGCCATGTCAGAAGCAAAGAAGTCACTGCGGAGTCAGCCAGTTCTCCACCAAAAGGCCCAGCACCCACAGTGCACCTCCGATCCGCTCTGCTCTGATGGAAGTGTAATTGAAATGCAGCAACCAAAGGTCAAAACCATGTAAAATTTAAAGGCCATTTTTATTATTTGACATGGAACAAATTGTAACTTTATATTGCTTTTAGATGCAATTTCGTCAGACGGAATTAGATTAAGCTCCAGTAAAGCACCTCCTTTAAAGGTTTGAGATTAAATATGAGATCGTAATGTGGGACTCCGGTTTCCCCAGTAAATGTCCAAGAAAATATTTGGCGGGAAGCACGGCTGTCTGATTTGCATTAATACAAACAAGGTTTTTTTTGCCTAGCCGATTAGCATATTCAGATGGACTGCCGGCTCCATGCCTTTAAAATAGATTCTGATTACAAATGCGACGTATAACATTTATAATGAGAGTCTTTGAAGCATTAGGCTGGCCATGGATTACATATGGTGTGGAGGCTGAGGGATAGCCTCTCCAAACTGAATGTAGGAGACGATGGCCTTCCCAAAAGGTTGTGGTTTGGGGCATATTCATTCATTCAATACTATTTATTGAGTGCTTACTATGTGCAGAGCACTGTACTAAGCGCTTGGAATGTACAAATCGGTAACAGAGACAGTCCCTGTCCATATCTGAACATTAATCCATCAATCCAACAGTGGTGTTTATTAAATGCTTATTAGGTGCAGAACCCTATAGTAAGCACTTCAGAAAGTAAAATGTAATAGAGTTAAGCTATGCAATCCTTGTCCACAAGGAGTTTACAGTTTACAGGGCCCTAAGAGGAGGAACGTTGCCTAATGGATAGAGGACGAGACTGGGAGTGAGAAGGACCTGGTTTCTAATGTCAGCTCCACCACTTGTCTGCTGGGTAACTTCGGAAAAGTCACTTAACTTTTCTGGGCCTCAGTTATCTCATCTGTAAAATGGGGATTATTACTGTGAATCCCATGTGATACATCAGCCAATCAATCCATCATATATTTTGAGCACTTACTGTGTACGGAGCACTGTACTGGATGTGGACTGTGTACAACCTGATTACTTTTTATCTACCTCAGTGCTTAGAACAGTGTCTGGTGCATAGTCAGTGCTTAGCAAATACCATTAAAATAATGGCCCTTCCAGCCTTGGATTAAGTGTTCCACCATCACAGTAGAATTCTTGGAAGAACAATGGGATGATGGTGGTTCCTGGGATATCTTTGGATGCATGGATCAGGATTCATGTTCTTGAAGACTCCTGAAAGCCTATCCCTCAACAGATGCAAAAGCTTAGGGTGAGAAAGTGTTTTCCTAAGGGTTATGTGGGGGTGGTAAGGAAGGGAGGGCAGCTTGTTTCTGTAGAAAGAGTCCTGGATGGCAAACTGTGAGCCCTGGGTCTGAGTCCCAGTTCTAACTCTGGACTCATGCTGGGACCTTCTGTCCATTATTTCACAGCCTTCCTGTGCACCACTTACCTGGGCTATAAAGTTGGAATAATAATCCCCTCTGCTGCTCTCCCCCTTTCCCTGTCTACTTTTTCTTTTTTAGTGGTATTTATTAAGCACTTACTATGTGCCAGGCTAGGGTAGATACAAGATAATCATGTTGGACATAGTCCCTGCCCCACATGGGCTCACAAATGATATAACTGAGGCACAGAGAAGTTCACTCACTTGCCCATGGTCTCACACAACAGAGAAATGGCAGGGCTGGGATTGGAACCCAGGCCCTTTGACTCCCAGACCCATGCTCCTTCCACTAAGGTATTCGTTAAGCATTTACTCTGAGCCAAGCACTGTTCTAAGAGCTGGGGCAGATATAAGGTAATCAGTTTGTCCCACATAGGGCTCACAGTCTTAATCCTCATTTTACAAATGAGGTAACTGAGCCACAGAGAAGCTAAGTGACTTGCCCAAAGTCACACAGCTAATAAGCGGCAGAACTGGGATTAGAATCCACAACCTCTGACTTCCAAGCCTGTGCTTTTTCCACTAAGCCATGTCACTTCATGGGAGCATACTAGGCATGCTACTTTTCTACTTGAAAGGAATGATGCACTGCTTTGTGTTGAGATTGGCTGTACTATTTCATAAAGGGATGTCCCCAGTTAAAGAATCAGGTATCTACCAGCTGTTTGCACTGACACCTTGGGGGCAGTGGATTCCACCCAAGGACAGCTGGGTCTCTGTTTACACCCTATCAGAGGCACGTTCCTGAGAAAGCTTGCCTGAACTTTCCCCAAGCCAGCAGAACTATTCCAATAATGCAAAGCCACCCTATGCTGTCTTCAGGAAAGAGGCTGTCAGGAAGCTCTCAGGAAATCTGCTTTGAGTCCCAGAAGGGAGAAACAACAAGAGCAGCAAACCCCCAAGGTAATGAGAAGAGAGTAGCTCTGGGACTGGAGTAGGAGTGATCTTTCAACTCTTCTGTAGTAGTTATAATAGTATTTACTAAGCACTTACCATGGGCAGAACATTGTACTAAATGCTGGGAAAGAGCATACAAGTGGGAATTTGATCTGGATCCCATCTCTCAAAGGGCTCATAATCTACCGTTGCTATTGTGTTTGTCCAAGTGCTTCATCCCATACTCTGTATTTGAGAAGCAGCATGGTCTAATGGAAAGATCATGATTCCAGGAGTCAGAGGACCTGGGTTCTAATCCAGACTCTGTCATTTGTCTGCTGTGTGACCCTTGGCAAGTCATTTCACTTCTCTCTGTTTCAGTTCCCTCATGTGTAAAATGGGGATTAAGGCTGTGAGTCCCAGGTGAGGCAGGGATCATGTCCAACCTGACAATCTTGTATCTACCCCAGCGCTTAGTGGAGTGCTTGGCAGATAGTAAGCACTTCACAAATATAGGTAAAAAAGTAAGTACTCAGTATATACACTGATTTATTCAAAAGACTACTTCAGCAGAGGAAGAGAAGTTGGAAAGTGAATGTGAACTTTTGGAGGCAAGGCTGGGTTTCCCTACAGTAGAGAGAAATTGTTTCCCAATCAAGTTCTCCTGACTTTACCTTTTTTTTCATTCAATCATATTTATTGAGTGCTTACTATGTGCAGAGCACTAGTACTAAGCACTGAGCATTGTACTACGTGCTTCTTGTCCTGGATCATCATCTCCCACATGAGGATTGGCAGAGCTTTGAACCAAGTGCTTCAGGGCAACCAGAAGATGCAAAGGATACCATAATTGCCCTTAAGGGCTTTACCTTCTAATGGGGAAGATAAACAGGCTTGACTATGGAGAAGCAACATGGCTTAGTGGAAAGAGCATGGGCCTAGGAGTTGGAGGATCTGGGTTCTGATCCTGGCTCTACCATTTACCTGCTGTGGGACCTCTCCCAAATTCTTAATCCATTGTTTGTTTGGCACACAGTATATGCTTAATTAAATACGAATGAATGAGTGAAAGTGGGTGGGGAAACGTGTCCTTTAATTCTGTTGTAATGTGCTTTCCCATGCACTTAGTACAGTGTTCTGCACATAGTTAGCACTTAATAAATGCAATTGATGGACTGATTGATCTGTCTTTTCCTCTCTACCACGCTGATCCAAGCATATATCCAGGGCTTAGAACAGTGCTTAGCACATAGTAAGCCCTTAACAAATACCATAATCATTTTATAGTATCCTGACTTGCCTGCTACATCAGCTCCTTCAGTGATCTCTCTGATTCCTATCTCTCTCCTTTGACGTCCAAACTTCACTCTCCTGCCTGGATCATTTTCTTAAAAAATGTTCAGTGCCTGCTCACCACCCTACATCTTCTGGGGCTCCGCTCAACTCCTCTCACCCCTTCTCACTCCAGTAGACAGCTCCAGCACTGGGTGTAAACTGCTGCCTGTCTCCATCTTCTGATCTCTGCAGAAGATCCAGCCTCTACTCCCGCCACCCCCACCCCTCCCGCATCTCAATCTCCCCTGGGGCTACATTCCACCCTCTGCCATAATGCAGGAGGTGCCAGGTAAGCCAGGGTTGGGATGGCATGGCAACTGGCCATATAGGATGCAGGAATTGGAAGATTCCCCCTTTATCAACGGGGTTTTTCTAGGTTCAAAATTTGCCACCAGGGGGTTTGGCTTCTCCGCCCAATGGGAAGGGCCAGGGTGCTAAGTCAGATCAAATCAATCAACAGAAAGGAAAACAAAGTTTTTTTGGACCATAAAGAGTTTAAACGGTCAGCAACTCCTTCTGTACTAGGGACCCAGTGGAGCAGCCGGTTTAAGATACCTCTCCCTATGGTGAAATCCAAGGCTTAGTGGTTTCTGCCAAGTGAGAAGCAGGTCACCCTCATCCTCTCCCTCCAAAGGGCAAGATCTATGGAGATTTGTCTAGAGGTCTAGGTCTGGGAAACAGTGGGTTTGCTGTTATTTGAAAGGCGATACTTGATTCTCTTCCTTTTGTTTTAAAAAAATAGTTTTTATCATATGTTAAGTGCTGGGGTAAATTCCAGATATTCACACGCTTTTCTGGAATGGGGTTCGGTGGGATGCAGAGAGGTTTTGTGTGTGTGTTTGTGTGTGTGTGTGTGTGTGTTGTTGGGGGGGAGGTTTTGTCATTCAAGTTGGGGTGGGGGGAGGGGTGGTCATGGAGAAATGAAGGATTGTCGTATGTCCTCAGTTGTGAGTCCTTCCTAATGACAATAATAATTTTAATGGTATTTTTTGTGTTTATTCTGTGTCAAACATTGTTTTAAGTGCTGAGGTAGGTACACGTTAATTAGGTTGGACAGAGTTACTGTCCCACATGGTTCACGGTCTAAGTAGAAAGGAGAACAGGCATTGAATCCGCATTTTACAGTTTGGGAAACTGAGGCATGGAGAGGTTAAGTGACTTGCCCAAAGTCACACAGCTGGTGAATGACAGAGCAGGGTTTAAAAGTCAGGTCCTCCAATTCCTAGGACCATGCTCTTTCCATCAGGCCCTGCTGCTTTCCCTATTTGTGACATTCGTTAAGTGCTTACTATGTGCCAAGCAATGTAATAAGCCCTGGGGTAAATACAAGAAATTCAGGTCCCACAAGGGGCTCAGAGTCTAAATAGGAGAGAGAACAGGTACTGAATCCTCATTTTTCAGATGAGGGAGGTGAGGCACAGTGAAACTAAGTGACTTGTCCAGGGTCACACAGCCGGGATTAGAACCCAGGTCCTCTGACTCCCAGGCTCCTGCTTTTTCCACTAGGCCATGCTGCTTCCTTGGGCAGCTGACAGTCCCCAGCTGTATTCACAAACGTCCCCCATTTTTCATTAATCACATCCCCACTCTGCAGAAATTTTAGTTTAAAAAAAAACACCCAAAAAACAAACAAAAAACCCCCCATAAACTCAGGGGAAATAAAATGATTCCCAGTCAGAAGGGAAAATTACTGAAACAGCAGCAGGAAGATTTAGGTTAGTCATAAGAAAGGACTTTCTGACCATATTAAACACTGGAGTAAGACAGAGAGGGAAGCTGACCAGAGCCTTTAAATTATAGACAAAATCACTCTCTGGACAGGAAGATTTTGATATCACTTAGAGGTCTGGGAATGGGCACAGTCAACTCTCCAGGTCTTTTTAACAATAATAATAATAATAATGTTGGTATTTGTTAAGCGCTTACTATGTGCAGAGCACTGTTCTAAGCACTGGGGAAGATACAGGATAATCAGGTTGTCCCACGTACGGCTTACAGTGAATCCCCATTTTACAGATGAGGTAATTGAGGCACAGAGAAGTGAAGTGACTTGCCCACAGTCACACAGCTGGCAAATGGCAGAACCCAAGACCTCTGACTCCCAAGCCCGGGCTCTTTCCACTGAGCCACGCTGCTTCTGGAAAAAGTATCGCCGAGGATTAATATTGAGTGTAATTGTGAGCGAACCAGAGGTGTACCTTTTATCAAAGCTAACTTTCCTGAGACCTATGATTTAATCCCAATGACGCAAGCGTCCCTCTCTCTACATCCCCTTTCCAACATCTGCATAGCCCCTGACCCAAAAGGTCACACCTCCACGTTCCTCCTCAGGCCATGAGTCCATCCACCTGAATCGTCCTAGACTCATCGAATAATCGTAATTGTTTTCCTGGGTCGGCTAGGGAGATGTAGCCCTCCCTACCTCCCCCGCCACGCCCTGATCCGAGGCAGATGGTTGCCAGTTATCAAGAATCTACTCCCCCTGTATTTTATCCAACCCCTAAGACTCCAGGCCTGTGGTTCTACAGCAGGAAAGGGCTCAGACTATTCTGAACCCTTTTGCAAGAGGCCATCCTGGGAAGCAGCAGCGACTTATCTTCTCAGAACTAGCCACTAGGGGGCGGTGGTGCACACAGACACACACACACTCTGCAGCCACGAAAGGTCAGCTCCCGAGCAATAGGAAGACATCCAGCAGCGGGGCTAGTGTGGGGACATCTGAGGGCTTGTCTGTGGACATCTGACCCCTGGTTCGGGTCCTACTAGCCACACAGAGATAGAGGGAGAGAGCGGATTGGCTCTTTCCCATAAATCAGGTTACCCGCATTGACAAATCATCCTTTTTCCCCCCTGCCGCCTCACCACAATCCCAAGGGTTTTGGGTTTTGTTTTTTATGGTGTTCGTTAAGCGCTTATTAGGTGCCAGGCACTGTACTAAGCGCTGGGGAAGATGCAACGGAATCGGGGTGGACAGAGTCCCTGCCCCGCATGAGGTTCACCTTCTTGAGTCCCCTTTTACAGATGAGATAACTGAGGCACAGGGGAAGTTAAGTGACTTGACCTAGGTCCCACGGCAGACAAGTGGCAGACAAAGTCCGTGCTCTTTCCACTGGGCTATGCTAGTCTCAAGTGACTCGTTTACCCCTACCCCAATTTATGGCTGGGGCCCAAAAAAGTGAGCCACTGCTTCATCATCATCATCACCATCAGTGGTATCTATTGAGCACTTACTATGTGAAGAGCACTCTGTGGATACACTACACTCCCTGCTCATCACCCCACATGAAAAAAGTGAAGCTTAAAGTCTAGAGGGGAAGATGGACATTAATATAAATAAATGATTTTGGATATGTAATTTAAAGACAAGTATGTAAGATCTGTGGGGTTGAGGGTTGGGCTAATATCATATGTGCAAGGTCAGAGGCACACTTGAAACAGTAGATTTTTCACTATCATGATGATATCCTTTCACTCTCAGGGCAGGTAAATTCTTCAGTTTAAATGGTCCTGGGCATTCATTCAGTAGCACTCTCCCACAGACAGTAAAGTGGGGAACTGAGACACTTCTCTTGAAATGTCCAGCCCTGCCCCCGCTGTCTAACCTGCTTTAGAGGAAAAAAAAAAAGTGGGTTTTGTCAGTTCTGAAATATTTAGATTGTTCGTCTCTGCAGTTCTTGACCTCCTGAAATGTTTCAGACTCCCATTTCCTTGGCTTGGGCAGATAATATTAACTAGTTAACAGTTAATAATTAACAATTAACACAATTAACAGCCAGACATTGGAATAGACATTAGATAATCAGATCAATCACAGTCCCTGCAAGCAACTATTTTATTCCCATTTTACAGATGAGGAAATGAGGCACAGGGCAGTTAAGTGATTTTCCCAAGGCCGCACAGCAAACAAGTGGCTATGATAGGAATAGAACCTAAGTCTTCTAATTCCCAGACACATGCTCTTTCCACTGAACCACACTGCTTTCCCTAAAGTAAGTGATTTCTGGTCACTTTAATCACCTTCTCCTTCCCTTTCAGAATTTGGAGAGTGGAGGTAGCTGTAGTTTCTTGGAAATCTGAGATACCCATGTAATCAGTCCTGCAATGATGTTTTTTTGGTACAGTGGAAAGAGAACTGTTCTGTTAATCTGAAGACCAGGCCTCTAGCCCTGGTCCTGTCTGCTGGGACTGTTCCATCAGCGGTGAAGTTTCCAGATGGATGAGAAGCAACATGGTGTAGTGGATAGATCTCGGGCATGAGAGTCAGAAGGTCATGGGTTCTAATCCTGACTCTGCCACGTGTTTCCTGTGTGACCTTGGGCAAATCACTTTACTTCTCTGTGCCTCAGTTGTTTTATGTTGTTGAATTCTTTCCAACCATAGAGACACCATGGACACATCTCTCCCAGAATGCCCCACCTCCATCTGCAACTGTTCTGGTAGTGTATCCATAGGGTTTTACCTCATCTGTAAAGGGAGATCGAGACCGTGGGACAGAAACTGGGTCCAACCTGCTTTTCTTGTATCCACCCCAGCACTTAGTACAGTGTGAGGCACATAGTAAGTGCTTAACAAATACCATAATTAATTAATTAATTTATCTCTAAAATGTGGGACATAGAAGGTGTCCAACCTGATTTACTTGTATCCAATCCAGCACTTAGTACAGTGCTTGCCACAGAGTCAGCAGTCAACAAATACTATTAGGAAAAAAAATCTGTCCTTCATCGAGTCCTATGTCTTCCTCAGTCCTCACGCTTCTCCAACCATCTGGTTGTTTTCCAGGGTCTGTCTCTTCTCTTCGCAGTAATCTATGCACCTCAGAGCTCTGATTCAGCCTCCTTTCCATTTTTCCCACTCCCTTCTGCACCTTTCTGACTTGTTCCCTTTATTCACTGCCCTTCGCCCCACAGCATTTATGTACATTTCTGTAATTTATTTATTTATATTAATGTCTGTCTCCCGCTCTATACTGTGAGCTCATGTGGGCAGGGAATATGTCTGCTTATTGTTATACTGCACTCTTCCAAGTGCTTAGTACAGGGCTCTGCACACAGTAAGTGTTCCATAATTGTGATTGAATGAATGAATCAATCTCTTTGCACTCCCTTGACTTTCTCCCTTCCAAATCTCTTTTTAATCTGTTGCATTTAGGCTTCCTCTCCTCTATACTCCCAAATCCAGAGCCTGCCAGGGAGATGGGTCCTACTCTATCCCAAGCCATCGCTTTGTGGTCCCGCCTGGACCCTCAGGAGGCCTCTTCCTCTTCTATCCTTCCTTCTGTGGTTAGAGGGTGGTCTCCAGGTTGCAAAAGACCCCCACTGGTTTCAGGGTCAGCTGTTGGTGGAGGGCACTGTTGTTTGCATCAAAATTAACCTTTACACAGCTCAAACCTCAGCAGTCCCCATTTTCTCTTTTACAGGCCCAAAAAACGAACTCTTGCTTTCCATTTCCTGTAATTTATTTTAGTGTCCATCTCCTCCAATCAATAAGAGTATTTACTGAGCTTTTATTGGGGGCAGAGCACTGTACTAAGAGGTTGGGAAAGTACAATACAACAGAGTTGATAGAACCAATCTCTGCCCATTTTAAGGTGGAGACTGTAAATAATCTTGAGAACAAGGGATCAAGTCTACTAACTCTGGTGTACCCTATGAAGTGCTAAGTACAGGGTTCTGCACAGAGTAAGTGCTCACACACTACAACTAGCTGATAAATTGATTGAACTATCATTTATGCTAAAGGAAAAGGGTCAGGCAACACCTGGTTAATTGAAATTAGTGGAAAATCCAAAAGCAAAAAAAATCCCTTCACTGTAGCCAATGGGTTCAGTCTCCAAACCCATCAAAACTCTATTAATGGGAAGTAGCATGGGTTAGTGGATAGAGTACCAGTCTGATAGTCAAAAGGAGCTGGGTTCTAATCATGGCTCCGCCACTTGTCTGCTGTGTGACCTTTGGCAAGTCACTTCACTTCTGTGGGCCTTAGGTACCTCATCTATAAAATGGAGATTAAGACTGCGAGCCCCATGTGGGACATGGACTGTGACCAATCTGGTTACCTTATATTTACTCCAGCCCCTGGTAGAGTGCATGGTACAAAGTAAGTGCTTAACAAATACCATTTTTTTAAAAAAAAGCACCACCATACCTAAGGAGTAAAAATAATTGAGTTTCACTAGTCTTTCCTGTCCTCTGTCACCTTGCTAGGGCAGGAGGGAGAAGAAAGAGAAGCTAACAATCTAAGTAATTCTCATCCTGAAATAATTGATCCTTGTTCATTTGAGCACTAGATTAATTCTTTCACTCCCCAAAATCTCCTTTCTTCATGTGCCTATTGTCAACTCTTCTCTACTTTTGAGCTGCCCTTTAACCTTCTACCAACCATCTGAACCTCCATCTCCTCAATACCTTGCAATGATCTGGGCCTTGCAAATTCCTTTTTGATTCTTTGTTTAAATGTTCTGATTTGGTATTCTTCCCCATTCTGAATCAATGAGTTGAAATCAGCCAGGGGAGAAACTCACAAGTGCCTAGGTAGGAAGGGAAGTCCACATCAGTGTAGTAGGGGAGGATCGCTCATGGAAAAGTCACTTTTTGAAATCTTTTATAGAACTGAAGACTCTGGAGTGGCCATTTTTTATGGTATTTGTTAGTTCCTTACAATGTGCCAGGTACGCCCGTTGTTGGGTAGAGCTTGTTTCTAATTTTGCCGAATTGTACTTTCCTAGCACTTAGTACAGTGATCTGCATTCACTAAGCACTCAATTCATATGAATGAATGAATAAATAATAATAATAGTGATGGTGTTTGTTAAGCACTTATTATATGCCAGGTACTGTACTAAGTGTTGGGGTGGATAAAAGCAAATCGGGTTGGACACAGCCCCTGTCCCTTGTGCTGCTCACAGTCTCAATTCCCATTTTACAGATGAGGTAACAGGCACAGAGAAGCTAAGTGACTTGTTCAAAGTCCCACAGCAAGTAATTTGCAGGCCTGGAATTAGAACTCAGATCCTCTGACTCCCAGCCCTGTTCTCCTTCTACTAAACCACAGTGTTTCCCATCCATCTAGGGAAAGATGAGTTGGGGGGAGCCCAGGGAGGGAAACTGTCTATGTCCTTCAGCAGAGAGCAAGAGGCAGGCGTGGTGCAACACTCTGCCTGAGTAGCGATGGCTGTCTACATTGGACAAACAGGTGCCTTGCTTAATACACTAATTCCCCTTTGCCCTCATCCACTGTTTTGGACCTGGGACCGAACTCACCTCTGCCTGGATAAAATGAGTTCTGCTTCCAGGGGCTAGGGACACTTAGGATCAGCTGTAGAAACCATCCAGGAAGTGAACACACCTCCATAGCCAGGTCCTCACTATCCCTCCTTGGGAGAAAGAAGTAAGGAGACACCCCACATTTTGAGACTTCACTAACGTTTTTGAAACTGGCCACTCATTTATCCTGTACCTGGTCAGGATCCTGCTTTCTACCTCCACAACAGAAATGATCCACAGCCTCTGCGTCTTTTCAGTCTGGACAGAGTGGTTCCTATTGCACAGATTCATTGTACTCTACCTGCGTTCACATCCCCAGATTAAAAAGGTAAATCCTTTTGTTTCCAAAGTGTCTGTGACCTGTATAGCATGAAAGGGGGATTCCATTCCAGATTCAGCTGCTTCTCGTATATTTGTGTCCACAGGTACAAGGATTTGAGGCTTTCAGTAGGGGTGTCTGGTTCAGGCAAATGCCAGACCATCTGATTCCTGAGGCCAGGTGGAAGGAAGAAAAAAGAGGAAAAATCAAGGCAAACCAGCAACTTTCCTTAATGTCAGGGCCTGCATCCAACTCCACTGGAGATCCAGCTTTAATCCGCCAGTACTAAAATGCACCCCACTGGCTTTATTGCTATATTATACACAGGTAGCTGATTATTGCCTTATAAATAACAGGCTTTGCTTGCCTCATATTTTACAAGATTATGATGTAATGTCAGGAGCAGCCTGGCGGTAATGTTTTGGGGGAAGGAGATGGGGGTGTGGGGCTGGGGGCCCATCTGGAAAGAACCCCCCCCCCCCCACCCATTTACAGTCCTACCCACCGGCCTCTTCAGCTCTCCTTCTTCACCCCAGACCTGCAGTGATGCTCAAAGCTCACTGGGCCGTTGAGATCTGACATCTCATCAGAACAGCAGCCATTCGATTCACATTTTCTGCATTTCTGAGTCATTGTAACATTCACCTTTTCTCTTCCGAGAGATTGCCTTCCCAGCGTTCAATGTAAATGCCGCTCTCAAGGGGTCCTCTGGAAGAGAGAAAAGGGTGACAAGCAGACAATCCCCTGGGTAAAATTCCATTTGCCTCATCTCTGACCAAGTCTTATGCGCTTATGTCCTTCAGAGAGCTGCCTGTGTGCTCTATGCCCAAGCAGAAGGGGTTAAAATGCAGTGGGGATGTGTCATCAATAGGATATTTAAGATTCCTGCATTGGCCAATGTCTTCTTCTGCTCTCTCTGGCTTGGATTGAAGGAAGACTACCAAATGGAGGGAAAATCTGGCCCAGTTCCTTCCTTCTCCCCTGATATTTCTTCTCCTGGAATGGATCCTTGTCTCACAGTTAGGGCAGCCCACATTAAAAGTACAGTGTTGAAAAAATGAAAAATCGGTAGGAATGTTAGGAAGGAGGGAAGACAAGTCCTAAGAGGAAAGTGAAAAGGAAGCGGGAGTGTTTAATCTGAGGAAGGGAAGGTCCAGGGAGAGACCGGATCACTTGCTGATAAGGCCATGAGAGGTTTTTACGAGGACAACTCTGACTAGCTGTTCTTCACTTCCACTGAGGGCCGAACAAGAGGAAGTTGATTATTGCTATTGTTCTTGTCTGTCCGTCTCCCCCGATGAGACTGTAAACTCGTCAAAGGGCAGGGACTGTTTCTATCTGTTACTGATTTGTGCATTCCAAGCGCTTAGTATAGTGCTCTGCACATAGTAAGCGCTCAATAAATACTATTGAATGAATGAATGAATAAATTACAGCAGGGTAGGGTTGGGTTAAGAATAAGGAAGAACTTCTCAAGTAATGAGGGAATAAAATGTTGAGACTATCAACAGTGTGTGTGACACAGAGAGAGAGAGAAACAGTGTGTGTGTATGTGTGTATGAAATCTCCATTCCTGGAGAGCAGAAAGACTCCTGATCTGAATGGCTTCATCAGGTATAATCCTGAAGGCAGGGGCCTGAACCAAATGACCCCTAAAGGTTCCTTCCAACCCAATTATATTCTACGTCATCAATGAGGTCTCTAACCTGTGTCTCCATTGTAAGTTTTGGCCTTGTTCTTCCTTCCTGCTCCCATATAAAGTAATGTGGCCAAGATGTGGTGTTAGCCAAGAGCAACAACCTGGATGTAGAATGAAGCAGGAGGGAGAATCTTTAATTATTTTATTTCCTTTTTCTGAGAGAGAACTTGATTCAGCAACAAAACCTCTCAGAGCTGCTGATCACTGAGAGAGGGTGGTTTAGGGAAGGCTGATCTTTTTCTCACTTTTTTATGATATTTTATAATATTTGATATTTTATGATATTTGATGTGTAAGTCACTGTACTAAGCACTGGGATAGAGTTGAGCAAATCAAATTGGACACAGTCCATGTCCCACATGGGGCTCACAGTTTTAATACCCATTTTACAGATAAGGAAATCGAGGCACAGAGAAGTTAAGTGACTTGCCCCAGGTCACAAAGGAGACATGTGGCAGAATCCAGATCCTCGGACACCCAAGATCAAGCTCTTTCCACTATACAACACTGTTTCTCCTTTCTTTTTTTGGTATGGTCAGGGTCAGGTTGGATTGTGTCAGCCCCAGTGTCTAGCACATTGCTTGGCCCAGAGTAGGCACTTAAGTATTGCTGTTACTGCTATTATTATCGTAACTAATTCTATTTCCTTCTGATGAACTAAGGAGCAGTTTCCTGAAATGTCAGTCAAATCTCAACTCTCCCAGTACTCTGAGTTTAAGATGCTGTCAATCTAATCCTTCTCTTCATCATCCTCTTCATTATCATGCTCATTTTTCAACAGAATCATTGCCAACAGCATCTTCATTGTTTTCATCGCCATATGTTTCATCAGCAGTGGCAATACTTATTGAGCACCTTTTTGTGACCAGAGCACTTTAACAGATGCTCAGAGAATATACAGCAAATGTGTAGGACTGAGTCATCCCCTTAAGGAATCTAATGGCACAGACTGGCAGAAGGGGCCAAAGATCTTACACTGGATAAGTTCTGTCCACTCCACACAATACAAATCATTCTTGCCTTATAACCTCAAGCCTAACCATCCCTCCCTTGACCACCTCTGTCTTCTCTTCCCATCCTGCACCTACCCAGGACCAGGGAATATATGCATCCATAGGTGAGGTATTGTAGGATTGTACCAATCCTGTAGGAGGATTGGGTGGACCAGCAAAGAAAGACACATTTTATTCCATTCTTAGGGTCACTGCTTGCTTTTCTTTGGCTCTACTGCCTGAGTTGAAAAAGCAGAGGTGGCCAATCCAACTCCTGTCCAGTGCTAAAATCCTTACCAGGTCCAGTTCTGCGGATGGACTCATGCCTCCCCAACAGTATGGAACTCCTTCATTCCTCAAATCCACCAAACCTCAACCCTGGTCTCCTTCAAAGCCCTCTGAAAAAGTATCTTCTACCAAAAAACCTTCCCTAATTAATCTCCCCACTTTCCTGGTCATGTCACACCATCAGTCACCTTAGCGCTTTACATGTAAGTCTGCCTATTCATCTCTTATCTATTCATTTGTTTGTTTGCTTACTTTATCCATTGTCATTTGCATCTTTGCACTTACTCTTTTACCTCTTGGGTGGTATCAATTTCAGCTCCTCCAGAGCAGGTACTGTGACTTTTTCTTCTCATGCTGGAGAAGAGATCTTGGGGCTCATCCTGGGAGGGCTGAAAAGAGGAAAATCAGGTTTCTGGCCTGAGCAACTGGGAGCTGGGAACAGAGTTTCCTGATGCCAGACCAGAGGAGAGCCTATCTAGAGAGCCTCCCTAGCCAGAATTCTCACTTTATCTATGCTCCCAACTCTGTCTGGTCTCTGTTTCCCAGAGAGGACTGTCAAGAGGGTAACCCATCACTTGTACTTGAAGGAAAGACTCCCCATCTCTCTGCTGATATCAGGGCAGATGAAGCTAGACTGCAGATAGTATCTCACCATCTCAAAGCTCACATTTGGCCCCCTTCCCTGCTAAGCCCTCCTCTGCTTTACTGGAGCCAAACCTAGAAGAGTTAGAGCCCTGCGATTTAGTAGTCAGATCAGATTGTTCAGTGGCCAGTGGTGACCTGGCGTCTGCAGAGTCTGCAACTGGCTAAGGAGCTCAGGAGCAATTAAAGATGCACGGGGAAAAAAATGAGGCAGCTTAGAACTGTGTAAGAGAGGAAAGGCATTCTGGGATAAGGCTGGGAGTTAAAAAGACAGCGGTGGAGGCAGAAATCAGGCCGTTAACCCTGCAATGCTGAGTAAACAGCTTGTTTACGCTCTCTTTCCCTCTTTTGGTCCTCTTTCCTTTCTTTCCCCCTCCTCCTCCTTCTCCAAGCTTTTGTAGCCAACATCATCCCTGTCTCTCACTCCCTCTCTCTCTGTTTATTACCAGCATAACAGGGGGCAGTCAGCCTTTAAACCGTCCACACTTGAACAACTGGTTTTGCCACAAAGAATGGAGGTTGGGGGGAGAAGACATTCGGTAATAGAACTCTAATGGAGCGGCTGAGTCAGCAAACAGCTGGAGTGCTGTTTTATAAAAAAAAGGCAGGGATCATAACCGTGCGTTTGTCGGGTGGGAGGGGGAGGATGGTCATTTCAGTGGCAATGCAGAGCAGTGCTGAATGGGCAGGATGGTGGTGATGGATTCTGTTGTGCCTCTGAAAGAAACTGGCACAGGATCAGCAGCAGAGCGAGAGTCCTTGGACTGATGGGGAGCAGAGAAAGGCTCCCAGGGAGGCCTCCGGGACTGATAACCTTTGGTATGAATGTGTATTTGAAAGTGGATCTAACAGTCCCATGAATCCAGGTGGGCACCCCGAGACAGCAGGAGAGAGGCAGTAGGGATGGCTTGGGCAGACCTCGGAGACGATGCCACGAAGATGGTGCGGCCAGAAGACCCATCCTCCTTTTGCCAGATATAACTCACCATAAGGAAGACCTTGCTTCCTCCTGGAGGTTATAAAACAGTGGAACAGGAAAGATAATAATAACAACTGTGGCATTTGTTAAGCACTTCATATTTGCCAGACACTATACTGAGTGTTGGGATGGACACAAGCAAATTGGATTGCTACAGTCCCTGTCCCACATGGGGGTCACAGTCTTAATCCTCACATTACAGATGAGGTAACTGAGTCCCAAGAAGTGAAGTGACTTGCCCAAGTTCACACAGCAGTCAAGTGGTGGATCTGAGTTGAGAACCCAGGTTCTTCTGACTCCCAGGCCCATGCTCTACCCTCTAGTTCATGCTGCTTCAAAGATGTAGAATGTAGTCATCGCATCAGCCAATGTGAAAGATGTGGAGTAGCCCTCCTGGAAATCTTCTGGGAAACAGTAGATACTATGACCACTAATAACAATGACAATAATAATAATAACTACATTAATAACTAGAATTTAGACATTTGGTAAGCACTTACTAAGAGTCAAGTATTGTGCAGAACACTGGGGTGGAAATAAGATCAGTAGATGACTCACACTCATCCTGAATGGTCATTCACCAGCCTGCAGGCAGGGAACTGGATTAGATAACCCCTGGACTATTCTCAGGCATCAGTGTCCCACCTATTAGATAACCCCTGGCCTATTCTCAGGCATCAGTGTCCCACCCGTAGGTCTGAGGGCTCTTCCTGAGAAGAATGGCAATAGGATGCAGGGCCACAGAGAGAATCATCCACTCTCAGTGACCCTTGACTCCACTATATCAGATTTCTACATTTCCAGCCCTCTCCCCTTGACTATACAGTAGTCACTGATTAAAGCAAAATGGCACATGTGATAATGATCTGTTACACTGCTTGCCCAGCATAATATCTGTGATATCACACAAATCTCCTAGTCTGCTACTGGCTATGCCAGTCAGCATCCCTGGCACCTACTCAGCTAAGGGCCTTACCTCTGGAATGACTGGAAGCAGATTTCATGAATTCCAGACAACTTGACATTTCATGCATTATGCCAGGCACACGCAGTGTTATTGAAGATGTCGGAGGTGCTGTTTGGTGGAAGTTTGCCCGAGTTCAGCTGGTGACCCTGGGAACCCCTGACTTATTCCAAGGCTATTGCATTCTGCTCCCAGGTCCTGATGAACCTTACTGTTACACTTGAACCAGTAGAAATCTCCAGCAGGAATCATGACAGAGTACAACTTTGCCCTTAACACTATCAAACCAGCCATAAAAGCTTCTTTCTGTCCTGTGTCCTGGACAGGATACAGGCCATCTTAAAATCAGTCAGTCAATCATATTTATTGAGCACTTACTGGGTTCAGAGCACAATACTAAGCGCTTGGGAGAGTACAACATGACAATAAACTGACCCATTCCCTGCCCACAACAAGATGACAGTCTAGAGGGAGAGAAAGACATTGATGTAAATAAATAGATTACAGATATGTATATAAGTGCTGTGTGGATGGGAGGGGGGATGAATAAAGGGAGCAAGTTAGGGCTACACAGAAGGGAATAGAAGAATAGGAAAGAAGGGCTTAGTCAGGGAGTGCCTCTTGGAGGAGCTGTGCCTTCAATAAGGCTTTGAAGGTGGAGAGAGTAATTGTCTAGGGGTTACGAGGAGGGAGACTGTTCTAGGCCAGAGGCAGGACCTGGGTGAGAGGTCGGTAGTGAGATAGATGAGATCAAGGTACAGTGAGAGGTTAGCGTTAGATGAGTGACATGTGTGGACTGGGTTGCAGGAGGAGAGCAGAGAGATGAGGTAGGATGGAGCAAGGTGCCTACTATAAACAGAACATTCCCTGCCCACAATGAGCTTACAGTCTAGATATGAATGGGAGTTAACAATAATAATAATAAATTGTGGTATTTGTTAAGCCTTTCCTATGTGCCAGACACTGTACTAAACACTGGGGTGGGTACAAGCAAATCGGGTTGGACACAGTTCTGTCCCCATCTGGGGCTCACACTCGCAATCCCCATTTTACAGATGAGGTAACTAAGGTACAGGGAAGTGAAGTGACTTGCCCAAGGCCAAAGAGCAGACAAGTGGCAGAGGTTAGGAGATAACTGCATCTGTGGGCTGATGGCAGGGCCCTGGATGTAGTTCTCAGCACTGAGGGCTTACATCCTACAACAAAGCAGGCCACCCCCTCTGACAGTCTTCATTAATGTCCTATAATAAGGCAGTTTATTACTCTCAGGACCAGGTGACTGAGTTTCTCTCTTGAAGTTAGCCCTTCTGACAATCCTCCTTGCCTGTTGCGGAATCTGGCTCCTGCCAGTTGACTCTTCCGGTATACTTGTTGCCTGTCCTAAAACCTCCCCCTGCTGGCCCTACTTTGTCATCTGTATGCCTTAACCTAACAATCGTAATAACTACGGTGGTATTTGTTATGCTCTTACTATGTACCAAACAAGTTGCTAAATAAAGAATAATCAGATCAGGCAGAGTCCCTGACATACAAAGCTCTCACAGTCTAAGGGATTAAGAGCAGATACTTAATCCCCATTTTACAAACAAGGAAAGTGAGGCCTAGGGAAGTTAAATGACATGCCCATGTTTTCACAGCAGGCAGGGTGCAGAGCTAGGATTAGAACCCGGGACTCTTAACTCCCATATCTGTAATCTACCTACTGGGCCCTACTGATGAACTCACCTGCTTCACCTTCAGTCAGCCTGGCCTTCTATCCTCTTTTTCTATTCGGGGCTCTATCCCTCACTCAGCCCATGGGGCTCCCCCAGCACCTCACTGCCCTTTCCCCTGATATTGAATCAACATCTTCTGTCCTCACGCTGAGGAGAAAGACTCCAATTCTGGGATACTGGGAAGCTGGGGACAAAGGAAACTCTGCCTTTGCCGTGGGTTCAGGGGGGAAACGTTGGCAAATCATGGCCCAGGAAATTCTCAAATAGCATCTAGCTTTACCTCGAGAGAGCTTGTGAGTGGGGCAGATGGAGGGGGGGTGCTTCCTGCTAAACCAGCAGTCCACTGAATTAATTTGTTTTTCAGGCTGGTACAATGCGTACCTCGAGGGCCTCTAACAGTATTTATAGGGAATGAAATCCATTTGGCAAGCACCCCATTCTTTGCCTGTAAAGGCAGCTGCACCTCCAGCAGAAATTCCCTTTCCCTAGGAGAAAGATTGGATGGATAACTTTGCCCTAAAAGTGTTCATGTGAGATCGCATATTTTGACTGCCCAAAGTGTCACTGGCTAGTAGGCTCACAAAGAGGTGCAGTCTTCCTGCAGAGTCGAGGTCTGGGCTACTACCCACCTGTCAATAATTGTATCATTTGTCTATGCTGCCTCTCCGGCCAGGGTGAGAGCTCCCTGAGGGCAGGACTAAGGGAGTCTGTTCTTCTACTGGACTGAGGTGTTCCCTGAGGAGCCATGTCTGTGCCTGTTGTGTTTGCTAACAGGGACCCCAAGGGTTTAGCTCCAGCGTATAACTGACCTGTCTGAATAATTGCCTGGCCTCCCTTAACCTGTGGGAGACAAAAGTTATAGTGAAGTTATAATGATTTCATTCCATTGGCCTCTTTTATTCTTCAGTGTTTTACTTCAGAGAAAATTCTGACCCTTGAAGTCAAAACCATGAGCAAAAGGACCTGCTGGCCACACTCCCTGCCTATTCTGAGAGGCCAGAGAACAATGCATTATGGGAAGGGTAGCATTAGGGGAGTTGAATCTGGGTGGGACTGGAAGATGTTGAATGGGAAACTGTTTATCAAAAGCCTGATCCTGTTTTGAATTTCAGAGCCAGGATGGTTATTAATAATGATAATAACAATGATAATTGTGGTATGTTAAGTGCTTACTATGGGCCAGGCACTATTATAAGCGCTGGGGTAGATACAAGATTATCAGGTGGGAAACAGTCCCTGCCTCACAGAGGGTTCACATTCTTAATTCCCATTTTACAGATGAGGAAACTGAGGCATAGAGAAGTTAAATGACTTTCCCAAGGTCACACAGCAAAGTGGCAGAGCGGGGAATAGAACCTAGGTCCATATGACTCCCAGGACCGTGCTCTATCTACTAGGCCAAGCTTGCTCAACAGCCAGTAGACAGGATGGTTTTGAGTAACAGTTCCTCTCTGACTTTAGCCCATGCTGGACTTGCTCTGGTTGCCAGTTGCTGAGAATGATTTTCACAAACAGCAAGAATATAAATCATTGACAATCAAACTTTTTTACTGACAGATTCTCACTGGCAGAAACCAGACATTCCTGGAGGGGGGGAGTTGGGCAGTCTCAAGATCAGCTTCACAATCCGATAGCATTTGGTTGCAGCTTTTGTGGCAAAGATAATGATGTATTTTTACAGGTTTTATGGGCATGACCAATTGAGATTGTTTTTTAATGAATTGTCCATTAATTTAAGAATGGTGTGGCCTATGGGTTAGATGACTAATCATGAAGGTGCTACTTTCCATTTGTGTGACTCTGGGCAAATCACTTCACTTCTGTGAGCCTCAGTTTCCTTATCTGTATAATGTGGATTCAAGACCTGTTCTCCCTCCTACTTAGACTATGAGTCCCATCAGGGACAGGGACTGTATCTGACACCATGAACCTGTATCTACTCCAGTGATTATCACAGTACTTGACATTTAGGAAGTGCTAAACAAATGCCATCATCACCAGCTGGGCTTGGGAGTCAGAGGTCATGGATTCTAATCCCGGCTCTGACACTCATCTGCTGTGTGACCTTGGGCAAATCACTTAACTTCTTTGTGCCTCAGTTACCTCATCTGTAAAAATGGAGATTAAAAAAATATGAGCCCCATGTGGGACAATCTGATTATCCTGTATCTCCCCCACTGCTTAGAACAGTGTTCGGCACATAGTAAGCACTTAACAAATACCATAACTATTATAATTATTATCATCCTCATCAAACCTGGTTGGTATACCTCTAAGCACCAGATAATTGTGTCAAAACTACTGATGATTGATGATTGGAATGCATATTCTTGTGGGAAAATCATGGAAACTCAAGTTGCTGCTTGAATGATTAAGCAGCAGAAAGGGTGGGATTGGACTGGACTGAAGAATGTAGGAAAGGGGGAATGTCCTCATCTCTGTAGAACCTAGAGGCTGTTCCCTTTAGCAGTCCTTTTCTGGGACACAAAGAATCCACTTTCTCTGTAAGCCATCGGGTGTTGTTCTATTATTTCTGTTATCCAAAGACCATGTTAGCAATACTCCAATTGGATCGATGCTGCAAGTTTTCTAAATCCCCAAAAGGATGTATTAAAGCATTTTTTTTGTAACAGAGAGGGAAAAGCAACCCAGGGCTGAGAATAAACTAGAGACTTATAAATTTTCATTTTCATTTGACAAATACTAGACCCCACAGTGTCATCTCATGAGGAAGGGAACTACAGAATTTATATTTTATAGTCAGAACCCAAGAGGCTGGGCCTCAAGGAGTAGTTTAATTAAGGAAATAACCCTGAATGGTATATTCATAAGAAAGCATAAGACCGAGCAGTGCCAATTCTGGGTCAGACCAACCGTCCATCCAGTCCCACAGTTCTGCCTCTGACTGTGACACCAAAGGGTGATTGAACAAATGAAATGCAGACCTTAAAGGAACTAAATAGAAGTGTTCTTCTATAGAGGATAGCTTCTTTGAATATCAGCAATATTACCAAACCATGGTATAATTGTACAGTGTCTCCTGAGCAGGAATTGTTTTTGCTTCTATTAAACTCTCCTAAACACTGAGTACAGAGCTCTGCACACAGTACATGTCAATAAATACTACTGACTCATTCATGACTCATTCAAATAATAATAATAATAGTGGCTACAACCCATTTAAAGCAGTTGACCTAAAATAGGCATGGTATAAATTTACTTCTCTGGAGTCTTACTCCTTGCTGATCAGCAGCACTGTTATGAAAGGATTGTGATTGTGGTGTTTTCCATAAACAATGAATCAGTTTATTAGGTACCCACTGTGTGCAGAGCAATGCACTTGTGTATTTGTCTAATGTTTGCAAAGCATTGCACTGCATTTGCTTGGAAGAGTATAGCAGAGTTCGTTAACACTTCCTTTGTCTTGTCTTATGCCATCGAGTCATTTCCGACCCATAGCGACTACATGAACATATCTCTCCCAGAATGCCCCTCTCTCCATCTGCACTCATTCTAATAGTATATCCATAGAGTTTTCTTGGTAAAATATGAAAGAAACATTTTCTCTACCCACATGGAAACCATTAATAGGGAATTAGGTATAAGTTTGTTTTGTCCAAGTGACATTTGGCTCCTGTGATCCTATTAGCTCTTAGAGGGCTTGGATTTTGTTGTTTTCATTTGCTTTGCACAGCCTCTGTGATGACAAGCAGCATGGCCTAATGGAAAGACCACTGACCTGGGAGCCAGAAAATCTGAGTTCTAATCCCAGCTCTGTCATTTACCTACTGTGCAACTTGAGTTAAGTCTCTTAACCTCTCTGTTCCTCAGTTTCCTCACCTGGAAAATGGGAATTAAATATCCAATCTCCCCCTTGGGCTATGAGTCCCATGTGGAATGGGGACTGTGTCCAGATCTGCATATATTGTAACTATCCCAGCACTTGGTACAGTGTTTGACACAGATTAAGCATTTACATGAGGAAAACATTTAACAAATACCTCAATTATTACTATTAAGCACTAGCCTGCCAGCCTGGCAGTGGATGGTATAGTATCCAGATCTTTATATATCTTTTGCTTTTGTTCAACTGACACGCATCTGTTACATAGTTCTGGATCACACAGTTTGACTCCTAGAGTTTGTAGCACCTGATCCTGATCCAGCTCTGTGTCTGTTTTAAATGCAGATGCTTCACCCATCTCATCAAAGGGATGGCCATAGGTTCCCAGGAGCTTCTAATCTGAAGCAGAACACCACAGATTCAGTCATGTGTTCTGAAATACATGTCTGTAGGGGTACAACCTCTCTCCCCTTTCCTGCTCCTCCTCACTCCCCACCTCTGCCTCTGAAGAAGAATTCCCTGCTTTGGTTGGGGCTATTTGTGCCTCTTTCCTTTCCCCTTTCCAGTCACTCAGGCCTAGTAAAGGAGGTACTCTTCAGGGTCATGTTTCTATGGGAGATGGGCAGGGAGGATTTCTTCAAGACAGAGAAGCTCGGGGAGTTTTGGTAAGGAGTTTCTCTTTGTTGCCAAAGTGGATGGGCAACCACTGCGGGCTCTTGTGGAGTAGGAAAACATGGACTGAACATTTGTTAGAAAAATGATCTGGTAACAGAGTAAAGTATGGACTGGGGTTAGGAGAGATAGGAGGCAAGGAGGTCAGCAAGATGACTGATGCAATAGTTAAGACTGGATAGGGTGATTGCTTGGATTAATCTGGTAGAGGTTTGGTTGGAGAGAAAAAGGGCAGATTTTAGTGGTTATGAAGGCTGAACCAACAGGATTTGAGGACTGATTGAATATGCAGATTGAATGAGAGACATGAGTCAAGGATAATGCCAAGGTTATGGTCTTGTGAGTCAGGGAGGATGGTGTTGCTGTCTACAGTGGTGATGTTGCATGCAGTTCTTCCAAGCATCCTAGTTCCACTCTCTGAGAAAAAATCTTGGTCCAAGTGGACCATGGATGGGACTTAGGATAGCAGTATTCAGGGTCTTTGTTCTTCAGATGCTACTTTTTGGTCTGTCCTTGGGAATGAGTATTCCCCTTGACCTGAGCATCACACTACCACTGCTTGGGAGATGTTGGTAATTTTAACTCAGAACCATGTGAATGTCTAGGTGTTCTATTCGGCTCAGATGTGCCTAGCGGGGGTTGAGACCAGATTGTGTCTCCCCTAGAAATCTCTCCTCTTGGCTTATTCTTCTCTGGACAAGAGAATGAAAATAAGCAAAAAGTGTTGAGTGGCCGAATTTGTCTTTCCTCCCTGGAAAATATACACTTTTTCAAAAAGCTGACGTGAATAAGGGCAACCATCTCATGACTCCTTGAAGCATCCTGTTACCCCTGTTGGAGGTGGAATACTGAGGAGGGTGGTCTATTCATCTGGCCCTCTAATGGCCCTACTTATGGGCTTATGTTCTGGCCCTTCTCAACTCAGTATCTGACATAGCTATCTATCTATCTGACATATCCGTCTTTCTATACTTATGTCTATCTGAGATATCTATATCAAGTCCCTGTCCTAAGTTTTCTGAAGTTAGGAGCTATCTCTGTTCTTTATCATAGACTCTGAGACCCAGCTCTCTCTCATACTGTCATATAGAGTTGCAGTTTAGCTGTGGTAGTGGTGGTTAGAGGGGTTGGGGAGATGGAGGGGCAGATGGATTTCTTACTTCTTGGTGGGGAAACAAAGTTTCAGAGAGAATTTATCCAGGGCCTTATGGGAGTGCTAGAGGGCAGCCTAAGTGAATCCAGTTCTGTCTTCCTGTTGAGTATTAAATATACTCAGTCACTCCTTTAGCCATCCCCTATGTGAAGTGGAGACCACTCATGAACCAGAGAACATCAGCATAGTGGTATTTGTCAAGCACTTACTATGGGTCAGGAACTGCAGTAGCCATGCACCATATTAAGTGCTTGGGAGATACCTCAGAAGTAGGAGGCACATTGCTTGCCCACCAGGAGCTTCACTGAAGGAGCGGTGAGAGACGGAAACTTATTTTCAAATAGGCAATCAGAGTGAATATGTTGACTATGCAGTCAATCATGAATACACACACAAAGTGCTAAGGGAGAGTATAAATCAATATGTAAGTGGGAGAGGTGGAAGAAGGGTTGATGTAGCAGATTGGTTAGAAGTTAATCAGGGAAGGCTTTAGGAGGAGGTGGACAGGATTGCATCTACCAACTCTGTTGCATTGTATTTTCCCAAGTGCTTAGTACAGTGCTCTGCTCACGGAAAGCACTCAATAAATACCACTGGTTGACTGATGGCCTGGAATTCCCTCCCCTTTACCATCTGTTAGGCCACCACTCTCTCCATTTCAAAGCCTCACTAAAATGATTTCTCATTGCTCCACGCTACTTTCCTTCCCTTTTCTGTCACCTTTGTTCTTGAGTCCATACCCCATAAACAGTTAGGTACTCACTGTATCACCCACTCCTCAGCACTTATGAACTTGTTTGTATGTTCAGTTATTTCCTCTACCTATACTTTATTTTAATTTCTATCTCTGCAACTAGAAGGAAACCTTCTTGAGGGAACAGATCTTACTGCTCTATTGTACTGCACTCTTCCAGGTGCTTAGTACAGAGCTCTACACAGAGTAAAGGTTCACTGAAAGCCATTGATTGAATGATTTCTTTAGGAAAACACCAACGTGAGTATGTGTGGTATGTATAAGTGTGTGTTGTATGGTGTGTGTATGTGTCTGTGTGTGTGTTATTGTTTTGAGATGATATTACTGACCATAAATTTACCCTCTGTGAGTGGGTGTAGCTGACAAGCATGGCCTAGTGGAAAGAGCACAGGCCTGAATGTCAGAGGCCCTGGGTTCTTTTCTTGGCTCCTCCACTTAATGGCTATATAAGCTTAGGCAAGTCTCAACTTATTTGTGCCTCAGTTCCCTCATTTGCAAAATGGGGATTTGATACCAGCTTTCCCTCCTACTTGGACTGTGAGCTCCATGTTGGCCCTGATTATCTTGTATCTATCCCAGTTCTTAGTACGGTGCTTGGCACATAGTAAGTGCTTAACAAACTCTATTATTATTATTGAGAAGCAAAGTGTTCTAGTGGATAGAGCATGGGCCCAGGAATCAGTAGGATCTGGATTTCAATCCCGGGTCGTCCACATGTCTGCCATGCGACCTTGGGCAAATAATTTGATGTCTCGATGCCTCAGTTACCTCATCTGTAAAATGAAGTAAGATTGTGAACTCTTTGTGGGACAGGGACTGTGTCCAACCTGACTAGCTTGTATGTGCTCCAGCATTCAGTACAGTGCCTGACACATAGTAAGTGCTTAACAAATACCACAAAAAAAGGCCAGATTTTGATTTATGATCCTTTCTTCACCATTTCCTTTCTTAGACTGATCTCGGTTGCACTGTGGTAATTATTAATTCAACAACACCTAGGGCTTCAGGAATGATAGCTGAGAGTGGCAGGCGAAAAGGTGCAGATTGTCTCCAACAGATTGATTTTCTCTCCTCAGACACATTAGTGAGTCCTTGCTCCCTCTCCACCAACCACCAGTTCCATAGTCACAAACTTCCCCAGGTCTCATTTTCGTCTACACACCCTTCTGCTTAGTTGCCTCTCTCTTTGCAGGGACTGAAGTCTTGGAAAGGGAACAGACTGCAAGGGAAGTCAGAGTCCTACATGTGATCATTTCACCATTGTGATACCTGCGAGGGGGCACAAGAAGGTTGTGTACCAGGGTTAAGATTCTCCCATCCTGAGAGGGTCATTCAAAAGGCTCCACCTTCTCAAGCTTACAGTGCTCTGCATATAGTAAGGGCTCAATAAATACCAAGGATTGATTGAGGCCCAGGTAACAAGAGAATAAACTCCATACCAATACTCCTCTCCCCGACTTTTCAAACAGGGCAGTTTCTGGGGGGCACTTGGAAATACCTAAATGGTAATTTGGCTTGGAATGCCAAGGTCGACATTTTTCCCTGATGAAAAATATAAAAATCTTTAATGACCAGCAGTGATCAGGACCTCCAATTTCTGCCTCATTCGAAACCTTTTAATGCTATCAAAGGGAGGGCTAGAGTGACCTAAGAGGTCTTTCCCATCTCTGATTTTCTAAGATTAATGAAGCTCAATTGTGCAGAATAAAACATCAAGTTTTTCAGTATATTCTCCTTTGTCTCTGTTTCTTTTTTGTGGTTTCCTCATTTTATTCTTTTTTTTGTTTTAAAGACAGACAATAATAATGTACATTTTCCATTAATGTCTGAAAAAAACTTTCTGTTAGAATTGGAAAATGTCAAGGTGGGTATATTTATCTATCATGTAAATAATTGTCAAGGGTTATGTACTAAAAACTTCTTCCAACATACAATTACATGCTGTGATTAAAAGACACTAAGCACTTTGTTTCTTCACGTTAAAAGAAACTCATTTAAACTGGGAACGTCTCATATAATTTTAAGCATCTCTTAAATAACATTTTGAAGTAATTCAGGGAAGCTTATTTTCTCAGGCAGGGATTGTGTCTGCCAAGTCCATTGTATTGAACTCTCCCAAGCACTTAATACAGTGCTTTACACTTAGTAAGTGCTCAAGAGGTACATTGGTCGATTGACTGATTGATTTCTTTCCTTGTACTCAAGATTCTTGTATCAAGTGACAATCCCTGAATTATGTCGATTACCAGTTTGGAAGAAGTGGCATCTCACTGCCAATCAATCAATGGTATTTATTGAGCACTTGCTTTATGAAGAGCACTGTTCTAAGCCTTTCGGAGAGTACAGTATAGTTGGTCGACACTATCCCTGCACTCAAGGAACTTACAGTCTAATGGAGTTTACAAGCCTCATTTCCACATACTGAACAGAGAGGAATTTGGCACTAAGCTCCCAAATTTGGAAAGGTTTTTGGAAGAGGATTCCTTTGGATAAGGATAGATTTTTTCATCCTGTCTGTCTGTCTCCCCCTCTAGATTGTAAGCTCTTTATGGGCAGGGAATTTATCTACTAATTCTGTTAGGCTGTACTCTCCCAAGTGCTTAGTACAGTGCTCTGCACATAGTAAGTGCTCAATAAATTCCATTGATAGATTGACTGATTCGGTTAACTGGCAAAGGAAAACAATTTGGTGTGAGCAAGGAGTTTGGGAGGTAATGGAAAATGGCCTTTCTCCAAGGCCAAAGATGCTAAGTACCAAAGCACTGAATCGATGGCTCCACGGTTGTCATCCGGGTGATGGGAGACTGCTGATGACTCTCAATAGGTTGGAGCAGTAGATTAGTTCACTGTGGAGAATTCACTGGAAAAATAGCTCTTTCACTATTCTGCATAATTTCCTCTGTGGCCATGCTGTTTGCTTCATTTCTGTGCCTATAATTGGATTAGGATTGCACTAGTGTTACTGGAAAGATAAAGTTGTGCATATGTATATGTAGGTGGGTCAGTTTTGGGAGGAGAGTGAGGGAGAGGCAAAGAGAGAAAGAGAGAATGTGTGATAGAATTCATATTTCTTGGTCACAGTTCACACTGGTTCATGGTTATGATCCATTGAGTGTACCTATGAAGAAGAAGACAGATGTTAACCCAACAAATCATTCCACCCACGTGTTTCTAAATCATCATCTAAAGAGCAGTTTTGTGCTCTCACTGGACCCTGGATTACAGTGCTCTTAGTAGTAGGAGGAGGACTAGTAACAGCAACTGTTAAGTGCCCACTTGGGAATTACAGAGCAGTTAAGTGTATTGATGCCTGACTACTTGTTTTGTTTTGTTGTCTGTCTCCCCCTTATAGACTGTGAGCCCGTTATTGGGCAGAGGTTGTCTCTATCTGTTGTCAAATTGTACATTCCAAGCACTTAGTACAGTGCTCTGCACACAGTAAGCGCTCAATAAATACGATTGAATAAATGAGTGAACATATTCCCTGCTCACAAGGAACTTGCTTGGTAACAGGGAAGAGAGGCATAAAAATGTTTACAACCAGAGTGGTCAAAATTAATGAATGAGTAGACATATATACATGAGAATATGTATACTTATGAACTTGTAAGTAGTAGGTTGGCTGAGGGATGTAATGGCTCAGTGGATGGAATTTAATGAGGGAAGTCTTTGTGGAGGAAGTGGGAATTTAGGAGGTCTTTTACTGTTGGGAGAACTGTGTTCTCTTTGATATGGGGAGGGAAGCTGGAAACCAGCGTGAGTGAGGAGATGGAGGTGGGAGAATTGAGATTATGGCACTTTGTGGCACACCTAGTGTGCTAACCAGTTACTTTATCTGAGGCTGTTTTTGACTCTGACTCTTTGACTTGTAATCTGTCAGAAACTGCTGGTCAAGGACACACCTTCCTTCCTTCACACCATTTTCCCCATCCTTGGGAGCTTTCAGTATGGGATCTATCTTCTGCTGGGTCTTACCTGGACTGGTGACACTGAAGAGCATGAGGAGACAGGATATTGCTCTCTGGATATTGTAGCAATAATAGTAGTAATAGAAAGCAGCATGGCGTAGCAGATAGAGCATGGGTCTGAGAGTCAGAAGGTCATGGGTTCTAATCCTGGCTCTGTCACTTGTCTGCTGTGTTCACTTCTCTGTGCCTCAATTACGACATCTGTGAAATGGGGTTTAAGACTGTGAGCCCCAAGTGGAACAGGAACTTGTCTAACCCCATTTGCTTGTATCCAACCCGGTGCTTAGTACAGCACCCGATGCATAGTAAGCACTTAACAATGCCACCCATATTATTAGTGGTGGTAGTAGGAGCAGTAGTAGTGAGAATCGAAAATAATAGTAGTAACAGTTTGAGAAGCAGCGTGGCTCAGTGGAAAGAGCCCGGATTTAGGATTCAGAGGTCATGGGTTCTAATCCCTCCTCCTCCACCTGTCAGCTGTGTGACTTTGGGCAAGTCACTTTACTTCTCAGTGCCTCAGTTACCTCATCTGGAAAATGGGGATTAAGCCTGTGAGCCTCACGTGGGACAACCTGATTACCCTGTATCTACCCCAGAGCTTAGAACAGTGCTCAGCATATAGTAAGGGCTTAACAAATACCAACATTATTATTATTATTATTAGATGTCATAGGAATAGTAGAAGTAGAGAAAAGTTGTAGCAGTAGCAGTAAAAGTAGTGGTGGTAGTAGAAGCAGGAATAATAATAATAATGATGGCATCTGCAAAGCACCATTCTAAGTGCTGGGGAGAATACAAGGGGGTCCGGTTGTCCCACGTGGGGCTCACAGTCTTCATCCCCATTTTCCAGATGAGGGAACTGAGGCCCAGAGAAGTCAAGCGACTTGCCTAAAGTCACACAGCTGGCAAGTGGCCTAACGGGGATTTGAACCGATGACCTCTGATCTCCCAAGCCCAGGCTCTTTAATAATATGGTGGTATTTGTTAAGCACTTACTATGTGCCAAGCACTGTTCTAAGCGCTGGGCTAGATACAAGGTAATCAGGTTGTCCCACATGGGGCTCACAGTCTTACTCCTCATTTTACAGATGGGGGAATTGCGGCACAGAGAAGTGAAGTGACTTGCCCAAGGTCACCCAACTGACAAGCAGTGGAGCCAGGATTAGAACCCATGACCTCTGATTCCCAAGCCCGGCTCTTTCCACTGAGCCACGCTGCTTCTCTAGTAGAGAGTAGTTGCATCAGTAGTAGTAGTAATATTAGGAATAGCAGTTGTAGTAGTTAATAATTGTGGGAGTAGTAATTGTAGGAGGAGGAGTAATTTTAGTAGTAGCAGTAATAGAAGCAGTAGCAGCAGCATAATTTGTAGTAACATTCAATAGTATTTATTGAGCGCTTACTATGTGCAGAGCACTGTACTAAGCGCTTGGGATGAACAAGTCGGCAACAGATAGAGACAGTCCCTGCCGTTTGACGGGCTTACAGTCTAATCGGGGGAGACGGACAGACAAGAACAATGGCACTAAACAGCATCAAGGGGAAGAACATCTCGTAAAAACAATGGCAACTAAATAGAATCAAGGCGATGTACAATTCATTAACAAAATAAATAGGGTAACGAAAATATATACAGTTGAGCGGACAAGTACAGTGCTGTGGGGATGGGAAGGGAGAGGTGGAGGAGCAGAGGGAAAAGGGGAAAATGAGGCTTTAGCTGCGGAGAGGTAAAGGGGGGATGGCAGAGGGAGTAGAGGGGGAAGAGGAGCTCAGTCTGGGAAGGCCTCTTGGAGGAGGTGATTTTTAAGTAAGGTTTTGAAGAGGGAAAGAGAATCAGTTTGGCGGAGGTGAGGAGGGAGGGCGTTCTAGGACCGCGGGAGGACGTGACCCAGGGGTCGACGGCGGGATAGGCGAGACTGAGGGACGGCGAGGAGGTGGGCGGCAGAGGAGCGGAGCGTGCGCGGTGGGCGGTAGAAAGAGAGAAGGGAGGAGAGGTAGGAAGGGGCAAGGTGATGGAGAGCCTTGAAGCCTAGAGTGAGGAGTTTTTGTTTGGAGCGGAGGTCGATAGGCAACCACTGGAGTTGTTTAAGAAGGGGAGTGACATGCCCAGATCGTTTCTGCGGGAAGATGAGCCGGGCAGCGGAGTGAAGAATAGACCGGAGCGGGGCGAGAGAGGAGGAAGGGAGGTCAGAGAGAAGGCTGACACAGTAGTCTAGCTGGGATATAACGAGAGCCCGTAATAGTAAGGTAGCCGTTTGGGTGGAGAGGAAAGGGCGGATCTTGGCGATATTGTAGAGGTGAAACCGGCAGGTCTTGGTAACGGATAGGATGTGTGGGGTGAACAAGAGGGACGAGTCAAGGATGACACCGAGATTGCGGGCCTGCGGGACGGGAAGGATGGTCGTGCCATCCACGGTGATAGAGAAGTCTGGGAGCGGACCGGGTTTGGGAGGGAAGATGAGGAGCTCAGTCTTGCTCATGTTGAGTTTTAGGTGGCGGGCCGACATCCAGGTGGAGACGTCCCGGAGGCAGGAGGAGATGCGAGCCTGAAGAGTGGGGGAGAGGACAGGGGCGGAGATGTAGATCTGCGTGTCATCTGCGTAGAGATGGTAGTCAAAGCCGTGAGAGCGGATGAGTTCACCGAGGGAGTGAGTGTAAATGGAGAACAGAAGAGGGCCAAGAACTGTCCCTTGAGGAACTCCAACAGTTAAAGGATGGGAGGGGGAGGAGGCTCCAGCGTAGGAGACCGAGAATGATCGGCCAGAGAGGTAAGAGGAGAACCAGGAACAATAGTGTTAGAGCAGTATTAGAGTATTAGAGTGGTATTAGAGTATTTATTAGAGTAGTATCAGAGTAGCAGTAGCAGCAGTAAAGAGGAGGAGAAGGAAGAGGAAGAGGAAGTGGAGTGTCTGCAGAACTTCATTCATTCAATCATATTGATTGAGCAGCGAGTCTCAGTGGAAAGAGCCCGGGCTTGGAAGTCCAGAGGTCATCCCGCCTCTGCCACTTGTCAGTTGTGTGACCCTGGGCAAGTCACTTCACTTCTCTGGGCCACAGTGACCTCATCTGGAAAATGGGGATGAACACTGTGAGCCTTACATGGGACAATCTGTTTACCTTGTATCTACCCCAGTGCTTAGAACAGTGCTTAGCACATAGTAAGCGCTTAACAAATACCAACATTATTATTATTATTATTATTACTAGGTGCAGAGCACTGTACTAAGCACTTGGGGTATTACCCTTCTTCCTTCCCTCCTCCCTTTGAGATAGACAGTCCGTTCACTGAGTTGGAGAGTTCACTGGGAGAGGAGCATGTATGCAGCAGCCCCGTAGATAAATGAAACAGTGATATTTACTAAACACCTTCTGTAGGGTCATGGGATTTGTTAAGTGTTTACTCTGTGTCAAGGACTGTGCTAAGCTCTTGGGGAGAGGCAGGATAATCAGTCAGATACAGTAGTCCCCAAACAGATATTTAATCCCCATTTTACCTATGAAGAAACTGAAGCAAAGAGCAGATAAGTGACTTGCCTATTGTCACTCAGAAGACGAGAGGTAGAGCTCGGATTAAAACCAAGGTTTCCTGACTCCCAGTCCTCTGATCCTTCCACTAGGCTGGGCTGCTTCTGCTTGCAAAGCACTGTACTAACTGCTTGGATGAGTATTACCAAGGCCAAAGATTTGGTCACTGCCCGGGAGGGAGTTTACAATTTAATGAACAGATGAAGCCTTACTCTTGCCAGGCTCATTCTCCTGCCTCTATGCCTCCCAGCAGTCCTTTCAGATGAAATGCTGACTCACCGCTTCTGTCTCCCCAGCTTCTGATGGCCCCCTGTCTGCCCAGCAGTGGCTTCAATGGCATGCTGCCCCGTCCAACCTGTCCTGCCCAGAGATATTGTTCTGCCATAGGTATGGCCGCTACACTAAGTTGCCAGGGATTCATGGATGGAGGAAGGTGAGCTAATTTTCTCTTAGAAGCAGCGTGACTTAGTGAATGGAGCATGGGCCTGGGAGTCAGAAGAATCTGGATTCTAAACTCGGCTCTGCCACTCGTCCACTGTGTGACCTAGGGGAAGTCACTTCACATCTCCGTGTCTTAGTTACTTCATCTAGAAAGTAGGGATTAAGCCTGTGAGCCCCGTATGGGGCAGACACTGTGTCCAATCTGACTAGTTTGTATCTACCCCAGTGCTTGACACAGAGTAAGAGCTTAACAAATACCATCATTACTATTCTGAAGATGGTCCTCTTACGTTCAGACTGAGATGGGGAGTAGAATGAGATTGGAAATTTGACCTCCTGGTTGTCCCTGTAGTCCAGATCCAGTCAGGGCTCTGGTCTCTGGGGAAGCCAGTCCTTCAGTAAAGCCACTTAATAAAACCGAGAAAACTAAAGCTTCCTTTGAATAAAAACATTGATGGAGTGTATTGCCTAATTAACTGTGCCTGGTAATTAAATTGCAACAGAAATGGCCTATATACACTTAACTAGGCATTTATTATGGGCTTAATAAGGTAATTATTGTATGATAAATAAATAGCGATTGATTACCAAGAATAAATTCAGGGCATTTGTAAATGCTGGGAACATCATAAACCTCACAGAAGTTTGTGGGGCTGTTTATTTTTGAAGAGGGACCGAATTTTCCCCTTTGTTCAAACTTCTGGGGATAGTTCCTGTCTTTGAAGTTGGAAGGAGCTGGGCTTAGGGAAGAGATAAATGGGGCTACAAAGGGGAAGAAGAAATGCACTGAATATATTTATGTTTGATTAATGCTTATTAGCATTCACTCTATCTGGGGAGGGCTATCTGCAATTGGATGTTAAATCTAAATAAAGTTGTTGAAAACAGAGCAAATTTCATAGCCGGGTGGAATTGAGGTGAAACCTAAAAATTGTGGTTTGCATAATTTCCTGCCACTTAATTAAAACAGACTAATTGCCTTATTGGAACTAAAGTAAATCCTTTTTTGATAAACTCAATTGAAAATGTAACCCGAACCTAATATTTTTGATTGAAATCGTGCCTTTTTGTTCTTCGTTATGATATAAGATGGAATAACAGCAATAATAGTATCATCCCAATTACATGCACCAGCATTATGGTTTGGGGATTAGGAATTGAAGCGATATTGTGTCAAGCAACAAATCAGATGTTTAAATACATTCCTTACCTGTGTTATTAATAACACTCATTAAGCTGAAAGATGCAGGCGAGGCACTGTACATTTTGTATTTATTCATGTTATTTTTGTGGGTGATGCAACCAATTATCTCAGCTTCTGAGATGATGCACAGTTTGTGTGTCTCTGTTTCTACAGTTTGCATATATGTGTGAGGTGTTTGACTGTCTTAAGCATGGCTTGTTTTTGACCTTGCAAAAAGCCAGATGTTTTCTTCAGGTGAATGCTGTTTTCGGTTTAGCCAGAACCAAAGGAGGAGCATGCCTGGGAGTCAGAAGGGACTGAGTTCTATTACCGACCCTGCCACTCGTCCATTGTGTGATCTTGGACAAGTCACTTAACTTCTTTGTGCCTCATTTACTTCATCTGTAAAATGGGGAGTGAGGCTGTGAGGCCTTTGGTGGACAGGGACTGTGGACAACACTATTATCTTGTATCTACCTACCCCAGCACTTAGTACAGTGCCTGGCACATAGTAAGTGCTTAAAAAATACCATTATTATTATTATTACAAATCTGGGGTTGATATTCATTTTACTAACTTGGTTGGGGAAGCACTCTTGTGAGCTGGGGAGCATTAGAATTTTCTACCTCTAGTGGGCTCAGGGCAGGATTGGTGGTGAGCTTTTTGAGACCCTTAGGGAAATGCAGTTTCTGCCCCCTTTACAGCACTGAGATTGCTCTCTCCCTTGTTGCCAACAACCTCCTTATTGCCAAATAGAATGGAACTACTCCAACCAATCCTCCTTGAACTCTTGGTTGGCTCCGATACCGTCAACTAGTCAATCTATCAATCATATTTATTTACTGTGTGCAAAGCCCTGTACATCATATTTATTTTTTGTGTGCAAAGCCCTGTACTAAGCACTTGTGAGAGTTCAGTAGAACAGTTAGCAGACATGTTCCCTGCCCATAACTAGCTTAAAGTCTAGAGGGGGAGACAGACATTAACATAAATTACAGATATGTACATAAGTGCTGTGGGACTCTGGGAGTAGGGGTGAATAAAGGGAGCAAGTCAGGGTGACACAGAAGGGAGTGGGGAAAAAAGAAAAAAGGGCTTAGGGAAGACCTCTTGGAGAAGACATTCCCAGAATAAGGCTTCGAAGAGGGGGAAAGTGATTAACCTTCGGATATGAAGAATGACTCTCTGTCCTGGAAACACTGCCTAATCTTGTTTTTCTCTGACAGTCACCTCTTGGTTTTCCTTCTACCTTTCGAGGAGATCCTCTTCAGCTTCTTTTGGGGCCTCTTCCTTTGCCTCTCATCCCCTAACTGTAGATGTCCCTCAAGACTCTGTTCTTGGCCCCCTTCTCTTCTCAGTTTCAACTCATGCCCTTCTGGATCTCACCCACTCTTCTAGCTTCAAATACCACACTTCTATACCAAAACTCTGTAATCTACCTCACTAGCCCTGTCTGCTATATAACAGGGGTTCGGTTTAGTAATCTACCACACCCTTCATCCTTCAATTAATCAATCAGTTATATTTACTAAATGTTTACTTTGTGCAGAGCACTGTACTAAGAACTTGGGAGAGTACAGACATCCAGGAAGCGTCTATTGTTTTGATTATTCCAGTTCATTCATGGTTTTACCTGCTGCCCCCTCCAACTCTGATTGGTTCCCCCAAAGCAGGATTTGATTGGAGGGTAATCTAATCTAATCTAATCTGTTTAGTGTTTGCCGTAATCTAACTGGTGAGGATTTCTTCCCGTTGAGCCCCCACGCCATCGATTCGAACTCCTCAGCCTTTAAATGTAGGAGGTTGGGGACAATGGGCACTTAGCACCAACTTCATCTTACTGGGTTCTGTGGTCTTTCTGTAGCAAAAAGGAGAAATTGTGGTTGGTGGTTGGGGGAGAGAGGTGGGGAAGTCTTGGGTAATCTGGAGTCTGGAGTGTGTCTGAGGGAAGACGAGCATTCAGGATCCAGGCAAATCTGGGAGGGTGAAAACAGTGTACACTCTGAGACTTTTACACTCTGGGACTCTCTATTTCCCAGGCCTCTTGACACCAGGAATAGATCACTGGAGTTTGGGGTGAGAGGGAGAGGGGTGTTTTATATCCATGCTTTACAAGCCTGAAAGAAGGTCAATACTCTTTCAAACTGCAACAAGTAGGAGGGAAAACAAAGGCTATCCTTTTCTTTGTGAATCTCCGTTACAAAAAATGGTTTTTGTTCTCCTTGCAGGGAGAAGGACCAGGAAGGGATGGGGTGGGGTGAGCAGATGATCAATCAGTGGTATTTTTTGGGCACTTTCTGTGTGCAGAGCACTGTACTAAGCACCTGGGTGAGGACAATACAACAGAGTTGGTAGACACATTCTCAGGCCCACTGAATTTATGCACATATCCATAATTTACTTATTTACATTAATGTCTATCTCTCCTTCTAGACTGAAAGCTCACTCTGGGCAGGGAATATGTCTACCAACTCTGTTATATTGTACTCTCCCAAGGGCTTAGTTCAGTGCTCTACACACAGTAAATACTCAATAACTATGTTTGATTGAAAACATATCATTTAACAGATGAGGAAACGGAGGTACAGAGAAGATAAGTAACTTGCCCAAGGTGACACAGCAGGCAAGCGGGGGAGCCAGGATTACTTATTTCCTCTCTCATCAGCCTCTACTTATCCACTCTCTTCTCTCTTGATAGCTTAGATCTCACACTTTGTTCCTCTATTGCCAACTGACTCCCTATTCTCATCCCTCTTGCCAACGACCTCCTGCTCACACCCTCCTCCTAGCCCGAACTCCCTCTCATTTAACAACCGATGGCCACGGCACTCCCCATCTTCAAAACCCTTCTAAAATCACATCCTCCAGGAAGTCTCTTATTTACTTCTAGTTTCTGGTCATATGCCCCAGTCAATGCTTCTGTGCCATGCAGATAACTAAGTACTCCCAATCTTTTGTAGCCTTATATGCGTATCTTACATACTGTATTACTTAAGCATTTATTTATTTGCATAACCCTTCTTTCTTCTCTCTCCTATTCACAATGGTTTTTAGTGCCTGGTTCCCCTACTCGATTATAAGCTTTCTGAGGGTAGGGATCATGTCTACCATACTTCACTCCCCCAGATGCTTAGTTCAGTACACTACAGACATTACTGGCTCAATAATTATGATTTTTTGATTGACTGATTTGATGATTGTTTCACTTTTCCTGCTTCCAAACCTTACCTGAGAACTCCTGGCCAAGATGTGTTCTGACTGCCTGGAAACATTTGAGCAGTTCACTCATTCATTCATTCATTCATTCATTCATTCATTCAATCAAATTTACTGAATGCTTACAGTGTGCAGGGCACTGTACTAAGCACTTGGAAAGTACAACTCAGCAATAAAGAGAGACATTCCCAGACCACAAGGGGCTCACAGTCTAGTTGACAGACTCTCAGTCCTCTGCCTTATCCCTTCAACCTCCTATGCTCAGAGAGACTCAAAACTCTTGTTAGACCGGAGTAAAGTGAGAACAACAGCTCAGCGGGCTGACTCCCCAGGCAGCAGCTGTCAATCAGGCTGATTATCAGGTTTTGCAGAGGACACAAGTTCTTGGACAAATTTTCCTTCCATTTTGACTCCACCAGATTCATGGTAAGCATCAGATTATATTATTCATTCAGTAGTATTTATTGAGCGCTTACTATGTGCAGAGCACTGTACTAAGCGCTTGGAATGAACAAGTCGGCAACAGATAGAAACAGTCCCTGCCATTTGACGGGCTTACAGTCTAATTGGGGGAGGCAGACAGGTAAGAACAATGGCAATAAATAGAGTCAAGGGGAAGAACATCTCGTAAAAACAATGGCAACTAAATAGAATCGAGGCGATGTACAATTCATTAACAAAATAAATAGGGTAATGAAAATACTACCTCCCTGCCCCAAATAACATCAATGGTTGGGAAGGGATGTTCCTTGGTCAGCTGATGTTAGACAAATAAATGACATCTACCAGTCCTTGAGGATCGTTATGGGAAAATCCATCCTTAATCAGCCTGGTCAAAGCTCAAACAGTCACGACTGCACTGCCAGTTAGGACTGATTTTGAGAGTTGAACTGCATACTTCGGTTGCAAGGGCAAATGGTATGAAAGGTGGGGAAGGATCTGGTTTAGCAGTTGTGTCTGGTCAATGTTGTGAGGGAAGGATCCACGTCCAATTTGAAAGGAAGCCCCAACACCAACTATCGTATTCTGGGTTACAATCTGTCCTTTTGATACAGGATAGGAAAAGTGACATTTTGGGGAGGGAAGAAGGGGAGGAAGAGTTCAGAAGGCTTGGGAGTAGATGGCAATACTGAGACTTGGAAGTTCTCCTTCCAGCCTAGCTCTTCAAAGGCTGTGTGGCCCTGGACAAGTGCCTCACCCTCTCTGGACTTCTCTTTCTATAGCTTTAAACTGGGATTAATGATGCAAACCACCTGACCTCTCTGTAGAACACTGAGGGTAGATTAACCAATTTGCTGCTTTTCGTTTTTGTTTTTCTCACCCAGCAGGGGGAACACAGGCAGAAGCCAGAATGAAGTCAACTGGGCCTGACACTCCCCTGACCAAAAACATTACTCACTCTGGGCAAGTGGTTGAGTGGCATTTGGAAAGGCTAATCCTCAGGGTAGTCTGGCCTGCTCAATATGAACAGAGAGTTCTTGATATGATGATAATATATTTGAGAAATTGCTCTGAGTTAGAACAACATCTTTGAACAATCTGAAATGAAGACCTTCCTGCAAAAACAACAGTACAGCTAGGAAGATTTTTTTTCCAGCCCAAAGGAGTAAATCAGTTAAAATATTTATTAAGGGCTTACTTTGTGCTAAGCACTGGGATGGATACAAGCTAATCCATTCTAATCCTCCTTGACCTCTCTGCTGCCTTTGACACTGTCGACCATCCCCTCCTCCTCCATACCTTATCTCACCTTGGCTTCACGGACTCTGTCCTCTCCTGGTTCTCCTCTTACCTCTCTGGCCGGTCATTCTCGGTTTCCTTTGCTGGAGCCTCCTCCCCCTCCCATCCTTTAACTGTTGGAGTTCCTCAAGGGTCAGTTCTTGGCCCTCTTCTGTTCTCCATTTACACTCACTCCCTCGGTGAACTCATTCGCTCTCACGGCTTTGACTACCATCTCTACGCAGATGACATGCAGATCTACATCTCCGCCCCTGTCCTCTCCCCCTCCCTTCAGGCTCGCATCTCCTCCTGCCTCCAGAATGTCTCCACCTGGATGTCGGCCCGCCACCTAAAACTCAACATGAGCAAGACTGAGCTCCTCATCTTCCCTCCCAAACCCGATCCTCTCCCAGACTTCTCTATCACCGTGGATGGCACGACCATCCTTCCCGTCTCTCAGGCCCGCAATCTCGGTGTCATCCTTGACTCGTCTCTCTCGTTTACCCTACACATCCTATCCGTTACCAAGACCTGCCGGTTTCATCTCTACAATATCGCCAAGATCCGCCCTTTCCTCTCCACCCAAACGGCTACCTTACTGCTACGGGCTCTCGTTATATCCCGGCTAGACTACTGTGTCAGCCTTCTCTCTGACCTCCCTTCCTCCTCTCTCGCCCCGCTCCAGTCTATTCTTCACTCCGCTGCCCGGCTCATCTTCCTGCAGAAACGATCTGGGCATGTCACTCCCCTTCTTAAACAACTCCAGTGGTTGCCTATCAACCTCCGCTCCAAACAAAACCTCCTCAATCTAGGCTTCAAGGCTCTCCATCACCTTGCCCCTTCCTACCTCTCCTCCCTTCTCTCTTTCGACCACCCACCCCGCACGCTCCGCTCCTCTCCCGCCCACCTCCTCACCGTCCCTCGGTCTCGCCTATCCCGCCGTCGACCCCTGGGCCACGTCCTCCCGTGGTCCTGGAACGCCCTCCCTCCTCACCTCCGCCAAACTGATTCTCTTCCCCTCTTCAAAACCCTACTTAAAACTCACCTCCTCCAAGAGGCTTTCCCAGACTGAGCTCCTCTTCTCCCTCTACTCCCTCTGCCACCCCCCCTTTACCTCTCCGCAGCTAAACCCTCTTTTTCCCCTTTTCCCTCCGCTCCTCCACCTCTCCCTTCCCATCCCCACAGCACTGTACTCGTCCGCTCAACTGTATACATTTCCATTTCCCTATTTATTTTGTTAATGAATTGTACATTGCCTCGATTCTATTTAGCTGCCATTGTTTTTACGAGATGTTCTTCCCCTTGACTCTATTTATTGCCATTGTTCTTGTCAGTCCATCTCCCCCGCTTAGACTGTAAGCCCGTCAAACGGCAGGGACTGTCTCTATCTGTTGCCGACTTGTTCATTCCAAGCGCTTAGTACAGTGCTCTGCACATAGTAAGCGCTCAATAAATACTATTGAATGAATGAATGAATGAATGAATGAATAAGACACAATTCCTGCCCCCCACAGAGTTCACAAATTTTAGAGATAGAAAGAACAGATTTGTTTCATCCCATTTTTTAGAGGAGAAAACTGAGGCCCAGAGACACCAAGTCACTTTCATAAAGTTACACAGTAGGTGAGTGGCACATGTGGGACAATCACCTGATAGATACTGACTTCCAGTCCCAGACAGTCTTTACTGGGATGCACTGTCTCTAGAGAGATGATAGTCTTTGATATTTACTGAGTGTTTACTGTGTTCAGAAGATTGTACTAAGCACTTGGGAGAATACAATGAGTTGATAACCATAATCTTTGCCTTCATGGAGCTCAAAATCTAGCAGGGGAGACAGATCTCAAAATGAATTTCAAATAGGGAATAAATCGATCAATCATATTTATTGAGTGCTTCCTGTGATCATAGCACTGTACTCAGTACTTGGGAGAGTACAACATAACAGAATTTGTAATAATAATAATAATAATGGTATTTGTTAAGCCTTATTATGTGCCAACCACTCTTCTAAGCACTGGGGAAAATATAAGGTTCTCAGGTTGCCCCACGTGGGGCTCACAGTCTTAATCCTCATTTTACAGCTGAGGTAACTGAGTTGCAGAGAAGTTAAATGACTTGCCCAAAGTCACAGAGCTGATAAGTGGTGGAGCCGGGATTAGAACCCACGACCTGTGACTCCCAAGCCCGTGCTCTTTCCACTAAGCTATACTGCTCCCACGTGTGCTCTGCACACAGTTAGCACTCAATAAACACAATTGATCGGTTGATTATTCTACAGCTGAACAACCATGTTAATGAGGACCACAAACCCTATCAGGCAACCACATATGACATAGAAGCAGTGTGGCTCAGTGGAAAGAGCCAGGGCTTGGGAGTCAGAGGTCATGGGTTCGAATCCTGGCTCTGCCACTTAGCTGTGGACTATGGGCAAGTCACTTAACTTCTCTATACCTTAATGACCTCATCTGTAAAATGGGGATTAAGACTGTGAGTCTCACATGGGACAACACAATCACCCTGTATCTCCCCGAGTGCTTAGAACAGTGCTCTGCACATAGTAAGCCTTAACAAATACCAACATTATTATTATTATTATGACCCTGGGCAATTGGAATGGTCGTCAAGAAAGTGGGATAATCCAGTCAGAATCTATCCCTGGGTATCAGACTATTAGTCCACAGTTTATAGTAATAATACTAATGTCTGTAGAGCGCTGCATTAAGCTCTGGGAAAGAATGCGCAGATGGGATTTAGACATGGTTGCAATCTCTAGGTGACTGGTCCCCTTTACCCAGGATTCCAGAGCATGCAGTTGAGGCAGGTGGATTTCTAATATTGATAACAATCATAATAATAATTGTGATTTTTTAAACACTTACTAGGTGGCAGGCACTCTATTAAGCTTTGGGGTGGATACAAGCAAATCAGGTTGGACAGAGTACCGTCCCAAACGGGGCTCACAGTCTTAATCAAAACTATACAGATGAGGTAACTGAAGTACATAGAAGTTAGGTGACTTGCCCAGGGTCACACAGCAGACAAGTGGTGGAGCCAAAATTACAACCCAGGTTCTTCTGATTCCCAGGCCCACGGTCTAGCCACCAGGCCATGTTGCTTCTCGATAAGGTAACTCTGAAATATTACAAATAATACTTTTTCATGGGGGCGAGAAGGTCTGTGGACTTCCCTATGGCAAAAAATTAAGAAAATTATTTTAATTTAGAGGTATATGGTACCTTGGATCTTATTACCTGCAAAGCTTTGACTGCTCTGTGTGGATCTGGGGTGGAGGTGATTATTGCCTAGAGGGAGAAGAAAAGAGAGGAAGGGGTGACATGGTTGCTTTCTATAACTTGTTTTTAATTTATCTCTACAGGTAGCCTTGGGATGCAAAGTAGTCACTTGGGGTCCATTCACTCAATCAATTGTATTTATTGAGTTCCTACTGCATGCAAAACACTGTATTAAGTGCTTGGAAGGATACAGTATAACAATAACAGACACACTCCTTGCCCACAGTGAACTTACAGTCCAGAAGGGGAAATAGACATCAGTATAAATAAGCAAACTATAGGTATGTACATAAGTGCTGAGGGGCTTGGAGGGGGAATGAATAAAGGGAGAAAGTCAGGGTGACTCAGAAGAGAGTCAGAGAAGAGGAAAGGAGGGCTTAGTCAGGGAAGCCTCTTTGAGAAGATGTGCCTCCACTAAAGCTTTGAAGGTGGGGGAATAATTGTCTGTAGAATATGAGAAGGGAGGGTCTTCACAGCAAGATTAGAGAATAGACAAATACTGTACCCTTAAATAAATTACAGTCTAGTAGGAGAGACAAGATAGCACAGCATATAAATCAATCAATCCATCAATTGTATTTATTGAGTGCTTTCTGTGTGCAGAGCACTATACTAAGCACTCGGGAGAAGCAGCGTGGCTCACTGGAAAGAGCCTGGGCTTCAGAGTCAGGGGTCATGGGTTTGACTCCCGGATCTGCCACTTGTCAGCTGTGTGACTGTGGGCAAGTCACTTAACTTCTCTGTGCCTCAGTTACCTCATCTGTAAAATGGGGATTAACTGTGAGCTTCACGTGGGACAACCTGATTACCCTCTATCTACCCCAGCGCTTAGAATAGTGCTCTGCACATAGTAAGCGCTTAACAAATACCAACATTATTATTAGAGTTGGAAGATATGTTCCCTGCTCACAACAAGCTTACAGTGTAGAGGGGGAGACAGACATTAATATACAGAAAAAAATTGAATTATGAATATGTACATAGGTGCTATGGGGCTGAGGAAGAGGTGATGAAGGGTGCAAATCCTAATCACAGGGTGACACAGAAGGAAATGGGAGAAGAGAAATTGAGAACTTAGATGGGAAAGGTGTACTCTTGGAGGAGATGTGCTATTAATCAGGCTTTGAAGGAGGAGAGAGAAATAACGAATAACAGAAATGCACCTATTATGTGTATATGAATTAGAAAGATAAATGATAGATTGAGCTGGTGAGCTTTAGGGAGTTTCTGGATGGGGGGAGAGAGAGAGGTGGGAAAACTTCCTGGAGGAGCTGATCCCAAGCTGAGTGGGAAGGTAGGGGAGGTGAGGACACAAGCAGGGAAGTTATTGCACACTCATTGGTCAATCAATCAAACAATAGTATTTAATAAACGCATGCTGTGTGCAGAGCACTGAACTAAGCCAATACAGCAGAGTTGGTAGACAGTTTCCCAGCCCACAAAGGGCTCCCTCTAGATGGGGAGACAAACATTAAAATAAATAAATTACAATATAACAGTAATTACGGATCTGTGGTTAGAGTGCATAACCATACCAGACCTGGAAGAGATGATGTTTCCTTTCCCTTCTAGGCAAATCAAAGAACTCTACTTCTCCTAAATCTCCCATTTTCCAGAGTATTGACTGTCTGGTAACAGAGTTCTGCTGCTCACTTGGAGTTAACCAAACTGCTCACTTGCAGCCATTTATAATGTAGTCTGTCAGGTAATGTTTCTAAGAGAACTATGAATCCAATGTGGAAAGGCAAAATTTTCAAATGGAGCGGACAGGGTCTGGCTATCCATCCATCAATCCATCTTAAAGAACGGCTTCTCTTTCTCATTGACATCCTATTACGCTGACAGTCAGTGTGTCAATCAGCACAGACTATAGTCCTGTAGCTTCAAATGGCTGCAGACTTAGAGCTGAAGTGGAGTGGGTACAGGCAGTGAGAGAAGCCACATGGCTTCATGGGAAGAGCACAGTTCTGGGTATCCCAACTCTGCCACTTGCCTGCTGTGTGACCTTGGGCAAGTTATTTACCTCCCCTGTGCCTCAGTTTCTTCATCTGCAAAATGGAGATGAAATTTCTGTCCTTTCTCCCATTTTCATTCATTTAAGTCATTCATTCAATCTGTATTTATTGAGCACTTACCGTGGGCAGAGCACTGTACTAAGTGCTTGGGAAAGTACAATACTGCAATAAAAAGGTCACTCTTTCAATCATATTTATTGAGTGCTTACTGTGTGCAGAGCACTGTACTAAGCAATTGGAAAGTACAGTACAGCAATAAAGAGACACAATCCCTGCCCACAATGGGCTCACAGTCTGTGGGGAGGGGGGAGACAGGCATTAATATAAGTAAACAGGCATCTATATAAATAAATAAAATTATAGATATGTACATATATAAGTGTTCAATCGCAGTCCATTCATTCAATAGTATTTACTGAGTGCTTACTGTGTGCAGAGCACTGTACTAAATGCTTGGAAAGCACAATTCAGCAACAGAGAGACAATCCCTGCCTACAACAGGCTCACAGTCTAGAAGCGGGGAGACGGACATCAAAACAAATAAACGGGCATCAACAGCATCAATATAAATAAGTAGAATTACAGATATATATACATCAAAACAAGTAAACAGGCATTAACAGAAATAAACAGAATTATAGATATGTACATATATACACAAGTGCTGTGGGGAAGGGAGGGGGAGCTGAGGAAAAGGGGGGCTTAGTCTGGGAAGGCCTCCTGGAAGAGGTGAGCCTTCAGTAGGGCTTTGAAGGGGGAAGTGTGATTGTTTGGCAGATTTGAGTAGAGAGGGCATTCCTGGGCATTCCAGGGCAACCGCTTACATTCACTTAGACTGTGAACCCCTTGAGGGAACAGGAACTATGTCCAATCCGATTATTCTATATGTAACACAGTGTCCAGCACATAATAAATACCACAATTATTATTATGTCAACTCTAGACTCTAAGTTCGTCACGGGCTGCGAATGTATCCATTATGTTGTTATATTGTACTCTCCCAGGTGGTTAGTACAGTGCTATGCACCCAGTAAGTGCTCAGTAAATACAACTGACTGACTCTCTGGACTGAACACCATGTGGTAAGAGGGGTCTATTCTAGGGAATGTACTGGATGTCAAGGGAAGAACATGATATGGCTCCTTCCCTTCAGGAGCTGACAATCTAATGAGGGAACAAGTAATTAACACAAAGACACAGGGATAAGTGAAAGATACACCCCAACTGGAGATCAGTAGTACACACCCATCAGAAGTGTATCAGCATAAAATACTTCTCCTTAACTGCAAGATCATGGAGGACAGAGTCCTGCCTCAAATCACAACTCCAAGAGGCTTTTCCTGATGGACTAAGACCTCATTTCCCCTATCCACCCTACTCTCTGAATCACCTATGAAAGTGGCTGTTTTTCCCTTTAGCACTTAAAATATTCACTCCATCCCCATAGCACTTATGCAAATATCCTTATACCTCTGTTATTTCCCCTTTTTGAAATTCATTCTGATGTCTGTCTCCCCCTGAAGACTGTAAGATCCCTGTGGGCAGGAATCATGTCTACTAACTCCATTGTACTGAACTCTGCCAAGTGCTTAGTATGCAGTAAATGCTCAATAATAATTAATAATAATTATGGTATTAGATTAGCACTTACTATGTGCCAAGCACTGTTCTAAGCACTGGGATAGATACAAGGTCATCAGGTTGTCCCATGTGAGGTTTACAGTCCTAATCCCTATTTTCCAGATGAGGTGGCTGAGGCATAGAGATGTTAAGTGGCTTACCCAAGGTCACACAGCAGGCAAGTGGCAGAGCCTGGATTAGAACCCACGCCCTCTGACTCCCAAACCCGTACTCTGGCCACTAAGCCATGCTGCTTCTCATGGAAATAAATATGACTGATAGCTTGCTAAGTTTGCTTTAAAAGACAACCAGCTCAAAACCACATGCAGATGGGCACTTCATATTATTTTTTTCAGGTGACAGTGATAATTTCCTTAATTATCTATGTTCCAGTGATGACATCAGCATACCTCCACCACCACCTCCACCATTATCATCATCATCGGTAATAATAATAATAATGATGATGATATTTGTTAAGCACTTATTAGGTGCTGAGCAATGTTCTAAGCACTGGGGTAGATACAAGGTTCTCAGGTTGTCCCACATGGGGCTCACAGTCTTGGTCCTCATTTTACAGATGAGATAACTGAGGCACAGAGAAGTTAAGTGACTTGCCCAAAGTCACACAGCTGACAGGTGGCGAAGCCAGGATTAGAACTCATGACCTCTGATTCCCAAACCTATGGTCTTTCCACTAAGCCATGCTGCTTCCGACAGTGTAAAATCAACAAGTATTTTATTGGGCACCTACAGAATATTGGACCCTGCATTAGTGATTGGAGCTCAGGAAAGATCTAGGTACCTTCAAAGAGCCTTACTATCTAGCAGTGAATTGGTCTACTCTGCTAGGGGTGATTTGGGAAGTGAAAATATTTCCCTCCATTCATGGTCATGCCCATGGGCTTTATGGTTCCTGGATACAAATTAAGGAAATTCAGAGTCCTGAAGAAAATGCCCCTCTCTCCCCATCTTCAGCACTCTGCTGTCCATCTCTGTCTCTTTCTTGGGGCAAAGCTGAGAAATGAGCCAGAGGAAACACCAGAGTCCTGAAAAGACAGGAGACCTGGACAGTAGCTCCAGACTCCAATTGCTTCTCATTGTGGTTTGCAAACACAAAAGGCAACTTCCACAAACCGCAACATACGCTTGTGCGGGTAAAGCTGTTTTCTGCCCGAAAATGCTGACAATTCCCTGTATTAGCGCCAAATTCAAGGCCTGGAGCAAATTTGCAGAAATCTATGTCTCTTTGCCAAAGCAGAATTATTTTTCTTTTGTTTTATTTTTTCCATTCCCCTCCCTCCCCTACAAAACACCACGTTCTCTGCAGAGAGAGGCGCAAATGTGGAACGGATCATCCGTGGAATCTCGCCAAAGGTAGCGTGGCTGTGATTATTTCTCCGCCTGTGAATGCCCTTCACATTATCAGCACGCTGCCTCAGCAAAGAGCACAGCTAAACAAATATCCGAGAGCCATTTTTGGTGGAAATCTGAAACGAAAGACATTTTTCAAATTAGGCAGGGGGAGGAGGGTGACTGTATCTCTTGCCTAAATTGCACTCCAGGCTGGTGACTTTCTACCCTTCTCAGGTGAATCTTGCCAAGTTGGCTGCCCTCCCAGATTCTCCCAGCCCCAGGAAACCCTCAAATCATTGGACATTCTAGGGCATGGACGGAGAGCAACTGCTTGGCTTTTTTCTCTACATAGCGGGTAAGGGAATATTTTGCAGACCACAGCAGTGGACCTACCAGAGCTCTGATCAGAGGGATTTTAGAATTACAGTCTTCTAAACTGTAAGTTCCTTGTGGGAAGGGAATGGGTCTACCAACTCGGTTTATTGTATTCCCTCAAGCATTTAGTACAGTGCTCTACACACAGTAAGCGCTCAAAAAATAGCATTGATGGATCGATTGATTGAATGAAGGAATTTCCTCTTCTATCCAGCTTGTTTTGGTTCTTATTTTGGTCTCTCAGGTCTCTCCTGAACCCCCAGGGTGATTAGCCTGGGGAGGACAGTAAGGAGATTTAGAGCTCATTTCTGGGAAAGAGGCATTAAGTATGAATCAATCAAGGGGATTTATTGAGTTCTTACTGGGTGCAGAGCACTGTATTAAGCCCATGGGAAAGTACAGTACAATAGAGTTGGTAGACACATTCCTGCTTACCATAAGCTTGCTTTCTAGGTGACTGTGAAGATCCCAAATAGCCCTTGGGCAGGTTGCTGTGAGAAGCAGTGTGGTGTAGAGGACAAAACATGGGTCTGGGAGTCAGAAGGACTTGGGTTCTAATCCAGGCTCTGCCACTTGTCTACTGTATGACCTTGGTCAAGCCACTTTACTTCTCTGCCTCATTTACCTCCTCTGTAAAATGGGGATTAAGAAGGTGAGACCCACATGAGACATGGACTGTGTCCAACCTGAATTGCTTGTATCCAGCCCAGCCCTTTGTACAATGGCTGACACATAGTAAGCACTTTAGTACCATAATTATTAATATTATTATTACTAGCAGCAGTAGTAGAAGGGAAAGCATGAGGGAAAGACACATTCACTGTCCTTATTCATTCATTCAATAGTATTTATTGAGCACTTACTATGTGCAGAGCACTGTACTAAGCGCTTGGAATGAACAAGTTGGCAACAGAAATAGTCCCTGCCGTTTGACGGGCTTACAGTCTAATCGGGGGAGACAGGCAGACAAGAACAATGGCAATAAATAGAGTCAAGGGGAAGAACATCTCGTAAAAACAATGGCAACTAAATAGAATCAAGGCGATGTACATTTCATTAACAAAATAAAAATGGTAATGAAAATATATACAGTTGAGCAGACGAGTACAGTGCTGAGGGGATGGGAAGGGAGAGGGGGAGGAGCAGAGGGAAATGGGGGGAAAAGAGGGTTTAGTTGCGGAGAGGTGAAGGAGGGCGGTAGAGGGAGTAGAGGGAGAAAGGGAGCTCAGTCTGGGAAGGCCTCTTGGAGGAGGTGAGTTTTAAGTAGGGTTTTGAAGAGGGGAAGAGAACTAGTTTGGCGGAGGTGAAGCTCAACTAGGACAAGCACTAATAAAAATAATAATGATAATGGTATTTGTAAAGCACTTACTATGTGCCAGGAAATTTACTAAGCACTGAAGTGGATATAAGCATATTGGGTGGGAATCAGTCCCTTGCCCCATATGGGGTCGTAGTCTTAATCCCCATTTCACAGATGAGGTAACTTGAGTCCCAGAGAAGTGAAGTGACTTGCCCAAGTTCACACAGCAGACAAGTGACAGAGCCAAGATTAGAACCCAGGTCCTTCTGATTACAGACCCATGCTTTATCAACTAGACCATGCCGCTTCCCTAATCACTCAATCAAATATAGTTATTGAAAACTTACTATGTGCAGAGCACTGTACTAAGTGCTTGGGAAAGTACAATACACAGAATTAGCAGACATGTTCCCTGCCCACAATGAGCATATAGTCCCTAATAACTAGAACTCAAGTCAAAGAATGTTTAAATCTAAAACATAGCCATTACCACCCATGAAGAATTTGTCCCAAGGTTTAGTTGATTGGAGAGAAGGCTAGGATGAGCACTTCCCCCAGGTGATGACAAGGAAGTTAATCTAAGAAGTTTTTTGGAGGGGGTGAGTCTGAGTCAAGTTTTGAACAAGTGGAGGGATGTGATATAGCAGATAGATCTGAGATTCAAGTTTTTCCAGTATACTGCAGAAAAGAATTTGCTCCTACCATAGGGCAGAATTTGACAGAGATAAAAGAAAAAAAGAGGTAGGGTGAGGGTGTGGGGAAAAGTTATCTTCTGAGTTTTTAGAGGACAGGAAATCTTGACTGGGAGAAGATCTTAGCCTCTAAAGACTGGAATAATTCACTCTTAGTATCCCACTTTCCAGAAAATTGCCCCTCCCTGATTCCCTTGAATGTATTTCCCTTCCTGATTCCTTGGAAGAAATTCTTGTGGCTTAGCAGAAAGAGCTCAGTCTTGGGAGTCAGAGGTCGTGGGTTCTAATCCTGGCCCCACCACTTATCAGCTGTGTGACTTTGGGCAAGTCACTTAACTTCTCTGTGCCTCAGTTCCCTCATCTGTAAAATAAGGATTAAGACTGTGAGAGCCCCATGTGGGACAACCTGATAACTTTGTATCTATCCCAGAGCTTGGCATATAGTAAGTGCTTAGCAAATACCATCATTATTATTATTATGCACAACATCCATCGCTAGTAACTGCGGAATCCCTTAGAAAGGGCATTTGGCTAATACATATCCAAGAATTTGTCAGCCTAACAACTCACTTCTACACCTTCATCTTTGCTCTTTGTTCACTCTGTACCTTTAACTTGTACTGCCATCCCCTGCCTTCTTAGTAAATTGGGTTTTATTTCATTTTGTTTGTTTTATGGTGTTTGTATCTTTTTAAATGGTATTTGTTAAGCCCACTCTCACATGGAGCTCAGTCTTTCTCTTCTTCAAAGTACGATGACAACCTCATGTTCCATGATTGCATTTTGCTTAAACCCTATTCCTCTGGTCACATGAATCACACCGGGAACTCTCAGCACTTCTCTGACACTGTAGATCACAACAACAATAATAATAATAATAATGATAATGAGAAGCAGCAGAAAAAAAACTGTTGTTTTTGTTAAGCACCTTCTACATGCTGAGCACTGTACTAAGTCGGAGTAGATCATTGACTGCAAACTCACTGTGAGAAGGGAACTTAGCTACTGACTCTGTCTTAGCATACTCTCTCAAGTGCTTAGAATAGTGCTTTGCACCTAGTAAGCACTCAATAAATGCCACTGATTAAACACCACAGATTGATAGATACAAGATAATCACATTTGACACAGTCCCTGTCCCAGATGGAGTTCACAGTCTAAAGTGGAGGGAGAACAGGCATTATTCCCCATTTTACAGATGAGGAAACTGAGATTCAGAGAAGTCATGTGACTTGCCCAAGGTCACACAGCAGGCCATGTGAACACTTGTACTTTTGTTCTCCATATGTTGCAACTACCTTACTTACATGTGGGTCCTTATGCCTTGCCTTGTGTCTGCAAGGCCCCCACAGGTAGTAACTGCATCTTCTCCTTTGTTTTGGAACTCTCAGTCAACACTCACTCCAGTACTCTGTGAGTGCTTCCAGAATGCCACGGCTTGCCCAGCTGATGAGCTGATAAGCCTAAAGGTCCGTGGGACCTTGTACTCCTGGGACCACCACCCCAACTTCAAGCCAGCTCCCCAAATCCACAAATGAAGTAATGGCTCAGGAGCCTTGCTGGGGTAAAAAGTTATCTTGATGCAGTCGGTGCCATGAACAGAGGCGATTGATGACTTGGCATTCAGCCTCCGAGTCATCAATCATAAAGAATCAATCCCCGCTCCCTCCGGAGCTGGCCGAGGCAAACATAATTCTCTCTCCCTGCCACCGACCTGATAGCTCTTGTCCCAATTGTGGGGACTGTATTGGGTCTGGGTTCAGCATTGATTCACTTGGCCTTCAGGAGTATTTTCCACATCTCCCAGAAATGTCACTTAATTTATCCTCTCGAAGGTGGCGACGTTGCTAGTGTCTAACTGCATGAGATGCATTGGGAAAATAATCACGCGTGGCTTTTTCTCTGCCAGCCAAAGATGGTGCGTCATCAGATTTTGCCGAGGACAACAAACACTATTCCCAAGGGAGTTTCTAACACTCCATTCTTCCCTCTGAGGGCTGGCCCTCCAGCTCAGGGCTCAAAAGAAATTTGTCCAGGGTCATACAAAAATCAAGCTGCTGGGAAACTAAATGTGCTTGAAGAATTAGACAAATGTAAAAGCTCTACCTCCTGAGAAGCACGGTGACCTAGTGAAAAGCCTGTAGGTTTGGGAGTCAGAGGACCTGGGTTCTCATCCCGGCACTGACATTTGATTGCTGTGTGACCTTGGGCACATCACTAACTTCTCTGTGCCTCATTACCTCATCTGTAAAATGGGTATTAAGAAGATTAGTCCTATGTGGGACTGATGAATGCATTAGAAACTTTGGAGTCCCCATTTACATCTAATAATTGAATCTGATATAAAGGCAGGGAGGTTGAATGATGCATCCCTACCTTTAGGATGGAGGTTCAGGTGGACAACCATTACACAGTATCCCCAAGCCCCCATTATTGGCCCGGGGCAGAGCCAGAATTCTGGGATGGATGGACCACAAATCTGACCCACTTATGGTAGTAGGAGAGGACCAACCCAGCAGTGGCCTTATTTACTAGCTGAAACACCCTCTTGGACAGGTCATTCCTTATTCCACGCTAGAACTATGTTTCACCTTCAAAGATGTCACTTTTAGCAGTAAGACCCTATAAATCTGGCCAGATGTGACTGAAAAGATGTATGAGAAATGAACATTCCACTCCCCATTGGGCTCTGACTGATGCCTCTCAGCTCCTTTCACTGTTTCCAAAACAGTCAATCAATCAATCATATTCCTTGCTCGTTGTGGGCAGGGAATATGTCTGTTTATTGTTATATTGTCTATCAAATGCTTGGTACAGTGCTTTAGATACGAGTGCTCGATAAATGAGATTTGAATGAATGAATGTCCACTGTGAACTTACTTAGACTCTCTGTTTTCCCAAAGTCTCTGCTCACGGCGAGCGATCCCGCTTCTGGTTCCTGTCCACCAGGCTGGTCTTTCTGCTGCTGTCGCCTTCCAACACTGTTCTACTATTCCATATTGCTTGAGACTGGGATTTAATAAGGATCTAAACTCCCTCGTTCTGCCCTCCCTGCAAGTTCAGCCCCCCTTCACATATACCAGACAGCAGCTGCTTGGGAATTCGGCTTGCATCCAGTCTCCATAACTGTCCTTCCCATCCAAACTGTGTGGCAAGGAGTAATGCCCTCTTATGGGTGGACCATCCTATCAATCAATCAGTTAATCAAACATATTTGTTGAGCACTTACTGTGTGCAGAGCACTGTACTAACTGCTTGGGAGAGTACAATATCACAGAGTTGGAAGATATGAGGTTAAATGGGGGGACAGACATTAATGTAAATGAATAAATTACAGATATGTACTTAAATGCTATGGGACTGAGGGAGGGATGAATGGAGTGTGCAAATGCAAGGGTGATGCAAAGGGAATGAGAGAGGAGGTAATGAGGGCTTAGTTGGGGAAGATATATTGGAGGAGATGTGATTTTAATAAGACTTTGAAGGTGGGGAGGGTGATCATCTGTCTGATATGAAGAGGGAGGGGATTCCAGGCAAGAGGCAGATTGAGAGCGAGGGTCAATGACAAGATCGATGAGATCGAGGTACAGTGAGTAAGTTGGCATTAGAGGAGTGAAGTGTGTGGGCTAGGTTATAGTAGGAGCAGCAAGGTAAGGATGGAGGGGCAAGGGGATTCAGTGATTCATTGTTAGAGGTCTCAAGGAAGCAGAAGGTCTCGAATGATATGTATTTAAACCTAATAAGCCAAACTGACCTTCATGGGGGATAGTGTGGTGTAGTGGAAATGACCTGGAGTTAGAACTCAGGAGACATGGGTGCTAATTCCTGCTTTTTTCCTATGATCAGGACACTGAATTCCTCTTGGTCTCTTTCCTCATCTTTCAAAAGGTGTTGATAATCCCTGCCTCTCTCTTCCTCATAAGGGAATGGTGAAAATAGAATAATAATAATAATTATGGTACTTAATAATAATAATAATAATGGTATTTGTTAAGCACTTATTATGTGCCAAACACTGTTCTAAGCACTGGGGTAGTTACAAGGTAATCAAGTTGTCCCACAGGGAGCTCACAGTTTTAATCCCCATTTTACAGATGAGGTAACTGAGGCACAGAGAAGTTAAGTGGCTTGCCCAAAGTCACAGAGCAGACAAGTGGAAGAGCTGGGATTAGAACCCATGTCCTCTGACTCCCAAGCCCAGGCTCTTTCCATTAAGCCACATTTGTTAATTGCTTACTACGTGCCAGCCACTGTACTAAGCACTTGGGTGGATACAAGCAAATCAAGTTGGATGCAGTCCCTGACCCATGTTGGGCTCAAAGTCTCAATCCCAATTTTATAGATGGGGTAACTGAGGCCCAGAGAAGTGATTTGCCCAAGGTCACACAGCAGACAAGTGGCCGAGCAGGAATTAGAACTCATGACCTACTGACCCCCAGGCCCGTGCTTTAGCTATTATGTCTTGCTGCCATGCTTAGGATGAGATAGGTAATGTGAAAACACTCTGAGAAGCAATGGTTCTCTACAAAATCATAGGGTTACTTTCTTCATGTCCTATGGTATATTTTATCTAAGGTAATACTTGGCCTCTCAATCCATGTTAAGTAAATTGTACTGAGGATTTTTTTAATGGTATTTTTTAGTATTTACTAAATGCCAGGCACTGTACTAAGTGCTAGGGTAGATACAATCTAATCATGTTGGACACAGTCCCTATCTCTCCTGGGGCTCACAGTTTTAATTCCCATTTTACAGATGCGGTAACTGAGGCATAAAGAGGTTAAGTGACTTGTCTGAGGTTACACAGCCGTCAAGTAGGAGAGCAGTTCTCTACAAATACATGGTGTTTAAATTTTCATCTCCCATGCTCTATCTTCCCAGGATACTGCTTGGGCTTTTAATTGATGTGAATGAAATTTTACTGAGGTCTTTTGTTTTTTATGGTCTTTTGTTTTTTATGGTATCTGTAAAGTACTTACTATGTGCCAGGTATTGTACTAAGTACTGGGGTAGATACAAGATAATCAGTCCAGGTCCCACAGTATTAATTCCCATTTTACAGATCAGGTAACTGAGGCACAGAGAAGTGAAATTATTTTCCTCAACTCACCCAACAGACAAGTAGCGGAGCTGGGATGGGAACGCAGGTCTTTCTGTCTCCCAGGCCCTAGTCTATCCAATAGGCCATGCTGCTTCTCTTTAAGCCTCGCTAAAGGAGAGTCAAAAAGGCTCCATGAACACCACTCTTTCTTTTCAGCTCTTCCTTCCAGGGTGATCTCGTGGTTGAATATTAATTACCTTCTGGCTCCCATTTCTAATCCAGTGGTGGTAGAATCCCCAGCCCTTGAAAGGAGTTGGTCTTCTAGAACTAAGAGACTCCACGTTCTTTCCAGAGGGAGCCTTCACTCCATCTGATGGACCCAATCTATAGGGAGAAGCTGCTTTGGAGAGAAGATGGTGTTGGGGCATTCAGGGTTGGGGAGGAGGATGGAGAAACTCTAGTTGCACCAGCAGGGGCTGGAGGACATCAATACCAAGTTGAGCAGCCACCAAAACAGAAGGGGAGCTGGATCTTCCTGGTAGTGTAGACATCAACTGCACAGTCCACTGATTCTCTTTCCTTCCCCAACTCATTTTGAATCTCATTTTGCTTCTGTCTGTCCCTCTCACCTAGCAACGGAAATCGTCTTTCCAAGAGAATTCAAGGGCTGCTTTATTTGTTAGGAGACAAGGAGGCACTAATAAATTCCTCTGTGTGAGGTATTTAATTACATAATAATGTGTACACTAATCAGGGTAAATGTGTTTGTGAAAACACCTTGATATGGGAACAGTTATTCACCCAAGGCATTGCTTCATAACACACCTTGGAAGTTAACTTAATTAAATTAATTAGAACAATGAAAAAATTGAACTGTTTATTGGTCCACAATGGCCTGCAGCAAGTGCTCTTCCACAAATGCTAGAGAATCTCCCAGATTGTAAACTTGTTTTTTTTTCCCCCAGAACCTTCCATCCTTATGTTTATGGGTCCTCACTGGGAGGTTGTAGCCAACGATGTTTCCCTAAGCATCTTAGTGTTTGAAGTTGCTTCCTGACAGAGATTCAGCTCTCAGCCTTCACCCACGCTCGCATAAGGCACCCCCCCCCACAGAACAACTTGGCCTAGTGGAGAGCGCACAGGCCTGGGAGTCAGAGGACCAGGGTTCTATTTCCGGCTGCACTAATAATAATAATAATAATGTTGGTATTTGTTAAGCGCTTACTATGTGCCGAGCACTGTTCTAAGCGCTGGGGTAGACATAGGGGAATCAGGTTGTCCCACATGGGGCTCACAGTCTTAATCCCCATTTTACAGATGAGGGAACTGAGGCACAGAGAAGTTAAGTGACTTGCCCACAGTCACACAGCCGACAAGTGGCAGAGCTGGGATTCGAACTCATGAGCAAACTATTTGCAGCATGACTTTGGGCAAGTCACTTAACTTCCCTGTGCCTTAGATACCTCATCCGTAAAATGGGGATTGAGACTGTGAGCCCCATGTGAGGCAACCTGATTGGCTTGTATCTGCCCCAGTGCTCAGTACAGTGACTGACACACAAATTATCCTCTGGCTCCCATTTCTGATCCAATGTTGGTAGAATCCCCAGCCCTTAGCAAATACCATAAAAAATACACACACACACATACCAGGAGTCATATAGGCCTACCATGTTGCAGTGCTCATGATCCCACAATCAAACAACTGATCAATCAATCATACTTACTGAGGGCTTACTGTGTGCAGAGCATTGTCTTAAGAATACAACATAATAGAGTTGGCAGACACGTTCCCTACTTACAGTCTAATAATAATAATAATGTTGGAATTTGTTAAGCACTTACTATGTGCCGAGCACTGTTCTAAGCGCTGGGGTAGACAAAGGGGAATCAGGTTGTCCCACGTGGGGCTCACAGTCTTAATCCCCATTTTACAGATGAGGGAACTGAGGCACAGAGAAGTTAAGTGACTTGCCCACAGTCACACAGTCTAGAGAGGAGCTTATAGTTTATTCATTCAATAGTATTTATTGAGAGCTTACTATGTGCAGAGCACTGTACTAAGCGCTTGGAATGTACAAATTGGCAACAGATAGAGACAGTCCCTGACCTTTGAGGGGCTTACAGTCTAATCAGGGGTTTAGAGAAAAAGGAATCTGCTAAACCAGGATTCATTCTCATGGGCTATGTCTGCCTAGAGAGAAAAAGTCTCTTCACACAGAGTGCTCACATGGAAGTCGGGAAGGTGGACCAGATGACCTAAAGTGAAATGAGATTCTCTGGAGCTTCTCTTTCTCCATTCTCCCTATCCATTCTGAATGCTTGTTATGGGCAGGGAACATGTCTGCTAATTCTTATGTACTGTACTCTCCCAAGTACTTAGTACAGTGGCTCTGCACATAGTAAGTGTTCAATAAATACCATTGATTGATTCTCCTGTGTGTGAATGTCCACTCGATCCCTTGACTGGAGAGTCAGGCTCTTTCTGGCTCTTTCTTAGTATATGGGCCTTAGGGCAAATCCTTCAACTTCTCTAGGCTTCGATTTTCCCAACATTCATCCTACCTCACGGGAATGTTGGGGGAAGAATACAAAAAGTGATGCAAAAGTCAATTCTGAGGAAGAAAAGGGTAATAGTTGTTCTGGAGTACCTTATGGGTGATGATTCTGGGGTGCCTTCGGCATCATGGATTCTAGCTTAAATGGTGTCCGGCTTGTGAACAAAACCGTGAGAGGGGGATGGGGGTCGGGGGAGAAATCTGTCCATCTCCGACTTGGAGAGAACTGGGTAACAGAGGAACTCAGGTTGTCCCTAGTGGAGATTCAGAGAAAAAACATCCAGCTAGTGGACAAGTCCAAGGTGGCCCAGCAAGTTTGGAGTTCTCAAAAGAGTGGTAGGGAGCTGTTTGGAACCCAGCCAACCAACCTTGGGTTCTATTCACAGGCTGAGGCTCTAAAGCCTCTGCTTTCTTTAGCCCTGGGTCTCTGGAATAGTCTTATACTGCGTGGGAATGAAAAACAAAAATGAAAAAAAAAAGAAATGCTGAAAGCCACAAGAAATACAGCAGAGCATAAAGAGAATACAGAGAATAACTATGGTATTTGTTGAGCACTTACTGTGTGCCAAGCACTGTTCTAAGCCCTGGGGTAGGTACAAGGTAATCAGGTTGGACACAGTCCTTGTTCCTCATGGGGCTCACAATCTTGATCCCCATTTTACAGATGTGGTAACTGAGGCACAGAGAAGTTAAGTGACTTGTCCACGATCTCACAGCAGACATGTGACAGAGTCGGGATTAGAGCCCATGACTTCTGTCTCCCAGACCCGTGTTCTTTCCACTAGGCCATGCTGCTTCTCTAAGCAGGGAGGAGTCTAGTAAGGTCCTTGTGAGACCATTCAACCCCACTCTGGGCAAAGTACCAAGAGAGGAGGGAGACACCTCCTCCCTCATCGACACCCATGCCCGTCACCCCCGCCGATTGTTCCGGACCTTTAACTCTCTCCTTAGGCCCCCTGTTCCTCCCCCTCCCCCATCTCTCACCCCTAATGATCTGGCCACCTATTTCCTCACGAAAATCAACACGATCAGGTCTGAGCTCCCCAAAGTCACCCCTCCGCCTCTCCCCTCCCCCCCAACAACCCCCTCCCCTACTTTCCCATCCTTCCCTGCAGTATCCTCAGAGGAGATCTCCTCCCTCCTCGCAAGTGCCACCCCCTCCACCTGCGCCTCGGACCCCATTCCCTCTCACCTTCTTAAAACCATCGCCCCTGCCCTCCTCCCTTCCTTAACTTCTATTTTTAACCACTCAATCTCCAAGGGCTCCTTCCCCTCTGCCTTCAAACACGCCCACGTCTCCCCCATCCTAAAAAAACCCGCTCTTGACCCCACTTCCCCCTCCAGTTATCGTCCTATCTCCCTACTACCCTTCTTTCCAAAATCTTAGAACGAGTCGTCTACAATCGATGCCTAGAATTCCTTAACTCCCATTCTCTCCTAGACCCCCTCCAATCTGGCTTCCGTCCCCTCCACTCTACCGAGACTGCTCTCTCTAAGGTCACCCATGACCTCCTTCTTGACAAATCCAATGGCTCCTACTCCATTCTGATCCTCCTTGACCTCTCTGCTGCCTTTGACACTGTCGACCATCCCCTCCTCCTCCATACCTTATCTCACCTTGGCTTCACGGACTCTGTCCTCTCCTGGTTCTCCTCTTACCTCTCTGGCCGATCATTCTCGGTCTCCTACGCTGGACCCTCCTCCCCCTCCCATCCTTTAACTGTTGGAGTTCCTCAAGGGTCAGTTCTTGGCCCTCTTCTGTTCTCCATTTACACTCACTCCCTCGGTGAACTCATTCGCTCTCACGGCTTTGACTACCATCTCTACGCAGATGACACGCAGATCTACATCTCCGCCCCTGTCCTCTCCCCCTCCCTTCAGGCTCGCATCTCCTCCTGCCTCCGGGACGTCTCCACCTGGATGTCTGCCCGCCACCTAAAACTCAACATGAGCAAGACTGAGCTCCTCATCTTCCCTCCCAAGCCCGGTCCGCTCCCAGACTTCTCCATCACCGTGGATGGCACGACCATCCTTCCCGTCCCGCAGGCCCGCAATCTCGGTGTCATCCTTGACTCGTCCCTCTCGTTCACCCCACACATCCTATCCGTTACCAAGACCTGCCGGTTTCACCCTACAATATCGCCAAGATCCGCCCTTTCCTCTCCACCCAAACGGCTACCTTACTATTACGGGCTCTCGTTATATCCCGGCTAGACTACTGTGTCAGCCTTCTCTCTGACCTCCCTTCCTCCTCTCTCACCCCGCTCCGGTCTATTCTTCACTCCGCTGCCCGGCTCATCTTCCTGCAGAAACGATCTGGGCATGTCACTCCCCTTCTTAAACAACTCCAGTGGTTGCCTATCGACCTCCGCTCCAAACAAAACTCCTCACTCTAGGCTTCAAGGCTCTCCATCACCTTGCCCCTTCCTACCTCTCCTCCCTTCTCTCTTTCTACCGCCCACCCCGCACGCTCCGCTCCTCTGCCGCCCACCTCCTCGCCGTCCCTCGGTCTCGCCTATCCCGCCGTCGACCCCTGGGTCACGTCCTCCCGCGGTCCTGGAACGCCCTCCCTCCTCACCTCCGCCAAACTGATTCTCTTTCCCTCTTCAAAACCTTACTTAAAATCACCTCCTCCAAGAGGCCTTCCCAGACTGAGCTCCTCTTCCCCCTCTACTCCCTCTGCCATCCCCCCTTCACCTCTCCGCAGCTAAAGCCTCATTTTCCCCTTTTCCCTCTGCTCCTCCACCTCTCCCTTCCCATCCCCACAGCACTGTACCCGTCCGCTCAACTGTATATATTTTCGTTACCCTATTTATTTTGTTAATGAATTGTACATCGCCTTGATTCTATTTAGTTGCCATTGTTTTTACGAGATGTTCTTCCCCTTGACGCTGTTTAGTGCCATTGTTCTTGTCTGTCCGTCTCCCCCGATTAGACTGTAAGCCCGTCAAACGGCAGGGACTGTCTCTATCTGTTGCCGACTTGTTCATCCCAAGCGCTTAGTACAGTGCTCTGCACATAGTAAGCGCTCAATAAATACTATTGAATAAATACTATTGAACACCTGCCATCAGTGGAGTCCAGGACCAAGGTGGCTGATTAATCTTATTCTTCCCATCCTCTCCTCCCTCCCCGCTACCCTCCTTGCCTTATGCCCTCTTGCTCTACCCTCCTGCTCCCTCCAGACATGGAAATTAATGGTTCTGGAGCCATTCTTATTGGCAGAAAAATAAAATGTAAAGATACACTGAAAATAAACAGTCCCTGCCCAGGGAGGCTACAATCTAAAAAAGTTTCCAAACCATTTATCCAGGCCTAAGTTTAGCCTGAGCTGGTATTTTATTTTTTTTTGTGAAGCTGATTATCCAAAGGAAACATGCCTACATCAGGAAAAAGAAGGACCCTCTGTGATTCATCAGCTCAATCGCCCCATAATTAGAGAGACATCATATCTATTGGAAGGACAAATGTGTTCCTTGAGCATGCTTCCTCCCTCCCCCTTCCTTCATTTGTCACTTACATCTCTCCCTCTCCTCCTACCCCTCTCCCCTACAGTATTCCTGCAAGGAGCCTCTTTCCCCACTCTGGCTGTCTCCTTCCAGATTTGGGGGTGCCTTCCCATCTCCACCCTGCATATTGCTCTTGCCTACTGCCTTCCACAGCAATCTTATCTCCCCTACCTTTATCTCTGCACTTGATCTCAGTAACTACCTGTATCTCTCAAACATCCCCCTCCACCCCACCACCCTAAAGAAAACTAGAAAGCAAAAGAGAAAAAGGTGAATGGAAAAAAAAAAAACACCGGTTGGGAAGCATATCTTTCATTTTCTCCCATCCTGAAGGATTTCTTCTTCCTCATCTCCTCCCCCCCCCCCCCGTGAGATGAGAAAGGCTGTCCAAAGAGGCATGGTGCTGGGAGATAACACAGGCCTGGAGGAGGACAGGACAGAGGACAGGAGGCAAAGAGAAGCCACTCCATTGACCCCAGATGGAAGCTATCTAGGGGAAACACACATATACGCACACATCTAAATGTGTCACAACCATCCAAGAAACCGACCAAAAATTTTGATTAGAAAATAAATAAATAAAATTTTAGTTTCGGTTATTGATAGGGGGCCTGTTCTGCTGGGACAGGACTGACAGAAGGAGGCTTGGCATGGAGAAAAGGCAAGGAGAGGTTATGTAGCCTGAGGAACTGGGTGACAGATGCCCTCTTTGATGTGCATCCTCTTGGTTGGGAGTGGATATGCAGCTTTGGGCAGATTTGACTGGAAGCTATGGAAAGGAAGGGATCATGACTCCTCCCTCTTGAGCTCAATCTGAACCTAGGGTAGTATGCTTCTCATTGCAGTTGTTCATTTGGAGGCTGTACGCCAACCGATTCTTCCGGTCGAGTACTGGGATTTTAGATTTTTCACTACCCTGTTAGAGTCCAAGCTCGTTTTTATATTGTAAACTTGTTATGGGCAGGGAATATGTCTACCAACTCTGTTACATTGTACAATCCCAAGTGCTTAGTATAGTGCTCTGCACCCCCAAAGGCCTCAACAAACACTGTTGATCTATCAACTGATTAGTAGTAATAGCCTTCATTAAGCACCTTCTGTGTGCAAATCACTGGGCTAAGTGCTGGGTAAAAATACACTGGTGGGAATAGAGATGATCCATGGAGTCCAAAAGGGCTCACAGTCTAAGAATAAGGAAAGAAGAGTTGGTGACAGAAACATATGGAAAGATGAAATGATAAAAAGCACAAAAGCAACCTTAAACACATGAGAAATGATAAACAGCACAAGAGGAACTCAGCACTCAAGTACTTGTGCAGTTTTTTATCAATTATTGATTCAAGCATTTTATCTGATATAATTGTGCAACTGCCTGCTGTATCTTCATCCTCCCTCCTGCTTTTGTTATCGGTAAATATATTTTGTCTGTCTCCCCCATAAAATTGTGAACTTCTTGAAGGCAGGGAGCATGTATCTTGCTCCTACAGTGCACTTAGTATAGGCACTTTAAACGGTGCTTAACACTCCATAAGTACTCAATAAATACTTTTAACTGAATGATAAACAGTGCAGAAGGACTTTGAAAAGCAGGGTCACCTAGTGGATAGAGCTAGGACCTGGGAGCCCGAAGGACCTGGGTTCTAATCTTGGCTCTGCCACTTGTCGTGTACTCTTGGAAAGTCAGTTCATTTCTCTGTGCTTCGGTTACCTCATCTGTAAAATGAGGATTAAGACAGTGAGCCCCATGTGAAACATGGACAAGGTCCAATCTGGTTTATTTTTTCAGTTGTATTTATCGAGTCCTTACTGTGTGCAAAGCACTGTAGTAAGCACTTGGGAGAGTATACTACAACAACAAAGAGATACACTGAGTAAATACAAATGAATTGTCTTCTACCCAGTGTGTTTTATGCAGAGGGGAGATGGGGGTTAACAGGGTAGTGCTGGTGCCCTGGCATGGGTAGGCAGAGGTAGCCAGAGGAAATGGAGGGATAAGGAGAGAGTCATTGGAAACTCCAGGTTGGGGGCAGAGTAGTATGCTGCTATGTGCCCATGAACTGCAAGTGGGAAAAAAGGGCTTGGCCAATGTGAGTGGACAAATACGTCCAGGAGTGGGGGTGAATGATGAAGAAATGGGCAGGGGCCACAGCAGCAGTGGCAGTGGGAAATATGGGCTTGGGTGGGGGTAACATCGATCTCCGCTCTACACTCACATGCTCAATCCCATCCCACGATTCCTCACTCCATGACCCTTGAGCAACAGAAAGCATGAGCATTTCAAGTTTCTCCCATTGTCAGGAAGGATACTTTCCATCAACATCAAACTCTCTTCAGTCAGGCTCATGTCCTGCAGGCTTTTTCTCTCAATTAATTCAAAATTGCACCCTCATAAGGAGATCCTGCATCCCCGGAAACACCTCCCTCTACTATGGGAGAGAGGATGCAGAGTGTGGAAGTGGAAGGAAAGAAGGAAAGGGGGACTGCTAGGTTTGGGTTGGGGGTCTGGTCTGGTTCAGGTTTGGAATCAAGGGGTAGGGCTTGTGTTCATCTCACCCAGAGATGAGGAGTCTGTATGATCCAGAGGCAGCCGCCTCTCCTTGGAAAGAAATGTTTATAGGACAATATTGGAGAGATGAGTAACCCTCTAATCATTATGTTACGTATGTGATTGTACGGCTGCAGATCACAAATGGCATGATTTGGTTTTCAGCTGTAAATAATACGCTAGCCACCACTGCTCCACAATTACATTTTCTTCATTTGGGGATGAAAACAAACATCCACTTTGGGAAGAAGTGGAGCTAGTCAGAGCAGCAAAGAAATATGTCCGTGCGGCTGGTGGCAATCCAGACTCTGATATGATTTCTCCAAACACAGAGTCACACTCTCATTCATTCATTCATTTAATCAATTCTATTTACTGAGCATTTACTGTGTGCAAAGCACTGTACTAAGTGCTTGGAAGGGCACAATACAACAATAAACAGACACATTCCCTGCTCACGACAAGCTCTCTTTCTTTACCTCAGCTCTGTTCTCTGCTTGACAAATCCATTCCTTCCTCAATGACTCTCACAGCCGCAACCTGCACAGGCTTTTCCAAACCTTTGGCTGCCTCCTGAAGCCCCCAATGACCACATCACCTCCCTCCATAACCCCTGGTAAACAAACCAATTACATTGTTGATAAACCTGAAGTCACCATGTTACCCAGGAGGATTATTCAAGTTGCTAAGAGAAGTTTAACTTGGTAGGGCAGACTGTGTCAAGAGTGGACAGTATTCCGGGCCTGATGACCCCTCATCCCCATTTCATTGTGCCTGGCTCACCCTTACTCAACCTACTTATTCAATGTTAACTAGTGGAAAGAGCCCAGGTCTGGGAATCATAAGACCTGGGCTTTAATCCCGGCTCTGCCATTTGCCTGCTGTGTGACCTTAGGCAAGTCACTTAAATTCTTTATACCTTAGTTTCTCATCTGCAGAATGAAGTGTAGATACTTGTTCTCCCTCCTACTAAGACTGTGAGCCCCTTGAGCCCCTGCCTCCACCCTGATTATCTTGCATCTATCCCAACACTTAGTTCAGTGGTTGGCACCGAGTAAGCCCTTAATAAGTATCAAGGAAATAGTTATTATTACTCACCCACACTCAAAGAAAGAATAAGGGTCCTGAAAGCTAGTGACAGTTCCCACTACTAGATGTTTTTCTAATTCAACAGGCTTCTGGGCATCATAACAAGTCTTTAAGAGTTAGCCAAGTGTGGAACAGTCCCAGAGGTGAAGAACAGGGTCTGCAAGGAGAAAATGGTTCTGGAGATGGTGGCTACAGCCTTGAACTCAGAGGCTAGCTCCAGATGAGAGTCTGAGGGGTCACATTTTAGCTTTTTCTCCACTGTATATCTGAAGAATATGTTGGGGTCTGCAGATTGTTCTCTGTATGTCTCTCTAAGTTTCTTCAAGTCTCAGAAACCTATTTTCTCCCATTCCTCAGTTGGCTTTAAGAGAGTTAATGGACCCTGTCCCTACCACTAATTCTCACTCCCATTCCACTACAGCCCAGCTTGCTTGATTCACTCCTCTAATACCAACCCACTCTCTGTGCTTCACCCTTGATCATTGGCCCTTTACCTCTGTACTCCTTCCTGCCTCAAAGTTCCTCCCTCTTGACAACCAGAATCCCTTCTAAATTCTACATCCCTTCATGAAGTCTTCCCTGTCTAATTAGAATAGTGCTTTTCACATAGTAAGCACTTAGCAAGTACTATCATTATTAATTTCTCATCTCACACCCTGTATGTGTCCCTATTTCATCACCTATTCCTCTGTAATCCATTTTAGTGTCTGTCTCCTTCTCTGAACGTTAAGCTCCCTGAGAGCAGGGATCATGCCAACTCTTTTCATTGCACTCCCCCAAGCACTTTGCACAGTGTTCTGCACATGGCCAGCACTCGAGCACTCAATAAATGCTGTGAATTGATTGACTGATTGATTGGCAGCTGGTGTCTGTAATTGGGCCCTATTTAGAAACCCACAAAGATATTAAATAAACCCCTTCCCTAAGGAGAGAGAGGAGGAAAGTTCATTAAAATTTTAATGCTGAATATGTGGGAGTAGCTGTTAGAAATGGTAGGTCCAAGGAAGAGTAGTTTAGTTGAAAGAGAACAGACTGGGAGATAAGAAAGCTAGGTTCTAGTCCCTGGTCCACCGCTTGCCTGCTGTGCAAGTTACTTAACTTCTCTGGGCCTCAATTTGATGCTTAATAGGAGAATCCATTGTAGATGGAGTCCAAGTAAGCAAAGGAGGGCAGATATTCTGAGAGGTCATTTACCGCAGGTAATCAAGAGAGTAAAGGGAGACAGCCTACTCCTCCACAGACATTTCACTGTCATTTCATTACCCTTCTGTCTGAAACCAGACGTCCCATGGCTTAGGGCTGGATAGCCACTGATTCGCAGAGGGGAAGGAACCCAGCTGGGCCTGAAGCTCCATTTGTGCTGAAAGTCCTCTCCCACTTTCTCCAAGTGAGTCCAGGGAAGGAAAGGATCCTTTAGAGCAAGGAACCTAGTTTAAAGCTAGGGACATAAGGGCTGTGGTGGAAGGCTTGTATACCTAAATTCTGGATTTCATTTATCACAGATTTGGAGCTCCAAAAGGACCACCAACCTAGGCATTTTCATCCAATAAGAGCATTAGTGTAGCCCTGCAGGAGGGAGCACCCACACTGGGGAAGCCCTTCTGAAATCTCATCTCCTCCAGGAAGTCTTCCCTGACTGATAGCTATTCCCTCACTTTATATCCCTCAATTGACATGTCAGCACATTTTAACTTCCTAAGCTCTCATTTCCCTAAACCTTCCATAAGCCTTATGGATAGATCTATCTACTCTGTCACCTAAGCTCTAACTCATTTACCTGTCCACATGTCCTTCTCCCTTCCATCTGTAATTGATTTTAGTGTTTGTCTTCCACACTAGAATATTAACTCCTTAAAGGCAGATCACTCAATCAGCTCCCTCCTTCCTACTTCATCTCACTGATCTCCTACTGCAACCCAACCTGTACAACCAACTCCTCTAACACCATCTCACTTTCTGTACCTCCACCTCACCTATTTTACCACAACACTTGTTCTTTCTCAGACATGGAACATGGACTGTGAGGTGAGGAAGTTGAAATTGAGTCAGGTTTTCGTTGAGAAAACTGGTTTAGACTTAAAGGGACATTGCAGGGACCCAAAGTCTACCTTCCTTGTGGAATTTCTTGGTTGGCCCTGGAGTTTGTATGATTGACAGCTGATGCCTGGGAGTATTGGAAGCCCTGTACTCCCCCTCTACGCTATCAGACAGTCTTGGTGATGTCTAGACACTGAGCTAGTCAGGAGTTGGACAGGGGAACAGGGATAGAGTTCGAAAATCCTGAGATATCCCAACATAAAGTATCTTGGGCTTGACACAGATATGGAACCATTAGCACCTCCACTAACATTTATTGTAGTTACTTAGAATACTAATAACTGTGGTATCTGTTAAGCACTAAGGGAAATGATATACAAGCAGATACAGTTCCTGACCCAAATGGTGCTAGCAGTCTAAGGGGGAGGGAGACATGCATTTAATCCCTATTTTGTAGAGGGACAAACTGAGGCACAGAGAAGTTGACTTACTTGCCCAAGGTTGCCCAGCAAGCAAGTGGCTGCAGTGGGATTAGAACTCAGATCTCCTGACTCTCAGTCCTGTGCTCTCCCCACTAGGCCATGATGTGCTTTGACCAAAAAACACTCTTAATGTTAGGCACTGAACTTAATGCTTGCTCAGTCTGCAATCATGGGTAAAGCATCACTGTGTACTAAAAAAATTGGTTACGAATATTATCATCACCCCAACATACACACAATTCTAGACCTAGTCTGAATTTTTCATCACTTCACTTCATTTTCCCAACTAAGAGGACTGGCCCATAACATTGTGTTTGGACAACCTAGTATCTGTCTCTCCATCAGCAAATTATATGTTTCATTTAACTCTAAAAATATAATTTAGTCTCAGTTTTGCAGCAAGTTCAAGACAACAACAACAATCCCATAACAACCTGTGTTCTAATCCCAGCTCCACCACTTGTCTGCTGTGTGACCTTGAGCAAGTCACTTAACTTCTCGGTGCCTCAGTTACCTCAACTCTAAAATGAGGATGAAGACTGTGAGCCCCATGTGAGACAGGGACTGTGTCCACCTTGACCGACTTGTATTTACCCCAGTGCTTATAACAGTGCTTGACACATAGTAAGTGCTTAGTGCTTAACAAATACCATTGTTATTATTATTATTAACTGGGTGAAAAGTATTTTGGATGGGGGCGGTCTGAATTATCCAGATGGCTTGCTTGTGGCGAGTCCACAACCAGTCAGAAGCAGGATACCATCATCATGATATCCATCATTCGGCTTCCACCATTTTCTGCTTTCTGCCCATTGCTCTGGGGCAAAATCCTCCAGCCACACCCAGCAGTCATTGGTCCGGTAGCCATCCTGCAGAGACTCTGTTAAATACCCTCAGGAGCCGAGTCTTCAAGATTCATTCACTTCCATAGGAGCTCTATGCTCTGCTGATTGGGCTGCCTCCTTTACTGATCATGCTGTGAACTTTAGGGGCTGAAATTCCAAGTATAATCACGCTGCATTCTTTGTTGATTGAGCTGCCATTATCACTGCTTATGGAGTTATTACATTCTATGCTTGTGCGTCCAGTTCCTGGCTTGTTTTGCCCAATATATTATGCAAAATAAACCGAACAGGAATTAGAATATCTCCAACGTGCTGCGTCTTCAGAATCAGTGATGGCAAAATGCTTAGAGGTTTTTTTTTTACCCCTTCTCTCCAAACAGTGGCATGATCATAGTTCCCCAATTGAAGCAGTTGACTCTGAAGAGCCTGTTCCATTTACTATATGCAAATCCCTGCTCCTGACAAAGACACTGATTGCATCTTTATTTGCTTTATCCAAGATTCCAAAAGCCATCGTTAAGGCTATAGAAAAAACACTTCAATGGCCTCCAAACAAATGACATTCTTGTAGGTTTGATGGTCCCTTTGTGCACAAGCTGAAGCTGTGGACGCCAACACAATTGGAGTCCCTGGTTCCCTGAAACCACTCAGCCAATTCCGTTCCACCAAAGACTTTCTGGTCCCCTTCCAGGCGAGGAGAGAGCAGCAGCTCATCCTCATCAGGGAGATTTCCTAGGAAGGACAATTGGGTCCTTGGATGCCTGGAGGGCAAAGGACCAGGACAGCCATCTCCAAGTTTTCCCAAGGGTCAGATGCTCTTCTGGAGAATCCCCCACAAATAAAGGAAAGAACACATTAAGGGAATTACATGCGTGGCTCGATGAGAGCTGCGGAATATGGAACTCCCCAAATGAAAGGGAGCAAAAGACTGTGAGTTCCCTCAGTGTTTGAAACCAAATGATGCAACTCCCTCGGCGAAGTCGGAAACAATTGAGTGAAGGGACTGGATTCTCCAAGCAAATGGAGGCAAGACTCAGCCCAATCAGGAAAATTTAACAGTCTGATCATTAAGTTAGGCGAGGCGACTGACAGAGAGGTAAATAAAAAGCAGCAGGCAAGATGTGTGGTTTGATCATCGAAGGCTAAGACCCAGACCCAGCAGCCTTTTAGAACTGGCAGGCGATTCCTACTCTCTTTCAGTTGCTGTGGGCACTGAAAAACTTCAAATGCACTTTACTGAGGGCTTTCAGCTTGAGCTTTCAAACACCCTGGAGCTCAAAATGAAACTTAACCCATGAGGTTCTGATGCACTCCAAAACACTCACATTGTCATCGGAAATGAGAGGACCCATTTACCTTGTTCATCTTTGGGGAGTTTTGTTGGGTGACCTTTGGCAAGTGGTTTAATCTCTCTGCCTTAGGGACCTCATCTGTATAATTGAGGAGGAGGATATATGTTTTCTGAATTTGGTGTGCCCAGGGGTTAAAATCACCTGGGTAATTTTGTGTTTAATAGGAAGTTGGGCCTATTTCATGAATTGAGATTAGTAATGAGGCAGAAGGAGTTGGATATATACTGGATTTTCTTTTTGGTTGCCATTTTCCTTTCATTGAGTCCATTCAATTTCTTCCTCTAGTATGTACCTGATGAAATATGCCAGTCAGTCCATCAGTCACTCACGTTGATGTCACCCTGACAACTTTCATTGAGTGTGCCCACTGTGAGCAAAGAAGACATTATCCCTGATCACAGATGGGAGTGACAGGGATACCTGCATATACTCACATATGTAGCATGCTAAGGGCTGAGGCAAGAAACAGAAGGAGAAGAAAGCATGATTCTTGCCTTTGAAGGGTAAGCAGTCTTGTGGAAGGGACAGAAAACATACACACACACACTCACTCTCTATCTTTCTTTCTCTGTACTGAAGAATGGGTGGGAAGACAGAAGGAGAAGGAACCCTAGCCTCTCTCTCTCTGGGCCTGACAAATTTTATGGGGGAAGGCACAAGATTATGCACGTGGCAGTTTACCCTTTAAGCGCTTTGATACTTACCCCAGCCCTACAATACTTATGTAAATATCCTTCTTGTCTTCTCTTATGCCGTCCAGTCATTTCTGACCCATAGCGACACCATGGATACATCTCTCCCAGAACGTCCCGCTCTCCACCTGCAATCATTCTGGTAGTGTATCCACAAGTTTTCTTGGTAAAAATATGGAACCACTGCCTCCTTCCGTGCAGAAAATTGAGTCTCCACCCTCGACTATCTCCCATGCTGCTGCTGCCCAGCCCAGGTGAGTTTTGACTTGTAGCAGATTGCCTTCCACTTGCTAGCCACTACCCAAGCTAAGAATGGAATGGGTATGCCTCTACTTGACTCTCTCTCTTGTAGCTGAGACTGGTAAAGCCCTGGAAACTCTCCAGGCGTGACCCTGAGAGGGGAAATATCTTTACATTCTACTATTTCTCCTATCCCTAATGTATTTTAATGTTTGTCCCCTGCTTTAGACTGGAAGCCCCTTGTGGGCAGGGATCACAACTACCCACTCAGTTGTACTGTATTTTTCCAAGCACTTAGCTCAATGTTCTGCACAGAGTAAGCACTCAGTGAATAACACTGAATCAAAGACATACAAGCACCCTAAAATAAAAGCAACCTCTACAAGTTCCAAGTGGCAGAAAACTAGAAAGAAATATCTAGGACCAAAATGATGGAAACACTTGCACTTATTCTTCACAATTGGTTTGGGATAGCTTGATAGACTGGTTAAGTAGGGTTAATCAGGGACAGTCCCAGCTCTTTGGCCTGAAGCTTTAAATGAGTGATTCAATCAACAGTACTTACTGAGTGCTTACTGTATGCAGAACACTGTACTAAGTACTTGGGAGAGTACAGTACAGCACAAATGGTTGCCATAACCTTTCCCCTCAAAGATCTGCCAATATATTAGAGGAGATAGAAATCGAAGTAAATTATAGATAGGACAAGCAGCAGAGTATACACTAATGCATGGAAGTGCATTTCGGGAGTGGAGTTATGGTCAGTATCAAAACGGTTAGGGCAGACTAAAGTGTAACGGTGACAGAAGGGAAGGAAATTAGAGTGTAGAGGTGAGAGATTAGTCAGAAAAGCCTTCCGAAGGAGATGGGATTTTAGTAGGGCTGAAGATGGGGGAGGACACTGATAAGCTCTTCTCTTTCCTTTCCATTCAAATGGCCGTTATGCTGGTTCAGGCACTTGGAATATTTCTGTTTGACTACTGCATCAGCCTTCTTGCTGATCTTCTTGCCTCCAGTCTCTCCCTTCCCTCTACTACTCGGGCTATATTTCTAAAACTCTGCTTTACATTTGTCTCCCCTCTCCTCAAAATTTTCCAATAGTTGTCCATTCCTCTCTAAATCAAGCTCCTGACCATTGAATTTAAGGTACTAAATTTTCACTCTCCTTCTGTTCCTCCACTCTCCTCTCCCATTATGACCGAGCTCACACACTTCATTACTCTCAAGGTGAACTATTCCCCCTGCCTGCTTCTTTTTTACATTCTCTACTGTCCCACCACTGACATCTTGACTATGACTTCTTCATGCCTGGAACTCTTTCCAGGTTCATATCCAACAGAACACAGTTCTCCCATCTTGAAATCACTTCTGAAATCACATTTCCTCCAGGACGCCTTCACCAATTCAACTCTAATGATTATTATTATTAATAACAGTAATAGGAAAAATAACAATCATGGTATTAATTAAGTGCTTATTATGCTTCAGTCACTATACTAAGCCCTGGGATAGATACAAGCAAATTGGGTTAGACTCAGGCTTTGACCCTTATGGGATTTACGGCTCAGTGGAAAGAAAGCGGGCTTGAGAGTCAGAGGTCATGGGTTTGAATCCCGGCTCTGCCGCTTGTCAGCTGTGTGACTATGGGCAAGTCACTTAACTTCTCTGTGCCTCAGTTACTTCATCTGTAAAATGGGGATTGACTCTGAGCCTCATGTGGGACAACCTAATTACCCTGTATCTACCCCAGCATTTAGAACAGTGCTCTGCACACAGTAAGCTCTTAACAAATACCAACAATAATTAATGAATCCCCATTTTTCAAATGAGGTAACTGAGGCCCAAAGAAGTAAAGTGACTGACCAAAGTCACCCAGCAGACAAGTGGCAGAGACAGGTTTGGAACCTAAGTCCTTCTGACTCCAGGTCCTTTCTTTATCCACAAGACCACACTGCTTTTCTATTCTCTAATCTCCACACTTTATAACCCCTAGCTACCACTTCAACCCTGGCAAGCCACCTGTGTAACTTAAATTTTCACACCCCTTCTGAGCACATACTTCTGCTTACATGCTTATTACTCACTTCTACCTGTAATTTGGCATCTGTCCCCTGACCTAGATTGTAAACTCCCTGAGGGCAGGGAGAGTGCTCTGAACTTAATCAATCAATGGTATTCACTGAGTGCTTACTGTGTGAAGAGCACTGTAACAAAATGCTATATGCAGTTCATAAGTGCTGAATAAATTCTATTGATGAATCAATTGATTAATTGTTGAACGGATAGGTTCAGAGTAGCCGGGCTGAATGTTGTATGTGTGTGTGTGTGTGTGTGTGTGTGTGTATTCATATATGAATGACTGCAAGTGCATGAGGATGTGTCTGCTCATGTTAAGTATGAATGATAATATTGTAAAGAGCTCAATATGTGCCAAACGCTGACAATGACTCCCTATAAGCGGATCAGACCCAGTCCCTTGTCTGACAGGAAGCTAACATTTTAAGAGAGAAGGAGAAGAGGTATTTCAGCCCCATTTTACCAGTGAGGGAACTGAGGCTGGGGTTACACAGCAGATAAGTCGCACAGCTGGAATTAGAACCCAGGTCCTCAGACTCCCAGGCCTGTTCTCTTTCAACAGGCCACATTGCTTCAGTGCCTTTCATGGGATAAAGGCCTTTCCTTCTCAGTCCGTGTTAAGAGTACCATGGGGGAGGATCCTTGAGGCTAGGGCCTACAGTTAACTGTGCTTTGTACTCAAACATGTGGGATGGAGGTGGGGAAGAGACAGGGTGGCCACTGGGGAATCAATCAATCAATCATCAATCAATCAATCAATCAATCAATCAATCAATCATATTTTTTGAATGCTTACTGTGTGCAGAAAACAGTACTATGCACTTGGGAAAGTACAATATAACAAAGTTGGTAGACATGTTCCTAGCCCACAATGAACTTACAGTCTAGAGAGGGAGACAGACATTAATGTGAATAAATTCTGGATATATACAAGAGTATTGTGGGTTAAGGGAGGGTTGAAGAAAGGGTACAAATCCAAGTGCAAGGGTGGCAAGGAGGGGAGTAGGAGAAGAGGAAACAAGGGCTTAGTCAGGGCTTTGAAAGTGAGTAGAGTGATCGTCTGTTGGATGTGAAGAGGGAAGGCATTCCAGACCAGAGGCAGGATGTGGATGAGAGGTAGGTGGTGAGATAGATGAGGTAGAGGTACATTGAGTAGGTGGCATTAGAGGACCAACAGGCTGCAGTGAGAGTACAGCTTCTGTGGGATAGAAGACCTCCTGGTGCAATGACTGCCCCTTCCCACTCTAGAGTAATGCTGTGGATACTGCTGCTGTCCCGGTCCTTGGATTTACCAGAGACTTTAAATCTCCGTAGATCTCAGGCCTTCCACTGTCTCTTTTGAACAGTGTTCCCTTCACCCAGAGAATGGGTGTCTGGGCTGCCTGGTGAACCCACTCTCTAAAAGACATGTCCTTGAGTGGTTTCCTGATTTATATGTACATCTGCGTTGAGCCTCTGACCTCTGTGTGGCTGTTTTCCCTTTGATCTATCCAGAGCAACTGTTAATTGGACACTGGCTGAGTCATACGACTACAATCACATGCCTCTGTTCAGATAGTTTTCATGTATTCATATTAAGATAAAAGCACAACTCTTCCATCTCTTTCTTCCTTCTCCTCTCTCTCCCTGTCCCTCCCTCTCTTCCAATTTACATACTAAATCCTTTCTTGGTTGGTAAAGTCCTTAAGGGAAGCAGTTGCTAATAAAGTGTACGGAACATCTTAAATCACTGCGCATTATAGGTGTTTATATAACCTTCCAATACATGAAAAACCATAATGATTTGTTTTACACCAGAAGCCTAGAAGAGGATTACTGTTTCCATCTACCGCCGGGATGTGATGTGGTTTCACAAATGAAACTTAAAAGCCATATCCAATTTCCCCACATTGCCAGGATCAAACACTTTAATTAAAACACCAACTTTTAAACATTAAAATTAGAACCCAATAATTATAAAATAATAGTTCCTGAGGCCACATACACACACGCAAAGACCGTCCCCCCACCCAATTCCCTTCCCCACCGCACACACACATTAAAGGCTGAAATGTTCAGTAGTTACTGCTGGGTTCTTCATCCCAATCCTCTCTGCTCTTACTCTGCCCCCCTGCTCCAATATCCTTCTCTCTGATTTCATTTCTACCCTGTGAATTTAAAGCTGAGCCTAAAGGAGCTCCCCCCCCGCCCCACCGAAATCCTCACCTCACCGGACTAACTTCATTAACAGCACAACTGCCATTAGATGCCCCCCAGAAATTTCTTCACTAATCTCCCACACCCCAGAGACAGACACAGCAGTAGACTTCTTCTCTGGGAAGAAGGATGTCTTCACTTTGGAAATCACCTGTGCCTCATCCTACCTTCTCCTAGACTTCAACCTCAGGGTAAATTTTTCTTCATTTCTGGAGAGGCAGTGCCTCTGGGAATGTCCAAAGATGGCTCTAACAGTATAGACAAAAAAAAAATGAATCAATAATACTTACTGACTACTTCATGCAGATCTCCCTATTAAATGTTGGAAGAACTACAATACTCTTCAGTAGGTACAATCTCTCTCCTACAGGAGTTTACAGTCAAGCTCACTGTTTAAAAAAAACAGGGACACAGGAAATAAATGTTCTGGGAGTAGGGGTGGGGTGAAAACCTAAATATTTAGAGAGTATAAACTTAAGTGCAGAGGGTGGGAAAATAAGGCCGAGAGATTAATCAGGGAAGATTTCCTGGAGGAGATGTGGGATGAGCACTGAAGATGGAGAAACTACTGATCTATCAGATGTGATGAAGGAGAGCATTACAACAGGAAAGATGGTAAAAGTGTCAAGACTGAGGCACAGGTTGATGTTTGATGAGTGAAATGTGTGGACTGAGTTGTATCAGTGAGGTGAGATCTCAAGACTGGAAGCTCCTTGTGCCTAGGGAACCCGTCTACTGGCCCTTATATGTACTCTCCCAAGTGCTAAATACAGTGATCTGCACACAATAAACACTCAACACATACCACTGTTTGACTGAGAGAGGATAGGTGAGGAGGGGGCATGGTTTGGAACTGATGGTAAAGAATTTCTATTTGATGTGAAGATGAAAGGGGAATCACTGAGGGTATTTGAGGTGTTGGAACACCTAATAAATATGATCAATCGGTGGATTGATCTGCCCTTCTCTCCCACCATTCCCCCTTCCCCTGCCCCCTCCTAGGGAGCCATGCTCAAGACTTGAGCTGCACCACGGGGTGAGGGAGTGTGGCAACCCATAAGGTTGTAGAGTAAGGGAGTCTCCTCCCCTTGGCCTGACTTAAAATGACCTCATCTCTTGTTCTCTGTCTCTCCATTTATTTTCAGCTAGAAATGATTTGGGTAGCAGAGTGAAATATGGACTGGAGAGAGAGAGGTGGGACTGGAGGTAATAATAATAATGATGATGGTATTTGTTAAGCACTTACTATGTGCAAAAGACTGTTCTAAGCGCTGGGGAGGATGGAAAGTAATCAGATTGTTCATTCATTCATTCATTCAATAGTATTTATTGAGTGCTTACTATGTGCAGAGCACTGTACTAAGCGCTTGGAATGAACAAGTCGGCAACAGATAGAGACAGTCCCTGCCGTTTGACGGGCTTACAGTCTAATCGGGGGAGACGGACAGACAAGAACAATGGCAAAAACTAGAGTCAAGGGGAAGAACATCTCGTAAAAACAATGGCAACTAAATAGAATCAAGACAATGTACAATTCATTAACAAAATAAATAGGGTAATGGAAATATATACAGTTGAGTGGACAAATACAGTGCTGAGAGGATGGGAAGGGAGAGGGGGAGGAGCAGAGGGAAAGGGGGAAAAGAGGGTTTAGCTGCAGAGAGGTGAAGGGGGGGTGGTAGAGGGAGTAGAGGGAGAAGAGGAGCTCAGTCTGGGAAGGCCTCTTGGAGGAGGTGAGTTTTAAGTAGGGTTTTGAAGAGGGGAAGAGAATCAGTTTGGCGGAGGTGAGGAGGGAGGGCGTTCCAGGACCGCGGGAGGACGTGGCCCAGGGGTCGACGGCGGGATAGGCGAGACCGAGGGACGGTGAGGAGCGGAGCGTGCGGGGTGGGCGGTAGAAAGAGAGAAGGGAGGAGAGGTAGGAAGGGGCAAGGTGATGTAGAGCCTTGAAGCCTAGAGTGAGGAGTTTTTGTTTGGAGTGGAGGTTGATAGGCAACCACTGGAGTTGTTTAAGAAGGGGAGTGACATGCCCAGATCGTTTCTGCAGGAAGATGAGCCGGGCAGCGGAGTGAAGAATAGACTGGAGCGGGGCGAGAGAGGAGGAAAGGAGGTCAGAGAGAAGGCTGACACAGTAGTCTAGCCGGGATATAACGAGAGCCTGTAGCAGTAAGGTAGCCGTTTGGGTGGAGAGGCAAGGGCGGATCCTTTGGGAAAGATTGTGGGAAAGATTGTCCCACGTGGGGTTCACAGTCTAAATCCCCTTTTTCAGATGAGGTAACTGAGTCTCAGAGAAGTGGAGTGACTTGCCCAAGGTCACACAGCGGACAAACGACAGAGTTGGGATTAGAACCCACGACCTCTGACTCCCCGGCCCGGACTCTTTCCACTAAGCCACAATGCTACAAAGGCTTTGACCAGATGGTTGCAGTTTTGATGGAGGGGAATGAGTATATTTTAGAAATGTTGAGAAGATAGCTTCACCTTTAAAGTCTACGGACAGCTAAGAATATTATGCTGATTTTCTCACTAATAATAGTTAATTATAGTTGTATTATTTAAGTTCTTTCGATGCTCCAAACACTGAACTAAACTCTGGGGTAGATACAAGTTAATAAGGTCAGATGCAGTCCTTGTGACACATGGGACTCACAGTCTAATTAGGAGGGAGAATCCCTTTTACCAGATAAGGAAAATGAGGCACAGAGAGGCCATGTGAATTTTCCAAAAACACACAGCAGGCAAGTGGTAAAGTTGGTATTAGAATCCAAGTTCTCTGGCTTCCAGACCCTTGCTCTTTCCTTTAGGCTATGCTGTTTTACCAGCTGACTTACAGTTGGGCAGGTTTACACTGACCAATCCATGCTTTATGTGAAGTCTGAATCCCTTCCCAGATGGCTCCTTTGCTCTGGCTTCTTCATTAGTTCACAAAATCATAACCGCTTCTAGCCAAAATAATCCATTCAAAGAGAATCCCTAATACTAGCCTGACCTTTCCCCCTCCCCTGTGTACTGTCAAAGGAGTTACAATTCTGTTTAGTCCTTTTTGTCGACTAATTGGAGTTGTATACCCATTTGGGTTTCCATCAGGCTTTTCACTGCCTGGCACCATTGTCGACCATAGCAGTAGTTGTCATTGCCATCAGGATTCTCACTGTTTCCTTAATGTTGACCTTCTGCATTGTTTCATTCTGTTTATAATACTACTACTACTAATAATAATAATAATAATAATTGTGGCATTTGTTAAGTATCTACAATGTGACAGGCATTGTTCTAAGCACTAAAATAGACACAAGATCATCAGGTCTCACGAGTGGTCCAAGTAGGAGGGAGAACAGGTACTGAGTCCTCACTTTGCAGATGAAGGAACCAAGGCTCAGAGAAGCCCCAAAGACTTTCCTCCAAGCATTATCCAATCAGGAGGGTGGGAATGTACAGATGGCTTCATTGTAGCTCCTTTCTGGACTGCCGAGATTAGTCAAGGAATTCTAATGCACTGGGTCCTGAGTCAGAGTGTGGGGATTCATGCATGTTGCTCAATTGGGAATTGAAGAAATTATGTCTTTCTGTCTTATGCTATTGATATTCAACTTTTTAACTTTTGGTGCCTGCGTGAAATACTTTTTTCTAGGCAGAGGCTTTAGGGCTTATTGAGAAATCTTTCACTATGTGTGTGTGTGTATTTGTGTGTGTGTGTGTGTTGTCTTTTGAAGTCCTTTCTCTTCCATCATTTGGTCAGTCCTTTGAGGACAGAGATCGGGTCTTCTCCTTCCTAAAATGATAATAATGATGGTGGTTGTATTTGTTTAAGCATTTACTGTAATAATAATTGCGGTATTTGTTAAGGACTTTTTATGTTCCTTGCAGTGTACTAAGTTTTGGGATTAGATAGAAGATGATCAGAGTGAACACAGTCTCTGTCCCATATGGGGTTCACAATCTAAGAGTGAGGGAAAATAGGTATTGAATCCCCAATTTACAGATGAGGGAACTGAGGCCCAGTGAGTTGCCCTAGGTCACTCAAGTGGGAAAGTGGTAGAGTCGGAGAAACACCATGGCTTAGTGGATAAAACATGGGCCTGGAAGTCAGAAGGACCCGGCTTCTAATTCCAGCTCTACTATTTGTCTGCTTAATGACCTTGGGCAAGTCACTTAACTTCTCTGTCCCTCAAGTTACCTCATCTGTAAAATGGGGATTCACACCGTGAGCTCCATGTGGGACATGGATTGTGTTCAACCTGATTATCTTGTATGTACCCCAGCTTAGTACAGCACCTGGAACATAGTAAGCACTTAACCAATACTTCTCCTCCTCCAAAAAGAGTCAAGATTAGGGCCTAGATCTCCTACCTCCCATGCCCATGCTCTGTCCATTATGCCGTGCTGCTTTCTATGCACTCCTTCTTTCCCTGCTCCACAGTTTCAGTTTCTGCTCATACTTGGAGCCTAGGACAGACTATTGCCTCACTCATTCAATGTCAGTCAATCCGTCAATCATATTTATTGAGTGTTTACTGTGTGCAGAGCACTGTACTAAGTGCTTGGGAAAGTACACTATAATAATAAACAGACACATTCCCTGCCCACAATGAGCAATGGGGGACTACAGTATAACAATGTAACAGACACATTCCCCGCCCATAACAGTGTCTCAGTTGAATAATAATACTTACTATGTGCAAAGCAATGCTCTAAGCACAGGGGATGATATAAGGTAATCAGGTTATCCCATGCACAGCTCACAGTCTTAATCCCTATTTTGCAGATGAGGTAATTGAGGCACAGAGAAATTAAGTAACTTGCCCAAAGTCACATAGCTGACAAGTGGCTGAGACAGGATTAGAACCCACAATCTTTGACTCCCAAGCCCATGTTCTTTCCACTAAGCCATGCTGCTTCTCTGTTTACCTGTAAAATGGTTCGGACCTCACATGCTGGGCAATCCTGGGTCACATGGGGTCAATTATCTAGGACAGATTTTTTTTTCTATTCTTTATTGAAGATCTGCATAGCTAGAGTCTTCATAATCTCCCAAATTAGTCAATATTTATCAACCAAATAGTCAAGCAGATCTTTGCTATACATTCTGCTATAGGAGCCAGAATATCACCTGTTTGACTGGAGCCATTTCCTCTTTCTTGGTCATCAGAGGACCCAAATAACAATAGATCACCATTTTCCCGCTGACACTCTCCCTAGACTTGGAGGCTGGAACTCAGGCTCCCTTTAACTTTCTCTTCTCCAGGCTGAATCTCCCCGATTCCTTTGCCGGATCTGTCATTTCTCTTTGTTCCATCACTTCTGTCACTTTTCTCTGGCTGCTTCCCAGAGAGTATGTCTTGAAAATGTGGTGAGCAGAGCTGGGCTCAGGGACCTCTGGGAAGGGACTAATACCTAGACAATGGCATTTCCCCATCTCCCATTAAAGATTAATATCATAGCAGTCCCTCGAACACATTCGTTTTTCAAGCACACATTTTAACTTCATAACTGGCAAGGCGGCATGGGAACCGATATCCCCTACCACAGGTGGGGAAAACTATGACCTCAGAGGTTGAAGAAATTTAGACTGTAAGCTCCTTCTCTAGACTATAAGCTTGTTATGGGCAGGGAACATTTCTGCTAATGCTGTTGTATTGGACTCTCCCAAGCACTGAGTACAGTGCTCTGCATGGAGAAGTACTCAATAAATACCATTAATTGACTGATTAATTGATCTTCCAAAGTCACTACCTAGTCTGTGACTGGTCCAAGGTTTAAACACTGGTCTTTGGGTTCCCAGAGTGGAAAGCTGCCTTCAATCAATCGATCAGTTGTATTTATTGAGTGTTTACCATGTGCAAAACACTGTACTGAATGCTTGGGAGAGTACAATATTACAGAGTTGGTAGACACGTTCCACATTATGGTCTAGAGGGGGAAGAGATATCAAAATGAATTATGGATATGTACATAAGTGCTGTGGAGCTAAAGGTGGGATGAATAGAGCATGTAAATTTAACTGCGGTTCTCCTTGCTCTCCCTCTCTCTTAGAGGGAGTCCCATGTGGGGCAGGGACTGTCTCCCACCTGATCATCTTGTATCTACCCCAGCACTTAGTCATTATATAAACCCCAGAGTTTAGCAAAGTGCTTGGCACACTATAGTGTTTAAAATACTATTATTAATATTATTATTACTATTATTATTATCATGGTATTTGTTAAGTAGCATGGCCTAGTGGATAGAATACAGGTCTGGGAGTCAGAAGGACCTGAGTTCTAATACCAGCTCCACCACTTGTCTGCTGTGTGACCTTTTGCATGGCCTAGTGGATACAGCATGAGCTTGGGATTCAGAAGGACCTAGATTCTAATCCTGGCTCTGCCACTTGTCTGCGGCATGACCTTGGACGTTGCCTAGTGGATAGAACATGGGCCTGGGTATAAAAAGGACCTAGGTTCTATTCCCAGATCCATGACTTATCTGCTGTGTGACCTAAGCCAAATCACTTAACTTATCTGTGCCTCAGTTTCCTCTGTCTGTAAAATGGGCATTAAGACTGTGAGCCCCATTTGGCTCAATCTGACTAACTTAGATCTACTTCAGTACCTGTCACAGAATAAGCACTTAACAAATTCCATTTAAAAAAAATTCACTTAACTTCTCTGTGCCTCAGCTACCTCAGCTGTAAAATGGGGATTAAGACTGGGAGTCCTATGTAGGACATGGCTTGTTTATCTTTTATCTAGCCCAGTGCTTAGAACAATGCCAGATGCCTACTAAGTGCTTAACAAATATCATAAAAAGTGGTTACTATATGCTCCATACTAGAGTAAATACAAACTAATCAAGTTGGTCACAGGTCCTCTCAGTCAAAGGATGGGGAACAGTTATCGAATCCCCATCTGTCAGATGAAGAAACTGAGGCATAGAAAAGTTAAGCAGTTTGCCCAAGGTCACATAGCAAGCAAGTGGAAGAGCCAGAATTAGAACTCAGGCTTTCTGAATCCCACATCCATTGTCTTTCCAAAAGGCCATGTTCCTACTCCTCCTATTATTATTAGTATTATTATTATTGTCATTATTCTGCCTCTAGCAGGCTTCCTGTTGCCTTCCTTGATTAGAATCTCGTATTCGTCCCTTAGATGGCCTAAATGATTCCTCACCTGTGACCCCATTCCCTTATCCAACCTGAGGGCACACCCAGTCTCTTATCAGCTAGGGGGTGACAGCTGGTGGTATACAGCATGACATATTGAACCCCACACCAACAGGGAGGGTGTCTGGGAGATTGTCAAAAAGGACTAGCTAGGAGCATCATGGCTGTGCATGCATATGATACCTTTCAACATGGAATTCAGGTGCTTAAAAATCTAATTAATGTGGTCTTAATTATGGCAGTAGTAATACCTAACTCCCAGCAGGAGGAAATGTGATATTAAGTTAGTAATACCAAAATACCATGAAGGGCTTGGAGACCCTTTTATGTGAGCTAATATGAAAGCTCCTGATGTGATTATATAAAAGGAACTGATGTAGCTGAAAGGTTCCATGGAGCAAAACAAATAAATGGTATGTCATAGACTCCTTGGGACAGAGTCAGGAGGGTGAGAACGTCATCTAGTACAGTCTCCTGTTTCTGGACAAGACTGCTCCCAGAACCAGTCCAGTGAGTTCCATTACCCCTTCTCTTTTACCCTATCTTATAATAATAATAATCAGTAATAATTATTATGGTGTTTGTTAAGCACTTACTATGTACCAAGCACAGTTCTAAGCACTAGGGGTAGATACAAGGTAATCAGGTGTTCCATGTGGGGTTTATAGTCTTAATCTCCATTTTACAGATGAGGTAACTGAAGCACAGAGAAGTTAAGTAGCTTACCCAAGGTCACACAGCAGACAAGTGGCAGAGCTGGGATTAGAACCCACATCCTCTGACTCTTATGCCCATGCTCTTTCCATTAACCCAAGCTGCTTCTCATCTTATTTTCCTCTTCCTCCTCTTTTTCTAGCTCCTCTTCTTTCTCCTGCCTCACAGCCATTTTCTTAGGGGTCCCAGGTGAAAAACTTTGTATGCAGCTGTGGACAGTGTGAATTTATGTCCATTATGGAAAAGTATTTAGCCCATAAGACAGGAATTCCCTGATTCGTCATCATCCTTGTGAACAGTATTTATCATTTAATATCTCCAGTGTGCAGAACACTGAATTTAGGAATATAAAATAGAAGTAAAAGAACCACGATATCAAATATAACTTCCATGAGACTGAATGAATTTCCCAGCAGTTGAATTTAGATTTCTATAGGGATTCAAAAAGGAGAAACAGTGACTGTAAATCAATAAATGGCATTCATCAAGTGCATATTAAATGCAAAGTTTATGATGATAATAATAATAATAATAGTAGCATTTGATAAGCAAATTATGTACCAAGCATACCAAGCACTGAATTAAGTGCTGGGGTAGATACAAGATAATAAGGTCCCACATGGGGCTCATATTCTAAGTAGGAGGGTAAACAGTGGTATTGAATACCCATTTTGTGGCTGAGGGAATTAAAGAACAGAGATGTGTCTTGCCCAAGGTCACACTGCAGACAAGTGAAGAAGCCAGGGTTAGAACCCAGGTCCTCTGACTTCCAAGCCCTTGCTTTTTCCACTAGGCCATGCCGCTGTTCAAGCCTCTGTTACATCCCAGTAGCATTAATTAGGGACAAGGGGGTTCGTGACTCAGCTTTACCGAAGGAACAAACGACGATATTCAGTATCTCGGTAAGAAAACTTTCATTAGCATACAGAAAAACATTAAAAGCAAAGGATCCTGCTTCTGTTAGAACCTCAATCCAGGGACATGAGACACTATTTAATCTCTCAACCCAGGGGCATTGAGAATTTTCTACTGTGGGATAATTAGCCCCATTCAGTGTTCAGGGCCTTAAGGGGTCAGACGGGTAGGGGCATCCTCCAGCAAAGACGTCCCACAGCCGGGGCTGTCCCTGCCTATCTTTCGAAGGAAAGTGAACAGCCAAGTAGAGGCTGAGACCAGCATTGGTATCCCCTTCGAAGGTCCCCTCTGCTTGGCCTTTCTCTGTTGTCATTTCGGGTTTACAGTGAGCAGCAGCGACAGGCATTTCACCCCTGCCTTTATACTACGCTTGTTGACCGTTACATGGAGCTTTTTCCTTGTAAGGGCCCTAATCTACTAATTACAGTTCCAGTGTCTTCTGTTTTTAGAATACATCTCTCCCAGCTCCCTGCAGATATGTCAACATTTAGGTTTTTGCTTGGAGCCTATCCGTCTGGCTTACTTGAAATCACAGGCAGGGCATTAAATTTAACAGGGTGTTCAAACTGCATGCTTCAACCCTCTATTAAGGGCTTGAGGGAATCTAACACTTTCCCTTTCCTCAAAGAGTTCACAAGTTAATAGGGGTGAGAGAATCAAAATGATTTACAAATAATAAAAGCAGGCAGAAGAACAAAACAGAATGAACTAGTTAATAGACATATATCGGGATAAAATAGATGAACAAATTAATCAAAGCACAGGTGTCAATTTCTTAGAAATATTTCACTTTCCCTGTTGTCAAGATTAGCTAAAAGTGGAGCAAAGAACTGTCTGGCTTCAGGAGATGGAGTTCAGTAACTTGACTCTTAGGCGAAGGAGGAATAAGGTGTGGGGGCTTCTGGGAGACCAGAACTTTGGAGAGTAAGGTGAGACTATTTTATTGCTTTCATGATTCCTTAAAAATGTTTTGAAATCAAGCACAAATCTCAAATGATTGCTTAGTGTTTATTTGATTACCTCTTCTGGAGACAAGCTGTACTCTAGGTACGAAACAATGTGAAGATTATTATTATTATTATTATTATTAGGTGGAGAAGTTGAAATAGTAGAATGAATTATGTTTATTGAGCTCCTACTGAGAGCAGTGTTCTGTATTAAGTAAGATCTCAGGAAAATAGAACAGAAACACCCTCCCTCGTTCAACCCACATATTCAAGCCATCATTAAATACTTTCAGTTCTAGCTGCCCAGCATCGCTAAAATCCACCCCTTCCTATCCATCCAAGTTGCTATCACATTCATGAAAGGGCCTATCCTATCCCACCTTGATTATTATATCAGCCTCCTTGCTGAGCTCCTTGCCCTCCTGTCTCCTAATACTATTACTATTACTGCTATAATTACTATTACCACTACTACTACTACAACTACAGCTACTACTATATTTACTACTACTATTACTACTGCTTTGGGCTTTTCATGATGCGGAGACTTCGACTTATCACCCTATTTTATTGTTATTGAGGTGTATATCTCCTTGATTCTATTTATCTTGATGATGTTGTCTTGTTTTTGTTTTGTTCTGTTCTGCTTTGCTGTCTGTCTCCCCTGTTTAGACTGTAAGCCCGTCACTGGGCAGCGATTGTCTCTATCTGTTGCTGAATTGTACATTCCAAGAGCTAGTACAGTGCTCTGTACATAGTAAGTGCTCAATAAATATTGTTGAATGAATGAATGAATGAATGAATGACTATCTTTCTAATGACATGTCTCATGTAATTAGACATGAGGCAGTTTGGTTCTCTTTCACATTCTGGAAAATTCAGTGTCCCGAATCTTCATTGCCATCATTGTCATCATGGTTGTGATTAACTGCATCATCAAAATCTTTATCCTCTCCAAGGATATTGACTGAATAACTACTGTGTTCAGAAGACTGTAATAGGTGCTTTGGGGAGATAAGCCCCATATGGGGCAAAGACTGGGTCCGTCCTGAATATCTTGTATCTACCAACTCTGTTGTATTGTATTCTCTCAAGTCCTTCATATAGTGCCATGCTCACAGTAAGCTCTCTACAGATATGATGATGAGGAGGAGGAGGATGATTATGATACCTCAGTGCTCAGAACACTGCTTGACATATATTATCTGATTTAGCACATACCGTAATTGTTACACAGACAATTTATAAGAAATTAACCCTGCCCCTGAGGAGCCAGCAATCTAATGGGGAACACAGGTTGACACAACTGGAAGAAAAAGTAATAAAAGACTGTGAAAGCAGATCCAAATAATAGGCACCACTGATTAAATAAATCAATAGTAAACAGAGTGGTTCCTCTGACATTCCTCCCTCTGGCCCACCCCCTGGATTATTTTGCTCTTATTCTCTGTATTCACTTCCACTTCTCTCTCCTTCCTTTATAAAACTTCTTAGGTTGTTTATTTTTTTAACTACATGCCAGGCACTGTACTAAGCCCTGGGGTAGATATAAGATACTTTTGGGTACAATCCCTGTCCCACATAGGGGTCACAGTCTAAGCAGGAAGGAGTAGAATTTATTCCCCATTTTACTGATGTGGTAACTGAGGCACAGAGAAAGCAAGTGACTTGCTCATGGTCACACAGTAGGCAAGTGGCAGAGCAGAGATTAGAACCCAGGTCCTAAGATTCCCAGGCCCATGTTCTTTCCACTAGACCAAGGGTTTTCTTTTATATTATTTGTTTAGCGCTTACTGTTCGCCAGATACTGTTCTAAGCACTGGGGTAGATATAAGGATATCAGGTTGGACACAGTCCATGTCCCAAATGAGGCTCACATTTTTTATTCCCCATTTTGTAGATGAGGTAACTGAGGCCCAGAGAATTGAAGTGACTTGTCCGAGGTCACACAGCAGTCAAGGTACAGATCTAGGACTAGAACCCAGGTCCTTTTCTGACTCGAGGCCTGTGCTCTAGCCACTAGGCCATGCTGCTTCCCATGTTTAATAGTGATTTTGCATCGGCCAGTGGGGGTTTATGGTAGACACCTCTGTACTTTCAGGAAGCCAACTCTGAGGGTTGAATCACTAATAATACTACTAATAATTAGGTATTTGTTAAGTGCTTAATGTGCACCAGGCACCAGGGAAGATTAAATACAATCAGCTATGACACTGTCCCTCCCCCTCACAAGTCTCACAGTCATGGGGGAAGGACAGCAGGTATTTTGTCCCCTTATTACAGATGAAAAAACTGAGCTAAAGAGAAGATTAACGTCTTAATTGTCCAAAGCACACAGTAGACAAGTGGCAGAGCTAGGATTAGAACCCAGATTTCCTGACTTTTTACAACTAACTGTGCTGCCTCTCATTAATCCAACCTTGTACAAAATATGCTGTACTAGGAATGGGAAAGGAGAAAGACACCAAACTTTCTCCTAAGAACTGTGGCCTCTGGAGACCTTGTCACTTCTTAAATTCCATCTAGCTACACATTCCCCATGCCCATGACCAAACTCCTGGTTGAGTTTTCATCTCATTAGTGAAGTTTGTGTTTCATCCTTTCTCACTGAATTTGCAAACAAAACAATTGCTTTGAGATTCAAGATTTAGACTTCTGATTCATATTCCAACTCATTTTTTTGTGTAACATATGTTTGGTGTCTTTAAACACAATTACTTTTGTATAATAAAAGTGTTGATTTGATGATGTGACATTTTCTGGAAGTGTGTTTAAGACAGTTTATGTTTTCATAAGTTGCAATGAAACTCAATTATGTATGTGTAATAAGGCTCTTGATTGTTACACTTATACTTTTCTGTATAATGAAGCCAGCAATTAGAATTTGGTTGCTCTATGGCTCAGGCGAACACACTTGTTTTTGCAGACAAAAGACTCTTAATGAGGAGTTTTTTTTGTTTAATTTTTTTGTTTAAAAATGGTCGATAACTCAAACATATAATTAGATTTCTTTAAAAGGTTTTTTTTAAAAAAGAAAAAAAAACAAAAAAACTCCAGCAAAACAAAGCAATAACTTTGGGGTACAAAGAATTCTAAAGCTATAAATGCATTTCTTGTTGGGAAAGCAGGTTTTAAGCTTTCAAGATCATATTTCCTTTGTGTTCAAATGGCTGCTACTTTCACTATTAATCCTAGGGTAGTTGTCTGTTTACGCCACTTAAAAAATGCAAATGCAGGAACTGAGGGTTTAAGGAGGAATAGTGCACTGCTCAAACAGGAACTTTGGTTTGTATTCATTTATCAGTCTTTCTTCCCATTGATCCAAACTGATGAATATTTACTTGGTGAAAGTATGAGTCGTGTGTGTGTGTGCGTGTTCATGTGTTTACAAATGAGCCATTGGAAACGTTGTGAGGATGTAACACAACGTTTCAGACCCTCTGTCATATCTGCGGACAGCTGGGAGACAGCAGCAAAAGACTGACCAGCCTAGCACCCAGCAGTTACTTTGGGGAGACTGTTTAAGAGCAGTGGTTCAAGAAAAGTCAGACACCAAGAAGCAGAAAACAGTGTCAACCACTGCAGGGAATGAAAACAACAGAGGAAGGGGGCTTTCAAGTTTCTGATCACCCATTTAGCCTTACGCCACACAGACACACACACACACACACATCGATAAAACTCAATAGTAGTAGCATCATTTTTGGACTCTGAGAAGTTTGTGAGTGTGTGTGTATGTGGAATTGAATCAACCGTATTTTAATGGAGACACTTCTGGACTAGGTATCAGAATAATTTCCTCTCTAGACTGTAAGCTTGTTATGGGTAGGGAATGTTGTCTACTAATTCTGTTACATTGTACTCTGCCAATCACGGTGTTTTGCTCATATTAAGCACTCAAAAAATGTCACTGATTATTCATCAAGTGGATGAAAACAGAGCAAATAGTAAACTTAAGCATTGAGAACTTCGTTAACAAAGTGAATATGATTCTACCGTGAATCTGTCTACCCAGCTTCTCTGATATTATCAAACAGTACCATTCAAATCACTGGGAAATTATTAGCCAAGTACAGTTCCTTGTATGTTCCTTATAAATTCCTTAGTCATACATGTGAGCATGTGTGTGAGAGAGAGTGAACAAGAGAGAGAGAGATCTTACTGTATCACTTTTTCCCAAAAAGATCAAGCAGTCAATATTACTGAAGGAGGCACCCGGGATCGTTTTTCAAAATTTCAGACTCCTGATGCAGTTTTGCAACGGTGAATCATGAGGAATCTCTCGTTCTCTCTGTGAGATAACAGGAGGTGTCTGATGTAATTGACCTTCGCTTACCTCTGTGAATTTCAAAGAGTCCAACTTCCTGAAAACTGCTTCCACCGAAGAACTTTAAACTTCCCCCAAACTCTTCATTGAAGGATTTTCCTTTATAGTTTTCATGCTAGCTCTTTCTCTTGGGAATACTGTCTACTGTGAATGTGGGGACAGATATTCTCTTAGCCTGCCTCTTTTAAATAAATACATACAGGTCTGTAAATCGTATCTGGAATGCTGCAGGCCTGCCTGGATTCCTTCAAAGCAGAACAAAATGGGGACAGAGGATATGGGAATGGCTAACGAGTAAGGATAATGGAAATATAGCTGGACCTATTCTTAAAGAAAATGAAAATGAAGAGGCACACCATCATCTTGAGAGTTCGCTGTAACATGGGGCAGCAATAATAATAATTGTGGTATTTGTTAAACACTTGTTATATGCTAAGCACTGTACTGATCATTGGGGTACATGTAAGATAATTAGGTTGGACACAGTCTCTGTCCCACATGGGACTCACAGGTCTAAACTGGAGAGAAACTGGGGTAATGAGAAGTTGGGTGATTTTCATAAAGTGACATAGCAATCAAGTGGCAGACAAGATTAGAACCCAGATCCTTTGAACCCAGGCCTGTGCACTTTTCACTGTGTCATGGGTAGAGTATAAGCATTGGTCTTTCCAGCTCAGGATTTTGCCCATGCAGTATAACTGGATGAACTGTGGGTGGGCTACCTACCTGCTCACCTACCGGGGTGGGGCGAGTTCCCTCTGCAGCATAGAGAACAGAATACCCAATTTTATTTTTTTTCTTCCATTTTAGGTAATTGTAATTTGGATAACTGGCTTTTCACTACATTTTAGTGGCTTAGTGGCAAGAGCATGGGCTTGAAAGTCAGAGGTTGTGGGTTCTAATCCCTCTCCTCCACTTATCAGCTATGTGACTTTGGGCAGTGCTTCTCTGTACCTTAGTTACCTCATGTGTAAAATGGGGATTAAGACTGTGAGCCCCATGTGGGACAACCTGATTATCTTGCATCTACCCCACAACTTAGAACAGTGCTTAGCACATAGTAAGTGCTTAACAAATTCCATCATTATTATTATTATTATTAGAACAGCACATCTGCAGCTCTCCCTGTAGCACCCTGGAAGTGGTGAGGGTAGGGGTGGATGAAGACAGTGCTTGATATTGTCCAGATCTGGGAACAAGTTGGGGACAACTCTGGGACCTCTCCTGCTCTCCAGGGGGATAGTTTGGGCCAAGTCACCTGCCAACCCCCACAGCCCATAGGAACTCCTGAGCCCCTAATAACTTGAGTTTTCCTCAGCAATGCTCCTCAACTCTGGGAAGCACGGTACAGAGAGATCTGGCCACAGCTGTCAGGAATATCATAACCCCCATATTGCATCCCACCCCATTCTTACAGGGCTGATATTTCTGCTCTGTAGACACCACTCTCTTTTTCAGACTACCTTTGTTTTTGACTTGTTAGCTTTATTTCTCCTCTTCTATTTGTGTGCTTGTGGTTATAATACTCTCATTAAAATGATTAAATCATCATACTCTTGAGAGCAAAGGCAGCTCATCTTCTTCTTGCCCACCTGACAGGACTCAGGATTGTTTGTGTGTGTGTGTGTCTACCTTGCCTCATCCATCAACTTGTCAGTCCCTCAAGGGAAGGGACCATGCTCTTTGCAATTCCTCCCAGTGGCCTGCGCCATGCTCTTTACAGAGTGGGTGCACTCTGAATAGAATTGACAACTGACTAAATATTGTACCACAGCAAACAACAAGGAACAGAATCCGTTGGTTTGAACCCAGAAAAAAATGGATTAAAAGAGAAGGGCAGAACCTAAGGAAGTGAAAGAAGAGACAGAAAACAGGAAGAAGCCTTATTAGTGGTGGAGATTAGTGGTAGAGATTGCTGGTAGGTTTAATAATTAATACTAACTGTGGTATTTTTAAGCATTTACTATGTGTCAAACACTGTTCTAAGTGGAACTAAGTGCTGAGGTAGACACAAGTTAGTCAGATAGGACAGAGTTCCTGTTCCACATGGGGCTCAGTCTAAGTAGAGATTTGTATGGCTTGTAATATTGGGAACTAATTGGGGAAAACTTGTTGGGGGAGACAGGATTTTAAGAGGACATTGATAGTGGGGAACACTGTATCTGTTGGATTCCAGGAGGGAAGGAATTCCCAACTATTGGAACAGTGGGGGCAAGGGGATGAACGTGGGAGAGCTGAGAGGAAGGTTCAATTAGAAGGTTGGCTTAGGATCATTAAAGACAGCAAAATGGAAAGTAGAGGGAGAAGAGAATAGAGACACAAGATGGGGTGAGTTGGTTGAGAGCCTCAGAAAGCTGAGAATGAGTAGATTTTGTGGGATTCAGAGGAATAGTAATAGTACTTATTAAGTGCTTCTGTTTACAGACCACTGTACTGAGTGCTGGGAGAAAATATAAACATGGAAATTAACACAGTCCCTGTCCCTCAGGGGGTTCGCAAACTAAGAGTTTAAGTGGGGTAAAGGGATTGGCGACAGACACAGCAGGAGTGATGAAGCATTAAAACACAATGCAAACAAATAGACAAAATAAATTCAGTGTCTTGTTGGTGATGAAGTTAGAGTGCATGCAGGAGCAAGTTGGGAGCAGGGGCTTCCAGTAGTGGGACAGATGACACAGGTTAATGCAGTGCTGTTTTTGGCAGAAATGGAAGAATCCAAGATCATTCAGGAGAAGATATTATCCTCACCCTGGTGTGCAAAGAGCACGTGGGGAGTAAGGACCCTTGATGTCAAAAGGGAATGCAGAAGGTACCATAGGGCTTTTCTTGGTGGTGATGGAATTATCTGAGAATTTGCAGAAGCAATTTATACCTCTGGCTCTGTTTGCTTAGAGAATGCCAGGAGTTTGGACCCTTTGTGTCAGGAGGGAAGGCAGCACTTACTATCATGCTTTTCTTGGTAGTGATGGAGGAGTTTCAGAGCAGGTGGAAGCAGATTTTATCCCTTTCCACATGCTTCACAGTGGGAACCGAGCATTCTGGGACTCTCAGTGATGTTAAGCAAGGCAGGAGAGATGTGGATCAAGTGATATTCTAAGAAGATGTACCATGCAGCAGTGTGTAGTGTAAATGGAGGGGGGAGAGGAGCTGGAGGCAGTGAGATTAGCAGATAATAATGTTGGTATTTGTTAAGCACTTACTATGTGCCGAGCACTGTTCTAAGCACTGGGGTAGATACAGGGTAATCAGGTTGTCCCACATGAGGCTCACAGTTAATCCCCATTTTACAGATGAGGTAACTGAGGCACAGAGAAGTGAAGTGACTTGCCCACAGTCACAAAGCTGACAAGTGGCAGAGCTGGGATTCAAACTCATGACCTCTGACTACCAAGCCTGTGCTCTTTCCACTGAGCCACGCTGGAGATGCAGATGTGAGGTTTGGGTTAAGTGTCTACAATGTGCCAAAGACAAAATAAGCAGGGAGGATATAGTGCCTTTCCCTTACTGGGATTGCCATTTAAGAAGCTGAGAGAACAGTTGTGTTATCCCCATCTTAAAGGTCAGGAAACTGAGGCAGAGAGAACATAAATGGCTTGACCAAGGTCACACAGAAGACAAATACCAGAGCCAGAATTAAAACCTAAGTCCCTTGACTCCCATAGCCATGGTCTTCCCAAAAGGCCATGCTGCTCCCCTAGAGCTTGGACCAGGGTGCTGTTTGAGTGAAGAGGAAGGAGGAGATCCAGGATATGTTGTGTAGAAGGAACTAAGCCATTGAGAGGCATCATAGCCTAGTGGAAAGATCATGGGTCTGGGAGCCTGAGGAGCTGGGTTTTAATCCTGGCTCGGCTGATTGCTCTGCCAATTGCTTGCTATGTTACCTTGGTTAAGTAATAATAATAATAATGATGATGGCACTTGTTAAGCACTTACTGTGTGCAAAACACTATTCTAAGTACTGGAGTGATGATACAAGGTGATCAGGTTGTCCCACGTGGGGTTCACAGTCTTAATCCCCAATTTCCTCAACTGTAAAATGAGGATTAAATACCTGTTTGCTCTCCTACAAGGACTCGGAGCCCCATGTGGAACAGAGACTATGTCCAACCTAATTAACCTATACCTACCTCAGAGCTTCAAAGAGTGTTTGACACAAAGTAAGTGCTTAACAAATACTATAAAATATCCCCCAAAATTATTTTATGGTCTCAAAGACCGTTTATGACCAGAACTAGATCAGTGCTCGTATTCAGTGCCCTTCTCTGTCCAGTTACCATGAAGACACCAGTCCAAACTTAGTTGCAAATAAATTGGAGACTGTCTGGAGAGTGCTCCCAGAAGGATTAGGAGAATTGCAGAATTGGAGAACTGCAGAATTGAACACTCTCACTAGAAAGTCAGTGTTAAGAAAGTCACAGTCACTCAAATAATGGCCAAAGTTTTGAGCATGGAGCTTGGGGCAGGGGCTTGGGGTGAGAAGAAAGTAGCAGAATAAAAGAGAAAAGTGCAGCCAGTGTAGATATGATGTTCTGAAAGTTTAGATGACATAAGGAATCAGAAGACCAGCAAAAGGACACCATCTCTCATCCTCATCCAAACCTTCCCTAGTAATAAGAGGAAAGAAAGGTTTGGGTTGATGATTCATCCTGATCATAGCCTCAAGGCACAGAAGAGATATGCTCAGGGGTGCTGACTAAGACAAGGACTTTCAATATCCCTACTGGGAAACTACAAAGCTCCAATTGGAATTGCAGGGTTTGGGAGGTCAGGATGGAAACTCTTTAGCTGGCAGCAGCCAGAGGGAGGAAAAGGAATTCAGATTGTGTTGAGACTTTGACTTTTCCCTACGTTCAGCTAAATATACCCCCCTGAACTATATTTGAATGTTGATTTTTTTGATCTGTGAAACTTGGTTAGCAGGGCAGAGATGCTTCAGTAGGGCACCTCCCTAATGGTCCATCCCAATCATGACCGTGGATGTCAAGGAGGGTAAAACCATCACACAGTTTCCCCAAGCATCCTGTTGCCACCATGGGAGACAGAACCCTTAGCTGGATCAACCACTGGTCTGACCCCGATTGGCATTTCTCATGTTCTTATCAAAAGAGCTTGTAAAATATTTGATGGGAGTATCAAAAGAAAAAAGTATCAGGAACTGGGGGATTTACCTAGTTGAAAAGAACAAAAATCCATAGGCTAGATTGACTGGTCGAAGAGACTTGCAGATTTTAAATGAAAAATGGCAAGGGTCTTCTTTGGAACCATTCTTCCAAGAGAGACAAGTAACTCCATTTTTGGTATGATTATTGATGACAATTTTCATTTCCCAGTACATTTCAAAACCACTTTCCTTCCAGAGGGCTCCTGGAAGATGCACAATCTAGCTCTCCAGCAGTAATCCATGTACACAGGAGATTGAGTGAGTGCAGTGATTGAAAGCACCACTCTGATTTTGAACCAAGAATCCTGGGTATGCAGATGGGAAGACTGGGTGCTTACCTTGCTCATACCTATGGTCATGGCCTAAGGCATCTGAAGACCAAAGGAAGTGTCCACTAGTGAGTGTCCCTTGGTGCCCTTGTGAGATTTCAGTAGGGGAAGGGAATTAAATACTCGAACTACTCCCGGGAATCAAAGTCCTCATGGAGGATGGATTTACTGAACATGCACAAACTGGCACCTCAGATTCCAAACAGAACGCAGAAATTTAGTTCCAGAAATGTCTTTTATGGTGAGGTAGGGACTTTCCCAGGCCCCGAAATGGATGTCCAAGGAGGAGCCACAATCTCAGCAAATACCATTGTCATCACCCTCATCACCACCACCAGTGTTGTTGCACCATAATCAGTGTGCCAAACATTTTATATTGTATAGAGCCTTGATCCTGTGGTAATCACTGTACTAAGCATGGGAAGAAGGTTTTCTACCCTGGAAACTTTCCCATGAGAGGTTTGTAATCTAAAATGGAAAAAGCAGTTATACACTCTTGGAAATTGTGCATTTCCTCCTGCCTCCAGGATATCTTTCCTTTGATGTTTCATGGGTACCTCAAACTCATCATTTCCAAAACTGAACTTCTCATTGCTTTCTTCCTGATCATCTTACCCATCACTGTAGACAACCCTACCATCTTTCCCATCTTGTTATGTACATTATGTACATATCTTTAAATTATATTTTATGTTATTCATTCATATTAATGTCTCTCTCCCTTTTATGCTGTAAGGTTACTATGCATAGGGAAAGTGTCTGCTAATTCTACTGTATTGTATTCTCCCAAGCTCTTGGGTTACTGCTCTGTACATAGAATGTGCTTAATAAATACCAATGATTGATTGATTGAGCAGGGGCTGGTGGGAATAGCAGAAGGTGAGAGCCCCACATGGAGAGAGGTTAAATGGTATGCCCAAGGTCACACAGCAGGCAGATGGAGGAAGCATTAGAACCCAGTTCTCCTGACTCCCAGGCCTGTGCTCTTTTCACTAGGTCACACTGTTTTTCAATGTAAGAGATCTATTTTAAAATAGCTTCAAACCAACAAGAAGGCTTAATTATCAAACTCTTGGTGAGTAAAGAAATCTGCAGCCTAGTTGAAATGCAGAACTCCATATACAAGTACCAATGTGAACAGCTAATAATATCTGTGGCATTTATTAATCACTTACTATGTGCCCAGCACTTGTTCTAAGTAAATAGAAGTAAAGTGATTTGCTCAAGGTCACAGAGCAGACAAATGATATAGCTGGGATTAGAACCCAAGTCTTTCTGAACTTATTCTCCTGGCCATGCTGCTTCTCTATTCTTCAGTTTCCTTATTTGTAAAATAGTGGTTAAATACCTATTATCCTTCCCTTTTAGACTGTGAGCCTCATGTGGGGCAAAGACTTGTGTCCAAAGTGACTATCTTATATATATCCCAGCACTTTATATATAGTCCAGTTTTTGGTTCATAGTAGCAGACAAGCACTCTGCAATATTATTATTATTCTTAGTAGTAGTAGTGGAAGTATTTCAGGTTCCGAACTTTAACCCTATTTTTTAGTATCTTCTATAGCCTTGATTCCACCATTCTTAAAGTTATTTCCATCACCTCCTCCACCTCCTTCTCCCTCACTCAGCTCAGGTTCTCCCTGAACCACCACCTTGCTCTCTCCCCTCCTCATTCTGAAACAGGATTTCATTAAAAAAGGGGAACTGGATAGAGTCGCAGAAATATCACTCTTATTTTAGACCTGCAGTTTGATTTTCCTTTGGTGTGCTGCTTGATTCATTTCAGATCCTAGTCTTTATTTTCAAAGTTCCCCCAAAACCCACAGTCCTGAAAGATGGAACCCAGGAGCAGCAGAGATGCTGGGGAGGGAGAGGGAGGAGAGAGGGAATTCTCTCAGGAAGTACACAGATAGGCAAGATGTTTTTGAGATTTGTGCAATGTCCCGCTTCTGACTTGGTGCCACTTCAGAATTATCATTAAAATAAATCAAAAACAAAATGGGGGAAAAAAAGAAAGGGAAAAGAAGGCTCATATTTTCTCTTTTATTAGGGTTCAGAGTTGGAAAGTTTCTGAGGCTTATGATGCCCAAATCCTTCCGCCTAATGCCTTGTGAACTCTGGACATCCCTTGCTCTCCCCTCCTCAGCCACACAGATCTTCACTGCTTCCCCCACTTCCTCAGACCCCTGGGGCAGGGGGGTTAACGGAGGGTGACAGAGCTCATCCAGCAATGCTCCATCCACCCCCCCCCCCCCGCCCATTTCCCATCAGCTATAGCATGCTGAAATGACTCCTTTCTCAACCTGAAGGAACAGATGCTCCTCCTGGGGGCAGACAAATGAGTTCAAAATAAATGACAGCTTGATTTAGTTTTGTAGGTCTGCCACAAATGTCCTGGTGATTTGTGACTTTCCAGGCTCACTCAGTGCTTTTGTTGCCGGGCCAAACGGGATGACACAAATGTGGGGTTGTCTGCTCTGCCCTGATATTCCTGGATGGAAGCCATTGTCACAGGAGCAAGAACGGATCTGTGATGGTCCTAAGAAAAATAACACAAGACTGGGAATCAAGGGATCTGTGTTCTAATCCCTGCTCCATCACTTTCCTGCTGTGTGACCTTGAGCTCTGTGCCTCAGCTTCCTCATCTGTAAAATTAGATCAAATAATTATTCTCCCTCCTACTTAGATTGTAGAGGACGGGGAAATGTGTCTGACCTGATTATCTTGATTCTACCCCAGTGCTTAATTCAATGCTTGGCATAGTAATTACTTAACAAATGCCTCGATTATTATTATTATTATCATCATCTTTGTTATAATTATTATCATTATTATTTCTTGTGGTCTTCCTTCCCTACAACTTCCAGAATCAGTCATCCTCAATGACCCTGAATCTAAGCAGATCCATGTTCTCTGTTTCAGGAAAAAAAAAAATCAAAATTGAATCCACGGTGTATAGATTTTAGAAGGCTGAGGAGAATCAGTGAAGAATCCCCTTCCTAACCTCCTTGGATGATCATTCTACACTCTGAAGCATGTGATTCAGCACCTAGGCTAATGGCTCAATATTGCTTGGTGAGAAAGACGAATCAGCTTGGACATCCCTTGACTCAGCTTCATCCCCTGCTCTGGGGACTTGGGGTCAACTTTATCTTGAAGGTGAGAAACCGCAGTCTAGGTAGATTAGGCTGGGAGGAGGGTTAGCCAGTAGATCCCTGGTGGAAGACCCTCAATCTAGATACCAAGCAGTCAGAGCACAGACTGGGGAATAATAACTGGTATTTTTGCCTATTATGCAATCAGAGCTAGGGTAGATACAAGATAGACTAGACACAGTCCCTGTCCTCACAGGAGGCTCACTGTCTTAGGTGGAGGGAGAACAGGAATTGAATCCCAGAAGAATGCCACTGTGCCTGGAAGCAAATCAAGCTTCCTCTAAGGTTTTGATTTTGGCCATCGAATCTGCAGTCCGGGCCGTGGACCTGCCATATAGAGAAGAATCCCCTTTTATTGGCTTAAAATTTACAGCCCTTTCTTGCCAGCTCGTCCCCTTGTTCATGGGTAATTCATCAGGGCTCTGGGGAGAGTGACGATCAGCTTTCCAAGACCTAAGTCTTCTAATCCACTCTCCTCTCAAGTTGTAAATCTGAAAAGCTCCCTATTCACACATATAACCCGAGCAGAGAAGCAGAGGGAGTCAGACCTCATCTGCACAGTGTGACCAACCCTCCTCCTGGGGGTGGAGCCCTACACTAGACAGTCAGGCAATGTGCAGAAGTCCCAAATGGGACCCCTGCCTTCAGGACCTTGTAGTTTAATGGGGAAGACAAGAACACTTAAATAGACAAAACAACAGTTAAGAATGTTAGAATTGCACTAGACATAAGTAAGCTCATTATGGGCAAGGGACCTGTCTGCTAATTCTTTTGTACTGTACACTCCCAAGTGCTTAGAACAGTGCTCTTCACATAGTAAGCACACTATAAACTCCATTGATTGGTAGTAATTGTAAGTGAATAAATTAATCCAAAAGAAATGGGTCAAAACAAAACACCTGAGGGATGAGAGAACTAAGAAGAAGCAGCATGGCCTAGTGGAAAAAGCACGGGCCTAAGAGTCAGAGGACCTGGGTTTTAATTCTGACACCACCACATGTCTATTGTGCGACCTTGGGCAAGTCACTTAACTTTTCTGTGTCTCAGTTACCTCATCTGTATAATGGGGACAAAGACTGTGAGCCCTATGTGGGAAAGGGACTGTATATTACCCAACTGTCTCATATCTACCCCAGGCTCAGTATAGTGCCTGGCAAGTAGTAAGCAGTTAGCAAATGCCATAATTATCATTAAGAGAGGGACACAGTACGCCTAGAAAACAAAATTTCTCATTATCAACTTCAAGACTGCCCACCTGCTGGTACCCTCTTAGCTATCTACTGTCTTCTACCACCACACCACACACTTCCCTTCTCCCAAGCAAACCTCCCAACCATCACAGACCTTGAGTCTCCCACCTTTAATTCCTTGTCCGTCTTCACTTCTACCTCCAGGGAGCTTCTACCTTCCATCCACCCCATAGGCTTGGTCTCTCATTCTTTTCCAACAAAAGCCTCCAGCAAGCGTTCTTGTGCCCCAGCATACTTTCCCATGTGTCAGTTTAGTCTCATGTATGTGTTGGCCATTCACTGATTTGTTTGCTTGATTTTATTATTAATATCTGTCAACTCTTTTCATATATTTGTCAATTAATGTCTATTTTTTTCCTCCCTTAGACTATAAGATACTCCAGTCCAGGTGGTAGAAATAGACATAGTAGAGGTATAGTGGTAAAATTAGTAGTAGTAGCAATAATAATTATGGCATTTGTAATGTGCCTACTATGTGCCAGGCATGGTACTAAGCACTGGGGTAAACAAAAGCAAATCAGGTTGGGTACAGTCCCTGTCCCACATCAGGCGCACAGTCTTACTACCCATTTTATAGATGAGGTAACTGGGACGCAGAGAAGAGAAGTGACTTGCCCACAGTTACACAGCGGACAAGCCGTGCAACTGGGATTAGAACCCAGGTCCTTCTGACTCCTTGGCACGTGCTCAGTCCACCAGGCCATGCTGCTTCTCTGCAGCTTGTAGAAGTAGTAGGTGGAAGTAGTATTGAAAGTGGCAATAGTAGTCGTAGTGGTAGTAATATCATTAGAATTCATAGTAGTGGTAGTATTAGATATCATAGTAGTTGTAGTAGATGCCTTAGTAGGAGTAGTAATAGTATTAATAGTATTAGTATTGGAACTAGCAGCAACAGCATTAATCAGTAATGCACTTCATGCAGCATAGAGCCTTGGGCACTTTGGAAGTACAGCAAGACAAAGTGAGAGGTTCCCTGACTAAAAAGGAGATTGCACTTTAATGGAGGAGACAAGTTTAAACATTTTTACACCTAGAGAAGTATAACTAAATGAATGGAGCAGATATAAATACACATTTAAGTGCTAAGATAGATGCAACCACTTTCTTAAGGTCTAGAGTTGGCTGAAAGGATGTCATGGCTCAGGGTGCAGAGAATTTCCTCAGGCTAAGCTTGTTGGAGGAGCTCAGTTTGGGAAAAGGAGCTAAATATAGGGAATACTGTAGTCTGTCTGATGTAGGGTAGGAGGGAGTTACAAGCCAGGGAAACAGCATGAATGTGGGGAAGTGGGAGAGTCAAAAGAGAGGTTCAGCTAGAAGGTTTGTTTGGAGGAAGTGAAGACAGGAAGGTTGGGAAATAGGCGGGGAAGAGAGCAGATTGTAAGGAGCTTTATGTTCAATGCAAAGACACACAGGGTGACAGTGGAGCATCTTGAGGAGAGGAGAGATGAGGCCAAAGTGATGTTTCAAGAAGATGATCCATGCACCAGTGTGAGATTCAGATTGAAACAGGGAGACAAGCAATGAGGCTAATGTAATAACCTAGCCAAGGCAAGAGCAGCATTTGCAGTAGGGTGGTAGTGGTTTGGATGGAGAGGAAGGTGGGGTTTGTCAGTGGGAGAATATAATAATGTTGGTATTTGTTAAGCACTTACTATGTGCAGAGCACTGTTCTAAGCGCTGGGGTAGACACAGGGGAATCAGGTTGTCCCACGTGGGGCTCACAGTCTTATCCCCATTTTACAGATGAGGTAACTGAAGCACAGAGAAGTTAAGTGACTTGCCCACAGTCACACAGCTGACAAGTGGCAAAGCCGGGATTCGAACCCATCACCTCTGACTCCAAAGCCCGTGCTCTTTCCACTGAGCCACACTGCTTCTCTAAAATGAGAATATGAATAATATGAATATGAGAGTTCAGTAATAGCAAAGAGTTGAGGATGAGAGTTAATGTGATGGAAAGGATGGTGGTGTTGTTGACTGAGATGGAAAGGGTGGGAGAGGAGTGAGTTTGGGGGAAAGATGAGGAATGAGGCACAGATAAGTTAAATGACTTGCCCAAGGTCACACATCAGGCAAGTGACAGTGAAGGTCCTATCACTGCCTGTGTGTTTCTTTCCATGAGAACAGAGTCTTTTTACTTTCAGTGTTTGGCACGTAGTAAGTACTCAACAAATACAATTTTTTTTTCTCCATTTCATAGAAGAAGAAACAGACTCCTGAAAAAGTCTGGATTTCACTTGAAAAGTTCAAACACCACCTCCACTTGCAGTGCAGTTGACTATCTTCCAGAATACCAGGTCAGGAAGCTGTCATTGGGACTGGACACTCTGGGATAGGCATGGTCTGAGTCCTTGCTGTTTCCTGACAAGTTTATTCCAAGTGGTTGGAGCACATACAGCAACCAAGGAGCTGTAAATCAACAGAGCTGAGAGATCAGTCAGTGAGTCAGTCAGTCAGTCAATTTTAAGAGCAATTCATTCTTGGATTTGTGGATGTCTCGAGAAGGATGCTTAGAGAAATCTAGGATAGGGTAGTTATTAAAAGAGATTAAAGAGTATTATCTAGTGCCTCAGCAAGTTATAATTAAAAAAAAAAATTAGAAGAAGAAAGGAAACAGGCAGCTAAATGTTTCCAGTCACTGCAATTTCAAGAAGAAGGAACCTGGTCTGTCCGTCATAATTGAGTTAGATATTAATTAGTATTTTCTTCCATAGAACAGCAAGTCTCAACTTTCCTAGTTGATTTGTCTACATTGTTATACAGAAAAGCGGGATGCATTTGGTCAGTTTAACAGTATATCAGACAAACGCTTCTCATCAAAGGATCATAAATCCCTTTTTATAAATAAAACTACTGAGCAGTCCCCTCCTCTTCCTCCCCACCCCAAGGAGGCAGGAAAGAGTGATGAATCTAGATTTACATATATGGAAGCTGAGATTCCAAATTTTCAAGTGAGGCATTGTGGGCCCAGCTAGAAAGAGGTAGGAGCTGAAGAGACTCTGGAATCTCTAGACCCCTTCGGCAACTTGGCCAAAAGTCTCTCGCCTAGGGTGCGTAGAGATTTGTGGCTAAAGAGTGATTCAGAAGACTTCAAATTAGAGTGGTGGAAATTGCTTCATTTCAAATTCATAGTTGAATAAATCTTGGCTTTCTTGAATGAATTTGGGAAGCAGTCCCATCCAATTCCTTCTAGTTTGCTTTTCCCTGAACACTGAGATTTCTAAGATTCACTCCCTGAAGGAAAGGGCATGGATGACTCCTCTTCTTCCTCCTCTTACTACTCCTCTGTTTCCTCCATCACCTCCTCTTTCCATCCCGTGCCACCCTGGCCCTTGACTTTGCCTCCTTTGGGAAAAAAACCTGGAACCCCATGTGGTGATATCTGCTGGAGCAGCAACAGTGAAGTCCATAGCAATTAATTAATTAATTAATTATGGCACTTGTTAAGCACTTACTATGTGCCAAGCACTGTTCTAAGCCCAGGGTAGATGCGAATGAATCCAATTGGACACAGTCCCTGTCCCACATGGGACTCACACTCTTAATCCCCATTTTACAGATGAAGGAAGTGAGGCACGGAGAAGTTAAATGACTTGCCGAAGGTCACATAGCAGATGTGATGGAGGTGGGATTGGAACCCAGGTCCTAGGCCCAGGATCATTCCACAAAGCCACGCTGTTTCTTAAGGGGGCATGGAAAGGGACAATGGGTGACTGAGAGTTTAAGAGGGACATTGAACTGCAGGTAGTCAGTGACAGAGGAGAGGCGTGGAGGAAGAGGAAGAGGGGATTGGTGGAAGGAAGGCTCTCCACTTCCTCATTCCTCCTCCATGACCACTAACCCAATTCTCTCTCCTTTCCCCTTTCCATGTCCTATGGAGGGTGGATCTGGGGCATTTGGGGGAACCCAGTGGTTTGGGTGGCAACAGGAGCTGTGGCTGTAAGGGAGGCAGGGATGAGATCAGTGTGTGGAAAGCTGGGAACAGCCTAGGAGGGGAGGGTGGAGTCCATCCAGGTGGTTGCACACCTAGCTTTTAGTTTCTGGACTATAAATCAATTAATCAAGCATATTTATTGAGCACTTTCTGTGTGCAAAACACTTTACTAAACACTTGGGTGAGTTCAGTATAACAGAGTTTGCAGGCACTTTCCCTGCCCACAGCAAGCTTACAGTCTATGGGGAAAATCTAGAAAGGCTTTGAAGACATAACTATCGAGGATCCAGAAGCAGAAATGTCTGAAACAGGTCCTGGCATGAAAAAAATCTCAGAATTTATTTGCAAAGATAAATACCAATGAATTCCACTAATTGATTGATCGATATAATACCAGATGGACTTCCTCACATGCACCTGACTAGAAGTGCTCATTGCCTGTAAACCATTAGGGCCCTTCCATGTTAATGCTTGCCCAAGATGGTGCCCAAACTGCTTTTCCTCCATTGATAATAACCTACATTTACTCTTCGGAATGTAAAAGGAATATAAGCTCCTTAGGGGCAGGGGAGATGTCAGCTAATTCTATTCTATTGTACTCTCCCAAGTGCTAAGCAGTGGTCACAGTAAGTGCTCAATTACTCTGATTGATTGTGGCATTCATAATAATAATAATGGTATTTGTTAAGCACTTACTATGTGTCAAGCAATGTGTAAGCACTGGAGTACTTACAAGGGAAACAGGTTACCCCATGTGGGGCTCGCAGACTTAAGCCCCATTTTACAGATGAGGTACCTGAGGCACAGAGAAGTTAAGTGACTTGCCCAAAGTCAAACAGCTAATAAGTGGCAGAACCGGGATTGGAACCCATGACATCTGACTCCCAAGCCCGTGCTCTTTCCACTAAGCCACACTGCTTCTCCTTCTTGGTAACAGATCCCCTGAGCTGTCTTGATACTATACCCTTAATTAATAGTGAGTATCTCTTCAGATGTGCATGCCTCTCTTATTACACTTTTAATGTCTCTGAGAATGTGGACTAAGCTTTGACCTATTTCAACTGAAAAGAGATTTCAACCAAAAGTCTTAGGCATCACAGAAACAGCCTCATTAGGATCAGTCTTCAGATACTTTCCCAACTTATGGTGAGCTGGAGATACTGTGGACTGATTAATATGTTTGGATTATATTTTTGAGGTGACAGAGATGGCTGTCTTTCATACAATGATGAGTGATGTGTATGTTTGGGGGGGGGCAGCGGTCAAAATAAGGTAGTTGCATGAGTCCAGATTTAAAATCACAACGGTCCTAAGGTTTATTTTTAAGTGACCAGAAAATGATACCTATTGGCAATGTATTAGACTGCTCTGTGATTTCTCAAAATAAATATCAGCTGCCAGTGAATCTGGGGCCAACCACAGCTGCTGTTGGAAAAAAAATGAAAGGAGAATTGTACTTACCCGGTAGGAATAGAAATGTGTTTGTGACCTTTAAAAATATAGAAATCCAATGAAAACAATTTGGGGCAGTGTGGAGGGATTCAAAATCCCCCTGCAGTGACAGAGGCTCTGTCAGAGCTGATGCTGTGACGTTTAAAGCAATCAGCCACTGAGGGCAAGAATGTGAAGCAAAAGTCAGAGCCTCACAAGCCAGTCTCTTGACCCTGCTAGGTCGAAGCAAAAGGCCAAAACAAAGCAATTTGTAGAGGAGAGGTGACATCATCGGTAGGAAGGAGTCATTAGCTTTTAAGGTTCTGAGCAGTTGGAAACAGTGAAAGAAGTTCATCTGATCCTAATCAAAGTACCTACTTGTCCTTGTGGCATGAGGCACAGCATGGCACAGTGGATAAAGCCCAGACCTAGGAGTTAGGTTATATGTTCTAATCCTGGCTCTGCCACATGTCTACTGTGTGATCTCAGGCAAGTCACTTCACTTCTCTGGGCCTTAGTTATGTCAATCTGTAAAATGGGGATTGAGACCATGAGCCCCACATGGGACAAGCACAGTGTCCAGCCCGATATGCTTGTATCCACCCCAGCGCTTTGTACAATGTTTGGAACATGGTAAGTGCTTAACAAATACCATTATAATTTCTTATTATTATGAGGAAGCATTAGAATACTGCTTGGACCCTGATCATTTTTGAAGAATAAAGCACCAAGCTCCATGCATTCTGAGACCTAAGTCTCCTTAATCCATGTCTTAACTGTACTCCAGGGAAATACTTTTTCAATAGCACACTATAAACACTCAATGAATTTCTCTGATCGATTGATTTATTGATCGATTGTGATTCATGCCACCCAGTTCCAGAAGGTATACTCTTATATACATGGCAAATCTGGAGAAGTTCTGCAGGCATCTAGGGGTCAGTGGCTGAGATCTTATACACGTGATAACTATACTTTTTAGCGGATGATCAGAAAAAGCCATTTATCACCATCAGATGCACTGATTGAGTGCTACCACCTGTACAATACTGCGCGAGGCTCTTGAGAACCTACACAAGAAGAGTAAGACTCATTCCCTGCTCTTGAGGGCTTTACAATCTAATATGTCACTCAAGTGGGAACAGTTTGGATCAGTGCCCACTGACCTCCTAAAATTAGGCAAGGAAAGAGATATTGCCTCCTCAGATTCCATCCATCTTCATGCCCTTGCTTTACCTGAGTCCACTGAATGTTTGAGTCCTCAAACTCTGAACTCCCTCCTCACTTTTCACAGGGTATGTTCCATGTTTCCCAGAATTCCAATCCCAGCTCATGAGTCAACTCTGCCAGTGGCCAGAGCTTGTCAAGACCTCCTCCTGTGGTTTTACTATCCACAAGGTCACTTCATGAGAATAAAGCTCATTAAAAGAAGAAGCAGAGAGGCAAACTGGCATTCTGACCCCTGATATTGTAGCTGAAAGGGCCCTTTGCCATTTATATTTCAACCTTGAATGAGTCTATGACTCAGGACTGGAAGGATTTGTAGCTGACACTCAATAGAAGCGGCTCTCGAATTTTGACAAATCCCATCTTGAGCCAAGAAGAGAAACAGATATTGATCCTAAGTGTACCTAATTCATCTCTGCACTTGTAATCCCAAAAGAAAATGCCTTCTATGACCAGAGGGCGTTCAATATTTTTTCCATCTTGTAAAATAAACAGCAGTTATTTTGGTGTGTCTTCATGCGTCCGGAGTACCAGAAGTAAACAAAGCATTGATGTTTTTTTCCCCTCTTTCCATGGAAATTACAATAACTACTAGGTCTCTTGATTGGACTAATTAAAAAATCCTCAAATAATTTGGTTTGATAAATACTAGAGGCTGCTGTACGATATCTCAGCTTACTGTGAACATACTGTGACTGACAGAACCTCTACTGATGAATAACAAATCAGAGGAGAGGCAAATTAAGACATCAATCAATCAATTGAGAAACAACATGACCTAGTGGTTAGGGCATGGACCTGGAGTCAGAAGGAACTGGGTTCTAATCCCAGCTCCTCCACTTGTTTGCTGTGTAACCTTGGACAAGTCACTTAACTTCTCTGGGCCTCATCTCTATCTCATCTGTAAAATGGGAATTAAAGCTGTGAGTGCCTTATGGGGCATGGACTATGTCCAACCTGATTTCTTGGTATCTACCCCTGTGCTGAGAACAGTGGCTGAAACATAGTAAGAGCTTAACAAATACCATAAAAATAATCATTCAATCATTTTTATTGAGTGCTTACAGTGTGCAGAGCACTGTACTTAGAGTTTGAGAGAGTACAATACAACAGAGTTGGTAGGCTTATTCCCTGCCCATAACAGGCTGACAGTCTAGAGAGGGAGACAGATATTAATATAAACAGATAGGTTACTGATATGTATATAAGTGCTGTGGGGCTGGGGGGGAGGGAGTGGCGGTGAACAAAGTGAGTGAATCTAGGTGACACAGAATGGAGTGGGAGAAGAGGAAATAAGGGCTTAATCAGGGAAGGCCTCTTGGAGGAGATGTGCCTTCAATAAGGCTTTGAAGATGAGTTAATGTCTTTGGGATATAAAGACATATGATATACCATATGACAAATGATTAATTGCGAGAAAATTCATTTCAGGGGCCTGCCTCCAGATCCCCCATCTAACAGCTTTCATCACACACTGCGATCAGTCAGGCTGCTGATCAATTTGAGAGATCAGATTTTCCTTATTGTCTCTTCCAGCTTTCACCTGGATTACAAACTGTGCTAATGGGAGATTCCTCTTCAGGGCCAGGGTTTGGGTCTAGGGTCAGACAAGACCCCTTGTTTCCCAGTGCTTGTCATCAAGCCCCTGTGGGTCTAGCTGAGGTCTCATGGGTGTACAGAATCAGTTGGAAAACCACCCTTTCCTCTGGAAATTCACAAGAAATTGAAAAATCAGAGTTCTTTGGGTTTTTTTCTCTTTTTTCATAGTATTTTTTCAGCACTTACTATGTGCAAAGCACTGTACTAAGCGGGGGGGGGGCAGATAAAAGATAATTGGGTTGGGCACAGTACCTGTCCCACAAAGGGCTCAGTGTCTGCATCCCCATTTTTCCAATGAGAAGCAGCATTGTCTAGTGGAAAGAGTATGGGCCTGGTACTCAGAGGACCTGGATTCTAATCTCTGCTCTGCCAATTGCTTGCTGTGTGACCTTGGGTGAGTCACATAATTTTTCTGTGCCTCAGTTTCCTCAACTGTAAAACCTATTCTGCCTCTTATTTAGACTGTGAGCCCCAGCAGGACAGGGACTGTGTCCTACGTAATTAACTTAAACCTATCGCAGCTCTTAGAACAGTGTTTGACACATCATAAATGTTTCACAAATACATGAAAAATGACTGAAGTAAAATGAAGTAGCTGAGGCACAGAGAAGTTAGATGACTTACCCAAGGTCACCCAGCAGACAAATGGTGGAACTGGGATTAGAACCCAAATCCTCTGACTCCTGGGAGCATGCTCCTTGCACATTTTTTTTTATGTTGGTATTTAGTATTTGTAAAGCGCTTACTATGTGCCGAGCACTGTTCTAAGTGCTGGGGTAGACACAAGGTAATCAGGTTATCCCACGTGGGGCTCACAGTCTTAATCCCCATTTTACAGATGAGGTAACTGAGGCACAGATAAGTTAAGTGACTTGCCCACAGTCACACAGCTGACAGTGGTGGAGCAGGGATTCGAACTCATGACCTCTGAATCCAAAGCCCGTGCTCTTCCCACTGAGCCACGCTGCTTCTCTAATGGTATTAATGGTATTTGTTAAGTGCTTACTATGTGGCAGGCACTGTACTAAGCACTGGGGTAGATACGGTTAATCAGGTAGATGTTTTCCATGTCCCACATGAGGCTCAAGGCCTTAAATCCCCATTTTCCAGAAGAGGTAATTGAGGCACAGAGAAGTGAAGTGACTTGCCCGAGGTCACACAGCATACAGGCGGTGGAACGAGGATTAGAACCCAGGTCCTCTGGCTCCCAGGTCAGTGATATATCCACAAGACCACGCTCCTTCCAAAATTTAAGTAAACTTGCCTATTCGGCTTCTCATTCTGCTATTATTATTATTGTTGTTATTATCATTATTATCATCATTATTATTATATTTGTGAAGCACTCTTTGTCAAGCACTGTTCAAAGTGCTGGGGTAGAGCTAAGTTAATCAGATCAGACACAATCTCTATCCCCAGTGGGGCTCACTCTGATTCACTTTTGTCATTTTTCTTTTAAGTCTACCGCCATTTCTTCCTTACCCATTCAAGGCAAGTCACCCCCAAAGCTGTATTCCTTTGGCAAGGGTTTACATTTAGAAGAGCATCCTTTAGGCTGAAGCTTTTGGGATTTGAATCCTGGGAGAGAAAGCGGGATGGTTCTCAGGCTGAAGGAGCCCACAGCGAGAAAGAGGATTTAGACACTTACTAAGCTGCCTTGTGTGGTTGCCAGTTACAAACTTCATTTCCAAAGAAATACAGGTTAAATTTCTCATATCAAACCCAATGCATGTCAGGCGATGCCCCCAGCATTGATAGGGAACAAAGGACAATAAAGGCGACCAGAAACTGGAGCCCCCATACTAATGAGGGGGAGAAATTGCAATTAAAAACACAAAAGGGCAAGTTAACGTGTCAGTGGGCCTGTGTACACTAAGCCCCCAGATGACCAATATTCATGAATAATGAGCCTCTTTTGCATAAGCACATTCATTATCAATCCATGTGTTTTTTTCAGAGAACAATTCTAGGAGAAAAATGCACTCGAGCTTGTCATAGTCTGCATATTCTGTGAGCTTCTGTGACAGCTGAGAGTTTTGCGTTCCCCATTTTCAGTACTCGTGCACGTCTTTATGTGTGCCATTTTAAATGCTTTGAAAATGTCTTCTTTTTTATCAGCACCCCATTCAATGAGCGTGTTTTGGCCGGCTGTTTTATGTAGTAAAAAGATCCTTTTCAGTGCTGATGCCATCCAGGTTAAGTCTGATGCCCAAGCCAGCAGGGGGGATGTTCAGATAGAGCAAATGCTCATAGGGGTGTATCCATGATCCCAGAAGCCCTGCAGTGACACGGCTGATAGGAGGCAACTCCAACTCTACCCCCAACTTGGACTTGCTTCCCACCCCGCTGCTCTCCCGAGGGACTCCAAGGTCATTCCCAGGATGCAGAAAGGCCAGTGACAGGACCCCCATAAATGACAATGCTACTAACTTTTCCTGTTATCTCCTTTATTGATGGGATGAAAATATCTTTCTTTTTTCAAATGCAGACCCATAGCTACTTCACTGACACACCCTTTTCAGAACATCCCATCTTCTATCATAAAATTGTGCCTGAATGTGTATCCTTAGAGTTTTCTGGTTAAAGATATGTAATTGGTTTACTGTAGCCTTCTTCCAAGCAGTAGAAACTTGAGTCTCTGTCATTGTCTTTGATCATGTTTTGATCATTTGTTCATCTACCTTTGAGTCTTTCCCATGCTTCTCCTGCCCAGCACAGGTGACTTTGTCTGACACTTTGGCTTAGACCTTTCCATTATGGGTAGACCTATATAACATAGTTCTAAGCTTCATCAGCATACACAAACTCTCCTTCTACCATAAGGAAAGCTTTTTCTTTTTCATAGGAAAAAGATCTGAGGATCATAATAATAATGATAATAGTAGTATTTGTTAATACATATTAGTAGGTGCTAAGTGTGGGGCTAGATACAGGACAATCAGATTGGACGCAGTCTGTGACCCCTGTGTGGCTCACATTCTAAGGGGTAAGAAAAACAGGCATTGAATCCCCATTTTTCAGATGAAGAGATTGAGTCCCTGAGAATTTAAGTGGCTTAATCATGATAATAATAATAACTGCAGTGTTTGTAAGTGCTGTGTGAAGTACTGTATTAAGCACTGGAGTAGATACAAGATAATCAGGTCACACATGGGGCTCTCATTCTAAATAGGAGGGAAAACAGGTATGGAATCCTTATTTTGCAGATGAGGGAACAGGCACAGAGAAGTTGTGACATAAAATAATAATAACAAACAATAATAATAATTGTGGTATTTGCCAACTGCGTATTATGTGCTATGCACTGTAATAGGTCCTGCGATAGATCCAAGATAATGAGGTACCACACAGGGATCACATTCTAGGTAGGAGGGAGAACAGATATTTAATCATCATTTTACAGATGAGGGAACTGAGGCACAGAGAAATGAAGCGATTTGCCCAAGATTATCCAGCAGGTGAGTGGTGGAGCTGGGGTTAGAAGCCAGTTCCTCATACTCCCAGGTCACAAAGCAAGCAAGTGACAAAGCAGCTGCTATAGGCTATGACTCCTGATTTCTTTCCCCTTGGCTACATTTGCCCTTGGGAAGCAGCGTGGCTCAGTGGAAAAGAGCCTGGGCTTCGGAGTCAGAGGTCATGAGTTCGACTTCTGGCTCTGCCACTTGTCAGCTGTGTGATTGTGGGCAAGTCACGTCACTTCTCTGTGCCTGTGCCTCATTTACCTCATCTGTAAAATGGGGATTACCTGTGAGCCTCACGTGGGACAACCTGACAACCCTGTATCTACCCCAGCACTTAGAACAGTGCTCTGCACATAGTAAGCGCTTAACAAATACCAACATTATTATTATTATTGTTACATAACTTCTCTAACTGCACCTTAACCATTGAGCAATACTGAAGATGGCCCAGATCGATTCCATAGTTTTTTTTTTATTTTTGGGGATAGTCCACACACTGCAGACATCCTATGTGCTGTTCTTGGGAGTTGGCTGGGCCTGGATTCTCCCTGATACCTAGGTAAAAATGTAAGATCAAAAATGATAAAGAATATCATAAACTGTGATAGGTCGATTTGGAAAGTCTTATTAAGCCATTGTCTCTATTGAAATGTGGAATACTGAAAATAATATGGGCCTGGGAGTTAGTGGCCCTGTGTCCTAATTCCGGCTCTACCACTTGCCTGCTGTGTGATTTTGGACAAGTCACTTAACTTCTCTGTGTCATAGTTTCCTCAACTGCAAAATGGGAATTAAATCCTACTGCCTCCTTTTTAGACTGAGAGCCCTGCATGGAACAGGGACTGTGTCCAGGCTGTTTACTATGTATCTACTCCAATGGTTAGTGTTTGATATATATTAAACACTTAGCAAATACCAAATTATTATTTTCCCGGCTAGTAAATCATGAAGATGGAAGGCTTAGCGCATTGACGGTGAAAGCTTAGAAGAATATCAGCTTATTTGGTGTGTCCATCGTGGATCGAATCATTTTCCAAAAGCCTTTCTGTGAGTGAAGTTATGGAGAAACAATTCAGCAGTAAAAATGGTCTCAATGGTAAAGCTTCTGCTTGGGAATAAGAGTTTATGTTTCATAGAGGCTGAGGGACAATATCAGATTAAGCAGAATGTGTGCTTTTGTAGGTAGTAAAACACTGGAATGGAATCTCAGTCCTTTCATTCCTGAGCTGCGAAATGGAAAAGTCCAAACCTGCTTGTGCTCAATACCCATCTGTGGCCAGCTGTGGGATAAGGAAGTTAAGCAGGTAGAGGAGATTCTGCATAAACAACTCCCTTATATTTGTCCTGAAGTTCAGAACCCAGATCTACTGTTTGCAACTCTGTTTTAGAACAAACCTGACTTGGACTGTAAAATTTGCACTCTAACCCATCTGGATCTGAAAATTCTAAACAAAAACTCCATAAGGTAGGAAGAACATTTGAAAGCAGGCATAGTCCCTTTCAAAATCCTCTCCATCTAAGGGGGGCATGTCCTATGGGCAACAATTTTCAAGCTGGACTGGTCCCTGCCCCATGTCAGTGCAGAACTAGAGGCTTTTATGTTTTAGATCAATCAACTGATGGTATTTATTGTGAAGCAGCGTGGTTCAGTGGAAAGAGCACGGGCTTTGGAGTCAGAGGTCATGGGTTCGAATTCCGGCTTGACAACTTGTCAGCTGTGTGACTTTGGGCAAGTCACTTAACTTATCTGTGCCTCAGTTTCCTCATCTGTAAAATGGGGATTAAGACTGTAAGCCCCACGTGGGACAACCTGATTCCCCTTTGTCTACCCCGGCGCTTAGAACAGTGCTTGGCACATAGTAAGCGCTTAACAAATACCAACATTATTATTATTGAGCTCTTGCTGTGGGCAGACAGACCATTGTGCTAAGCACTTGGGAAAGGACGATTAAATAAAATCAGTAAATGCAATCCCTGGTCTCAAGGAACTAACATTGATCCTCGCTCTGCTGTGACTCCTACAGCCACATTGTGCAGCTCTGACCAAACACATAGGGACTGGAAGATGGGACAAATAGTGTGTCAGGGGCCCCTCCAGAGGATCACTCTGCAATCCCCCAAACTTCCAGGTCAGTATTAAGTCTGTTTCAGCATCTGACCTGCGGAACTTTGAGATAAGACCTATGGAGGCTCAAAGATCAGCATCAAAAGATTGAAAAAAGGACATGAAAACATACAGTCAGGCCAGTGGAAAACCTGGCAATCGGGAGAACAGACCCCAAGTTCCGTCGGCTGTCACATGATGGTTCCATTTGGAAATCCGCCCAATTCTGGCTAAATTTTCCTGGAGCTATAATAGTTCTTTATGGTTCTCTGACACCTTCCCTTACTCTTGAGCTGTTGCATTTCCTTCCCAAGGAAGGAATATGGGGGCCTTGTCTAAGCCCAAGAGCTCGGCAACAAGAATTGTGCAAATGGGGGCACTGAAATTCAAGATGGGAAAACTGGTTACTTAGTTATCCTGCCCCCTTGCAGAAGCAGTGTGGCTTAACTGGAATGACCATAGGTCTGGGAGTCTGATTACATGGGTACTAATTTCAGCTCTGCCACCTGCAGTTTTGTCACCTAAGGCAAGTCACTTAATTTCTATGTGCCTCAGTTTCCTCATCTGTAAAAAGGGGATTCAATTCCATTTTCTCCCTCCTACTTAACCTGTGAGTCCCATGTGGTATTTGAACTATATCCAAACTATTAATATTGCATCTACCCCAGTGCTTAGTATGGTGCCTGGCAGACAGTAAGCACTTAAATACCACTATAATTATTATTGTTTATGGCATTTGTTAAATGCTTACTCTGTGCCGGACACTGTACTAAGCATTGGGGTAGATACAAGTTAATGAGGTTGGACACAGTCCATGTCCACATGGAGCTCAGAGTCTTAATCCCCACTTTACAGATGAGGCAACCCAGGCACAGAGAAGTTAAGTGACTTCCCCAAGGTATCATAAAAAGACACCAATGATAGTAAAGTTCACCTTTAATGCTTGCGTGGCTGAAAAGACCAACATAGCCCCCATGGTCCTGGGCACATTATGCAAACAAAAAGGCTATGCTCTGTTGTGTTGTTGTTGCATCATCTTGTTTAATGTTTGCAGTGTTTGGAGCTGTTTTCACTTCTGCGTCCTTGTCTCTTGTCCCTTAAGAAGCTTCAATTCAAAACAGCTACCAGACTGTCCATTGTGAACTAGGCGACTGGACTCTGGACTCTCCCCCTCTAGACATTAAGCTCGTTGTGGACAGAGAATGTGTCTGTTGATTGTTATATTATATTCTCCCAAGTGCTTGCTACAGTGCTTTGCGCACAGTAAGCGCTCAGTAAATGTGAATGAATGACACTCTAAATGGAAAAGCACCATTTTGCAAATCCCACTCCTCTAGACCTGAGAACATAGATTGCATGGGTTCTAATTCCAGCTCTGCCACCTGCAGTTTTGTCACCTAGGGCAAGTCACTTAACTTCTCTGTGCCTCAGTTTCCCCCTTTGTAAATAGGTCTGCTTATAAACCTTTTGAAAAAGGAAACCAGCTCTGGACACTTAGGGCTTTCTGCACTTAGACAATCAGGTGCAGGATGGGCCACTGATTACAAGGGTAAGTTGGTCTTTTTGTTTCCAGACTGGCATGTCAGGCTGGCCGGGGTTTGGAGGCAGGCAGCCACTGATGGACTTCCAGACAGACTTCCATAGGACATCACACACATTAGGTCTGGCATTCTGTGTCTTGAGATGATATGTCTTGAGATGATATAACTTGAGCCATCCAACAGCATCTCTCTGAGCATGTCACCTGACCACCTCTCTTGCAGAGCTGTTGCATTTCCTTCCCCTGTCCATGTGACCCCAAGTGCAACATTGGGATGGTGTAGCTCGGCAGCCTGGACTACAGCAGAGGAGGTCTTTGCCCAGTCGATCAATCAATCAATTATATATGCTGAGCACTTACTGTGTGCTGAGCACTGTACTAGTACTTGGGAGAATACAGTATTAGCCCAGTGAGGGACAGGGACTGGGTCATACCAGTTGCTCTTGTATGTTCCCCAGGACTGGTACAATTCTCAGCACAAAACAACCTCTTAACCAATACCACCATTATTAGTATCAGTGCTGAACATTTTTAAATCAGACAAATGAGCACCAGATCTATATTTGGCACTAGATAGGGGACACATTAGCTGAAAATCAACCAATCAATCAATCAATGCTATTTATTGAGGACTTACTGTGTGCAGAGCACTGTACTAAGCTCTTGGGAGAATACGAAACAGAATTGTTGACAAGTTCCCTAAATCTGACTGTACCAAAGATGGGGAAGGGGGCAGGGCCATCCAGAAACCGGATATTTTCTGTGAACATATGAGGTGTCAACCATTGCGTGGGTAAGAGCTGATGGATGGACACAGTGAGAATGAGAGATCGGAGTCAGAAAGGCTGAAGTATACAAGATTTATTCCATGTGATGAACTGAACTTCCTTTTTGGGAGGAACATACTCATTTAGCTACTCACATGTGGCAAAGCCCCTAATTCCTGCCCCATGAGAGCTTCCCACCTGGAAAGAACACCATTATGGGGCCAGCACAGTTCCCAATTTCTAACTGCAGATAAGACCAGGAAGGGGACACTGATTGTCTCCAGGGCTACTTTTTGAATCACCCAGGGGTTACTTTTCAAATTACCCTGGCATGGATTACCTTTCAAATCCCCCAGGGGCTATCTTTCAAATCACCCCAGCACAGACTACCTTCAAAATCAACCTGCAATTGACTTCCCTTCCCAAGGGGATACTCACTTCTCCTTGTTCTAATGAAGAGGTCAAGTCAGGTAACAAGCACTTTCACAGGGTCTGACAGAATGAGCATCCCTGTCTCTGGGTAGAGGCAACTTTCCACTTCGGTGTGACAGAGCTCCAACCTACTACCAAGAGTTCATGGAGACCCTTTCCCAGTTATACTCTGCTACTTCCTGATCTTTTTCCCTTTCCTGGCCATTTTTGGTGGGGGATCGTGTGACAAGACCTAGCAGAATTTTCTCACTGGCAGCCCACCTACTCCTTCCATGACCTTAAGGAACCCACTGCTCCTTATTTCCCATCGCCAGCCTTCCAGGGTTAGTGTCCTTGTGAATTTTCAGAATTAAAGGACCCACATCTCTAGGGTTGATGTGGGAGGGTATGTGATATGCTTACTCAGAGCTAACAGTCCAGGACCTGACAAGTTACAGTTGGAGAAGAAGGATGGCCTAGTGGAAAGAGCATGGGCATGGGAATCAAAGGAACTAGATCTGCCAAATGCTTGCTGTGTGATCTTGGGCAATTCACTTAACTTCTTATTGTCTCGGTTCTCTTGTTCATCCTCATTCATTCATTCAATAGTATTTATTGAGCGCTTACTATGTGCAGAGCACTGTACTAAGCGCTTGGGATGAACAAGTCGGCAACAGATAGAGACAGTCCCTGCCGTTTGACGGGCTTACAGTCTAATCGGGGGAGACAGACAGACAAGAACAATGGCAAAAACTAGAGTCAAGGGGAAGAACATCTCGTAAAAACAATGGCAACTAAATAGAATCAAGACAATGTACAATTCATTAACAAAATAAATAGGGTAATGGAAATATATACAGTTGAGTGGACAAGTACAGTGCTGAGAGGATGGGAAGGGAGAGGGGGAGGAGCAGAGGGAAAGGGGGAAAAGAGGGTTTAGCTGCAGAGAGGTGAAGGGGGGGTGGTAGAGGGAGTAGAGGGAGAAGAGGAGCTCAGTCTGGGAAGGCCTCTTGGAGGAGGTGAGTTTTAAGTAGGGTTTTGAAGAGGGGAAGAGAATCAGTTTGGCGGAGGTGAGGAGGGAGGGCGTTCCAGGACCACGGGAGGACGTGGCCCAGGGGTCGACGGCGGGAGAGGCGAGACCGAGGGACGGTGAGGAGGTGGGCGGGAGAGGAGCGGAGCGTGCGGGGTGGGTGGTCGAAAGAGAGAAGGGAGGAGAGGTAGGAAGGGGCAAGGTGATGGAGAGCCTTGAAGCCTAGATTGAGGAGGTTTTGTTTGGAGCGGAGGTTGATAGGCAACCACTGGAGTTGTTTAAGAAGGGGAGTGACATGCCCAGATCGTTTCTGCGGGAAGATGAGCCGGGCAGCGGAGTGAAGAATAGACCGGAGCGGGGCGAGAGAGGAGGAAGGGAGGTCAGAGAGAAGGCTGACACAGTAGTCTAGCCGGGATATAACGAGAGCCCGTAATAGTAAGGTAGCCGTTTGGGTGGAGAGGAAAGGGCGGATCTTGGCGATATTGTAGAGGTGAAACCGGCAGGTCTTGGTAACGGATAGGATGTGTGGGGTGAACGAGAGGGACGAGTCAAGGATGACACCGAGATTGCGGGCCTGCGGGACGGGAAGGATGGTCGTGCCATCCACGGTGATAGAGAAGTCTGGGAGCGGACCGGGTTTGGGAGGGAAGATGAGGAGCTCAGTCTTGCTCATGTTGAGTTTTAGGTGGCGGGCCGACATCCAGGTGGAAACGTCCCGGAGGCAGGAGGAGATACGAGCCTGAAGGGAGGGGGAGAGGACAGGGGCGGAGATGTAGATCTGCGTGTCATCTGCGTAGAGATGGTAGTCAAAGCCGTGAGAGCGGATGAGTTCACCGAGGGAGTGAGTGTAAATGGAGAACAGAAGAGGGCCAAGAACTGACCCTTGAGGAGCTCCAACAGTTAAAGGATGGGAGGGGGAGGAGGCTCCAGCGTAGGAGACCAAGAATGATCGGCCAGAGAGGTAAGAGGAGAACCAGGAGAGGACAGAGTCCGTGAAGCCAAGGTGAGATAAGGTATGGAGGAGGAGGGGATGGTCGACAGTGTCAAAGGCAGCAGAGAGGTCAAGGAGGATCAGAATGGAGTAGGAGCCATTGGATTTGGCAAGAAGGAGGTCATGGGTGATCTTAGAGAGAGCAGTCTCGGTAGAGTGGAGGGGACGGAAGCCAGATTGGAGGGGGTCTAGGAGAGAATGGGAGTTAAGGAATTCTAGGCATCGATTGTAGACGACTCGTTCTAAGATTTTGGAAAGGAAGGGTAGTAGGGAGATAGGACGATAACTGGAGGGGGAAGTGGGGTCAAGAGCGGGTTTTTTTCCTCCTACTTTAACTGTGAAGCCCATGTAGGACAGGCATTGTGTCCAACCTAATTCACTTTTATCTACCTTAGAATTTACAACAGTGTTTGACACATAGTAAGAACTTAACAAATACCATAAAAAATCCCCCCAAACCATGGAAAATCATAATGCTAGTCTGCTTCAACTCCCGTTTCTGTGCCATATCTCATAAGGGACTCCAGGCTGATGTGTGTTCATCAGTGTCAATTCCTGACTGAGGTCTCTTTCGGCTGTACACATGGGGAGTATCACCCATTTTTTTTCTTTTCACTCCAATCAGTTTGTCCAGTGACAAACTGGACAATCAGTTGGCCTGTGTTCGACCAGGCATTTAACACAGGGGAAACCTGAGAGTAAGGTCTCATTTGAGCTCACTCCTGCCTCCTTCTTCCCTTAAGGAAAGATCACATCACTGACTATCTGAGGGAATGCTTCTATGCCTTAATGGAAGATGTCTACGAGGACAAAGACAGATCAATCATTCATTCAGTCAATTGTATTTATTGAGTGCTTACTGAATGCAGGACTATGTACTAAGTGCTTGGAAAGTACAATTTAGCAATAAAGAGAGACAATTCCTGCCCACACCGGGTTTACAGATAATGGTTCTATGACTACTCTCTAAATAAGAATTGTTCATTCTTGCTATTTGTCTATTTGTTCTGGTTGTTTTGGTAACACCTTCTGATTAATCTGCCTATCTTTCCCTTGACTTTTAGTTGAAGCTATTTTTTTCCATTTGTAATAAGTAGCAGAAGTGACTAGGACTCAAGAATAGCCCTTTTGCTAAATTCCTGAAGGACTTATTAGTAGCATCTGAGGTCATTCAGTTGATCAATCATACTTACTGAGCACTTACTATGTGCAGAGCACTGTACTAAGCACTTGGTTAGTACAACAGAATTAGCAGACATGTTCCCTGCCCACAATGAGTTTGCAGTTGAGGCACAATCTTTTCTCTTTTTTTTTTTTTACATTATTTGTTAAATGTTGACTATGTGTCAGGCACTGTATATTATTTGCTAAGGGCTGCGGTAGAAACAAATTAAACAGGTTGGACAGAGTCCATGATTCATATAATCCCCATTTTACAGAAGAGGTAACTGAGGCACAGGGAAGTTAAGTACTTGCCCAATAACATACAGCAGATGACTGGCAGATGCAGAATTAGAACCCAGGTCCTCTGACTTCCAGGATACACTCTATCTTCTGCACCATGCTGCTTCTCAGTCAGTGATACTAACTGAGTACTTAATATGCACAGTGTGCTATACTAAACTAAGTGGGTTCAAGCATACAATAGAGGAGGTAGAAGGAATTCCTGATCTCAAGGAGCTGGTAATCCTATTGATGCCCAATACCAACCCATTCTGGACCTTCAAGTGGCATTCCAGGAAATTTTCTCTGCCTGATCAGAACTTGATAGGTCACCTAGATATATGGAAAAATAATCTTACTTTTCAAAAGTTATTTTCTGTTCTTGCTGCTACATTTGCCCCTCTCTTAGGATGCTCAGTTATAAGGATCTGTTTGGTAGTGAGGTCTTTAATTATTTTTTGGGTCATTTGACTTGAGAAAAGAATGCAGACTATTTGAATGTCATTGGTTGGAGAAAAAAGTACTTTAAAGATCTTGCAGCAACAGACTGTCACCCTATTGACACAACATGGTGGCAAACCAAAAAAAAAAAAAGAATTTCCTCTGTCCCTACATGGTGGATGTATCCTACTTGTGAATGGATCTGATTTGGGAAGATTATTGTCCTATATATCTGGTTGCAGTGATCAGGCCGGTAAAACCATCCAGGGGGAGTAACTCAAACAGATTCTGCTAATAAGCTATAGCTCTGTTTTCATCAGCACACCAAAGAAAGATAAAATACTTAGGCTGCTTAGAGTCAAGGGCATAATTCACTTCCATGAGAAGAACAATTATATAGATGGGAAAATAGTTTAACAGGTAAAAAAAAATCTGGTAGATGACAAGAACAATAGATTTCATGGGAAAATATGTGACAAGAAAGAAGCAATACATTGTTTAGGACACCTGTGGTTAATTATTGCAGCTGAATACATTAAAATCAGTTTTCATGCTCATATATCTTCATAGACTGTTTGGCAATATTAAACGACAAAGGCTTAATAATCAAAAGTACTGAGTTAGCAAATGTTTTCTAATTTTAATAACTTCTTGTTGTAATTACCAAGTCTTGGAGTGAAATGATTTAATTAGAAAGTAATCAAGAAGTGTCTACTGTTAATTGAAGGAATTATAAAAGATCTACATTTTTAATACATTTCTGGAGTAATAAAATTAAAGTTTACCATAATTATTTTTTTTAAATCAGGATGATGAGAAAAGTTTGATTTTGGAATGAGAGGTGGCAACCCTTCCTTAGATGTCACTTGGCTCCGTGCAGATTGAGGGCAAATTTGGACATCAAGAAAGGATATGCCTTTTGCTCTCCTAAATATCTTAGCAGGGCATGCTGACTGCAGAGAAATTGTGATGAATTCCTACAGGATACTAGTCAAGTATAAATTTTCAGAAGGCAAAATTGCAGTACCACCAGAGTCAGAAAATAATTTTGGGATGGAATATTCAATAGTATTTATTCAATAGTATTTGTTGTGCAGAGCACTGTACTAAGTGCTTGGAATGAACAAGTCGGCAACAGATAGAGACAGTCCCTGCCGTTTGATGGGCTTACAGTCTAATCGGGGGAGACGGACAGACAAGAACAATGGCAATAAATAGAGTCAAAGAGAATACAAGTGCTATTCATTATTCACCATCACCATCACCAACATCACCAATATTTATTCAATTACTGTTTTGGGCAAAGTCACTTAAAAGGAACTAGACACTTAAATAATGTGCCGAAATAAGGTAGGATGAGCATATTTTGTTTGGAACTAGAGCATGATTTTGACATCGCAGGCTTTTATGCTTTCCCTCTTAGCCACCAAGAACTGGGAAAGGGTAGAGAGTAAGGAGTTAAAGTCCCTCAGCATTCTAAAATGTCCACACTGCAAGATTCAGAATGCTTTGGGGCATCAGCTGATCATGTGCTGATTATTCCAGGCTTAGAATCAGAGTATTTGGAAGGTGAGAGAAAACTAAGCTAGTTTTTGGAAGTTTTCTAAAATCCAGGTCTGTGCCACCAGGAATGATGATCAGCCTAGGTATAAAGCACAGTACATATTCTCAGAGATGTTGGAAGTCTAATAAGAGAGACATGCACATACAAAGACATTTATTATTCATTAACTGCATACTATCATTGATGATATATAAAAAATGAATAGATTAACAACTAATAAAACTACGGAAAGGTGATACATGGATAGTGGGGTCGTTGTAGAGATGATGTAACCAGGATAATAATAATTGATCAGTGATGCTTCACCCAGAAGGAGATGGCTTGTTAGATGCATTTTGAAATTGTGAAAATTATGGTGCTGCCAAGAAAAATGAGGAGGGAAGATTCTAAGTTAATACCAAGATTATGAGCCCATGGGACATATATTAACAGCCTTCATTGTCAGTTGTGATGGTAAAGTTCAGATAAGCCAAACAATTTGGGAGGAAGTTGTGGAGCTCACTTTAGGGCCACCTGAGTTTAACATGTTGGGCAGATTATCTGGCAGAGATCTCCCAAAGGGGAGAACAAAGGCGATCAATCAGTCAATCAATCATATTCATTGAACACTGGCTCTTGGGAGAATACAATATAACAAGACACATTCCCTGCTCACAATGAGCTTACAGTCTAGAGGGGAAAATGGACATTAATACAAATAAATAAATTATGGATATGTATGTAACTGCTGGGTGGCTGGGAGGGAGGGATGAATAAAGCGAGCAGGTGAGTGCAACCCAGAAGGGAGTGGAAGGAAAAGAAAAGTGGGCTTAGTCAGGGAAGGCCCCTTGGAGGAGATGTGCCTTCAATAAGGCTTTGAAGGGGAGGCGGGGAGTGTAATTGTCAGTTATAAAGAGGGAGGGAGTTCCAGGACAGAAGCATGATGTGGGCAAGAAGTCGGCGGCGAGATAGATGGGATCAAGGTACAGTAAGTAGGTTATATTAGAGGAGTGAGGTGTGTGGGCTGGGTTGTAGTAGGAAAGTAGCAAGGTGAGGTAGGAGGGGGCAAGATGATTGCGATGGTAAGGAGTTTCAGTTTGATGCAGAGTTGGATGGGCAACCACTGGAGGTTCTTGAGGACTGAGGAAACATGGATTGAATGTTTTTAAAGAAAAATGATCCGGGCAGCAGAGTGAAGTCTGGACTAGAATGCAGAGAGGCAAGAGGCAGTGAGGTCAGCAAAGAAGCTGATAGAGTAATCAAGCCAGGATAGGCTAAGGGCTGGAGAGTATCATCATCTTCCAGGAGGAGGGAAGCACTTTGCAGATGGATTAATGAAAATCCAGCTGTGTAGCCACTGGCATGCTTGTGGCCAGACACCAGTTAACTAAACCACTCTGCTGCTTCTCAATCACTTGATATTGTGTGATATTGGGTGTGAGATGTTTCTCAGGTATGAGTTGCATTTGATGCATTTTAACAGGGCCTGATATCTTTCCAGGCTCTTTAGTAAATGGAGTGAGTAGTTACTTCAGCTTTGACTGATCACTGTTGGACTGACTGATGAGGTATTAATTCATTCATTCATTCATTCACTCATTCAATCATATGTATTGAGAGCCTACTGTGTGCAGAACACTGTACTAAGCACTTGGGAGAAACAGTCTTTGCCTCTCATGAAGCTCACAGTCTAAAGGAGAGGAAGAACAGGAATTTTGTCTCCATTTAACTGATTTGGAAGATGGGGATAGAGAAGTTAGATGATTTTCCGCAGCTCACATAGTAGGGCAAGGGATGGAACCTGAACTAGAACCTTGTTAACCTGACACCCATTTCCATGATTTTTCCCCTAGACCATGCTATCTCCCTATAAAGGAAGATTAAAATTATCTAGCCTTGAAATGGAAAGGATTTTCCTCACTGATCAGAAATACATTGTTGACTAAACTTCCTAAGAGGCTAGTAATGAATCCTAGCCTGGCATAAGGAATGGTAACAGGGCTGCCACCTGTTGAGAATGACTTTTACAAACAATATGAATGAAAATGACTAAAAGAAACATTTTTACTGACCTAACCTGGTAATTATGGCCAAGATCGGCAGGTCACAAGCAGCGGGGAGCAGGTGTGTCCCACTGGGGAGTCCGAAGGGTTGGGGAACTATTTACAGGAGAGCAGCCAAGAATACTCACCCCCAACTCCACATTGAGCCTTCCAAATGTCAAGAAAGGATAAATCAATCAGCCAACTCATGGTATTCATTAGGCACTTATTGTGTGCACAGCATCATACTAAGCACTTAGGAAAGTACAATCCAGTGGTGTAGGTATAGGCAATCCCTGCCCAAAAGGAGCTAACGGTTTCCAGAAGACAGACTTTAACATAAGTTACAGATAAGGGAAATAGTGGAGTATAAAGATATGTACCTAAGAGCTGTGGAGCTGGGATGAGTTTCAACAGAACTTATAGGGACACATAGCCATGTGCTTAGGTGTTGCAGTGGGAAGGGTGGATAGGGGTAATGAGGGTTTAATTGGGGAAGAAGTCCTCTTGGAGGAGATGCTTTCAGAAGTGTTTTGAATGTGGGGACAGAGGCAAACTGTTTATATGAAGGGGGAGGTAGTTAGAGACACAAGGGGGAAAGTGGGTAAAGGGTCTACTGTGAGATAGATGAGATCAAAGTACAGGGAGTAGGCTGGAGTTAGAGGAATGGAGTGAGTTAGATTAGGACATCCACAAGGCCAGGTAGGAGGGAGAAAGCTGACTGGGGGCCTTAAAGCCTGTGGTAAGGAGTTTTTGTTTGACCCAGGGGTAGTGAAAGCTATGGCAGTAGCTGCCATGACCCACTGTGGCATTCCTCCTGTCTATGATCTGGTGTGGTACCTGCCCTAATTTACCACTATTAAAACATTTTAATTGGTTTTATGGACACAACCAAATTCAGCTCAGTGGCATATTATCTGCGGATTTATGGATGGTTGGCAGACCCAAATAGTAGTAGCATAATTTCCAAGAACACTAGAACTGGAAAGGGTTTAGAGAGATCATTTAGACTACATTCCTGCCGATAGGTAATTTGGCAACTAAAATCATCTCCAGAATTCCATAACCTCTCTCCCACATCAGCAGTTAATCACCCTGAAGTCAAGAACTTCTTCCTTTCATTGAACCAGTCTCTTTTTTCCTGAAATTAATTCCTGTTTTGGCTCATTGGGTTTTTAGTGAGAAGCGGCATGGTCTTGTAGAAAGAGCATGGGCCTGGAGTCAGAGGACCTGGGTACTAATTGCGGCTCTGCCACACATCTGCTGTTTGACCTTGGGCAAGTCCTTTAATATCTCTATGTCTCAGTTATCTCATCTGTAAAATGAGGATTAAGGCTGTGAGCCCTTCATGAGCCAGAGACTGTGTCCGGCCTGAATATGTTAGATCTACCCCAGCGCTTAGTGCAATTCCTTGCACATAGTAAACATATAACAAATACCATTAAAAAAACTAAAAGAAAGAATAGGTACCCTCTTCACATGAAGTTCCCTCTCAATCTTTAATTCTCTAGGGTAGTCATCTTTGACTCCTTTAATCTTTTCCCATCGGTGCCACTTTCCATCTTCTTGCTCATTTTTATGACTTCTCTCTGGATTCTCCCACAGAAAACTCTTCATACCCCATCACTTTTGGGAAGTTTCCCCACACTTTCTTCTTTTCAGTCTCCCTTCACTTCGTCATTTGAAAGACTGCCAAACTTTATGAAAAATCCCAAAGTGAAATTTGCCCTTTCCTCTCCCCTCCTTATAATTCCCTACCTGTTTCCAATGTCCGTAAATGATATTAGTGAGAGTTTACTATGTGTAGAACACTATATTAAGTGCTTAGGATTGTATAATACAACAGAATTGGTAGACACATTCCCTAACCACAATGAGCTCTCAGGCTAGAAGGCGAGACAGATAATAAAACAAATTACAGATATATATGTTAGTGCTGTGGGGCTGAGGGTGGGGTGAATATCAAGTGCTTAAAGGAGTAATGATCCAAATGAATGGACGATGCAGAAGAGAAAGGTAGGACACATATATACTTACAAACACACATAAATACACACACACACACACACACACACACTCACACACACATACGTGAAAGGTTAGCAAAGACTTTCCTAACCACCATCCAAAGGCCCCTGTAGAATCAGGCCTCTCCTTTTGCCATCCTGCTGTTTGGAACTGAATGTAGGAAAACTGCTGTCAGACCAACATGATTTTTATAACTTGCCGTTAAAAATGCTGAAGTGGTCCATTCTTTGTCTTCACTTGAAGTGGACTGATTGTTTTTTTAAGCACAAAATGTTCTCAATTGCTACTGAAAGTGATGTAATCTATCTTTTTTTTTCTGTTTTCTGTTTTCACATAAATGAAAGGGTTGACCTTGATGGAAGAAATGTTCCCATGATTAGTTTTTACCAAGAGTAGGTATTTTGGATAAATTTGTATTAACAATGAAGCATGTCTTTAAAAACACACCAAACATAGGCATGAATAAACATGAATCATATATGTATATGTATATATATATGTTTGGTTTAAGGAATGCTACTTGACTGGATTGTTTGTAGTTTGATAAGTATTAGCTGCGGCTTTAGGAGGGTTTTTATTTGAAGTGAATGGTTTCATATTGCCTCTTGATCTTTTCTCTTTTTCTTTTTCTTTGACAACCAATTGATTGCCACAAAAACCAAGCTTGAGATACTTCAGTGATGTGCTATTAAAGTTTCAGTATATAAAACTACAATCATCAAACTAAAGATCATTTCACATTACTTTCATCCAATGGATCTTACAAACCCTTTCAAATGTGGGAGACTCTCTCACTGACTTCTGAATTGACAGATGGTGAAGATACTCTTCTCAGATAGGGAAATACTGATTCAGAGAGGTTAAATGATTTGACCTGGGCAACACAGCAATTCCCTAGTCAAGACATGTTCTCCAATTTCAGCCATGCTGCTTTCCACAAGTATAAATTGCCCCAGCACCACTGATGTCAGTTCAAACATGGCCAAATTCCCAGGTCTCTACACAGTGTCGAACAAATTTAAGTTTCTCAGCTTGATGAATATAGACACATCATGTTCTATATCTCTCCAATTAGGGATCACACTATATAGAGACCAAATGTTGCTCATGTCAGGCTGCAGGGTGTCATTTACCTGAATACTCCTGCTGCTCAGAGCCCCTGGGAATCACTCTCAGAGAAGGGTCAGCGAAGCAGCTTGGCCTAGTAGATAGAACAAAATGAGTCAAAAGGACCTGGGTTCTAATCCCTGCTCTGCCACTTGTCTGCTGTGTGACCTTGGACAAGTTGCTTAACTTCTCTGTGCCTCAGTTCCCTCATCTGTAAAATGGGGATTAAGACTGTGAGTTCTGTGTGGGACAGGGACTGTGTTCAACCTGATTAACCTGTATCAAGTACATAATAAGCACTTACCAAATGCCATTATCATTATTATTACACTCATTAATCACTACCAGAACAGAACTTTCCAGGCTGCCCAACATTCAATACTGTATTTTGAGAGGAACTCTGAGCCACGTTCACAACTTTCTGAAGATTAAAGCGGGAGAAATGTAACAGAAGGTGGTCAATTGGTGAGTGGCAAAGTCAGAATGAACTCATAGTACTCATCTTCTTTCTCATCATGGTTCTTCACAGGCAATTTTAGACATGTAGGTCAGGGTCAGAGAAACAGTGTAGCCTAATGGAAAGAGCCCGGTCTCAGAGTCAGAGGACTAGGCTCTTATCCTGGCTCTGCTACCTGCCTGCTATGTGACTTTGGTCAAGTCATTTCACTTCTCTGTACCTCAGGTTCCTCATCTATATAAATGGAGATGAGTTACCTGCTCTCTCTCCCATTTAGACTGTGAGCCTCATTTGGGGCAGGGACTTAATCTTACCTGTTATATTGTCTCTATGGCAGTGCTTAGTACAGTGGTTTCATAAAAAATGTTAAACAAATTTTATTATTATCATTCATTATTATTGTTAGTCTGTCAGACATATAATCCATATAATTCAGTCTCCTGAAACATCTGTTGAACACATTCTTACAAATATTTTAGGGAAAGTGGACTTTTTTTTTTTTTTTTTGCCTTGGAGGAAACCTACAGGATAGAAGATGTGAGCTGTCGAATTGCAACTTATAACTGGAAAAATATGGTCATAGTTTTGCTGTGCCCCTCTAACATCTATGAACAATGAGAATGAGTTTGGTTCAGATTTTATTTAGGGAAGTTATCCCCAGCAATTAGGAAATACTCGGTAGTGACAATAATAATAATAATAATGATTATTATTATTATAATTATGGAATTTTTACCATATTAAGCACTTATTATATGCCAGGCATTGTACTAAGTGCTGGGGTAGATACAAGCAAATTGAGTTGAGCAAAGTCCCTGTCCCGCACAGGACTCACATTCTTAATCCCCATTTTACAGATGAGTTAGCTAAGGAACAGAGAAATGAAATGACTTGCCCAAGACAACACAGCAGACAAGTGGCAGAGCCAGAATTAGAACCCATGACCTTCTGACTCTCAGGCCCGTGCTCTATCCACTACTAGGAGGTGAAAGATTCCTATCTTCTAAAACAGGCATAATTTCTCAGACAACTGTACTAAACATTTGGGAAAGTACAATACAGCAATAAAGAGCGACAATCCCTGCCCACAACAAGCTCACAGTCTAGAGGAGGTGAAACAGACATCAGTACAAATAAACTGACATCAATATAAATAAATAAAATTACAGCTATATAGGTAAGTGCTGTGGGGTGGAGGGGCAGAGTAAAGAGAGCGAGTCAGGATGATGCAGAAGGGAGTGGGGAATGAAAAGTGCAGCTTAGTCTGGGAAGGCCTCTTGGAGGAGATGCACCTTTAGCAAGGCTTTGAAGTTGTGGGGAGAGTGATTGTCTGTTGGATTTGAGGAAGGTGAACATTCCAGGCCAGAGGTAGGACATAGGCCAGGGGTAAGAGGCAAGACAGGTGAAATTGAGGCACAGTGAGAATGTTAGCACCAGAAGAGTGAAGTGTGCAGGCTGGGTTGTAGAAGGAGAGAAGAGAGGTGAGGTAGGAGGGGGCAAGGTGATGGACAGCTTTAAAGCCAATAGTGAGGAGTTTCTGTTTGATATGGAAGTGGATAGGCAGCCACTGGAGATTTTTGTGAAGAGGGATAATATTCCCTGAGCATTTCTATAGAATGATAGTCCAGGCAGAGGAGTGAAGTATGGACTGGAGTGGGGAGTGGCAGGAAATTGTGAGGTCAGAAAGGAGGCTGATGCACTAATCTAGGCAGGATAGGATGAGTTATTGTATTAATATGGTAGTAGTTTGGAGGGAGAGGAAAGGGCAGATTTTAGTGATGTTGTGAAGGTGAGACCGTGTGGTGACGGATTGGATATGTGGGTTGATTGCAAAAGAGGAATTAAGGAGGACACCAAGGATATGGGCTTGTGAGACTGGAAGGATGGTGGTGCCATCTACAGTGATAGGAAAGTGCAGGAGAGGACAGGATTTGGGAAGGAAGATAAGGAACTCTGTTTTGGACATATTAAGTTTGAGGTGGTGGGAGGAGATCCAAGTAGAGATGTCCTGAAGGCAGGAGGAAATGCGAGCCTGGAGAGAGGGAGAGAGATCAGGGAAGGAGATGTAGATTTGGATATCATCTGCCTAGAGAAGGTAGTTGAAACCATGGGAGCGAATGAGTTGTCCAAGGGAATGAGTGTAGATGGAGAATAAAAGGGGACCGAGAACTGGACCTTGAGGGACCCCCACAGTTAGGGGAAGGGAGGGAGAGGAGGAACCTTAGAAGCAGCCTGGCTCAGTGGAATGAGCACAGGCTTGGGAGTCAGAGGTCATGGGTTCTAATCCCGGCTCTGCCACTTAGCTGTGTGACTTGCCCAAAGTCACTTAACTTCTCTGTGCCTCAGTTACCTCATCTGTAAAATGGGGAGGAAGACTGTGAGCCCTACGTGCGACAATCTGATTACCTTGTATCTACCCCAGCGCTTAGAACAGTGCTTGGCACATAGTAAGTGCTTAACAAATACCAAAAAACACCACAAAAAACCTGTGAAGGAGACTGAGAATGAACAGCCAGAGAGATGAGGAGAACCAGGAGAGGACAAAATCAGTGAAGCCGAGGTTGGATAATGTATCCAGAAGTAGGGGATGGTCCACAGTGTCAAGGGCAGCTGAAAGGTCAAGGAGGTTTAGGATGGAGTAGAAACCATTGGATTTGGCAAGAAGGGTATCATTGGTGACCTCTGAAAGGGCAGTTTCAGTGGAGTGAAGGGAATGGCTCACACTCCTAATCCCCATTTTCCAGATGAGGGAACTGAAGAGGCACAGACTAGTTAAGTGACTTGCCCAAGGTCATACAGCAGAAAAGTGGCAGAGCCGTCATTAGAACCCAGGTCCTTATGACTCCCAGGTCCATGCTCTATCTACTAAGCCATGCTGCTTTTCATGTTGACAACCCTAACTTCCCATGAACGTTTGGGGGAATCTATTATGTTGTGGATTTACAGTATAACTTTGCTCAACCTCCTTCTCTAGACCCCTGGAATCTAGGCTTGCTAAATATTTTCCACCAGTCAGTTCTTCTAATTTAAGATTCTTTTTCTTTTTTCTCCCCCATAATCTAGCCTCTCCAGCTCCCTTTATATATTATTTCTGCCCTCACCATGATTTGCAACACCTCCCAATTTAGTATCAGCTGAAAATTTAATTAACGGGCTGTTTACTCCTTCTTCCAGATAATTAATGAAGATGTTAAATAAAACCGGATTAAGAATTTATTACTCTGTAATTTGAAAATCATGGCTACAGTTACCATATAAACTATAATGAGGCTGGAGGGAGAGACTTAAAGTGGTCAAAGGTAGTGAAAACAATAGGGTAAAGAGTGAAACAATTCCTTATTAAGGGATTTGCTTTGTCCCAGGCCCGACTGTCCTGGACTATCCACTCTAATCCAAGAAGCCTCAAAGATATCCTGGGGTCACCCAGGGTATTGATTTCTGATCCCAGTTGCCTTTGATGATCTTACCCTCTCCTTTCAACAGGTTTCTTCTTCCCTGGTACAGAATATCAACAGAAATAAGCGACATATGCTGAAAATTTCCTTTGCCTCTATGGGGAATATAGAAAATTTATCTCTGGAGCTATGTGCCTTACCTTTGAACTTTTTCTGACCCAAGTCAGAGCAGGAAAGATAAACTCAACTAATTTTTTTCTCATTTTCAGAAACTGATTACAAAATAATTGGTGATTTAAGTTCTCCCCCTCTATACTGCAAGTTTGATGTGAGCGGGGAATGTGTCTGTTTGTTGTGGAATTGTACTCTCCCAAGTGCTTAGTACAGTGCTTTGCACACAGTAAGAGCTCAATAAAAATGATTGAATGAATGAATGATGAATGAATGAATCTCCTTTGGATGGTGGATATCAATGAAAAAGGCTACCCTCTCTCCTCCTTCTCCCCACTTTCAGTTTTAGTGGACTTTTCTTTAATGGTATTTGTTAAGTGCTTACTATATGCCATGCAATGTACTAAATGTTGGGCTAGTTACAAGGTTCTCAGGTTGGATACATTCCCTGTCTCGCTTCGGGCTCACAGTCTTAATCTCCATTTTACAGATGAAGTAAAGGAGACACAGAGAAGTGAAGTGACTTGCCCAAGGTCACACAGCAGACAAGTGGCGGAGATGAGATTAGTACTCTAGGGGCCTTCGTCTGGCCATGAAGACCAGCCACAGGAGTATAAATGGGAGATGAAGAGAACAGACCTTGAAATCCAATCTGTCCATCATGTAGATGTGCTGAGGCCAAAATTGTGCAGAGGAGGCTTTGAAGAGGCATTGAAAGCTTTAGTCTTATCAGGTCCAACATGGGGGTATGATTTGTAGAAGAGATGTTTAGTTGGCTTACAAATTCATTTAAGTGTCCGATCCTTCCTGTCCCTCCCAAGGCAAAGGGATTGAACTATAATCCAGTATAATGTCACCTCCCCCTACCAGTCATATGATACATTCTGATGCCGTCCTGGTGCCCTCCACCTGCGCATGCCGCCCCCCCCCCCCCGGGCCTACTAGTGGCCACAGTACTTCCCAGTCTGGAACTTACTTTTGCCTTGGACTGCTGTTAGCAGTCATTATCATATGATAATCATAATAACTGTTTGTTAAGTGCTTAGCATATGCCAAGCACATAATATTTCTTAAGTGCTTTGCATGTGCCGAGCACTCTACCAAACAGTGATAACTATAAGACAGGTCTTATATGAGACTCATGATCTAAGAAGAGAGAATAGATTTTGCAGATGGGGGAATTGAGGCATAGAGAAGTTAAGTGACTTGCCTGAGGTCACACAGCAGGGAAATTGCAGACCTGAGATTAGACCCCAGGTCTGGCTACCAGGCCCATGCTCTTTCTCTAGACCACACTGCTTATCTATTATTATGTTGGCATTTGCCCTGAAATTTATCCCATTTAGATTTGGTGCCAAAATGAATTTTCATTTCACAATGTTTTCTTCCCAAGTGATTTCCCCCATATAATACTGAACGTGAATGTTTTTCAATAGTGCACTGGGCACTGTTCCCATTTCTTTGCGAAATGATGACTGTTGTCAAAATCATTTGGGATCGAAGGCAATGACTGGGCTTGCTGTGGGCAGATGTGACTAAGTGACTAGCCTGCTGATTGGCTGGGTGACTGATTGTGACTAATGACTGGCCAGCTGTTTGGGTGGGATTTTCCTGATTGAAAATTCAAGTTTGTTTCTTCAAGTACCACCCATTTACTATACCTTCCCATGACAGGAGAGACCATGTCCTTCCTTAAAGCAAAATATAACTACTTCCTTAGTCTCTCTAGCCAGAGAGAGAGCTGGCTAGAAACTGCAAGCACCAAGATTTAACCCAAGAACACAAATATAGAATAGGAAAGTGTGACCTTATCCCATTCTAGTGAATGGGATTTTTTTTTCTTCGACAAAATAAGTCTTCACTTTTCCATTGTCTACTTCTCTATGGAGCTTTAAGGCTTTCAGACTTGGCCTCTTTGTTTCACTCCTTTCCACACCCCTGTGCCACAGAGACATGAAAGAAAGGATGAAAATATCCATGGACAAAAGTCCCTGGGCTGAATCGCCCTGCTCAAGCTTACGTTTGACTTTGGAAGGTGAGACAAAGTGACAATAGGGCACAAAGAGCAGTGTGGCCTGAGAATTGAGGGGGACAACTGGCATCAGATCCCCGGGTCTGTGGAAGATGATTGCCCCCCTCTTCCTGTCATCTTTCAACAATCAATCAGTGGTATCTATTGAGTGTTTATTGTGTGCAGATCACTGTACCGAGCTCTTCGAAAACCATCCTGAGGTTTGGAGGGGCAGAAGGTCCAGTACAATTGTTAGTTATTTGAGAAGGTTGTGGCTGTGGGACTAAAAGCCAACAGGGAGGAGCAAGGAACTTCATTTCACCTGAAATATAAAGCTAATAATAATTTGTAAAGTGTTTACTATGTGCCATTATTTATATTAACGTCTGTCTCCCCCTTTCGATGGTAAGCTCGCTATGGGCAGGGAATGTGTCTGTTATTATATTGTACTCTCCTAAGCACTTAGTACAGTGCTTTGCACATAATATGTACTCAATAAATACATTTGAATGAATGAATGAATGAATGAATGAATGAATGATATGGAATGGGTCTACCAACTCTGCTATTTTGTACTCTCCCAGGTGCTTTAGTACAGTGTTCTGAAACAGAAAGTAATCAATAAATGCAATTGCTTGTTTGATAGTATCTAAAACCTCAAATCTTATCGACCCAACAACCACCTAATAGTAACATTAATCATTATCATTAGTGTTATTAATAATAGAGATATTTCTTAAGCACTTAGTATGTGTCAAGCACTGTACTAACAAGTGGTACTTTTAGAAGACAATCAGATCATACTCAGTCTCCTGCCCACATAGGGCTCACAGTCTCAGAAGTGAGGAGAGCAGGGAACTTCTTCACATTTTACAGCTCAAGTACCTGAGACTCTGGATGTTTAAGTGAACTCTATATTAAACTGTGCATTTCCTCGCCAATTGGGTAAAAATTTAGGTAAATACAATGTTTGATTAATTTATTCTGATTCCACTATGAATTTTTTATGTCTAGCTTTCCCATTAGAATGTAAGCTACTTGACAGCAGAGTACATGTCACTTCTCTGTCTTGGACTGTACCATGCACTTCATCTAGAGCAATACAGCTGGTGGAAATGCACTATATTTTATTGACTAATCAGTGAAGGAACACTATGGATCTCTGAAGTGCCTAACTCTAGAAGAATCTGGCTCAAACTCAGTTTAAAGTCATGAGAGAGTCTTCCATTTTCTCTTTCCCCTCCACTCCCAGTTACCTCTTTGATTTCACAGCATGGAAACTAGGCAGCATCATAGCCTTTTTTATGAGAAAAGGAATGGGCTGAGGGAGCACCATCAAGGGGAAGCACCCATTTGTGGTACCCTTTGGGATGGAACTGGGACATTACTACCAATGGCTCAGAGGCCCCAGTTTAGTCCTATGTGGACAGAGAGCCTTTTTTTTATAATTTCCTAAATGTTTAGTACAGTGCATTGTACTGAGCAGGCACTCAATAAATACCATTATTACTGCTATTGCTACTACAACTATTCTTACTACTACTATTAATTAATATTACTACTACCACCACTATTATTATTACCACCACAACTACTACAGCAGTAAAGCAGCATGGCTCAGTGGAAAGAGCCTGGGCTTGGGCGCAGAGGTCATGGGTTCTAATCCCGGCTCTGCCCCTTGTCAGTTGTGTGAATTTGGGCAAGTCACTTCACTTCTCTGAGCCTCAGTTACCTCATCTATGAAATGTGGATGAAGACTGTGAGTCCCACATGGGACAACCTGATCACCTTGTAACCCCACCCCAGCGCTTAGAACAGTGCTTGGTACATAGTAAGCGCTTAACAAATACCAATTTTTTTTTTACTACTAATGTTCCTGCTGTTAGGTTTGGGAGTCAGAGGTCATGAGTTCGAATCCCGGCTCTGCCACTTGTCAGCTGTGTGACTGTAGGCAAGTCACTTCACTTCTCTGTGCCTCAGTTACCTCATCTGTAAAATGGGGATTAACTGTGAGCCTCACGTGGGACAACCTGATTACCCTGTATCTACCCCAGCACTTAGAACAGTGCTCTGCACATAGTAAGCGCTTAACAAATACCAACAATATATACTACCTACTACCATTACTACTCTTAAAAGTACTATTATCGCCATTTCTACTCCAAATACCGCCATTACTATTGCTACAGTTACTTCTATCACTGCTGCGACTTCAGCTTTGGTGACTTATATTTCTGCCTTGTTTGTCACGCCATTTCTTTTCTCAAGGATCTGTGGATCATTTCACCCCACTTCCTTCAGATTGCGAGTTCCTGCTGGTCAGGAACTCCATCTAAATATTCACTCCCATCCCTTCCCCCAATGCTCAAGTACAGTACTTTGCACAAAGTAAGTTCACAATGAATGGAATAACTACTAATCAAGAATCCAAGGAGACAGTCTCAGGGTAGGAGCTAGGTGTCTAGGTCTCACTCAGCTAAGTAATATTTTATGATTATATGTTATCAATTATAGGTTTGTCCTTGCATGGTAAGAACCTGGTTGATCTTTATAATGAAGTCATATGATTGTGAACTTCACGTGAGACAGGGACTGTGTCCAACCTGATTATCTTGTATCTACCCTAGTGCTTAGAACAATGCCTGGCACATAGTAAACACTTAACTAATACCTTAAAAAAAAAGGACATTTTTGATGATTCTTCTTGGAGTTTGCAATTGGGTCTGTGGCAGAACTAGACTGGCTCAGGAATTCTGGCATAACAGTTGAGAGCAGGAGGAGAGGAGTAGACAATAGGGGGAGATAATGATAATAATAATAATAGTATTTGTTAAGTGCTTAATAGGTACCAAGCACTGAACTAAGTGTTGGGGTTGGTACAGTTTAGTTAGCTTGGACATAGTCTCTCTATATTATTATTTTACATGTTATTGTTATTATTATGTAATGTTGTTGTTTTTGTTGTTATGATGATGATCATCATTATTGTTATCATCATTATTCCCAAGATTTGTTTTCTGGTCAGTCCAGCTGAAGCTGAGGTCTCCATTCAACTTTTCCCCACAGTCCTGTAGATGTTGCCCCTCCTCCTTAAGTCAACAATGATTTCATAGGATGACACTTCTTGATAACCAATGACCAGACAGTGCTTGGTACATAATAGACCCTTAACAAATGCCACTATATTTATCATGGTGATTGTTATCATTACAACTAGTATTATTGTTACTTAGGATGGGATTATCAGCTATGCATATGAAGACAGGGGTCCATTCCCCTCCCCCTCCAACTACTGGATTATAGGAGTCCCTTTATCCTTCACACTTTCTCTGAATTAGCCATCTGAAGAGTGAGACAGGGGGGCTTGTTCTCAGAAAGGAGTCTCTGGGCATTGCTTCTTTACCTCCAAAGTGCCATTAATTAATTAATTCATTCAATAACATTTATTGAGCATTTACTGTGTGCAGAGCATTGTACTAAGTGATTGGGAGAGTACAACAATAAACAGACATATTCCCTGCCCACCATAAGCCATGCAACTTTGTGGTTATCCTCCCCTTTCTTCATCTTTAATTTGGGATGATTACCATTCTTCTGCTGAGCCTGTTGAAAGTGATCTTCACTTGGGGATCTATAAGTGACTTCTGGGGGCTACTAGTTAAATTTTACTCATGGAAACTTTTCACAGTGTAATGGACCAGAAAACAGAAGCTCAGCACATCCGTCTTCTCACCCTTCCCACAAGAGGCAAACCCATTTTGTGATTAAAAAGAGAGAAAAACCAAGGTAGCGTCTCACTCAAGTGATTGCCTCATAACGAGTATAATTCATAAAACAAAATATCCTTAATATGACACCAGTCAATTTAGCCTGATATAAAAGAGGGTCTCTGTTTTCTTTCATTTATATTTTTATGAGACGTAATGTCTTTATAATTTCCACTGCTCTACATCAAAGCTGCCCACCGCTGAGCATCTAAATAAGTAGCATGGGAAGAAAATGAATGAATTACTAAATGTCCCATTACATCCACAGAGAATATCCTTCTTCTTGGAGTCAGAATCTTAAAACTGAGACAAGAAATGAATGGTTTTCAGTCCAATGAAGGGAGAATTTTGGCAGTGGTAACTCTATGACACTCAGCGTCTGAATGAAATAAGGAAAAACAGATGCACCGAGATAAATGAATTTTTAAAAAAACAATATGTAGTGGTGGTATCCAAGTTGTGTCTCTGAACATCAATTCCTTCAAGGATAGTGTGATCAAGACAGTAGGGTGCATACCTAAATGTATTAAAAGCTCTAAGAAGACATCAGGAAGTCCCTATCCCTGGATGAATTCAGCAGAACTAAAGGGTTGTCTGGAGAGTTATAATGAATTCCCCCACATTTCTCCAAACCCGTTAGGGCTGACATCAGAAACTTTAAAGCAAAAGATATGTCCTGCTGGTTAAAGGAATTCATGATAATCGCTGGCCTCATGATTCCTTTCCTCCCGTAATCCTGGAGAATTCTATGTGTTTTGTAGGTAGATGCTGTGCTTGTGCGGGATGCTAGAGTAGATGGGACATGGACAGACTTGGTGATAGAACTGTGTGGGGCAAAGGGCCCTGCCTACTAGACTCACTGGACAGTGATAATCCAGGCCCATGCAACACTTTCACATGTGGGAAGGGGCATGGCCAAGTAGAAGCAACCTGGCCCCAGGAGTCATAGGTCCCAGGTTCTAATTCTGGCCCTCTCAGTTGCCTTTTGAGTGACTCATGCCAAGTCATGTAACTATCTGTACCTCAGGTCTTCAGCTGCAAAATGGGGGTTTTGTATTCTTTAGACTGTATAGGCTTCTTAGATTGGTTCTGGACTGATTATCTTGTACTTCCCCCAGGACTTAGTACAGTGCTTGACCCAAAGTACACACTTACCACAATTATAATTGTTATATCTTTCACAGTGCTTGGCTTTTAAGAGGAGCCTAACAAATATGACAGTTCTTATTGATTTCATTTGAAACTACCAGATCACTGAGGTCGAGGTGTGCTTTTGGCCTCAGTTACATGGAATAATTTGGTCATGGCAATGCAGCTGTCAAATAAACCAGATGAGGATGGCTTAGATGAGGATGTTTGGGGCACACTTTTCTGAGTGGGCTGGAGCAGCAGGGCCTAAATGGATCAATCAGTCAATTCAATCAATCGCATTTAAGAGCACTTACTATGGGCAGAGCACTATACTAAGTGGTTGGAAGAGTGCAATACAATGGACTTCACAGTCATGATTCCTAATAATAATAATGTTGGTATTTGTTAAGCGCTTACTATGTGCCGAGCACTGTTCTAAGCGCTGGGGTAGTCACAGGGGAATCAGGGTGTCCCACGTGGGGCTCACAGTCTGCACCCCCATTTTACAGATGAGGTAACTGAGGCACCGAGAAGTTAAGTGACTTGCCCAAAGTCACACAGCTGACAAGTGACCGAGCCGGGATTCGAACCCATGACCTCTGACTCCAAAGCCCGTGCTCTTTCCACTGAGCCACGCTGCTTCCTGCCCACAAGGGGCTCACAGTGGAGGAGTTCTAGCTGTCCCAGACCCCTAATGATTATCTTGGAACCTATTGATCCCTGTGGTTCATGCTTCATGCCCAGACCCCTACATCCATAAGCAGTGTGTCCTAGTGGATAGAGCAGGGGGCTCTAGAGTCAGAAGGACCTGGGTTTTAATCCCACCTCTGCCACCGGTCTGCTTTATGACCTTGAGCAAGTCACTTAACTTCTCTCTGCCTCAGTTACCTCATCTGTACAATGGGGATTAAGACTGTGAGCCCCATGTGGGACATGGTCTGCATCCAAATTGATTAGCCTGTATCTACCCCGAAGCTTAGAATAGTGACTGACACATAGTGACTGACCTTAACAAATACCATAATAAATAAATAAATAAATAATAGAACCCATGCTCCTTCCCCCATCATATTAGCACCATATTCAGTCAGTAATTTATTTCATTGACTTTTCACTTGCAGTGCCCTCTTGGTTCATGTTATCCTACTTCAGCTCTTCTTGGATATTCTGCTGACATTCTGAGCATGGGCCTGAGAGCCAGAAGGTCATGGATTTAATCTTGGCCTGCCACTTGTCTGCTGTGTGACCCTGGACAAGTCACTTCACTTCTCTGTGCCTCAGTTCCCTCATCTGTAAAATAGGATCAAGACTGTGAGCCCTAAGTGGGACAGGGACTGTGTCCAACCCAATTATCTTGTATCTTCCCCAGAGTTTAGAATGGTGTCTGACACATAGTAACTGCTTAACAAATATCATAATTAGTATTATTATTATTACTTATTCTTATTTCCCTCTTGTGATAATGCCTTGATCTGATAGAGTACGTTTTACATTATTCTGTCCTCCCAAAAATGCTGCTCAGAAGGGAGAGGATAATATTTTCACCCCCATTTAATAAGATGGCAAAACTGAGGCATGGACAGTGTAACTAACTTGCTCATGGCTGAACAATAGACCAGTGCCAAAGGTGGGACTTCGGTCTCCCAATCCCAAGGCCTGATTGCTTTCGAGACACTTTGCTCCTTTAATCAATCAATCAATGAATGGCATTAGTTTTTTTTTTTCAAATTAGTTTTTTTTATTTGTTAAGTGATTATTATTTGCTAGACACTGTATTAGCCTTGGGGTAAATACATGGCTGTCAGGTGGGCACAGTCCCTGTCCTGCTTGGGGCTCATAGTCTTAATCCCCATTTTACAGGAGAGGGAACTGAGGCACAGAGGAAAGGAAGTGACTTGCCCAAGGTCACACAGCAAAGTACTCTCCCAAATGCTTCTTCTAGTGCTCTACACAGTAAGTTCTCAATAAATACTATTGATTGATTGATTGATCATAATAACTATGGCATTTGTTAGGCACGTATCAGAGATTGAAGGGAAAACAAACTTTTTCTGGGAAAGAGTTTAGAAATCTGCTGTGGATAATCTATAGAATAGATAATGTGTTTCACGGGGAAGCAGTATTGTCTAGTAGAAAGACCCTGGTCCTGAGAATCAGGAGACCTGGTTTGTAAACCTGGCTTGCCACATGTATTCAGTGTGATTTTGGGCTAGTCGCTTAACATCAATATACCTCAGTTTCCTCAACTGTAAAATGGGGGTTCAATACCTGTTTTCTCTTCCCCTTATACTGCGAGCTCCATAAGGGACAAGGACTATGTTCAACCTGATTATTTTTTATCTACCACAGTGTTGAGTAGAGTGCAAGGCACATAGTAAACACTTAACAAGTACCATAATTATTATTACGTTACACTGAGCACCCACTAAGTATCATAACTACCCCCAAAGAATTCTCGTCCCCTGCTACCAGGATAAGATTTATCATTAAAGGTATTTTTTGGTATTTATAAAGCCCCTTCTTCCTCTTCTCCCACTCCCCTCTGCATTGCCCTGACTTGCTCCCTTTATTCAGCCTTTCTCCCAGCCGACAGCATTTATGTACTTATCTGTAATTTATTTAAGTATATATATATATATATATATATATATATATATATATATATTATGTTTGTGTTCCCTTGTAGACTGCAAGCTTGTGGGTAGGGAATGTGTCTGTTTATTGTGATATCATACTCTGCCAAATGCTTAATATGGTGCTCTGCACACAGTAGGTACTCAGTAAATACAATTGATTGAGTGAATGAATGAATATTGAGCAATTACTAAATGTAGAACACTGTACTAAGTCCTTGGGAGAGTACAATACATCAGAATTGGCAGAAACATTTCCTGACCACAGCAACCTTACAGGCTAGAGGGTGAGACGGACATAAATATAAATCAATAATTTATAATATACAATTTAAATATATGTATGTAAAAGTTGTAGGGTTGAGGGTGGGGCAAATATCAAATGCCCGGAGTTCATAGATCCAAGTGCACAGATGATGCAGAAGGGAAAGAAGAGATTTAGAACAACAGAAAAATTCTCTAAACAATTCCTAAATTCCACAAGCTGCCTCCTCCCCAACCTCCCTCTTCTCTACCTACCTCCAGGGGTTTTAGCTGTTACAATGGGTCAGTGTTTCTGGTGGCTTTTGTTTCGTTTTAATTTTGTATTTATTAATAATAATAATAGTGAAGATAGTATTTATTAAGTGCTTAATATGTGCCTAGTACTGTTCTAAGAGCTGGGATAGATATGAGGTTATCAGGTTGTAAGCAGTCTGTTCCACGTGGGGCTCACAGGCTTAATCCCCATTTTACAGATGAGGTAACTGAGCCACAGAGAAGTGATTTGCCCATACAAGTAATAATAATAATAATGTTGGTATTTGTTAAGCACTTACTATATGCCAAGCACTGTTCTAAGTGCTGTGGTAGATACAAGGTAATCAGATTGCCGCACGTAGGGCTCACAGTCATAGTCCCCATTTTACAGATGAGGTAACTGAGGCACAGAGAAGTGAAGTAACTTGCCCAAGGTCACACAGCTGACAAGTGGTGGAGTCAGTATTAGAACCTATGACCTCTGACTCCAAAGCCCAGGCTCTTTCCACTGATCCATGCTGCTTTTCAAATAGTGGAGAAGGGATTAGAACCTAGGTCCTTCTGACTCCCTGGCCTCATGTTCTGTTTGTTTTTTTTCATCATTATTTTATTTTTTCTTAAGATAGTCAGTACTTTGACTAGTAGACCAGTACTCTGTTGTTCTTATTCTTAGATTTTGAAGCTCTTGAGGGCAAGGAACCTTGCCTTAATTCTCATCTGTGCATTCCTTTCCAGCCCTTAGCATGGTGCTTTGCTCCCATGGTCCTCAAACAGAGCAATATCTTCTCCATATTTTCCCTAGCATAAGAAAGAATTGGAAGTTTGCGGGGGTGGGAAGTTAAGTTGAGAAATGGAAGAATAGCCATGCATGCTATGTGCCCCTACAGTATTCACAGTAAAAACGAGTACATCGTTGTGAAGTTCTTCTTCAGTTAGTTCATTGGCAGATCGAATAGACTAATGGGACACAAAGTTTTTCACCTAAAAATATTTCTCTGAAAGACTTAGTGCTAATTTTGAGTAGGGGTGAAGGAGATGTGAAGGGACAACAAAGTTGGTTTGCCAGCCAGAAGTCCCACCTGCCAGAATCCCCAAAATGGAACCTATTTCCCCATGACCTCCACTCTTTCCCCTCTGCCTGCTTCTCTACTCTCCTTTACACCTATCAGATTTTTTTTTGTGGTTCAGGCACACTTTTGAGATAATCAAAAGAGCATGAGCCTAGGAGTCAGAGGGGCTGGATTCTCATTCTGGTTCTGCCACTTGCCTTCTGTTTGACCTTGAGCAAGTCACTTAACTTCTTGGTGTTTCAGTTTCCTCATCTGTAAAATGGGGACTCAATTTCTGTTCTTCCTCCTGATTGGACTGTTAACTTCATGCAGGATAGGGACTGTGTCTGAGCTGATTTTGTGCCTGCTCCAGCATTTAATCCAGTGATGGAATATAGTAAGTGCTTAAAAACGTTATTATCATCATTATTATTATATGATCACAATTTGCATTATCATTCTTATATCCTAAAGGCTTATAGCAGTTGCTACAGTACAGCTTACCCCTACATGCCACTAATTCTATTTTTGGAGGCAGCAAGGCTGATGGGGAGAAGAAAAGGCCCTTAGAGTAAGGAGCTGTCTAAGATCTAAGTCCAAGGAGCTGTCTAAGATCTAAGTTCCGGTCTGAGCTCAGAGAAGCAGTTTTGGCTAGTGGAAAGAGCAGAGGTATGGGAGCCAGGAAAACTGGGTTCTAATCCTGGCTCCACCACCTATCTGTTGGGAGAATTTAGGGAAGTCACTTCCTTTCTCTGTACCTCAGTTTCCTCCTCTGCGAAATGGAGACTTAATATCTGTCGTTCCCTCTACTTAGTCAATAACTCTCTGAGGTTTATTGAAAGCACATCTCCTCCAAGAGGCCTTCTTGGACTAAGCCCTCATTTCCTCTTTTCCCATTCACTTCTATGTCATCCTTGCACTTGTTTTTGTACCCTTTACTCACCCCACACTCAGTCCCACAGTACATATGTTCATAGTCACAATTTATTGATTTAAATTAATGCCTGTCTCCTCCTCTAGATTCTGTCTCCCTCCCTAGACAGTGAGTTCCTTGTGGTCAGGGAATGTTTCTACAAACTCTGGTATATTGCACTCTTCCAAGTACTTAGTAAAAGTGCTTTGAATGTAGTAAGTGTTCAATAAATATAATTGATTGATTGATTGAGTGAGCCCATGTGGACAGGGACTGTATCTGATCTGTTTATCTCATTTCAAGCTCAGCTCTTAGTACAATGTTTGGAATGTAGTAAGTGCTTAACAAATAAGCACAGTAATCATAGGATAACTCCCCTATGTTTCCCCATTCTCCTAGCTCCCTGACCTTCTCCGTCTGACATTTCTAACATGTTTGGTTGGAGTGGCCACTGCTGATGCTTGGAAATACCAGACACTGAGGGACATGGGACATACCAAATAATGATAAGAATAATAATAATAATAACAATGGTATTTGTTAAGCTCTTACTCTGTGCCAAGAACTGTTCTAAGCACTGGGGTAGATATAAGGTAATCAGGTTGTCTCACCTGGAGTTCACAGTCTTAATCCCCATTTTACAGATGGAGTAACTGAGGCACAGCAAAGTTAAGTCATTTGCCCAAGATCACACAGGAGACAAGTGGCAGATCAAGATTAGTACTCACATCCTCTGACTCCCAAGTGCATATTCTTGCCAGTAGGCCATGCTGCTCCTGAAACCTTTTCTGGGTGACTCCTGCCTGCTCCCAATTTACTCCAGAGATTTTAAAGTCCCTACCCAGACCAATAGAAACACAGGCACTGCTTACAAGCCATAGAAGCTGGTAGTAAGAGTCAGGGTGGAGCGAAGGTGGGAGGTTGAAAAAAAAGTAACAAATAATGAAGACTTCCAGTGGCTAATCAATCCTATCAGGGCACAGACTAGTTCAAAATGAGGAATCTAGTCTAAAACTGGATAGATGGCCACTAAACTTTGGGGTGTAGAATTGTCACCTCCCTCAGCTTCGGGATCTGATTTCCTGTCACCAGAGTCAATGTTCAATAGATACCATTGACTGATTGATTGATAGGAAAAAGCAACAGCAAGCAGAATAGTATTACTGAGCTCCTCACTCCTCAAGAACCTCCAGTGGTTGTTCATCCCACATCAAACAGAAATTCCTTACCATTGTCTTTAAAGCACTCAATTAGCTTATTCCCTCCTATCTTACCTCACTGATCTACTACAGTCCTGCCTACACAGTTTGCTCCTCTAGTGCCAATGTGCTCTCAGTGCCTCAAACCCAACTATTTTATCACTAACCCCTTTCCCACATCCTTTCTCTGGCCTGAAATTCCATCCCCTTCTATAGAAATCAGACTATCAATCTCCCACCTTCAAAACCTCATTAAAGATTACGTTTCCTCCAAGAAGCTTTCCTCAGTTAAGCCCTCCTTTCCCAAACTCCCTTTCCCTTCTGCATCACCTATGCCCTGGGCTCCATACCCTATGGACATTTGTTATTCACCTCACCCTGAACCCCAAGCACTTATATCCTGAAATCATCTATTTATGTTAATATCCATCTTTCCCTCTAGACTGTAAACTCATTATGGTCAGGGAATATGTCTATCAACTCTTTTGCACTGTACTCTCCTAAGATCTTAGTACATTGCCCTACAAACATTAAGTGCTCCATAAATACCATTGATTAATTTGTTGGTAACGACAGGGCCTAGGGATAATTCCCAGACACTCTGGCTCATTTATGACTGGGCCTGACTCTTCAGAGGTTTATCAAACCCTAGATTATATATCTGCAGGCCCAAAAGTTTGAGTCCTTGGAAATGGCATAGGCACTAGGGAAATGGAAGCAATTCACAGGGGAATAAATCATAGTCACTCATCATCCCAGAATTCCAAACAACTAAAGAAAAGAAGCAAATGGTTTCCCCTCTGTCCTGGTCCACACTTGGAGTTGACCGAAGCACTACACAGTGAAATAAACAGTCCCCCTACAACCAGTGATGAGTTGATCCATGTCGGATTAGTATGGAAGGGAGTTAATTGGTCTCTCACCTTCTGTTTCCTGTCATTTCTTCAGGGATTAGGTTAAGCCTCTGGGTATGTTTCATCAGGGAATCATGGGGATTATGCGTTGTCTCTCTGTCTATCATCCCCACACTTCCTGAAATGTTGACTAGATTTTGATAAGCCTCACAACTCATCATGCAAGTCTTTTTAGTCAAAATAGGTCTATAATTCAGGGTCCCCAAAGCAGCTGTTGGTATAATAGAATTAACCGGAATCAGAGGTATGCAATGCCAAGTGTGGGAGCTGAATTGTTTAGGGCTTTGAGCTTTGGGGATGTGGTCCCATGTTTATCCCCTTCCCTGAAGTGTTTGGCTACCTTTGAATTAAAGGGGTGGTTGGTCTTTCCAAGCGGACAAGTCATGGTTGTGGCCTTTTGTGGAACCAAATAATTTTGTAACAACTTTCTCATCTCCTTTTGTGACTTTCTCATTTCTTTTCTTTTGGACTGATTTTTCAGCATGTCATTGATGAAACACCAGCCTTTTTCCAATTTTCAGGGCATGCACACCTGTATTCCCCCTCCCTTATGTCAGGGTCCCCCCACTTTTCACTGCCCAACTGAGAATATTTTTTTCTGGGAAATGCAGATTGCACATCTGCATAGGCTGTTGGGGCAACAGCAGTTATCTGGAGTGACAAAGCCTGGTGTCTGCTTTAGTTTTGACTTGGGTGAGCCTGAGGAACTAAATTTATGTATATGGTTATATAAGCCAATATATATGAATATATGTATACCTATCTATCATTATTTGTTAGGTGTTTATTAGCATTATACTAAACACTAGGCTAAATCCAAGATAATCAAGTTGAATGCAGTCCCTGTCTCATATGGGCCTCTCAGTCTAATGGGGGAGGGAAAATAGGTATTGAATCTCCATTTTTCAAATGAAGAAACTAAGGCACAGGAATGTAAAGTGACTTGCTGAAAGTCACATAGCAGACAAGTGGTGAAGCTGGGATTAGATCCCAGGTGCTCTGATTCCCGGGCCTGTGCTGTTTCCACTAAGCCATGCTGCTTTCCTTCCTGATGGCGGTAATGGGGGCCACATCAGTGGGTTAAAGATTCAAACACCTCTGAAAATCTGTGGATCTGAGCATTTCTCAGATTCTGGCACAGGAAGATTCAGTCCTTCTTTCACCAGAATCCACAGCAATAAGCTCTCAGAAGCCCCATAAGTAGAAGTATTTGCTGAGCACCCACTAGGTGAAACACACTGTACTGAGTGTTTAAGAAGCACAAAACAAGTAACTGACAAATTATTTGACAGCAGGTATCCTGGAAAAATGGGAGGAAAATTTTTTTTCCTTAACACTGGGCAGGATTTGTTGTTGAGGAAACTGTCAGTACTCCAGAAGTTTTACTAGTCCTAAGCAGTTATTCAGACAAGTGAAATGGTGACCTTCCAGTAAGGACAGAGTTTTCATTTAATTTTATTCATTTAATGACATTTGTTAAGCACTATCAGCAATGTACTAAGCAGTGGGGTAAATAGAACATAACCAGGCTGGACCCAGTCCATGTCCCACATGGGGTTCACAGTCTCAATCCCCATTTTACAGATGAGGGAACTGAAGCACAGAGAGGTTAAGGGACTTGCCCACGTTCACACAGCAGACAAATGGCAGAGTCAGGATTACAACCCATGTCTCTGACTCCAAGGTCTGTGTTCTTTCCATTAGGTCACAAGAGTTGTGTTTCAAAGGAATGTAAGCTCTTCCATTAGATTGTAAGCTCCTTAAGGTCAGAGGCTGTGTATTTTATCTTCGTTATACTCTCCCAAGCACAATGTTCTACATCTACTAGGCACACTATAAAAACTAGTGAATGAATGAGTGCAGGAAGAAAGGAAAGGTGGAGGGAAGGACAACGCCTAGTTGGTCTGATTGTGTAATGAGGGAGGCAGTGGTAATTCAAAGACAAAATTCAAAGACAAAATGAAGATTCACCACACAAATGGCATAATTGGCAAACAAATTAAAGACAGATAAATGATGAAAACATATGATCATATCAGCACCATGATTTTACCCCTCTGCACTAAAAGATGGTCTCTGGGCTCTTAATTGCAAAGACCTGGACCTCCAGATATGACTCAAATATCTTATGATTGGCTCTCAGATGCTCTGCTGATCCAGATACATCATCCAGGATGTTCCACTTGCAGACACTCCATCCTGTCTCCTCTCATTAGTCTTGCTTGACTTGATTTCCTTACTTGCCAGATGGAGGAGATAATCTACTTCAACCCATGACCACACAGAAGTGGGGCAGGATAAACCAGCGGACATCCCTCTAGCCTATAAGCTCTTTATGGGCAGGACAGGGAACTTGTCTACAAATTGTGTTATAGTGTGCTCTCCCAAGCTGTTAGTACAGTGATCTGCACACAGTAGGTACTCATAAATACTCGATTAGAGTAATAGGTACTCGATTAGACTGTAAGCCCGTCAAACGGCAGGGACTGTCTCTTTCTGTTGCCGACTTGTTCATCCCAAGCGCTTAGTACAGTGCTCTGCACATAGTAAGTGCTCAATAAATACTATTGAATGAATGAATGAATAAATATCAATGATTACCAACTCTGTTGTATTCTACTCTCCCAAGTATTTAGTTCAGGGCTCTGCTCACAGTAAGTGCTCAGTAATTATAACGGATTGTTTGAGTATTGTTAACTAAAAGAAGAAATAGTAGCAGTGGTGACAAGGAACCCAAAGTTGAAGGAAAGACCAGTGAATGAAACAGAACTCTAACCCTGAACCCTCTGGCAGTCCCACATCCTCTCTGTTGGTGGTGAGTTTGAGATAAATTCGATCCTTCATTAATTTGGCCCTTTTATGTAAGAAACTTGCAAATCCTTATGGCCCATTGATAGCAATCTCTTTTTTTTCCAGGTTCCCTTTTGCTTTCCATCCCACCAAAATATTTTATAAATGACTTTTCTTCCCTAATTAAACATTTTGAGCTACAAGTCATTTGCAATGATTTACAGCAGCTGTGCTATTGCCAATCTTAATGCAGTATTTTTCTTATTACTTAATTGTTTTAGTAGTGCTTCAGCCATTAGTTTCTTAGTTCTGAAAACAGGAAACAGGATTCTTCTATTATAGATGCCTAGCTAATTAGCTCAGAGCCTGCCTAATGGGGGCTATTAAAAATGCAAATGAGGTGTGATCAAACCGTGTAAAGTTTGATCCTGACAGAACATACTCATGTGTTTCTGCTTTGTCTATGGCAATCTATCGTATCCTGCTGCTATTCATCCATTCCACTGGCGGGGCATCCCTACAGTAAAGGACTGTCTCTCATTCCAAAATTAAAGCATGCTGTAGAGAGCTGTATCCTTGGAACCATCTGACCATTGGGAACAGAAGCATGGAGGGGTGGAACCAAATTGACAAGTCGCAGACAAGAAAGAACAGGCATGTTCTGCAGTTGAAAGAATTTAGGGTAGACTTGAAGGAAGTGCTTGGTCATGGTGAATGTCTAAAAAATCCAGAAATAGGTTGGCTCTCAAAAGAGGAGCAGCGTGGCCTACTGGAAAGAGCACCAGCCTGGGAGTGAGGTGATTTGGATTCTAATCCCTGCTCTGTCACTTGCCTGTTGTGCAACCTTGGGTAAGTCACATAACTTCTCTTTGCCTCAGTTCCCACAAGTGCAAAATGGGTATCTGTTCTCCCAGCATGGACTATTGGATAGGGCACAGGCCTGAGAGTCAGAAAGACCAGGTTTCCAATCTTGGTTCCACCACTATTCTGCTGTAGTTGTAGAAGCTTGGGCAAGGTTCTTCACTTCTCTGTGCCTCAGTTGCCTCATGTGTAAAATGGGTATTAAGACTGTGAGCTCTATGTGGTCAGGGAATGTGTCCAACCTGATTATTTTATATCTACCTTAGTGCTTAGTATGGTGCCTGGGACATAGTTGGCATTTAACAAATATTGTTATTATCGTTACCATCCTCCCTTGTACTGAGACTGTGAGCTTCAAGTGGGACTTTATATCTTCTATCTATTCCAGCTCTTAGTACAATGCTTTATAAGTAGTAAGTGCTTAATAAGCCCCACAGCTAAAGGCGGTAGTTGGATTCCTTCCTTTGGTCATTTGCCGTGCTGTCTGGGATGATGGTTGGGACAATCATGATTTACGATGGGCAAAACAACTTCTGGATTTTCCTTCCATCCCAAATCCATCTAAAATGTTATTTCAAAGGAGCGGGTGCGGGGATGTCACTGTCCACAGTGTCATCTTCAAATGTGGGTGTCCTGTCCAAGGGAAGGTTCCTGGGATGATGATGATGATGTCAGTTTCCTGACAGTTCTCCTGGAGGAAAACCTGACTCATGGGTTATCATTAAAAATTAAAGTTTCTGAGCAACATCCCACTAGGTCAGACCTGAGATCCATTCAGCTTCAAGAGGAACATAATTTGGAGAGATAAGAGTGTGAGTAACACTGTCCAACACCATGAGTACAGTAATCGATTCATTTAAATAAGTTCTCAGTGTCCAAGTCTCAGTGCTTTGACTGAGATTCACGTTTGAAGGAAAACTCCATCATTTCATCTTTTCCAGTATTCTATCTCTGAGAGTAGCAGCAGGACATGACAATCATAGGAATCTTACATTCTTTCTTTTTTTATGATACTGAAGTCCTTACCATGTATCAAGCACTGTACTAAGTGCTGGGGGAGATTCAAGATAAACAGGTTGTAGCCAGTCTCTACCCAATTTTACAGAAGAGGTAACTGAGGCACAGAAAAGTTAAGTACTCGACCAAGTTCACACAGCAGATGAGTGGGCAGAGCTGGGATTAGAAACCATGTCCTCTGATGCTCCAGTCTATGCTCTTGTCACTAGACCATGCCACTTCCCATACTTCCTGAAGTTTAGGGATAGATCAGTGAACTTCCCTGACCTTTCTTCTAGGAACCCATTATGAACTATTTGTCCAATAATTCATTCAACTCCTTCTTGTCTTCTGTCGACACAGCTCCCTTTGGAGGAAAATTACTGTTGATTCCTTCCCAAAGAGAAAGAAGTGCTTGCTTTTGTTAGTGAAGCAGCATGGCATAATGGAAATCAGTCAGTCATTTTACTAAGAGCTTACTGATTGCAGAGCACTGTATTTAAGATTGGGAAGATTTCAACATAGAGTTGGTAGACATGTTCCCTGTCCACAACGAGCTTGCCGTCTAGAGAGGATACAGACATTAATATTAAATAAATCACATATATGTTCATAAATGCTGTGAGGGATGAGGAATGGGTGAATAAAAGGTACAAATCCAAATACAAAAGTGAAACAGAAGGGAGTGGGAGAAGAGGAAATGAGGGTTTAATCAGGGAAATTCTCTTCAAGGAGATATGCTTTTAATAAAGTTTTGAAAGTGGGGAGAGTGATCATCTGTCAGATGTGAAGGGGAACGAAGTTCCAGGACAGAGGCAGATGAGGTGAAGGGTTGGTGGTAAGATAAGACCACATCGAGCTACTTTGGGTAGGTTGGCATTAGAGGAACAAATTGTGCAGGCTGGGTTATAGTAGGAAATCGGGGAGGTAAGGTGGAAGGAGGTAAGGTGATGGAGTGCTTTAAAACTGACAGTATTAAAGCTTCTGGATGGAGCTTTAGATGGAGCTTCTGATCGATACAGAGGTGGATGTTCAATCACTAGAGTTTCTTGAGTAGTGGGGAAATGTGGGCCGAACATTTTTGTGGAAAAATGATCCAGCCAGCAAAATGAAGAATGGACTGGAGTGGGAAGAGGCAGAGGAAGGGAGGTCAGCAAGGAGGCTGATGCAGTAATCAAGGAGGGATAGTACAAATGCTTAGATCAATGTGGCAGCAGTTTATATGGAAAGGAAAAGGATGATTTTAGTGATGTTGTAAAGGTTGACCCAACAGGATTTGGTAACAGATTGAATATATGGGTTGAAAGAAAGAGATGAGTTGAGGATAATATCAAGGTTATGGGCTTGTGAGACAGGGAGAAAGGTGGTGCTCTCTACGGTGATGGGAAAGACATGGGGAAGATAAGGTTTGGGTAAGAAGATAAGGAGTTCTGTTTTGGAGATGTTGAGTTTGAGGTATTAGCAGGACTGCCAAGTAGAGATGTCTTGAAGGCAGGATAAATGAGAGACTGCAGAGAAAAAGAGAGATCAGGGCTGGAGATGTAGATTTGGGTATCATCTGCATAGAGGTGGTAGTTGAAGCCATGGGAATGAAAGAGTTCTCTGAGGGAGTGAGAATAGATAGAGAATAGTAGGGGACCCAGAACTGAACCTTGAGGGACCCCCTTCCTCCAGTTTGTGGGTGGGAGTCAGAGGAAGAGCCCATGAAAGAGCCTGAGAATGTGTGGCCAGAGAGATTAGAGGAGAACCAGAAGAAAACTGGATCACTGAAGCCAAGATTGGATAATGGAAAAGATACAGGCCTGAGAGTCAGAGGACCTGAGTTGTAATCCTAGTTCTGTCACATGCCTGCATTGTGATCTTGGGCAAGTCACATAACTTCTCTGTGCTTCAGTTTCCTCATGCACAAAAATGGAGATTCAATATCTCTTTTCCCTCCTGCTTAGACTGTGAGTCCCATGTGGGACCTGATTATCTTTCATCTACCCCAGCACTTAGTACAGGGTCAATCGCATAGTAAGTGCTTAATAAATATCACAATTTTTACTGTTTTTATTATAATTATTTTCAGTGTCTCAGTTTCCTCAACTGTAAAATGGGGATTCAATATCTGTTCTCCCTCTTATGTGGACTGTGAGCTCCATGTGGTATAGGGACTTTGTCCAATTTGATTATCTTGTATTGACCCAAGTGCTTAGTGCAGTGCTCAGAACATAGTAACCCCTTAATGATAATAATAATAATGATAATAATGATAGTATTTGTTAAGTGCTTACTCTGTGCCAAACACTGTTCTAAGCGTTGGGGGAGATACACGGTAATCAGGTTGAAGCTCACAGTCTTAATCTCCATTTTACAGATGAGGTAACCGAGGCACAGAGAAGTTAAGAGTCTTGCCAAAGTCACACAGCTGACAAGTAGCAGATCTGGGAGTAGAATCCACAACCTCTGACCCCCAAGCCCAGGCTCTTTCCACTGAGCCACGCTGCTTCTCTTAACAAATTAGCCTGAGCATACAAACCTTTTCATGCTGTGGGATTGAGTGAACAACAATTTGGCACTTGTCCTGTCCAGCCAGTTCAAGATATCTATCATGTCCACTTTCACCCTTTGTCTTTCAAGACCGAAGAAGTCTAACTGTTCCTTTAACATTAGAGCCAAGATCAGGCAATTACAGAAGTGGTTAAGGTGGGGGTGGCAGTGTTGAGGCCCCAACTATGTATGCATTGTTTTTGAGGGTGCTGAAATGTCTAGACAATGTGTTCACATGGTCTGCCTTTTTTTTCTCCTGAGTCCCTGCATTAATAAACTAGAGACCATCTAGTAATTCCAGCACTCAGAACAGTGCCCAGCACTCAGAACAGTGCTTGACACATAGTGAGTGCTTAACGAATACCATTATTATTGTTGTTTTTGCTCCTGCTAATGCCGGTCTCTCCTGAGGAGGCTTATTCTGAAGTGTGCTCTCTCTCAAAGGTTGCCTTGCTGTCAGCTGCCACTCTTTCCTCTATCTTTTCTTGTAGCTGGAATGAAAAATGAAGAAAATGTTAAGGAAGGAACATGGTCTATTAGATCAGGTTTTAGTCTGAGTGACAGGAGCCTGAAACCCAACCGTCTGTTGTAGGCATGTCCATCAAATCCCTGTAGGATCTTGGAAAAATCTCTTAAAGGTGCCAAGTCTCAGTTCCTCTGTGTGGAGAGTGGAAGTGATCACCCCTGTTTCAATAGAGATGTCACGAGAAACAATGTCCATAACTGTGGGGATGACAATGGTGCCATCTTGAAAATGTGCCTGCGTTAGTGTGAGATGAGAGTTTCCATAAGGGATCAGTTGTCTTTTCCACTTTCTTGAAAAAAAGGAGGGGAAAAACAAGCTCAAGAAAAAAAAAGCCACACTCAAATGAATTTTGCGTCTTCACTCTTTTAAATTTGTCAGAGAAATATCTCCACTCTGTCCCCTCTGCATGAGTCCTCCTTTTTCAACAGGCTTACTGGCCTCTTTCATACAATCCAGGTTCACCCTCTCTCATACTTTTATTCTACTTTTCGGGGCAGAACTTGGAGAGACAGGGGCTGGTAGCGGCAGGAAAAGCAGTCAAGGAGGAAGTGATGGGACTCTGAAGATGGAATGAGAGAGGTGAGAGCAGTAGCAAAACACCAGATAGGCTGGGGAGAGGGCAGGGCAGTCAACAGGGAGATAGTTCTACATTGTTCAGTAGGGAAGGGGTTGTGTACATATCCTACAAGGTTCATAGAGGACACAAATCGGTCTTATGCACTGATGTGAGATTGCATTCAGCCATTTTTCATTGACCCATCATTTTTGAATTGCAAAATAACTCTACTCCTTCTCTTCCTACTAGTGTGAGTTGAATCTTTCACCAGCTACTGAAAAATAAAGATTTGTTACCAGAGGCGAAGCCTAGTTAATAAGTAAAGCTTATAACCCTAAGATAAAATATACTTGCTAGAATTAGTGCTCATTGTACCAAAGACCATCCTATAGTTTCACGTTACAGTGATGGCTTAGTTTTCTCTCACTAGAGTGAGTATCTTGCTATCAGTCCTATTAGAGTGAAGATTCCTTGGTAGTATCCTATTGTCAAAATTCAGCATAGAATGATTAAAAAAACCCAGTAGGTTAGTTTTCTGCCCATAGTCCTAAAGTCTACTGAGGTGTCAGTTTATGGCCCAAGGCTGTCATGAACCAATGATCTTCCACTTCCCTTCATTCCTTCCTTCTGGGTTCATCCCTCCAGCGCTTAGAACAGTGCTCGGCACATAGTAAGCGCTTAACAAATACCAACATTATTATTCATCAACCTGGTGGATGCTGGGGCCTCACCTGATATTGCTGAAGTAGGTTGAGGTCAGGACTAATTGAATGGGACCCTCCAAATATAGAAGGCAGATGATGTGCAATTCCTGGAACTAGGCAATGTGGAAATTTGGACTTTGGGTGTATTTTCAATCAAATGGATCCCAGGTTGTGATTTGAATATTATAACCATATGTGGTCTTCACTACAGAAGCAGTATGCCCTAGTGGAAAAACCTGCAGGCTTAGGAATGAAGGGATCTGGGTTCCAATCCTCACTCTGCCATTTGCCTGCTGTGTGACCTTGGAAAAGCCACTTAATGTCTCTGGGCTGCAGTTTCCTCATCTTTAAAATGGGGATGGAATACCTGTTTTCCCTCCCCTTTAAACTGTGAGCACCATGTGGAACAGGGACTGTGTCCTATATGATTATCTTATAACTCCCCCAGGATTTAATACAGTTCTTGGTGCTCAGTAAATATGCATCAAATAGTGGCATTATTGTTATTTACGATCACCTACATACAGGCAGTTCTCTGATACAATTGGTTCCTGAAAATAGTGTCTTAAGTCAAAACAATGTAAGCTAGAACCAATTTTCTCATAGGAACAATACTATCCATGGGTGATTGGTTCCTGAACCAAGTCTGGATACTCTAATTTTACCACCATTAAATCTTGTCCTTATTCATTCATTCATTCAATCATATTTATTGAGTGCTTACTGTGTGCAGATCACTATACTAAAAGCTTTGGAGAGCACAATATAACAATAAATAGACATATTCCCTGCCCACAGTGACCATAAAGATGAGTAATATAGCTACATTAATGAATTAATTTTTTTTTATGTTATCTGTGAAGTACTTACTGTGTTCCAGTCACTATATTATGTGCTGGGGTAGACACAAGATAGATTGGATAGCCCATGTCCCACATGGGACATGGGATTCACAGACTTAATCCCAGTTTTACAGACGAGGTAACTGAGACCCAGAGAATTAAGTGACTTGCCCAAGATCATATAGCAGAGAAGTGGCATAGCTAGTATTAGAACCCAGGTCCTTCTATTCCCATACATGTGCTCTACCCACTAGGCCACATTTCATAATGAGACAGAAAGGTATCACAATAGGGTGGCTGATTTTTATTTAACTGTAAATGAAATGGACCTGTCAGTCCCCCTTGGTGAACCCACCTGCTGAATTAGGAAGCCCGATTTCTTGATCTTTCCTGATTTGCCCTCACCCACCCTCTTTAAACAGCCCTCCCTTTCACTCCCCCACCAACCATTTGTGGCTTTTAAAATTGTTTCCTCATTTCACCGTGTCTCCCTCACATCACACCCTCTCCACATCCAATCACTCATTTCTTGGAATTAATCCCTAGTGTCATTGATAGTGCTAAATTAAGCCAAACTTGATCCATTATTTAATAATTATGGTGATAGTTAAACACTGTGTGCCTGGCACTGTTCTAAGCACTGGGGTAGATACAAGTTAGTCAGGACTGATAGTCCCTATCCCACTTGGGGTTCACCGTCTAAGTAGGAGGAAGATCAGCTATTGAATCCTCATTCTACAGATGAGGAAACTGAGGCATAGAGAAGTTAAGTGATTTGATCAGAGTCACACAGCAAATAGGCGGCTGAGTAAGTATTAGAATGAGGGTTGCCTGATTTCCAGACCCATGTTTTGACCATTATGTCATGCTGCCATGCAGTTTAAGCTGAAACTTATATTTAGAAATGATTTTAAGTGTTGTTCATCTTAACTTGAAACATCGTGAGGCAGAGGGCTGCCTCTACATGTGCATAAACTTGATTAACTATTGAAGGAACATTTTCTGTAATTATTGTGTGGCACTTTCCCAAAGGGAGAGAAGTCATTATGTTGTGAGCTGGACTGAGGAATAGGGATGTGTGTGGATTTGAATAGATGGGTTTTAGGTCTTATACTGTACCTTTACTGGTTTTGCCTACAAAAATGGCTCATGCATAATCTGGCAAGGCATATTTGAAGCAAAATCAGAATTTTCTTGTAAAACCTTCTCTGCATTACTCAGACTTGCCTAATGCAGCTTTTTCCAGGGTCTTCACAGAATTTTCAGTCCCTTAAAGAAAAGTGTGTGACATGAATAGCAGGTCATACTGCTCTTGCAGACTGGGCCACTTTCACAGATGACAGTCCTATATTACTTAAGTCAAACTATGACCTTGAAATATTCAGACCAAAATAAGAATAAAATAGACAAATTGGAATCAATTCCCCATAAGGCTTCAATTAGCGGGATAATTTGCCTATGCAAGTCGTGCTTTGAAATTCACCCACACTTCTCCCCAGTTTATAATTGAGAGCTCAGCCTCAATCGGTTGGTGGTCAGATAACTCCTCTTCATTCCTGATTCCCTGAGCCTGAGCTCTGCCATTAGTGCCCACTAGATTTTGTTTTGCTTTGTTTTGTTTGCTGTAGTTGTGTTGGTTTTTTTAATGATACTTACTAAGCCTCTACTATTTGTTCAGCAGTATTCTAAACTCTGGGGTAGATATAAGTTTATCAGGTTAGATGCAGTCCTTGTTCCACATGGGACTCACATTCTAAGTTGGAAGGCGAATGAGTTGGAAGGAGAAGGGGAACAGGCATTGAATCCCCATTTTACAGGTGAGGTTACTGAGGCATGGAGAAGTTAGGTGAATTGCCCAAGGTCACACAGCAAGCATTTGGCAGAGCCGGGATTAGATCCCAGGTCCTCTAACCTCCAGGCCCATGTTCTTTCTACTAGGCTATGCTGCTTCCTAAATCCATTTCAGTGTTGACTTCAATGCCCCAAAACAAGGTTAATTTCAATGTCCAGATGTCTATGTCTTAGTCCCACTAACCTCCTCCTCCATTCTTCAATATGTTAGACAAGCCAAGCCTACTTCAGGTACTCAGGAGAGTGGCCCAGGAGCTTTCTGGATTGAGAGTCTGGGAACAAAACCTTCCTAGAGTAGTAGAAGTAGCAGTTGCAACTGGGTTGAACCAAAGCACTAGAAGGGATGAATTGAGTCCACACAGAGGCCATGATGGGAGGAAGGAAAGGTTAGTGGAAAGAGCATAGGTGTGGAAGTCATATGCACTGATCCTAGTCCCAGTGCTACCCTAGTCCCTAGTCTCTGGCCTGCTGTGCATTACCTTGGGCAAGTCATTTAACATTTCAAGGCATCCATTTTGCCATCTGAAATTGAGAATAATACTATCTGCTTATCCTTACCTAGTAGGAATGTGACGATAAAATAAGGAGAAGCAGCATAGCCTAGTGGAAAGGGCATGGGCTTGGGAGTCTGAGGACCTGGGTTCTAATTCTGGCACTGCCACGTGTCCACTGTGTGACCTTGGACAAGTCACTTCACTTCTCTGAGCCTCAGTTATCTCTTCTGTAAAATGGGGATTAAACACTATTCTCTCCTACTTAGACTGGGAGCCCCATGTTGGACAGGGCCTGTGTCCAACCTGTGCAACTTGGATTGACCCCAGCACTTAGAACAATGCTTGGCACATGGTAAGTGTTTAACAAGTACCATTTTTATTAGTATTATTATGATTTTAGGGTAGCTGATGTGATAACCCTCTGGGTTAATAAACAAAATGCTAAAGTCAAGGTTTTACCAAGTACTGGATAACACTTCATTCCTTGTGTTATATAAGTATACAGACATAAAAGCACATACCTGCACACACAGACACACATATAAACACACACGCACAGACATACACACACACACACAAATCAGTCTAAGTGAATGCTGCCACCTAATCTCTCTCCTCAGTGTTGCTGTAGTATCCTCAAGGCCCAAAAAAACAATGGTGCATGAACTCTTTGAGTTCTTGACCTATCCCCCCACTACCTCTGCATATCATCCTCTGTCTTCATCACTTTCAGTCCCCATCTCCACTGATAGATGAGAGTCCAGAGCTGACAGTCGTGGAGAGCATGAAAACCAGCTTGAAAAGCAAACGGCGTAATTATAGTGTGGGTACCGCCTGCCCACACGGCTCAAGGGGTATCTGTGTTGCTGACAATTATAGACTTTGGATGCCTTGAAGAAATCATTCTTCCAAACTGCTACTAGGGTGAAAAAGACCTGTTCTGCTCTAACGTCTGGAGGCTTTAAAAGTTATTTTTGTCCTTGAAATCTAATAGGGGGCTATTGGTAATTATAGGAAAAGTAGAGTGGAAATAAAGGGTTTGGGTTTTTGTTTTTTTATATATATTCTCATATGACATTTTCAATTTCCTATTCAGTTAGCTACTGACCACTCTGACAGTAGATTATTTCAAGAAAAAGTAAACCATTTTAGTCTGTATTTTATAACCTCCATCGCTTCACTTGAAGGCATAAAGACAGAATGTTGCCCTCACTTTTCCTAAGATATTTGTCTTGGGTAGCTGCACTTGTGGTCAGCTCCCAAATAAAGGAACACCTCAGGAATCTGTCAGGAAGAAACTTGGAAAAAAGATTAGAAGTGAAGTTACAGAAGATCCAGGTGGGAGGAGAAATAGTTTTGAAGCAGTTAATGAGGCAAGTCAGGACCAAGAATGAAAATAGGGATGGAGGAAGTTATAAACTCAACAGGAAATAAAATGTAGAAGTAATAAGCAATATTTAATTTGACTATTGAGTTATATATGGTATTTAGTGAACTACTTACTGTGTGCAAGGTATTCTGTACTAAACATCTGGGAGAGAACAATTCAGTAGAGATGGTAGACATGATCCCTGCCCTCAAGATGCTTACAGTCCTAGTGGATCATATCTTGTGGACAGGAGCTGTGACTACTGTATTCTACTCTCAGAAGCATTTAGTACAGTGCTCTGTACCTAATAAGTATTTAGTGATACAACTGAGTGATGTGGCAAGAAATATATTTCCAGGCATCCCTAACCATAAGTCTATCGTCATTCCATCATTCTTCTGCACTGTATTCTTCAGTGTATTGGAACTAACCTTAAGGAATCCCATCACACAAGGTTTTAAAACTTGAGCCAGAGAAATGATAGTCACATGTGTGAGAATTCCTGAGGTTTCAGATCCTTGGTTCTGGAAGAAGTCATTTTTCTCCAATTTACCTAGAATGGTCATCCCATTTAGATTATAACCTCCTTGAAGGCAGGGGTCATATTACCTGTCTTCCATAATCTCTGCCTGCATATAGTAAGCATGATGAGGATAGTTATGTTTATTGTTGCTGTTGCTGTTCAATGATGATGAGGGGGAAGAGCAGGGAATTATCAGAAAGTGCTTGTTCATTCAATAGTATTGATTGAGGTTACTGTGAGCAAGCACTGTACTAAGCACTTGGGAAAGTACAATACAGTGATAAACACACGCCCTGCCCACGAGGATCTTATAGTGTAGAAGGGAGGCAAACATTAAAATAAATTATTACAGATATGTACATAAGTGCTGTGGAGCTGGGAGGGTGAAAGAACTAAGGGAGCAAGTCAAGGTGATGCAGAAGGAAATGGCAAGAGAGGAAAGGGGGAGTTTAGGGAAGCCCTCTTGGAGGACATTCATTCATTCATTCAATAGTATTTATTGAGTGCTTACTATGTGCAGAGCACTGTACTAAGCGCTTGGGATGAACAAGTCGGCAACAGATAGAGACAGTCCCTGCCGTTTGACGGGCTTACAGTCTAATCGGGGGAGATGGACAGACAAGAACAATGGCAATAAATAGAGTCAAGGGGAATGTGCCTTCAATAAGGCTTTGAAGCACGTGGAGACTGTCTGTCTGATTTGAGGAGGGAGGGTATTCCAGGCCAAAGGCAGGACTTGGAGAGATTGGAGTCGAGATAGAGTAGATAGAGGCCCAGTGAGAAGGTTAGCATTAGAGGAGCAAAGTGTGCAGGCTGGGTTGTAATAAGGTGAGGTAGAGGGGGGAAGGTGATTGTTTCAATCACTTGGAAAACAATTTACAAAGTGGGAGGCTTATTTACTGGTAAAAAGGCTCATCTTTTTATCTGTTGCGGAGATTTAAATGGTGACTATACCATACCCTCCTACTTGCCAGTTACGTTGAAAGAAGGGGCTACAGCCCTTAGTAATGACTATTTGGGATTTTCTATTGGCAGTTGGCCTTTCACAGAGAGATCATGAAAGGAAAAATGGATATGGCCAACCTATAGGATAGTACTTTAGGGCATAGAGGGTTCCTTTTTCATTAATGGACCTGGAAGCCAGGAGAGTGGGCAGCAGTATGGATTGAGGAGATTGGTGTCTGAAGCAGCTATAGAACCTGTCAGGACTGTTTTAGCATACCCTTTTGCCCATGGCTAATGGACTTTTCAGAGTCCCCAATGCCATTTTATAAAACTGAGTGTGACCCCCACTGACTCTGTCTCTCCAGTTTAACTGATCCAAAGCTGAGGAAGAGCCTCCCCTATCCTCAGGCTCTCTCCTTGGCAACATTTTTTTAGACCAGAAGGACCTTCCCCATGGGTAAACTTGGGATTTGCCCCCATAACTTTGGGCTTTAAGCATGACCCTTGGTATGGTGTCTGATGCTTGTAGCTGCCAGGAGCTGTTTCCTACTCTATTTCTAGTCGATCAATCGTATTTCTTGAGCACTTACTGTATGCAGGACACTGTACTAAACTCTTGGGAGAGGACAACACAACAATATAACAGACATATTTCCTTCTCTTCTCCTAGAGTTTTTGTTAGTATCCCTGCTCTGCATTCCTGAGAGTGTGGGGAATGCTTCTCTTGGTTTCACTTAAGGATCCCCAAGCATTTTACACATAAAATAGCTTAATATTGTCTTCCAGATGTGGCCAGAGTGCGACTCATTTGTGTTAGCATGCCAAGGTCTTCATATCTCCTGAGGAAGAGATGTGAATTGTTTATTTAGAGCTGTAGTGATGCATCAGTCCACTGTTCAGAGAGCTGGATGGGGTGGAATTTTTGATAATCCACACCTGCATCCCATTTCAGTCGATACTGATTAGGCTCCAAAGCAGGGGGCAAGATTCAAGGATTATGAGGGTGTTTGTGCTTGCTTGTTGACATTAAAGTCATAACGCCCCCCGAAACAATCTGAACAAATAATAGTAATAATAAATAATGATAAGCATGGTGTTTCTTAAATTCTTCTAATGTGCCAAGCATTGTGCTAAGAGTTGAGGCAGATCTAATGATATCAGACCGAACACAGTTCCTGTCCCAAATGGGACTCACAATCTAAGAGGAGGAGGAAAATAAATTTAATCCTTATTTAACAGATGAGGAAACTGAGGCACAGAGCAGGAGAAACAGCATGGCTTAGTGGATAAAGCATGAGCCAGGGAGTCAGATGACCTGGCTTCTAATCCCAGCCTGTCACTTGCTGCGTGACTTTGAACTGGTCATTTAATTTCTCTGTGCCTCAATTTCCTAATCTGTAAAATGGAGATTAAGACTGTGAGCCCCATGTGGGACATGGACTCTGTCCAACATGATTAACTTGTATTTACCCCCAAAACTTAACACAGTGCCTGGCACATCATAAGTGTCATAAATGCCATTAAAAAAAAAGAGTATTCAAGTTACTTCCCTAAGAGCACACAGGTAAATGGCAGAGCCGGGATTAGCACCCAGGTCTCCTGACTCCCAGTCCTGTGCTCTTTCCACTAAGCTGTTTTACTTCTTTACAAGATCGCTAAGGGTTTACAATAGAAAATTGCCATTACTCAGGAGGATTAAGGAAAACAGTAAGACACAAAGAGACCTTGTAGAAGAGAGCAAAAAAATGACCAAGACCATTAAAATAAACAGTGGTCCACATGAGCTGGTTCCAAAAGGAATCTTGCAGCAGGCCAAATGAGAAGCATATAGTGGAATTGCCAGTGTCCTGCCTCCCCCTTCCTCACCCTTCCATGCTTACATGTCATGGGAATCTGGGCTCTTGGAGAGGGGTTAAGGAACAAGGGAAGTGGAGGAGAGGACGCTTGATAGGAGAGGAGAGGATATCAATCCCTGGATGCAGCTAGAGATGGCAAGGTGGAATGGGGGTCAGGATGAAAAATGACCTGTGAAATGTGAATTTTATAAGTCTAGTAGACTGTTTGCAGTCCAGTGTTCTTTGGAAACTAGTTTCAAAGCTACATTCCATTTTGGCATTTCTATCCTTCCCTCATGCCTTTCTTCAAACCAGAATCAAGTTACCACCCCAAAGGGAATAGCTCCAAGCAGGAAGGACAGGAGAAGTATTTCAACCTATTAAACTCAGCTGTAAAAAATTAATAATTATAGGAGACCCCCTTCTCAGCATGCTTCAGTATCAGGTCTAGAAGCACAGAAGGATTTAAAGATACCTAGCCTCCTAGCCCATTCAGGGGGTTTCTGAGAGAAAACAGGGACAGCAGAACATGATCTAGACTGTGAACTCCTTGTGGACAGAGATAATGTCTACCAACTCTATTGTACTGTACTCTCCCAAGTGCTCAATAAATGTCATTGATTGATTGATTGGTTGGACACAAGAGAAGCTTGGTCAGTCAAGCGTATTTATTGAAGGGTTATTGTGTGCAAAGCACTGTACTAAGCACTATGGAGAGCACAATATAACAATATTGTTATAAACAGACACAATAAACAGACACATTCTCTGACCACAACAACCAGTGTGCTCTAGTGGATAGAGCGCGGAACTGGGAGTCAGAAGGATTTGGGTTCTAATCCCGGTTTTGCCACTTATCTGTTAGGTGGCCTTAGTCAAACCACTTTACTTCTCTGTGCCTCAGTGGCCTCATCTGTAAAATGGGAGGTAAAGACTGTGAGCCCCATGTGGGACAGGGACTGTGTACCTACCCCAGCTGTTGGTGCAGTCCCTAGAAATAGTAAGTGACTGGGGAGCATCATGGCTTAGTGGCAAGAGCCCAGGCTTGGGAGTCAGAAGTCATGCATGGGTTCTAATCCCGACTCCGCCACCTGTCAGCTATGTGACTTTGGGCAAGTCACTTCACTTCTCGGTGCCTCAGTTACCTCATCTGTATAATAGGGATTAAGATTGTCACCCTCACGTGGGACAACCGGATTACCCTGCATCTACCCCAGCGCTTAAAACAGTGCTCAGCACATAGTAAGTGCTTAACAAATACCAACATTATTATTATTATTATTATTATTATTATTAAGTGCTTAATAAATATCATTAAAAAATCATGGGATGGCATAGCTCTCCTCAGTCAATAGCTTCAGGAAGATCAGAAGATGAAGAGGTAGTCTAGAAAAGTGCATCAGGCGCTGCAAACAGCCAAGGAATTGGTGTGGCAAAGGATGTTTATTTGCCATACTTGGAATAGACTGTTGGTTGTGTAAAGGTTTTATCCTGTTGCCTCTATGTGATGGAAAGGCTGTCAATAGCAAAGAATAGGTGTATCCACATCCTCATTACACACTCCTACATATTCACACCCATACACAAACCCACACCATAACACACATGTACCCATTCAAGCATTCTCACTTAAGCATGCATCCTTTTTCTTTTTTTTTCTTTCAATAGTATTTATTGAGCACTTACTATGTGCAGAGCACTGTACTAAGCATTTGGAGTGTACAAATCGGCAACAGAAAGAGACAATCCCTGCCAAATAATGGACTCACAGTCTAAATGGGGGACAGATAGCAAAGCAAAACAGAACAAAACAAAACAAGCAGTCTAGCGCAGACATCATCAAGATAAATAGAATCATAGAGATATAGACATCATTAACAAAATGAATACGGTAATGAATAAAATATACTAATATGCCCAGTGCTGAGGGGAGGGAAGGGGGAAGAGCGGGCGGGGGGGGAATGGGGAGGGGAGGAGGAACAGAGGGAAAAGGGGGGCTCAGTCTGGGAAGGACTCCTGGAGGAGGTGAGCTCTCGGGTGGGTTTGAAGAGGGGAAGAGAGTTAGTTTGGCAGATGTGAGGAGGGAGGGCATTCCAGGGCAGCGGTAGGACGGGGGCCAGGGGTCAACGGTGGGACAGGCCTGAACGGGGGTCCGTGAGGAGGTCCTCCCCCTCTTATTGCATCAGAGCATTGAGCTTGAATTCATATGTAAGTTAAGGAGGCTATGAGATCCATCTATATCCCAGAATTAGGACTTCATAGCTCTCTTCCTCTCAGAATAGGACCTACTCAGAAATGATATCGGTGTGACTTAAGACTCTCTGGAAATTTGGGGATATTATTGAAGTAGAAGAGAACTGAAAACATCCTATCAGTGTAGGCAAGAGGAGAACACCACGTTTACAAGAGTCGATTTCATCAGACTTTCAGAAGATAGCTGAGTGCTTTTTTATCTACCTCAGAAGAGAGCATGTTGAGGTGATTTGCTGGACCACCTGAGATTGTTTTGAACAATCTGAGGAATCAGTGGCATTCAGGCCAAATTAAATCTAATTTACTCTACAAATTGCCAAACTATCCGACCTATTAAATCTGTTTATTAAAAAGCAGAAATGTCAGCTTGGGTCACATATTTGTGGCCCAGTATAATGAGACAAAGATGGAATCTTTTAATAGGTATAAAACATATTGGTTCTTTGAAGTCAAAGGCAGCCAAGGATGAGCCTTTAGTACCAATGTTTCAGATATCCAGTGGCAACTGAGAACCATTGTGAGGGTAATTTTTCCATTGATTAATTAATTAATTATGATATTTGTTAAATGCTTACTACGTGTCAGGCACTTTACTAAGCACTGTGTTAGATACAAGATAGGCAGGTCCCACATGGGGCTCACAGTCTAAGCAGGAGAGAGAACAGGTATTGAAACCCCATTTTGCAGGTGAGGTAGCTGAAGCACAGAGAAGTTAAGTGACTTGCTCATAATTATACAGCAGGTTCATGGCAGAGCCAAGATTTGAACCCAGGTCATCTGACTTCCAGGCCCATGATCTTTCCTATGCAACATTGCTTTCCTATGTGTATACACGGAAGGTGGGAGGGTAGGGATGGCACAAAGGTTATACTGATATATTTCAATGCTATTCTGGGGTCCAGAGATTGGCCCTCAAACTCCTGATGGATCCATGGTTAGTCTGCAATCCTAAAAAACTTGCTTTCTCCATCCAGTCCAAACCATTAAAAGCAAGTTGGATGGGTGGAGAAGGGAGGGGTAAAAATGTCTTTCTGCAAATTTGTGTTTGCTCAGAAGGTTGTATTTTTTGGGGTTTTTTTTGCATCTTTTTAAAATCATTTTATTTTAGAATTTTGCTGCCAGTGATTAGAGATGGAAGAATGAAGTTGTTGGCCATTACACTTCTCCCTTTTATGAATAATGTCCTATAACTAAGGCACAGAGAAAGCAGCTGCATGACATTTGAGGTAAAATTACTCCTTCCGGCCTTGTGGTACAGACCTGAGGATGCCCTTGAAAAGACTAGAAAACTGTCTAATATTCGCGTTTGCAGAAAAGCTTGTTTTAAATATCAGAAACTTTATTTTTCACAGATGTGCCACATTTCAGAATAAAATATTCCTTAGGGGTCACCAGGCTTCCATTTTCCCAAGAATTTGAAATAAATTGTGAATTAACATATTTGAGGAAAAAAAATTTCAACAGTGGAACAACTAAACATCAGGAGGAAATCGTCCAGATATTCAAGTTGAGATAAATGAACAGACATTTTGAAAAATAAACCTTTAGTTTTGTTTTCTTCAAGAAACAAGAGCTTGTCTTCCTCAAATTGTTCCAGACTTCAGCTCATTCGTCTGGAAAATATCCCTTCGTAAGGAACAAGTAGTAAAGTCTTATACATTATCATTTTTTTATGAGGGGGAACGAGGCTTTTCAGTGCATCTGGATGTAGAATTTGATTCCTTAAGTAACTTGAGGAGGCTAAGGGATCCATCTATATGCCAGAATTAGGGTTATATTGCTCTCATCCTCTAGCAGTGTCTTGCATGAAGCAGAGATACGTTTCCGACTTCAATCGCACACTGGCCCATTTTCAACCTGAGCCCAGAAGTCTTCCTTTATGATATATCATTTTCCACTCTCACAATACATTCCCTTTGCCTGATGATGTTTGAATGCCAAATTTAGTTTTCTGAAAATATAATCAATCATGGCTTTGATGGTAAGGCACCAGAGCAGACCAACTGCTTTGTGTAGGTGCTAAGTAGTTGGAGAAGCAGCATGGCTCAGTGGAAAGAGCATGGGTTTTGGAGTCAGGGCTCATGAGTTTGAATCCCAGCTCTGCCACTTGTCAGCTGTGTGACTGTGGGAAAGTCACTTAACTTCTCTGTGCCTCAGTTCCCTCATCTGTAAAATGGGGATTAAGACTGTGAGCCCCACGTGGGACAAGCTGATTCCCCTATGTCTACCCCAGCGCTTAGAACAGTGCTCGGCACATAGTAAGTGCTTAACAAATACCAACATTATTATTATTATTAGAGTTTAGAAGGAAGGGATGTGGTTTTAAGGACAGGACAGGGGAGGGTATTCTGGGGGCTGGGGCTAGGAGGGGAATGTAAGATTAGTGAGTTGGAAGAGAAAATGGAATGTGGGATGGAGAGTATATTGGCTTACCATCATCATCAACAGTGAAATTGATTAAGCAGCTGCAGTGAACAGAGCAAATTACCAGGTGCTTAGGAAGAAGCAGAATAAATTAAAGTCTTGCATCTTGCCCCAACAACCTTAAGTGCAGTGGGGTAGACACTTGTGAGGATAGTAAAGTAAGGAGTGCTTGCTGTTACTGAAAGGGCAATTGAATCCAAAAATTAGGAGTCTGAATTCCAGACAGAGATATTCCAAACCACCCATTCAGCCAACTTTTGTTCCCTAAAATAAAACAGGAGTAGAAACTGGGTAAACCCTCGGGAAGAAAAAAAAAAGAATCATTTCTGGTAACCTAAAGTGGGAAGATTGTAATTAGGAGTGATGGGAGGAATCAGAGCAAAGGACAATTTAAGATGAATAGCAGGAAAAAAGTCCCAAACAATGAAGTTTATCCAACTGTAAAAAAGGATGACAGAGACAGATAAATGGCAGTCATTCATAATTTCTTTACTGGGAATTTGGTCTCTCTATTTTATGTGATATATATATCACACACACATACATGCAAGAATCCTGAATCATGCCAAGGCACTCAAGAGTGTGTCCTCCTGCAATGTTTTAATATTGACAACTTACCAAAAGAGGATCAGGACAATCTTTGAAATTTTCTGGAGAGAGTTCTAACTGTAGAATTGTTGTCCAGTGGATAGGTTAAGAGGAGAAGTGTCAAAATCCAGTAAAATATTTGAGTCAAACTAGACGTTATTCCATGCATTTCTACCTTTCTACATATTTCCATAATCAACAATCCCAGGACATGAACACATATTAAGATCCTTTTAATTGGATCGAAGACCACTTGATTGGCGATATTTAGCTATTCTCTGACTGGAGCCAAAGAGGTGGTTTGGATAGTCATCTTCGATTCCATACATTCTGGAGACCATCTGTAAGACACATAGTCCCTTAGTAAATCTTTTTTCTCAGTGTCCTTGAAAGAATAGAGCAAAATCCAAACAACACAAATAATATAACACAGGGAAAGACTAAAGAGGCATAAACAGCAAAAAAGCCCAAACAAATCCAAAACCCAAGATCACAATTGACTCCAAATAACACATTTCTGGGAGTCAGAAAACCTAGTTTCTAATGCTGGATCTGCCACGGGTCTGCTTTGTGACTTTGGGCAGCTCATTTAACTTCTCTGTGCCTCAGTTTCCTCATTTGCAAAATGGGGATTCAATACCTGTGCTCCCTCCTACTTAGACTGTGAACCTCATGTGGGACAGGGACTGTGTCCAATCTCATTATCTTGTATATTCCCCAATCCCTAGTACTTAAAAAAATTAATTTTATTAGTAGTAGTAATAATAATAATATTAATAATATTATTGTTATTATTTTTTAAAGGCTAGTTTGTTTTTGAAAGATGTGAATAGGAGGTGTGAGCAGGGCGATATGAGCGTTATCATCAACTCATCTCTCTCACTCAACGCACATATACAATCTGTCAACGAATTTTTTAGGTTCAACCCTCACGACACCTCTAAAATCTACCCTTTCCTAGCCATCCAAACTGCTACCATGTTAATCCTGGCACTTATCCTATCCCACCATGTTAATCCGGGCACTTATCCTATCCCACCTTGATTTCTGTAGCAGCCTCCTTACTGTCCTCGTTGCCTCCTGTCTCTTCCTATGTCAGTCTATACTGCACTCTGATATCTGGATCATTTTTCTAGTAGTAAGTACTTAAGAACTACTATTATTATTATAATCTTTGCTTTTATTATTACTAAATAGAATCCTAGTTGTTTGGTTATTAAGACCTCTTCTTCAGTGCTTCTCTCCTACCTTGGGGCCATTTCACTTTTCTTTTACTATGTGCCAAGAACTGGCCCAGTTTGGGGGTAAATACAAGATAATTAGGTTGGAAAGAGTCCCTTTTTACATGGGGCACAGAGTCTACGGACCTCTGTGGGCGCCCAACCGAAAGGGTTAGGGAGGGAAGAGAAAGGAATTTCTGTTCCAGGTTCCAAATTAGGCTAACCTCCCTTTAGAAGAGAAACAGGTCATAAAATGAACAAAGCCAGTAGTCTTCACTTCCTTGCAAGTGCCATTTATCACTTGCCTGAACCAGACACTCTGTGGAAACATGGAAAGCACATCTGTTTTGGAGACCATATTAGGAATTTTCCAGAAATTGAGGCTGAACAAGATGACCTTAGAGGCTCATGCCACCTTCACTGATGCCTCCGATGGGATGATACTCATGTGCAAGAATTGCTATGCAGCTGGTCGCCTCGAATGGTGTGTCACCAGTCTCAGAACTAATTTACTAACAAAGTATACGAGCCCCGGCTATGGTGATTTTATTTTCCAGATGTCTGAACTCCACCAGCTTCATAAATCATGAACACTGGGCTTGGGATAGCTCCTTGGTAACTCCATCAAGTAATGATGCTTAACGAGGTTAATTTTCTTTTCGGGAAAAAGAGCCATGTTAGAGAAGGGAAAGTGATGTAACTACATCCTTGAAATTCATGTTTCCTCTAAAGAGGTGATGGTGGCTTGGCTTGATTTTTTTTTGTCTAAGTCCTACATGGATGACTAAACCTTCCAATTTGTTGACTGGGAAAGTTGACAATAACCATTATTATTCTAATGATAACTGTGGTATTTGTTAAGCATTTACATGTGCCAAGCACTGTTCTAAACATCAGGGTGGCAGTAGGATTAGTAATATTAATTAAGAACTTGTGTGCAGAACACCGTACTAAGTGCTGGGAAAGAATATACATGTGGGAATTGTACATGGACCCTGTCCCTTGAAGGACTCACAATCTTTAAATATATATGGAGGAGAGAACTGGAGACCAACTCAATGGGAGAAAAGAAATATTAAAATAGCATAGGGACAAGGACAAACACACAATTCACAAAATAAAAACAAAATTCAGTAGGGAGCTGTGACTGGAGGAGCAAAATTTCAGGGTCCCAATGATTCAGAGTCTAAAGCACACCTGCAGCCACAGCAATTGCTTCTGCAGCCACTACCCTTCCTCGGGTCATTTGAGGCCTTGGAGTTCAGGTGTTCTTTTCTTTCCTCCAGGATGGGATAGAGTTTGTTTGATGGTGAGAAGGGGAGCTGATGTCAGTTTCCAGAGAGGCAGTGAGGCTGGTGCCCAGATTGTGCCAGAGCTCTGGCGTATGAGGAGGGAAAACAATTCCCTCAGCCTTGGGAGGGGTGCAAAGGGTATGCAAGGAGGTGAGGCTGAAACTACTTTATGTTTCATTTGGCTCTGGTGGAGAGGGGCCAAGAAAACTCAGCAACTATTTTTACTCCAGTCTAGCACGCACAGAGCATTCCAGGGGCCTATGGTCTGGTTGGCCACTGTGGGTAGATACAATAAAAGCAGATTGGACATGGTCTTCGTTTCACGTGAGGCTCAGGGTCTAAGAGTAATGGAGAACAAATATTTTATTCCCAATTTACAAATGAGATAATAGAGGCAGAGTGATATAAAGTTACTTGCCCAAGTCACACAGCAGCAAGTGGCAGAGTGGGATTAGAACCCAGATCCACTGACTCCCTCCAAACTCTCGCTTCTCTGAACTGCCAGCAGGAAGGAACTCCTGGGTGAACCCAAGGCCTGAATGGGCTCTAAATGTGTTGGGGATTCCTACAGCATATGGGAAAAAAAAAACTTGGGCAAACCTCTTACCTGCCTTCTACATATGAACTTTGAGGTTCCTTCCTCAGTCTGATCCCATCAAGAGCTGTACAGAACTCAGTTTAGGCACAGTTACTTGGAAAGGAAGGCAGTAAGGCATAATGGATAGAGAAAACAGGCCTGACTGTCAGAAGAACCTGAGTTCCAATTCTGGCTCTGCCACTTGTCTGCTGTGTGACCTTGGGCAAGTCACTTCACTTCTCTGTGCCTCAGTTACCTCATCTGTAAAATGGGGATTGAGGTTGTGGGCCCCACTTGGGTCAGGGACTATAGCCAACCTGATCTGCTTGTATGCACCCAAGCGCTTTTTAGAGTGCCTGGTACATAGTAAGTGCTTAACCACAGTTATTATTATTATTAGACTATAGTGGTTCAACTCCAAACTATTTCCCCATGAGACTCAACCTGCTAACAGAGGCAATCCTACAGAGCTCATCCCACATCAAATAGCTCATGCAAGGAATGCTGAAACTCATCTGTTCTTTGTATAAAAATGGCAGAAAAATGGACAAATCTAATATATCTTTCTGTTCACTGAAAAGGATATGTGTCTCATTCACCATGGCAGCCTATCAGACTCTAAGCATTAGGTATGGGTCATTTTGGGGAAGACACTACCTTTCACATCCCCTGGAATTCATTTTATCTACTGTAAACTTTAAATATTTCAATACCCAGACTTGTCCAGTGAGGTTTATTTTTCACATAGCTCCAGTGAGATCTCTTCTCCAAATTCCCAGATAGACTAATAATAATAATTATGGTATTTGTTAAGTGTTTATTATGTACTAGGCACTGTACTAACCTCTGGGGTACACACAAGATTATCAGGTTGGACACAGTCTTAATTCCGATTTTACAGAGGAGGTAACTGAATCACAGATAAGTTAAGTGATTTGCCCAAGGTCACACATCAGGCATGTGGCATTAGAACCCAGGTCCTTTGACCCCCAGGCCCATGCTCTTTCCGTTAGGCCACATTGCTTCTCCAATAGAGAGGCAGTGTGGCTCAATAGACTATATTGGTCTTTTTTTTGTCTCTTAAATTTTTTTTTTCTGGGGGCCAAAGGGCCTCCCGGTCTGGCTAATAAGATTCAGGTTCATTCTCCATCACCCCAAGGTTTCCAGCCTTGTTCAGGTCAAGGGTGGCTGAAAAGCCATTTCGTTCCAGAGTTGTTTGGTGACCTCTGGAGAATGAGGTGGTCACCTCCGTCCAACTTCTTGTAAACAGGTGTAGTATTGCAGAGACAAAATGAAATGATCCATTGCATTCCGATGAAAGTTGACTTATTGAGATGGGTTTGCTTTCTGAAGGAGATGTTATGGCTAGGTTGGATGACCCTAGACAGAGATCAACTAGGGATCAGGATTGTGAGTCAGTACAGTGATGAGACAGAGGACACACCAGGCCTATAACTATACAGCTAGCAACTCCCAGGGCCAAGGCAGGATGACTGGGTGTTGTTTGATATTTTAGCACAAGCCTAAGACCCTCTGCTAGACAGGAGGAGAATGGCATTCAGGGCTCACTTTAGCAACCACCAAAGCATTGAACCAGTTGGATACTTCAATTTTTTAATTGAGATTGATTCTCTACCTCTTCCTCTTTCCCTTATCTGTCTTGTCCTCCCTGTCTCTTTGTTCTCTTTCTTTGTTGTTTTCCTCCTCTTCCTTCTCCTTCCTTTACTTGTCTTCCTTGATTCACACTGCTGAACCCCTTTTCTCCCTGCAGCAGGAAAATGGCTGGTGTGAGACTGGACTGTAAGCTGTAAACTGTAAACTTGTTGTGGGCCGGGAATGTGCCTGTTTATTTTATATCATACTCTCCCAAGTACTTATTACAGTGCTCTGCACACAGTAAGCTCTCCTAAATGTGAATGAATGAATGAATGAATGAGAGCATCAGTTCCATTCTCAACTGTCAATGGCTAATTGGAATCAGTAGAAGCTAGTGTTGTGAGTCAAGGTGGAATCACCTCTGGGAGCTAAATTTGGGCATAGAGGCAGTCAATCCAATGGGAAATCTGAATCAATCAATAGTTTTTACTGGACACTGACTATGTGCAGTGCACTGTCCTAACCACTTGGGAGAGTACAATTCATCAATGTTGGTAAACATATTTCCTTGTCACTAGGAGCTTACAGTCTATAGGGGAACTCACAGATTAGAGAGGTGCTTACATTCTGGAGAGGAGCTTTATTCTAGAGGGTCCAAGAGGAGTTGGTTTTCAGTTCAGCATCGGTTGGACCTGAGTTGGCCCACTCTGAGATGGACGTGAGCTCTGCTTTGCAGGCCTGGCAATGGTTTCTGTAGTCCCCCACTAACTTAAAGAATCCCAGCTCTGCCACTTGTCAGCTGTGTGACTGTGGGCAAGTCACTTAACTTCTCTGTGCCTCAGTTCCCTCATCTGTAAAATGGGGATTAAGACTGTGAGCCCCACGTGGGACAACCTGATTCCCCTGTGTTTACCCCAGCGCTTAGAACAGTGCTCTGCACATAGTAAGCGCTTAACAAATACCAACATTATTATTAAAGGTAATTGGGATCAGATTTCCAAACCTATAGTGGGCAGAGCCTGGTGCAGAGAGGCATCCCTTCAGAAAGGGATGGTTGATTCTAGAGAAACCAGAGGGAGACATGAACTAATCTAAGAGAAACTCCTTACCTGATTTCCTACTATAACCCAGACTGCACACTTCACTCCTCCAGTGCAACCTACTCATTGTATCCCAGTTTCTTCTATCTCACCTTCATCCCCTTGCCCAAATCCTCCCTCTGATTTGGAACTCCCTTCCCCTTCATATATAAGAGATGACAACTCTCCCCACCTTCAAAGCCTTAATAAAATCACATCTCCTCTAAGAGACTTTCCCTGACTAAGCCCTAAGTTCCCCTCCTCTTTCTCCCTTATGTATTTACTGTGCACTTGGATCTGTACCATTCAAGCACTTGATAGTCACCCCATCCTCAGCACTGTAGCATCTATGTAAAAACCCATAATTGATTTTAGAGTCTGTCATCCACTGTAGACTGTAAATTCATTGCGGTTAGGGACTGTGTCTACTGACTCTTTTGCATTGTATTCTCCCAAATCCCTAGTACTATGATCTGCACATAATAGTTGCTCAATTAATACCATTTTTTTTAAAAATGAAATGAAGATCCCCCTAAAGCATCCCATGGATTTGCATATCATTCTTTTGGGCTGTTAATTTGACCCACCTCCATAATATGAGGAACTAGTGCGAATTCCCCCACAACCTGATAAGCCAGTTCACCAGGAAATGATACGTTTCCTGCCTATTTTGGAGTGGCCCATTTCCTCTCAGAAATGTGATCAGCATTCATGGTGATAGAAGAGAAAAATCACAGCCCAACATTTATCTTGAGTTCGAAGTAATGGAAAGTGCAGTTCACTCTCCTTCCATGTTATTTTTTGAATAATTCAGCCCATCACTGGGTACTTAAGAGTTTCCCTCTGTAATCTAAAGAGACAAAACCCATTCTGAGATTAAGGATCTTTTGCAGTTGGCGGGCGGGAAAGGTCAGGTAATTAGCAATGGGAAGTAACCACTTTCACCCCTAGCATCTTGTTCTGAATTCATTCCTGCTTACAGGAGCCGGCCGTCAGGGCACCCAATTGCCCAGTGGTCTAAATGAAATGAACCGGTCAGTTTTAATGTATGTCTGAACTCTGGGCAGCCTGAAAACCAAACCACCATCACAAGAGAGAGACTTTGGAGCAAGGCTGAGGATGAATCAAAAAAGAGCCATAGAATCACAGGGGAGGACGAGAATGTCACAGGTCATTGGCTCCAACCCCCTGTTTCCATGTCAGAGTTGCCCCCCCTCCACCCCCAAGATCAATCCTCGGTCTCTCCTGCTACAAAGAAAGCTCATTTTCCTCTACTCAAGGCTCAGCAGAATCGCCAGTCAAGATCTAGCTCATGGCATTCATTTATCCCCCTAGGAGAGTTTATCCAGGCCTTACTTGGCCTTCTATTCTTGTTTGAGGAAGAGAAACATTTTTCTGTTTTTCTCTCTGCTTTCTTCAACAGCCCAGGCTTGAATCTTCAAGACCAATCATGTTATTACGACAGGACGAATGGGGAGAAGCCAGCCTGGCTTTTGTTTATGCTCCACCTGTTCTGTGGATCAGCCTGGTCTTCTGGATCATCCATCTCCTATCTTTCAGTGGCACTAAATTTACCTAAATCCATATTCCTGGGGGTCATAAAAAGCAGGAAAGAGAGAAAGGAAAAGGCAGTCTTCGAGGGCACAAGCCTCTTAAAAAGTTCACTTTATGGTGTCCAATGAATGAAATATTGAACAGCGGGTATATTATTTTTAAAAAGGGATATAAAACAATAGCATGGCACTGCCTGGTGATATTACAGAATCTATCTTCACATGTATCAGCAAAAAGTAACTCTGAAGTGTGCCTAATTATCATATTTACAGTGGTTCAGGTAGTAAAGCAGTTATGTTTTGCATTACTCAGGATGTTCAAGGCTAGAATAGATAAACTATGTGGGAGAGTAGTAATAGGTAATTATTCTCTACTTATATATTCAGCCTCATAATTCTAAATTAAGGTAAGTGGAAAAAGCTTATAAAATATTCAAAGCTCCCTTATCTTTCCTCCTCCCTCTTATTAGAAACTGTGCATGAATTTGCATAGAATAAACTGGGCTCATAAATCAAAGAAGAAACTACGAGAATGCTCTTTGTAAGTTATAATTTAAGGTTAACTGTAGCACATTTTGCTTACTGTATTATTAATGACTTTCATTCGCCCCTGACAAGATTACATATTAAAAATTGTTGGTAGACAAAACTCAGTTCATAATCAATTTGCTTCTTAATGTTAGCAATCTGGTTGCTTTCCTGTTGTGAATGCAGGTTGAGTGAGGATTATGAAAGAGTTCTTTTTCTCACCCAACTTGGTTCAGGTATGGTTGGAAGATTGATTCAGATATGGTTGGAAGATCAACTCCCGGTGATTAACGGTGAACAGTGTCCCTTTGTTATTCTGTCCAGTCCCGATCAATCAATCCATCGATCAATGGTGTACATAGCACTTTACTAGGTGCTTGGAAGTATATAGAACAACAGAGTTGGTAGGTATATTCCCTGTCCAGAAGGAGCTTGCGGTCTAGAGGGAGAGACAGACATAAACACTAATTATACATTGAGGGGCTGAGTTGGAAATTAGCATAGATATTCAAATTGATCTTTCTCACAGGTCGTTTTGGGAAAAGGCAGCTCTACTATCATACCCTAGGATATGTTAGTGTTAATGGTGTTACTTAGACTGTGAGCTCCATGTGGGACAGGAACCGTGTCTGACCTGATTATCTTGAATTTACCCCACCACTCAGAACTGTGCTTAATACAAACACATAGTAAGTGCTTAACAAGTTAATAATAGTAATGATAACAATAATAATAACAACAAATTCTTAGGGTGAAACTCTGACTCTCTTTCAGAGGGCACTCTCCCAGATGCTTAATACAGGGCTTTGTACACAGAAAGCACTCAAAAAATACAGATTGATTGGTAGATAAAATGCAAGACCTCTGAGCTTTGACATGCCAGTCTTAAAGTTGTACCGGAACAGAATCTAACAGAGTTAGTCCCTCTGATCTTTCTTCATCCACCCTTTACTCCACTCTGTAGGAGATGTCATAGAAGATGTCTCCATCCTTAAAAAACAAAGTTCTAAGCTTTCCACCCCTGCAAAACTAGTCCCCAGGGGCATGGATGAAGCTTGGAAATATGTCCAACACATTAGGCAAAATAGTCCAACCTGGAAAAGAGGAGTAAGGAGGACTTGACCCACAGAGTTCCCCTCTTGTTTCTCAATTTACCCCCCTACTCTGCATCTAGCCACTTCTATAACTCATCATGGCTGTGTTGACCATGGATCCTAGTGGACCACCGGGGGCCGAAGAATTCCTACTTAGGAATTCTGGGGAGAAAGGAATGATAGCTCGCCTTTTTTAGTGGAGAACCTTTAAGAGAAGGGACAAATGGAGGTTGATGAGACAAGGGCCTAAATCTCAGAGGAGATGGAGCCAGAAAGATGCTGCGGTGTGAGGTGCTATGAGACATGAAAGAAAAGGAAAGCTGTCAGGCTTCAATGTGAAAAACCCAGGAAATTAATTAAACTTACATTAAATAAGGAGAAAGAGGAAATGAAAAATCACAGAGGGCTAACCAAGCTTGTCACGGAGATTACAGAGTGGTCTTGAAATCACATGTTTTTTCTCTGCACATCTCGTTCATCTGCTTTGGGTGGGATGTATATGGTCCAGTGCTCCATCCTGCCCAAGAAAATCACCTGTGTGTTCCAGTGAGAATTCAATTCTAATGGTGTGGAAGGACTCCCCATTCTTAAAATAATATTATGAGATTTAAAAAATGAATTTAGAAATGCCAGTACTGGAGGTTTTAGTTTATGTTTCCTTTGGTGCCAACTCTACTGCATCACCTCCAAAACCTGATCTCTATTGTCTTAAGTCAGAACCGAGCACTGATTGACAATTCGAATGAGAAACTTCACAAGGGGATTGTCAGAATATTTCATAGATTCCTCCTCAAGTCAACTGAAAAAGAAAGTTAGAAATTGAGACAGGCTCCACAGAAAGGCACAAATAGGGACCAAGATATTGCTTGAGTTGAAACATTAGCCGATAGATAGTGAGACAAATAGGTAATAGATAGTTAGGCAGATAGTTAAATGGAATAGACATAAAAATAGATAATAAACTGACAAATTGTAGAGACAAACAGATTGTAAACAGATAATAGATAGATCAATAGAAACATATCTAGATAGATAGCCAGACACATATCCTGAAGGCAAATAGGTGGATCAACCTATTTTCTGACCGACATCTGGATAGGACATTTTTCTTTGTGCTTCAAGATGATATTCCTACTTTATATGTATATTTATCTATCATTCATTTTATCTCTCATTTGCAGAGATGCTTATATGTTAACTTTTGAATGTTTCTTTGTTTTGTCTTCCCCAGTTGCAGTGTAAACTCTTGGAGAGACAAGATGGCATTTTTTCCTGTGACATGCTAACAGGTCCTGCCCGATACCAGAAGCCAGAGGCTCATCACTCTTTCCGGGGGCTTTGTCGCAGCAATTACAATCAAAAACTCAAGTCAATTACTCACTGTGTGAATCTGCCCAAAAAGATTGCTTTTTCTTTTCCATTAGCATCTTATATAATTACACTCTGTATGGTTCCTGCACTACCTTTCATTCCCAATTTCAATGTCCGAAAAGATCCTGCTTGTAGTGGTGTTCCTTTTCCCACCTCCCTCTCACCAGAATACTGTCTCAGATGATATTCCTGCTAGATGCACTTATGTAATGCCATGCCCACCCTCATTCTAGCTAGGCTGCGGTGAAGGAAGTGGAGGCAGAAATGGGAAAGCACTGAGTCTCTTAGTACTGGGCATGGATGAAAAAGTAGGAAGGTCAGTACCACAAATCCTGTCCTAAATTAATCAATCAATGGTATCAGTGGTGTATTCTGTACTAATCATTTGGGAGAGTACGATACAGCTGTTATGTTTGAACCCTGATTATCCTCAATATGGCCACTATGAAGGCTTGAGTCTCCATCTGAAGACTTAGACTTTACAACTGTTCCATCCAGGGCCACTTAATGACTCTTTCAGACCCACTTTCTGTACTGATTTGCATTGGTCCCCCTCTAGATGTTTAGCTCCTTGTGGGCATGGAAAGTGTCAGTGTGTTGTTTTGTACTTTCTCAAAGGCTTAGTACAGTTCTCTGCACATAGTAAACACTCACTAAATGTCATTGTTTGATTAACAGATTGGTCCTTGAGGGAGCACTATTCCCATCTGTGTTCATAACTCAGCCAGTAGTGTGAGATAGTTTCTTTTAGGAATGTTTATGATTTCCCTGCTCTCCATCAGCAAAGCAAGGTGAAAATTGTTCCCAGAATTCCAGACCATTACCACCTTTCACTGAAATTCCTGGGTAACTGCTCTTTCCCATGGCTGAATATTACTTCCTATTCTAGATTCAAATTTGGGTGCAATGTAAACTAATGGGGCTGGCTTGTTCAAAAGATCTGAAATGATTGATGTTCTCTGTTGGGGATGCAAATGTGCTGAGGCACAGGGAGGGAAAGTTGCCTGTCCAGTACCTGGGTTTCCAGGAAGTAGCACTTACTGATTAATAAGAGATGTAATAATAATGGTATTTGTTAAGTGCTTACTATGTACCATACACTGTTCTACGCACTGGGGTAAATACAAGGTAATCAGGTTGTCCCACATGGGGCTCACAGTCTTAATCCTCATTTTACAGATCAGGTAACTGAGGCACAGAGAGGTTCAGTGGCTTGCCCAAGGTCACACAGCCGAAAAGTGGCAGATCCGGGGTTAGAACCCACATCTTCTGACTCCCAAACCCATGCTCTTTCCTCTAAGCTATGCTGCTTCCCTAATAGAATAAAAAGGATTGAACCTACCTGATATTCTGAGGATTAAGTGAGCTGACCAGGGTCAGTGCATGCAACTGTTCCCACGGACATCTCATGTGATCTAAGAGGCCCCTGAAGGGTCATGAGAAGAACACTAAGGGTGATAGATGATACATCCCTAACTATAAAGGTAGATATCCAGAAGGCAACCATCATAACAGTCCCTCTTTACTGTAAGATCGCTGAGGGCAGGGAATGTGTCTGTTGTATTGTACTTTCCCAAGAGCTTAATAGAGCTTTGCAAACAGTAAGCACTCAGTAAATATCACTGATTGGTGGATACCATTCCTCTAAGCATTACATTGATGCCACTGTTGGGGACAGAACACTGAACTAGTTGGTTCCTTTGTCTTACCGGTGTGGTTTTCTCCAACGTCTTAACCGTGGTTCAGTTTGATTCTACAGTGGAAATGGGGTTTCCCACTCCATCTTCCATCCTCTAGGTTTGGCTCCATCCCTTGTGAGTCCACTTTTTTTCTTAAACCTCCTGTATCACCCAAACAAGTCACAGGAGGCTTTGCCTTTTCAGTGGGGGGTCACTGAAGGATAGATAACATTGACAAAGTGGCTAGAATCAAAGGCCAAGTGATCTAATCATGAAAGACTCTTCAAAAAAGAAATCAAACAGTTTAAGGCAAAAATCTCTGGTTAGAAAGGTCTGTTAGAAGCCAAATAATTTGATGGTCTCTGATTTCAGGGCAAATTTCTACATACCCATTTCATTTGGAGGCATGAGAAGCTGGTCTGTATTATAATCATGATATTATAGTATATTCTTATCAATATTATTTTATTATCATTTTTAATGATAGCATGTGTTAAGGGGATGCTTTGTGTAAAGCACAGTGCATTTATTCAGTGCCCACCTGGGGCAGTTCACTATACCAGGAACTTGGGAATTACAGGGTAAAGAGGTGATACATTTCCTGGCCATAAAGAGTTTATGCTCTAGCAAGACAGGTGGGGAGGAACGAATGTAAAAAAAATTGCAACTAGAGTGTCCAATATTACAATTAAATAAACATATATAAGTGAGAGCCGAGGATGGGTATAAATAAATTTTAAGTGTTAACAATAATTTGCTAAGCACTTCCTATGTTCCGAGCACTCTTCTAAGAGCTGGGGTAGACACAGAGGAATCAGGATGTCCCACGTGGGGCGCTCAGTCTTAATCCCCATTTTACAGATGAGGTAACTGAGTCCCAGAGAAGTTAAGTGATTTGCCCACAGTCACACAGCTGACAAGTGGCAGAGCTGGGATTCGAACTCATGACCTTTGACTCCAAAGCCCGGGCTCTTTCCACTGAGCCACACTGCTTCTCTAAGTGCTAGATTTGACTGATGAAAATACTACACGAAATTATATGGGGGTTAATTGGGGAAGCCAACCTAAAAAGGAAAGACTGATGATAGACACATAAGGAAAGGAATAATAGGGTATATTCAGCATAAATAACAATACAATGCAACAGCACCAAAAACAGCAGTACGATATTGCCAGGAGGAATCTTTTACAGCCTTTCTGCCACTCGTGGCAGGGCCACTCTGAATCAAATAGCCACGGCCCTGCAGATGTACAGGGACAGGATCCATGGGAAAGGGAGGTATAATTCCCACCCCTGGACCCCATACCTGGAGGTTAAGTTCTGATCTAGGTGATAGAGTTGAAACTTCTGTCCACCTCTCTCCAGCTGCACTCCAGGAGGTATTTGTGCAATGTAGAAAAATGGAGTAAACTAAAGAGGATTCTTTTTTACTATTCATTCATTCAATCGAATTTATTGAGTGTCTACCTTGTGCAGAGCACTGGAGTAAGTGCTTAGAAGAGCACAATACAACAGTAAACAGATTCATTCCTTGCCCATAACAAGCTTACAGTCTTAAGGGGAAGATTTATGGTATTTGCTAAGCACTTATTACAGGAGGAGAGTTGTACTTACTGCTGAGGTAGAAACAGGTTAATCAGATCACACACAATCCCTGAACCATATGGATGGCACAGTGTAGAGGAGAGGGAGAACAGGTACTGTATCCCCATTTTACAGATCAGGAAACTTAGACACGGAGAAGTTTAGTGACGTGTTATGTCAGGCAGCAGGCAAGAGGCAGAGATGACTTAAGAACCCAGGTCCCCTACTCCCAGGCATGTACTCTATCCACTAGGCTATACTGCTTCTTGATTATACTGGTTCAAAAAATGGGGCTTGTGTGGTACTTCAAGAGTTAAAAGTCATTCGGTCAATTAAAAGAGATTGAGTTTCAGAAAGAGGGGGTGTCGGTGAAGGAATGAGAAGACATCTATCTGAGATCACTAAGGCAGCAGGAAAAATCTTGGGCGATAAGATAAATGCCAGCCTTCAGCAGCATCTGATAACTGCTCTCCATAAAGCCAGGGGGAAATTGTTAGGGGGGAGGGGGTGGAGGGGTGGAGGTTGTGTGTGTGTGTGTGTGTGTGTGTGTGAGAGAGAGAGAGAGAGAGAGAGAGAGAGAGAGAGAGAGAGAGAGAGAGAGAGAAGGGTTGACAATACTTTCTGTGTCCTTTATGATATTCTTTTCTTTCAACTGGAAACCTTTGTTATGTAGGAAAGGGTGAAAGAATATCCGGCTGAACTGGAATTGACAAAGTAAGGCAACCCAAACAGGACAGTCTCTGGAGCTTCCTGTAGCCACAGAAGACATACTGAAGGTGAAACAATCAAGGTAACCTCAACAAGCACAGGAGAAAGATGATTTTAACCATCAAATTCTACAAAGGGATTGAATGGCTACTGTCAATTTCTTTTGTGCTATTTATTGCATAGGATTTTTCTTCCAGGTGACTTTAAGATTTCCATGGTTCATGCTTTATTTTGTTGGTCAAAACATTGAGTTCTCTTGACATCCCACTCTCTACATAGCTCTGAGCTGAGTGCTACTGGGGGAAAGACAGAACAAGTTGAAGGCATTATTTTTGTCTTGCAATTGACTACCAGTCTGAAAAGGGGAGACAAGAAAAGGATGAGTATACAAATAGGACAAAAATGAGTATACGAACATACACATGCACACACACACACACACACACACACACACACACACACAGAGTACAGGGCACTGGGTTTGGGTACAGAATGAGAAGATATATTTCCTCCTCCCAAGAGAAGGGCAGTCTGATAGGAGAAACAGGACAGACATACACATAAGCCCTGTAATGGAGGACAGATGGAGAAATCAGGGTCTTTGCCTTAAAGGATCAGATAGACTGAAGAGGATGATAAACAGGAATAAATATATGATCAAGCACTGTGTAAAGTGGTAGGATAGATACAAGTTAATCATTTTGGACACAGTCTCTATCGTATATGGGACTCACACTCAAAGTAGTGGGCAGAACAGGTACTGATCCCCATTTTAGAGCTGAGGAAACCAAGGCCAAGAGATGATAAGTAACTTGTCCAAGATCACAGAGCAGACAGGTGGAGGAGCCAGGATTATAACCCAGAAAGATGAAGACAACTAAAAATGACATATACTCAGTAACAACACCCCTAGATGCACCGAAGGGCTAAGGGGTTACTAATTAATAGTGTCGTATTAGTTAAATACTTACCTTGTGCAAAGCACAGACTAAGCACTGGGGTAGATATGAGATAACCCGGTCAGATGCAGTCCTTAGGCTTATGGTCCAAGGGAGAGGGAGAGCAGATATTGAATACTATTTTATTTTTTACTTTTTTTAATTACATTTAATAGGATATTTGTTAAGAATTTATTATGTGTCAAACACTGTTCTAAGTGTTGGGGTAGACAAAAGTTAATCATGTTGGACACAGTCCCTGCCCCAAATGGGGTTCACTCTGTAAGAGGGAGAACAGGTATTGAATCTTCATTTTACAGTTGAGGAAACCGAGACCCAGAGAAATGAAATGGCTAGTCCAAGATTACACTGCAGACAAGTGGCAGAACTAGGATTAGAACCCAGGTGCTCTGACTCCCAGGCCTGTGTTCTTTCCACTAGGCAATGTTGCTTCTCAGTGAGAGTGGATTGTAATTGGTGTGGTTTAGAGCCACCAAATGGGGCTCATTCAATCCCACCCAATGAAACTTTACGATTGATTCTGCTGGGTTTTCAACAGCTTTATCTGGGCAAGAGACAGGTACTATTTTTAGTCCCTGTGATGAAATCCTAGATCACTTTGTTTGGGAGAACATCAACTGTGAACTTTTCTGCAGCAGCTCCAGTACCTGAGGACCAAGCTGTCTTTATCCATTTAAGTTTCCTTGTATTCCAGCCTTTCAGAGCCATCCCTGAAGACAGGTAAAGGTGTGAATGATTGAATGAAGTGGCTCCATCTTTCATGGTGGCTCATTTCCTTTCAAATGCCAGAGGTTCATGCTAGAGCACAGTCCCTGGAGTCAGGGAAAGGATCCCTGACGATAGGTTTGGGTGAGAAGGCATGAAGAAAGCACTGAGATTTCTTCACTAGGATGGGCAGGTTGAATCAGACAGAATTCCCTGATCCTGGGAATCAGTTCAGGCCATGCATATTTCTTTGTCTTCTTTTACCCTTTGTCAGAGAGAGAAAATTCATTTCATAACTGAGCGTTTGGGGGAGGGAATTTGGGAGGAGAGGTGAATGGGGCAGAAATAAAGTCAAGAATCCCAGGAATGCCAACATGTCAAAGTTCAGGTTTTTCCTCTGAGCCCATGAAATATTAATGGAGCTCAACAAAAGCCAATAGGAAGTGACTTGGATAAGGAGATGAAAAATTAATTTTAATGCCTGGGGGACTGAGTAATTCACTTATTTCACAACCTCAATCAATTTTAATATTTTAGTATTTAATGTGAAAGTGGTGCCTCTCCAATAACATGCTAAAAGTTGCTCCTATCTCTTTTGTTCAAGTCCTGAGATGATTTGCTATTCTTTTTTTTTCCCTGTATTCCTGGGTAGCAGGCAGAATGGGGGTATTCATAGTGTCATGTATGCTGAGCTTGCTATTCATGTTTCCACCCTGGCTAGGTGCTTCCTTCTGGCTTGGGTATCTAAGGCCTTGCTGCAACTAGAACAGGAGAGCCTCTGAAATGAACTTCCAGGGATGGCAGGTCACCGTCGATTTCCAGATGGACTATGTCAGGCTTTCTTGATTTCCGTTGCGACTTTCTTCGGCTGCCAAGGAAAATGGGCTCATTTTGTCATTAGCTTTTCAGCTCTGAGCCCAAGAGGTTAAGCTGTCTGACTCGCCCCGCCATTTAGACATTTATCTCCAAAATCTCCGACCTTGATGATTTCCGAACAATGCCAGTCGTTAGGGAAGCCATTTCCCCTGCATTTTCCCCATAATTTGATTTGAAAGGAAAAGATTAAACTCCATCCAGCCCAGAGCTGTCAGTCCAATACCCTCGAAGAGTTTGACAGCCGCAAAAAAATGCTCAGCTCTGACCCATGAAGAAGGCTCTTTCACCTGTGCATTATGGGAGTCAAACACAGTTTCCGTTGGTTGAATGGTAGGGATTCTGGCCTACTGGTAGGGTATGCAGATGGTATTGCACTGAGGATTGGTATATTTTTCTTTCTCCAACACAGTAAGTGGTTCAAAATAGTTTCATAACAATTCATTGGAAATAAGGCAATGAAAATCCAACTGTATAAAGATATTAATTGTCTTATAGATCAAGAATCCTGGAAAAGAAAAAAAAAAGAGAAAAGGCTAAACAAAAGCTAAAATATGACATATGCCTTGGTCTCCATGAATCTATAACATCTGACTTTTAAGTCACATCAGTTCCAATTTCTGGAATCTTCCAGAATTTCTTGAGACCATTTTTAAACAATTTGACTTTGGTTTTGATTTTACGTGATTTCCCTTGATTGCTTAGTACAGTGCTTTGCACACAGTAAGCACTCAGTAAATATAATTGAATTAATTTTACAGGCTGATCCAACTAATTTCCCATCCCCTAACTCTCTTTTATGCTTTTGCTTCCCTATAGCTACCTGTTGAGTCTATGACAACAATCCAGTTTGCTGCCAATCTAAAACTCTTCTGAAATAGCATCTCCCAGAAAGCCTTCCTTGATTATTCACTCACTTCCCTCTAAACTTGTAAGCTCAATGTGATCCGGAAATGTATCTGTTATATTGTTATACCATACTCTCCCAAGTGCTCAGTACAGTGCTCTGTACACAGTAAGCACTCAATAAATACTAGTGACTGACTGATTCATTTCCTCACCCTCCTCCCAGGCCCTAATTGCCACTTCAGCACTTGTGTATTACTCAAGCACTTGGGCATTCACACCTTTCCATAACATTTAAGTACATGTCATTCTACTCTCTTGCATCCTCTGATCTGTAATTTATTTTCATATCTGCCTGCCCCTGCCATAGATTGTAAGATCCTTGATTCCAATAACCATGAATACTAATTCTAATGTACTCCCCCAAATTCTTAGTATATTGCTTTGTACATGGTTAGACTGTAAGCCCGTCAAACGGCAGGGACCGTCTCTATCTGTTGCCAACTTGTTCATTCCAAGCGCTTAGTACAGTGCTCTGCACATAGTAAGCGCTCAATAAATACTATTGAATGAATGAATGAATGGTTAGGCACTTAATAATTACCATTGTTTGACTGATTTAATTGAAGCAACGTTGTCTAATGGATAGAGCACAGGCCTGGGAGTCAGAAGGACCTGAGTTCTAAACCCAGCTCCACAACTTGTCTGCTGTTACCTTGAGCAAGACACTTAACTTCTCTGTTCCTCAGTTCCTTCATCTGTAAAATGGGGATTAAGGCTATGAATCTTATGTGAAACAGGGGCTGTGTCCAATCTGACAAATACCATAAAAAATACTTGCTGATTGAACTGAGAGATATTCCTATAAAAATGCCTTTTAAGAAGTATTTTTGGTATCAGCAGACCTGGAGGCAATCGGTTGTTTGAGTGGCTTCATCGCTCATCATCCTTTTAAGATGTGGCCAGACCAACCATTTTGGGAAACATCAGTTTATAAGCATCTGGACAATACCCATTGTCAAACAATAGTATTGAGTGTATGAGAGCAGGATACCCACAGCTGCTCAAGGTGACCACATATAGCAATTACACACCTATACAAGCCTGCACACAGGCATACAAATATACACCCGAAAACTAGGCATTTCTTACCTTGTGTCTGTTTCATTTTGCCATGTTAATAAATGTACCTAGACCTTAAAAAAAGGTAGCCACAGGAAAAACAATCAAGCATTTTCCTTAAGTGCTGAAGATTTAGTTATTAAATGATAGACTCCAGCAAAGCACCTCAAATCCTCCTTTGAACATTTTTAGACCCTTATACACTATCCCCCTTGCTTATCAATGAGTCAGGCTTATACCTGTTCATTTATTTAATCTTCCATTTTAGTCATTCCTATCAGATCCATAATACTTTTTTTTTTCTTACTTTGTAGAGGGAGGGTAAAATTCCTTTCAAATCACCTATATCCTTCTAATACCAAAATACAAAAACCCATACAGAATTTTAAGTGCAGCTTCATCATTTTGGAAGCTGCATCTATTAATCTATCATTTAATCTAACTTTGACATTGCCTAGAGTCACTTGATCTGAATTTTCATTCCCTAGTATCAAGGTGCCTCCTAATGATAAAAGTAATGAAACCACAGTAAATAACAGGAAAACTCAGTTTAACCCTCCAGGGAGGTATCTCCATCTTGACTGTAAACCCCTGAACTTATTGTGGCAAGCTAATAATATCTTAGGGAAAAGCAGAGCTTTATGAACAGGCTGAAACAGGGAAGTCAGATTAGCACACCGATTGACTATGGGTGCCCTTGCATGAAGAAGATCACTGGGAGGAGAAGTTGAAAAAGGACATGGAAATCTAATTAGGACAATATCCATGTAAATGGCCTCAATGTTTTGTAGTCTACCACAGGAAAACATCTTCTAGGGGAGGATAGTGCTTGCTCCAAGCCAGTGTTTCCCTGCTCTGATCAGAAATGAAAGAAGCTGGAAGTAAGATCAGAATTATTTAAGACAGAAGGGAAGTCATTTTTGGACCAAGTCCAACTGCAGGATAGTCACAGGAGTGGGTTAGGCTAATCAGGTTGGATAAAGTCTGTGTGCCACCTGGGGTTCACAGTCTTAATCCCCATTTTACATATGAGGTAACTGAGGCACAGAGAAGTTAAGCGACTTATGCAAGGTCAAAGCAGTCAAACAGTACAGTGTTTTGTACACAGTAAGTGCTCAATAAGTACGATTGAATGAAAGTGACAGAGCTGACTCCCAGCCCCATGATCTCTCCATTAGGCAACACTGCTTCTCAGGCCAACCTCAAAAGTTTTAGGAGAGATAAGAGAACATCCAGTGCAGCAGCATCATTTTCATCACCATCATCTTCATCATCATCAATCCAATATCCCCATCTTCAATGACAACAGGATTCACTGTCTCTGTGTGCACATTTGCAGAGTGCAAAAGAGTGGGGCCCTAATCTCAAGTAGATTAAAGAAAAGAATAGCAGACAAAAACTCCAAATGTACACTTTATAATGAGTGAGAGAATAGAGGTAATTGATAAAAAAGGCAGTAAAAATCAAATACATAAAAATAAGTAGGCATGGTATTTGATAAATTCTTACTCTATGCCAGACACTGTGCAAAGTGCTGCAGTAGACACAAGATAATCAAGTTGGACACAGTTGGGGCTCACATGGGACTTACATTAATGCCCATTTGACAGATGGGGGAACTGAAGCAGAGAGAAATTAAGTGACTTGGCCAAGAATTACACAGCAAACAAATGGTGGAACTGGGCTTAGAACCCAGGTCCTCTGACTCCCAGATCTGTGCTCTTACCACTAGGCCATGCTCCTTCTCAATATGTGAGTGTTGAAGTGGCTAATGGGAGGCACAATGGGCATAATAAAATGGGCATTAGAAGAGGCCTTCTGGAGAAGGTCTTTTTTTTTTCTTTTTAGGAGGGGTTTTTGGAAGACCTGGTTTGGTGAAGCTGGGCTAGGAGGTGTTCAGATCAAGGGAAATGAATACTGAAGCAGGTATGATCAAATTTTGTTAGCATATCCTTCCTTTGCTTTTGCCTCTCTCCTCCCTTGCCCTGATCATTTCCCTTCAGGTTAGGTTCTCTCTGCCTCATTTTCTCCTCCTTGTCCCTAAAGAGGTTCCAAGCAAGCCAAAAGAATAGGACAACTCAGTATCATGGAGGTTTGGGTGACTCCAAGAAGCTTCTACAAATAAATGAGTCTCCCATCATCCTCATTACCAGCAAACATTTCCTGAAAGATGAATATGTGTCCAGATGAGAACTGGTACTCACATAATTATATCAAGATGAGTTTTCTATAGACAACACATAGAGACAAACGAGAGACAAATCCTGGGCAAGAAAAACCTAGAATGCCCAATAATGAATAAATGCCAAAATAACCTAATTTAGAAATAAAATACAGGTTTAATTCAAATTTGGGAGTTTTAAAAGCTCAAGATTTGGCAAACAGTGTTCCATGAATCTTTCAAGTTCCCCATCCAGAGGATGATATCAGAAATTATTTAGATCTTAGATGCATACAAGAAGTATATATCTTATTTGAGAGTAATAAAAGGGTCTCGATGATTTCATGTTGATATTCAGCACACTCCAATGAGAAAGAGCGTCATTTTCAGTTAGCTCCAGATTCCGTGTGGTTCAGTGACTTTCTTACCTTCTTTCAGAAATGCTACTCGACCAAGCGTTGAAATCCTTCCCGGTGACCAGCTTGCCAGACTGTGGTAGTTCTGCAATGACTCTGTCCAGAATTTTTCTTTCTCCTTGTCAGCCCTTAGCCTGGTTGGGGGGATCATGTCCGAAAGCACTTGGCTTCTTGCATCGTCAGTAAGTTATTCAAGCCTCTGGGCAGACCTAAGAGGACTGAGACTATAACTGTGTTGATGCTAATCCAACACCTGAATCAATCAATTCATTTTACATTTTACAGATGAGGTAACTGAGGCACAGAGAAGTGAAGTGGCTTGCCCAAGGTCACGCAGCAGACAAGTGGCAGAGCCAAGACATTGTGACTCCCAGGCCCATGCTCTATCCACTACACCATGTATGTACTCAGATCTGTTCTCTTTAATCACTTGGTATTCACCACATCCTCAGCCCCATAGCACTTATCTACCTAGTCTATTACATCGTATTGAACCAAGATTTAAGTACAGAATTCCTCACACTAAGTTCCTCTAGACTATAAGCTCTTTAAGGGAAGGGAATGAATGTGTCTGTTATATTTTTGTATTGTACTCTCCCAAGAGCTTAGTACAGTGCTCTGCACACAGTAAGTACTCAATAAATATTTATTGAGTACCACTGACTGACTCACACATAGTAAGTGCTTAATAAATACCATGCTTGACTGATTGCTAGTGCCATATAGTAAAGATGGTAGACAAGATCCCGACCCTCAAGGACTTGATAATCTAGTGGAGAGACAGAATTAAAAGAAATGACAGCTAGAGGAAGCAACATAATATAAGGATATGTACGTAAGTGCTGAGGTGTTGAAAGATTCTGCTCATAAAAGGGAAGCCCTCTCATAAAAAAGATTTTTTTAATACTTGCCTCATCAAATAATCTAATTTCACTTAGGGCCACTGTCTCCATTTCAGTCAAGGTCACATGCCATGCATACCATTCTTACTTCTTAGATGATCGTCATTACCATCATCACTTAGAACCTGTAGGTTCCAGGACACATTGTCTACTTTTTTGAATATCCTGGTTTGCTGCTGGAATGTCCATTGTCATCATACACCATTGAGTTTCTTAATGAAAGGGATCATTAAGGGACAGTAGATATGCTCTTACCTTTCCATCATATATTTTGAAGTATTCTCAGGAGAAGCTTTTGACAGCTCCATCACTGGGCTGGCAGATTAAGGGTGATTCTAAACTGACCAAAGGAAATATGAGTTTAGTCATCAGTCAGTCAAGCAGACAGTGACTGAATCAGTCAAAAGTTTATTTAGCAGTCACAGTGTGCATAACACTGGTCCTGGTGTTGGGGGAATCATCAAAGAATTTACAATATAATGCCAAAGATGATAAACTAATTTATATACCTCCAGGAGTCATCGATTAGACTGTAAGCCCATCAAAGGGCAGGGACTGTCTCTATCTGTTACTGATCTGTACATTCCAAGCACTTAGTACAGTGCTCTGCACATGGTAAGCGCTCAATAAATACTATTGAATGAATTTTGCTGGATAAAGTGAGAGGCAGTGAAGCAACGTGGCTTGGGTGAGAGAAAGAATACAGGATTGGGAGTCAGGAAACCTGGGTCTTAATCCGCCTCTGCCACGTTTTGCCTGTTTGTCTTTTGGGCAGATAGTGTAACTTCCTTATGCCTTAGTTTTCTCATCTGTAAAATGAGGATAATATATCTTCTTTTCCTGTATCTTTGACTGTGAATCTCGTGTGGGCAAAGGCTGTGTCTGACCTGTTTAACTTGTATCTACTCAACCACTTAGCACAGTGCTTGATTCATAGTAAGCACTTAATAAATACCATGATTATTGTTATTATAATGGGATTATAGATGTTGTTATGGATTATTGTAATTATTATGCATAGTACATTGTACATTATAGATTATTAGCAAGATGTTTGGAAATTCTAGACAGTGAGCTCATTGCGGGCAGGGAAAGTGTCTACCAACTCTATTGTATTGTAGTCTCCCAAGTGCTTACTACAGTCCTCTTCAAACAGTAAATACTCAGTAAATACCACTGATTTATTGACTAAAGTGACATTTGTGTGGCTCATTCTCCAGGTCTTCATAGAATGTCAGATTCCTTGAAGATATTGCCAGTAATACCTTCTATTTTTTAGTGAGGAAACTAACTGGATCTTCCATCCTCTGGTTTAGTGTATTCCACTGATCACTGTTCTCCCATTGACCCCTCCTAATGCTGTAACCAGCCAACAGCTCAGTCACAGGAATCTGACAATCTAACCCCCTGATCTTAATCTCCTGACCAACCCAACCGCTGGCTCCCCTCAGCTTGTTGAAAGGACATTCCTATGAAGGTCTCTGTGATGTTCTCAAGCACATTCAATCAGTCAACTAATCAATTTGTTATAATTATTGAAATCTTACTGTGTGCAGAGAACTGTACTAAGCAGTTGTGAGAGTACAATATAACTATATAGCAAAGTTGGAAGACATGTTCCCTGCTCACAATGAGCTTACAGTCTAGAGGGAAACACAGGTATTAATTTAAATAAATGAATTAGGGATATGGGATATGTATTTAAGTGTTGTGGGGCTGAGGGAGGAGGGAATAAGGGTGCAGATCAAAGTGCAAGGGAGATTCATTCATTCAATAGTATTTATTGAGCGCTTACTATGTGCACAACACTGTACTAAGCACTTGGAATGTACAGTTTGGCAACAGACAGAGACAATCCCTGCCCAGTGACAGGCCACAGTCTAAAAAGGGGGATGATGGTACTTGTTAAGCGCTTACTATGTGTCAAGCACTGTTCTAAGCACTGAGATAGATACAAGGTATTCAGGTTGTCCCATGTGGGTCTCACAGTCTTAATCCCCACTTTACAAATGAGGGAACTGAGGTACAGAGAAGTGAAGTGACTTGCCCAAAGTCACACAACTGATAAGTAGCGGAGCTGGGATTCGAGCCCATGACCTCTGACTCCCAAGCCCATTCTCTTTACACTAAGCCATGGATGTAGAAGGGATGAGAGAGGAGGAAATGAGGGCTTAAGCAAGGAAGTCCTTTTGGAGGAGGTGGGCCTTCAGTGAAGTGGGGAGAGTATTGTCTGGCAGATACAAAGAGGAGGGCATCCCAAGCCCAAGTCAAGACATGGGTGAGAGGTAGGCAGTGAGATAGAAGAGATAGAGGTACAGAGAACATTAGAGGCATTAAAGGGGCCAAGTGTGTGGGCTGGGTTGAAGTAGGATAGCAGCGAGATAAAGTAGAAGGGGGCAAGGTGATTGAGTGTTCTCATCCCACTAAGGCCAACCCTCCCTGCTCCAACCCCTACTGCCAAGCTTAGAAACCAAATCCATCTTCACCCTGTTGGGTCCAACTGGCCAAAGGAATCAGACCCACTGGTCATCTTTTGACAAGAACATGAGCTTTGCCTCAGTTTCCTTGATCTAAATTGACCAGGCCTGAGGAAAACAAAAAAACTTGAATCCCCACCAAGGTACATTACTCACCCTATAAATTGTGCATTATTTATGTCCCTGAAAACCATTAATAATTTAAGCAACATTAATAAATGAAGCCCTGAAGGGTGTTTCACTGAACTAGAATTACCAGGAAAAAGCCACTCTTCTACCACCATTCCCATAGTTTTTCTGCATCAGTTTTCCTTTCTATCTTCTCTTTCTCACTGATCTATTTCTATGACTGTCATCTTGTATTTTGATCTAAAAATGGGCTAAAGAGATCTATGTGAAGACAACCCAGGCAATTAGTGCCTAGGAGACAAACTTTTAGAAGGCTGGTATAACCTCTTAAACATCTGATGCTTTGTCTCGGTTGAAGATGTTCAAGGAGTCAGTGTTGGGAGTGAGACCTCCATGATAACACCTGTCCAGCTGAGTGAAGATGATGGAGACCACTTGAATAGCACCTAGAGGAAGGGAAGTAGTATTTGTCACCTCCGTTCTATCTGAGAGAGGGAGAAGGATAAGGATGGACTGGACAACTTCTCTTAGTGTATGGAGAATAGGCCTGGGAGCAGAGGCCTGGTTTCTGGTCCGGGTTCTGGTCCTGGCTCTGCCACTTGCCTGCTCTGTGACCTTGGACAAATCACTTCCCTTCTCTGTGCTTCAGTTTCCTCAGCGGCAGAGAGGATTTAATACCTGTTCTTCTTACTTCTACTATAAGCCTCATGTGTAAGAGGGTCTGTGTCCAACCTGGTTAGCTTGTATCTACCCCAGAGCTTAGAACAGTAAATGACTGGGTTGATTCCCTGTCCCACATGGGCTCAGTCTATGGAAATAGAGGTGACAATGGCCAGAGTGATTGAAGGGATGTATGGGGAGACTAAATACTTGAACAGTCTTCTTCCAATATTCAATCCATAATTGTTATTGTAGGCTTACTCTGAACAGAGGACTATACTAAGTGTGAGCAGAGTACAATACAGTTGTTTGGCAATCTCCCTGCCCTCAAGGAGCTTACAATCTAGAGGGGGAAACAGACACCCCTCAAGGAACTTACCAACTAGTATGGAAGGCAGACACTGAAATAAAATTACAAGCAGGGGGAAACAACAGAACTTAAAGATATGTACATATTTGGTTTTGGGAAGAGAAGGGAGTGATTAAGTGCTTAGGGAATGAGGGCTAAAGAGTGTAAGTAAGTCAAGGAAGACTCTCCAGAACCTCTGTCTAACAGAACACCCAGTTTCTACCCGTAAACATACTCAGACTTCCTTGTTAAACCAAGTAAAACAAATATACAGTCAATTCAACGTCTCCTTAGGCTCTGCCTATATAGGAAATCAATCCTGGATTTCTTTGTATTCCTTGGAGATAGATCAGATAGATTAGTGATATATAGATGATTATTTTTTATTCATTCCAGCACTTAGTACAGTGCTTGATACATAGCAAGGGCTTAATAAATGCCACTATAATTAATAATAATAATAATGATGGTATTTGTTAAGTGCTTACTATGTGCTAAGCACTGTTCTAAGCACTGGGGTAGATACAGGGTAATGAGGTTGTCCCACGTGGGAATCACACTTTAAATCAACATTTTCCAGATGAGGTAACTGAAGCACAGAAGTTGTGATGTATTCAAGGAGCCAGGATTAGAACCTATGACCTCTGACTCCCAAGCCCGTGCTCTTAACACTAAACCATGCAATTAGATCCTGGGTCTTCTGATTCACAAGTATGGGCTTTTTCCAATATGCCACACTGTTTTTAACCTAATCTAGATCTCCTGGTGGCACCAGGTAAAACAGACACTGCAGTAATATGTAGTCAAATCCAATCTCACCTCTAAAGACTAGTTCTCCCTTTTTATGATTTTACAGAAAAAAGGAGAAAAAAACCTTGCTGTTCTGATTTCCCCACCCACCAGCAAAATATTAATCCATTCACTGAGGCAATCATATTATTGAACACGAGCAGAACATTATACTAAGCACTTGAAAGAACACAATAAAACAATAAGCAGAGACAATCCCTGTCCACAATGAGCTGACAGTCTAGAGAGAGAGACAGACATTAATATAAATAAATTAACTAAAAACATGTACACAAGTGTTGTAGGGCTGGAATGGAGGATGAATAAAGGGAGCAAGTGAGGAGGATACAGAAGGGAGTGGGAGAAGAAGAAAGGAAGGCTTAGGGAAGGCATCTTGGAGGATGTGCCTTCAATAAGGCTTTGAAATGGTGGAGAGTCTGTCGGATTTGAAGAGTGAGGGCGTTCCAGGCCAGAAGCAGGATGTGGGCGAGGGATCGGCGGCAAGATCGACAAGATCGAGGCACAGTGAGAAGGTTATCACTAGAAGAGTGAAGTGTGAGGGCTGGGATGTAGTAGGAAAGTGGCAAAGTAGGAGGGGGCAAGGTGATTGAGTGCTTTGAAGTTAATGGTGAGGAGTTTTAGTTTGAAGTGGAGGTGGATGGGCAACCACTGGAGTTTCTTGAGGGATAGGGAAACATGTTGTGAACGTTTTTATAGAAAAATGATCCAGGCAGCAGAGTGATGTATGGACTGGAGTGGGGAGAGACAGGAGGCTGGGAGGTCAGCAAGGAGGCTGTTCCACTAATCAAGGTCAGGTAAGATGAGTGATAATATTAACATGGTAGCAGTTTGGATGGGGAGGAAAGTGCAGATTTTAGTGAATTTGTGAAGGTGAATTCAGTGATGGATTGAATATGTGGGTTGAATGAGAGAGAGGAGTCAAGGATAACATCAGTGTTATGGGCTTGTGAGAAGGAAGGATGATGGTCCCTTCTACACTGATGGGAAAGTGAGGGGGAGGACAGGGTTTGGATGGGAAGATAAGGATCTCGGTTTTGGACATGTTAAGCTTGAGGCGACAGGAGGATGACAGCTAAGTAGAGATGTCTTGAAGGCAGGAGGAAATGCAAGACTGCAGAGGGAGAGAGATCAGGGAAACAATGTGTTTCTAAAAGTAAGGAATGGACACAGCACCAATTATCAAGGTTTTAGATTCATCTCTGAGAACCACAGCCTGAATATCTCATGCACTCTAGTAAGAGAAGTTTCCAGATCTCCTTCCTTGATGTCCCTTAAAATCAGTAGATGAATCAGTCAATGAATCATAATAACTGAACTCTAACTGTGTGCAAAGAACTGTATTAAGAACTTGTGGGGTTCCATATAACAGAGTTGGTAGACTTTCCCTGCCAACATGGAGCTCACAGTCTGGAGAGCCTGTTTTTGTTGATTCATTAAAACCTGAAAGTCAGTTAGAAACTGAAGTTCAACACGGAGGCCTGAAATTCTCTTTTAGTCACTGAGGACATGTTGGAGACAGAGTATTTACAGTCACAAAGCTCTTCAGTGAGAGAAGCAGGTGCAAGTTTCCTTTCCAGCAAACATATGCATTATTCATGGACTGTGCTCCAATAACACAGTTCGTCTTAACTCCTGTAATATTGTTTGTACTTCTACACAACACAACGAGCTATTTCATTGTCTTTGCTCATGTGCTTGGGGCCCCAGGCTAAATTCGAATCAGTTTATGCAGTTTTGAGAGAGCAATTGTTTGGGTGATACCTTTTTTTGGAAAGGATACAGCAGGTATGCTGTATGCAGAGATTGGGGGCCCTTTTAAAGATGCGATGTATCTTGGTCTTCAGGAAGAATGTCTCTGCCTAAAGGAAATGACAATGATTTCTTCTCAGTGAATGAATGTCAGATGATTTGTAAGTTAAATTACAGTAAGGTCCAGAGATTGAGTGGCTTAAGTTTGGTATGTCAAAACCTATTTGAAAGTACTCGGAAATAGTAGACATTTTTCTTCTGCCGATATACACACTGATTCTATCTTTTGGTTTTATTTCCCAGAAAACATCCAAACTACAGTTTGCCTACATTCTCAATAAAGTTTTTCATTTTTCTGAATAGTCACCATTCTAATGTCGTAGACTGTAGACTGAAAGCACTTTGTGGGCAGGCATCATGTCTTCCAACTCTATGATAATTTTACTTTCCCAAGCATTTACTTCACTTCTCTATATACAATTGCTCAGTAAATACCACTGACTGATTGAGATTATTTAGAAGGCTTTTCACTCATCTCAGGTGAACTATTTTCAACTCGATAGTACTGTCCATTCTTCTGCTCTTTCCCCTTGACTAGTTCATTCCCTCTTCCTAGCATTCCATTTCTCTTCAAATCTGCCAGACCACAGCTCACAGCTCTCCCCATCTTCAAAACCCTCCTGAAATGCCACCTCTTTCAGGAAACCTTCTTACATTAATTTATACCATTACCAGTCATGGCTTCCCAACAGTCACCTTTAGCATATCTATAGAGTCATTATAAGCCCATCCCTCATCAAGTCATCTGATTAGACTTTTTTTGGCATGGTATTTGTTAAGCTCCAGAAACTATACTAAGTGTTGGAGTTGATACAAGCTAATCAGATTGGATACTGTCCATGTCCTACATTGGACTCAATCTCAATCCCAGTTTTACAGATGAGGTAACTGAGGAATGGAGAAGTTAAGTGACTTGCTCAAGTTCACACAGCAGACAAATGGCAGTCAGGGTTAAAACCCAGGTCCTCCAACTCCCAGGTCCATGTTCTTTCCACTAGGACACACTGCTTTTTCTAAAACATTGTTTTTTCTCTGTCACACATTCCTGTACACACTCCAATTCTTTACTATTCCTCTGTAAAGTGAGAAGAAAACTCCTGACCATTCTTCTCACTTAATACATTACAGATTACTACTCTCGCCACTTTCAAAGCCTTACTAAAATCATATTTCCTCCAAGAACCCTTCCCTGCTTAAGCCCTCATTTCCCCTACTCCCTCTCCTTTCTCTGTCATCTATGCACTTCGATTTGTACCCTTCCGGAACTTGAAAATCACAAATGGGGATTAAGACTGTGAGTCCCACAAAGGACAATCTGACTACCTTGAATCTACCTCAGTGCCTTGAACTGTGTTTGGTACATAGTAAGCACTTAACAAATACCATAATGATTATTACCTCACCCTAAATCCTGTAGCATGCATGTACACATAGGTAATTCATTTAGATGTCTGCCTCCTAATGGGAAGGAATGTACTTCCAAACTCCATTGTACTATATTCTTCAAACAGCTTAGTGCTCTGTATGATACCACTATGCCACTGATTGATTGATCAGTTGGTTTGGGGGACTCACTCATCTCTTTCCCCACTCCTTATCCTTGTTCTTCTCTCACTCCACTCCAGCTTGCCCATGTCATTTCTCAATCCAACCTATTAACTCTACCTTTTTCTCATTTCTTTGATATTCACTCCACCCCCAGCCCCACAGCACTTCCATACATATCCTCATAGTCTGCTATTGTCCCTATATGCAATTTATTTTGCTACCTCTCTCGACTCCGATCTCATGCTCATCCTCTCCCTCTCGCCTGGAACTCCTTTTCCTTCATATCCAGGAGACCACTGCACTCGGCTTCGTCAATACCATTTCTTTGCGGAGGCCTTCCCTGATTCATCTCTCATCACCTCACCTTACTCTGCCTCCTCTTGCTGCTTCTGCACTACCACACCACCTAAGCACTTCGAAACTTACTCCATCCCCTGTTGCAACTATATACATATTTTTAAACTCTGTTGCTTCTCCTACCTCCAATTTATTTTAATGTCTCTCTCCTCCCTAGGTTGAAAGATCCTTGATGGCAGGGATTGTATCTATTAACGCTGCTAAATTCTTGCAAGTGCTTAGTTCAGCGCACTGCACGAAGTAAATGTTCCATGAATATTGATTGGTTGATTTTAGTTAACCATTTCAGACCTCTACATGGATTTTCAATCAGAGCATATGAAAACCATGAACCCTCCCTTCTGATGAAGGGACAAGGTAGGTTGCCATCTTACAACCTTTCTCCTTTCTGTGTGTTGCAGGTTTTCATTAAATGGCTTACCATCAGCAGAGATTGAAACTCTGCTTGACAGGTTCAGTGCAGCTGCTAGAGGTCAATTCCACGGAAGACACATTCTGGGGAAGGTGAGGTTCCAGATTTTTAATGAGGGGGTAGGTAGGAGGAATGCCTTAATAGAAGAGGGAAGAGTGGAGAAACTTGTGTTTTCTTTCCGAGTCTTTTTCTTCCCCTCCTCTAATCATTGTGGTATTTGTCAAGTATTTACTAAGTGTCAAATACTGTGGTAAATGCTGTAATAAGTGCTGAGGGAGATATTCAGGTTGGACATCATCCGTATCCCACATGGGGCTCACAACTTAAGGACAAGGGAGATATGGTAACAGATTCCTGTTTTACAGATAAGGAAACCAAGGCACAGGAAGTTAAGAGGACGACAGGCAAGAGATAGAGCTGGGACTAGAAACTGTGTTACCTAGTGGGAAAATCACAAGTTTTGTCATCAGAGGACTTGGATCCTAATCCCAGCTCTATCACTTGCCTGCTGTGTGACCTTGGACAAGTCAATTAATTTTGCTGTATCTCAGTTTCCTTATCTGTGCAATGGGGATTCAATACCTGTTTCTCTCCTACTTAACAAAGCAGCAAGCATTAGTGGAAAGAACATGGGCTTGGGAGTCTGAAGATCTGGTTTCTAATCCCTACTCTGCCACATGTCTGCTGTGTGACTTTGGATAAGTCACTTAACTTCTCTGGGCCTTAATTACTACATCTGTGAAATGGGGATTAAATCTGACTCCCTTCTACTTTGATTGTGAGACTCGTGGGGCAGGGACTATGTCCAACACGATTATAGTGCATCTACCCCCAGAGCTTAGTACATCACATGGCTCATAGTAAGAATGTAACAAGAATCACCACATTAGAATCAAGGTCCTCTGATTCTCAGGCCTGTGCTCTTTCCACCAGGCCATGCTACTTCTCTGTTTTTCACCTAATTCACATCTCCTGGAAGAACCAGGTAAAATAGAAATTCCAATAACATGCAGTCAAATACAGTCTTACGCCTAGAGGCCATCTCTCCTTTCCTTATGATTTTATAGACAAAAAGGAAAAAAGAAAAAAAATCTTTCTATTGTGATTCCCCACTCATCCCCAACAATATGTTTCCACTGGTAAGAAATGGACACGGCCCCAATTACAAGAGTCTTTAAACCTCCAAAGGCCAATGCTTTTAGTTTAACTGTTATAATTTTCAGTGTGTTCTTACAGTCAAGAGAGGGTTTTTTCTTTTTCTTTTTTTTTTTTTTGTATAATGGTCTAGAGAAGGTCAGAACATTCAATTACAGTGAAGTCTGGAAAAGCCTCCACAGACAAGCCATCATTACAAGAGTTTTTCCTACAATCCAACTGTCAGGTCTCAACGTGCTGTTTCTACTTTCTGCCACCGAGAGAGAAGGCTCAGCTGGGAAAGTATCGGGTTTCTTTTTCCTAAAGAAAATCTATTTTATTATTATTTTAAAAAGGTTGCCAAACAAACTCAGATAACATCTTCTGGCCCACGGGGGCACTTGGGGCCATGTAATTATGCCTGCCCAAGGGAAAGAATAAATCCTGCTATCAAGTTAAGAACCCTTTTAAATCATTCTGTCTCAAAATTTTAAGTGAGTGCAATTTATAGCCCTGTCTTGAATGAGGTGTCTCATTTCAATGTTTGCAGAACACAAGCATTTGGGGACAAAAAGAAATAGTATCACCCACACACAAAGATTTTCTGTAGAGATGAATTGCTCCCAAGCCTATATGTGGTTGTTGGACTGCCAGGAAATGAAGGTCAAGGGCACTGGGGTCCTGGTCCTCTATGTTTCTCCCCCAAAATGGTAGGATGGATGGGATAGAGATGGGTATATTTTGAACAGAATGAAAGAGAAAGAATGAATAGAGGCCTGGGAGTCAGAGGTTCTAATCCCAGCTCTGCCACTTATCTGCTATGTCACCATGGACAAGTCACTTACCTTCTCTGTGCCACAGTTACCTCATCTGTAAAATGGGAATTAAGGCTGTGAGCCCTATGTGAGGAAGGGACTGTGTCCAACTTGCTTCTCTTATATTTACCCCAGCATTTATTAAAGTGCTTGGCACATAGAAAGCGCTAAAGAGATACCATGAAAAAAAAAACACAAAGAGATGACAATTCCTCCAAGTTTGTTGACTGTCAACCTCAGCTGCCCTGGTCTCTAGCCACTGTCCTCACATAGTGAAGTTAGAAGAGGGTTCTTACCTCCCTTCTTTGAGGGAGAGGAAGAAAAGGGGCATATGGTGTTGTCCAAGGGGCGTCTTCAAGCATCGGAAGGGATTTAAGCAAAAGTGGCTGCTCAGTTGTTCTCTAGGGATGATGAGACCTAACCAAGGGGAAATGATTTAAATTAAAGCAGGAGTGGTTTGGGTTTGATATAAAAAAGAACTTCCTGATTGTCTGGGGGTTAAAACACTGACACAAACAACTGAAGGATGATGTATAATCACAGTCCTTGACATCTTTAAGATGGGAAAATCACACCTGTCTTAGGTCATGCAGTCTTTCACATGTCTGGGCCAGATGATATAATCAGGTCTTTTCCAGCTCTAGGATTCTGTGACTTATCTTTAGTGTGTCTTCAATGGCATCTTTTCCTGAGTGGAAGGATGAGGTGAAAGGTTAGAAATTTACATAAAGACTCCCATTCCCCCTCCTTCCCCCCTCCTACGTCATTCAGTCTTACAAATGGACAGATTGCAACATACACAATAGCAGTGAAATGGGTTCTGGCAAAAATATTCCACCACTAATGATATTCAATTGTTCTAAGAAGACAAAATGGTATGAAGTATAATGAGATGCCAAACACACACAAAAAAACCATGCTGCTCATCTTTAAGCCCTTCTGTTTCTTGAAGTGAAAACTCATTTTAAGAAGATTATGCTGCATATATTATAAAATGGGATGAGATTCCACATTCAGACCCCACTGGAGCCTTGACTGTATTAAAAAAATCAAAACAAACAACCACATTTTGTTCCTACACGAGTACTTTCCTAATAGAACATGTGATGTGGTAGTCATTCCTTTTGATTGTTTTTAATGCAGGGGTGATGCATCACAGGGTCTCCCAACAGAAGATGCTCAGGGAGTTTTCCAGTTATTTTGGACTCTTTACAATCTGGAGCTGGAGAGAGGATCCTGGGAAAAGGTTGCAACTCCACTGTGGGCAGGAACCATGTCTACCTACCCTGTTGTATTGCACTCCCCCAAATGCTTAGTCTGTACATTTGATTAATTGATTAATCTGCTCTGCATTGATTAATTGACTGGTCAAGAAAGCTGGATTATCTAGACTTTTCTGGGGCAGTCATGTTTATCTTCCAGTCTTTAATCTCGCTGTAGGCAGAAAATGTGACTGCTAACTCTGTTGCATTGTACTCTCCCAAGCACTTAGGACAGTGCTCTGAACATAGTAAGTGCTCAATTAATACCATTGATAGACTGATTATCCTGCGGGCATGGGTTTTCCATGCTCAAGGCTGGTTAATGGATGGATTTCTGTGGGAGAATCTGGGGGACCTGAGAGACTAGGGGAGGGGAGGGAACCGCACCCTGAAGTGTGAATGAGGTCAGTGGGGAGTGGCGGGAGGGGGATGATGGTCCTGGACTGGACTGAAAAGCTCAGGGACTGGATAAACTGGCCTCTTCTTGACAGGAGGGTTGTAATAAAGATAATCTGAGGTGTGTGTGTGGACCTGTACTCCTCCACCCCCCAATATGATGGCAAACAAAGGGGTAAGTTGGAAGAGGGCATATTTCCACATGTCTTGAGCAAGTTTAAAGTTGATCTTGGGGGATATGCAGCCTCTTGTGCTATAGCTAACCTTCCCCTGCTCCCATCAATTATCTTCTGGAGAAGCAGTTTACTGTAGTGGATAGAGCCCGGGCCTGGGAGTCAGAAGGTCAAATGTTTGAATCCTGCCTCCGCTGCTTATTTGCTGTGTGACCTTGGGCAAGACACTTCACTTCTCTGGGCCTCAGTTCCCTCATCTGTAAAATGGGGATTTGAGACTGTGAGCCCCACATTGCATAGGAATTGTATCCCACTCAATTTGGTTGCATCCACCCCAGCACTTAGTAGTGTGTTGCACATAGTAAGTGTTTTATTAATACTATTATTATTATTATTATTGTTGTGGTGAGTCCACAACAAGCTGCCTTTTTCAGTGACTGTTTGTGATCTTGTGAACAACAAAGGAGACACTTTGTGAAGGCAATGATGAGCTTTACTTGAGGCAGGTGATTAGGGGTGAAGCATGGAGGGAGGCATGGCTTTCTCTCCCTGTTCTAACAGGTAACAGGCATGGACCAATCAATGACTGCCATTTAAAGCCCCAGCTGTGACCTCTAAGGCAGGTAAAAGGCTGTTGCTTTGAAGGGCAAAGGGGTTAATCTGGGGGGTGGGGGTGAGGGAGTAGAAGTAGCATGGAGTTTCTTGCAGGAAGTGTAGAGGGATGCATCTGCAGCAGAAAGAAGAAGGATTACAGAGTGGGCTCCTATGACTACAGACTGGTACTGGACCCTTGGTGGAGTGAGTAAGTGTGTGTATGAGTTACTTCCTTGCACATTGGTAAGACAAAGTAAAAAACTTTACACACTAACCTTAGTGATGGGAGGTGTGGTTTGAGCTCTACTATGTGTCACTGAGGACCCCCTTCCAGGCCCCCTAGTCCAGGAGTGCCCTGGTTGGTATGAACTGGAGGTTCTTAACAATTACTACCCTTACTCCGCTTCCAAAAATCAGGTTCAGACAACAGTTGCTCAATATGGGCTTGGTACATAGGTCCCCAGGATAATTTTCAGCTGGAAGGATGCAGGAGGTGGTGGATGAACTGGAACCAAAGGAGGGCAATATCTGGTGTCTGGAGCTGAGTTTAGAGTCTGGGAGTCCAGGCTGCTTCCCCCTGCTCCTTCATTTCCTCTCCTTCTCTCTTCCATGTGCTGGTGCTGAGCCAGGGTCTCCCTCCCCTGCACAAAGTGGGGAACCTGAAAACTGCCAGAGAAATGAAATATATCATCAGAAGGAATGGAGGAATGGTAATAGTAATATTGATAATCATAATGGTGTGATTACTATGTGTCAATCATTGTGATAGTTAAAATATGAGCATACAAGGCACAGTGCCTCTCCCACAAGGACCTCACAATTTAAGAGGGAGGGAGAACAGGTATTATTATCCCCATTTTATGGATGAGGAAACTGAGGCACAGAGAAGCAAAAGGACTTTCCCAACATCATGTGGTAGGCAAGTGGTGGATTTGAGATTAAAACCTTGGTCTCCTGACTCCCAGGCCTGTATTAATTGCACTAGGCCACAATGCAGGTTTTGGGACCAAGGATTGCATGTGGGTTGCAGGGCTTTCCTCACTCCCACCCAAGATTTTATGTATGGGGATGGCTTTTTCAGTAAAGTGGTAATGACTTCTTAGAATATATCAAGGGGTGGCCATCTTTGTAGGGTTAGGAGGTGTACAGTTACACTCCCACTGTGCAGTAGAGGGGTATGGATGGGGCCTCCTTCTTAGCCTAGGGCCTGAAACCACAGCTTCTAAAAGCCCCACATTAATCTTAATCCCCATTTTACAGATGAGGTAACAGGCTTCAAGCCCTGTGCTTAGTGTGCAAAACCAGACAGTAATTGACCACCCATTGATACATTTGAAGAAAGAGTCCTTACTAATTTACTGAAATTGTAAGCCCGTCAAACGTCAGGGACTGTCTCTATCTGTTGCCGACTTGTTCATTCCAGGCGCTTAGTACAGTGCTCTGCACATAGTAAGCGCTCAATAAATACTATTGAATGAAATAACCATCACCATGCATAAAATTGGGGGTGGGGGTGTATAGTCCTGTAGCCCTGCTGCCCAGGTGCAATCCCTGCCACCCAAAACCTGCAGCATGTTCTAGTGCAGTGAGTCATGCTGCTTCTTGATAGATGAAAAATACTGTGTGCCTATTTTCAGTGTGATCCTGAATAACTTAGGCATCTCCCTGCCTGGAGACATGGGGCTAGATTGGGAAATATTTCCAAGTCCCTAGCATGTCTAGCACTGTATGATCTTGGGGAGGCCATAAATTCTCCAAGCTGTGAAACTTGGGACACTGGTATAGGGTGTCCTCACTGGAGGATTTGGAATGAATCCTCATTATCTAGCAATAATGGAAGTCTGCCCTTCAAGAAATGGTGAGGTCTTTAGCAGAATCATACAGTGGAATCTCTAAATAGGCAGGTTTGCTAGTGACCAATTGGTTAGTATGGGAGAAGAGTTTTGAGGGGTTCAGTAGAAAGGAGTACCTTAATTCAATAAAAAAAATAAATCCCCAAATGTCCAGGCCAGTGTTTGCATTGGGAATTATGCGAATGTAATCAATCAATCCATGGTATTGGTGCTTACTGTGCTTGAATCAATGTACTAAGCACTTGGGAAAGTTTAATAAAACAGCATAAATAGGCAGGTTCCCTACCCACAACAAATTTACAGTTTAGAATGTAAAATGAACTGAGAGTTCTGTTTCTTTCAGGTGTTTGACAAATGAACCAATCTTCTGGCATTGTGTAAGGATGCTAGTTCACAGTAGGGAAGATGAGTTTTCCCTTACATAGTTGCAGGCCTCAAGTGAACCATGTTGCAAGGTGGGAAAAATTGAAACCTGGGTTTGGAACTACCCCCTCCTTGTGCTGCTGAGATTCAAGAACTGGAGGTACTCAAAATGGGATGCATTAACCTGTTTTTCTTTTTTAAGCTATGAGGCCTAGTTTGCAGCTACAAAAGGATGTTCAGATAAGTCCCTTGATCCTTCCCAAACCAATTCAATTCATTCTCCATGTTCATATCCTGTCCATCTGTCCAAAGTGACACAAAATACATTTCATGGATGCTGAGCAGATGTAAGGACTCCCTGTTAAGGTCTAATGTGGTGTGTGATCAGCAAAGTACACGATAGTATTCATCAAGAAAGGGCATTGGTTTGTGAATGGAGCCAGAGAAAGAACTAGGAGGTCAAAAGCTAAAATGACACATTGGTATCCCAGTCATGATGGTGACATATGTGGGTGAAATGTTTCTCTTGACTAAAAACAATTTTAGTTTTAACTTGAGGGGCAGTGTTGCCTAGTGCATAGCGTGTGACCCTGGGAGTCAGAAGGACCTGAGTTCTAATCCTGATTCTGCAGTTGTCTGCTGTGGAACCTTGGTCAAGTCATTTCATTTCTCTATACCTCCGTTACATGGTCTATAAAATGGGGATTAAGATTGTGAGCCCTGCGTGGGACAGGGAGTATATCCAACCTGTTTAGCTTCTGTATACTCCAGTGTCTGGAACATAGTAGGTGCTTAACAAATACCATAAAAAATCCTTATCCGATACCATTGGATTCATTATTCTGTTTGAAAGACAGGATTATTTCATATCTATGATTTCCTTTCTATCCCTACCCAATGTGTTGAGAGGCAGACTGCTCCATGGTCCTTATCTTCTTAATTCAATGAGGTGAGTGTCTTTCTTCTCCCTATAAACACAGAGCACAATATGCTTGGGTTAATTCAGATTCTAGTTTCTCTTTGAATATGGCAGAACTCTCTACAATATCACTAATCCCAGATCTAAATTACCCTGGAGCAGAGGGGCTCTACAAAAATGATCTCCCTGCAGGTAGGTGATTACTAAACTATTCCAAAGCTATGGATGTTGATACTTTTTGTTTGTTTAATCTTCTGAATGGAAACTCTCAACCTGTTCTAGGTTTTGTCCCATAGAAACCTTTCTTATTGATTCCTCATGCCTCTACCATAGATGGCAAACTCCTTAAGCACCTGGATCTGGACAAGCTCAACTCCTATTACCTAAATTCCAGACTCTGTGTGTTTTCTCCCTACCTCAAATGCCTCCCCAGGTCTTTGGCATTCCAGAGGGATAGAAATTTAAACATGTTTGGAGTGTTTCCCGAGCTCAGTTTAGCAGAATTGAACAGGACTACTGCTGCAGTATTTGGGAAATGCCCTTGAAGAACTTAAAACTCAAGAGGATGGGCCAGGCAGTCACCAGGATCTGGGTTCTAAACCCAGATCTGCCACTAGTCTTCTGCGTGACCTTGGGCAAATCATTTCACTTCTCTGGGCCTCAGTTACATCATCTGGAATTAAAATTGGGTAGTTGCCCTCCTGTAAGGAGGAGGAGAGCAATCACAAGTACTGGACAGATAGGACAGAAGCTAGGATCAACTGCTTGGAGCTCTTCCACCACTCTGGGACAATGGTGAGGCAGAAATGACTGGACAATCTTTCTCATCCCCATTATTCTCTACTTACCACCTCCAGTGAGAAAATGTATCAGGTTAGAACAGGGTGAGTAGAATAAACTTTCCTAAAATTTAGAACATGGCAGATCCTTAGACTTGGGCCAACAACAGGCCTGATGATAAGGAATCTAAGGGCTAGTTGCTCCCAATAGTGGTGAACTGCTGTTTTTGATCAGGTAAATTGATCATTTGTATTTTTGAGCAGTCAGAACACTGTACTAAGCATTTGGGAGAGTATAGTGAAGAACTGTGTTGCTAGAGTTATGTAGTCTTTGTGGTTTGTTTTTATTGAACACATTCTAATATTTCTTTCTCTGTGTCCCTGCCCTCACCTCACCATTTAAAAAGATGATAGTAAGCATGGTATTTGTTAAATGCTTATTATGTGTCATTCATTCAATCATATTCTTTGAGCATTTACCATGTGCAAAGCACTATACTAAACACTTGGGAGAGTTTAATACATCAGACACGTTCTCTGCCCACAGTGAGCTCACAGTCCAGAGCCAAGGACTGTATTAAACGTTGGGGTAGATATGAGATGCTCAGGTTGGACAGAGCCCCTGTTGCACATGGGACTCATTGCCTAAGTAGGAAGGAATAGGATTTTAATTCCCATTTTGCAGGTGTGGAAACTGAGGCACAGGAAAGCTAAATGACTTGCCCAAGGTCACATAGCTGGCAAGTAGTGGACCTGGGATTAGAACCCAGGTCCTCTGATTCCCAGGCCTATGCTATTTCCACCAGTCCACATTGGTTCCATGAGCTAGGGACTAAGAGTGGATCAATATCTTGGTGCGCTTCCCCAAAGTTTACACAGGGTTTGACAAATGTCATGAATAAAACACAACATGGCCTAATGTAGACTCTTCTCTGGAGGGAGGGGGATGACAGCCTTGACAGGCATGTCACCCTTGAGAATGGGAAATAATTTGGAAATGGCCATTTGGTTCTGAAACATGAATTCCTGCTGGGTGGGTGAGATTACCTCCCAAGAAGCCACACCCAACATCTAATTCAGATGATGAAGTGGCAATCTCACCCAATCTTCACCAAATGACATGATCTTTCTCTGTGCCTCATATTAGAATAGCATATAATCAGCAAAACATGATTATATCTGAGCCATTTAGGAAAGTTATGCAATTACCTTGATATTTTTGTACCATTAAATGGGGAAAAAATCCATGCATTTGCTTTTCCTGGATTTTTCTTAGGTTGTTTTTAGCAGTCTGAAAATCAGCTTTCATTTTGACTGCCGCTTAACAGAATTTGATTAAAAAAAGTAAACTAATTACAACGGAAATGCAGCACTGCGAAGCTTTAAGAAAAACACATTATTTTGTTTTAGGGTTCAGTTAATATACATCCATTTATCATCTTTATAAGAGATGTGCAGGTGATGATGAATAGTCTCTGGCTTTGAATCAGGAAATGCAAATTATGCTCTTTCTTTTTTTTTTAATGAATAATGAAGGCTAGTAAATCTTGGATGATGTAACACCATGTCAGCAATGCAACTAGATAAACATTCAGAAATCAAAATGCGCTACCTATTTGGAAGGCAAGGGTGTACCCTCAGACAGATTCCTGTGGGGAGCAGGGTTAAGTGCAAACCAATCAGGAATAAGTTTGAGGGGAACAGGGCGTGCTGTTTTGCAACTTGTATGGGGACCAAATTTTAATATTTTCAGCTGGAATGGACCAAAATTTTCATCCTCCTGGCTTGCAATTGCATGGGCCTGAGACTGATCAATCAATGCTCCAGAATGAAGCAACTTCCTTCCCTCTCCCTACAAGAAACTCTTGTCAGTAGTGGACCTTTTGAGAGAACAAAGGACCAGAAGTGAGGGGACCCTGGTTGTAGTCAGAATGTGAACACTGGCCTGTGCTGTGTTTTTGGGCTTGCCATTTAAGCACTCTGTTCTTCAGTTTTCTCATCTGTCAAATAGCAAGGAATAACTATTTTACTTCCTAGATTGGGAGCCACGTCTGGGATGGAAGCTATGATTCATCCGATTATCTTGTATCAGCTATCCCAGGGCTTGATTATTGTATTTATTAAGAGCTTTTGATGTATCAAGTACTGTTCTATGCTCTGGGGTAGATACAAGTTAATCAGGTTGGACACTGTCTCTGCCATATGGGGCTCACAGACTGAGGAGGGAGTACAGGTATTGAATGTCCATTTTAAAGTGAAGGAAACAGAGGCACAGAGAAGTAAAGTAACTTGCCCAAAGTCACACAGTCTACATGTGGCAGAGCTGAGGTTAGAACCCAGAACTCTGAAGCCTGTGATATTTCCCCTTGGCTACACTTCTCTCTGCTTAACTCAAATGAAGCACTAAATAAATAGTGTAATCATTTAATCCCAGGGAAAAGTTTCTTTCTGACCCTCTGATTATCAGTCAAGGTCGGAAACTGCTGGCCAGCTTCTAGAAGTACACAGGCTCATGGGAGCTTATGAGTCACTCTGCTAGGCCAATAGTAGAAGCTGAGGAGTCCTAACATTAGGGAGAAATAACTAGCAATATTTTCGAGGAACTGGGGTATCTTGGAGAAGCAGCATGACCCTCTGGAAAGCCTTTGGGCCTGGGAGTCAGAGGTCTTGTGTTCTTATTTCCATTCTGCCATTTTGACCGTTGTGCCATCTTGGGCAAATCCTGCACATCATTTTCCTCGTCTGTAAAATGGGATTCAGTACCTTTTCTTCCTTCTCCTTAGACTGTGTAAGCACTGTAAGGAACAGGGACTTGTGTCTGACCTGATTACCTTGTTTCTGTGGTATCGCTTTGACCCAAACAGAACTCCAGGTGTTTCTAATATCTGCCCAGCAATGGAAGAAATTTTGTGGGAAGAATTTTGGTGTTCTGGGCTTCAGGGTCATACTGTGGCAAGGGAGTGGCACTTGGGGTGGTACTTGGTATGGACCTGCCCCTGCCATTTCCCACCCTACTCCACCAGAACAACATGTCCATAGTTCTACAGAAGTAACTGTACTGCAGAACTGGTTCATCATCTTCAGCTCTCAGGAGGTTTCCCTGTCAAACAGAATTACCTTAACATGGGCTTTAAAACACTAGATCACCTTTCCCGCTCCTACCTCACCTCACTCCTCTCCCACCACAACCCAGCCTTCACTCTTCTAATGGGAACCTTCTCACTGTACCTCCATCTCGTCTATCTCGCCGTCAACCTCTCAACCTCATTTTGCCTCTGTCCTGGAATGCCCTCCCTCTTCGTACCTGACAGAAAAATTACTCTCCTCACCTTCAAAGTCTTACTGAAGGCAATTCTTTACCGTAAGGCCTTCCCTGACTAACCCCTCCTTTCTCCTTCTTCTACTCCCTTCTGTGCCACTTTGATTTGCTCCCTTTATTCACCTTTCCCTCAGGTCCACAGCACTTTCATACATATCCATAATGTATATATTTACACGAATGCCTGTGCCTCCTTTTAAACTGTGAGCTCATTGTGGATAGGGAATGTTGTATTGTCCTCATCCAAGTGTTTAGTATAGTGCTCTGTACACAGTAAGGACTCTATCAATGTGATTGAGGGATTGATTGATGGATGGGATATTAAAGCCAGCCTACAGGTGAACGCTGCACCTTCCAGACTATTTCTGCTACTACTATTACTACTACTAATAATAATAATTGTTAAGCACTTAGGTGCCATGCACTGTACAGAGTGCATATTGCACTCTCCCAAGCACTTAGTACAGTGCTTTTTATGCAGTAAGCGCCCAATAAATTTGATTAATAATACTAAGTGCTGAGATAAGTGAGATAATCAGGTTGGACACAGTCCCCGTCCCATCTGTGGCTCATAGGAGTGAGAGCAGATATTGGAGAATGGATAGTGTCTGTCATTTATAGCCAAGACTTGGATAAAGGAAACAAGAATTTTGAGCATACAATCTTGGCTGCGTCAAATTTTCTATCGATTACTCTCCTTCCTACAATTCTCTTTCCTTTTAGAAAATCAATCAATCAGTTGTATTTATTGAAAGTCATGTTGTCTAGTAGAAAAAGCATGGGCCTGGGTGTCAGAAGGATTGCTGTGTAACCTTGGACAAGTAAATTCACTTTTCTGGGCCTCAGTTACTTCAACTGTAAAATGGGGATAAAGACTGGGAGCCCCATCTGGGACAAGGACTGTGACCCACTCGATTTGCTTGTATTCATCCCAGCGCTTAATACAGTTCTTGGCAATAGTAAGTGCTTAATAAATGCCACAGCTATTATTATTTCCTCAGAAGATAAGAGCCTTTTCAGGAGTTCCAATACTGAACAGAAATCAGCTCCTGGAATTGTGTTTATGGACTTTATTTCTGAAACGATCTGAGTGATTGGGGTTGAATTGGGTAGCTGTGGGGTAAGAATCTGACAGAGATGGTTTTCAGAGATGACTGTAGAGGTAGTTTACCAATTTATATTCAGGAACATGTAACTTGCAGGAATAAATGTTTTCAGTGCTCAGTTGAAGTAACCAAGCAATATCTACAGACATTAACTTTAATGGTGCAGAAAGTAGAGTAAATTCACGTTAATTTCAATGCTTTTGCAATATTTACATTAACAAGCATACAGAAAGTTTAAATTGTTTGCCTGCATTCCCTAAATTAATATAAAAATCACAATTTACCCCACATTTAGGGAGTTTTTATAGGTTAAGAAATTATCCATATATACCAACCCTGGAAAACATTATGTTTAAATCATTAGTTCCCATACACAGTATAAAGCATGTCAATTTCATTTTCCTACCATGATTTCACACATATCCTGTTTCCTTTTTAGGAAATCATCCCCAAATCATTCTGCTTACCATTCCACACTAAAAGTATCTGCATAGAGTGTTTTGCTTTCATTAACTCTTATTTATTCTCATCTTTCTCCCTTTTTTGGAACTTTCATGAAGATAATGTCAGTTTGTTGAAGCTGAGGTGAAGAAGATTGGCTTTAAAAATAAATTAAGGAAAGGAAAACATGAGATGCTGTCACTTTAAAATGAAGTCCATATCCCCCATCATTTTATCGTCTGGACACAATCTTATTTTTATTGTGCGAATCACAGTTCATTGGTTAGCAGATGCTGGGCCAGGAAGCTAGCTGGTCAGTTAATAGACTCCCCACTGCTAAAATTAACTAATAGTAAAAGGAATAACCAGAGGACCTCATGCCCTGTTTTAATAGTCAGTAGTAATTTGGAAATTATTTCCTGTCTCTCTTTCAAGTAAGTCTCCGCAGTGGCTTTTCACTCTCCCTCCTGGGATACTATCAGTGAAGCTCTATAGTGAACCCAGCTTCCAAAATGGCTGTTCAAATCCATTTGGAGAGATGGAGGAAGATCCTTAATGTATTGCCTGGAAGCTGAAATGTGGCACTTCTGCTTCTTGAAAAGAGTCATCGTTTCTATGAGGTAGGTTGCAAATCAAAAGGAAAAGTTGGTGGATACAGTTGAAAGCTTGGGGAAGCAGAAATAGAGCCAGAATCAATCGATAGCTCAATCAGTCGATATTTATTGAGCCCCTAACTGAGGACTATGCACTGTTACTAAGCACTGAGGATAGTACAACAATAGCAAGATAGCTTCTATGCTTCAGGGAGCTCACATTTCAATTTGAATCTGGATGCAGGCAATAATTTTTGACAGATAGTGAATGGGAAGAATAGGAAAATGCAAGAGAGGTTGAGAAGGTGGCATCATCAGGATGTCCTTGGAGATGACCACACATCTAGGTTAAATTTCTTTACTAGGGATTCATCTAAAGAAGCTTAATTTTTGACCAGTGTTCATTTTCCTTTTCAAACTTGGAGATTCCAGCTCTGAAAGTAGCATAGACCATATGGGGGTAACCTTCTGAGAGGTGGTGAGGTCAGACTGTCTTTGGACTGTTTTTAAATTATTTATATGAGTCTGTTCCCCGAGTATAATTGGCTATTATTTTTATGCATGGATCTGTATCCTGCACTTGGATCTGTACCCTCTGGGCACATGGTATTCACACCTTTGAGCGCGTGGTATTCACATGGCTTCATCTATCATCTCTATGCAGATGACACACAAATCTACACCTCTGCCCCTTTCTCTCCCCCTCCCTTCAGGCTCGTATCTCCTCCTGCCTCCAGGACATCTCTACCTGGATGTCTGCCCGCCACCTAAAACTCAACATGTCCAAAACTGAGCTCCTTATCTTCCCCCCCCCCCAAGCCCTGTCCTCTTCCTGACTTCCCTATAATAATAATAATAATGTTGGTATTTGTTAAGTGCTTACTATGTGCCGAGCACTGTTCTAAGCGCTGGGGTAGACACATGGGAATCAGGTTGTCCCACGTGGGGCTCACAGTCTTAATCCCCATTTTACAGACGAGGGACCTGAAGCACAGAGAAGTTAAGTGACTTGCCCACAGTCACACAGCTGACAAGTGGCAGAGCTGGGATTCGAACTCATGAGCCCTGACTCCAAAGCCCGTGCTCTTTCCACTGAGCCACGTGTCATGCATTTAGTTTGGAAATGAAAAGGGCCTCGTGAGCTTCGCCTCTTGGCCCCCGACTCGGTGCGGGGGAAGGCCAGGGGCCGGGCCCGAGCCGGCGGGCGAGTGACGTGGATGGTACGACCAACCTTCCCGGCTCTCAAGCCCGCAAACTTGGTGTCATCTTTGACTTGGCTCTCTCATTCACCCCACACATCCAATCCGTCACCAAGACCTGCCGGTCTCACCTTTATAATATCGCCAAGAACCGCCCTTTCCTCTCCACCCAAACAGCTATCTTACTGGTACAGGCTCTCATAATATCCCGGCTGGATTATTGTGTCAGCCTTCTCTCCGATCTCCCTTACTCCTGTCTCTCCCCGCTCCAGTCTATTCTTCATTCCGCCGCCAAGCTCATCTTCCTGCAGAAACGCTCTGGACTTGTCACTCCCCTTCTTAAAAACCTCCAGTGGTTACCTGTTGACCTCCGCACAAAACAAAAACTTCTCACTCTAGGCTACTAGGCTCTCCATCACCTTGCCCCCTCCTACCTCTCCCCCCTTCTCTCCTTCTACTGCCCACCCCACATGCTCTGCTCCTCTGCCGCCCACCTCCTCACCATCCCCCGTTCTCGCCTATCCCGCTGTCAACCCTGGGCCATGTCCTCCCGCTGTCCTGGAATACCCTGCCCCCTCACCTCTGCCAAACTAATTCTCTTCTCCTTTTCAAAGCCCTACTGAGAGCTCACCTCCTCCAAGAGACCTTCCCAGACTGAGCTTCCCCTTTCCCCTATGCTCCCTCTGCCGCCCCTCTACCCCCACTTCACCTCCCCTCAGCTAAGCCCCCTTTTCCCTCCTTTCCCTCTGCTCCTCCCCCTCTACTCCTCTCCTTCTCCTCCTCCCCTCAGCACTGTGCTCATCTGCTCATTTGTATATATATTTTTATTACCCTATTTATTTTGTTAATGAGATGTACATCACCTAGATTCTATTTATTGCTATTGCTTTAATGAGATGTACATCCCCTTGATTCTATTTATTGATATTGTCTTTGTCTGTCTCCCCTGATTAAGCTGTAAGCCCATCAATGGGCAGGGACTGTCTCTGTTGCTGATTTGTACATTCCAAGAGCTTAGTACAGTGCTCTGCACCTAGTAAGTGCTCAATAAATACTATTGAATGAATGAACACCTCCCTAAGACACAGATTTATATATACATAGCCATAACTAGTTTTTGTATTAATGCCTGTCTCCCCCTCTAGATTGTAAGCTCAGTGGGGACAGGGAACGAATCTTCCACCCTGTTGTACTCTCCCAAGGGCTTAGTAAAGTGATCTTTACATAGTAAGCCTTAATAAATACCATTAATTGATTTACTGATTAATGAATGAAAAACCTTCAATTTAGAAATTCTTCTTGCATCTTTGTATAACTGATTTAATTAGCTGAGTCAGACTATATCATTGGAGCAGGCAAGGGGATAAGAAATAGGGAAGAAACTTCTATGGAGTAGATTTCTAAATAGTTGTATGCCAGTGTGTGTGTGTGTGTGTGTGTGTGTCTGTGTGCATGCACATATAAAACTGTCCTAGTTCATTCATTAAATCACATTTATTGAGCATTTACTGTGTACAGAGCACTGTACTAAGTGCTTGGAAAGTACAATTCAGCAACAGAGACAATCCCTACTCAACAACGGGCTCATAGTCTAGATGACACCAATGACATGAGATTGTATCCGTGTGTGCAGGTGTCAAGACTAATGCAGGATAGACAATCTCGATTTAAAGTATCCCAATAGAACAGGGCTTGACACCTAGTGAGTTCTTAAAAATGTCATTATTATTATTATTGTTTAGGAAAAAAAAACCCAGCTAAAAGCAAAACCATTTCTACTTGACTGACACAAGTTATTAAGAGAGCAGTGTTCATTTTTCTAATCCTGAATTATTGGTTGCCACCACACTTTAAGTACCATGCTCATTCTCTAGTTCCAGAAAATCTCAGATTCTTCCTGCATCCCTAATAGAGACTCAATGCAGATTTTTTTTTTTTCTGAGAAGAAAGATGGCAAAGGGCCCATGTCCATGTGCCAAGTGAAGGAAAGACAGAACCATTGCTAATCCAGTTAGACTGTAAACTTCATAAGGGGCAGGATCACTTCTATTTTTGTACATTTTCCAGTCCCTAGCCCATTGCTGTGGAGATGGAAGGCACTTAGTCAATTCTGTGGGTTCTGACAGTGTTTACCCATTCCGTCAAAGAAGTGCTAAGTTTGTACCCTTTGACTTTCATGTGTAGAGGTTCTTGGATGCATGGCCTATCGGAAAGAGCACAGAAAGTCCAGAATTCTAATCCCTGCTCAGTAATTTGCCTGTGATATAATCTAAAACAAGTCATGTAATTTTCCTGGGCCTCAGGTTTCCTCATCTGCAAAACTGGGTTTAAGTACCTGTTTTCTCCCTGTAAGACTGTGAAGACTGTGTGTGACTGAAACCGTGTCTGATATAATAGTAATTTATCTACCCCAACACTTAGCATATTTCTTGAAACACTAAGCATTTTATGAATTCTCTCCCTCCAAACTGCAAGCCTGTTATAGGCAGGGAATGTGTCTGCTGATTCTGTTGCATTGTACTCTCCCAAACACTTAGCACAGTGCTCCATACATAGTAAGCACTCAGTAAATACAATTGATTGATTATTTTAGATTTCCCCACCCAGGAGGCACTTCTCAAATTAGAAATTAGATGGTGGCAGAGAAAAGTATTGGAATTTTGGAAATGAGACTCTGATTGTCAAATGGAATCCAATACAACCCAATTCATTCCTTCTCTGAATAACATCCATATGCAATTTGCAGTTTGATATCTTGCCTGGAGATTAAAGTCCCCAGGAAATATATTCACGGATGACAGCAAAAATCAGGAAACCTTGGGGCATGTCTACACATGGACATGATTGTTCAAATAAATCTCTTCCAAGAGCTGAGTATAGTGTTCTGCACACAGTGAGCACTTAATAAATACCATTCATTGATTCATCGGATGAGAAACACCCTATTAGCTTTTTAAGGGACTTCATTTATTTTTCCTCAAGCTTTGGTCTTTATATCCACTTGCCACCCACCCTATAAAACTGTAAAAGCAATTTTAATGAGCCACTGAACCTAAATCAAATCTGGAATGACCACTCCCTTGTTGAGATGACAACTTTATTTTTGGGCAGGGGGGAAGGAAAACATTAACCTGTGAGATTTAAAATTAGGTACTCTTTTTTTTTTTAAGAAAATATTAATTTCCCTCTCAATGTCAACCTATGATTATAAACCTCTGTAGTTTTCCTTAAAGAAATTCCCCAGTGGGCGGGTGGGAAGGGAAGGCGAGGAGCAGGTTAGTCATGTTATTTTAATTTGAAAAGGAAACTAGCTTCTTCAAGTGGTTAACTTTAATGATTCCCCCCCCAGATGTTGGCAGAACAGTGGCCCAAATGTGCCTTTGAGAATGTCCCTGTCATGAGTTAGCATTTTCCACCTTGTTGAGTTTTTCTCGGCCAATCGCATTACAGCAGGTTTGTCGATACTGAATTTCATTTGGGGCATAACTGCTCAAAGGCTCAGCACATCCTGTTGAATTTTCCTTGCTTCTTAAGTCTGAGTACTTCTCTCTAGCCTTGTGTTGTCAGCAAAATGTAACACATTTACCATCGGTCACTCCATCGGGTACAATTACATGGAGGAGAGCGGACCAGGGTGGGGTTGCTAACAAGGAAAGCAGGTTGCTCTCTCGTGGTTCTCCAATCCTGAATTTGTATCAGAGTTGTTAAATTGATTCAGATTCAATTGACACGGTGCTCTACTAGGTATCACAAAGTTATTATAAATCTATGAACTCTTCTTGCATTTAATGCCTTCAAAGGACTTAAACATAAAGCCAAAGGAACTTCTTGGGTAGGGGCAGGGATGCAGGAAAGAAACTGGCTGCAGTGGTAAGGGTAGGGATGGTGGCCAGGGAGGTGAGGGGGAAGACAGGTTCACATTCCAGAAGAGCACCTGTTTTTATGAATTGCTGGGGTTCTGTCCCAATTTCCAAGACGAGCTCATACATTTAATGGAAAAAAGAAGCTTTCCCCTAGAAAACAGCTATAACAAATCAATAAATAATATTTGAGTTCTTACTGTGTTAGGAGCATGGTAACTAAGCTCTTGGTAGAGTATCAATCCATCAGTCGATGATTTATTAAGTGCTTAGTGTTTGCAAGGTCACAGTACTAAGTGTTAGGAGAGTATCAGTCAATCACTGGTATTTACTGAATGCTGGATGAAGAGAAAAGTATTAAGCTCTTGGGAGAGTACAGTGCAATATAGTTTGTAGACATATCCCCTACCCTCAAGGATAGGACATGTTGAAACTAACCAACTTCATTCAAAACCAGATTCCCTTACTTACGTGGAGGAAAATTAATCTCTCCTGCTTCTGGATCATTATGCTTACAGTTCCCCTTGCTAGAATGGCTTTCTCCATTAAGCTTTTTAAAACAATATCCTTTCCACTAGAAAACACCTACCAAAAGGCCACCCCCTCCTGGAAGCCTTCCCTTGACAGCCCTTTTTGGTTCCAATTGATTTCTCTCTCCAAGGTAACTGTCGGGTGCCCTCCTCCTCACGATACATTTTCCTGTCCTTTTTTGTGTATACTTGTACAATTTCTCTAGGATGAATTTACATTTCTGAGCCTTAGATTTTACAAATATAATGACCCTGGTGGGGAGTCACATATAAATATGTTTGCATGAGTGTGTGTGTGTGTGTTTGGGAGAGGGGGGGTGTGCATGCCCTATTTCCCTATTTAGACAGTTTTCTCCTTTTTATTTTTTTCAATCACCCTCCCTCCCCCCTGCCCACATTTCTAGTAAAACTAGGGTGGACTGAGACTTGAGGGTTTCAATCAATCAATAAATGGTATTTTTTGAGCACTTAGTTTGTGCAGAGCACTGTTCTAAGTGCTCGGGAGAGTCCAATACCACAGACCCGTCTCTATTAATTACTTGGTGTGTGTGATCTTAGTCCTCTCTATAAAACATGCCCTGGACACTTTCTGGCTCATTGGGGTTTTGAGCCCAAAGCTGTGGTAAATGAAAAACTCTATTAATCTCAAAATTAATCTGACCAACTGGTCTTCTGGATCTCCTCAGGGCCTCTGTTATTTCTCAGTTGGAGCTGACCTGGCTGGGCGGGCCTGGGGGCTTCTGCAAAGGGACCTATCTGTGCCCCGAGGTCTGCAATCATCATGCTGTGTCCAGTGGAGAAGCCCTAGCCCTGACCAGCCAGAGCCTGGCCAGGGAGGCAGGACCGGGGAATTTAAAACCCAGCCTTCCCACAGAGGGCGTGACTTGGGGTGAGGGTCTCAGGCTGGGTCTGAGTTCCCTCATTTGCAAAGGCAGCCTGATTGAACTCACCAGGTTGTTGGGGGGAATAATTAATGATGATGAAGCACCCTGCAAATGGACAGTGCTGAACACAGATTTAATATTAATAAAATGCCTTGCCTACAGGTCTCTAGGCGAAATAAATAATGATAGCAATTCAAAATAATATGCTAACAAAACTTATTAACCCCAAGCTCCCCTTGACTTTACTTATTTGATGATGTTGGTATTTGTTAAGCACTTACTATGTGCAGAGCACTGTTCTAAGTGCTGGAGTAGACACAGGGGAATCAGGTTATCCCACGTGAGGCTCGCAGTCTTAATCCCCATTTTACAGATGAGGTAACTGAGGCACAGAGAAGTTAAGTGACTTGCCCACAGTCACACAGATGACAAGTGGCAGATCCGGGATTTGAACCCATGACATCTGACTCCAAAGCCCATGCTCTTTATTTAGACAGGTGAACTTTCCCACAAATGGGCAAGTCTTGACTTCTGAAATGATTCCATCGGGACTTCTCATCTGTCACGACTTTCCTCTGGATAGTGCATATATAAGCCCAATTTTGAACCAGGTAGTACAGTTTTTTAATGGTATTTGTTAAGCATCTTTTATATACCAGTTAGTGTATAAAGCTCTGGGGTAGATAGAGTATAATCAAGTTGTACCCAATCCATGTCACACATGGGGCGCACAGTTTTAATCCCCATTTTACAGATGAGGTAAGTGAGGCCCAGATAATTTAAGGGACTTGCCCAAGGTTACACAGGAGAAAAGTTGCAGAGCTGGGATTAGAACCCAGATCCCCTGACTCTCAGGCCTGGGCTGTTTCCACTAGTCCACACTACTTCCTCAGTTTTATTAAGTTGGTCTGTCCCCTGTCTAGTAGATATATGGCATCAGGTACCTCTATGTCTGGAATTTTTATTTTAAGGACCTTATTTCCCTCTGCCTTAGCTCTTGAAACTAAGCTCAAGAGGTTAGAGGCGCATCCATGTTCACAGGGATCTGGGAGGGGCAAATGTAGCTCTGGAGCAATAATTGGGGGAGGGGAGGGAGTGAAGATTGGAAGGGTCACAAGTCCTTCTGGAGAAACACTCTGATGGACTATTTTAGAGTGTTCCATAGGACATGGCTGTGTTGCTCTGTAATCTGGACAGAATGCAGGAAAAGCATATAAAAATAATAATAGCAATAGTACTTGCTAAATGCTTACTATGTGCCAAGCACTGTTCTAAGCACTGAGGAAGATACAAGTTAATCAGGTTGGACACAATCCCAGTCCAACATGGGGCTCACACTCTTAATCCCCATTTTACAGATGAGGTAACTGAGGCCCAGAGAAATTAAGAGACTTGCCCAAAGTCACACAGCAGACGTGGTGGAGTCAGGATTAGAACGCAGAACCTTCTGACTCCTATCCCCCTGCTTTTGGGTGTCAGCAGTAGCTACCCTTCCTCCAGTCTAGCCCAGGATCAACTACTCTTAAAGATTTTGCCATCTACCCTGGCTCAAGCCCTCCTTCCAGCTTGGAACTGCCACCCCTTTCACAGCAGCATGACATAGTGGATAGAGTTAGGGCCTGAGAGTCAGAAGGTCATCAGTTCTAATCCCAGCTCTGCCACTTGTCTGCTTTGTGGCCTTGGACCAGTCACTTCAAATGGAACAAGTACTGTATCCAACCCCATACGCTTGTATCCACCACAGTGCCTGGCACATAGTAAGCACTTAACAAATACTACAATTATTATCATTACTATTACTATTATTATCACCTGGCAGACCACTGCTCTCCCCATTTTTAAAGCCCTTCTGAAATCACATCTTCTCCAGGAAGCCTTTCCTGACTTAACACTTATTTCTCCTCCCTATTTTCCCATTTACTCCATCACCTAGTCTTCATTTCAAAAAGCACTTGGGTTGTCACACCATCTCTTCCTTAAACACAACTAATCTTGAAATTATTTTCCTTTCCTTTATCTGTAATTTACTTTAGTTCCCATCTCTCCATTTAGATGCTAAGGTCATTAAGGGCAGGGATCATGTCTCAACTCTATTTTACTCTCCTAAAAGCTTAGTACAGTGATCTGCACAAAATAAGCTTTCAAAAAGTGCTAATCAATAACTACTATTGATTAATTGATCTTATTGAGGGGAGGATTTTATCTACCAATTCTGTTTTATTGTACAATTTCAAGCACTTAGTATAGTGTTCTGAACACAGTGTATGCTCAATAAGTGCCACTGATTGAACAAATGATTAGGTTTCCCCACCCTTATTATGCATGGTCTAGTGGATAGAGCATGGTCCTGGGAGTCAGAAGGTCAATGGGTTCTAATTCCAGCTCTGCCACTAATCTGCTTTGTGACCTCGGGCAAATCACTTCACTTGTCTGTGCCCTAGTTATCTGGGAAATGGGGATTGAGACAGAGAGTCTTATGTGGAACAGGGACTGTGTCCAACCCGATTTGCTTGTAACCATCTCAGTGCTTAGTACAGTGCCAGCATATAGTAAATGCTTAACAAATACCTCAATTATTATTATTATTAGAATTGAATCAGAAATCCTTCCCATTAGTCCTGTTTCCAAATAATTTCTGATTAGATGGGTTGAAGAGTTAGCGTGGCTCAGTGGAAAGAGCACAGGCTTTGGAGTCAGGGCTCATGAGTTCGAATCCCAGCTCTGCCACTTGTCGGCTGTGTGACTGTGGGCAAGTCACTTAACTTCTCTGTGCCTCAGTTCCCTCATCTGTAAAATGGGGATTAAGACTGTGAGCCCCATGTGGGACAACCTGATTCCCCTATGTCTACCCCAGCGCTTAGAACAGTGCTCAGCACATAGTAAGCGCTTAACAAATACCAACATCTATCTAAAGAGAGCATGTTTTGATATTTCACTGTTGTTGTCCTTTTCCATACAACCCCAGGCTGATCATATTATTATTTTTGAAGTCCTGGACACCCTAATACCATTCCCTGCTTGTGAGATTTTCCCTTCCTTTATGGTGTGTATATAAGCAAAGAAAGGTGATGTGAGGAAGGAGGTAGAAAGGAAGATGACTAAACTACAAATCCCAGAATGTTGAGGGACCCAAACATGTTAGGTCCTGACTGGGCTCCAACGAAGCAGCATGGCTGGAGAAGCAGCGTGGCTCAGTGGAAAGAGCACGGGCTTTGGAGTCAGGGCTCATGAGTTCGAATCCCAGCTCTGCCACTTGTCGGCTGTGTGACTGTGGGCAAGTCACTTAACTTCTCTATGCCTCAGTTCCCTCATCTGTAAAATGGGGATTAAGACTGTGAGCCCCACGTGGGACAACCTGATTCCTCTATGTCTACCCCAGCGCTTAGAACAGTGCTTGGCACATAGTAAGCGCTTAACAAATACCAACATTATTATCATAGATGACAGACAAAGTTGTTGAATGACCAATCCCATATGGCTATTGGTTCAAAGTAGGCTGACCAGCTTGGCTGGGGTGATTTTGATTTCATTACATTTGTATTTTTTTTTTAATAATTCATCAATCAGTCAATGATTATCTTATTGAGCACTTAGTCTGTCCAGTAAAGGCTTGGGAAAATTCCATGTAACTGAGTTGATAAACAAGATGTTTGCCTACAGGGAGCTTACAATGTATGGGGGGAGATTATAGTCCACTTGGGCAGCCTTCAAAAATCCAGCAAAAGTAAGATGTATGGTCAATCCATAGTGATAGTTTGAGGACTAGGGACCATCAAGATTCATACCAAGTAAAAAGTCTCCGAGTCTGTTATTGTGCCCAGCTGTCTATGAGTTTGTTACTCTTGGATCTACTAGAAAATGCATATCCTGTTTCCCAGGTTGTTTCTCCACACTATCCTCTACCAACCATATTCGACAGCAAAGAGGAGGTTGAGGTAATCAGCCATAAGATCCTGGAGCACAGTCTGGTCCTCTGCTTTGAGGCCATGTTCACAGCAACACCACTGAACTGAAAGGGATGACAGCAAGACAATCAAACAACTATCACATGGTGAACTGAAAGGAGCAGCACATTCACCAGGAAAGCTGGATATATGATTTCAAAACACAATGAAGTACAACCTCAAGCGATATGACATTTCAGTGGACTGTCAGGATAGACTAACCCAGAGGCAACAATCAAAAATAAGGTTGCTCATGATGGGGAGGCTACTCAAAGCAGCATTCTAAGAGACAGGCTGGAAAAAGAGCCCTTATAATATGAAGAAAACATATCAGAGAAGGAAGGAATAATAGTAATAATAATGTTGGTATTTGTTAAGCACTTACTATGTGGATAACACTGTTCTAAGCGCTGGGCTAGATACAGGGTAATCAGGTTGTCCCATGTAAGGCTCACAGTCTTAATCCCCATTTAACAGATGAGGGAACTGAGGCACAGAGAAGTTAAGTAACTTGACCACAGTCACACAGCTGACAAGTGGCAGAGCCAGGATTCGATCCCTTGACCTCTAACTCCCAAGCCTGTGATCTTTCCTATGAGCCACGCTCCTTCTTTACTTCAACTAGTCCAAGCAAATAATGACGAAGGAATGGTCTCTACATCAGTTTTTTTTTTAGTAGTTCCATCTTCAAAATGATGATCTCCTGTCACTCTATCTCCTCTCTGCTTCTGACTTGGTGTGTCTCCTCTCTTTCTATCTCCCCCCTTTTTATGGCTTTATCTCTCTCTGCCTCTTTCCATCTATTTCTCCTCTCTGTGTGTCTTTCTGCCCCCTTCTCTCATCCTCTGACTTTTCAAGGTTGGACACAGCCCCTGTCCCACTGGGTGGTGGGGAAGCACTGTCTAAGTGGTTGGTTGAAACAGATCACACCAAGGTCCAGCTCCCCGAACCTTCTCACAAAAGTCTGGAATTAGGAGAATCGACTAGGCCTGCTGTGGGGAGGCAACATTCCTTTGCCAGCTGTTTCCAGTGTTCACTGTCAAAGACTACCACCCACCCTGAAAATCCAGTCTGCTTACAAACATGGCCAAGCCACTGTAGGGAAACCAGCTTTCTCTACCTTTCTTCTTTCACCTTTCTCTTACTCCTCCCAACTTCCTCCCTCTTGCTTATCAATCCTAGTGCTCTGCCTCTGCTCCCTAAGATCATGCTTCCATCTGAGTGTTTTTAACAGACATTATAACTTCTGTCATATGAGAAGTTAAAGGACCCCAGGAATTAGCCCAAGGAAACCAAATGCCAGTGATCTGTGCAGTGAAGCACAAATGGTGCTTCTGAACCAGAGAGAGGCATTGAAAAGGGTGGGACGGTCTGGGAGTAGATGTGCATTAAGGGGGTGGTCAGGGAGTAGATGGAGATGGTAGGGAGGATGGTGTGAAGTGAGGAAGAGAGATGTAGCAGTATTTGTAATTTTAAATTACAGGCCCACAAATGCAAAACAGGAAGGGGACAGAATTCTAACTAGGCTGGTAGATAGCATCAGCTCATTTGCGGTTCCATTACTGCCTACCCTGGTTTGCTTTCTTTCTCCAAGCATGCATACACTCGCTCTTTTGTGCTCTCTCTCTCTCTAGCTCTCTCTCTCTCTCTTCCTCGCACACACACACACACACACACACAAAAGCACAAACACACACGATGTGATCTATGAGCTTTTCTGCATGACAGGAAGTAAATTAAATAAACATAACTCAGCCTTTAAGAGAGTGAGCACAGTACAAAAATTTGTGTCATTTGCAAGGATCCACCACTGAATCTGCAACCTACTCCCCCAAAGATATGCTTTTGGAAAGGAGGGGGATAGAAGGGGGCCAAGAAAAAAGAGGGATAGTATCAGTTGGGAGGTGGGTGGGCAGGAAGACTCATATCCACTTTCTTGATAGTCTTTCTTCTGTGATTCTTAGGTCACAGCAGACGCTTGGTGACTGCCAAAGGTTTGAGAACTCTTTCTCCGTTTGGAAACGATTGAGGTCTGATTGCTCTTGTCTCCCATATGAGGAGTCAAAAAGCATCAGCCCGATAATATTGAGGTTGAGTGACAACTCCTCGCAGGTGTCGAGCTCAGTTCATTGGGAAAGAGATGAATACATTGGACCTGAGGAATGAGAACAGTAACACTGGCTTACCTGATTGGATTTGATAGCTCTTAATGAGAAACCAAGCCTAACTGGCAAAAAAAAGCAATGAGATTTTGAGGCTAGGTTGAAGCGTAGCATTAGTCCAACAGGACTGAAATTAATGTTGAACCTTCATGGCAGGCACTGGAGAACTTTATTTACCTGTGTCTTTAAGCAAATCTACTGCAAGACATTTTCCCATAGGAGAGAAGGATCGGGCTACAGAGAAGGATTTGGGACATCCATATGTTATTCATTTCAGGATAACAAATATGGTCCAGGAGGAAAAGGGACAATCTCATCCTTTTCAGGTGATATGTAAATTCAAGATGCATATTGATTTCCATGTATAATTTAGGAACCACAAGGCACTCTAAATAAACGCTAACATTCAGCCCCTGCAAATGGAAGAACTTCATTGGCCTTTGTTGGTACTTTGTGGCACATCTCTCTGTGATTTGCAATACAAATAGGAGCAGTTCTGAAAACATCCATAGTCTAAAGAGTAGGACCATTGTAAGAAGTAGTGCTACAATTTAACTTCCAGCAGGAGAGTTAATTGTGAGTCCCTTTCTAGGCAGGGACTAATAATAAAAATAGTATCTGCTCTGTGTTCAAGCTGCATTTGTAGAGCGCTCCTGCTGGAACCCAGACACCAGGCTGAACTTTTCCATCTTAAATTTCATTCTCACCTGCTTGAATTTTGCTCTCTCCTTTGCCCAGGAACTATACTTTTTCAACTTTACTCACCTCCATACCATTGCCTGCTAGAGCTGTTTCAGACTTCATATCCCCCCTCAAGCTCCCTATCTCGCAACCCTTCTCATCCCTTTCCTCTAACGGCCTGGCCACATATTTTATTAATAAAATTGAAGCCATTAGATATGACCTCCCCAATATCCTGCTTTTCTCTAGTTCCTCTCTTCTCCTGTCTCTTCTCCTCCTCTCCCATTTTTACAGCAATATCTCAAGAAGAGATCTCCCACTTCCTCTCAAAATCCCCCTCACCTGTGCCTCTGACCCCATTCCTTTGCATCTTATCAATTTACCTGCCCTTCCATTCTTCCCTCCCTAACACAGTCTTTAACTGCTCCCTTTGCAGTCAATGGTTTCTTCCCTCCACTTCAAAATTCTTATACATCTCTTAAGAGAAGCAGTGTGGTTCAGTGGCAAGAGCCTGGGCTTAGGAGTCAGAGGGCATGGGTTCTAATCCCGGCTCTGCCACCTGGTAGCTGTGTGACTTTGGGCAAGTCCCTTAACTTCTTGGTCCCTCAGTTCCCTCATCTGTAAAATGGGGATGAAGACTGTGAGCCTCACATGGGACAAACTGATTGTCCTATATAATAATGTTGGTATTTGTTAAGCACTTACTATGTGCAGAGCACTGTTCTAAGCGCTAGGGTTGATACAGGGTAATCAGGTTGTCCCACGTGAGGCTCACAGTTAATCCCCATTTTACAGATGAGGTAACTGAGGCACAGAGAAGTTAAGTGACTTGCCCACAGTCATACAGCTGAGAAGTGGCAGAGCCGGGATTTGAAACGATGACCTCTGACTCCCAAGCCCACACTCTTTCCACTGTGCCACACTGCTTCTCTAATCTACCCCAGGACTCAGAACAGTGCTCAGCACATAGTAAACGTTTAACGAATACCAACATTATCATTATGATTATTATTATTACCTTGTATCTACCCCAGTGCTTAGAACAGTGCTTGGCACATAGTAAGTGCTTAACAAATACCAACATTATTATTATTATTAACCTAAAACAAAAACAAAAACCCTCCCTTAACCCCATGGCTCCCTCCTGTTGTAATTGTATCTCCTTCTCCTTTAATTCTATCCTTGACTCTTCCTAATCTGATTTCTACTCCTTTCACTCCTTGGAAGCTTCCCAATCTAAAATCACCAATGACCTTTTTGCCAAATACATTGTCCTCTTCACCACCCTAATCCTCCTTGACCTCCCAGCTGCCTTTGATACTGAACTACCCCCTTCTGGAAACATTATCTAACTTAGGCTTCCCTGAATCTGTCATCTTCCTATTCCCCGTCTAACTCTCTGAACACTCCTTCTTAGTCTTTTTCATAGGTCCTCCTCTGCCTCCATCAATCAAACAGTGATATTTATTGAGTGCTTACTCTATGCAGAGCACTGTACTAAGCATATAGAAGAGAACTAATCTTTCATTCAGCGCACATATTCAATCGTTCACATTTCTACCTTCACAGCATTGCTAAAATCCATCCTTTCCACTCCATCCAAATTGCTACTACTGAGCTCACCCAAGCTCCTATCATATCCTTCCTTGACTATTGTATTAGCCTCCTCACTGAATTCCCTGTCTCCTCTCTCTCCCAACTCCAGTCCTTATTTCATTTTGTTGCCCATATTTTTCTAAAGAAGCATTTCGGTTACTTAGCCCCACTGCTTGAGAACTGCGCGTGGTTGCCCATCCACCTCCTCATTAAACATGAATTTCTTACTGTCGACTGTAGAATACTCAGCTTGCGCCGTCCTAACTTGTCTCGTTCACTTCCTACTACAACTCAGTCTGTACTCTTCTCTCCTTTAATGCCAACTTACTCACTGTATCTGGTCTCGTCTATCTCGCTGCTGAAGTCTTGTCCACTTCCAACCTCTGACCTGGAACCCCTCCCTTTCCATACATGCCAGACCACAACTGTCCCTTCCTTCAAAGACTTATATCTACTAAATCTAAAAATCTACTCTATCTAAAAATCACATCTACTGCAAGAGGTCTTCTCTACTTAAACCCCTATTCCCTCTTCTTTCTGTGTCACATATGCACTTGGATCTGTACCCTTTAAACATTTGATATTGACCCCAATTTCAGCCCCACAGCACTTATGTATGAATTTGTAATTTATTTATTTATTTTAACATCTGTCTCCCCCTCTAGACTATAAGGTCCTTACTTTTGGACTGTCCTCTGCACATAGTATGTGTTGATTAATTAATTGATATTTAAGTGCTCACTACTGCTCAAGCACTTTATGTGTGGGTGAGGATATAATACAATCAGATCAGACAGTACTTGCTCCACATGGGGCTCACTGTCTAAGCTGGAGAGAAAACAGGTATTAAAGCCTCATTTAATATATGAATAAACTGATATATAGAGAACTTAGGTGACTTACCCAAGGTCACACATGATGTAAGTGGGGGAGCCAGGATTAGAATCCTGACTCCCAGACTTTTGCTCTTTCTACTAGGTCATGCACCTTCTGGATTGTGTCCATTTTCATGAACTTATACTTTCCTTATCACTTAGCACAGGTGCAGAATAAATATCATCGTTGTTGTTATTGGAGCATTATTTAAAGGGATTTTTCTTTGTCAGGTGATCAGTTAATGCTATTTATTGAGCACTTACTGCATGCAGAACACTCTAAACTAAGCACTTAATAAAGTGTATTATCATAGAGTTGGTAGATGTGATCCCAGCCCACAAACAGCTTACAGTCAGGGTAGACAAACATTAAAAAACATTACACATAGGAAAAATCTCACTTTATTATCTTCTGCTAAGTTTTGATTAAGACTTAGGGCTTATATAGGGAGTTTATCATCCCCGTTGTCTAAACAAACTCAGGTCTTGGAGACTTCAGTCCTCTTTCAGTCTAGGTCAAGGTTGAGATATCCAAGCCAGACAAAGTGAAAATCTTTGTACTGAAGGCACCTTGCCTATTTTGAGAGTCTGTACATCGGCGTAGTCCCCAGGATAATCCGTCTAAGTTCCTCTCGGTTCATTTTGGTTTCTCCTCTGCTCACGGTGCTGGGGAAAGACCGGAGAGAGCCCTTCACCACTGATCAACTTTTTGAAGTAATATTTTAAGATTACTCATCAAACAAGCTTGACACAGAAACAGAAATCATTTGCAGTGGGTGAGTGCTATAGACTGACAAGAAAGGGTATAAATGATAATTGTTTGGATATACTCTGACCCTCTCTGACCTCCATTTTCCTTGTCAAAATGTTAATCTGTTTCCCCTCCATAGATGACCATTAGACCATATAGATCTCAACCAGAGGGAGACAAGGACTTCATTTCCCTCTAGAGTCTCTCTTACAATCTATTTGTCCTTCCATTCATATCTGGACAAGAGTTCTCCTTCCCCATCATTTCACAGAAGTCTTCCTCCCCCTCCAATTACAAATCTTGCTTTCTTCCCAAAATAATATGACTACTCATGTTGACTGACACGGGATGTGGAACAAGTTTGCTCCTGTGCTATCTAATCACCTGAATCAAGGGTAGCATAATGGTCTCTTTACCTATTCATTTCCCTATTTACAGTCTTTTGTGAAGGAATACAAAAATTTATGCAAATATTGCCTCATGAAAAAACACACTAAAAATGCTGCATGTTTTTACCTCAGTTTGGGAAATCCAGCTGAATTATTTTTTCTTGGCAATTTCTCACACCAGACTTTGGGGAGTGGGGATTTGAAGGCCAGTATAAGCAAAAGGGAACATGCAGCACCAACTTGAGCCTGAAATAGTACATGCTGAGGTGAGACATGGTATTTAAACATCTGGCCATCCAGATTCTCAAGAACTTCCCCGATTCCCTGAGAACATAAAACAGATTTTCAAGATTTACTTCACCCTGGATATGGCAATATTACATTAACAGATTCTCTTCCCTCATCACTGTGGTAATAGATGAGCATGCTGTGCTGCTGAGTGGTCACTGAGGTGTCAGAGGAATAGGAGTCAGGTCCAGGGAGAGTAGTGGTAGTAACAGTAATTGTATTTATTAAGGAACCTTTCTAGATTCCTATTAGCTTTTCAAATGCAAGAAACAGTAGTCACTGTCCTAGGGATGGAGCTGACCCTAGCCACCGTCTCTTAGGTAACTGTCTGAGGGCCCAGGAAAGGGAAAAATCTTGGTCCATTATCTGGAAAGATCAAACTGAAGAGCATTTGGAGGAATAGAATCAACAGTCACCTCCATAATTTTGTCAGAATTCCCTTGTTCATTTCTGTGAAGATCGAGGCTTGTTCTGCCAGCTCAGGGTGGGGAGGTGACAATTATTTAAAGCACACAGTCACATACACACACTTTGTGATCCAAAACATTGCAGGAATAAGTAGCCCCTGTTTAGTGAAAACTTTCAGGTTACTAATAATCAGGATTACCCTGCTGGAGGGAAATTCAAGATTGAAGGAGTTTCTGGCAAAGCTCATTCACTAACAGTAGACTGGCTGCTTTCCATAGACTCACTGGTGGAAATCCTTTCTTCTCTATAGGAAAAACTAGTGGCAAAAACCAATATAGAATGAACGACATTTTTGTAGAAATAGACATGCTCCCTGCTCTCTGACCTGGAGTTAAAAGCTTTTCTGTGTGCTGTGGGACACTTCCATTGCTGCCATGGTGAGGATCATGTAACTGCTGTCTTCCCTCCCACCACCAAGAATTCCCACTCCCAGATTGCTCCCGCCAGCTTTCGAAATCCTTCATCACCACCAAGACTTGTAGCCCAATTTGTGTTTTTGTTTCTCTTGGTTTAATGCTTCATCAGTCAATTAATCATTTATTGAGTGCTCACTGTGTGTGGAATACTGTAGTAAAAGCTCAGTAAATAGAGTTGGTAGACATGTTCCCTGCTCACAAGACACATTGCTTCTGTTGGTTCTGTCACCAATCACTTAAACCACTTTAACTTCCAGATTGTGAGACCCATCAGGGACAGGGACCGTGTTTAATTCCCACTATTCGTCCAGCACGAGTACAGTGCTCTGCACACAGTATATCAAACAATGGCATTTATTGAGATCTTACTATGTGCAAAGCACTTTACTAAGCACTTGGGAGGGTACAGTGCAACAGAAGTAAGCACTTACTAAATACTAGTAATATTACACCTCCTCGCTGATAAAACTCCTAGACAGTAGGACCTCAATACAATGTTTTCTATCCTTAATTACAAAACACCACCTTATATCAAACCCTCTGGATGTTGGCTAACTAGCGAGTCTGATTTGGATAATGCCATTAACATGTCCATTGATACTGCAAACGTTTTCCCATCTGTCATTAGGTTGGTTCCATGCACTTGTGGACATACTCTCCTTACATCCAGAAAAGATTGGCACCTAAAGATGGTTTGGGAATCTCTGTGGATATTGGAGGCTCTAAGTAACGGTGTTCTGACAGAACCGTTTCAAGGTGAAGCTATTCTATGGGTCCTTCTGGCATCCAGCAGAATTTTGGCTCACTAGAGAAACCGGCAGCCGCTGATGAAATAGCAAAGCATAATCCCTTGCCTTTAACTGAAGACTCAGCCAAAGTCCTGGGATTTTAGGGACACAGATAAAAGGAATATTTTGTATTAGTTCAAGCATGTTAGGGATCAACGTGATTAAAGAAGTTGCTGATTCCAACACTGACACATAATGGCAAGGTTGAAGCTGATGGAAATGCTGTATTTCCATGGAAAACAAGGAACAGTCTAGTCTGGGAACAAGGCTTGAAAATATATTTTAGTGGATCTCAATCTGGCTCAGACTCCAGGTTCAGACTGAACTGGGGTCATTCATCATAGTGGACAGGTGAGTAAATGGCAGCTAATAAGTATAGAAACAGGTTGAGTTTAGATGAAAGTTGATTGTTTTGGAGGTAGAATTGTGTTTAGGGGACCACCTCAGGTTCTGGTCAGCCTTTTATTACTCCAGCCCAATAGCTAGTTTAGCTGAGATTTAGCTGAGGGCCAAATCTCCAGCTCTCATAGCCATGCTGTGAAGAGAACAGAGGGAAAATGAATCTTTTTGTTTCACCTGACAGGTTGCTTCCAAGTTACTAGTCTACACTACTGGGATCCAAGGGAGATAACATTGAGGAGGAAAGCATAATTAGGAGCCCATGAACTTGGCCATCAGTCTTGCAATTAGTCTGATGAATCCACACTTTCTAACTTTGTGTGTGTGTGTGTGTGTGTACTTGTGTAAGTTGAAGGGAGAGGTCTAGCAGGTACAACACATATATACCCTAACATTAATTTATTCATTTATACTGATCTCTAGCTGCCCCTTTAGACTGCAAGTTCTTTGTGGGCAGGGAACAAAGCTATCAATTCTGTTTTACTACAGTGGTTACTCTTCCAATACTTAGTACAGTGCTCTGCACATGGTAAGCCCTCAATGAATACAATTGATTGAATTATTGATTGATTGATTGAACAGCACGGGCAGTGTAAGTGAATGACTTCTCACGGGAGTGGGTGTAGAATCAGGACTGAAGAGGCAGATTTGGGAATCATCTGCCTAGAGATGGTTGTTGAAGCCATGGGAGCAAATGATTTCTCCAAGGGAGTGGGTGTTTGTGGAAAATAGAAGGTGACCTAGACCTGAGCCTTGAGGCACCCCACAGTTAGAGGGTGGGAGGCAGAGGAGAAGCCCATGAAAGAGACTGGGAAAGAGTGGTCAGAGAGATAGGAGGAGAACTAGAAGAGGAAAGTGTCAGTGAAACCAAGGTGGAATGAAATTTCAAGGAGAAGGGGGTGGTATCCAGTGTTGAAGGCAGCTGAGAGGTTGAGGAGGATTAAGATGGAGTAGAGAAGATAATAGCATGGATTGACTGACTGATTTAACTCCTTCTTCCAACTTTTCATCCCACTGAATCTAGATAAATGTGCTTTTTTAGAAGAAAATACCTATATTCTATCATCATGTTCTCACCAAAGTGCTTAGCAAAAACACACAATATGGTGCAACTGAGCATATTAGATGTTTGGGGAGCCAATCAAAGGGATACAAGCTGTCATTGCTACCCTTGAGGAGCTTGCAATCTAATAAGAGAGGCAGCAAACCCAAATTGATGACTACTAAGAGTTATGTGAGAGAGAGTAGATGTTAATAAAAAACATAAGTAGGTAAATAAATTACAACTAATAAAGAGATAAACATGAAAGCTAAGCCCAGCTGATGGGATGACATGATCCAGATGGTGGTGAGGACTGATCGGGGAAGGTCTCCTAGAGGAAGTGAAATAGCCTGGGGTAATCAGAGGCAGGGAAGGAAGAGGTTTGGGAAGGCCAGGGCTTGGGAGTCAGAGGAGCTGGGTTCTAATTCTAGCTCTGCAGGTTGCCTGAGGTGTGAACTTGGGCAAGTCACTTAACTTATTTATGCCTCAATTTCCTCAAATATAAAATAGGAATTCAATACCTGTTCTCCCTCCTACTTAGAAAGTGAGCCCCATGTGAAGCAAGAGCTGTGTCCAACTCTATTAACTGGTATCTAACCTAGCACTTAGAATAGTGCTTGACACATAGTAAGCTCTTAACAAATACAACAGTAATAATTATTATAAAATCTGAATATGGAGGGTATCCTAGGTGTGGGAAAAGGTTTGAGCAATGAGTCAGAGGTGGGATGAATCTTTTAACCAATGGTAGTTCTTGAGCATGGGCTTATTGTATGGAGAGCACTGTAATTAGAGCATGGGAGGGCCAGGATGAAAGAATAGGTATAGATTCCCTGCCCACAAAGAGTTTGCGGATTAGAGTGTGAGAAACTACTAGAATTTTTAATCAACCATGCCCATATCATCACTTTTTAACCTAAAGTATCTTATTTCTAATGTAAAATATTAAGATATTTTAAAACACAAAGAATTGTGGTAGCTGGCCATATGCATGTGTACTTCAGTATGAAATGAGAGAGAATGTGGCCAATTTAAAGTCACCAATAGACACTGCATTAGAATTGTGTGTGTGTGTATATTTGTGTGTGTGTGTGCCTGTGTGACTTTTCCAGGGATTAGTTTTGTCTTTACAATATTTTGACATGCAGTGTCTCTAAAAGTAGCACTATGGCATCAAAAAAGCAAATTGTACTTTTTATTTACATAAATTCACATGAATATATTCATGAATGGAACTAAATGTGAGTTTTATAGTTGGGTTGAAACACATTCCCTGATTTCCCTTTGAAACAATAGTTTGCAAATGATAAGTTCACTAATGGGCTGTTTTAAGAATGTGTCTGTCAGGATTAGAGAAGGGACTACAACTCTAATAAGGTTTGGGAGAATCTACCTTTTAGAGAAGGAATGTTTTAGAGGGAAACAAGACGTCTGCAAGAGAGAAGCCATTACCAGAAGAACATTGCCTGAAAGTTGATGACATCATTTACCTCAACATGAATGAAGTCCTCATTTGCCTCATAAACCATCTCCTTGAGAGCATTGGTCTGGGAATCAGGAGACCTGGGTTCTAATCCCGGCTCTGCTACTTGCCTTCAGTGTGATCTTGAGCAAGTTGTGTGAGTTCTTTAGGCCTCAGTTTCCTCCTCTATAAAATGGGTATAAAATACCTATTCTCCATTCTTAGCCTGTGAGACCCATGGTGGACAGGAACTGTGTCCAATGTCATTATCTTATAACTCCCCCTGTGCTCAGCACAGTGATTGGCATATAGAGCTTAATAAATGATATTACGATTATTATTTCTCATCCAATATGATCATGGTGGTACGACTACTACCAATATTATTAGGTAAATAAAAATCATAGTATATAATAATGTTGGTATTTGTTAAGCGCTTACTATATCAAATCAGATGATGAACAAGGTATACCAAATTAAGTGTTAGAAAGGGCAAAGCTGAGCCTAGACAGGGGTTTAGATGCCTATGTAGGTGTTAGGTTCATGGTGCTAGAATTATGCACCCAAGAGGATATGTTCCAAGTGTCTTGTCCCAGTTTAAGACAGAGAACTGAGCCGGAGGACCAGGTGTCTGAACAGAGATGTTGCAGCATGTGATCTTATTTTATGGCATTAGGCAAGGACAGATTTGCTTCTTATAAAGATTTACAACTTTAAGGCCATGTCCAATGAATTCTTTCTCAAAATCTAAGAGAATATGGCCCTGGGTTATCCTTGCTAACCCTGGATGGATGAACAAAGTGTCTGAAATGTAGGGTTGCTCCTCTCCCACTCTGTCTTCTAGCCAGTGGGGGAATTTGACACCCCCCTGCAATGGATGAGTTAGAATTATACCAAATTGGTATTTGAAATTATTAATAAGAGTACAATAATATTTCTATTATGCAAGTCATTTGTACTCATGTTTACTAATTGATAGTAATTTCCAGTAAGCAAATACCAATTATCTTTTGATTGAAGAAATCTATTCTGCTTGTCAATGGGTGGAGAGGGTGGAGTACTGGTTATAATGGAGGCAAAAGAACTGCAATTGGAATGTTCTGACTAGTTCTACTTTTTCACATCCTAGCTTGAGTACGTTGATTCCTTCCTGAGCACTCAGGATCCTACCATGTTTTGCACACATTAAGCACTCATTAAGCACTCACTCACACAATTAATCCAATGGATTGATTGATTGATATGTCAGATTCACTGATTTATTTTTCACCTTTCTAATTGTACATGTTTATGTTTGTCTCCCCTACAAGAGGTTAAGTTCCTTGTGGTTAGGGAAAGTGCTCTTTCGTTTTTCTGTCCATCCCAATCTTCTAGTACAGTGCAAAGCACCAAATAGTCACTCGATACTTTATGACCACCATGACTACTACTCCTATTTCTATTCTGCCTCCTCTTCTGCCTTCTCTTCATCCCCATCTTCCTCCTAATCTTACTGCTAAAGCCCTTGATGTTGTGTGGCTATGCTGACTTGGCAGTAATCATTTAGGTGGAGGGTTCATCTGAAAGGATTTAGTTCTTTGGGGCTAGGACCAACCACAGAAAAGTCTTGGATCCAAACAGCTGGGTAAAGCCCAGTCACTGGCAGCTATCCTCTGTCCCAAGGACCAAACTCTTCTTCCATAGTTAATCAATCAATCATAGAAGCAGCATGGCCTGTGGATAGGACACAAGCCTGGGACTCAGAAGAACCTGAATTCTAATCCCAAACAACCACTTGTCTGCTGTGTGATCTTGGGCAAGTCATTTCACTTCTCTGGGCCTGAGTTACCTCATCCATAAAATGGAGATTGACTATGAGTCCCGTGTGGAACAGGGACTGTGTCTAACCTGACAATTTTGTATTTACCCCAGTGTTTAGTTCAGTTCCTGGTACATAGTAAACACTAAATAAATACCACTAAAAAAAATTGAGCACTTACTCTGTGCAGAACACTCTACTAAGCACTTAGCAGAGTACAGTGTAACAGCTGGTTGCCATATTCCCTGCCCACAACGAGCTTACTGTCTCAAGGGAGAAACAGACATTAATAGAAAAAAATGAACTGTGGATATGGACATCAGTGTTCTGGGTTTGAGGCAAGGGTGAATAGAGGGAATAGTGAAAGTGATATGTAGAAGGGAACAGAAGAGGAATTGAGGGCCTAGTCAGGGAAGACAAACTAGGTTCATCCTGTAACTCAGTAGTGCTTAAAAGTGTGACTAAAATGACTAAACCAAGGGGGCTGGAAGGTTCTAATGACAGCCTGGACCTTCTGCTTAACTTTGGAGAGCCACAGAAAGAAATGACCAGAACCCAGTAGGGTCAGGAAGAACAAGAGACACCTTATTCCATCCATCTATAAGAAAGCTAAGGAGCCAGACATCATTTGATTGGTTAATCCCTCTAGACTGTAAACTCACAGGGCAGGGAACATGTCTACCAACCCTGTTATATTGTATTCTCCCAAATGTTTAATACAGTGCTCTGAACATAATAAGTACTCCAAAAATATGACTGATGGATTGACTGATACTTCCAACTCCAGGTTGAACAACAATCCTTATCCATATTCAAGGCTCTGTTTTCCAGGGCAGAAGCCTAGGTATCTTCCCAGTGGGAAGAAGATGGTTTAAAAATACACAGAAGTCCATAACGAATCCTTTTTCTTTCGTTCCCATTCCACCCTTTCTAACTCTAGGCCCCTGTTAGGGTCTTCACATGTAGGAAGGTAAACAGCTTTATTGTTATAAAAAGGGTCATTTTACTTATGGGCGTACACAGTTTTTAATTAAAAAGTGTTTTATTGCTTTTGTTAAGTAATTAAAATTTACAAAGTAATTTCCAACAAATATTTATTAATATTAAGTCGTTCTTGGCATACACAAGTAAATAGCAGGCAATTGTTTTGCTCTGCATCTGTAATTAAAATGACTAAGTAATTATTTTTTCTTTGAGTGCGGTTGACACCATAGCATTTTTCTAACTTTTGGTTCAGACTCATTTCCATTACTGAGTGCTTTGTATAAGTCAAAATAATGAGTGTCTGGAGGAGTTTTGGAGGGAGGCAGGTTTTCTTTCTAAGCTTTTTAATAAAATAAAACAATTTGTAATATGTTTCTACTCTCACATTTATCTCTTCAGCTCCTTCTTTTGCCTCTTCTTCCTACTGGATGCCTTCTTTGATTTGGTCTCCATCTTCATTGTCAATTTAGTTTTCTTGCCATCATCATGATCATCTTGATCATCCTCATCTTGTTGATAGATGCGGACCATACACAGAGTGCATAACTGTGAACCAGGGTTACATTTTGAAGAGAAGATCCAGTCCCTCAAATCTGAATATAGCCGTGGAGACAAAGTAGGCATTCACTGTATGAATAAGATTGAGTGAACCAAATAAGACATAGTTGGGCTTGCACTTTGGAGAATGGGTGGGGTGAAATGAGAGAAAGCTTTCTGAAGGGGGAGATGGACTTGAGCTGGAATTAAAAGAAAGGAGGAACCCATGGTCAATAGTGGGAGAGAATATTTTTCTGTCCAAAGACTATTAGCCCTATAAGGAATAGGGACTGTATCTGATTTAAGTGACTTGTATCAACTCCAGTGCATAGTACAGCAATTGGCAAAAAGTAAATGCTTAACAAATACCATTATCATCATTGATATCATTATTATTATAAGCCAAGCATAAGGAGGACAATAGAGCCTTTAACCTATTACAAAAACGTTTTTCCCTCTTCCTCTAATAAGAATGGTATTTGTTAAGTTCTTACTATGTGCCAAACACTGTACTAAGCACTAGGGTAAATCCAAGGTCAGATACAATCCCTGTCCCACAAGGGGCTCCTAGTCTGAAGGGAAGAGAGAACAGATATTTAATCCTCATTTTAGAGATGAAGAAACCAAGACTCAAGAAGCTTGGCAACTTTCTCAAGGTCATACAGCAGGCAAGTGGCACAGACAGGATAAGAACCCAGGTCCATTGACTCCCAGGCACATACTCTTGTCACTAAAGAACAAAGCTTCTCTGAAGTACTCTGTGTCATGAACAATTGCAGCATTCAGAGGGAAGGTCCAGTTTCAATGCCTCAGTTGCATAGGGCTTCAAACAATTATGGGGTCAGAAATATATTCATTGCCTTTTTTTATTTCATGTTGAAATTGAAGGAGAAGCTAAGACAGAACAGACCCTGTCAACACTGAAAGAAAACTCCGTCAAGGATGATTGACCAAAAGTTGGATTTGCTACTCAGGTAGTTAGGCATTTGACTGGAATAAGATATATTTTTGTTCCAAAAACATGAACCAGGGAGTCCAGAAACTGTCAAATTTGTGGAACTCCCTTTTTGCCTCAAGAGACATATTCCTATACACATGTTGCAGGTGCTCATTTTTCATCCAAAGTAATATTTAAATTAGATCAGAAAGGGACTTCTCATTATTGCTGCCTGTCTCTCACCTCAACTGGCTGTTTTGCTATTGAAGAATACTTTTGAGCTCTCAAATCCCCATTTCTCACAGGTTTTCTGAATTGGTCATTTCATCAATTGGTATCTCCTGAATCTTTCCTGGTTATGCAAAGTTCTTTCCCATCTAATGATCTCTACTTTTTATTTTAAGGGTTTCTCTTCATTAATTTTTTAAAGCCTGTGGTCATGGTCAGATTCACAACTCTGGAGAAGGTAAAATTATCTGAGATACGTCAAAAGACTCTGAATGATAAATTTAGTTTCTATGTGTGTAACCAAATCTCTTTTCATCAAGTAGATACATACCTTTAATACTGCAACTTGGTCTCCCAGTGCAATAAATCTAAAGTTTGTGGTAGGGGTAATATTACGCTACACTAATGCCTTTTTTATTATTAGTAGTAGTATTAATTATGTTAATAATAATTGTGACATATAACTTCTACCTCAAAGCATCTGTTCTCCAATCCCTACCATCTCTTGCTGCTAATAACCTAACCACCGACTTCATAACAAAATTGAAACCATCATGCGTGATCTCCCTAAAATCTTCCCTGCTCCTCTCCAGTCCTCCTCTCCTCCTCAACCCTCTTTGACTCATCCAGAGCTCTCTTGCCCCCTCTCAAAATCTAGCCCCTCTACCTGAACTTCTAACCCCATCCCATCATAATTTATCTCTTCACACTTGACCCTCCCCACCCATCCTTTCTTTCCAGCTTGGCTGCCCATTTTCAACCATTCAGTTTCCAACAGTGGCTTCTCCACTGGTTTCAAACATGCTAACGTATCCCTTATCCTGAAAAAAAGAATCCTTCTGTTGACCCATGGCTCCCTCCAATCATCATCCCCTCTCCCTCTGACTATTCCTCTTCAAACTACTTAGGAGAACTGTTTATACTTGCTGTGTCCACTGCATCTCCTCCAACTCTCTCCTTGATCCCCTCCAATCTGGTTTCCACCCTCTTCACTCCAAAGAAACAGACCATTTTCAGGTAGCCAACCACCTTCTTCTCACCACGTATGACAGCCTCTACTCCATTCTAACCCTCCTTGGCCTCTCATTTGCCTATAACATTATGGAACACCCCTTTCTCCTTGAAATTTTATCCAATCTTGGCTTCACTGACACTGTCCTCTCTTGGTTCTCCTTCTGTCTCACGGGCCCCTCCTTCTCAGTGCCTTTTACAGGCTCCTCCTCTGCTTCCCATCTTTTGATAGTCGGGGTTCCTCAAGGCTCAGCTTTGGGACCCCTTCTATTCTCTATCTACACCCATTCCCTTGGAGAATTCATGCAATTCCATGGCTTCAACTACCATCTCTATGCAAATGATTCCAAATCTACTCTTCCCTTCTCTGCAGTCTAACATTTTTTCCTGCCTTCAGGTCATCTGTACCTGAACGTCCTGAGAAAATCTCAAACTAAATATGTCCAAAACAGAGCTCCTTATCTTCCCACTCAAACCCTGTCCTCACCCTGTCTTTCCCATCAATGTAGACAATACCACTATTGTCCTTATCTCACTAGCTGTAAAATTGGTATTGTACTCAACTTATTGCTCTCATGGTCTAGTGGATAGAGCATGGGCCTGGGAGTCAGAAGGCCATGAGTTCTAATCAGGGCTCAGTCACTTGTCTCATGTGTGACCTTTGTTAAGTCATTTCACTTCTCTCTGCCTCAGTTACCTCATCTGTAAAATGGGGACTGAGACTGGGAGCCCCATATGGGACAGGGATAAATTTAGTTTCCAACCCAATTTGCTTGTATCCACCCCAACGTTTACTAAAGTGTCTGGCACATAGTAAGCACTTGACAAATACCATAATAATTATTATTCAACCCACATATTCAGTCTGTCACCAAATCCTGCTACTATGCTGATTTAAGCACTTACCCTAACCAGTCTTGACTACTGCATCTTCCTCCTCACTGAGCTCCCTGTCTCCTGTCTTTTCCTACTCCAGTGCATACTTCGCTCTGCTGCCCCACTCATTTTTTTACAAAAACGCTCAGGCCATGTTTCGCCACTCCTTAAGGACCTCCAATTGTTACCCATTCACCTTCGCATAAAACAAAAACTCCTTACCATTGTCTAAACAACACTCAATCAGCTAACCCCCTCCTACCTTACCTCTTTGACTTCCTACTACAGCCCAGCCTCAACTGTTTGCTTCTCTAGCCCCCGTTTGCTTTCTGTGCCCTGCTCTCATCTATCTTGCCACTGACCCCCTTCCCAAGTTCTGCCCCTTCCCTAAAACTCACTGCCCCTCCATATACACCAAACCACCACTCTCCCCACCTTCAAAGCCTTATTAAAGTCATATCTCATCCAAGAAGCCTTCCCCAGGTGAGCCCTCTTTCCCCTGGTTCCCTTTCCATTCTGTGTCTTCTATGAACTTGGATCATGACCTTTGGACATTTGATTTTCATCCCACCCTTAGCCCCACAGCAATTATGTACATATCTATAAAATATATATTATAAATAATTTATTTGTCTTCATGTGTATCCCTCCCCCTAAACTGTAAATTCATTGTGGTCAGGGAATATATCTACCAACTCTGTTGTATTGTACTTTCCCAAGTGCTTAGAACTGTACTCTGCACACAGTAAGCACTCAATAATACCATTGATGATGATGATGATGATTTATTAAGGACTTGGCATAAGTACATGCCAAGCACTGTACTAAGCATGGGGGAAGTTAGAAAATAAGATTAGATATCCCTTCTCCACATAGGCCTAACAATCTAAGGGAAAAAAACAGGTATTTATTCCCCATTTCACAGATGAAGAAACTGAGGCACTGAAAATTTAAGTAACTTGCTCAAGAGTACACAGCAGGCAAGTAGAAGACCTGGGATTAAAACCCAGGTCTCCTGATTCCCAGACCCATGCTCTTTTTTTCCACTAGGCTGTGCTTATTCTATTATTAGAAGCTTTGGCTTCCTTACTGTATTCCTTAAATGCAGGCCAACAGCAGCAAAGCAACAAAAACATCGCACCCCTACTAGAGTTCAGATTCTAGCCTTACTTATTCCAGAAACAATTTATCTCTCCTCAATATGACTCTCCGAGCCAACGATTCCCTGACTCCTGTTTTGCAGCAACTACTTGTCATTTTAACCAGTATTGTGATGTTGCAAACCTCCTTTGTTCATCTTGGGTATACACTGGTACTCATATGTGTCATTTTGGGTTACATATATCTTTAGCGTCTATTATTACACATACAGTTTTAGAGAATAGGTTGAGGAAAATCCAGAGGGCATAGTAAAGGATTTTTCAAGAAGCTTATCGCCTGTCTTCTTTGGCTAATTGGCAAAAGCATTTTTTGATTTAAAACAGAAGGATGGTAAATCCCTGGGAGAAAACTCTCATTCACTAATGTCCCTCCTAGAGTGAGTTATGAGCATAAGCTTCAGATGGATTGGAGATGAAGGTTAAATTTTAAGGCACTAATTTTTTAGAAAGGTGAGAGTAGTGAAAGAGGAAAAAAAACAAAACAAACTTCTGCACTTGGTCCAAATGTTCTCTCTCTCTCTATGTACAACTTAATAATTTAAGGATCACCTAGAAGAATAGAATGTCTTACTGAGAAACTGAGACTTGTTTTCCTGAAGAAAATTTAACAGAGGGCATAACAGTAAAGACAAAGGTATGTTCTTTGTTCCTGAAGCTGAAATGTTTTATGATATTTTGCAAATCCCAAGAAAAGCATAATAAGTAGGGAGGAACAGGATTTTTCTTTAAAGCAGCAAGTATCTTAGGGTGTCTTAGAGCAATTAGATTTCATGTACTAGGGCTAAGATCCCTCTCGGAAATGATTCCACCAAAGTCTCTGGAGCAAATCAGTCTAAGGGTATCATCTGTAAGTACCTTGTAGATTGTAAGCTCACTGTGGGCAGGTAACATGTCTACCAACTCTTGTATTCTCCAAGTGCTTAGTACAGTGCTCTGCACACTGTAAGACCTCAGTAAATATGATTTATTGATTCCTTGACTGAACTAAGAAATGGCATTCATGTGGAATTTTCAGATCATTACAACAATGTTTTTCCCCCTGTCCCTTACAAGTCAACACAGAACTACTGCCTAATCCTATGTGCCCAAGATTTTGTTAAGCCATGACAAAAAAACACATCATTTTCCAAGGCAGAAAATTCTCCCTGCCTTTCTCCAGATTTCAAAAAAACTAAGAGGAGAGGTTGGAACCAGTTCTAGATAACTGGTAATAGACATTTTCATCATCCAGTTACTTTATCTCAAACTAGAGCTGCTCAGAAATGAGAGACTTGAGGCCCAAGTCTCTGATCCAGAGAGGATGGAGAATCACACTCAAAGATACATTTTGTAGGGACAGTATTTTCTTATGGTATTTGTTTTGCACTTACTATGTGCCAGGGACTGTTCTAAACACTGGAGTAGATACAAGGTAATCAGATTGGTCACAGTCCTTGTCCCATATGGGGCTCACAGTCTATCCCCATTTTACAGATGAGGGAACTGAGATACAGAGAAGAAAATGACTTTCCCAAAGTCACACAGCAGACACATGGAAGAGCAAGGATTAGAACCCAGGTCTTTCTGACTCCCAGGACCATGCTTTACCCACTGGGCCCTGTTGCTTCTCCAACAGTTCCTGTTTAGCAATTGCCCAACATGGTTTTGCTCACAGATGGATATGGGCATGGAGGGGCCAGACTGCAGAAAAGTAATAAAGATATTATTACCAACATGACTCTTTACCATCTCTAGATGATAATCCACAGAAGATAGAAGGTCCTCAGGTTTTTAATAGACCATTGCCTGGAGGCAGGACATTGCATCAGATGACTTCTTTATGGACTCTATGCATTTCGTTTCTGTCCACAAAATCTATCCATCAGAGAGAATTAATTCATTATGGTATTTTTTGAGTGCTTACTATGTTCCAAGCACTGTTCTAAGTTCTGTGGTAGATACATGCTTCTCAGTTTGGACACAGGCTCTGTCCCACATATAGCTCACGGAATAGGTAGGAGAGATTCGGATTTAATCCCCATTTTACAGATGAGGAAACTGAGGCACAGAAAAGTTAAGTGACTTGCCCAAGGTCACATAGTAGGTAAGGGGTGGAGCTGAGATTAGAACCCAGGTCCTCTAACTCCCAGTCCCGTGCTCTTTTGACTAAACCTTTCTGCTTCTCTAGATAAGGCAAGAAGATTTTTTTTTTCTTGCATAAATCAGATCTGTCAGAAATGACCCAAACATCCCTTTACAATTATCTTTTATCAGCACAAACACTTAATAATGCTTTTTTTTTTCATACAGCGCTCTTAGTTTTCCAAAGCTCTCTCACATCAGTGATCTCCATTTAACTTCACAACATCCCTGGAGGGTAAGAGAGGCAGGAATTATTACTTCCATTGTACAGATGAGGAAAGAGAGAGGCCCAGAGAGGTAAAGTAACTTGCTCAAGGCCACACAGCAGGCAGGTGGTAGAGCCAGAGCTAGAACCTCTATCTCCGTATTCCCAATCCTATGTTCTTTCCACCAGGCCATGCTACTGCCCCTACTATTTTACATTTCTCCATTGAGAGAAAATTTCCCCAAAAAGTTATGGGGAGGCCTGTTGCAGTGAAAATCCCTGCACGGTTTCTTTCAAAAAATAAAAATTGGGTTTGGGCTTCTGTTCAGCTTCCCAGACACATATTTGGATGGAAACTTGAGTGAATACAAAATGCCAGATATGTTGAAGTTCTCTCACCACCAGTCTTCAGAAACCTTGGCAAAGTCATTGCTCTCCTGAAAGACTCTGGAGACAAAGACTTAAAATAAACATTTAAATATAACTTTCCTGTTCGTTACAAACCTGGCTTCATTCTTGGTCCCATTGATTGGAAGAAAACTGTAGCCATTTTCTTCCAAGCAGTACGATATAACTTTTTTTTGGTCTAAGCAGCTCACACTTAACTTTCAGATCCAGAATTCCCAGAAATACCAAGAACTGCCAGAATAAAATTTAAGCTATAGGTGTATATTTAGAAAGAGATAGAGCTAGAGATGAAAATGGATGAAAACAGTCTTAAAATTCCATATTTATGAATGAATGAATAGTTGCAAAACATCACTCTTTCTTTTCATATTGCCAAAATTCCACCTGGAACTGAGGAGGGCAGCTAGGGAATCACTAAAAGTAATTTATTGAGATAATAACCATGATGATGATGATAATAGTAATTATCATAATAATAACAATAATTAAAAGAATAACAGTATTTGTTAAATGCATGCTATGTGAAAAGCACTGTATGGCGCACAGGGGTAGTTAAAAGATAATCACCTCAAAAATGCAGTCCTTACTCCACGTGGGGCTCACAATCTAATTAGGAGGGAGAACACATATTGAATCCCTATTTTCTAGATGAAGAAACTGAGAAGTGAAGTGACAGCAGCCAAATGGTCAAGCCAGAATTAAAACCCAGGTCCTCTGACTGCCAGCCCTGTGCTTTTTCCTCTAGGCATATGATGAGGGCTATCATGCCTGCTACAGTCTGTGGATTGGGAAATCTGGGTCAGCCAGTCAGTAGGTTGTATATACCGAGCACTCACTATGTGCAGAGCACTGTAGTAAGTGCTTGGGAGAGTACAATGTAACAATATAAAAGGCACATTTTCTGCCCACATTGAGTGGGTAATCTGAAGCAAGAGAATTAGTAATTTCATTCATGCCTGATATTCTGCGTGATGTCTGGCAAGCCAACTGACCTCTCTGGGCCTCAAATTTCCCCTTTGGAAAAATGGGGGTGATTGTTCTGTGTTGGATTCTGAATGGGATGGAGATTCTTGTGCCAATTCTCCACGGCCAAAACAAAGTAGAGGATGGGCAAGCAAACTGCCAGCAAAAGGATCAGCTAAGTGAATTCTCAATAGTCCCCTAATCAGTTTTTAGTAGCTCTTTAGGCAAAACACACTCTGGAGATGGGAGAATGAGATATTTTATATTCTGGTGGAGCAAAATCTTGGATCATCCATTAAGATATTAAAACAAATCCAAAAGTATCCAGCACCCAAGCATGTTTGTTTTGAGACACCCCTTCAGATTTATTACTTTGAATGCTTTATTTTTATGTCTATATCGGGGATACAGACTAAAGTACTAAGCATGTCTGATAAGATATTCTATACTGACCCTGGGCTGACAATCAATCAATCAGTTGTATTTATTGAGTGCTTACTGTGTACAGAGCACTGTACTAAACACTTGGGAGAGTAACACTTGGGAGAGTACAATATAACAGAGTGGTAGATGTGTTCCCTACCCACAACAAGCTGACAGTATGAAAAACCAAAGGCATTCCCTGCATTCCTGAAGAATGTATATTAACCCCTTCCCTTCATTAAAGCACTGAAAAGTGGAATTGGTTCCAGAGTCATGACAGATAGAAAAACAATATAGGAGAAGTGGCAAAAACACCGAAAAATTTCCTTAGCACATCTTTTGCCATTGGATATGGCACTCTAAGAAATACATTTATCTGCCACCATGGGAGGACAAGGCTTGTGATCCCACACTTAAAGAATTCACCACTGCAAAGTCCCGAAGAATGACAAAACTCCCAGATAAGACGGTCTACCAGATGATGATTACAAGTAGACAGAATATTGTCACAGGATCTTCCTCCATGTATGAAACACCGAGGAAATGTCATGAGATTTTGAAGTGCCCACCATTTTCAATCAAGCAATGGTATTTATCTAGTACTGTGTGCAGAGCACTCTACTAAGTGCTGGGGAGAGTACAATCAATTAATCAGTGATATTAACTGAGAAATGACCATGTGTACTAAGCGTTTGGGAGAGTACAATACAGCAGGGTTGGTAGTCCTGTTTCTTATCACCATCACCTTCAGATAGAGAGGAGAGAGAACACACTACTGAAGTCAGTGTGGGCTATCGTTCCTTTCACTTGCTAGCAGGATCCAAGCCAAAGTCCTCTTGGACTGATGGCTGAGGAAAACTGCTAACCAGATGCTCCGAGAAATGCAATGTGGCTTCATTCCCCAATGGGACACAGAGGACATACTATTTGCTGCACATACAGTACAGAATAACATCAAGAATTTAATTCATTCAATGCTCACAGACCCTACAAAAGCCTTTGATGCCATCAACAAATCCAGGTTCTGCAATTACTTAAAAAAAAAAAAAAGAAAAACATTGGGATGCCCTGAGATGTTTTGGGGTTTTGCTGGGATCTTTTCCTCATTTCCAACAGAGTAAAACAGGCTCTGTCCTGTTCAACCTCTTCTATGTTATATACCCCATGTGGGAAAGGGACTGTGTCTGATCTGATTATCTTATATCTATCCCAGAGCTTAGTTCAGTGCTTGGCAGAGAGCTCCTTTTGGAGAGGGATCATGTCTACTGACTGACTGAATGCACTGTTCTCTCCTAAGCACTTAATATAGTGCTCTGGACACCATAAGCACTCAATAAATATCACTGATTAATTAACCAGGAAGATGATGTATGTCCTTCACAGATGGCGAAGGGATCACCTCTTTTTGTTTTATATTTCTAAAGTGTGCAGAAGTGTGCCCTGCCCCATTGGGCACTAAGTAAATATTATTGCTACTACATATTAAGAGAGGATTTCAACCCTCTGGGAAATACTTTCAGCTCAGTAGCCTGAAAGTATCATAAAAAGTCCTGGGATCTTTCATAAAGAAGCTCTAATCTGGCCTGGAAGCACAATCACACACACACACACAAACAAACAAAGATATGCAGGGGATTAAGAACCTCTCTTCAAGTCATTATAGTCATTATAGCAATATTGGTTAACTATTGTGCTGCTGTGCCCAATTAACTCTTCACATATCCAAGGATCCCCATCAGCAACAAAAACTTGAATGTGACCACTGAATTCTGCTTTTTTATAGTATCTGTTAAGCATTATCTATGTGTTAGGCACTATATGAAGCATGGGTAGATACAAGACAATCATCTTAGAAACAGTCCCTGTCCCACATAAGGCTTACGATCTTAATCCCCATTTTTCAGCTGAGGTAACTGAAGCACAGAAAAGTTAAGTTACTTGCCCCAAATCACACAGCAGACAGGTGGCAGAGCTGTGATTAGAGCCCAGGGCCTCTAACTCCTAGGCCCATGTGCTTTCCACTAGGCCATGCTTCTATATTGCTACCTGTTACTTTGTTACCATTGTCTAATGATGGACAGGGAAACAAGGTGGTAGAAAACCTAATAAAGAAGGCTGTGGTGTCCTTTGGGAGGTTCAAAGTCAGAATGTAGCAGGGACATGGCACTGGACTCAAACCCAAATGAAGGAATTGTAGAGCAGTTGTAGATTCCAACCTTTTATGTGGCTGAAGGAGAAATGTTTTAAAGATACAATGAAATCAAATCTAAAACAGTATGGCAGGGCACAGATCATGGTAGGCAACAGCAAAAGACCAATCAGCCTGGAGCAAAGCAATGGGAAATATAGTGTCTGTCTTGGAACTCTGTCTTCAAGGAGTCCGTGACATCAAGATGGTGAAAGGAAACTGGGGTCAGCTCCATCTCAGTAACAAACGTAAAATTCTCTGGTACAGAAAGGGAAAACCATGCCAAAGAAATGGTTGGATATGCACAGGTTTTGTTAGTTACTGAACCCCTTGCCATCCCCACCCCCACAACACACACACACATACACACACACAAATTGCTAAAATTTCACTGTCAGTAGCCTCATTTTCTAAGCCAATAGGTTTCTCTATCTATATTGAGATCTACATATATATGACTGGAAAATATACTCCCCATTGTTTCCAGAAAATATTCCAAAGGACCTATTCAGGTTTAATTCAATGAGTTAGAAAATTGTACCCATGCAAACTGAAAAATCTCCTCTCCTCTTCTCAAGTGAGGGAGTTCTGGCTGTTAAATAGGTATTTTCATACTGGGAGAATCTCAATTCAACAGGTCTGTTAACCCACGTAGTCTGATTGCTTTAGTGGCAAAAGTCTGTGATAATCTCAAATACGCTGAATTCAAAACTAGAGGAAGATGTCTCTATGACCCCAGTTGATGATCACAGTTTATGCTTAGAAGCAAGGGGATCAATCAATCTTGTAATTTCTCCTTAGCTAATGTCACAGCAAATGTGATGCTCATTCAAGATATTCCATTGCTTTCCTGTCCTGGAAAAAAATACTACTGAATCATTTGCCTCAATCATAAAACGTTATTGATGTCAATTGCTCTAGAGATTATTTTTGTCACTGACATTTCCCCTACACTGGGCTCCTTACTTGCTCAAATGTCTTTCCCATTAAAGTCTATCACATCTTTACTCCGGTCCATCTCACACCAAGATAAACCCTTCATGAACTCCTTAGTTCTACACCAACTTTCCTCCAACACTTCCCATCTTTTATCCAAACTTTTCCCAATGCCAGTCCCTTCTCTATTCCGTGTTACTTCCCTGAATTCTAAGAATATTGGTAGACATCAGAGAGGTCCCAGGGAATAACCTGAATCAAAGATGGGCCACAAAATTTGAAGATTTGGAAGAAAGGTTGAAAGAATTGGGGCTGATCACAAGGATGCCAAACAGGCAGTTGCTATCCCTCATAATGGCAGGTTAGATGACAGTAGGCTGAATCTGCATGAGTGGGGATTGAGATCCTCGTCGCAAACAATTTTTACATTTCACTTAGCTAGGAAATTGCAATTCCATCTGCAAAATTTGCACTGACCTCTCTATATGTCCCCAACTCCCTTCTCCCCTCTTTTCTTAGTTTCCACCTCTATTTCCTGTTCTTCACTTGCCGTTCCACAGTGTAATAAATGTCCCCGTGTATATTTCCCATGGATACAAATTCTCCTAGAAACCCAACAAAAATAGAATTGAAAGCAGGGAAAGAGCATTAAAGTCCATTTAAAAACACTGCCCAATTTCCATTAAGCCAGATGCCTGATTTCCTTTGGGTCATGTGTACGGAGGTGAGTCCCCAAGGATTTCCTGGGTGGATTAGATAGAATAAAGCCTTCAGGACAGCAAATGCTGTTAAACTCTGGTTAGATCTCTAGACAACATCTTCCTTTTCTTTGTCATATCTTTTGTATCTGTGTTTGGGGTTTGTTAATTTCATGGTGGTGGAGGTTTGTGTTATTTCATGGTTAATTATTGGAAAACATGGTTTTCAGGAGAATGATAGAATTAGTGTTAAAATAATTATTGCCAAAAGAATCTGAAAATATACAGACTTTCCTCTCTCTGTAATGCTTTGAGTTTCTTCTACCTGTGTCTATGATGCTGCCCACTCTCTAATAAACATGATTGAAAAGCTCCTTGAAAATATAAAGTGCTATATAAATGCTAACTGAGGTAATAATAAAATAGTAATAATAACTGTTTGCTGATAAACGTCACCCAAAATCACTTGGGATACATTTCACAATGGGAAACTATAATGGGTTTGTGCCTGGCTCTCCAATACACCTTGCCTCTGAATCATATTCTTCACCTTTCAGTTTAGCGCCGTCATTTGCAATGGTTTTGAAATCCTCGAATGTAAAGTTATTGCCATTCACCCACATAGTTATGAACAATGTATTCCTAAGTAATATATTTTGTGACAATCGTCAGGGTTATGCATGAATCTCAGTGACCTCACTCAAGATGGTCATTTGGAAAATAAATGGATGGTAGAAAAGAATTCACAAGGACACTCCACTCTTTCATCTACTCCCTCTGCTCCGCTAGAGGCCGCACCAAAACGAGCTTCGCATGGTAGCATGAAACCAGCCCAAGTTTACAAACAGTGATCCTCTTATTTGGTGAATTCCTCAACTGTAGGCTGGCAAGCCACAAAACCTTTCTATGTTCGGGGTACAGGTCAAGTTTTCTGGGTCCAGAGGTTCTATTCATACTTTTCCAGATATATCTGGAGTTCCCCCATCTGAATGTTGGGCTTCAAATACCGGGTGGTATAGAGATGAACTGTGAGTTGTGAACTGCCTGATGGATTTTGGGAGATGGCCTCCATTCTTCTACACTTCCCACCTAGATGCATATTTTGTACCTTAGTGATGAATGACCCACCATTTCATTTCTGCATTTATTTTTCAGTTCTTAGGCTGTGAGTCCCATATGGAACAGGGACTGGGTCAAACCTGATTAAATTGGGATTATCCCAGTGCTTAGAACAGTGCTTGACACAGGGTAAGTGCTTAATAAATTATTGATATTATTATTAGTAATGAATAATAATGATGATGGTGATTGTAACAATTATAATAATGAACTGTTTCAAGTCCATTTTTATGGCTTCTAATTACTGCCATTTTCGGGGAAAAATATGTTTGAGATTCAGGCTTAGGAAGAATCAGGGGGAGTCTAGGTTCACTACAGACAGATAGGTGGACCCTTGGTTTTGTCAGGCCCACAGTAGGCTTTATTCTCCTCTTGCCCTACTAGAGGGAGCTACTTTCTGCCAACTGAGGCAAAAAGTAATGGTTTTTATTTTCCCTAGCCCTGTCTTTCTCAGCCTACTACTGGGGAACCATCATGGAGATCTAAATACAGTTTGGAAGATCTTCTTGGAGGTCACCAGCTCATGTGGCCTCTGAACTCTTGGGAGATTCCCAAGATGCCAGTGGACTAGACCAGACCTATCACTGACCTCTTTAAGTCCTCAAGGGCTTCTTCAGCAGCACTATTTCAAAAGAGGCTTGTACATCTGAAAGCAATCCAAATTCTCAGGAAGAAAAGGTGAGGGTTCCCAGAACCATCCAGACTCCACAGGGCTTTCCTGAAGGATTATAATCATTCTGAACTACAACCCACTTATTTGGCAAAGTTTTACAAGATGAGCAGATTAACTGCTGCAGTATCTTGTGCTTCCTCCATTGTCTAAATAGTTCGTGCTGAGTTAGTCCCCTGGCTAGCATGAAAGGCTTGGAGATAGGGAAGGAGGACGTGGGATATTCCAGTGATCCCAGGTTCCACCCCTCTCGAAGTGGCCTTCCTGTCCTCCTCCATTTAGACCATCCCTCCTGGATCTCCCCTCCGTATCTTCTCTCCCTCCTTCCCAAACAGTGCTCAAACACAGCCTCCCAGGATCACCCTTTGCCTCCTTCCTGACCTTCCTCCATACCTGGCTGGGAGGAGATAAGTGTAATGGGGAAATAGGGCAGGGGACAGAGAAAGATACTGATTTTGATTTTTCAGAAATAGTCTCTCTCTTTCTCTCTTGATTTCTGTGGCCCACTATAGTTTCACCACATAGGAAGATTGGTAGATCTTCCAGTCCATCGTATCTTGTGTGTAGGAATCAATCAGAGGATACAGCTAATAAACCAACCCCTTCAAACTGTTTGGAGTACAAACAGATAGGGGCACTAGTAATGCCTGTAGTCCAGTTAGGCGTAGCTTAGTCAATGTGCACCTGCATCCTGTACCCCTCCTAGGGTCTCTTGGAACTTCATTCCATTCAATCACATTAATTGAGTGCTTACTGTATGGAGAACACTGTACTAAGCATTTGGGAGAGTACAGCACCACAATAAACAGACAAATTCCCTGCCCACAACAAGCTTTCAGGTTTGGGGTGGGAAGACAGACATCAGTACAAATAGTTTCAGATATGTACATAAGCACCGTGCAGCTGGGAGGGGGGACGAACCAAAGGAGCAAGTCATGGAGGTGCAGAAGGGAGTGGGAGAAGAGGAAAGCAGGGACTTAATCTGGGAAGGCCTCATGGAAGAGATGTGCCTACTTGAATTGATGAGTTGATTTAAGGTGATTTGGATTGTCCTTCGGGCCAGTGGCTTCGTGCAGTGCAACTGCCACTCTCTCCTAGGTTCTCTGTCTTTGGTTGAATATTTGAAAAAAATACTAAGCCTGAGATCAACAGCTCAACCTCTCACTGCTTTTTCTTGAGCACTAACTCTGTGCAGAGCATTGTATTAAGCACTTGGGAGAGTACAATAGGGTTAGAGCACATGATCCCTGACCTCAGATAATTTATAATTTAGTAGGAGGAGAGAGAAAAATTGAGAGGGTTATCACCTAGCCAGAGATAAAGAGGAAAGCTTCACAGTGCCAATGGGCCCCTGCCATTCCTGTCTTTTTCATCTGGATGAGAGAGATGTGTAAGACTCCTCAGTGGGTCTTGCAAGTCATTATTGTTCCCTCCCTTCCGGAGGCTTTGCCATTTGTCTGGAAATAGATAGATTATTCCATTTACACTCAAAAGAAATATATGGTCAGACTGAATTTTAGTTATGGATATTGATTTTATTGACCCGAAAACTCCTCCTTACAAACTCCTCAGTTTGTATTACAGAAGTGCTAGTATTTGACAGAAGCAAATAGGCAGGTTGGCTAAATCTGGCATCAAACTAATGAGGCAGAGTTTCTGAAGAATTGGTTGGCAATAGATTTTTACCCACCAGATCTGAGTTTAACTCTTGCTCTTGCCGTTTTTCCTGTGCAAGGTTAAGGAGTTCACTTCTGTTAAGGGATTGCAACCACCAACACACACACTGGCATGCAGAAGGCAGAGTAAGAATAACTTTTTGAGGAATAATGCAGGAAAAGGCAGAGCTAGAGCCAGACCAAGCTGACAATATCCACTCCAGAAAGCCAAACTCCATGTATCATCTAAATAGGAGAGACTCTACACTGAAAAGCACTGAATTTGTTAAGCACTTACTAAGTGCCAAACACTGTACTAAGTGCTAGGGTAGATGTAAGATAATCAGGTCCTACACGGGGCTCACATTCTAAATAGGAGGTGGCACAGATATTGAATACACATTTTGCAGATGAGGGAACTGAGGCACAGGGAAGGGAAGGGAAGTCACTTGCCCAAAGTCACACAGCAGATAAATGTCCGAGTAAGGATTAGAATCCAGATCCTCTGACTCCCAGGCCCAGACTCTTTCCACAGGTCTGCTTTGTGACCTTGGCCAATTCTCAACTTCTTCGTGCCTCAGTTACCTCATCCATAACATGGGAGCATCATGTGGGACAGGAACTGTGTCCAACATGATTTTCCTGTAACTATTCTATTGCTTAGTATAGTGCCTGGCACACGGTAAGAGCTTAAGAAATACCATTAAAAATTGCCCCTGGATAGTACAGCCATTCTGCAACTCAGTCCCTTTATCCTAGGTGGCCCATTATTGGAGAAAAGCTCTATGCACTTCTCCACTCCAGGCAGCCCCATAGCCTCCATCTAATCCAATGTTGGCTTCCAGGGCTGTCCACTTGCTAGCTTGGCTGATTTCTTGATGAGGTGGCATACCAATCAATCACAGAGTGGACAGCAATGAGGAAGAGAGATGGAGACAAAGAATCAGTTTATTTGACTGGAGGACCACTAGAAAGAATGGAAACTTCCCTACTATTACTTCCCCTCTTGCTTGCACTACACTTTCCCACACTGGATGCAGCTCATCGTGTCCTTATTGGATTTAGTTCTTCGACTTTATGCATGTCAAAATTTTAGCATACTCATGAGAGATAAATATGCTTCTGTGGACTTTGGAGGGAACCACTAGCCTTCAGCTACACTTCTCCCCTCAATAAACAAGACCCCAATAATAACACTTGTTAAGCGCATACTATGTGCCAAGCACTGTACTATGCACTGGGGTAGATTCAAGGTAATGAAGCTGTACATAGTCTCTGTCCCATGTGGGGCTAAAAATCTAAGGAGAGAGTAAGACAATCTCTATTTTACAGATGAGGAAACTGAGGCACAAAGATGTAAAGTGGCTTGAACAAGACCACTCAGCAACTACCAAGACCACTCAGCGACAAGTGGCAGATCTGGGGCTAGATCCCAAGTCCTCTGATTCCCAGGTCCATATCCACTCCACTAGGCCACACTGATTCAGTTAAAGAAGCTATTTCCTGGAGGAAGCAATATAGTGTAAAGCATTCGGAAGCAGGGATCGAAAGGTTTGAAAAAGCACGGCCCTGGATTTCAGAGTCTAACCCTGGTTCTGCCACTTGCCTGTTGTGTGACCTTAGGCAAGTCACTTAACTCTTCTATACTTCTGTTTCCTCAACTGAAAAATGAGGATTCAATATTTCTCCTTCCTACTTAGACTGTGAGCACTATGTGTGGTAGGGACTGCATCTGACCTGATTAACTTCTATTTACCTCAGTGCTTAGAAACGTGCTCGACACAGAGTAAATGCTTAATGCATACCATAATCATTATTATTGCTCCTGCAAGGCCCAGTTAAATACACTGGTCTGTCACTAATGGATTCTTCTGCTGAACAACCACTGATCTGACTGGACCTGTTTTTCTCTTGATGCTGGAGAGTAGATGCGACCCAAGAGCAACAGAGCGTATACAAGCTTCCTGTGACTCTGACCCAAATTCTCCCCTTGGTCAGAATGGGAAGGATATATAGAGTTCAGGTATATCTCTTAGATACAAGTGCAAAAGGGAAGTCTGTTTGTGTGAGCTTGTTGTGGGCAGGGAGTGTGTTAACCAACTCTCTTGTGCTACTGTACTTCCCCAAGCACTTAGTACAATGCTCTGCAAATAGTAAGCACTCAATAAATGCAATTAACTGACTGAAGAGACATTCTCTCATCCTTAGATGAAATTCTACTGGCTGGACCAGCATACATGAATTTTTTACTGTCACTGGGGCCACTGGAAGTTTCATCAGTGCTGTTATTGTCGTAAAATTACGCAGCTTGTGTTAGGATGTAATACTAGTAATGGTGGCATTTGTTAAACAACCAATCAATCAATTGTATTTATTGAGCACTTACTGTGTGCAGAACACTGTACTAAGTGCTTGGGAAAGTATAGTTCACCAGAGTTTTTTATGTTATTTGTTCATTCATTCATTCAATTTTATTTATTGAGTGCTTATTGTATGCAGACACTGTACTAAACACTTGGGAGAGTACAGTAACAATAAACAGACACATTCCGTGCCCACGGTGATCTTACAGTCACTACTCCAGGCACTGTTCTAAGCACTGTGGTAGAAACCTGGCAATCAGATTGTTCACAGTCCCTGTCCCACATGGGGCTTACAGTCTTAATTCTCATTTTATGGTTGAGGGAACTGAGGCCCAGAGAACATAAGTTACAGCTGGGATCAGAACCCTAGTCCTTCTGACTCCCAGGCCACACTGCTTCTCTGCAACCCAGTTAGAGGACATAGGCCCTTCCTTCAAGGATCTTCCAGGCTAATGGGGAGAACAGGTCCACAGGAGCAGGATAAGCTACTGCAGGGATGGGAAGCAAGGACCATTTCAAGAATGATGCTAACTATCCACAGAAAAGCAGGCTCCCCCGCAACTTAGCTGAAGCTCTCTGAGCCCCAGGGAAGCATCTGGGGCTTGAATGTCCCCAAGGAGGACCATCTGTCCCTGCCGTAGGGTTGGCAGACATCGTCCTTAATAATAATAATAAATGTTGGTATTTGTTAAGCGCTTACTATGTGCAGAGCACTGTTCTAAGCGCTGGGGTAGATACAGGGTAATCAGGTTGTCTCATGTGAGGCTCACAGTTTTAATCCCCATTTTACAGATGAGGGAACTGAGGCACAGAGAAATTAAGTGACTCACCCACAGTCACACAGCTGACAAGTGGCAGAGCCGGGATTCGAACCCTACCCACTAGGAGCTTGTAGTCCAGAAGAGGGGACAGACATTAACTCTATGTCAAGCACTGTAATAAGCACCGGGATAGAAGCAAGAGAATCAGCTCAGACACAGTTCCTGTATCAACAAAAGGCTCAGGGTCTAAGAGAGAGGGAGAATAGACATTTAAATTCCCATTTTATAAATGAGAAAACAGAGGCACAGGCAAATGAAGTGAGTTACCCAAGGTCACCCAGCAGGTAAGTGGATGATCTGGGCTTTGAACCCTCGTCCTCCCAACATGCTTGTCCGTGTTCTTTCCATTAAGCCATGCTCGTTCTATGTATATTCATTGATATATAGATGGGCTTTTGTCTTCAATGTTGAAGATCGCGATACTGATGGGAAGTTCTTATCCAAGTGTGTAAACATGACTGAAAATATCTAGGCAAGATGCACACCTTCTATTGCTTCCCAACTGACTTGTCTACCTCCTGTAGTGGTCTGCCCACAGCCCACCTCTCTTTTTTTTTCGTGGTTTGAAACTGATTCACTAGGCCTCAAGGTCTAGGTTACTGCCTTCTTTGTTTGTTGTTTGTGGTATTTGTTAAACATTTACTATGTGTCAGTATCTGTACTAAACACTGGGGTGGGTATAAGGTAATCAGGTTGGACACAGTCCCTGTCCCACATGGGATTCACTGTCTTAATCCCCATTTTGCAGAGGAGGAAACTGAGGCACAGAAAAGTGAAGTGAGTTGCCCTAGATCACACAGCGGACAAGAGACAGAGTGGGAATTAGAACCCAGGTCATCTGACTCCCATGGTCTTTCAACTAGGCTACACAGCTTCTCTTTGTGTGTGCCTCCTTCCAGTTTACCAGGTAGTAACTTCTAGGAAATATGTTTGACGCTGTCTCCTAATGTGAACTGCTCAGAGGATCTATGTTGGTGTAAGAATTACCTCAATGGGGACAGGATCCTGGAGACCCCCTCCCATGTCCCAAACCTTGATTTCCCCTCAATTTCTGGATGATTCAAGCCTAGTTATACAGGTCTATCATAAGAAGGTAGGGACATGGCTTTATGGGACAAATTAAATGGTTTAAACCCAAGTCCAATTTCTGCTTTCTATAGTTGAACCATGATAGGGGTTTGCAGAAACTTGATCTCCCCACCCAAAAATCTCAGGTTCCCTTCTGCCAAATACTGACTGGTACTGCCTAATCAATCAATCGATCAATGGCACTTATTGGTCACTTACTGTGTGCCGGGCATTATAATAAGTAGTTGGGAAAGTACAATTAAAGAGTGGGTGGATCTGATCCCTCCCTACAAGGAGAAGCAATGTTGCCTAGTGGAAAGAGCACAGGCCTGAGAGTCAAAGACTATGGGTTCAACTCCAAGCCCTGCCAATTGCTTGCTATGTTATCTTGGGCAAGTCACTTACCTTCTCTGTGCCTCAGTTTCATCTTCTGTTTAATGAGGATTGAATACCTATTCTCCTGCCTACTTAGACTGTGAGCCCCATGAGGGACAGGAACTCCGTCCAACCTAATTAACTTGTTTCTATCCCAGTGCTTAGAACAGAGTTTGACATGTAGTAAGCATTTAAACATACACCATTAAAAAGGTATTTACAATCTTATTTACTTATATTAATGTCTGTATCCTCCTCAGTACTACTACTACTCTCCCAAGTGCTTAGTAGAGCACTCTGCACACAGTAAGAACTCAATAAATACCACTGATGATGATGATGATGATAATAGTGGAGTTGCCTGATACCTTCTCTTTCTGCATGGGCCTGGTTCTTTGTTCTTCAGAATCCCAGGTCATTACTGTCTGAGCAGTGGAGTCAGGGGAGAGACGGAGAGAGACGGTCTCCCTCCTGCTGCAGGGATCGTGTCTACTAACTACTGTTTTCTCCCAAGCATTGAGTACAGTGCATTGCACAGAGGAAGCCCTCAATAAATACCCGCTAATGATTAATTTGGTGATCCCTCCTGGCCATCTTTGTTTGTACCCACAAATTAGGTTATTACCTTAATATTGGGTGGCAAACCCAAGTTTTGAAAACAATGAACTTGATCCATTTCCCACCTCCCCCTTCCCTTTTTCACCTGAACCCCCTTTCAGCATCTTCTAGCCAGGGGACCGCTTTCCTCTCCTGTTCTTTTTGGGATGTCCAATCCCCACTCCTCCCAGTCTGATCAACAGGGATCACTATTGAACCCAGGTAAGTAATGACTGTAGAAGATCAAGTAAAGTCCTCTGTTCTCTGAAGACTGGATCATACATGCACGCACGACACCCTACTGCAGAGTGAATGGAGTGAGCTAAAAAATATATGTGCAGACACACTTTTAGTGAATTTATTTTAAAGGGGCACCTTAATTGGGAAGGTCATTCTTGACTGATGTGCAATATCTTTCAGTTAATAAATGTTGATATTGACAAAACCAGTGAATCAATGCCTGCTTAATAAATTAAAAAGAAAATACAAATTTATCAGATTATTTAATCAGATAACAAATTACATTTAAATTACTTACAAAGTATGATGTTTGCAGATAAAATGAAGAACATGGAGTGCTTAATTAGAAGAACATTAGAGGGTGCAGTCGCTGTTGAGAGCCTTCCTCCCTTCTACTTGATAAACGGTGTCTGAAAGACTATGAGAAGTAGCATGACCTAGTGGAAAGAGTACAGGCCTGGGATTAGAGGGCCTGGGTTCTAATTCCAGCCCTGCAAGTTGCCTAATGGGTGACCTTTGGCAAGTCACTTAACTTCTCTGTGTCTCAGTTTCCTCAACTGTAAAATGGAGTTTAAATCCCTCTTCCCCCTCCTACCTAGACTGTGAGCTCTGTGTGAGACAGGGACTGTATCCAACCTGATTAACTTGTATCTACCCCAGGGCTTAGGACAATGCTTGACATATAGTAAGTACGTAACAAATGCCAGAAAAATATATACCCTCATAATAATAGTAACTTGCTTTTGAATTCATGAGCGATAAGCCATGCTGTCTCCTCCATTTTGCTAACATTCCTACTACATGGGTGATAGTAGGAAATCCGGGAGGTAAGATAGGAAGAAGCAAGGTGATTCAGTGCTTTAAAGCCCATGTTAAGGAGTTTCTGTTTGATGCAGAAGCGGATGGGCAACCACATGAGGTTCTTGAGGAGACATGGACTGCACAGTTTTCTCAAAAAAAATGATCTGGGCAGCAGAGTGAAGTATAGACTGAAGTGGAGGGAGACACTAAGAGGATCCAAGAGGGAGCAGTTACCATACTAGTACATCACTATAAGGAAAGGGAGGAAAAAGATAGTTAAAAAGTTTCTCTTAGGTGGGTCAATTTTCAGGTTCTTAGAGAAGGGAAATATTCTCCTCTGAGACTAAGCTTGGGGTGACTACACCTTATGCCCAAGATTACAGTGACTCCAAAATTATGGAGACTGCAAAGATATTTTCATGGAAAGGAGAGACCCACCTCTTGAGATTCTGGGCACTGCTATCTGGGTCTAGTCAGGGAAGAGATGAAAACTGAACAGCCAGGGACATAACAATCAATCAGTGGTATATATTGAGCACTTACAATGTGCAGACCACTGTTCTAAGCACTTGGGAGAGTATAATACAACAAAATTAACAGAAATCTCTGCCCATAATGAGCTTATAGTCTTGGGGGAGGGGGGAGATGGACACTAATAAGAATAAATCATTTATGATAAATAATTGAAAACTAGATACTTTTGCACAGAGACCAAAGAGCAGAAGCTGCCCACCGACCTCCACCTTGGTATAGAACCGAAGCTGAAACAATCCACCTCCTACTCAACTGTCAAGTAATTCAATCATATTTATTGAGCGCTTACTGTGTGCAGAGCAATGTACTAAATTCTTGGGAAGTACAATTCAGGAACAAATAGAGAAATCCATACCGCAAAATGGGCTCACAGTCTAGAAGATGATGCTTTCTCCACTGGTCAAACATTCCAGGGCCAAGATCAGGTGTAAAAATATTAAGGTATTGACCCTGATTCCTTTCTCATCATGCAGACACAGTAATAGCCAGGAAGCGCTGATTGAGAGCTAATGTATAGCAGCTGGACTTACTACAAGCTTACTCAGGTAAGCTACCTTTCATCCATGACCTTTTCCTCTCTCGCTCTCTCCTTCTCCTCGCCCTTTCGGAAAGGTGGCTCTCTCCCGAAGACACGGTCTCCGCTGCCGCTCTCTCCAGCGGAGGTCTCTCCTTCTCCCACTCCCCCAGACTCACCGGTAAGGGAGGAGGTGTTGGCTTCCTCCTCTCGCCCCGTTGCCGCTTCCGCACTATCCCTCCTCCCCCCTCCCTCTCCTTCCCCTCCTTCGAAGCCCATATCATTCGCCTCTACCACCCCCTCCGGTTACTTGTCGCTGTCATCTACCGCCCTCCCGGTCCCACCTCCGACTTCTTCAACCACCTTGACCCCTTTCTCACCTTCCTTCTCTCCTTCTCTCTGCCCACTCTGATCCTTGGAGACTTCGACATCCATATGGATGTACCCGACGACTCCTCTGCCGCCCGCCTGCTATCCCTCCTCGACTCTGCCAACCTCCTCCTCCACCATACCGCACCCACTCACTGACTCGGTCACACCCTTGATCTCGTCATCTCCTACAGCTGCACTATCTCCTCCCTCACCGACTCTGAAATCCCTCTCTCTGACCATAACCTTCTCACCTGCCTCATCTCTCACACTCCCTCCCCCTGCAAATCTTCGCTGCTGCCCCACAGAGATCTCCGCTCTCTCGATCCCATCCGTCTTTCCAATAGCATCTCGCCTCACCTTGCCGCCCTGTCCTCTCTTCCCACTCTCAACGATCAGGTCTCCGCTCTCAACTCCACCCTCTCTACTCATCTCGACTCTCTCGCCCCCCCTTTCCCTCCGCCGCTCTCGCTCCACTAACCCACAGCCCTGGATCACCTCCTCCGTCCGCCTCCTACGCTCCTATGCTCGAGCTGCTGAGCGCTGCTGGCGAAAGTCCAAGCACCAAGCCGACCTCACACACTTCAAATTTATCCTTTCCTGCCTTAACTCTGCCCTCCCTTTCCTGCCTTAACTCTGCCCTCTCCTCTGCCAGGCAAAGTTTCTTCTCCTCCCTCATCGACACCCATGCCCGTCACCCCCGCCGATTGTTCCGGACCTTTAACTCTCTCCTTAGGCCCCCTGTTCCTCCCCCTCCCCCATCTCTCACCCCCAATGATCTGGCCACCTATTTCCTCACGAAAATAAACACGATCAGGTCTGAGGTCCCCAAAGTCACCCCTCCGCCTCTCCCCTCCCCCCCACCAACCCCCTCCCCTACTTTCCCATCCTTCCCTGCAGTATCCTCAGAGGAGATCTCCTCCCTCCTCGCAAGTGCCACCCCCTCCACCTGCGACTCGGACCCCATTCCCTCTCACCTTCTTAAAACCATCGCCCCTGCCCTCCTACCTTCCTTAACTTCTATTTTTAACCACTCAATCTCCAAGGGCTCCTTCCCCTCTGCCTTCAAACATGCCCACGTCTCCCCCATCCTAAAAAAACCTGCTCTTGACCCCACTTCCCCCTCCAGTTATCGCCCTATCTCCCTACTACCCTTCCTTTCCAAAATCCTAGAACGAGTCGTCTACAATCGATGCTTAGAATTCCTTAACTCCCATTCTCTCCTAGACCCCCTAATCTGGCTTCCGTCCCCTCCACTCTACCGAGACTGCTCTCTCTAAGGTCACCCATGACCTCCTTCTTGCCAAATCCAATGGCTCCTACTCCATTCTGATCCTCCTTGACCTCTCTGCTGCCTTTGACACTGTCGACCATCCCCTCCTCCTCCATACCTTATCTCACCTTGGCTTCACGGACTCTGTCCTCTCCTGGTTCTCCTCTTACCTCTCTGGCCGGTCATTCTCGGTTTCCTTCGCTGGAGCCTCCTCCCCCTCCCATCCTTTAACTGTTGGAGTTCCTCAAGGGTCAGTTCTTGGCCCTCTTCTGTTCTCCATTTACACTCACTCCCTCGGTGAACTCATTCGCTCTTACGGCTTTGACTACCATCTCTACGCAGATGACACGCAGATCTACATCTCCGCCCCTGTCCCCTCCCCCTCCCTTCAGGCTCGCATCTCCTCCTGCCTCCGGGACGTCTCCACCTGGATGTCGGCCCGCCACCTAAAACTCAACATGAGCGAGACTGAGCTCCTCATCTTCCCTCCCAAACCCGGTCCTCTCCCAGACTTCTCTATCACCATTGATGGCACGACCATCCTTCCCGTCTCTCAGGCCTGCAATCTCGGTGTCATCCTTGACTCGTCTCTCTCGTTCACCCCACACATCCTATCCGTTACCAAGACCTGCCGGTTTCACCTCTACAATATCGCCAAGATCCGCCCTTTCCTCTCCACCCAAACGGCTATCTTACTGTTACGGGCTCTCGTTATATCCCGGCTAGACTACTGTGTCAGCCTTCTCTCTGACCTCCCTTCCTCCTCTCTCGCCCCGCTCCCGTCTATTCTTCACTCCGCTGCCCGGCTCATCTTCCTGCAGAAACGATCTGGGCATGTCATTCCCCTTCTTAAACAACTCCAGTGGTTGCCTATCAACCTCCGCTCCAAACAAAAACTCCTCACTCTAGGCTTCAAGGCTCTCCATCACCTTGCCCCTTCCTACCTCTCCTCCCTTCTCTCTTTCTACCGCCCACCCCGCACGCTCCGCTCCTCCGCCGCCCACCTCCTCACCGTCCCTCGGTCTCGCCTATCCCGCCGTCGACCCCTGGGTCACGTCCTCCCGCGGTCCTGGAACGCCCTCCCTCCTTACCTCCGCCAAACTGATTCTCTTTCCCTCTTCAAAACCCTACTTAAAACTCACCTCCTCCAAGAGGCGTTCCCAGACTGAGCTCCTCTTCTCCCTCTACTCCCTCTGCCATCCCCCCTTTACCTCTCCGCAGCTTAACCCTCATTTTCCCCTTTTCCCTCTGCTCCTCCACCTCTCCCTTCCCATCCCCACAGCACTGTACTCGTCCGCTCAACTGTATATATTTTCGTTACCCTATTTATTTTGTTAATGAATTGTACATCGCCTCGATTCTATTTAGTTGCCATTGTTTTTACGAGATGTTCTTCCCCTTGACTCTATTTATTGCCATCGTTCTTGTCTGTCCGTCTCCCCCGATTAGACTGTAGGCCCGTCAAACGGCAGGGACTGTCTCTATCTGTTGCCGACTTGTTCATCCCAAGCGCTTAGTACAGTGCTCTGCACATAGTAAGCGCTCAATAAATACCATTGAATGAATGAATGAATGAATACAGGACTCAGTGCTACCCACTGGAAGAAATCTCCTCCCACTAGATTGTAAGCTCCTGATGGCAGGGATCATGTCTGAATAGCACTTTCCAAGCACTTAGAACAGTGCTCTTCACACAGTAAGTGCTCAATAAATACAATTGAATGAATGAATGACTGTCTACCAAGGGCTTAGTGTAATTAATCAATTAATTAATTAAGCATATTTATTGAGCCCTTACTGTGTGCAGAACATCACACAAAGCACATAGGAGAGTACAATATAACAGAGTTGGTAGATACATTCCCTGTCCATAATGAGCTTAGAATCTAGCAGAGTATGGCATAGTGGATTGAGGAAGGGCCTGGGAGTCAGAAGGTCATGGGTTCAAATCCCAACTCCACCACTTGTCTGCTGTATAACCATGGGCAAGTCACTTTACTTCTCTTTGCCTCAACTCCCTCATTTGTAAAATGGGTATTGAGACTGTGAGTTCCACATGGGAAAGAGACTGGGTCCAACCTGATTAGCTTGTATCCACTCCAGTGCTTAGTACAGTACCTGGAGCAGAGTAAGCTCTTAACAAATACCGTAATTATTATTATTGTTATTATTAGAAGGGAGAAATATATTAATATAAATAAATGAAATACTGGTATGTACATAAGTGCTGTAAGGCTGAGGAAAGAGTAAATAAAAGGTGCAAATCCAAGAAGCAGCATGGCCGAATGGAAAGAGAACAGATCTTGGAGTAAGAGGGCCTGGGTTCTAATCCCAGCATGGCTGTATGTCTGTTTTGTGACCTTGGGCAAGTCATTTAATTTCTCTATGCCTCAGTTACTTCATTAATAAAATGTGGATTAATAATAATGATGGCATTTGTTAAGTGCTTACTATATGCCAAGTACTGTTCTAAGCGCTAGTGGGATATAAGGTAATCAGATTGTCCCACGTGGGGCTCACAGTCTTAATCCCCATTTTACAGATGAGGTAACTGAGGCACAGAAAAGTTAAGTGACTTGCCCAAGGTCACAGCTGCTAAGTGGCAGAGGTGGCATTAGAACCCATGACCTCTGACTCTCAAGCCCGTGCTCTTTCCACTGAGCCATGCTGCTTCTCTAGGATTAAATCCTACTCACCCCTACTTAGACCGTGAGCCCCAAGTGAGACAGAAACTGTGTCCAACCTGATTAACGTGTATCTACCCCAGTGCTTAGAACAGTGCTTGGCACATAGTAAGAGCTAAACAAGTTAGACTAGACAAGTTAGACAAGTTATTTAGACTGTAAGCTCACTGTGGACTGGGAATGTGTCTGTTATATTGTTATATTTTACTTACCCAAGTACTTAGTACAGTGCTCTGCACACAGCAAGAGCTAGATAAATATGATTGATTCACTGATTAGTTCTAGTGCAAGGGCAATGGGAGAAGGGGAAATGACAGCTTAGTTGGGGAAGGCCTCTAGGAGGAAATGTGCTTTTAAGAAAACTTTGCAGGTGGGAAGAGTGATCATCTGTTGGATATAAATGGGGAGGGAGGTCCAGTACAGAGGCAGGGTAGGGACAAGGGGTTGGAGGCAAGATAGACAAGATGGAGGTTGGAATTAGAGGAGAGAAGAGCGCAGGCTGGGTTTAAGTAAGAAATTAGGGAGGTAATGTAGACAAGGGCAAGGTGATTTAGTGGTTTGAAGCCTATGGTAAGGAGTTTCTGTTTGATGTGGAGGTGGATGGGCAAATCTTGGAGTATCTTGAGGAGTGGGGAAACACGGACAGCACAGTTTTGTCAAAAAATGACCTGGGCAACAAAGTGTAGTATGCACTGAAATGTAGGGAGAGAAGAGGCACGGAAGACAGCAAGGAGGCTGATGAAGTAATCAAGGTGGCATAGGATAAGTGCTTGAATTAATGAGGGAGCAGTTTGGAGGAAGAGCAAAAGGTGGATTTTAATAATGTTGTGAAGGTTGAACTGACAGGATTTGGTCACAGACTGAATCTGTGGGTTGAATGAATGAGATGAGTCGAGGATAACGCCAAGGTTCTTTGCTTGTGAGATAGGTGCTGTCTACAGTTATGGGAAAGTCATGGGAAGGACAGGATTTGAATGGGAATAAGAGGAATGCCATTTTGAATATATTGAAGTTTGAGGTATTGGCGGATATCCAATTAGAGATGTCTTGAAAGCAAGAGGAAATATGAGACTGCAGAGAAGGAAAGGGGTTGGGGTGGAGATGTAGATTTGGGAATCATACTCATAAAGATGGTAGCTAATGTCATGGAAGCAAATGAGTTCTCTAAGGAAGTGAATGTAGGTACAGAATAGAAGGGGACCCACAACTGAGCCTTCAAGGACTTCCACAGATAGGGGGTGGGAACCAGAAGAGGAGCCTGCAAAAGAGACTGAGAATGAACCGCCCAAGAGATTGGAGGAGAACCTGAAGACAATGTCAGTGAAAGCAAGGTCGACTAATGTTTCCAGTAGAGGAGGGTGGTTCACAGTGTCAAAGGAGTCAGCAGTTGAGGAGGATTAAGCTGGACTAGAGGCCATCAGATGTGGATTGAAGAAATCACTGGTGAACTTTCAGAAGGCAGTTTCAGTGGAGTGGAGGAAGAAGCCAGATTGGAGTGGGCCAAAGAGAGAATTGGAGGAAAGGAAGTATAGGCAGAGAGAGTAGACAACTCACTCAAGGAGTTTGGAGAAGAATGGTAAGAGAGGGATGGGGTAATAACTGGAGGGAACTTTGGGGTAAATGCTGGCTATTTTAGAATAAGGGAGACATGAGCATGTTGGAAAGCCGTCGGCAAGAGCAGACAGTTGAAGGTGGTGGTCAGGGAGGGAAGAAGGAAGGAGGCAAATGTTTTGATTAAGTGTGAAGGGAGGGGGTCAGAGGCACAGGTTGGGAAGGAAGATTTTAAGAGGTGAGGGATCTCCTCTTGAGATACTATAGGGAACATAGGTAGAGTGCAATGATCTGTGCAGAATCGGTGCTCAATAAGTACAATTAATTAACTGAATCAAGAATTTGGAAATTTCTGCCCACCGAATGGCTGAACAAACCCTTAATGTCCTTGAGACTAATTTACTTTTGAGTAAGACAAAGTTGAAAAGTTCGGACCACAGAGGAGTGTCAAAGCAACTGAGACACAACTCCCACAGTCACTCCCACAATTCATCTTGAGCTCCAGGTTTGGTCAAATGCTCTTCAATTAAGTTAAGCGACTTTAGCAAGGAAAAACATTTTTTAATAATGTTTGGGGTTTATTTCCAGAGGGGAACAAAGGGCTTCTGTTTATTAACAAGATTAGCCCCGGTTGCTGCAGCATTCTGGCTGTGGTGGTAACGGGACTTATTTTAGATCACATTATTCAGTCTCATCGTGGAAGCAAATTTCTTATTATACAACATTTAAAAGCAATAATTTCTGGAGACTTAACCTCATGGATTTTCTAATACAATAAAATGAAATAAAAAACCCCAGATGCAGCAGATATAACCCCTTCATGTGCAATTAGCAAATATTAAATAGAAACTTTAATATTAACATTATTCTTTATGCCCCAGTGAGTGGGATATTATTTAAATTGATATGACATAAGAGGATATAAATAATTCCTAAGTGTAGATCTAAACTAGAGTTTCAGTCAGTATTTGAAATCACTAAGTATTATCAATTCCCTGTTTCCCAGTGTATCATTTATTACCAGCCTGATGAATTTTTTTTTCAAAGAGATTAAATTAGCATTAAGATGATGATAAACATTATAAATAAATACGAAAATTGCTATTCTGAAAATCCAGTCTAACCAAGTAAATGAATCGGTGTTGTATCAAATTCCATCTTCCCTATAACAGCTGAGAAACAGTTCCAAGCGCAAGTAAATCCCCCGATCTTCTTCTGCAATCAGAAATGAAATATATTAAAACCTGAAAGTATAATTTCATTATCCGCTCTTCTAGAAACGCAAACTAAGATTCAGAAATAGCTATAGCATGAGTTGAATGTTGATCAACCTCACACAATTTACTTACCCAAAGAGGATGTTCAGACGCCCAAGATTTGAGAGGCAGGGTGGCCAAATGGAAAGAGCATGGACCTGGAAATTAGAGGACCTGGGTTCTAATTCCAGCTCCATCATGTGTCTGCTGTGTGGCCTCAGGCAAGTTACCTCAGTTATCTCAACTGTAAAATAAGCTTTAAAACTGTGAACCCCATGTGGGACATGGACTTTGTCCAACCTGATTATCTTAAATCTACTCCAGTCCTTAATACATTGACTGACATATAGTAAGTACTTAATAAATGCCATTTTTTAAAAAAATGTAACTTTGACCCAGAAGCTTACTCTTTCTCAGGCATATCTCCTGTTGGAGCCGTACAACCCCGACACACACTAAACATTCTGTATTTCTATCAATCGTTATGGATGCAGTTTCCCTGTAAGTAACTATCTAGTTACTTTTAATTCCAGCTTCTGGATCACTGAGGGGAGGGAGGAGCAGTGTTGCCTAGTGGAAAGAATACAGGCCTAAGAGTCAGAAGACCTGGGTTCTAATTTCAGTTCCACCACTTATAATAATAATAATAATGATGGTATTTGTTAAACGCTTACCATGTGCAGAACACTGTTCTAAGCACTGGGGTAGATATAGGGTAATCAGGTTGTTCCACATGAGGCTCACAGTCTTAATCCACATTTTACAGATGAGGGAACTGAGGCACTGAGAAGCTAAATGACCTGCCCACAATCACACAAATGACAAGTGGCAGAGCCAGTATTCGAACCCATTACCTCTGACTCCCAAGCCCATACTTCCACTTCACTGAGCCACGCTGCTTATCTGCTGTGCGCCCTTGGACAAGTAATTCTGTGTGCCTCAGCTACCTCATCTATAAAATGGGGACTAAGACCATGAGCCCCACTTGAGACAGGAACTGTGTCCAACCTGATTATCTTGAATCTACCCCAATGCTTAGTACAGTGTCTGGCACACTGTAAATACTTAACAAATACCATCAGAAAAAAAAGAGGTACTTGTCTGTTGGATTTGAGGAGGGAGGCCATTCCAGGCCAGGGACAGGATGTGGGCAAGGGGTCAGTGGTGTGATAGACAAGATTGAGGCACAGTGAGAAGGTTAGCATTAGAGGAGTGAAGTATGCAGGCTGACTGGTAGTAAGAGTGTAGCGAGGAGAGGTAGGAGGGGTCAAAGTGATGGAGGGCTTTAAATCCAGTGGTGAGGAGTTTTTGTTAGATGTGGGAGTGGATGAGCAACCACTGGAGTTTCTTGAGGAGTGGGGAAACATTTGCTGAGAGGTTTTGTAGAAAAATGATCTGGGTAGCAGAGTGAAGTATGGATTGTAGTGGGGAGAGACAGGAGGCTGGAAGGTCAGCAAAGAGGCTGCACTAATCTAGGCAGGATGCACTAATGCACTAATCCAGGCAGGATAGGATGAGGGATTGAATTAACGTGGTAGCAGTTTGGATGGAGAGGAAAGGACAGATTTTAGTGATGTTGTGAAGGTGGGACTGACAGGACTTAGTGATGGTTTGAATATGTGAGTTGAAGGACAGACAGGAGTTAAGAATAATGCCAAGGTTAAAGGCTTGAGAGACAGAAGTGATAATGGTGCCATCTTCATTGATGGGAAAGTCGGAAGAAGAACAGAGTTTGGGTGGGAAGATAAGGAGTTCTGTTTTGAACATATTAAGCTTGAGGTGATGGGAGGACATCCAGGTAGAGATGTCTTGAAGGCAAGAGGAAACTTGAAACTGCAGAGAGGGAGAGAGATTAGGGCTGGAGTTGTAGATTTGGGTATCATATGCATAGAGGTGGTAGTTGAAGGATAATAGTGAATGAGTTCTCCAAGGGAGTAGGTGTAGATGAAGAATAGAAGGCGGCCCAGAACTGAACCTTGAGGGACTCTCACAGTTAGGGGCTGGGAAGCAGAAGAGGAGCCTGTGAAAGAGACTGGGTATGAGCAGCCAGAGAGATAAGAGGAGAACCAGGAGAGGACAGTGTCAGTGAAGACAAGGTTGGATAATGTTTCCAGAAGAAGGGAGTGGTCAACAGTGTCGAAGGCAGCTGAGGGGTAGAGGAGGATGAGAATGGAGTGGAGGCCATTGGATTTGGCAAGAGGAAATCATTAGTGACCTTTAAGAGGGAAGTTTCTGTGGAGTGATGAGGACAGAAGTGTGATTTAGAGGGGGTATAAGAAAGAATTGGAGGACAGGAATTTGAGATAGTGGGTGTAGACAACTAGCTCAAGGAATTTGGAGAGGAATGATAGGAGGGAGATGGAGAGGTAATTGGAGGGAGCCGTGAGGTCAAGGAAGGGGTTTTTTTTAGGTTGGGGAGACTTGGGCATGTTTGAAAGCAGTGGGGAAGAAGCCATTGGAGATTGAACAGTTGAAGATGACTGGTAGTAAACACTCAATAAATACTATTGAATGAATGAATGAAAGAAGGGAAGGGACAAGTGTTTTGATAAGGTGAAAAGGAAAGGGGCTGGATCTTCAGGTGGAGGGGGTGGATTTTGAGAGCAGGCAGGAGGTCTCCCTTAGAGATAATGCTGGGAAAGATGTGAGAGTTGAAAAGGATGAAGGAGGGGGGAGGAGGAACTGAGGAAGGGAAGGGAGATTTTAGGGAGATCACATCTAGTTGTGTCAATTTTCTTAATAAAGTAGATGGCCAAGTCACTGGGAGTAAAGGATGGGGGAGGCAAAGGGGACAGTGGGCCTGAGGAGGGAGTTAAATGTCTGGACCAGCTGGCGAGCGTGATGGGCATGGGTATCAATTAGGAGAAATGATTTTGCCAGCCAGAGGAGAGGGCAGAGTTAAAGCACCCAAGAATAAACTTGAAGTGGATGAAGTTGCCCTGATGTTTAGATTTCTGCCAGCAGTGTTCTGCAACTCATGAAAAATAGCAAAGGAGCTGGACTGTGCAGGTGGACCAGGGCTGTGGGTTAGTGGTACGAGATCGATGAAGGGATTAGGGGAGCAAGTGTGTTGAGTTCAGTACAGAGGGTGGTATTGAGAGTATCATTTTGCTCATCCAGGGAAGGTAGTTTGGGTACGGAAACTAAGGTCAGGCAACATTACCAGGGAAAGAGCCTGCATTTCCAATGAAGCGAAAGTCACCTATCCTATCCATCGTGGAACCCAAAATCATTGTTGGGATGGAATGAGAACAGAATACGAAACATTTCAGGAAAAATGACATTCGTGGGGAGGAATGTAGGATCCAGCCACAACTGATACAATTCAGTTTACGAATACTATAATCAAGGCAGACTCAAAATCCTTTTGAAGGAAAGGGGCATTAAGAAGTAAATGTGTGATATTATTCTAATTATTGTCATATAGAGAAATGCGAACCTGTCTATTTCAGAATAATAAAGTGAAGACAAGATTCGACAGCATCTGTCACAATAGACGCAAATCCAGAAGAGAGAATTTAAACGAATTGTGATTTCAAGAGTGGTTCTATTTTCATTTCCAAACCTGCAAATGGTACATTTCAAACTTATGGAGGTAGTCTGGCCTAATGGAAAGAGCACAGGCCCAGAAATCAGGATGGCTGAATTCTCATTTCGATTATGTTATTAGCTTGCTGGGTGACCTTGGACAAATCGTTTCCATTTTCTGTCTTTCAGTTGTCCCAATTAAAATGGGAATAACCTCACCACTTCATCTTTTCCCTTTAAAAATGGTATTTATTAAGTGCTTACTATGTGCCAGGCATGGTACTAAGCGCTGGGATGGATAAAAGCAAATCAAGTTGGACACAGTCCCTGTTCCCCATGGACCTCACAGTCTCAGTCCCCATTTTACACATGAGGTAATTTAGGCACAGAGAAGTGAAGTGACTTGCCCAAGATCACACAGAAGACAAGTGGCAGAGGCAGGATTAGAACTCATGACCTTTCTGATTCCCAGACCCATGCTTGGTCCACCATGCCATGCTGCACTATTCTGTGACCACAGTTACCCAGTTCCTCCAGGCACTGTGGTTTTCATTGCTGAAATATTTATATTACTGAAGCTAAAGCATGTATTTGACAAGTGTGGATTCTGGTCCACAACTAGCTGCCTTACAAGTTCTGTATTGGAGTGTGTAGGTACATTTGATTGAATGGTCAATTTCTCTATTTTGGTGCTAGTGTTTGTAAATACTTTATGTTTCTCTTCCTTGTTGCAGTGTAAGCACCTTGAAGGCAGGAAACATGTCTTGTGTTTCTGTTGTATTTGTTAAAAGCTTACTCTGTGATGACCACTGTACTAAGCAATAGGATAGTTTCAAGATTCAGGCCAGTCACAGTCTCTATGCCACCCAGAGTTCATAGTGCCCCACTGCACTTACATATATATTTGTAATTTACTTATTTACATTTAAGTCTGTCTCCTCCCTTCTAGACTGTAAGCTTGCTGTGGGCAGGGAATGTTTCTGTTTATTGATATATTGTACTCTCCCAAGTGTTTAGTACAGTGCTTTGCACAAAGTAAGTGCTCAATAAATACAATTGAATTGAATTAAATAGGAGGGAGAACATGTATTTGATCTTCATTTTACAGGTGAGGAAATCAAGACACACTGAAGTTAAGTGACTTGCCCAAAGTCATGCACCAGGTAAATGGCATAGCTGGGGTTGGAATCCAGGTCCCCTGACTCCCAGGGACTTGTTCTTTCCACATAGCCATGTTGCTTCGCTAAGATTGTGCTTTCTTTAGTTTGTTTAATTACAGTGAGTGAGCATTCAGTAAATAACACATATTACTACTATTCCTACTCCTTATCAGTATAATTTTTGCTTTCTCTCTTCCTCTCCCCAATCCGGGTCCTGTATATCCCCTACAATTGTGCTCTGAGGGGCAGAGGAGGAGGAGTGATGGTCAGGTTTTCACCAAGTGCTGGAATTAGGACTGCATTTGGGAAAGTGTACAGATGACCACACTGCCCGTTCCACCAGGGAAAGACCTGCAATTTATCCAACTTGATCCATGGGTATCAGCAGTAAAGTTATCTGTCGTTAACAGGCAAGGCAATTTCGGTCCGGAGAGGGGAGTATGTCTAGACTGTAAAATCACTGTGGACAGGGAATGTGTCTGCTTGGTTTTGTGTTGTACTTTCCCAAACTCTTAATACAGTGGAATGCACACAGTTAAGTGTTCAGTAAATACAACTGACTGACAGACTGACTGAGGAATGTTTGGATGGGTGAACTGACTATTCTTGCTTATCCACTTGGGTAACAGGTATCATTAGGGAAGGGACCATCTACCAGGATTATGGTTAATGGTAGACCGTTGCTAATATAAAGCCCCTCACTTGCAACCTCACTGTCTCCCCATGCCAGGACACCTAACCCCAGCATCGTCTGATAGATGCACACCTTTTCATCAGTTGCTTTGGTCTTTTATAATTTAAGAAATCCAAAGTCCCAAATGCTTCCTAAGCCCTCCCCTTAGTTCCCAGCTCATCAAAAGAGTCTTCAATGATCAATCAATAAATCAGTGGTAATTACTGAGCATTTACTCTGTGCAAAGCATTGGACTAAGAGCTTGATGAGAAAGTTCCTCCTTTCTTTTGGTGACAGTATATGGAAACAGGAAAATCCTCTTCTGGTTATGTAAACAAAAGCAATGTGGCCTAATGGAGAGACCATGGTTGAGGGAACCCGAGGACTTCGGTTAAATTCCAGCTCTATCTCTCACTTGCAGCATGTTCTTGGGCAAGTCACTTAACTTCTCTGTGCCTCAGTTTCATCATCTGTAAAATAGGGATTACATAACTGTTCTTCCTCCTACTTAGACTCTGAGCCCCATGCTGGACTAAGGAGCACTTAACAAATGCAGTACTATAACTGCTACTGTTACTGCAAAAGAACTAAGGGTATCAGGTATAAATGTGGCTTTCTTGGCCTCCCTCTATTATTAACATGTGCATTCTTACCTGGGGTCTCAGGGTAAAGGTGTTACTGGTTACCAAACTCTTCCAGAACAATGAGGGTGGTGCATAACCAGTCTGGGCCCCAGTCATCTCATCTGTATAATGGGCATGCAACTGTCAGGGATGGAATCTGATCAATATGGTCATGATTATTAACATACTGCCACCTGCTCCAGCAGAACTGAACTCTCTTTTGTGTAAGCAGAGAAGCTGGAAACATGCAACATTTCATTCTTCCTCATTCCTTTTTTTAAAAAAAATCCCATCCAATATGCTAATTACCCTGAAAAGTCCAAATACATATAGAAAAAAATGACTTATTTAAAATCAAATCTGCTACACTTCCAGATGGCATAGAGTATATCTTAATCTATCTTGAGCAAAGTCCCCTAATTCTGAAGGAACAAATGGTGGAATGTTATTAAAATGTTAATTAGTTAAATTTAGCCCCAAATGTATGAAGAAAAACAAAATTGCACCTACATGATTTTATTTTTACTATGAGGGGGAAAATGCTTTCTGGTATATAAAGAAATCAGGGTTTTCAGTAAGATACGAAAAAAAGCAAGTGAGAAGAAGATGAAAATATCGAGGGATGTTAAAAAGGCAGAATAAAATGGTTGCAGTGTATTTCAGAAACAGCTTTCATACTTACCTATTTCATTTCGCATCTCAAGGATTCTTTGTCTTGAAAAGAACTATATATGTATATGTATATATATATGTGGATATATATATGTGTGTGTATGTGTATATACGCAGATATATGTATATATGTATTTTTAAGCTTGTTGTTGGCAGGAAATGTATCAGCTCTGCTGTATTGTACTTAGTGCTAAGTACTAAGTGCTTAGTACAGTGCACTGCACACAGAAAGTGCTCAATGAATACCAGTTTTAAATATGTCCATTTTCAGTGACAATGAGTTGTGATTCTAGGTATTCTCTACCCTAAGGAATGACAGGCCATAGATAACATCTTCAGGGACCATGTCATCGGCGAAAAGTAACCTCTGATGATTTCAAACACCGCCAAGACATAGACTCCATAAACCTCACTTGGTTCATTCTTCTGATGTTTGACAATAATTTCTCCACAGATGCACTACACCCACAGAAACAAAGACACACACACACATTCACACACATACACAACACACACACACACACACACATTATGCTTAGGGATAGGGGAGGAGGCAGAGAGAATGAAAGACAAAGTCCTCACCCTTTAGGTACTGCTCTCTGCAATGGAGAAGAAATGTTACGTTCACCCACAAAAATCAAAATGTAGAAAAAATTGTAAACAGAAAAAACTGACATACTCTGCTTAGAGACACATAAGTGATTTGGGTCAGGTGACAGGGTGGAGGAATGAGAGGAATGGAAATCAGGTGGGAGTTATCTGAGAAGACTTTCTGGGAGAGGTGAATTCTTGTGACATAGTCTGCTAGCAGAATAACCGAAGTGCCTACTCGCTCTCTCTCTAGAAGTCTAGAAGAATGCAAGTTCTGTTTTGGATTTTCAAGACAGGATAAGTTTGAACAGGCTTTGGAAGAGACTTCTTATCTACGCCTCTAAACAGAATTCCTCTCAAAACTTTCCAGATTTTCCAAACCCTCCCAGGTCCCCCAAGAAAAATCCCCAGGGACATTGATTGGCACATGGCTCCTGCTTCCATTTACTTATATTTGCCTTCACAGGACCATCTCAACACCATAGGTAACCACGTTAGAACTCCAGATTGAGGTCTTTACAAGTTTCTCCTAAGAAGTCTCTGATATGTCAATATGATTTATCAGTCAATCATATTTATTGAGTGCTTACTGTATGTACCGCATTGTCTAGTGAGCGATAGTTTATGTAAGTTTATGTAAGGTGACTTGATGTGTTAAAATTCTACCTAGAGAATAGCAAATTACTCTTAGTTCAATAATGTCCTCTTTCGAGTGCATACAAGTAATCATGCCAGTTGATCAATCAGTCAATACATTTATTTAGTTTTTACTGTGTTCAGAGCACTGTACTGAGCACTTGGGAGAGAACAATATAACTGAGTTGGTAGATATATTCACTGCCCACAAGGAGCTTACCATCTGGAGGGGGAGACATTTATATAAATAAATAATTATGGATATTTACATAAGTGCTGTGGAGCTGACTGTGGAGTGAATAAAGGATGCAAATCCACTTACTAGGGTGATACAGAAGGGAGTGGGAGAAGAGGAAATGAGGGCTTAGTCAGGAACACCCTCTTGGAGGAGATTGAAGGTGAGGAGAATGGCCATTTATTGGATATGAAGGGGGAGCGAGAATGTAGGTGAAGGTTTGGCGGCAAGATAGATGACACTGAGGTGCAGTGAGTAGTTTGGCATTAGAGGAGTGAAGTGTGTGGACTGGGTTGTAGTAAGAAGTCAGAGAGATAAGATTAGTGTGGACTGGGACAGAGACAAAATAGGCATGGTCTATGAGGTCACAATTCCCAGGTAAAATTCTTGCCATCCCAAATTTTCCAGATAATTATGGGCATGTAGATTAGGTGGTAATGTGAGAAATAAATACTGATTTCCCTCTTCATAAAGCCAAAACTCCTGACCACTCCCCTCAAACTCCTCATCTTAATGTGCCCCTTACTGCTCTCCTCCCTCCTTCCATTTGTTCAAGCCCTTTTCCCTGCCTTTTAAAATGTGCTAGATCATAGCTCTTATCTTAAAAAACTCTCCTGAAAATCCACCTCCTCCAACAAACTTGCCTTGAGGAAGTTCCACCTCCTCATTTCATTGGGCAGGAAGGAAAAACTGGAGCACGTGCCCTTTGTCCAAGCATTGAGGCTCATGGAAAAGACACCATACACTTTCTCCACACTTCTTGTGTGGTTCTAGGCCTGTTCAGGTAGAAGGGGACATCAGAAGAAGTGCCCCTAACAAAGCTTCAGAATACTGTGGGGCACTGTGACTCTTGGACCCTAGGCATGCCAGCCTGTCAGAGAGATGAAGCATCTGAAAATCACTTCTTTCCTTATAATGGGCTGTGACTTTTCATCCCTGCCTTTGGTTTTTTTGGTTTGTTTTTGATTTTTCATTGGTTTCTTGTTGTTATCAAGACCAACTATTTGGTTACCTTGCCCTGCCCTGGCTGCTTGCACATCCATCATCCTCCTCCCTCCACACCCCCAGGACATGGGTTTGGGACTTCTAAAGTTGAAGCAGCTGATGACATTGCAAAGGAATGAAATGGTTGCTCTCCAAAGTCTGAAAATTCCAAAGGTCTTTGATTCAGGATGTTTCCAATCTAAGAGGTCCCTGGCCATGCAGAGATGCAGCCACATTGTTTGTGCTTTAATTAGTTTTTGAAACACATGACGAACAAAACTGAATAAATCAAACTGACCTTTAAATTTCCAGAATTACAGCCTGTTTAAATGGCCATAATAATGTAATAATAACCTAAGTTAATAGTTATTCCCCTCTCCTCACCGAATGTCTCTCCATGTGATACACGGCGTTATTAATTTTGGTGTGATTACAAATTATTCCCATAGTTCAGGTTTAATATAGTATTGATGTTGTTATTAATATGGATTTACCAGTAAAGATACAAAACTGAGCCAGACCCAGCTAATGTCAGTTTTAAAGGGGAAAGAAAAAATTAGAAATAGCCTCCATGAAGAAAAATAGAAAGAAAGAAAATCAGTCAGTAGTTTGATTAAAGGGACAGTCCTCTATGCTAAAAAGGATAATCCTGATATTTATTAAGTACTTTCTATCTGCCAAGCCCTAACCTAAGCACTGGTTTAGATACAAGAATATCAGGTTGGACACAGTCCCTATCCCACATGGGGGTCTCAGTATAAAGTGAAGGGAGAAAAGATATTGAATCCCCATTTTATAGATGAGGAAACTGAGTCATTGAGAAATTAAGGGACTTATCCAAGGTTGTATAGCAGGTTAGTGGCAGAGCCAGGAATAGAATCCAAGCCCTCTAATTCTCAGCCCCAAATGCCTTCCATTAGGCCATGTTGCTTTCTCCCATGAATGGAGATGAGTGAGAAAAAACATGAATCTTTGCTTATTACCTTTTTTCTGTATTTCTAAAAGGAAAAAAAGTCCAAGCATTCCAAAGAGTTAAGAATCAAAGTTTCATCTACATGGGTTGGAACCATAACCATGATAGAGCTAGAATGTGGTTCAAACTTGGTTAATTGGATGTGAAAATTTAGCCTTTTCCTTTCCTTTCTGTACCTGCTTATGTATCTATCCCCATTTGAATCCCACCTGAAAACTCACTTCTATCTGCCTCCATTCTTTGGATGCAGGGGGTCTCTCCAAACTTCTCCATCATCGCTTCCACCATTAGATCTTGTTTTAGGTTGGTCTAACTTTGCTCCCTCAGCTACCTGGGGATGAGGTCCTATCTTTTGGAATTTCATGATACATAGAAATGTGTACTTTGCTCCTTAAATAAATAATAAAAGGTATCCAAGTTAGACTGTGATCCTACAGAGAATAATCAACCTCATCTTGCAGTGGAACAAGGAGTCATGCCCAGGGATATTCTGCCAATTAGCTGAAAATTTAAGGGAAATTGTTCAAATTAATGTTTGTGTACCCTAGATTGAAGAGTAATTGTGAGAAATACTTAATGACTGCTGCTCTCCCTCTATCCTCTCCAGTTTTAATAGGTAGTATTTATTAAGCACTTAAAGAGTGCTGAACGAAGCATTGGGAAAGAAAATTTTGGTGGGTGTTAGACTCCATTCCTTGAAGATCAAAGGCCATAGGTACATGTGAAATGTAAATTAAGTTGAAGAGACTGCGTGACCTAGTGGAAAGAGCACAGCCCTGGGAATCTGAGGACCTGAGTTCGAATCCCAGATCCAACCCTTGCCTGCTGCGTGACCTTGGGCAAATCACTTAACTTCTCTGTGCCTCAGTTACCTCATATGTGAATGGGGATTAAGACTGTGGGCTCCATGTAGGACAAGGGCTGTATCCAGGCTGAGTAGTTTGTATCTACCCCAGCACTTCGTACAGTGCCTGACACTACTAAGTACTTAACAAATCTACCATTAAAAAAAGTAACCCTTCACACCTATCCTCAAGCAACATCCACACCTGTCGTTCTGGGCATGTCACTCCCCCCCGCCCCCTTCTTAAAAACCTCCAATGGTTGCCTATCAACCTCCGCTCAAAACAAAAACTCCTCACTCTAGGCTTCAAGGCTCTCCATCACCTTGCCCCTTCCTACCTCTCCTCCCTTCTCTCTTTCTACTGCCCACCCCGCACGCTCCGCTCCTCTGCCGCCCACCTCCTTGCCGTCCCACGGTCTCGCCTATCCCGCCGTCGACCCCTGGGCCGCGTCCTCCCGCGGTCCTGGAATGCCCTCCCTCCTCACCTCCGACAATCTAATTCTCTTCCCCTCTTCAAATCCCTACTTAAAGCTCACCTCCTCCAAGAGGCCTCCTCCAAGAGACTGAGCTCCCCCCTTTTTCCCTCTGCTCCCTCTTCCCCCCCATTCACCTCTCCGCAGCTAAACCCTCTTCTCCCCCCCATTCCCTCTCCTCCTCCCCCTCTCCCGTCCCACCGCTCAACACTGTACTCGTCCGCTCAACTGTACATATCTTCATCACCCTATTTATTTTGTTTAATGAGATGTATATCACCCTGATTCTATTTGTTTGCCATTGTTTTTAGGAGATGTTTTTCCCCTTGACTCTATTGCCATTGTTCTTGTCTGCCTGTCTCCCCTGATTAGACTGTAAGCCCGTCAAAGGGCAGGGACTGTCTCTATCTGTTGCCGATTTGTACATTCCAAGCACTTAGTACAGTGCTCTGCACATAAGTAAGCGCTCAATAAATACTATTGAATGAATGAATGAACCTGTCCCCCACCAAATCATTTAAAATATGAGTAAAACAGTGAAAGTCTGAAAATGTGGCCACCCTTTTCCCCAGTAAATACTCAGATATAGAAGTTGAATGTATTTCACTGCTGCAGTCGCAGAGCTGTAACCAACATGTATAATGTGGTGTCTGCTTGGCTGCCTTCCCCTATACATTAAGATGCCTTTTTAAATGGAGAATTCAGTCTGTCATCCTCTTCATGTGTACCATACCTATACTGCTGAGCTTGTAATTGATGAAACAGAAAGAGGGAGAAATAATATAAAATCCGTGGCACTCTATCGTTCCAGAGACCGTTTTCCTTGGGATTTTGTCTTATTTTGAACCTCACATGTCAGACTAGAAAATGATGATAATGATTTGTTGAGTGCTTACTACATGCCAGGCTCTGTACTAAGCACTGGGATGGATACAAGCAAATTGGGTTGGACAGAGTTTCTGTCCCACATGGGGCTCACAGTCTTAACCTGCATTTTCCGTCTGAGGTAACTGAGGAACAGAGAAATAAAGTGACTTGTTCAAGGTCACACAGTGGACAAGTGGAGGATCTGGGATGAGAACCCAGGTCCAGGTGACTCCCAGTCCCATGCTCTTTACACTAAGCCAAAGAGCCCAGCTGGAGTATTAGATATTTTTAGAAACCAAGAGAAAACCAAGCTATCAGGCTTGGCCTCCTTGAGGCATGTCTCATTCTTCTTGGGTGTTGATATACAAAGGAAAATGAAGATTCTTGGATCTGAGACTGCCCAAGGGGATGAAAAGAATGACAGTGAGTTTGGAAGGCCATCTTCCTGTCAGTATTCCACTCCCTAAAGCTTCCTGGGAGAACAGGGATGGGTTGCACTGAACTGTATTTTGGATGAGATGCAACTGAGGTCTATAATGATGTCCTGCAGACGTTTTCCAGAATATTAGTCCTATTCACAACAGCTAGTGAACATAAACATAAGTGAATGGAAATGAGCATTAAATCAATGGGCAAAATTAACATAAATTTATTAGTTCAATGCTAAGTGCTTAGTACTGTGCTCTTCATATACTAAGCACTCATAAATACCATCAGTTGATTGACTGATTGGGCAAAACCACTATTGGGTTAGATCAGCATGGTCTATGGAGTCCAGGATTTGTTTTTTCCCACTTATGCCAAGATGGTTAGAGTAACTGGAAGAGTGCTGCCTACTAGGACATCCATTCAAGCGGATTCTTATGGACGGGGAACACCACTAAATGATTCTGAAGTTCCCAAATGCCTAGTATCACATACTGCACCAAGTTGACAGTCAAAAACTACTCCTGCTCCTACCCACTACTGTTATTACTACTACTAATACCTAATACTACTACTGTTGAGTCTACTTCTCTGAACATGGCCAATATTTTGGCTTTGTCATTTTGGGTCCACCTAGAAAACCGAGTAACAAGATAAAGTAACCTTAATAAGCCTCTTAATCACTCATTTTGGTCAGGGTTGGGAGGATTGAATTCAAAAACCATTCATTTTCCAGAGTTAAAAAGAGTTTGGTTTTTTTTTCAAACTACTCAGCTGTACTAAGAAGGGAGAGGAATAGGGGAAAGAATCAGGAATCTATTCTGGGCAAGAAGGAGGATGCATGCAAGGCCCAGTGACATCTTTGACCGAGGACCAAATTTGGAGACATTGAGTGAGAACCAAACTGGAAGGGTTGCAAAATGGCTATTGAGTCAGACCAGGCAAGGTCAGAGTGGAAGATGGGTTTAGATGAGTGTGATTGGGCCAGCTGGATATCCATCAGAAAATCCCTATAATAATAATGATGATATTTGTTAAGTGCTTACTATGTGCAAAGCACTGTTCTAAACTGACTTCAGAATGCTGCTCCCTCAGCTAGGAAACTGAACCCTTGGTCCAGTTTCCCCTTAAGCCTGTCCCAAGAGGGGCTCTGTAGTTCCCTTGGAAGACTTGGCGTACAGCCAGAAGATCCCCTTCCATCTCATCACCATCTGTAGACCGGCTGGGCAGCCATCCCAATTTCCCTCAGTGAAGAACCTTCCAGAACAATAAGATCCAGATGCCCAGGGCCCTGCCCTACAGTCTGGGCCGATGATGTCACAGAGCCAGCCAGGTCCATCTGCTGATCTTGGGGCCATCTGGAACCAGCAAATGTCCCCCCCCCCTTGCCAGAATCCTCTCTCTCCCACTCCCATCTGGATAAGGCCTTCAGGCTGGGAGTGGAGGGAGCAGGGATCTATGTCAATTTTCACCCTTCCCAGACTCCTTTGCCAGCAGCAGCCAAGGTTCGAGGAAAGGCTCAGCCTGAGCTGGCTGGCTGCAAACAAGCAAGAGAGTAATGGAGGGAGGCAGGATCGTCCTTTTGTTATTTTGTTATCGATCAGCTCTTACCATGGGAACTTGTTCTCCTCAGTTCCTGCCTTCAAGTCTACTTGTATGCAAGGCCTCCTTCTGCAAATCAATCCTTACACTGCAGTGGCACTCTCTCAAGTAGGTATGTTTGGCTTAGTCTTCTGTTTATATTTGTTTTTCAAATCGCAGGTGTGTGGCATTGCATACTTTGAAAACAGAATGAGAACACTAGTTGACAGACACGGAGAGCACATGGGATGCAAACAAAAAGACAGAGTGCACAGTGGGGTGGTGGGGGGGAGGGGTGGTGGTGGAACCGGCCTCTCTGCCCTTAATATATTGTGATGTATTGGACCTAGAAAATGCTTGTTCAATATCCAGTAAAAGTAAATTTAGAAGGACACTGGCGAGGGTTTTATTTTTTCATCATTGTAAAAATGTTCATTTATTTCTCATGCTATTGGTCACGGTCCGTGGATGTCCCTTTGTGGAGTGGTGTCCTTGGGCTTAAAAACTGCACAGTAAGCTGAGCCAGGATGATGTCTCTGAAGAATGATAAGGGATCCTTGGATCCTGTAATTTGGAACTCTACCCTTTGGGCATTTGCATTCACTCTACCCTCAATCTCACAGCATTTATGTACATAGCCATAATTTATTTATTCATTCAGTCAGTCGCATTTATTGAGCTCTTAATGTATGCAAAGCCCTGTACTAAGCACTTGGGAGAGTACAGTATAACAATAAACAGACACATTCCCTGCTCACAATTAGCTTATTTCTATTAATGTCTGTTTTCACCTCTAGTCTGTAAGTTTGTTGTGGGCAGAAAATGTATCTACCAACTCCATTGTACTAAGCCCTTAGGATGGTGCGCATCACACAGGAAGTGCTCAATAAGTACAATTGACTGATTGATTGATTCTCAAAATTTGAATCGCAGGGCAGTAAAGTAGTTACTGAACTGAAATCAGCAAAGGGAATTCCTCTTCCTCATCCCCTAGTTTCTTTTCTCCATCTACACCCCCTCCCTTGGAGAACTCATTCACTCACAAGGAGTCAACTACCATCTCTTTGTGGATGATATACAAATTTACATCTCCAAACTTGATCTGTCTCCCTCTCTGCAGTCTTGCATTTCCTCCTTCCTCAAGACATCTCTTCTTGTTTGTTCTCCCATCACCTCCAACTTAACATATCTAGAAAAAAAACCTTATCTTTCCAACCAAACCCTGTCTTCCCCTTAACTGTCCCATCACTGTAGATGGCACCACCATCCATTCTGTTTCAGAAGCCTGTATCCTTGGCATTATCCCTGATTCTTCTCTTTCATTCAACTGACATATTCAACTCTACACCAGAAAATTATCCCAGCTCTGAAGTGTACGTTGGTATCAATTATCTAAACATTTCAGACTAAAAACAAGGCTTTCTTTTCCCCTTAAGTCCATTTTTTTGAGGATGATTGAATTATGTTGACAAGAATAAGTCCCTAGTGTCCAGTCTGGAAAGCGATTTTAAAATTTATTTTTAAATTGTATTTTTTAGGTGCCAGGCACTGCACTAAATGCCGGGGTAGATAAAGGACAACAGGTTGGGCACAATCCATGTACCTCATGACACTCAGTCTTAATTCCCATTTTACAGGTAAGGTAACTGAGACTCAGGGAAGTTAAGTTACTTGCCCAAGATCACACAGCAGGTAGGTGGAAGATCTGGGATTAGAACACAAGTCTTTTTGTATCCCAGGCCCACTAGGGATCCATTAGGCCACACTGCTTTGGAAATCAAGCAGTATTCTGGAACAGAGGCTAAAACTCTTCTTTCTGTTCCTCCTGGGAATCCCTCATTCTCCATATCATAGGAGATGGCTGAATTCTGGGAGGGAGATTTTTCCCTTTGGACTCAGTCGGGAGATCAGATCCCTTGTCCTGACCTCCTCACTGTTCCAGCATTCTCTCCCTCAACCTAGCTGCTGCTTTACTAGAGAGGAGAGTGTCCCTGGAGAGAAGAGAGCAGTGTCTGGTAATGAATGACTGAATGACAATGAATGGTCGAGAAGCAGCATGGCATAGATAGAGCACAGGTTTGGGAGTCAGAAGGTCATGGATTCTAATGTGGCTCTGCCTCGTGTCTGCTGTATGACCTTGTGCAAGTCTCTTAACTTCTCTGGGCCTCAGTTACCTCATCTGTTAAATGGAGATTAAAAGTGAAGAGAGAAAGAGAGAGAGAGAGAGAGTGAGTGAGTGATAATAATAATGTTGGTATTTGTTAAGTGCTTACTATGTGCCGAGCACTGTTCTAAGCGCTGGGGTAGACATAGGGGAATCAAGTTGTCCCACGTGGGGCTCACAGTCTTAATCCCCATTTTACAGATGAGGGAACTGAGGCACAGAGAAGTTAAGTGACTTGCCCACAGTCACACAGCCGACAAGTGGCAGAGCTGGGATTCGAACTCATGAGCCCTGACTCCAAAGCCCGTGCTCTTTCCACTGAGCCACACTGCTTCTCGTGTGCTTCTCCAGTGCTTCTCGAGTGCTAAACTGAGAGATTACAGACACACCAATAATTATAATTATGGTATTTGTTAAGTACTTACTATATACCAAACACTGTACTAAGTACTGGGCAAGATACTAGGTAATCAGGTTAGATATAGTCCCTGTTCTACAAGGGGCTCACAGTCTAAGTGGGTGGGAGAAATTGTGTTATACAGATGAAGATAATGTGGCACTGAGAAGTTGAGTGGCTTGCCCAAGGTCACACAACAGGCAAGTGGCAGAGCCGGTATTTGAACCCCGCACTCCTGACTCCCAGCCCTGTGCTCTTCCCAGTAGGACATGCTGCAGAAAACACATCCTAGGAACCTGCAAGCTTGACAAAGAGAGGAACTGTCAAGGTTATAGAGTGATTCCACCCCAGTCCTCAAAGCACACCAAAAATAAACAAAAATGCCTCCAAACCCAGTGTTTAATTATCAGCGTTCAAGCAAACTGCAGTTCGGCAAAACTGTCAGACTCCCCACTGAGCACCCGCCAGTCTGTGCTTGGGATGGCATTGGGGCTGCCACCCAGCCGGGCTGAGACCCCCGACTGTTTCCTGAATGAATTTTCACTCGAGAGGCTCGACGATGATTGAACGTCAAGGCTGCTGGTCGAGCCTTTAGGCTGTCTGAGCCCATCCGTCTCCCTCCCCCTACCCTTCTGCACTACCTCTTCCATTTTTCAGAAGCAGACAATGTTGGGGGAAGGGGACAAAGGGGTGGGGAAGTGGAGGGTGTTCTATAGAGTGAAAGAAGAGAGTCGAAGAAAGCTCGATGATGCTGAGATAGGACGGCCGAACCAGAAACCAAAAGCTTGCTGGGAGGAAGAACGTTTTCTCTGACCCTCTGAACCAATGTGCAGATGTGCGTGTGTGAGAACAGATGTGTAAGTGTGAGCAGTAATGCATATGTAAGTGTGTCCATAGGAGAGAGAAGGCGTGTTGGTGTGGTGGGGGGGAGTTATAACGAAAACGATTCCATAAGATGCTGTGATTCTAAGGGAAGCACATTAATGCTGTCAGGACAGGATCCTTTATTAAATGTTCTTTCATTTGTATCAGCATCTGTAGCTTAGCATTGCTCTCTGCCTGCGTTCTCAATTTATCAGTGTAGATAGGGAGAGTGGAAACGATTACTGTGGTATGAGGAGTTTCATTAGGTATTCAGGAAAGCTCTGAGGTCCACAAGCCTCTCTGGCTTCTTGCAGGAGGCCTCTTCATTAACAAAACAGCTGAATCTTTGAATGGTCAGGCTTATTGTTTGCAATATGGCGCATGAGATTCAACCCTATGGAGACACAGGGATGGGAAGTAAACTGGGAGCCAGAAATCTTGAGTTCTACTTTTGATTCCATGTCTTAAGTGAGATTTTCTTAATTTGGGCAAGTCATATAATCTCAGAGTTAAAAAAAAAACAAGGACTGAAAGCCCCTGAAGTGTCAATGACGATAGATAAGAAGATTGGCCTAGTGGAAAATCCATCCATGGGCCTGCAATTCAGAGGACCTGGGTTCTAATTCCGGTTCTACCACTTGTCTGTTGTGACCTTGGGCAAGTCAGTTAACTTCTCTGTGTCTCAGCTCCCTCACCTGAAAAATGGGGATGCAAAACATGAGAAGCAGCATGGCCTAGTGCAAAGAGGATGGTCCTGGGAGTAAGAGGACCATGGTTCTAATCCCAGATTTGCCATTTGTCTGCTGTGTGACCCTGGGCAAGGTACACTTAATTTCTCTGTGCCCCAGTTACCTCATCTGTAAAATGGGGATTAAGACTGTGAGACCCATGTGAGACACTGACTGTGTCCACCCTGATAATCTCATATCTGTCCCACCCCTTAATACAGTGCCTGGTTAATAGTAAGTGCTTAACAATTACCATTATAATCCCTCCTACTCCGACTGTGATCCTTATAAGGAATCTGATAAACTTGTATCTACCCAGTGTTTATTACAGTGCTTGGACCATAGTAAGTGCTTACCAATGTAATAATAATAACAAGAATAAATTGTTACTATTATTATATCAACTCTACTCTAGCACAGTGCTATGCACATGGTGAGAGCTCAGTAAATAACACTGATTAATTGATTAACTCTAGTACCTCGAAAATATTAAAGAACAAGAGATTGTTTATTCCACTGAGGGTGAGCGGTCGCTTTGAATTATGACCAGTGTTGAATAAATTGTCCCTAGATTAGCAAGGGTTTTATGCGCATGTATCAGTCCCATGGTATTTCCCAGTTAGGTTTCACTGGAAATTTTTGTCATGACAACTTTTGTTTAGGACTTGAAGCAAAAAGGAAAAAGAACCCCAACATTTTACCTTCTAGGTAGAACAGTAGCTAGAATCCTGGGTACAGTACTGATCACCAGATCTTAGGAAAGACACAAGAGAAGGGGAACTAAAATGACCATGAGGATGGAACAGCATTTTCAGATTGAGGATAGATTGAATAAAGTGGGGATGCTTTAATTTGGAAAGACAAAAGGGAGAAGAAAAATAACCAGAGTTTATAAATTCATGAAAGATGTGCCACCTTGCAGATCTCCCTCCGATCAATCAATCCATGGTATTCACTGAGTACTTATGGTGTGCAGAACACTTTACTAAGAGTTTGGGAGAGTACAGTATAGCACAGGTGGTAGAAATGTTTCTTGCCTTCAAGAGGTTTACAGTCTAGAGGGGAGTATACGGTCTAGCCTTTCATTTCTCCATTCTACAACTGCTGGGAAGCAGTGTGGCCTAGTGGAAAGAACACAGGCTTTTGAGTCAGAGAACCTGTGCTCTAATCCTGGCTTGGCCATTTGTCTGCTGTGTGACCTTGGGTAAGTCACTTCACTTCTCTGTGCCTCAGTTACCTCATCCATAAAATGAGGATTAAATCCCACTCCCTCCTACTTAGACTGCGAATCCCATACAGGACAAGGACTGTGTCCAACCTGATTACCTTGTGCCTACCTCAGTACTTAGTACAGTGCTTGGCACAGAGTAAGTGCTTAACAAGTACACTAGTAATAATAATGATTGTTATAATAATAATGAAATTTACTCTCCTGCCCACATCATTTTCTACAGTATCACTTGGCACAGGTCTCACCATTCATTCATTCATTCATTCCATAGTATTTATTGAGCGCTTACTATGTGCAGAGCACTGTACTAAGCGCTTGGAATGAACAAGTCGGCAACAGATAGAGACAGTCCCTGCCGTTTGACGGGCTTACAGTCTAATCGGGGGAGACAGACAGACAAGAACAAGGGCAATAAATAGAGTCGAGGGGAAGAACATCTCGTAAAAACAATGGCAACTAAATAGAATCAAGGCGATGTACATTTCATTAACAAAATAAATAAGGTAATGAAAATATATTCAGTTGAGCAGACGAGTACAGTGCTGAGGGGATGGGAAGGGAGAGGGGGAGCAGCAGAGGGAAATGGGGGGAAAAGAGGGTTAAGCTGCGGAGAGGTGAAGGGGGGGTGGTAGAGGGAGTCGAGGGAGAAGGGGAGCTCAGTCTGGGAAGGCCTTTTGGAGGAGGTGAGTTTTAAGTAGGGTTTTGAAGAGGGGAAGAGAATTAGTTCGGCAGAGGTGAGGAGGAAGGGCATTCCAGGACCGCGGGAGGACGTGGCCCAGGGGTCGACGACGGGATAGGCGAGATCTAGGGATGGTGAGGAGGTGGGCGGCAGAGGAGCGGAGCGTGCGGGGTGGGCAGTAGAAAGAAGGGAGGAGAGGTAGGAAGGGGCAAGGTGATGTAGAGCCTTGAAGCCTAGAGTGAGGAGTTTTTGTTTGGAGCGGAGGTTGATAAGCAACCACTGGAGGTGTTTAAGAAGGGGAGTGACATGCCCAGATCATTTCTGCAGGAAGATGAGCCAGACAGCGGAGTGAAGAATAGACTGGAGAGGGGCAAAAGAGGAGGAAGGGAGATCAGAGAGAAGGCTGACACAGTAGTCTAGCCGGGAAATAATGAGAGCCCATAGCAGTAAGGTAGCCATTTGGGTGGAGAGGAAAGGGCAGATCTTGGCGATATTGTAAAGGTGAAATCGGCAGGTCTTGGTAACAGATAGGATGTTTGGGGTGAACAAGAGGGACGAGTCAAGGATGACACCGAGATTGCGGGCCTGAGAGACGCACCTCTACTCTAACACCTCCAATATGATGCACGTTTCTGTCTTCGCCAAGCAGAAACTCCTGACCATTGGGTTTAAACATGAACCTTGGAGTCAGAGGACTCCAGCTCCAGCTCTGCATCTTACCTGCTATGTGACCTTAAACAAATCACTTAACTTCTCTGTGCCTCAGTTAAATACCTGTTCTCTCTCCTACTTAGAGTATGAGCCCACATGGGACTTGATGACCTTGAATCTACCCCAGTACTTAGTACAGTGCTTGGAACACAGTCAATCCTTAAAAATACCACAATTACTGAGGCATTTAATCAACTCCCTCCCACATACCTAGCCTCATTCCTCTCCAAATACCCTCCCAGCTTACCCACTTTATGCCCCTTTTTAATTGTCTCTCTGGCCACCACCCTCTTTCTCACACCGTCCCTTCGGCTTGGAATTCCTTCACTTTTCACCTCCAGCCGACAACTGTTCTCCCCATTTTCAAAGCCTTTCTGAAATCACACCTCCTGGAGTGAAGATGAATCATCTTCCCTGATTCATCACTCATTTCTCTCATTCTACTTTCCCTCTTACTGCACTTTCAGCACTTCCACATCCCCTAAGTACTTGGCTACTCACACTCCCTAATCCTCACATGGCGTGGTTTAGTGGAAGGAGCCCGGACTTGGGAGTCAGAGGTTATGTGTTCTAATCCCGACTCTGCCACTTGTCAGCTGTGTGACTTTGGGCAAGTCACTTCTCTAGGCTTCAGTTACCTTTTCGGTAAAATGAGGATTAAGACTGTGAGCCCCATGTGGGACAACCTGATGACCTGATATCTACCCCAGTGCTTAGAACAGTGCTTGGAGCTTAACAAATACCACCATCATTATCATCATCATCACCACCTCTGGACCTATCTTTATGGTCTGTTGCTTCCCACTGCCTGTAATTAATTTTAATCTGCCTCCCCTGTTAGATTGCCAGCTCTTTAAGGGAAGGATCAACATCTACTAACCCTATTGTACTCTTCTAAGAGCTTAGTACAGGTTATTCTCCCAATCCCTCATCAGGATGAAAGAGCAGCTTTTTTTTTTTTAATGGTATTTTAGTGTGTTAAGCACTGTTACAAGTGCTGGGGTACATAGGAGTTAATCAGGATGGACACAGTCTCTGTCACACATAGGGTTCACAGTCTAAGTAGGAAGGAGTATAGGTATGAATACTCATTTGGCAGCTGAGGAAACTGAGGCACAGAGAAGTTAAGTAACTTGCCCAAAGTCACACAACAGGCAAGTGGTGGAGCTGGGATTAGAACCAAAGACATCTGGCTCCAAAGTCCACACTTTATCCACAAAGCCACTCTGCTTCCCTGAAAGTTCTAGCTTAAATGTTCTAGGTTCAAAACAACAAAAAGAAAAGCTTCTTCACAGAGTGGGTGGGAAATATATTGAATTTTTAACACAATAAATTGGGCAGGCAGAAACATTACTATCTGTGAAAGTGATTTAGGTGAATTAATTGATAAGTGGTCCATAATGGGCTTTTAGAGAGTCAATTAGAGATATTAGCTCAGCCATCCTTACTAGAAGTCTGGATATCAAGGAGGGCAACCATCACATTGTTCCGCCACGCATCATGCTGGCTCTATGATAGATAGAATTGCTAGATAGAATAGATAGAATACTGGGCTGAGTGTATTACTAGTTTGATCCATTGTCACTCTGGTCCACTGAGAGGACTTCAAGAAGGGCTGAGTATGACTGTAGTACCCCAGAAAGATTTCCTGTGATCTTATGCTCCTAAACTGAGAAAACTGATAAAGAAAGAAGCTGCTTTGTCTGGATTCAAAACTGGCCATCATATATATATATATATATATATATATATATATATATATATATATATATATCAGTCCTTCAATTTTCAGGATAAGCCTACTTGCCCAGATCTTATATTAGTGAGCAAATGTGTCTGAATAAGAAGGTTACATAGCTGACAATCAAGTCCACTCTGTGTGCTTATAAACACTGCTTTTTGCTTTGTGACCTTGAACAAGTCATTCCACTTTTGTGTCCTTCAATTTCCTCATTGGTAAAATGGGGATAAAATACCCGCTCTTCCTCCCCTTTAGACTGTGAATGCTGTGAGAGGCAGGAATGGTCACAAATTATGTCAGTTTTACCATCACATCTCTCAAATTCACCCCTTCCTCTCCATCCAAACCTACTATGTTGATCCAAGTACTTATTATACCCCTCCTTGACTACTGCATCAGCCTCATCATTGACCTGCCCACCTCCATTCTCTCCACTCACCAGTTCATACTCCATACTGTGAGATTTTTTTCTAAAATCTAACATCTTCCTTTCAATGATTGCTCATCCACCTCCAAATTAAACAGAAATTCCTTACAAATGGCTTTAAAGCATTCACTTAGCTCTTTCCTCCTAATTTACCTCACTGATCTCCTACTACAACTCAACCTGAACACTTTGCTCCTCTAAAACCAATCTTCTTGCTGTACCACGATATCTTTCTCACTATTGACCCCTTGCCCACCACCTCCAATTAGCTTGGATCTTCCACTTCATATATGACAACATACCATTCTCCCCCACTTCAAAGCCTTATTCAAATGACGTCTACTTCTAGAGGTCCTTCCTGACTAATTCTCACTTTCCTGTCTTAGCCCTCCCTTATGTGTTATTTATGCACTTGGGGTCTCCTCTTCTTAAACACTTGGAAATTCACTTCTATTCCGGGCTCACAGCACTTATAGGCATACCCATTTGTAGTTTCATAGTGTTTTATTAATAATGATAATTATAGTACTTGTTAAGTGCCTACTATGTGCAAAGCACTGTTCTAAATCCTGGGGTAGATACAAGTTAATCAGGTTTGGCACAGTCCCTGTCCCACATAAGGGTCACACTTTAAATTCCCATTCTTCACAGATGAGGTAAATGAAACACAGAGAAGTTAAGTGACTTGCCCAAGGTCAAACATCAGACAAGTGGTTGAGCAGGATTAGAACCCATGACCTTCTGACTCCCAGACCCATGCTCTATCCACTACACTATGCTGATTCTCAAGCAATGTGGCCTAGTGGAGAGTCCCCATGCTTGGGAATCAGAGGACCTGGGTTCCAATTACTTGTCTTCTGTGTAACCTCAGGCAAGTCATTTCACTTCTCTGTACCTAAGTTTCCTCATTTGTCAAATGGGATTCAATACCTGTTCTCCTTCCTAGAAAGTGAGCCCCATGGAGGACAAGGACTATCTGATTTGCTCATACTGTATTAGCCCCAGCGATTAGTACTGTGTTTGGCACACAGTAAGTGATTAACAAATATCGCAGTGATTCGTATTATTATGAGTTCCCCTCTAGTCTGTAAGCTTCTTGAGGGTAGGGACTATATCTACAAACTATTGTATTGTACTCTCCCAAGCACTTAGTATAGAGCTCAGCACAGAGTAAATGCTCAATAAATATCACTGATGGACAGATGGGCTGAACAGAGGGAAATGGCCAAGGAGGGCACAGGGATGACCCTTGACTCAAAGTCAGAGTCCCTAGTTGAGTCTGCCATCATCCCTGCCTTGAGGAAGTCCTTTATGATGGGCTATAAGCAGGGCTATATTAAAAATTGCACTATCTCTCAGCAACCACATTCAGGTTTACAGAATTTTTTCCATGTGGAGGTGATAGAACTAGTGATATTTATAAATGGGTTTAAATAACTAGATTCCAAAGACTATTTGGTATCCAAATTACCTAGCTACCCAAGATTTGCCAAGATGCCTTTCCCCCCCCATTACAGCAGTCTGTATTGCAAAAATCATGAAAAGAAATACATTATTTCATCTTTAGAAGAGGCTACTGACCCTGGGCATGTGGACACCTATCTAGTTTAAGAGATAGGATTGTCTTCTCCTGAGACATGTAATCATCATCATAATCTTAATCATTATCCCTTCTTTACTTTCTTCTATTCCTCTTTTTTCTTCTTCTTCTTCTTCTTCTTTTTCTCCTTCTTCTTCCTTCTCCTCCTCCTTGTGGGAAGAGCACAGTCCTGGGAGTCGTAGGTCCTGGGTTCTAATTCTGATTCCCCTACTTATCTGCTCTGTGACCATGGGCAAGTGCCTCAGTTTTCTCAGCTATAAAACTGGGTAGTAAATCCTGTTCCCTCCTACTTAGATGGCAATTATCAAGTAGGCAGGGACTGTGTCCAATCTGATTATCTTGTATCTACCCCATGCTTAGTATAGTCCTTGGCATAAAGGAAATATTTAACAAGTATAACAATTATTGTTAATATTATTATTAGCTTAGTGATATTAGGACTTACTATATGCCAAACACCTTACTAAAAGCTGGGCTAAATCTAAAATAATCATGTCAGATGCAGTCCCTGTACTACATGGGGCTCACAGCCTAAAGCAGGAGGGAGACTAGATATTCAACCCCCATTTTACAAATGAAGAAACTGAGGCACATAAAAATTAAGAGACTTAATTAAGGTCGCACAGGCATCTGCACAGTTCCTCGCCACTTGGCAGGACTCTGTTGTAAACATTACAAATGTGGCAGCCTCCTCTACCAGAGGCAGATCATGCAAGAAGACATTCATTCATTCATTCATTCATTCATTCATTCATTCATTCATTCATTCATTCAATCATAATTACTGAGTGCTTACTGTATGCAGAGAATTGTACTAACACTTGGGAGAGTACAGTACAATGAAAAACACACATTTCCTGCCCAAAATGAGCTTGCAGTCTAGAGGTGGGGAGGCAGACATCAATAAAAATAAATTACTGATTTATACACGGGTGCATGGGGCTGGGATGGGGAAGGAAAAAGGGAGCTAGTCAGGGAGATACAGAAGGGAGTGGGAGAAGAGGAAAGGAGTGGGGCTTAGTTTGAAACTGCCTCTTGGAGGAGTTGTTCCTTCAAGAAGGTTTTGAAGAGGGGAAGAGTAATTGTCAGATTTGAGGAAAGAGGGTGTTCCAGGCCAGAGGCAGGATGTCGACTAGGGGTTGGCAGTGAGATAGGCAAGACTGAGGCACAGTGAGAAGGTTAGCATTAGAGGAGTGAAGTGTGCGGGGTGAGGTAGGAGCGGGCAAAGTGGTAGAGTGCTTTAAAGTCAATGGTGAGGAGAGTTTGTTTGATGCTTAGGTGAATGGGCAACCAATGAAGTTTTTTGAGGAGCGGGGTGACATGTGCCGTCCTGGATTCTCTCTTTTCTTCATTCCCTGCATTAGGAACATCTTGCATAATATCATCAAGTCCAACCTTGCAGTCTAATATCCCTGAAATTTGCCACATTTTTGGATAAAGTTAGTCTGATCCTTCCCCAAATCCTTTAGGGAGAGATTATGGCAGTTTTCTCTGCCTGCTGATACTTTCTTCTTGCAGTTGGGTTTCAATCTCCCTCTGATTCTTTTCATGTTGCTTCACCCTTGGTTCACCCCAAGCCATTCTCTCCTACCTTGCTCTTTCTTTATCCATCAGCTACTCGGCATTACCTGGTTGCCTTTTAGAACACACCGAAGCCTGCTGCTTGACTAATTAACTCTGAAAATATCCAAGTCGTTATCATTTCCTTTTGGAAATGTCTAATTTTATAAAATGTCACCAGAAGATCATCCAGGGATTGCCCTTTGCTCAGACAAGTTTGAGCAGGGACGTTGGAAAAGGAGGGGGCCGGGCTGGGGGGGTGGGGTCTCAGAGGCCTGACAGCAGAAAAGTGAGGGGAGGTGTGAAGAGAAAATGGAGCCATCAGAAGAGAAAAGCTTCTGTCATATTTATGGAGATTTCTTCAGAATTCTCTTTATGACAAATGGCCAGGATGCATCAAGCTGATATGCTTTTCCCAGGCCGATCCTTAGGGGCTTGCTTTAGCTGGAAAGGGAAATTGGGCTGGGGTCCCCCAGCTGACAGTTGGGAAGGGGAGGGATTGAGGGGCTCTTACAGTCAATTAATCAATCAATCAGTGGTATGTATTGGGTATTTATCGGGTACTTACTGTGTGCAGAATAATAATAATAATAATGTTGGTATTTGTTAAGTGCTTACTATGTGCAGAGCACTGTTCTAAGCGCTGGGGGAGATACAGGGTAATCAGGTCGTCCCAGGTGAGGCTCACAGTTAATCTACATTTTACAGATGAGGTAACTGAGGCCCAGAGAAGTGAAGTGATTTGCCCACAGTCACATAGCTGACAAGTGGCAGAACCGGGAGGCGAACCCATGACCTCTGACTCCAAAGCCCGGGGTCTTTCCACTGAGCCACGCTGCTTCTGTACTGTAGTAAATGCTTGAGAGGGAACAATACAATGGCAAAAGTCAACAGATTTTAGTCAACACTGTAGCACTGACTGTGATTCACAGACTGGGCTTCTTGTTTTGGGCCTGTTACTCCCACTAGGGAAAGAGAAAGCATCTGAATGGCTGGTGCACACACATGGAAAAGGCAATGTGTGCTATTTCGTAAACTGAGTCAACTCTTTAATTGGATGGGTGGGCCTCACCACCACCATGCAACTGGTAGGGGGAAGGGCTACAGGAAGCCACTGGCTGCCTGAGGGCCTCAGGCCCCACTGGCCATAGGATATGCTGAGGAGGAAATAAAGGAGGAAGAATGAGAAGGAGGAGTGGTGAGAGTCAGAGAACCTGAGTTCTAATGTTAGCTCTACCATTTATCTGCTGTGTGACCTTGGGCAAGTCAGTTGAGTTCTCCATGCTCCATGTGAACTGAGGTTCCCTCATCTGTAAAATGGAGATTAAGATTGTGAGCCCATGTGGGACAGGGGCTGTGTCCAACCTGACCATATTATATCTACCCCATTGTTTAGTATAGTGCCTGGCACATAGTAAGCGCTTAACAAATAACAGAAAAGTCAGACCTTCTCTTCTTCATACTTCTTCTTCTTCCTCCTCCTCCTCCTCCTCCTCATTCTCCTTCTCCCCCTCCCCCTTCTCCTCCTCTTCCTTCTCTTTGCAGTTCCAAAATGGGGGGGGGGGGGAGAGGGGCTATTCAGTATGGGAGGGGCCAGGGGGCCAGATTGACAGAAACAGCAGCAGCAACAGTAACTCACAGTCCCTGATGGTACTGGTCAGAGTTGGATCTGTAGAAGAAAATAAGTTAATGTTTCAAAATAAATATGCCAAACCCCACGAAGGATATAGCTGGGGCTCTGTACCTTGGTGGTAGTAGGGAGGTGATGGGAGAGAAATCAGAATTTGGAGATGGGGTTCAGGACAGAAGCAAAATCTATGGGAATTGGTGGTGTACTAGATAAAGAAGAAGGTGCTGTGCTTACTTTTCTGGTGGATTCTCAAAAGCCAAGACTTCTCTGGTGGATTCCCAAAAGCCAAGGCATAATTTTCAATGCCCTCAAGAGGAAGTGTTTTCTGCCAAGCTGATGTGGAATCCAGAATAAAGCTCCTATGTGACCACTCTGGGAATCTCCTTGATAGGGAGAAGGGGAAAAATTAGACTCATAAAATCCAAGAATAACAGAAACTCACAGCTGGAAGAACCCTCAAGGGGTCTTATTCAGAAAAGTAAATAACAAAAACATCCAGGACAAGCAAATGTCTATTCTTTCCTTAAAGATTTCCAGAGATGAAGCTCCAAGCCCTTCTTCCTTGGTAGCCTGTATCAGGGTTTTATTTGGCTTTTTTGTGGTATTTGTTATAGGCTTACTATGTGTCAAGCACTGCTCTAACCCGTGAGGTAGATACAAGTTTAACAGGTTGGATTCAGTCCCTGTTCCACATGGGGTTTATACACTAAATTAGAGGGAGGAGGAAACTGAGGCACATAGAAGTTAATTGATTTTCCCAAGGTCATACAGGAAACAATTAGCAGAGCCAGGATTAGAACCCAGATCCACTGGCTCCCAGGCATGTGTTCTTTCCACTAGTACACGCTGCTTCTCATAAGCCATACTACTTTATCACCATAATAACCAAGGCATTATCCCTTATGCACAACCGAAATATCTGATTTAATTTAAATCCATTTCCTCTGGCTCAATTATGGAGTCACTGAGAACATGACTCAGCACCCACTTCATAATACCCTCTTCATAATAACCTGTCATAGATTTGTATAACCACCCCCTTTTCTATTTTAAATACATCCAATTCCCTTTATCTTTCTCTTAGGATACATTTTCCATTCCTTTCAGGTTAAAGTTACTCTTCATTTACCTCTTTGCCTTCCAGTTTGGTGGAAGCTCTTCTAAGTCTTGACAGTCACTCTCTCCATACTTGGCTGAAGGAGGGCAAGAGACAGGGGAGGAAAGATATAGAGGAAAGCATCAAGCAAAAATCAATTGTGGTTCCTTTGGTTTTCTGAGCCTTGATTTCTTCACCTGCTGTGGGCAAGTCAGCACTGGCCCTGTTTATTGCCTTCCTGTTAGAGAGCAAGGTGACATGGCTAGTTTTCCCCTTCTCTGTGCCCAACTGTAGGTCCTCTGGACTATTCTGTGAGTGGCGTCGTTTAATCTGGGTAAAGCTCTATCTTTGATAGGGTGTGGAACCAAACTCTCCCAAGAGGAGCACGAAGGATATAGAAGCTGTTTAAGTTGGCTGTGGATGAGAGGTGGTCTGAGACCCACCAATGAATTAATCAAGTACTCTGTTGATTATTGATTAAGTGCTACTATCTGGCCTAGCAGACAGGAAGCAACCCTGGGAGTCAGAAAGACCTGGGTTCTAATGCCAGCTCTGCTACTTGTCTGCTGTGTGACCTTGGGCAAGTCGATTCACTTCTCTGGGCCTCAGTTCCCTCATCGGTAAAATGGGGACTAAGACTGTGAACCCCATGTGGGACATGGACTTTGTCTAACCTGCTTTCCTGGTATCTACCTCAGTGGTTAATACCGTACCTGGCACATAGTGAATGTTTAAAAAATTCCACCCACAAAAAAATCAATCTGCTCGATCCTACTTAGTGAGTGTCAACTGTGTGTAGAGCAGTGAACTAAGCACTTGGGAGAGTACAACAAAAGAGAGGGTAGACACAATCCCTGCACTCAAGGAGTTTGCAATCTAGCAGTGAAAACAGATGTCAAAATCAATTACAGGAAGGGGAAGTAATTAATCAATGGTATTTAATCAATCAGTGGTGTTTACTGAGCGCTTATTGTGTGCAAAGCTCTGTACAAAGTACTTGGGAGACCACAGTACAGTTGGTAGACATATTCCCTTCCTACAAGGACCTTACAGTCTAGAGGGGAGTTTACAAGTCTAAAGGTGGGATTATAAGTATTGGCCTAGAAGGATATGGACATTAAGTGCTGTGGGGTGGGAGTGGGGTGAATATCAAATTGTTTAGGAGATACAGACTCAAGTGCATAAGTCACGTACAGTAGGGGGAAATATGGTGGGAGAATGATCTTCATGTATTTCTCTGGATTAATTTGATCATTCAACATGGCCTCGTGACTAGAGCATGGGCCTGGAAGTCAGAAAATCATGAGTTCTAGTCACGTCTCTGCCTCTCTTCTGTGTGACCTTGGGAAAGTCACTTCACTTCTCTGCACCTCAGTTCCCTCATCTGTAAAATGAGAATTAAGATTGTGAGCCCTATGAGGGATTGGGACTGTGTCCAGCCCGATTATCTTGTATCAAGCCCAGCACTTAGAATAGTGCCTGGCACATAGTAAGCATTTAACAAATTCCATAATTATCATTATTATTATTGCGTTATTTGGCTGGCTATTTTAGACAAAAACCTATATCCCATCTTCTCCCCAAGGAAATCTGTCAGACAGCTCCTGGACTAGCTGCATGATTTGGTACTCATATCTTTAACTTGGTTCTTGTCTGTAGCATGCTCTGCTGTGAACTTTCCTGGTTGGGTTAAATCCAAGTTTCAATTTCCTCTGGTCTGGGAATTTGGTTCAACCATGGTTGCTGGAACTTATGCAGAATTTTCAATTTGATTCTGGATCAAGTCTTTAATTGCCCATCTTCCTTTCCTAGTCCTAAATACAGGATGGCTGATTTTGGTCATGGTTTATGGTTATACAGCTAAGCAGTCTCAATTCCACTCCAGCAAGAAATCATTGACATCTCATACCTCCAAGTTCCATGAGCAAATGAACAAGTTGGAGAGGTGACAGGAGTATCCGGACCTGAGGTGTACTTGGTGGCAATCCTTCCATGACCTAATGCATAGACCATGGGTCTGGGGCTCAGAAGTACCTGGGTTCTAAACCTGGCTCTACCACTTGTCTGCTGTGTGACTTTGGGCAAGACATTGAACTTCTCTGTGCCTCAGTTACCTCATCTATAAAATGGGGATGATGACTGTGAGACCCATGTGGGACAGGGACTGTATCCAAGATAATTAGCTTTTGTTTAGAACAGTGTGTTTAGAACACATCGTAAGCACTTAACAAATACCATTATTTCTTTTTTGAAGACTGGAAGAGAGTGCCCTACCCTCGTTGAGATTCTTGCTGGGTTCGTCTACTCTCCTATCTGGTCCTCAGTTTCCCCCTCTGTTCAACAAGGATGGATTGGCTTCCCATTGGCCATATTCTTCATCAAAACCTCAGGAAGGAGAGTCGGATAATGTCATGTAAATTACTGGGTCCAGAGGCCCAAAAGGCATTTCAGGTGCTAACATTTATTTACCATTTCTCAATCTGAGGACTGGTGAGACAACTCTGATAGGCTGTCCCCATCAGTAAGTGACGGCAAGGAGACGTTTGTGTTTATCTTTCATAAGGGGAAGGAAGTGTTTACTGATCCACGGCACCTGTGTTTGAACGGACTTTGGGACAGTAATTGCCTGTAGACTTTTTTTTGTGGGATTTTTGGAGTGTTTGCTTGCTGTCGACTGAGTTTGGCCTGCTTGGAGTGTGTTTGCTTGGAGTGATTTTTAAGATTATTTGCTCTCAGGGGAAGAGGGGATTTACTGTGACTTCAGCTTGTAAAGAGTGTCCGTCAACTGGTGTATGGAGGGTGCTTGGCTTCCCATGGCGCATTCCTATGCCTCACCTGGAAATTACTGTGAGGTAAATTTTGAACTGGGACCAAAGGGACGGAGGGAGGGGTTCTGGACCCTGGAGTCTTTCATTTTTATATGACTCAAGAACAGTCTATGTCCATAGATGACACCATCCAGTTCCGCGCCTATGTCCTTCCCTGGACCCTGGAATCTTTCATTTTTATATGACTCAAGAGCAGTCTATATACATAGATGATACAATCCAATTCCTCACCTATGTCCTCCCATCACCTCCACCTGCTAAAAACACATGCATGTAGATCAACTGCAGAGTTCTTGGGGTGGGGACACTCTGTGAGTCCCACTCAGGACTACACCGACAAACTCCAGGGGTGAAATATGGACCCCTTGCGTATTTCCAGTACAGTTTTAAAAAGGAATAGTGTTCCCACCAGATTGTATCAAGGCTACCAATCCATATTGTTCTCTCCTAAGCACTTAATTCAGTGCTCCGTGGATAGGAAGTGCACAGTTGTTACCACTGATTGTTGACTTATTCTGTTCTTAAAGGGCCTTTTGGGGCACTGGGTAGCAGAGATACAAATCAGGGACAGTTGCTTCATAAGCATGCAAATGGTTATTTTGTGTAATGATAAATATATAAAAAAGGTTTTGTCTACATTGACCGAGTTTTGTGGTGCCATGCTGCATGATAATTTCCACCAAGCCAGTGAATTCTTTAAGTTTGTATTAGTTCAGTATTGTCATCAAAGCTGTTGGGTCCCTTCTCTGAAAATTAAATCAGGAAATGCAGATAGTTTCCAACAAATGACTGACCCAATGATACATTAGAAACTCCTCTAAAATTAGCTTCTGCTGTCTTTATCACAGTTCTTCCTAGTCTGTTGATAGAACTTTTCTAACTTTTCAATATGTTCCTTGTACACCTACACACACAGACCCACACCCACATTCACACTGAGTAGCAGCATGGCCTACTGCACAGGCTTGGGAGTCAGAGGACCTGGATTCTAACTGTGGCTCTGCCATATACCTGCTGTGTGGCCTTGGGAAAGTCACTAAACCTCTCTGTGCCTCAGTTCCCTCATCTGTAAAATGGGGATCTAATACCTATTCTCTTTCCTATTTAGATTGTGAATCTCAGTGTGGGACCTGATTGTATCTACTCGATTGCTTAATACAGTGCTTATCAAATACCACAATTATTACATGCAGACACATAAGCTATACATGTAAATATGAGGATATATTATAAAATGAGTAATGCCATCCATAAATCAAAGCATATATATATAAACATATACACATACATGATATATGTATATATTTTTATAGATGTCAATCAATTAATTGATTATATTTATTGAGCCCTTGCTGTGTGCAAAGCACTGCACTAAGCACTTGGATAATAAAATATAATAGACTTTGTAGCTTTGATCCTTGATCACAAGGAGCTGACAGTCTACTAGGGGAGACAGTAAAATAATTTACAGATCGGGGAAAAAGTGGAGCATTAGGACATCTACATAAGTTGGGTGGGACTGATTTGGTGAGTATCGAAGTTCTTAACACAGCCCAGTGTATTATCATGGTGAGGAGAGGGAGGGTAAGGGGAAATGAGGGCTTTAATTGTTCAAACGCATTCTTCTCCTTCAGTGCTATTACTGAAGAGAGAGAGAAGGCAGAAACTAAAAAAAATTATCTGACCTAAACTGTCATTCATAGTTGATTGAACTCGGACTGTATTCAATTCAATTTATATTATTCTATTCTATGGGAAGCAGCATGGTCTGGGAGTCAGAGGACCTGGGTTCTAATCCTGGTTTTACCATTTGTCTGTTGTGTGACCTTGGGCAAGACAACTTTTCTGTGCTTCAGTTATCTCCTCTGTAAAATGGGGGTTAAATAACTATTCTCTATTCTCCTTCCTACTTTGTCTGTGATCTCCATGTGAGGCTTTTTTCAAAAATGGTATGTGTTAAGCATTTACTTTGTGACAGGAACCGTATTAAGCACTGGAGTACATTCAAGTGCTTAGTACAGTGCTCTGCACACAGTAAGTGCTCAATAAATATGGTTGAATGAATGAATGAATGAATGAATGAATGAATGAATGAATACAAGCTAATCCGGATGGAAACAGTCGATGTCCCACATGGGTTTTTCAATCCTAGACCCCATTTTACAGATGAGATAACTGAGTCACAGAGAAGTTAAGTGACTTGTTCAAGGTCACATAGCAGTCATGTGGTGGAGGTGGGATTAGAACCCAGGTCATTCTGACTTCCAAGCCCATGTTGAATCTACCAGGCCAAGCTTGATTATCTTACATCTACCCCAGTGCTTAGTACAGTGCTTGGAACAAAGCAAATGCTTAACAAACACCATTATTATTATTATTATTATTATTGAATATGCACACAGATATCCCTTGATTTTGGAGATGACACTAATGATGGTAAGCTGATATGAGATACCATTTTAGAAACCAACTCTTAACCAGTCTACTCCATCTTCTTTTCAGTCTCCATTTTGCATTAACCTACTTTGTTTTCCTAAATCCTACTTCAGCCACACCCTTCCCCTGTTGTCAATTTCAACCACACCCTGTCATCCCTTATGAAAACTGGAGTTTCACTTAACTGGATTTTGTCCTTGGTGTAAAAGAACACCATGCCCACCACTGACTTTAAATAGTTAGCTCTCCCACCATTGAGTGATGAGGTTCAGTCTGCTTTTAGGTAAGTTGTTTTTGTCCTCATATATACAGGTCAGTGTTTAATATTGCAATAAAAACCTCTTTTTCTGTGTTGTTGTGACTTGATTTTTTTGTTGGACTCGACACCAGCTCTCTCTATATGTCATAAACCAGCAGAAACAGCCCCTTGTGCTACTACATTCATTCATGCCAGAGTAGGAGGCCATTTGCTTTTCTCCCTCTGGATACATCACTCCCTATGCCTCTGTGTTGGGCTGTAATCATCTGCAAAACAATAATCATGCAAATTTATTTTGGAGTCCAATCTATGTGACTGAGAACGTGGATCTGTGACCTATTGATATTCAACCTACTCTCAAACACTCTCAACCCCACAGATTTATGTACAGTTATTTACATTATGTATCATAAATTATGCATTTATATTAATGTTTATCTCCCCCTATAGGCTGTAGCTCCTTGTGGGCAGGGATTGTGTCTTCCAATTCTTTTATATTGTATTCTCTCAGGTACTTAGTTCAGTGCTCTGTACATAGTAAGCATTCAGTAAATTCCTTTGGTCGATTGTGAGCTCATTAAGGGCAGGGAATAGGACTGCTAATTCTGTTGTATTGTACTCTCCCAAGGCTTAGTCCACTGCTCTGTATATAGTAAGAGCTCAATAAATACCATTGATTGATTGCTGGCTTGACTGTGTCCAGAAAGCTTCCCGGATTGAATTCTCATTTCCTTGCCCTGGGTACTCACTGCACCTGCCCCTTGGTAAAGCGAATATATCTTCACATAATATTGCTTCTTTCTTCCCGTAGTGTATTTTGGTGTCTGTCTTCCCCATAAGATTGTAAGAGCCTTGGAAGGAGGGAACAGTGTTCTCCACAAATTAGGTGCCCCAGAAATACAAATAAGTAATTGACTGAGGGGAAGAATGTAGAATCTTCACTAAGGAGACAATTTATCCCAACCAATCAATCAATCAGTGGGAATCACTGAGTGCTTACTATGTGCAGAGCACTGTACTAAGTCCCATGGAGAGTACAAATTGACAGATAAATCAGTAGACACATCCCCCGTTCATAAGGAGCTTTCGGTCTAGAGAGGAAGAGACAAAGGTCATTTCCTGCTCTTAAAAAGCAATGAGAAATGACAATTACTGTGATCCCATAAATTCAGTTGTGGCCAGTAATACGACTGGGGAGTGATCTTAGGCTCTCCCTAAACTTCTCAGGGCAACCAAACTCTGTAGTAGATGCCTTGGACCATATTTACTTGAAAGGATACTACCTTCTTACATTCAATAGTAAAAACCAGTTGAATTCTTCATCTGCATTACTACTGCATTTAGTGATGTCATGCTCTGTGCAGTGCTGCTAAAGGAGACACGACTTGTGTTTCCCTTTTAGTACTCAAATACTATTTGAGGAAAAGAAAAGAGAAAAACCCGTTAAAAGGATCAAAGCCAAAGGCAGAAAAAAGCAACTTGCTTTTTGGTGCATTTCTCAACTATTCTACTGTGTTCTCTGACCACAGATCCACCAGAAAAATCAAAAGGAAAGTTCAGTAATGATTTAGTAAACTCAATCAGTACAGGAGGCTACTCTAGATCATAGAGGCCAGAGAAACCTTTTTTTTCTCAGAAGCAGATGTGGGGTTGAAAAATTCCAGATATCTATTTAAACTCTGCAGGTCTCTCTGTCTTTGCAGGCCTCCACTGACTCCTTTCCGTCTTTGAGCCTCAAATAGCCTTCTGGAGCTCTACTTCCAAGATAATAAATTGAAATTGGTTTCTGAGTGTTAATGTGTAGAAGATATTCAGAGGAACAATGTGGCCACTGATTTGATGGCTATTTTGGTACCTGGGATGCATATTGCTTAAGGAATTTCTTATAAGAAATATCTTCTAGCATGGAGCCAACCATTTCCTTACCAAGTATGGTGATCTTTCACTCAGTATGACTCCATTAACAACAGCCTCTGGGTTTAAGTGAAAGCAAGGTTTTGGTTAGGAGGATGGCATCTCTGTGGTATAGAAGCCTGGAAGGGGAGGAGAGATTATCTAGAAAACTTGGCTCCCAGCCTCTAATATTAGAACTTCCCAGCCTGGAATTTATAACCTGAATCATGACAGCTGCCAAGCACCCAATCAGCTCTTTCCTTCTTATCTAACCCTGCTGATCTTCTAATACAACCCAGCTGCACAACTGCACACTTCGCTCCTCCAACACCATCTTATTCTCTGTACTTCACTCTTATCTATCCTGCTGCCGAGGTTTTGCCCATGTCTTCCCTCTGGCCTGGAATATCTTCCCTCTTCATATCTGACAATGTACCATTCTCCTCACTTTCTGAACCTTCCTCAGATCACATTTCCTGCAAAAGACTTTCCCTGTCTAAGCCCTCATTTTCTCTATCCACGCTTCCCTTCACATTGTCTTTGCAGTTGGCTGTATGCCCCTTAAGCAGCCTGATACTCAAATCAGATCCACAGCACATATGCATTACACTGACACTATACTATTTCCCTTATCAGTAATTTATTGTAATGTTTGTCTCTCCCAGTAAACCGTAAGCTCCTCCTGGGGAGGGATCCCATCTTCCAAATCATATTATACTTTCCCGAGCACTTAGTATAATCCTCTGCACGTGATAAGTGCTCAGTAAATGCCATTGATTGGAATCTGATTCAATTCCATATCAAAATATGACCTGGGGGACATCATATAGATCTACTACTTTGACTGTGAACATTGACCAAGAACAGTGACCTGGACCTTGTTTTATCAGTATTATAGAAGTGGGAATCTGACTTTCAATCCAAAAACAGTGTTGTCACATACAAAGCACAGACTAATAATAATAATAATAATAATAATGTTGGTATTTGTTAAGCGCTTACTATGTGCCGAGCACTGTTCTAAGCGCTGGGGTAGACATAGGGGAATCAGGTTGTCCCACGTGGGGCTCACAGTCTTAATCCCCATTTTACAGATGAGGGAACTGAGGCCCAGAGAAGTTAAGTGACTTGCCCACAGTCACACAGCCGACAAGTGGCAGAGCTGGGATTCGAACTCATGAGCCCTGACTCCAAAGCCCGTGCTCTTTCCACTGAGCCACGCTGCTTCTCAATAATAATGGTACTTGTTAAGCTCTTACTATGTGTCAAGCACTGTTCTAGGCCCTGGGGCAGATACAAATTAATCAGGTTGGACACAGTCCCTCACCCAAATGGGGCTCACAGTCTAAGAAGGAGGGAGAACAGGCATTGAATCCTCATTTTAGAGAATTGTCGAAGAAGAATGATGTGGAAGGGGCATCGATCTGACCCAGCAATGGTACTATGGGCAGGTATGGCTTTATGTTCATCTGCAGCAGCAACAGATGGCTTCAAAAGAGAACCAGGAGGTGGGAGAAAGACAACTTTTCTTCCTTCTATCATATGTATGTTTAATCTTCGTGTGAGTGTCCCTGGTAGGTTACGCCTAAAGAGATGAGTCACTCATCCATTTAGGCATCATAAAGAGGAGTGAAAATTGAGAGTATCAGGGATCTAGAAGAAATGGTGTGGTGATATAGTATGGAATGAAGAGACCTGAGATGGAACTTCTGAGGAGAAGCCAGGTTGAATAGTTTCTAGACCTTGGAGCGACAGGGTGACGGGGAGAGAGAGAGAGAGAGAGAGAGAGAGAGAGAGAGAGAGAAAGAAGTGGCTATAGAGGGTGAAACCTCAAGCATCTCCTGGGTGTCATGTGGTGTGGTATGAGAAGAAGAGGTGATCATTCAACCAGTGAGTCCTATGTACTGCACACCTACTGAGTGCAGACCTCTATTCTAAACTTGCACTTGGATTTGCATGCATTATTCAACCGACCCTCAGCCCCACAGCACTTATGCATTAATATGTCTTCCCCTTTGGACTATAAGCTCATTGTGGGAAGGGAATGTGTCTACTGAGTCTTTTGTTTTGATAGCATGGCTCAGTGGAAAGAGCAAGGGCTTAGGAGTCAGAGGTCATGGGTTCTAATCCCGGCTCCACCACCTGGCAGCTGTGTGACTTTGGGCAAGTCACTTAACTTCTCGGTGCCTCAGTTACCTCATCTGTAAAATGGGGATTAAGACTGTGAGCCTCACATGGGACAACCTGATTAACCTGTATCTACCACAGTGCTTAGAACAGTGCTCGGCACATAGTAAGTGCTTAACAAATATCAACATTATAATTATTATTACTCTGCTAGATGTAAGTACAGTGCTCTGCACATAAGGACCATCCCATAAATACGAATGATTGATTGATTGAATGATCGATCGATTAAGCTTGTGGGAGAGTACAACAAAGCAATCACATATTTTTTGCACTTCAGTTTACAATTGACTGAGGAGGCAAAATAATAAAAAGAACATTTACAAGTAGTGGGAGAAGGAAGAAGTGCCAGATGATAGGAATTTGAATAGGCCAGAATGAAATACCAGAATTAATAATTTAATACACAAACACGCACACTACAAACTAAGGGAAAATTTGTGTGTGTGTTTGTGTGTGTGTGTACGCTGAAGGTGAGTGAAGTGAGAAGGGAGTTGAGGCAGTCAGCTCCCCTGAAATAAGGGCAGTCTTGAGTTGGTAAACAGCACATTCACTCTACGTTACTTTTCATTCATTCAGTCCGTCATATTTATTGGTGCTTGATGTGTGCAAAGCGCTGTACTAAGCACCTGTACTCCAATCCAAAAGGCATGTGTGGTGAGCCCACAACAAGCTGCCTTTTCAGGGACTGTGATCCCGTGAACAAGGAAGAGACTTTGCAAAGGCAGTGATGGGCTTTACTTGAGGGCAGGTGATTGCTGGCCTGTGGGGGTGGAGTATGGAGGGAGGCGTGGCTTTTCCTTCCTGTTCTACCCAGTAACGGGCCTGGACCAATCAGTGACTGCTATGTAGGGCCATAGCTGCCAAGCCTAAGGCCCAAAAAAGGCCCTTGCTTGGAGACACGGGTACTTGGAGGCAGCAAGAGCATGCAGAGAAGCAAGGAGGAAGCATGCTGAGAGCAGCAGAAGCAGTAGGAGAGCAGCACTCGAAAGCAGCAGAAGGCAGCAGTGCTTGGAAGCAGAAAGAAGAAGCATTGGTAGAAAGGGCTTCTTTGACCACAGACTGGTATTGGACCCTTGGATGGTGGAGTGAGTGAGTGTATGTATGTGTCACTCCCTTGCATGTTGGTAAAACCGAGTAAAAAAAATCTTCCCACAATAATCTTGGTGCTCAGAGGTGTGGTTTGAATTCTACTATGTATCACTGTGGCTCCCCGGTCCAGGAGCTTCCTGGTTGGTATGAACCAGGGGCTCATGACAGCATGAATACTGAATACCGGTCTTATAACCAGTAGCTCTTTATGACTCTTAATATGTAATTAGATGCTACTTGCTTGAATCATATTGCTGTTTAAAAGAAGTGAAAATGTTGATACTGACCACGAACAGCCAAAATGATACCAATCTTTCCCTTAGGGATGGAAGGGCCAGAGTAGATTATCCAAGTCCCCTTAGAGATGCCTGCTTGGACAGTAAAAAGGTGAATGATTATGTACCTCCGCCTAATGCTCGACATGTACGTCTTCTGACCTCCGTCCAGCTTAGAGAGCCATTTGAGATCATGCCTAAGGATAAACTGTAAGCTCATTGTGGGCAAGGAATGTATCTACCAACTCGGTTATATTGTACTCACCCAAGCGCTTGATACAATGCTGTGTGCCTAGTTAGCCCTCAGTAAACACCACTGATTGATTGACCCCAGGGGTGAGGTGAGTGGACAGTGATGCCAATGCTTCCCTTATGTCATCTCCTTGTAATGAACCCTCACAGAGCTGTGTGGAGGAGGCAAGAAAGTGGGTTGTTGCAGGCATCTCCAGTTAAAATCGGTGCCTGTCTGCATGGTATGGACCATCATGGGGAGAGCGGAATGGGCTTGGTAACCTCTAAATAGCTATTGGGCCGACGCCTCTAGGCCTCTAGGAATTTTAGCGAGGAGTGTCGATCCAACAGTCATGTAGCAGTGGAATGTCTCAGACTTTATTGGTTCACTAGGTGGCGCTCCCTCCTCTGAGTCAGGCTGAAGCAAACCTTTAAGGGTTCTAAGAGGCATATTCTCAGTGACATTTTAGAGGAAATGCAAGCTGAAGTCCTCCGTCTTCCCCATTATCCTAGAGTTCACACTGCTTTTTGGTAGTGCAGTATTTAGGGTATGAGAGGTCAAGTGTGTGTGCACCCACATCTCACCCTGGGAAGCTGCATGGTCTAGCAGGAAGCACAAGGGTGTGGGAGTTGGGGGACCTGAGTTCTAATCTTGACTCTGCCATTTACCTGCTGAGTGACTTCGGACAAGTTACTAAACCTTATTGTGCCTCATTCTGCAGAATGGGATTCAATACCAGTTCTCCCTCCCACTTAGACTGTGAACCCCATGTGAGACAGGGACAGGGTTCAACCACATTTTAGCGTTTCTACCCAATCATTTAGTCCGATGCTTGGTACTTAGCATACACCGATGCACTTAGCATACACCATCATCATCATCATCCAGACACCATTTTTGCTGCAATATTGAATTTATGTTCATTTTCCCATGGCAAGCAATCAAGCAATGGGGACACCTTACCCCAGCGTCAGAGAACCCCCATTTCAGAAAGGGAGATGGGGATTCAGCCCTTTAAAGATTTCCAAACCTTCTAATATACTGCCTACAAAGGACATGACCTCGCTGGAATTCATTAGGCATATATAAAAGTTTGCACTCTGCTGTTTTAGTGAAGCCTTGTATATAGATTCATACCCACTAGCCCGGAGAAAACCCATTAGGGTCAGGTGAATCGGAAAGCATGCTCATTTCCCTAGTGTTACTATTTATTCACCTCCTGGAAGGGAGAGGGGGATGAGGAGTCTGGGCTGGATTTCAAAGATAGATTTCATTTTCACTTCACGTCCTAAACTGTTGTGTGGAGCTACTGGCAGCTGCAAAATGACAACTCCAGAAATATCTGCATTTCAAAATTCTATAATAACATCAAGGGAAAACAATGATATTCTGGTGCAATTGAACTTTGAGTCTTCCTCTTCTTTCACACGCTAAAGAATGTTATCTCAGTCCTTAAATACCAACCATCTGAATATTAACATTCTTGGGATGTTCTTGAGACGGAGGAATTGTAGGATGTAAAGATCCAAAGAGCTGGTGGAATCTCATTACAGAATGTCGATTCAGTGGGGTAGGATTTTGAAGGTGTTTGCTCTACAAATTCAGTCTTAACTCCATCCAGAAGAACTGTGTGTTTTTAAGGCTGTTGGCCAGGTCACAGTTCTCTTTCACTGGAAATCTTGGGAGAATTTTGATCCTCTAATGAAGTGTCATACAGACAATTGACCATAAGAGTGAAAAGCAGTGTGGCCTAGTGGAAAGAGCACAAGCCTAGGAGTTGGATACGGGCTCTGCCACATGCCAGGTCTGTGATCTCGGGCATCACTTAACTTCTCTGTGTCTCAGTTTCCTCATCTGTGAAGTGGGGATTCAGTACTTGTTCTCTCTCCTACTTAGACTGTGATCTCCATGTGGGGCAGGGACTGAGTCCAACCTGAGTAACTTGAGTCTGTCCTAGCACTTAGAATCATGCCAGGCACATAGTAAGCACTTAACAGATGCCACAATTAACAAATGGGTAGTAGATTTCAAGCTCTTCAAGGGCAGGGATTATACTTACATTCCTTTATGGCTCTCAGTGACCTAATGCAGTGCTTGGCTCAGGGTAGACATTCGACCAATACCGATGGAAAATATGAAGTGGGACATTTGCTCTATTAATACACATTGGCATTATTACTATTTTCACCACTCTGGTTCCTTTGGAGCTTTTGTGCCTTTTATGGAATCAGTGGATCACTGAAATTGTATCCTGTGACTCTAATGCAGTTTTGGCTCAGTTATTATTAAGACTGAAGCTTCTTCTAAGTGGCCTCTATATTTTCCTCTGCTTGTACTCAAGTCTCTCAAGTTATGTCTCTCAGAGATGCTGTTTGGGCTTTGTTTTTGGAGTGTCTGGTTATTGATGCCACCAGCTGTTTCTCTAAATAATGGTGGTGTTTGTTAAGCTCTTATTTTGATCCAAGCACTGTACTGAGCGCTGGGATAGTTATGAGATAATCAGTTGGGACAGTTCCTATCCCACATGAGGCTTAAAGTTTAAGAACAGTAGAGAACGGGTATTTCATCTCTATTTTATTTTCCCTTCCCCCATCAGTAATTCCTTTTAAAGTCTGTCTCCTCTCTAGTTTGTAAGTTCCTTGAGGGCCAGGATCATATCTACCAATCCTACTATATCTTTCACTTTCAAGAGCCCAGTAGAATTCTTGCACACAGTAAGTCATAAGTATAATTGATTGATTAAATGGTTGATTTTGCAGATGAGTTAACTGAGGCATAGAGAAATTAAGTGATCTTCCCTAGGTCATACTGCAGGTAAATGGTAAAACTGGGATTGGAACCCAGGTCCTCTGGCTCCAATGTCTGTGTTCTTTCAATTAGGTCATGCTCAGAGGTGTTTAAATACCTGGTATTTTTTTTATGGTATTTTGTAAGTGCTTACTTTGGGTCAAATACTGTTCTAATCACTGGGATAGGTACAAGTTAATTTGGTCAGACACAGTCCCTGTTCCAAATGGGATTCCCAGTCTAAGTAGCAGGGAGAACAGGCATTTAATCCCCATTTTAAAGTTGAGAAAACTGAGGCACAGAGAAGTTAAGTGACTTGCCAAAGGTCACACTGCAAGCATTTGGTAGAGTCAGTGTTAGAACCCAGGTCCCCTGACTCCCAGGCCCTTGCTCTCAGTAGGCCATGCTGCATCCCAATATTCTCAGCAGTGTTACCCAGAAAATTTGGATTTTCTGAATAAGGTCACTGTAGTCAGGGAATGTGAATGTGTCTGTTCATTGTTGTATTGTACTCTCCCAGGTGTTTAGTACAGGTGCTCTTCACACAGTAAGTGGTCAATAAATACGATTCAATGAAGGAAAATGGTTGAATCTCTTTTTAAAAATGCCATTTCACTCCTCTGCTTGCTATAGCCCTGCCTGGGATGTCAGCCTGTCCCTAAGAAACGGCTGGACACTTGCCATGGGGAACCCAAACTCAAGCAACTACAGTGCTTTTCAGAATATGAGATGAGACGAAAAAGGGAGATAGCTACCAGTGGCTTCCCTCTGGGGGCTTCCATTTTGCAACTGTAAGGCACCGACTGTCAGGCAACGAAAGGCTGCATTTTGGTCTGGGAGTGAAAGTGATGGAAATTGTAACTGAGATACTCAGGGAGATAAATGAGTATGAGAGATTTATTGATGAAGCATGGACAGAACTAAGTGCTAGAGTTAAAACAGCAGAAAATGAGGTCCAGGAGAGGAAATTGAGGGAAGAGGTGAATACTTTAAAGAGAAGAAGCAGACAAAGCACAGGGGTGGGGATGTCTGGGAGAAGCAGAGAAAAGTGGCGAGGAAAGTGAGAGCAAAAAGGAAATGAAAGGAGCAGAGAGGTGTGGTACAGAAATGCCCCAGCCTCACTCTGTACACCACCCTCTTTCCCTTTCAGGCTGCAGGCTATTTTGAGAATCAGCCCCTGGGAAGGCTATAAATCTGTATTTGCTCTTTTCATATCCTGTGGAGATGGTATTTCAAGGCTGGTCACTGAGTACAAGGTTTCAGTACCAGTGACATTCAGAGGACTAGACCCAAACTCAGAATTGCTAGGCAGTAAAATCCCAGAGCAGAGCAGATCTCAACATCTCTGGCCAGTCACCCTGTTGTGCATGAGTTTCCCCAATCAGTGGCATCTACTGTGGGGGCTCAGCTTGTTCCCCTGTCCTCCAAACTTCGCTGTCACGGCTTTGACTACCATCTCTACGCAGATGACACGCAGATCTACATCTCCGCCCCGTCCTCTCCCCCTCCCTTCAGGCTCGCATCTCCTCCTGCCTCCAGGACGTCTCCACCTGGATGTCGGCCCGCCACCTAAAACTCAACATGAGCAAGACTGAGCTCCTCATCTTCCCTCCCAAACCCGGTCCTCTCCCAGACTTCTCTATCACCATTGATGGCACGACCATCCTTCCCGTCTCTCAGGCCTGCAATCTCGGTGTCATCCTTGACTCGTCTCTCTCGTTCACCCCACACATCCTATCTGTTACCAAGACCTGCCGGTTTCACCTCTACAATATCGCCAAGATCCGCCCTTTCCTCTCCACCCAAACGGCTACCTTACTGTTACGGGCTCTCGTTATATCCCGGCTAGACTACTGTGTCAGCCTTCTCTCTGACCTCCCTTCCTCCTCTCTCGCCCCGCTCCCGTCTATTCTTCACTCCGCTGCCCGGCTCATCTTCCTGCAGAAACGATCTGGGCATGTCACTCCCCTTCTTAAACAACTCCAGTGGTTGCCTATCGACCTCCGCTCCAAACAAAAACTCCTCACTCTAGGCTTCAAGGCTCTCCATCACCTTGCCCCTTCCTACCTCTCCTCCCTTCTCTCTTTCTACTACCCACCCCGCACGCTCCGCTCCTCCGCCGCCCACCTCCTCACCGTCCCTCGGTCTCGCCTATCCCGCCGTCGACCCCTGGGTCACGTCCTCCCGCGGTCCTGGAACGCCCTCCCTCCTCACCTCCGCCAAACTGATTCTCTTTTCCTCTTCAAAACCCTACTTAAAACTCACCTCCTCCAAGAGGCGTTCCCAGACTGAGCTCCTCTTCTCCCTCTACTCCCTCTGCCATCCCCCCTTTACCTCTCCGCAGCTTAACCCTCTTTTTCCCCTTTTCCCTCTGCTCTTCCACCTCTCCCTTCCCATCCCCACAGCACTGTACTCGTCCGCTCAACTGTATATATTTTCGTTACCCTATTTATTTTGTTAATGAATTGTACATCGCCTCGATTCTATTTAGTTGCCATTGTTTTTACGAGATGTTTTTCCCCTTGACTCTATTTATTGCCATTGTTCTTGTCTGTCCGTCTCCCCCGATTAGACTGTAAGCCCGTCAAACGGCAGGGACTGTTTCTATCTGTTGCTGACTTGTTCATCCCAAGCGCTTAATACAGTGCTCTGCACATAGTAAGCGCTCAATAAATACTATTGAATGAACTTGATCTTCCATCCAAAGTATTCCTCACAGCATTGTTGTTCCTGCTATGGCCTCAGTCTCCTCACCCCTTAGCAGAAGCCGCTGGCCTCCATGATGAATGTTGGAGACTCTGGTGACCGCCGTCTTTAACTGAAGTCCATCCAGTTAGCCTGTGTGTGGCTGGTTAAGCCTACATGGGAAAGAAGCCTGAGTCTCAGTTCTGGCAGTGGCCCATGGAAGCTGGCGTGGGAGGAGTACCGGACTGACCAGAGGTGAGCTATGGCTGAGCCTAGGGCATCTGCCCCCTTCATGCCCACCACACATTACCTCTAGGCTAGGCAAAGCCCCCTAAGGCCCAGGGTTTTAATAATGAGAGAGAGTTTTCACAGGCTGCTCATTTGTTCTGTGTGCCACAGGACCCAAAAAATGATGAGGAATATTAGCCTGAAGGTTAGTCTGTATCCTTACTGACCATCAAAATCTATCGGAGGGACTCCATCCTCCAGGTAACTGCTTCCAGAACTAGGCAAAGAGAGTAAAAGAGGAAGCACCCCCTTCTTAAGATAAACCTAAATTGAGTAGTCCAATTTTGCTATTTTGTCAGAACTTGATGTTAGCCTAAAAGTTCTTCATGGGCTGAAATTGGATCTTGTCTGAGACCGTTAGTGGGGGAAAGGGAGCATCCTGTAGGCTCTGGAATGGAGACTGCCTGGGCCCTCAACTGACAGGAATTAACTATAGGACATACCTTATAAGAATAATAATAATTGTGGTATTTGCTATACACTTACTATATGACAAGCACTGAATATATTCAGGTTGGCCACAGTCCCTGTCCCACATGGGGCTCAAAGTCTAAGTAAGTTGCAGAAAGGTACTAAATCTCTATTTTACAGATGAGGAAATGGAGGCACAGAGGAATTAAGTGACTTGCTGAAGGTCACATGGCTGTCAAGGGGTAGAGCCAAATTAGAACTCAGGTCCTCTGATTCCCAGGCTGCTTCTCCATCCATTATTTTCCATCTGATTCTTCATCTTGCCTCTTTGGCCCAAGCAATCTTTTGATAGGATGGCTCAGAGTAGAGATGGAATGAAATGAGAGAAAACAGCAAGGAAGTGGGCAAAGGCGGCGGAAACCCAAGCATCATTCCTCCTTCCCATCACTCTTCTCCCCAAAGACTCCGTGCTCCTTCTGCAAGAAAGATGAACTTCACAGATGAACCATTTTAGGCCTTCCTTCAGCTGATCTGAAAGATGGGAGGGGGAAACCTGAGGAAGCGCTAATAGAAGCATCTGCTGCCTCTTCAAATCCATCCCTAAGGGATTATTTATTTAGTTCCAGTAGAGCCATATTGGGTAGATTAATATTCAACGTTTTCCTGAAATGTTCATAATTTAAATATTCAATTTGGATTCTGTTTTTTTTAATTGAGCTATTTTATAAGCTTGGTGCTTCACCCTTGGACATGTTCATGTTTTCCTCATGGCCAAGTTCAGGGTTGTTGAAGCTCAATGTTTAATGGATACTGAGCCTGATGCCAGACACGGAGGAAGTGACTGACAAAGCCCCCAACCTTAAAGACCTTAACGTTGAAAGAAGGGTGGCAGGATAGACTCACATACAGAAGCAGTGAGATCAGTCAATCAAGCAATAGAATTCAATAGAATATAGTGTTTATGCTGTGCAAAGCCCTGTAGGAAGTGGTTGGGTAGCAGCATAGCCTAGTGGAAACAGCATGGACCTAGGAGTCATGGCTTTTACCTCTAGACTGTGAGCCCGTTGTGAGCAGGGATTGTCCCTATTTGATGCTAAATTGTACTTCCCAAGGGCTTAGGACAGTGTTCTCACACAATAAGCACTCAGTAAATGTGATTAAATAATTCTGGCTCTGCCACATAGCGGCTGAGTGACCTTGGCCAAGTCACTGAACTTCTCTGTGCCCTCAGTTTCTTCATCTACAAAATGGGGATTAATACCTTTTCTCCCTCCTACTTCGTTTATGAGACCCATGTGGGACAGGGTCTGTGGCCACCTGATTTTCTTGAAACTCCCCAATACTTAGTGCGATGCCCAGCAAATAACCTAAAAAGGATATTTCAGTGAATTTATTGAGCACTTATTGTGTGTAGAACACTTTTCAAAGCATCTGTGAGAGTACAACTCAATCAAGTTGGTAGACACATTCCCTGCTCACAACAAGCATAGTCTATAGGGACACCACTGAATGAGTGTTTCTGATGACTACTGTGGCACCCCCTAACATTGCTATTCAGGGCAGTGATCTGGGCCGGGGAGTTCTATCACCCCAGCAACTGGGATGACTGGCATGTTCTATCTGCCTAGGTTGCCTCATTGACACCCATGGGGGTACCTGCACTATGGTTATTTGGTGCAGGGATAAAGAAAGCAGGAACCAGGAGTGAATTAAACTGGAGGGAACGCATTAGCTCAACCCTCTACTACGGGATGAGCAAATGGTGGATGGATGCAAATATCATGAAGGAAAAAAAAAATGCTTTCCTGTTTAAGATGTAACCAGTACTGCTGAAAGAATCTTACCTTGTATCTATCCCAGTGCTTAGTAAACTGCCCGGCACATAGTAAGTGCTTAACAACTACCATTAAAAAAATAGTCACTGCCCTGACTCCTGCAAACCTCTCCAGAGACTCATAGGTACACTGGCCAATTTAGCTGAAACCATCTCAATTCCAGGATATTTGTATATTAAAAAAGAAAATCTGGCTTTGTCCCAAAAAACCCTAAACTCTCCTGGTTAATCTAGGATAAATGGTCAGTTGGCTTAGCGAAACCTTCCACTTTCGATTGTGAGATTTTCTTTCACTTAGCTTCACACCTCATTTTCAAGTTATAATCTATTTTAGGGTGGGAAGGTGAGAAGGAAAGTGAGAATTATCATTCTGCTTTTGAAAAATAGACACAGTCATTAAAATAATCATGTGAGATACCTTTTGAAACTAGGATGGCAGAGCCCAAGGGAAAACATGAACAAGTGGTTAGTACAGTGCTCTGCATACAGTAAGCATTCAATAAATACACTGATTGATATAAAGCCTCTCAACTCCCCAGCCCAATCTTTGACCCTCCCCCCCCATTCATTAGTGAAATTTTTATTTTTATATGTGAGAATCTGGCTTGACGGTCTATGTGTTGATTAAACAGAGAGCTTCCTGAAATTGAGGAACCTATCCTAGGCTACTAAAACCAAGCTCTTAGCACAGAAACAATATTCTTACCATAAAATCTTGCAACATTTGAGCTTACCAAATTTTTAAAGTGAGGACAGGGCAAACACAAAATCACAATTCCATATATCCCTACCTCCAGGATGAGGGGACACCCACTGAAGCTTGAAAACTTGAAACAAGAAATACTTTTTCACCCAATGGGTGGTAACATCTTGAATAAATTGCCACAAAAAGCTTTGTAAGGCTGAAAATAGGAGGTCACAGAGAGACTTGGACTTATTCATAGGCAAGATGTTCATACTGGGTCCATTAAGAGAAAGACTTAAAGGTGTAGGGGGAAACATTAGGGACATTAGTTGACTCGTCCCTAACCAATAGGATGCATTTCCAGAAAATTAACCAGGATAAGAGTTCCCTTAGCATCCTGCTGCCACTTGAAGAGACAGAATTTTGGCCTGGAAGGTTTACTAATCTGTCCCAGTAATAGAACTGAGATTATATATATAATGTTGGTATTTGTTAAGCGCTTACTATGTGCCAAGCACTGTTCTAAGTGCTGGGGTAGACACAGGGGAATCAGGTTGTCCCACGTGTGGCTCACAGTCTTAATCCTCATTTTCAGATGAGGTAATTGAGGCACCGAGAAGTTAAGTGACTTGCCCAAAGTCACACAGCTGACAAGTATATGTATATATAAATATATAAATATATACATAAATATATACATATACATATATACATACATAATGATATATATATATATATCTATATATCATTAGACCATGCACAGTTTCATATATATATATATAGGTAGATAGATATAAATCTCATCAGACCATATATACATTTCTGCCCTGTCTGCTTTATCAGTATTTGAGTCACTTGAGCTGCCTCTCAGCCCCTCCCATGGTTCTTCACTCCCTGTGAGTATTCATTTAGTGGAGGTAGTAATAATGGTATTGATTAAACACTTACTGTGTCCAAAGCACTGTACTAAGGACTGGGAAAAAAATACATGGTTGAGAATTAGACATGGTTTCTGGCTTTTAGGGGGTCCCAATAATAATTATAATAATTATGGTATTTGTAAAGTGCTTACTATGTGCCGGGTACTGTCCTAAACACTGAGATGGATACAGTCCCTATTTTACAGATGAGGTAACTGAGAAGTGAAGTGACTTCCCCAAAGAGGCAGAGCCAGGATTAGAAACCATGACTTTCTGACTCCCAGGCCCTTGCTCTATCCACTGCACCATGCTGCTTCTAAGAATCTAAGACTAAAAGGGAAAGGGGCCTGGCGACGTCTTTCCACTAAGAGTGGAAGGAAAAAAATATATATATGTCACTATAAGATCAACATAAAAGTTGACCAACACAAATAAATCCAAAATTAAATAGAAACTGTTGGTACTTGGTTACAAGAGCAGAGGTTTGGGGCTTCTCACGGCTCAGAGTCCAAGAGTGGCCGCCACAGCCGTGGCCTCCCAACGTTCTCCATTCTGTGGAAGAGGCCTGCTGCTGCCCCTGCTTCTTTCCCTCCAAGAAAGAGCAAGACAGGCTGGGAAGGAGGCCCCTGGAGGTTGCAGTGGAGGGGATGGCACAGAGAACTGGCAAAGCAGATCGACCATCCGTGCCTTATCCACAGTAAGTCCGGGCATTGCTATCACGTGGGTCTCTGAGAAGCCTAGCCAGGCATCCTTAGCCTGGCCACACATTGTGAGGTAGCGTTTGCCTTTGGACTTTCTTTTTCTTGATCATTTCCCCCCCCCATTGGTGTGAACAGGTGGATTAATGCCATCAATCTACACTAAGTCACTGGTGTCAAAGTCTATTATCTGTTGCAATTGCCCTAATGGTATTAAAATGAAAATGAGAGCCACTTCCAAACAATCTTTAAATCGATACTAATAGGATGAGCTCAAGTACCTACTGTTCTTGGCTTTTTTTGTTTTTAATGGCAGGGTGAGGAGGTGGGGTGTCTTTCAGTTTGGAAGTTGGCCTCCAGACATGGGTTACAGCAGATTCTGTGATTGCCCCCTCTCCAGACCCCAACTACAAAGCGACACACTCTTGGAGACAGCAGGGGGACCTGAGAACCATAGCCCCTCCTTCACAGTGCACTGAGCCGGAGATGGGGGGGGGGGGGGTCTTGTCACTCTAAGGGGTGGATGAAAGCACGGTTAGGTGCTCTGGAATAAAAGCCAATGTGACCGTAATGGAACATACCGTCAAATTGGCTCGCTAGGGCCTGTAATACAATCATAATCTCTTCTGCATTGATGTAAAAATCAATGAATAGGAGTTTAAAAGACCAGCAATAATTCTTTAGTGATTTCAGTGCTGGATCGACAGCCCTGGAAAGAGAAAGTCCTCTAATGATCCATCCAGGTATGCTCTTGGTCATTGCGGCTCCAGGAAAATGCACTAGGGAGAGGAGGGTGATCGTAGCTTTACCAGACTGCTTACATGGTTGAAAGGAGAGAGGAAAGGCGACCAGTGAGAATTCCCCAAATTTATGCTTCATGCAGTGGCTTAGAACCAAGACAGCTCCAACTGAAGCGACCCCTCTCAACCTGAAAGTCAGAAGGACCTGGGTTCTAATCCTAACTCCACTTTTGTGCTGTCTGACCTTGGGCCAATCACTCAGCTTCTCTGTGTCTCAGTTAATTCATATTTAAAATGGGAATTAGGACTGTGAACCGAATGTGGGCCAGGGCCTGAGTCCCACCTGATTAGCTTGCATTCACTCCAGCACTTAGTACAGTGCCTGGCACATAGTAAGAACTTAACGAATACCATAAAAAATGGTATTAAATGGTTTGTCATTTTTATATCGTTCTTGCTAGACCGTAAACTCCTTGGGGACAGCAATCATGTCTACTCCTCTCAAGTCCTTGGTGCAGTGCTCTGCAGAGAGTAAGTTCTCAATGAATATTATTAATTGACTGATTAGAAGATATTTGAACCAACACTACCCTTATCTATGGACTTGTTTTAATTATTCTTTAAATAGTGTCAGACCTTACCTTGCATATTTCTGGGTGAAGGTGCTTGCATAGTTTCCCTCAGCCACTCTCTTCCCTGGCCCAAATGGTTCTAATAGTTTGGAAGATTTCCCTAGTAATTGACCTAAATTCTTCCTCTGTTGCTGCTTTGGATCCCTCTGTGTCCTTGTGGACCAATGAGAATAATTGGTGTCTATCCTTTTTCTAGCATCCCTGCATGAATTTGTATATGCTGAGCTGGTCCTCTGCCAATCTTTGCCTAGAAATGTGTTCCATGGACTCTCTAGGTTGGGGAGGCCTGGGACTGGGCACTTTGTCAGAGACCTTTGCAGCTGAGTTCTCTGGCATTTCTTCTCATTATGGCAGGGAGGAAGGGACCCTCTCCCTGCCCAGGATTTTATCAGCTTTGGGTGTGGAGACAATATCAAATCAAAGTCAAATGAGTCATGCAATAAATGGATGCCAGGTTCCAGTGAAATGGATTGAAGTGAATTTAATGCTCAGGAAAGATGCAAGACTGACAGCCTAAATGCCTGGTGTCTTCTCATTATTAACAGCATCTTCTTTGCCCCATTTCTCTTTCTTACCCCACTACTCCTCACTCCAACACTCCAGCCCATCCTTCACCCTTCTTAAACCACCCATTCTGCTTTCCTAATGTACCTCATGCCCTGGGGCCAGGGAGAAAAAGATTTTCTTGGTCCATTTAAGCCCAGAGAACCCCAAAGAAATTGAGTAATTCTCAAAATGGTGAGAGTTAGAAAATTCTCATAGCTGTTATTTCCTAAAAGCCGCCTAGCTTCTTCCCTCCTCTGCTTTCTCTAGCTAAATGCCTAATGAAGAAAAAGCCACATACCAACTTTATACAGTACCTTTATTTTTCCAAACAGCTTCACATCAACACACTGTACTTTATATTGAGAAGCAGAGTGGCCTAGTGGAAAGAGTTTAGGTTGGGGAGTCAGGTGATCTAGGTTTTAAACACGGCTTCACCATTTGCCTGCAGTTTAATCTTGGGCAAGTCATTTAGCATCTCTGTGTGCCTCTTTTTCCATATCTGTAAAATCAAGGCTGTGTGTCCCATGTTGGACAGGAACTGTTTCTGATCTAATTATCTCAGTCTTCCACAGTGCTTGGCAGAGGGAAACACGTAACAAATACCACAATTATCATTAATTGTGCAGGAGTGAAGGAAAGATTCCTCTACACTCAGTTCACAGATGGGGAAACCAAGGCCCAGAGAGGCTAACAGAGATGTCTAAAGTCACGCAGCGGGTGAATGGCAGAGAAAACGTCTCCTGGCTCCCAATTCTGCATTTTCCACCAGCGCATAATGCCTCCCAAGAAGGTAAGATGGCAACCTGTGTGTGAACAGACCAATAAATAGCTCTCAATGTGCTCTCACAACAGGCTTCTCAAACAGATGGCTGAGAAAGTTCATCTGCCATGTCACACCACGCATCTTAGCAGTGTAAGATGAAATATTTAATTTCATAAATATGATCCTTCCTTGGTTTGGCATCCCGTGTGGTTGTTTGGGTCTTAAATTAGGCAGGTGTCTATGTGAAGCAGTGCCTGGCATTCTGCCTCTCGGACAAGATTTCTTGTCCTGCCTAACAGTTGTGACAGGAAGAAACTTCTGAGTTACAGCGCCTAATCATTCGTGACACTTCACCCAGGGCTAACGTCATGGAAAGAGACCAAGCAAGAGATGAGTTTTAATAGCACGAGAGGGATCACAGAGTAAATCATTGGACAACATGGGTCGCCAGCAATGTCCCTGCTCTACCTCTATGTATATTTGTATCCATCTCAGAGGATCAAATACCTGGGCCTCTTTGCCCAGTGCCAGGCTGATCACCCATAAATTTTCCCTGACATTACTGGGGAACCAGGTGGCTGAGTACTTTTCTTTATTCTAAGAACTCCTAGGATAGAACTCTGGTATCTCTGGGAATAGGTGAGGTGTGATATACAGGGAAGGCAGAGGAACTTTAACCCTCAGAAACAAGGGAGAGGATCCCTGAAACAGGAAGAAGCTGGTGGAGGGACAAGAGTTTCTAAAGAGCTAGCTACTAATCGTCCACCATCAACAATGTCCTGTCAAAGCTCTGGCCCATGGGACCATCAGTATGGAAAGATATTGGCCATCACCTTCACTGGGAAAAGAATGCTTAGGTCTGGACAACAACTTTTTTTAAATTTTTTAAATAGTATTTGTTAAGCACCTACTATGTGACACTCTATTAAGCGCTGGGGTAGATACTAGACAATCAGTTTGTACACAGTCCATGTCCCATGAGGGGCTCACAGTCTTAATCAGGGGCTCACAGTCTTAATCCATATTTTACATTTGAGGTCACTGAGGCAGAAGCTTCGTCAATTATGATCTGTAGAAACAGAGACAGGGAATTCTTGACAGATATCTTTTGCTTTTGCCTTGTGTCTTTCTTTTAGGGCTGATCTTCCACAAGTCTTACCATCCATCCCAAGGTGTATCTCTTCTCATCGTCCTGGCCCATGATTCATGAGAAGATGATGGAAGGAAATGAATGCACATATCTAACATAAACAGTTTATGCCAAGTCCATTATCAATCAATCAACATATATTGGGTGCATACTGGTATGCAGGGCACTACATTATATGCAATATGCATAAAATAAAGTAGAATAGAATAGAGTTGGGAGATACAATCGTTGCCCATAAAAAGCTTTCAAGCTAAACACTGGAGCATATAATTCAAAGGGGTTATCTATAGTAATTTTGAGGAAAATGAGGATATTGGGATATCATCCCTAGCTTGAATTTTCTCTCAGCCACTATGAGGGTGAGAGAGAGGAATTGTGGGTGATATCCCTCCAACATTTTAGCAGCATAGTCTAGTGGAAAGAGCACAGGCCTGAGAATCAGAGGACTCTTGGGTAATTACTCTTACTCTGACACCTCAAACTTGTCATGTACAAAGCAAAATTCCCCCTCTTCCCATCCAAACCCTGTCTTTCCACTGACCTTCCTGTCACTGAAGACAGCACCACCATCCTTCCTGTCCCACAAGCCCATAACCTTGGCATTATCCTTGACTCAACTCTCTCATTCAGGCGACATATTCAATCTGTCAGCCAAACCTATTGGTTCAACCTCCAAACATGGCTGAAATCCATCCTTTCCTCTCCATCCAAACTGCTACCACACTGTTGCAAGCACTTATTCTCACTTTGACTATTGCATCAGCCTCTTTGCTGACCTCCCTGCCTCCTGTCTCTCCCTTTCTGGATCATTAAAAAAAAAAGTTCAGCCCACATTTCCCTACTCCTCAAGAACTCCTGTAGATGCCTTTCCACTTCTGCATCAAACAGAGAGTCTTTACCATTGACTTCAAAGCACTCAATCAACTTGACCACTCCTATCTTACCCCTCTGATTTCCTATTACAACCCAGAACACTCACTTCACTCCTCTAACATCAACCTACTCACTGTACCTTGATCTCATCTGTCTTACCACTGACTCCTCACCCATATCCTGCCTCTGGCGTAGAACTCCCTCTCCCTTCTTATCCAACAGATAATCACTCTCCCCCCTTCAAATCTCATTAAAATCATATATTCTCTAAGAAGCTTTCCCTAACTAAGCCCTCTTTTCCACTACTCCCTCTCCCTTCTGTATCACTCTTGCACTCGGATTTGTACCTCTTATTCCTCCCACCCTCAGGCTCACAGCATTTGTGTATGTATTTATAATTGATTTTAACCTCTGTCTCACCCTCTAGATTATGAGCTCCTTGTAGGCAGGGAATATGTCTACCAATTGTTATATTGTACTCTCCCAAGTGCTTAGTACTTGTTCCTCACACAGTGAGTGCTCAATAAGTATGATTGATTAATTAGAGTAAGTGCAGCCCGGGGAGAGTACCCAAAGTGCTTAGGGGCTAAGTGTTCTAATGCATAGATAGATGACACACAAGTGTTGAAATGGCAAAATGAGGTGCAGAAATGAGAATCGGGGGAAATGAGGTTTAATCAGAGAAGACTTCCTGGAGGAGATGAGGTTTCAAAAGAGCTTTGAAGATATGGAGAATGGTGGACTGCCAGATCTGAAGTAGGAGGGAGCTCCAGTTAGGAGGGTCAACATGAGCCAGAGATCAATTTGGGGAAAGACAAGAATTAAACAAGATGGCTCTAGCCTTTTGGAAGGATTTGAACAGAACCCTCCACTCTCCTAGTAATGCTAATACATCAGGCACCTCCTTCATCACAATTCACCCAATGTGTGTCTTTTTTATCATCTAAAAATGTGTTTTCTGACTTTAAAAATCCATTATATGTTCTTTTAACCATTGTACATTCCTCAGTTTATGCATGAAAGACTGGTTTCCCCTTAGACACCATACTTCTGGACTATGTCTTTTACTTCTGAATATTTCCCAAGAATTTGGAATTGCACTCTGTATCCTGTAAGGGCTCAGTCAGTCTTGTGGATGATTATGATGTATTGATAAAAGAGTAAAAAGTGAAGGCAATGTTATCCACCTATCAATTAATCAATAGATAGAATTGAATTTCCAGACTCCATGTACTAGCAAATCAACTTATTTTGTAATCACTAAACAGCCTGTAGACCTTCAGATGAACCAGGGTCATTTACTAGATGAACTTCTGGATGGAGAAATGGACAGTTTCCGTATACCATTTTGGGTGGGGCAGGAAGGAAGGATATTTCCTGCTCATTGGTTCATTCATTTAACTCCTGAGACAGTTCAGCTCCTTACTCAGTCATACCTAGGGAAGACTGGAGCCCCATGTCAGAAAGCTTTTCCCTGCTCCAAATCCTTCCATCTATTGTCCACAAATCTCTCTAGGGTTTGATGCTAGGAAGGCCATACACCGTGACACATTCACTCATACCAAGCCTCAAACTCCTAGTGATCAAGCCTTTCTTCTCATTTCCCTATTCCCTTGTCCTTTCTTTTCTCTTTCTTTTTGTCCTCCTCTCCTTTGTTCTCCTTCTCTGTGGACCCGTCTGCCTGAGTCTGATTCCTTTGACTTCACGCATTTAGTTTTCATTCTCTAAAACTCATTATTTCTTTTGATGACTCGCATTCATCTCGTAATAATTCAGATATAAAGGAGAAGGGGGAAAAAAAGCCAGCTAAGAGTGAAAATGTAAAAAGAATTGCTAATAGCTTCTTCTTCACAGTCCTGGCCGGCCCTTGGGAGCTGTGTCCTCCAGCAGATCTGACACCAAGAGGGTTCATCTCCGGAGATCAAAGGAAACCACCCCACTTTCCACAATAGCAAGGGAAAGGTGGCTTAGCAGAGTGGAGGTACTTCCCTTTGCTCTGGGAGCTGTGTCTCAGCCAGATGCAGGTTAGATAAGGCTGTAAGGAGGCTCCACCAGAAAAATTCCGAGCTTTGTAGTTGGCGCTTGGAAAGTATGTGATGATGGTGATGACTGTTGTGATCCCTGCTCATTTGTGAAACTGTTTCAGATCTTGCAACTTTTACTGTCAGTGCCCTGTGAAGGACTTACATTGTCCAGATCCAAAGGCAACACCAAGATCTTCACCGGTCTGAAGGCCGGTACAAGATATGTCCAGAATAAGCCATCCAAGCAATGTGGCTCTTTGGGGCTTGGGAAATTTATATGAAGGTACCCCTGACTAATACCCTTGTATCTTGCCCAGAGAGATTTTTATAAGGAGCTATGTAGAATCAATCAATCAATCAATGATATTTACTGAGTGCTCACTGTGTACAGAGCACTATACTAAGTGCTTGGAAAAATACAATGCAACAGAATGAGTAGAAACATTCCCTGATCATCGTCATCATTCATCCATTCATTCAATCGTATTTACTGAGCACTTACTGTGTGCAGAGCACTGTACTAAGTGCTTGGAAAGTACAATACAATAGAGTGGGTAGACATGTTCCCTGCCTACAAAGTGCTTAGTCTAGAGGGGGATATAGACAATACTATAGGCAAATAGCCCAGTGAAAAGTCTTAACATATTCTAAATTAAGTAGTTAATTAACACATCCCACTGAGGCCTGATGGAAAGCACACAACAGAGTCAAGAGATCTATGTTCTAATCCCAGCTCCACCACTTGCCTGATGAGTGACCTTGTGCAAATCACTTAACTTCTCTGTGCCCCAGTTTCCTCATCTGTAAAATAGGGATAAGATTCCTGTTTTCCCTCTGTTTTACACTGTGGACCCCATGTGATTCAAGGAAAGTGTCCTTTCTGATTACCTTATATCTAGACTATGAGCTCATTTTGGGCAGGAAATGTGTCTGCCAACTCTATTGTAGTGTATTTTCCCAGGCACTTAGTACAGTGCTCTGTACTAAGACAGACACACAGCATGTATTCAATAAATACAATTGACTGACTGATTGATCTACTTCAGCCCTTGGAACTTAAAACCCATTGTTAGTATTTACATGCCATTTCTATTGGGTGTCACATCTTGTCATTAACATAGACTCGGCTAACACACCTCTATATTCCCAGCCAATATACTCACCCTTTTTGCTAGAGAAATCCTACTACCTAATTACAGAGAAAGGGTAAAATGTCAGAGAAGCAGTGGGACTAGTGGATAGAGCATGGGCCTAGGAGTCAGAAGGACCTTGGTGCTAATCCCAGTTCTACCACCTTTCTGCTTTGTGACCTTAAGCAAGTCACTTCACTTCTCTGCTCCTCAGTTACCTCATCTATAAAATGGGGATTAAGACTGCAAGCCTCCTGTGGGACAGGGACTTGAATATACCACAGTGCTTAGTTCAGTGCCTGACACATTGCTAGCGCTTAACAAATACTAATGAAAATACTGGTTAAAATCTATTGATTTAGAGGACTGAGCAAAGCATCAGGACTCACAGAACCTGAATCAGTAATTGGTCAGATATCAAGTCTCCCATTAAATTTATTTGTATTTAAACTTGTTTTCTGCCACATATTCACCTTCTCAAAGTTATGAGATTATGTTAGGCATAATCAGGACTTCTGACTAGCTTTGCTTCCTCATTTTGGTAAGCCTTGGACATGGAGCTCTGAAAAGACCTATAGCAAGCATCCAAGGTCTTAGGAGGTGCACACTAAAATGGTGAAGCAGGTAGGAATCCATACTTCTAAATTGCCATTTAATGTCAAAGAGGAGAGAATGAGGGAGGAAGAGACAGAAGAGAATCCTAGAGAGAGAAGATCATTTCCAGGGTGTAGGCTTGGGGAAAGCAGAGAGCCTAGAGGAGGGTTAGGGAGGAATCGGGCAAGTTGTCTGACTTTCCTTCTGGGAGGGGTATTGTAAAAGCTTTCTTGGCAAAAAAGGGAGACAAAAATCATTATGGTTTGGCAAGGTCATATAAGATGTAATTTCTATATCTTCTTACCGTGTCTAAGCCTTATGTGTCTGTGAAGGAAGCTTGCTGCTACCTAAGGGACTATCCTGAAAGTCAAAAAATATCTCTTCAAATTGCTGCATGTTCTTTGGTGATATGGTACATATGAACCCCTCCTGAATTTTTCAGGTTCAGTCTGGGGAATATAATTCTTTGGATAGCTGTGAGAAGAGAATAGAGATGTATGTGCTTAGGTGTGGCCCAGATGGAGTTTATGGAGGAATTAGGAGTCCATTTGGTATCTATGCCCCATTATTGTGGGTTAATTTTATATATAATAAGTAACATCAAAGAACTGTTATTGAAGTAGAGTATCAAGTTCAAATACTATACATTCAGGATTGGGATAAACTAGAGTTTGAATTTAAAAATTCATCTGATGCCATTGGGCATAGGTAACCCATTCAGATATTCTTTAGTTGTTGTGATGATTAGGTACATTGGTGAGGTCTAAATGGTGAGCTTTTAAGAACCCCTTTATATCCACCTAATTCTCTGCCCTCATCATATCATCCAACCTCTCCCCCTTCCTTTCATAAACCTCCCTCTTCTTGGAAATCCTTCTGGATTAAGTGCAGGATAATTTGGGACACACTCCCTTGTGCAACAAGCTAACCACTCCAACTCCACTGCTCAGAGGTCCGACCTGACTTTCTCCTCCCTCTCCCTTCCCTCCACTCTCCCCACATAAGACACAAAACATAGATATGCATAGTTAATAATAATAATAATGTTAGTATTTGTTAAGCGCTTACTATGTGCCAAGCACTGTTCTAAGTGCTGGGGTAGACATAGGGGAATCAGGTTGTCCCACGTGGGGCTCACAGTCTTAATCCCCATTTTACAGATGAGGGAACTGAGGCACAGAGAAGTTAAGTGACTTGCCCACAGTCACACAGCCGACAAGTGGCAGAGCTGGGATTCAAACTCATGAGCCCTGACTCCAAAGCCTGTGCTCTTTCCACTGAGCCTCGCTGCTTCTCTGTTCAGAACCACACACCTGGAGAGGCTCAAGAAACATGAAATGATGGCTCCAAGGAGAAAGAGGAGTTGAGGAGGAGAAGAAGAGCAAAAGAAATGTATCAGTACAGTTCAAGATTCAGTTCTCTGAAGTTTCTCCCATACCTTCTCCCATGGAGAAGCAACATGGCTTAGTGGATAGAGTATGAGCCTGGGAGTCAGAAGGACCAGGGTTCTAATACCAGCTCTGCCGCAAGTTTGCTATGTGACTTTGGGCAACTTCTCTGTGCCTCAGTTCCCTCATCTGTAAAATGGAGATGAGTGTGAGCCCCATGTGGGATAGGGACTGTGTCCATCCTGATTAACTTGTATCTACCCAGTGCTTAGAACAGTGCTTGGCACATAGTAAGTGTCATAATTATTAATTATAATTATTATAACAGAAAAGCTCACCTAATATCAATAATTATGGTATTTGTTAAGTACTTACTATGTGCTGAGCACTGTTCTAAGCGCTGGGGTAGATACAGGGTAATCAGATTGTCCCACCTGGGGCTCACATTTTTTAATCCCTATTTTTACAGATGAGGTAACTGAGGCACAGAGAAGTTATGTGACTTGCCCAAGGTCACGCAGCAAAGTGGCAGAGTCGAGATTAGAACTCATGACCTCTGACTCCCAAGCCTGTTCTCTCCCCACTAAGCCACACTGCTTCTTGTTTCTGGGATTTTCAATGGGCTCCTTCCAAATTCCCTGAACAGCAGAGAGGTAGGGTTTCTCATTCTCATAAACAGCACCAACATTTTCATAGTTTGCCTTAATCACACTATCATGTCAAGAGCTGAAAATTCTGGACTCTACTGTACCACCTGTCCAAGAATTACCAGGGCCATTATCATTACCATCATTGACAAGAAAGCAATTATCCAACTCCTACTATGTGTAGAGCACTGAGATAGGTTCTTGATTCTTGGGAGCACAGAATGGAAGCACAAATCCTGGGTCCTGCCCTAGTGAGAGTCCTATAATCTAGTGGGAGTGAAAAATGGATACAAATTGCCTAATAAACATTAGATAAAAAATGAGAGCATAAATAGATATAATAATTAGCACATGTAAGCAGTCCAGGACATCGAACAATCAGATAGTTATCCACATGATTGTGAAGGTGACTGATGTGGTGACTGAAGAGACTTTTATGGGAGTTTTGTAAGTTTGGAGGGATGAGGGTAATTTGGGAAACTGCAAACTTGCCCAAGATCATACAGCAGACAAGTAGCAGAATCAGAATTAGGCCTGTGCTGCTTCCACTAGGCCACAGCTGCTTCAGCCTTGAAGCCATTGGTTAGGTTTTGTTTTATCTTGCAGGAAATGGATATAAATTGGAAATTTGCAGGAGGAGAATGCTTTGCTTCAAATGCTGTTTTTAAAAAGATAATACGTATGGCTGTATAAAAGTCAGACTAATGACAGAAGGGCAAGGGAGAAGGATAGAGGTGGGGATACTTGTGCAGACCTAGCCACAAACTGGCCATCTGAATTGATCAGACACATTGATCAAAATCTTCTGCACTTGGAAGGTCCCTCAGGACTGTTGAAATGTCCACAGCAAGATTTTAACAGCAACAAAGTTTTCCTGAGGGAGTCAGTTGTGGGTACATTGGAGCTTGGGGAAGGGAGAACGTATGTCTCCCTTCAGTGAAATAATCCATAGTTCCATGGTCTAAAATCTGTTCCCCAACCAAGATTCTGGTTATCTGCATTGCTGGTGATTGAGTTGGACAGCAGTGTGAGGTTTACTCAAGGGATAAGTCAATAGTATTTTAATCAATCATATTTATTGAGCACTAACTCTGTGCAGAGCACATAGCGCTGGGTACTAAGTGCTTAGAAGAGTACAATATTATAGAGTCCAGGATCTTGGTGGCAGCGTACAGGGTGTAAAAGGTAAATAGAACAGGTCAGTTGGCCCTAAGTGTTCTGTAAGTCTCAGTCTCTCTCTGTTGCTCTGTTTGTCTGTCTTTTTTTCTCTCATCTTCTTCAGTTATCAACTTTGCTGCCTGGCTTCTTACCTGCCCATAGTCCTCCATTTCCTTTTATAAATCTTTCCTTCTGAGGCCTATAGCAGATTTACAGATGAAACCCTCAGCACCTTGTATCAGCTCCCTTGTTATCACCCAGAACAGCAGCTATTACCATCAACATCATCATCATCGTTTTTTAAAAAAAGCTTCCCACGAAGAAAATGGAGTATGATGTTACTGAATTTAGTAGCCCACTTCCACACAATTTGCCTGAATTTGGTAAACACACACCTACATGGAGAGATATTATCAATTTGAATTTCAAGTGTGGTGGAGCTGTTAAATTAAGACTCTCCTCCTTTGAGCTGGAGAAATTCTACTGAGATTTGAGGCACATCAGATCTGGAAGGAGCCCACTTGAAATGCCTAGGATGAAAACAGAATGAAAAGAGAATAGAAACAAAGGTGTAAAGATAAATGCAGATGTAAGTTATGAAAGTGTTATAAAAGGTCCCTTAGGAAAGAAGCGGGACTTATTCCGCAAGAGGAAATCTTATCAAGAGTTCCAACGTATAAATATTGAAAAGCTTCCTGAAAGGTTAGCCCCTCTGCTAGATGTCAGCATGTTCCTTTCAAGATCCAACTCACAGCAAATTGACTGTGAAAGGGGAAAAAGAGGAGAGCTCTCTGACAGAAGACCTTCAAACATTTTCTTTTGCTTGCCAATGCTGCATATAGATGCACTTCAACTTCTCCATAATGCCTTGCATATACAACACCTACTTCTGCCTTCAACTGCGATTTACTCTGAATCCTGCATCACTTGCTAAAAAATGCTCTCTGCCAATAACACCTCTGTGAAATCTCCTTTAAGTAAAGTATTCTTGCACCTCCACTGTGGCTTTGAAAACCGCCATCTGGTGTAATTCGACTCTATTTTAAGCTTTGAAGTCATGTGACTTAAATCCACATAAGTGTTGATTGTACATGATTGCCTTTATTGATTCCTGCTTGGACTCAACTTGTTTCAGAGGCTGCAATGAACTTTATTCCTTTCTACTTTTCCTCTGGATGCTGATCTGTTTGCTCTCATTCTCTGGTGGGGTCTACACTGGTAGGGATTTGAGAGTGGAGCAGTTACCCAGAGAATTCTGGCCAGGTGAACATTTGTACCATCATAGAAATATCACCTCAATATCAGCTTTGCTGTTTCCCAAATTACCCAGATAATTCCCTTAACTCTCTTTTTGACTTCATTGGTAAATTTGGTCCTTGACCCTAGCTGCATTACATCAAAAAGGACAGATTCTAGGGTAAAAAGTCACCAGTCCCAGGGTGGTCTAGTGGAAAGAGCCCGGGCACAGTTGTCAGAAGCACCTGGGTTCTAATCCTAACTCCACCATTTACCTGCTCTGTGACCTTGGGCAAGTCACTTTACTTCGCTATGCCTCAGTTAACTGATCTGTAAAATGGAGATTAAATGGGACATGGACTCTGTCCAACCTGATTAGCTTATATCGACCCCAGTTTGTAGTCCAGTGCCTGGAACATACTGACTGCTTAACAAATACCATTTTAAAAAAAGAAGAAAACAGAATGGTTGCTTTGAGGAAACCTTAGGTCTCCTCAGAAAAACAGTCTACGCAATTGTCTTCAAATGCCGTTGAGTTTTTTCCGACTCATAGCGGCTTCTTGGACACACCCTCTCCAGAAAGTCCCATCTTCTGTCACAGAGTCATTCTGGTATGTGTATCCATAGAGTTTTCTTGGTTAAGATACTGACGTGGTTTACCACTGCCTTCTTCTGCACAATAAAAACCTGACTCTCTGCCATTGTCTTTGATCGATATTTTGATCATTTGATCATCTGTGAGATGTGAGAAGTAGCATGGCATGAGAAGCAGAATGGTGTAGTGGTTAGAGCATGGGCCTGGAATTCTAATCCTTTGGTTCTAATCCTGGCTCCGCCACTTGTCTGCTGTGACCTTGGGCAAGTCACTTCACTTCTCTGGGCCTCAGTTACCTCATCAGTAAGATGGGGATCGAGAAAGTGAGCCCCACGTAGGACAGGAACTGTACCCTGCCTTATTTCCTTGTACCCACCCCAACACTTAGTACAGTGCCAAGCATAGAGTAAATGCTTAATAAATACCATTATTATCATTATCTGCCTTTAACTTTCTCATGCTGCTGCTGTACTAAGTGCTTGGAAAGTACAATTTGGCAACAATCCCTACCGAACAACGGGCTCACAGTCTAGAAGACTATAGACCCCTGGCCATACTTTATACCTTTCCAACACTCCTTGCACCTGCCTTGTTCCACCCTGAAGGCTGGCATCCTCACCTCTGATGTCAATCTGGTTGATCTGGGACGTTCTTGAGATGTGTTTGCATATTTTGAGGTGTTTCCTCATTGGGTTTCTGTGCATGTCTTGCAAAAGGGTCATGGTCAGGTCTGGGCTGATTACTGGGAAAATGTTTCTCTACCCCTTCAATATTACCAATATCAATAGCTCTCCTGATGATGATGGGATGATCTATTCTTTGTTGCAACCCTATTGTCCCTTGTAACTACTCTGATGCCATCCTCTTTTTGTGTTCTATTTACTATTGTGTGGCTCCTGGTACCTGCTGCCTATTGGTGTTATTGGCAGGAACTCCCCCCAGCACCTTCCTCTGCTCCTTCCAGGATTCCCCATTCATACAGTTTGAGTATCAGCTATGGGACCCCTCAACTTCAGGGTCTATGCTCTGTAACAGCCTCCTCTTCAGGGAAGCTCAAACTCTGCAAGTGCTTATTGTGTGCAGAGCACTGTACTAAGTGCTGGGAGAGAATACACAGGTGAGAATTAGGCATGACCACTGTCCCTCCTGGGCTCTCAGTAGAAGAATACATAATGCATTCTCCTTTCTTCCAGATTAATCTGGCCAAAACCTTCCTTAATCTTTCCATTTCCAACTTCTGATTTTCTCCTTTCTTTTGTTGGAGACTTTGGCTCTATATCTCTGTGCATTTGGACCAAGCCTTTAGAGGACCCAGAGTTTTGTAGTTTTGATCATCATCTCACAGTCAGATTCTTAAAATTAAATGATTAACTTGGACAGCTACTGCATCTTTGGCCTTGTCAGCCCATTAGACTCTAAGATCCTAAAGGGCAGGAATTGTATCACACCTTTATCTTTTGCTTCTCACCTGCCCAGTATTGTGCATTCCATCCAGTGAGCTCTCCGAATGATATTACTGCAGTTATTAACATTGCAGTGAGATCATTGCAGTGAGCGTCATCCTTGACTCGTCTCTCTCGTTCACCCCACACATCCTATCCGTTACCGAGACCTGCCGGTTTCACCTTTACAATATCGCCAAGATCCGCCCTTTCCTCTCCACCCAAACGGCTACCTTACTGCTACGGGCTCTCGTTATATCCCGGCTAGACTACTGTGTCAGCCTTCTCTCTGACCTCCCTTCCTCCTCTCTCGCCCCGCTCCAGTCTATTCTTCACTCCGCTGCCCGGCTCATCTTCCTGCAGAAACGATCTGGGCATGTCACTCCCCTTCTTAAACAACTCCAGTGGTTGCCTATCAACCTCCGCTCCAAACAAAAACTCCTCACTCTAGGCTTCAAGGCTCTCCATCACCTTGCCCCTTCCTACCTCTCCTCCCTTCTCTCTTTCTACTACCCACCCCGCACGCTCCGCTCCTCCGCCGCCCACCTCCTCACCGTCCCTCGGTCTCGCCTATCCCGCCGTCGACCCCTGCGTCACGTCCTCCCGCGGTCCTGGAACGCCCTCCCTCCTCACCTCCGCCAAACTGATTCTCTTCCCCTCTTCAAAACCCTACTTAAAACTCACCTCCTCCAAGAGGCCTTCCCAGACTGAGCTCCTCTTCTCCCTCTACTCCCTCTACCACCCCCCTTCACCTCTCCACAGCTAAACCCTCTTTTCCCCCTTTCCCTCTGCTCCTCCCCATCTCCCTTCCCATCCCCTCAGCACTGTACTCGTCCGCTCAACTGTATATATTTCCCTTACCCTATTTATTTTGTTAATGAAATGTACATCACCTTGATTCTATTTATTTGCCATTGTTTTTACGAGATGTTCTTCTCCTTGACTCTATTTATTGCCATTGTTCTTGTCTGTCCATCTCCCCCGATTAGACTGTAAGCCCGTCAAACGGCAGGGACTGTCTCTATCTGTTGCCGACTTGTTCATTCCAAGCGCTTAGTACAGTGCTCTGCACATAGTAAGTGCTCAATAAATACTATTGAATGAATCTTTTATAAGGTGGGGGATTGCATTCTTTAAAAATCCCATTTAAAGAAAAACAACCCGCATTCTTTAGCATTCACCCAGGGGCCAAAGACACTTCCATTTGTTCAACCATTTCTCCCATGGGTGTCCTGTTCCAACCATACTGTTGCACATTATCAGAAGAATATACCCTAATGCTGCCATCATATTATATCCAAAATGCCTAATTTAAACATGCATTGTAGAATAATTTACTGAGTGACTTCTGTGTGTGAAAAACTAGGTTAGGAAATGATTGAAAGAAGTATACAATACATAATCCCTGTCTTCAGGGAGTTTATGATTCAATGAGATAAAGAGTCAACAAAATCAGCAAAGTTAGAAGGAAGAGAATAGAAATAAGAATATGAGCATATCCTGTGGTGAGCTGAGATTGAGTAATCAGCAGTGAATGAATCTTGGAGGAAGCTCTGATCTCAGGTTTTGTCAGATTTTCAAATCCACAGAAGAGAATTCTGAGTAGATAAAGAAAATATAGAAGGTTTTGAATTGAGAGGGGAAACAATTCAGAAATGAATGGTGTTGGTATAGTAGTAAACTGCATCTCCTTCAGAGGAAAAAGTACCTCATTGGACTTCAAAAATGCAACACATCAGTGCAAAGTGCAAAGCCTTCTCTACCACTGGCTAAAAGCAGATTAACTTGTTTATAAGTAATGACTGAAAAAGAAGACCTTTGTAGGGAGAAGAGCTCAAAGGTGCACAGAAGTATTGAGAAGAAATTAGCCTGCAATAAGGTCCTTTAGGGAGAATAAAAAAAGAAAGCTACTTTTGAATCTAAATTTGGACATATTCTTTACTAAAATTGAGAACTCACTTCCATATTAAGTAGAACAAGCTTCTGTGGTATCCTGAAAAGGCTTTTAATCACATTACAACTACTCATTGCTTTAAAATTGTATGGTTAGTCTTGAATTACTTCAAAAAAATCTTTAATAGGGACTGATAACCAAGAGTTTTTACTAGGTACCATGTCTACTTTAGTGGCGTGTACCACTATAGGATAAATCAAATAAAGGAATTGTACCTTACTTTTCCAGAAGTTCTGGAACAGATGTTAATTTATAACTGGAGGCAAGGTATATGTTTTAAAGCCTACTTCGTGGTACAATAATTTTAAAGATAGCTACATTGTCAAGAGTGCAATAATAATAATAATAAGATTATTGTACTTAAGTACTTACTATGTGCCAAACACTGTTCTAAGCATTAGGAGTAGTTAATCAGGTTAATCAGGTTGGACACAGTCGCTGTCCCATTTGGAACTCATATTCTTAACCCCCATTTTACAGATGAAGTACCTGAGGCCCAGAGAAGTTAAGTGACTTGCCCAAGGTCATACAGATATGTGGTGGAGTCATGATTATAACCCAGGCCCTTCTGACTTCCAGGCCAATGTTCTATCCCCTAGGTCACACAATTATGTACTATTGTGCATAACAAGTAAATAAATACAGAAGTGATGAAATGATTGATGGGGTGACCTGGCTGAAAAGTTAGATTTTTCAAGCCAGATGTACCTTCTGAGGGAGATGGCTTTTATGAGGGAAGAAAGTGTTTGGGTAGAGGATGTTTCTGGTAAGAGCTAAAGAATGAGCTAGAGAAAGGAATGTGGGAAAGTCAAGAGCAAGAAGTTTTTGCTCATGTTTGCTCAAAGGAGGGGAAAGTTCAAATGGGTGAGAAAGAGATGGGAATAGGCATATAAGAGATCAAAAGATAGAGAATAGTGAGACTCTCAGGTCCTCTCTCAAGCAGCTAGTTCAGTGCTTTAAATATAGTAATAATGATAATGATTATAGTATTTGTTAAGTACTTTCTATGTGCCAACCACTGTTCTAAGAGCTGGGTTAGATAAAAATAAATCAGGTCAGACACAGTCCCTGTCCCAGATGAAGCTCTCATTCTAAGTAGGAGGGAGAACAGGCACAAAAACCTCCATTTTACAGTTGAAGAAACTAAGGCACAGAGAAATTTAGACTTGCCCAAAGTCTCACACAAGGCAAATGATGGAGCAAGGATTAGAAGCTAGTTCCTCTGACTCTGAGTCCAGTCCTCTTTCAACTAGACTATACTGCTTCAAGCTGCTATTAAGTGCAGTGTGCTCTCAATAAAATCATTGATTGATTGACCAAGAGGAGATAGAGGAGGAGCAAGAGTGGGGAGAAGCAAGAGTGGGGAGGAACAGGGGGGAAAGAAGAAGAGAGAAAAGATAAGGAGGAGGAGGAAGAGGAAGAAGAAAGGGAGGGAAGAGAAAGATGCAGGCAGGATTAGAAGGAGGGAGAGGAGGAGGGAGTAGGAGAGTGAAAGGGGAAAAGTGAGAAAGGGAGGAAGGGGAGAAAGCAGGGTTAAGGACAGGAGAGGGAAGATGGGAAGGAGGAGGGAGAAAGGGAGGAGAAGAGAAGGAGGGAGATGGGGAGGAGAAGGGGGAAGCTGAAGAGAAGAGGAGGCAAAAAAAATGGGCAATACAACAAAATGAAGAGAGAGCATTGGAGGTTTTGTGGCTGCCTTGATATTTCAGCAAAGCAGTGTAGCTTTATTATATAAAAAATGAATTATATACAAATTAATCCCCAGTTTTCCCATGCTGAATAGTAGTTGCTTTGGGGGTGTATTGGGAAAGGGGATCATATGTAGAAGGGGCAAGTTTTTCCCTTGTTAGTTGACATGAGAATCGAGCTCATGTTGAAACACTGAGCTGTGAGAGAGTCCTGAAATACCATAGATAAAGGAAATGATTTCATATATTTACGAGCTCCATGTTTTTCATCATTCACTTTCTCAGAAGTATATGTGTCATCAGTGGGCAACCTGTTTATAGGCTCGTTTTCATCATTATGAAGAATGTTAAGTTGATTTCTGAGCTGTTCTGCAGCATTCAGCAGGAATAATCAGTGAGTGAAGCAGTGTGTCCTAGTAGATAAAGCATGGGGCTTAGAGTCAGAAGGACCTGCATTCTAATCCCAGCTCCACCACCTGTTGCTGCGTGACGTTGGGCAAATCATTTAACTTCTTTGTGCCTCCATTCCCTATCTGTAAAATGGGAATTAAAACTGTAATCCCAACGTGTAACATGGACTGTGTCCAAACCTGGTGATCTTGTATCAAGTTCAGTGCCTGGCATATAGTAAGTACTTAACATATTCCATTAAAAAAAAGTGGAAGGGTATTGTGCTAGATCCTTATCCTAGGAAGCTCATCAGAAAATCACCCAGAATATTCTGTGAATCCAGCACTTGGTTAGCAAACGCTAACATTTCTCACTTGCTTCCCCTGATTTAAGTGCGCAAGAAAAGTCACTATGTAACTGCAAGTAGTTCTTGCCAACTTGCCCATCAGAGCCCCCTGAGTGCTTCAAGAGGCAATCACTGCTGGAGTACTGAAAACAAATACCACCAAGCCCAGATCCCCTTCCCAGATTGGTAAACCACAGTGATAAGGTCACAGTGAATGGAAGAATACTTAATAGTTTAGGCTTGTCCGCTTGTCCCTGAGACACCCTGGGTATCCCATTCCCTGGAACCATGATGAGGATTTCCCGGAGCATCCCCCAGAATGACAAATATTCTCTAGAATTCTTAAACACTTTACAAATATCATTATTAGTAGTAGTAGTGGTTGTAGTAATAACAAATGATGTTTGCTTGGCTGAATGAAGCTACAGGGGGTCCAGAGAAAGATACAGTCCCCTCCTGGGAAGGAGGATAGCATAGTGGATAGAGCACAGGCCTGGGAGTCAAAAGGTTGTGGATTCTAATCCTACCTCTGTCACTTGTCTACTGTTTGATCTTGGGCAAGTCACTTCATTTCTCTGGGTCTCAGTTTCCTCGTCTGTAAAATGGGGATTCATAGGGACTGTGTCCAACCCCATTTGCTTGTATTCATTCAATAGTATTTATTGAGCGCTTACTATGTGCAGAGCACTGTACTAAGTGCTTGGGATGAACAAGTCGGCAACAGATAGAGACAGTCCCTGCTGTTTGACGGGCTTACAGTCTAATCGGGGGAGACGGACAGACAAGAACAATGGCAATAAACAGCGTCAAGGGGTAGAACATCTCGTAAAAACAATGGCAACTTGTATCCCCCCCCCACACACACACACTAAAGCTTACTACAATGCCTGGCACATAGTAAGTGCTTAACAAACACCATTTTTAGTATTATTATTATCGCTTACACCATCCTTTTAGGGCCAGGGACAGTGTCTAATTCCCACCCAACAGTCAGAACAATTCTTTGCACATAGCAAGTGCTTAATCCATATTGTTTCTACTACCACCAGACATCAGAGGGATCCCTCCATAGTCAGAGCTCAGCCCTCATTTCACTAGAGGAAAAGGAAGAAACAGACTGTCCATTATTCCTCTTCCTCTTATATGAGCTTTCCTCCGTCCTCCTCCGTCTGTCTTCCTAGTGACTCTGTTGATGCAACGTGCTACAAACAGGCACTCTGTACAATTCTTCACGTTATGTATTCATAATTGGGCATTTGTAAGATGGTTAATAATGACTGAAGCTCTACTGGGTCTGATAAATTATGGAATGAATGTGTCAAAAATCTGTGGCAAGCAATAAAACTTCGTTTTAAAGGAGACAAACAGTACAGCTGCACGTAGTTGTTTGTGTCTGATTCGGGCATGAATAGAATACAAGCAACCTGATAATAAAAACAATGCAATAATGATCTTTTTACCCTAAGTAAAGCATGCTGAATAAGAATTGTCTGGCATGACAGTTGGCTTCCACTAAATCCCTCTTTCTGCATTAGGATGTGACGTTGACATTAAATACAGGTCTGTGCAAAAGACAGGACTAGAAATATCATTATTACAGCAGGTTGATGGTATTGCCAAGATTGTATATGACAAGCCACATTTAAAAAGTTCAAACCTGAGACTCAGAAGCATTGCCAGAAATTGGGCGATTATCTCAACACCCTGACTCCGCAAAATGGGGCTGGAAATCTGAAAAGGATAGAGCTCGTCTGGAGATTTCCAATGCGTTCGACTTGCATGAAGACTAGGGAAACTCAGAAATGGTCTTTTTTGAGGTGCTTTGCTGTTTCCATTCCTGAATTAGCTTGTCAGCAGTCAGTCAATGGTACGGATGGAGAACAGACCGAGGATGAAACCCTATTCTGGGTGCTGTGTAAAGTTATATTTGGAGAAAAAGACACAGCCCTGATCTTTGCACGGGAATGACAGGCTAATGAGGGAGACAGAACATAAACACATACACACACACTCACACACACACACACACACACTCACATACATACACACACACTCACACTTTTGTTAATGAGGTGTACATCCCCTTGATTCTATTTATCGTGATAATGTTGTCTTGTTTTGCTTCGTTCTGTTTTGCTCTGCCGTCTGTCTTCCCCGGTTAGACTGTGAGCCTATCACTGGGCAGGGATTGTCTCTATCTGTTGCCGAATTGTACATTCCAAGCGCTTCGTACAGTGCTCTGCGCATAGTAAGCGCTCAATAAATACTACTGAATGAATGAATGAATGAATGAATGAACTCACACACACATGCACACACTCACACACAAATAATTATAAAGATGGCATTTGTTAAGTGCTTTCTGTGTGTGAAGCACTGTTCTGAGCACTGGACATTTTACTTGGGAGAAGAACAGAGAGAGGTGGAGATATAGTTCTTTCTTTTCAAATAACTGATAGTCTGAAAGGACAGGCAAGACAAATATAGTCATATAGAAGCAGCGTGGCTCAGTGGGAAGAACCCGGGCTTGGGAGTCAGCGGTCATGGGTTCGAATCTTGGCTCTGCCACTTGTCAGCTGTGTGACTGTGGGCAAGTCACTTAACTTCTCGGTGCCTCACTTACCTCATCTGTAAAATGGGGATTAATTGTGAGCCTCACGTGGGACAACCTGATTACCCTATATCTACCCCAGTGCTTAGAACAGTGCTCTGCACATAGTAAGCGCTTAACAAATACCAACATTATTATATACCATTCCGGGATGTTGTGGGAAGGAGCAGAGAGAACAGGAGAAGCAGCCTGTGCCAAAGACACAGACAGGGAACCCCCAAAACTCACAAACATATAATCAGATGCAGTGAGCAAGAGGCAGGGAAATAGGTTGTAAAACAAACCTGTAAGTTCAGATAGGTGACTCAGATGTACATTTGATAGAAATATGCTTGAATGGTAGGAGGGAGAGTAAACTCTAGCATAATACAGGCTTTCACTATACATTCTAGACAAAATGCTGCTGCAAAATTAGGGAATGTTCTTTGACCACATGATGCAATATCAAAAGAAATAGATTTGTTTGTATACATGGCATTGTACACAGGCCTGAATAATCCCAGGAGTCAGAGGACCTGGGTTCTTTTCCTGGTTCCACCACTTTACTCCTGTGTGACTTTGGTCAACTAATTCAACTCTTTGCCTCAGTTTCTCATTTGTAAAATGGGAATACAATACCAATTTGCCTTCCTCATTAGACTGTGAGTCCCATGATGCCCAGGGACCCCCATGTGGGGTAAGGGCTGTGCCCACCTTAAATATCTTGTCTCTCCCCCAGTTTTTAGCGCAGTACTGGACATGCAGGTAAATGCTTGAGAAACACCAAATTCTTCTTATTAATTATTATTTCATATATTTTTTGTACCGATAGTTTCCTCAGGAACACAATCCTTGGGTTAGAGAAGAACTGATTGTATCTGAAATGCTTTTACTTACCAGTTGGCAATTGGTACATAAGGGGGAAGAAAATTGTTTAGCATCAAGGCACTCCAGGTTGAGTTTGAGATGCAAGTTGATAGATTCACTGAGGATTATTAGAAAGAAAAATGTATCAATCAATAGAATTTATTGTGAACCTGCTCTTCTCAAAACAATGAACTAAATGCTTAGGAGAGTGTAGTAGAGGTAAAAGATAAGACCCCTGCTTTCAAGTAGCTTACAGTCTAATGGGGGAGACAGACTAACACAATACTATTTCCAATGAAGAGAAAAAGAGAGCAATAAGTTCTTCCATAAAAAAATGGTAAGAAGGGTTTGTGGAAATAAGTTCTTAACTAGGAAATCGTGTAAATAGATACATAAGCATTGGTGCTGTGGGTGGCTGTGAATACAGACGTACTGAGGGGTTAATTGGAAGATTAAAATCTGGAGGGAGAACAATTAAGAGCCCTGGTCTGGGAGTCAGAGGATCTGGGTTCTAATCTGCTGTACGAAGCAGCGTGGCTCAGTGGAAAGAGCATGGGTTTGGGAGTCAGAGGTCATGGTTCGAATCCCGATTCTGCCACTTGTCAGCTGTGTGACTGTGGGCAAGTCACTTCATTTCTCTGGGCCTCAGTTACCTCATCTGTAAAATGGGGATGAAGACTGTGAGCCTCACTTGGTACAACCTGATTAGCCTGTATCTACCCCAGCACTTAGAACAGTGCTCTGCACATAGTAAGTGCTTAACAAATACCAACATTATTATTATTATTATCCTACCACTTGTCTGCTGTGTGAATTTGGGCAATGCACTTAACTTCTCTGTTCCTCAGTTGCCTCATCTACAAAATGGGGATTCAATACCTTTTCTCCCTCTTACTTAAACTGTGAGCTTCCTGTGGGACCTAATTATCTTATATCTACCCCAGTGCTTAGTAGAGTGCTTGGTACATAGTAATTGATCAACAAATTTTCTCATTATGTTATTATTATCATCATCATTATTCAAGGAAAGTCACTAAGATGATGTGGGGTTTCAAGAGAATTTTAAAGAAGGGGAGAGCTCTGGCATGCAAAATAGCAAATTTTCAAATTTAAAATTAGTTGGTCCATCCTTAACCTAGATCGGATGCCCAGGATGGTATCTATTGTATGGTTCCTCCAAGGGTCCTTTATGCCACTTTCAGAGACAGAATTTTGGGCTGGTGGAACATTGATTTGCCAAGCAGTGGTATTTGTTCAATCAATCAATGGTGATTTATAGACTACTTACAGTGTACAGTGTGTTCTATTAAGCATTTTGGAGCTTAACTGATTCCCTTTTCTTTTAATGGTATTTGTTAAGCACTTACTATACAAGATACAAGCTAATCAGGTTGGACACAGTCCATGCTCCACATGGGATTCACAGTATTAATCCCCTTTTCACTGATGAGATAACCACAACACAGAGAAGTTAAGTGACTTGCCCAGGTCACACAGCAAGCACTTGGCAGAGCCAGGATTAGAACCCACATCCTTTGACTCCCAGGCCCATGTTCTTTCCACTAGGCCATGCTGCTTCTCACTTCTTCAAATTTAGTGGGACATGGACTGTGTCCAACCTGATTAGCTAGTATCTTGTATAGTACCACAGATATAAACTCATCTTTCTCTTCATATAGGCTATATTGGCATACCAGGCATGCAAATAGATTTGAACTCTTGCTAAAAGCACAGAACAGAAACTATGAAGCAGTGTGGCCTAGTGGATAAAGTAGAGGCCTGGTAGTCAGAAGGACTTGTGCTCTAATTCTGCCTCTGCCATTTGTCTGCTTTGTGAACTTGGGCAAATCGCTTAACTGAGTCTCAGTCTGAAAAATGGTGATTAATACTGTGAACCCCATGTGGGACATTGTGTCCAACCTGATTAACTTTCATTCATTCAATAGTATTTATTGACTGCTTACTATGTGCAGAGCACTGTACTAAGCACTTGGAATGTACAATTTGGCAACAGATAAGAGACAATCCCTGCCCACTGGCGGGCTTACAGTCTAATCGGGGGAGACAGACAGACAAAAACAATAGCAATAAATAAAATCAAGGGGATGTACATCTCATTAACAAAATAAATAGGGTAATAAAAATATATACAAATGAGCCGACGAGCACAGTGCTGAGGGGAGGGGAGGGGAATGGAGGGGAGGAGGAGCAGAGGGAAAGGGGGGGGAAGGGGACTTAGCTGAGGGGAGGTGAAGGGGGGACAGAGAGGGAGCAGAGGGAAAAGGGGAAGCTCTATCCCAGTGCTTAACACAGTGCTTGGCACGTAGTGCTTAACAAATGCCATTTGAAAAAAAATTAATTCATTCTAGCAACATACATAAAAGAAACTGGGAAAAGGAACTTCAGAAGGTTCTAGAGAAGATAGAAACACATTCTTAATGACTCCCTCCCTGATGGTAGGCTAATTGGATTAGTAGCAGGTGCTTAACTGGTGATGGCCAGCTGGAACACAGCCAATCAAAGGAGAGGCTTGGGAAAACAGGAGGGATTAGTGCACTGGGAGAGAGGAGTTCCTCAATTATTGTTACTACTGAGTTGACAGAAAGCAGGTTTTTCCAAGGTCCTAAATTTAGGATTCCTAAAGAGCAAGGCAAAATGGTTATGTGGGATGGTAGCAGTTCAACGGTGACCTCTGAATCATAAAAGTGGCTTGGCCTAGTGGAAGGACTGAGGATTCAGGACTCAGAAGACTCAGGTACTAATCCTGACCTACTGTTTGACTTTCAGCAAGTCTCTTATCATCTTTCTGCCTCAGTTTCCTCATTTGTTAAATGGGGGTTCCGGACTTATTCTCTCTTCCCCTTTGTTTGTGAGCCCCATAAGAGACAGGGGTGACACTGAATCCTAGGATTCCCTGAGAGAAAATGAAGGGAATGGATCACAGGAATATGTGCATCAAGGCCTTGTAGGTCAGTAGGAAATATCCTGGGAATAGAAATGTGTTAGAGGGAAGGGAAAGGGCTTTAGATCAGAATTTCATTCTATTTGTTGCCACATTGCCTCATTGAAAGTCCTTAGTGTTTTTTTCTTCAAAACTCACTCAGAGTTCTAGCCTCTCTACCTATCTTTGGTTGGGGCTTTGGAAGCTCTTAGATGGTGGGGAGGTACATTTGACTGAGAGGTAGAGTAGTAGTAATAGTATTTATTAAGCACTTACTGTGTGCTGGGTTAGAGAATGTGTCTGCTAAGTGTTGTAGTGTACTTTCCAAAATACTTAGTACAGTTTTCTGCACATGGTAAGCATCATTGATTGAGTAAGCCATGGATGCCATCCCTTAAGGGGCTCACAATCAGTGAGAGGCAGCTCCTTCTCCCACAAGCTTTCTGTAGCTAATCTGGAGATGGAGGGTGGCAGCTGACTGGGCTTGAAATGGACACACTTATCTGAGAGACAAGGGGGGTGGTGATTGTGGCCCAGTGGAACTGGGGACCACCTGGAGGGGCCCCTAAATTCCCATCCTTGGCTGGAAGGGTTAAATTGGAGAGTTCTAGGATCCTAGGGATATCATCAGGTACAAAAGCCTTCCTGAAGTGGCTCTGGGGGCTATTCCCCTTTTCCCTCTGCTCCTCCACCTCTCCCTTCCCATCCCCACAGCACTGTACTCGTCCGCTCAACTGTATATATTTTAGTTACCCTATTTATTTTGTTAATGAATTGTACATCGCCTTGATTCTATTTAGTTGCCATTGTTTTTACGAGATGTTCTTCCCCTTGACGCTGTTTATTGCCATTGTTCTTGTCTGTCCGTCTCCCCCGATTAGACTGTAAGCCCGTCAAACAGCAGGGACTGTCTCTATCTGTTGCCGACTTGTTCATCCCAAGCGCTTAGTACAGTGCTCTGCACATAGTAAGCGCTCAATAAATACTATTGAATGAATGAATGAATGAATTTTGGCCAGGATGAAGGGCTATAGAGATCCTGGTCCATCACATTAGAGGACACCAAGTCCAGTTCCAGCCTACCTCAGGGAGGAACTCAGCCACCTCTGTCTTAAACTGTGATGCCCTGTCTGCATGGGAAAATAGTGTCCCAAATAGGAGCTTATTATTCATTCTTCGAATGTGCCTTTCTGATTCTGCATCTGGGCAACACATTTTTTCTTCTCGTCACGGTGTATCTGACCATACCTGCTTATCTTTGCTGTTGCTCCACACTGGCCATAAATAAGCTCCAAATCAGAGAGTCTGCTAAATCCTGCCCAATTTAAGCCCTGGATGTAGCAGACTTAATAAAAAAAAAAAAAAAAAGACTAGTCGGGTTTTTTTTTAAGAGCTAGAAACCAAGTCCAGTCACGGAAATGAATGTTGATACCATCTGTTAGCCATTTGGTGTGTTAGAGAGCCTTGGTTGGCTGAGTAAATGCAGAAGAACTCAGGTGCTGAGAACGCCAATTCTTAATCTGCCCCTAACAGAGTGGATGTCACATCCTCCTCTCAGAGCCCCAGGGACAAAACAAGATCCATATTTATATAAATACTGCATGCTGCAGCTTGCTTCTGTATGCTCCATTTAGGGGGAAAAAAGTGGGGAAATAGGTTGCAAATACTTTTTTTAAAAAAAGAAAAAATGGGTATCTGATGAGAGCCTGTCCCCAAAGCTTTCAAATTGGATAGAGAAAGGGAACCAGAGTGATCAGAAGATGAAGATAACTCCTTAGCTTGAAGAGTTCAGTACACCACAGTTGGTAGACGTGTTCCCTGCCAATAAGGAGTTTACAGTCTAAAAGACAAAATTGTTATTGTTGTTTGTCAAATTCAAACCATCCAGATGAAAGAACTCTTGTTAAAACTTGAAAGTGATAGATTTATGGTGGTTAAATTGTTTTTGCTGATTCTACCTTGTTCCATCTTACCTGAGAGGGGGAGGAGGGTACTCTGTCATCAGCTCCCCAGTGTTTAAATTGTGAGTTCCTCCATGGGTCTGAACAAATATCTTTGTAGTTTTTCCACAACTCTTAGTACAGTGCTTTGGTAATTATAAGTGTTTAACACATACAATGAGACAGAGCCTGGTCTAGTGGAAAAAGCACAGACCTGGGACCCAGGAGACATTCTTCTACTCCAAACTTTGCCACCTGCCTGCTGTGTGACAATGGTCAAGCAGTTTTCTCATCTGTGAGCCCTATGTGGGACGGGGACTTTATCTGATTTGCTTATATCTACCCCAACACTTAATACAGTGCTTGGCATATAGTAAGTGTTTAACAAATACCATAATTAGTAGTATGGGCTTGGGAGTCAAAGGTCATGGGTTCTAATCCCGGCTCCACCACTTGTCAGCTGTGTGACTTTGGGCAAGTCACTTAACTTCTTTGAGCCTCAGTTACCTCATCTGTAAAATGGGGATGAAGACTGTGAGCCCCATGTGGGACAACCTGATCACCTTGTATCCCCCCCCCAGAGTTTAGAACAGTGCTTTGCACATAGTAAGCACTTAAATGCCATCATTATAAATAAATGATCAAAAACAAAGTGAAACACTTCCCTTCCCAGAGGTGGTATGTGTATAGATTTAATTTCCTCAGGAAATAATTTCTCTCAAAATACTAAAAGGCTCACTGAGGATTTGGGTACATTCAGTGACCAGAGGTTTGTGGTAAATCACTAAAGAAAAAGTTAAAGATGTTAACATTGTTCCACAGGTCATTACTAGCCAATAGAATGGATATCCAAGGGGGTACCTATCTCACCATTTCTCAGTGCACCCTGTTGCTACTGACTGAAAACTGTGCTGGATGGAATACTGACATATTGGTTTTATGTTCCTATGACTATTCTACACGGTTCCACAAAGGATTAGCACATTTTGCACTGCTAACTGTTATTCAGGTGAAATCCTTCAAGACGATAAGATAAGGGAGCAGTTTATAATGGCAACTAATCGATTGTCTCAGAGTTTAAATTATTAGGTTGGACCTTCAGGGCACCAGGGAAGAGTGAGGAAGGACCTTGCATCCGAGCTGACCACCAGGGCAGGGGCAGGAGGGATGGAGTCTTTCCAGGGTTGTGTGTGGATTGCAGGAGCAGAGAGCAGACTAGGGGGCTGAGTGACATATGCCTCCCAGGAGACATCTTCCCTGGAGTTGGCCCACATGACAGGGGTGGAGGGAGCCAACCTGGGCTGGTCAGGTGCAGATAGCTGCTGCTACTGCCATCCCTGCTGCTCCCATGTCCCAATCCCTCTGCTGGGGATGCCATGGCCACTCCAAACTGAGAGGATGTGGAAAAAAAACTTATCACCTCTGTCCCATGTCCTCAGGGAATGGAGACACAGAGGGGGACCCAGAGCCTCTATGGGAGGCATGGGAGCTGCAACTCTCTCCACCAGGTGAGGAGAACTGCTGTTGCTGCTCCCACTGACACAATTTGGAATAGATCACCCCCTGGAGACACGCATTAGGGGTGAGTCCCTGGCCAAGTTCAGATTGCATTTTATGACTGGCAGATGTCAATCATAGAGGAGGCCTGGGGTTTGGTAGAATTGATAGGATGCCCAGACAAATTCATACAGCAGCCAAATGGCTCTAATGCAAATTACACTCCTGTCACAGACACCTCCATACCACAAAAAAATTGTGTGTAATATTAAAATATATAGAGTCATTCTCAACTACCACACTGCTGTTACCTTAATACCAAAGCCTCCCGCTGATGGAAGTAAAGATGGGACCTGCTAAATGCAGGTAATATTAGGGATCCAGGGAATGGAACATGTGGTCTCAGAAGTAAGTCCCAAGTCCCAGTGATCACTCCTGTTCAATATCTCTGGTGAAGTTTTTTTTTTATCCCTAAATCCAGGACAAGGCAAGGGAAGTGCCACTTGTCGATTTTTAGAATAAATTCCCCCTGCTAAATCTGTTCTTGGAAAATGGGGATAGTAAACAAAAGCAGAACTAAATTCACCACAGAGTAGCAAAACCCAGTGTCATTTTAAGAATTTCTTGAAAAACGAATTGCCTGAAGTGGATTTTCTTCTCATAGAACCATTTTTTCAGAGTGAGCAATGATTTTCACACTCTCCACTGCTCACCTTATTCCCCAATCCCATTGTTCCAGTTCCAGGAAAGCAAAAGAGCAAATTTTTGTTTTTATTATTTTCCTTTATTAGAAAAAGTTCCCTAAGCTCATTTAGCTTCTCAATATATCTTGAGAGGAAAAAAAATGCATTCAACCCCAAGAAGATGCCTCAAATTTCTAATATGTGGGATAACAAGGATTAGAAGGATGGCTTGGGATCATATGTCTGTGGTTGGTTATTAAACGTTAAGAATGGGATTTTGGAAAGCTCTCCTAGACCCATTGGGCCCAGTAGAGTACTTACTAGATAATTCATTATAGTTTTTTTTTTGGGGGGGGGGAGAGTTGTAATTTAGAAGAATGCAATTAAGCCAAACTTGATAATTAATTCTGAACCGGTGAGAACCAGTTCCAGAGATTATGACTATAATGCTATGTAGCCACTGATATAAATATTCATGAGGTTTCGTTGTTTTATGGTTTTCTCAAGCACACAGCTTATCTGAAGAAATAAAATTAAAGTGCCATTATTTAACATTACAAAGCAAATAAGAATCAATGAAGAAGAGTTAATTCACTCAAGAATGTGCCCGTGTAGGTATAGACTACCTGTCCATCCCCCACATGCATACATATATACAGTATCTTTTCAATACATAAATCCAGGGAGAGAAGAAAGAGTGATATGGGTAAACAATTTTGGATCTTAATCTGGTCAACACTGGGTGACTGAAATTCATTGAAATCGACTTAACCTACCACCAAAAATCAATCAACATATAAAACTAATCGTGTGCAGCAAGAGAGAGAATGAGAAAATAGCTTTTCTTATTCTATTTCCATCTTATGCCAGTCCATAATGTCATCATATCTGACCTTGCAACAGATTCATCTATAACATGAAATTTTCAAGTACACTGATAGAATAAACAGGGATGGACGGATGGATGAGGGGAGAGATGGAGAGTCCCTACAAAGAAGTCAGCAGTCGGACAGCCAGTTAGCTAGCCAAATTGAAATAGGCAGAGAGAGGGAAAAAAAGACAGAGTAATTTCAGACCTTCAGCTTTTTATTTGATTTAATTTAATTTGAAAATCCAGCTTGAATGGGTTTCCCATAATTGCTGTTTGTTTATTTCCTCAGACTTGATGAAGAAGGAATCAGTCCAAACGGTATATTCATTGAGAATTTTATACAAATTTGAGGAAGATTTAAACCTCCTGCACTGGTGTGTTCAGTTCATTTATTGTTAAGCACTAAGAAGTCAAATTCTGTATTATGTGATTAAGCTACATCTGTCTCTGTTCAAGCAGTAACCATATTTCTTTAAGTTCAGCAGGTGTTTTGCAAAGAATCTAAAGGATTTTGCACAAAATTAGTGCCTGTAATAAAACAACACTGATGAAGACAGCTTTTTATATCACTGATATATTATAGTTTCTTTCTAATAAATGTCATTGCCAGATATTTCAAAAACTAAAACAGGTTTGCTGACTGCACCGTTTTGCAAGCATATTTGCGGTGCCGTATTGCAAAGCTGTTCTTTATAGACATACAGTTTAGAAATTTTATTTGACACCACTGACTACTAAATTAGCAGCTTTTCAACTTTGTGAGACTCCTGCCACACAATTGAGATAAAAAAGGTAGAATGCATAACTTTTGCATTAATTCTTCCTGTGCTGTCATACAAATCTTCAAGGTGCATTAATTGAGCAGAAAATGTGCAACAAATGAAAAAAGTATTTTTTAAACATTTTCCCTTTTGCAGTAGCCTATAGTGGCAGTTCTTTCTCTCTTATTTCTCTTCTGATTTTTATTTGATATTTTTCAGAAAATCCAATGGCTAACCTGAATATGGTATTTTGAATGAACTGGATATGTAATGCTTGTGTTTTGAAGGGTTAAAAGTAAAATCGTTGTCCAGTTCCAGTCTAGCAAAGATAAGCTCATTTATTCAGCTACACTGGAGATGAAATGCTATATTGGAGAGCATGCAGCTCTGTGTTTGTCCTGTCAGCTACGAGTTTGTCAGAGTGTGTGTGTGTGTGTGTGTGTGTGTGTGTCTGTCTGAAAAGGTCATGGGTCCCATATTGGCCTTTTCAGCCTTATATACACACAGAGCTATAAGTGATTTTCCCCCTAAAGGATGTCTTCAAGTATTGAGGAGAATGATATAGGCATAGAATTCATAGTTATCCCCTCCTGACAATGATAATTAATAATGAATATGGTATTTTTATAGTATTTGTTAAACACTTACTCTATGTGCCTGGAACTGTACTGAGCACTGGGGTAGGTATAAGCTAATCAGATTGGATGTAGTACATGTCCCTCATAGGGCTCACAGTTTTAATCCACATTTTACAGATGAGGTAATTGAGGCACAGAGAAGTTAAGTGACTTGCCCAAGGTCACACAGAAAACAAGGGGCAGAGCCGGGATTGGATCTCAGGTCCTCTGACTCCCAGGCCCACCTTCTTTCCACTAAGCCATGCTGCCTTTACAGCACTTACTTTTTGCCAAGCACTATTCTAAGCACTGGGGTAGATAAAAGCTTATCAGGTTGGACACAATCCCTGTTCCACATTGGGTTCACTGTTTAGGTAGGACGGACTAGGATTTAATCCCCATTTTACCTGTGAGGAAGCTGAGGCACAGAGAAGTTAAGTGACTTGCCCAGGGTCACACAGCTGACAAGGGGAAGCAGGGATTAGAACCTAGGTCCTCTGACTTCCAGGTCCATGCTCTTTCCTGTAGGCCTTGCTGCTTCTTGAGACAAAACAGAGTGAGAGAAAATTCACTACAACAGACATATTTGGAGAGGTCTGGACATTTTCAATCCTGCAAACACTCAGGATGTCTCCCACCTCTGGAAATTCAACTCCAGTGGCGTTTTGGGCAGCAAAACACCATTCATTCAGTGATGCAGTTGTATTTATTGAATGCTTACTGCATGCAGAGCAACTGTACTAAGCGCTTGGAAAGTACAATACGGCAACAGAGACAATCCCTACCCAACAACGGGCTTACAGTCTAGAAGGAAGAGACAGACAATGAAACAAAACAAGTAGACAGGCATCAATACCATCAAAATAGAATCATAGATGTATATACATCATTAACAAAATAGAGTAGTAAATATGTAAAAATTTAAACAAGTGCTATGGGGAGGGGAAGGAGGTAGAGCAGAGGGAGGGGGCAAAGGCAATGGGGAGGGGAGTGGGAGCAGAGGGAAAGGGAGGGCTCAGTCTGGGAAGGCCTCCTGGAGGAGGTGAGCTCTCAGTAGGGCTTTGAAGAGGAGAAGAGAGTTTTGTGGATGTGAGGAAGGAGGGCATTCCAGGTCAGAGGTAGGATGTGAGCCCAGGGGTCGATGGTGGGACGCGGAGAGCGAGGCACAGTGAGGAGGTTAGCGGCAGAGGAGCAGATTGTCACAGGCTGGACTGTAGAAAGAGGTGAGGTAGGAGGGGGCAAAGGGATGGAGAGCTTTGAAGCCACGAGTGAGGAGTTTTTGCTTCATGCAAAGGTTGATAGGCAACCACTGAAGATTTTTGAGGAGAAGAGTGACATGCCCAGAGCATTTCTGTAGAAAGATAATCAGGGCAGTAGAGTGAAGCAGGGAGAAATAGGAGGATGGGAGATCAGAAAGGAGGCTGATGCAGTAGTCCAGTTGGGATATTATGAGAGATTGTACCAGTGAGGTAGCAGTTCGGATGGAGAGGCTAGGGTAGATCTTGGTGATGCTGTGAAGGTGAGACCAGCAGGTTTTGGTAATGGATTGGATGTGTGGGGTGAATGAGAGAGTAGAGTCAAGCACGACACCAAGGTTGCAGGCTTGTGAGATGGGAAGGAAGGTAGTGCTGTCCACCCTGATGGGAAAGTCAGGGAGAGGACAGGGTTGGGGAGGGAAGAGAAGGAGCTCAGACTTGGAAATGTTGAGTTATAGGTGGTGGACGGATAGCCAGGTGGAGATGTCCTGAAAGCAGGAGGGGTTACGAGCCTGGAGGGAGGAAGAGAGAACAGGGGAGGAGATGTAGATTTGGGTGTCATCTGTGTAGAGATGATAGTTGAAGCTGTGGGAGCGAATGAGTTCATCACGGTACTAGTGCTGTGGGGAAGGTAACTTTGTGGTGGGTGGAAGGCATGCATCTCCAGTCCTGGTGGGGAACACGATAAGAAGATCACTCCCAAAGTGGGCCAGGTCTGGAGTAATCAAATGAAAGCATCATAGCAAGAGGAGGAAGATGACAATGAGTGAAGCTGTCCAGCTTGCATCTCTGGCATCTCCCTTCCTCTCTCCACAAGTAGAAAGACAACAGGAATAAATTAGTTTGGTCTCTATTTTTTTTAATCTTGCTCTTCCTTTTTCTTTGCTTCTTTTCTTCTCTCCTTCCTCCACCCCTTGCTTCTCATCTCCCTCTCTTCTGCCTCCTCCTCAGCTCTATTAGAATATCGCAATGCAGGTATATTAACTTTAATTTCTTTTTATCTTCTGATTTCATTATATCTCAACCATGAATTAAACTCTGTTAATGACTGTTTAAATTGCATGGTTGGCTGCAGGGGCACCAACTACTCAAAATCTTCATTTTGTTCGGCACTCTGCGCAAAAGTGGTCAACCCCTGGTCTCAGGGCTTCCTTGACAATGTGTTTCACCATCTGGGAGAGGTGACAAGTCTTTGAGATTGGTAGGGCACAAGTGAGGGCTCAGAGTGCTAAATTATCAACAGGAATTCTCTGCCTCTCCCCTCCCTGCCCTCCTACCCCCCACCAAAGCTGTTACATGTGTGTCTGCATCACTTCCCTCCCAATGGGATCCAGATGATAATGAGAGATGTGCATGACACTGGGAGACAGGAGATCTAGGTTATAATTCTAGCATTACCACCTACCTGCTATGTGACTTCAGGCAACTCACCTATCCTCTCTGGGCCAACATTTCTTCATCTGTAAACTCAGGAGGAGACATCTGCTCTTCCTAGATTGTCCCCTGTGGAATAGGGACTCCAGTAAATTTGACCTTATTAATATCGTTTCTACTTGAGTGCTCTGCACTTTGTGAGTGTTTAATAAATGCCATGATTATTATTAATGAATACTGTAATTAGTTATTATTATATGATGTCTGTCAAGACAAGCAGCCAAGAATTCACATTTCTGGTTTGGAGCTCGTCTCCATCAGTTAACAGAAACAGGATTGACTGAGCTCCTACTTATGTGAAGCATCATGGCCTAATAGAGCAAGCAGGGGCCTGGGAGTCAGAAGACCTGGGTTCTAATCCCAGGTCCACAACTTCTCAGCTATGTAACCTTGAGCAAGTCTTTTACCTACTCTGGGCCTCAGTTTCCTCATTCTATTACTTCCTACTTAGACTGTGAGCCCCATGAGGGAAAGGGGCTGGGTCTAACCTGATTATCTTGTATCCACCCCACCACTTGGAATAGTGCTTGACACATAGTAAGTGCTTAACAAGTACCATTAATGTTATTACTATTACAGGGCTCATCCAGGGGACTTCCAAAAAACTTGTAGCAACACAACTTTTGATGTCCAGGAACTTAAACATCTCCTCAGGTACTTTCACACTCACCTCTATTTTCTATTTTGGAGGGCATATGAACTTCGGCTTCCAGGATTGCTTGAGGCCTGATGGTGGAAATTCTCAGAAATGACCACTCTATCTTGAGTACCCAACATCTCATACCAGATCCTATATTCCGTTCATAATTAAACTAAATTACTTTACTGTATCTTTTTTTAATGGTATTTGTTAAGCAGTTACTAGGTGCCAGGCACTGTACTAAGCCATGGTGTAGATATAAGCTAATTAGGTTGGATGCAATCCCTGTCACACATGGGGCTCACAGCCTTAATCCCCATTTAACTTCTCTGTGCCTCAGTTACCTCAATTGTAAAATGGGAATTTACAATTGTCCCATTTTACTCATATGGGACAACTTGATTACCTTGTATCTATCCCAGCACTTAGAACAGTGCTCAGCACATAGTAAGCGCTTAAATGCCATAATAATAATATAATAATAATTTTACAGATGAGGTTACTAAGGCCCAGAGATGTTAAGTGATTTGCCCAAGATCATACAGCAGACAGGTGGTGGGGCTATTAGAACCTAGGTCCTTCAGATTCCCAACCTGTGCTCTATGCACTAGGTCGCACTACTTCTCATGTCTGAGCAAAAATCATTCTGGGGCTTCTCTTTTGTATTCCTTCATTTTTAGGCATCCAAATCATTTAAAATGTGACCTCACAGTCAATTGCAGCAGGCTGGCAGTGTCTCTAAATGATTTTATTTCTGACTTGATTTCATCTGGCATTTCCCAAGATGCTCCCAAGCAACTTTGTTTCCATAGACTCACTGTCAAAATCAAAACATATTTATTTTGTGTCTGGGTGGGCAGAAAATCATGGGAAAAACGGGATCTTGAGAGGTCACCCCTATCATCCCACTGCATCCTAGACCATGGCTACTAATATTTAAGGGAAGTTTTTTGACATTTTAATTACCTGTTCTCTCTCCTACTTCAACCCTGAGCCCCATGAGGGTTAGAGGCTTTATTTAACTTGTATCTATGCCAGCACTTAGAACAGTGCTTGACACATAGTAAACACTTAAAAATATCATTATTATGAAGATGATTCTTATTTTCTTTTGAACTTTTAAAACTGAAAGATGGATAATTTCGGGTCAATCTATCTGTCAACTGGGCCTTCTGATTGGATGGACTATGTATTAGTGAGGGCTAAATCTTAGGGAGGTAGATGGCCAGTGCTGTCCGATCAAAAGCATAGGGTTGAAAGGGCATGTCCAGCAAGAGAAGTAGGTCTCCTTTCCTCCCTTCTCTTCCCTTCCCTTCCTACATCTTCTCTTCTCCTCTTTCCCCTCACCCCCTCTCTATATTGCAAGTGATTCAAAGCTGTTCTAAGCAGCAACACTGATAAAGATGCAATAAACTACGAGTTTGAGGGTGCGGCTAAAATGATCTGCTTCATGACCTGTAGTTGCTTCAAGCAGGGTACACCTTTTGATTAGTGGCTGCTACCTACAGCATCTGGTGCTTCCACTTGTTTCAGCCTCCTTATCATAACAATGGAATGATGGCACACCTACTGTCTGCAGAGCACCATACTAGTCCCTTGGATGACTGACAAAAATGTAAATGATGCAATCCCTGTCTTAATAAAGTTGTATTTATTAAGTGCTTACTATGAGCAGAGCACTGTTCTAAGCACTGGGGGAGATACAGGGTAGTCAGCTTGTCCCACGTGAGGCTCACAGTTAATCCCCATTTTACAGATGAGGTAATTGAGGCACAGAGAAGTGAAGTGACTTGCCCATAGCCACACAGCTGAGAAGTGGCAGATCTGGGATTTGAACCCATGACTTCTGACTCCCAAGCCCGGGCTCTGTCTACTGAGCCACGGCCACTTCTCTGATTCGAATGGTGGGTGACTTTAGATACCAGGAGACAAAGACTGTAGTTATGAGTGGAATAAATAGTTAATAATGATTAATACAAATTTGACACTGAGCTCCATGTGGGAAAGGGACTGTGTTCTACCTGAATAAATTGAACCTACCCTGATTCTTAGAACACTGCAGGGAATGTGTCTGTTATATTGTTATTCTGTATTCTCCCAAGGGTTTAGTACAGTTCTCTGCAAATAGTAAGCGCTCAATAAATATAATTGATCAGTTGATTAACATTGCTTGACACATAGTAAGCACTGAACAAATGTAACAGTGAATAATAATTCATAATGAAAAATGAATGTGTAATTGAAATAAACATACTTGTATTTTAGTGGCTGAAGGGACTACATGTCTGGGAAAGTGGAGAGATTTATTTATCTGTTTGCTATGTTTCACAGTTTCCCCTTCTTCAAGGTGGGCAGTGAGAGATCAGGGTATTCTAGGGCCCTTAGTCTTCCTCCACCACAATGTGGGGGTGACGGGGGTCTCATATGGGAGAGGGCTGTTCACCCCCTAATGAGACTCATCAGTCTCTTCTCCACCAGGAAGGGAGATTGAGGAGCAGTGTGGGACCTTCTCAACTTTCAGGGTTTTGGAGAGGCTGAGTCTGCTGCTGTGATTGTCTCTCTCTGCTCCTCTAGCCTCAGTGCCCTATGTCTCCTGCTGTATGTATCATTATCTTTGGGGTATTTTGTATTTTTTGTGTGTTTTCATTGTTTCATCCTTCCTTATTTCTGTTGCCTGTCTCCTTGCCCCTCCCTTATCCATAGATTGTGAGCCCCGTGGGGGCCAAGGATCTTGTGTAATTTCACGCTGTGTACGTTTTTCCAGGACTTAGTGCAACTCTGTGCATATAGTAAGCACTCATAAATGGCATTATTATTATCTGAAACTTTCACTCAAAATGAGTCTTCCTATTCCTGCTTGCTGCCTATTCAGGTGACTTGTCCACTTGTATGGTTCCCATTCTTCTCCTAATAATAATGATAATGAAAATAATAATAATAATATTGGTTAAGCATTTACTATGCTCCAAGCACTATACTAAGTGCTGGGGTAGATTCAAATTAATCAAATCAGCTCTCTCCTCTCCACTTCTCTCCAGCAACCAAAAATCACATGGTTTGATTCTATATTTTTTGGTATCTCTAAGACATTTCATCTGTCAGTCTTGTCTGCGGTCATTTCACTTGAGCTAATTATACAGCAGTAACTTGGATATCCTGTTATGATGTTTATTATAAAGAGCATAGATGCTCTGAGGGATTTTTTTTAATAAAAAAATTAACTCCACAGTACCTTTTTAAAGTAAGATTTATTTCCCTTTTTTAAATTAATTTTAAATAAACATCATCCTCTATGGTTCAGATATTTTTCAGTGAGTTTTAGCCTGAGGAAAAGTTTTACACACAAGGTCTGTGGTGTTCACCTCTCTCTACCTTTACCTACAATTAAAACTCATTAAGATGTTTCTCACTTCCTTATTTCAAGGACAAAAATGTAAGCGATTACCATTCATTGTATTTCAGCAGGCATCATCTTGTTGTTTTCCCCTAGTGAGAATTTCAGAATTTCTCAGTTCATGCTTTGGAGGAAGGATAGGTTTTTTACCTTGACATTTCCCCTTGAATTATAGATGTGTGCATAGCTGATATGGGACTCTGGGTAGCTGGAGGAAGGGGAATCAGGGAGGGCAAAAGGGGAGGAAATTTACCCTTGCCCAGGCTTTGTTGAGCTGTATTTCTAACAGTAGTAATGATAATTGTATTTGTTAAGCATTTTCTCTTTGTCAAGCACTGTACTATGAATACTGACAAACGTATCCCCATTTTACAGGGGAAGAAACTGAGACCCAGAGGGGTTAGGTGACTGGACCAAGGTTACACAGCAGGCCAATGGGGAATCTGGGATTAGAATGCATGTCTCCTAGCGATCAACCTTGTGCTAATAATTCTTCCCCTCTGGACTGTGCTTAGTAGTGTTCTGTGCGCAGTAAGCATTCAATAAATGCTACTGATTGAATAATCAATAGCAATTGTGGTATTTGTTAAGCACTGTACTAGACTCAAGATAAGTCATTCTAGCTACACTTCCTGTTCCACACAAGATTTGCAAGAGGAAGGGACCATGGATATCTTATCCCCATTTTACAGATGAGGAAACTGAGTCATAGAGAAGTTCAGTAACTAGCCCAAGGTCACACAGAAAGAAAGTGTTGGAACTGGATTCAGAAATCCATGTCCTCTGACTTCCAGGCCCATGCTCTTTCCACTAGATCCCACTTCTTCCCAGAGTTCTGCTGTGCTGGAGCTATATTTATCTCTCCACAGCAGCCATGAGCAGACTTTAGTCATTAGATTAGACTGTAAGTTTGTTCTGGGCAGGGAATTTATCTGTTATGTTGCTAAAGTGTACTCTCCCAAGTGCTTAGGACAGTGCTCTGCACACGGTAAGCACTCAATAAATATGATTAATATGACTGACACTGAGGGAGATTAACCTATTTGTTGCTGAGTTGTACTTTCCAAGTGCTTAGTACAGTGCTCTGCACACAGTAAGCACTCAATATGATTGAATGAATAACAGAATCTTGGAGGTTGTTGTTGGATCAGCCATGGTGAGGCTATATAAAAAGATGGGTCATCCCACGAGCTGGTTTAGATTCTCTGAGAGTGGGACGTCCTGTTCAACTGATCAGTTTTGTCTGTTGATTACAGTGCTGCTTTGTTCTTAAACTGCGTTCTCCCTCCTCCCATCAACCCTACTGAAAAGCAAGTCAGGTCATCCTAGCCATCCTAGCAGCTACCCTTCATAAATCAGAGCTGACTCTGGCCTAAGCTGCATTGCCCTGAAAGGAGGCATGGCATGGTTTGGGTAGGAGCAGGAAAACTGACTGGATCAGGGTCTTCCAGGAGAAAGGCCACCCCCCCCAGGAGGAAGCTGGACATTTTTCAACGTTACATGAACTCTCTTAAGTGTCAAAGGGTACTATGCACTTGAAACATTGATGGGTCATGTCAATCCAAAAAATGCTCTTTCAGAAAGATCCAAAGGATCCAAAGCTCATTTGGTATGGGGCAAATCCAACTTGAGAGTCAAATTCGATATCTGCTCTTTGAGACCTTTTGGGGGGTTGTCCATTCTGGGGATATCTCTGGAAACCTGGGACAATTTTGAAGCCCTGTAAGCACGTTTATCTTGTTTTTTTTGTACGGTACTTATTAAGCACTTACTATGTACCAGGCACTCTACTAAGTGTTGGGATAGACACAAGCTAATCAGGCTGGACACAGTCCATGTCCCATATAGGGCTCACAGTCTAAATCTCCATTTTCCAGATGAGGTAGTGGATGAGGCACAGAGAATTTAAGTGACTTGCCCAAGACCACACAGCAGGTAAGTAGAGGAGCCAGGATTGGGACCAGGTTCTTCTCATTCCCATGCCTTTGTTCTATCCACTAGGCCACATTGCTTCTCCTTGCGAGTAAGGAATGTGTCTATAAACTCTGTGGTATTGTACACACAGTAAGTGCTCAAAAATATCATTCATTGATTCAGATCAATAATTGCAATGGATCAAGCCATGATGTCACAGAGGTCTCTCACGAGGATGGAAGGGGACCCATGTAAGCCCTGCTACATGGTTGGTGCAGAGGCAGTCAGGAAGTGGAATGAAATTGAGAAAAAGTCGATGTATATCCAACCCTTCCTTTTCCCTTCCCCTCTAGATCAAGTCACCTGAACTTGTATTTTTGAATCCTTGCTCCACCTGGATCATGTAGTGGAGAAACAGTGGGAGCACAGACCCGACCTAATCCAGACTCCGTCACTTGCTTGCTTTGTCACTTCACTTTTTTGTGCCTCAGTCTTCTTGACAGTAAAATGGGGATTAAATGACTCTTTTTCCCTCCAAAATACACTATGGTTGTGTGCCCTATGTGAGACCACTGCTGTATTCATCCTTATCTTGGTTCTCCCCAGTGCTTGGCTCATAGTAACCATTTAATAGATACCACTTGGTCATTATGACACTCAACTCTCATCTGGTCAGTGCACTTTTTTTCTTCCTGGGAAAATATGATCCCGTGTTTAGTACAGTGGTTTGCCTACAGTAAAAGAGAAGCAGCGTGGCTCAGTGGAAAGAGCACGGGCTTTGGAGTCAGGGGTCATGAGTTCGAATCCCAGATCTGCCATTTGTCAGCTGTGTGATTGTGGGCAAGTCACTTCTCTGTGCCTCAGTTACCTCATCTGCAAAATGGGGATTAAGAGTGTGAGCCCCACGTGGGACAACCTGATTCCCCTGTGTCTACCCCAGTGCTTAGAACAGTGCTCTGCACATAGCACTTAAATGCCAACATTATTATTATTATTATTATTATTAAAAGCCCAATAAATACTATTTCCTACTTTTGCCTTTTCTAGGTCCCTTTACAAGACAATGATTTGATTTAACCTACTTCATTTCATGCTTTTGGTTTTGTCAAACTGCCCCCAGGTGGCTTGCCATGAAACAATTCTTATGCCTTCATTTTGGAGCATTCTACAGTCTCTGGAAGGTGGAGGAGCTCAACACCCTTGACATATCACTCACTTCTTGCCTCTGGCCCACAGCACCCTCTCTCTTTGTGTCTGATAGACATTGACTCTTCCCACCTTCAAAGCATTATTAAAAGCATATCTCCTCCCAAACGTCTTCTCCAGCTAAGCCCTTGCACTTAGATTTGCACCCTTTATTCACCCCTCTCTGTCTCACAGCACTTCTATATATATCCATAATTTATTCACATTAATGTCTATCTCTCCTCTATATTATAAACTCATTCTGGGCAGGGAACAAGCCTACCAACTCTGTTATATTGTACTCTCCTTAGGGCTTAGTACAGTATTTGGCACACTATAAGTGCTCAATAAATACGATTGATTGAAAGAAAGGGAAAATTCTTCAAGTCCCATTGACTGCCTCAAAGGACCCTCCCCACGTGCTCCTTCTGAAGAAGGAGACTGGATTCCCAACTGCAACTTTTCATAGAATAACATTTGTGGGGGGGGGGGTCTGTTTTTTCCCTTCATTTATTGCCTGAAAAATGCCAGGAGACTTTGAAAGAAGCATCAGTGTAAAAGACAAAGGAAAATACATGGCTTATGTACTGCCTTAACTTTCCATGGGCACAGATGAGCTTCACCTCAACCTCAACCCCAGGAAACATAAAAATCATAAACAGAGCAATTGCTCCTTGACAAGAAGAGGTTTTATGGTGGCCGTGATGGAATCCACAAGAAGTGACAAGGAAACAGGGTCAGGAAGCCTTCCAGATAAGATCTGGGACAAAAGTAGGATGGAATATTTCTCCTAGAGGAACTTTCACAAGAGAGGATTTTCTCTGGCTTAAATGGTTTATGCATGGGATTCTGGAAGGTGGGGGGAACAATAGATAGTCTCTTCAGATTCCTATTCCACTGTGACTGCTCTATTGTTTCTGTGATCTTGAAAGCACATTCTTAGCATTTAGGCAGCCTCTTGTCATTATCTCTCAACTCAAAAGGTGCCTGACTTTCTATTTCAGCATAAGCTCAATCGGTCCAGAAGCAAAGCCTGAGTTAACCAGGGAACACTGGATGGCTCACTCTATTAATCTCCTAAATCAAGCCTGATTCCCTGTCTCCAAGACGCAGAACCTCTTATTTCAAACACTCCAGTGAACCTGCCATCAGAGTAGCTCCACTGTCTCTTTGCCTAGCGATACAAAACTGTCCTTTGACCCTGAGGGTTGGGGGCTCTAAGAATCCCAGCCTAAGTTTTATTGTTGGAGGCCTGTGGCTAAAAATACAAGAGAAATCTATTGGTAGTTATAATGTTAGGTGATAGGCTCAGTATAGGCAGAAGCAGGAGCCTATCAAAGCAGGGATAGGATGATCATCATTTCTGTGAGGAGTCAGGTCCACTGGTGTGTAAGTTATTATGGTACTTGTTAAGGGCATACTATGGGCCAAGCACTGTTATAAGTGCTGGGCTGGGTACAAGTTAATCAGGTTGGGCACAAGTCCCTGTCCCACAAGGGGCTCACAGTATAAAAAATAGAATGAGATCCAATCCCCATTGTACAGATAAGGTAACAAGGCACAGGGAAGTTAAGTGACTTGCCCAAGGCCACACAGCAGACATGTGGCTGAGCTAGGATTAGAACTCAGGCCCTCAGACTCCCAGGGCTATGCTCTTTCCACTAGTCCATGCTACTGCTCTAAGCAATCAAAATTGCACCAAAGCTGGCCTACCCACTGACTGTCACACCTGGTCTCCATCTTTGGATTCCATTTTGCTTTTTAATTCAGAGTTGCCCAGGAAGGGAACCCAGTCTGATCACCAAATGAGAGCAGAAACTCTGCAGCAACTCCTCTTTCCTGGTCCCAGGCTGGTGTCTTTTTAATACAAGCCTGAGGGTAGTCCCATCAGTAGACCTCTAAAACCTTCTATCCAGTCACTTCTGGAAGTTACAAATTCAACATAAAAATCTATTTGCCATGGAAGCAAATGACTAGGCCACTCGTCTCTGTCCTTTGTTCTAGGTGTTTGGAGGTGGGTAGATGATACATATGTGAACTAGAGACTCTGGAAGAGAAAAGGGGAAACAAATACATTCCTCTTGCTATTTTGGTGCAAAACTCAATTTTTGTCCATGTATCCTGTGTTATTTCTAGAATAATGGCTGTAAAAAGGGCATATGAAAGTTTAATGAATCAGGCCTGAAGAAGCAGAGGAGATACAAATAGAAACTGGACTTGGCCTTTTTCAGTTACCATGCATAGAGCTGTATCCATTATTGAGCAGTAAATAATTATTTTTTTCTTTTGCCAGACGGTCCATCCCCATGTAATTACCTTTTTAGTTATGTAAATCCTTTATTGAAAACTACCATTCTTTAATAGATTTATTACTACAAAGCATGGTAGAATCCCACATAACCTTTATCATAAGACAGCATTCACCAGTTCCAATTAAAGCTATTTTGGATATGTTTTTTTCATGAATAACTCACCTAAGACAATCAGAGGGAACCCTAAAATTATACTTATTTTGAAAAGAAATGGTTCTATTTCTCCCAAAGGCTGAGTAGTTATTTGTAAAAGAGAAATATTTTAAAAATAATCTCTTCTCTATGATGTGAATGGTGGTAGCATGGGACAATTTTAATTACACATTTGCATTTATGGTTAATGAAAATGAGAGAGAGAAGGAGAGAGAGGTCCAATAATAATAAAATTTAGAGTTCATATAATGCTCAACAAATCTTAATTAGCTGATCTAAACACAGCCCAAGAAAATCCAAGGCAAAATTCCATCTTTTTTTAAAATATCTGAATGATTTTGTTTGGTTGTCGATGTTTCCTAAATGTGCTGTAATTAGCCCATGTCTTTGCCACTTTAGGACCATGCTTCCATGAGCAAGGTTGAAGACCTATGGATGGTCCAAATGGCAAACAAAAGGGAAATTGACCATAAGATCTAATCACAGGATTCCACTGGGATGGTCAGAACAGTGACCGTTATTGGGTCAATCCAAGGGGCCATCCAGCCCAGGATCATCTCTCTGACAGCAAAGCCAGATGAGTGAGCATCCCTAACTCAGACCCACTGTCTTGATTTCTTTAAAAATTTGGGCATATGGAATAGTGTTTTTGTTGATAATAATTGTTACCCCAGCAGATAAACCTGGGTGACAGCCTACCAGATATTTTCCCCTGACTAATCTCATCTCCCCTTCCTATTTTCCCTCTCTTAGACTCTGTGTATTTTAATAAATCAATCAGTGGTATGTATTGAGTGCTGAACAAAGTGTTTGGGAGAGTACAGTACAATAGAGTTGGCAGACATTATCCCTGCCCAAAGTGAACTCACAGTCTGGATGGGACACAGATATTAATATAAATACATATAACTATTAATTAAAATTATAAATATTAATATAAATACATACATTAGGGCTACATACAGAAGGAGGGAGAGCATGGGGTGAATATTGAGTACCTAAAGGGTAGAGATCCAAGGGCTGAGGTGATGCAGAAAGGAGAGGGAGTAGTGGAAAAGAGCTTAATCAGGGAAGGCCTCTTGGAAGGGGTGTAATTTTAATAAGGCTTTGAAGATAGGGGAAGTGGTAGTCTGCTGTATATGGAGAGGGAGGGAGTTCCAAGCCAGAGGGAGGACATGGGCAAGGGGTCGTTGGCAAGATAGATGAAATCAAGGTAGGTCAACATAGTCAAGAGGTCAGTGGTGAAATAAATGAGACTGAGGTACAGTCAGCCAGCTAGTGCTACATAGTAGGAAATCATCTAGGTAAAAGAGGAGGGGGTGAGCTGATTTTTAGTGTTTTAATACCAATAGTAAGGAACTTCTATTTGATGTGGAAGTGAGCGGGCAACCCCCAGAGGTTCTTGAGGAATAGAGAGAAGTGGATTGAATGGTTTTTTTTTTTTAGAAAAATTATCTAGGCAGTGATCCCTAATCACCACACCCCAAACACCATAGTGCTTTTTTAAAAATGGTATTTCCTGCTTATGTGCTAAACACAATTCTAAGCACTGGGGTAGATATGAGTTAATCAGGTTTGACACAGTTCGTGTTCCACATAGGGCTCATAGTCTATGTATATATCCTCATACTCTTGCTTCCCCCAACCTGTGATTTATTTTGATGTCTGTCATTCCATCCAGACTATAATCTTTTTAAAAGCAGTGATCTTGTCTACCTACTTTACTGTACTCTCCTGAGAGGTAAATGCTATGCTCCACCTACAGTAAGCACTCACTAAATACCTTTGATTGATTTAATCCCCATTTTTCAGATCAATAGTATTTAGCACTTACAGTAAGCAGAGAACTGGGCTAAGTGCTTCAGATGAGGAAACCAAGGCCCAGAGAAGTTTAGTGACTTGCCCATGATTTCAGAGCAAGCAGATGTTGGAGCTGGGATTAAAACCCAGGTCTCCAGAAACCTAATCTTCTGCTCTTTCCATTAGGCCATACTGCTTCCCTAGTTAGGAAAGGACCAGGTAATGTACCTAATTTAGACCCACTGTGTTGATTTATTTCAAACCCTAATCCTACAGAATAATGTTTGCTTTGCTGAAAGTAGCTCTAGCATGTAATCCACAGCAGGGATACACCTGGATACACCTCCACTTACCTATCCATGAATTTTAAAATGGCAATAATGGTGTGCTTTATCAAGACAAACAACTCAACCCAGTTCCTGCTTTTAATCTAACACTCTCACTCCCCATGGAAACCTCCCTTTGTTTCCTGTCCTTTAAATAGGGAAGAACTGCTTTACCACTGGATTGGGAAAATCACAGATTTCCAGCTAGGATCTGTTTCAAGCAGCCTTGAATTGCTGAGAAGGGGTGGGGAAGGGGGTGGGTATTCAACAGTATTGCAAACGGGAGTTAAATGTTAGGTAGAAGGACATTTGATGGAAATATGTCTTTGTGAGGAAGGGCTGCATCTTCTTAACTAAAAATGATCTCAAATTCCTTTGAAAAATACCACTTGTGCCCTACACCTCCAATTTTCCATTTGGTGTGAAGAGTTCTGTGATTAGAAGAACTGTCCCATTTTACTGGAAATACCTATTCAGAGGCCTCTGCAGAGTTATATATTTAAGTATTACTCATGTGAGAGGAAATATTGAATTTCTCAGTTCCCATTTAAGGGGGGAATTTACCTACTGTTGTTAAAGTGGAAACTGCTCGCATGACTTAGCTGCTTGGCTCTGTCTTAAACAAGAAAACAAACTCCTAAGCAGCCACCATGGAGTATCTCTCACTCCGTTCCCATGGCAACAGCTCTATCCTCCGGTGCCCACAGTGTCTCTAACGCTTCAGACTAACTGGATTCCCTGGCACCTGTTTCCAGTGCCAGGTCTTGTCAAAACTTATTAGACTGAGAGTCCCCTCCGCCGACACTAGTGGGAAAAAAGAGCAGACGAATCTAGTTCACCCGAGGTCTCTTTCAAATCCCGGGCAAGTAAGCGTCTTAGCTTTCCAAACTAAGAACCTGGTTTACTACAGGCATCTGTGCAACACACACTCACTTTTTTACACAAACAGCCCTCTCACACACAGCCATTAGCAGAGTTCCGTAAGAAGTGGCCTTTTCCTTGTTGGCGTATCTGATTGTTCCTCACCTGTGGAAGGGTTAAACTGGTAGCCAGGAGACTCCTACCCTCCGGGATCTCATCAACCAATCAGAGTTGAGACTGATGATGTCATACTTTTAACTAATGTTTCTGGAGAGGTTTCAGGAGATTTTTTTTTCTTCCCCTTTTTTTTATTCCTGGTTTACATTTATGTCACTCTATTTTCAGACCTTGATTTTCAACTGGTATCATTCGGCCCTAAAGTAAACAAATTTTCCCATGTCTAAAATGGGGCAGCCTAGTCTCTCCATCTCTGACATCAGCCTAACCCTCTCTTCAGAAGAACACCAAAGTAAGATGCACTCTGAAGATCTTGATAGGTATGCGGGGAATGAGAGTGGAGAGTATGGGAGAAAGGATACTGAAGTGCAGGGCCTGGGAGAAGGCAGAGAATTAAGATTGCAGTGAGGGGAGAGATTGAGGCGGGTAGGCTAAATGGAGGGGTTCTGGTAAGGGAGAATATTAAGATTACATTAATAGCCCTTTTAGTTTACCATCCAATCTTTTGTGGTGATTTGATTCCCTATACTTAGATATACCAAACAACCTTATTTGGGTGGGGCAGTGCCACTACAATGGAAGGCAATCCTAGATGATTCTTTAAAAAATATCAGAGTATCCCCAAATTTGGAATAACCGAGTAAACTTGTTTGAGCCAGCTGCTCTTGCTCACTTTAACAGCTTTTATCTTCCATGTCCAAGCTGGAGTGCGCTCAGAAAACACTTAGTTTAGACCCTGCAGCATTCTTAGTCTTGCAGTATGGAGAGCCTGGAATACTGGGGGAGTTTTAACCTTCCACTCTACCACTGCCTATTTGAACCTTCCACTTATTCTCAAAATCACAAAACTTTCCACAAAGGTAATAGCATCAGCCTAGATGCAACTCTGAATTCAGCTCAAATCAATGACAAGAATGTTGCCCCTTCACTTTGCTTTTTGTTTGTTTTTGTTTTTTCTATTTATTCAGTGCTTACAATGTCTCAGATGTTGTACTAAATGCTGGGGTAAATAAATATAAGATCATCAGGTTGGACAAAGTCCTACATAGGGTTCACAGTCTTAATCCCCATTTTCTACTGAGGCACAGAAAAATTAAGTGACTTGCCCAAGGTGACAGAGCAAAAAGTGGTGGAACCAGCCTTAGAATGCCACTCCTCTGAATTGCAGGCCCATGCTCTTTCCACTTGTCCACACTGCTTCTCCTGCCATTGCAGCAGGGAATTACCAGACTCCAACACCTGGACCTCAAAGTTTGTGACTTAAATGTTAGTAGCAGGTTGTACTCCTGCAATTCCTAAGAAAGGAAAACTGACTGGTCAGGTGTCTGGGTGAGGAAATTACAAATTCAATAGCCCTACCCTAAGTACACCCCTACTCCACCAGATTTCCCACTGTCCACTAAACCCTCCCTCTTACCTTTGACTGGATTTCCTCTACCATATTAATAAATTCTCCAACCTGTTCTAATTCTCCAACCTGTTCTCTGTGGTGAAGAAGATGTGGTTTATGTAACTGTTCTCCTTCAGAAATCAGCTTTGCTTCCCATCATATTTTGGACTAAGTCTCTCCCTATTAGACTTTTAAAACAATTGCCTTTTGTTCATTTCTTCCGACTCACAGTATCTGGAGCAGAATTATCATAGGTAGGGAGTAAAGTATTTTCTCAGAGGGACCCAAATGTGTTTTAAATTCTCCCCTAGCTAAACCTGGTTTAGCAAATGTACAGGCTGGATTCCCAGAATCGGGAAGAAGAGTAATCCTGAAAATTTAATCAATGTAAACTGCCCATTTTTATTATCTAGTTCTTTCCCACTTTTCCTACTTCCCTTTCTCTAACCCACCCAGGTATTTTAGAGATCCAAGTGCTTTGGATAATTGGCTAGGAATAATTTGGATAATTGTCTTCTCTTGTGGGCAGGGAACGTGTTATGTTCAGAGCGCCGTACAAAGTACTTGGAAGAGTACAATACAAGAGAGTTAGCAAACATGTTCCCTTGCCCACAATGAGCGTAATTACTTGAACATGGAATTTTTTCTGAAGCTGCCACTATGGTGCTAGGTTTCCTAGCAGAGGCAGAAATGATCATGTTTTGGGGGTGAAGCTTCTATTTTGGCATGCCCCCAAGCAAATATCACTTTTCTGAAAACCAGGACACTACAAGTGGGACATTCTGGGTCTGGTTGTTCTGTCTTCTGTAAAGACAGACAGGAAGGCATCCCAGCTCCTATGATCAAGGCGGGGAGGTAATGAGTCCTGAAGAGGGATTTAGTAAAAGCTCCCAAACAAGGAAGGGTCACAGGAACATGACCCCTAGATTAACAACAGAAGGAAGGTTTGAAGAATCAGCTTTCCCAGATTCCATTCACCAGCTGAGAAAAGCCCCCCAGCTTCAGGCTGCAAGACCAACTTTATTTGGGATTTTCAATTCCTTCCCACATTTCCACCCCTTCATTTCCCTCTGCACCTACACATCTCACAATCTGGCTCGAACCCCGGAATTCAACAGTTCTGGGGACCATTTTATCAACGAAGAAAAAAAAAAGTCATGCCCTTCATCACTGAAATTCAACCTTGGAAAAGCTTTTAGGCTGAATAATAAAGCATCATTTGAACATGCACTGGCTAATTTTACCGCACATTTGGGTCCTGATGTCTAAAGAGATTCAGTGCATTTACCAGCTTCCATTGTGCATCTTTTTCAGGATCAAAATTGCCACAATGGCATATTTCAATCTGAGAAAGTGTCAGTTTGCTGGAAAGCTTTCAAGCTCTTTTCTCTTTTATCTTTTTGGGGGTTTTTATTTTAATTACATGTTCATCTGTAAATTCCTCATTTATCTTTTCAAGAGTCATCGGAGAAAGTTAAAATAGCAACATTTCCAGCTTTTTTTTCCTTCTTGTGTCTGTTTTCCTTTCATTAACTACAATTTGCTCTTTTTGGTGTAATAGAAAGAGCACAGGACTGGGAGTCAGGTGACCTGAGTTCTAGTCCCATCTCCACCACTTTTGCCTGCCATGTGACTTTGGGCAAGTCACTTAACTTCTTCAGTTTTCTCATCTGTAAAATGGGGAAAAAACAAAACAGAAAACTTCCCTCTCAGACTCCTAGTTGGAAAGAGGAAGGTGTCTAATCTGATTAGCATATACCTATCTCAGTGCTTGACAATGTACTTGGCACATAATAAATGCTGAAAAATGCCATAATTATTAAAATATCTTCCATCTCTATTCCAACCCACTACATTCAGGAAGAAAACTATCATAAAAAACAGACTATGCCTTATTTTTTTCCACCACTTCCTTCTGTGTCTAGCACTGGACCTGACACAGAGTAGACCCTCTCTGTATATACAAGGCAGCCTTAAACATCCTCATAGATTAAGCAAAAGTCACATCTACTGCTCTCGCCCTTACCACAGAGCAATAATGTCTTGGATTTGTAGGACACTTTGTATTCCCAAAGTACTTTCATACCACTTATCTCAATATATTTTCACAGCATCCCTGTGAGACAGGAAGAGCTGAAATTGTTCCAATTTTACAAATGAGGAAATTGAGTCACAGAGACATTAAATGACTTTTCTGAGATTCCCCCAGCAGATCAGGGGTATAGCTGAGCTTATATGTACAAATACGTCTTTCACTTTCAAAGGAGATACCACTGAAGGTACATATCTATAAATTATATTACAATTTATATTAATTCCTGTCTTCCCCTCTAGACTGTAAGCTCATTGTGGGCAGGGAACAGATCCACAAACTCTATTGTAGTGTACTCTCCCAAGTGTTTAGTACAGTGCTCTGCACTTGGTAAGCACTCAGTAAGTACCACTGATTGACTGATGGATTGAATGACTGTGAAGTTCATCTATGAGTGCAAGAGTGGGTGAAAAGGCCAATATAATTCTCCAGTCCCAGTTGGTTGGACACAGAAAGGTGTCTTTTGTTGTGTTGTTGTACTTAATGTTTTCAGCAGCTGGCAATGTTTTCTCTATTACATCCTTATCTCCTTTCCAAGTGAAACTTTTAAGAGCCACTCCCTTTTTCATAGCAGTAGACCATGCAGATTTGTCCTCAGTAGTTGATCTCCTGTTATCAGCAGAATTGCGATTCATGACTTTTCATGACTACAAAACCTGCACTCTTTCCACCAGTCCCTGCTGTTTCTCCATGACCATAGTAAAATTATAATAATTGTGGTATCTGATAAGTGCTCACAATGTACCAAGCACTGCACCAAGCCCAGAGTAGATACAGGATACATCAGGTCGGATGCAGTTCCTGTTACACATGGAACTCACAGTGTGAATAGCAGGGAGAACAGATATTTTATCCCCATTTTTCACAGATGAGGAAACTGAGGTCCAGAGAAGGTAAATGACTTGCCCAAGGTCAAATAGTAGGAAGTGGTCCAAATGAGATTTGAATGGAGGAGATCTGACTGCCAGGAATGTGCTCTTTCCATTAGGTTCCCTACACACAATGAACATCCAATCTAAAGGATGAGCTTGCAGTCTAGTGGAAAACTCACACAAGCCTCAATTGGGACATATCCCATGGCATGGAGAAGGAAGGTGGGGCAAGAAAATAATGCTACAGCCCAGCTGCAAGAGTTTTCCCCCTGGCCATTATGTTGCATAGGGTTCCAATGATGGACAAGAGTTATGATCTCATCTCCTCTATTCCCACAACCTGTACATCTCTTCTCTGGCCTAGGAACACTCCCCACTAGGGAAAGTGGAGTGTCTGCTTTCCATTTTCAACTGCAGCAGACACCTCTAGAGGGATGAGTTTGCTCCATGGGAGGGAATTATACACCTAAAGGGATTGGAAGACAGACATAATTGCACCTATACCCCTGATTCCTCATTTCTCCTAAGAACTTGGACACCAATTACTTCACCACCTTCCACTTTGGTAACACTTTCATTCATTCATTCATTCAATCGTATTTATTGAGTGCTTATTGTGGGCAGAGCACTAAGCGCTTGGAATGTACAATTTGGCAACACATAGGGACAATCCCTGCCCAACATATCTTCAAGCTCTGTAGCTCCCCACTACCTGTTTTCATTTTGGTGTCTGTCTCTAAAGACTGTAAGTTCTTTGAGGCCAGGGTTCATGTCTACTAACTCTTTTAAACTCTTCCCCAGCACTTAGTACAGTGCTCTGCACAGAATAAGTGTTCAGGAATACCACAGACTGATATTCAAATCCCACATTAAAGCATACTTCACTCTGCTACCCATATTTTTTTTCTACATAAACGTTCAAGCCATGTTGCCCCACTCCTCAAGAACCTCTAGTGGTTGCTCATTGACCTCTGTATCAAACAGAAACTCCTTACCATTGACTTTAAAACACTCAACACCTTACTCCCTCCTACTGCATTTTGCTGTTCTCCTACTACAACACCATCCGCATATTTATCTCATCTAATACCAACCTATTCTGTCTACCTCCAGCTCATCTATCTTGCCACTGACTCCCTGCCCACATCCTGCCTCTGGCTTGGAACTCCCTACTTCACATCCAAAGTCTAATACTGTCCCCACCTTCAAAGCCTTATTGAAATCACACCTCCTCCAAGAGACCTTCCCTCATTTCCTCTACTCCCTCTTCCTTCTGTCACCCTTGCACTTGGATTTTTACCCTCAGACCCACAGCACTTATGTTATTATCCATAACTTATTTATTCATATTATCTGTCTCCTCCTCTAGACTGTAAGCTCCTGTGGGCAGGGGACATGTCTACCAATTCTATTATAGTGTACTCTACAGTGTTCTGCACACAGTAAGTGCTCAATAGATGCAATCAGTTGATTGATCCCTACTTTAAAAATGAGGAAACTGAGGAACAGAGATGTTAAGTTATTCATCCAGGGCTACAGTGCAGACAAGTGGCAGACCTGGGATTAGATCCCTGGTCTCCTGAATCCCAGCCTGTGCTCTTTCCATTAGACCACACTCCCTCTCATTCCCTGTAGAGGTGCTCAGAAGCAGTGAAATGGTTGAGTGATAGGCAGCATGAGGAAAGAGGAGGAGCAGGCGAGGGCCTGGATAATTTTACTTCTTGGCTAAAGAGTCTCTGGATAGTCAGGAGTTGGCAAATGAGCAATGCTGAGAGAAGAGCAAACCCCAAAACATTCACATTGTGCTTATATATTTTGGTAGAAATGTTCTTTATATCCCCTGAAGACACTGGTTCTGGAGAAATGGGTTTCTGTGACATGGCAGCTAGACCTGACAGGGTCCATTCAGTAAGCTGGGGGGAAAGGCAAAAAAAAAGAAAAAATACCCCCAAACACCTTCTTTCAGTCTGTGTGATTTTGACTTTTCTGCCTCCCCTCCTCCTTCACTTCTGTCAAAGTATGATGTCTGGAGAGAAGCCGTCCTGCCTAAGCCTGCTGACTCTGTGTTTAACGAGTGACAGTTAAATTTAAAGTGTAACTAGTGACGGGTGAACCTTTAAGAAGTTTTGGGAGTCTTGGTCCTTATCCATAAAAGTCTGGATACTTATCTGAATGTATCCAAAGCACTCTGGTAGAAAAATTGGACAGGAAATCTCATGAGTGCCAGCCTTCTGATGCTAGTTCCCAGCACTTCCTGGTTTGAGCTGAGTCAGAAACACTACAAGAATAATCTCCCATTTGGGATATTGACATTTCTGCTTCCAGTCACAGCCAAAAATGAGAAGTGCTTGCATTCCCTGTCTCTTCAGCATACAGTAGCATTGCTGTCTTACTAGTTACCCTTATCTTAGCCCAGTACACCTCATTTATGACCTTGCTGTTGCCCAAACAAGGGCGCAGTGTTAGTATTGCTATTAATAAGTGAAACCAAGTCTTATCTAATAAATGGTGATAGGTACCCTAACCTCTGGCCTCTCTTCTTTCTCTGGTGCCTAAATCACATCCTCCCTGAGTTGTGTATATTCTATGTTCACCCGTTTACTTGGAGGTACAAAGCCTCAGCTAGGAATAGAGCAGGGGGCCCCTAGACTTTCTGCAGAAGAGGCTAGGCCTGACCAGTTTCCCCCATTGAGTGGCACTGCATCTCTTCTCTAGACAGTGTGCCACTTCTGCCAGTTGGCCTGACCCATATAGGCCATGACTGTAAGGCCCAAGTGGGATGGGGACCAAGTCTGAGTTGACTGTACTAAATGTACTAGATGGATCATACAGGTGGCTGCAACAGCCCATTTTCCAGGCTGAAATCTGCATTCAGCCAAATAAACTGTGGGCACCACTCAGTAAAGTGAATAACAGAGTAAGGAGGGGGAGGATTGGGAATCTGTCCATCAATTAAGATATTCATTGAGTGCTTACTGTGTGCAGAGCACTGTACTAAGTGCATGAGAAAGCACAATACAACTGGGTTGATGGAAATGAAATTAAATGAAAAATATTTTAGAATTTCAAAAGAAAATTCTTCTGGGGACTAAATTGTACCTTTGGGAGAAGACATTTACCCATGTTTAGAATTCAGTAGGGGAGAGAGCACGTAGTCTTCACTGACAGAGGACTAAAGTTGATTCATCACATCAGGAGGGCTTGTTGATGATAGCTCTCAACACACACCCCAAAGTCTCATCTCTTCCTAACTTTCCCATCATCTCTGACCACACCACTGTTATTTACATCTCTTAAACCTGGAAATGACCTCTAACTCTTGTTTTTCCCCAAAATCTAACTTTCCACCAATTCCTGACATTCTTACTAATAAAGTGCTAACTATGTGCTAAGTACTGAGACAGATATATAAGATAATCATGTCACAGACAATCACTGTCTCACATGAGGCTCACAGTCTTGTCAGGTATGTGACTTTGGGCAAGTCATTTAACTTCTCCGTGCCTCAGTTACCTCATCTGTAAAATGGGGATTAAGACTGTGAGCCCCACGTGGGACAACCTGATTACCTTGTATCTACCCCAGTGCTTAGAACAGTGGTTGGCACATAGTAAGAGCTTAACAAATACCATAATTATCATTATTATTGTTAACAGATGTTGAATCCCCATTTTACAGCTGAGGAAATGGAGGCACAAAGAAGTTTAAGTGACTTGCTCAAGTTCACATGCAGCATGACATAATGGCTAGAGCATGGGCCTGGGAATCAGAAAGTCATGGGTTCTAATCCCGGCTCTGCCACTGGTCTGCTGTGTGACCTTGGGTAAGTCACTTTGCTTGTCTGGGCCTCAGTTACCTCATCTGTGAAATGGGAATTAGAAATGTGAACCCCACATGGGACAGGGACTGTGTCCAGCATGATTTGCTTGTATCTACCCCAATGTTTAGTACAGTGCCTAGCACATAGTAAGTGCTTAACGAATATCATAATTATTATTAGTATTTATTATTATTATTATTATTGATTCCCAGGCCCATTTTCTTTCCTCTAAGCCAGACTATTTCAGTGTTCCTCAACAATGTTTCCTAGAACTCTTCACTCTCCAGGTCATCCCTCTATATCACTATTGCTCAAGCCCTGATTTTAACACATCCTTGAGAGTCTCCTCAACCTATCTCTACTCAAACTAGTTTACATTTCACATCAACACACAGAACATCTTTCTACATGCACAGTCCTCAGAAGGCCCCTGAGACTCCTATCATAGCTCCCATGTGCCTTAGAATTTTGGGGATTGGATTCAAAGTTCTCCTCCCATCTTCACCTCCCCACCCCCAACCTCAGCTGCATCCTCTATGCCTATTCTAAGTTGTCCCACTATGTCTCAGTATCTCCTCTCTGCTTTAACCAAGCTAATTCTTTGTCCTAAAGAAATAGTATGGACTAGTGCCACATGTTATGGACATAGGAATCACGGGTTCTGAGGTCCAATCCCCACTCCGCCCCCTTGACTGCTATATAACTTTCAGCAAGCCCTCAAACTTCTCTGGGCCTCAGTTTACTCATCTGTAAAATGTATATGAATAACTGCTCTTCCTCTTCTTTAGGTTGTGAGCCCCATGTGGGTCAGAGCTACATCTGCCTTGTTATCTTGTATTTATCCCAGGTCTTAATTCAGTGCTTGACACATTCTAAGCACTTACAAAATTCCATGATAATCAAATTTATCACTGATCCTTACACTGTGGGGCTGCCTCCTTTGATACATCATTTCCAGCTCCTCTATTTCCTAAAAAGCCCTCCCACGTCTGCCTGCTCAACTGTATCTCTCTCTCTTTTAGTATCAATAATAGTATTTATTAACCACTTCCTGGGTATAGAGCACTGTACTAAGTGGGAAAGAATATACAGGTGGAAAATGGAGCCAGTTCCTGTCCCTCTGAAGGCTCATAATCTAAGAATCTCTTTTTCTTCAGGTCCCTTCTAAATACTCACCTCTTAAATGCACCTTCACCCCAAATATCACCACTGCTCTGGTCACACCTTCCCCTGAAATCTCCACAGAATATATGTACCTAGCTATATATTTACCGATTTCCATCTCCTTTATTAGACTGCAAGCTTTTTAAAGACCTCCTTTTGTATTTCAGCCACCAACCCTTTCAGGACCCAAACAGTGGTCTGCACAAAGTGAGCATTCAGTGAATACTATTCTCTCCCTCTGTATCTTTCTCTTGGTAAACCAACACACATATATCTGTCTTTTGAGGTTTGCAAGTGGCATCACTGATGATTGCATGTTATCAGTGTTTGGGGTTGTGGCTCTAAGGACATTCCATTCTCCATCCCATTCAGGTAAAGATTGTCCCTTGCTCTGCTGTGGTTTCTCCCCTACAATGCCCTGTACGATATCCATATCTCCATCAGGCCATGCTCCAAGGATAGCATCCCACTTCTTACAGCTGCAAGCCAGTCTCAACTGATCTGCTTCTCTACCCCTGCCATCTACTGTTCTGCCACACTATCCACAATTCCACATCACTGAGACTCTAAAGCTCTTCTCTACTGCCAGAAAGGATGTGAGGGAGACAGGAGAGAGGAAGAAAAAGAAAATGAGTGGGAGAGAATCCACATGATTGCAAAAGTGTTTCAGTATTGCAGTGAAAGACGACTGAGAGCAATATTTGCTGGCTGTTCCCTCTTCCTCTCCTTTCCACCCCTCCCCCTGAAGGAACTGAGTTTTGTGACTTGTGCACAAATGACAACCCCAGGACAGAGCCCATTTCACTGCCTTGCTGCAATTTTATGATCACATCCTGAATAATTGTTTGCCTTGAATTTTCTCAAAGAAGCTGACACCGGTACAATCACTGAAGACCTCAGCAATGTGAGAGGCAATTGCTTTTTACTCATTTGGCTCTCTGGGAATGATAAATGCTAAGTTACATCTCTGCTCCTCTGCTGAAGTGACTCAGGGATCTGTGCTGCCTATTAATGTGCCTTGGGAGTTCCAGGGGCTAAAGAATGGCTTTCTTTGTTTCTTCAACTGTGGCCTTTTGTCTGAAAGTAAGAGGGGGGCTGTGTGCCTTTCACATTGGCACTGTGATGCTTTGAGAGGAAAAACCTCCCAGGTCCCTTGGGTTTCTTCAAAAGTCTATGGAGATTTTGCTTGACTGCCACTTTCTCTGGAACCTCTGGGGATAAAGAGTCTTTGGAAGGCAGAATCTTGGTGAAGAATGTTGAAAGATAGAGCTCACCCCACCCTGAGATTTTCCCTGGGCCACTTCTCCTAAGCAACCATCTTCACTTTCTGTCCTAAAGGGTTAGTGTGAGGTAATAATAATGATATTAAAGAACTTACTATGTATCAAGCCTTTTGGTATACACAAGTTATTCAGATCTAATAATAATAATAATAATGTTGGTATTTGTTAAGCACTATGTGCAGAACACTGTTCTAAGCACTGGAGTAGATACAGGGAATCAGGTTGTCCCACCTGAGGCTCACAGTTAATCCCCATTTTACAAATGAGGTAACTGAGGCACAGAGAAGCCAAGTGACTTGCCCACAGTCACTCAGCTGACAAATGGCAGAGCCGGGAGTCGAACCCATGACCTCTGACTCTGAAGCCCAGGCTCTTTCCACTGAACCACACTGCTTCCCGACAGGGCTTCCCTTACAGGGCTCACCAACTAAGAAGGAGGAACAACCAATACCTTATACCGATTTGACAGATGAGGAAACTGAGGCACAGAGTGCTTAAGTAACTTGTTCACAGCCACCCAATTGATAGACCAATTATATTTATTGAGTGCTTACTGTGTGCAGAACAAGTGGTGGAATCAGGGTTAGAACCCAGGTCTCCAGATTCCAGTGGACCCCACTTCTTCTTAAATAAATATTCAGAGCTTTTAGCATCAGAACTGGATGAGTGTTTCACTATTGAAAGGCTGTTCACATACCCCAACCTCCATGAAAGATATATAGCAGTATAATTGTGTCTTTGCATTGCCATCTTTCTCATTAAACTGTAAGCTTCTTTGAAGGCAGGAGCTATAATTTGTGGTTCTTTGTTATTCACTACAGCTCCTAGGACCATGATTGATAAATTCCCTTGAGTACTGTTCTTTTATGCATAGATATTTGATACGTTTCCAAAGAGTTTTGGATGAAATCCATCATTGTCATCACAAGTCACTGTTGTGAACGCTTTTACCACCTTTAGTTGGAGGTGAATGTTGGAGCGAATGGAATTGGTTCAGATAAATATCCCAAAGTTTCCGTATTTGTTGAACTTCTCTGAACTTTACAATCAGTAAAATCTGCCCAGAGTTTTGTGAAGAGCATAACATTACCATTGATGTTGGCAAGGACAACATTATGAATATGAGAAACATTTGGGCAAAAAGTATCAATTTTCTTGTCACATCTGGAAAGCGGTTTTTTCCCATGGGAAATTGTAGCAATAGCAGAGCTGGTATTCAATGAACAATGGACTTTATTTAGCACCTTTTGTGTGCAGAGCACTGTTCTGAGCTCTTGGGAGAGAACAAATGAATGAGAAAACATAATTTCTACCCTCAAAGGGCATAAAATCTAGGGTCTCACTTTTCAGCAATCTGTAATGAGAGGTCTTTTTTAAACAGCAACCCTTGGCTGAGAGCAGATGAGCTTAAATCAAAAACAAAGCCTGTATTAGCCATTGGGTTAGTTAATTCACTGGGTTCTCAAGTAAGTAAGTGCAGTACAGAACAGTAAGTGCTTAACACATGCCACAGTTATCATCATTATTATTATAATTGTAGGATTTGGAGAAGTGGGTATATATGGACTAAATATATTTCATGATCCAGAAAGCAGAGTGAAGTATGGAGTGGAGAAGGGAGTGACAAGAGGCAGGGAGGTCAGAAAAAAGCTTGATGCAAGATGGGAAGTGATGAGTTTGAACAGAGAGGAAACAGTGGATTTTAACAGTGTTGTGAAGATAGTTCTGATATGATTTGGTGACTGATTGAATATGTGGCTTGAATGAAAGAGAAGAGTCAAGGATAATGCCAAAGTTATGGGCTTGTGAGACAAGGAGGATGGAGATGTTGTCTGCAGTGATAGAAAAATGAGGAAGACAGGATTTTGCATGGGGAGATGAGGACTTTGGATTTATACATATTAAGTTTTAACTGCTCTCTTCTGCTAAACCCCAGCTTGTATGCTTTTCTCCTCCCAAGGTAACCAAACCATGTCTTTTTCTCTATTCTCCCTCCTCCAAATCATTAGTCATATCTTTCCCCTCTCCCAGAGGGCCCTTCACACTCAGGTTCCTTGAAACACATGTCTTCCTTCCTTCAAAGATTTCAAAACAACTGACTCCTCCATAGAGCCTCCTTTGTTGAATCTCCTTAATCTGGTCACGTTATTCCCTCAGTTACCTGAGTATCAGTCAACCAATCAGTGGTATTTATTGAATGCTTACTGTATTCAGAGCACTGTAGTAAGTGCTTGGGAGGGTACAGTAAAACAGAGTTGGTAGGCATGCTCTCTGCCCACCCCAAGTTTACACTCTAAAGGACTCAAAATTTAATCTAAGTATTTATTTATTTGATATTGATTTATTAATCTGTTTTTAATTTGTTTTTTTACATTCTTATCCCTTTCTCACTATGCCTGTCCTCTCTGTTGCTAGACAGGAGTAGGGATTTGTGTGCCAGTGCTAGACAAATGGTGGTGAAGGTCTTTGATCAAAGAACCCTATAAGGTATTTGGGGAGGTAAATAATCAACCAATCATTGGTATTTATTGAGTGCTTAATATGTTTGGAGCCTTATACTAAGCATTTGAGAGTGTACAATAGAACAGAGTTGGTAGACATAATTCCTGCCCACAAGGAGTTTACAGTCTAGTCTCAGACGTGGGTGTGGAAATAAGCTGGGGACTAAGGCTGCAGTGACTGTTGGTCTGACATTATGGCTCAGCATAGGCACTAAGTTTTTGTGTCTGGCTGTAAAAGTGTTCCATATATGAAAAGCGTGCTGGGCCCGTGCAGTTGACTGCCCTCTCAGTGCCTGCCTTTTTGCCAGTTGTACTCCCTACCCTCCATTTCCCCTGTTGCCTCCCTTCCCTTCTACTTAGACTGTGACCTTCAAGTAGGAAAGGAACTGAGCCCCACCTGTTTAACATGTATCTATCCCATACCTTAAGACAGTTCTAGACATATAGTAAGTACTTAACAAATACCATAATAATAATAGAGGAAACCAGTGCTAAAAGAGTGAAGAGAGTTGCAGTACAAACCAGTATCAATGAAATCAATTCCTTCATGCAGTTACATGGTCCTAAGTCACCAAAATGGAACTTACAGTACTTTTAGACTGTAAGCTCACTGTGGGCAGGGAATGAGTCCACTGACTGTTTTACGTTGTACTCTCCCTAATGCTTAGTACAGTGCTATGTACATGGTAAGCACTCAATGAATACGATTGATTGATCAGTCATCCTCATTAAAATGTCAACTCGCAAAGGGCAGATAGAGCATTTAGTAGCTCTTGGGTGTGTTCTCCAAGTGACTGGTACAGCTTCTGGCACTCACAGATAATGTTGATGTTGACGATGATGATGATCTTGCCATACAACAGACGGTGTACACTAAGGATTTAAGCAATAGAATAGCAAATCTACCTACAGTTTCATCACTTTTGGCCATCTGTAGTAAATGCACAACTGATATCTGGGGGCAGAGTGTATTGTTTTGTAGAGTTGGTTTGGTTGAAATTTCTTCTAAGTTTCCCAGTATATGTTCAGAGAGCCTCTCTGAAAGTACAATGCCTCCTATCAGAACTTTCAAAAGTCCTAGTATTTGACTTTCCAACAATGAGGAGCTTTCTTTGTAAAGACAAAAGACAGATTGTTTTCAATTGGATGTCTTTGATGTAAGCTATTTTGTGTCTCAATTCACAAGTCCTTTATTTGACATGAAGAGCATTGCCTATTCCCATTTGAACCTTACAAACTTTTCAGATTTGCTCTTGTGTTTGACTGAGCAAATTGCAGGGGGCCACAGGTTGTCATTCTCATTTAAAAAAAAAAATTCATTTCACAGCCTTATCCTGTACATTTGCTGGGAATAGTTCTTGACATCGAATTGAAGTAAGGGCATCATTTCTTGCAAGGAAAAACAGACAATTTCTAAGACTTTGAAAGGAACTCAGCCATTATCACAATTATTCAAAGAGGGAAACTTCTCTTGGAAGAAATTATTACTAACTCATTTGCTATGTAAACAAATCACATATCCTGAGGGTACAGTTGGAGTATATAAAATATTAAAATGTAGATACCTGATAGATATCAAGAAGAAATTTAAATTTATATTCAAACATTACCTGAAGCAATTGGGGACCCTTATGGTTCAATGAGTCTTACATTAAATATGAGACAAGACAAGATAAATTAACCAAGAGGATACTATTGGCATTATATTTTAGAATGGTTTTATTCTTACAAAGTTTTTCTGACAAATATCTTTATGAAAATTACACCGACCAACATCTTTTTATCAAACACAGCCACTGTGACATAGATAATATAATAATAATAATGATGGCATTTGTTAAGCGCTTACTATGTGCCACTCACTATTCTAAGTGCTGAAGTAGATGCAAGATAATCAGGTTGTCCCACGTAGGGCTCACAGTCTTCATCCCCATTTTATAGATGAGGTAACTGAGACACAGAGAAATGAAGTGACTTGCCGTATCAAAGGCCAAAAACAATTGTTCTCCTGCTTTGGATTTCTAACAGAAACCTTAGAGGTTAGATTATTCTGAATGGAACTGAAAAAACACTCCACCAGAGGCCAGTTGCTGTATTGGAACTAAGAGTTAAAGGAGCTATGACTACCTTTCACATTTCCCATTTATACCCATTGCCCAAACTTCTGAAATTTTGAGTTCTGAACTCATGATACTTCTCAGTGGTTTCCTTAGCTTTCCTTCTCTTGGAATGTGACTTTCATTTTCCACATCAAAAGCTTTTCTTGATCATCAGCTCATTTTTATAAAATAAAGTTTGGGTGAGATGAGTGGAGAGGAATCAGACACATGCAGATTGCATTCTCCCTTAATAGAAAATGACTTTCCAAGAGGCAAGGAAAGCATTGGAAAGTGTAATCTAACCTTGTATTTTCTGGCAGTCCTCCCCATTGTCTTTTTTTCTATCTGTGACCAAGCTTTCTATTTCATTGGCCAGATCGTACTTGGTCTTCCAGATCTTCTGAGCTACTGGTGCCCCTCCAGATTCTATTCTGGGTTCCCTTCCCTTCACAATCTACACTCACTTCCCTCTGGATCTCATTGGCTCCAACAGCTTTAACTACCCCCTCTGTGTAGAATGCTACCATATTTACCTCACTAGCCCCAACCTCTCTCCTTTTCTCCAACCTCAATACTCTTCCTGCCTCTGGCCATCTCTGCATCGATATTCCATGGGCACTCTAAGCCTCCACATGGCCAAAACTGAACTTCTCACCTTCTCTCCAATTCTCCCCTCCTAAAATCCCCATCATTGGTTTACACAAAACTACCCTCCTCACCTTTTGAGTCCCAAATTTTCACACTGTCCTTAACCTCTGTTTGTCTTTCGATCCACATATTCAGTATGTAAACAAATTCTATCGATTCTTCCTTCACAATCTCCAGGATCCACCCCTTCCTCTCAATCTAAATGGCCACCATGCTAGTCCAGGCACATGCCTTATCCCTATTTGCAGACCTCTTCACTGACCTCTCTGCCTCCGATTTCTCCTGTCTCCAGTCCACATTTCCCTCTGCCATCCAAATCATTTTTCTAAAGCATTGTTCTAAGCACATATCCTCACTCCTTGAAATGCCTAATAATGGTCCAATGGCCTTCACAATAAGCAGAAAGTCCTCATTATCAGCTTTAAGACACTCGGTCAGCTCACCTCCCCACCTATTAATGTCACAACTCTCCCTTTACACCCAGTTCACATGCTTCACTCCTCTCAAACCAACTCACTCACTGTGTCTCATTATCATTTCTCTTGACACTGACCTCTTGCTCACACCTTCCTTTCTGCCTGAAACTCCCTCCCCCTCCAATTCCAAAGGAATATGGCTGCACTCATCTTCAAAGTTCTTCTGAAATCAATCTCCTCCAGCAGGCCTTCCCAACCTCACCTCACCTACCTGACCTTACTACATCCATAGCCCTAACCTCACTCCACTGCGATCTCACATCTCCTTCAACTTCTGGACACCTCTAATTTGTTGTCCCTCCAACAGCTAAAACTCAGTATATCCACATCTCAAGATGAAAACAAGTGTGGTCTAATGGAAAGAACTTAGGCCTGGGCCTCAGAGAACCTGTGTTCTAATCCTAGCTCCTCCACTTACCTGCTTTATGACCTTGGGCAAGGTACTTAACTTCTCTAGACTATAAGCTTGCTGTGGGCAGAGAACATGACTATCAAATCTGTTGCATTTTACTCTCCCAAGCACTTAGTACAGTGCTCTCTACACAGTAAAACTCAGTAAATACAATTGATTGATTGATTAATTGATTCTCTATGCCTCAATTTCCTCATCTGTAAAATGGAGATTAAATATCTATTCTCCCTTTCCCTGAGACCACGAATCACAGGTGGATCAGGGAATATGTTCAACTGATATACAGTAAGCACTTAACAAGTACCACAATTGTTTTCCAAAACTAGATTCCTCACCTCTTCTCCTAGATCCTCTCATTCTACCTTCCCCACCATAGTGAAATCATCACTCTCCCCATAGCTCAAATCCATAACCTTAGTGTTATTCTTGACTCTTCCCTCTTTCCAAATCCCATTTATAGTAGCCAACTCCAGCTGGGATTTCCTCCAATGCATTTCTCTGATTCCGCTCTTCCTCTTCAACCAAATGGCCATCATGGTCATCCAGGCACTTTTAGTATTCTGTGGTTTAATTACAGCATCAGCCTCCTCATTGACCATCCTGCTGCTAGTCTCTCCCCTCTCCAGGTAATATCTCAATTTGCCACCCATAACTTTTTTAGAATGTCATTCTGCAGGCATCACCCCACCTCTCAAAAACATCTAATAATAATGCATTCTTCATTACATAAAGCAGAAACTGTTGACCGAGGATTTTAAGTACTAAATCAGGTTTTTCCTTCTACTTATCCACTCATCTCCCACTGCACCTCAATTTATGCAAATTACCAACCATGCTCCACTCTCATTTATCCTGCTGCCTAATTTTTGCTCACACCCTCTCCCTTCACACTCAACAGACTAGTGCCCGTCCCCATCTTCAAATCCCTCCTGAAGTCAATCTCTTGCTAGAGGCATTCCCTAATTAACTTCCACCCTTTCCACCTAATATCCCCCTGCTGATACTTGGGCCCTTCTGTGCCACATAAGCCCTTGCTCCGGATACACCCCAAAGGACTTTTGCACATATCTTTATTGTCTATTACTTTCTGTAATCTGAAATGTACTTTATTATTTGTCTTCCCAACTTGACTGTAAATATCCTTAATCCCTGTATACTATTTCTATTGTACTATTTATTGTACTATTTCTATTGTACTATTGAGAAGCAGCGTGGCTCAGTGAGAAGCAGCGTGGCTCAGTGGAAAGAGCACGGGCTTTGGAGTCAGGGCTCATGAGTTCGAATCCCAGCTCTGCCACTTGTTGGCTGTGTGACTGTGGGCAAGTCACTTAACTTCTCTGTGCCTCAGTTCCCTCATCTGTAAAATGGGGATTAAGACTGTGAGCCCCACGTGGGACAACCTGATTCCCCTATGTCTACCCCAGCGCTTAGAACAGTGCTCGGCACATAGTAAGCGCTTAACAAATACCAACATTATTATTATTATTATTATTATTACTCTCCTAGACATGTAATACTGTGGTTCTACACAGGGAAAGTGCTGAATAAATCCTTGGTTGAATGATTGATTGATTTTTGGGATTTTTTTGTTCATTTTAAGTATTTTGTTTGTTTTGTTTTGATTGTATTTTGGGGGTGAAAAAGTCACACTTTCCTGAAAGGACCAGAGAATAGTCCATACAGCATCCTGGTAAGTGGTCACCAGTGTAAAACTGGAGACCACCCTTTCTTCCCTTCCCACATCCCCAACAAGATTGTGTCTCTGACAGTAGCAACAGAAGGTGACTATAGAGAAAGTATGTTGTTTGCCCTCCTCAACAGCATTCATCATGTTCTGAATATATACCCTTGCAGCCCTAAATTCCTTTCTGAATCTATAATTTTTCTTCCAGCAACCCATCATGGAACTATTCTCTGTGATCTGTCTAAACCTCTAACTGAGCCTTCCAAGACCCCCATTTTTTCCTGTAACCTCTTTAAGCTTTCCCTCTAATAATCCTTCAAGGACCTATCATCCATGAAATTATCTGCACCCCACCTTGTCCGTATTTATATTTTCAGCCTGCCTAACTTCCAGTGGTAATAAATTTCTTATGCCTAATATTTCTTGAACTTGTTATATTGACATCATCTGCAGTATCTATGAACAGTGTCTTCCTCAATAGTATCTTGAGGTTGGAATTGTTAATTCAACTTCCTAAAGGTTTGCATTTGCTTAGCCGAGAGAAAATTTAGCTTGTGATATGGCATTTGGGGCAGAGCCATTTCCACCTCACATTCGACTGTTCTTAATCATCTCTGTAATTTATAGTGTCTATTATATATTGGAGTACAAAGTCCTTGAGGGTGGGGATTGTTTGTTTTATTTCTGTCATCTGTCGTCAAGTGCCAAGTAACGTACTCCAACACAGTTGTGCATGTGAGATACATTAATCTGCATACTGAGGTGAAGGTCTGTAGGGCTGTTGTGGTGTCTGTTCTCCTATTTCGATGTAAAACCAGACCTATTACAGAAAAAAATCCAGTTTATAGAACAGTTACATCAGCACTGTTTAGGACAGGATTAACATTAATGAGGTCCTGTAACCCAGTCAGTTCACCTGCAGTGAAGCAATGCTTAGAGCAACCCAACCTTCCTGGGCAGGATACATGAGCAGAAAGGATAGGATACTTCGACAGGCAGCCATTTGATGGTGCACTGAAAAGAGGTACATGTATCCCACGGGGAGCGGGCAGTGGGGAGGAAGTGGGTAGGGGTGGAGAAAAGATGTTGTGTAAACATAGGGAAGAAAGGGACGGGATGCCATAGGGAGACCACTGCAGGGGGAAGACTAGCCTGATGGGCAGGAGCATGGAACAGTGGAAAGAGCATGGGCCTGGAAATGAGAGGACTTGGGTACTAATCTTGATTCCATCATTTATCTGCTGCATGAGCATGGATAAATCATTAAACGTCTCTCTATCTCAGTTTCCCCATCTGTAAAACTGTGATTGAATTCTATTCCTCCTACTTAGACTGTGAGCTCCATATGGAACAGGCATTCTGTCCAACCTGAATATCTTGATTCTACTGCCACATTTAGTACAGTGCTTGCCATAGAGTAAGTATTTAACAAATGTCATAATAATTATTACTATAGGTAGTCATGGTATTTATTGAGCACCTATTTGACTGAAATACATTGTAGTAAGTGCTTGGAAAAGTACAACAGAAGCATAAGACATGTTTTCTGGCCTCAGATGTTCTGCTCTGCTTCTCTTTTTCGACTGCCCCAGCCCAGAACTAGAGAAGGTTCCTTTGGTCTAATGTGCAGATTCACTGTAAAAGTTCTCCCTCAATTTCAACTCTTACCTGAGGCAGACTAGGGAGGGATATAGTTATCACTGGAAGTGCATCTTTCTCAAGTGGTGGTGTAGCCATCCAGAAACAAGTGCTAATAAGAAAAATATTAGCTGTCCTCTCTACAAGCCTATAGAGCTGCCCCAGCAGGCTTGGGGGAGGATGGGTTGGATTAAATACTGAGTAGTATAGCTTCAGCTAGCTGAGACCTCATAGGATTAACTTTTGCTAGCAGAGCCTGCCTTTCTGTCTATACCCACATCACCTTGGCTGAGCTTAATGGGGATATCCAGCGACAGAATAAATGGGAATCTCCTGGAAGAAGTCAAAGCCTGCAGGAAAACACCACGGAAGACCCCCAGATGGCCGTCTCCCACAGGTCTTGGGTGTGGAGGCAGTTTCCAAGGTATACTGGGAAGCAGCAAGGGCTAATGGATAGAGCATGGGCCTGGAAGACAGACGCCCCTGGGTTCTAATCCTGCTCTGCTATTTGTCACTACTGAGTGACTTCTCTGTGTCTTTCTAACCTCACCTGTAAATTGAAAATGAAGAATGTGAACTCCATGTGGGACATAGACTGTATCCAACCTGATTAGCTTGTATCTACCCCAGCAGCCAGTACAATCCCTGGCTCATAATAGGCACTCATCAGATACCATTAGAAAAAATGTGGAGCATGAGAAGAAGCTCCACAAGAATAAGGATAGGGTGGAAAATAAAAATAATGATGATAATAATAATAATGGTATATGTTAAGCACTTACTAAGTGCCAAAAACTGTTCTCAGCGCTTGGGTAGTTACAAGGGAATCAGGTTGTCCCATACCCATAGAGAATGTCTCTACAAGAAGCGTTTCTTTAGACACAACAAAGCATTAAAAGAGGGATCCAGTCTCTTAACAGGCTCCCTAAAAAGTGTGGACACTCTCACACTAATGATTTTTAAGGAAGAATAGATTCTAAACAGTCCTTGGATTAGATGTTCACTTGTCTGAACTAGAGAATATCTGCAGAGATCTTACCTAGAGCACCATCCATTTATTACTCATCGGAAGACTGTAAGGATCGCTTTTCTCCTTGTATCTAGAAATTATCAAGAAGAGGCATTGGCAGCCTAAGATTCTAAAGCCGTATCTGGCTATTCTTGGAACTAAATGTGGCTCTTGAGCAGAGCCTTAGAACTGGGAGTTCTGCAGGGACCACTGTCCTGAATCAATCAATCTATTGTACTTATTGAGTGCTTAGTGTAGGGCAGACAGGCAAAATTACAAACAGTGTACATTGAAGAATATGATAAGGAGTATAAAAGGGTGCAATAGAAGAAAAATGTAATTGAATAGACAAATGAGGATCCGCATAAAAATTTACCTCTGTATATAAGTGCTGAGTACAGTGGTAGTAATAGTATTTATTAAATGCTTATTGTGTACAGAACACTGTACTAAGCTCTGGGAGAAAATACAGTTGGGAATTAAACACAGCCTCTGTCCCTCATGGGACTCAGTCTAAAAGTTTAAGTGGGGAGAAGGGATTGGACAGAGACACGGAAGGAGTGATGAAATATTAAAACACAATAACAAGTAAAGGAATAAAGTGTCTAAGTGTTAAGGTTGGCAGAAAGGTTGATGCAAATGCTGTAGGCAGGCTTCCAATAAGAAATGGAGCTTTAGGAAGTTTGTGAAGATGTGGACTGCTTTGAAATGGATGGATTTCAGGTAGAGAAGGACGTTCCTGACTGGAAGTAGAGCATGAGCTAGGGGACAGGGGTGGGGGAGTTGAGATTGAGGTACAGTTTGAAGGTAAGCTTGGGAAGATGAAGAGTTCTAGCTGGGAGTAGTGGGTGAAAGAGCATTGGTATATAAGATGGGGTGAGTTGGTAGAGAGAGAAGAGATCAGATTCTACCGTGGGAATTCTTGAAATGTTTACTCATGACTTGTGGCTGACCAGATAATAATTAAGGTATTACTTAGGCATTTAGTATGATCCAAGCCCTGCTCTAAACACTGTATTATAAGCAGATGAGATTATGGTCCCTGTCCCACTCGAGGCTCACAGTCCAAGTCGGAGGAAGAACAGGTGTATTATCCCCATTTTTACAGCTGAAGAAACTAAGGCACAGAGAAGTGACTTGCCCAAGTTCACACAGCAAGGCAAGTGGGGAAACCAGGATTAGAACCTAGGTGACTTGGCTCCCAGGCCCGTGCTCTTTCCACAAGTTTACACTGCTCCAAAAGAAGAAAAGGTCATTTTGATTCCTGTTCAATCTTTGTCCTTGGTGATCTCAATCTCTCTGACATTCTTCCTAACACGTTCCCTTGACTTATTGGCTGGAATCGTGATGAAGAGAGGAAAGGAAGAGTAAAGGAGACACATATTTTGGACCCAGACACCTAGGCAATGATAAGATGTGGGAGGAAAGATAATAGAAAAAAAGTACTCTCATGATGTTTATTAGCTGTTTGAGTAGCTGAAGGCTCTTTAAGGTGGTTGTACGGATTCCTTAAAGAAGAAAATGTATTTTTCAAAAGAGAATAGGGGAGGCACAGGGCTGGAAATAGGATCTCCTAACTACAGTGCGATCCCAGACACCTGATCATTCCAAGCGGCCGAGTCTTCTTTATTCTGTAAATGTCATCACTCTTTAGTCTGTAAATATCATCCTATATAACACCTAAATACAAGCTCTAAGAAGATGATGGGGGCCTCTGGAGCGCGAACAGCTTCCTGTCATCTAAAGGACAATGCTCCTTTCTTGTTTTTAATAAAAAAGAAGGAAAGGGAGAAAAGGAACTGGAGAAAGGACGGATGCAATATCCTTCCTTCACCTATCACATTGTGGTTCCTTTAATAAAGTTATTAAAGAAAACCTATGTCCTTCAACACAATCCCACATGATCTTTGGAGAGCACACATTCCTCTTTCAGATACAAAACTAAAATGAACAGTGCTTTTTCCCTTCGCAAAAGGTCCCCAGAGCTGTTGTGGTCCAGCCCCAAGGAGGATAGTGAGATGATACTTCAGTAAACCAGTTTGTGGAGACTGTAGCTCAGAGATGTGGAATAGCTTGTTGGCTTTCTCCCTCCTTTTCCTAAAAAAAAATTTTAAAATTGTGGTATTTGTTAAGCGCATACTTTGTGCCGAACACCATACTAAGCACTAGGGAGGATATAAGCAGTTTCTGTCCTTTGTGGCACCCACAGTCTCAATCCCCATTTTACAGATGAGGTAATGAGTCATGGAGAAGTGAAATGACTTGCCCAAGATTACACAGCAGACATGTGGCAGAGGTGGGATTTGAACTCATGACCCTCTGACTCCTGGGCCCATGCTCTCTCCACTACACTATGCTGTTTCTCCTAGGTGTTTTCTCTATTGCTTTTCTTACCCGCACCCCAACCCAGAACTAGATGCTGTTATGAACATTACCCCAGAATCAAATCCCTGGGGACATGGCACCTTCTCTCTCATATCCAAACACCCACTTGCTCTCTTCTACTCTTCTCCCACAACCCTTTCGGTGTGAGTCAGGTTGGCCGAATGGTTAAAAGTGTCGGTCTCGTGGTTTGTGGGTCTATGGTCTAATCCCAGCTCTGTCACTGGGCTACTGGATGACCTTGGGTAAGTCACTTTAACTGTGCCTCAGTTTCCACACCTGTAAAATGGGCACAATAACTTCTTCCTCTTCCTAGCCCATAGAGATGCTGTGAGGTGAACATTGATGTGAAAGAACTTGGGACAAAAGAAGAGTGCTAAACGTATTGAAGATATTGATATATATCCAAAGAAAAGATTCCCATCTCTTAAATACACCAATTTACAGTCACTTCTGTTAAACTTACTCATAACTGTCCAATTATCTTGCCTTCATTGCCTGACTGCTTTAAGATGAACACAAAATCTTTACACCTGGATTTCTGGGAATGATATTTTAAGAATGCTCAATTTGCTTGGGATGGTGAAAGAAACAAATGAAAAAAATAAGAGAAGAATTATTAATTTTGGTGGAAAATGACATTTACTGGGTACACATCCCAGAACCCTTCTCCTCTTCATTCTGGTTAGCATCATCTTCAATCCTTTATTAAGGCCAAATATGGTTTGAAGGAGCAAATAAACCTCTGCAGCTTTATGAAGTCTGCCCAGGTTAGTCTCATTTCATTCCAGTCACACTGACCATGTCAGCCCACATAGTTATCTCTGAATGAAATGCTTATGCCTCAGTCACTTGGGTTCTTATGTATGGCTTGTGCAGATATGCAGTTCTGACACACAGGTTCAGTTTATCATACCTTGTGGGTGTCTTTAACTTACTCTGTGTCTTGAAGGTTCTTGTGCCTTCTTTCGTGGTACTGTAAACTCTTCAAGGGCTGGGGACCTATCTTTTTACACTTTTGGAATCCTTCTTGATATCTAGCAGAGGATTGAGTACCTAATCAGTGTTGCCTACTGGTTGGCTCTCACTAACCCTAGGTTGAAAGCATGAAGACAACTGACATGTAATCCCTCCTTTGTACCACTTACTCAGGGCTGCTGGGAAGGCGTCATGATAATATATTGATTTTGTACAGTACTTTTATTTGTCCAATGTGTGCTCCCAACAACTATTTCGGGCATTGCTATTTCTATTTTATGCCTAGTGTCACACCACAGGACGATAGCAGAGACTAGAACTGAGACTAGAATGATGTTTTCTAAATCACAGAATCAAACACTTTCCACAAGACTTCACTTCCTCCTTCATATGCAGATTTGAGGGAGCGGCAGTGCTATATGGATGCAGTGAATCCTAGAGTTTATTTCTCTAACCACCTTAAGTATATTTATATTGTGCAAGAAAGGAGTGACTGACTAATCTTTCCCTGTATGTCTCCCCAGTCCTCAGAAGCTTTAAAAAAAAACAGTGGTTCTTAAGAGCTTACTATATGCCAAGCATTGTTCTAAACATTGTGATAGAAACAAGGATATCAGGTTGGACACAGTCCCTTTCTGCATAAAGCTCACAGTCTAGGTAGGAGGGAGTAAGATTTAATTCCCATTTTACAGATAAGGAAACTAAGGCACAGAGAAGTTAAGTGACTTGCCCGGCACTCACACAACAGGTAAGTGATGTAGCTGGCATTAGAACTCAGCTTCTCTGACTCCTATGCTCTTATGTTCTTTCCACTAGGCTATGCGGCTTCTCTGATGGTTTCAAATGATTTCCCATCCACTTTAAAAAGAAACTCGCCATGGTTGATTTTATGACACTCAACCAGTTCTCCCTGTCCTGCTTTACCTCCCTCCTCTCACTGCAATCCAGCCCACCCACTTAGTAACCCCAACCCGCTTACTGAGCTTTGATCTCATCTCTCTTGCCATCTACCCCATGATCATATCCTCTCTCCTGCCTGGAATGCCCACTCCCTTCAAGTTCGACAAACCACCACTCTCTATTTTCAAAGCCCTACTAAAATCAAATCTCCTCCAAGTAGCCTTCCATCTCTCATCTCCCCATCCTATTCTCCCTCACTTCTGTGTTGCCTGTGCACTTGGGCTGGTATCCCCCAAGCACTTTGATACTCACCCCACCCCCACAGCACCTATTTAGTAAGCCTATTTATTAAGCAATTAATGTGTGCAGAGCACTGTTCTAAGTGCTGGGAAAGAATATACAAGGGGGAATTAGAAACAGTCCCCATCCCTGTACCACTTCCCCCATCTGTAATTTATCTTAACATCTCTCTCCTCTATTAGACTGCAAGTCCCTTGAATGTAGGGGACATATATACGCTCATTGTTGTACTCTCTGGAGTGTTTAGTGCAGAGCACTGCACACAGTAAGCACTCAGTGAAAGCCATTGGTTGATTGATTGACCTTAAAAAATCCCTCATTTTGCTGAGGCCAACAGCATAAGTGTTAGGGAGAATTGAATGTTGGTTCACACCCGCTCTCTGTTTTCTGCAGCTGTTTAACCATGGATGGGTTGATCATGACTCAACAAACCAGATTCTCCAAGTGCCCAAGTGACTTCTGGAGATGTTGTGTATGCTTTGTGGCTTCTAGAGAGTGAAGCCAACTGGTGATCTGGAAGAGTAAATGCAGAGTTCAAACTAGTGTGCTTTATTATCCAGGCTATTTTCGATGTAGGGAGACGACTCAATTTCTATTGATCCTTAGGGTTGTTTCTGTTTCACTCAGATAGCATTTTTGATCTTTCAGTTTCAAAGGACAATGCCATGTGTTTTTGTGCATAGCATCTTGGTTGCCTGCTACCAAAGGAGACATTGATAAATTGAAGAGAATCCAAAAATGATAAAAGCATTAGAGGATATGACCTATGAATAGAAATTATTCAAGGAACTTAATATCCACTGTCAAGAGAGAGTCCGAAAGAAAGCAAGGAGGGGGACAGGAATATGTGTGTTAGCACATAAATACTCAAGTAGTGGGATATGGACATGGGGGAGGAATTATTTCAGGTGATTAGTGGGTGGGCAAACAGGGAGGAATGGTCTGCAACCAGAGTTGAATATATCGGGTTGAAATATTATTGCTAAAATATTTTGTGTGCAGAGGTCAATAAGCAAATGTGACAGACTGTATGAGGATGTGATTGAAACTTTCCTCCTGTGTGTTCTCCAGCACCACACAAACGGCAGTGTATGCTATTTTTAAGTCAAGATTGGTAATGCTATCCCCAGAGAAGAAGAATTTGGTCATTTAGGTGGGCTGGTCCACACCTGTTCTAAGATATGGAAAATAATTATCGAACTCTGAGCATCAGTCAATCACATTTATTGGGCACTTACTCTGTGCAGAGCACTGTACTAAGTGCTTGGGAGAGTACAGTATAACAATAAACAGACACATTCCCTGCCCATATCATTTAGAAAATGAACTGAGTACCTAGGTCATCCTCTCTATTAGAAAGTCCCTTTTTATCAGTAACTCGAGGGGCTGGAGTATTCATTGTCAATGCCATCATCACCATTGTTAGTGTTTATTAAGTGTCCACTGTTGGCCTCCGTACTGTCCTAATCCCTTAGGGAAGCACAGTGAAAGTAAAAGATACATCCCTGAGAAGCACCGTAGGTCAGTGGAAAGATCCCGGGCTTGGGAGTCAGAGGTCATAGGTTCGAATCCCAGCCCTGCCACTTGTAAGCTGTTTGACTGTGGGCAAGTCACTAAACTTCTCTGTGCCTCAGTTATCTCATCTGTAAAATGGGGATTAAGACCGTGAGCCTCACGAGGGACAACCTGATTACCCTGTATCTACCCCAGCATTTAGAACAGTGCTCTGCACATAGTAAGCGATTAACAAATGCCAACATTATTATTATTATTCAGGGAAATTTCAACCAGTTCTTATGCCTACTAGAGCATATTAGTGAGCACCCCAAAATATACCTAGCTAATGGGAATACAAAGAGTGGGAAGTGATTGACTTTCTCAATTCCTCCATGATTTACTGTTCTGAGAAGGAGACCAGGTCCCCCCCATCTCTGGTTCAATTTCAGGTATGTTGTCCAGGTAAGCAGGCCAGCATTGTTCCCATCTCTGCCTTTGCCTGAGACCCTCTACATTCCTGACTAAAACCTCCACGAGAGAGAGAATGGGTGTTTCTGTGGCCAACATTAAGTTAATTTTGGAACTCCTGTGAGGCTAGCATGTTTCCCAGGTGAAACAGAGTGAATAATAAGGGGTGAGGACTTTCCTTTCTACATCCTTCAAAATGTTTATATAAACTAGAAGGAAGTGCTTGATTTCCTTCATATGTGTATGTTCCAGGACTGAGTAGTTCATACCAGCCTGTGTGGAGGTGTGTTTCAGTAACTGTGCCCTGTGCATTTTTCCTTTTGATATAAGAATGGAGATGCCAGGGTTTAATTCTGGGTTTCAGGGTTTAACAGCACCTTCTGATCTGTCCTCTTGTGTCAGTTTCTTTGAGAACAATTCTCAGAAAAGAGTCAAGGCTAGAGTGGCTGTCAAAGGGGAATTTGTCGAGAGAGTCATTTGGAGTTTGTGAAACCTGGCTTGTTCTGGCCCTGCTATCATCAGCTGGGGACATGATTGGATCAGCCCCATTAGAAGAATTAGTACATCAAAAATGAATGATCAGAAATTCATTTAGACACGGAATTCCTGTGCTGGCTTCACTGGTCATCTAGTTCCCAGTCCAGAGCAGGTGAATGATATGTCATCATTAGGCTGATGCAGCAGTTCATTTGCACGCCCATGTTAGGGACCTAGTTTGATTTTCTGCTAATTTCTTGGTGTAGATTCATTCTGGGCTTTGTGGAAAATGAGAACTGTTCCTGTGGATTCTGTTCCTCATTACCATGGGGACACACATGGATTCACAGATGGTCAAGGTTGGCTTCTGGGTGACTCTGCCTAACCTGTCCTTGGGGATCTCTTTATTGGTGCTGAGATGACTTGAAGATCAAAGCTGAACATGACAGAATGTGCGGTTGCTTGAGGTTTTTGGTTGCCAGTGTAGTCCTGTTTTCCTGAACTCTGCTCTGACACTCTCAAATCATTAGATTGTAAGTGACTTGGGGGTGGACACTGTAATGTATTTTTTGTATGCCCCCCTCCATGTGCCTAGTATGAGTTTCTGCATCCCTTAAGGGCTGCTTAACCCAGAGCTAACGGCTGTCAGTCTCCCTCTTTGGTCCATTTTTTGTCCCTGGTTCATGTGAAGTAGACTCCCCTTCATGTGAAACACTAGTAAAAATAACTTTACAGTTAAGGTCTCCCAGGAGTGCACTACGCTATCTAGTCCATAAGGGTGTAAATGCAAGGGCAGGGGCAGAGTCTTCCAATTTTATCACATTCCCCAAGTCCCTAGCATAGAATTCTGCAAACAGTAACTGCTCACAAAATCTGACTGTATTCATGGTAATCATGACGATGATAATGCTGCTGCTGCTGCTGATGATAATGATCAGCAGGGATTGTGTCTACTAACTCTATTGGACTGTACAGAGCTACACACCCAGTATAAGCCCTTGATAAATACCACTGATTGATGATAATAATAATTATGATATTTGTTAAGCGCTTACTATGTGTCAAGCACTGTACTAAGCACTGGGATAGGTACAAGCAAATCAGGTTGGACACAGTCTCTGTCTTTATCTCACATGGGGCTGTCACACATGGGCTCACAGTTTTAATCCCCATTTTCCAGATGAGGCCCAGAGAAGTTAAGCAACTTGCCCAAGGTCACACAGCAGACAAGTGGCAGAGCCGGGATTAGAACCCAGGTCCTTCTGACTCCAAGGTCCATGCCCTTATCCTCTAGACCATACTACTTCCTGATGATAAAGAAGATGACAATGATGTTGATGTTGGATCAACTCAATCTGGTTCATTAGAGAAGAAAAGAAGAATTGAGAGATGGTTTCTGGTCCTGGAAACATCAGGGGAGACTACAGACTGGTACACCAGTTATTCAGGAAGTATACCCATGTCCCAGTATGCGAGAGGTGACTCCACAGAGTGTCTGGAAGGGTTGTGTATCTTAGGCCAGGGCCAAGTCATCATATGAGGGCTGAAAATGAAAGCATCAACAATCTCCTGATCTCTACTGGCCCAATAGATCATGACCTTAAATGAGCATCAACTATTACTACCTGAAATATTGCATGTCAGTGCATATCCTCCAAGAGGCCTTCCCAGACTAAACCCCACTTTTCTCATCTCCCACTTCCATCCATGACACCCTGACTCACACTCTTTGCCCCCCGCACCACAGCACATATGTATATATATGTCATTTATTTATATTGTTGTCTGTTTACTTGTATTTATGTCTGTCTCCCCCGTCTAGACTGTGAGCTCACTGTGGCCAGGATTGTCTCTCTTTATTGCTGTATTGTACTTCCCAAGCACTTAGTACAGTACTCTGCACTCGGTAAGCGCTCAATAAATATGATTGAATGAATGTCAGGCCTGGATCATCATGATCAGCAACCCATGGGAAATTTGTAAATTCACATACGGTATAACGAAGTCTTCACAGTGAAGCTTTTGAGGAACGCAGATCTCCATTTGCTTTGTTTGGTCCCCTGCCTGCTCTCCCCTACTGACCTTCCCAGGTCTGAGTGTATTCCTTTTCTGCTTTCAATACATTTCCTTCTGAAACCCAATTAATGCACACTATATGTGAGAACTGGAATGGCTTTTGACTCTGACCACTGTCTGCAAATTTTTAACCAGGTACACTTATGAATCTATTATTTGTGAATGATAGCTCTTCAGAAATACAGAAACTGAATGTCTTCTCTTGCATCTGCCTACCCTCGACAGTCAAATGTAATAATTGCCTGAGCACTTTCAGAATTTTTTTTCTTCCTAAGCTTTCCACTGCTGACATAAAGGTTGACAAGACTGGCGACATGGCGGCTATTACTTTGAGTAGTTCCTAAACAATATCATTTTTTATGCCCTTCTGCTTTCACTAAAATTATAGGTTTCATTCTTTTTTCTGAAACAATGGCTCTCAGTAACTACGTTACGTTTCCTGAGCAGATTTTCTACCCGACTGTCGTGCCTTGGTTTTAATGCAATTACCATTGTTGATGTCTATTTGGGCATCGGCGGCACCGATATCTCAATTCATGCTGGCACTCAAGAGAATGGAATTATAAACACTGGTCTTGTTATTTAGTCTGCATATGTAAAAACAAAATATCCTCTAATTCAAAATGCATCCAGACTAAATAAGAGCAGTATATATAGAAATGCCCCGGTGATGGATCAGCTGTGAATCTGAACTGTGAGCTGATAAATTCTCATTACCTGCTTCTATCCAACAAATGAGAGGACCAACCAAGCATCTGCTGCAAATTCAATCAGATATCGGCAAATGGCACACATCTTGTGTGAAAATTGGGGGATTTTATTGAACACTTTGGGGTTGATTCATGTTGTATTGGTTAATAAGAGGTGTGATGAGATAAAGTTGCCCAAGCATTTGAACAATAACCCAAAATATCTAAATCTATGATGGCTTTCTTCCTCCCAACATGGACCTTACTCACCCACTCTTATTTTCATCCTAACTCAGCTGTGAACGTTTCCCTCTCCGTCTTACTTCTCACCAACTTTTCCAACCTATAGCCCAAATACCTACCTAACATCCTCCAAAGACTCACATTGAACAGCAAACTGATAAGAACCTAAATCCCTAAAAACAGCATCATTATTGGGTCACTCCCATGATCCATCCTGCCCAGCATTCTGGCACTAGGACTGGTAACAGAAGGATTGGAGAAATTGTCTATGGATTGCTCTTCTGACATCCATTCTTGTGGTTAAGAATGGACCATCACCTCTCTGCAAATGTATATGAACCCTCTGGAATCTACTGATTTTTTTTTTTGCAGTCCTGTTTGCCATTCCTTATTTGGAAATGTATTCTGTGTGATCTTGGAGAAGTCACTTAACTTCTTTGGATCCAAGTTTCCTCATCTCTAAAATTGGGACCAGTTCTCTATCCTACTTAAGCTATGAGTCCCACATGCGTCAGAGATTGGGTGTAAGCTGATTATCTTGTATCAATCCCAGCAAGTAGTTCAGGGTTTGGCACATAGTAAGAGGTTAATGGTTTTTTAAACTATCATTATTATTATTAAGAACAAATATGCCATTTCATACAAGTTGCTTAGTGGGTGGCATCTCAATTTCTTCTTCTGTAAAATTGGTCACTGGACTACTTGAATGGGCTGGCTATTAACAAATTAATATCCTTGGAGACAACCACCAACACTAAAAATTCCTATTGTCACAGGTTTAGTGTGAAAACGGATGATAGGCAGCTCCTAGACGCCCCTCCAGCTCAGCTCTTTGCTTGTCACTATTTCAAGTGGCTAAGAAAATGTCATGATGAGAGAAAAGGAGGAGGAATGGGTCAATGCAGAGAGATATAAGAGTTCAAGGTTGTATTTTTCCGTCTTCATTCTGAAGGTGTCAGAATCACCCTTTATGACAAGGTCTGAGGAAGATGTAGTTTATGAGGTGCTTCACATGTGATAAAGAAGCAGCGAGGTGAAGATATGAAGGGTTAGGTGTCCTTGAGAATTGGATGGGCTTGAGTACTTGGTGAGGATTGATGTGATTAAATTGAATTATTATTATTAGCACTTGGATACTGTGGGAAGAGGAAGAGGGAAAAAAAGGTGAACTAAATGAAAATCAAGAATTGACTAAAGGGCCAGTGAGTTTCTGAAACCACAAAAACTTACAAATAGGTTATGAGAGATCTCCATGAAAATACCCAGCTTGAGAATTGTTTTTCCCAAGTGGTAAAAGGTGAATGTTTTTGTCTTCTGGGGATTACAGGCAAAACTAGCCTTACATTATCACCACTCAGTCCCTCTGTCAATCGACAAGTGGGCAAAGACTGCCATGAGGTGAGGTCCAACTTAGATCCAGTGGAAAAAGTCGACCTCTGGGAAACCTGAATTCTAATCTCGGCTTTGCAAATATAAGGATCCTTGTTGGGGCTCGGCCTTTAGTGGTGAAGGTTACTGATCAAGGAACCATCTGGAGTATATCATGAGCATATCATGACGTGAACAGGCCCTGCAAGAATCCTGAAAAATAGTTGGCGAACATATGCGGCAAACCACAACAACTCACAAGGCAGCTGCCTCCTGAAGTACAGTGAAGTACAGTGAAGTAGAGAAGCAGTGTGGCTAAGTGGAAAGAGCCCGGGCTTGGGAGTCAGAGATCATGGGTTCGAATCCCCCCTCTTCCACTGTCAGCTGTGCGACTGTGGGCAAGTCACTTCACTTCTCTGTGCCTCAGTTACCTCATCTGTAAAATGGGGATTAAGACTGTGACCCTCATGTGGGACAACCTGATTACCCTGTATCTACCCCAGCACTTGGAACAGTGCTCTGCACATAGTGAGCACTTAACAAATACCAACATTATTATTATTATTGCAGTGCTATGGAATACCTTCAGAGCTAGTCTATGGTCATTTTGCTACAAGTGGATCCTTCGGATAAGAAACTTTACATATACTCTGCAATGTGTTGCACCCCTGCCCACCTCCTCGCTTAACATCAGTATGACTCAGTATTTGGTCTATGGCAGAGTGGACTATTTTTGCTTCTACCAAAAATAAAATTATCATTTTGTCCCTGGCTGGAGACCAAGTAAGTCTACCATCAGTCCATTCTTTCTCTCTTGAAACCGCCTCCGCCCCTTCTTATCAGTCTCACTTTCCTGGCTTTTATTTTTTTCCTCTTGGCATCCTCCTCCCCCTCCTACTGCCCTCCTCCTTCTGTCTTCCTCAGAATCTTCTCCATTCCAGTAATCATTTTGGTTTCCCTTCTCTGCCCCTTTTCCTAGTTGATTATATTCTGCCTCAGATGGGGAAGCAAGAAAAGCCTACATTGTTCCAGAGACAGATCTATCAGGTTTTTTTTCATTGTTTTAATTTCATTTGGTAAGTGCTTACTGCATGCCCGGCACTGCAGTAAACCTAGGGACTAGATACAAGATAATCAAAATGGACACAGTCCATGTCCCACATCTGGGTCAGAGTATTACTCCCCATTTTACAGATGAGGAAACTGAGATAAAGAGAAGTTAAGTGTCTATGTTGTCCTGTAATCCCCAGAAGACAAAAACATTCACCTTTTACCACTTGGGAAAAACAATTCTCAAGCTGGGTATTTTCATGGAGATCTCTCATGACCTATTTGCAAGTTTTTGTGGTGTCAGAAACTCATTGACCCTTTAGTCAATTCTTGGTTTTCATTTAGTTCACCTTTTTTTTCCCTCTTTCTCTTCCCACAATATCCAAGTGCTAATAATAATAATTCAATTTAATCACATCAATCCTCACCAAATACTCAAGCCCATTCAATTCTCAAGAAGTTAATATGTCCAAAGTCATACAGCAGACAAGTGGTGGAGCCAGAATTAGAACCCAGTTCCTTCTGACTCCCAGGCCTGGCCTCTTTCCATTAGGGCTAATTCTGCTTCTTCCCAGTGGTAGTGCAAAATCTTTTTTAAAACACCCTTCCTGACGATACCCAAAATATTCTTGTGTCTAACCCAGTACTCTTCACAGTGCTTGGCACAAAGAAAGCATGTAATTAATATCATCATGCTTACTATGTTATTTTTTGGCTTTTTTGTCTGTAACTATATATTGCACCACTGATTTAACAATGTATCTTACCAATGGTCTAGTATCCCACCAAGGGAGAATTGGACTTAACATTAACTGCATCCTTATCTTCTTTCAATCACCACTCCAGGCTCACTCACACCCATGGCTTTGTGGGCAATAATTGTTTGCTAACTCTTATTCTTAGGTAGTAACAACTTCACCTAAAAACATCACCTGTCTTCCTGTCCCTGCTGCAGCTTCTAAAGTTTGAAAACAAAGTTGATGCTAAAGGGAAATCACAGAAATGGTATATCAGTCTGGAGTAAGGGATGGAGAGGGGGAGATAAGGCTGTGATATTGGAAAGAGTTTAAGTGATGTCCCCAGGTTAAGAAATTGGTAAGTAGCCTTTCACCTAGGGCATTCCATGTCCTGAATGTAGACTGAAGCCTTCACACTTTATTGACTAGATATAAGAAAAATGTTAACTGTTGACAGATATAATAAACCATGGATAGTGGCTGTTGCTTAAGGCCAACAGGATGAATTTTATATATAAATAAACCTAATCCCCATTCAAATAGCTCACATCTCTGCCTTCTTCCTCCCCCAGTATGAAATCAAAATTGAAAATATTTAAATATTGGCAGAGAGAGGGGTTCTACGATGTAAACCAATATTCTGCATTAATGTCAGAGGTTTAAAGATTCATTTATCAAAACCTTTGGTGTGTGCCCAAGTCTTCATGAATTAATGCACATGTGCATATGAAAATCAATGTTTCCCTCACATATAAACACTACTGTTCTGAATCAATCTCTCAAAGCCAAAGAGGGTTAAATATTTAAACAAGCTATGTATTGAAATGCATTTTTAATGTCGTGAAGTCATTCTGATGAAAGATTACTCAAGAGCCTTCATTACTGAGTTTAGAGAGTAATGGGGTATTATCTGAACAGATGGTGTGGCTGTCTGTGCTCCCCCCAACCCAGCCCCCCTAAATCCTTCCTCAGGGTAAATCTGAGTACCTCTCCTGAATCATCATCTGCTGTCAGCCAGAGGACTGAATGGATGGGTGGGGTTGTCCGTCTTCCACACTGTCCCACAAGACAGGCAGGCTGGTGGGGGTCTCTTCATCAGGAGCAAACTGCTGTTCTTTTTCAACCCTGGTCTCAGATGTTGACGCAGAGCAAAGATGACTTTGCAAGCTGGCAGAACCTCTTAACTTTGCCCCACCAAGAGATACTCTGACCTGAAGTCCAGGCTTTTGAGAAGATCTCTGTACCCCTGTGACCACCCGTATTAGTCCCATGATGTCCATTTTGGTTGGATTGTCTTCTAAGGGGAGGGTGTGTGTTACAGTCAGCCAGGAGGCAGGCAGGGGAAGAAACCTCACCCAGGTTCTTTAGAGTACTTGAGAATCCATCAGGGGAAGCAATTAATGTGGGAGCATCTGTGGGCTTCTGCCTACATGTCCCATGGAAAGCAGGCAAGGGTAAGCATAGATAGAGGGAACTGTGAAAATAGAGGGGTGATACTGATGAAAAGAGACAAAGACAAGGAGGGGCACTCAGAGAATGCCCAGGCATCTTTGGTGCTGTGGCAGCCTGAGGGCAGATTAGTGCTGTGACAGTTCACGCTGCCAGAACTTGGCGAGGGAGGAGCGGTCTGCTGTGAGAAACAGCCGTCTGCGTGCAAATCTGTTTAAGTGGCAATTAGGTCAAAACCAGAAGCAACATCAGTACATCGCAGCCGGATCGATGGGTACACAGTGTGCTTGGGTGTTGAAGAAAACTCCTTAGGTGAATGCAATGCTCAGCCCAAACCACTACATTCTGAGCATAAGTATTGACCCGATCAGTCAATTTTGCAGATTTTTTTTTCATTACTGCAAGAATGTTAGTGCTGGAGCTTGATGTCAAGTTACTAAACAAGAAAACTCAGCATCTCATCCCAGCTTAAAAAACAAAATTAAATTCCCATTGACAAAAGAATGTGAAAGGAGGAAAATAGGCATTGCAATTTGAACCTATATACCATTTCATCATACCAATTCTGATTTCACCAAGTTCAGACCATAAACTCTAAGAAAAAATAGAGCCAGAGCTCTTAAATCAGAGATTGACAGTTGCCATTTGCATTAGAAAATGTCTGTCATTTTATCTGCCTGCTTATTAGTGTGGAAGTTGAAGGGCTATTTACAGTGAGGCTTACTGTATGCTAGAGTCTGGAGCACTGACATAGCTTGGCATGTAGATGTTCCCTGATAGTTTTTCCTAGTGGTTGGCTACTTCCCAGATCATGCTTATTAATTCCCTAATTCTGTAGGTATCCCGCTGCCCTATAAATAAATCCTCATAATAAGTACACATAGTTAAAACAAATATTATTCTTATTTTGTGTCTCCACAACTGAAGCAGGGCACACTTTATGGCATCTCTGGTGAGTGTGGACATGTGTCCAGATTAGAAGGGTTGGAATAACTTCCCCAGCAGATCAAGAAAATTCCAACAACCCCAAGCCATTGAGCACCCAGAGGATGGTTCGAGCCCATAATGGAGGTGCGATTTGCATGAGAGTCATTTGGTTGGTTTACGCATCTGTCTGGACAGCCTATCAATTCTACCAATCCCAAGGTGAAGGGGTTGAATTACATCCATCATGGTGCCACCTACTCACTATCCCTCTCCCCAGTCATGTGTTGCAATCTGATGCCAGCATGGTGCCCTCTTCCTGCACACAATCCTTCTGGGCCAAGCAGTGTCCACAGCACTCCCTGGTCAGACTGGGATTGCCCCAACCTCAGACCACTGCTGACCCCAGGGGACTCATTTAATTATCTATTTATTTTTAATCGATAAATCAATAGCATTTATTGAGGGCTTAGCATTTAAATTAAAAGAAGACAAACACGAGGCTTCTCATTTCATCTCTTCCACCCATCCTGAGGGGAGGCAGATTTTGGGCAGGAAGAATCCTCCCGAACTCTCCACGCCCTACTGGGAAAGCCTGGCCTCCCTTCCTCCACTTTCACAGTTGTGTGCATGGTAGGGCTGCTGGGGTCATGGCAATTACAGCTTTCTCTCCCTGCCATGGGGATGAGCCTGGAAAATGAAACAAGAGCAGCAGGAAATGCATTTTCCTGCTCTCCTTGCTGCAGCCGCCCCTCCATAATCCAAAAAATGAGCTGGACAGTGGAGAAAAATGCATGCCTTGTTGTCCTGGGTTCCTTCCTCCGAGCTTCTCAGAAAGTCCCACCTTCCTTTTCTCTGGTACTGCCCCCTACTTGGAAGATGAAATGTCCTAGTAATTCAAACTACAAGAAGATCAATCATTAGAGATTAAAAAGTGCAGGAATGTCATATCATCTTGAAGGATTTCACCTGAATAAGGTTTTGTAATGCATAATGCGCCAACCCGCCATGGGACCGATGAGTCTTATAAAAATTGATGCCACTTAAAAGGATATCATTACAGGGAACATACACTTATGTGCATCACTCCTGATTATATCTCTTTATTCCCTTACCTGTAATTTATTTTCTTGCCTGTGTCCCCTGTTAGATTGTAAGATCCTTGAGGGATTATGTCTATTTACTTTACTGTATTCTCCAAAGAACTAAATACAGTGCTCTGCACACAGTAAGTGCTTAATAAATACTAGTGATGGATTAAATTGTTGATAGACTGATGGCAGAAAGAAATTGTCTTCAAAAGCCATTCTGACTTCCCCAGGGGAAAAAAAAAGGTAACTCTCCCAAGGCCTCTAGAAAAATGGCCACTGGGCAATCCAACACTTTTGATAAGGCCACTCATAAAATGGTATAATAATCCAACACCAGTGCCTAGAGTGGGATAATTGATTGTTCAAGTGAATAGCTTTGAATGTGCCATTTTGGCAGCCCTTAGTGAATAAGAATATGCTCTAAGGGTAGAGATCCTTTTAATTCTATTGCCCTTGCTCAAGTATGCAGAGCTCTGCATACTATGGATTAATTGATTTATTGATTAAGTAGTTCATCATACAAGTGACTCCATGAATTTCTGTTTGCTGTAGAGGCAGCCAAATTGATAGCCTCACATTGCTATCTTCTCCAATTAAGCCCTCATTTCTTCTACTCCCTTTTTCCTTCTGTGTCACTTAGGCACTTATATCTGTACCCTTTGAGCACTTGACATTCACCCACCAGCAGCCCCACAGCACTTAGCTACATATCCATAATTTACATATTTATATTAGTTTGCCTCCCCCCTCTAGACGTCTTCTGGGCAGGGAACATGCCTACCAACTCCATTGTGTGCACATAGAGTACCTTATTCTGCACACAGTAAGTGCATGATAAATATCATTGATTGATTGCCCTCATCCTCATTTTATAGATGAGGAAACAGAGGTTCAGAGAGGTTACTTTTCTAATCCAAGATCACACGGCAGCCAAGAGGTAGAGCAGGGACTTGAACCCAGGACTTCCTTCACCTCCAAAAGGATGGTCATCCAGATGAAATAGGAACATCTAGTGATTTTAATTAGTAGATGGGTAAGGCAGCCAATCATTTGGTTCTGTACCAGTGAGTCTGATTTTCAACTGTTCCGTGCCCAACCCAGTACCCTTATAGACTAGGACATTTTCATTTGTTTTTCCTCTGTTGGGCTCTTCTACCCCAATTCCATAGTTCCAGGATTTTAGAGAGCTGGGAGGGTGACACCAAGGCTCTCGAGCAGGATGGGAGCTCAAGATGGAGAAACAATGTGACTCATTGGAAAGAGTCCAGTCTTGGGAGTCAGGGCTCATGGGTTCTAATCCTGACTCTGCCACTTGTCTGCTGTGTGACTTTGGACAAGTCACTTAACTTCTTTGTACCTCAGTTTACCTCATATGTAAAATGGGGATTAAGACTGTGAACCCCACGTGGGATAACCTGCTTACCTTCTATCTTCCCAATGCTTAGAACAGTGCTTGGCACGTAGTAAGCATTTAACAAATACTATTATTATTATTTTTATTAAGACTGCCACCTTAAGAATACTTTAGGGTCACATAAAATTGGTGCACATTCAAAATGGCACCAGCAATGTCATCACACTTCACTGTTTGTCCCACTATATGTGTTCCCTTGTCCATCAAAGCTCTCAATAAGCAGCCTAGTGATAGATCCATAGGGTCATCATTTCCTTGTGGGACCGGAAGGAATCAGATATAATAATAATAATAATATTTTTAAGCACTTATTACATGCCAGGCACTGTTTTAAAGACTGGGGTAGATACAAGATAGGTTGTTCCATGTGGGGCTCACAGTCTTAATCCCCATTTTACAAATGAGGTAACTGAGGCCCAGGGAAGTGAAGTGACTTGCCCAGGGTCACACATCAGACAAGTGGCTAAGGCAGGATTAGAACCTTCCTACTCCCAGGCCCGTGCTCTATCCACTATACCATGCTGTTCCTCCCATAATTAGAAGGCCAGAGATAAATACCTCTACCTCTTCAGAGGATAGCCACTGGTGGCCCTGAATAACTCAGTACATTTCTCCTAACACCTCTTCCCTCAGCCATAGTCATTCATTCATTCATTCAATAGTATTTATTGAGCGCTTACTATGTGCAGAGCACTGTACTAAGCGCTTGGGATGAACAAGTCGGCAACAGATAGAGACAGTCCCTGCCGTTTGACGGGCTTACAGTCTAATCGGGGGAGACGGACAGACAAGAACAATGGCACTAAACAGCGTCAAGGGGAAGAACATCTCGTAAAAACAATGGCAACTAAATAGAATCGAGGCGATGTACAATTCATTAACAAAATAAATAGGGTAACTAAAATATATACAGTTGAGCGGACGAGTACAGTGCTGTGGGGATGGGAAGGGAGAGGTGGAGGAGCAGAGGGAAAAGGGGAAAAAGAGGGTTTAGCTGCGGAGAGGTAAAGGGGGGATGGCAGAGGGAGTAGAGGGGGAAGAGGAGCTCAGTCTGGGAACGCCTCTTGGAGGAGGTGATTTTTAAGTAAGGTTTTGAAGAGGGAAAGAGAATCAGTTTGGCGGAGGTGAGGAGGGAGGGCGTTCCAGGACCGCGGGAGGACGTGACCCAGGGGTCGACGGCGGGATAGGCGAGACCGAGGGACGGCGAGGAGGTGGGCGGCAGAGGAGCGGAGCGTGCGGGGTGGGCGGTAGAAAGAGAGAAGGGAGGAGAGGTAGGAAGGGGCAAGGTGATGGAGAGCCTTGAAGCCTAGAGTGAGGAGTTTTTGTTTGGAGCGGAGGTCGATAGGCAACCACTGGAGTTGTTTAAGAAGGGGAGTGACATGCCCAGATCGTTTCTGCAGGAAGATGAGCCGGGCAGCGGTGAAGAATAGACCGGAGCGGGGCGAGAGAGGAGGAAGGGAGGTCAGAGAGAAGGCTGACACAGTAGTCTAGCCGGGATATAACGAGAGCCCGTAATAGTAAGGTAGCCGTTTGGGTGGAGAGGAAAGGGCGGATCTTGGCGATATTGTAGAGGTGAAACCGGCAGGTCTTGGTAACGGATAGGATGTGTGGGGTGAACGAGAGGGACGAGTCAAGGATGACACCGAGATTGCGGGCCTGCGGGACGGGAAGGATGGTCGTGCCATCCACGGTGACGGAGAAGTCTGGGAGCGGACCGGGCTTGGGAGGGAAGATGAGGAGCTCAGTCTTGCTCATGTTGAGTTTTAGGTGGCGGGCCGACATCCAGGTGGAGACGTCCCGGAGGCAGGAGGAGATGCGAGCCTGAAGGGAGGGGGAGAGGACAGGGGCGGAGATGTAGATCTGCGTGTCATCTGCGTAGAGATGGTAGTCAAAGCCGTGAGAGCGGATGAGTTCACCGAGGGAGTGAGTGTAAATGGAGAACAGAAGAGGGCCAAGAACTGACCCTTGAGGAACTCCAACAGTTAAAGGATGGGAGGGGGAGGAGGCTCCAGCGTAGGAGACCGAGAATGATCGGCCAGAGAGGTAAGAGGAGAACCAGGAGAGGACAGAGTCCGTGAAGCCAAGGTGAGATAAGGTATGGAGGAGGAGGGGATGGTCGACAGTGTCAAAGGCAGCAGAGAGGTCAAGGAGGATCAGAATGGAGTAGGAGCCATTGGATTTGGCAAGAAGGAGGTCATGGGTGACCTTAGAGAGAGCAGTCTCGGTAGAATGGAGGGGACGGAAGCCAGATTGGAGGGGGTCTAGGAGAGAATGGGAGTTAAGGAATTCTAGGCATCGATTGTAGACGACTCGTTCTAAGATTTTGGAAAGGAAGGGTAGTAGGGAGATAGGACGATAACTGGAGGGGGAAGTGGGGTCAACATATAGGTCACCCCTTTGCCAACTCCATATCCTCCACATATTTTAGTTATTATTTTTCCCTGCAAAGATTCCTATTTGAAAGTGCATCTAGTTCCTTAGTCACTTAGTAAATAATAATAGTAACATAAACAGCAATAAAAATAACAATAAATAATAATCATTAAAATAGCAAATATAAAAACCAGTTTGTATTTCTCTGAATAAAAGGGTACAATAAAGGTTTCCTATGCTGTTCAAAAGAAAGGTTTCTGGTTCTTTCCACTGCTGGTTAGCTCAGTGACTAACAGAGAGATCATGGGGGAGGGAAGTGGAGAAGTCCACAGACTTGATCTCCTAACAGGAAAGGGGGGAAAATAATAATAATAATTGTGGTATTTGTTAGTTGATTACTATGTGCCAGGCACTGTACTAAGCACTAGGAGGAAAAAAACAAATCAGGTTGTGCACAGTCCCAGTCCCACATGAGCCTCACAGTCTTAATCCCCATTTTACAGATGAGATAACTGAGGCCCAGGGAAGTGAAATGACTTGCCCAAGGCCACACAGCAGACAAGTGGCAGAGCGGGGATTAGAACCCACGACCCTCTGACTCCAAGGACCATGCTCTATTCACTATGCCATACCACTTCCATTGGGGCTCTGGTCTGATGGATGAGTGTCATGGTGGGCCATCCTGACTCTGGGCCAGGAGGATGGGCTCCAGGGGGAATACCAGCAGTCCAAATTATCCAGCTTGGGATTCCTGGAGCCCAGTCCACACTCCCCACTCAGAGTATCCTGGGAGTTAGAGGAAATTGGATATAAAGTTTGAGAAAATGGCATGTCTTAGTTGAAAGACCATGGCCCTGAGAGTTAGAGGATCACTGTTCTTATCCTGGATCAGCCATTTGTCTACTGTGTGACCTTGGGTGAATCACTTAACTTCTTGATACTTCTGTTCCCTCATCTGCAAAATGGGGATTCAATGCCTATTCTACTTCCTATTTAGACTGTGAACCCCATGTGGGGCCTGATTGTCTTGTATCTCCCCTAGCATCTGGTACAGTCCTAGGCGCATAATGATCCTGAAGTATTTACGTACACATCCATGATCTATTTATATATATTTAATGTCTGTTGCTACCTGATATTGAGGGTGGTGGGGCCACCAAACTGAGCTATGCTGGGTGCATTGTTGGCCAGAGCCTAGGATACCGGCTGGGAGTATGCCCTCAGTGGATGGGGGAAGAGTTGGGTGTTTCAGTGTTCCTGGGTTGTGGGTGATCAACGTCAGTGGACAATGCCAGGTCTTGAATGTGGGCAGGAATGAGGACAAATGTGTGCACCATGCCAAGAACTCATCCTGCCATGGTGGTGGAGAGGGTGAAACAGGGATGCCCTGAGGCCAAGATGTGGGTGGGAGGAATGATGGGAATGCTTGTGCTGCCATAGAGCTGCTGTCCCCCTCTCTTTGGAGATCGAAGTCCTGGTTCACTCTCTTCTCCACGCTTCACTCTCTTCTCCCCAACCTTTTGCATTGTGGAGTCAAGTAGTGGGTGGAGCTCGGCCCAGCCCTTTCCCGCTGCCTCTTTCCCTTCTGCTCCTCAGCACTCAGCTCCACTGTGGTAGGCACCCAAGCTCTGCCCCACCCACCGTCTAGAGTCCCATGGGGTTCTGATCCTAGTGACTCGCCTTTGCCCAGCACTCAGGCCCTGGTCTCTGGCCATGTGGTAGAGGGAACCCAAGATGGTGGGTCTCAGCATGCCCTGCCATGTGGAGCAAATGATGGTGGAAACTACCACTGATTGACTGAGACAACTGATTGACAGCCCAGAAACCAGTGGAAGGACATGGAGAAATTGCACCCGCATGACTATCTAGGGAAGGGATTAGGTCAATGAGCAAAAGCTATAAAAGGTGGGCAACATGTGCTGAGGGCCTGGATCAGTGGACAAGTGGTGGGACCTCCCTTGTGGGTATGGGAATAAAGGTGCTTCGACTGGAATGAGCTTCTCCTCAGGTGTTTTATGCTACACTCCTCTGGAGAGTGGTAATAAAAAAATATTTTATGTGGTAAGCACTAACTGTGTGCCAAGCAATGTACTAAATGTTGGGGTTGATTCAAGATAATCAGGATCCATATGGAGCTCACAGTCTAAATAGGAGGGAGAACAGGTTTGAATCCCCATTTTACACTTGAGGAAACTGAGGCACAAAGAGGTTAAGTGACTTGCCCAAGACCAAACAACAGACAAGTAACAGAGCTGGGATTAGAACCCAGGTAACTAAATTCCCAGGCCCATGCGCTTTGCATGAGGCACACTGCTTCAAGTGTAACATAAGTTCAGTGTGGGTATGGGTTGTCTCTCTTTATTGATGAATTGTACTTTCCAAGCGCTTAGTACAGTGCTCTGCACACAATAGGTGCTCAGAAAATACAATTGAATGAATGAATCTGTCTCCCCATCAAGAGTCTGAGCTCCTTGTGGGAAGGGAATGTGTCTACCAACTGTGTTGTACTCTCCCATGCACATAGTACAGTGCTCAATAAATACCATTGATTGATTGACTTAACAAATAGCTCTTCCCCTTTATCTTCTTCTTCTTCCCCTTCCTTTCCCGCTCCTCCCCTTTTCCTCTTCCTTCTCTCCCTTCTCCTTCTCATTCTCCTCCTCCTTTTCCTTCTCCTTCTTCCCCTTCTCTCTCTCCTTCTCCTCCTTCTTGTCCTCCTTCTCCTCCTTCTTGTCCTCCTTCTCCTCCTGCTCCCCCTCCCCTCTTCCTTCTTTTTCATCTCTCCTTTTGAAAAGTCAGCACTGGAGGGAGATGATCACTGCCCTGACCTCACACCAATGGCTTGTTGGGAACTGTGCAGGGGAGAGAAGGGATGGAGAAGGGAGAGGAGGCTTTCAGGATCTTCAACAGGGAGTCAGCTGCCTTGTCACCATAGGATCTCTCTATAGGGGTGGGTGGGGAAACACCTGGGGCCCAAGGGGAGCATTCTGCCCATAGCCCTTCCCTTGCCCAGATGAACTGAGGCAAAGAGAGACCCCATCATGGGTGACCTATAGATTATAAGCTTGTTGTGGGCAAGCAATGTGTCTGTCATATTGTTATACTGTACTCTCCCAAGCACTTAGTATGGTGCTCTGCACATAGTAAGACTTCAATAAATATGACTGACTGTTTGATATAAGGAGATCATTCAATCATTCCATTCATTCAATCATATTTATCAAACACCTACTATGTTCCGAGCACTATACTAAGAGCTTGGGAGAGAATAACAGACACATTCCCTGTCCACAGTGAACTTTCAGTCTAGAGGGAGTTTACAGTCACAGGCCTGATCCCAGAGGATGCCTCCAAGGATTCTTAACCCTGCTCCACTTGCCTCAGAGCCATGAAGGTCTCCTCCCAGGTCTAGATGAACTCTGACCCCACATCAATCATGGAACCTGGTAGCAGAAGCTGCATTGGAAGGAGGCTTGATGCTAAAATTACATTTAAAAACACATAAAAACATATGGTACACATATTGGGTGCAGACACAAGATGGTCAGTTATTGGAGTGCCCAATATAAAACGTGACAAATGCCCACCCTACCTCCCTGACCCATTCCGTGACCCCCTGACTCCCACTGCAGTGGGGCTGGTAGCCACAACAAAGAAATGTGTCCCACAAACACAAAGCCCAGTACTATATAGTGCTAGCTTCTGTGCAGCTAATTCCTCCACAGATTGGATTGTGGGAACTTTAATGCAGCAGGTTGTGGGCAGGGCAAACCGTAACGCCCGATAAAATCTCATTGAGCTTTGTTCATAACTTTCTAGTTTGGGATATACATGTGAAGCCCCTTGACCAGCTGTTCTTCCCAAGAGCAGTAAAGGGCTTTTGATTTGATTTGGTTTATTTGTTTTTCGAAGCCAGTGGGCCTAGCCATAAAGTGGAGGGGCAGGAGAGAGTTCTAGTTAAATCTCCAGGGATCAAAATTAATGTACAGTACATGGCAATATAGCACCGTTCAGGATTGCCAAAGGTTCCTATTGGATTTTGGATTCAAACTGACAAAAAAAAAATTCAAATGCATTTTGAAGGTATGTGAGGAAATTACATTAAAAATAAACCCAAAGAAATAAAATGTCCTTAGCTCATGAAGCTCTGGATAAGCTGTTAAAGAAAAAGCAATAAAAGAATCATTGACTCTCCTCTGTTCAAAGAAACTTGTCACCCAAGTTCTTATCCAAAATTGGGAGATTTAGATATGCAATCCATCAATCAATAATTTTTACTGAACACTTACTCTATGCAGAGCACTGAATTCAGTGCTTGGGTGAGTACAATAGAATTAGTAGACATGATACTCAATGGGCTTACAATCTACTCTTCTGCTTTTGCCTTAAGGTATTATTAGTTGCTGTTTTTGAAGTATTAAGGCAGAATTCATTATTCATTATCATAGTTTCTTCTTTAGAATAAAGATATAACTTTGTTAGGGAAAGAGACTTCTAAGGAATAAAGACATAAAAGGTGCAGGGGAGTAAGTTAAAAAGAAAAATGGCCCAAATAAATATGGCATATATAGCTCTTGGCATTCTCCTTGACTCTATGATACGTGATTATTTCCTATGTCCTTTTTTGTTATTTATTAGTAAAATAGGTATGTATTTATCCTCTGCTGATACAGTGGTAGAATATAAATTTATTTTCCCAAGTACCATCCATTTTATGCTTAGTCTGAAGAAGAGGAGCATCTGACAAAAATAATTGCAAGTCACAATGTTATTTAGAGTAATGGATAACTGTGAAAATGGAAAAGTCAAGAAAGTGAAGTTAAAAGGAAAATAAAGGAAGTGATCACTGAGAAACTATTATTAGTACAATTCAATTAGAAAGATCCTCAGCAACAGAGTTCTAAAACTGAAAGTCATATCAACATATTGCATTTCCTCTGCCGGAAATAGATTTGGGGCTAGATTACTGTCTTTAGTACAAGGATAACTGGCTTGAAGATGGTGCTTTGATCTTTTTTGTCTCCTGGGATTGTATTTGTGCACACATTACCCCCATGAGAAGTAGAATAAGAGAGAATAGAATGAGAGAGAAAGTACTGTTATGAAGTTTGAATTTTATACTTGTGAGATTTTATAATTGTGTGTGGGTGTGGCCAATGAAGCCAATATGTAACTAACAATTTTTTGTCATCAATGTCTCTAGTGATGTCCCCTCCTGCTTTGTAGCTTCTGTACCCCAAAGTACCTAGCCCTGTTTTCATTCCTTCTCCTGGTGTCACAAGCATCCTAAAGCCTCTGTTCCAAGACAAGTTATCCAATTTCTGATTTTTGTACAGCATCATTTCCATAACTACATCATGATGTGGAATCATTTGAGAGTTTGCTTTATAACATTTCTAAAGCTTATCTTCTGTGTGTCCCCTCTTAGATTAACTGAGTTTTTTTTATATGAATACTAACACACACACACAGAGTACAAACAGACTTATGCAACCATTTGCATTTAAGAACTGAAAGTACAGCTTTCAAATTTTCATCATCTCATCATCATCATCCAAAAGTCAATCAATGGTATTTATCAAGTGCTTAACTATTTGCAGAGAACTACTACACGCTTGACCTGTTTATTAGTTTTAATGTGTATATATCTATAATTCTGTTTATGTTGATGCTATCGATGCCTGTTTACTTTTTTGATGTCTGTCTCTCCCCTTCTAGACTGTGAGCCTGTTGGGGGTGGAGATTGTCTCTGTTGCTGAATTGTACTTTCCAAGGGCTTAGTACAGTGCTCTGCACACAGTAAGTGCTCAATAAATATTGAATGAATGAATGAATGATTACTCATGATTCTTCATCATTATCATCATAATCAGTGATATTTATTGACCACAGCTGAATTAAGTACTTCTGAGAGCACACCAAAAATAAGACCCCGAATTCCTTCCCTCTTTCAAGTCCAATGGAGGAGACTTTTGCCTTGTCTTACTCTGTTGAGTTGTCTCTAACCCATAACGTTACCATATACACATCTTTTCCAGAACGCCCCACCTCCATCTGCAATTGTTCTGATAGTGTATCCTCAGAGTTTTCTTGGTAAAAATATAGAAGTGGTTTGCCATTGCCTCCTTCCACACTGTAAACTTGAGTCTCTGCCTTCGACTCTCTCCCATGCTGCTGCTGCCCAGAGCAGATGAGTTTTGACTTGTAGCAGATTGTGTCCCACTCGCTAGCCACTGCCCAAACTAGGAATGGAATGGATTTGCCTCTTCTTGACTGTCCCTCCCTTAGGTGAGACTGGTAGGGTACTGGAAACGCTAATCAATTGGCAGAGCTGGGATTAGAACCCAGGTCCTTCTGACTCCCAGTCTCTTGCTCTTTCCGCTAAGGCATATGCACAAGTACTGAGAATGGATATAACTAATAAAAAATAAGGGTGGCTGTAGGGTTAATCTGACTTTGGAAGATGAGAAAGGGTGAAGATTGGAAAGTCGTGACCTTGTATATTTGAAGGGGAGGGGGAGAGAGAGTTCCATGCAGTGACAATGGTGTGCATGAGGGATGTGACGACTTCTTCCACCAACCCCCACACTCACAAACGCTTAATACAGTGCTCTGCACACAGTAAGTGCTCAATAAATACGATTGAATGAAAAGGGAGGAGGAAGTCAGGAAAGTCACTCCTTGAGGTATAAGCCAAGCCAATCAGGGAGAAGGATTGGTCAGGAAGTAGAGGCACAGTTTAGAAAGAAGGTGAACCTTGGCCATCTTGAAGTGAGGGGAAATGAGCTGGTGTGCCTAGGAGAGCAGCAGCTGGGGAGCAGGACCAGGGAGGGATCGAGAGCATCCCTGGAGGTTCAGATTCCAGCAGCCAGTACTCCAGAGGATTGAGGCTCCTGCCCCTGAATGGGAGAACATGAGCTCAGGGACACCTACAAGGAAATACTAAAGGTTCTGAAAGAGAAACAGAACTTTTCTTGTCTGGTGCTGTCAAGTTATCGCTGACCCATAGTGGCTCCACAGAGTTTATTGGTACAAATATGGAAGTGGCTTACCATATCCTCCTTCCATGCAGTAAACTTGAGTCTCTGCCCTTGACTTTCTCCCATGTCGCTGCTGCCCAGCACAGGTGAGTTTTGACTTGGGCAGATTGCCTTCCACTCGGTAGTCACTGCCCAAGCTAGGAATGGAATGGGTAGACCAATGCTTGACTCTATCACCCATAGCCAAGACTGATAGAGTTCTGGAAACTCCAGGTGCAATCTTGAGAGGGGTGAAACGGTACTAGATCCCAGGAACGGCAATTTAACTGCAAACCCGTCCATAGACTGTAAGCTCCTTGAGGGCAGTGTTATATCTACCAACTATGTTGCACTCTCAAATTCTTAGTCCAGGGCTCTGCATACAACAGTTGATTAATTGAGCAGAGATGGGAGTCTTAACCCAGGACATTGATCACTTGACCAGCCCTCAATCTGTGTTCTCCACTTAAACTGTATACTCTCTCTGGGAAGTATCCATGTAATCTGACCAAACTCTGTACCCAATAGCCCTTTAATAATAACAATGGTAGCATTTCTTAAGCATTTCCTATGTGCCATATTATGCTGAATACTATACTAAGTACTAGTATTTGTACTCTGTGCTAAGCACTGTGGTGGATACAAGATTATCCAGCTGGACACAGCCTCCATTCCAAATGGTGTTCACAGCCTAAAGCTTGTTGTTGACTGCCTAACTCATCATCAGCCTCATAGCTATTGCTACCAAATTGAAATGGGTGTGTTTAGGTGATCTCAGGATGGTGCTAGCATCCAGTCCGTTTAAATGCAATTTTGTTGCTTTCCCAGAAATAAGAACACCGTGTCATGAACCTTGGACCAGGGTAATTTTAATTTCCTGTTTGTGGCTGACTCAGGCAACTCTAACCTTGAAGCAGAGTCTGGAGCAATAGAAAGGCTCTTAGTCTGAAATCAGATTAGATTTTACAACTGCCCCAAAACATTTTTTTTCTTTTTGGTTTTAATAACATGGTCGCTGCAGAAAGATCAGCTCCAAAGGCACATTGAGTTTCCTGAATCTTTTGTACATTTCTTTTGATTTCATTTTCCAGCTGGGTGGACTGAAGCAGTCAGAGTTTATTATTATTATGTACACTACCTCGTTATCTTAACATGAATTAGTGGCAAGATCAGAGTTTGGAATATTTGAAAAAAATTAAAAACAAAACAAATTCCTTCATATAACTGTTTTAGATGTCCTCACTTCTTTATTGTCCATCTCAGGGTCTATTTTTATATGCCACTTCCCCCAGTATCCACAACAAAACACACACCATTTGCTTCCACACAGTTATCCCAGTGCTCTCTGCTCAGAGAAGCTGATCTAGACAAATATAAATATACATATATAGATATATATCTCCTAGATACACCCACACACACACCCACACACGATAGAGACACTTGGATAAGGAACCACACATGAAAGTAGACATATACCTGAAAACACTTCCACAGATTCAGAAATGTGCACATGCACCTGAAATACTGTGTGAAGTTCTGATCATTGCATCTTAGGAAATGCAAAAGAGTTAGGGGGACTACTGAAAAGGGGAAACAATATGATCAATAGAAATGACAAACATTGTTAGAAGAATAGACCGAAAGGATGAAGACTCTTTAGTCTGGAAAGAAGCAATCTAAGAGGAAACGTTGAAGTTGATGAAATCCTGAAGAATGGAGACAGAGTGGACATGGGAATTGTTCACCAAATCCCACACTACCAGAATGAGGGAGACACCCACTGCAGCTTTAAGGAAGCACTTCACATAGCAAGTGGTAAACACATGGATTTTGTTTCCATAGAAAAATGTTCTGCAGACCATATCAAGGAGTTCAAGTGGGAAATGGTTAAATTCATGGTTGAATGGTCCATGGTGATTAGTCAAAAGAAAGCTATTGATGCAGAGGTAAAATTTGCCCCACAGACATCATTCCTGGTGGATGTAGATAAACCAACTAATATTTCTAACTATTCCCTCTAGTAACCCAACTATCCCTCTGATCACCAATTATAAACAATTTGCTTGGGATTGTGTCCAAACCCCCACCTTAAATCTCATGGTATTTTTGGCTGACTAACCTCCCAAGGGAAAAAATTTCATGTTTGTGATCAATTGAGAGAAAAAGGGATTTCCTGGTTTCCCGGAGCCTGGATCAGTAGTGGATAAATATGACCCCTGAAATAATAACTTGGGCACTTGACTGTCCTGCATAATGATTTCTGGCAGGAGAGTCATAAAAAGGAAAACTTTTATTTATTTTGCTTCTTGGGTACCACAACTCAGAAGGAGCTGCCTCTCCTGATTGCTGCACGCTAAACTAGTCTGTCTTTTGTACTTATTTCCCAGCAACCCACAGGTGTCAAAGTCCCCTGACACAACAGGCCTGGAAACCTCATACGAAAATCAGACTAGGACAATCCCCAGGATTCCTGAGGTCAGTTTGCACCCACAGCCTTCTTCAGAAGTCTCTGCTCCAGAGAAACATATTCCACTGAAACTGGCTTGGAATAAAGGAATTCTTTTTGGCTAAGTAGAGATGCTACAAAACTCCACTGATAAAACTGAGTCACATATACTCCACCTCTGCTGTAATAACTGAGCTCTCTTCCTCCTCTTCCTCTCCCTCTTTCTCTTTCCCTCTTTCTACTCCTTCTCCTCCTCCTTCCCGTCCCCCTCAGAAAATGAAAAGCAAAGATAATCCAGAAGGGGGAAGGCAACATAAGGCCCAACTGGATGCCTCACTTAGGAATGGAAATGAACCCTTTCCACTAAGGAATGGAAAGAGTTCATTTCCATTCCTTTTTATAGGTCAGCTCCCAGTCACACCAAACTTCCCACATTCCCCCAGCACAGCACAGTATCAGAAGCTTCCCTTGGAGCTATGTCAGATGAGGGGAGGAGGGGGTTTAAATATTGCAGACAGCAAAAGCCCAACAGTCATGAGGGGGAAAAGATATGCTCATGTCAAAATTGAATACATAGGAAACTGAAAAATGACATTTGCACTGGAAGATCGTGGTGCCTGATCCAGTTAGGATGAATTCTTTTAAGTTAAGTAGTGCTCAACATTACTCAATTTGGAAACAGATAAAACAGCCTGTGAGGGACAGTATCTCTGCCGCTTAATGTTTTATATGATAAGATTTTTTCCCCTGTCAGGCTGTGAAGAGTTTCACCAATCCTCTCAGCTTCCCCTGCCTGAATTGTATACTCTCTCTCTCTCTCTTACTCTCTCCTTTTTTTCTTTCCCTCTTTCTTTCTCCTTCTTCACTCTTGGGTCCATGTGGATATATGTTAAAAAAACACACACCTCATTTCCTCTGTGCCTAGTCTGCCTTCTAAAGCTGAGGGAGGAAATCTGAAGTGATAGGTTTGCATTCACCCCAGACTATCTTTTTCACAGTTCCCTGGAAGAGTCGTTAGGAGGCTGGGCCTTGTGGCACTCCCTTGAGGTAACAGCACAAGTAAAGTGACACACTGACAAGGTCAGTCCTTTAGCCCGCTGATGTTAGGTACAATTTAGCATCACCACAGACTCTTCAGACAGCTCTGAAGTTGTTTCCTTCCCTATTTCTCCTTCCTGTATGCTCTCTCCATTTTCTGGTAAGTCACACCTATACTAACTCACTTTAGGGAGAGCCTTCTCCTAATCAAAATGATTCACCCCTACCAAAAAAGGGGGAAAGTATATATTATTTCATATGCATATTATCTATATTATACCTATTAAATACATATAAATATACTTTATATAATAATAGTAATGATCATAACTATTGTAATATTTGTTAAACACTTTGTTCCCAATGTTGTATCAAGCACTGGGGTAGATACAAGATAATCAGATCAGACACAGACCCTAATTCATGTGGGGGCTTACAATCTAAGCAGGGGGAAGATAACATATTAGATCCCCATTTTTATAAAGAAACTGGGGTAGAGAGAAGTTAAGTGATGTGCCCAAGGTCACACACATGCATGCATCAGGATATAAGTGAATACAAGCAAAGGAATGTGAAGAGTTGATGCAGTTGTTTGGCTAATGGAACAGAAGATATTCTTTCAAATTGAATGACTCATACCTAATTTTTATGTTGAGAGAATTAATGCAAAGCAACCTTCATCCTTCTTTCCATTAGCCCAAGTAGATGATAGGTCTCTCCACTTGGAACGAGGTGTCCTCACCTTCAAGGATTCTGGATACACTGTCGACCATCCCCTCCTCCTCCATACCTTATCTCACCTTGGCTTCACGGACTCTGTCCTCTCCTGGTTCTCCTCTTACCTCTCTGGCCGATCATTCTCGGTCTCCTACGCTGGAGCCTCCTCCCCCTCCCATCCTTTAACTGTTGGAGTTCCTCAAGGGTCAGTTCTTGGCCCTCTTCTGTTCTCCATTTACACTCACTCCCTCGGTGAACTCATCCGCTCTCACGGCTTTGACTACCATCTCTACGCAGATGACACGCAGATCTACATCTCCGCCCCTGTCCTCTCCCCCTCCCTTCAGGCTCGCATCTCCTCCTGCCTCCGGGACGTCTCCACCTGGATGTCGGCCCGCCACCTAAAACTCAACATGAGCAAGACTGAGCTCCTCATCTTCCCTCCCAAACCCGGTCCGCTCCCAGACTTCTCTATCACCATGGATGGCACGACCATCCTTCCCGTCCCGCAGGCCCGCAATCTCGGTGTCATCCTTGACTCGTCCCTCTCGTTCACCCCACACATCCTATCCATTACCAAGACCTGCCGGTTTCACCTCTACAATATCGCCAAGATTTGCCCTTTCCTCTCCACCCAAACGGCTACCTTACTATTACGGGCTCTCGTTATATCCCGGCTAGACTACTGTGTCAGCCTTCTCTCTGACCTCCCTTCCTCCTCTCTCGCCCCGCTCCGGTCTATTCTTCACTCCGCTGCCCGGCTCATCTTCCTGCAGAAACGATCTGGGCATGTCACTCCCCTTCTTAAACAACTCCAGTGGTTGCCTATCGACCTCCGCTCCAAACAAAAACTCCTCACTCTAGGCTTCTAGGCTCTCCATCACCTTGCCCCTTCCTACCTCTCCTCCCTTCTCTCTTTCTACCGCCCACCCCGCACGCTCCGCTCCTCTGCCGCCCACCTCCTCACCATCCCTCGGTCTCGCCTATCCCGCCGTCGACCCCTGGGTCACGTCCTCCCACGGTTCTGGAACGCCCTCCCTCCTCACCTCCGCCAAACTGATTCTCTTTCCCTCTTCAAAACCTTACTTAAAAATCACCTCCTCCAAGAGGCGTTCCCAGACTGAGCTCCTCTTCCCCCTCTACTCCCTCTGCCATCCCCCCTTTACCTCTCCGCAGCTAAAGCCTCATTTTCCCCTTTTCCCTCTGCTCCTCCACCTCTCCCTTCCCATCCCCACAGCACTGTACTCGTCCGCTCAACTGTATATATTTTCGTTACCCTATTTATTTTGTTAATGAATTGTACATCGCCTTGATTCTATTTAGTTGCCATTGTTTTTACGAGATGTTCTTCCTCTTGACGCTGTTTAGTGCCATTGTTCTCGTCTGTCCGTCTCCCCCGATTAGACTGTAAGCCCGTCAAACGGCAGGGACTGTCTCTATCTGTTGCCGACTTGTTCATCCCAAGTGCTTAGTACAGTGCTCTGCACATAGTAAGCGCTCAATAAATACTATTGAATGAATGAATGAATGAGAAGCGCTACTCTGTGGATGGGGATAAACTGCAGGCAGATCTCCTAACTCCAAGTGGATAGAGAAGTGGTGGATGAGTTCCAAGCATGAACCAGTACAAGTGACTTTACTCACTTTACTCTGTGACGGTTTACTAGTTACACTTTACTTAAGTGACTTTACTCCAAGCACTCAGTAGAGCACTGTACACTCAATAGGTGCTCAATAAATATCACAGCTACCACTATTGAGGTAGATTTCTGAGCCAGTCTGGACTGGTCTGTGAAACATGATTTGAGAAAGAGATCTTGTAGTCATTAGCAAATGGTGCTCCCAAGTCTTGGTTCAGTGTGTGGAGAAAGACACAAAAATCAGTGGAATGATGGGCATCATCTAAATGGGAATAGAAAAGCAAAACTCATTCTGCAATGGTTTGGTCACATCTGGAATTCTTCTAAGTATATTCTGGTTTCTGTGTCTTAGTAAAGATGACTCTTAAACTGGAGAAAATACAGGACAGTGGGGCCAAGGCCACTAGGGATATGGAACAACTTCCATAGCAGAAAAGAAAGAAAAGATTAGAACTTTGTTAGTAAGAATGGATAGATGCAAGTTGAGAGGAAACACAGGCTTGAGCTAAACAAAATCATGCAAGATGTGGACAGGGAGAGCATTAAATTGTTGTTCACCAAATCCCACATTTCTAGGATACCCAAGACACCCAGTGAGGCTTGGAGGTGTAGCTTCAAAACAAACAAAAGAAAGCATTTCTTCACATAGTAGATTATAGAACAGTTGGCATATGGGGAGAGATGGAGAAGTTAGGAATTCATGTAAGATAGGTACAAGGTGGATAATTAACAGGAAATATTAAGTGGTCCATTGCTACCATATTCATTCATTCGTTCATTCAATAGTATTTATTGAGCGTTTACTATGTGCAGAGCACTGTACTAAGCGCTTGGAATGTACAAATCAGTAACAGATAAAGACAGTCTCTTCCCTTTGACGGGCTTGCAGTCTAATCAGGGGAGACAGACAAGAACAATGGCAATAAATAAAATCAAGGGGAAGAATATCTCATTAAAACAATAGCAAATAAATAGAATCAGGGTGATGTACATCTCATTAACAAAATAAATAGGTTAATGAAGATATATACAGTTGAGTGGACACGTACAGTGCTGAGGGGATGGGATGGGAGAGGGGGAGGAGCAGAGGGAAAGGGGGGAGAAGAGGGTTTAGCTGTGGAGAGGTGAAGGGGGGTAGAGGGAGCAGAGGGAAAAGGGGAGCTCAGTCTGGGAAGGCCTCTTGGAGGAGGTGAGCTTTAACTAGGGTTTTGAAGAGGGGAAGAGAATTAGTTTGGCGGAGGTGAGGAGGGAGGGCATTCCAGGACCGCGGGAGGACGTGGCCCAGGGGTCGTCGGCGGGATAGGCGAGAACGGGGGACGGTAAGGAGGTGGGCGGCTGAGGACCGGATCGTGCGGGGTGGGCAGTAGAAAGAAAGAAGGGAGGAGAGGTAGGAAGGGGCAAGGTGATGGAGAGCCTTGAAGCCTAGAGTGAGAAGTTTTTGTTTTGTGCAGAGATTGATAGGCAACCACTGGAGGTTTTTACGAAGAGGAGTGACATGCCCAGATCGTTTCTGCAGGAAGATGAGCCAGGCAGCGGAGTGAAGAATAGACTGGAGAGGGGAGAGAGGAGGAAGGGAGATCAGAGAGAAGGCTGACACAGTAGTCTAGCCGGAATATTACGAGAGTCTGTGCAGTAAGGTAGCCGTTTGGGTGGAGAGGAAAGGGTGGATCTTGGCGATATTGTAAAGGTGAGAGTGCAGATTTTGTTAACGGATTGGATGTGTAGGGTGAACGAGAGAGCCGAGTCAAAGATGACACCGAGGTTGCGGGCCTGAGAGATGGGAAGGATGGTTGTACCATCCACGGTGATAGGGAAGTCAGGGAGAGGACCGGGCTTGGAAGGGAAGATGAGGAGCTCAGTTTTGGTCATGTTGAGTTTTAGGTGGCGGGCAGACATCCAGGTAGAGATGTCCTGGAGGCACGAGGAGATATGAGCCTGAAGGGATGGGAAGAGGACAGGGGCAGAGATGTAGATCTGTGTGTCATCTGCATAGAGGTGATAGTTGAAGCCGTGAGAGCGGATTAGTTCACTGAGGGAGTGAGTGTAGATGGAGAATAGAAGAGGGCCAAATGTCAAGACTACCATCAATCAAAGCATCCTGTTGCCCGTGTTTGCATATATTTCTCATCTTTTATTAGCCCAACACCCAACTGAGACATTTGAAACTGTTTTCCAGGACACATTGGCTCATTTCCTGGTGATTTTACTTGTCTTTGCCATGCCACACATCAGCCCCTTTACTGCAACTGAAAGCCATTTTTGCTTTAGCAAATGCATTGTTTCTATATTTTGCATCTGAAAAAAAAATCAGGAGAGGAATTGTGTGAGTGAGAGAGGTATTGCAAGGAAAGTGGAAGAGGCTTGCTCTCAAATTGGCTTGGCTTAAATTGGAAGCCAGGTGTGAGCTGCTGAAAAAAAACCCTTCTGGAAAAAGGTTATTCTTTAATAATGAAATCTTTATTGAAAATATTTTGAACAACATGCACACATAAAACTCCTGCATCTCTCTGGATTTACTAATGAAATCTTCTTCCTCTCCTTGACTAGACATAAGTGATTGCACACAGTGGACTAAGTGCTGTTTCAGTTAGAAAAATGTTGGAGTCTCTGCCCTCGATGTAATATTATTTAACCTCTGTTTATATTTTTCTGACTTTCCAAATCCCATCCACTCACTTTAATTCATTTAACCAACCATGATTTTCATCTGGCTTTTGTTTCTATAGGAAAACATAGGACTGGTGATGTGGTTTCCTTTGTGAATGGTAGCTCTGCTTTGTTCCTAAATGGGGCTTGGGAAATGGCCAGAAGCTAAGGAAGGAGACGTAAGGGCCCATCCCTTAGTGGAAAGATTAGCTAACAAACCCTAGCCACCACCACATGGCTGTTCAAAGTTATATCTCTGGTCTGGGACTACTGTCTTACAGAATTTGGAATGGAATTAACATAGGAGCAGCTGGGGTGACTGCCACTGAAACTTGAAGGGGAGATATTTTACATGAGAGAGCCTCACCTGCAAGCCTTGGGAAAACCCTTTTCTCCACTGACATAGTTTCTGGCACGCATTGAGAAACAGGCGCTTCAAGCTCTTCTTTCAACCAGCTCTACTTTCACCAAAAGTAAGGACAAAAATGAAGGTGATTGATCAGAACCCTTTCTTCAGCCCTTTTTCTGTGATGGTTAAATAATGTTTCTGCCTTTGAGTTGAGTCTTCCTAATGACTCCCATATGCAATATCTCTCTATATATCTTCCCAGGATACTTGCACATCAGAGAGGGGCAAGACTTCAGTCACTCAATCAATTGTATTTATTATTAATAATGATACTAATAATTATGATGGTATTTGTTAAGCTCTTACTATGTACCAAGGAACTGTACTATGCGATGGGGTAGATACAAGATAATCAGGTTGGACACAGTTTATTGAGCCCTTCCTGTGTGCTGAGCACTGTACTAACCCTTGGAAGATCAAAATATAACATTGTAACAGATTTGGTAGACACATTCCCTGCCAAAAATGAACTGACAGTCTAGAGTGGGGAAAGACATCCATATATGAAAATAAATTAGGGATAGGTACATAAGTGCTGTGGGACTGAGAGAGGGGTAAATAAAGGAAGCAAACCAGAGCAATTTAAAAGGGAGTGAGTGAAGAGGAAATGAGGGCTTAGTTATTTAAGAAAGGCCTCTTGGAGATATCCCTTCAATAAAGTTATGAAGAGGGAGAGTGGTCCAAACCAGGGGCAGGATGTGGGCGAGAGCTTGATGGTAAGAGGGTGAGATCAAGGTACAGTGTGTAAGTTGGCAGAGCCCCACGTGGAACAACCTGATCACCTTGTATCCTCCTCAGCACTTAGAACAGTGCTTTGCACATAGGAAATGCTTAACAAATGCAATTATCATTATTATTATTATTATTAGAGGATAGATGTATGTGGGCTGGATTGTAGTAGGAGAGAATAGAGGTATGAGAGGGCAAGAAGATTAAGGGCTTTAAAACTGATGACTCACTGTTTGATGAGGAGGTGGGTGGTCAATGACTGGAAGTTCTTGAGGGGAAAATGTGGACTGAATGTTTTTGTAGAAAACTAGTCTGAGCAGCAGAGTGAAGTATAGACTGATCAGGGGTTTAGATGAGTGGAGGTGGCTGTCTCAAGGTAACACAGCACAGAGAAGGATCAAGACTAAGGTCTGCCACATCCCTTACCGCTAATGACCTGGCCACCTACCTTTTCAAGAAAATTGACATTATCGGGCATGATCTCCCTAAAATCTTCCCTCCCCCTCCCCAGTTCCTCTCCCCTCCCTCTCTTCTTCAACTCTCCCATTTTCCCAGGAGTATCTCTAGAGGAGATCTCCTGCCTTCTCTCAAAACGCATCCCTTCCACCTGTTCATCAGACCGTGCTCCTTCACACTTCATCAAAACCGTTACCCCCTTCTTCTTCCCTCCCTAATTGACATCTTCAACTGCTTGCTCTCCAGTGGCTTCTTTCCCACTGTTTTCAAACATGACTATGTCTCCTCTATCCTAAAAAAAAACCCCTCCCTTGCCCCCAAGGCTCCCTGCAGTTATCTCCCCATCTCCCTTATACCATTCCTCTCCAAAATCCTTGAGCAAGTTTTCTACACTTGCTGTATCAAGTTCCTATTCTCAAATTTCTTTCCTTGACACTCTCCAATCTGGCTTCCATCCCCTTCACTCCACAGAAACAACCTTTCAAAGGTCACAAATGATCTCCTCCTTGCCAAATCCAACAGCCTAATTCTCCTAATCCTAATCCTCCTCAACCTCTCAGATGCCTTTGATACTGACGACCATACCCTTCTGCATCAACCTTGCACTGGATTTGCACCCTTTATTCATTCATTCATTCATTCATTCATTCAATAGTATTTATTGAGCGCTTACTATATGCAGAGCAATGTACTAAGCACTTGGAATGTACAAATTGGTAACAGATAGAGACAGTCCCTGCCCTTTGATGGGCTTATGGTCTAATCGGGGGAGACAGACAGACAAGAACAATAGCAATAAATAGAATCAAGGCGATGAACATCTACCCTTTATTCACCTCTCCCTCAGCCCCTCAGCACCTGTTCTCCCACCTTTTTGGACAAGCCGCTCGACTACCACCTTTGACACTAATGTTGATATACACATACATTTGAATAGGTATATTTATCGGAAGGGTCAAGAGTGTTGGAATGTATGTATGCGGACACATAGGTGTGTATGTGTAATATATATATATATATAATATGCATTGTATATTTCAACACATATGTGTGTGTGTTTGGATAGGTAAAAACAAACATATATATATATATACATGTTTCATTTGTTCATTTTTTCATTTATATCTATATCCTTGCTCTTTAACATTTTGTATATTTACTTAGTTATGGGCTTTTGTCTCTACTATTGTATGCTCCTTATAAAATGTGGTTATTTTCTTTTACATATTCACAAATGCATATTCTAGGCATCTGTACTTAGACAATTAATAACTGTTGCCATTGTTGATGATAACGATGATGTGATGATAATGATGATAGTGGTGATGATGATGATGATAGCATTTCCTAGGTAAGGATCCAAACAGAGAGATCTGGGGTCATTTTCAAGCGGAACTTCCAGGGTTTAAGCCTGGGAGTTCTCATCCCCAGTGGTTGGCTCTCACCATATGGTGGCCTTCCTCTGACATACAGTGCTGACCAGTGGGCAGAAAGAGCAAACTCTGATAGCGGTTTCCCGGCAACCCAGCCTGCCTGTGCCCTGTTCATCTGGTCCCTGCTTCCCTCCATAGCTGATGAGAGCTGGTTAAGGAGATTGACGGTTCTCTTGAGTTGCCACGGGTCACTTTATGGTTGTTGTGGGCTTTGTTATCCCGCACCCTGCAGAGCAAAAGTGAAGAAGTTGCACGTACAGAAAACATTCTGTGCCTGGTATTTGTTCAGAATCATCCAAATGTAATTTGAGTGGCTCACTTCTAATCTAGTTTGGGCTATGATGATAACTGCTTCAATTTATACAATCAGAGCTCATTGCTGAGAGACTTTGCGTTCGTCTACATCAAAGGTAATTATTATTTTTATAGTTCAATTAGCAAACATTACATTTCTGTTTCCTTGCTAAGATGGTACCACCTAATTTAACAATAACACACTTATCCCAAAGCCATCGTTGGGGACATGATGTAATTGTAATAGGCTTTTTTTCTGGCCTGTAATGCAAGACCTATTGATTCTCTGTAACAATGATGCTTCCAATTTGTGTCTTTCAAAGTTCCAATCCTCTTTCTAAGCTTTAACCAAAAGGGCTATTTGCTAACCATACTTCATACCATGCCCTCATTATCCAGGTGTAAAATTCCGCATGCGGCTTTGGCCATGTTGACAAGAAAAGACAAGAAATGAAAGCAATTTGCTGCTTTTGTAACATTTCCTTCAACATTCTTGGAATCAGCCATAACTGATATTGCTGGGAAATAGTCATTGCATTTTTTTCAACAACCCCTTAAGATAGTCAGATTTGGATACAAACACCACCCTTTAAATTCCCTCAATTTTGTTTTTTGCTCCAGTTTAGGTAGTCTGTACTTACCCTACAGTTATCTGACAGACCAATATTATATTATTTTTGCCTTCACCTTTTGGGCTTCATTAAGTGTGTTCAGTAAGACATTTTTCCATGTTCCTTCAGAGTACATTGCTTTGATTATTCACAATTATATCACCAAATCATGCACCAACGCCTCATGTCCCATTAATTTATGACCAGCAATATTATCCCTAGCAGAAGCCTTTTGATAATTGTCACATGTGAGGGAAGGAGCTATGAGATATGGTCTCTTATGTATGTGTGGACCTTCTGAAGATGGGGATAAAATTTTTAACCCACTTCATGTTTTCTGGGCTCAAAATGCATTGTGCAGAAGGCTGTGAGTCAGAAGTTCGGATTCAAGAAAGAAACCCCTTTTGGTTCAGAAATAAGGAAAGAAAGCAACCCTAGCAATGTTAATGATAATATCCTGGTTCCTTGAAGGATGGATAAAGCAAAAAAGGAAGAAAAACTCAATGAATGTTTTTATTTTGGAAAATCAGGAAATTGAAAAGGGTGGTGTGACTTTATATCTAGTTGTCCTGTGCATCTGTGGGTGATAGAGCTGGGAGTGAGAACCTATCCACCTCTTTTGGGGCATGGCTGAAATGATCAGTGTATGAATAACATTTCATTTCACATCTTTACATGTCAGGGCTGTCCTTCACTGCATGGTGTGTTTGCCACAGAAAGAGAGTGTCCTGGAAGTCAGAGGAACTGGGAATCCCAGCTCCGTCATTTACCTGCTGCATGATCTTGAACCAATCATTCAACTTCTAAGTACCTGTTTCTTCACTGTAAAAAATGGGATTCAAAACAGTGCTCCCTCCTATTTAGACAGTGAGTCCCTTGTGGGACTGGGACTGTGTCTAATCTGATTATCTTGTATCTACTCTTACTGCTCCTCAGAAGAGAATAGCATAGAAAACACGTGAACAGCTGCTCATTCCAGTCCCTCTGCCTTTATTCTTACTTCCTCCCTGGAGGTGCCAGCACATGTCCACAGATACAGTAGCTGAATACATGTTGCCTGAAAATCTGGACTCATAACTTTTTGTCCATTTACTCATTCCCTCCCCAAGATATTCACACTGGCACAAGTCCTCCATGGCCTTCCATTGGTGGACTGTCAGTTCATCCACTCCACCAATCAGTGGTCATCTCCAACATCATCCGCCCCTCCTGGTGGGACATGTTGGGATCTGACATCTTGGATTCCCTGCTACCACATGGTCGGGGTCCAGGACATGAGCTCTGAGAGCAGGCGAAGTGCCAGGGTCAGACCCCCAGAGGACTCCAGGACAAAGTGGGCAGAGCCTGGGTGCCCACTGCCACAGGTCAGAGCATTTGGGAAAGAGACACCCAAGTAGAGCTGGGCTGAGCTCCATCCACTGTTAGACTCCAGAATGCAAAGGGTGGGGGAGATGGGAGTGAAGGGGGGCTGAAACCAGTGCTCCAATCTCCAAGGAGAGGGGGAAGAGGATGCCAGCTCCACGGTAGCCTGAGTTCTTCTCCTGGTGTGTGCACCCAGCCTGGATCCTGCCCCTGTCCCAGCCCAAGACAGTCTTCCCCCACAGCTAAGCTGTCTGTCCAGGGTTCTGTGGTGCCCCAGTGGATTGGGGAAGTATTGATGGATGGAAATTTAGGAGGCAGGGACCAGTGTCAATTCCATGGTTGAAGCAGCCTAGGATTCACCTCTCTGCCATGGAGCCTGAGTTCCATGGCAAGGGTAACATCTACCAAAGTGCTTGGCACATAGTAAGAACTTACCAAACACCACAGTGATTATTATTTGAAACTCACACTATTAGTATTTTCAGATCTATTTCCTGGTTCCTCCTCTTTCCCAAACCTCTGTTCATAGAGAAAGCCCTTTTCTTCATTGCCACATGCCAGACTGGTCGACCTGCCACTGGTGTGTCCAAGCAATCCATCAATTAATGGTATTTACTGAGCACTTCCACCTTGAGGAGCACTGTACTAAATCTTTGGGAGCAGTCATACGTTTCATCACATTGTCTGAAGCTATGCTTCACTATGTCTAGGGAAGCAGCATGGCTTAGTGGAAAGATCCTGGGCTTTGGAGTCAGAGGTCATGAGTTCTAATCTAGGCTCCGCCACATGTCAGCTGTGTGACTTTGGGCAAGTCACAACTTCTCTGGTCCTCAGTTACCTCATCTGGAAAATGGGGATTGAGACTGTGAGCTCCACGTAGGACAACCTGAAAACCTTGTATCCGCCCCACCCCCAGATCTTAGAACAGTGCTTGGCACATAGTAAGTGCTTAACAAATGCCATCATTATTATTATTATGTCTTTAAAATACCTGGTCAGCTCCCTAGCTGGCTAATGTCTCATTTCAGCCTCCATGTAATGACTGCTTCAACATGTGGCTACCAAGCCATCTCATTTCTGATGGTTCTACTCATGCTGCTATATCCCAACTGTCCATTTTAAAATGGGGAGTAGGATTGTGAGCCCCATGTGGGACATGGACCGTGTCCAACCCGATTAGCTTGTATCTACCCCAGTGCTTAGTAGAGTGCCTGACACATAGTAAGCACTTCACAAATACCATTAAAAAATGGCCATGGGGTGGGGAAGTGAGGTGCGGGGTAAACATTGCTTCACTGGGTCTTTTGAGGATTTGTTTCTGTTCTCCCTATTAATGTTAACTTCATTTTGTCTCAACATAGAAAAATAGAATACTCTACAGTCATCCATTCTCCTCACACGTCCAACAGAAAATTGTGAAGCAGTGACCATTACTTTGAAGCTGATAGAAGTTGGAAGGCTCAGATATCACAGCCATAAAGAAGGGCCCTATTAACTACCAAGCTTCTTCTCTCACAAGCCCATAACCTTGGCATACAAGAGGCCTTCCCCAACTAGGCCAACATATCTTCTTCTCCTACACCCTTCTGCACCACCCTTGCACTTAGATTTGCACCCTTTATTCATTCATTCATTCATTCAATAGTATTTATTGAGCGCTTACTATGTGCAGAGCACTGTACTAAGCGCTTGGGATGAACAAGTCGGCAACAGATAGAGACAGTCCCTGCCGTTTGATGGGCTTACAGTCTAATCGGGGGAGATGGACAGACAAGAACAGTGGCAATAAATAGAGTCAAGGGGACGAACATCTCGTAAAAACAATGGCAACTAAATAGAATCGAGGCGATGTACAATTCATTAACAAAATAAATAGGGTAACGAAAATATATACAGTTGAGTGGACGAGTACAGTGCTGTGGGGATGGGACTTTATTCACCCTCCTCTCAGCACCTATGCACATATCCATCATTTATTCCTTGTATTAGTGTCTGTCCTCCTCTCTGGACTGTAAACTCATATGGATCTGGAATGTGTCTACCAACTCTTTTATACTATACTCTCTCAAGTGCTTAGTACAGTGTCTGCACACAGTAAACACTCAATATATACGATTGTTGATTGATTGGATGAAGAGAGTGACATGCTGCTTTCCCCTTAAATCTATATAAACTCCTTCTTGTCAGGGATCGCAGTTCCTCACTCTATTGCTCCTTCTCAAATGCTTATTACAGTGCTCTTCCCACAGTAAGTGCTCAATTGATTGACTGACTGGGCAGGATATAAATTTCTGGATGTGAGCTCCTTGACAGATTTCACCAGCACAAAAAGTACTTAGAAAGGACAAAGGGCAAAATCTTGGTAGAAATACCTTACCCTTTCTATTCTTACCTCTCTTTTTTCAACCCCAGTGTGTCTTATTGGCTAAAGCAAGGTGGGTGACACACTGTGATCCCTCTCAGCAGGATTATCATGTGCATAGGTGATAAAGGGCCTCCAAACCCCTTTGATCTGCTTGGCAACCTATACATCACTCATCGCCACTTTCATTTCGTTAAAGGGAGAGCAAAGGTGAAGAACAGAGAGATGTTGAGGCTATTAGAGTCATGTTGAAACCTCTCATGCCTTGTTGATAAATAGTGGTGGACACAAGCATGTTGACATGGCTTACTTGTGAGTCATAAACTGAAATAATACACTGCTTTTTCCATTAAGGGGGCATAGTGTGGCCAGTTTATAGATCAGTAGTCTAAGAGGGAAGAGACCTAATTTTCTACCATCATCACTGCAGTGGGCTCTGCCTAGGCTGATTGAAGTTGAGAGCTGAGCAGTGATCTTGTGCATTAGATCAATGTGGATAGACAGACTGTACCATTCAGTTAGAATAATGATGGCATTTATTACATGCTTTTTATATGCTAAGCATTCTACTAAGCACTGTGGCTGTGTCATCCTCTCTCTCTCTCTCTCTCTCACACACACACACACAGTCCCAGGTCCTGGATTTCGGTTCCTAGAATCCTTGCATTAATCTGGCTCAGAAGATGCATATGAAATTTGGGTCAGAATAGCACTAATGAGGGGAAGAGGAACAACCAGGAGAGTGCCCCTCCCTGAGGGAAATGAAAATACTTAGCTCATCCAATCAGAGAGATGGGTTGAGGAGGAAGTAGGTTGGCCAGGTAGTTGAAGAAAACCCCCGACTATCTTGAGGTGAAGGACTGTGAGCTATATGTCTGGGAGGACAGAGGAAAGCTTGTACTGTGACCCTGAGCAAACACAGGACACAGGACAGAGGGAGGGATCAGAAAGATAATGGGAGAGAGTTAAATTTCAGGATCTGGTGGCTATTACTCTGGAGGTGTGAGCTTCCTGGTAGGCCCTGCTTCCAAAGGACTCAGAGAAGGTGAGACTGGAAATTGGGATTCCCCAACAGAAAAGCAGAAGGACCAGGGGAATGTTTGTCCTGGGATGCCTCCAGGGAAGTACAGAGGGTTTTGTGGGGAGGAAGAATTGGATTTAGGGAAATGTGGTGTGAACTGGACTCTCTGACCTGATTACCTCACATCTACTCCATTGCTTAGAACAGGGTCAGACACATAGTAATCACTTAACCAATACCATAAAATAAACTGACACTGTGCAGAACCTGAGTCTAGAACATTTATCTGGGAGGATGGTACATTATTTTCCTGCCATGTCTCAATTACCAGAGGTGCCACTTCCAAGCTGCAGAATCAACAGCAGGAACTGAGGCAGAAAGAGGCTAGATAAGTACCTAAAAATACTCAAAATAAACATACCTTGTGACATTTCCAGTCTAGACCAATCAGATGACAACCAGATTGTTCAGTATAAACTTGAATAAATGGCCAGTTTAAGTGCAGGGGGTAAGGAGTGGGGGAAGGAGGAAAACAGGGAAAGGGCTACCAGGTCCTTTGAACTTGTCCATTGAAGTGTCTGGTTCAGTGTGATGACCCTGAAGCAGTATACACTTTGTTCCCCTGTTTGAAAACAATCCTGAGGGCATCTGATGATCTCATCTCTGATACCAGGGAGAATTTGGCAGTGATAGCCAAGTTCTAGTTTGAGCTATTCCTCAGTGACGTCTTTGGCCACAGGGCTTTGGCTCTGAGATTCTGGGATGTATATCATGGGGGAGACAGACCCCTTGACCTTGCTAAACTGAGTCATCCTTTAATATGAAGACAGTGTGCCTTCAAACCACCCCAAGGTGTCCATTGAGGAAGCATCCCCAGTTCACAGGATTGCAGGCCAGCCTCTGTCCAAAACTCTCCCTTCGTTTTTTGACATAACTCATAAATCATTTGACTTGGATAAAAGGGATTTGAAAGTGCAGAAACCCTTAGTTCATGCAATTTGGCTCTGAATGACTTTTTCCTAAGGTAGTACGAAGTCTTTCAGGGATGGGCTCCAACTCATTAAAGTGTGCTATTGCTCATAATTACCCGGAGTACCATACTGAAGTGTGCCCAGTGGTTCAGATTCATAGCTTCTAGGCTTGCCTCTGCAATTGAATAGCTGAATGATCCTTGGGTGACACACCTTAAACTTCATTTCTCCACCATCAAAGTGAGGAAGATATTAATAAATGACACCTCATCTGGAAAATGTGTGTATGGAGGGGAGGGGCCTTCAACAGAAACATTATTTTTGTCATCATTTCCCAAAATTTAAAGTCAAGCAAATGTTAGCTGACATGGATTATGTTGCCTTGGTAAGGATTTGGGTGCTGCCTACTCTAGTCCTACCTTATAGATCACTCTAAGAGCTCCAGTAGCTCTGATGTACTGAACATAGCTAAAGTTATCTCACCTCCATCCCTGTCTCCCTTTTCTGCTGCTGGCTGGGGCTATACTATCCCCAACATCTTTCTCTAAGAGAAAACTGGTACATTAAGATATCATCCCAAGCTTGTGCTTCATTTGCTTCCCTCTTTGGCAACCAAGAGAATGGGGAGAGGGGAAAAGAACTGTGGAATTAGCCTCCCCCGCCCCCAGCATTCTGGGTAATTTTAATGTAAGACCAAAAATGGAGCATGCACTGGGCAAGCTCCAGCTAGGGTGACTACTAGCAGACTGCACAAATTCAGGTCAAAGAGATACCCATAACTTCATCCACAAACCTCAGGTGTCCTTTTGTGGATATAAACCCTAGTTTGGCCAATCCTAGGGCATTTCTCTGGGGTGAGTCATGACGTTCCCCCCTCCCCCACTCCCACCCCCACCCTCCCACCACCACACACATACTTTTTCTAGGGTCTTTATTTTCTCATACCAGTACTGTAAGCACTGTAGTGCTGCCTCAAAGTCACAGAACTCAGCAGGAGAAGCTTAGTTGAAGGGAAGCTCAGTGTTCAACAGTTTTAATTCCAAACACAAAAGTATCCTGTTTTAGTATTGGTACCAGACAGGGGAATGGGTAGCAAAAATCTGGACTGTCTGTTATAATAATAATAGTAATAATGAGGATGATAGTATTTGTTAAGCAATTACTATGTGCCAAGCACTGGTCTAAGTGCTGGGGTAGATACAGGGTAATGAGGTTGTCCCATGTGGGACTCACAGTTTTAATCCCCATTTTACAGATGAGGGACCTGAGGCACAGAGAAGGAAGTGCCTTGTCCAAGGCCACACAGCAGATGAGTAGCAGAGCGCGAATTAGAACCCACGTCCTCTGACTCCTAAGTCCGTGCTCTTTCCACTGTCGTGCTGCAAGCAAGATGACTAATTACTCTAACTCCATTTCCTCTGTGGAAGTGCAAGCATTTAACATGGGTAAGGAAAAGTTGGGGTTGGGGCAAAGCAAGGGTGACCTGTTTTCTTAGGCATCACTAGTAGTAATAGAAAGCTGAGAGCTTTTGTAGAGGTTTTGAGGATTTCCTGGAGGCTACTTTAGGCACCTGTACACATCCGTGTGTACAAGAAATGGAGCGGCTACTATCTGGATATTTCAAGCAAAAACAAGGTATTCAAACTTATGCTTCAAGAATTCACTTCCCCTGGCCTCATGTACCCTTATTAATAATAATAATAATAATAATGAATAATTATAATAATGGTAATTGCAAAGCACTTTCTATGTGTCAAGCACTCTACTAAGCATTAGGATAAATACAAAATAATCAGGTCAGGCACAGTGCCTGCACTACGGGGGCTCACAGTCCCCAAGTAGGAGAGAGAAGAGGTATTGGATCCCATTTTACTGGTGAGGAAATGAGACACAGAGCAGGGAAATGACTTTACCAAGGTCACACAACAGGCATGTGGTGGGGAAGAATGAGCTGATTGATTGAAGCACAATATGTGCATAGTCCTGATTATATGAAGTGTTGGTCTGCCCTGATTACTTTGTATCTTCCCTACAGCATTCATCCACACCTCAGTACCATGCCCATCTCAGTTTCCAAGTGATTAATCAAGGCGATCAGTATCTGTTGATCAAAGGTGATTCAAACATTAACTCATCAAAAGGTTTTACCAGTGTCACTTGTTAGAGAATATAGTTACAAGTTTGTGCTTGATCTCTGCAACTGAGAACCTGTTTACCTCAAATAGTTACTTTTGAATGTATGCTTCTACACCAGTATTTGTCAGAGAATTTTAGAGCTTCCATTCTTCCACAAAAATTCTGAACTGTAATTCTTTATTCCAGTCCAGTGATTTTATTCCATCTTTATATCCAATAGCCTTGACATTCATCAGTCTGGAAGTACAAGTCTGCTCCTGATGGCCTCCTAAGATTCCTTCCACCATGAAAAGGTTATGTAAATACAACTAGAGTGATCCACAGATTCAATTTAGGACAATCCCTGAGAAATTCCCTTTGAAAAAAATCATAGATCCCTCTCTCAAACCAGCCATCACTGATTATTGCCATCACCATCAACGGCATCATCATCATCTTGACCATTTTTCTTATTAACATTTACTGAGTACTTGCAGTATCTAAAACATTGTCATTTTGCAGTAGATTGAGCTGCCAGTGATGAAGAACATGGATTTCTCTATATTGCAAACTACATTTGATCCTTGGCTACCTGTGAGAAAAGCCTGAATACAGGGCCCAGAAGGAGATACTAATAGAATTCTAACTAATTTTATTGTCGATTACTAAGGAGAGAATGTTATCGGATTCCCCACCTCTCAATCCAAGCTCCTAACACATAGTAAGCACTAAATAAATGCCATTAAAGAAAAGAAAATAACACTTTTGTGCATATCTTTATGCTCACTTGCTTCTCCAACCTCTAATTGATTTTAGTGTCTGTTTCCCCATTAGATTGCAAGGTCTTTGAAGGAGTGGATCAGGTCTACTACCTTTATTGTACTTTCCCAGTGCTTCATATGCTGTTTTGTACACAGTAGTCACTCAGTAAATCCTATAGACAGCTTGATTATGGCTTAGTGGCCTAGTGGAAAAAGCATGGGACTCAAGGACCTGCATTCTAATCCCCATTTCTGCTGCTTACCTGTTGAGTGACCTTGGTCAAGTCACTTAACTTCTTTATGCCTCAGTTTGCTCATCTGCAAAATATAGATTCAAATCCTCTTCTCCTTCCGACTTAGATTGTGAACCCCTTGGGGAACCTGATTATTTTTATCTACCCCAGTTCTTAGTATAGTGTTTGGCACATAGTAAGTGCTTAACAAATACCACTATTATTATGATGATGATGATTATGATTTATCTCTGAATCTCAGTTTCATTCTGGAGTCCTGATATATGCCAGAAAGTGGGTGTGATATTCTTTTACATTTATTCTTCATTTACTTTCTTTTCTGCCTTTTGGGGGGTAAACTTCCAAATTTGCCAGATTAGTTTGTTGTATTTTGGTTTCTGCTTAGCAGAAAGCTGAAGATGGGAGTGTGGGCAATATTGGGAAATGGCAGCAGGTGAGCTGCAGAAAGGCTACAGTAGTTAGCTGATTAAATTAGAATCCTCCAATTTAAAATGTTATTACCTAGGCACTTTTCAGAGAATGAGGAAGGCTTGGTTGGGGCACTGTGGATGGAGAATTTGACTGCAGCAGAAAGGAGTATGGGGGAGTCATATAAGGAAACTATTACCCTGGGAAGGAAAATATTTCACCAACAATCGTGGTAACTCAGAAAACAGGCCCTTCCTGCTTTAGGTCTGAATTCAAGAAGGGTGGTATGGACACAAGTCTTTGCAGGATCTAATCCTACCCAATTAAGTGTCATCTCTAAATGTAGAAATAAGCATGGTCTTGGTTCCTTCATCTAGGCTACTCAGTTACAGTGGGGTCACCAGAGAAAAATGTCCATAGGATCATGGCATTTACTCTGGACCTAGGCAGCATCTCTCTCTCTCTCTCAGACTCTAACCCAGCATGAGATCAATTTGAAAGTGATCTCAATTTCAAATAATTATAATTGTGATATTTAAGTATTTACTATGTGCCAAGCACTGTACTAAGCCCTGAGTTAGATACAAGATAATCAGGTGCTACATGGGGCTCACAGTCTAAATAGGTGGGAGAACCAAATATTGAATCCGCATATTTCAGATAAGGAACCTGAGGCACAAAGCAGTGAAGTGATTTGCCCAACATCACACAGCAGGTAAGTTGTGGATCTGGAAATAATAATATTGATAATAATGGTATTTGTTAAGCATTTACTATGTGCCAAGCACTGTTCTAAGTGCTGGGGCAGATAGAAGGTGATCAGGTTGTCCCATGTGGGGCTCACAGTCTTCATCCCCATTTTCTAGATGAGGGAACTGAGGCACAGAGAAGTTAAGTGACTTGCCCAAAGTCACACAGCTAACAAGTGGCAGAGCTGGGATTAGAACCCATGACCTCTGAATCCCAAGCCTGTGCTCTTTCCACTAGCAACACTGCTCCAATGGAGAAAGTTTGGCCTATGGAGAAAGTTTAGAAACTCAAGACCTAAACCAAGGCTGCTGACAGCTAACTCCAAAGACAACATAGAATCAAGGGGACCATCCTGGTGCTTTTTTACAAGGCTTTGAAGTGACTTTCACCAGATAGTGAATCAGCAACCAGTGGGCATCACTGATTTCAGTCCTTGTGAAAACTATATAATGGATTCATTGGGGCTCTTTAGGCTGGGTTTACCCACCACACCAAGATCTTTGCAAACACTTAGAGGTTTGGGAGAGGGAAGTAAATTCCTAACACCTTCATTTTCCAGCCTGGGGATACTTAAGGGAGATTTCATCCATATGCTGCTGATCCATTTACATGTAAAGCATCCGATTGCAGCTTTGAAGAGCAAGTTAATGTCTGTGAATGTTTTGGGGTTTCTTGAATAGTCTGCGTAAAGAGATTCTTTATAATCCTCATTCTTCCCTTCCTCACACCAGTGTGTAAGCTCCTCTTGGGAAAGAAACAGGTCTTTCACTTCTGCTGTACCTTTCCAAGTCCTTGATACAATGTGTTGTACTCAGTAGGTGCTGAATAAGCACTTTTCTACTATTCTTATATTACTACTACTAATATTGCCACTATTACTGCTATGACAACCACTCTATGAACTGCTATTACTACTATGACTACTACACACAGTCATAAAGTTAGGAAATATATGATAAATCAGGTGGAAGTGATTTAGTAAAATGAGGAATGTGTAAAATCAAGTTGTCGTTGAGTTTGACTCTCCAACTGGCTTTGGCTACTCATGCGCCTTCAGGATGTAAGATGCAGATATCTAGGACCTCCTTGTCCTCCCCAGCTTCTTTTTCTAAAAGGCTCCCTCTAGCTTCAAAGAAATAATAATAATAATAAAGTTGGTATTTGTTAAGCGCTTACTATATGCAGAGGAACTTGGCCAATTAACAGGGCTCCACTTTTCAAGATGCTGCCAAAAGAAAGCAGAGAAACTACTGCTGGTTTGACAGAAAAATGGCCATTAGGGGAAACATGCTGCCCTGCTCCTCCACCCCACCCAGTAAGCCTCACCACCACCAATGTCCCTTTTCGAGGTCATTCAGTTAGGGGTGGGCCCTGAACAAAGGCATCAAGTAGAAGGCAACCCTACAAGAACCTGTTTTAAGCCCTCTCCCTGCCACTAGATGGGAATTTCTTTCACTAAACTGTGACACTTTTCAGTGAATTGTAAGTACAGAGCTCTGCACACATTAAGCACGCAATAAATACTGATGATGATGATGGTGATGATTATAAGTACTCAATTGATACCATTGATTATAAAGTGGTTAGAAACGAGGCTCACCATTATTTGAGGGCCTTTTGAAATTAATAGTAATACAGTCCTTTGGCTCATCGAGCAGATTGCATAGGAAGAGAAAGAGTGTATGATCAAATTGGGAAGTCCAGGAGCTAAAGCACACTGAAATACACAAATTTATGGTGGACAAAGAGTGCACATAACAAAGACATAGATGATAAAAGAAAAATGTAAGCGTGTAAGGCTTAGAAATCTACTGGCATAATTTATGGAGGTTTAGTCCAGTGCTGTGGTTTAGCTCTAGTAATCAGGGTGACACGTAATAAGAAAACAAGTAGATTGGACATGTTTATGAATGAGAATTGTGTTCGTGCTTAACAGAAGCTAGAATACAATTACAGCAGCTATCAATCCTCATGTACTAGGAAATAATTTAATGTCCAGCTGGGGTCAGAATGATGTACACTACCCTGAAATAGTATATGATTAGCTCCATTATGGGGGTGTTGTATCTTCTTAGAAAACATCCAGTACTATATATGAACAATTCAGCTAAGAATGGCTGATGCTGATTACTTAAGAACAGACACACACACATGTATATACATGAAAAATGATAAAGTTATTAGACACTCACTCTGTGCTAAACTATAGGTTAACTTCAAAATAATCAGATCAGAATGAGTTGCTGTTTCACAGAGTTGACAGTCTGAGAGAGAGAACAGACATTTCATCCCCATTTTGCAACGGAGGAAACTGAAACATAGAGCAGTTGAGTGACTTGTCCAAGGTCACACAGCAAAGGAGTGATGGATACAGGATTAGGACCCAGGTCCTCTGATTCCCAGGGCTATCTATGTTTTTTCCCCTGGACCACACTGCTAGTGGCAGCTCATCTAGAAGATATGCTGCAGTTGCTATTTCCCCATGTCAGAAGGCCCCATTCTCTGCTCTCGCCTGCGGTAGGATGAGGATGAGGCTCATATATGAGATCTTCTGCACCTTTAGAAGGTTGGAGCTGAGATAATTTGGGCTGTGACTCTTGTGACTTGGATTCTTCGTCATGGGGAGCAAAAAACCGTTCCTATAGTCTCAACATAATCTAGCCCCCTCAAGTTTATTCTTGTCTTTGTCTTTTGCTTTTTTTTGTTTTTTATTTTCACTTGTCCTTAGGTGTTCATTGCCAGCTCTCTCTCCACTGATTCTAAGATTGTGAGCCCCTTGAAGGCTGTGGATTATGTATAATTCTCATCTATTAACTCTCTTCCAGGGTTTATTCCTCTGATCTGCACACAGTAGGATACTATTACTATTATTCAGGGCTACAGTTAAACAAGAACAACAAATACCTGAGTCAATCTCCCTGTTACCACTAAGAACTGCTAATTCAAACTTGTAATGCCTATGCATCCCAACGCACCTTGTCAAAACACCTTCCCCATCCCTTCTTCCCTCCTAGAACACCATCTTCAATTGTTGACTCTCCAGTGGCTTCTTCCCCCACTGCTTTCAGACATGTTCATGTCTCTTCTAAACTAAACCCCCCACCCCCTCACCCTTGACCCCATGGCTTCCTACAGTAATTTCCCAATCTCCCCCCTTCCATTCCTTTTCAAACTCCTTAAGAGAGTTGTCTAAACCTGTTACCTCCACTTTCTCTCTTCCAATTCTCTCCTTGTCTCCCTCTGATTCTCTCCTTCTGCCCCTTCTCTCCCCAAAACCTGCCTTTTCAAAGGTCACCAAATATCTCCTCCTTGCCAAATCCAATGGCCTCTACTCCATCCTAATCCTCCTAGACCTCTCAGCTGCCTTGAATACTATGGATCACCCCTTCTCCTGGAAACGTTGTCTAGCTTTGGCTCACTGACACTGGCCTCTCCTGATTCTCCTAGTTCTCTGGCCACTCATTCTCAGGCTTCTTTTGCGGACTCCTCCTCTGCCTCCTACCCCATAACTATGGGAGTCCTTCGAGGCTCAGTTCTAGATTCCCTTCTATTCTCCATCTTCACCCACTCCTATGGAGAACTCATTTGCTCTCATGGCTTCAACTATCATCTCTATGCACATGATTCCCAAATATCCATCTCCAGTCCTTATCTTACTCCTTCTTGGAAGTCTCACATTTCCTCCTGCCTTCAGGACATCTCTACCTGGATGTCCTGCCAACACCTCAAACCTAACATGTCCAAGACAGAACTCCTCATCTTCCTATCCAAAACCTGTCCTCCCTGTGACTTTCCCATCACTGTAGACAACACCACTATTCTCCATCTCATAAGCCTGTGACCTTGGCATTATCTTAGACTCATCTCTCTCATTTACTCATTCAATCGTATTTATTGAGCACTTATGATGTGCAGAGCACTGTACTAAGTCCTTAACAAACTACAATAGAACAATAGACTGTAACAGTCCCTGCCCACAATGAGCTCACAATCTATGGTGGAGGACACAGACATCAATACTAAATAAAATTACAGATATGTACTCAAGGGCTTTGGGGCTGGGAGAATAGCAAGACTAGAATAGGGGGACTAGCAAGGGAAGCAGCATGGCTCAGTGGAAAGAGCCCAGGCTTCGGAGTCAGAGGTCATGGGTTCAACTCCCGTCTCTGCCACTTGTCAGCTATGTGACTGTGGGCAAGTCACTTCACTTCTCTGTGCCTCAGTTACCTCATCTGTAAAATGGGGATGAAGACTGTGAGCCTCATGTGGGGCAACCTCATTCCCCTGTATCTCCCCCAGCGCTTAGAACAGTGCTCTGCATGTATTAAGTGCTTAACAAATACCAACATTTTAGAGAAGCAGCGTGGCTCAGTGGAAAGAGCATGGGCTTTGGAGTCAGAGGTCATGGGTTCGAATCCGGAACGGCCACTTGTCAGCTGTGTGACTTTGGGCAAGTCACTTAACTTCTCAGTGCCTCAGTTACCTCATCTGTAAAATGGGGATTAAGACTGTGAGCCCCACGTGGGACAACCTGATTCCCCCGGTGTCTACCCCAGCGCTTAGAACAGTGCTCGGCACATAGTAAGCGCTTAACAAATACCAACATTATTATTATTAAGGGGAGGAAGTCAGGACGAAGCAGAAGGGAGGGGGAGATGAGGAAAAGTGGGGCTTAGTCTGGGAAAGACTCTTGGAGGAGATGTGTCTTCAATAAAGCTTTAAAGGGCGGGAGAGTGGTTGCCTGTTGGATTAGAGGGTGGATGGGGGGCATTCCAGGCCAGAGGTAGGTCGTGAGCCAGTGTCGAGATAGGCAAGATCGAGGCACAGTGAGAAGGTTAGCACTAGAAGAGCAAAGTGTACAGGTTGGGTTGTAGAAGGAGAGAAGTGAGGTGAGGTAGGAGGGGGCAAGGTGATAGAGTACTTTAAAGCTAATGGAGAGGAGTTTTTGTTTGATGTGGATGTGGATGGGCAATAAATGGAGTTTTTTGAGGAGTGGGGTAACATGTCCTGAACGTTTTTGAAGAAAAACGATTTGGGCAGCAGAGTGAAATTTTGACTGGCATGGGGAGAGACAGAAGGCTGGGAGGTCAGCAAGCAGGCTGTTGCAGTAATCCAGGTGGGGTAGGATGAGTGATTTTATTAATGTGGTAGCAGTATGGATGGAGAGGAAAAGGCAGATTTGAGCGATGTTGTGAAGGTGGGACTGACAGGATTAGGTGACGGATTGCATATATGGTTGAATGAGAGAGAGGATTCAAGGATAATGCCATGGTTATGAGCTTGTGAAACAGGAAGGATGGTGGTGCATACTTACCTCTGCTGCCTGGATTATCTTTCTACAGAAACGTTCTGGGCATGTCACCCCCCCTCCTCAAAAATCTCCAGTGGCTGCCTATTAAGCTCCGTATCAAGCAAAAACTCCTCACTATAGGCTTCAGAGGTCTCCATCACCTTGCCCCCTCTTACCTCACCTCCCTTCTCTCCTTCTACATAGCTCACACACTCCACTCCTCTGGTGCTTTTTCACTGTGCCTCATTCTCACTTGTCCCGCCATCGACCCCCAGCCCACGTCCTACCTCTGACCTGGAACACCCTACCTCCTCTAATCCAACAGGCAACCACTCTCCCTCCCTTCCAAGTCCTATTGAAAGTTCACCTTCTCTAAGAGGCCTTCTCAGACTAAGCTCCCCTTTTCTTCAGCTTCCCATACTTCCCATTACCCCAACTCGCTCTCTTTCCTCTAACCTCCTACCCTCTCCACAGCACTTGTATATATATATGTACATATCTATAACTCTATTTATATTATTGCCTCTTGTTTTGTTGTGTATATATCTGTAATTCTTTTTATTTACACTGGAGATGGCTGTTAGGAAGGGAAGAAGGGAGAGGGCGAGAAGCACATATTTAGTGTCACCAAATCCTTTATGCTGTACCTTTCCAACACCAGCAAAATCCCTTTTTCTCTGAATTCAGACTGCAGCTATGTTGATCCAACCACTTATCCTATCCTGCCTTGATTACTGCATCAGCCTCCTTGGTGACTTCTCAGACTCCTTTCTCTCCCTACTTCTGTCCATACTTCACTATAGAGACTGGATCGTTTTTCTATAAAAACACTCAGTCCATGTTTTCCCACTCCTCAAGAACTTCCAGTTGCCCATCCACCTCCACATCAGAAAGAAACTCCTTACCATTGGCTTTAAATCACTCAATCACCTTCTCCCCTTCTCTCTCACCTCACTGATTTCCTATTACAACTCAGTGTGCTCATCTGGTTCCTCTAATGCCAACTTACTTATTGTATCTTGATCTCATCTATTTTGTTGCCTTCCCCTTGCCCATATCCCTCCTCTGATCTGGAGCTCCCTCCCCCTTCATATCTGACAGACCATCACTCTCCCCACTTTCAAAGCCTTATTAAAGTCACATCTCCTCCAAGAGGTCTTCCCCAACTATGGCCTCATTTTTCCTACTCCTTCTCCCTTCTTTGTCACCCTTGCACTTAGATTTCTACACTTTATTTACCCCCACTTATCAGCCCTACAGCATTTATGAATATATCCACAATTTATTTTATTGTTTCTCTCCCTGTCTAGAGTGTCAGCTCCCTGTGGGCAGGAAACATGTCTACCAACTCTTACACTGTACACTACCAAGCACTTAGTACAGTGCTCTGAACACAGTAAGCACTAAGCAAATGTGACTGATTGATTGACCCTGAAATCAACATCTTTCTAAACCAGCGATTGCAATGACAAAAATATTTTGGTATCCTATAGAATTTCTGAATTGATTAGAACCGTCATAGTCTGAGATCACTGTTAACAGCTTGACATTATTTGGGTGCTCATAACCCTGTACAGGTATGTTCAAATTCCGGTATTCTCTACTTGCACCTGAAGTTAACTAATAACTCACAGTAGATACACCAATGGGGGTTAGCACCTATGGCAAAATTCTAGAGTGTTCTTTCAACAATCCAATTCTGGATTGAGGCAACCTCTAGGATAAACATGGTGTTTTGGTTTTCCAGAAGTGTGGTTTTAAAGATCTTCATTATCCCCAGAGATATTAATTGAATGCTCATTTTATACAGAGTACCATACTAGGTAGACAGGATACATAAAGAAGAGATTGAAAATAAAAAAGCTCTTCTAGAATCTTAAGCTCGCTTCTTGACTGTAAGATCCTTATGGGTAAGGAATTGTCTACCAACTCTGTTGTACTGTACCCTCCCAAGCATTTAGTACAGTATTCCGCACTGGGGAAGGGCTCCATAAATACCACTGATTGACAGATTGATTTCTGCCTTCAGAGCCTTCAAGGATCTTCCAATCTAATGGGCATCCCAGTAAACTTAGAGAAGAAAAATAGTAAAACAATCGAAGTTTATGTTTAAAGTCAGGGAGATGTATACTGATTGAACTGGGAGGCTTACATGTCCTCTAGTTATCCTGACTTCTTAGAATGCAGAGTCCAGAGATGAGCTTTTAGGAGCCTAGTCTACCAGGGTTAATTATAGACCATTCTTGATTCTTTCATGTTCTGAAGGGTATGCAAATCTGGATCAAAAGGATCCCAGGGGACACGGGTGTTGGAAACACAGATCAGTCTATGCTATTTTTTAGCACTTTTCCATACTCAACAATACAGATTTGACTTTATTTAAAATTATGAGGTAGTTAGAATTATCACCCATTCCCAACTACCATAGGTCAATTAGACGGGTGTAGCCTGATGAGGTGATGGAAGTCTTCCCAAGACTTAGTTGTTCATGGTATTTACAGTGCGATTGATCTAGAGGCTAGATGTAAAAGTCATACCACTGGGAGACAGGGAACCTGAGGAACCTAATCCCTGCTTGGCTTGTGACTTTAGGCAAGTCACTAACTAGCCGTCAGTTTCCTCATTGTTAAATGAGGATTCAATACTTGTTCTTCCTTCCCCTTAGATGTGAGAGGTGGGACAGGGACCCTGTCTGATCTGAATGTACTGTAGCTACCCCAGTGCTTAGCACAGTGCTGGGCTAAATATATGGGACTCTTATTATTTCATTATCATCATCATCAACATCATCATCATTTTAAAAAATGGTAAAGCAAGAAATAAAAGTGGAACTTGAAAATAAAAGGGAAATCAAATCTCTGAATAGCCATTGCTCAGATAAAGTTTGTATTTGTCTCACATCCAGGGTGCAGTCTAGATTTACCTTCCGCCTTCAGGAGCAAGTTTAGTCTTCTTTAGTTTGGAACACCTTCTTTCTCCTGTCAGTGTGGCAAATGCTTCCTGTGACTTTCATAAATGCTGGGCAAGCATAATTTGATGAAATGACAAAACAGCTCCTTTGGCCTCTACCTGTCCTTAATGATGTTTGGTATTTGGGGACCTATTCTTTCATCCATTTTCCCTTTGTTTGCTTAAGCACATTGCATTGAATTTCTCGAATATTGTGCCACTTGGGTGTACAAAATATTGGCAATGCTTTATAATAAGTAGCAAATCATTATTATATGCTTTGGTGTTCATTGCAAAACCATTAATCATCATAATTCCACCCAGTGTGTTCATATAGATGAAACAGGTAATTTTGAAGACAGAAACTTTTCAATCCTCATCTTTAAAGATCCTGGAAAAGTGTGGTGAAAATGTTACATTGGGGGAGTTTTTCCTTGAGGCTAAATCATTCCAAGGCAATAATAATAATAATAATGTTGCCATTTGTTAAGCACTTACTATGTGCCAAGCACTGTTCTAAGGGCTGGGGTAGACACAGGGGAATCAGGTTATCCCACGTGGGGCTCACAGTCTTAATCCCCATTTTACAGATGAGGTAACTGAGGCACCGAGAAGTGAAGTGACTTGCCCAAAGTCACACAGCTGACAAGTGGCCGAGCCAGGATTCAAACCCATGACCTCTGACTCCAAAGCCCGTGCTCTTTCCCCTGAGCCATGCTACTTCTCTAAATATAGAGAGGTGGTCAGGGAAGTATTTTAACCCTTTAGAGATCATCAGTACTTATTACTGAATATCGGCTATAGGAAACAAAGAATTAAGTAAGGGAGAATCGAAAGTAAATCAGGCAAGGTAAATTGAGGTATATGAGTCCCCTTGGTGAAGCTGCTAGGAATTCTCAGTCAGTGATTTGTAAACAATAAAAGGACACATTTCTCTACACACCAAATAATAAGCATATGGAATGTTCCCACAGGAAGTTTTCCAGGCAGAACATATTTGTATGGTCAAAAAGGGTTTGGATAGATTAATGGACAAGATGTCATAATGGGTATCTAGGGGAAAGCTAAAGATGTTTGAGGGAATCAATCAGTCAATCAGTCAGTGGTGGAAACAAAGATGATAAGAGGCCAAGGAAGAATTTATACAGACTCGTGAATGGTTGATCAATGATGGGGTCTGAGAAGGGCAAAGGTAGAAATATTAGATGATAGATCCTTTCCTTGGGATGAATTTCAAGAATGGTAATCATCAGAAATCATCAGACTGATCTGCCCATCCTTTGCTTCTGTAGAGCATGGGCCTGGGAGTCAGAAGCACCATTTGTCTGCTGTGTGACCTTGGGCAAGTCCCTTCACTTCTCTGTGCCTCAGTTACCTCACCTGTAAAATGGGGATTGAGACTGTGAACCCCATATGGGTCAGGGACTGTTGTCCAACCTGATTAACTTATATCTAACCCAAGCGCGTAGTACAGTGCCTGGAATAGAGTAAGCACTTAACAAATACCAGTATTATTATTGTTACTGCTTTGGCATTAATTATCTTCTTTTGTCTTTGGTTTTATGTCCATTAGGCAGTAGTCAGTTGAAATAATAATATTAGTATTAATAATAATGGGGATGTTAAGTGCTGATGATGTGAAGCAGAGTGGCCTAGTGGATAGAGCATGGGCCAGGGAGTCAGAAGGACCTGGGTATTAACCCTGGCTCTGCAACCTGTCTGTTGTGTGACCTTGGGCAAGTCACTTTGCTTCTCTGGGCCTCAGTTACCGCATCTGTAAAATGGAGACGAATGTGAGTTCCATAGGAGACAGGGACTTAGAACAGGGCTTGGTGCGTATTAAGCGCTTGAGTATCAATATTATTATCATTATTATTATTACTATTATCAGTCTGGTGCTAAACATTAGGATAAATATAAGATAGATTGGATGCAGTCCCATATAAGGCTCACAATTTAAGAGGGATGGACAGCAGGGATTGTATTCCCATTTTATATGTGAGGAAATGGCCCATGTGGGATAACTTGATTACCTTATATCCACCCCAGAGCTTAGAACAGTGCTTTGCCATAGTAAGAGCTTAACAAATACCATCATTACTCAGCGCTTAGAACAGTGCTTTGCACATAGTAGGCGCTTTATAAGTACCATTATTATTATTATTATCTCAGCTCTGCCATCTGCCTGCTACATGACTTAGGGCAACCCATTTAAGTTCCCTGTACTCTCCCAAGAGTTTAGTACAGTGCTCTGTAGACTGTAAGCACTCAATAAATGATTGAATGAGTGAATACTATTGCTATAAACACCAACCTACTCTGTGTACCTTTATCTCCTCTATGTCACCATCAACCCCTTGTCCACGATCTCTCTTATGGCTAAAACCCCTTGAGGTATGCGATAGATAGATAAATTAAATAAATAAATAAATAAATAAATAAATAAATAAATAAATAAATATATTATGGTATTTGTTAAGTTCTTACTATTTGTCAGGCACTGTACTATGTGCTGGGATGGATACAAACAAATCGAGTGGGACACAGTCCCTGTGCCAGATGGGGCTCACAGTCTCAATCCCCATTTTACAGAAGCACAGAGAAGTGAAGTGACTAGCCCAAGGTCACACAGCAGACAAGTGTTGGAGGCAGAATTAGAACCCAAGACCTTCTTGGCCTAGTGGCAAGGACACGGGTTTGGGAGTCAAAGGATTTGGATTCTAATCTTGGCTCCGCCACTTGTCGGCTGTGTGACCTCAGCAAGTCACTTAGCTTCTTTGTGGCTCAGTTACTCCATCTGTGAAAGGAGGATTAAGACTGAGAGCCCCATGTGGGACAACCTGATTACCTGTGTCTACCCTAGTGGTTAGAACAGTGCTTGGCATGTAGTAAGCACTTAAGAAATACCACAATTATTATTATTATTCTGACTCCCAGGCCCATGCTCTATCCCCTTCTCCAGGGTGTAAACTGTGTGAATTACATCTGATTGGTTATGGCAGACCCTGGGAGCCCCTGTCTGATCTTCTTCCATTCTGTTGAAAGGATTAATTTCAGGCCAGGTTATAAAACATCATTTCTCATTGGTTACCATCGATATGAGCCTCGTCTTTTGATTGGTCTTTGCCCACAGGATTTGAAGCTCTATTAAAATTTTATTACACATGGAGGGAATGTTTCTGAAAAGTTAAAACTAGGATGCTGCAGGGGGTTGAGGCCAGGGCCTTCTGCCGATAGGATCTGAAAGTTTATTAAAACTTTATTAGAGAAGGAGGGAGTGGGTATCCCCCCTGCTCCCCAGCTCCATTGTCCCCACTGAGGGAGGAGGTTGGAGCCGGGGCCGCCTCTGCAGAGGTTTTATTAAAATCCCCCGGTTCCTGGGAAATAGTGAAATCAGGGTGGGACACAGAAACAGAGAGATGTTGAAAATGTTTTTCGAAGTCAAAATCAGTGTCCTTCCCCACTCTCAACCCCATTGCCCTTCTTGCAGAAGGTGTTTAGAGCCTGGGTCTGCAGCTTCTCTGCACCCACAGCCACCCCAGCTCCTTGGGGTGCAGAGCACGAAAGGGACACAGAGGAGGCAAAAGGGGGCTGGAGGGGTTGAAGCCAAGATCCCCAAATGTCCCACCAGAACTGGGGCCTACCAAAACCACACTGGCTCCTCAAGGGACACAGCTGTGGAGGGGACACAGAGGAGGCAGAGGGAGGCTGAGAGGTAGAAGCCGGGATACCCAAATGTCCCACCGGATCTGGGGCCTACCATCCCGACTCCTTGGGGCACAAAGCACAAAGGGGATACAGAGGAGGCAGAAGAGGGCTGAAGTCGAGCTATCCCCATTTTCCCACCAGAGCTGGGGCTTACCACAACCAAACTGGCTCCTCGGGGCTCAGAGGATGAAGGGGACACAGAGGAGGCAGATGGGGGCTGGAGAGGTAGAAGCCAGGATCCCCAAATATCCCACCAGAGCTGGGGCTGCACACAGCCACACTGGCTCCTTGGGGCTCAGAGCCTCAAAGGAGACACACCGGAGATGGAGTGGGGCTAGAGAGGTAGAAGTCAGGATCCCAAAATGTCTCACCAGAGCTGGAAAAAAAAACAAGCTGACCACAGGCCAACCACGATGGGGGGAGGGAGGGAAGATGTGGAAATCAACTCTGGCCCACTCATTCCCTGACCTGAGCTATGGTTGCCGGCCCAGCCCAGGCTGATAACACTGTGCACGGGCATCACAATGGCCTTGCGGAGCTTTCTGAGGCTCAGACTCTGCCATCCCTACTGCCCTGGCATATGGACCATCAAACTTGGGAACCTCCATAGAGGTCCTGAGTCCTCCATTTGGCTTGAACTCAGCTCTCTGTGGGCAGAGAACCTCAGGGCCCTTCCATCAGGGGGTGGGGGCACTGACCACTGTCCTTGAGCCTTTTAGCCTAGAGGATAGAACATGAGCCTGAGAATCAGAAGCATCTGGGTTTTAATACCCCCTCTGCCACTTGTCTGCTATGTGACCATGGGTAAGTCACTTCACTTCTCTGTGCCTCAGTTCTCTCATCTGGAAAATGGTGATTAAGACTGTGAGTCCCATGGGGGACAAGGGACTGGCTCCAACCTGATTTCTTGTAACTGCCCTAGTGCTTAGTACAGTGCCTGGCACATAGTAAGCGCTTAATAAATACTATTATCAATCAAAGTCACACCGGCTCCTTGGGACACAGAGCTATGATGGGGACACAGAGGAGGCAGGGGTCTGGGCTTCCCAAATGTCCCATCAGAGCTGGGGCTGTGCACAGTAAGTAATAGTAAGTAAGTAATCTGTCCTGGAGAGTTTATTTTTAAATGTGACTGCCAAACTCTGGTCATTGCAAAAATGGCTAAAAGGAAATGTTGATACTATCTACCAATACCTGGCCTCCTTTCTACTTAGACTGTGAGCCCCATGTGGGACAGGGATTATGTCCAACTTGATTATCTTTCATTCAGTTCATTCAGTCATATTTATTGAGTGCTTACTGTGTGCAGAGCACTGTACTAAGGGTTTGGAAAGTACAACCCCGGTGTGCTTGGCACATAATAAACGCTTAACAAATACCATCATCACGTCATCACATCATCATCATCATCACAACCACACCAAGTCCTCGGAGCTCAGAGCGGTAGAAGCAGGGCTCACCAGTGCTGGAGGATTTAAAATTTATTTTTAAACAAAAAGAATGCCCACCTCTACCTGCCCCCTGCTCAGTCATAGCCACTGACAGGGGGTTTGCCTTTTTTTTCTTTTATTATTATTTAAGGAAACAGGAATGGCAGGTCTCTGCATCCGTCCAGGAGATTCCCTGGCCACAGCAATCCAGTTTCATCCACAAGCATGCTCTACCGAGATCTGCCTGGGTTCCTTCCTCTCCAGCTTCACGGAAGGTCCCCCTTCCCTTTTCCCCGGCCCCGTCCTCTACTCTCCAGATTAGGCAACCTAGTAATTCCGTATGGAAGACAAATTGTCCTGAAGACACACGAGACCGCTCTCAGATATATCATCCTGAAGGATTTCTCCTGAATAACGAGCCACAACGAAAAATGTGCTGCATTGTCGTGGAACCACTCCCTGCCCCTTCATCTCTGACAGTCCACCACTCTCTACAACTTCAAAACCCTCCTAAAATCATATCCCCTCTGAGGTCTTCCCTGAGTAAGCCCTCTATTTCCCATCAACCTTCCCCTCTGCATCAACTGTGTAATTGTCTGTATATCCCATCAGCACTCTGATAGCCCAGCCCAGCAACACTTACATAAATATTCTTATACTCTAGTCCCCCATCACTAATCTTCTTTACTGTCTGTCTTCTCCTTTAAATGACAACCTATTTGTGAGCAGAGATACCATTCATTCATTCATTCATTCACTCAATCGTATTTATTGAGCACTTACTCTGTGCGGAGCTCTGTATTAAACGCTTGAAAGAGTGCACTATAAGAATTAGCAGAAACATTCCCTGCCCACAACGAGTTTGTGTCTACGGAGACTGTCATATTATACGTTGTCAAGTGCTTAGTTCAATGCTCTGCGCACATTTCAATAAATACCACCGATTATAGTTACTACGCCTCATTCCATTAGGCCACAATGAACTTGAAATGGTGAATTTCACCATTTGGGAGGGAAGGTGGTACAAAGAAGGGGGAGAATGAATTCTGAAACTCAAAATCAGAGAAAGAAATAGGAATCCCAAGTGAAACCCTAGTTTCCCTGAAAACTTTAGATGTTACAATGAGCAAAATAGGCCCATCTCCTGTTACAGCCACACTGGAAAGTCCTCTTACAGGTTTAGAGTCAAACAGCCCCACAACTCTTGAGTATGCATCTGCAATTTCTTTATTTATATTTCTTTATTTAATGTCTGTCTCCTCTTCTAGATTGTAAACTAGTTTTGGTCAGGGATGTGTCTGTTTATTGTTATATTGTACTCTTCCAAGCATTTAATACAGTGCTCTTCACACAGCAAGCACTCAATAAATATGATTGACTGACTGACAGAGATGGTTGAAACTAGAAGGGTGGATGTAATAAAAGACACACATTGAAAGTGAAAGGAATCTTAACTCCAATTTCTCCCACCTTGGCCATGTATCAGGTTGAATCCACTGAACCATTTGAAGTATGCTAAAACTTGTAATGAGTTGTCACCTTACAGGAGACCATCAAAGGAAACAACTCTGGATGAATATACACCTCCACCCAGAATGTTCTCTAGCCATTTTGAAGAAGGGAGGGGTGGGAAAGAGGAGGTGAGCAGGTGGGGCGGTCATTAAGATTCATGCCATTTCCAATGCACTATTGATTATCATAAGAAAAGTCATTAGCATTATTGAGTCCTCTTTGTTATGACAGTAATCAGTAGTTCCTTCCTGGATTACTTGGAGCGTTTTTGAAAGGTTTATGGCTTATTCCTGATGTAGATAAATGTTTTGAGAAGCCGTGGTTTTGCCTTTCATGAATAAAAAGGTGATTGAACGAGGCCCACATTCATCATTCTGTTTATCGCCCCGAAACAACAAGTGTAATTTATAAACCAATAATACTTTTTTTAGTGTTATACACATGTTTGAAAAGAATGGATCAAATTAATTCAGGCCTGGGAAACTGTTAATATATCCAACACCCTGAGGAAGTTGAAGGAATCCAAGGGGTTCTGACGATTTTGTATCAGATAATGGATCACCCTTATTCTTGTCCCAAGGCAGTGTTCCCAGTGATGTTCCCTTGGGAGAGGAAATGTGTACTGGACTCTAACCAGGCTCCTTGCTATGTAACAAGAGGATCAGGAAAACTGGTCAGAGGAGTCGAAATACTCCCCAGTCCACGAGAATTCTGGAAGTTGACAATAAAGGCAGATGTGAAAAAACTCCTCTCTTGAAATCTACACTTTCCAGGCTAGATCACTGCACTCAGGAGAGCTCTGGTAGAGATACAAGTATCATTGGCTTAGCCAAAAAAAATTGGGGTGAGTTCTAGAAAGGAGGAAAACCCCCCTTAATGCAGAATCAGAAACATCAGAGGACCCAGGAAATAATGGGAAACTATGCTCTTTATTCATTAACTTTTCGTCACTTCAGGCTACATTTTTAAATATCAAATGTAAGTAGACAGTATCAAGAGAATCTCCCAGCCAGAACCACCCAGAATATGAGTGCAGGCTCACTCTAGTTTTACCCCAAAGTCCCTTTTATAGGATGCTTAAAAATGGAAGATGTGAAAATGTTGCCATTTAAGTCACATTTTTCAGGTATTCCATAAAGGAAGAGATTTAAGAATGCCTTCTGAAAATATTCTTAATGCTCTATCACAAATTGTAACCTCAAAGATATCAATAGTGTTTATGGTCAATACCCTAGGCATGGAGCTCTGGCATTTAATGGAATAATTTGGTCACATCACACTACTTTCCTTAAACTGCATTATTGAGAAAATAGAAATTCACTGTTGAGAAATACATTCCAAGACATAAACTGGAATTTTGGAGTATACCACTAACTGACTTAGGAGTTGAGGAGACAGAGAAGGAGGCAGATGAGGTAAGCAAGGAGATAAAAGAGATGAATGAGAAGTAGGGGAGAGAACAAGGAAGAGGAGGTGTGACAGAAAAAAAGGAGGAAGAGGAAAAGGAGGAGGAAGAGGAGGAGGAAGAGGAGGAGGAGGGCAAGGGGGAAGAGATGGAGGAAAAGAAAGAGGAAGAGAAAGCTGTTCTTCTACTTATGCCATAAATTTTTATTCCAACTTGAAACAATATGGAACACTTCCAGAACACACCCCAATGTGTATCTGAGGCAATGTCTCTAAGTTCACTGTGAGGAGGGAACATGTCTACCAACTCTGTTGTATTGTACTCTTCCAAGTTCTTAGTACAGTGCTCCGCACACAGTAAGCACTCAATAAATACCACTGATTGATTAAATTAATGTCAATCAGTCAACTGTATGTATTGAACACAATGGTCGATGGGCTTACAAACTAAAGGGGGAGACAGACATTAATATAAATAAATGAATTATAGATATGTACATCAGTGTCATGGGGTGTGAGGGGGAACGAATAAAGGGAACCTGTTAAAATGACATGGACAAGAATGGAAGAAAAGGAAAATAGGGCTTAGTCAGGGAAGATCTCTTGGAGGAGATGTGCCTTCAATAAGGCTTTGAATGGAAAAAGAGTAATTGTCTATCAGATATGAAGAGGGAGGCATTCCAGGCCAGAGGCAGGATGAAGATGAGAGGTCAGTGGTGAGATAGATGAGATTGAGGTACATTGAGAAGGTTAACAATAGAAGAGTGAAGTGTGCAGGCTGGGTTGTAGGAGGAAAGTATCGAGATGAGTTAGGATGGGGCAAGGTGATTACGTGCTTTAAAGTCAAACGTTAAAGAGTTTATGTTTGATGAAGCGGTGGATGGACAACCACTGGAGGTCCTTGAGGAGTGGGGAAGATTTTGAGGAGTGGGGACAAAGTGTAGACAAAAGTTTAAGAACTGCTTTTTTTTCTTTCCTAATGAGCATCTGCTGAACCAATTATTCTTCTGCCAGTTAGTTCCCATAACTGTTCGAACTGTCACCCCAAAAGAAACCCCAAATTTGAGTTCTACAGGAGATAGAAAATCTATCTTAGAGGATAAACATCACCAACAGAGTCATCCCTGCAGAATGTGCATATATGGGGTAGGGTATCTGCTTCATTGTGTCTTTTTTTTTTGACAAGATAACTCTGTGTGTTTCATAATGCACCAAAGGAAATAGAATGCTCTATGCTTTTCACACTGAACACCTGCAGAGCATGTTCTCTTCTTGTATACAAATCCTTTCCCCAAGATGAGTTCACAAGCAATTTGTATTGCTTCCTACCCCTGCTTATTTTCCATAGCCTACACTCTTTAATTCATCTCATGGTAGCTGATAGAATGCACATTCTTCTTACCTTGAACTTCAGTGAAACTCAGTTTTAATAGGCAGGGCCCAAAACATCCATTTATCTACATATCTCTATTATCTATGCTTAGGATACAAAGATCATGCAACTGACAGGGACTTTTATAATAATAATTATGGTATTTATTAAGTGCTTACTATGTGCTGAGCACTGTTCCAAGAGCTGGGGTAGATACAGGGTAATTAGATTGTCCCATGTAGGACTCACACTTTTTAATCCCCATTTTTACAGATGATGTAACTGAAGCACAGAGAAGTGAAGTGACTTGCCCAAGGACATACAGCAGACAAGTGGAGGAGTCAGGATTAGAACCCACATCCTCTGACTCCCAAGCCCGTGCTCTTTCCACTAAACCACGCTGCTTCTCTAAACCAAGCTGTTTATCCTTGGGTGTGGCTGAAAAAGTCTATTGGGTGACCAATAATCTGTATTGCATCTGACATTCTGAAATGTTATCTTTTGCTAGGCTATTGCATTAGTTATTTGCAGTGTCTGATGCTGTTTTTGATTAGGCCACTAATTGATCCTGATCCCCACCCATTCCTAATTGCTTGATACCAGACCAGGTGGCTGTATTACTGGTCTAGGACTTCTTTTTGCTTTAATGGTATGTGCCAAGCACTGTTTTAAGCATTAGGTAGTTACAACTAATCAGGTTCGACACTGAGCCTCTCCCATATGGGGCTCACAGTCCAATCAGGAGGGAGAACAGGCATTGAATCCCCATTTTACTGTTGATGAAACTGAGGCACAGTGGAGTTGAATTGCCCAAGGTCACAAAGCAAACAAGTCTTTGAGTCTCAAAAAATGTATCTTCTCTTCTTCCAGTTTCGGATCCCACTGCTTCAGCTGCTTGAGTATCCCCTGCCTCCCAACCTCCTCACAACACTCACCAGCAGCTGTGAACTTCCAGCCTCTTCACAGCACACACCAGTGGCTGTAAGAATATCCTGCTGCCTTCCAGCCTCCTTACCTCACTCACCAAGAGCTGTGAGAGCATCCTGCTGCCTCCCAGCCTCCTAACAACACTCATCAACAACTGTGAGAATATCCTGATGCCTCTTAGCCTCCTCACAGTGCTCCCTAACGGCTGTGAGTTTCCTGCTGCCTTCCAACCTCATCGCAATGCTCTCCAATGGCTATGAGAGTATCCTGCTACCCGTCAGCCTCCTCACAACACTTATCAAAAAAGGATGGGTTGGAGTAAGTACCATTTTGATGTTGGTGGACTGGCTACTTTCCAGGACCTCATGATTGGATAGCCGGCTTGTTGGCATTTCAGGTTGAAATTTACTCATAGGTGATGCTTCTGCAACTGCTTCTGAAAGTGGATGCCTGTAGAAGATCAAGATCTTAAAGTTGTTTAGAATATTGGAATTTATTACAGATTTTTCCCCTATCAACTAGTGGATCAGTAGTATCTTTGAGCACTTATTCTGTGCAGAGTACTATACTAAGCACTTGGGAGAGTATGATAGTACACACAATCCCTCTTAATGAGCTCATAATTTAGTGGCAGGAACCAGGAGCACAAGGTGAGCAGAAAGAATCTACATAGCATTTAGAGCAGTGAGTGATTCCAGGACCACTTCATCCAGAAATAATAAATGGTTTATTTTTAGGATTGCAATGTTTGAATTGTTGAATTAAACTTTTTATATTTCAGCCTGTGTGTCTGTCCTCACCTCCATTGCAATGTGAGCCCACTGTGGGCCAGGGACAATGTTTGAGTCATTGTCCATACATTCTTTCCAGTACTCAGTGTAGTGTTTTGCATACTGTATAAGTGCTTAATCACTGTAATAATAATAATGATAACTTATGGTATTTTAAACACTTACTATGTGCCAAGCACTGTACTAAACCCGGGGGTAGATACAAGATGAGCAGGTCCCATGTGGGGCTCACAGTCCAGTAGGAGGGAGAGTAGGTATTGAATCCCCATTTTGCAGGTGAGGCACAGAGGAGTTAAATTACTTGCCCAAGGTCACGCAGCAGGGAAGTGGCAGAGTTTAGAACCTGGGTCCTCTCAGTCGCAGGCCTGTGCTCTTTCCACTAGGCCTTGCTGCTTCACAGGTCTTCTGATTCTCAGGCCCATGTACTTTCTACTAACCCACACTGTTATGAATGATTGATTAATTGTTTGAACTTCAATCTAAGGTGAGGTTAGAGTCCCCATTGATACTCTACTCTGCATTTTGTATTCCACAGGACATACTAGTTTCAACTCCTTCAGATATCACTGACAGATGTTGTTCTAACTGGGTAACAATTTCAGTATCAGCATTCAGTTATGCATTACTATTGATAACCTTTCTCTCTACTTTCTTTCTTCCCTTCCTTTCTTCCTCCCTTCCTCCCCCATTCCCTTCTCTACCCCCTCTTCCTTTTCTCCCTCCCTTCTTTTCTCCCTCCCTCCCTCCTTTCCTTCCTATGTCCTTCCTTCTTTCTTTCCTTTTTCCCTCCTGCCCTCCCTTCCTTCCTCCCTTTCTCCCTCCCTCCCTTCTTTACTTCTTTCCTTCCCTTCCCTCTTTCCTTGATTAATTAGGAGTTACCAGGATGGGAGTCCTCACTGCTCTCTGTAGAAGGACCCAGAATCCCTCAGGAAATATTAATATGTCCTCACACTATAGGGACAGCCAGCCAGAAATTGGTATAGAGAAATTACTGCAGCCAGGGTAACTAACCACAAGATTTGACAGTCCCCAGACTGAGCCAACTACTAAATCCAAGTAACTTTGAATAGGTCTTTGTTTCCCTCACTGATCCAGTTTAGCTGGGTAGCTGCAGACTATGGGTGCTTAATACATGTTCATTAATAAAGTTAATAGTAATAACAGCCACCGCAGCAGCAAGAACAATTTGCACTGACATCCCATTTAGATGTGATAAAAGGCTTCTACAAGCCTAAATATACAGGCAACCATTTTCATGAATTTTTTAAATTAATTTCACTGAAAACAATTTGGGGTTATTTGATATTTAAGCATTTCCTTAGCAGGCTGGGGAGACCGGCCTTGCTGCATTTTCTTATGGGTTACAACTAAAGCATTTTCATCGCTAAGAAAAGCTAGCTTTCAACCCACCACATGGGGGGACCAACTGCACAACTGCTGAAATAGATGAGTAGCTTGGATTAGTTTGTGAGCCCCGCTTCTCATGAGAGGCAAGGATTAAGTTCCCACCTATGTATTCTCTCTCAGTGCCTAATACAGTGTTCTGCACAGGATAAGCACTTAATAAATACTACTATCATTATGGATTAAGAAAACAGTTGGAAGCATCCATAGAAGTCTAATACTTTTATAGAGGCCATCCAGTGTTTGAAGACACTTGTCATCAGCATCCTTGGAGACCAAGTGAGATTCTTTCACTACCCTGCTCTCGTAGCTCTACAGAATGGAAAAGGCCAAGAGATATAGAGCTGGACAATGTTTTCTCCTAAAGTTCACTCATCGTGATAAGCATTGTGATGGTGATGGTAATGGTTGTGGTGGTTTTGAGCTTCCATTATGAGCTAGTCACCAGACAGAATGTACATCACAGAATGTACACAACCCAGTACTTCCTTGCCATAGCAGACAGCTCCCTAGTGCCATAATGTCCTTACGTCCTTCTCTCTCTATTCTCATACTACTTTGGAGGTTGAGCTTCCAGACTCTTCAACAACAAATGGGTCTAAAATGTCCCCAGAGGGATTTCCGATGTGTTATTCCTCTCAAATATTATTTCTCTATCTTCCAAATACTCCTGAGACTTGCATCCTCCGCTAAAGTAACATCTTGCTCCTGTCTTCCTTCACAACGCATAACTTCCCTCAGATGTGACAGACCACAACTGTCTCCATCTTCCAAGCCCCTCTCAATCAATCACTGATAGTTTCTGAAGTACTTACTATTTACAGAGCACTGAACTGTTTGGGAGTGTACAGTATAATAGAGTAGGAAGATGTGATCCCTGTCCACAGTGAGCTTGCAAGAGGCCTTCTCCAAGTAATTGCTCATCTTCTCGCCTTGTATCCCCCAGCTTCCTTCCCTACCACCTGATCACTTAGCTTACCTCAGACAATGTGGAACTTATGTACATATCTTATATTTTTTTTTTACTCCCCCTACCAATAGTTTATTTAAATGTTTGTCTCCCCTGCTAGACAGTGAGATCCTAGAGGGCAGGATGGTGTTTTCTAACTTTTTAGTGCCCTCCCAAGATCAGAGCTTCACACATAGCTGGCACTTAGTAAATATTATTTGTGATTATGATGATGATGATCATAGTGATGATGAATGATGATAACGACAATGAAAGTGATTGTGTTCATGATAACTATGTACACACCCTTCTGGTCCTCACAATGAAATTAAAAATTGGTACCTATGAGGAACAGCATGACATAGTGCAAAGATCATGGACGTGGGATTCAGAGGGCTGGGTTCCAATTCCATCTCTGCCACTTGCCTGCTGTGTGACTTTGGACAAGTCACTTAACTTCTCTGTGACTCAGTTTCCTCATCTGTAAAATGGCAATTCAATAGTTGTTCTTACTCTTATTTGCACTGAGCCCAGTGTGGAACAGAGACTGTGCCTGACCTGATTAACTTATAGCTACACCAGCTTTTAGAACAATGCCTTGATATATAGTAAGCACTAAACAAATACCATAATGATAATATGTTGTCTCCCACTCACACCACTATGTGTTCAAGATGCTCCTAGACAATTATATGAACTTAATGAAACCAATCCTCCTTTGGTAACACCAGGAAAGAACTTAAGATTGCTTTTTAAATTTTATGGACCAATTAATCAATCAATAGTATTTATTGAAAATGTTATACTAAATACAATAGAATTGGTAGACATGATCCCTAATCTCAAGGATCTTATAATCTAGTCAGGGAGACAGGCACAAAAAAAATTACAGAGAGGGAAAGCAACTGAATATAAGAATATATATGTAAATGCTGTAGGGATAAGAGAGTCAGAGGAAGGATTTAGGGGGTGAGGACTAAAATGCATAGCATGTAGGAGTGGTAGTGAGGGGTGGATAGTTTATGGGAACCTGAGAAAGAGTAAACTGGCTTGAGGGAAGAGAAATTTGGGAGCTGGGTTAAAATGGGAGAGTAGCAAAGAGGTGAGATAGCTGATTGAGTGTCTTATTGTCAGTGGTTCCGAGATTCTGATTGGGTAGCAGAGTGCCCTATTAGAAAGAGCACGGTTCTGGGAGTCAGATGACCTTGGTTCTAATCCTGGATTTGCCACTTGACTGTTGCATGACCTTGGTCAAGTAATTTGACTCAGTTGCTGCAATTGTAAAAGGGAATTCAGTATCTGTTCTCCCTCCTTCTTAGACTTTGAGCCAAATGTGGGACCTGAGAAACTTGTACCTATCCCATTGCTTGACAAATAGTAAGCACTTAATAAATACCAAAGTCATTTTGTGCAGAGGAACTGGTAAGCCATGGAGGGTTTTGAGGAGTGTGGGACATGGGCAAATGATGTTTTAGAAAAATGATCCAGATAAATCCTTCAGTAGTTTTTCTTTAGCATTTGGTGCAAAGTACTGTACTAAGTGCTTGGGAGATTACAATAGAGCTAGTAGGCTGTGAGCCCCAGTCAATCAATCAGTGGTATTTATTGAGTGCTTACTGTATGCAGTGACTGTGCCTGACCTAATTATCTTGTTTCCACCTCAGGGCTTAGTACATTGCTCAGCATATAGTCAGCACATAACAAAAAGCATAATTATTATTATTAGTAGGAGGAGGAGGTAGAAGAGAAGGAGGAGAAAGAAGAGGAGGAGAAGGAGTAGCAGTCATAGTTTGTAGAAGTAGGTATAGGTGTAATCCTCGCCATCAAAGAGCTTATTACCTAACAGAGTGAAGTATGGATTGGAGAGGGGAGAGACTCCGAGGGAGGTCTGAGAGGACTATGATGCAGAAGTCAAAACATGATATGAAAAGTGCTTGGATAGGTGTGGTGCCAATTTGGAAGGAGGGGAAGGAACAGATTCTGGAGATTTGGGTGGAGAGAGAACAGCCAGCTAGTTGTGGGAATTGAAAAAGAGAGAAATGAGCCAAGGGTAATGCCAAGGTTGCAGATTTGAGAGACAGGAAGGATATTGGGGTGGTGTTATCATAGTCCCTTTAATACAGAAAACAAGTGGAGCTGCATAAACCAGATTGCTTGTATATTGTTTCTGTGCTTCAGATGTGAGAAACGGATGTTTAACGTTAATATAGTGGAAAAAGCAATTAACCAACATACAGTGTGGTATGAATGCAAGCAGGAAGATTTTTATTTCAGGGTTAGATCGTTGATACCTAAGCAATTGCATCTTTTGAAAATAGACTTCAATCACAGTCACTTATCTAAGCATGAGCTTAGATTGAGAATGTAAAAGCTAGGGATTAGGGAGACAAGTTGGTTTTATGTATTATTTGTAATGAGTTTCTCCTTTCATCACCACTATTGAGCTGAGGAAGAATCGAATTTTATTTGTTCTTTTCTTTTACCCTATTGTAAGGTCAACCAGAGGGCCTTCTCCCTACATGACCAATATTTCACTGAGGACTGGCCACTTCTATTCAGTTAATAAGGGAATTGGTTCGAGCTTGGTCTTTGTCCCACATATTATGGGCTTGAATCTGCGAGATATTTCACATGTCCTTTTTCTTCTCTTATTGACATATATACTTATGAAACACACACACCTACACACAAACGAGACATAAATAAAGCATGTAGAGAGACCAAATTGCATATGCTTAATGCATACAAAATGAGATCAGACTATGAACATACCCATTTTCAAAAGCAACCAATTAAAAATACATTTTACTATTGTAATGATTGGTCAGCATACCTCCACAAAGACATAGCTACCCAGGCAGCCTTCCTTGCAGCCCCAGTCCCTGAAAGTAGGTCTAAAGCTCATATCATCCAAGTCTTCTAGAGGAAGTCAGTGGTAAGCAAGGAGAAGCCAAAGGGAAATTGTTTCAATATCCATGAAGCTAAGAATCCAGAAATGCTTCCTCATTCACAGCTGTATTACTGGGGAGTGGATAAGAACTCTCTGAAGGGAAAACCATTTGTTCATGACCAAAACCTATTGGGTTCACAGAGGGCCAATTTACCATAGGGAATTTTTCTCACCCTTCTCCCCTGGGGAATGTAAACAGAGAGAAGTGTGTGTGGGGGGGGGTTTGTGTGTGTGTGTGTGTGTGTGTGTGTGTGTGGGTTCAAACTCACCTCCAACCATATTCTGCATTTCCTAACTTTGGCCTCATCAAGCTACAATTGGTAGAGACGCTGATCTTTTGATCTGGGATAAATCGCTTTATCTCTGTTAGGTAAATCACACTAAGAGCGTATGGGGCCCTTGGTATTTGACAGTATGAAAACAGATAGCTGGCGAGGCAGGATGCTTTAGCTTGCATAAACTTTAAGCTTGGGTATAAATTTAAAAAATAATGTGCGAAAAGTCAAAGGAAGCTTTTCCAGCCAGGGCTATTAATATTTTTATGGCTTGTTAAAAGACTGCTACTTGACTTCTTGCAGACACACCACAGTCATTCCTCAGTCCTCAACTCAGCTGTCCTCCCTTCACCCTGAGACCCAAACCCCTGACCAGTGGCCAAAGCCCCTGAAGTTTATGTGAGGTGGGAGAGCAGGGTGCGGGCAGTGTCGGCTGGCTGTGCTTTCCCTTCACCAGTGGACCGTTTTGCATTCCAAACCATCTCCAACTCCTGACGGTGTGACGTCCAAGACTAGAAAGTGAGTCGAGGGGTGGGCTTCCTCTCAGAGACGTGAAAGGCTGAGGTGATCCAAGGCCTTGATTGTGTTTGGAGGGTTGCTGTGTGCCAAGCGATATGTCGTGGCCTCTGGCGATGAGTGCCACACTGCATTTATCATCAGTGCATCAAGTTGTGCAGCCTGCTGAGAGGGCAGAGGAAGTGGCAGAAAGCCCAGCTGTAACCATGACATGAAGGAAGGTGTTTCACTCTTTCTCCTCTCACAGATGTGACGGTTGCTCTGGGGACTCTCTTAGCAGCCACTTTGGGTCCCCTAATCACTGAGCAGGCTAACTGGGTAGGAATCGATATTTCTTGGCTCGGGAGTGCCTACCATTGTATTTCATAAAGCAATTTGCTTAGAGGAAATCCACCCAGCTTCCTAGGTGGGGGAGAGAAGCCCTCCTGGAGGTTGACAGAATTCACTGTAAATAAGGGAGCTTGGCTCAAAGTTGGGCTTAGATAATAAAGTGAGGGTCAGGGGGAAGTTAGACCCAATAAAGCAAATGCCAAAACTATGTCAGTGTGGAAATATGGAGGGATGCATCTTGGACTCCAGGAATAATAAATATCTGTCAGAGCAAAGGCAGTGAGGGCAGCCTGGTAAAGACTCCGATAGATTTCTTGGGCAGTGGGAAACACTGGCACCAGTGAAAGAAGGTTTTGAGGGGTAGTGTTCAGGTGTCTAGCAGAGAATGATGAGGGGAGAGGGACTTCTCAGAGACTTTGGGATGCTAACCATAGGCACATCGGATTTGGTACAAAGTAAGCATCACTCCACCAACAGTGTTGGAGTGATTTTTAACTTAAAATGTAGTCAGGTAGCTTTAATTCCAGTTTTGAAAACAGGTAATGGTCCACATGCCCTTGGAGAAATCAGCAATGACCTTCTCTCTCCCCTCTGCATCACCTATGCACTTAGGTTGCTACCACTTAAGCACTCTGATGCTCACCTCACCCTCAGCCTCCCAGCACTTATGTACATATCTTTACACTCTGCCATTTCCCCTATCTGTAATTTATGTAATATTTTTCTCTACCACTCCCAGAGGAGCTTAGTGTAGAAAACACCGGAACAGCCTGCTCTTTCCATTCCAAGTACCTTTATTCCCACTCCCTTCCGGGAGGTCCCAGCACATGTCCGGGTTTCCAGGAATTGAGCACATGTTGGCAGAAATCTGGCCTTTTATAGCTTTTGTCCATTTACTTAAACTTGCCCCTAATCTGTCATTGCCATCATCATCTGCTGCTCGGGGTGGGGTATGCTGGGACTTGCTTTCCTGGGTTCCAGGGTCCCATGTGGCTGAGTCTCAGAGCTTGAGCACTGGGCAGAGGTGAGATGCCAGGGTCAGACCCCCAGTGGACTTTAGAGTGCATGGGGGTAGATCTTAGTTTCTCACCTCTGTGGGGCTAAGCTCTGGGGAGTGGAAGGGAAAAGAGGCACCCAGGGAAGGTTTTGCTATACTCCACCTGCCACTCCATTCCAGAATGCATGGGAAGGGGGAGAAGGGGATGAAGGAGGGCTGGGGCTTCAATCTATGAGGAAAGGGGGCAGGGGGCACCAACCCCACAGGAACCCAAGCTCTCCTCCTGGTGCACATACCAACCTTCGCTTCTGCATGCATCTCTGGCCCAGGGCAGCTTTTCTTTATCCCCACTGCAGCAGCCATCCCTCTTGGTGGAGTGCACGCATCTGCCTGTCCAGCCCCAGCGCTGTCCATTGACACCACTTACTCACATCCCAGGAATGCTAAAACCCCTCATTTCTTCTCCCAGTCACTGCGGGCACTCTCCCAGCTGGCATCCTGGGCTCTGCCTGGTAGAGCAACCAGCATGGCTCAAGTGGGTCACCCTCACCTCCCACAATATTAGGCAGGTTTTCACCCTGGCAGAAACATTTGTCTCCCCCTCTAGACTATAAGGTCTTCATAGGCAGGGATCAGATCTACCAAGTCTATTACATTGTACTTTACCAAGGGCTTAATATGGTGCTCTATACACCCTGAAACCTCAGTAAATACCACTGATTGACTGATAAAGAGAATGAGACAGTCCACCTATAGATGAACCCAATGGACCCTGCCTCTATTCCCTTTGTGTGTAGCATTGGTTAAATGCTGAACAAGGAGATCTGGTTAAACAATGATTGGGCTAGTTTAGGGAATGTCCTAAGAATCCCATAGAGGTGGTACCAAAGGGTGGATTTGCCTGGAATTCTGGGTGACACCCTATCCAGCCCCCTGACATATATTGCAGGGCATTTCCAGCCCACAGCAGTGCTTTGCAGAGAAGAGGATCGGGTTGACCACTGTGGGAAGCCCTGCCTCAACTAGGGACCACCTTCATCTCAACTTCATTTGAGGATGCCAGAAGGAGTAGAAAAAAAAGAAGCTCTCATCCTGTTGCTTATGGCTTCCTGCATATTGAGCTGGGAACTGTGCTGGACACCTTAAAGAATAACCACAACAATTACAATAAGCACTGTGAATCATTGACCTACTGCTTCTAGGAGATGTTACTGTTTGGTTCACAGGAGCACAAAGTAATTATGGCTTTTTCTGCTCTTTCTGCTACGGTCTCATCACATGGACCTATGGCTTCTTGGGGACTATGACCTTCCCCTTCTCTTTTCAGCATTATTTACTCCTGGACCTTAAAATTTCTGCATGGGGCAATTCATTCTCATTGAGTAGCTAATGTTTTGAGCTTCTTCTTTCAGAATTTCTGGTCTGGGCAAGCTCCCTTTTGTAGACAAGGAAAGAAAGATCAGAATGGGTCTGATCACTTGTAGTGCAGCTGGGCTAAAGGAAAGTGGGGACTGACAGAACACTGGCTAAAGAGATGATAACTGCCTAACCCCCACCTACTCAGAGTTCCAGACACACAAGGTCCAGACTCAAGAGGTCAATTCCCTGTCTTTGATTTACCCCCAGAGCCCTCCTACCATGCCAATCAATCAATCGATCGATGGTAAGCTCATGTGGGCAGCGAACCTGGCTACCCACTCTGCTGTATTGTGATCTTTCAAGTGCTTAATATAGTGCTGTGCACACAGAAAACAAATACCATTGACTGATTCATATTTATTGAAAGATTGAGATTTGGGATTCTTCCAAATGGCGTCTCCCTCCCAACATGACCTATCCCAATCAATCAGCCAATCAGTGGTATTTATTGAGCACTAACTGTTTGCAGAGCACTCTTCTAAGTGCTTGGGAGAGTACAATGCAGCAGAATTACCAGACACATTCCCTGCCCATAATGAGTTTACAGTCTAGCTTACATTCCATTGACTTATATGCACGTGCACATCTCAACTGACCATTGGTTTTCCTTTAGGTTATTTAGCATAGGAACATGCTCCAGAGAATCTGGAGCAAGAGGTGGTTCAGACCCTAATATTTCAAGGCTTTTCTGGGATATGTGGCCCTGTTCTCTCAAATCTTGGTCAGAAACTCATGGGATTAGCTATGTCTTGCGGGCAGGGAACTATTGTTTTGTTTCTACTGTACTCTCCCAATAATACTTAGTACAGAATTCTTCACTCTAGAGGAGAATGATGAACACCTGTGATAGAAAAGGGGAGAAGGGGAGAAACAGAGAGAGATATGTGGGTGAAACTAGTGAAAATTCTGAGGACTCAATAGAGCTCTAGTGGCCTGATTGATTTTGAAAATGGTCAGTCTGGCCCTTTCTTCTTCTGACTATAGCCACTTTAGCTGTAACCTTTTACTGCCTCTTATGACTTAGTAGTGCTCATTCTTTTTCTTTCTTTAAAATAGAGTAAATAAAACATTCAAGCGAGCAGAGAAATAGGATTTATCTATACCCATGAGCAGAATCTTTCTCTCTCTTCTTTTCTCCCTGAGTTTTTTTTACTGAGGGTCAAACAACGAATCAGAACCAAGCAGCTATTCTGACCCTTAACAGAATCTCACTAATATCTCTGGGTCTTAGCCCCAGCTCTATTGAGGGAAGGATGCTAGCCAGGAGATCAGAGGTCAGCCTTGTCTTGCTTTGAAAAGGTGTAGAAGATCTCCTCATGGGCTGCCAGGTGGGAAAAGATTAAACTCACCTCAGTGGACTCTGCAACACCTGAATCAGCTTATATGGGTGATACATATAGAGAGAGGGGGCCAAGGATATAAGTGATTTCCCTTCCTGGCTTTAACACTTTTATTTGAGCAACAGCATAACTGAGGAGATTGTGTAGTCAGGAGACCTTGATTTTAATCCTGGCTCTGCCACTTGCTCTCTTTGTGACAGTGGGAGAGTCATATAACTTCTCCATGCTTCACTTTGCTCATCTGTAAAATGAGGATTAAAATCTTGTTCTCTTCCCCTATGGAGAGTGAGCCCCATGTGGGACAAGGAGACTATCTTGAATCAACCACAATGCTTGGCATATAGTAAGCACTAAACAAATATCTCTATTATTATTTTCCATGTGATATCTTCACTCTCTTAGTCTTTTGAAAATCAGTACATACTAAAATCAGCAGGTGGAAAACACCCATCAAGAAACAGAGGATCTGGGACTAATCTTTGGGCCAATCATTTAACACCTATAAAGTGAAAGTTCCATGGTTAAATAGAAGTACTCCACAAATACCAGGCATTAATGTTATGACTGTTATCTACACAATAGTCAGTTTAACACACAGGGAGAGAACAAATTGGGAGGATTATTGGCCTGATGTTCAGTCAAATTACAGGACGTCTCCCTTTTCTCTTCTCCCTCTTGACAAATAGCTCTTCCAATTAATATGCTTGTAGAACTGGGTAATTTGGGTTCTAATCCTGCCTCTGCCGATTTTTTGTGGCATTTCCTATGTATTTGTTATGTGCCAGTCTCTGTACTAACTTCTGGAGTAGACACAGCAGACAAGTGAGCAAGTTGGGACTGGAACCCAGGTCTTTCTGACTCCAATTGCTTGCTTGGGGAAGTTGCTTAACTTCTCTGTGCCTCGGTTTCTTCAACTGTAAATTGGGGATTAAATACCTGCCCCCCCCCCTTAGATTGAGAGGCCCAAATAGGACAGGAACCTGATTAAATTGTATCTACCCCAGTTTACCCTAGGTCTTAGTATAGTGCTGGACACACAGAAAGCACTTAACAAATACTATAATGATGATGATGATAATAACAATGATAATAATAATAATAACAGAATTGAAGACCCAAGACATCTGGACTAGGTGGGGAATAGAGAAATACCCATTTCCTTGAAAGTCCTCCAGAAAAACTAATTACTGCAGGACCTTACAATCACCAGGCATTCATCAATTATTCACTAAGCTCTTGATATGTGCCAAGAACTAGAGTACTGTAGCAGGTGGTCAGTTAAGGCAAAGGATGGACCAGAATACAGCTCTTGCCTTGCCTTGCCATCTGAAGACCCTGAGATGTTTCTGGGCCTGATTTATACTGTGTTTGATAGTAGAACTGCATTCACTCTTTAACTGAAGTAAGGGTCCATAAAATGAGAAGCAGCATAGTCTACTGGAAAGAGCACCAGCCTGGGACACAGATGATCTGGGTCATAATCCTGGCTTGGCCACTTGTCTGCTGTGTGACCTTAAGTTAGTTACATACCTTCTCTGTGAATCAGTTTCCTAATCTGCAAAATGGGCATTAAGTACCCATTGTCCTTCCTAATTAAAACTGTGAGCCCCATATGGGAGAGAGATTGTGTTCTATCTGATCGTATCTACCCCAGAGCTTAGTAAGGAGCATGACACTGTAGTACACAATAATATGATTATTATTCTAATTATTATCATTATTTTGCCATCATAGCGTTTGGAGAGTGGGAGGGAAAGGTTGAGCAGTAGAGTGGGCAGTGGGAAAGGAAAGGTAGTTGACTCAGGCAGATAGCAGTGTGGAAGGTGGATTCAAGAAAAACACAGGCTATGACCCATACCCACTGTATTGCCAGCTCCTATACTAGACTGTAAAGCTCAGTGAGACTTCGAGTAAGTAGATCATGTCTACTTAGTTAGTTGTTCTCACTCAAGTGCTTAGTACAGTATTCTGCACACATTAAATCCTCGATAAATATCACTGGTTGATTGATTGTTATCTTCCAGCTCTACCCAGCCCCTGCTTTTTCTCTCTGAAGGAAACTGGCTCCTCCAGTCCAGTTCTCTACTACTCTCCTGGTATCTCTAACGTGGTTAAGGCGGCCAATTATTTGGTTTTATAATGGACAGCCCATTTTTCAATTGTCCTGAATAAACATTCTGTTTGTTTCCTCACACCTCAAAAACCGCAAATGTTTGTTTGCCCATCCACCTCTGCATTAAACAGAAATTCTTAACCATTGTCCTTAAAGCACAAAATCAGCAATATCACTCCTTCCTTACCCCACCCCTTTCCTATTACAACATAGCTCACACACATTGTTCCTCTAACACCACCCTACTTACTTCACCTCAGTCTCATCTTTTTGTCCATCAACTCCTTGGTCATCCTGTCTGGAACTCCTTTTTCCTGGCTGACATACCATTACTCTCCTCATCTCCAAAGCCCTACAAAAATCATATTTTCTTCCAAATGTTTTCCCTGAATAACTTATATGCTAATTCTCTCTGCCCTTGTCTCTGCATCACCTTAAGCACTTCAATGCTTACCTCACCCTGGCCAAGTCCTATAGCACTTATATACATAATAATACCTACCATTATACTCAGCTGCTTCCACAATGTTATTTTTTTTTAATGTTTGTCTCTTCCACTAGATTGTAAACTCCTTTTGAGCAGGTATCATGTCTGCCAATTGACACTTGATGCCGTGCTGTTCACAGAGTAAGTGTTCAATAAATACTATTTTTTTCTTTTAATGGTGTCTGTTAAACACTTACTTTGTTCCAGCCATTATACTAAGTGCTGGGGTAAATACAAGTAAAGCAGGTTGAATACAATCCGTGTCCCACATGGGGCTCATAGTCTTAATCCCTAATTTACAGATGAGGTAACTGAGGCATAGAGAAGTTAAGGGAATTGCCCAAAGTGACACAGCAGAAAAGTGGTGGAGCCAGTAATAAAATTCAGATCTGTCTGACTCCCAAGCCCATGTTCTATCTGCTAGGCCATGCCGCTTCTCTTATTGATTGATTTATTGACTCCCTATCCCATCTCCTCTTTCATTTTGGTCTTATATGTGTTTAAGACTTTTTTGTTTTTATTTCTGGCACAGAACCTCCCTCTGCCATGGCTCTGGCCACAGTTACGAGGCTCAGATGTGCTGTCAGACTCCACCCTGGCTCCGAAGCAGTACGCAAAGACTGTGGAGCAAATGTGGAATGCAGGTATTCCCCTAGAGGAGAAGAGCCTCAAGATTGCAAGAAGTTTGTATTAATGTGCAATAAGGTCCTTCTGTGGTTTATGGCAACCTGAGGCAGAGAGGTGGACATGACAGTGCTGGTACCAGGAGCAATTTATTGTGAACTCACAACTCCAAACTACTCTTCATTCCGCCATTTCAGTTTTGACCATATCCTCCTGATACCTGGGAAGATCTTCCTTATGTTTCCCCCATCTCTTTCCCACTTTGCTTTGAATCCATCAGTGGAAAAAGCATAAGGCTGTAAACTGAGAGACCTGAGTGCTAATCCCAGTTCTGCCACTTTTCTGCACTGTGACCTTTGTTGAGTCACTTAACTTCTTTATGCCTCTTTTTCAATATGTAAAGTGGGGATGAAATACTTGTTCTTCCCTAACTTAGATTGGATGGGCTACATAGAACTGAGGCCTATTGAAAAGTCCTACTGAAAGCTCACCTCTTCCAGCAGGCCTTCCCAGACTAAGCCTCTCTTTTCCTCTGCTCCTCCCCTCACCATCGCCCCAACTCTCTCCCTTTGCTCTACCCCCTCCCTGCCTCACAGCACTTGTGTATGTTTGTATATATTTATTATTCTATTTATTTTATTAATGATGTGGATATATCTATAATTCTATTATTTTATATTGATGCTATTGATGCCTGTTCACTTGTTTTGATGTCTGTCTCCCCCCCTTCTAGACTGTGAGCCCATTGTTGGGAAGGGATTGTCTCTATGTGTTGCTGAATTGTACTTTCCAAGCACTTAGTACAGTGCTCTGCACACAGTAATTGCTCAGTAAATGCAATTGAATGAATGAATAGAACAGGGACTGTATTTGAACTGTTTAACTTGTATCTACCCCAACATTTAGTGCCATAGTGTCTAATATTTTCCATCATTATTGTTAATTAGGACTCCTCTGAAGATCATATTGAGTTCTATGCCCAAGCTTCTTCCAAGCTTCCAAGTCTGGAAACAATGACTTGGGGATAGGTTGGGGCCTGAGTCAGGACTGGTCTGATATTGTACTCTACATCTATAGTACACAGGTAGCCCAGATTCTTTCTTCAACACTTGGATCATGATATAACCTTATGCATAGCCTGCCATCTAAAGAACAGTGTAGCATCTCATATTTCAGGTTGTTATCAGCAGTGCATTATTATCTCTCCCAGAAGGTGCATGTTCTTATTACTGAGGTAGGGTAAACACTGCTGTAGGCCTCAAGTGACTTCAGGGTGCACAGTGTGGAATGAGCCCATTGCTGGAAAGGAGGAGATATTTTATATATTAAATGTTTTTGGAATATGTGGGATGGTGACCTCAACCACTTGTTTGTTGTGTGATCTTGACCAAATCTCTTAATTTCTCTGTGCCTCAGTTTCCTCATCTGTAAAATAGGGATTCAGTACCTGTTCTCTCTTCTGCTTAGACTGTGAGTCCCATGTAGGGTAGGGATTTTGTCTGAGCTAATTGTCTTGTATCTACCCTAGTGCTTAGTATACTGAGCTTGGCACATCATAAGCATTTAACAAATACTGTGCATCTGTCAATCATATTTATTAAATGATTACTGTACTAAGTGCTTGGAAAGTACAGTATAACAGAGTTGGTAGCCACGTTCCCTGTCCATAATTAGCTTACAGTCTAGAGGAGGATGCAGACATTAATATAAATAAATAAATTACATATATGTGCCTAAGTGCTTTGGGCCTGAGAGAGGGGTGAACAAAGGGTGAAAATCCAAGTGCAAGGATGACACAATAGGGAGAGGGATAAGAAGAAATGAGAGTTGAGTCCTTGAAGGCCTCTTGGAGGAAATGTACTTTTAATAAAATTTTGAAGGTAGGAAGAGTAATCATCTGAAATGTGGAGGGGGGATGGTATTCCAGGGAAAATGCAGGACATGGGTGAGAGATTGGTGAAAAGGTAGATGAGATCTAGGTACGGTGAGAAGGTTGGCATTAGAGGAGCAAAGTGCGTAGGTTGGGTTGTAGTAGGAGAGCAGTAAGATAAGCTAATGAGGGGCAAGGTGATTGAGTGCTGTAAAACCAACAGAAAGGAATTTTTGTTTGATGCAGAGGTGGATGGGCAACTAATGGAAGTTCTTGAAGAGTAGGGAATCATGGCCTGAAGATTTTTGTAGAGAAACGGTCTGGGCATCAGAGTGAAATATGGACTGGAGTGGGGAGAGACAGGAGGCAGGGAGTTCAGCAAGGAGGCTGATGCAGTAATCAAGGCAGGATAGGATAAATGCTTGGATTAACATGATAGCAATTTGGATGGAGAGGAAAGGGTGAATTTTAGTGATGTTGTGAAGGTTGAACCAACAGAACTTGGTGAAAGATTGAATATTTGTGTCGAATGCAGGAGATGATTAGAAGATAAAACCAAGGTTTGTGAGACAGGAAGGATAATGGTGCCGTCTACAGTGAGGGGAAAGTCAGGGGGAAGACAGGGTTTGGTTGGGAAGATAAGGAGTTCTGTTTTGGACATGTTAAATTTGAAATGTGGGTGGGACATCCAGGTAGTGATGTCCTGAAGGCAGGAGGAAATATGAGATTGCTGAGCAGGAGAAAGATCAGGGCTGATATAGATTTGGTAGTCATCTGCATAGAGATGATATTATTTATTTATTGTTATTATTAGTACTGTTAGTATTATTATCATTAATATTATACAACATATCCCCAAGATACTGAGTTTGCAGTGATGAGGGTCTGCTGTGTAAGTGTTAGACTTCTTTCCATCCTGCTGCCTTTAACATTTTCACTCTGGCGAGCTCCTTAAGGCCTAAGATTATGATTTGTATGTGCTCCCTAAGTCACTATTATTGAATCAGACTCATTGATAAATATCCTTTGATGATGATGATGATGACGATATTGGTGGTGAGAATGATGATGATGAAAACAATGATGGAGACCCAATGTGAAGCAAGTTTCCATGCCAGTCAATCAATAAATAGAATCTATGGGATGTCTACTGTATGCAAAGGGTTGCACTAAGAGCTAGACAGAGTATAATCGAGTTAGTAGACATGATCACTCCCTTAATAGAGCTCACAGGCTAATGAAGAAGAATAATTTCCTAGAGCATAGCTTCTTGGACCTCCTTAAATCCTTGTAGATCAATTTTGACACTTAGCCAGGTCAGGGTAGGGGCAGGTGGGGTGTGTTTGTGTGTGTGTGTGAGTGGGTGAGGTTGTCTTCTAACCTTCCCCTTCCCAGATCCAGTCTCTGGATTTTAAACTCTTTATGGGAAGGGAATGTGTCTATCACCTCTGATGTATTGTACTCTCCCAAGCTCTTGGTGCAGTCCTATGCACATAGTAAGCACTAGTACAGTGCTCTGCACGTAAGTACGTAAGAAGCACTCAACAAATACGATTGAATGAATGAATGAATAAATAAATACCATTGGTTGATTTATTAATCCAGCACAATTTAGACTTGCCAGGGACATAAAGAGAAAACTCTCTCACCTCTGTGATTTGCTTCATAAATTATGATTTTCTTAAAGTCTGTAAATCCACTGGTGTGTAAGCTTCTCCAGGGTAGGGATCATATAATAATAATAATAATAATGATATTTGTTAAGCACTTATTATGTGCCAAGCACTATTCTAAGCCCTGGGGTAGATACAGGATAATCAGGCTGTTCCACGTGGGGCTCACCCTTTTAATCCCCATTTTACAGGTGAGGTAACTGAGGCACAAAGAAGTTACGGGACTTGCCCAAGGCCACACAGAAGACAAGTGGCCAAGCCGGAATTAGAACCCACGTTCTCTGACTCCCAAGCCCGTGCTTTTTCCACTAAACCCCACTGCTTCTCTTAGCCACAGTGCTTCTCTTGTCTACCTACTATCATGTCTGTCATGATATCTACCATGTTTATCATGTGTACATTATGCCTATTATGTCTATTGTGTCTACCTACTCCATTGTATTGGACTCTCCCAAGCACTTAATACAGTGCTCTGCAGACAGTAAGTACTCAACAAATACCATTGATTGATTTTTTTATGATATTTGTTAAGCACTTACTATGTGTGACACATAGTTCTCATCACTAGGGTAGATGCAAGTGAATTAGGTTGGACACAGTCCCTGTCCTGCATGGGACTCACAGTCTATGTAGGAAGGAGACGAAGAGAAATGAGGCACAGAAAGGTTACGTGACTTGTTCAGGGTCACAGAGCAAGCACTGGGCAGAGCTGGGATTAGAGCCCAGGTCCTCTAATTTCTAGGTCCATGCTCTTTTCACTAGGCCACGCTGTTTCTCATGATTGATTGATTGGGCATGGAGGAGACACTAAGGAGCAAAGATTCCCTGACTGTCTAAATGTTTTTTTCCTATTCTGCTTTGATTAATACTGACCATGTTTGGACAAAGGCAAATGGGCACCCAATTAGCTAGAATTCTTTACAGTCAGGATTCGCCATGTGTCTTGATATGCCTTTCTTAATCCTCTCTTTGAAACATGTTTTTTCATTTTAGCCAGAAGTAAATAGCGCAAGTAACATTTTTTTTCCCTCTGAAAAATAATGCTGAAGGAATTGTTTTGCAGTTGAAAATTAATGCAACCCATTATGTCCAGGAAATTTCTTCAATATATTACTTGCCAGGCCCCTTGGCCGTTGTGAAGAAAATAATTTTAATTTATCTCATTTTTCACAGCTGAGTCAATGATTGTTTAACCTAAAATGCCATTGTGACTAAGTGCTGAAATACCAAGGGCCTAAGCTGTTTCATTGGAGTTTAGCTATTAAGTCCACTACTTGAGTCCTGAGGAGCACCAAAATTGTCATATTAAAAGAGCCATTGTCAACTCCTTTTTTTATCGCTTTTAATTTTTGCTTGTACTTCTTCCCTTCTATGTATAATGCCCTCTTTAAGGGTTCAAAAATAACATCTCATTCCTGAACCATTGGTTATTTTCCATTTGTTCTTTGTAAGTTTTTTTTTCGTTTTTTTTTTTTCCTTTGCTTCTTCAGCAGCAAGCAATATAGCACTCTTGGCTTAATCTTGCTCTGGCTGTTATAACCGGCTTCGGTGATTTAAGTACAGGTCTGTAAGTAGAGGCCAGGTTAACATCCAAAATGAATCCGAAAAAGGAAGCACTGGACAATTTAATTGCAAAGAAGCAATTCTGGAGACTTGGATATGAAGTGATTCTGGTCAGGATTTATGGGCCTAGTTGAGTCCGCTTAGGTTGGTAGGCTGTCGTTTTCCTCAGATGCAGCATCAAAAGATCACCCATTTGTCAATAGAAATTCCCCATTTCAAAAGTTGACAGCATTTCCCCTCCCTTGCTTTCTTGCCTCTGTTTTTTTTTTTTTTTTTAATGGTATTTGTTAAGTACTTACTATGTGACAAGCACTGTAAGTGCTGGAGTAAATACAAGTTAATCAGATTGGACACGGTACCTGCCCCACATGGGGCTCATAGCCTAAATTTCAACCTCTGGAATGGAAGCTCATCCTCTAGACTGTAAACTCATCCTCTAGATTGTAAACTCACTGTGGGCAGGTAATGTGTCTATTAGAGAAGCAGCATGGCTCAGTGGAAAGAGGCCGGGCTTGGGAGTCATAGGTCATGGGTTCGAATTCCGGCTATGCCACTTGTCAGCTGTGTGACTGTGGGCAAGTCACTTCACTTCTCTGTGCCTCCGTTACTTTATCTGTAAAATGGGGATTAACTGTGAACCTCACATGGGACAACCTGATTACCCTGTATCTCCCCCAGCGCTTAGAACAGTGCTCTGCACATAGTAAGCGCTTAACAAATACCAACATTATTATTATTATTATTGTTTCATTGTACTCTCCCAAGTGCTTAGTACAGTGCCCATAGGAAGTGCCCATAGGAAGACGTCAATAAATATAAATGAATGAAACAATGAATTCCCACCTTCAAGTCTTTGCTTATACCTCACTTTAAAGCTGGAAATGTCCCCCAGTCTCTTTCACCTTTTCCCATTTCTCAAGGAGATTTTAAAATATCACTTCCACCAAGAAGTCTTCCCTGACTAACTAGAAGTGAGGTTACACTCTCTTCTCCCAATCCCATCCACAGGTTTTCTCTGTCCCAACACCTGACCAAGTAAATGGATTTGTACATTTTAATAGAGATGGATCAGCTCACTGTGGGCAAGGAATGTGTTATATTGTTGTGTTGAACTCTCTGAAGTGCTTAATACAATGTTCTGTGCACAGTAAGTGGTCAAGATATACTACTGATTGATCAGCCAGAAACTAAGGGAGCTTTTTAGATATTTCTGGATTTCTCAGTTCCAATCTCTCTATTCTTGCATTAGAATTCCCATAGCAGCCACAAAGTTAATAAAGCTTATACACAAGGCTAATTTACTCCTCAGGGGTAACTCGATGCTCAGTGAGCATTTTGTAAAGTATTTTTTATAATCATCATCTTCGTCAATGAATACGTCTTCATCAATGAGAAGCAGTGCAGCCTAGTGGATAGAGCACAGGCCTGGGAGTCAGAAGGACCTGGTTTCTAAACCCAGCTCCACCACTTGTCTGCTGTGTGACCTTGGGCAAGTCACTTCACTTACCTGTGCCTCAGTTATCTCATCTGGAAAATGGGGATTAAGACTGAGAGTTCCATGTGGGACAGGGACTGTGCCCAACCGGTTTGCTTGTATCTACCCCAGTGCTTAGCACAGTGCCTGGCACATAGAGAGGGCTTAACAAATACCCTAAATGTTTTTGTTATTATTATTATTCATCACCTGATGGACAGATAACACTCGGGAAAGTGCTATGGGGTGCTGAGAGAAGATCTTAAATCTTCCTCCCCTCAGGAAGTTTGAAATCTAACTGGGAAGATAAAAAAGCTGACATTTAGCCAGCATAGACATTTACAGACATGAGCTTGATGCACACATGTGCCAGGTATGCAGTGGGGAAGAGTTTGAAACTGTTGGGCTTGATTAGATATTGTACATTTTCCTGTGCTTTCACAGTTGACTGTATGCCTGTCATGCCTTCTATAGTAAAGACACAATTATCCAGAGGGCAGGGGACTGAGGTCAGGCTAGATATGTGGCTATGCTGGTAAGTGAGTATTTCCATTTTTCTTAAAATGCAGTTTAGGGTTGAATCACCTGTAAACAATAGTATGACATGCCAAATTAAAGCCCTAGAAAGTATGACAGATGACATTTCGTTCTTTACACGCTCACATTATATAGAGGTGAATGGGGCAACTCCAAAATGTCTGCAGAGCTGATGAGATGTAAAGTCAACAGGAGTGCAAAAGAATAGTGTTTCAGAGTTCTCTTTGGGATAAAAAATGATCAGTGAGATGAATCCACTGGGCCCAGTGGCAATGCGGGCTGAGCAACAGCATACAAATGCAACCTTCACTAAGAGAAAATCTTTGATTATACAATGCATTAGGCAGATCCACAGTTAGATTGCTGTGATCAGTTCTGGTCATCCCATTATAAAATGAAATATTGAAACACTTGACAAGGTAAAGAGAAAGAAATGAGCTTGATCTTACACTCTGATTATCTGGTCTTAATGACTTCTGCTCATATTATTGGCTTCTCTCTCCTATTAGGGAAAATACAATTTACTAATGTAGTGGGAAGTTAGCTGAGAAACATCCAATGTTTCTTTTACCCAAAATTATCATTTTTTTTTATTTCAAGGGGAGACACTGCTGCCCTCATATGGGGAGATGGTTTACAAATTAATGAGCCTAAAAAAGACTACTCCAGCACTCATGTATCATGTATGTTCCTTATGTATTTACATTTTGATTTATTTATTTGTTCACTTGAGCCTCTTATTTATATCTGGTCTCAGTTTCTCTCACCTATCATCTGTTCATTACCCAGGATGCTTACCTTTTCCATTTAATTGTCAGTCCTTTGAGGGAAGAGAGTTTGTTTTATTCTTCTGCATAAGCCACTGCAGATTTAGCCTTACATGAGTATATAAGAAGTCTAGAAATGCCATTACAGGTCAGACTGATGGTCAGTCCAGGCCACTATTCTGTCTCCAATAGCTCCACCAGAATGCCTGTAATAAATTTTGTTGATGATAATGGTGGGAGATTGCATGGAGCGCAGAAAAAATTCTGCCACAAAGTTTGGATCAGAAAAAGACAGTGTAATAATAAAATAGCTGGCCTTCTTCGAAAAGAGAGCAGGATGCTAAGAATATAATTTCACTTCATGATAAAGCAGTACAGGCATTGCAAGTCCTAGAGATTGTAATTTCCAACAGGAAATGTGCAATAGCAAAACTGTTGGGATAACTCCCAGCATCTCAAATAAGACAAAGTGACTCTGTTGGACTCAGGGTTGCTGTTTTCATTTTGAGCACAGGTTGAGACTAGGGCAGGCTGTTGGGTGGGAGAGGAAATGAAAGAGGAAGAATGGAAATCGGGAGAAAGGAGGAAATGGAAAGAGAGAGCCAGAAGTGGAAATGGAGGAGAATTGGAGAGTCAGATAAAATTCTCATCTCCTTGCCTTTCAGTTGTCACCACAATTCACCACTGCTACTGCTTTTCTCACAGTCACTGGAATTTATACCCAGCCGGGAGGAGTTTCTGACCCCTCCTAACGATGAGACCATGGAGGTAAAAATGAACCTTTCGGCTGCCACAACATCTGCCTCATCCTCAACGGGCTCCTCACCCCATTCTCAGCTGGTCCAGGTGGCTCAATGCAGAGACTTGGTGGCTCCACTGAGATGGCACTGCCACAGAAGCTGCAAAATTGGAAACTCTGCCCATTTCTCACAGGGTTCTGCGATGAAAAATAGAGAAATAGGAGGGGAGAAATAGAGGTTGCTCTGCCCTGGCCCCAGAGCCTGGTGAGGGTAAGAGAAACAGAAGTGGGACATTTTGCTGGCAGGGGGGAAAAGGTGAAGCTAAGATTTTGTTTCCACCTAAAGTTCCTTTCTGGCACCAAAGGATGAGAAACCTGCCAAAAGACTGTGGGTTGATGTTAATAGCTTTACCCTTTGGCAACCAACCCCGTTGGAGGTGGAAATCCTCATCCTATGGATTTGACAACTACCATCAGGGTCTTTCCATGTGCCTTGTTTACAGTAGGCCAATAGTCCAGCAGTCCTGGTTACACTTCTAGTCTCTCACCTAACTGCTGCAAGAAGGAGGATAGAAAGGGGTTGAGAAAAATAGAGAGAAAGAGAGAGAGAGAGAGAGAGAGAGGAATCTTTTGAATATGGGGAGGGATGTGGTTTGTTGTATTTGGGAATGGAGGGAATTCCAAGCTGGGAAAATAGCTTGAAAAGAGGGGAGGAGTCTGGAGCAAGGTACAGTTAGAAGGATGGCCTCAGATTCTCCCTCTGAATCACTGGCAGGCTCAGGGGTTGAAATCAACCGTTTGGTACCTTATCTGTTGCAGGCAAAGTTATAAATAAAGACCTGATGTCATGTATCAATTAACAGTCTGGAAATTGCCCCAGACAGATCTCAGCATGCTGGATTGGACAGAGCTAGCAGTCCTGGGGGGTCAAAGTAATCTCATCCCTGAGCTTTTTGGTCCAGTCCAAGATGGCCTTCTGCCTCATGGTCTTCTTCATGCACCAAGGTCCCTCCTGCCCTTGAGTCCTTTGGTTCTCTAGCATTCTTCTTCAGGGATATACTCATCAGCTGAAAAACAGCCCAGAAATGCCTGGATCTGCTCACCAAACATGGATGGCCCAGGAAGCCTAGCTGTCCTAAGTTTCCTGATACATGGACTTCAAAAGTGAGTTCTATCTTTAGCCCTCAGTAGATTCCTATCCTCCTTTATACAATATAGATTTGGGGGTGCATTTCCTAGGCCATGTCCCCGAGGTGGGGGTGAGATGAACCTCTCTCCCCACCATCGTCCTCCTCATATCTCTCTGCTCAGCTGGAGCACTGGGTGCTGAGCAGCCACTCGCTGCTAATAACTTCCCGTCCCTCCTGACATGGAATGGATGGCCGAGACTGAGCCAGAGAGAAAAGGCTTCATCTCCCTCCATCAGCCAATCTCATCTCATTGCAAGGTAGAGGCCCCTGGAGACTCACTCCCATCCATCATGCGGACAGCTTTGGCCACAGTGCCCACTTCATCACCCTGGTTAATAAAAAGTTGCTTGAGGCTGCCGTGCTAGTGACAGATGGAGACAGCAGTGTGGTTGTAATCCCAGCAGATACCTGGTTAGACAGCTGCCCAGGTAGAAAGAGGCTACTGTAGAGAAGCCATTAGTGTTCTCAGCTGCCGTGTCACAGAAGCAAGACTTCTGAATCTTAGTGATTGTCTCTAATGGCAATTTGACAATAGTTTGCACATTTTCGTGGTTCTTGGTCCAAGGACCAAGTTTCTAGGACACTACCTCCTCCGGGAGCCTAGTGATTTCCCAACTCAGGCAAAGGGCAGTTCCAGATTTATTGTATTAAGTGCTTCTTCCTCCCTGCTGGAGTGCTTTCCAGGCTGATAGAAATGATGATGTTGATAATCAATAATAATGATAATAGTATTTGTTAAGCGCTTACTATTTTTCAATTGCTGTAGTAAATACTGGGCTAGATCCAAGATAATCAGGTCAGACATAATCCTTGTTTCGCCTGGGACACATTAGCTTACAAAGGAGGGAGAGCATGCATTGAATCACCATTTCACAAATGAGGAAACTGAGGAACCCTAGGTGACCAAAAAGACAAAGAGATTTGTTTAGAGTTATAAAATAGGCAAGCAACAGTACCAGGAATAGAACTTGGGATTCATCTGAATCTCCAGGCCTATGCTCTTTCCAATAGGCCATGCTGCTTCCTAAATGCTTGACAAATTCCACTGTTATTACTATTATTACATTAATAAAAATAATTATTATTACGATCATTATTATTGTTCTGATTTGGTTAGCAGTGAGTCAATCAATCAATCAGTGATATTTACTGAGCAGTTACTGTGTGCAGAGCGCTACACCAAGTATAAGGTACTGCTCAATGGAGTAGGCAGACATGATCCTTGCCCTCATGGAGTTTACAATTTAGTGGAGAGACGAGGTCCACCAGTCAGATCCTTAATCAATCCATAGTGTAATAAGCACCCACTACTTGCAATGTCCTGGACTGAGCTCTAAGGGGCAGAAGAAGAGGAAGAAGTCAAAGTTTTTGCTCTCCAAGGATTGACAAACTGATGGAGGATACCAGGACAAATATAATTTACTGGACACTGACAGAAAGGACACAGTGAGAATCCACAGTTCCCTCCTTTGAGGAGCTGACAGTCTGATTGATGGTGGAACACACACACACACACACACAGAGACAGTAATGTCGGGGGAAAAATGGTCATGCTTCTTGACCTCAAGAGACTGATCATTTTGGTGGAAAACCTTGTTCAACCTATTCTATGCAGCCATGCTTATGAGTGCATGTGAAATTTGGAATCTGGTGTCAAAACATCATTAAACACACTGGCAAAGAGAATCCCTGAAAGTCTTTGATTCAATTTTGCAGGAGTTCTCTTTGCCCCTTTAATATTCCCTGATTGTAGGCGGTATTGTAATTTAGATCCCAACCTATTCTGAGTTTGGCAGGGAACATGTCTGCCAGCTCTGTTCTATTGTACTCTGCCAAGCACTTAAAACAGCACTCTACATAGTAAGTACTCAGTAAATACCACTGACTGATTGAAAACAGGATAGCTTGGGAGGCACAGTGAACAAGGGAACATAAAGGTCTGGAGATAGAAACAAAGATGACAATAAACCCATAAAGAGCACAGACCTATGAGCATATTTCTCAGATATGTAGATAAGTGGTGGAGGGATATGAAATTCCTAAAATTAGGTAGAGTTAAGCTACACAAACTCACAGGCAAAAAATCTTATTAGACTATCAAAGAAACAGGCAGGCCGTAACAATTCCAGGAAATTAAAGCTAAATAGAGCATATAATTGATCAATAAATCATTGGTATTTATTAAGTACTTCCTCTGTTCAGTTCACTCTACAGTAGTTAGTAGACATGATCCCTGTCATAAAGCGGCTTACAGTGTAGCAGGAGAGACAAACACTAAAACAAATTCCAGGTAGGAGAAAGTGAGTTTTTGTACCTAAGTGCTATGCAGGGAGTGGCTGGGGGGGAGGGGGAGGTTTGAATACCCAAGGGTTTAGGGGTTGCAGACTCAAATGCATAAGTGAAGCAGAAGTGTTGAAGTGGCAATAGGCAAGCAGGAGTAAATAGACTGAGGAGATGAGAGATGAATCAGGGAAGACCTCCTGGGGGATATGTGATTTCAAAAGACTGAATACGGGGAAAATGGTGTCTGTTTTTGTTTTTGTTTTTGAATGGTATTTGTTAAATGCCTGCTATATTCCAAGCACTATACTAAACACTGTGGTAGATACAAGATAATCAGGTTGGACACAGTTCATGTCTCACAGGGGGCTCACAGCCTAAGTAGGAGGAAGTTGGTTTCAATCCCCATTTTACAGAACAGATGACTGAGGCACAGATAAATTAGCTTTCCTAAGGTGTCACAGCAGATAAGAGGTAGATCTAAAATTAGAACCCAAGTACTCTGATTCCCAGGCTTATGCTCTTTCCACTGGGCCATGTTGCTTCCCACACTGTGGATGCCGAGAGAGGGCTCCAGGATGGATGAAAGGCACAAGCGAGGAATATATATATATATATTAGATTGATGTGAGAAGAAGTGAGGTGAAGCATGTGGACTGGTTTGTAGTGGCAATATTCATTCATTCAATAGTATTTATTGAGCACTTACTATGTGCAGAGCACTGTACTAAGTGCTTGGAACGAACAAGTCGGCAACAGATAGAGACAGTCCCTGCCATTTGACGGGCTTACAGTCTAATCGGGGGAGACAGGCAGACAAGAACAATGGCAATAAATAGAGTCAAGGGGAAGAACATCTCGTAAAAACAATGGCAACTAAATAGAATCGAGGCGATGTACATTTCATTAACAAAATAAATAGGGTAATGAAAATATATACAGTTGAGCAGACGAGTACAGTGCTGAGGGGATGGGAAGGGAGAGGGGGAGGAGCAGAGGGAAATGGGGGGAAAAGAGGGTTAAGCTGCGGAGAGGTGAAGGGGGGGTGGTAGAGGGAGTAGAGGGAGAAGAGGAGCTCAGTCTGGGAAGGCCTCTTGGAGGAGGTGAGTTTTAAGTAGGGTTTTGAAGAGGGGAAGAGAATCAGTTTGGCGGAGGTGAGGAGGGAGGGCGTTCCAGGACCGCAGGAGGACGTGGCTCAGGGGTCGACGGCGGGATAGGCGAGACTGAGGGACGGTGAGGAGGTGGGTGGCAGAGGAGCGGAGCGTGCGGGGTGGGCAGTAGAAGGTGAGAAGGTAGGAGAGGTAGGAAGGGGCAAGGCGATGTAGAGCCTTGAAGCCTAGAGTGAGGAGTTTTTGTTTGGAGCGGAAGTTGATAGGCAACCACTGGAGTTGTTTAAGAAGGGGAGTGACATGTCCAGATCGTTTCTGCAGGAAGATGAGCCGGGCAGTGGAGTGAAGAATAGACTGGAGTGGGGCGAGAGAGAAGGAAGGGAGATCAGAGAGAAGGCTGACACAGTAGCAGTAGTCTAGCCGGGATATAGCGAGAGCCCGTAGCAGTAAGGTAGCCGTTTGGGTGGAGAGGAAAGGGCGGATCTTGGCGATATTGTAGAGGTGAAACCGGCAGGTCTTGGTAAGGGATAGGATGTGTGGGGTGAACGAGAGAGACGAGTCAAGGTTGACACCGAGATTGTGGGCCTGAGAGACGGGAAGGATGGTCGTGCCATCCACGGTGATAGGGAAGTCCGGGAGAGGACTGGGTTTGGGAGGGAAGATGAGGAGCTCAGTCTTACTCATGTTGAGTTTTAGGTGGCGGGCCGACATCCAGGTGGAGACATCCTGAAGGCAGGAGGAAATGTGAGCCTGAAGGGAGGGGGAGAGGACAGGGGAGGAGATGTAGATCTGCGTGTCATCTGCGTAGAGATGGTAGTCAAAGCCGTGAGAGCGAATGAGTTCACCAAGGGAGTGAGTGTAAATTGAGAACAGAAGAGGGCCAAGAACTGACCCTTGAGGAACTCCAACAGTTAAAGGATGGGAGGGGGAGGAGGCGCCAGCGAAGGAGACCGAGAATGACCAACCAGAGAGGTAAGAGGAGAACCAGGAGAGGACGGAGTCTGTGAAGCCAAGGTGAGATAAGGTATGGAGGAGGAGGGGATGGTCGACAGTGTCAAAGGCAGCAGAGAGGTCAAGGAGGATTAGAATGGAGTAGGAGCCATTGGATTTGGCAAGAAGGAGGTCACGGGTGACTTTAGAGAGAGCAGTCTCGGTAGAGTGGAGGGGATGGAAGCCAGATTGGAGGGGGTCCAGGAGAGAATGGGAGTTAAGGAATTTTAAGCAGCGATAGTAGATGACTCGTTCCAGGATTTTGGAAAGGAAGGGTAGTAGGGAGATAGGGCGATAACTGGAGGGGGAAGTGGGGTCAAGAGCGGGTTTTTTTAGGATGGGGGAGACGTGGGCATGTTTGAAGGCAGAGGGGAAGGAGCCATTGGAGATTGAGTGGTTAAAAATAGAAGTTAAGGAAGGGGGGGGCAGGGACGATGGTTTTAATAAGGTGAGAGGGAATGGGGTCTGAGGCGCAGGTGGAGGGGGTGGTACTTGCGAGGAGGGAATAGATCTCCTCTGAGGATACTGCAGGGAAGGATGGAAAAATAGGGGAGAGGGTTGGTGGGGGGAGGGGAGAGGCGGAGGGGTGACTTTGGGGAGCTCAGACCTGATTGTGTTGATTTTTGTGAGGAAATAGGTGGCCAGATCATTGGGGGTGAGAGATGGGGGAGGGGGAGGAACAGGGGGCCTAAGAAGAGAGTTAAAGGTCCGGAACAATCGGCGGGGGTGACGGGCATGGGTGTCGATGAGGGAGGAGAAGAAGCTTTGCCTGGCGGAGGAGAAGGCAGAGTTAAGGCAGGAAAGGATAAATTTGAAGTGTGTGAGGTCGGCTTGGTGCTTGGACTTTCGCCAGCAGCGCTCAGCAGCTCAAGCATAGGAGCGTAGGAAGCGGACAAAGGAGGTGATCCGGGGCTGTGGGTTAGTGGAGCGAGAGCGGCAGAGGGAAAGGGGGGCGAGAGAGTTGAGATGAGTAGAGAGGGTGGAGTTGAGAGCGGAGACCTGATCATCGAGAGTGGGAAGTGAGGACAGGGCGGCAGGGTGAGGAGAGATGCTTTTGGAAAGACGGATGGGATCAAGAGCGCAGGTCTCTGTGGGGCAGTAGCGAAGATTTGCAGGGGGAGGGAGTGTGAGAGATGAGGCAGGTGAGAAGGTTATGGTCAGAGAGAGGGATTTCAGAGTTGGTGAGGGAGGAGATAGTGCAGAGATGACGAGATCGAGGGTGTGACCGAGTCGGTGAGTGGGCGCGGGATGGTGGAGCAGGAGGTCGGCAGAGTCGAGGAGGGATAGCAGGCGGGCGGCAGAGGAGTCATCGGGTACGTCCATATGGATGTTGAAGTCTCCGAGGATCAGAGTGGGCAGAGAGAAGGAGAGAAGGAAGGTGAGAAAGGGGTCAAGGTGGTTGAAGAAGTCGGAGGTGGGACCGGGAGGGCGGTAGATGACAGCGACAAGTAACTGGAGGGGGTGGTAGAGGCGAATGATATGGGCTTCGAAGGAGGGGAAGGAGAGGGAGGGGGGAGGAGGGATAGTGCGGAAGCGGCAACGGGGTGAGAGGAGGAAGCCGACGCCTCCTCCCTTACCGGTGAGTCTGGGGGAGTGGGAGAAGAGGCCTCCGCTGGAGAGCGCAGTGGCGGATACCGTGTCTTCGGGAGACATTGTGTCCCCCTGCTCAGGCCTGGGGACATTGTGCTCCCCAATCGCCCCCAACTCCACCTGAGGCAGCCATTTTGGGAAGGCCTCACTCCCTCTTCCCCCTTGAGGTGATTCATCTCCCCCACCCCCGCCCCGGGCGACGATGTCCTTGTTCTCACCATGTTACCTTACCTTAGCCGCCGCCTACGGCCGCAACCCACCCCGGACAACCTCAGGGCCCCCCCGCAGCCACAGGGACATTTGGTCATGAGCTCTGGGACTCTCTCGGCCGCTGGCCACTTGACTTTGAGTCTGATCGGGTAGGGTCGGCTCATCCCCCGACCCTGGTCATCGCCTGCTTATTAACACTATTGTATTGTGTCTTACTGTACCATGTTGCTATATTAGCGATTTCGCTTGTTATTGTTTATTGTCGTCAGTGCTGCCACCCACCTCTCTGGCCTCACCAGCCGCCTGACTTTGAGTTTGATCAGGTCGGCCCTTAATCGAGCCTACCCGACCCTGGTCATCGCCCGCTTATTAACACTACTGTATTGTATCATACTGCATCATGTCGCTATATTACCGATTTTGTTTGTTACTGTTTATCGTTGTCAGTGCTGCCACCCACCTCTCTGGCCTCACCATGTCCCTCCTCCCCGCCTCCTCCCTCCCACCCCTTCCTATCCTCCCCTTTCCCTTCCCCTCTCTCGCTCAGCTCTTTCCCACTCTCTCCTCTGTCTCCTCCCCCCTCCCCTCCCCCGCCCTAGAACCCCACTTTACCAGCGCTACCCCTCTTCCCCCTCCCCCTACTCTCCCCCCTACAAACCCCCTCCTCCCCCCCTCCCCCCTTCTCTCTTCCCCACCCACGCCCCATCCCAGTCCTCCTGTCCCACCGCTACCCCTCATCCCCCTCTCCCTGTCCAGGGCTCCGCCACCTCCTTCCCATCCAAACCCTCCCCTCCCCCCGCCCCTCCCCCCCTCCCCCCCTTGCACCCACAGCTACTTTCAAGTGTGGCCTCTGGAACCCCCACTCTATTACAGGGAAGCTACCTTTCATCCATGACCTTTTCCTCTCCCGCTCTCTCCTCCTCCTCGCCCTTTCAGAAACGTGGCTCACTGCCGAAGACACGGTCTCCGCCGCTGCTATAAGTAGTGAGGAGAGAGCTGATACAGTGCCTCAAAGCCCATGATCAGGAGAGGGATGTGGAACCATTGGACATTTTTGAGGAGTGGGCAGAGATCCATAATGCAATGTTTAGTATTAGTCTGTTGTACTCTCCCAAGCACTTAGTACAGTGTTCTGCACATGGTAAGCCCTCAGTAAATGCCAGTGATTGATTAATATAGTACTCTTCACACAGTAAGACTCAACAAATTCCATTGATTAATAAAAATAATAATGATATTTGTTAAGCACTTACTATGTGTCAAGCACTGGTCTAAGCACTGGGGTAGATACAAGGTAATCAGGTTGTCGCATGTGGGGCTTGCAATTTGACAGATGAGGTAACTGAGGCCCAGAGAAGTGAAGTCACTTGCCCAAAGTCACACAGCTGACCAGTGACGGATCCGGGATTAGAACCCACAACCTCTGACTCCCAAGCCCATGCTCTTGCCACTAAACCACGCTGCTTCTCTTGACTGACTGATCAATTTGGTAACTTAGTATGTGTGTGGAAAGAGGTGTCTAGGATAATGCCTAGAATGTGGACTTGAAGGATAGGGATGAACATGCCTTGTCTTATATTGGTAAATCATTTTCGACCCATAGTGACCCCATGGACACATCTCTCCCAGAATGCCCCACCTCCATCTATAATCGTCCTGGAAGTGTATCCATAGAGTTTTCTTGGTAAAAATACATAAATGGTATACCATTGCCTTCTTCCACACAGTAAACTTGCGTCTCTGCCCTCGACTCTCTCTCTCCCATGCCACTGCTGCTCAGCATTGGTGAGTTTTGACTTGAAGCAGATTGCCTTCTACTCGTTAACCACTGCCCAAACTAGGAATAGAATAAGTATGCCTCTGCTTGACTCTCCCTCCTGAAGCCAAGATTGGTAGAGTACTGGAAACTCTCCAAGTGTGATCCTGAGAGGGGACAGGGATGATGGAGGTGTTTTTAATAATAATGGGAAAGTCAGAGGGAGGAAAGGATTTGAGAAGCTGAGAGGTTCAGTTTGGGGCATGCTGAGGTTAGTGTCAGTGTGACATCCCTATAGATATGTCTTTGTAGTAGGAGGAAGTGAACTTTCACTTGAGGTAGACCTGTAGGCAGGGTTCATGTCCTATACAGTGCCCTGCAGATACTAGTCACTCAATAAATGACGATTGATTGATTGATTGGAAGTCATCTATGTTTAGTTGAAGCTGTGGTAGTGGATATCCTCCCCATGGGAGTGGGTTAGGTTGAGAATTTAAGGGGTCCTAGAACTGAGCATCAAGGGATCCCCAGAGTTAAGGAGGAGGAGACTGAGAAGGAGCTGACAGAGAGGTAGGAAAATCAGAAGAGGACAGTGCCAGTGACTCCAAGGTTAGATAGTATTTCCAGAAGGGGGTGGTCCACAGTGTCGAAGGCTGGACATATTCAGATGTACACAGAGAAATGTCCACAACAAAACCAAGGGAACAGATTTCCCCCAAAATTCTGTATTAAACTTCATTTAAATGAGAATACTTCTGCAAGTCAAATTTTTCTCTTAGACTGGAATCCTCTATCTGATCTGCTCTCTTCTAGTTGCAATCTTAATTTGGGAGTTTCTAGTGCACTAACATTTGGGTTTTTTGTTCCTTTTGGGCTTTGCCCCTACCCCTCCAAAACTTTAAAATGGAAATGCACTTTCTATATGTCAAGCACTGTCCTAAGCACTGGGATAGGTACAAGATAATCAAGTTGGACATAGTCACATGGTGCTTACAGTCTAAGTGGGCTCACAGATATTGTTGGTATTTGTTAAGTGCTTACTATGTTCTAAGCACTGGGGTAGGTACAAGGTAATCAGGTTGTCCCACATGGGGCTCACAGTCTTAATCCCCATTTTACAGATGAGGTAACTGAGGCACAGAGAAGTTAAGTGACTTGCCCACAGTCACATAGCTGACAAGCGACGGAGCCAGGATTTGAACCCAGGACCTCTGACTCCCAAGCCCATGCTCTTTCCACTGAGCCACACTGCTTCTCTCTGCTTCAAATCTAAGAAGCAATGTGGCCAAGGGGAAAGAGCAAGTCTGCGAGTCAGAGGACCTGGGTTCTAATCCTAGCTCTGTCACTTCTCTGCTGTGTGATCTTGAGCAGGTCCTTCACTTCTCTGAGCCTAAATTACCTCATCTGTAAAATAAGGATTAAAGCTGTGAACCCCATATAATAATAATAATAATGATAATAATGATGTTGATATTTGCTAAGTGCTTACTATGTGCTGTGTACTGTTCTAAGCACTGGAGTAGATATAGGGTAATCAGGTTGTCCCACGTGAGGCTCAGTCTTAATCCCCATTTGACAGATGAGGTAACTGAGGCACAGAGAAGTTAAGTGACTTGCCCAGAGTTACACAGCTGACAGGTGGTGAAGCCAGGATAAGAACCCATGACCTCTGACTCCTAAACCCGTGCTCTTTCCACTACATGGACTGTGTTAAACCTGATTGTCTTGTATCCCAGTGCTTAGTACAGTGCCTGGCACATAGTAAACCCTTAACAAATACCATTAAATAATAATAATAATAATTATGGTATTTGTTAGGTGCTTACTATGTGCAGAGCACTGTTCTAAGCACTGGGGTAGATACAGGGTAATCAGATTGTCCCACGTGGGGCTCACATTTTTTAATCCCCATTTTTACAGATGAGGTAACTGAGGCACAGAGAAGTTAAGTGACTTGCCCAAGGTCACACAGCAGACAAGTGGCAGAGCCGGGTTTAGAACCCATGTCCTCTGACTCCTAAGTCCATGCTCTTTCCACTAAGCCATGCTGCTTTCCAAGTTATCTCATCTGTCAAATAGGGATTAAGGATGTGAAGTCCATACAATAATAATAACAGTAATGTTGGTATTTGTTAAGTGTTTTCTATGTGCCAAGTGCTGTTCTAAGCGCTGGAGTAGATACAGGGTAATCAGGTTGTCTCATGTGAGGCTCAGTCTTAAACCCCATTTTAAAGATGAAGTAACTGAGGCACAGAGAGGTTAAGTGACTTGCCCAGTGCCTCACTTAAAAAAAAGTGGGAGGGAGAAACAGTTCTTGAATTTCCAGTTTACGTATGAGGAAGCTGAGTGGTGAGAATTTAGGTTACTAGCCTATGATCACACATTTTGCAAGGAGCAGAGCTGCGTTTAGAACCCAGGTCCCCTGATGCCCAGGTCTCTTTCCTCTAGGTCATGCTGTTTCCCTATTATCAGGTGTCTCTAAAGTGATAACTAAGTGTAGAAATCATGAGCAGTGAACTCGTTGTGGGTAGGGATTGCCACTCTTTTTTTCTGCATTGTACTTTCCCAAATGCTTAGTACAGTGTTCTGCACACAGTAAGTGCTTAATAATTATGTATGTATGTATGAATGAATGAATTAATGAATGAATGAAAAGGACACGTTGCTGATCACACCCCCTACCACATTTGCTATGTTCAATTCTTGGTACAATTCAGGTCTTGCCACAGGTCAAGGAGAAAAAAGGAATCCAAGTGGTTACTTCTTTAAGTAGGATTGGGTTTATAGGTTTATCCCTACTGTAGAAAAAGATTGTAAACCCAGTCCTTCACAACTTTTGTGAAAAATATATATATATATTTCTATCATCAGCATTTTCTATTACTTTGTCATTGACTTCTAATGGGTTTTCAGAATGATTTGGTCTTTTCTTAGGCAAAGAAGAAAAATGAGAATAGAAAAAAATACATTATTATGCAGCTTTCATTTTGCAAAACACAATTTATAGCAAAAACCCTCACTTTCTGTTTTCTGAGCCTCTTCAGATGCCCAATGCTGAATCCAAAGTGCTATAAAAATGTCTGTTCTCACTCTAAATGATTCAAATATTTGTGACAGTAAAGTGGAAAACTGTTGGGCATTTAACCTTGATAACCCTTCTAGGACATATTTCTCTCTCATGCTTATGAATTCTTGTTTGGATTGTGACTGTATTAATTTCAATTGTATATTTAAAGACTTTCAAAGAATTACCTTATCTTTGTGTCTGCATTTTATTACTACTTTGGTCAACCAGTCAGCCAGCCATGTTTATTGAGAGCTTACTGTGTGCAGAGCACTGTACTAAGGCACGTGGTAGAGTACAACATAATACACAGACACATTCCCTGCCCACAATGAGCTTACAGTCTAGAGGGGAAGATAGGCATTAATATAAATAAATTACAGATACACACATAAGTGTTAAGGGGTTGGGAGGGGAGATGAATAAAGGGAACAAGGCATGGAGATGCAGAATGGAGTGGAAGAAGAGGATAGGAGACTTGTCAGGGAAGGCTTCTTGGAGATGTTCCTTCAATAAGGCTTTAATGGGGGGAGAATAGTTACCTTTGGGGCAATTATTTATTTCCTATTTCCTACTTTTTCTATATAAGCTTGTAGTTTTCTTATGAAGGGTGAAGAGTAAAAGAATAAAGATTACATTTCTCTTGAAGAGGCAATGTTGGAAACACCACTGTATCTAAAACCTCAATAACACAGGGTTCTTTGACATTGTAGGAGAATAGTAAAGGCTCCAATTCTACAAGGCGAACTACTTGTCAGTGGGACATGCTTTTCCTCCCTCCAAGATACACCTCAAGTTATTGGAGGGAGTATATGAAGAACGTATACTGTGTATCCGTAGAGTTGTCCTTTGTATTCAAAGATGACACCACTGATTATTTAGTTTCCTTATGAGTGTGTATGTGGCTGAAACAGCCCCTGCAGGGTACACAGTCCCAGCCACATTGATCACACTAAAATGTTGTCCCTTGTTGTGTTGTTGGGTTTAATGCTTGTAGTGCTTGGCACTGTTTTCTCTTTCTTTTCCTTGTCTCTGATATGTTCCTCTTTTCAGTGCAAGATGTCCATCCCGCTTTGGAAGTATTAGAATAAGTGATGACAGATGAAGGTAGAGTGAACTATTTGTTGTGAATCTATCTTCAGGAGACATGGTGTGAATCTGCTCTCTCATTCACCCCACACATCCAAAACCTGCCCGTCTCACCTTCGCAATATCCTTCACAAGGACTAAGGTCCACCCTTTCTTCCTAATCCAAACTGCTACCATGCTGGTAAAAGCTCTCATAATATCCCGACTGGATTATTGTGTCAGCCTCCTCTCTGATCTCCCATCCTCCTGTCTCTCCCCACTCCAGTCTATTCTTCATTCCACTGCCCGGATCATCTTTCTATAGAAATGCTCTGGGCATGTCGCTCCCCTCCTCAAAAACCTCCAGTGGTTGCCTATCAACCTTCACATGAAACAAAAACTCCTCACTCTTGGCTTCAAAGCTTTCCATCACCTAGCCCCCTCCTACTTCACCTCCCTTCTCTCTTCCTACAGCCCATCCGGTACACTCCGCTCCTCTGCCTCTAACCTCCTCGTTGGCACCTGTCCCGCCTTCAACCCCTGGCCCACGTCCTACCGCTGACCTGTAATGCCCTCCCTCCTCACATTTGCCAAATTAACTCTCTTCCCCTCTTCAAAGTCTTATTGAGAGCTCGCCTCCTCCAGGAGGCCTTCCCAGACTGAGCCCTCCCTTTCCCTCTGCTCCTCCTCCCTTCCCCATTCCCCCTTCTCCTACCCTCTGCTCTTTCCCCTTCCCCTCCCCACAGCACTTGTGCATATTTGTATATATTATTTATTACTCTATTAATTTTATTAATGATGTGTATATATCTATGATTCTATTTATCTTGATGATATTGACACAGACTGCTTGTTTTGTTTTGTTTTGTTGTCTATCTCCCCCGTTTAGACTGTGAGCATGTTGTTGGGCAGGAATTGCCTCTATCTGTTTCCGAATTGTACATTCCAAGTACTTAATATAGTGCTCTGCACATAGTAAGCGCTCAATAAATACTATTGAATGAGTGAATGAATGAATGAATAAATAAATACCAGTTCTCTATTCCCTTTAGACTGTGAGCTCCAAGTGGGAGAGGTACTGTGTCTGATCTGATGCATCCCATCTACCCCAGCACTTACGAGATTGCTTAGTATATAGTAAGAACTTAACCAATATCACAATTACTATTATTATTGAACCCTAGGGCAGGCAGCAGTCTCAAAAAGCTATGAAATACAAGTCACTTCCTTCGGGTGGGATCACATGTAAAGAATCTGAGTCAGGTGAGTTTATAGCATATAGCATATATTATACAGCATATAGCATTCTCTAGGGAAGGATATTTCCCAACCAACTTTACCAGGCTCATTACTGCCAACCCCCTATACTTAAAGATAGACATTGAATCATCCTTTTACTTCCTCTTCTGGAGAGTCAATATCCCTAGTACCTTTAAACTTCTTTTTTTATGGCATTTGTTAAGCACTTACTCTGCACCAGGCCCTGTACTAAGTGCTAGGGTAGATCAAAATTAATCAGGTTGGACACAGTCCACATCCCACATTGGGCTCACAGTTTTCAGTCATAGGGCTCATTTTTTAACCTTTCAGCTATCTCAGTTGCTTGACTCTTGAGTCTTTTCCAAGTTCTTCATATTTGTCAGTAAGTGCAGAGTCTAGAACTAGGAAGGGGACTCTAATTGGGAGGACTCTCCGGTCAGGAATGACGGATGAGACTTCAGGACCAAAAACCTGGACCAGCTTACAGTGCTAGTGGCTTGGACACTGTGACTCATAATAATAATAATCATAATAATGATAATAATAGCAATAATGGTATTTGTTAAGCACTTACTATGTACCAAGCACTGATCTAAGCACTGGGATAGATACAAGATAATCAGGGTGTCCCACATGGGGCTCACAGTTTTAATCCCCATTTTGCAGATGAAGTAACTGAGGCATAGAGAAATTGTGACTTGCCCAAAGTCACACAGCTGACAAGTGACAGAGCCTTTATTAGAACCCATAACATCAGACTCCCAAGCCCATGCTCTTTCCACTAAGCCTTGCTGCTAGCCCCATACTCTCTCTTCCTTGTGAATCAAGTTATACCTGCTGTATTTTTCAAGGGCTTACTATGTGTCAAGCACTGTACCAAGTACTAGGATAGATGCAAGATAAACCAGATTGGGCACACTCCCTGTTCCATGAGGGCTTTCAGCCTAAATTCCTGCTGGGGTACAAAGCTCATCAAACAAGTTGGCAGGCAGGGCTGTAACATTTTGTAAAATTCAAGTGTGGTCTCTGACTAAAGTAGAAAGCTGCAGGCAGAACTGAGACTAAAACCTATGTCTCCAGATTTCTAGAGCAGTGCTCTTTCCACTAGACCAACAGCAATAGAAGCAGGACTTCATCCATGGTCTATTCACTACTGAGTCCACTAAATTCTCATATAATGCAGGGATAACATTCTTGCAAAACTCTGCATCATGGAAAGTTGGGCTAAAGTAGCATGACATGGGTCTGGAAGTCAGAATGACCTGGGTTTTAATCCCTACTCTGTTACTTGCTTTCTGTTTGATATGCTGTGTGACCTTGGGCAAGTCACTTAACTTCTCTGTGCCTCAGTTACCTCATCTGTGAAATGGGGATTAAGACTGTGAGTCCTATGTGGGACAGGGACTGTGTCCAACCTGATTAGCTGGTATCTATCCCAGCATTTAATAGAGTGCCTGATGCCTAATAAGTGCTTAACAAATACCAAAAAGAAAACAAAACAGAAAACCATGAATATTTTGTATCTACCCTAGAGCTTAGTAGAGTGTCTGGGATATAGTAAGAATTTAACCAATACAAAATAACAAAAATAACCCTCCCCCCAAAAAAAAACCCCAATGATGATGATATTTATTAATAATGGTAATGTTGGTATTTGTTAAGCGCTTACTATGTGCAGAACACTGTTCTAAACACTGGGGTAGCTACAGGGTAATCAGCTTGTCCCACATGAGGCTCACAATCTTAATCCCCATTTTACAGATGAGGTAACTGAGGCACAGAGAAGTTAGTGACTTGCCCACAGTCACACAGCTCACAAGTGGCAGAGTTGGGATTTGAACCCATGACCTCTGACTCCCGAGCCTGTGCTCTTTCCAAAGAGCCACACTGCTTCTCTATTCATTCATTCATTTATTAAGTGCTTACTCTGTGCCAAGCACTGTTCTGAACACTGAAGTAGATACAAGGTAATCAGGTTGTCCCACCTGTGGCTCACAGTCTTAATCCCCATTTTACAGATGCAACACAGAGAAGTTAAGTGATTTGTCTAAAGTCACACAGCTGCTAAATGGTGGGGGATTAGAACCCACAATATCTGACTCCCAGGCCTGTGTTCTTTCCACCAAGCCATGCTTGTATCTACCCTAGTACTTGGGACATAATCAGCTCTTAAATATTATTATTGTTATCATTATTCTCATTATTTGCATTATTAATAAAGTACTCACCATTTCCAATGCTAAGCCCACGTTGACAAGATGTTTCTTTAAACTATCATGTGAAATGAAGGCTTCGAATGGGATCTGATGGGCAACCCCTTGGACCTAAGATCTGAGCTCTACATGATGTTGAAAAAAACATGAGCTAGTGGAAAGGAACAGGTTCCTGGATGAAGCCAGAGTGTCCCTGAGTGATGTCCTTGTGTTACGTCCCAGGATGGGCTCTGCACCCAGTAAGTGCTCAATAAATACGATTGAATGAATGAATGAATCCATCAATCAATCAATCAGGCCTATAAGGGACAAGTGGGGGAGTAGGTAGGTTAGTGACTCAGTTTTACGGATGGAATAAACCATGATATTCAGTATTGCAGAAAGAAAACATTTATTGACATATAGAAAAAAAAATTCCCAGTAAAGAATCCTGCTTCTAAGTGTCCCCTTGCCAAGAGGTCTTCTGCCCAGGTTATCTCAGTTGCCCTTAAAAATAATGAGTAATAATTATGGTATTTGTTAAGCACTTACTATGTGCCAAGCACTGTTCTAAGCACTAAGGTAGTTAAAAGGTAATCAAGTACTCCCACGTGGGGCTCATAGTATTAATCCCCATTTTACAGATGAGGTAACTGAGGCACAGAGAAGGTAAGTGACTTGCCCATGATCACACAGCAGGCAAGTGGCAGAGTGGGGATTCAAACCCACATCCTCTGACTCCCAAACCCCTGCTCTTTCCACTAAGCCACGCTGCTTCTCCTTTCGGATAGCACCAAGCAGCAGTGCCAGGCATTTCCCCCTAGCCTTTATACTATGCTTGTTGACTTTTACATGGAGCTTCTTTGGAGTCATGGCCCTAATCTACTAATTACAGCCCCATTGTCTTTTGCTCTCCTAAAAGACATTTAGCTCGGACCCCTGGAGGTGTGTCAACACTTAGGTCTTCGCTGAAGGCCAATAGGTCTGGCTCATATGCAATCACAGGAAGCGATATACCGAGGGAATTAAGTTTAACACCGTGTTTACACAATGCAAACGGCAGTCTTCACCTAGGCACCAGAGTTTATCTGCCAGCGCAACACCTCCTGCTGGATATCCAGAAACTAATAATAATAATAATGTTGGTATTTGTTAAGCGTTTACTATGTGCAGAGCACAGTTCTAAGCGTTGGGGTAGACACAGGAGAATCAAGTTGTCTCACGTGGGGCTTACAGTCTTAGTCCCCATTTTACAGGTGAGGTAACTGAGGCACAGAGAAGCAAAGTGACTTGCCCACAGTCACACAGCTGACAAGTGGCAGAGCCGGCATTCGAACCCATGACCTCTGACTCCAAACTACACACAGGGGACCTCCTGGTTCTGCCAATGTTCTACATGCCTCACCTAGAGCTGTCCCCCATTTCTGCCCTCTATCCCCCTGGACCCAGCCCCATCCCTGGCAAAGCTGGACATGGTCACTGGTGCTGGATAGAGAGGAGATGTAGTCATTCCTCTGTGACTCTCACTGGTGAACTTTTGTACCACAGTTGGTACAAAAAGCCCCACCATATCCCGATAAAGGGGGCGAGGAGGATCCCAAACAGCAGGATCTCAAGGGGGATGAGGCAGAGTTGCCTCCAGAGTCGGCCAACCCCCCTGGGCCAGGACATCCTGCTCCCCTCACTTTGGCCTCCATCACCCTGGCCGGAGGAAGAAAAGGACCTCGCTGAAGAAGCTGCTTTCAGACAAACCGCAGGATTTCCAGATCTGAGTTTGTGTGGGTTGGAAGAACAACAGATGCTGGAAGTCAGCAATGGGCCCATGGTCAAAGTCACAGCTACAAAGTAAAACAAGAGAACCAGAATCAGCAGAGGAAATAACCTTTTCTTTGAAGAGGTGAGGGCAGCAGTGAGGAGGCCAGAGAAAGCTGCCCTATTTCATTCATTCATCCATTCATTCATTCAATCGTATTTATTGAGCGCTTACTGTGTGCATAGCACTGTACTAAGCGATTGGAAAGTACAATTCAGCAACAAATAGAGACAATCCCTACCCAACATCAGGCTCACAGTCTAGAAGGGGAGACAGACAACAAAACAAAGTTACTCGGGCATCACACACTTTGCCTTAATAGTCACCACATGTTGCTTTGGTGTCAAGGTAGGTGCTACTACTTACCTATTTACTATTCTTTCTTATCAATCAATCAGTGACATTTAACATGCACTTAGCAGATGGAGAGTTCTTGGGAGAAAGGATCTCTCCCCACAAGCAGTTTACAGTCAAGAGGACCTGACAGACAGGATAATAAATTGCAGATAGGGGAAATGAAAAGGCAGAGTATAAGGATATGTACATAAGTTTTATGAGAGTGGGTGTGTATCACAATGCAAGGGGTATACAACCAAGAGCATAGGTGACACAGAAGGGAGAGTGTATGGGGGGGTGGGGAGATGAGAGGTTCATTAAGGAAGGCTTAGTTAGAAGCAATGTGGCCTGGAGAAAGAACTTGGGTCTGGAAGTCAAAGGACCTGAGTTCTAGCCCCAGGTCTGACACATGTCTGCTGTGTGACCCTGTGCAAGTCACTTGACTTCTCTGTTCCTCAGTTACCTCATCTGTAAAATGGGGATTAATACTCTGAGATCCATGTGGGTCAGGGACTATGTTTTATCTGATTATCTTATCTTGTTTCTACCCCAGTGCTTATTATAGTGCGTAACACATAGCACTTAAGAAATACCATTTTTAAAAAAATCATCCACACACACAAAAAAACCCAAAAACCTTCTGGGACATTCTGCATCCAAACAGTCTTATATTGAGCAAGTGTCCCCTAATTCCCTATAATGTTCTAGCCAAGGAGCCTAATGATAACATATTATTTATGAACTGAGTGAATAATGGGAGGTGACCACTGAGTGAATATATTATGAGTTTCTAACTATATTCTGAGGGTTTTTTTAATTACAAAGTTATTTTACTATCTCATTATTATCCACTAGTACCCTTTGATATTTCTCTGTTGGAATTGATTTCCATCTTGGGAAAAAGGATTTAGTTTTTCTTCTTTTCTTCTATTTGCTGAGGTAATAGTAACAATAATATAATAAGAACAATTAAAATGCTATTTGTTAACTGTTTACCATGGGACAAAAGCACTGTACAAAGCCCTGGGGTGATATATTAATAATAATAATGTTGGTATTTATTAAGTACTTACTATGTGCTGAGCACTATTCTAAGCACTGGGGTAGATACAAGGTCATCAGGTTGTACCACGTGAGATTCATAGTCCTAATCCCCATTTTACAGATGAGGTAACTGAGGCACTGAGACGTTAAGTGACTTGCCCAGAGTCACACAGCTGACAGGTGGTGGATCCAGGATTAGAACCCATGACCTCTGACTTCTAAGCTCGGGCTCTTTTCACTGAGCCACAATATGAGTTAATAGATATGAGATAATCAGGTTGGAGATGCTCAAGGAGAGGGACCCATCTGGTTCTGAATGTGAGTATCATTTGCACATCTTTCTCCACTTGGTTTTCTCCTACTCCCAACCTTCTTGCCCTGCTCCTGCCTCACTCCTACTCTATACCATCTCCTTGTAGAGGAGATGAGTGAAACTTAAAAATTATACTGGGAATGACAGGCACAAACATAGTAATCATTCTACAAATCCAATCAACCTGAGGATCGGGGAAACTGATTAAAACTTGAAGATTCTATTCAAAATTCTATACAAAATATCCAGTGGGTAGAAACTCTGGACATTTATTACCTTAGGAAGTTGTGCAGCAGAAAGTATCAGCAGATCTAAGAGAGATTTGGATGAATTCATGGACAAGTAGTCCATAATGGAATACTAGAGAAATAAATTAGAATGCAGATGGGGAAAAATGAAAGTTAGATAATGTATTCTAACCATCAGAAGTGATGATAGTAGTAGTAATAACATTTTTTAAGAATCCCTTACTGTACTAAAAGCTGGGAAAGAAATACAAAAGGTGAGAGTTAGGTACAATCCCTAGTCCTCCAAGGGGCTAACGATCTAAAAATAACATAGGGAAGGTTTTGGTGACAGGCACAATAGGAGAGATGAACTAGTATGAATGCCAAAACAGCAACAGCAAAAAAAGCAAAGTTCAGAGTCCAACAATTTTGGTAGCAAAGAGAACCTGTAGGGCCTTCAGGGTGCTGTCACTCAGGGCATTGAGAGTCCGACCACATCCAAAGCTTTCCAGAGATCTTAAATGTATAAGGGGTGTGGGCTGCTGCAGCTTCACATTTCTCAAGGCCCAGTAAGCATAGAGCATGCTCGGAGTAGGTGCCTAGGGTGAAGCTTTGGGAAAGTGGCAGAGGTTTTGGTGGCATCCCTGGCAGTCCAGTGGAAAGAGAGAAAAGAGGTTAAGAAGGATAGTCACCACACTGTTCCCCAGAGCATCTAGTGGTCATTGTCAAAGACAGACTATTGGGCTGGGTGGAGCTTTGATCATTCTGGTCTAGTAAATGGCATGCCTCGTAGTTTTACATCTTTATGTTGATATAGTTAATTTTAAAAATATCAATTCCTCTGATGCTTGTGCTGTTTTCTCTCAGCTCTTCCTGTCTCTCTATGGAATGTTCTTTCTTACATATATAATGTTATTTCAATAGCCATACACAAATAAGAAAAAAAAGTAGAGAATGCATAAAAAATGTATTTCTCAACATTCATTCATTCAATCCATTCAGGAGTATTTATTGAGCACTTACTGTTTGCAGACCACTATAGTAAATGCTTGGGAGAGAACAATATAACAATGAGCAGACATATTACCTGCCCACAACCAGCTTACAGTCTAAAGGCAGAGACAGACATTATTATAAATAAATTACAGATATGTACATAAATGCTGTGGGGCTGGGGTAGGAAGAGTAAATGAAGGAAGCAAGTCAGGGTGACACAGAAGGGAGAGGGAGAAGAGAAAATGGGGAAATCTCTTGGAGGAGATTTGCCTTCAGTAAGGCTTTGAAGGGAGAGAGAATGATTGTCAATTGGATATGAGGAGAGAGGATGTTCCAGGACAGAGATAGGATGTGGGAGAGAGGTCTTCATGGAGAGATAGATGAGACAGAGGAACAGTGGAGGATTAGAATTAGAGGAGTGAAGTGTGTGAACTGGGTTGTAGTAGGTGCTAAGTGCTATATGGAGGTGGTGAATACCTATAAGCTTAATGAGAATGGACTCAAGTTCAGAAGAGAGGATAAACAGTGTAGGGAGATGAGAGACTAATCAGGAAGGCTCCCTGGAGGAGATGTGATTTTAGAATATGAAGGGAACTCAGATCTGCTTTTAGACGAAGTGACTGTACAGGGCATAGTCCAATAGGGGGGATGTCCCCACAGTTAGGAGATGGGGAAGGAAGCCAGAAGAATCACTCCAGAGTCCCTTTCCCTGAAGAAAGTGTCAAGATTTAGCCAAATGGGGAGGAAGTAGAGGGGACAGGTAGATGAGGAAGAAGATCTTTGGCTCTCTTGGATGTGAGAAGTGAGCTATATGCCTGAGGGAACAAGACACAGAGAGGGCTCATAATGTGGGCTCTAAATGGTCATAGAGCAAAGGGAGGGATCTAAAGGATCCTGGATTAGGGTTAGGACACCCTGGAGATTTGGTGTGCAGCAGCTAAAGATGGCAGGAGTGAGGCTCCTGCTCCTGAGAGAGAGAAATGATGCCTTGGAACCTTATGACTAAATCAATCAATCATATTTATTTTTTTTTTAATTATGGTTAAGCATTACTATGTGCCAGGCAATATTCTAAACACTGTGGTAGATACAAAGTAATCAGATTGGACACAGTCCATGTGCCTCTTGGGATTTACAGTCTTAGTCCCCATTTTACAGATAAGGTAACTGAAGCACACAGAAGAGAAGTGTGTAGCCCAAGGTCACACAGCAAACAAGTGGCGGAGCTGGTATTAGAACCCAGGTCTTTCTGACTCCCGGGCCCGTGTCCTATCCACTAGACCATGCTGCTTTTGTTTACTGAGCTTCTGCTTCTGTTTACTGAGCACTTACTCTAGTCAGAGCACTGTACTAAGTGCTTCAGAGAGTAGAATATAATAGACTTTGTAAATATGTGTGCCTAGGGACAAGTATAGAGAGTCCTGGGGAAGAAGAGTATTCGATTCAGGGGAAGGTGGTTTCAACTGATTTGCTTTCATTGCGGTTTTGTTAAGAAACCAGTAAACATTGTTAAGGGCTCAGATCTTGGTGTCTGCTTGTGGTAAGGAGCTGGAGTAGAAGCTCTGGTATTGGGGGACATGTGGATTTTTGAAGCCACAGATGCAGTAGGGAGTACTTTGTCCATTAGCTTTCTGCAACCAGCCCAGAAACTGGGGTGATAAGGTAGTTTTAGGGTGAAACCTTGACCTTCAGGGAGATTCCTGCCTTTTAGCTATAGGGTGGTGGTGTCAATAGGGCTGCAAGGACTTGGGGAGCCATGAGAAGAAAAGGTTCCTAACCTGCACTGGAAGAATAGGAGAGATGGAAGGCTTTAGGATCAAGAAGCATCTGGCACCTAATGTGACTCCAGGGTCTCTTTTGAATGGGATTTAGGGCTGACAACCCCTAATGACAACATGGAGGGTTATTTGAGATAGAGGTCTTAGATTTTCCTGTTCCTAGCAACCCACCTCTGAAAAAGAAGGAATACTACAGGCTTGTAAATCTGTATACCTGGCTGCTTCTTCTTTCAATTGATCAGCTATATCTATTGAGTGCTTACTCTGTACATATCTAAATACTAAGCCCTTAGGAGGGTAAAATATAACAGGTAGACATGATCACTGCCCTCAAGAAGCTTATAATCTAGCAGAGGAGAATCTCCAAACTGCATCCTTCCTCTTCTTCAGGACTCAATGGTAAGGCTACCTCCTCTCTGCAGCCTACTTAATTTTCTATGCTTATCATTCACTAAACTCACCTCTGCACTGAGGTATGACTCATCTCCATGTATTTTGTTTACTGTATTCTTTAAGATTTTGCATCTGAATCTTCTGTCTTTTAGACTGTAGGCTCTTCTCGGGCAGGTGCCATCTCTTCAGGGTTTGTGATTCTCTGCAGCGACTATACCAGTGATTTGCATATGGTTGAAGCTCAATAAAGACTGTTGATGATGATGGGATTTCAGGTAGAAATTGCCCGCAGAGGCTGAATTAAAGAGAAGCTCTGAAAAGCGAGAGAGAGTAAGAGAGAGAGAGAAACATTCCAAGAATTCATAAACAAGCTCAGGAAAATGGAGTAATAATAATAATAATAATGTTGGTATTTGTTAAGCGCTTACTATGTGCCGAGCACTGTTCTAAGCGCTGGGGTAGACATAGGGGAATCAGGCTTTCCCACGTGGGGCTCACAGTCTTAACCCCCATTTTACAGATGAGGGAACTGAGGCACAGAGAAGTTAAGTGACTTGCCCACAGTCACACAGCTGACAAGTGGCAGAGCTGGGATTCGAACTCATGAGCCCTGACTCCAAAGCCCGTGCTCTTTCCACTGAGCCACGCTGCTTCTCTAACCTTTTTCAAAAAGAGTAACCTTTTTCACTCTCCCCTCAAATGCAGCCACCTCTTTAGGCAACTGAGAAGCTTCAGAACAGCCAATAGTACTATTCCTTAGCTGTTTAATTAGGTCATGTAGAGAAGGAGATCACCAACTCAGAAGTAAACCACAGGGGAAATTAAGGTCAGTAGAATACTATTACGCAGACTGAAGTTTGGGTAGGTCATGAACGTAGATGCAAATACATCTAAATTGTAAAAGCATCCAAGAACCCATTCATAATGGCAGAGGGCTAGAATCCAAGTTTGTGGTTCACATGAACAATCTGCATCCTTATCTTACCAAAATAGTTTTTCATATGCTGCATACACAACCCAAGGAAATTCCACTATGAAGATATATATTTCACTAAACCGATAAGCTGTGAATTTGTGAGTGTTCTTTCTATTTTAGCAAATGTGAAAAAAACACTTTTCTTTGAGACTAACCACACAGAGTACTACAGAGACTTTTGCAAACTGATATAACAAGGTAAGTCAAGATTCGGGCCCTATCAACCTTGACAGTGTCCCTTTAATTAACACAGCCTACGATTATAATAGAGACGCCTGTAAGGGCTCTGCAGTTAATGGTCTGTTAGCATTTCATTTTAAAGGCCTATGGACAAAGGTCTGAGCCAGGAAAGGTTCCTTTGAAATCAAATTAGAAGCCCCCAAATTACTAGGCCCCTTAAAGTAATTGATGTGTGTATTGAAAAGCAAAAGGAACTAAAGGTTTTTCATTTACCTGGATTGCTTTTATATCATGCATGAACCTCTTGCCTGTATTGCCTTTACAGCTGTTGCCAGTGATCCTGAAGTTGATATCCCGCATCTCTTCTTACCTCCAGGACATCTCCACTATTTCCCCATGGCTCTTCGAACTCAATATATCCTAATCCTCCTTCCTAAGCACTCTTGTCCTCAAATTTCCCAATCTCCATCACTGACACCATCCTCCTTTCTGCCCTAGAAACCTGAACTTTGGTGTCATTCTCGACTCCTTGTCTGTCGACTTTCACATTCCTTCTACTGCCAAAACCTGCTCCTTCTTTCTAGGCAATATTTCATGGCTACAGTCTTTCTTCTCCATCTGAACAACTACCACTGTGGTCCAAGGTCATAGCTAAACTACACTATTGCAACAGTCTCCTGATTGTTCTTCTCACCTCCAGCCTCTTCCCTCATCCAATTTGTTCACTGCTCCAAGAATCATCTTCTCAAACCTCTTAACTTCCCTGTGCCAGTTTCCTCATCTATAAAATGGGGATTCAATACCTGAACTCCCTCCTATCTAGACTCTGAATCCCATCTGGGACAATGACTATGTCTGATTTGCATAGCTTGCATTCAGTCCAGCACTGAGTACAGTAGGAGCTTAAGAAATACCACAATTATTGTGATTATTATTGCAGTGCCACTTGGATACTTCCCAGAAATCTTCTTTGACCTCCCATTTCCTTTCATATCAAGCAGAAACTGTCATAATTGGCTTCTGCCATCCCCCCCCCACCCGCAACCCCGTGAACTCTTGCTGTCTTCTAATAGTCTGTTAACTTCACCCATTATGCCCCAGCCTGCTCCTTTCATTCCCCCCCAAGTAGGGTCACATTAAGAGAAGCTAGGGGTCAGATGGACAGTCTAGTGAGGCTTCTCGCTTGAGCCAAGGCAGTGATGAGGCTGGAGTGTATAAGGGTTGGGGAAACCACCCACAGCCAGTTCTTGAAGCCAGGGAAAGTCAGGGCCAGGTTACCTCATGTCTGGGAAGAGGTCTTCAGTGGGAGCAAGAATCATGACTGAATGGCATTTCTAGTGTACCCCTCTTCCCCTGAACTCTCTCCATTCTTTGCCTTATGGCTTACTCCTCTCAAAGTAAAGATGGTTGTGGGTGGGGAGATAGGGGAGGAAGAGGGACATTAGAAATGCCACTCAATCAAGATTTTTACTCTCACTGAGGACCTGTTCCCAGACATGGGGTAACCTGCTCCTCCACCCTCCAATTATAGCATCATCCTGCACTATAGCCTGGCAGAACCCCTATAAGGAAACATGCAAGCACACACACACACACACACACACACATTTCTCACAGATATTTCTGACTTTCCATCTCACTTAAACCCAAACTTCCTTCGAAAACCAAACCCACTGACCCTTTCTCTATCCACTCTCTGCTTAAAGACTCCTCCCCCACCCACCCAACCCTTTCACCAGGAAATCAACAGTATTCATCTGAGAGGAATATCTGGAGATCAGGGGAGGTGATTAGCACTTATTTGGGTTATTTTCGACCCTTCCACATCCCACCGCCTTTGATGGGCTCACTGAAAATCAATCAATTAATGGTATTTATTGAGCCCTTACTGGGTACAGAGCACTGTACTAAACACTTGAGAGAATATGATACAGCAAAATTTGAAGAGACATCCCTTGCTCACAGAGAGTTCACAGTCCAGACGGGAACGATGATAATCGTATTTGTTAAGTGCTTACCCTGTACCAAGTACTGAACTAAGCACTGGAGTAGACGAAGGATAATCAGGGCAGACATGGTCCCTGTCCTACACAGGGTCTCTGTCTAAGGAGACAGACATTACTGTAAATAGATAAATCAAACCTATGCCAATTAGTGTCATGGGGCTGATGGTGGGGTAGATATCAAGTGCTTAAAAGAAACTTCCTGAAAAGAAGGAAGAGGAGTCTGGGACTACAAAGCAACATCTCACAAACCCAGGTCCTTCTCAGGTGAACTATGGAACTTCCAGATGCCTCTCCTATGCTGTCCCTACCATGTATTATTATGATTAGTATTATTATTATGTTCCTTTAAAAGTAGCATCCATTTTAAGGAGACAGACATGCCAACATGGGCTGCATCATGGTGGCTATTTGGACAGGTCTCATTAAGCACTATCTTCATAATGCCCAAGAAGAGGACATATTGGTAAAGTCAAGAGGAAGGGAGATTTGGGGGAGTAGACTGAAGATCCCCTAAATTTGATGTTCCTGACCTGCATTAACCCGGTCCTGTTCCCAAATAAATCTTCTAACTATATTTCATTCTGAACTCTCCTGCTTCCACCCATCAGCCACATTTTCCTACCACCCCAGAGCTTCCTCCACTTTCTAATTCCACAGATCATACTCTGCCCATGTTTAATACCCTATTAAAATCCCACCTCCACCAACCATCTTCCCAAATAACTCTCAACACCCCAAAACATATCATCATACCAGGCTTCTCAAACACTTTAGTACTTATTTAATCCCATCTTCAGGATTTATATGTACTTGATTATCAAATTATTCATTCTGATCACTACACTTTTACATATATTTATGTGTGTTTCTCCCATTGTAGTAAGCTCCTTGTGGGTAAGACACCGCTTTCTTCATTCTTTTGAATCTTTCCAAAGACTTACTACAATGCACTGCACTGCAACAGCAAGTTCTTGTATCAGAATTTGTTTCTGGGTTGAAGCAACATATGAGCACAACACAGGACTGAATATTGAGATTGATGGTGAAGTCCTTTATCATGGGGCATCATCACAACAGTGGGTGATAAAACAACATTAAAAAAACTCAGCAAGGGATACATATTTACATATTTTTAATGAAAACAGATTATCTTTCCTGAAAGTAATTAATTGCAAAATTATTTAATTATGTGGCAATACTAAGAAAAAAAGTGCTTGAGGTTTTTACGGTAAATTCCAGTTTTAAGTAAACAATTATTTGAGTCTAGATTCTTTATTAAGTAATTCTTTACAAAAATCTCAGGACATCAAGCCAATTTTTCTTTATAGTGCGGCACGCAAAATGCAGCAATTATGTAATTAGGAAGAAATTGCTCTTGTGGAGTTTTTAAACCTTGCAAAGGGCTAAAAATATTCATGTGAGGGGGAAAAAAAAGCACACTCAGTGGTTGTACAAGAGGGATAGACTTGATCTGCCCTGAATGAACCTCATCTCAATAATGGGAGCTAAGCAGCCCCAAGTCCCATGTGCATTTCAATGGAAATCCTTCTGGTGATCCTAACACCTGTCCCCTGCCTGGAGTAAGAGGATGGGATCAGATATTGCTCAATGGTTCTTCTAGCTTTAAGGAGCTATGACTCATTCCCCCATCTTTAGTCAAGCAACACTCCTAGAAATTTATGTGTCAATTTCCCAGTATTCCTGAAAATTTCCGTTCATATTCACTTACATCCTTCTTAAAGAAGCAAGATGTCAAAGAGTTGTCTCAGAAGACATTCAAGGGAGAATCACAAAATTTGGAAAATTTTGAGAGGATGAGGAGGAGTAGAAGCAGTGTGGCCTCATGGAAAGAGCATGGGCCTGGAAGTCGGAATCCTGGCTCCTCCATTTGCCTGCTCTGTGACTTAGGCAAGTCATTTAACTTTTCTGTACCTCAGTTTCCTCACTGGTAAAATGGAAATTCAATGCCTGTTCTCCTTCCTACTTAGATTGAGCCCCTTTCTGGGACAGGGATTATCTCGTATTTCCCTCAGCGCTTAGTACAATGCATACCACATAACAAACATCACAATCATTATTAAGAAGGAGTGGCATTTTGGATAGGTCCCCAGTTCACAGTTGAAGAAGACTGGGATTTAGTGGGAATTTTGTTTCTGAACCTTTGGAAGTTCATCCCTCATCCATTACTAATCAGTCTCGAATTGTTGTTTGTGGGTGAATTCATCCTCATCAGCTGTTGCATTCAGAGTAGCCATTCACATTGAAATCAAAATGTAAGAAGAAGATGCCATGGAAGCCAAATACACAAAACCGTTTTCAGGCAGCATTCAGAATAGGACACATTGCTTTGCTTATTGTTCCTTTAAGCATGGATAATCACGTACAATGATGTATTCACTTTAAGAGGATTCTCCAAGTGGAAAATGCTCTTGAAAGGTTTAAACACCATGAAAGATTCCAAACTCATCGTCATGTCTTGGGAGCAGGGGCAAGTGAGAAAGCAGCTATAGAAGAAAAAAGAAAGAGAGGCAAGAACCTTGCAACTTGATGCTGGCAAGATTAAGGATATTTTGAGAAGGGATAAACACCTCAGATTGATACGTTGAAGGTCATTCTGTTTCCTGCACAATAGAGACATCTTTTAAAAAGTGCTTTGGGAATGTCTTAAACAAGTGGATAAAGATATGTTAAGGAGAGGGAGAAGGAAGAAGAAAAGGAGAAATCAGAGGAGATGGAGGGCAAGGAAAGGGGAACAAATGGAGAAAGAGATGGAAGAGGAGGAGGAGAAAAGGGAGAGGAAGAAGGAGTAAAAGGAGGGGGAGGAAGAAGAGGAAAAGCCGCATTCACACAAGCCAATAGAATCTCACTATCCATATCTTCATCTTAATTTGCACAAAACAAACCTATATTTTTTCACAGGCAATATGGTCAAGTGGGCAGAGGTCTGGATTCAGAGTCAGGAAGCTCAGGTTCCAGATCAGAATCTGTGATTTGGTTTTTTACACTATTTTTTAAGCGCTTAATGTGTGCCAGGTACTCTACTAGGTGCTGGGTTAGAGACAAGCTAATCAAGGTGACACAGCCCATGTCCTACATGGGCATGATTTATTTGCTGAGTGTCTTTGAACAAGTTACCTAACTTTCCTGGGTCCATGGTTCATTCAGGAATTTATTGATGAATTAAGAGGATATGGCTACCATTTCCCTTCCCTTCCCATTTAATAGGACTATCATAAGAGTTAATGGAATGCCATCCATTGCGTGTTTTATGATCCTTACAAAAAGAGTAATGTCAAAACTTAATGTGATGCGCCCATTTCTTTGCCCCACCTATGGTCCCGCAACTTCTGAGATTCAGACTGTCCTTGTTTCCCCTTCCTCTACCCCCCAAGATTAATCTCTGGGCAACAAGGACATTTCCTTTTTCTCTGAGGAAAGCCCTCATATACTAGTGGATGGCTATCACTGCTTTCTGATTCATCGTTCAGCCAAGCTGCCCATGGTTAGATCTGTTAATCACTTCCCAATCCCTCAAATCCTTTTAATCATGTTTGTTGCGCGTTTCTCAATCCCTTGCTCTTCGCCGACTGGTCTGTTCCTTTTATGCTTGATCCACTATGTATTTTTTCTTCCTCTTCTGAATGGCTTCATATCTAGTAATGACGATAAAGCAGATATTCTCCCCCTCACCCTGCATCTGGTTGAAGAAGATGCCCTTTAGCAAGGATTAGCAGCTTGTGGAAACACTTGGTTGATGGATAGTTGAACATTATGACTCATCAAATTGACACTGACTGGGGGACCAGAATGCCAGATACTGTTTTGCTTTGTAAATATAATATGAAGAGGCTGATTATTCACTCCAGCATCCAAGATATGACTCTGAAGCAGCTTAATCCTTGAGCAGCAGAAACTACTGGAGCAAAGACATTAAGAATTTCATCGATGGGGGAAGTTCAGTGGTCTATTCAGGATTTTTTGGATGGAAGTTCACAGGGCAATCAGGATTTTGTCGGGTGTGCAATCTGATGATTGGGAGTAATTTAACCTTACATTTAAAAACTTTTTTTAAAGGTTAACAGGCACTATCCAGTTAAAATAAGAGTCTTCTGGTTCCTAAATGTCTGTTGTTGAAAATTTTGGGGGACCTAATGGATAATCTATGGACAAGGTATTTATACTAACCCAAGTGTTTAGGTCAAGGCTCTGCACAAAGTAAGCATCCAATGAATGCCATTGTTTGATTGATAATACTACAGCCTAACCAAAATCACCAAGCTACCAAAAAGCTCTGCTTTCTAGGCAGATCAAACTGGTGGGTAGGAATCAGGAAAGACGCAGGTAGGGGGTGTGAATGAGCTTTGTCTGAACAGGGGCCTTGGCCAGGACAAGAAACAGTGGCAGCATTAAAAACAGTATTAGATTCCATGAATACCAAACTGAGACCCAGACCAAAAAAAGTAAACTGTTGGAGTCCAAGGAAATTGGATCCAATCAGGGAACGTTGCTGTATACCACTTAATTCAGTACAATGTGTTCTTCACAGAGAAATCATTCAATATTTACTTTCGATTGATACTGCTGAACTAAAAGTAAAGTTACTGATCAACCTAACTCCCACCAGGATTTAGTGGCTAGTGGTTTCTAAGGCCTCAGCTGTCATGACTGAAACCCTGTCCCCAACTGAACAAAATCCAAGTCAGGATTTTGCGAATTACCCAGATGGAAAGCTGGCAGCAGAGAATCCTAAAGGAAAGGTTGGCAGGTTGACATAGTTCCGCAAGGGGTGGTGAACTTTGCTCCACGAAATGTTACTCAGGTAAAATCCTTCAAGATGCTATGACAATCCCACTTTTTTAATAGTTAATATTTGATCTTCTTGGAGTTCGAATTTCTTGGTCACCCGAACTGGCAAACAGGGGGTGGCATGTAGAGAGAAGGAGGTGGGACTTTCTGTGAAGCTGGAGAGGAAGGAACCCATACTGACTGTGGGGATGCACGTGAAACTGAAACTGAAGCGGGTGTGGGTGTATCTGGAGCTGAGCACACATGTCAGGGATCAGTCTGGGCACTGCATCTGACAGGGATTCTCCTAGCTTCTTAGGAGGGTCCTTGCTGCCTGAGGGCCATCTCCCCATTCATCAGCCGGGAGTGTGGAAAGCACTGTGGGAGGGGAAGGAGCTGAGCTAGTGGAAGGCTGCTGATGTTACCACTGCCACCACCAGACTGTGGATGAACGGAGATGCACACAGGCATGGGGTGTGATCTTTTTCCCTCCCATTCAAGCATAAAAGCATGGGCTTGGGAGTCAGAAGGTCATGGGTTCTAATCCCAGATCTGCCACTTGTCTGCTGTGTGACCTTGGGCAAGCCACTTCACTTCTAAGCCTTCCTCTCTTCTTCTTCCTTCTGCACTGCTCTTATTTGCATCTTCATTCATCCTCCCATCCCCAGATAGATAGATATATATCTGTAATTTATTCATATATTTATATTGTCTGTCTCCGCCTCTAGACTGTGAGCTCATTGTGGGCAGGAATGTGTCTGTTTGTTGTTATATTGCACTCTCCCAAGCAATTAGTACGGTGCTTAGTTACACAGTAAACACTCAATAAATATGATTGAATGAATGAATGCACTTCTCTAGGCCTCAGTTACCTCATCTGTAAAATGGGGATTGAGACTCTGAGCCCAACCATATTTGCTTGTATTCACTCCAGCGCTTAGGACAGTGCCTAGCACAGAGTAGGCAATTAATTAATAATGTTGGTATTTGTATTTGTTAAGTGCTTACTATGTGCCGAGCACTGTTCTAAGCGCTGGGGGAGACATAGGGGAATCAGGTTGTCCCACGTGGGGCTCACAGTCTTAATCCCCATTTTACAGATGAGGTAACTGAGGCACAGAGAATGAAGTGACTTGCCCACAGTCACCCAGCCGACAAGTGGCAGAGCTGGGATTCGAACCCATGAGCCCTGACTCCAAAGCCCGTGCTCTTTCCACTGAGCCACGCTGCTTCTCTAATTATTATTACCACAATTATCATTTTTAGGAAAGTTGCACAGTTTGAAATAGAAAGCACCTTTGAGAAACCCTGTGTTCGTTTTCTATCTTATTTAATAACGAATAAAACATTAATCTCCCGGGGCCAGCAGCAGTCCAAATTAGGAGCATCCTTCCCCTCTCTCCCCCAGCCAGGGAGTGCTGAGGTCACTGTCCATCCCAGTAGGGCCAATCCTCAAGGTACAGGGACCAGGCCAGCATCAGATTGCATCATATGACCAGGAGGGAGGGGCGGGGTATGTTGGACCATAGTTGAACCACTTCTCTTTGGGATAAGTAGAATAGATAGGCTCCCCCCCAGCCAACTTCATAGGCCAACCAAATACCTCTTATGCAAACTGCACTTCCGTTGTGGATTCAATTACAATTATAGCTCCTAAAGGGCTAAAACAACCAGCTAATCTAAAGAATTGATATATGGGCCACATGGTGGTTCTGCCATGTGTTGGCTGGCAGGGAGCTCTGCTTGGGGAAAACTGAGAAACTGGTTTTAAACTAAAAGCACCTGCAAATTATACTCATGATCAAATTAAGGTATACTAACTTCCTTTTTACCCAGATATTCTTAATCAATCAACTGTATTCATTGAGCATTAACTGTGTGAGAGCACTGTACTATGGCTTGGGAGGGTACAACATAACAATATAATGGAGTTGGTACATGCATTCCCTGCCTACAATGAACTTATAATGCAGAGGGTGAGAAAAACATTAACATAAATAAATTACGGATATGAACATAAGTGCTGGGGGTGTTGGGAGGTAAATAAAGGGATCAAATCAGGGTGATGATAAGGGAGTGGGAAAAGAGAAAATGAGGGCTTAATTAGGAAAGGCATCTTGGAAGAAATGTGCTTTCACTTTGGTTAGAGAGAAGTGCCTTGAACCCCACAAGGCAAAGGAACTGTATGTGGCCTGATTGTCTCAGATCTACCCTAGTGCTTAGTACAACGTTCAATATGTAGTAAATTCCTAACAAATACCTTTAAAAAAAGGCATTACCATGTGGAGATCATTCTGACTGGTTCCAGGGGCAGGAGATCGGCATCCAGACCAGTTCACTTGAAACTTCAAAACTTCAAAAACATCCTAGCTTAATTCTCAAGAGAGCTCTGCAACATCTTGAGGGAAGTGGTTATGACACTGGATTGACTAAAACATAGACCCCTTCCAGAATATTCTACTCAAGTCATGGGGGTGGGGAGGAGCCTGTCTTAGCCATCTTGAAACCTTGCTAACCAGTAGACAGTGTTGAACTGCTTGTTGTGGAAAGTTTCTTTTTCTCCCCAACCCTCTAGCATACAAAATAAGTGGAAGCATTGCCCAGTGGATAGAACATGGACTTGGGAGTCAGAAGGATCTGGATTCTAATCCCCATGCTGCCGCTTGTCTGCTGTGTGACCTTGGGCAAGTCACTTAACTTTTCTGTGCTTCAGTTACCTCATTTGTAAAATGGGTATTAAAACTGTGAGCTCCATTTGAGGCAGGGACTGTGTCCAATCTGATAAACCGGTACCTATTTGAGCACTTAGTACAGTGCCTAGCATATAGTAAGAGCTTAACAAATGCCATTTTAAAAAATCACCTTCCACAGTATCAGTTTTGAACTTGGAGGGTGACTCTCTGAATAATAGTGGAAACTAAATATAAAGAGGTAAGTAAACCAAGAATCTTCTATTACAGTCTATCATAATAAGCAGGTGGGACTTGGGGGTTGTATTTTAAGAAGTGCTGAGGTCTTCCCATGGGGTTGATAGGTGAAGAGTGGAGAAAGCCCACCAAGGAGCAGGTGGTAGCTTGGACAGACAGGAAGGAAAAAGGCCAGGGGCTTTGGTTCAGATATACTCTCCCTCAGCTCAGGAAGTCACTTCATTTAGGAAGTGGAGGAAAGATAGAGGTACAGTGGTGGGCTGCCATCAACCCTGAGGGGAGCTAGCTAATTTGTGCCCTCCTGCATTCATAGTCCTTTTTCTGTTTCTTAGACAACTCCCAAGTCATTGCCTGACTTAGTTGAAGGCAGCAATACCAAAGGCCCTTTCTTCAAGACAACTGGGGGCTTCCTGCAAACTCTATGGGCTGCCGCTTTGCCACCAGACTGACCCAACCCAACCCAAATTCTCCAGAGGTCCCAAGACCTGAGTGGCCCCAAGATCTGCTGATAGATGGGAGCTCCATGTGGGACAGGAACTGTATCCATTACGCTTACCTTTTAACTACCCCAGAGCCAAGGATGGTACTTAGGAAGCATACATTAAGAACAATTATTACTCCTTCTAGTTTCCTCCAGCAAGGTGATTTTTTGTGAAATATGCTTGTGGTTGGATCTATTTGTATCAGAACTCTAGCATGTCAAAGCTGTTAATATTTTGGGGAACCTGGGACAGACAGAAAGCTCATCAATGGCAGGAAATTTGTCTACTAACTCTGTTGTACTATACTCTCCCAAGTGCTTAATACAGTACTCTAAACACAGTAAGCACTCAATGAATACTACTGACAATAAGTGTTCAATAAATACGATTGAATTATTTACATTGCACTCCCTTCAGTTCTCCTATGAGGTGAAGGTTGTGTTCTTGCCAAACCTTATGTTGAGAAAGACTTGTGCTTAAATGCTCACTCTTTCCCCACCAGGATACTGCACACAATCAGTTTATTTGATTATACAGCCTGCCAAAGCCAAAGTGGTTCTGCCTGTTAAAAGATCATTCCCCCACTTCTTTATCACATGCTACCCAAAATGCAAATTGAGAATGTGCACCATGGCATAACTGTTAGATCATAACAGTATCTACTCCAGCGTTTAGAACAGTGTCTGGCACACAGTAAGTACTTAACGAATATCACAATTATTATTATTATTATTATTATTACTAGCTGGGATTGGCCTTGAAGTCCACCAGCCTGGGACCATCCCCTTCTCCTCCACACCTTATCTCACCTTGGCTTCACAGACTCCGTCCTCTCCTGGTTCTCCTCTTATCTCTCTGGCCATTCATTCTCAGTCTCCTTCGCAGGCTTCTCCTCCCCCTCCCATCCTCTAACTGTTGGGGTTCCTCAAGGGTCAGTTCTTGGCCCTCTTCTGTTCTCCATATACACTCACTCCCTTGGCGAACTCATTCGCTCTCATGGCTTCAACTATCATCTCTATGCAGATGACACACAGATCTACATCTCTGCCCCTGTCCTCTCCCCCTCCCTTCAGGCTCGTATCTCCTCCTGCCTCCAAGACTTCTCTACCTGGATGTCTGCTCGCCACCTAAAACTCAACATGGCCAAAACTGAGCTCCTCATCTTCCCTCCCAAGCCCTGTCCTCTTCCTGACTTCCCTATCACAGTGGATGGCGTGACCATCCTCCTGCCTCTCAAGCCCGCAACCTCGGTGTCATCTTTGACTTGGCTCTCTCATTCATCCCACACATCCAATCCATCACCAAAACCTGCCGGTCTCACCTTTATAATATCGCCATGATCCACCCTTTCCTCTCCACCCAAACGGCTATCTTACTGTTATAGGCTCTCATAATATCCCGACTGGATTATTGTGTCAACCTTCTCTCTGATCTCCCTTCCTCCTGTCTCTCCCCACTCCAATCTATTCTTCATTCCGCTGCCCGGCTCATCTTCCTGCAGAAACTCTCTGGGCATGTCACTCGCCTTCTTAAAAACCTCCAGTGGTTGCCTATAAACCTCCACACGAAACAAAAACTTCTCACTCTAGGCTTCAAGGCTCTGCATCACCTTGCCCCCTCCTACCTCTCCTCCCTTCTCTCTTTCTACTGCCTACCCCGCACTCTCTGCTTCTCTGCCGCCCACCTCCTGCTGCCTACCGTCCCCCATACTCGTCTATCCCGCCAGGGACCCCTGGGCCACGTCCTCCCGCGGTCCTGGAATGCCCTCCCCCCTCACCTCCTCCAAGAAGCCTTCCCAGACTGAGCTTCCCCCTTTCCCTCTGCTCCCTCTGCTCCTCCTCTACCCCCCTTCACCTCCCCTCAGCTAAGCCCTCTTTTCCCCCCTTTCCCTCTGCTCCTCCCCCCTCCCTTCCCTCCCCTCAGCACTGTGCTTGTTTGTTCAATTGTATATATTTTCATTACCCTATTTATTTTGTTAATGAGATGTACATCACCTTGATTCTATTTATTGCTATTGTTTTAATGAGGTGTTCATCCCCTTGATTCTATTTATTGCTATTGTTTTTGTCTGTCTGACTCCCCTGATTAAACTGTAAACCCGTCAATGGCTATCTGTTGCCGATTTGTACATTCCAAGTGCTTAGTACAGACCTCTACACATAGCAAGCACTCAATAAATACTATTGAATGAATGGGTTCTGCCTTAGTCTGTTGAACTTGGGAAAAACTACCTAACGGCATCCTAATAATACAAATATCCCAGACTTGCACTGAAAACTAAGTCCTTGATTACCTTCCTTCTCAAAAAGGCTTCAGGATTCAATAGATCAATTATGATTAATACTTGACACCATTCAGAAAAGGATGGTAAACACACATTTAGAAGTACAAACTTGAATGTGTGGACCAAATCCAGAGAGACTCTTTCAGGGAAAAGAGGAGTTTATCCAGCCATTGCTATGAGTCCCTCTGGGATGGATAGGCAAAGCATCCTTTTAAACTCCTCAGTATGCCCATTACATATTTGCAAAAGATAGGACCACGTTATTCACAGATGCACAGCATGTTGCTCAGAGGATCAAAGCCAGAGCCAAAAGAGGCAGAAACAGCAGAAATCCAATTCAGATGCCTTGGCAGTTTGCAATGATTTAGCATTTCATCCCCATGTAGCTTCCAGTGTCCAAATCAGGGCTCGTTTGGGGCTATCAGCTGAGCTATTTTTTATACTCTTTCAGGGCTTCCTGAAAGGGATGTGTCAGGAGAGATGGACAAATGAGCTATTATAAAATACTCACGGAAACCAAAGGAAATCTTTAGATCTGAGCTTAACTTTTTTTCAAATGTTTAGCAAAAAACCAAGATCTTCATTTCCATTTACCCTCAATGCATCGCAATTTCACCCAGGCCTAAATAAGGAAAAGAATGACCAAAATATTCATTCTTACACCAACCCCAATCATATTTTTTTCCTCTCAAATTATCAAAGCAGTATAAACTTAGATATACTGTCTATCAAGAGGATGATTCTGGGTCCTTATTTGAACTTTTTGAGGTTCATCCAATAGTGGCTTTAAGCTTCAGTCAGTTTTATGTTCTGATTTCACTGAATCTTTGAGTTTGGTCTTTAAAGTGCTATGAAATAAACATCAATACAATGCAGGTTCTTGTTTCATTTGAACTGTTTAGGCCTCCAAGGCAGATGCAGTTGAGCCTCAGATTTTGAACTTCAACGTTTGCTGAACTTTAGAGAAGGACCAAAGTCTTCATCAATGCTGCTCCAAACAAGTTCCTTTCCCCAAACTGCTTCTATCTTTAAGTATTGGGGGTAACGGGCAAGATACTATTGGGTTTTTCTCCGGTTAAGTTTGCCACTGTTTCCACTCAATCTCCAACCTGCCTTGGTTTTTCTAGAATTATCGGTTGCCATAGTTACAAACAGCTTCTGGAAATGAACTTCATAATTGCCGCATATTGCATATAAACAGCTGGATTCCCTCTTTCAATTGCGCTCTGAAACAATGAAGCCCTAAGAAAATGGCCTCTTGTTTGAATCATTGACATGCTAAAACTCCATTATCCAGGAGAGAAGCAACACCAAGTCAGACAGCCTGTCAGTTCCACTCATCCCTGGGCCTGAATGAAAGCTAGGCAGTGAATGCAAGTTCAAGGATGTGTACCTGTGTGAGTATGTGTGGGTGTGTGTGTATGCATGTGTGAGTGTTTGTATGTTACTCTTTCTATGCCACATGCATACTTATCTGTTCAGGGGAAGGCCCACCCAATGGGGCCCAGAAAATGATGACTTTTCATTCCAAACATAAAAAGGAACAGCTGCCCAGCTCTTTATAAAAGAAGTTTGTCTTTCCTAGCTAAGGCTGGCACTTGGTAGCATTCTTTACGAGTTGTAAAATCGAAAGGCAAAACCTTGCAATTCTTTCTAGCTCTACAGTAAACCTTCTCTCTCTGCCCCCATTACACAGTGTGATCTTCTACAAGGTTATCCTGCGATGAAATACGGCATATAATTAAGGAAGAGGGTTTTCATCGTTTTCTTGGTAAATGGGCTTTCTTTTCATAAACGAACTGACTGCAGGCTCACAAGGGCTGGGGATGGGTGAATGCATTTATATCAGGAACACCTCCAGCCTTCCTCATCCCGATCCCTAAATCTTGGCTCCAGGACTGGACTGATTCCAAACCAAGCCCCTTTGGAAAGTCACAAAAATGAATAAAAGCATTCAAACCTTAGCCAGATTTCTAAATCCAGAAATGTTGGCAAGAGTGGATATGCATGGAAAATTGTCAAGTTTTCCAGTCAAAATAGCTATGGGTACCATTTTTTTTTTGGTGGGGGAGGGTGTTCTGGAATTTCTAGAGTTGTGGTGCTTTGCAATGCTTGAAAAAGAATTTGTCAACCCAGTTAATCTGTCAGTCATTTGGCTTGAGTTCCCACTGTGTATAGATCACCATTCAAGATGCTAAGGGTATGGCCAAGGGAAAACAAAACAATATCCCTCAAGAGAACATTAAACCTTAACATTAAACCTTCACAGTCAACCTCTCTCTGCTCTCCTTACCATTACCTCCCCACCATCTTCAAATGGACAGGACACATCAAACACAAAGGCATGAGCAGAAAAAATATCCAGACAAAATAAGACAGGTACAATATAGATAACAGAAACATAAAAATCCACTGAACCCTTCCCTCACCTATGCCCCTGTGTTGTCTAAGCATTGTGCGGTGGGAACTGTATGTTGATAATGTTAATATAGTGTGGTTATTTACCCATTCATGACAGATAGATGCAGAAATAGGAGGCTGAATATTAACATTTTAGCTGGGATAAGAAAGGGATTTAGGATTTCTATTCACATCATATAGGTGGCTAGGGACAGACTACATCTATGTCCCTATTGCTTGTCTCTAAAATATCTCTCTGAGAGTTCTACCTATTAAAACTTCCTGTGGGAAGATGATTTTATGCCACAGACACACACTACATCATACATTCAATCTAAAATTTCTAAATCGTTTTCCTTTCCCAAAAGTAAATTTTCCTAGTATTGAAGGGGAGTAAACAGAATACGGTAATCCCCACTTTTGCTAGACTCACAGGTCACAAAGGCCAGTACAAAGTCTGATAGCAGGTTCAAGAGGAGGCAGGCTACAGGTAGAAAGGACTGAAAGGACTTTTCAATCAGTAATGTAATTAAATAAATGCTTGTAATGGAAATAAAAATGGTGGCACTTAAACCTGTTGCCTTACTTTTGCAGAAGACCAAGGCAGACTGACATGCGATGCTCATAAATGTAGACTTGCTCTTCATTTTTGAACATGATGCTTTTGTTGGAGAGATCCTATGTGGTAAGACCAAGGATCACCAAGGCAGTGTGGCCTAGCAGAAAGATCACAGATGCTTGGGAGTCAGAGGTCCTGGGTTTTAATCCTGTGTGATCTTGGGCAAATAACTTAATTTACTTGTGCCTCAGTTTCCCCATTAGTAAAACAGGGATTCAGTACCTGCTCTCTCTCCTACTTACACTGAGAGCCCATGAGGGACAGAAACTTTTATGTTTTTTAATGGCATTTAAGTGCTTACTAAGTATCAAGCACTATTCTAAGCACTGGGGTAGATACAAGTTAATCAGATCAGGCACAGTATCTACCTCACCTGGGGTTCACAGTCTCAGTAGGAAGGAGATGAGGTATTTATCAGGTGATTGGCCTGATTGTCTTGTGTCCGCTCCAGTGCTTTGTACAGTGCTGAGCACAATGTAAGCACTCATCAAATATCACCAATATATACCAGAATTATAATCATTATTTATTCAAATGCCCAAACTCTGTTCAAAGCAGACTTTTATTTAAAGGCCCAGGTCCCATTCCACTGCTTAGTAGCATATCAAATCTCAAGACTTCTAGGAGACACACTTTATGTGCACAATTTCCAGGTCTTTGTATTATGTAACCCCAGCCCAGGTTATGTAACTCCAGCCCAGGGCTGTCATTTATTCCAGGGTGCCCTTTGAAACAAACTCAGCCATCGCAGTGACATTTTAATAATAATACTTTGTACTTATACAGCACCTGTCATCCAATGATCTCAAAGTGCTTCCCAGAGATTAACTCATTAATCCTTGCAAGGTTAAGTGACTCTGCCAAGGTCACAGAGCCAGTCACTCTCAGAGATGAGAACAGAGCCCAAGTTGTATTAAGCTCCCAGCTCAGAAATCTGTCTGGGCTGATTGGACTGGGTTCTTGCTCTAGAATAGAAATGGCTCTTGCACCCAGCCTTGCTTGAGAGTCCCAGTGGAATTTTGGCGGCTACAGACTGGATTTCCATTACATTTTTTATGGAAAGCCCTGAGAAAATAGTAATTCCTGTATCACCGCAGTTCCTCAGAGAGAGGATCGATGTTATGATGTGTGTTGAGAACCACTGGGAATGAAACCCATTTGGGGAAGCAAGAAGAGGTGGAGCAACAGCAGAAACCTCTGCATTAGAATTGTAGGGTTCCAGAGTTTGATGGGACCTCCAGAGTTCATCCAATCTAGCCCTCTGCCCCAAGGAAAGTGATAGACCAAACCAGCAAGAACAAATGTATATCTACTCTTTCCTTTACAGCCTCCCTTTGTTGCCCATTCTGTATTTTTTCCCCTCTCTTCCATATTTCCATCCCAGTGCACTCCCTTGCTTCCTCTGGGTATTCTTCAGGAGAAGACTCTTCCAGGAGAAGGATGATGATGCTTTCTTTTGCCCAGGAGTAGTTGCCCAAATTTGTATCCTGCTCTTGTATCCTGATAATAATAATAATGGTATTTGTTAAGTGCTTACTATGTGCAAAGCACTGTTCTAAGCACTGAAGTATAGTTCTAAGAACTGATGAGATTGGGAATGGCTCAGTTGTTCTCCTGGCCTCCCAGGATCTGAAAACACAACTGGCAACCAAAAGATTTCTGTGATCCTGGGGGTGCATAGCCAAGTGATCATAGTATTTTGATAGCAAACTGGGATATTCCTAGCTTTGCCCTCTCATTTCCAAATGGCAGGAATTAGGGAGGGAGAAGAATGAGTGAAATGTGAAGATTTTGTGATTGCTTTGCTACAGGACCCAAAATGCTGAGGAAAATAAATTAAAGATACTTGAAGAATGCTCCATCCCAGGGACAGAAATTTTATTTATTTTTTTTTATGGCATTTGTCAAGCACCTTGTGTTATCCTAAGCACTGGGCTAGGTACAAGTTTATCAGGTTGGACACAGTCCATGTCCCATATGGTGCTCACAGACAAGAAGCAGCGTGGCTTAGTGGCAAGAGCACGGGTTTGGGAGTCATAGGGATTTGGGTTCTAATCCTGGCTCCGCCACTTTTCTGCTCTGTGTCCTTGGGCAAGCCACTTAACTTTTCTGTGCCTCAGTTTTCTTATCTGTAAAATGGGGATAAAAACTGTGAGCTCCACATGGGACAACCAGATTATCTTGTATCTACCCCAGCTCTTAGAACAGTGCTTGGCAAATAGTAAGCACTTTAATACCATTATTATTATTATTATTTAATCCCCACTTAAGTTAAGACTTGCTAAAGGTCACACAGCAGACAAGTGGCTGCTTTAGAAAAGTAGTATGGCCTAGTGAATATAACATGGGTCTGAGAGCCAGAGGACCTGGGTTCTAATCCTGACTCCACCACTTACCTGCTGAGAGACTTTAGGCAAATCACTTCACTTCTCTATACCTCAGTTTGCTCAATTGCAAAATGAGTATTCAATACCTGTTCTTCCTCCTAGACTATGAGCCCCATGTGGGACAAGGACCTTATCTGACCTGATTAACTTGTATCTACTCCAGTGCTTAGAACAGTCCCTGACACATAGTAAGCACTTGAATTCTAGACTATGAACCCACTGTTGGGTAGGGATTGTCTCTATCTGTTGCCGAATTGTACTTTCCAAGCACTTAGTACAGTGCTCTGCACACAGTGAACACTCAATAAATACAGTTGAATGAAAGAAATACTTTTTTTTTAAAGTGGCAAAGGTAGGATTACAATCCAGGTCCTCTGACTCTCAGACCCATACTCTTTCCACTGGGCCACACAGCTTTTCAAGTTGCCAAAGGTCGGTTAAGTTTCAGTAAAAGATGCACTAACTATTCTAGCCAGGAGAATCTTAATCCTGAAAACACTTAAAAAGTGTCTTTTTCTAAAATTGCCCAGGGCAGTCTGCAAAATTCCAAGACCAGTCTAGCAAAACCAGGTGGTATAGTTAGCCTTTCCAGCAGCAGTTTTTGTACTGGTTTGATCAGAACTCATAATCAATTCCTTCCTTTATCTAAAAAGGTTCTCCATGCCAACTCATTTTAGTGCTGGTAGTCAGAGGTAACTCTGTGGGCTTCCCCGTGTAAAGAATTTGCTAGAGTTAACATGCAGTAACATTTTCTCCCTCTTTTTAAATAACTACTTGGTCTCTCACCAAATCCTGTTAATTGTTCCTCCACAACATCTGCAGAATCTGCCCTTTCCATTCCGTTCAAACAGCTGCCATGCTGATACAAGCACTACTACTCTTCCCCCCTCTCCCCACCAGCACTTTATGTATATTTCTGTAATTTTATTTACTTATATTGATGCCTATATTTACTGGAATTGATGTCTGTCTACCCCCATCCTCTAGACTGTGAGCTCTTTGTGGTCAAGGATTGTCTCTCTTTATTGCTGTTTTATACTTTCCAAGCACTTAGTACAGTACTCTGCACTCAGGAAGAGCTCAATAAATGCAATTGAATGAATACTATTGAAAAAGCTTCCTCACAAACATTCTGCCTCCAGGTTCTCCCTCTCCAGTCCATATATCTCTCTGCTGACCAGAATGGTTTCCTGAACATCATTATGCAAACATCTCCCCACTCCACAAAAATCTTCACTGATTGCCCAATCATTTCTGTATCAAGCAGAAATTCCCGATCATTTGCACTCAGTCAGCTCTCTCCCTTCTATTTATACCTGCTTCTGCTTTTACTACTTCCCAACTCATTGGCTTTGCTTCTCTCAGGGCAATTTTCTCACTCTGCCTTGTTCCCATCTCTCACTGAGAACCTCTTGGTCATGCCTCCCTTCTGCCTGGAACTCCTTCTCCCTTCTTTTTTTACGGTATTTGCTAAATGCTTAATGTGTCAAGCACTGTTCTAAACACTGGGGAATATATGTTTACCAGGTGGACAGTCCTTGTCCCACATGCGATTCACATTCTAAATTGGAGGGAGAATTTAGTCACCATTTTACTGAGGGACAAAAGAGTTAAGAGACTTGTGCCAGGTCAAATGGCAAGCAGTTAATATATCTAGGTTTAGAACCCAGGTCCTCTAACTCCTAGGCCCATGTTTTTTCCACTAAGCTACCCTGCTTCTCTGTATGACATTGATTTGTCATATCCACAAGACCAATGCTCTCCACATTTCCAAGGTCCTTTGGAAATCATATCTCCTCCAGTATATATTCCCTAATTATTCCCTTATCCCTTACTCTATTTCCCCCTCACTGCCCCTTCAGTACTTAAACATAATCTAAGCATATCCTTTGCACTTACTTGCTTACCTTTACACTTTATTTCCTCCTTCTTGAATTTATTTTTAGTGACTATTTCCCCTTCTATATTATAAGCCTCTTGTCTTGTCTTATGCTGTTGACTTGCTTCCAACCCATAGCAACTCCATGGACACATAATAATGGTATTTGTTAAGCACTTACTATGTGCCAAGCACTGTTCTAAGCATTAGCGTAGATACATGGTTATCAGGTTGTCCCAAGTGGGGCTCACAGTCTCCATCCCTATTTTACAGAGGAGGTAACTGAGGCACAGAGAAGTTAAGTGACTGCTCCAAAGTCACCCAGCTGATAAGGGGCAGAGCTGGGATTAGAACCCACAACCTCTGACTTCCAAGCCCATGCTCTTCCACTAAGCCTCGTGGCTTCGCTCCCATGTGTTGCCTCTCTCACATCTCTGCCAGTAAGCCCCACCTCCACTTGCAATCATTCTGGTAATTTATCCATAGAGTTTTCTTGGTAAAAATATTGAAGTGGTTTACCATTGTCTTCTTCCATGCAGAAAACTTGAGTCTCCACCTTCGACTGTTTCCCATGCTGCTGCTGTCCAGCACAGGTGAGTTTTGACTTTTAGAAGATTGCCTTCCACTCACTAGCCACTGCCGAAGCTAGGAATGGAATACGTATGCCTCTGCTTGACTCTCCCTCAAGTAGCCGAGACCGGTAGAGTACTGGAAACTCTCCAGGAGCATTCCTAAAAGGGGGTAAGCTTCTTACTGGTAGGGATAATTATTGATTCTAACTTAGTCTCCCAAGTGGTTAATATAATGATCTGCACAGAGTAGGTCCTCAATAAACACTACTTATTAATATAGACAATGCATTCCACTGTGCAATTACATAGGTAGTGCTGCTGTTGATCCAGTGGAAAGATCAGTCCCGTGAGAATCAAAAGACTTGTGTTCTAATCCCATTTCTTTCTAATGGACTATTCCACCAATGATGAGGGTTTCTAACTAAAGGCCCACCTGGGGAATCCAGCAAAGTGGACAAACCTGGAAAGAATCATGAAAATAGCTGCCCACATGGGCAGCAAAGGTTGCAACTGCTACCAACGAAGCTGCCTTCTGGGTCAAGGTGCTAATCAAAGCAGCAACAGTATACTGTAGTCCCTTGTGGCCCAGATGGATTCTGCATATTTTTATTTTGCATGTACTTTGCAGTGTGCATAACTCTTCCTGCTTACCTGATTTTTTAAAATATTTGTTAAGCACTTACTATGTGCCAGGCACTGTACTCAAGTGCTGGGGTAGATACAAGCTAATCTGGTTGGATGCAGTCCATGTATTGATTCCCATTTTACAGATGAGGAAACAGAGGCAGAGAGAAGTGAAGTGACTTATTCAAGGTCAGACAACAGAGCTGGAATTAGAACTCAGGTCCTTCTGACTCCCTTAGGACATAATGCTTCTTGTGCTTATTGCACTCCATGCCCCAATAGGGGTGGAGCAAGGGTAAGTGGTTCTGCCCAAACCATTGACACTAAAATCAATTCTTTCATGCACATCCTCAGTCATAAGGTCTCAGGGCTGAGCTCATCTGGTTCACAAACTCATTACAGATAAAGGATATAAGGAAATTTGTTTTTGTGCTGGGGCTTTATACTTGTGTTACGGTGCTTGTATACAACCATCCCTCCTTTCAGTCAATCAATCATATTTATTCAACACTTACTATGTGCAGAGCACTGTGCTTAATGCTTGGGAGAGTACAACACAACACTATGACTAACACATTCCTTGCCCACAATGAGCTTACATAAAGTGTATGCTCTGTGGAGGTAGAAATCATGTCTTCCTCTTCCTCTGTATTTTCTGTCAGTTCCTATATGGTATTCTACTCACCTAGTGGCTCCATAATTAATACTGATGTTAGACTTTTTTATTTAAACATGACAACAGTGAGCCAAATGTGGGACAGGAACTGTGTCTGACCTGATTATATTCTATTTACTTCATTGCTTAGAACAGTGCTGGGAACATAATATGCACTTCACAAATACTATAAAGATAATGATAACAATGACAAAAATAATAATAATTATCATAATCTTCATGGATAAGAGAGGAGAGCAAAGAATAGATCTCAGGACTCTGACCTTCACCCTTTACAGAAAACTCTGGTGAATGACAAATGTCCCCTAAATTCAAGGCAAAGAAACACCCAAAAGAATTGACAATTACCACATTAAAAGTGAGTTAAACAGTGGAGCCAGGGTTTTGCCAACTCTTCCAGCACCCCAGGCACAGAGGCCTTAATAATGGAACCACAGAGTACCGCCTGCTGGGTTTTATTATATGCTAATGTAATGGAGCCATCAGTCGTGAGACTGAGAGGAGAGAGGATTTCTTTTTGTCTAGTTGGATTTTTTTTTTTTGAGATGTCACTGTTGGGGGGAAATTCCAGAGAGAGCAAGAATGAGCTTTTCCTTAATAATAAATAAAATTTAAGAAGATACAGAATTCACAGAATGTCTAAATGTTGTAAACAAAGAAACAAATAGAAAAATTAAAGCCAAAAAGGAAAATGTAGGTGCACCTGAGCTCAAAAGAGTTGAAACAGAGTTAAAGCACATTACCAAAATCAGTTTTCCCTTAGGGAAGAGGTACTACTTAAGTGATTTCATTTTTTCTTTCAAGGTACAACATAATTCTCCTATTATAATGTGAAAGGTCACTATACTACTTTGTGAAGAACTTTACTTTTTACAGACTTTTGTTTCCGATTCCTAATACAGACGCTGTAACACAGTCAAAGAATCCTAGGGCTGGAAGGGACTTCAAAAGGTCATTTGGCCCATCTCCTGCTTAAAGGCAGGTCTAACCTTACACCACCCAGAAGAAATGGTCACTGATTGTATCATTTAAGTACTCCAAAGATGGAAATATCCCAATCTTCTGAGATAGTCTGATTCCTGGTTCTATCTCAAGTCTTTTATACTACAATTTAAATTAATTTCCCCATTTTGTCCCTCTAGGGACTAGTGTTCAGTGCCTTCTTCATAGCCACCCATCAACACAAGTTTTTTTGATGCTCATTCTGCTGTCTCTTCTGTAGCCCAAGCTGTACTGTTTCCTTAAACCTTCTCCAGAAATAGGCTGACCATAAAGAATGCTCAATCTGGGGCAATGTTAGGGTTATATACTCAGCTGTTGGGTATTTAGTTACCTAACAGCCACTTCAGATAGTAAGGATTTCCATCCCCACGTAGCACTTATGTTCACATTATCCATTCATTGATTCTCTTTCCCATATTTTCCTACTTTTACTACTCATTTGTGTCTTCCTGTTTCCCCTGTAAGACTGTAGAGTCCACAAAGGTAAAGATCATACCTATTAGTTCCATTGCGCTCCCTAAGTGCTTAGTAGAGTGCTATGCATGCCATAGACTCTCAATAAATGCAATTGATAGATTGATTTAGTTATTGATTGACAGTCCTGGGAACTGGAGAAAATGAGCCAGTATTGTAAGCGATTAATAATGGCCAGATCATTCAATTTAGGTAAGTGTTTCTGAGTCCCTAAGACGATTAGTAGGAGTAGGGAGTAGGAGGATGAGGATCATCCTTTACCCAGTCCTTGCCTCCACAACCAAAGGAGGCTGAATGTTTATTGTCCCCCAGGTTTGTTCAGTAGCAGCCTTTCTGCTTCTAAGAAAGTCTTAGAACCAAGTTCCACCAAGTCCCCAATCTGGGAATCCATTTTCCTTGACCTGTTTTTTTTTTAAAAAAAAATTATCAGAAGGAGAAAGGGAAGAAAAAGCAGAAAAGGATCTTGCAGAATTTATTTTCCCTTCTTATATTTATTTTGGCTGCGTTTTCTCTGCAGCTTTCTGGTTGTTCCTTATCCTTTGTAATAAGCAGTAATCAAAACAAAATGCACCAACAAGAATATGATCAGAGGAGAATCTAGCCTATCACCCTTGCATATTAATATTTCATGTTATTTCAAAGTTGGCTTTGCAAACCACAGCACTATGCTGCTGACATATTCAGTTACTGGTCACTCACAGCCCTAGGTCTTCATTTGCTGTGGGTGTGTTTGAGCAATGTCGGGGAAGGGAGTGTTTCCCCACTATGTGAAAAACCATGCACTAAAAACTTGAAGATCTATTCTTCCTCCTGCTGAGGAAGGAAGAACAAGGGACATTTATCACTTATTTCCCTCAGCCTAGAGCTGAATTCATTGAAAACATTAGGTAGGTGAGTCCCCTCAACTCCCTTCCCTGATTCTCCAATTGGGTCCTCTCTGTTTAATGGATGTCACCTCTAGTAAATCACCTGCAGATATAGTGGTGCTGCAAGGGTGGTGTTTGGCTCATAGTCTCCAGGTTCAACCTATTGTGCATGTTGATTGCTCAGTCCTGAAAGCTGAAAATGACAAACTCATCCCTCCTCTTCTGATCTGCCAATCCATTCCACTCACTCAACTGCACTCTCTCTAGAAGCCCTTACTTTCTTCCCAGCAGAAAGAACCATACATTCATTCAATAGTATTTATTGAGTGCTTTACTATGTGCAGAGCACTGTACTAAGTACTTGGGGTGTACAATTTGGCAACAGATGGAGACATTCCCTTCCCAATGATGGGCTCCCAGTCTAATACAAGGGCTGATTAGAGAAAATGAGCCTTAGCCTAAGTTCTAATTTAGACATTTTCTTGCTTGGCTTTTTCATACATTTAATTGAATAGATCTTTGTTCCATTGTGTTACTATTCAGTGTTTCTGTTTCTTTTCTCAGACTTCAGTTGGTTAGCACTTACCCTACTTTCAAAACGACTGATCAATCAATCAATTGTATTTTACTGAGCATATACTCTGTGCATATCACTCTACTAAGCACTTAGAAGAGTTCAGTAAAGTAAGTAGGGACAGTGACTGCCCTCAGCAGCATGGAGTAGTGGATAGAGCACAGGCCTGGGAGTCAGAAAGGCATGAATTTTAATCTCAGCTCTGCAGCTCAACTGCTCTGTGACCTGGGGCAAGTCACTTCACGTCTCTGTAAAATGGAGTTTGAGACTGTGAGCCCCATGTGGGACAGGGACTGTTTCCAATCCTATTTGCTCGTATCCACACCAGAGTTTATTACAGTGCCTGGCACATAGTAAGCACTTAACAAATACCACATTTAAAAAAAATCTAGCAGGTGAGACAGATACCAAAATAAATTACAGGTAGCAGAAGCAACCAAGTATAAGGAATTATAGAAGAAGCTACGGGGAGAATGGATGGAGTGAAGATCAAAGTGTTTTGAAGGTAAGGACTCAGCACATAGGTGATGTAGTGTGGAGGGAATTAGTGAGAGGAGGGGAGAGATGAATCTGGGAAGATTTCCTGGAAAAGACACACTTTTAGTAGGACTTTGCAGATGGAGAAAGTGGTGGTCTGACAGATATGAAGAGGGAGGTAGTTCCAGGCCAGAAGGAGACATGGACAAGAGGTTGATGGTCAGAGAGTTGGGGGGCAGGGAATCTGTTTATTGTTGTGTTGTTCTTTCCAAAGCACTTAATAGAGTGCTATGTACAAAGTAAGCACTCTACAAATATGATTGAAGGAATGAATGAGATTGAGGCAAAGAAAGTAAAGCAGCATTAAAGGAGAGAAGTGTGCAGGCTGAGTTGTAGTGGGAGAGGAACAAAGATAGGTAGAAAGGAATCTCTCCTGCATACCTTGTAGCCTGTTGGAATTGAAAGAGGCCAGTAAGATGATTCTGGATTTAAACAAAGACTATCTTATCACACTCAGGTGGTTCCCCTTAACCCAACAGAAAGAGTAGCAGTACTAGCTAAGTTTCAGAAGCTGTTCGTCTAAGCATGAATGTATTTCTTGGTTCCCTTAAGAGGGCTTTGTTCTATGCCAGATTTTAATACAGGCAGGCAACAAGGTCAAATGGACTGACCTTTTGAAATGAAAAGATGAATATTTCTTATAGGTGGAAGAGAAAAGAGGGGACTTCTACCAGAGCATGAGAATTCTATCTTCTATGTGGGTTTCTTTTTTAACAGCAAATAAGGTTTATGGATTGCAAAGGGGAGACGGTTGCATTAAAATAAGTCTTTTACAGTATTTTCCAATTTAAGCTGCACGCAGGCAGCATTTGGGATCATCTCAGAAAAGTCTGACTCACTAGTTTTTCAATTTAGTTTGTTAATAGCCTGCCTTTCATAAAAGCATCAAGCACAATAACAAAAATTCCTAAATCAATAGGATGAGGCAGCAATGCCTCACAGAAATGATATTTTTGAAATAAATATATACAATTCAGCCAAGCCTGTTTGACATCAAATTTATATACACAATAAGAAAGCATAATTAATGGTCCCAAACTGTATTTTCTTTCACCTATTTCACATTTCAGGAAGCACAGGATTTTGTTTAGAAAAAAAAGTTCCATTCATAAATTGGATGGATGTATTAAAACTGATTCTGAATCTGCTCCTCACCAAGCTTCATATCTTAGGGAACTTTTCAGGTGTGTCATTTGAAAGAGCCCACTGGGAGAAGGCACACACAATACCCTATTGTCCATTTGTGAGCTGCCTTTCACTTTCCAACCAATGATCCTCTATGCCTTGGTGAGGGTGGTGGAAGGCATTCAATCATCTCACTTCAGAGTGCAGTGTCCCCCTTCAGAAGTTCTTGTCCTCCACCCAAGGGGTCTCTATATGGTAGGGCCTGGTAGATAATAGAAAAAGACATCTTAGCCAGGATGAAGAAGTGTGAACTAATGGAAAGAGTACAGATGAGACAGAGGACCTGGGTTCTAATCCTCACTCTACCACTTGCCAGCTGAATGACCTTGAACAAGTCACCTAACTTCTTTGTGTTTCAATTTCCTCATCTCTTAAATGGGGATTCATTATCTGTTCCTATCCATGCTTAGACTTTGAGTCCTGGGTGGGACACAGACTGTGCCCACTTTGATTATCTTGTATCAACTCCAGCATTTAGAACAGCGCTGGGGACATGGGCTTAACAAATACCATTATCATTATCACTATGATGTTGATACTTAGTAGTAGTAGTAGTAGCAATAGTAATACTTATTGTGAAATGGGCAGTGGCTGGTTAGCAGGAAGGAAGAGAGATGGAGAGAGACACTGCTGTGCTATCTCTGCTAATCCTCTTCCTCGGGAATATAATGAATGTCTTTATCAAAATTGCTACCTCCACCACTCTTTGGGTGAACTGGCTAAATCATTTCCCAATTAGCCATATGGCAATTGCATAACTATTCTACTACCATTCATTCTTTTTTTTAAATGGTGTTTGTTAAAAGCTTGCTATATGTCCAGCACTAAGTGATTCTTAATAATAATAGTAATTGTGGTCCCTCTAGCCTGTAAATTCGATGTGGTCAGGAAATGTCACTGTACTGTTGTACTTTCCCAAGGGCTTAGTACAGTGATCTGTACACAATAAGCACTAAATAAATATGATTGAATGAATGAATATTTGTTAAGAGCTTACTATGTGCCACACACTCTACTAATTGCTAGGGTGGGATACAAGCAAATTGAGTTGAACAGTCCCTGTCCCATGTGGGGCTTACAGTCTCAATCCCCATTTATCAGTTGAGGAAACTGAGGCCCAGAGAAGTGAAATGACTTGCCCAAGTTCACGCAGCAGACAAGTGATGGAGCCAAGATTAGAACCCATGACCTTTTGACTCACAGGCCCGTCCTCTATCCACTGTGCCATGCTGCTCTCTTCTCACATATCCTGCCAAGCACAGCTGTGTTGTCCTGATAATGCCCCCAGTGCTGGTGAACTGGCTATATTCCAGTACCTTATTGTTGGCAATCTAGAAAAACATTCAAATTGGCCATACTGACCTTGGTCACATACTTTTTGGACAGATGTGATTTTACATTTGCTATTTTTAATGTGTATTTAGATTAGCGTTAAAAAATGCAGTTTAGCATTTCTTCAAGAGTAGAACCAATTCCAGTAAAATATGGTGGTTGCATTTCAGAGCAACCGTGCTTTAGGAAAATACTGTGTAGTGATATTACAGGTAGTATTAGTAGTAGTATTTAGTAAATGCCTACTATGGACAAGCACTGTACTAAACACTGGAAAACAGATTGTGGCTGACAATTAGACGTGGTCCCTGGTCCCCATGAGATACACATTCTAAGAATAATAGAGGAGGGATGACAACAGGCACAAGGAGAAATGTAAAGCAATAAAAAACAGGGAAAAAAACCCACTGAAAAATATATGGATGGGGTTAAATTCCATAGGAGTGGGAGAAGATAGATTATTGTGGTATTTACTAAGTGCTTACTAAATGAAAGCACTGTTCTAAGAACGAGGGAAGGTACAAGATAATCAGGTCAGATACAGTCACTGTCCCACACAGAGATCACTGGAGGGCAGGAATTGAATCCCCATTTTATAGATATCATAAAACCGAGGCACAGAGACGTTAAGAGAGTTGCCCAAAGTCAAGCAGCATGCATGTGGTGGAGCTGGGATTAGAACCCAGGTCTTCTGAATCCCAGGCCCGTGCTCTTTCCACTAGACCAAAATGTTCCTCCAGCAGTAAAACATTAGGGCTAAAGAAGCAGCTTCAAGTTCTTCACCAACAAGGCAGGGATGGTGAGAGTCCACCAAATGAAAACCACAGGCACAACACATTAGCCCAACACTATAAAAGTTGAGGAAGCATACTGTCACTCTGTCTCCGGGCCAAAGTGGATGGACAGATTGTCCCAAGGCCCAGAGTGACGTTGATGGGGAGGTGTCATCCAAGTGGCTATATCTCACACTGCCTCTTCGTCCTCAACCTGCCTTGGAAGATCTACCACTGAGGGGGAAGGGCAGCTCCAGGTTGTTCTCTGAGCAGCTAAGACTTCCACAGCTAGTCATTCTCAGCCTGCCATGGAGTAAAGAGCAAAATAGACCCTGATGTTCAGGAGGATGGTGCCTGCATGCTTTCTTCCTGCAGGCCAAGGTTCATGAGAGTGTAGGGACTGGAGGGGTCCCAGTGTCAACACTCCAAGCAGGGGCAACTAATCAATCAATCAGTGGCATTTCCTGAGTGCTTACTGTGTGCAGATCACCGTACTAAGTGTTTGGAACACTATGTGTCTTCCAACTCTGTGCAGTCTTCCAAGTGCTCTGCACACAGTAAGTGCTCAATAAATATGATTGACATTGTAATACAATATCAATAGATCAATCCATCAGTTAATCAGTAGTATTGATAGTAATCAATAGTATTGTGTGGGTAGGGAATGCATCTTCCAACTCTTTCATTGTACTCTCCCAAGTGCTTATTTTGGTGGTCTGCCCACAGTAAGCACTTAATAAATAGCATCGATTGATCAACTGAGTGCTTACTGTGGGCAGACCACTGTACTAAGAGCTTGTGAGAGCACAGTTCAAAAGTGAAGATTTATATTATCCCTGCCCACAAGGAGCTTATAGACTAGAGGGAGAGATGAACATTAATATAATCACAGATGGATATCCACATACGTGCTGTCAGTCTGGGAAAGGGGTGAATCACAACATGCTTATGGGGAACGGACTCAGATGCATACGCAGTGTAGAAGGGACAGCAAAGGTAGGAGTTGGTAAACACAATCTTGCTCTTTAGGAACTTACAGGTACCACGTTTTATGACCACCCTATTCTCCCTCCAGAATGTAGTTCAATAGTTGAACAAAGTGTCCAGTGCTTTTTCTACTACTATCACATGGGGCAATCAAGAGAACACATTCTGTGCTTGGAGCTCTGTGCAAAAATATAGGCGTTTCTTCACAGACATCACCGAGCCAATCCCCTTGCAAGACGCTTGTTGTCAGAAAAACGTTCCGTAATTGTGCTGATGCATTCTATCTAAAACACATAGGGTAAGCATAAGCTCTTGCAGCACTTGATGTAGTTTCACCTTCTTTCAGCAAAAAATGAGTTAGAGGCCTGGTCATCCCGTAATGATCCTTAATGGATGTGGTGATAAAGGATAATATGGAAGTGGAAATCTTGGAAATTCTGCCTTGTCTCCAGTTGTTGATCCCCTTATTCCCTGGAATAAGAAAACAGAGAGCCAACAACACAGATTTTCCACATTTGGGGGGAAAAGCTGTAAAATTGAATTAAGGGATTCACACAAATTTGGTTTCAGAAGTCAACCTTTCAATGAAAATCCAATGAAGCTTCTGTCCCTTCAGGTTGCAAAGCTAATCTCCATAATGTAAACAGACACACATTTATCTTATTGAATTTTAAGATTCTTAAAGAAGAACTGAATCTGTACCATCCAGAGTGGTGAAAAAATCCTCCCTTCTTTATCATGGGTGTTAACTTTACGAGTAAATGATGGCAGATGGGGGTTATCTTGGGCCAGAGACACATGGAAGGAATACTGAAGCTTTGAACTGAAGAGCTCAGAGTTATGAAAAATATTTTTATTTGTTTAGCCTCAGTAGGGAATGTGATTTTGGGGAAAGGGTAAATAAAAAGTTCTGGCAGAAACAGGGAATTAAAAATAGGTAAGGTACTTGTAAAGTGCTTACTATGTGCTAAACACTGTCCTAAGTACTGGAGTAGATACAAGTTAATCAGGATGAACACAGTCCTTGTCCTACATGGAGCTCACACTCTTAATCCACAGTTTACAGATGAGGTAACCGAAACCCAGAGAAGCTAAATGACTTGCCCAAAATCACACAGCAGATATGATGGAACCGGGATTAGAATCCAGGTCCTCCTGCTTCCCAGGCCCGTGCTCTATTCACCAAGCCACACTCTTTTATTGTCTGTGTCCATGATCCCACTACTTCCAGTTATTGGGAACACTTCAGTTGCTCACCTCTTCTAATACTGATGGTATGTCCACCTCTTCTAACCATCTTGCAGTTAATAATAGCAATAATAATAGCTTTTATATTTGATACGCACTTATGTGCCAAGCACTGTACAAGGCACTGAGTCAGACAGCAGATAATCAGGTGGAACACAATCCCTGTCCCACCTGGAACTCCTTGTGTAAAAGGGAGAGAAACCAGGTCTTTTATCCCAACTGTACAGTTGAGGAAACTAAGGTACAGAGAAGTTAAATGATTTGCCCAAGGTGACACAGGAGACTAGTGGTGGAGCTGGGTTTGAAGTGCAAATCATCAGACTCCCACTTGCTTTCCATATAGAGAAGCAGCATGGTGCAGTGGAAAGAGCCCGGGCTTGGAAGTCAGAGGTCATGGGTTCGAATCCCAGCTCGGCCCCTTGTCAGCTGTGTGACTTTGGGCAAGTCACTTAACTTCTCGGTGCCTCAGTTACCTCATCTGTAAAATGGGGATGAAAACTATGAGCCCCACGTGGGACAACCTGATTCCCTGTGTCTACCCCAGCGCTTAGAACAGTGCTCGGCACATAGTAAGCGTTTAACAAATACCAACATTATTATTATTAATTCCGACTCTGCCACTTGTCAGCTGTGTGTCTTTGAGCAAGTCACTTCACTTCTCTGTGCCACAGTTACCTCATGTGTAAAATGGGGTTTAAGACTGTGAGCCTCAAGTCGGACAACCCGATCATCTTGTATTCCCCCAGTGTTTAGAACAGTGCTTTGCCCATAGTAAGTGCTTAACAAATATTGTCATTATTATTATTATTATATGTGAACCACCTCCCTCTCCAAGTCTGCCATGGAAGCAGATAGAGTGAATAAGGGAGAATCCTGGGCCTGCCCTTAGGTGATTGTCCAGTCACAGTAGCTAGAAAAAAATGTCACTGGGCCAAGGTTCAGGGCCCTGCTGGCTGTTGTGCCCAGTGGGCCTCCACTGCAGCCTCCATGTGAGGCCTTCTCTGAACCCTGTGGATGAACCGTAGAAATGGTGGCTACTTTTACCTCAACCTCCTCTGCCTCTGAGCGTACTGAGGAAGTGGTATGAACTCTGCTTAACATGAAGTTAGGCCCTGGCTCTATCCAGATGGCCAAGCTTCCTTTGTCTTCTCCTACCGCCCTTGGAGAACCCAGACACAGGGAGAAGTAATGATACCCACTATGTTTCATTCTCTACCCTCTACCTCTGAGTTCTGGCTCATGCTCTTCTTTCTGGCTGGAATTTCCTCTCCCTTCAACCCTCCAAGCCTCAGGTGATCTTATTCTTTAAACGTCTTCTGAAATTCCTCCTCAATCAGGAGGATTTTCAGATTAAATTTTCTTTTGCCCAGGTCACAACCTCCCAACTGCCATTTTGGCCTTTTTGCCCTACCTCAGCACCTAGAGACTCCCATTCTCCTATAGTCCTTTTGTACACATGGATTTTCATATGCAGCTATTATATTTGGTTTCCCATCTTAGACTGTAAATTTCTTGTGGGCAGGGATCATATCATCTTCGTTCTTTGTACTCTCTCAAGTTCTCTGATTAAGCTCTCTTGGCTTTTTTTTCACTCCCTTCTGCATCACCCTGACCTGCTCCCTTTATTCAGTCCCCATTCCAGCCCCACAGCACTTCTGTACATATCTGTAAGTTTGTTTATTCATATTAATGTCTGTCTCCTCCTCTAGACTGTAAGCTTATTTGGGGGCAAGGAATGTGTCTGTTATACTCTTATATTATAGTTTTCCAATCACTTAGTACAGTGCTCTGCACACAGTAAGCACTCAATAAATATGAATGACTGAGTAGAATGATACTCTTCACACAGTAAGAAGGCCACAGGGGTTGCTATTGATTGATTTATTGAATGCTTCTTAGATTTAATGTAAAGGAGACTCCAGAACATGAGGGGAGGAAGTCTTATTAATGTCACATCTCCTCCAAGAAACCTTCCCTGATTAAGCCCTCTTTTTCCTGCTCCCTCTCCCTTCTGCATCATCTTTGCACTTGGATCATTTGGTGAGCACCCTACCCTCAGCTACACAGAACTTGCATACATATCTGTAAATTATTCATGAGTATTAATGCCTGTCTCCTCCTCTAAACTCTAAGCTCATTGTGGGCAGGGAACATTCCTACCAACTCTGTTGCATTATATACTCTTAAGTGCTTAGTTAGGAGCTCTTCACACATTAAGCACTCATTAAATACCATTGATTGACAGTGAGGGTTAGTGGCTTTTTTATGGTATTTGTTAAGCACTTACTATGTGCCAGATGATGTACTAAGCCCTGGGGTAGATACAAGGTAGTCAGGGGCTCACAATTTCAGTCCCCATTTTACAGATCTGGTAACTGAGGCACATAGAAGTTAAGTGACTTGCCCTAGGTCCCACAGTAGATAAGTGGTGAAGCCAGGTCTTTCTGACTCCCAGGCCCATGATCTATTCACTAGGCCCCACTGCTTCTCTAAATTTAGTGAAGATCACACTGTCCTGGTACTGGGGGCAATGTCCAGTTTATATTCCAGTTTTTTCACAACCAGGGTAAATTTGGCATGGTCCTGAAGTTTACCCTTGGAGCACTATCCCAGTCACGACTCAGGTGATTGAATCTGCTCTATCCAGCAAATGGGAACCATTCTGGCCACAAATTCCTAAATCATGGTCATCAATCTATTGGTCTGTCTTTTAGGAGGGATTCCCTCTCCAAGGAACAGAGCTGGGTGAAATTCCAAGGGATTTAGTAATTTGGGAAATTAGAGTGAGAAAAGCATAATCACATAACATACTCTCAGAGTGTTCCATCAGACCCTTCACAGACTTCATAACTTCAAGGTTCAGACTATTAGGGTATTGTCAATCAGTGGCATTTATTGAACACATGCTTATTGTGTGTTCAGCACTGTCCCAAGCAAGTGGGAGATTACACTACAGCAGAGTTAGTAGACAGTTTCTGTCCACAAGCAGCATACACTGTAGAGGGGGAGAGAGACATTAAAATAAATTATGGCTATGTCCATAAGGGCTTTGGGTCCAAGAGTGAGGTGAATATCAAGAGGTACAGATTCATGTACTTAGGTGAGGTAGAAGGGAAAGGAAATAGGGGAAATGAGGACTTAGGGAAGGCCTCTCAGGGGATATGTGGCTTTAATAAGGCTTTGAAGGAGGGAAGGGTGGTAGTCTATCGTATATGAAGGGGACGAGAGAAGACATTGTCAGTGGGTCAGTGGAGATACAGATGAGACTGAGGTCTACACTGATGTGAATATTTTCTCCTTGGGAGAGAATTTCCAAGAGTATTACATTTCAATATGCATACATCTGGGTCCACTAGATATTGTAGGTGGTCCAGTGATCTGATCATCTTGGATCTATCTTCTGTTTATCATAGGGTTTGGCAGGTAGTAAGTGCTTAATAAAAATGACAGCTGTTACTGGCCAAACACATTGTTACTGTGCAGTTCTGTGGAAGGTGTTCAGAATTCCTTTCGGTAGGGCAAAATGACTGGATCCAAATCCAAATCCGTTAGCCTCTGCAAGAAAAAGAGGGGTCCCCTGGAAAATATCTGTCCAACAATAAGGGTAACCAATCTTACCTCCTGTTCTTCTCAAACATTAAAGGAATCTACATTCCTCCTCCTCCTTGACCTGAGGCAGCAACCATGTCAGAGAACTTAATGATGCAATATCAAGTTTGATATTGCCTCACATTATAAGCAAGTCAGTCACAACTCCTGACAGTTCAACTACCTCAACCTGAATAGCAATAGATTTAATTATCAGAAAGATTTAAATAAGCACCTCTAATAAATAATATCATCTCTTTTTTTTAAGAAGCATGTCTAGACAGAGTTGGGTTTAAGAATAAAATGACCTTAGACCTTATAATTTGCCTTGTATTATCCAGAATATCCTACAAACTTTCTCCCTAATGGGTCAGAGGCATATCAGCTCTTGAACCTAGAAGGCAATATGTGTGCTTTCTCAGAGTTCTTTCCTGCAATTTATCAGAGGAATACAAACTCAACTCTTATAGATGATTTTAAGGTGAGCAATATGTCCTCTCCCTTGGCAGTGCTTCAGGTGTGGTTTAATTAGTAGAAGGGATTTTCTTTCTCTGACCACAAAAAGTCTTAACACCACAAATTATCTCAGAAGCAGTGCACTGCCACCTGGAATGCATGCTGTAGATAAAATAGGTTTTAATTTTGAAATTGTGTTCAAGAAGATGAATTAAAGTGTTTCGTCCCTAAATTGTCTGTCCTTCTGGCGTGTCCGGGTGACTAATATAGAACACCTGGGAGTCATGCAGTTTGCATGATGTAGCTGGATGTTAATCATAAAGGATTTTATTTGTGATAGATTCACTGGAGCTAAGAATCAAAGTAGCAACCTATCAGTAGCAGACTGAGACGATAGTAAGGAGGATTCTTTGGCAGTGGGAAGCAGGGATAACAAGATTGGCCCAATTTTAACTATTTAAGATACTGCCATTTTTTAGATGGCATAGGATCCTCTATCAGCTGCACTTTCTTTGTTGTTTGAATCCCCAAACCCAGCTTTAATCACGTAACGAGGCTAATTCAAAATAACAATCACTCTAATCTAGTGTTTAACACAGTCAATTTAGAGATTAAGGATCCAATTTATTAATCATCCACACATGGACTACCCACACTCCAAATCCTTGGGAAAAGTGTCAATAGGCCATTGGAGAGGCAACCATCTCCCTTCTGGGTGATGGCTGCCAAAGTTTTAACTCTTTCCTGTGTTCAGCAGTTGAGGATAGTTCCGCTGTGTGCTGTTTGAGAGCAATGAAGCTGTAGGATTTCCAGGATATGAGGCTAGAGAGAGGTATCATCAATCTTCTCTCATTACCCTGGCACCAGAAGGGCCCATAGTTGTGTCTTTCCCTTCCCAATATGGCAACCTAATTGAGTTTTCATCATCATCAATTGTTGGTCCCAGGTTCCTCCCAAAGCACAGGCTGAAGAAGCCAATACAAATACACTTTATCAAGGGATCTCCTCCTCCTCCTCCTCCTTCCTCATCCTATCCCTCTCTTCCTCCTCATCCTTCTTACCCTCTTCCTGACCATTCTTCTGTAGCCTCAATTGTTTCTTCAAAGGCAACTGAGGAATTGAACTTAATTATCTTGGACAAGCTAACTGAGTTACTGGAAAGAACATGAGACTGGGTGTCAGTCAGTCAATCATATTTATTGTTTACTGTGTGCAGAGCACTGTACTAAGAGCTTGGGGAAGTACAATATAACAACAGAGAGACACATTCCCTGCCCACAACGAGCTTACCATCTAGAGGGGAGACTCATCCCCCAACTCACCTGCCAAGCACTCAAGCCACCTGGCACCCACCCTCTCCCCACTCCTGTCTAAACGTGTGTGTGTGAGTGTGTACTTGTCTGAACAAATATAGGTGATTGGGGTGTGTGTCTGTTTGATTCAATTCAATTATATTTATTTTCTGTGTGTAAAGCACTGTACTAGGGGGGCCTGAGTTGTAATTCTAGCTCTGTGGTGTTACCTTGGGCAACCCATCACCCAGGGGCATGTTCCAAAATTAGTATGGTGAAAGAGAATGGACTCGAGGGCTGAGCCGTACAAAATTTATTTCTTACAGCGAATTGAACTTCCCTTGTGGAGGGAAACAATTATTTAATTATTTGGGATGTGTTAAATTGAACTTCCCTTTGGGGAGGAATATGATTAATTATATTGGAGGATCAGCAGGATATACTTAGGCATTACTCATGCATGACAAAGCACCAAACTCCCACCCGTGAACACTTCCCACCCAGGAGGAGTCCACTTACGCATTATTCAGACGGGGCAGAGCACCTATATCTCACCCATGAATTCTTCCCACTCTGGAGAAATTCACTAATGCATTACTCACCTGTAGTGAAGCACCTCGCTCCTTCCCATGAACACTCAGAGACACTCACCTGTCCTGCAGTTCCTCACTTAGTGTACTGGTTCCAGAGACAGAGCAGACATCTGGCGCTTTGGGCAAAGACACGTAACTGGTTGCTGCAAGTCCTGGTTCGCTGCCCCAAAGGTCAGAGGTGGAAGGTATTTATTACCTGCGCTCCTGGGACATTCCAGCTTCCAGCCTCCACCTGTCCAAATTCTGCCCCCTCTTCCATACCTTATTTGGTTGGCACGGGGGTGAGGAAAACCTGGCTTGGGATGTCTATCTAGTGGTTTTGACTGTGGGAGCAGTGTCCCACTTGCACTTCCAAATTCTGGCTTGGTAGCTCGGGCAGTCAGGAGATAATGTTTGACCTTGAGATGGTGGGTGCCACAGCTCACCTGGGAACAAGAAGTCACTTAACTTCTTGATACCTCAGTTTCCTCACCTGTAAAATAAAGATAAAGTATTTGTTCATCCTCCCAAGAAAGACTAGGACTGCATCTGACCTGATTATGTTGTATCTACACCAGCACTCAGTATAGTGTTTGACACATAGTAAGGGCTTAACAAGTACCATTACCAAACAACTTTAATTTAAGGTCCTCCACTCTTTAATAGAAGATTTTAATTTTATACACTGTAAAGATATTGCTTCATTTATCCTGATTTACCTCTAGAAAAGGTAACTGTTGAGATTACAGAATCCGTCCGTGTATGTTAGGTACTTACTATGTTTCAAATACTCCTTTCTGTGTCATGCAATAACTCCAAAACATTGGCTCTTTCTTCAACAACTTCTTGCCCACTCCCTTCCCTCACCCTACAATTTGTATCCTTTAAAATACAACAGACTACAGCTCTCTATGTAGTCACGACTGTCTTGAGATTGCATCTCTTCTGGGAGAAATATCCCTATTAAATTCTACTCTTCCTATCTTATATCCTAACTGGGACTTGAGCATGTCTGTTTCACCTGAGCATTTATAGTCAGTCAGTCCATCAGTGGCATTTTTTGAATGCTTACTGGGTGCAGAACACTGTGCTAAGCTCTTGGGAGAGTACAATAAAGAGTTGGTAGACATGTTCCCTGCCCACAACAAGGTGGCAGTCTAGAATGAGTGACAGATGTTAATATAAATATTAATTATCTATCATTTGTATTATATGCTTTTTATAATTAATCATTAAATTGATGGAATCATATTTATATATATAACTATATATTGTGCTTTTCTTCTTTCTCTTATCTGCAATTTACTTTGGTGTCTGTTTCCCCCAGAACTAGAGTTCTGGGGAAGATGCAAATTAATCAGGTTGGATACAGTTCCTGCCCCACTTGGGGCTCACAGACCTAAAAAGGAGGGAGAACAGGTACTGAATTTCCATTTTACAGTTGAGGAAGCACAGAGAAGTTAAGTGACTTGCCTAAAGTCACACAGAAGAGAAATGGCAGATCAGAACCTAGTTCCTCTGGCTCCCAAGCCCATACCATGCTGCTTCCCCTAGGGCACATTGTCTAGCTACACACTCCATTGTATTGTAGTCTACCAAGTGCTTAGTACAGCACATCAACTTAATGACAGCAAACTCCAGATTATCAAAATCTGGAGTTATCAGTGCTTATCAAAATGCTTGTAATATAGTAAGTGCTTAATAAAACTATTAACACTAATTGAGGTAAATTCAGTGAGTCTAATGTTCAGAGACCTTTCCAAGTTGCCACTTGTCCAGTTTTGTTGATTTCTTTGAGTATTTCTAAAACTTCTCCAATCTTGCCTTATTTTTACACTTCCACTTAATGTATGAAGCAAGAAGTCAGATGATCAGCTTTTTACCTAAGTATGAATCTAGAGGATCAGCATCCAACCCATCCCAGTATTCTAAATCACGCAATTTTCATTTTTGAAAATACCGGGTCACATCTGACGTGGGTGCCTTCTTAGAACCCTGGGGTGAGAAGCAGCGTGGCACAGTGGAAAGAGCATGGGCTTTGGAGTCAGGGCTCATGAGTTCAAATCCCAGCTCTGCCACTTGTCAGCTGTGTCACCGTGGGCAAGTCACTTAACTTCTCTGGGCCTCAGTTCCCTCATCTGTAAAATGGGGATTAAGACTGTGAGCCCCACGTGGGACAACCTGATTCCCCTGTGTTTACCCCAGTGCTTAGAACAGTGCTCTGCACATAGTAAGCGCTTAACAAATACCAACATTATTATTATTATTATTACAGAATATTTCCCATTGGCATACTGTAATGGAGAGAATCCTAGTTTGTATTGTCCTGCAGAAGTTGTTGCCTGAGCTACACAGTCAGTCCTGCTAACAATGGGTTAGCTCAGAATAGATTGCAAATATCAGTGATATATTTCATAGTAGATTATGACCACACCTGGAAGAGCCCTGACTAAATTAGGATATGTGGAGGAGAATGAGAAGTCACTATCTTCTGTTACTGGTAAATAACCAGGGAAGCTTCTTGCTATGAGTATACTACAGTCAAATAAGTGAACTTGGAAAGGGAGTCAGTGTACCTAATCTTGCACTTGTCCTTGGATTTTAGTACAGAAACCTATCCCCTATTAGGGAAGCAGTTTAGCCTAGTTGGGAGAGCACAGGCCTGGAAGTCAGATGGACCTGGGTTCTAGTCCTGGCTCTGCCACTTGTCTGCTGTGTGGCCTTGGGAAATTCATCTAACTTCTCTGTGCCTCAGTTACCTCATCTGTAAAATGGGGGCTAAGACTGTAAGCCCCATGTGAGATAGGTACTGTGTCCAACCTGATTATCTTATTTCTTCCCCAGTACTTAGTGCTTGACACAGAGTAAGCACTTAACTAATACTATTATTATTATTATTACATTATTATTATTTATCTCGGCTCTGCCACTTCTCAGCTGTGTGATTGTGGGAAAGTCACTTCACTTCTCTGTGCCTCAGTTACCTCATCTGTAAAATGGGGATTAAGACTGTGAACCCCACATGGGGCAACCTGATTCCCTTGTGTCTACACCAGTGCTTAGAACAGTGCTCTGCACTTAGTAAGCGCTTAACAAATACCAACATTATGTCACAACTTCTCTGTGCCTCAGTTACCTCATCTGTAAAATGGGGATTAACTGTGAGCCTCATGTGGGACAACCTGATTACCCTGTATCTACCCCAGTGCTTAGAACAGTGCTCTGCACATAGTGAGTGCTTAACAAATACCAACATTATTATTAGTATCCACAGATGGGGTCAGGAAAGCAATCTCCCCACATGGTCCATGCTCCACCAGGACTAGGAGGTGGTGTTTTCCCAAATCCCCTGGGAAAATAGGAATGAATATCACCACAAGAGGTAGGACTGAAGGTGAGATAAGATGCTGGAAGCAGCGTGGCCTAGTGGAGAGAGCACAGGACTGGAAGAAAGAGGACTTGGGTTTCTATCTCAGCTGTCACTTGTCTGCTGTGTGACTTTAGGCGAGTCATTTCACTTCTCTGTGCCTCAGTGACTTCATCTGTAAAAATGGGGATTAAGACTGTGAGTCCTATGTTGGACGGGGGATAAGTCTAACCTGGTCATCTTGTATCAGTCCCAGAGCTTAGTACAGTGCCTGGCACATATTAAGTACTTAACAAATAACATATTAAAAAAACTCTGATGATGCTGGGTTCTTGCTTTTATATTGAGTTTTATGAAGTTAAGAAAGGGGGAAGAAAGGGGTGGGGTGTGGGGAGAGACAGAGAGTGAGAAAGAGATTGAATACTAAATCCAATCTGCATTCCCTTTGGAAACAGGGCTGGAAAAGTGCTACTTTGACATCCATGACACCCTGAAGGAAACTAGTTCCTGTTAAAATGATTGGCCTTGGTTTTCTGCATTTGCAGATTCAATGCATATATGAGCCCTTTTCACTCCCCAAACCCTCACCCTACTTATGGAACGTTGGTTTGGCTTATTTATCTGCTTTCTTCCGCTTACCAAAAACTCACTTTCACACATTTCTCCAACCCTCACATTTCCCCGACCCCCACCCAATAGGCCAGCCCAGCACATTGATAACCAGCGTTCAATTTTTCTCTTATTTTAAAATCATATTTCACTTTTTGTTTAGTAGCCTTTGTGGCAGCCCCTTCCTGCCCCTCCTTCCCCTTCCCCAGCTTACAGACAGCATTCCTCTTTCCCAACAGCAATGACAGTAACAATGGTTCCCTCTCTTGCTTCCTCTGCCCCTCCTAATACCAGCTTGTCCTCCCACCACTGTACCCTAGTCCAGCATCACACCCAAGGCGAGGCATGGTGGCAGCAATCAATAAATCATATTTATTGAGTGATTACTATGTGCAGAGCAGTATACTAAACACTTGGGAGAGTACAATACAACCATTAGCAGACATGTTTCCTAAACACTTGGGAGAGTACAATACAACCATTAGCAGACATGTTTCCTGCCCATAAGAAGCAGCTACTGCTTTTGAAAATGAAAACTTTTTTTTAAAAAATTGGAGAACAGAAAGCTGCACCAGTAACTCAGTGTGTGGAGATTTAGGTAGATGGTGGCCATCAAGGCAGGATTACATTCCTGGACAGGAAAGCTTGTGGCTGTGTTTGTTCAACCCTAGTGATTGGAAGCTTGGCCTAGTGGATAAAGCATGGGACTGGGAGTCAGAAAGACCTGGGTACTAATCCAGTCTCTGTCATTTATCTTCTGTGAGACCTTTGGCAAGTCACCTTACTTCTCTGTGCCTCAGTAAATGGGGATTGAGACTGTGAGCGCTCTGTGGTACAGGGACTGTGTCCAACCCGATTATCTTATATCTACCCCAGAACTTAGTACGGTGCTTGGCCAATAGTAAGTGCTTAACAAATATGACAATTATTATTATTGTTGTTGCTGTTGTTATTTTTATCATTGCACAGTGTAGATTGCCACCATCTTGGTCAGTTCTATTCAGCATTTAGCCTGTGGGGAGCTCTTAGGGCTCTACTCCTCCTCTGCAGCTCCCTCCAGCCTTAGTGGTGAGAATCCATGTGCCTTAGTAGAAAGAGCAAGGGCTTGGTAGTCAGAGGATATGGATTCTAATCCCAGCTCTGCCACTTGTCTGCTATGTGACCTTGGACAAGCCACTTAACTTCTCTGTGCCTCAGTTACTTCATCAGTTAAATGGGGATTAAGACTGTGAATTCCACATGGGACAACCTGATTCTACCCCAGTGCTTAGAACAGTGCTTGGTACTTAGTAAACGCTTAACAAATACCATCAACATTATTATTATTATTATTAGTGGAGGGAAAAGGACAGGTGAGCCTCAGGTGATTCATAAAGGTTTAAGGACCAAGAATTTATCTGAAGGGATTTGTTACAGTACTGGTGGTTTGCACAGGACTATTTAAGGCCAAAATGACTGCTCTACAATAATCCATTACTTAGTGGCATCTACTGAGGGCTTACTGTGTATAAAGTACTGTATTTGGGAAAGTACATTACAGTAGAGCTGATAGACATGATCCTTGCCCACAGAAAGCTTCAGTCTCATTCAATAGACGTATAATAGATGTTTTTATTAAGGTATTACTTGGAGAAATACACAGTTCCTCTCCTCTTAGGAAAATACAATAGAAGCTTGAGTCACATCTCTTACCTATGGAGGTTACATGTTAATGGGGGAGACAGATATAAAAATATTTACAAATAGAGCAATCAGAACAAATCATTAACTCAACGATTGATTGTACATATATATACAAGAGCTGAGGAAATGCATAAATAAATACATAAATACTGAAGGAAGTTGTTGGATTGATATGACTTAGGGTAGTAATTAGAGAAGGCTTGATGGAGCGAGTGGGATTTTAGTATGACTTTGAGCATGGAGAGAGTTGCAGGGGTTTGCATTTGGAGCTCGAGGGATGTTCCAAGACCAGGTACCAAAGAGTGAGGCGATGGTGGTAGAGTGTTAAAGGAGTGGTACTTACAACATTGGCTTAAGAGAAATAAAAAGAGGAATTAGGGGAACAGAGAGAAAAGACAGTCAATATGTAGAATGGGGAGAGTAGATGGAGAGCTTTTTTTTAGCCAATCATGAGGAATCTTGGCTTGATGCTTTGCTTGAGAAACAACGTGTCCTAGTTGACAGGGCTTAGGCCTGGGAGTCAGAAAGACCTGGTTTCTTATCCCAGCTCTGCCACTTGTCTGCTTTTTGACCTTAAGCAAGTCGCTTCACTTCTATATGCCTCAGTTCCCTCATCTGTAAAATGGGGATTAAGACTGTGACCCTAAGTGGGACAGTGCCTGTGTCCAACCTGATTAACTTGTATCTACCCCAGCACTTAGTAAAGTGCCTGGCACATAGTAAGCACTTAAAAAGTGCCATTGGAAAAAAAATGGAGGGAAATAGGAAAGACACTGAAGATTTTTGAAGAGTAGAGGGATTTATTGAGTGACCCTTCAGGAAGATGATCCATGCATCAGCATGAAGAATAGATTGGAGGGGGAGAGGCTGGAGACAGGGAAGACCAGAAAGGAGGCTGATAATGGTATCACAATAATTTTATCAGGGTGATGGCAGTTATGGTGGGGAGGAATGTGTGCATCCAGGAAACCAGGTCGATTACTGGTATAGCCAACTAGGGACTTGTTCAGTCTTTATCATGCATATTAACCAGGATTTCTGCTGAGTCTGTCAAGTATGGAGTGCTCCTTTGGGGTTCTTTGGGGAGAATACTTCAACTCTGCTGTCCTAACCTGAGCACCTATTCCCCTGCTCCCATCTGTGCACCACAATCAATCATCTGTGGTATTTCTTGAACACTTACTATGTGCAGAGCACTATCTGTTCTAAGCGCATGAAAGAGTACAGCAAGAAGCAGCGTGGCTCAGTGGAATGAGCACGGGCTTTGGAGTCAAAGGTCATGGGTTTGAATCCTGGCTCTGCCACTTGTCAGCTGTGTGACTGTGGGAAAGTCATTTAACTTCTCTGTGCCTCAGTTACCTCATCTGTAAAATGGGGATTAAGACTGTGAGCCCCACGTGGGACAACCTGCGTGGCTCAGTGGAAAGAGCACGGGCTTTGGAGTCAGAGGTCATGAGTTCGAATCCCGGCTCGGCCACTTGTCAGCTGTGTGACTGTGGGCAAGTCACTTAACTTCTCTGGGCCTCAGTTACCTCATCTGTAAAATGGGGATTAAGACTGTGAGCCCCATGTGGGACAACCTGATTCCCCTATGTCTACCCCAGAGCTTAGAACAGTGCTCGGCACATAGTAAGCGCTTAACAAATACCAACATTATTATTATTATTACCCCAGTGCTTAGAACAGTGCTCTGCACATAGTAAGCGCTTAACAAATACCAACTTTATTATTACAGGACAACAGACTTAGCAGACACATTCCTTGCCTATAGTGCACTTGCTGTCTAGAGGGGGAAACAGACTTAATATGAATATATAAGTAATTTATAATAAATCATTTAAAGATATGTACATAAGTACTGTGCAATTGGGGGTGGACCCAATATCAAATGTCCAATGGTCATAGATATAAGTGCAAAATGTGGGTATGGTAAGACTTTGAGAGTTCCAGACCCAGTTAGGATCCCTGAGGCTGATGGATAAGTTTATTCCTTTCTGTCATTTCCATCCTGATTCATCACTTGGAGGCTGCCAACTGCTCCAGAAGCAATGGATAGAATAAAATTCCCATCCCAATAATAATAATAGTAATAATAGCATTTGTTAAGTGTTTTTGCTATACTGTTCTAACTACTGAGGTAGGTATAAGCAAAATTGGTTGGACAGAGCCTCTGTCCCATGTGGGGCACACAGTCTTAATCCCTATTTTACAGATGAGGTAACTGAGACACAGAGAACTTCACTGATTTGCCCAGGGTCACCCATCAGACAAGTCATGGAGCCGGGATTAGACCCCAGGTCCTTCTGACTCCCAGGCCTATGCTCTATCCACTAAGTCATGCTGCGTCTTAATGATGATAAACTACTGACCAGTGGGTGTGGTGGGTACCTAAGCAGTGGACTGTATTAAGGTGATAAAGAGACCTGAGATGGGATGCCAGAAGCTGTGTTCTCATGCTTTTTCGACGCCCAGAGCTGGATAGGATTTGAGGAGATCATTTCATCCAGCAGCCTGCCTCTGGGCAGACAATAGTAAGGGTGCATTCTTTCCTTGAGGATCTCCAGTAATGGAAACTCCACACTCTCCTTCAATCACCTTTTCCAAGGTTTACTCCATCCTGGTGCTCTGGAGGTTTTTCCTAATGTCTCAATCAATCAATCAATGGTATTTATTGAGCATTTATTACATACAGTGATTAAGCACTTAGGAGAGTACAGTACAAAAGAGTTGGCATAGATGATCCCTTTCCCCAAGGTCCCTCTTACTGTCTTATTTCTTGTCATGATGTCAAACCCTTATACTAATTTCAGTCATTCATTCAGTCATATTTATTGAGCACTTACTATGTGCAAACCACTGTATTAAATGCTTGGGAGTGTACAATATAACAACAGACACATTCTTGCCCACAGTGAAATGGTCTTTTAAATTTTAATTCCTTAGCTTTTGAATTAGAATAGTTTGCCTGTATGATATGATATATCCCATAAACATCTAATAAGTACCATTTGTGCCCAATAGTCCTGGATACCCATGGGGAGCAGGAATGCAGACAAGTGGGCCTCCAACACTGTGATGGTAGCACTTCCAGAAGCCACAGAAACAGGACATGTTCATTCAATAGTATTTCATTCAATAGTATTTATTGAGCACTTACTATGTGTAGAGCACTGTACTAAGCACTTGGAATGAACAAGTTGGCAACAGATAGAGACAGTCCCTGCCATTTGACGGGCTTACAGTCTAATCCGGGGAGACAGACAGACAAGAACAATGGCAATAAATAGAGTCAAGGGGAAGAACATCTCGTAAAAACAATGGCAACTAAATAGAATCAAGGTGATGTACATTTCATTAACAAAATAAATAGGGTAATGAAAATATATACAGTTGAGCAGACAAGTACAGTGCTGAGGGGATGGGAAGGTAGAGGGGAGGAGCAGAGGGAAATGGGGGGAAAAGAGGGTTAAGTTGCGGAGAGGTGAAGTGGGGGCGGTAGAGGGAGTAGAGGGAGAAGGGGAGCTCAGTCTGGGAGATGACTCTTCTTCTGCATGTTGTCTGCTTGCTCTGGATATCTGGGTCTTTGAAGCATTCTTGTGGCAAGACAGTTCTGAGAGGTCACCACTATTTCTGGGAACTCTCGGGTGTGTTTCCTATCCCAAGCTGCTTCTTCTAATTCCATAGGACCACCACCTTGAGGGAAGAGGTGTTGCTGTTTGTTAAGGCACAAAGCATGAGGGTTGCATGTCTTGGTTGGTGCAGAGTATGAATTGAGGATTAGCAGGAAATGAGAGCAGGTAATAAGAGGGTCATGAGAAGCAGTGTGGCTTAGTGGAAAAAGCATTAGCCTGGGAGTCAAAGGACCTGGGTTCTAATCCTGGCTCTGCAATTTACCTGCCATGTGAACTTGGGTAGGTCACCCACCTTCTCTATACATCAGTTTCCTCCTCCACTTGTCTGCTGTGTCGCCCCTTCCCTCCTCCCCCCTTAACTTTTATCTTTAACTGCTCACTCTCCAATGGCTTCTTCCCCTCTGCCTTCACACATGCCCATGTCTCCCCCATCCTAAAAAAACCCTCTCTCGACCCCACTTCCCCTTCCAGTTATCGCCCTATCTCCCTACTACCCTTCCTTTCCTAGCTCCTAGAACGAGTCGTCTACACTCGCTGCCTAGAATTCCTTAACTCCAATTCTGTCCTGGACCCCCTCCAATCTGGCTTCTGTCCTCTCCACTCTACTGAGACTGCTCTCTCAAAGGTCAACCATGACCTTCTTCTTGCCAAATCCAATGGCTCCTACTCTATCCTAATCCTCCTTGACCTCTCAGCTGCCTTTGACACTGTAGACCATCCCCTTCTCCTCCACACCTTATCTCACCTTGGCTTCACAGACTCCGTCCTCTCCTGGTTCTCCTCTTATCTCTCTGGCCTTGCATTCTCGGTCTCCTTCGCAGGCTCCTCCTCCCCCTCCCATCCTCTAACTGTAGGAGTTCCTCAAGGGTCAGTTCTTGGCCCTCTTCTGTCCTCCATCTACACTCACTTGGTGAACTCATTGGCTCTCACGGCTTCAACTATCATCTCTATGCAGATGACACACAAATCTACATCTCTGCCCCGTCCTCTCCCCCTCCCTTCAGGTTCTTATCTCCTCCTGCCTCCAGGACGTCTCTACCTGGATGTCTGTCTGCCACTTAAAACTCAACATGTCCAAAACTGAACTCCTCATCTTCCTTCCCAAGCCCTGTCCTCTTCCTGACTTTCCTATCACTGTGGATGGTACGACCATCCTTCCTGTCTCTCAAGCCCGCAAGTTTGGTGTCATCCTTGACTCGGCTCTCTCATTCAGAGGGAAGCAGCGTGGCTCAGTGGAAAGAGCCTGGGCTTCGGAGTCAGAGGTCATGAGTTCGACTCCCGGCTCTGCCACTTGTCAGCTGTGTGACTGTGGGCAAGTCACTTCACTTCTCTGTGCCTCAGTTACCTCATCTGTAAAATGGGGATTAACTGTGAGCCTCACGTGGGACAACCTGATTACCCTGTATCTACCCCAGCACTTAGAACAGAGCTCTGCACATAGTAAGCACTTAACAAATACAAATACAAACATTATTATTCACCTCACACATCCAATCCGTCACCGAGACCTGCCGGTCTCACCTTTATAATATCGCCAAGATCCTCCCTTTCCTCTCCACCCAAACAGCTATCTTACTGGTACAGGGTCTCATAATATCCTAAATGGATTATGGTGTCGGCCTTCTCTCTGATCTCCCTTCCTCCTGTCTCACCCCGCTCCAGTCTATTCTTCATTCTGCTGCCCGGCTCATCTTCCTGCAGAAACACTCTGGCCATGTCACTTCTCTTCTTAAAAACCTCCAGTGGTTGCCTATCAACCTCCGCACGAAACAAAAACTTCTCACTCTAGGCTTCAAGGCTCTCCATCACCTTGCCCCCTCTTACCTCTCCTCCCTTCTCTCTTTCTACTGCCCACCCCGCAGGCTCCGCTCCTCTGCCATTTACCTCCTCACCATCCCCCGTTCACACCTATCCCACTGTCGACCCCTAGGCCATGTCCTTCCTTGGTCCTGGAATGCCCTCCCTCCTCACCTCCGCCAAACTAACTCTCTTCCCCTCTTCAAAGCCCTACTGAGAGCTCACCTCCTCCACGAGGCCTTCCCAGACTGAGCTTCCCCTTTTCAGTCTGCTCCCTCTCTGCCCCCTCTTCACCTCCCCTCAGCTAAGCCCCCTTTTCCCCCTCTTTCCCTCTGCTCCTCTCCCTTCCCCTCCCCTCAGCACTGTCCTTGTCTGCTAATGTGTGTAAATTTTTATTACCCTACTTATTTTGTTAATGAGATGTACATCCCCTTGATTCTATTTATTGCTATTGTTTTTGTCTGTCTCCCGGGATTAGACAGTAGGCCCGTCAATGGGCAGGGATTGTCTCTATCTGTTGCTGAATTGTACATTCCAAGCGCTTAGTACAGTGGTCTGCACATAGTAAGCACTCAATAAATACTATTGAATGCATGAATGAATGCTCTGTGACCTTAGGCCAGTCACTTCACTTCTCTGTGCCTCAGTTCTCTCATATGCAAAATGGGGGTTGAGACTGTGAGCCCCACATGAGACAGGGACTGAGTCCAATCCTATTTGCTTGTATCCACCCCAGTGCATAGTACAGTGCCTGGCACATAGCACTTAACAAATACCATTATTATTATTATTAAAATGGAGATCTGATGCTTGCTCTCCCTCCTATTTAGCCTGGGAGTCCCATGTGGGACCAAGGTTGTATTCCCCCTGACTATTTTGTATCTATCCCAGTGCTTAGCATAGTGCTTAGCATAGAGCGAGTGCTTAACAAAAACCATGGTGATAACAATTATTCTTTTTAGGTAGGTTTGGAAGGAGACGCTGAAGGGGTAGTTTTGCAAGGTCTAGGAAGAAGGATATAGAAATATGAGTGCCCCATGTAGTTGGAGAGAAGCTACGATATGAAGAAAAATGCAAAGAATATTAAAATGCAGCTAGTTCAACAAAGGATTATTTTTAGAAGATACAGAGGATTGTAGAAGGAAAAAAATCTCTAAAAATCAAGAATTTAGATGCTCAGTGATAATGGTGAGATTCAAAAATGGAAACCTTTCAGACTGATTATGGCATTGTCCTTACACAAAGATCCTGAGCAGAGATTAAATATTACTTAAAATGGAATTTGTCATGACTGTCTCCAGCACAGCTGAAATTGAGCATAGCATGTTTTGGATGAGAAGTCTGAGGAGTGGATGATTTCATTTATCTGAGGAAAATGGATGGGGCCTCCACGTAAACATTTCATTTTCAAATATTCCTGACACTTCTAGCAGTCTGGATGGGCACTGGATTCCTGAAGCATGTCCTGATTCAAAGCAAGTTGGAATGGCATGAGAGAATATGCAGGGAACCTTGAATCAGCTGAAATTTACAGTCAGATGGTGGTAAGACCGGGAGGTATACAAGGTGCTGAAGAGATGAGAAGGGAGAAGGAAAGGAAACATGAAGAATTGTGTTGAAAGCTTTGTCTACACCATGCAAGGGAGGTGGAAAATGGGTCACATTTTCTGCTTCTTTTTTGTTGAGTTCTTTTTAAACGGTATTTGTTAAGCACTTACTATCAAGCACTGTTGGAATAATGGGATAGATACAAGCTCATCAGGCTGGATACAGTCCTTGTCCCACATGAGGCTCACAGACTATGTAGGAGGGAGAACAGCTATTGAATCCCCATTTTGTAGTTGAGGTACTGAAGCACTGAGAAGTGAAGTGACTTGCCCAAGGACACACAGCAGGAAAATGGTGGAGACTGGATTAGAACCCAGGTCCTCTGGTTCTCAATCTAGTGCTTTATCCACTAGGCCATGCTACTTTGTTGTGAGAATTATTTATATAGTTCTGCGAAGAGTGGAATATTTACAGCTCAACCTTCTATTGGTGCTCATGAAGTCTTCTGGAATATTAAGGCCCACCCATGTTCTTCTGGTAGGTTCCTGACTGGTTTGAGGGTGACCTGACTGATCAGCGTATCTTCATCTGCTACCCCTGGGACCCAGAGCCAGGAGAAGTGTAACTAGAGGAAAGAATGCATAGGGTTGGATGGAGCCAGAGTCATAGGTAACCCCAAACTGGTCAGTACCCTACTGATCCTGAGAAAAAGGGCTTCCTGTGTTGATATATCATTTTGAACCTGTATCTCCAGGAGGCAGTAGAATCCCTTTCCTCACATAGTCCACCCTAAAATGGAGATATTTTAGCTTCTTTTACCTCACGTCCCAGCAAGAGCACCTGCACACAGGAAGGATAAAACAATCAGTCAATCCATGTTAATTAAGGACTTTCTGTGTGCAAAGCTCTCATCTGAATGCAGGGTCAGAGGGTAACCATAGAACTCATTCTTGAATCAATCAATCAATTGTATTTATTGAGTGCTTACTATATGCAGAGCACTGCACGTAAGTGCTTGGCAAAGTACAATACAGCGGAAGGTGAAGGGTTTCAAAGAGACAAAAGACATGGTCCCTGCCTCTGGATAGCTAAAAGAGGCTAATAATGTGTGCTACTAAGGGAAAGATGGGGATGCAGAAGCAAAAGTCAAGGATGGCAACCATCATATGTTTCCTCCAAGCTTCTTGTTACAGTTGTTGGAAGCAGAATCCTGCTCCAGAAATGCCATGGTGCAAGGTCTGAGGTTGTAAAACGTAATGAAGGGGAGTAGGGCAAGCACAAAATGCACAAAACTGTAGAGTTGAATGTCAAGTAACAAGCAGATAGAGAATAGCAGAAACCCAGTTCAACAGGATCAGTGTGGCCTAGTGGAAAGCCTACGGATCTGGGGATCAACAGACTTGGGTTCTAATCCCAGTTCTGCCAATTGCCTGCCATGTGACCTTGGTCCAGTCACTTAACATTTCTGCACCTCAGTTACCTCGTCTGTAAACTGGGGATTTAATACTTGTTGTCCCTCCCACTTAAGGCTGTGATCCTCATCTGGAATGCCCTCCCTCCTCACCTCAGACAATCTAATTCTCTTCCCCTCTTCAAATCCCTACTTAAAACTCACCTCCTCCAAGAGGCCTTCCCAGACTGAGCTCCCCCCTTTTTCCCTCTGCTCCCTCTACCCCCCCACCTCTCCGCAGCTAAACCCTCTTCTCCCCTCTTTCCCTCTCCTCCTCCCCCTCTCCCATCCTACCCCTTCAGCACTGTACTCGTCTGCTCGACTGTATATATTTTTATCACCCTATTTATTTTGTTTATTTTGATTAATGAGATGTACATCGCCTTGATTCTATTTGGTTGCCATTGTTTTTATGAGATGTTCTTCCCCTTGACTCTATTTATTGCCATTGCACTTGTCTGCCTGTCTCCCCCGATTAGACTGTAAGCCCGTCAAACGGCAGGGACTGTCTCTATCTGTTGCCGACTTGTTCATTCCAAGCGCTTAGTACAGTGCTCTGCACATAGTAAGCACTCAATAAATACTATTGAATGAATGAATGAATCTGGGACAGGGGCTATACCTAACCTGGTTATCTTGTATCTACCCCAGAGATTTGTACAGTGCATGGTGCATGGTAAGCATTTAATACGAATCACAATTATTAGAAGTGGATTCACCTCACAGAGAGGAAATAAACCACTGTGGGAGAGCTGTACTCATTAGAATGACCAGTAGCTTCAGTGGACCTGCAAGAAATAGCCTTGTCAGAGGAACCCCAGTCAGTCAGCCAATTGTATTTATTGGGAGTTTACTGTGTGCAGAGCACTGTATTAAGCCCTTGGGAGAGTACGATATAACCATTTAACAGACACCTTCCCTGTTTACAATGAGCTTACAATCTAGAGGAGGAGGCAGCATTAATGTAATAAATTATAGGTATGTACATAAGTTCTGTCGGGCTGGGAGGGGAATGGAAAAAGGGGAGCAAGTCAGGACGGTGCAGAAGGGAGTGGGAGGAGGAAAGGAGGTCTTAGGGAAGGCCTCTTGGAGGAGGTGTGCCTTCAATAAGACTTTGAAGTGGGGGAGAGTCTTTGTCGGATAAGAGGGGGGAGGGCATTCCAGGCCAGAGGCGGGACATGGGTAAGAGGTCAGGAGTGAGATTGATCAGATAAGTCCAGTGGACTCTACCTCTCTGACAGAGTAATGTGGCGCTCCCTTGAAATTTTCAACTCCAGCACTTCCCTCCCAGATAAATGGCCAGGCTCTGCTTCCCTGTCCTGGCCCTCATCTCTTTCTGGGCAGGCTGGCAGGAGCTGGCCCGCCCCCACAAATCCAAGGCCCTGGCCGTTATGTCCATTCCTCTTGATCTAAGGATCACAGTGTTTTAATATTTTAGGATTAACTCATGATCAAACATTGATGAATCAGGCTGTTTTACTGAAAAACGCAATCCTTAAGTCAACCACCTAATCTAAGAGAAGAAATTAAACTCTAAACCAACATAAACACATTACAAGTCATTAGTGTAATTAAAAAGGAATGTATAATTAAAACATTTGTGTATTTTAGCTCAAATTCATCTGCGGTCGGAAATTTTAATGAACTGTTCATCAAAGAAATCTCCGGAGTCTGGGGATAAGTTTAGCATAACAAGAAATTGAGTGTTTTCTTCTCTTCAGCATGGGAAGAACCAGTCCCCCTGGTTTATAAAACCAACCTGTCATTGGTTCAACCAAACTAATAATGATTCTAAGTGGTTATGATCGCTTCAGTGTTTTAAACTGATGTTATCTTTTTTATCCCTTAAGAATCATGTTTTTCATAATTACTTCTCTTTTGTCCTTTCCTTAAGACAAATGATTTTGTAATTAGTGATGAAGGAACGAGTGATCACTCCAAGACATCTGTCAAGTTGTCATGAAGTATCTCTCCCCGTAGCTATATTTAAACTTTCTCTTTAATGGTCTCTTGCTTTATTTCACTATTACATCTCTGTGGTACCATAAGCAGGATACCCTAATGATCAGGTTCTATAAAACACAGAGCAATTAGATGGTGAGACATATTGCTTTAGGAAATTCCTTTCTATTCCTAATGTATATGATACAATTCCCTCCCTGTGTCTGCAAGCTGGACTTCCCTTCTCCAGGCTCCTTTATGGACTACGGTTCTACATTATTAGATGAAATGACTGAGTGTGTCAACAATTAGACTGACATTTTCCCCCAACTTTGGTATTCAGCTTTAACAATCCTTTCTCACTCTCTGCCTCTAGATAACCAAGAGCTATACCAGAGCACTGAAAACAGATCCTTTGTTAATGAACGTCAGTAGTATTATTCCTGCTTTACCGTAGTAGCTTTCACATCTACCCCTACAGAGAAATGATTTGATCACTTTGGTACACTGTATCCTCTTCTGTTGTATTTTCCTTGCCTGACCTTTCCACTGAGCATTCTCTCTAGGGAGCAAGAATCTGGGAATGTGCTGCTGAGCTCTGAGCAATCTGTGTACATCCTATTTATGAAAATATTTCCTGGGCTACTGCTTAACTCCATATATTTCAGGAAATAGCCCACTCACCAAATCTCACCCAAATCCGCTATTTCTGTAATGATTATGCTCCTATTTCAAACTTCTCTAATCCCTTGGATCTAAAATCCCCAAGTATTTCAATTTAATCTCCTCAGGCCTTTATTAACCAGAAAGAAAATAAGGCCTAGGGAGGTCTGAGGTACTACTCCAAGTAGCAAGCCCCTGTGTACAGAGCACTGTACTAATTGCTTGGGAGAGTACTCAATCAATCAATCAGTGTATTTATTGAGAACTTACTATGTGCAGAGCACTGTACTAAGTGCTTGGGAGAGTATGACATAACAGAATTAGCAGACACTTTCCTTGCCTATAATGAGCTTACAGTCTAGAGGAAAAGACAGGCATTGATAAAAATAAATATGTAATTTTTAATATATGATTTGAGGATATGTACATATGTACAATACAGTAGAGTAGGGAGTAATATTCTCTGCCCACAAGGTGCTTACAGAGAAGTTGTGAGCCTCAGTATCACTTCTGCCTTTGGGATGTCTACAAGGACAAGCCCTCTGTCAGGGGAAAATACAGATCCATCCTTTCAGAAAAATGCAATTTAGTGTCTGGGACCAATTGGATCGTTTGGTAGCTCCATCTTTATGCAAAACAGTGGTAGCTCAAGGAGGTGATATGGAGAGAACACGGGAAGTGCAACATGCAAATAGGCAGGCAAAGAAGAACTGCAATGCAGAATACATGCCAGAGATTTATACACACATTATGTATAAATCACAATTACCAAAGTGGCCACAGTGGAGTTCCATAGAAGAGTGGACTGTTGCCATGGTAGTGGCTGAAGGTCCCCTGGCATGGAGGCTTCCTCCTGAAGCTGCCCACTACATGAGATGCCCAGTCAGAAAATCCTGGCTGTCACACATTCCCTCCTGTAGAGAGGTGTGACAGACTCAAGAAACAGAAGTGTCCAGGAGTAGACAGGAAGTGCTGTGCATAGAGACAGAAAGGAAAGAGTAGACAGCACTCTTACAACTTTACTAGAGAAAAATAATAGTATTGGTATTTATTAAGCACTTACTAAGTTCTGAGCACTGTTCATTAATTCAATAGTATTTATTGAGCGCTTAATATGTGCAGAGCACTGTATTATTTGTACACTCCAAGCGCTTACTACAGTGCTCTGCACATAGTAAGCGCTCAATAAATACTATTGAATAAATACTATTGAATGAATACTAAGCACTTGGAATGTGCAAATCAGCAACAGATAGAGACAGTCCCTGCCCACTGACAGGCTTACAGTCTAATAATGGTATTTGTTAAGCACTTACTATGTGTCATGCAGTGTTCTAAGCGCTGGGGTAGATACAAGGTAATCAGGTTGTCCCTCTTGGGGCTCACAGCCTTAATCCCCATTTTACAGATGAGGCAACTGAGACACAGAGAAGTGAAATAACTTGCCAAAGGTCACACAGCAGATAAGTGCCAGAGCTGGGACTAGGTCCCACATCCTCTGACTCCCAAACCCGTGCTCTTGCCACTAAGCCATGCTGCTTCTCCATAACACATAAGTATATTCCTCCCATTAGTGAAGCTCTAATATCATTAAATAATCATATTCCTCCCGAAAGGGAAATTCAATTCGTTGTGTCTAAAATAATCAAATAATTCAATTCGTCTCACAGAATCAATTTTGTATAAAACTTGGGCTTTCTGTCAGTGTCTCTCTTTCTCTCTCTCTTTCACCCTGCCGATTTCTGAATGCACCTGTCCCTGGGTGATGGGTGATGATCTCAGTCCAAGTAGGAGGGAGTACAGGTATCCCAGTACAGGTATCCTCATTTTAAGTTGAGGAAAATGAGGCACAGAGATTATGTCTTGCCCAAGATCACACAGCAAGCAGTTGGCAGAGTCAGCATTAAAACCCAGGTGCTTCTGATTCTCAGACCTGGGTTCTCTCCACTAGGCAACACTAGTTCTCCAACTGCATTCACAGTCCAATTTATTAATGAGCCCATCGGTTGTTCTAAAAGTCCTCATTGCTTGGATCAATGCTCAGAGATGTACTGCAACACATAAAATCTTAAAAGCAGAATTGGACTCCCCAGCAAGACATTTCAGGGAAATAGTCTGTTCAAGGCTATTGATTCACCCTTTGCAATGTAAGCATCCCAGGTCTGGTGCTCTGTGGAAAAAGCCAGGCCACATTTCTGGGGCAACGTCTGGCCAGATCACACAAAAATAAACCTTCTGCCCTCTGATAAGAGTCCCTTTTCCCACATGCTCCATGCACACCAGACCAGAGATGAAAATTGCTCCCACACATTCTTGGACTCTTCTGACCCCATGAAGACTTTGAGCTTATTTTGTATATTTGTTTGTGTTGTGTTTTAGTGTTTCATCCCTTCTGGTGGGATTGCCTTCCAATGCCTTAGCCCCAGTTAATCTCTTAGATTAAAAACCTTCCTCTCCCCAAGGAAAGGGACAAGTCTATCCCACTCAAGTATTCTCTCCCACCTTTTAATTCAGTGATCAGCAAACAATAAGTGCTAAATGCATATTATCACTACTATTACTCTACTAACAGAGGACAGGGAGAGAGGCTTAGTGAAATGAGTGCACAGGCCTGGGAGTCAGAGAACCAAGTTTCAGTAACAGATCTGCCTTTGGCTGGCTATATGACACTGGGCAAGTCACTTAACTTTGCAGTGCCTCAGTTCCTTCATCTGTATAATGGGGATTCATTCATACAGAGAACTGTACTAAATGCTTGGGAGAGCACAAACAACAAATAGGCATATTCCCTATCCACAACGAGTTTACAGTCTAGAGGGAGATTTAGACAACTATGGACATGTACGTAAGTGTTGTGGGGATGGAGGTAGGGGTGGTGAATTAAGGAAGCATGTCAGGGCAATGAAGAAAGGAATAGGAAAAGAATAAATGAGGGCTTAGAGAATACCTCTTGGATACTTTTGCCAAACAGAGGAGAGGGCAGGATTAAAGCACACAAGGATGAACCTGAGGGAGGTCGGCCTGACATCTAGATTTCCACAAGTGGCTCATGCACAGCAGTGAAGGAAGCGGACAGTGGAAGTGACCCAGGGCTGTCTGTTAGTGGTATGAGAACAATGAAGGGTGCTTAACAAATACCATTAAAAACAGTAAAAACAGTCAAAATGGAGAGGGGAAATATTGTGTACATCTGCAGTAATGGAAATTTAGCTATTGGGTTCGTGTGTCCTTGCTAGGCCCAAGAACTAAAGATCATACTTTGTAGTCAGTCATTCAGTTAATCATATTCATTGAGTGCTTACAATGTGTGCTGGTGTGACTGCCATTCTGGGAAAGAGCCCAAGTTGAAACAAGAGAAGCTGTTTTGCCTAATGGATAGAGCAGGGCCCTGGGAGTCAGAAAGACCTGGGTTCTAATCCCCACTCCTCCACTTGTCTGTTATGTGACCATGGACAAGCCACTTAACTTCTCTCTGCCTCATGGGGATTAAGACTGTGAGCCCCAATGAGACATGGACTGTGTCCAACTTGATTAGCTTGTATCTACCCCAGAGTTTAGGACAGTGCCTGGCACATAATAAGCACTTAACAAACCCCACAAAAAGGGTGCATAAATAACTTGATAACATCAAGTTATCAAGTAGCCTCTGGTACTATTGTTCAGTAATGTCTTAGATTTTGTTTTCCCTCCAAAAGATTCAAAGTCTATGTAGTGATGATGTTTAGTCCTTAACCTGACTTGATGAGGCATGGAAGGACAGAAATTTTTGATTCTATTTTTATTTTGGAATTTGTTAAATGATTACTATGTGTCCAGCACTGTTCTAAGCACTGGGGTAAATACAAAGTAATCAGATTGGGCACAGTGTCTACCCCACATGGGGTTCATAATCTAGATAGGAGGGAGAATCCCCATTTTACATTTGAGGAAACTGAGGGAAAGAGAGGTTAAGTGATTTGCCCAAGGTTACACAGGAAGCAAGTAGCAGAGCAGAGATTAGAACCCAGGTTCTGGAACTCCCAGGCTCATGCATTTTCCATTAGAGCCTGCTGCTTCTCCTATTTTGCAAAATGGATAGCTCATAGAGAATGTTACTTACCCAAGGTTGTACAGCTGTCCAAAGGTCCAGTACTAAATTCTACATCTCCCAACTCCCAATCTATCACTGTGCCCATGCACTGTGTCCTTTCTTGTGAGGCCCAACCTTGAACTCCCTTGCCTCAGTTTCTCTTTCTGTCGCCTGGGGACTATCCCACTTGCCACTTGCTTTACCACGTACATTCTAACAGGACAACTGCATGTCTATGGTGACCTCATGATATACTGCTATTAGACCATTTAGCAGAGTGCATCAGGAGTCTTCTTGATGAATCAATCAATTTTTTAACTTTATAGGCAAAGTGCCATAATGGATCCATTAGTTACTTCATGATCTTTATTTATGGACAGATCAAAAGGAGGTTTTAATGTAAAAAAAATCTAAAGATAATCAAGAACAAAGCATCGGGAATGAAATAGGGACATTTTATACCAATATGATCTACAAGTCAGGCTCACTGGCTTCTTCAGTGACATGTGTTATGTGGAAATGCATACCTCCAACATACACAAAAGGGTGCAAAATGCTACTTATTAAAGTATTTTATACTCTTGATGCAATCAGTCACACTGAGCCAAAACTGTCAAAGTCAATATTTTCAAGATTTCTCTGGGGAGTTCAGCTCGGCATGAGAGATGTATGTTTTTCATTAGGGTTTACACTAGAATTTGGTGTAATTAATCCTAATGTTTCAATCTTAATATAATAGGCTTATTCATAAGAATAAAGTATCAGAGAACGATGGGAAATAAATCCCCTCTAGAAGCTGATGCTCACTTCACAGAGAATGAGGCAAACACAATATCTGCCTTGGTCTCAGCATTACACATTAAAAAAAATAGGGTTTTTGTCTTTGTATTTCAGATGAACTAGTTTCTAAAATGAATATTTAACTGTATCCCAGTACTCCATCTCTGGAGGCTTAAGACCTAACTGGTCTTAGTGACTTCAGAAGATTTAGGAGTGGAATGCTATCCTGTTAACTTCCAATTTCATAAAGAAGAAAGGCTTAAATTCTGTATAGAAAGGTTTATATTAGACACCAGTAGATGCTGGTGCAACATTTATGATCATTTAGCATTTCTTTGTCTCCTTCTAATCTTTGTTTCTTTCTTTCTTCTCTGGTCTGTACATTTCTATTTCTCTCTGTTCCAGTCTTTCCTTTCTTCTATTCCCTTTCAGAATCTAACCCCCTTATCTTACTGTGCACCTTTGAACCTACCAAGGGCAAAGAACTGTACAAAGTTCTTAGGAGAATACATCAAAAGAAGAATGCAAATTAACAGCCTTCAAGAAGTTTACATTCTAGCAGAGGAGACATAGAGACACAAATGAGTTACAACTAGAAATAGGAGGAAGAACAAGGATACTGCAGGTAATAACACAAGTCTATCAGAATAAAGTGGCTGAATCAATTATTGAATACACAAATATCCAACTGAGAATAGAAACGCTCAGGATAGAAATGAAATACTTAAAATACCTAAGTGCTAAAGTTGGCTGCTGGGTTGATGCATGTAGGGTGTTCTGAATTAATTGGGGAAGGGTTCCTGGGGTTGTGGGGGGAGACTTTAATAGCAATCATCAGTCCATCAGTGGAATATATTGAGTGCTCAGTATGTGAAGAACAGTGAACTAAGAGCTTGGGAAAGCACAGTACAATAGAGCTGATATGCATGATCACTGCCCACAGGAAGAGTACAGTCAAGAGGGAGAGGTAGATATTAAAAAAAATTACAGATAGTGAAAATGGGAGAGTATAAGGATATGTACATAAATGTCGTGAGTCTCAGAGTGGTGTGAATATCCAATGGTTAAAAGTTGCTGATCCAAAAGGTGCAGAAGCAATGGAAAATGGAGGAAGTGAGGGCTTAGTAAAAGCTTCTTGGAGGAGTTATGATTTTAGGACTTTTAAGGTAGGGAGAGTAGTGGTCTATCCTATATAAAGGGGGAGGAAGTTCCAGGTCAGAGGGAGGGTGTGGGCAAGAGCTCAATGGCAAAACAGATGAGATCCAAGAACAATGAGTAGGGAGGACTTTGCCAATGTGGTCTGATGTATTTAATTGAGAGACATAATCCCTGGATTAGGAAACAACATGAGTGAGAAGTCAGAGGTAATCAAGTAGAGTGCTAGTTAGTTTGGGAGGAGTAGAGAATATGAGTTGAAAAGAAGCAGGTAAAGTGAGAGAAGTCAAATGGCACAAGCTGGGGAGAGCTTTAATGCCAACTGTGAGTCATTTTTTTCTGATATGGAGATAGCTAGCACTTGGAGATTTCCTTTACTTCCCCACCCAACTATCCTCCAGACTCCCCTGACCTCAAGGATAACCCATCCAGCACTCATGTACTTATCTATAAATAATACATTATAAATCATTTATTTATATTAATGTCTGTCTCCCCCTCTAGACTGCAAACTCATTGTGGGCAGGGAATATGTCTGCCAACTCTTGTTTTGTACTGTATCAAGAGCTTAGTTCAGTACTCTACACACAGTAAGTGTCCAATAAATACTATTGATCATGATGATGGTAATGATGATGATGATGGTAAGCACTTGGAAACCCAAAGTGATATCAATTAGTTTTAAAATATTAAGCCCTAAAAATCAGCATTCTCACACTAGCATTACAGCAGGTGTAAATATTTTACATAACATGGAGTATCATTTGTGGATCTGTTTGGGGTTCTCATAATTCCAGTGGACAATTTGTCATACAAGTTTTTCCAGTAAAATCATCTTAGTCAGCCAGTAAGAATGCACCAGTATCCTTCCAGATTCGTGGTTCAATCCTAGACACTATAGAGATGAATGGAGGTAGAACACACAATCCCAACCTTGGAGAAGATAACATTCTAAAAGGGGAAGTATCATGCTCCCATCTACAACATCAAAGAGTATCCACTGAGGTAAATTTTCCAGCCAATAAGTCAAACGAGTCAAAAATCTACCTTGCTATCTTCTTGTCTCTTCATATTTTTCTGCATGTGTCCATTTCTCTTTTGATTGCTTGTTTTTGTTCTTCCTTATAAGGATAAATAGAAAGAGTTTGGACTCTCTGGAAATAGACCAAGAGTAACCAATTTAATTTTATAAAATCCCAAAAGATGAGAAGAGTATGGCGAACACAGGACTGTTGCTTACCAAAATTCCCACTCCACCAGGATGAGACATCCATTAAACTAGAAAGAGGTTCTTTCAAGATCAGCAAAAGGAAGTACTTCTTCCCCACAGCAGGTGATAAATCCATAGAATTGGACACCACAGAAAAGTGGTGAGGCAGAAAATACCAGCAGGTTTATAGAAGGGTTTGGATACATTCAAGAAGAAAAATCCATAATGGGTTATTAGAGGTAAAACTAGAAGGGTAAAGTTGGGAATCTTAGGTGGTCCATCATGCAAATATAAGATTGATATTAAAGGTGGCAATCTTCATATGTTTCCTCCAGATGTAGAATACTGGACTGGAGTGATCCTTGGTCTGATTAATGTAAATCATTATTATAATTTTTTGTAGTCTAGAAATGTCCGGGGTTGTCATGTAATTGCCATAAAATTTATTCATTAAAAAAAAAATTTAAGCACATCCTTCTAGACTCTAAACTCATCCCTCTAGACTTTGAACTTGTTGTGGGCAGGGAATGTGTCTGTTTATTGTTGTTTTGTACTTTTGCAAGTGCTTAGTACATTGTTCTGCACACTTATGCAAGTGCTTAGTACAATGCTCTGCACACAATAAGTGCTCAATAAATACGATTGAATAAATGTATTTTTAATCAGATGAAATGAGCTGGAATGACCACTCCAGCATCTCCAAGGTTATATATTTCCATTGATTAGAGCTTCCTCTATGTGTGTGTGAAAGCATGAGAGAAAGAGAGAGGAGAAAGAGAGAAACAAAAGAGGAAGTGTGCCTTTCACACATTAGGATATTCAATAGTTCTTGCAAAATCCCTGTTGAAAGAGCCTGGTTTTCTAATCCTCTGCTGTTAACTGATATAATCACGGGCCTTTTGTTTGTTCCTTCATAGGGATTTAGGAGTCATCAGTAAAGAAATCTAATACCAGGACAAGAGGCATTGAGGGCTTGGGTGAGGGTCCCTGGCAGGATCACTCTCTAAGCAATGTGGAGGCAGGGAAAGTCAAGCATTGTCTGAATTTCTGAAAAGGATAGTAATAAAGAGAACTGAAAACATTGGAAGAATCACCACAACTCTCTGTGACCATCAACCAGGTATCACTTATCAAAGGATCCTGTCAATATGAAAGATGCCCAGACACTGGTGCAAAATCACTTACAGGTTTATGACAGAAATGTAGAAGAAATTTTGCATTTCAGAGTTATCAACTAAAATGGGATTGAGGCTTATTCATCTAATCTAAATTTTGGACAGGGGAACACAGTTTGGTTTGGCTCTCCTGGACATGTATACACATGATTTCATCCCTGTCCAGAGTTAAGAAAACGTCTAATGGCTGTATGCTTCTAATAGCCCAGTAGAAGCCTCAACACAAATGGTCTGATTTTTGCCTTCCCAAAATATTTATAGACCATCCTGACACCTAGGTGAAGGGTAGCCCTTGGTATTTTGGGGGCAGAAAAAGCGTTTAACTCCAACTGCTTCATTTATATGCCAACAATGGAAAATTATACACTTTCAAAATATTCTAATGACATTTAAGATGGGGTCTACACTGGCAGAGTTTGGGTGAGAGTTTAGTCAGTGGTATTGTTTGAGCACTTCTCTGTGCAGAGAACTGTCTTTAAGCACTTGGAAACATGCAGTACATGAGAGTTGGTAGACATGATCTCTGCCCACAAGGAGTTTACGATCTACAGAGGGAGATAGACTTTAAATGTGAATTAGATATAGGGGAAATATCAAAACGCTGTCCTCCCCATGACTTTCCTATCACTTTAGACAACACCACCAAGCTCCTTGTCTCACAAACCAGTAACTTTGGCATTATCATCAACTCATCTCTCTTATTCAAGCCATATATTCAATACTGACATGAAATCTTTTCAGTACTACATCCATAACAGCAACTTGAAGCAGAAGAGGAGGGTGTCTTAGTGGAAAGAGCATGGGCTTGGGAGTCAGAAGACACGGGTTCTAATTCCGGCTCCTCCACCTGTCTGCTGTGTGACCTTGGGCAAGCCACTTAACTTCTCTGTGCCTCAGTAACCTCATCTTTAAAATGGGGATTAAGAATGTGAGTCCCGCATGGGACAACCTGATTACCTTGTATCTGCTCCACGGCTTACAGCAGTGCTTGCCACAAAGTGAGCATTTAACAAATACCATAATTATTATTATTATTATAACAATTCTAGATCCATCCTTCTCATCCTTACTGCTCCCTTGCTGAACCAAGCATTTATCATATCCCACCTTGACTAATTCATGAGCCTTCTCACTGACCTCCCTGCCTCCCTTCTCTCTCCTCTCTCATCCTTATTCACTCTGTACCTCTGAACCTCACAGTGTACTTTTTTGCTAAATCTCTATTTCATCTATCTTATCACTGACCTCTCACTCATATCCTGTCCCTGGCGTGGAATGCCCTCCTTCCTCATATCTTACAGATTATTACTCTGCCCCAAATTCAAAGCCTTACTGAAGGCACATCTCCTCCAAGAGGCCTTCCCTGACTAAGCCCTCCTTTTCTCTTCTCCCATTCCCTCCTGCATCACCCTGACTGGCCCCCCTTATTCATCCCTCTTCCAGCCTCACAGCACTTATGTGCATATCTGTAATTTATTTATTAATATCTGTGTCTGTCTCCCCATCTAGACTGACTGTAAGATCTTTGTGAGAAGGGAATGTAATAATAATAATAATAATAATAATAATAATGTTGGTATTTGTTAAGTGCTTACTATGTGCAGAGCACTGTTCTAAGCGCTGGGGGAGACACGGGGGAATCAGGTTGTCCCACAAGGGGCTCACAGTCTTAATCCCCATTTTACAGATGGGGTAACTGAGGCCCAGAGAAGTTAAGTGACTTGCCCACAGTCACACAGCTGACAAGTGGCAGAGCTGGGATTCGAACTCATGACCTCTGACTCCAAAGCCCATGCTCTTTCCATGCAGAATGTGTCTGTTTATTGACTTTATTGTACTCTCCCAAGCACTTAGTACGGTGTTCTGCACACTGGAAGGGCTCAATAAACATGACTGACTGACTGCTGACTGAATCATTTTTCTGAAAAACTGTTCAGCCCATATTTCCCTACTCCTCAAAAACCTGTAGTAGTTGTTCTTCCACTTCAATATCAAACAAGAACTCTTCACTATCAGCTATAAGGCACATAACCAGGTCACCCCCTCCTACCTTTCCTCGCTGATCTCCTACTACAACCCAACCCACATGCACACTTTGCTCTTCTAACACCATTGTTATCATCTATCCTGCTGCTGACACCTCACTCACTTTCTCCACTGGGACACCCTCTCTCCACCTTCAAAATCCTCCTAAAATCACATCTATCTGTGGGCAGGGAACATGTCTACCAACTCTTGTATTCTCCCAAGCACTTAGTGCAGTGCTCTGCACATATTAAGTGTTCAATAAATAGCACTGATGATGATGATCTTCTCAACGGGCCCTTCCCTGGCTGAGCCCTCATTTCCCCTATCCTCCCTCCTCTCTGTGTCACCTATGCACTTCGACTACGTACCCCTTAAGCACTCTGATACTCACCCCAGCCTCACAGCAACTGTGCACGTATACTTTACTATTTCCTCTGTCTGTAATTCATTAGTTGAGTAATTTTAAGTCTAAACCTGCCACTTAGTAAAAGGAAATTTGCAAATCAAACAGATTGTTTCCAGTCCTAAATGTTTTGAACACTAGGACTGAGTCATCCCACTTACCTGCGAAAGCCCGCAATAGCTCCCTTGGCCCTCCTCATACCTCACCTGAACTCGAGACTGTCCACCTGCTGGCTGTCTTTGTATCTCTCTGCTTTATGTCCTGCTATGACCCAAACTGTCCTCTCCTCTCTGCCAAAGCTAAACTCACTGTCCCCTGCAGGAGAGCACCTCTGACTCAGAGCAGTATGAAGACATCCATCAATATTTTCAGACTAAGGAGCCCAAACTGCTGAGCGAGAAACAGCATAGTCTAGTGGAAAAAACACAGGACTAGGAGCCAGGAGACATGAATTCTAATCCCGGCTCTACCACTTGCCTGCTTCATGGCCTTGGGCAAGTCACTTACCTCTGTTCCTCAGTTACCTCATCTGTAAAATAAGGATAAAATACCTGTTCTCCCTCTCCCTTAGACTTTGAGTGCCATGTAGGACAGGAACTGGGCTCGATCTCATTGTATTGTGTCAATCTGAGAAATTAGATTAGTGCTTTTAATATAGTAAATCAATCAAGCAATGGTATTTATTGAGATCTTACTGTGTGTAGAGCATTGTACTAGTAAATGCTTAACAAATTCCACAATTATTACTAGAATACCTTCCACATAACCAGGTCCCTCTCCTCCCTCAAACCTTTTTAACAACCCACTTCCCACACAAGACCCTCCCTGTTTAACTACCACCCTGTTTCTGTTGCCCCCTATAATCCCCATATCATTCTGTCCACTGAAGGTCATTCTTTAAATTCTTTAAACTCATCACAGAAAGAGAATGTGAGTCCTATCTCTTTCTTATTGTACATTCCCAAGTGCTTAGTACAAAGCTCTGTAAGTGTTCAGTAAATACCATTGATTGATTAAGTTCATGTATGTGTTATTCAATGTTCACTTATTTCCTCCATCAGACTTTCAGTTTTTGAGGCTCAGGTGTTGTTCCATTCTTCTACTGAATATGTCCTCAATGACTAATACAGTGCACACAAGAGGAGAAGCTAGAAAATAATTACCATTACCATTGGCATTTCTCTAATTACTCTAAAGTTCTCCACTTCCCTTTGGCTGGAGACTAGACCTGGGATTAGATTTCTGCTTTTAGGCTCTGTAAAACTTAAAAAAAAACCACCCAACCAAACAATTATTTTGTTCCTTTAACAAATTGACATTCAGGTCCCTTCTCCTCCCAAGCACTAGGGAGTCTGATGGCCTGTGTAACTACACACTGAGGTAGTTTATAGCTTCTGAAGGGATGCTCCCTCACATGAATTGAGCAGTTCTACTTAGGGGCACCTCCATTCAGTCTTCCAAAATGTGGAGGGAGTGTGGAGCTTGCCAATGTCATGGATTGTTATGGGCCTGGCCTGAAAGTGAAGGGTGTGTCCTGCGACCTGCTTTAGGAAGGTTGATCTTTAAAAAAATGGCCAATGGAGGATCAACATGAAGAGGGAAATGGTTCAATGTATATCTCCCTCCCTATGAAGAGACCAAGAGGTAAGAGTCGGGTAAGAGAGAAGAGGTTGAGAAGTATTTTCACCTGTTTGTTTTGAAACTACAATCCTCATGATTCAGTGGGTGTCTCTCCACTCTGGTGTTTTGGGATTTGTTGAACAAATATTCTGGTTTCACCCTGCTTTTAACCTTCATGCATTTGTAGTCATTAACAATAAGCCCCCTCAAGGAGCAGAGTGAAAATAGCAGAATGGAGTCAGAGGGCCCGAGTTCAAATTCCCTCTTCTACAACTGTCTGCTTTGTGATCTAGGATAAGACACTTCAATCAGTCAATCAATTAATCATATTTATTGAGAGCTGTTGAGAATGCCATACTAAACGCTTGGGGGAAAACAATATAACAATATGAAAGACACGTTCACTGCCCCCAATGAGCTCACAGTCTAGAGGTGGAGACAGACAGATATGTACATATGTGCTCTGGGTCTAAGGGACATTAATAAAGGGAGCAAGTCAAGGTGCTGCAGAAGGGAAGGGGAGGAAAGGAAATGAGGGCTCAGTCAGGGAAGGCCTCTAGGAGGAGTTGTACCTTCAAGAAGGCTTTGAAGATGGGAAGAGCAATTGTCTAATGGATATGAAGAGGGAGGATGCTCCAGGCCGGAGGCAGGATATGGCCGAGAGGGAAACAAAATCAGGGTACAGTGATTAGGTTGGCATTAGAAGAGCAAAGTATGCGGGTTGGGTTTTAGTAAGAGAATAGTGAAGTGAGGTACAAGGGGACAAGGTGATTGAGTGTTTTAGAGAAGTTTCTTTCTGATGTGGAGGTGGATCGGCAACCACTGGAGGTTCTGTAAAATGGGGATTAAATCATCTTCTGTCCACTTTAGTTGGCCAACGACATATAGGAAAGGGACTATGTCCAACCTGATTATCTTGTATCTACCCCAGTGCTTAGTACAGTGCTTGACACATAGTAAGCAAATAACAAGTATCATCAAAAGAAAAGGAAAAAAAAAAGCCTCCATTGTTCCAGTCTGAAGAGTCCCAACTTCATAAGAAAACTTCTTCCTGCCTCTGGTTGTCTTGATTGCCTTAATTTGTATCACCCAGTTCTAGTATGTCCTTGTGGTGATGACTAACAGTCTTGCATTTCCTCCTGCCTTCAGGACATCTCTACTTGGATGTCTTCCTATCACCTCAAGCTTAACATGTCCAAAACAGAATTTCTTATCTTCCCACCCAAGACCTGTCCTTCTGCTGACTCTCCTGTCACTGTTAAAGGCAACACTGGCCTTCCTGTCTCACAAGCCCTTAACCTTGGCATTCTTTTTCTCATTCAGCCTACATATTCAACCCATCACTAAATCCTGTTGGTCCCAACTTCACAACATCACTTAAATCCTCCCTTTCCTCTCTATCCAAACCAACACCATGTTAATACAATTACTTATCCTATCTGCCTGGATTACTGCATCGGCCTCCTTGTTGACCACCCAGCCTCCTCTCTCTCCCCACTCCAGTCTATACTTCACTCTGCTGCCTGGATCATTTTTATACAAAAAAAGTACAGGACATGTTTCCCCACTCCTCCAGAACCTGCAGGGGTTGCCCAATCCACCTCTACATCAAACAAAAGCTCCTCACCATTGGCTTTAAAACACTCAATCACCTTACCCCCCCCCACCTCACCTTACTCTCCTACTGCACTCCAGCCTGCACACTTCACTCCTCTATTACCAACTTTCTCACTGCCACTATCTCATCTATTTTGCTGCCAATCCCTCATTCATTACTTACCTCTAGCCTGGAAGGCACTCCCTCCTCAAATCCAACAGACAATTACTTTCCCCCCCTCAGATTTATTGAGGACATATTTCCTCCAAGAGATCTTCCCTCACAGCCCCTTTCCACTTCCACTCACTTTTGTGTCACCCTGACTTGCTCCCTTTGTTCATCTCCCCTCCCAGCCCTACAACATTTAAGTACAAAACTGTAATTTATTAATTTAGATTAATTTCTGTCCACCCTCTAGACTGTAAATTCATTGTGGGCAGGGAATGTGTCCATTTATTGTTGTATTGTATTCTCCCAAGCACTTAGTACAGTGCTCTGCACAAAGTAAGCATTCAATAAATACAATTGAATGAATGAATGACTCTACTCTAGATTTACATAGTGGCAATACTATGCCTTTTCTCCCTCCTTCTCCTCATGTAGCCTTAGATATCTTGGCTGCACATTAGACCTAGTATTTAAAAGAAAAAATAGTATTATTAACAAGTTCTCTTTTCAAATTTGGAATACTCTTCCTCTCTCACAGTGGAGCTCATCTGACATTTTTCAGCATGCTCATTAAATTTTATGAGGTCTTCTTGGAGTTTAACTCCAACTTTTTGGTGTTTCATAATTTGGGATTGCATACTGTCTTTCCCCCAACAGGTTTTATTTTCCTAAGTGCTCAGTGAAACTGTGGTTACTACATTGCTGTTTTCAGCCATGCGCTCATACCTGAATCTCAGTGGCATAATCTTTGACCACAAAAGACAACTACTCACTCACTCTCCCTCTCTCTCACACACAAATACAAACAAAAACTAAATTACTCAGCTGGTTTTCTGAGTATAAGTGAGATTTACCATTCTAGAATTCCCATGAACTAAATTTGAACAGTACTGAGGTTACCTACCAACAGAACTAAATGTGGCCCCTGAATACTGCTAACTAGTAGCATACATTCTACTCAACATTGAAGTAGAAAATAGAATTCAAAAGGCTGACACATGACTTTTGTGAAATAGACAAATTTTGGAGAGAGCATCAAGCTCTATCCTAACTTGTAGGTTTATAAAGGGTGTACTAAGGGTCAGACTTCCTGTATGGATATGAAATGTGTAGACTAATGCTAGAAGACAAACCCAGATTCTTGAGCAGTTTTGCCAGTATCCTTTTGTATGGATAAAATCTTATATCAATCAATTGCATTTATTGAGGAGTTAGTCTGTGCAGAAGCCTATACTAACCACTTGGGAGAGTAAAATATAACAGAATTGGTAGACACATTTCCTGCTCATGAGGAGTCTTGAAGTAACATCACCTTCAAGAATGAAGACAGCCTTATATGTACAGTTTCAAGACTATCTTTTTATATGTGGGAGCTCTCTTGGCAATTAACTAGTCTTTCAACTTAGTGATTGTTTATAAGGCTATGGAACATATTCTTTCCATAGTAGCTATCCAATAATAGCTAACCACTAATAATAACAGTGGAAACTGTTAAGTGCTTACTGTTTAGTAAGAATTATACAAGCCCTGGGGAAGATACAAGATAATTAAGTGAGACACAGTCCCGGTCCAATATGGGACTCACAGTCAAAATAGGAGGGAGAACAGCTATTTACTTTTGATTTTACAGATGAAAAGCTGAGGCACAGAGAAGTTAAGTTACTTGCCTCAGGTCACACAGTAGACAAGGGGCTGAGGCAGAATTAGAACCGAGGTCTTCTGCCCCCCCCCCAGGTCCATGCTCTTTCTATGAGGCCATGCCTCCTCACCTTGTTCCCATTGATTTGTTACTGGATATATCAATTTAGTATAAAATGTTCTTTATAATTACAATTTAATACAGTTTTTCTGACCTATCTGCCTTAAAAATCAATTTGTTTGGAGGCAATAGAAAGAATTTGTTGGGCCTCTTGAGTATCTCTATTTCATCCCTTTATGCACCTACTGACCATAATTATCAAAATGGCCCCACTATTTCTCTAGCCAGCTTTCTTCATTTTACATATTTAAAATATCTTTTGTTACCAACCAATGGTATCTTTCACAAAATGCCCTTCAAATTATTTTTGGTGTGCCTAATTTCCTGTTTGCACATGCGGTGCCCTCCTTATGGAGTTTCCTGTTCTCCTTCAGGTGAACTTTCCATTTTGGAAAGAATAGTCTTTTCTCTCTAATGGTCTCTTTTACAATGCTGATTAACTATGCAAGGCTTTGGTCTGCTTTTTATTATTATTATTACTGTAGCTTATTGTTACTATTGTTATTATTACTTATTCTATGGCACATTGCTTGCTTCAGCAGCTAAAATGGACTTTTATAAACATTCTTCATGCTGATCTCAGAATTTCTGTAGTCAGATTAGTGTTACGTATGCATCTTCATAAACATCAATACCTCTTATCTAGGTTACATTTTGTAGTATTTTGTTTATCCTTTATAAAGTTGGATCTGAAGAGGAACTTTCCACTAGAAAATTTATCTCAGTAATATTCTTGACCCAATGCAGACTCATCCAGGATGATATGCTTAACCAAAAATTGATTAGCTCTACAAGTCAGAACAAGATTTTGGTCCATGCCTTTGCAGAGTTAGCATACGTTCAAATCATTTTTCTGCTTTTCAATCCCTAAGGTATTAGGCATTTCAGCCTTAAAGGATTTGCATGTTCCCTGTTTTCTGTGTTAATTAGAGTCACTTTCATGATCTTTGCTGACAGTTTCTCTGTTCTCTGGTTCGAGAGATGGTAATGCTAAACCAATCCCCAAAGTCTTTACAGATAATTTCCAGTTGTATTACTGATTTATTTCCATCTTGACCAGATGGCTCCAGGTTCATGTGACTGTAAGGGAGTCCTTTTGATTACCCAATTTATCTCTCCCAGGGCTCAATTTAAGGGTCAAACCTCATGTAACAAATTTGCCAGAAAGATAAACTATTCAGTTCTACTGCAGCTTGGACACCATACTTCTGACACGTGCTCTGTGCCTCATTAAGCACAAAAGTTATTAGATTTAATACATGTTTTGTAAACTCTGAAACAAAGAAACCTGTATTATTTAGGGGGTTTCTTTCCTTTTGAACATAGAGCTGCTGGATTTGCACCAGGCAGAAACATTGGAACAAAGGAAGGTAATCTCCCAGCTTTAAGAGGGAAGGGGAGGACCCCAGCTTTATGTAGGTTGCCATGAAAAAGATGAGCAGAATGTTTTTAATGAAACCAATAAAAATGCAAAGGGAGATTTCATGTTGAAATAACAATAAATCAAAAGTGACACCTGAAATGCAATATTTCACCATAAGTTTGAGGAAATAAATTCATCCACAGAGCACCCTCTGCTACTGTGAGCTACACACACACACACACACACTCACACTCACAGAGTCCCCCTCACACAAATACACACACACACCCGCGCCCTCCCCCCCTTACATATCAACAGAAGTGAAAGCAGATCACAGGAAGAGATTCTGACTCCTCAAAAAACCCACAAATTATCATCATGAACAGCATTTAACTGAGCACCTACTGTGAACAGAACACTAAACCAGGCTTTTGTAAATATACAGAAGAAATCAAAAACAATTCCTGCCCTTGAAGAGCTCAGTGTAAGCTATTTGTAGTTGTATAACCTGTCACTTCTTTCTGCCATACGTTCTTTCACAAGATTTTATAGCTGTGCACCCAGTGGGTGCTCAATAAATTCAATTACTAGTGAGAAGAGCAAGAAATTAGAAATCAAGAGACCCTGGTTTTTGTCCTGGCTCTTTCACTTGCATGTTGAATGACCTTGGGCAAGCCACTTAGCTTCTTGTGCCTCCATTACCTCATGTGTTAAGCAACAATAGGAATGAAATCACTGTTCTTCCTCTTCCTTACACTGTGAACTCTATGAAGGGCAGAGACTATGCTGATCTGATTCTCTAGTAGCTACCCCAGCACTTAGTACAGTGCTTGACCCATAGCAAGCATTTAACAAATTCTACAATTACCATTGTGGAGCCAATGGGTGGGAGATGGGAGAGTTGTGAGTGAGGTTCAGGTTTGTTTGGGGCAAGCCAAGAGTAAGACCTGAGATGTAGTTGAAAACTACACTAGAGAGATACAAAGGAGACAAGTAGCAAAGAGCTTTTGTAGGCTTTGAGAAGGGAGAAGTCATTTACCTTCCCATCCATATACATGCATTCATATGCTCCTACCCTTATCACTGCTGAATCTGTGAAAGCATTCATTTTACGGGTACTTGTCAAACAAAAAGCTTTATAAGAGATGGAGAGGAAACAGCACTAGGCACTGCAGATATTAAATATCACAACGTGGAACCCTTTTTCTGTATACACAGGGGTTGGGATTATAGATAGAAAAGCATTGTGGCCTAGTGAAAAGAGTGTGGGAGTAAGAGGACCTAGTTTTTAATCCCAGCCCTTCCTCTTGCCTGCTATGTGACTTTAGACAAGTCACTTAACTTCTCGGTGACTCAGCTGCTTCATCTGTAAAATGGGGATCCAGTACTTCTCTCTCCTTTTTCGCAAAGCAACGTGGCTTAGTGGCAGAGCACAGGCTTGGGAGACAGAGGTCTTGGGTTCTAATCCCAGCTCTGCCACCTGTCAGCTTTGTGACTTTGGGCAAGTCACTTCACTTATCTCTGCCTCAGTTACCTCATCTGTAAATTTGTCAGCTGTGTGACTTTTGTCAGCTGTGTGACTTTGGGCAAGTCACTTAACTTCTCGGTGCCTCAGTGATCTCATCTGTAAAATGGGGATGCAGACTGTGAGCCCCACGTGAGACAACCTGATTCCCGTGTCTACCCCAGCGCTTAGAACAGTGCTCGGCACATAGTAAGCGCTTAACAAATACCAACATTATTATTATTATTAAATTGGGGATGAAGACTGTCAGCCCCATGTAGGACAATCTGACTACCATGTATCTCTACCAGTGCTTAGAATAGTGCTTGGCACACAGTAAGTGCTTAACAAATACCATCATTATTATTATTTAGATTATGAGTCCCCTATGGGACAAGTACTGTGTCTGATCTGATTAAGTTGGATGTTCTCCAGTGGTTAGAATAGTGTTGGACACCTAGTAAGTGCTTAACAAATGCCACATCATTATTATTATTATTATTATTGTTATCATTGTTAATATTTACAATATTATTATAAACATTGGCCTCTTAAGCTTAACAAATAACTTAACTACATTGTGCTTCAAGTCCCTCATCTGCAAAATGGGAATTAAGACTATGAGCTCTACGTGGGACAGGGACTGTGTCCAACCCCATTATCTTGTGTCTACCCCAGTGCTCTGTACAGTGCCTGATACATAGTAAGTGCATAACAAATACCACAAAAAAAGATGTGGCTTAAAGATCAATACCAAGTTGAAAATTTATAAACCTATAAATTTGAGCAGGTGATTAACCTGCTATGTGGTTGTAAGACCTAGTCTTGGAGGAAACAGATCCAGCTTCTAAAGGTGTTCCATCGGAAATACCTGTGAATTCTTTTCAACACTGAATGGCAAGACAAGACACCCAACCATGAGGTTCTACACTACAGTCAGTTCTCCAACTCTGAGACATTTCGCATAGCAATCCAGTTGTGCTACACTGGATTTACTGAGCAGTCTTGGTGGTAGCAAGAACCCTTAGCAACTACTGAAAGGGGATACAATTAATAATTGTGGTATTTGTTAAGCACTTACTTTATGGCTGGGGTAGAATACAAGATAATCAGGATGGACACAGTCCCTGTCCCACAAAGGCTAAAGGTCCTAGTAGGTGGGAGAACGAACAGTTAATTCCCATTTTGCAGATAAGGAAATGGAGGCACAGAGATGTAAAGTTACTTGCTCCAGGTCACATGGAAGGCAGGAAGCAGAGCTGGGATTAAAATCTAGGTCCTCTTCTTCCCAGGCTGGTGCTCTTTCCTAGGCCATGCTACTCCTCTATGCTTCTTCATATTCATAGATGACATTCATGGTGAAATTCATCCATACCCATGAGAGAGAGAGAGAGAGAGATAAAGAGAGAAAGAGAAAAGACCAATCCAGGATGCACAGTCCTGGACCCATTGTGCATAAAAAAAGCCATTGCTTATGCTATCATGTTGGATGTTTGTTGCATCTGGCATTATTTTTGCTTTTGCCTCTCTGTTTCTCCATCCTTATGAGGTTTCTGTTCACAAAGAGCCACTCCCTTCTTGATTGCTAATCACTGCACTGATCTGTCCATGACAAATGACTCCCAGTTTTCAGTTTTGTTTTACTGTAGGCTTAATCTGTTTTCTTTGTCTTTCTTCTTTTGATTTCCCAATTTTGATCACCATACAGCAGTTCTCTGAGTTATCTTGCTGTCTTTGAGTCTCCTTATGGGTTCCACTTAGCAGAGCAGTGTTAAGATGAACATAGTTGCAATGCTAGGCGACAAACTGCATGAAAGTACTTCATTGTGTAATACCATCTTTTGCTATTTGATGTTGAGTAGAGCCTATAAATAACACTGATTTAATCAATCAGTGGTATTCACTGAGCTTTTACAGTGTGCAAAGCACTGTACTAATCACTTAAGAGTACAATATAAGTACAATATAATAGAATTGGTAGACTCGAACCCTGCCCTTAAGGAGTTTATATTCCAATGGAACCTCTTGAAAATGGGTGGGGAGGGGAGGTATAGTCGTCTAGGTCTCACAGGAATGGAGAAGATTGGGAAACAACTCTGTCAACCTTTAATTTGATCTGAAGCCTAATCTCCCACTGGAACCAAACCCTGAAGAGGGAGTGCTCACTTTCCCGATTTGGTTGTCTACTTCCTTGCATATTATTGCATAGTTGATGAGCACCCCGCATAGGTAGCAGAATTATGTGATCCCATTTACCTCTGTGATGCCAGTATATATTTCGGTTCTGGGAATGTCTTCTGCGGTGATGGTGGATATATCACTTTAGTTTTCTTTCTATTTATCGTCAGCAAGTATTCCTGGCTAATTCAGTGAAGTGATTTACAATCGTTTGCAGGTCTTCTCGGTTATGTACCTCTAAGCCACTGCCATGCACTTACAACAGTTCTTTAATGACCACCTCTAGGGCTTTGGATGTTGTTCAAAGTCTGCTGTGTTGGAAACTGTATGGAACAGAAGGAGGACACATATGAACTGGGAGAGTAAAACATATGACTTAATGGCACAGTGAAGCACAGTCTCAAACAACTTATACAACAGTGGACTCTTGGAAGAGCACTAACAGTGGGAAGGCCAAAGCCAGGAGATTGGCCTTTTTTGGAAAAAGGCTCTATAGAGATTTGAGAAAAAAAAAGTTTTGCTTAAAAACAGAAACAAATCTTGAATGGATTAAAAACAACTGGACAGCAAGGATCTAATAGTTGCAGGCCCAGAAGACTGCAAGTTCCTTGAGGGCAGGGATCGTGTCTACCAACTCTATAGTTTTATACACACCCAGGCATTTAGTATACTGGTCTGCATGCAGCCAACACACAGTACACTGACTGATGGTAACCAAACAGAAGAGAACATCAATCATGTATTACTTTTCAGCTACACGTAAAAGCATGTATATGATTTCACCGTGAATAATGCCACCTTCCAAAATGAAGGACAGTGCTCTCCTCCCTTTCTCTTCTCATTTATTTATATCAGTCTCTATCTGTCTATCTCTACCTATCTCCCTCTGTATGTAGAGAGAGAGAAATAGATATCAATGTATACACATACCTATAACTGTTTATCTTCCTGTACACACAAATACATCCACATATCCCATAAAGTATTTAGGTCTCAAAAGTTGTTCTGGAAGGAACTTACAAAAATTGTCAAGCAGTTTACTCTCCACCCACACAAACACCCATGACCATCTCTATGTGAAAATGAAAGACGTTTTGTTGGATTTTTCTGGCTTTTATTTTAAAAATAACCATCCACGTCTTTCCATTTTCAGAACTGCTTGTGCTCTCTCACTCTCTCTCTCTCAGCCTTTCTCTCTCTCTCACTCTGCTGTCTCTCTCTTTAGGGCCCTCTCTGCCTTCCTCTCTTCCACACCCCCTCTCTTTTTCCCTCTCCTTTCCTCTGTCTCTTCTCTCTTCCTCTCCCTTCATTATTTTAATGGCTACATCCTTGCTCTGATGTGTCAATGGGAGTGGAAAATCCTGTGAAGCCAGGGCTTAATGAAATGGCAGCTGGAACAGAGGGATAAAGTTCCTTTGGAGGGGCTTCAAAGGAGAGTGCGGGAACAGAGCGAGGGATTGGAACAATGGTTACCTCCACACTCAGAGCATAGTTTGCCACATCCAGCTGGCTGTTTAGTCTCCTGGCCCTAATGAGGCATGAAGCAGAATGGGTAAGCACATGGTGGGGGAGAGGCATCGGAAGGGAGATAATAAAAGAGGGACGGAAGCATCCTTACATTTCACAACAAATGGTTTAGACATGAAACAAGGTGCCCCTGCCCCCACCCAACCACCACAGCCAAAAAAAAAAAAAGGTTTCAGCCAGATAGAAAGCACATAGGCTAATTTTGTTCCAAAGCCTCTACTCCTTGAATGCAGTCAAGCATTTTTCTTGCAGTTTTTTCCTCCTAATTTTTTATCTTTTTGCTACAGAAGAATAATTACCATAGAAGCTTAGGCGTGATAGGATTTGGGGCGGGGGGATTAATTCTCATTGGTCTTTTATTGCTGTGTGGTACGTTTTATGAGCAAAGCCAAGCAAAGCATGTACTGTACAGAGGAATAAAGGAGAAAGGAAAAAAGACAATCTCATCATGGGCATAATTCTGGCCACACTTTCCAAAGAACATGCTAATGGCAGAACAGGAATCAGGTTCTGTACCCAGCTGAACTTTTCTGCTCAACAACTATTCTGGGGGCCTGTTGCTGGCTTAGATTTAGGAGGGTTAAGTGAAGTCCTGTCTTAATGGGGAAATTAGGTTGGTAACTACTAAAGGGGCCATTCCTGGTCCTCCAATGTCTCTTCTTTCATTCCAGACAGATCATTCTGGAAGAAAATCCCATGCCTTTAGGGTTTTGGCCCAGGTGAAGTCCCTGGTAAATTTTATTTCCTTCATTGTCAAAAATGGCAGTGCTGGTGTGCTGATTGCACCCTGCAGATAATTTCCAAATTTTACGCACTGAGATGTGGAAACAAGGGACTCACTGTCCTCATACTCACTGACACAATGCAGTACTCCAATTTGGTGGTCCATTTACAATAGGGATATATCTTCCACACCTCATTATATTCTCACATCTGTATCAATCAGTGGTATTTGTTTAGAGTTTACTGTGTGCAGAACACTGTACTGAATGCTTGGGAAGTACAAACAACAACATAACAGACATTCTCTGCCCACAACAAGCTGACAATCTAGTTTCACAACCCACTTTGAGACTCCTCCAACTCCCATGAATTAGATTCTTAGACTTCACCACACTCATCCCCCATTTAGACAGGACTACACCTAAGCCACCCTGCCTAGAAGTACAGGTATCTCAATGTTAAAGACCATTAGAGACAGATTCCTTCATCCACAAGCCCATCTGTCTTAAATAACTGTGTCTTCTGCAGAGCAGATGTGGTTTACGTGGCCCAGTGGAAACAGGAGAAGAGCAGAGAATAACACTGACACAATATAAAAATTATCTTACTGGAACATTCAGATTATGGTATCTATTGAATGCTAGCTATGTGCCAAGCACTGTGCTTAGCACTGGAGTAGATATGAGATAATTAGATCAGATATGATCCCTGCCACATCCAAGATATTCAATCTAGATTTTGGGACAGCAGGTATTTATCCCCATTTCACAGATGAGAAAAATGAAGCACTAAGAATCAATCAATAGCATTTATTGAGCACTTACGCTGAGTAGAGCACTGCACTAAAATCTTCAGAGAATACAGGAAAGTTAATGAATATATCCCTGATGTAAAGAATCTTATAATCCAGTGAGAGAGAGACCCTAAAATAAATGACAAGTTTGGGGGGAAGTAATGGCATAAAAGGATATTTAAGTAAGGATGATGGTGAGCAATGTAAGGGTTGAAGGTGAGTAGCCAAGTGCTTAGATGATGTGAAGGTGCTCAAATGATGGAGCAGGAGTGGAATAGAATGAGGAGATGAAAGATTATTCAGGGAAGGGCTCCTGGAGGAACTGTGATTTCAGAAAGGCCCTGAAGATAGATAAAGTACTGATCTGTTGGATAAAAAGGAAAAAAAAATAACCTTCAGAAGGGAGGGCATGAGCAAGAGGTCAGTGTGGAGAAAGATGAGAATATCACTCAGTGAGTGTCTAGAGAAGATCAAAACATAGGATTTGGGGTGTACTGGAATTGGAGAAAGGTTAAATGACTTGCCCAAAGACACACAGCAGGTCAGTGGCAGAGCTAAGACTTTAATCTTGGTCTCTAGAATCTCAGTCTTATTTTAATTAATTCATTCAATTGTATTTATTGAGCACTTACTGTGTGCAGAACACTGTATTAAGCACTTGGAAAGTACAATTTGGCAACAGATAGAGACAATCCTTACCCAACAACGGACTCACAGTCTAGAAGGGAGACAACAAAACAAAACAAATAGACAGGCATCACTACCATTAAAATAGGTAAATAAAACCATAGATAAAAGCACATCATGAATAAAATAAATAGAGCAGTAAATATGTACAAGTGCTGTGGAGACAGGAAGGGGGTAAAGCAGAGCAAAAAGGAGGGCTCAGTCTGGGAAGGCCTCCTGGAGGAGGTGAACTCTCACACTGCCTCTTGTAACCAATCAATCAATAATATTTACTGAGCACTTACATTAGGCAGAGCTCTGTACTAAGATCTTGGGAGTGCATAATAAAGTTAGTAGACACAATCCCTGAAATCAAGGAATTTACAGTCTAGTGGGGATGACAGACACTAAAATAAATTCCAAGTAATAGTGAGAAGCAGAAAAATATAAGGATATAAACATAAAAACTGTGAATATGCATGGTGAAGGTTGAGAGAGGAGGTCTGAGGGGGGAGTAAGCACTTAAAGTGCTTAGTGATGATATTCCAAAGATGTTTCCTCTGTGTTAATTGAAAGAACCCAGACTATGGAAAGTTGGTAACTGGATTGTTCCCATGCTAAACTGTAAATTTCTTTGAGGTTAAGGATCATGTTTACTAATTCTATTTCATTCTCTCAAGCACTTAGGACAGTGCTCTGAACACAATAGGTGCTCCATAAATGCTCTTTATTGGTTGACTGATTGACTGAGATCCATCAGGCAGGTTAAGCTGAATGGTAATCCAGAGCCCTTGTTTTCTTCATATATTTCCATGAGAAGCAGCATCGCCTGGTGGAAAGAACATGGGCCTGCAAGTCAGACAACCTGTGTTCCAACACCAGTTCTACTACTTGCCTGCTATGTGACCTTTGGGAAGTCATTACACTGCTCTGTGCCTCAGTTTCCTCATCCATAAAATGGGGATTCTATACTGCTTCTCTCTCCTACTTAGATTATGAGCCCCATGTGAGACCGGGACTGAATCCAACCTGATTATCTTCTATCTATCCCAGTGCTGTGTTCAGTGCTTGGCTCGTAGTAAGCACTTAACAAATGCCACAATTAGTGTTATTACTTGCAACTGTGATCCTCTCATCTTATTTCCCACAAGAACACACAGGTACAGATTAGACTTGTAGACTGTAGATTGTAGATTGTTATGGGCATGGGATGTGATTACCAACTCTATTGTACTGTACTCTCCTGAGCACTTAGAACAGTGCTCTACACAATAGCAATGTGTCTGCTTATTGTTATATTGTACTCTCCCAAGGGCCTAGTACAGTGCTCTGCACACGATAAGTGCTCCGTAAATACAATTGAATGAATGAATTGATGAGCAGTAAATGCCATTGATAATGATGATACAGATAACTAGGCTGCGTAAATCTCCCCAAAATCCTGGAAAGAGCGATCACAAACAATTTTTAGAAGAATGTCTCTATGCACTGAAGCAGGGGAATAAATGCCCTGGGAAAAGGTGATTCTCCTTCTCTGAGAGGGATCCCACTGACATGCAAAGGAGTTGGGTGGGCGGGGATGGAGGCAGAGGACTGGCATGAGCTGATGATGGTCCTATCAACAAGTCTGCCATTCAAAGAGCTGGAGTGGAGGAAGCACGTTGCATCTATTTCAGATGGATTGTCAGGAAGGGGGCTGAAACAACTTTTTGTCTCTGCATTGGCTTCCAAGGATTCCTTGCTGTCCATTCGGGTGGTGGGGAAAAAAAAATAGACTCAAAATCAGCACAACTCCACAATTTCCATTCTAGGAAAGACCTGTCCATTCAGGGATGCAGGGTTTGGAGGGACTAATGTGTCATTTGACTACACTTCATCAGTGCAAGCAATTTCTCACAGCTAAATGTATACCTCTTCAAAACCAATCAATCAATCAATCAATCCACCAATGGCATTTATTGAGCTCTTAAGTGTTAAGTAAATTGAGAGATCCCATTAGTTAACTTGTGAGATTTCAACAATAGAGAATAAATAGAGAGTTAAAGAACACAGACATCATTCAATAGAAACAGACTGTATTGTTCTTAACACAGTTCTTGGCACATAGTAAACACATAGCAAATGTTATTATTATTATTGTTATTATTAGAGAAGCAGCATGGTTTAGTGGAAAGAGCATAGGCATGGAAATCAGAGGGCCTGGGTTCTAAACCTGGTTCTGCCACTGGCCTCCTGTGTGACCTTGGGAAAGTCACTAAACTTCTTTGAATCCCCATTCAATGCCTGTGTTTACCCTCCCACTTAGACTCTGAACTCTATGAGCAACAGGGACTGCGTCCAACCTGCATATCTTTTATCTACTCCATCACTTAGTGCAGTGCTTGGCATATAAGTGGTTAACAAATAATATTATCACTATTGTCATCATGATTAATAATAAATGATGATGTTGATAATGATGATAATGATAATAATAATGTCCTTATGAAAACATATAGAAATGATTATACTTTGAAATGGTAAACAAATTTTCCAGAATACTTTTATAGCAATTTTCTAATTTCATTCTTGTGAAGTAAGGATGAACAGTAGTTACTATCTTCCCTTTACAAAGCTGGGGAAACCAAGACCCAAGTAAATTACTTCCCCTCCCTTTTTCCATCCTCATTCCATTCCTCACTCTTCTGGGAGCACGGGGCTGGGAGTCAGAGGACTTGGGTTCTAATCCTGGTTCTGCCATATGTCTGCTGTGTGACTTTGGGCAAGTCACTTATCTACTCTGTGCCTCAGTTCCTTCATCTGTAAAATGGGGATTAAGACTGTGAGCCTCCTGTGGGACAGGGACTGTGTCCAACATGATTATCTTGCATCTATCCCAGCACATAGAATAGTGCTTGGAACTTAGTAAGAAGTTAACCAATATCACAATTATTCTCATTTATATTCAGTGACTTGCCTGAGCTCACTTGGCAAGCCAATGGCAAACCCAGGTTTCCTGACTCCTAGACCTGAGCACTTTCCACAAAACCATGCTCCTTTATAGCAAGAGTTGAAGGAATATTTACAGATAGATGGAGAAAAATCAATAGGCCCTTCCTTGTGCATACAAAATTCTCCAAGGAAGAAAATGCCGTGTAACATTTGGGTGGGAAAGATTTCACACTCCATCCCCCAGCAACAAAATGTCTGCAGCTGTTTGCTTCCACTTTGGGGAATGCTTCTATGGGGCCAGGAGAGGAATGTAGCTGGGCTCAGCTGGGAGAAAATGAATAATTTATATAGTTCCCCAAAGCAATTGCTCTGGGAATTTTTTTCCTACTCTGCACTGCCCTAGAAGCTAGATATGTCCTCTAAACAAGGGAAGATGCTGACGGAAAAGGGTCCTTTTCAGTGATTTCTTTGATGTTTAGCCGGGCTCTGCCTTCTGGACCTAATTTAGAATGAAATCCTGGGGCTGTCGGAAAGTCAGTGCCTTTCATTCTGTAGGTCCTAGCCACGGAGAGCTTTAGTTGTACCAGACTGTCATTCCCTCACCCAGCGGTTTTTCACTTGACTCATAACAAAGCCTGAAAAGCCAACCAGGGGGGCAATCCGTGGTGAAGGGGAGGGAGGAGGAGGAAGAGTAGGAGAAGGAAAAGAGCATTTTAAGTCAGCTTCCCACTGGTAAAGCAAGGCTGAGAATTGAGATAATTATCTTCTGGGTGATTCGGTAGGGAAAACAGGCCCCCTTTCACATCGGTGACCAGATTAGCTTCTCTGGATATCAGTCCCAGAAATAATGCCAGGAATGCTCAGACTGCATGTACTTCTCCAAACCAAATGCTTCTATCGTCAGTGTTTGAGTCCTCTTGGGTCATTTTTATATATGTTTTTGACACATGGGTTCAGGCTATTGTATTCATGTATATCTTTTCTCCTGTTTGTGTCTTTGTGTTTGACATGTTTTTCCCTATTAGATTTTGAACTTCTTTTATTCTTCAGTGACCTTCCCACACATGAAAACATCTTCCAGGTTCACTGAATAGTTGATCTTATTTCTACATTGACCATGTGCCTCAGTTTGGCTGGGAACATCATGGATTTTTGTTTGGCTTTTACCTACAAATTTTATAAACATAGATAAATGTCCCTAGCTAAGCTGATTATCCTACTTTACCAACTCCAGCTATTCCTGCTTACAGTGTTGAATTGATCCTGTCTGAGATGGCACATGTTCAATGCATGCATAGTTTTGGGCTCAAAGGACAGTGGGTATCTACTGTACTGTTATCCTGAAATGTTGGCTCCACAAATCCAACTTTCTTGACCTTGCTGGCTTTCATGGTCATGGAAAACAAAGGGGAAAGCATGGAAATTTATGATGAGAGTCCTGGCTTTAAGTACAATTAGCACCTGATACTTCAGCAGAAGTGTATCTTTTGGTATGAAGATACACTGTTTATAGTGAGCCTGCATCCATGAGTGTGAAGATCTTTGAGAGTTACTCTTTTGCACTCTTTGTAAGTGAAATTACAGTGAACCTTTTATGCTCCATTTCCATAATGAACATAATAGCAACAATAATAATCATTGCCATAAATAAAATAGGACATTCATTAAGTTGTTACCATGTTCCAAGCACTGTGCTAAGCAAAAGATAATCAGATTGGACACAGTCCTTGTCCCACATGGGACTGAAGGTCTAAGAAAGGGGAGGGAGAGCAGATATGTAATCCCTTTTTTACAAATGAGGAAACTGAAACTCAAAGAAATTAAGAGAGCTGTCCAAGGTCACATAGCCAGAACATGGCAGAGCTGGGATTAGAACACAGGTCTTCTGGCATCTAGTCCTGTCCTCTTTTCACTAGACCACACTGCCTCGTGCCTTGATATTCAGGGGACCACTGCCCAGATGCCAGTGGTAAAGAGAGAAAAGGTTTTTTATTGATCCCCAATGGGGCACACATTTGAGTTATGTAATGGCTTGCACTTAGCCACCCACATTCTTCATGGCTAGCTGGAACACTTTGAATTGTGACAGGGTTAGAATGGGTGCAGTCTGGGTTCACAGAGCAGAAATCTCTGAGGATCAACAGCAGCAGATACTGTGGCATCTCCCTTTTGGTAAGTCATTGTTCTTGTGAAATCAAGAGGAAAAACAAAAACAAAACAAAAGGAGTGTACCAAAACAGGACAGAAATACCTGGCACTTGCCTTATGGTGTCTACAAGGTCCTCATGGAGATATAACTTTTAAGGTTACATTTTCTGAAATTCCTCTAGGTTCTGCCTCCTCATGAGCTAAAGTGTTTACCCAAACTTGCTAATTTTATATGCTTGCATCTTGTTGCCTGATGGTACTTGTGTCTAGGCATTTCTGTAATTGCTAGAATTAAAACTGATTGGATTTCAGAGTCAGTTTTCTGCTAATTTTTTCCAATTTGACTTTAACGGACAGGGGTAACTGTGAATAGCTCCTCTCCATGGTTGACCAAGTTTCAGTCTTCGGTGGCAGGGGCTAGCAACCCATGTTTTCTTCTCAGGGTTGTCCTTTGACAAGGCACAGAAGGGAGATGTGTTGAGAAGGCAAAGGTAATTGACCTATTTGAAGCTGGAGCTACCTCTTTAATTAAGGAGACAAAAAAGTGAAGTTTTCCCTCTTTTCTAGGGCTGCATATCTGGTTTCCCTGCTGAATCTTCTACTTGGAAGGTAAGTCACTGAGGTTTGTATATCTGTGAGCTGAAAATGGCTTCAAGAGATTATCAGGACTAGAAGCATCTCCTTCAAGAATAATAATAATAATAATGTTGGTATTTGTTAAGCACTTACTATGTGCAGAGCACTGTTCTAAGCGCTGGGGTAGACACAGGGGAATCAGATTGTCCCACGTGGGGCTCACAGTGTTAATCCCCATTTTACAGATGAGGTAACTGAGGCACAGAAAAGTTAAGTGACTTGCCCACAGTCACACAGCTGACAAGTGGCAAAGCCGGGATTTGAACCCATGACCTCTGACTCCAAAGCACGTGCTCTTTCCACTAAGCCACGCTGAGGCTTCCCTGATTTGTCTTTCATATCCCCAGCACTTCTATGTTACCTAAGGTCATGTATATTTGCTCTATTGTTCACTCTCAAACAAGTAATGGTATTTATTGAGCGCTTACTGCTTTCAGAGGACTATACTAAGTACTTGGTAGAGTTCAAGACTAAGACAACCTCTTAGTGCAATGTGCTGCATAGAATGAGCACTCAATAATGTAACTAATGAATTGATTGAGTAGTGAGTTGAATAACTAAATGAATCCATGAAGATCACCAGAAGATGGAGTTTACAAACTTAAACTCCCTCTATAGCTTATTCCAGTATTTGTGTCTAACAAAAATCTATATGTTGAACTAAAATCTCCCTTGCCTTAAAGTATGCCCGTTTCTTCTTGTTCCACTCTCAGCTTTCAAATGAAGAACAACTGGTCAGTGGTATACCTCAAAAAGACCCCTCACACAGTAATAGTAATAATAGTGATATTTGTTAAGCACTTACTAAATGCCAAGCATCATACTAAGCACGGGGGTAGATACAAGATAATCTGGTTTGATACAGCCCCTGTTTCACATGAGGGCCACAGTTTAAGTAAGAGAGGAAAACAGGTATTGAATCCCCATTTTATATATCAGGAAACTGAAGCAAAGGGCAGTTAAGTGATTTTCTCCAAGTCACCCAGCTGACTAATGGCAGTGTCAGAATCTGAACCTAGGCCCTCTAACCCCCAGGCCTCTACTTTTACCATTAGGCTATACTGCGTCAAGTGCACTTGAAGGCAGTTAGCTGTTAATCACCTCTAGGACTAAGAGTTCAAGAAGATGATGAAGATGACCAGAAGCAGTATGGCTTAGTGGATAGAGTATGTCTCTGAGAGTCAGAAGGACCTGGGCTCTAATTCTGGCTCTACCATTTGCCTGTTGTGTGACCTTGGGCAAGTCACTTCACTTTTCTGTGCCTTAGTTACCTCATCTGTAAAATGGAGGTTAAGATTGTGAGAACCATGTGCAACAGAAACTGTAACTAACCGAATTTGCTTGTATCTACCCTGGGCATTTAGTACAGTGCCTGGCATATAGATACCACAAATACCACAATTATGATCATTATTATTATTAGTTCAAGCCAATATGAGGGTAGGGAGGAATACTAACTATTCCTACCCAAGGAGAAACTGTGAAGGATTAGAGACACAAGAACACTTTCTATCCAAATGCTAAATGACAAGGGACTTTTAGAAGACTTTGGTTAAGCATATTGAAGACCCAGAATTAGTTTTAACTTACAAGGAAAGGGCACCTGAAGTCTCTAAAATAAACAGCCATGAAATGGAATCAAAACTCACTCTAGAGATAAATATTTTATGAAAGAGCCAGAATGGATAGGTTTTTAGAAGCAAGCCTAAGGATGAATACGGAGTATTGAAGAGAGAAATGGCAAGTTAGAAAAGAATACAAAAAGGGGCACTCTAAAGGTTTATATCAGTTTATTAATCTAATTTGGTCTGTATGCTGCTTTTAATGGAATCATTTTGTTTTGTAAAACCACTGGATTTGAATGAAGATTGCCAATTCATCGTACTGATGGTGCTATCAAATGGGATGACCTTGTGGAGCCCAACTAGCTTAGAATGCCCTTCCAGGTCTCTATTAATACAGAACTTGCTAATAGGTACAGTAATTTCTACTCTGACTCTGTGAATGGGATAGATGTGCCTCATTACTGTTTTGTTCGAAGTGATGAAAAACTGAATGTAAAACACCAGCATAGGTTTTGGCAGACTGGAAAAAATAACAGAGAGTGGCAATTTCAGGACTTGAATTCAGCCAGCCATCAAGTTTTATTTTATGTCTACTGTTGGGCCTTGTACTGAGCACTTCAGAGAGTGCGATAAAAATGGTCCCTCTCCTCAAAGATCTTACGATCTGAAGGAGGAAAGAGGAAAACACAAATGATGTGCAAGTAATGGGAATAGAAAGGAAGGTAAAGCTGCAACTGGGAGCGGCAGTATGGAAAGATAAAACAAATAGTGTTAGTGAATCCATATATCCATAAGTACTAGGATTGCTTTATAAACCTGAGTTTTGCAAGTGGTCATTGCATTGACACTGCTTAGAGAGGTGGAAATTGATCAGGAACAGCTTTCTAGAGAAGGAGGGCTTTGAAGATGGGGAGAGGTATATTGTGGCAGGATTGAAGTTGGGGAGAATTTCAAGAAGGGCCCCAGGTGTTCGCAGTGGGTCCCCATTCATATTAGACAGACTACCACACTCCTCATCTTCAAAGCTTTACTAAGATCATATCTCCTCCAAGAGGCCTTCCCTGACTAAGCCATCACTTCTCCTGTTTGCCTTCCCTTCTTTGTTGTGCACTTGGGTCTGTATCCCATAAACAATTTGATTTTCAACCCACCCCCACAGCATTTGTGCACATATCAATTTGCAATTTGTTTTAATATCTGTCTCCCCACGCTAGTCTGTGAGCTCCTTGTGGGAAGGGCTTGAGTCTACCTTCTCTATTTTCCTTGTATTTTCTATTTTTTTTGTGTTATTTCCTTCTATTTTCCTTCCTTTCCCACGTACTTAGTTCAGTCAGTGTATAATAGATACCATTGATTGATTGTTGCATCTGGGGCAGGACAATGGAGAGTAAGACATAGTGAGAAGATTAGCTTGGGGGGAGCAAAGTGCACAAGCTGGAGTGTAGTGGGTGACAAGAACTCTTCTTCCGCTCCCCCCTCATTCCATTGTGGCCTCATGGCTTTCAAAATTATTACCCGTTCATCCTTAGAATCTTAGCTCCCCATTTCTAGAGGGGCCACTGGTAGTGTGTTTGGATACCAGACTATCTTTGCCAATCAAGAAGTGAGATAAGCAGGTTGCTTTCCGGGCACTGCACGGATTTAGCAGTGTAGCATAATGACATTCAGTGGCAGCCTTTAATCAAAATTTACAGAACCCAGAGCTTGCTGAGGCTTTTGACTCCTGAGCCTCTGTATTCCTCTCCCAGGTCTTTAGCAACAGAGGCACTACATCCATACAGTTGGACTTGGGGGCAGACTCTGAGGTGGAAGTAGGCTGGAAGTTTAAAGTACAATATCAATCAATCAATCATGAGCAGCTCCTCCATTAAATCCTTGAGGGCAGGGATCATGTTTGCTGATGCTATTGTACTTTTCCAAGTACTTAATGCAGTGATCTGCATTGAGTGAATTTTCAATAAATACTATTAATAGATTGATTGATGGCCAAAAGCTTAATATGGTGATCAGCACTGAGAACTCCATAAATACGATTGATTGATTGCTTGATAAAGTCAACTGTTGACATATCAGTACTAGACAGGAGACAAAGCGACTGAAAACTAGGTTAACTGAAGAGTAGATGAATGGTTGCCCTGTCTCCCCTCACATACCCAGTGCCCAAGCCCCTAAATCCAGTGCTATAAAAGAAGCTTGTGTCATCAAGGTGAAATGGATGTGTTGTAAACAGGATGTAAATTTAGGAATGTTAGAAGTGCCAATCCTGAACTCTAAATCACTGAAGTCAAGGTCTATGTTTGATTTTGAGTATAGCATTCGCTGGTCCCTATCACAGCTTTTCATCATACCAAAATTAATCCATTTGAGTTAATAATTGTAGTACTTCTTATGCACTTACTATGGTCCAACCATTATGGTAAATACAATACAGTAAGATCAGACACAGTCTCTGTCTCATATAGGACTCACAGCCTCAGAAGGTGGGAGAACAGATATTGGATCACCATTTTGCAGATGAGGAAACTGAGGTAACTCTTGGTGACTGATCCAAGGCCACACAGTAAGTGGAGGAGCCAGGACTAGAACCTAAGGTCAACTTACTCCCAGGCCTGTGATCTCTCCACTCATCTCTCTTCCCACCTTGCAGTAGAGGTGCCAGCAAGCAAAGAAGTGGGGAAAAAGTGGGAAAGTAGGAAAAAAGAAAAACAAGAGTGGGTCTGGGTAATCCATTCAGCCAATGACCAGTCACTCCAGGATCCTGGGAAAGGGAGTATAGCTGGCAAATGATGAAGTGTTCACAAACTCCTCCTGTCTTTACCAATCTTCTCCTACGACTCTAAGCTTCAATGAATAACTCAATGGTGTTCCCAACCCTGCTGCCAACCTGTATAAAGGTAAAGAAGTGGCCAGTTTTGGGGAATAGGCACTGATCAGCTTTAATACTCTCCTAGAAATGTGTGCATTAGCTCATCTTTCAGTCATTAGGAGTTTCAAAAGGCAAAATCACAGTGAAGGGGGAATTAACGTGGAAAGTTGTGACTTTTTTGGGAGCTGTAGAGCTTACAGAGTTAGGTAATTACAAATTTTCCTTCCACTCCAGGCCTCACACTCCAGAAACACAACCAATGCAACGATGAGAGCCCAACTGGAAACTCTCCACACCTAACCCTCTAACCTTTAAAATCCCTCAATTTCAGTAAGTTTTTTTTTCTCCCTGATGTTACTCTATAGTGCTCCCATAGGGGTCGTACCTACACGCAAGAGCAGTAAAGGGAGAATCTAGTTTGATATGAGTAAAGTGGTACTGAGAAAGGGTGAATTGGTGGGGCTGAAGACCTTAAGGTGATATCACCTTAAGAGAAGCAGCGTGGCCTAATGGATAGAGCACAGGCCTGGGAGTTAGAAGGACCTGGGTTCTGACACCAGCTCCACCACTTGTCTGCTGTGTGACCTAGGGAAAATCCCTTTAGTTCTCTGTGCCTCAGTTCTCTCATCTGTAAAATGGGAATTAAGACTGTGAACCCCATGTGGGCCATGGACTCTGCCCAATCAGTATGGCCTGGTTGAAAGAGTATGGGCCTGGGAGTCACAGGACCTGGGTTCTGATCTTGACTCTGCCACTTCCCTACAGTGTGACCTTGGGCAAATCACTTAACTTCTCTGTGCCTCAGTTCCGTCATCGGCAAAGTGGGTATTCAATACCTATGGACCCTCCTACATGTAAGCCTCATGTGGGACCTGATAACACTTAGTACAGTGTTTGGCACAAAAGAATCACTAAACAAATACCACCATAGTTATTATTATTAGCTTGTATCTACCCCTGCGACAGTGCCTGGCACATAGTGAGTGCTTAACAAATACCATTAAAAAATCCACCTAAGACATATGTTAGTTATATCCGAATAGCCTCTATGAGAGGCAATGTGGTGCAGGGCTTGCTTCATAGGTCAGGATAAAAGAATCCCCTGGGTAGAACAAAGGGAATTTCTGAGCAGAAATGTGACTGACTGGGATGAAGGGGAGGAAGAGGAAGATCTGTCCTATGTGATAACATTTATCCACTAAAAAGGTAGGAAATTAAAGGATTTCTTCTTTTTTATGGTATCCGTTAAGCACCTACTATGTCCCAGGCACTGAACTAAGCAATGGGGTATATAAAAACTAGTCATGTTGGAAACAGACCATTTCCTACATGGGGCTCACAGTCTTAATCCCCATTCTACAGATGAGCTGACTAAGGCACAGAGAAGTGAGTTGTCCAAGATAAATTGTCTTAGATAAGAGATGGAGCTGGCCCGAGGTCACATAGGTAAGTGATGGAGCCGGGATTAAAACTAAGGTAATTATGACTTCCAGACTCATGTTCTATCTCTTAGGCCATGCTGCTTCTCCAAAAGATGATTATAATAGGCGTTAAAACACTGGACAGCCTGGAGAACTTGACTCAACACACCTGAATTAGGAAGAAATAAAGGAAAGAGAGTTTTTACCCAAAGCTGGTGCTGGAGGCAAGATATTCAATATGGTGGAGGTTTAACAAATGTCAAAAGGCCAGAGGCATCTGTCTTAGTCCTGTGGGCAGAGTGAAGAAGAGGCTTTAAGGTCCAGACCAAAAAATCATTTCCATAGAGGCAATGCATTTTCTGCTCCAGGGCCAGTCTGCCCCAGTGGGATGCTGTGTAAAACAAAAAACAAAATAAACAGGGAAGAATTGGTGTCAGTGATAGTGTGGGCCAGTCTGGGCTATATTTGCTTCTGATCAGCTCCTTACTTAGTCAACATCCAGTGTTAGGAATTTGGTTCTTTAGAACCAGTTAGGAGAGCATTAGTTTTGCAGATTTTGCTCCTCAAACTCACCCCTCCTCCCTACCCCCATCAAGATTTTATTCCTGGATTTCCAGGAAATGGTGTGTCTGGCCTTGTTTTCCCTACCTTCTCTGCCTCTCCCTCATCTCAAGGTCAAGGGGTCTTCTATACATCAGATATTTAAGCAGAACATCAGAAGATGTAGTGGGGAATTTGGGTAAAGGAGCATTGAGTTAAGGGATACAGGATCTCCAATGCTTCCTGGGGACCCCTTCCACTTCTACAAATGGGAGATCTCCAAATTCCCATGTTTCCACTCAGATTTCAGTTTTCAGGGAATCTTCTCAAAGAGCACCTCAATTGATTGTGTTTATTGTTCTCATCTGTCTATATTAGTAGTGGGAATTATATTGGAATGAGGACCACTTCATGAGTTTTAGTAAGTTATTGGTTGTGGCCTATATAAAATATCTGTTTTTTATGCCCTGCTAATAAATGTGTCATGTTTATTGCAGAAAGCACTTCTCATATTATTTACACACACAATGACAATACTTTTAAATATGCCAGTAAACTTCTACAGTGTTGGGGATAAGGGGTAAGGGGCCTAATGCTGGCACAGGAAGGATCTACTGTAGCATAGGGCTTATGGTTCAGACCCTGCAGACATCTACCATGTTTAGATTTTCTGGTCACTCAAACCTCCACACACACATGATGCAACTAAAGCGAATTTCCCCCAAGTCACATAGCACACAATAATTGCAGCAGACATACCACTGTATTCAGGATTTCCTGCCCATCTGCTAGACTGTAAACCTGTTATGGGCAGGGAATGTATATGCTAATTTTGTTTTATTGTACTCTTCCAAGCCCTTAGCACAGTGTTCAGCACATATAGAAGCAGCATGGCCTAGTGGATAGAGCATGGGCCTGGGAGTCAGAAGGGTTCTGGGTTCTAATCCCGGCTCCATGACTTGTCTGCTGTGTTACCTTGGGCAAGTCACTTAAGTTCTCTGTGCCTCAGTTGCCTCATATGTAAAGTAGGGATTAAGACTGTGAGCCCCATGTGGGACAGGGAATGTGCCCAACCCAATTTGCTGGTATCTACCACAGTGCTTAGTACAGTGTCTGGCAAATAGTAAGTGCTTAACAAATACCACAATCATTACTATTATTATTATTTTTATAGTAAGCACTAAATAAATACCATTGATTAATTGATTTATCAGGAGTTCCACAACCTCAACATTACCTCAGGAAATTCCACTCTGAGGAACATTGGACTTCCTGAGCCCCGGGAAATCCAATGTCAGAATATCCAAAATCCCTTTTACACTGAAACATGACCTTCAGAATGAATTTTCCTGATTGACAGAACTCGAAAGATAGGCTGAAAAGGGGAATCACTCAAAATCAAACCTCGAGAGAACTTCCACATGCAAATATGTATATTCTCTTTTACCCTCCTTTATGCAATCTGGATAAAGAGGACATAGAGGTGGTTCTGTGGACAGGAATAAGGGTGCCACCAGGGAGTGGGGAGTGGGAAGTGTTCCAAATGCTGCATCATCCAGAGAGTGGGCAAACACCGAATAAAGAGAGGAACATAGAACTCCCCTGGGTCAGGCTGTCTGGAAAAGAATAATAATAATAATAATGTTGGTATTTGTTAAGCGCTTACTATGTGCCGAGCACTGTTCTAAGTGCTGGGGTAGACATAAGGGAATCAGGTTGTCCCACGTGGGGCTCACAGTCTTAATCCCCATTTTACAGATGAGGGAACTGAGGCACAGAGAAGTTAAGTGACTTGCCCACAGTCACACAGCTGACAAGTGGCAGAGCTGGGATTCGAACTCATGAGCCCTGACTCCAAAGCCCGTGCTCTTTCCACTGAGCCACGCTGTTGTCCCACCATTTGAGCTCGATTGTGTTGGGTGTTGATTGAACAAGGTAGTAGCAATCTTGAACTTCAATAAAAGCTATTTTACTCTAACCCAGGAACTCAGATGTTTTCTGTCTCAACACCGACTGGGCTTCACAACCCACAGACATTCTCATGTGAAATAATGGCATTAAATAATATTTATACTTTTGCTGAATATAACAATGGGCTGGATAGAATCATTCGGTGGGGTTGATGATGACTGTGGTCTTTGTTAAGCATTTATTGTGTGCCCAGAACTGAAAATGAGATCAGACACAGCTCCTGTCCCACATGAGACTCACAATCTAAGTAGGAGAGAGAACAGGCATTTAATCCCCATCCAAGAAATGAGGAAATTGAGGCACAGAAAAGTTAATTGACTTGTCCCAGATCACACAGCAGGCACACGCAGAGCTGGAATTAGAACCCAGATCTTCCAACTCCCAGACCTGTGCTTTTTTCACTAGGCCACATAGAACTCAGGTCTCCTGACTCCCAGACCTGTGCTCTTTTCACTAGGCCAAACTGCCCCTCTTAAAGAGGAGGATCGATATAGCCTAATTTTACTGGCTATCTGATGGGATATGGGGCCATTTGGCCAATATAAAATCTTTTCTCAATTATTTGTCTTCATATTTGTTCTTTGACATATTGTGACTGGAATCCTGCTGTGGCATTCTGACATGACGAAACTGTCCAGCCACTATATCGAGCCTCCTCATCCACTTAATAAAAGCAATTGTTCACTCCCTGCTGAATAGTGCTTTGAAGAACAATAGTGGAATCTGTTGTATGTTTATTAACCGGTTGGAAGTCAGGTGTTTGATGAGTCATTTTTCCAAATTGATTCATGGATGATTATGTTAAATTTGAAAAAGGCAACGTCCCCTTTTTCATGCATCAAATATTACATACCTAAGCACACATGTAACTAAATAAGCAAGCTTGAATATTGATGAAATCATGTCTGAAAATGTTTGTCTTTTATTCTTTGCCACCGATACCCTCACCCTTTATCCCCGAACAGTACTGTCTGCCTATCTTTAAATATACATGTTCACCTCCTGAAGGAAAAAAAAAAAAAAGAGAAGTAAGAGAAAAGAAACTCAAGAAAGAGAAAGATACTAGGAAAGACATTGACACCCTAAGGGAAAATTTTGTCTCAGGAGAACTGACCTTTCCGAGAAAGCAAATTAAATTATCTTTCTCATCCTTTCCTTGTGCTTTGACATCATTAAAATGCATGTTCCACACTAGCACGTGTTGTTTTGAATTCATAACCTTATACCAAAATTAATCAGTTGTCACAGAGAGTAAATGTATGTGTTAATACTGCCCAACCAAAAAATCTGCATTGTTTTAAGGAAAACAGTTTATGAACAGTGTCTTGCAAGACTATGGGAAAGGTAATGGTAAAAATAGGTCTCTTGCTTGAAGAGTAATAAAATCACCCATTTTCTCTCTGCAATGGTTGGTTTTGCACTTTTGGTTCAATTAATTTGGAACTGCAATATAATGCCTAGAAAGGTGGAAAGCCCTGGAGAGTGGAACTTTTGGTTTAGGTTCTGGAGGTGTAGTTTGAGTAGATTTGAACAGGGAACAGTCTCGGTGACTGAGGGGTTTGGGGCCTCTTTTGGAGTCTATATGGGGAAAGTGAAGTGGAAAGGATAGAAAATTATTGAAATAACTCACAGCCAAAAGATATTGGGAAATAAGGTGCTATTTAGGACTAGAGAATATAAACTGAAAGTAATTTATTATCACTGGGTAAATGCCCATACCTTCCATATGCTTTTTCTGGATGGACACTATCTGTGATCACTGGACAGATAAGGAATTTGATATTGCAGTGGTCAATTTGACAGTGGCCTTCACATGAATTCCTCAATTTAACTCCAGAGAAACAAACTTCCTGCCAGCAGACCAATGAATCCCTAGGTATCAGCTTTGATATCCGAACTTCAAGCCCCCAAGAACTCCAGGACCCCACCGTGGATTACCATTTGACTTTTAGAAATATATTGAATACTTGCAGGATATGACATGAATTTTGACAGCTGAGATCCATTCGGAAGCCTCTCCCTTTGACTTCTATTTCATTATTTATTTAGATTAATATCTGTCTCCCCCTTTAAGCTGTACATTCCTTCTGGGCAGGGAACCTATATACTATGTTGTTATATTGTACTCTCCCAAGTACCTAGTATTGTGCTCTGCACACAATAAGCACTCAAAAAATGTGATTGAATGATTGGTTATTGAGAAAATTCTGGGTGCATTTTTCCCCACATGGGACAGGAACTGTCTTTCATCTGTTTATACTGTATTTACCCCCCAGTACTTGAAATAGTGCGTGGCAGGAAGTGCTTAGCAAATATCACATTTAAATTCCCATTTTACAGATCAAAAAACTGAGGCACAAGGAAGTTAAGTAACCTTCCCAAGGTCACACGACAGGGAAGAGTCAGATCAGAATCTAGATCTCCTGAAGCTTAGGCCTGTGTTCTTTCCACTAGACTGTGCTGCTTTCAAAAGCGAGTTCCCTCCACCTTGACTCCTGTTGATTCTTGGCTTGGTTTACAGGGATCTCAAAAAGAACACCAAAATTCTGATTAAATGGAGGGGTTCAATAATTCACCCAGTGGCACACTCAGTAGCTGTCACCCCCTTTTTTACATAGTGGTAGTAGTAGTAGTAGTATTTCTTAAGTGCTTACAGTGTAAAGAGCACTGTACTAAACTCTGGGACCAAATACACAGTCCCCATCCCTCTTTGTGGACAGGGAATATGTCTGTTAAATTGTTACGTTGTACTTTGCCAAGCACTTAGTATAGTGCTCTGCACACACTAAGTGCTCAATTAAATATGATCGACTAATTGATGCCTGGTGGGGCTCACAATCTGAGAGTATAAGTCAGCACTGTACTCGTCTGCTCAACTGTATATATTTTCATTACCCTATTTATTTTGTTAATGAAATGTACATCACCTTGATTCTATTTAGTTGCCATTGTTTTTACGAGATGTTCTTCCCCTTGACTCTATTTATTGCCATTGTTCTTGTCTGTCCGTCTCCCCCAATTAGACTGTAAGCCCGTCAAACGGCAGGGACTGTCTCTATCTGTTGCCGACTTGTTCATCCCAAGCGCTTAGTACAGTGCTCTGCACATAGTAAGCGCTCAATAAATACTATTGAATGAATGAATGAATGAATGAATGAATGAGAAGGGACTGGAAACAGACACAAGGGGAATGATGAAACAGTAAACCACCACAGTGAACTACCACAACAGTAAAACATCACACAAACACATGCACAAAATGAAAATAGAGTGCTGTGGCTTGAGGAAGGTAATTTCAGGCTCCTCTGGCTTAGACCCCAGGGCACACCTGTAGCCACTGTGACCTGCTACAGTAGCCACCAGCCTTTCCGAGCCTTCATAGAAGCCTCCTACTGCGGCTGCTGTCCTCTTTCCTGCTGGGGTGGTGGAAGGCAGGATGGGATGGAGGCTCTTTGATGGCACAGAGAGGAGCTGATGCTGCCTCTCAGGAGGCAGTGAGACTGGCAGTTCAGTGGCAGAGATGTCAAGAGCAAATAGCAGCAGCTTTTTTCTCCAGCCCAGAGTGCACAGAGCAAGTAGGGAATAAGGGCCTTCAGTGGCAAGAGGAAAGATGCCAGTTACTACAGATGCTTTGTATCTTTGTACTCTATCCCCAGTAGAGGATAGAGTAAGCTATATTATGGATTTAGAAAGGGGGTGTGGGGAATTCTTTAGTGCCATCAGTGGCCACCCTGGTGCAACCTACCCAAGCTAGATCTTGGGAAGGGGCAACATAGGAAGTGCAAGTGCTGAAAAGGCATATAATTCCACTCTTTGAAGACTCTCCCTCCCCTGAATCAGAGCTTACAAAATGCTCAGAACTAACAGACACTGGCAGTGTCAAAGAGGCTGAGAGAGCACTTTAATATTTTCATTTCTGGGGACAGGAGGAATTGAGAAGCCTGCCATGAGAATCTGGGTGGCCTAGTGGATAGGGTTTCCAATCCCAGCTCTGCCACTTGTCTGCTGTGTGACTTTGGACAAGTCACTTAACTTCTCTGGACCTCATTTACCTCATGATGATTAAGACTGTGAGCCCCTTGTGGGATGTGGACTGTATCCAACCTGATTACCTTCTATCTATCCCCATGATTAGAACAGTGCCTGGCACATAATAAGAGCTTAACAAATATATATTACATACATATATGTCAGCCCTAAATGACCATCTGCTTCACCCAGCCTTAACTATCAAAAAATGGGAGATTAAGATCTGGATTTTCAATGTGGTATCTTATTTAATTGTATAGATAAAACTTGGAGCCAGACTTGCCTAAACCATATGTTCTTAACAGCACTCACTCTGCACAGGCATATAGACATGCACAGCTGTGGTCAGTGGTACTTCGAGACACAGACATGGGACTTCAAGTCCCAGAATCCAATGCCCTCCCCACTTCATTGAACGAACTTTAAAACAATTCTTATTGATTGGGACAATTTCAGAACATTCTGAGGACACACCATTTTGATCACTATGAATTTGACTGGACTGAATTTGAATGATTAGTCAAGCAATAAGAGACAGTGCTATACCTTGACATTTTAATATTGGGGTTTTCTTTTTACCTCCTCTCATTTGCCTTTATCACTTTTAATAAGTATTGGAAGGTGTTTAGTATGACTGCATTATTCCATCTCTCTTCTCCCACTACTGATCCTTGGATCTCCACTATCCTGCCACCAATAGCACCTTACAGTATTGGGCACAGAGACCATAAACTGGGCATGCACCCTTAATGTCATGATGTCCTACATGCCATTTTGAGGAAGAAATCTGTTTTCCCAGACCTAGAGCATTCTCCAAGGGAACGCCTGACCTACCCCTGACCCTTGTTTCAGAGACCTTGAGTTTCTTTCCTGAGTACTTCTGAACAGGAGCACTGTTTCCAAGTAGTGGTATTCAGCTCTGATGGAATGAATCTTAGCACTTAAAATTTAAATAGCAGACATTAGGTTGTCCAGCACCTTACCCGAACTAGGCAGAGAACACACCAGCTGATCACCAAGCTGTCCCGTTGAAAATCTTACAATTGGTAAGATTTCAGTGGTAAGATTTCTATTTTCAGTGCCAAGCCGTCACCCCCATTCACACTTCAATGGACTGGGGACTACTTGAGACCACCTGAGACTACTTGGTTTGGCTTGGTGCTGACCTGGCTTGCCCCAGCAGGTTCAGATCCCAGGGAATCTTTGGGCTGCTCCAATCCCAGTGCAAGACTCCAAGGGCAGGGATTGCCCAGGTTCCTCCAGGCAATCCCCCTGCTTTGAGATATCATCTAGAGGTATATGCATCTAATTGTCACATCTCCAGATTAGATTTCATATACGAGACACTGTCTGTGGATAAACACTCCCGTTCATTTCCCATCTGCATAAATATATAAATGTCTTTCTCTCTCTCTCTCACACACATACATACGCACACACACATGCACGTGTGTGTGCACGCACGCACACACACCATATTTCAGAGATGCTGTAATTGCATCAACCAAGAAAGAGACAATTTTGGGCTGAGCAATTTTATGCCACAGCAGAGGACATTACTCTCTGACCAAAATATTTCTTGAAACTATTTTATGGAAGAATTGCATTAAAATCACATTTCTTATTTGCTGCTTTATGACTATAAAACCGAATTGGAATACGAAAGCCATCATGGGGCTTTCATTTCAATAAAAAATAAATCCAGGATTTTAAAACGCAAGCAGAAGGAAAAGGCTGAAATACCCAGGGCTAATATTTGCGGGGTTCAAACCCCCTGTCCCTTCCTCCCTCTCTGTCTGTAATCTCTAACTACACCTATGATTAGGGAAGCAAATCTTCGATGGATACCTCTTCCAATCTCCAAACCTGTAAACATTTACTTATTTGAATCTACCCCACATCACAGGAATCAAATTATTTAAATTATTCAACATCTAAATGTGCTAAAATTCACGAGGGCCCTGTTGGCAGTTCGTTTATGCCTATTAGGTATTGCAGCCAGCAATAAAGAAGAAAGCATCTGGGCTTCTGCCAGGGAGACAATGGCACTATGTTCCCACATCAAAAGCAATAGAAGGAAGGCAATTTATGTTTATGGACTCATGTTTGCATGACGCCACTTTGGAACTTCAGTTCTGAGGACTCCTTTGAAGAAAGAAAATTGTGAGTGACTGAAAATATTGATGATGAATTTCATCTCCCTTTTTTGGTGATGTGCAACGGTATAATTTCCAGGCTGACCTCAACTGAAATTTGATAATATTTAACTCCCCAGATCCTGCACAAAGAAGTTTACTGGTAAGATCTGAGTTCAAATTTATTGTGTAGGAATGTAATACCCGACTTTCCCAGATAAAGATTTCAGATAAAAATAAACCCAAGCCTGCTCTTGTCTTTGCCTTTTTTTTTTTGAGGAATTCACATGAAATAACTGGATTTGTTATTTATTTTTGCCACCCAAAAGGTGGAATTTCTGAATTCTTGTGGAACAGTAATGTGTATGACTAGGAAAGGAGAAGAACAATTTCTGCTCCCAATTTGCATTTCTACTTTGACACAGATAAGGGAACTTACTTTCCCCTAGAGTTTATACACTAGACATGATAAATATTAAAAACCAAAGCTATAGATATACTGGTAGGTGCAGTATGTATTTACTATCTTGTAGTTATTGATGCATTACAGTTTATAGTGTAGAGATTTGTCATTCATACATGTAATGTATTTGTACAAATTGGATAGAGTACAGAGGCGAGTGGCAAAAATGATTAAGGCGCTGGAGGGATTGACTTATGAGGCAAGATTAAAAGAAGTAAGTGTCTATAGCTTGGCGGAGCATCAGCTAAGGAGGGACACGATAACTGCCTATCTCTACTTGAAGGTTATAAAGAGGAATTTGTCAGATAATGAAAGGAGCATTTGGTATTCGTAGGAAGACATCAAGAGAAGGGGAAGTGTCTGAAGATCAAAGGAAATGACCTCTGTTTTTCTTTCCTGGGAAAAATGGCAGGGCCTGAAATTCCAGTCAAACAATCAATGGTTTTTATTGAGCACTTACTATGAGCAGACCACTGTACTAAATACTCATTTCCACTACTCGATTTATGAAAGCAGGTTAAGATGGAATAGAAAGAACTTTCAGTGGTTGCCCACCCACCTCTGCATCCAAAGGAAACTCCTCTCGTCGCCTTTAAAGCACTCACTCACCTTGCCCCCTCCTATCTCACCTTACTACTCACCTGTTACAACTGAGCACTCATACTTTGTTCCTCTAATATTAACCTGCTCACTCTATCTCCATTCCATCTATCTCTCCACTGGCCTTTAACCCACATCCTGCCCCTGGCTTAGAATGCCCTTGCTCTTCACGAGAAGCAGTGTGGCTTAGTGGAAAGAGCACGGGCTTGGGAGTCAGAGGTCCTGGGTTCTATCCCACCTCCACTGCTTGTTAGCTGTGTGACCTTGGGCAAGCCACTTAACTTCTCTGTGCCTCAGTTACTTCTTCTGTAAAATAGGGATGAAGACTGTGAGCCACACATGGGACAACCTTATTACCTTGTATCTACCCCAGCACTTAGAACAGTGCTTGGCACATAGGAAGCACTCAACAAATACCAACATTATTATTATTATTATTATTATATCCAGCAGACAAATACTGCCCCCTCATTCAAAGCTTTAATAATTATGGTATTTGTTAAGCCCTTATTATGTGCCAAGCACTGTTCTATTGAAGTCAAATCTCTTCCAAGAGGCCTTCTGTGACTAAGCAGCATGGCTTAGTGGAAAAAACACGGGCTTGGGAGTCAGAGATCATGGGGTCTAATCCCGGCTCTGTCACTTGTCTGTTGTGTGACCTTGGGCAAGTCAGTTAACTTCTCTGTGCCTCAGTTCCCTCATCTGTAAAATAGAAATTAAGACTGTGAAGCCCACATGGGACAACCTGATTGCCTTGTATCTACCCTGGCTCTTAGAACAGTGCTTGGCACATATTAAGTTCTTAACAAATACCATCATTATTGTTATTACAGTGGTCTGCACACAGTAAGTGCTCAATCAATATGATCAACCAACTGACTATTTCCCTGGAATGCGGAAAGAAATAATCTTCAAATGGGCTATAGGAAAGGTGAAAGAAAAGAGACCAGAATCTATCAATAGTATTTATTGAGTGCTTACAATGTGCAGAACTTACTGTATACTAAATAATAGGTACAGTACAACAGAGCTGGAAGACACTTTCCCTGCCCACAAGGAGTTTACAGTCTAGAATGCCTCTGTACTTCCCCTTTTAGAGAATTTTCACCAATAAAGTCCCTCCTGCCCACAAAACTGAGTCCTTTTGATCTTTTAATTCTAAAAAATGTTCTAAGCCTCGATTTTTCCTTAATACTTGAGATAGATTGTAATGAAATAAAAGCTTTTGTTGCTCTGGAAACATCAGAATTCTGGGTCCATGCTCACACCTAATAGTATTTTCTGAAATACCTATAAATATGTGGGTGGGTGGGTGCAATCGAGTGCGCATGTTACATGTGTGTGAATAGTTGCATGCTTGTGTATGTATAGGTCTCTCCTCTGGGTAATGAGACACACAATAAAAGTGCTGAAGGAGAGATTTATCTGAAAGTTAGCTAGTTTCTGTTGGTGTAGATGCTATATATGCATGCAAAACCTGCAGCCATGCTAATGGAATGCTAATATATTCTTTCGAGGCAGGCGAGCTGTCTTTGAAACGAAACAATAAAAAATTGGAGGCAGTAGGATTGTGGGGTGGCTGGTGTGATCCCTTGGGGGAAGGACAGAGGGAATAAGAGGCAGTACTTTCTCTTTATCATGCGAGCAATTACTGGCAATTTGTTCTGGCCAGTAAAACTTCTGATATTATCATGGTTGCTGAGTAATTTATCATCAAAGTTTAATGTGAAAACAGGTGACTGTGTAATCACCAATCTAGGAACAGAAATAGAATCGTTATTATTTCTGCCTGAAGAGAAGGATTTTTTTTTTCTGTCAATTGACTTAACGGCCAAAAGGCTGTTCATCATATCACCATGAATTATAAAACCTCGATTAAATATTCATAAAAGTTTTGAAATGAATGTGTGATAGAGATGAAAGCCGGGCTAATTTAAATACCTACCAGACCTGTCTTAATTACAGAGGTAAAATGAGATATAAAAATTATAGCAGCAAGGAAAGAAAAAAAAGTGATACATTTTGTTCCACCCATTATACAAAACTTCATTTTCTTTAGTCACACACATCGCTGTGTTGTGTATGGTTCACACCCAGGTCCTGGGAAGTCCATTACTTTTAATCTTCTTGGTACTGCCATTTCAGCTGAGTTGAGGAAGTATGGTTATTTTTTACTTTTCTCAATTTGAAGGGAACTGCAACTATTCACATGCCTGGCTCCCTAATTTCACTCCATTCTCTTTGTCTCCCTCGAATGTCATTGGTTTTAAACAAACAATCCCCAGTCAACTATGTAAATGTAGGCACATCCATATGCACCCAATTTTCCTATGGCACAGTAACTGTGCTCCATAATGCTCCATTTCAAGAAAAACTCACATTGTGCTTGATGCTCCAAATATACGGTTGCCCATAACCATTTCCATCAGCATCCCATTGTGTTGTATCCAAGCAAGTTTGCTCTATTGGAAAAACAGTCCCTAATTCCCCAACAGTGTTCTAGCCAAAATTCATAGTGGAAGCATACGTTATGGCAGAAGTTAGTGGACTGAGAACCTTCAAAAATCTGGAAGAATTAGTTGGGGGACCTTTAGGATATCAAGTCTTGAGTATGAAACATATTTAATAAGCCCTGCTGTTTCTTCCTAAAGCTACTATGGGATTTAGAGTGTGGGTACATCTGGGTATTTAAGCAGAAGTTGAATTCTCTTCGTTGTGCTGATATTTTAGGGGGTTAGGGAAATGCAGGAGACAGGAGTTGGTAGAGAAAGGAGGAGCTAGAATTAATGCATGTGGCTGGAGTCGTGGGAATTTTTCTGAAGGATAAAATATTTTAAGACCAAAAAGCTATTTTTTTAAGATTAAGAATAAGACTGAATTGCATTATTGAGCTCTACTCTTCCCTACATTTAGGTCCCCCTGGCCCCTCAAGCTCAATATGTCCAAAACTTATCTTCCCTCCCAAATTCTCTGCTACTAACTTTCTAGTCTCAATGGAAAACATTACTATACTCCCTGTCTTTGAAGCCCACAACCTTGGTATTATCCTTGATTCCATATTCTCTTTCATCCCCCATATTCAATCTGACACCAAATATTGTCCAGTTTTCCTCCACAACATTTCCAGGAACCATCCCACCCTCTCCCTCCAAACTGTCAGCAAGCTGGTAAAGGCACTCATTATGCCCTGCCACCAGTCTCACACCTCTCCAGTTCATACTTGTCCCTGCTGCTCAGATCTGGTTTCTAAAATTGCTGTATACACATCACCATTCCTCAAAATCTTCCAAGAGGTATTTATTAAGTGCTTACTATGTGTCAGGCACAATACTAAGTGTTGAGGTAGACACAAGCTAAGAAGGTTGGACACGGTCCATGCCCCACATGAGACTCGCAGTTTTAAAACCCATTTTACAGATGAGGTAGCTGAGACACAGAGAAGTGAGGTGACTCGTCCAAGATCACACAGCAGGTAAGTGGCAGAGCTGGAATTAGAATCTAGATCCTTATGACTCCTAGGCCCATGCTCTATCCACTAAGCTACAACACAACACATCAAGCAGAAACTCCTGAGAATTGGATTTAAGGAATTCAGCCAGTTTTATCCCTCCTATATATCCACTCTCTTACCCTATTGCACCCTGGCTTTATTCCCCTCAAGCTTACTCATTCACTGTGCAACGTTATTATCTCTCTCCTCCCCTGATCTTTTTTGCACCTCTGTGACAGGTCAGGCCTTGCCAGACCAGCTCCATTTTGTAACTAGTCACCATTTGCTCTGAACAAACACAGCACATTTCTCCCAGTGTTAACCCAAGAACTATAGGCGCCTTGATTTTGAAAACCCACAAGGTCAGTGACATCAGAGGGCTAGTGGTGAATGTTAAGGACCTGTGGGCCCCTCGATTCAGAAACCCTACATGATCACTGATGCCAGAGGGCTAATAGTAAGCAATAAGGATATGTAGGACCCTTGATTCTGAGAACCCACAGGGTCACTGATGCCAGAGGGATAGTGATGAGGCTGAAAACCGACAAGGTCACCGGAATGGAGAATTCCAATGGGTTTTGCCAAATGATCTTGCCAAATATGCCCACGGAAGGGGGACAATCAAGAATAAGCATGGTATATCTGTAGGGGAACCTCCATCAACTCTTTGCAGTAGGTTGGAACTCTGTCACACTGACATGATGAGTCACCTCTGCCCAACATCAGGGATGTCCACTCTGCCAGATTCCACATGGTGGAGAGTGACTCATGGACCTCCTTTCTGGAGCAAGGAGAGGTATTCCCTCAAGGGATCTTGATCTGGGTGATTTAAAAGGTAGTTCATGCCAGAGTGATTTGATAGGTAGCCCCTGGGTGATTTGAAAGATAGCTCCTGGATAAGTTGAAAGGTAGGCCTTGAGACTTGATTGCCCGGTGATTTGAAAAGTAACCCCTGGGAGTTTGAAAGGGTAACTCAGAAAGAGTGACTTTCCCAAGGTCACCAGGCAAGTAATTGGCATATCTGGGATTAGACTCCAGTCTCTTGCTACTAGGCCATGCTCCTTCCTGTGCCAACTGCTCAGCTAATACCATATGCACCGCCAGGACTCTGAAAATCCACTAAATCTTGAGGGCAGAATGTTCACAACATACAAAAGAGTTTTCTACCTAGCTCTCTGACCTTGGACAAATCACTTAACCCGTGCCTCAATTTCCTCATCTGTAAAATGGGGATAAAAATATTTCCCTCTTAGACCATAAATCCCGTGTGTGGGGCAGGGACTGAGTCCATTCTGTTTCTACTCTGGCACTGAGCACAGTGCTTGTGAGATCCACAGTAGTTTTGTTTCTTTTCAGGCTTACTAAATCTGTAGCAGACTCTGCAAAGTGATTCATGTTTATTGGTGTGTCTCCTTGGGTGGGCACAGTCATTGGCTTTCAGCAACTCCTGACTATTTCAAAGACTTCAGATTTTGCTCGCAGATTATTGAATTGGGAGCATTTTTCAATGCATTGAAGGCGAATGCCGAGAGGAGCCTCCAAATCCCTAATAGGACGGCAACATAGGCCAAGTCAAACAGGACTGAATTTGTGGCACAGTCCAACTTCACTCACATGGTGTTGTGTAGACAGGGCTTTGCATGGCAAGTTTTGGGACACTGAAGTTGAAGCAATACAGGGCTGAATTGATTGAACCTAAGTCATGGACTTTTATTCATCATTCTACTACAAGGAGGGCAGTACCATTAGATCCTTACTGTCCTAATAGCTTGAAGATGTCTTTTTTATGGTATTTATTAAGCCCTTACTATGTGCCAAGCACTGTATTAAGCACTGGGGTAGACACGAGGTAATCGGGTTGAACACAATCCATGTCCCACCTGGGGCTCACAGTTCTAAATCTCCATTCTACAGATGAGGTAACTGAAGCACAGAGAAGCTAAGCCACTTGTCCAAGGTCACAGCAGACAAGTGAGGGAACTGGGATTAGAACCCAGGTCCTTCTGATACCCAGGCTTGTGCTCTATCCACTAAGTCATGCTGTCTTTCTAAACCCCAATCAAAGGCATTGGGTGAGGATAGAACATTTAAAAGTCTCATGAAACAATATGCAGATAAATAAACACTCCAGTGGAGACAATTAGATAAACCAATGATGTGGACAAGCTATTTACTTCCTAAGCCTATTTTTCAGTGATTTGCTGAGTCACTTAAAAGACAAAATGCTCTCTTGACTGCTACTTGGCTCTCAGGGTCTCTAAATGAGAGGAAATCATTCCCCTCAGCTGGAAAACATTGGATTTCACCATTTTTTGATCATGCTCATGTTCTTTCACTCTCAAATAATTAAAAAAAATAGAAAGGTGATAACTTCTCAGAATCCAGAGCAGATCACAGGTGATTAGGAGCTCTTACCTCAGGAGAAAAGGCCATTTTAATAGCTCTTATGTGCAAGACAGCTAGGCCATTAGGATGCTAAATTTTTTCCTGCCTCTACCATGCTTAACCTCTTTTGTTTGGAACTTGCAGGGGAGCAGACCTCAAAGGGAGAACCATCACCACACTTCTCAGTTTTAATCAAGTTGGACATACTGCGAGAGTAGCTCTCCCTCTGGTATTTCTGTATTTCTCCATCTGGCCCCAGGTTAGACAGAGAATCACTAGGGAAACAGGCAGTGTTCCTACTGGGGGAAAGGAAAAGAGGTCAACTAAATTTTTCCCTGTTTCAGAGTTGGAGCAAGGTTTCATGGTGATGCCTGTTTTGCCTGATCTGATTCATCTCCTAAGGATGCAGGCTTTGAGGTTGTCTTTCCCTCTAGACTCTAAGTTCCTTATGAGCAGGGAATGTGTCTACTGCCTCTCTTTTATTGTACTGTCCCTAGAGCTCAGTACAGTGCTCTGCAAACAGTAAGTACTCAATAAATGTGATTGATGATATAAGGACTCATTTAGATTTTTGGAGCATGTGTTCTTGAACACAAAGGACATTGTTTGGACTACCAACACAGATATATAGCTTTCTACAGTTAGAATCTAAACTAGCTTGGATGTGAACAGGCTAAACTGTGAGCAACTCCAAAGTGTTCACCTTAAAAGAATGGGTAGCGTTAAGTAATTGTTAATTAGATATTTCCTCAGCTGTGAGGTTTTTATCCTTTGCCAGTTGTATTTAAGTCCACCAAACAATTCAGTTTGGAGCTTGTTGTAATAATAATGATGGTATTTGTTAAGCGCTTACTTTGTGCCAAGCACTGTATTAAACGCTGGTAAAGATACAATAATAATGTTAATAATGTTGGTATTTGTTAAGTGCTTACTATGTGCCAAGCACTGTTCTAAGCGCTGGACAAGGTAATCAGGTTGTCCCACGTGGGGCTCACAGTCTTAATCCCCATTTTACAGATGAGGTAACTGAGGCCCAGAGAAGGGAGTGACTTGCCCAAAGTCACAAGACTGACAAGTGGCAGAGCCAGGATTAGAATCCAGGACCTCTGTCTCCCAAGTCCATGCTTTTTCCACTAACCCATGCTGCTTCTCAAAGTTGTAAAAAAACAGATGCTCCCTTTTCAAAAATGGGCTTGCAAAATTAGTACTGGGAGAACGAAAGTCTAGGTCTAGTTGGGAAAACCAGCTGATTAGGGTTTGACAGCTTTAACTCATATTCAGGAATCTCAACCACATTTATCGTCTTGAGAATCAAGGCATTTTAGAGCATAATTCTCAAGATGCACACCTCTAAAGTAGGTAAAGAAAACAATTTGGACAATGTAACATTCTATGTTCAGCAACATCTAATGCAGTCCGAGCTCCCAGGGACTATCAGAGAAACACAGCCTTAGGGGTGGAAAAGACCTTGAGGAACCTTATACTCTGTTACTTCACCTAATTGTAATGTATTTCAATGTCTGTCTTCCCTAGTAGATTCTAAGGTCCTTGAAGATGGGGACCATTTCTACCAACTCCACAGTACTTTCCCAAGCATCTAGTGCAGTGCTCTGCGTATACTGTTATTATTATTATCATATTTGTTAATCACTTCCTTATGTGTCAACCACTCTTCTAAGTGCTTACAAGTTAATCAGGTTGGATACAGTCCCTGTCCCACATGGTGCTCACAGTAAAAGTAGAAGGGATTGGATCCTCATTTTACAGATGAGGAAACTGAGGCACAGAGATGATAAGTGACTTGCCCAAGGTCATACAGAGTGCCTTATTTGGGAGTGCCTTTTGGAGTACCAAAGCACTCCAAATTAAGCAGTTCTGTGGCAATGGGGAACAGGCAAGCAGTTAAGTAGCAGAATTAGGATTAGAACCTAGGCTTCCAACTCCCAGGCTCATGCTCTTTAGTGTCAGCCATGCTATTCCTTGGTAAATAGTAAGCCCTCAATAAATATCTCTGATTGATTGATTGATCAATAGTACAGTAATCTGCCTGCAGTAGATGCTCAATAAATACTGCTGGTTGATGATTGACAAAATGAAGAATAGAAAACTTACAAGTTCATAACAGACTTAACCATGACAAAGGATTTCATGTTGAGCATTCAATCAATTAATCCTGGTATTTATAAACACTTACAGTGCAATCACCATATAATTCCTATAACCACTGCCAGGCACAGACTACTGGGGTAGGTGTACCATTGGTCTGATCCAATATTGATGTGGTTTTTATGTTCATTCTCACTAGAACCAAGGAGGTAATCTTAAAGGGGTACCAAGAAACTTACAATCATTACCTTACCACACTTCCCATCCTTAAAAATTAGGCTCTACACAGAATGGTTGACTTGCCAGTAGATGAAGGCATGACTTCTGTTTACAAAGTTAGTAAATCTGCTTCACAGTTAGTCATGAAAATGGCTAAATCCTGTATCTGATTGTACGTCTGCTGAGTTGTAAAAGAAGGAAGGAATGTGTCACTTAGAAACCTGCTCAGTCTTTTCCTCAATACATGTCACAGGGCTGCAAATGTGACATACTATCATCATCTTCAAGAAGAAAGGTGAAAAAGCTGCTTGTGGAAACAATCATGGAAGTTGGTGAGAATCCCGCCCGAGTCTTGTGATTGTGGCATCTGAAAAATAGATATGAATGCAGGCTCATGAACTAGATTGTGGTTTCAGACCTGAGAGGGGGCCAGCCAGAATGGATTAATATGGGGCTTTAGGGGCCATGTCCCCAGACTCTGGACTGAGAGGGAGTTCCACTGCAACTCCAGACACTTGACAAGCAGATGAAAGTCCTGATGGTGCACCCCCTTAGGGCAATCTGGTTACCTTGTATCTACTCCAGTGCTTATAACACTGCTGGGCACATAGTAAGTGCTTAACAAATATCATAATTATTATTTAGTAAGTGGCTTTAAAGCACTCCATCACTTAGCTCCCTCCTCCCTCATCTTGCTTCTCTCCTTCCTTCTACAACCCAGCTTGTAAACTTTGCTCCTCTAGAGCTAACCTCGCTGTGCCTCAATCTCACCTGTCTCACCACCGACCTCTGGCCCACGTTGTGCCCCTGGCCTGGAATACCAGTGCTCCTCAAATCTGCCAGACAATTACTCTCCCCGTTCTTCAAAGTCTTAATGAAGGCACATCTCCTCCATGAGACCTTCCCAGACTAAACCCCACTTTCCTCATCTCCCACTCCCTTCTGTGTCACCCTGACTTTCTCCCTTTGCTCTACCACCCCCCAGTCTCCCCACCCCAAAGCAGCTATTTTATTTATTTGTATTGATGTCTGTCTCTCTGCTCTAGTCTGTGAGCTCACTGTGGGCAGGGAATGACAATGTGTATTGTTGTACTGTACTTGGCCAAGTACTTAGTACAGTGCCCTGCACACAAAAAGTTCTTAATAAATACAATTGATTGAATGAATGATTGAATGAATGGAGACAACCAAAGACATATTACCATGGGATGTCCCCTTCCTCCCTACCCCACTCCAAGAGCCAGTATAATTGTTCAAGGGAAGGAAGTCCTGGATGGGTGGGGATGATGTTGATGATGATGTTTATTAAGTGCTTACTATGTGTCCAGCACTCTTCTAAGCATTAGGGCAGATACACAGTAGATTAGTCAGACACATTCCTTATCCTATATGGGGCTCACAATTTCAGTAGGAGGAAGAACTGGTACTGAAACTCCATTTTACAGTTGAAGAAACTGAGGCACAGAGAAGTTAAGTGACTTATCTCAGGTCACATGGCAAGCAGGTGGTGGAGCCAGGATTTGAATCTAGATCTTCATACTCTCAGACCAGAAGCAGTGTGATCTAGTGGAAATAGCACAGCCCTGGGAGTCAGAAGATATAGGTTCTAATCCCTACTACCAGATGTCTGCTATGTGACCTTGGGCAAACTGGTTAACTTTTCTGTACCTCAGTTACCTCATTTGTAAATTGGGGATTAAGATTGTGAGTCTCATGACGGACATGGACTGTGTCCAACCTGATTATAGTGTATCAATCCCAGAGCTTAGTACAATGCCTGGAACATAGTAAGCAATTAACAAATGCCATTTTAAAAAAAAGCACTGTACTGAGTGCTGATATAGATACAAAATAATCAGATCAGACCAGCACTTGTCTGGCACAGGGCTCACAGTTTAAAGGTAGGGGAATATGAGTTTAGTCCCTATTTTACAGATGAAGAAACTAAGTCTCAGAGAAGTTGTGACTTTCTCTTGGTCACACAGCAGGCAAATGGTAGAGTGGGATTCAAACTCAGGTCCTCTGTTTGCCAGCCTTGAGCTCCTTTCACTAGGCCATGCTGCTTCAATCAGTCAATCACATTTATTGAGTGCTTACTGTGTGCAGATCACTGTACTAAGTGCTTGGGAGAGTACAACACAACAATATAGCAGACACATTTCCTGCCCAGAATGAGCTTACAGTTATCAGCCACAGTACCTCCTAGATGAAATTTTTGAAACCTCGAGGACATATATATCATCTAAAACTGGGAATCAGATGATGTGTGCGTGTGTGTATGTGTGTGTGTGTGTGGAGAAGGAGGTGATTAATTTACTTGAACAAGATCACTTTGCATCTGTAGCTACACTGCCAAATTATCAGGATAAATCAAGCACAAAACATCCCCAAAGAACTTTAATTTCAAATATTCTGATAATACATATAAAAATAAGACTTAAAGCATTTGCCTGAAATATTTGGATACTTGAGAATGAATAATAACTATAATAATAATGATAAATATAATATAGTAGCATTTGAATAGTGCTTATTTTGGATGCAGCAGTGAGTTACATACAGTACTATCAGATGAGACACAGGCCCTGTCCCACATGGGTTTCACACTCTAAAGAGAAAGGGGAACAGGTATTTAATCTCAAATGAAAAAATTGAGGCCTAGAGAAGTTATGTGACTTTCCCTAGATCTCACGGTAAGTAAGTGACAGAGTCAGGATAAGAACCCAGGTCCCTTAATTACCAATCCTGTGCTCTTTCCACTAGGCCATGTTACTTTTAGCAAAAGGTAGAAATACTGTGGTCTTGTGGAAATACCACAGATCTGTGAGTCAGAGGACCTAGGTTCTAATACCAGCTCTTGTTCTTGGGCAAGTCACTTCAAATCTCGGTTCCTCAATTACCTAATTTGTAAAATGGGGTTTAAGTCTGTGAAGCAGCATGGCTTAATGGTTAGAGTACAGGCCTGAGAGTCAGGAGGACCTAGGTTCTAATCCAGGCTCTGCCATATTTCTGCTAGGTGATCTTGGGCAAGTCACTTAACTTTTCTCTGTCTCTGTTTTCTCTTCTTGTAGATGGGGATTAAGACTGTGAGCCCTATGTGTGACAGGGACTATGTCCAACCCATTTACCTGGTATCTACCTCAGTGCTTAGTAATAATAATAATTGTATTTGTTAAGCGCTTATCATGTGCCAAGCACTGCTCTAAGATCTGGCAGAGATATACGGTGGTCAGGTTGTCCCAGGTGGGGCTCACAGTTTTAATCCCCATTTTACAGATGAGGTAACTGATGCACAGATAAATCAAATGACTTGCCCAGAATCACACAGCTGACAAGTGGTGGAGCCGGGATTAGAATCTATGACCTCTGCCTCCCAAGCCCATGGTCTTTCCATTAAACCATGCTGCTTCTCAGTACAGTGCCTCTCACCTAATAAGCACTTGACAAATACTATCATTATCATTATTATTATTATTTGGACAACAACTATGTCCAACCTGATTATCTTGTATCTACTCCTGCACTTAGTACAGAGCTTGGTCCCTAATGTTAAACAAATACCATTAAAAGAAAAGGTATTTTAGGCTTGAATTCTCCAAGTACTTCACTAATGTGTATGTAGCTTCTTTCTCATAAGGAACTCATTTTTACCAGATATCCTCTCTCTGTTATGCATAATTATTAATCAATGATAATAATAATAGTATTGTTTAAGAACTTACTAGATGTTGAGCACTGTTCTAAGAGCTGGTGTTTATATAAGTTAACCAGGTTGTGTAAGGTCCCTGTCGCACATAAGGTTCACAAGTCTAAGAGGGAGAAAAGGTATTGAACCCCCCATTTTACATATGTGGGAACTGAGGCACAGGGAAATTCAGTGACTTGCCCAAGTTCATACAGCAGGCAAGTGGAACAGCGTGGCTCAGTGGAAAGAGCTCGGGCTTGGGAGTCAGAGGTCATAGGTTCAAATCCCGGCTCTGCCACTTGTCAGCTGTGTGACTGTGGGCAAGTCACTTCACTTCTCTGTGCCTCAGTTACCTCATCTGTAAAATGGGGATTAACTGTGAGCCTCACATGTGACAACCTGATTACCCTGTATCTACCCCAGCGCTTAGAACAGTGCTCTGCATATAGTAAGCGCTGAACAAATACCAACATTATTATTAACAGTTGGGATCAGAGCCCAGGTCCTTTGACTCCCAGGCCTGTTGGTAAGTGAGGCTTCATAGTCTAGGGAAAAAAAATCCTTAATTTGGGAGTCTTTTATTGGATTGCTGTGAAAATGGGAGCAAATCTCTTAACCTCTCTGTGCCTTAGTTTCCACATCCATAAAATAGTGGAAAGTAGAATAGTCAGATGGAAAGAAGAGAGGCCTGAGAGAAGATCAAGTTTCCAATAATTCATTCATTCATTCTGAATCTGCCACTTGTCTGCTGTGGGACCTTGAGCAAGTCACTTAACTTCTCTGTGTCTTGATTTCCTCATCTGTTAGATAGGGATTAAATTCAAGTTCTCCAGCCTACTTAGTTAATAATGTAATGTTGGTATTTGTTAAGCGCTTACTATGTGCCGAGCACCGTTCTAAGCGCTGGGGTAGACATAGGGGAATCAGGTTGTCCCATGTGGGGCTCACAGTCTTAATCCCCATTTTACAGATGAGGGAACTGAGGCACAGAGAAGTGAAGTGACTTGCCCACAGTCACACAGCCGACAAGTGGCAGAGCTGGGATTCGAACTCATGAGCCCTGACTCCAAAGCCCGTGCTCTTTCCACTGAGCCACGTGGGACAGGGACAGTGTCTGATCTGATTGTTTGTATCTACCCCAGCACTTGGAACCGTTCCTGTCATAGTAATCGCTTAAATATATTATCTGTCAAATGCCCATCACATAGGGAAATTGTAAGGGTCGAATTATATTACTGATGGGAATGCTCTTTGGAAAAATTGAAAAACTATATACATTCATGGTGTTACTAAATTATTTGGCAGGTCCACATACTTGCTGTACTCCCCATCAAATTTTAGGATAAGGTTATGACCAATGAGGTTCTGGAACTCAGTCAGCTGACCATCACTGTTGGAAAGCTTGTAGCAACACAGTCAACTGGCCAGGACTTTTGAGGACAGTGGATGTTAACAGGGTTCCCAAAAGATTGCTATAAGGTGAAGTGAAATGCAACACATAATGATGATGATGTACTTATTAAGCACTTACTATGTGTCACATACTGTTCTAAGCGCTGGGGTAGTTATAAACTAGTCAGGCTGGATAAAGTGCCTGTCCCACATGGGGCTCACAGTCTTAATCCCCATTTTACAGATGAGGTAACTGAGGCACAAAGAAGTGAAGTGATTTGCCCAAGGTCACCAGTAGTCAAGTGGCAGAGATGGAATCAGAACCCACGCCCTTCTGACTCCCAGGCCCATGGTCTACCCACTAGGTCATGCTGCTTCTCATACAAGTAGGTAGAGAAGAATGATCATGTTAAAACACAGTGAGATCCAGTCTCCAACAGTACGATATGGCAGATGATAGCTGGAAAATCTGATCAACCTGACCAACGGCACCCTGGGGAGAGGAAGTTCTCCTTGAACAAAGAGTTTTGAGAAGCTGTCTCAAAAGTAGAAACAGGTAGGTCCAGTAAGCAGCAAGCACATTGGTACAGTTTTTTTGTACACATACAGCAGAACGGACTAATGACTACATCTCAGTCTTGGAGTTGCATCTCTATATTTGAATTGTTTTTCACCATTCGCAACATCATCAAAAAAAAAAAAAAAGAAAATAATGGGAAAGAAGTTGTAGGCCCACTTCTCTCAGTTCTTGTCATCCCAGGACATGGCCTAATCTTTCCTTCCACCTCCAAATACACAATTCACATTTGCTCCGAGTAACTTTTACCTCCAAATATGGGTACCAGTGATACTCACATTTGAACAATCATATTTTGGGAAGGGTTCAATCCTCCAGAGCTACAGCTGGGACAAGCCAGAAAACTGACAAACAAAACCCAAGTGAGAAAACAAATGGTTTGAGAAGACAGAACAGAACAGGCTGCAAGTCAGTCTCACAGCTGGAAATTAAGTATTCATCATTTCATTACTTACCATCTTAAACAAAACACTGCATATTGATAAAATATTAAACCTCCAATCTTTTTATTGGTCTTAGATAGACCAGGCTGGGAGTTTCAGTCTCCACTGGGGTGATACTTTCCTTTCATCAGTGGCCCTGGAATGGCTTTATTTTCCAGGAGGAGTGTGCAGTCACCCTTAGCTCTTTAGATCAGCCGGTGAGAGACATGCTAAGACACAAACAGTAAATATTGTAGCACGGCAATGTACCCGGGGTGGAAGGAAGCTAAGCGGCTGTAGTACATGCTGTCCACCCATCTGTCTAGTGTTTAATGTAACCCTTCACCCCTAACCGGGGCTTATTCCTACCCAATGACAGCAGAATTTTAGTCCTCATGTCCTCGGCATTGTAGCAAGAAAAAAATGTGTCAGTGCAGCTGGGGATACCCATCTTAGAGCCCCACAACTATATCTAGCCTGAACCTGCAATGAGAGCAGCATGGCCTAGTGGACAGAGCACACGCCTGGGAGTCAGGAGGACATGGGTTCTAATCCTGACATAACTATCACTGCTGTGTGACCTTGCCTCTTCACTTCTCTGGACCTCAGTTACCTCATATGTAAAATGGAGATTAAGACTGTCAGACCCATATGAGACGTACACTGTGTATACTTGATAACCTCATATCTTTCCCTACGCTTATAACACTACCTGGCACATATTAAGCACTTAACAAATACCATAAAAAAGAGAGAGAAATGGTTGCCTCATCCCTTTGGCCAGACTCTCCTTTAGAAGTCATCATGTCCACCAAACAAATCTGAAGTCTGTTCCAAAAATGGTCTGGCTATCTATAGGCTGCTCAGCCTGGATTGAGTAACTGAAATAGAGGATATATTACCTGATGCTTTATAAACCATCTGGACAGCTAGGACACCCGTAAGATTCAGGATACATTTTTTGTAGGATCTGTAGAATGAAAATTAATCATATTCATCTGGGTATTGTTTCCCAAAACAATACTACTGTAAGGAAAGAAAGCAGGAATGGAAGAAATAGTTTAAAACCGTACCATAGGAACTGGAGAATGAAAGAGTGACATTTTGTTTTTCACTGACTTGAAACTGACCTCAAGCAAACTCTTTAGGGGACAAAACAAATACAATGATTGAATGTGATTGTAGACTGTGATATCCCAGTTGATCCACAAAATCTTTGCAATTAGAAGGTCATTAGTATGGTTAACATTGCCACAGCACCAATGCTGTTTTTCTCCAGAGCAGCAGGGGAAAAAAGGTGCAACAAGACTGTTTATTAAAAAATAAAAAAGCAAGCAAGCGACAAAGTGTTTAAATATTACCTAATGTAAATGTGGAATTTATTTCAGCCAAGAGAAAAATTGGAGGCATAAATGTAATGCCCAGATTCTGTGGAGATAAGCAAGATAGATAGGAAGAGACTGATTGGAAGATAGGGGAGAAAATGAAGCAGAAATGAATTCCCTAGTTTTGGTTAACAGCTAAGATTGTTACATGGTTTTTGTTTAAACACCTGAATATATATTGAATCTGATTTCTTTTTCTAGTTTTTAATGATCATCCAGTTCATTTTATGACTCCTCTGGACATGTGGCTTGCCTTTGTCTAATATACCTCTGAAAGGTTCAGTTCTCGGGTGATGATGATCATTTAACCCTGGAAAGGACCACATCAGGTAGAACTGAATCAAGACCAAAATTCTAATTCTGTAATTATATATGGAGAGAAAATGACAATTTGATTTTCCAATGCACCTTTCTCTTTAATGTCGGCATACATGAATCACAGAGCAGGTAGGAACCTTCAGAGATCATCCATCCTCCCTGTCTCTGGGTGTTTATATAGCAACTCTGAAAGAATGGAGGCATGGGCTGTGTGGAATAGATTGTGAGTCTATAAAACAGCATGGCCTTCTTGACAGTGCACAGTCCTGGGAGTAAGAAGGACCTGGGTTCTAATTCCAGCTCCACTTCTTGTCTGCTGTGTGACCTTGGGAAAGTCACTTAATTTATCTGTGCCTCAGTTACCTCATCTGCAAATTGGGGATTAAGACTGTGAAATACCATGTGGAAGAGGGACTGTGTCCAGGCCAATTAGCTTCTATCTATCTCAGTGCTTAACAGTACAGTACCTAGCACATAGTAAGCGCTTAACAGATATCATTTAAAGAATTCATTCATATTTATTGAGTGCTTAATAGGCACAAAGCACTATACTAAGTACTTGGGAGAATACAATATTACAGAGTTGGGCATGTCCTACCCAACAAAGAACACACTAATTTGTAAGATCCTGGCAAGCACCTCTTTTATAGTCTCACGCCCTTAGTACAGTGCCCATCATACAGTAAGTGTTCAATAAATATCACTGATTGATCGACAGGTGATTTTTTTCCTGGAAGATGAAGAAGATGGTGAAAATGCTGCTGCTGGTGAAGCAGAAAAATTATTAAAGAAACCCTAAATTCTTATTTTTCTCCATTTTCAGCACTTTATATATGATTAATCAATTATATATTCAATTGTTTTATTTTGATTACTCCTTTTGTGAATATTTTTATGTCCATTTCCTGCATTTGAGCATAAGCTCCTTGTGGACAAGGCATGTTTCACTTCTTTGTCTTGTTCTTCCCAAATCCTTAATACAGCAGTACATTGTGTCCAGAGGGTGCTCAGTAAGTGCTAGTGTTACTCCTGCCACTGATCTAGGACAGGCCTGGCATCATTTCAGATCTAGTCATATGATCCTTTTCCTCCATTCCCACATGAGAAACCCTCAGTCCTGGGAAGAGAATTAAGTTATCCTTCCAGAAATTTGAGCACATGATTCTGGGTAATCACTTATTAATCAATCAATGGTATGTGTTGAGCTCTTACTGTGTGCAGAGCACTGTACTGAATAGTTGGGAAAAGCAAAGCTCTTTCAGTGATTCAACTATAGACTCATCCGTTTGACTAGTGTAGTGTCTACTTTTTTGTTTTCAAGTGATGAACTGACAGGTATTTATCACTCTAGAGCTATAAAAATGAAATATGGAAGAAAGGTTGTGTGTTTTATGTGTTTTAGGAGAATAGGGAAGGGAGAAGTGGCTAAATTAGGTTTCTGATAAATGAACATTGGAAGTAGTAAGCTCCTAGAGGACAGGAACCTAATTTTCTACTTTTATTACCTTTTCATACTTGTAGTACAGTGGTTGGGACGCAGTAGGGGCTCAGTCTTTTCAATAATATTCAGCAAGTGCTTACAATGTGCAGAGCACTGAACTCAGTACTTGGGTGAGTACAATGCAACAGAGCTGGCAGACACATTTCCCTTCCCACAACAAGATTACAGTCTAAAGGGGGAGACAGACATCAATATGACTAAATTATCTATAATATATAATTTAAAGATATGATAGATACTGATGGTAAATAGGAAGAGGAATGAATGTAGAAGTTATTTTTTCTGGGGAAAGTGAATATTTTACAAGCTGTTTTTTGGTTCAATTGTCCAACTCAGAATCCACAAAGCTAGGGAAAAAAATAAACCTAATGATAAGGAAGCAGACTTCAGGAAAAGGAATTTTATTCTTTTAGAAAGCTGCATTCTTTATCAGTGAATTTAGGAAAGAAACAAACCTTGAAAAAATATGCTTAATGGAGAGTTTGGAAAGGAATCTTGTTAGGTTCCTTCATTTGAATCCCAGGCTTCATCGACCCCTCAAAGGGAAATCCATATTCTATATGACGTACACCTTGTTTGATAAGCAAATACTCAGAAATGTAAACCAGAATATACCTATCCATCAATCTGGGGAGTAGTCAAGTTTCAACACTTACTGGTATATACACACACAAATGCCATCATTTCATTGTGAGTGCCGTTACAAAAAGGAGGCAAAGCTTTTGGACAGAAGAAGGATGGAATGTGGATATAACAGGCAGTAGGAGTAAGTAATGAAACTATTATTACTTGAATGGCCACTTGTTGCAATGTGTTACAGACCCTTGGGAAGTTCAGGATAAAGAAGGGACACCTTCTCTGTCCACAAGGAGCTTCCACTAATGGGGGAAATAAACAGGAAAATATTTATAAAGTAGTCAAGATAAATAGCTGACTGTACAGTGGAAGAGCATCTATTCAAAAGTACTCACCAGGGGTACAAATCAGTGCATAATAATTAGAATGATGGTACTTGTTAAGCACGTACTATGTGCCAAGCACTTTTCTAAGTACTGAGGTAGATACACGGTTGTCAGATTGTCCCATGTGGGGCTCACAGTCTTAATTCCCATTTTACAGATGAGGTAACTGAGGCAAAGAGAAGTTAAGTGACTTGCCCAAAGTTGCACAGCTGACAAGTGGTGGAGTCTGGATTAGAACCCACAACCACTGACTCCCAAGCCCATGCTCTTTCCACTAAGCCACACTGCTTCATGGACATCTCTGGTGGGTTTGTAGAACAAGGTCCTGGAAGCTAGTTGGCGAAATGTTGTGGTAGGAGGTGGGATTTTAAGAGAACATTTATCACTGGGAGTGAGGTAGTCTGTTGGACTTGTGGAAAGAGGAGGTTCCAGGTAAGGGGAACAGCATGGGTAAGGGAGGAAGGTGGGATAGCTTAGAGCAAGGTGGAGTGACAAGATTGGCTTGAGAGTAGCAAAAAGTGCAAGCTAGGCCTAGCGGGTGAAGAGAGCAGCTTTTTAAGACTGCTTGAGTTGGATGAGAGCCTTCAAGTTGAGTGAGTGGAGCTTTTGTTAGTCTAGACGGACAAGGAAGTGTGTGGAGAGTTTGGAGGAGTGGAGATGTGTGCCAGGCAACACTCCAAGAAGATCATCAGTGCGGCAGTTGGTGATGTGGATATCAGAGTCAAATTTAGTCTTTTCTAATACACTCAACCCCATTTAGGGGGAGAAAAAAATGGCATCTCCCTCACATTTGGAGGCTCATGGAGACAACAGACCTCACTGTCTCCAGGGTATTTTTATGTACAAACATGGCTGAACTTCAAATACTTTAAAAATCTTCCCAAAAGATCTAAAGTTCCACCATCCATTCAATGCCCCAGGGATTTCAGTAATGAGACCCAAATATGATGTTTCTGCATTAGGGTGCAGAGCTGCTTGATTCCTGATAACAAGGATCTCATAGAGGAGGGGGAAAATAAAAGGGGATGATTTTTCTTCATTTAAAAAAAATCAGAAAATGAATCACCCAAGTGATCATATCTAATTTGAAAAGGATTCATCCTCCCTCTAGCTCACAAATCATTTCAAAGAATATCCTTCTTCCAACATCTCACCATAGCCCCCTGTCTTTCTGACTGTTCCCTATATGAAGTGGAAATGGTTAAAGACTTGTAAATGAAGAATGCATAGTCCTGACTCTGTGCCGTAGATGGGGCACAACCTAGTCTCTGATTCTGAATTTGGTGAATAGAGCATGCTAATTCTGCTATAAGCATTATCTTGCATGCAGTTATGTGTTTGTGTGCACATATCCAGCTTAAAATACTAAAACCTACAATAAAACAGTTGAATAATCTCGAGTATTATGCTTTTAAATTAAACTTTATTGAAATAAATGGGGAATGAACAATGCATTTTGCATTCTTCAGAAGCCTGTGTTCAATAAGTACTAAGTTTTGATCGATTGATACAGTGTCATATTTGACTAAAGAGGTGGGAAAGTTGGTACTGTTGCTTTGTGCTGGATAGAAGCAGAATGCACTATTGATTTTATATGTTGGATGGGCTGTCAGTGTACAGTGCATTGTTGATTTTGACTTTTATAGCCAACATGTTTCCTTTAATTGGATCATTTGTAAAAGAGAGGAGGGGACCTGTTCTCCTCTGACAGTGACTGATTACAATCATTTCATGTTTGTCAATATTTGATAAACCCACAGTTACCCAACAACATGGCTGAATACAGCATCTTTATGCATTTTCGCATTTCTCTCTTCAATTCACCCCTATCTTATCCCTCAGCTGGTTTTGAACAAGTTTCATTCATTCATTCATCCATTCATTCTGTCATTCAATCAGGCATTCACTCATTCATTTTTTTTCTCCATCTCAAAGAGCAGGTTAACCAAGGTTTATCTAGAGTTGACACAAAGAGGACTTTAAAGCCAAGTAGGGGATTAACTGGTGGTGGATTCTTTTCCTGTCCTCTATCTTTCACCCTTTCTGTCCATCCAGAATCTCTTGAGATTTACACTGTGTTGCCATCAAGTGCAGTGCATTGATTTTGCCTTCTCTTCTGCAGCTCTGAGGTCTTTAGCACACTGAATTGAGAACAATACGACCGTAACCCATCATTACCCTTAGACATTTTTTCCTCTTCGCTTCTTTCTCTGTCTTCCCGTTATTATTATTTGAAAAATCAGAGCTGCAGATTGCAAGTTTGCTACCCAGAGGGAACAGAGCTCAAAAAAGATTTCAGATGGGCACCTCCAGCCCGATTACAAATGACTCGAAGGGAAGACATGTTGGTATTTTAATTGTGTCTTTGATGCTCGCTTCACAGATGGTTGATAATTTCATCTTGATGTACTGAACAGTTCTATGTCTTATTTTTGAAAGGAGATGGATTTGCCAGTCAGTCCTTATCTTTGTTCTCTCCTGCTTAGTAAAGCAAAACCTTTTTTTTCCTTTTCATTTTCACCTATGATAATTAGGACTAGTCACATAAATATACAATCACTGGGCGTAACAGATACTAAACCCTTCAAGGCACATGGGATCTCAGACAGACAGCACATCACAGATTGCTCACTCCTGTTTCCATTCAAACTCTCTGATTGTCTTTAGAGCAAGTCTGTCATGAAGTTGTGGATGCAATCCCACCCCTCCTTGGGGAAATACTAATAACAATAAAAATTGTAGTATGGCCTAATGGAAAGAGCAAGGTCTCAGAGTCAGAGGACCTGGGTTCTAGTTCCAGCTCCACCACTTCTCTGCTGTGTGACCTTGGGCAAGTCATTCAACTTTTCTGTTTCTCAGTTATCTCATCTATAAAATGGGGATTAAAACTGTGAGTTCCATGTGGGACATGGACTGTGTCCAACCTTGTATATAACCCAGCACTGGTAAACAGTTATTGCTTAACAAATAGCACTGAAAACAACAAAAAAAGCACTGTGCTAAGTGCTAGGGTAGATTCAAGCCGTATGGTGTAGTGGATAGAGCACGGGTCTGGGAGTCAGAGGTTCTAATCCTGGCTCTCCCACTTGTCTGCTGTGTGTCCTTGGGCAAGTCACTTCATTTCCCAGTGGCTCAGTTACCTCACTTGTAAAATGGGGATTGAGACTGTGAGCTTCACATGGGACAAGGACTGTGTCCAGCCTGATTTGCTTGTATCCACCCCAGTACCTAGTACAGTGTTTGGCTCAGTATCTTCCTACTCCAGTCCGTATTTTACTCTGTTGCCCAGATCATTTTTCAAAAAAAAAAAAAGGTTCAGTCCATTTTTCCCCACTCCTTGAGAATGTAGATTTGTAACCCATCCAACCCCACATCACAGAGAAACTCCTTATGACAGGCTTTAAAGTACTAAGTCACTTTGCCCCCTCCTACCTTACCTTGCTTATTTCCTTCTACAACCCAGAATGCTCACTTCACTACTCTAATACTAAGCTACTCACTGTGCATCTATCTAGTCTATCTCACCATCGACACTTCACCGGCTGCATAGTGGAGGGCTGTCTTTCCATGTATTCAATGCAGAAGTAGGGGGCTGCTGATCCCCTGTATGTGTAATCGGTTGTATCTGAGAAAAATTTATACCTTCAGAAAATCCAGCTCTGAAGATGAGGTGTTGATATTCATAGACTGTAAGCTCATTGTGGGCAGGGAATGTGTCTGTTAATAGTTGTATTGTACTCCCTTAGTACAGTGCTCTTCACATAGAAAGCCCTCAATAAGTATTCATTCATTCATTCAATAGTATTTATTGAGCGCTTACTATGTGCAGAGCACTGTACTAAGTGCTTGGAATGATCAAGTCGGCAACAGATACAGTCCCTGCCTTTTGACGGGCTTACAGTCTAACTGGGGGAGACAGGCAGACAAGAACAATGGCAATAAATAGAGTCAAGGGGAAGAACATCTCATAAAAACAATGGCAACTAAATAGAATCAGGGTGATGTACATCTCATTAAACAAAATAAACAAAATAAATAGGGTGATAAAGATATATACAGTCGAGCGGACGAGTACAGTGCTGAGGGGGTGGGATGGGAGAGGGGGAGGAGGAGAGGGCAAAGGGGGAGAAGAGGGTTTAGCTGCGGAGAGGTGAAGGGGGGAGGTAGAGGGAGCAGAGGAAAAAAGGGGGGAGCTCAGTCTGGGAAGGCCTCTTGGAGGAGGTGAGTTTTAAGTAGGGATTTGAAGAGGGGAAGAGAATTAGATTGTCTGAGGTGAGGAGGGAGGGCATTCCAGGACTGCGGGAGGACGTGGCCCAGGGGTCGACGGCGGGATAGGCGAGACCGAGGGACGGTGAGGAGGTGGGCGGCAGAGTAGCGGAGCGTGCGGGGTGGGTGGTAGAAAGAGAGAAGGGAGGAGAGGTAGGAAGGGGCAAGGTGAAGGAGAGCCTTGAAGCCTAGAGTGAGGAGTTTTTGTTTGGAGTGGAGGTTGATAGGCAACCACTGGAGGTGTTAAAGAAGGGGAGTGACATGCCCAGATCGTTTCTGCAGGAAGATGAGCCGGGCAGTGGAGTGAAGAATAGACTGGAGCGGGGTGAGACAGGAGGAAGGGAGATCAGAGAGAAGGCTGACACAGTAGTCTAGCCGGGATATTACAAGAGCCTGTAGCAGTAAGGTAGCCAGCTTATGACTGGCTGCTTGAATAAGACATTGTCCGCAAGGAGCAGATGCAGTGGAGGTTGGACCACTCAATTAGTAGTATTTATTGAGCACTTACTGTGTGTAAGTCACTGTACTAGGTGCTAGAACTAGGTCTCCTAGGTATGGAGAAGCAGTGTGGTCCAGTGAAAAGAGCACAGGCCGGGGACTCTGAAAGACCTGGGTTCTAATCCCAGATCTTCCACTTGTTTGCTGTGTGATCTTGGACAAGTCACTTGACTTCTCTGTTTCTCAATTTCCTTAATTGGAAAATGGGGATTCAATACCTATTCTCCATCCTACTTAGACCGTGAGCCCTATGTGGGACAGGGACTGTGTCCAACCTGCTTGATCTGCACCTCTCCCTGAGTTTAGAATAGTGTTTGACATGTAGTAAGCACTTAATACCATAAAAAAAAAAAATCTAGTGAATCCGAAAATGTAAGTATAAAATACACAAAGCTCTTCTTTTCTAGATTGCATTTTTTTTGTCTTGGTTTGAATTATCCAGATAATTGCTGCAATCCCCAGTTTAATTATGTCAGTGTATATACAAAGAGAGCTTTCAAGTAATCTAGAGAGAAAAGAGTCCCTAGATGAGCATTAGATTTTCTTTTTAAGTGTCTTTGTTGTCATGGTAATGTCCACTCTCAATGATTAGTAAAAAAAAACACATACTGGGAAATGACAATAATATGTGTGATCAGAAATTTCCATTAAGACATCAAACACCTGGGATGGACCGAATTCTACCTTATGAGGGCTCAGTTAACAGCAAGAGGCCTTCTCAGGTAAGTGATCTTAGTAAAAAAAAGTTTGTTTATCAAATCAAAAGTAATTCATAGTGACTCCTGTTCCTTCTAGCTATCAATCTGTCCATCCATCTCCTATAGCACCCATCCTCAAAGCCTCAAGTAAATATCTTATTTATAAACAAAGATGCCAGTAGCTCCACTTATATAGCTATTTTCAGAATACTTGACAAAGAAACGGTCAGGTTGTCAGTCAATAGCAATTATTGGACGCTCTGTACATGCAAAATCCACTACTAAGCACAGAGGGGATTACAGCGGAGGAACAAGATAAACTTTTTGCCCTTGAGGAGGGAGAGGGAGAGAAAGAGAGAGAAACTGTTCTTTAATAGCCAAAGATAGGACCATTGTTGGTGAATTTTATACTCATGCATGCAGGCATGGTTGAGAAGTCTGATGAATGCCTGACACACAAAAACTTTTGTCAACCTGCCTCCTTTTGTAGTGAGTTCCCTGATTAATCCCCCCTTATTTTGAGTCTCTTTGCCCCTTCAGCCAACTCTAGCACATGTAAACTCACTTACGCCTTCCTTAGCTTTCATTAATCAACGATATTTACTGAGCAATTACTGTGAGCTGGCCGCTGTATTGAGACCCTGTGAGAGTATAATACAACTGAGTTGATAGCCATGATCCTTGTCTTCAAGGAGCTTCCAAACTCGTGTTTATACTCAGCTTGCTTATTTTGACCACTCTAGCTATCAGCCTTTTTGTTTGTCTCCCCCTGTAGACTCTTAGTTCTTGTGGAAGGGAATGTATCATTTTGTTATTCTAAACAAATGCCTAGTACAGTGAACCTCACCAAGTAGATTCTTAATAAATACTATTTCTGCCCATACTACTACTAAAACTATTGGTATAATTATTGGTACTATTACTATTTCTATCATTATTACTGTCCCTGGTAATAATAACTGTGGTATTTGTTCAGCGTTTCCTATGTGCCGAGCACTGTGGTAATAGTAATTGTATTTATTAGTCACTTACTGTGTGCAGAGCACCATACTAAGCACTGGGAAAGAATACACAGCAAGTTGGAATTAAGCAGCGTCCCTGTACCTAGGGGGATACTATTACTACTGATGCTGCTTTAGGTTTTCTTAGTTTCACAATCGCCTGAAAAGGACCCAGGTTGCATTTTGTGATTGCAAATCACCAGGGTGATGCATATCCTACCATTACTTATAGTCTACTGGGGAAATAAACACAGAGTCTCAGACATATCTAAATACACATGCAAAGTAAGAGAGCTAAAACAAGGATAACAGAAATATGTATGCACATTAATGAGGTATCTGTCAACCACTGAGATTCCCTTTAAGGTTTCCAAATCCACTGCCACTGGTGGTTTATTTTGGGTCATGGGCACGTCATGTTATCATCTCCCTTGATAGTAAATGTGAATATTCATAATCAGTTTCCTCTCTGCTAGATGGTGAAGGATTCTTAATGCTAGTGGATGGCCAATGGGCACCAATCTGATTTTTAATATAAAACATATGTATATTGGTGCACTAGCTTCTAAGGGCAAATTTCATTGTAGAGCAAGAGGTCCACATCCTTCCATCCATCTACTACCCTCCTCATAATCATATTCTCCTTTACCCAAAATTCTGAGTAGGCATGCCTCAGGGAGAGAGGGGAGTGGCTGAGAAATTTTTCTGGGGTTTAGGGAAGGGGGGGAGTTACAACAGTTAGAGACCACTGGAACAGGTCCTAAAGGTGCTATAGCCCCCTTCCCACATGGACACTGCTGCTGCCCAGAGGACTAGAGCAGTGGCTTGGTGTGTAGTCCATCCCTATCTATATCTATCTATTTATCTATATATATATATCTCTATATATAACCTATATATCTTTATATATCTATCTATATATATCAGAACAGCCATTCCAACAGTTTTTGTTTTACCCCAAGCAAGTTCCAGCCCATACTCTTTCTTTTCACTTCTGGCTTCCCCTTGATAATATGATGGATTGCTGAACCAGCTTTCAAGGAGATGCTCTTTCTGCATTTTCCTGAATCCTCCTAAAGATGCCTTCCCAGAGAACAGACAGTGACCAGTCTACACTTTCAGTCATTTGACAGTTGATTCACACATATCACATAAGCTTGAAAGGATTAGAAATTAATAGAGCAAAAGCATATGGTGTTCTATCCTCTTCCCGATCATAATATTCTATATTATGTTCTATATAATATATAGAATATAGAACATAATATAGAATATAGAACATATTCTAGCAGTGGTATTACTCTCACACCTTCATTTCCTGTGGTTCTCCAGTCAAAACCTCCATAGCTTAGCTTCTTCTACCTCTTGCAAAAACACTAGTCCTTGTCCATGTCATTTATCTTGCACCTCCATTCCACTTTGTCAATTTTAAATCAAAATCATGGTCACATCCTCCAGAAAGTCCTCACTGATTAACTGTATCAGGCTCCTACACATCATGGCAACTAGCAACCCTCCTCCCGCATCCATTTTTTCTTCCTTGATTTGTATTGACCTCATCTGTATCACCTGTCTGTATTGTCTTCCCACTCAGCTTCTTGTGAGACTGTGTTCCCATTCTTTAGCATGACTCACAAGTCCCTCATACCATGCACCTTACAGATTCGCTGATGTTTGTTGATGGACTTGCTATTTATGACTGAGGGTGACTTTTTTGCAGTACTACTCTGACATATTGGATACCTTGAAATAGTAGAATTTTCAATATTTTATAATGCTTATAAGAACTCATATTCCTTTCATCCTCCCCTTCCCTCATCTTTTATCCCTCCTTCTCCCCCATTTTCCCCTCCTCCTCCTTATCCTCTTTCTATTTCTTCACTAAAGAGATATTCACTCATTTGAACAGCAGGAATGACAAAGAAGGAAGTCAACTGAGTTTTGTGGTACTTTAGGGCAAACTTACAAATGGGCTGACAATGACATTAGGGTTTGTTCTTTTTTTAAGATAGCAGGTATTAAAAATATTTGGATATGACAGATGAAATACTGGCTACTAAAATCTTAATTAGATCTAAGGTGGCTGCATCTGGCAGATAGGTGAAAAAACACCTAAGCTTTACCATAGGTATTCTATTTTTCTGGCATTTCTTAATCCACTACATTCCATTACCCTTCATTCCCTTACCACCTCTATTTGTTTTCCTTTCTTGGAAGAATCTGTGGTTTGGATTAAGCTGATGAAAAGTGATAGACAAGATTGTACTATGCACTTGATTAAAATAGTTTTTTTTTAATGTAAACATTTTGCCTAGCTTAAAATGGTTGCTTTTTGTAACGTAAAAAAGGAAACCATTTCCTCCAGGGAATAAGAAAAGAATATTTCCTCTTCAAAGTGTAGGTGATGTTGAGAGCCTAATTGCTGCAGAATAATTCACTAAACCCCTAGTGGCTCAAAAAATGATTGCAGTTCACAAAACTTTCAAGGGGGAACTCAGGTTTTGTTTTTGTTCTCAGGTTTTGTTTATGTTTTCAAGATATTTATTAAGCACTTTCTCTGTGCCAGGCACTGAACTAAGCACTGGCATAGATACAAGCTAATCACTCCAAATGGGGCTCACAGTCTTAATCCCCATTTTACAGAGGAGGTAACTGAGGTACAGAGAAGTGAAGTAACTTACCCCGTCGCCCTTCTTACTCCAAGGCTTACTTGGAGTAAGTACTTCTTACTTCTAAGAAGTACTTACTTCTTACTTCTTACTCTGTCCACATGGCCACACTGCTTCCCTGCTGATTGAGGGATTAAACTCAAACCAGTGGAATGCCAATTACACTGGGCCAGTTATCCAAACTGCTCAGGCCAAGCCAAACATCTGAATAACTGAACAGGACTGGGCTTCAAAGTCTGACTGAGAAAGCCAAATCAAATTGTATGTGCCAAATTTTTGAATATCAGGATTACTAAGGCTCTCATTTGTTCTATTGGCTTCTTACTGTTAGTTATAACTCTGGTTCAAGTTTTGGGTGGGGAGGAGTCAAAACTTTTAGCTAAAATTAATTTGTGTCTGTGGTTGAACTCACAGTTAATTTTTTTCTTCTTTTTTTAACGGTATTGTTAAGTGTTTACTGAGTGTCAAGCACTGTTCGAAGTACAGGGATACATACAAATCAAGGAGACACATTCCCTTTCTCACATGGAGCTCACAGTCTATGTAGGAGGGAGAATGGGTATTGAACCCTTATTTTCCAGTTGAGGAAAATGAGGCTTGGGAAAATGAAGTAACATGCCCATGGTCATAAAGCAGATAATTGGTAGAGCCAAGTTTGGAACCCAGGTACTCAGCCTCCCAGGCCCGTGCTCTTTCCACTAGGCCAGGCTATTTCATTGATTCCTGGGGACTAATGGACTAGAACACCTTCCCTTCCTTCAGTAGCTGAAGAGTTGACTGAATTTTCCTCCTTCCTTTCTTAGGTGCTAGATGGTCTGGAATCAATCAATATGTTTTTGAGCACTTACTGAGTGTGGAGCACTGTTCTAAGCACTTGGGAGATGCAATACACTAGAGTTGGCAGACACTTTCCCTGCTCACATGGAGCTTTCAGTCTGAAAGGGAAGAGTTTTCTTATTTGCAAGACATATTAGCCTGCAGGTTGGAGCTGGGGCTATACAGCCTGCCAGTCTGGGAAATGCCTTTGATGGGGTTCTTGGCACCCACCCACAAGTACTGGGGGAAATCTGTATTACCATATCAGTCAATCAGTGATATTTATTGAGTGCTTACTGTGTGCAAGCACTGTAGGAAGAGTACATTGCAACAGAGTTCGTAGACATGTTGGTAGTCACGTTCCCTGCCCACAACGAGCTTACAGTCTTGATCTCATTCAACTACTCTAGGCAGTAGTGGAAGCCTTCCCTGATGAAGCCCTTGTTTCCTCTTATCCCACTCCATTCTACGTCACCATGGCATTTGGACTTTCCCCGTCCTCAGTCCCACAAAACTTTCATGCACATCCATAATTATTAATTTATATTATCTGTCTTCCCCTCTAGACAGCAAGCTTATTGCGAGCAGGGAATGGGTCTACCAACTCTGTTATATTGTACTTTCCTAAGCATTTACTACAGTGCTCAGCACACAGGAAATGCATTAATAGGATTATTTTCGATCCCAAAAGAAACTGATTTTACAGAATGTCAGCAAAAACTTTTCTAATTCCAAAGAATCAGCTAGGCCAAAGTGATTTTTTAAATACATCTATCATATGGGGTTATTTATATGGCAGTAGATACTTTACCATTGGGGGATTTAAAAAAATTTCTAAAATTTGATTTGTTTCTTTATTTACCCCTAATAGCCAAAAGGCAGCTTTTTTAGTGGGAGCAGTATTTCCATTTTGTTTTCCCTCAAAATGTATTATGACTCACGAAATGTCACACTTTCATGTGAAAGTGGGAAGAGAAGCATTTCCCTCAGTATTGCTGTCAGGATATTCTCACATGAGAGGTTACTCTGGTCTCCACTGGATATTCACATGACATTTATGTGAAGGATTTTCTGTGTGAACTAGAGATGGAGACTTCTAAGATGATTACACTTTCCATTCTCAGCAGGGAAATGCATTTAGCAGGGTAGGAGGAGAGGAGAAAGGTTACCCTCCCCCCAAATTTCCTTCCCTTTGATTTTCTTTATATCCCAACCTTAAATATGCCTGGTGTGTTACACTGCCTTGCCTGCCTGAAAGTAGCTCAGAAATGTCCTTTCTGGGAGGAAGTTCAGAGGAGGAGAGGGACTCCATGACAGCATTCTCTCTTGCCGTTACCGGTAGGTTTTGCTTAGAGATAAGCCAAGTTAGTCATGAACAGAATCTAATCAACAGGTCCCAGCAAGCACCTAGGGTTCTTAGTGGTCCACTCTCAGTCTGAACATGGAGAGTGACATCCTCCTAGATATCTATTCGGCCCTTCTCCAGACCGATACTTTCAAAGGTTCCTCAGTCCGTTTTCAAAAAAACAATTTCATCCCATTCCTCTCTCAAGTTCTGATTCTCCTTCAAACCATGCATTCTTGGGAATGAGCAGAAATGCCCATTTCTGGGAGACACCATCCAACTACCTGATTTTGGAGTACTAAATCTAGGATTGGTTTCGTGCCCATGGTGTCTGAAAGATGCAAGCTGAGAATCAGTCAATTAACTAGTGGTATTAATTGAGCACTTACTGTGTCTAGAGCATTGTTCTAAGCGTATGGCAATGTACAATACAGTAGAATTGGTAGACGTGATCCTTGCCCACAAAGAGCTTACAGTCTAGAGGGGAAGGTAAACTTTAAAACAAATTAGGGATGGAAGAAATAATAGCATATAAGGATATTTACATAAATACCATGGGACTGGGGCAAATCTCAAACCCCTGAAGGAACAAGAAGTCTGCAAAATAAAGAAGTAGTCAAGTGCAAGATTCCATAAATTCAAGATAGTACAGTATCCTATCCTGGCTGCAATAATTATGACTGCCCTCTCTTCTGCCATCTGAAGGACACATTGATAAACCCTGCTAGAAGGCAGGGGAGATAAGATGGAGGCGCAGAAGGGGAGGGTGCTGTTAGAGAGAGGAGGGAGTTTAGGCTTAGATGGATTGTGCCAATCTCTCCTTTTAGTTTTTTTCATTCTTCCTGTTATTTTCTACCCTCACCTCCTACTCACTCCTCTTTAGCATCTTCTCCCCCAGTTGGCCATTAGAACAAGTATTTCTTTATTCCAAATAATAAGGCTCTTTCTTCAGAACTCCTGGAGGAAAGGTGCAGTGGGAATTCTGACAGAGTAATTAAATACATACTTAGATAAAAACTCACAAACAGACCTATAAATAGTCCAATTTAGTCTTCCTAGTTAGCTGGATCCCCTAACTAGCAGAATCTCCCTATTTCTCTTGCCTTGACCAAAAGCCAATATCTATACCTCTCGAAAAAGGGACAGTAGAAAGGACAGGTCTACCCTCACTAGCTAGTTTGGCATATAGTCAGGAGGACAACTTTTAATGTATGGCACTTGGGAAAATGAGTTGCTCCTGAAAAAGGAATTTGGTGCTTGTTTTCCAGCCTGAACATTGAGAAATTAAGTGACTTTCCCTACCTTTTTTTTTTTAAAGCATTGTTCTATGTGCTGAGGTAGATACAAAGTCATCAGGTTGGACAGTCCATGTCCCACGTGGGACTCACAGTCTTAATCTCCATTTTACAGATGAGGTAACTGAGACATAGAGAAGTGACGTGATATACACAAGGCCACACAGCAGACTAGTGGGAATGTACATCTGACTGCAAGGCCCATGCTCTATTCACTAGGCTCTGCTGCTTCTCATTGAGAAAACTCTACCAAAACTCTCTGTCAGGGCCCTTAAAAGCATAAAGCCAGTCTGGGTCATCCTGGAATTTTATTCAGAAAATGATTGGGAATGTAAAGTCAAAAGGAGCACAATGACAAGATAAAAATACTGAATTTAGAGTAATTTTATTGTATTCCCCCAAATGCTTAGTATAATGCTCTGCACACAGTAAGCACTCAAGAAATACTGACTATTGCCAAAATTGTAATAGCTCCTAATTTCATTAATATTGAATTAATATTACACTTATGTATTTTTCTATGTAAATTTAATTTTTTAAAAAAAGCATAATTGCCAGGCAAGAAGCCCATCCAGAGATAATTTAGGTTATTCTCCTGTGTCCAGGCCATAATGCAAAAAGCCAACTCAGACAAATGGGGCGCTAACCCACTCTCTAAGATCTTAAGAGTTAGATACAGTCACATCCTCCCTCTCTAGTCTATTTAACATTCCTCACAGATGGAAAGGCTTTTTTTCATGTTTAACTTAAATTTCTCCTGCTGTTGTCCATCTCTCCAGCTTCCTGATTCTTTCACCCAGCTTCAACCTGTTTTACTTTTTTCTGCTTGGCTATTTGTTATTATCCATATTTGTGTTCATTATTCATAACTACTTTCACACTTTTGACCAAGTTGATATTTGTAAGCTCCCCTCTTGACTGTGGACAGGGTGCATGTCTATCAGCTCTGTTGTATTGTACTCACCCAAGTGTTTAGTGCAGTGCTCTGCACACAATAAACACTCAAAGTACCATTGTTTGAATGATTGATTTCCAGTAAGTTGAAAGCTCATTAAGAGCAGAGATTACATTTCATATTCCTTCAGTAATCTCTAAACATCAAGTGTAGTGCTGCTTGGCACAGTTGAGACTCAAACACAGGTAGAGTTTGGGGGTTAGTGAAGATAATGATGGAGGTGATGATGATGATAATTATCTTGATGATTAGAGCTCTTTGAGGGCAGAAAATTCTCTTGCACATACACCAAGCATCTAGTATTGTGATTTTTTTCCAGTCATATTAATTGAACAGTTACTGTGTGCAGGGCACTGTACTAAGTGGTTAGGAGAGTACAATATAACTATATCCGACACATTCCCTACCTCATTCATCCCTAACTATCCAGAATGTCCCAGTGAACCTGATGTACCTCCATGAGGTCTTGTGCTGGGAGACTCAAGCTCAATGCATTTAGGGGGTTTCCAAGTCATGAAGAATATCCATGCCACTTGGATCATCCACCTAAGCCCTCTCAGTCTATTGCTTTGAGTTGGTTCTGAACCTGTTTTAAGAAGAACAGGGAACTTAGCACAGTACTTGAATGAAGGAAGGGAGGAGAGAAGGGAGAGGGAAAGTAGGTAGGGCAGAAGGAATGAAGGACGAAGGGAGGGAGGGAGGAAGGAATGGAGGAAGGATCCTCAGAAAAGAGATGACAAATTCAAATAAAGGGTTCTGATGTACAGGGAAATGCTTCCTGAGATAATATGAAAGAAATACAGGAATAGACCAGAGTGGACTCCTGGATACATTATAATATAAACACTTTGAGGGCAGTAACTATATACTTGGCTTCTAGTGAACTCTTCTAATTATTATTATTATTTTTATTATTAAAGTGCTCTACCCACAATAGGTGCTCAATAAATGCTACTGATTGATTGAATGTCCCATGGATGTATTTGAGGTAGAGTCGAGAAGCAAGGTGGCTCATTTGAAAGAGCACGGACTTTGGAGTCAGAGGTCATGGGTTCTAATCCTAACTTGTCAGCGGTGTGACTTTGGGCAAGTCACTTAACTTCTCTGTGCCTCATTTGCCTCATCTGTAAAATGGGGACTAAGACTGGGAGCCCCATGTGGGACAACCTGATTACCTTGTATAATAATAGTTATAATAGCATTTGTTAAGTACTTACTATGTGCCAAGCACTGTTCTCCCCTGCAGTGCTTAGAACAGTGCCTGGCACATAGTAAGCACTTAACAAATACCATCATTATTATTTTCTAAGAATGTGGGGTGAAGTAGCCTGAACTCAAAGCATGCTTGTCTTTCTGCAGCCCCGACTCATGATGTGTTTGATGAACAGAGTCAGGTTGAAATAAATCTGAATACAAATCAGAGTTGTTCCTTACTTTCAGCTGAGAAAAGTCTTAACACGACACCACCATGATACTGATGAACAAGTAGATTGCCTAGTGAAAAGAGCATGGGCCTGGAGTCAGAAGATCACGGTTCTAATCCCAGCCTGCCACTTGTCTTGTGTGATTTGGGCAAGTCACTTCACTCCTCTATGCTTTAGTTACCTCATCTGTAAAATGGAGATTAAATCCTACTTCTGCTTAGATAGCATGTGAACCACATGTGGGACAGGGCCTGAGTCCGACCTGATTACTTTGTATCTACCACAGTGGTAGGCACATAGGAAGCACTTAAGTACTATAATAGTTATTATTACTCTTAGAAATTCACTTCTTCCATAATCTCCATCCCAAATTGTCTCAGACACAAGTCCACTGTGTTGAAAAAAGTCCCAAGGTTGGGAAAAATTCCACACCTTGAGTGATTTTTTTTTCCTCCCCTCATTTCTTCTGTTTTCTGAGCTCACATTTTCTATCTTTGCTTCTACAAGAGAACAATAAACTAGCATTTCCACTGCCCAAAGGCCTCAAGGATGTCTGCACAATATTAATTCAAAGATTAAAAAAAAAAAAAAATCCCCCAGCTGGTACCAGACTCCCTGTGACAATCCCTCCAAAGCTCTAGTGAAACATGTCTATGCTCAGCTAGCTGGGCCAAGCTGAAAGACTTTTGGTGATATTCTCTGCTGTCCAGCTGCTTTCCTGAGAGCTGGAATGCTACTCTCCAGGGCTCTGGCATTGAGCCTGCCATTGTGAGCCACTAGTCCTGGGCAAGGGATGGTTTCCTACTTGCTGGGTTTGTTATGCATGAAGGGAATAAGCAGGAAACTGTGAAGGACTGGATCACAGCTGTTGTTGGCTGAGAGCCATGTTTCATTTGCATCGTAGGTGAGTGTAATGTTTCTGAAGCTATGGAAGGAAAGACCAGGAGAGTTGATGAGGAGAAAGGAAATTGAGGAAGAAACAGACAGCCAGCTTTTATTGAGATCCTAGTAAGGGAAACAAAACAGGCCAACATCCGATCAATATAATCAATAGCAATGTCTCCATATAGATGCAGCAATTATAAGAATGAGTTGAGAAGGAGGTGAAGGTTACAAAATAGGCTGGCAGTAGGAAACTAGAAGGGAGCCATCAGAGAAAGCTTCCTGGTGGAGATGGCCCTTGAGTTAAATAAGATTAATAACAACTATCACAATAATGTCACTTGTTAAGCACTTAGTATGTGACAAGTGCTGTATTATACACTGGGTGTAGATCAAGGCTCTACATCACCTTGCCCCTTCCTACCTCTCCTCCCTTCTTTCTACTGCCCACCCCGCACGCTCCGCTCCTCTGCCGCCCACCTCCTCACCATCCCTCAGTCTCGCCTATCCCGCCGTTGACCCCTGGGCCACGTCCTCCCGCGGTCCTGGAATGCCCTCCCTCCTCACCTCCGCCTAACTAATTCTCTTCCCCTCTTCAAAACCCTACTTAAAACTCACCTCCTCCAAAAGGCCTTCCCAGACTGAGCTCCCCTTCTCCCTCGACCGCCCCCCCCTTCACGTCTCCGCAGCTTAACCCTCTTTTCCCCCCCATTTCCCTCTGCTCCTCCCCCTCTACCTTCCCATCCCCTCAGCACTGTACTCGTCTGCTCAACTGTATATATTTACATTACCCTATTTATTTTGTTAATGAAATGTACATCGCCTTGATTCTATTTAGTTGCCATTGTTTTTACGAGATGTTCTTCCCCTTGACTCTATTTATTGCCATTGTTCTTGTCTGCCTGTCTCCCCCGATTAGACTGTAAGCCCGTCAAACGGCAGGGACTGTCTCTATCTGTTGCCGACTTGTTTATTCCAAGTGCTTAGTACAGTGCTCTGCACATAGTAAGCGCTCAATAAATACTATTGAATGAATGAATGAATACAAGATTATTAGCTCAGACAGTCTCCATCCCTCTAGACTGTAAACTGGTTGGGGGCAGGGAATGTGTCTTTTTATGATGTATTGTAGTGAAGCAGCTTGGCTTAGTGGAAAGAACATGGGTTTGGGAATCAGAGGTCATGGGTTCTAATCCCAATTCTGTCACCTGTGTGACTTTGGGCAATTCACTTCACTCCTATGTGTCAGATTACCTCATCTGTAAAATAGGGATTAAGAATGTGAGCCCCATGTAGGACATCCTGATTACCTTGTATCTATACCAGCGTTTAGAAGACATATTTAGACAGATACATGGTTTATGGTACCTTTTATCTCTTCTGATTTTTATAATTTCTTTCAGATGAAGACATCTTCTGAAATGTCCTTTGTAAACAGACTCACAAAATAGATAAGTAGTACAGCCTTATGCCACACAATACATTCTTGTATCTTGCTCCTTTTACTTGGCAAGATTTTTAACCTCTTTAGGTAATGCTAAGTTACCCATGTGATGTCTCTGGAAACTAGTTTCTTTTTCTCCTCCTCGGGAGTTACATTGATTTCTATGTGTTTGCTCTCCCTTTCAGTAGGACATTTCCTGAGGGTAGGAACACTTCTAATTTACTCCAAGGTACTTCCCAAACCCTGAAATAAACTGGCTGTGTAGAATAGTAATAAGTGCTCCATTACCAATTGATTGCCTGATTTCAATACTGATTTTGCCTTGATATTCCCACTAAATTACATAACTTACCCAAAACTACACTGCCACTATGGGCTGCAAGGAACCCTGAATTCTTCCCTGATTCCTGAACCTTGAAATCTGAATCCTGAACCCAGAGGGAGAGAAAGGGCTAGGCTTGATCAGACCCATCTTTCCAACTGACTTTCTGCCTTGCAATGGTCAAGACCGAGTCAGCCTCCCAGCCCACAAAGGAAGCAGAGGCAGCCACAGTTATAACAAATCCCTAATAGCTGAGAGATTCTATGTCTCTCATCCTCAAATGGATTTTCCAATTCTGGACTCTTTAATTGACTATCTGACCAAAGTTATAATCTCTAAGATCTGGAGAATCTCACCATTGAGACAGAAAAAATGGATTAAATGTTTAGAATAAATGCTTTGGGATTTCAAGAATAACATCCAACAACGTGAGCCAATTCCAATGGAGTTTTTTCAGGTTCTCCTCTCTTTTGGTCTGATATTTCCTGGAATCATTCATGTTGCAGGGAAAGTTTCCAAAGTATACTGGATGAAAGACTTTGAGGAATTGATGAAGGGGACAAAAGACATTAGTTTGGCTAGCAGAGGAGCACACAAGAGAGCACAATGAGACTGAGAAAATCCACTCAACCTTCACTGTGCTTCATATCTGAGAGACTGCCACTCTCCCTACTTTCAAAGTTCTTTTAAAATTACATCTCCTCCAAGAGGCCTTCCCTGATTAAGCCCTGCCATCTTCATCACTTCGGCACTTGGCTGTGAATCTCATACACTTCGATTCTCACCCAGGCTCCACAGCCCTTATATACCTATCCTTATATTCTCCCTTTTCCCCGTCTGTAATTTATTATAATATTTGTCTGTTTCCCTGTTCAGACAGCAAGCTCCTTGTGGGCAGGTATCTTATCTACCAACTCTACTGTATTATCTTGAGTGCTTAGTAGAGTGCTCTGCACTCAGAAAACACTTAATATCATTGATTTTGCTACCTCTAGTGGAGTGTCTAATTCTTTGAATTTATTTATAGTTAGCCCTCACCAGAGCAGCCTTTGTTGAACCATTCCACACCTTATAAAGTGGGAGAGGGAGCCCTTTTATGCTGTAAAAGTAATCTAATAAAATATAATATGAAATATCCCATTTCTCTTTCATGCCCGTTTCCAAGGATAATTCTAAATCCTTCTTTAGGATTCTTCATTATCATCACTAAGGTCATTCCCTTGCCAGTTGAAATAATCCTTACCAAAAGAATCTCTTTACTGTGTCAGGTCTCCTGGCACTGTGCTCTCATCTTGCACCCATCACTTGCTTGGATACCACAACTAGTAGTTACCCACATTTTTGAGAAGAGGAAAAGCTAGAGAAGAACTGGTCTGGATGTCCTTGATTAGGAATCCTGGCAGGAATAAAGCAGGGAGGTTGAGGAGCTGTAGCTTCTTTATAAATCAGCCCCTTCTGGTTCATCCTGGATGAGACTTCAGTCACCTTCATTTGAGGGCTGGCCAAGCCGAAGCAAGCAACTTGGAGAACAATCATCCTGTAAATGTTCTCAACCCAATAAAATCCTGTCCACATAGAATATTTTTTGGTTGCCCCTCCACCTTTTCCAATGATGTGAATCATTTACCTTTCAGAGTCACTGAGTCTACTGCCCTAGATGAAGTAGGTGGGAGAGCTATTATATCCCTCATTGCCCTCTCCTGCTTTGTATAAAAAGGGACAGAGAAGGGGAAATAGCAATCAAGCAATCCTAATTATTGAACATTTATTGTATGCAAAGCATGGCACTAAGATTTAAGCGGAGTACAAAAGAGACAAGAGACACAATCCCTGCTCTCAGTTTGCTTAGACTATGAAGAAGGTGGAGGGCACAGAGTAATTCCAGGGGAAAAAAAAAAAGAGAGAAAGGAAAGATATATAGGTGAATCAATACTTATGTTGCTATACACCCACATGCTCTACAAGTGGCTGTGAGTGGCTAAGTGCTGAGAGTATGGGAGAGTAAGAACTAGGAAGATGATAATCCAGGAATGCTTCCTAGAGGAGGAAGGTTTTGGGGGGAGCTTTTTAGATGGAGAGAGTTGTGGTTTGGCAGATTTGAATGGAAAGGGTGTTTCAGAAAAGGGGAGGGACATGAGAGAGGGACTGGAGTTGAGAATGGGGGCAGTGAAATGGGTCCCATGAGAGGCAATTAAAGAGCAGGTAGGGAGTAGAGGATAATGAGGACAGAAATAAGAGAGTACTAGCTGCTGGAGATTCTAGAAGTCAATGGTTTTACTAAGTGTAGTGTAGTTGGTAGAGTCCTGTAAGATAGGAGAAATGTGACAGGATGTTGCTTTGGGAAAATAATTTGGACTGCAGAATGTGTTGTAGACTGAAGAGGGGTTGGGTTGAAGGCAGGGAGACAAATGAGGAGGAGGTTACAGCTGTCAGTTGGATTTCATGACCCCATTCCTGCTCATTTTATCAAAGCAATTTCCCTCTCTTCTTACCTCCCTGACCACCATCTTCAACCACTCACTTTTCAATGGTTCCTTCTCCCACTGATTTCAAGCATGCACCTGAATCCCCTATCCTAAGGTTCAAAAAAAGTAAAATAAAATAAAAAAAGCTTTTCTTGAGCCCATGACAGCTCCAGTTAACCACTCAATCTCCCTCCTAGGATTCCTGTCCAAAATTATTGTTATAAACATCTACTGCCTTCACTTCCTGTCCTCCAACTTTCTCCACAGCATCCTGCAATTTGGCTGCTGCAATCACTGACCCCTTGCCAACATTCTCCCTCAGGCCTGGAACCCTTACCCCCTTCATATCAAATAGGCAACTACTCTCCCCACTTTCAAAACCCTTCTAAAATTACATTTCCTCCAAGATGTCTTCTCAGACTAAGCCTCTCACTTCTCCCACCCAACTGTCCTCCCCTTATTGTCAACTATGAACTGGGCTATGTTCCCCTTGGACACTTTGATACTCATCCTAGCTCCACAGTACTTCTGTAAATATTGTTATCCTTTATTTCCCCTATCCCTAATCTACTTTAAGGTCTGTCTTCTTCTATAGGCTGTAAACTCTTTGTGGGTCAGGATAATGTGAACCAACTCTGTTATATTGTGCTTTCCCAAGACAGTACAGTGGTCTGCTCCCAGTAAATGCTCAATAAATACCATCGATTGATTGATTGACCCCAAAATAGGAAACCATTCTGCTGGAGAGGATTTTAGAGGTTGTTCAAGTGACATTGCTTCAGCTAGCAAAAAGAGGACTTAAAAATAATTTTAAAATAATCAGATGTCATTTTTTTCCAAACACCAAAATACCACCTCCCCTCCTCCCCTCTCCTGCAAAACGAAAGCACTCTGCTAGCTCTGGGTCTCACCTGCGGCTCTCCATAAAGTAGGAAAAAAGCAGAATAAAAGAACGGTAAGAGACTTCAGTTTCATTATTTGCCCTAGAGTTCTCTCCCGCAAAAAGGAGAGAAAAGAAAGAAATTAGATGCAGAGTACTTTAAAGAAATCTGAAATATTGTACCTCAAGTGTAACCCTTCAGGATGTTTACTTTAAGGGAGGGAATAAATATTTTTCTCCATGTGAAAATAAATCAGGAGTCAAATCCCGGCTCACAAGCAAGGGCAAGACAATGCAGGAGGATTCAGGCATTCTGTTGCCTGAATAGCACAAGAACTGTGATCTAATGTTTCCTACGAAACCATAAAAAGACAAAAATCAGACACTCGGTTGAACCTTCACATACTTTGAGCATGCTTAATTCAACTCATGCCACCTCCCAGATTATCCAGGAAGATTTAAAATCTAGTTTGTGTTTAATGCATTTACACAAAACAGAGAGGTTGTAATCACTTTAGATTCTTGTCTATTTACAACATTTTGTGAATGAGGGAGAGGATGGTACCTGAGGCCTGACAAAATTCCATGCAAACAATTTGATCATACTCTTGACAGTGAATAAATATGACTCTTTCAGAGGACCCGTTTATTACAACAGAAAGGGATGGAATTTTTGTCAAACACTGCTACATGTCCATATTACATTCTCAAACAACAAAGCCTTCTAGTCAACCTAGGTATATTCCCCTGGTTAGGGGCAGGAAGCCTTTCTGCTAAGTCTGTTGTATTGTACTTTACCAAGAGCTAGGCTCAGTGCTCTGAGCATAATAAGCGGTCAGTAAATACTATCAATTGATTGAATGACATACCTGCACTGTTCTGCTCCTCATTTTGTCTGTAATCCACCTAAAGATTTTAACATGCTACCTACACAGACTACATACCCTCAACCCTGTTTTATGTCTCACACACATTCACACCTGCACATCCATTTACATAAAACTGCCTTTTCTAACTCACACTTTTAGATCATACTTCCACAATCTAACCACACCCTCACTCTGGCAGACAGTGATGCACAGCCACGCACATACATACACAATAACAGCCACACACCTACACAACAGAGTCACACAGGCAGCAAATATATTCTACCTTAGGGAATTTGGACCAAGAGAAGCCATTTATTTTCCATTTTTCCATTAATTTTAATTAGAGAATTCAAATGTATTATGCTAGCTTTAAAATTTCATGTCATGGTTACCTGCTGAGAGAGTCTTCCCAAACTACATTTCAAACAATTCCATTTCCAAGGTCTGTGCCTAATGATCTAGGAAGGAACTGGGACCCTATCTTTTACACAGCTAAATTATTAATGTCAATTTTTATCAACCCACCCCCTCTAGAAAGTGATAGATTTTTGAATATTCTGAATGTCTGAATGGGTTTTTTGGTCTATTTAGCAGGAAAGCCAACACAAGATAGAGGACTTGTATTGTTTTTAAGTTGTGTTTCAAGCAGTGACTAGGTACCTGTTATTTCTCTTCTCATATTTTTGTAGGTCTCAACTGTCATCAACTGGAAAATGTGCTGTTTACCTTCCCTTTGCTTTCCATGGGCACCCTGTCCTGTAACATGGGCTTTCATAATACAAACAGAAAATGCAAATGCATACATCCTCTTAATCACACAGACTAAGGGTCTAATTTGCATACTCTTCATAATTCAATTTAATTTTTTTTCAAGAGTTGTGAATGCTTCATGTTTGCTTTAATCAGAATGTTGACATTTACACTGAAGCCAATTCCTCTTTTTCTATTCCGTGTTTTGTTTAACCACGACAAGTGACAGCAAACTGGAGAGAACAGACTTTTTAAATTGGCTCTTTGCCCAGAATGCATCATTTCTCCTGTAGCTTTTTTTTCCTTATGCATTGCGAGAGGAAATGTGAAAACATACTCGGTGAACACAGCAGTGAGGTGTTAGTGCTTTTAGATAAAGATTTGTGTTGTATTTTAAAACTAGATTGCTGTACAGTTTCAAGCTATTAGCAGGAACCTATTACACCATCGCTTTGGGTCCTTGGAGAGATATGCTTAGTGTATTTCAGTAATTCAAGGCAAATAGAAAACCTACACGAGAAAATATTTAATGGCAAAAGCACCAACTGCTCAAGGCGGCGGGAAGAAATAAGCAAGCCTGGTGTCTATAGTTAACTCTTTCCTTTGATCCTCTATAGGTCTGATACTCACAGAGCTCCTGCCTGGCCTGATGTGGAATTCACAGGTGTTATCACTAACTGGCGAGTTTACAGAGCTCAGTTGCTGGGGAAAAAAGAAACCCACTCATGTGCTTTAGCTATAAGCCTGCAGAGGGAGACTGATTTTTCTTTCACACATTGATAGGGAGAGAGAGTTTCGTGGTCATGCAACTCAGGAGAGAATTAAAATAGACCAGTGTACAGGACACAGCTTTTGAAGTCAGAAATGACTTTGCATATTGGCAACATCATATACAAGGGAAAGAATGCCTAGCAAAATAGTCAGCAGAGTAGGACACGCCCACATCATCCCAACCAATCCATCCTGTGACCTGTGGCAATGACCTGCAGCTAGACAGTGGTCTAAGAGGTTATAGGGCCCATTAATCAGTCAGTCTGTGTTTCTCCACTGTTCAAGAGTTTCTAGTGGCTGCCCATCCACCTCTGCCATTAAACAAAAACTCCTTACCATAGGCTTTAAAGCACTCAATCACCTTGCCCCATGCTACCTTACCTCCCTGATTTCCTACTACAACCCAGCCCACACACTTCACTTCTCTAATACCAAACTGCTCACTTCACCTCAATCACATCTATCTTGTCACCAACATCTGAGCCACATCATGCCCCTGGCCTGGAATGTCTTCCCTCTTCATATCCCACAGACAATTTCATAGGAGTCTGTGCCTGTGAAAGAATATTATTCAAGAAGGAGCTGGTTAGGTTGGGAAGAGAAGCAGGAGAAAGAGGTAGTACAGCTGAAAACCTGAGAAAATGAAGCTGAGGTGAAATGATTTTGGAAAATATTTTCTGAAACATGCCAATTTCTCCTGAAAGATAGCTCCAGTCCTTTTTTTGTCTTTTCAACAGTTCTTGTTAAGTGCTTATTATGTACCAGGCATTCTACTAAGTGCTAGGATAGAGACAAGATAATCAGGCTGGATACAGCCCCTGTCCCCCAAGAGACTCAGTCTAAGTCCAGGAGAAGAGGATTTAATCCCCATTTTGTAGATGAGGTAACTGATGCACGGAGAAGTTAAGTGATTTACCCAAGGTCACATAGCAGGCAAGTGGAGATGGAAAAAGAACCCAGGTCCTCTGACTCCAAGACCCATGTTCTTTCTGCTAGGCTGTGCTAGAGTCCCTGTCTTCAGCTAGTGAAATAACTAAATTGCCTAGACCTAATGGGTTGATTCTCTGAGCCTCCACTTGTTTCCATGGTAGTTTACCCAAGGGCTGTATCACACTGATTTTGAAGAAAACTTTTTCTTCAATTAGTTGAAATCTACTGCCTCTTGTATCCATTCTTTGGTTAAGAAGTTCTCAAAAATACATACTACTGCCTCTGTATTCGCACCCACCAAGCTCCTGTCTTACCATGAAAGCATGCATTAATGTAGCTATTGCAAAACCCAGCTATTATTGGTTACTGGTGGTTGTGATTTCACACCTGACATAGGTTTTTGGTGCCTGGGTTAAAAATCATTCAGTTAATGGTATTTAACTAGCACTTCCTGGGTACAGAGCACTATACTAAGCCCTTGGGAGTGTGCAATACAGTCATATTTATTGGATGCTTACTGTGTACAGAACACTACACTAAGTGCTTGGGAGAGTACAACACAGCAATATAACTGACAGAATTGATAGATACATTCCCTGCCCACAAGAAGTTTACAGTCTAAAAGGGAAGACAGTCCTGAAAATGAATTATGGCTATGTATCTAAGTGCTGTGGGACTGAAGGTGGGGTGAAAAAAAAAATCAACTAGAGGGTACAGATCCAGTACATAGGTGATGCAGAAGGTACAGAGAGTAGGGCAAATGAGGGCTTAATAGGGAAAGATGTCTTGGAGAAGATCTGATTTTAGTAAGGCTTTGAAGGTGGGGAGAGTGGTGGTTTGTCATAAATGGAGTTTCAGGCAAGAGGGAGGATGTAGTCAAGGGGTTGGCAGCGAGATCGTGTCCCCTGTCCAGAAAGAGCTTATACTATAATTGAGGAGACAAACACACAAGTATTTACAACTAGAGTAGTCCAAATAAGTACACATATTTATGAATTCTATGGTAAGTGAGTTCAAGTGTTAAAGCAATTGATGAGTGGATTATACAATTCAGTGTTCAGTGAAATCAACTGGGGACAACTGCTTTGAGGAAGTGAATTTTGGGAGGGATTTAGATTTGGGAAGAACTTTTGTCTGCATAATGTGGTAGGAAAGGAATAGCGTAGTAGCAAAACAGCTTGAGAGAGTAGATGGAGGACAAAGAGTCAACAGAGAAGCAGCGTGGCTCACTGGAAAGAGCACGGGCTTTGGAGTCAGAGGTCATGGGTTCGAACCCCGGATCTGCCACTTGCCAGCTGTGTGACTTTGGGCAAGTCACTTAACTTCTCGGTGCCTCAGTTCCCTCATCTGTAAAATAGGGATTAAGACTGTGAGCCCCACGTGGGACAACCTGATTCTCCTGTGTCTACCCCAGCGCTTAGAACAGTGCTCGGCACATAGTAAGCGCTTAACAAATACCAACATTATTATTAAGAGTGGGATAGGCTTAAACCAATGGTTTGGGAGGAGAAAAAAAAAAATCAATGAGAGGAGGAACAGTGAGTGAAAAGAGTGAATGATTAAGTAAAGTACAATCAGATGGTGGAGAGCCTTGAAGTCAGTTTGGAGGATGTCTCATTTGATATGGAGAGACAGAGAACTTAAATGCTTCCACCCCTCTTCTGGAGCACTTGTGTACGCATCATTACTATACATGTGTTTATGCTCTAGGGCAGTCCCTGATCCTAGAACTGCTTTCCATGATGGTCTTCACCACAAGACTGGTCCAAAAGCTCATCTCTAGAGAAACAGCATGACCTAGTGGTTAGAACACAGGCCTGGGAGTCAGAAAGACCTGGTTAATCCCAGCTCTCCCTCGTCTGCTGTGTCACCTTGGGCAAGTCACTTCACTTCTGTGCCTCAGTTCCCACATCTGCAAAATGGTATTAAGACTGAGCCCACAGTGAGACAGGAACTGTGTCCAACCTAATTAGTATGTTCCCTAGGTTTTAGTACGGTGCCTGGCACATAGTAAGAGATTAACAAATATAATTATAATTATTATTAGGGAGGCAGTGTAGGAAGCCAAAAGAGATATGGGACAAGTGACGTTTCAGGAAGATGATCTGCACAGCAGCTGTTTATAGGACAGATTGAACAAGGGAGAGTCTGGGAGAAGATTGAGGAGATTGATGCAGAAACAGTCTAGCCAAGGCAAGAGTGGCACTAATGCCATGATGATGATAGGACTGGGGCAGATCCAGATTTTGTGCAGGGAAAAAAAAAAAAAGGTTACGATTTGACACTAGGTTGAATTTGGGAATAGAATGATAGTGGAGAGTCTAGGATGATGTGGAGGTTACAGATTTCTGGGAAGGGGGCATCCACATCTCCCCACTCCTCAAGAAACTCCCATTTTTTGTGGTTTTTTATGGCACTTTAAGTACTTACTATGTACCAAGCATTCTACTAAGCTCTGGGGTAGATATGTTGGACATATTCCCTGTCCCACTTGGGGCTCACAATCTAAATTGAAGGGAGAATTTAATCTCCATTTTACAGATGATGTATCTGAGGCACAGAGAAAAATGAATTGCCCAAGGTCATGCAGCAGGCAAGTGGCAGAGCTGGGATTCAACCAAGGTCCTCTCCCTCCCAGGCCCGGACCCTCTTCACTAGGCCACATTGTTGCCCACCCACCTCAACAAGAAACAAAAGACTCCTTACCATTGTCTTTAAAGCACTCAGATTGACCCCTCTTATTTTACCTCACTAATCTCTTACTACAGCCCACACACATTGCTCCTCTAGTGCCAGCGAGCTCATTATGCCCTATTTTACCACTGAGCCCTTCCCCACATTCTCTCTCTGGCCTGGAATTCCATCCTCCTCCATATACAAACAAACCGCTACTCTTCCCACATTCAAAGCCTTATTCACATCCCACCTCCCCAAACAGGGCTTAATGAGGGAAGACTTTCTTTTCTCCTATTTCTTCTCCCTTTTACTTCATATAGATGCATTTGGAGCTGTACCCTTTAGGCACCTGATATCCACTCCACCAGTCCTAAAGTACTTTTGTACACATCTAAGTCATATTATGAATTAGTTATATTAATATATAGTGCTCTACACATAGTAAGTGCTCAGTAAATACCATTGGTTGATTGACTGTTCATTCATTGAATCATTTATTGAACACTTACTGCATGTAGAGCACTATGCTAAGTGCTTGGGGGAGTACAATACAACAATAAAAGACATTCCTTGACTACAGTGAGTTTACAGCCTAGAAGATCTGTCTCCCCCTAGAGACTGTAAACTTGTTGTGAGTAGAAAACATGTCTACCAACTCTGTTGTACTATACTCTCCCAAGTGCTTAGTTCAGTGCTCTGCACACTTTAAGCATTGAATAAATCACTGATTGATCAATCAAGTGGCAGCATGCTTAACTGAGATAGGAAGGATAGTGGAAGGAGTGAATTTAGGGGAAAAATGTTGCAAGCTCCTCTCACCTCCCCAACCTCATACCAACCAGGACCTTTCTGGACTCCTGGAGCCTCAGTGACACATAATAAAAGTCAGGTCACACCTCTGATCACCAAGATTACTTAGTTTTATCAACATGCAAGAGAGTGACACATATATACACCCTCACTCACTCCACCACCCAAGGGCCCAATACCAGTCTGTAGTCCAAAAAGTCCATTTTGCCAATTCTACCTTCTGCTGCTTTCAAGTACTGTTATCCAGCTGCTTCAGTCTGCATCTCAGCATGCCTTTACTTCTAGTTTTTATATGTATATATATATTTTTTTAAAAAAAAAACCTTCCCCCACATATGCCCTGGGGCTGTCTCAAAGCAATGGCTTTTTATCTGGTTTAGGTGTGGCAGCTGTGGCTCTACATAGCAGTCACTGATTGGTCCAGGCCTGTTACTGAGTAGAACAAGGAGAGAAAGCCACACCTCCTTCTATGCTCTGCCAGACCCACAATCACCTGTCTCAGGTAGAATCCATCAGTGGCTTTACAAAGTCTGTTCCTTGCTGCTGTTTACAGGATCACAAACAGTTTCTAACAAGGCAGTTTGTTGTGAGCTCACCATAGAAAGCTGAGGAGTACTGTTGAGTTTGAGATGGGTGCTGGATATTCAAGTGGAGATATCCTGAAGGCAAGAGGAGCTGTGGGATTGCCAGTTAGATGAAAGGTCAGGGCCACAGAAATAGATTTGGGAGTCATCTGCATAGAGGTGTTATTCTTAAACCTGTTGTGGGCAGACAACTTGCTTAACAACTCTTTTGTATTTTACTCTCCCAAGTGCTTAGTACAGTGTTTTGCACACAGTAAATACTCAATAAATAGTATTGATAGATTGATTAATCTGAAGTCATGTGAGTAGATGAAATCCTTGAGAGATTGAATGTAAAGTACATAGAAAGGACCACCCAGAACATAGACTTGGAGGATGCTCACAGTGAGAGGATGAAGGACAGAGGAGGAAACATTGAATGTTACTATAAATGATTGGTCAGAGAGGGAGCAGGAGAGCCAGGTTAGTTCTGGTATCAGAAAAATTGGTTCCTGATAGTGTTTTGAGGAAGAGTCACCTATGGAGAAACTGAGGAGCCCCAGAATGCAGTATAGTCCGTTGTATTTGGCTATATAGTATGTTTAATGGAATAGTTAAACCCTCTTTTTTCAGTGATAAAATCCAGTTAGGAGTTTCAATTGGCAAACCTCTCACCACAATCCGCCCCCACCCCCCACAGCATAAAAAAAGTCACCTGTCTGAAATAATAGTAATAATAATGGCATTTGTTAAGTGCTGACTGTGTGCAAAGCACTGTTCTAAGCGCTGGGGCTCTCGTGGGGCTCATGTCTTCATCCCCATTTTACAGATGAGGTAACTGAGGCCTAGAGAAGTTAAGTGACTTGCCCAAAGTTACACAGTTGATGAGCACCTGAGCCAGGATTTGAACCCATGACCTCTGACTCCTAAGCCCGGGCTCTTTCCGCTGAGCCACATTGCTTCTCTGTACATTTCTACCTGAAATGCCCCAGGTAGAGAATTTTTCAGTTTTAGAATTTCAAAGATAAATGGGTCATGTGGAGTCAAAAGTCAACACAGTAAGCACTTAATAAAGACTACTGATTGATTGAGACAAAGACACTGATGACTAGTGGTTGAATTCTAATTGAAGATGGGAAAAAACAACTGAAAAAAAAACCTCCCTACTTCCACTCCTCCCCAATTCCTGCCTCTCCTGTCTTGTGACCAATCCTCTTGTGTGTTGTGTGCTCAGCATGGATGTTAATTAATGTTTAGTCAGAAGAAAAGGGAGAGGCAAATAATTTTGGAAAAACTAAAAACTCTTCCTTTCAATCGTTGTGCCCACAAGGCAGAGTTAAAATTTGTTATTTACATGAAAACATGGTCAGTGAAAGTGTGATATTATTTTAGCCCCTCCCCATCTGCTCTTATACAAAATTTTAAAGAAAAGATTGGCTACCTTTGAGGAGTCACAGGAAGAACTAAATTCCTCCCTTAATCCCTTTATAATTGGCAAAAATCGCCCAGCCATATTAAAATGGGAGGACCCTAAAGGAACGTCTATTTTGGACGAGATAAGCCATTTGAGGTTGAACAGAGGGAGATTGGATAATACCTTGAAAACCTCTCCATAATATGACTAAATGATTGATAGACGGGTGCCGACTGCTTTGAGCATCCTTTCCCAATTGCTGGGTGGATAAAAGGGTACCGGACAGATAAAAAACTTTGAATCACATTGGTCTGCCTTTCTTATTGCCCTTCCATCTCAACTGAATTATGAAGGCTGAAAAAAAGGAGAAAGAATATATGACATTTGGTATATAGGCATGATAAAATACAAATCCTGTAACTGGGATTATTTTGTGATATACACCACTGACAGGAAGCACAAAGAGGATGAAACCAAGGTTTGGCTTCACAAAAAAAGAGAGATAAAGCCACAATTGCAAAGGTTATTATGTCTATTTTAAAGCAGAGATGTTCTGCACTGTCGTCAGTACTATTTTTCTTAAATAAGCTTGAGAGGTGGCGTGCTCTGAAGACCTAGAGGCTATCATTTCTTCTCCTCCGCTGATTAGCTGTGTGACATTTGTTAAGTCAATTAACCTCTCTGGGCGGGGGTTGTTCCATCTTGAGGAAGGTTAAAATAATATTTGCTCTCTATGGTTTGTGTCTACACTGGCTTTCTGGAGACCATAGAGGGAATTTAAGTACAAATTAGATGATCCACCTTAACAAAAACCCTGTTTTGGGGGCAAAGAAGGAGTTTGGGGTCTGAAACAGTGAAAGATAGTCTTTGCCAGAATATTGCTCACTTCTCCAGTGCACGTCTGTGTAGAAAAAGCCTAGTGCTTTAAGCAGTGGTATTACTCTTAAAATATGCAAGCTACCCATATACGGAGGCACATTTGAGCTTAATACTATTTCGGATGATAAGAGAAGTGATACTCATAATGCCTAAGTCTACCTGCTGGAATTCTAAGAACAGGAGTAGAGCATAGAACACCTGAATCAGAGGCATCCTTGCTTCCATGGTGTTTGTTCGAAATCTGGGGCTTGGTTCTGCTTTTATGCTGGAATCTCTTGTGTAGGTGGTGAGGTGGGAAGGAGAAGCCTCATAAAATATCTTGTGGGGAAGAGGAATTTCTCAAAAGCAATACTGACAATACTATATTCCCTTGTCTTGTCTTATGCTATTGAGTCATTTCTGACACCATGGACATCTCTCCCCGAAAGCCCAACCTCCATCTGCAATTGTTCTGGTGCTGTATCCATAGAGTTTTCTTGGTAAAATACTGAAGCAGTTTACCACTGCCTCCGGTGCAGTAAACTTGAGTCTCTGCCCTCTATTCTCTCCCATGCCGCTGCTGCCCAGCTCAGGTGAGTCTTGACTTGTAGCAAATTGCTTTCCATTCGCTAGCCGCTGCCCAAGCTAGGAATGGAATGGATATGCCTCTGCTTGACTCTCCCTCCCATAGTTGAGACTAGTAGACTAGTGGAAACTCTCCAAGTGTGAGCCTGAGATATCCCCTTATCCTCAAGGAAATGGACTCAGAGTAACTCCACCACATTCCAGTCACTTACATCATTGCTTAAATAATCCTTGAGATACTGCTTCTTTCTGCAAAGTGTAACATGGTTTAAGTGGTCATAAATGTTCTGATGGTATTCCATTTATTTCACAATATGTCTCTATCTCAAAATCTTCAATACCTCTAGCAATGTGTATATGTGTGGGCAGGAGAATGGAAAAAGAGGAACTAAATCAGGAACTAGTGCAGTATTTCCAGAAGCTGGGCTTCACATTCCCTAGCTCAAGCTTGCTGATAATCTTCAATCAATAAATCAATCAACCAATCCATCAGCAGTATTTATTTAGAGTTTACCATGTAGTGAGCAATGTACTAAGAGTTTAGTAGAGTATAATAGTTGATAGATACAATTCCTGACCTCTAGGAGTTTACTAACATATGGGGGAAATGGACATAAATATTAAAATTACAGATAGGGAGAAGGAACAGAGTTTAAAAGTGTATACATAAATTCTTTGGATGGGGAGGAGGACAGAAGGGTAAATACCCAAGTGCTTAGGGAATACAGAAATACAGGAGTTGTAGTAGTGGGTATAAATGTCATGGGGAGATGAGATATTTATTGGAGAATATCTCCTGGATGAAGATGTGAATTAAGAAGACCTCACATTTTCCTAGAAATATAATTGTTAGGAACAATCTCCAACACAGTCCAGGATATTTGCTAAATTTTGGGTGGGACACTTTTGAAGCATTCAGTTATTGTTAGTGCTTGTCTTGCTAGGTTCATCATCAAGGATATAATGAATGCATCAATTCACAGATGCATGCTAAAAGAAATGGAAACTTTGTTTTATTTGGACATTTTATGAGGTATCTTGGTGGCTAGCTTGCTTCTCTGATGATAATGTAGAACATTCTCTGACATCCAGTGCATTTGCGGGGCCTGAGATATTTTGATTGTGTTTAATTGAATAAGAACATAAATGCACCTTTGCTTGGTGAGGTGAATGTTTTTGTTATGAAACAGAATTGTTAGAAAGCTTCACAAGAGAAAATATAAATAGCTTTTTAGCTTCCTTCTTTTTATATATTTCTCTACTTTGACTTTCATTAAGTAAACATAAAATCAAAAAGAGTCAGCTTTTCTGGAGAAGAAAAGTCTTCGTTTCTTTCACCGTAAGTCATCAGACAGCATGGAAACAGGATGTGAAAGCAAAGACATCAGCTGTCACAGTGCAGAGCAGCTGAGTAAATATACAACAATTCCTTGGGTGAATGATTGCACAATATCTCCTAGTTGGGAGTTAGCAAGAGTACAAGATTATCCTCTGATAATTCTTCAGTTATGACTGCAGCTGGTTGATAATCCTACAAGCCCCTAATCTACAGGATCTGAATCTATAAATAATGACAAAAACTAAACCCTACCACCAAAAAATCCAAGAAACAAAAACTCCACAACCAATTACAGTTAACCTACAGAATCATTAAACAAGCAAATAAACCTTCAAAGTTTTTCAAGGGATAATCTCAGTTTGGGGAAAATTTAAATACATTCCTGGAACACTGTAGTTCAATTTCCCAATACAGAAGTATGTGGGAGAGAGGGTATGGAAAAAGAGAAAGAAAAAAATGAAAAAAAAAAAGGGAGAAAAATACCCAAGAAAGAAAAGGTTTTGAGAAAGAAAGCTGACTTTTACTAACATAAAATACAAGTTCAGATAGACTTGTAGCTTTAAAGGAAATCATTGTTTAATGCAGGAAAGGATTTGGAATTGGTTACCACAGGACATTGTGCCAACTGAAAAAATTCCAGACCGATTTTGATAAATTAATGGGTTGAAGATTCATATTGAGTTTGTAAAGGGAAGGTTAAAAATGTAGAAAGAAAGTTATGGATACTAGCTAGTCCATCCTTAATCATAAGGACTGATGTCAAGGAGGACAAATATTACAAGTATCTGTTGTCACTTATGGAGAACAAATATAGAGTGACAGGACCAAGGAATGTATTTAGTATAGCAACACACGTGGTTTTAGATTCATGTTTACCTTGGCAAATGACTGAAAATGAAAAGAAAAGGATTAGAGTTTGGATTCCTAAACAGATCATTAATGTGATTTCGCTCAGTTCCTAGTGAAAAGTTGAAGTCGCCCTGGCTACAATTAGGATTCTTACAGAAAATCACAACAAAAGATGGCCCAAGTCCTTCCTCCAAAGACTTGGTGATTTGTGTAGTCCAACAACCCCTCTGAACTCTTTTCGATTGAATACCAGTTCTGCATCCCAGCAGAGATTCCATGACAGAGCACGGTTCATTGATTTAAGAGAACCCTTTGGGGTTGAAAAAGGCATTGTTATAAAAAAAGATTGCTGAAGATTACCAGGAGAGATCTGGGTTGTTTGGCAGCTAGTAGCATTTATTTCAAAGCAAATTAGAAACTTGATAAAGGTTGGCAGGGACCAAGCACTGGTTTTGAGAGTATTGCTTTCACTCCAAGAGAATTTGGAACTGGTGGGGTGCCTGTATCAATTTCTGGGACTAGATGCAGATTATGAACTACAAAGGTAATGAGCAGACCATCTATTTGATTTATATTCTTGTGGAGAACCAACAAGACACTGGAGATGGAGGGAAAGGACAAAGACAAAGCAGAAACTAACACTGGACAAACACCAATAACATGAGATTATCATGCTGTCTACAAGCAAAGTCCTTCAAATGAAGAATTCCAGTGATCACCTCCATCTCCAGAGCTCACTTTGGTGCTGCAAAATATATAACTTCAACAAGAGTGAACTCTATTTAGAGAATACATTTCTTAATGGATAATTTAAGTATGACAATGAAGTCAAGTAGTTTGAAAAGAAGGGTCTTGTAGATATTATGTTTTTCACTGGCCACTTTGCACTTCATTGAAACACTTGCCCACTCAGTTCTTCCCTTCCTAAACTATATCATGAACTATTCACTTCCCAATGGCTTCTTCCCATATGTATTTAAACATACTCATGTCCTCTGTCACTAAAAACAAAACAAAATAAAAACAAAAAACACATCCTTGACCCCAGAGCTCTCTCCAGTTATTGCCCCATTTCCTCAAGAAATCAATCAATCAATAATATTTACTGAGCATTTTACTGGGTGCACAGCACTTTACTAAGTACTTGGGAGTTGCCAGACCCTTTCCCTGCTCATGAAGAGCTCCTACCATTCCTCTCCAAACTTCATGAGCAAGTTTTCTACTGCTGCTGCTTCTACTTCCTCTGCTCCAGTTCTCACTTTGACCACCTCCTATCTGGCTTCTGCCTCTTTCACTCCAAAAAACTGCCTTTCATTCAATAGTATTTATTGAGCTCTTACTAAGTGCAGAGCACTGTACTAAGTGCTTGGAATGTACAGTTCGGCAACAGATAGAGAAAATCCCTGCCCAGTAATGGGCTCACAGTCTAAATGGGACTTCTCTAAGGTATTCAGTGACCTTCTTGCCAAATCCAATAGCCTCTATTTCATCCCCATCCTCCTCAAACTCTCACTGCTTTTATCATAGGGGACCATGCTGTACTCCTGGAAACATTACCCAACCTTGGCGTTACTGTCTCCTGTTCACCTCCTAACTACCTGGATACTTCTCAGTCTATTTCGCAGTTACCTCTTCTGCCTCCAGTGGGCATCTCTAATGGCTGCCCATACACATCCACATCAAAGACACTCTTTACGACAGGTTTTAAAGCACTCAATTGGCTTGCCCATCCTATCTCGCCTCTTGACTTTCTCCTTCTCTGCCATCATGTATTTCCTGCTGCCTTCAAGACATCTCTACTTGGATCTCCTGCCAACACCTCTAACTAAACAATTTTGAAATGGAACTCCTCATCTTCCCACCCAAAACATGTCATTTCCCTGTCTTTTTCATTCTTGAAGGTAGCACCACTATCAGCCCTGTCTCACAAGTCCTTACCCTTGGCATTATCCTTAACTCATCTCTTTCATTCAACCTACATATTCAATCTGTCACGCAATCCCTTCAGTTACGACTTCACAATATCGCTAAAATCCATCCTTTCCTCTCTATCCAGACTGCTATTATGCTGATCCAAGCGTTTATCCCATCCTACACTGACTACTGCAACCACCTCTTCTCTGACCTCCATGTCATCTTGCTCTTCAAGAACTGCTGGTGGTTTCCAAGCCACCTCTGCATCAAACAGAAACTCCTTACCATTGGCTTTAAAGCACTAAATCAGCTCTCCCCCTCCTACTTTACCTCTCTGATTTCCTACTACAACTCAGCCTTCATACTTTGTTCTTCTAACATCAACCTACTCACTGTACCTCAAGCTTATCAATCTCACTGCCAGCCTTTAGACCACATGCTGTGTGACCTGGAAGTCCCATGCTTCTGTGTGACCTTAGGCACGTCACTTCACTCCCTGTGCCTTAGTTACCTTATCTGTAAAATGGGGATTAAGAGTGTGAGGTTCATATTGGACAGGGACTCTGTCCAATCTGATTACTTTCTGTCTGCCCCAGCACTTAGAACAGTGCTTGGCACATACTAAGAACTTAACAAATACTATAATTATTATTATTATTATTACACAATAGCACTCCACTCTCCACCTTACAATCAGGTGTACATCTCCTTGATTCTATTTATCATAATGATGCTGTCTTGATTTTGATTTGTTCTGTTTTGCTTTGCTGTCTGTCTCCCCTGTTTAGACTGTTAGCCCGTCACTGGGCAGGAATTGTCTCTATCTGTTGCCAAATTGTACATTCCAAACGCTTAGTACAGTGGTCTGCACATAGTAAGCGCTCAATAAATATCATTGAGCGAATGAATGAGTGAATGAATGAATAAATGGTATTTATAGAGCATTTATTGATGCAGATGTACTAAGTGATTGGGAGAGGGCAATGCAACAGAGTTGGTGGATACTTTCCCACCCCACTTGGAGTTTACAGGCTTCCCGCCCCACTTGGAGCTTACAGGCTAGAGGGAGGAAAGCTTTGTTAAGATAATATTTCCTCTAAGATGGCTTCCCTTACTAAGACCTCATTTCCCCACTCCTCCCTTGTGTTTCACCTTTACACTTTGTTCTGTACCCTTAACAACTGATATACATCCAACCCTCCACCCACCAGTACTTATGTACATACGCATGATTTGTATTAACATCTGTCTCCCCCTCTAGATTGTAAGGTCCTGGTAGGCAGAAGATGGGTCTATCTCCTTTGCTGAATTGTATTATCCCAATCACTTAGTACAGTGATTGCTCTACACATAGTAAGCACTTCACTAAATACCACTGATTGTTTTATTGATTGAGTCATGTCTCAGATACTGCAGCAAAAGCAATTTTCACTAATGAAGCTGGCTGGTTATTGTTCTTCTTCATAGTTTGCAGCCGGAACAATCCAGAAATCCAGGACTCTGGAGGTACCTGGAGGAAACTTGTCAAAGTCAAGAAAAGTTGAAGTGTGGCAAAACCTGAGCAACCAATCTTTACCACAGTAAAGCCAGAATAAGAGTTTGGTCTCACCCAAATTTCCCCAGGGCACCTCCTCCAAAAACAGAACAGAGTCCCATACAGGCCCCACTTTAATACCTTCACCTAATGTATGGAAGTTCCGATCCCACCCCAACCCTTAAATTTCCCTACCTTCCAATCAAATGGACCATCTCTCTGATCTATTGAGGGTTACTTTTAGATGGACATCTGGTACCCCATTTTCTTGGGATTCCTATCATATTTCCCTGAGAAGCAGCATGACCTAGTGGAAAGAGCATGGGTATGGGAGTCAGATGACCTGGGTTCTAATCCTGACCTCACCATTTAAGAGCTATGTGCCCTTGGGCAAGTCAGTTATCTTCTCTCTACCTCAGCAAAATGGCAATTCCATACTTGTTCTCCTTCCTTCTTAGACTGAGAGCCCCTTGCAGAACCTGATGATCTTGTAGCTACCTGGCACTTAGTTTAGTGCTTGGCACAAAGTAAGCACTTAACAAATACCACAATTATTATTTCTCTGCGTTACATACTATCACTGTTACCCCTTCTAGATTTCTATGAAAAATGATCAAAATGGAAATAGAGAAGCAGCTGATAAACAATTAGTCACTAGAGTCTTCCTGATTCTCCTATGAGCTTCTCAGATCTCTTTCAGGGGCTGGATATTGGGGTGCTGTCTATTTCTGAGCTAAATCACCTAATAAATGTCACCTAAGAAAACTTTTCTTTAAAATCTTTAGAGAAAGAAATTACCTAACCTCTCCTGATAATATGATCCAGTATCTCCTAAGCCTAATGGGCTGGATGTTCTTAATTCAGTCTATCTTGCAACCCTCCAACTCAAGTAAATGTACATTTCCTCTTGTTCTGTCTTCAGTAGAAGTAGGGACTAGCCCTTCATGCCATCTATACATTTTTTTCTCTATCTGGTCACTCTTAAATCTCACTTCCCACCCCAGCCTTCTCTTCTTTCAGAATTCTCTCTCAGGATGAATTCTCTAGCCTGTCCCAAATTTTTTCTTCTCTACTTCCTCCCCATCTCACCTCTTATAAGCTGTGAGAAAGGCATTTAAAAGACATGAAAAAAAACAAGGAAAAGCCCCTCTAGGAGAAGGAAACAAAGAGGGAGATTTTTAAATCCCCTTGAAAGGTTGAATTCAAGTCCAGATAACAGAGAATGGTTCAAGCACAGGTCAGATGGAATAGAGAAAGGAAATCTTGGATCCTCACAGGTGAAACTTGAAATGCAAATCACTATCCTTGAAGGAATAAATAAAAATAACAGTTTCCAGCCATGAAATTTACAGCCAAAGCCAAATTTGCAAGACATTCTCAGCGTGAGAAAGTCAACACAGTTAGGTGAAAGATGAAAAACGGATGAGGTTTCTGTGGGGGCCAATAACATTTTCAGCTCAGGTGAGGCACCCCAGCCCCCACCAAAATATCACACACCAATTTTCCGTACAGCTAGTCTCTCAAACAAGGAGAAAGTGTCTCCATTTATCATGCTGAGCGTTGTAAAGTCATTGTTCCAGAAGATACAGTGCCTGCCTCTGATAAGGTCATACAGAAGCTTCCCGCTGCAGGTTAGATTTTAGAGGAGGAACACAATAGTGCATGCCTGTGTGTGCAGGGTGGACAAACTTGCCCCTATGAAACACAACCAGCCTGGGACTTTGTCTAAATTTCAAGATTTTGATTTTTTTCAAAATTTCAATATCCTAGCTAGAGTGGTGTATTACCTCTTACTTGGCATGTCTTCCAAGCCCTAGAAGAGAGATGCACATGGATTTCTCCATTGTTGAGATGAGGAAATTGAGGCAGAGAGTGAAGGAGAGTCACAGCTGGAATTAGAACTAATAACTCCTATTTAAATTTCAGATTAGCACCTAGTCAACATTGGTGGCAATAGAGAATAAAGGACCCTCCTGATCTTACTGACATAGACATTTACTGCATAGCATATAAAATTTATTCTAGATTCTCACCGCTGACCTCTCTGGCCTGGAACTCTGTCCCCCTCCACATATACCAGACCACTACTCTTCTCACCTTCAAAGACTTACTAAGGTCACATCTCCTCCAAGAGGCCTTCGCTGATTAAGCCCTGTTTTTCCCAATTCCCTCTACCTTCTGCTTCATCTATGTACTTATATTTATACCTACTAAGCATTTGGTGATATTCGTCAGCCCCACAGCGCTCTTCTATCTACCCATAATTTATTTATTTGTATTTCTGTCTTCCTTCTCCCCTAGACAGTAAACAAGCTTGTTGTGGGCAAGGAATGTGTGTACCAATTCTGTTGTATTGTACTCACCAAGCTTTTACCACAGTGCTCTGTGTGCAGTAAGTGCTCAATAAATATGAATGATTGACTGATTGATTCTCAGCTTGAAGATTTACCCTTCCTAATTTAACTAGAGTCTCTGTCATGTCTTGCTTTGTTCTGCTTCCATTCTATCTTTCAGTTCTTCATTCTGTTTTTTTAAAATGGAGTTGTTCTTTCCCTGTTGGCCTGTGTATCGATAAATTCTAATTGACTAATATGCGTGGTCATTGGCCTGTTTCCCTTTTGTAAGCCCCTATTCCAAGTATACTATTGTACTTTAACAATTTCTCCTATTCCTCCTACGCTACATGTGTAGATTGGGTAGATCCTAGTTGTTAAAAGAAGCAAACATTAGAGGTTATCTGGTCTAGGCTCCTGCTTAATGGAATCTTGTTTCTATATTGTTGGGTATTTTTTTATTGTATTGTATTATAATTTACTAATTTATTCATTGATTTGTTTATATTAATGTTTGTCTCCCTCCCTCGACTGTAAGCTCATTGTGGTCAGGGAATATATCTGTTTATTGTTATACTGTACTCTCCCAACTGCCAGTACAGTACTCTGCACAGAGTAAGCACTTAATAAACACAAATGAATGAATCAATGAGTTGTCTATTCTTGGGACACACCCCCATCTCTGTTTAATACTTTCTTCCTTGTGCAATATGTTAGAAAGAGTGTTGCCTGTGAAACTCCATGGCATAACAAAGAAATCAATGGCATTTATTGAGTTTTTTCTGTGAGCAGGACAGTGTAATAAGTATTTGTGATTATGTAATACTATAGAATTGGTAGGCCCACTCCATTCCATTTTTTATGAATTGTTCTGCTCTGATCCTCTTCCATTTCTCCTTGTTCTTTTTGAAATGTGGACACTATCTGGACTATCCAGAAGCCTAATAAGGGTCGGACAGCAGCATACCTAGCGGAAGAAGATGGCTTCCTATATGCTGCAGGCCATGTTCCCATAAGGACAATTCAATGCTTTTTTTTGGATTTTTCTGAGTTAATTTAAGTAACTAATCTTCACTTTAGAGTTTTCCAAAAACAGCATCTCTGATAGCAAATCACCATTTTTGTATGTACCAAAATGACTAAGAAGACCAATCAATAGGGAGCACTTTTGTCCACGGTGTGCTTTATTAAATGCCATCATAAAATTGTATCCTGATGTTTGTCTGTCATGCTAATGTGGTAATCCAACACTTTTTAAATCATTCTTTTCTCCACAAGAATTTGGTCTCTCTAGGTATTTGTCTTTAGCAATGTCTTCTTTACTAGAAGACAAAGATTGAGGATTATTTTTCACCACTGACTCCTTGCCATGTCTTCCTTAGGCCTGTAACTCATTCATTCATTCATTCAATAGTATTTATTGAGCGCTTGCTATGTGCAGAGCACTGTACTAAGTGCTTGGAATGTACAATTTGGCAACAGATAGAGACAATCCCTCCCCAATAACGGGCTGACAGTCTAAACGGGAGAGAAAGACAGCAAAGCAAAACAGAACAAAACAAAACAAGACAACATCATCAAGATAAATAGAATCAAGGAGATATAAACCTCATTAACAACATAAATAGGGTAACAAATAATATATATAAATGAACACATTGCTGAGGGGAGGGGAAGGGGGAAGAGCAGAGGGTGGGGGGTAGGGGAGGGAAGGAGGAACAGAGGGAAGGGGGGGAGGCTCAGTCTGGGAAGGCCTCCTGAAGGAGGTGAGCTCTCAGTAGGGCTTTGAAGAGGGGAAGAGAATAAGTTTGGCAAATGTGAGGAGGGAGGGCATTCCAGAACAGTGGTAGGATGTGGGCCGGGGTAGGCAGTGGGACAGGCGTGAATGGGGGACAGTGAGGAGGTGAGCGACAGAGGAGCGGAGTGTATGGGGTGGGCAGTAGAAAGAGAGAAGGGAGGTGAGGTAGTGGGGGGCAAGATGATGGAGAGCTTTGAAGTCAAGAGTGAGAAGTTTTTGTTTCATGTGAAGGTTGATAGGCAACCACTGGAGGTTTTGGAAGAGGGGAGTGACATGCCCAGTGCATTTCTGTAGGAAGATGATCCGGGCAGTGGAATGAAGAATAGATTGGAGTGGGGAGAGACAGGAGGAAGGGAGATCTGAGAGGAGGCTGACACAATAATCCAGCCGGGATATTATGAGAGCTTGGTACCAGCACAATAGCAGTTTGGATGGAGAGAAAGGGCAGATCTTGGCAATATTGTGAAGATGAGACCAGCAGGCTTTGGTGACAAATTGGATATGTAGTGTGAATGAAAGAGATGAGTCAAGGACGACACCAGGGTTGCGAGCCTGTGAGATGGGAAGGATGGTTGTGCCGTCCAGAGTGACAGGGATGTCAGGGAGAGGACAGGGTTTGGGAGGGAAGATAAGGAGCTCAGTTCCTTCTCATGAACTCTCTCCACCTTCAAAGTCTTATATTTTTCCAGTGGTATTCATTAAGCTCTTACTTTGTGCCAGGCACTATTCCAAGCACTTGGGATTACATTTATTAAATTTACATTTATTTATTAAATTATAAAAAACACATCTCTTCCAAGAGCCCTTCCTTGACAAGGCCTTCATTCCACCTACTGCCTCTCCCATTTACATCACTTATTTATTTGGATCAGTAGCCTTTATGAACTTGATATTCACCCCATCTCAACTTTTTGCCCCCAGCACTTATGTCCATATCCATAATTTATTTAAATGATTGTCTTCCCTTCTAGACTGCAAGCTCCTCCTGGGCAAATAACTTATCTACCACTTCTGTTGTTTTTCACTTTCCCAAATGCTTAGTACAGTGCTCTGCAAACAGTAACTACTCAGTAAATGCTATTATCTGGCAAGCTCAGTGCCACCTATATCTACAGCCCCGGAGCTCTTTAAAGAATAATTTTAAGAGATAATATGATTTGGGGACTAATCCTGTGCAATTCCTGTTACATCGAGAGGTTGAGATGAAAACAGCAACCTCCAATTTGTGTACTTTCCCAGACCCTGAAATTTAGATCAGTTCATTTGAATCAACACAATGAGGAAGGGGAAATCATGTAGGTTTCTCTTTCTTTCCTGGCTAATCACTGACCTAGGAGACAGGATGTTTTTCAGGACTACATTTCTCTCAAAACCTGGCAGGATCTCAGGCCACCTGAATGGAGGTGGAGTTTAATAAATATATATTAATTAGGTATATATTTAGTCATTTATAGTTTATACATCTATTTAGTAATTTAACAACACTTTTTTTAAGGAGGCGATTAGTTCTTTCTGAGTGCACATTATTTATTCAGTGACATGAAAATCATCACAAAAGACACAAAAGCCTCCCAGGAGTTATTCAGGCTATTTTATTATTATCATCTTTTAATACTAAGGTATTTGTAGAGCTGGGATTCTAACCTAGGTCCTCTGACTCCCAGACCAGTGTTTTTTCTACTGGAGGGTGCTCCATCTGCCGAATAGGACAGAGATGCGAAAGTTATGAAACCTGGCTTCTAGCCAAGGCTTAATTTGGAATGGAAGTGTTATCAGGCTCAAGCCAGACCTCAACTGATTATGGAACTTTACATCTTAAGTCTGTATGTGACAACAATTCTGCCTCTTATTGAACCTTGATAAATTCACTCAAAAAAGCTTTATGTGTCGCCTTCAGAGGGAGAGGGGAATCTTGAAATCATCTTCCCTTGCTCCATTTGGCTGGAGCCACTGTTTTTAATTCTCAGCCCTATCATTCAGGTACATAAGGAAACAAAGAAAGAGGAAAAAAGAAACCCATATTTTAATTTCAGGTTTGATGTTTCTGAGTCAAAATTGGGCAGCAAATTTAAAAGTGCCAAACTAGATTATAAACTTTGAATATGTAATTGCTTGCGATATAATGCTGTTGAAAGGTTGTTGTTTAAATGGGGGAGGGGGAAGCAATATGTTAGAAAGAATGTTTCCTGTGAAACTCTATGGCTTATTACATTTTCAAACACTTCCTGGGATTCAACAGATGAAAATCTCTGGAAATTAAAAGAGGTAAAAGAGGCAATATTTTTTTCTGGCCTGACTCAAGGCAGAACTGGCGTTTGATTTAACTTAATTTCTGATCATCATACTTGGTAACGGGAAAAAAATTCAGAGCTAAAATCTCTAATTGATTCTGCAAGCCCTGGCTTTATGCTCTTCATGCTTTTTTCTCTACTATAACAACAATATGGATGACCCTTCCTCATCTTGCTGCTCTTTCCCTGAGAGGGTGCCTTATGAAATGGATAGATGGCCAGTTTAAAACAAGGCTGGTCACTCTGTGGAAAAAGGGTATGGAATCTTTATGTTTTATGTCATTTTTCTTTCCAATTATTTTACTTCCAGTTATTATTTGGAAAAAATTCAGATTCTGCTCAAAAAACACTTAAATCGGGTCCCTTTGCCTGTAGATCTCCCTGAAGTATCAAGTCACAGCTGTAATCCTACATAGATAGCCACAGCTATCTAATAGAATCTCATCTGTCCTTTGGAGAGGATTTAGGACAAAAAAGAAATGCTATCCACCCCCAACCCCCTTATTTCAATATTCTTGACCCATTGTCAAGATTAAACTCCATAGATAAACTTCCTGCCCCTGCTAAACAATGAAATATCACACTGCTCTGCTTTCCTCTTGATTGCTGGCCACATCTGTTTTATCTGCTCCTCCTCATTCCCAATTCCTCTCTTCTTCTTCCTCCTCCCTTGACCACAGGAAGGTCCATTCTGTCTGCTTCTTTTAATCTCTCTCCTACTACAACTTCAAGTCCTTTCCCAAAATCAAGGCTGAACCTAGAGGAGCAGCCTGTGGAGAGCTGCAGAAACTGTAGTAAGCAAGGGAGTGTTATAATATACTCTCCCAAGTGCTTAGTACAGTGCTCTGCACACAAAAAGCATTCAGAACCTGGAGTTCAAACTTCTTGCCTTTTCCTCATTAGTACTCCCATATAAGATCTTATCCTAACCACTGTACCCCCACCAACATCTTCTCCACCACTCACTCTTCAGAATAAGGGCTTGACCTCTCACTTTCTCTTAGATCCCTTCAGAGAGAATTCTTGTAGTAAGAAATCTTTTTTGAAAAAAATTTGAATGAAAATTCCCTATTAAAAACAAAAAAAGTTTTAAATTCAAACCAAATTGTGCCCCAAATAAAAAAAACACTTTATAATTATCCCTTCAATCATATTTTTTAAACCTCAAAATTCATATCTTATGATCAATCTCTTTTCATTCTGCTTTGAGTGCATCAGTGTTAATGCACTCATCGTTGATTGTCAACTCTGAAGGGAAGTATTGCCCCTTGCATTAATTAATTTTTGGAAGCAAGTACCTACTATAAAATCATATGGAATGAATGACAACTACACTGAGAGGCATCATAAAGCAATCTGTTTAGACTAGCTTAGAGCACTGACAGAAGCAGCTTGGTAAGGAATAACTCATATACAGCACACCTGAAAAATGTGAAGTCTCCTCATCTATTTCTCACCACAAAAACTTATTGCACCATGCATACGCACACACACACTCATGAAAATCGGAGGCTCAATAATGCTCAATGATAATGATGGTGAAAGTGACAGTTATGATAATAATAATAGTATTTGTTAAGCACTTACTATGTACCAGACACTGTACTAAGCACTGGGGTGGATACAAGCAAACCAGGGTGGACACGGTCCCTGCCCCATGTGGGGCTCACAGCCTCAATTCCCATTTTACAGATGAGGTAACTGAGGCCCAGAGAAGTGAAATGACTTGCCCAAGGTCACACACAGCAGACAAGTGGTGGAGCCAAGATTAGAACCCATTGCGCATTATGTATTATGATGATACACAAAAGGAGGATTGGGTTTCATAGCCTCTAAGCACTTGGGATTTCTCAGACAAAGAGAGCTTCCCTCCACACCATGCTGATTCATTTCTGGTCTTTTCTGATTTCCAAGAATCCTGTGCTCATTAATGGGATCAACATGGGCACAAAACCCATGGTTTGGGAGGGTGATGACCAATGCCAAATCTGGAAAACAGTTGTGTCTTTAGAAACCACTTCCTCACTCTCTCTGCTTTCTGGGCTCTTTTTGGTCTATTCATTCCTGCCCAAGGCCAGAGATTATGTGCCTTGCTCTTAGGCAAGCTGATTGAATAAGGGGTAACAGAATGAGGCTTGATTGCTAATCAATTGCTTAGCAGAATAAATAATAATAATAAAAGTGGTATTTGTTAAGCACTTACTATGTGCCAGGCACTGTAATAAGTGCTGGGCGGATATAAGTAAATTAGGTTGGACACAGTCCCTGTCCCACATGGGCTCACAATCTTAAGCCCCATTGTACAGATGAGGTAACTGAGGCACAGAGAAGTGAAGTGACTTGCCCAAGGACACACAGTAGACAAGTAGTGGAGCTGGGATTAGAACCCATGACCTTCTGACTCCCAAACCATGCTGTATCCACTATGCCAAAGGGAAAGGCAATCTAATACTCTTAAAATCCCCTTAAGACAGGGTGAAAATAACTTCAAGGAGGATTTTTTTCTTGATGGAGGATATCGCACAATGGCTGTTTTTATATTCCTTGTAGTTCCCTTTTTGTTTCCTAGTGACACCCTGAGATGAAGGAACCTTGCCAGAAATAGAATCAGGGGAATCTATTATTTCCTTCAAGCCATGGATGGTGCTACTACATGCCTAACAGGAGCCCCACCACCTAGGTAGAGGGACTATGTCTAATTCTTACCTGTGCATTCTTTCCCAGTACCCTGCATACAGCAAGCACTTAATAAACCATTCCTACTTCTATTACTCCCTGGTCCCTCCTCTTCCTGAAATGTTGGGAGCAAAAGGCTGAGGGAGAAACTTAAGGGGAGGGAAACAAGGTAGACCCAGTGGAAAAATAGTAGTAGTCATTATGGAATTTGTTAAGCACTTGGTATGTGTCAGACACTGTACTAAGTGCTGGGGTAGATACAAGCAAATCAGGTTGGACACCATCCCTGTCCCACATGGGGCTCACAGTCTCAGTCCCTGTTTTATAGGTGAGGTAACTGAGGCATAAAGAAGTATAGTGACTTGCCCAAGGCCACAAAGCAGACAAGTAACCAAGCTGAGATTTGAACCCAGGATCTTCTGGGTTCTATCCACTAGGCCAGGAACACAGATGATGTGCATGGAGTTCTGGTCCTATGAACACCCAATTCACTGTGTTCATTGTGCTGTTGAAAAGCAGCATGGCATAGTGGATAGAGCACAGGCCTGGGATTCAGAAGGTAATGGTTTCTAATCCTAACTTTGCCACTTGCCTGCTGTGTGTCCTTGGGGAAGTCACTTCATTTCTCCATCCCTCAGTTACCTCACCTGTAAAAAGAGGATTGAGACTTGGTCCAGTCTGATTTGCTTGTATCTACTCCAGCACTTAGTACAGTGTTTGGTTCATAGTAAGCACTTAACAAATACCATTCACAGTGTCTATGGGCCCTGGGTGGAGGATGGCAACTGACTCCATGGCCTCAGGTTTAGACAGGTCAGGGTGGTTGGAGAGGAATTGGGTTAAATGGTGGGAGGCAGAGAGCCTGCAGAGTTAGGCAATGACATTGAAAAAAAAAGACAGTTTACCTTCATGGCCACCTCATTAATGTTCTGGGAGTGAAGAAGGAGATCAGCCCATTCCCTCTGCTCTGGGACCCAGCTTCTTGGTGGATTCTGCAGCTTACTAATAATAATGTGTTCTAAGAGCTGGGCTAGATACAAGTAAATCAGATTGGACAGAATCCCAGTCCTACATGGGACTCACAGGCTAAGTAGGAGGGAGTCGGATTTAATTACTATTTTTCAGATGGGGTAACTGAGGCACAGAGAACTGCTTGCCCAAGGTCACATAGTAGACCCATGGCAGAGCTAGGATTAGAACCCAGGTCCTTCTCTCAGGCCCATGTTCTATCCACTAGGCCACTTTGCTTCAGTCTTCACATCACATCCCTGTTCATTATTTTCTATTTAATTGATGTTTCTTTGAATTGTGGTTACCTTTGCTGCATTATCCATATTCTTTGTTCCCTGTACAACTGCCCTCCTCCACCCTCTATTGTGAACCCTCTGAGGGGTTAGACCCTTGTCTGAATCAATATCCCTGTATCTCTCCCCAGCACTTAATTCAGTGTTTTGTACATTGTGAAAGCTTAATAATCAATTGATTGATCAATTATATTTATTGAAGTGGTTATTGTGTGCAAAGCACACTAAACTCTTGGGAGAATAAAATGAAACAGAGTTGGTAGGCATATTCCCCGCCCACAACAAGTTAAGTGCTATTCCTATTGATACAGTGCTGCTGCTGGGGCAGGATTCCCCATAAAGGCAATTTCAAAAAGACTCACCATAGCTCATTGCTCTCACATCCAGCAGAAACATCAGAGAAGCAGCATAGGCTAGTGGGAAAAGTATAGGGCTTCGAGCCTTGGAGTCAGAGAACCCAGGTTCTAATTCTAGCTGTATGACCTTGTGCAAGTCACTTCTCTGTGCCTCAGGTTCCTCATCTGTAGAAGGAGATTTCAAAATCTGTTCTCCCTCATACTTAGACTGTGAGCCCCAAGTGGGACAGGGACTTTGCCCAACATATTTCACTTGAATGTACCCCAGCGCTTAGAACAGTGCCTGAAATATAGTAAGCTCCTAACAAAAACCATAAAAATTTTTTTAAAAAGAACATGGGCCTAGAGAGGCAGAGTAGGCCATGAGAAAATGGGAAATGTCACATCCTGTCCAACTCCTGCCTTCAAGCAGGACTGAGCTTAAACTCTCCCAGAGGGATCTCTGTCTAATTCTCTTTAATAATAAATAAATAAATACATGCATGAAGTAAATTAACTAATTAATGAATGAATTATTTAACCAACATTCAGGAAATAGAAATAGAGTCCACACAGCATAAAATGGATCAGGAGCCTGAATAATTACTTGGTCACTGTTTAAAAGGCTCCAAAATTTTCTTCTTCATTCAGGTAACTGGGCGTTTCAAGTGAAAGTCTGATTTTGGAGCCTGGATTACCCAGGTCATTGTGTTGATATAGCCAGAATATTGCATAGGACTCTTTCCCCTTTTCTTAAAAGATGCATCCTGGGATCTATGGACCAAGTAATATGACTCAGTTTCTTTGCTCTTTTCCTCATTTTCCAGTGTTCAAGGAGGGATGTTATCTTTTCTGTAGACCAGCACTCTCTTGGTGCCAGCAATGAAACATTCCTGTTTGCTGCCCGTGGTAGGCGGTTTAATTCATTACAATAATTTATGTGTTTAATCTTTTTGGTAAATGAGCCCAGTGGCTGTGCAACTGGTGCATCCAGTATTTATAAATACGATTAATATAGTGTCCAGTGCCAAAATGAGAAGCACAAAAAAAGGAGAAAAGCTACACTGCTTGAAGCCAACGACATGGAAAGAGCCAAAATCTGCTTGGGGTTATTTCAATGAAATCTGGGCCAATGTCTTCCCTTTCTCTAGAAATATATTATGCACCTATATACTATATATTTAATATATGTCTATTGCCAACTCTTTGCACTTTTTCATTCTTTGATTGTGAGCCCCTTGAGGACCAGGCACCTTGTCAAGATCTCATATGTGACTTTTTCCCCAGTGCTTAATTCAGTCATTTGTACATAGTAAGCACTAAATGAATACTATTATTACATACGCAACAATTCTCTACTCCATAGAGGGATTTAGAAAGTAAACCCCTTGAGGTCATTACCTTGAAGATCAGAAGAAACAATGTAAAAGATGTGGTTAAAGCATAGTGAAGCACAGTCTCTCAACAAAACAAACAGTGCGCAGTACTGTTTTTAAGTCTGCAATCTTTTAATGGGCAGAGATCATGTCTACCAATTATATTATTACTGATGAGATTTGTTAAGCGCTTACTGTGTACCGCTTAACAAATCTCATCAGTAATAATATAATTTGGGATAGATACGAGGTAATCAGTTTGGACCCAGTCCCTGTCCCACATAGGCACGCAGCCTGAGAGGGACAACAAGTATAGCATTCCCATTTTACAGATGAAGAAACTAAGGAAGAGAAGTTAAGTGACTTGCCCAAGGTTAAACAGCAGGCAAGCAGAAGAGTAGTTTTTTCTCTAGGTCATGCTGCCTCCCACCCCTACAGTACTGTAATCTCCAAAGTACTTAGTATATTGCTCTGCACAACGTAAGCCCTCGATGCATACCATCAGTTGATTGATTCTGTAACATATATAACTACCATAGAACCAAATATCAGCTGCCTTTGGTGAGACTATTGTTTGGAGAAAACAAATTATTCTCTTTCACTTCTATCAGAGGTGTTTCCCAAAAGTGAAAATGCATTTTGAAATCCCAAGACACTTATCCTTCCTTCTCTGCTCATTGTGTGGATGTCTGCCGTGTCATGGAATCATTAACTCAAGATTAATATTCAAATTAACATTCAGTAGCGTGATTCTCCTTAGGGGAATCAACTGGGAGAAAAAGGATTGAGAAGGAGGGTAAAAAGATGAGTGATCTGTCCACTCTATATGCTGGTTTTCAGTGGTAATGGTAATAGCAGTAGTGGTATTATTTATTTATTGCCCACTGAAGGCAATGCATGGTACATTGAATTGCTGTTCCCATGGAAGTCTCTGTGATTTTGATCCCTTCTGATCACAATTGCGTTAATTTCATACATTATATTTTTGCAATAAAGGCTATTGATCGTGAACAGACACTGGAGATGGGAGAGCCTGGACACAAAAGCTCAGCAAAACCCAGCAAAGTCATAGTAGCCAAAAATTCTGACTGGTTGTCCTTTCTTGGGCCAGTACTCCCAGAAGCAGTGTGACCTACTGGATAGAGCATGGGTTTGGGAGTCAGAGGACCTGGATTCTAATCTCGACTCTGCCACTTGTCTGCGGTGAGATCTTGGATAAGTCACTAAACTTCTCTTGCCTAAGTTTCCTCACCTGTAAAATGGGTATTCAATACCTTTTTTATAGTATTTGTTAAGCACTAACCATGTGCAAGGCACTGTACAAGTACTTGGGTACATACAAGATAATTGGTTGGACGCAGTCCCTGTCCCACATAGGGCTCACCATCTTAACCCCTATTTTACAGATGAGGTAACTGAGGCACAGAGAAGTTAAGCGACTTGCCAAGGTCACACAGCAGATACATAGGAGAACTGGGAATAAAACTCAGGTCCTTAGACACCCAGACCCATGCTCTTTCCATTAGGCCATGTGTTGTTTTGGTTTTTTTCCTCCTCAAACTCTGAGCCCCATTTTGGGCAGGGATTGTGTCCAACTTGATTATCTTGCATCTCCCCCAATGTTTAGTACTGTCTTTGGCACATAGGTGCCAAATAATATTAAGCAATAATAATAATAAAGTTACAATGATAATAATAATAACTGTGCTGTTATTGATAAGAATAATTATACTAATAATAACCTCTGCTAAGAAAATCTCTGCTTGTATAACTTCAGATTGCCATCTCCTACATAAAAACCCAACTTGCTCCACTCACTTGACAGAGACATGACAGTATCTAGAGTACTATGCTCTGCACACAGTAAGTGCTCAATAAATACGATTGAATGAATGAATTTAGGGAAAAATCTGGATGATGCTGTGTCACTTCTATCTTCTAAGTAAAGATTAGTGCAGAAATTTGGCAATACTCCAGATAATCCAGGACACAAAATTCCCAGCTCTTGAAGGAAAATTGTGTTTAGGGGAGGATAGCAGGAGGGGCTACATTTCAGAATGACTCACTTTAATGCTTGAACGAACTGGATAATTGTCAGATGTTCACTGTATGCTCCAGTTTCATCAAAATGTCTGTTTTTCACACTTTTCATTGAACATTACATCAGTTCACCATGCTTACCTGTGGGATATTTTCACGAACAAAGGGGGATGTGTTTTTTAGTGATAGATGGAACTGAATTCAGCTTCTCATCCCCTGAACCTTCAATCTATTCATTCTAGGGTATTGCCCAGTAATATAAGACCAAGGTAACCCAAGCAATATTTCTTCAAGAGAAATATCTCAAAACAGATTGAAAAGAATATAAGAAATTTTACAGATCCTGCATATTTCATGGGACAAACCTTAGTTTCATCCTATCAATGAAAGAGTGGTATAACTGACCACTTACCATATGCCAAGCACTGGATTAAGTGCTTGGGAGAACACAGTTAATCACTTATTTTGTGCAGAGCACTGTACTTGGGAGGGAACAATACAACAGTTAATACATGTGTCAACTGCCCACAACAAACTTACAGTCCAGAGACAAAAGGTGACCAGAAAACTAATGTTTTTTGTTATAACTCATCAAGTTCAGGCTGAAAAATGGCTGATAAAACAGCACAACCACATTATTGCATTGCTTTTCATTCATTCATTTATTCAATAGCATTTATTGAGCGCTTACTATGTGCAGAGCACTGTACTAAGCGCTTGGGATGAACAAGTCGGCAACAGATAGAGACAGTCCCTGCTGTTTGACGGGCTTACAGTCTAATCGGGGGAGATGGACAGACAAGAACAATGGCAATAAATAGAGTCGAGGGGAAGAACATCTGGTAAAAACAATGGCAACTAAATAGAATCAAGGCAATGTACAATTCATTAACAAAATAAATAGGGTAACGAAAATATATACAGTTGAGCGGACGAGTACAGTGCTGTGGGGATGGGAAGGGAGAGGTGGAGGAGCAGAGGGAAAAGGGGAAAAAGAGGGTTTAGCTGCGGAGAGGTAAAGGGGGGATGGCAGAGGGAGTAGAGGGAGAAGAGGAGCTCAGTCTGGGAAGGCCTCTTGGAGGAGGTGAGTTTTAAGTAGGGTTTTGAAGAGGGAAAGAGAATCAGTTTGGCGGAGGTGAGGAGGGAGGGCGTTCCAGGACCGCGGGAGGACGTGACCCAGGGGTCGACGGCGGGATAGGCGAGACCGAGGGACGGTGAGGAGGTGGGCGGCAGAGGAGCGGAGCGTGCGGGGTGGGTGGTAGAAAGAGAGAAGGGAGGAGAGGTAGGAAGGGGCAAGGTGATGGAGAGCCTTGAAGCCTAGAGTGAGGAGTTTTTGTTTGGAGCGGAGGTTGATAGGCAACCACTGGAGGTGTTTAAGAAGGGGAGTGACATGCCCAGATCGTTTCTGCAGGAAGATGAGCCGGGCAGCGGAGTGAAGAATAGACTGGAGCGGGGCGAGAGAGGAGGAAGGGAGGTCAGAGAGAAGGCTGACACAGTAGTCTAGCCGGGATATAACGAGAGCCTGTAACAGTAAGGTAGCCGTTTGGGTGGAGAGGAAAGGGCGGATCTTGGCGATATTGTAGAGGTGAAACCGGCAGGTCTTGGTAACGGATAGGATGTGTGGGGTGAACGAGAGAGACGAGTCAAGGATGACACCGAGATTGCGGGCCTGAGAGACGGGAAGGATGGTCGTGCCATCAACGGTGATAGAGAAGTCTGGGAGAGGACCGGGTTTGGGAGGGAAGATGAGGAGCTCAGTCTTGCTCATGTTGAGTTTTAGGTGGCGGGCCGACATCCAGGTGGAGACGTCCCGGAGGCAGGAGGAGATGCGAGCCTGAAGGGAAGGGGAGAGGACAGGGGCGGAGATGTAGATCTGCGTGTCATCTGCGTAGAGATGGTAGTCAAAGCCGTGAGAGCGAATGAGTTCACCGAGGGAGTGAGTGTAAATGGAGAACAGAAGAGGGCCAAGAACTGACCCTTGAGGAACTCCAACAGTTAAAGGATGGGAGGGGGAGGAGGCTCCAGCGAAGGAGACCGAGAATGACCGGCCAGAGAGGTAAGAGGAGAACCAGGAGAGGACAGAGTCCGTGAAGCCAAGGTGAGATAAGGTATGGAGGAGGAGGGGATGGTCGACAGTGTCAAAGGCAGCAGAGAGGTCAAGGAGGATTAGAATGGAGTAGGAGCCATTGGATTTGGCAAGAAGGAGGTCATGGGTGACCTTAGAGAGAGCAGTCTCGGTAGAGTGGAGGGGACGGAAGCCAGATTGGAGGGGGTCTAGGAGAGAATGGGAGTTAAGGAATTCTAAGCATCGATTGTAGATGACTCGTTCTAGGATTTTGGAAAGGAAGGGTAGTAGGGAGATAGGGCGATAACCTTAGATTTAGATCAGCCAGAAATCTCCTTGACTGACAGCTATCTCCTGGGGGTTCTGACTGGCTGCCCACTCCATCCCCACTATGTTCCCAGCATGCCTGGGTTCTAGAAACTGTCCTGTGCACAACAGATATGGCAGTGGTTAGGGATGCTGGGGATAAGGAAATGGGGACATCTCTAATGCTCTTACTTGATTAGTCAAATTTGGTCAATATGATAGAGTTGGTAGACACAATTCCTACACACAAAAAGCTTAGAGTCTAGAAGAATGAGTATGAGTCTGTAAAATCAGTTATTCATTGATATTTATTGAGTACTTGCTGTGTGCAGAGCATTTTATTAAGCACCCCATCCCTGTCCTAAAAGTTTTTAAGTCTGAGTTCTCATTCCCATGAAAACAGGAATGAGTTTAAATCCTTATTAATTCTTATTTCTTAGAAGTAGGTTAGATAGATGAAAGCCTTGCTTAACAATAGGAGTCATAAACATAGGAATAGAGCACCATGGAGACTTAGAAAAATATTTTCCTTCCACATTTTTCAATGCCTTCTAACTGGGATGGATTGATAAAGGAAGATGGTAGAAAATGATATCCAAAGATCCTTTCTCTGAGGCTCTGAACCAGAAAAGAGTGAAACATCCCAGGTCCCCGAAAATCCTTTTTCCTCTTCACTGTGTGACCCAGCAGAAGCTGGGCCAGGTGTCGCCTGACTATGGGCTTCACTAATGACATTTCTATAGATTTTTTTTCTAGAGAATCATAGATTTAAGAGATAGAAATGACTCAGTCCCTCATTTCATTCCCCAAAGACCAGGGCAAGATTGCCCCCTAAGCTTCCAAGCACCTAGTCCAATCAACTATTTCAAGCATGAAACTTCCATGGGAAGATGTCCTTGGGAAGATATTTTGCAATTTTATAGATATTCTGTTTAGGATATTTCCTTCATAGAAACCCTATTTACAAAGGAAATTATTAGGTTCTTTTTATGGAATTTGTTAAGTACTATTTGTTAGTATTTGCGAGGCACTGGAGTAAATGCTGAGATAGATACAAGATAACCAGGTTGGACATAGTCCTTGTCCTACATGAGGCTCACAGTCATATTTTCCACTTTACAGATGAGGTAACTGAAGTACAGAGAAGGTAAGTGACTTGCTCAAGACAAGTGGCAGAGCCTTGCATTCTTGCATTCAACTAATTAATAGGGTTTATGGGCTTCAGATCTTTCTAGATACCTCTCAAGCTTCTCCTTTGTCACCTTCTAACCAAAGCATTCATATTTATTTATTTTCAGCTTTCCTAAAGGGTCAGCTCATCAGTAATGTAGAGGTGTATCGACGGGGCCAGGGAGGAAACATGAAAAATCCCTTATCGACCTCACTTGCAGTCTGAGAGCAGAAAATACATCTGAGGTCCTTTTACTTTATCCCCCATCCTTCCCTCCTCTCTCTCCCCCTCCCCTCCTGGTGTTGTATGCTATTTTTTCAATAGAGGCTACACTGAGAACCGGTGTCACTTCAAGTAAATATTTTTGTAATAAGTAAGAGAAAAAAATCCCTTCTATTAATTTCTTTGTGCTCTAATGAGCCTAGCAGATCATTATGCTGTATTTTTTTTTGTTTCTTACTAAAGGAATCGGTTGAATAGGACTATCTGGTTTAGAAGATGAGCCTGACTGATTACTGTAATTCATAGGGCCTTAATTAGCTGCACAAACCATTAGCTACAATTAGACTATTATAAAACACTTGATGCGCTATGTCAACCATGGGGCCTCATTTATTCTTGTGGCAGGGATGGGGGAGGGGGGCCAGCACGGTACCACCGAGCATGCTAACAAAGAATGATTTTTGATTTAAGATGTTGCCGATAGTGCCTCAAAATTAATCTCAATAGCTGTCTAATTTGTGTCGGTGGATGGTATATTTATTGTAAAATGACACCAAAGCTAAATGAGTTACCTGAAGCAGGAGTGCTAATGTCAGAGCCTGGAGATTCAGCTCCATATGCCATAATACAGCTAGGCACTGGGGCTGAATTCTCCCAATGGAGCACTTTACTTCATCTGTCTCAGAAATGCAGCAACCTGACTTCCACTTTATGATCCTTAAATAATAATAATAAAAAAATAAAAAGCTGCAGGAAGCTAACTCCAGAGCAGCTTACTCAAGTGAGGGTTTCCAAGGGCAGAGTGGAGCTTAAATAATTATGGAAATGAGGCAGGGTTGACTCACCCAAATTGCATAAAATGAGGTCCCCTATTAGAAAAGAATTGGGGATCCTGTGGGGATGGGAAATGATTGACACTCTCAAGGGTACTGTCCTAAAAGGATACAGTTCAACTTCAATGTCATGTCTTTCACCCTGGGATTTCCATTCCTTTCAGTCAAACATTCTCACCTACACTATTTGGCTGTATTTTAGGCAGAGGGAGATGAGGTGGTGGGTTCCATCCTCCTGCTGAATTGCCACAAGAATCCAGAAACTTGATGCTTGGAATTCAAAAGATGATGCCCCAGATGTGTTTTCAGCTAAGTCAAGACTAATTCAAGTTGGGAGTTATTTGGAGATGTCATTTTATTATGGCAAGCAGTGGACCCAATTTAATCCAAACCAGATTACCTTCTTCTTGAGATCAATCACTCTTCCAATCATTCAAGTAGCCAGGCAGCCTATAGTTCCCTAAGGGACTTGTCAAAGAAAAAATGCTTGTATTGGAAGAGTTTCTAAGTTAATGGAGAGAGGTGTAGGGGACAAACATGAGAAATGCAAATAAATCCATATCAAATGAAGAAGGAAGAACACTCCCCCAAACCCATAAACATATACGTGAGCACAAAACAATGGCAGAAACCTAACAAAACTACTGGAGATGAACACAAGTGTTCTGAGTTCCCCAAATGATAGCTGAAAAGAAGTCCAATCAGGATCAGTATGCATTCACCTTCTAAGCCATAAGAAATAATAATAATCATGGTATTTGTTAAGCACTTACTATGTGGCAAGCACTGTACTAGATAAAAGATACATGAGGCTCACAGACTAAATGGGAGAGAGAACAGGTACTGAATCCACATTTTTCAGATGAGGGTACTGAAACTCAGAGAAGTTATGTGAATTGCCCAAAGTAAAATACCAGGCAAATGTTGGAGGTTGGATTAGAACCCAGGTCCTCTGACTCCCAAGCCCATGATAGGTCAGGCTACTTCTTATAGTAATTTTCATCACACAGAACCAGATTAATCTCAAGGAAGACCTGGAAAGTTTCAATTGCAGTGATTCTCCCTAATTAAAATTTGAACACCACTGTCTTCTGGGCCTGATTGAACAATCTCATGCTTCCACATGCATTATACAGATCAATGGATCCTTCAATAGATCACAGATTAATCAGTCAGTGCTTATTAAACACTAGCTCTGAGCAGAATACTGTATGCATTTAGGAAAGTACAAGAGAGCTGATAAACATGCTTCCTACCCTCAAGGAGTTTATAATCTAGGGGTGGAGATGCGCTAAAATAAATTGCAGGTTGGGGAAGAAATTTACTTTAAAGATAAGGATTTAAGTCTATCGGGAGAGTGAATACGGATGTGCTTAGGTGATGCAGAAGTGCTGAAGTGGCAGAAGAGGGAGAAATTGAGCCAGGAGATGAGAGATTAAACAGGGAAGGCTTCCTGTAGCAGATGTGGTTTCAGAAGACCTTGAAAGATGCGGAGAGCAGTGAAAAGTGGTAAGAAGTTCCCAGTAGGAGGAAGGATGTGAGCAGGAAGTAGGAGGTAAAAAAGTTGAGAAATAAGCACCCTGAATTAATTGGCTTTAGGAGTGAAGTATGCGAGATTGAGTGTGGTGAGAGAGGAATGAGGATATGAATGGGTAAGAGAGGTGATTGAGTACTTTGAACAATAATAATAATAATAATAATGTTAACAATACTAATCATATTTGTTAAGTGTTTACTATGTGCCAAGCACTATACTAAGAGCTGGGTAGGTACAAGGTCATCAGATCCTACATGGAGCTCATAGTCTAAATAGGAGAGAGAAAAGTTATTGAATCCCCATTTTTCAGATGAGAGAACTGAGGCACAGAAAAGTTAAATGACTTGCCCAAGCGCACCTAGCACACAAGGAGTGGAGCCAGGGTTAGAATCCAAGTGCTCGATTCCCAGAGCCAGGCTCTTTCCACAAGGCCATGCTACCTCTCTTGAAGGCAATGGTCAGGAGCTTCTGTCTGTTGGAGAGAAGTACAGATGACCCCTAAGAGGTTTTCAAGAAACATGGAGGCTTGCAAAAAGTGATGTATAAAAATGATTCCAGCAAGCGGAGTGAAGTATGGACTGGAGATAGGAGAGACTGGAGGCAGAGAGGTTACAAGAAGACTGATTCACTAGTCAAATTGAGATATGACAAGCATGTGGATTACAGGGATGGCAATTGGGATGGGAAAAAAAAGGAATGAATTCTGGAGATGATAAGGAGGAACAAGCAACATGAGAAGCAATATGACCCAGTGGATAGAGCATGGGACTGAGAGTCAGAAAGACCTGGGTTCTAAACCCTGCTAATCACTTGTCTGCTGTGTGACCTTGAACAAGTCACTTAATCAATCAATGCTATTTATAGAGTACTTACTAAATGCTTGGGAGAGTACTTAACTTATCGGTTCCTCAGTTATCCCATCTGTAAAATGGGGATTAAGACTGTGAGCACCATGTGGGACAGAGACTATATCCAACCTGATTATCTTGTATCTATCCAATATTTAGTAGCACATAGTAAGTTCTTAATAAATACCATAAGAAAGCAGCAGGATTCGGTGACTGAGTATGGAGGACAAAAAAGAGGGGAGAGGAAGATAATGCCAAAGGTGTGGGGTTGAGAGGTGGGTTGAATACTGCTGTGGTCAACAGTGATGGGGAAACTTGGAGGGGAGATGATTTAGGATGTAAGGTGACGAAGTGCCAAGGCACATTAATTTAGAGATGTCCTGGAAGCAAGAAGAGATGTGAGATTTCACAAGAGATGTGAAATTTCAGGAAAGAAGAGAGGCCAGGGTTGAAGAGTTAGATTTAAGAGCCATAGGTGAAGAGGTGGCAACTGAAGTGGAGAGACTGAATGAGCTTACCCAGGTGATGGTGGTTGATTGAGAAGAGAAGGGGAGAGATAAGATGGGGAGAGATAAGTGTGGGGGACCACTCACAGTTAAGAGGTGGGAAGCAGAGGAAGAATATTCTAATCTGCATCCTTCCAGAGAGACCTTTAACTCTGAAGCAGCAGACATATTTTGGGCAGCTGCAGCACGTGGTATTAAGGAGATGGTTGGATGTGTGTTTCTCAAACCTGAAGCCTAAATAAATTGACTGTTTCATGGACTTCCTTAGCCCTCCTTAACTCTCTCTGATCTGATTCATTTAGACAGATACCCATTTCATTTCTGAAACTTCTTCAGCAGGGGGGTGAGGGTTGGATGGTCAAAGTTATTTGAGGGTTGATATGATTTTGTACTGTTCTAGGTAAAAAGTCAATTTCCACAAGGGTTTCTTGCTCATCCTGGTGAAGCATAAGGGTTAAAACCCATCCTAGTCCACTGGAGGATCTTTGGATTACAGGTGGCTACTAAGCACCACCTGAGTTTTAATTAACCTCTTCAAATGGTCTGACCCCTTCCTCAGGGCTCCAGGAATGGAAATATCTTTGGACAGGAGGGTACATGTTGACAGACTAGAAGGCAGTGATCTACAAACTGAGAATTAACTTTATGTTGAGATTACTGCATTAAAAGATTCCAAATTGAGGAGTTAAACACTGACTGGTGGTGATGGAATTGCTGGGCAAGCAGAGATAAGGTGTTTATCCTTGGCCCTTGGGGTGGGATGAGAGGATAAGCCCACAGCATGCCGATACTGAAAGAATAATTTACCTACCATGTGAGAAATGATATATTGTACTAGCCAGGTCTGCATGAGGTCAGGCATATTTTTTAAAAAAAAAAACCCTTTCAAGTGAAAATTCATTTTTTTCATTCAAAGTCACATCCAAAAAACTTATCTTTAATCAAGACAATTTTAGTGAGAACTGCACAGTTCAGACAAGATCGGTGGTCTTGATGCAGTTGGACTAGCATTGCCCCAAAGAGCCCTTTCCAGCATTCATTCATTTATTCATTCAATCACATTTACTGAGCCCTTACTGTGTGCCAAGCACTGTACTTGTGTACAATATAACAATAAATAGACACATTCCCTGCCCAGAACAAGCTTACATCAAGAGGTCAGCAGACTGCTGATTCACAGACAGAACTTTTGGCTCCTCCAACCCCTTGTTCTGCCTTCCTTTTCTATTACCACACTGAGGGATTTCAAAACAAAGTCTCAAATCCAGGGTGGCTAGACCCAGGATCTGGGGAGATGGGATGGGGAGTAGCTGTTCATAAGATGGACACCTGGACGAAATTGGGAAGTTTGTTCAAGGTCATAATCTTGTGACCACCTAAAGAAAAATCCACCTGCGGGGCCTCAGTCTACAGTTTATCATCCCTGGATTGAATTGGGAGAAAAAATAGCAAAGCCTCTATTGTTAGCTGACTAATGAGTCAGACTTCATTAGGGCTGTTAAGGAAACTGTGCCTTTGGGAGTTTTTTTTTCAACCTGACATTAGCACAGTTACCCTGGCTAGATTCAGTCAAGGCATATCGGTGTCTGGAAATCAACAGACGTGATGTCATTTCAGTTCCATATTTCACTGCTTATTGCCTCAGTTTCTCCATTTATGAAATGGAGATTATCCCTCACGTCATTATCTCCTTTTACAATTCAGTAAATGGACACTCAGATCAATTAGTGCTAGTCTATCTAGGGTTCCAGGGAGAAGGGCGAGGGTGAAGGGGAGAAGAATTTTCTTGGCTCCCCTCCCCAGAGGCTGCCTGCAGGAGCATACTGTTTTCCTTAAGAACACGCCACTAAACACATCAGCCATGCTGACAGATAGCACCAGGATTTATTATGACCTAAGAAGACTTTGAGGCTCCCTAATGGGAGACCTGTCCCAGCACTGATCTTTTCCCTCATCTCCCTATAGAGCTTCCAATCTCTTCCTTGATCCCCTCCATTAAGCTCGCTGAAAGAGAGGACAGGCCTGCACTTTATCCTAGCTGCTTGGCTAGGATGTCTGATTTTTAAACCAGATAGATTATTTTTCTACTTATGTGACCTTGTCAGATGCTTTTCCAGGTAATATTTTTGTTTTAAATTATCATCATCATCATCATCATCATCATCATTATATTTAAGTACTTACTATGTGTCAAGCACTGTTCTGAGTGCTTGTGTAGATACAAATTAATCAGATGGGACACAGTCCCTGTCCCACAGGGGTCTCACAGTCTAAGTAGTCTCACAGTCTAAGTAGGTGGGAGAGTGGGTCCTGAATTCTCATTTTACAGTTGAGGAAACTGAGGCACAGAGGAGTTCAGTAACTTGCCCAAGGTCATTTAGCAATTGGAGGAGCTGGGTCTATAACCCAGATCCTCTGACTCCTAGGCCTGTGCTCTTTCCATTAGGCCATGCCCAGCTTTGCTCCTCCTCAACCCATCCATAAAAGGAAATCTGGACACGACATCACTGTGCATTTACTTCTGGGTTGGTAAAGGTAGGCCAACAACCATGAGTTCCCCGAATGGCCCCCCTGGCTGTCAGCAGTATCACCATTTGTTCTGAGCAGCTGCCAGGCCCCCAGACTATCCCTATTTCAATCAATCAATCTCTATCAATGGATTTTATTGAGCACTTACTCTGTATAGAGCATGGTAATAAGCGCTTTTGTCTGAAAATGGCACCCCACATCACTATGTGTGCAGTACACAGGTCCTCTCCATTCTCATTCCACAGAGATTCATACTCTGCCTGTTCAGGAGTAATAAAATGCTAACCTTGGGAGGACAGCTATCTATTTTATTGTTCCACACAGTAACCATCCTGATGACTTCTTTCAACATGGAAACTGCTACACAATGGTTGTAGTGAGCCCACAACAAGCTGCTTTATTACTGACTGTTTGTGATTCTGCAAACAAGAAGGAATAGACTCCCAAAGGCACTGATGGACTGTACCTGAGGGCAGATTACTGCTGGCTTGTTGGGGCAGAGCATGGAAGGAAGCATGGCTTTCTCTTCCTGTTCTACCCAGTAATGGGCCTGGACCAATCAATGACTGTCATGTAGAGCCACAGTTGTGACACTTAAGGCAGACAAAAGGTGGTTGTTTTAAATCGTGAGGAAACACACACAGAAGGAGGCACACACAGAGGCTCACAGAGAAGCAGAGGGAAGCACCCGCAGCAGAAGAGCAGCACTCGGAAGGAGTAGAAGGCAACAGCACTTGGGAAAGAAAAAGCAACTGCAGAATGGGCTCTCTTGACCAGCAGACTGGTATTGGACCCGTGGTGGAGTAGAGTGAGTGAGTGAGTGTGTTTGTATGTGTCACTCCCTTGCACATTGGTAAAACTAAGTAAAAAACTTTCCACAGTAACCTTGGTGATCAGAGAAGTGGTTTGACTTTACTATGCATCACCGAGACTTCCCCGGTCCAGGAAGGTCCTGGTTGGTACAAACCAGGGGATCACGACAATGGTCACTGCTAATCCTATACTGTTTGCTTTTTACTGTGACCTACAAAGGAAACTACAAAACCAGGTAGGGAAATGTCTCTATTCCTGCAATTCCTGGCCCCTGCTCAGTAAAGGCAACACTGCTATATAATTATAGCTAAGAACATAATCCCAAAACTAAGAGATAACATTTAGAAATAATACCCAATTTGGATAGGAGGTCTTTGTTCTAAATCCTGATTTTGAAGGGCCACCCCACAGTTAAGACCCAACTTGGAATTGATGTTGATGATCTACAGAGATAGCACAAAAAGCCAGGGAATTATCCAGTTTCCTTAATGCACTACCACACTCCTGCTTTTAAAGTTATAATACCTGTGGCTGCTGAGGCAGAGTGGAAAGGAGAAAGAGCAGAAAACTGCTGGGGTCCTTTGTTTACTGGGCTTGGTTTGGTCCTCATAAGTCTCCTTTAAAGCAATGTTTTGGCTTCCTCTTGTTCTGAAAGAAAAAGGGCTCCAGAATCAAAATTTATCACAATCGAAATAAAAAATGTAAAAGATCAGTATAAAACATTTAACAGCAACAGTTAATAATGTATATGATAACATATTGCTCTGATATATTGACAAATGTGGCAATAAAGTATTAATGTGATTATGTATCATCAAGTACAATAGTCATCCATCCTCTGTTTTGTACGAGTTTAAAAACAAAGCAAATCTGTAGAAGAATATAAAATGGAGATGCCATCTCAGCAAGGACTTTCAATTAGGGCTGTCACCATGAGCTCTTACCAATCAGATCCTGAAAGAGTAGATCGTTGATTTTGATATGAAAGAGTTTTATTAGGGAGAATGACAAGGAAACACTTCTTCACATCATGGGTGGTAAACAAATGGAATTTGGTAGGAAAAGAAGTTTTGCAGGCTGAAAATATCAGCAGGCCCAAGAAAGGACTTGGATAAATTCATGGTTGGGCTGCTGCTAATGATATTATTAATAATAATAATGATAATGGTTAAGCACATATTATGTGCCAAGCCCTGTACAAAACACTGGGTAGATACAAAATGAATCATACAAGTCACAGTGTCTGAGCACTGCTTAAATAGGAGGGAGAATGGGTATTGAATCCCCATTTTACAAATGAAGAAACTAAGGCACTGAGAAGTTGTGATCTATCTCTGGTAAAACAGCAGGCAAGTGATAGAGCTGGGATTAGAATCCAGGGAAGCCCTGTGGCCTAAAGAAAAGTAGCATTGTCTATTGGTAAGGTCACAGACCTGGTTACCAGAGGACCTGGGTTCCTATCCCATCTCTGTGACCTTGGGCAAGTCACTTAACAATTCCGTGCTTCGGGGAACCTCATTTATAAAATGTGGATTAAATCTTACTCCCTCCTACTTAGACTGTGAGCCCTATGTGCCTCAGGGACTGTGTCCAACTTGCTATCTTGTATCTACTTCAGCACTTTGTACAGTATATGGCTCATAGAAAGTGTTAATATAACAGAGGTGATGGTTGTCTGATCCAGTAACAACATGTGCATGGTTTTAATTTATATAAATTACTTAATTTTATCTATTGTTCAGACACATATGAAATCACACCCACTTATATATATATATAAGTGGGTGTGATTTCAAATATGTAAAATACATATATTTTACTTTTCTTGAATTCTCCTTTCATTAAAAAATGTTCCTTCTACTATCCTTAGAGAAAACTGAAGTATTTAGGGCTCTGACATTTTCAGGTGTGCTCAGATTTTCTCCACTCATAAATTTATCTAGGTGTTTCAGTCAGTACAGTAGTCAACAGTAAAGAGGAAATGCTAATAAATGGCTACTCATGGATTCCCACACCAGTTCCTTTAGATCCAATGGATCTGGATTAACACTAGATTTTTCAGGGTGCAAGGCCCATTCACAAAGATATTTGCTTGGATGTGCTTCTGTCTGAATTTGAATTGGTTTTGATTCTTGCCTTAATAGTTTATAAAAATATAGGATAAAAATAAAAGATGCTTAGAAAAGTTGAGTCCCTTCTGAGTAACAAAATGAAACACTCTATTACCCAAATTATTTTTGGACATATCATCATAAATGATATTTATTGAGTGCATATTGTGTGCAGAGCACTCTACTAAGCACTTGAGAGACTGCAGCACAACGAAGTTGGTAGACATAGTCCCTGACCACAATGAGTTTATAGTCTAGAGGACATATATTTAAATTTTTTAATATATTGTGAAATGATTAAAGAAAACATATCTACAGCCATACATCTATAGCCATTTCGACAGAGAGAGGCCCATTACCTCAGTGTGTGTGGTAGGAGGGGGGTCACCAAGTAACAGAGCTTAGCGCCTCCATCAGCTACTACTGCTTCCACAGAGTGTAAGGTCCTGGAGAATGGGGATCATGCCTTCTAACTCCATTGTATTGTCCCAAGAGCTTGATGCAGGTCTTCACAAAAAGTGTTCCATACATGCTATTGATTGATCGAATGAGTAGATTGAGGAGAGAGTTTTCAGCAGGCTGGAGCTGGTGGGGTGGAGGGGAGTTTTCTTTCATTCATTCATTCATTCATTCATTCATTCATTCATTCATTCATTCAATAGTACTTATCGAGCCCTTAACAGTGTGCAGAGCACTGTATTAAGCACTTGGAAAATTAGAATACAACAATAAACATTGACATTCCCTGCCCACAGTGAGCTCATAGTCTAGATGGGTGGAGACTGACATCAATACAAATAAATAAAATCACAGATATGTACATAAATACTGGGGGTCTGGGACCTGGAAAGACCAAAGGGAGCAAGTTTTAGAATCCTCTTTGATGTTTCTTATGTTTGGCATTTACACTCTTTCCTAGATTTGGGGGAAGCTTAGAAAGGGAATCTTTGTTCCCCGAGTGGGAAGGAAGAGGTGGGGAAGAGGGAAAGGAACTAAAGCAGTAGGTTATTTGGGAAAACATTAAAGAATATTTTAAGATTCACATTACTGTTGGATTCAGTTTTCCACAACAGCCTACACAGATGAGTTATCAATATCCTCCCCCTTCACCTTCCATCATCCATTTCATTAAACCTGTTTACTCTGAAGGGCTTTGTATGTTATTGGCTTGGGAGACCAATCAAGAAGATAGCATAGAAGACAATCAAAAGGCAGATTTCCCTACCAATTAGATTTGGCCTGCTGCGACTAGTCAGTGGATGGGCATTACAATCCTGGGGGGATCAATTACAGGAAAAGGTGTGGCAAGGACTCAATAGTCAGCTTTTCCCACTAACCAGATCTGGCCAAGGCGTAGGAAACATGCAACAAGCCTATTTATCACCAATCAAATTCAGCCATAGAGAATAAGAGGGGGTTAGAGATGGGGATGATAAACCAATTTTTTTTTTTACTGGGGGAATCCAAAAAATAATTGAGGGAGTTTAAAATTAACAACTACCCCTCCCCACCCTCCTGCATAATCACATAGACGGAAATTAGATTAGATTGTAAAATCAATGGAATATCACATTATACCTCAGTTTCAGATAGACAAGGTGGTTTCAGAAATGCATATTATACAGGACTGCCATATGCATTTCTATGAATCTGAAATTTCACTTTTGCTTCCACCTGAAATAAGCAGATGGGTCTTGATCCATAATTGTAGTGCATTTTCCAACTCTGTCTCATTCCTTCCTAGGCCAACCTAAGGTATCGGTTGATCAGGCTGACTTACCCAGGACCCATACTTTGAAAGCAAAGCACTTTAGCCTAGCATTCCTAATTAAGCAAACTCCTCCCTATCAACACCAGGACCATGGACACTATATGAACAATTCAGAGAGCTCAGGTACTACTGATGTTACCATGTAATCTAGCTTCCTTTCACCCTCTTCCCCTACACTATCTTTCACTTTACCCTTTCTTTCCCTTTCTGTTGTTCACCTCCTGGGGAAGAGACTCAGATGCTGTCTCCCTCCTCCTTTTTCCTCCTTTCTTCCTCTACACAGTGCCAGATTTTCAATATGTATCATTGTCTCTCATAGGGAATGGTCCATGTTACCTAGTATTGGAAGGAGAAGAAGGTTATTGGGGTGACACCAGTTAGATACTTCAGTGAGTGAAATTCCAATCATGAAAGATGTAAGACAGCAGGGAGCATTGTAGACATGGGAGGGGACAGTTTCTAAGACAATGAACAATCATTCCTAGACACCAGACATAAACTCCCTCCCCCAACTTTATCTGATTATCTGGAGCAAAGATGCTTATGTTCATCAAGAAACTTTTCTGCATCAGATTGTGTCATATTGAGTGGCTGATGTTCCAAACAATTCAGATCCCCCATCTGCAGGGACCAATTAGAAGATGTGGCTCCTTAATGGGTCATAAATCAATCCCTTCAACTGCATGGAGCAAGATCTGATAGGGGGCTCAGGCAATCCATTATCCAATCTTAGTCACTTCATGCAAATAGCAATCCTATTGCATATCCCTAGAACCTCCTTCTTCTCTGCACATCCTTGAGGAGGAACCAAAACTTTTCTCCTCCACAACCATGAGCGTAGAGAGTTCCCAAGCCCCATGGTTCAAAGGATAGGTGCAATCTCAATATCTTGTTTAACTGGAATGACAGGCAACTCTGTCAATCATTTTGGGAAGTAGATCAGAGACTCAGATCTATATGTTTGTGATTCAATTCCACTTAAATGTTGAAAATGTTCTTCTGTAAGGATAATTTGATAGTTAAATGGTCTCAGAAACATTCAGAGTCATTTGAGCTGCTTTATCAGCTGTATCAAGACTTGTTTCTTCAAAGTGGGAATTTGAAAGTGGTTTAGCTTGTAACAGTAAACCACTGCAGTCCTATCAGGATATCCAAGCCTGCGGCTTTTGAAAAATTGATAAAAATAATAACAACAATATAATAACATAATAATGATAATAATAGCACTACTATTGATACTGATCATAATCATGATAATGATAATAATAGTAATGATAAAAATAAGTTCAGCCCTTACTCTGTGCCCAGTACTGTACTAAGCATGCAGATACAAGATAATCAGGTCAGACACAGATCCTGTCCTCCATGGGCCTCACAGTCTAAGGGAGAGGGAGAAAATATGTGACTTGCCCATCAGTCAATCAAACATATTTATTGAGTGAAGTAAATGCAGAGCAATGTACAAAGTCCTTGGGAGAGAACAATACAGTAGTAGACACATGCCCTGCCCACAACAAATTTAAATTCTGGAGGGGGAGACATATTAATATAAATAAAATACAGATATGCGTATTGAATACAAGTTTACAATATAAGTATATATAAGTATACAGATAAGTACTTATGCAAGGGATAGGAAGGAATTGAATGGGATTGAATTGGTGGAGTCCAGTGCATGGGAAGGGGAATGAAGGTGTGGTTCCGGGACATAATGTCAAGGATGCAGCCAGGGAGGAGGTGGCGCAAGGGTTGGGAGTGCCCTGAGGAGGGATGGCCTGCTGGGAGGAGAATGAGGAGAGGTCTTGGGAAGGGAGGGGTGGGGTAAAAGTTGGGCAGATCAGAGGAAGTGGACTTGGAGGCAAATGTGTGGCTGGGGTATATGAGAAAGAAAGTCCTGAACTGCAGCACCTGCTCTGTAAACCTGCAGATCTGTAGACCCAGATCTGTAGCTAATCTGGGATTGGAACTCATGTCATCTGACTCCCAGCCCCAGACTCTTTCCATTAGGACATACTGCTTTACCCTCCCCATGAGGAATTTCTCATCCATTAGGCTCTCTCTGCCCTGGCTCAGTGCTCACCTGCTGTTTTCTCCTGGTACCTTGCCTGAATCAGCTTATACTTCACCACCCGGACTGCCACTGCCCCCATCTAGACTGCAAGTTCCTTGTGGGCAGGAAACATCTCCACTAGCTCTGTTTTATTGCACTCTCCCAAGCAATTAGTACAGCACATCTTCTCTTAGTACAGAGAAGCAGTATGGCATAGGTAGATAGAGCATAGCTCTGGGGGTTAGAAAGTCATGGTTCTAGTCCAGCCTCCACCACGTGTCTGCTGTGTGACCTTGGACAAGTCATTGCACTTCTCTATGCCTCAGTTACTCCTCCATAAAATGGTGATTGAGACTGTGAGCCACATGTGGCACAGGGACTGTGTAAAATCCGATTTGCTTGTATCCACCCCAGCGTTTACTATGGTGCTTGGCACATAGTAAGCACTTAACAAATACTGCAGTTATTATTATTATTATTAGACCCAGTGGCCAATGCAGATTACTCTAGTAGGTGGTGATTCAGAAGGTCCCCACTGGAGGAATCCACGAATTCTGAGCTGCGATTAACTTGTCATTAAAGCTTCTGTCTGGAGTGAATGGCTAAGTGCTCTCAAGTACTTACTTGTTGGTGGGCGATCAATGACAAGTTTTCTCCTTGGTGAGACTCTGCCCCCTTCTTTTTGTGTGGGGGTCCGTGTGTGCGGAGGGGTGAGGGTTGTGGGTGGGGTTGGGGGGAGGGAGGTGGCTATTCCATTTTCCTGTAGCCCCAAATCTTCAGTGCACAGATGGTGGAGAGTTGGGGCAGGGTGGGGAGTGAAATGAGGGTACCAGTGCCTTCTCCTTCGGTGCAGTTCTAGGCCCTTTAATGTGAGGGGACCAGAAGGGGTGAGGCGCCCAGGGGACAGGGGCCTCTTCCTTCTGGGCAGTCTCAGTCCTTTGGTGGGTGAGGCTGGGGGGACGGTGACCCTCCCCTTTGCTCAGTACTCAGGCATCCAGGTTCAGTGGACAACCCTTTCCTTACACTGCAGTAGACGACCCTTCCCTCAAACATGATCCTAGGCCTCTAGGTGAGGGAAGGGGCCAGAGGGCTCAGTCAGCATCTCTCTCCACCCCAGTGATCCTAGGTGCCCAAGGTGGGGAAGGGGCAGGAGGATAATGGTGACCCTCCTCTTGCTTCAGTTCTTTGGCCTGTGCTTTGTCATGTTGACACTGGATTGGTCGTGGCCCTTCTCTCTGGTGTGATCTTAGGTCTCCAGTGTGAGGGTAAGGGGTCTGAAGTCTCAGTGTACCTTCCTCCTGGTGCAGTCCTAGATGCCTCCAAAGGTGGGAAAGGGGTGTGATGGAGGGGGTCAGAGATCTTTTCCTTTTGTGACTCGATGGGTTGCCCCCTGACATCAAATCTGGAGATGTATCATGCACCAATTATGGATATAGGCCAGAATCTGAAAGCCCTGCCCAACATTACATCTAATCACTGCTAGAAAATCAATCCCTTCTTTCACCCTCCTTCTGCCCTACCCTGTCCAGTGCAGTTTTCTTCCCTCCACATCTTAACCTGGTCCCTCCTTCACTTGTGTCCTCTCAACCCTTTCATATTTTTTTTTCCAAAATCAGTGACAGAGTCTTACTCAAGACATGCTGATAATTTACCTCTCTCCCAGGTTCTGGTGGTCTATAGCAACAACCAGGAATGGAGACAGGGGATATGGTAAATCCCTAAAGCCTCAGAATGGATGGAGAGGAGAGGAGGCAGAAGCATGGAGATATCAACCATCTGTATCAGTGGAATGGGCCACCTGGACACCCAAGACCAAGCAGGGGTCAAGAAGAGACCCAGTGTAGGGGTGCCGTCCAGGTACTGGAGAAAATATTTCAAAGCCAGACAAAAAGATCTGGACCAAATGAAGCTAGAGGCTGGTACCCAATTGCTCAGCCAGAGGAACTGCGATGACAGACATGGTGCTGGTTGAAATAGAGGTGGATGGGAATAATGCTGGGGAAGGGATGGGGAGAGGAGCAGAGGACATGGTCAATATAATGTAAATTTAAATGACCCATAGGACTCAGTCGTAATGCCAATCATCATGTCAGGCAGAGGGAATTTACAAATTATATTTAAATTGATTAATTAATCCCATAAAACATTGGTTCACAATACACCGAGATATTTTAGGAACATAGTACATGCAGATGCTGGAATACACCGATGCTGGAATACACCCATAAAGGAAAGGTACTTTTCAAAAAAGTGATTTCCAAATGCTCTCCATCCCCACTGAGGAGGGAGGATAAGAGTAAATGGGTGGCACTAACAGTGATGTAGAAAAAACCATCAACCCCCAGGATTTCTTTTCATCCTGCTTTTTAACCACGTGGTTCTTACTGCGTAAAAGATATAGGAGATGAGCAGCTAAAATTTAAGGGATAATTCTAACTGAATCAGTCTACTCAATCTTCCTCTTTTTGGAGTTTTCCCAGCATCAATTCAAGTCAGCTAGTTCTTTTCCATTTCTGCATATGCTGATGTATTTTAGATATCTGAAGAGAGACTGTCCTTAAAGAATTACTTAGATTGCATTACATGTATTGTTTCCAAGAACACACATACAATAAATTCTGATAAGTATCCTAGTGTGTTTGATGAGACCGGATGACTCTAGCAGCTGCTATATGGTGAGCTGAAGTACAGAGAGGGGAGTTTGTAAGAAAGAGAAGCAGATGATACTTTTTAAAGATACACTGAAGGCAAAGCTTAAACAATATGGAACAGCAGTGGATTTTTGAGTTGACAGAGAAGCAATCAGACCAGGCGGGTGTGAAGCAGATGTAGGGAGGTTCTTTAGAGCAGAGGATCATGATGCCAAGAACACCAAGTTCTGAAAATAGCAAATGCAACATCAGAAAAGGACTGTCATTATAGTGTGGTGTGACAGGCTTAAGGCCTGTACGTCATCGTTTGGCCAAGCTTCCATTGCTTAAGGCAGCAGAAGCAGTGTGGTTTAGTGAAAGCGTACAAGCTTGGGAGTCAGAGATTATGGGTTCTAATCCTGGTTCCATCATTTGTCAGCTGTGTGATTTTGGGCAAGTCATTTAACTTCTCTGTGCCTCAGGTACCTCGTCTGTAAAAGGGAGATTAAGACTGTGAGCCCCATGTGGGACAACCTGATACCCTTGTATTTACCCAGCAGTTAGAACAGTGCTCAGCATATAGTAAGTGCTTAACAAATACTATTATTATTATTATTAAGGCAGGAGCAGTCAGCCAGTCAGTCACTTGTATTTATTTGAGCACTTAGTGTATGCAGAACACTGTACTAAGTGCTTGGGAGAGTACAATATAACAATATAACAGACATATTTCCTGCCCACAATGAGTTTACAGTCTAGAGGGGAAGACAGACATGTATATAAATGAATAAAATTACAGATATGTACATAAGTGCTGTGGGACTGGGAGGAAGGACAAGTGAAGGGAGCAAGTCAGGGCATCGCAGAAGAGAGTGAGAGAGGAGGGAAGGAGAGCTTAGAGAAAGCCTATTGGAGGAGATATGCTTTCAATAAGACTTTGAATTTGGAGAGAGTAATTGTCTGTCAGATTTGAGTAGGGAGAGCATTCCACTCCAGAGGCGGTATGTGGGTGAGAGATCGGTAGTGTGGTAGCCGAGACAGAGGTACAGCGAGAAGGTTGGCAATAGAGGAGCAAAGTGTGTGGGTTGGGTTGTAGTAGGAGAGTAGTGAGGTGAGGTAGGAGCATCACAGAAATCCGAAGCCTTCCCCATAATCAGCAGATACCACCAGGAAACCTGCTACTGCAGTTGCTAATAATGGAGAAAGATTGGGAAATGATGCTTGCCTAAAACCTCCCCAGAGAACAGCAGAAGCTGCTGGAGACCTCCTACCACCGCTGCTGACAGAGGGGCAAGATAGGGAAACAACGAAATCAACTGATGCCTTTGGAGACCCTGACCACAGCTGCAGACAATAGGGCAGGATAAGGAAATGATATTTGCCCAAACTTTGTAATTAATGAGCAAAAGAAGGTGTAACTGAATGGTCTGAGACCCCATAAAAATTGACATCAGGAACAGCCTCTTGTAACAGGATGAGATACTTTTTAGACGGCCTATCATTTTCCTCCATCCACAATGGGGGACCCCTGTCCTGCAGTCGCATGGGTAGGAAGATGGGTAGCCTGGTTTGTCTTCCTTTTGTAAGGGACCCCATCTTTGCTATGCAACTTTGAATCTAATGTCTGTGAGAAAAATTCACTGGTATACTTGAGGATCTAGGTGAGGCTAGTTGCTTGACCCTGGCTTTTTGCTAGCTATATTTAATATCTCTTTTGTGGGGGTGGTGTGAGTGGGACCAAATAAAGGAACTGAGATATCTATTTTATCCCATTTTGGCTGATTCTGTCCAGCTCCCAGTTCATACTGGTAGGTTCAAGTGGGATCCTGAAACTCAGGTCTAGTTGGCTGGTGATGTGCACGTGTGAATCCACACACACAAATACACACAATCTCAGCTTAAGTAGTGAAAATGTATGTAAGAGGACAGATACATGTAAGGCAGGTCTCTTTCCTTCTCTCACTTTCTCTCTTTGTCTCTGAAAACTAAATTGATGTGTTTGTCTTTTTGTTTGTTTTTTTTGGGGGGGTGGGGGTTTATAGTGAAATCTGAAGCTTCCTATAAGGAATCCTGTCACATATCTGCTATTAGAAGGATGAACCAAGCTAATTAACAAAGATATTTAGTTTTCAAACCCATTTTAATTGAGATTATTTGAGGTGGGTGGACAATCAACCACTGGAGGTTCTTGAAAAGTGGGGAAACATGGATGGAACTTTTTTTTAATGATCTGGGCAGTAGAGTGAAGTATGGGCTAGACTGGGGAGAGACAAGAGGCAGGAAAGCCAGCAAGGAGGCTGATGCAGTAATTAGCATGGAATAGGATAAGTTCCTGGCTCGGATGGTAGCAGTTTGGATGGAAAAGATAGGGCAAATTTTATCCATGTTGTCAAGGTAGAACTCACAGGATTTAGTGACTGATTGAATAAGTGGGTTGAATTAGGGAAATGAGCTGAGGATAATTACCAAGATTGCAGGCATTACTTAGGTTACTTCAACTTTGAGCCCCATGTGGGACAAAAACTGTGTTCCACCTGATTATCTTTTTATCTACCTCAGTACTTACTACAGTGCTCAACACACATCGAGTACTCAACAGATACCACAATTATTAATCAAGTGATCTTAATTTGACATTGAGGAAACATCCAAAGATTTTTTTAAATGATGTAATGATGCACCAACAGTTATTTGGTTAGAAAAACAGTTAGAGAAGCAGCGTGGCTCAGTGGAAAGAGCCCAGGCTTGGGGGTCAGAGGTCATGGTTCGAATCCCGGCTCTGCCACTTGTCAGCTGTGTGACTGTGGGCAAGTCACTTAACTTCTCTGTGCCTTAGTTACCTCATCTGTAAAATGGGGATTAACTGTGAGCCTCACATGGGACAACCTGATTACTCTGTATCTACCCCAGTGCTTAGAACAGTGCTGTGCACATAGTAAGTGCTTAACAAATACCAACATTATCATTATTATTATTTGTATTTTCTACTAGAGAACCTGGATTCAGGGCAATCTGCATGGTTCATACCCACAAATCATCCAAATAACAGCATGCTAAGAATAGGTTTTGTCCAGACTGTTTGAATTATTTTGTTATGAAACACTGGGATAATTGGGTCATAACAACACAGTCTGCTTCACTTTAATTTTGAGCCATCCCTTCAATGCAGACTGTCCAGCTAAGCCAGAGCAGACCAAGAGTGCCTATTCAGGAAAAAGACAAGAAGAGGGTCGAGTTCATTTTCTGGATAATTCAGCTAAAAATAAATATCCTATTTTTTCAGGTATTTGTAAGTGCTTACTATGTGCCAGGCACAGTGCTAAGAGCTAGGGTAGATTAAAACTAATCAGATTTATACACAGTTCATGTCACACATGGAGCTCACAGTCTTAATTACTATTTTACAGATGAGGTAACTGAATCACAAAAAGTTAAGTGACTTGTCCAAGGTCAAACAGTAAACAAGTGGCAGAGTTGGGATTAGAACCGAAGTCTTTCTGACTCATAGTCTTGAACTCTAGCCTATAGGTGACAATGCTTCTCTTGAAGAGAACAATAAATATTTCCCTGTTATCAACCAGATTGACTACTTTCGTTGCTCAAATTCATTAGGTAAGTACTCAACAATTCTCTTCATTTTTCCAATGCAGAAACGACCCTTAACCATGAATTCCTTTGGGATCCCATTAGCAGATCTTACTTTTAATTTATTCTCTCCATGAGGGAAGCAGTATGAAGAAAGCTCCCTGTATCCAGACAAATTTGTATCTTTTGCTTGGCCTCTTAGAGTATCTTAGTGAATGAAGCAGCCCTATAGCACTTACATAGTTATCTTTAAAGTCTATATTATAAATGATTCATTAACTTATATTACTGTCTAGACTATAACCTTGTTATGGGCAGGGAACATGCCTGCTAATTATGTTGAATTGTACTCTCTCAAGTGCTTAGTACAGTGCTCTGCAAATCATAATAACTGTGGTACTTGTCAAGTGTTTACTATGTGCCCAGCACTGTATTTAGCACTGAGGTAGATACAAGATAATTGAGTTGGACACAGTACCTGTCCCACATGGGACTCACAGCCTTATTCCCCATTTTACAGATGAGGAAACCGAGGCACAGAGAAGTGAAGTGACTTGCCCAAGTTCACAAAGAAGACAAGTGACAGAGCTGGGATTAGAACCCTTCTCCTTCTGACTCCCAGCTCTGTGCTCATTCCACTAGACCACACTTCTTCATGTAGTAAGCACTTCATAACTACCACTGATTGATAGATAGATTGATCCATAAGAAAATCTGGCATCTAGAGAGATTCACTGAATCTGGTTTGGTCTCACAAGTTAATTAGGCTAAGGGTGCTCTGGAGTCTCTCCCAAGTGGTTAGTACAGTTCTCTGCACATAGTAAGCACTCAATAAGTGCCACTGATTGACTGATGGATTAACTGGAGAGTGGCGTGGGTAGCTATAGTTGAGCCTACTGCTACTGCAGACATTGAGGCTACCCATTCTTCACTCATGATTATAGCTGTGATTCACAGTGGTGATCCTGTCCAGTGAACTCTAGTCATAGAGGCACAGAAGAGTAAATCTTCCTGGGCCCCATGTTAACTTTATGTCCCCCAACACAACCTTCAGCATCTTGAGACGATTCTAATTTTGTCTCTTCTTCTTGCCATTTGACCCTCTGTTTCTAGTCTCTTGGCCCAGGAGTTTTTCTTCAGATCTCTTTTCAAAGGTCACTTTCTCTAGACTCTTGAGTGTCACTGTTGTTTTCATTCTCAGGAGAAAAAAAAAGTCAGGTGAAAGAACAACTACCTGTTCCTAAATGTGGACATGAGCCATTATGGCCAGGTCACTAATTTCCAAATTACTAAAACCTTGGAATTGGCCTTCAAGGTTCTATTTGTTCCAGGCGATCAGGTAAATATGTTTTTACGCAGTTTTCTAAAACATTTAATTATTTACCTAAGAGACCAGAACAGCTGCTCTGTCAGGAAAATGTATTCTGAGGCAGCTTTTCAAAATGTGTATTATGTTAGATCTATTCCATTTAAATACATTTCTTATAATGCAAATGCATTTTTTTGGGCAAAATCTATTACTTTCAGAACCATTCTCTTCTGTCATGTAAACATAGATTTAAGGTACATGCTTTGCATATTAAAATTTGGATGCAAGATCCTGAGGAAAATAACTTTGGCTTATAATGTGTGTCAGTAACTTCTTTCCAAGGTGTAATATTTCAGTGATATTGTGTTTCTTTCCCATTTTTTGATGCCAAAAGCAGTTAGACCCATCATGGCAAATGCCTAGCCATTAGAGATGATTTATTTTTAATTTGGTGTTCTCTTTTTTTTTCAAAAGTTAGACCCATGTACCACAGTATCTACAATTAGTTGCTTCCTGTTTTTCTACACCAGTATAAATTGAAATTTTCTAACAGTCTGTTTGAAATTTGATCAATAAAATGCTTTTCCCATGAGTTCTCACTGCAAACCTAGTTTTGGCAGAAATCTGGCTTTTTTTTCCCCCTCAGTATCATTTACACTTTTGTATTTCTTAGGCTTTTAGATAAATTAAAATAATTGTTTTTTCATCCCATTGTCATGAACCTGAAATAACTTTGAAGAAATTTAAGGTATAATCATCCACGAGACACATGACTGATTATGGAGTAGTATAATATTCTGCAGTAAAACACCGAGGGTAAAATAATGCATGGAATTTATGAGAAAATTTGCAGTAAGTACATATTACTGTCTGTCATTTTTGAAGATGATGTTACTGGTGGTAGGATCCTAACTGTGCCTGTCATTTTGGCTGAAAAGATAGTGAAGAATATAGTAATAATTGTGGTATTTGTTAAGCACTTACTATATGCAAAGCCCTGAGCTAGGTGCTGGGGTAGATAAAAGATAATCAGGTTTGGTTAGAGTCCCTGTCCCACATGAGGCTCAGAGTCTAAGAGGGAGGAAGGGTATTGGGCAGCTATACTTACAGATGAGGAATCTAAGGCACATAAAAGTTAAGTGACTTGCAAAGGGTCTTACAACTGATGGTTGCTCAGCTGGGACTGGACTCTAGGTCCTCTGACTCCCAGGCCTGTGCTCTTTCCATTAGACTATGCTCCCTCCTATTACAGAATAGACATGGATATTGGGCCTATTGCAGACTCTGCACAATATGCTATCTTTAAAGAGATGATTCTGATGCAAAAAGACATGGGGCCTTGACCAATGAATTTTCAATTTCAAATATTTACAATTTGAAAGATTTATTCTCCATCATAACATTTTTGATCTAGACAACTAAAATTCTGCTCAATTCTGGTAAATTTTCATTCTCTTATTTTAACTGTTTCCCTTAAAAGACAGAAATTTTATGTTAGTATAAATGAAAGGACCACAAGAGAATTGTTGGTTCAGAACTGGTGAAAATCACCTCTTAATGACAAAACTTTAGAGTGTATACTGAACCCTCATTATGTCTGACTATCTCTGTCCTGAAAATAAAGTATTTTGCAAATTCTCCAAATTTTGCAACAATTCCTGATGAGAGATCAGAGTAGTGATCAAATCCCGTACACCATTTGCCATAGACTTTGCATTGCAAAGTTAACACAAACGAATGTCCTTGAAGAAGATTTATGTTATCTCTCCAGTCCTATAGAAAAATCACAAGAATAGCTCTTTTCTAGATCTATGTCCATTTTTGCCTTTTGTATTCATGGTCTAGGACCAAAGGAGAAATGTAGAAAAAAAATCTTCAATACAAAAGTTAAGCAAAAGTTATCCAAGTGCAAAATACTTTCTTTTGGGGTCAATTACCCTTCAGAGGGAAGATTTAGATTGACATATTAAATTAGGCTTGTTAATAGAAGAGGAGAAAAACACAAAAGTTGCTCAATAAATGTCAAAGAGCAGGCACCTAGCCTAGGAAAATTGAATGGAAGGGAGAGGGCTGAGATTCTGCCTTTCTTATCTATTGTGCTCTTGCAAGTACAGTTCCCTGCACACAGTAAGGTTCAGTTAATTGATTGGTCATGATATTTACTAAGTGTTTATTAGATACCAAACACTCTGCTAAGGACTGGGGAAAACCCAAGATTATCAGATTAGATATCCTCCCCATCACTCACAAGGCTCACACTCTAATCGATCAATCAATTGTATTTTTTGAGTACTTCCTATGTGCAGAGCACTGTACTAAGTGCTTGGGAGAATAGGATGTAACAGAGTGTAGATACATTCTCTGCCCAAAATGAACTTACAGTTTAGAGAAAAGAGACATCAATATTAATAAGTAGTTATGGGTACATACATAAGAGCTGTGGGGCTGAGGGAGGGGTGAATAAAGGGAGCAAACCCAAATGCAAGGGTGATGCAGAAAAGAGTGGGAGAAGTGGAAATAAGAGTAATGCTTCTTGGAGGAGATGTGCTTTTAATAAGGCTTTGAAGGTGGAGAGAGTGATTGTTTGAAGGATATAAAGAAGGTGGGTGTTCTAGGTCAGAGGCAGGATGTGAGCAAAAAAGGTCAGTGGCGAGATAGATGAGACTGAGGCATGGTGAATAAGTTGGTATTAGAGGAAGAGACTGTGCAGGCTGAGCTTTAATAGAAAATCAGGGAAGTAAAGAAGGGCAAGGTGAACAAGTGTTTTAAAGCTGCTGGTAAGGAACTTCTATTTGATGAGGAGGTAGATGGGCAACCACTGGAGGTTCTTGAGGCATTGAGAAATATTGGACTGAACATTTTTGTAGAATAATGATCCAGGCAGCAGAGTGAAGTATGGACTGGAGTGGGGAAATAAGAAAGAGGAAGGGAGGTCAGCAAGAAGGCTGATGCAGTAATCAAGGTGGGATACGATAAGTACTTGGATTGACGTGGTAGCAGTTTGGATGGAGAGGAAAGGACAGATTTTAGCAATGTTGTGAAAGTTGAACAAACAGGATTTGGTGGCAGGCAGAATATGTGGGTTGAATGAGAAAGATGAGTTTCTAATCTCATCATCTCTGAATTACTGCTCTTCTATCATAACCTCCTAATGTGTCTTTCCACCCTTCTCACTTCCCTGACAGAACAGTTCTCTTACCTGAGAGAGATTTCCAATCTTCAGACTCCCTTCCAAACTTTTTCTTTTTTTCAGGGCCAGATCAACCCTTCTTTAAGCTGGAGAGTATTTGGTTTCGTTGGGCCCCTCACATGACACATGGTGACATGGCTTTGTGCAGCATAAAAAGCAATGGGATGCTAATACCCTCTAGTTCGTTGTGAGTAGGAAATATGTCCAACAACTCTATTATATTGTACTTTCCCAAGCACTTAGTACAGTGCTCTGCACGCAGTATTTGACTTATGCTGTCGAGTCATCTCCCACTCATAGCAACGCAATAGACACATCTCTCCTAGAATGCCCTGTCTCCAACTGCAATTGTTCTGATAGTGTATCCACAGAGTTTTTCTGGCAAAAATACGGAAGTTGTTTACCATTGCCTTCTTCCACGCAGTAAACCTGAGTCTCTGCCCTCGACTCTCTCCCATGCCACTGCTGCTCAGCACAGGAAGCACTCAATAAATACGATTGACTGCCTGCCTGACATAATGCAGTGTGATGTCATTACCTAATGTTGTGTACAACATACCACCTTTCCTCTCTGTGGGGAGGGGGTACCGGAATCAGGGGAAATTCTGTCCATAGCAACATTATAGCCACTTTTTTGAGCACTTACTCATCCAAATGTCCATTTTTCTTTCTCTTCCTCTAGCCTGTAAGCTCGTTGTGGTTAGGGAGCATGTATAACTTTGTTGCATTTTACTCTTCCAAGGGCTTAGTACAGTGCTCTGCACATAGCAGAGTGACTTAATGGGGAGGACACAGACTGTGGGGTAAGAAGGAGTTGGGTTCTAATCCCAGCTTTGCCACATGTGTGCTGTGTGACCTTGGACAAGTCACTTCACTTCTCTGTGCTTCAGTTATGTCATCTGTAAAATGTGGATTGAAACTGTGAGCCAGATATGGGACATTCATTCATTCATTCATTCATTCATTCATTCATTCATTCATTCATTCGTATTTATTGAGCACTTACTGTGCACAAAGCACTGCACTAAGCACTTGGGAGAGTACAATATAACAGCAAACAGGCACATTTCCTGCCCACAATGAGCTCAGTCTAGAGGGGGGGACAGACATTAATATAAATAAATAAATGAATAAATTACAGATATATGCATATGTGTTGTGGAGATGGGAGGGAGGATGAAGGGAGTGGTTATGCAGAAGGGAGAGACAGGGAATGTGTCCAACCCGATTTGCTTGTATCCACCCCAGTGCTCAGTACAGTGCTTGGAACATAGCACTTAACAAATCCCATAATAAATACCTTTGATTGATTCTTGTATCTGTAAATTATTTTAGCACCTCTCTCCCTAGTTAGACTCTAAACTCCTCAAGGACAGGGTTACTATCATCTCACTCTTCTATACTTTCACAAGCAATTAGTGGAGTGATCTAGGCACAGTTGGTATACAATAAATACTATGGATAGACTGATCATCTATGATCAGACTATGGATGCATCACCATTCTCTGATCAATCTCATCCCTTTTTCTCTATGTAATCTATCTACAGAATTTCTGCACCTCTTTGCCACAAGAGAGGTGGAAGCAACATCACCCCAGCATTTTCCCAAACTATCTTTTACTTAGAATGCTAAAAATGATAATTAATGAAGTGCTTTTATTTCAGCCAATTTTTTTAGGAATCCCATGAGTATAATTTAGGATCTTTATCAAAAGTAATCAGAAATAGAGAAGGAGCATTGCTTAGTGGATAGTCCATGGTCGTGGGAGTCAGAAGGATCTGAATTCTAATCCTGGCTTCAGCAATTGCCTCTGCTGTGTGACCTTGAGCAAGTCACTTCACTTCTCTGTGTCTCAGTTACCTCATCTGTAAAATGGGGATTAAAACTGTTAGCTCCATGTAGGACAGGGACAGTGTCCAACATGATTAGCTTCTATCTACCACAATACTTAGTGCAATGCCTGACACACAGTAAGCCCTTAACAACAACAACAACAAAATAATCCAAAGTTTGTATTACAAAGAAAGTGCATAGCAACTCAGTGCATAGCAACTCACCTAAAGATTCTTCATTCCCATAATTCCTGGGATCTTCTATGTAGGTGGTAACCTTAAATGGGTTAGGCTGCATTCCTCTGCTTTTACATTCACACAGCTCACCCCATCTTCAAAAACCTTATAAAATGATTTCTTCAAAAACCTGAATAACGCCAACGTAATAGTCACCTTTATTTCCACTTATTTTATTCCTATCCTCAATATTAACATATAAATATATATTTTTTAATTTTATATGATTAATGTATATATACAGGTTTTATTTTCATTTGTGTACTCTATTACTTATTCTTCTACTTCATCCTGATATACTTGAATCATTTCCTTTTATATGCTCCTCTGTATATTATTTAGAAATAGCTCTGGCCTGTCTATCTTCCCCTTTCAATTGTGAGCTCCTCGAGAATAGAAAATGTGGGTCTAACTTCTTTCTAATATCTGAATCACTTAGTACAGTGCTTTGCACTGAGGAAGTACTCAATAAATACCACTGATTTATTGAAATTCATCATGCCATGATAGTGCAAGGTTGGAGGGTCAGAATGTAGAGGATAAAATGAGGTCCCTTTACTTCCCCAGCTAAAACAGGATGAGAAGACCAATTTGCTGGAATATCTTTGGTTCCTTATCAGGTCACTGGGGATGTGAAACCAGAACTTGGGCCATAGGCTCTAAAAACTAACAATCATCTGACACAGCACATTCAGAATGCAGTCCCAAAAGTATAAGCTTTTTATTCCCATGGCTACCAATTTCCCCCATCATTCTGTCCTCCCCATTCTTCTTTGGCTGCTGCAGAGGGCCAATTATGTTGGAACGTGTTTAACTTATACAGACGCAGGAGCAATGGACTATTGCTCATAAATGGTAGATCACCGATGCATGGACTGCCCTGGGTGACACTAGTCATTTTCATCTGCAAATTTAAACTGGGAAAAAACCAAAAAAAGTTGACCCAGTAAATGCAGAAGATTTATTCTCTAAATGATTCTGATTCAATCAGGGATGGGATATGCAACTCCTTGAGCTAAGGCTTTTGTTCAGCCAGTAGAAGCAGCCTGGCCTGGTGGGAAGAGTACCGACCTGGGAGTCAGACCCCCTGGCTCTGCCACTTGCCTACTGTTTGACTTTGGGCAAGTCACTTTACTTCTCTGTGCCTCAGTTCTCTCATCTGTGAAATGGGGATTAAGAGTATGAGCCCCATGTGGGAAAGGGACTGTGTCCAACCTGATTAACTCATATGTACTCCACTGATTAAAATAGTGCTTGACATAATACAAGCACTTAAATATTATTATGATGATGATTATTATGATTGTTATTATTCATCACTGGGGCACCAAACTGGAGAAGACACTGACAGGGGGGCTAAAGTAGGGGGCGCTGAGGAGCTGGGAGTTTTTGAGGATTTTTTTTCCAGGCAACAGGAGAAGACCCTCACTTTGCAGATGGATTGTGACCCTATAAGCTATAAGTCAAGAGGTGGAATCTCTGGGTTCATATTGAGAAGATAACATTTGATTGCACACCAATCAATAGCTCAATGGCATTTATTGAGAAGAACAATGCAGAACACTGTCCTAAGCACAGTAGACTTGATAGACATGATTCTGGTTCACAAGGAACTTAAGTCTAGCTTACAGTCAACCTTCTCTGTCACAAATACACACAACCTTTGACTCTAATGGAAAACATTTGGGGATTTAAAGAATGATAATACAAGCCGGAACCTTTCCATAATAGAAAAGAGACACCCACTGCTCACTTGTGTAGTTCAGCACCTCAATACTTTTATGTTATTTGTTAAGTACTTACTATGTGTTAAGCACTGTTCTAAGGTAATCAGGCAGGATACAGTCCCCTTCCCAAATGGGACTCACAGTCTGAGGGAGAACAGGTTTTGAAACCTCAAGGTCATACTGCAGGAAAGTATTTGAGGGAGGGTGTGGAATCCAGGTCCTCTATGTATCCTTTAACAGCGATTAGTACAGTGCACTGCATCCGGTAAGAGCTTAACAAGTAGTATTAATACTATTACTACTACTTAAGGTGATATTTGCTACTTGTGAGTGATCTTGAATAAATTACACACAAATACATGTGCCTTAGATAAATGACAAAATCTGAAATGGACCCTGTTTGGCGTTTGGCTTGCTATCCCCAAAGAAAAATCTAAAACAGCCTTAGTAATTTATCTTTTCATTCATGGGTCCTTCATTTGGGCCTAGAAAGGCAGAGTTGAGACTTTTTTAAGGTATTTGTTAAGGGCTTACTATGTGACAGGCACTGTTCTAAGTGCTTGGGCAGATACGAGAAAATTACATTGGACACAGTCCCTGTCCCACATGGGGCTCACAGTCTCAATCCCCATTTTACAAATGAGGTTACTGAGGCAGACAAGTGAAGTTACCTGACCAAGGTCACACAGTAGACAAGAGACAGAGGTGGGATTAGAACCCACAACCTTCTGACTCCCAGGCCGAGGCTTTATCCAGTATGCCATCCTCCTTCTCAACTGCTTAATTGAAGGCTTTCTGCTTTTTTGTCTGATAAGCAGGGGACTCTCAACTCTCTCAATCTAGGAAATTTCAGGAATCACTTAACAGATGCATAAGAGGAATCTTGTGAGTAAATAACCTATCCAAGGATCAATTTGAACTTTCAGTTCCCATGCCAGTGTACTAAAATTATTTTCTTTTTTTGACATACTAGTTAAAAAGTCCATTAAAATGTAATGCTTCAAGAATAGAGGGGTAATTTCCTTAGAGCTACAGTAGAAGATGTAAGAGAGCACAAAGGCATTTTAGGAGGTCTTATTGGATTTTTCATAGAAAATCATATAAAAGAGGCTCAGAGATATTGGAGACAGTGCAGGTTAGGAGTAACTTGATATGCTGAAATTCAACAGGGGAAATCCACTCTCAAGGACACCATTTCTTATCTATTTGTCCTTTTCTTTCCATTGGTGCTATTTACATATTCTCCAATTTTGCAATAGAGACCTTTTAAACACATCAATATGTCAATAAATCCATGCCTTTAATAGGGTTGTACTTCAGCTCAGTCTTTATTTGAATGTTTCCTTGGACAGCATTTTGTATTGCTATAAGCACTTCTAGTGAAAAGATTTATACCTAATTGATTAGTTCCTCAGCCCGTTGGCTAGCCAAAGGACTAAAGGACTTTTAAAAATGTTTATAAGGCCAGAATGTGAGCCTTTAAAATAAATAATTACAGAGGGCCAGATTCTTGAATTTCTTGTTGAATTGACTTGGGCCTAGAGTGTTTTTATCTGGACTCATCAGACGTTTCTAAAAATCCACATCCTCCTTTATCTCAGTGCACCTTAGAAAAGGTCAAAACCAGCCACACAAACACAGGGACAAATAGTTCTCTACTGACCTCTGAACTCTCAATCAGGATTATTCCATCTTGTCAGCCTAGTGCTAGGGTCAGCAGGGCTGTTCACCATGGTCTTTGAGTTTAAGAGCTCTGCTAAGCAATGCAGTACTTACCTCAAGCATGTGACATACCCTCCTATGTTTGAATGTACAGCAGACTCTCCTTTGGAGACACTAGCTGATGGATGAAATTATCTTTGAATAGAGAAGGAATATATATATATATATATATATATATATATATATATATATATATATATACATATAGCCCTCCCATATATTTGTACATATGTGCCATGGCTCTTTTACATATGCATGTATACACACAAACACACACACACACACTCACAGGTGGAAATCCTATTGATCTGCCCTCTGGGAGCATAGTAATGAATCTCCCAACCTCAGGTTCCTTGAAAAACTCCTTTTTTCTCCTCCTACGTTATCCTTCCATCCCCATGTATTTAACTCTAAGTATTATTCTATTTCTGAACACTGGAGCCTGGCATATGGACAGACCAAGTTATATGGGTCTCTGTAAACCACTCCACAGAAAACCCTTTGAGAAAGGCTATTATTTTGGAGGGATTTACCTCCAAGCAGTTTCGGGGATTCTGACATCAATCAATCACACTGATTGTATACCAACAAATCTGTTAGAGCTTGATAAGACCACACTTTAAAAGCTGAAGTTCTTATTTGCTATTGTGTATAAATAAAAATAGCTGAGTTAATTTCAGATCCAGGCAAACCATAAGAAAAACAATCAACTTCTGCCAAACAGCAAAGAACGTGTTGGTAATAACGAAAAAGACAAAACCCCCTGTTTTGCATCTCTGAATGGACAATTCATGTATGACCAGATGGTGGTCTGTTTTGATTTTGTGGAGACATATTATTCCAGAATTCCTTCCTGCTTGTAAGTCATGCACTTTTGGAAGCTTCATTTGCTTCAAGATCCTATTTAGTGAGTTATCCCTTACCCGTTACTCACAGGCATTCAGTACTCTGAAAGAGATAATGCAGTTTTCTCAAGGTGCCTCATTTCTCACATAGAGACTGGGGGAGTCTGGCTTGATAGAATTTAAGTTGATGATTTATTGAATTCTGACAATAAGGAGAGCACAGACAGCTGCAGCTCAGTCTCCACAGGACACAGAGACAGGGCCGGCGCTACCAATTTTGTGGCCATGGGTCAACTGGGATTCCAGGGCTCCTGTTGGTGGTGGGGGGATCGAACAGTGGAAATACTGATCCAGTGGTACCACTGCCTGAATCACCATGATAGAGCTTGGGAATACAATGTTGTCCTGGGTTTTAAGGGGTTAAAAAAAGAAGCTCTCCTTAGCTTCACTTGGATTCATAAAATACCTGCTTCTTCTGAAGCACCAAACACCAGCCTCCTCTGGACAGAGAAGGTAGGCAGAGAGCTCTGCCAGTTTGAGACAGGAGCAGAGCAGAAAAAGGCAGCCTCTGAAAATAATAATAGTGGTAGTTAAGCACTTACTATGAGGTGGATACAACATGAACAGTTCACATAGAGTCTCTGTCCTACATGGAGCTCCTAATTAAAGTAGGAGGGAGAAGAGATATTGAATTCCCACTTTACAAAGAGGTACAGAGAAGTTAAGAGATTTGCCCAAAGTCACACAACAGGCGAGTAGTAGACTAGGATTAGAACCCAGGTCCTCTGTCTCCCATGGCCCTGCTCTTTCCATGAGGCCACAAGACTTCTTTCCCCTTTGTCCACCCCCAAAAAAATGATTCTGGGCTTCCAGTTCCAGAAAGATCAGTCTCTGTCTGCCATCTAAAACCTCAGCTAGCAGGAAGAGGCTCACCAGACAGAGTGTGAATTCTGTGGTCCTCTCTAGGAAAGGACACCTTACCAAGAAGTTAATAGGCGAGTTGGAGATAGTCCCTTATCAGTTCTGCATGTGAGGGTCAGCCATTTCTCTGCTTGAACAAAACAGCCAAAGAAATCCATCCCCTTAGTTTGCATTTAATTTGGCACCAGGAGCGTCTGGAGCATAATTTTCCTCTTCCCCACGAGGAAAGTCTTGGCTGCTTTCCCTCCTGCCTGGAACTTGAAAAAGTACAAAATGTGAGTCACCAGGAAAATTTCCCTTTGGGTAGCCCTGGCAGATGGATTTCCTTTCAGGACCGCATGACATCAATGTGGAACTAAATCACCAAACCTTGGTGTAAAAGGTCCACTCATCTCAAGAGAGTCACTGTCCAGGCCCAGGCAACATGTGCATTTGCAGCATCAGGTTTTGTTGAGTTCAACCACAGCACGAATTGTTGGCAAAAGCCAATCCTTTGGGAAATTTTGTACTATTTAAATAACTGGTTATTGGAGAAGAATGAGTAGGCATGGGAATTGTGGATTTTTATTTTGTTGGGAAGAGCCCAGAAAACTTGCTAAAGGTCCTGGCTCTGTACAGGTGACAACAGATGGTGGATTTGGAGGAGACGGTGGGGCAAGTCTTGTTTAAGGAGGATGGAGGAAGCAAGATGTGGGGAGAGGGTGAGTAGTCAAAAAGGTCAGCAAGTCTCAGGTTGGCAGGAGAAGGAGTGGTGGGAGAAAATTTTTGTATTGCAGCTATCTAATAATCCTCCCCACTTTCGATCAAGTTAGCAAAGATAGCTCCCACAAACCCCCAAGCTGGATAGTTCATGCCCAGCACTATTTCAATTGTGTGCCCACGTCTGTATTTTCTCGCAGAGATCAGTACAGAATGTACACAGTGAATGCTTAATAAATAATAATAATTTTTATTATTATTATGGTACTTGTTGAGTGCTTATTATGTGCTGAGCACTATTCTAAGCACTGAGGTAGATACACGTTAATCAGTTTGGAAACAGTCCTTGTCCTACATGGGGCTCACACTCATCCCCATTTTACAGATGAGGTAACTGAGGCACAGAGAAAGGAAGTGAAGTTTGAAGGTCACACAGCAGACATGTGGCAGAGAGCTGGAATTAGATCCCAGGTTCTCCTGGCTCTCAGGCCCATGCTCTATCCACTAAGCCATGTTGCTTCTTCTTGTAGTCATTCTAAATACGACTACTACTTTTTCTGACAGGTTCATCTCTCATTTACCCTTCTCCCCCATTTCCTCATCATTACCTGCAACCCATCAGAGGCCATGGAACCTCCCTGGGGACCCACCCATCATTTGAAAGGATTGAACTCTGCAAAATAAGCCATTGTACCCTCTTGCTTATATTAGGGCAGATGTTGCCTTTCATTATCTAAAAATAGAATGAAAGGCACTATCTGCATCTGTTGCTGCAAACCCCAACTATTGCTTTAGAGCTGGGGAAAGGATCCCTGGAATATATTTATCAGCTTAAAAACAGAATTAAATTAGGCTTTGGTGAGTTATTGGGGTTTTTGTTTTATTCTAGTCTTTCACCTGGGTTTAATTTCAGTTGATTCTAATCAGAGAGACTGAACTATGAAGGTTTTTGAGCCCAGACCTGAATATTCCATAAATATTAGCCAAGTGAAACCAGGAGAAGGATAAAGAACAATGGAACTGGATTAATAAAATAAAAATCAAAACAGTATTGGACAGCAGACATCACTGAGGGCCAGAAAATGAATTGGGGAAATGGATGGGGAAGGTTTGACCATTTTCTTAAGCCATGGACCCTTAATAATAATAATAATGTTGGTATTTGTTAAGCGCTTACTATGTGCTGAGCACTGTTCTAAGCGCTGGGGTAGACACAGGGGAATCAGGTTGTCCCACGTGGGGCTCACAGTCTTAATCCCCATTTTACAGATGAGGGAACTGAGGCACAGAGAAGTTAAGTGACTTGCCCACAGTCACACAGCTGACAAGTGGCAGAGCTGGGATTCGAACTCATGAGCCCTGACTCCAAAGCCCGTGCTCTTTCCACTGAGCCACGCTGCTCTGTCCTCTCCAGGGGCTACCTGGATCTGAGGAAAGAACTTGATGGGGAACCCAAGGCTAAGAGGATTAACTACCATCTTGTGACTGCTTGGAGCCTATGGGCAGTGACTGGGACCCACGGCATGGCTCACAGAGAAACCATTTCCTCTTCAAAACTGCTGATTTTTACTGGGTCCAGGAACCAGGATTAGAGATTCCCTCTATCACCCATGCGGCTGTTTCTCTCATACAAGCATGCTCCATACCTGAGAGGGAAATTAGTCATCTTCATTCTGAAGCTAAACTCCCAATCAAAACAAATAATAATGGAATTTATCAAGAAAGCTGGCCCAAGTGCAGCTATGTTTACTCTAGTGGGGCAACAGGCTCACAAAGGGAAGAAGAACCCAGGTCTGGCACCTGGCAATGTCACTTTAAGGAATGCCATGCTGATTCCATCTTTCCTCTTGAAAGTACTAGAAGAGTGTATGAGACTGGGACAGTATCATAGCACTCCTGGATAGCATCAGTCAGGGAGACATCACCTCCTACCTGAGAAAATGCGTTGCGGGTATTGCAAGGTATCGCATGTGAACTTGTCCCTCCCTTTATCAGTCCCTCTTTGTGGGAGGAGTAGGAATTGATTGGGCCACTGATTATTTCCAGGATTTTGAATTCTGGGGATGAATATGAATGCTGGATTCCCTAAAGATGGTCTCACAGAGTCATGCTCGGATGCCTTGGTTAGGTCAAGGAAGCTTGTGTTGTCACTAGAATTGCTTTCTAGACATGGATTTTAGCCTACAATGCAATCACCCTATCTGAACAGGAAAACAGAGGAGCAGAAGGGCCCAAAATAAAATGAGTACATCACTGAAAACTTAGTGTCTAGGCAAAAAATATTCCTTTGGTCACAAAGAAAATGCAACATTAGTATCATTTTTGGGGGTTTGAATCTGATACTTTGTTGCTTTCTAGGGCAAAATAACTTTATACTTATGTATGTGCTTCCATCACAGGATCTCAAATCATTAAGAGTGCATACGCGTAAGGTAGATAAGTACAATTAGTTTGTTGCACATGCCTAGCTATCTCACTACTGAGGCACTGGTGCTTTTCATTTTCATGAAACTCTGGTACAGATCTTCTTTTCTAATTATTTCTACAGGTTTTAATTTGTAAACTGCCATGTGGGATTTGGGGCTATATTTTGCCAGAATAACCAATACAATTGCAAAGCAAATTACAGATACCTGCAGTATTTTTTTTTCTTAAGGAGTGAAAATGTGCTAAGAAAAAAACACAACAAACTATGTGTTTTCCTGTAAACTGATTCATTCAATTAAATAGACACAATCTGGTTAGCTTTCAATAAACACCATTGGAAAAAAATCTTTAAAGTAATCAGTATGACATTAAGTGATACAAGACCATGAGCATACTGAATAAATATATTCACCAGTAGACAGTATGTATTTGCCCCTCATTGCTAAGCTCCCAAATTCTGCAAAGTAAGCAATCTCCTTCTATAGAAGCTATGTTCACTTAATGCAGCTACTCTGGGTGGGAAATGTGACAAGGATGACCGATACCAGGGAACCCAAACAACTATTGTATGAAGAGTTGAAATTGGAAAACAGAAAGTAAGAAGGGTAAAGGAAACATTTTAAGTACACGGTAACACAAAGTCTCAGATCCCAGCTGAAGACAGATTTAATTTCTGAGACCAGTATGGAACACTGCTCTTTGAGCAAAAGCTTCATAAGGATGAGAAATAAGGAAGCAAAGTAGAAAACAGGCCAGACATTTGAAACATTAACCTTAAAACAACAAAGGATAGATTTTTATGGGTATGCACACTGTGGCTGAGACTTTGGCCTTCTCAAACATACACAAACTCATAGGTGAATTTCAGTCAGTGCTGTCTTCCAATACTACAGTCGATTATGTCATTAGTACTATGTTCTGCAAAAAGAAGATTCTTAATAATTACTAGTTGTGGTACTTGTTAAGCATTTACTATGTGCCAGGCACTGAACTAAGCGCTGGGATAGATACAATCAAATCAGGTTGGATAGTCCCTATCCCATATGGGGATTTTTTTCTGACTTCCAGGTCCATGCTCTATCCAGTAGGCCATGGTACACTCTCCAATTAGTATTCTTAAATATTATTGATTGAGCAGTGTCATTTTCTTCATTGAAAGGAGAGAGCTGCCCATACAGTACTCATAGAAGTTGCCACTGATGGTAAACTTTATCTGAGGGTGTGACTGAAAAGACTAATGTGGGATGCCCCTTCTCTCTCCCTCCTCCAAATTCCAACAACTCTGTGCACACGTCAAGACTGTCCTGGAGCATATGCATGATACTGACCTTAGTCAGAGACCTCAGAATGCAATCTGACTTCCACTAAGAGACTCGATGAATTTTGTTAAATACTTTTATCCTACTTCACTATCTACCTAAATTTCCTAATTGGGAAGAAATAACAATAATAATAATAATAGTGAAACATTCTGATTGACCCACAATCCCCATAGACCCATGTATATTAACTCTGAATGAAGGCTCACTCTGTGATGGCCAGTCTAGTAGCCCCCGCCCCCCCCCCCCAACTCTGGAGAGGAAAGATAAAGTCAGGGGAGTCCCTCTACATGGTTTCCCTCTTAGAGGGAAGAGTAAATATTTAGTCAAGTCAATCAAAGAGCAGGACTGGGAAGGATTAGGGGGGATGTTGAGAGCAGTGAGCCCAGGAGATTAGGACAGAGGGGAGGGCTCATGCCATGACTCTAAATGAACACAGAACACAGGGTGGGATTGGAGAGGATCCTAGATTATGGTAAGAATACCCTGGAGAATGAGGGTCTAGAGTTTAGACTCTGAATGAGCGAGACTCTGTCCCAGAGGGAGAAAAAAGATGCTAAGTGATTCTAATTTCAGAGGACTCAGAGAGGGAGAGACTGGAACCTGAGACACCTGAGATAAAACTGGGAAGGAACAGAGAAACCTGAGCCCCAGGACACCTCCAGGGAAGTATAGATGGTCTTGGAAGGGAAAATGGTTAGATTTAGGAAAAGGCAGATTGAACCAGAATTATTCCAATTGTTAATGAATTAAGAAAACACTAAACACTGTTTCAAACTCAGATCTTGGAGTCTGCCCGCAGGAGCTCCAGATGCTGGAGAGATGCAAACACCAGGAAAGCTATGGGAGTTGTGGGGGAACTTTCTTCATAATCTTCTTGCATCCAACCCTGGGTGTATTGGGTGGTGTTGGCTAGTCTCCAGTGGCCTCTATTCATTTATGGAGATGCCTGGGCTTCCCTTGAAGGGTGATGGCCATAATGGGGGTTCAGAAACTTGGGACCACTGATTAGATAACGTCTCCAAACCTTTTAGAAGATAGAAGAATGTAAGAACAAGAGGGTTTTAGGATCCAGTGGAGGCTGTCTGGAGTCTAGGGGCTCCTAAAATATCTTCAGGGAACCCCTCCAACCACGTCACAGGCTATCAATAAATTTATTAGTTCTTGGGAGATGATGGCAAAAGCAAGACATATGTCCACTGCTCTCATAGAAATGGGGGTGCACAGAGATAGATAAAAATTACTTATAAAATGTAGGAGCAGAAGGAAGAACACAGATATAACAGGTAGAACAAATATGTCATCATGAAAGTGCCGAAAAAAATAACTGAATATAAAACCAAGTATTTTTTATACTTATATGTATATTTATATGTAAATTTATATAGCCATATTTATATGTAAATAAGCAGTAGTAGGGAAGCAGCTTTGCCCTGTGGAAAGAGCTGGATTCTGGGAGGCAGAGAACCTGTGTTTTAATCCTCACCCTGCACTTGCCTGCTGTGTGAACTTGGACAAGTCACTTAACGTCTCTGTCCCACAGTTTTCTGATCTCCCTCTTCAAACTGTGAGCAACACATGAGATGAGGACTGTGTCTGAACTAATTATCTTGTGCCTACCAACAGTGCTTCTTTACACTACCTGGCACATAGTATGTGCTTAACAAATACTACAATTGTAATTATTAATAATAATGGCATTTGTTAAGCACATGTGATGTGCCAAGCACTGTTCTAAACCACTGTAGAAGTGGCATTTATTGAATTCCCATTTGGTGTGATATAGGTGATGTTATATAGGTGGGAAGTGCAGTGCTGAGGATAGGAATCACATGCAGGAGGGCTAAGTGGGGCAATTGGATTGATACAACTACAATTTTATAAATTAATCAGTTATGAATTAATTTTGTGAAAGTCTGGGGAGGTGATTAGGCTATACTGAGATGGTGTCAATAGTCCTTGACAGAGTTTCAGGGGTGTGAAGGATTAAGATTGACTGAAAAGTGATCTGGGGTCTTCCATCAAACTCACTAACCACAGTCCCATCTGCACTGGCTGAGAATCTATGCTATTGGGCATATTACTCTAGGGCAAATGGAAAACAAACAAAAGTTGGGGTCCCTACCCTTGAGGAGCTTACAGTGTAATAGAGCAAAACAGTAGACAAATATTCATCTAATCGGTCATGTTTATTACGCTCCCACTGGGTAAACAACACTCTCCTAGGAACTTGGGAGAAAGTACAAGAAGTAAGGATCTTACAGTCTTATGTCAACTATTCCACAGTGAAAGTGATTGGATTGGTATCATTAATAGACTACATGTGGATAACTAAATATAAAATACTGAACAATAGATGTGATAGTCTCTTTGTATTCCTGGAGGAATAGTTAGAAAAATATCCTGCAAATAAGGTGAAATCATGAAAGTTTATTTAACAAAACACTGCTGTCTGGCCTTTCCTGGGAAGATAGGGATGTCCAGTCATCGACTGTTGAAGCAGAGCTTTAGTGGGTGGTGATCAAAGAGACAACAGCTTGTGATAAGAACTACAGCCTAATTCTGCAGCCAAGAGTAAAGGTCCAATCAGCCATGCATAGGGTTAATCATGACAAAAACAAAAATCCAAGAATGCCAAGAGCCTGCTGTGCATTAGTGATGTTGCAATGGCTGTGTGAATTTTAGTGGGGTGGTTAAACAGAGAAAGTCTCCCGGAGAGGGTTTTTACCACAGGGTTGAAAATAGGGAGGGATGTCAGTGGGTTGGAACAACGATGTCATGGCTATTTATCAAGTCAGCTGCTAAGCAAATCCCACTCCCAACCCACAGTCTGACACATGCAGGCTCACATGCAGGCACTTTTAAATCCACAACAGAGCAAGTCCAACCTGCAGAATATGAGGAATTTGGTTTAGAATCTGTGGCCCAAAAGCCACGGTTTTCAAATGCTTTGACCTGATCTGTACTCATTGGTGTATCTCTCAGATTGATTAAATCCACTGAAAGTTTTCACTTTCTGTTTTCAAACTGGAATCACCCAGATCCAAGTTTTCGAGTATGAACTTAGTCTGAAACTTTGAATTGCTTGGGAGGGAATAAATACCCAAACAATTTCATTTCTCATGGATTCAACTCCCTCAATGTACAGTGGATCGCTCATTCTTTCATCCATGGCATTATAATGCTTGACACTCCATCCAACATCAAGAAAGTTGCAATGGGACTTTTGTCTAGTTCTGTTTAGGTCCCATCCTCCTACTCATCCTTACTTGAAATGACTCCAGGCTTCCATTTTGTGAGTTTCAAATGAGTCACCCACTTACTCATCTCATTCTCTGCCATGTTGTTTGTCTTCTTCTCTCAGCTAACAAATGGAAAAACCTCCAGGGCTTTCTATACATAACCCCCTGAAATGTTAAAAAACAACAACGACGACAACAAAAAAAAACTTTAGCGAGCACCCATTAGAATATGCTGTCAGAGTCAGTGGCAGGATGTGCTGTCGTTTTCCTTTCGACTTGAAAAATCACATTTTAAAAAATATTTTTCATCCACGACATTTTTTTCCCTATTCAGTCTGATAGCACCACCTGCTCCGGGAAATATATATTTTCCGCAAACCCCTCAAATGAACTAATCCATTTTTCACTATGTGTCCTTTTTGGCAAAATATCTACAGTATTTGCTTTCATAAAGATAAATTCTGTTCCTTTGCTTCTGTCTTTCTATTTTTTATGAAAGGAAAATGATCCCTTATTTTCTTCCTCAAGGGGGAAAAACACATAAAGAGCATTAAAGCCTCGAAGCAATTAAAACTTTTAATCTTTATACTGATGAATAGCAACAGTTTCCATAAGTCAGCATGGCAAACTTATATATCCCTTTCTCGGCGACCGCCTCCAGCAGGATCCTTATTCATGCGATATACCTACGGTACCCGTAGATCTCAGGTGGGCCAAGACCCAATTTATCCCCGGGTTCTACCCCACTGTTCAAGATCTAAATCAAGGTGACTTTCTTAGGGCCTCAAACTAGGGCTTCGAGTGAGACTCCTAAAGGAGATTTGGAGTCCCCAGGAAGATCATGGAAGTTTTTGAGAGACCAGATATGCTGAGTTTGCAAACAGTAGGCTGGGTGGTGGCAAAGGTCAGTGGCTAGTTAGAGGACCCCATTTGTCCTCTTCCCCTCCCGCTCTGCTTTAATGCTCAAATAGAGACCAGGATGGAGATTGTTTACAAATCCCTGGCATAGCCAGAGATGGGACAAGGAAATGGACTGCAGTTAATTTTGAAGGAAAGGAAAACCAGCAGGGGAGTTTCATTCCCTTTATATCAGAGGTGGGCAAAATAGAGCCTGCCAAGTGATGTGAACTGGCACGGGGACAGATTCTAGGTGGCTCTGAGCCAGGAGCTTCTGCCCCTAGTGGCTCTTACCTGTCTCTGAGCCAGCCAGGGATGCTTTAGCAACTTCTGGCATGCTGAGACTCAGAACAGCAGCAGCTGAGGGTTCCTGGATGTAACCTCGTTGTGCAATGAGCTTCGGAGTGTCACTGCTAACACAGTTTAACCTAACTTCACCTTCTTTGCCCCTGGCTCTGGTCAGTCACCCATCCTGAAATGAGTCAAAAAATAAAGTAAGTGACCCATGGGCCCAAATAACTATCCAACTCAGCAGTAGGTCCTTGGTGTGTTTAAAATATACTTAGCCTTATCTGGAACAGCCATTTTCATGGGACCTCTGGGCTTCTTCTTTCTAATTAGGGAAGGAAGCTGGAGAGCCAAAGGTCAGAAGAAAGATGATTCCAAGGATCTTGGCAGACCTGAAAGAGGACTGAGCAAAATATTACCCAAGAGATTATTCTTGGGAGTTGTTTGGGGCTTTTCTCTTCCTTCTTCCTGCACTTATTTCACCACAATGTATTTCACGTTATGAGTAGCTCAGAATCATCTTAGGGAAATCAAGTTCTGAAAACAAATTCAGGAAGAAGATTATGAAGCCAAATGACACTTCTCGTGAATTCTCGGTTCACTTAAAAGCCACATTACAACCAAGCTGACTTTCTAGAATCAATCAATCAATAAATTTCCTATTGAGAGCTTACTATGTGCACAACAGTGTACTAAGATCCTGGGCGAGTACAGTGTAAAAGAGTTGGTAGGCACATTCCCCACCCACGGTGAGATATAGGCTAGAGGGGGAGAGAAACATTAATACAAATGAATAGATCATGGATATGTACAGAAAGTGCTCGCGGGAGGAAGAAGGGGTGAATAAAGAGAGCAAAATCAAGTGGAAGGGTGACACAGAGGGAGAAGGAAAAGAGGAAATGGGACTTAGTAAGGGAAAGGCCTCTTGAATGGAGAAGCAGCATGGCCTAGTGGATAGAGCATGGACCTGGGAGTCAGAAGGACTGCGTTCTAATCCCAGCTCTGCCTCTTTTCTTCTGTGTGGTTTGAGCAAGTCATTCCACTTCTCTGTACCTCAGTTACTTCATCTGTAAAATGGGGATTAAAACTGTGAGCCCCTTGTGGGACAGGGTCTGTGTCCAACTGATTTGCTTGCATCCACCCAGTGCTTAGTACAGTGCATGGCACATAGTAAGTGCTTAACAAATGCCACAGTTATTATTATCATTATTATTAGACATGCCTTCAACAAAGCTTTGAAGGTGGGGAGGGTGTTACCAGGCCAGAGGCAGGACTTCGGTGAGAGGTTGGCAGCGAGATAGATGAGATCAAGGCACAGTGAGTCGATTGGCACTAAAGGGACATAATATGTAAGCTGGGCTGTAGTATTCATTCATTCATTTAGTCGTATTATTGAGCACTACTTATGTGCAGAGCACTGTAAGGCAACTAGGTAAGGCAGAAGGGACGAGGTGATTTGGTACTTTTAAAGCAATGGCAAGAAGTTTCTGTTTAATGATAAGGTTGTTGAGGAGTGGGGAAACATGGGCTGAACATTTTTGTAGAAAAATGATCCAGGCAGCAGAGTGAAGTATGGACTGGAATGAAGGGAGTCAGAAGGCAGGAGATCAGCCAAGAAGGCTGATGCAGTAATCAAAGGCCAAATAGGATAAATGCTTGATTAACTTGGCAGCCAATTTTGCATAGATAGGAAAGGGCTGATTTTAGTGATATTGGGAAGATGGAAGCAACTGGATTTAGTGACAGAATGAATATGTGGGTTGAATGAGAAGAGATGAGTTGAGGATAACGAGCTTGTGAGACAGGTTATGAGCTAGTGAGACAGAAAGGATGGTTGTGTTGTCTACAGTGATGAGAAGATCAGGGGAAAGGCAGGGTTTGGGCGGGAGGAAAAGGAGTTTTTGCCAAGATTAAATCTGAGGTTTTGGTGGGACCATCTAAGTAGAGATGTCCTGAAGGCTTTAATGAAATGTACATAGAAAGTTAGCCAACAAAATGCATACTAGAAGGCATTAATCCGTGCTTTTAAGGCTTCAAATTGGGTGTCTACTGAAAGCAGTTCTTCATTTTACTTGTATTTGATGTGTGGTTGTGTTAACTTCAGGTTCACCCAAATGCTTTCTCACTCCAATTCCAATTTGTTTTGTTTATATAAAGGTTAGAATTTTGTTAAAAGATGAAGTAGCAGCTTCAACGTAGATGCTCTTGAACTTCTCTCTACCCAGGGCTTTCCAAGAGATTTTCCTAGAATGAAAGAAAAGAAAGAGGGTTATAGAATATCTGACACCCCAGAGAATAGCAGGCTCTAGAGAACAGGTCTCAGCATGGACTATTTTAAATCGGAACTGTGATTTTGTAAATTCAAGGCAACAGGTTGTTTGCCCAGCCACAGAATAGTCATCAGTGAATGTCAGAACTGCATTTAATGGAATGATCTTCTCTAGTGATGCTTTGCAAGAAGCATCTGTCTTTCCTTGGAATGCCTGCCACAAAGGTAAATAGTTGCTCTTTAAAAATGAACAGGTTCTCTATGCTTGTTGTGAAGGGGACAGATATTTCAAATATGTAGATTTCAGGAGAAGTAAGGTGTCTCTGAACTTATGTATTCAGGGACAGTTTCCATCAGCAGGTGAGTCAAACAGTATTTCCTGAGCACTCATGGTGTTTAGAACATGGAGTAAATTATAGTAAGAGGAAGTACCAAGGTGAGTTTTCAACTGCCTAATCCTCCTTCCTCAATAAGACTATTTCCCGTGTTTCTTTGAAGCATGATTATTTGTCTTTCCAATGACTGTAGTGTTCCTTATCTCTGCAGTGATCTCCACAGAGTTTGTGTGGGAAGAAAGGCAAATCTTTATAAAGCAACCTCGTCACCTTATATTTTGATTTTGGCCTCCCTAGCACCATGTGCTTTGCAAGAGGAAGGCAGGACCAAATTCTCTCTTCCCAGTTCACAGTGACACTTTTGGTGCTAGATAATAAAAGAAAAAATTCTCTTCTTCATATTTGAAAACTTTCACATAGACCTCACTGAAAGACAAAAGCTAAAGTACCAGACAATTAAATTTGCCCCATCTTGTTTTCCAAGACACCTTCACTGTCAATTCAGTGAAGTGGGAAAGTTTGCAACATTTTGCTATGATAGGGTTTTTTTTTTCCTGTGGTCTAGTCACATGCTTCTTGATGTTGGCTGGAGGCATGAACATTTTTACGTTTAAGTGAATTGCTCCACAAGGATTTTATAATTTGCTGGGTGATAGAGACTTGAACCGCAACTATGCAGCCTTGGATGGATTGGGTATGTTAGAAAAATTAAAAAGATGCCTCAGAGGCAGGAGCTACTTTTTAATCCTGGGAAATAAATGTTCCTTTCATCTTGGAGGAGGCTACTTATAACTGTGTGCTGTGTCTTCGTTTTGCTCCTTTATGTACCTCCTCAATCCCACCATGTGCCAGACTGTGCAGGAAGCAAAGTGGGTTAAGAAGATAATGCTTTGCCCTGCCTTCAGGATTGGCTGATTGACTTTCTATGCAACCCTTGAGTAAATATTCAGAAGAGTTAGTGAATCTTAGATCCTAAATCAGGAATGATTAACAGTGACCATTTCCAGATTAGATGGGAAGTGAGAAACAGCAAGGCTAGTGGAGAAGACCACCGACCTGGGAGTCAGAAGGACCTGGTTCTATATCCCGGCTCTGCCACTTGTTCCTGTGTGACCTTGGGCAATACACTTGACTTCTCTGTGCCCTCAGTTACCTCATTTGTAAAATGGGATGAAGACTGTGAGCACATGTGGATTGTGGTTTGTTGTGGACCTGGACTGTGTCGCAACCTGAGTAGCTTGTATGTACCCTCAGCACTACCATAACAATGATAACGGAAGAACGCATTAGAACGGTTATGAATTATGGAAGAAGACAGGACTTTTGAGAATATATATAATGGAGTCACTATAAATTGGAAACGACTCAACTGTACTTGATAATAATAGCTCCACACTTAGTACATTGCCTGGCACATAGTAATGCTTAAAAAATACCGTGAAAAAAAAGATGGATTTGGAGGTGGATTTGCAAGTATCTGTTGGTATCTCCTCTCCTTGCTGTAGGTCATCTCTCATTCTGATGCAGTAGCATTTTGTATCAGCTCTTCAAGAAGTATCCCCACTTCTTTTGGGTTTGTGAGGTTTGAGGAGATGGAGGTTGTGATTTTTATGGGTTAAATTACTGCCTCCTCATTATGTCTGCACTAACCATATAACCTCAACATCTTTGCTGTTGAAAATCAGAATGATTTGAGACCCTGATCCATTCGGATTACAAGCTCACAGTCAGAGGAGAAAGTCAGAATGATGCCTTATGTGGCAACTGTAAAAAAAAAAAATAAATTAGTGCTGGTGGGGTGTTTTGGTAAGGATTCTTTGAAAGCCAATGGTTTCCTTTTTTTTTTGTTTTTTTGTTTTTCCATTTAATGCCACCAGGAGGGGGATGGCAGGAGTGGGACTGCTAGTAAAGGGTTATCGCTAACCTTTTTGAGCGGAATAGGCAAAGAAAAGGAAATCTTGAGCAGTTAGTGTGCAAAGAGACAATTATACCATTTGAACACATTAACACTGTTATTTTATTGTGGGTTTGAAATTCTAAAGTAATGATGATAATAATAATTATGATAATAATAGTTAATATATTGGGTTAAATGATCATTTCCTAATGAGATGTAGAGGGGGAGGGAGAAAAATAACGGCAAGAAGTTAGGAGGATGGGGGTAACAATTATAAAAATAATATTAGCTATGTGCTTCCTATGTGTGATGCACTGTATTGAGCAGTGGGATACATAAAGAAAACTAGGTCCCACATGGGGCTGTCACCCATTGCCTTGGGACGGGTTCGGAATCAGTGCGGTGAGAGAAAGAGATCGGAGTTGAGGGCTGAACTGTACAAATCTATTCCACATGGTGAACTTTACTTCCCTTTGGGCAGGAATAAACTTATTTTAATTATTTAGACACAGCAAATTGAACTTCCCTTCTGGGAGGAATTCACTCATGCATTATACCCGCCTGAAGCGAAGCACCTAGCTCCCGCCCGTGAGCTCTCAGTGAGACACTTACCCGTCCCACGGTCCCTCACTTCAGTGCACTGGTTCCAGAGACAGAGAGGGCATTGGATTCTCTGGACACATGAGCAGCTGCTGCAAATCTTGATCTCCAGAGCACAGAAAGAGGGAGGCAGCAGGTATTTATCACCTGTACTCCCAGGCTGTTCCAGCTTTCCACCTTTCACTTACCCAGTCTCTGCCTCCCCTTCCTCCATACCTGAATTTGATTGGTATAGGGGCGAGGGACATGTACTTCTGCACTCCTCACCTGGAATGCCTAGTGTTCTCAATTGTGTGGCCGCACCCAAGCTTTCAAGTTCCACCTTGCTAGTTCAGGAAGTCATGGTAAGCATTTGACTTTGAAATAGTGGGTGCCCAGGTTCACCTTAGCCAGGAACTCACAATCTAGAGAGAGAACAGGTATGGAACCCCAATTTGCAGATGAGGGAATGGAGACACAGAGAAGTGAAGTGACTAGCCCACGATTACACAGCAGACAAGTCCATTAGACTGTAAGCCCGTCAAACGGCAGGGACTGTCTTTATCTGTTGCTGACTTGTTCATCCCAAGCGCTTAGTACAGTGCTCTGCACATAGTAAGCGCTCAATAAAATACTATTGAATGAATGAATGAAAAGTGGCAATTTGGGATTAGAATCCAGGTTCTTTGACTCCAAGTACTGTTTTCTTTCTACTAGGTCAGGCTCATTTTCAAAGAGGTAAAGACAGGAGAAAAATTAAAGGGTGGGGAGAGCAGAGAGAGGGAAAGGGAGGGAAAAACAGTGAGAGAAAGGCAGCGGAAACAAATTTATTTCTTGGCTGTTTACATTTGGGAGTGTGGGGAGAGTGGTTGACAGAGTTGCAAAGCATTATACCTACTTCAGGTTGTCACTGTCTCATCCTCAAATTTCTCTTTCTCTTCTTGCCGCAAGACAGCTGCCACCCCTTAACTCACTTGTGCTGGAACTGGCCAAGATGGAGGTGTGTATCTCAAAACATTACGGAGAAACAGAAGTATGTGGAGCCTCTGTCACGGGGGCTGAATTCACCCCATCCTGCAGCATTTCCCTTCCCAGAATGCAGCCCACCATCACTATACATGGCATTAACAAAGGAGGCTGCTCTTTCCCCTTTCCTTGGGGCTCATGGGAGTTGAGCAGTCCCCTTCCCTATCCAGCTTGACTGGTGAACCACAACATATCCTCTACAGGCACAGGAGAAGCTGGGCAAGAGCAGATGCAGCTCACCCTTCCTTCCACTGAGGATGATGGGAATTCCACAGGTCACCATGCTGGGTGGGGGTGTGTCCAAAGAGTGGAGTTGCTATCTTTTTTTTTTTGCCATTTGTTACATGCTTACTATGTGCCAGACACTGGTCTAAGCACAGAGGTAGATAAAAGTAATTAAGTTGGATATAGTCCATGTCCCACCTGGGGTTCACAGTCTTCTCATTTAATGGATGAGGTAAATGAGGCCCAGAGAAGTTAAGTGACTTGCCTAAGGTCACACAGGAGACAGGTGGCAGAGCTGGGATTAGACCCCAGGTCCTTCTTACTCCCAGGCCTGAGCTCTATCCACTAGGCCACACTGCTTCTCTGCTCTTGCTCCATCCTGCTTTCAGCTTGCTCCACCAAGACTCATTTACATTCCAAAGTGACTGGGTAAACCATATACTTCCTGCCCAAAACACTGTGGGCGCAAAGCTAATGATGTCACCCCCCCCATAGCATTGCATCTCTGGGAGCTGAGGCCCCCATACAGTGGACTGCTATGCTCAAGAACCACAATCAGTTCCAAGAAGAGCCAAGGATAGCATGCAAGCCACAGGGAGTCATCCTTTGTTCTATGTCTCTTACAAACACTACCAGCAAACAATCAGCAGAATTGACATTGGTGCCAAAGACTACAAGAAATAACTGAAACTTAACAACAAGGGACAATGTTTTACATGACTACAATGGAGAAGGGATTGCCAATTTCTCATTAGTTGAACTGTCTATGGTTACATCCACCAATGAAATCATTGTGTCAGTAGCACTATCTTCAAAGATCCAGCTTCATCTACCATATACGCCACACTCACACCCACATACCCACATATACTGAGAAGTGTGGCTAAATGGAAAGGGCAAGGACCTGGCAGTCCCAAGTTGCTCTGCCACTTGTTTGCTGAGTGACCTTGGACCACTCAGCTCCTCTGAACCTCAGCTACCTCATCTGTAAAATGGGGATTAGAGCCCTACTGAGAGCTCACCTCCTCCAAGAGGCCTTCCCAGACTGAGCTTCCCCTTTTCCCTCTGCTCCCTCTGCTGCCTCTCTGCCCACCCCCTTCGCCTCCCCTCAGCTAAGCCCCCTTCCCCCCATTTCCCTCTACTCCTTCCCCCTCCCTTCCCCTCTCCACCGCACTGTGCTCATTTGCTCATTTGTATATATTTTTATTATCCTATTTATTTTGTTAATGAGATGTACATCCCCTTGATTCTATTTATTGCTATTGTTTTTGTCTATCGGTCTCCCCTGATTAGACTGTAAGCCCGTCAATGGGCAGGGATTGTCTCTATCTGTTGCTGAATTGTATATTCCAAGTGTTTAGTACAGTGCTCTGCACATAGTAAGCGCTCAATAAATACTATTCAATGAATGAATGAATGAATTAGGACTTTGATCCCCATGTGCGACATGGACTGTGTCCGAGCTGATCACCTCATACCTACCTAGAGCTTAGTACAGCACCTGGCACGTTTAACAAATACAATTACAGATATGAAAGGTCATAACATGGAAAAGTCTTTGGAGTCCCTTAGGCTGAAGATATTTATCAAGCAGAGCCAATTTCTATTTAGACCCATTGAAATTCTTTCCCAGTTTAAATTCATCTTGTCAAATTTTGTAGATTGGGTTTAGTCTACAATTAATGTTAATACAATTTGATTTTTTTTTCTCCTCCAAAATCAAGCATGAAGAAGGAGGGCCAGACAGGATAGAAGAGACAGGCTGTGAAAACCTTGGAAAAGTTAGTTTTAACATCTTTTCTACTAGAATAGAGTCATAGGGTACTTCTCAAAGAGATCATTGATGTAAGCATGATGAGTTCCAGATGGCAAAATGAGAGCTATAGCAGTATCTGCTGTGAGACTTTCAAGTCTGGTTTTAGGATATTTGGCACATAGCTGAAAGTGCTAATGTATAACTCAATGTTTAAACTGTCATTTGCTATCCTTAATTTTTAAGGACAAAATGGGAATCTCAGGAAGGAGAATTTAGAGGTAAGATGGAGTGCTGACAGCCACAGGGGGCATCGGCTTGGTGTGGATAACTTATGTATTCGCCAGTTGCATATTTTAAGTAAATGCTCACTGGATCATTTCACTTGGCATTTATAACTCGTGTCAAAAATAGAAACTTTATTCGGCAAGCAGGGTAAAAGAGTTATCATCTCCTAAAGGGAGACAAAGTGAAGCAATGGCTGTGGAAGAGCAAGTATCTGCCAAACTTCTTTGACTTTGAGAAGGTTCTAGACAAGGTTGACAGTGTCAATGCATGCGCCATGATTTATCTGGAGTTCCAGGAAGGCCTCAATAAAGTTCCACATGACAGGCGCCGGTTTAACGCACAAGCTCCAGGGCTCCAGCAGAGGACAGAGAAGTGAATAAAGAAATAGTTAAAGAAAACCTGGACCCAGAGGTTACTCCCCTGATACGATGCACTGCCTTTGAGATAAGGTTGATAACGGTAGTGGTTTTGGTCATAATTACGTTAGTTTTCTGAGTTGAGAGAGACATCTAAAAATGTTTATTGCAGGAACATTGCAAAAGCTAGGTGCTTAATAGCCTGGGCAAGATTAATTTGGAGTTAAACTGCCCCTAGACTTGTTATTGTTTTTACAGATTGCCGCAGTATTTGATCAAGATGGGAGGCAGACGTAAACACTTTCAATGAACCGGCAAACCCACATTCTAACAGACGGGTTAACTGCTACTCCTCATATGAAGCTGACGCACTTCAGTAGTGATTTGAGGGGATGCGGTATTGGACTTTGGAGATGGGAGAATTTGGGGATGTTCATATAATTTCATTTCACAGTTTGAGAGCAAAAAGACTTCCCCCTCCCGAGCTCCAGATCCATTTTCACACATAAACGGCACATAATAGAAGTAATAATGAAAGACACATTAAGACTTTTCTGTAAATTAAAGCTGTTTTTGGTCAGATTGTTGGGCCATATTTTTTATATGTGCTCTCAAACAAATTAAAACTGCTTTCAAAGGCAGGAAAAAAAAATGCAAGTGTCTCCAATATATTGAAGACATAAAAGCCGGAGCCTGCATAATCATCTTAGAAGAGTTCTTAAATCTCTCTATATAAACTGTTTAATAGTAAATTAAAATTATTCCTTAATGAAATACAAATCTGAAGTCACTTGAATAACTAATCATTTTATGACCCATGCAGTGAATTTTTAATGCCTGCTTCTACCTGATTATTTTAGATATGTCTGTGATGTAAATTAAAAGCTACATAAATCATTAATGTGTTGATACAGATCAGTGAGCTGCCTACACTATGTCTGATTCTTTAGGACATATAGAGTCTGATCTATCTCCCTCCTTTTTCATTATAAGGATCTTGGATTCATACTCAGCTTATTCTCTGTTAAGGTCTGTTTTGACACTGTGGTGTTCCAATGTAGTTCCCTCCTGTAGAATGAAGCTTGAAAAACAAGTTCACAATGCCATCTCCACAGTTCTCCAAATGAAATTCCTCTTTGTCCAGGAGATTCACAAAGTTACAAAGGAACAGCTTGGATTTCTTTGTTCTTACATCCCCATGACACTGCACAACTGGAGCACAACACCTGCACTGAATTTAACACAACAGAACCCATTGAGCCAATACCAATGGCAACCTGTTTCAGTGGGGCTTACCAGTTCTTCCAGCAATTTCCAGAGCTGTCGTTCCTTCCTGGAAGTTCTCTGGGTGTCTTGTAGAGAGTGGGCCCGGAAACTTTAGCCGTAATGTTCATCTCTCCCATGTTGCTCTTGTGAAAGAGGAGTCATCAGTGCTGTGCTGTTTTAGCCTGATGTCTGAGATGGAGACTTTATGCAGCTACAGAGAGAAAGCTTTGTTGCTTTCTTTTGAAGCGCCTGAGTTGGTGGAAAGGTTTAATTAAAGCTGTGTAGTCCTGAAGGAGCCTAAGCCAGGATCAAAGGATGATCAAAGCAAAACAGGAAGAGAAAAGGGCAGGGGACGATGGTCTCTCTATTTTTGAGAAATCGAGAGTCTGGGTAGCAAGGGATACCATCTGAGAATGGCAGATAGTGGTTATTTTTGGAGGGTAGCAATGTTTTGTCTCACTGTTCATCTTTCTGTGAAGTTAAGATTCAGACATCCAGCTTGCATTGTGGTTATTGTGTAACAGCTTTTCTCTAAAGTTTAACCATTGTGAATCAATTCCTCTGTGAGGAAAGCATATGGGATTTTCTGGAAACATAGATTCTATCGCCTCAGATCTATGAAAGGGGGGCGGGGGGGAGGGAGAGAGTCCCTCCATTCATTACCACATGTGGACTGTTATTCAGCACAGAGGGAACTGGAGATTTTCCTTATTTAGTGTTGTTATAATAATGATGGTATTTGTTAAGCACTTACTATGTTCTGTTCTGTTCTGTTAAGCACTGTTCTGAGCTCCGGAGTAGCTATAACCTAATCAGGTTGGACACAGACCCTGTCTCACTTGGGGCTTGTAGTCTTAATCCCCATTTTACAAATGAGATAAATGAAGCCCAAAGAAGTTAAGTGACTTGCCCAAGGTCACACAGCAGACAAGTGGAGGAGCCGGCATTAAAACCCATGACTTTCTGTCTTTCAAACCCGTGCTCTATCCATTATGCCATGGACTTTTCTAATAATAATAATAATGATGGTATTTGTTAAGCATTTACTACAGGTCTGATTAGACTGATTAGATTGATTAGACTGTAATCAGATTACAGTCTGATTAGACTGTAAGCCCGTGATTAGACTGTAAGCCCGTCAAACGGCAGGGACTGTCTCTATCTGTTGCCGACTTGTTCATCCCAAGCGCTTAGTACAGTGCTCTGCACATAGTAAGCGCTCAATAAATACTATTGAATGAAAGGTCAAGAACTGTTCTAAGCACACGGCTCAGTGGAAAGAGCACGGGCTTTGGAGTCAGAGGTCATGAGTTCGAATCCCAGCTCTGCCACTTGTCAGCTGTGTGACTGTGGGCGAGTCACTTAACTTCTCTGTACCTCAGTTACCTCATCTGTAAAATGGGGATTAAGACTGTGAGCCCCACTTGGGACAACCTAATTCCCCTGTGTCTACCCTAGTGCTCAGAACAGTGCTCTGCACATAGTAAGCGCTTAACAAATACCAACATCATCACAGGGGTAGATACAAGATCATCAGGTTGGACTCAGTCCCTGTCCCACCTGGGGATCAAAGTCTTAATCCTCATTTAACAGATGAGGTAACTGAGGCACAGAGTAGTGAAGTGACTTGCCCAAGGTCACACAGAAGACAAGAGGCAGAGTCAGGATTAGAACCAGCTCTTTGAGGGTGTTTTACTCTGTTAGTTATAGCAAACATTTTGTGAACTCCAACTACAGGCTTGTAGGAGACAAATCAAGTTACACAGAAAGCCCAATTTCTGTCCTTGGGGAAATACTACACTTTAGGATGAGATCATACTGGTTGAAAGAAATGGATCCATAAAACACATCCATGATGCAGCTGAATACTACTATAAAATATACCCTAATTCCTCTTCTATTTACAAGGATGAGTTCTGGTAGGTTACGAAAGCCAAGAAAGTTATTGAGATCTGCCCAGTTACTGGGAAAATAAGGTTGAGGAGATAGGTCCTTAATAAAGATCTAAAGAAGGGATGGGGCATACTTTGGGAGAAAGGTATAGAGACAGGCATATGAGGAAAACTGTTTGGCACACATGGCACTTTGGAGTTGAGGAAGAGAGGAATAATGAGAATTAATATTTCCCAGCTTGGGCTACGGTTGAAAAGAGGTGGAGGGAGGGAGTCATGTGGTTCATAATTAAAAAGAGAGCAACAGTTAGCAGACTGCTGAGGCAGGGAGACATCATATTAAAGTGGTCTTGAGATAGACCATTCTACTGTCTGTTTTTAGGACAAAATGGAGGTGGGAGAGACTGGAGGCAGGGAGGTCAGACTAAAGGCCAACCCAGTCAACCGGCAGGAAGATGCCTAAATTTCTGGCAGGTTAACTGTTCTAGAAGACCCAGTTAAGTTGTTGATTTGAAGGGAATGTGTCTATTTTTTGTTATAATGTACTCTCCCAAATGCTTAGTAAGTGTTTTGCACATAGTAAGCACTCAATAAATATGATTAATCCATTGATAATGCAAACTGATTTAATCCCCCTTATACTCAATTGAAAGTCTTAGATTGTATTAAAATTCCTGATAGAATGCTTTGTGACATTTTTTGGGGAAGTGATATAAAATGGTTTTAAACCACTTCAAACAATTAAAACATTTCTCCAAAATACAAGCATTTTTGACATTTGCAGACATACATTGATTGAGGCATTTGACACTTCTCAGTTGGATTAAAATGCTGTAGAAAATTATTATTTTCAAACTGCACAGCATCACAATAGCTCAAACAGTGCAAATCCAAATGGGGAAATAATTAAAAGGTCCAAACTGAACACAGAATTTGTTTATGTATTTGTAATTGATCTATTCATATTAATGTCTGTTACCCCCTCTAGACTGTTGGCTCCTTGTGGGAAGGAAACACATCTATCAACTCTGTTACGTTGTCCTCACCCAAACACCTAATACAGTGGTCTGCACACAGTAAGCACTCAATAAACTATTGATTGATTGGTATGATAATGTTACATTTTTATAGTCCGTACAGGTCTTGGGATTTCTACCCATGAAAAAGTAAAAATACCTCTACTTTTTAGAATTAACCTTTTTTTGCATCAACCCAACCAAACCAACAGATTTTTACAACTTTTCTGTGTCCCAGTTACATCATCTGTAAAATGGGGATGAAGACTGTCAGCCGTACGTAGGACAACCTCATTAGCTGAGGGGAAGGTGAAGCAGCGTTGCTCAGTGGAAAGAGACTGGGCTTGGGAGTCAGAGGTCATGGGTTTGAATCCCGGTTCTGCCACTTGTCAGCTGTGTGACTGTGGGCAAGTCACTTAACTTCTCTGTGCCTCAGTTACCTCATCTGTAAAATGGGGATTAACTGTGAGCCTCACGTGGGACAACCTAATTACCCTGTATCTACCCCAGCACTTAGAACAGTGCTCTGCACATAGTAAGCACTTAACAAATACCAACATTATTATTATTATTACCTTGTATCTACCCCAGCGTTGAGAACAGTGTTTAGTACCTAGTAAGCATTTAATATCATAGTTATTATTACAAAATGCTTAGTTTTTTCACAAAAATAAATGCACTGGATAAGAAACATCTTTTACTTATGCTGGGCCCTAGTATAGAGGGAACATATCTTGTGATGAAGTCCATGAATCCTAGTAAAGTAGCTATAGTCTAGTGGAAAGAGCAAGGGTTTGGGAGACAGAGGACCTAAATTCTAATCCTGATTCTGCTAATTGCTTGAGGAGTGACCTTGAAAAAGTCAATTAACTTGTCTGATTCTCAGTTTCCTTAAATGTGAAATGAGGCTTAAAAATCTGATTTCTGTCCCTCTTAGACTCTGAGCCTCATGTGGAACAGAGACTGTGTCCAAACTGATTAACTTACATCTATACTAGCTCTTAGAAGAGTGCTTAACCAATATAACAGTGATAATAACAATAACAATGATAATAATAATGAAACATACCTCCGAGAAGCAGCAATGCCTAGTGGAAAGAACCTGGACCTGGGAATAAGAGGACCGGGGTCCTAATTCTGGCTCTGCCACTGGCCTGCTGTGTAATTTTGAGCAAGTTGACAACTTCTCTCCACCTCAGTTTCCTCATCTGTAAATTGGGGATTGAATACCTGTTTCCCTTCCCCAAACCCATAGATTGTGAGTTCAATGACGGACAGGGACTGTGTTGGACACAGTCCCTGATCATGATGTATCGACCCCAGCACTTAGTAGAGTGTTTGGCACATAGTAAGCACTTAAAAAATACCATTATTAGCACCAGCAGCAGCTTCACAAGGACTAGCACCTTGCATCAGAGAAGTGGGAAAAGGTCAGTTGCAAGAGTAAAATGAGATTTAGCCCAGTAGGTCACTGCATCAAGACAGTGTAATTCCCATTTAAAATGTAAATCGGTGATACTAGGAAACTTCATCAATCCACTACTTTGTTCCATTACCCATTGACGGGCACTGTCCTTGGCCTGTTTTTTTGAAACACCTATCCCCATGCCACAGAGGTACCCAGCATATACACACTCCAATAATAAAATAACACACTAGATTAAAAATGATTATTTAACTGAAGGGTTAGGACCAGCATTTTGTTCATGTGGCAATAGTGATAACTTCTGCTATAAAACTCTCCTTCTCAGCCTCTGCATTTGTGATTCAGCTAAAGCCTTGTAAACAGAAAATGTCCTTAAGATACCATCAAAATAGTTCCACAAGAGTCACATGACATTCATGGAATGCATCACTCATTTTTTTTTTCAGCAAAAAAATCCCAATCTACTACCTCAAATAATGTGAATAAAACATTATTGAAATATCATTCCATCTATAATCTAAGCACAGTGAGTTTAAGGTTTCCTGGCTCTGAAACAAAATAAATATTTTCATAAGAGACTTTTTTTAGTTTAGTTTTGTTTAAAAAGGGAATACTATTCTGTATGACAGACTTCTGAAAGGAAACGTTTCGTAATGAAGATTTAAGCACACATATACACACTCAAACATATATTTTCTTGAGTAACTTAGTTCTTGTTGGAAGGACTGAGTGCATCAAATTGTGACAACATTTTCTGAATATGCAGCACTTAGAAAAGGTTGGGAGAGAAACCACTCCTTAGGGAGGCCATATTTGAAATGCAAAAGTTCTATTATTATTACTATTATAAGACAAATCAGAGTACAAGTTAATTGGACACATTACCAACCAGATGTGGAGGAGCAGAATAGCAAGTCAGTGTTAAAGGATGTATTTATTTGAAAAATACCCTGCAAGCATAAAGCAAGTTTCAGTTTTGAATTTTAAAAGATGAACTTCAGGCAAGATGGGAAATAATAGACACTGAAGAGATTAAAATGTATAATTTTTTTTATATAATTTATTGTAATGGCCCTGGACGCCCCTTAGATCATCGAAATGGAAAGTCTTTTCAGAATACAATCTTTTTTTTTTCAGTCATTTGCTTTTGGCATTTCATTTATGTTGGGTCTGCATCAGCTTTGGGAAGTGGGGAATTGAGCAGTTATTTGAAGAATGTGATTAATGAGGACACTTACTGGGTACCCAAAGGAAAAGATTAGGAATGAAGAGGGATAACTTAGGGGTGGTAAACAGCCCATCCATCGCCATAACGATTGAGGTCCAGGAAAGCAAAGACCACACTATTCCTCAAAGTAACCTTTTGCCATGGTTAGATTCAGAATATTAGGCCTGGTGGATCATTGGTCTGAATTAGTTATGGCATTGCTGATAATATGACACTATGATAATTCATGCCCCCATGGTTTAATTTCTCTTGAAATCATATTTGTACATTTTCTCTTAGTTTTCTTCCCTTTTTGTCTATGTATACACAACCCTTTAACCTCCTGTTTCTTCTATTCCTTTCAACAGTTCCAAATTCTGGATTCCAAAATAGTTGCCCAAACAATGTTTGGGATTTTTTTTTTTTAAATAGTCCCACATTTTCAAAGCCTTACAGGCAATTCTAACATCATTTTTAAGTAAAACAAATCCTTCAATCATGAAAGTCCTGAATTCCCATAAACTTCACCTACTCTTCCCTTAAACTTCTCACTCACCCAAATTGAATTTATCTGTTTGAACTCTCTGGGAATTTTGATGAAACCAAGACTTGGGTAATCCGAGCATAAGGAAGTTATTTCCAAGGGAGAGACACAGTCCTGAGCACCCAATCAGCGACTAATGAGTCAGGGGCTGATTTATCAATTTATGGATAAATAAGATTCCTTTTCTTCTCTGCTTTGTCCTCTTTCATTACCCCACTGCTTCTACTTATCATTGTGTTTTTCTTGTCTTTAGTCGGTCAGTCAGCCAATCATATTTATCGAGCGCTTACTGTCTGCAGAACACTGTACTAAGCTCTTGGGAGAGTATAATATAACAACATATTGGACACATTTGCTGCCCACAATGAGCTTACAGCTTAGAGGGGAAGACAAATATTAATATAAATAAATAAAATTACAGATATGTACATAAGTGATGTGGGGTTGGGAGGGGAGATGAATAAAGGGAGCAAATCGGGGTGATGCACAAAGAAGTGGGAGAAGAAGAAAGGAGCGCTTAGTCAGGGAAATCCTCTTGGAGGAGACATGCCTTTAACAAGGTGGGAAGAGTAATTGTAATTGTCTTTTGGATATGAAGAGGAAGGGTGTTCCATGTCAGAGGCGGGACATGGGCGAGAGGTTGGCGGTGAGATAGATGATATAGAGCTACAGTAATAAGGTTATAGTATTAGAGGAGTGACATGTGCAGGCTGGGTTGTAGTAGGAGAGTAGCGACATGAGGTATATGGGGGCAAGGTGATAAAGTGCTTTAAAGCTGATGGTAAGAAGTTTGTTTGATGTGGAGATGAATGGGCAATCACTTGGAGGTTCTTGAGGAGCGGGGAAACATGAACTGAACATTGTTGTAGAAAAATGATCCAGGCAGCAGAGTGAAGTATGGACTGGAGTGGGGAGAGACAGGAGGCAGGGGGGTCAGTAAGGTGGCTAATGAAGTAATCAAAGAGAGATAGGATAAGTGCTTGGGCAAATTCTTTAGGTCATGCAATCCACCATTTTTAGTAGTTGCCAGAACCCTGGTATAATGATGTTGTCCAGTGCTCCTTTTGGGGTTATTTAACACTATTTAGAGATCATAATGCTGTTTTCTCCACTTTTCTTGTATCTGTCACACTACAAAGGTCATGCCTACAGTGCTCAGCTGTGGACTGAAGTGGCATTTTGATTCTGGGATTGCATGGCTAATTGACAATGTTCCTCAATAATCGGTCCCTTAGTGCTCCAGCTGGAATGTTGTCAGTAATAGAGTGCAATATTAGCAGTAATGGAGTGCACGCAGGAAACTGGTGAAAATGGTGACATCTTTGAAATCCTTTCGCAGCTGAAGGCTTTCATTAAACTCTACTACTGAGGCACCATGCTACCCAGTGATGTAAGATTAGTTCACAGGAAGAAAACTGAATCAAGAAGGACGGATTTTCTTCTGGAAGACTAACAGAGAGGGAAGTCAACCTGGCATGAAAATTCAGACCAAAAATGCCCTTCCTCCTCAAATCTGCCAATCACTCTTCCCTTCTTCAAAGCCCTACTGAAAGCTCAATTCCTCCAAGAGGCCTTCCCAGACTAAGCCCCCCTTTTCCTCAGATCCTCCTTCCTTCTGCATCACCCGATTCGCTCCCTTCCCCCTGCTCCACAGCACTTATGTATATGTGTATATATTTATAATTCTATTTATATTGATGCCTGATTACTTGTTTTAATATCTGTCTCCCCCTTCTAGACTGTGAGCCCAGTGTGCGCAGGGATTATCTCTCTTTATTGCTGAACTGTACTTTCCAAGCACTTAGTACAGTGTTCTGCACACAATAAGCACTCAATAAATATGACTGAATAATAGAGCATGGGTTGTTTCCACTGTTTTTTAAATCCAAGAAACCTGGAACTTTCGAGATGCCATCTTCAACTTCTAGAGCAGTTTCAGCAATGCCACCTGTGTGCAATATTTATCATCAAGTGGCAACAGCGATCAAAAATAATGAAATCCGAGCACACGATCAGTTCAGACTACCAACATCTAAATAATGCTTGTCACATCACAACTTTGCTGGGAGGTACAGGTAAAGGGAATGGATGTCAGAAGAATACCCAAGCAGATGTGCTATCCTTAGCTGAATTGGGTAGCCATAAATTAGAATGACAGAAGCAAATGAAGTCAAAACTCAAATGATGTTGCAAAGGAGTGGACAGTCAGGACACAGAAGAAGATAGATCATCTTGGGCACATAGCACTTACAAATGGGATGACTCAGAACAGAGGATTTGGGAAGATCACAATATAAAGGCAGAGAAATGTAAATGATGCCTAGATGCTAGCAACCTTCTTTATGCACACAGCATGAAAGCAATTGCCATTAACTCATTGTTCTAGGCCACAATTGTGCGCACTAATGCAAATCTAAGCATCAGTAGCATCATCTTCAAAGGCTAAAGACATTTCTCTCTAAATGTGAATGTAATGTAAGATATATTAATAGAATATTTTTGTATCTAATGCAATATATAATAGCAAAACCCACTGCCAGAATTCTCTTCCAACGGATAAGTTAATTTTTATTATCACTGCCTACTCCTGTTACAAGTCTCAACATTCCAAATTCTACAAGGAGGGACTTTAATGCTAGTCTTAGCCAAGAACACCCAGGTTTGCCATCTTCTTCTGGCCCCCAGAAGAGTTTGCCACAAATCCAAGTTAAAGTTCCAGAATTAAGCTGTTGGGTCAGTTAGAAAGGAATGAATCAATTTTACTTTCCACTCTTTCCACAGTAGGTAATCTCAGCAGTGCAGATTCAATTTGCCACCAATAGCTGGAAGTGGCTCGGTCTAGTGGAAAGAACATGGGCCTGGGAGTCAGAAGACCTAGTTTCTAATCTGGGATCTTCCATCTAGCTGCTGTGTGACCTTGTGCAACTCACTAAACTTCCCTGTGCCTTAGTTTCCTTATTTCTAAAATAGGGATTCAATACTCATTCTCTCTCCCTGCTAGACTGTGAACATCAGGTGGGTCAGGGACTATGCCCAAAATGATGATCTTGTATTTAGTCCAGTGCTTAGTAGGGCACTTGGGCACTTAATAAGCACTTAACAAATACCAAAATTAGCTAATTATCTTTCCATCAAAGGAGATTACCTTCACACCTCCCTATACCTTCGATCTACTTACAGAACCAATTTTAATCTCTTTTCAGTTAACTGGTAGAAAAAAAAAATCTAGCCTTTTACCCCATCTGATAGGAAGCTAAATAATGAGGTTCATCACAGTATTTTATATAAAGAGAGAGATAACGAAATGCTAACTATTCAATTATATAGAACTCGTCTTGGCTTGGTGGACAACTTTTGTTTAGTATTACATAAAGGTACACAGTATACAGGCAGAGGCATGGTGGGTTATTTTAGAATGTAGAGATGAAACAATGTTATTTCCCATTATTAGGAGCAGTAAGTGCTTAACAAATATCACAATTTAGTAGTATTAGTATTATTATCTTGTGAATTTTGAGATAACCAGGGCTTCCTGAATAAACTTTGCTTGAAAAAATTGTCAGGTCTAGTTTATAATCTAATCCCTTTCCTGCCCCTCCCACCCCCCCAAAAAAGTCCATTATTCATCTTTCCCAGCTCTAAGGCAACCAAAGTGTTTGGAAGCACATTCATAATTCAACATGGTTAAATGCCAGGGGCCGGGCAAAGAGGACCTTCCCAGACAGCATGAGCAGAATGACATTCATGGTTGATTCAGCTCCTCGCAGCAAGCTGTGTAATTGGAAAAACCAAGGGAAGTGACCCTAGTCTCTGTGTCCTGCCGATGTCAAAATGCATTCATATCACTCTGACAAGTGGCCAGAGTGGAGGGCTCTTTGGAAGCTATGCGAAGGAGAGAAAGCAACTCATAAGTCTTCCAAAGGACCCCCTCATAGAGTGCAAGCCAGTGTGTGAAAGAGACTGTAACAGAAGCGACTCTCTATTTGGAGTTACCAGATGCCCCTGGTTTCTAGGGAAAAACCTATATTGTTCCCCATTTTCAGATGATTGAAATATTTGGGGGTTCAGTTGAGAGAAACTGCTTTCCACCCATCAGAACACTACTGGCTTCTGCCAATTAATTTGCACTAATTAACTTTATTTAATATACTTAGAGTGAGGGATTTTGAAATTCATCAGGCAAATGTATGCTAATAGATACAAACTACATGTCAAACAGTGTGCAAATGTGTGTCCCTGGGTTTCCTGGGAAAAATCTGGTAGCCTGACTGTAAATTCCTGCAAGGCGGATAGAAGAAGGAAGTACTTGAACCTCTCTCACAGCCTGATCTGCCATGCATTTGCTAATGTATGCAAGTTGTTATTTTCCTTCTCAACATGTTTTACGACTTCTGTTCCCTGTTGCAAAATAGACAGCCTGAAATATGTAACAATAATAGGAACAAAATCTGTGAGCCTCTTCATAGAGTTAAGAATTCTGAAGCGGGTCCCAGGCTCCTCAGGGTTGGTTCTCTGGTTCATGATGGGTGGAATCAGACTTCAGGCCAAGGAGAATACTCAGTGGAATGTGAACATATTGTACTGGACTCCCAGTTTACACTGGGAGATCTTTGGTCTTTGGAGAGGCATCTCAGACATCTCAGAAAGAGGAGAGGAACAACAAATGTTGCAGAATTAAAATTATTTTCATGGACACACAGTTGATGGTTTAAAAGAGATCTAGAGCCCCTGATGAACCAGAGTTGGGAAAGGGCTAGATCAATGTTGAACTATCATATTAAATGGTAAAAGAATGTAAGGAATAATGTAGCCAACCTTCCTTTTCTACTTCGATAAGACAGTTTTCTTATAAAATAGCTTTCTTTGTTTCCCCTAGATAAGCTCCTAGTTTCACAACTGATTAGGTTAAGAAGGTAAATTTCACATTAATCAATCAGTAAATCAATCAGTGGTATTTGTTGAACACTTACTGCAGGACAGATGAGACTATTGTTATGAAAACATTTTTGATAATGACAATGTACTGCACTCCAAGACTTTATCGCTGTGCTAATTTTGTGCCAGAACAGTGCAGTCCCAGGAAGAGTTAAGGTTGAGAAGTAGCACAGCCTAGTGGAAAGAGCATGGGCCTGAGTTCTAATTCCAGTTCTGCTAATTGCCTGCTGTGTGACTTCAGGCAAGTCCTTCAATTTTTCTGTGGCTGTTTCCTCATCTGCAAAATGGGGATTCAATAGCTGTTCCCCTTACTTAACCTTCGAGCACCGATGTGGGACAGGGACCATGTCCGACCTGATTAATTTGTATCTACTCCAAAGTTTAGAACAGTATTTGAAAAATACACCACAGCACCTTGGCATCAGGGTATGCAGGGTGGGGGGGACATGGGAAGGAGACCTAGGCCACAATGTAGCCAATCTGATGGTGGAGCCAGGCCCTGGGATTAGAGAGGGTTACTGAGCACTGACTGGCATGGAGACACCAGCATACCACAGAGGTGCTGGCTCAGGCCCTCGGGGTGTGCCACAGGACAGGAGATGTGAAGGAGGCGGTTAGTTCCACAGTAGAGGCAGCTGGGAGTTCCCTCTCTGTGCTGTGATATTCATCTTGGGCCACAGGGATGACAAAGCAGCTCAGATCTCAGATCTGCCTCAGCACCACAGAGTTGACCAAGCAATTTGGAATTCCTCTGCACCGGGGAGCTCAACTGAGACCATGGTTTGGAGTGAATAAAGCCACTACAACAGCCTGGGGATGCCTTGCAGCAGCAGAGGATCTATGCACTGGGTTTTGTGGCATCAGCAGGGGTGGGGAGGGCATGATAACAGGTGGGTAGGTGAGAGGGCAGGCACCAGAGTTGGCTCCATTGTGGAAGCATCTCGGGGCTCACCTCTCCACTACAGAGCTTGAGCCTGAGGAAGGCAAGGGTAACTGGGTAGGCAAGCACTGGCCAGGGTCACTTTGGCTTCCAAAACCACTGGATAGTGGAGCCATTAAGTTGCTATTCCATTTTGCCTGGTGCTGCCTCTCTCCACAGCACCCCAGGGCCTCTTGGCAGGACACCTTCACTGAATGGAGAACTTTGAGAGCACTCAGATTTGGTGGACACTGTGACTGAGACTGGAGGACTGTGGGCAGTGAGAAGCCTGAAACTCTGCTCTTTTCTCCATGGTACCTACAGCTTCTATTGGATTTGGATTTATCCCTGTCCCTGTCTTTTATGTGTCACCTGTGAACTTGGATTTGCAGCCATTATTTACCCTTCCCTCAGCCCCATAGCACTTAGGTTCATATCAGTAATTTATTGATTTATATTAATGTCTGTCTCCCCATCTAGACTGTAGGTTCACTGTGAACAGGGAAGGTGCCTACCAGCTCGGTTATATTGTTCTCTCCCAAGTGCTTAGTACTGTGTACTGCACACAGTAAGTAGAGAAGCAGCATGGCTCAGTGGAAAGAGCACGGACTTGGGAGTCTGAGGTCATGGATTCAAATCCCAGCTCAGCTGCTTGTCATCTGTGTGACTTTGGGCAAGTCATTTCACTTCTCTGTGCCTCCGTCACTGGTCAGCTGTATGACTCTGGGCAAGTCACTTCTCTGTGCCTCAGTTACCTCATCTGTAAAATGGGGATTAAGACTGTGAGCCCCATGTGGGACAACCTGATCACCTTGTATCCTCTCCAGAGTTTAGAACAGTGCTTTGCACAAAGTAAGCACTTAACAAATGCCATCATTATTATTATTATTATTACTCAATAAATACGACTGATAGATTAATGTACTTTTATTGTTTTGTTTTCTCTTTATGTGTCTGTCTCCAGCCCCCTTTCCCCCTTATTCTGGCATCATGATCCCTTTTGAGGGCCGTATTTCTCTCTCCTGTATTCTTTCCCAGAACTCACAGTGCTTTGCACAGAGTAAGAGCTTAACAAATACTATTACTACTGCTATTACTGCTTCTACTACTACTGCTACTCCTACAATGCATGTATGTGTAATTTACTGATGTATTTATGTACTTATTTATTTGTATTAATGTCTGTCCCACGAATATAATCTATAAACTTATTGTGAGCAAGGAATGTGTCTGTTTACTGCCAAATTGCATTCTCCAAAGCACTTAATATAGTGCATTTTCACCATAATGATGGAGAAGGGAAATGTAGAGCAAGGCTCCTTGAGTACAGCTGCCTTGTTCTTTACTCCCCTCATTTCATCTATCCTATTCCACTGTTGGCATGGGCGTGAGAGTCAGAAGGTCCTGGGTGTTAATCCTGGCTCAGCCACTTGTCTGCTGTGTGACCTTGGGCAAGTCACTTCACTTCCTCTGTCCCTCAGTTACCTCATCTGTAAAATGGGGATGAAGACTGTGAACTCCATGTGGGCCAGGGACTGCGTCCAACCAGATTAGTTTGCATCTACCCCAGCGCTTAGTATAGTATCTAGCACATAGTAAGCACCTAACAAATACTATTAAAAAAGATAACAAACACTATTCCTAGTTATGGAATCACTCTTTTGAGGATAATTGGTGAGGAGCCTAGCAATGATTAAGAGAGGGTCCGCTGTGGTGCAGGACTGTGGTTCAGGCCCTTAGGGTTTTCCTATCACCCAAGGGAACCCAGGGCTTTGAACAAATCCCAAGTCACAGGTTAAGGGAATATTCCCCTAGTCACGAAGCTCCCACTTGGAGAAGACGTAGTATTGAAGTCCTGTGGGGATGCACTGTGTTTTCTCCTGCCCAATGAGGATTCTTCATTAGCCTATCCTGAGTCCAATTATAGAGGGAAACTTGACCTTCAGCCCGAGCAATCCCCATGACTCGAAAGGTAGGCTGAAAATGAGATTCTCTCCAAAACTACCGTAAGAAAAAGCATCATATAGGGTCAGAGGAAACTGGTAGCAGTGTGGCCTAGGGAAAGACCACATGCCTGGGAGTCAGAGGACTTGGGTTCATCCCTGGCTCTGCCATTCATCTGCTGTGTTACCTTAGGGAAGTCATTTATCTTCTTTGTGTCTTCATTTCCTCATCTTTAAAGTGGGGTTTCAATACCTTTTAACCCTACTACATCACAACTGTGAGACCTATGTGGGACAGGAACTGGGTCTGACCTGATTAACTTATATGCATTCCAGCACCAAGAAGAGTGCTTGATACATAATAAGTGCTTAAAAATACCATAATCACCATCATCATCTTAAAAGGCAGAATGCAGAGCTCTTCAGATTCAGTCTGCTGAGTGGAGCCAGACCGTCCCACTGCTTGTGCAAGATGTTGTGAGGCAGGACCTGATTGCCTGGCGCAACCTTGGTGCCAAGATACTTCTTTAATCCCTAGAAGCTGATTCATTACTATGTTCTGCTTTGACTCCACTCCTCATTCAGAGTTCCAGTCACACATCCACACCCCACCTTTTCCATCAAAAGCAACCTTGCAGTGACAAACTCTTCTCACATACTTTTCTGTTCTCTTAACCTCTGTTTTGTGATCCAATCAGACTTTTACCACATCTTTGGAGATGGGAGGATCCTTGAGGCAAAAACTTCATGGTTATTCAGCAGTTTGAGAGCTATCCTCAACCATCCTGGGTATATTGATGGCACTTCTTGAAGAATGAAAATAAGTACCAGGTCAACTTAGCTAATTTATCTAATTGTTTCCATTAATAATTAATTTCAATTTTCTTTAATTAAAATTATAAAGTGGGCCAGGAGAAGAATCAACCTGATTGGTTAAACTGAAATCACTTCAAGCACAACACCAAGGTGTTCCATTTAACTCCAAAGGAGCATAATCCCCTGATGTACATATTCTTCTCTATGTTTCTTTCAACCATGTTATTAGGCAATGCATAATTTTGGACAAATTGGCAAGAATTCACTGACAAGATGGGCAAAATATTAGAGATTACATTAATAAGAGAAATGAAAAGAGGAAACATGTACCTTTATATGCCACAGATGCATTCCTGCTTATTTGCAATTATGAACATGCAAACAGCTAGACTGTGAGCTACTTCAAAGTTGGTTCAACAAGTTTCATGTTTTAAATAGATCTACTTTTTAAGCAGATCATGTGAACCTTTTCATCATTACCTTAATCTAGAAAACCTATAAACTATATATGAGGCAGTGTTCAAGGCAAAACATGGGATTTATGAGCATAGACAAGCTATCAGTCATTCAATCAGTGGTTTTTGCTGAGCTCTTAGGGCAATACAGTGCAGAACATTGTAGTAAGCACTTGGGAAAGTGCTTTACAACAGAGTTTGCGGACACAATCCCTGCCCCCAAGAAGCTTACAGTCTAGAGGGATAGATACAAGATTATCAGGTCCCTCATGGAGCTGGCAATCTAAATAGGAGGGAGAACAGATGTTGAATCCCCATTTTGCAGATGAGGGAGTTGAGTCACAGAGAAGTTAAAAGACTTGCCCATCATCACATACATCAGACAATTGGCAGACTCTGACTCTCAGGCCTGTGCTAATATCTTTATCTGATATTCTAGGGGAAATTATAGGTCCTGGTAAATCCAAGTTCCCAGAAGACTAAAATCTGGGAACTTCTATGGTTGAGAGTATTTGCTAATTAGCTTAGTGGAATATCTTGCTGCTTGTCTAACCTACACTGCCCAAGTCAGCTCTTCTAGAATTTGAACAGTATTTCCCGAAAGATAACAGTGTAATACTTTGCTTTACCTCCTCCTCTATCAAGTGGAAGGACTCAGATATATTCTCATCATTGAAAATAACTTCTGAGTGAAGCCATTTTCCACCTAGGTTCAATCCACTGAGATTGCTTTTAAGTTGAGGAATATCATAAATGGCAGCAACTGGAGCTTTTCGGCCAGTGAAGCCCTGGATAACCCAACCTTCCACATAGATAAATGATAGGTAGATAAATAGATAGATGAGAGACTGATAATAAAACAAAAGACAAACAGGCAGGCAGGCAGACTAGCAGACCACCGGCACAGACATGTCAGAGAAAGTCAAACCTCTGCTCAGTACTGGCATGCAAATGCAAATCAATTAGACTAAGGAAAAGTAAAGAGCAAATCCACAACATCTAAGAGCACATATTTTAAGAGTAATCTTTTGGCTACATGACAGAAATGAAAGAAAACACTCACCTTAGGCTCAATATAGGTGGGGAAAAGAATAACTCAAGAGGAGATGCTATTTGTTTGGCATAATTCTCTACAGAGCATTTCAAAAGGGTTCAAGGAGCCAACAGGAACATATAGCCCATAACTTTGAAGTAGGATAAAGGAACAGAGCGTATGACCTATGTTTTTTACTCCGTAACAGAGATAACTGTAGCAAAATAAGAGATGTTTCTGGCCTCAGAGCCTCAATGGAGTTTGTAATTCTATTTTGTGTTGAGAGAAAGCAGATATTTGCCTCTTTTAATTTATGCTGACCTCTCTCAAAATGCAGTGGTTTTCAAATATTGGCCTGTAAGGGAGAGAAAGATAAAACAATCATGCCATAACAGCTGTTCACCGGAGTTTGCAAACTTTGGACAGCTAGGCTCTTTTCAAAAAGCTCACCAGCTATCTGCTGATTTCCCGGTAGACTTGATCTTAATCACAAGCCTGATTTGGCACAGTAGGTTCTGGATAAAGAGCAAATCTAAAACAAAGTATGTGAAGAAGAAAAAGAAAACACTCCCTCACATCTGAGCCGTGCCAGGGCCCTCAATCTCTCTGGAATCCACACCCAACGTTTAACCATTTCTCTGCTGAATGAGAATGGCTAGATGCAAATCTTGCGTATTTTTACAAAATAAGAACTGAATTGAAATGTGGGATGGAAAGCAAAGTGTGTTTTAAGTCCGCTAAGAGTATTAATAGCATGTTTCGTTCTTGTCTATTATTTTCTTTATTATGTTTAAAGGACTATTTAAGTATTTTCTAATGTCATCTTCAGATTACTGCCCTAAAAGAAAATTGAGGGAAAGGAAGGGTAGGTAAAGGAGAAGAAGAGAACAGAAAAGGAGTCAGGATAATGTTTTATTTATTCAAAGCTCAAAGTCAGGTTTAACTCACAACAAGCACCATTTGGGTCTAAAGTGAATCTTGTGATTTTGGAGAATGCACCTAGGTGGTCTTGGAGTGACTATGCTTCAGTGTCTCTGGTTGTGTTTGTGGGTATGGGAGGGGGAAAGAGGAGTGGGAGGGGGAATAAGGGAAGTGGAGAGGGAGGAAACAATGAATGATAGCTAAAATACTTTTCTTCAGGAGCCAAATTTTCCTCGTGCCTAAATTTCTTCCTGGGAAGAAGTTCGATACCTTTGGAAATATTTTTCAAACAACACACTGAGTTATCTGGCATCTGGAGTGGATACAGCTGGTGGGATAGTGAGACTTCTATGATTCCTGAAGTGTCTTCCCCCATCTCACTGCTAGAACCTTGTAGGGCCTTGCAGGCACTTGGAATTTCCACACCCCTCATGCCTCTCCATACATTGCTTAACCAATATATGCACATTTAGCGCTCTTAATTTGCCTCATAAGTAAATTCCTCCAGCCCCTTAATCACCTACGTTGTTCTTCTCTGAATCCACTCCAATTTGTTGACATCTTTCTGGCTCAGAAGTACCTGCAACCATATGTCTTTGGCACTTTTATTTGGCCATCCACCAAAAATGAAACTTGGCGCTAGTCAGAGAAGAGAGTAAGACATATTTATTTGGTTTAGCATTTGATTATGTTCACTTCTCAGGTTCATAGTTTGTTAGTGGCTATGGGATTGCGATTGTGATTAAGAGTAAGGTGGTATTATGTGTGTTTAGGTTGCTTGTTAAGAGCAAGACCGTCTTGTGCATAGGTCATATAGCAACTGCTTTATGCTCAAAGAAGAGCATAAATTTTAAGAAATAAAGTGTTTCAGATAAATTTCCCTTGGATATATTTGTTTATATTCCTTTATGCTGCAATTAATTTTACAATGCTATCACCTCATATTCATTCATTCAATCATATTTGTTGAGCAATTATTGTGTGCAGAGCATTATATAAAATGCTTGGGAGAGTATAATACAACAATAAATAGTCATATTCCCTGCCCACAACAATTTTCCTAATTCTGGGTACTTTGATTCTTCTTTTCATATTCTCTGTTGTTTGATGCACCACTGAGAGGGGAATTTTGTAGGAATTTGAATATGTGTCACTTGTCTTCAAATTTGTGAGATTTAACTTTCTTCTTAAATATACCCATTTTCCTCATTCCTAAAATTACTGGTGTTTTGATGTGTCAGCATTTTCTTAGTATTGTAACTATTCCATTATTTTATTAAATACCTGAATATATCTACCTACACTCTATATAGCCACCTAGACATCATGTGTCTAGGTGTAAGACAGACAACAGTGTGGCTCAGTGGAAAGAGCACGGGCTTGGGAGTCAGAGGTCATAAGTTCGAATCCCGGATGTGTCACTTGTCAGCTGTGTGACTGTGGGCAAGTCACTTCATTTCTCTGTGCCTCAGTTACCTCATCTGTAAAATGGGGATTAACTGTGAGCCTCACGTGGGACAACCTGATTACCCTGTATCTACCCCAGCACTTAGAACAGTGCTCGGCACATAGTAAGCGCTTAACAAATACCAACATTATTACAAATAGAGTTAGAAATTAGTAATAATCAGGACTGCTGTGGTATCACAATTTACTCTAAATTTTATTTTATTATTTTTTCCTCCAAGATCAGAATATGTCTCCTTCACTTTCTTGCTTCCTACCTCCTTTCTTTCTTCCTTTCTTTTTCCTCTGTCCTTTCTTCCTATTTGTCTGCCTGTCTTTAAGTTGGTCCCCATCTCACTGACAGTCTCAGTAATATTCTCTGCCTCTTATCTAGCATAGTGATTATGTATTTTGAACTTTTTTTCCAATATTCCCTTACCTAATTTTAAATCAATGGTTGTGCTGTCATATTTTTTATTACTTCCCAAGTGTCCATATCCTGTCTCTCTATTTTTCTAGTTAAAGTCAATTTAAAAGAGCAGTTCAGTAACTCTGCCATTTTAGAATTCTTGTTGCAATAAAATTAATAATTTAAATTTGTTGGCGTTAAATGCTGGAAGTCCTCAGGGTGCCCTTAATGGAAATATAAAATCATATCAATACTGCATTGTGCACTGATTAATACTCTGAATTTGCAGAGCAGCCAAATGACTACAAAAATAATTATTTAAAATTTAAATTAAAAACATCCAAAATGAGACACATCTTTAGCTTTTACCTAAAGAATAATAGATGGCAGGTCTCTAGCTAGAACCTAGCTCTAGTCCAATAATTTTGTACCTGAAGTAAATGGTGTTGAATCTTGTTCCTTAGTGATTATAGGTTTTGGAGAAAATGGTTTCTGAAGGAAATTATGTTTCTATCCCAAAACAGCAAGAAGTCAACCTCATGCTTAAGTCCTACCTAGTGGTAACAGGCTTTGTGCTTTTCACAACATCAGAACTAGCAGAACCTCATGCTATTGATTCTGCTCCCAAACTCACCCCATAAATCCTGAGATTACTAAATCTGTCTGATTAACAATGGGCATTTCAGCAAACCTCAAACAACATCAACCAGTGTGTCCTAGGGGAAAGATCAAGTCCCTAAGAATTAGAGGACCAGGGTTCTAATCCTGGCTCTGCCACTTGTCTGCTCTAAGACTTTGGGCAAATCACCTAACTTCTCTGTGTCTCAGTCACCTCAGCTGAAAATTGGGGAATATTACTGTAAACGCTATGTGGGGCAGGGAAAACCCCAGGGCTTAGTACAGTGCCTGACACATAGTAAGCACTTAACAAATACCATAAAAAAATCAGAACTCAAATATAAAATTTCCCACTTGCCCATTTCTTCTAGCTAGCAAGCTGTACTTTTCAGCCTTGTCCTACCCCGAAGATAAGTGTTTGAATCAACTTTGCAGATACATCAGATAAAATAAAATGGATCTGGCCTGAAACATCTAGATGTTTGAGGCCAAATCGTTTAGGACAAACTAGAACTATCCTTCAAATTGAAATTCGTCAAAGGCAGGAACCTGGTCTCTTAATTCTGTTTTATGTTTATAAGTGCCTACTGCAGAGTTCAGAACCTAGTAGGTGCTCAGTAACATTGGTAATCATAAGCTCTGGTACAACATTTGGAAGGTCCAGAAAAAAGATCAGCCGTAAGTACAAGGTTGTGATACTGTATTAGTTACTGGGATCTTGTTACTATTAGGGCTATGCAGATTGGGCAGTGCAGATTCCTGGAGGAAGACTGGAGAACAGACAGGTGGGTGCATTTTTGTGGCCCAATGAAGCCTCTGGCCACTATCTTCCAACAGCTGGAAGTTTCATTCTCTGGTTTTCCCCTTACAGCATTTCTAAAAAAACTGGTCTGTCTGCCTCCTTCATTGGGGTGTGAGCCTACCACCCCATTAGATTGAGGGCTGAGTCTATGTCTTTTGCTTTTGGTTTGGCCTCCTGAACAAAGTAGGTGCTCAATAGATAGTTTTGACTGAGGGTATATGGGCTTGTGGTTAATGCCTCAGAAGGGAGAGCCACCCTTTTGAGGGTAGGGTACAGAAGTGTCATAGGCCAAACTCCAGTTGATAGGAAGTCTCTATCCCAGAAACCCCATCTCCAGATATCCTGGCTATGGTCTGGCACCACGGCAATTGGATGAACTTGTAAAAAGAAATAGACCAATCTTTATTGTTTTATGCCGCAGAACAGGTGAATGATTAATATCCAATCTTGTTTCTCTTAAAAAAATAGGATAAGAAAACAAAAACAAAAAGTAAGGTGAGCCAGAAGAAAAAAAGAATCCTTATATAAATACTTGTACTCTTGGAAGTTGAAAGCTGGAGGGTAAAGTATTACACCTATTTTTTATTTGCTCTTGCAATATTAGACACTGACTAATGTGTTAAAAAGAGAGAAGGGGGAAACACCACAAATAAATACAGGCAGTGACAGGAGCTTTGCAGCAGGGGGAATCTGTGAGGGCCTGGAAACAATAAACCCTAGAGATGTGAGGGATGAAAATACCAAAAAAATTAGGACTCAAGTGGTATTATGTGACAGAAGCTTTGGAGAAGTAAATGAACTTCGCTGAGCCAGTCTGCAGAATTCACAGGAAAGTTTCCGTAGTTTGGAAAAAAATACATTAAGATGAAAAAAGGGTCTGCTCCTTCCTATTCCTTAAGATTGGATGTCAGGGACTAACAAATTAGGATCAGGTTGGGGACTGAGGGCTCAGAACCTTGGATATGGTAACATGGGAAGCAGGGATTCCTGGGAAGCCGTTGGAAGTGAGGATGTGGGAGGTCATCATTAAAACTCCCAAGCGAGTGAAACAGAAACTTGGAAATTAAAAATGAATAAATGGCAAGGGGGAAATAGGGAATGCAAGACTGATTACCACTGCATACACATTTTATCATAGGCAAAAAAGAAAACAGACCAGAGAGGCCTCTCATAGTGACAGAGATAAAGAGGCTAAAGTTTAAAAGCACAGAAGTTTAACTGCCTGTATTTATTTATAGCCTTGTACATACAAAGCCAGTACTATTTCTAGGATGTGCTGCTATTTTTTATGGATGTCAGTTTTGAACAGTCCAGACATAGTAAAAGTAAAATAAAGTGAACTGCATGTGTTAAGGAGCAAATTTGAATAGTAACGCCTTCAAGAATACAGAGTATATTAAAACCAGGGCAGCAGTTGTAGTCTGGGTAATTTGTTAAATGTATCTCTCTGAGACAGGCCCATGATATGGGTCTCAGAAAGATCAGAAAGAGAAGCAGTGTGGCCTAGTGGAAACAGCATAGGCCTGGGAGTCAGAAGACTTGGGCTCTAATAGCTCCTCTGCTTGTCTACTGAGTGACCCTGGACAAGTTACTTAACTTCTCTGTGTTCCCTCATCTGCAAAATGGGGATTCAATACCTGCTCTCCCTCCTACTTAGACTGAGCCACATGTGGGACCTAGTGTTTATCCCAGTCCTTAGTATAGTATTTGACACATAACAATAATAATAATAATGATGGTATTTGTTAAGCGCTTACTATGAGCCAAGCACTGTTCTAAGTGCTGGGGTAGATACAACATCAGCAGGTTGTGCCACTTGAGGCTCACAGTATTCATCTCCATTTTACTGATGAGATAACTGAGGCACAGAGTAATTAAGTGGCTTGCCCAAGGCCACACAGCAGACTAGTGGTGGATTCGGCATTAGAACCCACATCCTCTGACTCCCAAGCTCCTGCTCTTTTCACTAAGCCACGCTGCTTGTCACAGAACGCACTTTACAAATACACAATTATTTTAATACAAGGCCCATTACAGATAGAATAAAGAAACTTTACAAACCTGAATCACTGAATGCTTCCAGTAAGAAACCCCTTTGTTAACCTGCCTTATGGTAGTTTGGGGGTGTTCTAGCCACTCCATTTGGTTGAGGTTGCCCACTTTAATCCCATTTAAGATCAGGTGCCCAGGAATTTCCCAGTGCCCTTGCACTCTGTTTTTTATGGCCAAGGCTTTTAAGGGTTCAGGCTAGTGCCCTCTAAGATTGCCCCTCTAGTTTGGTGCACCATCCCATGACTTTCAGAATGTACAACTCCCCCAAAAGTGGGTGAAAGAGCAAGGTAAAAGCTACCTAGTCTTGTTCCCATAAGGGCTGGTGGCTAGGATTTTGGGAGATGTAAATAGCCACTCCCCACTGTGACAGCAATTTCTCTGAAGTGTGAAGTGTTCACATACAGAAACATTGGGACCAGTTCTTCTGAACAGAGAACTAGCTTATATTTAAAGAATTAACATTAGTTGTGTCACAGATCATAAGACAAATCCAGAAAATATTATAAGAGTATTTGTTAAGTATTTACTCTACACCAAACATTATTCTAAGCACTAGAATAAATACAAGTTTATCAGGTTGGACGTAGTCTCTGTCCTGCATGGGGCTCACCATCTAGGTAAGGAAGGAGTAGTGTTTGATCCCCATTTTACAGATGAGGAAACTGAGACAGATAAATTAAGTGACTTGCCCAAGGTCATACAACAGACAAGTGGAAGAGCTAAGATTAGACCCTAAGTCCTCTGACTCCCAAGCTTATGCTCTTTTCACTGTTACTAGTTCAGAGTTACCCTTCCCTTCTCTGGTACTTATTTGTCACTTAACCTAGGAGTAACCTCCACCCATAAGCCCCTGGGCTTCCTTATACATTGCTCTTCAGTGCTCTGCCTCATCAACAGCTGTTCCTGAAGAGTTCACCCTGCTGGTTACAATCTTCTCAGTGAAGATGAGAAGTAGCATGCCCTAGTGGACAGCACATGGGCCTGGGAGTCAAAACGACCTGGGATCTAGCCCCTGATCTGCCACTTTTCTGCTCTGTGACCTTGGGAAAGTTGCTTCACTTCTCTGTGTCTCAGTTACCTCATTTGTAAAATGGGGATTAAGACTGTGAGCCCCTGTGGGTCATGGACTGAGTCCAATCTGATTACTTTGTATCTACCCTAGAGCTTAGTTCAGTGCCTAGCACATAGTAAGCACTTAACAAAGACCATTAAAAAAATACCTTTTATTAAGGCAGAGGATTCATGATGGAGTGTCTTGATGGAAATTTCCCCTTAGCTAGCCTGCCACAAGCCACACAAATTCTCCCTTAAAATCTCTGATGGACCAGCTGATATTAACAGGCAAGTGATTGCTATCCAAATTAGCTTTCCCTTTGGGAGGAATCCCCTGCTCTAAAAAATCTGTTCTTTCCCCATATATCTAGGTGTTGAACCTTCACAAGCTCCTGGAAAAGATGTTTCAATTATGACATTTATTAGACCCTTACTAATGAGGTATGCACCGAGAGATGAGAGGTTATGAAAACATACACATCTCTGAACCATGAGATGCTCATAATCTTCTCATCCTTATTTTACAGATGAGAAAACTGAGACCTAGAGATGATACATGATTTGCTCATGATCACAGATTAGGCCAGTAGTGGAAATAGGATACTAAACCACTTCTCCTCACTCCCAGCTCTGTGCTCTTTCCATTAGGTCATGCTACATCCAGAGTGAAATGGTGAGCTGAGCATTTATTTCAGGTGTGAGAATGGTGTAACCAATGCAGGAAATTCAAGACCAAGTAGATGTTTTTCCATAATAGAAGGGAACTCTTGAATCTTATCCTATGTGCTAAGCTTCCTGTTGTCAGTCCTGATATGAGCTATTCTTGTCTGTGTCACTCAGAAGAAAATCTCACATGGGGGGCCGAGCAGCTATTCAATGAATTGATGTCTGTCACAGTTTATTTTTTAATCCATTTGGTTACATGTTTAATTGTCTCCCATATTTTTACAAGAGGGTGTCTAACCTAAGGGCACACACATTCAAAAAAAAAAAGCAGAGAAAAGATGTGGAATAAAGGAGGAAGCTCAATTTAATGCTCCTTTAACCTAATAATTCATCTTGGGATTACTTCACTTTCCAAAGTGCTGTCCAGGGCCAATAGCAAACAAAGACAAACAGATCTATCCTCTGGGCCTTCTATTCTTTTAAGCCAGCATCAGTATGTTGCCCTGAACCCTCCCTTGAAGGTTCCTGAATCTCATGGAGCCACCACCCTAGTACTTTTTTAGAGCCTGCCAGAATCCAGTCTACCCCCTCAACAGTCTCCCCCTCGGTGCCGCTTGATCTTTTCGTTTTTGCCACCTCTGAAAGTACTGAGATCTCTTCACTTCTTAACTTCCATATCATGAAGCAGCCACAGTAACTCCTGTGAGTAGGGGAGAGATATGAAAAAAGTCACTGACTAATCTGCTCATATTGGACTCAGGATTCCACATCCTGAGCTGACTAACCAACTACTAGCTCTTCATTCATTGTTCCCCACCCTGAATGACTAGACATTATGTAATGATAATAATTGTACAATTTGTTAATACTTGCTATGTGCCGAGTACTAAGTGCTGGGGTAGATACAAGATAATCAAGGTGGACACAGTACTTGTCCCACATAGGGCTCTCTCTCGTGCGCGTACACACACACACATACACACACACACACACACAAGTACTCTTCACATTCCTTTGATAATTCAGACAGATTTTTTTAAACCCTCTATTCAGCTCTAGCACTGTTTGGAACGAAGATGGCAGGCTACAGACTCCACTTACATGGCAACTTTGATTTGGGAGGAGGATTTTTTTTTTTCCTTCATTTTCCCTCACCACCGAAGAGTTCTTTTGCGGCCCCTGCCATCGCTGAAGAGAGGAGACAGTTATCTCATGACCTAAAGGCATTAGCTGAATTATCATGGATCAGACATCCGCAAAATATAAAATGAGGTTTCATTTGACATAGACATTTACATCAAACATATTCAGAATAATTATTTTCACTGGAGCATTGATGGATCAACCAATGGCAATTTAATGAGAATATTGTCTGTCCTTGTAAGTTATATTCTCCTTCAGCTGCAAAGGTGGTAGTGGAGCACACGATATCACTCAGTCTTGTCAGAGTAGATGTTCTGTCACTGATTAAAGAGCTGGATGTCCTCTTTAGTCACAAAAACATTTCATGGAATAACCTTGTTTCTGTCTTAATGGATTCTAGCAATGTAATGAGAGGTACCAAACTGGACTGGAAGAAACCCTCAGAGAGACAGAGAGTGTCACTTCTCACTTACTCACTAATGGCAATCCCTGCCATCCTTCCCATAACCCACCTGAAGAGATTTGGACATGTCCTCTGTAACATATGTGCCCTCCAACACATACCACCATATGTTGGTATCGAACAGGATTTTTTTTCCCTCTTCTTCCTTTTTTATTCTTTGAAGTAACAGGTGTCACAGGTTTGGCAGCAACACTGAGTGATAAGGTCAGACAGCAGAAGGAATATCACAGCTGATCTTAGAGGAGAAAGCACCTCAGAATGGCAGAACAGGGTGCATGCAAGGCCCCTTGTAAATTCCTCAAAGGGGAGGAGGAAAGGGAGTTCAGGGAAACTAACTGCAGTTACACTCTGCATCTGCTGCCAATTTGAAAGTCCCACTAATTCTAGATGGTAAGCACATTTAACTATTCTAGGATTTTTCTCATGCTCCATGAAAATGGAGATCATAACTGGTAAACCAACTGTAAAATTAAAAGAACTAGATGTTGCCAATAAAGACCATCATTTCAAGAAAATAAATTTGTTTCTTGGAAGCTGTACTTGAATGTATGCTTGAGGGGCCCACAAGAAAAGTAATTCAACCAAAGAACAAATTGATCTTGCTCCAGTGCTTTATATGAACAGAAGAGGGAAAAAAAAGCACACCAAACAACAGGTTAGACTGCAAACTAACTCTTTGTTTCCCTAATGTCAAATTAATAGTGAGATCACTTTTGTGTCCCTACATCTTGCAGTTCAAAGTAAAAAGCTATCTAGAGTTAAATGAATGAGAACATATTCGCTTTTGTTCACATACCATGCAGTGGTGCTAGTACAAAGGGACTCCTCATTTTGATATACAGATGTTAGAAAATGTAATCACTGAGATTCTCAGAATTGCATGAAGTTAGATACAAATACAACTGTGACTCATAATTCAAAATACTATGTAAAAAACCAACTTTATAATATTAACTCTTGGCATTCTCCACTTTACCGTGGTAAAACTCTTAATCTTCCTTTAGTGGTTAATGTGATATGTGTGTATAGGTGAACACAGGCACCAAATGCATGCAAATAGAAAGTATGTACACTGAATAAGAAATAGATGTATATCTATCCTTCTAATTACCTATCAATCTTTGTAGTAGGATACATAAATCTTCCTATTATGATGGCTAAACCCCACTAAAATTGATATATAATGAAAAGTAAATGATGGCTTGAGTCGTACCAGATTAGAGTAACTACTGATTTTAAAATACAAGGCTTTATAAGCAGTCCCTGAAGGACCATGCTACATTTTTACCAGAGGAAGCAAAGAATTGTTTACTGTGGTGAGGTAAGGAATAGTTTCATCTATTGGACTAATTTAATCTAAAGGAACATTTCTTATTCCAATCTCACAGTGGACAATCAGTGGTATTTATTGAGCACTTTCTGTGTGTAGAGTACCATCCTCCAAGTTCATGACTTCCCCAGCCTTGAGTTTGTTTGACAGTGAAGAGAATGGACTAGTGAAGGAACAGTTTCAACCATTCATATTGAAAGCTATAATGATGAAGTGGGTTTTGCTTTTCAAATAATACTGACCTTTGTGATTAGTAATCAGGACTGAAAATCTCACATTATCAAGCTTTCTTAAATTATTTCTTACACTTCATCATTTTATTAAAAACTGTTTTTTCCACGAAGCCACACTATCGTCATTAGCATCATCATCATCGCCATTGTCATCATATCACCACTGTCAACAGCATTTGTTTGTTTTTTATGGTATTTGTTAAGTGTTTACTTTGTGCCTGGCACGGGACTTAGCTGGGTAGATACTAGAAAATCAGATTGGACACAGTCCATGTACCACATAATAATAATAATAATAATAATTGTGGTATTTGTTAAGCACTTACTATGTGCCAGGCATTGAATTAGGTGCTGGGGTAGATAGAAGCACATTGGATTAGACACAGTCCCTGTTCCACATGGGGCTCACAGTCTTAATCCCCACTTTACTGATGAGGGAACTGAGGCACAAAGAAGTTAAGTGACTTGCTCAAAGTCACACAGCAGTCAAGTGGCAGAGCTGAAATTAAAGCCTAGGTCCTTCTGACTCCTAGGCCCTTGTGCTATCTACTCAGCCACTCTGTCTTTCAACTGAGGTTGTATTATGTTCAGAGAGCTGTATTAGAAAATTTGGGATGCAGGCAGAATAATAATAATAATGGTATTTGTTAAAAGCGCTTACTACATGCAAAGCACTATTCTAAGTGCTGGGGTAGATACACGATAATTAAGTTCTCCCACATGGGGCTCACAGTCTTAAATCCCATTTTACAGATGAGGTAACTGAGGCACAGAGAAGGTAAGAGACTTGCCCAAAGTCACACAACTGATAAGTGGCGGAGCTGGGATTAGAACCCACGACCTCTGATTCCCAAGCCCATACTTTTGCCACTAAACCTTGCTGCTTCTCAAGGCATTGCCTACCTTTGAGGAGCTTTCAATCCAATCAACAAGCATACACTAGTTAAAAAAGCATGAGATTAGATATAGATAATAAGTGCATGTGTGTAAATAAATCAGCACTAAATGATATTGACAACAACGATAAATAAATAATTCAATTGTGAAATGGCTGGGGAGGAGCAGGACTAGGGAGATGCAGTAAGAAGATGGAATTCAGAGTTCAGCTGGGGCAAATCAGTGTACTTAGTAAATTAAATGATTAATGCCCTTATCTGCAATTTACTTTAATGACTCTGTTTCTACACTGTGAAATCGCTGTGGGCAGAGATCTTGTCTACTAATCAGTCAGTCAATCAATAGCACTTATTGTGCACTTATTTTGTGCAGAGCACTGTATTAAGCACTTGGGAGAGTACAGCACAACAATATATCATATAACAGACATATTCCCTGCTCACAATAAGCTTATAGTCTGGAGGGGGAGGCAAACATGAATATAAATGAATAAACTACGGAAATGTGCATAAATATTGCGCAGTTGGCAGGGGGAATTGGTGGTAAATAAAGGGAGCAAGTCAGGGTGACACAGAAAGGAGTGGAAAAGAGGAAATGAGGGCCTAGCAAAATGAAGCATTGTAGCCTAGTGGATAGAGCACCAGAACCTGGATTCGAATTCTGGCTCTGCCATTTCTCTACTGCATCACATTGAGCAAATCATTTAACTTCTCTGTGCTTCAGGTCCCGTATCTATTAAACAGGGATTAACACTGTGAGTCCTTTGTGGGACAGGGATTTTGTCCAACTTGATTATCTTGTATGTACCTCAGAGTTTAGTACAGTATCTGGCTCTAAAGAACTCTAACAAAAATCTTCACATTAGCCAGAGAGAAGGGCCTAGTTTTTTCATCTCATGCAGTGTCAAGTGCTTAATACAGTGCTCTGCACATAGTAAGAGTTCAGTAAAAATCACTGACTAATTAATGGATGGATCTCCCAACTCATTATTTTCACTCCATGAGGGGCCACAATTTTTTATATTATTTGTTCAGCACTGTTCTAAATGCTGGGATAGATAATAGTTAATCAGGATGGATACAGTCCCTGTCCCCCATTGGGCTCACAGTTGAAGGAGGAGGGAGAGCAGATATTGAATATCGGTTTTGTAGTTGAGAAATCTGAGGTACGAGAAGTGAAATGAGTTGCCCAAGGTCACACAGCAGCAAGTGGAGGAGCCAGGATCAGGACCCAGGTCCTCTGGCTCCCAGGTCCATGTTTTATCCAGTAGGCCCTGCTGCTTCCCCATCTCTGAGAACACCATTGAGCAAGGTGAGTATGGAGGTCACAGAAAAGAAAGCCTGCTCTATTCAGACTTTCCAGATTTTTTTCTAGAGATTGACCAAAGTGAACTGGAAATTTTACATTTGTCCTACTATGAATTATGACCTTATCAGATTCATGATGAGTGACGGAGTCGGGATCGGGACATTCGAACTCATAGTTTGACATGGAAGTGACTCTAATTTCTGAAGGCAAAAGCCTAGCCTCTGGAATTCCTGCTTCATAGCTTCCCAATGTACTGGGAGTAGGGTGGGGAGAAGAAAGCAATGAGGATTGAAATGTGGGGACCAACTCACATGTATGCATACATCCCAGCGCTTAGTACAGTGCTCTGCATAAAGTAAGCACCAAATAAATACTATTACTTTATAGTGAATGGATCAGCTGGTGGATCTGGTGGAACATTGTTCCTTCCGCAATTCCCCCATCCTCAATAGTGCATCTGATCCAACGCAACTGTTCTTGCTTATTAAACTGCCCCCATCCTGTCCTTCCAGAGCTCACTGGTCGATCCCCAGGATGCAGAAGGAATTTAAGACTGTAAGCTCTGTGCTAGCCTGCAGAGGATCCTTGAGAGCACTGACTATTTGCCAACTGTATTGTACTTACTCAAGTATTTAGTAGAGTGGTCTCCACACAGTAAGCACTCAATAAGTCATACCATTAGCTGATCTAGTGAGTACAACACACACATGCACACACACACACACACACACACACATAATAATAATTTTGTATACCTAAAAAAAAAATCCTAACCTTTTTGTTCTTCGTTTTTTGGGTCTGCTCTTCTTCCAACAAAACATTTAACAGGATGGAGTTCAACAGATTAAACATCTGACAGTGGTAGGTATTGAATTTACAATTGAACACAAAGTGGATGAGTCTATTATAAAGCTTGTCCAGGGAATGCAATTGTGAGACACCCTCTAATCAGGCAGAGAGAGACAGAGAGAGAGAGAGAGAGAGAGAGAGAAGGGTCTACTTGCCTTTTTTCAGTTGCTTTGTGAGTTAGAGTGTACATTGAAAGTCTGGCTGGCTTCCAACAAATGCCAGCTGCAGAAAGGGTGGAATTTTTCCCTGGTCTCCCTCTTATAATGGATCACTTTCTAAATTTGGGTGTGACTGGGAAGAGGAGACCTGTGCATTGTTAGTTGTTAATAGAGAAGCAGCAGGGCCTAGTGGATGAAGAATGGACCTGGAAGTCAGAAGGACTTGGGTTCTAATTCTGGCTCTGCCACCTGTCTGCTGTGTGACTTTGAGCAAGTCATCTAAATTCCCTATGCCTCTGTTACTTCGTCTGTAAAATGGGGACTAAGACTGTGAGCCCTATATGAGACAGGGGCTGTGTTGAACCTGATTAATTTGTATCTACCCCAGATCTTAGTTCAATGCCTGGCACATAGAAAATGCTTAACAAAATACATTAATTTACCCATTAAAAAGTAAGAAAAAAGGTTTCATTATAAATTCCTGAAGCCCTTTATTAAAAAGTGGGAAACGTGTCTATCAAGAATCTATACCTGGGTTCTTTGGGCAGCAGAAGTGCTTCCTGATTACAGAAGCTTTGATAATTTCACAGAAATAGGACCACACTGGAGAAGCTAAATGCTTTAGGAGATTCCGGACTTATTTGCGTGGGGATTCTGTGGTACTGATTAAGCAGTTATTTTGTATCAAGAGCTCTGCTAGATGCTGAGGTTGATACAAGATGATCAGATCAGACAGAATCCCTGTACCTCAAAGAGTTCACAGTCTAAAGGGGAGGGAGAAAAGGTATGAAATCCCCATTTTAGAGATGAAGAAACTGAGGTGCATACAAGTTAAGTGCCTTGCCCAAGGTCATTCACCAGACCCACACTAGCAGGTCACATTCTATATTTAGAATCTTCTGCATCATTTCAGAACAATAAAGCAGTAGTTTGGTACCTGCTTTCTGGATTCACAAAGTCATGAAAAGAACCTCTTTATGCTGAAAAAGTAGGTGAAAATAAGCAATTACTTTTGTGACTTTTCAAAACTTAGTCCCATGTGGGGTAGGGACTGTGACCAACCTGATACACTAGTAGAACAGTAATTCAAGACATAGTAAGAACTTTGTAAATAGCCTAATAATCATCATTACTATTGTAGGAATCCTGAAATTTAGCTAGCTCATACGGGTGACCAAAACCACAGTGGCTATGACACAGCAGTATGACATCTGCATGTAAAAAACCTTTGTGAGGCAATCTTAACATATGGTACCTCTGCCCACCTACCTGTTCATTGTACTCTGTGTTCCAATGGGCATAGATGAGAAAGTGTGAGTGGCACTATCCAAACCAGTAGCAGTACAATCTATTCCTTTGAGCTGGTTCTCAGGATCAGGTTCAAAGCTCATCTGACATCGCCAAAGGAGATTCTGTTCTCATCCATACCATCACCAACAGCAGCAGCAGCGGCATCACAGATGAAACGTTGAAGTCATGTAAAGAACTTCTTGATGCTGAGAAAGTAGCTGAAAATAAGCAATTGCTTTTGTGAAATTATGGATGCACTCTATTCATTCATTCAATAGTATTTATTGAGCGCTTACTATGTGCAGAGCACTGTACTAAGCGCTTGGGATGAACAAGTCGGCAACAGATAGAGACAGTCCCTGCTGTTTGACGGGCTTACAGTCTAATCGGGGGAGACGGACAGACAAGAACAATGGCAATAAACAGCGTCAAGGGGAAGAACATCTCGTAAAAACAATGGCAACTAAATAGAATCAAGGCGATGTACAATTCATTAACAAAATAAATAGGGTAACTAAAATATATACAGTTGAGCGGACGAGTACGGTGCTGTGGGGATGGGAAGGGAGAGGTGGAGGAGCAGAGGGAAAAGGGGAAAATGAGGCTTTAGCTGCGGAGAGGTAAAGGGGGGATGGCAGAGGGAGTAGAGGGGGAAGAGGAGCTCAGTCTGGGAACGCCTCTTGGAGGAGGTGATTTTTAAGTAAGGTTTTGAAGAGGGAAAGAGAATCAGTTTGGCGGAGGTGAGGAGGGAGGGCGTTCCAGGACCGCGGGAGGACGTGACCCAGGGGTCGACGGCTGGATAGGCGAGACCGAGGGACGGTGAGGAGGTGGGTGGCAGAGGAGCGGAGCGTGCGGGGTGGGCGGTAGAAAGAGAGAAAGGAGGAGAGGTAGGAAGGGGCAAGGTGATGGAGAGCCTTGAAGCCTAGAGTGAGGAGTTTTTGTTTGGAGCGGAGGTCGATAGGCAACCACTGGAGTTGTTTAAGAAGGGGAGTGACATGCCCAGATCGTTTCTGCAGGAAGATGAGCCGGGCAGCGGAGTGAAGAATAGACTGGAGCGGGGCAAGAGAGGAGGAAGGGAGGTCAGAGAGAAGGCTGACACAGTAGTCTAGCCTGGATATAACGAGAGCCCGTAATAGTAAGGTAGCCGTTTGGGTGGAGAGGAAAGGGCGGATCTTGGCGATATTGTAGAGGTGAAACCGGCAGGTCTTGGTAACGGATAGGATGTGTGGGGTGAACGAGAGGGACGAGTCAAGGATGACATGACATGACATGACATGACATGACATGATCCCATTCATGAATGGGATGCAATTAAAAGTTGGGAAAGTGTTGGGCAAATTACCTGTGAAATGGCTCATGTCTTTAAGGGACTAGAGTGAGATTTCTATCAATGGGCTGATAAAGGATGTGCAAAAAATTCCTGTTACAGGGTCCCTGATATGAGGTCAGTCCAGTTGGCATAACAGTAAAGTAGAAGTGGAGGCAACTACTGAGCAGTGAATGCAGATCGTGGAGGCTGCAAAGGTTGATGGTACTTGTGAAGGAGAAGGCCACAGCATTCAACATAGATGACTGATTGTCTAATGACTATTATTCAAGCCATGCTGTTGCTCAGGTCCTGTGGGTTAGGATAATCTGGACTCTCAATTCTATACTGGGCAATAATGTTTCTCTGGAATCCAGAATCCTCTAAAGAGAAACTGACATTGCCAGGATCATTTTGAAGAATATTTTATTTAGGTACAATTCTGCTGTCATTTTCTATATGTTTGGTATGTTCTTTGCCCTGTGATTAATAGAGACACTCTCATAAATAAAGGATCTTGATTTCTTGAAATCATCCGTCTCACTCTCTTATTTCCCTTGTGAAGTCATAATCCTCCATTTGTGACATCACAAACTTTCTCCAGCAGTCAATGATGATGTTTCAAATTGAGGAATTAGTACTTTGGTGAGGAAGACATTACAAGAACAGAGGGACTCTCAAGGAATAAAGATCCAATTAGTGTGTAAATTCCCTTATATATTAAAAAAAGAAGAGAGAAATGTTTAAAATCTGGAGATCTTAGTGAACAGAGTTCCATCTATAATTCTGATGTCAATTTGAGCCCCTTTCCCATAAAATAAGTAGCAGATTACAGGGAAAGGCATAAGTTCCTTAGCAAAGGCTTTTTAGTGTACATGTGCATGACTGTGGAGAATGGGGGGAAGGTACTCTCCATTGTGGATAGACATGTCGGAAATCTCGATTCAAAGTCCTAAATTTGGGGCTGCCAAATTCTCTTGATTCCTCTCAACTTAACTGTGCCTTGTTCCCATTTCTCCAACCACCGACCACTTGTCATGCCCTCTCCCACCTGCCTGGAAATCCCTCATGCTCAAATCTAGCTGACCCTAGTTCTCCCATTGTTAAAGTTATTTAGAAATGATTCTACTAAGCAAGTGCACCTTCATGGACCTTCCGACTCTACTTTCCTTCCCTTCCCCCAGCTCCCACCCTCTCTTCACTACTACAGGTGAAAGCAGTGTTTAAAGGTCTTGGGAAAACATTGAATCCTCCCCCTATGCTGGCCTCTAGTCTCCAATCTCCATTCTCCAAATGGCAGGATCACTGTCACTGGTTAAGAAATGGGTCATCTGGACACCATCCCAACCATATGCAGTGTCCCCTTCCTCCTCAGATATTGTGAGAGGAGGGACAGGGAAGAAAGTAGGGGATGAAAGTCTACCCGCAGGCTGGGAAGTCTGCACTATAAATCTAGAATGCTGAGGAATGTAATTGGACAATGTGCTGAGCATACTCCAACCCAGAAATGACAGTGTGCAGTTGAGGGTTGTTGCCAGGTTAGGCTGTCCAATTGAGCTAGGACAATTCCAATTGCAAGCCTCTGTATGTTGATTGAAAATAGCCCAGAAATTCTTCAAAACCCTACAACTTGCCACAGATAAATGGGGACACATGGCCAGCTGAGATAAAACATCTAATGCATGTCCACATTACATTATATGTGCACACATGGCATTGTTGATATTTCTATGTCACATTTTCCTCTTGTAGTGGGTAGAAATTACCGAATAAGTTGCATGAGCAACTTATAGCAACCAAACTTGGTTGCTTGATAGAGGTTCAGAAAGGTGGTTTCCTGATCATTGGGTTATCTCTGGATTGAGGCCAAGAGCTAAAAGAGAGATATGAACCACCATAGCAATAGCTACCCTGCTGACATATTTTAGACCGAGGAATCCTGGAAACACTGTGAAGGAAAGGCGGGGAGGGGTTACCGTTCCAGGTACTCAGTCCCGAAAGGTTCCCTGAGTTAGGCGACACTAGGAGAAAGCTGCTGTAACTTAGGTTGTGTGCTGACGATGAAAGCAAGTCTTTGACTTTCTGGAGGTTCACCCGTCACAGCGGAAAATAACCTCTCTTTGATTTTCATTATTTTTAGCAACTCGATGCCGGCACAGTAGTAGCAGAGTGACCAGCTGTGTGCTGAGGTGCCTGGAACAGTCTCAATCATGGCTCCGCTGTCTGGGGCTCCGAAATGAAACACTTTGAACACTCATTCAAAGGTGTGAAAGTATGAAATCAGCACAGTGGGAACCTCGGGACTTCACTTTTTTTTTTTTTTTTTTGCCTCGCCTTCTGCTTACCTTGCCTGCCCTTCTCTCTTTTCTTGCCTTGGCTCTGACAGCTCTTGAAATGTCTGTTTAAAGAGCTGTGGCAGCCAGGGGGAAGAGACTGGGGAAATTTGCTAAGGGAGCTACACCTAGAGGTGAAGAAAGTCTCACTATATGCAGCCCTGAAAAAAGCACAGCGGTCTAGATGTCTGAAACAGCCTGCCTGGATTAATAAAGCCTGAGTTGGAGTGAGAGGGAGAAGAACTTAGAGAAAAAGAGGGGAAAATGGGGAAAGGAGGAGAAAGAGAATGAGATAGGCAGACCCAAAATAGTTGACAGATAAATACATTTTTAAATACTGAAAATAAATAGATCATGGATAGGCTATAGGCTGGATTCTTTTGTCTTATTCTAAATCTCTCAATTTCTGTTCCTGCAGAAATTCTGTGAAGGATTTTGCTTTGCATTAAGGCTAACTGGGATTGTGTGGGTTGGGGGTGGAGGATGGGGCTTTAAGAGTCTGTGTAGAGAGAGATTCAGTTTCCCCTCTCCCCAGGCTACCACCAGCCCAAGTCCACAAGCCACCACTAGCCACCACCATTAAGCGGACAGCACACCCACATTCACTTTAAATGGCAGTGAGAGAGTAGGGTAAGGGAGATCATCAGTTGAGATGATTTAGAGAAATAGTATAGAAAGAGCACAGGCCCGGGAATTAGAGTACTTGGGTTCTAATCCTGGGTCTGCCACTTGCCTACTGTTTGACCCTGGGCAAATCACTTAACTTCTCTTTGTCCATGTTTTTCATATGTATAATGGGGATTCTCCCTGTTCTCCCTTACCCACATTGTGAGCCCTGGCTGGGGCAAGGACTATGTCCAATCTGAATAGCTTGTATTTACCCTAGCATTTAGTGCAGTGTTTGGTACATAGTAAGTGCTTAAACACCAGAATTATTAGAATCATTGTCATTGTTACTGTGATTATTATTACTCTTATTAACTCATGGTAATTGCATGGTAGAGCTAGAGCCCATATGATTGCATGAGAGCACTGTACTAAGTACTTGGCGGAATCCGAAAATGGAGATCTTTCCTTACCTCTTCCTACCCATCACCCAACCAATGTATATGCTTGTGTCCTCACAAGTCCCAGAAGCACTTAGGTTCCTACCCAACCCAACGCTGAGAAGCAGGGTGGCTTAGTAGATAGATCACGGGTCTGGGAGTCAAAAGGAACTGGGTTTTAATTCAGCCTTAGCCACTTGTGTGTCGTGTGACCTTGGACAAGTCACTTAACTTCTCTGTGCCTCAGTTACTTCATCTGAAAAATGGGGATTAAGACTCTGAACCCCATGTGGGACAGGGACTGTGTCCAACCTGATTTGCTTATATCCACCCCAGTGCTTAGAACAGTGCCTCATATATAGTAAGTGCTTAACAAATACCACAAAAAGCCCAAACCACTTATGTACATATTTTTAAACTTAGCTGCTTCCCCTTACCTGTAATTTATTTTAGTTTCTATCTTCCCCACTAGAAGATAAATTCCTTGAAGGCAGGGTTCATGTTTGCTAACACTTGTACTTTCCCAAGTGCTTAGTACAGTGCTCAGCACAGAGCATATACTCAAAAATCTATTGACTGCCTGATTGATAGAAACCTTTTCTCTTGTGGGTCTGAGTCTTGGGGAGAATTACATGATGTTTCCTTCCAGTGATTTTTCTCCATTTTTCCATGCCTTTTTTCCATTCCAGACTGATTGCTCTCTGGATTGCAGTATTTCTGGTGCAGTCCTCATTACTCTTCATATTGGATCCTGTGTTGTCCTAAATGAATATCCCAAGCTTCGGGGGGGAGGGGGGAATAGCAGGGGGTGGAGGTGGATGGAGGGAGGACGGCAAGGAGGGCCTCCTTTTGTGTTCCCTGAAGGCAGGGTTACTGTCTACACATTCTATTACAGACTCCCAAGTGCTTAGTACAGTGCGCAGCTCACAGTAAACACTCAATAACCACCCCTGATTGATTTATTGGTACAAGTCTCAAAAATAGTCAAGGCGGAAGGGTTAACACTATCCCAGAATTGGCACAGATTTTCCTGTGTAGTGAGAGGCTTCCATTCCAGGAGAATGGCTTGTACATTCTCCTCTTATACACTATAGGTGCTAAGCCCTGGTGCAAATGTACTCTGAGGGTTTTTAAATTTTGTTGGAAAGAGAATCCCTGTAATCTCAAGGTTTCATCTGAAACTAATAAACTTCACTGGCTGCTGCTCCTGCTTTATCTGGCTGACTTCTCTGCCCACGGCCTGCCCCCCCCCCCCGCCACCCCCCCTGCCATTCCCATGATCTATGCCAGTGTTTCCCCTAATGTCAGCATATGTTTACATAGCTTTAAATTACAAAATTACTTAATGATTCTTATTAATGTTTGTCTCACCCTGTAGACTGTAAGCTTTTGGAGGCAGGAATGTGTCTGCTAATTCTCTTGTATTGTATTCTCCCAAATTGTAGTGCATTGTATGTAGTAAGTGGTCAATAAATACAACTGACTGATGATTGTAAGCACTTGTGGACATCAGTTTATTAATCCTATTTAATTATACTTCCCCCAGCACTTAGCAGAGCACGCAGTAAGACAAACAATCAGTAAATTCTGTTGATTCATACTCAAGGTTCAGTTCTGGGTCCCCTTCTATTCTCCATCTACACTCATTCCCTTGGAGAAATCATTTGCTCCTATGGCTTCAACTACCACCTCTATTTAGATGATACCCAAATCTACATCTTCAGCCCTGATCTCTCTCCCTCTCTATAATCTCTCAGTTCCTCTTGCCTTCAGGACATCTCTACTTGGATGTCCTCCTGTCACCTCAAGCTTAACATGTCCAACCGGAACTCCCTATCTTCCCACCCAAACGCTGACCTCCTCCTGACTTTCCCATTACTGTAGATAGGACAATAATAATGATAATAATAATAATACTGGTATTTGTTAAGCGCTTACTATGTGCCAAGCACTATTGTAAGTGCTGGAGTAGATACAAGGTAATCACATTATCCCACGTGGGGCTCACAGTCTTAAAGTCCATTTTACAGATGAGGTACCTGAGGCACAGAGAAGTTAAGTGACTTGCCCAAGGTCACACAGCAGACAAGTGGCCGAGGCGGGATTAGAACCCATGACGTCTGACTCCCAAGGCCAGGCTCTTTCCAATGAACCACACTGCTGGCTCACAAGCCCATAACCTTGAAATTACCCTTGACTCCTCTCTCTCATTCAACCCACAAATTCAATCCATCACTAAATCCTGTCCTCCCACCTTCACAACATCGCTAAAACCTGCCCTTTCCTCTCCATCCAAATTGCTACTACATTAACACAGTCACTCATCCTATCCCTCCTGAATTACTGCATGGGCCTCCCTGCTGATTTCCCAGCCTCCTGCCTTTTCCCACTCCAGTCCATATGTCACTCTGCTGCCCAGGGTCATTTTTCTACAAAAACATTCAGGACATGTGACCTCACTCCTCAAAGAACTCCAGTGGTTGTCCATCCACCTCCACATCAAACAAAAACTCCTCACCACTGCCTTTTAAGCACTCTATCACCTGTCCCCACCTACCTCACCTCGCTTATATCCTACTACAACCCAACCTGCACACTTCGCTCCTCTAAAGCCAACTTTCTCACTGTACCCCTTCTTGCTTATCTCTCCACCAACCCCTTGCCAATGTCCTGCCCCTCGCCTGAAATGACCTCCCTCCTTGGATCCAACAGATAATTTCTCCCCCTTGCTTCAAGGTCTTCTTGAAGGCACATGTCCTCCAGGAGGTCTTCCTTGACTAAGCTCTCCTTTACTCTTCTCCCACTCCCTTCTGCATTGCCCTGACTTGCTCTTTCTGTTCCTTTCCCTTCCCAGCCCCACAGCATTCATGCATTCATTCATTCATTCATTCATTCATAGTCGGTGTTTCCTGGGTGCAAAGTACTGTACTTAGAACTTGGGAGAGTACAATATAACAACAAACAGACACATTCCTGTCCACACTGAGCTCATAGTCTAGAGAACATATGTACATATCTGTAATTTTTTTATATTAATGTCTGATTCACTCCTTCTAGTCTGTAAGCTCACTGTGGGCACGATATGTGTTTGTATTGTACTCTCCCAAGTGCTCAGTACAGTGTTCTGCACACAGTAAGAGCTTAATAAATATGATTCAATGAATGAATGATTCTGCTAAGTGACCAAGCAGACTAAGACCTCTATTTCTCCTCTAGGCCCTCTCTGCATTGACTATGAACTTGGATGTGTACCGATTAAGCACTTTGATACTCATCCCAGCCCCAAAATGCTTATATAAATATTCTTATACTATGCAATTTCCCCTAACCCTAATTTATTTTAATGACTGTCTCTCCCTGCAGCCAGTAAGCTCCTTTCAGGCAGGGATCATGCCTACCAACTCTGTTGCATAATAATTTCCCAAGTACTTAGTACAGTGCTCTGCACACAGTAAGCACTCAATTAACAATGCTGATTGAATAATTGAATGATCTGCTACAGAGTCTTGAATTATCTCAAGGCTTCTTGTACCAGCAGTTGAACACCTCTGGATAATTCCTTTTATTTTCTGAACTACTCATATCTAAGAGCGGGATTACATTGTATGTGATGTACTTAAGTTGACCACTAGGCTTCTGACCTTGGACTGCAGAGTTCTGCTCTGGGCCCCAGATCTAGCCACATTCTGTCCTCCTCAAACTTTTGCTGTGAGTTTTTCAAACTGGCATAAATTGCCCTTTCTTCATCATTTCACAGCGTCACTTTAGCATGCTGTGTTATCTGATGGTAAAAGTTGTTTTTTTTAATAATTGGAATATAAAAGCCGTTATCAGAGTCTTTCCACCATCCCATCGTATTAATGATGTGTTTTAGGGGTCATTCCAAGCCTAGATTTATTTGTCAATTAAACCAAGTTAGGGAAGCCTGAATACTGGACTTCATAGATGACTGAATCAATCTAATGCCTAGGCTTGTGAAAATTGACCATGACTCATTCTTCCTCTTTATGAACAAATATCACTGTCAGAGAATGATAACGGCTACATTCCAGGACACTTCTTTGCAGACAGATGGAAGGAGCCTCTCTGTCTCTGTCTAACATGACCATTGTTGTAGGGATGGACAGAAAGGTTCGTAACGATTAAAGAAATACTCATTTGGTGACCAACACCAGCTATTCAGGCAGGATATTTCAGTTAAGTGGACTGTGGAAACAAGGTTGTTCACTTTGTGAAAGTGGAGATTTTTTCAGCTAAGAAGACTACAAGTAACAATATGTTTTCAGGCAACAGATCCTGAAAGTTCACTTATCTGGATTTTTGCAAAATACTGAGTTCTCACATAGAACCAAACTTTTACACTTTCAAGTTCCCTATGTAAAGTCCTTGTGAAAAACCTGGAGTTTGAATGGCACCAGGATTCTATTGCGGAGTCCAGGGATTACATTGAATGTGTCCTTTGGTGGATATAGGTTATCATCTACAAGGAATCAGGGAGTAGTTAGGTTTCCAGAAACTCCTGGGCATTCACCAGTCATTTCAGTCATTTCTGGAGAAGCCATGTGACCTAAAGGGTAGAGCATGGACCTTGGAGTCAGGGGAACTGCATCCTAATCCCAGTTTTGCCAAATGTTTGCTGTGTGACCTTGGACAACTTACTTGACTGCTCTGTGCTTCAGTTTCTCCAGCTGCAAAATGAGGATTCAAGACCTGTTCTCCCTCCTACTTAGACAGTTGAGCCCCAGGCAGGACAGGTACTCTGTTCAACTTAATTGATCTTTACCCTACCTTGGCGCTTTTAACTAATATATATTTGACCTATTTGCACACAAAAGTGTAGCAGGATAGGAAGAGAAGACTGAAATGTGAGAATCTTCACAAAGGAGCAACTATAAGATACCCTTGAGTTCTCCAGGATGGTTAGGCAAGGGAGGTGGGAGAGAGGCAGATAGGACCAGAATGACCAATTTTCAGCTTTCTGACTGGCTTTCTTTCCTTTAGAATGTCTCTCTGCAACTATCTTCTTATCCTTTTCTATTACACCTTCTCCTTTCCTCTCATTACCAACCACTGCTATCACCCATTGCGTGACAAGGCTTCTAGAATTGTCCTCAAATCAAGCAAATAACCAACTACATATGGTAACTTGATGCTAAATGACGGCCAAAGTACCACGTAATCATTTATTTGGAAGACTGTATTTTTATTTTCTGGAGTTACCATACACGTGACTATATGTCTAAACAGAAAAATGAAAAATAACCAAAATATCCTCATATCCATATTGGCTTCTTCCCAGTCCCTGTGGATGGGTGAGTTTTTAACTATAAATTAAGCAGATTGTCCTTGCCACCACAACCTGTTTTTCAGAGATGGAAAGATATGTAACTCACATCAGCAATTAAATTAGAAATGACCCAGGGTGGAAAGATGGCCTTGATGGAAGCCAGGGAGCCAGAGGTGCTGGCTCACTTGGCCTCAGATAGCTTCAGGGATCAGGAAATTAAGTCAACAGAGGCAAAAGAAGCTATTCCTCAATTTACCTCCCAAATCCTTTCTTCCTCTTAACTTTCAACATCCCTATCGTCCCCATCTGTCAAGCCCATAAACTTGGCATTATCCTTGACTCCATACTTCCTGTCAACCTCCATATCAATGGTATTTGTTAAGTGCTTACTACGTACTTACATACCAAGCATTATCCTAAGTTCTGGGGTAGATACAAGATGACCAAGTCCAACATGGGGCTCACAGTCCAAGTAGGAAGGAGAACAAGTACAGAATCCCCATCTCGCAGATGAGGGAACTAAGGCAGAGAGAAGTGAACTGACTTGCAAAAGGTCACATAGTAGAAAAGTGGTAGAGCTGGGACTATAACCCATGAGACCAAGCTGCTTCCAATATCTAGCCTATCACCAAGTGATGTCAGTTCTTTTGCCAAGCATTTTCAGAATCCACCTCTTCCTCTCCGACCAAAACAGATACCAAGCTGGCCCAGACACCAGTTATACCAGTTTGACTATTGAATCCTTCTTGTCACTGACATCCCTTACTGCCTTATTTTTCTCTCTCCAGTCCATTCTTAACCCTGATGCTTGGGTCATTGTTCTAAAACATTATTCTGCACACATCTTCCTACTCTTCAAAAGCTCATTCCTCTTCACAACTCGTAACCATTGGCTTGAAGGCACTCAGTCAGCTCTCTCCCCCTTACTTGTCCTTAATGTTCTCCCACTTCATCCCAACTTCCATAATTCCTTCCTCTCGAACCAAACTACTCATTGTAGCCTGTTCTTATTTTTTCCTGCTGTGAATCTCTTGCTCACTTCCTACCTCCTGACTAGAACATCCTCCCTTGAAATCCTCTTCTTCACAACACAGTTCTTCCACCTTCAAAGCCTTTTGCCACCAGCTGAAGATCATCTCTGATTAATTTCTCAACTCTCCACACTGGGTCACCACCAACTGCCATTTCACCTCTTTATTATTTAATGGTATTTGGTAAGTACTTACTTTGTGCCAGGCTCTATGCTAATCACTGGGGAAGATAGACGATAATCACGTTTTAAACAGTCCCTGTCCCACTTAAGGCTCAGTCTTAATCCTCATTTTACAGATGAGGAAACTGAAGAACAGAGAAGTTAAGTGACTTGCCCTAGGTCATGGAGCAGACAAGTGTTGAAGTTAGGGTTAGAATCAAGGTCCTCTCACTCCCAGGCCAGGCTCTTAACCGAGCTCTTTCCACTTGGCCATGCTGCTCATCATTTAGGAGCCCCTCGGTCACTTTTGCACTCACAGCTCCCTAGAAACACTTACATAGAAATTATTATGCTCTCCTAAGTGACAGTATCATTCAGAGTGTAGTACTAAAGTATTGTATAGGGATATGCACAGAGTAGAAGCTCAGTAATTACTATTGGTTGATTAATTGATTAGCAGGTAAGCAGTGTCCCAGTGGAAGGAGTCCGGAAGGTGAAATTTTTTTCTCTGAAGGTCATTGAGGACTCATAGCTGAAGTAACCATTTCAGATAATTAGGATCCGGGACCCCTCTTCTAGACCTATATAGTTAGAGTGAATCCCTACAGTTCTATCAATAAATGGTAAATTAATCAATCAATGTTATTTAATGAGTTTTGATTGTGTGCAGAGCATTGTACTAAGGCCTTGGGAGGGTACAATACAGCAGAGTTGGTAGACATGTTCCCGGCCCACAGAGAACTTACTCTCTAGTGAAGCAGCATGGCCTAGCGGATAAAGTGTAGGTCTGGGAGTCAGAAGGGTGTGGTTTCTAATCCTAGCTCCTCCACCTTTCAATCATTCATTCAATAGTATTTATTTAGCACTTACTATGTGCAGAGCACTGTACTAAGCACTTGGAATGTACAAATTGGCAACAGATAGAGACAATCCCTGCCCAATGATGGGCTCAGTGTGGCTCAGTGGAAAGAGCACGGGCTTGGGAGTCAGAGGTCATGGGTTCAAATCCTGGCTCTGCCACTTGTCAGCTGTGTGACTATGGGCAAGTCACTTAACTTCTCTGTGCCTCAGTTACCGCATCTGTAAAATGGGGATGAAGACTGTGAGCCTCACGTGGGACAACCTGATTACCCTGTATCTACCCCAGCGCTTAGAACAGTGGTCTGCACATAGTAAGTGCTTAATAAATACTAACATTATTATTATTAATCGGGGGAGACAGATGACAGAGTAAAACAGAACGTAACCAAAAACAAAAAACAAGACAAAAGTATCATGATAAATAGAATCAAGGTGCTGTACATCTCATTAAGAAAATAGGGTAATAAATGATATATACAAATCAGCACAGTGCTGAGGGGAGGGGAAGGGAGAGGGGGGAGCAAAGGGTGGGGAGGGGAAGGGAGGGGGAGCAGAGGGAAAGGGGGCTCACCTGAGGGGAGGTGACGGGGAAATGGGGAGGAGCAGAGGGTGGAGGGGGAGCAGAGGGAAAAGGGGGGAGCTCAGTCTGGGAAGGCCTCTTGGAGGCTGCTGTGTGACCTTGAGCAAGTCACTTTACTTTTCTGTGCCTCATCTGTGAAATGGGGATGGAGATTGTGAACCCACATAGAGACAGGGACAGGGACAGCCCTATGTGGGACAGGGACTGTGCCCATTCTGATTGGATGTATCTCACCTAGCTCTTAGTACAGTGCCTGGCACATAGTAAGAGCTTAACAAATACTATAAACACACATACACACACGCAAACTATGGTCTTGAAAAGAGGAATTGGCTAAGTTAAGAGCAGATTCTATGCGGAACATTATAATAATAATAATAATAATAACAGGAATGGCATTTTTAAGCACTTACTATGTGCCAGGCACTTATACTAATAGTGCTTGGCACATAGTAAGTGCTTAAAAAATGCCATCATCATTATTATTATTATTACTAAGCACTGGGATGGATACTAGCAAATCAAGTTGGACACAGTCATGAATAAGACGAGATAGGAGGAGGAATCCCAGGGATGTCATTTTTGCTACCCCAACAGCCACAGTTGCCATCATTAGCGCTGCTTTGCTACTTTATCATCTGCCAGACTTCCTTCCAAGTGACTGTCACATCACTGGATGGGAGAGGGAGATCCTCACAGGTCTGCATGCCCCTTACTTCACCCCTTATTGTAACCTGCACCCCAGAAAGAAGAGGGGCAGGTAGCAGCATTTGGGCTGCTGAGAGGAAGAAGAAGAGAACCCAGTGAGGAGAGGCTGTGCTTTTCCACTCTTCAGACCCCAGCTCCCTGGTCGGGTCAAGCCACCTGACACTGCCCCTCTTGTCCCCAGCAGGGAGTATTTGGATGCGGAATTAGTTGCGAGTCCATCCAACAGCTCCATGAAAACTGGGGTCACTTTCCTGTCCCCAACCTGCCCTCCACCAAGTTTGATCTGATGCTCTCAGCCATGCTATGTTTTCAGTTGGAGGCTTCCCAGTTCAGAGAGCTTGGCTGCCACTGAAAATGGAAAATGGGCAAACTGGAAGAGGGAGTCTGACATTCCCAAAATAACTAAATGAATAAGGTTTTACCAAATAAAACTCATAACCATTCTGATTTTCTCATCAACACCACAATGACCCTTCTGCTTCTCAACAAATTGAATTATGCCCCCTCAAAATAACTCCCTTATTGCCTCCAAGTCGCCTTGTCCTAATAGATGATGGATAGTTTAATGAAACGAGTCACTGACAATTCTACTTCATATTCACAGTGTATGTTTTTAGCCCCCAAAATGCAATTAAGAAGAAGTTTTTGTTTGCCAATCTAGCCTGCCAGGCTTGATTTGATACTATCCTTGTCATAAAGTTTCCCCATTTCAAACAGGAACCTCTGCATCTCCCGACTTGGAAACAGATAATTTCAAATATTCCTCCTCCAGTTTCTTACATCTCAGCTGAGCTAATTGCTATTTCTCTAGGTCAGGTGATGTGATTGTAAATGGGACCTTCACATGACAAAAAGAGTATTTGTTTTTCAATTCCTCATTGGATTAAAATATTTTTTTTCTTTTATTTTTGTATCTCTCAGTACAAAAACCTCGGTTTTGTGTCAAAATCCACTGGATTGTTCCTTCACCTTTCAGTTTATAAAGGTTTGGGAATTATTCTTGTTGTTTTATTATTATGGCCCTTCCTTCTATATCTTATTAGAACCTTGTTCGAGATCTCTCTCACACAGTGTGAAATTAGGGTTCCCTATCCCCACAGATGGTCTGGATCCCATGTGCTCTTTTGCTTGAAATATTTCCATTCTGGAAGCTTATTAGAAGGGTCTGAATATGCAAAGTGAAAAGACAAAATTGGCAAAGAAAATAATTGGACTCTGCGTCACATTGTAATTAAACCTACAGAAGCCTTGACCAGGCCACCCCTCTGCCTCCCGATCACAAGGAGAAATTCATATTTTGCAGACCACAGTGAAATGGGCTGACAAATTACATCGCGATGGGATATTATTCCTGCCGGTATATTCCTCCTGAAATGTCAGAAAGATTAGAAGTGCCACATCTTCACTCCTAGGCTCTAATCTTAAAGGGCCCTGGGATAAAAACACAGCAATTACATTCAGAGGCTGTGTCAATTTCACAATAGGAAAAAAGAGCTTTCCCAACAGCAAATAATTATAGCACCACTTAATGATTGATTTAACATAGAAAACCCATCTAATTCCTTTTGTCATTACAATCTACAGTACTAACAATATAACAATGCTGCCTTAGTGGTTAGATGTTACATTAGCATTAAGAATAATGCTAATGCAAAGAGCAGTTTAACTTGTTATATTGTGAATCTGGCTTGCTGCACTATACACACTCTGCATTATGAATGCTATTAGTGGAACATACATTCATAGTGATACCTACCAGCCTAAAATTATCTTTTTAGCAACTCCACTAATATAAAATATTGCCTCTCAAAAATAAGCCTCCTACATATTTAATATAGCAAGGAATAACATATTTTCTGGTTTTCACTAAAATACCATTCAGTTTAGATAGATAGATAAGGTAATGATGATTATAAATGTCTAAATATAAGGAAGATTCAAATGAAAATTATATTAAATGATACAGAGGAATTGCTATCAACACTGTTAGTAAAATTATTCTGTCCTGAGATAGGGACTTGGCATAGATAGTTTGTGTAAATGTGTTTTTTGAGACTTGGGATTTTATTTCAATTTTACAGGACAGAAGGGGCTTGAGTATTCCCCTCCCACTCAGCTAGATTTTAAGCTCTTTAAGGGTAGGGAATTGTCTAATAATAATAATAATAATAATGTTGGTATTTGTTAAGCGCTTACTATGTGCAGAGCACTGTTCTAAGCACTGGGTTAGATACAGGGTAATCAGGTTGTCCCATGTGAGGCTCACAGTCATACTCCCCATTTTACAGATGAGGTTACTGAAGCACAGAGAAGTTAAGTGACTTGGCCACAGTCACACAGCTGACAAGTGGCAGAGCCGGGATTTGAACCCATGACCTCTGACTCCCAAGCCCGTGCTCTTTCCACTGACCCACACTGCTTCTCTGACCCACGCTGCTACTTTATTGTATTCTTTCAGTGTTTGGTACTCAGTGCTTGCCAAACAGCATGGCATAGTGGATAGAGGACAGGCCTGAGAATCAGAAGGTTATGGGTTCTAAACCAGTCTCAGCCACTTGTCTGCTGTTTGGCCTTGGACAAGTCACTTCACTTCTCTGTGCCTCAGTTACCTCATCTGTAATATGGGGATGAACACTGTATGAGGGCCAGGGACTGTGTCCAACGCGATTTATTTGTATCCACCCCAGTGCTTAGTACAGTGCCTGGCACATAGTATGTACGTAACAAATACCATAAGTATTATTATATTACTGTACTCTGCAACAGTGTTCACGAAACATCATTGGTTGGTTGATTCAGGGTAGAATAATGCATCTTCACCTCCAATCACCCCCATCAACCCTAAAACTTCAGAAAGGAGCCACTCCACCACTGCTTTCCCAGCACCCTGGAAATTTGCATGCAAAATAATCTTCTGAAGCCCAAGGAGGGGAGAAAGTGGTTAACTCAGAGATTCCGAGCACTAACAGCAGCAATGGAAGTCATTTATGTTGCAGGCATACATATACTTCGACCCTCACACAGAGGACACACACATATTTGTGTCCTCTCTGTCTCTCTCATTAATTGATCAATTATATTTATTGAGCACTTATTCTGTGCAGAGCACAGTATTAAGTGCTTGGGAGAGTACAGTGTAACAGAGTCGGTAGACACATTCCCTGCCCATAAGGAGCTTACAGTCTTATTCAACAAGAAATTCCTTGAAGTCATTGACTTGGTGTTGTTTTCCCTTGGCCAACCCCTCCTCTACCACTTCCTCAGAGCTAGTATAGTGCACTCTACCTCAGAAATCAATAATAATTGTAATCTACACTTGGCAGACTAACTAATTGGTTGCCTAGATAAGGTCAGAACTTCTAGGACAGAGGAAGAAAATGATCTGCTTCCTCTTTCACATCTGTATTATCAGAAGTTTTGAGATCTGTCAGTGTACATGGTAATGATAATAATTGTGGTATGTGTTAATGATAATAATAATAATTGTGGTATTTGTTAAGCACTTACTATGTGCCAAGCACTGTTCTAAGCACTGGGGTGGATACAGAGTAATCAGGATGTCCCATGTAGGGCTCCCACTGTTAATCCCCATTTTATTCATTCATTCATTCAATAGTATTTATTGAGCACTTACTATGTGCAGAGCACTGTACTAAGCACTTGGGATGAACAAGTCGGCAACAGATAGAGACAGTCCCTGCCGTTTGACGGGCTTACAGTCTAATCGGGGGAGATGGACAGACAAGAACAATGGCAATAAATAGGGTCGAGGGGAAGAACATCTCGTAAAAACAATGGCAACTAAATAGAATCAAGGCGATGTACAATTCATTAACAAAATAAATAGGGTAATGAAAATATATACAGTTGAGCTGACGAGTACAGTGCTGTGTGGATGGGAATGGAGAGGTGGAGGAGCAGAGGGAAAAGGGGAAAAAGAGGGTTTAGCTGTGGAGAGGTAAAGGGGGGGTGGCAGAGGGAGTAGAGGGAGAAGAGGAGCTCAGTCTGGGAAGGCCTCTTGGAGGAGGTGAGTTTTAAGTAGGGTTTTGAAGAGGGAAAGAGAATCAGTTTGGCGGAGGTGAGGAGGGAGGGCGTTCCAGGACCGCGGGAGGACGTGACCCGGGGGTCGACGGTGGGATAGGCGAGACCGAGGGACGGTGAGGAGGTGGGCGGCAGAGGAGCGGAGCGTGCGGGGTGGGTGGTAGAAAGAGAGAAGGGAGGAGAGGTAGGAAGGGGCAAGGTGATGGAGAGCCTTGAAGCCTAGAGTGAGGAATAATAATGTTGGTATTTGTTAAGCGCTTACTATGTGCCGAGCACTGTTCTAAGTGCTGGGGTAGACATAGGGGAATCAGGTTGTCCCACATGGGGCTCACAGTCTTAATCCCCATTTTACAGATGAGGGAACTGAGGCACAGAGAAGTGAAGTGACTTGCCCACAGTCACACAGCTGACAAGTGGCAGAGCTGGAATTCGAACTCATGAGCCCTGACTCCAAAGCCCATGCTCTCTCCACTGAGCCACGCTGCTTCTCCAACAGATGAGGTAACTGAGACACAGAGAAGTTAAGTGACTTGCCCGAGGTCACACAGCAGACAAGCGGCAGAGCTGGGATTAGAACTCACGTCCTCTGATTCCCAAGCCCATGCTCTTTCCACTAAGCCACACTACTTTTCAATGATAAAAATTGTGGTATGTGTTAATAATAATAATTCTGGTATTTGTTTAGCACTTACTATGCACCAAGCACTATACTAAGCTCTGGGATAGTTATAAGTTAATCAGGTTAAAACCTGTCCTGCAAAGTCTAAGGAGTACAGATGAGGAAATGGAGGCACAGAGAAGTTAAGTGACTTGGTTAAGTCAGGCAAAGTCAGGCAAATTGCAGCAGGCAAATGGTGGAACTGGGATTTAGAGCCGATTTAGTACCTCTCCTCAACTCTCTGTTACAGAAGGAAGAGCAGTTCCAGGCTTCATACTGGCAGAATCCCTCCAACACCACCAGCCCCCATCTCATCATGGGTACATTATCTACTCCGAGCTACTTTGCCCACATTTAGAGCCTCACAATCCAGGTTACACTTGGATATAACTTTGTCACTCAGTGTGGCAGCACCTGGGAAGAGAAAGGCATGCTTCTTCCACCACAAATGCACTTGGTATCTCTTTTTGTTCAGAAGAGCCTTTTCACAGGATGATGAGACCCAGGAAGTGTGGAGAAGTCTCAGTGGAAAGAGAAAATTCTATTTTCTGCTTTGAAACCTTATGGAACATTTATGCCACCCCTCGTTTTATGCTGCTTCCTATATTTTTCGGGCCCAGTATAACACCTAGAAACTTTCACTCCCATATCATGTCCTTCGCATTGGCCCATGAGGTACTAAATAAAAAAATTCTACAACAGCTATAGTTGTTGAACTACAAGAGATGTCGAGATGTAAATGTTGGTATGGTGATCTGAAGTGTCCTAAGCCACCGAGGCTGCAAAATTTGGCAGGAAATCAGAAGAGCGCAGACTTCCATGCAGGATTCATTTTCATCCCTGCTTTAAGCGGGAAACAGAGATAAAGTAGTTCTCTGTGTGGCACTTCTGTCTCTACCATTTTGTGCATTTTAGTACATGCATATACCCACTAGAAAGCACAGTTCTCCCAGATGTTTACATTGGAGGTGAAAGGTTTTGATTGCTATTACTTCCTGTTCATTGGTTGATGTTCCCAAAAATGTACCCAAGGTAAGTACTACGTTCAAGACAATAGAGCTGGAATTATTCTCGTATGCAAATTCTTTACCATGTAGCCTTAACAGGGACTTAAAATTCTGCAGCACACATTACTCAGACAAAGCAGTCCACTACAGGCAAGCTAAGTGTAAAGGTGTGAAATCATTAGAGTTTATGTCTCAGCCTGACTATAAGGCTCAGTCCTCTTTCTCTAGAGGGACAACCCCCCACACCACACTTCCTGTTTAACACATCGACCTGCCTATTCAGCATTTGACAACACTATCGGATTCTTACTGAATTTTATGCTTCAGGAAGGACATAAAGCAACGGCTTTTCCCCTGGGAAATCCTGCCTTCACCTACGTAAATTTACTGAAGCACTTTGGAATTCCATGTAAACTTTTTCATTCCCCTCATTTTTTTGGTATCTGTGGGTAACAATTTGTAATCAAAGTAGCTCTAACAAGGTTTTTTTGTTTGTTTGTTTTTGGCATTTCTTAAGTGCTTACTATGGGACAGCTATTGTACTAAGCTCTGTGGCAGAAACAAGTTAATCAGGGTGGATACAGTCCATATTCCACATGGGTCTCACAGTCTGAATGCCCACTTTATGGATCAGGCAAAGAGAATGATGGTAATTCTTAAGAGCTTAGTATGTGCCAAGCACTGTTCTAAGCACTGGAATAGATACACAGTAAACAGGTTGTCTGAAGTGGGGCTCACAGTCTAAATCCCCATTTACAGATGAGGTAACTGAGGCACAGAGAAGGTAAGTGGCTTGCCCAAGGTCACACAACAGACAAGGGGCAGAGTTGGGATTAGAACCCAAGTCCTGTGACTCCCAAGCCCATGCTCTTTCCACTAAGCCACGCCAGTTCTCTGAAGCAGAAGTGAACTGACTTGTCCAAGGTCACACAGCAAACAAGAGGCAAAGCCCGGACTAGAACCCAGTTCCTTCTGACTCCCAGGCCTGTTCTTTATTCACTAGGCCATGCTGCTTTTAGAGTAAAACCAACTCTAGTATTTAAGACATTAACTAGCATATATATATGTATATATATATATCCATTCATTTAGTTTGATCATTCTAGTAGTTAATATGTTAACATTTTTCTCCCTTGTTGGAGTGTAAGCTCTTTGTGGTAGGGAACATCACACTTCTCCATTCTGTACTCTCAAGTGCCCAGTTCAGTGGTCCACATCAATCAATCAATTAATCAGTCAATAGCATTTATTTACTTATTATTTTTGTGATATTTGTTAAGTGCATACTATGTGCCCAGCATTGTACTAAGTGTTGAGCTAATACAAGCTAATTAGGATGGACAGAGTCCATTGTCTCACATGGGGCTCACAGTCTTAATTCCCATTTTGCGATAAGGTAACTGAAGCACAGAGGCACAGAGGAGTTCAGTGACTTGCCCAAGGTCACACAGCAGACAAGTGGTGGAGCTGGGATTAGAACTCAGGTCACCATGATGTAGCAGAAAGAGCATGGGCCTGGGTGTCAGAAGGTCATGGGTTCTAATTTGGGCTATACAATTTGTCTGCAGTGTGATCTTGGTCAAGTCACTTCACTTCTCGGTGGCTCAGTTACGTCGTCTGTAAAATGGGGATTGAGACTGTGAGGCCTATGTGGACCAGGGATTGTGTTCAACACAATTTGCTTGTATCTACATCAGTGCTTAGTACAGTGCCTGGCACACAGTAAGCACTTAACAAATACGATTATTATTATTTTGATTCCCAGGCCCTTGCTCTATCCTCTAGGCCAAGCTGAGTGTTTACTGTTTGTAGAGCACTATTTTAAGCACTTGAAATAAAGTGGGTACTCAATAAACACTAATGCTATTATTACTGCTATTTCTACTATTCATTCATTCAGTCATATTTATTGAGTGCTTACTGTGTGCAGAACACTATACTAAGCACTCAGGAGAGTACAATACAATAATAAACAGAGACATTCCCTGCCCACAAAGTCTAGAAGCGGGGGATACAGATATTCATATAAAAAAAATTACAGATATATACGTGTCGTGGGGCTTGGAGGGGAGACGAACAAAGGGAGTAAGTCAGGGAGTTGCAGAAAGGAGTGAGAGAAGAGTTAAGGGGGGCTTAGTCAGGGCAGGCCTTTTGGAGATGTGCCTTCAAAAAAGCTTTGAAGTGGGGGAGAGTAACTATCTGTTGGACTTTAGGAGAGAGAGGGTGTTCCAGGCCAGAGGCAGGACGTGGGCGAGGGGTGTGCAGTGAGAAAGATGAGATCAAGGCAAAGTGAGAAGGTTAGTGTTACTATTACTTTAGTCAGCTTGGAGCATCAAGAGGTCGGCCTAACAAATCTGCAGTGGTAAGAATGAGCATACAAGGATAGTCTCCCTTAAAATGATTAAGTTGAATGGTGCTCCCACTTTTGTTTTATAAATAGGTTTATGGCATTTGGGATCCATCCATCAATCAGTGATATTTATGGAATGGCTAACCATGCAGAGCACTGCACTAAGCACTTAGGAGAGTACAATATGGCAGAGTTGGTAGACATGTTCCCTGCCCACAAGGAGCTCACAGTCTAGAGGGGAGGACAGACATTATAATAAATTACAGATCTACACATAATTGGTGGGGACTGAAGGGGTAGAGACTATCAAGTGTACAGAGGCCCATTTTCTTGGAGGGGTACCACACTTGAGATTAGGAAGAAGATTTGTGAAAGGGGACAAAAACTTTATTACATATTCAATGTTTACTCAACAACGGAGACCAGTTACCTAGGAAGTCTGGGGCACAGCGGGGCCTTTTTAACTATAAGGAAAAGTCCTGTTAGTGTAGGTGTGTCAGAATGAAGTGATGGAAGGAAAACTTAAATAATGCTGTTGAGGGGACTTCTCCCAATCTGATCTTTCCCTAGCTTCAGGGTTTTCTCCCCTGCTGTTGCCTGTTACCTGATGATGGAGCCATTATTGTATACCGCTTTGTCTTTTTCAGGAACAGAATTTAACCATACCTTTCACTGGATAGAATGGAAAGGAATTAGGTGTTTATTAGAAGTTGAAATTTTGAGACCAACTTCTTCAATGATCAAGAACAGTTTTCCCTCTTTTATATACATTAGCATACATATATGTATATGTTACTACAATATATGTATATATATATATATATATAAGCTGAATTGAACAAAGGAAGCAGTAAAGTGAAGAAACTGTTCAGTGTGGATTTTGAACTTAGAAGCAGCAGGGCCTAGTGGAAAGAACCCTGGGAGTCAGAGGACCTTTGTTCTAATCCCAGCTCTGCCACTTGCCTGCTGTGTGAGTGTATGTCTTCTCAGTGCCTCAGTTTCCTCCGCTGTAAAAGGAGGAGTTAGTACCTATTCTCCCTTGCCATTAGATATGTGAACTCCATGTGGGATAGGAACTTTATGTGATAAGATTATACTGTGTCTCTCACAGTGCTTGGCACAGACCAGGTTCCTGACAAATACCATCATTTCATTTGATCCGCAATCTTAATCACTACTTTAGGATCATTTAGGAAGAGGGCTTATTCTGTAAAAATATTCTTTCTGTTCATCTTTAGATCCATCTATTTCCAAAGTGCTTATTATTGTTGTTATTATTATTACCATCATAGGATAGCTGTCAGAAAACTGCTGATTGGAGACAAGGCACAAGGTTTCAGCAAAAGTGGCAAATAGCATTGTTTCCATAATCTGACAAACAGTATCCACCTACCTTCTTTTCTTAGCTGCAAGACACCATAATTGAAAATTCCCTGTCACACATGACAATTAAATGCAGCAATATTTAATGGTAAAGTAGATTCCATTTCTGTTGGAAATAATATAATTCCATCAGAGTCTAAAAGTGAAACTTGCTGAACTCCTAACATTTTTTCACTCCTTTCTTTCTTCATAGTTTCTCAATGTCATTGTATTTTGGCGGCTGTAGTTGCTCGGATTTTTTTCAATTACTCTTGGATTTTCATCCATCATATTACCAACCCCTTTAAACTCTCACTTCCAATTTCTTCTCTCTGCTATTCCTGCCTAATGGATCATGAATTGTAGGAGGGATAATGGGCCTTCTCCAAACTTTATTTTATTGTTATCCACTGAATGATCAGAAAAAAGGAGAGTGAATTCCACATCTTAAGAATAACACCCATCATTCAAAGACGGACTAGGCCTAGGACTAGGTTCATGGTTAGCTAAAGGCCTGGAGGTCATCTCTGCGTTCATATAAGGGTTTTTAAAAAAATTTCTAACTAGGAGGTATCAAGCTCCACAATCTTCCAGAGGCTGAGCTCAGATCTGTGTTGCTTAGATTAAAAAGCTCAGAACTAACGTGGGTCAGGGGAAATTGGGAAATGACTACTAAAATACAAAGATAATTTTTATATTTTCTTAAAGCACACTAAGACAGCCATTCATTGCTATTTCCCTTGGGTGTCCGGGAAGGAAACCTCAGTATTAATGAGAGAAGAAATAGTGATGAGGGAAAATACTGATACAAATTGGGTCATGTGACCCAACCGTGCCCCTTTCTGCAAAAGTTTCCCCAACCCTGGGGTGTGCCAAGGAATGTTGAGGGAATTACCACCAATTCTCCTGTTAATGCTGAAATGGGGATCAATAAACAGAATAATTGCAGGGTTCAAAATAATGAAGTGGTGCATTAAACTGTCAGAGGGAAAACACAAGCTGGGTTACAATGTCAGACTCTCACTAGCCAATCTGCCAGTACCCATCTTGTGCGAGTACTCTTTCCAAAAATGTTGAGAATCTCCAGGAGAAACAGATTTGGACCCCAAGTACAGCACCAAAGTTATCCCATCCTATAGGGAGTTTCCAAAGTTAGATCATACCTCAATAAAGATGACCACTTTTTCATCCTGAGGCAAAGTTGATGCAGTGATGTGTTACTAAGGCTGAGTGATTTTTCTAGGATTTTAAATTCTCATTAGTAATTACAGGATTTTTGTTGTTGTTGTTGTTAACAGAAGGCTTCTTCTCATTAAAAATGAATTGCTGTCAGTTTCTGATGCTCTCAAGTAGTCTTTGTTACATGCCTCAGTAAATAACTTTTTAGTCTGCTAATGTTCAGTGCAAGAAAAACTGATCAGGGTTGGTGTTCAGGACCTCTGTTAATTAGGTGATATACACTTCATTCATTCATTCGATCGCATTCATTGAGCTCTTACTGTGTGCAGAGCACTTTACTAACTGCTTGGAAAGTACAATTCAGCAATAAAGAGAGATAGTCCCTGCCCACACCGGGCTTACATTGTGAGACCTACCACCGATTCCACATCCAACTTCTGGAGCAGTTCCACTTAAGCTATCTTTGGGCAATATTTAATCTCAAGCATTCAGACAGAATCACCCTGAGATCCACATTGTGCTCCTACCCCCTTAGATGGTGAACTTTATGTTTGACAAGTAATGGGCCTGATTTAAATGCATTGCCCAAAGCTCAGCCCAGTGGTTGTCACATAAGCTCTCTAATCGGTAAACTCCTTGTGGGCAGGGAACATGTCTATCAACTTATTTTAATGGCATTCGTTTAACGCTTACCCAGTGCCAGGCACTGCTCTAAGTGCTGGAGTAAATACAAGCTAATCAGGTTGGATACAGCCCATGTCCCACATAGGGCTCACAGCTTAATCCCCAGTTTACAGATGAGGTAACTGAGGCACAGAGAAGTTAATAACTTGCCCAAGGTCACACAGCAGACAAGTGGTGGAGTCAGGACTAAACTCAGGTTCTTCTGACTTCCAGGCCCAAGTTCTATCCACTAGGACATGGTACTAGGCCATTCTTGTGGCCTACTGCATTAACTCTGTTATAATGTACTCTCCCAAGTAATTAGTAGAGTGCTCTGCACACAGTAAATTCTTAATAAATAGGATGGATTGATTGATTGATAGTGAGAACTTAACAAATACTAGTCAGTCACTGTACTAAGCACTTGGGAGAATACAATATAGCAATAAACAAATACATTCCCTGCCTACAGAGCTATTATTATTATTATTATCCTTGAATGTAATCAGATCCACAGTATCGAAATTAATTAATTCATTCGTTCAATAGTATTTATTGAGCATTTACTATGTGCAGAGCACTGTACTAAGCCTTGGAATGTACAATTCAGCAACAGATAGAGACAATCCCTGCCCAATGACGGGCTCACAGTCTAATCGGGGGAGACAGATGGCAGAGCAAAACAGAATGAAACAAAAACAAGACAACATTATCATGATAAATAGAATCAAGGGGATGTACACCTCATTAACAAAATAAATAGGGTAATAAAAAAATATATACAGATGAGCACAGTGCTGAGGGAGGGGGAGGAGGAGGGGGAGGAGAAGAGGGAAAGGGGGCTTAGCTGAGGGGAGGTGAAGGGGGAAGGGGAAGGAGCAGAGGGCAGAGGGGCAGCAGAGCGGGAGCAGTGAGAGCAGAGGGAAAAGGGGGAACTCAGTCTGGGAAGGCCTCTTGGAGGAGGTGAGCTCTCAGTAGGGCTTTGAAAGGGAGAAGAGAGTTAGTTTGGTGGAGGTGAGGAGGGAGGGCATTCCAGGACAGTGGTATGACATGGGCCAGAGGTCGATGGCGGGATAGGCGTGAACGGAGGACAGTGAGGAGGTGAGCAGCAGAGAAGTGGAGTAGAAAGAGAGAAGGGAGGTGAGGTAGGAGGGGGCAAGGTGATGGAGAGCCTTGAAGCCAAGAGTGAGGAATTTTTGTTTCATGCAGAGGTTGATATGCAACCACTGAAGGTTTTTAAGGAGGGGAGTAACATGCCCAGAGTGTTTCTGTAGAAAGATGATAGCGGAATGAAGAAGCGAAGATAGCGGAATGATGATAGCGGAGTGGGAAGAGATAGGAGGAACGGATATCAGAGAGAAGGGTGACACAATAATCCAGCCTGGATATTACTGTGTGCAGAGCACTGTACTAAGCTCTTGGAAAGTACAATTCAGCAATAAAGAGAGACAATCCCTGCCCACAACTGGCTTACAGTCTAGATCCCATCATACCTTCTCCAGGTAGGACATGCGAGGAAAATGGACAACAGAAAGTCCTAGAAACTATTTTACTGTTTGCAGAAGTGCAGGCATTTCAGAGTGGAGAGGAGATTGTTAGTGCTTTTAAGGCAGGAATCAGGTCTACCAACTCTATCGTGCTCTCCCAAGCACTTACTACACTGCTTTGTAAAGAGTAAGCACTATATAAATGCCACTGATTGATTACAATGAAGTAAATCCTCAAGTGATATAATCTAGCAGTGAACCGTTGGAAAAAGAAGTAGAAGATGGGTCAGATTGGCTGGCAACCAACAAATATTGGGCAACTGTTTGGGAACAGAAGTGTTTCAGGAAGGTTGCATCACAAAGCAAGAGAAATAAAAACAGCCCTGGGCACTGAGAATGACAGTGTTACAGTGCAGAAAAAGACAATTTTTTCACACATATAATGTGGAAAGGGAGGTCAGTCTGGATTGTTTTTGTAAGCCACATTTCCCGGGTCATTATGTGCAGTATATAGACACCTACTCATAGCCAAACACATATACACATACTCCAGAGTCTGCAGTCAATAAATGTTCCCAGTTAACTGAGGGAAAGACAGTGGGAGGGGTAGACAAACCCAAAACCCTTCCCCTGCTCCAAACATTTCTCTAAATCCAATGTGATCAAAGACTCCCTTCTGCATCCAATGTGATCAAAGACTCCCTTCTGCCCACTCTTGAACCCACCCACTTCCTTAGCCCCCAACCCAATTTCCAAGGCAGGCTTAGACCCGAAAACCAATAGTCATGTGACCTTATTCTGCAAAAGTGAGAACAGCATCTCATCAGACTATACCTCTTATACAGAAAGCACCTAGATTTGTGAGACAAGATGGGATGCGATCATGAATTTGTGCTGGCCCCGATAAAAACGGATTGGAACCACACACTGCCACAGTCACAGCTGAATTAATGGTAAAGTCAAATGTTTTGTATAGATGGCTGTGTATAGAATTGCTCATTGAGTTCTCAAGGTCTCATAGGATTGGGAACAAACTCAAGCTCAGAACCAGGAGTCCAAACAAAATTTGACATTCTCTCCAAAACTCATCCCCCATCTCTATGCCCCTAACCTCTTGAATCTGTTCGGTGGAAGGGCAGGAACTGTCATAGTCTCTCATGGAATAGGAGTTAGGGAATAGAAACATGATCAGTCAATCAATCAATGGTATTTACTGAATGCTTACTGTGGGCAGAGCACTGTACTATGCTTTGAATGAGTTCAATACAATATAGTTAGTAGACACAATTCCTGTCCACAATGAGCCCGTAGTACAGAAATAATTCTCACAAGATTTCATTTCTGTCCTCTTGAACGAAGTTGAGGCAGAACTTTAATCCAAAATATGTATCTGAAGTCCTCTAAACTACAATGAATACTGGGATTAAACACTGCATCTGAAGATCACTTTTATTTCCTCAAGTAACTTTCATAGCAGCTATCCTATTTTAATCTCATAAAATCTCTGAGTTCAGATAGCAATAACATTTATTACGTGTTTCCTACGTGCAAAACACCATAGGAAGAAAAAGGTGTAATTACCCTCATTTTACATATGAGGATACCGAGGCACTGAATGGATGTGACTTTTCCCCAGTGACACAACAAATCAGTAGTAGATCTGTGATTAGAATCCACTTCTCTTGTTTCCCTAATCCATGTATAAGAGAATTTTATCTCTTCTGGCTAAATTCTGATTTTTCACCTCAATAACCCCAAATGAGAAGCCTTGTGGAGAGAAAACAGGACTGTGAGTTAGAGGACCTGGGTTCTAATCCTAACTCTGTCATTTACCTGCTGTGTGACCTTGGGTAAATCATTGAATTTATCTGAGCCTGTTTCCTTATCTGTAAAATGGGGATTAAATTCCAGTTCTCCCTCCCTTTTAGATTGTGAGCCCCTTGTGATAAAGAGACTGTGTTAGCTCTGATTATCCAGTGTCTACACCAGTGCTTAGCAAAGTGCTTGACACAGAATAAGCACTTAGAAAATACTATTATTATTACTATTATCTTGGGTATTTGATGAAATTTCCTCTTGGCAAAATGCATTTTTCCTCTTTGTGCAGTGAAACAATAGCTTTGAAAGTCATTAAAATGGCTTAAGGCTTCCTGAGTACCAAATAGCACTCCCCAAACAAGATTCCGATGGGTTAAGTGCAAATGACTCTGAAATGTATGGATCACATCACCCTTGACTGAGACGTGAGTTTATAAACCAGGAGAAAATGAGCTTTGGGCAATATGCATTTGGAAAGTCAAAGAACTCAGAATATTTGAAAAATTGCTCAGGATGCTCAAGGAGTTTAACTACATCTGAATATGTCTATCCAGCTCAGCATTCATTTGTTTCGAAGATGTGGCATGGAAACACTGCAGCTTGTTTATTACACTATGTATGCTATTTGCTACAACTCCGCAGTGATCTAAACGCTCCATTTCACGAAGTTTAATCTCAGGCCCAATACTGTTAACCACTCCAGAATGACTTCTGATTTTTCAACTGTTTTCAATTGGAGCCCTAATAGCTACTTATTCCAAGTATATGACCAGGTAGTGAGAGAAATCTCTGAGTTTTCTATGGGGCCAAGAAACAAGAAACCAGCTAAACTTGCATTGATCGCTTCAGAGCCTCACACCGGCAACAGAAAGAGTGTAAGAAAGAGCAGCAGTAGGAAACAAAATCATATATTAAAGCCAGAGTGGAAGCCGGTTGAAAGGCAATCATAAAACCAGGAAAAGAGAGCTGTCCTTCATGTAGATGCCTCTTCATTTGTTTATGTTGCTCTTTGCTACTCACATTCCATATGCTCACATATGGCATATTTATCATTAATGATTTGGATTATTGATTTTTAGTATTAGAGGCTCCATACTCGTTGCCACAAGACTTGCCCATCAGTATCTCAAATTTAAGAATTGGTTGATGGTGGTATATACTGGCAGAAATGTCAGTGGGAAAGTGGAGGGAATGGGGAAAGTTGCTCCCTCCCTCTTGCATAAATTATGAACTTGGCTGAGCACCCCTTAATCAATCGATCATATTTATTGAGTGCTTACTTTGTTCAGTGCACTGTACCTAGCACTTGAGAGAGTACAGAACAACAGGATTAGCAGAAATGTTCCCTGCTCACTTTGAAGTAGCATGATGTAGTGGATAGAGCACGGGACTGGGAGTCAGAAGTTTGTGGGTGCTAATCTCAGTTCTGTCACTTGTGGGCTGTCTGACCTTGGGCACATTATTTTACTTCTCTGGGCCTCAGTTACATCATCTGTAAAATGGGGATTGAGACTGTGAGCCCCATGTGGGACAGGGACTGCATCTAACACCATTTGCCTGTATCTCCCCCAGGGTTTAGTACAGTGCCTGGTAACATAGTAACCCTTAACAGATATCATGATTATTATATTCACCCCAACCCCACAATACTTATGTAAATATACTTATACTCCACAATTTCCTCTATCTCTATCCTTCTTTAATGTCTGTCTCTCCCTGTATACTGTCAGTTCCTTGTGGGCAGGGATTGTATCTACCAACTGTTTTGTGTTACATTATCCCAAGTATTTAGTAAAGTGTTCTGCACAGAGTAAGCACTCAATAAATACCATTTATTGATTGGTTGATATATTGAGCCTAATTCTCCCATTATTGTAAAGGTGCTATGCAGGCCAAAGTGCCATAAACCAAAATGGCATGGATCTTTTTGAGTCTTCAACAGCCTTTTCTCATGCCATCCCATAGAGCTGAATTCACCCACCCATCCAAGTGTGGAGAAGTACTTACTTGTCTGTAAGCTTCTCTATGATACTGTAAGCCCATTGTGGGCAGGGATCATGTTTATCTACTCCGCTGTACTCTTCCAATACTTAGGAACTGTGCTCTGCACACAGTAAACACTCAATAAACATTATTAATGGATTTATTGATTAATTGAGGCTAAAAACCTTTAAACCTGGCCTCTGGGCAAAGAGGGGAATCATAAACTCTGGGGATTCCTCTCATAAATTCAGCAGATTTTTGGAGACTATCCCCTCTCCTTCCTTTCTTGTAAACCTCAAGGGCAGGGAAAGCATCTTTTGCTTCTCTTCTACACTTACAAGCAATGAAGGGCTCATTATGTACCACTCACTGATGACTATTCTCTGAGCTGCTAAGCCAGGCCCCAGAACCTGGGGTGGCCTAGTAGAAAGAGTCCAGGTCCATAGTCAGAGGACCTGGGTTCTAATCCTGGCTCTACAACTTTTCCTGCTGTGTGACATTATGAAAGTCTCAATTTTCTCTTCTGTAAAATGGGGATGAAATAACTGTTCTCCCTCCTATGTAGACTGCGAGCTTCATCGATCATTCTGTGGTATTAACTGAGCAAGTTCTCCGGGCTGAGGACTGTGCTATCTGCTCAGGACAACAACTAGGACTCATGAGAGACAAAGATTGTGTCTGACATGACTATTTTGTATCAACCCCAGTGCTCAGTACAGTGCTTGGCACACAGTACACACTTAAGACATAACACAATTAGTATTATTTCAAACCAGACACCACAGGAGGAGAAAGGAGTAATCAATCGATCAATCAATCATATTTATTATTTACTGGTAGAGCACTATACTAAACACTTCAGGAGAGTACAATATCACCGTATAATAGAGTTGGTACACACAATACCTGCCCACAGAGAGTTAACATTTTAGAGCGGGAGACAAACATGAATATAAATATATTAATTACGGGTATGTATCTAAGTGCTGTGGGGCTAAGGGGGCTGGTGAATAAGGGAACAAATAAAGATGATTCAGAAGGACCTGGGTTCTAATCCCAGCTCTGCCACTCATCTTCTGTGTGACCTTAGGCAAGGCACTTAACTTCTCTGTGCCTCAGTTACCTCATCCCAGGTGGGACAGGAACTATGTCCAAACTGATTTGCTTGTATCCACCCCAGCATTTAGTACTCTGCCTGGCACATAGTAAGCATTTGATAAATATCACAGTAATCATTATTATTATTATTAGAATTTAGTAATAGAGGAGTTCATGACCTTTCTTCCAGGGGACACTTACTGACTATCCTCAATCCCATATGCCTTTTGCCTTATTTTCTACGAGTAACATGCATCTCCGTCTTCTCCGTATGAATCCACTCCATGAGCAGTAGGCATCAGTCTACGCTCAGGTCGTTGCCTGGAAGCCTTTCAAACTTATCCAATTTAATATCACTGTATTCCTGAGACAGAAGGAGAAGGAGGGATATTATCCCCATTACTCAGATCAAAAAACTAAAGCTGAGAAGGTGACCCCTTGTTCTGAATCACATTTTGGAAACCCATTTATTTCCCCAAATGGGTTAGAGATTCCTCCTGATCCAGACTGATGGAATCACAGGGGGAAATAAAAAGAACAAAAGTTTTTATCCATTATCTGGCACCTTTCCTCCTGGGAACTCAGTGTGTATAATTTCACCTCAGAGATTTAACCTTCTCCTCTGATGTATTTTTTGTCTGTGTGGTTGTACAGTCTGAGTAACTTAGACTGTCATCCCTGAGGGCAATCGCCAGAGAGGACTTCCTCCATTTTCTACAGCCCCAAGTGCACATTTGGAACACAGCAAACATATAATAACTAAAACTAAAATGGGCAGTTTGGTGTTGCCAGCTGAAATATCTGTGATTTCCATAATTCCTTAGGGCTCGGACCCTGGAGATTGAGGGGGTTCCTACCAGCCCTTAATTGGGCTGAGGGTTCAAAATCCCTTATTTAATTTCCTGTTTACAATCTTTTTTTGCAAGCCTCAGAGATAATGTCAACAGGCTAGAATTTTTGTTGTTAGTTCTTTTCTCCCTGGCCCATGGGTTATATGCCTAAAGCATATAGAAGTAATACAGTCCATTTGGAAGGGTGCTTATCCAGACAAGGCAAATTTCCTTGCCCCTCTAAAAATCAAAGAGAATGGTAGAAGGTAAAAAGAGGGAAGTAGAAAGAGCCAGACCACATTCCAGGATTATCTCCTGCTTTGATATTCTCAGCAGGTGACAGAGCAGTCTGAGTCCCAGATTAATGTGGTTCAATCTAGACTCAAAGATATGAAATTCTAAAATGGCATCTTCCCTTCTAACAGTCAAAACAGTGGTGGAGTCTTTTTTTCTTGTATTTGTTAAGTGCTTACTGTGTATCAAGCACTGTACTAAGCGCTGGGACAGATGCAAGATAAAATGGGACACTCAGTCTTAGTCCCTATTTTGCCGATGAGGTAATTGAGGCCCAGAAAAGTGAAGCTACTTGCCCAAGGTCACATAGCAGACAAGTGATGAAGCCGGGATTAGAACCCAGGTCCTTCTGATTCTCAGATCTGTGCTCTATCCACTAGATCACACTGCTTTTCAATCTGAGTCGTCTGAATCCTTGAAAATTTTGGCCCTCTTTCACAGGGTTCAGTCAGATCAGTCAGCTATGTCTTTCAATGGCTGAATAACTCTCCAAATCAGCCAGGCCATAGATTTTACCTTTCCTTTCTTCTTGGGCCAAATTGCAGGTCTCCATAACCTTTACAACTTTCCTATACGAGAGGGTGGGTGATAAAGGACCTTATGCTCCTTGAAGAATTGCTTTGTGGGGGCCTATAAAAACAAGTTAGGTGGGTGGAAAGAAGATTGTGAAATTACGGTTAGCAATGAACTTTAGCTCAAAACAGCCCATAGGAACTGGCTTCCTCTCAAGTCCAGGGCCAGAGATGCAAGTCAGAGCAGGAGGAAACCAGGAAGCCAGAGCTGACTTCTCCCACCTTTCTCCTTGTGGGCAGGGAATTTGTCTACCATATTCTCCCCAACTTCATATCTACAGCACTTATAAATATAAATTATTTATTTATATTAATGTCTGTCTCTCCCCTAGATTGTGAACTCACTGTGGGCAGGGAATTTGTCTACCAACTCTGTTTTATTGTACTTTTCCAAGTGCTTAATATAGTGCTTTGCACATAGTAAGTATTCAATAAATTCCATTGTTCAGTTAGACCACTATTATTCTGTTTAATTTTCAGTTTTTTATGGTATTTGTCAAGTGCTTACTATGTGTCAAACTCTGTTCTAAGTGCTGGAGTAGGTACACGTTAGTGAGATTGGACAAAGTACCTGTCCTTCATGGGGCTCCTAGTCTAAATAGAAGGAAGAACAGGAGAACTGAGGCACAAAAAGGTTCACTGACTTGCCCAAGGTCATGCAGCAAGCAATTGGCAGAGCCAGGACTAGAACCCAGGTCCTCTGATTTCCACGACTCTGCTCTTTCCACTAGGCCATGCTGCTACTTGTATTTTGTCCCCAAAATCTGTCAGGGAATTGTATCCAAGGGCAGACTCCCACCTAAAGATCCTCTTTGTTAGAGCCCTTTAAAGTAAATTCAACCCCTCATCTCTGAGCCAGAGAATGCTAAATATAGCCCTTCTGTGGTTTTGTTTGCCTTGCCATTCGGCTTCTGCTTCTTGACTATTTGATTTCAAATCCCTCTTTGCCAGGTATTTCCCTGTTGTGGAAGATAAGTTCACCTATAGCCTGAGTGGGCCTCTGTCTCCCTGGTATTGTCAGCCTATTCTCATTTCAGAGATCTTTTGACTTCCTCTGGTTTTCCAAAGTCATCATGCCCCATTTTGTCTCCATACCAAGCCTATTATCTCTTGAGGCACATCCTTGAGAAGTAGGTGGCCTAGTGATAGCACAGGGGCCTGGGAGTTTGAAGGACTTGGATTCTAATCCCAGCTCTGCCACTTGTCGGCTAAGTGACCCTGGGCAAGTCACTTCACTTTGCTGCATCTCAGTTACCTCATCTGTAAAATGGGGATATCATACTGTAAGCCCCATGTAGGACATGAGCTGTGTCCAACCTGACTAACTTGTGTCTACCTTAGTGCTTAGTATAGTGTCTGGCACATAGTAAGGTCTTAACAAATACTATAAAAATAATAATAATAATGATGGTATTTGCTAAACGCTTACTATGTGCAAAGCACTGTTCTAAGTGCTGAGGGGGTTACAAGGTGATCATGTTGTCCCATGTGGGGCTCACAGTCTTAATCCCCATTTTACAGATGAGGTAACTGAGGCACAGAGTGACTTGTCCAAAGTCACACAGCTGACAAGTGGCGGAGCCGGAATTAGAACTCATGACCTCTGACTCCCAAGACCATGCTCTTTCCCCTCAACTCCACCCTTTCCAATTAACTCAACTACCTCACCCGCCTGTTCATCCAGTGATCTTATGCCACTAACCTGATGCTCTGAATCACCTCCACAGTATGGTTCCTCTGCTCCTGTGCATTTTAATTCATCCTCATCTGCTTCAAATCTGCCTTCTCCTGTGATTGACATTATTTCTCCATCCTTATTGACTCCCATTCCCATTGCCTATGCCAGCTATTTCACACTGTTAAATCTCTCCTCAAAACCCTGTTCCTCTGCCTCTGACACCTCTTCCCCCTAATGACCTGGTCACCTCTTTCATGAAGCCACCAGCTATTATCTCCCTAAAATATCCCCAAGTACCTCTCCATTCGCATCCTCCAGCTATTTTTCCTATCCCCTTCCCAGCAGTATCTCAAGAAGAGATCACCCAACTCCTCCGACCTCATACCTTTCCACTCTCACTTCGTCCATCACTAACTGCCATCTTCAATCTCTCATTTGTCAATGGCTTTTTCCCCATTGCTTACAAATATACCCACGTATCCCCTATCCTAACAAAAAAGGCATTCCTCACTCCCACAGCTCCCTTTGGTTATCTCCTTATCTCCCTCCTATCATTCCTTTCCAATTCCTTGAGCAAGTTGTTTACAACAGCAGCCTCCACTTTCTCTCTTCCAAGTCTCTCCTTTACTCCCTGAAATCACCCCTTCTCTACATGGAAGCGATTTAAGGTCACCAATGACCTTCTTCTTGCCAAATCCATCCTGCCATTTTGACCTCTCAGCTGTCTTCGTTGCTGTGGCCCATCACCTTTTACTGGAAACATTATCCAACCTTGGCTTTAGTGGCTCTGTCCTTTCCTGCTTCTCCTCTTGAATCGCTGGCCACTCCTGCTCAATATCCTTTGTTGTTCATCCTCTTTGCCTCTCTCATTTCAAGCCTCTCTCTTGGTCAGTTTTGGGTCCCCTTCTATTCTCCATCTAACAAATCCCTTGGAGAACTCTTTTGCTCCCACAACTTTAACTACCATCTCTATGTAGATGAATCCCCAAACTACCTTCGAACCTCAACTCTCTCCTTCTCTGCAGGCTCATATTTTCTGGTGCCTTCAGGACATCTATACTTGGATGTCCTGCTGACACCTCAAATTTAACATCTCCAAAACCAAATTTCTCATCTATCCATAAAACCCTGTCCTCCAGATTTTCTCATCACCTCAACTCAACTCTTTATTTCAACCTGCATAAGAAGTCTGTCCCCAAATCCTGTTGGCCCAAATCCTGTTGGTTCTATTTTCACTACATCTCTAGAATCCACCCCTTCTTCTCCACTCAAACTACTACCATGTAAACACTTACTTCCTAACTTGATTGCTGCATCAGCCTCTTCAGTGACCTGACTGCCTCCTATTTCTCCTTTCTACAGTCCATATTTCACTCTGCTTACCTGATCATTTTTTCTAAAAAAGATTCAGTCCATGTCTCCTCAATCTTCAAAAATCAACAATGTGATTGCCCATGCATGTCAGCATCGAACAGAAACTCCTTACTGTTAGCTTTAAAGCACTCAATCAGCTCTCATCCTCCTATCTTGCCTTACTGATTTCTTACTATAATATTTCTTAATATGACAACCTATTTACTGTTCCTCCATCTCCTCTATCTCACCACCCACCCCTTTCCCACCTCCTTCCTCAGGCCTAGGGTTCCCTCACCCGTCATGTCCGACGTAACACCATTCCCCCAATCTTCAAACAACTACTAAAATGACACTTCCTCCAAGAGACTTTCCTTGACAACCAGTCATTTCCCTTATTGGCCCTCCCTTCAGTTTGCCATAGCATTGATGTGTATATCCTTATACACTATTTCCCTTATCTGTATTTTATTTTAATATCTATCTACCCCTCTAGCCTGTAAACATTTTATAGGCAGGAATAATGGCTTCCATCTCTATTGTATTATACTCCTCCCAAGCCCTTAGTATATTGTTTTGGATATAGTAAACACTCAATGATTGAGTGACTGATCTCCACCCAGATTGACTGAACTCTTTATGCCATCCACAGTGCTCTGTCAACTTCTTACTGCTCAGGAACTTGAGAAATTCCATTTCAAGTCACCCCACGTGTCTTATCTTGATCTGAAAGACATGCACAGATTGCTTCAGTATTCCTTCCTTTTAGGGACTGCCAAATTCTCATGGCATATCTCTTATTTTTGGAAACTACCACACATCAACATCCTCTTTGTAAACCCAGATTCCAACACATGATTTCAGCTCACCCACAATACTGAGAACAGCTTGGTAGACCGTGTCTCAGAGTCTTCCGCTCCCCATCTGGGCTGGAGAGCTAACCAGACCTGAAAGAAACCACCAGTCTTCACTTCACAAATTGGCTCCAGTGAATATGAATGAATCACAGTATTTTTAAGACATTTTGGTACTCAGGGGAAATTGGGAAAATATAAACTGTAAAAATCATTAACACTTTTTTTTCACATTCAGATTGTTAAATTTGTTAATGAACTTGTATAAATGAATAATCTCCTTGGCTATTAAATATCCATGATGTCCAAAGGTTGCAATACTACTACTAATAATAATAATAATAATAATTGCATTTGTTAAGTGCTTACTATGTGACAAGCACTGTTCTAAGCGCTGGGGTAGATACAATGTAATCAGTTTGTCCCACTTCAGGGTCCTTGCTTATTTTTATAATCTGTATTATTTTCTTTACATTTTAATTTCCTCTTACATGTCAGGAACTTAGTAAAATTAGTGAAATAGCTCAATGGTTGACAATATTGCAGCCAATTCTCCATGCTACATGCCTAATCTAGCCTTCATCATATAACAGACTCACTGTAATTCTCAAACCACCCCAGTTGTCTGTCACTGACATGATGTAATAAAAAGATGAAGAAGAAATACAGGGCACAGGAAAGTACCCAGTGTTACATTTCCACCAAGAGTTCATGCCTTTGTTAGAAGGTATTTTCGTGGGCTCTGCAGGACAACTATTGGAGATCGTGACAACTATTCTTTTTTCTGACCACAGCAGTGTTTTGAGGTACTCCTGTAACCAAGCAATCAGGTGGATAGGTGGCTTCTGAGTTGTAGGATGTTCCCTCTATAAACACCAGTTTCCTCCTGGGCATGAAGAGAGATGAGAACTTAGCCAAAATGGCATTAACAACTCTTGACTCTAAATTCTACAGATGCTTAATTCTGATTACTGTACTTCCTCAAATAATTTTTATAATTAGCATCGTAATTCATAACAGAGTCTGCATGGGGTAAACCTTGAAAACACTTTATAGCTCCTCCTCTTTTTCTGGATGCTAACATGTACAGGACTTGTTACTAGAGCTTTTCTCAAAATTCTCCCCACAGGATTCTGGGAGGGATAATATTCCTCTCTTTAATAATTACTTGACCTGTACCCATAACTGTTGGTGGTGGATCTAAGCTTATAACATTATCTGCCTGGACACTGAAGATTGTCCTGAAGGACTTCATATGCAGTGTGGAAAGGAAAGGAAAAGAGAGTCTTGGAATAGAAAGTTCCCAAATACTATATTTCAGCCAGGAGAGCACACAGAAGTTGGAGTTTCTAGAGAAGGCTGAGAGAGAGTGCTAAAGTAAGTGATGCAATATGCTACAACTGTGAATCAATCCATCTAATCAGTGGTATTTATTGAGTGCTTGCTGTGTGCAGAGTCCTGTACTAAGCTTTTGGGAGAATACACTAGAGTTAGTAGACATGTTCCCTGTGCTCAAGGAGCTTACAATATAATGAACCCACTACAGGGTCTCATGAAGACGGTCTGAAAAAGAGAAGATTGAAAAGGTACATAGTTGAAGTCTACCAAATCTTGAAGGATATGTTTAAAGTTGGTAAAAAATTGTTTTTCACAAAATCCCAAACCAGTACGAGGTGACATCTTGACTGGAACACCTTTCCCCTTCAAATCTGCCTGACTACAGCTCTCCTCATTCTCAAAGCCCTCTATCAATCCTATCTCCACCAAGAAGTCTTCCCTCATTAATTTGTACCCATGTTGCATCAACCCCAAAGTCACCCTTAACCTAATATATTTATGCTCATGCTCTATACTAATAAACATGAACATATGTATATACACATATTTCTCACAAATTTACTCAATTATTCTGCTATTTAATCCTTACAAACTCATACTGTACCTACCTGTACAAATACCTACTGTATTTATGTTCTTTCTCTGCTTCCTCCATTTGCTAATAGTTTACATGTGCCTGTGCCCTCCAAGAGTTTGTAAGCCTCCTGAGAATAGGAGCTGCAATTTTGGCTTGATTCAGTAGATACTAAATAAATAGCATTGATAGAAGTTTAAGGGAGGGGTTGATTCTTCCCCAAAGTGGGTGGTAAAGCTAAGGAATTTATTACCACAGGAATTTGTGTAACCATAAAATATCAATATACTTAAGAGATATTTTGAAATATTACACTCTCAAGCATTTAGTACAGTGCTCAATAAATGCTACTTACTGGTGAATTAATAGACAATAGCCAATAGCTTGGACAAGGATCTGAAAGAGGGTCAAGGAGAAATACCTGGAGGATGCAAGAAACTCCTGGGGTACTTAATTTTTTTTAGGATAGGGCAGAAATTAACATGTTTGAAAGAAGGAAAGGGAGCCATTAAGAGTGAGCAGTTGAAGATGGTACACACTGGGGGAAGATGAGTGAGTGCAAGTGCTTTAGAAGGTGAGAAGGAATGGGGATGAAGGAACTATAAGAGGTGGTAGATTTAGAAAACAAAAGGCAGATCTAATTTTGCGAAAAACCCTAGAAGGACGAGAGAGCAGGTGTAAGGGTGGGAAGTAGTTGGAGAGATGAGAGGAAGATTTTGAAGAATTAATGCCTGATCATTTCAATTTCATCAAAAAATGTTTTTAGCAAGGTCATCAAGGACAAGAAAATGGATGGAAGGAACACTGTAGGTTACAGGAGAGGGTTGAAGATTTGGAATATTTAGTCTGTCAGTGGGTATGGGAGTCAATGAAGGAGAAGTAATGAAACTGTTCAGAATAGAGGCAGAGTTATAGCAAACAAGGATGAATTGGAAGCAGCTGAAGTTGGCCTGGAGGCTCGATATTCACCAAAAGCATTTCAACCCATGAGTTTAAAAGCAGCAAAAAGGTGCTGTAGAGGTGATCTAGGGTGGGAGTTAGTGATACAAGACTGAGGGAGGGACAGTGAAGGGACACTGAAAATCCCTAGAAGGATTTGAAGGAACAGATTTGAGTTTGGAAGAGAGGGCAGTTTTGAGGGCTTAGATTTGTTCAATCAGTCAGTGGTATTTATTGAGTGCTTATTGTGTACAGAGCATTGTACTAAGTGCTTGGGAGAATACAATCAACAGAGTTGCTAGACACATTCCCTGCCCACGATGGGCTGTTTTGTACTTTCCCAAGCACTTAGTACAATGCTCTGCACACAGTTAGCGCTCAATAAATACAATTGAATGAATGAATGAGCTTACCATAGATTGGGGAATCCAAAAGCAGTATGATGACCATGAATAAGTGGAAGGAGTTTAGAGAGCAGGGAGAACAACTGTGCAGGGAAGCTGGATGAAGAAGAGAAGGCAGCTTTAGAGGTTGTGGTCAGAGAGTGGGATTTCAGATTTGGTGAAAGTAGATATTGAGAGTAGATATAGAGACAGTGACTTCTGATGATGAGAACCAGTGTGACTGACTGAGTCGATGAGGTGGTGAAGAGCAGGTAGCTGGCGGAGCTGAGAAGTGAGATAAAGTAGTCTGTGGGGAGGTCCTCAGAAAGTCACAGATACTGAAGTTCCCCAGGATCAATATAGAAGAGTAGAGTGGAGTAAGATGAGAAAGGCAATGACATTGCTCAGCAAAATGGAGGTGAGCCTATGGGATGGGAAAACATCGCAACTAGCAGTGATGGTTACCATGGAGGATTAGGGCTTCAAAAGAAGAGAAGGTGAGGGATGGAGAGTTTGGTGTCATTCAAAAGCAGAATAACAGGGCAAAGGGCAGGCAAACTACCCTACCCTTCCCCCAAGATGAACTTTTATTTGTAGGTCTAAAAATGTTAATCTTGTTTATAAAGCACAATATACCCCTGATGTTGTGCTGTACAGTTTTGAGTGTAAAGCAGAATGTCCTTTGGCAAAATATTTTTGAGGAAGAAAGTTAGTTTTGGATCTGAAATTCAAAGTAAGTAGCAAACAGTGCCAAATTGAAAGGAGCAGATATTTACTAATTGCTCTGTACTAAACTTTTGGGAAAGTACAACAGAAGCATGCGTGGCTCAGTGGCAAGAGCCTGGGCTTGGGAGTCAGAGGTCATGGGTTTGAATCCCGGATCTGCCACTTGTCAGCTGTGTGACTGTGGGCAAGTCACTTAACTTCTCTGTGCCTCAGGTACCTCATCTGTAAAATGGGGATTAAGACTGTGAGCCTCACGTGGGACAACTTGATTACCCTGTAAATCTAACCCAGCGCTTAGAACAGTGCTCTGCACATAGTAAGCCCTTAACAAATACCAACATTATTAAGCATGGTCATGCTTCTGTTAAGGTGGAAGGGAATGAAGACACTTTTTAACCCCAACTGTTTGGGGCCAAACACTTATACCCTTTTAATACAGATCAATCGACAGTACTTAATGAGTAAACTCCCATCAAGACCGTAAGCTCGCTGAGGGCAGTGAATGTGTCTACCAACTCTGTTATAACCATTTTCCAGAGAAGCGGCATGGCTCAGTGGAAAGAGCATGGGCTTGGGAGTCAGAGGTCATGGGTTCTAATACGGACTCTGTAACTTGTCTGCTGTGTGACCTTGGGCAAGCCACTTCACTGCTCTGTGCCTCAGTTACCTCAACTGGAAAATGGGGGTTAAGACCTTGAGTCCCACGTGGGACAACTTGATTAACTTGCATCTATCCCAGCGCTTAGAACAGTGCTTGTGCATAGTAAGTGCTTAACAAATACCATATTTCTTCTTATTCTTATTATTACTCTCATAAGCACTTAGTACAATGCTCTGCACACAATAAGTCCTCAGTAAATATAGTGATTGAGTGACATTGATTGATTACTCACTCTGTACAGAGCACTATACTCCACACTTGGGAGAGAATGCTTGAATTAGCAAGACACAATTATTGCCCTCAAGGAGCTTACCATACAGTGTACAATCTTACAGTGTGGTTACAATCCACGTTTGGGTGAATGTACATGGGGATGGTCAATCCTGTCTCTCTCCGGGGCCTAAGAGGAACCTGTTTATAGCTCTGCCTTTGCCTCCCCCTGCATCCAGTGGCTTTCAGATTAAAAAGCCCTCCTGAATTTTCTGGAGGCTGATGGTTGTCATCACAGGGCACACTAAATTGGAGGCCCAGATGGTCCAGAATGCCACGGATCGGATGTTACCAATGAGAGATGGTCTTTCCATTGTAGATTTGGATTTCGAGAACAGACCTGAGAGCCATCATATTCACAGAACCCCATCCTGGTCTGCTTTTATACTATTACCTATCCTTATCATATCTTCCTTGTACTTTATCGATTATGTAAATCCCTCAAACTCCCTCCTTCTTGGAGGGGACCTCTCATCCCCATTAGACAGGAATCAGACTAGGGTCTCTACTCCTATAACCTGTGAGGATGGCTCTTGCCTGGGTTGGGACTCAATTTGAAAGGTTATTATGTGATAGATTTTGATACTGCAGGCTCATGCTGATTCATGTTGACTCATGCTAGCTCCTTGAGCAGTAAACATCTCAGAACCCTCTACCACTTGCCTCTAACACCTTCCAGAATGAAACCTGCTTGGCAAAATGAGTATCCAATTCTCAAGAAAACTATTCAAGAATTCAAGGAGTTGTAAAAGGAAATGTCATAGGCACTGCCACGCTAGGTACCTAGCTTAGTTAATCTATCTCACAATGGCACCAAAGGATGCTTGGAAAAACAGTGTGGTGGTTTCCTTCTTTTACATGGTTAGGGTAAGGATAACATCCCTAACTTTCCCTCCAATAGCATTACTTTGATCTATTGTCTCTTTGTGACTATTAGTTCCACTGTCCCCCAAATTTAGGAGAGGAAGGAGGAAGGCAGAAGAGTCACTCCTTGATTCCCCTCTCTGAAGTATAAACGGAAACAAGCAGATAAAAGGACTGGGAAGGAAACAGAAGGACCAGAGTAGGGAAAGAAGATTTTTGGCCATCTAGAGGTGAGGGGAAAAGATCTACGTGCCTAGACCGACAAACGGCACAAGAAAGGGTGGGAGAGAATACCTGGAGATTTGGAGTCTAGTGGCTAGGACTTTGGAGAAATGAGGCTCCTGCCTTGAAAGGGAGAAGAATTTGGGCACCGGGAAGTACAGAGTCCTGAAGGAGAAGTAGTAGATACAGGGAGAGGCAGTATTAACTGGATTTGTTGTGTTTGTTACCTTATTAAGAACACATTAAATATTGTAGACATCTCGGGTCTTAGTGTCTCCCTGCAGGAGGGACTGGGAGATACATTACTTGAGAAGCCATGGTTGGGAACATTATATCCATGTGCTTCCTGCAGCCAGACTCAGGATGTGGGAGGTAGGATAGTCCCCAGTGACCTTTACATCTTTGGGGAGACTACTGGACTTCAGCCATAGAGTAGTGGCAGCAAGAGGGGTGCAGACCTTTTGGAGGCAGTGATTAGGATGCCCCAAAACCTGTGGTAGAAGAACGGGTAATCTGGAGAATCATTAGAAAGCCGAACAAAGACAGTCCAAGTGTTCCTACAGTGACATCAAGGACTTTTTTGGCTGGAATTTAAGTTCTGAGAATGCATGGTAATGTCACACTCTTCATCCTACATTCATGGGACTTCTAACATCCCTAATTTTTCCTTCTAACAGACATCTCTCCCTTGAATTTGTCCAAGCCATTCTTGAACTTACTGACACTTTCTGCCTATTTAACTGTAGGCATATGGAATGTGTTTTCATAGGAAGTTATGCATGCAGAACGTATCAGTAAATTCAAGAAGGCTTGGATGAATTAATGGGAGAGAAGGAAAAATTAGGGATGTTAGAAGTCTGAAGGATAGTTTAGGGAGATATATGGCATTGCTTAGATCTTATCTGCTTATATGACCTTGTGAATTCCTGAGCAGTGTTTCCTTTCATTTAGGCAAAAATGTACACCTTTAAGTTTTAACATCCTGAAACACGGACTGCCTAGAAGCACAAAAATCAAAAAGAAAGAGAATTGTTTTATTATTTTGATGGCCTCATCAAAGAAGCAGTGTCACCTAGTTGAATAAGTATTGGTCTAGGAGGCAGAAGACCTGGGTTCCAATCCCTGTTCTGCTACTGATCTGCTGTGTGACCTTGGTTAACTCATTTAACTTCTCTGTGTTTCAGTTCCCTTATCTGCAAAATGGGGAATCAATGCTTGTTCTCCCACCAACTTAGACTGTGAGCCCCATAAGGGAGCTGATTACCCAGACTGCACACTTTGCTCCTCTAATGTCAAACTACTTAGTGAAACTCCATCTTCTCTATCTCGCCATGGAACCCTTGGCCACATCTTCCCTCTGGTCTGGAGCTCCAACCCACTTCATATATGATAGACCACCATTCTCCTCACCTTCAAACTCTTATTAAAATTACATCTCCTCCAAGAGGCCTTCCCCAACTAGGTCCTCATTCCCCTACTCCTCCATTCTGCATCATCTATGTACTTGAATCTGTATCCTTTAAGCCCTTGATATTCACCCCACCCTCAGCCCCATATAATTTGTGTTAATATTTGTTTTCCCCCAAGGACTGTAAACTCCTTTGGGGCAGAGAACATGATGTACCTGCTTTGTGGCCTTGGGCAAATCACTTAACCTTTCTGTGTCTCTGTTCCCTCATCTGCAAAAATGGGGATTCAAAACTTGTTCTTCCTCCTGCTTACACTCTGGGCCTCATGTGGGACCTGATTATCTTGTATCTACCTCAACACTTAGTAGAGTGTTTGGCACAAGGTAAAGTCTTAACAGATTCCACAGTTATTATTAGGAATTTCTTTTTAATTAGTCAGATGACTGTATTATGAGGAATATTTCACACGGAGCAAGATGGATAGATGAGTACTTCGTATAACTTAACAGTACAACACAGCCTATAGCAGTTTACCCAGTAACGTAGAACTTTCCCAGGGTTGCTTTACGTGCATGTCACTATGATGTTCAATGTTTTCTATGACTGTATATCACAAAGGAACTGGGTTGGGAGTTGTATCACCCACAGGCCAACATTTCCATTTCCCTACTCTTTCCCCTTTAATTTTCTGAAATAACACATATTTTATGTGATGCCTACCTTATCTTGAGAAGCAGCATGGCTCATTGGAAAGAGCACAGGCTTGGGAGTCATGGGTTCTAATCCCGGCTCCTCCGCTTGTCAGCTGTGCGATTTGGGGCAAGTCACTTCCCTTCTCTGGGCCTCAGTTACCTCATCTGTAAAATGGGGATTAAGACTGTGAGCCCCATGTGGAACAACCTGATCACCTTATATCCCCCCAAGCACTTAGAACAGTGCTTTGCACATAGTAAGCACTTAACAAATACCATTATTATTATTTTTATCATTATTATCTGGCCCACATCTCCGTTAACCTGCTTACTTCTGTAAAGCACAAAGAAATCCTGACCTCAGAGGATAAACTAAATTTAACTAAACTAAACCAGTTTAGTTTATCCTGGTCATTTTGGGGCAGAAATCACAGCAAAAATAACTTTTGCAGCTGTTTTACAAATCACTATTACAGTTAAGGAACACTGTTGCCTAGTGAAAAGACCATGAGCCTGGGAGTAATGGGACCTGGGTTCTAATCCCAGTCTCGCCACTTGTCTGCTGTGTGACCTTGGGGTAAGTCACTCAACTTCTCTGGGCCAAATTTACTGTATCTGTACAGTGGGGATTAAATCCCAGTCCCTCCTACTTCGACTGTGAACAAAATGTGGGACAGAGGCTGTGTGTCCAACTTGGCTATCTTGAACCTTCCATAGTCCTTAGTACTGTGCTCAGCACATAGTAAGCGTTTAACAAACTCTATTATCATTATAATTGTTACTAGTACTAGCAGTAGAAGTAGTCATAATAGTAGGCTGAGTTCTCCCAGTAGTCCAGGAATACAGGCATTTAATATGCCCTGAAATTCTAGAGCCATGGAAGCGCAGTGATCTCTGGGTTCATTTCAGTGAGCTGATGTTGCTAATTCAGAAGACCTTGGTGATGGAATCCCCTGCGTTCCCCATGCCTGGTAGCAGAGACAATCTAATGAAGTCACAATACATCATTCTCTGTAATAACAATAAGCACAGCAAACCTCTAATCCGATTTTTCATAAGAAGTTCTGAATAATGATGAGAATAACCCTGTATCTTCTATCTCTGTATTCAATTTCCTTGAGATCCCAACCAGTTGCAATCAATTGGCAAACATTTCTGAAGTCCTCTCTGAATCTCCCAGTTTTTGAGATTCTTCCATCATTGATTATGGCTCTACCATCTACCTGAAATCATCCCCGAAAGCATCCAATATCCTCTTCATAAATACATTTTGGACCTTAATTTAAAATCCAGGCAGATCAAGGAGTACAGACTCTAAGAAGTGCTCTAACAATTACTGATGTTCTAATCCAAAAGAATTTAGATTCTTGGGTAGTTTTATGATTTTGTTAAAAGAAGATGTCGCCTCTCAACTTGTTGATGCGAAAAGAGCACTGACGTTTGTTTTCAAAATGATGTTTGAATGTGAGGACTCAATAATTAGAAATATTTAATGCAGGCAAACATCAGCACGTTAAATTGTTTTCTGCTTCCATCTCGGCATTTGCTAGAACAGAAATGATATGTTAGACACGTTGGACTCTTTCTCAGTATGATAGCAACTAAAGTGGCTTAAAATTGGATTCATTTATAAAGCTGGACACTATTAATATCATTCCCTGCATGGTGGTAATTCATTTCACTCTACTTTGTCTCTGCAGCAGTAGGGGCTCCATCCCTTATATTCAGATCGTAGTCCTAATTAAGTATTCATTATAAAATACATATGTTTTCATTTAAGACAGAATATCAAACATTTATGCGCTGTATTAAACTTATTTACTATTGGGTCAATGTATTAAGAAACTCTATATCTAGTAGTTTTACACTTTCAATGGCCAGCAGGAAGCTACAAAATCAGTTTAGCTGTTTTGCTATTGGGTTTACCCTAGCGATTTTTATTTCTGAGGAGCCAAACCAACCTAGCAGGAAACAAAATAAAACAGGAATATTTTCTTTTTCTTTCTGATAGGAAACAAAAGTTCCTTTAGCACCCCAAAACTGATGTGACGCTTTCAAAAACTCATGCATTGTATTGTGTTTCATTTAAACTTTGACTATTGGCAGTTGAAGGGGTAAACACAGAGGAAAGAAAGTAGTACAGAGAGGTATAATTGGATACAATTAAACCAGAGAAATTGTAGACTGAACATCAGGAGAAATTGCCATATGTTGTGATCTGTTAAACCATGGAAGCGTGTTAGTGAGCAGAATGTTTTGCAAGAAAAGGGCTTGAAATCCTATTAGTTGAATCCTTTAGAACTTGACTCAATAAGCAATGGAATATACATGCAGTAACAATGCAGCACATAGCATTTGGTATGTGACTTTCTCCCAGAAGCATAAAAAATTCCATAATATTTGTTCCTATATCCATCCATAAACATACTATCCCCACTTGAGAAACTGAGCTTTTGTAGACCAATTTGCCCACAGTGGCTCATCTAATCTGGAGAGAACCTGAAATTATGTCGGCACAGGATAAACTGAAGGGGTTGTAGACATTTTAGGAATCCAACTTTTCTCTAAAAACCTTAGGGATATCATTACAACTATCATACGAGCCCTGAGTACAATGCTTTGCACACAGCAAGTGTTCAGTAAATAGCACCGACTGATTGATCTATCATCATCATCACCTCAACATTTCAGGCATTTATTTGAGTGTTTACTTTTCACAAAACACTGTACTGAGCCCTAGGGAAAGGAACAAAGATGCTGAATCAGGAGGGATTCAACATCAGCACTGCAGTAACAACAGCAGCATGTGTAGACCAGTGGAAAGACAACGGCCCTGAAAATTGGAGGACCTGGGGTTATAATACTAGCTCTGCTGCTTTTCTGTTGTCTGATCTTGGACAAGTCACTTAACTTCCCTGTTCCTCAGTTACCTCACCTGTAAAATGAGGATTAAGTCCTACTCCCTTCTATTTAGACTGTGAGCCCCACATGGGACAGGGACTCTGCCCAATAGGATTATTTTGTACCTATCCCAGTTCTTAGTACAGTCTCATTACCTGCAATGAGACTGGTTTGTGCAGTACCACAGTACCACAGTACATTCCCTTGACCCTGACAGGCATGTTCCAACTGTGTTAAAGAGTACAATGAGCTAATAGTTGAAATAGCAGGATATGGAGATACGACAAATAATTTTTTTCTGAATTTTACACTCTGGCTTTCACCTTCCCTAAAGTGGCTGTAAAACATTTAAGAAAGGAACTGCCTAAAATCAATCATCAACAAATCAATCCTGTAGTGGTCTATTATTAATATTCATTTACCAAAAAAATCATTAACACTGGTCTTAAAGTTTAGTCCTTACCCTTCCCTTAATCCCTATACAAAACCTTACTTTTACTCTAACTTTAATTTTAACTTTGATCCTAGCCTGAAATATAATCTGAGCTTTAACACTAAATCTGGCTGGTAATCCTAAACATAGCCCTAAAATGAGTTTTAGGTGGTTTGATTTGACCACAGGCTGATTTTAATTTCAGGAATTATCGACAATTTGAATTTATTGATGCTTGACCTTTAGGTGCTTGGTTTCCATGATTTATTGCTCCTTCTTCCATAGACTTCTGTATAATTCATGCCAGAGTCATATCAATGCCAACAAAAGCCTTGTCCATACACATCAGCTTTGAGAGTCTCATTTCTCATCTCCATAGATCTTTATAGGCCACCAACTAATTTGTCTTTCTGATGCTTCTTTGGAAATGGCGGCTGAATAAATTGAATAATGTCCACTTCTGAAATTAAGTATACCAGTTGGGAAAAAAAAGCATCTTCTGCAGACAGGCAAGACTCAGAATTTGGAATCACAGTGGAGTCTGTGGGGCTGAGTTTTCTCTGTCATCTCCACCATAACAAAAAGCATTAAGCAAAGATCTCAGACTTCATCATCAGTGGAACTAAAAGACCTCAAACTGATCTTTTTCTTAGGGTTTTCAAAATAAGAACATAAAAGTTTTGTTTTCAATTTTATTCCAGATTATGAAAATGGGTGGAAACCAAGGATTTTTATAGGTCTGAGAAGTGAAGTGTTATTACACTATAAATTCTCAGAGAGTCATGTTTGTTATTAAACGATCCTGGCAGGCTTGTTTACTTTCTGCCTGTTTTAAAGCCTCAAAATACCAAGATAAAACTGAAAATGTAGGAGCTCTAGTGGCTGATTTTGGGTCTCACGCCCTGAAAATGTACTATTCTTCAAAGCAGACAAGAAATCAGCATCTAGAATCAGCAAAGCAAACTATGCCCTTCATCAGTTTCCTTAAAATAGAGGACTGAGTTGAATTTTCCAGGGTTAGCATCCTGTATGAGCTAGAAAAAGTTCTTCTTATGCAAATCTGTATGGAGGGGATATTTAGAATATGACTCATAAACCTACTCAACAGTTATGGTCTATAACAGTTATGGTCCAGTTTCCATTTCTCAGAAAATAGTAGATATAGATTCTCAAAGTTGTTCCATAATTAATCGTTCAGTCAATCAATGTTATTTATTTTGCACATACTGTGTGGGGAGAGCACTGTACTAAGCACTTGGGAGAGTTCAATACGACATAGTTGTTAGACATGTTTCCTGCCCTCAAGGAGCTTACAGTGTAGAGGCAATTAATTCATGAGGGAAGTGATAACTTCACTGTATACATCAACTTCTGATTAAGTTCTTTGCCATTAAATTTTTCAGGAAATTATTCATCATAAAGACAGGCATAACACAGAGAACAAAACTCTCTGTCCCCAGAAACTGTCCAGGAGAAGGGTGGCATATATTAAATAAATAATCCTGGTCAAAGCCCAGAGATTTGACTCAGAAAGAAATCAGACAGCTCTTATTACATAGCTGAGTTTGGCAGCACCTAGAGTATTCTCAATCCATTCTGGTCATTGACTGACTGACTGGAAAAGGAAGACTTTAAACCAGGGTGTTGCTTCAGGTCCTCTTGGATTGGAGAAGTGAAAAAAGCAAATCAAAGACCTTCTAAAAAGACTGACAATAGGCCAACCAACCCATAGGAGGAGATCAGTAGAGGAAGGAACAATTTAAAGATCTACCCTATCCCATCTTCCACCAACCTCCTGGTTCTGGTCTATGTGTTATGACTCCCTTCAGGATGAACAAATTCCAGCATTAGCTTATCCTGAAAATCATCTTTGAAGGAAAAAGTCCTAACTACACCTATGATAAACAGATAGTAGTATCTTGGGCTCCTTCTCTTTTAGGCCTCTAGAAGGACCCCCTCATAAAAGCAACCTTAGCTGAGCTCTCTCTTCAAGGAAGACTGTAAGCTCCTCCTCTAAGATTGTAAACTCTTGCCTACCAATTCTATTGTATTGTATTCTCCCCAAAGCTCTGTACAGTGCTCTGCACAGAGTAAGTACTTTATCGATACCACTGAGTAAAGAGTAAAGTTGACACAATCCTTGCCCTCAAGGAGCTCACAATCTGGCTGGGAGACAGATACAAGAATAAGTTGCATATAGGGAAAGAAACAGACTTTAAATATATGTATATAAATGCTATTCTCCCCTATAGACTGTAAACTCACTGTGGGCACAGAACGTGTCGACAAACTCTGTTGTACTGTACTATCCCAGAAACTTAGTATAGTGCTTTGCAAAAGTAAGTGTTCAAAAATTACCATTGATTAAATGATTGATTGCTTTGTGGTGCAGGCTGGGGTGAGTACCCAGACACTTAGGTGTTGCTGAAATGCTTAAGTTCTTGCTCTTTTTACCTATCTACTTACTAATTCTTCAGGACCAATTTGTGGTCTGTGCCCTGAATATTGAGATTCCAGCTGACTGTTTGAGTCGTGATCAGGGGGAGGGGGTGAAGGGGTTTTAAAAAAAACATGTTATTTGTTAAGCGCTTACTATGTTCCAGGCGCTGTACTAAATGCTGGAGTAGATACAAGCACATCAGGTTGGACACAGTCCCTGTCCCACGAGGGGCTCACAGAATTCCCATTTTACAGATGAGGTAAGTGAAGCACAGGGAAGTGAAGTGACTTGTCTAAGGTCACACAGCATACAAGTAGCAGAGCCAGGATTGGAACCCATGCCCTTCTGACTTCCAGGCCAATGTGCTATCCACTACACCATGCTTGGTGAGCCAGAGTGAAGCCTGGGTGGTTCTACCTACCGTTTCCTGGAATGACTTGGAATCTCTAAGAGCAGACAAGCCCCCCATACATAGTATTTATTTTAGTCACTCCCAGCTCTGCAGTGTTGGGATAGACTTTCCCTCTATATTGTAAACCTCTAGAAGTCAGTCACCAACTGTACTGTATTGTACTCACCCAAGAACTGTAAGTACTAAGCACTTGTGAGTGATTAGTACTGTGCTCTACACAAAGCAAGTAGTCTGTAAACATGAATGACTGATTGACTGATTTAGCAGGTACATTCAAATGTTTGTCCAGCATGGATCCATCCTTCTCTGTGTCCCAACGTTTCTTGAACTCTGAGGCATCTCAGAGACTTTATCTCAGAGTTGGGTCTGCCCTGATTCTTATTTCATCCAAACTATTTCTCTTCTGACTTAGCCCCCTTTAAAAACATTCCTGGAAAAAAAAAAAAAGAATAAATCTGCCACATGAACTGATTTGCTGCACAGCAAGATAATGCTTTTAAGTAGTTTCTATTATAAGAAAATTAATTTCAAGCCACTTCATACAGTTCTGGTAAAATCCTTCCGCTCCATAGGGGTCCGTGAGCTACATTAACTGTGCATCAGCCACTGTGCAGTCCTCATTTTAACTTTGGGCATGGAAAATTTTTTTCTTAAGCATTTTTTTTCTTTGTTTCTTTTCTTTTCCCAGTGACAACTGGAAGAATAACAGGTTCCTCCAGGTTTCTTCTATACATCCAAAGTGACCTGGCAATCCAAGTGCTTACAAACTAAACCCTCTGAAAAGATTTTGGAAACTTTTAACTAGTTGAATCGGATTAGGAAGAGAGGTAGTGCTCTATTTAATCTGATTTTCTGGATACCTCTGGGTATTTTAAGAAATACGCCACCTACTCCACCTCGTTCTTCCTCTTTTTCATTATATAGTGATTGAAAAGTAGACTGCAGACTCAATGAGGAAAGGGTAAATTAATTATTTTGCATGACCCAAGTACCTAATTCTGTGCTTTACTTGCAGTAGGCACTCGATAAACAATGTGATGATCCCACACAGAAACATCTACCTGCAGCCTCACACTATGAAGAAATGGTTTCATTAGGACTTTTCATCTATTCCATGTAACAATGATAGTCTATCCACCAATGGATCAACAAAAGCCATTTCCATACTCCACTTAGAGTTACGGGAGTAGCATTTAATCAATGTATTTTTTTTCCTCTTCTAAATTCCTGCAGTCTTCCCCTCTGCCAAACCTGTTGGTTTTTCCAAACCATGTCCCATTAGCCATGGGCAGCCAGACAGCAGTGCTTCCCCTCGCAAAAAAACAATGTCCATTGGTAATGATGTGATTTATTAATCCCCTACTAAGTCCCAATAGCTGGGATAGATACAAAATTATCATATTATACACAGTTCCTACACCACATGGGTCTCACAGTCTAAGACCATGGAGAAGCTGCATGGCCTAGTGGATAGAGTACAAACCTGTGTGTCAGAAGGTCCTGGGTACTAGTCCCAACTCCGCCACTTGTCTGCTGTGTGACTTTGGGCAAATGATTTAGCTTCTCTGTGACTTAGTTATCTCATCTGTAAAATGGGATTAAGACTGTGAGCCTCAAACGGGACATGGAGTGTGTCCAAAGTGACTAGCTTGCACCTCTCCCAGTGCTTAGAAGAGTGCCTGCCACATAGTAAGTGCTTCGCAGATATCACATTGTTAGAATAGGTGATTCATCTCTATTTTACAGATGTGGAAACTGAGGCACTGAGAAGTTGAGTGACTTTTTTTTTTACAAGTCACACAACAGGGATATGGCAGAACTGAGGATAGAAGCTAGGTCTCCTGACTCCCAGACCTGTGTCCTCTCCACTAGGCAACACTGTCAACTTTCACAGAGAGGACTGCTTCTGGGATTGTACAATGGGTCAGAAATACAGTGTGTTGGGGCTGTGTTAACTCTTACAAAATGAATAAAGTATGCTTCTGCTGCTGCTAAATTAGCGTACTGTTTGCTTATTAAACTATGTTGTGCTGTCTGGGTTTTATGGCCCAAGTCGTAAACGGCAATCCCCAAAGCAGTTTGATAACCTTGACAAGTTCCCACTTAGACAGAGGCAGCAATAAAAAGGGGAAAGTCTTTGGAGACAAAAGTCCATATGTCAGACAGTAGACACCAGCAAAGGATATGTTCTCTGGCTAATTCTACTCGGAGAGTTTTGCATGGACTTGTCCCTGGAGCAAAATGGAGGCTCATTTTCAGGAGGATGTGGAAGATGGAAGTGTAGTCCCGAAATGTGCGGCATTAGTAATCTGCTCTGATTTACTATCTCCACCTTCAACCCTTAGATCTCTTCCCCTCCCTGGTAATTGAGTCAGACAAGAAGAAAATGTCTCCTCCTGTTTGTATGATTGATTTCTGATTATGGTTTTCAGTAGTTTCTACCACCTGTGCACTTAACTGTTCTGGATCCAATGTTGTTGCAAAATAAAGATGATTTGATTTCTTCCATTTGTCCAAAGAAGAAGGCAAGCTCAGAAGGTAATTCCACTTCCTCCTTCCCCCTTCTCCCCTCTTGAAATAGAGCAATTAAGAGATTAACCTTGCCTAAACTATAAATCTTGTGCATAGTCTTTAAAAACCCCATTTGTTATAACCAAGGCTATCAAAATCTTCTCGTTAAAAACCACAAAGAAATGTTGTCAAGCAATCTGGACAAAGGTGCCTTTGGCCCTTGTTGGATTTCTTGTTGGGGGTCTCGTGAACATGCAATAATTTTGGCAATATAAAATCTCTTTACAATTACTCACAACAATTAATCAATCAGTCAATCAACCAATCATATTCACTGAGCCCTACTGTGTGGAGAGCATTATACTAAGTCCTTGTGAGACTAAAATAGAATTAGTAGACAAGATCCCTTTTCTCAAGGAGATTATGATCTACTGGTGGACATAGGCTTTGAAGTTAAATACAGACAGGAGGTAATAGAGCACGGTAATCTTTACAAAAGTGTTACGGAGGCTATGAGTATCCAAGTGCTTAAGTAGCACAGAAGTTCTGAAGTGTCAGTTGGAAGATATAGGATAGAGGGCAGTGCCTGGAAAAGTTGCAGTGTTCCTATTTTCCATGACTTGTGCTTCTGCAATATTTCCTAAGCACTCCTTGCTATTCACTGCATTCAGTAGGAGTTCAAGACCTGTCATTTTGACTACAAAGACTTTAACTTTGGAAAACAGAAAAGCCCAAGAAGGTGAGGAGTCATATGTAGGCCACCAGGATATGGAGCCTTCATCTACTTGTTTGAATTTCTTGGTGTAGCTCTGAAAATGTTTCCACTTTAATCCGAGCATTTATCCTATCCTGCCTGAGATTACCGTATCAATCTTTTCAATGACCTCCCTGTCTCCTGTCTCTCCCCACTTCAATCCATACTTCATACTGCTGCCCAGATCATTTTTCCATAAAGCCATTCAGTCCATATTTCCTCACTCCTGGAGATTCTCCAGTGATTGCCCATCCACCTCCTCATCCAAAAGAAACTCCTTACCAATGGCTTTAAAGCACTTAATCACTTTGCCTCCTCCTACCTTGCCTCCCTGATTTCCTTCTAGTCAATCAGGCAGTCAATCATATTGATTGAATGCTAAATGTGTGCAGAGCACTGTACTAAGTACTTGGGGAGTACAACTCAACAATATAGAAGACACATTCTCTGCTCACAATGAGTTTATAGTCTAGAGGGGAAGAAAGACATTAGTACAAATAAATAAATTACAGATATGTACATAAATTCTGTGGGGTTGAGGGGGGATGAATAAAGCGAGCTAGTCAGGATGATGCAGAAGGGAGTTGAAGAAAAGGAAAAGAGGTCAGGGAAGGCCTCTTAAAGGAGATTTGTCTTCAATAAAGCTTTGAAGCAGGGGAGAGTCACTGTGGGTTGGATATGAGGAGGTAGGGCATTCCAGGCCAGAGGCAGGACGTGGGCAGGACGTGGAGTATGGGATGTAGCACAGGGAAACTGTTCCAACAGGATTCTGTGTACTAGATTCACACTAGTTGTGAGAATGGGGCCCCATTTCTAACTCGCACTGGAGAAGAGTAAAAACATTAACTCTCTCTGTGCAAAAACAAATCAGAGAAACAAAAGATGTAATGAGTTTAGCCAATATTTAGATGTTGGATCTGCAAAAGTCCTGATCACCATCATCGAAATAGATCTCCAGAAAGAATAGTATAATAGGAAAGAATACAAATAGAGATTCAAAGGCAGATTCCCCATCAGGAGCAACGTGGCCTGAGTGGAAAGAGCACAAGCATTGGAGTCAGAGGATCCAGATTCTAATCCTGGCTGTGCCCCTTACCTGCTGTGAGACCATGGGCAAGTCACTTCACTTTTTGGCGCTTCAGTTACCTCAAATGTAAAATGCGACTAAGATGGAATCCTGTGTGGGATCAGGGATGGTGTCCAACCTGATTATCCTATATCTACCCTGGTGCTTAGTCTGTGTCTGCCACATAGTAAGCGCTTAACAAATACCATTAAAAAAATACATCTTCATAAATTAATTGCTTCAATACAAAAGCTACTCAGTGTGTGCTCAGGTCAAGCAAAATAGAGGCAAACCATCTTCTGGGAAGGTTCAAGTCAAAATTGAACAGAGCACTGTGGCCTAGTGGAAAGAGCACAAGACTGGGAGTCAGCAGATCTGCTCTAAACTTGCCTGCCAGGTAACTTTGCACAACTCAATTTCTCTGTGCTCAGTCTCTTCACTTGTAAAATGGGGATAGGGCTCTCTTCTTAGACTGTGAGCCAGTGTGGGTCAGGGGCGGTGTCTGATCTGATTATTATGTATCCATCGCAGAGCTTGATATAGTGCTTGGCATAGAGTAAGGACTTAACAAACATAACAATTATTAACACAGAGTAGCAAGCAGAGAGAGAGAGGTTAGGCTTCTGAATAATCACTTATAAAATCTTAGCTCCACCCTGGCTCTCTACAGATAGTGGTATAATTTCCCATCCTGACAGTGAAGACAAGCTCCTCTTTGAAAGCCCCAAAGGCCTCTGGGAAATGTACTCAACCAGTCCTATGCTTCCAGCAATTCCCTTGCAAGACCTGATTAGCAAGCAGACGTGTTTTCCCTAAAAAAAATTGGCTGCAACCCAGCCAACCTGTTCAACACTGACTCAAGCAACACTGTGCAGATAAAAATATCAGTAGGAACCAAGGGGACGAAGGGTACACATTGAGTTATTGGAGGATAAATTACTTGAGGAAAGAACAGGTTACATAATTACCTAGTTGCTAGAGGATAGGGATAGATTAATCAGTGTTATTTACTGAGTGCTTACAATGTGCAAAGCACTGTACTAAGTGCTTGGGAGAGCATATTACAACAGAATTAGCAGGCATGTTCATTACTCATAATGAACTTGCAGTCTAGAGGATAGATGTCCAGGAGGGCTATTATTACATGGTTACTCCAAGCAGTTTAGTAGATATAGTCAGAGACACAGTATTGGGTTGGATTGGTCATTATTTTGATCCAATATAGTATGGCCAATAGACATATTTGTCACACTCAAACTGGATGGGAAATTGGCCCAAGCTTGATGCCTGTGTCTGGACTGGCAGTTTCAACTCTTCATCTGGGATCAAAATTCCTCTGACATGTGTCTGTGATAATAATGGAAAGCAGCATGGCCTAATGGAAAGAACACAGGGCTGGGAGTGAGAGGACCTGGTTTCTAATTCTGGCTCCATCACCTGTCTACTCTGTGACCTTGGACCAGTCACTTAACTTCTCTGTTGCCTCAGTTACCTCATCTGTAAAATGGGGGTTAAGACTGTGAGCCCTTTTTAGGAGAGGGACTGTATCAAACTCAATTATTTTTTGTCTACTCCAGTGCTTAGTACAGTGCCTGGTACATAGCAGCACTTACAAATACCATTTAAAAAAATCATCTAATGAAATACAACTCTATCCTAGGCAGCACTCTCATAGACCAAAATGCTTTAACTGTTAAATCAGTTCTAAAAATTCTCTTTTCAGGTTAAAATACACACTATGGCTGGAGGAAGAGTAGGAACAGATCTCACTACTGGCAGCTTCCATGAAGGCGATGCTAAGCAAATGATGATGGTGATAATGACGATCAGAGTGTTCTGAATTGAAACCACGTGAATGGGATTTTGACAGGAAAAACAGAGACCCATTTATATCATATTCCAAATTCAATTCCAGTGTCATCCAAGGGCAGCCTACGGCCACTGCACAATTAAACACAGACAAGTGTCTGCCACGTGTTCTGAAATCAAACCAAGTGGGTATCTGTCATATCTCAGGATATTAGTAGGGGGCCTGGTTTCTAATGTCCTCCTCAAGGAGAAAACTGATCACCTTTCTCAAGGATATATAAGGGTGATATAACTCAAAGGCGACTCCTTGAATTACACTTGGATTTGAGAAAAGCCAGTATTTGAGGAGCAGATGTGCTCACGACCCGTGTTGCTATGGGTAGGCAGGTGGCTATTCCCCAGGCATGGCTTTATAGCTCTCCTGGATCTTTACAGAGATCAAACCTTTACAGAGAGCTTGCTTGGAGTCCCCATAAAGGGAGATTAAATTGAGAGGTGCTCTGTCCTCATTAAAGCTAACTTCTCCCTGCCCTACACCTGACTCCTCTCTAGCCAAGCCCCTTTTTCATTTTAGCAGGCCAAATACCAATAGCACATGGGCCAGCTTGCGTAAAGTTCCCATAGCCCAGGGGAGGTGACTTTTCTTGTCTACTCCCCAAATTGCAGCTGGATTCCCTTGTGTGCTTGAGAAAGGTTATTGCTGAAACCAGATATCTCTTTCCTGGCTTCATCCTAGTCGGTGTATCTGCTGGATTGTTGACTTTCAGTTAGTCCTTCAATCATCTCACTGTCTTCACATACTCAGGTTCAGCTGTGTAGTGGAGGCAGATCATAAATGCAGGGAGTGGACTTGGATGATTTGTTCCATATGGTACCATTGTCACAAGTAATACTTTTGCTATCAATTCATAAATAATGCTATTGCTATCAATTAATAATCATAATGGCATTTATTCAATGCTCAATATATTCAAAAGTACTGTGCTGTGTAAAAGAAAATGATTACTAGCCTTAAAATTATTTAGTAGTAGCAATAGTACTTTTTATCAAGTGCTGGGTCTAGAACCTAGAACTCCTGACTGTCAAATCCATGGCCTTTTCCAGTGGACCATTTTGCATTAGCAGAATTCTGTGTGGGTTCTCCATTCAGGTCTGTGACAAGATAAATCCAGCCCACTTCAAGCACTGTAACCACTGTCTGGTTATCAGTGAGAGAGATGAAGGGGAAGGGAAGGTGGTTAAACTTGCATTTATGTTTCTTTTGGCTTGATTCCATCTTCCTCAGGAAGAAAGCCAGAACATAAGGGCATTTATTTAAAAAAGAAGAAGATGCCACAGGCAGAGTCCAAATCAAGGAGGCAGTGTCGGTGGAAAGAGCATGATGCTGGGGATCTGTGGATACAAGCACTTACACTGACATGCTGTGTGGTTTCATGCAGATCACTAAACTTCCCTGTGAATGCTTTAATTTCTGCATTGGTGAAATGGGCATACCTACTCTCTGTATCTTATTTGTGAGCCCCGAGGTGGGCATAAATAGTATACAGTTGAATTATCTGTGTCTATTCCAGTGCTTAGAACAAAATAGGTGCTTAATTTATACCATAATACTAAAATCAAAAGTTGGAAGCTACACACAGCCATAACCTTAGAGCAACACTTACAGTTTAGGGTTTTGGGGGTTTGTGGATTGGTGGATATTAGTCTGCAAATTTCTGTGCTTCTCAGATTCAGATTCAGCTTGTACTAATGGAAAGAATATGGGTTCTAGGAGTCAGAGGACCTAGTTTTGAATATCAGTTCCTCCATTTATCTGCTCTGTGACCTTCAACAAGTCACTTGATTTCTTGGGGAGAAGCAGCATGGCTTAGTGGACAGAGAATGAGTCAGGGAGTCAGAAGGTCATGGGTTCTAATCCCAGCTCCACCACTTGTCTGTTAGGTGACCTTGGGCAATTCACTTTTCTGGGCCTCAGTTATCTCATCTGTAAAATGGGGATTGAAACTGAGCTCCACATGGGACACCCTGATCTGTTTGTTTCCACCCCAGTGCTTAGAACAGTGCCTGGCACATAGTAAGTGCTTACAAATACCATTATTATTGTTATAATTATTGGGGCCTGGGTTTCTGCATCTGTGAAATGGGGAAAAATACCTGTTCTCTCATCTACTTAAACAGTGATCCCAATGTGGGGCAGGGTCCAACCTTATTTTCTTGTATCTACCTCAGTGCTTAGTACAGTGTGAAGGATTTAGTAAGTGCTCAACAAAAACTACAATTACAATTATTAGTCAGGGTGAGCTTAACCTTGGGAGAGGCAAGGAAGGGCCCACCACAAACTTGGCCCTGTTTAACACTGCCATAAAGGTTATGGCTTTGTGGGTTTGTAGATTGGTGGGTATAAGTCTTTAAATTTCTGTACCAGAAATCTCTAGTAGCTGGGATCAAGAGATTAGAAGAGGAGGAGGAGCAGGAAAAAAAAGGACAGAAAAAGAGGCAAAAGAGGGAGAAATGTGGAAAAGAAGAAAAACAGGAGAGAGGAGAGAAGAGGAGAAGGAATGCTTAATGTAATTTTTATTATTTGCTCTTCATTTTTAAAGCAGCAGGATGTCAATTTTTTCAGTAAAAAATGCTTTCAGAACAGATACACTTTTCTCTTGAGAAAATTCATATTGGAAAATAATGAAAATCTCAGTTTTCTATGCATCTTGGCAAAGAGAGGGTGGGGGGTACTTTTTTGTAACACAGGAAACTTTTGGGCAAAGAGAAATAAAAAGAGGGAGGTGACAAAACATTTGGGCTGTTATTAGGCTCTCATGAAATGGAGGCAAATTTGCCAAAATACGACTGAGCATGGTTCCTTCTAAGCAGCTCCTAAGGCTGATTTCTGGCTCTTGACTCCAAGGGGGCTAATAGGCTAATTAGACAGAACACATCTAATTCCCAACTGTGTATTCTTTCCTAGCATTTAGTACAATGCCTTGCACACAGTAAGCACTCCCAAAATACTATGACTACCATCTGTCACCTAAGCACTTGGGTTAGACTATCATCTAGGCTATAAGCTTGGTGTGGGAAGAGAATGTGTCTGTCTGTTCTTACATTGGACTCTTCCAATAATAATAATAATAATGTTGGTATTTGTTAAGCGCTATATGCAGAGCACTGTTCTAAGCACTGGGGGGAGATACAGGGTAATCAGGTTGTCCCACATGAGGCTCGTAGTCTTCATCCCCATTTTGCTTCATCCCCATTTTACAGATGAGGTAACTGAGGTGCAGAGAAGTTAAGTGACTTGCCCACAGTCACACAGCTGACAGGTGGCAGAGCTCGGATTTGAACCCATGACCTCTGGCTCACAAGCCCAGGATCTTTCTACTGAGCCACGCTGCTTCTTTAAATGCTGCTTCCAAGGATTTAGTACAGTGTTCGGCACACAGTAAGTGATCACTAAATACGACTGACTGACTGAAGTCTACTATATTCAGTGATGGTGGCTACATCAGAGCTGCTGCTGTAGCTGCTGCTTGAGGAACTCATATTGAAGTTTTCCTTTGCTACCCTGTGAGAATGAAATAATGGACTAATAAATGACAGCCTATAAAGCCTAGATTTTCCCTCTCTTTCTGCTCCCTGAGCTGAGTCTCATGTGCAGTCCTAGATTAGAGCTGACCAGACATTAAATCTTCCCACATCTTTTGTGCATTTTTATCCTTCCAACACCTTCTTGCCCCACTTACAGGGGAGGCAGAAGGGAATAGCTGGTATGTGCTGAGGCCACTGAGGGAGACTGCTTCTGGCTTTTCTAGGATCAGGCCAAAGAGGAACAGAGTTTGGCAGAAACCATCAATTCTCCTCTGACCTGAAGGGATCCTTCTGAATGCTAGGAAATTCCTGGGTAGTCACAACAATGCTTTGGTCCTTCTCTCCCTTTTAGAAGGAGAGAAAATCTCTATTATTGGTTTTCAGAGGCATAGATGTCTCCCTAAGGGTTACAACCCTCATTTTGATGTCTCAAAGTTGAAAAGCTCAATATGCAGTTCCCTGGATCCTGAAACTCCACTGAATCACCTGGTCCTCTGGTCTAAGCTGTCCTGAAGCAAGGCAAGCTGGGTACCCAGGGATCAAGGTGACATTTTACTGAGTTGTCACTCATCAAAGCAAGAACAGTTTTACCGGCACATCCATGGCGGGGAGCTGGGATAGCACCTTGACATGACTGTCAGAGATTCTCTCAGGCAGCTCTCTCATATTTGAATGGCATCATATAGCTTCCAGGATATCAGATACATTAACGAGTCTGATTCCCACAGAATCCCTATTCCATGTGAGTCTTAGAGAAATCCTCTCCATTTAGACAGAGGAATGGTTAAGTGATGGTCAAAATCCAGGCTGCAATTTGTAACCTGCTACCACTAAATGGATGATTGTATGCTCAGTAAGTATGTCTACTGACTCTTTTGTATTGTACTCTCCCAAGCTCTTAGTAAAGTGCTCTGCGCACAGTAAGTGTTCAATAAATACCATTGATTGATTGAATGATTGATTAGGGGTCAGGTAATTAGTGCACTATGATGGGTTGGAAGAATTTTAAATTAGCTCATATACTCAGTCAGCTGGCCCCCTCCTACCTTACCTCACTGATCTACTAGACCCCAGGCCACACACTCTGCCCTTAGATCTCTCTCAGCTATGGCCCATCCCTTCCCCACATCCTCCCTCTGGCCTCGAACTTCTTCCACCGCAATATGCAACAGCCCATTACTCTTCCCATCCTTAAAGCCTTATTAAGGTCACATCTTCTCCAAGAGTTCTTTCCAATTAAGCTCTCTTTTCCCCCTTGAATCCCTCTCTCTTCTGCATTATCTATGGGAATTTGGATTTCACCCCACCCTCATCACCTAAGGACTTATGTACATATCCATAATTTCTTTATTTATATTAATGTCTATCTCCCCCTCCAGACTGTAAGCTCACTGTGGAAAGGGGGAACATGACTACCCTTTTCCCAAGTCAACCTCCTAGCCTGGAACTCTCTCCCGATCCATATTGTGCCTTAGTTGAAAGAGCACGGGCTTGGGAGTCAGAGAACGTGGGTTCTAATCCTGGCTCCACCACTTGTCTGCTCTGTGGCCTTGGACAAGTCACTTCACTTCTCTGTGCCTCAGTTACCTCATCTGTAAAATGAGGATTAAAACCGTGAATCCCATGTGGGGCCACCTGATTACCCAGCATCTACCTCAGCACTTAGAACAGTCCTTGACACATAGTAAGGGTTTAACAAATACCATCATCATCATGTGCCAGACCACCTTCTCCACCTTCAAATCATTATTAAGACCACCTCTCCTCCAAGAGGACTTTCTTGATCAAACGTAATTTTCCTTGGCTCACTCCCCCTTCTTCGTCATCTATGCGCTTGGATATGGGATAGTCACCCTACTTCCCAACCCCACAGCAGTTATGTACATATATTTAAATTAATTTCAATAAATTATTTATATTAATGTCTGTCTTCCCCTCTGCACTGTAAGGGACAAGGAACATGGCCACTAATTCTGCTGTACTCTCCCAAGTGCTTAGTACACTGGTCTGCTCAAGAAATACCTTTGATTGACTGATTGATTAATCAACTCTGTTGAACTGTACTTTCCCAAGTGATTAGTACAGTACTCTGCACACAGTAAGCATTCAACAAATATGACTGATTGACTGACTGATTGATTGACTGATACTCTGAGTTTCCTAGGAAGAACACTGGTTGATAGCATTGTAATTGTTCATACGAGCACAGCAGCCATCTTTCATGTCAAAATAATACAGATTGAAGTGGATTTCTATCAATCAATCCATTAATGGTATTTATTGAAAACTTACTGTAGGCAAAGCACTTTACTAAGAACTTTATTATTATTATCAAGTGCTGTTGAATAGTTTCTGATTCATAGAGATTCTATGGATATATTTTCTCCAGAACATCCTGTCATCTTCCATAATCCATAACCTTGTTAACGGTTCTTCCTTTTTCATTGTTATGGTTTCTATACATCTAGCTATTGGTCTGTCTCTTCCATGTTCTCCATGGACTTTTCCTAGCATTAGTGTGTTCTCCAGAGAATTACTCCCCCTGATTATGTGTTCAAAATATGCTAATCTAAGTCAAGTTATTTGGCCTTCTAAAAACCACTTTGGTGTAATTTGCTCCAAAATCCATTTTTGTTTTTCAGGCAGTCCATGGTATTCCCAAAAACCTTCTCCAACACCACTTTTCAAAATAATGAATACCCTTTCTAACCTGTGTTTTCACTGTCCAACTTTTGGATCCATACATTGTCACTTTGGGGGAATATAATACAATAGAGTTGTTAGACACAGTCCTTGTCGTCAAGAGCCTAACAGCTTAGTGGGATTATGAGAAGCAGCGTGGCATAATGGAAAGAGCACAGGCTTGGGAGTCAGAGGTCATGGGTTCTAATCACAGCTCTGCCGCTTGTCAGCAGCATGATCTTGGGCAAGTCACTTCACTTCTCTGGGCCTCAGTTACCTCATCTGTAAAATGGGGATGAAGACTGTGAGCCCTAAGTGGAACAACCTGATTAACTCATATCTACCCCAGAGCTTAGAACAGTGCTTGGCACAAAGTAAGCACTTAACAAACACCAACATAATTATTATTATGAGTGAGAACTTTTTTTCCACAATAATTATAATCAGTAATTATGGCATTTATTAAGCTCTTACTGTGTGTGAAGTACCATACTAAACTCTGGGATAGATACAAGTTAATCAGGTTGGACACAGTCCCTGTCCCACAATGGGCTCACAGCCTAAATATGAGGTAGATCAGGTATTGAATCCCTATTTTGCAGATGAGGAAACAGAAGCTAAGAAAAGTTAAGTGACTTGCCCAAGTTCACACACCTGGCAAGTGGTGGAGCCATGATTACGACCCAGGTCCTCTAAGTCACTCATTCAATCGATAACATTTATTCAGTTTTTACTGTGTGCACAGTACTATACTAAGCAGTTGGCAGAAATCAGTACCAACAGAGTTGATCTAGACATTCTTTTTCAATTATATTCTCAGGGCTGTGCTCTTTCCACTGCTCCACAACTCTGGTGGTTAAACATATGCAGCATGGCCCCACATCTTCACATTCTCAAACTGTAACTATCTGCATCCTTTTCTTAAAATGGCATTTGGTACACTTCACTCCTAGCCGCTCCCCATTTCTTTTCTGATAAAGTAAACTGCCCAAGTCATTGACTTTCAAGGATTTCTTCCAGGAGTCTTCCTCTGGCCTATCTGTTATTAACTCCTGCTACATCTCAACTGAGACTCTCTTGACTTCTCGAGTTAGCTTCTTAACTCCATCTTTGATACAAAGAATCTATTTACTTATTCTTTTATTTATTGCATTGGGTATTTTATGATAACTTGTTTCTCTCATTCATTTATAAACTATTTAAGAACAAGGACTATATTTTATGCTATCATTATGCGTTACTAAAAACCTAAAGCAGTGTTTTTTACATACAGTGTAGAAGTTGCTGTTGTTGGTAACAGTGATGATGATGATGATCAAATCATATACACATTAGCACAACGAAATTTTAAAAAAGAAATAATTCATTTGGAGATATAAATGCTTATTGGAAGAATGATTTGTTAATCAGGCAATGCTTCCTGGAGAAACTGAGATCTTTAGTAGAGCACTGATCCTGGAGAAAGTGAGATTTTAGTAGAGTATTGAAGAATCAATCAATCACATTTATTGAGTGCTCACTAGTTGCAGAGCCATGTTTTAAGTGCTTGAGAGTGTAGAATATGACAGAATTAGCAGACATGTTCCCTGCCCATAAAGATCTTACATGGAAAGTGGCTGTACATTGGCATATATCACTGTTAATATTATGTTCTAGATAGGTGATTCCTAAATCCGTGTCTCCAGCACCAGCTTCTCACCTTATCTATGAGTCTTCATTTTCTCTTGCTACCTGCACTTGACCACTAAGAATTTCAATCAGGGACTCCTTACCATCAAATTTATAGGACTCAGTCAGCTTTCCACCTCCTTCCTCGCCTTGCTGATTTCCTACCACAGCCAAGCCCACTCCTCTAGTACTAGCTTGCTTAAATGTGCTTCAATCTCATCTACCTCACCACAACTACTTTCCCACTTTCTTCCTCTCTCCTGTAACTCCCTTCCCCTCCATTTACAACAGGCCACCATTGTCTCCACCTTCAAAACACTATTAAACATCATATCTCCTCCAAGAGGCCTGCCTTTATTAAGCCCTCTTTGCTCCTACTCCCTTTCCCATCTGTGCCCTTTAAGCATTTCAAGTTCATTCCACCTCAGCCATACAACACTTATGTATATATCTGTAATTTATTTATTTATATTAATATCTATCTCCCCCCATTAGAATGTAAATTCCTTAAGGGCAGGGAAACTTGTCTATCAACTCTAGTATATTGTACTCTCCTAAGCACTTAAAATAGTGCTCTGCATACAATAAGCACTCAATAAATACCATTGGCTGATTGATTGATGTCTCTGACACCTCAAATTCAACATGTCCAAAACTGAGTTTCTCATAGTACCTCCTAAACTCACTCCTCCTCCTCCTTAACAGAAGCTCATGACCTTAACAATCATAGAAATATGTCCTTTTTGTGATATTTGTTAAGCACTTACTATGTACCAGGCACTGTATTGAACACTGGGAAAGATCCAAGCTTATCAGGTTAGATACAGTCCTTGTCCACATGGGGCTCCCAGTTTAAATCCCCATTTAACAGATGAGGTAACTGAGCCCCAGAAAAGTGAAAGGATTTGCCCCAGGTCACCCAGCAGACAAGCGTTGGAGCCGATATTAGAACCCAGGTCTTTCTGACTCCCAGGCCCGTGCTCTATCCTCTAAGCCATGCTGCTTTTTCCCTTCCTTTTCACCCAAACAGCTCTCAGCCTGGCCTAAGCACTTGTTATATCCTGCTTAGACTCTAGTTTGGTCCTCCTTGTTGGTTTTGCTCGCTTCAGTCTCTGTCCCCATCAGTTCATACTTCACACTGCTGCATGGCTCACCTTCCTGTAGCATTGCGTTGAACAGATTTCTCTGCTCCTTAAAAACCTCCAGTGACTATCCTTCCACATCTCCTTTCGCATCAAGCAGAAACTTCTTACAGGGTTCGCCACCAAATCTCTCTATCGTATTTAGGGGCTCTTCAGTCAGTAAGTGAATAGTATTTACTGAGCACTTACTATGAGCAGAGCACTGTACTAAGCACTTGAGAGTCTACAATATAACTATAATAATAATTATGGTATTTGTGAAGTACTTTGTGTGAAACACTGTTCTAAGTGCTGTAATCAGGTTGTCCTGTGTGGGGGCTCACAGTCTTCATCCCCATTTTACAGATGAGGTAACTGAGGCACAGAGATATTAAGTGGCTTGCCCAAGGTCACACAGCAGACAAGTGGCGGAACTGGGATTAGAACCCACAACCTCTGACTCCCTAGCCCCTGCTCTTTCCACTAAGCCACTCTGCTTCTCTATGAAGACACATTCCCTGCCCACAACAAGCTTATAGTCTAAACTCCACAACTGGCACTCTTTGCTCCTCCCAAGCCCTTCCCCTACCAGTACCTCCTCACTCTGTTCTCCCAGCCTGGAATGACAAGCCCTCTGCCAACCCACAGCTTTCCCCTTCTTCTCTCCCAGGGCCTTCATAAAATTCTTATAAAGTCCAGGGAATTTTTCTCCTATTAATTTACAACACCCCATTCACATCACTTAAAAACATATCTATAGAATTTTTGTAGTTGGTTCTTATCCTTGGTAGATTCATTCATTCATTCATTCATTCATTCATTCATTCATTCATTCATTCAATCACATTTATTAAGTGCTTACTGTGTGCACAGCACCTTACTAAGCACTTGGGAAAGTACAATATAACAAATAAAGAGTGGTAATCCCTGCCTACAAGGAGCTCACAGTCTAGAAAGAGGGAGACAGACATCAATACAAATAGACATAAATACAAATAAATAAAATTACAGATACACTCATAAGTGCTGAAAGGCTGGGAGGGGAGGAAGAGCAAAGGGGACAAGTCAGGATAATAATAATAATGTTGGTATTTGTTAAGCGCTTACTATGTGCCGAGCACTGTTCTAAGCGCTGGGGTAGACACAGGGGAATCAGGATGTCCCACGTGGGGCTCACAGTTTTCATCCCCATTTTACAGATGAGGGAACTGAGGCCCAGAGAAGTGAAGTGACTTGCCCACAGTCACACAGCTGACAAGTGGCAGAGCTGGGATTCGAACTCATGAGCCCTGACTCCAAAGCCCGTGCTCTTTCCACTGAGCCACGGGACACAGAAGGGAGTGATAGATAAGGAAAAGTGGGGCTCAGTCTGGGAAGGCCTCTTGGAGGAGATGTGCCTTCAGTAAGACTTTGAAGAGGGGGAAAGTAATCGTCTGGCGGATTTGAGAAGGGAGGGCGTTCCAGGCCCGAGGCAGGACTTGGGCTAGGGGTAGGCGGCGAGACAGGTGAGATCAAGGCCCAGTGAGACAAATAGCACAAGAGATGTAAACATATGTGTGTGTACTTGTGTGTGTGTGTGTGTGTGTGCATGTTTGTGTGTACATATATATAAACATGTGATATGATATAATAAATATTATTGACATATGTATGTAAATATATGTACACATATATATGCATACATATTCATTTTAATATGCATATTCAGCTGGATATTCATACTCAATTATTTCTTTGGCTATTTCTTCCTGAACTATTTATACTACTTCCAGCTATATCCTCACTTTTCTCATACTCTGACTAGTTATAAATAATTTTTGTCCTGCTCTCTTCCTTTTACAATTAAGTTCCTTGTGGTAGGCTTCTCTTACAGTCCAGTCTCCCAAGGGCTTAGTACAGAGCTTAACACTAAGTAAACACTCAATGAATTCTACTGATTGATTGATGTTCTGTTACTGCCAGTCTAAAACAATAAGACCTGGAATTTATGTGATGCTTTATTGTCCAAAGCACATCCATAGCCATAACCTCATTTGTTTTCATAGTGTCCCTGGTGGTTATAGAGGGCCAGTATCAATATTGTCTTTTTATTGATGAGGACACTGACACACAAGGAGGGTAAGTGACTTACCCAAGGTCACATATCAGATCAGTGGCAGAACCAATTTTTAAAAATCTCTGACCATCAAATTCTCCTACCATGCTTCAGGCAGATGTGTTGGGCATTGATGCACTGACGAACCATCTCTCTAAATATGCTTTACTTTGCTTCTCATGCCTCAGCAGCAGTGCTAGGAACAGTGGGGAAATAAAGAGAAAGCAGTTTGCTTTCTCATTAGCATAGGATCTGTCTCCTGGCATTAGGGTATTAACATTATATTTTCCTTCCACTACTTCATGCCCTGTTTGACGTGTTGATCCAAGATTGCTTTCTAAATGGAAACTCCCATTCTACCACAAAGTGGTTCACTGTGTGTGACCTTGGAAGACCTGAACTCTCAAAATTTGAGCAAAATTAGCAGTTAATTCCATGGCACCATTAGTGTAAATACATTTGAAATGAGGCTTAAGGGTGAGATCTGAAAATAAGGCAGATTTCAAGACTATCATTATATAGACATGCCCCACTTCAGTTTGGAAATGTTTTTGCATTTATACAAATGTTGACATCTCGTAGGGTTAATCTTGAAAAGAGCTTCAGGGATCCTCAGAAGTTTGACTAGAGTCAATTGGCAAACCCATCTCATTCTGAACTTTTGCCTAATTATAGACTTAAAGAGGAACTAGGTGTGGTATGGAAACCACCCATGCCAGTGACAAAAAATGTCTACGTCAACTTTCTTTATTTGTTTTGATGTCTCTCACCCCTTTTCTAGACTGTAAGCTCGTTGTGGGCAGGGAATGTCACTGGTTATAGTTGTACTGTACTGAGTACAGTGCTCTGCAAACAGTAAGTGCTCAATAAATATGACTGAATTTATATATAGGTTTTATTTTCAACTGAAACTATCCAGTTCATATTTCCATTTAGCCAAGGTACTCTCCAAAGCAGGCTTGACCGTCAGTTTTCTATAACATTCTGGTAGGGTTGGACAGGGGAGATTCGCTATTACTCTGTAGGAACTGAGATATCAGTCCATCTGCAGACCCATCTTGGGGAGCTTAAGTGTCTCTGTTTTGTCCTAGAAGAAAGATAGCTTTTCAGGTTTTTGCACTGCCACTTTCCTACCTTCTTAACCCACTGTCAGCCACCTTGGTCTCAGAATATCCCCTTTCACCCAGGCAGGCAAAAGTTGAGATCTGTATGTACTGCATCCAAGGTCCACCAAGAGACTTAGTCCAGAAAGTAATCAATCAATCAAATAATGGAATTTTTTAAGTATTTACTGTATGAAGAATACTGAAAAGGGCTTGGGAGAGTATGATGCAGTAATATTGTGACAATGATAATGATAATAATAATAATAATAATATTTGTTAATTGCTTACAAGATGCCAAGCACTGAATCATGCACAGGAGTAGATATGAAGTACAGAATAGAGGTATGCCTCATAGAACTACTGCTTAGGAAACGGCACCAGTCTAACTGCAAAACTGCAATTGAGCTTCACACTTGGAATCAAGGTATACTGAGAAATCAGTGAAACAGTGGTGATTTCAAAGGCAAACCTCAGTAGACTTAGGGAAATAGGAAGAACTATCTGATGGGAAAGAGGACTAAGTAACCAGGACTCCAGCAGAGGTGTTCTACAAAGAATTCACAGCAGATATAGAGGAAAAAAATTGTCTTTGACTGAAAGGACAAACTGGTGATGGATTGACCACTTTTCTTACTAGAGAGACCTTCCTTCGATGATTACAGTGAATAATAGAAGCCCGGGTCAGGTTTTTAGTGCCATATTTTCTGCCTTCTTTTCAAGTATAAGTATGTATTACAGTCACATAGAGCTCTGCATTTTTTAATAGTCTTGGTTAAGTGCTTACTATGTGTCTAGCACTGTTCTAAGCTCTGCTTGGGTCATTTTTGAAGGATAAAGGTCTTCAAGTGCATAACTAAGTGTGCACATAGAAAAGGCAGATAAAGAAATGGAGACACAGTGTTTTCTCTAACACAATTTAAACTGACTGCACTACTATTCCAGAATCAATTTCAAATTCAAAATGGATGCTAATGTGTTTTCATAACTTAGTAAATCTACACAACAGCAGAGTAGGAAAGCAAAGAAATCAGTGTGAATTCTTGTCTTGTCTTATGCTGTCGAGTCATCTCCAACCCATAGTGACTCCATGGACGTATCTCTCCCAGAATTCCCCACCTCCACCTGCAATCATTCTGGTAGTGGATCCGTAGAGTTTTCTTGGTAAAAATACTGAAGTGGTTTACCATAGCCTTCTTCCACACATAAACTTGAGTCTCCTCCCTTGACTCTCTCCTATGATGCTGCTGCCCAGCACAGTGGAGTTTTGACTTGTAGCAGATTGCCTTCCACTCACTAGCAACTGCCCAAACTAGGAATAGAATGGGTCTCACTAGCAAGTGCCCAAACTAGGAATAGAATGGGTCTGCCTCTGCTTGACTCTCCCTCCTGTAGCCAAGACTGGTAGAGTACTGGAAACTCTCCAGGTGCGATCCTGAGAGGGGAGATGTGAATTCTGCCTGCTTCCAAAATAGCGCAAATGTTTCCATCCTCACGTTCAAGCTAACAAAAGGAGATTGATAAATATGTCAGGTTCTTCCCACTGTGTCTAGTTCAGTTGAGTTTCCAGTGATGACTTCATGATGACAAAGCAATGGTCTGTGGTAGATAATCCTAATCTGAGTTTCCTGATTGGTTGAAAATCTAAATGAGTGACTATTGATATCCAGGAGTGCTGTCAGTTCTGCTTTCCCAGTCACTGGTCTGCCTGGATCCTGGGAATGGGTCTGAAGCCTGTTAGGTAAGCAGTTGGATTAGGAGTCAGGAATAGGGAGATTGAATGGGTGGAGAAGGATGATTGTCAACCATAGGCCTGATGTCAAGTTTCCAATTACTGGTTTGAATGAAGGAAAAATGACCTGAGCTTCCTCGTTTGTTACAACTGCACAACCCATCGACTCCAGTGGTAATTGTGGTAGTAGCAGAAGTAACAGTATAGTATTTATTAAGCACTTAATATGTACAGAGCACTAGACTAAGTCCTGGGAAATAATATGCAGGTAGGAATTAGACATGTTCCCCATCCCTTGAAGGGCTCACCATCTAAAAATAAAAATGGGGAACTGTGTCTGCTAATAGTTACATTAGGAGAGATGAAACAAACACTGAGACACCATGAAGACAAAAAGGAGGATCAGGAAAGTACTGTGGCTAAAGGAGCAGAATTGCATGCTCCTTGTGGCTCAGCACCCACCATAACAACTGCAGCCAAAGTGACCTTACAGCAGCAGCTGTCATTGTCTTCCTGAAGGTGCCAGGCTGCAGCTACTTTCCTCTGTCCCACCGGGTTGGTGCAGGGCAGGGCAGGATGGAGGCTTCTTGGTGACACAGAGGAGAACCAGGAGGCGGTCAGGTAGAGAAAGATTCCAAGAGCCCTGGGATCCCTCATGTGGGGGCTGAAGGTCCCCTGGAGTAGTCATAAAACCATCTGGTGGTGATGGTCGGAACACAATCAGTTGTGGTATAAGTCCAATTGGATGGCCCAGGGTGCAAAGGGCATGCTGGGAGCAGAGTCCTGGGAGCTATGATGTGGGGACAGAAGGCTTTATGAGGACCTGTAAGGTTAGTTAGATGTTGACACTGGGCGTTTCTGCACATTGGGCTAAAACAAGGCTTTCTACTTAAAAATCCACTCAGCCAAAGCTAATGTAGTCTCGACATACAGAACGTGAGGTGGATTCCCTCCTTCCTGGCCTAGCTATATCTAAGCTTAACCCTAATTTAGACATACATCTGTCTGGAGGCAGGAAAAACAGTTTAACATTGTTGTAAGGTCCCTCCCTTCTCTAAGAATCTGAAAAAAAAGAATCTTTCCAAATCAAATATATGCTGTAACATAGGTTTTACCACCTGGCAATATATGGAGACACTTCATATTTCAGTGTGTGGAGAGTGTGAATTGTTCCTTGTTGAGCTATTTCTTTGGATGTTTCATTTGTATTTCTTCCAGGTTTCAAAGGATATATTCAAAATGTGCTCTGACCGGAGAAACAGGGCCAGAGAAACATTGAGCGAAGAAGCCTAAATATGTAGCAACTTGCACTCACCTCATACTGACAGTACAGAGTCCCACAAATAAACCAGGTCTCTATGTGTCTTCATGTACCCCCTGTATGAAAGTGTATGAATATATTTATCACATCATTCAGGGCTGTGATTCCCAATATGTAGTCTCTATCAGAAAATACCCTAGGGAATAGCAATTTATACTTTATCATATGAGACATTTTATATGGACTGTAGACTTAATATGCTTGGGAAGAAACATGAATCATCCTTTACCCTACAGAAGACTTGAGTTATCTGAGAGAAAACTGAATGGAGGCTAAGATAGCCTGAATAAACTACTAAATTCCTGGGAACAATTTCTGATCTTGATGACCAAATAGATATTCCCTCTCTACTTAACTCAACTCACTCACCCCACTAACCCTTCGTCGCTCTCGTATCACTCAGTGCCCTGGATCACCTGTACTGTGATACTCCTTTGCTCTTATGATCGAGCCACTGAACTGTACACTGCTGGTGGAAATCTAAACATCAGGCCACACTTGCCCACTTCAAGTTGGTCCTTTTTGCTTAACTCTGCCCTCTCCTGTGACCAGCAAAACTATTCTTCTTCCCTTATGGATATCCATACCCATCACCCTCACCAGTTGTTACAGACATTTAACTCTCTCCTCTGGCCCCCTGCCCCCTCCCCCCAATCCCTTGCCCCTAGTGATCTGGCCATCTACTTTGTTAAGAAAATAATACCATCAGGTGTGAGCTCCCCAAAATCACCCCTCCCCTTCCTCAATCCCCCTCCTCTTGGCTCTCTCTTCAACTTTTCCATACTACCCAAACTTTCCCATAACTGTAGAACACACAACCATCTTTCCCGTCTCACAAGCCCATAACGTTGGTGTCATCCTTGACTCCGCTCTCTCATTCAAACCACTCACCCAATCTGCCACCATATCCTGCTGCTCTCACCTTCACAACATCACCAAGACCTGATCTTTCCTCTCCATCCAAACTACCACATTAGTACAATCATTCATCATATCCTGACTAGATTATTGCATCAGCCTCCTTTGTGAGCACCCAATCTCCTGCCTCTTCCCACTTCAGTCCATACTTCACTCCACTGCCTGGATTATCTTTCTACAGAAACGTTCAGGGCATGCCACTCCCCTCCTCAAAAATCTCCAGTGGTTGCATATCCACTTCCATATCAAACAAAAACTCCTCACTTAGAGCTCTCCATCACCTTGCCCTCTCCTACCTCTCCTCCATCCTCTCCTTCTACATCCCAGCCCGCACACTCCACTCCTCTGGTGCTAACCTTCTCACTGTGCCTCGATCTCGCCTGTTTCACCGAACCCTGGCCCACGTCCTGCCTCTGGCCTGGAAAGCCCTCCCTCTTCAAATCCACCAAACAAATGCTCATCCCCCATTCAAAGCCCTACTGAAGGTGCACCTCCTCCAGGAGGCCTTCCCAGACTAAGCCTCACTTTTCCTCAGCTCCCCCTCCCTTCTGCATCACCTCGACTTGCTCCTTGTGCTCTCCCCCCCCGCCCCACAACACTTATGTATATATGTACATTTCTATAATTCTATTTATTCATACTGATGCCTCTTTACTTGTATTGATGTCTGTCTCCCCTTTTAGAATGTGAGCCCATCATATATTGCTGTACTGTACTTTCCAAGTGATTAGTACAGTCTCTGCATACAGTAAGTGCTCAATAAATATGATTGCATGAATGAATGTATGCATGAATGAATGATCTGAAGACCTTCCTCTTTGGCCAGTTAAGAAAATGCAGTGAGAACCTCCACTATTTGAAGTTAGTCTAGATCTGTGTTAAGGAGGAATTTATTTTGCAGGAGTCCAAGACCTGACCCATGTTGGCTTATAATAGACACAAAAAGGGGTACTAGACAAACCATGTCAGAAGGGTAGCATCCGTGAAGCAGAAAAAGAGCTCGTGGCATTTAAGGCTCAGAAAAAAAATTGCATTTTTCTATTAAAAAGTTCCATTTGAGCATGCTACCTCTCCTTGTTCTACAGGAGATAAATGTGACTAAAGACATGTTAGGTCAGAGGTCAAAAACTGTCCCCAAGTAGGCTACCCTGGATATTTGAAGGCCTTATAGTAACATCATTCGGGACTACTATTAAGGACAGATTGCTTCGTTGGATAGATCTAAGATTTGATGTAGGTATTAAGTATTGGGAATGGTCATCCATTCTTATAGGTAGGAAAGTTGGGAGAATGGACTTGTTCACTTGTTCCTCTTGAGAAGCATATCTTTTTTTTTTTTTTGCACTAGGTTAATGAATCTCTCCTCAGTTATTTCCACACTAAGTCAAGGCAACACATTTTTTTCTGTTTTTAGAGTAGAATACCTTTGAGAGAGGGATGTTCTAGGGGACGCAACCAGGACAGAGTCCTACACAGGTCTGCTTATAAATAGGTGTGACTCTTTTAAATTTTAAAAAAAATGATTAATAAAACTTGCAATGACTCGCTCATTGCTCAGTAAAGACAACCATCTCCCTATTCTTCAATTGATCACTGTGACTTTTCCTTACATTTTCTAATGGTATTTGTTAAGCGCTGAATGTGTGTCAAAAACTGTTCTAGTACTGGGGTAGGTGCAGATTAATTAAGTTCTTGCCCCACATGGGGCTCACAGTGTAAGTAGGAATTCTGCCATAGCATGTTTGACTATGCATTTTACTAATATACTCTAAGGGTACTTACTTCCAATAACACAAGTCTGTTTGGCTCAGGTGCACTGTTATCAGAGAAAAGGGCTTATGCACATGGAGTTGAGGGGTACAGCACTGAAACCCAGTGAATACTACGGTACTGGTTTTCTTTAGCATGAGGTTTTGCAAGAATGTAGCTCTCATAGAAGAACTCAGTATACAGTGGGCATATGGAGGTTCAGGCCTTCTAAAAGATTCGCCTGAAATTGTCCCTCTTGATGGGACACTTCCTAATCAGATCCCTACACTAGGGTCATTCTATTTTCCCTTGAGATAATGCACAGATATATATATCTTTATATACAATTATATATGTATATAATTGGATATTTTTCTTCAGTGAGTTGTATTTGTTGAGCAACCTACTGAATGTAAGGCACTGTACTAAACATTTAGGAGAGAAAAATAAGGGCAATGCATGTGTTCTACAACCTGAAGAATCTCATGATGAAGGAAATGGGCAAAAATGATTTATAAATACTGTACACAAGAGAATATAAATGGATGTGATCCAAGCATATCTGAATGATGTAGGAGAATATGTTATAATATATTCATGCAAATATTCTAATATAAAATTATAAGTAGAGATAAATGTTGAGGTTAGGAAATGCAATTAAATACAAAAGAGTTGTTGGGATGACAAGACCAGGAATTCTTGCACAGCATCTCCTGCATCTGCTCCATTCTTCTCAACCAAGCTGATACCACCCTGGAAGAAACTCTGATCTTGGTACAACTAGACTGTAATGCAGTAACATTATCCTCCTTGTTGGTCTCCCAGCCTCCAGTCTCCAGCCTCTCCTAACTCCAACCTAGACTAATGACTGTTGTATAGATCATCTTCCTGAAGTTTGGTTCAGCTCACAACTCTTATTTCTTCAAAACCTTCCACTGGAATCCTGTGTCTCTGTATCAGAACTCATAGGTCCTCCTCTTTCAAGGTTCTCTACCACCTAATTCTACATTGCCTATCTATTTTCTTCAGCCCTCATTACTTAACTGTCATTGTCTTTGTTCCTCCCAAGCTAATTTTCTGGCCATACCTCACTCTCAACTCACCTCCTTCCCTTTTCTCCTGTCCCTCAGCTTGTAATTCCTTCCTGTTCCACATACGACATCTCTCCCTAAATTCACATTCTTTTGAGCACCCCAGTTGCTGGAAGAAGACTTCTCCAATTCATATCCCTGCACTTTGAGCTTTATCTCCCTTTCAATCAACTCTAGCACTTATGAACTCATTTCCATCCTCTTTAGAACTCATGTTAATATGCTTTTCTTTATTTTGACCACTCTATTTTTATGAATTTTTCCCTCATTATTATGTAAGCTCCTTTTAAGGAAATCCCTCACCATTGACTTTTAAGGCACTCAGTCAGCTCTATCCTCCTATTTAATCTCACTCATCTCCCTCTATTACAGTTCAGTCTCTTAACAACTAACCTATTTACTATGCCTTGATTTCTTCTCTCTTACCATCAACTCTTTCTTTACACCCTCCCTCCTGTCTGGAAGTCCTTCTTTCTTCATATCTGACAAACTGCCAATGTCATCTTCTTCAAAGTCCACCTGAAATCATAGCTCTTCTGAAAAGCCTTGACTAACCATTTCTTCACCCTGTTCACCTTCCCTTTGATCCAGTATCCCTTAAGGACTTTGTTGCTCACCCCACCTTCAGTTAGTCAGTCAATCAATTGTATTTGTTGAGCACTTACTTTGCAGACCACTGTACTAAGAGCTTGGGAGAGTACAACATAACAATTAACTGATACATTCCCTGCCCTTCACCACCATATAGACGGCTGCTTTATGTACTTTATTTCAATGTCTGTCCTCCCCACTAGACTGTGAAGTGCTTCAGGGAAGGAATCATGTCTACCAACTCTATTGTATAGTACTCTCCAATGGGCTTGGTACAGTGCTCTGCCCACAGAAGAAGATCAATAAATACCACTGATGGATTGATTGAGGCTATCCTTCCCAAGCATCTTGTACAGAGAGGAGCACCAAGTGGGCAATCAATAAATACAATTATTACTACTGTGACCAGGGAAGGCTTCCTGAAAGAAATGGAATTCAATTAAGTTGAAAGCTGCAGTATTTTATGGAAATATTCACATAGGCCATGGAAACTGAAGTTTGTCAACTGATAATCCATGAAGAGGCTATGCATGAACTGTAAACCGATGTGAATTCTTGGGATAGAAATACTGTAAATAAGAGTAGAGGCCCGTGAGTCACAGAATATGAAGCGTGCCCACAGTCATCATTCTAATCCAATCCTAAAGTAAAAAGGCCTCCGATTCCTGAACATTTTGAGTTCCTGGGAGAAAGTACTATGTAACAATTCAGAATTTTTTTATTTATTATTTATGAATTATTCGTTGTTATTATTATTATTATCTCTTACAATTCCAGTCATGTACCTCACTTGGTCCCTCTTTCTAGCTAACCTCATATTAAACTCAGCTGACAAAACTCCAGCGAGTATCCCAAAGGGATTAATTCTGTCTTGAGCAATAGGGAATTAATAGATGTTTTCCACCTCTTACTTCAACGATTCCATGTTACACAAATTTGCTGGGAGCGTTCAAACTAAAAGTCTTCATGACAAAGGAGAATTTAGAAATGATACCATAATATGAAAGGAAACTCCCACTTGAATAATCTTCAAAGTCCACTGCTTTGCCTGCCTGTCTCCCACCTGTCCCTGCTCTTTACAGATGAATGATGCAAATTCATCATGGGTTTCACGTCCGAAGTTCATTTAGGAGCCTCACTTCCCATAAGAACCAAAAGGCTATTGAAAGATTGTCTGGACTCAAGCTTGACCTTGTTAGGATGGGGTCCTGTGTTTACTCCAACTCTATAGACCCTTAGTGCATGAAAGACCTACAAGGACTATACATTTCTCCACTTGCTCAGAACATAACTTGTCTCTGACTCTAAAAGATGCCCCAACATTTACTTTGGGAGGAAAAAAGTAGAACACTACTTTTCTCTCATTTCCCACATTTCTGCAGCAGCTCCCACATTCCCACAGCAGGTCAAAGTTATGAAAAGGACATTTTGGAGAGTCAGAGATGAGTAGAGGTGTGACTGCAAAAACAGAAGAGAAGATTGGCATCTCGAGGGTTAATACGGAAAGACGACTAGCAAAAAAAAAAAAAAAAATGTGTAGAGTGGGAAATTAGTCAGTAGAGACCTGACAAAGTGCTTCCTACACATGCTGTTCTGTCAGGCTGCACAGCTTCTTCTGCTTCAGAGGTAATTACATAGATTTTCTGTCTTGTACTTACAAAAACACAGCCCAGCACTCCACCACTGCTTGTAGCTCAGTGCTTCAGGGCTCCAGCTGCATGATGCTTGAGAATGTTTACACATTTTCTTTTAAGATTTTAAGCCACAATGAGGCACGGAGCTGCCACTTTATTGAGGTGGGTGGGGGGCACAGGTGGGAGGAAGAGAGGAAGGGAATGGGGAAACGATTCCTTGGAAATCTGACTGAGGATTTCTTGAGAATAGTAGCTTTGGGGAAATGTGAGTAATTACCTTTTCAACCATGAAACTTCGTACAAGTCTGTGCTCAAGTTCTTTCACTATTTTAATGAGCATTCTTTTCTTCATTAAGGGAGATTAGTTGGATTTTCGACTCGCCATTTCCATCTTACTTTCATGGTTAAAAATTGGAAGCCTTATTCAAACGCCTAACAGAAAGGTCTGCCTTGTTCTCTCTTGTCTAACCTATCCTATGTGCTGTGCATATGAAATACTGAGCCAGGGATCTGAAAGGGACACAGATTCAGACCAATTACTTTACATCACTAATGACTTTATGCTATAGCAACCTTAGGAATGGACAGAGTGTCCATTTAGGACAGACCTATTTATTTTCAGGATATATGACTCCTGAAAACTTCCAAGGGAAAACATGGTACTTAGAACCTGTTGACCATGCAGTTGCATTCTGGTTTCTTCATCTTGGGTGGAAGGGACAATTTATTTCATTGAAGTAAATCATAAATGAGAAGCAATATAGCCTAGACCATTGTCATGAGAGTCAGAGGACTTGTAGTCTAATCCTGGCTCCTTTACCTGCTTGCTGTGGGACCTCGTGTAAGTAACTTAAATTTTCTGTGTCTCAGTTTCCTCATATGTAAAATAGGGATTGAATTCTAGTTCTCCCTCCTACACAGACTGTAAGCCCCATGTAAGATAGGGACTGTATCTGACCAGATTAATGTGAATATACCCCAGTATTTAGACCAGTGTTTGTGACATAAAGTAAGCACTTATAAATATTGAAACAAATATATTAAAGAATTCAATACAACTTACTTCACTGAAGTGAATAACAAATGGAGAAGTAACATAGCCTAAAGATAGAGCAGAGAAGCAGCGTGGCTCAGTGGAAAGAGCATGGGCTTTGGAGTCAGAGATCGTGGGTTCGAATCCCAGCTCTGCCACTTGTCAGCTGTGTGACTTTGGGCAAGTCACTTAACTTCTCTGTGCCTCAGTTACCTCATTTGTAAAATGGGGATTAAGACTGTGAGCCCCACGTGGGATAACCTGATTCCCTTGTGTCTACCCCAGTGCTTAGAACAGTGCTCTGCACTTAGTAAGCGCTTAACTAATACCAACATTATTATTATTATTATTATAGAGCACAGAAAGACTTGGGAGTCAGAAAAACCTGGGTTCTAATTCAGCCTCTACCACTTGTCTGCTAAGTGACCTTTGGCAAGACACTTAACTTCTGTATGCCTCAGTTACCCCATCTGTAAAATGGGAATTAAGACTGTGAGCCCCATCAGGGACAAGGACTATATCCAATCTGATTAGCTTCTATCTAGCACTAAGCTTAATACAGTGCCTGGCACATATTAAGCACTTAAATACCCCTGAAAAGAAAAGAAAAAGAATATCCACTGTTTCTGGAGTGAGAAGTTCCCTGAGTTATTTTAGTAGGGGAAGTAGTAGTCATATTGTTGATGTGACAAATAAGTTATTTTTAGCAGGGTGTCTCATGGTGTGAATCCCTTCCGTGGTCTGGGTTTACACAAGCTTAGAATTCATGTCAATTTTCTTGAAAGGTGGGCTACAAAAGAACCATAAACAAGGGTGCATAGTTTACTGAAGGATGGATGTTTGAATGGATGGATGGATGGATGGATGGATGGATGGATGGATGGATGGATGGATGGATGGATGGGTAAATGGGTAGGTAGATGAATTTTGGATGGATTGTGGATAGTTATGGCTGAATGGATGATGGATGGGTGACAAATTGATGATTGATGGTTGGATGGATAGAAAGGTAAACAAAGCTCTCATACTTGAGTGGCTGATTTAATTTGACTTGAGCTCGAGGCTGTGTTGTATTTGAAGTGAGAAAGAGAATTTATGTGTCACAACTATTAACACACCTAGGGACATGCCTACCCAAAGGAGATTCATCTGTCACATGGATGGCATCCTGAAATTCATTCAATCATTCAATTGTATTTTTTCAGAGTTTACTCTGTGCAGAGCACGGTACTAAGCACTTAGGAGAATACAATACAAAAGTAAACAGATACATTTCCTGCCCACAGTGAGCTAGGAAAAGCTCCTATGAGGCCCCATGCATGTCTCTCTTTCTTTTTGGATTTCCACATTTTCCCTTCAATCAATAGAAGGTATTTATTGAGTGCTTACTGGGTAATAAGCCCTTGAGAGAGTACAGTACATTCCTTGCCCACAAGGAGGCTACAATCTAGAGGGGGAGTCAGACAATAATATAAAGTATGGATCTGTATGCAAATGCTTAGAGGTACAGATATAAGTGTATAGGTGAGTCAGAAGGAGAGGGAGGAGGGGAGGAGGGGAGGCTTAAACAAGGAAGGCCTCTGGATGAAATGTGATTTTAATAAAGCTTTGAAGGTGGGAAGAATGGTGATTGATCATTTATGGAGGAGGAGGGAATTCCAGGTCAGAGAAAGGATGTGGGAAAGCAGGCAGCAGTTAGATGAGATTGAGGCACAAGGATCAAGCTAGTGCTAGAGGAAGAAAGTGTGTAGACTGGGTTATCAGTGTAAATCGGTGGCGGGGGGTAGTAGGAGGAGCAAGGTGATTTAAAGAAAATGGTAAGAAGTTTCTGTTTGATGCAGAGAAGGATGGGAAATAGAGTTGTTTCTTGATGAGTGGGGAGTGAGGATTCATAAACTGAATGTTTTTTTAGAAAAATGATTCAGGCAGCAAAGTGAAGTATGGACTGTAATGGGGAGAACCCACAGTCAGGGATGTCAGCAAGCAGACTGATGCTATAGTCAAGCCAGGATATAAGTTCTTGGATCAGCATACTAGCAGTTTGGATGAAGAGGAAAGAGTGGATTTTAGTGATGTTGTGAAGGTAGAATTGGGAGAATTTAGTGACATTGAATGTGTGGCTTGAAAGGAGATGAAATGAGGATAATGCCAAGGTTATTGGCTGGTAAGATAGGAAGGTTTGGGGTGTTGTCTAAAGTCATGGAAAAATCTCAGAGAGGAAGGGTTGGAGTGGGAAGATGAGAAGTTATATTTTGGACATGTTTAGTCTGAGGTATTGGCAGGACATCCAGATAGAGCTGTCCTGAAGGCAGGAGGATATATGAGACTGTAAAGAAAGATAGAGGTTAGGATTGAGAAGTAAACTTGGGAATCATCTGGGTAAATATGATAGTTGAAGCAATGGGAGTGATTGAGTTCTTCAAGTGAGTGGGTTTAGATGAAGAATACAGGGGCATCCAGAACTGAGCCTTGAGAGATCCTCTCTAGTCAGAGGAGGAATTTGCTAAAGAGATTGAGAAGGAGCAGTCAGAGATACTGGAGGGTCAGGAGAGGCCAGTGTCAGCATAGTTAAGGTTGGACAATTCTTCAAGGAGAAGGGGGAGGTCTAGGTTTTGAAAGTAGTTAAGAGGTAAAGGAGGATTAAGATGGAGTAGAAGCTATAGGATTTGTCAAGAATAATGAAGGCATTAATGACCTTAAAGAGGGCAATTTCCATGGAGTGAGGTGGTAAGAAACCAAATTGAAGGGAATCAATCAGAGAATTGGAGGAGAGGAAGTGGAGGCAGCAGGTTTGAACAGTCTGCTCAAGGAGTTTGGCAAGGAGTGGTAGGAAAGCAATGGGGAGGGGGAAGATGGTGAGGTCAAGGCCTTTTTTAAAGACAGATTATGCATCAGCTGTTTGAAAGCAGTGGGGAAGAAGCCATTGGAAAGTGAAAAGGTGAGGAGAAGCACCATGGTCTAGTGGATAGAGCACAGGCCTGAGGGTCAGAAGGACTGGAGTTGTAATCCTGGCTCCACCACCTGTCTTCTGTGTGACCTTGGGCAAGCTACTTCCCTTCTCTGTGCCTGAGTTACCTGATTTGTAATATAGGGATTAAGCCCATGAGGGACAGGGACTGTGCCCAATCTGGTTAGCTTGTATCTACCCCACTGCTTAGCACAGTGCCTGGCACGTAATAAATGCTTACCAAATACCATTCAAAAAAAAAGATGAGACTCATGGAAGGAAGAATGGAGGTGACAAGTATTTTGATACAATATGAAGAGAGGAGTCAGAGGGGTGCAGGTGGATAGGGTAGATTTTTGAGAAGAGATTCATTCATTCATTCAATAGTATTTATTGAGCGCTTACTATGTGCAGAGCACTGTACTAAGCGCTTGGGATGAACAAGTCGGCAACAGATAGAGACAGTCCCTGCTGTTTGACGGGCTTACAGTCTAATCGGGGGAGACGGACAGACAAGAACAATGGCACTAAACAGCGTCAAGGGGAAGAACATCTAGTAAAAACAATGGCAACTAAATAGAATCAAGGCGATGTACAATTCATTAACAAAATAAATAGGGTAACGAAAATATATACAGTTGAGCGGACGAGTACAGTGCTGTGGGGATGGGAAGGGAGAGGTGGAGGAGCAGAGGGAAAAGGGGAAAATGAGGCTTTAGCTGCGGAGAGGTAAAGGGGGGATGGCAGAGGGAGTAGAGGGGGAAGAGGAGCTCAGTCTGGGAACGCCTCTTGGAGGAGGTGATTTTTAAGTAAGGTTTTGAAGAGGGAAAGAGAATCAGTTTGGCGGAGGTGAGGAGGGAGGGCGTTCCAGGACCGCGGGAGGACGTGACCCAGGGGTTGACGGCGGAATAGGCGAGACCGAGGGACGGTGAGGAGGTGGGCGGCAGAGGAGCGGAGCGTGCGGGGTGGGCGGTAGAAAGAGAGAAGGGAGGAGAGGTAGGAAGGGGCAAGGTGATGGAGAGCCTTGAAGCCTAGAGTGAGGAGTTTTTGTTTGGAGCGGAGGTCGATAGGCAACCACTGGAGTTGTTTAAGAAGGGGAGTGACATGCCCAGATCGTTTCTGCAGGAAGATGAGCCGGGCAGCGGAGTGAAGAATAGACCGGAGCGGGGCGAGAGAGGAGGAAGGGAGGTCAGAGAGAAGGCTGACACAGTAGTCTAGCCGGGATATAACGAGAGCCCGTAATAGTAAGGTAGCCGTTTGGGTGGAGAGGAAAGGGCGGATCTTGGCGATATTGTAGAGGTGAAACCGGCAGGTCTTGGTAACGGATAGGATGTGTGGGGTGAACGAGAGGGACGAGTCAAGGATGACACCGAGATTGCGGGCCTGCGGGACGGGAAGGATGGTCGTGCCATTCACGGTGATAGAGAAGTCTGGGAGCGGACCGGGTTTGGGAGGGAAGATGAGGAGCTCAGTCTTGCTCATGTTGAGTTTTAGGTGGCGGGCCGACATCCAGGTGGAGACGTCCCGGAGGCAGGAGGAGATGCGAGCCTGAAGGGAGGGGGAGAGGACAGGGGCGGAGATGTAGATCTGCGTGTCATCTGCGTAGAGATGGTAGTCAAAGCTGTGAGAGCGGATGAGTTCACCGAGGGAGTGAGTGTAAATGGAGAACAGAAGAGGGCCAAGAACTGACCCTTGAGGAACTCCAACAGTTAAAGGATGGGAGGGGGAGGAGGCTCCAGCGTAGGAGACCGAGAATGATCGGCCAGAGAGGTAAGAGGAGAACCAGGAGAGGACAGAGTCCGTGAAGCCAAGGTGAGATAAGGTATGGAGGAGGAGGGGATGGTCGACAGTGTCAAAGGCAGCAGAGAGGTCAAGGAGGATCAGAATGGAGTAGGAGCCATTGGATTTGGCAAGAAGGAGGTCATGGGTGACCTTAGAGAGAGCAGTCTCGGTAGAGTGGAGGGGACGGAAGCCAGATTGGAGGGGGTCTAGGAGAGAATGGGAGTTAAGGAATGTTAAGGAATGAGTTAAGTTAATGGGAGTTAAGAGATGAGAAAGTGTCTCTCAAGATATTGCTGGGAAAATTAGGAGAGTCAAAGAGGGTGCAAGAGTAGAGAGGGACTGGAGAGGAGCAGGAGATTTTAGAGAAGCAGCATGGCATATTGGTTAGAGTTTGGGCCTGGGAGTCAGAAGGCCATGGGTTCTAATCTCAGCTCCACCACTTGTCTGCTGTGTGACTTTGGGTAAGTCACTTCACTTCTCTGGGTGTCAGTTACCTCATCTGTAAAATGGGTATTGAGACTGTGAGCCTCACATGGCACTTAGCACAGTGCCTGGCAAGTAGTAAGCATTTAACAAATACCGTAACCGTCATTATTTATTATTAAGGAAATCATGACTGATGGTTTCAATTTTATCTGTGGAGCATGTGGCCAGGTCATTAGGCAAAATAAATGGGGTGGGGCCGGAAGGGAAGGACAGGAAGTTTGAAGAGGAAGTTAAACCTCTGGAACAGCTGGCACAGGCAATGGATATGAGTGTCAGTAGGTATCCTTTGGGTTACTTGGAGGCAATTTTGCAAAGTGGCCTAGTGGAAAATACACACACCTGGGAATCACAGGACCTGGGTTCTTTTCGTGGCACTGCCACTCATCTGCTGTGTGACCTCAGATCCAGAGACATTCAGTGACTTCTCCAGGATCATACAGCAAGGTCAATGCCAGAGCTGGGACTAGAGCCGAGATGTCCTGACTCCCAGTTCCACTGTCTGGCCACTGGACTATTCTGCCTCCAGGAACCCAAGTCAGGCAACTAGAGTCCAGCTCCTATTGCACTAGAAGGTGAAGCTTACCACACAGAATCTTAACAGTGTGAAAGCCCTGATGTCTCTCCATCAGAGAAAGTTCTGATTTTATCTCTCAAAAAGATTAAGGCCCATTGAGCTTTTCTATTTCTTCTGCTTAGTTTCATGGTCACTATGCTATCTGTAATGTTACTTTTTCGGAACTCTGATGTAAAATGGCAGAAGACCCAAAACTGTTTAAATTTCCCTTCCATCTGAAATATTCCTCAGAGTGGGTGGGCAGAATCAATATTTGAAAATGACAAGGAGCAAAATTGGAAGGGGAGATGATTTATTTGCAAACTTGCAACAAAGTCTCTTCAATAAAGGAGAGTTTAAAAAAAATTAAACCTTGTTCTGACAGCTCTCATTTAATAGACCCGTTCTTATTGGGGTAGATAGAACAGTCATGTTTTAAGACAAAAGAAATTTGACACAATATATATTAGAAAAGATTTATTTTCTTCTGAAAAATAGAAGCCTCTTTATATTCAAGCTCTATGTCCTATTATTTCCATTTGTTACTGAAAAATGGAAAAAGATAACTCATATCTAAAGAAACATTGATTCCAGTGTATTTTCAATTCAAATAAACAGTCTTCACTCAACAATGAAATCCATGTAAGAAATAGACATGGCATTTTTTCTTTCCCCCTTTTATTTATGTATCCACAATCAGACAAGCCATAATACTATCTAAACAACTGTACACATTAACAAACAAACATAGATCAATAGCTATAATTTGACACACATGCACCATTCTCTACAAAAACATCAATAGTATGAAAGCTTAGTGGGCATAGTCTGAAAAAAATAGGCTCCACAGGCAGTGTTGGCAGGAGATTAAATAACCAGATGTCATAAAAAAAATTCAGTGCAACTCAGTGCATATTAGAAATGTGCAGGTATTCTGTTGAGCTAAACTGTTCAGGATTAATAATAAGAAAATTATCTTCTACTTGCAGTCATTCAATTACTTTGTGTGCAAATATTTTGGATTGGATGTCTGCTATTCAAATATATTACTATCTGCCTAAGGAGTGCTGATGATAGGTTAAAAAAACAGCGTATGAATTGCACAATGCAGTCAAATCTGAAAACAATATCTTAAGTTGCCATATACTCTTTCATAAGCTAAACTACAGATGACTCATGTCATTCAAATCTATAGCCCTGGGACGGAACAATGAAATGGGAATATATAAAGTAGTTATGTGCCTGGGCAAGGAGAGAAGTAAAGTTTATGTTGAGCATTTGATTGAAAATAAATGAAATTCAGCTGTGTCAATGCACCTTACACACGCCTCCCTTGTCTCTAGGCCGACCACACACCTAAAAGCAAATAAACAATTTGCCATTTTATTAGAGAAAGAAATGACCACCAATATGGCTCTGAGGCAGAGCCAGTGGTCGTTCTGGATTTTTATCATTATTGCAAAGGTTATTGCATAAAATAATTCCGTGTAATTGCAGAGCAAAACCATTTTGTCTACAAAAATGAGCATTCCAAATGTCCATTCAAGTATGCATCAGCTATGAAGGGTGCTGTTTAATAGTGTAACTTCTGTTGCTCTTAACACTTCAAATGTGAAAATTGTAAAAATGTGCATTGTTTGGAAATCTGTTTATTGCTATCGATGCAGCTAAAACAAATGCAAACTGTGCCGGTTTTTTGGCGCTTGAAAATCTGCATGGCTGATGATTACCTTGTGAATTTAGGCAATGTAGATAGTCAATCTGAAAATTAGGGTCCCAGACCAGAAGTCATGATACAGTGAAATATCTGGAAAGTAAATTATTAATTGACAGAGAAAGCTGGATGATAATTCTCTCTGTATAAGGCTTGATTTCTCCCTATGTGCCTATTCAAAATACCAATCTATGTGTAGACTGTCTAAAGCTTTATGCTGCTGAAACACCATATCATACTGTGTGCTGGTCAAGCTTCTTCTTCCCTGCCCTAATGCAATAGTGGATGTTGATAGCAGTGTGGCCTAGTGGATGGTGGATTATGTCAGAAGTCATAAGGACCTGAGTTCTAATCCCAGCCAGCTCCACAACATGTCTCCTGCTTGACCTTGAGCAAGTTACTTAACTTCTCTGAGCCTCAGTTACCTCATCTGTGAAATGGGGATTGAGCAAGAGCCCCTTAAGGGACAGGGACTCTGTCCAACCTGATAAACTGGTATTTACCCCAGTGCTTAGAACAGTGCTTGGCACACAGTAAGCACCGCAATACCATAATTATTTTTATTAATAGTCATTCACTCTCAGAAACTGGTGGCTGGAAAATCCATGGAATCATCCAAACTATTAGCAAATCAAACACAGTATCTGAATCATTTGAATTGTCTCCTATACTGGCAACTTGTTCTCCCTCTGTTTCACTTTGACCCAAAATCCAGGGCTGAATACAGACAGTGTTGGTATTTGTCAGAAGCCAAAAGGCAGTTTCACACGCTTGGGCTACCCATTGAAGAGGAGGCTTCATCCCTCACTTGAGTCATCACATTACCCTATACATCCACATCATTCTATATGGCAGCACATTACACCAAACACACGACATCGTAAAAGATGTAACCATTGGATACTGCTCTCTCTAGACTATAAAATTGCTAAGGGCAGGGCATGTGTCTGCTAATTCTGTTGTACGCTTCCAAGTGCTTAATACAGTGTTACACACATAGTAAGTGCTCAATAAAAACAACTGAAGACCTGCCTCTACACGGAATTAAACTCCCTTGCCTCTCTCTCTCCCTCAGAAAATTTTTCATTACCATATCCTTGGGGTGATTTCACCACTCTTGCCTCATGCTGCAAGCACCGCTGGTGTAAATCCAGGCACCGGGCCACATTCAGGTACTTAAAATTCCTGCTTACTTGCTTTAACTCTGATCTCACTGCAGAGTAACATTAATGTTCTCCCTCATCAAATCCCATGACTATTGCCCCCAACGATGATCCCTCAACTTTAACTTTCTCCTGAAAACCTTGGTGGCCCCACTTCCAGCTCTCAACCCGGTGACCTAGCCAACTACTTTCTTGATAAATTCAAAACCATAAGACATGGTTTCCTCTTAACCTCCTCAACCTCCTCCCATCTCCACACCCACTCCCATCTTTTTCACGAACCTCACAAGAAGAAGAAGGCTGTCTATTTCCAAATCTATCCACCACTCATGTCTCCATCTACAACCCATTTTACCTTCAAGCCCACCTTGTGCTCACTTTTTATGGTATTTGCTAACTATGTGCAAGGCACTCTACTAATCACTGGGATAGATATGAACTAATCAGGTTGGACACAGTATATGACCCACATGCGGCTCACAATCTTACTCTCCATTTCACAGATGAGATAACTGAGGCACAGAAGTTAAGTCACTTGCCCAAGGTCACACAGCAGACAAGTGGCAGAGATGGAAGAACCCAGGTCCTTCTCACTCCCAGACTCATGATCTGTCCACTAGACCCCTCTGCTTGTCACCTTTTGTCCCACTCTAACTGCTCTCTTCAACTGGTCACTCTCTGATGGATCATTTCCTTTGTCTTTATACATTCACATATCTGCTCTTTCTGACAAAACCTCTCTAGTTTACTGTAGAGTGCAGCTATCCACCAATCTCCTTGTTTCTACTTCTGCCGAAATTGCTCTTAACTGGTGTTATACACCTACTTTCTCTACTTCCTCTCCTTCATTTCCCCCCTTACTTGATTCCCTAGAATCCATTTTATTCCTTCCTTGCTCCACTGGAAATATTGTCTCCAAGGACATCAATGACCTACTATTTGACAAATTTAACAGACTCTACTCTATCTCAATTTGCCTGAATTCTCATCTCTCCAGAATAGACTTTCACCTTACTTTCCTATCACAGTTGACAACATTACCCTCTTTGTTTCTAGAGCCCAAAACCTTGCTATTATCCTTTATTCCTCCCTCTCTTTCACATGCCTTATTGAGTTTGCCATATTTATTTGAATTTTCAACTCCACCCCTTCCTCTCTTCTGAAGAACCACATCACTGTCCAGACAATTTACCAATACCTTCTAACTATGGCATCCACCTCCTCACTGGTCTCCTTGCTTGCAGCCTGTCACCTCTGCAGCTAATGCTGCCCGATTCATTTTTCCAAAAAGTTATTCTGTACATGCCTCCAAGACCTCATATGGTTGTCCATTCCTTTCCATTTAAAGTAGTAATTCCTGATATAAATGAATACTATTGATTGACTGAACAGCAGTATTCATTGAGTGCTTACTGTGTGCAGCACAGTTTACTAAGAGCTTTGGGGAGTATATACAATTGAGTTGGTAGACACAATCCCTGCCTTACAGGAGCTTACAATCTAGTGAACTGATTGATTGTGATAATTACAAATTTTGTTTTATGAAAGGGAGAAAATTTGGAATAGGATTCAATTGGAAAGCCATTGCTTTGTAACAATAACAATGATGATGGTATTTGTTAAGCACATACTATGTGCCAAGTACTGTTCGAAGCACTGTGGTTGAGGGGGGATACAAGATAATCAGGTTGTCCCATGTGGGGCTCACAGTCTTAATCCCCATTTATAGATGAGGTAACTGAGGCACAGAGAATTAAGTGACTTCCCCAAAGTCACACACATGACAAGTGGTGGAGGCAGCATTAGAACCCATGACCGCTGACAATAAAAGAGCCCGTGTTCTTTCCACTGAGCCACAGTGCTTCTCTAGAGAAGATTCCTAAATCATATAGCCTGCTACTGTTTTCAAAACACTTCTACTGGGGGCCTTTTCATCAGTGTGTATCCCTTTCACCATTCAAGTCTCCTATAGGATTCATACCCAGAATGCCTATCATGGAGAAATCTCTACCCCAGAGACAGTATCTCTATCCCATATCCCTTGACTGGGCCTTGATGTCTTTAACTTTACATTTTCTTTTTGAGATTTCTTCATTTTCTTCATCATTTTTTTCAGAGTGTATCTCAATCAATTAATCATATTTATTGGGTGCTTATGTGTGCCAAGCACTGTACTAAGTGCTTGGGAGAGTATGATATAATAGAGTTGTTAGACACATTCTCTGCCCACAAGGAGTTTAAAATCTAGAGGGGAATCCTGACATTAATATAAATAAATTATGGATATGTACATAAGTGCTGTGGAGCTGAGGGAAGGGTAAACAATAGAGCAAAACCAAATGCACAGTGACCCAGAAGGTAGTGGGAGAAGAGGAAATGAGGAATGAATCAGAGAAGGCCTCGTGAAGAAGATATGCCTTTAATAAGGCTTGGAAGATGGGAAAGTGATTGTCTATAGGATTTGAAAAGAGAGGGTGTTCCAAGCAAGTGGCAAGATGTGGGTGAGAGGTCAGTGGCACGATAGATGGGAGTAGGTTAGCATTAGAGGAGCAAAGTGTGTGAGCTGGGTTGTAGTGGAACAGCAGCTAGGTGATGTTCTACTCTAGGCTTCAAGGCTCTCCATCACCTTGCTCCTTCCTACCTCTCCTCCCTTCTCTCTTTCTACTGCCCACCCCGCACGCTCCGCTCCTCTGCCGCCCACCTCCTCACCGTCCCTCGGTCTTGCCTATCCCACCATCGACCCCTGGGCCATGTCCTCCCGCGGTCCTGGAATGCCCTCCCTCCTCACCTCCAACAATCTAATTCTCTTCCCCTCTTCAAATCTCTTCTTAAAGCTCACCTCCTCCAAGAGGCCTTCCCAGACTGAGCTCCCCCCTTTTTCCCTCTGCTCCCTCTACACCCGCTTCATCTCTCTGCAGCTAACCCCTCTTCTCCCCCCTTTCCCTCTCCTGTCCCACCCCCTCAGCTCTGTACTCGTCCGATCAACTGTATATATCTTTATCACCCTATTCATTTTGTTTATTTTGTTTAATGAGATGTACATCACCCTGATTCTATTTAGTTGCCATTGTTTTTATGAGATGTTTTTCCCCTTGACTCTATTTATTGCCATTGTTCTTGTCTGCCTGACTCCCTCGATTAGACTGTAAGCCCGTCAAAGGGCAGGGACTGTCTCTATCTGTTGCCCGCTTGTACATTCCAAGCGCTTAGTACAATGCTCTGCACATAGTAAGCGCTCAATAAATACTATTGAATGAATGAATGAATGTAGGTGGAGATAAGGTGATTGAGTGGTATGGAGCTTCAGTTAAGTGTGAAGGTGGATGGGCAAACATTGGACATTCTGGAAGGGTGGGGAAACATGGACTGAATATTTTCACAGGAAACTGATCTGGGCAGCAGAGTGAAGTATGGACTGGAGTGGGGAGAGAGAGGAGGCAGGCAGGTCAGCAAGGAGACTGATACAGTAATAAATGTGGGATAGACCTAAGTGCTTGGATTAAGGTGGCAGCAGTTTGGGTGGAATGGAAAGGGAAGATTTCCAGGAAGTGAAAGTTGTGACCCGAGAGGATTTATTGACAAATTAAATATGTAAGTTGGAGAGAGATGAGAGACAGCACCACCCAAGTTATAGGCTTGTGAGACAGAGAGGTTGGTGGTGCTGTCTACAGTGATGGAAAAGTCAGCAAGAGAACAGGGTTTGGGTGGGAAGATGAGGAGTTCTGTAATAGACATGTTAGGTGGGAAGTGTCATTGACACATTTAAGTAGAGATGTCTTGAAGGCAGGAGGAAATGTGAGACTGCAGAAGGAGAGATCTGTGTTCTTCAAAGAGGAATTAATTCCAGATATAATAATACAGGCTTCAGAAGGTCAAATAATAGCGCAATAAGCTTCAACTGTGGCTTCTGCAACTTAATCAATATCTAATTAAACATTTCTCCTCACACTTGTTATTCATTTATATGTGTTTTACAATTGCAAAGTTCCTCACAGTCATATTTATTGTTTATTGGTTCAGCTAGCCAATGAGATCCCATTAGCTCTATTTGGCAGAGGAGGAATCTACAGCATAGACAGGGTAAGTCATCGCTCCAAGGTTACACAGTCAGTGCCACAGCCAGGACCATAATTCATAGTCTCCACCTCCACCTGAGCACCTTAACATTGACAAACATACACAGTGAAGTTGGTCCTGTTCCAAGATATCCAGTCTTTTTCTTAGCACCAAGCCCAGCCCCTCGAAAAAGATTAATTTCACTTTCAACTAGAAAGATCACCCCCTTGCCTTACACAACCTCTATTCACTCCTGCTGTATTATACTCCCCCTAGTGTTTAGCATGGTGCTCTTTATACAGTAAGTGCTCAATCAGTGCCATTTATTGAGGGATGACATATCTCCAGATTTCATCCAGATTGTGTCATCTGGAACCAGGTCATGGTCTGTTTCTCAGGTGAACTGATCTGGTCCCTCTAGGAGGTAATATCCCAGAACACAATGATAGAAATAGAAATGGCCTATTATCCAGTCACCAAATGGTAGTCTATATGTCCCCCAGGTCCACAGTACCCTGAAAGACTGCGGACACTGATGCTGAAAAATGAGACCAGCAATGGCTATGGGGCAATTATACTTTCCTATTCACAGGCTTGAGAGTGTGGGTAGTATTCTACGCTAACCCCAAGCTGAAAACATATAGTCCAACATAAACAAACAAAACCATCAGGGGGATCATGTTTCAAATGACAGACAAAAGAGCTTCTTAACAAACTTTGTGTCACCCTGCGAGTGAATGACTTCCAGATTGTTTCCTTGAAATTAGTGAATAAACCATATTTTCACTGGGATATTGGGCTATATAGAGACTATATCCAACTTGATTGTCTTATTTTATCCCAGTGCTTAGCATAGTGCTTGCCACATCATTAAGAATTTAACAAATACCACTATTATTATTATCATTGTTATTATCATTCAACTTTCCCATTGGACAATCCCTTGTGGAGATGGACCCTATTTTGTTTCATTACGGATCCCTTCTACAAGGAAAAAGAAGTGTTTCTCAAGTTTTAGGATTGGCTTGCCATTGTCCTTTAGACTCTCACCTTCTTTATTCAACCACACAGTGACACTGCTCCCTCCATTTTCCTTCTCCCTGATGATGAGCTTTTCTTTTACTCATTTTTTGAAACCTTGAGATCCTTCCTCTGAATAACTCATTTACATCTTCATCCTTTTTTTTTCTTTCATGTGCCTCCTTCCTGTCACTAATACCAGGTGTGATTTCATACACCCTTTGTTTCTTCATCTGCGTTTCATCTGAAACATCGACCTTCGGGTGCCTGTGATTCCTTCGGAAATAGCATTGCCCTCAAAGCACTGAATCACTTCCCTGTTACTATAGAACTCATATATCATTGCAAATATTAATGGAGAATGAAACTTCTCAGCTTTGGCCTTAGCTTGCTCGAAGACAAAATAATCTACATATTTCAATTTTCCTTAAATCTCTCAGGTTCACAGTAAACAGGCTTTAGGAAGACCTGCATTCCTTTGGCTGAATTTAGTGAGTTTGCATCTAGTGAAGCAGGGTGGCTCAGTGGAAAGACCTTGGGCTTGGGAGTCAGAGGTCATGGGTTCTAATTCCGCCTCTGCCACTTGTCAGCTGTGTGACTGTGGGCAAGTCACTTAACTTCTCTGTGCCTCAGTTACCTCATCTGTAAAATGGGGATTAATTGTGAGCTTCATGTGGAACAACCTGATTACCCTGTGTCTACCCCAGCACTTATAACAGTGCTCTGCACATAGTAAGTGCTTAACAAATACCAACATTATAATTTATTATTAATGTTATTAAGGTCAGAGAAAACTTAGGCCATCTATTCTGTAGGCTCTAGACAGGCAAGTTAAACTTCTTAGGAGACAACTATTACATCCTGTCCATAAAAATATCAGATGAGATGCTCCCTCTCCCTTCTGTGTTGTCTCTGGATTTAGATGTGTGACCCATGGGCATTTGATATTTGTCTCACCATCAGCCCTACAGAACTTATGGACATATCACTAAATTTTATATATTAAATTATTTATTTATGGTAATGTTTGTCTCCCATTCTAGACTGTAAGCTCACTGTGGGCAGGAAACATGTCTACCAACTCTCTTGTATTGTTCTCTCTGAAGCATTTCAGTGCTTTGCACACAGTAAGCACTCAATAAATACCACTGATTAATTTATTGATTCCTCTTGTAAATGTTCAAGTAATGTATATCCTGACAATGCCAACCAATTCCAAGCTAACAGTTCCTGTACAGGAAACCCACAACCTTAAACTGTTTCTATTATTCACAAGATCATTGTTTGATTGGAGAAGCAGCGTGGCTTAGTGGAAAGAGCACGGGCTTTGGAGTCAGAGGCCATGGGTTCGAATACCAGCTCGGCCACTTGTCAGCTGTGTGACTGTGGGCAAGTCACTTCATTTCTCTGGGCCTCAGTTACCTCATCTGGAAAATGGGGATTAAGACTGTGAGCCCCACGTGGGACAACCTGATTCCCCTGTGTCTACCCCAGCGCTTAGAACAGTGCTCGGCACATAGTAAGCGCTTAACAAATACCAACATTATTATATTGGTCTAGTTGTTTTTCCTCTGGTTCAAAGAATGACTATTGTTTGATGGCATCATCATATGAAGTTTAGGATGGATGTAAGAGAGGGAAATCATCAAATCAGGTTTCCAACCTTCTGTTCCATGATCCCACTCTGCCTTGCATCTGTATGGAAGGAAGGAGAAAAGCTGTGGCAGCAGGCATCCACAAAATTTTGAGCATTGAATAGGTTGGGGCAGATGCAGTGACTGCCGTTGTGATTGTTGGGCTTTGAACCATGATGAGACTGCTCATGGCCACATTGGTTTGTTTTTGCTTTGAGTATATTTGACCTTGCCTATGTTGTCTTTCCTGTGTTTTTATTGTTTCATCGTTTGTTAAGTAACTATCTCCTCTCCTCACTCTGTATGTATTTGGACTGTGAGACTCTTGGGGGCAGGGACTATGTCTAATTCCTATCTGTGTACTCTGTCCTGGCACATAGTTCAGTGCTTTGCACACAGTAAGTGCTTAAAACAATAACAAAAAAATCCCAATATCTATTACTATGACTCGTTTGGGCGGACTATTTGTCTGACCAATAAAGGGTTTGCTGGTAAACTTGTGGTCTTCTGGAAATAAAAATGCTCCAGCTACCAGTCACCCATGACTACCTCTGCTTGTAGGAAAATCCATTTTACACCAAGTAGACGCATACTGATTTTAAGAAGCAAAGAAGCAGCAGTATAACCTAATTTAAAATAGAAAAGACTATAGAGTCAAAGGACCTGTGTGCTAATCCCAACTCTACCACTTGCCTACACAATGATCTTGGATAAGTCACTTGACTACTCTGTGCCTCAGTTTCACCATCTACAAAATGGGTGTTAATTGCATGTTCTCCCTCTTACTTAGATTGAATCCCATAAGGGCCAGGGACTGTGTGTGCCCTGATTTTCTTATATCTACTCCAGCACTTAGTACAGTGCTTGGCAAATTGTAAGAGCTAAACAAATACTCCATTCATTAATGTCAGGTCATCCACTTCACTCCAGATCCTTATCCAAGCCCTAATCTTTAGTGTTCCACATTAAGAAATATGTTAAAGCCTTTTATCATTGGGTTGGATGATGAATGCTGAATTCAGATAATCCATAAAAACAATCATGAACATCTAGTTCTTTCTAGATGGGCCAAGGAAGGAAGGAATGGAATCAAGATTTAAGGAACAAGAGAAGGGGAAAGACCACTGGTATCTTTCCTCTTGTCAATATCATAAGGAACTGACGTACTAATGGGCCACTGGGCTAAGAGAAAAGTTGTGTAAATTAAAGTCAACATTTTTTTATTTACCCCAGTGAGCAGAAAAAGGATCTTAAGGAGTTAACTTTGAAATAGGGAAGGAAAGGGAATGGGAAGTGGGAAATCTTTCAAAGTTTAAAGGGGAAAGGAGCCAAGAAGAAATGCAGACACTGAAAGCGATAGCTACCTGATTGCATTTTAGACCTTTTAAAGGTAAATGCTTTAGAATAAATGTATAAAAAGCAGGTCTTGATATCAAAAGATTTGGCAAGTCGTGCAGAATTCTGAACTTTCCCACAACAGCTGAAATCTCATTATGTGTAACCTTTTAAATGGGAAAAGAGTAACATTTTAAACAATATTCTCATTGAGCACAACATCAACCCGCAGAATACAGACCAATGAGAGCCAAAGTTGATATTGGTTTTACTTTGGATGAGCAGCTTCAGGAGCTCAGCAGCTGGGCTCGTATTTATTCGGAATAAACTGAAGGTCAGTTAGTAGCTTGATTCAGAGGCTGTTTCTACTCATGTGAAGGAGAAAATATTTTGGGGGGACTGGGGATTTCTCAGTTGGTGTGGGACCCAGGAATCAACAGCATACCAGGGATCCATTTGGGGAGTATACCATAAGCAGTAAAAGGAAAATGAATCTTTAGGGCATGATTTTTGACAGTAAAACTTGACTGTAACTTTTGTAGGCAGGGAGCATGTCTACCAACTCTGATGTATTGTGTTCTCTCAAGTCCAGCGTGGCTCAGTGGAAAGAGCGCGGGCTTTGGAGTCAGAGGTTATGAGTTCGAATCCCAACTCTGCCACTTGTCAGCTGTGTGACTATGGGCAAGTCACTTAACTTCTCTGTGCCTCAGTTCCTTCATCTGTAAAATGGGGATGAAGAATGTGAGCCCCACGTGGGACAACCTGATTTCCCTGTGTCTACCCCAGCGCTTAGAACAGTGCTTTGCACATAGTAAGCACTTAACAAATACCAACATTATTATTAAGTGCTAAGTACAATGCAGTGTGCATAGTAAGCACTCAATAAATACCACTGATTGATAGACCAACTCATTCCTGTTGAGGTCTCTACTAGCAATTCTACCTTTTAACAACTAGCTCTGTCTACAGTAGCAAAGCATTCTAATAACTCACCCTCACAAAAAACATTTTGGCCTCAAATACCCAAATATTTCAAGAAAAAGGTTTTTGTATGAAAATATCTGAATAATCTATGACTGTAAACCCATAACTTGACCTTTTAAAAATCTCTGTCCAGGAGGATTTCCTGACAAAGAAGACTCTAACCCAACACATGTTGAAATCCCTGAAAAAGAAAGGAATCAAATTTTATCAGACACTGTAACAATATTCAACTTTCTTACTCATCTTAGTCTACTTTGTATGCAGCGAAACATACGTGTCTCTATCTGTCCCTTGCATTCTTCTCTGCTGTTCAGATTCTTAAAAATTTATCATTACCTGAAGTGTATCCAGCAATCGCATTTCTGAATAGAGACCAGTTTATAATGAAAACCCAATTCCCTAAGATGTTTAGCTAGAATATTCAAACCACCCAAGGCCCAAAAATGATCATTAGCATCACTCTATATTATTACAACTCCTCCTCCATTGCCACCACCACCAGTCTCATTACAATCACATAAGTATTATCATCTTCATCACCATCTTTAGCATCACATCATCATCATCAACATCAAAATAAACTTTTACAGGTCTGTAAAGCACAGAACGCTATTTTGAGGCATTGGGGATATTGCAAAAACGTTCCTCAAACAGATACTTACAACCTTAAAGAGGAAGGCAACTGAGTCACAGAACACTAAGGAAAAAAAAATCAATTTATATGAAAAAACAATATAAAAAAGGGAACAATGATGAGCTCTCTACTTTACCTTCTCACCTGAACTGATCAAAAGATGAAGAGAACCCTGTTAAAGCAAACCAGAACAAGCTTCAAATCAGGAGCTGTGAGTTTTCAAAATGCAAAACAGTTGAGTAAGAAACAATATTCACTGTGCAAACAATCCCTACCTATGGAAATGGAGCTTCAGCTCTCAGAATCAAGTGTGGCAGGAGGAGAGGGTTATTATTTCTAATTTCTAATCTTCCCACTTCTTTAAGGTATTTGTTAAGTGCTTCCTATGTATCAGAGACTGCACTAAGCTCTGGGGTGGACACATGCAAATCAGGTTGGACACAGTAACTGTCCCATATGGGGTTCACAGACTTATGAGAAGCAGCATGGTTCAGTGGAAAGAGCATGGGTTTGGGAGTCAGAGGTCATGGGCTCTAATCCTGACTCTGCCACTTATCAGCTGTGTGACTTTGGGCAAGTCACTTAACTTCTCTGTGCCACAGTTACCTCATCTGGAAAATGGGGATTGAAACTGTGAGCCCTATGTGGGACAACCTGATTACCTTGTATCTACCCAGCGCTTAGAACAGTGCTTGGCACATAGTAAGCACTTAATAAATATTAATTATTATTATTATTAATCCCCATTTTGCAGATTAGGTAACCGAAGAACAGAGAAGTGACTTGCCATGGGTCACACAGCAGACAAGTGGCAGAGTCAGAATTAGAACTCAGGTCCTTCTGACTCCCAGGCCTATGCTCTATCCACTAGGCCATGCTGCTTCTATCATCCTACTGTCACTTTAGTATTTCTGCTCCAACTAAGCACTGGGATACTCACAACACCCTGCAGCACTTACCCACGCATTTTGAGATTTTGTTACTTCTGACAGTTTGAAATTGATTTTGTTGTTTGTCTGCACTGTTAGACTTTAAGCTCCTTGAGAGCAGGGATTATGTACATTGATTCAAGTGTAGCTCCCAAAATGTTTAGGGCAATTGTCTGCACACATTGGACATACAAAACTTGATTGATTGATGATTGATTAGTATCCCTCATCCCCTGTGTGGTCTAGTGGGGAAATAAACTTCCGCTTTATCTCCCTGCATAAGGTCTTGGGATATATCTTCTAAGAACAACAGCTACTTGTTCCTGGATCTATTCCTGGAATTTAACAAAGAGCAGAATAGTTGGTGTCTAAAATGATGCCCAATGGTGCCCAAAATGTCCTGGTCTTTTATGGCTTTGTTTCTTTTTCTTTATCATCGTCATCATCATCTTCATCACTGATTCTTGGTGTTGCTATTGTTGTCACCACACACTTCCAAATGAATTGGGAACACTCTTTGAGGTCTGTACTGTGCCTATGAGTTTCTGAAAGATAATATGTACTAGCACAATGGACTCTGATTTCCCTTGGCTCTCACTGCCCTCTCCCTGCCCAGTTTGATTGAGAGTGACTGTAGTATTCCCTGGGTAGGCAGAGGGATTTGGTTTCCTGTCTGATGCTTTTCATGGGCACAACATTCATCTGGAAATCTAAACAAGAAAAACAAAATAATAGGAGCTATAAATTATATTCTCCCAGGGAGCGAGCTAGAGAAGCCTCAAACTGATAAACACGCCGAGATGCTAACATCATTTCCTTCCCTTCAAATGAAATGAAGATTACAGAAATTTCTTGAGTAATTTCTAAAATTAGAGTAAATCTAATTTTTCTTTGTCATGGGTTTCACTCATCTAAAACTGCTTAAGAGAAATGAGAATGAAGAGGGAAGAGGGAATCTCATACTTGAGCAATATTTCCATAATAAATCATCTAACAAAAGGTGATCGGTTGGATTGATTTATAGGATTCAGACCTGATTTGACATCAGGGACCCTACCTGCTAATAGCAATATATGATAAAATCCTACACTTCCAAATGATTCATCATACATTATGGTTGACTTGCTAAAATAAAGAAAACACAAACAACAAAAAATTAAGCAATTTTTGTGCAGTCCTTTTTGATGGCAGAGAAATGGAGCATTAATCTTGCAAAGACCCTTCCAATTTCAGGAACCTCAAAAGACCCCCAATTGTTATGCTATAGTCTTGTTCTTGGGATTAATTGACATTCAGAAGGTATGGTTAGACAAGAATAGAAGTGAGATGAGGTGATAGTTGGAGGGTACATTAGGATCAGAGAAACTTTCTTTAGAATGGGAAGGATATCAGGCAGAAGGTAAGAAGGCAGGAGAAAAAGAGCAGTTGAACTTCTCTTTGGCACTCCCCTCTTCCTAAAGACCCTCCCAAATTGGTGCTTTCCCTGTAAAACTTCCTTCAGTAATCCAATTAAAAAATCCTCATTGTCTAAATTTATTTTTCTTATTAGATCCTGCCTCTTGTTCTGAATTTATACCTTTTTTTTTATTTTTAATACCTGCCAGTGTTTTGAGGAGGTAGGAGAATAAGCCCCAAGAAAAATTAAAATTATGACTAACATTTTATGAGATTGTACATTCATTCTACAGATCCATTGTTCTTGGATTAACCAGGTCTTGGGTTGAAGGGATATTACCAAGTATAGATGATCTCACCTTAATTTTGGGAGATGTTTTAAAATTGGTGGACATGTAGATAAGAGGTTGGGGAATTCCCTCCTATCTTGGGCTGTGGCAAGAGAAGCCAGTGCCTTCTTATCTAAACCCCTTCAGCACATTCATTCATTTAGCCATCCAGTCATTATAATTTATTGTATCCACTATTTACACACAGTCCAAACATGAGATTCTCTCAATTCTCTTCTCTCAGCAAAGATAAAAATTCTTAAGGTTTGTTTGACCATTTAATTAGAGAGGACAAAAAAAAACAAAAAACCTGCACTGAATGTGCAGCGTGGCTTAGTGGAAACAGCATGGGCTTGGGAGTTAGAGGACATGGGTTCTAACCCTGGCTCCGCCACTTGTCTGCTGTGTGACCTTGGGCAAGACACTTAACTTCTTTGTGCCTCAGTTTTCTCATTTGTAAAATGGGAATTAGGACTGTGAGCCCCATGTGGGACAACCTGATTACCTTGTATCTACCCCAGCGCTTAGAATAGTGCTTGGCATACAGTAAGCACTTAACAAATACCATCAATAGTATTATATCTACCACAGCACTTAGAACAGTGTTAGACACATAGTAACTGCTTAACAAATACCATTATTATTGTTATTATTGATTCGTTGTGTCCAACTTTGTTCAAGTAACAGCTGTTACTTGTTTTTTGTTTTCAATTGTCAATTGTTTTCAAAATGCTGTCCAGATATCCACCCAAATTCCTTCTGATCCCAAAGTCATTTCTTTTTACCAGGAGCTTGTATTGTTGTTAATGGTGTTTCTTTAGAGTTTACTATGTACCAAGCACTGTACTAAGGGCTGGGGTAGATAAACGATAAACAAGTTGGACATAGTCCATGCTCCACAAGAGACTCACCAGTCTCAATCGCCATTTGAGAGATGAGGGAACTGAGGCACAGAGAAGTAATGTGACTTGCCCAAAGTCACACAGCAGAAAAGTGGCAGAGCAGGGATTAGAATCCAGGTCCTTTTGACTTCCAGGCCCATTGTCTATCCACTAGGCAACAACTGCTTCTCTAAGTGCGAATGAACACTGTCGGAGGATTGAAGCCTGACGTACAAGTGTCCAGGAATCATGTTCATTCCAATTGACTAGCTGGAGAAGGCTGTGCAGAGAGTATGAAATGGTATCTTTAGAAAGAGAAAGAGCCAAAGGAAGATTTATTAGCATTAAAGACAACAAGAGACAGCTTTCAAGCAATTCATTAATTAATCATTCATAGTATTTATGGAGTATTGACTGTGTACAGACCACTGGGCTAAACGCTTGCGAGGGAATACTAGAGTAAATAGGATAGATCCCTGCACTCGAGGAGCTGATAATGTAGCAGGGGGAGACAAACACTGAAATAATTCACAGATAAGAGAAAGAAGGAAAAGGGGGCATGTAAGGGGAATTCATGTTTAAATAGTAAGTCAAAATGGAGAAAAATAATTCAGGTGGTTGTTAGTCTACAAATGTGTCATTGGTGTACGGGTCTTGATGTGGTAGTTGAGCTAATATCACCTGGGTGGAAGAGAGATTAATTGGGAAGACACCCTGGAGGGGGTGTGATTTCAGAAGGGCTTTGAAAATGGGGTGAGCTATGGTCCCGCAGGTTTGAGCAGGGAAGGACTATTAGGGCAGAGTTAAGGGTGTGAGAAACATATCTATTTTTCAGGACACCCGGCTAAAATGGGAGGGCTGTAGGTGAATGAAGTAAGGAACCAAAAGGGGGGAAGAGTTAAGGATTGTGTGCCCTTAAGCCTGGCTGGTTGAGGTTTTGCTGTTTGCTCAGAATCAAGGAGGAAAACTTGATAGATCATTCTCAAACATAATCTTTTTCTGGCTTTATGTTCCACTAGCATGTCCAATGCCTAGTGCTACATTTTTCTGCATTTATTGTTCACAGTTACATCATTTTTCTCACCCTATTTTCCTATCTATTGGCCCATCATGTAGTTTTGAAGTTGGAAATATCATTTACCCATACGAATTCACTATTTCACTGTAATTCTCTATTGCTTTCAGGACTAGTGGAGAGAAGAGAGATGCTGGGGAAGTTATATATATATATATACATATATATATACACAGATATATATACACACACATATGTGTGTGTGTGTGTGTGTTTGTGTATACACACACATATATATACATATATTTTCTTGTTTACAGTCCCTCAATTGCTTTTTCTCTCTGTAGTGGCTTGAAGAAATTAGCTAAATGTAATGCCCTGTGTTTCATGAAGTGGATCATGGTTGCAGTGGGTCAATAATTTATATGTACTCTAGGCCAGCAGTAGTGGTATATGAAGGCTATGAACACAATCTTGCAAATAATCACAGCTATTTATCAATATATGCATATTTATTTTACTTTCGCCAGCCAATCTCCTCTCAGATTTAAACTGGGTCTGAACCCATCATTTATATAGGTAATAGTGACTGTTCAGTGATCCTTTCATCTAATCATCACAATTATGGCAACCACACCTTCCACCAGGGTGTTCCTTAAATTAGGAATCTCCCTTCTATTCACCACATTCTCTACCCTTCGTCATAAAGAACTCCCTCCTGGAAGTCTTTCCTGATGAGCATGAAGAAATTCCATTTTGCCAAGCCCCACTCTCTCTATCACCCATCTTAGACTGGAAGCTCTTAAAGGGCAGGGCCTGGCAGAGAGAGCATGGGGCTGGGAGTCAGGAAACCTGGGTTCTAATCCCCACTCTGTCACTTTCCTCCTACATAACAGTGGGCAAGTTACTTCATTTTCCTTGCCTCAACTTTCTCATCTATAAAAAGGGGACTAAGTACCTATTCTCCATCCCCCTTAGACTGTGAGCCCTTTGTGGGACAAGGACTACATCCATCCTGATTTTTTTTATATCTAACCCAGAACATACAGTGCTTGGCACATAGTAACAAATCTTAATGATAACAATAATGTTGGTATTTGTTAAGCGCTTACTATGTGCTGAGCACTGTTGTAAGCGCTGGGGTAGATACAGGATAATCAGGTTGTCCCAGGTGGGGCTCACACTTTTAATCCCCATTTTACAGATGAGGTAACTGAGTCAACGAGAAATCAAGTGACTTGCCCAAAGTCACACAGCTGACAAGTGGCGGAGCTGGGATTAGAACCCATGACTTCTGACTCTTAAACCCGAGCTCTCTCCACTGAGTCATGTTACCATTAATAGGGTTGGTGGGCATTTGACTTTACTCTGAATACCAGCCCTGAAGAGGTCAAACAAGAGGGAGAAGAAAGAGTAGAAGAAGATGGAGGAGCAGAAGAAACATGATGAAGTGAGGATGGGGATTTTGGGGCATTGATTTGTTCATTCAATCGAATTTATTGAGCCCTTACTGTGTGCAGAGCACTGTACTAAGTGCTTGGGAGAGTACAATATAACAATAAAACACATATTCCCTGCCCACAACAAGTTTACAGTCTAGAGGGGGAGACAAACACATGGCATTTGTTGCTCTAGTAGCTATGCACGATGAAAATACCAGTTATCGCAATAAAGGCTGAAATTCATTCATATTTGAGAAATTCATAAGTGCAGTAGAAGAAAAATTAGTGATATGAGGGGATTTATGTCACAATACATCATGTTGCTCCTGCTTAAAGACCTAATACTGGGCTGGAAGGATCTTTGGTATTGCTCAAATTCTTATGATGATATGAATGCTATTCATTCGATTGTACTGTCCCTCATGCTATCACTTTGTTACCCAACTTTCAATATGGGTCTAGCCTTGGAGTCCTGGCCTTTATCTCCCATGACTTTGCCCCAGCAGAGGAGGCAAGGGTGTTGTAGCTCTCACAAAAAATTCCAAAGTGATGGCTCAAAGATTTCCCCTAAATAAATGACACACAAACCATTATCTCCCCCTCTACACTGTTGTCTCCCCCACTGTAGACTGTAAATTCCTTGTGGGCAGGGATTGGGTCTACCAATCCTGTTATACAGTTTCCCACCCCCAGTTAATAGACTTTCTCCGCATACAGTAGAGAAGCATACAGTGTTATAGTGAGAAGAACACTGGTCTGGGAGTTAGAAGGACCTGGGTACCAATCCCAGCTTTGACACTTGTCTGCTGGGTGACCGTGGGAAAATCACTTCACTTCTCTGGATCTCAGGTACCTCATCCATAAAATGGAGATTAAGACTGTGAGCTCCATTTGGGACAGGGACAATGTCTAATCCTATTTGCTTGTCTCTACCCCAGCTCTTGGTTCAGTGCCTGGCACATAGCAAAAGTGCTTAACAAATACCACAATTATTATTACTATTACATAAAGTGCTCAATAAATATAATTGGACCATCATCAGTAACCTATTGGTTGTATTACTTTTCATTCTATAGCATGCTTTCTACTGTTCCTTGCTGGTTCTTTCCCTTTCACCTAAGAGCTGCATTTCCCCATTGTTCTTGCCTGCACTTCCTTGGGTAAGTGAAATGCTCAGTCCAACTTATCTGCTGAATGTGAGCCCTGAGGCATATCCCATCCGCACATCCACCTTTTGCTCCAGTTGTACCAATGATGCTTTCCATCTTTGACGCTCCCCAGTGAACTCAGGCGGCTCAGCCTCACACTTCGGGTATTTTTCTTCTGATCTAACATTTCCCCAAATTTGGAAAACACCAAGTTTCAAGAAGTAGAGATTGTCTCACGTTTAATAAGAGCAGGGGGTGGGGGAGAAAAAGCTGTCAACGCCAAAGATGTGAAGGGGAAAACAAAAGCTGTAGGCATTTCCTTCGGTGGAGAGAGCAAAACAAGGCAAAAGGTTAGCTTCAGATCTTCTCTATTTTGCTTTAAAAGGCTGTGTTTAATTGTTAGTCACGATGCACTGTGGGCAGAACAATTAGTTGTATCTATATTAGATCTAAGCTGTAATTATTTGTTACATTAATCATGACTAGAGTGAGAATTTAATTAGTCACGAACATTAAGTGAATTTTTTTTTGAAGAGGGGAAAAAATGTTTTCTGTTGTTTGGTACATCTGATTAAAGGAAGGGTTATCCAGCTGGCTGCTAAAATGGGTAGGTCTGAAAACAAATATTTCACCACTTTGAAAAGGAGGCCTTCTGATCCAGGTGATTATTTGCATTTAACAAAGTTGTGAAGCTGGACGTTTTCTCCACACCCTAACACCTAGGGGGAGTGGCAGGGAGAAGAATGTATGAACGGGACCTGAAATCTTGGAATGATGCACAACAATTAAAAAAGACCATCTGCATCTATCAACTTTATACTTTCCCTTTTCCTTCCTCATGTCTTTCCTCCCTTCTGTACTTACTTGCTCCTTTCTCTCGTCTCTCTGATTTTGGTGTGGCTAAGAAGCCACTCCAGAACACCAAGGGAGTGGGAAAAGAGACACCCAGAAGAGGAACAAAATTGAGTTTGATGAGCATTTTTCTCAGCTTGGGGTTTTGAAAGAGAGAATGTATCCATTTAGCATCCATCTAATCATCTGTTCTCTGATGCCCAATGCTTCCAACCCTGCAATCCCTATTCTTCTTGAAGTAAGAATAAAAATAGACAGGGGTGAAGGGGTAAAAGAAAAAATAACAAAGCAGCCCCAGCATCAATGTGGTGGCTGTGATAGAGTAGGCGATGGAGTTTTGATAATGTGACACATTTAATGAGTCACATATGTATAGCTGTTATCACCCAAAACAGCTATACCCTGCTGATTCGAGTGAAAACTTTTAGACAAACTCAGCGTTCTTTTGCTCATTACACTGACCTGTCAGAAATGACAACTTGGCCAAGTCTGGTTATTCCATGCTGACAAGGTACGGTATACGGTTCTCTGCAATAATGTCAGCTTTTAAAGGTGCAAGGTACTTAGGGAAGCTCATTTCTATGATTTGGCCAAAAAGAGCCATTTTCCCTGTCAGTGGTGAGGAATGCCTTAGTTTTCTTTAAATTAGGAGTCGTTCTCATGGAGATTGTTCTTGGGAAAACTAGCAGAGAAGAGAGGAGCTATTTTTTGAAAGGTTTAAAATAATTTAGCTTACTGAGCAATGAATGGTGTGATTACCTGGCATGCCTGAAGCAGCAGAGATGTTTCACCAGGTATAAAGCCTATTTCAAAACTACCACTAATGCAACAAATAAAACTGTAATTTCAGTATGAGCAGGATACACCGTCAACTGCAAATATAGATAATGCCAATCTGTAATACAGAAAACACTTGAAAGAACGTTGGTAAAGTGATACACAGTTCACAGCTATTCTATAGCCAAGGTACATGTAGTTATTGACTATGCTCCAAGAAGCTTTGGCTTTTTAGTCCTATAAACTCAACTACATGGGCCAGAGAGAAATGCAGACTCCAAGCCATGTTCAGTGTATTTGAGTTGGTTAGAAAATCAGTCTGAATAATTCAGGCCTCCTCATGCTACTTTTATCTTAAATTCAAGTGTGTGCTCAATTATCTGGTTACCTGGCAGTGGAAAGAAAGGGACTATATGAGGGAAATATTTTATGAAGTTTGACAAAGATAATCTTAAATATTTGCATAATAGGGGGAAAACCCTAAAGGAGATGGTAACTCTATTTTGGTCTAGATACACTGAACTGGAAATGATCAGTGTGAGCTACTGGAAATTATTGGAGAACTGGTAGTCAGGAGACCCGACTTAAGAATATTTGACTGCCATGACAAATTCACTCAGTTCTTAGACTACTTCACAACAGGATATTGATCAAGGAGGAGTTGAAGAAACTGGTCTGAGCCTTTCCTTTATAATTATTATATTTGTTAAGTGCTTACTACTTGTCAAAAACTGTTCTAAGAGCTGGGGTAGATTCAACTTAATCAGGTTGAATATGGTTCCTGTTATACATAAGGCTCAGTCTTAAATAGGAGGAAAAAAAGGTATTTAATGTCCATTTTGCAGTTGAGGAAATTGAGGCAGAGAAGGTGAGTGACTTGTCAAGGTCACACAGCAAGCAATTGGCAGAGCCGGTATTAGAACTCATGTCTTCTGACTCCCTGGCCCATGCTCTTTCCACTAGGCCATGCTAGTTCTCATCATCATCAGAGTGTAGGGTTGATATGGGTTTTCAGTCCTATTCTTTTCTCTGCTGTCTTGCTCAAGGAGAGATCTGCAACCAAACATCACTGCAAACTGAGTCAGAATATGCTTCCCATCACTAAGGAGCTCTTCCGTTCCAACAGGTTAGGAACACTTTTGACATGGGGTCAGGAATTTCTACGGTCAGATACCAGCTCTGGAGGCACTTACACAGGAAGAATGATTGTGGTAGTTGTTGGGCAAAGCCCTATATTGAACACCGGGGTAGATACAAACTATAGTTGTGGTCTTACACAAGGCTCATAATCTAAGGCTGAGGGAGAACAAGTTTTTAGACCCAATTTTCAGATGAAGAAACTGAGGGACAGAGATATTAAGTGACTTGCCCAAAGTCACACAGCAGTCAAGTGGAAGAGCAGGGATTAGAAGACAGTCAAATGATTATGAATAGCTTTGCAGATGGGGTACAGGGTGATAGTGTGAAAAAAACTCTAAAGGAAACAGAAATCCCCCATGAGCTTCACCTGGGAAGTCCCTCCACCGCAGGAAAGGTTCTCATGAGCAACACATAGAATAAAAAGTGGTCCACAAATGTTGCTACTTCGATAGTTCGGTGTGTCCATCAAGAGCTAAAACACATAATCTAAAAGGTGTTTGGGATGGTGCAAGGAAGTGGATGGAGACCAAGAAACACCGAGCTGAAGGATTACAAGGTTGTGATGTCCAACTTCCCGTGAAAGCTGGACATACTACAGAACACACAACTAACTTCTAGAGCAATTACATCAGCATCATCTAAGAACCATTCTCAACAACAAATAATAGATCATGACTACGATTAATAAGGTCTGGAAGGTAGTAAGCTCATCGACTTTGAAACAGTGTTCATGACAGCACAGTTCGGCTGAGGAGAACATGTACAGTGCCTGGTTTATAGAAGCACTTAATAATTACCACAATTATTATTATTACTATCATTGCTTAGGGCACTGGGCTAACTCAAACCAATTTAGAATGACCCCCAAACTCCAGGAGCTGATGCTTAAATACAGAGAACCATTCATTCATTCAGTAGTGTTTATAGAGTGCTTACTGTGTGCAAAATACTACACTTAATGTTTGGGAGAGTACGATTTAACTATAAACAGACACATTCCTTGCCCACAATGAGCTTATAGTCTAGAAGGGGAGATAGACATTAATGCAATAAATAAATAAATAAATTTCAGATATGTACATAAGTGCTATGGGAACTGGAGGGTGATAAATAAAGGGAGTGAATCAGGGTGAAGCAGAAGGGAGCAGAAGAAGAGGAAAGGAGGGCATAGTCAGTGTGGGAGGCTGGAGGAGTGTCAAGCTCTTATTGGTACTACGGCAGCTCCCCTGTGCCCATCTGAAATTGTTCTGGAGTTGTTTTATTCCTCCCAATTCCTACCTATCCTTCTGTCCTTCACCCACCTCTCTCCTCAACAGAAAGTGTGCGTGGATTGCAAAGGTTTCCTTCAGAGTTTTTTTTAATTGTATTTGTTAAGTGCTTATTATATTATTATTATTATTATTTGCCAGGCACTGTATTATATGGGGTGGAGTACTTTAAAGCCGATGGCAAGAAGTTGATGTTTGATGCAGTTTCTGTTAGTTGGGGAGGTGAATGGGCAACCAATGGAGGTTCTTCAACCATGGGGAAACATGGACTGAACATTTTTGTAGAAAAATGATTCACGCAGCAAAGTGAAGTATGGATTGGAGTGGGAAAAGACATGATACAGGGCAGTCAGCAATGAGGCTAATACAGTAATCAAGACAGAATAGATAAGTGCTTGGATTTATGCAGCACTTACTTTGTATCTTCAAACCATTTACTACAGAATTATTAATATTATTATTGTACTAAACACTTGTGAGATTACAATAGAAATCAACCATACAGTCCCTTACATCAGAAAGTTTGTGATCCAATGGGTTATATCTACCAACATATATTATTTTAAAATACTGGGATCAAGGGGAAGAACAAGGATGTAATAAGTAGTAGCAAGAATATATCAGAATGAAATAGATTAATGTATAATTGAATATACATAAGTATAGGGAAGGAGCATGGCTTAGCGAAAAACACACGGGCCTGGGAGTCAGAGGACCTGGTTCTAATTCCAGCATCACCAAGTATTGGCTGTGTGACCTTGAGCAAATCATTTACCTTTTCTATGCTTCGGTTTCCTCATCTGCAAATTGGGATTTCAATACCTATTCTCCCAACTGCTTAGACTGTGAGCCCCAAGAGGGAGTTGATTATCTTGCTTCTACCTCAATGCTTTGTGCACAGCTTGGCACTTACTAAACACTTAACAAATACAACAATTATTACTATCATTATAATTATCATTACCATTCTCATTAGTAAAGTAGTAATATGTGCTGAGGAATGGTACTAATACTAATACTTCAGTCCTAATGTTGACTGTTGGCTTGACACAATTTGAGGTATTAGGCTTTGATTCAGAGACTTTTCCTGAAGGAGGTGGATCTTTACAAGGGCTTTAAAGGAGAGGAAGTCATCATTCTGGTGGACTTGGGAAGAAGGGGGTTCCAGGAGAAATAGAGTGAGAAAGGAGATTGGAGATTGAGGTCCAGTTAGAGAGTTAGTATGCAAGATGTGGTGTAAGCACCTTTGATTGTAAAGTACTGGGTTTAGAAGGAGCCCTGGTCTCTATTCTCCGCCATTCAGTGAGAGCATCCTACCTGTATGTCTTCTTAGGCCCAGAGGTGGAGAATACCCTTGTTCCATTGTCTCTCATGGGCATGAGACCCTGGGGCTCCCCAGCAATAAAGGACAACATTAACATAACCCTGTTAGAGGCCACCACATCAGGTTCCTCCCTCTTTGGATCTGGGAATCCACGTGTCCTGAATCCACGTGTCCTGACAATTAATGCAGTTAAGGGACTTGAGCATGGGCCTGGGAGTCAGAAGGACCTGGGTTCTAATCCTAACTCTGCCACTTTTCTGCTGGGTCACCTTAGGCAAGTCACTTCACTTCGCTGTGCCTCACTTACCTCACCTGTAAAATGGGGCTTAAAACAATGTGGGAGAGAGACTGTGTCCAACTGATAATCTTATATCTACTCCAGCACTTAGAACAGTGCCTGGCATATAGTAAGGGCTTAACAAACACTATAGTTAATACTATTATTCTTGTTGCTGTTGCTGGGGAGATGGCCGTGTTCATAAAAAAAACCACCTCTTCTTCTTTCTATTCTTGACTAACAGGAAAGAATGAGAACAAGGCAACGGCCATTGAAAGAGTGTAAAAGTGTTGTCAAGCTAAACCCTTCGAATCTCTGATCCAAAAGAAAAGTGAAAAAAGATATATAAAACCCCTTGTCATTTTGTGCTGTCAATATGATCAGTCCTCCAAAACACAGAGCTGCCCTTTGAATTAGGGAAGAAAATTTGAAATATGGCAGGAAATGGAAGCTATTCATGTGAAGGGGAAGATCAGATAAGGAAATTAAACTATGTGTTGAATTTTATTGTAAGCAGGCAGCCCTTAAGGCTGCAAAAACAATGATTTGATTATCAAAGCAAGTGAGTGAGACCCATCTCCTTTGGTGTTACAAGGAGCCTTGCCGTTAAATTTGTTGTTAAGCAAAACGTCTACAGAAGACTGGTTTGGGATACTGATTATGCACCTCTTCTGTATAGGAAAAAAGAGAAGTTCCTCATCACTCCTCTGTTCAAATTGAAGCAGCATTCCAAAAAGAGGCTACAATGTCAAGTTGTCAGCCTCATGTCTTTGGTATCCCCAGAATGAGTAAATCCTTTGGGCATATTCAGGAATATCAATCAATTGATCATATTTATTGAGCACTTACTGCTTGCAGAGTACTGTACTAAAAGCTTGGGAAAGTACAGTACAATGGAGTTGGTTAGACGTGTTTCCTTTTCACGAGTTTACAGTCTTTAGGGAATATAATTAAATATAGCATTTTCAAAAGTAAGCAATCCAAGGAGCAACCAATCACTCAATCAATGGTATTTATTCATTCATTCTTTCATTCAATAGTATTTATTGAGTGCTTACTCTGTGCAGAGCACTCTACTAAGCGCTTGGAATGTACAGTTCAGCAACAGATAGAGACAATCCCTGCCCATTGACAGGCTTACAGTCTAATCGGGGGAGACGGACAGACAAAACAATAGAAATAAATAGAATCAAGGGGATGTACATCTCTTTAACAAAATAAATAGGGTAATAAAAATATATACAAATGAGCAAATGAGCACAGTTCTGAGGGGAGGGGAAGGGAGAGGGGGAGGAGCAGAGGTAAAGTGGGGGGGAAAGGGGGCTTAGCTGAGGGGAGGTGAAGGGGGGGCAGAGAGGCAGCAGAGGGAGCAGAGGGAAAAGGGGAAGCTCAGACTAGGAAGGCCTCTGAGTGTTCATAGTGCTTGGGAGAGTACAATGCAACAGAGAGGGTAGACACAATCCCTGCCCTAAGGAGCGTAAAATCTAACAGAACAAAAGCAGGGTGGCAAGGTGACCTAACCTATTTTGAACACATCCCTATATTTTCCTCCATCTAGTTCCTATTTTAATACTGGGTTGATGATGTGTGCTTTTGTACACAATCTTTACACAGTGCTTTTGTACATAATCATAATTTGTTTGTTCATATTTATTAACTGTCTTTCCTTCTACAACTGTCCGCTCATTGTGGTCAGGGAACATGTCTACCAACTCTGCATCATCGTGTCCCAAGTGTTTAGTACAGTGCTCTGCACACAGTAAGAACAATAAAAACAATTGATAGATTGATTCTTTCATCCACCATCTCACTGGGAAACCTTAGCAAAAGATGGGAAATACTGCACAAAATCTTCCTGTGACTTAAGAAAGCTAATGATATCTCACTGGTTAATCTGTTAACAATAAAGGTAGGGATGCAATCAATAAATCAGTGGTATTTACTGCTCACTCACTGTGTTCAGAGCACTGGATTAAGTGTTTAGTAGAGTACATTACAACACTGGTAAACATGTTTCCTGCTGACAAGGAGCTTACAGTCTTTATGGGGAGATAGACATTTCTATAAATAAATAAAATCTGGATATTTGTGTAAGTGTTGTAGGGCTGATTGTAGGGTGAATACAAAGCACCCAAGGTGTATATATTCAAGTGCATAGACAATGCAGAAGGGAGAGAGAGTTGAGGAAAAGAGGGTTTAATCTGGGAAGGTCTCTTGGAATAGGGGAAGGACTCTTGGAATCAGGAAAGGAGTTTTGGAATTGGGGAAGGCCTCTTAGATGCATTACCTTTAATTCTTAATGAATTGTAGCCCAGAAGAGATGACCAATGTTAGTCGGCTGTCAAGTTGATGCCTGCTCACAATTGTTTCCTTGGGGTTCAGCTATTCTCCACCAACCAGCCATAAGTCTGTAAACTCGTTGTGTTCAGGGAATGTGTCTGTTATACTGTTATACTGTACTCTCCCTAGTTCTAAGTACAGTGCTCTGCACACAGTAAACACTCAATAAATACAATTGACTGAGTGACTGTTTGCCTTGGAAGGTGTGCTGTTACCAGCCTGAGGGAAAATTTGAAATAGGAATAGAGGAACACAAGTCTAAGAATTGTGGCTTTTTCTGCCAGTTAGTAAGGATACAACAGAATTGAAAGATGATAAACACATGCAACTGAAATTTAGAAACTCCTGAAGAATATGGACAGAACATGCAAGGAATTGTTTTTCCCCAAAGTTCATACCGGCAGGTCAAGAGACAACTATTGATCCTCGAAGGGATTAGATTCAATACAATCAAAAGTGAATCACTTCTTCACACAGCAGGAGATAAGTATGTAGCATTTGTTAACACAGGGAGTTGTGCAGTCAGAAAATATCAGTAGGTTCAGGAGGGATTTGGATCACTTCATGAATGATTATAACAATTATTAATTGTATTTATTGAGCACTTACTGTGTGCAAAGCACTGTACTAAACACTTGGGAGACTGTACACTATAATATCAAACACATTCCCTGCCCATAACAAGCTCACAGTCTAGAGGGGGAGACAGACCTTAATATTAATAAATAGATAAATAAATAAATTACAGATAATGAATGGTCCATAATGAAATTTGTGCCCTGGAATCAGAGGACCTGGGTTCTAATCCCAGTTATGCCATCCACCTGCTGTGTGACTTTGGGCAAGTCACTTAAATTCTCTGTGCCTTATTTTCTTCACCTGTAAAATAAAGATTACAGATATGTTCTCCCTCCCTTTTAGAGTTCCATGAGGAACAGGGACTGTATCTCTGATCTGACCTGATTATCTTGAATCTTAATACATTTCTTAAAGCATACTAAACACACAACAAATACCATTATCACTTTGTTTAGGTGCATTAGGTGAGCTTTTGTGGTTGGTGTCAAAGAAGACACCATAGTTTGTATCTTGTCTCTATTTGCTGCCGAACTGTACTTTCCAAGTGCTTAGTACAGTGCTTTGCACACAGTAAATGTGAATAAATAAGACTGACTGAATGAATGAATCTTGCTGCAATTATCAGAGAAAGAATACTAGAATAGGACACAACTTTCTCAGGTGTGCCCTTCCTGATCTTCTTATATCCCAATTATAATCAAACAATAAAAGACATTTTCTACTAATTAATCATAAAGGATGTCTGGCCTATTGAGATGCTAGGTGACCTTGGGCATATCATCTAACTTCTCTATGCCTCAGTTCCCTTATCAGCAAAATGGGGATTCAATACCTGTTCTCCCCATAATTAGACAGTAAGCCCCATGTGGGACCTGATTATCTTGTATCAACCCCATTCTTTAGTAGTGCTTGACACATAATAAGTGCTTAACAAATACCGCAATCATTATTGTAACTATTATCATTAGTAGTAGTAATAGTAATAGTTGTAGTTACCTCATCTGTAAAATGGGGATGAAGACTGTGAGCCCCACGTGGGACAACCTGATCACCTTGTATCCCCCCCAGGGCTTAGAACAATGTTTTGCACATAGTAAGCACTTAAATACCACCATTATTATTATTAATAGTAGAAGTATCATGATGTATCCACTATATTTTGCTTAATTTTTGTTTTCTTTTGTTTCCCTGACAATGAATATTTACTAATTTATTTTAAGGGTTAAACTTGTGACACCCTCTCCTGTCCTCTGTCCTCCCACAATAGGTTAGATTGCTAATTCTATCAATTTAACATCTCAAGTGCTCCTATGGGATTAAGCATGGTTTGGTTTACCTTCAGGGAAGGAATTTCATCCACCTATTCTATTGTACCTACTCCAGTGCTTAGTGCTCTGCACACAGTATACACAGTACAGTGCTCTTGCTCAATGAATGTCATCGATTGATTTATTGATTGAGTCATTTTTTAAGACAATTATTAGTACCAAAGGTCTACAACTCTTACCAGGCTGCTGATTGTCTCCTCAGAAAAAAAGCAGTATTTCACGACAAATTGAATCTAATAACGTGTTTTCCCAGTCCAGATGCAGGGAGGATCATTGTCATTATCATAAAATATATATTTTTTTCTGTGGTGGTCCAGTCTTCCTGACACTACATGAGAAAACTTTACAGCTGTGTCAAACAAAAACACAAATACAACAATTTCATGAAGTATATACATAGAAATCATTAATTCTCCAAGTGAAATGATCTATTGCTGATCCCTCTGCTTCATGATTGAGACTTCTTTTTGCTTAGGTAATTTAGGAGTTTCTCTGCCTCCCTAGGTTCTTCCAGCCATGGTGGTGCTAGGCTGAAATCATAAGAGCGCTTTTTGATTTTTTTTTTTTTTTTACAAAATACCCATTTCACGGGTGTGGGTGCTTCAACAGACAACAATGATACCCTCCAGAATCCTCCACAAGATTTAAAATCCAGACATAGCCAATACCTTAGGGCCACAATTTCTTACCAGAATTCAAATAGTTATTGATTTATAAAGAAGAATTTTCAGTTATCAGGCGCAGCACAAAAAACACTAAAAGGAAAGCAATCATATTTCCATATTCCTCATTCTCTGTGTGTGTGACAAGAATTTTTTAAGCCTATTGAAACTGTTGAAAGATTCCAATAAAAGGGTTGTGCATTCATTGCTAATTACAGAGCTTATCATACTTTCCAGTAAATGCGTAATTGTAATAATAATCATTTTTCTTATTTTTTTTTATTTTCAGGGCTGGAGCTTGCAGGAGGACTAGATTGTAGATCTCAGATATGGATTTAGGAAGAAGCAAGACAGGGAGCAGGGGCCTTTATGCAAAGTGAAAGCCCTATGCTTCCCAACAGTGCTTTCTTGCTCCTGATAGTTTTCAGATTTCTTCTTTAGGTGGGGAACTCAATTTCCCGAGGTTAACTTCCAATTTGGTCATTCTATAATTCATTTACCTAATGGTCATTCCACCACCAGTAAGGATCACTCGGCCTTGACTCAAATGGTCAAAAGAGGAGACCTAGCTGGATTTTTTGAAATTCTTCCTCATCCCATCCTGGGAAGCTATTTGGGTGGAAAGTAAACCCATTTTCCTAGCTGAAACTTTCAGCATTCATCCATTCCATTGTATTTACTGAGTGCTCAGTGTGTGTAGAGTACAATACAACAATAGACACATTCCCTGTCCACACTGAGTTTACAGTGTAGAGGAGGGGAGAGAGACATCAGTAAAAATAAATATATTACCGATACGTATATGTACTGCAGTACAATCCGTATAAAGCCTCAATGTTGGGAAATGAACAAGAACCTGACGGGGCATAAACCAGAGACATGAAAACTACAACATTAATGATGATGGTATTTATTAAGCACTTACTATGTGCCAACCACTGTACTAAGAACTGGGGTAGGTGTGAGATGATCAGGTTGGACAAAGTTCCTGTCTCTGATGGGACTCACTGTCTAAGGAGGAGGGAGTCAAATTCAACCCCCCATTTTACAGATGAGGAAACTGAGGCACAGAGGAGTTAAGTGATTTACCCAAAATTACACAGCAGGCAAGTGGGAGGACTGGGATTAGCCCACAGGTCTTCTAACTACCAAGTTTGTGCTCTTTCCATTAGGCCACGTTGCTGCCATACTACTAAGTAGAAATAGCCAAAGTCATAAACAGCATGTTCACTGCAACTTGAACAATGTTTATCATGTGTAAAAGAAGGGAAGATAATCCCAATCAGTAGCAACAGAGCAATTTAGAGGAACAGTCTTGTGTCAGTCATTCGAACTAGTCTTCCACCAAGAGTCCGGCAGACTTGGGGAGGAAACCTCAGAAGGTGTTAGGATAGAAGTTCACTCCTGAGAACCCACTCCATGAGGGAAAGCTGATTGAACTAAGTACCAAGTAATTGCTTAGGTGGTGACACCACCCCAGAATGCCAGCTCATCACAGGAGAATTGGGAAAAGAGGAGAAGGTGAGTTAAATGGGGAGAAGAAACTGCCCATCCTTTTAAAATTAAGGTATCATTCAATCCTGGGAGAAAAGGTCAGAGAAGTGGGGTGTCTCCAACCTGGATATGAGTGGCTAGGATCCCTGTGAAGCAAGGCTCCCACCCCAGAATGAGGAGAGAGACTATCATGAGCTCAGCAGCAGTTTTACCCTGGCATCTGAAAAAGTTGGGGGAGAGTTCAGAGAGGAGAAGCAGTATGTCTTAGTGGCATGAGCCCAGGATTGCAAGCCAGAGGTTGTGGATTCTAATCTCAGCTCTTCCACATGTCTGCTATGTGACTTTGGATAAACCACTTAACTTCTCTGGGCTTCAGTTACCTCATCTGTCAAGTGAGGACTAAGACTGTTACCTCCACGTGGGACAACCTGATGACCTTGTATTAACCCCAGTGCTTGGCACATAGAAAGCACTTAACAATACCATCATTATTATTATTATTATTATCATTATGAAACTTAAATTTGGGATTCCCTCAGAGAAGCTGAGGGGAATGGACCAGGAGAAAGTGTGTAAGACTCGCAGGAAAGTAGAAAGGGACCTGGGGAAAGTTAATCTGTTAGAGCAGAAGAAGTGGTTTGGTGGGTAGAACACGGGCATTTGAGTCAGAAGGACCTGGGTTCTAATCCTGACCCTGACTCTTGTCTACTCTTTGGCCTTGGGCAAGCCACTTAACTTCTCTTTGTGTCAGTTACCTCATCTGGAAAATGAGGATTAAGATTGTGAGCCCCATGTGTGACATGGACTGCTTCCAACCTGATTAGCTTGTATCTAACCTAGCACAAAGTAGAGTGCCTGGCACATAGTAGGTGCTTAACAATTACCCAAAAAGGGAAAAAGGGTTTTTTGAATCTGGATGATCTTTTATTTACTACCCAATTAGCTCAGTTGATATCCTTTCCATTTTGGAATTACATGCTAACATTTGTGTCTTCATTTTCAAAGGACTCAGATAGTTCCTGGAGCTATTTGTCTCATATCAAGAGATATAGATAGATAGATAGATAGATAGATAGATAGATAGATAGATAGATAGATAGATAGATATGTATGAGAATAATAATAACAATAATGATGGTATTTGTTAAGCTCTTACTATGTGCCAAGCACTGTTCTAAGCACTGGGGTAGATACAATGTACAGGTTGTCCCACGTGGGGCTCAGGGTCTTAATCTCCATTTTACATATGGGGTAACTGAGGCACAGAGAAGTTAAGTGGCTTGCCCAAGGTCATACAGCAGACAAGTGGTGGAGGCGGATTAGAACCCATGACCTTTGACTCCCAAGCCTGGGCTTGTGTCACTGAGACATGCTGCTTCATATTGGAACATAATATTATCCAAAGATAGGGGTGCATGTAGAAGTGGGGGAGACTGTGGAAGATCTATGCATGAAGAAGCCAATATACAATGAAACTCAGGAGGAGAGTCAACCATAAACACAATCTGAGGCTTCTGTGTTTCTTTCCTGAGTGTGATTTCTCACATTCAAGGGTCTGTTAGTCTTTCTGCTCCTGCTGTTATAGTGGCTGTGGGAGTCTGAAGCAATATTGAGTATCCAAGGGCCACCTATCCCTTGGGTAAGAACCAAGCAAGTACCACTGTTCCAATTTACAGACTCTGTCCTTGAATGACAAAAGTGATGAAGGATGCTTAAGTGCTTTATCTTCTCATGTCACGTTTCCCTGGGGTTTTGTGGTGACAGACCCTGCCACACATCCACAGAGAGTGTGTGAACCCTTGCTAAACCTGAGCAAAATTCACTGCATTCACTGTCTTCAGTCATGGCATCAAAGACCACTTTTACCCCAATTATCACTCCTCCCCCTACAACTGAACACTATTTTTATGAGAATAAAATGAAGCCTAATTGAGGTAACCGGAATAAGGTTCTGCTTTCCAGCCTCTCTCTTGCAGATGAAGGATATGCACTGTATACCTTTAGCTTATGCCCAGTTCCTAAAATCAAACTTTCAAACCTATCTACCCCAGCCCCAATGAGGGCCGTCAGTTATCCCTCTGGCATAGCAGCTCCATGAAAGGGATGAAAAAGAGGAGAAGAGTTAAAATTGAAGTAGATGGACCTCACACAAAAACAGAAAGATTTAGGATACCTGAAAAAAGACAAGTCAGCATTATATGGAGACGGATTAATACTTTAGGATTAAACTGTGTGTGAAGGATAGGGGCATGGCACACCAAAAATAGGTGCAGAGTAATTCAGAAGCTAATCAGCCTCTGTCACAGACAAAATTAATAAGTAAAGAAAAAAAGTTTTAACAAGACATTAGCCATCTGAACAGCCTAGAAAGCTATGGGAGAGAGGATATTGTATCATGAGGTATTATTAACAATGCTATTATTAGATTTGATATGATTAACAGAGATTGGTCATGAAAGGAGCAAGGTACGTCTTCAAAGAACAGTAATATGTCAGGAAATGATCACTGAGAATTGGATTGCAAAGGTGAACAGGTTTCCCACAGGAAAGAAATGCCAAGGGCAGGATGTCCTGCTGGCATCATTTCAGAAGGGAAGGCAAACACCTAGGCAAAAGTTCTGTCAGGGGACAAACTGATGAACTATGGTGAAGGCTTGCTTTCTGGGTTTTCTGGTCTGGGGCTATCATATTGTTGGTCAGAAAAGGACCAGTTTATACAATAATGGAATAGGTTGATTCAGTCTATCCTGTGCAATTGTGTAGGTCATTCTCACAAAAAACAAACCTATTCTTTTGCCTCAAGTACCAAGATAAATTGGGGAAATAAAAACATAGTGATTTTGAGGCTAGGATCAACCAGATACATTCCTCTTGTCCCCTTCACTTTTGCCTGCATTACCTTAATAATAAAAATAATAATGCTATTTGCTAAGCACTTACTATATGTCAAGCACTGTTCTAAGAACTGCGATAGATACAAAATAGTCGTGTCCCACATGAAGCTCACAGACCATACTCTGAATGAATAATTTATAGATATGCACAAAAGTACTGTGAGGCTGAGAATGGGGTTAATATCAAATGTCCAAAGTGTTCATATCATAAAAGCTGAATGATATATTTGGAGAAACACTATGGCTTAGTGGAAAGATCACAGGCCTAGGAGTCAGAGGACCTGGGTTCTAATCCTAGCCACACTACTTGTTTGCTGTGTGATCTTGGACAAATCACTTCACTTCTCTATGCTTCAGTTACCTCATTTATAAAATGGGGATTAAGACTGCGAGCCCCACTTGGGATGTAGATTGGGTCCAACCTGATTGACTTGTGCTAATATCCAAGGGCTACTAAAGTTCCTAGTACATAGTAAGTGCTTAACAGATAACATTTAAAACAACAGTTAGGAAGAGCTTGAACCTTATTTCCCAAGCAGCTTCATTTTAGTAGGGCTTTGAAGGAGAGGAGGAAGGAGAGAAGAGTGGGGGAAAGAGAGAGAGAGAGAAACAGGGGGAGAGAGAGAGGAGTAATTATTCTGTTCATTATCCAGAAACAAATCCTTTTAAACCTGATATTGGAAGCCCCAGGTCCTTATTTAGGGTGGGTGTTCTGACCTTTTTGTAGGAATGTGACTTATGGGATACCTAAGGAAACCTTATCATTAAAGAGGAGTTATAACCTAATATGAGTTTCAGCTGTCTGTGCCTAGCTTCATATTTTAAACTGAAGAAATCTAACCCAGCTCACCTGGAAATTGCTCTAATGGAAACCTGTGGTGTACCCATAGAACAGTGATACGATGATATGCATGGCTGCCGTTTTACACTTGTAACATCTTGTAGGCACTGAAACATACAGCTGTTTATACTTGTAGTGCTGTCAAGTAAACAAGGGATGATATTATGTGATGGGAAGAATATTGAAACTGAGAAGGTACCTTGCTCACCTGTGGATTGGAAACCCTCTTTAGTTGCAAGTGGGCTTTTGATAGGAACCCAACCGGTTTCAGATAACCATTAAGCCTATCTCTGTCCTTGCCTTCCCATGCTGGAGATAAGGAAAGATGAGCTTTCCCTAATCTGAGATAGAAACCAAGAACGTTTGAGGGACTGCTTTGGTACTTTAGGAAAGTCTGCAGATATCTTGTGTAGCTTTTATACGGCTTTCATTCCTTGCAGCTTTCAGGATTCAGAAAGTGAAATCAAAACTGAAGTAACAACAGAGTAGTGCTTGAATATAAGAATTGAAGCTATTTGCATCATCAGGACTCCTCAATGGCCGTTCCAATGTTTAAGCTTTCTCTAGCCTGATAGTTATTTTCATCATCATCATTACCTTCATCACTACCAACACTTCCATTGCCTTCATCACTACCTTTATCTTTACTAGCTGTTAGGCATTCACAGATTTAATAACACTGTATTAGGCACCTACTTTAGCTAAGAGGTGATTGATCATACTCTTAAAAAGAACTCAAGTGAGGAGGCATGACATCCCAATGCTCAATGCCTCTAAGATGTACATCAAATTGAGAGTTAGTTGGTTGATCTAGAGCAGAAACAGTTGTGAATATTTAGTGGCCCCAGCAAAGTTTCTGAGGGCTAAGTTTCAGTGGGATTGAGGAGAGAGGTCAACTTCCCTCAGTGAGTAGCACTGAGTGCCTACTGTACTAAATCATTTGTAAAGTGCAAAAGAGTGAGAAGTCATGAGAACTGCCCTCAGAGTTTACAGTCTAGTCAATCAATCAATTATAATTATTGAACACTTACTATGTGCAGAACACTGTACTAAGCACTTGGTACAGTACACTACAACAGACACATTCTCTGCTCACAACGAGTTTACAGTCTAGACGGAGATTTGAACCTAGGTTCTTCTGACTCCCGGGCCCTTGTTCTATCCACTTGGACACTCTGCTTCTCTCGTTCTGATTCGGTTCTTTTTCAGAATGTATTATTTCCATTCCTCCTTTGTTTCATGGCTTAGGAATCCCAATTTCCAAGAGGTCAGGGCTCATGGAAGTGTAAGGATTTGAGTGTTTTAAGGATTTAGTAACTCGATTGATGACCCAGCTTGGAGTAGTTGGATCTGTGTGATTTGCTAATGTTTCATCACCTTAATTAGTTCCTTGCATTGTTAGGGATGCTGTGTGCACGTGTCGGTAGACATAATTTCTAAAGAAATATCTTTTGTGTAGAATGCCCAATTATGTGAAAAAGACAATCATTTGTTCTTTGTTAATACTGAGCTGACTTGTGAAAAGGCCAGTAGCATTTAGAAAGTGTTCACTATATGCAAAGCACTGGTAAAAAATACACTGCCAGAAAATAGATACAATCCCTGGCCCTTGAGGGGCCCACAGTCTTCATCAGAAAACTTGTCATTGTCCTAAATAAAATCAATTGCTCTAAAATGCTTCTATCACATTTTCTAAAAACCCACAAAGTTGAAGTGAATCTGGTTTTTGTGTTCTCTTTCAACTTAAAGCTAAAAGAGGCATGTTTGGAAGACTTGGAAAGCACTGTTACAAACAGCTGTATACACAACATTCTAAAATTCACAACATGTTCCAACTATTTTGCATGGTATGTGCATATTGACGGTAGGATGTATCTTTCAGTTAATAATAATTGATTCATTATCTACTTAATATTTTAACTTTTTGGCATTTTGGCTTCTGTGTGCTTGGGTCTCGCTTATTCACATTCAAAGTTCAGAGCACCTCTGGTAAAGCAGTAGTTGATCAAACCTTTCCTGCTCTATTCATTAGAGTGGGACTCTAGTGAAGGAGACAAGCACTTAAATAAACTACACGTTAAGGGACTAATAAGGTGCATACAGATGTATATAAGTGTTTCCAAGATTTTGGCAATTAAGTGCTTAGATGGAATGGAAGGGAGACATGGCATGGAGAGATTAGTGACTATTCAAGGAAAGCCTCCTAGAAGAGGGTTCCAAAGATGGGGAGACCTGTTATCTGTTAGATAAGGGAGAGGCAGTTTCAGGAAGGGAGAGCCAGAAGTACGCAACACGAGAGATGAAAATGACATGGACAGTGAATTTCATGTTTAAGAAATTTTCCAAAGATTGACCATTTTAGAGTTGGCTTTACAAAGCAAGAATTTCCCTTCTCAAGTGTACTAAGGCTTGGTTACAATGTTTATAGGTAAGAAAGGGCAGGACAAGAGGAGAAGGCCAGGATTTCCTCCTAGATATAAGTGGGAAAGCAGGAGAAAAGACTATCTTCTGCTTTAATTATCACTTGTTTGCCATACAATAGTTGCTCACTTCCTCCTGTTACACCCAATCCTAGTCCCAAAAAGGAAAAAATGCAGTGGGCTTTTCATGTTCAAGCAAGAGAAAATAATATTTTCTGCTTTCCCTCCCACTTGTTTGTAGATTTATTAATAATAATAATAATAATAATAATGGTATTTGTTAAGTGTTTACTATGTGCCAAGCACTGTTCTAAGCACTGGGAGAGATACAAGGAAATCAGGTCATCCCACATGGGGCTCACAGTCTTAATCCCCATTTTACAGATTAGAGAATTGAGGCACAGAGAAGTTAAGTGATTTGCCCAAAGTTACACAGCTGACAAGTGGCAGAGCTGGGATTAGAACCCATGACCTCTGACTCTTTCCACTGAGCCACACTGCTTCAAAGGTATTGTTACTCTGCTGGACTTGTAAGGGGGGGAAAAGCAATCTCACATTCTAGAGATAGCCTACAAACTGCCTGTGGTTCAGTTCCAGGGATTGCATCACTAGATGGTGCTGGTGGGGTGTTGGGGGTTGTAGGAAGGGGTGGAATTTAACCTAACAGGAAGTGAGCAGTGTGGATTAATGGGTAGAGCACGGGCCTGAGAATCAGAGGACCTGGGTTTTAGTACCAGCTTCTCCACTTGTCTGTTGCGTGACCTTGGACAAGTCACTTCACTTCCCTTCATCTCAGTTACCTCATCTGCAAAATGGAGATCAAGACTTAAAGCATTATGTGCAACAGGGACTGAATCCAAACCAGTTACCTTGTATCTACCCCATCGCTTAGTACAGTGCTTGGCACATAGTAAGCACTTAACAAATGCCACAATTATTAGTATTATTAGGAAGATTTTTCCCCATCAATAGGATCATAATGAGCACTCAACAGGCATAATTACCCACCAAACAGATCCTGCTTTGGGGACCCAATCAGGAGGGAGTAGAAGCTCATGTCTTTTGGTACTGATTTGTTTAATAAAGTGGTTGTTAAGGTCATCATGATCAAGTCGGAGGCACACGGGGGTGGGGGCTTCAGGAATCAGGTATCAGGGGGTTTCAGGAATACTTGGAATTCTAACCAGAGAGTAATTCTAATTTGGGAAAAGTTACTGATAATGCCTACAGCAGCTAACAACACACACACACACACACACACACACACACATGCTCCAACATAGTTTTAATTAACAAATCTTTAGAAAAATTGAAGATTTCAATCGAACTCACCCCACTGTCTACGTCGCAATGGTTATATGAACGACAAGATTGAGCTCTAATAACCCAGCCTGCCAGCCCGGCATCTCCATTAAGGAAGTTATTCTCTACACTAAAAATGTTTCCATCAGATCTGCTGAAGTTGTATTAATTGGATAATTAAAGTAAATGCCTGAACAATGGGAATTTAAAGAGCCCCCGCGATAATAAAAACTGCATCACCAGGTTAAAAAGAAATCAGTGCAATTTAGATATAAAGAAGGGAAATAGTTTAGGAATTATCCAATGGCTCAATCTACTATTTGTGATGACTTTTTGCAATTTTCTAAAATAGTTAATAAACATTCATGGATAGCCATCATGCAGAAGGGTTCATATGAAACAGAATACACAATACTAACTATAATGTAATCTTTATGCAGTCAAAGACCCTGTGTTAGAATCATTTTATCCCATTGTCACAGGCCATTCTCAGGTATTTTATGAAATGAGACAACCGTGGAGTGGGAAAGAAGGATCAGATGTCTTGTGATCTATCCCCCCAGCTTCCAGGCCAGTCTATACATAAATCACACTAGCAATTGAACTCTTTTTTTAAATATTACTTTGTTTTTTCTCATTAATACAGAGAAATATATTAATTTTTGTGGGGGACCTTAATAATTTTAGTTCAGGTCATGTAAAATAACCTGAAATTAAACAAATGTATTGATGCCACTGGTAGGCAATCCAATCAAAAAATACAGGACCCAATCTTCACCTTTAAAGTGGTGGATCCAATAGAGATTTGAGATTCATAGAGCCTGAACCCACAGTTTCTCCTAGGACTTGCTGATAAGAGTGGGTCCTCTCCTTGGAAAATGGGACTATATGTCAATCTAGCCTTAGAGATATCCGAAGATAAGACCTCCATAAAATACCTCGCTCCAGGGACAATGAGCATTACACTGCTGACTTCCTGAGAATGAACCCATATCTTACTGGGTCTTCCGTAAGAGAAAACAGTCTCCTTAATCATAAAAAACATTCTCTATGAACTAGATTAAAAAATGTTAAAAACCCTCTTAATACCCAAACACAGCCCTTTCATGCATTCATTCAGTTCTTTATTTGTTCCTTCACTGCTATTCAGTGAGGCTCCAGAGAGGTCAGAATGGAAGTTTAGACCCTGTGGGGAATCACAAAGGAGAAAAGACACAGCCCTCAGGAAATTTACAATCTAAACAAGCCTGACCTAGAGGACAAAGCAGGGCTAAGGAGCCAAAAGATCTGGGTTCTAATCCCTGCTCCACCATTTGACTATGCTGTGTGACCTTGGGCAAGTCACTTAGCTTCTCTGTGCCTTGATTTCCTCAACTGCAAAATGGGGATTCAATATCTTTTCTCACTCCTACTTTTCATTCATTCATTCAATAGTATTTATTGAGCACTTACTATGTGCAGAGCACTGTACTAAGCGCTTGGAATGTACAAATCGGCAACAGATAGAGACAGTCCCTGCCCTTTGATGGGCTTACAGTCTAATCGGGGGAGACAGGCAGACAAGAACAATGGCAATAAATAGAGTCAAGGGGAAGAACATCTCATAAAGACAATGGCAAATAAATAGAATCAGGGTGATGTACATCTCACTAAACAAAATTAACAAAATAAATAGGGTGATGAAGATATATAATTGAGCGGATGAGTACAGTGCCGTGGGAGTGGGACGGGAGAGGGTGAGGAGGAGAGGGAAAGGGGGGAGACGAGGGTTTAGCTGCGGAGAGGTGAAGGTGGGGGTAGAGGGAGCAGAGGGAAAAAGGGGGGAGCTCAGTTTGGGAAGGCCTCTTGGAGGAGGTGAGCTTTAAGTAGGGATTTGACGAGGGGAAGAGAATTAGATTGTCTGAGGTGAGGAGGAAGGGCATTCCAGGACTGCGGGAGGACATGGCCCAGGGGTCGACGGCGGGATAGGCGAGACCGAGGGACGGTTAGGAGGTGGGTGGCAGAGGAGCGGAGCGTGGGGGGTGGGCAGTAGAAAGAGAGAAGGGAGGAGAGGTAGGAAGGGGCAAGGTGATGGAGAGTCTTGAAGCCTAGAGTGAGGAGTTTTTGTTTTGAGCGGAGGTTGATAGGCAACCACTGGAGGTGTTTAAGAAGAGGAGTGACATGCCCAGATCATTTCTGCAGGAAGATAAGCTGGGCAGCGGAGTGAAGAATAGACTGGAGCGGAGCATGAGAGGAGAAGGGGAGATCAGAGAGAAGGCTGACACAGTAGTCTAGCCGGAATATAACGAGAGCCTGTAGCAGTAAAGTAGCCGTTTGGGTGGAGAGGAAAGGGCGCATCTTGGTGATACTGTAAAGGTGAGACCAGCAGGTCTTGGTAACGGATCGGATGTGTGGGGTTAACAAGAGAGACGAGTCAAAGATGACACCGAGGTTGCGGGCTTGAGAGAGGGGAAGGATGGTCGTACCATCCACGGTGATAGAGAAGTCTGGGAGAGGACCGGGCTTGGGAGGGAAGATGAGGAGCTCAGTTATGCTCATGTTGAGTTTTAGGTGGCGGGCAGACATCCAGGTGGAGACATCTACTTGACTGTGACCCTAACATGGGATAGGGACTGTATCCCACCTGATTACCTTGTATCTACCCCAGCACTTAGAACAGTGCTCAACGCATAGTAAGTATTTAAAAAATACAAATAAAAACATAAACAAAATAAAACAAGACAAAAAACTAAAGAAATAGGCACCATGCAGGTGAATAAAAGTCCCAAGTTGTGTTTACTCTTAGTTGTAGTTTTCCATTCTCTAATTACACTCTTAAGTGATGACACAAGTGTACAGGTGCTCACTGACCAGTCAACCAGTGGCCTGAGGCTAGCATGTGATTGAACATAGAGTCAAGAGCTAAAAAGAACATCAAAAGGTCATCTGATTTAAATCATCCTAAACAGAAAAGTGTCTGTTATTTTCTTAAAGATCACTAAGGATAGAGCTCTCTGTGGGCATGGTACATGTCTGCTAACTCTGTTGACTTGTAACTCTTCCAAGTACTTAGTCCATGTTTCCCCACTCCTCAAGAACCTCCAATGATTGCCCATCCAACTCTTCATCAAACAGAAACTCCTTAGCAATGGCTTTAAACCACTCAATTACTTTGTCCCGTCCTGCCTCACCTCCTCAATTTCCTATTGCAATCCAACCTGCATATTTCTCTCCTCTAATGCCAACTTACTCACTATACTTTGATATCAATTATCTCACCACAGACCCCCTAACCCATGGCCTGCCTCCATCCTGGAGTGCTCTCCTTCATATCCAACAGTCAACAGACAATTACTTTCTTTCACTTCAAAGCATTATTAACGGCAAATCTCCTCCAAGAGCCCTTCTCTACTTCCTCCTTTCCTCTTCTCCCACTCCCTTCTGCGTAGCCCTGACATTCCTTTTTTTTATCCCCTACTCCCAGCCCCACAGTACTTTGACTGATTTATAGCTATTCCACAACCTCCCTAAACAGTCCACAGTATATTGCCCTGATTCCTAGTTTGTTCTTTCTAATGGCCAAAAGGAACCTCTTCATAATTTGAAGCATATGTCCTTTTCTTCTGTCCTCCCTGAACATGAGAAATAACCTTTCAGTTTCTTCCCTGTAAAAACTCTTCATAGTCTTGAATATGGCTACTGACTTCCACTCAAGCTTTCATCTCTAGTTATGTAATATCCATTCTTTTCCTCATTATTTTCCATCTTTTTAAACAGTCTTTGTATGTCTCCTCATTCTTTGTAAGGTATAGTGAACAAAAGTAGACCCAACACTCAATCAATCATCCAATCAGAGCTAATTATTGAAGGCCTACTAGGTGCAGAGCACTGTATTCCTTAATTAAATCACATTTATTGGGTGCTTATTGGGTGCAGAGCACTGTATTAAGCACTTGGGAGAGTACAATACAACAATAAAAAGACAAATTCCCTGCTTGCTATGAGCACTGTACTAAGCATTTGGGAGGGTACAATGAAAGTACCAACTATCATAGAGTTTACATTCTAACAGGGGCATGCAGGCAAACTCTGCCATGGATCAGAAAGACTCCTACTCTAGGCAAAACATCTGCAATTCATTCTCCTCTTAGGATCAGGGTGGCCAAGTAAAAAAGAATGTGGGACAAGGCATCAGAAGACCTGGATGATACTCTTATTTTTCCTTAAGACCTGCTCACTGGCCTTGGGCAAGTCACCCAATCCCACTAGACCACATTTTCCTCAGCTGTAAAATGGGGATAAGATAGAGAAGCAGCATGACCTAGTATATAGAGCACTGTGCTGGGAGTCAAAAGGACTGAATTTAAATCCCAGCTCCAACCTTGACTGCTGTGTGACCTTGGGCAAGTCATTTTATTTTTCTGTGCTTCAGTTATCTCATCTGTAAAATGGGGATTAAAACAGTGAGCCCCATGTGAAACAGGGACTGTATCCAAATTGATTGACTGGTTTCTACCCCAGTACCTTGTATAGTGCCTGGCATGTAGTAAGCATTTAGGAAATAGCACTATTGTTATTATTATCACTAATCTTACTATTATCCTATACTATCAGCCCCATATCTGATCTGATGACTGCCTCTCCTCCAGTGCTCAGCATATAGTAATGGCTTGAATGAATACTATTAATACTATTATTATTATTTTCCACTCCTTTAATTATGCCTTTTGCTCTTTGTGAAAACCACTGCAGCCCTTCATTTTAATATACTGGATTTCTGCAGTTGCACTCAAGATTTGGTGTTCATAAAATGCATCACCCCAAGTGGTTTGCCTTGGGCTTTATCACTGAGACCAGGTTATCAATATGGCAACTGGGATGCCTTCATAGGTAGAAACATTTGCTTCCCGTAGCTTGCTTTCTTACCTTAAAGTGGAAGAAAGTAAAGATTCATGGGACACTTTGCTCCTGAGATGCCCCAGCAAGGGAAAAATAACATTTAGTCTGGGTCCCACCTTTCGGTGTGTTTATGGAAGATATTTGTTCTGAAGCAAATTTCATGAATTGAGTTTAAAGGCCTAATGACTGTGCTTTTTCTCAGATGGGTTGGTTGAAAAAACCCATTAATATCTAGAATTTGGATAGCATTTTTAATTTTCCAAAACACATTCACATCAGTTTACCTAATTTAATCTTTATACCATCCTTAGGAGGTAGAGAGATGCAGGTAGATTTATCACTATTTTTACAGATGAGGAAGTTGAGGTACAGAGTGGTTAAATGATACTCAAGGGGCCCACAAACAGCAAGTCACTGTCATAGCTGGGCTTGAATTCAGGTCTCCTGACTCACTGCTCCATTGTTTTACAACTATACAATACTATCTAACATTCTACATATGGTTCCCAATTGGGAATGAACCATCATCTGGGGCCCAGATCAGTTTTCTAAAACAGATTGAGGATAACTCCTACTCCTCAAAAATCTCCAATAGTTGCCCATTCCTCTGCACAGCAAGAAAAAACTCCTCACCATTGGCTCATAGCCCTCACAATTAGCTCTTTCCCTCCTACTTATTTTTGTTCCACTCACAGTTCAACTCATTCCTCATGCCAACCTACTCACTGAGCTTCACTAACTGTCTCTTTCACAGTTGAGGTCTTACTCATGCCATCCTTCCTGTCTGGAACTCCCTCTCCATTAACAGGCCACCACTGTCTCCATCTTCAAACCCCTTTTGAAATCACATCTCTCCCAACAAGCTTTCCCTGTCTAACCTCTCATTTCCCCTTCATCTGCTACTACATAGTCTATGCATTTGAGTCAGTCAATCTGTCAATAAATCAGTGGAATTTATTGGGTGTTTACTGTGAGCAGAGCACTGTACTAAGCACTTGGGAGAGTGCCATACAACAGAATTGGTAAACAGGATCCTTGCCTTCAAGGATCTTTAAGTACTTACCCTACTTTCCCACACAGCACCTAGGTAAACATTTTTTAACTCCTTTGCTTCTCCCAACCTGTTGTTCAATTCACTCTTGGTCTTCCCCCCTTAGATTATAAGTTTCTTGATAGGCAGGAATTGAATCCACTAATGCTACTGCACTCTCCCAAACACTTAGTACAGTGCTTTGCCCACAGTAAATGCTCAGTAAATATTACCAATTGATTGATTGATTCCATTAAGCTCCTCTTTCCCCTCCCTTCTTCATCTCCTCAAGATCCACCTTTCCCCCTTCAAGTTACTTTTCAGCATAATGCAATTTTGCACTTGGCTGTTCTTTAGCTGGTGCTTGAGCCATGACCTTAATGATACCCAGGTAGTATCGCAGTCTTGTAGAAACAGCAATGGGGGAAAAAATTACAGTAATTTACAGCCCAGTACACAAATCTAATATCCTTGCCACCTCCCATTCCTGCTGAAGGTTGAGGTTCACTTTAGAATTGTTACTTTGGGTGAATGAGTAAATGATCCTTCCGTCTCTTCAGGATAGGACTTTACATGATGGGAAGGTCACCGATATATCTCCAGTTTATGAGATTTGTAGGGCTTTAGGAGTGGGGGAAATACCACATTTCTCTTATTTATGAGCGTCTTTGAACTTAAGAAGGACCTCATTTGTATACATCTAGATAATCTATCTATATATTTAAGCTATTTCCAAAGCAAGCCTGGTAAATCTAACCTTGAAAATAATATAAAATAGCTGTATTGCAAAATGTTGTAAATATTAGTTGAACACAATGAGACATTTGCTAGGGGCCGGGGAACCAGAAAATTGCAAGCATTTAAGAGAAATACCTCTTACTTTAAATTCACTTCCAGAGACCACAGTAATATGCTTCACTACTGCAGGCTGCTGGGTAAAAAAAAAAAAAAAGAAAACAGCTCTCATAAGTTCAATAGCTACCCACTGATTGTAAATGTGAGAAGGAACTCTCAAAACACAGAGCTGAAATATAGGGTAATTTTCTCTTTATTAGAGTCCATGAACTCTACTACATTAATGGTTAGGCTCTGTATACAGTGCATATAACAGAATTATGCAGTTATTTTCTGCAGTGCTTTACTGGCCTTATCTAATGCCTAAAAGCCTCAAACATTTTTACCCTTTTCCTTTCCTTTCTGACTCAGTCCTTTTCTCGGCTTCTTTGATGCCTCTCTTGTTTGTTCTAGACTGTCCCAGCTAGCCCCCAGCAATATCAGGAACTGTCCACATCACTGGTAAATTCACTCCTTCCTGCCATAAAGCAGTGAGTTTTTAGAGGGTTTTCTGATGTGATGGAAACTGCTCACACAAAGGAACTCAGTCATAGAAGCGACAGGCACAGAAATCAGGCTCTCATGCATGTAACAATGATGCAGCAGATACGGAGCCATAAGTCACAGAGAAGTTAGAAATCAAAACTCAGCCACATCACTTCACTAAACCTTTTTTTTTTTTCAAAATGAAGTCTTAGAAGAAAATATCAGTTCAATATTTGAGATAACGGGGGTGGAGGAGGTGGTAGCAGGACATACAGAGCAGAAGTATCAGGAGTTTGAGGATTGTTCACAGTCATAATCACTGGATTGAACTTGAATCATGGCAGGTGTCATGATAATCAGGTTGCAGAGAGAAATGCAATATGCTCTCTACCTCCTTTCCATTTGCCAAATCCCAACTGTTCAACCAGGGGTATGAGGAGTCTTGAAAGTGTTTTAAAAAGATCTTAGGGAAAGGTTATTGTAGTAGTCCCTGGCATGGTTGACTTGCCTCTTGAAGGGCTCTCTGAAGAAAAGGAACCAGAAAGCCCTGTTAGAAAGGAAGCAGAACAAATATCACCCTAGTGTTTGTGCCTCAGCAAGAAGCACAGCAAGAAGCAGCCCCATCATTCTAAAAGTGTGCACTTCGGGGAGCTGGAAACTGGGGCAATAGAAAGAATACTTTTTTTTTTCAGCTTCTCCGGCTCTTCCTTCTTAGACCCAGCTCCTGTGAGTATTCCTGTCACGGTGGATGCTTTCGGAGTGGATGAAAGGATAGACTGGGTTTGAAAGGTGAGGTTGGTACTTGAGGTAAAATCTTGAAAACCAAAGGGGTACAGTTTCTAAACCCTAGTTTTTCCCTTACCTAATTATTTTTTTCTGGGAATCTGTGCTTATAGAGTAATTCCAGGTATATTTATGCTTATATTTGTGTTCTAGAATGTAAGCTCGTTGTGAGCAGGGAACGTTTCTCCTAACTCTGCTATATTGTGCTCTGCTGAGCCCTTGTACATAGTAAGCACTCAATAAATACCTATGATGATATTTTCTCTCTGCTTAGGCAGTAGTAGAAGACAGTAAGCTCAATGTGGGCAGGGAATTTCCCTGTTTAATGTGATACTGTACTCTCCCAAGCACTAAGTACAGTGCTCTGCACACATTAAGTGCTCAATAAATACGATTGAATTGAATTAAGATATGTGTTGTGGGGAAGAGAGGATGTGGGGAAATGTGGGTAGATTGGACCACATTGAACATAGCAAAAAGCTTGTTATAAGGCTACATATTAGGTGCTTACCATGTGCCAAACACATTGCTAAGCACTGAGGTAGATATAAACTAGTCAGGCTGAACAGAAGCCCTGTTTGACACAAGGCCCACAACAGGTATTTTATCTCCAACTTACAGGTGAGGAAACTGAGGCACAGAGAATTAGGTGACTTGCGTAAGATCACACAGCAGAGAAGTGGTGGGGCTGAGGTTTTAGCCTAGGTCTTCTCACTCCTCACTCCCAGATTTACTTCCACTAGACCCCATTGTTACTGGACAAGTACTTCTGGTTTCACCTTACGTTTAACTCTGACAACACTAATCATAATGGTATTTACTAAGCACTTTTCATAAGCCATGCATTGTACTAAAGCACTGGGGTAGGTACAAGATAATCAGGCCAAACAGAGTCCCCGTCCCTCATGGGGCTTAGAGTGTAAGGGGGAGGGAGAATGGGTATTTAATGTTCACTGTACCGATGAGGGAACTGAGGAACAGAGAAGTTAAGTGACTTGCCCAAGGTCACACAGCAGCCAGTTCTTCTGACTGTCATGTTCACTAGGATACGTTGCTTCTCAACTTTGTAAGCTCCTCCTCTAGACTGTAAACTCCATGAGGGCAGGAAACATGTCTACCAATTCTGTTATACTGTACTCTCCCTAAGACTTACTTGAATGTACTGCACACAGTAAGCACTCAATAAATATGATCAGATTATAACCACGACGTGGCAGGCCTGATTTGATAGTGTTGATGAACTCTGATGTTCAACTTTGGAGGAGGTTTAGGCATTTCGTTCCACTGGTATCTACTCACCTGTTCCTGAGTGTCTGAAGCTTTTTGTCTTTTACATTTCTTCATAGGTCATTTTCACTGTTCCATGTATTTGGTTTGGATTTTTTTTTTTACATTTTTCTGTAATACACTCTCACTGTAATGGGCAAATTGACTGTCCCTTTTGATGGGGAAAAACAAGCACAAAGACTTTTACTTGCAAATTTAAAACTGCAGTGCCTCCGGGGGAGAAAAACCCATTAGTCTTGATAATTAAAGCCAAGTGTTGTTGACATAGGACACTTTTCAAACTGAATGCTGCAAAACATAGTGTTTGCTCAACTACTGTTTGCAGAAACGGAACAGATTCAGAAAGAATATATTCCAGCCTGTCATATTTCAAGTTGGACCACGTAGTGGGGGGAAGGAGAAGGAACGACTGAAAAAAATCAGCTAGGGCCTTTCTATTTGGGAAAAAAAAAGAAAACAACCAGTGGCACATTCGACTTCAAACACCTGTGAATGTTAATTTCAAGAGAAGGTAATTTAAAACTGAAATAAGGTAAAATCCTAGTTAGTGACAACTGAAAAATCAGTCTGGGATCTGAAAATTCAATTTCTTTGGACACCTGTGGTTACTGCCCAAATTCTGATGGTAATCAGCAAGGGAGGCCAGATCTGGTATAAGCATATCTCTGTGCCGACAGGTCAGAGAGGGTATGCAAGGCCACAACAGCTGCAGTCCAGTGGGATCCGGAGGATGGAGTCAAGTTGTCTTCTCAGCAGTAGCAGCAGCGAAAGCAGCAGCAGCCAGGGTGTGGGAGCCAAGCACTCAGACTAACCCATGTGATGCCTCCTGCTGTGCTGCTGTTGTTCTGGACAGAGCGAAAGTGAAATGGGCAGAGTCATCATTCCCCTTCTGCTGGTGCCGGCCCTGGTGCCAGGTGAAGACTCGAGGAGCACTGGTGACAGCAGAAAAACTCTCTTCCTTGTATTCATTTTGCTTCAACAACCTCTGTTGCTTACCTCTTTCCTTCCCCTCTTCCTAACGTCAGGTCATGTTTCCCCTCTCCTCAAGACCCTCCAGTGATTGCTCACCCACATCAAAAAGAAACTACTCATCATTGGCTTTAAAGCAATACATAATAATAATCATCATCAAGACTGTAAGCCCGTCACTTAGACTATAAACCCGTCAATGGGCAGGGATTGTCTCTATCTGTTGCTGAATTGTACACTCCCAAGTGCTTAGTACAGTGCTCTGCACATAGTAAGCACTCAATAAATACTATTGAATGAATTAATGAATCATCATCATCATTATGGTATTTGTTAAGCGTTTGCTATGTGCCAAGCACTGTTCTAAGCGCTGAGCACTGTTCTAAGTGCATGCCTCCTCTTAACTCACCTGGCTATTCTCCTACTACAACTCAGGCTGAACACTTTGCTCCTCTTATACCAACCTAATCACTGAACCTCCATCTCATCTATCTAGCTGCTGATCTCTTATCCACGACCTGCCTCTGGCTCGGATGGCCTTCCCACCTCATATCTGACAATGACTCTCCCCTTCTTCAAAGCCTTATCAAAGGCACATCTCCTCCAAGAGACCTTCCCTTACTAAGCCCTCCTGCCCTAGTCTCCCACTCCTTTCTGCATTGTCCTACTTGCTTTTTTTATTCATCACCCCTTCCAGTCCCACAGCACTTATGTACATATCTGTAATTTATTTATTTATATTACTGTACTTTCTCATATATTTAGCACAGTGTACTTCACTCAGTAGGAGCTCAGTAATAATAACAATTGTGGTATTTATTAATAATAACAATGGTAATAATAATAATGGTATTTGTTAAGCACTTACTTTGTGCCAAGCACTGTTCTAAGCACTGGGGTAGAAACAAGGTAATCAGGTTATCACACATGGGATCACATTCTTAATCCTCATTTTACAGATGAGGTAACTGAGGCACAGAAGTTAAGTGACTTGTCCAAGGTCACACAGCTGACAAGTGGCGGAGTCAGGATTAGAACCCACGACCTGTGACTCCCAAGCTCATCCTCTTGCCACTAGGCCACTTACTATGCAAGCACTGGACTAAAATGCTGGGGTAGATATAAGAGAACCAGGTCAAACACAGTCCCTGTCTTACATGGGACTCACCGTCTATGGGGAAGGAAGAAGGTCACACAACAGGCAAGTGGCAGAGCCAGGATTAGAACCCAGGGCCTCTGACTCCCATGGAATTTCCATTAGGCCACACTTTGTCTCTAAATATTTCGGCTCAGTAAATACTCTGGCATCCTGTGGCTGTGCCTTTCATTTTATGTGAATTGCTGATTTGTGAGTGATGTGATGAACAGTTTGAGATATCAGATGTGCACTGTTTACCTAGCACCCAAGGTACCCAGAGCCATGATTTAAGCTATAATCTGTCTCTTCTCTAAGACCCATTTTTAGTTGAAATAATCACAACATTTTTTTTAATGGTATCTGTTTAGCATTTACTCTGTGCTGGGCATTGTATTAAGTGGTGGGATAGGTACAAGCTAGTCAGGTTGGACACTATCCCTGTTCCAAATGGGGCCCACAGTCTTAATCCTCATTTTAAAGATGAGATAACCGAGACTTAGAAAAATGAAGTGACTTGCCCAAGGTCACACAGCAGACAAGTGGTGGAGCCTGGTTTAGAACCTAAGTCCTTCTGATTTCCAGGCCCGGGCTCTAAACACTAGGCTATGATGCTTCTCTTGCTGTGTTCTGTCGTGGATCAAGAAACAAACAAACAGTAAGTTGCCTTGGAAGTACGGTGGACTTTGCCACCTAGGTCAGCCAGCTATTTTTCAGAATTCCTACAGGGCCTCTGCGCATAACAGAACCACTTGAAACTAGAATTTCTAATTTATAGAACCAGAAACTAGAAGGTTTCTAATTCTCCAGCTAAAAACTTTCATCACTGATGACGTGGTCCTAGCAGGCAGAATGGGGAATTGCATGTAGTAAGCATTTTGTAACAAACCTTTTCCTCCCCTAGTTTTTTCCATCACTGCAGGCAACACCATTGTCCTCCCCATCTCACAAGCCCATAACCTTGATATCATCATCCTGAATAAATCTCTCTCACTTAAATCACATATTTTGTCTGTCACAAAATTCTGTAAATTCTATATTAATATTATCTTCAGAATCTTCCCTTTCCTCTCCATTCAAATTACTATCATGCTGTTCCAAACACTCATCACATCCCACCTTGACTACTGCACCAAGCCTTCTCACTGAAGCCCCTGCCTCCCCCTACTCTAGTTCGTACTTCAGTCTGCCGCTCATATAATTTTCCTAAAAACTGTTCAGCTATTGTTTCTCCACTTTTCGCAAATCTCTAAAGACTTTTAGTCTACCTCCACATCAAACGGAAACTCCTTGCCAACTGCCCTAAGGCATTCAATCAGTTCTCCTCCTACTACTTAGCTTCTCTCATCCCAGATTACAACCCATCCCACACGTCACTCCTCTGACACCAATCTACTTCCTGTACTTCGATCTCATCTCTCCTTGTCAACTCCTTGTTCACATCCTCCTCCGACCTTTTACTCCCTCTCCCTTCTTATCTGACACACCACTATGCTCCCCATCTTCAAAACTCTACAAAATTTCATCGCCTCCAAGGGGCCTTCCTTGACAACCTCATATTTCCCTAGCAATTTGCCCTCCCTTCTGTATCATCTGTGCTCTTGGATCTGTACCCCATTAGTACAGATCTTTCTTACTCAACCTACTCACAGTATTTATATCCTTATACTGTTCCTTTCTTTATCTTTATCTGTAATGTAATTTAATATCTGACTCTCTCATTGGATTGTGAGCTCCTTGAGGGCAGTGGTAATATCTACCAACTCTATTGTACTCTCCCAAGCTCTCAGTACAGTGCTCTGCATATAGTATGTGATCAATAAATACTGCTGAGTGGCTGCTTGACAAAGGCATTGTTGCACTGGGTTTTTCCCCATCCATAGAGAGGAAAGGGCAGGTTGGAGATGCTGGGGCCTTGTGGGTTTGATACTCCCAAAAGTTCTAATATTTCTAGTCATTCATTCATTCCATTCATTCAATGGCAGCTATTGAGTGCTTGCTATATGCAGAGTACTATACTAAGTGCTTGGAGAGTATAATATAATAATAGACACTTTTCCTGCCCACAGGGAGCTTAGAATCCAGAGGGCACTCTCTCTGCCACTTAACTGCTGTGTGATCCTGGGCAAGTCACTTCACCTCTCTGGGCCTCAGTTACTTCATCAGTAAAATGGGTATTGAGACTGTGAGCCCCAAATGGGACAAATACTGTGTCCAACCCAATTTACTTTTATCCACCACAGTGCCTAGTATAGTGCCTGGCACATAGTTAAATGCTTAACAAATATCATAATATATACAAATACCATTCTCTGTTACAACCTAAAGGCAGTTAATTCCCAGAGAGGATTGCTTAAATGGAAAAAGTCTGCATAATGGGTTAGAGGGAAAGCTGAGGGGTCAGGAAGGTGGAATCATTTGGGGTGGCAGTTGGCCATCCTTAACCTTTAAGATGAACTTCAAGGTTGGCAACAATCCTGTTTCTCCAAGCCTGCTGTTACCACTGTCAAAGCTTAGGCTGGATATGTGTCTACTCACCCAAGAAGTCAATTGTTCATAAATGCATAATTTTATGCATCGTATACAACTTGTTTTGATGGTCTGTCTCCCCGCTTACAGTCTGGAAGCCCTGTGCGGGCAGGGACTGTCTCTACTGCTGAACCAAACACTTAATACGGTGCTCTGCATACAGGAAGCACTCAGTAAACATGACTGAATGATTGAATGAATGACTGGAACACCTCTCATAGAAAGGTGTGTTTTAAGATTTCCATAAGACATTCCAGTATGGTTTTTCATTGTAGAAATCAGAAGTGGACAGAGCACAACCTGATCAATGGAAAATAAAGCACAGAGGGGCCTAGGTTTTCTACATAATTGTTGAAAGAAGACAGCATAATAATACCTTGAAGAAGCTTCAGAACTACCAGTCCGTCATTCTCACTCAGCACCAGAGGTGGTTTAGCGGGTATTATCATCCCAAGACCCTAGAAACTTGGAGAACATACCTGTGGGAGATATTCTGAAATGATGACCAACATTTTTATCCTGGCTAGAAAGAGCTGGGGTATCCATACCTGGAAAGCAGGGTGATTTTTCCAGAATTACAGATCCTGGGGCATAGCTGCTGGGAAGAGAGTTTCTCAGACCTAGAAGAAGAGTCAAAATCCATACATTTTGAGTCATTTGAGTTTGTCTTCTTTAAATGTTATTTGTGGGTAAAAACTCCCTCTCAAGTTCATTTCTAATCAGTGAATCCAGTGTGTGGGAGATACTACTACTAATAGAAATATTAATTATATAGTTACTGTACTAATTGATAATAACTGTGATATTTGCTAAGCACTTACTCTTTGCTAGTCTATTAAGCACTGGGGTAGATACAAGATAATCAGGCCAGATGCTGTCCTTGTCCCACCTAAGGCTCACAGTCTAAGTAGGTGGGAGAACAGGAATTGAATTCCCATTTTATAGATGAGGAAACTGAAGTCTCAGAGGCCCAAGCTCAGAAAAATGGCAAAATTAGGATTAGAACTCAGGTGCTCTGGCTCCCATGCCTATGCTTTTTCCACTAGGCCACGCTGTTCCTTCAAATGCAAACACAGTTAGGTGGTAGGGATGAATTTAAATCTGGTGAGAGGGAAGTGAAGGGAGGTAATATAAAACAGAAAGGGAAGTGGCAAGGGAGATTTGCTAAACCCTAGACTAAGCACAGTTCAAATGGCAGCAGCTACTGCTCAGAACAGGAAAAAAAGTCACAAGATATTTACTGACTTATAATTATTTTATTATTCTAAAGCTTATGCCATTAGCTATCCCATTTTGGACTTACCATGCCCCTAGGAGATAAAGACATGCAGTATTATTTTCCCCATTTTTCAGATCAACAAAGTGAGGTGCAGAGAACTCTCACCACTGACAGGGACAGAGATGACGTCAAACCTCAGTCTCCTGACTTCAGAGTCAGGCTCAAACTCAAACCTCAATTTTCCTTCCACTAGATTATAATCCCTTTGGGTCTTTGGTTCTGTTCAGATGGTGCCCGTCAGGTTAAGTCTGATGTCCATGTCTAAAGATAGTTTGCTCCATTATCCGGATAATCCAAGCTATACAAATGAAGGGGATTTTTGAACTCACTGATCAATCAATCAATCTGTCTTCATCAAATAAACTAAAAAAATGTTCACGTTTTTTCTCCCTACAAATAGTTGCCCTGTTGACAGTGGCTGATGAACAAAATGTGGGGTACCCTGATGAATGTCATATATGACTAGGACAGACTTTCAAGTTGGGTTTTCAAATTTATCCCAAGGGTAACAGCACAGGCAGAGTGCTTGTCTAGATCATGTAGCTAGAGAGACTGGCTCTGTGCCTCAATTTCCTCATCTGGAAAGTGGGTATAACTCACCATGCCAGTTCTCTCTTTTTTCCTCCTTCACTGAAATGAGGACGTGTAATATCAGATATGAGTCTTTTTGAATGCTCCAGAGGAGACATCCCTTATAAATCTCAGGTATTATTAAACAGACCCTAACCCCAAAAGGCTTAATTGTCTTTGAAAACCTGAATCTGCAAGCTGCTTTGGTAGTATGAGCCCCCAAATCCACCCTCCGAGCTACCTCTGTGCACTGTTCCTGACCCTACTAGCTGCTGGAGAGCTGATATGGAGTTGGGGTGAAGAGTGGAGGGAGGCAGCAACAGACTGAGAACATGAGAGAATTTCAAGTTTGATTTCTGAGAGAAATGAATGTGTGGGTATGGGAAGAGGGAGAGTGATTTCTGAATTAGTTTGCTCTTCCAAGGATAATAATGTAGTGATATTTAGCAATATCACCTTCAATATGCTTAACAAACAGAATTCATCTCACAACATCCCTATGAAGTAAGCGTTTATTATCTCTCTTGAACAGATGGGAGAATCAGAGAGGAAAAAAAGAGAGTGACTTAAACACGTCCATAGCGAGCATTAGGATTGGGGCTTAGGTTAGAACCTGACGTTACTGGCTTCTAGCATCCGGATCAGACGCTCCAAAGATCCTTCTCATTTGGGATTTACATTCCAGCTTTACAATTGATGCGTGCATGGGATGAGTCTGCTACAAAGACCTGAGTAGACTGCAGTCAAACAAACCTTCTCCTGCAGCCAGGCCATCCCTTTGTATCCGCTCTCTCTCTCCCCATCATCTGATAACATTTCTTCTTTGCCTGACTTTACTTTAATTAACACAGAAAATGAAGTTCCAAATGAAATGCACATCAGCTCTCCATGCTTCTGTCGTTTTTCTGGCACTATTGATGTTTTGCCATCTCCGCCATTAATGGAGAAACTGTAAAATAATAAGCAGGCTACCTTGAGCCAATGAGCTCAAAGCACTTTGCTAATACAGAATTCAAAAATTTTGATGCCTCCTTGAAAGCAATAAAAAGGCCGATGCTCAAACGAAAGGCTCTCCTGATTTCACAGGGAGCAAGTAGAATTGGGAAAAATAGATTGAGTCACCCAGCAGTCATAATAATCATAATTAATAATTGCTGCATTTGTTAAGTGCTTACAATGTGACAAGCATTGTTCTAAGTTCTGGAATAGATACAAGAGAATTAGGTGAGACACAGCTTCTCTCCCAGATAGGACTCACAGTCTAAATGGGAGGAATTCAACAGATATCAAATCTCATTTTAGAGATGAGGAAAATGAGGCACAGAGAAGTTATAATATTATTATTAGTAGTAATAATAATAATCAAATTTACTGAGAATTTACTGTGTGCAAAGCACTGTACTAAGCACTTGGGAGAGTACAATATAACATCAGACACCTTCCCTGCCCACAATGAGCTCACAGCCTAGATGGGGAGACAGACATTAATACAAATAAATGCAGAGATAAATAAATTGCAGATACTTACAGATATATACATATGTGCTATAGGGAAGAGAGGGAGGATGAATGTAGGAGCAAGTATGAGTGGTGCAGAAGGGAATGGGAGAAGAGGAGAGGAGGGCTCAGGCAGGGCCCATCTTCCTGGAGGAGATGTGCCTTCAAGTTAAATGAATTGTTAAAAGACATGCCCAAAGTCATATAACGAACAAGTGGAAGAGCCATGATTAGGATCAGGTCCTCTGACTCCCAGGCCACTAGGTTACACTGCCTCCATATACAGAAGCAGTATAGCTTAGTGGGAAGAGCACGAGCTTGGGAGTCAGAGGTCATGGGTTTGAATCCCAGCTCTGTCACTTGTGAGCTGTGGGACTTCGGGCAAGTCACTTTAACTTCTCTGTGCCTCAGTTACCTCATCTGTAAAATGGCGATTAAGACTGTGAGCCCCACATGGGACAACCTGATTACCTTGTATCTACCCCAGTGCTTAGAACAGTGCTTGGCACATAGTAAGCGCTTAACAAATACCATCATTATTATTATTATTATTTTCATCTTCTTATCTAGTCCATCCTCCTGCCTCTAGGCCAGAGTTAGACATTAATTACCCTGATTAAATCTAGCTACCCTAATTTTAACGTATTTTCTGGAAGGGACTTTCTCCAGTGACTTCAGAAACATTTCCCAAGTAAAGTGACAGTGACACTTCCTAGTCTTCTTTCTGCCCAACTATCCCCCTCCTTCTGTATTGACTTCTATTTTATCCTCAGCAACTTCTGAATGGAAACCCCCTAGTGTCTTGAGTTCTTAGAGGACATGGATTGTGTCTCCCAACTCTACTGTATGCTCCCATATGCTTAGTACCATTTTCTGCACAAAGTAAACACTCCGTAAATTAGCTGATTGATAGCTTAAATCTACAGAACAGAAGGGCATAACATATTTCCTCACTCTCTCCCCCCACCCCACCCCCTTCCTTCTTCCTCTCCTATTTCATTCTGAGGATCATTTTGATAACCTCAAGTTTGGGCTTGTTAACTTCTTGCACCAGCTCCTGTTCATGAACTATCTCTCCCTGGTGGGAAAAACAAGAGCAAAAACCAAACGAACCAAAAAACAAAATTTCTCAGTTGCTTTCTACTTCCCAGATCTTATCAGAAGAAGGAGATAACTCAGTTCAGAAATCCACTGGATAAGCAGCCAGGGTTATGGATAATTGTCAGATCTGCATGCCAATGATAACCCCATGTCTGCTCAGGACTAAGTACATTTTACAGAATCCATTTTTTAATGGCACTAACTCTATCTGACTTGCTAATCAGATATGCATTAATGAAATAATTTGGCGCTGGAATATCCGGCTGCAATTGGATTGGGTTTCATAGCAGACCAAAAAACTATAAGTTGAGGTGATTTAGAGAAGAAAAACCTTATTTTTCAAAAGGTTGAGTCCTAATGTGGGACCTCTGATTGGGTGAGGTCTCTGTGATAGATAGCTGTTGCTTAGAGTTGTTTTCCCCTAAAGCCCTGGGCAGGTTTATTTGGAATCTGGAGTCTGATCTCGACTTCTGAGGACAGCAGCAGGGTGAGAGGTCAGGACAGTGGATTTGGCAAAATTTGAAATAAATTCTGCTGATAATAACATTATCAAAAATGATGATGGTATCTGTTAAGCATTCATTAAGTGCCAAGTACTGTACTAAGTGCTGGGGTAGTTATGGGAAAATCAGGTTGGACACAGCACCTGTCCCACATGGGGCACACAATCTAAGTGGGAGGGAGAACAGATATTTAAGGCCCATTTCACAGATGAGAAACCTGAGGCCCAGAGAAGTTAAATGATTGTCTAAGGTCCCAAGGTGGATGACTGGCAAAGCCAGGATCAGAATCCAGGTTCTCTGACTCCCAGAGTCATGCTCTTTCCCCTGTCATGAGGTTTCCCCTAGTGGATTTAAAGGAGAAGCTTGTGGTTTCGGTTCAAAGTCTTTACATACAAAAAATCGGCACAATTACCGATAATGTTAGGTGACATTCCACACTGTGTGCCCCATAAAGATTCACAGGAATTTCTTTCTAAAACTGCAACTGGCCCATACACCACTGCAGCCCTGACTCCAATCCTTAAACCTTCCTCTCTTCTTTCTGAATCTCCAAAGAAACACTGCAAGTAGAGTACCTCTCACACTATTAAGAACCCTAGTTGGTGTTAATGAATCACACCTGTGATTTGGATCATTTCTTTTACCTGTGGCTAGGTATTCATTTACAAAATCCTGTTATAAAATTCAATGCATATTGAACGCTTGAACATCAGGAAAAAGCAGCTACAATTAACGAACATGATGTTTTCCTAATGTATGGATGGTTGGATTTATTAGCCTCCATTCCAGCAGTGAATGAAACAGAATGTCATGTATGCATCATTGAGAATAAGACCTTTTCTTATCAGTCATCTATGAAACTCCCGTTTCTGTGCTGTGTATTGTGAATATCATGTGCTTTTCTTATCAATTCAGCTGTGTTTTGCTTTTGTATCAGCACCTTTCTATTTTTTATGTTATTGTTCAGTTGCAATTTTCATACTAAACTTGACTAAAATAGAGAATGTACAGCAATAGCATATGGTATCTTCTCATCTATGAGCCAAATAAAGAATTTGGAGTCAATGACAACACAAGTTCAGTGTTCCAAATGTACTCTCTCTCATTCTTCCAGATAAATACAAAGATGTTTTAGCCAAGGGAGAAAAGCTGCAGCGGTAAGGACCATATTTGATGTTCTGTTTAAGGACCAAGAATGCAGTCCTGAGATTGGTCTCTAGTTGTTCTTCTGTGACATGAGTTTTTCCTCACGTGTTTCAGAGTTGTTGAGTTCCTTCTGAGAAATTGTGGAACTCAAATCAGAGAAACAGCTCCTGTCTAGTGCTGGGAGTCAAGAAACCTGCCACTTGTTTGATGTGTGACCTTGCACAAGTCACTTAACTTCTTTGGGTCACACTTTCCCCATCTGTAGAATGGATCTCAAATACCTGTTGTCCCTCCCACTTTAAATCATGAACCCCATGAGTGGCAGTACTGTGTCTGATTACCATTTGAAGAAGCAGTGTGGCCTTGTGGAGAATGTACAGGCCTGGGACAACCAAGGAATGAATCTCCTGGGCTTCTATTTACCCCCCTGAGCATGGGGGCAAGTTGGAGTGACCGCCACACCTGCCCAGATGGGTTGGCACCTGATTGGAGGGACGAGCAAACACATTAAGTGGAAAGAGCACAGGCTTGGGAGTCAGAGGTCATGGGTTCTAATCCTCGGTCTGCCATTTGTCAGCTATTTGACTTTGGACAAGTCACTTAACTTCTCTGTGCCTCAGTTACCTCATCTGTAAAATGGGGATTAAGACTGTGAGCCCCATGTGGGACCACCTGAAAGCCTTGTATCTATCCCAATGCTTAGAACAATGCTTGGCACATAGTAAGCACTTAACAAATACCATCATTATTATTAAACACTGGCATCCTCATTCAGGCAGTAAAGATGCCGAGAGAAGAACAATGGAGCCATGATCCTCTTGGCGGGAAACAAAGCATATTTGTCCATTTAAGGAACTTTATTCAGTCATTTCACAATTGAGAATATATCTGCTGCAGTCATTGATGGATTCTCTAAAATGCTTGGAGATTTTCTAAGGAAGTCAATTTAGCCCGTGGGTCCAGGATGGTAAACTGGTCATACAGTTACCCACACCAAAGGGAGAATTAAACCTAATCTAAACAACTTGATTTGCTTGAATCTACCCCAACACTTAGTATAATGCCTGGCACATAGAAAGGGCTTAACAAATATTTTTTTAAAAACCCAGTATTTCCTTCAACCAGTGTGGTCTGCTGGATAGAGTCAGGGACTGAAAGTCAGAAGGACCTGGTTTTAAACCAGGCTCTGCCACTTGTCTGCTGTGGGACCTTATGCAAATAACTTCTCTGTAGCTCAGGTACCTCATCTGTCAAATGGAGATTAGGACTGTGAGTCCCATGGGAGATGTGGACTGTGTCCAATCTAATTAGCTGTATCTACCCCATTGCTTAGTACAGTGCCTAGCTCATAGTAAACTCTTAACAGATACTATAAAAACAAACAGATAAAACACCCTTACTGTGATGCTGCATTGTGTTTCTTGGCTCTCCACTGCTAAGCATTCTGGTAGCATATATTTAATCTGGTAGCATTTTTCTTCAGGAAAACTCACTGGACAAGGAGGATTACTGAACGCCCTAATGTCAAACCACATGTCCCCTCTTTAACTCATGCCCTCAATGCAATGACTGAAAATCCAAGGCTGACAAATTGAGTTATTTTTTAATAATTTTCCCTTGCCCCATGGATCTTCATTTAGCCATTAAGATTTGTCTTTTCTGCTCTCAAGATGTGATACATATTCATGCAGCACATTTCACTCTTTTCTCAATAATAATAGAATAAATGCCATTCTACAAGGTTTCTACCAAAGCCGATTTAATTAAGTAACCGAAATAAATACATATCCAAGCCGAGACATCTGGATAAAAACAACCCTACAGTCAGAAGGCAAAAAGATCCAGTGCAGACATGTAAAATGGTCATTAATGGCAACTAGATGTCTCTCAGCTGCCTCCAGGGGTTTCAAATGTGTTCTCCTCTGATAGCTTCCAGTGGTTGTTTGTTAACAGATGGGAGCTTGCAGGAAGTTGAGATGTAATAACAGACATGTTAGTGCCCCCAACTAATACATTATGATGTTCACTAGAATATTTTATGACTTCAGACCATCCAGTTGAGATTGTGTGCAAAGGATTTTTTTTTTTTCAAAATGTATGACAAAAGTGCTTTTAAAGACAACACCATTAATTTTAAACAGAAAGGAGGAATTCTCTATCTGCAATTAAAACAAAATAAAACAAGCTGGCTGGGACCCAAGTGCTTCAGAAAATCAGAAATTTGGTCATTTGGACTGAATTGTCTTCAGCCAATTCAAATAATACATGCCTATTTTGGGGAGTAGGGGAACTTGTAGGGGGTAGACAAACTTTGGGGAGGATTATCAAACTATCTGTTTTGCAGTACTATCCCTATGTTGGGAAAATTACTTTATACTGCATGGTTGTATGTTAGCATGAAGATGAGAAAAGTGATTATTGCAATCTGCTTCAGCCCAGAGGGGATCCTCTGCTCAAGGCAAGAGGCAGAGGTACACCTGTTTCAAATATTGACGTGGGACAAGGTGAAGGGGCAAGAAGGGCATCAATCATAGCTGACTAGTTTAGCAAGGACAGTTTTAATTTCTGGAAATCTTCATTTTGTTCTCTAAAATTGACTGAAACAGACAGTGAGAGCTAATGGAAAGAGCACAGGCCTGAGAGTCAGGGGACCTTTATTACAGTATTTGTTAAACTCTCACTGTTGTAAGCACTGGAGTAGGTACAAGTTAATTAGGTCAGACACAGTCCCTGTCCCACATGGGGCTCACAGTCTAAGTAGCAGGGAGAACAAGTATTTAATCCCCATTTTACAGTTGAGGATATGGATGCACAGAGAAGTTAAATAACTTGCTCAAGGTGACACAGCAAACAATGTGACAGAGCTGGAATTAGAACCCAGGTCTTCTGACTCCTTTGCCCATGCTCTTTAGCCGCACTTCTTTATATTGGATTATCATCCTGGCTCCACCACTTGCCTGCTGTGTCACCTTGGGTAAAGTAACTTAACTTCTCTGTAATTTAGTTCCCTCATCTGGAAAATGGGCATTAAATACCTATTCCTCTTCTTAGACTGTGAGCCCCTTGTGAGGTAGGAACTGTGTTTTACCTGATTATCTTTTATCTATTGCAACACTAAATACAATACAGTACGCACTTAACAAGCACCCTGATTGTTATTATTATTATAGAAGTCCAGGATGGTCTTAGCTATTGGGTACCAACTATCAGCTAACTCCAAGGGGAGAAGCAGGAAAGGAACTGGAGAGAGACATTTGTCCCTTCCAGCAACACTCAACACTCTCTAATGGATTAGTAGAAGAAACTAATTGAATCTTAATGAATTAAGAAGCACATTCCACAGGGATATCAAAAGCCCACATTCTCCAGAATGAGATCATGTTAAAAGTTTCCTGTCTGAAATGATAAATGGAGGGCTGTGCAGATGATTTTCCTAGTTCTGGCCTCTCCCCTTCCCTCTCCTCTACACTTCAACTGAAGCCACATCAGCTATCTCTGGCATGGCTCTCCTTGAAAAGGCTCTATTTTGTGACATCAGATATGAAGGGCTAATGACCCTCACAGAAATGGGAGTCTTCACAAGGTAACCAGAGACAGTCTCTTGCCTTGAATGTGACGCAGATTCCTAGAGGAATATTATTCTGATCACAGCCCAAGTTTATCATTTATCAGTTGTTCCTGAAGAAGACTTTAGAAGAGACTCTGCCCTCTTGAAGTTTCAATAAAGTTTTGGGGTTTTATTTTATAATCAACCTTAGAATTTTTTTCCATATGCTTCTTTTGAAGTCCCATTTACTTTCATACCAGGAAAAGCATAATCATATAAATAAGCAGAAGGCCTGGAGGGCAAGACAACACTAATTCAAATGGATGATTGAAAGTTTTGGGGTTTTTTTTTTTCTGACAGGAAGTCTGCCCTTCTTAAGTTAGTGCTATCAATCCTTCAAATTCATCCATTCATTCATTCAATCATTTATTGAGCACTTATTGAGTGCAGAGCACTGTACTAAGCACTTGGAAAGTACAATTCATCAATAAAGAGAGACAATCCCTGTCCACACTGGGCTTACAGTCTAGAAGGGGGGAGACAGATATCAAAACAAGTAAACAGGCATCAATATAAATATAATTATATATATATATGTATATATAATTTTATATATATATATATATGTATATATATATATTGAAACATGTAAACAGGCATCAATATAAATGAATAGAATTTTAGATACATACATATACACTTCAGTGCTGTGGAGAGGAAAAAGGTGGGTAGAACGAAAGGAGCGAGTCGCAGTGACGCGGAAAGGACGGGGGTTAGCATTTCCTTTGTGCAGAACACTGTACTAAGCATTTGGGAGAGTTTAGTACAACCATATAACCGAGTCAGGAGGCACGTTTCCTGCCCACAACAGGCTTACAGTCTAGAGGAGGAGAGAGTCATTAATATAAATAAATGAAAAGATATTTACATAAGTCCTGAAGGGCTGAGGGAGGGGCAAAAAAAGGGTGCAAATCCAAGAGCAAGGGTGACACAGACAGGAGTGGGAGAAAAGGAAATGAAGACTTCATCAGGGAAGGCCTCTTGAAGGAGATGTGTTTTTAATAAGGTTGTGAAGGTAGGGGGAGGGATCATCTTTTGTATATGAAGAGGGAGGGTGTTCCAGATCAGAGGCAGGATAACAATAATAATAATTATTATTATGATGATGGTATTTTACTATGTGCCAAGCACTGTTCTGAGTACTGACGTAAGGTAATCAGGTTGTCCCATGTGGGAGTCATAGTCTTAATCCCCATTTTACAGATAATCTGAGGCACAGAGAAGTTAAATGACTTGCCCAAAGTCACATAGCTGATAGGTGGCTGAGCTGGGATTAGAACCCATGACCTCTGACTCCCAAGCACATGCTCTCTCCACTAAGTCAAACTGCTTCTCATTTAGACATGGAATGTAGAGAAGAGAATGGAAGTTAAATAGAAGAGATCTAAGTACAGTGAGTACGTTGGCATAGAGGAGAGAAGTGTGTGCCCTGCCTTGTAGTAGAAAAGAAGCAAAGTTATTTAGGAGAGAACATGGTGATAGTACTTTAAATTGATGGTAAGGAGTTTCTGATTGATAAGGAGATGGGAGTGCAAGCACTGGAGGTTCTTGAGGATGGGGGAAACTTGGACTGAACATTTTTGTAGAAAAATAATCCAGGAAGCAAAGTAAAACATGCACTGGAGTAGGGAGAGAAGAAGGCAGGGAGGACAGCAAGGAGGCTGATGCAGTAATCAAGGTGGGTTAGAGTAAGTGCTTGGATTAAAGTGGTAGCAATTTGGAATGAGAGGAAAGGGTGGGTTTTAGAGATGTTCTGAAGGTTGAACTGACAGGATGTGTTGACAGACTGAATCTGTGTGTTGAATGAGAGAAATGAGTTGAGGAGAACATCAAGGTTAAAGGCTTGTGAGACAGGGAGGTTGGTGATTGTCTCTATCTGTTGCCAAATTGTACTTTTCAAGAGCTTAGTACAGTGCTCTGCACACACTAAGTGCTCAATAAATACGATTGAATGAATGAATGAATGAATGAATGGTGTTTTCAACAGTGATGGGAAAGTCAGGAGTAGCCAGTGTTCACACTCCAAACTAGGAAGAGAGCATTTAGATCCCCCACCTATATATTCTTTTCATAAATCCACAGAATATGGTGAATTGCATGATGTCTCACATAAGAAGCAGCATGGCTTAGTGAATAGAGCACAGATCTGGGAGTCAGAAGGACCTGGGTTCTAACCCTGGCTCTGTCGCATGTCTGCTGTGTGACCTTGGCAAGACACTTAATTTCTCTTGGCCTCAATGACCTCATATGTTAAATGGGGATTAAGAGTTTGAGCCCTATGTGGGACAGGGACTGTGTCCAACCTGATTGACTTGTATCTATTCCAGAACTTAGAACAGTGCTTGGCACACAGTATGTGCTTAACTTGTACTGCAATTAATAATAATTTCCTCTTGGAAATCAAAGATCATGTAAAATAACCACAACTGCCATTTTGATCCTGCAAACCTGGGTGACCCCAAGACCTCTGACTGTACCATTAATAGCGTATGTTCCCAATGCATGCCAGGGTTTATACCAACTTCTAGAGGTGCTACAATTTAGTGAAAAGAGAGAAGCAGCATGGCTCAGTGGAAAAAGCACGGGCTTTGGAGTCAGAAGTCATGGGTTCGAATTCCGCTCTGCCACTTGTCAGCTCTGTGACTGTGGGCAAGTCACTTAACTTCTTGGTGCCTGAGTTATCTCATCTGTAAAATGGGGATTAACTGTGAGCCTCACGTGGGACAACCTGATTACCTTGTATCTACCCCAGCGCTTAGAACAGTGCCCTGCACATAGTAAGCACTTAACAAATACCAACATTATTATTAAACATACATACACACACTCCTTCATTTGCAATGGTCATTTAAGCAGTGAGGAAGGCAAGGAAGGGAACTTTGACTCTCATGAATCCAAAATAATAATAATAATAATAATGTTGGTATTTGTTAAGCGCTTACTATGTGCAGAGCACTGTTCTAAACGCTGGAGGAGATACAGGGTCATCAGGTTGTCCCATGTGGGGCTCACAGTCTTCATCCCTATTTTACAGATGAGGTAACTGAGGCACAGAGAAGTTAAGTGACTCACCCAAAGTCACACAGCTGACAAGTGGCAGAGCTGGGATTCAAACCCATGATCTCTGACTCCAAAACCCGTGCTCTTTCCACTGAGCCACGCAAAAGAGCTGTGTTTACACTGGCATTAAAGTTGAAAAATTTATCTGAATACTTCAAGTCTTAAACCCCACTACTGATAAAATTAAGTGCTTTTTAGATAAGCTTTATCCACACAGGTGGTCATATTGATTGGATTCACAAAATAATTGTTCCTTGATAATTGTGATATTTGTTATGAGTTTACTAAGTGCAAAACACTGTATTTAGCATGGGGATTGTTACAATATCCTTTTCTTGGCCTGTCTAGAGCAGACCTGATTGTACAAGAGCAGATAAACAAAGCACAGGTCACCACTCTTGAACAAAACTTTCTGACAGAACAGCAAGTTCTAGTCACCTTCACTATTTAGTGCTAAGTGCTTAGTACAGTGCTTTGCAGACAAGAAGCACTCAATAAAACTACTTATCAATTCATTGAACTGGTGGATCTGGGTAATCCAGTCATGTGAAGAAACCATTCAAAATTCATGGTTTTAATCATCAATTCCAGTTTTTAGTGCCAAAGCATGGAGTCTTAATGGCTTTCATAGCAACACCTCCTGAGCTATCAAACATTGAATCAATAAACCAAACAGCTGTATTTATTGAACACTTACTATGTGCAGAATATTGTACTAAGCACTTGGGAGAGTACAATAAAACCAAAGTAGTGGACGCATTCCCTGCCCATAATGAGTTTACAGGCTAGAGGGGGAGACAGACATTTATACAACAGATAAATAAGTATAAATAAGTATGTTAAATCCAAAGTAAATGTTCCCCAAATCTCACCTTTAGGGTTTAGAATATATAGTGCAAGTGCATTGGAGAGTTAATTTAAGATAAATAAATTATCAGATGATTTAAGCCCAAACCTACTTTTGTTAGAAAAGAGAATGCTTAATGAGCTTCAGTGAACCCAATTTGCTATAAATCTTGATCACAAGAACTGAATTATTTCTCAACTCTCTTCTGATTTTGCCTGATCAGAAAGACTCAAGTTGTTGAATCAACACCACTGGGTAGATAATTTATAATGAAGAATATGATTTTCTTTTCCATTCTATTAATAAAAGCTATAAAAATAGTAACAATGATTCCAGGGTCCTTTATATCATCTGAGTTGGACATTCTGAATGCCAGAACTCATTCTTGTTCAGGATAGTATATTGTCTGAAGTCAAACTATGGAATATAACCTAGTCTCATTCTTATAGGGAATTTGGGAACCCCATCCTTCTCTGTTTCACTGTCCTTCACCAGTTTGCATCTTTTCAAATTCTTAGATATACAGCAGCAAGTGAAAGAAAAAGCAAAGAGTTATCTCAATATTTCAGAAGCTCAGAAAAGTTTAGGGTCAAGTTTAGTTGTAAAAATGGATTAACATTTGGAAGATTTCTTATGCAAACATTTCCTGTTCACACATTTCCTGCCTGCTGACAGTAGCAGAAAAGATCAGTTTTGCTTTTTGTTGTTGTTGTTCAAGCACAGCAAAAGGTCTTATACCTCAAAAGTGAAAAGACTAGATCTGTACATAGGCATTTTTCACTGCCAGCAAAACTGGCAAAACAGCAAATTGTGCTTTTGAGACGTCATTTGAAAGAGAAAAAGCACAATGGGTTTCATTTTTACCTCAAACTTTCCTCGAAAATGAAAGACAAGTTTTCACAGGCAGAAAACTCTCAATTTGCTCAGAGTGGAAATGTGTCTACTTAGTATAAAGTCATATAAATATGTGATTTGCCAAGGTCTGAAATGTTGTCATTTTTCTTTAGCAAAAACAACAAACCCCACCCCAAAAAACCCCAAACGACTCTCCAGTGTAAATGCCTTATTCTTCCTTGCCTATTTACTCATATTCTTCCTTGCCTATTTACTCACATATTCCTGTACTGTTCTTCCCAAACAAAAGTTCATTTTCACTAGATTAGAGCCATGCATTGAAATGTTATCACCATATGTCCATCATTTTTATCATCATTGCCTTATTGCTTCATTATAACCATAATCACTAGCATTGATTTCATCATCATCACCAACATACTCATTACAATCATTTTCACTACCCACATGAACATTAACTTTCCATCATCGTCATCATCTTCATCACAACTGTGGTATGTGTTAAGTCCTTACTATGCATCAAGCACTGCACTAAGCACTGGTGTAGATTTAAGATATTCAGATCCCACATGGGATTCGCAGTTAAGTAGGAGGTAGAATGGGTATTGAATCTCCATTTTACATAGGGGGAATTTGAGGTACAGAGAAGTAAAGCAACTTGTCCAAGGTCACACAGCAGACATATGGAGAAGCCATGAGTAGACCCCAGGTTCTCTGACTCCCAGACTTGTACTCTTTCCACTAGGCCAAGTTGCTATTATCATCACCATCATCACCACCACCGACATAATCATCATCACCATAGTCACCATTATCACAAGCACTTATCAAGAGCCCAGTTTACCTAGCCAAATACGAGCAGTGGATCTCGACCTTTTGGGAATCAAAGGGGGTAAAGTAAAAGTCTGAGGAGAGTACAAGAAAAGTCCCACAGTTAAACAATTGGTGGCCAAGGAGGGGGTCTCAGAAGAAGACACAGCAGGGGGCCCAAAGGGGCAGGAGACAATTCCAAGGAAGTCTACAACCCTCAAACCAAGATGGTCTATGCACTGAAGAATAAATGATGATCCATGGGAAAGAAGGTTGCAAAGGTATTGAGGACTATCAGAATGGAGAGATTTCCTTTCATTTTCATTGTTTGGAGGACATTGATGGTTTCCACTTTTGGAGAAAAATACCAAAGAACTTTGGGGATGTGGAAATGACTGTCCATCAATGTACTGGAAGATGATGACTGTACCACCTCATTTGGAAAAATTTTAAACCTCCAACTAGATTTGGAGGTGATTTGGAGAAATTACAAACTTCCCTAACTATTGCCAAACAAAAACAAATTATTTCAACCTTCATAAACACTTCCAATTTTTCCTCCCTAGTGGATGCTTCCACAAGATTACACATATCAAGATTATTATTTTATCCACATGAATTTATGATCAACTTAATTCAGCCAAATTCAATAAGTGAAAGTCGGTCTCGATTGTTTATGCCAAAACCAAACTTTTTTGTGAAATTATTCCAACATTTATCCCCATTCAGAAAATATTTCCTACTGACATGTAGCCTCCTTTTTAAAATGGTCTTTGTTAAGCTATATGTCAAGGACTGTTTGAAACAATGGGTTAGACACGAGTTTATCAGGTTGGACTCAGTCCCTATCCTACATGGGCCATTCAGTCTAAATGGGGAGGAGGAGGATTTAATTTTACATTTTATTTTTACCCCATTTTACAGATGAGGTAACTGAGGCATAGATAAATTAAGACTTGTGTACCATCACACATCTAGCAATTGGCAGAGTCGGAATTGAAACCCAGGTTCTCTGACTCCCAGGCCCATGAGCATTCCACTAGGTCAGACTACTTCTTAAGATCCTTGAGGGTGGGGATTGTATTTACCATCTCTATTGTATTGAACTGTCAAGCACTTAGTACAGAGCTCTGCACCTAGTAAGCATTCAGTAGATACCACTGATTGAGAGATTGATTTTCAGAGTAGAGAATAGTTTTCAGACTCTCCAGAGAAAGTCCATTCAATAGATGCCCCTCCTAATCTGGGCCACCTCAAAAAGGGTCAGGTTGGCTTCAAATCAACTGTCAGACAATACTGGCATATCAATTTAAGGATTGACTAAGTATTCATCCTCATTTTACAGATGAGAAAACTGAAGCAAAGGGAAGCAAGTGACATTCCCAAGATGATGCAACAGGCAAATGGGAGAGCTGGGATTAGAACTAAGGTCCTCTGACTCCTTGCCCCATTTTTTTTCCACTGGGCCATTCTTCTTCCCCGCATAACAAAATAGAGAAGTTTCCATTTTTCTATTGAGAAGCACTATGGCTTAGTGGAAAAAGCATGGTCTTGGGAGTCAGAGGTCATGAGTTCTAATTCCAGCTCTGTCATGTCAGCTGTGTGACTTTGGGCAAATAACTTCTTTGTGCCTCAGTTACCTCAGCTGTCAAATGGGGATTAAAACTGTGAGCCCCACGTGGGACAACCTGAATACCTTGTATCTATCTCAGTGCTTAGAGCAGTGCTTGGCAAATAGTAAGTGCTTAACAAATACCATTATTGTTATTATTATTATTATTATTATTATTATTATTCAAACTCTCCTCCAAATGGCACCTGATTTCTCTCTAAGTCAAAAAAAGTACTTGACCAATGGGCTACACTATTCTCCACCAGCTTTTCCAAACTTAAATCAGCCATTCCTCCCCAGCTTACCCTCATGACTCTGTCCTTTCATATCCATGAGACCATTCATTCAATCACATTTATTGAATCCTTACTGTGTGCAAAGTACAAACACTACAGATCTCCCCATTTTCAAATCCCTTTGCAATCACATCTCCTCCCTGGAGGCAGGTATACTAATTCGGTTGTACTGTCCCACTAGCTTAGTACAGTGCTCTGCACCCAATAAGGACTTAATAAATACTATCAATTGATTGATTAATCATTGGACACTATAAATGCAATTTGGTTGTGATTCAGGGCAACTTAAAACAAATTAAAATGTTGGATCAACATTCACCCTAAAAGTTACCCCTTCATGTTTGTTTCATGTCTAACCAATTCCCCGTGTTTCTACGCTACATAATAATTTAGAGAAAAGGGCTTTTCATAGGTGTTCTTTCTGCTGACATGTTTATCATTTGTTCATTTGTCTTTATGGTATTTGTTAAGTGCTTACTATGTACCAGGCACTGTGTTAAGCAATAAAATAAATACAGCTAATCAGGTTGGATACAGTCCACTTCCCACATGGGACTTAGTCTTTATCCCTAGTTTACAGATGAAGTAACTGAGGCACTGAGAAGTAACTGAGGCACAGAGAAGTGAAGTGACTTGCCTAGGGTCACACAGCAAATAAGTGGAGGAGGCAGAATTAGAACCCAGATCCTTCTGACTCCCAGGCCTGGTTTTTTTTTTAATTCTTGCTGCTTCTCCAAGCAGCTGGCTGATCATGTTACAAAACTATGTGGTAAACAACAATAGAAGTCACCAGTTAGACCATTCATCTTGGTGCATAATCCAGAGAACATTTCTGGGATAGACTTGGCTAAACACTCCCCAGTACACACCTGCAAGCCATTGGTCTTATTTTCCAGGCCTAGGCCCATCAACCTCCTGGGAGACTCAGTGGCTATATGTACCAACAGCTACATGTACCAACAAAGGGAACATGATCCTCCAACATTTCTAGAAAACTGAGAGTTCCTTGTGTGACACACGTGATTTCAGTATAAACAGTTCATATGGGGCATCGCTTTCCCTCCCATAAGGGATCTTTTGTCTGTCTTTGCTTTGGTATTCTGTGTTGCTGAAATGGATTGGAGGTTAAAACGGAGAATGTAAAGTAATGAAAGGTATGTGCCAGGAATTAGGAAAAGAACCAGCAAGATGAACTTGAAGCTATGGGAATTAATTTCGAAGGAAGGTTGTGATTGCCCCCTTTAGCGGCTAAAATTCACATGCAGGCACATCTTAAGTAATGTGTCGAGCTGTCCGAAAGATAATTTGAATCCTGTCAAGACAAACAAGAATATGCTCACAAATTCAAGAGCAATATATGTGCAATTTGCACAACATCAATTTCTTTGGTTGTTTTTGGATGGAGCCATCACCATCAATTAAGTTAGTGACTCTTTGATTCAAATTACTTTTTGACATGCAGTCAACTAAATGGCTCACACAAGCATTATTTTTCTCACTGTTCCCTGGGTACCCATAGAGTAAATGTAAACAGGTGGAATGGTAGAACATCCAAGCCTGTGCTATTGTACACCGGAGAGAATAATAACATTAAAAGTATGGAGGCCTTATTAGATGAACGGAAATAACTAAGGCTTCTAAAAGGAGATACTTGCATCTTTATTACAGTTCATTAATTATTGGATGTTGTCAAGGCCTGAAACACAGATCTGACTCTGTTCTGGACTGCATTTCATCTATATTTGGGAAAATAAATCAAGGAGAGTTTGAGTACACTAAGGGGCGATAGTTCATGGCCATAGAGGAGAGTGTCATTTCACTTCCTTTCAGAGAAGCTGCATGATTTGATGGAAAGAGCACTGATGAGGAAGTTGGAGGCACTGTTTTATTTTTAAGGTATTTGTTAAGCACTTACTATGTGCCAGACACTGTACTAAGAACTGAGTAGATACAAACTAATCAGGTTGACCCCAGTCCTTGTTCCACCTGAGGTTCACAGTATTAATCTCTATGTTACAGATGAGGTAACTGAGGCTCAGAAAAGTTAAGTGACTTACCCAAGGTCACACAGTTGACAAGCAGTACAGCTGGAATTAGAATCCAGTTCCTTCTGACTTCCAGGCCTGTGCTTCTCCGTCATTCTATCCTGCCTCTCTCCTTTCTGTAATTCATTTTTCTATCTGTCTTCCCCTGTGGAATGTAAGCTCCTTGTGGACAGGGACTGTGTCTACCATGCTCTATTGTATTTCACTCTCCTACTACCTAGGACAGTGCTCTGCACACACTAAGCACTTAATAAATATCATTGATTAGCAGATTGATTTGTGTGACTGCAACCTCGCTGCTGCTTCCTGCCGGGATCCAGGGAGAAGGAACCAGACTTCCCTGGGTGGCATGGGCCCGGGAAGTGGTTTTTCTATCCCTTACTTCTGTTACAGGTAATTCATTCAACCTATGGTACTTACTAAGCATTCACTGTTAGCAGAGCACTGCATTAATCTTCTGGGAGAATGCAGTAGAATAGAATTGGTAGACTCAATCCCTGCTCTCAGGGTGTTTACAATAATTGAGGCCAAAATGCAAGTCTCATGAGCTGCACACCGTGCTTCTTTGGTGGCTGTGTGACTGGCACATGCATGTTCTCACGATGATGGCTGTGACAGCAGTATCAGCCCCCAACTCCCTCCCGTTTGGTGGTGACAGCTCCTCCAATCACGCAGAACCAGACCAGGGAGGAGTGATGCTCTTGATCCAACCCTGGATTTGCCTGCCTCTGGCGTCCCCTACTTTGCCAACGCACTCTCTGCACCAGGAATTCCCACTTTTTGCCATTCAACTCTTGATTGCTGTGCCCTGCATACCTATCATGTTAGATCTCCTATGACAGCACCCAATGGACCCGCCCCAACACCCTGACTCACTCCCTTTGCTCTATCCCCCTCCCCACCCCTCAGCATTTGCGTATATATGCAAATAGCTATAATTCTATTTATTTACATGAATGCCTGTTTATCTGCCTTGATGTGTATATAGCTATAATTAAATTTATTTATATTGATACTACTGATGCCTGTTTACTTCTTTTGATGTCTGTTTCCCCCCTTCTACACTGTAAGACTGTTTTGGGCAGGGATTGTCTCTCTTTATTGCTGAATAATACTTTCCAAGCACTTAGTACAGTGTTCTGCATACAGTGAGCACTCAAAAAATATGTTTGAGTGAATGAATTCAACACTACCCCCCACCCCAAAATCCTGGGGGGCCTGTTTGCCTTTCTTGTTCAAACATTCCTTAAATTTGTAGCTTTTTGATACCTTCCATTTTTGATTTGTGATTTTCTAATTCATGAAGCTTGGCACCCTGATCTAGGAAGTTCCTCACTGTAAGCTTGATCTCAGTTTTCCTTTTCTATCTCCTACTTAGATCGTGACCCTTTTGTGGAACGGGAGCTGTGTCTTATTTTTTATCTGGTATCAACCCCAGTGCTTGGCACATAGAAAGTGCTTAACAAGTACCATCATTATTATTACTGTTACTATTATTGTCATTATTATTGATAATTTTCCAGCCAGATTTAGATGTGACCCTTTCATTTTATTTCTACAAAATATTTTCTATACTTTCCAAGATGAATGGCTTTATGTATTCCACTTCTCCCAGCCCTGCCTTTCAGAGTAAGTAAATGTGCCCATTCAGGTTCACAGTAACTTTAAGTTTGTAATGTCTTTGTACTTTTTAATGGTATTCATTAAGCACTTACTATGTGCCAGGCACTGTACTAAGAGTTGGGTTAGATAGAGGATAATCAAGTTGGACACAGTGTCTGTTCTTCATAGGGCTAACAGTCTTAATCCCCATTATACAAATAAGGTAACTAAGGTACAGATAAATGAATCAACTTATCCAAGATCACAGAGCAGATAAGTGGTGGAACCAGGATTAGAACCCAAATCCTCTCACTCCCAGGCCTATTCTCTTTCTACTAGGCCATGCTACTTTTGGGGTGCAAGGAACCCTGGGCATTGATGAAAATCTTTGTCAGAAATAATTATCTGCTTCTGTCCTTTGTTCTTAGGTGATTCACTTATCCATGTTTCAGTGCTCTGAGTTGAACTCTTTCACTTTGTATGTTCAGTATCTTAACTCGTTGCTACTTTTCACATCTTCCTCATTGGTCTGAAAGCTGTTCCAGGTCAGGAACTGTGCTGTGTTCTTCATTTGTAACTCTTGCAGCACTTACTTAGTGCTCTGTTGGCAGCTTGCATCAAAGGCTCGCTCTATATGCACACGAGGAAAGAAATTATCCCCAGTGCCATCATAGGAGATGCAACGTGTGATAGGTATGGAGGGCACAGCAGTCAGGAGTGAAGCAGAACTGTTTTTTCACCTGGTCCTTGCTGCTCAAGCCTGGCAATGTTTTCTCTAGCCCTGACAGCCACATTAAGAGAAGGCATAGAAAAAGAAGGAATAGTGAAGCAGCATGGGGCTAGGATTCAGAAGGACCTGGGGTCTAATTCTGTCTCTGCCACCTGTCTGTTATGCCTACTCTATGCCTTAGTTACCTCATCTGTCAAATGGGATTAAGCCCAATGTTGGACAGGGATGGTGTCCAACCCAATTACCTCGTAGCTACCCTGGTGTTTAGCACAGTGCCTGATGCATAGTAAGTGCTTAAGAAATACCACAATTATTATTATTATTATTATTAACAGTGTCAGGAGAAGAATAAGGAAAAGTAAGGAGGACAAGGAGAAAGATGCAGAGGAATGACAGGGGGAGACAGCAAGTGAGACAGAGCTGCTTTTAAAACTTCCCGGAACTAACCAATTTAACATGCTCTTCTGGGGTAAAACCTGCCAAAGCCCAAATGAGTCAACCTTTCTTCCCTACACGAATGTGTTAATCTCTTAGAAGTATGACCCAGGAGTCCAGCCTTGGCACTTTATATGGAGGCCTTTCTCCAGGTCACATTTTATCATCTTTTTCCATTGATATTGAGGTTCTCAAATCACAGCGTTTCTTGAGTGAGGAAGCAACACAAATCCCTTGGCTGGTTAAATTCCAGTCCAATTTGATCCTTCTTATGCACTGGCTGCTTTAGCCCTTTGATAAAATGTTTCACGCCAAGATATACAATCCCAATACCTTTGTGTTTACTGGTTTATAAAATTCAGTAATATAGAAGACAGAGTTTTTCTGGGTCCTTGCCAAGTTAGGAATTCAGATGGAAAGCTGAGCATTAAGCTGGTGATGCCTAACTTAAATTTGGCCATAAATTGCTAGATATTCTCAATTGCAAGAAACATGGCAGTATTATCTTTGAAGCAAATTGCTTCTGCAAACCAACAACTGCCACAGAAAAGCAGATACAGCAAGGTGTTTTAAAGAAGCACAGCATGAAGACAATTCCCTTAGCTTACGGGATTTTCATGTATGTTTTCTAATCTTTCTTCTAGCCCCAGAACAACTTTATCAAGTGATCTAAGCAGGTTTGATGGCAGTCTTTCACAATTGTTGGATATTTAATGTTAGTCATCAAAATCAGCTTTGGATATAGAATGAGTGTCCACTCTGTGCCTCATCCCATTCTGAGGACTTGGAAACAGAGATTAGCCAAACCATGGACCCATGATCAACCCCATGGTCTTTATATAATTAGAAGATGCATTCATCTGGATACATCCCCAATAGAACAGCAATAGCAGTTAGAACAACAAATCAGAAACCCAGGCATTGAACCCAGTTCTTCTCAGCAACTGTTCCTGGCCCAGTCTCAAGCTTGGAACCAGTCATAGAATCAACTATGAGTTCCCAGAATTCACAAGCATGCCGTGGCCAATGGAAGGCTGATCAATTGCAAGGAGTAGGATGTGGAAATTCCAGGACAAGTGGTGTAGCAAGTGCAGAACTTATTGAGAGTTCTGGACACACCATTGCCAGTTCTGGGTCCTCAAGATCATGGTGGAAATGAACAAGAGGCAAGAGTAATGAATAAATGGTAAGAGGGTCTGTGTCAACAGAACCGGTCTCCGGAGAAGCACTCCAAATGAGAAATGGTACCATAGCCCAGCTAGCCGGGCTTTCATTTTAGTGTGTCTCTGGCATTGCCAAAGTCTGAAATCATGTTTGAATAAGGTCCTTTCCAGATCCAAAATCACTTGTTTCTTGCTGTGGTTCAAATCATACTCCAAGAGTTCATAAACAAGATTTTCTGGAATAATTGAAATCCAGAGGTCCTTCAACATGTAAGTCTGTAAAAGAATGTTGGAGGGGATCTTTTCCTTTCAAGCAATAGGGAAGGGTAACAGGCTTCCAAACTCAGTCACTCAGCCAATCAATCAATGGTGTTTATTGAGTACTTACTGTGTGCAGAACACTGTACTAAATGCCTGGGAGACTACAAGACAACAGAGAAAGAAGACTTGTTCTCTACCTATAACAAGCTTACAGTCTAGGGGGAGAGACAGAAATTAATATAAATAAATAATTTAGAATAGGTAATTCATAGATGTGTAGTGGTGGCATCTATTTTTACTGTTTAAGCATTTTATATCATTTTATGAAGCATGCTCAGGAAGAGAAGACCCTCGATTCCAGCTGGTATGGAGAACTAGAACTGCACAATGGTGGGTTGGAATGCAACTGGGTCTATGGGTGTAAAATTTAGACCTACTCTGGAGGGAAACTTAAAAACTGTCACAGAAGCCAGCCTCCAGTGATGTCTTTGGAGGATGATGGCCAGTTTGGTTATGACAAGTGACTGACAGCCTGAGCAACAATAGGAAAGATATATACAAAGTACAGGCAGACAGTGATTGATTAGAATAACACAGAAGAGGGAGGGCATTTTGTCTAAAGAAACAAATGGGACAGAGTATGCAGTTTGACTCTTACTACAGAGCTGGTAAGACTTTAAATAAATGACAGACAGGGAAAATATAATTGATTACCAGACAGTGACAGAGGGTCCAGCTAGTTGAGCTCAGAGTGAAGTGAACTCGGGTTGGGGGCAGGGGGAAGAAGAGGAAAGCAGGTTCAGATAACCACTAATCACTGATAATACCTGCTAGAACACTGATTAAAAGGAAATGTAAATTACCCTGCTAAGGATGAAGGGGCAACTCCCCTGGAATCACAGAGGATTGGGAAAGATTTGCAGTGATAGAACAGCTTTCCTTTATATCCTGCACTTAGCAACCAAGGCAGTCAGAAGCTATTCAGGACTTTGAGGAAATGAGGCAAGGGTGACATGTAAGACAGAAATAGGCGAACATCTAGGGCCTACTGATCATAATATATTCAGATAAGAAATCTTCCTGAGGGTATGTGTGGGAAAATAGCATTGTGTGGGAAAATAGCATCTCAAAAAGTTAATGCACTTTAAAAAAATTCTGGTTTTGAGAATGCAAAATATGGAATAATTTGAAGGAAGTCAAATGCTATAAACAGTAGTCGTGAAAATCCACTATTATGAAAAAGTAAGAAATAGTGTATCTAATTGGCAGGTGTAGAGAATTCATACTAACTATATTCATCCTAATAAAACCTGAATATTAAAAAAGGGACAGCAGAGACAAGACTGTGGTTAAAGCAAAGATAATCAGGTGCAATATCAGGCATTTGAAAAGTTCAAAGGATATGTTAAGTGGGAGGGCTGGACATATAAAAAGGGTAGATAGAGCAAGTAGAAATAATTGGAGTGAAGATAAATAATGAAAATCAAATAGGCCAAGAAATTCTCAGCCCTAGAGGGTTCCCAGATATCTTTCTACAACAGCAAAATCTTAAATAATGCTAATAGTATTGATATTCTCCCAACAAGAAATCCTGTAGAGCTCGGTAACACATCCTATAAATCATCGAAGAAAGGGGTTAAGTACTCTTGTGGTGGTCTGGGCAACTGGCTACTTTGGTATGGAAATAATTTTTCACGATTGGAAGCCCATGGTCACAAAAGACCTCTACCTCTTAGGATTAAGCCTGACATGGCTCTAACATAGCATCTCATTTAGGATTAGGATTTGAAGAATGCTCAGTGAGTCCCAGCAATGGTTGGACATTTCTTCATCTCCCTCCATCCCATGTTCAGGTATTTACCTGCTTGAAATGAAGACCAACTTCCTAAATAATACCTACCACTATCAATTCTAGTACTACTCATCCTAGATTGACTGATGTTATGAGGAAATAGCCCAGGGAGCTGAGCAGTGAGTATTTTGGCATTCAAGTTAGTTTTAACCCCACACTGGGAGATAAGCCTAGAGTTTCTGGAACAGCTAATTACCTACTTTTGAATAATGGCATCAACTTTTCATTGGGGTTGGAAAAGGGGTGGAATTTTATGGGGAAAATGGGTGGAGGTTGAGTACCAAGAGGGGAGCTTCAGGGATCTAATACACACAATTTTAGGTCTTTGAAATTATGATTGGAAACTCTCACATTTTGTTAAAGAGTTGAGAAGGTTAAATCTTGGAGTTCAGCTCAGAAAGCTGTTGGGGCTAACTCCACCATTACCCAAGGAGTGGGTACCTATGCTCTCCCCAAAGAGAAAGCTTTTATATATTGGTTATCAATTATGTACCTGTTGGATTAGCTGGAACCAATTAAATAGCCAATTAAAGGGGAGGACTAAGACAAGATAGTAGTAGTAATAATATTTATTAAATGCTTACTGTGTGCAGAGCACTGTACTAATCACTAAGAAAAAATGCACTGGTGGGAATTAGACATGGTCCTTGCCCTTCAGGGGATTCACAGTGTTAGAGTTTTTGGGGAGCAGGGTGCTTGAAATGTAAGAGTTTAAGAGGGGAGAAGAGATTGGACACAGACCCATCAGGAGAGATGTAACTTTGAAAGACATTACAAATGAATATACAGAATTGGCTCAAAGTCTAAGTGGGGATGGGAGAGTCCAACAGGGCTTTGGGAGAAGCTTTTATCCCTGTCCCAGAATGGAAAGTGAATGCCAGGAGCAGGGACCCTTTGTGACAGCAGGGGAAGGGGTATTTGGGGAAGAAGTCTTGCCACCTTGAACTTTAGTTGGGAGCAGGCAAATAGGAGGATTTTTACATTGCACTTGTTAAGGTCTTTCTATGTGCCAGGCACCATTCTAAACACTGGGGTAAATACAAGGTAATCAAGTAGATCTCAATCTTTATTCCCCTTTTCCAGATGAGGTAACTGAAGTACAGAGAATAATAATAATAATAATGGCACTTCTCAAGTACTTACTATGTGTAAAGCTCTGCTCTAACCTCTGGGGTAGATAATGTTGGTATTTGTTAAGCGCTTACTATGTGCCGAGCACTGTTCTAAGCTCTGGGGTAGACACAGGGGAATCAGGTTGTCCCATGTGGGGTCACAGTCTTAATCCCCATTTTACAGATGAGGTAACTGAGGCACCGAGAAGTTAAGTGACTTTCCCAAAGTCACACAGCTGACAAGTGGCCCAGCCAGGATTCGAACCCGTGACCTCTGACTCCAAAGCCCGTGCTTTTTCCACTGAGCCATGCTGCTTAAATTAATCAGGTTGGACACAGTCCCTATCCCACATTGGGCTCACAATTTTAATCCCCATTTTTTACAGATGAGGTAACTGAGGCACAGAGAAGTGGCTTGCCCAAGTCACACCGCAGACAAGGGGCAGAGGCATGACTAGAACCCAGGTCCTTCTTGTCTTCTAGGCCCATACTGTATCCTGTAGGCCATATTGCTTCTTACCAACATGTGGGAATATAAAGGAAGGAGCTAGAGATAATGATGTTGGAGCTGGGGTTCCCTAGGAAGGGATGTGTTCAACAGCAGAAACAAACCAGGCTTCCTGGCTGGAAAAAAAAAAATCACTGAGGATTAACTGTGATCTTTTTCTATTACAATCAAGCCTTCACATATCACTCCTCTAACACCAGTCTCTTTAACTGTACCTGAATTTCGTCACTGTTGTCATTGACCTCTTTCTTATAACCTCTCTCCTGCTTGGAACTCCCACCCTCTTCATATACGATAGGTCACCACTTTCCCCATCTTCAACCACTTACTAAAATCATAACTTTTAAGTTCATTGGGGTGGGGTTGGAATTATGTCTACCAACTCTACTGTAATGTACTCTCTTAATTGCTTAATACAGTGATCTACACATGATAAGTACTCAATAATTGATTGCTAAGGATTTACCTACTATGGGGAGAGGCTGCCCCTTTTGGAAATGTTTTCATTTCAGGGAGAGGCATTTCAATTCTAGATTTGACAAAAAGTCTTTTGTATAACCTAATACAAAAGTTGTCATTAAAACATTACATAATTAAAAGATGGTTTGTAATAGAGATATTTGTAGGCACTTCTATATGCCAAGTGCTGGGGTAAATACATATAAACAGATTAGACAAAATCTGTCCCACATGAGGCTCACACTCTAAAGGGGAGGAAGAGTGGATATTTTATCCCCATTTCATGAATGAGAGAAACCGAGAGAAGTTACATGGCGTACCTAAGATTGTACAGCAGGCAAGTGGCAGAGGCAGAATTAGAAGCCAGGTCTCCAGACTCCCAACCCTCTGCTCTTTCCATTAGCCTAAAATCCCTAGACTCTCTGAGGATCACGTATGTGAAATTCACGAATCTCTGTTACAGTGGTACTGCAGTGTTAGAATAAGGAGGAAGCATATGCTTTTCCCTTAGACCCAAGAACCAGTCACTCAGTTAAACAATCAGTGGTATTTGTTGAGCATTTAGAATAAGCCAGCCCTCTGGAAGCAGAAATGGATAGCTGGGCCCTAGGTGCTCTACATGTCATCTGAGGGATATGATTACTATTATTAATAACAATAATAATAGTGATAATAATAATTGTGGCATTTGTTATATGCTATGGGCCAGGTACTGTTTTACTAAGCACTGGGGTGTATACCAGCAAATCAGGCTCAACACAGTCCCTGTCCCACACAGGGCTCACAATCTTAATCCCCATTTTATGGTTGAACTACCTGAGGCACAAATTAAGTGACTTGTCCAAGGTCACACAGCAGACAAGGGGCAGAGCTGGGATTAGAATCCAAGTGCTTCTGAGTTTCAGGCCCAGCTCTACCCACTAGATAATGCTGCTTCTCTTCAGTTCTGTTAGGTATGGGATAGTAGTACCAAATTAAAGGCTGCAATCTTGCATTTACACTAGCATGAGCCCCTAAGGCCACTACTACCTCAGCAGAAAAATTAAAAAACCTGAGGATGCTAGGACCCTGAGAATGTCTCAAGAAAAGCTGACTTTAAAAGAGGCTTAGGGGCTATTTTGGCTACAATAGTGTCTTCAGTCCTCATGGACAACCAAAAAAACACATAATGAAAGCAAACTGTCTAGCATGCCACTGTGCTATACCCTTAGTAGGGAAATTCAGACATTGTGCTCTTGCTTGTAACTTCTTTCCCCTTCATTTATTTATATTAATGTCTACCACTTCTCTAGATTGTAAATTCATTATTCAAGAAACATGTCTGCTAATTCTGTTGCACTGCATTGTCTGCACATAGTAAGAACTCAATAAATACTATTAATTCCTTGATTGATTCTCAGTTGGGACACATTCTCCATAAGTGAACTACATCCAGGTAGCATTAATAATAATGTTGGTATTTGTTAAGCGCTTACTATGTGCCGAGCACTGTTCTAAGCGCTGGGGTAGAGATAGGGGAATCAGGTTGTCCCACGTGGGGCTCACAGTCTTAATCCCCATTTTACAGATGAGGGAACTGAGGCACGGAGAAGTTAAGTGACTTGCCCACAGTCACCCAGCCGACAAGTGGCAGAGCTGGGATTCGAACTCATGAGCCCTGACTCCAAAGCCCGTGCTCTTTCCACTGAGCCACGCTGCTTCTGCATTATGTGGACTCAAGACAGCCAATCTCCCCTGCACAGGTGCCAAATCAATTTGGGTTGCCTTTCACATATATACACCATTTTCTCTCAAAGACAGATTATAATACTCTCGGCTTTGGCCCACACTGCTATACTGGGGGCAGACCAGATATAATGGCAGATGCATATTTTTGAACTCTAGTCTTCCATTTAGAGCTCCAGAGAAAGTCGCACAACATCCTTGGAAGTGGAAATATTGCTTTGAAAGAGAGGTTTCTGACAGCCCCTGGAGTTATACTGCAAAGTGTTTCAGTAAAATATTGCATAAGTCAGTAAAATATCTGATTTTATGACCTCAAGATATGATAACAAGACTTCATTCAAGTAAAGACCAATAACACCATTACGACTATCACATGCATTTTAACTAAGGTGATCTACTCATCATGTGAGTGTAATAGTATCTTGATTGTAAAACAGACAAGGAATCCCACATTTTCCCAGGAGATCAGTGGCCAGGTTATCATGACCTCTGAAATGGTTAATCAAGTTATCAAATAATGCCTAAAACTGAGAGTAAGAAGTCTTGATTATAAAAAGGTTTGGCAATATATTCCCTATTCTTACCTACTACAGGTTCTGATTATCAGATCGATCATTTGATTGTTAATTTTTTTAACATGCAATTAGAAATTGCATATTCTTTTATCATTCCTCCAATGCTAACCTTCTCACTTTACCTTGATCTCATCTCATTCTGCTTCATCCTGCTTCTGACCTGGAATTCCCTCCCTCCTCCTATCAGATAATTGCCCTCTGCCACTTTAAAGCCTTAATTAAGCTCATCTCCTCCGAGAAGCCTTCCCTGACTAAGCCCACCTCTTCTCTTCTTCAGGTCTCTTCTCCATCCCCCTGACTTGCTCCCTTCATTTGTCTTCCCTCCCATCCCCACAGCTCATATGTATATATCTGTAATTTATTTATTTATTTATTTATTTACTTTAGTATATTAATGTCTGACTCCCCGTCTAGACTGTGAGCTCACTGTGGGCAGGGAATGCATCCATTGTTATATTGTACCCTCCCAAGTGCTTAGTACAGTGCTTTACACACCATCAGCTCTCAATATATATGGCTGAATGGATGAATGAATAAGCAAATAGACATTCTATGTTGCATCTTTCAGATGTTGAAGGACAGTGAAATCTAGGGCTATTATCATATAAAGCAGGAATATTTTAGAGGTTTGCTGAGCTGATTATGGTTTAGGGGTGGGAGTTCAAATTATATAAACTAAAAATGAATCAGTAATGGCTATGCCTTTATAGAAAACTAAAACATGAAAATCAGCATCATAACATCAGCTATTTTCACTATATAGATGAGTTGAATTCTGTTCCAACTCAATAGCCTGACTTAATCACCTGTTCCTCATTACAAAGAACTTGGCTATTGGCATATAAACAGAGTCAGCCACAAAATTGCAAACCAATTAAAATGTTGGGAGGAGAACTGACTGGTCCTCATATGTTCACTGCCAGTAAGAAAGTAACACTTAGAAACATAGGGTGAGGGATGATCAGCAGATATTTGTTTTTCATACATCTGAGGGAGGTTAGCTGCAAGGTACTTAAAGAGAAGCTCAAAAATGGTTAGCTTAGTAGATGTCTATTCCATGGGGGCCACTGGTGTCATGACCTGACAGAACTGGAACTGTAAAGTTGACATCGTATGCTTCTCTCCAACTGCCTTTTGGTGTAAGTCAATTCATCCCTTGGAACCAAGATGGCAACTCTACTCCTGCCTCTTCCAGCAGGACATGGCTCCTGGCCTTGGGGGCCTGTGAGGTGAGACTACCCCTTTGTCTTTCCCATGGGCTATCCCAAGCCATTTCCTACTACTGCAAACAAAGCAGCAAAAATAAATTGGCTAAGCCAGAACCACTGAGAGTGGGCTGTAAAGCAGGAAGAGGACATGGTTCTAGCCTGGCCTGTATGATCAAAGTGGGCACAGTAGTGATGGAAGAAAATGTTGCTACCTAATTCCTAGTTCTTGCTGGGTCTAGGAGTGAGCAATTACCCCTACCTTGGTACAGTGGTCTGCACAAAGTAAGTGCTCAGTAAAAATTATTGACTGCTTTCACTGTTTCTTTCAAGCCAAACTTGAGAAGCAGCGTGGCTCAGTGGAAAGAGCACGGGCTTTGGAGTCAGAGGTCATGAGTTCGAATCCCGGCTCGGCCACTTGTCAGCTGTGTGACTGTAGGCAAGTCACTTAACTTCTCTGGGCCTCAGTTACCTCATCTGTAAAATGGGGATTAAGACTGTGAGCCCCATGTGGGACAACCTGATTCCCCTATGTCTACCCCAGCGCTTAGAACAGTGCTCGGCACATAGTAAGCGCTTAACAAATACCAACATTATTAACCTTCTAATTAACTCACCACTTTTTTAACAGCATTTGTTAAGTGCTTGTGCCTGGCACTGTGCTAAGTAATGGGGTAGATAATAGATAACAAGATAGTTTGGAAACAGTCCATGTCCCACATGGGCCTCACAGATTTCAACCCCACTTCACAGATATAGTACCTGAGGCACAGAGAAGTGAAGTGACTTGCCCCAGACCACACAGCAGAGAAATGGCAGAGAGGGATTAGAACCCAGGTCTTTCTCACTCTTTAAACCTGTGCCAATTCCTCAATTCCTTCTCCATTGCTCTGCCAACATTCCCTTGTTTATGTGTTCCCTGCCTTGAATTTCCCCATCCTCCCTCCTCATATCCAAAGCCCTCATGCAAGCTCATCTCCTCTACCATGTCTTCTTCAAATAATTTCCAGTATTTAAAGTCATTTTAACCACCCCTCACCAGACATCTCTAGTGTACATTCAATTATTTATTTATTTTGAGAATGCCATATCTTAATATTTTATGTTTGTTCCCACCTGCCCCCTGTTAGAAGGTACACTCCTTGTGGTCAGAGAAGGTGTGATTTGCTTGTTTTGAATTCCCAACTGCTTAAAACAGTGCACAGCACCCAATGGGCTCTCCAGAAATTATATTACTACTACTGTGGATCCTAGCCAGTGGGAATTTCATAGAGGTCAAATGGATGCCTGATTGCAAAGGGCGGGTGAGGAAGGGAAAGATTCAAGGGTTTTTTTTGTAAATTTTCCACCTGTAGTTTAATGAAAATATCCTAGGGAAGTAACTTTAAATTATTTTTTAAACATAACTAAACCTGAAGACTTCTTACTCCCCTCCTTTTTCCCACCTCCCCAAACACACACACACACACACACACACACACACACACACACACACACACACACCACAAGTCATTGGTGTAAAGGATAAGGGTATATAGGTTTCTGCTTCCTGGCCCAGAGATTGTCAGAAATGCTGATAACGGTTCTTTTGTCTATTGAGGATTCTACAAAGGTCCACTATGGATCTAGAGATTATCACTTGTTAAACCAGGGTGTCAATGACTAAGATTCTTATTCACTGCCCAAGAACTGTAATCCAAAAGAACATCTCCCCATCAGAAGATAATGGAAGTGGAGTCATTAATATTTACAATCTGCATTATTCCCAGCCTGCAAAATCAATGGACTATTTTTGCACCAAATCAACTAACTCATGATGGAATATGAATATCTAACGCAGCTTTACATGCAGTTTTATAATATGGAGCACAGTCCAGGAACACAATCGTCAACAATGAAGTCTTGGAAATAAAAAAGGTGCATGGTGGCCAAACTTGTATCTATGTAGTATGTATTTAAGTATGTAGCATCAAACTGTAACTAATTTACTGCTAGGACCTTAAGGGATTTTCACGGAATGTTCAATTAGATTGATGGCCCTAAAATACAGAAGGAAAGCTTATTAGATGGCACCTGCAGGTAATGCATGGTAGCTAATGAGAATATCTGTTTGCCCTTGGGCAAACCACTTAACTTCTCTACCTCAATTTTTTCATCTGTAAAATGGACATAAAAATACCTATTCTTGCTTACCATCAAACTGTGAACTCAAATTGCTCAAAGTCTATGTCCATGATGATTATATTGTATCTACGCTTGTGCTACAATGTGGGGTGCATAGTAAGTGTTTAACAAATCCCACAGAATAGCTATTATTATTATTTTTATCATTATTATCGTCATTCCTGACAAACTGTTGAAGGCTATACTAACCAATTTTCTGTGGATTATTCAGCAGGTGCAAAGCCATTGCTAGGATTGTGTATTTAGCATTCAACTGCAAGTTATTGATAGGATTAATAAGAAAGTGATATGGTGTCAGGAAGCAATGTTGCATAGTGTAAAGATCACAGGCCTTAAAGTCAGAGGACTGGGCTTCAATCTGTGCTCCTTTACTTGTCTGCTGTTTGATCTTGGGCAAGTGATTGAACTTCTCTTTGTTTCAGTTTCCTCATCTATAAAATAAGGATTAAATCTTATTTCCTCTACTTAGTTAGGGCCCATCAAAGATTCTTCCTATGATACAGAATACTTAATTCTATCTTTGATCTTGAGGGCAGGGATCGTGTCAACTCACTCTACTGGACTCTCCCAAGCCTTTAGTACAGTGTTCTGCACAGAGTAAGCATTCCACAAATGCTAGTGATTGATTGATGAAGAACACTGCAATCATCCACACTGTTGTTCCTTCTACTTGGACTGTGAAACCCATGAAGGACAGGGACTGGGTCCAGCATGATTATCTTGTATCCACCCCAGTGCTTAACAAATACCACAATTATCATTATTATTACTAAGGACTGGAGCCATGTCCAAGCTGATTATCTTGTTCCTACCCTGGTGCTTAGAGAAGTGCTTGACACATAAAAAGCATTTAGCAAATATTATAATTATCAATTGATATCATTAACATCATGATAAAATTATAAACTCAGGAATGAGTTGGTAAATGGGAGGTACTGGGATGAGGGGTGTGAAAACAGATCAACCCATCCTGGTCTACAGGAAAGAAGAGATATGTGACTGCTTGATAAATGCTAACCAAAAGTAATGCTTATTGATATTCCTCTGAGCAAAAATAGCCAATCAGCATATGCAGGGAAGAAAAATAAGTATGTGGGTCTGGTAGAGGAACTGAAATAGATATGGAGATTGAAGTACAACAAAATGAAGTCAATTAGCTTCTCAGCAACACTATTTAAACATCGTAAGGAACAGGATATTCATTCCATACTGGTCCTGAGATTAGATGATTTTAATGTATTTGATTAATATGCATTAGTTAAAATATGTAAAGACCAGATTAATCTAACAAATTTAAATAAGTAACAACCTCATTAAAAATAGGGGGAGGAGGAAGAGGAGGAAGAAGAGTCGAATCTGTGGATCTCCCCACTTGACACAGAGCACTATGCAGATTAGCAAAGTGTTATATTTACTGCCCACAAGGAGTTTACACTTTCATGGGAATTCTCCTAATAACACAAGGATGGAATAAGTTTTTGAAGGATGTTGTGTTTGGGCAAATGGTATTAAAATAACTATTAATGGAATGGGGTTCAGTGGGTTAGGAGTAATTGACATGAAGATACTACTATGACTGACATTTTGGAGACCCATTTCTAAATTATTGTTATGTCTACCACAAACAGGGGGCACTTGACACCAATATCATCTTTTGGTATTAAATACGGTAAAGTTGGAGGAACACAAATTACTGTGGACTTAGTAGGGTGCTTTGCACACAGTAAGTGCTCAATAAATAAGATTGAATAAATGAATGCAGTACAGTAAGACTGAGTCAGGGATCTTCTTTTGTACTTCCCAAGTACGTAGTAGCACATCACGCTCTGTAAGTGTTCCCTAAATACCATGACAACTACTAGAGGGCAGAGAACCACAGTGATAGCAGACTGTTGCCAAACACATGTAGAAAACCATATGTTCCCCCCCAACCACCTAGAATGTACTCGCTCTGCCTTGTTATATTAGAATAGATTTGTGATGTGGAAATAATATTTCCTAATTCTTATTAATAATACTATTAACAATAATAATAATAATAACTGCGGTATTAATAAAGTGTTTATTATATGCCAAACATTGTACTAGCTCTGCGGTAGATAAAGGAGAATCAGGTTCCATATGAGGTTCACAAAGTAAGAGAGAGAATGGCTATTGAATTGCATATGAGGAAATTGAGGCACAGAGAAGTTAGGTAACTTTCCCAAGGTCACACAGCAGGTACATGGTAGTGCTGGGATTAAAACTCAGGGCCCATCCCTTCCACACCCATGCTTTTTCCACCAGGCTATGTTGTATTATATCCAAATTTATCTATTATATACAGATCATGTATTGAAAACGTGCATTTTAGCAGATCCATTATGTCTTCCTTAGCTCAGCATCATCAATGGCATTTATGAGCACTCACCATGCACAGAACTCTGTATTAAGTGTTTGGGAGACTGCAACACAACCTAATTGGTAAGACACATTCTCTGCCCACAACTAGTTTGGATGCTAGAAGACCTCTATAAATTGAAAAAATTACATATCCTTCTAAGTATATACACTTTTTTAAATCTGTTGTTAAAGTGCAGTCCATCCTTTTCACCTACTAATGTGCCTCACTTTGAACTCTCTCACCACCTACTCATTATCCAAACTCTACCTCCTTCCTGTGACTCCGTCCTCCTTCATATTCAGTAGAAAACTACTCTGCTCATCACAAAATCCTTCTCAAATTACATCTTCTCCAGGGTCTTCCCTGACTGATCCAACACCTCCTGACCCACTATCCCCTGCCCCCACTCACTCCATCACCTATGCACTTGAGTACTCATCTCTTAAGCACTTTACCTCACCCCTACCCCCACCACACTTAAATACATATTTTCAAACTCTTTTGCTTTCCCTACTTGTAAATTATTTTAGTAACTCTCTCCCCTACTGGACTGTCAGCTCCTTGAAGGCTAGGTTTGTGTGCATTGTACAACCCCAAGTCCTTGTTAAAGTGTTGCATTTAGCATAAATGCTCAACAAATACTAATAACAAATAATGGATTAAAATGTGAAATTTGTACCAACAGATGAAATCTCACCACTAGCAATAGTGTGACTGAGCACACATATGTATGTGCACAAACACACAAGACACATATCTTCACATATGAAAGAAAATAGATCTGCCCACTGAGTTGCCTGAAAGGACCCTGATCAGCCCACCACAGGCCATCTCTGAAGGACATTGGCTGGGAGATTTGGGGCCTTCCATCTGTTTCCGACCTGCGTCTGAAGGCAACAGCTCTCACTTCAATACAAGATGACTCACAAGTCTACTTCTCTAGCCCCTACCTATCCACCATGATGCAGTCCCATATGTCCTCTTTCCTTCAGGGTATCGCCAGTCGGTTGTCCCCTGGCATCTCAAATGTAACATTACCAAAACTGAAGTTGTCTTCTCAATTTCCCTCCTAAATCTTCCCCTCCTTCCAACTTTCCCATTTCTATGGAAGACACCATCATTTTCCCCATAACTGAAGCCCATAACCTTGGTGTCATCTTCAGTGCCTCACTGTCTTTCAGCTCTGATATTTTTTTAATGGCATCTGTTAACCATTACTATTTGCCAGACACTACACCTAGTTCTTGGGTAGAAGCAAGATAATCAAGTTGGACTGAGTACCTCTCCCATTTGGTACTTAATCCCCATTTTACAGATGTGGTAACCGAGGCACAGAGAAATGAAGTGACTTGCCTAGGTTCACACAGCAGAAAAGTGGCAGAGATAGGGTTAGAATCCAGGTCCTCTGACTTCCAGGCTCGTGTTCTTTCCACTAGGTCACTTTCCTGATGTAATGACAGTTAAATTCTGCCAATTCTTCATCCATAATTCCCAGTTTTCCTCTTTCTCTTCACCCAAACAGCCAAGCAATTAGTATTCCATACTGCATAATCTGTATCACAAGTAGCATGGCCTAATGGAAAGAGCATGGTGCTGGGAGTCAAAAGGACCTGCATTCTAATCCCAGCTCTGTCATTGGCCTGCAATGTGATCTTGGACGTCACTTAAATTCTCTGTGCCTCAGTTACCTTATCTGTTAAATGAGGATTAAATGCCCCCTACACCTTCTACTTAAACTGTAAGCCCCATGTGGTTCAGGGATCTGTTCCAACCTGATTATCTTATATTGACCCCAGTGCTTATTACAGTACTTAGCACATATTAAGTGTTTAATAAGTACCAAAATTATTATTAAAAACTGTCTCCACTTTCTCCTCTGTCCCACCGAACCTTCCCTCTGTTGTCTGTATCATTTTTCCTAAAACACTGTTTTGCTTATGTTCTCCACTCTTCAAAAACCTCCAGTAGTTACCCACTAATTCCTTGCATTAAGCAGAAATTCCTAACCACTGGCTTAAAGACAATTAACCAGCTATGTTCACCCTAATTATCTGTGCTCCTTTCCCACTACTCCTAGCATGCATCCACTCCATCCCCTGCTACTCACTGTATCTCGTTCTCTTCTCTCTCCACCAACCTCTTGTTCACTTACATCTTTCATCCTGGAACTCTCTTCTCCTTTTTAATACTAATAACAACAACTGTGGCATTTGTTAAGCACTTACCATGTTCCAAGCACAATACTAAGCGCTGGGGTAGATAATAGAGTTCACAGTCACAGAGGGAGGGAGAACAGGTATTAAATCCCTATGTTGTAGATGAGCGAATTGAGGGAGAGAAAAGTTATTCAATTTGCCCAAAGCCCAACAGCAGAATAGTGGTGGACCCAGGATTTGAATTTAGGTATTCTGACTACCAGGGCCAGGCTCTTTCCACTAGGCCATGCTGCATTATATTAGGGAGACCATTGCTCTTCAAGGCTCTTCTGTATTCAAATCTTCTTCAGGTCTTCTCTGGAAAATCTCTCATCTTCACAACCTATTTCCCCACTACAGCCACTTCAGCACTTTGCCTTTGCTGTGCTGTTCTGTTTGCTATTTGTGGCACCAGCTGCTGCTTATACATTTGCATCATGTTTTTTCTGCATGAGAAAAATCCCTCTTTGGATTGCCACTATGACAAGTCATTCTAAAATTGCTGCTGTCCTCTAGCAGTCTCCTGCTATACAGAATTGTTTGGGATCATATTTTACTCTCTTTACAACTTTTCAATCAATCAATTATATTTATTGAGCATTTACTGTGTGCCTAGAACTGTACTAACCATTTGGGAGAGTACAGTACAACAAATTTGGTAGACGCATTCCCTGCCCACAATGAGCTCAAAGTTTAGAGGAAGAGAGAGACATTAATACAAATAAATAAATTATGAATATATAAAGAAGTGTTGTGGGATGAGGGAGGGGTGAGTCAAGGGACAAACTAAGGATAACGCAGAATGGAGTGGGAGAAGAAGGATTCGTCAGGGAAGGCCTCTTGGAGGAGATGTGCCTTCAATAAGGCTTTGAACATGAGGAGAGTAATTGTCTGTTGGATATGAAGAGGGAGGACATTCTGGGCCAGAGGTAGGATGTAGGCAAGAGACAGACGAGATTGAAGTACAATGAGTAGATTGCCATCAGAAGAGTGAAGTGTATGGGTTGGGTTGTAGTAGGAGAGCAGTGAAATGAGTTAGCAGCGGGCAAGTTGATTGCTTTAAGGCCGATGATAAGAAGTCTTTGTTTGAACAGAGGTGACTGGGCAACCACTGAAGGTCCTGGAGAAATGGGGAAACATGACCTGAATGTTTCTGTAGAAAAATGATCCAGGCAGCAGAATGAAGTATGTGATTTTATCACATTATCTTATCTTTAGCTTTTATCTTTTTATCCCTGTTTGCATGGGATAGCCCATGCAAACATTGTCCTCCCCCTGACTTTCCCTTCACTGTAGACAGACCACCATCTTTCCTGTCTCACAAGCCCATAACCTTGGCATTATCCTTGACTCCTCTCTCCCATTCAAACCACATATTCAATCTATCACTATATCCTGTTGGTTCAACCTTCACAACATCACTAAACACTGTCCTTTCCTTTCTATTCAAAATGCTACCATGTAAATCAAAGCATTTCTCCTAGTCCAGCTTGATGACTCTATCAGCCTCCTGGCTGACCTTTCTGCCTCCTGCCTCTCCCCTCTCTAGTCCATACTTATTCTACTGCCCCCATCATTTTTCTACAGAAATGTTCAGTTCAAGCTTTCCCCATCGTCAAGAACCTCCAGAGGTGTCCAATGCACTTCACATCAAATAGAAACTCCTTACCATCAGCTTTGAAGCACTCAATTACCTTGCCCCCTCCTATCTAACCTCACTACTCACCTACTACAGCCCAGCCCAGAAACCTCTCTCTTCTAATGCTAACCTACTCACAGTACCACAATCTCATCTTTCTCACCACTGACCTCTGGCCTCTGGCCTAGAACATCCTCCCTTTCCATAACTGACAGATAATTACTCTCCTCACCTTCCAACCTTTATTGAAGGCACATCTCCAAGAGACTGTCCCTGACTAAATCCTCATTTCCTCTTCTCCCACTCCCTTCTGCATCTCCCTGACTTGCTCCCTTTATTCACCACCCCCACATCCAGCCCCACAGCACTTACATACATATCTGTAATTTACTTATATTAATTTCTGTTTCCCTCTCTATACTGTAAACTTGTTGTGGGCAGAGAAGATGTACACATTCTAATGTTGTTTGAACTCTCCCCAGAACTTAATATAGTGGCCTGCACATAGTAAGAGCTCAATAAATATGACTGATTCATCAATTGCATGTACTCCCTTTTTTATGGTGTTTGTAAAGCACTTATTATGTGTGTCCTAAAAGCTAATCAGATTGGGCACAGTCCATATCCTAAATAGGCTCACAATCTTAATCACCATTTTACAGATGAGGTAACTGAGTCCCAGTGACATTAAATGACTTGCCCAAGGTCTCACCACAGACAAGTAGTGGAGCTAGGATTGGAACTCAGATCCTCTGACTCCCAGGCTTGTGTTCTTACCACTAGGCAACACTGCTTCGCTTTTTTGTAGTTCATAAACAGCGGCAACTTGGGTCTTCCCCTGCCATCCGATCTCCTAATCCACAAAGCTGTACTGTGAAAGGTCCCTGACAGAGTGGGTGACACTGAAACACCAACATTTGTTAACTTAGACAACATGGTCAGAAAATTGTGTTGATGTTGGCAGTGGGATTGAGCTAGTGGAAAAAATATATTTTTTGTGGAAGCAGCGTGGCTCAGTGGAAAGAGCCCAGGCTTCGGAGTCAGAGGTCATGGGTTCGACTCCCAGCTCTGCCACTTGTCAGCTGTGTGACTGTGGGTAAGTCACTTAACTTCTCTGTGCCTCAGTTACCTCATCTGTAAAATGGGGATTAACTGTGAGCCTCACGTGGGACAACATGATTACCCTGTATCTACCCCAGCACTTAGAACAGTGCTCTGCACATAGTAAGCACTTAACAAATACCAACATTATTATCTCCTCTCTGGGAATATGTAGACCTGGACTGTAGTTTCAGCTTTGCACATAATTGGCTAAATACAGCTAAGACTGTATAAACACCTCAAGGTGCCCCACATCCCTGCCTGTTTACTAATTTGTTGCATTCTGTGTCAAGTGGAGACATGATTGTCAGGGCTGAGAGAGTGAAAAAGCTTCTGCAAAAAGTGCTATTATGATAAGACTAAAAGTTTATTGTGGACAGCAAACATGTCTACAAACTCTGTTGCACTGAACTCTCCCAAGTGCTTAGTGCAGTGTTCTGCACAAAGTAAGCACCCAATAAAAATGACTGATTGAAATCAATGCCTCTGTGCATGCACGTTCTTGGGTTTGAAGTCTCAAGATTGAGACTTCCTCCATCATTCCTGATGGGAGGCTCCATCATCATCATTATCATTGTCACTATCATCATTATCATCATCACCATCATCATCACTATCATTTTTTGCTGCACTGTACTTTCCAAGCATTTAGTACAGTGCTCTGCACACAGGAAGCACTCAATAAATGACTGAATGAATGATTAGTTTTGTCTTCATCATCACTGAAAATGGAACCCCAAAGCAGGTTTCTGTTGACTTCAAAGGGGAGAAACTTCTAAGAAGCCTCCCAATAAATATTCACTGATCCAAGAAATGGACCTACTGATTCTGTTGTTTTGTACTCTCCCAAGTGCTAAGAACCACGTGTAGAGCACACAGTAGGGCTCAAAAAATGCCTTCCATCAGTTGATAAATAGTGTTCTTGGTAAGACCTTGGTTTGAACCCAGCCCATTCATTTGCTAAGCGCCATTTCAGTAGTTTGATTCTCTTCTGTCCCTCCGTAGATAGTTATGTACTTGATAAGATTTTGATGACTCTTTTATCAATTATGCATTATTTCAGCTACATCGCCAGCACAGTTTAACAAAATCCCAGTTGGGAAATGCAGTAAGGTTGGAAATGCGTGAAGATCACTAGTCATTTTCGGAACCCAAAGATAAAGTGTCATGATCATGGGGAGAAGAGGAGGGAGAGAGCGTCAGAGCAAGGAGCTATCTGGGTCAGAGGAATCTGTTATAGGCCATCTCCGCAGCTAGACTCTTTATTTATTTATGTTCAGTTTTCTAAAAATGCCCATTCCAAGTGTCCCACGACACTTGTCCCAGTAAAAAGACGAAGAAATGGGACAGTCGAATCACCCGCTGAGCCAATCCTGCAAGTTCACCCACAATGTTAACATGCTACGAGGAAATGAACTGAAGACTCAGCTACATCTTAAGAATCCACAACTGGGAGCAAATTCTAGAATCTGAGATGTTCTTCTTTTGTATAGTTCTGGATTGCTTCTTCCTTTCTATCAATCAATCAATGAATTAATCATACATATTGAGCTCTTACTGTGCGCATAGTACTGTACTAAGAACTTGGGAGAGTACAATATAAAGTGTTGGTAGACACATTCCCTGCCCACAGTGAGCTTACATTCTAGAGGGAGTGATAGACATTAATAGAAATTCATTACAGTTATGTGCATAAATTTGTTACTGGATTGTACTTTCCAAGCACTTAGCACAGTGTGATGTACACAGTAAGCGTTGAAGAAATGTGACTGAATGAATTGGATGAAGGAGGGGTGAGTAAAGAGTGCAAATCCAAGTGCAAGGGTGATGAAGAAGGGAGTGGGAGAAATGGAAATGAGGGCCTAGACAGGGAAGGCCTCGTGGAGGAGATGTGCCTTTAATACAGCTTTGAAAGTAGGGAGATGTCAGATATGAAGAGGGAGGGTGCTTCAGGCCAGAGGTAGGATGTGGGCAAGAGTTTGGGGGCAAGATATGCAATTGTCTAGGTACAAACTATGGTCCTGTGTATAGCTAACCAAGCCCCACTCTTGTTTAGAGTCCAGTTTCCAGATGGACTGCCAGCTGGGACACTGACTACGATTGCTCAGGTGTTCAGGTTGCCCAGTGATGTTAGGATATACAAAGATATGGAAATGTTCAAGGTCTGAGATGGGGGAAAAAAACCTATAATAGGTTGTTAGAGGGAAAGAAAGGGATGACGAGGGAAAAGTGCTATGTAAAAAGGTCCATTCCTTATCAAAATTAATCAGTCTAATCAATCAATGGCATTTACTGAGTACTTACTGTATCCAGAACACTATACTAAGTGTTTGAGAGAGTTCAATACAATAGAGTCGGTAAACTCAAGCCCTGCTTTCAATAAACTCTCAGTCAAGTGGGGAAGTGTACAATCTAGTGGCCGATGCCCAGTTCCTCCTCCATGTGGCACTACAGAAAACAGAGTACTGAGGTGGATGTCATTACTGAGTCATTACATTGTTTATGCTCTTACAAGTTAACTAATTATTTCCCTAATGCAGAGTTCTCTAAACCAATACTTCACTACTATAAGTATCCAAGAATTTCAGGCCTCAATATCTGTAACATATGAATGGGATTTTCCAAAAATAAGATTTTTGCCTAAATTACCCACTACTTCATTATGACAGAGAGGTGACCTTTCACCATAAGATAAACAACTTTTATTTCAACAACTACTCCCAAATGAATGTATCATCAAAATGCACAGGCTTGCAGGTTCTGATTGTGTGGAAAAAGCACAGGACTGTGATCCAGAACAGATTCTGGTTCTAGCTTCACCTTGTGCCTACAGAGTGACCTTGAACAAGATCACACTGCCTCAGTTTCCTCATCTGTAATATGAGAATAAAATAACTGTCCCATCTCCCTTTTGCAATGAGCTTGTTTGAGACAAGAAAAGTCTTTTTTCTACTCCAGTGATGAGCACTATGTTTGGCAATGATAATGATCGTGGTATTTTTTATGTGCTTACTATTTTCCAAGCACTACTAAGCACTGGGGTAGATACAATCAGATTGGACAGTCCCTGTCCCATATGATGCTCACACAATAAGTTCTTAATAAATATTATTATTGCTACTATCATCATTATTATTACTGAAGGTGCCCAGTCATAAACATTATTCCAGTGGTTCCACATTTTGTAGATCAATCAATGATATTTACTGAGCACTTACTGTGTGCACAAGCACTGTACTAAGCACTTGGGAGAGTTGGTAGGCCTGTTCCCTTCCCCCAACAAGCTTACAGTCTAGAGATACTTAGAATATAAGCTACCTGTGATTAGGGACCAAGCATTTAGGGCAGGAGTAAAGGAACAGGAGTCTGTTGGCACTTCAGGATTGCATGTTCCACCAACAGAAAGGAGAATCAAGCTATTCACCTTAATTCACTCTTCTAGGTGCAGCAGTGCAGCATGGTCTGGTGGATAGAGTATAGGCCTCGGAGTCAGAAGATCTGCGTTCTAATTCCACATCTTTCACTTGCTTTCTATGTGACCTTGGACAAACACTTAACTTCTCTGTGCCTCAGTTTCCTCTTCCATATAATAGGGATTAAATGTCTGTTCTCCCTCCTTGTGTAGACCCTGAGCATCATGTGGGACAGGGACTGGGTTCAATATGATTAACTGATATCTGCCACAGTGCTTGGCACATATTAAGTGCTTAGCAAATGCCATCATTATTGCTACTGTTAGGGGACCATTGTCCTAGACAGGAGGGTCATCAGTGACTTTGTTGCTCAGTGCCTCAGGAGGCAGAGACATTCAGAAGTCAGGTTGCAACTAGTCAGAAGATAAGGTAGCAAGGCTGTTTTATATTTAAGGAATAAGAGGCAGCAGTCTGACTTTATAAAGCCCCCATCCCCAGCCCTCATCAGAAATAATTCCACTTTGAAATGTACATGACCTCCAAGTGGTGGCTCCTCCAGTGTATTCTGGGGTCCTGGGTGCATTAAGCAATCAATCAATCAATTGCATTATATTGATTGACTGCTTACTGTGTGCAGAACACTGAACTAAGCACTTGGGAGAGTACATTGTAACAATATAACAGATACATGTCCTGCCCACAACAAGCTTACTGTCTAGAGGGCACAAACCGGGATCACCTACAGGGTATATTCTATTTATTTATGTAGATACCTGTTTACTTGTTTTGATGTCTGTCTCCCCTCTTCAAGACTGTAAGCCAGGGGTGGGCAGGGATTGTCTCTCTTTATTGCTGAATTGTACTTTTCAAGCACTTGGTACAGTGCTCTGCCCAAAGTTAACAGCTATTAACCAACAATCATATCAAAAAGAAAAGTTTTTCCCTGGTGACAGTTTTATAACAAAGTTAATCATCATTTTTCATTTTTAAGGGAGGTGAGCAAAAGAAACTTGCTTGGCTGTCAAGGTTTTCTAGGTGGTCAGAGTTCACCCTGTTCTTCAGTAGCTGATACAAGAGGGCTAAGATTAGGCTATTGCTTAATGGGCCCACACTAATTCTCACTGTCATCTCTCTCCCCTTCCTTCCTGAAGGTCATGATAACAGTGGCATCTTTGAAATCATGTGGTGTTTACTCAGATTTGCATAATTGGAGGAAGAATCTAGGCAGGTGATAAAGCAATGACTGTTTCCTTTCTTTTAGGTCTCCATTAGCGTACCATCAGATTCAGGAATCCACCACTCTCCTTGGCTCTTTCCCTGGCATCCAAGGGAAAACCATGCTTTCACATCTTACCATGGAAATATTCTGTGAGAAGCATCATCTTCAGTGGTAGGAGGTATATTAAAGAGATCAAATCTGAGACCCAAAAAAAGTCTTTTACTGGAACCATACACTAGATATGGAGATGATTTAGTCTATAAATTCCCCCTCTACACTGCAGGTTCACTGTAGTTAGGAAATATGTCTACCAACTCTGTTGTATTACACTCTCCCAAGCACTTAATACAGTGGTCTGCACACAGTAAGCACTCAACAAATATCATCTTAAGCTAACCTCATAGCCAGCATGATAATATAGGTCTGGCCAGGATTATAGCATTGCCAAGAAGAATTGTGTCAAAATTCCTGTGGAAGCCACAATATGATCTGGCTGGATAGGAAGGCAGAAACTCCAAGTGTGCTTTGACTGTCACTCTGGCTGTGGTGAGACCTGTGTCTCTGTTCTCCTTGTCAGGGCATGACTTTGCCCACTGGAACACATGGACCCAACTAAGCCCCTTCCCTAAAGCTTTTATCACATTAGAGAGCAACAACTCTAAGCTCCTTATGGGCAGGGAACATATCCCCTAATTCTGTTGTATTGTATTCTCCCAAGAGCTTAGTACAGTGCTCAGCACATAGTAAGTGCTCAATAAATGTCACTGATTGAGTGGATTTCAATAGTTCTCCACTCCATGTGTAAATCCAACTGGAGGGGAAACTAGGGGAAGAGAGGAAGGATCCTTTTTTTTTCCTTTTTGCTTCAGAAGTCAGGTGGCCACTGTACATCTCACATTTGCAGTGGAGAAGTGTCTTCATGATGTTATAGAGAAGCTACCTGAAAGGGAATATCCAGGCCTGATCTAGGCAAGAGTTGACGTTCTGTCACAGACACCATTGCAGGTTGTAACTAAGTCTGTCTTTTCAGGATTTCAAGAAAGTTATCTCCGCCTGGCTCAAGGCAAATATCCTAGGCATCAATCAAACTAACAATGGTATTTACTGAACACTTATTCTCTGCAGAGCTCTGTACTAAGTGCTTGAGAGAGTATAACAGAGTTGGTAGAAACATTCCCTGCCCACACCAAACCTGTGCTCCACCATCACCTTCACTGAGAGTCGAGCCTTTAGAGAACACCCAGAGCCTCCGGAAGCCTCATCTGATAGCTCCAATGGAGGTTGCCTATTTGCCAAACTTTATAATAATAATAATTGTGGTACTGCTAAGCACTTATTGTGTGCCAAGCATTGTAGTAAGTCCTGGGGTAGATACAAGATAGGTTCAACAAGGGGCTCAGGCTCTAAGTTAGAAGGAGAGCAGGTATTATATCCCCATTTTGCTGATGAGGCAACTGTGGAACAGAAGTTAAGCGCTTAGTATAGTGCCTAAGTATTTAGTACAGTGCTTTGTACACAGCAAGCACTCAATAAATGCAATTGAATGAATGAAAACCCAAGGTCACCTAGTGGGTAATGCCTTTAGGTTCCTCAAATGAAGAATATAGCGGGGCAGGGAGCTTCAGGTACAGCTTCAGAAAGAAAAGGTGCCTTTTTGTTGAAGTAACGGGCAATACAAACCAGGAATAGGTACTTGCTCCTGTTCAAAGATGAAGCACTTACAGTTAATAGAAAAAAAATTCTCCCTTGTTCCAATCATTTTCTTCATTAGCACTCTACCCTGACCTAGCAAGTCAGTAAAAAAAATAATCAGTAAATATAGCTTATTAAATGCTTGGATCAGGTTATCTGCCTGTCAGCAAAAGGGGGAAAGCATGCATTTGGTACATTGCTGCTGAGTGAGCTTTCTATTTCATCCCATTGCGCACTTCAGCTGTACCCAGCATTTAATAAGCATTGTATTCGGTGCCCTTTTTAAAATGATTGAATTATGGCTTTTTTATGGTTCCATAAAAGCTTTTATTAATTTGGGGAAGCTGCTGTGTCTTCTCATCCTGGCCATGTCCCCGCCGAGCGATTAAATTATTCATGTGGCTTCCAATTGGCTTTGTTTATTGTGTCCAGATCATGACAACAAACACAGCTTTTTGAAAATTGGGATGGTAGAGGGAGAGGAGGAAGGCAGGGGGGAGATGGTGTTCAAAGGGCAGATGTTACATGTGCCTTACAAGACCTAGACTGGAATGATGAAATTGGACCACTTGCTGGCTGAGAAGAATGGTTGAGAAGAGATGGGAGCCTGGGTGGCTGGATTCGGAATGATAAATGCCAGCAGCACGCACTGTGTGGAATGGCTCCGTTTTTCCTACGGATATTGCTTTATAAAGGCATAGTCTTTTCTGGGTCATGCTGTGGGGACAGCATCTGAAAAGAGGACACTGAGAAATGGCTGGTGTTCAAAACATTGTCAAGAGTACAAGCTGAGGGGAATTTGGACACTTTCAGTTCAAGGTGTGATAGTTGAGCCTGGCCTGAGCAGGAATGGGCTAGTGGTTAGAGCATGGGCCTGGGAGACAGAAGGTTATGTGTTCTAATCCTGGTCATGTCACTTGTCTGTTGTGTGACCTTGGGCAAGTAACTTCACTTCTCTGGGCCTCCATTACCTTATTTGGAAAATGGGGATTGAGGTTGTGAGCCCCACATGGGATAGGGACTGTGTCTAACCCCATTTGCTTGTTTCTACCCCAGCACTCAGTACAGTACCTGGCGCATAAGAAGTACCTAACAAATATCACAATTATTATTGTTATTATTATTATCTTGTGATCCTCATATGGGACAGGGACTGTATCCAACCTGATTGGCATGTATCTACCCCAACATTTAGAATAGTGCTTTCAACATCATCAATCAATCAATCAATCCATTAATCAATCACGTTTGTTGAGTGCTTACTGTGTGCAGAGCACACAGAGTCCTGTACTAAGTGTACTAAGTACAGTGTAACAGAGTTGGTAGAAACATTTCCTGCCCACAAGGAGACTAAAGTCTAGAGAGGGAGGCAGACATTAAAATAAATTATGGATATGTACATAGGTGCTATAGGGCTGAGGATGGGATGAGTGAAGAGTACCAATTCAAGTGTGAGGACAGTGCAGAAGGGAGAGGGAGTAGGGAAAATGAGGACTTTGTTGGGGAAAACCTCCTTGGGAGACGTGATTTTAATAAGGCTTTGGAGGTGGGGAGCGTGAAGGTAAGTCAGATATGAAGCGGAAGGCAATTCCAAGACAGAGACAGGATGTGGGCTAGGGGTCCCACTTGCCAGCTGTGTGACTGTGGGCAAGTCAATTAACTTCTCTGTGCCTCAGTTACCTCATCTGTAAAATGGCCATTTAGATTGTGAGCATCACGTGGGACCACCTGATGACCCTGTATCTACCCCAGCACTTAGAACAGTGCTCTGTACATAATATGCGCTTAACAAATACCAACATTGTTGTTGTTGTTGTCGGTGGTGAAATAGATGTGATTGAGATACCATGAGTAGGTGAATGTTATGACAGTAGTGAGCAAGTTGGGTCCTACCTGATTATGCTGTACCTACCCCAGTGCTTGGCATGCAGTAAGTGCTCAACAAGTACCATAATAAATATTATTACCCACTTCATAGATCTCTACAAAGAGTTTTGTACAGTACTCTGCACATAAGGACTCAATAAATACTATCGAATGGTTGATTGATTATTTAGCAAGTAAGGACTCAAGAGTATGGGTAACTTTGTAGGGAATGAAGGAGGAAATAGGGAGATAGATTAATAAAGGAAGGCTTCCTGGAGAGATGCAATGGTTTTAGTAGGGTTTTGAAGATGGGGGGGAGTATTGGCTTTTCAGATGTGAAGGAGATGGGAGGGCCACAGAGGAGGGAGGGTATGAGCAAGTGGCCAGGAGCAAGAGATATGACAATGAGGTGCAGTGAGGTTATTACAGGTTAATAAATGTGCAGGATGGATTTTTGTGAGATGGCAATAAGGAGTTAGATCGGCGTCCTGTGGACATTTGAAGCAGTATGGCTTAGTGAAAAGAGCACAGGCTTCGATCAGAGGTTGTGAATTCTAATCTTGACTCTGCCATTTGTCAGCTGGGTGACCTTGGGCAAGTCATTTAACTTCTCTGTGCCTCAGTTACCTTATCTGTAAAATGGGGATTAAGGCTGTGAGCCCCATGTGGGACAACCTTTCATTCATTCAATAGTATTTATTGAGCGCTTACTATGTGCAGAGCACTGTACTAAGCGCTTGGAATGAACAAGTCGGCAACAGATAGAGACAGTCCCTGCCGTTTGACGGGCTTACAGTCTAATCGGGGGAGACGGACAGACAAGAACAATGGCAATAAATAGAGTCAAGGGGAAGAACATCTCGTAAAAACAATGGCAACTAAATAGAATCAAGGCGATGTACATTTCATTAACAAAATAAATAGGGTAATGATGTACATTTCATTAACAAAATAAATAGGGTAATGACAAAATAAATACTCCAGCGCTTAGAACAGTGCTTGACTTATAGTAAGTGCTTAACAAATACCATCATTATTATTATTTGATATTCACCCCCCCCAAACTCACTGCACTTATGTATATATCTTTAAATTATACATTATAAATTATTCATTTATATTGTCTATCTTCCCCTCTATATTGTAAGCTCATTATGTGCACAGAACATGTCTGCAATCTCTGTTGTATTGCACTCTTTCAAGAACTTAGCACGGTGCTTGGCACAAGGTAAGCACTCAATAAATATCATTGATGATGCTGATGATGATGGTGATAAGCAATGGGGAGAAAGCCGGTTGAGTGCCTTAAAACCTAAATTAAAATATAGTAGTTTTCCAGAATTGCTTACGGCATACAAGGAAAATCCAGTAACATCCAAATTGGGCTGGAACATTTACTTACAGCAGAAAACCACAGTTACACACTCCCCAAGCTCACTTAGAGCCCCACACTGCTGTCAGAAAGCACGCAATCCCACTCCTCCCTTACAATAGGGAAGAGATTCCTCCCACCTTCTCCCCAAAAGGTAGACTGTCAGACTTGTCCTTCTGTCCCCAGATAGGGTTTATAGATTTCAGTTTGAGAGTACAGCTCAGTGGCTACAGTTAGGTTTAACTCATCCTTTGCTCCTGCAAGGGAGGCAAGGGTGGTGCCAATCAATGAATCAGTAGTATTTGTTGAGTACTTACTGAATGCACACTGTACTAAGTACTTGAGAAAGTACAATGCAACAGAGTTGATAGACATGTTCCCTGCCCTCAAAGAGCTTACCATATAGAGGGGAAGACAGACATTTTAATATATTATGGATATGTACATAAGTGCTTTAGGGTGAATACCAACTGCTTACAGAGTACAAATCTTAGTGCCATTGTGTCATTTCCAAGAGAGGCTATTCTACATCCTCTCAAAATAGATCTTTCTTGGGAAATGGGGCAAAACAATAAAATGAGATACAATCCCAATAATGGTAATCTCACTAATCAGTCATCAATAAAATAGTTTCTCCTGTTGTCGAAGTCCTTCTAGGGTTATATATTGGCTGCTTAGCATGAGCTACTCCCCCATATTCATCCTCACTCTTCTTCCACACCCCACTCTACTCACTTAGTTCTTCTCGAGCCAATTTACTCATCTCTCATATGTCCCACCACCGGTGTCTCGCTCATGTCATCTCTCCTACTTGGAACTCCCTCCCCTCTGCATCTGACAGACCACCATTCTCCCCATAGACAAAGTCCATCTAAAATCATGTTTTCTTCAAGAAACCTTCCCTGATGGATCTGTGACTTTTCCGACTTCTTTTTCTCACAACAGTCCCTTCAGCACTCCTGAGTCACCACCACCACTCCTCCCTAGCATATAAATATATAGATAGGTAGATAGATATATAGATAGATATAGATATATCTTCATATTCTATTGCTTCTTTCTACTTAGAATTTAGTTTCTGTCTTCCCTCCTAGATTGTAAGTTTCATGTCAGCAAGGATCCAATCGAAATAAATTCTTAATCAGTGGTATTTATTCAACATTTACTATGTGCAGGGAGAGCATAATTCAACAGAATTAGCAAATACCTCCCCTACCCACAATGAGATTACAGTCTGAACAGGATTGATTGATTGGTTTCACTTACTATGTCAGGTCACTAGGCATCATTATTAGGGTAACACTTGGGGATATTTAGTCTCATGAGTAGAAGAGTGCTAAATGGTCCTCACCAATGGTCTGAAGAGTGAGTGGTATGCTACTAGTGAGAGACTGACTAAGGGAAGAAAATAGACCTCGGTGTGCAGGAATCTTCACTATTTAGACTACTTGGCATCATGTTTTCAGGGCACTGAACTCATTCATTCAAATAGTATTTATTGAGTTCTTACTATGTGCAGAGCACTGTACTAAGCTCTTGGAATGTACAAATCGGTAACAGATAGAGACAGTTCCTGCCCTTTGATGGGTTTACAGTCTAGTCGGGGGAGACAGAAAGACAAAAACAAGAGCAATAAATAGAATCAAGAGCAATAAATAGAATCAAGAACTCGGGACTGGGGGACAACTAGAAGTAGAAGACATGATCCCTGAAGTCTACCATCTTTCTTCTAGCATCTTTCTTCTGTTTCACCTTTTACCTACCTGCTCAATCACCAAACAGCTGAGAGGAGAAATGTATGAAAAGAAGGCTTTCTGCCTAGCAATGGCGCCATGAGTAAAAGAACAGGGAAAGGCACATTGAAAAAGAGCAAAGGACAGAACCCACTTTATATCTACGCATGGCAAATCAATTTAATGTCTTTCATTACCACTTGAAAACGGAACCTACATGTGCACAATAAACTTTAATCTGGTTGACAACATTTTTAAAAATGCACTGAAAGCAAGTTTCGGCAGCATGACATACTTTATGACACTTATTAAAAAGACATACTTGTAAGTCAATTAACCTGGTCAATGGTACATTTTAACTTGTTTTCCAAGACGAAAGGCAGCAAAAGGACAAAGTTTCCATTCAGGGGGTTCTGAGTTGATTTTCTTTTTCTTTAAACTGAAGCTCATTTCCTGTCTCAGAATGAATGAATGTTAGCCAGCAAGCTGGCTTTCACTACTAGAACTGTACAGAAAAATGGTTCTGGGTTTAATTTCATTTATTTTTTAATATTGTCTTTCAATTGAGCTGATGGTTACCTAATGAATGCAATGATGACTTACATACTGGAAGAAGAGAAATTCCTTTTGGGCCCATTTACCATCCCTTGCATTATGGGCACCAAATCAAAGGATAAAATTGTGTTTATAGTGGGATGCAGAGTCAAAGTTGGAAAATTTATTCAAATTATTAACTTTAAATGGATTCACACACGTACCTGAATAGTGAAAACATGAGCTATTCTGAATTAGGGACTGTCCACTGAAGCTTAAAGGTGAAAGACTCAAAACAAATTAAAGGAACTATTTTTTTTCATTACTGAAGGAGGTTTTGCAGGCAGAAATATCAGCAGGCTCAAGAGGAGTTTGGACACATTTGTGGATAAGAGTTTCCTGGTAGATTACTAGATAAAGTTAGGGATGTAGAGGGAAGACAGGAATTTCAGATAGTGACTCCTCAAACATTTAGACGGCTGCCAGGCAGGCACCTGTCATACTCCCTTCAAGCCCACTAGTGCTTTAATTATAGAGGCTGCTAAGCTGTATGGGACTACCTGTATAACCCATGATTGATGTCACTTACAATTTATATCCTTAGTCACAAAAAAGGATCCAGCTCAGTAATCACCATGTGGTACAGGATCTCCACCTCAAGGCAAACTTAGATGCAATAATGACTACCTAATTCTGTTAATTTTGTATTTTAAGTAGCAAAATTTTCTGGGTGTTGAAATATGCCTGAGCACTGCCATTTTCCCTCTGGGACACCTGCAAAATTAACAGCTCTTCCTGTGAGCTCCCATTGAAAATGTGGAAAAAAGAGAAAAATATTCAGATATACCTGCTTGGAGAACATTTTAAACTACAGCTGGGTATCTGAAATTATAGCCATATTCTAATCAAAGTTTAAATGAAGAGTGACACTTTCACAGTCAATAAGTATTATTCATTGAGAGTTTATTGGGTGGCAAACACTGTACTAAGGGATTCATAGAGTATACCAGAAGCTCAAGACAAAATCCTTGTCATTAAGATGTTTTTAATCTCAGAGGGAGATAGTTATGAATTATTAATAAATGGTAGGAGCAAAAGGAACCACAAGTATGTGATAGGTAGTAATAATAATGACAATTATAATTATGTTATTTGTTAGGCACTTTCTTAGTACCAGGCACTGTACTAAGCACTGGAGCAGATACAAGCAAATCAGGTTGGACACAGTCCCTGTCCCACCTGGGACTCACAGTATTAATCCCCATTTTAGAGATGAAGTAACTGAGGAACAGAAGTGAAGTGACTTGCCCAAGGTCACATGGCATACACATGGTGGATATGGGACCAGTACCCAGGTCCTTCTGACTCCCAGGCCCGTAGTCTATCCATTAGGCAACACTGATTCTCTAACAGAATAAGGGACAAAGCCCTGTTAGAAATTGGCAGCTAATGATTTGACTATGTCAGGATGAAATAGATAACAGAATGTACAAATGAATAGATAGATAGATATAGATAGATAGATAGATAGATAGATAGATAGATGGATAGATAGATAGATAGATAGATAGATAGATAGATAGATAGATAGATAGATAGATAGATAGATAGAACAGTCAGAAGGATGAGTGGGTTTGAAGGGAAAATGAGAGGATCAGTTTTGGAAACGTTGAGTTTAAGGTGCCAGTCAGACATCCAGTTAGAGGCAAGATTGAACTGTAGAAGTGAGGTTAGGTCCAGCAAGAAAGATTTGCAAGTCATCCAAAGAAGGTGGTAACTAAAGCCTTGAGAGCAGGTAAACTACCTAAGGGAGTGAATTAAGAGAGAGAAAAGTAGGGTACCCAAAACAGAGGCTTCAGGTCACCCACCGTTAAGGAGCTTGGAGATGGAAGAGGAACAGGAAGCAAAATTGAGAATAGTTCAGCAAGGATATTTGCTAAGTTCTTACTATATGTCAAGCACTGTTCTAAGCAGTAGGGAAGATACAAGTTAAAAAGGTCAGATGCAGTCCCTGTCCCACACAAGACTCACCATCTAAGTAGGGTGGAGAACAGGTATTGAATCCCCATTTTATGAAAGAGGAAACTAAGGCACAGAGAAGTTAGGTGACTTGCCCAAGGTCACACAGCAGGAACAAGATGGATCTGGGATTAGAAGCCAAGCTCTCTGACTCTGAGGCCCATTCTCCTGTCACTAGGCCACAATCAAGTAGTTAGGAAGGGAGGATATGGGTTAGTTAAGCCTTCAGGAGACAGTGAAAGGTTTGGAATATTTGATGTTGGCTCCAGCCATGGAAATCATTGAGGAAGAAGTGGGGTACAGCAGAAGAGAGGCCTGAAGCATAGCAGGCAGAGTGAGCTTTAAATGGTAAAAGTTGGCTTGGTGCTTTGGAATTTAACAACGATGTTCTCAGCTGCACGAATGCAGGAGCAGAGAAAGTAGGTGATGGGATTGAATATAGGCTGGGGATTGATAGTGTGAGAGAGTTGAAGCAACAGAGGAGCAAAGGAATTGAGTTTCATGGAATGGGTAAGTATTGAGGAACAGGACTTTAGCATCAGGAGGGGGGATTTGGTGAGGAGACCAGGAAGGCTATGCTATGTTGGGAATTGGAGGAAGTCCAGAGTCTGGAGGTCAGGGATGGGGTTAGGATTGAATGTAGCAGGAGTAGGTGTGGGAGGTGGTAGCATTTTAAAGAAGAGTGGGGTCATATAGGGGTAAATTGTAATGGTAGAAATGAAGAGACTAGTTGGTAAAGTTACAAATGGAACAATGCCCGGTTATTACGAGATCAAATTTTGGGTCCGTGTTGCGGTACTCTGCAATCTGTAAACTCCTTGTAGGCAGGGTTTGTGTCTACCAACTTTGCCAAGTGCTTAGTACAGAACTTTGGGAAGCAGCTTGGTTCAGTGGAAAGAGTACAGGCTTGGGAGTCAGAGGTCGTGGGTTTTAATTCCTGCTCCACCACTTGTCAGCTGTGTGACTTTGGGCAAGTCACTTAACTTCTCTGTGCCTCAGTTACCTCATCTGCAAAATGGGGATTAAGACTGTGAGCCCCACATGGGACAACCTGATTGCCTTGTATCTACCCCAGCACTTAGTACAGTGTCTGACACATAGTTAAGCATTTAACAAACACCCTTTGCACATAGTATGCATTCAGCAAATACCACTGATTGATTCATGTGTGGCATGAGGTGGAGTGGAGCAAAAAATGAGCAAAGCTGACTTTTCCTTTCCTACCTTCTTCTTGATTTCTCGGGGGTCTCTAAATTTTGCAGTGATGGATTCAGAGGGAAACACTGACCAAACAGTAGTTGGATCAGTATTTCAAGCCAGGTCAGAGTTCACTTTACTAGAGGCTGAATTAAACTCATGATCTTTAAATTGAAAGAGTGAAGTATATTTCCCTCTGATAAGGTGAGTCTCCATATGTGTATCTACACAACTTAGTGTTTTTATTAATGCATTTATGTCATATCTTCACTAGTCGCAATTGAGGTCTACTCATGAGTTGGTGTAATTGTGCCTGTTCCATCTTTCTTATTTTGAAGAAATCTTTCTTATTTTGTGCTTTCTTTGATATTTCCTACACTGATAATAATTACAATGATGATATTTATTAAATATTTTCTATGTACTAAATGCTTGAGTAGATATAAGGTAAAGAGATCAAAGTTCTGATCCTGTGAAGGGCTTATGGTCTTAAACTATGATAATATTAACAACAATATTGGTAGGGAGCATGCTTATTTATTGTTGTATTTTACTCTTCCAAGAGCTTAGTACAGTGTTCTGCACACAGTAAGCACTCAATAAATATGACTGAATGACTAAAAGAATTAGTAAATGCCAAGCATTGTGTTAATCTCCAGGAAAGATACAATTTAGTCAGATTGGATACAATCTCTGTCTCACAGGGGGCTCATAGTTTTATCTCCATTTCACAGATGAGGAAACTGAATCACAGAGAGTTTAAGTGGCTTGCCTAAGCTGTGGAACCAGAATTGGAGTCCAGGTCTTCTGACAAGCAGTTATCTTAACCTCATTGTACAACTGAAGAAACAGAGGCTCACAGACACCTGACAGAACTGTGGCAGAGGTGAGTCAGCTGCCTCCTGCACTATTCCCTTTCCATTTGGCAACAGTTCTCTTCATCCAAGAGTGCCCAATATTCACTTTTGACTGATTTACTGGCTAATGAACCAATTGAAAAACCACCTGCCCAACTGCCTGTCCAATTAACTATCTATCTACTAATGATTAGCACAATGAAGCACTTAATACACTGAGAAGCCTGCAAAGAGCATGGGCCTGTGTTGGTGGGGAGTCTACTGGCCTTGGATTGTAATCCTGACTATGTCACAGGCCTGAATTATGAGTTTGGATGAGTCATTTCCCAGCTCTGTCCCTTATCTGTATCTACCCAGCGCTTAGAACAGTGCTCTGCACATTGTAAGCATGTAACAAATACCAACATTATTATTATCTGGAAAGTGGGGATTTAATATCTGTTTTCCACCTTACTTATACTTACTTACATGGGAGAAAGGGACTGTGTGTGACCTAATATATCTTCCCCAGGACTTGACACATAGTAAGTGCTTAACTTGTAACTCAATCATCATCATCATTATTAATAAATGCCATAATAATCAATTTTATTATTACCTACTGCCTCTTTGAGTGCAGATCAAAGACTAACTGTCTTACGTATTTCATAGAAGTGATCTGCTTGTCTAGGATCATGCAAGAACTAAGCTTTCTCTTAGGTCCATTTCATCCCTATGTTTCATTTCAAATAATTCTGGACATGCTCTTACCCCCACCCACTGCCTGTGAATCTCCGGCTTTTGATGAGAGAGCAAGCCTGGGACAAGATAGTTCGAAATGAGTCAGATGGGTTTGAAAGCCCTCAATTAAGGTTCATTATTCTGGCCCAAATGGTGATTTCTTTTTAAACTGCACTGTGCCACAGAACAGGTACCAGGAGCCTTTGGAAGAACCAAAGCACAGCTGTAGCTCTAAACCGACAGTTCTAATTTTCAAACCCTCCATAAGCGGAGGGAGTCTTTTCTTCATATAAAAGAGAAAGATTGCTCACCAGGTGGGTTTTTTAAGCTCTAGTTTTCAAGAAGCTTTCTTTCTTCTTCATCTTTCTTCTATAAAAAAAAAGAGAAAAAGAAACAAACATCCTGAGAAAATGGATGGCTCCAGCTCTTGAGGTTACAGGCATAGAGGGAGTGGGATAAAAACAGCCTCTAAAGTATAAGAAGCCCAAAATGAATAATGAAGAACGAAAGCAATCTGAAAAGAACACCTGCTAGATAGACAAGGAAGAGGAACAGAATAGCAAAGTAAGACAAATGCTAGTCTTTGAGATATGTTAGATCGAAAGAAGAGAAGAAGAGAGCAGGTATGAATTACTGATATAAATGAATTACAGTGGAACGGGCTTGTTTCAACATAACCCTGAATCAATGCTATGCAAAGATCTATGATAACAATGGCATAGATTTTGCGATGCCTAAAATAAACAGGAATAATCAGGAGGAGTGATGGGTAAAACCCAGAAGTCCTGGCTACCCATCTTTTTTTTTTCCTCAAGCGCTTTTGTTATCACTATTATTTAACATTTATTGAATACCAGCTACACACTCTGAGCAGCCTGAGGTGAAGGATGAAACAGTTCTTTCCTGGAGAACTTACATTCTAACAAAGACAAAAGGGAAACAATTTAGCCCCCCTACCGGACAAGGCGAGTTGAAGGATTTCTCAAGAAAAGAGACTGGGTTAGATATTTCAACATCTAAAAACTGTTGATGCTGCCTAGGTCACAGCAGTTTGGCTCAGTCATTTTATTCCAAATGTATCTGCCACTCTGCTGTAGGTATGAAGTTTCAATTTCAAGAGATTAAGTGTTCTGGAAATATTTTTTAGTAAGTTTTCATTTCCTGCCTGGAAACACTGGAAGGATAGATTTTCAAGGTCAAACTGTGCCTAAATATGGACCCTAAGGAATACCATGGAAGATGGAAGTATTTTACAAAAAAACCCAGGCTAAGTATATTAATAAGCGAGTGAATAATATTGGTAGGCAGATGGATGGGTGTGAGTATATATAGCGGTTTCTCATATTCTAAGATGGTGCCATTGAGGCAGCATGGCCTACTGGAAAAAAGCAAAGGCATAGGAGTTAGAAGCCCTGGGCTTCAGTGCCAGCAGCACCACTGGCAACTCTGTGACCTTGGACAAGTCACTTTATCTCTGGCAATGAGAAAGATTGTGAGCCAGTTGTGGGACAGGGCCTAGGTCCAATTCCACAGCTTATATATACCCCAGTGCTTAATGCACAGTAAGTGTTTGATACTTTATTATTACCATCATCGTTAGCACCATCATCATTTTTATCAGAGGGTGAAGCTGAAAGACCTATGCAAGAACAACATTACATTTGAGGGTCACATATTGAATGTCCTTTGCCATGCTGATAAATATGTCACTTAATACCTATTCAGAAGGGCAGATAGATAAGAAGCCTATCAGTTATTTTGACCCTTAAAAATAATTAATAAATTGAAATTTTTTAGGTTTGGTGTTTCTGTTTGGTTTCAGATCTCTGGGTGCACTCTGCATGCAAAGAAGCAGCGTGGCTTAGTGGCAAGAGCACGGGCTTGGGAGTCAGAGGTCATGGGTTCGAATCCTGGCTCCACCACTTATCGGCTGTGTGACTTTGGGCAAGTCACTTTACTTCTCTGTGCCTCAGTTGCCTCATCTGTAAAATGGGGATTAAGACTGTGGGCCCCACGTGAGACAACCTGATGACCTTGTATCCACTCCAGCGCTGAGAACAATGCTTGGCACATAGTAGGCGCTTAACAAATACCATTATCATTATTATTATTATTATATGAGATCCAAGACAATGGCAAAAAAGAGGGTAGAAACAAATGTGGGTTTTTTGGGCACTGATGTCCTTCAATATTTCTTGCCCAATCAATAGTTGTGGAAATCTGAATGAGAAGTTTCAACTGAAAGAAGTTTCACAGCGACACTGATTCTACTTTAAAGTAGGAAAAAGCAATTTTAAAAAAAAGCTAGAAGAAGAGTCTGTCCCTGGATTGGCTGATCATGGGAGAGAAAAGCAATGAAAAAAATGGGCTTTTGAAAGATGTTAGGAACAACTTTAAAAAGGCCAACAAGCACAAAAGCTCTCAAGAAGGTTTGGGGATGAAGAACCAATTTCAATAACTGTTTTTATCTTCAAGTTTTTGCTTTACCTCACTTTCCCCAGGATTGGAGCTGACCCCAACAGGGACATGGAATCAGATTTACCGTACTATATTTAAAACAATACAGGCAGTTTTTCAAACATTGGTAGTGCTCTCCTGTTTTTTCCTCCTCTGCAGTGGGAATTTGATTAGGATAAGATCATTTGCAGCATAACTAAACAGTTCGTGGTGAGTTGAGACTACAGTTCTTTTGTCAACCAGGTTTTGCCATCAAAATGGTCAATGGATGGGCCTTATATGTTATTTCCTTCTTGACTCTTATGAAGAAAGATAAGTTTATATCAAATTTCCCAACTCAGGATAAAGGGTAAATTAATATCTTAGAAGGGGGAAAGGTTCAAAGGACCAGGTAGGTTTAAGCTGAGTGTTCAGTTTTCCTACCCAGGAAATCCAGTTTGTAGCTAAATTGTCATGGGAAAAGAGGAGACTTGAGCAATGAGCATTTAATTGATATACAACCAATCCAAACCAACCTGAACAAAGAGACTTTTTTCTCTCTCTCAGGTTTATCTTTTAAATCTAAAGGATGTTTGCCGCAGTATTTCAGTCCATGTTGCCCAAAGCAACCCAGCCACAATCTTTCAAAGTTAATTTTTGGAATATACGTCTTACTGTGCAGTGTACTGTTTAGGTATTTCCAAACATAGAGTAGAAAACAAAATTTAAAAGCGCAGCATGGTATTTGATACACTGCAGAATGCTGTAGCAATGCGATGTCAAACTGAATTTCAAGTTGAATGTCTAAAAGGCAGCGTGGCTCAGTGGAAAGAGCCTGGGCTTTGGAGTCAGAGGTCATGGGTTTGATTCCCGGCTCTGCCACTTGTCAGCTGTGTGACTCTGGGCAAGTCACTTAACTTCTCTGTGCCTCAGTTCCCTCATCTGTAAAATGGGGATTAACTGTGAGCCTCATGTGGGACAACCTGATTACCCTGTATCTATCCCAGTGCTTAGAACAGTGCTCTGCACATAGTAAACACTTAATAAATACCAACATTATTATTAAAAGACTGTTGCAGAATCCAAGCTTCTAACTGGCTGTGAACCTTGGGTCTGCCTAAGAAGAGACATCCAACTTCTAGACTAATCTCACCAGCCCCATCTAAGAACCATTCTCAACATCAAACATACTCAACAGGACAAGATTACTAATAATGAAATCCCGTAATCGTCAGGTCACCAGTATAGAGACAACACTCACCAAAATTCTGCTCCATTGGTCAGAACATGTGAACAGAAGGATGGTAGCAGTTTACCCAAGCAGCTACTGAATGGAGACCTGAAAAAGGGCAGATGTCTTAAAAACATCTGTGGGATCAAAAACAGGCTCAGAAATTAAGCACATTTCATGGAAAAGTAGTTCTTGAAGGAGAATACCTCAGGAACCTCCCTGCTGTAATAATAATAATAATGTTAATAATAATGATAATAGTGGTATTTGTTAAATGCCTACAATGTGCCAGGCACTGTACTAAGCACTGGAGGGGATACAAGCAAACTGGGCTGGACACGGTCCCTGTCCCACATGTGGCTCACCGTCTTAATCCCCATTATATAGATGAGGTAACTGAGACACAGAGCAGTTAAGTGACTTGTCTAAGGTCATAGAGCAGCTATGTGGCAGAGCCGGGACTAGGTCCAGGATCCTTCTGACTCCTGGGCCCATACTCTATCCACCAGGCTATGCTGCTTCTCAACAGACTGCTTCATGTCCTCTCTTGCTGCTCTAAACCACAATCCTTGACTATGAGTGGTTCAGCTTCCCCAGAGTTCTGTAGGTTGGGAAGAAAAAGCTTCCTCTGGTTTCTCTCTTCTGCAGTGGACAAAGCTGACCTGTTAGAGGAGAGGGTGTTATGCTCTGGCCATCATGCAACCCCTTGGCAGTTTGGGATCCCTTTTCTTTCTTTCTTTACCTGTCTGCCTTTCTCTCTCTCTCTATCTCTCTCTGTTTTCTTCTAGTATCTATTCTCACAGAATCTGAAACACACAATATATGAAAATGGTAGAGTTGTAATGTATCACGTGGATAACTTATACACTTTGCTTTCATGGTTTCCTTGACATAAACCAAAGCACTCTTTGATGGGTAGGGCTAGAAGGACTCTCAAGCTATGACAATTTAAATGAAGAGACTGAGAAAAAAAAGGAATACGAGTGAGGTTTTAATAACATGCCCCATTGAAACACATCACTAGGTCCTTCATCACCACAGTGAGCTACTGTCCTTCAAGATCTACTTTAAAATTCGGGAATAGGCTGAGAATTTTAGTGCTCTGCTCTCTTGCTGCAAATAATAGAAAACCATTAAATGAGGGAAAATATGTCAAAGGAGGTGTCTAGAGCTGTCACGGGCTAGTGATGTAAACAGTCTTGGGATCTAAGAAGTCCTGAGGCATCTCCCTGATTCTACCAGTGCTGTCTTGGTTAGCTTGGGAATAATTATATCACCTGCTTGTGCCCTAGTTCCATTTTTTTAGTAAATTTAGGGAACAATACATTGTTGAGTGATTTCCTGTCCCCAGCTAGAATGCAAGAGAATCCTAAAGGGGTTTGTTTTTCAAGCAAAACATACAGTATTGCATCTAAGGTTATTTTAAGAAGTTAGGTAGTTCAATGGATAACGGATGACCTGGTTTGTTTAAAATACTTCATATGTTTCTAGGAAAATAGCCTAGAAACCATTTCTTTAAAGGAACTTTTGTGTTCATCAGATAACTTTTTCTTAAAGAGGAATATAATATCGATAGGATTTGACATGTAAATTTGCATTTTCAGAAATATTTACATTGGTAGTTTTCCAAATGTTTCTCATATATAAATTCTTACTCCCTAAACCTTGGTAGGGCAAGTATATGATATTTTCTCCACAGGACAAATGAACCCAAGGAAGACTCTAGAGAATTTTGTTTTGTTTTGTTTTGTTTTTTACCAAAGTCAAGATAGTTGTTGATTTAAGTTTTCAAGCTATTTTGAACAGGTGACTACCTACTCTTCACCACTATTTAGACAATGAGGCAACTGATATTTTCCAACCTTTCATTTAATCTAAAAGGATCACAAGATAAATTTTTCTGTTATTCCTCCCTACTCTAAAGTGTACATTCTATGTACAAATTCACAAAATGTTTATATTAATGCCTGTCCCCCAGGTCCAGCCTGTAAGGTCACTGTCGGCAGGAAATATATCTACTAACTCTGGTGTACTGTACTCCTTCAAGCAGTGATTAGTGCAATGCTCAGCACACAGTAAGCACTCAGTAAATACCACTAATTGAAGAAGGTTCTGAAAACAGCATGGCCACCTCATGGAAGGAGAACAGAAATGCAAGTCAGGAGATCTGGGTTCTAATCTTGCTTTGCCACTTGCCTGCTTTGTGACTTTGAACAAGTCACTAACATCTCTATGCGCCAGGTTCCTCCTTGTAAAATAGCCATCCCCAACCCCTCTTCTTCTGTGTAGTCTCACGTTTTCCTCTAACTTCAGGATATTGCTCCTTAGATGTCCCAATGAAATCTCAAATATACCAGGTCCAGAAACAGAACTCATCTTCTCACACAAACCCTCTGCTCACCCCAGCTTTCCCATCACTATAGGCACCACCACCACCTCCCTGTTTCACAAGCTCATAACTTTAGCCTTATCCTCAAGTCATATCTCTCATTCAACCCTTGTATTCAGCCTGTCAACAGAATGCTGCTTTTACCTTCACAACATCTCAAGAATCCACCACTTCCTCTCCATACTAATTGCTACCATGCTGGTCCATGCACTTATCATATCCCACTATGATTACAGCATCACTCTATTGCTGACTTCCCTGCCCCTCCTCATTTCAGTCCATATTTCACTCTGCTGCATTCATTTTCTAAAAAAAAAGTTCTGTGCACATCTCCCCCCTTCTCAAATACCTCCAGTGATTATCCCCCCATCTCTGATTCAGATGGAAATGTCTTACGGTTATCTCTAGGGCACAGTGGACAGGCACTGTGACTGATCTGATTAAACTGTATAATAATAATTATGGTATTTTTAAGAGCTCACTATGTGCCAGGCACTTTATTAAGCACTGTAGCTATCCTAGCACTTGATTCAGTATTTGGCACAAAGTAAGTGCTTAACAAATAAATATCTTTTTTTATTATTATTAACAGTAAAGAGAAGCAGCATGCTGTAGTGGATAGAGCACAGGCCTGGGAGTCAGAAGGACATGGGTTCTAATTTTGGCTTCTCCACGTGTCTACTGTGTGACCTTGAACAAGTCACTTCACTTCTCTATACCTAAGTTATATTATCTGTAAAATTAAGACTATGATCCCCATGTAGGACAGGGACTGTGTCCAACTTGGTTATCTTGTACCTACCCCCAGCACTTAAAACAATACCTGGCATATAGTAAGCTCTTAACAAATACCTTAAAAAAATGAACACTCACTATGCTTTCCATACCTACATTTCTCATTATAGTTAGTCATTTTATAATATATATTTGGAGTATCATGATAAATTGTCACGTCATTTAACAACCCTCAAAGAAATAAACAAAGCAATTGAAAGTTGAAAGTCATCATTGTTGGGCATATTTTTATAAAGGTGTTAGTGATGTTCATGCTAAATTGATTTAACTAGATTTTAGACTATTTTTCAGTCAAATTTGGAGCAATGCCATCTATAATGTTCACAAAAGTAGGAGTTCAATAATAATTATTGATGGCATCGAGACAATTGTTGTGCCCCGTGCTCACTATGGCTTTGAGATCTTATCTTAGCACAGTTGCCACATTAAATATCCAGAGCAGTTCCACAAACACCAGTTGCACAGAAATTTTAGCATTAAGTAGCTTGACAGGCTTACTAATGGTGAGGTCCTGAAATGCAGTCAAATCATAAGTATTGAAGTAATAATTGACACATCATATCAGTGATGGCCAGGTCAGGTCAAGATAATGGCCATCAGCAGGAAATCCCAATAACTGCACTTTGGAAATGAGGTAATTGGAGACAGGGTGGTTAGAAGAAACTGAAAGAAACCCTTTGGGTTAAAGGCAAATGGTGGAGTATAGAAGCAGCGTGGCGCAGTGGAAAGAGCACGGGCTTTGGAGTCAGGGCTCATGAGTTCGAATCCCAGCTCTGCCACTTGTCAGCTGTGTGACTGTGGGCAAGTCACTTAACTTCTCTGTGCCTCAGTTCCCTCATCTGTAAAATGGGGATTAAGACTGTGAGCCCCACGTGGGACAACCTGATTCCCCTGTGTCTACCCCAGCGCTTAGAACAGTGCTCTGCACATAGTAAGCGCTTAACAAATACCAACATTATTATTATTATTAGAAGTGTATAACTGAGAGACGTTTTCAGAAGACAGGTCAGCAAGGCAGTCAGGAAATAGAAATTGGACCACTATACAAGATCCAAGACATAAGGAAGATCATGGCACCTAGAGGAAAAAAAGAATAAAAGCACTGAAGGTATAAAAAATAAACACTGTAGCAAAAAGCAATCTTTACATTATCGCAATGCAGAAGGACTGCAGGCATGCAATGATTTAATCAGCCACACCCATTCACTCTATTGAAATCTTGCTGACATTGGTATCATCTTTCAATCTGAAGGACAGTTTGAACTTTTCAGCCACCAAGAAGATATTCATTAATTTAGACTAACATTTAGCAATCAGAAAACCCTGATTAGAGAACCATTCAAACTAGAGGAACAAAAGGCTCCTATTTAAAAATCCTCATTGGCACATAAATCGAAAATCTGTCATTATGTTATGGTACTTGTCAAATGAGCCGTAGCGAGATAAACAATAATAATAACAATAATAATAATATGTGTCAAACACCATTCTCAGCACTGGGGTAGATTCAAGTTAGTCTGATTGGACACAGGCCCTGTCCCACATAGGGTTCAGAATCTAAGTAGGAGAGGGAACAGGTGTGGAATCTCCATTTTACAGTTGAGGAAGCTGAGATACAGAAGTTAAATGATTTGCCTAAAGTCACAAAGCAGACAAGGAGCAGAGCTGAGATTAGAACCCAAGTCCCCTAACTCACAGGCCTGTGTTTTTTCCAGTCGGCCACACTGCTTCCCAGAAAACGAGCATGACTTTTGAGGGGGTGATAGACAAAATGTGGCAATAATGTAGTATCATCCCCTGTCCTAGCTGAGGACCTGCCAAGCTAATTTAGTTAATGTATTAAAGTTTGCTTAGGCAGACAGACCAAACTCCTTGACCTGGTAGCCTCCTAGCTCCTTGTAGGCAGGGATCTACTAACTCTATTATATTGTACTTTCCCAAACACCTAGCATTCAATAAATACCAATGATTGACTCATTGATTAAGTGATTGAAAGAGTATGGGTCCAGGAGTCATGAAATTTCTGTTCTAATCTTGGTTCTACCACTTACCTGCTGGGTGACCTTGGCATATCACTTAACTGCCTTCTGCCTTTTTTTCTAATCTGTAAAATGGGCATTAAATATCTATTCTCCCTCCTCCTTAGAGAATGAGCTGCAGGTTGGACAAGAACTGTGTCTGATCTGCTTGCATTCTATCTACCCCAGCACTTAGTATGGTGCTTTGCACATAGGAGGTGCTTGTCAAATATGTGCTTATGAAATACCATTATTATTAATCTGGTGGAAAATCACTGGGAGAGGTGTGTTCTCCTTGAGGAAAGGATTTGAGAAGATCAGGACACCAAAAAACAGGTTAAAACAGAAGTAATCCCTATAGGAAAAATCATTCAGAATACCATGGATCTAAATTTACCTGCAGTCAACAACGGAGGAAGTGTCGGTCACAAATTGACAGTCTTACGTTGAATAGAATTGAAAAATCAGATGGACACACACACATACACACACACACTCGCCACCTCAACCTTTGTGTTTAGAAATTTCTTATTCATTGAGATGAGAATGAAATGAGGAGGCGTTCAACACTTGCCAATTTTTTTTATGAATGCTGTCTTAATAGCATAAATACTAATTGGTTGCTATAGCAATCTAGTTGACTATAACTAAAACTGAGGTTTCTAGGTAACTGTGCCTGAAGTTGAGAATGATTAATACATTCTTCCTTTTAGTTTTGAATTCAGCCTGAAACAGGTCATTATAGCTGCAGCTCCAAAGGATTGGCAAATTTGTTAATGTTCTCATTGTTTCCATATAGATCAATTCATCTAGTTTCAGAGTCTGATTGCTTTCATATTTGTTGGCCGCAGGAACTGACAACTTCTATAAGTTCTCCATCAATGAGAAATAGTAGTTATTGGCAGAATTAGCTCTTAATACACTTTTTATTACATTGCCAAAAATAATTTGCCAGAGTTTAGGTCTTTAAACCATCAGTGAAATTCCATGGAAATGACATAGTAATAAGAAGACAATTTTAACTCTTTTTTTCCTCACTCACCAGTTTATTAGTACACAAAACCTTTTGTTGGGGGCCTGGTGGATAGTAATAATAATAATAATAATTATCGTATTTGTTAAGCACTTATTATGTGCCAGGCACTGTACTAAGCACTGGGGTGAATACAAGCTAATCGGGTTGGATGCAGTCCCTGTCCCACATGGAGCTCGCAGACTCAATCCCCAATTTACAGATTATGTAACTGCCCAGAGAAGTGAAGTGACTTGCCCAAAGTCACAGAACAGACAAGTGGAGGAGCCCGGGATTAGAACCCATAACCTTCTGCCTTCCAGATCCTTGCTCTATGCCAAGAAGTTGGGCTCTCTCAAGGGTTCATCTAGGCACACCACTGATCAGTTAAACACAAGGACCGTCTTTTAACTCCTCCTTCTTTTTCCCCTTTTCCTGACTTGTAAAGGGGAATCGTGTCCTATCCTACCCCACAAAGGATTTAAGCAATCAGTGTTGTAATTACATTGTGGGCAGGGAATGTGTCTGCTTATTGTTATAGTTTACTCTCCGGAGTGCTTGGTACAGTGCTTTGCACACAGTAAGCACTCAGAATATACAATTGAATGAATGCAAATGCACTTACTTGTAAAAACAGCACAGCCTAGAAGAAAGAGCATGGCCTGGGAGTAAGAGGACCTGAGTTCTAATACCAGCTCTGACACGTCTGCTGTGTGACCATGGGCAAGTAGCTTAACTTCTCTGTGCCTCAGTTCCTTCATCTGTAAAGTGGGGATTAAGGATATGAACTCCATGTGGGAAATTGTGTATGATCGGGCTAGCTTGTATCTACCCCAGTGCTTAGTACAAGGCCTGGTACATAGTAAGTGCTTAACAAATACCATAATAACAATAATAAAAATTATTATGGTATTTGTTAAGAGCTTAACTATGGGCCAAGCACTGTTCTAAGCACTGGGGTAGATACATGGTAATCAGGTTGTCCCACAGAGGGGTTACAGTCTTAATCCCCATTTTACAGATGAGGTAACTGAAGCACAGAGAAGTTAAGCTACTTGCCCAAGGTCACAGAGCAGTCAAGTGGTAAAGCCGGGATTAGAACCCACATCCTCTGACTCCCAAACCTGGGATCTTTCCACTGAACCACACCCCTTCTAAAAAGAGCTATATAAAGAACTGTATAAATGCTAAAATCTAGCCTATGGCTTTTATTGAGTTGGAACCTCCCATTTAGAAGTAATAAGAAAAAAGGGCTAGGTATATTCTTCTCTACTAAAAAAACTTCTGAAATCCAACCCATTATGAGACTATCTTCTTAGGCTGAAATGTTTTTGATAATACTAAATGGAGTCCCATAAGGGAGAACATAAAGTAAGAAATACCAGTGATCTAGTGAAAGCACACGAGCAATAATTAATATTAAAGTAGCACCATTAGCAGTTTTCAACAGGTATTTTGGATACACACAACACACACACACAATTCTTCTAAAATATGTGTTTTCGTAATGCAGTTAAATATAACTTTTGTTTTGCCCACATTACAAGACTACTCTATTCTATAATGATCAACACGTTGATGCAAAGGATACAAGAGGTAGGTATTTTATTCTCCAACCATTTAGTAAAGTGCTGTACCACAGTAAGTGCTCAATAATTTTCACTGAAGATGATAATGATGTGTGGAATCATTCAAGACACAAATATATTATACTTCCCAGCCTCTGCTTCAGACTTACTCTCATGTACTTTAGAATCCTTGTTTGTGTTTCCTTCTGTTTTGCAACACTATATTAGTTAACAGAGTAAAACAACAATAAATGAAAAGGATATAAAGCATTTTGCTAGTGGTCCTCCAAACCTCTAACAGCTAATAGACCTTAATGACACCTAATATTACTGAATGGGAAAATTATATCATTCATTAAACCTGAGGAAAATTTTATTTATGTACACTTGAATTCTTAGAGTAATTATGATTTTGTAAAAAAAGATGTATGCATTTTATCATTAATTGCATCTCTATCACACATACTTCACAATCGTTAGGGATACATTCACTCCTTTGCAGAACATTGGTATATTGTAGACATCAGGAGGCCCAATTTAAGGCTTAGTCAACACTCAATCAACATGTGCAGAGAATCAGTGAATCAATCAAAGTATTTATTGAATATGTACCGAAAGCCTAACGCTACACCAAACACTTGGGTAAGTACAACAGAATTATAGACATGATTTCCCTCACTCAAGGAGCTTACAACCCAGCATGGGAGAAAGATACTAAACAAAATTACAGAAAGGAAAAAGTAATTGAGTAAGAAGATATATTCACCATAGAATATTGATCGGACACTCTTCTAGACTGCAAACTCATTGTGGGAAAGAATGTGTCTACCAATTCTGTTGTACTGTACTCTCCCACGTGTTCAGTACAGGGGACTGCACACAATAAGAACAGCTCACTGTGGGGACTGTCTCTCTTTATTGCTGTATTATACTTTCCCAATCACTTAGTACAGTGCTCTGCACAAAGTAAGTGCTCAATAAATATTATTGATTAATTGAATTAATGAACTACCATCACTATGCAGATGATTCCCAAATCTACATCTTCAGCCCTGATCTTTCTCCTCTGTAGTCTCGTATTTCCTCCTGCCTTCAGAACATATCTTCTTCGATGCCCCACTGATACCTCAAATTTACTATGTCCAAACGGAACTCATTTTTCCACCTAAATCCTGCCCTCCCCTGACTTTCCTATAGATAGGACCATCAACTTCCCTGCCTCACAAGCCCATAACCTTGGCATCCTTGACTCATCTCTCTCATTCAACTCACATATTCATTCTGTCACTAAATCCTGTTGTTTCTACCCTCACAACATTTCTAGAATCCACTTCTTCCTCTCCATCCTGCCTTGACTTCTGCATTAGTCTCCTCACTGACCTACTTGCCTCCTGTCTCTCCCTTGTTCAGTCCAGACTTCAGTCTGCTACAAGATCATTTTTCTAAACAAATATTTAGCCCATATCACCACACTCCTCAAAAACCTTCAATGACTCCCCATCCACTTTCACATTAAACACAAAAACCTTGTCACTAGCAGGTTTGGGGTCACATGATTTGGGGTCACATGAGGGCAGGGCTAGCAGATGTTGGACTGCCCAAGGGAACATGTGCTGCCCACAAGATGGCTTTCTGACTAGAGAAAAGGGACAAAGCTCATGGCAGCTATGGAGTCAAGTGGCTGAAGAGCTTCACTTTAATAATCAATCAGTGATATTTATCGAGTGCTTACCGTGTGCGGACCACTGCACTAAGAGCTTGGGAGAGTACAATATAACAGAGTTGGTAGACAAATTCCCTGCCCACAATTCTGACTCTTCCAAAATCACCAAGTTCTCCATTCCACATGGCATCATCAGGCTACCCTTGCATGAAAGGCAACCCCTGGCCCACTTCTTGGTTTCTAAACCATTGCCTTGCCTTCTCCAGTTGAATAATGATAGAGGTATTTGTTAAGCAATTACTATGTGCCAAGCACTGGGCAAATACAACAATCAAGTCAAATACGGTACCTGACTCACACAGGGCTCACAGTGTAAGAGGGAGGGAGAACAAGTATTTAAACCCCATTTTAAGAGAAGAGGAAACTGAAGAGAAGTTAAAGCAACTCACAGACCAGTGGCTGACCTGGGATTAGAACTGAGATTTTGTGACTCCCCGACCTGTGCTCTTTACCCTAGGCCATACTCCTTCTGTAAGTAGCATAATCTCTATCAATATAGATGCTGGTTCTACCTCATACTGAGGTCTTTTACAAGTTTAACCCCTGCTGCACATGTACTACTTCCCTTGCCCCTTTAGACAGTGTACTGGATTGTCTTTCCTGCCACGGCAGGCTTCTGTCCTCTGACATTGCCACCTGCAGTGTACCATCTAAATCTACTCTACAGGAGGGATATGTATTCTTTATACCTTTCCCATAGGCTTTTGCATCCCAGGCCAAGGTGAGACATGGACTCTATGAGTTGGAAGTTTGTGACATAGAAAATCTCCAAGTTATTGAGAAACATATAAATCTAGTTGTATTTATGTGAAAAAAACAAATTTGAATGTTATCCCAGAATTTATCTTTTGAGCTATCTATTCTTCTGCTTGTCATTCTCTATCTCATCCCTCCATATACACGTCACCTTATTTCAAATGATTTCCAGATGGGAAATAGAAAAGGGGGTGAGCAGAGTGGTAGAGAAATTACTCCAACAGTTCAACATCAGGATGGACTATTAATCTGACAGCCAAAAACCTAAATATTTGGAAATTTGAGAACCAATAGAAAAAGAAAAGAAACTTAAACCCTTCACAATGAACTATGGTGAGCCAGGAAGACACAGGAATACTTACATTTTAGACTAGAAGAATTTTCCTGAAGGAATTTTCCATTCCTGTCTGCAGTAACACCATTGAATACTTGTTTTTTATGGTATCTGTTAAGTGCTTATTATGTGCCGGGCAGTGGGGTAGATATAAGCTAATCAATTTAGGCACAGTCCCTATCCCAAATGGGGCTTACAGTATTAATCCCCATTTTACAGATGAAGAACGGTAGCACAGAGAAGTTAAGTGACTTGCCCAAGGTCACATAACAGACAAGTGGTGGACCCGAGATTTAATCCCAGATCCCAAGCCCATGCTCTGTGCACTAGGCAACGCTGCTTCCCTTGAGCTTATGATTTACCGTTCCATACAATGAAGGAATCAATCAATCAGTCAATGGTATTTATTGAGTGCTTTCCATGTGCAGAGCACAGTGCTAAATGCTGGGAGAGTACAATACCAAGATGGGTGGGCCTAATTTCTTTGGGCAAAGAATGTACTCTGCAATGATCAGCAATGCATGATACTTTCTTCCCCTATTGTCTACCAACTCTGTTGTATCATACTTTCCCAAGTGCTCAGTACAGTGTTCTGCACACAGCAAGTGTTCATTAAATACCATAGATGGATGATACTTTCTAAAATCTAAGCCTGACTCGAACTGATGCCACCTCCCTTCCCTATAGCCAGCAGCAAGTGAGAGGGGAAGAAGAGAGAGAGAGAGAGAGAGAGAGAGAGAGAGAGAGAGAGAGAGATGCAGAATTGTTTGTAGAAGCATCAATACCTACCAACTTCACAGTCAATGTTTATGCTACGATTGTAGCAAAATAGATGGGAGATGGAACAAAATAGCCCAGTACCGTATTTGCCCTTTATCCTTTCTGCTGAAGCCTGGGTATATATATCAATCAATCAGTCTATTAATCAATCATAATTATTGAGCACTTACTGTGTGCAGAGCACTGTACTAAGTGCTTGAGAGAGTACAATTTAACAGAGTTGGTAGAAACGTTCCCTGCCCACAAGGAGCTCAAGTCTAGAGGGCTAGACAAACATTGATATAAAGACATTATATAAATGTAATAATAATAATGATGGTATTTGTTAAGTGCTTACTATGTGCCGAGCATTGTTCTAGGCACCGGGGTAGACACAAGGTAATGAGGTTGTCTCCCGTGAGACTCACAGTCTTAATCCCCATTTTACAGATGAGGGAACTGAGGCACAGAGGAGTTAAGTGATTTGCCCCAAGTCCCACAGCTGACAAGTGTCAGAGCCGGGATTTGAACCCATGACCTCTGAGTCCCAAGCTCGTGCTCTTTCCAGTAAGCCACGCTGCTTCAAAGTGCTGTAGAACTGATGGTGAGGTGAATAAAGTGTGCAAACCCAAGTGCAAGGGTGATGAAGAAGGGAGTGGGAGTAGAGAAAATGAAGGCTTAGTTGGGGAAGGCCTTTTGGAGGAGGTGTCCTTTTAATAAGGCTTTGAAGGTGGGGAGAGTGATTGTCTGGCAGTTAGGAAGGGGAGGATGTTCCAGACCAGAGGCAAGACATGGGAAAGGAGTCAGAGGCAAAATAGATGAGAATGAGGTACAGTGGCATTAGAGAAGTCAAGTGTGTATGCTGGGTTGTAGTAAGAAATCAGAGATGTAAGGTAGGAAGGGGCAAGGTGATTGTAACATTGTTTAGTAGAAAGAACACAGGAGTCAGGCAACCTGGGCTTTAATTCCAGCTCTGCCACTTACCTGCTGTGTGAACTTGGACAGATCACTTAACTTCTCTGTTACCTCATATGTAAAATGGAAATTAGTACTGTGAACCCCATGTGGTTCATGGAATGCATCCAACCTAATTAGCTTGTATCTACCCCAGCGTTTAGTACAGTGCCTGGCCCATAGTAAGGACTTAATAAATACCATTGTTTTAAAAATGTGTACTCTAAAGTTAATAGTAATGAGTGTCTGTTTGATGTGGAGGTGGATGGGCAACCACTAGAAGTTCTTGAGGAGTAGGATACGTGGACTGAAAGGTATTTTTAGAAAAATTATCTGGGTAGCCAAGTGAATACAGACTAAAGTTGGGAGAGACAGGAGACAGGGATACAAAACCTTATTTACTTAACTATTTACCTTTTGTGTTTATTTGCTTTTATTTGTTTCTCATTTCTTTATTTGTTTGGCTTATTGTGATCTGCTTTTATGTTCTGTTATATTTTCATCAATGTATAGCTGCTATCTTCCCCCTTTGAAAATAATCTCCTCAAAGGCAGGGAACATGTCTTCAACTTCTTCTATTTGTTTCCTAAGAATCTAGTACAGCCTTCTGCACTCAGTAGGCATTCAATCTGATGACAATGATGATGACAGTGATGGTGAGTAATTGCTGCAAAAACACCAGTGTTCTGGAAAACAAACAAAATGAAGGGAAGAACTGATTCCATCGCTACATAATTTAGGGGAGATATATTTTAGAGGCCTGCATTATCTAGGATGGCTGCCTGTACTGATTGATTTAACCAGATAATTCCTGAATCATATGTATTGGCAGCCTGGATTAATGTGAAGGACTATTTTCTGTAAGATTTTCCCAAGCAAAATTGAAGTGTCAAGAAATTTACCACTTGTAGTTAACGGAGTGAACCTTGAGATTTTGGTGACCAGAGAATCAAAGTTGGATTTTGGAGTCTTCATTAGAGAAGCAGCATGGCATAGTGGATAGAGCATGAGCTTGAGTGTCAGAAGGTCATAGGTTCTACTCCTGGCTCCTCTAATTTGCTATGTAAACTTGGGCTTGTCACTTCACTTCTCTGTGCCTCAGTTACCTCATCTGTAAAATAGGATTAAGGCTGTGAGCCCCTATGTGGGAAGGGAGTTGTGTCTGACCTGATTAGCTTCTATCTATCCCAATGCTTAGAACAATGCCTGGCACATAGTAAGTGCTTAACAAATACCACAATTATTGCTATTGTTATTACCATTATTATTACCTCCTCCCACTGTGTTGTGTAATAAAGTCCTGGGAGTATGTGACATGAGGTGTGATCTGCAACCATTTGTTTGGGTTATGAATGTGTCTGGGTGTCCTATCAGATCTACCAATCCTTATAGAAGGTTTGAACTACGACCCAGCATCCCCAAACTGCTCCAAGTCTCTTCTGATTGACATCTGCCTGTCACATGATGCAATCTGATGCCAGCCTGGCTCCACCTCTAGTCCCCTCCCTGCTCCAGTAATCCACGTGCATTCCCAAAAGTGTGCATTCATTCATTCAATCATATTTACTGAGCAATTACTGTGTGCAAAGCACTGTACTAAGCAGTTGGGAGATACAATACAACAACAAACAGACACATTCCCTGCCCACAATGAATTCACGGTCTAGAGGGTGAGATAGACGTTAATATAAAGAAGGAAAGAAAGGAAAGAAAAAAAGAAAGGAAGAAAGAAAGAAAGAAATAACAAATCTGTACATATGTGCTGTGGGGATGGGAGGGAGGATGGATGAAGGGAAAAAGTCAGGGCGACACAGAAGGGAGTGGGAGAAGAGGAGATGACAGCTTAGTCAAGGAAGGCTTCTTGGACAAAATGTGCCTTCAGTAAGGCTTTGAATTGGGGGAGAGCAATTATCTGTCTGATATGAGGAGGGAGAGCATAGCAATCAGAGGAAGGATGTGGATGAGAGGTTGGTGGTAAGATAGATGAGATCAAGGTACAGTAAAAAATCTGGCATTAGAGGAAGAAAGTATTTAGGCTGAGTTGTAGAAGGAGAGGAGTGAAGTGAGGTGGAAGAGGACTAGGTGATTGAGTGCTTTAAGGTGCACCAGAGACTCCATCCCCCTGCCCCAAAAGAGAGGCCTGTCTTTCCTCCTCTATCCCCACACCCTCTCCCAGAGCATCTCTTGGTCTTCTCTCTGTTTTCCAGAGGGGCAGCGGTCCCAGGCTACATATCTCCGGGCTATGGAAGAAAATTCCCAGGGTGAGTACTATCATTCATTCAATAGTATTTATTGAGCGCTTACTACGTGCAGAGCACTGTACTAAGCACTTGGAATATACAAATCGGTAACAGATAGAGACAGTCCCTGCCCTTGGACGGGTTTACAGTCTAATCGGGGGAGACGGACAGACAAGAACAATAGCAATAAATAGAATCAATAGAATTCATTCATTCTATAGCATTTATCGAGCCCTTAACAGTGTGCAGAGCACTGTATTAAGCACTTGGAAAATTAGAATTCAACAATAAACATTGACATTCCCTGCCCACAGTGAGCTCACGGTCTAGATGGGTGGAGACTGACATCAATACAAATAAATAAAATCACAGATATGTACATAAATGCTGTGGGTCTGGGACCTGGGAAGAGCAAAGGGAGCAAGTTTTAGAATCCTCTTTGATGTTTCTTATGTTTGGGATCTACACTCTTTCCTAGATTTGGGGGAAGCTTAGAAAGGGAATCTTTGTTCCCCAAGTGGGAAGGAAGAGGTGGGGAAGAGGGAAAGGAACTAAAGCAGTAGGTTATTTGGGAAAACATTAAAGAATACTTTAGGATTCACATTACTGTTGGATTCAGTTTTCCACAACAGCCTACACAGATGAGTTATCAATATCCTCCCCCTTCACCTTCCATCATCCATTTCATTAAACCTGTTTACTCTGAAGAGTTTTGTATGTTATTGGCTTGGGAGACCAATCAAGAAGATAGCAGAGAAGACAATCAAAAGGCAAATTTCCCTACCAATTAGATTTGGCCTGCTGCGACCCTTCCAGATTACCGAGACAAAGATGCTATAGTTTTTCCTCCATCTCCTCTCTGTTCCGGGATGTTGCAGGGGCCTGGACAGAGGGGGACTGTGACATGGGTGTGGCAGGGACTGCAGCAGCTGCTCTTCACATCGGGTCTGGAGACCCCTGACTCTCACCCCTCCCACAGAGACCTCTCTGGCTCCATTTGTTGCTCCTTTCTCTGAGGAGGCAAGGCAGCTGCAGCTTTGGTTTCTTCTCCTGCTCCTACTCTCTGTTGGGGGTGGCTGTGGTGGCGCAGACTGGGGTCCCTCTAGCCCCTGACATGGGGGTCAGCTCCAGAGGAAATTCCCACCTCCCTCTTCCTTGGAGTTGCCTGGTGACTTTATCATTTAAACTATGAAGACAATCGAGCTGGGGATAATATAAACCATTTATTTAGAGGATTGTTTTGAAGGATTTGAAATTATTAATGTATCTTAGCACAAAATACGATCTCCCAAGGTCTAAGTACAGAGGTCTGCACACGGTAAATGCTCAATATATACGAATGATTGACTGACTGTTGTGGAACCCTACTAGAATGGAAGAAGTTTCCTTTTTTATAGACAATAAGGCCAGAGAGTAAGCACGAACACACACACAGCTAAATATCCAAATAAGTGCATTTTCTTTTTCCTCATAATCACATTTCCTCCAAGAGGTCTTTTCAGACTAAACCCTCTGTTTTCGCTATCTTTCCTCCCCATTTTGATACCATGCAAGCTCCACAGTACTTATATCCGTATTCTGACACTCTACCATTTTCCCTATACCTTAATCTATTTTAAAGTCTGATTACCCTGAGGACTGAAAGCTCCTTGTGGGCAGGAAATGTGACTACCAATGCTGTTGTATTGTACTTTTCCAAGTGGTTAGTAGAGCACTGTGCTTACAGCAAGTGCCCCGCAAAATACCATGGATTGTTTGATTGGCCCTTATCACATATCACTCAGGCCTTGAACATCAGGGATCTTTAAAAGCGGGGACATTCGTGGTTATTGCCAATCCAACCAATTCCTCTAGCAAAAAAAAAAATTAAAAAATCCCTCATTTCTGCAAAACACACACATGTAAATGCTAAAGATCCAAATGCATTTTCACATCACAGCACTCTATGGCACTTGTTCTTCAGCTAGCCACTGGGGTGACATTCAGTGTGTAATGTAAAAGCTTGAAGATAGGAATGATAGTTCTCCTAAAAGTAAATCAAAATTTTAATAAAGGGCATTTTTCAGTCTACTTAATCATCCCTCAGATATATCCAACTTACATGATTGACTCTAGGTTACCCAGCCAAGGGCTGAAAGGAATTTGAAGTCAAGCTAGGACCCTGTGGATCATACTTGGAGACAGAAAAAGTGGCAGGTAAGAAAAAGTTGTTAGAGATTTTTAAAAATTGCCACGGAGAGAACATCTAGGTTAACTTGACTGAGGCTTATAAATAAGTAATCTGGTTGCCAGGGAGAACACAACCTGTCAGTTATTTAGTTTTTTTTTTCACCCAATCAAGGCTATGTGTCAAAAGGGGATTAAAATTGAACTGGAAAGAGGTGGAACTAAACTATTTAAGCTCTCGGACAGAAAGAGAGAGTCAAAGAGAGAGGCAGAGGAAGAAAGGCATGCCCACTGATAGCTGTCCAGCATTCACTCGGCTGTGCTTCTTCTCTGCTCTTTCTCTGCCTAGAATACAATTTCCTGTTCATTATTGTGGGATTTTTTGGTAGGCAGGAAACAATCATTCAATCAGTCATTGGTTTTTATTGAGAACTCTTTGGTGTAGATCACTGTAAGTACTTGGGAAAGTCCAATAGTGCTTGGATGTAAAGGGAGAAGAGATTGAATGCATAGGAGAGAGATTTGATTGAATGCTTTAAAGCCAATTGTGAGAAGTTTCTGCTTGATGCAGAAAAGAATGGGTAACCATGGATGGTTTTAAGGGGTTGGGGAGATGTGGGCAAAATGCCATTTTAGAAAAATGATCCAGGCAGCAGAATGAAGAATGTCATTGAAGAATATGTGCAATCCTTTGCTAACCTCACCACCACACAATACCAGAAGAGAGATTAGAAGCAAGGAGATCAGCAAGGAGGCTGGTGCAGTAGTAAAGCCAGGATATGACTAGGGCTTGGACTAGCACTGTGACTTTCGGGTGGAGTAGAAGGGGCAGAAATATTTTAGAGGAAAAACGATCAAAGATTTGGTGGTTGAGGGTTGAAAGAGGAGGAGTTAAGGAAAATGACAGTGTTGTGGGTTTAAGAGTAGGGAGGATGGTGGTGTCACTTGTGATGGGAAATTTAGAAGGAAGGTAAGGTTTTCAGGGAAGGAAATGAGAAACTCAATTTTAGAAATAAAGAACTTGAACTGCCAGTGAGACCTCTCTGCAGAGACATCCTGGAGACAGGAGAAAATACAAGATTTCAAAGGAAGGGAGAGATCGCAGCTAGGGAGGCAGATTTGTGAGTCATCTCTAGCAAAGTGGTAGCTGAAGTTATGGGAGTAGAGAAGTGACCCAAAACTGCACTGAGGGACACTCACAGTTAGGGTTCGAAGGCAAATAAAGAGTTGGTAAAAAGACTGAGAAGCATAGACCACAGGGAGAAGGAGAAACAGAAAAGACCTGTTTCAGAAATACTAAAATTAGATCATGGTTTCAGTAGAAGGGCGTAGTCCACAGTGTCTAAAGCAGTAAAGCTGCCCCAAAATGTCACTGCTGACTTTGGGGAAGAGAACATGGGAGTAGAACCAGTATGAGGAGTTTGGGTCAGGAGTGAGAGAAGGGTTATGGGGTGAAAGCCAACTTAACCCTTCGAGCTTCTAAAGGCTCCCCTTATTAACAGGTGCCAGTATCTCTCAACCTTCCTCCTCCTGTCAGTATTCTAGAGTGGCCACTAATGGCATTGAAGAATACTGGACATTCATTTGCTGACCTCACCACCCCACAACACCAGACAGGAGACCAAGCTCCTTTTATAAAATCAATCCATCAATCAATGGTATTTAGTGAGCATTTACTGGATGCAGAGCATTATCGTAAGAGCTTGAGAGATTACAATACAGCAGAGTTTGTAGATACATTTCCTGCCTACATGGAGCTTGCAATCCAGTATTGTCTTGTCGTATGCTGTATTCTAGTATTCTCAGTATTCTAGAGTGGCCACTAATGGCATTGAAGAATACTGGACATTCATTTGCTGACCTCACCACCCCACAACACCAGACAGGAGACCAAGCTCCTTTTATAAAATCAATCCATCAATCAATGGTATTTAGTGAGCATTTACTGGATGCAGAGCATTATCGTAAGAGCTTGAGAGATTACAATACAGCAGAGTTTGTAGATACATTTCCTGCCTACATGGAGCTTGCAATCCAGTATTGTCTTGTCGTATGCTGTCAAATCACCTCCGACCCATAGTGACTCCATGGAAACATCTCTTCCAGAACACCCCATCTGTAATCATTCTGGTAGTGCAGTCATAGAGTTTTTTTTTTTTTTGGTAAAAATACAGGTGGTTTACCAGTGCATACTTCTGGGGAGTAAACTTGAGTCTCTGCCCTCAACTCTCTCCCATGCTGCTGCTGAATAGCATAGGTGACTCTTGACTTGTAGCAGATTACCTTCCACTCAGTAGCCACTGTCCTAGCTGGGAATGGAATGGGTATGCCTCTGCTTAACTCTCCCTCCTATAGCCAAGACTGATAAAGTACTGGAAACTCTCCAGATGCCATTCTGAGAGGGGCAATCCAGTATAAACTCAGGTAAATAGCTGCCTGACAACTTCCTGTCAGCTCTCCTGATTTAAACTCATACCTGAACATCTCATTTTCTTTTATGGGATTTGTAAACACTTATTTTATGCCAGGCACTTGTACTAAGTGCTGGGGTAAGTTCAAGATAATCCTCTTGGATATAGTCCCTGGCCCACAAAGTGCTCAGGACTTAGAACAGTGCTTGGCACATAGCAAGAGCTTAAGTGCCATAATAATAATAATAACTATTATTATTGTAGGCCTCTCACATTTTTAATCCCCATGTTATAGATGAGGTGACTGAGGCACAGAGAAGATTCAGGATATTAGAAAGATTTATTCAGATCAGGTGCCAAAAAATCCAAGGTATTGAGTTTACTGCTTACAGGTCACCTGGAGGCAAGAATGTATATTAGATTGTGCAAGACTGTGCTAGATTCCGAGACACTGTGAGGAGGATGTTAGTCTCTGAAGAGAAGGAGGCCCTTTAATGACTTTTTTTTTTAGTTTCTTTCATGGGAATGGGAGGAGGAAATGCTCTCCAAAAAGAACATTTGAGTTTTGAAGGCCAGAATTATCAGCGGGAGACTCAATGCATTTGTCTCTACCTTTGAATCACTTGCAGTAGGCTTCTTCTCCTCCCTGCTAATTAACCATCATTTCTTCACTTCCTCATCTTCTTTGTATTGATCTTTCATCATATAATAGGCACAAATAGCAAAAGGAAGGCTTAATAACAAACATTAAAATGAATAAATAATTACAGTCACTAATCTTCCTCAACCAACTGATTATTTGTTCAGTGACAATATTACAGAAAATGGGCTTTACATAATTTAAAAGGACACCGTCAAGGGGTTTTTATGGCTTTTCTTTTACTGGCCTTGTTTCTGATAGCCTTTTAAAAACAACTGGGAACTGTGAAGGGTGTACAGAGAAACAGAAATTGGCATAAATATAGCCAGAGAAAAGAAGTGTGTGTGTGTGTGTGGGTGGGTGGGTGGGTGGGTTTACTAGCTACATAGATAATTAGGCTCTGGAAGTTGATCTTCTCCTGTACACGCCAGGGTGAAGAGTAAACCCAAGTCACCTTACTTCAGACAAGTAGCATATAGTCAGGGAAGGGGAGTTCTAGAATCTGCTCAAAAATGTTTCAACTGAGACAAGCCAAGAAAATTGGATGGTTTGATTGGTGAGATGTTGCAGGGGAACGGTTTGTCCAGAGAGTCAGATTTAACTACAAAGTAATAGGGAGATTTGTTAAGTCTGTGGTACGTTCCAAGCATTGTGCTATGTGTTGGGGTGGATATAATCAGAGTACACACAGCCTCTGTCCACTCAGAGCTACAGTCTAAGAAGGAGAGAAAATAGGTATTTAAATCCCCATTCTACAGATGAGGAAACTGAGACATAGAGAAGTCTCATCCAAGGTTCCACTGCAGGCATGTGGCAAAGCCAGCACTAAAATGCAGGCCCTCTGACTCCCAGACACATGCTTTTTCCACTAGTCCACATTGTTTCTTACCTTCGGTAGGTAGTGAGAGAAGTTTTTGCTGTGTAGACAATAATTGTGGTAAAACCCCATCACTTAGTAATGGCCATGCTAGATCACATATGCAGAAGGATTGACATGGGATGAGACAGAGTTGGGGCCAGTGACATGAGTGATGAGAGAGTCTCTGGGCTTACTGTAATTGTTCCCCTTCTTGTAGGTACTCTTTATTTCAACTTAGGGTTGTTGGGATGAAACCTGACTACTGTTAGACTTTGCTTCTTAAACTTTGCCAGCTTGGATTGGTTTTGAATTTTAATAGGTTAATTTTGAACTGCTCCTGTAGTCTCACCAAGATATTTTAAATGTTGAGAAGAAGAAAGCACCTTACAGACAGCAGCAGGCATCACATGGTCAAGATTGAAGAAATGGGGGAACAAATGGAAAATGAGAAAACTGAGTGGTTCCTCTGTTTTCAAAGAGCACCAGAGAAAAGGAAGTGATGAGAGATTGGTCCCAGGTGGCTCCTTCAGAGCCACAGGGGTCTATTAGGATCTGAATGGTAAAAACAGAAAGATGAAGAGGAAACTGATTGGTTCTGAAATGGCCATTACGCAAGGGTGGAAACATTTCATTTAGAGCCTGGGAGCTAATTTGGGGTGGAGAATTGAGAGGACAGAGCATTGGTGGTAGGTCTTTGAAGTAGTCAGAGGTACAAGGGAGGATTGAGCAAAGGAGGAGGAGAGGAAAGGAAAGGGAAGGAAAAAAGGGACGAAGAGGAGAAAAAGGAAAAATAAAGGAGCAAGCGAGAAGTAGAGAAAGAGAGCACTTGAGACCATGTATCTTCTATTGTGCACTCCTAAACTCCTAGTGTAGTGCTCTGCACATATAATGGTTCAATGAATAAATTAATGAAAATATTTTCCCTTCCACACCCTCTTCAGTTCAGTTGTAGACAGTACTGAGCACTTCTCTTCCCATCACTGTGCAGCGGAGCAAGGTCAGCAGTACTTCTTGCCCCTATCCCTGGACCCAAAAAGGACAAGAATACCCTATTATTAATACCTTAAGAATTAGCATTATAATGAGCACTTGGGGTGCTTATCACTCCATCATGGAAAAGCTCCCTTTCATCCTTGACCTGTTTCTGTCCCGGTTCACTCCTCCTCCTCCCCATCACTGAAACCTGACTCTCCCCTGATGAGATGGTCTCCCCTGTTGCTCTCTCCAGTGGGGGCTTCTTCTTCTCCCACTCCCCCATATTCACTGGAAAAGGAGGTGTCAGCTTCCTTCTCATGCTCCAGTGCCACTTTTGCACCATCTCATCTCCCCCTTCTCTCTTTTTCCCCTTCTTTGAAGCCCAGATCATCTGCCTCTACCACCCCCTCCAGATCCTTGTAGCTGTCATTTACCACCCAAGTTGGCCCCACCTCCAACTTCTTTAACCATTTTGACCTTCTTCTAACGTTCTTTCTCTCTTTCTCCATGCCCACTTTGATCCTTGGAGACTTCAATAGCCACATAGATGTACCCGATTACCCCTCTTCCACCTGCCTTCTATCACTCCTCAACTCCCCTGGCCTCCTGCTCCACCCCACCACCCCCACCCACCAACTTGGACACACACTCGATCTCGTCATCTCTAACCACTGTACAGTCTCTACCTTCACCAACTCTGAAATCTCCCTCTCTGACCACAACCTTCTCACTTGCCTCTTCTCCCACAGTCCTCCTCCCTATAAATCTGTGCTATTCCCCCACAGAGACCTCTGATCTCTTGACCCCATCCATCTCTCTCAGCACATCACACTCCACGTAGCCTCCATACCCAATCTACCTACTCTAGATGACCAAACAGATGTTCTCAACACCACTCTTTCTACTCAACACGCTCACTCCCCCTCCCTTCATCAGTCTCGTACCACTAACTCAGAGCCTTGGATCACCTGCACTGTCCGTCTCCTTTGCTCTTATGCTCAAGCCGAAGAATGCTGCTGTCAGAAGTCTAAACATCAAGTTGACCTTGTCTACTTCATGTTTATCCTTTCTTGCTTGAACTCTGCCCAGCAAAACTATTCTCTTCCTTTATTGACACCATTGTCTAACACCCTTGCTAGTTGTTCCAGACATTTAACTCCCTCTTCAGGCCCCCTTTTCCCCCACCTTCCCCATTCCTAACCTTCAATGATCTGGACATTTGGTCATCAGTCCCCCTCTTCAAATTTCCCATCCTTCGCAGCAATTTCTCCAGGAGATCTACCTTCTCTCAAATGCCACTCCCTCCACAAAATCAGACCCCATTCCTTTGCACCTTATAAAAACTCTACCCCCTTCCCTCCTTAATGTCCATCTTTATCCATTCACCCTCCAATGGCTTCTTCCCCACTGCCTTCAAACATGTCCAAGTCTCCCCCATCATAAAAAAAAAAAATCTCTTGACCCCATAGTTCCCTCCAATTATTGTCCCATCTCCCTAACTTTCCTCTCCAAACTCCTTGAGTGAGTTGCCTATACCCACTGCCTCAAATTCCTCTTCTCCAACTTTCTCCTGGACCCCTTTCATTCTGGCTTCTATCCGCTTCACTCCACTGAAACTGCTCTCAAAGGACATCAGTGATCTCCTTCCTGGCAAATCCAATGACTCTTACTCCATTTTGATCCTCCTCAACCTCTCATCTGCCTTTGACACTATGATCCATCCCCTTCTGGATATGTTATCCAACCTTGGTTTCACTGACTCTGTCCTCTCCTGGTTCTCCTCTTATCTCTTTAGCCATTGATTCTCAGTCTCCTTCATGGGCTCCTCCTCTCCCCCCGCCCCCCTAACTGTGGGGATCCCTCAAGGTTCAGTTCTTGGTCCCTTTCTATTCTCAATCTACACTAATTCCCTTGGAGAACTCATTTGCTCCCACGGCTTCAACTACCATCTCTATATGGACGATACCCAAATCTATATCTTCTCCCCTGCTCTCTCTCCCTCTCTCAGGCTCACAGCTCCTCCTGCCTTCAGGACATCTCTACTTGGATGTCCTCTCGCCACCTCCAACTTAACATTCCAAAACAGAGTCCTCTCCTGATCTTTTCCATCTCTATAGATGGCACAACCATCCTTCCCATCTCACAAGGTCGTAACCTTGGTGTCATCCTTAACTCCACTCTCTCATTTGAACCACATACCCAATCTGTTACCAAATCCTGTTGGTCCCTCCTTCACAGCATCACTAAAACTCATGCTTTCTTCTCCATCAATTCTGCTACCATGTTAATACAATCACTCATCCTATCCCACCTAAGTTATTGCATTAGCCTCCTTTCTGACCTCCCAACCTCTGCTTCTCCCAACTCCAGTCCATACTTCACTCTGCTGCCTGGATTATCATTCTACAGAAACATTCAGGACATGTCAGCCACCCCCCACCCTCCTCCATCAGCAGAAATCTCCAATGATTGCCTATCCACCTCCGTATTAAACAAAATCTCCTCACCATTGGCTTTAAAGCCCTCCATCACATTGTCCCCTCCTACCTCACCTCCTTTCTCTCCTTCTACAACCCAGCTGGCACACTCCGCTCCTCTGATGCTAACCTCATGGTGCCTCGATCTCACCTGTCTCGCTGCTGACCCCTGGCCCAAGTCCTGCCTCTGGCCTAGAATGCCCTCCCTCCTCAAATATACCAGAGACCCTCCCCACCCTTCAAAGCCTAATTGAAGGTACATCTCCTCCAAGAGGCTTTTCCAGAATGCCCCACTTTTCCTCATCTCCTACTCCCTTCCGCATCCTCCTGACACACTTCCCTTTGCTCTTCCTCCTCTCCTGCCCCACAGCATTTATATGTATATTTGTAATTTTATTGATTTATATTGATGTCTGTTTACAGTAAGTGCTCAATAAATACAATTGAAAGAATGAATGAATGAATGAATAAGTGCCATAGTATCTCCACACTTAATTGGTTTACAATTTATTGGAAGGGAGACAGACAAAAATGATTTCAGATAGTGAAAGCAGAAGGGAGAACAAGGGCAAAGCAGAATACAGTGTGAATGTATCAAGATGAAACTTCTCTCATGCATTCAGATAAACAGGGAAATATAATATACAAATAAAATATAAACATGCTAAAAGTTAGCATGAGGTTAACATGACTGTGTGTATTCATGCGTTCTACCACTCATGTTCATATCAACTTACTTGCTCTACTATTTTATCACTTGTTCACCTTCAGTCAGTGACAATTATTTTATTTTTCTTTTATGTTTATGGTATTTGTTAAACGCTTTCTATGTGCCAGACACTCTACTAAGCACTGAGATAGATACAAGATAATCAGATTGGAATCAGTCCCTGTCACACATAGGACTCACAGTCTTAATCCCCATTTGACAGGAAGTAACTGAGGCATAGAGAAGTGAAGTGACTTGCCCAAGTAGCATAGCAGGAATTAGATCCTAGGTCCTTCTGACTCCCAGAGCCATGCTCTAGCCACTAGGCCATGTTACTTCTCTATTTACTGCATGCTTACTGTGTGCCCAGGACTATACTAAGTGCTTGGGAAAATACAGCCAGAGTTGATGAAGACATTCCCTGCCCACAACAAGCCTACAGTCTAGAAGGGATGACATGGATATGTACATAAGCGTTGCGAGGCTGTGGGTGGGGTGAATAAAGGGTGCAAATCCAAGTGCAAGAGCAAGAGCATAGTCTAGAAGGATTTGAAAAATCAGTAATTGAGTGTTCATTCTGTACTAAACACTTGAGAGAGTACAGTTGAGTTAGTACATTTAATCACTTCCCTCATATGTATTTTCCATTCTCTTCTTCCTATCTGCAATTTATCTGCTTCTCCAGAGATTGAAAGATCTTAAAGTTTTACTGTACTCTCCCAAACATTTAATTCAGTATTCTCAACAAAGTAGTCACTCAGTAAATAACACTGATTCAAGGCCTCTTGGAAAGTGCAGAATTTTAAGAAGGGCTTTGAAGATAGGGAGAGCTGTGGTCAATCAATCCATACATGGTATTTGTTGACAATTACTGTGTGTGGCGCACTGTACTAAGCACTTGAGAAAGTACAAGAGAGTAGGTAGACATGATCTCTGTCCTCAAGAAGGTTTCAGTCTAGTTAGCAAGCTGTGGTCCAAGAGATGTGTCCAGGGGAGGGAGTTCCAGGCTCAGGGAAAAATGGGAATAAAAGTTACAGAGTAGGAGAGAAGGCTACATATGAGCATGGATGAACCGAAGAGTGAGATTTAGGAAATAGTGGGTGGAAAGAATGGAAAGATGTGTGCTGAGCAGCACTGCAAAAACATGACCCATACAGCATCATGGAGTTTAGGTTGAAAGGTGAGAGGTTAGACAGGGAGATTAGCAAGAAGACTGATAACAATAGTAGTCAAACAACGAGAAGTGCTCAATACAGCACATAGTAAATGCTCCATAAATACCACTGATTGATTGAGATAATAAAAGCTTGGTCCAAGGTATTACCTGTTTAAGTGGAGAGAAAGAGGCAGATCTGAGAAATGCTATAGAAGAAGCATCAGAAAGATTTAGCAGTTGACTGGTTGTGAGGGCCAAAAGACAGGGTGGAGTCATGAATGACACCAAGATGATAGTATTCTGGGACAGGGAAGAAGGTGGTGTTATTGACAGAGATAGGAAAATGAGAAGAAGCAGGTTTAGATGGGAAGAGGGAAGAAACATTGTATTTTATATTAGATGAGAGGTAGGGGCTGAAAAGATCAATCATTCAGCAGTATTTATTGAACACTCACTGTATGCAGAGCATTGTGGACTTGGAAGTTGTCCTTCCATATGTCATCCTAGTTCAATACATAGGAGCTGATAAACTCCATAACAAGAGGCTCCAGAACAACACTTGGAAGAACAGAGCTAATGCAGACATTGCTGAAGCCCCTTTTTGGCCTTTCACTTCTGCCCACCCATACCAGGGAAGCGTGGAGAAGGGGAATTCCACTTCCTCAGAAGGTGCCTCCTTACCTGGGGCAAACCCCATGATTGCCCCTCTGTGGTCTAATCCTGAATCTAGGTCCAAAGATGTTTTCTCTTTCCCTTCATAGTCAGATCCCCCACTCACTCTCTCCTACCTATCTGGGCTAGGAACATCGTCATACTGGTCTCCATGTTAGCCCAAAAGCATGAGGTAGGGGAACAAGATGTCCACAATGGACTGCCAGAGGATTCATTAGGAGGGAGAGGGGAGGTAATTTTAGGGATGTTTGCTCGTCCATCTCTAATTGTGTTGTTATATATCAAGGAGGCAATTATCCCACTGTTCCTCCACCATCCTTTGTTGTCACTGTTGGGACCAGAATTTGGTTCTGGTTGGCCTGCTGGTCTGACCCAATGTTGGCCTTGCTTGTGGACTTCTATTCTTGGGTTCCTACTGTATCTGCCAAAAGTCAAAAGGACATAAAAATTAGTGGGCATAAGTGGGTACTTCTGTGTACGTTTTAAGTTTCATTACCTATTAAACAGGCATAACACCCATTCTGATTCAGCCTTCAGTAATCATTCACCCTCGTTCTGTTGTACAGCGTCAATAGCATCCTTCTAGAATGGCCACATGAGCCCTCAAGACTCAGCTGATGTTCTCCACTGAATTGGTCTGGAGTATTTCCCACAATCAGGGGGATTTGTGCTACAAACCTGCAGTGGGTTCCAGCAATCGGACTGACGGTCACTTCGAAACTCAGCCTTGTCCACTGAAATGATGGGGAATTAAAACTGTAGGCTGGTTCTGGGCCAAAATCATTGAGGTGAGAGGTCAATGCTGCTTTATTCATTAAATCTCCTTTCTAGCAGAAAACGCTGAAATCAGACGCCCACATGTCGAACAAGTAATGACCCGAAAACTGCACGGTTTACAGTATGATGGGCTGAAGAAACTTTTCTAACACCTCCCGGTTGTACACTTTTCCAAAACCCATTGTACATAAACATAAAGGTCTGCAATCTGTCAGTTAATATTAATGTGGTCATTTGCTGGTAAGTTGAAATAACATGATCCACCTGAGACTTGCTACCCTGACCTTTTTGGTGCTGGTGATTCATTAAATGGTCACTCGTTTAGACAGCAATACCTATTTGCACAGCTATTAACATTTTAAGAACTTAACTAGATATTTATTGCTTTCACATAGAAATTTTCATCAAGGTTAGCTGAAGATAAGGCTTTAATTATTCTATGAAAAAGAGCAAAAAATGCCAGACAGCAATTAGAAATAATACTGTCAATGATCACTGATGAATGGCGGCGAGGTGATTTGAAATGGAGGAAGTTCCAAAATTTCAATGGGATGATCCATATCATTTCCCCATTTCACTTTGGTTGAATAAATCTGTTGTCTAACAACTCAGAAATGAACATAAATAACGATCTGCCAGCAAATTCCTGAAATGTGCTAATGATTTCACTCCATAACTTACTGGAAAGGTCTCTTCTATTCTAAATTGGTGAGTGTAAAATGGACCCCTTAATCCTGCAAACTAGAGTGAACTTTGGTTTAATTTAAGGATTTTTAACCCATCCAGAATTATCAGCCTACTCATTGAAAGCCCCTGAATTTTTCATGTAGCTGGTTGTTCTTTGTGGCTGTGGAGAGCATGAAATGATTTATGGCAGACCACATAATGCTACCATTAATAATAATAATAATAATAATAGTAATGTCATTATATGACAAGAACTGTACTGGCCTCTGCAGTAGATACAGGAATCACATCAGACACAGTCCCTATCCTACACAGGACTCAGAGTCAAATGAGAAAGGAGAAGATGTATTTGATCCTCATTTTGCAGATGAAGAAACTGAGGTACAGAGATGTTATGGTAATTGCCCAAGATCACAGAGTTTTGGAGTGTGGATTGTAACCCAGGGCTTCTGACTCCCAGTCCCCATGACATAAATGTAATGTCTATCTGTCCCCAACAGCCTGGAGACAGAATGCTGGATTAAATCAAATCAGAGTTTCCCTTCCAGTTCAAAGAACAATTTATTCTATAACCCAAGGAGTACTTTGGAGGAGTACTTTTTCACCCATTGGTGCTAAAGAAGCTTGTAGAGCTTTCCATGGAAAAAAACCCACCAAGTGTTTTATAATTTACTGCTGCTCTGGCATCTTTGCTGCTTTTGTAGACTGACCAGGATAGTTAACATATGTTTAAGGAAATTCAGTGTGGGGGTTGTATGAAGTGGGTTTGGACAGTGCTCTCAGAGAGAAGGAAAGCCATAAGTGAGGCAGTCCTTCTTCAGTGTAATTCAACTGGGATTTACTCAATGGTGAAGTACATTAGGCTCTCTGCATCTCTGACCTCCTCAGTGGAGTCATCTTCCTCAAGAAGTACTCTGGGGTGGTGAATAAGGAAGCTCACTTGCCCTTGTTAGTTTCATTACAATGAGAAGCAGAGTATGCCTAGTGGAAAGAGCACGGGCCTGAGAGTCAGAGAACCTGGATTCTAATCCCTGCTCTGACACCTGCCTGCTGTAAGATTGTGGGAAAGTCACTTATAATAATAATGTTGGTATTTGTTAAGCACTTACTATGTGCCAAGCACTGTTCTAAGTGCTAGGGGAGATATAAGGTAATCAGTTTGTCCCAGGTGGGGCTCACAGTCTTAATCCCCATTTTACAGATGAAGTAACTGAGGCAGAGAGAAGGTAAGTGGATTACCCAAGGTCACACAACTAACAAGTGGCAGCCTCTGACTACTCCCAAGCCCATGCTCTAATAATATCTTCTCTATGCCTCATTTTCTTCATATGTAAAGTGGGGATTAAATCCTACTTCCTCCGACTTAGACTGTGAGTCCTCCAACTGTGACTGTGAGTGGGTCTAATAATAATAATTATAGTATTTGTTAAGTGCTTACTATGTGCTAAACAATGGGATAGATACAAGATAATCAGGACCTACATGGGGTTCACAGGCTAAGTAGGAGGGAGAACATATCTTGAATGCCTATTTTGTAGATGAGGGAACTAAAGCACAGAGAAGTTAAGTGACTTACCCAAGGTCATACAGCAGGCAAATGTTGGAGTTGGAATTAGAACTCAACACTTCTGACTCCTGGGCCCATGCTCTTTCCCCTAGCCACCCTGCTCCTTATTATCTTGTATCTACCCCAGTGTTCAGTACAGTGTTTGGCACATCATAAGTGATAAACAAATATCACAATTATTATTATTTGTGCCTCCAGAGCTGAATCTGAGTCTCTTTCTCTTCATAGGTTCTAAGTGTAGAAATATGTATGTGACAAGCCTTCCTCAGATGAATCTTGTCATTGGCTGAATTATAGTGTGTCTGGCAAATGTTATTGACACCATTTTTCTTTCTCCCTCTTGGTGCTGCAAAGTTTTCTATGCCTCTTCTAATAATAAGACTAATAGTAATAATCATTATTATTAGTAGTAGTAATCATTATTTTAGTATTTTTTATGCACTTACTGTGTGCCAAACACTATACTAAATACTGGCATAAATACAAGATTTTAATCGACTTGGACACAGTCCCTGTGCCACATGGGGCCCACAATTTAAGTAGGAAGAACAGATATTTAATCCCAATTTGTCAGATGAGGAAACCGAGGCAAAGAGAAGTTAAGTGACTTGCCCAAGGTCATTCAGCAGACAGGTGTCAGAGTCAGGATTAGAACTCAGGTCCTCCTCCCTAATTGTGTTGCACTCTATCTTTTTTCTGTTACTGTCCCCCAACTCACCACACTTAGGCAACATTGCCTAAAGATTTGCTTCCTATTTCTTTAAAGGTTTTCTTTGACCCTCCTTGCTTACCATTTCTTCTATATCAGTGCTCAAACTACAGCTGTTCAGGTATCATCACACTGTCCTTCATTTTTCTCCCATAAACAATCCAGAAATCTGAGCTGCAATAGGAATGCCTTGATGCTTATGAATTGAATATATTCTAGGATCTCTTTGTTTGTGATTCTGCCTCTCCATTAAGTGTTAAGGCTGAAACATAGGTGGAATATACACGCAAAGTATGCTACCACCGCAAAACATTTAATTCCCAGGAGCTTTGAAGGAGTGATTCCTTTCTAAATGCTTGGGGTGGTGGTATCCAGAAATGTAGTGATGGAGATGGATATTACAATGCCTCAGGATAGCCAGCTTTCACAGAGCAGAGGGAAAAAGGAAAAAAAAAGGCCAAAGAAAATTTCACAATAATAAAAATGATAACAATTCTAATATTTGTTAAGTACTTACTGTGCATAAAGCAATGTACTAAGCACTGGGGTTAATACAAGACAATCAGGTCAGAGTCCCTGTCCCTCAAGAGGCTTGCAGTCTAAGTAGGAGGGAAAATAGGTTATTTCAATGCCATTTTACTGATAAGGAAACTCGGGCACAGAGAAGTTGAGTGGCTTGCCCAAGGTCACAGAGCAGGCAAGCAATGTACTAAGCAATGGGGTTAATACAAGATCATCAAGTCAGACACATTCCCAATCCCTGAAGGAGGTTTGCAGTCTAAATAGTAGGGAAAACAAGTAATCTTATTCCCATTTTTCTGATGAAGCAATTTAGGCTCAGAGAAATTGAGTGGCTTGTCCAAGGTCACACAGCAGTCACACGGTAGGTCATCTACCAGATACCATTAGCCTAGGCTAAGCCAGAGAGAGTGTGCTTTACCTATTTTGTGAATGCACAGGAGGAAAGGACTTCTAGCATCTTGAAAAGCAGATGCAGTATAAGCCAATGAGAGAATGAGTCAACTCTTTGGGGAACAGAGCAAAGGGGCAACGGTCTTGAAGGGCTCCCCCCAAAATTCTAGCTATTTCCAACAAGTTGTTACCATGGTAATGCCAAGTTTGAAAGTGTAGAGCAGTGGGGAGAGGATGGGGGTTGGTGAAGGTCTTTTGGATTGAATATTATCAGGAAAGAGCAGAATCTCAAATTCCAACTTTTTAATGAATATATCCCTTAATCGCCTTGCTTTCAGAATGTGTTTCTAAGCTGCAGCCTCGGACTCTGATGATTAGTCATATCATCATTATTCTGGTCTAAAAGCCTTTAAGTAAATAATCAGGACTTGAAAAATTATAAGGATAATTCTTACATAACACAAACCTCATTATATGATTCCATCATCTTTTTTTCTTGTCCTCTGATTCTTTGTCTGAGTACTTAGGAGCATTATTTCATGTGTACCCTATTCCATGTTCAGTATTAATGGCATAATTAGCGGTAGAAAATATTTAGTTGTCCTGTTGTATTTATTTATGTTCAAAGGATCATGTAAAGTTCTGCTACATTAAAATTTAACTAGAAGGAAACAGGGTTTTATTCATTTTTCAGCATAATGGCCATTTCTGTTCAGCTTATATGAATGATAAAATATTGTTGCAACACATTTTTCCATTTGTTTCCTGAGCATTTATGTTAACTAGTAAAGAAAACATTGTACTGCTTTGTTAGTCGTCTATTTGAAAAAGTATCGTAGAAACATATTTTATTCTCAGCATCCTGTCAGGGCATATACATAGCCCTATTCATTATTTAGCAGTTAATTTGTTAATCGATTGACTGATTGGTGTGGGCATATTTTACTCTTGAATTCAAAAAAAAAAAGTTTGGAAAAATCTTGTCTGTAGGGTAAATTCAAGGAAATTGCATCAGAATATAAAATGTGCTTGTGTTTACAGATCTAGATTGAATCTGACACAGATTGGCACACAATGAAAAAGGTTTCCTTGCTCGGAGCATAAACATTTTGAATCTAGCCAGTCCCACACTTTGTCTCTCAAAGCAAACTATGTTTCCCTGTGGGGCGGGAAAGCAACCATAGGACCTTTTTTAAGTTCTATAAGCTCCTGGCTTTTGCAACTCACAATTCTCTCCTCAGAATAGGATAGATTTGGGGGATCTAGCCAGTCCCACACTTTGTCTCTCAAAGCAAACTATGTTTCCCTGTGGGGCGGGAAAGCAACCATAGGACCTTTTTTAAGTTCTATAAGCTCCTGGCTTTTGCAACTCACAATTCTCTCCTCAGAATAGGATAGATTTGGGGGATCTAGCCAGTCCCACACTTTGTCTCTCAAAGCAAACTATGTTTCCCTGTGGGGCGGGAAAGCAACCATAGGACCTTTTTTAAGTTCTATAAGCTCCTGGCTTTTGCAACTCACAATTCTCTCCTCAGAATAGGATAGATTTGGGGGATCCTTATTTTGTAAAGCCACTGCTCATCTTCCTTGACTCCTGTTAGACAGAATGGGTTCCAGGCTACAGAGGAACTGGTTTTGGAGGTGGGTGTGATTGGAAGGAAGGCCCACATCTCTAAAATCCTTGGGATGGTTGCCCCACAGGATTTTGAGTAAGTAAAAGTAGCTTAGAGGAACTGAGCCATGAAATTTCTTCTGCCCTTCCATCTTTCACATTCCAAAGCACTAGTATTCTTTACAAGAGGTCCATCATGAGTTACTACAGGAAAGGTTAGGACTGGAGAGGGAAAAGTTAGGGATATTAGATGGGACTTCCAGAGTTATAATGATGCTTTGTGAAGGAAGGAAACCATCACACAGTTCTTCCAAGCATCCTGTTTTCACCATCAGAGACCGAATCCTGGAAGGGAGGGATCATTCATCTGACTTAGTAGCAGCATTTCTTAAGTTCTTTCATTCACACATTGCCAGGAAACTGTTTGTTTGCCATTTTTACATCATATTGAATACAATAAGCCAGGAAATTGTTATTTGATTGAAGACTAAGACTGCATGCTCGATCAAAATACAGAGAATAACTCAGATAGAATAGGTAGGTAGGCTAGCCAACCCTCAAGCACCTATCCATTCCCCCAGAACATTGAAGGTAGGGTGGAGACTCCTGTTCTCTGGGTTATGGAAATAGCGATGTTAGTGTATTGGAAAAAAAAAGGATTAAAGGCATATTCAGGACAAATCATGAGCAATTTACAAATATTCATTCAATTGTAGTTATTGATTGCTTACCATATGCAGAGCACTGTACTGAGCACTTGCAGAGTACAATGCAACAATAAACAGACACGTTCCCTATTCCCCAGTGATCTGAGCACTGAAGCAACGGTCATTGATCGGTATATTCAAACAAATTGCAGTCTTCTAGGGGTTGCTCTGTTAACTTCCAAATCAAACACAAGTTCGGATGTGGTCCTCCAGCTCAAAGCCTACCTGTCTGCTTTCAGTTATCACTAAATCCTGACTGTAAATCTTTGCTCAAGCTGTCTCATAGGTGAAGAACAGCCCTTCTGCAACTTCAAAACTCCCTCTGACCCCAGAAATTTACTTCCTTCTTTTAAATCATGATTTAGGACTTCTTATTCCTCCAGGAAGCCTTGCCCAATAAATCCCCCTCCAATTTTCTATCAACTAAAAAAAAACAAACAAAAAAAATCACAGCCCACTCTACCCCTTCAACTCATTCTTATATATGTATATGGAAGTAAATCAATCCACCTATTCTTTATGTTGAATTTCTGTTCATATTTTTCCTCTATTTCCTTCTTGATGTCAAGAGCTTTGTCTTTTCTGGGAAAAATTTCCCCCAGGGATGTATTACGATGCTTTGGCAATATTGCATCTTGGGATACAAAATAAAGATATGTGACTGAAGGTGGGGTTGCCATATAGGAGGCTCTGCTTCTATCTAAGGGTTAAATGGCAAGTGAAATTGAAAACTGAGGTCCCACCCTTCAGGGAGAGAATAATAAAGCTCATTGGCTCTGGTGAGAATCTGGACTGAAAGGTGGTTATAGGCAGGGAATGTGTCTGTTAATTCTGTTGTACTCTCCCTGGTGCTTAGTACAGTGCTCTGCACATAGTAAGCAATCAATAAATAAACCTTAGTGAATGATTGATGGTGATGGAGGGATTTTTTATTTCCCAAGGAGCATGACAGTAATGAAGAGAAGAACAGTGTGTGTACGGATCCTGTCTACCAATTCTATTGTATTGCACATTTTACACATAGAAAGCCTTCAATAAATTGATTTTCCATTCCATAACTTGCAAGATTTAGAATAAAATCACTGATAACTCAGCCAAACTGTTTTCTTCTCCATTTTAGCCTTTTCTATAACACACATTTTTAATATTGTCATCTTTTGCTTATTAAGGGGTTTTTAACTTAGGGGAACAAAGTTTTCATGCTTAAAGCTATCCCGTCAAAAATACTGAAGTTAAAACTGGACTCCAAATGAAGGAAAGGCAACCTGCCTGCTGATTGGTGTTTGGATGTTTCAGAGAGATAAGGAACCCATCAGGGAGATTGGACACCAAAACAGTGATGTAAAAAACTCAGAGTAAAGGTCACTTTTAATGAGATGATTGAGGCCAAAGAAAATGGCTGAAAAAATTTTCCCCAGAGCCCTGAACATGGAGAAGTCTGCTTGTCCAAATGTGTTCCTCATGTATTAGAATTTCTCCAGAGTTGTCATAATGTACCACCTGGGTTACCCCTCTCAGGATCACATCTGAAGAGATTCTAATAGTCAACCAGTCTTGGCTATGGGAGGGAGAGTCAAACAGAGGCAGACCTATTTTATTCCTAGCTTAGGCAGTAACTAGCAAGTGGAAGGCAATCTGTTACAAGTCAAAATTCACTTTGCTGAGCAGGAGCAGCATGGGAGAGAATTGAGGATGGAGACTCAAGTTTACTGCACGGAAGGAGGCAATGCTAAACCACTTCTGTATTTTTAACAAGAGAACTCTAGGGATACACTAACAGAATGACTGCAGACGGAGGTGGGGCATTCTAGGAGAGATGTTGTCCATGGTGTCGCTCTGGATTGGAGATGACTCGACATCACAAGACAAGAAATGACCACCTGGGTTGGGTGAACGAGTGACACTATCAGTATGAGAGTTAGAAGATAATAATAACATTAAAAATAATGGTATTTGTTAAATGATTACTATGTGCCAAGCACTGTTCTATTAGCTGGGATAGATACAAGGTTATCAGATTGTCCCACATAGGGCTCACAGTCTTAATCCCCATTTTACAGTTGAGGTAACTGAGGCACAGAAAAGTTAAGTGATTTGCACAAAGTCACATAGCTGACAAGTGGCAGCGTTGGGATTAGAACCCACAACCTCTGTCTCCCCAGCCCATCTTCTTTCTACTAAGCCGCTTCTTCTCTAGTGCTGCTTCTCATGTGTTTGGGAAGAACATCCCAAACACATGTCCTCTCCCCATCCCCACCAACACACATGCACATATGTGTGATTCATGTCCATACAAAAACACTGATTATTGGATTCCAGTTAAACCAGTTTAATAATAATTACATCTTTAATTTCATTTGAATGTATTTCAGAGTTTACACTGGGTACCAAGATCTCCTTTTCTCTTTACTATAGGATTCTAAATTGTACAAAATTTGTCTATTGGAGAAACAGCAAGGCCTAGAAGAGTGTGGTCCTGGGAGTCAAAAGACTTCTAATCCAGACTCTGCCACATGTCTGCTTCATGACTTTAGGAAGGTCACTTAACTTCTCTGTGCCTCAGTTCCTGCATGAGAAAAATGGGGATTCACTGCCTGTTTTCCCTCCTCCTTAGACTTTAAGCCCCATTCACCTAATCATCTTCTATCTACCCAGTGCTTGGCACATAATAAGCTCTTACCAAATACCACATTTATACTAATTTGGACTGAAAGTCTGAGACAGCAATAATGTCAGGTAGAATGGAATTACATACCATTTGTCTTTGAGGGAAGTGCAGGGATCATGGATTCAACTTACTTATTGCTTCTGCACAACCCTGGCTTATGAGTTGAACTGTTGGGTGACTTAGGTAATCAGCAGTTACTTTAGGTCTCAGTTTCCCCAGCTGAAAAATGGACATCATCTTTTCTATCTTCCTAGCGGTCAAAGCAGACTGAGGCAGAGCTGTGCTACTGAAAGCACTTTAAATGAGAGACATGGTGACAGCACACCATTAAATATGCCCACTTCAGGTTTGCTCTGTGGTAATAAAAAGACTGTTGGGATAAATGTTTCTTTCCTAGAGGGTGTTTATTCCCCTGTAATTGTGGTTTGTGGCAGAATCTTAAATCACCATTTTTCATAGCTTCCATTCACTAGATGGAATTGGTTCTATTGATTGCAGGTAATTATGACTGTATTTGTTGTGTTGCATCATTACAGAATGTGAGCTGCATGAAATGGCTTGACCCCCAAATCCCTAGAGGAAATGGTGCATTTAAAAATATATATTTACAGTGGGAGCTGGAGTAAATTAATATGTCCCAGAGTATCTCAGGGCAAAATACTGGCAGAATTTAGATCTAATATCAAAAGGGGTGAATCAGTTTGTAGTTTGCTTAAAAAAAAAGGTTCTCCATCATTTATCCCCTGAGTGATTCACTCAGTGTCAATCTGTATTTAAATATATATATACACATATGTATATATGTATATACATATATTACTATACACTATATATGAACACATATCTACATACATATTCATTTTACATAGTCATTATATGTTATATACAAATATATATCATTTACACTACATGAATAGCCATCTATGTATTCAATAGTGTCATTTTTCATACAAAGAACTGCAGATTTAATGTACTTGTGCAATACTGATTATAGGTCTGATGTATATGTGCAGTTTCACAGAACTTGATACACATAACTATGTTCATGTGCTTAAAATCTACACAAAGTTCATTTTAATGACCAGCACATTAATGGAACCTATGCTAGTAAGTAATGTCATTACTGAGTCAAACCAAAGTTCCATTCTCTCTGGTATTCTGTTTCCAAAATAAGAACAGGCTACTTGGAGGATTATATATATATATAAACATGTTTTAAAGGGTGCTAAGACATTTGCAAAATAATCACTCAAGTCAGTCAGATTCACTGAGTGCTTACTGTATGAGAGTACTGTTTGAAGGACTTGGGAGTGTATAATAGGATTAATAGATATGATTCTGCCCTCATGGAATTTACAGTTTAGAGGGGAAGAGATATAACAGAATGCACTCAGGTAGAGGGGAGTAATTGATTATCATGAAATGTGCCTAAGTGCTACATGGGATGAAGAGGATTTGCCCAAGTAGTAAGGTGGCACAGAGGGGCTGAAGTGTTAGATGGGGGAGAAATAGATTGGGATAATGAAAGATTAATCAGGGAAAGTTTCCCTTACATTTTCACCCAAATCTCTCCCACTAGAAGATCATTCTAGTCTTCCAATAATAGACTTTGAGAACATCTGGTATCCTGCACCCAAATAATTGTGAAAATAATTTTAAAAGCTGATGGCCTCTCCTTAAAAGTAAATTTCAAAATAGTACTTTAATAATAATGGAATCATTAATTAATTAATTAATTTGTATTTACTGAACACTTACTGTGTGCAAAACACTGTATTAAGTGTTTGGGAGAGTACGATACAACAACAAATGACACATTCCCTGCCAACAATGAGCTCACAGTCCAGAATCCAAAGCTTTATAAAATTTTTCAAAGGACTCACCCATTGAGTTGCCTTGTAGTGATAATGAATCTCCTCCAAAGTCTTTCCCTGATTAAGTCATCTTTCCCCTTACCCCTTCTTCCTTCTTTGTCATCTGAGTACTTGTGTCTGTACCTTTTGGGCACTTGGTATTCACCCCACCCTCAGGCCTTCAACACCTATGTGCATATTCATAATTTATTTATTTATATTAATGCCTGTCTCCCTCTCTTGACAAAGCTTACTGTGTACAGGGAAAGTGTCTACCAACTCTGTTGTATTGAACTCTCCCCTTTGCTTAGTATAGTGCTCTGTACACAGTAAACACTTAATAAATACTACTGAATAATGAATGATTGAATGTCCATTCCAGACCATTGCTGGAGGAGAGCACAGGTGAAGGAGGGAGAGTAGCACAGACAACACCTGGGATTATGTTTCTTTGGCATTCAAGGCCTAAACTTCCCTCACCCCACTATGGGACCCAAGCCCTCACCCATGCCAGGGCTACATCCCAGCTCTGCCACTTGTCAGCCGTGTGACTGTGGGCAAGTCACTTAACTTCTCTGTGCCTCAGTTACCTCATCTGTAAAATGGGGATTAAGACTGTGAGCCCCACGTGGGACAACCTGATTCCCTTGTGTCTACCCCAGCGCTTAGAACAGTGCTCTGCACATAGTAAGCGCTTAACAAATACCAACATTATTACATGGGGAAGGAGGAGGAAGAAGAGGAGGAGCAGTAAGAGAAGGACAAGAAGGTGGAGAGAGGATCCTTTCTCCACCTTCAAATGAAATTATTTCCTTGCATTTTAAAATGGGGTTAGAGGTTCCAGAGAGAGAGGGGTCAGAGGCACCAGATGTTGCTCTGAGCACTTTGGACAAGGAGCAATTGATTGCTGAAATACTATCTTTGATGTTTAATTTTTAGTTGTCCGTGTGCTTATCTTTGCCAAGAGATTACAAACTACATGAGTACAGTGACTATCTACTACTGAAGTCTTTGTATGTTCTCTAGTCCCCAGTAAAGCAGAAGAACATTAGGCAAATTCAACAGAAACAAATGAAAATGAAGAGGTGACAAGTTCTAGTACTCCAATCGAACAATAATAATGATGATAATAGTGACAACAATGATAATAATAATAATAATTGTTAAGCAGCCAAAGTACAGGCTTGGGAGTCAGAGTTCTTGGGTTCGAATCCCACCTCTGCCACTTGTCAACTGTGTGACTGTGGGCAAGTCACTTAATTTCTCTGTGCCTCAGATACCTCATCTGTAAAATGGGGCTTAATAATAATAATAATAATGTTGGTATTTGTTAAGCACTTACTATGTGCCGAGCACTGTTCTAAGCGCTGGGGTAGACACAGGGGAATCAGGTTGTCCCACATGGGGCTCACAGTCTTAATCCCCATTTTACAGATGAGGTAACTGAGGCACCGAGAAGTTAAGTGACTTGCCCAAAGTCACACAGCTGACAAGTGGCCGAGCTGGGATTTGAACCCATGACCTCTGACTCCAAAGCCAGCACTCTTTCCACTGAGCCACGCTGCTTAAGACTGTGAGCCTCACGTGGGACAACCTGATTACCCTGTATCTATCCCAGCGCTTAGAACAGTACTCTGCACATAGTAAACACTTAACAAATACCAACATTATTATTATTATTATTATTAAGCCTAGCAATGTAATAGGGCTGGGGTAGATTCAAGTAAATCAAGTAGGATACAGTCTGTGTCCCACATGGGGTTCGAAGTACAAGGGAGAACAGATATGGGATCCCCATTTTACAGATGGGGCAAATGTCACAGAGATGTGAAGTGATTTGTCCCAGATAACCCAGCAGGAAAATGGCAGATCCAGGATTTAATGCACTGGTTGGATCAAGATATCTAGGCAGAGCTCCCTAAAGTTAGTTAGCATTTAACTCTGGTCCATTTCCATATTCATTTGGTATAATTAACCTTGGAAAAAGGCAATTAGCCACTGTGAATTATTCTTCCTCAATTAAACATTCAACCAAAACAGAAACAGAGATGACCTCAAATGCTTTAATTTAAAATCTGCATACAAAAGCCAATAGGAATATGGAAATACTTTTCTAGAAAAGGGAAATTATTTGGATTCAATGCAATAAAAAAGGAAACAGTGTAACTTTTCAATTTGCCAACATAGCAATATATTTAGTTCTATGCCTTAGTTGACAAATCAATTGCAAGGATAATGAAACTTTAGAGTTTACTTTTTCATAATTTGTTACATCAGTATGTATTGCCTTGAAATATGAATGACAAAATAAGGTTAACCATTAGCCCACCCCAAACAAATTTAAATACTTTAGAGTCCAACATGAAGGAGCAAAACATAACCTGAAAATTTCAGTGTGTTTGCAAGGGAGGATAAGAGCTAATTTCTGTGAAGAAACAAAAATTAGAAGAGCTCACTTCTCATGGGAGGGATTGAGTTTCACAGAAGCATCTTAAATAATGAATTTGAATGATATCTTTCTTGGCTCTTGAATCTCTTTTTCCCTTCCTGGGTAAAACAATTCACTTTATTCAGATGAACCACATACCAAATAAAAGGTGTGGTGAATCTTCTTAAAGAAAAGTCCTATCAGGTTTGATGCTTCTAAATATACTTGTTTCTAAAAGAGATTATACTTCTAGAGACATGTATACTGAACTGCTTTCATATGTATAAATTGTTTTGTCTAGGAGAGAAAAAGCATCCCACCCCCTTAGTAATTGCCACATCTAACTGGGACTTAACAAAACGTTTCTGCTCTCTGTTCCCTTCTTGAAGGGTGTCATTTTGTTTTGAATCTGGCCCTTCAGCATAATACCTCAGGAATGAACCCTGGATACCTTGTAAGATTTGAATAAAGTAAGGAAGGGAGTTGAAAATCCTCTCCAAGGTCATCAAATATAGACTCTTTTCCATTTTTTTTTTTTGAAGCTTCCTTCTGTCCTCCCAATAAGGAAAAAAGGAGAAATAGTGAGAAGAGCAAAAGAAAAAAGGCTACTACATAAAACCTAAAGGCAGGAGTCAGATTGTGAGCTGAAGAGCCCTCAGATGGGACATGGCAGGCCTTCTGTTGAAGGGGCAGTGGCGGGGAGGAAGAAACAGAGGTAGTTTCTCTTGGATCGAATCTGCGAGGTCCCAGGCCCCTCTGCAGAGCATCCTCATGCTGAAGAGCAAGGTAAAGATGGAGAGGACTGTGGGCAGCAGGAAGGTGAAGTGGTCCTTCTGGTGAGGTTGATATAGCCTCCGGGCTGCAGCAAGGAGGGGAATGGAAGGGACCATTCTTCCCTACCCACTCAGAAAGGCATCGGACCTTCACTCATATCCTTCTAATTCTGGAAAGAACCACCATCTTTATTCATATGAATGTCTGTCTCCCCACTTTGACTCTAAGCTCGTTATGGGCAGGGAGCATGCCCACTAATTTTGTTGTATTGTAATCTCCCAAGTACTTAGTACAGTGCTCTGCACATAGTAAGCAGTAAATACAATTGATTGATCTGACTTCTCTGTCTTAACTAAGAACCACATCATTTTGTAATTGTCCTGTGCATTAGAAGATAATTATAATGACTGTGAGTCCGTTGTTGGGTAGGCATTGTCTCTATCTGTTGCTAAACTGTACTTTCCAAATGCTTAGTACAGAGCTCTGCACACAGTAAGTGCTCAATAAATATGACTGAATGAATGAACTATGGTATTTGCTATTTGTGGTATTTAAGTGCTTACTGTGTGCCAGGCACCCTACTAAGCGCTGGGTTGGATACAAGCAAATTGGTTGGATACAGTCCCTGTCCCACATGGGGCTCACAGTCTCAATCCCCATTTTAGTGATGAGGGAACTGAGGCATAGAGAAGTGAAGTGACTTGCCCATGGTCACACCCAAGACAGGTGTGAAGGGGCACTGAATGGTGAGGCTCCTGCCCCCTCGTGCCCTTTTGCCCCTCACCCCCCCACACACACACACTCTGCCACCCCACATTCGCTTTCCCACCAGAGGGTCCCAGGGGAGCAGAGCCGCCCTGTGCCGCCTTCTTCCTATTTGACCCCGGGCAGGCCAATGGATCAGGAACCCCTCCATCCCTCCAGTCCCCCTCCGGGCCTCCCCAGGTAGAAAGGACAGGCACCCTGGTCCGGCCCCAGAGGAAACCCGCCTCCTGTGAGAAGTGCCTGTGGAATAACCCTTTTGGCATTTAAGCACCTACGACGCGCCAAGCACTGTACTAAACACAGGGGGCAAAGACAGTAGTCTGGTCAGGCCCAGTCCATGTCCCACCCCAGGCTTCAAGACTAAGAGAGAGAGGGCACATAGGTTTTTAAAACCCACTTTACAGATGAGGAAACTGAGGAACAGAAGCTAAATGACTTTCCCGGAGTTCCACAGGCGGCAAATAGCAGAGCTGGGGGTTAAGACCCAGGTCCCCTGACTCCCATTCATTCATTCAATCATATTTATTGAGCACTTACTATGTGCCAAGCACTGTACTAGAGGCTTGGAAAGTACAGTCCTGGGCTCCGGCCCCTAGCCCTGGCTGCTCCTTCTAAAATATCCCGATATCTGCCTCCTCCTGAGCTCTTGGGGGCCCGGTAGGCTCTCCACTATCTAGGCCCCTTCAAAGCGATTTAGACAACCACTGGTATTTACTGAACACTTTTTCTCTATGGTATTAAGGGCTTATTATGTGCCAGTCATTGTACTAAGCACTGGAATAGATACACAGTAATCAGGTTGGACACAGCCCATGTCTCACACAAGGCTCCAGCTTAATCCCTATTTTACAGATGAGGTAACTGAGGTAGAGAAAAGTGACTTGCCCAAGGTCACACAGCAGACAAGTGGCAGAGTCAGGAGTAGAATCTAGGTTCAGTGCAGAGCACTGTACTAAGTGCTAGGGGGAATAGACTGTGAGCTGGTTGTGGGCAGGGATTGTCTCTATTTATGGCGGTATTGTATTTTCCCAAGAAAGTGCATACGATAAGCGCTCAATAAATATGATTAAATGAGTATATCCAATTTGGTAGGGATTCAGACTGAAGGAATGGGGGGGGGGGTCTTCTCTCACCTATTCCCCTGGCACCCCCCTGCCCAGGGTCTGGCTCCCACCCCTCTGCAGCCACCTGAAGAGCTGGGTAGAAACAAATTAATCAGGTTGGACACAGTCCCTGTTCCACATAGATTTCACAGGCTAAGTAGGAGGGAGATTAATTTCAAATTTCAAATCCTAAGGTTGTATAAGAGGGAGCAAGCTGATTTGCGTGCCTTAAAGCCAATGGATAGAAATTTTTGATGTGGAGCTTCCTGGGCACCACTGGAGATTTTTGAAGAATGGGGAGACACGCTCAGACTTGCATCTCCTTTCATCTCCCCACAACTTCAAAGCCTTCCTGAAATCACACCTCTTCGCTGAGAGCTTGAGAGACTAAGACTGAGCCCCAGACTAGGCCCCGCTTTTCCTCTGCTCCCCCTCCCCATTGCCCCATCCCACTCCCTTAGCTCTACCCCCTTTCCCCCCTACAGCCCTTGTGTATATATGTACATATTTATAATTGTATTTATATTAATGCTGTGTATATATCTATAATTCTATGCATTTACATTGATGCTATTGATGCCTGTTTACTTGTTTTGATGCCTGTCTCTCGCCTTCTAGACTGTGAGCCCTTCCTGGGCAGGGTTCATCTCTATTTGTTCCTGAATTGTACTTTCCAAGCACTTAGTACAGTGCTCTGCACACAGTAAGCTCTCAATAAATACGATTGAATGAATGTGGTGGAGCTGGGATTAGAACCCATGATCTTCTGACTTCCAGCTCCACGCCCTATTCACTATACCATGTTGCTTCTAAAAGATGATGGTGCTACAGCAGAAGCAGGTCAGCACACTGATATTCTATTGGATTACTTATGGGGGAGTTGGGATAGAATATTGTCTATAGATCTGGAAGAGTGCAACAATAGAACCTACTGAAGAGCAAAATGATCATGCTAGTAACCAAAGCCCTCCATCAACTCAACGCCATGAGAATGACACCACGTCTTTTGATCACCCATTCATTCTTCTGCAGTGCTTAGTACAATATGTTGCACAGGCTAAGTGCTTAATCATAGGTAGGAGAAAGCAACGGAGACCAAAGTATGTTCAAAAGTTGTAAGACTGGGGAATGGTATGAACGTCCAAGTGCTTAGGTGACAGGGAAGTGCTGCAGTTGTAGTGGAAGGAGAAATATGAGGAGCAGATGAGAGGAAAATCATGAAAGGCCTCCAGGAGGAGGTATGATTTCAGAAAAGCTTTGAAGTTGGAGGGAGTTGAAGGGAGATGCAAGTCTGAGCATGTCTCCCCATTCTTCAAAAACCTCCAATAGTGCCCATGAAGCTCCACATCAGAAATTTCTTTCCAATGGTTTTAAGGCACTCAATCAGCTTGCTCCCTCCTATGCAACCTTAGGATTTGAAATTTGAAATTGATCTCCCTCCTACTTGGGCTGTGAAATCTATGTGGAACATGGACTGTGTCCAACCTGATTAATTTGTATATATCCAGAGCTTAGAATAGTACTTGAAGCATAGTAAGCACCTAACGAGTACCATAATTAAATACGCAATTAATAATAGCATTGATTGGAGGGGGTTGTAAGAACTAGAGAATATGTGAGTAAGAGGTTTAAGGTGAGAGAGATGAGAGCCAAGCAGAGTAAGTTGGTATTAGAGTAGCAAAGTGTGAGGGCTGGGTGGTAGTGGGAGAGAAACACAGATAAGTAATGGGGAGGAAGCTGAAGGACTGTCTTAAAGCCAATGGTCAAAACTTTCTGCTTAATGTGGAGAGGAATATACAACACTGGGCGTTTGTGAAGAATAAGGTGGCACGTGTGGAATGATGTTCTTGTCTTGTTTTATGCTGTCGAGTCGTCTCCCAACCAAAGTGACTCCAGGGGCACATCTCTCCCAGAACACCCCACATCCACCAGCAATTGTTCTGGTAGTGTAGCCACAGAGTTTTCTTGGTAAAAATACAGAAGTGGTTTACCATTGCCTTCTTGCATGCAGTAAACTTGAGTCTCTGCCTCTGATTTCCCATGCCACTACTGCCCAGTGCACTTGAGTTTTGACTTGTAGGAGATTGTCTTCCATTTGATAGCCACTGCCCATGCTAGGAATTCATTCATTCAGTCGTATTAATTGAGCGCTTACTGTATGCAGAGCACTGAACTAAATGCTTGGAAAATACAATTCGGCAACAAATAGAGACAATCCCTACCCACAACAGGCTCTGTCTAGAAATGGAATGGGTATGCCTCTGCTTGACTCTCCCTCCCATAGTAGAGACTGGTAGAGTACTGGAAACTCTCCAGGTGTGATCCTGAAAAGGGGAATCATGTTCTAAAACAGCACAAAACTAGTAGGGACAGAAGGAGGGAGGGCGGGATGGAGGTGAATTGGGAAAACTGTGAAATAAATGATTTTAAAAAGCCCAGCATCCTATCCACGTGATGCGGGGTTAGAATCTGAGAGGAAGGAGGGTTAGCAACTAGGTTGGCAGATGTAAATGCATACGCACACTGATAGTGAAATTTCTACAGTATCTAATAGTCCCAACTTCACCCTAGCTACATAAAGATTGTTCCCCGTTGGGCTGACACATTGGACTGATTGTGGCATATAAACCTCACTAATCCTCACAAAAGGCGTGAAACTGGGTTGAGCTATCTGATTAGTCAATCAGTCAATTAGAATATAGACTGCTGCAGGCTAGGCCCCAGGCCTCAGGACTCCTGGACAGTGTGTAAAGCTATTAGCATGTCATGTTCAGAAGCCTCAAATGGCCTTTATCTAAGGTGATGATGAGGGAGGTAAGAGGTACATTCATCTATATAAACCTACAGGGAATATACTGTCAGGGTTCAATAGTTACTGAAAAATAATAATAATAATTGTGATATTTGTTTGTTTATTATGCGCCAGGCACTGTATGAAGCCCTGGGATAGAAACAAGTTAATTGGGTTGGACACAGTGCCTGTCCTAAGTGGAGCTCACAGTCTCAATCCCCATTTTCCAGAAGAAGAAACTGAGGCACAGAGAAATGAAATGACTTGCGCAAGGACACACAACAGACAAGAGGTGGAGAAAGGATTAGAACCCAGGTCCTTGGGACTCCCACGTCCATGCTCTATCCTCTAGGCTACACTGAGGAGACCTTCTCCTCCTAATTCCTGATTGAGTGGGGCTTCAGATGTTCTATTCAAATGTGTACATCTCTTCAGCTGTGCCACAGTACTGGGTGGTTGCTCCAGAGCAAGGTCAGCACTATTTCCTACAGGGGCTAGACAAAGGGGACCATATTAATGCACTAGAAATAGGGAAGATTTAATTTTTCCATATTTGGGAGAGAGGATCATGGTAAAAAAATCCTTTAAAACACAAAAGAATCTTCCAAAGATGGTATGTCAAGATGGTTGTAATGACAGAGGAAGGTATATCACGTTCAAAATGATTTGAGGGAATTATAGTGGCCTCTCATTTGGAGAGCGATAACAGGGAGAGGGCTGGGAAAATAGCGTGTGAGGCAGGAGGGGGGTTGTTTTCAAATGCTATGGATAGGTCTTTGTTATGAGTTGAAATAAGAACATGAGCCATGAGCAATGTTGAATTGTTTTAAACTAGTGCTCAGTTAAGTACATTATTCTTGAGGGAAACAAAATGAGGGTGCTCATCTTTTACATTAAAGTGTGGAACTGTGGATGTACTTTCTATCATCCCTAACTTTTTCCTCTAATAATCTATTTTGGGACTTCATCTTGACACTCTGCCTTGATTTCACAGGATCATTTATTCAAGCAAGATCATTCCTACCCCAGAAGACTCACAAATCTGTGGGCACCAAAGAATCTTTCAGAATGGTTTCTCAAGCTCCTACTCCTCTTCCTATGAAGATAGCTGGATTTCTGACCTCCCAAAACTACTTGGGGCATTGGAACCATATCTTGGAAACTGGCATAATCATTTATGAAAAGGGTCCTGGTGACTGGCTCCATCTCCTTTCCTGAAACTCGTGCTGACGTCAGGAAAAGCTGGCATTGAAGAGGTTTGTACATAATTCTGGCTGTGCTATGAGCAGAACAAGAGAAAATGGGTTTAAACTGCAGTAAAAAGGGATTCAGGTGAAATATAAATGAAACTTCCTGAGCAATTGTGAAAGAGGTTGAGGAGATCCCTTTTGTCTGGGAAGGTTTGGTTGAGTCTCAAGGTAGGAGCATCAACTTGCTTATAGGCATGGATGTGAGACTTTCCACTAGGAGGACTTTTGCAATCCTCCTCTCCTTGCCTAACTTGTGATCATATACATTGTTTCCTACCTATTAAAAGCAAAACCTATTTCAACCTGTAATTTTTCAAGAAATAGTGGGAACATATTTGAACTGAATGCTCATTTGCCACTTGAAAGGCGGCACAATAATAAGCTGTGTAAATGTTTTATGTGTTTCCACACCTGTTGCTTATGCAGAATTTGTTGGAAGATGACTCCCTTGGATAGCATCACATAGATCCTTCTCATAATCTGTTTCCCTCCTCGCAGATTATTTTGCCTAATAAGCAGTGAGACTTAGTGGAAAAAGCATGGGTCTGGGAGCCAAAGGACCTGGGTTCTAATCCTGACTCCGCCGCTTGCCTGCGATGTGACCTTTGGCAATCCACTTAACTTTTCTTTGCCTCAGTTTCTTCATCTGTAAAGAAAATATCTCCTCTCCCTTCTACTTAGACTCTGAGTCCCATGTGGGCCAGGGACTGTGACCAACCTGATTGATTATCTTGTACCTACTCAATATTTGGCATACAGTAAAAGTCTAACAAATCCCACAGTTACTATTTTTAGAATAATAGAACCCTAATTGCAAATGTGCTTTGGGTCAAGACCTTCCTTCTCTCTCTTCCTCTCCCTTTTCCCTCTCAGTTTTTCCTCTTCCTAAAATGGGAGGAAAAGAGGTAGGGGTTTGTTGAAGCCAATTCTGGAAGATACATTTCCACATTTGAAAGATAGATGTGTCCATTACAAAAGAAAAATGAATTTGAGTGAACTGCTGCCTGGCAACTTACTTATGGAATAGTCACTCTCCCCCAAACTAAAATTCTGAGTTTATAGTGGTGTCCCTGAAAGGGTATTATCATTCCTAGACTCTTGGAAATGAGATGGAGTAAGTGGACAAAGAGAGTGGAGAGGGAATGCAGTTCTTTGTGACGTGGATTTGAAAATTTTTGTTAATGGAGTTTCACAGTAACATTTGCCCAGATGTGACTTACTTTGGTAGAAATAGATGTCTGGGAGGCATAGTGCTGTAGCTGGTTTGATAACTACACCCATTTGTTTTTCATAAGAAGCCCTCCCTCAGACCTGGTAAATAGAAAACAAAACAAAGGTGGTGACTTTGAGGCATTTTTTGCAACTCTGTGCCCAATTGCCTGGTGGATTATTTATTTGACTCAATTCATTTGGACAAAGATCCTTGTGTAACTCCTATCCCATCAAGATCAAAAGCATTTATTATGGGATCACCTATTCACAGACAGTGTTCATGACACAAAGTTAGCAAAGTTTACCCAATTCTTGCCTTCATGGAGCTGGAGATATAAAACTGACAGAAGTCCAAGCATAATTTAAAAGGATAGGTGGACCTAAAGAATCAGCCTGCAACCACTGAGAAAGTTCACAGCTCAAAATGGCCATTAATGAGATGGTTATGTTATGAACATTGTGAACCAAATCATCTGGAAATCAAGTCACTGTCTTCCACGCTTATAGCAACTCCCCAGACTACACCTCTGTGGGCATCAGTTTGGTACTCTTGGGGGAAGCACTCAAATAATCATGACCAGCAACAAGAATGTCTTAAGCACTGCAGTGCACTGCATTTGGGTAACCTGGTTTCCTCAGACAGAAGTATGGTTCACAGACTATTCACAGAGAAGCCTGAAGACATCTCCCATTAAGATACAAAAAGCACCCTCGAAATAGAGAGTTTTAAGAAACCCACAACCTCTCAACAAAAGCATCAAAAAAAATTTAGGAGGAAAGGAGGCCCATGTGGGTATTTCATATGCATCCCTCTGTCTCTCTGTCTCTTTCTCTCTATATACAGAGAATATGGATATTCTCACTCTCCCTCTTCCATCTCCCTCCAAGGGCTGAAGGACCCCAGGGATGCTTAGAGGCACAACTCACCTCACTGTCCACTGCTCCAAGCTTCCATCTTCCGAAGGCTCAAGGGCTCCGGAGACGCTGGGTTGGGACACCAGAGGCAATTGAAATTCCCAGCAGAGGCTCTAAAAACGACAATTGCTGAAAGGTTAGAGCAAAATCTATTAGAAAAGAAAAGTTGAGGGAAATCAGGTGAGCTCATAGAAGAAAATAAGGAAAGATCGGTTCCCTTTTGGGATTAGGTCTAATTAAGGTGAGCAAGCAGCTGTGCCTGTTTGGAATAACAATTGTGCTAGCATGTCACTTTTTTCTGCTTAGTTGAAATTTATATAGTTTGGGAATGGTGGATATAAGAAAATTAGAGCTCATTTAGAATCTGTTGAAAGGACACTGTGCCTTCATTATTAGTTTTGCATCTGAATTTTCCTGGGGCAGTCGTCTCTCTGTTATAGGTAATGGATTTTTCCCCAGATGTAATTGGATGAGTTTAATTTTTTCTTTCATTACCTGTCTAGGAGGCCTCTGCCCCTATTTCCCTTTGTGTTTTATTAGGACTGTAACCCCTATTTAAATAAAGGCTTTGATTGTGCTTATATATGTTCAATCAGCACTTTCTGATTGAATCGTTCTGGTCACACAATGCTCTCTCTTAGCATTTTTTACTAATTACATTTTTGCCCGGGTTGTGTACCGTGGAACCCGTGTTGGTGTTTGTTTTACACCTTTGACTGGGCCTCCAGCTTCATCTTCCCGCAGACAAGGCAGCTAATGTGAATCACAGATGTTTTTGTCTTCCTCCCCGCTGGCTCTGAGCCCTACAGCAAGGAAACAGGGCACCGAGGGGTGCCTGACCCTGATATAGCCAGTTAAACACAGCCTCAACATCACGGTCAGAAGCAAAGCTAACAATGCGGTCCATTTGTGGATCTACTTGGCTATTATTCGTTCATTGTTCTCTCTGGCCTCCTACATGAGGAATGAGGTCATTCTTTCCAATTGAAGATCTTCATTTTCAAATGAATGATATTAAATTGTTCCAAAGCACTCTGCGTTTTCAAGAATTCTCCTAGGAAACCCTCAGGCTAAATGGCATAGGATACTTATAGAAAAATCAAATAAATCAATAAACAAATGAGCCAGGAATAAAAGACTATCAACTCCCACAATAAAACAGTCACATATCATGGCAAAGTCATGCTCATACCAGCCAGGTTTAACGTCCTCGGTGGCATCATCCAGGCTTCTAGATCACCTAGCATTCAAAGATCTGAATGGTTCTTTCCATTTAACCATCTATCTGATTTTCCTAGACCAGGTTATCTGGAGTGATGTGGTTTTCAGGTCGAGACTGGTGGCTTAGAAGCCCAAAGCATGCACTATGAACAGGCCTTTCCTTTCAATTCCCTCCAAGAAGAGAAGGTCTGATTTGGATTCTTAGCTCCTTTGGGATTTTCAGTTTTCTAGAAGACATTATTCATGATGAGGCTGGATAAATGTCAATTCTGCATGGATCCTTTTTGAAGCAGGACCATGACCCAATTCCAGACAGGAAGACTATCTTAAAATGGGCTATCCCATTGGGAACAACTTAGACAGAGGATCTGAGTTCTAATCCTGGCTCCACCACCTGCCTCCTGTGTGACCTTGGGAAAATTACTTCTCTTCTCTGGGCCTCAGTTTCCTCAACTGCAAAATGGGGCTTTGATGCCTGTTCTCCCTCCTACTTAGACTGTGAGCCCGGTGAGGGACAGAAACTGCATCCAACGTAATGAACTTATATCTGCCTCAACACCTGGAGCAGTTTTTGACACATAAGTAAGAGTTTATCAGATACCATAAATTAAAAACAAAACAAAAAAAATCCCAAAGTTATTGTGGTGTTTCCTGCCCTGGAGATTTTGACAGAAAGAAGAGATAGCCTGGAGGGAAGAGGGTAAACCAAATGACTTCCCAACCACATCTTGAATTCCATGATCGATGGCTTGGCCCCTGAAGTCTATGAATAGCACAGCAAGTTGTGGTCCAAGAACAATTATTTAGCTTACAACTTACTTTATTTTTTTAAATCTTGCTGAAAGGAACATCGATCCAATAGTGCCTGACCTGGAATTCTTCTTTAATGGAAACATAACTTCTGTCCTGGAGGGAAGGTCACTGTCATATTCCCAAAGAACAGATGTAGCCACATTCCCACAGAGAGGTGTGCAGGGCAAGGTTTTTATTGTGAGCCGAATATCTCCCTTTCCATCAGCTGCAACAGCTCAGGCAGATCTAGTTGGTATTTCAGCTCTGATACGTTTTCATCCATCATATTATTACAAAACGACTTAGCAGTAGGTGGTTATGGGAGATCACTACTAGAACAAGCTTTATACATTACCATCCTATTGCATACAAACAGCTTATGTCCTACCATACATATTTATATATTTTATATATTTATATATATTTTTTGTTTTTTTCTTTTTTCCTATCATGAATAACTTTAATTCTACTGATGTTTGACCTGAAATTGACAAGTTTCAGTGGAAAGTATTTATACACAAAGCAAATTTCTAAGAAAAATTAGTTACCCTTGCTACAGACTCCTATTGTGTGGTCACTCTTGCTATTTATATTGTGCATTTTCTTCGTGTGAACTAGCATGACCTCTGGATTCTTTCGAACACTGGTGTGCTGTGGTGTACTCCAGGGGGAAGAGCATGGGACTAGGAGTCAGAGGACCTGCATTCTAATTACAGTTCTGCCACTTGTCTGTGTGTGACCTTGGTCAAATCACTTAACTTTTCTGTATGTTAGTTTCCTCATCTGTAAAATTAGGATTAAAGCCTAGTCCTTCCTACTTCTACGGTGAGCTTCAAGTAGGACAGGGACTGTATTCAACCTGATTATCTTGTACCTACCCCAGTGGTTGGTAAGTGAGGTAGGCCATGAGAAGCAACGTGGCTCAGTGGAAAGAGAACGGGGTGGGGAGTCAGAGATCATGGGTTCAAATCACAGCTCTGCCACTTATCAGCTGTGTAACTTTGGGCAAGTCACTTAACTTCTCTGTGCCTCAGTTACTTCATCTGTAAATGGGCATTAAGACTGTGAGCCCCAAGTGGGACAACCTGATTACTTTGTATCCTACCCAGCACTTAGAACGGTGCTTTGCACATAATAAGCGCTTAACAAATGCCATTATTATTATTAAGTGTAACAGTTAAGGTATTAACAGATACCATAATTGTCATTAATTATTTGTCCACTGGTGTGACAAGTAATATGACTCCTCCTACACAGCTTCTCTGTATTTGGGGAGGAGGAGAGGGAAAGGAGAGGGGAGGATCAAGAAACAGAGTAGAGACAGAGAATCAGTAAATGCCTTTACTATGTCAAGTCAATGCTCCATCCAATATAGGAGTCTGTCTTTCACGATGGCAACAGAGGAACTTTGGAGGAACAGTTTAATGGGTGTCTTCTTCAACATTCACCCTGATGGTTTGGGCTGGGCGATCTAGCATTCCTTACTTTTCCATCTAATAGTCTATAGTGGACCAATCATCCATGAATTTAATTAAATCTTTCTAGAGCCTAAGTGCCCTAATCTTGTTCTCAAATTTTCCCAACAATTTCCAAACTTTCCCTCTACCAATGCATCATTGCTACTCTTGAATTAAAATGAAATCAATGCTAAAAATCAAACTTCAAATTAAACTGTGCCCATATCCCAGATGTTTCAATCAACTCTTTCACACAATCATCATATTTTAATTCTCATAGATGAAGATATCTATTCCCAAACTCTCAAGTGCCAAATTCTCTACTCTGGAGGCAGTAGAGGATCTGTCAATATTTGTAAGGATGATGATGATACCAAAAATAAATTAAACAATACTTTATTGACATTTTATGATTTAAAAGGTTGTTCTTGATTTTTTAAAACCCCTAAAAACCTAAAACATAAAATCATTATGGATGTTCAACAAGGTATCCATCTAAGGTTGTTCTGAGATGTAGTAAATGGTTTAATGGCTCGCAATTAAGGGGTAAAACGTGTCTCAATAGTACACAAAAAATGTTGTCGATTTCTCCAGAGATGCCCTGTGTGTCATTTACTTGGAGGCTTTGAGTCTAATGAAAATGATGTAGAAGCAGATTGTCCAGTTCAGAAAAATCCCACATTCCCTTAAAAGAACATGTGATGTGCTTACCATATTTAAAAACAACAACAGTAAAGTTGCATGACATTATTATCCTTAAAAAGATTTTTATAATTTCAGGAAACACAGCCAATGAAGAAAAATTTGAGAAATTCATGAGAATTTGAGAAATTTGGGTGAGATATAAGGAAGGAAGTGTATTTCAAAGTGGCCTCAATGAAGGGAAGGACTAGGTCAGATGTGGTGAGAAAAAGGTAGCTAGGACAAGGCAAATTTTAAGGCAGACTCTAAGAAGGAAATGAGGCTAGAGAAAGTAGAAGTCCACTCCCCTCAATAACCTTTGGTGGAAATTTTCTCTGAGATTTGGGAGAAAAATTTCAGCCAGGTGCAGCCTTTTCTTAATGACTACAATGGAGAGCTTGTTCATCCCACAGAGTGCTGAGCTAGTTTTACAAGAATGTTAGATATGATGGATATTGCACATATTCTCAATAAATGAATAATTTGCCATTGCTAATGCTCTTTCTCCAATGTAACAAAAAGAGAACTTTACCCAACTCTAATGAAAATGCCTCATTCCTACTTTCAACAACTGGAGAGTAGCCTGATTAGGATAAGGAACTTACAACATTGATTCCAGGAAGTCTTCTGAGTGGGAAAAGAGAAAAATGCCCAACAGAACAAGAAATGGAATTCAAAGTGGAATTGGAATGTATGAATGTATCGAATGAAGGTCAGTATGGAAGATCATATGACCGGTAGTGAGGAGACCTAGGTATCAATCCTGGCTCTACCAATTGCCTGCTGTGCAGCCTTGGGCAAGTCACTTAGCATCTGTGTGCTTCAGTTTCTTCATCTCTAAAATGGGAATCTATCACAAAACGCTGTCAGTTCTACCTTCACAAAATTGCTAAAAGCCACACTTCACTCTCCCTCCAAACTCCAACCACATTAATGATGGTATTTGTTAAGCACTTACTATGTGCCAAGCAATGTTCTAAGTACTGGGGTAAATACAAGGTAATCAGGTTGTCCCACATGGGGCTCACAGTCTTAATCCCCATTTTACAGATAAGGGAACTGAGGCACAGAGAAGTTAAGTGACTTTCCCAAGGTCACACAGCAGACAAGTGATGGAGCCGGCATTAGAACCCATGACCTCTGACTCTCCTATCTAAACTGTGAGCCCTTTGTGGGACATGAACTGTGTTTGACCTTATTATCTTGTATCTAACCCAGTATGAACAGTGTAATTGGCAAATAGCAAGCATAGAGTAAAACCCACGATAATTATTATTTTATTATGTAAAAGGAGTATATATGCAATCTGGAGATTTTTGGACTGGAGGCGTGAAATGAAGAAGTTACTTACAAACAGCTTCTAGGGCTTGTGTCTAAACTCTTAGGAATATCCCTAATACGCAGTACATTACTTTTTACCCACAGGGCACAAAACAAATAGATACTAATGCCTGTAATTTTATAGGTTTTTGATTTTTCCAAAACACTTCTTCAACATATATCACATTCTAGCTGCAAAGCTTCCCCATGTAGAAAAAGGAGGCAGAAATTATTATCCCAATTTTACAGATGAGAAAACTGAGGCTCAGAAAATTTAACTCAGTTAATACAAGCCAGCAACAGTCATGGAACTTGAACCAATCAATTCATCAATCATTCACTCAATGTTATTTATTGAGTGCTTACATTATGGAGAGCACTGTACTAAGTGCTTGGGAGAGTACAGAGTTTCTAGACATGTTCCCTGACCACAAGGAGTTTACAGTCTAGAGAGGGAGAGAGGTATTAAAATAAATTGTGGAATTATACATAAATGCTGTGGGGCTGAGGGTGGGGAGAATAAAGAGTGCAGAACCAAGGGCAACATAGAAGGGAGACTGAAAGTTAATTCGTAGACTGCAAGTTCAGTGTGGGCAGGGACTGTGATATCAACTTGGCTGTATTGTACTCACCCTTTTGATTAATCTATTGATTTAGAGAGTGTAGGGGAAATAAGGGTTTAGTCAGAGAAGTTCTCTTGGAGATGTGATTTTAATAAAGCTTTAAAGGTAGAGAAAGTGAGGATCTGTGAATGTGAAGAGGGAGGGAGTTCCAGGCCAGATACAAGATGAGGGCAAGGGGTCAGTGGTAAGATAGATGAGAACAAGATACAATGAATAGGTTGGTATTAGAGAAGCAAAGTGATCATGCTGGGTGGTAGTAGGAAATCAGTAGTATAAGACAGGAGGGAGCAAAGAGGATGTGTGTTTGAAAACCCATTGTAAGGAGTTTCTGTTTAATATGGTGTTGGATGGCCAACCATTTAAGGTTCTTGAGGAATCTGTATTTTTAGACAAATGATCTTGGTAGCAGTGTGAAGTAAGGACTGGAGTGGGGAGAACCAGGAGGCAGGAAGGTCAGCAAATGTAATCACAGATGGGTAGGATTAATGCTTGGATCACTGTGGTAGGGGTTTTGAGCAAGAGGAAAATGCTAATTTCAGCAATGTTGTGGAGGTGGAACTGACAGGATTTTGTGACAAACTGCCCATGTGTGTGGAATGAGAGCAATGAGTCAAGGATAATGCCAAGGTTATGGGCTTGTGAGATGGAGAATGGTGGTAGTGTCTACAGTGATGGGAAAGTCAAAAAGAAAACAAGGTTTGAGTAGGAAGATGAGAATGTCTGTTTTGGATATGTGAAATTGGAGGTGCTCTGCACACTGTAAATGCTTAATAAATACGATTGATTGAATGAATGAATCATAGGAAAGTATCAAAAACCTAAATGTTTCTACTGTATTCAGCACAAAGACAGACAAAAACTACTTTCAGAAAAGCACTTTGAGCATGTAAGCATTCAACCAGATTCTCTACCCTGCAATGGAAATTGAAAATTTTTGACATGGATATCTTAGGGAAAATGAGAGAAGGAGACCACTGGGCCTCTTAGTCACAGCAACAGTACCCAAGAGCAAAACTGGCAGGGAAGCCCTAATTGAGACTGGACTAGGTAAGAAGGTGAGTTGAGGAGGTCTTGTGGTGTGATTTATCTTGCATTCTCTAAGTGATGCAACTTTGGTCCAGTTTGTTTGGTCCAGTTTGGTCCAATTTTGAAGTAGTACAGGATATGCACATTCGTAGAGGCAATGGAAGCTACTAGCTGCAGAAGCAGCATCCTGGTTGGTGGAAACATTTCTTGCTCTGTACAAAGGAAAGTTGGCTGATTGCATTATTCTGGTGCAGATACAATCAATTACTCAATGGTTTTGAGTGAGCACATACTTTGTGCAGAACACTGTACTAAGTGCTGGGGAGAATATACTACAGTACAAATTCAATATACTTGGAAACAATACACCAATGTTTTGACCACTTCCTCACTTTTCCCTCACTTTGCTAGTGCCACCTTGGCTTTTATTACGACTGGTCTTCTCTCACGTCAGTGTGCTGGATTCAACTCTATTGCTACGCCCTGTTAATGGTCACTTCTCTAGGATTTCTTGGATGCTAAAATCTGCCAAAGAAGTTATGGAATGGGGAACTGAACAACTGGGGATATTGTTGGGCCAAGTTCTCTACTATAATTCCCAGCTCCTCTCCTCACCCCTGAGGTTGGGTTATCCATGCTCAGGTCAAGCTATAGGTGAATATCAAGATTCAAGGGAAGCAACGTGACCAAATGGAAGAAGTGTGGGCCTGAGAGTCAGAGAAGCCAAGTTCTAATACCAGCTCTGCCACTTGGCTGCTGTGTGACCTTGGCAAAGTCGCTTAACTTCTCTGTTACCTCAGTTACCTCATCTGTAAAACAGGGTTTAAGACTGTGAGCCCTATGTGAGACACGGACTGTGTCTAACCTGATTACCTTCTATCTACCCTAGCACTTAGTACAGTTCCTGGCTCATAGTAAGCTCTTAACTAATACCATAAAAAAAAAGAATTCAGCTAGTGTCCTTCCCAGCCACCATGACATCATTTAATATCAGCTAGCTGTTTCTGGAACAGCTAAGAATGTCAGTACCTTAGCTTCTCTAGAACCTCAATTTCCAAATGTGTCAGCGCGTTTATCTCCATTTAGATCTTTGGATTTTATTCTGGGAATGTGTGTGTATGTTTATGTATGTGAGCTCATGTGCACACATGCCTCTGTGTCCTTGTCCACTACCCCATCTTTTGGCGGATTTCTGTATATGTGAGTCCATCTTCGAAATATTTCAGATTCATGCTTGTCTGTTTCTTTGTCTGTCTTTGTAAGTAACAGTTATATGTGTACAAGCTTCTGCATCTGTGGGTCTGTATGTATCTATGTCTCTTTGCTTGTCTCCATCTATGACTGTTTCTATATATCTGTGTCTATTTTTCTTTCCGCCTGTCTATAAACTCACTGTCTCTGTCTGCCTGTATACAGCCTCTATTTTGGCTTTGACAACATTCATTTTGTTTCTGTGACATCATCTGTTGGCTGTTGCCATGTCAACTGGCCAAGTGCGACTGGGAAGTGCAGTGTGGAAGAAAAAGAAGCTGAGACTATTCATATGTAAGAATAATTATAATGATAAAGATATTTGCATAAAAAGTATCAAATCTACAGTAGATATCTTTGCAGTAGCACATATGAATTTGAAAAATTCCACTGATTGCTGAAATTGTTAAGTGATTCCAGGAAAGGAATTTTTTGTTTTAATCTTTGCTTTCCCAAAACTATAAAAGCAAGTCACACATTGGAAATCTTATCAATAAACAGAGGTAATCTGATTAGTTTTTTTCCTTCAAAAACCCTCTCTCTTCAAAATCAGGAATCAGTTCAAATTATCAAAAAAAGTCTCATCTTCCATTTTTCACTGAGTCTCTATAAAAAAATTATTTATAAACTAGCTACTAAAATACCAAAAAGCAAAATGCCATTTCATGTTGCTACCCTGACACCAATTTATTGTTGTGTTTGAGAATTATAGGAGGCAATTTTTTTTTTCCAAAATGTCCCTCATATCTCAAATATCTCCCCACATTAACATATTAGCAGTATCCCATTGTACTGTATTAATATTCATATCATATCCAAATTTATTGTTGCTTATACAGTGTTAAAGTCATCTCACATTAGTGACTTTCATATCAGATTAGCGGAAGCAGATACTAATAAGACTTTCATATTCAATTACTAAAGTAACAGTTTTGTCTTTCCAAGTCACTTTGTACCCTGGCCCTGAGTGCAAACTGACGAATGCTGTAATAAAGTAATCCTTATGGGCTAAGATGGAGGATGCACTTTACAGAAAGGTTGAGCACAGTAAGGCCCAGACAAAGACAATTTAATCAGTGGGTAGGATATCTTGCTTCTGACTGGATCCCATTTTGAATCATCAAACTCTACAATTAGAAGCCACTTTGAGAGGCCATCACATCCAACCTCCTGCCTCCGAACAATGTAATTACTAAATCAACAAGAATTTATTATTTTTTTTCCAAAAGATCTCCAGGGATGGTATCACTTGGTAATTTGTCTAGTAATGTTCAATTCTGGGTTCCACCCAAATCTCTTCTGCTTTTAATTTTAGCCTAATTCCTTTCATGCACTCACTCATTCATTAGTTTTTACTGAACATATTCTGTAGGTATAGTACTGCATACATTCAACAATCCCATAAGATTCCCTTTCTTTATTTTACATGTTTTGGCTTGATCATGCTAGGAAATTAGGAAACAATTAGTAATTTAGGAAGCAGCATGATCTAGTGATAAGACCATGGTCCTGGGAGTTAAAGGACCTGGGTTCTAACCCCAGCTCTGCCACTTGTCTGCTGTGCAACCTTGGGCAAGTTACTTAACTTCTCTGTTAAAATGGGGAATAAGACTGTAAGCCCTCTGTAAGACAGGGTCTGTATCTATCCTGATTATCTTGTACCTACTCCAGTGCTTAGCACAATGCTTGCCACATAGTAAGTGCTTATCAAATACCATAAAACAAAACAAAAACAATACATTTCTATCTGCACAAAATGAGGTTCTTTCTGCAAAGAAATGGCTGAGTTCTATTTATACATCCATCTAGATTCACATTCTCTAAATGCGAGTTTCCCTTATTGTAAGGTTCATCTACAACATAATCTCCATGTTATAAGAGAACTGAGTGTTTTAGGTTCTTGAGAACTACAATAAAATTAAAAGACATGGCTCTTGTCCTCAAAAAGTTAAAAATCTAATGGTGGAACTGACATTTTGATTTGTTCAGTCCATCTTGAGTTATGATGAAGACTGGTTAATATCCTCCATATAAACCCCATTTTATGTTTAAAGACAATTATCATGTAAACAGTCAGTAATATTTACTGATCACTTATTGTGTGCAGAGCACTGTACCCAGTGCTTGGGAGAGTATGATACCATAGAGTTGGTAGTAATGTTTGCTAAACACAAGAAGCTTACAATTTGGAGGGGGAGACAAACATTAAAATAAACTACAGATATGTATGTAAGTGCTGTGGGGCTGATAGTGGAATGAATATCAAGTACTTAAAAGGTACAGATCCAAAAGTATAGGCAATACAGAAAGGAGAGTGATTAGGGGAAATGAGGGATTAATAAGAGAATGAATGCCTTTTGGAGGGGATGTGATTTTAATATAGCTTTGAAGGTGGGGAGAGTGGTGGTTTATCAGATATGAAGGAAGAGAGAGTTCCAGGCCAGAGGGTCAGCAATGAGATAGATGGGAGCGAGAGGTACAGAGAGTAGATATGACCCTTGGCCTTCTCTTCTCTGAGCTAAACAACATCAATTCCTTTCATCTTTCCACTTAGAATTGATTTCCATCCCTTTCATCATTTTGTCTATTTCCTTCGGAAAGCTCTATTTTCTCCCAAACAGCACAGAATCATCTAATGAAGGTCCCACCAGCCATATTCTATACAAGGGAGTATTTCTCTGTCCTCTGCTGGGCACATTCCCATTGGTGAAATCATTTTTTAGTTTTATAGCATCTGTTAAGTGCTTACTATGTGCCAGACATTGTACTAAGCCCTGGGGTAGATACAAGATCATCAGTTTGGATGCAATCCATGTCCCACATGGGGCTCACACTCTTAATCCCCGTTTTACGGATGAGATAACTGAGGCACTGAGAAGGGAAGTGACTTGACCAGGATCACATAGCAGACATGTAACAGAGCTGGAATTAGAACCTAGGTCCTCTAACTCCTATGTCTGTGCTCTTTCCATGAGGTCATACTGCTTCTTCACATACTTTAGCACACCATAGCACACTTTGGCTTTGCTAATTTCAAAATCCTGGAATTCTGGACCCTTCTATCCTTTCCACACCTTCTTCGGGCCAGCATATTGAAGAGTTACTTCCAGTGCTTGCAGCTGTGTGAGAATTGGGGTGCCTATGCACATAGGGGAGGAAAACATCCCTCATACTACTACAATTTGATTTATCCAAATAATTTAGTAGAGGAAACCTCACTTGTAGGTAAGTCTGCATTTGACCCATAAGAAAGATCATAAGTGGGTAAAGCATCTATCAATCAATCAGTGGCATTTATTGAGCACTTACTGTGGGAAGAGCATTCTTCTAAGTGCTTGGGAGAGTACAGTATGACTGAGTTTTTTATGGCATTTGTGAAGTCCTTACTATGTGTCAAACACTGTTCTGGGGTAGATTCAGGATAAGTAGGTTGAATTTAGCCCCCATCCCATATGGGGCTCACAGTCTAAGTAGGAGGGAGAAGAGATACTTCATCACCATTTTTACAGTTGAGGGAACCGAGACCCAGAGAAGTTAAGTGACTTACGCAGAGTCACACAGCAAACAGTTGGCAGATCCAGGATTAGAACCAAGGTCCTCTGTCGCCCAGATCTGTGCTGTTTCCAGTAGGCCATGCTGTTTCTCAAAGTTGGTAGCCATGTTCCCTGCCCTCAAGGAGTTTATAGACTGGAGGAAAGACAGATATTGAAATATGTAAATTCATTATGGATATGTACATAAGTGCAGTGGGACTGAGGTGCCTAAAGAGTACACATCCAAGTGCATGTGACACAGAAGAGAGAGTGGTTAGAAGAAATGAGGAATTAGCAAAGGAAGGCCTCTTGAAGGAGATGTGATTTTTATATGCCTTTGAAAGTCAGGAGAATGGTTGTTAGACATGAAGGGGGATGGAGTTTCAGACAAGATAGAAGATGTTGGCAAGGAGTGGTGACGTAGTCGAAATTGAGATAGAGCGAGTAGGTTGACATTAGAGGAGTGAAATATGTGGAATGGTTTGTAGCAGCAAATCAGTGAGGTAAGATAGGAGAGGGTGAGCTGATGGAGTGTCTTAAAACCGAGTGAGCTGATTGTTTTAAAACTGATGGTAAATATTTCTACTTACTGTGGATGCAGATGGGCAACCACTGGATAAGCTTGAGTAATGGAAAGACGTGGACTGTACTTTTTTTTAGAAAAATTATCCGGTCAGCAGAGTGAAGTAAGACTTAGGGGAGACAGGGTCCAGGGAGGTCAGCACAGAGACAGTTGCAGTAGTCAAAGCAGGTGATGATAGGTGTTTGGATCAGCATAGAGGCAGTTGCCTGGAGAGGAAAGGGCAGATTTTAGCAGTGATGGGAAAATCAAACCAACAGAATTTGTTGACAGACTGAATTTGTGGGATGAATAAAAGATGAGTCGAGGATAACTTCAAGATTATGGGCTTGTGAGACCAGGCAGTTGGTGGTACTCTCTCCGGTGATTGGAAAAGTCCAGGAGGAGACAGTATGGGTGGGAAGGTGAGAAATTCTGTTTTGGACTTGTTAAATTTAAGGTGTCAGTGGGACATCCAAGACAAATGTCTGAAGGCAGGAGAAAATGCAAGACTGTTAGGAGGGAGAAAGATCAGGCCTGGGCGGGGCGGGTAGATTTGATTTTTAAATCTCTTATATCGTGTGATTTTTCTATGTTCAAGAACATGTTCACCATGGAAGCTTTTTGGATTTTTTTGTTGTTGTTGTTGTTTTGAAGTCAAAATAGAGTTATAACTTGGAAAATAGTTGTTTCTTTGTTTCCTTGAAACACCCAACGGGATGCATAAGCCAAGCAGCCTTCCTGAATGGTGGCCCAATTTATGCTGTTGACCACTATAAAAATCAAATAAAAAAAACCCCATAAGATTGCTAATTCTTCCTGCCCAGGAGGAGGGAGTCACCAGATGGATGTACAATTCCAGGCAGCGTCTTGACTCCAGGGGTAGGAAAATATTTCACCTTTCCAGGGCCGACTGACATAGAGTCAGCCATGCAGAAGTTAGACACAGATGATCCTCTACTAATGATTCCTGGATTTGGTTGAGATAGGTCTTCAATAAAGCAGGTTAGTAATAGTAATTAGTAATTCCGGAATTTGTTAAGTACTTATTATGTGTCAAACACTGTTCTAAGTGCAGAAGTAAATACCAGTTAATCAGGTCAGACTTGGGCTCATAGTCTAAGTGGGGAGCGGAGAGGAAAACAGGTATTGAATCCCCATTTTACAGTTGAGGAAACTAAGACACAGAGAAGTAATGTGACTTTCCCAGGGTCATACAGCAAGCAGGATGCAGAGCTGGAATTGGAACCTGGTCTTCTGACTTCCAGTCCCATGCTTTTTCTCTAGGCCATGCTACTTCCCTTAAAATGGGTAAAAGTAAAAGTAAAATGGGTAAAATGTTCTCTTGTCTTCAGAGTCCTCTTTTCCCTGGTGTCACTTACTTGACCCTGAGTTCTTGAGTTTGGCTGCAGTCCTATTATCTGCTTGGGGGATGAAATGATTGTGGTGCATTCCATGAAGGATATAGTTAAGTGTGGAATTGAAGGGATTGAGGGGTGCAACTTTTTCTGGTTTGGATCAAATCTACCCAAGGATAATTCAGCTTGTTTCCCAGGGTTAAAGGTGACGGTTGGAGAAGCCAGTGAGGATCAATAGATAGATTTTCTTTGAAACTTGCTCGGTCAAAGCATCAACATCACTAAGTGGACAAGACTATGCGTAGTTTATTCTCCTCTAAAATACGGAAACAAGATTCCTTAGCTCTCCTGCTGGGGAAATGCAGCATCAGATTGATAGAGGGAAGACCTCTGGCCCTGCACAGCCTTTAATCTTAGTTGGAGGCTGCAGCACGTCTGAATTGGCCTCCCACCTGCTGGACATTTTTGTTTGGAGGGTGATAAAAAAAGCTCTTTCTGCCAGAGAATGGAGGTTAATCATTTCACCCGTAACACGGTACAGATTCCTCATAGATTTCCATTACTAGCTGCTTTAATAATCTCTCTCGCTCTCTTTCTCACACCAACTTGGCCTTGGCTTCAGTTATTCCTTTCTTTCTGATAGACTATAGATCTGTTCATCCAAAGTCATAAATCCTCACTAGTGCAGACTACAATAGAGATTTAGAGACTTTGTCTTTAGGGTCCAACGAAGACTTCAGAAGCATGCTTGATAACATTATCTCCTGCCTTTTTAATTTCTTACCAGAACATTTTCTGTAAAATTGAAATCCTTTATCTCAAAGCCATAGATCTTAGCTTTGACCCAGATGCCCGTTAAATATGAATAAGGACTGCTTTTGAGTGTTACCTGTCTTATTTTTGCCCTTTAGTGCAACTTTAGTGCATATTATTTTGTGATGTTGTGCTTGAAAGGTAAGCTTCTGCTCTTTTCACAGAGAATAATTTTCTTTGTTGCAGAAAGGGAGCTTAAAGTCACTATTTCCACCTTCTTATTTGGCTAAATCCAGGTTATCAAGGTTATCAGAATTACAATCTGGATTTGTTTCATGCCTTCTTTTTAGAATGCCATTATTTGAATTATCAACTGTTGTTTCGAAAAGTAGAACTCTGTGTTCCAGTCTCACTCCCAAGTACTATTTAATCGAGAGCTTCTCTTGTCAATCAATCGGTCAATTTGCATTTATATTGCACTGTTCAGGCAGGTGCTTTATATAAAAAAGTTTTTTTTTCCAAAATTGAGCTAAAATAAACTATTAGTGCAAGTGCTGAAGGGAGAACAGACAAGCAGAGCTGAGAAAGGACAAAACCATCAATGTTTAACTTAGTGAAATTTACAACTTGAGACAATTAATTAGTTTGGTGAAATATGGCCAAAGGAAATCTTTGAGTTTCTACTTTGCTTTTCATGACAAATTCCTTAAGAGTTGCCCAGAAACTTGGACTTCAGCTCAGGTTGTTAAAATTATTTTGTTATTAATAATTTTCCCACCCTAATACTCTTGATTTTAACTATGAATTTTATTCCATCAAAAACGTTCTCAGAACTGACATGCTTGGGTCTCAGTCTGGATATCAGTTCAATAATGGTCCCACAGACTCTTAGGGGTGGCTGGGGCTGGTATTTCCATCAATTTCCATCAATTAGTGGTGTTTATTGAACAATTACTCTGTGCAGAGCGTTGTTAGGAGAATACAATACCAAGAGCTTACAGCCTATTTAAGGAATTTATCCTGCATATTCCAATGATCTTTCCAATGTGCTCTCCTACTGGTTATTATTGACAGTGCTGTGCTGATTGCCTCCTCAATTAACTTAGGGAACAATAATAATAATAATAATGTTGGTATTTGTTAAGCGCTTACTATGTGCAGAGTACTGTTCTAAGCGCTGGGGGAGACACGGGGTAATCAGGTTGTCCCACATGGGGCTCACAATCTTAATCCCCATTTTACAGATGAGGTAACTGAGGCCCAGAGAAGTGAAGTGACTTGCCCACAGTCACACAGCTGACAAAGGGCAGAACTGGGATTCGAACTCATGACCTCTGACTCCAAAGCCCATGCTCTTTCCACTGAGCCACGCTGCTTCTCCAATACCAAATGGCTGTTCCAAAACAATTACCCCTTCCCTGATTTCCATTCACCTTATGGGCCAATCTTCTGTTTCTGACTCCCAAATGTCCAGGAATATGTCACACCACACAATGTTATATTTCAGTGTGTCTTTAAAACCTTCCTCTGTCCATCCTATCCCCTAAACTCACCAGAGAATAGCTCTATGAGTATCTTTTCATGATTGTTACAGCAAAGGTGAAATGTCATAGTCCAAAAAGTATCTTTTCATGATTGTTACAGCAAAGGTGAAATGTCATAGTCCAAACAACACTTTTAGTCTAGGGGTTTGACTATCATTTATGGGTAGGAAACCTGTCGGTTAATTCTGTTGGACTGTACTTTCCCAAATGCTTAATACAGTGCTGTGCACATAGTAAGTGCTCAATAAATACAAATTATTGATTAATGAGCACTTACTCTGTGTTGAGCACTCTACTAAGCTTGGGAGAGAGGTATATTACAGAGCTGGAAGACACGTTGTTTCAGCACCTCTTGTCTTGCCACTTGATGTTAAATTCTATGAGGGTTTTACTCCAGTTCTTAGTTCTTAGGGCAACTACTTAAAAATATATTGAGTGCAGATAGTATTGATGGAACTGCTCTAGAGGTAGGATGAGGCTCTGGAATAGATTCAAGGTTCCCAGCCATAAAGAAGATAGAGTATGACTTCAGTTTGTTTCAGATCTTTATGCTACCTTATTTTCCACACTTTGCCATTCTTCCACAGGACACACCTGTTTTATTGATGGATTTTCCAACCTCCTTGGCTTATCTCCCATTGTTGGACAGTATGTGCCTACTATAATGCATTACAATTCATTTCTAGAGGCATCAGTGAATTGTAAATAACTCTATGTCATATTCCAAAATAGAAGTACAAAGTGCAGACAACACTATGACAAACTGCAGAAAATTAAGCAACAGTCATCTACCTAATAATTACACATCAATATTCTATAAACCAAATATCACAATCAATCATATTTATTTTATGGTATTTCTTAAGAGCTTACCATATGCCAGGCACTGTACTATGCACTTGGGTGGACTTGGGTCAGGTAATCAGGTTGGACATAGTTCATGTCACATGTGGGGCTCCAGCTTTAATCCCCATTTTACAGATGAGGTAACTGAGGTACAGAAAAATTAAGTGACTTGCCCAAGGTCACACAGCAGACAAGTGGCAGAATTGAGATTACAGCCCAATTTACTTCTGACTCTCATACCCATGCTATATCCATTATGCCATGTTACTTACTGTACTGTACAGCTAAGCACTTGGGAAAGTAATAATAATAATGATGATGGTATTTAAGCGCTTACTATGTGCCAAGCATTGTTCTAAGCGCTGTGGTAGATACAAAATTATCAGGTTGTCCCACATGGGGCTCACGGTCTTAATCCCCATTTTACACATGAGGTAACTGAGGCACAGAGAAGTTAAGTGACTTGCCCAAAGTTACAAAGCTGACAAGTGGTGGAGCTGGGATTAGAACCCATGACCTCTGACTCCTGAGTCCATGCTCTTTCCACTAAACCACGCTGCTTCTCTTATGAGAACTGATTATCTTGTATCTACTCCAGCACTGAGTACAATGCTTGGTACATAATAAGCACTTAAATACTACAATTATCATAATTATTATTATTCTGTGTCGAGCACTGTACTAAGTGCTTGGGTAGATACAAATTAATCAAGCTGGACAAAGTCCCTGTCCTACATGGGGCTAATAGTCCAAGTAGTTGGGAGGACAGGTATTTGATTGTCATTTTACAAGTTGAAGAAACTGAGGCATGGAGAAGTTGAGTGACTTGCCCAAGGTCACTCAGCAAGGAATTTCATTCATTCAATAGCATTTATTGAGCGCTTACTATGTGCAGAGCACTGTACTAAGCGCTTGGAATGTACAAATCAGCAACAGAAAGAGACATTCCCTGCTCATTGACGGGCTTACAGTCTAATCAGGGGAGACAGACAGACAAAAACAATAGCAATAGATAGAATAAGGGGATGTACATCTCATTAAAACAATAGCAATGAATAAAATCATGGTGATGTACATCTCATTAACAAAATAAATAGGGTAATAAAAAATATATACAAATGAGCGGACGAGCACAGTGCTGAGGGGAGGGGAAGGGAGAGGGGGAGGAGCAGAGGGAAAGGTGGGGAAAAGGGGGCTTAGCTAAGGGGAGGTGAAGAGGGGGTTGAGGGGCAGCAGAGGGAGCAGAGGGAAAAGGAGAAGCTCAGTCTGGGAAGGCGTCTTGGAGGAGGTGAGCTCTAAGTAGGGCTTTGAAGAGGGGAAGAGAATTAGTTGACTTGCCCAAAGTCACACTGATGACAGGTGGCGGAGCCGGGATTAGAACCCATAACCACTGACTCCTACGCCCGTGCTCTTTCCACTGAGCCACGCCACTTGCCCCTAGCTCCCACCCACAAGCACTCCCACCCGGGAGAAATCCAATTAAAAGTTACATGCCCCTGGTGAAGCGGCTGGCTTCCAGCCCCATGAGCGTTGAGCAGGATGGGACAGTCCCGCATCCATCCCACAGCTCCCCCCTTGGTGCAGGCAGAGCGGGATTAGACCCCAGATCCCCTGGTTCCCTGACCTGTGTCTTTCCACCAGGCCATGCTGCTTCTCACTAGGCTATGCTGCTTCTATCCTGAGAGTTCCTGAGTTAAACCCATGTCAGGGTACATCAGATCTATTAAGCTAAACGGGATTAACCTCATTCTCACCTTTGAGACTCAGTCTCTCCAGCTGTAAGATAAAATACTTTATGTCTGCCTTTACCTTCCTCCTGGGGTATTTAGAGGGTGAGAGACTAATTATGATTGTGGCATTTTGTTAATGTGGCATTTTGTTAAGTGCTTGTGATGATCCCAGTACTGTGCTAAGCACAGAAGTAGATAGATGATAATCAGACCGGACACAATACCCTGTCCCACATGGGGCTTACTTGAATGCCTCTTTGATCTCAAATGTATTGTCAAACCAGATTCTTCCAAGTCCCACACCCCTTTTTGATTAATGAGTTGAGTCCTTACAGGAGATGGAGTCAGTACTTCTTCATACCAGGGGTCAGATGTGGGGCACTAAAGATAGTCTTGCATCAAGTAAATGAAGTGATAGAAATCACAAGACATTGTTCCATGGCCCCCCTACCAAGAGCAATTTTCCCAGTCCTAAAGAAAGGATATAGGGAGTCAAATAAGTGAAATCTGCTTTCTTTCTTGCAAAAAGCATTACTTGTCCCGAGAAAGTGGGTGAGTGGCTATTTGCAACACCGGATTAAAGATATCACCCAGATAATAAATGACCACTGCTATTCCTGCAGCATTTTCCAAAATGAGTGAAAATGATCAGTTATTTTCTCAATGTATTTTTAAGAAATCTTCTCTTCGGGAGGCACAGCTCACTTTCCTAATCCTTTTGCTTTCAGAATATTCCCCCATGTGCAACTCTCTAAATGTTCATTTGCTTGTAATGGCAATTTATGTCACTGTGCATCGTACTGATAGCCTAATTCAAGGCCAGTCATCCAGTGTAGATATCTTACTTGGAGTGAAGTTGGCTAATAGTTGGAACCAGGATGCTTTATAGTGCAACATCATTGAACTGCATTTTTCACAATGTCTTTTGTATTTACTGTACCCAAAAACAATTCAGTAATATTCAGTAGTTTGCATTACAAAGTCATCAGTTTTCTAGATGAGACAAGGACCTTATTACAGTGAGTTGTGATATTTTCCCAATTCTTCCAGTGCTATAAGGCAACTGAAAACTCCTAGTAAATACTGGGTATCCAATGGTCAAAATATCTGAAAACAACAGTGGAAATAATTGTACCTTGGTTTTCAACAGTCCTTTCTTCCTAGCTCAAAACTCTTTCACAGTCACTGTATCTGAGAAGCAGCAAGGTTTAGTGAGAAGCACCATGGCTTACTGGAAAGAGCATGGATTTGGGATCAGAGGTCATGGGTTCTAATCCCAGCTCCACCACTTGTCAGCTGTGTGACCTTGGGCAAGTCACTTAACTTCTTGTGCCTCAGTTCCCTCATCTGTAAATTGGGGATTAAGACTGTGAGCCCCACATGGGACAACCTGATTACCTTGTATCTTTAGAACAGTGTTTGGCAATATCTTTAGAACAGTGTTTGGCATATAGTAAGTGATTAACAAATGCCATTATTATTAGTAGTATTATTGTATCCAGGTGAAGTATGGAGGAGAAAGACACCATTTTGATTTTATAGTTGGAGAAACTGAGACCCAGAAGTAAAGTGACCTGCCTAAGGTCACAGAAGGAGTCATAGCGAAAGCTGAATTGGAACTCAAGCCTCTTAGCACCAATTTCCATAGTCCCAGCTGCCTGCCTTTGCTATCCCTGTAGATAGCAAACTCTTTGAGAGAAAGGGATTGGGCCCACCAACCCTTCTATTGTATCATACTTTCCCAAACATTTAGTGCAATACTCTACACAGAAAGTGCTCAATAAATGCCACTGAGAGACTGATTCTAGCAAGAAACAAATGTAACACCATAGTAAATGTGTTGGAAATTGGCTCTCTTCTCCCACCAGACCCAAAAAGAACCTACACAGAGGTGCACCGGGTACTCCAATGTCTTCTTGAATCTTAAATCCCCCACTAAAGGTGGGGGGATCATGGGGCTCAAGCTGAACCCAAAAATCAGAGGAGCACAATTGGGACTCTAATGACTTCTTGAATCCTAAATACTTCACTAAAGGGGGGAATCATGGTGCTCGAGCTTAACCCCAAAATGAGAGGGGCACAGTTGGGAAGACAGCTCTTTGCTATTCTCAGCATTCCATAACATTTAAATCACTCTCTGTCCCCATGCCAGAAAACATTTCTTGTCTTCTCTCTTGAAAAAAGTATTACCTGGTCCCACTAGCTGACTGCTGTTTTATACCTTGCACTGGTGGAGTGTTGCATAATAACACGGGGTTCCTCTAGACTGCAAGCTCACTGTGGGCAGGGAATGTGTCTCCTTACTGTTATATTGTACCTTCGCAAGTGCTTAATACAGTGCTCTGCATACAGTAAATGTTCAATGAATATGATTGAATAATAATGGGATTTGTTAAAGTATTTACAATGTGCCAAGCCCTGTACTAAGTACTAGGGTAGATACAAGATAATAGGGTTGGAGAAAGTCTCTATCCCATATGGAGCTCAGATAATAAGGAGGAGGGAGAACAGATATTTCATGCCCATTTCATAATTGAGGAAAGGGAGGCACAGATAAGTTAGGTGACTTGCCCAAGGTCACACAGTAGGCAAATGGGCAGAGCCAGAATTGTAATTATGGTCCCCTGATTGTCAGGCCTGTGCTTTTTCCCTGAGGCCCAAGGCTCTTCCCTCAGTAAAGTCTGTCCCCCTTAAGAGGCTATCATTTGCTTAGTGGCTGCTAATTTTGCTGTGTTCCATGGCAGAGTGATGCCCTGTAATTTAATAAATAATAATGATAATGATGACAGACACCCCATTCCGAGAGAGGAAAAAAAAGAGGAACTGATAATGAAAAACATCACCTGTGTTCATTGAAATCAGGAGAATGAATCTGGCTTGACGTTCACTAGGGAATGCTGGAGTTTAACAATTAAAGGCTGTTTCTCTGGAGACAGGCGGCTGTGTCTTCCTCAACATTGCTAATGAAGTGTAATTCATTTACCTCATCCCCACCTTTAGAAATCAAAGTTCAAGCGTCCGTATCAGACACGTTTGAAAAGAGAGGTCTTCTCTCCACTTGCAATACAGACTCTGCTCTTCAGGGAGCATTCTCCTGTTCTATTAATTATTGTGCTTCTATGACATTATTATTCATGGACTCGCATCTCAAAATACTTGACTTAGCAGTGGGTCTGGAACTAATACTAATAAGTACCAGGCTGAGTATCGGGTGAAGTTATTTCTCTCTTACAGATACACTGAAAGGGAATTTTTTAATTCAAGACAACCAATTGGTTGGGTTTTTGTTGTTGTTTTGGGGGCTTTTTTTAATGGTATTTGTTAAGCACTTACTTTGTGCCAAGAACTGAACTGAGTGTTGGGGTAGATACAAGATTGGTTGGACACTGTCTCTGTCCCACATGGGGCTCATATTCTTAATGAATACTTTATAGATGAAGTAACTGAGGCACAAATAAGTTAAGTGACTTGTCCAAGTTCATACAGCAGACAAATGGCAGAGCCAGAAGTGGAACCCATGTCCTCTGACTCCCAGGCCTATGCTCTTTCCACGAGGCCAAGTTCATTCATTCATTCATTCAATTGTATTTATTTATAATAATAATGATATTAATTATGGTATTTATTAAGCACTTACTAGGTGCCAGGCACTGTACTAAGCCCGGGGTGGACACAAACAAATCGAGTTGGACACAGTCCCTGTCTCATGTGAGGCTCACAGTCTCAGCCTCCATTTTAGAGGTAGGTAACTGAGGCACAGAAAAGTTAAGTGACCTGCCCCAGGTCACACAGCAGACAGGTGGCAGAGTTGGGATTAGAATCCATGACCTTCTGACTCCCAGGCTTGGGCTCTGTCCATTAAGCTCTGCCACTCTGCCACTCATCAGCTGTGTGACTGTGGGCAAGTCACTTCACTTCTCTGTGCCTCAGTTCCCTCATCTGTAAAATGGGGATTAACTGTGAGCCTCACATGGGACAACCTGATGACCCTGTATCTCCCCCAGTGCTTAGAACAGTGCTCTGCACATAGTAAGCATTTAACAAATATCAACATTATTATTAAGCAAGCTGCTTCTCTGAGTGCTTACTGTGTGCAAAGCACTGTACTAAGTGCTTGGAAGAGTATAATACAACAATAAATAGACATCTTCCCTGTGAAACTCTAGGGCTAATCTACACTCAATAAGCTACTGCAGTTACCATATTCAGGCAGTTCAGAATCCATCAAGGTGCCAGATTCCCAGTGGGATCTTCCAACCCCTGAGCTGGGGGCCTCAGCAGGGATCAGCAGGCCCTGGGAACCCAGGAGTACTGGCTAAATTAGGCCACTTGGATTGGAGATTGTGGACCTCAATGGGCTGCTCTCATTGACACTGTATTAATTACAGTGTTATTTCTCAATTGTCCTTGGTTGTCCTTTTTGTGCCAAGTCTCTGAGTGCAATAGTCAATTGGTGAATTGTACTATTCTAAATTGTACCAAGGTGAGGTGACCTCTAGGCACCATTTGAATTCCACGTATCACTGTGAGTCTAGGACTCCAACCACACACATGTCCACAAACAGCTGAATCTGGGAGCATAGCCTGTGCAATTAGAATGGGGATTTTCCCATTTCCTGTCTACTCATGGAAAGAGGGAGGGGGAAGGGAGAGAGACATATATTAATCCCAGATGGCACCTTTGATGGTTACTGTTAATTAATTCTGGGTTTGTCTCTATCTGCAACCCCTCAAATCATAACCTGGTATTCAGGGGCTGTGTTCAAATATTTTCTCAGTATATAATACAATGTTAGGCACAGAGTAGGCATTCAGTAAGTATTCAAAATAAGTATTACTGGAGCAAAACACAAGTGGGTAGATATTGGATGGGCCAAGCCCAAACATTTAGATATTAATCTGCTGACCTCCCCTCCATATCTGCAGTAGATGTACAAAGCTGGAAAGCTGTCAAACAGGGAAAATAAGAAAGATGCATTTCAATTTTTTTATTAGCTGGGGAGGGCTCCAGACAGTGTTAGGACTGAAAGCATAAATGGCAGATTCTGAAGGAATGGGTGTTTCATGTTAAAACTGTTAGAAGAAAGGCAGAAATGTAAAGAATATTTTCACACAGTTGTCACTGTGGCTTTTGCTCATTTCCCCTAACCCAGGAAGTCTACAGTATCGATTCCATTTAGAAGTAGAATCCATTTTTGAATATGCTGCTCTGAGCTTTGAATTTCTCTTGAAATTTGAACGGAGGAGTTCCTCTTCCAGCCAGACATGAGGAAACAGATAGTGAGAACTTGATTAAATCTGAGGCCATGGTCATCTTCAGACTTGATCAGAAAGACCCAAACTCAAAGAATCATTGTAATCACCAGCAATCATAAGTTTTATTTATTTTTATTTTGTGGTATTTGTTAAGCAGTTACTCTGAGTCAAACTCTGTCCTAAGTGCTGTGGTAGGTACAAGTTAATTAGGTCAGAAACAGTCCCTGTTCCGCATGGAGCTCACAGTCTAAGTAGGAGGGAGAACAGGATTTAATCCCCATTTTAAGTTGAGGAACTGAGACACAGAGATGTTAAGTGTCTTGCCCAGAGTCACCCAGCAAGCAAATGTCTTGCAGGGAAAAGCAGGGAAAAGAAACCAGGTCCTGACTCTCAGACCTGTACTTTTTCCACTAGGACATGCTCCTTCTCTACCATAACATAGTAATTCCATTATGGGGTCAGAGCAATGGTCTATCCAACTCATTCTCCACCTGATTTTAGCCCCATTTATCATTATTAGGCTACCCTACACTGTACTAGAAGCTTGAAAAGTACAGAATAATGAAGTGATATATTCCCTGCCCACAAGGCATTTATATAAGCTCACTGTGTACAGGAAATACGTCTGCCAACTCTTTGAGTTTTATTCATTCGTTCAATTGTATTTTTTGAGCACTTACTGTGTGCATAGCACTGTACACTTGGAATGTACAATTCTGCAACAGAGATTGTTTTACTCCCACAAGCACTTAGTGAAATGTTCTGCACATAGTAAGCATTCCATTAATACCACTGATGTTGATGGGTGAGGTTCAAAGGGAGCACACTGACCAATAACCAATGATAGACAAGGAAATAGTTCCATAGTAGTAATAGCATACTTTGTGCAGATTTTATTAAGCTCTGTAAAAGAATACGCAGGTGGAAATTAGACATGGTCTTATCCCTTGGGGTTTCAGCACAGGACTGGGAATGAGTAACAATAATTCATAATTATGGTAATTGTTGAGCATTTGCTATGTGTAAAGCACTATTTTAAGTGCTGGGATAGATATAATTTAATCAGGTCTGACGCTGGAATCAAGAGACCTGGGTTCTAACCCTGACTCCCCAATTGCCTGCTGTTTGACCATTTGCCTTTTCCTTGCCTCAGTTTTTTCATCTGTAAAATGGGGATTAAAGACCTGTCCTATTTGCCCCTTGGGCCATGAGCCCCATGTTTGCTCTGATCGTATTTTCTCTACTCCAGTGTTTGGCATAAAGGAAGTGCTTTGAAAACAGTACAATTATTAATCTTCTTTCTAGTCCCAGAACTGAGGCTCATTTAGAGCAATTCAGTCCTTTTCCTTCAGCGTGGCTTCAACAAGCACCTTATTCTACCTTCTTGGTTTTACAGACTGAGAATGAATACCCCATTTGGATCTCGGTGCCCTCCTGAACTCTACCTCCTGGGGTCCTGAGCTTCTATGCTGTTACTTCCTGCCACCCTAATGATGCCTTTTTTTGCCACTGGGCATGGATTCTGACAGCTCTGTGCTGTGGGAAACTTTCATCTAAAACTTTAATTAGTTTTTCATTAATTCCTTTTTTAATAAAGAGCTTTTTTTTCATTCTTTTCACCTAATACTTATAAACTACATGTCAATCTCCAAAACAATACCTCATTCAATGAAATTGGTTGAGCTTCCTAAGAGTTTATTGAAACTCCCTGCTTTCAGTAGCTTTCAGTGAATTAATTTTGGAGTCGCTGAGTGGTGGTGAAGCCTTCTTATTAAGCTTGTGTGGCGTCCTTCTCAGTTGGTGGCTTGCACCTTTCATTCAAACGAGAGCACTAGGAAATTCTAACAGGGGTAGAATGTATGAACAACACACACCATTCTACTGCCTACTGGAATTTCTATGAAACAGCCCTAGTCTTGCTCTCGGTATGTCTTGTTTCTGTCCCAGGAGGCTTCCTGTGGCAGAGGAGCGTGTCACATAGTTATACTGCTCAGCAGGGGCAGGAGAAATGCTCTCCTCAGCCAACTCCCCATGGGAGCTGAAACATTGGGTGTTCCCATTTGTGGTTTGCTTCCTTATGCATAAACTACATATACTACATAAAGCACAAAACCACTTGAAGGAGGAACTCACAGCCATTGAAATGGGTCATGTCAGTTTTAAAAAGTGATTCCAAGAATAAATGGCACCTAAGACAGACGGATCAATGCCTCACAGTATGGGACTGTGAGGGGGGAGGAAATCATTGAAATCCAAGATGAAAAGATCAAGGAGAAGCCCAGAAAATGAGGGGCCAGATTTTCCCAGTGCAAAAGTCCCCATGATCAGCAAATTAGTGCAGGTAGTGGCTAATAGTGCACCTCTCTAGCCACTGCCACCGCCTTAAGGTATTTGAAAGAAAACAAAAAGTAAGCAAAATAATGTCAAGGTTATTCCTCCTTTTCCTTTGCCCCTTCCCTTCAACAGCCCCAGTTTTAAAGGAATGAAACAATAGATTTGATTTTAAAATGGAATATGATAGAACAAGGACTGGACAACAAAATAATTTATCAAGTTGTGGCTAGATTTTTGCAAATATGAAAAAGAAAAGTTTGGATTTCCTTATTCATGGTCTGAACAATTTTGGCCCTTATCTAGTTGCTTTTGTTCAACCAGCAATATGATTAATATTAGACCTTGCCTCAGTGCCATGATTACTGTATCAACCTCCTTGCTGAGCCCCTGCCTCTCGACTCTAGTCCATACTTCACTCTGCCGTCCGGATGGTTTTTCTACAGAATTGTTAAGTATCATGTTTCCTCACTCTTCAAGAATCTCCAATGATTGTCCATCCACCTCCTTATCAAATAGAAACTCCTTAACTTTGGCTTTAAAGCAGTCAGTCACCTTGCCCTGACTTACTTCACCTTGCTTCTCTCCTATTACAACTGAGTACACACATTTCGCTCCTCTAATCCCAACCAACTTTCTGTACCTTGATATTGTCTATCTGCTGCTCTTTGCCCACGTCCTGCCTCTAGCCTGGAAATTTATATCTACCATCTTTATATCTGACAGACAAAAACCTCCCCCACCTTCAAAGCTTAACTGAAGGCACAAAGCCTTCTTTGAATAAGCTCTCATTTCCTCTTTTCCCACTCCCTTCTGTGTCGCTCTGAATTTCTCCTTTCATTCACCAATTCCTCAGACCCACAGCACTTATTACATATCTGTAATTTATTTATATTAATATCTGTTCCCCCTCTAGAGTGTCAGCTTGTTGTAAGCAGGGATTGTGTCTACCAACTGTGTTGTGCATTACCTTTAGTACAGTGCTCTGCACACATTAGCGCTCAATAAATATGATTGACTGATTGATCAATTGCAACCCTTTCATCCTTCAGCTGACTTCTTAAGAAAGATCCAAGACTTTAGATGCACAGATTTCTTCTCCCATTTTTGGCAGCATCATGTATCTAACATATGAACTTTTTTGGGTTTCAGTTTTCTGTTTTTAATGAAAGCGGTCATTGTTTGGACTCACTATTTCCTTGTTTCTGTAATTAACATGCAAATCCAGCTTTGTGTAAGAATTTCACCCTAACACCAACCAGAGGCATTTGTTAAAGCTTGGAAGTGGTTATATTTTGGTAGTTGCTGTTCTTTGTTTTGTTTTTGTCTTTTTGTTTTTACTTCCCCCTTTTTTCTATAATAGAGTGGAATATTAATAACAAAAACAATAATGATAGTGGTATTTGTTAAGGCTCACTATGTGCCAAACACTGACTAAGTGTGGGAATAGACACAAGATAATCAAGCCAGACTCAGTCTGATGACTAGACTAGGCAGGGAACATATCCATTAATTAATAATAATAATGATGGTTTATGTTAAGCACTTATTATGTGCCAAGCACTGTTCTAAGCTCTGGGGAAGATAAAAGATAATCAGGTTGCCCCACATGGGGTTCACTATCTTAATCCCCATTTTACGGATGAGGTAAATGAAGCACAGAGAAGTTAAGTGACTTGGCCAAAGTCACACAGCTGATAAGTGGCAGAACTGGGATTAGAACCCACGACCTCTGCCCCCCAAACCCGTGCTCTTTCCACTAAGCCATGCTGTGCTCTCCCAGTGCTCTGCACATAGTAAGCGCTCAATAAATACCACTAAATGATGTGAAAAGACTGTAAATACACCTCCCCACCCCCCATCAAAAATGTACTAAGACATTCTGAGTGTTGGAAAAGACACTCTGAGTGTTGGACTTCAGCACCAGTTCACCAAATGGCTGAGAGGGCACAATGGTGTTTGCTCTTGTTGAGGTCTTAGAGGTATTCTGTTCTGAGATGGTAGACTGCACCACAGTAGACTGAAGAAGCAAGTAGCATGGTCTAGTTGAAAGAGCACATTCCTTGCTCCTGGCTCCACCACTTGTCTGTTATCTGACCTTGGGCAGGTCACTTAACTTCTTTGTGTCTCAGTTTCCTCATCTGTAAAATGGGAATTGAATACCTATTCTCCCTAACACTTAGACTGTGAGCCCCATGTGGTATAGGGACTTTGTCCAACCTGATTAACTTGCATCTACCCCAATGCTTAGAACAGAGCTTAACATTAGAGAAGCAGCGTGGCTCAGTGGAAAGAGCCCAGGCCGGGGAGTCAGAGGTCATGGGTTTGAATCCCGGCTCTGCCACTTAGCTTTGTGACTGTGGGCAAGTCACTTCATTTCTCTGTGCTTCAGTTACCTCATCTGTAAAATGGGGATGAAGACTGTGAGCCCCACGTGGGACAACCTGATTACCCTGTACCTCCCACAGCACTTAGAACAGTGCTCTGCACATAGTAGTGCTTAACAAATACCAACATTATTATTATCATATAGTGAGTGCTTAACAAATACCATAATGACAATAACTAATATGATAATAATAATTTTCACTACTCACTATCCCAAAATTCATGCCACTAGGCATACGGTCTGAGCCAGACAGTTTGGATGATTCAGGCCAAACCATCACCACCACTGCAAAAACACCTAAAATGTTTGCTCTGCTGGTTTCAGCTTTCCCCCTTTCAGTGATGTTTCATTCATTCATTCAATAGTATGTATTGAGCGCTTACTATGTGCAGAGCACTGTACTAAGCGCTTGGGATGAACAAGTCGGCAACAGATAGAGACAGTCCCTGCCGTTTGATGGGCTTACAGTCTAATCGGGGGAGAAGGACAGACAAGAACAATGGCAATAAACAGCGTCAAGGGGAAGAACATCTGGTAAAAACAATGGCAACTAAACAGAATCAAGGCGATGTACAATTCATTAACAAAATTAATAGGGTAATGAAAATATATACAGTTGAGCGGACGAGTACAGTGCTGTGGGGATGGGAAGGGAGAGGTGGAGGAGCAGAGGGAAAAGGGGAAAAAGAGGGTTTAGCTGCGGAGAGGTAAAGGGGGGTGGCAGAGGGAGTAGAGGGAGAAGAGAAGCTCAGTCTGGGAACGCCTCTTGGAGGAGGTGAGTTTTAAGTAGGGTTTTGAAGAGGGAAAGAGAATCAGTTTGGCGGAGGTGAGGAGGGAGGGCGTTCCGGGACCGCGGGAGGACGTGACCCAGGGGTCGACGGCGGGATAGGCGAGACCGAGGGACGGTGAGGAGGTGGGCGGCAGAGGAGCGGAGCGTGCGGGGTGGGCGGTAGAAAGAGAGAAGGGAGGAGAGGTAGGAAGGGGCAAGGTGATGGAGAGCCTTGAAGCCTAGAGTGAGGAGTTTTTGTTTGGAGCGGAGGTCGATAGGCAACCACTGGAGGTGTTTAAGAAGGGGAGTGACATGCCCAGATCGTTTCTGCAGGAAGATGAGCCGGGCAGCAGAGTGAAGAATAGACTGGAGCGGGGCGAGAGAGGAGGAAGGGAGATCAGAGAGAAGGCTGATGCAGTAGTCTAGCCGGGATATAACGAGAGCCCGTAGCAGTAAGGTAGCCGTTTGGGTGGAGAGAAAGGGCGGATCTTGGCGATATTGTAGAGGTGAAACCGGCAGGTCTTGGTAACGGATAGGATGTGTGGGGTGAACGAGAGAGATGAGTCAAGGATGACACCGAGATTGCGGGCCTGAGAGACGGGAAGGATGGTCGTGCCATCGACGGTGATAGAGAAGTCTGGGAGAGGACCGGGTTTGGGAGGGAAGATGAGGAGCTCAGTCTTGCTCATGTTGAGTTTTAGGTGGCGGGCCGACATCCAGGTGGAGACGTCCCGGAGGCAGGAGGAGATGCGAGCCTGAAGGGAGGGGGAGAGGACAGGGGCGGAGATGTAGATCTGCGTGTCATCTGCGTAGAGATGGTAGTCAAAGCCGTGAGAGCGAATGAGTTCACCGAGGGAGTGAGTGTAAATGGAGAACAGAAAAGGGCCAAGAACTGACCCTTGAGGAACTCCAACAGTTAAAGGATGGGAGGGGGAGGAGGCTCCAGCGAAGGAGACCGAGAATGACCGGCCAGAGAGGTAAGAGGAGAACCAGGAGAGGACAGAGTCCGTGAAGTCAAGGTGAGATAAGGTATGGAGGAGGAGGGGATGGTCGACAGTGTCAAAGGCAGCAGAGAGGTCAAGGAGGATTAGAATGGAGTAGGAGCCATTGGATTTGGCAAGAAGGAGGTCATGGGTGACCTTAGAGAGAGCAGTCTTGGTAGAGTGGAGGGGACGGAAGCCAGATTGGAGGGGGTCTAGGAGAGAATGGGAGTTAAGGAATGTTTGGACCCTGAGGGTCTCTGAGCCTGGTGGGATGGATGGTCTACCTCTCTTTCCCTCTTCAAAACCCTACTTAAAAATCACCTCCTCCAAGAGGCGTTCCCAGACTGAGCTCCTCTTCCCCCTCTACTCCCTCTGCCATCCCCCCTTTACCTCTCCGCAGCAGAGAAGCAGCGTGGCTCAGTGGAAAGAGCATGGGCTTTGGAGTCAGGGCTCATGAGTTCGAATCCCAGCTCTGCCACTTGTCGGCTGTGTGACTGTGGGCAAGTCACTTAACTTCTCTGTGCCTCAGTTCCCTCATCTGTAAAATGGGGATTAAGACTGTGAGCCCCATGTGGGACAACCTGATTCCCCTATGTCTACCCCAGCGCTTAGAACAGTGCTCGGCACATAGTAAGCGCTTAACAAATACCAACATTATTATTATTATTATTATTAAAGCCTCATTTTCCCCTTTTCCCTCTGCTCCTCCACCTCTCCCTTCCCATCCCCACAGCACTGTACTCGTCCGCTCAACTGTATATATTTTCGTTACCCTATTTATTTTGTTAATGAATTGTACATCGCCTTGATTCTATTTAGTTGCCATTGTTTTTACGAGATGTTCTTCCCCTTGACGCTGTTTATTGCCATTGTTCTTGTCTGTCCGTCTCCCCCGATTAGACTGTAAGCCCGTCAAACGGCAGGGACTGTCTCTATCTGTTGCTGACTTGTTCATCCCAAGCGCTTAGTACAATGCTCTGCACATAGTAAGCGCTCAATAAATACTATTGAATGAACCTAGTCCATTACCAACCTCCAGGCCCTGCCTTGAGCCCAGGTTCTGACTCTGGCTGTTGGCCACCAAGAAACAACAGGGCCTGGAAAGGGTATCCTCCCCAGAAAGAGAACAGCATTCCCCACTGGCAGAAAGGGCTGCTGTCACCACCACCAGAGCCAAACTATTCCGGTAACCAGACTTTTCCTATTTCTGAGCCAAATTGGGGCTCACTCCATGTCATGTGCAAACAGTGGCATGAGGACAAACCTTTCCCTCTCCCAACCACTGGCATCTGAGCAAAGGTCATCTGAATGGCAAGGGCCAGAAAATGTTCACTGTTCTATTTTCATGAGCAAAATATGTCCTGTGCAAATTAATCTCACACAAAGACTCAGCCACTTATCTGCTTGTGTGTCCTTGAGCAAGTCACTTAAGTTGTCTTTATCTCAGTTACCTCATGTGTAAAATGGGAATTAAGACTGTGAGCCCATTGTTGTAGAGAGGCTGTGTCCAACTTGATTAGCTTGTATCTTCCCCAGTGCTTAGTACAGTATCTGGCACATAGTAAGTGCTTAACAAATGCTGGGTATACACACACACCCACACATATATTATATATATAGATATATATAGATATATATCTGTTATAAAGAAACTACTTTTCTTCCCTCATTGACGTCCATGCCCATCATCCCCGCCAATTATTCCAGACTTTTAATTCTCTCCTCAGGTCCCCTGTTCCTCCCCCTCCCCCATCCCTCACCCCCAACGATCTGGCCACCTATTTCATCACGAAAATTAACACAATCAGGTCTGAGCTCCCCAAAGTCACCCCTCCCCCTTCTGTTTCCCCCCATCCCACAACCCTCTCCCCTACTTTCCCATCCTTCCCTGCAGTATCCTCAAAGAAGATCTCCCTCCTCGGAAGTGCCCTGTGCTTTGGACCCCATTCCCGTTCACCTTATAAAAAACATCGACCCTTCCCTCCTCCCCTCTTTAACGTCTATCTTTAACCACTCACTCTCCAATGGCTTCTTCCCCTCTGCCTTCAAACATGCCCATGTCTCCCCCATCCTAAAAAAACCCTCTCTTAACTCCACTTCCCCTTCCAGTTTTTGCCCTATCTCCATCCTACCCTTCTTTTCCAAACTCCTAGAAGGAGTTGTCTACACTCTCTGCCTTGAATTCCTCAACTCCAACTCTCTCCTGAACCTCCACCAATCTGGCTTCCATCCCCTCCACTCTACCGAGACTGCCCTCTCAAAGGTCACCCATGACCTCCTTCTTGCCAAATCCAATGGCTCCTACTCTATCCTAATCCTCCTTGACCTCTCAGCTGCCTTCGACACTGTCGACCATCCCCTTCTCCTCCACACCTTATCTCACCTTGGCTTCACAGATTCCGTCCTCTCCTGGTTCTCCTCTTATCTTTCTGGCCGTTCATTCTTGGTCTCCTTCGCTGGCTCCTCCTCCCCATCCCATCCTCTAACTGTAGGAGTTCCTCAAGGGTCAGTTCTTGGCCATCTTCTGTTCTCCATCTATATACACTCCCTTGGTGAACTCATTAGCTCCCATGGCTTCAATTGTCATCTCTATGGAGATGACAGCCAAATCTACATCCTCTCCCCTGTTCTCTCCTCCTCCCTTCAGGCTCGTATCTCCTCCTGCCTCCAGGACGTCTCCCACCTGGATGTCTGCCCGCCACCTAAAACTCAACATATCCAAAACTGAGCTCCTTATCTTCCCTCCCAAACCCTGTCCTCTTCCTGACTTCCCTGTCACTGTGGCCGGTACTATCCTTCCCATCTCTCAAGCCCACAACCTTGGTGTCATCCTTGACTCAGCTCTCTCATTCACTGCACACATCCAATCCATCACCAATGCTTGCCTGTCTCACCTTTACAATGTCACCAAGATCTGCCCTTTCCTCTCCATCCAAACGGCTATCGTACTGGTACAAGCTCTCATAATATCCAGGCTGGATTATTGTGTCAGCCTTCTTTCTGATCTCCCTTCCTCCTGTCTCTCCCCACTCCAGTCTATTCTTCATTCCGATGCTCAGATCACCTTCCTGCAGAAACGCTCTGGGCATGTCACTCCCCTCCTTAAAAACCTCCAGTGGTTGCCTATCAAACTTCGCACAAAACAAAAACTCCTAACTCTGGGCTTCAAGGCTCTCCATCATCTTGTCCCCTCTTACCTCACCTCCCTCTCTCTTTCTACTGCCCACCCACACGCTCCGCTCCTCTGCCGCTCACCTCCTCACGTCCCCCATTTCACGCCTATCCCGCTTCGACCTCTGGCTCACATCCTACCGCTGTCCTGGAATGCCCTCCCTCCTCACTTCCGTCCAAACTAACTCTCTTCCCCTCTTCAAAGCCCTACTGAGAGCTCACCTCCTCCAAGTGGCCTTCCCAGACTGAGCTACCCGCCTTTTCCCTCTGCTCCCTCTGCTCCTCCCTCTTCCCCCCCTCACCTCCCCTCAGCTAAGCCCCCTTTCCCTCTGCTCCTCTCCCTTTCCTTCCCCTCCCCTCGCAGCTGTGCTCATTTGTATATATTTTTTATTACCCTAATTATTTTGTTAATGAGATGTACATCCCCTTGATTCTATTTATTCATGATTATGTCTTCTTTTTTGTCCCATCTGTCTCTTCCGATTAGACTGTGAGCCCGTCATTGGGCAGGGATTGTCTCTATCTGTTGCTGAATTGGTACAAGTGCTTAGTACAGTGCTCTGCACATAGTAAGCTCTCAATAAATAACTATTGAATGAATGAATATTTGTTTATACAGAGTAATATATAAATTATATGTACAGCATTAGAGAGAGAGAGAGAGAGAGAAGAGACAGTGGGAGACAGACTCATTCATGGATATAGGCAAGTAAATCCCCTGTGGCGCGGGAATCGCACCTAACACCACTATTATAGTACTTTTCCAAGTGATTAGTGTAGTGCTCTGCATGCAAGTAAATGCTTAATAAATATGCAATATTTGACTGGTTGATTGATTGCTATAGAGTCACAAGTGTCAGGATCCTTATAGCATCAGGGGACATATCTGGCACTCCCAAATGACTTGGAGGAGGCCAGCTACACTTCACAAGGGGGCCTAAATTACCCACATGGTGTAATTTCTACCTTGAAAACATCTGAGTCTTTAGATCAATATTGATTTTTCAAGTGTGTAAATGGCACCATTACTGGAAAGCTACAAAAAAAAATGTTAATTTGAAAAACTGGCAAGTACTTCACTTTTTCTAATTCTCTATTCCTATCATTATGGCATTTAGCGGTTTTCATTTTATTTTATATTCATTGACTTTTTTCAGATGGTGTGAATTGCAGTTTGTCCATGAGAGGTGGTTGGATTTTAAGAGTTGATTTCTGGGCAGGGTAAAAATGTTTTTTCAATGAAGCTCTCACCCCAGATTGTGAGTCAGCTATAAGTCATTCTCATGAAGTGGATAAAATTTCCATTTAAAATTTACAAAAAAAAGGGCCTAAAAAAGCAAGGTTGTTTTAAATTGTGAGGGCAACAAAATGGGATGAGCAAGCCAGTTTTGAGATAATCCTACTGGAAACTATCTTTCCAGTGAAAAACTATTCATGGTCTTGGTTTACAGAGATGCAAATTTCAGCTTCAACTAGCTAATGAAGACTTTTTCTTGGCAAGAAAACAAAGAAAACTGCTCTACTCATGAGTGATCTTGGCTTTTCTCTTAGTTTATTGGATATCACTAGAAAACAGATTGCAATGTTTAACTGTGTAATATATGCAATGAAAGATTTCGATGATACTGTCACGCTGACTCGTTAGCCATTAAAACTCCTTTCATATTACATGCATTTCTACGCATTGTCACCAGAAATTGCTTTGTGCTAGAATGCTTTGTTAAGATTGGGTATTTGATGGATGTCAAAAGCAAAAGGTGCAGGAATAGATAGAAATATTAGGGATGGGGGCCAATATCATTCATATTTGACATAAACACAAATCATGTTCCCAAGATATTAGAATTTACCAGTGTGAGACCCGCCAGAAAGGCAGTTAGAAACAACTGAGAGAAAGTGGTTTCTTTTCAGTTGTTTCAGGGTGGGTATGATAGCGGGGTGTGGAACTAGATTCTGGATTTTGGGTTTAGGGAGAATAGGTGAAGCATTTTTCCTGTAAGTGGTCCAACTTTGCTGTGTCTCCTCCAATCCTGCCTCTCTCTCACCAGAGGACTCCGGGTCCTAGCCAGCTCTGTGAGATGAGCATAGCTGGAGGTGATGAAGCTTTGAAATTTTTAAGGCAGGCATTTTTTTCCCTGTTCCTGCCATGAAAAAGTGTCTCCCCCTTCCTTTCTCAAAGGAAAACCATCAAGGGAAAACTCCACAATTTTGAGTTGTCCCAAGCAAGGGTGAAATAGAGCTCAATAATTTGCAAAATCATCAATAAATAAAACTGTGTGGTTCTAATGGAAAAAAGTAGGTGTTGCGTAGTGGATGGAGCACAGGCCTAAAAATCAAGAGGTTCCAGGGTTCTTAATCCCGGCCCTGCCACTTGTCTGGTGTGTGACCAATGGGCAGTCACTTAACTTCTCTTGTGACTCAGTTACCTCATCTGTAAAATGGGCAGAAAAACTGTTTAGCCCCATTGGGGACAGGGTCTGCATCCAACTTTATAATTTGTATGTACCCCAGTACTTTAGAACAGTGTTTGACACATAGCAAACATTTAACAAAAATACCATCACACAGTTGTGGGGCAGATTCTTCGTCTCATCTGATTGTATTGTATCTACCCTAAGTGCTTGACAACATAGCAAACACTGACCAAATGCTCCAATTAATATTGTATGAACTATCAGGCATGTCCTTGCAGAAGACAGTGTTCAAGGTTTGGCAAAAAGGTTCATCACTGCCTTTCTGCATGAGCAGATTTTACCAATTTAGAGCATATCTGCTATTTTTATCATTTTGTCACCTCTTTAACTTAATCCCAATTTGAGGCAGTTGTAGGTAGTAGCAGTGGTAATGGTAATATTAGTAGTAGCCGCATTTTATTTTGGTGCAGTCTTGTAATAGGCACTTGGAAGATCATATTGACAAAATGACATTTCTTGCCACAAGGAAGCTTTGATTTTAATAAGAGAGACAGGCATAAAGATATTTTACTCCTAAAGTGTCAACAAATAAATGGAGTGGACGTATATACAGAAGTGCTAAGGAAGATGTAAATGAATGCATAAGTGCTAGGCTTGGCTGAAGGGATCATACGATTTGAAGTAGCTGGAAAATTATTGGGGAAATCTTGTAGGACAATTTGGAATTTTGAAGGGATTTAAATTGGGGGAAGGCAGTGGAAGGGAACTGGATGGTCTGCCTGATTACAGAACACTTCAAATGCCATTTTGTGCCCTTATCTTCATCCTTGCACCTGGATTTGTACCCTTTATTCACCCCATCCTCAGTCCCACAACACTTAGACTGTAAGCAAGTTGTGGCTAGGGAATGTGTCTACCAACTCATTTAGGTTGTATCTCCCAAGTGCTTAGCATAGTGCTCCACACACAGGAAGCACTTAAAAAACATGGCTGTTGACTGATTATGTACATAACCATGTTTATTTTAATTTATTCATTCAACTGTATTTATTAAGCGCTTACTCTGTGCAGAGCACTGTACTAAGCACTTGGGAAAGAACAATAAACAATAAACAGTGACAATCCCTGCCCACAATGAGCTCACAGTCTAGAGATGGGAGGCAAATATCAACACAATTAGTGAAATTACAGATATATATGCAAGTGTTGGGGGCTGGGAGCCTGGGGAGGAACAAAGAATCAATTTAGGTCCAGGCTGAAGGGAATACGAGATGAGGAAAAAGTGGGGCTTAGTCTGGGAAGAACTCTTGGAGGAGATATGCCTTCAATAAGGCTCTGAAGCAGGGGGAGAGTTATTGTCTGTTGGATTGAAGAGAGGGCATTCCAGGCCAGAGGCAGAAACATAGGCCATGGATCAGGGTGGCGAGACAGATGTGGATCGAGGTACAGTGAGAAGGTTAGCATCAGAGGAAGGGAAGTATTGCAGGCTGGGTTGTAGAAAGAGAGAAGCGAGGTGAGTAGGAGGGGGCAAGTTGATGGAATGCTTCATTGTCTGGTCTCCTTTCTGAGGACTGTAAACCTCCTTGTGGACAGGTATGTACCTACCAACTTGTATTCTCCGAGTGGTTGGTACAGTTGCTCTGCACCCAGTAAGTGCTCAATCAATACAATTGATTGATTGCCTGTCTATTCCATTAACTCCATTACAATTGGAAGGAATTTGCTTTGCGGGTGCTCCTCTGAAAGGAGACCTAAGCACATTGCGTGGTATGCAAGTCTAATCCAAGCAGGGAACCAGAATGGACAGTGAGTTTGTTGGGGGCCAGAGGTCAGTTTTCCTGGTTGTGTTCCTGAGTCTCTTAAAATCAGGTGCAAGTCCTCATTGGTTTGCCTGTTAGTGCCATTATGTATTATGTATTTCTATCAAAGCTCAGAATTCACTACTGATCATGACCGTAGGAGACTGTTTAACAAGCCCAGCTGATTGACTTCAAAGTGAGGTCCATCTGGGAGCAAACGGTCCAGAAGAAGGACACTAAAACTAGGCAACTTTCAGCTAGTGATTAAAAGTTTAACTGGGAAAGAGCTTCTGCAATTGCCAAGCTGACTTGAACCTGGGAAATTGAAGCCATGAGAACAATGAAATCTGACATAAGAGGGGAAAATAATTTCCACTTAGGAGATCTGCTATGGAGCCATTTGAATGGTAATACATTTAAAGAGATGCAGCATGGCCTAGTGGACAGAACCCAGGCCTGGAAGTCAGGGGCCTGGAGTTCTAATCTTTATTTTGCCACTTTCTTGCTGTATGACCTTGGGCAAATCATTTACCTTTTCTGTGACTCAAATTTCTCATCTGGAAAAAGAGGATTTAATGCCTCTTTTCCCTCTCCCTTAGGCTGTCATTCCTCTGTGAATTCTAGAGAAGCAGCGTGGCGCAGTGGAAAGAGCACGGGCTTTGGAGTCAGGGCTCATGAGTTCGAATCCCAGCTCTGCCACTTGTCGCTGTGTGACTGTGGGCAAGTCACTTAACTCTCTGTGCCTCAGTTCCCTCATCTGTAAAATGGGGGATTAAGACTGTGAGCCCCACGTGGGACAACCTGATTCCCCTGTGTCTACCCCAGCGCTTAGAACAGTGCTCTGCACATAGTAAGCGCTTAACAAATACCAACATTATTATTATTATTATTACTGTGGGACAAAGACTATCTAATCTGAGTTTCTTGTATCTAACTCAGTATTTTAGTACAGTGCCAGTCACCTAGTAAGCACTTAATAAATATTATTAGCAGTAGTAGTAATAGCAGCAGCAGTAGTAGTATCATTAATAATAGGGTCTTCCTGGTCTCCATAACTGGGTTCTCAGAGGCAAACCTTGGAGATCTTCCCTACTCTTGATCTGCAGCCAATTCCTCCATATCTAGGAATCTTGGATGGAGTTGGGGATGACCCAGAAGATGGGGTGTGCCTCTCTCCCAAGCACCTCAACATTCACCCCCCTCAGGATGAATATCCTCAAGAGATGCTGACTGGGGAAAAGACAAGAATAAGGAAGTCGATGAATGAGAACTGGAAAGGGCTGGGAAGGGACTGGGAAGAGACTAAATGAAGAAGTGACCGCAGTAAGGAAAGAACATACAGATTGTTCTCAAACTCTCCTCCCCTATATCCAAATACTATATTTTCAACTCATGGGATTCATAGGACATGGGTTCTAATCCTGTCTCCATCACTTGTCAGTTGGGTAAGTCATTTAACTTCTCTGTGCCTCAGTTTCCTCATCCGTAAAAGGGGGATTTAAGACTGTGAGCCCCACATGGGACATGGACTGTGTCCAACCTGATTTGCTTGTATCTACCCCAGTGCTTGTTCCCGTGCCTGGTACACAGTACACACTGAACATATACCATTTGAAAAGAAACAAAACAAATTCATGTCCAACACAACTCATGTCCATTTTCCTTAAGATATGCAAAATATGGGGCCTCATTTACTATGGACTCAGTGACTCAGAATAAACAATATTATTATATAAACAATTATATAAGGCATAGGAATATTTTAAAGAACACAAGTACAATGCTGTGAGACATTTTCTGGCAAGTAAACCCTCCACAGTAAACTCTAAGTACTTCTAAAGTAATGTCCCAAGGTATTGAAAACCACAATAAACACACTTCTTCCAACTGAATAGATGATTCTAGTCATGATTAATCTCATATGGGATTTTGTTCTGTGGCTGTGAATATCTTTTGTGCAAAATACCTAACATTCTTTTCTCCCAGATACAAGAGGGATAGTTTTTGCAGTCTAGAAATGCCTTATGGCCTAATTAAGCTTTAGTTGTGTCATCCACTCCTGAAAACAGAAGAAAAAGTTGTCTCCCCTGATTAGACTGTAAGCCCATCAATAGGCAGGGATTGTCTCTGTTACCGAATTGTACATTCCAAGCGCTTAGTACAGTGCTCTGCACATAGTAAGCGCTCAATAAATACCATTGAATGAATGAATGAATGAATGAAAAAGTCAGTGTTAAAATGTAGCTTGGAGCCCTGCCCTTATCACGGGAGGTAGTGGGGTCTAGGGGAAAGAGAATCAGTGGTCTGAGAGTCAGGAAACTGAGATTCCAATCAGGACGCAGGAGGTCTTGGAGGGTATGCTTAGTGCCCAAAGCAGCCTCCCAACATCCCCCTGCCATTATGGTATCAGAAGCCCCCTCCCCATTTCATTGGAGTGGGAGGATGGTCAGCAATTTGATACCTCCTATAATGGTTGTTTTACCACCCTGCCTGACAAGACAGGCTTGCCTAATTATCTATTACTTACAGGAGGTTTAATATAGCGCTTTGCACATAGTAACTGTTGATAATTACCATTATTACTGCTCATAATCTCGTGCATGTTATTGACTCCTCCCCTAGACCATAACTTCCTTTTGGGCAGGGAACGTGTTTAACAACTCTATTGTAGAGAAGCAGTGTGGTTCAGTGGAAAGAGCATGGGCTTGGGAGTCAGAGGTCAAGGGTTCGAATCTCAGCTCCGCCACTTGTCAGCTGTGTGACTTTGGGCAAGTCACTTAACTTCTGTGCCTCAGCTACCAAATCTGTAAAATGGGGATTAAAATTGTGAGCCCCACGTGGGACAAACTGATTACCTTGTATTCCCACCCTAGAGCTTAGAACAGTGCTTGGCAAATACTAGGCGATTAACAAATTCTATCATTATTATTGTACTTTCCCAAGCATTCAAGGACAGTTTGCTGCACACAGTAAGCCCTCAGCAAATATCACTGATTGGCCTGTGGCATGACCTCAGAAAAGTCCCCTAATGTCTTTGCACCTCAATTTCCCCATTTGTTAAATGCCCTTTCTCTCTGCTAATGTCTTTCTTTCTGGGATTGATATCACCAATGTACAAGTTGTTGTTACCTCATTCAAGAAACTGTACAAATGCAAGGTTTCCATCAGCAAGTTGATCAAGTGATCTTTGATAATAATACTAGGGACATTTTTCCAAAGTTGACACAGCTTCTTCTCACCCCTCCAGGACTGATGGTAGGAGGGAAGAGAGGGCTCAAGTATGGTAAAGTTCTCCAGTGTACCAGGACATCGATGCCACAAGTCCCAGAAGCCTGTAGAACTTAACCCTGCTTGGCACTCTGTTCACTCCAGCCCAAGCAAAAGATGAAGAATAGTTCAAAGCTGGGGGGGAAAAAAATGATTGACCAATTTGTTCAGGTCAACTCAACTTCTGGACCATTCATACATCTTTCTAAAACGGGCAGCCCCACCTAAAAAAAATCTAGGACCATCTTGGGTATAACAGATTGTATTTAGCAGCTGTTTCTCTTCAAAGATGTTTTTGTTGGCAGGTATGATTTAAATCCTAGAAGGACTGGGATCAGGAAGAATAAAAGTGAGGTAATAGAAAAATACATCTTTGTTCCCAAAGCGCACACCATAAAAATAGTAAGCATAGTTTTCTAGTTGCCGTAGTCTTTAGGTTGAACATTGTATTTATAAATAGATTTGCTTGGGCCCAAAGGAGTGCTTCCTCTTAACTGAGGCCAGATATCAAGATCTTGGCATATCCAAGCTCCTTGTGTGCAGGGAACATGTCTACCCATTCTATTATATTGTTATATTGTACTTTTGCAGTGATAAGTATAAGTGGTCTGCACACAGTAAGCACTCAATAAATAGCACTGATTGATTGATGATTCAGGCATATCCTTAGATGTAACTGGGTTGCATTTCTCAAAAATGTAGTTGAATTGCAAGGTGTCTTTTCCCATAGGCTTACATGTTAGGAATTAGGATCCATTCCAGAACCGCTGAAAAAGTAATATGAAATCCCTTTTTGTTGCTGTATTCCTTAATGATGAACTTCACTAAACTATTGTTTCACTCTTTATTAGACAACAATATTAAATGAACAAAACAATTATAAAAGGATTAAAATTATTTCCAGGAGGTTGCAGAAACAGAAGCTGGTTCTGCTGACAATGGTAGTATCTTTTCAAATTTAATGACAGTTTGCCCAACTTGGTATGAACAGCAGTCTTCTTCTGCTGAATACCTCTGCACACCATTGAACTCCCCCTTGCATTAGGGTCTTCATTTTCTTTTTTCTTTTTTGGAGTGATTTTAATATTAATTCATACATTTTCATGAAAAATTAATGCTAGATGTTTCAATCTAAGATTTCAGCTGGTGATGAAGAAACCATAACTTCTTCATCTGTTTTGGCATCTTGCAATGATGCGTCAGATTGTCAAGGTTCGATGAGGTCCTTGTGTGTGCTTCCTCTGAGTGAGCTGAGTGAGATGTAATTAACTCATTGACATCTTCATCATGTTTTTCTAAATTAAGTTGCCTCCCCCATTCAACAACTTCCTTGGTTATTTGTTTAGGAGTCTCATCTAAGCCTTCAAAGCATGACACAAATTTTGAGCAACACTTCCTCCAAAAAGCAGCATGGTCTAGTGGAAGGAGCAGAGGCTTACAAGTCAGAGATCTTATACTAACAGTAATTGTGGTATTTGTTTTGTGACAGGCACTGTACTAAGCACTGGGGTAATCAGTCCCTTTTCCATATAGGGCTCCCAGTTTCAATCTCCATTTTACAAATGAGGAAACTGAAGCAGAAAGAAGCTAATTGACTTGCCCATGGCCACCACAGCAGGAAAGTAGCAGAGCTGGTTTGAACCCAGATCCTTCTGACTCCCAGACTTGTACTCTATCCCACTAGGCCACACTCTTGTGTTCTAAACCTGGCTCTGCTGCTTGCCTGTTGTATGATCTTGGTGAAGTCACTCAACTTCTCTCAGGCTCAGTTTTCTCATTTGGCAGAATGGAGATTCAATACCTGTTCTGCCTCCAGCTTAGACTGGGAGCCCCCTGAGGTATTAGGATTGTATCTGACCTGATGATCCTGTTTCTACCTCAATGAACAGCACAGTGTTTGGCAGATAGTAAGTGCTTAACAAGTACAATTATTAATAAGATGCAATCATTTGGATTGTCCCATATTGTAGCACTCAATAAGAATGTCAGGAATAATAGGAGAAGCAGCGTGGCTCAGTGGAAAGAGCACGGGCTTTGGAGTCAGGGCTCATGAGTTCGAATCCCAGCTCTGCCACTTGTCGGCTGTGTGACTGTGGGCAAGTCACTTAACTTCTCCGTGCCTCAGTTCCCTCATCTGTAAAATGGGGATTAAGACTGTGAGCCCACGTGGGACAACCTGATTCCCCTATGTCTACCCCAGCGCTTTAGAACAGTGCTCGGCACATAGTAAGCGGCTTAACAAATACCAACATTATTATTAACATTATTAATACAGTGTATGCATAGGATAATGCATTGCACTATGCAAGTTGCTCTCCAGGGTTGTTAGTATTATGTTGCAGTTGGAAACAATGGTATGTTCCCATACAGTTTTGATTAGGATCAGGAAAGAGGTAGGAGTCCTTCTCTCAACAGGACAGGTCTTTGATTTGTTTGCAGGAGCTGGGCAGAGCTATTCACAGGAATAAGTTATTTACATTAATGTCTGCCTCGCGCTCTAGACTATAAGCTCATTGTAAGCCAGAAACGTGTCTACCAACTCTTTTGTATTGTACTATCCCAAGCTCTTAATAAAATACTCTGCATTACTCTGCAAACAGTGAGCACAGAATGAATACCACTGATCGATTGATTCACAGTCTCTTGCACTGTCTTCAAGTGGCCAACAGCATGCATTAAGAGGATGCAGTCTCTGGTTGTTGGAAAGGAAGTCTGTCATTCCTCTAGAGCAGGAAACACTCCTTTACCCACCTCAAAGTCACAAGCCATTGCTGAGGGAAGGCAACACATTGTCTAAACCAAAGGTCAAGAACTATTCTTTTAATCAATCAATCACACTTACTAAACAATGTGCAGAGTATTGTATTAAGCACTTGGGAGAACACAGTACATTAGAGTAGGTAGTCATGATCCCTGGCCACAAAGAATTTACAGCCTAGAAGGGGAGACAAAAGTTAAAATAAATTATAAATAAATATAGATAGATAGGTACCTAAGTGTTTTGCTAAAATATCCTGGCAAGGGGTGGTGGAAGGATTGAAAAAAACAGTAACCATAAAGGAGTATCTATTTCATAAAACATCTGTTTCAATATCCTTTCACAGTATCCCACTTCTGACCAATCCACTTAACCAGTCTAACTATGAACATCAAATGCTAATCAATGCTACTGAGCCTCTGAATCACTGTTTTACCATGTACTATTCATCCTAATGTTGTGCTCAGGCTATGTTTACCTATACCTAAAGAATAAACATTGATAATAATAATGACATTTATTAAGCATTTACTTTGTCCCCAACACTGTATTAAGTACAGCGGTCTGCACAAGGCACAGTTCCTGAGCCTCAAGGGTGTCGTCTTCTCTCTTGCTTGGGAAGGCACACAGCTAGCTCTTCCATACTGACAAAAGAGAGGTTCATTCATTCATTCAATCGTATTTATTGAGCACTTACTATGTGCAGAGCACTGTACTAGGTGCTTGGAATGTATCTGAGCTGACTGGAACATTGCCATAATGGGTTGGTTCCTTCTAGCCTGGGAGTATATGGTGGAACTTGGGATTGATCTAGAGAGCAGATGCTTCCTTCTCTGAGATATCCACTAGCACTGTACCCTTTTCCCCACCAGATATATATGATCCATGTGAAGCCAACAAAACATTCAGAAAGAGCTAACACAATCAAAATGTCACTAGAAAGACTACTAAAGAGGAATAATAACAATAATGGTATTTGTTAAGTGCTTAATATGTGTCAAGCACTGTTCTAAGCACTGGGGTAGATACAGGGTTATCAGGTAGGGCACAGTCCCTGTCCCACATGGGCTCCGCAGTCCTAATCCCCATTTTACAGATGAGGAAACTGAGATACAGAAAAATTAAGTGACTTGTCCAAGGTCACACAGCAGACAAGTGGGAGAGCAGGGATTAGAACCCAGGTCTGACTCCCCGGCCAATGCTCTACCCACTAGACCACACTGCTTCTATGTCTTAAAGGCCCACAAAGAATCTTTCTTTGGTTGACTGTCAAATAGAGGATGGTGGCACCATGGTATCCTGAGTCAGACTGAACTAAACGTTAACAGAACTATAGTGTGATCAACCTGCTCAATGGCTGTGTGCACTGGACCCCTCACGGATACCACATCTAGATCCTTGAGCAGTTCTATCAGCGTCATCTATGGGCCCTATTCAATAGCAAATGCCCAGACATTTATTGAGCACTTACTGCAAGCAAAGCACTGTACTAAGCACTCAAGAGACCACAATACAACAACAGACACCTTCCCTGAAAGACAAGGCAAGAATGGAGAAGATAGTACTAGGAGCTGCAAGTATGACCACAAAAGAGGGGACATCTTTTCATGTGCACAGTGTAGACAGCACTGTGGATCCCATATTGGCCTTTTCAGCTACACCTGCCCTTATGGACTCACCATTAGTGCCTTCTTCAAATATGAAAGACAATAATATACACAGATATATGCAAGTTCCACCCTCAAGGAGGAAATTAGAATGTAGGATGGACTCAAGGAGTGCTCAAAGGAGGGTTTCTCAGGCAGGTTTCCAAGGGGGAATGGTGGAATCAGATTCCTCCAAGGGCTCTGACCAAGAAAGGCAAAGGAGGTTTATAGGAAAACACCATCCTCTAAGTAGGGTGGACTTTGCTGAGTTTTTTCCTTCTCGTGATTTCTCTATTTTAGATATTCTTTTTATAAATCCATAAATGAACAGCTGTTTGTGCTACCCCCACAGGGAAATAAAACATTAATAATTCAGATCACTTTCACGGCTTTGCTTAATAACATTGAGGGGCTATAGATAGAACAAGTCTACATCTACTGCAGAGTTGTTTTGCTTTGGAATAATATAACCTATGATAATGGGGCTCTCTTTTCAGGAGGGTACTGATGGGCTGCAAAGCTGAAATCGGGCAGGACTGCAAATGAATGTTTGCTCCCAAACGTGACTCATAGAGGAGTTCACCTGTTGCCAAACTTTTTTAGAGTGTTTACCCAGGTGATGGATACTTGAGGGTCACTCTAGCTCATTTAGTACCCAATTATTTTTTAAGCACCAGGATCTAGGACCTGAATAGAGAAAGGGCATGACTCTTGCCCTCATTGAAGCTTGCAACCTAATGGGGGAATCTACCATCTTGGACCGGATAGGTGCTTGAAGAAACCATTAGGTGAAGACAAGTAAATATCTAATCATACAGGACAAATGGATGCTTATTGTCTTTTTTCAAGGATGGAGACAAACACAAAGGTGTACCAATAGATGTGCTTGTGTAAATAGATATAGCAATGACAAACAATATTTCATTGAAAATGTAAGAGACACTTATGGATTGGGTTGAACGACTGACCATTGGTCTAACCTAGCCATGTATGTGGGTTTAGTTATAGTAGAAGAGGAGTGAGTATAAGTTAGGGGAGAGAACTCACTGAGTGCCTTAAGTGCACCAGAGGCCAAACTCACAGTAGCCACCATCTTTACAACATGCGCCTTCTGCCTGTCCTCTCAAAGAGGACTCCCAAGGTGGTGTGAGAAGTGGACATCCCCTGCTTCTCAGCTCTCAGATGGAGCCACCAAGGCCTCATTCTACTGCTGAGTCTGACCTAGTGTAAAGAGAAGGGGCCTAGAAGTTATTGTTTTTGTCCGTCTGTCTCCCCCAATTAGACTGTAAGCCTGTCAAAGGGCAGGGGCTGTTACCGATGTGTACAGTCCAAGTGCTTAGTACAGTGCTCTGCAAATAGTAAGCGCTCAATAAATACTATTGAATGAATGAAAAGACGTGGCTTCTAATCCTGGCCTTGGCATTTTCCTGAAATGTGACCTTGGGAAAGTCATTTAACTCTTCTGTGCCTCCTTTTCCTCATCTGTAGAATGGGGATTCAAAAATTGTTCTCCCATTTAGACTGCGAGCCCTGTGTAGGACAAGGAATGTGTCCAACCTGATAATCTCTTAACTGTCCCAGTGTTTAGTAAAAGTCTTGGTGCATAATAAATTTAAAGAATACCATTATTATTATGTATTAATGATCCCAACTGGGATGAATTAATTCCCTGATTCACCAATTGTTTACTCTCTGCCATAACTTCTTTGAACCTGGGTCAAGAGAGAATCAATAGCCATTAAGTTTTTGCAAGAGGGATACCCTGCTACAGTTCCATACAATTGTTTCAGAGCAAAACTTCCAATACAATTGTTTCACAGCAAAACCCCCAGGAATCCCCTAATTTTTAGCTAGGAAACCTCCATTTCCAGAATCAGGAGCTAACCCAAGAGTGACAGCACTGAAGCTAATATAAAAGAAGGAATCCAAATCTTTAGCCAAAAGACAGCTACCTCCACCCCAGGAAATCACTGAACCCTTAGTCCACTGCCGATTCTCTGAAACCCCTGTGAGATAAGGGTAAAGATGGATGGATGGTGCAAAGGAGTCAAGTGCCTAATTACCAGCAATTCTGCTGCAGGAACTAAAATCTTCCTGACCAATGCCTAGTTATCCACCTTTAGCAAGCCAAACCTTCATGAGTGCAGTGATGTGGGTGGGAGATCCTAATAGAAATTAGAAAAGCAGCATGTCCCAGTAGAAAGTGCATGGGTCTGGGAGTTAGGGAGGATGTGGATTCTAATCCTGACTCCTCCACTTTCTCTGTCTGTGTGCCTTGGGTAAGTTCACTTAACTTCTCGGAGCTTTCAATTTCTTCATCTGTAAAATGGGATATAATTATTCTCCCTCTCCATTACTGGGGACTGTTTCCAAACTGATTTATCTTGTACCTGCACTTGGTACAGGGAGTAAATGCTTAGATATATGATTGTTAAATTAACCCCCTTTTCCAACAGATGCCTCTCCTATCCTATTGAATTGCAGTGAGGTGGATAACTCTTAGGGGTGAGCATCCTCCTATGCTTACTATATTACTATCTCAAGCTGCCCCCTCCTCACCATGCCCACACCCATAAATTCACCAGGGCTGCACATAAGTTTGACTTTCCCCTTCCAAGAACATGAGCTTATGAAAATGCTTCCACTTTCCATGCCCAGTACAGTGCGTGCCCCCTGACCCTTTGATCCTACATTTATACCTTTTCCCTCATCTCCCTTGAAAGTTTTGCAAGGGTTTTTCACAAGCAGTTCAGGTGCTGCTTATTTCTCCCCACCTCATCATGCCTCTTCACACCCCAAAGCCCACTGAAACACCCTGCGGCCAACACCCAATTTCTCTATCTATTCATAAGAGGATCTCAACATATAGTAGTTCAAGGAACAATAGAGAAGCAGCATGGCCTAGCAGAAAAAACACAGGCCTCCGAGTCTGAGGGCCTGGGTTCTAATCTCAGGTCTATCAGTTAGCAGCTCTTTGACCTTGGTAGGTCACTTTGCTTCACTGTGCCTCAGTTTCCTCATGTGTACAATGGGGAATACGACTGTGAGCCCCATGTCACAGAGGGGCTGTGTCCAACATAATTAGCTTGTTGTGTCTACCCTAGCTCTTAGAACAGTGCTTGGCACATAGTAACCACTTAAATACCATCATCATTATTAGTATTATTATTACCTGTTCTCCCTCCCCTTTAGATTGTGAGTGCCATGAGGAACAGGGACTGTGTTTGATCTGAATAACTTGTATTCTACCCCAGCACTTAGAACAGTGCTTGACATGTAGTAAGGCACTTAAATACAATAATAATATTTTCATTTAAGAGCTTTACTTTCCAAGCTAACATTTTATGAACAGATCAAGCATCAGGCACAACAGAAAGGACTAAGGTGTGCAGAGCTATTTAGAACTGTGACGCTTGTTTCCTAGTAGACTGAGCAGAGTCATCCTTGATAGCTGCAAATTTGAAGGAAGGAGATGGAGAAAACCTTATCTGTGTAACACTGACACTGTAATAAGGCGTGAGGGAAAGAAGATAGATGGGCAAAATAAATACCTGGAGGTATCCAGAGAGATAGGTGTAAGAGCTCGAGTAGTAATTGGTCTATAAAATGGAGTTTCATTCTGGCTTTTATTGAGACTTTAGGTCCAAAATTCTCATTATCTCACCCTTCTCCTCTGCTTATAACTGGGAATGTGTTGTCTAGTTTCAGTGAGAGCTACTCAGGTTGGTTCTTTTGGCTGGGAAATGGCTTTCCAATTTACTGAGTTTGGACTTCACTTCTTTTTCTCCATTTGGGAATTCAAACTCCTGGAATTTGAATAGATAAACTGTCTCTAACACAACAGGTAGAGCCAAGCTTGTTTATGGATGGTCAGAGATCAAATGAGATCAAAGGGGCAGTGAGCATTCACAACATTCTAACACTCATTCTCTATTGATCTGCAGGTGGGGGGCAGTGCCTGGACTTTTTTATTCACTTTTTTCTTCTTCTCCTTTACCACTTTATGTCCTCCAAGGTGCTATATTCTTGGTCCTACAGAGACAACAGCAAGGTACCCTCAAACAGCACAATGGCTTAGACAAATCTCCACATAGCTTTACCCCTGGGAGCTCAATGACTCCTTTCCTGAATAAGACTGATACATAAGGGGTATTTATTGAACACTTATCCTACTAGAACACAGTCTGCACACTCCACTCTAGCACTGCTTACTCACTGTGCCCCAATCTTGTCTTTCTCTCTGTTCAACCCCGTTTGCCATGTCCTCCACTCTAGCACCTGCTTACTCACTGTGCCCCAATCTTGTCTTTCTCTCTGTCAACCCCGTTTGCCATGTCCTCCCCGCTAGCTTCTCCCCATCGTTGTATGCCAGACCAACAAAACACTTTCCCCACCTTCAAAGCCTTACTGAGATCAACATCTCCTCCCAGAGGCCCTTTCCTGATTAAGGCCTCTTTCCCCTGATTCCTTTTTCCTTTCTGCATTGTCTTATGTACTTAGATCTTGTGACCTTTGGGCATTTGATAATCATACCACAGCACTTATGTATATAACTATAATCATATATTATAAATCATTCATTTAAATTAACATCTCCCTCTAGAATATAAGTTCATTTGTGGACAGGAGCGTGTCTATCAACTCTGTTGTTATTGTACTCTCCCAAGCCCTTAGTACAGTGCTTGGACACACAATAAGCACTCAGTAAATACCATTGATGATGACTTACTGTGGGCAGAGCACTGTACTAAACCCTTGGGAGATACAAGTGAATTGGTAGACATGTTCCCTGCCCACAGCAGCTTACTACTTATTATGCAATTACATGAGCCAAGCACTTAGGCAAATACAAGATAATCGGATCAGACACAGTCCCTTTCTCACAGTTGAGAGTTGAAGGTGAATAGATACTTTATCCCCATTTTACAAATAAGGAGACTGAGGTACAGAGAGGCCAAGTAACTCACTCAAGGTCACACAGGAAAAGCAAGTGACAGAGCTGGGAGTAGAATCTGGGTCTTCTGCCTCCCTGTCCTGTACTCTTGTACTAGTCCATGGGACATATAGATTGGCTGCTTCGTTGCCTAACGGCACTGCCCAACAGCATAACTGAAGATTTTCATAGTTCTGCTGCTAAATGTAACACTATTACTGAATGGACCATCAGTCGAACACATTCCAAACCACCACTAGTGACAGAGGTCAATGTTACCTCAAAGTGTGTAGATCATGGGCCCAAGTCAGAAGGGCATAGGTTCTAATCCTGATTTCTTCATGTGTCTGCTGTGTGACCTTGAACAAGTCACTTTACTTCTCTGGACTTCAGTATCCTCCTTTGTAAAATGGAGGACATTAATTATGTCCAGTCCAATCAGCCCGTATCTACCCCAGTGCTTAGTGCAGTGCCTGGCACACAAAAGGTGCTTAACAAATGGCATAAAAAAGTAGTATCAAAGCCACTTAGATGGCTGAATGCCAAATTCCTAGAAAACAAAAGTGTTGGCATTACCTGGTTAAAATAAGGTTCAAACTCACATTGAAAGTGGAATTGAGGTCAAAAGAATGAAGGAGAAGGAGACTTAGTCTTGCAGCACCTGCTCTCTGATAATTGCTTTCCCCAGAAGTCAAAGCCCTAAATTTCCCAGAATCACTGGGGAATGAGAGACAATCACCAAGCCGAGCAGGGGCTGTTAAATTCAGGAAAGGGAACTTTAGCACTTTGCATCCTTTCCCCTTCCCCAACCACCCCCACTCTCTTTCTCCTGGTGTGTCTGTCTGTCTCTCTCTCTTGTGTGTGACTGATAGCTTTGCTGGGTTTCAAGTTGTTACCAGTCACCTGGGGATGGGTTCCTTCGGAATCGGCTTGGCAGGGGGGAGGGGGGAGAAGAGAGAAGAGAGAGAATGGAAAGTGTGAGTTTGTATAAAGGAGCAGCATGACCTAGTCTCAAGAGCACAGGCTTGGGAGTCAGAGGTCGTGGGTTTTAATCCCACCTCCGCCACTTGTCTGCTGTGTGACCTACGGCAAATCACTTCACTTCTCTACATCTCAGATACCTCGTCTGGAAAATGGGGATTAAGACTGTGAGTCCCACGTGGGACAACCTGATGACTTTGTATCTACCCCAGCGCTTAGAACAGGGCTTGGTACGTAGTAAGCGCTTAACAAATGCCATCGTTATTGATTATTATTGTATAAAATTTATTCCACGAGGCGAATTGATTTGATTATTTATATGCAACAAATTGAACTTTCCTTCCGGGGGGAATATGATTACTGGTGGTGTTAGAGCTTCCCTAACGGGAGGAATATACTTGTATGGTAGCATTAGAGCTTCCCTAACGGGAGGAACATACTCCTATGTTACTCGGGCGGGGCAGAACCCCCGGGCCCACCCAAGTGGAATCCACTTAGGCGTTACCCGCACTTGGAGGAGGGGCTAGCTCCCATCATGTTCACGTCCCATGCGGGAGGAATCCACTTAGGCACTAAATCCACTTATGCTTTACCTACGCGTGGTGAATAATAATAATAATAATGTTGGTATTTGTTAAGTGATTACTATATGCCTAGCACTGTTCTAAGCGCTGGGGTAGATACAGGGGCATCAGGTTGTCCCAGGTGAGGCTCACAGTCTTAATCCCCATTTTACAGATGAGGGAACTGAGGCACAGTGAAATTCATTCATTCAATAGTATTTATTGAGCGCTTACTATGTGCAGAGCACTGTACTAAGCGCTTGGAATGCCCAAATCGGCAACAGAGACAGTCCCTGCCCACTGACGGTCTTACAGTCTAACCGGGGGAGACAGACAGACAAAAACAATAGCAATAGATAGAATAAGGGGATGTACATCTCATTAAAACAAAAGCAATGAATAGAATCAAGGTGATGATATACATCTCATTAACAAAATAAATAGGGTAATAAAAAATATATACAAATGAGCGGACGAGCACAGTGCTGAGGGGAGGGGAAGGGAGAGGGGGAGGAGCAGAGGGAAAGGTGGGGAAAAGGGGGCTTAGCTAAGGGGAGGTGAAGGGGGGGTTGAGGGGCAGCAGAGGGAGCAGAGGGAAAAGGGGAAGCTCAGTCTGGGAAGGCGTCTTGGAGGAGGTGAACTCTAAATAGGGCTTTGAAGAGGGGAAGAAAATTAGTTGACTTGCCCAAAGTCACACTGATGAGAGGTGGCGGAACCGAGATTAGAACCCATAACCACTGACTCCAAGACCATCCTCTTTCCACTGAGCCACGCCGCTTGCCCCTGGCTCCCACCCACAAGCACTCCCACCCGGGAGAAACCTAATTAAAAGTTACATACCCCTGGCGAAGCGGCTGGCGTCCAGCCCCATGAGCGTTGAGCAGGACGGGACAGTCCCCCATCCATCCCACGGCTCCTCCCTTGGTGCAGGCAGAGCGGCCTTCTCACGCTCTGCACAGAAACGACCTGCAGCCGGCTGCTGCAAGGCTCCATCCTCTGCCCAGAAGGTTAGAGGCTGCAGGTATTTATCACCTGTGCTCTCTATCCATTCCAGCTTCCGGCCTCAGTTTATCTAATCTCCGCCCTTCCCTCTCCTCCTCCTCCATACCTAATTTGATTGGCACGGTTGGGGGGTAGGTGGGGAGGACACACCTTCTGGATTCCCAGTTTGGGCTGTCAATCTGGCACTTTGGGTTGTGGGGGCGGTATCCCACCCGTGCTTCCGAGTTCCGCCTGCTGGCTGGGGAGGTCACGAGGTAGAATTTAATAATAACAATAATAATGATGGTATTTGTTAAGCGCTTACTATGTGCACAGCACTGTTCTAAGCAATGGGGGTGTAACAAGGTGATCTGGTTTTCCCACGTGGGGCTCACAGTCTTCATCCCCATTATACAGAGGAGAGAACTGAGGCCCAGTGAAGTGACTTGCCCAAAATCACACAGCTGACAAGCAGCGGAGTCGGGATTAGAACCCATGACCTCTGACTCCCAAGCCCGGTCTCTTTTCACTGAGTCACGCATTTGACCTTGAGATGGTCGGTACCCAGCGTGGCTTAGTGGAAAAAACACAGGCTTGGGAATCAGAGGTCTTGGGTTCGAGTTCTGACTCTGCCACTTGTCAGCTGTGTGACCTTTAGGCAAGTCACTTTACTTCTCTGGGCCTCAGTGACCTCATCTGTAAATGGGGATGATGACTGTAGGGGATGATGACTTTAAGCCCCACCTGGGACAACCTGATTACCTTGTATCTACCCCAATGCTTAGAACAGTGCTTGGCACATAGTAAGTGCTTAACAAATACCAACATTGTTATTATTACTACCCCAGAGTCACCTTGGGACATACCACCCCTTGGCCCTCACCATCCGTGCCCATCTGACCCCACCCCTCTTGCGTCCCCTCCGGGTGGCCTGGTGGTGGGCTGGCAGTGGAAGCCGTGCTGCATAGACCGATAACCTCCCTGGCTTGCCATGGGAACCAGGAAAGTAAATCCATGGATCAGGGCAGGGGATGGTTCACAGCATGGCTGAGTGGAAAGAGCACGGGCTTGGGAGTCAGAGGATGTGGGTTCTAATCCCGCCTCCACCACTTGTCAGCTGTGTGACTTTGGGCAAATCACTTAACTTCTCTGCGCCTCAGTTCCCTCATCTGTAAAATGGGGATTAATTCTGTGATTGTCCCACCTGGGACAATCTGATTACCTTGTATCACCCCCAGCACTTAGAACAGTGCTTGGCACATAGTAAGCGCTTAACAAATACCAACATTGTTATTATTATTTCTTTCAAAGAAGGCTTTAAAACCAGTCCCAAACTCCTTCCGTGGTGTGGACTCCTCGTCAGCCGCATGGTACATTGCCAGAGATGATCGCGTCCAATTTGTCCAGAATTACAGGGATGAAGGGGAAAGGGGCACCAGTCATGTTTTGGTTTGCTGGTCTGTCTCCCCCTTTAGACTCTGAGCCCATTGTTAGGCAGGGATTGTCCTATCTTTTGCAGAATTGTACATTCCAAGCGCTTAGTACAGTGCTCTGCACACAGTACGTGCTCAATAAATACGATTGAATGAATGAATGTTGAAGCAAGGAGGTCTGGATCTGGTAGAAACAGGTTCCCTTCCTGATGCTGTCACATCATGGCTTAAGACTGAAGAACAGGTTCCTCTGGGAGGGCAGTTCAGTGATGATTCCTTTGCTAGACCTATCTGGAAGTCAGGCAGTCCTAACCATAGAATTGTGAGGCAGAGAAGTACCCAGGAGCATCATATAGCCAGATACGATTGATAAAGTTTGAAACAATAGCTTTTCCTAATAGTATTTAACCAATTACTATTAACTCATTCTTAAAAAATGAAATACGATTTAACAATTTTTCAATTAATTCTTCTTCTGTTGCTTTCCAAATCCTTGGGATATGACTAAACCTTCCCAGTCCCTTAAAAGGAAACAGTGGTAAAGACAAAGTAGACATCCAGATCTGCACATATGTATGATACCAAATAACTCATCTGCTTTTAGCCCCTTAGCTAGGCTATAGCAGAGACAACACGCAGAGCTGGGTTGTTAACCCTTAAATAATGGAATTTTATATTAAAAACCCACTTGAACCAATTTAACAAGCAAGGATGAAGAAATAAACCACATTTTTAATACATTCAATTTGTAATGTTCAGCAATTAATGTGTACTTCGCGTGCAGCTGCCCCTTTATTAGACTTCTTAAAGATCAGTGGCTGACAGTTTCTCAGCCTAACCCTATTTTTAGTTAACTTCTTAAAAATCCATTTAAAGAGAGGAAAACTCCAGAATCAATTAACATTCCAAGTTTTCCCTTCCAATCTTTACTACCTTTACCCCAACAATATTGCTTTACGACAGTCATATTATAGAAATAATAATAATATATATACATATATATTCCAAATATGTAAATATTACTTTTTGTATTTGATTTGCTTATATACCTTTTACCAATTTAGCAAAATTTAATGCAGTGGAATTTCAGAACTAATGATTAAGTCACCACCCCTATAGTTATTTCTAGGCTAGGAGAACAACGGTAAATTCACTCCCAATTACAGCAATTGTAGTTTCTAGAGGGAAGTGCCTTAGATTGAGGAGGGCAACCATTCACTTGAGGGAGGCAATCTTTTGCTAGAGGGAGGTGCCTTTTCTCAAAGAAATTCCCTTCTGATCTTCCAAACTGATAGCTCTGGCCCTGAAGGCAAATGGGATGTTTCCTACCCCTATGCCTGAACTGCAAATTTCTTGCAAGTAACTGGGTGATTTCATGGATAGCTGAGAAGGGAGAAGAATTAAAACCCCAGACCAATAAAATGACTCTCAATCTGCGGAGCTACCCAAATTCAGCTAGGAATTTATCTGCAATGAACAATATACGTTTTCACAACACTGGCCAATTCATTCAATTATAATTCATCCTAAACACACTTTCACACCGACACAGGGGTAAAGCCAATCCCTTCCTCCTCCACCCCCACATCAAACAAGATGTTAATTTCCACCCACTTCAGAACAAAATGCCTAAATCTTTCTTTGTTCCTGCTCACCCACATCCATATACACAATCTTTCTATAGACATCACCTCAAATCTCATCTATTTGGCTTTCCCAGAAAGTCCTGCAGTCAATGCACACAAAAAACGAGGGGGTCACGTTCATACAGTCATTTCAACTCTTAAAGCAGAACACTCAGCACGTTCACACTCTTACTCAAAGAGAAGTGTGAGCGCAATCCCACATTTACAGTGTTTTCAGTACTTTAAAACAGAATGGAGCTGTTGGCTGCAGTGGAGCCAAGTGCACCACTAGGTCCAGAGATCAGGACCTTGACCATGAGTATGGGTCAGGTCCATCCCTGGGCCCAAGTCTAGGTGGCTGCTTTCATGAGAACTCACATCCACCGGGCCAACTGGCCAACCTCGAGGTTTGCCATCACTGATCCACAAGGAATTCAAACACCTCCCAGCTCCATGTCACCTATCGCCGATCCCATCCTTGTCACCATTTATGTATTCCGTGCTTGGGCTGTCAATCTGGCAATTTTAGTTGTGGGGGCGCTATCCCTCCCTCACTTCTGAGTTCCGCCTGCTGGCTCAGGAGGTCATGAGAGCATTTGACCTTGAGATGGTCAGTACCCCAGAGTCACATTGGGACACAAGCATGCACATTGGGAACTTTGTAGGCTCATCTAAGCACGTTTGCTTGCATATTTATGAAAATTTCCATGCATATCTACGCCTATAGAGCTAGGAATTTAGATCTGGTTTGGCTTTCCCCTTTTCTACTTTCTGTGCCCCAAACAAAACTTTGTTGTCTAAACTCTGAATATTTGGGAAAATTTTAGATGTATCATGAATTTTTCTCACCTAATCACTCTGATAGAACAGCTCTCACCAAATACCACACATGTAGAAGCAGCACTGTCTAGTGGAAAAAGCATGGGTCTGGGAGTCAGAGGGCCTGGGTTCTAATCCCAGGTCTGCCACATAGCTACTGTGTGACCTTGGGCAAGTCACTTAACTACTCAGTGTCTCAGTTACCTCATCTGTAAATTGGGGATTGAAACTGTGAGCCGTCTGTGGGACAGGGACTCCTGTCCAATTCAATTATCTTATATCTACCTTAATGCTTAGAATAGTGCTTGGCACATAGTGCTTAACAAGTACTATAATGATGATGATGATGATGATGATGATGATGATGATGATGATGATGATTGTATCAGCAGCCCTTTGGCGTAAAATTGTGATACCAAAAAACAAAAATCAGGATGGTCAGTATTTCTTTTGGGAGGTGAACAGAATATGAAAACACTATACATAAAAGCCAGGCTAAGCTGAAATTTAGAGAACAGCACTAATCCTTCCCCATCCCCAAGCCCCTTCTTAAACCTGCAGGATATGGGTTTAGCATAGGCATCACATCCCGCTCCTTGAACAGTTTAATCGAAGGTGACTTGATTAGGTATGTGTCATACCTAACATCAAATAGAAAGACAAGGTCATAAACTGAAGGGTCTCAAGGTCTCATTCATTCTACCACCATCAAAATGTCACTCATTGCCACAAATTTTATAATGAGAATAAGTGAGGAGAATGGATATCAGCAGGACACAAAAAAACTGAGGCTGTACAGGGATTTAAGCAATACTATAATTCACAACTGGAAATAGTGAGGCATTCAGTGTACTAATTGTGGCAAACAGATTGATGTGCAACAATCAGGAATAAAATGGTTCTTTGAAAACAGAGGTTTCAGTTAATGGTTCCAGTAATACCAAAAACACCAGGGACTATAAATAGTATATGCAACCAGGGAACCAGAAAATGTCTTTAGGTGCGAGTAGTGCTGAAGAGACAGTTGATAGTATGTCATTTTTTTCTTAACCAAAGACATATTTGTGCCCAGCCATGGATAGAATTTCACCTCCAGTGGTGTCATCCTCAAATCCAGATGGCTGTCCTCTGTGCTTTTGTTATTCAACAGATGTTTGGAGATGACTGCTGATTCACTAACTCCTTAAACTTTGTTCATTCTTTTTCTCTTTGCTTAGCTTTTTTACCCACAATTCCTGGGGCCTCCACCCCACAGAATGGGAGTGCTTCAAAGAAGAGAAGGATGGGGCAGGGAAAGTTGGGGACTGCACTTTCATGGGAATTCCTTCTTTCTGAACTCTGGTGCTCTGATATATCCTCCTCTCTAGAGTAGAGTTTCCTCACACACACACACACATACGGAGGGAAAGAATGAGCCTATTATTTTCCTTTGGTTCTAACTACTGGGATCACTGCTTAAACAATGGATCTAAATTTCAGCCTTCCATGACTTTTCATTTACCCACTTTGATGTAATTTGTAATTCCTGTAAGAAATGAATCTTTCATTCCACCAGGACATTATGAAATCTAATGAGAAGCTTCCAAACCTTCCCCAATTCAGAGAAGTCCGAGGTTCAGCAAGCCAGGCTGATGTAGCACTATAGTTGCCCTTTAAAAAGGTCAGAATATTGTTCAATTGATGTCAACATCCATGAACTAAATGAAAGGAGGGACAGAGAAGATTGGATGTTGTTAAGGATTTACCAAATTCATGAGGCGTGTGAGTCACTTTAAAATAAAATTTCATGTCAAATCTTTATGCAAGTAAATCCCACGAGTATTTTCACGTTGGACACGGGCAACTGGAGGGATTGCTTTCCTTGGGTTTTGATGGGCATTTCCATTATTTAAATGCATGTTTTTAAAATTCATTGAATATTATTCTCTCTATGCTCTAGATAGGGAACCTGAACCATTCGGAAATCAGATGACTGGCCCAAGGTCACGTCTAATTCTGTGGCAGAGTCAGGATTAGAATCCCACAGTCCTGATATCCAGGTCTGAGCTAAGCTCCTGCCAAGGAAATTGAAATCACATAGCATAGTGCTTTCTGGCAGTCAGGTATTATCCTCGGTTGAGTCAGGGCAAACAGCCTGTGTCCTGTAGTTGCAGAAAGATTGAGGAGGAATTGTATGGGGAATCACCTCCTGATTCTCCCCTGCTGACCCCCAAATCTGAGAAGAAAGGTCCTGACTAGGTTTGAGGATCTATGAGAATGGGCAGTGGTAATCACGACAACCCAAAGAGATAGACCATTTTGTTATTTCCTTTAGCTATAGTAGTAGTAGTATTAATTAAGCGCTAACTGTTTGCAGACTGTAGAGTACAGTCACACCCAAGGTTACCAAGGTTCTAATATAATCCAAGGTTCTACCAAGGTTTTGTAGAGACTGCAGGCTGCTTGTGGTTAGTGATCGAATAGTATCATACTGTATGCTCCCAAGATCTTAGTGTGGTGTTTCTGCACACACTAAATGCTCAATAAATGCTATTGATTGATTAATCCCTCGAGGCATGACAGGAGCAGAGTTCCTGGGTGTAGCAGAGGGAAGATAACAGGGTTTACTGCTGGTTTTATTCAGAATACCGATGGAGAGAGAGGCTGAAGACTAACCTTGTTAATCTTGTTGCAGCTTAAATACTCATAGCCTGGAATGCACAGGGCATTATGGGAGCAATGGCCCTGGATGGGCCCCAGCTCAAAATTAGTAGTAGCAGTAATAGTTGTAATAGTACAGTAGTAGCAGTAATAGTAATTATTAACTCCCTGCTGTGTGAAATGCCCTATATTGAGTCCTTAGGATGTACAGAAAATTCAAGTGACACATTCCCTGCCCATAAAAAGCTTAGATTCTAATAAAGCCATTTATTACAGTACTTATTATGTGTCAAGCACTGTTCTAAGCTCTTTTACAAATAGAATAATGAAAGGAAGTAATTGAATGTGCAAGTGAATAGCAAATATACAGATGTGTTCAAGATAGATAAAAATAAGGGCATAAATGCTAGAAATTGCTGGTGGGTTTATGCAACTTGAGGAACTGGTAGAGGAAGGAAATTTGTTGTAGCAGGAGGGTTTTAAATGTGGGCAGGGAGTAGTGGGCCAGCGGTACAGGTAGGGAGAGGCAAAAGCAAGGTAGAGTTAAAAGATTTCCTTCACAGGTTAAGAGTGTGAGCTGGGGAGTAAAGAAATTAATCATGACATCTATTAAGGACTCATTCTGCTGTAAGTGTTGGGGTAAATAAAAAGTTATCAGTTTGAATATAGACCCTGTCCTTCATGGGGTTCATCATCTATCTTAACCCCTTTACACAGATGAGGAAATTTAAGCCCAGAGAGGTTAAATGATTTGCCCACGGTCATATAGCAGATCAAGGGCAGAGCTGGGACATGAACATAGATCTCCCAAATTTCCTTAGTCTTTCCACTGTCCTATGCTCTTGCAACTAGGCTCTGATGAGTTCTACTGTGTGACCTTGGGTAAGTCACTTAACTGCTTTGTGCCTCAGTTTCTTCATCTGTAAAATGGGAATGAAATTCTACTCCTTCCTACTTAGACTGCAAGTCCTATATAGGACAGCGACTGTGTCCAACCTGATTATAATGTAACTACCCCAGCATTTAGGACAGTGCTTGGTACAGAGTAAGCGCTTAATGAATACAATACTTAATTTCATTAGAATCCTCCCCTTTCTCTCCATTCGAACTGCCACCACATTGGTTCTAAGCACTTGTCATATCTCTCCTTGACTACTGCATTAGCCTTTTCATTGACTTCCTCACTTCCATCCTATACCCTCTCCAGTCAATACTTCATTCTGCTGCCCAGGTCATTTTTCTAAAAAAAACTCCTAGCTCCATCTCCCCTCTCCTTAAAAACCTTCAATGGCTCTCCCTCTATCAGTGGTTCTCCATCAAACAGAAACTTCTCGCTATTGGCTTTAAGATACTCTATCGGCTCTCTCCCTTCTGTCTAACCTAGATAATCTCCTCTGTCCCCAACCCTCTTTCATCTTAATAAGGGGAGTTTCAGGTTTGCTTCGGGTGGCAAGGCTTCCAGGTGAATTCTTACAATGACTACACCTTTCTCCTCAATAATTCTAATAATCCTGGGTTCCAATCCTGATTCCCTCACTTGAATGCTCTGTGACCTTGGGCAAGTCACTTCATTTCACCGTGCCTCAGAATTAAGAATGTGAGCCCTATGTGGGGAAGGGACTGTGTCCAACCCAATTATCATGTATCTGCCCCAGCACTTTGAATACTGCCTGACACATGCTGAAAAAATACTATAATTACTATTATTAAGGGAGCAGCAGGGGTTCTGGGGACAGAGGGGCAGCAATGTATAAAACATTATACTTTAGACAAGCTTCTTCAAAATGGCATCATACAGAATGGGATGGGGAAGCAAATTTCCTCCTGCCTAAAGGAGGCCAAAAATCCTGATGCTGGCCCTGGACCCCAGTGGGTACTCTTGATTGTTGGGGAAGGAAAAGGTTAATGGAGAGATGTTCCTGATTCTGGGAGGGACTCCCCATCTTTAAGAGAACCAGCTCTGCAAGGTAATGATAAGATTGTTTGTAAATAATACTAATACTACTTCTAATGATAATTGTAATTGTGATTATTAATCAAACAGTGTATGCAGAACACTATATTAAGTGCTTGGGAGAGTACAATACAGTTGACATATGTTCCCTACTATACTGAGCTTACAACTTACAGGACACTTATTATGTGCTAAGCACTGTATTGGGCAAAGGGTAGATAGAAGATACCTGATGATACCGGACACAGACCCTCTTCCACAAGTGACTCCCAGTCTAAGTAGGAAGAGAATGGGTATTGAATTCCCAGTTTACAGATAAGGAAACTGAGGCCAGGAGAAATTAAGAGACTTGCCCAAGGCCACATGGCAGTCAAGTGACAGAGACACAATTTTAACTCAGGCCCTCTGACTCCCCCTCCTGTCTAAACAGCAGGAATACCCCAGACAAGACAGACCTACTGCCAGCAATTAGAAATTCTCAAGGAACCCCACCGGGATGTAGCTGGAGTTGACCCGTGTCCTCAACATATCAACTGTTCATGCTCAGTGGTAAAGCTGCCTCTTTTTACACTGTGAGACTCATTTGAATGGTCATGCTAAGTGCAGTGACACACCAGCTCAAATTAAGCTGGTGCAGTGGATGGTGCATGCAGAGAAGGAAGTGATCAACATCGATCTGCCCTCTTGTCTGCACTCATGCCAAATTCAGGGGACCAAGAGTAGCCCAGGTGTCTTGGGAGCATGCTTGGACTTCTAAATGCTGGGATTTGGAGTCTTCAATCACTTGGTCTTTTTGGCAGAGAGGGGCCAGGGTCTGAGCAGAAGATTGTGAGCTTCATGTAGGACATGCTCAGGGCTTAACAAATACGATTAAAGATAAAAAAATAAAATACTGGTAACATCAACAGAAAAATTCTACTTGAGCAATGCAAGTCCAGACACATTCCTCTTCCAGAAAGCTGTGAGATTAAAACTCACCACTGAGGAAGAAATTTACCAGTGACTGAGACAGAGCATATATCTCATGTTTTTTGCAGAAGCCTAGGCATATGTCTACCTAAACGAGATATCCAAACCCCAAAATAGCCCAAAATTGAAAATGAGACATCATAAAAGAAGGGGCAACAAACCAACAGTGTAATTTTCCATCCTCCCTGCCAAGTGCCATCCCTTCTCTTTTCTCCTCCTAGCCTCCCCTTTATTAAAATAGAGGGGGAGTAATTGGATAGGCTGAGTAGTTGGTTACCCAATACATCTGAGCCTTGCCATATCTGAGAACACAGGTATCACCCCAACTCAACAGCAACAAGTGCCTCCTCCCTAGTCAAGGAAGCAATAAAGAAAAATCTTCTTTGGATCTTAATGGAAAAAAGTCTCAATTGTTCACACATCCTCCTGCTTCTATTCAGAACAGTATTCACTAAGGCTCATTTCTTTTTTCATCTGCACTTTGTCTTGAATCTTTCACCCTCCAAACAGAATGTTCTTTTCTTACTCGCAACTGTTTGAAAAAGTTTCCTCTTTCTTTGGGGATTGAACCTAAATCGTTTGCATTGCCTTACTCATTTCCATTTTGTTTGTTCCCCTTCATGTCTCCCACCCGGGATTCGTAATTGTCATTCTACTTTACCTGTCATTTAAACCACAGTTCATTATTTGATCTTCTTTTATCTTGTACATGTTAATTTCCTCTGTATGTCCTCTGTGCCAGCTGTCTTATTCCCTGCAGATTTTTGGTGGCCAAATGTTACCCCTAAGCTCCTGAACATTAGGTTATTTTACTGAACATTTGTTTCAACCCTATCAATCATTATCCTGCAATAAACAACAGCTTTGCAAGCAGAGAACAAGAGTAGGCTAATGATTTATACCCCTCCTACCTCCCATTTCCCTCCTCCCTCAATATTTTCCCACCATTCACTCCTTTTTTGTTAAGAGCTCTGGTGGTAACTGCCACAGCTACCAAGAAAACACGGATAACCTGCCAATACTAGTGGCTGTTTTCTCAGTCTCATATTGCTTTTCCTTATCGGTTGTGACAATATGCCACAATTAATGATAGCAGAAATACCTATGTTTGATACCACATGCATCACACTTAGTAGTGATGGATTAGCAATCAAGAAAATGAATTCTTCCATTATAAAGTAACATCTGAACTTTGGAGTTAGGCGATTGCATTGTTAGGACTTCAGTGATGTATTCTGCCATAAATATAACATTAAATCTGCTCATTAAGGATATTGGTTCTATAAGTAACTTTTGAGTTTCCCTAGTAATAGTCAAGGCTTATTTTGTTCCCCCAAATCTTTAATAATCTTCTAGATCAGAATCCTGAATTTGTCTTTGAAAAGAGATGATCTGATCCAGTCCATACTTCAACCAAATTGGCAATAACTTAATAGATTACCCATTATAGGGGGATTGCTTGAATTATCCAAATTGGAACTTGGGGAATTGTGAATTCACCAAATAATTGCATAAATTTGCTTCTCTTGAGACTGTGGTAAACAGAAGAGTCAGACTTGAGTTTATTATCATAATCAAAGTACCTCTTAGAGGAGGTTAGTTTCTCCAATGTCTCACTATAGCCTCCTCTCCCCACCACATGATTATCCAAAGTTAAACAGACACAGTAACTGCACACAAACAGCTTTCAATCAAAATGAGTAATAACAATGTACATAAACAGGACAAACATGAAAATGCTCTGACATAAAGACAACTGAACAACACATCAGGAGACCAGCAAGAGGACCAAGAATAAGTAAATAGATTGCTTGCCTTCAATAATCTAATCTTTTCAACACACTGAAGAATTCCCTCTGAAATTTCTTATGAATTAGGAATAACATCTCTCTGGACTATCAATTTTCTCATATTCTCGTATTTGGCCTGCTTCATCTGGAATCTGTTCTTGTCTCTGAAGACCATTTCAATCAATCAGTAGTATTTATTAAGAGTTTACACTTAAGTAAGTGCAAAGCACTGTGCTAAGAATGTGAGAGAGTAGATAAGAGTTAGTAGACACAATCTCTGCCCTCAAGGAGAAAATGTGTTTGTGTTGTTTTGTTATGTTTCATCATTCCTGATGTGTCTGTCTCTAATCTCTTCTCCCTCCTTTAGCTCTGAGACTGTGAGTTCCATTAGGGACCCTGTCTAATTTCCACCAGTGTATTCGTTCTCGGCACTTAGTACAGTGCTGAGCATATAGTAAGCATTTAATAAGTGTAATTACTACTGGCAATCTAATGGGAGGTACAGACACTGAAATGAATTATAGGTAAGGGAGGCAACCAAGTATAAAGATATACGCATAAATAATCTATGGAAAGAAGGCAAGAAGAGTGTCTAAGTGCTTAGGGAGCAAGGACTCAAAGGCATAGATGAAGCAGTATGAAGGGAAATAGGGAGTTGACATGAGCGATTAGAAAAGGAAGGCTTGCTGGAGGAGATGCCATTTTAGTAGGGCTATGGAGATGGGAGAGTAGTGTTCTGCAGGATGTGAAATGGGAGGGAGGGTGTGAGCAAAAGGTTGATGGTGAAAGTGATGAGTGTGAGGCACAGTGAGCAGGTTGGTGTTAGAGGAGTGAAGTGTGCAGGCTGGGTTTTAGTGGGAGGGGAGGAAGGCTAAATTGTGGGGAAAGAGAACTGACAGAGTGAACTACAAGAGATGTTGAAGAGTTTCTGCTTGATTTGGTGATGGAAGGTCAGCCATTAGAGGTTTGCAAGGAATGTAGAGTTGTGCACAGAATTTTTTTTTTAATGATCCATGGAGCAGAATGAAGTATGGACTGGAGAGGGGAAAGCCTGGAGGCAGAAAGGCCAGCAAGGAAGACTGGATATGGCAAGTGCTTGGACCAGCATCCCGGCAGTTTAGATGCCTTAACTGAATATGTGGGTTGAATGAAAGAAATGAGCCAAGGATAATGAATAAGCTGTGGGCTTGTGAGACAGGAAAGAAAGTGGCGTTTTCGAGAGATATGAGAATGTTGGAGGGAGAAGAAGATTCACAAGGATAGATGAGGAGTTCAGTTTTTGGACATGCTGACTTGGATATATGGGTGGAACATCCAAATAGAGATAGTCTGAAGTCAGAAGGAATGTGAGACTGCAGGGAATAATAGAAGGAGGCTAGGACTGGAAAGATAGATTTGAGATAATCAATGTTGTCGAGACCATGGGAGAGGATCAGCTCTCCAAAAGACTGAATATAAATTGAGAATGCAAGGGGACTGAGGATGGAGCATTGAGGGCCCCCACAGTTACGGGGAGCGAGGCGGGGAGGAATCATTTTGCTATTTTCAGAAGTTAGGATGAAAGTTTTTCCTGTCTTCAAGTGGTGTTCTATCCTTGAAAGGATGTTGATTTTCTTATTGTTGGCTAGACCCTCTCTTGCTTTCTCTTTTCTGAATAAATAAAACAGCACTAAGTTGTCTTACTCAAACCTTTAGGTTAGCATCACGAAGAGCCCAACAGTAACATCAGTTAGTCATGCTAATGTGTCCTTTTGGCTATGGCAACCTGCTCTGGGAACTAAAGCTCCACTCTAAATGAAAATTCTTTCCTCACTAAAATGAGGAGAAAGATTGAATGAAAAATAAGCCCAAATTGTCCAGGCACTCATTGACATCACATGATTATAATGCCACCTTGTTCACATTTGTATGATCATGAAGATGATATGGAATGCACTTACCAACATGCAATTTTTATTTCATGCATAGATGACAGCTGTATTTTTCTCTTTGGAATTAGGTAGAGCATCTGAATGTCAGTGGAAAGGAATTATTTATTCTTTTTGTTGTTTCCCTTACTGTTCTGTTATATTGTACTCTCCCACGTGCTTAATATAGGGCTCTACAAACAGTAAACAATCAGTACCATTGATAGATCGATTGATTACTGGTGATGGCCTCAATGTCGTCTAAGACAGGACGAAGGATTTAGGAGATGAACTGGACCACTCTTTCCAATATTCATGCCACCCTGAAATTTACCCAGAAGATTTTGAGAATCAGTTGATCTTGGTGAGAGAGAGAATAAGGTAAGCAATTTGGCCCGCTGAAATGCTGGTCAGGGTGAATCTTATTTCTTTTGTGCTTGTTCATGTTTGTAGCCTGAAAATAGGTTAAGTAGAATGGTCGAAAGAGGCCTGGAAATCTACTTTGGCTGTGATCACTTCGATGGTTCAGTATTTATTCAATCATTCATTCAACCATATTTATTGAGCATTTACTGTGTGCAGAACACTGTTCTAAGCTCTTGGGAGACTACAATATAATAATAAATAGGCACAATCCCTGCCCACAGTGACCTTAGAGTCTAGAGAGGGAGACAGACATTAATATAAATAAATAAATTACAGGTATGTACATAAGTGTTGTGGGGCTGTGAGGGGAGGATGAATGAAGACAGCAAGTTAGGGTGACACAGAGGGAGAGGGAGAAGAAGAAATGAGGTCCAAGTCGGGGAAGACCTCTTGGAGGAGTTGTACCTTCAATAAGCTTTTGAAGAGGCAGAGAGTTATTATCTGTTGGATTTGAGGATGGAGGGCATTCCAGGCCAGAGGTAGGATGTTGGCTAGAGGTCGGTGGCAAGATTGACAAGATGGAGGTTCAGTGAGAAGGTTAGAAGTAGAAAGTGGTGCAGGCCTGACTAATGTGGAAAATACAGTCATGGAGTAAATAGTAGTAGAATCTATTAAGTGCTTATTACGTGCAAAGCACTGTACTATATTCTGGGAAAGAATGTGTGAGTGTAGAACCAGCCTAACTCCCTGATATCTCTTAAGTTAGGTGGATAGTGAAACCACAAATTCAACAAAGTCTTAATATTCAAGAGAGAGAATGTATTTCCCCATGGGTCAGCAAGCCTCAGGAGGGATTTTAACACTGGGAAATGAAGTCTTGTTCTTTCCCAGTGGGACCAGAGAGAGCTGTTGAAGCAGTGCAGAAGTTCATCTTGGCTTCCTCACGTACACTCGGTGAAGAGCTAAGGTCCGTAATCTAGAAAGGAGGAAGGAGTTGATGCATGTCAATGACCCACTGAGAAACAGCTGGCAGCACTGAAGCAGGAAGTGTCATTCTTCCTACTTTCCCAGCTGCAGTGCAACTTGAACAGAAAAGAGAATGTTGTGGGCAGGGCTTGACAAAGGGGAGGGTTGGAATTAAGAAAGAAATGCAGAGGCTACATGGCCTAATGGATAGCGCACGGGCCTGGAGTCAGAAGGACCTGATTTCTAATCCCAGCTCTGCCCCTTGTCTGCTCTGTGACCTTGGGCAAGTCACTTCACTTCTCTGTGCCTCAATTACCTCATCTGGAAAATGGGCATTAAGACTGTGAGCCCCATGTGGGCATGGACTGTGCCCAACCTAATTACCTTGCATCTACCCCAGCACTTAGTAGAGTGCTTGGCACTTAGCACTTAACACATATGACAATTATTATCATCATTATTACTAATAAATGTGACCTGAGGAAGGGTTGGGTAGTGATGGTCATTTCCATTATCCCTATTGCCAGTTCTTCATCTTCAACCTCACCCTGCCACAGCCTCAACTTTACCTACTAACACCAGGTCCACCCTCCCTCTCCAGACTACAAGCATCCTTTCTCCTGTACCATTCATTCAATTCAATCATATTTATTGAATGCTTACTGTGTACAGAGCACTGTACTAAGCACTTGGGAAGGTACTGTACAATAATAAAGAGAGAAAATCCCTGCCCATAGTGAGCTCATAGCCTAGAGGATGCACATCTCAACCCAGACTTGGTACAAGCCCTGCTCAGTGGCAATTCCATCTGGGGGTTTAGAATGGGAAAGGAGCACAGACCCTGTTACTTGTGCACCTTTGAAAATGCGCCATTATACTTCAGTTGTAAGAATGAGCTCCAGGTTGAGATGGCAGATGCTAAATCATTGGGTGCTGCCTGACTTTTCACTTTGCTTTGCACTTATTCCCAAAATTCACACAAGTCCTCAGTGCTTGGCCATCCTTGCCCAACTCTTGCTCTTAAAAGACCAATCTAGGGGCTTTTGAGAAAGAGCAACATTCTGTCCTCTGACAAAACAAGCTTCCAAAAATGAAAATAAATTCATTTCCTTTTTCTTTTCTCCTTCACTAATTTCCAGGGGGGAGTTAATGAGAGAAGAATGACATTTTCCTGAGTAAAATCTGGCTTTGGAGCAGCAAGGGGAAATATATAACTGCAGGGAAACAATGGCATTTTCTGTTCTCCATTCTAGACACTCACCAAAAGAGGAAGCTTCAAGATACCATATGCTTTGATCATGGTCTTATTACAGATCCAGCCCTTTGGTCATTTCAAAATGAGTCCAGTACAACATATATTTGTAGTTTTATTTGGGGGAGCAGATAAAAGAGTGTAAAGTATATGGAATGTTTGTGCTTCTTAGTCCAGGCAGCTTCCTGGTCAAAGGCAAGGCCAGTATCTCTGGGCCATCCCCAGTGTCAACTATCCTGAACAAGAGGGTAAGCCCTTTCACTTTGAGATACTCTGTTAGCAGCCATTGGGTTGGAATTCAGTTATTTTCCTAGTGAGATTCCATTCCTGTGGCTAGAGATGGGGATAAATCTAATACTGCAGATGGTGAAACCAAATTCTTCAGGCTTTAGTATCTCTGTTCTGTCTTTAAAGGAGAGATCTTAGGTCAGGCCTAAATTCCTTACATCACTACTCTCTTACCTAGATTTCCTGAATTGCCATTCTGCAGAACCAATCTTAAATTCACAATGCCTATTTTTCCAAGGGCTGGAGGCTGGCAAAAGGATCCTGGCAAAGGTTGGATATGGTGTGATGAAGGAAGGAGTATGACTGGAGGAGGGATTAGATATACTCCTTGCTGGCATGGGCATCATGCCATCTAAGGGTGGATTTTTCCATGTTCCCAGTCCTAACTGGAGTTGGGGAAGAGGGAGGAGATGCCAGGGAGAGGAGATGGACCTTTAACAGACTGAGGCAGAGTGAGATCAAAGGTGCAAGGAGGCAACAGATGCAGGGCTATGAATATTCTGCCCAAACCAGTCAGTTACCCTCCAGGATTGCAACTCCATTCTGGTTCAGGCTTAAAGTCAACAGGTATATGGTGGGGGGGAGTAGATCTGCATGAATTATTCAAGTATCTACAATTTTTGTTACAGTTAGAATCAGTTTAGAGTCCCTATTCTCTAAATAGTTTTGACATAAAGTTGAGGGAGACATATTTTGGAAGAATTTGGTATTTATCTCAGGCACCTTTCCATTTTATTCCTAAAGGTCTCCAGCCAAGATGACTTCACTTTTCAGGGTAAAGTGGTTCAGAGCTTAAAGAACCCTTGGAAAGAAAATTCTACCCTTTGTCCAATCAGAATCCCTTGCCCCACTTCCAAAGCCTACCACCTCTTGTTCTGAATCTGGGTGCAAACCGGAACCTGGTTAGAAACAGTGGACACCCCACAATATATAGAAAGTGCTCTTTGTCATAAATACTCCATTTCAGAAATGGATATTTTTATTCCCCTTAATAACTTGGGAATTACTTTTTGTGTAGCTAGCAACTGCACGATGAAGTCCACTATGACTTACTAGGAAGAAGCAGCAACTGTTGTTATTAATATCAATCTCTTTCAAATGTTTTTTATTATTCTAAATGGTCAGAGTGGGAAAGGGGGTGTAGATGAAATTGGCTACTAGATATTAAAATTCAGTTCTGCAAGGATTCCATTCATCTTATTAGATTCTTCATCCACCCCAGCTCATTATTTGCTTTTGATTAGGAGGAGAGAAATCTCCAAAGATTCACGGGGTTCAGTTCCTATCAGCACTCAGAAGAATGGATGCTTCTTCAAACCTCCTGGGTCTAAGAAATTTGGCAGGAAATCTTGTGAAAACATTGTTTCCTCACAGCATTTTTGGCAATTCAACTTCTGCTCCTGGCTGGAAGCTGAAGTGCAGAGATGCATGAAATTGAACAATGATAATAATAAAAAACTTTACTGAAACAGTCTGGAAACTGCAAAAAGGTGGGATTTGGGATCTTTAGAGTTTGTGGAAGAGGTTTGATTCAGATTGTATAGATAAATGTGGCAATTCATTCCCTGGATAAGACACATATAATCCCTTTGACCTTCCCACCTTCCTTTGATGTTCGCAACTCTAGTCTTATGATCATGGAGGATAAAATGATTGCATGCTCAGTGACTTTCAGTTTTTCCAGGGATTAGTACATCTAGTTGGTAGACTATACTTGTCACTTCTTGGAAGAGGGCAGTGGAAAAAAGGGAATAGGAAAAGAAAACCAATTTTGATATGCATCAGGAGGTCAGTAGTATTTATGGAGCATTTTCTGTGTGCAGAGCACTGTTCTAAGCAGTGGGGACAGCACATTAACAGTAGAGTAGGTAGACCCAATCTCCATCCACAAGTCAAGAGCGAGAGATAATAATTACAATAATTATGGTACTTGTTAAATACCTACTATGTGCCAAGCACTATTTTAAGCACTGTTCTAAGCACTGGGGCAGATACAAGTTAATCAGGTTGGACACAGTCCCTCTCCCAAATGGGCCTCACACTCATCCCCATTTTACAGATGAGGTAACTGAGGCACAGAGAAATTAAGCGACTTGCCATAGATCACACTGCAGACATTGGCAGAATAGGGATTAGAACCCAGATCCTTCCATGCTCTATCTACATTACTTCTCTCAATGTATTATTTTATTATTAATGCATATTTTAATATATTAAAATACATTACAGATCAATATGCACCTGTGGGGGCCTAAGGGAGGACATGGGTAAATGGTCAGTGGCTAGAAAGATGAGATAGAGGTACAATGAATAAGTTGGTGTTTGAGGAGGAAAGAGTGTGGGCTGAGTTGTAAAAGGAGATCACTGAAGTAAATTAGGAGGAGGTGAACTGATTGCTTTACAGCTGATGGTAAGGAATTTAATTTTGATGTGGATATGGAAGGGCAACTATTGGATGTTTTTGATGAGAGGAGAAATGTTCACTGAGATTTGTTTAAAAAAAGCAGAGTGAATATGGACTGTAGAAGAGAGAGACAGGAGGCAGGGAGGTCATGGGAGGTGACACATAGTCAAGGGACAGTATGATAAGAGCTTGGATTAGCAAGGAAGTAGTTTGAATAGAGAAGAGGGGGGATTCTAGAGATGTGAAGGCAGAACAGACAATATTTTGTGACAGATTATGTGAGTTGAATGAGAGAGATGTGTTGAGAATAATACCAAGATTACAAACTTGCAAGACAGGGATGATAGTGCTGTTGCATATAGTTATAGGAAATTGTACAGGGGGACAGGGTTTGGGTGAGAAGATGAGGAGTTCTTTTTTGGACATGTTAAATTTGAAGTGTCAGCAGAACATCCAAGTACAGATGACCTGAAAGTAGGAGGAAAGATGAGACTGAAGAAAAGGAGAGAGGTTGGAGCCTCAAGAAGTAGATTAGGGAATCAGCTGCATAGGGATATGAGTTCTCTAACAGAGTGAGAGTAGATGGACAATAGAAGAATAAGAGAATAGAAGAAAGGAATTGGCAAATAGAAAGATAGAATACAATAGATTAGAATAAAACAGTGAAGTGAGGGAAAAGGCACTGTTGCCTAAGAACTGCTTGAGGAATAGCCAGGCCCAGTGGAAAGAGCACAGGCATAGGAGTCAGACAACCTGCTTTTAATCTCGGCTTTGCCACTTGACAATAATAATAATAATAATGGTATTTCTTAAGCGCTTACTATGTGCCAAGCACTGATCTAAGTGCTGGGGTAGATACAAGGTCATCAGGTTGTCCCACTTGGGTCTGACAGTCTTAATCCACATTTTACAGATGCGGTAACAGACACAGAGAAGTTAAGTGGCTTGTCCAAGGTCACACAGCAGACAAGTGATGAAGCCGGGATTAGAACCCATGACCTCTGATTCCCAACCCCGTGCTCTTTCCACTAAGCCTCGCTGCTGCCACTCGTCTGCTATGTGACCTTGGGCAAGTCACTTCACTTCTCTGTACCTCAGTTACCTCATCTCTAAAATAGGGATTACAAGTGTGAGCTCTATGTGTGACAGGGGCTAAATCCAATCAGATTGTTTTGTATGTACCACAACACTTAGCAGAGTGCCAGGCACATAGCAAGCACTTAACAAAATACCATTAAAAAAAAATCTCTGCTGTGGTAGTTGACTACTAGTATGTTCCTTGAGGGCAGGAGTCCCATTTACCAACTCTATTATACTGTATTCTCCCAAGCACTTACTATAGTGTTCTCTGCATACAGTAAGTGGTCAGTAAATACCAACTCAATTATGCTGTACATACCTCAGTGCTTATAACAGTGCTTGGCACACAATAAGCACTTAAGTACAAAATAATAGTGAAATAATAATAGTTATTATTAATAATGGTATTAGTAATAATCAATACCATTGATTGATAGTAATAGTAGCAGTAATAGAGTAGTAGCAGTTGTAATAATAGTAGTGGTAATAGTAGGAGACAGAGGATTCGTCATAATAGTTATAGTAGTAGTAGCAATTTTACTTACAGAACCTCCCAGTATAATACCCACTCCTAGCTCCCCAGAACAAGAAACTCCTAAATCAGCCCTTGGATTCTAACCAGACTGTTCTGTTACAGTTATCAATTGTTGGAAAAAAGTGAACACTGAGGATTTCATCTGAATCTTGAATGAACTTTAATGCTACTATTATCTGGAAAAACAGAATTGGTGATAGTACATCTTACCCTCTTTCCACAGAACATCTTTCCCTGTTTCCACACATCTAAAGTATGTCTGGGTAACCCTTTTACCAGGGTTCCAATCCAGGCTCCCTGATTTGCCCACAATGTGACCATGGATAAGTACCTTACATTTATCTTTGTCTCAGTTTCTATTAGTTTCTGTAAAAGTGGGATGAAATGACAATTTTCCCTCCTTTAATATTGTGAGCCCCATGTGGGGCAGAGACAGTGCCTGAGCTGATTATATTGTATCTGCCACTTACAGTGTTTAGCTCAGAGTAAGTTCTTAACACATATCGCAATTGTTGCTGATCATTATTATTATCCTAGGATGGATCAGAGGATTGAAGAAAACTTGTCTAGTGGAAATAGTAAAATGAGGTGGCAATTAGACCCATTATCTACTTAGTATTAATCGGAGAAGCAGTGTGGCCTAGTGAAAAGACCATGGGCCTGGGAGTCAGAGGACCTGGGTTCTAAACCTAGTTCTGCCACATGTCTGATATGTCACCTTGGGTAAGTCACTTAACTTTTCTGAATTTGTTATCTAATCTGTAAAACAGGGATTAAGATTGTGAGCCCCAGGTGGGATAAAGACTGTGTCCAATTGTATTGTATTAGCTTGCATCTACCCCAGTGTTTAGAACAATGCCTGCTGCAGAGTAAGGGCTTAAAAAAATCCATTAAGTAAATAAAATAAATCTGTAAAATGGGGATTAAATCCTCATTCCTCCAATTTAGACTGTGAAGCCATGAAGGACCTGAACTGTGTCCAACCTAATTATCTTGTATCTATCCTAGTGTTTATAACAATGCGTGGCACATAGAAAGTGCTTAACAAATGTCATCAAAAAAAAAAAGAAGTCTAAAAAATTAGATCTGAGATCCTGCTCTGCGAGAAGGGTTGGCCTGTGGGCAATGACCTTGTCCTTTTTGTGTCTGTGCAGTGTTGGGTTTTCAAAGCAGAATGTTGCCTAGATAGTCCACTGGTCCCATCAGAAAGAAGATCAGAAGTCACTGAAGCAGCAGGGAGACTGTGAGCACTTCTCTCTTCAACAGCTGCCTGCATTTCAAGTAGAAAACCAAACTGTATTGGAGATGGCTATAGGGGAAAAGTGAAATGGGAAGAACATGTTCCTGCATACAGCAGTTCAGTGTACATGTGACCTATGTATAAACTCCATAGCAAATCTAATCCCTAATGTTTTAAGCACCTCTAAAATTCCAAGGTTTGAAGTCATGAAATTAAGTTTTTTCAGCACATGGCATTCTTTGTGACCATATAAAAGTTCCATTCCTTTTTCCTTCCAAACATATTTATTTAGTCAGAGATCATTTTCATAAAGATGGATTATGGTGATTATAAATTTCTAGAGGAGTTTGCATCCCCAATAAATATTGATGGTTTTGGCCTACTGAGAAGTTGTTTTATATTAGTGTATTTTCCTAACTTTAGCCCATAACTTTGGCTTTTAAGAACAGCAGGGATGATACAACATGAGAGGACAGTTTATGAGATGTCTGATCATTTGAATGGCTGGAAACAAGTGAGAGTAAAGAATTTTAAGGAATGACCACCCTTGATAATAATCTCACAGGGAATTGTGCTGTGCCTTCATCTATGGAATAATCTGACAGGGACATTACAAATCCATAGCAGTAGAATGTTTTTCATACTAGACGGCTTATATATCATACACCAGCTAGTAGGAAGGACTGGCTCCTATGTTGTAGTCTAAGAATGTTTTCTTTCAGCTCATTTACATTCAAAGCTGAAGGTGATAATTCAGTCCCAAATAGTATAATTTAGGATATTTCCCTTTTGGATCAAATGCACGCAAGATGAGAAAATCTCCAAATTCATTTGCTCAGCATATTCCTGGCCAGAGCAAGAAAGGCTAAGAAATAAACTGGTTTCCTTTCAAAGTCTAGAGGTGAGCATTACTGCTTTGCATGGGACTTGGGGTCTGTGAAGAAAGAGTATTTACTCACTATAGGAGATGAATGGTTTTATTTCTTAAATTATAAAAATGCTCTTTTTTGCAACAGATTCCCCATCTCATATTTTCCAAGACACTGGGGGTGACTGTGTTCAGAATTAACAACCTTGAAGTAGGGTGTTTAAATGGGTTATGTAATTCCCTGCAGTGGGGAGGAGGAAAAGTCAGGAGAGATGAGCTCTGTCTAATGTCAGATCAAGAAAAGTTCCATGTATGACCAAGAAGATATAGCCATAAAAATGCTACTTCAATTTCTTTTTTTCCATACAGGATTTAATAAAAACTCTTTTTAAAAGTCCTAATTACCACTGCAACACTGTCTAGTACCTGACATATTACACTTGTAGTGATTTCTTCTCTGACAAATATTGTATGGTAAAATTGTCAATTTACCTCAGAGTGTACTGACTGATAAATTCATCAGAGGTGCTGGATAAGTCCAAATGACAGGAGTTTACCTGGCTTAATGGTGGTTTTTTTTTAATAATTCCATGCCTGACCCAACTTTTTGCTCATATTGTTGTGAGAGAAATAGAACAAGATAAAGACAGAGAGAAAAAAAAATGCTCCCACACTGGGGAAACTAGTTTTCCTCATTTTGAGTACTTCACGGCTACAAGGAGAATATTTCCCTTATAAAAGTACAATGTAAATTTAAACACCTTTCTCTGTGTGTTTCAAAATCATTATATTTAATGAAGAGAAATGAGTTGAAATTAATCATAGAAAAAAATAGGCTGCACATCAAGAAAAAAAAAACTACTGATAGTGAGATCCATTAAGCTGTATTAGAAAACTCATTGACTGAGCAATTTAAAGGAAAACTAAAATAAAGCACAATGGAGAATATACTAAGTCAACAGCCCTACACTGAACCCTGGGAGAATGGACTCCATGCAACCATAAGGTCCTTTTGACTTTAATTTCAGTGATTTGCTGAATTCCCTCAATTTACCCTCCTGTCAACAAATCCTCCCATCATTTCACTCACATCTTCACAACATTTTTAGCACAGCCGTTAGCAGAAATCATTTCTCAGAAAGTCCAAAAGAATGTCATTTTGTCATTTTCTTGGGGAGTTCAGTGTGAAAACAGGTGGTACAGCTTCTATGGTCTTTAATACTGCAATAGGAAAGGAAAGAGATGCCTTCAGCTCTCAGAAGTTGGAAAAAAAAAGCCTAGATCCCAGAAGATCAGGAAAGAAAACACTGTAGGGAAGCAGGAAAGCCTATTCCTTACTTAGTGTAGAAGGTGAGAAGGCTGCAAAGGGATTTCTTAAGGGAGAAGGGACAATGAAAGCTTGGATCCTGTGATTGCCTGTGACTTTTTTTAATGATTTTGCAAAAATGAAACCACATAAAATTAGTTCTGATGAAAGAGATGAAAATAAGGGTGTATATCTTAAATCTCTGCAGAGATCAGAAAGAAACTTTTTATACTACTATCCAATCAATCAATCAGTCAGTCAATCCCAGTTGTAATTCTTCAACTGGAACTAAGATTATCAACTGAGAAGGAAAGAAGGCTATTTTGGTTTGTTTAATTTCCATCAAAGTTATCAATCCATATAAGTAATGCCATGGATGGGAACATATTCCAGAAAGCATCACCTGGGGTGTTTCCGTGTCTATCCCAACACTTATAACAGTGGTTCACGCATAGTATGCACTTAATAAATACCTTAATTATTCATTATTGTCATTTCTACTGGTCCCTTTAGCAGTGATTGGGAAAAAAAAACAATCAACCACCAAATAAAAGTAGCCCAAGATTTGTCGCCCATCTTAAATAAGAAGCCATGTTTGTTGGAAATCAAAAAAACCACATAGAAAGGTCAAACCCTTGGTGAGTATGACTAAAGCGGTAAAGAGCTATTTTCATACCTCTCAGGAATACAAGGGAGGAGAAAATACACCCTATTCAGGGGAAACATAAACATAATTCACAGGGACATGGAGGGAGTGAATGCTTATTGTGCCGGTAGACCCACTGCTGGTGATCTTGCCAGGGAGCGTACTGTGCATTGTCTAATGCTGATGTGAAAATTGTGCTGAAACTGGAATGGATCTCCAGAGATTGACCCAGTAGTAGATGGTTACTAAGCAAGTATATTATTAATGAACTAATAAATATGCCAGAAAAGAAGCAGACTAGTGCCAAAAGAAATAAAATGCTTTCTGAAAAAGAGGGGAAAAATTGTAAGTGGGCCACTGAAGTCTACTGAAAATGAGATGGGGACAAAATTCAACATTTTTCCATAGGCTGAAGTGGTGGAAGGCAATATTTCCTAGTGGAAAGATCAAATACCAAGAATCTGGAGACCTAGGTTCTAATTCTAAGTTTGCCACTGACCTATTATCTGACTTTAGACAAGATACTTTATTGCTCTGTGCCTCAGTTTCCTTGTGTTTAAATGGTGATAGAATATCCATTAACTGTCTCTGAATTTGAACCATGTGGGAGAAAGGGACCATGCATGATTTGATTATGTAGTATATACCCCAGTATTTAGTTCAGTGCTTTGACACAGAATAAACACTGAGTAAATAAACAAAACAATAACACAGTTGGTTGAGCATCTGAGAACTGCAGGAAACAAACACATGGATAAGTTTTCTAGACTCAGATAATGATATTTACTGAATGCTTACTGTGTGCAGAGCACTGTACTAAGTGCTTGAGGTAGTACAATTAGAACAGTTGGTAGACATGCTCCCTGCCCACAAGGAATTCACAGCCTGGAAGGGAAGACAGATACTAAAATAAATAAATTACAGATATTAACTTAGGTGTTGTAGAATGAAGTTAAATGCCTTGATGCTGCTCCAGACTCTAATTTACTGGCTGAGTGACCAATGATCCTGATCTGATTATGGATGGTGCTGTGATTCCTGAAGCCAAAGTCAAAGCCCAAAATTGACCCAGAATAGGAATTGGACTTCCTAAAGTTATTTCTTCAGTGTGAAGTAGGTTCTCAAGGATCTGGAAGAGTAGATCTGTAGATGCATCTGGAAGAGTAGATCTGGAAGTTCCTAATGCTAACTTTCTCATTGTGCCTTGATCTTGTCTAGCTCACAGCCAACCCATCCTGCCTCTGGCCTGGAATCCCCTCCCTCCACAAATCCAATAGACCATCACTCTCCCGCATTTCAAGATCTTTAAGAAGCCTTCCCTGACTAAGTCTCACCTTTCATCTTTGCCACTCCCTTCTGAATTGCCCTGTCTTGCTCTCTTTTTTCTTCCTGGGTCTCAGACCCACAGCACTTATGTACATATCTATAATTTATTCATTTATATTAATATCTGTCTCCCCACCTCTAGACCATAACTTCACTTCAGTTTGGATGGAGAAGAAAGGGAAAGCCTTTTTATTGTTGTATTATACTCTTCCAAGTGCTTAGTACAGTGCTCTGCACACAATAACACTCAATAAATAAGAATGAATGAATTGAATGAATGAAATTAAGTAATTGCCGCTGCAAAAGGGGTCTCAGACACCATCAGGAAACATCTGAGGGAAACCCTTTTTCATTGTTCTTTGCCAAGTACTTAGTCCATTGCTCTGTACAGAATAAGTGCTCAGTAACTACCACTGATCAATTGATTTATTAACTGGGAGGATCAGTGTCTTGGATTCATTTCTTTGAGACAATTTCTTCACTTAGGGCTAGAGCCCTTGAATGACAGGACGGAGGAGTTGAAGAGACCAGAAAAGGACTGATGGTTACAAACAGAGGTCTAGGAGAAAGCCTTACAGCAAGAGTCATTCCACTCCAAGAACAGAAACCCAATGGCTCACACAAACATTGGTTGTCAAATTGATGAAAGGTTTAAACCATTTATCTCTTTTTCTACTAACAATACAACAAGGAGATATATTCATTCAATCATATTTATTGAGTACTTACTGTCTGCAAAACACTGTAGTAGGCACTTGGACTTATCTTGTCCCTCACCTCTATACTATGAACCCCATTTGGGAAAGTGTCTGGGTCTGATCTGCAAACTGAATCTTGGGGTAGATTCAGTGCTTACTAAAGTACTTGACACAGAGTAAGCATTTAATAAATATCACAATTACTGTATTTCTTCTCCTTCTCCTTCTTCTGAACTCCTCATCTCACCCATACCCAATCCTCCTCCATCTTTCCCATCACTATAGACATCATTACCTTCCCTGTCTCATACACCTGTAACCTTGGCATTAGCTTTGACTCATCTTTCATTAAACCCAAATATTCAATCTGTCACCATATCCTGTCGGTTCTACCTTCACTAAATTCCACCCTTTCTTCTCTGTTCAAATACTACAGTAATTCAAGTGCTTATTCTATCGTGCTTTGACTACTGTAATAACTTCCTCCCTGGCCTCCCTGACTCCTGTCTCTCTCCACACCGTCCATACTTATTCACTTGCCCTGTTCTCTTTTCTAAAAAAAAGTTCATTCTACATTCCCCCTCTCTTGAAAAGCAGCTATTAGATCAATCTCCGCATCAAATAGAAATTCCTTACCATCACTTGTAAGGCACTTAATCAGTTATCCCCCTCCTACTTTACCTCACTGATCTCCAGATAATACAACCCAGCCTGCACACTTCTTTCTTTTATTAATAATAATAATGTTGGCATTTGTTAAGCACTTACTATGTGCAGAGCACCGTTCTAAGCGCTGGGGTAATTACAGGGTAATCAGGTTGTCCCCCACGAGGCTCACAGTCTTCATCCCCATTTTGCAGATGAGATAACTGAGGCCCAGAGAAGTTAAGTGACTTGCCCACAGTCACACAGCTGACAAGTGTCAGAGCCGGGATTCAAACCCATGACCTCTGACTCCCAAGCCCGTGCTCTTTCCACTGAGCCACGCTCCTTCCCTAACACCTCCCTAACCACTATAGCCTGACCTCCTCTATCTAGCCACCAACCCCTTCATAAACCAAATCCCTGACCTAAAAGAGCTTACACTCTATAAGATGGCCTCCTGTCCAGCCTTCCCCTTGGGAAAAGAATCAGATTTAGTTCTGACGTTAAAGGAAAGACCCTTTGGGGAAGTTCTAAAAACATCATAATACCTTCAATTTGAAGAGAGCTTTTAATGTCCAGACTGCTTTCCTATCAGTTATCTCATTTTATCCATGCATCTTCTCTGTGAAAGAGCACAGGGAAGGCATTCAATCAATCAATCATATTTGTCGATCACTCACTGTGTGGAGAGCCCTGTATCGAAGCACTTGGAAGGGCCCAATAAAACAAATTTGGTAGAGATGTTTCCTGCCCACAGGGAACTTACAGTCTGTAGAACTGTAGAATTATTTCTTCACTTTAGAAATAAGTAAAACAAGGCACAAAGATGTAAAGTCAATTAGACAAGATCACAGATAGCCTGGACTAGACACAGGTATCCTGATTTCCAGACCTGTGCTCTTTACATCATGGGAGAACGGGAGAAAGAAAGAAGATTGATCCTCAGCTGCCAGGCTGAGTTAGATAATGTCCTGTTTGGAAAGAGATCAATTAAATGACTCCCAGGGACCCTTCCATGAGTTTATGATCCTGCCATTCTTTGGGATGAAATCCTAAAATGAACTATAGAAAAGTTAAACAAGTAAAAACAGCATTTCTCAAATGTCTCCAATCCATTTTGGTATTTAAGGACAATGGGTGCCATGTAATATGATCTATTGACCCACCCTGATTGCTCAGCAACTGAGAGCTGTTGCCTTGAAGAAAGTAGAAATGTGTTTGGTTTTGGGGTGGAAATAAGGCCCAGGTTATTTTATTGCAGTCTTTTCCTCATGAAATTTTAACATCGCAACAAAAATTGACTGTGCCAACCAACAACTTCCATTATTCAACTGGGAAACTTATTTCTACAGATACCTAATTGAAATGACCTGGCAGAAAAGCAAATGAATATATAACTAAATCAACAATATAGACATAGACACATGAATAAATATATGGCTAATAAGATGTCCAAGTATTATTATCTTTGTGTTTTATTTCATGCGTCTGGCACAATTCTTCTCTCCCACTTCCAATTTTTACATTGTGAGTTCTCTGAGGGACAGGGACTCTGTCTAATTCCTCCCAGTTATTTTTCAGGGCTTAGTACAGTGCCCTGCACACAACAAATGCTTAATAATAATGCTTATTATTACTACTGCTACTCTTTTGTAAGGAAGTGGATCTTCCATAATTTGTCAATCATTTTTTTCCTAAATGGACAAAGGGAGGCCACTCTGATCTCCCATCTTTTCTTCTTTGATATCTTTTCAAAATTTTAGAGAACCCATCACAAGAGAAACAGAGTGGCTTACTGGAAAGAGCACGGGGTTGGGAGTTAGAAGTCGTGGGTTTTAATCCCGGCTCTGCCACTTGTCTGCTGTGTGACCTTGGGCAAGCCACTTAATTTCTCTGTGCCTCAGTTTTCTCATCTGTAAAATGGGTATTAAGACTGTGAGTCGCATGGTCTTCTTGGGCCCAAGAGGTCTTCCCTGTTTCCCAAGGACTTTCCTGATAGTTGCCTTTTCTCTAACTCCCTCTCCCTTCTGTATCTGCCTATGCACTTGGATTAGTATGCTTTAAGCACTAGATATTCACTCCACCTCAGCCCAGTGGCACTTATGCACATATTTGTAATTCATTTATTTACATTAATGCCTTTCTCCCTCTCTATACTGTAAGGTCACTGTGAGCAGGGAACATGTCTACCAACTCTGTTGTATTTTCCCAGACACTTAGTACAGTGCTCTGCACATAGTAAGTGATAAATATCACTTGTTTACTGATTGATTGATAGTTTGTTATGGTATTGATTATGATTTTATTATGCTCCAAGTCCTGTGTTGAGTGCCGGAATAGATTCAAGATAATCAGTTCATACACAGTTCTTGTCCAATACAAGATTCATCATTTTCAAGAATCCTTAGAAAGACCAAGGCCTAGTGGAAAGAGCAGGAGTTCAGGAGTCGGAGAACCTGGGATGTAATCCCCGGTCTACCACTTATCTTCTGTGTGACCTTGCGCAAGTCACTTAACTTATCTGATAAAGTTATGGAATAAGAGACTTTACAGGAAAGTCCTTTTGGAAACAGGGAAGACCTCTTGCACCCAAGAGACCCATTGGCATGGATTTTTCCCCTTTTAATAATAATAATTTTACTAATTATGGTATTTATTAAGCACTTACTATGTGCCTATTTTATTTGTCATCTGTAAAATAGGGATTAAGACTGTTACACCTATGTGGGACAGGGACTATGTCCAACCTGATTATGTTGTATCCTCTCCAGCAGTGCCTGGCTGCCTACTTAGCAAATACCATTTAAAAAAAATCAAATGTGCTTCGTTGGCATGGGTTTATCCTTTCTTTGATCTTTTAACTTTATATTCCTCCACTCAATGGGGCAGGATTGTGCAGTGAGTTAAAGTCATTTCTCTTTCATGAGAAATTGGCTAAGTTGGACTCAAACACCTATGCTTAGTTGCTATTATTAGACTTGCTGGAGCAGAGGAATAACAACTTAAAGTTGAGGCAGAATTGGAGGAAGACATTCCTAACCACAGTCCTCATCAGTACAGTCGTCTAAAATACTTGCCTCCAGGGATAACTAGCATCCTGGCTTAATTGGGATAAGGATTGGGGAAGAGAACCAGAGCTGTGCATGGCAACAGCTCTAAACTATACTTAAATAACGTTGCTCTGGCCATCTGAATGACATGCCAGGGACTTGGACAAAAGCCAGGACAAAGTATTGTATTTAAGCATCATCACTACCTGGGTGGCCCTTTGTTCACTGGTGGATGCAATTCCCAACTGTATTATAGCTATTAATGGAGTCCAAGCTCCTCTTTTAAAAGGTCTTTAAGGTCTTGCATGATTTCTATTTTCAATCCCTTCCAGAAAACTAAGGGGCTGTCTCCCACCAGGAAACAACCATCACTCTCTTTGAAAAGAAATTATTCCTTTGGTTGCTGCTATCCACCATTCTGGGTGGTCTGATCTTCAGTTTTGAGGATGACATTTCTCAGTGGTTCCTGGGGAGACTGTCCAAATATAAGATATGGAAGGAAGGAAAAGACATATTGTTGCACTTCTGTTCTTGAGAAAACCTAACTGAAACCAATATCTTTATTATCTCTTAATTGCAAAGTCTTTGAGGGCAGTTATCAATCATTCAATAGTGTTTATTGAATACTTTCCTGTTCAAAGCACTGTACAGTCTGTAGACCCTGAATTCATCTCTAGACTGTAATCTCACTGTGGGGAGGGAATGTGTCTACCAACTCTGTTATACTGTAATAATAATAATAATTATGGTATTTGTTAAGCACTTACTATGTGTCAGGCACCTTACTAAGGTCTAGGGTGGATACAAGCAAACCTGATTGGACACAGTTCCTGTACAGCATAGGCTCACAGTCTTATTCGCCATTTTACAGATGAGGTAACTGTGGCACAGAGAAGTGAAGTGACTTGTGTAAGGTTACACACCAGAGCCAGGATTAGAATCCATGACCTTCTGACTCCCAGGCCCATGCTCTATCCACTATGCCCTGCTGCTTCTCTAAGTGCTTGTACTCTCCCAAGCACTTAGTAGAGCACCCTGCACACAGTAACTGCTTTATAACTACCATTGATTTATTGATTGATACTATGCCCTTGTCCCTGCTTCATCATTAAAGTCTAGCTCTCCCTAGACCGCAGTCTCTCCACCACTCTCTCGAGGGAACTTCATATTCTCCCACTCCCCTAAGACTAGCCACGAAAGGGAGAGGAGTCAGCTTCCCTCTAGTGCCTCTGATACCACTTTCACACCATCCTATTTTCCCCATCCCTCTCTTTGGCTTCCTTTGAAGCCTAGTGCTTGGGACATAAGCACTTAACAAATATCATTATTATTATATCATCCAGTTACTAGTCACTACCATCCCGAGATCCCACCTCCAACTTTCTGAACCACTTTGATCCCTTCCTAACACTCCTTCTGACTTTCTCCATTCCTATATTCATCCTTGGGGACTTCAATATCCATGTGGTTGCTCTCAACGACCTTCCCACTGCCTACTTCCTTTAATTCCTCAATGGCGACAAACTCCTGCTCCATCACACCTCATCCAATTACCAACTTGGATGCAGACACATCTCATCATCTCTAGACACTGCACCATCTCTAATGTCTGTCATATACTGTGAAATTATACTCTCCAACCACAACCTCCTGACTAGCCTCCTTGCCCATAAACTTTCTCTCCCTACAACACTGCCTGTTCCCCAACACACACTTCCAATCCCTCAATCCCCTACAATTATCCAAAGTTATCATGCACCATTTGGTTTCTCTTGATGCCCAAATGCGCATCCTCAACTGTGCCCTCTTGAACTCAAATTCCTCACTTTCCTGACCTTCTAAAGGTCTTCAACCAAAAACCTGTAGCCATAGATCATCTCCAAGGTATGCTTCCTCTGCTCCTATACATGAGTTGCAGAACACTGCTGGTGGAAATCCAGACATCAGGCAGACCTAGTCTCAAACCCATTCTCATTTGCTCTAAGTCTGCCCACTCGACAGCCCAGTAACAATAATTTTCTATCTTTTTTTGACACCTATGTCCACTGCCCATGCCAATCATAGCAGACTTTAACTCCCTACTCAAATAGTGTATCCCATCACCTCTCTCATACATTACTTCCAGTGACCTTGCCACCTATTTCATTAATATAATTGAAACCATCAAGCATGATCTCTGTAAAAAAAGCTCCTCTGCACCCCTCCAGTTACATCCTCATCCAGCCCCCTCGTGTCTCTCATTCTTCCCAACAGTATCTCAATAAATTTCCCACCTCCCTTCAAAATTTACCCCCTCCACCTCTGCCTCCAACCCTATTATTAAAATATTGTCCCCTCCTTTTTTCCCTCCTGGACTGCCATCTTTAATTTCTCAATTTTCCAGTGACTCCTTCCCCACTGCTTACAAACAAGCCCATGTCTCTTCTATCCTAAAAAAAAACAAACCAAAAACCCATGGCTCCCTCAAATTATCAGCCCATGTCCTGCCTACCTTTCATTTCCAAATGTCAAGAGAGAATTTTTTATACCCACTGCCTCCACTTCGCCTCCAAATCTCTCTCTGACCTTCGGTAATCTGACTTCTACCCCCTCCACTCTACAAAACTTCTCTAAAGTCACCAATATCTTCCTCCTTGCCAAAATGAACAATCACTACTCTATTGTAATCCTCTACAACCTTTCAGATGATTTCAACTCCATGTACCACCCCCTCTTTCTGTGAACACTAACTTTAACTTCACTGATATCTTCTCCTCGTTTTCTATCTCTATCTATCGGGCCACTTCTTAGTGTCTTTCTCTGGCTTCTCTTCTGCCTCTCCATCCCCTAACCAAGGAGTCCCTAAATGAATGAATTTATCAGTGGTATTTCTTGTGCACTTAGTGTGTGCACAGAACTACACTAAGTGCTTGGTAGAGTACAATATAACAGAGTTGGTAGACATGTTCCCTGCCCATAAGAGTTTATGGGCAGGGGGCTTGTGGTCAAGATTCAGTTCTGGTCCCCCTTCTATTCACCCACTTCCTTGTACAACTCATTTTCTCTCTTGGCTTCAACAACCATCCCTACATAGATGACTCCCAAATCTGCCTACCTCTCCAGCCCTGACCTCTCTCCTTCTCTGCAGTCTCACATTTCCTCTAGCCTTCAGGACTACTTGGATATATTGCAGACATCTCAAACGCAACATGTCCAAGACAGAACTCCTTATCTTCTCAACCAAACCCTGTACTCCCCCAACTTTACTCCCCCAACTCCCCGACTGTAGAAAACACCACCATACACCCTGCCTCATAAGCCCATAACCATAGCATTATCCTCAACACATCTCTCTCATTTAACCCACAAATTCAATTTGTCATCAAATCTTGTCTGTTTAGTTTCATAGCATCTCCAGAATAAACACCTTCATCTCCATCCAACCTGCTGCCATGCTGATCTAACCACTTATCCAACCCAGTCTTGGCTACTGCATCAGCTTCCTTGTTTATTTAACTCCCTGCTTCCTTTCTCTCTCTCCCCACTCCAGTCCTCACTTCACTCTGCTACCCAGCTCTAAAAAAAGGTTCAATTCATGTTTCCCCTCTCTTCAGAAACATCCAGTAGTTGCCCATAGCTGTTTTCATCAAACAGAAATCCCTTAACATCAACTTTAAGGCAGTCAATTAGCTTTCCCCCCTCCTACAAGGCTTGACACATAGTATGTGCTTAACAAATACTATGATGATTATTATCTCACTTCACTGATCTCATTCCATAATGCAGCCCATATACTTTGCTCCTCTAACACCAATCTATTCACTGTACCTTGAACCCAGCTGTCTCATCATTGATCCCCTTGGCCAAGCCCTTCTTCTGACTGGAACTCCCTCTCCATTTACATATGATAGACCACCACTCTCCCTGTCTTCAAAGCACCACTAAAATCATGCTTCCTTCAAGATGTTTTCCCTCATTTCACCACCTTAGTTGCCCTCCCTTCTGCATCACCTAGTAGCTGGATGTGTACTCCTGAAGTGCTTGGATTCTCACCCTATGCCCTGCCTCACAACATTTATGTTCATATCCTAATACTCTGCCATTGCCCTTATCTGCAATTCATTTAAATATCTGTCATCCCATCTAGATGGTAAGCTCCTTGCCTACTAGCTCTATTACATCCCCTAAGATCTGTGCAATCAGTAAGTGCTCAATAAATGCAAATTATTGATTGGGAGAATTTAATAGACACAAGCTCTGCCTTCAAAGACTTCACAATCTATCTGGAAGACAGATGCCAAAATTAATTACAGAAGGGTAAAGCGACCAAATTTACGTAATAATGATGATGATGATGGTATTTTGTTAAGCACTTACTATGTGCCAGACAGTTCACTAAGCACTGGGGTGGATACAAGCAAATTGAGTTAAATACAGTGCCTGCCCATGTTATCTTGAGGATGGATATGAATAAGAACATCTCCCACATAGCTCCTCCAGACATTCTATTGCCACTGTCAGAGACAGAATCTTAGACTAAATGGGGCAGATATCTGACACTGAAATGAAATTTCTGAAGTTCTGATGTTATATTGTTGCTTCTTACAAACACACACACACACACACACACAGCAAAAGGGGAAGGGTAAAAGAGGAAGATAAAAGAGAGTTGGAAGAGATATAAGGAAAAGTAAGTAAAAAGTAAAAGGAAAAGGTACTGAAAGTGAGATTAAAGGTGAAGGTGAAGGCAAAAGAACAGTAAGGAGGATGAGATATTACCTGCTCCCACAGATACTTAAATACATCTGCAAAGGTTTTTGTGAAAAGTAAAATATTATTCAAAAGATCATTTTAATAGGTGTATAAACTTTCTCCTTTTCATCTTTCAATTCTTTTTTCAGGATCTCCCCGAATTTGATCAATCTGGAATTGTGTTTCACTGCACTAGTTCCCCAAGTAAGCCAATTATCTTAGGAAGGTTTCTACCGGGATGCCCTCAGTTAGCTCTGCTCATTCAATGGAAAACTTGTGGTACTGAATTCATTCTGTATGTCAGGCAGAAAAGCCTACACTACCTGAATGGCAACTCAGATACACTGTGCAAAGTTTAAAAAAAAACTTCCTTTAAATTTCAGTGACCAAAATTCCAATGAAGATGCTTAATATTTTCTACTTGGATCTCGCTTGTTGTAAAATGGAATGTTGGTGAGGTTTTATAGATGTGTGTGTGTTTGTGTGTTTCCATACGTGTGAGGTAGGTTTTCAAAAGCTTTTAGCATCACTCATGTTAGTAAAAAAGCCATAAAACATGCCAGGATTAATATCTTCAAAATTGTCAGCAATTGATAACACAGACTTCCTGCCCACAATGAGATTACAGTCTGAATGTATCAGGTTTCCCTCTTGACCTTTTCTGTACAACTTTCACTTCTTCATTCACCATTCCACAATTGGTACTCTCTCCTTTGCTGTAGTTTCCTTCATCTCTTCTTCTCTTCCTCCCTTCTTTCTCCTTCCTACACTCCCTCCCTCCCTCATCCTTGCCCTCTTTCTTCCCTTCCTTCTCCCGCCCTCTCTCCCTCCTTCCCTCCCTCCACTGCTCCCTTGATCTTCCCCATTTTTCACCACTCCCTTCTTGAGAAGAAGTTGTCAGTGTCTGATTTGTTGTAATATATCAAACCAAATCTTCTTCCAATAATTTTTCACCATTTCACAGACAAGAATGATTCAATTTATAGCCCTCTTGGTGTCACACATGCCCCACTTGGCTCTTCTTCAGTTTTTATTACTTCGAAGTCGGTGATGAAACAGGGATTGGGGTTTCACTGGTGTCCATCTGCTCCATTCATTCCTGACCTGAAGTCATAATTGCCTCTTTGTATTCTGACTATAGATATTGATGTTTCACAATGAGGTTTACGATTTCAGGTGCGGAATGAAGAGCCCGAACAGATGGCCACCTAAGGAACCAAGATCCCAGTTTCACTGTAATTTCCTTAAATCAGGAGTAGTTTAGTAGGACATGGCAAAGTACAGGGTTTGTAATAAGAGCAGTGCAATTCCAACAGAAGCTCTTAATTGTGGAAGGAAACTGACAGGAATTTTTCATTTAAGAATTGATGTATTTATTCCCTGACCAGTTTATTTTTAACATTTTACCAATGACCATAACATTTATCTCTAACATCAAATAAAACAGATAACTCAGGTCCAATATGCTATAGTTGAGAACAAAGTTAACCCCAAGGTGGATTAAGTTTTTACTTGTCCTTTATATTTAAAAGGGATAAATGTATGTAGGGAGTATAGAACCCTGAGTAATGGGTGGTTTGAGAGGCCAATTAAAGGTGTGAGATTATGGTAGTAGTTTGCACTTGATCTTAGAAGAGGCAATTTCAAGATGGCAGCATGATTATTAATAAATAAATATTGACATTAATTGAGCACTCTCCATCTTCAAAGTACTTTACAAATATTAATTAATCTCTCCACTTGGGCTAAATATGATTATTTGAAATAGCATTTCTAAAATTGGCAATTAAATTAAAGTTTTACTCTCTTGTGTCCTGGATCTAAATAGAATATTCTGCTTTGTTTTGTCTTTGTTTTTATAATTCCTAGAGCTTATCTCTCCAAGGGAAGGCAGATAAAATCACATATTATATTATGTAGATCACCAGAAGAGTTTGTATCCAGATCCAGGGGCAACTTCAATGGAAGTTCTACCTCATCTGTCTATCTCCAGATAGATCCATTTATGTAATGAATAACCCAGTGGGAATTAAGTAGGATGGCAATGTGGACATTTCCTTTGAACAGATGGGAGGCATGATCCTGTTTTTCCAGTGACCTGCAAAGACACCGGTGAGTTAGGTGCTCAGAACATTTCTCTTATTGTGCATTCTCCTTGAAGATGTCAGAAAGAATGTGGTGAGGGCAGTTGTAGTTCCTGTAGACTGTAAGCTCCTTATGGGCAGGAAATTTATCTAGCAACTCTGTTGCACTGTACTCTCCCAATCATTTAGTACAGTCCTCTGTACACAGTAAGAACTATATAAATAACATTGATAGATTGGTTGATTGTAGCTTTGCTGAGAACATTTGGGGAAGATAACTAGAGGTTGACTGGTTCTATATAAAACTAGTGCATTCATTCAATCTGGTATCTGAGATGCATCAAACTGAATCTCATTTTAAGACCACAGTCCATTAATAGTTAAACATGGTATTCATTAGACAGTATATGCAAAGTATGTGCTAAGCACTAAATATAAACAGATCAGCCACAGGCCCTGTCTCACTGGGGGCTCACAATCTAGGTGGGGATAGAACTATAAAGACAGCAGTAATAATGGATTACCAACAGCAGCAAGCAACAGAGTCAACAAAGATGACAATGCTAAAGGGAGAAAATAAATACATATTGGAATCCTTCCCATTGTTCCTGAAGAGTAGCAGTCTTTTGTAACTAATCAAGGCAGTCTCTCCAGGGCTCTGAGGGTTGGAAAGCACTTAGTATCTTATGGCATCACGTCACCCCATCACCAGTTCATCCCCTACCATAAATCACTCAGTTATATGTATTGAGCACTTACTGTATGCAGAACACTAGGGAGAGTATAGTATAACAGAGTTGGTAGACATATTCTCTGCCAGCAAGGAGTTTACCTAGAGTCTAGAGGGAGAGACAGGTATCAATAGAAATAATGTATCTTGGTACCGAAGCTTGAATCTCCAGTCCAACATTCTCCCAAGTTATTTTGCTACTCTTCAGGGAAAACAATAAGATGGATGCTGATTAATCAGAAGTCCTGAAATACAGAGGGGGTCTGGTAACCTGTATTCACCTTTGTTGCAGGTTGGCTTAGAGATATAGAAAGTAAATGACTCTGTGCCAGTTTTAATCCCCTCCTGAAACCAAACTGATTCTGGTCCCAGAGTAATGGCAACTCCAACCAGCTAAGATGTAAAAAAAGGAGGAGAGAGAGAGTCAAATTCATTAGCTTTAAGGTATGTTAGGAATTAGACTGGAGCTCACAACCACAGTCACTATCAGGTCAAAGCTTAACTCGTTTTCCATTTCAGTATGTGAACATGCAGTATGATATTCAAGCATCATAAAGTGTCCACTGGGATGGCAAATTCATTGTGCATTGTTGAAAAATGCATATGCTATTCATTTGGCAGTGGCCTCCCATTTAATTCAGGGGCAGCAGGCCACATTACAGGGCAGGATGGAGCTCTAAGAGGCCTAGCTTCATTCAGATCTGGGTAGGGGTTGAGAGGGAAACTGAGGGGCTGACATTTCCAATCTCTCAAAAACAAGATGCATTACTTCTGATGAAAAGGCACTGCACTGCTGTGAGTCCTGACACGCTCCTTGACAGGGGAAAGTGACATGGCTGTTTGACATTCTGAGCTAGAAGGTTGCAGGTCTGTAATCACTAGTTAAAATTGAATCTTGTACATTGCACCTTTCCAGCACAGCTCAACTCTTGATAATTATTTGGATGCTACTGTATTTGGATTTTATTTTCCCAGCAGAGAGGGGAAGCAGGATTTATTGTTGACTGCCGGGGCAAGATTGGAATGGGGTAGATCTTTTTTATGGTTAATTTGGCAGAGTCAAATAAATCTGTGTAAGTTTTTCTTTCTTTCTTTTTAAAGCCGAAACACCAGAATCAGAGATAGGGATGTAAAAGAGATTTTAAAAATTTCTCCACCTGTTACAGGTCTGTGAAGATTGTAGTCCATCCTTTTTTAAAACAGACTGTTCAGACCATAAAACAATAAGAATTGGTGGCCCTCATGTGAATGTCTTTGTTTATAATATCATGAAATGAGAAGACTTATGAGAACAAATATGGCCTGTCACTTACATAATTAGCCTGGATGCTAAATGGAGTTAAGTTTGAATAGATATGTAAAATCTACTCTCCTTCATCGTCTAAAAAGAAAGGGAGATTTTGTACTGATTTAGAGTATACTGATTTTATATTGTGAGTGTGGGCACGCATGCATGTGTAATTGTCCTTCATTTCTGATGATGCTAATAACAGTGAAATTCTATTCTCCTATGCAAGTTGGGCTTGTGAATGACCAGTTCAGGGTACCAGTCTGTACCCTTTCATGGTTAGTCACCATGATATAATCACAGCATGTCCTAAAACATGGTGATTTAAGGAAAGAAATGCAGCTAACAGTGGAAGAATTTTGCTTTGGTTAGCCCAAAGTGGGACTAGTTTTTTAGTTACCGCAGGATCAAGAAATACATGTTCACCCACCCAGCTACACTGGATATTTTCAAAAACCCAGATTTCAATGGTGTGGCACAGTTGCTCTATCCTTTATCTGTTGTATGTCTCTCTCTCTCTCTCTCTCTCTCTCTCTCTCTCTCTCTCGCTCGCTCTCACACACCCACCCACACACACACACACACCAAAATGAGTGGCAAAAGCACAAAGCAAAAGTCCTTTTCTGAGAACAATGCCTGGTCATTAAATACACCATCTTGGAAAAAATACCTCCCTAACTCATCTTAGGCTGCGTTTCCACTGAAAATGATGTTGATGTTAAAAGCCACAAAAGTAGGATTTGGCCTTAACTATCATAATATTTCAGCAGAAAGTGATGTGATTTGGGAGAAATACATGGATAATTGAAGCCAATAGGTAGCTTCAGTCCTGGATTATCTGGATAATTTAATTGTGTAGATACCACCTAAAGGGGATCAAATTTGAATGACCTCATTGATTTGCCACATTAATGTGCTTCTGTAGATCATACTACAGATTATTTTATTTGGTGTGTTACAAGATCACTGACCTGCTTCAGGATGGTAGGAGACAATCAATCAATAGTATGTCTCAAGTGAGTGCTTACTCTGTGCAGAACCCTGAACTAAGAGAAACACTTTTGTTTAGCTGTGAAAGGTGCAGTCACTGACATGTCAGGAGCAATAGCAAACCTTCCATCCTGCATCACCCTGTATCACAGAGGTACAGAAAGAACCCAAATTTGATGAAGAAATAATAAATCTTGTACAAGGTCTATACTATGGCGAGAAACACAAAACCTCACAAAGCTGTAAAGAAATGTGAAAGAAACATTACTGGATGCACTGCTTATCAAAGTGATGGTTTATAATTCCATTACATGCTCTAAAAGGCCAACAAAGCAGAGATATTGTATGCCTGAATATTTTCATTATTCCCCAAGAACTCAAATAGAAGCCAGCCAACCCAAGTTTCACTGTCCCTGATTCATGTCTGATGCTGATGATGGTAGAGACTAGTTACTAGATTTATTGTTATATCTGTACCTAAACAGTATTTTCCTGGATAAGCACAAGGTAGGAGATGGAACTGGACATTCTTATGTATAAATCTGTATCAGCTTCTAATTCTAGTTAACAGTAAAGGAAGCTCTTCATCATGCTCTTGATCACAGGCACAGGAATATCTTGAGGAATAACTTTCCATTGTTTCTGCATAATATCTTCCTTCTCTTGGGTGGGATGAACCATGATTTTTCATGCTTCTTCTGGTAAAGAAGAGGCAAAATCACAACAGTGATTGCATTTAAAGCAAGTGTCTATAATCCAGCAAAGACATTTATGGAGTGCAGACTATGTGCAGAGCATTGTACTAAGTGCTTGGGAGAGTACAATACAGCAGAGGTGGTAGGCATATTCCCTGTCCACAAGGAGCTTACAGTTGAGAAGAGGAACTGGCAGTTCTCAGAATGGAAGAAGCTGCTGCTCTCCTTTTGACTTTAAGTTCCTCCTTTAGATTGTAACTTTGTCCTATAGACTGTAAGCTCATTATAGGCAGGGAATTTGTCTGCCAGTGGTGTTATATTGTTATAGTGTACTCTCCCAAGTACTTAATACAATGCTCTGTGCACAGTAAGTGTTCAATAAATATTATTTACTGATTCGCTGGATTATGATCTTTTCCCTCATATACCCTTACAAGGAGCAGGCAAGTTCTGCTATATATTATAGAGTATACTACTCTGGCATGAATTTTTCCTCTGGTCCAATTTAATTTATTTCATTAGAGTTATGGTATTCTCCCCAGCTTCAAATGAATTTCCATATGTATAAATAGCTAATAGCTACTTGCTTATCTTTTGGGGGTTTACTGGTGAGATCTAGTGTGTGCCCCCAAAGCATGTAGGCAGATCATTCCAAGAGATTCTTGGAATAATGAATATCTACGTGCATCGAAGAACACTAATCATATCATATGATCAGGAATATTCCAACCAAGAAGGTATTATGGCTGTAAGCAAAAGCATGTATGAAATCTGATAATTCTCCCAGAAAAATATCATGTACTCCTTCAGTGGACCTAAGGGTGTGGAAGACTTTTTTTGTTGTTATAGTTTTTAATGCACCGTGGTATTCTTTGGAGGGCATTGATTACATTCCTTGATACAAGAACAATGGGGTGAAAATACTCGATAGAGCATTGACCAGGACAAACTTAAGCGATAGAGTTGGCAACAGCCTTAGGTGAAACACAAAGATTACTCCAGTGGATTTCAATAGATTTCCTTTACCTTCCTCCACATCTTTCTCCACTAACACCAGGGGAGGCAAGCTCTTGAATATGAAAGTGAATCTGAACTTTTGTTTGTTTCATGAATGTAATAACAAGGAAGACACCTCAGTGGCCCCAGTGATCTGTTGTGAAATAGTTTTTCAACAGCTTATCAGCCTAGGGTTCCTTTTTTCTTCCAGAGAACTGCCCAATTCAGATTCTGAACGAAGCCTAGTCCAGTTTTTCTCTTTAGCTTTGGTCGATGAGATTTTAAAATACAACCGTGTAAAATAGACCACCTTTATTTGGGGATCGACATGGATTCTTACAATGGAACAGAAAACCGAACTCTCTTAAATGTGTCAGGGGAACAAAAGCTGTTCTAACCTGAAAGACTCTTCACTTGTCTTGAAAGGATTTTTCAGGCTGTTCTACTTAAGCTGCTTTCTACTTATTTGCAACTTCCCAATCCCATTCACAAACTGTTGCCATGGTAAATAATTATATCACAGATGAATTGTGTATGCTTCCTCTTCATAGCTGGAAGAGAAATTGTAAAGGAAAGGGAAAAAAATCAAAATCCTTTAAAATTACAGGGGAGATAGTTGAGGAATGATTGCCTCCTCGTTAACATAATTAGCTCCATGAATTATAAATTGGTATTAGAACTTGCTCTTCATGACAAAAGGAGTAATTATATTTACTCATGTAAAATTAAACAATACCAAAAAAATTAATGGGTCTCACCAGAAGCTCTCTTGACATTATCATAAAATTCAGAGAGCCAAATACCCCACATTCTGAAGTGATTTAAATAGTGTAAACTTTAGTGCTGCTCAATTTTGCTGTGTGGATGTATATCTCCTGGGTAGTTAATAATATAACTATGTTTAAAAAAAAAAGTCCTGTTCCCTAGACAGCTACAAAGAGGCCAAATTTTCTATATCTGGTAACTTCCACACTAGGCAGTTTTATTTCTTGCTCTAAAGTTGAGGAGGACAGAACAAAGTCCAGTCAGGGGGAGAGTTTACTGGTCCAAAGTATTCAGTGAGATAAAGTCCAGGAAGTTGGAATAATTGTGTTTTAATAAGTTGGCCTCTCAAATACCTCTCAATATATGCTCAAAAATTCCACTGTCCAATTTGCCTCAGAGAAAAGAATCTATTCTGTGACCCAGTTTCCCCTTTCATAAACCAGGAATAATAACAGCTTTGTCCTCTTCTGGAACACAACCAGCTAGATGACAATTTCAAGTGGATCAAGGTTATGTTTGGATATACCTCTCAAAGTCACTGGTCTTACAGAATGGATGGTGTATCTAGAGGCTGTCTATCCCTGTTCCGTTCTTTCATTCCCTGTAGGGATGAGAGGTAAAATATGGAGAGTTGTAGAACTATGATCGAAGAAGAGGGAGTGGGAATTGAAGGTAATAGCAGGAGCAGAGACACTGTGGCAACAGCAAGATCACCTTCTGAATACTTGGCACTCTACAAGGCACCCAAATTGTGACTTTCAGGCTGTGACTAATGGTTGTGGCCATAGAAGCATTTCCCTCCAAACTCCTCAAATGAGTTGTCTCCACCTGCTGCCTCCACTCCCTTCCCTCCAATTCTTTCCTTGACCTCCTCCAATTTGATTTCCGCCAACTTGCCACTGAAACTGCCCTCTCAAAGGTCCCAGTGATCACATTCTTGCCAAGTCCAATTACCTCTACTCCATTCTCACCCTTATTGACCTCTTAGCTCCCTTCAACACATGTTGACCAACCTCTTTCTCCTGTAAACATTATCCAACCTTGGCTTCACTGACACTGTCCTCTTCTGGTTCTCACCCTATCTCTTTGGCCTCTATTTCTCAGTCTCTTCCACAGGCTACTCCTCTGTCTCCTATCTTCTGATTTTGGGAGTCCCTTAAGACTCAGTTCTGGGTCCCCTTCTATTCTCCACCTACACCCACTCCCTTAGAGGACTCATTCACCCCCTCAGCTTCATCTCCCATCTATATTTAGATGACTCCCAAATCTGGATCTCCTTTCTCCTTCTCTGTAGTTTTTTAGCCCCTCCTGCCTTCAGGGTATTTCTACTTGCATGTCACGATAAAAGCTCTAACTTAACTTGTCCAAAACAGATCTCCTCATCTTCCCACCCAAATTCTGTCTTTCCACTGACATTGCCATCTATGTAGACAGCACCACTATCCGCCCTACCTCACAAGACCATAACCTTGGCATTTTTGTTGACTCATCTTTTTCTTCAATGCACATATTCAATCTGTCACTAATTCCTGTTGATTCCACCTTCACAATATCACTAAAATCCATCCTTTCCTCTCCATCCAAACTGCTTCCACTTCAAAACAATCACTTATCCTATTCTGTCTTGATTGCTGCATCGGCCTCCTTGCTGACCTCCCTGCCTCCTGTCTCTTCCCAATTAAGTCCATACTTCACTCTGCTCCCTGGATCATTGTCCTACAAAAATGTTCAGTCCATGTTTCCCCACTTCTCAAGAACCTCCAATGGATGCCCCATTCACCTCCACATCACACAGAAACTCCACTGGCTTTAAAGGACTGAATTATCTTGCCCCATCCTACCTTTGCTCTGATTTCCTCCTGCAGTGTAGGCTGCACACATAATTCCTCTAATGCCAACCTACTCACTGTACCTCAGTATCATCTATCTTGCTGACGACCCCTCACCAACATCCTGTCTCTGACCTGGACCTACCTCCTTCTTTATTTCAAACAGATGATCACTCTTCCCACCTTCAAAGCCTTATTAAAAGCACACCTCTTCCAAGAGGCCTGCCCTCTCTGAACCTTTATTTCCTTTTGCATCACCTTTAGTACACTGCTCTGCATACAGAAAGTGCTCAATAAATGCATTTGAATGAATACCCTTTATTCACCCCACCCTCAACTCCAGAGCACTTATGTACATTTTCATAATTTATTCATATTAATGTCCCTTTCCCCCTCTAGACTGTAAGCTTACTGTGAGCAGAGAATGTGGCTACCAACTCTGTTATACTCTCCCAAACACTTAGTACTGTTCTGTGCATACAATAAGCATTCAATCCACCAATCGTATTTATTGAGCACTTACTGTATGCAGATTACTATAGTAGGCAATTGCAAGAGTACAGTATTACAGAGTTGTTAGACTCATTCCCAGATCACAACAAATATCATGGAAAAGCAGCATGGCATAGTGGAAAGAGAATGGGCTTGGGATTCAGAAGACCCGGGTTCTAATTCTGAGCCCTACCAAATGCCTGCTATGTGATCTTGGGCAAGTCACTTCACTTCTCTGTGCCTCAGTATAACTGGGGATTAAATACCTTTTCCTCCTCCTTCTAAGACTGTGAGCTTCATGTGGGACAGGGACTGTGACCAATCTAGTTAACTTGTAACTTAGAACAGGGCTTGACACATAATAAGTGCTTAAAAAATATCATCATCATAACAAGCTTACAGTCTAAAGAATGAATTTACAGCCTAGAAGACAGTCTTACAATGTAGAGGACTCAATAAATACAATTGATTGATTGATTGATTATTCTGCCCCTGTAGGGGCAAAGAAGGGTGGTGTTCACTTTTGAATGCAAGGATATGTGGGCTCTATTCACAGTCAGAGGGAAAATGATTCCTGAATAGAGAGAAGTTAATGATTTTACCAGAAGGCTACTGGTGTAGTTACTGAACCTATGAGTTTACTTTACCCACTATTGTGAAAGCTTGAGATGTTAGGCTCATGAGGTTGTGAAAAGCAAAAATTGCCCTTACCTGAACTGTGGAGATAAAACAGTTTTGGCACATGCAATTTCTTGAGTTTAACCCTATCTGTCCTTCAGGGGATAATCAATCAATCATAAATCAATCAACTGTATTTATTGAGTACTTACTGTATGCAGAGAACTGTACTAAGTACTTGGGAGAGTACAATACAACAGGTTTGGTAAACCTGTTTCCTACCTACAATGAGCTTACAATCTAGAGGGGTAGACAGGTATTAAAATAAATTCTGGGTATATACAGAAGTTTTGTGGGGCTGAAAGTGGAATGAATCAAGCTCAATATTTTGAATAAAGGTTCTAAAAAGAGGAGTTAATGTGATTTTTTTAAATTTGCTCTGGTTATGAGAATCATACATTCACTAGTCTTCAAGCCTTAAATTTCCACCTACACTAGCTACAAATCCTGTCACGTGAAACCGGTATTGCTTTCTCTGGAAATAACATATTACAATATTCATGTTACATTTGTGTGTGGACAATTGGGCAAAAAGATGCTCCATAATAACATGGTGTGGCTGATATTTCATTTACAACCACTGTGTTGTCATTTGTAAATAACTCATTAAATGTACGTGTCACTGCCATTTACAGAAGGGAAAATTGATACTTTGAGTATTTTTTTTTTCCGGCCTAAATGACAGATGGACGGTGACTATACAGTGGAAAAAGCTTTTTGAAATAGGACATGTCACATGTCATAATGCCTGCTCCTTTAACTCTGAGTGCTCTTTCTATTCTTTGCTCTTCCCTTCCTATTACATTATCCAAGTCTTCCCCTGAATTTGAAAAGGAGAATTGAATACAGTGATTCTTTGGGCAGTTTTTTTTTTCAATCTGTCCTCATTTTAAGCTCTTTATTCCATATATGTCTGATTAGTTGTTCTGCTGCCCTATTTTTGTAACACCCCTTTTCTCACACTCTTAGAATTACTGGGAACAATACTCTTTGGTGTTATATCACATCTGTTCTTCTAAGAGCTCAGAGTGTTGACCAAGAAAGACTTGAAATTATCAGCCAATCTATATACTTACTGAGTGCTTACTGCAAGCAGAGCACTGTCCTGAGCACTTGGGAGGATATAGTAGAGTTACTAGATATGGTCCTTGCCCCTCAAAGAACTCACACTTTCCTGAGCTAGCCAGTGACTGAAGCTACCTATCCACATCAGTCTGAGGGAGTTGCTCAAACACTGACTCACATTTCGCCTGCTTTACTTAGAAAACCAGATAAAATTAATCCTTCTTTTTCTATACTCTACATGGATCCCCAAATGTGTTAACTTTTGCCAAGAATGCCTTCACAGAAATGCTTCTCGGAAGTACCGTGGCCTAGGGATAAGAGGACAGATCAGGAATTCTGGAGAACTGACTTCTAATCCCAACTCTGCCAGTTGCCTGCTCTATCAGCTTTGCACAAGTCCCTTAACTTCTCTGTGTCTCAGTTTACTCATCCATAAAATGGGGACTAAATCCTTGTTCTCTCTCCCCCTTAGACTGTGAGTCCTATGTGGAACAAGGTCTGTGTCTGATCTAAATGGTTTATAGCAAGCACTTAAATGCTTTATAGTAGTAATAGTACAGTGCTCTGCACAGAGTAAATGCTCAATAAATACAATTACACAGCAAATACAATTGGTCTATCAATAGCATTGATAGACACCATCCCTTCCCACAAGGAGCTTTCATTCTAGATTAAATATATCCAGTTGCAGTCCTCTGGGGAGCCAGTGAAGTTTAAAAAGGAAGGCCATGTTTAAGGCACTGGTTTAGGCCTTCTTCCATTCAGGGTGAACAGTCCACCCCTAACTAGGAAGACTGCTCAGGCATTGAGCAACTCAACTGCCTCAACCGGAATCAATCAATAAGGTTTTTATTTAAAGGTAGGGGAGAGGAGTATCCTTCCACAGATAGGCTATGTGTTGAGTTGATTTACAGTAGTGGTAGTGATCTCTGTGGAATAACAATAATAATAATGATAATAATAATGGTATTTGTTAAGCGCTTACTCTATGCCAAGCACTGTTCTAAGAGCTGGGGTAATCAGGTAATCCCACATACATGGGGCTAACAATCTTAATCTCCATTTTACAGATGTGGGAAATGAGGCACAGAGAAGCGAAGTGATTTGCCCAAAGTTACACAGCTGACAAGTGGCGGAGTTGGGATGATTAGACTGTAAGCCCGTCAAACGGCAGGGACTGTCTCTATCTGTTGCCGACTTGTTCATTCCAAGCGCTTAGTACAGTGGTCTGCACATAGTAAGCGCTCAGTAAATACTACTGAATGAATAAATACTATTGAATGAATTAGAATCCACGATCCATGACCCCCAAGCCCATGCTCTTGCCACTAAGTCATGCTCTGCACTCTCTCACCCAATCACCCTGGTCAAGACACAGCAGTGTCTGCAGCTGAAAAGGACTCCAAAAGATACTCCTTTCCAAGGTCAGATATTGAGCACTTAATCTGTAGAGAGTATTATGTTAAGAATGGGATCACGATCTCTGCCATCAAGGTGTTTACAATTTAATAAAGGAGACAGGAAGAGACAAATTATTTAGTAATAGTGGAAGAAGGAGGGAGAACAAAGATACTATAGTTAATAACTAGAGTAACTAGAGGATGAAAAGATTAACTAAAAAGGGGATAGAGCACATAAATTGGCATATTCGTAAGTGCTATATTTTACGAAGAAGAGTTGTTCTACCAAAAAGTGAAGACCAGGTTTTTGCAAGAGAAGCTGGGTGGTCAAATGGAAAGTTCATGGTTCTTGGATTCAGAAGATTTGGGTTCTAATTCTGGCTCTACCCCTAGCCTGCTGTGTAGCCTAGAACAAATCACTGAACTTCTCTGTGCCTCAGTTTCCACTTCTGCAAAATGAGGTTAACATACCTATTCTCCCTCCCACTTAGGTGGTGAGGACCCATGTGGGACAGGGAATGTATATACTCCAGTACTTGGAATATGGTATGTGCCTAACAAATACCACAAATATAATTATTGCTATTTTACTCCAATACTTGATGAAATCATCACTGTAGTGAGAGCCATGTACAATGGCAAATTTCCTGGACCTGATGGGATACAAGCAAGGAGGCTCTTCCTCAACATATGGAACATGGACAAAATGCCACAGAATTTCAAGGATGTCACTATTTTGAGCTGGTTCGTGGATCTGGTTGGAATAGGGACTCAGACACAGGAATCAATGTTGCAAGCAGATGTATTTAGGGATAATTAACTGCATGCTATCCCTTCTGCCAAAAGGAGCCCTGGAACATAGGGGAACACCAGTTTAGCTCTCTTAACAGCCTGGTACTTCTGCAATCTGGATAGTTGGAGGGCCCACTTCCCTCAGCTAACATTTGTCTTCTATCTTCTTGCCGAGATCAGCGTGGCCTAGTGGAAAGAGTATGGGCCTGGGAATAAGAGGAACTGGGTCCTAACTGCAACTCTGCTAACTGCTTTCTATGTGACCTTGGGCAAGTCACTTAACTTCCCTGTGCCTCAGTTTCCTGAGAAGCAGCATGGGCTTGGAAGTCAGAGGTCATGGGTTCGAATCCTGGTTCCACAACTTGTCAGCTGTGTGACTGTGGGCAAGTCACTTAACTTCTCTGTGCCTCAGTTACCTCATCTGAAAAATGGGGATTAAAACTGTGAGCCCCACGTCGGACAACCTGATCACCCTGTATCTCCCCCAGTGCTTAGAACAGTGCTCTGCACATAGTAAGCACTTAACAAATACCAATATTATTATTATTATTTCCCCATCTGTTAAATGGGGATTAAATACCTGTTCTCTCTCCGGTGCTTAGAACAGTGCTTGACAAATAGTAAGTGCTTAATAAATGCTATTATTATTGTCTGCTTATTGCTGGCTCTTCATTTACTAATAAAAAACCAGTAATAAGAACAGTATCTGTTATGCACTTACCATGTGCCAGGCACTTGTTCTAAGCACTAGTGTGGATACAAGCCAATTGGAATGGACCCAGTCCCCGTTACACCTGGGATTTATAGTCTTAATCCCCTGTTTACAGATGAGGTAACTATGGCAAAAAGAAGTTAAGTGACTCGCCCAAGGTCACACAGCAGACAAGTGATGGAATGCAAATCAGTGCATGAGCAATTCCCCCAACTGATGAGGAACAGTAGCTTTAGTCACCACCCTTCTGTAGGCCTTCTAACTCCCAGGCCTGTGCTCTCTCCAGTAAGCCACACTGCTATGTATCCTTTGGCATGAGCTCATTCTACAAATGGTTCATCCTCCCAGGTGAAGGTGTAGTTCCTATCAGATTGGCTCATTTGCTCTATGGTGCTATTAATAAATCAATCATAGGTATTTAGTGTGGCCTTACTGGCCCTCTTGATAAAGTTCAAAACAGCAGAGTTGGTAGAAATGATTCTTCCTCTCAAGGAGCTTATGATCTACAGGGTATGCATGCCATATAATGATAATTATGGTATTTATTAAGCACTTACTCTGTGCCAACCACTGTTCTAAGCGCTGAGCCCTGTATGCGCAGAGGATATCCTTGGGAGCTCTGCTCCGTCTTGTGGAATTACTTTATCCCCATGGTAGACTCAGGGAGTAGACCTGAGACAATCCCTATCTGTCATTTCTCAAATTTAAAAATTTTCAGGACTAACCCTAGCGTATTGGGTATAATTGTTTGGGTCTGTACAGCCACCATTACTTGGGTATATATTATTATGGAATTAGAAGATATGATCTCTACCCTAAAGGAACTTACAATCTAGAGGAGAAAACAGACATTAAAATACATTTCAGCTAGGAGGAAGAAATATAGGAAAATATATATAGAAATATAGGAAGAAAGGTTGCTACAGCAGATGCAAGTTTTTAAGTGCTTAAGTGACAGGGAAGACTTGAAGTGGCTGTTGGGGATATAAACTTGGAAGATAGTGATTAATCAAGGAGGGCTTCCTGGACTTCTTAGTGGATGGGGAACAAGTCTGGTGTGGTTGGTGTACTTCCCAAGTGCTTAGTATAGTGCATAGTGCTCAGTATTTCTTCAATAAATAATGCTCTACAACTAATATTACTTTTACTCTTTCCCAGCACTTAGTACAGTGTTCTGCACACAGTAAGCACATAATAATAATAATAATGGTATTAAGTGTTTACTATGTGCCAGGCATTGTACTAAGCACTGGGGTAGATACAGGAAAATAAGGTTGGACGTAGTCCCTGCCTCACGTGGGGCTCACAGTCTCAATCCCCATTTTACAGATGAGGTTACTGAGGCACAGAGAAGTAAAGTGACTTGCCTGAGGTCACACAGCAGACAAGTGGCGGAGTCCATGACGTTCCGACTCTCAGGCCCATGCTCTATCCACCACGCCATGCTGTTTCTCATAATTCTAACTACTAATAGTTATAATAGTATTATTACTACTACTACTAGAGTTACTCTCATATCCCAATTATTACTACCATCTGAAGGAAAGGGGAGAATGCTGATTGTAGAAACCATCACTGGATTTCACAGCTTCCCATCACTGACAAGATCTAAGCAAGAGTCCTCTTGGTCCAACCACTGAAGGATATTATTAACTGTAGTCACCCAGAATGGCAATGGGGCTTCAGAACATAATGAAAGATGTGAGAGTGGGTCTACAGTACAAGTCAGAAATAGGAGAAATTCAGGGTATGAGATCAAGATTTCTACCTGGTGCTCATGGGCCTCCTGGACCCTTCAGGAGATAAAGGATATATAGACAAACCCTGAAAGATTAGATTAGCTCTTAGTATAATGCTCTGCACAGAGTGAGCTTTCAATAAATACCAGTGACTGCATTAAGGACTGTGTAGATAACCACAGTCATTTGAGATTTTTAGGTCCATGTCAGGTTAATTTTGACATTACCATAAAGTATGAGACACAGTAAAACTCTGTTTTTTAAAAGAGCTTGAGTGAGATCATGTGGAAGGATTAAATTGTAGAGATCAGGAATGATCTAACATGGGCCCATGTTCTGGACAGCTCTGACTACAAATATAATGATTGCATGACTAATTAAATGCACTCTTTAATGTTTTATCCTGCTTTTAATTTATAAACTACCACTTTATTTACAGGTTATAGATCTTGTGTAACCACATTTCAGTAAAGAGAAAAACTCAGTTATCCAAAATACTCACCTATCCAGAGTTAATGGATTTCCAGGAATTCTGTTTAATTTGTATTTTTCCACAGTTCATTTCTTTATGATGAACAAATGTGTATTTATTTTATAATTGAGGAGATATAGTCTGCACAAACATGGGAGAGGCAGGTACATATTGCGGATTAGTGAATGAAGAGGAAGGGAAGGGAAGCAGCATAGCATAGTGGATAGAGCACAGGCCTGGGAGTCAGAAGGTCGTGGGTTCTAATTCAGACTCAGTCACTTGTGTGCTGTGTGACCTTTGGCAAGTCACTTCACTGGGATTCAATGGCCTCAATGCAGATTGAGACTGTGAGGCCTACGTGGGACAGGGACTGTGTCCAATCCGATTTGCTTATATCCACCACAGCGCTTAGTACAATGCCTGGCGCAGAGTAAGCACATAACAAATAGCACAATAATAATAATAATAATAATGTGTTGAGAGTTTTCTGTGTAAACAAGATGAGGTTGGCTGGTGGGGAAGAATTGATCATTTGATTTTTCTAGTTAATCAGGGAAGTTTTTCTGAAAGAGGTGGGGTTTCAAGAGATGCTTGACTATCAGGGAGGACAAGGACCTAGATCAATCCAGCTCTCTCTAAAACTGTCAAATCACAATGTTCTAACTGAAGATAGATCAGGAGCATCATTTGAAAAGAGAACTCAACAATTATCCAAACTTCCCACCTTGAAGTACACTAAATAACAGCACTCTGAGATGAATGAAGTAGCAAACAAAATTTTGTTTGGAACGGATTCTCACAGCCCAGTTGAAATCGTCATCAAGACCAACCATGAAAAAGAAGTTATTTTCCCCAAGGCCTGTCTCCATCTATTAGATCACCCTAGAAATTAATTTCAATTTTCATGTGGCTGCACATTTATCTTTTTTTTTTTTTCATTTTGGGTGTGGGGAGATAGCTTCAGGAGGGGCCTTTATGTGTCAGAGCTTAGCTGCCAACTGTTGAAAAAAAATTTGATTTCTATTGAATACTGCACTTTGGAATGAAAGAAAACATTGTAAAAATGAAGCCAGGGCTCTCATTCACCTATGCCTATATTACTGTGAAATCAATTATGTGGGCTCTTTCAAAAGTTACTGATTGTAGCAAATTGAATGGCCTCCATTTCAGCATAATTTGGAGAGGTTGATGTAATCAGAGACCTTACACCATGGTGAGATACAAGATTTGTGATATTCAGATGGGGAAAAGGCTACAGTGCTTAAGCTTGGTCTGTGCCTTCCGCTTACCGGCTGTAATGCTTTCATAAGTACAAATGAAATTGTTTTGATGGAGGCGGAGATGGGTTCTGAAGGGATGTGCGGGGGGGGGGGGGGGTAGGGGAGTGGAAATAAGGTTGCCAGACATCAAAGCATTGTACTTGTATGCAAGGAAGCTACAGAATCTAATCCTGAGCATAATTGGTTGCAAATGAAACACTTTCATATCAAATCTTGAGTTATGCCCCAGAGCTGAGGTTCAGGTTGGTCTGTACAACATGAGAGCAGAGGTGAAATGTTTCCTCCTCCTTTTGGGAAGTATGCTGTCCTGCTTCAGTTCTTTCGAGAGCTGGAGGCCTGAATAATTGCTCTCCAAGATTATAAATGGAGCCTTCTTTGCCCCAAGACAATCTGTGACTTTATTAAAAAAAATCTTAGTTTGGTATGTTTGGTTTCATTACATGAGTCTGAAACATGTTCTGAACTACACAAAAATACTCACAAAATGAGAGTTTTAGTAAGTTTTGGTGTGTAATAGATGCTTAATTAAGGAAAAAGATATGTAGCCACATCCCTTAGATTAGAAAGAAATGAGACTGGTCCTGAAATAAGCAAGCAAGAAGCTAAAGACATTATGCCACTGAGAAGTAAGAATTTTAATCAACTCTCCATCCTCTTAAGCACATCAGTCAAGACATGTCATTGGGTAACTTGCAAGGAGTGACAGAAGCATGCTGGGAGACAAACACTGAAACATGAAAAACTTAAGTTTGACACAAGGAGAAGGGCAAGACACAAAAGCTCACAGGGGATGGACTTTTTTCACCTATAAATCCTGTGCAAATAAAAACACTATTAAGTAGTGGATTGCTTTGCATGTGGGCCATGATTTACCAGGTGATCTTTTTTCTAACAGCTTTCCTTTTTTCCTTTCCTTCCAGTCATCACTCCCTGTCCTATCTTTCCTCTCATCCCTCAGTTGAAGATGGAAACAATAGTGGTCTGCCTGATGTGAAGAGGGAGGGAATTTTGGGAGGGAGGGCATTAGCAAGAGGTCAGTGGTGAGAGAGCCAAAATCAAGGCAAGTGAATAGAGAGACGTGAGAGGAGCAAACAGTTCAGAGTGGGGTGTATGGCGGAGGAACAAGGATAAATAGGAGGGAGAAAGCTGATTTTGAGTGCCTGGAAGTCATTGGACAGGAGTTTATGCTTGATGTGGAAACAGATAAGTTAGAAGTGGAGAAATGGGCACAAAATGATGTTTTAGAAAAATGAATGAGGTACCAGAATGAAGTATTGACTGGAGAAGATAGAGAGACAGGGGGCTGAGAAGTTTGTGAGTAGGCTGATGCAGAGGTTCAGCTGGGTCATGATAAGTACTTTAACCACTGTGGTAGTTTGAATGAAGAGGCAGGGACTGATGTTTGAGATTTTGAGGAAATAAATGGCAGGATTTGGTGACTAATATGGGGTTTGAAAGAGATGAAGAAGTCAAGGAAAATACCAAGGTTGTACACTTGAGAAATGGGGAGGATGATGGTGAGGGGAAAGCATGGCAGAGGAGAACATTTATGAAGGAAGATGAGCCACTGACTTGAAACTCCCTTCCACATCACATCAGACAGCCCACGCTCCCATCACTTTCAAATCCTCCTAAAAATCCTACTTCCTCCATAAACTTTACCTGATTAATCTCCCAGAACTCTGAGCCATATCAACCCTTCAGCCAACTCTAGCATTTGGGAATCCATTTAGACTTTTCTTGGCAATCGTGTATTTGTGAACTCATATACTTTGGCACTTGAGTTGTAAATTACATATATATATATATATATATATATATATATATATATAGATATATATATACACACACACTCTCACACATAATATATATGGTATTTGTTAAGAGCTTACTTTGTGCCAGGCACTGTACTAAGCACTGCGGTAGATACAAGTCCAAAACTGAGCTCCTTATCTTCCCTCCCAAGCCCTGTCCTCTTCCTGACTTTCCTATTACTGTGGCTGGTACGACCATCCTTCCTGTCTTTCAAGCCTGCAACCTTGGTGTCATCCTTGACTCGGCTCTCTCATTCACCCCACACATCCAATCCGTCACCAAGACCTGCCGGTCTGACCTTTATAATATCACCAAGATCCGCCCTTTCCTCTCCACCCAAATGGCTACCTTACTGGTGCAGGATCTCATAATATCCCGGCTGGATTATTGTGTCAGCCTTCTCTCTGATCTCCCTTCCTCGTGTCTCTCCCTGATCCAGTCTATTCTTCATTCCTCAGCTTGGCTCATCTTCCTGCAGAAACGCTCTGGCCATGTCACTCCCCTTCTTAAAAACCTCCAGTGGTTGCCTATCAACTCCGCACGAAACAAAAACTTCTCACTCTGGGCTTCAAGGCTCTCCATCACCTTGCCCCCTCCTACCTCTCCTCCCTTCTCTCTTTCTACTGCCCACCCCGTAGGCTCTGCTCCTCTGCCGCTCACCTCCTCACCGTCCCTCGGTCTCGCCTATCCCGCTGTCGACCTCTGGCCCACGTCCTCCTGCTGTCCTGGAATGCCCTCCCTCCTCACCTCTGCCAAACTAACTCTCTTCCCCTCTTCAAAGCCCTACTGAGAGCTCACCTACTCCAAGAGGTCTTCCCAGACTGAGCTTCCCCTTTTCCCTCTGCTCCCTCTCTGCCTCCCCTTTTACCTCCCCCCAGCTAAGCCTCCTTTTCCCCCCTTTCTCTCTGCTCCTCCCCCTCTCCCTTCCCCTCCCCTCAGCACTGTGCTCGTCCACTCATTTGTATATATTTTTACTACCCTATTTATTTTGTTAATGAGATGTACATCCCCCTGATTCTATTTATTGCTATTGTTTTTGTCTGTCTGTCTTCCCCAATTAGACTGCAAGCCTGTCAGTGGGCAGGGATTGTCTCTATCTGTTGCGGAATTGTACATTCCAAGAGCTTAGTACAGTGCTCTGCACATAGTAAGCGCTCAATAAATACTATTGAATGAATGAATACAAGATAATTGGTTTGGACAGAGTCCCTATGTCACATAATAATAATGATGGCATTTGTTAAGCGCTTACTATGTGCAAAGCACTGTTCTAAGCAGTGGAGAGGATACATGGTGATCAGGTTGTCCCACATGGGGCTCACAGTCTTAATCCCCATTTTACAGATAACTGAAGCACAGAGAAATTAACTGACTTGCCCAAAGTCACACAGCTGACAAGCGGCTGAACCGGGATTTGAACTCATGCCCTCTCATAGGGCTCACAGTCTTAATCCCCATTTACCGATGAGGTAACAAGCACAGAGAGGTTAAGTGACTTGCCCAAGTTCACACAGCAGACAAGTGGTGGAGCCCCTATTACAATCCAGGTACTTCTGACTCCCAGTTCCATGCTTTATCCACTAGGCTATGCTGCTTCTCTAAATTGTTTTATGTTGTTTTTTCCCACTAGAGGCTAAGTGCCTTTTGGGTAGGAAACATGTCACTTCTCCATTTTTTACTTCCCAAGGACACCACATGGGGCCTCAATAAATACTATTGCTACCACGGTGTGGTCCAATGAATAGAGCCAAGGGTAAGGAGTCAGAAGCACCTGAGTTCTAAACCCAGCTCAGCCACTTCTCTGCTGTGACACCTTGGGCAAATCACTTCACTTCTCTGTATTTCAGTTCCCTCATCGGTTAAATGAGGATGAAGACTGTGAGCCCCATGTTAGACAGGGACTGTGTCCAACCAGATTACCTTTTATAATAATAATAATAATAATAATTGTGGTATTTAAATTCTTACTATTGGCCAGGCTGGGATGGATAAAAGCTAATTGAGTTAAACACAATCCCTGGCCCGTGTGGAGCTCACAGTCTCAATTCCCATTTTAAGGATGAGGCAAAGAGGCACAAAGAAGTGAAGTGACTTTCCCACAGCAGACAAGTGAAAGAGCCAGGATTAGAACCCATGACCTTCTGACTCCCAGGTCCATGCTCTATCCACTACACTATGCTGCTTCATTCCCAGCTCTTAGAACAGGGCTTGGCACATAGAGAGTGGTTAACAATTATCACAGTTATTATTACCTCTACTCCTGCTATTGTCAGTGTCAAGAGAGACTGTGAGCTCCCTTTGGGCAGGGATTGTATTGCTTTATTGCTGAATTATACTTTCTCAGTTGCTTAGTTCAGTGCTCTGCACACAATAAGAGCTCTATAAATATGATTAGTGAGTGAGGGATGGACAGCAATGTGAACTGGGGTAGAGCTTCTGCCACTGGAGATGGCAGCAGCAGACCCAGCAGCAGCACTGTTGGAGGTATATGGCTACTGCAGAGATCAATGATCCTTTCTCATCTGGCAGGGAATTATTGTGCCCATACATACATAAGACAGATCAAAGACCAGGGCTACTTCCAGGTAGATCTTCTTCCAATACAGAGACTGGCAAGTGGCCCATTGAGGACAATCAGCTAGTGGGTGGTGGTTCTTTCCAACAACCTCCTTGTGGGTGGTGGCCCTTTAGCCTGGGCAGAAACGTAGGAGTATCTAAGGAAAAATATTCTCTCTTCTGAGTGACTAATCTTTTGGTATTTTTCTGGGGAGCTGCTTTGGGATTTGATGAGTTCTCACTGGATGTCCTAGTAAACCCATGAATTCACATTAAACTCTGTATATCAGTCAGTAAATCAGGGGTATTTATTGAACTCTTACTGTGAGCCAAGAACTTTCTAAGATTTGGGGAGGGTACAATAGGGCAAGTAGACATGATCCATAAATCTCCATAATCCCTTGAGGATTTAGAGAATTGATCAGTGCCCCAGGGTTCTAGTTGGGATTTGAGATAATAATAATAATTATAATGATGATGGTATTTGTTAAGCGCTTACTATGTGCCAAGCACTGTTCTAAGCCCTGGGGGAGATATGAGGTTATCAGATTGTCCCAGGTAGGGCTCACAGTCTCAATCCCCATTTTATAGTTGGGGTTACTGAGGCCCAGAGAAATTAAGTGACTCACCCAAAGTCACAGAGCTGACAAGTGGCAGAGTCGGCATCAGAACTCATGACCTCTGACTCCCAAACCCGTGCTGTTTCCACTAAGCCATGCTGCATTTCTATATTTATATATCTGCATTTATAGGAAACCCCACAGCAAATTAGAGCATCCTGGAATGCAGCAATCAGAAGTGGGGTTGCTACCCCTGAGAAAAGGCTGAAAAAAATATCAGAAGACCAAGAGACAGACTAAAAAGCAGCAAGAGACACAGTAGTCGCAAATACATCAGAATGACAAAGGATAGTCTCAGTGTTCAAGAGGTGGAAATGGATGTCAGTCATGTGCAGATTTTTTTCATGACAGCCTCCATCCTCAACGAAGATAAGATTTCACCATCAGTGGTGTCATCTCCAAATATGAAAGATGCATCAGTATTCTTGAAGTTTGACCCTGCCCAGATTCTTCTTCCCAGAATGATGATGATACAAAGATTGCTTCTCTTCTGGTCACTGGAAATTATCTGAATAATTGCTTTATTCCACTTTTTTTTTAAAAAAAGTCCTAGAAGTAGAGAGAGCTCATCAAGAGGCAGGAAGCTGAAGTATGCTTTAGTGAGTTGATTTATTTTTTGGAAATGAATTCCAAGGATAAGTAGTGAAATATTGGCAAATTGCAGAGGATGCTGATCAGAGGAATGAAAAAGACTAAGTTGCTGGAGCGAATGATGATTATGGATAGCCTTCTGGGTATTTGGCCTTTCTTCTCATAGCTGATGATAAACTAGTGGCAGGATTTTTTGGAGCATCGGATGGGCATTAATCCCATCTTGGTCCCTTTTACTTTAATGGGAGCTGTATGGATAAATTCCTGAGGACCACTTATCCCAAGGTGTGAATTAACACAATGCAGTTCCTGCCCTGCTGTGTCTTATTGCTTAATTAATGTGATCATAATGACAGCCTGGAATTGTAAATTTTCTATGTCACTTCGTATCCTATAAAATTCCACCGTGGTAATGAGCTCCATAACAGGGTAAGCAGTTTGCATGGGAGAGTTTAAGTGCATGGCTTAAAGGCAGAGTCCATCATAAAACAGAGGTTATGTAAAGATGTCACCTCAAGAAGAAATATGACATGCACCAAAATCTGAACTGGTGAACAATGATCTCTAGGATTGCAACCAGTTCTCCTATGATAAGTTGGGGGTGGGGGGAGTGTTCTTGCATAACATGAACTTGCATTGCACTTTTCACCCTCTCTGATGGCACACACATCAGGTAATCAATCAAATGTTATTTATTGATGATAATCATAATAATAATTGTGGTATTTAAGCACTTATAAGGCATAAAAATCAGTTCTGAGTGGTGGAGTAGATCAAACAATCATTTGTATTTATTGAGTGCTTGCTATGTGCAGAGCATTGTATTAAGTGTTTGGGACAGTACAATATAACAGACATCCCCGGCCCACAATAAGCTTACAATCTAGAGGGGGAGACAACTTTAATATAAATACACAAATTACAGAAACATACATAAGTTCTGTGGGGCTGTGGGGGTAGGTAAGTAAAGCAAGCAAATCAGGGAGATGGAGAAGGGAGTGGGAGAAAAGGAAATCAGGACTTAGTCAGGGAAGGCCTCTTGGAGGAGATGTTCCATTGATTAGGCTTTGAAAGTGGGGAGAGAAATTATCTGTTGATATGAAGAGGGAGGGTGTTTCAGGCCAGAGACAGTATGTAGATGAAAGGTCGGGCGTGAAATATCTGAGTTTGAGGTACAGTCAGTAGGTTGGCATTAGAGGAGTGAAGTCTGTGGGCTGGGTTGTAGAAGGAGATAAGTTAGGTGAGGTAGGAAGGGGCAAGATAATTGAGTACAAGAAAGAAAGAAAAGAAAGGTATTTGTTAAGCACTTACTATGTGCCACTGTTCTAAGTGCTGGGGTAGAGACAATGCCATCAGATTGTCCCACGTGGGGCTCACAGTCTTAATCCCTATTTTAATAATAATAATAATAATGTTGGTATTTGTTAAGTACTTACTATGTGCAGAGCAGTGTTCTAAACACTGGGGTAGATACAGGGTAATCAGGTTGTCCCATGTGAGGCTCACAGTTAATCCGCATTTTACAGATGAGGTAACAGGCACAGAGAAGTTAAGCGGGTTGCCCAAGGTCACACAGCAGACAAGTGACAGAGTCGGGATTTGAACCCATGACTCTGACTCCCAAACCCGTGCTCTTTCCACTAAGCCATGCTGCTTCCTGTTTGATGTGGAGTTGGCTGGGCAGCCACTAGAGATTCTGGAGGGGTAGGGAAACATCCTGAATGTTTTTGCAGAAAAATGATCCAGTCAGCAAAGTGAAGTACAGATTGGAGTAGAAAGAGACAGGAGGCTTGGAGGTCAGCAAAGAGGCTGTTACAGTAATCAAAGAGGAACAGGATAAGTGACTGGATTAATGTGATAGTAGTTTGGATGGAGGAAAGGGCAGGTTTTAGTGATGCTGTGAAACATGAACCAACAGGATTTAGGGATAAATTAAATATGTGTGTTGACAGAGAGAGGACTCACGGTTAACGCCAAGGTTATGGGCATGTGAGACATGAAGGATAGTAGTGCTGTCCAGAGTGATGGGAAATTCAAGGGGAAGGACAGGGTTTGGGTGGGAAGATAGTAATAATTATAGTGTTCATTAAGAGCTTACTAAATACCATCTTTATTATATGCCAAGCACTGTCCTAGGTGCTGGGGTAGTTACAAGGCAATCAGATCAGACACAGTCTCTGTCCCACATGGGGCTCAGCCTCAATCCCCCTTTCACAGTTGAGGTAACAGGCACAGAGAAGTTAAGTGACTTGCCCAAGATCACACAGCAGACAAATGGCAGAGCCAGGATTAGAACCCACGACCTCTGACTCCCAAGCCCATGCTCTTGCCACTTGACTAGATATGGAGTTCTCTTTTGGACAGATTAATTTTGAAGTGATGGTAGGACATCCAAGTAGAGATGTATAGACCATGCTATTTCCCCTTACCTTCACTCTCTCAGGTAGCTGATACATTTCTACCATTTCTAGACATATAATTTCCAAATTTTTATCTTTCTACTAACCTCTCATTTGTTTCCCCATGCTAATGCATTCCTTGCCTCTAGGATAACTCCAACTCAATGCTCCACTACCACCTCAAAGTCAACATGTCTAGCACTGAATTCTTCATCTTCTCTTTAAAACCTTTCCCTCTTTCTTACTTGCCTAACACTGCACCAAAACCACAATCCTCTCTGTTCTTTACATTAAATCCTTCTCTCATTAAACTTTTTCCTACAGTTCTGTTATCAAGACCAATTGACTGCTCTTCTGCAATATGGGATTAACACTTTTTCATTCAAGCTCTTTCCAAAAATATGTCACAATATGATCAAATTATAGTCCTGGAAAATGAGGTTGTGGTTGCATTCTGAATGATTGTACTTTAGAGTGTGTTTTCCCATAGATGCACATGTTATAACTTAGGATCTGGGTCAGAATTCTGGAAAAGTAATATAAACTTATTTTATGTGCCATGTACTGTAATCATAAATATGACTAACAACCATTTAATCTTAAAGCAATTCAAAGAATGACATCACAATATTAAATATATGATGATTTATAATCAATCACAATAAATCAGTGGCATTCACTGAGTGCTTAATGTGTGCAAAGCACTGTACTGAGCACTTAGGGGCAAACAGTATAACAGTACAATCCCTGTCAATGGAATTCTGTGCAGGAAGTTGCAGAATTGAAAGCTGATGACTGTGATATTTTTAACTGCGAAGAAATCTGTCCAATTTAGATTGAACATCTCCTTAGATTGAACAACTTCTTCTTGTCATTTTAGGTACCTTGTAGAAGGCTTACACCTCTTGAGCACCTTTGACCTTCTGTCTCCATTAGGATCTTCTTCAATTATCTCCATAAATGTACCCATTTTTTTGAAAATTGATGTAAGACATTTAAATCTAAATACTTCAGCTAATAGAGAAGCAGCATGGCTCAGTGGAAAGAGCATGGGCTTTGGAGTCAGAGGTCATGAGTTTGAATCCCAGCTCTGCCACTTGTCAGCTGTGTGACTGTGGGCAAGTCACTTAACTTATCTGTGCCTCAGTTCCCTCATCTGTAAAATGGGGATTAAGACTGTGAGCCCCACGTGGGACATCCTGATTCCCCTGTGTCTACCCCAGTGCTTAGAACAGTGCTCGGCACGTAGTAAGTGCTTAACAAATACCAACATTATTATTATTATTAACTATAACTTCTCTTTTTGGCATTTGGCATTGGCTGTCCAAGTTCAACGATACCCACATTGGACAACAAATCCACTGAATGAGATTTATTTAATTCATAAATAGCTCTTTAAGGGCAGGGATAGGGTCTGCCAACTTTGTTGTACTGTACATTCTCAAGCGCTCAGTACAGTGATCTGCAAATTGTAAGTGTTTAATAAATTAGATTCAATGAATGAATGAATAGTTATTGAGAGCTTACTGTGGGGGAGCACAGCTTGAAAAAGTACAGTACCACAATAAACAGCAATATTCCCTGCCCACAACAAGCTCACAATCTAGAGCGGGGAACACAGACATCAATACAAATAAAGTTACAGATGTGTACCTAAGTGCTGTGGGGTGGGGAGCGGGGAACAGTAAAGGGAGGAAGTCAGGGTGGTGCAGAAGGGAGTGGGAGATGAGGAAAAGTGGGGCTTAATCTGGGAAAGCCTCTTGGAGGAGATGTGCCTTCAAAAAGGCTTGATGGGCTGGGGGGAGAGTGATTGTCGGATTTGAGGAGGTGATTGATTGATCATTTCAAAATTAAGGTACTTCCCTAATCCAACAACTACTTGGGTTATCTGCTCAGTGGCCTTTTCAACATCTTGAAGATCTTACAGACACTGGATACAACATCTTCCAAAATCTGTATAATATGGTCTTTTCACCAACTCCCACCTGTCTCCTTCCTGATTCTGAAATTTCCCTCATCCTATTTGTGGAGGCCTCTCCACTCTTTTTTTGTTGTTGTGGTTAACTGCTTACTTTGTGCCAGGCACTGTACTAAGTGCTGGGGTAGATACGAAGTAATTAGGTTGTATAGATTTCATGTCCCAAATAGGCCGCACAATATTAATCCCCATTTTACAGATGTGGTAACTGTGGCACAGAATCCCTGAGGCACTGAAGTCCATGGTCACACAGCGGAAAAGTGATCGAGGCAGGATTAAAACCCAGGTCCTTCTGACTCTCAGGCCGGTACTCTTGCCAAACCATCACCCTTCCTCCTCTCCCAAACTCTAATCAAAATTTATGTCTTTCTTAAAACAACCCCTGAAGAATTCCTTGGTCACTCCAAGGACCAGTATCCCTAGCCTCTATGTATTCACCTAATAATAATGTGTGGCATTTGTTAAGCTCTACTGTATTTTCAATCAATCAATTGAGCTCTTAATGTACAGAGCACAGTACTAATTACTTGTAGGAGTGCAACACAACAATAAAACATTCATTCATTCAATAGCATTTATTGAGCGCTTACTATGTGCAGGGCACTGTACTAAGCGCTTGGAATGTACAAGTCGCCCTGCCCAAAAGCTAATTTACAGTCTGGGAAAAGGTACAAATGAATAGAGATTATTTTTCAAATAGACTCACACTCAAGCAGGAGGTTTCACTGTTGGTAGTCTAGTCCTTGAAGTGGACAACTCTGCTGAAAGTTCAAAGGGCACTGTATAAGAGAAGACTGACATGACATCTCTTGACCACCGGAGGGAACTAGGAAGCCGGCAGAGTGATTTTTTGCAATCACCCAAAAGTCCTTTTTAATTCTTTAAAGGAATGGACCACATCCTCGATCAGACTATTCGAGTAGTTATTGTTCAAGAAAACTATCAACTCCAGCCTCCTAAATAAGCCATATGCCAGCCATCTCTTTCCAGATCTACTACTGTTGCAAATTTCTCTGTATGTCCCTGAGTTTGATGGTAAAATATCCTCCCTTTTACTTTCCTCCTCTCCCCTTTCCCTCGCTCAAGTAACACTAAGTGGCACCAGCTTTTTTTCCATTCAGGAATGGGAATGAGGAGGAACTTCAGTTCATTCATTCACTGTCATATTTATTGAGCACTTACTGTGTGCAGAGCACTGTACTAAGCACTTGGAAAGTACAATTCAGCAACAGAGACAATCCCTACCCAACAACGGGCTCACAGTCTAGAAGGGGGAGTTAGCTGAAGCAGTATCAGTGGGGCTACTATTCAATGTTTTTGGATCATCCTGCCCCACTCCTTTTTTCCCTCATTTCTTATTCCCGAGGGTCATGCACATCTCCACTATGGGGTGAGGTCTGGGGCGGGAGGTCGGGAGAGATGGGTAAAATGTAAAAGCATTGATATCTTGTTTCTCATTTAGAGACTTTGAAGGAATAGCAGCATAAAATTTGGGGCTAAAAATGAGGTTTTTGGGTTATCTGCAGATCTCCTCAATGTATATTTCCCTTCCCCCATTATCAGGAAAAAGCAAGAATTAGCCAAATTTCATTTCACAAAATTCCATTTTAAAAATCCTGTCTGGTGAGTAGTTTGAGAAACTCTTCTGAGTCCAAGAACATTACTGTTGAGCTCTAGCTCAGTGAGAGTGATTCACATCTATTAGAGGATTCAACCCTTGCAGAGAATAATATGGACATAACTGAATCCTTTTCCATTGGTTAGGCTATGCTTTGGATTTATTTTTATGTGCCCGAATTGCATTTTGATGTGAACGTGAAGAGAGAAAGGTGAAAATAAAACACGAAAACTGTTGATAAATTAAAAATTCTCACTAAAATCCCAGCCATAAAACCAGCTGAAATTTGAATGGAGAAAATCATGTCTCTTGAAAATAAATATCCCCCAAGCTCATAAACACCAAGGCTAGTGGTCAGGAATGAACAGATGTTTATTGCCTTCTGCACCCTCTGCTACTATAGGATAATCACTTAAATATCACAAATCCAGTTTGAATTTAAATTAGATTCATATTTTTCCTTCATGGTTATTCCATTAAAAAATATCATATGATTAGCCAATTAAATGGAGAAAAAATCAGTAGGAGAGCAATCCCCTTTAATATTTTCAATTAAGATGTAGTATAGCCAATAAAAAAGGCTTATACCCTCGTTTTATGGGTACCTATGGAGAGCATTATGACACAAATGACTCTGAGCAAGGTAATCGTTTCAAAATATATTGTTGTGGAAGACTGTAAACAGCGCAGTGTGTTAGCTTAGATTGTATGTGATGAAAATATCAAGTTTTTTTTTCCAGAAGTGGATTCATTTTCATTTTATAGTCTTTCAGGGTGTTCAAGTCTGCTTCACTATAGACCATAGTTTTAGAGTGCCCACAACTTCTTAATCCAGTGGGCTTTGAGTTAGGTCCCGTTATAGGGCGATACTTGCTAAGCTATCTATTATAATTTCTGTCAGCTCCATTTAGGAATGGATTGTGCCTACCAATTCTGTTGTATTGTACTTTTTCAAGCACTTAGTACAGTACTCTGTACACAGTAAGCCCTCAATAAACACCACTGTTTGATTGGTGGGATAGTGACTTTTTTTATAATTCTTCAGTTGGCTGAAGTTGAAATATGATTTCACCTTTAAAGATTGTTCAGCACTGTTCTAACAAACAAAATGGAAGGGATGGACAAAAGAGCAGAGCTCCCTAATCTAAAACTAAACATTATTGATTTGAGACCACTGTAGACTGTAAACTCTCCTCTAGCCTATAAGCTCATTGTGGGTAGGGAATTGTGTCTGTTATATTGATATATTGAACTGTCCCAAACGCTTAGTACAGTGCTCTGCACACAGCAAGTTCTCAGTAAATACAATTGATTAAGAGAGTGATAGAGCCTGTCTTCACAACCAACCAGATTTTTCTGATGAAATTGAATGTTTTTGCTTGAAGTGTTTGGATGATGTTTCACTCAGATCTTCATATGGCAATTGTCCAGATCATAGTGACCTAAAAGTACACTATGGCCTCAATCATCCATATGCTTTGAGGAAAACAGTTTTGGTTTCAACATCATCTGGGTATTTGAAACTAAAATGGATTAGGTTTGAATAATCATGCTTGTGTTTCTCAGAGTATGACCTTGCGGTTTCACAAAGAAGGATCTAATAAAGCTGGGGAAGATTCAGAGAAGGACAAATGAGCTAGTTAAGTGATTGGAGAAGTGTCCTTCTGAAGAAAGTCTCAAAGGACTGGAATTCTTCAGTTTGGAAAAGCACAATCTGTTAAGGGATATGATTGAAGTTTACAAAATGATGAAAATGATAGTAACAATAATAATATTACTTATTAAGAACTTACTATGTGCCAAGCACTGTTCTAAGTTCTGGGGTAGATACAAGTTAATCAGGCTGGACATGGTCCCCGTCCCATATGAGGCTCATAATCTAAATAGGAGGGACTAGAACTGAATCCCCATTTTACAGATGAGGTAACTGAGGTACAGAGAAGTTGTGACTTCCCAGGTTCACACAGCAGGCACACAGCAGAGGCAGGATTAGAACACCAAAAATAATAATAACAGTATTTAAGTGCTTATTATGTGCCAAGCACTGTACTTTGTATTCCCTGAGGATAGATACAAAGATAATTAGGTCAGACAGTCACTGTCCCATCTGGGGCTCATAAAATCAGGAAAGAAGATGGCAGCATAGATGTGAAACTGATATTCACCCAATCCCACTGTCCTAGAGTGATGGGAGCACCCACTGAAGTTTGGAGATTGTCTATTTAAAACAAAGAAAAGGAACTACTGCTCCACATTGGGTATTAAAGACTTCGACTATCATTAGCAGAGGAAGTTTTACAGGCAAGAACTATCAGTGGGTTCAAAGTAAACATGGATATATTTGTGGAAATGCAGTCCATAATGGATGACTGGTAGGAAAGTGATGAATATAGGTGGGAAAAGTAGGCATCTTTGATTGTTCATCCCTCATTATGAGGATGGAGGTTTAGGAAGGCCAACCAACATGCATTTCCTCCAAGCATTCTGTTGCCATTTTTGGAGATAGAAAATTGGACTGAACAGACCATGGATCTGATCAAGTAATGGCATAGAACCTCACCTTATGTTCCAATGTTTTTCTCACTTCCTAAAGTGAACACAAGTGTTCTAATGCCTTCACACATCCAAGGATGTGCTCTGATCACAAAGCACACTTTGTTTCTATACAATCTTTGAAACACAAACAATTAAAGAGGGAATGATATGATTGATTAAGGTGGTTTAAATGCAACTGAACTTCGAAGAACATTTTGTGGTAACTGTGGCAATGCAATATATGGATTGAGTACAACACTCCGCTCATGCATTTAAAGGTTTGAATTTTAAGAACTTGGCTTCACTTGACTTTTCATCCACAGTTATATGGATAATGCTCCTAAAACAGGATTTGTTTCCAATGGTACACAATCAATACTGTTTAGTAAGCACTTAACATGTGCAGAGTATTGTATAAAGCACTTGGGAGACAACTAGAGAGAAAGTAGGTTCAATCCCTGCCCTTAAGGAGCAGGGTCTTTGGCCTGGAGCCACTTATAAATCTGAACACTCTCACTGATGGCCTTAATTTTTCTGTTTGAAAAATGGGAATGTTTATGTGGTGCTCATAAAGATGCTACATGATGAAATTGGTCCCGCTAATGAATACCAGATATATGTCTTGGGGCTGCATCCTGCACGTTTCTGGTGTCTGACCTGTGGCAAAGACCATGAATGCTGTGCCATGTGGGAGTCTCATGTCACAGATTATGATCCTGAATCAGTCCTGTTCCCTGAATGAAATGGAGTTGCCGTTGAAGAACCTAACTCTGGCTCCTATCCAAGTGCTCTGGATGAAAGTTGCAAACTTTTTTATGTTCATTAAAAATTGGGGCCACTCTGAGTTACAAAGAGTTTATTTCTGGCCAAAAGCAGAGAAAGTCACCTGGATTAAGCATTTGGAGTGAGTTAACAGCAGAATAAAGCATAGGGTATGGCAAGCATTTGGTCATCTACCAAACTAGATTCCAGTTTGGCAGCAGTCAGCACAAGTGGTGGTCGCTACTGAAGTGGCAACAAAGGCTGAAATGGGAGTAGATTGCAGCTGGTGCAAACTGAAACATATTGGCAGCAAGGTAGACTTAACAAAGGCATCAAGGCCAACTCACATTTATAGAGATATTAAGCCAACTCAAATCAGTTGCTATTAGCCCGTCTCTTTCATGACCTATTTTATTCACACCTTGGAAAAAAAAAACAATGGCAAAGAGACAGGATACATGAATACACTGCATTTCATGGGAAAAGCTAATGCTCTACATTGAACATTGTGACTTCCCTTTTAGCAAACTATTTTAAATATTGTCTCCTCGTTATTCTCCTGGAAGCTCTAAAATAATTCCGTGAGCTAAAAGAAAACAATTTCGGGCAGATGAAGACAAACATGTGAAAAGATATACAAGGGGCTCTTTAAAAAAACTTCCAAAACAGTACCACAAGGAAAATCAACATTAAATGCTATTGCACAGAGTCAAGCTGCCAGTTTGCCCAGAGAACATTGTATGGTATGCTTCCGTGTTCATCTGTGTGTTTCATTCAAGTCTATTGCAAGAAATAAATCCAATAAATCTCTGAAGTAGCAAATTTGCATGCTGAATTAATGATTAATGTATTGTGTTCAGATTGCTGGGTAAGTACAGTGAAGGGCACCTAAATGTATACTCATCCTGTGTGGCAGCATGCCTTAAGGATATACATTTAAAAGAGTAATATTTTACCTCAAAGCAAACATTTTGTATTTTCCATTTGTTATCATCACTATGAACATCAACTTCACCAACTGTGGAGAAAACTTATTGGTCCCAATTCTTCCATTTCACAGATTGTGGGCAAAATGTGCCATGCCTGGGCACTAGGACTAGGAAGCCTCCTCCAGTCCATGTTTCAATCAATATCCTCCCCCTAACATCCCCCGGACCTATACCCCTAACACTAGCTCCAATTAATTAATGGATTATTTATTGAGTGCTTAATATGTTATGAGTACTTCCTTAGGGTCAGTAGACACAATCCATGCCCTCAAGGATCTTGTAAACTAGCAAGGGGGAGAAGAGAAATAGTGAAATTAACAAGTTAGTGCTTAAGTGATAAGGAATGTACAAAAGTGGCTACAGGTGGTTATGGGTATATGAGTGTGACCTGGTAAGTGAGGGGGGAGCAGAAGAGATGGGAAAGGAAAGAAGTGTGGGAGGAGGAGAGAAGAGGTGAGAGTGGGAGCGGAGAGGAAGAGAGGAAAGATAAAGGGACTGGGATGGGGAGGAGACAAGAGGAGAGAGGGATGAGAGGAAAGGGGAAGGGAGAAGAGGGAATGGAGGAGAGAGAAGGGGAAGAGGAGAAGGCAAAAGGGGAGAAGGTGGAAAGGGAGGAAATAGGAGGAAAAGGGAGGAGAATGGAGGAAGACTTCGCGGAAAAGATGTGATTTCAGAAGGGCTTTGATGAGGAGAGCTGTATTCTGGTGGATAAAATGGAGAAGGGAGTTTCAAGCAGGACGAGTCCATGAGAGGCACCAGGGAAGGATGGACAAGAACAAGGCACAGGAAATACATTAACTTGAAAGGAAGGAGAAGTATAAGCTGGGTTATAGTGGGGAGAGAACATGGATAAGTAGTGGGGAAAGAGTCAGTTGAATCCCTGGTTGACTAAGGCTATAGTAGTCCTGAAAAATGAAAGGGGCCCTAGAGAACAGATTCTCTGTCAGGGAAGAGACCAGTTGTGTTGTATGTGGCTGAGATGAAAGATGATGTAATTAAGAGTGACCTAGTGATAAATAGAACAACAAAAATGATGATGAAATTATTATTGCTAATAGGATTTGATAAAGGCTTGATAAGTGCTTGCTATGTGCCAAGTACTGGGGTAGATACAAGATAATCAGGTTAGACATAGTCCCTGATGAGGTAACTGAGGCCCAGAGAAGTTGAGTGACTCACCCAAGGGCTCACTAAGAAATTAGTACAGCCAGGATTAAAATCAGGCTCTCTTACTCCCAGGCCTGTGCTCTTTCCATTAAGTCATGTTGTTTCCCACAGTGAGCGACCGGTCAGGTAAGACCTGCCTTGAATACACTATTTCCTCTCTGCTCTTTCTGTCTCATTTGATGCCCTTTGTATTTGAAGATGGCTGTTGGTAGTACTATCCCTATCCTTGAATACATTTTATTAAAGAAGCAATCTCTGGCCCCAAGGCAGACTTGAGTTATGTTTTTGTGGTTCTTTTCACCTTAGGTTGGACATTATCAATGGTGCTTTTGCATCATTTTATCTCCCCCATGCCTTTCTTTTCCTTTTAAGCCAATACCATCCTCCTCTGCCAGCCATTCCAAATGCTAGTCACATTCACTGCCCCAAGGCCCCACTTCCAAGTTTTTGAACCATTTTGATAACTTTTCACACATTCCTTCTCATTCTCCATCCCTACACTGATATTCAGGGACTTCAATATCTACATAGATGTTTCTGATCACCCTTCGGCCTCCCATTTTCTATCACTTCTCTATCCACATTGACTACCTGCTCCACCCCATCTTGCCCATTTACCAACTTGGACACATACTCAATCTCATCATCTCTTGTCACTGTACAATCTCTACCCTCACCAACTCTGAAATCCCTCTATCTGACCACAACACCCTTCTCTCCCACACACTTCCTACCTACATATCTGCCCTGTTCCCCAACAAAGACCTCCACTCTATTGACCCCATCCAACTTTCTCAAGTCATCATGCCCCATTTAACCTCGATACTCAAAAGTACCTTCCCTTGATGACCAAATTGATGCCCTCTACACCAACTCTCTACTGAATTCAACTCACTTGCTCCCCTCTCCTTTCATCCCAACAATCCACAACCCTGTATCACCTCCATAATCCACTCCCTTCATTTCTGTGCATGAGCCCCAGAGCGTGGCTGGTGGAAGTTGAGATGTCAAGCTGACCTCAACCATATCAGTTTCACCCTTGCATGCTTTAACTCTGTCCTTTCCTCTGCCTGTAATTCAATCAATAAATATGATTGATTGAATGAATGAATGAATGAATGCCAATGGGAGAAGGTAAGGCCTGATCAGGGTACTAGGAAAAGAAAGGAGAACCCTTAAAAAAAGGTAATTGCTCATTCAATCATTTAATACCTAATTTACAAGGTATCATTGAGTACCCAATTAATCTATTGATGACATTTATTGAGCATCTTCTGAATACAGAACACTGTTCTAAACTTTTAAAAGAGCATAATAGAATACATACAATGCCTGCTGTATATATTGCAGGTTGAATTTTTTAAAATAAAATAGAAAAATGTACGTATTCATGTATGTATATATTTCAGAGCATATGTATAAACATGTACATTTTAAGAGAGGTTGTTAGATTGATATAATTTGGGATGTTGGAATTGATCTGCGAAGGAGATTTTTGAAGTAATAAGATGGAGAAAACTAGGGTCTGGCAAATTTTCCAGGGGAAACATTTTCAGAGACAGAACATGTGGAAAGGGCCAGAGGCAGGAGAGTCAAAAGTGGGCAGCAGTTAGAAGGTGAGCTTGGAAGGGGGAGGAATTGTGAAAGAGAATGGATATATAACGTGGAGAAAGCTGATGAAGAGACTTGAAGCTAATGGTGAGAGGTGTAAAAGAAGAAGAAAGGCATGTGCTAAACGATGTTTCTGCAAGATGAGTTGGGTAGAAAGGTGTAGTATGGGGTAAGGGGGTGGTAGACTGGAGGCTGAAAGAGCAGTGTAAAGGCTGATAAAATAGTCTAGCATATTATTTACTGTTAGTACTAAGTGAATGTCCATTTGGTGCAGTGCTTGGGGAATATGGAATTGGGAAGTGGTACATTCTTTGCCAACCAGGAACTTACACAGTAATGGTGGAAAGAAGCATAAACATTTTTAACTAGGTTAGTTAAAATAAGCCATTGAGAAAATATTTTCTTCAGCTACATACATTCCCTTGGAGAATTTATTCAATTCCATTGTTTCAACTACCATCTCTAGGCAGATGATTCCCAAATCTATCTCTTCAGTCCTGATCTTGCTCCCTCTCTGCAGTCTTGCAGTTTCTCTTTCATCTAGGACATCCAGGACATCTCTATTTGGATGTCATGCAGATACCTCAAAATTGACATGTCCAAACAGAATTCCTCATCTTCTCACCCAGACCCTGTCCTTCCCCTGACTTTCTCATCACTGTAGACAACACTCACATCCTCCCTATCTGGCAAGCACATAATCTTGGAATTATCCTTGATTCGTCTTTCTCATTTAACCCACACATTCAATCTGTCATGAAAACCTGTCAGTTTTACTCTTTGAACTCTTTCCTCTCCATCTTAACTGGTGCTATTCTGATTCAAGCATTCATCATGTCTCCCCTTGACTACTTCATCAGCCATCTCACTGACCTCCCTCTCCAGTCCATACTTCACTCTGCTGCTTGGATCCTTTCTTCTGAAAAAGGACTCAGTCAATATCTCCCCACTCCTCAAAAACCTCCAGTGGTTGCCCATCACCTCCCTATTCATTCAATAGTATTTACTGAGTGCTTACTATGTGCAGAACACTGTACTAAACACTTGGAATGTACAATTCTGCAACAGATAGAGACAACCCCTGCCCAGTAATGGCCTCACAGTCTAAACGGAATTATTAAACAGAAACTTTTCACTATTATCTTTAAGGCACTCAATCAGCTCTCTCCCTCCTACCTAAACTTGGTGATTTCCCACTACAACCTAACCTACACACTATCCTCCTCTACCAACTTACTCTTCTGTTCCTCAGTCTTATCTACCTTGCCGCTGACCCTGGACCACATTTTTCCTCTGGCAGGTAATTCCCTTCCCCTTCATAGGTGTGAGCCCACCACTCTCCCTACCTTCAAAATTCTTCTAAAATCACATATCCTCCAATAAGTCTTCCCAGACTAATTACTTATTGACTATCTGCCTTCCCCTCTATGTTGACTATGAACTTGATTATGTACCCGTTAAGCACCTTGATAACCCAGTCCCACAGTGTTATGTAAATATTTCTATACTCAATTTCTCCTATTTCTAATTCATCTACTTGAATGTCTGTCTCCCCCTGTAGATCATAAACTCCTTGTGGGTAGGGATCATGTCTACCAAATCTGTTGGAATATTGCACTTTCCCAAGCACCTAGTACAGTGCTCTGCACACAGTGATCAATGATATGATATTGATTAATTGATAAATGCAAATTAATGCTGAAGATGTGTAGAAAGAAGTTTGAAAGTGTTGAGTTGGCTGATAGGTAGAAACTAATTGTACTATGAACAGGGCCTGAAACAGAGTAATGGCTATCTCAGTGGAGAGGTTGTGGTGCACCTGAGAAATGTTGAGGGGGAAGAATAAGTAGGATAAAATATTGATTGAATATGAGAGCTAAAAGAAAGTAGAAAGTTGAGATTGATGCTAATTTCTAGGATTCTGGAACAGGGAGGCTTGTGTTATCAGAAGAGATGGGAAAATTAAGGAGTGAGTTGAGGAGGGAAGCTGAAAATTTTAGTGTTAGACCTATTGAGCTTGAGGTGCCAATGATATCAAATTGCTAATGTCATGAAGGCAAGGGGAAATATGGGATTATAGACTAGGCAATAATTTGGATGTTGGCAGAAGTTTCATAGTAGGAATCATTCATGACAATTGTTATTTTCATCTGCTGAATTCTCCATTTGCTGTGTGCAGAAAACTATTTGAAGAGGTTGGGGAAGACTCAAAAAAGAAAAAAAAAGGGAAAATGCAATCCCTACCCTTGAGGAATAGCCCTGCTATTAGATTTAAACATGGATGTCATAAAACTGATTGATCAAGGTCTACCAACAGGCAGAAATGTCATTTTGAATGGCAATCTTGTTATTTAGCTCCAGACAAGGTTTTAGGAGGTTTGCAGGGTTTTAAAGGAAAAAATAATAATTCAAAGTTATTGAATCTTCTTCCTCTCCATCTCTTCCCTGAGTATATTTTCCAGGGTTTAGGTTCATGCCCATCCCGTTAAAACAAAAGATACTCAGTATGGAATCATACTCTCTTCCATCCACAAGAGCCATAGAGCCAACAGCTACATCAATATCTCATTCTAGAAGAGTGCACCGTTTATACATATCAAGAGAGGTTGAGATACAGTATTGCTTTGAATGAAACAAAGAACTGGAGTTCAAGCTCTATGCTAGACTGAAAACCCACTGAGGAAAAGGATAATTGTGTATTTACTCTATTGTCCTCTTCCAAGTGCTTATTGTAGTCTTCAGCACAGAAAAACCCTTCAAAAATATTATTGATTTTGACTAAATGGGTTTAAAGTGTTTTTTTCCCCATATTGGGAAAGCACATTGGGTAGGTATTTCAATCTCTAAAACAGACATGTTTTGCTAGCCTGTCATTTTCCCTGAGGACAGCCTGGTTCTAAATTGGAGCTTCCCAAGAGGAAAAATATTGGCAGTTAATTAATACTACAATACAGCAAACCAACACTCACGTGATCTCCATTTCAGATGCACTCCGGTACACTGTCAGGAACAGAGAGAGCTGCACAATTTCATGCTACTTGTAATTCCCCTTTAAGGTAGCTGCAGGCAGCAGGCACATCGGCGTGGAGTTTAACATGGCTTTATTTACGGGGACACTTGCCAGAGCTTGTAAAATGCAGGCTTATTTTTATTCAAATATGAAAATCATTACAATGTGTTACGGACGTGGGCACCTCTGGGAGAATGCAACTTTTCTCCTTCAGAAAAGAAGATTTCAGGTGCAGAAGCTGAAAAGGCCATTGTGACACAATCAGTGCCAGAATGTCTTTTGCAAACAAAGCAGCTGGTGTCTAGTAAGCTGAGTCCGAGTTACGAATTGGGGGGAAGGTTGGCCCAGTTTTCACCGTCAGCCCATTTGCTTGGGCTTCAGGAGATTGGGCTTCAAATGGTCCTAATTTCATTTTATAAAATCACCATCACTTCTGACCCCTTTCCCACCTAGGGAATCTGACATTCCTCCATCCTTTTGAGATTTCATTTTACAAAATTCCAAAACAATATTAATAAGGAGTTGAAGTTTTTCCTATGGAAAAAGGCATCATAAATATCACCACATAATCAATCAATCAATTAATGGCATTTATCGGTGCTTACTGTGTGCAGACCACTGCACTGCACTGCACTGTGTGCAGACCACTGCACTGAGTGTTTGGGAGAGTGAAGGAAGGAATTTATCAATTAATGGTTTGAATGATTTGAGTATTGAACGCTTACTGTGTGAAAAGCAGCGTGGCTCAGTGGAAAGAGCATGGGCTTTGGAGTCAGGGCTCATGACTTCGAATCCCAGCTCTGCCACTTGTCGGCTGTGTGACTGTGGGCACGTCACTTAACTTCTCTGTGCCTCAGTTCCCTCATCTGTAAAATGGGGATTAAGACTGTGAGCCCCACGTGGGACAACCTGATTCCCCTATGTCTACCCCAGCGCTTAGAACAGTGCTCGGCACATAGTAAGCGCTTAACAAATACCAACATTATTATTATTATTATTATTATGAAAAGGACTGTACTAAGTGATACAACAGAGTTGGCAGACACAATCCCTGTCCTCAAGGAGCTTGCATTCTAGTGTGCAGGGGAAAGACATTAAAAGAAATTACAAGTAGGGGAAGAAACTAAGTAGAAGGATATATAGTAGCAATAGTATTTAAGCACTTACTATATGCAGAGCTGTGTAATAAGCACTGGGAGAGAATACATAGGTAGGAATTAGACCCAGTCTTTGTCCCTTGTAGGAGCTCAAAATCTAAGAGCAGGAGAGAATCATAAGTCTCCAAATTCTGGATCAGTCTCTTAGTATTGGCACTCTGCTAGTGCAAAATAATGGTCCTGGAGAGAATATGTGAGGAGGGTGGGCAATGGCAGGCTACAGAAATCCAGCAGGATGAGCTAAAGTTGGGACACAAAAAGCAAGGAGGACAAAGGACTTGCTTGCAGGAGAATTAGCATGGTCTAGTAGATAGAGCATGGACCTGGGAGTCGGATGGACCTGGATTCTAGTCCCCGCTCTGCTACTTGTCTGGTGTGTGACCTTGGGCAAGATACTAAACTTCTCTGTGCCTCAGTTACAACCTATGTAAAATGGGGATTAAGGCTGTGAGCCCACTGTAGGAAACACTGTATCTAACCCAGGGCTTAAAATGGTGCCTGGCACATAATAAGCACTTAAGCACCATTAAAAAAAAAGGAAATGGCAAAAAAAAACTGCATATTTACAGAAGTGTTTTGGGGAGCTGATGATTTTCACTGGTGTTTCGTAAACTGAATGGAGGAAATCTGAGTTTTGGAAGCCCTACAGCTTAAGGGGCTAACATTTTCCAGTGATCAGTCCAGAAATGTTTAAATTGCTAGTTGCTGGGTAAGTCAAAGGAGGGGATTGTGCTACTTGATGATAGAGAAGTGTGAAGTAAACAATCCTGGAATGAAACTTTCAAACTTTCAGTGGACTCTCTCAATGGATTCTTAGTGATTCTCATGGACCTGGAAGTCAGAGGACCAGGGTTCTGCCACTTGTGTGCTGTGTGGCCTTGGGAAAGTCACTTGATTTCTCTGTGTCTCAGTTATTTCATCTGTAAAATGGGAATTAATTCTTCCTCTCTCTGACAATCTGCAAACCCTATATGGGACAGGACTGTGTCTGAACTGATTGTCTTGGAACTATCTCAGTGCGTAGAGCAATGTAAAGTGCTTAACAAATACCAATTTAAAAAAATCAACAGCTGATAGAAGGAGCAGTGCCATAAGACATGTGGTACTGACTCAGAATATATAAGAATAATAATAATAATGATATTTGTTAAGCGCTTACTATGTGCCAAGAACTGTTTTAAGTGCTGGGGTAGATACAGGGTAATCAGGTTGTTCCACGTAGGGCTCACACTTTTAATCTCCACTTTACAGGTGAGGTAACTGAGGCACAGAGAAGTTAAGTGACTTGCCCAAGGTCACATAGCAGACAAGTGTTGGAGCGGGATTGGAACCCATGTCCTTTGACTCCCAAGCCCTGCTCTTTCTACTAAGCCACACTGCTTCTCTATATGTTAAAGTCCTATTAAATGTTCTGGGACACCTAAAAGATTTAGCTAAATATTCAAAGACTGCAATTCATTAGCAACCTAAATCAACATCATCAGTTTTGAAACAAAATCCTATGCAGAGTGCTGTTGGGCTTAGGGCGGGATGAATATCAAGTGCCCAAAGGGTATAGATCCAAGTGCATAGACAGTACAGAGAGGAGAGGGAGTTGGGGAAAGAGGACTTAATCAGGGAACACCTCTTGTAGAAGATGTGACCAATAAATACTGCTGATTGATTGATTGATGGATTGATTGTTGAGGTAGGATTTGGGTCCTGTGGGCAAGGAACATGCCTACTAACTCTACTCTTCTCTCCCAAACCCTTTGTACAATGCTCTAGGCAGAATGCTTAATACATACTACTGACTGAAGGATCAGGCCTGTTTCATTGGCTTTTTGATGACTTTATCATATTTCAAAAGGCTTGAGATATCAGAAGTCACATTTAAACTTTTCTCTATTTTTTTTTTACCAGCTACAGTACTTTCTACACCTCATGTCCTGTTTGTATATTTCTATATGGCCAAGGGAAAAGATTGGTAACCTACAGCTACTGTTTTTTCACCTTGTTTCAGGTTTACTTTGACACTTTTGGGTGATGTTCGTTCTAGGAATTCCAGCAATTCAAATGTTTGCACATGAGGATATCTCTTCAATCTATCTACAATCAATAGCTCCTCTCCCTGACATCATGCCCACATCCAAATACACACAAAACAAGCCTGCAAGATGTACTATATCTTTATCCTTAGGTCTGTAGCAGTTTATAAGGGCTGGCCTGGAGTTTAGAGAAAGGGCCACTCAGATTGCAACAGACACATTGTGAGAAGCAGCATGGCCTGGTGAAAAGAGCATGGGCCTGGGAAATAGAGGATTTGGGCTTTAATCCTGGGCCTGCCACTTGGTTGCTATGTGACCTTGGGCTACTCATCTAACTTTCCTATGCCTCAGTTTCCTTATCTGTAAAATGGGGATTTGATTCCTGTTTCTCCTCCCAACTCATTTGATTGTAATCCCCTGTGGGATAGGGATTGTGTCTGATCTGATTGTCTTGTATCTACCCCAAAACCTAGGATAATGTTTGGCATATAGCAAATGCTTAATAAATACTTCAAGTGTTTATTGTCATCAGCATGCTTTAGCTGAAAACTCAGCATGTGCTACATATAAAAGATACATATCCTGATGGCTGATTACAGCACCCTATTTTTTAATGGTACTCATTAACCATTCAGGCAGTATACTAAGCACCAGAGTAGCTACAAGATATTTAGGCTGGGCACGGTCCATGTACCACATGGGGTTCACAGTCTCAGTACCAATTTTACACTGAGGCAAAGAGAAATGAATCACTTGCCCAAGGTCACACAGCTGACAAGTGGTGGAGCTGGAATTAGAACACAAATCCTCTGAAACCCAGGCCGCTGTCTCTTTCCCTCCTCTGAATTCCTGTGCCTCTTTCTTCCTCTAATGTCTTCACAGCCTTCGATGTCACCATGTTTCCATATTTCAGGCAAATTCTCAGGATCATATTTATGTCCCCTATTGGTCATCCAGTGAAATATTACCAGACCAAGACATTGCAGAAATAGAGCTCAGTTTACTTCTGCCACCTCCCAGCATCATTCTGAGAACTTAGGAATTTCCCCATTACACTCAGTTTTGAAAGCTCATTTTGGCTTTTGGCTCAGTCTGCATGGAAAATGAAGAAAAGTTGAGAGGTCAATCTTTCCCTTCAGTGAAACATTACCAGATCTCTAAAGTTTGATTGAATTCCCAAGTAAAGATAGTTGGAGGCAGACTGACCTAGTAAAGGTATTCAAGTCAAGGGCATAATTCAAAAGCAAGATCTGAGTAAAATTATTCAGTGATACAGTGTATCAGTATAGGGAATGCAAATAAAGGAGGGACATTAATCAGAATGATAATCAGTCAATGATGCAATAACTGTGATCTAGCCTTATTTAGTTAGAACAACTCATGTTGAGGAAAACATCCAGGTAGTCAGAATTTTCATACTGATTATATCAGGAAAAATGAGGGTAATGATTCAGGTTTGGCAGCTGTGGTGTTCTCTCATTCTGAGAAACTAATAAAGGGACACTAAATCTTGATATACTTATCACATTTGGACTGTCAACAGTGTATAATCTTCTCCACCAAAGTTTCCTTGATGTTTTAGTGCAGTATTCTTCAGCCTGTCAACTCTGCTCTGTCCAATGGCAAACAAACATTTTGAGGAGAAATAAATTGGTGCATTAATTTGTATGTGTTTAGGGGTATGTCACAGCTAGATCAAATCTACCCAGCTTCATGGAAACAACAAATGCAAGTAATAAAGCAAGTTTTCCAGTCAAAATGTTTGTATGTTTTTGTGGGACCAGCAAAAGTTGTGTGTTAGCCTCAACATGTGACACTCTTAGCAGTAATCTGGTCCTTTCTCTGAAGTTATCAATGATGGCCTTACAGTAGGTCAAGATAGTAGATTAAGGCAAAACCCATATTACAGACATAATTGAACAGATACACTTCAAGAACCATCAGAACATATGACCATATGTTATAATGATATAATATCAATTTCACCCACCTTTGAGAACACTTGAGTAACTCCATACCCAAGCCACACCAAGAGATTTTCTCTTTAATTGAGAAGTCCCCTCTTTTTTTATTTTTTAAACTCTTGTTGGACATCAAGGTTCATAGAGATGTTATTCTTGTTATAAGTGGATTCAATGCAATTTTGTAGTATTAACCAATTTCATAGCAATTCCTTATCACATGGGACCCAAACTGCTGATGAAAAAACCTTTCATTTATAGTTCATCTCCACCTCCTTTTCAAACTCCTCAAGCAAGTATTTTATACACACTGTCACACTTCCTCTCCTCTGACCTTCTCCTGGACCCCCTGCAATCTGGCTTTTTTCTCCTCCCTACCCTGAACCTGCCTTTTCCAAGGTCACCAATGACTTCCTTCTTGCCAAGTCCATTGGACTTTACTCCATCCTAATTCTCTTAAACCCTCCAGCTGCTTTTTATACTATAGGCCACCTCTTTCTCCTGAAAACACTATCTAATGTTGGTTTCACTGACATTGTCCTCTCCTGGTTCTCCTCATCTCTGTGGCTGTTCCCTCTCAATCTCTTTCAACTGACTCCTCCCCTAATGTGGGGATCTCTCAAAGCCCAGTTCTGTGCCCCCATCTGTTCTCAATTAACACAGATACCCTTAGAAAACAAATCCACTCCCATGGCTCCAGCTACCATTTCTATGCAGATGATTCCCAAATCTACCTTTCCAGACTAGACTTCCCTCCTTCTCTACAATCTCACATTTCCTCATACTTTCAGGACTTCTCTATATGGTTGTGCTGCCAACACTTCAAGCTCCGCATACCCAAAATGGAACTCCATCTTCCCATCCAAACCCTGTCCTCACCCTGCCTTTCCCATCACTGTAGAAAACAACAACACTAGCCTCCCTGTCTCACAAGACTACAACCTTGGCATTGGCCTGGATCCATATCTGTCAATCACACCACATATTCAGTCAGCCACCAAATCCTGGCAGTTCTACTTTCTAGAATCCATACCTTACTCTCCACCCAAACTATTTCTATGCTGATGCAAACTCTTATTTTCCATTTTGACTACTGACTGCATCAGCCTTCTCACTAATCACTTTGCTTCCTGTCTCTTTCTTCTCCAATTCACACTTAACTCTGCCTGGATCATTTTTCTAAGAAAAGTTCATTCCTCAAAAACCATCAGTGGTTGTCCCCCTAATCTCTGAATCAAACAGAGGCTCCATACTCTTGCCATTAAGGTATTCACTCAGCTGTCTCTCTCCTACATAATCTCATTCCTCTCAAACTACTATTCAACCTGCCTATGTCATGCGTTAACACAAACCAATTTACTATTCATCTCGTCTATCTCAGCCTCAACCCTTTGCTCATGCCCTCCCTCCTCCCTGGAACTCCTTCCCAATTCATGTCCAACACACCACCATTCTCCCCCTCTTTAGGGCCTATTGAAATCTTCCAGAAATCCTGAATAATCTCACATCTCCCCATCCTGTTATCCTCTCCTTCTGCATCACCTATGCACTTGGATCTGTACCCCCTAAAACCTCGATACTCAATAGATTCTCACCCTCAGAGAATTCATTCTTGTACTCTTTTCCTCTCCCTATTGGTAATTTATTTTAATATCTATCTCCCCTACTAGACTTAAGTCTGAGGTCATAGACCGACTATCAACTCTATTGTACTCTCCCAAGTGTACAGTATTCTATACACAGAAAGCACTCAATCACTACAATTAATTGATCAATTTATTGACAAAATTACCCAGAGTCCTATCAAAAGAGAAAATGGAGCGCTATCTGGATATAGTTTCCACTTAAAAAAGCACAAATGAGTTGACATTTGGTGGTGAATTAATCTATTATTTAATATTTTATCTACTGAAGTAACCTATGTGACCTTTACTTTTAATAATGGGCCAAACACCTTACAATCTAAATCACGTGGTTTGTGCATGCTTTTCATATGGAACAACTTGATTACATCAGAGCAAGTGACCAAAGCTCTGCAAAATAAGTGCCCTCATCCCTCCTGCAGCCTAGTTGGTCCACGTGGGAAATGCCCATTCCTGGAATCCATCCAGATTCAAGGGGGATTTAGTTCAGAGAAGCAGTTTAAAGGTGTAATAGTTCCTCTCAAGTAAAAAAATCCATATATGTATTAATCCCTTCTCTGTAGCAAGTGTTGGTGTGGATTCAAGATAATTAGATCCCATGCAATCCCTGGTCCACACAATGTTCACAAGCCAAGAGGGAGGTTGAGCAGGCATCTTAGCCACATTTTACAGATGCAGCAACTCAGACCCAGAGAGGTCAAGTGATTACTTAAGGTCACACAGCAGGGGAGTGGAAGAGCAGAGATTAGAATCTGGGGCTCCTGATTCCCAACCCCATACTCCTTGAACTAGGTCATAGCTGCCTCTTTACAGACTGGCTCCTCCCTTTACCTCCAGACCAACAGCCTTACACTCAGTAACTTGCCCTAAGATGTAGGGTGAATCCCAGAGTGTACTAACAGGGAGGCCTGGATAGCATCACAAGCATGAGAACATCCACAGGAGAAAGAACAACAACAACAAAAAATGGTCCAGATTCCAACCTCTTCTAAAGGGCTCTTTCTCCTTTCTCCTCTTTCCCTCTTTCTTGCTCTCATTAATTCCCTTTTCTTTTTGTTTTCCCTCACCCCCTTTCTTCCTCTCTAAGCCAAGGCGAACTGGACTGCCTGTCACCTCCAGGTCAAAACACTATCTCATGACTGCCAGGGCTCCCAGAGTGGAACTCTGAAGCATGGAAAGGGCACCTCCCTTTCCCCAATGACTGAAACTCCTGGACACCCCTGGCTAGCATGTGGAAGAAGCTGTCCCTTGACCCTGTGCCAACCAAATAAGGAATGGAGTAGCTTGGGGGAAGGCAGAGATTGGACAACCAGAATCCAGAAACGTGTACAGCCTGGAAGGACAGGTAATAAATACCTGCCACCTCTGACATTCTGGGCAGGGGATCGAGATTTGCAGCAGCCAGTGAAGCATCACCCTTGTCCGGAGCATGGGATGCCCACTCTGTCTGCACCAAGGGAGGGATCATGGGACAGGTGAGTGTCCTGCTGTATTCTCATAAACCTGGGAGTTAGGTGTTTCACCACGTGTAGCACACAAGTGTATTCCTCCCAAGTGGGAAGCATTAATGGGCGGGAGCTCGGTGCTACTCCAAGTACGGGTAAAATATAAGTGTATTTCTCCTCAATGGGGAACATTTACAGAGCAGGAGTTAGACACTTTTCCACATTCATTCTTTCATTCAATCATATTTATTAAGCAGTTACTGTGTGCAGAGCACTGCACTAAGCGCTTGGGAGAATACAATACAACAATAAACAGACACAGTCACATTCTCTGCCCACAATCAGCTTACAGTCTAGAACAAGGGAGACAGACATTAATATAAATTACAGATATGTTCGTAAGAGCTATGGGTCTGGAAGGTGGAGGAAGAACAGAAGGAGCAAGTCAGGGTGGTGCAGAAGGGAGTGGGAGAATAGGAAAGGGGAGCTTAGTCAGGGCAGCCCTCTTGGAGGAAGGTGGATTTGAGGGGGTGGATTCATTGTCTGTTGGATTTGAGGAGGGATGGCATTTCAGGCCAGAGGCAGGACGTGGGAAAAGGTCAGCAGTGAGAGAGATGAGATTGAGGCACAGTGAGAAGGTTAATATTAGCAGAGCGAAGTGTGTAGGCTGGGTTGTAGTAGAAGAGTAGTGAGGTGAGGTAGGAGGGGTCAAGGAGTGCTTTAAAGTCAATGGTGAGGAATTTTTGTTTGATATGGAGAAGTATGGACAAGGATTGGGAGTTTTCTGAGGAGGGATAAGGTGCTAAATGTGAGTAACTAAATAAGTGTATTCCTCCTGGGTGAAAAGACTTTAGTTTGAGTGGACTCAGGGTGTCATAATGTGCAGGGCACCAAACTCAAATAAGTGTATACCTCCTGAGAGGAAAGTTCGATTTGTCACATGCGAATAACTAAAAAACATAAATGTATTCCTCCTAAAAGGGAAGTTCAATTGGTCACATGGAAGAAATTTTGCATTACCTTTTAGCCTTATAGCCTTTTTGACTCCCACCTCTCACTTTCACAATGCTGATCCTCAAACCTGTCTCTGCATGATGGATGACACTGATGGGTGACACTCTCCCTCCATATCTCCCCCTTTGCAAAGGACTTTCAGAGACAGCATCCAGACAATGTTCTTAATGACCCTTTCCATAGCTTTTACCGTAGACAGAAAAACAGACAGTCCATTGTAAAACTGGATGACTGCCATGCTATTTCTGGATACCAGTTGGATACCAGATGTTCTTATGTCAGTTTACTTTATTTTCAGTCCCTCCTCCACAGGTTCCGGTGACAAGTTCCAAGACTCGGAGATGGTGTCAGAGTTCATATAGACATGGATGGTAAATGCCAAGGCTCTGGAGTGATTAAGGGCTCTAGAAGCTCCAGAGAAATGCTCTGTGAAAGTGCAAAGTCATGACATCATATCCCACTGCATTCCTAGCTTAAAACATTGAACATGAGATGTCTTTCCTTGTCTGGTATTCCCAAGAACTGATAATAGTCACTGTACCTACAAGTCCTACCCTTGGAAGCCTCTCTCTGCTATCTCCCAGACCACAGGAAAAATGGGACTCTTCCTTTAATTGTCCCCTTCCCTTCAAGCTCTAGAAAACTTAAATTTGGTATTGGGGTACAATTCCTCTTACAGTTAATAACTGACAAAACCTACAGACTTTGGCAAACATTTCTGAGCCAAGAGTACAGTTTTTAAATCAAAATGATTTTCCACACTTGACTATGGGTCATTATTATTAACCCTGTTAACTACAGTACATCCTGTTGGTGTTAATGCCTCCATTTTGCCATGTTAAGGTCTTCTTGAGCATGGAGAGGCACTTTCTGCCTCAAATCTCTAGGAAGGAGGAATAACCATAACTTCTCCCCCTCTTGAAAACTGCCAAGCCTTCTCCTTTGTGGGAGTTATGTTTTAATAAAGGTCATCCCCTGCTATGTCTCCTGATAAAGGAATACTTCATCATGAGGACAGAGCACAAGAAATCTATGAGTCACACAAGTGTTCTGAATACCTGGCTGACCCAGGGAATTAGATAGTTTGAATATATAGCAGAGGAAATGGGTAGAAAATGCAGAACTATCCGAAAAATAATAATTTTCTATAAATTTGAATATTCATCCTGATTGTTACATTCCTGAATTTTCACCCACCCCTCTACCATTTATCCCTCTATGAAACCTTGACCCTTTATTATGTCTCTATCCCACATTGGCTCTTGTAGTTTGGTTTATTGGGATCAAACACTGTACATAGCTTGAAAACAAAAATGATGAAATGGTTGAACTCTCTCACTATAAAGTGACCAGGCCACATCTAATTGCACAGTAACTTGTCAGGTGATTTCACTCAGTACTGTACATTTATAAACCATTACAGAACCCTCTGTCAATTGTCCTAGTCTTCCATTAAAGGTTTTCATCTTCCCCTCACATAATTTATTTTCTAAAAAGTCACATTAAATAAGGAGATTAAAATACATTAGAAATATTTTAGCACTCTAGAAATAGGGAGCACATATTTGCCTACACATATACTGCAAAGTATGGTTTTCTACTATATTCACTGTATTGGAAGGTTAAAAAAGTCAATGAGCAAAGGATTCCAATAATATGAGTGCTCTGGTCTTCTAGAATGAGCTGAGAAATTCATAGCACATGTACCAGGAGCAGTGACAGCAATTTGTGTTTTTTTGTTTTTTTTTGGTTTTAGACAATTGTTAGTGAGGATACTGCAAATTTATTCAAGTGTTATTAAACTTTAAGGAAGCTGATCTTTGGAGGCTGAGTTTGTTGCTTATTCTCTGGGAAATGATTAGGCTACTAGTTGCGATGAATACTTGGAAATATGATGAACAATGATAAATGAAAACAAAAGGCAGGTTCTAGTTGCAAAGGAGTAATATCATTTAGTCTGTAAGAAAGGGTTCTATCTCTGCACAATTTGCTTATTTACTTTAGTTTGGCTTTTATGCTCTCTTTTCTATTTGCATGTCTCTATTACCTGTGCATTTTAATTGGGTTTGGGTCTATCCTCTGTCTCCCCTTAGCTTTTAAGATCTTTGAGGGCAGGGACTCTACCTCCTGCTTAAATCTCTACATCCCCTAGTTCATTACCTTGCACACAGTGTGTACTCAATGCTCATCTTTGTCTCACTCAGAGGAGTCAGAAATGAACTCACTATGGTTTTCCTTCTTGAGCCACCTTAGCTATCTTTCCTGGGTGGTTTAGCTATTTCTGTGCCTGGAGGCAAGAAGCTGAGCTAGATAACCTCTTAAAGCCCCTTATGGGTCCCAGATTTCCATGTTTCCATGATTCAATATTCCTCTCCTTTGTTTATCAGAACATTTCTTTGGTGTCATTCAGGGCCTGCAGTGAAACCAGGGCTTTTTAAAATCTGAAATACTCCAGTATAAGAAGCCGTCATGAGGAATCTGTTGTTTTTATACAATTTAATTTTGTTAGCTGCTTATGTGTTTAATCACTATTGCTGCTGGCTGTTGTTCCTTTTCATGTATTTTAATATTTTAATCAATGGGAATTTTATTGGTACTTACACCCTGGGGCTCTATGAAGTGGAGGGTATGATTTTATAAATTTAAAATAGAAGAAAAGATAAATAAAAATGATGTGCTTCATGACTGGGTGGGTAATAAAGTAGTGAGGGACACTCCAAGTTTACCTAAGAGCTAAAAGAGCCTCCAGCAAGAAGAGAAGAAGTCAAATTAATGGGTGGGCTTACTTCATTCACTCATCAGATGTCTGTCCAGGATGCCTACAAGGTGTTGAATAATAATAACAGTTATTTCACTGGGCTTACTATGTGCAAAGGACTGCATAAGGCACTGGGGTAGATACAGGATGAGCTCAAACATAGTTCTTGTCCCACATGGGGCTCAAAATCTAAGTAAAAGAGGGAACAGGTATTAGGATCCCCATTTTACAGGTGAGGCAACTGTGGCATAGAGAAATTATGTGATTTTCCCAAGGTCACACAACAAGCATCAGAGCAGGATTAGAACCCAGGTCCTCTGACTCTCAGTCCCATGCTCTTTCCACTAGACAGGCTGCTTCTCAATGGGCAAAACCATACTAGCCAATACTCTTATTCTCTCTAATTATCAGTCCAGGTGGCACTGCTCAGCTGTTTTCTCTTGGAACCCCTAAAAAAGTGAACGATCTAGAATAAGTAGAATTCCAATCATTTCTGACTAAAGCAGGACATTTGGATTAAGTCTAAGGAAGATTGCTAGACATTGGAAAGACTGACAGGGTGTGGTCCTACCTTCAGGCAAGAGAATGGACCAGATAACCCCTAGAAGTCCTCTACAGCCTTAGGATCGAATATGTCCTGAGCTACTCTAGCAATAAATCAATGAAATTCATTAATACTATCATTTTAAAATGGTATTTATTAAGTGCTCTCTATTTGATTCATAGTTTTAGTTTCCATTTTACAGATGAGGTAACTGAGGCACAGAAAAGTTAAGTGAATTACCCAAGGTCACCAGAATAGCCACCTGGGAATCCTCTGATTCCCAGGCCCATGGTTTTTCCACTAGGTCATGCTGCTTCTCAAATCTTTAATGAGTCCTTAGTAACAGTGCATTAAGTATTTGGGAGGGTATTATAAAACAGTGTTGTAAAACACAATCTCTGCCCACGAAGAGCTTACAGTCTTTGTGTAACCCTTTACCAACCCTAAAGCAAATGGGAAAAAAAAAAAACACAATTCAGAAGCTCCAAGCTTGAGTGACCTCTATTCCCCCGTCTTTACTGAAAGCGGCACTCCTTTTAATTATTCCAGCTAGCGCAGCAGGAAATAAAGTGATCATCTATAGCAGGTACTTAGGCAAGAGTGAGAGGTTGGATGTAGACCGCTCTATTACAAATCCCCCGTCTAAACAGGGCTTCCTGGAGCTTAAGTGCCCATTGCTGCAGAAGGCAGGGTACCATATGCGGATGCACTGCAAAGCTAGAGCTCTGGATAATGAGAAGAACTGCATCCAAGAGACATCCTTAAATAGATGAAAGATCCATGGGATCTAATGGACAATTAGTTAACTTCATTCGACGGAGTTTTTAAGCATCTGATAAATGGGGAAAATCAAGAAAAATGCTCAGAGCGAGGCACTGAATGGAGGAAAGACAATTTACATTGCAATGACTTTCAGGTTACTCAAAGGCCCCAGTGTGTGCTGGAGAGAAAGGGAATGAGTTTGGGTAATATATTTTTTCCTGAAAGAAATTGTGACAAAGACCTCCAGTTTCATCATGTAGTGCATAGAAAGGATGCCTGGGCAGACTTGGAAACTTGGCTTTGAAGCTTCCGTTTCTCAGTGAACTTCCACTATGTGTGGAATGACCCCCCCGCTCCAGCCTGTAGCTCCTCCGGAAGCCTGACTAGTGAAATTCTCCAATTACAATCAGAATCAAAACTAACCAAAAGACAAGGTGAATTCCTGAAAGAGTGACAAAGAGAAGCTGTCAATAGATATTCCTCTGCCTTCAGGCCATTTTTTGACAAATCAAATTTTATGAGTTTCCAAAGTTGTTTAGTTCAAAAAGCCCATTTCATTATGGTGACAAGGATATAATGATATTAACGGTGGTATTTATTAAACCCTTACTATGTGCCAAGTACTGTACTAGGGTAGATACAAGATATTTAGGTCCCACAGGGGGCTCAGTCTAAGTAGAAGGGAGAACAAGTATTGAATCCCCATTTTGCAAATGATGGAACTGAGGTGTGGAGAAGTTAAGTGATTTGCCCAAGGTCACACAGCAAACAAGTGGTGGAGCTGGGATTAGAACCCAGGTCCTCTGACTTGTGGGCCTGTGTTCTTTCCATTAGACCAGACTGCTTCTCTATTATACTGTTTTCTACTCATAATAGGGTAATTTTGCCAAGTGGCACTTCTCAATGATACATGTCTTTAAATGGGAACAATTTTAAGTGGGTCCCAACCTATGACTACCATCTAAGCATCAAATGTTTATGAGTGTCTAATGCCTGCTGGCTGTTTACAGCGATGGAGTGGAGAAAAGCAAAATTTAGACTGAATGTCAGAAAAAAAAATCCTGGATTAGGCAAAGTTTATCAGGGGAAGTGAAAAGAGTCTTACTTCTTGTCACCTCTAAAGCAGGACTTTCTGAAGCCCAAGGGAGATTGCTGCTGAAAATAATCTTACACCCACCCTCAGGTAAAAGGGACCATGTGACCTAAAAGGCCAGTCGATGTCACGTTTCTGGGATTGCTTTAAAGAGAAATCCCTAAATGTTTTGCTTAACCCAGCTATCTGGTCTTTTGTAAGATTAAAAAGTGGCATTTCTAAACCCCTACCCAAAGTAACTAAAAGCCCTCTTCTTCCAGGAAGCTTTCCAGAATTAATTGCATGAATTACCGCATCCTCCATCTCCTGCCCCATTTCAACCCACTCCCTCATCACCATATTTTAACATTCACATATATCCTTGTAAATTATATGCATGGATTTCTGTGACTTGCACTCCTAAATTTCACATCCCTGGCACTGCAACTTTTAAAATCTTATTTATGTTTGCATAATTGACTTTCTGTTAGAGCATCTTGTTTTGCTTTAGTAATTCCATGCTGTTGGAATTGGGGAGGTGAAGGTCCATGGTGAGATTGTTCAGCCAAGCACAGAAATGAACCTACTGCATAAATGACACAATTAAGATAAGTCACCAATCATCAATCAATAGTATTCATTTAACAATTACAGTATGAGAGCATTGTACTTGGGGGATACAGTAGAATAGGCCATAAGAAGCATCATGGTCTAGTGGATAGAGCATGGGCCCGGGACTCAGAAAAACCTGGGTTCTAATCCTGGCTCTGCTACTTGTCTGTTGTGTGACCTTGGACAAGTCACTCAGCTTCTCTGTGTCTCAGTTAACTCATATGTGAAATGGGGGTTAAAATTGTGATGCGCATGTGTGATAGGGATAATGTCCAACTTGATTAGTTTGTATCTACCCCAGCACTTAGAACAGTGCCCTGCATATAGTAAGCATTTAACAAATACCACTGTAAAAATAGACTTATTAACCATGAATCCTGGCCTCAAGTTGCTTTCATTCAAGCCAGAGAGAGATAATAATAGTAATGATAAACACTGGGAGGTAACCTAAGGGAGTCTATCAATCAATCTCTCTATAGTATTTATTGATTAGACTGTAAGCCCCTGATTAGACTGTAAGCCCATCAAAGGACAGGAACTGTCTCTATCTGTTACCGATCTGTGCATTCCAAGCACTTAGTACAGTGCTCTGCACATAGTAAATGCTCAATAAATACTATTGAATGAATGAATGAATGAGCATTTGGGGTAAAAAGTCCTAAACTAAATGCTTGGGAGAATACAATAGATTTGGTAAATGCATTACTTGCCCACAAGGAACTTTGAGAAGGAACAGCTTTGAGGGAGAGATATATATTACATTTAATTCCTGTTATGTACATAAGAACTGTAGGCTTGAGAGTGGGATGAATATCAATTCTTTAAGGGGTACAGAGCCAAGTACATGGGTGACATAGAAGGGAGAGTGAGTAGTGTAAATGGGACCTAAGCAGGAGAAGACCTCTTGGAGGAGATATGATGATCATGATGGCATTTGTTAAGCACTTATTGTGTGCAAAGCACTGTTCTAAGCACTGGAGAGGATAGAAAATGTTCAAGTTGCCCCATGTGGGGCTCACAGTCTTAATCCCCATTTTACAGATGGGGCAACTAAAGGCCAGAGAAGTTAAGTAACTTGCCCAAAGTCACACAGATGACAAGCGACTGAGCTGAGATTTGAACCCATGACCTCTGACTCCCAAGCCCATGCTCTTTCCACTGTGCCACACTGCTTCTCCATGAGAAGATGGAGGAGAGAAGCAGCACGGCTTAGTGGAAAGAGCACAGGCTTGGGAGTCGGAGGAAGTGGGTTCTAATTCTGGCTCTGCCATTTGTCTGCTATGTAACCTTGGGCAGCCACTTAACTTCTCTGGGCCTCAATTACCTCATCTGTAAAATGGAGATTAAGACTGTGAGCCCCACGTGGGACAACTTGATTACCTGATATATACTCTTGTGCTTAGAACAGTATGTGGCACAAAGTAAGCACTTAAAAAATAATTATGTTAGTAAGACTTTGAATAATCAACATTCAATCATATTTACTGAGCATTTACTATGCTCATAGCACTGTACCAAGCGCTTGGCAGAATTCAATATAATATAGTTGGTAGACACACTTCCTGTCCACAAGGAGCTTACAAGGTGGTAAGAGTGGTCAGCTGTTGGATATTAAGGGTGGGAGAGGGAGGTGGTGGTGGTGACCAGGGAAAAAAAAGGTGGTGAACTCTGGGAGGAGAGAGAGACAGCTCAGACGCAGCGGTGGCTCTTCTTTGTCTTTCTTTTTTCTGATTCACATTTCTTCACCTACTTTTCTCACCAGGGAAGAACCGGGTAAGGGGATGTCCCCTTTGTCATGTGAGAAGTAGCATGGCACAGTGGCTACAGCCCAGGCCTGGGAGTCAGGAGGTCATGGGTACTAATCCCCCCTCTGCCTCTTGTCAGCTGTGTGACCTTGGGCAAGTCACTTGACTTATCTGTGCCTCCATTCCCTCATCTGTAAAATGGGGATTGAGACTGTGAGTCCCACGTGGGACAGGGAATGTGTCCAACCCTATCTGCTTGTATCCACTCCAGCACTTAATAAAGTGTCCGGCACATAGTTAAGCACTTAACAAATGCCACGCTTATTATTATTATCATTAGCACAATATCGCATGACCTGAGTACAGTTGGATGCTGACAAGGGTAGGACCTGTCCCAATTTAAAAGTATTTAAGGGTGACTTGTTTATTAGGGTAATCCCAGAGTTGGCTCAGGAAAGGGGCTAAGGGATAATGATAATAATAATGATGATGATAACTGTGGTATTTATTAAGTGCTTACTATGTGCCAGGCAGTACACTAAGTACCGGAATAGATACAAGCAAATCAGTTTGGACAAAGTCCCTGTTTCATATGGGGCTCACAGTCTTAATCCCTATTTTACAGGTGAGATAACTAAGGCAATAGAGAAGTTGAATGAATAGGCCAGGGTAACATTTCAAACAAGTGGCAGAGCTGAGAATAGAAGCCAGATCCTTCTGACTCCCAAGACGGTGCTCTATCCCCTAGGTTTGCAGCTTATTATGTTTATTTCTAATTATCTCTTCCCCCAATTAATTGGATGAAAAGATAATCCATTCAATCTAATTTGAGTGCTTACTGTGTGCAGAGCACTGTACTAAGCACTTCATCTAATAATCTGTATTGGATCCAAAGTCCTGGTTAAGGGCATAAGCTTGGACCTTGTACATCAGTGTAAATACCAAACCTTGTTATCCCATATTTTTGTGAGGTATAGCGGTGGCCCGGTATACGAGTGGTAAGTGAGAGATATATTATATTCTTCTGGTCCCGCCTACATATGTTGTAGGGCAGCAAGCAATATACTATAGGTTGTAAGCTCCTTGAAGGCAGGGATCGCATCTACCAATTCTGTTGTACTATAGTCTCTCAAGTGCTTTGTTCAATGTTCTGCATACAGAAAACAATAAATACCATTGATTGACTGACTGAATATTACTACTGCACATGTGGTGACTGGTCATTCATAATAATGCTTACAGCCCATATTATAGTTCACTGTCCCATACAAGAACTTAGCAAGTAGTAGGACAATGATAATAAAATTGATGATGGATGCTGCTGCTGCAGCTGCTGCTTATGACAATGATAACTGTCCAATGAAGATGCATTGTTAGTGAAACCAGAAAGCAAATTAATCCTATTGCTTATCTTCAAAAACATAGACAAACTGCAATAGACATGATAGGTGAAAGGGGAGTTTCTTCTTTGTTTCCTTTACTAAGTCCTCATTTACTCTTCCCAACTCCCTTCTGCATCACTCTTGCACTTGGATTTGCATCCTTTATTGACACCACCCTTGGCCCCGTAGCACTTATGTACAAATCCATAATTTATTTATTTTTTATATTAATGTCTGTCACCCTCTGAACTGAAGCTCCTTGTGGGCAGAGAATGTGTCCACAAACTGGGCTGTATAATACTCTTCCAAGTTCTTAGTACAGTGCCCTGCAAGCAGTAAATGTTCAATGCATACATTTGATTGATTGGTTCCCTGGAATAGACAGGTTTGGTGGTAGAGTGGAGAAAGGACCGAATTTGTGGAAATCTAAGATATTGTTAAAATAGAGTGCTGTTTGAGCATTACCTTAATAATATTTTACAGTAACTTAATGGAATAACATTGCTTTAAGACACTCAGTGGTACCTGACATGGGGGACTCGTGTGGTTGGACTCCTTCAATCCCATAAAATCAAAATAATTACCCAGACCCCAATTTTTTTTAATCCTTTAGAAAAAAATTCATCACTTCATGCAATTGTAACTATAAAATAGAGTCTGATCTCCCACACAGAATCAGGCAGGATTGCCTGTAGTCTGAATGCCCAGATCTCAAGACGTCAGCTTACATAAAACAGACAAGTTCAGTTTAATGCCTACACAATATTTGCTCTCTCAATATCTCACTTCACATCATCCTCTGAGGAAGTAAGATCTGTGCATGAATCTGGAGACGTGAATAAATTGTTGAGTGCAGTGACTGTCATTAAAATGTTGCCATTCGTCTTTTTTGATTTCTGTCTTACTGCAGTAAGTCACAACATTTCCCTCTTTTCAATGACACCTCATGGTAAGGTAAACTCACCATGATAAGATGAATGGCAACTTTTTAATGAAAACCACTATGTATGAGTTGCTTGGTTAGGCTACATCTCTTCAAAGTGCTTTCCTGACTTTATTCCATATTATCACAACCGCTGACCTATAGGTATAACTATTTCTTGTTCCATTCTGTGATCTACTTCATTGGCATTTTGAGTTGTGTTTCATCTGACATCTCCTCAGATGGAGAACTTGTTTGATTCCAGAACTTTTCTTTCCTGGGCCAAATGTTCCAGAGAGCAATTTAGGAGGGAAGGAAATCTAGTAGAAAGAGCATGAGATTTGGAGTGCTTCTGCTAGTAATTGACTGCATGCCAATGGACTGGAAATGAAACTTGCCATAGCCCAGTTGACCCAGCTATAAAATGAATATAATTAGGACTTTTTTCCTTCTGTCTACAAGCACCTAAATGCAGTTCCAAGATCTCTGATAATGGGGAAGATGAAAAGCACACAGTAGGTGCTAAATTAATATCAACGGACAACAGCAGGCTAAGCAAACATCCAAGTTGTAAAAAACTTAGAGAGGCATGTTATAAATCTGAGTACTGCCTCAACTCTAAACATTCTGGCTGGGAGCAGAAGGTCATATTCTCTTCTTCCTGAAAGAATTTGGGTAAAAGATGACATCTAGGGTGTGCTTATCTCACTTTTTGGCAGTCTTTTATCCTTGGCCCTGTGGTTAAGCAGTTAAGAGTCTGGGAAAATGCATATTTTCAGGCTCAAAGGAAGGGGAGATGGCTATTTGTCTTCCTTTCTATCAAAATGCAAAAAAAAAAATCACTAAGAAAAGGATGTGCTATAGGACCTTGATTTTCTCATGGATTTGGGTGGTGCTGTTGGGAAGAGCACTTTTAAATCACTAGGGCATGTTAACTGTCAAGCATTTTGTCAAGCATTCACTACATGTCAAGTGTCTTTACTGGGGTAGATATAGTGTATGCAGAGCAGACACAGTTTAAGGAAAAGGGAGGACAACTGTATATATTTAATCACCACTTTACCCTAAAGCCCAGAGAAGCTAAATGACTTGACCAAGGTCAAACAACAGGTAAGTGACAGAGCCAAGATTAGAACCCAGATCTTCTGATCCCCAAGCTCATGCTTTTTCCACTAGGCTGTTCTTAATAATGTTGGTATTTGTTAAGCGCTTACTATGTGCCGAGCACTGTTCTAAGCACTGGGGTAGACATAGGGGAATCAGGTTGTCCCACATGGGGCTCACAGTCTTAATCCCCATTTTACAGATGAGGGAACTGAGGCCCAGAGAAGTTAAGTGACTTGCCCACAGTCACACAGCCGACAAGTGGCAGAGCTGGGATTCGAACTCATGAGCCCTGACTCCAAAGCCCATGCTCTTTCCACTGAGCCACGCTGCTTCTTATTTCCTAAGGGTCATTTAGTGTATTGCTGAGAATACATTAAAGGCAATGCACTAAAGTGTCCCCCAGTGGTGTGAAAAGAGTTAAATGTCCCTCCCCAAATGCCTAATTTACAGTAAGGGTACTAGAAGTATCAGGCTCATTGAATAATCCAAAGTAATCAGCCTTAATGAGAAAGGGGTCAGTGGTACTTAAAAACTGCCGCAAATTCCCTCTTAAAAGAATGAAATGATTTAGATCAAACACTGGTTTGAAACAAGTAGTTATGGGCCTTCTGAGAAAACCAGAGTTCTGATTGTAAAACTCTTGAAATTTATTGTGGAGAAATGCTTTCCAGAGAGGTGGAACAACATTAGGTGAATAAAGTTACTTAATCTCTGAAAAATTAAAGATGATAAAAATTTTGATGTTTGCGATCTTCCTTGTTTCTGTAAATTTGTTAAGCACCTAATAGAGTAAGTGCTGATAAGTGTGCTCAATTAGTACTGATTGTTGATGATGTTAGTGTTAATGGTGAAGGTGATGACAGTGATGGGGAGGAGGAGGAGAAGAAGAAGAAGCAGGAGGAGAAATAGAAGGAAGAGAAGGAGGAGAAAAAGGAGTAGTAGGAGGAAAATAGGGATTAGGAGGAAGAGGTGGAGGAGGAAATGAGGAGGAGAAAAGGATAAGGAAGAGGAGATGGAGAAGGTGAAGGAGAAAAAGATGGAGGAGATGAATGTTAAAGAGAAAAATGAGGAGGAGGACATGGAGAGTATGAAGGAGAAAAAGGAGGAGGAGAATGTGAAGGAGAAAAGCGGGGGAGAGGAGCAGAAGGAGAAAGAAAAAGCAACTCTTTTTGTTGAGACTCTGCCTGACAAAGTGTACAATAAGGAGAACTGTCAGATTTCAAATCTTGCTTACCACTAGGCCTGATGGACTATTATCTCCTTGGATAGCCCAGAAACAAAGAGGTTATGTCAAATATAGTCGGGAAAAGAGCACTTCTCATCCTCCTGTTGTTAATAGCAATCTGCTCTCTGGGCTCACCAGTTAGGGCAAAAAGATGGCTTCCACAAGGCCGTATTTGCTCTGCTAAAAAAGACTGTACTCATGTCTTGGAAGAGCAAGAACACGACTGGCATTGATTTATGGATCTCTTTGTGCTTTTGCCTGGTCAAGTGTGAACAACTTCCTTTTCCCCCACAATAGTAAAACATATGACTCTGACTGCATTGAGAAGTTGCTCCAGTAGGTTGGTAGGAATTAAGCTCAATTAGGGGATATACTGTTCTCCCTTCCCCACTGCTGCAGCTTGCATGGATTTCTGAAGGACTGATTGTGGCAAGAAATAAAACTGAAATTCCCTCTCCTATCCTCCTATCTATCCTATCTTCTCTGCTTCCCATCCTGCTCTATCCTCTGCTTTCTTATTCTCCTTTTTCTTCTCTTCCCTCCCCCCCATCCCTTTGCACTCCTTTCTTCTCCCTTTCTGTTCTTATTTTCTCCCTAAATAATTATCCTCTTCTGACCCCTTATCTTTTTCTCCCTTCCCTTTTTTCTTTTCTCTATCTTCCTCTCCCCTTACCACTTTTTTTTATGTATGCATTTATTTATCAATGGTATTTGTGAAGTGCTTTCTAAGTCCCAGGCACGGGACTGAGCACTGGGGTAGATACAAGCTAGTCGGATGGGGCACAGTCCTTGTTCCACATGAGGCTCATAATCTTAATCCTCATTTTATAGGTGAGGTAACAGGAACAGAGAAATTAATCACTTTTCCAAGGTCATACAGTAGACAAGTAGTGGAGCCAAAATTAGAATTCAAGTCCTCTGATCCCCAGACTCAAGCCTAGCCTTTCCAACCATGTCATGCTGCTTCCCTACTCCTCCCATCCCTCCTTTCCTTTTCTTCCCATCTCCTATACTTTCTTTCCCTCTCTCCTTTCTCTTTCCCTCATCTTGTCCCATCATCCCTATCCTTTTTGCCATCCCTACCTATATCCATTCATTTCCTTGAACTCTCCTTGTTTTTTATCCCATCTTTCCCCCACTTTTTCCTCTCTCCAATATGCCCCTTTTTCTTCTCGACTCATTTTTGTTGACATAAAATTAATTTGAAAGATTCATAAACGTTCATGTAGCATAAATGAATGAATTTAAATGACAATCCCTGAAGTGATGGTGACATTTGAGATGTTCACTTGGAACATAAGAGATATTACGAGTACCCAGGGTAATCCACTCATCTTTGTTTCTCTTTCTATGGAGCTAAGGAGAATTTAGGGATAATTAACAGATTATTCATTTATTCTTCTCTGAAGCTCTTATCATGGTTTGTTCTGCCCTGTTATCATTTAGAGGCACCTCAGGTTAACACTTACTTGAGCTATTTCCCTGAACCAACTTCAAAATTTAAAATAAGCATTCTCTTAAGTACATTGCTTCTTTCAAATGCAATGCTTCTATTTCTGCACTTTAGCTGTCTACTTGAAGCAAATACTCTATTTTAATCAAGCAAAATGTTTATAGATGTTTTATGGATGCTGGGGTCTTGATGGAGTTGACCTAGGAAGACATTTTGTCTAAGATATGGAACTTGAATAGCCAAATTAGATAATTGTGATATTTTGGGGGCATTTACAATGTGGCAAGCACTAGAGTAAATATGGGACAATCAGATTGGACACGGTCACTGTTTCAACCGGGGCTCTAAGAGGAAGGGAGAATAGCTCTTTTATCCCCATGTGGAAACTGAGGCACAAAACATTTAAGTGACTTGTCCAAGGTCATTCAGCAGGTAAGAGGAAAAAATTTGGATTAGAACTCAAGACCTCCTACTCCCAGTCCTATATGCTGTTCACTGGGCCATGCTGGTTCTCTGAGTCTCATTTCTAAGGGATGGTGTTCATTATGTTGGGAGGGAATCAGAATCTGGGAACTTGGAATGGCTTAATAATAATAATAATGTTGGTATTTGTTGAGCGCTTACTATGTGCAGAGTATTGTTCTAAGCGCTGGGGTAGATACAGTGTAATCAGGTTGTCCCACGTGAGGCTCACAGTTAATCCCCATTTTACAGATGAGGTAACGGAGGCACAGAGAAGTTAAGTGACTTGCCCACAGTCACACAGCTGACAAGTGGTGGAGCCGGGAGTCGAACCCATGACCTCTGACTCTGAAGCCCAGGCTCTTTCCACTGAGCCACGACAACTCTTAGTAATATTAGTATTAGTAGTTGGAGGAGGAGGAGGAAGAAGAGGAGGCAGAGGAGGAGAATGATGAGTAGTAATAGTAATGTTAGTAGTAACAGCTTTGGTTAAGCACTTATTATATACAAAGATGGGAAAGAAATACCTGGATGAATTAAAGACATCTTCTCTGGCTCCCAAGGGGATCAGATTCTAAAACATTCCTATTAAAAAAAAAACTATACTCCCGCTTACTTAGGTGAGCCCCAAATGGGTCAGGAACCGTGTCCAACCTGATATCATGTTTCTACTCCGGCACATAATACAGTGGCTGGTACATAAGCATTGAATAATTATTATTATTACAATTAATTACTACTAATCATTATTAATAACAATAATAAAATCCTATAGGATTTTAAATCTACTTCCGTTTTTAGATTTTAAATTTAATCAGATTTTAAAATTTTATATCCAATCTATTAAAGGTCCTAGGGAATTTTCAATCTTTGGCATGAGAAAGAGGAGGGAGGAGATGGGGTGGTAGGGAGCAGCAGTTCAATGAAACAAGGTGAGAAAAGGAAATGATGGACTCCTGAAGAAAGATTCACCTGCAAAAATCAATTATTGATCTGAACCAGATACTTATCACATCAATCGCCTGCTGCTTTTTTTCTTCTTCTTAGTTGTCTTCTAGATCCCCAGAAATACATCTCTTGGGAATTGCCCCGGATAAACATACTATACATAAACAAACTATGTCCCAAAGTGCCTTGCTGAAGCATTCATACTGATGAACCCAGTGACTTTCAGGTTCTTCAACAACACGCCAACCTCTTCCTAACAGGCATCTTTCAGGAGCCTCTGTTCTGGTTCTTTCCCAACAGGAATCTGAGCAGTCTGAGGCATCCTAGCATGTCACGCTTTCTTTCTTCAGACCAGATCAGGAGTGGTACTGAACTTTTCCTTCAGAGAATCTGTTCCAGCAGAGTGTTTCCAATGCACAATTAGGTGACCTTAACTGTCACCCTCAGCAGTTATCTATCAGCCACCATCCCAGTTCACACAATGAACTTCACTCACCAGCCCAATATGATGATATTTAGAGAGGAACTGATGTTAATAAAATTAGATGGCCACAGATTGGACATTTACCAAGATCATCTGGTCTTACATTTTCAGATGACTATGGAGAAAGAAAACAACTTGTAGACCAATATAAAAGTGCATCAAAAGCTGCAAAGGCAGCATTTTTTTTCTAATATCATCCCTTCTGGGAAACATTACCCTACTGTGCTCTTCCAGACCATTGATTCTATTCTGAACCCATAAAAAAAGAGATTATAAATCAAGAGAAGGAGGTATTGGTAGAATACTATGAATGGTTTATAATTTATTTTGTGAACAAAATTGAGACCATTAGACCTGCCAAGCTGCCTTCTCCTTCTAATCATTTTTTCCATTAACTAAGTTTCATCCCTACTCTAGAGAGTGTGGCATGATTTTTATAGTGGTGGCGTATGGTAGAAGTTAAAAAAACTAAACAAGCTGACTCAGTCAGTGTTTAACCACTTCCTATCCAGTACACATTTGGGGAGAAAAGTTCCGGCAGCATTGAATCCTTTTATTCTGATCTCAGGTCTTGATTCAGAACATTTTCCCTAGGGCCACTGCCAGAGTTTTGTTGTTGTTGTTCATTGTTTTGTTCTTAATTTTTGTCTCTTTCATTGTGTGGTAAAATTATTTATCTAGTCTAGTGTTAGTGGATTAAAGAGATGATTATGTGAGATAGGGTTGTGTGCAGACTGCCCTTTTCACATCTCCTCCAGATAGTAAGCTTGTGTGGATGGGGATGTGTTTATTATACTGCTGTATTTGTAGTCTTCCAGTGCTCTGCACAAAGTAAATAAATATTTACAGTAAATAAATAAGTACAATATGACTGACTGACTTAGAAAAGTGCTTGAGATGTAGTAAGTGCTTAGTAAGTGTCATTATCAGTCACTTGATTATAAAATGGCCCTACCTAATTCCTACTGGGAAAAATCTATTTATTTCTAGGCTAAATGTTTCATTTCAAAATGTATTTCCAGTCAACTTCTGATTCTCCTTGGTAATGGGGAAGAGGGACAGCAGAGTTCACTGAAATTCACAGTTTTTATGGTATTTATTAAGTGCTTATCATGTGCCAGGCACTGAACTATACACTCGTTTAGAGAGAAGATAGGTTGGACACAGTCCATGTCTGACATGGGGTTCACAGTCTTCATCCCCATTTTACAGATGAGGTAACTGAAAAGTGAAGTGACTTGCTCAAGTTCACACAACAGGGAAGTGGCAAAGCTGGGATTAGAACCCAGGTCCTTTTGACTCGCAGGTCCATGCTCTATTTCTTCCCTAAAACTCATTTTGGACCATACATTTTATCCCTCTGCAAATCAACATTTTATTTTATGTTGATTTTCTTAGTTGGAAGAGCATATGCCTGGGAGTCAAAGGACATGGGTTCTAATCCTGATCTGCCACCTGTCAGCTGTGTGATTTTGGGCAAGTCACTGTAAAATGGTTCATCTGTAAAATGGGGATTAAGACTTTGAGCCCCACCTGGGACAACCTGATAACTTTGTATCTCCCTCCAGCACTTAGAACAGCGTTTGGCACATAGTAAGCCTTTAATAGATACAATGATGATTATTATTATTATTATTTAAGCTGTTAATGACTGAAAGGTTTAAATCCCCCTTCCCTTTGTTTATGCCCACTTGAGACACAAAGTTCCCAGTCTAGGAACATATTATGGGATGTAATCACTGGAAAGCATCATTTTGAGGCATGATGGGTGGGTTGGTGACTCTGTCCTTCTGTTAATTCTGTTTAAAGTACAGCTGAAGTCACACTGCTTCTACAACTCAAGCTTTCCTGAAGTGTTCAGAGAAATTACATTCCCAAGACAACAACTCTGGGGAGTGATTCTCTCCTCAAATCTGGGATGCAAGAGTAAAGGAATAATTGGGTGAGAAATGAGAATGGCAAAGGGAGAGCATTCTCTTCTCTACTTTGCTTCCAAACCCAAACAGGCAGTTGAGAGAACTGAGCTCAATAAAGTATAACAGTAGCAGTAACAATCTACGGTCTTCAATAAAGCCAGTTGTGAGATCCTGTTAAAATGTTTGGGAGTTTACTGTGGTGTCCAGTTTCTGAGTCGTTTTCGGGCTCATTTCATGCAGGGCACATGGCGTGTAATCATGGCTAAGATCTTCCAATCTTGATTCGATGTGCTACATAGTCCGATAGGGTTCAATCCTTGGGTCTCAGGTGGTTACATATCATCACTCAAAGGAATCACTTAAGATAACATTGATATATGAATTATTTTTTTCCCTGACCACAAGGAAGCTATTTCCAGTCAATTGACACTCAGTCTTGGATGTCTGAAAATGTCTGAAAGTTAAATTATTAGAAAACAACACTGAAAATGGTGTGACCTTTTTCCATCTCTCCCCAATACTCTCCCCCACAATCTGTGAAACCTTAGTTTATAGATAATTTCATTTTCTGCTGCTTTTTTGATTTAGCATTACTATACAATGGCATACTAATATTTAGGACTAAAGATGTTTGGTATTTTAAATGACATATGTACTTCTGCCATCATGATTCTCTTTGGAAAACTCCAAGAACAATGCTCATGCATTTCTGAAGCATAAAACATTGTTGTCTCAAGAGACCAATGAGGTACTAACCCATGCCCCCATTCTATCATGCGTGGATTTTTGAATTCATTTTGGAACTTCACAGCTATTTACTTAAGCAATAAATCTGTCAGGTTCAAGACAACCACCTTATTGCTATTACTGCTATTATTAAGGCCTTATTGACGTTAAGAACCTTTCATTTGGAAATACATATTTAAAGAAGGATAAATAATGTAATTTGAAGTTTGAAGTCCATGTAGTCAGGTGGAATTCTGGCTTTAAATGGGAAGGTTTATGAGAATTACTCTTAGTAAATGAGATGGACAGATGGTGAGAGTTGGGGGTCCCAGGGAATAGAAGTCAGTTAGAAACAAAATGGAATACAAGAAGGTTCCAAGCACCTCTGCCTTCCACTGGAGGGATATCTAATGTGTGGTTAACTACACTGCAGCAAAGCATTAATGAATGTTGATTCAGATTGAACTGTATTACTGAAGTCCTGTTTTGGAGATAGCAACTAATACATCAGTCAAACCAGAAATTCTTACCCATAGATATTTTAATATTCACAAAGCCTGGTGTATATTTAATTACTCCCCAAATCTACCTTGACAGAGTTAACCTGACCAAAAGAGAGCAGAAATATCTACCAAGATTACTGACTACAACCTCACATTTTTCTGAATGAGCTGATTAATTTCTGCCCACCATGTCCATTTATTTCTATACTGACAGAGCCTCATTATAATATCCTAACTCTCCCTTAAATCTCAGAGTGCCCGAAATTTGAATCCAACTTTCACTCTGAATTGAAAACATTCAGGGTGGTTTTCTAAGTTAAAATGTTTCCACATCACTTTTGTACTACTGGTTTTACACATGAATTCCACCTAAATTATGGCTCAAAAGGCCATTGTTCAATATTTTTAGTCCACAGAGATGCTATCTATGGAAAGTTACTTTTTAGCAAGATTTCTAGCCTCCATTTCTAGCAGGGGAAATTTCACTGGGCAAAGATGCTTTTAGTAAGAACCGAACAGTGCTTTGACATATAGTAAGAACTTAATGAATATCAGAATAATGATAGTAGTGATAACTTGAAAACTCTGAGGTTTAGTAGTTGGGTCTCCAAGCAATAGCACTTAGAAGCAAGAGTTAATGAGATGAGAAGTCAGCAATAGAATGGAAGAGACTTTGTGGCATTAATTCTCTGGGCTAGGGGTAGCACACATCCTTTCTGAAAAATCAAAGTTGGTACCAAAAGTAGGGAATGTGTCTGTTTATTGTGATGTTATGCCCTTCCAAGCACTTAGTAGTGCTCTGCACACAGTAAGTTCTCAATAAAATGATTGAATGAATGAATTGGAAAGGACATTTGGGGGTTTTAATAACTATGGCATTTGTAAATACTATGTGACAAGGACTATAGTAAGTGTTGGGTAGGCAAACTAATCGGATCCATCAGATGTGTATTTACTCAGAGTTAGTTCATTCATTCAATCATATTTAATGAGAACTAACTGTGTGTTTACTTTTTGATGTAGAGTTGGATGGGCAACCAATGGAATTTTTTGAGGAGTGGGGTGACATGTCTTGAACGTTTTTATAGAAAAATGATTTGGGAAGCAGAGTGAAGTGTGGACTGGAGTGGAGAGAGACAGGTGGCTGGGAGTTCAGAAAGAAGGCTGATGCAGTAATCTAGGAGGCATAAAATGACATGGCTTTAGTGGAAAGAGCAAGGGCTTAGGAGTTGGACATCGAGGGTTCTAATCCTGGCTCCGCCATTTATCAGGTGTATGACTTTGGGCAAGTTACTTAACTTCTTTGTGCCTCAGTTACCTCATCTGTAAATTGGGGATTAAGACTGTGAGCCTCACATGGCACAACCTGATTACCTTGTATCTCCCCCAGTGCTTAGAACTGGGCTTGGCACATAGTAAGCGCTTAAAAAATACCATTATTATTATTTCCCTTCCTTCTAAACCCATTTCATCCACCTCCACCACCCAGTTCAGATTCTATTAGTAGTCATCTACCACCCCCCAGCCCCCATCTCCAAATTTTTTAACCATTTTGGTCCCTTTCTTTATATATCTTCTTTCTCCATTCTTACATTGATCTTTGAGGATTTCATTATTCACATAGATATTCCTGATGACCCTTCTGCTACCCGATTTCTATCACTCTACAGAACTATTGTTCCAGGTCTCCCACTCACCAACGTGGACACTCACTCAATCTCATCAACTCTAGTCATTGTAATAATAAACATGGTATTTATTAAGTGCTTACTATGTGCCAAGCACTGTTCTAAGCACTGGGGTAGGTACAAGGTTATCAGGTTGTCCCAAGTGGGGCTCACACTTTTAATCCGTATTTTACAGATGAGGTAACTGAGGCACAGAGAAGTAAAGTGACTTGCCAAAGTCACACATCAGACAAGTGGTGGAGCCTGGATTAGGACCCATGTCCTCTGATGCCCAAGATCTTTCCACTAAGCCACGTTGCTTCTCTAGAGACACTCTGCTTCTCTACAATCCCAAGAGCATGGGCTTGGAAGTCAGAGGTCATGAGTTCGAATCCCGGCTCTGCCACTTGTCAGCTGTGTGACCGTGGGCAAGTCACTTCACTTCTCTGGGCCTCAGTTCCTGTATCTGTAAAATGGGGATTAAGACTGTGAGCCTCGCGTGGGACAATCTGATAACCCTCTATCTACTCCAGCGTTTAGAACAGTGCTTTGCATATAGTAAGCGCTTAACAAATACCAACATTATTATTACAATCTTGACTGCACAATCTTGACCATTGCCAACTCTGAAATCCCTCTATCTGACCACAACCTTCTCACTTGCCTTCTCTCCCATACACCCCCTTCCCACAAATTTGTGCTGTTCCCCTAGAGAGTCCTCTGATTTTTTTACCTCATCCAGTTTTTTCCAGTCATTACGGCCCATATATTCTCCAAATCCAAATTACCTTCCTTTGATGACCAAATTGACTCCCTCAACAGCACCCTCTCTACTGAACTCAACTCACTCAATCTCTTAGTCCTTTGATGATCATATACTACTAACCCTTATTTGAGTGTCCTTAATTCTGTAAAATTAGTTTCTCATGAGCCATGAGTCCTCTGATTGGGGTGAGGGGAGATTGGGCAATTTTCCTGTGAGCCTCTTAATACTATGTTCCAGCTCCTTGGGAGCTGTCATGTCTACTGCCATAACCCCCATCTGCTGCAGTAGGAAAACAGGAGGATGCACAAGTGTCCTCTGGAGGTGTCACTCCTTTGGAGAATCAATCAATCAATGGTACTTATTGAGTTCTTAATGTGTGCAGAGCACTGTACTACCAGTTGGGAGAGTACAATACAACAGCGCGAGTTGACCCATTCCTTGCCCACAAGGAGCTTTCAGTCAAGAGTGGGGCTGAGCACTGAGCCAATGTGGGAAGGGGAGGAGAAGAAATCATGGAATATCTCACCTCCTTATTCTCTGGCTCTGCTACTTAGCCACTAGGCAAGTGACTATGCAATCTAGACCACCTAGACAATAGATCAGGCACTGTGATAAGACAGCTACTTATTGGATCTTCTTGAAGGACTTTGTCTGATTGTACAGGATGTAGCTCAAAATGGCACTAATCCTCTGTGGAACCCCATAACCCTTCCAGCCCATCTGAATCAAACTTGAATAACTAATGAAATGGTCTCAAGTGTCCCTTATTTTCTTTTAATTGAAATAGAATGTTTACTGTACATATTGCAAAATGTTAAAAGCTCAAAATGTTTGTATATTTGATTCAGTTCTTTCTAACCATTTCTATTCTTGCACTTTCCTCTTAGAAATTCCAAGGTTTTTATTGTTAAACTTTTGTTTGGGGCAAAAAGGACTTGGTTAAAATAAATGGAAATTTTAAGTTATTAATTCACCATAACCAAAGCATCCACAGTACAATCATATGAAGCAATAGTCAGCATTTAATGAAAACTTAGGGATATGTAATGCCAATTCCCTGATTGTTTTCAATTACTGTATTTTACGATACAGCAATAGTCATATTGCATGTTAAATGAACTGAAACAATTTTTACTAATCATAGAATCTGTAAGGCACCTTGAGACTTATTCTAGTCCAGCTCTATATCTTAGAGCAGGAGAAAGTCTAAGCTGTCCATTATAGAAGGTTGTCTATTTTTGAATTTTTTTAGGAGTATATTTCACCAAACCTCATTATTTGCTTTTAAATATTTGAACATTTTGAGGAAAATAACCACATCAATTGTTAACAAACAGAGATTATTCTTAGTGGGAATTTTAATTTGGGTCTTTATGTTAATTTTTAGGACAGTACTTCAAAAAAAAAACCAACTCCTGTTTTCATTATATTCAGAGTTAGGTATACAGATTGGTAGTTAGAATTAAGAAAATGTTCTTCATACTTGAGAAAAATTACAGCAAACAATTCAATGATGACAAGTACTGCCATTTAAAACATACTCAGCAGAGCACCACTGAAAGTACTTGTTCAGAGTTCAATTGATAATTTGGTATTTTAGGAATGAAAAATAGATTCTGAAACATCCCCTTTTCTCATATGTTCTCTGTTTTCCTCTTTCTTTCTCACACTTTCTCCCTTGGAATGGGTTTAACTTGTTATTGAGACAATTCTCCTCATGTTGATTCTTAAAAGAGACAATGTGTGGATATTTTTGACTGTTTCATCAATTGTTTCCAAATTTGTCCCATTGTCATCGGTTATAAGAGAAATTTGGAAAAACAGCCAGTGGGGGTGGGGAGAAGATGTTTTTTTCTTTCCTTGGGGTTTATCGAATTTTCTGAGTAAATGTTGAGGGTGAGATTTAGAAATGGTTCAGTTTCGATGAAGCCCTTGATCTCCTTGAAGGCCAACATGACTACAACCATAGGGGCAGGGGAGATAAAATTGAACTCATGGTTCTGCTAAAAAATGAACAAATATTTTAAGTGCTCTATCTCTCTCTCTCTGCCACCACTGTAACCAGTACAAAGGAGACAGGGACCACTTGATCATTCATTTATTGCCTCCTCCCACTCTGCATATACTGCATTTACCCCAGCATTTAAGACAGTACTCGGCTCATTCTAAGCATGAACAGATGTTATTATTATTATTAATATTATTGCATTTACAGCACATGCAGTGCATTATTCTAAATGTTAGGGAGAGTACCTCCAATGTAAAAGTGGGCATTATTGTCCATGGAATGGGTAAATGAGGGCTTGACAACAAAATGACGGGAGAGTCTCCTTCTAGAGTTTCAGGGCTGCTAACAACCCAATATGCACCACGGGGTGTCCTATTTAGGTCACTGAGAGTCCAACCACTTCCAAAGTTTTGCAAAGTTCTAAATTTTTTCAAGGCTCCACTTTGCCACTGCTTAAATCTCTCACAGTCGAACATGTCCTGGACACATCAGGAGCAGGGAGTCTGGGGATCATGAAGCGAAGGTGGTAGGAGTTTTGGAGACTTAGCTTGGTGATCCAAAGAGAAAGTAAAGATTAAGTGAATGCAGCTACTTGCTGCCACGTATAGCAATGTCAAGGAAATCTTGCTTAATTTGGAGTATTGAACTTAAGCAGCAGTCCAGTACTCAAGAATATCCTGATGAGGTGAGACCTCTATACTAGAACATGAAAAAGGATTCTCTTGCACTCGCTCTCTCATACACACATACGCAATTGAGATAAGCAAAAACTGACCGAATGTGAGAGTGGTCCAGGAAAATTCCAGTTCCTTTTAGAGAGAGGAGAAAAAAAATACCCCGGAAAAAAAGGGTGAAAAAAAGAATCCTTATAATACATTTTCAAAAGTCAATACTCACTAACAACAATTCATTATACAAATGTTCTAAATCAACTTATGTTGACAGACTGAATAAAGATGGATTTGTACAGAAAAAAAGCTATTTTGGCAATGAAAATGTTAAGACACATTTAACAGAATATCTTCAACAGTGTTTTTTAAATTTCTTTGAATTAAAATCTTGTTGATGTCTATAAATGTATACAAAGCATATCAAAAATTTGAATGTCCATATAAGAGTGAGTATAGCCAATGAACAATCTCTAATGAACTTGTGAAGATCATTCTCTGCTGTGTTCATCTGGATGATGGCAACAGAGGTGCTGTTTTCACTTTTACCTGTTTGCCTCATGATCATCTTAACCCTCCAACTCTAAAGAGCCATTTTTTTCTTGATTACACCACGCAAGTCTGCCACAATTAAATCCCAGATCTCAGCTATAATGCCTAATTCCCAAATTTTTGTGGCATAAAATAAACTTAAAGGGGATAAACCTCAAAAAATCCATGTTTCCTTCTTGGAAATCCACACCAGCATAATCAAGAGTTCACATTAGTTCTAAACCCCACTGTGGATGCTCAATAAATATGCGCTGACTGATTTCCTGGTTATTGTGGTAATAACAAATGATACCCTTCTGGTGGCATGTTGTTTCCTAGCTGAGTCTCCAGACAAAGGAGAACAGCTCTAGGTAGACAGAGTAGCATATCCAGTCCCACCTTCTGCCCCAGCTCCTGGCACCCTATTCTCCATTGTAACTTCAGTCAAGATCTCAGCCTGGCAGAGTACTATTTGTATTGGAAGGGTTTGGGATGGCATTAATGTATCTTCCAAAGAGAGGTTGAAAGCTCTATATCTAGAGCCTGAGACAAATGAAATGTTCATTTCTATTTTTATCATTTTAAGTACTTGGGGAATCCTATTTTTCCTTTCTCTCGCTACCATTCGCAGTTGATTGGGACATAGTGAACAATAAATTCCACTACTTAGAGACTTAGGCTAAGCCTTTTTTTGTCAGCTGTGCCAATAAATACACCTAGACCATCAGTTTTCCATTACTTACATCACTGAGAGTCATATCCTACTCAGTATAATGGAAAAAAAAGTGGTGGAAGTCTAAAATGGAAAGAGAAATTGAACCAGAACTAGCAGGATACAGCTGAGCCCCGCACATCTGTGAGAGTGAAACATTCATTCTGGCCCCTCGAGATCATGCACTGTTGGAGTTCCCAGCCCTATAAGGCAACCTCCGAACAAGTTAGACCACAAGAGGGTTGGAGGACAGATAGCTTTCTTCATTTTTTGAGGGCAAGGTGAAGGCAACAGATGAAATATTCTCCCCTCCTCAAGCCAGGTCCTTACTCCCTTCAATGAATCCATCAATAGCAAATTAATAGATACCGAGGTAATAAACAAACAGATAAGTGAATACAGCATTAAATGGTCTGCATGTTCTGGGGGACCCCCTCAGGGTCACACCTGGAGATTTCCAGTACTCTATCATTCTCGACTATAGGATGCAGAGTCAAGCAGAGGCATATTCATTCCATTCCTAGCTCTTACAGTGGCTAGCAAGTGGAAAGCTATCTGCTACAAGTCAAAGCTCACCTGTGCTGGGCACCGGGAGCTTGGGAGAGAGTGGAGGGTTTTCTGCACTGAAGGAGGCAATGATAAACCACTTCTGCATTTTTACCAAGAAAACTCCATAGATACATTACCAGATGGATTGCAGATGGGGGCGGGGCATTCTGGGTGGGCTGTATCCATGACGTTGTTATGGGTCGGGGATGATTCGACAGCATGAGACAAGATGCTCTGTGGGAAACAACAAAAGCAATATCAAAATCAATCAATAAACACTATTTGTTGAACATTTATTTTGTGCTGAGTACTTTACTTCAGAAAATACAATAAAATAAAGTTGCTAGAAACAATCCCTGCCCACAAGAACCTTACAGTCTAAAGGGGGAGACGGGCATTAAAATACATTTTGGATGGGGGAAAATAGTAGAGTATAAGGATTTGTATATGAGTGCAGTGGGGATAGGGTATCAAAGTGCTTAAGGGACACACAACCAAATGCATAGGCAATACAGAGGGCAGGTCAGATAGAGGCTTAGTCTAGGAAGACCGCTTGGAGGAGATGTGATTTTAGGAGGGTCGTGAAGTTGGAGAGAGTGGTGGACTGTCAGATATAAAGGGGAGGGGGGTTCCAAGTCTGAGGGAGGATATGGGCAAAAGGTTGGTGGCAGGGTAAATTAAGGCATCTAGATTAAGTTGGCAAAAGAGGAGTGGAGTGGTTGGGTTGTAATATGAAATTTGATTATTTCATTCAAATAATTTAGAAATAGAAGGCAAGGTGAAGTTAAAGGAAATGAGGAGAAGAGGAAACAGAAGAATGAGGAGGAGTTAGAAAAGTGAGAAGAGGAGGATAAGGAAGAAAAATAAAGATGTGACAAATTGACCACATTATTAAGGGAGGACTATACAAAGCTGTGCTCTCTTAGTTTGTGGAGATTTTACAATTATGATAGAGTACTGAAATTTTGATAAATCTCACTGTGAGCTTCCCTGCATTCCCCTTTTGTCTTGTAATCAACCAGGAAATTATTAAGGGAGACTGTATTGCTGCTGGACTACTACAATGCCACTTCCATGGAAAGTAGATGATTCTGTACATTTTCACTCTTTCTGTTAAAATCTAGAAGTCCCACTGAGTCAAGGAGAAAAGGATTTGACCACAACAGTTTGGCTTGAGCTTGAGTGCCTCATTCCCTGAGGTCAAGGTCCATGAATAAATTGTGGCTTTAACAGAAGTGCTTAATTCTTATTATTGAACAATCACCACTAAGAAAGGGATGGACACGACTAATTCATTTACATGACATTCATTTCTTAGAATCTATTATGAGGCCTTAACATGTGGGACCAAAATTGTTGTTAAAAGACAGAAAACAGCTTGACTTCTTGTGCTGAATGGCTTTTCACCATGTTGTTCCTTGACCCCTCATGCTAAAGTGCCATTACTTTCCAAGCGCTTAGTTCAGCACTCTGCACACATTAAGCAGTCAATAAATATGATTGGATGAATGAATTAATTTCATAGGCTGTGAGAAGCTTGATACTTGAGAGGTAGCAAACCATTACAGGAAAGGAGAGCAAAAGCAGCTATCCCTGAGAATGCACACAGTACACAACACTAAATGTCGATCAGCAGGGAGAGGGTAAGAGAAGGGAGAGGAGAAGGAGTGACTTTATAGACAGCATTGATGCAAATAAAATGATGGTTAGTGCAAGGTATGTGATCAATCAATTAATCAACTGTATTGGGTGCTTACTGTGTGCAGAGCACTGTATTAACCACTTGAATACCCTCTTACTTACACTCACCCATTTTATGCATAAGGGAGAATGAAAGTAAGGACATTTCAGTTGATACTGTGTACAACTGGGAGCTTTGCCCTTGGGTAGTAATAGAGTTTGAAACAGTCTACCAACTGTGTTTTATTGCACTTTCCCAAGTGCTTCATGCAGTATTCTGCCACTTGTCAACTGTGTGACTGTGAGGAAGTCACTTCACTTCTCTGTGCCTCAGTTCCCTCATCTGTAAAATGGGGATTAGGACTGTGAGCTACACATGGGGCAACCTGATTACCCTGTATCTACTCCAGCGCTTAGAACAGTGTTCTGCACATAGTAAGTGCTTAACAAATACCAACATTATTATTCTGCACAGAGTAAGCACTCAATAAATGCCATTGATTGACTAATTGAATAGAGAAGACTCTTTCCACCAACTACACCCAATAATCATAGTTAATAGCTGTGGTATTTGTTAAGCGCTTACTATGTGGCAGGCACTGTATTAAGCACTAGGGTGGACAAAAGTAAATCAGATTGGACCCAGTATCTGACCCACTTGGGGCTCTCAGTCTCAGTCCCCATTTTACAGATGAGATAACTGAGGCCCAGAGAACTGAAGTGACTTGTCCAAGGTCACACAGCACACAAACGACAGAGCCGGGATTAGAACCACTGATCTTCTGACTCCCAGGCTCGTGTCCTATCCACTACGCCATGCTGCTCCTCTAACATGCTTTTTCCCCACTAATATGAAGAGGAAAATCAAACCTGAAAGCAAATCAAGAATATAATAATATTAATAATAGTTATGGTATTTGTTAAGCACCTACTTGGTGACAAATACTGTTCTAAGTGCTGGGGTAGATACAAGGCAATCAGGTTGTCCCACTTGGGGCTCACAGTTTTAATTCACATTTTAAGATGAGGTAACAGGCACACAGAAGTTAAGTGGCTTGCCCAAGGTCACACAGTAGACAAGATGACAATGATAAAGTTCCCACTTTTTCTCTATACAGTAGTGCTAGGTACAGTAATCTGTACACAGTAAGTGCTCAATACAAATGAATGAATGAATAATAGTAATTATTAAGTGCTTACTGTGCACAAAGCACTGTAGTGCTGAGCAAGAACACACAAGTGGGAATTAGACACGGTCCCACACAGTCCCAATATGTCACAAGGCTCATATTCCAGGCCTTACCCCACATCTTTCTGCCTGTTCTGTAAAACCTATTTCCCAAACCAGATCATTTTGCCTTCAAGGGCAAATGTCTTCCGCCACCAGGATCTTTGTCTCATGGTCCTTAGCAATTAGACTGGGTAACTGCACAACGATGGTTACTCTGTTTCTCTCACAATAAATAATATTATCAACTCATAATCATAATTATAATTATCATTACTATTCACTTCTTCCAAGAAAAGAAACACACACAAGAAAAAAATCTCCAAACATTGAGCTTTAGAGATGAGAGTCTAATCTTTGACCCACTCTAGGTGGACGAGGTGTTCAGGGGTACCCGATGGATGATGACTGCCTGTTGAAAGTGATAGCAACCTCTTTCAGAAAGACTACGGCTTTTACTCTGTGCCCAGTATGTTTTAATGAGACCAGGCTGAATGCTACGTTAATATAATGTTGAGTCAGGCACTAAAATTAACAAACCATCATATCCAACGAAAACCAGATATCCAGGTTACAAAAGCCATCCCTAATTTAACCAATTAAACATGTCAGCTAAAATCACCCTCCATTTCAGAAGACCCTGCCTAGATGACTGGACTGAGAATCCAACCTTAGGGAAGAAAATGAAAACTTGATTACTCATTTTGGGAAGGGGAGGGGGGAAGGGATTGGTTCTATTTCTGAACTAATTGTAATACAAACTAGATAGCGCTGCTCTTGATTTCATAAACGTTTTGGAAGAAAGTGTAGTGATTGCATGATAGTCTGTCAAAGGGGTGGCTGATTAGTTTAGTCAATTGGGCATAAATTTCAGCTATTATTTTCTAAAAAGAGGAAGAAACCCTGTGCAACACTGTCACCATTGCTGAGACATTTGGCAGATGGAGTCCAGAGTTCCATCTCTCTCCTGTGATATGCAGTCTAAAATAACTCATAATTAATCATTCCATCTAATCCATTTATCTCAAGTCAGTATAATTTCAAAGCCAGGTTTCTGGTACTATTAGGAACTTTTGATTTGTTTTTTGTCCCAATTGGTGTATTTATTTCATGAGCATTTGCTTTCAATTTCGACACACATTCAGATTTTCCAAATTGTTATTTTTGATTTGGCTCCACTTCCTGGCCGCTCTTTTTAAAGGGAAATATTTTCCTGTTTCACTATATTGTGTTCCTCTCTGTCTCTCTTTGACTCTCTCCCCTGCTTGGCTGTCTTTCACTGTCCTATTTTCTACTCTCTCTCTCTTTACCTCTCTCTTGCTCCATAAAGTAAAACTTTCAGAGTTCATGTTGTTAGTGTATGCTGCTTACTTTGAGTGAACAAGGGACCAAGAAAGGAGTGACTAATATCAGAATCATGAGTGAAGATATGTATTATTCATAAACTTTGCACCTTCAGTGAAATTAAAAGCAAAGTAAAGGGTCGAAGCTGTGAACTCTTTTTCCTAGAGCCTGTAAACCAATAAAGGCTTTATATTAGCTATCGATATCTATCTCTGAGTTGGCTTAATAACATCTTATTCCCTGTTTTCACCAGCCATCAATAATATTTCTGCCTCCTCGCTGGGTCCCTATCTCTGCGTGCAATTGCATTATAAGGGTCTATAAGCCCAATTTGCTTCAAATTCTTATTTTTGGAAAAGGCTGGCTGGCTTTTGTAATGAGAGCAGCTGCCAAGAAGGCTTGACAGAATTTGGGGCCCATCTGGTTTATAATCTTCACTCAATATCACTGAGGCCTAAACTCTAGGACCTCCTGATAAGACAGAACGCCTAGGCAAGTGATGGCAGCCATCCTCTTTGTGATTTCTCATTAAAGGACAGGGACATCACTCTGTAGATCTCTCATATCCTGGATAGCACCTAATTTCTTTTGAGTTTTTATTTTCTAATAAGGACAAGACAGTTATATCTTTTTATACTATCCTATCTCTTCTTTCTTTGAAAAAGAAAAATGGTTGTAGGGGGAAAACGTGGCCTTTGAGCATACAGTTTTGCAAGATTTTTTTTTTTGGAGTGATGGTATCATTCAGAAGAAAGAAATAGAAAAGAAAATAACTCTTCCTTATTGAATCAGATGGATCAAGGAACCGTTTGAACCCTTTAAGTTTTAAAAAATCATCTATTACAATTTCATAACTTGAATACATTTGACATTAACATTATATTTGTTAATGTATTTCATGCACACATACACACACACACACGTGCCAACTTCTGGATTTTATGGAAACACTGCAGCAGAACCAGTAACAAAGGCCACTGCTATAGTCAGCATCGATTGGCTTCTTTCTCGGCAGTCTCTTTAAGAGGGAGGGAAGATGAAATGAGCTGTGGAGACTGACCTTGGTAGAAATCCCTAAGACCCTTGCATTGACTGGATTTTCCCCAGAATTTAGCCATATGGTTTACAATTGCCAGGGTACCTCCTCCAATCTCCTAGGTAGTAAGTGGAAGCTGCCATTCAAACAATGCTCCAGATAGAAATTATCTCAAGAATTTTAACGGGAAATTAGTGTAGGCTGAGCTCCAGCCATGGAGTAAAAGACTGGGCCTGTATGTATTCCTCACTCCACTGCACCCTACAGTGGAGGCTTGCAACCACAGGAAGTTGGGTAGACTGAAACTACAGTGGATGCAAGAGGGTTTTGGATAAATTCTTGGCTGTATGAGGGGGTCATAATTGTTACTAGAGGAAAAGTTAGAGATGTTTCAGAGAATACTTAGTGAGATCAGATGGCATATCCATAATCATAGAACCCTTTCTCACATTCTCTCTCTGAGATTGGAATTCCTTTCCCCTTTATATTCAATATACCACCACTCAGAAGATACATCAATGAAAGCTCACATCATAGACCTCCTAAAATATTCCCTTAGCTCCTCCATCTCTTGTTCTTCCTGTTTTTCATATGCAGTATTGAAACCAAAATTACTAAAATTGAGACAACAATCAGGACGCTTACAAATAAACAGGGAATAACCATTCAAATCCTTTCCCTTTCGAACGTTTGCTCCATGCACTTGGTACAGACTCCAAGATTATGAAACTTTGGTCATATACTTTATTCTCCATGAAACAGTCATCAACAATATTTATTGAGCACTTACTGTTTGTGGAGCACTGTACTAAACTCTTAGAAGAATACAATGCAAGAGATTTGGTAGACACAATCCCTGCCCTCAGTGAGTTTACAGTCTAGAGGAACTGAAACAAATCTTGCATTATGTCAAGAGGACAGTGCATGTTTCTGTAGATAATCTTGTTGTGGGCATGGTACGTCTCTGTTTATTGTTGCAGTGTACTCTCCCAAGCTTTTAGTACAGTGCTCCACAAACAGTAAGTGCTCAATAAATATGGCTGAATGAATGAGTGAAAATGAATGTTTACCTAAGTGTTTTTATAAGAAGCACTGCACATCTGTGAGGTAGCAGTTTCTTCCCTGCCCTTCCTTCTCTTCCATCATTCCTTTTTTGATGCGATTAAGTTTGGTATCTTCACATAGAGAATTCACCAGAGAGGCAGCTCTTTTCTGTCCTTCATAGACCTTTCTGTGGGTTTCCTGGACCCACATCTGCATCTGCACCCACCCCACCGTCTCTCTGATCCCCTGTGTGCAAAATCTACTTTCATACCCTTGATTTATTTATTTATATTTGCTACTGAAATGGGTTGGACATCACTGCTGTTTCCCTTACTGCCACCACTGCTGCCCTGGCCCCTTCCACCCTTCTCAACTCCCATTGGCCATAATGATGAGGGTTATATCTAAGCCTGGAATGGGCTGAGGTGGAACTAGAACAGGTGGCTGTGGTGGCTGAAGAGGTCTCAGTGGAAGATGATGAGCTCACGGAAATGGTCAGACTAGTGGTGATGGTGGCAGCAGCAGAGTGGAGGAGGGATTGAGTAATTAAGGTGACTCAATAAAGGGTAAACCTAGGGGATAAGATCTGAGTTTGTTCCCTGTCCTTCCTCTTCCTCCTCTGTTACTTTTTTTTCCATGTACTTGGCCCACTCACTTCAGTGAGGCAGCAGCAAGGTTTTTTTGTTGGTGCTGTGAAGGGACCTGTGTAAGGTACGGATAATAGGGAGAAGGTTTAGGATGGAAATAGAGGGGCCAGAAAATGTTGAAATCTTTGGAATACCAGAGAGATTGGCAGAAAACAGGACATATTTGGGCACATAAAAGATTGGGGCAGAACTAGCTTTTAATGGCTTGACAGGAAAGGAGTCAATGAAATACATAATTTTTGAGGCTCTTAGAGCAGCACAAGTTGCTCCTCTAATGGGTAACTATAACATATCTTTTCATCCTTCTGGTATGGTTTCGATCACGAGCTGCTCGAGAGAAGAGACCGGGGCTCCTCTGTTCTACAAAAACACTAGAACAGTGCAGTGTGCACAGTAGGATGTGTAAATGGTTAATCTTGCCAACACTTTTAAAAAGGAAAAGCAATGTTCTAATTGTTGAGCATTCTTTTAAATTAAATTTATGGCACAAAAAATAGAAAATCATCTGTTCTGGCTGTTTTAGACAAGGGCTGGGGCTGTGGTGGATGACCCCTTGAATTACCTAGCTCTAGGAATCTAAGATTCTTTATCAAAGAGCCATATTTCATAGCGTACCCGTAGAAGTCCTCAATTTTTATCTATTTTGGGAAATTTTTAAAAAGTATTATTTTGTATGTGGAATTGGTGTCTTATCATCTAAATTGGTCAGCCTCCCGTACAATGGTAGGCTAACTGCTACTGCAGAAAACTGCACAGGGACTTTTCTTCTCATAATGACCACACTCACATTCACTCTCACACCCAGTGTTCTTGCTCATTTCCGGCAGGGAACATTTTGGCTAGTTCTGTTGTACTGTACTCTCCCATGCACTTGGTACAAGCTTGCATGTAGTAAGTGCTTCATAAATACTATTGATTGATTGATAAATGCTCAGTTTTGGCCCCAGCACACTGTGGAACTTGTAATTCTGAAAGGGGCAGAAGGATCTCCCTTCCCCCCACCTTACTACCAGCTTCCATTAACCTTCTGGCTCCTTGTACTCAAAGTTAATACAATCTATATCTACATCTCCAGCCCTGATCTCTCTCTCTCTCTGCAACCTCTCATTTCCTCTTGCCTTTGAGACATCTCTACTTGGATGTTTTCCTGTCACATCAAACTTAACATGTCCATGACAGAACTCCTTATCTTACCACCCGAACTCTCTCCTACCCAAGACTTTCCCATTACTCTAGACAGCACCACCGTCCTTCCATTCACACAAGCCCATAGCCTTGATGTCATCCTTGACTTCTCTCCCTCATTCAATCCACATATTCAATCTATCACTAAGTCCTGTCAGTTCCACTTTCACACCATCACTATAATCTGCCCTTTACTCTCTTTCCAAACTGCTACCATGTTAATGCAATCACTCATCCTATTCTGCCTTGATTATTGTATCAGTCTCCTTGCTGACTTCCCTATCTCCCCCCATTCCAGTCTAAACTTTACTCTGCTGGCCAGATCATTTTTCTACAAAAGTATTCAGGACATGTCACCCTGATCTTCAAAAAAAAACTCCAGTGGTTGCCCATCCCCTTCTACATCAAACAAAAACTCCTCACCATTGACTTTAAAGCACTGTACCACTCGCCCCATCCTACTTCACCTTGTTACTCTCCTTCTACAATTCAGTCCACAACTTCACTCCTCTAATGCTAACCTTCTCACGCTGCCTGAATCTTGCCTATCTCACTGCTGGCCCCTAGCCCGCATCCTGCGTCTGGCCTGGAATGCCTTCCCTCCTCAAATCTGACAGATAATTACTCTCTCTGCCTTCAAAGTCTTATTTAGGGTGCATCTCCTCCAAGAGCCTTCCAGACTAAGCCCATCCTTTGCTCTTCTCCCACTCCCTTCTGTGACATCCTAACTTGCTCCCTTTGTTCTTCCCCCCTCCCAGACCCACAGCATTTACATACATATCTATAATTTATTTATAGATATGTCTGTCACCTCCCCTCTAGACTGTAAGCTCACTGTGGGCAGGGAATGTGTCATTATTGTTGTAGTGTACTCTCCAAGCATTAAGTACAGTACTCTGTATACAGTAGGCACTCAAATATGATTGAATGAACAGTAGAAGGGGAAGGCTCTCAAAATTGATATGATGGCCACTGGCCTACATCAAAATATTATGGGAAACTGCATGATTTATTTGGATTTGGAGAGGAAGATTCCTCAAAAGATGTTTTCCAGGAGCCAGAAATGATCTAGTCTACTGTTTAGTTTAATTGGAAGCAGAAGAATAATGATAATAATTGTAATATTTGTTAAGTGCTTACTATGTGCCAAGAGTTTAACTAAAAATAGATCAATATAGAAATAGATACAATATAATCAGTCAGCTCAGATTCAGACCCTGACCTTCACGGGGCTTGTAGTATGATGAACAGCTATTTAATAATCATCCTTCAGATGAGGAAACTGAAGCCCAGAGAAGTCAAGTGACTTTCCCAAGATCACACAGCAATCAAGTGCCACAGTTGGGATTAGAACCTAGGACCTCACACTCCCAGATCTGTGTTCTTTCCACTAGGGCATCATGCTTCTCAAATTTCTGAATGTTCTAGTCTTCTTTATTAAGCCCTAGAGGGAAATGATGCTCCCAAGCTATGAATCTGGTGCCTTGAGAGGAAATGTCATATTTCACCAATATGTTCCAGCAGGAACCTACCTCCCACTGAGAGACACAATCTGAAATCACCATCCTGGAGAGGGGCTCTTAGGTCTGGGATCCACCAGAAACAGGTGTTTGGGTAAGTGCTGCCAACTGTATCCTCCAAATAGCACAAAAGCCTTGGCAATCATTCTAAAACCTTTTAAAAATAGGGCATTCCCATCTGAGCCAAGAACAGAGGGACTAAGAGAAGTGGAAGAGGCAGTGATAGCTTTCAAGCACTTGTTTATTATTTGTTTTAATGCCACTTCTTTGTAATTTTCCCTCCAGTTCATGATTCCTCTTAAAAACCAAATCCATGGAGATCAAACATTTCATGGATCCAATAAGGGTCCATAATATGAATTTGGAAAATAAGTGCAAAATTCACTGTTTTCCTAAGAATTCTATAGAACTTCTCCTTGTTAGGTAACTATGTGAACATTAGCTGTTGGAACTCTGCTTTCATTTATGAAAATGGGTTTTCCTTCTGGAAGACTGAACCCCGGTACTTGCATCCTGATAGGTCAGGCAGGCTTACTGATTGACAGGCACTGCTGATGGTGCTAGTGGCTCCGATCCCAATCCTAGGTTGACATTGGAATGATAGTCAGTCAGTAGTATTTAATGAGTGCTTACTGTGTGCAGAGTACTGTACTAAGCATTTGGGAGGGTACAACAATGTAACAGATATATTCCCTGCCCACTGTGAGCTTGCAGTCTAGAGGGGCAGAGATATTAATACAGATAAATCACAGATACAGAAGAAAGTTGAAGAGAAGGAAAGAGGGCTTAGTCAGGGAAGGCTTCTTGGAGGAGATGTGCCTTTAAAAAGGCTTCAAAGAAGGGGGAGAGTTGGAGTCTGAAAAAGCCATCAGGAAATCAAGCAGATGCCAGGGATCCTCAGGAGGCTCTAAAAGCAGAGTAATTGTTGCCTGTTTCTGAACATATCATTCCACTCTCCTGTTTACCTGTTGGGTATCCTTGTCATTATTACATCAGTGCTTATAACTGAGCTCCCTTCATACAGATTTAGGTAAAAAAAAATACACCAAGTTCCATCTAGACCTGGTACTCTTGCTAATATTTTCATGAGAAAAAAAAATTCTATCAGGGAGAAATGTTGGTTGGCCTGGATTTTGGGGGATGGAATTACCCAAGTCATCTATTAGAAGTTCAAGCAGTTATCAGATGAAAAGTCAGTTTTAGAGATAGAGGTGTACACTCAATCCTAACTAAAGACTCCTGACAACTACTAATTCAAGCCCCATTTTGGAAAATTAATGTTTATCATCTTCTTACAATTTGTCTTACTCTTCACCCCAATCTTCATTCTTAAATTCTAGTGAGTCAATGCTTTGATTTTATTTTTGAAGTCTCTCCACAAAAAAGAAAGGAATTCATATTACACATGAGTTAAAATTCTGATTGTGAGAGTAGTTAGACACTAGAAAGGTGACACATGGAGATGGTGGAGTCTTTTAAAAGCTAGAGAGATTCTAAGCCATCTGGGATTTATTTTTTTTTTTTCTGAAGCCCTTGCAGGATGTAGGAGAACTAGATGATTCTTTAAAATTTGTTGGTTTTTTTTTCCAGGACCATAGAGACCCAAATTTTATTCCTTCTTGACTTTTGTATCCTGGAATTTTGTCTGTGCAAATAAGGAACATTCCCCACGTGACTCCTAACGCATCTGCTTGTTTCAGGTCCAAAGGATAGCTCTTTCATTATGCAAATATTTAACAACTGGGTATCGATAACCTCAAAAATCTAGTTCCAGCTACCAGCTTGGCCAGGGCCTGTTACAGAACTCCATCAAAGTTGATTGCTCCCGGGAGGTTCAACCTTGACAGAAGTTAATAGAGAGACGGACTTGTCTAATTGAAGCATCCCATCAGCTGTGCCAGAGGCTTGTGGAAGGTGACACACACACCTCTGAGAGCACCAGTGGGACCTGTTGGTGAGCACACAACCCACAGGTATTGTTTCGAGCACTGCCACTGACTCATCCTGTGACCTTTGGTAAGTCGTTCCCTTACTCCATCTTCATTTCTCACTCTGCAGAGTGCTGGTTCTAATAATACTTGTTTTAAAAGAACTTTAAAAGCTCCTGTGTCAGTTCAATACTGTTCTAAGGTCACAAAGATACTTAAACCCTATTTGGAACTAGCAGGGTAATAAGAACCTTGATTTGGGGGTCAGAAATGACAGATTGTTTTATCATCATGAGACAAATTGGTAATATTAGTAACAGTAGTAACAATTTATTTAGGACATTTATGTAAATGTATTTAACATTTACTATTTAAGCAAATGTTAGCCCATAAAATCAAACAGGACATATACAGGGTGATTTTTTTTTATTCACCTGATTATACTTGATCATAAAATTTTACTAGAATGAAATAAGTGTATGTAACAGTATCTTTAGAAAGTCTACTGCAGTCATTAAATTCAATATGAAATTTGCTTTGTGTAGTCACAACAGAATTTTCTCTCCAGTGATTTTCAAAGGGAAGTTTTCATCATTTTCATCTCATGACTCCATATCAAATAACCTCTAAGTGATTTCAGTGTGATGCCATCTAGTCTAACCTCTATTTCTATAATAATTGTGTTATGTTAAGCTCTTACTCTTTGCTGTGCACTGTGGTAAATACAAGATAACCAGGTCAGACATAGTCCCTGTACCACATGGGGCTCTCAATCTAAGTAGGAGGGAGAAAAGGTACTTAGATCCCCATTCTACAGGTGAAGAAACTGATGTCAGAGAGGTGACTCACCCTAGGTCACAGAGCAGACACATGGTGGAGCTGGAATTAGAACCCAGTTCCCCTGACTCCCAGGTTCCTGCTCTGTCTGCCAAGCCACACTGCTTCTCTATGGATTCAGTATGAAGTAACCTCAGACCACACTGCCCTTATGGATCTGGGGAGACTGATTGTTGAAGATTTAACTTTCCAAGTCTTCAGAGGAAGTTGACTAGGTTTTTAAATGGATACACAACTGAAGCTAGAAGAGTTACAATGATCAGATACAAAAAACAGCTCTTAGGGTTCCATTTTCTGATTATGGTGAATCCTTGGGTTCTAAAGGTCTAGTGGGAAGGAGGAGGAGAAATCAGAGGGATAAGAGGAGGGAGGAACTGTCATCTGTCACAGTCCAGATTAAGTAGTACACTGTAAACAATCCATGCAGAATTTCTCCAAGAATGGCACTCAGGGTTGGCTAAACTCTCAGTTGTGCTACCTGGCATCTTAGCCCTCTGGAAGGAGTCCCCAGCTGCACCCATAAAAGAGATTAGCTGCTACTGATCTAGCAGGTGCAACTCAGAATACTGAATGAAATAATGCTAATACTGATTTATTTAGGTCTCACTGTCTCAAACCCTCACATAAATGTCAAACCCAGTGACATGCCAAGGGGCAAGGACCAAAAAGGCCAAAGACAGCCATTTTGTAAGAGAAAAAATAGGCCCCTAGTTGTCCCACCCTAGGGCAATGGTAGAACCAGAATTTCAGTACATGGGTTTCTGGTTTCTAGACTAGTGTAAATTGCCCTTTCAGTGGCCTTGTAGTGTTACTAGAAGTTTACAGTCTTAAATTCAGTTTGAAAGAAATCTTTGAATCAGTTTAGGAGCATCTGGACCACAATTAGCTGCTCTTGGATCCTAAATTTCCCCAGATCTATTGGCATTCTACCACAAAATTTGGGGCATCCTACTAAGGTCTTACTGCCACCACTCCACAGTTGAAGCCTAAAAGATTCTGAAGGTGTAGAAGTCACTGGAGACTAGCCTACCATCTCCTTCCCGGGCTGGGTGCAGGAAACCAGCAGGAAACATACTCCTGCTCACAGCTCCCCAGGTCATATGTCTCCCCAGCTACCATAGGCAGATTCCAAGATCTGAGATCTCTACACTACTTAAATATGCTATTTTCTTAGTGAGGTAACAAAGCAAAAACAGTTCTAACCATCTTCCTCTAAATCTATTACCTCCCCCTTCAGCACCTGCTATACTTCCCCATTGAGGGCCTACGATTCATATTCTTCTCCTCTCCAGGGGCAAGAGCCTCACTTCTCCAGAGTTTTATATGCTAGACTCCAAAATCCCAAGGATCAGAGAGGATCCTTCCCTATGTCCTGTGTTCATCCAGGGTTCACAATTCAAGCTCAACATGTGTCTTTCTCTCATTAACACACAGTTCATTTCCACTCACCTCCAGGTTGCCAGTGTTCCCCTTCTTCTCTCTACACTAGCACCTCTACATCCTCTCTAGTTTCTCTCATTGGTTCAGTTTATACTTGAGGGAGGGGCACCAAGGAATGACTCTCATGGCTTTCTCCTCCCTCTCCTAAATATGGGGGCCAAAAGAACTGGTCACCATAGACCTCATCTTAACCTGATGCCTATTATTGTATAAATAAGCTAACATATGATACTGCTCAGCTGGATCCCTGAGGACTTAATATCTTTAGATTCAGGGTCTGACTGGTTTCAGGGAGGTGATCCAACTCCAGAACTCCAAAACCTAGGGTGGGAAACCTAGAAAAACTCAAGGCCCAGTTTAAGTACAATGTTCCTTAATTAATTAATTAGATTTGATTGTACCACCTTGGGGTTTGGGCTTTTATGTAGAATTATTTAGATTTAGACAAACACTTTAGCAAAATATTATGGAAACCCATGCCCCAGAGTTAATAAAAAATACAGTCTCTTTATCCTGTGGTCAAAAATACAGTAATGCCTTATTCACAGATATCTACAGCTGTAGAGTTGGCTGAACTTATTTAAAGTAAGATGTTTGGGGAACTATCAAAGACTAAGCTATGTCATTATGGACATCTGCTAAGGTTGCTAAAGGTAAACAATCACCTGAAAGATATATCTACTTGCATGTAGTGGGGAACATCAGCTCATTAGATCTCTGCTTAGCTCGTTAACTCACTAGCTCGTTAGCCCTCTGCTCGTTAACTACTTAGCTCTTATTAGCTCTCTGCTCACTTCTTTCTTCTATCATTCACAGTGTGAGTGAACTGTAAATCTACTTGACTAGTGGAAGGAACAGATGAGGCTGCCTATATCCTCCAAGGGAGATTGGGGGGGTGAGAGTGCTCAAATTTTCTGACCTATAATGGGATTTTTAACTATTGCTTTGGGAGTTCAGTTTCAGATCCCCCTTGAAACTCACAGGGAAAATATATTCGCCAGATGCAGCTCTAGAATGTGAACCAATTCCTTCAGGAGCTACAGGTACAGAATAAGGATGGTGACTTTGACTATTTCCACAAAGCACAAGAAGCAGTGGAGACTTGAATGAGTATCTAGAAAATTCAGACTAAAATAGCAAAGTAGGTTTGGGTCTAACACCTGAATAATTCTAGTAAAATCTGGCTTTTTATTTTACCTGGAATTACCTGAGAAATTGTGGACAAGTGGAATTCAGTTGGTCAATCTGTAACTCTGAGTGAGTTCTCATTGTGTGTTAAACTCTCCAATGACACCACGTTTGTGCGAATGCAAAATCTCTTAAGGAAAACGTGTTCAACAGTATTCACCTTTTCCAATTTCAAGTGTTTAGGAATCCCCAGTTTCTTTAATAAAATTGCTCTGCAAGACAGGCTCAGTTGTTCAGAAGAACACCTACTTTTCTAATCGTATTCTTTCTAGCCAAACTCATACTGAAATGTGATAGGGCAGAACTGTGTGCATTTATTAAATCCATTGACATAGGGGAAAAACAACTGACAGGGACAAAGGAGCACTAGTGTCATTGTGCAAATCACTAATACTGGAATCCACTCCAGGTACACCACAGCCATGCACATTTCAAATGACTCAATAATACCATCATCCTCCCTGTTCGAGAAGCCTGCATCATTGGTGGCATCGCTGACTCTTCTCTAGCATTCAACTTTCATATTCAGAAAACCACCAAATCCTACTAATTCTCTCTCTGCAACATGTGTCAGGCTGTCCCTTTCTCTCTAATCAGACTGTTAATGCCCTGGTACTTTGGTTTTTCCTAGTTGCATTAGCCTTCTCATGATCTCCCAGACTCCAACTTCTCCTCACCCCAATCTGTACTACATGCCGCAGTACAGATCATGTGCCTGAAACATCATTCAGCACACACCTTTCCATCCCTCAAAATATTCCACTGAGTTCCTGTGTCTTTTATCAAATTAAAAGTCCTCATAAATGACTTCAAGACTCTCCGCCAATCAACCTCACCCTCACTATCTATCTGCTCTCTTCAATTAATCAGTCAAGGATATTTTTTGATTGTGCCTTGTGTGCAGAGCACTATACTAAGTGCTTGGGAAGAGAACAATACAACAGAGTTAGTAAGACCCATTTCCTGACCATAAACAGTTTACCATCTAGAAGGGGAAACAGATTAAAACAAACTATGGAAAGGTACTTAAGTGCTGCGGGGCTGAGGGTGGGGTGAATGAATAACGGGTAAAAATCCAAATTCAAGGGCAATGAAGAAGGGTGAGGGAGTAGAGGAAATGAGGGCTTAATCGGGGAAGGCCTATTGGAGGAGACTTGATTCTTAATAAGGCTTGGAAGGTGGGAAGTGATCATCTGTCAGATACAAAGAGAGAGGGGGTTTCAGTCCAGAGGTGGGACATGAGGATAAGTGAGCAGCAAAATATATGGGATTGAGGAGCAGTGAGTAGGTTAGTGTTAGAGGAGCAGAGTGATAGTGCTGGATAGTGTTAGGTAATAATAATAACAATAATAATAATAATAATGGTATGAGTGAGGTAAGGTAGGAAGGGGTAAAGTACCCTTGTTTCACCTGCTACTCTCCAACACACCATCTATGTTCTTCCAAGACAATATTCTGATTATTGCCTATTCTTGAGTTTCCCACATCTGACCCCTTGTTCACACTGTGCCCATAGTTTAGAACTTCTTCCCTGTCCACATCAAAGACATCACAACAGTCCCTACTTCCAAAGCCCTCCTAAAACTCCTTCTTTTCCAGCAACTTCCAATACTGATTTCCCATTTTCCATACTACAGTATTCCTTCAGACAACTCTAGCACTTATGAATTTAAACCCTCTTTAGCACTCATTCATGTGTGTACTCATTCATTTTTCCTGCCCTAGTTGTAAATATTTTTATATCTTTTTCCTCTTTTTGACATCCTTCTGCATTATCCCTTCTAAGTACTTTGATACTTCCCAAGTGCCTAGGCCATTGCACTGTACCAAGTAAGTGCTCAATAAAAACTACTATCACTACTACCTTTCAAATGAAAGGTTTGTTGTCAAAACTCTGAACATGATTTAACACAAGCCAAAAAGTAGTTTTTTCAGCAAACATTCTCTTTTTCTCTCAGATCATAAGTAGAGAAGCTGAGGACTTGGGTTCTATCCCAGATCTGCTACTTGCCAAGTGGCATGACCTTGGACAAGTCACTTAATTTTTCAATGCCTCAGTTTCCTTATGTGTAAAATGGGGATAAGATACCTGTTCTCCCTCCTACTTAGACTGTGAATACCATGTGGGGCAGGGACTGTTTCTGATCTGATTTACCTTGTATGCACCTTACTACCTAGAACAGTGCTTGGCACATGGTAAATGATTAACAATTATTATTATTATTATTATTATTATTTCTTAAGTTCCACCCTGCTCCTATAGCTGATGAGCTACTCTTCAGTGCAGATTCTTGGTCTCGGAGTCTTCAAGACTGGACCATGTTTCTCTGTTTATGTGGGACACTCCACCCACTAGCAGCTACTGGTACTGGAGAAAGGAGAAATTGGGAGAATTTAAGTTCCTATCTTTGAGGAGCTGACAGTTTAATGGGACATTGGGATGTGCATGGTTTTTCAAACACTTTCAAAATCCAAGAATATTTTTGCTTGCCTTTTTCTAATACAGCTCCAAATCCAGTCACTGTATTCGATTTGGCTCTCATTAATTGATGGATCTCTGCAATGCAAAGGATAATTAATGATGCCATATGAAGGGCAGAATGCCATTCTGAATCACTGGGATCAACCACCTCCAATAAGAGAGCTTTAGATAGCATCATTGCCCCGGTACTCAGAAGAGACCTCTGGCAGAAAACAATATCCCCTCTTCTTCCTAGGGTCAGATCTTTTCAAACTCCAGTCTATAACAGATTACGTGCAAGCCCTTTACATTGACTTATCAAGGTCCCTTGGAGCCTTATGATTCTGTGAATGTCCACTTGGCTGGAACTGTGCAAGTTCAGAGCTACCCAACCTCTCTTAGACAGATACTGATCTTTTGAGGATGGCATCCTGACTGAAGCAGGGAACATGACCCCCATTATGGAACTTTGAATTCTAGAGAGAAGCCACATAGCCTAGTGAAAAGAGCACAGGCTTGGGAATCAGAGGGACCTGGATTCTAATCCCAGCTCCACCACTTCTCTGCTGTGTGAGCTTGGGCAAGTCACCTAACCTCTCTGTGCCTCAGTTTTCTCATCTGTAAAATGGGGATTCACTGCTTGTTCCCCCTTCTACTTAAAGCCCCATGTGGGACAGGGACTATTCATGAATTGATCAACTTGTACCTACCCCAGAATTTCAAACAGTGCTTGGAAACAGTTAGCACGTAACAAATGTAATAATACTAACAATAATAATAATAACAGCATACAATCTGAATCCTGGAAAACCTGGTGAAGTTTTCTGATATTTTTCCTTTAACTTTCCATTAGAGTTCTGAGCATGACAGTCGGTTCATCTATCTGTAAATCCTGTAAAATTACTTGGATCTTCATTCATTTCTCACTTTCCTTCCATCCTGTATTCATTCATTCATTCATTCATTCAATAGTATTTATTGAGCGCTTACTATGTGCAGAGCACTGTACTAAGCACTTGGAATGTACAAATTGGTAACAGATAGAGACAGTCCCTGCCCTTTGATGGGCTTACAGTCTAATTGGGGGAGACAGACAAAAACAATGGCAATAAATAGAATCAAGGCAAAGAACATCTCATTAAAACAATAGCAAATAAAGAGAATCAAGGTGATGTACATCTCATTAACAAAATAAATAGGGTAATGAAAATATATACAGTTGAGTGGATGAGTACAGTGCTGAGGGGATGGGAAGGGAGAAGGGGAGGAGCAGAGGGAAAGGAGGGAGAAGAGAGTTTAAATGCGGAGAGGTGGGGGGGGTAGAGGGAGCAGAGGGAAAAGGGGAGCTCAGTCTGGGAAGCCCATTGGAGGAGGTGAGCTTTGAGAGGGCTTTGAAGAGGGGAAGAGAATTAGTTTGGCGGAGGTGAGGAGGGAGGGCGTTCCAGGACCACGGGAGGATGTGGTCCAGGGGTCGACGGTGGGATTGGCGAGAACAGGGGACGGTGAGGAGGTGGGCGGCAGAGGAGCGGAGCATGCGGGGTGGGCAGTGGAAAGAGAGAATGGAGGAGAGGTGGGGGGGCAAGGTGATGGAGAGCGTTGAAGCCTACAGTGAGAAGTTTTTATTTTGTGCGGAGGTTGATAGGCAACCACTGGAGGTTTTTAAGAAGGGGAGTGACATGCCCAGAGGAGTCAGAGGTCATGGGTTCGAATCCCGACTCTACCCCTTGTCAGCTGTGTGACTGTGGGCAAGTCACTTCACTTCTCTGTGCCTCAGTTCCCTCATCTGTAAAATGGGAATGAAGACTGTGTGCCTCACATGGGGCACCCTGCTTACCCTGTATCTACCCCAGCGCTTAGAACAGTGCTCTGCACATAGTAAGCACTTAACAAGTACCAACATTATTATTATCCTGTACCTCTCTGCAACTTCGTTATTCACTGCACACACCACCATAATGCATGAATAGCACCAAGGTGCTCATGGAATGTGTTGAGAGAGTTTACTCCCCCAACTAATTTCATCTAATCAATTCTGGTGGGATCTTCAAGGAGATGGCCTTGATGGACCATCAAGAAGGAAAATGGGTTGAGACTATGGGATTTACGAAAAAAAAGCACAATTGAAAATACATACTTTTAAATGTGACAACATCCTATTGTCTGCTCCATTCTCTTTATCTTTCATATGTTTTCTATGACCTAACTCTGAGATATTTCAATCAATTATTAGTATTTATTAAGTGCAAACCTTGTGTAGAACTTGCAAAGGAAGGTGTCCATAGGGGTTTATTGTTTGGAGTCATGTAACTTCTGTGAGTTTCATTATCCTCATCTGTAACATGGTGTAGGATAGAGGACAGGTATGGGAATCAGAAGGTCATGGGTTCGAATCCTCACTCCACAACATGTTTGCTGTGTGATTTTGGGCAAGTCACTTCATTTCTCTGTTCCTCAGTAACCTCATCTATAAATCGGGGATTGAGACTGTGAACCCCATGTGGGACAGGGACTGTGTCCAACCCAATTTCCTTGTATCCACCCCTTCACTTAGTACAGTGTCTGGCACAAAGTAAATGCTTTCCAAATACAATTTTGTTTCTGTAAGAAGGGGATTCAATCCCTGTTCTCCCTCCTTCTTTGACTGTGAGTTCCATATAGGAAAGAACTCTGTCAGAAATGATTATGTTGTATCTACCACAGGTCTTAGGTCAATGTTTCATACATAATAAGTGCTTTATAAAAATTATTAATAGTAATAATAATAATTGTCATAATATTGCCATTATTATCATTATTTGAGCCTACTTGAGGCATATCCCATTTCTGTGGGATTATGTTTGGTTGTAGTATTTAAACCTAATTTCTGACTAAATCCTTCCCTCTTAGACTGTGACCCATGTGACCCAGAGAGAGACTTCCTGATATTATATCTTGTACCCAGCCCAGTGCTTAAAGTACCACACTTAGTACATGGCAATGAGTGCCTAACAAATAACATAACAAACAAAACACACGTTGGGAGTAGTAGCCTCCTGACAAATTAAAAATCTTGTCACCCTAAGCAGGAGAAGAGTTAGTTCAAGGTTAGGGAAAAAAAGTGGAAAATATTGCTAGGGGCATTTGATTGCCAGTTTCTTTTTCCTGATAGATTTATTAAAACTTATAGAAGGGGAGAAAGCCCTAAGATTTTTATGGAGTGTAGGTATGTGCTTCTGCAAAAAGAATTAGTAAGATGGAAGAAAACATAAACAAAGTGTATTTTCTGCTTGTGAATAACCAACAGAGACTCAAATACTGTTATAACTGTACACAAGTTTAAGGTCAATGAATTCCCTCTTCCTGGCTATGAAAACCTGACCCATATAAGCCATTAAAATTCATAACACATAAAAAATTAGGAACTCCTGGAAGCGGTTTCTTCTATAAAAGTACAAATTTTCTCTTCATACATCTAGCATTTAAAGGAAACTATCCAGATAATTAAAATACCTATAAATGAAATGTCAAAGTTAAATATTTTTTTAAAGTCCTAATGGTTAGGCAAAGTGAAACCTTTATTCTAAAATAATGTGCTTTAAATACCGATGGAATCTTGTGAGAGAGCAGAATAATTAAGGTTGCAAAATAAAATGGGTCTATAGGTCTAACTAAGCCTCTACTCAGAAAGTAACCTTTATGAAGGGAGATGTTATAATAAGTGCATTTTTTTCCTTAAACACTGCCATTATTTTTAACATGAATCCAGGCACAGTGGATAAAGCTAACACAATAACACAATGTAAATTAATCTCATTGAAAATGGCAAACAGGCATATAGAGTTGGTCAGATTGTGATTTTCTTCACTCAATGTCCTTTCTTTTTCATCTTCTACATCCCGCTGGGTGAGGCAGAGAAATACAGTGAGGGAAATCTTCATTGCAAAAGTTGAGTATCAGTTTAATGTTTCTGGTTTAATATTTGTTTATCAGTGCTAGAATTTTAATGCAGATTATCCAGAGCATATTTTGAGAAATCGAATATAAAGATGGACAAGTTCTCTCAAAGAGCAGAATTTGCACATCTACGAATGTCTATGTGCAGTGTGCATATTATATATATATATATATATATATATATATATATATATATATATATAGCAGCATGGCTCAGTGGAAAGAGCACGGGCTTTGGAGGCAGAGGTCATGGGTTCAAATCCCAGCTCGGCCACTTGTCAGCTGTGTGACTTTGGGCAAGTCACTTAACTTCTCGGTGCCTCAGTTACCTCATCTGTAAAATGGGGATTAAGACTGTGAGCCCCACGTGGGACAACCTGATTCCCGTGTCTACCCCAGCGCTTAGAACAGTGCTTGGCACATAGTAAGTGCTTAACAAATACCAACATTATTATTATTGTATATAAAGGAAAGAAGCAAATAGAGGCAAATTGCAATAGTAAATAAGAAAAGAGTAGAGTTTACATGTCTTTTCATATATATATATATATATATATATATATATATATGTATGTTCATTCATTCAGTTGTATTTATTGAGCACTTACTGTGTGCAGAGCACTATACTAAGCACCTGGGAGGGCACTATATAACAATATACAGACAAATTCCCTACCCACAATGGATATATCTATGTTGTTAGATATCCTTTGCGTATATGATTACACTCTGGCTAATGATCAATCTCTGTAGTGTGGAACCTGTAAAGTTTATTCTTTTTTTGTCTACAATTACGATATGTCTCGATTGGCTCCATTGCATGAAGGAAAGTTATAAGCCTCTCACTGCCTACTGGATGTCCTAATTCTCACCTAATATTCTCTTCAAAGCATTATTCATGTCACATCACCTCCAAAGGCTATCCCTGATTAAGCCTACTTTTCCCTGGCTCACTCTCCCTTCTGTGTCATCTATGCCCCTGGATCTGTGACCTTTGCACATTTGATATTCTTCCCAACCCCACAACACTTATGCAAATCTATCAAATTATACATTATAAATTACAAAGTACTTATTTATTCATATTAATGTCCATATCCCTCTCTAGACGGTAATCTCATAATGGGCAGGAAACATGTCTTCTAATTCTGCTGTATTGCACTCTCCCAAGCACTTAGTACTGTATGCTTTGCACATAGTAAGTGCTCAATAAGTACACCTGATTGATTGATTGATTCTTCTGAGGAAGAGACTGCTTTGGGGTCCCAGGCACCTGCTAAACACAGATTATTGCAACAGAGAACAGGCGCATGGAACTAGGAGAGACTGTCTTACCTTCAGATGAGCTAGCAAGAATGAAGCTGGTTAGAAAGATAATTTATTTACCTTTGCTGGAATGTTCTCATTTACCCCTATTCCAGACCCTGCCCCTTTTCTGGGCTCAAGATTTTGGTTATTCAGGATTCTCACGTTGAGATTCCGTGAAGTTTTCTTGGGATTTGCTGACCTAAAGACTGTCTGTAGTGCACTCCAGCACTTTCTTTCTAACACTTTCTTGAGAGAGAAAAAAAGGACTAAAATCACACTGCTAAACTGGATTGGGATTTCATGAAACCCATTTTGAGAAGACTTCTCTTTTGACTCCCTCTTCTCAAGAGAAGTAAAGGTCAGACTGTCATAAATGCATTGACAATGAACACACCACATTAAGTTCATATTAAGGTCAGGGGGTACAAACCCATCATTATAAGTATCTGTATTCAGAAAGGAGGAGAAGGACAGTAGTAAATCAATTTATTCATTAATTGAGATGCAGCATGGCATAGTGGATAGAGCACAGCCTTGGAAGTAAGAAGGACTTGGATTCTAATCTTGGTTCCACCATTTGTCTCCCGTGTGAACATGGGCAAGTCAATTTGCTTCTTTGTGCCTCAGTTCTCTCATTTGTAAAATGGGGATTAAGACTGTGAACATCATGTGGGACAGGGACTCTGTCCAACCCCATTTGCTTGTATCTACCCCAGGGCTTAGTACAGTGCCTGGAAAATGGCAAGCACTTAACAAATACCACAAGCATTATTATTAGTATTTACTAAGTGCCTACTGCATACAATTAGACTGTAAACCCGTCAATGGGCAGGGATTGTCTCTATTGCTAAATTGTTCATTCCAAGCGCTTAGTACAGTGCTCTGCACATAGTAAGTGCTCAATAAACACTATTCAATGAATGAATGAATGAACAAAGCAATGCGCATTAAAAGGTACAATATTTAGGAGACATCCATATAAGTTAAAGACACACTCCCTGCCTTCAAAAATCAGAGGTAAACAGAGAGAATTATTTACAGTAGCATGCATGACTAGTTATCGTAATTTTTGTGAAGTTGTTATGGCCTAGATCTGACAAATTTTATAGCCCCATAGAAAGCTTTAATTGAGAGAGACATGGAGTCTTCTGGCCTCGGGGACAATTTGGTAAAGAAGATGAGGGAGAAGACATGCGATATGGCCTACTGGAAAGAATATGGGTCTACAAGTGAGACAACCTGTGTTTTAATTCCAGCTCTGCCACTTGCCTAGTGTGTGACCTTGGGTAACTCTCTTAACTCCTCTGAGTTTCAGTTTCCTTATCTGTAAAATGTGGATTAACTCCCTCCTACTTAGATTGTAAGCCCCATGTAAGGACAGGGACTGTGTCCAACTTGATTATTTTATAATTACCCCAGTGCTTAGTACAGTGCTTAGTACAGTGCTTATCACATAGGAAATGCTTGATAAATACCATAATTAAAAAGTCAGAGGAGACTGAAATATTTTCATGTAACAAGGCTGGAATAGAGCTCACTATGAATGAAAAATAGAGAGCAAACGCACTGCCAAAAGGAAGTTATGTTTTTCATTTTCAGGAATAGAGCCAGATTCATTCAAATAGTTTTGGGGTGTGGATTATCTATGATAGGAACAAGCAAAAGCTCCGAGACTGAAAATAATGCTTACAGTGCCCTAAAAATCCAGGCAAGAGTCCTGGAGAAGTCTTTGAGCATTCTCATCTTTAGTTGTGTAAGTCCTATTTTTTAAAAAAAATTTACTCCAGTTTACTTAGCAAAGAGAATCAAATTTAGACAGAAGGCACAAGGGCACTGAGGATATTTAATAAACCAACTCTCTGACAGGATTATGGGATACAATAAGAATTCTTGTTTGAATTTTTGGTATTAAAGCATTCTTAGCTGTGATCAGATTTCTTGGTTTCACGAATGTTCCTTTGACCCTATCGTTTGGACCATAGAAAAATTCTACAAAGCCTTATTTGTCTTAGTTTTTTCTGTGAAAAGGCATAAAAGAGAAAGTGCTTTGTGAAATAAAACCCAAAATATAAACAGCTGAAAACCTCCAAATTACTACTGAGGATTTGTTTCAGTAAAAAAGCAGAACTTCTTTTGATTAAAAAAGAAAAAAAAACTTTGAAAGCTCTCTGCCCTAATAGAAAAATTAACATCCATATTGATGTGTGTGTTTGTGTGTGTGTAGATGATTCCAAGTCAATAATGAATGTAATAAATAACCACATCATGTCCAGTTTCTCTATCTCCAGACAACATTTTCTCTCTGGGTCTTGTCAAGAAGCTGCACCTTTTACCATTTTCAAGCCCCCGCCTTTATTATATAAACCAGGGGTGAGGTGAGGAAGATGGGAGGCCTATGTAGAGAGGAAGAGTGAGTAATTACATTTAATAGAATCTACTGGTGCTTTGAAACTGCCCTTGATATAGAGCCACAGAAGGTTGTAATAGGATTAAAACCCCTGGCTTTTAAATGAAGATATACAGTATTGGAGTTATATATTTTTTAAAATAATAATTTGATCTAGTGCTTTAGGAAAATTAGCAAGAAAAAAATAGAATCCAATGGAGTCTCATACAAATGGAGTTTCATGAATTGAAAAGTAGATTAAAGGGCTACCAGTGTGAACAATTTATCTTCCATTTGGCAGAATGGTTTATTGGGCTACTTCTGTTTGTTAATTTAGCATCTTCATTACTTACTTAGAAGGAGGCCTAAAATGTGCATTGTTTGATCCTGTTTAGTGGAATTTCCTTGGGATGTGTGTGTGTGTGTGTGTGTGTGTGTGTTTGTATATGATGATTGATTGTGGTATTTGTTAAGCACTTGCCACGTGCCTAGTAGTGTCCCTAGCATTGGGGTAGATATAAGATAATCAGGTTGGACATGGTCCCTGGGCCACACAGGACTCAGAGTCTAAGTGGGAGATATTTTGAATCTCCATTTTACAGATGAGGAAACTGAGGCACAGAGAAGTTTAGTAACTTGCCCAAGATCACACAGTGGGCCAATGGTAGAGTGAGGATTAGAACCCATAGAATTTATTATGGGCCTATAGGTGCAGTGCATTAAACTTGGTGCAGACCCCTAGTCAAATGGGACAACAGAAAAAGGTTGGCCTTTTTGAGGTCACAAGGTGTGGCTGGGACTGTGGGTCCTTCACTGGCCTATTCAGGCACCCACACATTCACAGGTGAACTCCCCTTCAGCCATATAAAGAACACTGTAATGGAAGTAGAGTACTTTATTGAGAGCAGAGCACTGTACAGTCATTATTATTATTATTATTACCATTTAGTTGAAAGATCCCAGGCGTGGGAGTCAGAGGTTGTGGGTTCTAATCCCTGTTCTGCCAACTATCAGCTGTATGACTTTGGACAAGTCACTTCTTGTCTGTGCCTCAGTTCCCTTATCTGTAAAATGGGAATTAAGTCTGTGAGGCCCACGTGGGACAACCTGATTACACTGTATCTACCCCAGCGCTTAGAACAGTGCTTGGCATATAGTAAGTGCCTAACAAATACCATCATCATTAATATTGAAGCAGCATGGTTTAGTGGAAGGAGCATGGGCTTGGGAGTCAGAGGATGCGGGTTCTAATCCCAGCTCCGCCAATGTCAGCTGTGTGATTTTGGGCAAGTTACTTTACTTCACTTTTCTCTGCCTCAGTTCCCGCATCTGTAAAATGGGGATTAAGACTGTGAGCCCCATGGGGACAACCTGATAACCTTGTATCTTCCCCAGCACTTAGAACAGTGCTTGGCACATAGAGTTTAACAAATACTATTATTATTATTATTGCTATTCTATTGCTTTCCTTTATCTGTAATTCACTTCAGTGTGACTCCACCAAGCCAGATGGGGAAGTAACCATGGCCAAGGATCCCACCCATCAACTCCATTGCACTCTTCTGAGGTCCAGGACAGTGCTTGACTGATTGTTTGATTGAGCGGTATCTCCCTTTTAGTGGGAAACAGTGTTGGCATTAGAGACAGAAGCAGTCCTGAATGTGCAAATAAGTCATAAAGCTGTAGACTTATGGGTTGGAGTTTGACTTTGGGATCTGGAGAAGTTGAGATAAACATCTCATTAATTTTGGGGTCTCTGGATTAGGATGTCCTTTAAACTACTCCACTGATTTTTTCCATAGGTTAGGTGGTGGCCAATGATGCAGAGCCCTTCGTGGTGGACTTTTGACATTTTTTGAGGGCTTGCTAGGTGTCTATCATTTCCTCTCCTCACCCCCAAATTCACAAAAGTACAAGAATACCTATGATAGCCATGTGGGGATGGCAAGAACAGACGATTCTTTAAAACTTTTCATTGTTCATTCCCTAACCTAGGGATATGCTCAACAATTAATATCCCTTTGTGCTGGTCTGTTGACATTTACTGAGCACCTACTGCTCAATAGGAGCAGAGGCTTAGTGAATAAAGCATGGACTTGGGCATCAGAAGGCCTCGGTTTCTAATTCCACCACGTTCCATAACAGCAGGACAAGGGTAGCAGCCACTGAAGCTTGAAGGTAGTAAGTTTAAAAACAACAAGAACAAAACAAAACAAATAACTTTCACACAGTGGGAGGAGATAAGTAAAATGTTTGGTAAATGAATGAGGATGGAATAATTCAAAACTCTGAAATCCTTCCAGGTACTAAGAGGATTAGCTCCTTAAGAAACTGTTATTAACATTCTCTCTCCACAGGTCCATGTATGTTTGACTGTGAATCTGGTCTCCTCTTTTAGACAGTATTGCTTGAATTCTGTACCCCAGTTTCTTGTTTTAAAAATAAGAATAAAATACCTATTCTTTATCTGTCTTAGACTTTGAGTCCCATGTCAATCAGTCATTATTTAGAGACAGAGACCATGTCTAACATATTCTCTCCCAATGCTTAGTACAATGACCTGCACACAGTCAGTACTTATTAAATGTTATGTTACCACTACTACTACTAGTAATACTATTAATTTTCATCAAAAGCCATATCCCTATGCTGAGGTCACTGAATGTTCCATAAATACTTGTTGACTTACTAATTATTTGTACAAAAGGTGCCACAGAACAAATTGGTGTCAATTTTCCACAGTTCTACCTGGTAACAGTTGGCTCTGATGTTTAAGTTCATTCTTAACTGCATTATAAATGCTCTATTTCTCTCCATTGCCATGGTAATGAACTTTAAAATAATGATGAGTAATGCTTGTTAGGCGGGTTTCCTTACTGTATTCTACAGAAAGTAGAGTCCTGCAACTTTTGAAATAACCCTGCTTTGTGAGCATGAGTTTGATCAGTCAATCAATCATTAGTAATAATAACAATGGTATTTGTTAAGTGCTTACTATGTGCCAAGCACTGTTCTAGTATTTACTGAACAACTGCAGTGGTCAAAATACTGTTCTAAAGGGTTTGAGAGAGTAGTGTAGGCTGCAGTAGCTATGACCCCTGCCCTCAAGAAATTTATAATCTAGCAGAGAGATAGACTGTAGTAATTACTGATAAGAAGAAATAATAAAGTATAAAGATAGATAATACATGCTAAAGGGTATGTGTGTGTGTTTGTGTGTTCTCCCAAATGTTTAGATGGCACTGAAGTGCAAGGGGAGGGGGAGGATTTAAAGTGGGGACATGAGAACTCAAAGAGGAAATTCTTCCTGGAGGAGATGTGATTTCCAAAGGACTTTGAAGATGGGGAGAGCTTTAACCTGTCAGTCCTGAGAGAGGGAATTCCAGGGACGAGCGAAGGAAGATATTAGGTAAAGTGCAAAAGTTGGAGGGGGGAAAGGGAGAAGAAGAGATGACTAGTAGTAGCAATAGTAGTAGTAGTAGTAGTAGTAGCAGCAGCAGCAGTAGTAGTAACATTTATTAAGTGCCCACTTGATGTGCTGCACTGTATTAGGCACTTGGGATGTACAGAATAATGAAGTGACATCATCCCCGCCTACAGGGAGAATACACTTCCATGGAGGTGAAAATACTAAAATATTTACAACTAAAATGAGGCACAGTGTATAGGTTGGCATGACAGGAATGTAGCACATGAGTGAGGATGCAGAAGGAGAGTAGATTAGATATGTAGGAAGAATACAGCTGGTTGGGCACAATGAAGCCCACAGTCAGAGGTTTCTGCTTGATGCAGAGAGGAATGGGCAGCCATTGGAGGTTTTCGAGGAGCATGGAGTTCAGAATGACATTTTAGAAAAGCGCTGCAGGAAGAAAGGTTAAATATGGACTGGAGTTGGGAGAGACTGGAGGCAGAAAAATCAGCAAGACAGCAGATACAGAAATTAAATTGTGGTATAACAAGTGCTTTGTCCAGTATGGGGGTTTCTATCTGGATGGAGAGGAAGGGGAAGATTTTGGAAGTGTTGAGGGTAAAGAGCCAACAGCATTTCGCCACAGACTGAATAAGGGAGTTAAAAGAGAGGGAGTTGTCAAGGATAATGCCAAGGCTATGGACTGGAGAGATGAAGATAGGAAGGTGGAGTTGTGAAGGATGATACAAAGATGGAGGAGAATATCTGGGAGTCAAACTGAGGAGTTCAGTTTTAGATATATTAAGCTTGAGGTGTCTGTGGGACATCATGTAGTGATGCCCTAGTGGTAAGAGGGAATGTGAGTACACAAAGAAGAGAGGTCGGGCTGGAGAGGAAGATCTGGAATCATCTGCCATAGTATTTGAAACTGTGGGGACAGAACTTCCCAAGAGACTTAGTGCATCTGCATAAAAGAAGGAATACAGACTAGAGATTCAGGGTATACACTCTCTGTCTGATTTTTTATTGTATTGTTCATTGTGTTTTTATTGTTTCATTCTTGTGGCTGTTGCTTGATCTTAGATGTGACTTTTGAGAACCAATTTTTCATCTGCATATGTTTTCTCCAGATCTTAGCAGAGTGCTCTGGACAAACAAAGCACTTAATAAATACAATTACTACCCACAGGTGGGAATGGAAGACAAAAGGAGGTGGGCGAAAGAGACTAAGAAGGCTCAGCTAGAGAGACTGGAGGAGAACTAGGAGAGAAACAGTGTGGCTTAGTGGCTAGAGCGTGGGCCTGGGAGTCAGAAGGACCTGGGTTCTTATCTCAGATCTGCCACATGTCCGCTGAGTGACCTTGTGCAAGTCACTTAATTTCTCTGTGCCTCAGTTGCCTCATCTGTAAAATGGGGATTAAGACTGTGAGCCCTATGTGGGACAGGGACTCTGTATTTACCCTAGCACTTAGTTCACTGCCCTGCACATAGTAAGTGCTTAACAAATACCTTATTATTATTATCATTATTAGGACTATATCCAAAAAACCCCAAGGTTAAATAGTGTTTCCAGGAGGAGGAGACTGTCTACATACAGAGTCCAAAGTTGGTAGGATGCTTATATGGGGTCTTTGGTGACAGATATATCTCAATGAGTGATTTGCTACCACATTGAAAAGAATACTTGCAATTCCCACACCAAAAACCCAATATTAATTTATTTAAAACATACTTACAGATGGGCTTTTATATTTAATCTGCACCACTTCTGCCCCCCAAACCCCCACAAACATATACTAATTTCCTTTCCCTCAGTGCTTAGTTGTGTTTCTATAGGTCCCAGGTCCAGGGGGGCATATAGGGCCTTAAGTTTATGGAATATGGCTTATACATGATTCCATTACTGTTCCAATGTCCACAGGAACCGAAGAAAAAGTGGTAGCCATAACTTCATAATGGCCAAGGGTGATGAGTTTCAACAAATTAAAGGGAAGAGTCCTGGTTGAGCAGAGCCTATGAAAAGCTTTCTGAGTTGTCGTCCTGCAGATCTGAGCACACCCAGACCATCAGGTTTGGAGTTTGAGGCAAGAGTTTCAGGAAAGCTAATCATTAGTCCTGAGATCTCCAAGCACGTTTCAAACATCAGGGAGTCTCTTGCTCTCTGACAAGGAATAGGGATCAGTCATTTCAATGCTCCTTCTTTTCTCCTCCCCCAAATCCTCCTCCCCCTGAGGTTCAAGAAGAAGGGAGACTTCAAAAGAGCACAAATGCTTGGCTTGAGAAGAGAGGAAACACCCAGCTGCTGGCAGCCTTTGCTGGCAAAGAATAATTTCATGCCCTCTTCAAAGCAGATGAAACAGAACCTTGATGGGGGATGCTCAAGGGATGACTCTGCATATGGTAGCATCACTATAGCAACATTTCCCCTGGCTCCATCCCCAACACATCCCCTTTTTATGCTGAAGCCACATAAGGCATTTATTTGTTTGGTGACTGTGCACCCTATGTGAGCAAGGAAAGCTTTCTCTCTAAGCCTGTTTCTCCACTATTAAATTATCATGGCCTAGTGAAACGAAGCCTCTGACAAAAATGTTACATCCCATTTTAAAATTGGGAGTCAATTGCTGACCAGCATGTGGCACTACTGTGAAGGAAGGAGGAACTCTTTTTCAGCAAAAGCTTCATAAGGAATGACAGACAAGGAGGCAAATGGCAAAAAAGAACCAAGTTACGGCAAACATTAGACATAACAATGAAACAAGGGTCAGTCTGTTTGTGTACCCATTGTTGGGGGGACTGTAGATCCTACATTAATCTCTTTAGCCAAACACATTCCCATACGTGCATTTCATCATCAGTTGTGGCTTTGTTAAATATGTATGTGCATATAATTTCTACACATACAATATATAATACTATACACTAAATATACTATAACCATGTATTATTGTATTATATTATTACTACTATAATACTATATAATAGTATAGTCTGTATAAATATGTACAGGGAAGTAGCATGACCTTGTGGAAAGAGCACAGGCCTGGGTGTCAGATGACCTAGGTTCTAATCCCAGATCTTCCCCATGTCTTCTGTGCAACCTTGGGCAAGTTGCTTGACTTCTCTGTGCTTAAGTTTCCTCATCTGTAACATGGGGATTGAATCCTATTTAGACTTTGGGACAAGGATGATGTCTAACTTGATTATCTTTTATCTACTCCTGCACTTAGTACACTGCTTGGCACATAATAAGTGCTTAACACGTTCTGTAATACATGTGGTATGTATATTAAATTCATATGGTCAGTCTATCTATCTATCTATCTATCTATCTATCTATCTATCTATCTATCATATATCCTGATAAATCAGTTATAAAATCACTTTTACCCTATTTTCATATAAGGCAAAAGTCCTGCAATGCCTGGTTTACTGAAACCAAACTGCATTTTTAAGTCTGGATTTCCTCAAAAATAGTATAGACTAATATTGGCATTCCTCTGAAGGGAGAAATAGGTGGATAAAGAGGAGGGAAGTGTTGAGCTGATTGTTTTCAAAGAGTTAAACACCGGGGCTCATCAACAAGGTTCATTTTTTGATTTTCCTTTGAAGTTTATTTCTTTTGCCAGACCAACAGTTCAGTGTCCTGTTAATCTACTGATTAGGTGTAGCAGAGACAGAAATAATACAATATTTTCCCATGCACTCTTCCCTTCCTCAGTCCCTCCATTGTGAACCATCTCTCAGAGCAAGATCTGCTGGGCTGGAAAGAATTATCCATTCTCCATAGCTGGGTGAAAAGCTTGGCGTTTCATAGCCTTTCTTGGCTGGGGTCAGTCTGTCAATATTGCTGTCTTGGAAGACTAGGTCATTTCAGAGGATCTTTCCAATTCAGTAATGCAGCTTCAAGACCCCTCCCAAACATCTCCTAGCCTGCCACATCACATTTGAATTATTCACTTTCTCCTTCAAGCCCTCTCAATCTCTTTCTTCTCACAGAATCTCTAGTCTTGACTCAGACTCAAGACTCTGAGTCCCCTGGTTGCAGTCTTTGACTCACCTTTCTTTTTTCTTCTATCATCATTTTTGTCTATCTGTAACACCTCTGGTGTCCTGGGATGACTGCCCAGATCCAATTTAACCCATTATTATTAAGTCCTCATTCCAACTGGGAAGGTTTGGGTTCTTAGGAACTCTTGACCCAAAAGGTAGCTAATACCAGTAACCTTATCCAAAGTATTAATTGTGGGCCTTCATAAAATTGGCAAATATAGAGTAGTTAAGAGTGGAAGAATAAATATAGACCCCCTCCAATCTGGCTTCCGTCCCCTCCACTCTACCGAGACTGCTCTCTCTAAGGTCACCCATGACCTCCTTCTTGCCAAATCCAATGGCTCCTACTCCATTCTAATCCTCCTTGACCTCTCTGCTGCCTTTGACACTGTCGACCATCCCCTCCTCCTCCATACCTTATCTCACCTTGGCTTCACGGACTCCATCCTCTCCTGGTTCTCCTCTTAACTCTCTGGCCGGTCATTCTCGGTCTTCTTCGCTGGCGCCTCCTCCCCCTCCCATCCTTTAACTGTCGGAGTTCCTCAAGGGTCATTTCTTGGCCCTCTTCTGTTCTCCATTTACACTCACACCCTTGGTGAACTCATTCGCTCTCACGGCTTTGACTACCATCTCTACGCAGATGACACGCAGATCTACATCTCCGCCCCTGTCCTCTCCCCCTCCCTTCAGGCTTGCATCTCCTCCTGCCTCCAGGATGTTTCCACCTGGATGTCGGCCCACCACCTAAAACTCAACATGAGCAAGACTGAGCTCCTCATCTTCCCTCCCAAACCCAGTCCTCTCCCAGACTTCCCTATCACCGTGGATGGCACAACCATCCTTCCCGTCTCTCAGGCCCGCAATCTCGGTGTCATCCTTGATTCGTCTCTCTCGTTCACCCCACACATCCTATCCGTTACCAAGACCTGCCGGTTTCACCTTTACAATATCGCCAAGATCCACCCTTTCCTCTCCACCCAAATGGCTACCTTACTGCTACGGGCTCTCGTTATATCCCGGCTAGACTACTGTGTCAGCCTTCTCTCTGACCTCCCTTTCTCCTCTCTCGTCCTGCTCCAGTCTATTCTTCACTCCGCTGCCCGGCTCATCTTCCTGCAGAAACGATCTGGGCATGTCACTCCCCTTCTTAAACACCTCCAGTGGTTGCCTATCGACCTCCGCTCCAAACAAAAACTCCTCACTCTAGGCTTCAAGGCTCTCCATCACCTTGCCCCTTCCTACCTCTCCTCCCTTCTCTCTTTCTACCGCCCACCCCGCACGCTCCGCTCCTCTGCTGCCCACCTCCTCACCGTCCCTCGGTCTCGCCTATCCCGCCGTCGACCCCCGGGCCACGTCCTCCCGCAGTCCTGGAACGCCCTCCCTCCTCACCTCCGCCAAACTGATTCTCTTTCCCTCTTCAAAACCCTACTTAAAACTCACCTCCTCCAAGAGGCCTTCCCAGACTGAGCTCCTCTTCTCCCTCTACTCCCTCTACCACCCCCCCTTCACCTCTCCGCAGCTTAACCCTCTTTTCCCCCCATCTCCCTCTGCTCCTCCCCCTCTCCCTTCCCATCCCCTCAGCACTGTACTCGTCTGCTCAACTGTATATATTTTCATTACCCTATTTATTTTGTTAATGAAATGTACATTGCCTTGATTCTATTTAGTTGCCATTGTTTTTACGAGATGTTCTTCCCCTTGACTCTATTTATTGCCATTGTTCTTGTCTGTCTGTCTCCCCCGATTAGACTGTAAGCCCGTCAAACGGCAGGGACTGTCTCTATCGGTTGCCGACTTGTTCATTCCAAGCACTTAGTACAGTGCTCTGCACATAGTAAGCACTCAATAAATACTACTGAATGAAATATCAGTAATAAAAAAAGGATAAATGAATACATACACGAAACATGGGAAAAATGAGTCCTGAGGTGATTGAGAAGTACCGTGGCCTAATATAAGAAGCAGCATGGCTTAGTGGAAAGAGCATGGGCCTAAGAGTCAGAGGAACTGGGTTCTAATCCTGGTTCTGCCATATGTCTGTTGTGGGACCTTGAGCAATCATTTAACTTCTCTGTGCCTCTGTTTCCTCATCTGTAACATGGGGATTAAGGCTGTAAATCCCATATAGGACAGGGACCGTGCCCAACTCAAGTTGCCCATGGTCAAACAGCAGGTAAGTGGTGGAGCCAGGGTTAGAACCAAAGTCCTCTCTCTCCTAGGTCTCTGCTTTTTCCACTAAGTCATACTGATTCTCAAACTTCCACTTGGAGAGGAAGAAAAGAACCGTGGAAAAGTTTGTTTCTTCTGCCCACTCTTCTGAGGTGAGGGAATCTCTACTCAGATTCACCTTGGAAAATGTGCCAACCAAATCCACGTTCCAGGGCAGAATTCACTTTACAATAACCCATGTGTGCCCACTAATCCAGCACTGCAGCCTGATGATTACTTTGTACTCTGAATCGATTTCAAGTTCATTCAGTCAGTGGCTTCCCACAAGGTTTGATTGAACAATTTCTTTTTTTTTTCCTTTAAACTATAGGTGTTTTTCTTTTCTACTGTACCCGTTTGCATACCAGGAAAGAATTTAGAGACAACAAAGTCTCAGATGTTAAGGAGAACTGAGGCGCCCGTGTCAACGGATGACAAATTAGATGCCTAACAATGCAGGAATCCTAACGGTATAGATTTTAACATAATTATCAATACATTCCTTTCAGCTATTTCCCATTTTAATTGCACCCAGTTTATATCTTTGTTTCACAGAACTTGATCTACAAGAGGAAAATGAAACCAACAAGATGGAAATTAAAGAATTATGCAAGGAAATCGAAGTCTTGCCAAAGACTGAATTTGTGTTTCCTACTTTATGCATGATTTATGCCTGATTAAATGTTTTCATTGTATTATCATGCACACTACTTCTGTGTGTATCTGCCACTTCTCTTTGTGGGGACTGTGTTTGGAACCAGATTAACATGCTTCCTCTATTTTGCCATTTAAAATTGATACCCCTTTTTAACAATAATGTATATACACCCTGTTAGAAGAATATGACAAACATTGACTGGGTGAAAGCAGGTTTGTGGTTGGCATAAAGAGAAAGCTTTTTCTCAGGCTGGAGCCATCACTCTCTGGAGAATTCTCATCCTCAAAGTCTGGAGGTCTGGCACACTGGAAGCTCAATGAGGAATACATTTCTCAAAAAAGGTTTTTAAAAAATCACTCATATTAATTAACGGCCCCACGCTCAGGATTTTGCGTTATTCCACCATGGCTCCCTCTCACTGGGAATTTACAACCTAGACTGTTTAGCTTCTGGAAGGCAGGAGTCACGACTAGTAGATTCATTGAACTCTCTGGCACACTGAGTTCAGTTCTCTGCTCCTCATAAGTGGTCAGTAGATACTGGTAAATGAATGGAAGAATACAGACTAAAGTTAAATGGGCCACCCAGACAAGAGAGCCAGAAATAAATACGTGAATTAATTGAAATACTTACACTGGATGAGATTGGTCCCTGTGAATGCAAAAATGTCTGTCTCTCCTCAGCTGCTCCCCTTCCCCACTTTCACCTACATCCCATTCCATACTCTCACCCTTTGACCATCTCTATTCCATAGTAATAGTGGTATTTGATAAATCCTTACACTGGAGCAGATGCAAGATTATCAGGTTGGATATAATCTCTGTCCCACATAAGGTTCACGGTCTAACAGAGAGGGAGAATAGGTATTTCTTCCTCATTTTACAAAAGAGGAAACTGAGGGCCAGATAAGTTGTGACTTGACTAAGGTCCTCTGACTCCAAGGTCTGTGCTCTTCCCACTAGGCCACCCTGCTCCAGGCAGGACTATGCCTATATAAGGAAGGAAGATGCCTGTTTGTCTTGTACTATCCCAAGCACTTAGTACAGTGCTTTGCACACAGGGTATCCTCAATAAATACGACTGAAAGAATGAATGAAAGGGGAGAATCTGAGATTATGGTTTCTGTGTTTCCAATATAATTGGCAAAATGAGAGAGGGGAAAGTTCCCTACCTCAGGAAGGTTCTAATTTTGTACTTTTATGGGATGTTTTTTGAGGAGCTAAATGGATGGGAGAATTTCCCCTTCCACACTGCTGGCCTCCCTGCCCTTGTGGGGTAAAGAATCATAAAGATGCCCATGATTTCCTCATCTGAATTCAATGGAGCAACCACCAGCCTGAACCAGGGAGAATACTTTGGCTTTATGAAGTAGGGAAATTGCACTTCAGGTTAGGAAATATGGGGAAGGGAATAATTTTTACCCCTCTTCCAGGAAGTGTGACAGGCTCTCTGTAGAGGGGTGGGTTGTACTGTGCCATTCCTAGGAAGTCTTACAGATTTTTCTAAATGACCACAGTGGAAAGGTCATAAGTCCTTTCTGCCCACCCCCATCACCCCACAAAATCCAAGGATTTGGATTCCTGTAAAATTTCTGATTTCCTTGCATTCCATCCACTTTCTTAACCAAGGAGTTTCATCATTATTAATGTCATTCCCAAGATTGCCAAAGGAATTAATAATAATTAGCTACTTATTGCAAAATGTAGCCAGAAATACAGATAAAACACCTGCTTTCCCCTTCACAATTCATTTCCTTCTTTTGTTTAATCATACAATGAAACAATTATCTTCCATTTGTGACATCACAATCACTCCCATAGCAACAGGCGTCTGCTTCTGACACCTCAATGTGGGAATAATCAAGGAGCAGATATGAATGTGAAGGGAAAAGACCTTGTTTATACATAAATACTCTAGCAATTGCTAGGAAGAAAAATAGAGAGGAAAAGTAAGGCCGTGCAGATAAGACTTTCTTTTTAAATGTTAATTTTTTTCATCTATCTGACTGTAAACTTCATCTTTGAAACTTTTTTTCATTATTATCATCACACCTAGAGCACATGCAGCAGAACATCGGTTCAGTGTGACCTTTCTGAAATCAGAAGCAATCCTTTCTCTTTGTCATTCTGATAATAGAATGGATCAGATACTTCCTGAAGACATTATAATAGAGTTCAACTGTCTACTCTGTACACTAATGAAAAATGTTAAATCCATCCTGTTCCTACCATGAGCCCCCATAGTACAGAGCTGATGTGTTGCCAGAGACCACCATATGGCAGCCTTGTGTCTGTGATATTTTCTGTACTGTCTAGGGATCTTGAGGCACCGATGGGTAGCTGTTAATGCTGTCTAGAGGCTAAAACATAAATGCTTCACTGAGGAGTTCTTTTATCTGCCCCTTCCATCCTCATTAAACAGTTATCTTTGTGGAGTGACTGGGGCACGGAGTGCTCACTTCACACTTGCCTGAGAGAATCTTTTGGGGGCTGTAAAAATATGTAAACTACCACACTGCCCAAATCAATAGTAAGTCCCAGAGAGGGACATAGAGATGCATAGGTGGGTAACCAAATAAACATATTCATAGATGATAGCTAGGTGAACAGATTGCTGTCTAGATACCCAGATCTGGAGAGATGGTAAGGAAAAATATATAATAAGTAAAGATAGAGCTTGGGTGTGCATCTTAAAAATAATTTTTTGGGAATGGCAAATCTACTAAAGTAATAAATAATAATAATTGTGTTGTTTGTTAAGCGCTTACTATGTGTTAAGCACTGTTCTAAACAATGGGGAAGATATAAGATCATTAGGTCAGACACAGTTCCTGTCCCAAACAGAGCTCACAATCTGAATAGCAGGGACAACAGGTATTCCATTTTACAGATGAGGTAACTGAAGGACAGAGAAGTTAAGTGACTTGCCCAAGGTCACAAAACAAGCACTCGGTGGAACTAGAATTAGAACTCTCTGACTCCCAGGCCCACGCTCTTTCCACTAGGCCACACTGATCCTTGAATTTAATAAAATAGTGTTAAGGATAGAGTAGGGATTGAATAAATTTGTGGTCAAGAGTAGACTGAGATTAGGAGTAATTTGGGGTTTGAGCGAGAGTGGGTTAATGCTAGGATTATAAATAATGGTAGGATTGGGGTAAGAATAAAGACCAAAGTTACAAGTGAGGGTTAGAATTTCAGTTAATAGGGTTAGTTAGTGATAGTTGTCAATTGAGTTAATAACTGGTCTCTTTCTCCAGAATCAACACAAAGCTCCTTGGCATATGGATTCAGCTACAAAGGATTGTGAGGCTGGTTATGATATCAGTTCTTTCCATTTCCAAATGGATATGGCAGTATTTCTACCATTCTCTTGAAAGACTAGAATGCCTGGAATATTAGGGATATCAGGGTGGAGAGAGTCATTGCACAGATGGATCTCCACATGGAAGAAACTATCTAAGAAACTCAATATAGAAAATGAATGAACAATAACATACTTTACATCTAGACATACATACATATAGCATGCTTGGAAAATAGGTGGTGCCAGGTAATCAAAAATTCCAGTTAATGAAAACCTGCAAGGGGCTTTTTAAAAATAGACTAAGTTCAAATAAATTTCCTCTGGAAGTTCTGTTCCATAACAGTCTGGCTGGGCTTAAAATAAGAAAGAGTTTCCTGATAACTTATAATGTGCAAATCATCATATTAAATACTGGGAAGAGAAACAAAGGGGATTGATTCAGACAAAATCTCTGGCTCACAAAGGATCCCACATTCTAGAGAGTAAGGGTAGAGATATAGAAATGAAATAACTGAACAAAAACAACAACAGTGAAAATGGCAATGCATTATTACTGCAAGGGAATTCAGGGAGTTCATCTATAACAGTTGGCATTCTGTTTGTGAAGAATTTCACGTTATGGAAAAATTGTATTATATTAATCATCTATTCAAAGGAAATTAGTTGATATGGTAGGGAGAGATGGTGGAAGATGCCACCTTGACTAATACTTTTTGATATAAATTCTTGTATAATCCCCTCACTGGCAGAATGTTCAAACATATTTTATGTATAAATACTGTAATGTTGCATAAATTCATTCATTAAGTTGTATTTATTGAGCATTAGCTGTGGGCAGAGCACTGCACTAAGTGCTTGGGAGAGTACAATATACAACAATGAACAGACACATTTCCTGCCCACATGAGCTTACAGTCTAGAGGGGTAGGCAGGCATTAATATAAATAAATAAATTACAGATATGTACAAAAGTACTATGGGGCTTGAAGGGAGTGATGAATGAAGGGAGCAAGTCAGGGCAATAAGGAAGGGAGAGAGAGAAGAGGAAAAGAGGGCTTAGTCAGGGAAGGCCTCTTGGAGGAGATATATCTTCAATAAGGCTTTGAAATGGGGGAGAGAGTAATTGTCTGCCAGACACAAGGAAGAGGGCATTCCAGGACAGAGGCAGGATGTGGGTGGAAGTCAGAGGCCAGAAAGATAAAATCAAGGAACAATGAAAAGGTTAGGATTAGGGGAGCAAAGTGTGAAGGCTGGGTTGTAGTAGGAGAGTAGCGTGGTGAGAGAGGAGGGAGCAAGGTGATTGGGTGCTTAAACCAGTGGTGAGGGGTTTTGATGAGGATGTGGGTGGCCAACCATTGGAATTTCTTCAGTAGTGGGGAAACATGACCTGAACTTTTTGTAAAAAATTGATCCGGACAGCAGAGTGAAATATGGACTGGAGTGGGGAGAGACAGGAGGCAGGGAGGTCAGCAAGAGGGTCATACAATAATCAAGGTAAGGTAGGATCAGTGATTGTATTAATGTTGTAGCAGTTCAGATAAAGAGCAAATGGTGGATTTTAGGAATATTGTGATGGTGGAATCGACAGGATTTAGTGATTGATTGACTGAATGAGAAAGAGAAGTCAAAGATAACGTCAAGATTTGGGGATGTTTTGCTCAGTTCTCCAAGTTCTTGCATTTCTATTGCTGCCATCCCCCTTCATCCAAAGCCCAGGTGTCTCTCTGAAGACAGTGGGAGTCTCACACACCATCCTCCTCCCAGGGCCGGCTGTGGGAAGCTCATGGAGACTCCCTCACCCTTCCATGCCTCCCCAAGTCCATAAATCTCCCCCAACCCCTACCACAGGCAGAAACCAAGATCTGAGATCTCAACATTATTTAATAGTTTCTTCATTGAGTAGTAATGAAAACAATTCCAATTTAAACTGCCTTATGAACACTGAAAATATTGGAGTGGAAGACAACATGGCCTAGTGGAAAGTGCATGGGCCTAGATGCCTTGGTGCCTGGGTTCAAGTCCCAGTTCTTCCACTGGCCAAATGTGTGGTATTGAGCAAATCATTTCAATAAATCATGGGAGAAGCAGCGCGGCCTCACGGAAAGGCTTGGGAATCATGAGACCTGGGTAGTAATTCCTGCTCAGACACTTGCCTGTTGTATATCCATTAGGTGATCATTCAGCTCAAAACTTAAAAGAGCAGTCATTCATTAGGAGCAAGGTGAAGTTGTTTGCTTTTCAGATTAGCCCAGAGCTTGTGCTCCTAGTGCCAAGGAACTACCTACACACTGAAGGAGCACTCAAACTTAACCCACTCATTCACAAAGAATAAATCCACCAAGAGATCCCTTGTTCAAACTTCCCAGTAGAGAAGGAGCCAAATTACATAGCTTTTAATCATTTACATCTTTCAACCATTTTTCACCTAGCTCTCTCTTTTCATTCTTCATTTTATCCTTCACACTTAAAAATGATATTGTTGATAAGGCTGCTTTCTTCTTAGCCTAGATCCTTTTTTATTTGTGCCAGTTGGTCAGAGTTTTCCTAATCTGCCCAGCTGATTGACATAGACTATTAGTTTGCACTCCACCACATCAGAACCTTCATGCCGGTAGCCCGTAAAAGACTTTAGATCAAAACAGAACTTGCTGCTGGTTCCATGCCAGTGGCCTTTATGGTACACTGAACCTAGCCTTGATGGTTGGCTGGCAAGGACATCATCTTCCTGGGTGATCCCTGAGGTTTTAATCGTTTTGATCATATACTTGCCTCACTGAAAAGTTCAGCCGTTGGCAGCAGCTCTGCCTTCATTACTGCCAATTGGCTCTCTTCAGCTGTATTTTTCCCCTCATTCTACCTTCAAAAAAAGTTTTCATCATATACCATGATGGATTCCAAGCCAGACCAACTTAGCGCTGCCAGTCAATACAGTACCCACAGATTCCATGTATCACAATAATGGCAATGGAAAGGAGAGGAAGACGAAAGGGGGAAGACACTTTGAAAGAGGGTGTTCCCTCTAATGGAAAAGAAAAATTCATAACCTCCAAACTCCATACCAAGCCCTATACAGTTGGAGGTAATATTTGTAATTGCTTACTAATTTATTTGGTTATGTGCCATGTTCTTAATCAGAATCTAAAATAAAAGAAAGATCTGCATCTGAATCTCTGCAACTCTCCTCATCCAAGATATCCCAGCATAGCTAAGTGGAAAGAGCCCGGGCTTGGGGATCAGAGGTTGTGGGTTCGAATCCCTGCTCTGCCACTTGTCAGCTGTGTGACTGTGGGCAAGTCACTTAACTTCTCTGTGCCTCAGTTACCTCATCTGTAAAATGGAATTAAGACTGTGAGCTTCACATGGGACAATGTGATTACCCTGTATCTACCCCAGCGCTTAGAACAGTGCTCTGCACATAGTAAGCGCTTAACAAATACCAACATTATTATTATTATTATATCCCAACTAGTCAGAGGTAAATTGTTTTTTTTTTAATCTAGCCTTCCGGGGTGTCTCAAGATCAATCAATCATATTTATTGAGTGCTTACTTTGCAGAGCACTGTGCCAAGCACCTAGAAGAGTACAGTACACTTGATAGATATAATCCCAGCCCATAAAGGCTTTACTGTTTTGATGGGGAAACGGACATTAAAATTAATTGCAGTAAGGGAAACAACCCAGATTAGACTGTCCATGGTTCAGATGGGGAAATAGAGGAACACAGAATATGTTTGAGCTAGTCTGGGTCAGATGTGGAGTAGTGGATGGGGCCTGAAGGATGCAATAAAAATAATTTGATCTCAGTGGGCTGGGTTAGTTCTTCTGGGCTGTCCTATTGCAAATACATCTTAACTACAATCAGTATGACATTCTATAGATTACATCTTCCTTGCTCTCTGCTCTATTTCAGCTTCTTTCCCAGGTTTCTTCAACAGATTCCCAACTTCCTCCAAGTCAGAATTAAACCCCTTTCCCATTGCTGCAAGGCTATTTGCCACATTCCTCCTGTCAGCATCTCTCCCCTGAGGTGAGTATAGTTTACCTGCCTATCCATGCCTCAAACTACATTAGCCCCATTAGCAGACCTAGGAACGATTTAGCTGCTCACCCACACGCTCCTGGCCCTCAAGTCTCTCGTCATGGATTATAGCTTTCCATTGGTCTATTCTTATGGTGAAGATAAATGTTGTAGACTGTAAGCTCTCTGTAGACTTTAAATTCCTGTGGGCAGGGAACACGCCTACCAGCTCTGTGACACTGTACTCTCCCAAGCACTTAGTTCAGTCCTCTGCATACTGTCAAGTGCTCAATAAATTTGATTGATTGATTGATTGATTGATGCAGTGATGCTTAGTGCTGACTTGAGCCTGAGGGGAATGTGGCCTAGTAGGAAGAGTGTGGGCCTGGGAGAGAGGACACCCGGGTTCTAATCCTGACTCTGTCACTTTCCTTCTGTGAAACCTTGGGCAACTCATTTAACTTCTTTATCCTCAGTTTCCTCATCTATTAAATGGAGATTAAATATTGGTTTTCCCTCTGACCTTAGACAAAAGAGTCCTGTGTGGGATAGGCAATGTCTGGTTTGATTATCCTGTATCTAACCCAGTGCTTTCCTCTTTAATGTCACTATTATTGGTATCATTAGTATTGTTTAATACTAATAATAGTGTTAATATTAAATAATAATAATATTAAACAAGGGAGGTGGCCACCTCAGGGCACGCCTTCAGAATGGAGGTGATTATAGAGTGGCTATAGGAATTAGAAGTTTAAAATTTGAAATTGCCTGGCTTCCCTCCACCTAATGTAAACTGCACCTGGGTTACCAGGAGTTTGGAAGGGCAGCTCTGTGACTTTGGAGGAATTGGGGATGGTTAGAGTTCTCCTTCCCTGCTTCTCACAGAAATATTCTAGGTTTAGAATTTTGGGAAGACTTGGATCAACTTCCATATGATGCTATTACTTTTTATGTTTCTGGTGTACCATGCCACACGTATCAGAATGGTCATGCAAGGGAGAGGGAAGTCAAATGCATGAAAAATAGCCCTGGTGACTTTGCATGAGCCCGACTGAGTTTCCATGCCACTTCTATGCCCCTACAAGCATATATTTACTCTTATTGATTGAGTGTCTATGATTTTCAGAGTAGTGAAGGGGGCACTTGAGGACCGGACAGAAAAAGGAAAAATATGTTCATTCCTTTTCTTCGGGGGCTTACACTCTATATAATAAAGAAGATAAGAATGCATGAATTGACAACTTATGTAATGGTGAAGTGTACCAGTAAAGTGTATTAAGTTTGTAAAGATTGTTGAAGTAAGTTGACATTATCAATAAAGAGGGGGGATAATGTAAGTCTGCTTCTTAAAGGATAGGACTTTTTAGATAGACTTTCAGAGTTGAGAAAGAGGAAAATTGGTGAAGCTCAATTTGGGGAGGGTGCTAAGGTGGGGACAAAGGTGTGAGCCATGAGTAGGAAATAGGAATGTTGAGAGTATAGGATGGTTAAGAGTTTTGCTTGAAGAAAACCTCGCTCAGCAATAGCAAGGAATAATTTATGGTGGCTAATGAACCACAGGACATGGAATTGGAGGAGATTGTTTCCTACGCAAAAGTAGCCAAAAAATATGGGCAGGGAAGATAAATCAATTCTGGGTCAGAAGAGGAGCCAGATTCTGTTCTTTTTCTAGGAGGACAATGGGCTATCTCAAGTCCCTGGAGGGACCCCTACATGGGTTTGGGAGGTCAGTATAAATATATTGTCCTCCTTCACATGGAGTGATGTGATTCCATCAGGATCCCATAGCTTAGACACTAGGAAATGAAGACATGGGAAGAAAATCCAGGTCTCATAATTCCCAGAGCAGCAATCTTTCCAATGAGCCAGTAGCAAGGCTGCCACCTTGGGTCAGGACATTATTCCATGCCTCTGTAGTTCACTAATGGTATGTGCTGAGTGCTGACTGAATGTAAAGTGCTACATTAAATGCTTGCTTAGAACAGTAAAACAGGAGAAAAACAAATGTTCCCTGCCCACAAGGAGTTAATAATCTAATGATGGATAGAGCACTAAGTGAGGGAAGGGAAGTGGGAGGAAATGATTTTAGGAGTTGAGAGGGAAAGGGATCAAAGGCACAAGTAGCAAAGCTAGATTTATAGATCTTGTGGAAGAGTTACTCTAAACTTCCTTCTGTAGCTTCTTTGTGAGCATGCCATCCTTGAGTCCTTTCCTGGTAGCTCATCCTGCTGCTAGCTCATTATTGCCCTCTTTGGGAACACCAGCTTCAAGCTGACTTTCCTATTGAAAAGCAGCTCTTAGTGGAAAAACAACTTGGCTTAGTGGGAAGAGCAAAGACTTGGATTCCTACTTGGATGCCTGTTTGCCTGCTGTGAGTACTTGAACGCATCACTTAACTTCTTTGTGCCTCAATTTCCTCATCTGTAAAATGGGGATTAAATACTTGTCTTCTCTCCCCGGTAGACCTGAGCAGCTTGTGGCATGGGGACTGTGTTTTATCCAAGACTGAGATCCTCATCTTCCCTCCCAAACCCTGTCTTCTCCAGAACTCTCCTGTCACTGCAGATGGCACCACCATCCTTCCCATCTCACAAGCCCGTAACCTTGGTATCATCCTTAACTCTGCTCTCTCTTTCAACCCAAATATCCTGTCCATTACCAAGTCCTGTCGGTCTCACCTTCACAAGATCATCAAGATTCATCCTTTCCTCTCCATAAAACTGCTACCATGTTAGTACAGTCACTCAATCCTATCCCGACTGGATTACTGTGTCAGCCTCCTTTCTGACCTCATAACCTCCTGCCTCTCCCCACTTCAGCCTCTTCACTCTACTGCCCGGATTATCTTTCTACAGAAACGTTCAGGGCATGTCACCCCCCTTCCTCAAAAATCTCTAGTGGTTGTCTATTGACCTCCACATCCAACAAAAACTACTCACTATTGGCTTTAAAGCTCTCCAGCACCTTGCCCCTTCCTACCTCACCTCCCTTCTCTCCTTCTACATCCCAGCCTATACACTCTGCTCCACTGGTGCCTATGTTCTCATTGTGCCTCCATCTTGCCTGCCTCACCACCGAGTCCTAGCGCACATCCTCCTGTTGGCCTGGAATGCCCTCCCTACTCAAATCCACCAAACAATCGCTCTTCCCTGCTACAAATCCCTACTGAAGGTGCACCTCCTCCAAGAGGCCTTCCCAGACTAAGCCCCCTTTTCCTTAGCTCCCCCTCCCTTCTGCATCACCTTGACTAGGCTCCTTTTGCTTTCCCCCCACCCCCTCCGGCCCTCAACACTTATGTTTATATGTATATATCTATAATCATTTTAATTTATTTTGATGTCTGTTTACACGTTTTGATGTCTGCCTCCGCCCACTAAACTGTAAGCCCACTGTGGGCAGGGATCGTGTCTCTTTATTGCTGTATTACACTTTCCTAGCGCTTAGTACATTGGTACATTGCTCTGCACACAGTAAACGCTCAATAAATATGACTGACAATAAATTAATTAATATATTCTAGAGCTTGAACCATAGCAACAATTTAACAAGTGCCATTTTTAAAAGATTATTGTTTTATGGGAAACAACAATGGCCTGGAGGAAAGAGCCTAGAACTGGGAGTCAAAGGACCTGGATTCTAGTCCCAGCTCTGCCACCTATCTGCTGCTTCTCAGGGCCTCAGTCAACTCATCTGTGAAATGGAGATTAAATCCCTCTCTTTCCAGTTTACAATGAGATCCTCATTAGGGACAGGGACTGCTTCCAACCTGATAATCTTGCCTTTCAACCACGGTCCTTAGAAAGAGCTTGACACATAGTAAGCACTTATCAAATACCATTATTATTTTTTATGGTATTTGTTAAGCACTTACTACATGTCAGGCACTGTACTAAGCTCTGGGGTAGTTAAAAAACTAATCAAGTTGGAAACAGTCTCTGTCCCACAAGGAGCTCACAATCTTAATCCCCATTTTACAGATGAGGTAACTGAGGCACAGAGAAGTCAAGTGACTTGCCCAAGATCACACAGAAGACAAATGCAGAACCTCATTAGAACCCAGGTCCTTCTGACTTTCAGGCCCTATCCTCAAAAGCCTGGCAGGAACTAACTCTCCTTATGATTCTGGGATTCTTTCCCTTTTTCAGAGAGTGCTTCTCCTTAACCAAGTCCTCTTCTATTTTGGGGAATGTTCCATCTAATATCACCAGTGATCAACTGTTACATTGTTCTTTCCCAAGTGCTTAGTACAGTACTTTGCATGCAGTAAGTGCACAATAAATGCAGTAGATTGATTGACATTCCATACAAAATGATTGCTCCTCTGGGAAGGGTCCTAGTGGAGCAGACAAATTCTCCATTCTAGAATTCTCTGAGCCTTTGACCCTTTAGTCTGTAAGCTCCTTGTGGGCAGGGAACTTCTCAACCAAGTCCATTATATTGTACTCTTCCAAGTGCTTAGGACAGTGATCTGATGGAGTAAGTGCTCAGTAAATTAAATTGATTGATTTATCTAAGGGACTATTAAGGTGGCCACTGAATTCCAGACACCACTTTGCTAATCCCATAAGGCATCCCATAAAGGCACACACTAAAAGGCTCTTTGCAGGAGTTCATAAAACTTCTATAGTTGCTGAACTTTTCTTCACATAGTTCTCTGATCTCTATTCCTCAGATAATAATGATAATAATAATAAAAATGGTATTTGTTAAGCACTTACTAAGTACCAGGCATTGTACTAAACACTGGATACAAGCAAATCAGGTTGGACACAGTCCCTATCTCACATGGGGCTCATGATCTTAGTCCCCATTTTACAGCTGAGGTAACTTGGTCCCAGAGAAGTGAAGTGAGTTACCCAAGGTCAACACAGCTGACGGATGGCAGAGTTAGGATTATTACACAGGTACTTCTTACTCCCAGGCCCATGATCCATCCACTGGGCAAAACTACTTCTCTTCTCAGATCTGTTGATTTTTCTCCTACATCCCTGTTAAGACTTCCAAGTAATGGGACACAGTGACAGGAGCCAAAGCAGAAGGAGGTTAGTCATTGAAATTACATGTACCAGACATAAAGCCATCAATACTGGATAGGGGCTGTACCAGTTGAATGTCCCCTGTAGGGATAGCACTTAGCACAGTGCTCCGCACACAATAATCACTCAGTGAATATAATGGATTGCTCATCTTGCTTGGTTGATGCTTGGGGTCCTCATAATCTGGCTTGTTTAGTTTTAAAATATTCTTTGCTACATCCATGAGAAGCAGCACAACTTAGTGGAAAGAACACAAGGACCTGGGTTCTAATTTCAGCTCGGCCAGGTTCCCATTTTGTGACTCTGGGCAAGTCACTTAACTTCTATGTTCCTCAATTTCCTCATTTGTAAAATGGGCACTATATATTCATCCTTCCTCCTTCTTACTTGACCTGTGAGACAGGGACTGAGTTTGACCTAATTATGTTGTTTCTACCCAAGTGCTTGGCACATAGTAAGTGCTTAATTAATATCGTCATTATTACCATCTTCATTATTACGCATGGCCTTGGGCCCAGCCCCCACACTCCGCTCCTCTGCTACTAACCTCCTCATTGGGCCTTGTTCTTGCCTGTTCCACCATCGACCTTTAGCCCACATCCTACCTCTGGCCTGGAATGCCCTCCTTCTTCACATCTGCCAAACTAAGTCTCTTCTAAAACCTACTGAGAGCTCACCTCCTCCAGGAAGCCTTCCCAGACTGAGCCCTCCCTTTCCTTCTGCCCCTCCTTCCCTCCCCATCACTCCTACTCCCTCCCTCTGCCCTACCCCTTCCCCTCCCCATAGTACTTGTGTATATTTGTGCATATTAATAGCTCTATTTTATTAATGTTGTGCATATATCTATGATTTTATTTATCTATTTTGATGGTATTGATTCCTGTCTACTTGATTTGTTTTGTTTTGTTGTCTGTCTCCCCCTTCTACGTGTGAGCACGTTGTTGGGTAGGGATTGTTTCTATCTTTTGCTGAATTGCACTTTCCAAGCACTTAGTACAATGCTCTGCACACAGTAAGCACTCAATAAATACAACTGAATGAATGAATGAATTACATCCATCATACTAATCTCCCTGATAAGCATCAACAGTATGCTGGTTGCAAAGGAGAGGCATAATAAAACATCTCAGTCACTTGGACTCATCTTTGCTTGGCCTCAGAATCTCCTTAAAATCATCTTTTTCCAAATTATGAAGAAGGTGCTTAGCCATGTGGCTCGGACATACGACCTGAAAGCTAGAAGTGACTTTGTTATGAATATTGTTTCATCAACCAGAGCTGAGAGGCAGCAGGAGAACTTCAAAACAATCAATCAATCAAACAGTAGTTATTATAGAGCACTTGCTGGGTTTAGAGCACTGAACTAAGTTCCTAGGAGAGTATAATGGAATTGTTAGGCAAGATCCCCATTCTGTAGTAGTTTACAATCTAATGTAAGAGAGGCACTAAGAAATTTCAAACAGGAGGAAGTAGTCATGTATATGAGAGAGAATCAGTGCTAGCTACTTTTTTAATGGTATTTGTTAAGCTCTTACTATCTGGCAGGAACTGTTCTAAATGCTGGGGCAGATTAACAATAATCAGGATTCACACAGTTTCTATCTCGTGTGGTGCTCATGATCTTAATCCCCATCTTACAGATGAGGTAACTGAGGCACAGAGAAGTGAAGTGACATGCTAAAGGTCACATAGCAGACAAGTAGCAGAGCCAGGATTAGAACCCAGGTCCTTATGACTCCCAGGCCCATGCTCTATCCACTAAGCCACACTGCTATGGAAAGTTTATCATATTTAAGAGCTTAGGTGGTACAGAAGTTCTGAAGTGGCATTTGGGGGAATATAGATGGGGTGATTAAAGGTTAACCAGGAAAGGTCTCTTGGAGGAGAGGTAATTTCAGAAGGACTTTGAAAATGGGAAGGAATATGGTCTGTCAAATATGAGGGGAGGGAGTGCCAGGCATGGTGGAGGGCATGATCAATTGGACAGCAGCAGGAGAAATGAGAACGGGGCACAAGTTCCTGACTCTGACTCTCCTAACCTGAACCAAATACAGTGCACCATGAGATCAGTGCTTCAGGCTTACATGTGTACACAAGTAACTGGAGGAACAATGGGCGTCACTCTGCTCCCTTACTGCATTGCACAAACCCATTTATTTGTTTGATTTTATTCCTTTTCAGTAAATAATTTACATAGTTTTGTATTAGCCTAATTTGCCAAAATTGAACAAACAGTGCAATTTTCTGCAATTATGCCAGTCCAAGACAGAAGCAAAGTCTGGCTGAGACAGCTTTTATCAGAATGGAAAAGACATTCAGTGGAAATGGAGCATGAGAAGATATTGAAGATCTGCTGAAATTGGCCCTGAACAAAATCCGAGAGAGAATAGACGGCAATTCCACTAGCACTCCTTCTTGACAGAACTTTCTCATTTTTTCCTCTTTATATTTGGATTGCCAGGAGTGCCAGTATCCGCAGCCAAAGTGGTGTCCCGGAGAATGGCCTCTATGTCTGGTCGGGGCCTAAACAAAACCAGGAGTGAATTTAAGTAAAACCATAATTGGGTTTGGGTCTCATTTTTGCGAGAATAGGAAAGGCCACTGCTGATTTATGTAGGCTAATTGCTCCTGAGGGATTCTGGGAAATGTTTTGAAGATGTAGCCACATATTTTCAAATGGAAACAGATATGGTTGATGCATTTCCAAAAATCAAAAAGGCACGGTCACCTCTGGAATAAGATTTCCATTTTTTCAGTATTACATTGTATAGCCAGATATGGCATCTTTCAGTCAAGAAATGTGATCAAATTTTTCAGAGTCGTAAAAGAAGGGAATGAATTGGACTAATCAGGACAGAGACAAAGTTCATCCCGGGGGTAGAGATAAAGGAGAAATGGTGAGTTATGAAGTGGGCAGACAGATGAATTGAGGACAGTTTTAGAAAGGTGTTTAGATTCAGGGAATTATTGGTTAGAGATTATTGCTCTCAGATATTTCGGTTACATCTGTCATGCTGGAGAGTTCTTTCTCTACGAAATATGGGGATGGAAGCCACTTGTCTGCTGTGTGACCTTGGGCAAGTCACTTTACTTCTCTGTGCCTCATCAGTAAAATAGGGATTGAGACTCTGAGCCCCCTTTGGGACAGGGACTGTGTCCAACCCAATTTGCTTATATCCACCCCAGAGCTCAGTACAGTGCCTAGCACAAAGTAAGCACTTAACGAATACCACAGTTATCACTAATTATCAATCTAGGTAAGGAATGATAGAACAACACTGAGAAGCAGCGTGGCCTAAAGGACAGAGCATGGAACTGGGAATGAGAAGAATCTGGGTTCTAATTCTGACTCCTATACTTGCCTGCCGTGTGACATTAGGTGGGTTACTTCACTTTTCTGTGCCTTAGTTATTTCATCTGTAAAATGGGGGTTAATAATAATAATAATAATACTAATGATAGTATTTGATGAAGACTGTGATCTCCAAGTGGGATATTGATAGGGCGCAACCTGATTTTCTTGTATCTACCTCAGTGCTTAGTACAGTGCCTGCCACATAGTAAGCATTTAATGAATACCATAAAAAATAGTACAGCATATTGGAAAGATGAAGCCTAAAGGGGAGGAATGATGCTTATAAAAGCATGAAGAAGGTGGAAAGGGCACACACATACATGCTTTTACCAAATTCCACCATATCAAGAAAAGGGAAATGCAGTGACTCTTGAAGGTGGGAGGTTAAATATAAAAAGCAGAAAATACCTCCTCCTTGCCAAATCTAATCTATTCTATTCTAATCTTCCTCAACCTCTCACCTGCCTTTGACACAATTGACCACTCCCTTGATTTTGCTAGCACAATTCTCTTTGGGTTCTACTCTTAAATGGTCAATCATTTTTAATTTATTTCTCTGACTAGTCTAATTCCACCTTTTAATTGTGGGGGTCTTTGGTATGTTCCCTTTTGCCCTCATTTTACACTCACTCCCTATGGAGTATCTTCACGTCTATGCCTTCCACCACCACTCTTAGGAAAATGATTCCTAAATCTTCCTCACTAACCTTAACTTCTCTCCTCTAGAATTTCACATCTCTTCCTTCCTTCAGGATATCTCTTTGGATGCCCCTCTGGCACCTCAAGCTTAATATGTCCAAAACTCAACTCCTCATATTCCCTCCCAAGTGATCTCCTCCACTTAATTCCCTCATCACAGTTGATGTTGCTACTACCCCGCCATTCCTGAGACAGTCATTACAGGTAGGAAGAAGAAATATAATATGAAGTTATGTAAGTCCAGGGGATTTGTGTGAGAACTCAAGGAATGTGGAAATGCTGAGGTGGCAGTTGTGTGTGTGGGGGCGGGGGAGGGGAATAAGGAGAGGTGGAGATAAAGGCTGGAGAGATGAGAGATTAATCAGGGAAGACCCCCTGAAGAAGATGCAGTTTCAGGAGGGCTTTGAAGATGGAGACAACAATGTTGGAGTTAGTTCCAAGCAGCAGAGAGAGCATTAATTAGGAAAAGGTTGGTGAAAAGTGACAAGAATGAGGCACAGTAGGAAAGAGCAAGGCTGAGTAGAAGCGGGAAATCTGATACAGCATTTTGAATCCACTGGTTAGGATTGTCTGTTTCAAGGGAAGAGATATGGGCAAGTACTGGAGGACTTTGGGTATGAGGAGAGATGTGCAAAATGCCATTTAAGAAAAATGATGCTGCAGAGTGAACGATAGGCTGGAGAGGAGAGATTCTGGAAGGTAGGAAGTTATCCAAGGAAGCAGCTTTGGGGTAGTACAAATGTCTACACCAGATACTCTTCAGTCTATCTATAAATATCCTTTCTCCTCTTCAAAACAGCCACCATGCAGGTCCAGGATTGATTACTCATCAGCCTCCTCACTAATCTTCCTGCCCCAGCCTTGCTCTCTCCAGTCTGCTGCTCAGATCAATGTTCCAAAATGCAATTCTGCAAATGTCTCTCCATGCTTCAGAAACTTTCAGCTGTGACCCATTCCTGCTCTCCCCTACTTCATTACTTTCTCCTACTTCAAAACCTTATTGGTCACATTTCCTCCAAGAAGCCTTCCCTGACTAAGCCCTCCTCTCCTCTTCTCCCACTCCCTTTTGCAACGCTTTTACTTGCTCTTTCATTCATCCTCCTTCCCGTTACCCACAGCACATATATAGATATATCTGTATATATCTGTATATATCTGTAATTTATGTGTTTACTTATCTATCTATCTATCTATCTATCTATCTATCTATCTATCGATTTATTTATATTAATGTATGTCTCCCTCTCTAGACTGTAAGCTTGTTGTGGGCAGGAATGCGAGCCCGTTGTTAGACAGGGATTGTCTCTATCTGTTGCCGAAATGTACATTCCAAGTGGGCATACAGTAAACACTCAATAAATATGATTGAATGAATGAATGTGTCTGTTTATTGTTATATTCTACTCTCCCAAGCACTTAGCACAGTGTTTTGCACACAGTAAGCACTCAGAAATGAGTGAATGAATGAATGAATCCCTCTCTGCATCTGTCAAAAATTCATTACTGTTGATTTTAAGGCACTCAATCAACTCTCCCTTTCCCACTTGTCCTCTCCAACTACAACCCAGCTCATTCTCTTCACTCTTCCCAAACTAAACTCATTTTCATCCCTCCTGTTTGCCAACTTTTTGCCCCTGTCTTTCTCCCTGTCTGAATCTTCATCCCCTTTCAATTCATACAGAAGGTAAGAGGACATATATAGTGTACTCTCCCAAGCTCTTAGTACAGTGCTTTGCATACAGGAAACGCTCAATAAATACAATTGATCAACTGATTCATCTCCTCCAATTGCACATCCTCCAAGAGGCCTCCCTTAATTAATTTATGCACTTCTCCAGATTATATCTCCCCACTTGTCTCCTCAACACTTCTCAACTGTTTTCGATCTCACCACCCTCCACAACATTTATGTACATATTTTACAGACCTTATTGTGTAAGTACTTACTCAAGTACACACCCCCTTTTCCCCTCTTGCAGTAGTAGTAATAATAGTATTCATTAAAAGCAAACTAGATGCTATGTACTGTATTGAGAATGAGGGAAGAAGTCCCAGATGAGGTATGGACATAGTACATGTCTCTCAAGGGGCTTACCACTTAAGAATAAGGCTTGGAGAAGGTGACAGTCACACTAGAGAGATGAAGCAATTTTAAAAGCCAGGAAGAAAAGGACAGCAAGATTTCAGGCTTCTTATGACTCTGACCAAAAGTCACAAAAGTCATAGGTCTTTCCACCATTCTAAAAGTGTAAGGGGAGCAGTGAAGGACTTACATTGGGGACACTGTTTGCACTTCCCAGCCTGGAGCAGGGACAACTGTGAATTATTTCAGTAATAATGTCTACCAACTCCGCTATATTATAATTTCCAAAGTGCTCCTCCTCATCCTCGCAGCTGCCTTAAACAGTGTCCACCACCCCCTTCTTATGGAAACATTACCCAACCTTGGCTTCACTGGCTCTGCCCTCTCCTGGTTCTCCTCTTAACTCTCTGCCATTCATTCTCAGTCTCCTTCACGGGGTTCCTCCTCTGTCTCCTTTCTCCTAACTGTGGGAGGTTTTTCAAGGTTCAGTTCTGGGTCCCCTTTTATTCTCCATCTACATCCACTCCCTTGGAGAACTCATATGCTCCCATGGCTTCAATTATCATCTCCATGCAGATGATTCCCAGATTTACATCTCCAGCCCTAATCTCTTGACCTCTCTGCAGTCTTACATTTCCTCTTGCATTCAAGACTTCTCTATTTGGAGGACCTCCCATCACCTCAAACTTAACATGTCCATAACAAAACTTCTTATCTTCCCACCCAAACCCTGTCCTTCCCCTAACTTTCCCATCACTGTAGATAACACCACTACCCTTCTTGTCTCACAAGCCCATAACCTTGGCATTATCCTTGACTCCTCTCATTCAACCCACATATTCAATCCATCACTAAATCCTGTCCATCCCACCTTCACAATATCGCTAAAATCTGCCCTTTCTTCTCCATTTAAACTGCTACCACATTAATACAATCACTCGTCCTATCCTGCTTGAATTATTGCATCAGCCTTCTTGCTGAGCTCCTAGTCGCCTATCTTTCCCCACTCCAGTCCATACTTCACTCTGCTGCCTGGATCATTTTTCTATAAAAACAATCAGACCATGTTTCCCCCCTACTCAAGAAACTCCAATGGTTACCTATCTTCCTCCACATCATTGGCTTTAAAGCACCCAATCACCTTGTCCCCTCCTACCTCACCTCGCTACTCTCCTACTACAACCCAGCTTGCACACTTCACTTTCTAATGCTAACCTTCTCACTGTACCTCGATCTCATCTATCTCAGCACCGACCCTTCACCCACTTCTTGCTTCTGGCCTGAAATGCCCTCCCTCCTCAAATCCAGCAGACAATTAATTCCCCCCTCTTCATGGTTTTATTGAAAGAGCATCTCCTTCAAGAGGCCTTCCCAGACTAAACACCCCCTTTTCTCTTCTCCCACTCCCTTCTATGTCAACCTGACTTGCTCCCTTTCTCATCTTCCTCCCAGCCCCAAACCACTTAAGTACATATCTGTAATTTATTATAATATATGTATATGTCTTTCTGCCACCCCCCAACTGGATTGTGAGCTTACTGTGGGCAGGGAATGTATCTGTTTATTGTTGTATTGTACTCTCCCAAGAACTTAATACATTGCTCTGCACACAGTAAGTGCCCAATAATTGATTGAATTGAATGAATGAATGTTCATGTTGAATGTAAAGGTGGGTGATCCCTACCCACAGGAAGCTCACAGTCTAGTGGAGTAGGCCTTTCAACAGCAAAGCTACTAAGATATTGCCTGAATTCTCTTGCAAATACACAGTGCTGACCTTCAGCTACCAGTTCCAGAGTGGTACCTTTCTTTGGGCTATAGGTACTGAGCAGTTAACCAACCCTAACTCTACAGCACACTCCCACTCATTTTTCGAGAAATTATTTTAACCTTGAAACCCTCACTGTATTTTCTCCCCTGGTCAGGAATAGAGAGCAGAAGATGAGATTTTGTTAATTTTATTCTTGCAGTTTTCATCTTTTTCCTTGCCCACTTGTCCCATCCCTCTGCTCTCTCTGGAAAGTAGAAAAAGAACACCCTAGAAAGCAATCTTTCACACTTAAAAGAAAGCCAATGTTGCGTCCTGTGTGTTGTCGAAAAAAATAAACCGTCTCTCTCCTAGTAACTGTGAAATTCCCTGGCCCCTAGAGAGGAATGTTTCTTGACTCATGTTTGGATCCTTTTCTTTACAAATGCTGCCAGTGGGATCTCCAAAGAGATAAATGATAAATAAAGTTAGGGCTATTTATAGTCCAACTTGGAAAAACAATTTCATTTAACAGGCATGCCTGTTGAGATAATTAATGTTGATCAAATGGACATGTGAATAAAAGTGCCCAATGGAATGACTTAAACAGGCTTCACCATCCAGGGAGAAATGCTTGGTATTACCTTGGAGGAAGGAGGAGAAGGGGCTTGTTATCCTGACAAGCTAAATTCCTTGCCTAGAGAAGCAGTGTGGCTTAGTGGAAAGAGCATGGACTTGGGAGTCAAAGGATGTGAGTTCTAATTCTGGCTCTGTCACTTGTCTGCTGTGTGACCTTGGGCAAGTCACTTGACTTCTCTGTGCTTAATTACCTCACCTGTAAAATAGGGATTAAAAGTGGGAGCTCCACGTGGGACAACCTGATTACCCTGTATCTACTCCAGCACTTAGAACAGTCCTTGGCACATAGTAAGCACTTAACAAATACCAAAATTATTATTATTACTGTCTAAGGATAGGCCATGTGCTCTCTCAGTGGTGTTATCCTATTTCTGCTTACGTAACTGGGTCTGCATTACTTCAGAGTTTTGTTGTCTGTCTCCCCCAATTCTAGACTGTGCGCCCATTACTGGGTAGGGATTTTCTCCTTCTGTTGCCGAATTGTACTTTCCAAGCTCTTAGTACAGTGCTCCGCACACAGTAAGCACTCAATAAATATGACTGAATGAATGATTGAATGAAAAAGACTGTGGGATGACTGTTACCAGCATTCAGATGAGGTTTGCATCCTGAGTGTCCACCCCAAGGATGTGAATTTTGAAGTGGGGTTTGGAGCTTTGTGATTCTTGTAGAAAGGCAAATAAGATAGTCAAGAGCTTATTCCTGTTTTTATTCATTTTAAAGTTGATTTTATTGTAGAATCCTCAATCTAGTGTACTGATCATCGTTTAGAGATCAGGAGACCTAAATTCTGGTCCTGCTTCTGATGTGGATTCTAATCCCCATTAGAGAAGCAGCATGGCTCAGTGGAAAGAGCACAGTCTTGAGAGTCAGAGGTCATGGGTTCTAATTCCAGCTCTGCCACTTGTCAGCTGTGTGACTTTGGGCAAGTCACTTTACTTCTCTGTGTCTCAGTTACCTCATCTGTAAAATGGGGACTAAGATTGTGAGCCCCACTGGGACAACCTGATCACTTTGTAGCCCCCCCCACCGCTTAGAACAGTGCTTTGCACATAGTAAGCATTTAACAAATACCATTATTATTATTATTATTATTATTATTAATCCCGGCACTGCCACAAGTCTGTTTTGTGACTTTGAGCAAGTCATTTAACTTCTCTGGGCTTCAGTTACCTCATTTGTAAAATGGAGATTAAGAGTGAGAGCTCCATATGGGTTGAGAACTGTGTCCAACCTGATTAATTTGTACCAATCCCAGCTCTTAGAACAGTGCGTGGCACGTAGTAAATGTCCAACAGGTACTATTATTAATACAATTATTGGCTGGGTGACCTTAAACAAGTTTCCTAACTTCTCTGTGTCTCAACTCCCTCATTTGCAAAATGTAGATTCAACATCTGTTCTCCCTCCTACTTAGAATGTGAGCCCCAAGCCCCCCTCCACCCCTGTCTAGTAAGTGCATAACAAATACCACAGTTATTATTGTTACTCTTCCAAGTGCTTAGTAAAGTGCTCTGCACATAGCAAGCACTCCATAAATGCCACTGATTGATAGATTGATGTCTACCACCTGAGCTCAACTTTCTCCATCAGGGGGCTTTGCTTTCAAAGGACAAATGGTGATCCTCTTTCATGAGGCATCTACATTATTAAAAATGACCTGCTACACAAAAATTGCCCAAGATGCTTTTACTTTTAAGCTGTGAGGTGCAATGTTGAGATGCTGCATTTCATTTTTATTCTTCTTGCTTCAATAAAATGAAGTTTCCATTGCAGAAGAATATTGTCAGTGCAAGGGCTGTTCTCAAACATGTTTCCCTGAAGAATGTTCTCCCCCAGAATAGTGCAAGATGGGAGCAGGAAACCCAGAAAAGGCTGAAATACATTGAAATCCATTTTGACATGATTTGATTACAATCATCACCCCTTTGATTTAAAGTGTCCTGCTAAAAACACTATTGACTTCATCTGGGTGCCTGGGTGCAGCTGAAATTATTGGTGTGAAATCTATCCATTGTATTTATTGTTCACAGAGTACAGTCCTCAGTGCTTGGGTGAATGCAATAGAGTTAGAAGACATGATATTTGACCTCAAGGATAATTTAATTGGGTGGAGAAATTTACAATCTAGGAAAATCTATTGTTCTATCCACAATGCACTGATCTAATGATTGCCCTTAGTTTAGCTTTTCATTTGGTCTTTGCAGTGCCTGGTGGTTTTCCTATTCTTCTTTATACTTGTAATACATTAAGCTTCTCCTGGAGGGCATCAATCCCATTTTTGTTTGCACAGATCAGGCTGGTATATTTTCTTTCATCAGTCTATTCCAGCACCATTCTTTGTGATGTTTCTATGTTTTGCTTCCACAGTCCTTGAAGCATGTATTCTGACATTTTTTTCTTGTGGTTCTGCCTCATTTAATCATTCTATGGTATTTAAAACAGGTTAAGGATAGTGTCTGTGACTTGAACTTCTGTTGGATCATCCAATCTGCTACTATGTAGATCTAAGCTAGATCACAAAGTATATGCTTAATAGATCTATTGTTGATGGTGTTTCTTTGTTCTAGACTGCAAATTTATGATTTCCTCATGGGCAAGGGACATGACTACCAACTTTTTTGTATTATACTCTTCCATGTACTTAGTACAGTGCTCTGCCCTCCATTAAGTATCATTGATTGATTGACTTACTGATTCCTGGAATGAATTTACTAGAGTCTATAGGGTTCTGGGGCTTAGAGTATCAATATTTCAGAATCTCATGGAATTTAGCACCATATCCCTCCCGTAAGGTAGACGCAACAATATAAACAGACTGGACACAGTCCCTAACCAACAGGGGGCATGAAGCTAAAGGAGAGGGAGAAGAAGTATCTCAGCCTCATTTTACAGGAAATAATGAGGAAACTGAGTTACAGATAAATTATTTGACTTTCTCCAGATCACACGGCAGACAGTGGTGGAGCTGGGATTGGAACTCAGTTCTCCTGACTCCACTAGGCCACTAGGCCACACTGCTTCCTGCGGGGTCCTGATGCCTGATGTTAATAACATGCCCAGTTTAAGTTTGGATACAGTCAGAAATACTAGTATTAGCAGTGGTATTAGTCGTAATAATAGTAACAGTATAATAGTATTAGTAATAGCAGTAAAAATAGTATTTATTGAGCACTCATTGTGTGCAATTAACATATTAAATGCTTGGAAAATAACCAGAAACGTGAGACATTTCCTGGCCCTAAGAAGCTACCTAATGGGAGAGAATGAAGAGTGCGTATATATAGGAGAGGGCACCATTGGGTACATATGATTTAGGGCACTAGAATTACATTGAGCAAGAATTGTGTGAGGTGAGATTTTAGAAAGGCTCTGGACATTGGCAGGGCTGTGGACTGGCAGATATGGGGAGTGAGGGAATTTCAGGTTGGGGGAAACTGTGAGCAAGAGGATGTGGGTTCTTGGCACTGGCAGCATTCCTGGACAGTTCTGCCAGATAACTGTGCCCAAGAGAGCAACTAATCACAATTAATTGGGGTGGGATAAGATGATTCATCCAGACCACATGCACTATTCACCTAGAGAGATATGCCCATCACATCACAACAACAGGGATCCATAGACACCAATACACAGCTTTTTCATACACATCGTCTGGCACTCAGATGCATTGTGGGCAGGAAGCAGGTCTATCAACTCTAGTGTATTGTACTCTCCCAAGCGCTTAGTAGAGTGCTCTGAACACCATAAGTGCTCAATACCTACCTGGATTCTAAATGTGGATCTGCCACTTGTTTGCTGTGTGACCTTGGGCAAGTTACTTCCCTTCTCTGTGCCTCAGTTGCCTCAATGATATAATGAAAATTAAGACTGTCAGTTCCCTTGTGGAACATGGACTGTGTCCAACCTCATCAGCTTATATCTTTCCCAGGACTTAGTACAGTGCCTGTCATTTAGTAGGTGCTTAAGAATCACATTGCCCCCTCCTGCCTTGCCTCACTGCTCTCCTACTACATCCCAACCTGCACACTTCCATCTCTAATACCAACCTACTCACAGTACCTCGATCTTGTCTATCTTGCCACTTCCTCTGGTCTGAAATGTCCTCCTTTTTTCTATCCAACAGACAATTAATTACTCCCCCCACCTTCAAAGCCTTATTGAAGGCACATCTCCTCCAAGAGGCCTTACCTGGCTCAGCCCACATTTCATCTTCTCCCACTCCATTCTATGTCACCCTCATTTGCTCCCTTTATTCACCTCCTTACCTCAGTCCCACAACACTAATGTACACATCTATAATTTATTTATTATATTAATGTCTGTCTCCCACTCTAGACTGTAAGCTCATTGTGAGCAGCGATTGTTTCTACCAACTCTGTTATTATGTTACATTGTTTTTCCCAAGAGCTTAGTACAACACTGCACACAGTAAGCACTCAATAAATTTGGTTGATTGACTGATTAAAACCATTAAAAAAAGCCACTGTGATGATTTAGCCCCTGACACCACTGGAGCACTTCTCCAGAGAACTCTACAGTGCCCAGGACAGTTTACTTGAATCCTCACTACCCAACTGGAGTTTTCTTTTAACTAGAAACAGCATGGCATAGTGGATAGAGCATGGGCCTGGGAGTCAGAAGGTCATGGGTTCTAATTCCAGCTCTACCACTTTTCTGCTCTGTGACCTTGGGCTAGTCACTTCACTTCTCTGGGCCTCAGTTACCTCATCTTTAAAATGGAGATTAAGACTGTGAGTCCCACGTGGGGCAACCTATCTTGCATCTACCCCAGTTCTTAGAACAGTGCTTGGCACATAGTAAGTGCTTAACAAATACCATAGTTATTATTAGTATCCATTCAGCCAGAAAAGTGGTCTAGGGTTGGCAGGAGGTGGTATTGTGGGATGAAAACTAGCTGGGGAATTTGACATCACTTTTAATGGGAATGAAGGAGTGAATCCAAGTAAATTATCTGTATTAAGGGCAGGCCCTCACCCCCACTCAGACATTCTTAAGCGCTGTGTGTTTCACTCCTTTTTCTGTCCCTCAGATGTGGTTATCTTGCAGATGTGCCGAAGGCACCTGCATACCAAAGGGGATCCTGCTCCACAGCCTAATCCCCTGAAGAATATCTGTGATGGAATTGACTCCACAGAGGTGTACTTCACTCTAGAGACCATATTGCTCCTGTGCTGCCTCTTAGCCATGTGGTCTTGGCCTTAGGGAATTATTTATTAAAACTGCAGAGTTTAAGGAAAATGGCTTGTTGAGCTGAGCCTGCTTTTCCATTCTTCTCATAAGAGGTGAAGGAGATGGCACTCTTAGGAGGAGATAATGAGTCCAGTGGGGTTTTTGAGCCAGTGGCATGTCTCTTAAAGTTGAAGTATGGCTTCAGATTGACTTGTGGAGGACACTGGTTTCAGTTCTCCTTTAGCCAGCTGAAGGCTCCCAACTGGGTTTCACCAGCACATTCCCATTGCAAGAGGCCTATTTCACCCATCATCCACCAATCAGTCGATCAATCAGTGGTTTTATTGGTCACTTGTGGTTCATTAAGTGCATGGCAGAATAGGTTAGATCTGAATAGAATAGAATAGGTAGGCATGACACCTGATTGCAAGGAGTTTACAATCTAGTGAAGACAGACATTAAAATCAATCAATCAATGGTATTTCTTGAGTGCTTACTGTATGCAGAGCACTGTACCAAGCACTTGAGAAAGTACAATATAACAGTGTAGAAGAAGAGTGTAACAGAGAAGCAGTTTGGTCTAGTGGATGGACCACAGGTCTGTGAATCAGAGGAATCTGGGTTCTAATCCTAGTTCTTCCAGTTGTCTGTTATGTGACCTTGGGCAAGTCACGTAACTTCTCTGTGTCTCAGTTACCTTGTTTGTAAAATGGAGATTAAGACTGTGAGCTCTATGTAGGACAGGGACAGTGTCCAAACTCATTAGCTTGTATCTACTCTACCATTTAGTATAGTCCCTGGCACATAGTAACTGCTTAACAAATACAATTTTTTTTAAAGTAAATAGGCACATTTCCTCCCCACAAGGAATTTACAGAGGTGAGGAGCAATCAATCAATGAATCAATCAATTATATTTATTGAGGACTTACTGTGTGAAGAGCACTGAACTTAAGTGCTTGGGAGAGTACAATAGAGCAAACAGATATGATCCCTACCCTCAAGGAGCTTACAGTGTAAAGGGGAAGACAGACATTAAATAAATTACAGATATGGACATATGTGCTGTGAGGTTAAGGGTGGGGTGAATAAAAGGGGCTAATGCAAATGCAAGGGCAATGCAGAAAAGAGAGTAGGAGAAATGAGGGATTAGTTGGGGAATGCCTCTTAGAGGAGATATGTGTTTAATAAGGCTTTAAAAGTGGGGAGTGTAATAGTCTGTTCGATGTGAAGAAGGAGCGAGTTCCAGGCCAAACAAGACATTGTCAAGGTGTTGGTGGCTAGATAGATGAGGTTGAGATGTAATGAGAGGTTGGTTTTAGGGTGAAGTGAGAATGTTGGTTGTAGTAATAAATCAGTAAGGTAAGATAGGAGGGGGCAAGGTGACTGGGTGCTATAAAGTCAATGGTGAGGAGTTTTTATTTGAGACCCAGGTAGGTGGGCAATCACTGGAGGTTTTTAAGGCATGGGGAGATGTGGACTGTATTATTTTTTTTTTAGAAAAACGATCTTGGCAGTAGATTCAAGTATCAACTGGAGTGGAGATAGGATATAGGGAGGTCAGCAAGGAGACCGATGTAGTAATCAAGGCAGGATGGGATAAGTGCTTGGATTAACATGGTAGCAGCTTGTATAGAGAGATGTTAATGAAGTTGCAAGGTTTGAAACAATAGGATTTAATGATCACTTGGATATGTAGGTTGAATGAGATAGGAGTCAAGATAATGCCATAGGGAAATGATGGGTTGGTCAGGGAAGGCCTCCTGGAGGAAATCCTGGAGGAATGTGATTTTAGGAGGACTTTGAAAATAGGGAGAGTGGTGGCCTGTTGGATAAGAAGGGAGAGGGATTTCCAGGTGAGAGGGAGGATGTGGGCAAGGAGTCAGCAGCAAGATAGTCAAGATCAAGATAAAGTGAGTAAGTTGGCATTAAAGATGCAAAGTGTGTAGTCTGGGTTGTAATTAGAGATTAGTGAGGTCAGGTAGGATGGGGAGAGCTCACTGAGCACCTTAAGCCACGGGTAAAAAATGTATTTTTGCTGTGGAGATGGATAAGCAACAACTGCAGATTTATGAGAGGAAAGAAATTAACTGAATTTTTTTTAGAAAAAGAATTCAGGCACTAGAGTGTAGTATGAACAGGAGTGGGGAGAGGCTGGAAGCAGAGAGATCAGTGAAGAGGGTCAAGGAGGGATATGACAAATGCTTGGACCAGCATGATAGTAGTTTGGATGGAGAGCCAGAGGAGAATTCTAGAGTGCTTCCCTCCAGGCACCATTTTATTTTGATAATGTTTAATAGTGATATTATTCCCCCTCTAGATTTTAATCTCCTTATGGGCAGGGAACATGTCCACCAATTTACCAACTGATATATTGTACTCTCCCAAGAGCTTAGTACAGTGCTCTACACACAGTAAGTGCTCAATAAATACCACTAATTGATTGACAGTGAGCCGAGGCAGTTCTAAAACAAATTTGGTGTCAGGAGAAAGGAGATATATGGGGAGGATATGAGAAGGGGAGACTTCACAAGCTATCACTTTTGTGACAACTTGTTATATTTGTTGTGGTATTTGTTATGCACTTACTATGTGCGAGGCACCATACTAAGCACTGGGGGAGATACAAGCAAATCAGGTTTGAATACAGTCCCTGTCTCACATGGGGCTCACAATCTTAATCTCCATTTTATAGATGAGGTAACTGAGACACAGATCCTGGGCTTGAGAGTCAGAGGTCATGGGTTTGAATCCCGGCTCTGCCACTTGTCAGCTGTGTGAATCCCGGCTCTGCCACTTGTCAGCTGTGTGACTGTGGGCAAGTCACTTAACTTTTCGGTGCCTCAGTTACCTCAGCTGGAAAATGGGGATTAAGACTGTGACCCTCAGGGGGGCCAACCCAATTACCCTGTATCTACCCCAGTGCTTAGAACAGTGTTCTGCACATAGTAAGCACTTAACAAATACTAACATTATTATTATTATTGTTATTATTATGTAATTCATCCAGGGTCACACAGCAGACAAGTGGCAGAGCTGTGATTAGAATCCAGGTCCTTCTGACTCCTAGGTCCATGCTGTGTCCACAAGGCCAAGCTGCTTCCCTGAACCTTCCCAATCTCTTATGTCACATGAGTTTTAACTCTTTGGGACTGGACATGTGTACCTCTCAGGGACAAAATAGAATCACTCTATTTAAAGATCAATATGTGTCATGTGTGTCAGTTCTTTCCAATGACGTTTTGTGACTATGGATGGATCTCTACCCATTTACCCACTGCCCCTAACCCCCCCTTTATCTGCGATCTTCAAACTGTGTCAAAAGGCACCCAAGAAAGATTTCCTGTTTCATCATTTCTAACCCCTGCCTCATCTACTCTCATTTCCTATAGAAAACTGGCATTGGACAGATGGTGCTGAGTTAACGAGTCTAGACTGTAGGAGGGTATCACTCCATTTGCATCCTTATGATTATATAGAATAATCTCTCAATGAAATAGCATGCAGTGCTGAAGACAGACTCCCAGGCTATATTCCCCCCCACTCAATTTCAAGCAAGTTGAGCCCAGTGCATTTCGGCCACCCCTAAAATACCACCACAGCTGGACTGGAAATCAACAGCTGCTTGCCAGCACCCAGTAACATGGTACGGCAGTTGAGGACCGTAAATGAAGGGGGCAGGACTTAGTAGTCACTGCAGGGGAAAATGAAACTGAGAAGAAGCAATTATTAGAACTGGAAAGGATCCAGGAAAGTGCAGATAGAAAACCCCCATAACTTGGGAAAGTGAAAGAAAAAACAAAAGAATGTAAGTCTCTCCCAGACACAGGATTTCCAATTTATGTCCTTGGTTAAAAGAAGGGAAAGGCAGAATGTGATTCTGCCTGGAGTATTCTGGAGGACTAACTCCAAAAATCTCTCCCCTAGATACCTCAGCTTTTCCTTAATAGGTCTTATCCAAGGACAGACCCAGGTCCAGCCTTGTTTAGCTTATGAGATCTGACAAGATCACAGCTTGAGGGGGTAAGTATATAACACTGCCTGACAGTGTTTGACTTGGGTTTTAATAGCAACGGGCAGAGAAGAAGAGACCCTGGACAGTTATACCTGCAGAATCTGTGCAGTTTTCAACAGAGAAGTTGCCTAGCACATTGCTGCCACTGGAGCAGAGACCCATTAGATGATCTGGAAAATAAGTCTTTTCTTTCAAACAGAAGCCCCTACATTGTGTTCCTTTAATTATACCATGTCATGTCGTGTTTCGGTGTAAAATGACACAGTGTAACACTTTGTGACATGGGATAACTATGATGAATTGCTTCCTGAACAAAGACCTGCTTTGAAAGGATATCTGATCCGGGGAAGCAGGTATTTCAAGCACTCCATGTATATTTTGGATTAGCTGATAATTCCCCATCACATATCACAAATGTTTAATAATAAGATTACCAACATGTTAGCAGAGGAATTTTCCTGACTTTTATCCTAACATATCAATTTTTTTAATTTACTCTAGCAAATTAATCATAACTTCTGTGTTTAAGGTAATAAAAACGCAGCTACTTTCAAAGAGATCAACTTCTTATTTGATTACTTGGAATAATCATATTGGTGATGAAATGAACGTGAGGGAGGTGTTTCATCTATGCAAAAAGAAAGAGGAAAACTGGAAAAAATACCAATAATTTTTTAATCAGACATATTGAGGTACTACAACAATAAATCCCCTTGAAGTTCAGACAAAAGGGAAAAACATGTCTTGGACATTTCTGCCTCTCAGGGTCATTAAATATCCCAGAAATAAGTGTTATTAGTTGTTGTTTTATTTCTTTAATCCCAGTAAATGTCAGATTAAAAGTTGGCTCTGAGATTGGAAAACTATGGCTTGCTCCTTCTGGGATTGATACCACCATATCTGGACTCTAGGTTTATTGTGGACAGGGAACAGCTACCAACTCTGTTGCATTGCACTCCCCAGTGCTTAGTTAAGTGCTCTGCATACAGTAAGCACTCAATAAATACCAATAATGATGATAATCATCATCATCATTATGAATAGATCAGGATAGAGGCAAATGAAGTCAATGGTATGCACATCAGAATGACTCTAGAATGTATAACAATGAACAACAATGAAGGTTTCCTTGCACAAGGTTTTGGGTGCAAAAGGAGAGCCTCACTCATGACAACTGGCAACCAAAAAGTAGGCCTCAGGGCTACAGGACTTCTTAGCCCCCTTTCCACAACCTAGCCACAAATCCTTTTTTCTGTTGTGTACTGGAAGGAATGCACTGCCCTGCAATCAGAAGCGTTTCTCCTCCCTGACAGTCACCACCATGGAAACACACCCTGGCTATACCCACACATCACTACGCAAGAGTGTACTCTCTCCTGGAGGGGAAGGGAGGAAAAGGAGAAGGGAAAAAGGAGAAAGCCAGAGGATGTGGTGAATGATCAATCAATCAATCATTTTATTGAGTGCTTACTATGTGCAGAGCACTGTACTAAGGGCTAAGTGTACTAAGTGCTTGGGAGAGTACAATAGAACAGAATTAGTAGACACTGTCCCCTGCCCCAAATGAGTTTACCACGGGGAGACAGACAGAACACTCACCTATTAATACACCCCGGGCTTTTTTCTATCTCTTGATTTATTTGATGAACAAACAATGGCTTTCAACATATCAAAGGGATGTCATACCAAAGTAAACATGACAATAGTAATTTGGGGCAAAAACAATGCAATTTTCTGCAAAAGAGAAAATTGCAGGAAAGGGATTCTGTTATTCTAGGAAAGGGATGATAGCTGGACTTCATAAAAAGCAACCAAATCAACTTCTGGAGAATTACAAAATAAGCAAGTCCTATATATATATATATAAGAAAAAATGGCACCAACAGTACCTCTTTCCACCTTTTTAGAGATAAAATTTATCTAAAACCTTTTTCTATAAACAACTGAATTTGTGACAATTCCTGCCTAAAAAATGTCATTTGCCTTATCGGCAGGCAATAGAAAAGAGCCCTGTGAAATATGGATAAAGGGTGGAGGAATATCACCTCTGTAGAATAAAATGCCACATTATTTCACAAAAGCCATTCATATCAACTACAACTCCCAAACACTTTGAAGAGTGAAATAAGACAGTGAAGAGGACAAATTGCAGAGTGTTGCAAAGCCATTTTGTGGTAAATATGTACAGGCATTCTGTCCCAGTGCAGCCCTGGTAACAGAGAGAAAAATTCAAAGGCCCAAACAAGTACCAAACATCTGTTTCCCCTCAGAAAGTCATTAATGTTAATAATGATATTATTAATAAATTACTAAGCTCTAGCAAGATTTTTAACATTCCAAACCTTAAAAGGATTGCATATTGCTCACTCTGACTTAAACATTTATAATTACAAGATCGAGAGAAACTGTTGGGATGAGGAGGGTCAGGGTGAGACGTACTGTAGCTGGGAAAAAAAAAAATCAATATATGCTTCAGAGATAGGGTACTTGACCAGAAAGGATATTGCAAGATACAGAAGAGCAGATATGAAATACTATTCCTGTGAAGTTCATTTCTTGATCTTATTGCATCAGTTCCGCAGCCAAGAGCTGGTCTGGAAATACACACCTTTTTTTGTTGCTTCCCTGAGATTAGGGTGAATTTGTATGGGAAGTTTGGCAACAAACTTGCTTTTGTTCTTGCAGCAGTGTGCATCTCTAAGCAATGGTTTGAGAAGGGCATCTCTGCGTTCTATTTACTAAATGATATTTAAAGGTGTTCATATTTGAACCCTCTTTTTTTAAGCTGATTGTTCTGCCCCAAGAGAGAAGAGCAGACTCCTCAGAATCTGCAGAGAGAAGCATTCATTCAATAGTATTTATTGAGCGCTTACTATGTGCAGAGCACTGTACTAAGCGCTTGGGATGAACAAGTCGGCAACAGATAGAGACAGTCCCTGCCGTTTGACGGGCTTACAGTCTAATCGGGGGAGACGGACAGACAAGAACAATGGCAATAAACAGCGTCAAGGGGAAGAACATCTCGTAAAAACAATGGCAACTAAATAGAATCAAGGCGATGTACAATTCATTAACAAAATAAATAAGGTAACGAAAATATATACAGTTGAGCGGACGAGTACAGTGCTGTGGGGATGGGAAGGGAGAGGTGGAGGAGGAGAGGGAAAAGGGGAAAATGAGGCTTTAGCTGCGGAGAGATAAAGGGGGGATGGCAGAGGGAGTAGAGGGGGAAGAGGAGCTCAGTCTGGGAACGCCTCTTGGAGGAGGTGATTTTTAAGTAGGGTTTTGAAGAGGGAAAGAGAATCAGTTTGGCGGAGGTGAGGAGGGAGGGCGTTCCAGGACCGCGGGAGGACGTGACCCAGGGGTCGACGGCGGGATAGGCGAGACCGAGGGACGGCGAGGAGGTGGGCGGCAGAGGAGCGGAGCGTGCGGGGTGGGCGGTAGAAAGAGAGAAGGGAGGAGAGGTAGGAAGGGGCAAGGTGATGGAGAGCCTTGAAGCCTAGAGTGAGGAGTTTTTGTTTGGAGTGGAGGTCGATAGGCAACCACTGGAGTTGTTTAAGAAGGGGAGTGACATGCCCAGATCGTTTCTGCAGGAAGATGAGCCGGGCAGCGGAGTGAAGAATAGACCGGAGCGGGGTGAGAGAGGAGGAAGGGAGGTCAGAGAGAAGGCTGACACAGTAGTCTAGCCGGGATATAACGAGAGCCCGTAATAGTAAGGTAGCCGTTTGGGTGGAGAGGAAAGGGCGGATCTTGGCGATATTGTAGAGGTGAAACCGGCAGGTCTTGGTAATGGATAGGATGTGTGGGGTGAACGAGAGGGACGAGTCAAGGATGACACCGAGATTGCGGGCCTGCGGGACGGGAAGGATGGTCGTGCCATCCACGGTGATAGAGAAGTCTGGGAGCGGACCGGGTTTGGGAGGGAAGATGAGGAGCTCAGTCTTGCTCATGTTGAGTTTTAGGTGGCGGGCCAACATCCAGGTGGAGACGTCCCGGAGGCAGGAGGAGATGCGAGCCTGAAGGGAGGGGGAGAGGACAGGGGCGGAGATGTAGATCTGCGTGTCATCTGCGTAGAGATGGTAGTCAAAGCCGTGAGAGTAAATGAGTTCATCGAGGGAGTGTGTAAATGGAGAACAGAAGAGGGCCAAGAACTGACCCTTGAGGAACTCCAACAGTTAAAGGATGGGAGGGGGAGGAGGCTCCAGAGAAGGAGACCGAGAATGATCGGCCAGAGAGGTAAGAGGAGAACCAGGAGAGGACAGAGTCTGTGAAGCCAAGGTGAGATAAGGTATGGAGGAGGAGGGGATGGTCGACAGTGTCAAAGACAGCAGAGAGGTCAAGGAGGATCAGAATGCAGTTGGAGCCATTGGATTTGGCAAGAAGGAGGTCATGGGTGACCTTAGAGAGAGCAGTCTCGGTAGAGTGGAGGGGACGGAAGCCAGATTGGAGGGGGTCTAGGAGAGAATGGGAGTTAAGGAATTCTAGGCATCGATTGTAGACGACTCGTTCTAGGATTTTGGAAAGGAAGGGTAGTAGGGAGATAGGACGATAACTGGAGGGGGAAGTGGGGTCAAGAGCGGGTTTTTTTAGGATGGGGGAGACGTGGGCATGTTTGAAGGCAGAGGGGAAGGAGCCCTTGGAGATTGAGTGGTTGATTGAGAAGCCTTAAGGTTCCCCTCCTCACTTCATACCTTCACATTTCACACAGATCACTCCCCACTTGCTGTCTTGTTTTGTCCAAGCCACTCAAGACCAAAGGTGGACTCTAGCCATGTTATTCTAGGATGTGCTACCAGTTGTTCTCATCCCCGCCCTTCCAGAACCTTTCTTTTGCCAGTTCGGACTTGAAGGAGATAAACTGTGAGACAGACCACAAGTTAAAGGGGAAGATTGGGACTGTTGACCTCCCCATCTACATTCCTGATAGCAGAATCTGGACCCTCCCAGTCTGCCAGGCTGGGAGACAGACAGAACACTCATCTAAGTATTATACACCCCGGGCTGTTTTCTACCTCTTGATCTATTTGACGAACAAACAATGGCTTTCAACATATCAGAGGGCTGTTATACCAAGGTAAACACGACAATAGTAAAAGTTAAAGGAGATAATTGGGGATGTTGCCCCTCCGCCCCCCCCCCCCAACACACATATCTGATTGCAGAATCTGGACCCTCCCAGGCTCCAAATAAATCCAAGAATTAGCAAGCATGCCCGTGAGCTCTTCAGACTCATTTTCGTGGCAGCACATATTCTCACCTAAGATCATTCCTTGATCTCATCATTTCTAGTCACTGTACAATCTCTATCCTCACCAACTCGGAAATCCCTCTATTTGAACACAACCTCCTCACCGGCTTTGTCTCTCCTGCACCTCCTCCCACAAATCTGTCCTGCCCCCCATAGAGAGACCACCAATCTTTCGACTCCATCCAATTTTCTGAAGTCATCATGTTCCATTTAGCCTCCAAACCCGAACTATAGTCCTGTGATGACCAAATTGATGCCCTCAACACTACCTTCTCTACAGACTTCAATCTGCTCACTCCCCTAACCCTCATCAATTTCATATCACTAACCCACTAAACTGGATCACCTCAACAGTCCACTTCCTTGGCTTCACGGACTCTGTCCTCTCCTGGTTCTCCTCTTACCTCTCTGGCCGATCATTCTCGGTCTCCTACGCTGGAGCCTCCTCCCCCTCCCATCCTTTAACTGTTGGAGTTCCTCAAGGGTCAGTTCTTGGCCCTCTTCTGTTCTCCATTTACACTCACTCCCTCGGTGAACTCATCCGCTCTCACGGCTTTGACTACCATCTCTACGCAGATGACACGCAGATCTACATCTCCGCCCCTGTCCTCTCCCCCTCCCTTCAGGCTCGCATCTCCTCCTGCCTCCGGGACGTCTCCACATGGATGTCGGCCCGCCACCTAAAACTCAACATGAGCAAGACTGAGCTCCTCATCTTCCCTCCCAAGCCCGGTCCGCTCCCAGACTTCTCCGTCACCGTGGATGGCACGACCATCCTTCCCGTCCCGCAGGCCCGCAATCTCGGTGTCATCCTTGACTCGTCCCTCTCGTTCACCCCACACATCCTATCCGTTACCAAGACCTGCCGGTTTCACCTCTACAATATCGCCAAGATCCGCCCTTTCCTCTCCACCCAAACGGCTACCTTACTATTACGGGCTCTCGTTATATCCCGGCTAGACTACTGTGTCAGCCTTCTCTCTGACCTCCCTTCCTCCTCTCTCGCCCCGCTCCGGTCTATTCTTCACTCCGCTGCCCGGCTCATCTTCCTGCAGAAACGATCTGGGCATGTCACTCCCCTTCTTAAACAACTCCAGTGGTTGCCTATCGACCTCCGCTCCAAACAAAAACTCCTCACTCTAGGCTTCAAGGCTCTCCATCACCTTGCCCCTTCCTACCTCTCCTCCCTTCTCTCTTTCTACCGCCCACCCCGCACGCTCCGCTCCTCTGCCGCCCACCTCCTCGCCGTCCCTCGGTCTCGCCTATCCCGCCGTCGACCCCTGGGTCACGTCCTCCCGCGGTCCTGGAACGCCCTCCCTCCTCACCTCCGCCAAACTGATTCTCTTTCCCTCTTCAAAACCTTACTTAAAAATCACCTCCTCCAAGAGGCGTTCCCAGACTGAGCTCCTCTTCCCCCTCTACTCCCTCTGCCATCCCCCCTTTATCTCTCCGCAGCTAAAGCCTCATTTTCCCCTTTTCCCTCTCCTCCTCCACCTCTCCCTTCCCATCCCCACAGCACTGTACTCGTCCGCTCAACTGTATATATTTTCGTTACCCTATTTATTTTGTTAATGAATTGTACATCGCCTTGATTCTATTTAGTTGCCATTGTTTTTACGAGATGTTCTTCCCCTTGACGCTGTTTATTGCCATTGTTCTTGTCTGTCCGTCTCCCCCGATTAGACTGTAAGCCCGTCAAACGGCAGGGACTGTCTTTATCTGTTGCCGACTTGTTCATCCCAAGCGCTTAGTACAGTGCTCTGCACATAGTAAGGGCTCAATAAATACTATTGAATGAATGAATGAACTTCCTTCACTCCTATGCATAAGCCACAGAGTGCTCTAGTGGAAATCTAGATATCAAGCCAACCTCATCCACCTAAAGTTCATCTTTGCTTGATTTAACTCTACCCTCTCCTCTGCCCAGCAAAACTGCTTCTCCATCCTTATTGACAACACCTGCCCATTGCCCTTGCCAGCTATTCCAAACGTTTCACTCTCTCCTCAAATCTCCATCCCCTGTCCTCCCCAGTCCCTTGCCCATCATGATGATAATAATGATAATGGTGATGATGATTCCTTCTTGACTGTAAACTCACTGTGGCCAGGGAACCTGTTAACCAACTCTCTAACACTGTATTCTCCCAAGCGCCTAGTAATAATGTTGGTATTTGTTAAGCGCTTACTATGTGCAGAGGACTGTTCTAAGCGCTGGGGTAGATACAGAGTAATCAAGTTGCCCCACATGAGGCTCGCAGTCTTAATCTCCATTTTACAGATTAGGTAAATGAGGCACAGAGAAGTTAAGTCACTTGCCCACAGTCACACAACTGACAAGTGGCAGAGTGCAGTGCTCTGCCCACAATAAGTACTCAGTAAATACCAAGGATAGATTGTTGAGTCCTGTGTCAGCCTGCTGAAAATAGGAAAGTGTGGCACCAAAGTGAGAAAATACTGACTGAAATGAAGAGAGCCTGGTTTCACTTTCAGAGCCAAGTGGGAAACTGAAAAAAATCAACAGTCTTTTCCATTATTCCCCCAATAAATGCTTTGTTAAGGACACAAAAGAAGACACAAAATTAACATGTTACCAAAGTATCCAATTGAAATTTTCATTAAACTAAATTTCACCATTCCCATATTTGAGGAGAAAAAATGAAAAAAAAAAAAACTTCCCTAGTTCCTTTGTTCTTGTGGTTTTGTGGCCATGTAGACATATGTGTATGTGTGGTAGGATATGTATGTGGGTGCGTGTGTGTGTGTGTGTTTGTGTGTGAGTTTGTTTTCCTTCAGACAGTTATTATGAATCCCTTAAGCCTTCTCTTCTCCAAACTAAGTAATCCCAGTTCTTTTAAGCTTTCTTCAGCAAGCCTATCTTCCTTCTAGTTAATCATTTTGATCGCTCTCCTCTGGTCCTTCTCCAAATTCTCTTCATCCTTTTATGGTCAGCAAGAAGACAGAGACGCCAGTTAGAGACTCTGCTGTGGAAAATATGCCGGATTCACAGAGACAGCAAGACAAGCTGCCTCACTAGGGATTTGCCTAGGATAAAGAGTGTGTTCTCTTGTCCAGCACGACTTGGGATTCTGGACTTGTGCTGAAGCATCTCCCGAGTCCCCCTGCCAATTTGATGTTGATGGCATTGTAAATACAGAACAGGGAGCAGAGTGCATAATAAAAAAAAAGTAATTATCTGCGTATCTCAGAGAAAATATAAAATAAAAATCTTTTAAGGGACCTTTAATTTTAACATCCCTCTGTGCTTTGCACTGAAGCAGAGATCAGACATTGAACTACAAAACCCAGATTTTTTAGTATAAAAGAACAGAGATTGAGCACTGACTCTTCCAAGCACGGTGGTGTAATGCTATTAATTTCGCTACCCCTGAGAAAATAATTTGGGCATGGCCCCCAACTTCTGCCTCTCATCTCCATGATAGAGCCATACAAAATGTTGACACCAGGCATTTAGAGAGTTGCTATAGCCTCTTCAGCACTTGTTTAAAAGAAGCTTTTTGTTTCTGAAGCTTTGATTGTTTATCCAAATCTGCTTCTCCTTTCTGGATTAACATAAGGGAGCACCATTTATTAATCTCTACATTTTGGCTTAAAATATGCATTCAATAAAGAAAGATTAACTGCTTTGATGCTGGAAACAGACTTGTACTAGACCATTAACAGCCTTGTCATTTTATGCAATTACTTGGTAGGGCACAATTCATACCTTTTGGCTATGTAGTAGGTAAATAACCTAATGAGAATGAATATCAAAGCTGTTGGCAAGAATGAACTGTGTCTACACAAGCAAAGAGGAATGTTTGCAATTGTTTACATAATTCATGCAAAAAGAATCCCAGGTATCATGCAAAAACAGGAACTTACAGAAACCTCGATTATTCTGGTTAGCTATCTTTGGGGGTTGAATTACCTAGAAAATGACATAGCTCCATAGTTTCTGGAAAGGCATTCTTATAAACTGTTCTGTATTATTGATTTGTCACATAATCATGGGTGAGCCCACACACAATTTACCGTTAACAAACCAAAGGATTTACATGCTGGTTTCTTCAACTTCCATCCTCTACAATAGACTGAAAAGTCAGAAGGGAGAGTGAGATAGAAAAAAACTAATGGTGATCAAGCAAATAACTGTGGTCATTTTTAAGATACTTTAAATTGGAACAAGTTTCATACTACCTATCACTAATCCCCAATTATTCTTGTGCTTGATCTTTCCAATCAGGATGAAACAGAACCCACCCCCTCCCCCAGAATCCTCAATAGCTCAATAGTATTTATTGAGCACTTACTTTATTCAGAGGACTTTTTAATTGTTGCCTACCCTCCAGGAATTGACACTCTGGTAGGGGAGACAGCTGCTGAAATAATTTACAAATAAGAGGGAGAAATAGAAGTGACAATATATGAGTTAATTTCTAAGTAGTAGGGTACTATCTGCCAGACATTGAATTACGCTCTGAGATAGATACAAGCTAATCAGGTTGGGCCCAGTCCGTGTTCATTCATTCAATAGTATTTATTAAGCACTTACTATGTGCAGAGCACTGTACTAAGCGCTTGGAATGAACAAGTCGGCAACAGATAGAGACAGTCCCTGCCTTTTGATGGGCTTACAGTCTAATCGGGGGAGACGGACAGACAAGAACAATGGCAATAAATAGAGTCAAGGGGAAGAACATCTTGTAAAAAAAATGGCAACTAAATAGAATCAAGGCGATGTACATTTCATTAACAAAATAAATAGGGTAATGAAAATATATACAGTTGAGCGGACGAGTACAGTGCTGAGGGGATTGGAAGGGAGAGGGGGAGGAGCAGAGGGAAATGGGGGGAAAAGAGGGTTAAGCTGCGGAGAGGTGAAGGGGGGGTGGTAGAGGGAGTAGAGGGAGAAGGGGAGCTCAGTCTGGGAAGGCCTCTTGGAGGAGGTGAGTTTTAAGTAGGGTTTTGAAGAGGGGAAGAGAATTAGTTTGGAGGAGGTGAGGAGGGAGGGCGTTCCAGGACCGCGCGGGAGGACGTGGCCCAGGGGTCGATGGTGGGATAGGCAAGGCCGAGGGACGGTGAGGAGGTGGGCGGCAGAGGAGCGGAGCGTGTGGGGTGGGCAGTAGAAAGAGAGAAGGGAGGAGAGGTAGGAAGGGGCAAGGTGATGGAGAGCCTTGAAGCCTAGAGTGAGGAGTTTTTGTTTGGAGCGGAGGTTGATAGGCAACCACTGGAGGTGTTTAAGAAGGGGAGTGACATGCCCAGATCGTTTCTGCAGGAAGATGAGCCGGGCAGCGGAGGTAAGAATAGACTGGAGCGGGGCGAGAGAGGAGGAAGGGAGATCAGAGAGAAGGCTGATGCAGTAGTCTAGCCGGGATATAACGAGAGCCCGTAGCAGTAAGGTAGCCGTTTGGGTGGAGAGGAAAGGGCGGATCTTGGCGATATTGTAAAGATGAAACTGGCAGGTCTTGGTAACGGATAGGATGTGTGGGGTGAACGAGAGAGACAAGTCAAGGATGATACCAAGATTGCAGGCCTGAGAGACGGGAAGGATGGTCGTGCCATCCACGGTGATAGGGAAGTCTGGGAGAGGACCGGGTTTGGGAGGGAAAATGAGGAGCTCAGTCTTGCTCATGTTGAGTCTTAGGTGGCGGGCCGACATCCAGGTGGAGACATCCTGGAGGCAAGAGGAGATGCGAGCCTGAAGGGAGGGGGAGAGGACGGGGCAGAGATGTAGATCTGCGTGTCATCTGCGTAGAGATGGTAGTCAAAGCCGTGAGAGCAAATGAGTTCACTGAGGGAGTGAGGGTAAATGGAGAACAGAAGAGGGCCAAGAACTGACCCTTGAGGAACTCCAACAGTTAAAGGATGGGACACACAGGACTCACAATCTTAGGACCCTTTTTACAGATGAGGTAACTGAGGCACAGAGAAGGCAAGGGCCTTGCCTAAGGCCACCCAGCATACAAGTGGCAAGGCCAGGATTAGAACCTAGGTTCTTCTGACTCCCAAGCCAATTGATCTATCCACTAGACCATTCCCATTATTATCTTATCTCTCTGATTTCTTACTTTAAAAGAAAAGCAGCTTGGCTTATTGTATGGACCATAGGCCTGAGAGTGAGAAAGAACTGGTTTCTAATCCAGGCTCTGCCACTTGTCTGCAGTGTGACCTTGGGCAGTTCACTGAAATTCTCTGTGCCTTAATTACTTCATCTGTAAAGTGAGGAATAAGACTGAGCCCCATGTGGGTTATGGCCTTCCCAGACTGAGCTACCCCTTTTCCCTCTGCTCCTCCTGCTCCCTCTCTACACCCCCTCCATTCTCTGCTCCCTCCCCCTTTCCTCCTTCACCTCCCCTCAGCTAAGCCCCCTTTCCCTCTCTGCTCCTCCCCCTCTCCCTTCCCCTCCCCTCAACTCTGTGCCCATTTGTATATATTTTTATTACCCTATTTATTTTGTTAATAAGGTGTTAATCCCCTTGATTCTATTTATCGTGACTATATTGTCTTGTTTTTCTCCATCTGTCTCCCCCGATTAGACTGTGAGCCCGTCATTGGGCAGTGATTTTCTCTATCCGTTGCTGAATTGTCCATTCCAAGTGCTTAGTACTGTGCTCTGCACATAGTACGCACTCAAGAAATACTACTGAATGAATGAATGAATATGGACTATGTCCAACTTAGTTTGCATTTATCCCAGTTCTTAATACAGTACTTGAGACATAGTAAATGCTAAACAAGTACCATTAAAAAAGCCCAGCAGGCTCACTTTGCTTCTCTAATACCAACCTACTCACACAGCAGGCAAGTGGTGGAGCCGGGATTAAAATCTAGGTTCTCTGGCTGCCAGACAAGTCTTTTATCCACTAAACCATGCTGATAAAGGGTACTCTCCTAAGTGCGCAGTACACTGTTCTGCAAACAGTAAGCACTCAAGAAATTTGATTGATTGATATTTCTGGAAATAATTCACTTTGTGGAAAGCCCCATTTTGCAAGAACACTTTTGCATTTTAGTAGGGCATGAACCACCAAAATAGGATACAAGGTGGTTGCTTCAGAACAAAGCAAACACTCCCATATTTGTGGTTTTCCTTCCCAAAGACATCTTTTCACCAGTTCTAAGAATGAAGAAAGCCATATTCAATGGAGTCTCAACTTGTCAAATCTTTCTGAAAGACTGTGGACTCAATCAATCCCCTGCCTTGATACCTCTTCCTTTTGGAAGGCCAATTAAATAGCATGAGGCGTGCCATAGGAGAACGTTTTTTATGAGATCATTAATTCTGAGTTCTTGCTAGGGAATTAAACTACTATGGAATGCTCCTCATAGATGGACCTTTTCCTTTTATCAGGTATTTAATCTTGATAATCTTGAATAAACTTTGGGCAATTCTTTAGCTGCCTTATCTATAGAGGATTTTAGCCTCTGTGTAAAAGGTTTTTTTTCTTATTTTGTGTGCTAAAACTCAAGTGTGTTATTTTATATCTAGGTTGTACACACGTTGTCCCAAGACTGTAAACTCATAGTGGACAGGGAACGTGTCTATCAACCCTATTGTATTCTCCCAAGTGATTAATACAGTGCTCAGCACATGACAGCATGGCTTAGTGGAAAGAGTATGGGCTTGGGAGTCAAAGGACATGGGTTCCAATCCTGAGTCCTCCACTTGCGTGCTGTATGGCCTTAGGCAATTCACTTAACTTCTCTGTGCCTCAGTTACCTCATCTGTAAAATGGAGATTAAAGTGTGAGCCCCAAGTGGGACAACCTGATTACCCTGTATTTACCCCAGTGCTTACTTAGAACAGTGCTTGGCACATAGTAAGCACTTAACAAATGCCATAATAATAATTATTATTATTATTTATTCATTGATTAATTAATCAGTGGCTAGTTCTTACTCAACTATTTGTCTCAATAATATTCTGAAATTATACCTTTTTCTATATAGGGTATTCCCTTTTATTCTGAATGGTTTTATTCCAAATGGTTTATTGTAATTAACAATAATAATAATGATATTTGTTAAGCATTTACAATGTGTCAAGCAGTGTCCTAAGTGCAGGGGCAGATACAATATAATCAAGTCTGACACAGTCCCTGTCCTATATACGGCTCACAGTCTAAGTAGGAGGTAGAACAGGTATTGAATCCCCATTTTACCAATGAGGAAACTAAGGCAAAGAGGAGTTAAGTGACTTGTCCAAGATAATCCAACAGGTGACTGGCAGAGCCAGGATTAGAGGCCCATTCCTCTATCCTATAGAGGATGGGTATATCCTCCAAATCCCACTCAACATCACTAGCTGAGCCTAAAGGTACAGGGAGCTAGAAGAATTTTAATCTATCAATCATTCAATTGTATTTACTGAGAGTTTACTATGTACATAGCACTGGACTAAGGGCTTGGGAGAGTACAATACAACAGAATTAGCAGACAAATTCCCTGGAACATTCTCTGCCCACAACAAAGTAACACAACACAACACAACAGTCTCTCCAGCCTCAAAAAACATCACCCCTTCTCCTTCTAAGAAAGATGGGCTTCTTGAGCTAGAAGTTATTTGTTAGCTTTGTCCTTCAAATTATTCTATTAAATGTTTGGCTCCACAACAAGAAGTCAACAATTCCTTTACTCATAGGTTGCCATGCCATTCAGGTAACTCTATTAGATTCTGAGATTCAACACAAGAAGGCAACAGATTCCTTTATGGAATCTAAGTGTGAGCCTTGATGTCTAGGAAGAAGAGAAATGGAGAGAAGTGTCCAAGAAAAAATATTAGAAAAATATTAGAAAAGTCCAGAGCTGCAAAGGAGTAATTGCACTACTTACAATCCAGAGCTAATACATGAGAATATTTAAATCGGACTTAATACATGAGAATATTTAAATCGGCAATAGAATCGGATTCTATTACCAGTTCTGCCTTCACCTTAAAGGGGGAGGGAGTGTCAACTCTTTCAGTTTTCATTTTCTCATCTGTAAAATATATGAAACAATTCCATAATACCTACCACACAGAGATATTTTAGGGATAAAATGAGATAAGGAATATAAATGCACTTTGGAAAAATAAAAGCACCCTACAAATTCCAGGCATTATTATTTTTCATTCTATTCATTGTTCTTTATCACTGTGAAATAAAGCCTGATTTACAAGCAAGGGTTAAGTAGTCAGGGACTTATGATTAGGGATAGATTTGGGTAGCCAGTAAATAAGCACTTTCTGATTGTAAATCTGACAATGCTTTGGCTCTGAAGACCTGAGTTGCTCCAGGTGAAGGAGGTCCCAGAAATTGCCTGAGATAAGATAACAAAAACTCTAATCAGAAAGGGAAGGAAGTGCTTCCATCTGTGCTCTTAGATGCCTTATTGATCTGATAAGATCGGGTGTTGCCTAAGGGGTAGGGAGACAAGCAAGTGTTTAAAATCATTGGCAGGGAGGCAGGGGCGTGGTTTATTTTTTCATTCATTGAGGGAGAGTAAAATTCTATCTATGACTCTTGGCAGGTCTAAAGAGGAAGAAGGTGGCTTGACTTTTTGGGCTTCTGTATCAAGTGTGGAATTCTAATGGCTTCTTGTGAAAATAGATTGCAGTCCGGGTGGCTGGCGGAATTCCGGCACAAGTGAAGTTCATTCTCCCTGTCTTGGACTCAGGTAAGGACTGGTGTCATGTAATGGCTTTTGTGATCCTTGGCATGCACACTCAAACTAGTGAGACAAAGCACTCATCCTCTTGCTGTGAAGTTCCTGGGCCAAAGGACTTCATTTTACCTGAGAAAATTTCAAAGTAATTTTCTTTATTACTAACCAATTATTGCACTAGCACCTATTATATCACACATTTACTTTTGTACTCATGCATCATTCTGGGTGGTTTTAGTTGCTTCTGTTCTCAGCTGTCTTTCATCCTGAAACTTTGCTTTCCTTAATCTACTCTTTCTTGTAAGTTAACAAGAAGCTACCACTCTCTATCTTTAGAAAATTCTCCCTTCTCTTGAAAACTTCATGAGAATGGGGATCTTCCCATTATACTCTTAATATAGTTCTCTATGCAAGGCAAGTGCTTAATAAGTATGAATGATTGACTGAAGAAGTCTAATGAGCTCTTTAGCTGTGAAAGTGGTCTTTCTAATCATTAATGTTCAATTTCTTATTTCAGTGTTGGTGGACCAAAACTGAGTTGGGTTAGGTCTTCTTTCCACTTTAGGATGAGAAATACATTCATAATAGTTGTGGTATTTAGCACTTAATATGTTCTTAACAAATATACTTGTTATTGTACTCTCCCAAGCATTTAGTAGAATACTCTGCACACTCAAAGTGCTCAATAAATACAAATGAATCAATGTGCCAGGCAATGTACTAAACAGTGGGATAGATTCAATGTAATTGGGTTGGACACAGTTCCTGTCCTACACAGGGCTCACTGTGTTAATCCTTATTTCCCAAATGAGGGAACTGAGGCCCAGGGAAGTGACTTGCCCAGGGAAACACAGCAGGCATGTGGTGGAGTTGAGATTCCTAACTGGAGCTAGCTGCTTATATAGCTCGGGTGAAACCAGACATCACTGCTGTCTCATCAGCTACCAAATGGTTGATACCTAGCTGCCTATTTACAGAGTGTTTTCACAGAGAATATGAGACTGTGAATCTGATTCTGTGAATTGAGACTTCCTACAAAGATAAGAAAACCTTCTTTGAACAAATAACTCTCTTCTTGTTTTTGTGTTTTGAGGGTTTTTTTCCTCCACTCCTTAACTATCAGAAGAGGCAGTCTATTCTTGAACACTTTTAAGTGGTCAATACTTTTAAAAATGAAGATGTCTCACTCAACAATAGTCCACAAACTGAATCCAGGTCACAGAAAGTGTCATTTTTATTTTATTTTTCTCTCCCAGTCTCACTTGGAACAAGGACTTGTGGAGAAAGAGAACTTCCCTGTTCTTGGTTTTTCTAATTTAATGGCGTGGTGGAGACTATGGGTCTTTTGCTTCTTATGTGTTGACATTTTCTACTCCAAACCCTTTTGTTAGAGGCAGGCAATGGAGAACAGTCATTCCACCCAAAATGACATCACCTGTAGCACGTGAGCTGGCCAGGTGGGGAGTGAGTATTTACCATTTGGGAGCAGTGTGGCTTAAGGGAAAGGGTATGAGTCTGGAAGTTTGAGTTCTGAATCCCTGCCCTGTGCAGCCTTTTTTGTGGCCTTGGGCAAGTTAAATTCTGTGCCTCAGCTTCTTAATCAGTAAAATGGGAAAACAGTATCTGTCCTCCCCCCTAAATAAACTGTGAGCCCCATGTGGGACAGTGACTGCATTCAAACTGATTACCACAGTGTTTTTTTTTTACCATACTTTTCGCAGAGTAAGAACTTAATACTAGTAGTCATAATATTAAGCACTTACTGTGTGCAGAACCCTTAAGCACTAGGAGAAAATACATGGGAATGGAAAAATGGGAATTAAAGATGGCTGTATGAATTGCTCACAGAAATGGATGGTAGATATTTGCTATCTTTATTGGGATATGTGTGTGTGTAGGGGGAGGGGAGGTCTTTGCTCTCCTTAATAAATATCTGAGGCTTCAAACTGGAGAAATGCTGGAAACAGACCCTCCAAATCTGTCCTGAGATGACTAGTACCCTGCTCTGAAACTTCTGCCTCTTTCCTTCTCTGGTCTGTCTAGTTTGATGGAATAGGTGCTCTTGTGGTGGTTTCCTTTTTTTCTCTGCACAAGAAGAAAAAGAAGCTGCTTTCCCCTTTAACCACTCTGAGTATTATGCTTGAAGATGGCTTCTCAAATGAGTGAGGGCTCAGCAGTTTCTGCTGTTCCGTCTTATGTTATGTGACTCCAGAATGCACCCAATCTTTACCAAGTGTTTTGTAATGCGTAATAACGATCATAGGGGTCTGAATAAGAGTGTGGATACTTCATCACTTTAGCACTCTCTTGTAATAATGGTATTTAAGTGCTTACTATGAGGCAGTCAATATTCTAAGCATTGGAGTAGATACAATGTAATTAGGTTGGACACAGTTCCTGTCCTACATGGGGTTCACATTTTCAGTCCCCGACTTATAGATGTGATAACTGAGGCACAGATAAGTGATTTGCCCAAAGTCACACAAGACATTTGGAGGGGCCAGGATTGGAGCCCATATTCTCTAATTTCCAGGCCTGTGCTCTTTCCACTAGGCCATGCATCCTTTTCCTCTGTCCTTCTATCTGTATTTTAATTTACTGTCTGTCTTCTCTGCTACATAGTAAGTTATTTTAGGACAGGAATCATGTCTACTCAGTCTGCTGTACTCTCAAGTGTCTCAAATATTTACTGACTGGTTCAGTGCAACTATCACCACTACTGTAAAAACAACTCAAGGATATTTTCTGCTGGTCCTAGGGATTTACGTCTCCTCTTAAACTTGGGTGTCTGACATTGCTCATCCTAAATGGCAAGGGGTGAGCACAGGTTTTCTCCTTCATCTTGAGGGCCACAGTGTCTAAGGGATTCTCACTGTGACACTCAAATCCAATGATGCAATCTCACCATTACCACTTCTGAACTGAAAAACAATTCCACTTGAATAGAACGTTTCCAGATACTGGGATTTCCACTATTAGTAGGAGATGCACTTCAGCTCTTTGTTTAGTGGGAAGGATAGTTGGAACTAAGTTAACCACAAAGCCTAACCTGTTTTACCTGTCACCAGCAATCCTCCTTGCAAGGTAGCTGATCAGGGTTAGAGGTGTACGCGTGGCCACAAAACAAAATATTTGTTCCCTAAGGTAGCAGGCACTGCTAGGCTCCTTTTTTTTCCCCTAGAGTGGCATTTTTAATATGAAACATTTTGCGAATTTTTCTACTTATCAAAGGAATAAATTAGATGGCACATCCCTAAACCTTTAATAGGATGGATTTTAAGGAGGGTGACTATTCTACACCTCTTGAAAGTGAAATTTTGTCCCTGTGGGTACAGAATAATAGGCTATGGGGATTGTTGGTCTGAACAGTGATGGCATTGTTCATGATATTATGTTATTTAATGGGCTTGTATTGCATTTTCATTTTTTTTTGAGCACTTCTATATTAATAGTGGAGATGGTAGTTGTAGTAGAAATAACATTTATTATTCACTGTGTGCAGAGCTCTGAACTAAATGCTGGGAAAGAACACTGGTAGGGAATTAGATAGTAACTGTGTCCGCTGGGGGGCTTGAATCTAAAAGATCTCATCTCAACATCACAATATTGTTAGGGACAGACAGTACCATCCCTGTAAAACTAGAAAATGAGGGACAGAGAGAGGTTAAACTGTAAGCCCGTCAAACGGCAGGGACTGTCTCTATCTGTTGCCGACTTGTTCATCCCAAGCGCTTAGTACAGTGCTCTGCACATAGTAAGCGCTCAATAAATACTATTGAATTAAATGCATTGTCCAAGGTCTCAGAAGATAAGTGGCAGAATAAGGACTAGAATCTCTATTAATCAATGGTATTTAGTTAGTTCCAAGTGTGGGCACAGCCCTGTACTAAGTGCTCTTTCCTCTGCCCCACACTGCCTCCTCTCTATCTCGACAGCTAAGCAATAACCTTATAACATTGAAGACATTATCTCCAGAAAACATAAAAATAACCCTTAAATTCCACTTTGTTTCTGACTTGCTGAGTTTAACTCACTCTGTTTCTAGCTTTGTGCCACAGTACCTCAAAGGAATCACCTATTTTAATAGCAAAATGCAAACAGTGCATCAAAGTCCTTTATCATTTAAAAAAGAGAAGTGACCCCACAAACAATTCTGAAATCTTGGAAGAATTTTTTTTTTTCCATTAAAAGTTTTCAGATAAATAACTGGAGTCTTTGAGGCATCTATCCAGATGAGGGCATTGTGTGACGTCAGTTAAAACTGAAATAAATTGTATTTTTATTGCATATTTTCTGTTGGGGATGATTCATGGCAGAATCATATTCTCAGTATAGGACTAAAAGGTAGGGTTTATCCCCTGTGGGGAAAAAATTCCTCAACTGGAGAATGAAAACTGATTTTTTTAAAATACCAGTGATACTTTTAAATATGAATTAGGTCATCCTCTTTTTCCGGTTCTTTGTAAGGATGAGTTTTTTTAAAACAGCCTAAGAGGCAGGATAGCAACTAATGGGATCTTTAAAAAAAAAATTATTTTGACACACTCAAATTAAGAAAAATATTTGGCCCCAATGCTGTATGTCTAAAATCCTATAAATACTTATCTTAGGAATGATCACAGCATCCTGTGTGGGATTTGAGTGAAGATCAGCAAATAGGTTACTGCCTTGAATTAAACAAAGTAAAGTGATCCTAGAACCTCATCTGAATAAAAATGACTTCAGGTGTTTTATTCAAAGATTACTGTAATTAAACAGACAGTTCTCAAAATCCTTGCATCCTATTATATTTTCCAGCTTCCTCTCTTCCAGTTTATTCCAACATTACCACTGTTCATAGCCACTAATATCCATTTAATTTGAAAAAGCTTTATCCCAAAGATGTTTCAAGATAAGCTTAGTCATAGTTGTTTTGGTAGATTTCATTTATTTATTTATTTATTTTTTAAGGAACTCACATCTTGAACACATTGTCCATGAACGAGTTCATTATATGAACAAGCCTATGCAGGCTATTCTTATGGGCTGAGAATGTTTCATTATTCAGGTGATCGCTGAAGAATTTTTACCTCAGACCACTCCCTCATCTTAAAGGCTTTACCTGTTTAAATAAACTACCTCTGCTTTTGTATTTTGCCTTTAATAGGACATATGAATATCAGAGGTCCCAGAATTTAGAGTAAGGATTCCAAATTCTATGATTCACCTAACTAAAAGACTCTCAAATGTTTTTCTAGGTCTACAGTGGAAAGGTAAAATTCCTTCTGGAACTCTGCATTTCCTCTTAAAAAAAGAAAAATTGGTTTGTGGCATTCCAGTCATTAGACACTCTGACCTGAACTGCTATTTTTGCTATAAAAGTCAATGAATCTCTATGCCTACCTTACCTGTTGATAATTAGGCTCTTCATAGGAATGAGGCATGCACTTTCGAGTACCCTCTCGAAAAATATGGCCTGTATTTACAAAAGCTGGAAAACAGGAGGGATCCTCAGTTTAAGTAAGAAGATATTTCCTTGGGCTGTATTTTTGAATCATACTTAAGCTTTTGAGAAGGTGGTCAGGTAAAGAATAACAAACACATTCTCTTTCATAGTCCCATTTCTCTGAACATCTCACTCTGAGCTGGATATTCTCTTGGCTTACTCATGGTTGCAATCCATCACTGAACATGAAGTCTTATGGATGTGGATGTGGTGAATCAGATTACAATAATGCCCACATCTTTGGTCATGTGGGCCTCTAGGGTGCAGTCCTCAATGCATCAGCTATTTTAGAATGACTGTCTATGGTGTTCAAAGTCTGAATTGGAATATGCCTAGGCACCCCGGGAATCTTTTCTAACACCTGCACCCAGATTTCTTGTTGCATATTCAAGTGGGGCTGCATCAATCAATCAATAGTTTTTCCTGACCTCTAACTGTGTGCAGAGTGCTGAACTAAGATGCAAAGAATAAATAACTTTTCAGGGCAGTTAATTTTCTCATTGACTTTTCAGAACTCATTTGTCTCTCCTTCCCTTCCCTCCTCCCCTCTTCTCTTCCTTCTCACCTTCCTATGAGTGCTATGTGGGTAAATATCAAGTACATAAAGGATACAGATCAAAGTGTATAAGGGGTGCCAAAAGGGGTTGGTTAATATTAGTACAGTGCCAGGGACTATACTAAGCTTTGGGGTACAAACAAGCCAATTATATTGGACACAGTCCTTGTCCCACATGGGGCTCTCCATCTTAATTCCCATTTTACAGATGAGGTAACTGAAGCCCCAAGAAGAAGAGTGACTTTTCCAAGGTATCTCAGCAGACAAGTGGCAGGGCTGGGATTACGACTCAGGTCATCTGAGTACCAGGCCTGTGTTCTTTCCACTAGCCCAAACTGCTTCTCTACTAGGGGAAGATGAGGACTTAGGGAAGATGTCTTGGAGGTATGATTTTTAGGGGGGCTTTGAAGGTGGAGAGAGCAGTAATCTTTTGGGGATGAAGGAAAAGAGAATTTCAGGACATTGGAAGGATGCAGGCAAGCAGTGGGTGATGTGATAGTTAAGATCAAGATACAGTGAATTGGGTCGCAGTAGATGAGCAAAGTATATAGGGCTGGGTTACAGTAGATCAGTGAGGTTAGTTAGGTAGGAGCTGACTGAGTACTTTAAACCCAATGGAAGGTTTTTCTTCAGAGGGTTTTGAGGAATGGAGAGATATGGACTGAATGGTGATCTAAGGGTTAGGACACAGTCCTGATTCAGTTTTTCGTCAGTAAAAGAGTTATTTGTTTTGTTTTGGGGGTGGGGAGAAAGTGTGGGCTTGTGGAGAGAGAACAGGCTTGAAAATCAGAGAACCTGAGTTCTAATCCTGGCTCAGCCACTTGTCAGCTGTGTGACTGTGGGCAAGTCACTTAACTTCTCTGTGCCTCAGTTACCTCATCTGTGAAATGGACATTTAGATTGTGAGCCTCACGTGGGACAACCTGATGACCCTGTATCTACCCCAGCGCTTAGAACAGTGGTCTGCACATAGTAAGAGCTTAACAAATACCAACTTTTATTTTTTAAATCCCATCTCTGCCACTTGTTGGCTGTGTGACATTGCAGACAAGTCACTTCACTTCTCTTTCTGTTACCTCATCTGTAAAATGGGGATTAAGACAATGAGCGCCCCATATCAGACAGGGACTGTATCCAACTTGATTTGCTTGTAATAATAATGTTGGTATTTAAGAGCTAACTATGTGCAGAGCACTGTTGTAAGTGCTGGGGTAGATACAGGGTAATAAGGTTGTCCCACACGAGGCTCACAGTAAAACCCCATTTTACAGATGAGGTAACTGAGGCACAGAGAAGTTACGTGACTTGCCCACAGTCACACAGCTGACAAGTGGCAGAGGGGGATTTGAACCCATGACCTCTGACTCCCAAGCCTAGGCTCTTTCCACTGAGCCATGCTGCTTGTATCCATTCCATTTCTTAGTACACATAGTACATATGCCTGACACATAATAAGCACTTAACAAGTACTATTCTTATTATTGTTTTAAAAATGATCCAGGCAGCAGAGTGAAATAAAGACTGGAGTGGGGAGAAACTAGAGTAGAATAAGCGGGGAGGTCAGCAAGGAGACTGATGCGGTAGTCTAGGTGGGACATAAGAGCATAATAATGAGATAAAATTAGCATGGTAGCAGTTTGGAGAGAGCAGAAAAGTTGGATTCTAGAAATGTTGTGAAGAGTGTCCAGTTGGATATGTGGTTTATTCAAGGATAATGGCATTGGCTAGTGAGACAGGGAGGATGGTGGTATTTTCTGCAGAGATGGGGAAGGAAGGGTTTGGGTGGTGACATGAGAGGTTCTGTTTGAAACATTGATCAATGACCTAAGGCAATACTAAACCCACTCAAGAAGTCTGCATGTCCTTTGGGATAATGTGGCAGAACATATGAGCAAATAATTTAGCACTGGAGTTGTCCCAACTAACCAAATCTGTGTGCTAATTTGTTCTTAGTACACTTGAAGAACTATTTCAGACTAGGGGAAGCCTACTCCACCTAGAGTAATAACTGTGATATTTATTGATCTTTACTGAGTGTATTTGAGAAGGAATGTGGCTTAATGGATAGAACAGGGGCCTGAGAGACAAAAGGACCTGGGTTCTAATCCCAGCTCTGCTACTTGTCTGTGTGACCTTAGGCAAGTCACTAAACCTCTCTGTGCCTTAGTTGTCTCATTTGCAAAATAGGGATTGACTGTGAGAACCATGTGGGGTATGGCTTTAGCCAACCTGTTTTAATAGTATCTATCTCAGTGCTTAGTACAGTGCCTGGCAAACAGTAAGCACTTCTTTATGATATTTTACCACTTACTAAATGTTGGGACAGAAATAATATCACACAGTCCAGTATGGGGCTCACTGTATAAGTAGGAGGGAGAATGGGTACTGAATCCCTGTATTAGAGGTGGGGGAACTGAAACCCACAGAAGTTAAGTGACTAGCCCAAGGTCTCAGAGCCAGAATTAGAACCCAGGCCCTCTGATTTCCAGAACCATGCTCAATCCACTAGGCAATGCTGCTTCTCATAAGATTGATACCCATATTGATACCACATCCATTTCCCTCTTCACCTGTCCTGGTCACTGAGTGGAAACAGATTCCTATTTCCATGGGAGAGGGGTGGTTTCCTGGAAAGAGCATGGGAGTGGAAGTCAGGCAAAGGCATTAGGCCTGTCTTTGACAGTGGGCTGCTGTCTGATCATGGCAGGTCACTTATAGCTCTTATCTGTAAAAGACAAATACGTATCCTCCCAATTCTTGGGTTATGAATCTTGTGTGACAGGCTAACATTTATCCTCTACCCTTCTATCTCAGAGTTCAGAACAATGTTTTACACATAGTAAGAATGTCCTAAATATCATCCTTGTTTTATGACTTGGAATGACATCCCATTGGTTTGCCAACTTTCAAGCAGGAGTCTATTCTCTGGGAGAGTTTTTGGAGGTTGTAGTAATGAAAAGAGCATGGGCTTGTGAGTCAGAGGTCGTGGGTTCTAATTCCAGCTCTGCCATTTGTCAGCTGTGTGACCTTGGGCAAGTTACTTCTCTGTGCCTGTTACCTCATCTGTAAAATGGGGATGAAGATTGTGAGCCCCATGTGGGACAACCTGATTACCTTGTATCTACAGTGTGGCTTAGTGGAAAGAACCCAGGCTTGGGAGTCAGAGGTCATGGTTTTGAATCCCGGATCCGGCACTTGTCAGCTGTATGACTGTGGGCAAGTCACTTCACTTCTCTGTGCCTCAGTTACCTCATCTGTAAAATGGGGATTTAGACTATGAGCCCCACGTGGGACAACCTGGTTACTCTGTATCTACCCCAGCGCTTAGAACAGTGCTCTGCACATAGTAAACACTGAACAAATACCAACATTATTATTATTACCCCATTGCTTAGAACAGTGCCTGGCACAGAGTAAATGTTTAACAAATACCAATATTATTATTATTGCCCCTTCTCATTCTGTTTTCTAGTTCTCTCTGGATGTGTGTAGACCCATTCAGCATGAGAATGTCTAGTTGTACATCTTGGCTACTGAGAGGTAAAAATGCAAAGCCTACATTCCAGTTGTTTTGAAAAAAGTGCTTGAAATGCACAGTGATAATACACCTTCATTTATTACAGGATCATAGCATCCAAAACTAGTTTGAGGAAGCACACTGATCCATGAGGAGTCAAAAAATAAGCCATATCCTTACAGAATGCAAATTTCAGCTTCATGTAAGGGAGGGGGAAGAGACATTTCCAGTGTTATTAACACAGCTGCAGTACTGTAAGACATGCAAAGGGCAACTTCCAGCTGAGGCAAGCTCAGTACAACTCTTAAGACTCACCTCCCATTTGGCTCACCTAACCAAGCTGTGTATCATGAGTCATGTAGACAGAGCTCAGGAGCAGGCAAAGTGCACAAGGAAGACATTCAGAAAGTCCCCACACTGGTCTGGGCACCCTCTTAATTGGGCAAATCCAAGTCAGGCCAGAGAGAAGCAGAATCTGCACAACTGAACAGAAAAGCTTGAATGAGCCAAATGTACAGTTTGTTTAGGTAGCTGCACAGGGAGGCTGGTGTGGACTGTAGAGAGAAAAGCAGGCAGCCAACTCAGGCAGTTCTGAATAGACTTTGCATTTCATTTTCCAGCTACTTTAGTGAGAAATGATGGTGCATGTTTCTATGTCCCTGGAAACACTGTTGGTGAAGTATTTGTCAAACAAAGTCAAAAGAAGCAGAGACTTTTTTCTTTTTAACCCAAGGAGGATTGGTTTGTATTTCTTCCCTCCAAACTTCAGTGTCTTTCAATGGCTTGGTAGATACTCTTTCATTGGACTTTCCCAACTTTTGAGAGTAGATGATAATAATAATAGTTATGGTATTTGTTAAGTGCCAGGCACTGTACTAAGTGCTGGGGTGGATACGAGCTAACAGACATATACAATCACTCTTCTTGTGAATGAACCAAATTAGCTAATAAATGAGCCATGTTCTCTGAGAACCTCAACTCATCTCCCATTTGACTCAGTAGCCTAGACTCCCCACGGAGAAAATAACCTCTACTGGTAGAATTTGAGTTCCAACTTTGGGTAGAACTATGTACTAAGTGTTTTGGGGGAATAAAGCTATATTAGTTGGCATAATTCTTTTCCCTCAAGGAGTTTGCAATCTAGCAGGTGGGACAAACACTGAAATAATTTACAAATGAGAAGGAGAAGCAGCTATGTATATATCAAACAAGCAATAATATTCAAGTACCTACTGAGTGAAGTGCACTTTACTAAGTGCTTGAGAGAGTATGGCAGCATGGCTCAGTGGAAAGAGCACAAGCCTGAGTTTCAAAGGGTCTGTGTTCAAATTTGCTTCTACTATTTCCCTGCTGTGATCTTCTGTGCCTTGGTTTCCTCATCTACAAAATGGGGTTCAATACCTGCCCTCCCTATTAGGCTGTGAGCCCAATATGGAATGGATTGTGTCCAAACCAATAATTTTGTATCTACTGCTGCTTAGTATGGTGCTTGCACATATTAAATACCATTATTAATATTGCAGAAGAATAAGAATGAGTAGATATTGCCCTCGAGTTGTTCAGTCAAATAGAGATGACAGACACTAAAATAAACTGAAATAGAAGGGAGCAATAGAGTATAAAGATGTATAATACTATGGGATGAGTATAGAATAGATAGAATAGAGAAAATAATATAGTATAAAAACACACAGTGCTATTGGGGAACTGATTACTCCCAAGTTTTGATAATGTGGGAGTTGGGGGAATGTAGGGCATAGAGAAGAAACATTAATCAGAAAAGATCACCTTGGAAAGATGTCTTCAGAATGGCTTAGAAGGTAAGCAGTGATCTTCTGGGTGTGAAGGAGGGAGGAGATCCAGGAAGAACAGAGGGTGTGATTCAAGGGTCAGCAACAGGGGAGATGACAATGAAGCATAGTGAAGTGGACTGACTTGAGAGGAACAAAGTGTGCAAGGTGAGACGTAACCAGAGAAGGGTGAGGACAAGTAAAAAAAGAGAGATGAGTGAGTACCTTAAAGCTGATAGGAGTTTCTACTTGATGTGAAGAGGACTGGGAGACCATTGGAGGCTTTTTTTTTTCTGAAGAGCTGCCAGGCACATGTAGAATTAAGTGTTAGGAAAAAGGATGCAGGCAACCAAGTGAAATATTGACTAGAGTCAGGAAAATCAGTAGGGTTAATGCAGTAGTAAAGTCAGGATATGGAACACCCCTGGACCAGCAAGATTCCAGTTGAAATAGATTGGAAGAGAAGGATTCTGAAAGTGTTGTAGAGGAAGAACTGGCAGGATGTGGTGATGGACTGAATATGGGGGTTGAAGGAAGGGAAGAATCTGGGATGATGCCAAAGTTCCAATCTTGAGAAGTGCAGAGAATGGTAGTCTCAATTGAATAGGAAAGGTAGACAGAGGAGAGGATTTAGAAAAGAAGATGAGGAGTTCAGGTTTGGAAATGTTGAGCTCGAGGTTCCAGAGGGACACTGACTCTTAGCCCACATCCTGCCTCTGGCCTGGAATGCCGTCCCTTCTCATCTGACAGACAACCACTCTCTCCCACTTCAAAGCCTTATTGAAGGCACATCTCCAAGCGGCCTTCCCAGACAAAGCCCCACTTTTCCTCATTTCCCACTCCCTTTTGCTCTCCCCTTCCCCCCAACCTCCCAGCCCCAAAGCACTTATGTTCATATCTGTAATTTGATTTATATTGACTTCTGCCTCCCCCACTCTAGACTGTGAGCTTTGTACTTTCCCAAAAGTTTAATACAATGCTCTGCACACAGTAAGTGCTAAGTAAATATGAGTAAATGAATGGAGGAAGGAGGATATGTGAGATTGAAGAGAGGGAGAGGTTTGGGGTAGTGAGGAAGATTTGGGAGACATCTGTCTAAGTGTGGTAATTGAAGCTATGGGAGCAGAAGAGCTGCCTGGGGGAGAAAGTATAGACTGAGAAGAGAAAGTGCTATTGGATGAGTATTGGACAGCACCCATAGTTAGGAAGTGAGAGAAAAAGTCAGTGAAAGATTGAGAAGGATCAGCCAGAGTGGTGGAGGGGGTAGAATCAGGAAGAGATTGTCAGAAAATCTGTCAGATTGTATTTCTAGAAAAAGAAATTAACCCACAGTGTCAATGGCAACCAAAATGGCTCAGGACTAGTGCTAATATTGGTGCTTTAATATGTGTATGTACATAAATGTTATGGATGTTTGTGAGTACCCAAGTCCATATAGTTGATGCAGAAGTGCTGACATGAAGATGCGGAGAGCTGTGGTCTGGTGAATTTGAAAGGGGTAGAGTTGCAGCCCTGAGGGAAGGCTTGAAAAGGAGAGTGTAGGTGGGAGAAATTAAAATATAGCTTAATGTGTTATATATTCATTCAATTGTACTTACTGTGTACAGAGCACTGTACTAAGTGCTTGGGAAAGTACAATATAACAATAACAACATAGAGTCCCTGCCCACAATGTGCTTACAGTCCCAACCTTTTTCCTGGTTCCATATTCAAAGAGGAAATTAGGACTAGAAAAAAGTGATGCAAGTGTTTGTGTCTAAACAGGAGGAAAAAAAAGGACCCCAAATCACTAACATAAATCCCTGGACTGGGAAAGAAGGGACTTTCCAATTATGACTTTCAAAAAGATCTTTTTGGTAATAGAAGGAGAAGGCAAAAAAGTGCAGAAGAGATGCAGGAAAATGATGAAAGTTGGGAAAAGATGGCTCAGCATCAGTATTAAAAAAAAAAAAAAGTGAAAGATGGGCATCTCAAAATCACATTAGTTGGCTTACCCCTGTTTCTCCTACTTCCTATCTTGCTGCTGCTGCTCACTTCCCACCCATACTCCTCTCAAATCTCCAGGACTCTCAATTAGAACTGCATTCCTCAAAGCCAAGCTGCTTTTTCATTTCAACTAAAAGTCATTACTTTTTAAAATTTCCAGGGCGGAGAGGCAATTTATATTGTACTCTCCCTGGCATTTAGTATAGTACTCCGCACACAGTATGTGCTCAATAAATGATTGATTTATTTCATTAGGAAAGAACATAGGTCTGAGGGTCAGCAGACAGGAGATCTGAGTGCTAATTCCAGCTCAGCCACTGGAAGAAAGGTGAGTGTTAAGTAATGGAGAGAAAGATGAGGAGGGAAGGAAGTAAAATAATGGCGAGAAAGATGAGGAGGGAAGGAAGTAAAATGGGAAGAATAGAAGAGCAAATGCCAATTTGATAGACCCCTGCATTCCAGACAGTTTGGCAAGTGGCAATCAGCAGAAAGGCCGCCTTCCTTGAACAGACTAAAGGAAGATCAGGATACCAGGAAGCAGACTCAAATGGTAACAGGTCCTGCAAGTGGCCAATGTACCCGCACAGGAAGGGGCTACACTCAGTTCTGCTATGCTGCAAGAGTCATTCTTGAGAAACCTGATTAGACAGAAAACTCACCCTGTTACTACTCATCCATTCTACTGCCATGCACTCAAGCTGTTTCTTCCAATAACTTGGCACCCCAAGCCCAAATAGTCACATTTCCAAGGAACATCCTCTAACTCCCAGACAGTGTTCTATCCAAAGTATGTGATGGAAGAACTTAGGGTTGCTCTCTCTTATCAAGAATTTAGGGTGTGTGTGTGCACATAAGCATGCACAAACACATATACACACCCTAAATTCTTCACAAATGAATACACACAAATACAGCTGTTACCTCTATCTTGGAGTGTATCTGCTTGTAGCTCATTTGATTTTTTTTTCTTGATTAGATTCTAAGTACCCTAAGGGCAGGGATGCCATCTTTTTATACCTTTTGTAACCCTCACACATCACCTCTTTCAGTTCTTTGCACTTAGTGGCTGTTACATAGATACTATAAAATGACAGATATTTTCCCAAACATTTGCCTGAGTGAATTCTCCACAATGTTGAGCACAAAATGGCCCTAAGCCACAGTCTATTTTAGGATATAGGCACCATAAAGCTATATAAGTTGCTATTATCAGCGGCTTCCATCTGCAAGGAGAACCTACATGACCATTTTATTCAAATAACAGACTTTGAAATTAACACTGAAGCACTGGAACTGAATTCTAAAAAGGTTCTTAAGGGGACTTTTTACCTGAGATTACACTTGATGTGTCAAACTATTTAAAAGCAATTGGAATAGTCAGTGAACCATTCCACCCACCAGTTCATGAATATCATAGATACCAGTGCATCTGTATAGGGGAATTTTTGTCCATTCAATACTAGCAGTTTTAATGTTGTCGTGTTTTAATTCATAATTTTTCAAAGCCACAGTGAGATGAGTGCCCAAAGTAGGTTAAAATGACTTTAGGTAGGACATTATAAAAACACTGGAAATAATAGTGATTGAAAAATGCACTTTTGCATAGACTCAAGTTCCACTAATCGAAATATGCTACAGCAATGTTATGAAATAACAGGAATACAGTATGACTGTTACAATAAAAGAGATTTTTATCATGTTACTGATTTTTGTCTCTGACAATGGTGAACATGATCTGAAGAAAAAATCATTTAACACAAATGATTCTCATATATTAAAATTTGAGACTTGTAGTAAAATTCAATATGGGAAATCCCTGTATTTCTAGTTGCAATGCTCTGATATTTATGCCACCAGCTGCTGTTTTAAAATGAAGTCCTGGTCATTTTATAAGGTAACTATTGAAAGGAGTTGTCATTTCATCTAATTCCAGAGTATGTAGACAAGTCATTTGGCATGACTTAGTTCCCCAGTACTTAGCTTGGTAGTCTAGGGGAGGTTTGTAACGAAATTTGAGACTACCTATGCTTTGCATATGGAGTAAATGAACATCTTTTGGAACAAGACAAACAATTATCTGTTTTAGAGGAAAGGGAGCAGATAATCTTCTGTTCTGTGATACATTTCATGTGCTATTCCTGTGGGGGGTTTTGTGTGTGTGTGTGTTTGGCATGTGACGTTATGAAGTATAACTTAGAAATGTCATCTAATAGTCTAAGAGGGAAGGAAAGGGAAATGAAGACCTAGAGGTGTTATAGCCCATAGGCCGCTATACAGGAAAGGGGAGAAGATGGCTTCTGTTACTTGAAAGAGGCTGGTATTAGGATAGTCAGTGGAAATAATACTCCTGCACAGTTGTAACTGCTATATGATGGGCAGGTGTAGCCACCTTGAAAGAACAGATGTCAGAGCAACCAGTGTACTTAGTATAGTCAAACCATATATGCAGAATGTTTCTTTCTTAAGCATGAGTCACTGTGAAAAATGAAGTATTAATTGGTTTGTCTCTTAGCAATGAAAGTTTCCTTCTCCTTACTTAATGATGCCATCTCCAAAGAATGGTCACAGGAAGGATCCTTGAGCAAAACATACGCGGCCCAGTTTTGGAACAATGCAGGTACAAGGAATGAAACTAGGGTCAGTATGATCAATCAGTTCATGGTATTTGAGTGCTTTCTGTGTGCAGAGCAATGTACAAAGAACAAAGGTCCAAGCTCAAAAGGTGGAAGCCTATTTTCCAGGGAAATGAATTTGTTTCCTGCCTTCCTGGAAAATAGACTTCCCAACACACTACTTCCATTTCTACCACATCATCCTAAAGTTCTGGGGTATACAGTGTCTTTCATCATCATCATTCATTTAAGCACAAGCCCAAGTCTTTCGTTTAGGAAAGAAAAAAATCCATTGAAGTTTCCGCTTTCTCCAGTTTATCATTGTGACTCTAGCTTCTATTCTGGTTCAAGTAAGCTTATTGTGGGCAAGGAGTGTGTCTACCAACTCTGTCCTGTGCCCTCCCAAGCACTTAATATAGTTCTCTGCCCCCAGTAAGTGCTCACTAAATGATTTAACTCCTTGCATGGACTGTGTAAACCTGTCTCCACTCCTTTTTGTCAAATCCCTCTCAAATCCCTACTTCGGGACTTCTGATCTTTCTTCTGCTGAAACTGATCTAACAAATCTATCAAGTTCTGCTCTTCCCTAAATCTCCTTAAATTCTTGACTACCTTTGATACTGTTGGCTACTCCCTTGCCCAAGAAATTCCTTCTAGCCTCAGTTTAACCAACAAAATACTCTCCTGGTTCTCCTTCTCTACTTACCTCTCTGTTGACTTGCACTTCTCCTCGCCTTTCAACTGTGTGTCCTACAAGGTTCAACTCTGAGTCCACTATTCATTCTCTAAGGGAACTCAGCCACTCAAGTGGTTTCACCTACCTCTTTTAAGTGGATGTTTCCCAAATCTCTATCTCCAGCCCGCTCTTTTTATACAATTTCATATCTCCTTCTCCATCTGGAGCATCTTTACTCATTGTATGTTTCCTGGCTAACACTTGACACAATGCTGCTGCAATCAATTGTGGATGGAACACCAATTTCCAGACCCTAAAGGTGACATCTATTAATCTAAGAGTCTTTCCATGATGGAAAAATATTAATCACTGGACTAAAGTATAGAGTAGAGAAGTGGGAAGCAACATGGCCAAGTTAAAACAGCACTCCTACTTAGACTGTGAGCTTGATTTGACTATCTTATATCTATGCAGTGCCTCGACAGTGCTTGGCATGTAGTAAATGTTTAACAAATACCATTATCATCATTATAAGTCACCCATATTATATGTCCTGCACAGAGTTTCTCCATAATTCCAAAGTAATCACCAGAGACCTTGCATCAACTCCTGGCTAGTTTCTGGAGATGATCAGTTGTGTGCAATCTCTATAAGGTGTGGGATAGTAGCACATCATTCATTCATTCAGTCATATTTACTGAGCACTTATTATGTGCAGAGCACTATACTAAGTGCTTGGAAAGTATAATTTGGCAACAGATAGACAATCCCTACCCGACAACAGGCTCACAGTCTAGAAGGGGGAGACAGACAACAAAACAAAACAAGTAGATAGGAACCAATACCATCAAAATAGATAAATAGAAACAGATAAAGGCACAGCATTAATAAAATAGAGCAATAAATATGTACAAATATATACAAGTGCTGTGGGGAGGGGAAGGGGGTAGAGCAGAGATAGGGCGTAGGAGCAATGAGGAGGGGAAGAGGAGCAGAGGAAAGGTAGGGCTCAGTCTGGGAAGATGTCCTGGAGGAGGTGAGCTCTCAATAGAGCTTCGAAGAGGGGAAGAGAGTTAGTTTGGCGATGTGAAAAAACTTGGTTAGATGCCACGAAGTAGGTGGCAGTGCTTAATCATATATGTGTTCTAAAGGCCACTAGGACCTCTTCCATCCTTCTCAAGGGGAGTGCTAACCTTCTTTCCTTTCATACAACATCACACACCATAGGATGACACTAGCAGATGAATGAAAGCTCCACTGAAATCTCCAGGACCACCAGCTTTGACCTCCGGAAGATTTCACTGGGATGGAGAAGCATATCTGCCTGATGTTACTGGCAGTCTCAGCAGAATGAAAGGAATCTTCCCCATCTTATACCCTGTTTTCCCTATCTGCAACCTACTTTAATGTCTGTCTCCCACTATAGACTCTTTTGTCCTTGTAAGGAGGGATCACAACTTGTACTTTCCCAAGAATTTAGAGTAGTCTGGCACAGAATGTACTCTGTTGATTGAATGTAGAGGATTGCTGCTCCGATTCTCTGATAAATTACACCTGGATTGAAGCTGTAGAGAGACACCTGATCCTTTTGTGATGCAGACTCCTATAGCAGAATTCTCCTTCTTCTCTGGGTGATTTACACCACAGGGATCTCTATAAGTCATATGGCGTGTTATTTGGCCTGAGAGCTTAAGAAGATGGGAGCCATCTACCTGCTGGATCTTCAGGTGGAGGTAAGGGAACAGCAATCTAGGTCTTAATCTCCTGAAGATCTGGATGGCTTATTCTTGACTACCCAGGGAATGTCTCCAAATTCCTGACTCTGGGGTAGGGAGAAGTAAACTGCTTCTAAAAGCTCTCATTTGCTTTTTCTGTGTCAGGAATTTGGAGATGTTCCTTGGCATTGCAGCTGCAAGAGACTTGTATACCAGGAGAGAAAGTGCTGCTCATGGGCAGAGGAACACTGAGTAGGAGTGGTTCCAGGTAGTACTGCTGGATACCCTGTTCTTTTAGGTTGGATGGGAGAAGCCAATATGGAGGCCCCTTTGTCTCCTGCTCCACAAATCCCTATTCCCTGTGATGTTTTTTGTTACCCACATCACTTTTTTTCCAACTGCCTACTACATCTTTCCAAACAAGCCTGGCCTATCTTATTTTATGGTATATAATAATAATGGCATTTGCTAAGCACCTACTATGTGCCCAGCACTGTTCTAAGCCCTGGAGCACTGTTCTAAGCTCTAGGCAGCATTTATTATATGCCAGGCACTATTCTAAGTGCTTGGGTAAATGTAAGCTAATCAGGTTAATCCATGCTAATCAGGCTAATCCATGTCCATCCATGCTAATCAGGCTAATCCATGTCCCACTTGGGGCTCACAGTGTTAATACCCATTTTTACAGATGAGGTAACTAGGAACAGAGAAGTGAAGTGACTTACCCAAGGTCACATGGCAGACAAGTAGCTGATCCAAGATTAGAACCCGGGTCCTTCTGACTTCCAGGCCCATGTTCTATGCACTAGGCCATGTTGATTATATTTTCTGCAACTTGGGGGTTGAGTGGCATGGCTTGTAGAGTGGAGGCAATTTTTGAGGGTGTGGGGGCAGAGGGTCACATTATAGGGTGTTTTGGCCCCCTGTTTTCTCTCAGCCCCAGGACATCAACCCTGTTAATCCTGTATTAGTCTAGCCCTGATCCCTAGGGCTTTTAGTCTTTTCATAGGTACTTGTTTAGATGAGGTTCTGGTACCCCTGTTTAAAGGAGGAAAAGGAAAAAGCACACAACCAGTGCTCTTTCAATTTCCTTTCATTCACAAATTCCTCCCTTTCCCTCTAGATATTCATCCCTAGTCTCACCAAAGCCCTGATCACAATGACCTCATGCATGTGACCAGATTACCAGGTATCCAACACAGTGGTCTGAGTGTTTGGCATATAGTAAGCAATTAATACCATTTATTTTTATTACTGATGGCCTGCTCCTCCCTCCAAGCTCACACCCTTGCTTAAAATGAAAAGTGGTCACCTCTGTTCTTCGCTCCCTTTCTCCCACCCCACATTTTCAAACCTTACAGACCCTAGCACAGAATAATGGCTCCATAAAAAACCCCTGTTGTCCTATAAAAAGGCATATATTGTCATTTTTTATGGGTTGAAACTTAGGTTTTGGGGATTCATGTGTATCTAAGAAATTAAAATTTGTGGGATCAGCATCAAATGCACATGCCCAGTCCTGAGTTTTGGACCATAAAGGATTGACTAGCATGTGTGTTTGGAGTTTCTTTGAAACGGATTCTGGTAAACTCCTTTTAAACTCATATGCAGAGAGGAAGTACAGAATAGTTTGAAGATGTGAGATGTAGGAGTAAAATAAGATAGCCTTGTCAATCAACCAGCAAGGCATATTTACTGAACACACTGTATGCAGAACACTGTGCTAAGGGCTTGTCCCTTCTACGCTGGGATACTTAACAAAATATCAGATTAAGCTCTTTTTTGGGGTGTCTTGATAAAAACCCCACATCCTTGAAAGCTTTCAAAATTTTTAATCAAGGATATTTATCAAGTTTTTACTATGAACACAGCAGTATACTAAGTGTTTGAGAGAGCTTGATAAAACAGAGAGACATGTTCCTTGCCCACCAGAAGTTTACAGCCTAGAGGGGGAGACAGATGTTAAAATAAGGATAGGTGCAGAAGTCCCGTGTGGAGTGAATATCAAGTGTTTAAAGGGTACAGATCCAATAGAAATTAGTTTCTCTTAAGAGAAATGTCAATGAGTGGGTGGAGAGAACAAATATGGGTGTAATGAAGGTTGAGACACTTCTCCATTGCTCAGAAAACAGAGCAAAGCAGGTGATTCCCAGACACTAATATAGCTTTGTCCTCCTAAATCGTCCCTGTATTAAAGAAATTATTTTCTAGCAGAGAGGTGATCCCTCCAATCCAGATGTCCTAATAAGATTTATCTGGGAGAACACCCTTGTTTAAAAGTTACCTGAGCCCTTTTATATTTCCTAATAATAATAATTAATAATGGTATTTTAAGTACTAACTGGGTATCAAACACTCTAAATTAAGGGATAGAGTCAAGATAATCAGATTGGACACCATCTCTGACCTATGCTGAGAGTGAGCTGACCTGCACCCTGATCCCAGAGCCGATTCCACTCTGACCATGATGAAATAGAAAAAAGAGGTGATCCGTTGGAGGAAGCTGTAATAGCATTCTATGTTATAGATGTGTCTCTCAATCCAATGATATGCAAATGAGGCCAGAGTGATCAGGGGTAATGATAGTATTCCAAAAGCGATCTGTCAAACCACTTTAATGGTCTTGGAAAGGGGCATGTCAGGGATTTGCAGATGAGTTTCATTTGCTTTACATCTGGACGAGCAGGGGTTTGGCATCTCTCCAAAGCACAGGACTCAAATCCCTTTTCCAAACCCACCCTGTAGCTTTGCTGGTCACATGATATTCTTTTTCCTCTTCTGAAACCAGTGAGCTAATGAAGGGGAAGAGTGGGTTGTTTTGGGGTCTTTTCCCTGAACTACTATTTCAGCATCTTAGAAAATGGGTATCTACAAGGGTAGTTATCACTCCATTTCTCCAACTATCCTGTGTTGCTAGTGGTGGGGACAAAATACTGGCCTAGATGGAGCCTTGGCATGACCCAGTATTAGATTAAACATGGTAACATAGTCCTATTTCCTAAGAGGTGCTGTGGCAGAGGTATTCTTTATGGTATGTGAAAGCAAATGAATCTGCTACATTCCTACACACATGAAAAAAGTGAACAGATCACATTAAAATACACACTTAATAAGAGAGTTTCTGTGGGGTGTGCCAGGTACCCGTCAAAGGATCAATTTTTCTCAGCCCTGGGAACCCCTACCCCTTACAGCTGCAGTCCTCACCACTTTGGGTTTTTGCTCACTTTCCTCCCCTGTAGCCAGAAACCCACAGCACCGCAAAGCTAAGTGTGAGAGCAAGCAGTGGAGGGTTAGAAAAAGGAGATGGAGACCTTTCTTCCCCCAAGTTCTTTCCTTAGGAGTGGGTCAAAGATGCCTGGGTCCTAGGTGAATTTGATAAACAGAGATTTAATAATTGATTAATCTTAAAATGTTTGATTTCTGCACCCTGGTGGATCAGAGAAGTAGCCTGACCTAGTGGATAGAGCACAAGCCTAAAACTCAAAAGGAGCTGGGTTCTAATCCTAGCGTTGCCACATGCCTCCTGTGTGACCTTGTGCAAATCACTTAACTTCTCTGTGCCTCATTTACCTCATCTGGAAAATGGGAATTAAGACTGTAAGCCCCATGTGAGACACAGATTGTCCAACCTGACTAACTTGTGTCTATCCCAGCTGTTATTACAGGGCACACAGGAACTGTTTAACAACTTTGATTTAAAAAACAACAACAAAATAAACCAAAACTATCTAGTTCTGCTGGTAAGAATTCAGTATTTATACCTAGTTTGACAGGATATTAATAATGATTATATTAAGCACTTTGCCAAGCACTTTGCTGAATACCCAGTTGGACATAGTTCCTGACCCACATGAGATTCAAGGATCTGACGGAGAGAAGGTATTTTATCCCCACTGTACAAATGTGGGTACTGAGGCACAGAAGCTGAGTGACTTAACAATAGTTGTGGTGTGTAAGTACTTCTGTGCCAAGTACTGTACTAAGTTCTGGAATAGATAAAAGATGATCAGGTCCCATGTGAGACTCACAGTCTGAGGAAGAACAGGTAATAGATCACAATTTTTTTTTTTTCAGTTGAGGGAATTGAGGCACAGAGAAGTTGTGACTTATCCAAGGTCAATCAGCAGGAAAGGGGCAGGGCTGGGACAAGTCTTCTGTTCTTTCTATTAAGTTGTGATATGTTCTTCCAATGATTGATGTGCTCTTCTCATTTCTCAGAGACAAATGCCATCTTTCTGTTCAGGTCATCTCATCAGCCATTGACATTAATGTATAGGTCTGATTATGTTTTTAATAATCATTTTAATTGTGACATTTAAGGGCTTTAAATGTGCCAGGCAGTGTTTTAAACCCTGGGGTAGATAAAATATAATCAGCATGGATATAGTCCCTTTCCCACACAGAGATCACAGTGTTAATACCCATTTTACTGATAAGTAAACTGAGGCACAGAGAAGTTTAGAGACTTGTGCAAGGTCACTTGGCAGAGCCACAATTAGAACCCAGGTCCTCTGACTCCCAGGCCTGTGCTCTATCCATTAAGGCATGCTGCTTCTCAACTTCTTGCTTTTGCGTTTATCACTTGCACCAGAACTCTGACTCTTTACCTACTACATGCTGGCAACTTGTGTCCACTTGTCTCTCTCTAGATTTTAAACATCTAAATGTTGGGGACAGAGTTCTATTTCCAAGCACCCAGGACTCTGTGTTCTGCATATAGTAGTGTCAAATAAATGCTGTTGTTGATGATGATAGAGAATGTCCATTTTATGGAAAGGGAAAGTGCATGAAGCACAAGTTAGTGGACCAAAGAGAAACAGTAGGCAGCCAGTTCTCCTATAACCCTGGAGAAATGATTTTTGCAAACCTAGTGTTTAAGGAAAATGTGCATTCTATTCAATGTCGTGCTTATGAAGAAAAACTGTTGCTTTTGACACTGTCTCACTGTATCCAAACAGGCTCACGCTGTTTTAGTCAAAGTGCAGAGTTTTTGGTTTTTTTTTTTAAAAAAAGGAAAAAACCCACATTGACAGAGCAGTTTTTCTCTCTCCTGTCCTTTGTTTAATTTTTCCGAGAATCTCGTCTTCTCTGTGACTTTAGGTCTTGCCCTATCATGCAACAGTAGTTTGAGGTGAAATAAGGAATTGTATTATCTCCCTAACTGGTTTTATCTCCCTAACTTTATCAGTATCCTCACCGAACTGTATTTTTTAGCACCTACTATGTGCAGAGCATGAACTAGGCACTTGAGGAACATTTAGTGGGCCCTGCATTTAAAGAGCTTACAAATTAATGGGAAAGCATACATTTTTCACAGTAGAATATATATTGTGTATGTGTGTGCTGAGGCAGCTGATCAGATAGTATAGCTATTAAGTAGGGAGACTATTAATCAGTTTATAGGTGACTTCCAGATGTTTACTGACTCTAAAATATTAGCATACTTGTCTTAGCTAAACTAAGCTAGACTATATACAGCCCTATAAAAACACAACAATAAGCAACCTTAAACTCAAAGCTTTTTTAGGACTCCCATTTCAGTATTTTTTAAAAAGAAAACTGCCATCAGCTTTGCTTATGGAGAGAGTTTAGCAGCTCTGTTTATTCTAAAAGTAATCACTTCTTGATTCAAACTGCTTCACAAGTAAATAGAATATCTCAGGACATTAATTATATGGGAAAGAAATCTACGAGAAGTAGCTGTTACAATTCATTACTGTACAAGGACTAGCCAGAAAGGGGAGAAAGTGTAGAGATGGAGATAATTGTTATTGCCTCGGCTTCTATGGTATTGGAATAAATGGATTGGAAATGGATTATCTTTCTCCTTTGTAATAAAGCAGAGCATGTGGAGCCCAGAGACACAGAGCCTTTCCAGACAATTAGCTACCGGCTGCCTGCTCAAGGACTCTCAGAAGATGGTAACCCCAGCTTGGCTTACAATGTCCCCAGAAATCCTCAGTATTGAAATGCTGGTCTTTTCCAATTTGGGCACTGAACCTTTGTGGCTCCAGAAAAGTCTAGGCAGCTGGATGCCTACTTTTATTAACAATTCCTGGGGCAAAAAAATTGCCTAGTCTTGTACCCAGTGCTTGTACACTGGAAACATCTTGGCATCCTTATTCTTCAGATTTACTGAGGCAAAGTGAAATTTCAGTAGGAATAGAGGAAGGTATGTGTTAAGGAAAGGATAGAAAGGAGCTACCTGAACTTCTTGACCATCTCCTCCCCCTGCCCCCACTCCATCAGCCCCCTTATTTATTGACTAGTATCTTACTGACAAGCATTGGTGGAGACAGAGGAAGACAGTGGATTCTGAGACCCCTTTGTTTAATGTAAGGAATGGGTGGTCATGAGTCATGACATCCTCTGATGAACTCAGTCTTGTGATGATTATAGGCTGTTGATTAACAGGCCTTGCAGGCTAATACTGGGAAATGGGGCAGAATATGGCTTGCCCTTTGGTAGGCACAACTTTGGATGTATTTGTGTAGAATCAGGCTATCACCTGCCCTTACCACCCACTTTTCTATATGACCCAGCTCCCATTCTACATTGAGGAGCTTTATTTTATTTCATCTTTTTTTTAAACTTATGAAATACCTGGACATCAGTACTTTTTTCCAAACCAAAATCAAGAAAAGTAATTTTAACATCACCTACTGTTTCCTCCTCATATACACCACTACTCAATAAAATTAGGGTTAAATGTAACACTTTTCTAGGCAAAAGAAATTACAAGCAAGTCTTGCGGATAGTTGCAGTATAAATTGATTTCTGTGTACAAAATGTCCTTCTCTTGATTTGATAAAATTTTAATGTTATACATGTTAGAACTATTAAACATATCCTCTATGTATGCACATTTATTGGTGTAACAGTTTTTCCTTCTATCACTAGTTTTGTTAAGAGTTTTCCATTATGTTGAAAATTGGGACTGGGAAATGAAATGTTAACTGTTACCAGTGGTACATTGTTGCTTCATGTTAACTTCCCTCAAGTGTAAGTGCTTATGATGGGAAAGAAGCTACCTGCTGTAAAAGAAAAATTGCCTTTCGCAAATGAATGAATAGACCTCAAGTGCTCGTTACCCTATAGATTTAATTCCAATATGTGGAATTTCCCTGAATCTAGGAAGGATATCAGAAATGAAATTCAGGCCTTAGACTGGATATTTTCTTTAAGGAATAACTGAAGTTCTAGGTGAAAGAAAACAACTCTTACAGTAGACTTTGGGTCTGAGATAAGTATGTGAGATTGGAAAGTCCAATCTTCAACAACCATTGTCAATGAACAAAATCTGAAAATAAAAGCACCTAGACTCCAGTGTCGTGTAAGTCACATCATGTGATTCAGAAGGCTCCCTAATCTGAAATGCCTCTTGGAATCAAGATTTGTGGAACAAAGGATGGTTGCTGAAGTTGAATAAAGAAGTCAGAAGCACTGAGGGGGAATCTCACCAAGCAGAGGGGTTGAATGCAAATACTTAAGTGACTTGAGCAAGGACACTCAACAGGCCACTGACAGTGCTGAGATTAGACCTGGAATCTCTCGGCTTCCAGTCTCTTGCTCTTTCTGCTAGGCTATACTCTCTCTATATTTTTTTTAAGAAAGGTTAAAGAATTATTAACATTTAAATAGATGACATCATCCCACCTCTTAAGAGCCATCTTATTTTTGGTGATGACAAACGTTAGGAAGAACTTTGGATCCTGAGAGTTGTGAGGCCATAGAAAATAGGACAATGGAAGATTGTGGAATATCTTTGGAGATCACAAAGGAAGTGGTATATCACTCTTTTTATTTAAATGGCTTAGATTTCATTCAGCCATGGAAACAAGCCCAGGCCTATGTGCCCACGATTTAATTAGTGAAATCTGGAGACACTGAGTCTAAAATAATTTTCCTTTTCTCTGCTTTTGCATGTTATATCTCTTGGCTGGATTTTTATTGGAATCTTTCTTTGAGGGAATTCTGCTACAACCAGATATTTTTCTTCACTTGGTAATATCAGGAAGAGGGTATGGCTAGCAAATGGAGGAAGAAAGTGATTTTCACAAAGGAGATGAAGATTCTATACTAGCTAGCCCAATAAGAATTTTGTAAACAAAGTAGATTTTTTTTTTCCATGGCTCCTATGACATTATTTATAAGACCTGTTCCTTTCCTTATGGTATTTGTTCCAGTAGTTACAATCTGCCAATCAAAGTACTCGTGCCAAGAACTAAGTGCAGGGGTATATACAAGATAATCAGGTTGGACTCAGAACATGTCCCATTTGGGACTCATAGTCTTAATCCCCAGTATACAGATGATGGAAATGAGGGGCAGAGAAGTGAAATACCTGCCCAAGGTCACACAGCAAACAAGTGGCAGAGTTGGGATTAGAACCCAGATTCTGATTCCCAAGCCCATACTCTTCCCACTGGGCAACACTGCTTCTTCCCTCTTGGAGGATGGGAAGATAAACATCTTGCAGGTTTTCAGTGGCTCATCAATAATAATAATTTGACACTTACATTTACCCTTTCAATCAATCAACTGTATTTATTGAACACTAGTGGAGAACTGTATTTAGCACTAGTGAGAGTACACTATAACAGAGTTGATAGACAGAACTGTATAATGGTTTCACAATAAGGGGCAAAGTGTGTTCTAGGTTTTGATGTTAACAAACTGGAATCCCCCAGCCAACCAGCTGCTACACCTTTTCTTCAGAAGTCTCTTCAATCATCATTTTCATAAAGTTGGCTTGTTTAATTCTCTTCAGCTCAATATAATTTTAGGGGGGTTATAGGAGGGATCCATTAGGGCAAGGTTAAGGTGATTTTCTTTTTTTTCCTGGTTCCATTCTATTAGCGATGCCTAATTGATCTTGGTAGGGAAGGCAGTCATAGTTGAGGGAAGTAGGGTCTTGTCCACCGGAGCTCCTTTCCAGAGAATTTACTTAATGGTTTCTGTTTACTAAATCACCATCCTGGCTTTATCATGCATTCAGGTGATATGCAAGATTAATTACCATCTCTGCTTACCCCCAGATATCAAAGCCACTTTGTATATTTGTCGCAAATGACTCATGAGGAAAATGAATGCCTTTAATTGGCCATAGGCTACAATTTATTGCCTTCCTTTCTTTAAAAAAAGTATATGATCCTTATCAAGTGAATGGTGCTATGTGAGAATCATACAGAATCCTGGAAGAAGGAAAAGAAGAGAAAGCGTCTCTAGCTAATGATTTCTAGACCTGCAACTGCTAAAAACTAACAGACATGCCCATTTTTATCCCTATTCTGAGTTCTTTTGGTGGAAGTGTGAGGGGATTTTGCCCCTTCTCTGTTTTGGGCATGAAGAGCAGGAGAGGACTGAAGTAACAGCAGGTTCAGAAATAATTACTAGCATGAGATTTCAAAATTCTTCGAATATGGCAGGAAAAATCTCCATTAAGTATCCTGCTGGCACTTCAAACTTTATCGAAAACTAAAATACTCACCCACCCTCCTAAACTCTCTCTTCCTTGGAATCTTTCCATCTCTGTCAATTAGTCATCCTCCCTATCCCAGAAGTCCAACATTGGTGTCATCCTCCTTGACAAATCCATCAATTCTTGGCCTCTACTCCATCCAAATCCTTCTCAACCTCACAGCTTTCTTCAACACTGTGGACCACCTCCTATTCCTTGAAACATTACTCAACCTTGGCTTCACCGACACCGTCCTCCTGGTTCTCCTCATATTTCTTTGGCCACTCATTCTCGGTCTCTTTCATGGGTACCTCCTCTGCCTCCTACCCCCTAATTTTAGGAGTCCCTCAAGGTTCAGTTCTAGGTCCCCTTGAATTCAACTACTCCAACTGTTTTGTAGAACTCATGATTCCCAAATCAATGTCTTCAACCCTGATCTCTTTCTTCTACAGTCTTGTATTATCCTCCTGCCTTTAGGACATCTCTACTTGGTTGTCCCACTAACAACTCAAATTCAACATGTCCAAAACAGAATGCCTTATTTTCCCACCCAAACCCTGCCTTCTCCTTGACTTTCCCATCACTGTAGAAAGCACTATCATTCCTGTCCCACAAGCCTGTAAAATTGGTGTGATTGACTCATCTCTCAGTCAACCCACATGTTCAATCTGTCACTGAATCCTGTTCACATCATTGCTTATATCTGCCCATCTTCTCCATCCAAACTGCTACCATGTTAATCTAAACACTTATCCTATCCCACCTTGATTACTGTATCAGCCTCTTGCTGATCTCCCTGCCTCCTGTCTCTCCCCATTCCAGCTCCATACTCCATTCTGCTGCCCAGATAGATCCTCTTGCTAGAAAAACATTCAGTCCATGTTTTCCCCACTCTTCAAAAGCCTCCAGTTGTTGACCACCCACCATCCTAACAAACAAACTCTTTACTATTGGCTTCAAAGGACTCAATCATCTTGCCCCCTCCTACCTAAACTTGCTGCTCTCCCACTCCAACCCACCCCACACACTTTGCTTCTGTTTTGCCAGCTACTCACTGTATGTTGATCTCACTTACCTTGCCATTGACCTCTCTCCCATATCCTGCCTCTGGACTCGAATTTCCTCTATCTATGTATATAGGTGATGACTCTCCCACTTTCATAGCTTTTTTGAAGCCACATCTCCTCCCAAGAGGCCTGCCCAGACTAGTCCCTCATTTCCTCCTCTTCCACTTCCTTCTGAGTTGCCCTTGCACTTGGATTTGCACCTTTACAAATTCCCCACTTCCTCATCCCCCAAACATTTGTGTATATATCCATTATGGATTAATATTAATGTCTGTCTCCTTCTCTAGGCTTTAAGCTTGTTGTAGGCAGGAACTATGTCTACTTAATGTTATACATTTTCTCTCACTCTCACTCCCTTCTGTGCCCTGGGATTTGCTCCTTTTTATCACCCCTCCCACAGCTCCACAACACTTATGTAAATATCTGTAATCTTTTTCATTTACATTAATTTCTGTTTCCCCCTCTAGACTGTATGCTCATTTTGGGCAGGGAACTTGTCTTCCAACTTGGTTATATTGTATTTCCCCAAACACCTAGTACAGTGCTCTGCATGCAGTAACCACTCAAATATGATTGATTCATTGATTGGGCACTGGGATTCTGGGGCTTTTAGTCTTGGGGTTTTCCAGCAGAGAGGGGTGCTTAGCTGGAGCATGATGATCTGTGGGGAACCCAAGCAATAAGCTCAACCCTGTTGACAAGTGTCACTTGCCATCTGGTAACTTGGAGATGCTCTGTGCTGGTACTGGAATACCACTGGTAGTATTTTTGGACAGAGAGTAGGAGTTGCCACGGCTTGGGATTCTGGCTAACACATACTCTAGTCACGTATCCAAATATCCACCTTACCTTTCTTTCCGTCTTCCTATCTGTGTAATTTATTTTTTCTGCCTCTACAACTATACTGAACTCTCCTTGAGGGCAGACATTGAGTCTTTTAGCTCTACTGTACTCTTCAGCACTTGGTAAAGAGCTCTGCACATAGTAAGGTCTCTACTAATGTTACTGAGAGATTGATCTCTGGGTGTTTGCTACAAACCAGTTACTTATATTTTCTAAGTCTATTATTAAGAATAATAATTGTGGTATTTGTTCAGCACTTACTATGTTCCAGGCACTGTGCTAAGCACTGGGGAGGATATAAGCAAATCTGGCTAGGCAGAGTCCCTATTCCTGATGGGTCTCTCAGTCTTAATCCCCATTTTACAGATGAGGGAACTGAGGCACAGATAAAGTAACTTACCCAAGGCTACGCAGCAGACACATGACAAAGCTGGGATTAGAACCCATGGCCTAACTCTCTGGCCCATGCTCTATCCATTAAGCCATTGTGTGAGTAGGAGATGACAGTAATTAGGAGGAGATCCGATGCAATTTTTTTCCTTTTTTCCCTACTGGAAAGAACAAAAAAAACAATTAAGCACTTAATATGTGTCAAGCAATGTATTCAGCTTTAGGGTATGTTCACTGTTATTATAATTATCATTATTATATTAAGCACTTACTATGTGTCAAACATTGTTCAAAGTGCTGGGGTAGGTAGAAAAAAATCAGTTTGAATGCAGTCAGTCAATCATGTTTGAGGGCTTACTTTTTGCAGAGCACTGTACTAGTTACTTGGAAGAGTACAATATAAGTCATATTCTTTGCCCACAACTAATCCTTGTCCAACATGGGGTTCACAGTTTAACTAGTCCTCTGATGATTCAAGAACACTAGTGAAAAGTCTGTCCTAATTTTGTCTTTACACATATTTATTCCCTTTACAAGGCCAAAAAGTATAATAATCATGTGGGTATCACATTCCTGAATTCTGGAATTATAAATTAGAAGACATACACATGATTATATTTCAATATGTAATTAGATTTAACTTGAATGAAATTTCAGTAAGGGAATAAAAATGAAACATAACCTCCAACCAAAAATGTTCTGCTTTTTCTCTTCCTATCTTCCCCTCTATGCCAAATGCAAAACTCCATTAGGCAAGGCAGCAGATTTTCATTTTTCCTTTCTCCAATATAGATAAGATCCCACTCAGCGCATATTTTTCCTTTATCTCTAGATTTCTTGTCTGTCTCCCTTTTTCTTTCAATTTAATGACTTTATTTTTGGCTTTGTTTTTTATTTCCTTTTTGGTTATGAGATCTTTACTGATTTCAGGAGCTTGTACCTTTTCTCTTTCATCTTTCTCTTTATTGAGAGTATGGAAATTTTACTTTTTGTTTTCCCATGACATTGTTTGCACTTTTCTTTTACAAACCAGTAACAATCAAAATTTCATGTTTTTTTCATTCTCCCTTTACTGATTTCCATAGAATTTCTATATCCTTTCACAGCTTCTTTGAGAAAGAACTCACTTTGAAAAGGTTTTTATTGTTTCAGAGGGACTTGAACAAACACAGTGTGATGCAGTCCGAGATAAACTTTATTTTCAGACAAGTTAAATCTCTGTCTCTGAAGCATGACCACCACTTTAGGCTACTGTAAATGAAATCTGAGAGTTCTCCTGGAATCTAGATGGTCTGAAGAAATATGCCATCATTTATCCTAGTAAAAGCTCATTTCTGTGATAATATACTCTCCCAAGTGCTTAGTACAATGCACTGCACACTAAATCCTCAAAAAACACAATTGATTCAGTATCATTAATGTCAAAAGCTCTTCTAACCAGTAATAGTGTTTATCAAGCAATTTTTGTGTGCATGGCATACTAAGCACTGGGAAAGAGTATACAAACAGGAATTAGACATGGGCTCTTTCCCTGAAGGGGCTAAGATTTCTTAGAGAATATCAGTAGCAATAGGAGTTAATAGAGTAGAAACAAACTCTGGACTGTTATTACATAGTCCAGTATTGAAGTGAAAAGGAATGCTACTCCCTCAGTAACAGCATGGCCTAGTGGATAGAATGTGGGCCTTGAAGTCAGAAGGACCTGAGTTCTAATCCCAGCTCTGCCACTTGTCTGCTGGGTGCCCTTGGGCAAATCACTTTACTTCTCTGTGCCTCAATTACCTCATCCGTAAAATGGGGATTAAGACCATCAGCCCCATGTGAGACCTGATTATCTTGTATCTTCCCCAGTGCTTAGAACAGTGCTTGACACATAGTATATAATGAATACTACCATTATTAAGGAAGTTAGTATTAAGAGTGAATTTAGGCTCATAGGAAAATCACCTGAGTAACAAGAATCACACTTCTGAATTTCATTAAGCAGTGAAAATCCTGGTATGCCAAGTTAATAATAATAATGATATTCGTCAAGTGCTTACTATGTGCCAGGCACAAGACATTGAATGGTAATTCAAAGGTTTGCATTCCAGGGACAAGTGAAATAGTGCATGACATTATCATAGGGTGTGGCTAGGTCAGGGGAGAGGTAATTGTGTTCTTCACATCCTGTCCCACCTCCTGCTTGTGAAAGTACAAAAATTTCATTTCATCCAATAAGTCACTGGGCAGACTTCCATTTCTTCTGAGGTAGTCTGCTCTTTTTTTTTTTAGCAAAATATTGATTTTTACATTTAATTCAGGCTACAGAAGGTGATAAACTAGATGAGACCAGTGGTTACTCCAACCCAAGATTTTTGTCCCTGATGATATCAAATGGAGTAATAGTGAAGAAACCTGACCAGCTCAGTCCATCAGTGGTGTTTGTTGAGCATGTACTGTGTGCAGCGCATTCTACTAAGTGCTTAAGGAAATGCTATAAAACAGGGTTGGTAGATGCAATCCCTGTCCTCAAGGTGTTTACAGTCTACAGGGGGAGAGAGACATTGAAATTGATTAGGGATATGGGAAATAGAGTATAAGAATATTTTCATAGGGGCTGTGGTGACTGTCAGAGTGCTTAACGACTACACGACCTAGTGCATAGTTGATGCAGAGAGGATACCAGAAAGGGGATGTAAAGGGCTTAGTCTAGGAAGGCCTCTTGGATCCCAAGAGTGGTGGACTCTTAGATATGAAGCAGGATGGCCTGAGGGAGAACTTGGACAAGGAGTATATGGAGGATTAGTTGAGATTGAGGTACAGAGAGTAGATTGGTGCTAGAGGAGCAGAGTGTGGGGGTATGTGCAAATATTTTAGTAACAAAAGTAAATCAACTCCAACCAAAAAAGCCTTCTATCCCCTTTTCTTTCCCTGAAACATTTGGGCAACTGTTTATGCAGGGTATTCTTTTTATCTGAATAGTAATAACTGTGGTATTTAAGCCCTTGCTATGTGTCAAATATTTGACTAAGCCTGGAGTAGTTACAAAATAATCAGGTCAGACATGTTCCCTCTCCTACATTGGGCTACCAGTCTGAGGGAGAGAGTGAGGCCTTTTTCTTAGGCATATGAGAACCTGTTCCATTTGTGACATCATTTTAGTGTCATCAAACTAGATGCATAAGCAAATCTGGTTCACTGAGGCCCTTGACCAGAGACACCTCCAATTGTATTGCATTATTGAGTCCCAAACTTAAGACTGCTTGGAGGCTCACAGCTACCTCTAAGGACCCTATTGATTTTGGAAATCCTGGCTTCTTACAAATTGCCAGGAATTTTTTTTTTAAAAAAACAAAAACCTATCATCACCACCACTAGAAATAATTAATAATTATGTTTATTCTCATAAAACTCTCATTGAAATATTAAGCTTATCCCCACGTTTGTTTATTTCATAATTCTTGTGGCCACTTCGCTGGCAAGGACCAGAACAGAGGAATCCAAGATGCATTGATTTTTCTCCTTCATGACTATTTAATTGGTTAAAGTGTGCACCACTTGTGAGGGCCAGAGATGCCGGTTACATTTTAATAAATGTACTCTTTGTCCGATCAATATTTCCTTGCAAAAAAAGTGCTGTTCTATCATATGTTAATGGGGAGAAAATCTTTTTACCATCGTCAGTCATCATGACAAACAAGAATATGAAAAGTGTTAATGAAATGACCAACTGTCTATAAAATGAAAGACTTGCAAGACCGTCTCCTTTCTTCCCTTAATTTGATGAAACAAAATGGAAAATTACACTAGTGCCCGTCTAGCGTGAAATGATGTTAACAAGCAGAAAACAAATGCTACAATGAGGAGCTGCTAGGAAGCACCATGTATAGATGTATGTCTATAGGGAGAATTACACACTAAGGTACTGTTTGTAAACTACTTCTACCTCATATAGTAGGGAATCAGTTGTCATCCCGATACGACAGATATTAAGTTACTGATTTGACAGGTACTCAGTTTCAAAAATTGGTATCCACAGAATAATAATTGTTTAGATGCTGCAATCCCCAGGCAGCACAGTAGCCCTTGCTAGTATAGACCCAGCATGCAAAGTAATAGGAAGAGCTGAGATAATTTTCTAGGTATTGTTTCTTAGACGTGACATGACTCAGGTGAGTTGACTTCAAATGATCAAATCAACTGTCCTACTCACTTAGCTCTTCCCATGTAGATATTGCCTTCGTTTCATAAAATATAGCTAGAAGTTTGGAGTTAAAGGCTTGAGTTCTTGTACTTACATATTTAAGCCATTTTACTAGCAGGGATCACTAAAGTACTGTGTCAAAGAATGAAAGGCATCATCTACTCCATACCCCCTACTTAAAGTTGCTTCTACTATCAGGATAGTCTGCAGTATTTTATTCCTTGTTTTTTCTAATCTCCTCAAGAAAGATTAAGAACTTTATCAAGGAAAAGAGTGGCTCCCTATTTCATTAGCTATTTTGGGCCATTAAGATGCCATTTTGAAAATGGCAGAATTTAAGATTAAAATTGTAGAGTAGCCCAAAAAGAGTTACAGTGACACACCAAAGTGAGTTATTTCTCTATCCTGGGCCGAAAATGTGAATTAAGATTAATGATGTACCAATCCTCTCTTTTTGCCAAATTATATACGTAAAGATGCTCCCATGTCAGTGGTTCTTTGTCTTGTCCAGGCAGTACATTTTTTAAAGAATTTTAGTCAAAACCAATTCTGTTGTAGATGGAATTTGATTTTGGATTTCTTTTAAAAAGAGAATCTTTGGATGAAATTTATCTCCATGGACTACCATGAGAAATTCTTTGGTGACACATCATAACTACCATCCTAACAAATGAGGGTTGGAAAAATGTTGGATGTATTAGAATATGGGACACTATGTATTTTAAGGTTTAAACTGTAAGCTCCTTGTTTCTTCCACGATTTTGCTGGGAAGCAGTGTAGGCTAGTGGAAAGAGGATGGTCTTGTGAGTGAGATGCCCTGAGTTCTAATCCTGGCTCTGCCACATATCTGCTGTGTGCCCTTGGGCGAGCCACCTAATTTATCTGTGCCATATTTTTCTCATCTGCAAAATGGGTATTGAATGTCCATTGTCCCTCCTACTTACACCCACATAGGGGTTACATTCTTACTCACCATTTTACAGATGAGGTATCTGAGGTGCAGAGCACACGAAAGACAAGTGGTGTGGAGAAGCCAGGATTAGAACCCATGACCTTCTGACTACCAGGTCCAGGCTCTATCCACTCCACCATGCAGGGAACACATCTACTAACTCTGTTAAATTGCATTCTCCCAAGCATTTAGTACATTGCTATAAACACAGTAAGCACTTAATAATTACCATTGGTTGATTCATCTCCCTGACTCTTTCCTCTTCTTGTCTCCCACCTCTTCTCCCTCCTGTCTATACTCTATCATGCTGCCTGAAGCATCTTCCCAAAACATCACTTAGCTCACAGCTCTCCACTCCTCAATACCCTTCATTAGCTATTCATCTCTTCACATCAGAAAAAAAACCCTACCTTTGGATTGCAGATTTTCCATGTACTTGTTCTTCATTTGCTACTCAACAATTTTTATTGTTTGTTCTTCTAAGCTAATCCTCTAACTCTACACTGTTCCAGACTTTCCTGACTTGGAGTCTTAGCTCAAGCTATTCAGTCACTCAGTGAATTACCGATATTGAGCATTACTGTTTGCAGAACATTGTACTAAGTGCACTGGAGAATATACTACAACAGAGTTGATAGGCATGTTCCTCGTCCATCAGGAGCTTGCTGTCTGGAAGGGGAGAGAGACTTGAAAATAAATAATGTTTATGTGCATAAGCACTGTGGGGCTGAGAGTGGGGAGACTTTCAAGGGTAAAGAGCTAAGTGTCAGGTTTATGTGGAAGTTGGGGAGAGTAGGGGAAATGAGACCATTGTTAAGGAAGATGTGATTTCAGTAAGGCCTTGAATGAGGAGAGTGTGGTGTTCTGTTGTATATGAAGGGGGAGGGAGTTTCAGACCAGAGAGAGGATATGGGCAAGGGGTCATTAGTGAGATAGATGAGTGAGTTCAAGGAACAGTGTGTAACATGGGGTTAGAAGAGCAAAGCTGTATTGTAATAGGAAATCAGTAAGTGGAAGGTAGGAAGGAGAAAGCAGTTGAAGTATCTTAAAGCTCAGGTTATGTTAAGGAGTTTCTATTTGATGCCAAAGTGGATGGGTAGCCACTGGAGGTCCTTGAGGAATTTTAAAAGGCAACCAAATCTTGCTGCCTAACTCAAGGTAGAAGTCTGTGTTATTGCCTACATCTAATTGGAGTGTGTAATAACCTTTACCAACTCCTGGTCAGGTCTATTTGCAAAGCAATATATTCAGTTGCCTGGGTAACTTTCTCTCTGAATTTTTCCCAAATGGAAAAATCTTAGTTTTACCTTATCATTTACAATGTCACCCATTTTTTACATTTCATTGAGAATATATAATGTGATCTGAACAATGATCAATGTCATCTCTGAGGTGATAATTACTGTATTCATGTATTACTCTCTTCATAAACCTATATTTGACAACTGAGCTTCTGAAGGGTAATTATCTAATAAAAAATGGATTTTTAACTAGTGCTGCTTGCAGCTATATAGTCTAACCAACCTTTACATAGCACCTGGCCCTGCTTTTCACCTACATGTCCAAAATGATCCTTTGCACTAGATTTTTTTGCTTCGCAGTAGTGATGTGAGGTAGATAATCCCACATTGGGTATGGAAACTGAGCAGCTAATAGGCTGTGTATCCGAGTTTACATGGCAACAGAGCAAAATTCAAATTCTTATGCTTCTCTGAAACAAAGCCTTAAGGAACATTTTTTATTATCAGAGAGCTCTATGGCAGTGCCCTTAGTTTGGAAGGTTAAATTAAGTTGTAGGCATTTGTTGACACACATTCTCCCAGTGAATCACCCAACCCTTGGAGAAACTTCTAGTAACTGCAAGAATAGACCTAATTTACTGTCAGAGTACCAGATCCCTTATCAAAGATGGGAATTTGAAAGTCAGGCACTGGTGGGGCATATGTTGAGGTTTCAGAGCTATGGTAAACTGAGGCAGTCAGTTGAAGGGAAGATGTGGTGGTGGTGGTGGTGGAGACGACCTATTCCACACAATGTTCTGTGTGGCATCATTGTTTTATTGTGGATTTGTGTGATGTGATATGACTCCACCATGCAGAATGTGGGGAGGCTCATGGATAAACTCTAAATTATATTTTTAATTATTCATATTAATGTCTGTCTCCCCCTCTAGACTGTAAACTCATTTTGGGCAGGGAGAGTGTTGATTCTGTTGTCATTATACTGTTCCAAACAGTTAGTACAGTGCTCTGCACATAGTAAGTGCTCCATAAATATCATTGGTTAAGATTGATTTAAGAACTGCTTCAGAATGGTGAAATGCCCAAAGTGTCTGGCACAAAGTGTTCTTTGTCATAAATCTTGCCCTTTTCTGTGCCTCCTCATAACATTCTTGCTCCAAAATCGTCACAGCAACTAAAATGGTAAGGAGGATTGAGATGTTTTGGGAACACTGGAAATGGAAAAGGTAATGACTCTTCATTGGGGAAAACTAGGCCGAGCGGTACCAAGTTTTCAGAATATAAAATTATGAAGTATGGACAGTCAACCAGAATTTGTATTCACCAAATCCCATTATGGTTAAAGGGACATTATCAAGTAAAGCATGAGTCAATCAGTCAATCAATTCTTGAGGGCAAGGAATGTGGATCTTGTTTTTATTTACCTCTCCCAAGGTGCACATACAGTGTTTCACACTAAGAGATCAGTAAAAAAAATCCTGTATTGATTGACTAATGAACAAATTAAGGTGTTGGATCATTCATCACTAAAGAGTTTGATGAAAATTGATTAAAAACCACCATCATTTTCTTTCTTCCAGTGTCCTGTTCCCTCTGTTGGTTACAGCATACAGGCTGGGCTGGATAAAGAAATGATCTGATCTACTAAAGGCATTTCTTATGTTCAAGGCATTCTGTGACATTATGAAAGCCACCCTATTATAGCAATTTACCCCAGTTACAGAAGTACCATGAATAATGAATGAGATGTTAGAGGAAATTATCTACCTGGCTGCCATTAGCACTGTGGCTATGGAAACATAGGCCCATAGACAAAGATACAACCTGATTTACCTTGTATCTATCTAGTGCTTAGTACAGAGCCTGGTACATCATAAACATTTGGCCAATGCCATAAAAAAAGGCACTCAAGGCTCTTGATGAAAATGGATCAGACGTGATAAAATATTTTCCAAATGGAGCTCACAGTCTAAGTAGAGGGGAAATCAGTATTGAACTGCCTATTTTATAGATGAAGAAACTGAGGCACAGAGAAGCCCATTATGGAAAGGGAATGTGATTGCTAATTAAGTTGTATTGTACTCTCCCAAGAGCTTAGTACAGTGCTCTGCATAGAATAAGCACTAAATAAATGATTGATGTGACTCCTCCAAGATCAAACAGCAGACAAATGGTGGAACCAGGATTAGAACCCAAATCCTCTGACTCCCAGGCGCATGCTTTTTCCACTAAACCACACTGCTTCTCATACCCTTCTTTTCCTCCTCTTTTCTCCTCCTTCCCCAACTCTTTTCTTCTCCCTCCTTCCTTCTTTTCCTCCCTGCCTCCCCTTCTTCCCCCTTCCCCTTCTCTTCCTCTCCTTCTCCCCTTCTTTTCCAGTGTGTCTAACTGTATCTGTGTTTCCTCTGTCTCTGCCGCTCCTCTAATAATTTTGATTTTTTAAGTGATTACTATGCTCCATCACTGTTCTAAACACTGCATAGATACAAGAAAATTGTCACTTATCTTCTTTGTGACTCAGTTACCTCATCTGTAAAATGGGGATGAAGACTGTGAGCCCAACGTGGGACAACCTGATTACCTTGTATCTATTCCAGCACTTAGAACAGTCCTTGGCCTATAGTAAGCACTTAACAAACACCATTATTATTATTATTTATCTTACTGGGGAACCTTTATGTAAATCAATCACATTTATTACTGCAGTTTTGGTTAAGCATTTACTATGTGTCATGCACTGTACTAAGCCCTGGAGTATATGCAAGATAAGCAGGTTAAATAATAATAATAGTGTTATTTTTAAGCACGTTTATGTGCCAGGCACTGTACTAAACACTGAGATGGTTACAAGCAAATCGAGTTGGACACAGTCCCTGTCCCACTTAGAGCTCAGTCTCAATCCCCATTTTAAAGATGAGGTAACTGAGGCACAGAGAAGTTGTGACTTGCCAAAGATCACACAGCAGACAAGTGGTGGAGCCAGAATTAGAACCCATAACCTTCTAACTCCCAGGACCGTGCTCTATCCACTACGCCTGGCTGCTTCCCTGTTCACAGTCTAAGTAGGAAGGAGGACAAGTATTGAAACTCCACTTCCCATAAAGTGAATTTGACAAAGGTATTTCAAGTGATTTGCCCAAGGTCACACAGGAAGCAAGTGGCGGAGAAAGGATTTGATCCCATGTCCTTTGGCTCTTAAGCCGGTGCTCTTTCCAGTGGTCACACCACTTCCAAATGAATATCAGACCCCTGAGACTTATGTGGAGAAGCAGGCTGTTGAGTGGATTTAATAGTAAGAATAATAATAATGATGATATTTGTTAAGCACTTACTATGTGCTAGGCATTGTACTGAGTGCTGAGGTGGATACAAGCAAAACAGTCTCTGTCCCACATGGGGTTCACAGTCTCAATACCCATTTTACAGATGAGGTAACTGAGGGCCAGAGAACTGATGTAATTTGCCCAAGGCCACACGGCAGACAAGATGGTGAGGATGGAATTAGAACCCATGACCTGATTCCTGGGCCCATGATCTATTCCACTATGCCATGCTGCTTCCATGCTGTATTTATCCTCAGCTTGGAAACAGAGGCGGAAAAAAACCTACCTGAGAAGCAGCACCTGGGGAATCAGGTTCCATCTGTGCCACTCAAGTAGATGAAAATCTGAAAAGAGTTTCAGTTCTTATGCAGGTCGTGCCTTTATGAAAACCCATCTGTGTTTCAGACCTAAATGCTAAAAGATGTTATCTCCCTGCCAGATATTTGAAGCTGAAAGGCCCTTCTTCAAGAAGATGAGCTGGCTGGCGCCTCCTGAAATGTGCCCGGAGTTTTGCAACTGTAAAAGACACAGATCAGAGTGAAGATTTAAAAAAAAGATCCTGTTTCACATGGATTCAAATAAACATGCAAACACTAGGTGATTAAAGCTCCTTGGTCAGCAATATTAATCCCATTTTTAGCCTTTCCCTGATAAGCTCTTTTATTAGCCATGATGATAATAAGGCAAATAATGCTTCACTTAAGTCCAAGCTCTCCAATCCTTTTCAATAATTTATGCTCTCCATTTTTGTCAGGATTTCAGCACCATTTCAACCTAAAAAAAAGAGAAAAAAAATTGGAAGTTACACACAGAAAATGAATTATGCACCAAATTGTAAATATTCCATTTCTTTTGCTGATCTGAAACTCCCCAAAGAAATATGAACACTTGATTTAAAATTCAGCCGCAATGACATTTCCTGGCTGGAAAGAACGCTTTCACAAATTCTCAAGTATTTGCAAAAAGATAACTTTTTCTGTAGGTTCCAGTATATCCAAATTTGTTTCTTAGAGCCATTTTCTGCAAACTTCCTAATAATTTCTGCCAGGCAGCGTAAAAAAGTGTATTCTGGAGAAAATATTCTGAAAGACACGTCTGAGCTTGGAGAGCGGCAGTAAGGATTAAAGCTAGTTGAATGGAAGAACTTTCTCAACAGAGGGTTTTGGGAAATGGAGTGCACTGTTACAGGATTATCAATTGATTAATTGTATTGTATTTATAGAGCACTTAATGTGTGCAAAGCACTGTACTAAGCACTGTACTAAGCAATCTAACAATAAACGGAAACATTCCCTGTCCACAGTGAGTTTGCAGTTTGGATTAGCACAGCTCAGGTGAGTTTACAGGCTTTCTCCTGATTGATTTTACACTGGGTGCTAATGCACTGGACACTTCTATGTCTGGCAGTTAAATTTTCATTCCCAGCCTCCCTCCATTTTAGCCCTGACTGCTGAATTCCACAGATCAGAAATAATGGCCTTATTTAGAAAAATCTTGGAGAGGAACACAGAGGACCTGGAGAAAGTGGTAGATACTCTAGGTGAGTGTAGGAATCCCCACTTAACAGATGAGGAGATTGAAGCACAGAGAAGTTAAGTGACTTGTCCAAGGTCACATAGCAGGCAGGTTACAGAGCTCATACTAGAACCCAGGTCTCCCATCTCCCCAACCCATATTCTTTCCACTAGGCCATGCTGTTTCTCAGTCCTTTTGTTCTGTTGGAGGAGGATTTCCCCCCAGCCTACTATTTTTTTCATTGTTTTCTGGCTCTACTACAATAAAATCCCAGAAGCCATGGATGGTCTGAGTAACTCTTTGTGAAGCTTAATGAATTCCTCCAACCTTTTGGAGTTTTGATTTACTGACTTATTTAGAGATGGTTAGAGAGTATGTCGTTTCCTTGACTCTGGAGGCCTGTTAAAATGAACAAACTATGGGAGACTAGGGTAGTATTCTTCCTGTTGTTTACTGAGTTATTTATAACCCGCTGTCACCTTAGATCCTATGAAGATTAAAAAATAGAGCAAGTCAAGACAACTTATCAGTGAGCGGGGAATGTGAAACAATGAAAAATGCAGTTAGAGTATTTTAATAATTAGCAATACATTTATTAATTGAGTGGTAATCAGTCAGTGGTATTCATTGAGTGTTACAATAACCTCAGTCTCACCCTCTAGACTGTAAACTCACTGTAGGCAGGGAAGATGTGGCTTAATTCTGTTGGGTTCTCCCAAGCACTTAGAACATAAGCACTCAATAAATATCACTCATTGAATGACTACATAGTGCTAGCTCTGCAGGCACTTGTGTAATAAAAGCCAAAAAAAAATAATGGGCTCAGTTGTTGGACTCTTATTTTTCCATGATATTCCTTATTTATCCAAGCTGATAAATTTCAGGCAGAGATTTGAAGTACATGGTGGGAGGTGAGGTGGTAAGGGGAGAGGGGAGAGGTACACTTGTTAGGGGTGGGGGTGGGGGGAGAGAGGAAGGATGGAAGAATGAGAAAGTGAGAGGATGCAGTGTTTCTATAGCTTTCCAGGTTATCTAAAGTCCAATCAGGGCTCAACATAGCCCTTGGGAATCGCTGGCTCATGCTTGTGTATCACTGTTGTGTTCCCGATCATGGAGACACAGAGAAGAGATGGTCTTTGACCTCTAGGGGACTATGCTAATGACATTGGGAATGGCTTCAGAGCAGATAAGGAATACCTCCTACTCCTTAACATGGCCTCGGCTTGCATTCTGTTGACCCAGGTCCACAAATAACGTGTCCGGGGATTCTGGCCCGCTTTTCGTTCTTGTATGTCTGCTGAGCGGCCCTCTCTGTGGGACTCTTTAGACCCTTTCCCCACCTCCCAGTGGGACAGGATGCCCAGATACTATAGGAAGCTGTGGCTGACAGCAGAGTGGAAGCTCATCACGTATGCAATAGCCATGTCCCCAGTAACCCCAACCACCTCTCCACGGGCCAGGTCAGAATAAATAGCAAGGAATACAATATTCAAAGGCATTGAGACCACTGATGTCCATCAAAGCTGCAACAAGCTCCCAGAGGATATTCTCCTCTTAGCCCATAGTTAGAACAGTGACTTTGCCAGCAGAGCCCCTAACATATTTGACGGCACTATTTTGACATTCAGCTGCACCTAAATAACATTGGCAATTTTCTCCGGGGCTCTTTCCTTGAAACAGTTTCAGAGCCCCTTTCTGTTATTTTACATATGCATACCGAGGTGATCCTTTGTATTCAAAGATGAGGCTACTTGTTTGCTATGGCTCTAAGTCTATGTAGGACTAATTAAAGGGATCAGGGTCCCAGACCACTCTTTCATTTAAATCTGCACAGTCAGTAAGTCAGTAGACATCATGTATTATGTCCACGGGTGAATTTAAATGTGACATCTAGGGCAATAAAGAGGCAGGTAAAGATTTCTCCAGTGTTTAAACTCTTGCCAAGGGGTATATTCAGCCCTTCTGGAAAGTTCAGGCACTTTTCCTTGGACAGCAAAGTGCTGTCAGAGCAGGGAGTGTTTTGGATGTAGATTCATAGTGAGAGATTCTCAAGAGTTTCATTAAAATCAGTTGAATTTCCTAATATTGACAACATTTTATGTTAGAAGGAGTCACTGCTGATTGGTATTTTAGACAAATGGATAGCTTACAACTGGGTCTGGGGTCACAAGTTTGTGAAAAGTTGACCTGTGAAGCTTGTTTTATTGTTGTTCACTAAGTAGTCCACATAGTCTCCCACAAAACCGGCTACAGAATTTCTTCACTCGGAGAGCAGTTATTTACATGTCTTGCCCCTTGATAGTGGTAAATTTGGAGTAGGAGTGGAGGGAGGGAGGTTTGGTCAGGTCAGGGAAGTTTAAGATAAAAAGTTGCCTTTTGAAGATTATCCTCAAAGAGCGAATTAAAAAATAAAATAAAAATCCCTTGGTTCTTGCCGAAGAATTTAAGTGTAGGTAGCCATTATCCAGGTGACACATTGTACTAACCAGAACTACACTTAACCCAAATCAATCAATAATATTTATTGATTTTTTAGAGGATTGCAGAACTCTTTTCCAAGTGCTTGGGAGAATACAATAGAATTAGTTGACAAAAGCCCTGCCCTGGAGGGGTTCCTAGGGGAATGACAGAGGGTTAGCTAAAATACAAATAAGAGGAAGAAGGAAAAGAGGATATGTATACTGGTGACTGCTTAAGTACCTGGTATGTACATATGTATGGGCTACAGGCGGTTGATTGTGCTTAAGTGATTAGATGGCACAGAGAAATGAAGGGCTAGAGGAAGGAGAGAAAGTAGGGAGATAAGAAATTTAATTTCCACTGAATTTTCATTATACCTATTATTTGTAGATATTAGGGGTAAAAAAAATCCTGCTGAAGATAGCATATACACTCATAGAAAACAATTAATTTTCATAAACTGGAAATACAGTAGTTAATTATTAAAGTGACAATTGTCATAATGTTTTTCTCCTACTGCTTTGAAAGCAGGGTGGACAGCTTCTGTAACAATCTCTAGAGGTTTCACGACTACCTAAAATAGAGTCGTTTCTTGTCGCCTGGATGAAATTTATGACAAAAAAAGGTGTTCAACCCTGTGAATGCCTGGGTCTCCCTCCCTCCCTCCCTCTGCAACTCCCTTGTCTTTACTGTTACAATGATACTGTATTTCAGGCACGTTGCCAAATTTACACTCCATGTCCCTTGCTGGTCTTGTGATGAAATATCACCAAACTGATGGTATTCCCCAGATCCTAAGTTCTAGCACAGCCAAAGCTTTATCATTACAATATTTGAGAAATATCCCTATGCTAGCATCCAGGAATCAAAAATCATCCTAGCTGACAGATACTTCAATTGGTATCCAGGTTAACTGTAATAAATAAGAACTGTAATATTTTTTAATGTTTGACTCTCCCAACAGATGGTAAGCTCCTTGAAGGCAGGGAGACCTCCAACTTCTATTGTACTCTCCCAGTAACTTATTCAGTGCTCTGCACCAAGAAAATCATTCAAATACCATTGATTGATTTGGGTGGAAGGGCACTGCTGAGTCTGAACTAGAGGCTGAATAGATCTTTCATCCTAGTGGTCTGAAACAATCTATCCATGAATGAGTAGTCATAGCAGCAATAATAGTAGTAACATTTACTAACCACATATTTGATATGGTGCCTGTAGTAGGCACTAGGAAAGTTCAGAAAATTTAGTCATATGACTAATGCTCACAAGGTGCTTACACTCCTAGGGAGAAAAAAAAGAAACTAAAAAATCTACAACCTAGAGAGGTAAAAAATACATAAATTTATGTCTGTATAACTGCTAAGGAGGGTATTGATAAGTTCCTAAGTGCTAGAGTTAGCTGAAGGGATGATACAGTTCAGGGTATTGGGGAAATAATTTGGGAAAGTTATTTGGAAAGGGTGGAATTTTTTCAGAGAGCTTTCAGTCTGGGGAGAGCTGGGATCTGTCTGAGGTGGGGAGGGAGGGAGCTCCAAATTGAGAGAACAGCATGAGTGAGGAGATAAAGGTGGGAGGGTAGAGAGCATGGTTACAGCTGAGACTTAATAATAACATTATTATTCTGATACTTCAGCGCTTACTTTGTTTCAAGTACTGGGGTAGGTACAAGTTATTCAGGTTGGACACAGTTCTTATCCCACATGGGGCTCACATTCTTAATCTCTATTTTACAGATGAGGTGACTGAGGCCTAGAGAAGTCACTTCTCTAGGGATCAGGGTCAGATCCCTAGATCAGGGATCAAGCAGATCAGGGATTAGAACCCAGTTCTTTCTGACTCGCAGGCCTGTGCTCTGTCAACTGAGCCATGCTGGTTCTGGCCTGGGAAGAATGAAGACAGTGAAAACAGTGATTTGGGGAATAGTAGGCATAGAGAGCAGACAGTTAAAGGGGAACCAGATAATGGCAAGCCTTGAAGGTGATTGGAAGGGTTTTTGATTCATGTGAAGTGACACAGAGAGACAGCAGAAGGTTTAGAAGTGAGGAGATGTGTGGGCCAATGGAAGCTTCAGTAAAATAATCTGTGCAGCAGAATGTAGTAGAGACTGGAGTGGGGAGAAGTATGAGGAAATTAGGAAATTTTGTTTTCTTTAGGTAACATATGTAAGTTCCTAAAGATTCTTAGCACACCACAGAAATATTGCAGTATTTTGGAAAATGCAAACCATTTGGAAACTGTTTTCCTTAACATCTGAACAGAGTGGTACTGGTTCAGAAGTCTTCACTCAGGAATCCAGACATAAATGTCTGAGAACAGTGGAGTTTATCATTATGTATAATAACCACACAATTATGAAATTTAATAGGTGTTGACTATGTACCAAGCACTGTACTAAGTGTAGAAGCTCCTCTACTTCTGGATGCCTAACTCTAAAGACGTAGAGGAAGTCTTAAAGCCAAATACTTTTTTTTAAGTGGTATTTGTTAAGCTCTATGTGCTAGGAACTGTCCTACATACTGCGGTATATACCAGTTAATCAGGTTGGACACAGTCCATGTCTCACAAGAGGCTCCCAACCTGCTTAACTTGCATCTACCCCAGCACTTAGCACAATGCTTGGCACAGAGTAAGCACTTAAAAAGTACCATGGTTATTACATTTTTAATCCTCATTTTACAGATGAGGTAACTGAAGAACAGAAAAATTAAATGATTTGCCCAAGGTCACACAGCAGACAAGTGGCAAAGTCAGGATTGGAATCCAGGTCCTTCTGGCTTTCAGACATGACCTCAGGGGCCCTGGCCCAGTGGGATTTTCCTGGTATCTTGGTGGATTAGTCCATCCCTAGATTTGAATGACTTGAAAAAATAGATGGGGAAAGTGATGAATCTAATATTCATGTGGTTTTGATAAACTAGGCAGCTGATTCACATTTGGAAAAAATTTGTTAGTGTATTTGTCATCCCCATATTTGTTTTATGGAATTAAAGTTCTTACTAGGTGTCAAGCACTGTTCTAAGTTCTGGGGTAGATACAGTTTATCAGTTTGGACAGAGAGCCTGTCCCACATGAGACTCACAGTCTAAGTAGAAGGGAGTAGGACTTAGCCTCCATTTTACAGTTGAGTAAACTGAGCCTCAGAGAAGTTAAATGACTTGCCCCGAGTCACACAGCAAGCAATTAGCAGAGCAGGATTAGAACCTAGATCTTCTGACTATCAAGGCCATGGTCTTTCCAGTAGGTCACATTGCATCTCTCAGAGAGAGATTTTGAATCCCAGGCAAGTGTAAAAGAATAAGTGTAAAAGGATAATCATATAAAAGTAAAAAAAAAATGTTTAAAATGTATCCCTCCACCCTGGAAATTGTTTCCACAGGTAATATGAGTTCAAGGTAAGTTGTGTTACCTTACGGTCCTAAAATATAAACATGTAAGATAGACAGACACACACTCACACTCTAGAATGAAGTGCTGGCATTACTGCCAGTGACAAAGAAGCCAACTAAATGGCTATACGTGATAAACCTCTATTTCTTTCCTGGAGGGAAATGAATTGGCAGTCCTTTTTGTGCGTTAGCTTGCTGGAAAAAACTTTATTTTTTTTCCTTAATCCCCTTTTCTCTTTCATCTTTTGGTTCATCAATACATCAAAGAGCAAATCTGATGACTCCTCAATATATCTGCTTTTCAGATTTCATTCACCTCTGACCTGTAATGTCCCAATTTACTTCAAGTACTCTTATTTATGCCATTCCTTAGACCTATATATTTTGATCAAAAAAACTGTACTCTGTTCAGTGCCTTCAGAGAGCACTTTGCAGGTACCATCAGTTCAGAAAAAGCAGTCACCCAATATATGAGATTGTGACAGGGTATAATGTAATGGTAGTTATGCGAACCTCCAATAAACCAGTGGTACTTCACAGATTACTTGGAGAGAAAGTCTCTTAGCGTGCTTGAAGAAGTATGAAATGAATTTCATTTCCTTCTCATTTGCCTTGCTTCTGAAAGGTTTCATGCAAGATATGTGACCAACTATTATAGTACTAATCCATCCATGACAGAGCTCAATTTTCTCTGAGAATTTACTTCTGAATGGGCTTCAGAAATACTTGAAAGCTCAAAATTAAAGTACACTGAACAGAGCAACCACTGAGCTGTGGACAACTGTCTGTCAAGAAAACCAGTTGGAACAAAATGTAAATTCGATTTTATTTTATTTTTTAAAAGTGATCTATAATGGTGCTGTGGTAAAGTTTTATTGCCCATTTCCAAACAAGAACAATAAGGAGGAAGGTGTTAAAGCATCACTGTTATGAGTTTTTCCTCATTAGTGGAAATGAAAATGCTTTTGTCAGTTATTGAAACTTTAGAAGCAAACTGCATAAACTGGCTTGTTTAATGTTCTATTTTGGGGGGACTAAAAGGTTTCATTACACACAAACGCCCACCTCCTGGTCAGTGATTCTCATCTGGCCCAAGCTGAAGACCCAAGATCAAAGTTTTGGAGTACTGCCTTTTGGGCTATGACAAAGGATGGTTTGGGTCTTGGAGCAGTAGTAAAGGACAAGTATCCCATGAAACAAATGAGTGGCATAGGTTTGCTGGTGAAAAATCATTCAATCAGTGGTATTTACTGAGTATTTTCAAGTCCAGAGAATCAGTGATTGAACAGTCTTGGAAAAGGCTATCCTGCCCTTTCAAGTTATACTGAGGTACAGGATTGGGAATAGAGGACTTCTGTGGCAGGAAGGGAGAGGGGTGTCAAGAATGGGTAAATACGTGTGATAAATACATGTGATGAATAACAACAACAGGGAGGTATGCAGTGAGTTCATGGTTCCACTGCTCCGGCTTTAACCGTCCTGTGGATAAATACAGGACTTTAGTTTCCAGGCCTGGAAATCAGCTTTCAAGCTGTAATCCAATCAAGTCAACCGGATAAAGGATAGTGATTGTGCAATATTCCAAAAGCTCAAATCAGACTCAGTCTTCACATGAAAGCCTCCAGACTTATTAAAATGTAAGGAACAGTTTCAGGTTAACATATTTAAGAATTCTAACCTTCTCATAACAAGGATGCAAAAGTTGCAACCCAGGAATAATACAAAACTTGATATTATAGAATTAATCAATTTATTTTTGGGCATTTGACATACAAGCCCAATTCAACTGTCTTGTCTTATGCTGTCAAGTCATTTCTGACCCATAGTGACTCTATGGACACATCTCTCCCAAAATGCTCCACCTCTCCCTGCAATAGCTCTGGTAGTGTATCCACAGAGTTTTCTTGGTAAAAATACAGAAGTGGTTTATCATTGCCTTCTTCCATGCAGTAAACTTTAGTCTCCACCCTCAATTCTTTCCCATAATGCTACTGCCCAGCACAGATGAGTTTTGACTTCTAGTAGATTGCCTTCCATTCATTCATTCAATTGTATTTATTGAGCCCTGTGTGCAGAGCACTACACTAAGCACTTGGAAAGTATAATACAGCAATAATGTGATCAATCCCTGTCCACAGTAGGCTTACAATCTGGGGCGGTGGAGAGGGGAGACAGACATCAAAACAAGTAAACAGGCATCAGTATAAGTTATTAGAATTATAGATATATAGATATATACATAAGTGCTGGGGGGCGAGAGGGGAAAGAGCAAAGGGAGTGAGTCAAGGTGACAAAGTAGAGAGGGGGAGCTGAGGAAAAGGGGGCTTAGTCTGGGAAGGCCTCTTGGAGGAGGTGTGCCTTCAGTAGGGTTTTGAAGGAGGGAAGAGTGATTGGTGGTTTTGAGGAGGGAGGGCAAACCAGGCCAGAGGTAGGACATGGGCCAGGGGTCGGTGGTGAGACAGGCAAGATTGAGGCACAGTGAGAAGATTAGCAACAGAGGAGCCAAGTGTGCAGGCTAGGATGTAGAAAGGAGGAAAGGAGGTGAGGTACTGTTCCTCCCCCTCCCCCATCCCTCACCCCCAGCGATCTGGCCACCTACTTCATCACGAAAATTAACTCAATCAGGTCTGAGCTCTCCAAAGTCACCCCTCCCCCTTCTGACTCCCGCCCCCCCCCCCCACCCCCCACTTTCCCATCCTTCCCTGCAGTATCCTCAGAGGAGATCTCCTCCCTCCTCGCAAGTGCCACCCCCTCCAGCTGTGCTTCGGACCCCATTCCCGCTCACCTTATAAAAACCATCGTCCCTTCCATCCGCCCCTCCTTAACTTCTATCTTTAACCGCTCACTCTCCAGTGGCTTCTTCCCCTCTACCTTCAAACACGCCCATGTGTCCCCCATCCTGAAAAAACCCTCTCTCGACCCCACTTCCCCTTCTAGTTATCGCCCTATCTCCCTCCTACCCTTCATTTCCAAATTCCTAGAACGAGTCGTCTACACTCGCTGACTAGAATTCCTTAACTCCTACTCTGTACTGGACCCCCTCCAATCTGGCTTCTGTCCCCTCCACTCTACTGAGACTGCTCTCTCAAAGGTGACCCATGACCTCCTTCTTACCAAATCCAATGGCTCCTACTCTATCCTAATCCTCCTCGACCTCTCAGCTGCCTTTGACACTGTCGACAATCCCCTTCTCCTCCACACCTTATCTCACCTTGGCCTCATGGACTCCCTCCTCTTCTGGTTCTCGTCTTATATTTCTGGCCGTTCATTCTCGGTCTCTTTCATGGGCTCCTCCTCCCGCTCCCATCCTCTAACTGTAGGGGTTCCTCAAGGGTCAGTTCTTGGCCCTCTTCTGTTCTCCATCTACACTCACTTCCTTGGTGAACTCATTCGCTCTCACGGCTTCAACTATCATCTCTATGCAGATGACACACAAATCTACATCTCCTCCCCTGTTCTCTCCCCCTCCCTTCAGGCTCGTATCTCCTCCAACCTCCAGGACATCTGCACCTGGATGTCTGCCCACCACCTGAAACTCAACATGTTCAAAACTGAGCTCCTTATCTTCCCTCCCAAGCCCTGTCATCTTCCTGACTTCCATATCACCGTGGATGGTACGACCATCCTTCCCGTCTCTCAAGCCTGCAACCTTGGTGTCATCCTTGACTCAGCTCTCTCATTCACCCCACACATCCAATCTGTCACCAATGCCTGCCGGTCTCACCTTTACAATATCACCAAGATCTGCCCTTTCCTCTCCATCCAAATGGCTATCTTATTGGTACAGGCTCTCATAATATCCCGGCTGGATTATTGTGTCAGCCTTCTCTCTGATCTCCCTTCCTCTTGCCTCTCTCTGCTCCAGTCTATTCTTTATTCTGCTGCCCGGATCATCTTCCTGCAGAAATGGTCTGGGCATGTCACTCCCCTTCTTAAAAACCTCCAGTGGTTGCCTGTCAACCTCTACATGAAACAAAAACTTCTCACTCTGGGCTTCAAGGATCTCCATCACCTTGCCCCCTCCTACCTCTCCTCCCTTCTCCCTTTATATTGCCCACCCCACACGCTCCACTCCTCTGCCACTCACCTCCTCACCGTCCCCCGTTCATACATATCCCACCATCGACCCCTGGCCCACATCCTCTCACTGTCCTGGAATGCCCTCCCTCCTCACCTCCACCAAACTAACTCTCTTCCCCTCTTCAAAGCCCTACTGAGAGCTCACCTCCTCCAAGAGACCTTCCCAGACTGAGCTTCCCCTTTCCCCTCTGCTCCCTCTGCTCCCTCTGCTCCCTCTGCTCCCTCTCTGCCCCCTCTCTGCCTCCCCTTCACCTCCCCTCAGCTAAGCCCCCTTTCCCCCCCTTTCCCTCTGTTCCTCCCCCTCTCCCTTCCCCTCCCCTCAGCACTGTGCTCATTTGTATATATTTTTATTACCCTATTCATTTTGTTAATGAGGTGTACATCCCCTTGATTCTATTTATCGTGTTTATGTTGTTTTGTTTTTGTCCATCTGTCTCTCCCAATTAGACTGTAAGCCCGTCAATGGGCAGGGATTTTCTCTATCTGTTACCAAATTCTACATTCCAAGTGCTTAGTACAGTGCTCTGCACATACCGCGTGGGCTTGGGATCTCTGCTCCCCTGAAGCGCAGCCTCGGCCCGCCCGGCCCCGATTCCCGACAAGCGCCGTCCTTTGCCTGCCGCTCGCCGACTCATCTGCGCCTCCTCCGCCTCCCCCGGAGAGCTGAGCCTTGGACCGCCAGGCCCCACGCCCGCCTCATCCTTTCCCAACCTGGACCTCCGCACCCCCGCTCGGGAACTCCGACACTAAGGATCTTCGCCCCCACAGACCCCCAGCCACCAGCTCCCATTCCAACCACCCCCCCACCCACTTGGGACATTGTGCTCCCCTGCTCGGCCCTAGGGACATTGTGTCCTCTGGGGACATTGTGTCCCCCTGCTCGGGCCCGGGGTCATTGTGCTCCCGAACCACTCCCCAACTCCGCCTGAGGTGGCCATTTTGGGAAGGCCTCACTCCCTCTTCCCCCTTGAGGTGATTCATCTCCCCCGCCCCCGCCCCGCCTGGGCGACAATGTCCTTGTTCTCACCATGTTACCTTACACCTTAGCCGCCGCCTACGGCCGCAACCCACACCGCACAACCTCAGGGCCCCCCCCCCCGCCGCCTCAGGGCATTTGGTCATGAGCTCTGGGACTCTCTCAGCCGCTAGCCGCTTGACTTTGAGTCTGATCGGGTAGGGTCGGGTCGTCCCCCGACCCTGGTCATCGCCTGCTTATTAACACTATTGTATTGTGTCTTACTGTACCATGTTGCTATATTAGCGATTTCGCTTGTTATCGCTTGTTATTGTTTATTGTCGTCAGTGCTGCCACCCACCTCTCTAGCCTCACCAGCCGCCTGACTTTGAGTTTGATCAGGTCGCCCTTTAACCGAGCCTACCCCCGACCCTGGTCATCGCCCGCTTATTAACAGTACTATATTGTATCATACTGTATCATGTTGCTATATTACCGATTTCGTTTGTTATTGTTTATTGTTGTCAGTGCTGCCACCCACCTCTCTGGCCTCTCCATGTCCCTCCTCCCCCCCTCCTCCCTCCCGCCCCTTCCTATCCTATCCTCCCCTTCCCCTTCCCCTCTCTCGCTCAGCTCTTTCCCGCTCTCTCCTCTGTCTCCTCTCCCCCTCCACTCCCCCGCCCTAGAACCCCACTTTACCAGCGCTACCCCTCTTCCCCCTCCCCCTACTCTTTCCCCCACCAAACCCCCTCCTCCCTCCCTCCCCCCTTCTCTCTTCCCCACCCACGCCCCATCCCAGTCCTCCTGTCCCACCGCTAGCCCTCATCCCCCTCTCCCCGTCCAGGGCTCCGCCACCTCCTTCCCATCCAAACCCTCCCCTCCCCCCGCCCTTCTCCCCCTCCCCCCTTGCACCCACAGCTACTTTCAAGTGTGGCCTCTGGAACCCCCACTCTATTACAGGTAAGCTACCTTTCGTCCATGACCTTTTTCTCTCCTGTTCTCTCCTCCTCCTCGCCCTTTCGGAAACGTGGCTCTCTCCCGAAGACACAGTCTCTGCCACCGCTCTCTCCAGTGGAGGGCTCTCCTTCTCCCACTCCCCCAGACTCACCGGTAAGGGAGGAGACGTCGGCTTCCTCCTCTCGCCCCATTGCCGCTTCCGCACTATCCCTTCTCCCCTCTCCCTCTCCTTCCCCTCCTTCGAAGCCCATATCATTCGCCTCTACCACCCCCTCCAGATACTTGTCGCTGTCATCTACCGCCCTCCCGGTCCCACCTCCGACTTCTTCAACCACCTTGACCCCTTTCTCACCTTCCTTCTCTCCTTCTCTCTGCCCACTCTGATCCTCGGAGACTTCAACATCCATACGGATGTACCCGACGACTCCTCCGCCGCCCGCCTGCTATCCCTCCTCGACTCTGCCGACCTCCTCCTCCACCATACCGCGCCCACTCACCGACTCGGTCACACCCTCGATCTCGTCATCTCCTACCGCTGCACTATCTCCTCCCTCACCAACTCTGAAATCCCTCTCTCTGACCATAACCTTCTCATCTGCCTCATCTCTCACACTCCCTCCCCCTGCAAATCTTCGCTACTGCCCCACAGAGACCTCCGCTCTCTCGATCCCATCCGTCTTTCCAAAAGCATCTCTCCTCACCTTGCTGCCCTGTCCTCACTTCCCACTCTCGACGATCAGGTCTCCGCTCTCAACTCCACCCTCTCTACTCATCTCGACTCTCTCGCCCCCCTTTCCCTCCGCCGCTCTCGCTCCACTAACCCACAGCCCTGGATCACCTCCTCTGTCCACCTCCTATGCTCCTATGCTCGAGCTGCCGAGCGCTGCTGGCGAAAGTCCAAGCACCAAGCCGACCTCACACACTTCAAATTTATCCTTTCCTGCCTTAACTCTGCCCTCTCCTCCGCCAGGCAAAACTTCTTCTCCTCCCTCATCGACACCCATGCCCGTCACCCCCGCCGATTGTTCCGGACCTTTAACTCTCTCCTTAGGCCCCCTGTTCCTCCCCCTCCCCCATCTCTCACCCCCAATGAACTGGCCACCTATTTCCTCACGAAAATCAACACAATCAGGTCTGAGCTCCCCAAAGTCAGCCCTCTGCCTCTCCCCTCCCCCCCACCAACCCTCTCCCCTACTTTCCCATCCTTCCCTGCAGTATCCTCAGAGGAGATCTCCTCCCTCCTCGCAAGTACCACCCCCTCCACCTGCACCTCGGACCCCATTCCCTCTCACCTTCTTAAAACCATCGCCCCTGCCCTCCTCCCTTCCTTAACTTCTATTTTTAACCACTCAATCTCCAATGGCTCCTTCCCCTCTGCCTTCAAACATGCCCATGTCTCCCCCATCCTAAAAAAACCCGCTCTTGACCCCACTTCCCCCTCCAGTTTTCGCCCTATCTCCCTACTACCCTTCCTTTCCAAAATCCTAGAACGAGTCGTCTACAATCGATGCTTAGAATTCCTTAACTCCCATTCTCTCCTAGACCCCCTCCAATCTGGCTTCCGTCCCCTCCACTCTACCGAGATTGCTCTCTCTAAGGTCACCCGTGACCTCCTTCTTGCCAAATCCAGTTGGCTCCTACTCCATTCTAATCCTCCTTGACCTCTCTGCTGCCTTTGACACTGTCGACCATCCCCTCCTCCTCCATACCTTATCTCACCTTGGCTTCACAGACTCTGTCCTCTCCTGGTTCTCCTCTTACTTCTCTGGCCGGTCATTCTCGGTCTCCTTCGCTGGCGCCTCCTCCCGCTCCCATCCTTTAACTGTTGGAGTTCCTCAAGGGTCAGTTCTTGGCCCTCTTCTGTTCTCCATTTACACTCACTCCCTCGGTGAACTCATTCGCTCTCACGGCTTTGACTACCATCTCTACACAGATGACACTCAGATCTACATCTCCGCCCCTGTCCTCTCCCCCTCCCTTCAGGCTCGCATCTCCTCCTGCCTCCAGGACGTCTCCACCTGGATGTCGGCCCACCACCTAAAACTCAACATGAGCAAGACTGAGCTCCTCATCTTCCCTCCCAAACCCGGTCCTCTCCCAGACTTCTCTATCACCGTGGATGGCACGACCGTCCTTCCCGTCTCTCAGGCCCGTAATCTCGGTGTCATCCTTGACTCGTCTCTCTCGTTCACCCCACATATCCTATCCGTTACCAAGACCTGCCGGTTTCACCTTTACAATATCGCCAAGATCCGTCCTTTCCTCTCCACCCAAATGGCTACCTTACTGCTACGGGTTCTCGTTATATCCCGGCTAGACTACTGTGTCAGCCTTCTCTCTGACCTCCCTTCCTCCTCTCTCTCCCCGCTCCAGTCTATTCTTCACTCCGCTGCCCGGCTCATCTTCCTGCAGAAACGATCTGGGCATGTCACTCCCCTTCTTAAACACCTCCAGTGGTTGCCTATCAACCTCCGCTCCAAACAAAAACTCCTCACTCTAGGCTTCAAGGCTCCCCTTCCTACCTCTCCTCCCTTCTCTCTTTCTACCGCCCACCCCGCATGCTCCGCTCCTCCGCCGCCCACCTCCTCACCGTCCCTCGGTCTCGCCTATCCCGCCGTCGACCCCCGGGCCACGTCCTCCCGCGGTCCTGGAACGCCCTCCCTCCTCACCTCCTCCAAACTGATTCTCTTCCCCTCTTCAAAACCCTACTTAAAACTCACCTTCTCCAAGAGGCCTTCCCAGACTGAGCTCCTCTTCTCCCTCTACTCCCTCTACCACCCCCCCTTCACCTCTCCGCAGCTTAACCCTCTTTTCCCCCCATTTCCCTCTGCTCCTCCTCCTCTCCTTTCCCATCCCCTCAGCACTGTACTCGTCCCCTCAACTGTATATATTTTCATTACCCTATTTATTTTGTTAATGAAATGTACATCGCCTCGATTCTATTTAGTTGCCATTGTTTTTATGAGATGTTCTTCCCCTTGACTCTATTTATTGCCATTGTTCTTGTCTGTCCATCTCCCCCAATTAGACTGTAAGCCCGTCAAATGGCAGGGACTGTCTCTATCTGTTGCCGACTTGTTCATTCCAAGCGCTTAGTACAGTGCTCTGCACATAGTAAGCGCTCAATAAATACTATTGAATGAATGAATAGTAAGCGCTCAATAAATACTATTGAATGAATGAATGAATGAATCAGAAGGGGAAAGGTGATGGAGAGCTTCCATTACTTAGCCACTGCCCAAGTTAGGAATGGAATGGGTATATCTTTGTTTGACTCTCCCTCCTGTAGCCTAGCCTGGTAGAGTACTGGAAGCTTTCCAGGTGTGATCCTGATAGAGGACCAATTCAATTAGAACTTCTGAAATCCTGGAAAATCCACTGCTGTCTTTTCCTAGAATCAAACTGAATGCACATATTTCATTTGGAACCTGGATGATCCAGAAAACTGGAATTGTATTCCTTCTTCTGGAAAGAATATTGGAACTTTAAGCAAGGAAATGTGAGGTTGAAGAATTGGTTATATCATAAATGTATTCTACTTCCTGGAATGTAACATTTTAGCTGTCAGTAGCTCCAAATGTCACTTAATAAACTAAATATCCAATGTCATTTTTCAGCTAAAAATATATTTGAGATACTCATGCAAAATCGGGAAGTGGAGGAGGAAGAAGGAATATTCTTAGTTCTCCCTTAGTTTTCACTCCCCATTTATGATAGAACACTTTTAGGGAATTAGAGAATGCTCTTCCAACAATGCTTCTCTGCCTGGATAGCATGACACAATAAGCGCTCAAAAAATACAGTTGATTGATTGAAAGGCAACATCCAAAAAATGATTGTGCTTATACCTGTAGTAGTAATTGCATCAATAGAGGCATAATTAATTTTCCAAAACATGGGTTCCACAAGCACATAACTCCTACATTAAAGGAGAACTGACTATATTGCCACTTTCATTCAACCTGGAATTGACTGTACACATGACAATACATTGAGGTGACTTACCAATTCATGGGTGTATAGTATTTTCATGGCCAATTCTCTCAGTCACCAGGAGAAAGAAATTGATAATGATACTGCTTCCATTCCATTATTCTCATTTTAATAAGTTCTGCCACCTCCACTGCTCTTATCGGAGGGTTGGGCGATTTCACTGTGGTCTTTGTTCTGGATGAGTCTGTGACAGCCAGGGGCTTGAATGGGGCCTGACGCACCCTCTCCTTAGCTTTAATCTAAATAGTCCATCAGCCCCTTGTGAGCTGAAGTCCTGTCTACCAAACCTATTGTGACTAGTAAACCTATTGTATTTTCCCAAGCTCTTACTACAGTGCTCTGTACATAGTAAGTGCTCAGTAAATACTTTCGATTAGATCTGGTACTCTTACAAAAATCTATTCCCCAGTGGGCTTTCCCATCTCTGTGGACAGCACCACCATCTTTTGGTTTCATAAGCCCTTAATCTTGACGTTATCCTCAACTCACTTTTCACATTCAGCCCACACAGTCTGTCACCAAATCCTGTTGGTTCAACTTTACATCACTAAATTCCATCCTTTCCACTTTTTCTGAGCTCCTGCCATGTTAATTCAAACATTTATCCTCTCCTGCCTTGATTGTTACATTGTCCTACTTGCTAACCTCCCTGCCTCCTGTCTCTCTCCAATTCAGGCCATACTTTCCTCTGCTGCCTGGATCATTTTTCTACCAAAATATTCACTCCGTGTTTCCACACTCCAGTGGTTTCCTAACCACTTCTGCATCAAAGAGAAACTCCTTACCATAAGCTTTAAAACACTCAATCACACTGCTCCTTCCTACCTCACTTCCTTTATTTCCTATGACAACCCAGCCTACACACTTTGCTCCTCAAATACCAACCTTTTAACTGTACCTTGATCTCATTTATCTTGCCACTGACCCATTGCCTATGCCCTGCCTCAGACCTAGAATGCCCTACCTCTTCACATCCATCAGATGATCACTCTCCTTGCCTTCAAAGTCTTTTTAAAAACACATTTCCAAGAGGTCTTCCTCGACTAAGCCCTCAATTCCTCTTCTCCCACTCCCTTCTGCATCACTCTTGCCCTTGTATTTGCACCCTTCATTCACCATTTGTTTATGTACATATATGTAATTTATAATAATGTCTCTCTCTCAAATTTAAGCTCATTGTGGGCAGGGAATGTGTCCACCAACTCTATTGTACTCTCCCAAGTGCTTAGCGCAGTATTCTGCACTCAGTAAGTGTTCAATAAATACAATTTTTGATTCATTGATTGTTGGACTTTTCTAATAGTAATGATGCCTTGCATAGAGCCATCCACACTCCCTTGCCTGTTCCCCCTGTGACCAGTATCGGAGAATTAGGGATGAATTATTTTTGTACCAGAAGGGACAAAGCCATGTCTGCCCAACTGGGTCAGTCATGGAAGATTCCCCTGGTGTTTACCTGGTACAGCTGTTTCCTCCTCAGGAGGAGAGGATGTCCTGGATTATCTCCCAAGTGGAGCTTGAAGTTTACTACTGTGATGGAGTCCAGCCTTCATCAGCCTCCACTCATTAGCAAAATATTCTCTAAACTGGAACTCCTGGAAGGAACACTCAGTTCTGCTCCTTCTCAGGATTGTTTCTTAGGGCAATATTGAAGAACACTGATTGAATGACGTGTCATGGTTTCTCCATGGGTGTGTGTCTTCAAGGATAGTAATCGTAGTAACAATATTATCCTTATTTGACAAGGACACTACTGATGGTGAGGTCTGTTTGTGTATACATGATTTAAAAGACCATCATAAAGCTCACTGTGGACAGGGAATGTGTCTATCTCTGTACTGCACGCACCCATGTTCTTAGTTCAGTGCTCTGCACAAATACGTGCTCAATAAATACCATTGATTCATCAATTGTTAAAATAACACACCTTTCAGCACAATTTACCAGTAAACTGTTAATTCACTGGCTTGATAAAGTTCACCAGGAATGGTACTCCCAGGAGTCAGGTTTGAGATTGCTGAGGCAGGCTATGTTTAGGGGACCTTTTCTTCTCTCTCACCAGTTTGGTATGAGCAGTGCATCCCTAAATAGGGCTACTCAATCACTTGGGATGTGCCAAACATTGTTGCCTCATCATTGACTTAGTGACTGATATGTTGAATAAGACTTTGGTTTAGTGGTGAGGGAAAAGTGTAATCCACTATCAATAGGACATGTGCTCAAGTTAATTTTTTCTGCGCCTCTTTACCAGAGAGGACATAGAAATGTGGGCCAATCACTCATGTTGCTGTGAGAAGCAGTGTACCTAGTAAATAGAGCATGGGCCTGGGAGTCAAAAGGACCTGGGTTCTAATCCTGCTCTGCTAATTGTCTACTGTGTGATCTTGGACAAGTCACTTAACTTCTCTGTTTCTCAATTATCTCATCTTTAAAAAGGGGATTAAGACTGTGAACCCCATGTGGAACATGGATTGTGTCCAACTGATTAGCTTGTTTCTGCCCCAGTGTTTAGTACAGTGCCTCGAAGACAGTAAATGCTTAACAATGCAACTTAAAAAATCAATCATGCTTACTGAGCACTTATTCTGCAAAGCATTGTATTAAGCACTTGGGAGAATACAATATAACATAGATACATTCTCTGCCCACAGTACTGTCATTTTAGTAGGTAAGTACATGGGAGGGGAGGACCATTATTTCATGATGCATAATGGAGAGGCCACGAGCAGCAGTGTGACCTAATGATAGAGCGTGGGTCTGGGAGTCAGAGGCACTGGATTCTATTCCTGGCTCTGTCACTTGTCTCCTGCGTGATCTTGGGAAATTCACTTCATTTCTCTGTACTCAGTTTCCTTATCTGTAAAATGGGAATTGGGACTGTGAGCCCTGTGTGGGACAGGGACTGTGTCCAACCCAATTATCTTGTATCTACCCCAGCACTTACTACAGTGCTTGATGCAGAGTAAGTGCTTAGCAAATACCCCAATTACCATTAACATTCTAACAAGGTTAAAGGGTGACCAAAGAACAGAGGTAGGAAGGAGAGAGCAGAATGATTAGGAACAGTTCAGTTTCTTTAGAGCAGAAAGAATGTGTCATTCTCTTGTACTTTCCCAAGTTTTTAGTTTAATACGTAGCATTCTTTGAGAAAAGGGAGGGTGCAGAGTTGCATAGCAGAGAAGTAACAAAGTCAGCTGAGAGCCTTGAAGCCTATGGTCACAAGCTTTTGTTTCATATGAGAACCAATGGAGAGCATTTGGAGATTTTTTGTAAAAAAGGGTGACGAGTGTAATCCACTAGACATTTTATAAGGAAGATACGTGCAGCTGAATATAAAATGGAGGAAAAGGCTGAAAGCAAAATATAAGGAGGAATCCAGTTCAGTGGTGAGAGCAAAAAAAGTCAAATCTAACCAGTGGGCACTTGGAGGAGTGGAGAGGAGAGGCAAATATATGAAATATTACAAAAGAAGAAAACTGGAAATTTTTAGACCCAGGCAGTTTAGCAGGTGAATAAGAATGAGGGAAAGGAGTCAGACAACCCAAAGTTGTGAGTTTCTGGAATAGCAAGATGGTGGTGCTAGTACTGACAGCAGAGGGGAAAGGCAGTTTTATCTCTGAAGGCAGACTATTCATTTTACTGTGTTGTCAACTATCATGCTTAAACAATTTGCAACTCTTATTAATGTGTTAGGGCCTAAAAGGATTTTGTTCCATAATCACTGATTATTTTACTTCGTGGACTGGGAAAATCATTTTAACTGCATGCCTGTCTCTTTCTGGGAAATAAGCTATATTCATATACAAAGGCTATAAAAGCCATGGTGTAGTCAGATGGTTATTCCATTGTTTTAGGTGTTAGAACAATTAGGTCAATTTACCAACATCACCTTCAACACCTTGGGCAAATTATAAAGACCTACTTCTATTCTCCTCATCTGCTGTTTTCTGGTAACAGCACCATCATCACCAATAATGATAATAGTGGCATTAAGCATTTACTGTGTGCCAAGCACAGTAGGAAACGCTGGGGTAGATGAGAAATAATAAGATCAGGCACATTCCTTGTCCCACATGAGACTCACATTCTAAGGGAAGGGAGAACAGGTATGTATCCTCATTTTGTAAATGAGGAAATGGTCACACAGAGAAGTTAATTGACTTGCCCAGGGTCACATAGTAGATAAGGGGTGGAGATGGGATTACAACCCTTGTTCTTGGCAAGCTGCTTTGATTCAAATCAATCAATGGTTATTTGTTGAGTGCTTACTGAGAGAAGCAGCGTGGCTCAGTGGAAAGAGCCTGGGTTTAGGGGTCAGAGTTCATGGGTTCTAATCCTGGCTCTACCACTTAGCATCTCTGTGACTTTGGGTGAGTCACTTAACTTCTTTGGGCCTCAGTTACCTCATCTGTAAAATGGGGATTAAAAATGTGAGCCCCACCTAGGACAACCTGATCACCCTGTATCTACCCCAGTGCTTAGAACAGTGCTTGGCACAAAGTAAGTGCTTAACAAGTCCCATTATTATTATTATTATTGTTACTGTATGTAGAGCACTGTACTAAGAATCTGGGAAAGTAAAATGCAACAGAATTGGTAAATTACAAACATATGGGAACATCTGAAGGAGGAATTTGCCCATCCTGGCTGACTTATTCAGATGTCTGAATTTTGGCACCATGTCCTTTATATAACTTATAAACCTTCATTGATATTTCTGGCCTGGATGTCATCATACACTGACTGGAAACTCCCTTGGGAAAGTTTCCTCCCTTTCATGTCCTAACTCTAAGACTAACTTTTCCTCATCCTTCACCCAAAGTCCCCTGAGCTGGGCCTCTTACTCAGTGAGAGGATTTATAGCCAATAGTACCAAGTCCTCTATTAGATGTTCCATCTGCAGTGTATGGGTGGTGCTGTAGATGATTTACTGCTTTGTCCACATTCTCATTTATTTCCTCCAATTAACAGAGGGCAGTATAACAAAGAAGTATTGGCACCAAGGGCAGTAAAAGTTAAGCACAAATATTTTCCATCTGTCAAATAAGTATTTTCATTCCAGGGGCATAGCGTTTTTTGTATTTAAAATGACAGATCCTGTCTCAGAGGGTCTTAATATTATATTGAAAAGATATCTGTATTACAGCAGAGGTTAAAAAACTCATTTATTTATAAGACTCTAAGGTCCAGGGAGAGCTGTTCTGTCTCTTTTTCCCTGCAGACAGTTAATATCATTGAAAATAAAGAGTTGTGATATTATGTGAGACAGCACAATGGAAGGAAAAATATAAAAAAAGCAAACACACACCACTAGATAGTCTGAATAAGAAATCTTCCTAAAGTAAAGTGTTCTAATTGAAGAGTAGCATGTTATAATTTAGGTATTCTTCCAATAGCTTTTCCATGTGAAGTCTGATTCATTAAAAGTCAGTTTCCGGAGGATTTGCGGGAGGTTAGTATTAAGTGTAGTGGAGGAATTGCTCTTTGGAGGGATCTGGGGAAATAAGATGTTCATTTGTGTGTTCCCATATGATAGAGAGTCCCTGACTGCAGCTGGGAGGGAGGGAAGCCAAGTCACAGGGAAATGAATCATTACCCCAAAAGTTACTCCTTAAGAGAAAATAGCAGAATGTGATTGGAAGTTATCAATCAGTGAGTAGAAATTTACCAGTATTAATTACTATATGTATAGTATGAATAAAACTGTTGGAGCAAATCTTGCTTCAATCAACCAACTAATAGGCCTTATCAAACACTTTCTGTGTGCAGAACACTGTACTAAGCATTTGGGAGAGTGCAATACAATGGAGTTGGTAGACACTATCCTTGCCCTTTAGAAGCTGGCGACTTAGTAGGGGAGTTTACAGTATAATTAAATGAGTTCCACATCATCCTCTGCTTCAGGGACAGAAGCAGTATGGCCTAATGGAAAGATCATGAGCCTGGGAGTCAGAGGAGCTGGGTTCTAATCTGGGCTCTGCCACTTGGCTGCAGTATAATCTTGAGCAATTAATTCAACTTCTCTATGTCTGTTTCCTTATCTACAAAATAGGAATGAAATACCTGTTCTCTCCTTTTTAGACTGTGAGCTCCATGTGAGGCAAGGACTTTGCCCAACCTGATTATCTTGTATCTACCAAAGGATTTAGTTTACAGGGCTCAACACATTCTAAGGCTTAAGAAATGCTACAATTCTTATTATCATTTATAAGCTCCTTCTGGGCGGGGTATGTTTCTGCAAACTCTGCTGTGTTGTACTTCATGTTCTGCACACAGTAAGTGCTCAATAATGCCACTGATTATTATAGAGAGTGAGTAATAGTAGTAGAAATAATAGTAGTAGCATTTATTGAGCTCCCACTTCCTAAAGTTCACTGAACTTGATCCTTGGGAAGTAAAAAACTAAAAAAGTAACACATTCCCTTTTTTCAAGAAGTTAAACTTTAACAAGGGAGACAGAAATAAAAATATTTAGAACCAAACTCATGAAAATAAAGAAACTGAGCAGAAAAAAAAACATGCATGCAAGTGAAGTGGTAAATCAGTTCTGAAGTATTAAAGTTGGCTGAAGGTATGATAAGACTCAGGGCCTGAGAAATTGATCAGGGAAAGATTGTTGGTAGTGAAAGGATTTGAATAGTTGCCAGTCAGAATAACCAAACCCCACAAAAGCTGCAGTAAACAGAGTAGTCACAGGATAGCAGCTTCCTCTGACAGAAGGAAGGATTAAGGACCACATCCACATCAGCCAAGCCCTTCTGAAAACTCACCTTGCCTAGGAGATGTATTATGCAATTAATTTATACCTCTCTAGGTCAACAGCATAGTCAAGTGTACAACAGTCCATCTATTATACTTATTTATTCACTTACTCATTATTTTTCCATATTCTTAATATTATGTTTTTCCTTCTGTTGACAATATTTGAAGGGACTTATATCTACTTATCTTCTCTAGGCTGTATGCTAGTTATTGTCGCCGTCATCTACCGCCCTCCCGGTCCCACCTCCGACTTCTTCAACCACCTTGACCCCTTTCTCACCTTCCTCCTCTCCTTCTCTCTGCCCACTCTGATCCTTGGAGACTTCAACATCCATACGGATGTACCCGACGACTCCTCTGCCGCCCGCCTGCTATCCCTCCTCGACTCTGCCGACCTCCTCCTCCACCATACCGCGCCCACTCACCGACTCGGTCACACCCTCGATCTCGTCATCTCCTACCGCTGCACTATCTCCTCACTCACCAACTCTGAAATCCCTCTCTCTGACCATAACCTTCTCACCTGCCTCATCTCTCACACTCCCTCCCCCTGCAAATCTTCGCTACTGCCCCACAGAGACCTCCGCTCTCTCGATCCCATCCGTCTTTCCAATAGCATCTCTCCTCACCTTGCCGCCCTGTCCTCTCTTCCCACTCTCGACGATCAGGTCTCCGCTCTCAACTCCACCCTCTCTACTCATCTCGACTCTCTCGCCCCCCTTTCCCTCCGCCGCTCTCGCTCCACTAACCCACAGCCCTGGATCACCTCCTCCGTCCGCCTCCTACGCTCCTATGCTCGAGCTGCTGAGCGCTGCTGGCGAAAGTCCAAGCACCGAGCCGACCTCACACACTTCAAATTTATCCTTTCCTGCCTTAACTCTGCCCTCTCCTCCGCCAGGCAAAGCTTCTTCTCCTCCCTCATCGACATCCATGCCCGTCACCCCCGCCGATTGTTCCGGACCTTTAACTCTCTCCTTAGGCCCCCTGTTCCTCCCCCTCCCCCATCTCTCACCCCTAATGATCTGGCCACCTATTTCCTCACAAAAATCAACACGATCAGGTCTGAGCTCCCCAAAGTCACCCCTCCGCCTCTCCCCTCCCCCCCAACAACCCCCTCCCCTACTTTCCCATCCTTCCCTGCAGTATCCTCAGAGGAGATCTCCTCCCTCCTCGCAAGTGCCACCCCCTCCACCTGCGCCTCGGACCCCATTCCCTCTCACCTTCTTAAAACCATCGCCCCTGCCCTCCTCCCTTCCTTAACTTCTATTTTTAACCACTCAATCTCCAAGGGTTCCTTCCCCTCTGCCTTCAAACACGCCCACGTCTCCCCCATCCTAAAAAAACCCGCTCTTGACCCCACTTCCCCCTCCAGTTATCGTCCTATCTCCCTACTACCCTTCCTTTCCAAAATCTTAGAACGAGTCGTCTACAATCGATGCCTAGAATTCCTTAACTCCCATTCTCTCCTAGACCCCCTCCAATCTGGCTTCCGTCCCCTCCACTCTACCGAGACTGCTCTCTCTAAGGTCACCCATGACCTCCTTCTTGCCAAATCCAATGGCTCCAACTGCATTCTGATCCTCCTTGACCTCTCTGCTGCCTTTGACACTGTCGACCATCCCCTCCTCCTCCATACCTTATCTCACCTTGGCTTCACGGACTCTGTCCTCTCCTGGTTCTCCTCTTACCTCTCTGGCCGATCATTCTCGGTCTCCTACGCTGGAGCCTCCTCCCCCTCCCATCCTTTAACTGTTGGAGTTCCTCAAGGGTCAGTTCTTGGCCCTCTTCTGTTCTCCATTTACACTCACTCCCTCGGTGAACTCATCCGCTCTCACGGCTTTGACTACCATCTCTACGCAGATGACACGCAGATCTACATCTCCGCCCCTGTCCTCTCCCCCTCCCTTCAGGCTCGCATCTCCTCCTGCCTCCGGGACGTCTCCACCTGGATGTCGGCCCGCCACCTAAAACTCAACATGAGCAAGACTGAGCTCCTCATCTTCCCTCCCAAACCCGGTCCGCTCCCAGACTTCTCTATCACCGTGGATGGCACGACCATCCTTCCCGTCCCGCAGGCCCGCAATCTCGGTGTCATCCTTGACTCGTCCCTCTCGTTCACCCCACACATCCTATCCGTTACCAAGACCTGCCGGTTTCACCTCTACAATATCGCCAAGATCCGCCCTTTCCTCTCCACCCAAACGGCTACCTTACTATTACGGGCTCTCGTTATATCCCGGCTAGACTACTGTGTCAGCCTTCTCTCTGACCTCCCTTCCTCCTCTCTCGCCCCGCTCCGGTCTATTCTTCACTCCGCTGCCCGGCTCATCTTCCTGCAGAAACGATCTGGGCATGTCACTCCCCTTCTTAAACAACTCCAGTGGTTGCCTATCGACCTCCGCTCCAAACAAAAACTCCTCACTCTAGGCTTCAAGGCTCTCCATCACCTTGCCCCTTCCTACCTCTCCTCCCTTCTCTCTTTCTACCGCCCACCCCGCACGCTCCGCTCCTCTGCCGCCCACCTCCTCGCCGTCCCTCGGTCTCGCCTATCCCGCCGTCGACCCCTGGGTCACGTCCTCCCGCGGTCCTGGAACGCCCTCCCTCCTCACCTCCGCCAAACTGATTCTCTTTCCCTCTTCAAAACCTTACTTAAAAATCACCTCCTCCAAGAGGCCTTCCCAGACTGAGCTCCTCTTCCCCCTCTACTCCCTCTGCCATCCCCCCTTTACCTCTCCGCAGCTAAAGCCTCATTTTCCCCTTTTCCCTCTGCTCCTCCACCTCTCCCTTCCCATCCCCACAGCACTGTACCCGTCCGCTCAACTGTATATATTTTCGTTACCCTATTTATTTTGTTAATGAATTGTACATCGCCTTGATTCTATTTAGTTGCCATTGTTTTTACGAGATGTTCTTCCCCTTGACGCTGTTTAGTGCCATTGTTCTTGTCTGTCCGTCTCCCCCGATTAGACTGTAAGCCCGTCAAACGGCAGGGACTGTCTCTATCTGTTGCCGACTTGTTCATTCCAAGCGCTTAGTACAGTGCTCTGCACATAGTAAGCACTCAATAAATACTATTGAATGAATGAATGAATAGACAGGGAACATGTCTTGTAATTCTGCTGTATTGTTCTCTCACAAATGCTTAGTACAGTGGTCTGCACATAGAAAGTGCTCAATAAACACTATTGATTGATTCTCCATTAATTTGCAGTACCTTTAATAAGAACGATGTCTTACCTCTACCATATGCTTAGTACAGTGCACTTCACTAAAAAGATAATGAAATGATGGTTTAATGGATTAATCATTATGCATTCATTCAGTAGTATTTATTGAGCGCTCACTGTATGCTGAGCACTATACTAGGTGCTTGGAATTTACAATTCGACAACAGAGACAATCCCTGAGAATAAGCAATAAATGGCAACGAATGACCCAAATGGAACTGGGTTTTTATAGTTGAACCAGATTCTTCCCAATCTGCTACCCAAACGCCACAGTCGCACTGACTATCAGACTATTAGGAAGCAACGTGGCTTAGTGGAAATAGCCCGGGCTTGGGAGTCAGAGGTCATGGGTTCCAATCCCGGCTCCGCCGCTTGTCAGATGTGTGACCTTTGGCAAGGCACTTAACTTATCTGTGCCTCAGTGACCTCATCTGTAAAATGGGGATGAAGATTGTGAGCCCTACGTGGGACAACCTGATTACCTTGTATCTACCCTAGCACTTAGAACAGTGCTTGGCACATAGTAAGTGCTTAACAAATACCAGTATTATTATTATTATTATTATTTCAGGACACTAGGGAACCATCCACACACTAATCTGTCCTCTGGTGGTCTGCAATGGCTACTGCTCCTTGAAATAGTCAAGAGAGTTTTTTTTTTTAATCTATAGAAAACTCCAGAGATTTTCATTATGAAAAGTGGGAGGGAAAAATGGCACACTCCCTGTTCTAGATGGTATAGACTGCTGAAACAGTTCTTTTGTCCCTTTTCACTGTAAATTCTCATGAGGAGGAGAATGAGAAAGAGTCAAAGGTATATATGCTTTTCATCAATTTTCATAAGCTCTCTTTGAGCATCTACAGTGACCTGCTTTGTGTTATTTTAAACGTGAATTGGTCTTTGCTTTTGTTTAATGATAATAATGGAGGTAATGATTTTAATGTTTGTTAAATGCTTAAAATGCATTATGCCCTAGGTAGATACAGGATAATCCATGAGAAGCATCATGGTCTAGTGAAAAAAGCATGGATCTGGGAGTCAGAGGAACTGCATTTTAATCCTGGCCCTGTCACTTGCTGTGTGTTCATGAGTAAATCACGTAACTTCTCTGTCCCTCAGTTTCCTCAACTGTAAAAATGGGGATTCAATATCTGTTCTCTCTTAAACTGTGGACCTAATAAGGGACAGGACTCTGTCTAACCTAATTATCTTACCTACCCCAGCACTTGGTACAGTTCATGAAACATAGGAAGTGCTTAACAAATTCCATAATTATCATTATCAATCAGTGTGTGTTTACTGAGCACTTACTGTGTGCAAAGCCCTGTATTCAGAACTTGGGGGAGTACGATATAATAGAGTTGGTAGACACATTCCCTGCCCACAAGGAGCTTACAGTGTAGGGAGTGACAGACATTAATATAGAGAAAAAAATTTTGGATATGTTCATAAATTATTATTTTGGGCACATTCCCTTTTCCACATGGGGTTTGCTTGACATGACTTGCCATCAGGTGCTTTTTAAATGTCAACATTGCAAAACCCAGACGATAAGCAAGAGTATGGACCAAGAAAACCAGTAATCACCAGACTGAATTAAAGGAGATGAATGAATCTTGGGAACTCAACTCTCAACATCCCTCCCATCTCTAAAGACATAACTTTTAAAAATTCATATATGGCATTTATGAAGTGATCAATATGTGCCAGGCACTGTACTAAATTATGGGGTAGATACAAGCTAAGCAGGTTAGTTAGACCTCATGGCCCACTTGGGGCTCACAGTATTAATCCCTATGTTACAGATGAAGTAACTGAGTCACAGAGAAGTTAAGTGACTTGCCAAGGTCACAGAGCAGACAAGTGACAGAGCTGGGACCAGAGCCTAGGTCCTTCTGACTCCCAGGCCCATGCTCTATCCACTAGGTCACATTGCTTCTAAGAAAGTGTGACTAAGACATCATCTTCTCTAAATCTGTTAACTAGTGTTGGTCTCAGTAGAGCTGGACAGGGCCAGCAGGATATCCTGGTGAACCAGGGATTTTGGATCCAATTTTGGCTGTATTCCCCTTAGTAGGGGACAGTCAGAGATTGGGACAGTCCACAACACCTGGGGTCTAAGTGTCTCTGGAATCCAGGGAAGGTGATTACCAACTCTGTTGGATTATACTCTCCCCAGGATCGAATACTATATTCTGTTCTCAGCAACTGTTCAATAAATACACCATTGATTGATCAGGAAAGTGCATTACAGTGGCAACTTGAGTTTGAGGGCCTCCTAATCTCCTCAAGCCCCCTGACCCATGTCCCATGCTGAGATTTCTTCTTTTTTTTTTCTTTTCTGAGACAGTCTGGCCCAGTCACGGATTTGAGCATTCTTCTCCTAGAGGGCCAGGAATGCTTCTAATTTCCACCTCTGCATACCTTCCTAAGTACAGAGTGAATAGCATTACCTGGAAATTCCAAGTCCAAAGCTTCTAGGAAAGTCCCTTAGCCTAGACAACCCAGAAACCTAGAATTTTGCTCACTTGTGTGGGCTTAGCTGCCTCTGTATGTTCTTTCATTCAGTCGTATATATTTAGCACTTACTCTGTGCTAAGCAGGGTACTAAGTGCCTGGTAGAATACAATACTACAAAAAATACAGATTCATTCCCTGCCCACAACAAGCTCACAGTTTTCACAATTTTTCTATAGGTGAGTGGATTTTTGACTGTTCCAGAGACAGAACTGTTCTTTCCTTTCCTTAGTGGATTAGACAATTTCATTTTCCATTTTCCAGGCTCTGCTATTCACCCTAGGATCCTTAGAAACCAAAAATGAAGGGAAACATATATAAGATCATAAAGAGAACTTTTTCTAGAAGTTCTGGTGGAGATAATTGAGGATTCAGTTTTGTAGAAGCAGCCTGGCCTAGTAGAAAGACCATAAGAATTATAACATTTTTTAAGTGCTTACTATGTGCCAAGCACTGTTCTAAACGTTGGGGTGAATTCAAGGAAATAAGGTTGTCCTATGTAGGACTCACAGCCTTAATTCCCATTTTACAGATGAGGTAACTGAGGCATAGAGAAGTTAAGTGGCTTGCCCAAGGTCATACAACAGACAAGTGGCGGAGCCAGGATCAGAACGCACATCCTCTGACTCCCAAGCCTGTGCTTTTTCCATTAAGCCATGCTGCTTCTTGGCCTGGAAGTCAGAAGACCTGGGTTCTAATCCCATCTCTACCACTGGTCTGCTGTGTGACCTTAAGCAAGTCAGGATTACGACTGTAAGCCTGATGTGCGGCATGGACTGTGTCCAACATGATTAGCTTTTATCTCTCTACCTTAACACTTAGTACAGTGCCTGGCACATAGTAAGTGCTTAACAAAGATCATTTTTTTAAAAAGTACTCAGCATGCAGGTGGGCAGGATTTTGTCCATTAGTTGAATAGGAGGCTGAAGGTGCAGATGTTTAGGTCAGAGAAAAGAATTAAGTTCATTCTTTCTGGGTTAACCCAATTCTCCACCTTCTCTATGTGGAGGCCACAGACTTGGAACTATATTGACTTCTTCATGTATGTAGGCTGGCGCATGCATGATCCAAAGCGAATTGGATGAAGTAAGAACAGGGCAAGCTCAAACCCTGACATTCTCAGAAACATGCTCTCTCCACTAGAAAATGTTTGCTACAGAATGTATCTGTGTGGGCACTACTAACAGTCATAAATACACCCAACAAGAATAACTAAATTGTCAACCTTTCCCTGGGTACAAGCTCAGGTGAAGAAGAAGGGGACCCAGGACTCCAGGGTTTCTTATCTCCATCTTTGAGGGACTGCACTCTGATGAGGGTTTTTTTTTATTATCTCAAACTATTTCAAACACAATTGGTGAGAGGAAATGGTACTAGAGAATTTTCATTAGAAGAGGCTTTCTCAAAAGCACGTTCATTGCTTAGAAATGGAAAATTCTTCACAATCTTAGCTTCTCTTTCTGATATTTATAGTTAAGTTTGTAGATATCTTGAAACCCCCACAGCCTTCCAGATTGTTAAAGGAATTTTTTCCAACTTTTGCTCCATTATTTTACTAAATATTGATGCCAGCATTACCGGATAATAATCTACACAAATACATTGCTTTATGTTCTTGAAGATCAATTTTAGATATTTGCATTTTTCAATCTTTGGGTATCTCTTCTTTCTCTAGGATTAAACAAATAAATAACAGTTGTCTGTGTTTCGTGAATCTCCCAGTTCATCTCCTTAATAATCTAGTACATGGAGTCTAGACTTGTTGATGTGTAGATTTCCAGTATTTGCTTATCCTTCTAAGTTTATTCATGGCTGGACTACATTATTAACTCATTCCCAGAGACTATCACACACAAACCTCACTGCATTGGGGTGTGACATGACGTAGAGATATTTCTTCTGAAGCTAGGTCATCCCTGGTGAAGGTTTCTGAAAAAAAGAGACACCTTGGGCATTTTGAGTGTTGAGTCTGGCTAACCAAGGTGATGAAGATTGCAGTGACTACTGAAATGGTTACCCTGGCAATTTCCTGCTGTTTTCCATCACTACAGCAAAGTATTGGCACCATGCTGTGGTCACTTCAATTGTTAATAGCTCCTGCATATAAGAAACCAATGTGTGTACTTCAAATGTGTTGCACCCCTGTCCCATTACTCTTTGCTTTCCGTGCACCAACAGGAACATAGGCTCGGATGAGTGAGTGCAAGTGGCACTGGGAGAACCACTAGCACTGAAATCAATTTCTTCATATGGGATTTTGCTCCTAAAGTTTTCATAATTAGACCAAGGCCCGTCAATTATCTTTATCAGGGGATTCCATTATCACTGCATTTCTACCTGATTATCCATTCCTTTATTTTCTTTCTTAACCTTTTGAAAATGGGATTCGGCATTTCAACTGCCAAAGTTTGCATTCCTTTCTTGCCTCTTCTCGTTTGTGATCAGTCATATTTCCTCTGGATGCTGATCGCTTGGGAAATTATTTTCGGAGTGACACTGGTCGTAAACATCAACTCAATCTGGCTTTCTTGCTACTCCCTGAACATTTTCCTCAAAGAATTGTGTCATTTGCTACCTCTCTTCTTGTCTGTTCTGCTTCCAGGGATTACTTTAATATATTTATATTTCAACTATTCTTCATGAAGCAGGATATAATTCTTTTCTGAGTTTACCTTTTTTGTGAAACCTTACTCTACTATGCTTGGAATCTGGTGTACTTCAGCATTCTTCAAACTTCATCACTGTTCAATAGTATTCTCACCAACACCACAATCATCATTATCCTTACACTCCTCCTCCTCCTCATCATCAGAAGCATCTATTAAGTGTCCAACTGTACCTGATGTACTGATTGTCACAAGGATGTTATCCAAGCAATTCTAGCTCATATTTTCTGGGAGTTTGCAGTTTATATGACAACACTGGAGAAGGCATATTGTAGTTGAATTAGATTAATAAGATACTGGCATTACATAGTCAATGCATTTGTTTACATTTTCCCCCAAATGTCTTTCCTCTACTCAGTCACAATCCAATGCCACATTTTACTCTGCTAATCTAGGCAACTCATGGACACTGTCTCTTTTTTTTTTTTCATGGTTCTTGTTAAGTGCTCACTTTTTATCAAGCATTGTTCTAAGTTCTGGGATAGATAAAAGAAAATCAGGTTGGGCACAGTCCCTGTCCCACAGAGGGTTCACAGTCTAAATAGGAGGAAGGAAAAAATCCTAATTTTTTCAGATGAGGTAACTGAGGCACAGAGAAGTTAAGTGACTTGCCCTAGGTCACACAGCAGACAAGTAGTGGAGTTGAGATTAGAGCCCAAATCCACTTGGTCTGTGTTCTTCCACTAGATTACAATGCAATCTGTTGCTATTTTAGAACTGAACTAAAGGTATTCCCTTGGTATGTTTCCTAACTTTATTGACTGTATTGATGCTAAAACTATCCTTTACACAATTTAGCAATACATTTTATAATACTTAGCTGCATTTGGAATCCAAAGAGGACTTAAGTCTCACTTTCTATATCTGACCTTTGTGTGATATCACCAAGACCTGCCGGTCTCACCTTTATAATATTGCCAAGATCTGCCCCTTCCTCCGCCCAAATGGCTATCTTACTGGTGCAGGCTCTCATAATATCCCGGCTGGATTATTGTGTCAGCCTTCTCTCTGATCTCCCTTCCTCCTGTCTCTCCCCACTCCAGTCTATTCTTCATTCCTCTGCCCGGCTCATCTTCCTGCAGAAATGCTCTGGACATGTCACTCCCCTTCTTAAAAACCTCCAGTGATTGCCTATCAACCTCCGCATGAAACAAAAACTTCTCACTCTAGAGCTACAAGGCTCTTCATCACCTTGTCCCCTCCTACCTCCCCTCCCTTCTCTCTTTCTACTGCCCACCCAGCACGCTCCGCTCCTCTGCCGCCCACCTCCTCACCGTCCCCTGTTCTCACCTATCCCGCCGTCCATCCCTGGCCCACGTCCTCCCGCTGTCCTGAAATGCCCTCCCTCCTCACCTCTACCAAACTAACTCTCTTCCCCTCTTCAAAGCCCCACTGAGAGCTCACCACCTCAAAGAGGTCTTCCCAGACTGAGTTTCCCTTTTCCCTCTGCTTCCTCTCTGCACCCCCTTCACCTCCCCTCAGCTAAGCCCCCTTTTCCACACCTTTCCCTCTGCTCCTCCCCCCCCCCCAGCACTTGCTCGTCTGCTCATTTGTATATATTTTTATTACCCTATTTATTTTGTTAATGAGATGTACATCCCCTTGATTCTATTTATTGCTATTGTTTTTGTCTGCCTCCCCCGATTAGACTGTAAGCCCGTCAGTGGGCAAGGGTTGTCTCCATCTGTTGCCAAATTATACATTCCAAGGCTTAGTACATTGCTCTGCACATAGTAAGTGCTCAATAAATACTATTGAATGAATGAATGAATATTGATGAATTTGTGTTCCTTAATTTTGTCTGCAATAGTAATAGTTGTACAGAAAAGATGGACACTGAAGTTTTTGATTCATTTTTCAGTTCTTGCTTCATAGTTCAAACCTTGTTACTAACACTTTTTTGATCCTAAGTGGCACTGGAAGGTTTTCAGTTGCACAGTGGACCTTGCAGCGTGGCTCAATGAAAAGAGCATGGGCTTGGGAGTCAGAGGTCATGGGTTCTAATCCCAACTCTGCAATTTGTCAGCTGTGTGACTTTGGCAAGTCATTAATTTCTCTGTGCCTCAGTTCCCTCATCTATAAAATGGGGATTAAGCCTGTGAGCCCTGTGTGGGACAACCTGATCACCTTGTATCCCTCCCAGCACTTAGAACAGTGCTTGGCACATAGTAAGCACTTAACAAATACCATCATATTGAGAAGCAGTGTGGTTCAGTGAAAAGAGCCTGGGCTTGGGAGTCAGAGGTCATGGGTTCTAATCCTGGCTCTGTCAATTGTCAGCTGTGTGACTGGGCAAGTCACTTAACTTCTCTGTGCCTCACTTACCTCATCTGCAAAATGGGGGTTAAAACTGTAAGCCCTACAGGGGACAACACGATTACCTGATCACCTTGTATCCCCCCTGTGCTTAGAACAGTGCTTTACATAGTAAGTGCTTAACAAATACCATTGTTATTATTCTTATTATTAGTGCCAAATTTTCATTTTTCCTTCCAAGTTTCCATTGTATAGGTCCTGCCCTGATTTCCAATTTTTTTTTCATTCTTTGATCATTCGGCTCATTACTTGTATGTTTTGAATGTCTTTTAGAAAATAAATGTTTTTCAGTGACTTCATTTCATATTTCTAGAATATCCCAATCTTTTACTTCATTTTATCCCATGGAAAAAAGAGACCAGAGTACTTGAGTTAAATCTAGCCTTTCCTTTTCCTGGAGTTAAATCCCTCCTAAGAAAAATCACTGAGATAAAATCAGTTGCTAATCTGTTTAAGTGGAGCCCATCTAATCTTGAATTTTTCTCTCCTAACTTCCATTTGAACCAGACTTTCTGTTCTGAATTCTCAGATTTACCCTCCAGGAGGAAATGAGGAGTTCTAGGTCTGAGCTGAGACCAGCCATAGGGGCTAGTGATGTTTAACTTGAATCCAGTGTGTGAAATTACCTAACTCACTTGAGGCCTCAGTCACATTCATTCAAAGTGTCAGGTGAGTTTGGGGTTGATTTACAATTTAATTTGCATCCATTTTGAGAAGCGAAGCAGCCCACCTGGTAAAAAGACGTAGTCATCCAGTTCACTTGCCACACTGATTATTAGAATTAAAAAATGTGATCCATTTATCGTGGAAAATGTAGCATTCTTCTGGACTGCTGTCTCCTCAAATACAGTTTTAGACTCTCTCAAAAGATCTAATAATAATAACAATAAGAATAGTAATCATACAAATACTGTTTCAGGAAATACCCACCTCCTGTTAAGTGCCTTCTCTCTATTTGAAACTCTTGCTAATTCAATACCATTAAAATAGATTCTCTTAAAGATTCCGCTCTGTCAAGCACCAAAAAGAGAGATATATAGTGAGCAGGATTTAATTATCACTACTCGATATCTCCAAATGTGAGTTTTTCGGAGTAATAATTGCCCAAGTTTGTCTTTAAAAGGCATTTTAATAGCGCTAATACTAGTAAATATTGCTCATTTTGATACTGATGTGCAGTTTTAATGGTTCCTATGGTTTCTAAAAGTCATTGCTTATCGTTTTACTGTAGAAAGAATCTTACTTTAATTATGTCATAATTGTTTGTAAGCCATAGAATCTTAATTAATGCCAATGGCTTAAAGGCATAAACTGAATACACAGTTTATGTTTGTGTTTGTCTCTTACTCTCTTTTTGCCATAGAAATCCCTCCGCCTACCAGCTTTGTCAAGGTTTTTTTTAAATTTCTTTTTCAGATTCAAATTATGCTCCTGGTCAATGACTTTCCATGTCTCCTCTTAGATCTTCCTCATATTCCAAGGTCAAACTGAAATCAACTTTACATTTTAGCATTAATAGTCTCTCACAAGAGTGTTTCTTTACATAGCATCTCACAGTGCTTCAGGTCCACTTCCTTTCCAACCTTCTTCTAGGTTGGGGGCTGAAGCTGATGACCTCTTGAGGTCACTTTGAAAGTAAGAATTGAGCATTCTATGCCCATTTGATGGGTCCAAGAAAAATGGCCAAAAATATACTCTTTGCATGAGAATTTAGGGGAAGGGGAATTCAGAATAAATATTATTTTCAAGACTTTGAGTCTCAGTTTTATGCATACATTTAGTGAAACAAGTAGACTAGTGGTTGACAATTTTCTATAGTATTTATTTAGTGATTTATTTATATAAATTATTTTATAGTATTTATGTGCTAAACACTATTCTAAGCACTGTGGTTGGGATTAATACAAATGAATGAATGAATGAATACAAGGTTTATCAGGTTGGGCACAGTCCTTGTCCCACATGGGGCCCACAGTCTAAGTAGGAGGGAGTAGGATTTAATCCCCATTTTGTAATTGAGGAAACTGAGAAACAGAAATTAAGTAACTTGCCTAAGGTCTGACAACAAGAAATTAGCAGAGCCAGGATTAGAATCCAGGTTCTCTGACTCCCAGGCCCATACTATTTTCACTAGACTATGCTATTTCTTCAGGTAAATGGAAGCTTCTGACACTCCATTTAGTCTTTAATGACACTCTCCTCTTTCACCTAACTTTGACAAGAATAAATAATGGCCAAGAAATACTTTCCCCCTTTTCTTTTTCCCTGATTGATCTTTGATGAATATATTGTTAAGGACAGATATGAACGTAGTATAAGTGGAAAGAAGATAAATAAAACGACATGGATTATCCATAGTTTGGATAACCCATCAGGTAGAGATTGTGTCTACTAACTTTATTGTACTTTTCCAAGCACTTAGTACAAAGGTCTGTATAGAATAAGTGATCAGTGAATGTGATTGAGTGATTGATCAGAGCAACAAGGCTTGCCTTAATTTTTAGTAAACTCTTTTCTTCAGTAACATGAGAGTTGCATGTTTGTAAAACATTATATTACTTTGTGAGCTCCATGTGGAGCAGGGACTCTGTCCATCCTGAATCTAATAATGAATTAGAACCGTGCTTGACCTATAGTGAGCACTTAACAAATACCATAACAAAAAGAAAGAAAAATGTGCTGTAGTATGCACCCTTTCTGATGCCATTCATAATTCTCTGCTGCAAATGATAATTTGGGCAACAAGAAGTGACCCATGACCTCAAAGAGTAAAATAAATCAAGAAGGAAGCATATCAGTGTGGACACAAGAATCTGGCATCCAACAGAGGTTCAGAGTATTATCCTAAAAATGTACCTGCAAAAATAAGGCAATCTTTTCACTGTTCCTCTTTCTTCTCTCTCCCATTGCTGATCCCTTCCTTCTGAAACTCACACCTGGCAGTTCACTGCTCACCCCATCTTTAATGCTCATATGAAATCACATTTTCTCCAGGAGGCCTTCCCTGATAAATCTCCCATCACCTAACTGCAGCCTTTTTGAATCACCCAAACAGTTGGTTATTCATCCGCTCATTGCCTTTGTACATCTCCTTATATTCTACTGTTTCCACCTATCAGTATTTTGTTTTAGTGACTGTCACTCCTTCTAGACTGTAAATTCCATGAAGGCAAAGCTCCAGATTTTATGAACTGTGGTGGTTCAGAACCAGTGATGTCCCTTCCCTGCACTTGAAAGTAAGTTAAATTCTGATTAGCTTGGGTGTGGCTCTCCATATAAGTATTGGATATTCTTTTTTTCTGTTTACATTTCCTTATCTGCTTTCATGCTGGTCTATAGTAAGCCTCTTTAAACAAGATCAATACAATTTTAATTACAAAATCTACATGTGCTTCCTTAAAAACAATAAGAAGGGATTTTTTTTAAAGATTCATTGATGACCTCATGCGGCATTCTATTGCACCAGGGGGTGGTGGCTCATAAGTCCATCCATTGAGAATTGTTTACACTTTATATCTGGGAACCTTTGCTCACCGGCAGGATTTTGGATGGCAAACAGAGGGAAGTGCAATAACCAAGGGAGTGACATTTGCAAAGCTTTGAAGGATAAGATAGAGTCACATCTAGGGAAACATTTTCCCATGTGGCTATCAGTTCATATCTTCTTTGCAATGCAAAGAGGCCAAAACTGTGAGCACATTTTTAAAATGTCCCAATCTTTTCCAGTGTCAAATAAAAGCAGAAACTATCCACAGTGGGCAGCTGAGTTTTCTACAGTATGACTGATTTCTATGTAAATGGTGATCCTGGGACCAGACCTGTGATTCTTTGTACAAATGGTTCTAGAAGCCCATTGCCAAGAAGACAAGTAGATATGCTTGTATTTTCTCAAGTACTCAGTACAATACTCTGCACATAAGCGTTCAATAAATATGATTGCTTAGGAACCACTTCTCAGAATCAAACACTCTTGTTTGAGAAAGATAGATGTTATGTTCATTCATTCAAACATTTATTGAGCATTTACTGTGTGAGGGTGACTATGCTAATCATTTGGGAGAGTACAATGTAACAGTAAACAGATACATTCCCTGCTCAAAATGACCTTACATTCTAGAAGTACCAGTGCACACTTGGAAAGCAAAATACACAATTAAGGGGTGCCATCACTGAATTTTGCCACCTTAGCAACCATCCAGAGATGGACAAGGAGAAAGGAAACTGAATCAAAAAGGACAGAATACCCTTTGAATCACTGACAAAGTGACATGAAACTGAGGATAACTAGAGCATGTGTAGTATCCCACCACCTTTACAAATGAATCACTTGATCAATAGTATTGAATGTCTACTGTTTTCAAAAAGCACTGTACCATCATGCTCTTGGGAGAGTATGGTATAAGAGATCATTCCTGCCCACAAGGAGTATAACAAGTTAATGGTGGAGGTAGGCACAAAAGTAAAGAGAGAGAGGAGAAAAAGAGAATGGAAAAGTAGACAGAAGATATGGCTATATACAGCATTTTTGTTACATATCTATCTGTAATCTATTTTAATAGCTATTTCCACCATTAGACTGTAAGCTCCTTGTTGGCGGGGATCATGTACTACTCTATTGTACTGTATTCTTCAAAATGTGTAGTACAGTGCTCTGTGGACAGTAAGCATTCACTAAATACCATCGATCAATTAATTGGTAGTGTGCGTAATTTGACATGTATAAGAGTACAGTGGAAGGTTGTGAGTGCACAAATGCTGCATTGGAAGTTGGGAGGATTGAACTCTAGGAGATTATAAGCTGAGGAATAATTATTACAGCCTTTATTGAACATATACTATGTGCTAAAGTCAGGGATGTATAAAAGGTTATGAGTTGGGATAGAGCACAAGTTTGACACTGGGTTCACAATCTATTTTATCCCCATTTTACAAGTGAGGAAACAGACGAGTTAGGTGACTTGCCCAAGGTCATTTAGAAAAGGGCAGAGCTGGGATTTGAACCCAGGTCTCCAAACTCCCAGTCCTATACTTCATCCCAATCCACGCTGGCTCCACAAATGTCTCTGGGAGAAAATGACATTTCAGGAGGACTTTGAAGATATGGAGAGCTGTTGTTTCGCAGTTATTATTTGAAAGGTGATGTAGTTCCAAGCAGTGGGAGAGAGCAGGAGCAAGGGACCAGAGGCAGGAGAGATGAGAGTGAGGGACAATGGGCAAGTTAATCAAGCAGGTGCATAGATTGCAGGCCAGGAAGGAGTTAGGGAGGAGGATAGGAGAAGGAGAGCACTTGATGTGATAGAAAATGGAGAGCCATGGCCTTAAATAGATTGATTGGTGCAAGCACTTTACACGTGCATGGTTTATTTTGGAGGCAGAACACATTTATGTTACTAACATATCTTATCACAACTTCCTTGATGCCAGAAATGTGGCCATTTTCTTTTAAATCAGGAAGTTGACTTATTTGCTCCTTCTTTCCAAATATGATTTCACTACTCCAACCTAATCCTCCTTCAACTTTCTGCCAACCCCTTTTCCTGGAAATCTATCTAACCTTTGTGGAAGTCCCTAAAACTGTTATATTGCACTCTCCCAAGTGCTTAGTACAGTGCTTTGCACACAGTAAGTGCTCAATAAATATGATTGTTTATAAACAATCCTGTAAAAGAGGAAATGGAAATTTTTCTGTGGTCAAGCCGATGCCCAAACTAGTAATAAAGAGTCAGTTTCTTGGCATAAAATGACAATAAGATGTTTATTTTGAGTTGGTCACAGAGCTGTCACCAGGCAACCAGGTCCTGCCTTATGTCACTGTGCAGAAGCAAAGAAACAAGTCTTCCATCCAGCAGACTGACCTAAGTGTGTTCTGTGTCTCACTTTTCATGTAGTATTTGCTGACTACATGGATGACAGCAACCAATGCCTCCCTCTTCCTGCTCCTAGATGATATCTTTGTTCCTGCCCCCATCACCTATTTCTTCTTTTCCCAGATTGCTTATAGAAACTTAAAACTTAATTAGTTTTAAAGTGATTCCTCTTTATCGTTTACTTTTTGGGTCCCATCAATCAGGAGAGCTAAAGCCATAAGCTACTTTTCCTATAAATCCAGACTCAGAATATGCTGATTGGATGCTCAGGGGGTTAGGAAAACCTGTGTACTATGTACTTTAGGATAGGATTCCTGGGGCAGAAATCCCTGGAGGTGTGTTCGGGTCCTGGTCAGGAAATCCCAAGTACCTGCTACAGTGTGTGTTGTATGCTCTTTGTAGGGCACTAAGATCCCTTGAGTGACCAGAAAACCTGTGCATAGATGGCTTTGGAGTCAGAACCATAGGCTCTGCACCACAGTGGATCCCCTCTATGCCACTGCTAGGTACCTCACCCCTTAGTCCCAACAAATTGGCTTCACTGACACTGCTCTCTCCTGATGCTCTTCTTACCTTGCTGACTGCTCCTCCTCAGTCTTTTTCACAGGCTTCCCCTGTGCCTTTCACCCTTGTAATTTTGGGGGTGCCACATGGCTCAGTTCTGGGTCCCCTTCTATTCTCCTTCTACACCACCTCCTTTGTAGAAGTCATTCATTCCTATGACTTCAACTACCATCTCTATATGTTACCATTGACTATTGGGCCATATGCATGCAGACGGGGAGGGAAGAGACTAAGACTACTATATACTGGACATATGTCTCTCCTATAGACTTTTGACTTCCAGAATCACTGAATAGAGTAGGAAAATTGTAGACTCTCTAAGTAGGCTGCTTCACCTAAGGTCCTTGCCCTACAGAAGGCTGAAGACCATCCAGTAGTATTTATAGCAAAGCACTGTTCTATGAGGTTAGGAGAATATAATAATGGTAGAAAAGACACAATCCCTGCTCTCAAGAGTCTTACATTATAATGGATTATAAAAAATTGTTGAAAAGAGACACACCAATAGAGATAGGACCCTGTCTGTTTAGAACCGTCACCTCTTTAAAGCCAGGAGGATGAAGAATGACAGGTGGATGTTCTAAACCCATGAAATGAGAAGAGCAGGGGAAAGGACTTGTTTCTGAACACATGAGAGACCCAAATAGAAAGGGATGTGATACAGAGAGAAGGTTTATTAAAGAAAGGGGAACGGAAGAGACCTGTTTGGAGCTCAGTTAGTGAGAGAAACTAGATTCATGTATATACTACGATGATATTTTGTGGAAAATTGGGATTTAAGGAAGAAGTGTAGGATAGTAGAAAAAAATATACTTAATCTACCTGTGCCTCAGTTTCCTCATCTGGAAAATGGAAAAAAGAATAGCTGCCTATTCTTACGTTATAAGGATACTGTCAAGATGAAGATGATATACTATGAAAGTGTTTGGGGAAGCAGCATGGCCTAGTGGAAAAAGCACAGGCCTGGGAATCAGAGGACCTATGTTCTAATGCTGACTCTGCCACTTGTCTGCTGTGTGACCTTGAGCAAATTACTTACCTTTCCTGTGCCTCAGAGAGGCACATCTGCCTCTTCCTCATCTGCAAAATGGGGTTACAATACCTGTTCTTGCTTGTGTTTAGACTGTGAGTTCCATGTGGGACCTGATTATCTTGTGTCTGCCCCATTGTTTAGTATAGTGCTTGATATATGGTTAGCACTTAACAAATATCACAATTATATTATTGGAAAAGCATTAGATAAAATTAAAGACATTATCATACTTATCAGAATATCTGTTTCATCTACTCCGAGGGCTGGACTAGGTAGCAACTTTTTGTTCCATTATAAAGTTAGACCTCTGAGCTGGCTCAGACTTAACTCATCCCTCTAGACTGTAAGCTCATTTTAGGCAGGGAAGGCATCTGTTATTATATTGTATTCTCCCAAGCACTTAGTACAATGCTCTCCACAGAGTAAGCACTCAATAAATATGATTGATCTGCAGAGATGACTTTGAAGTTTCACTTTGAAACCTTTTGCCCATCTTCTCCAGCCTGCTATTCAGCAATATTTAACAGTGCCCTATGGCTTTTATCTTGGGGGGATTGAGGAAGGCTCAATTCAATTAAACAATCATTGAAACAATTGAAGAGAAAACAAAAGGGAACAATACACCATGATCTCAGAGGATATGCTTCTGAAATGAAACCTCTAGTCATCTCTCCAGGGTTATAAGGATGGAGTAACCTACCTGCTTTCCAGCTCTTCTTTCTCATGCAAGAGGGATATCATGCCCCTATTTCCTCAAATGTTAATACAGATGGGTAATCAGTCATCCCCATGGTAACCCAGGAACTTTTAATTGTCTTTAATTAAAGGGCCATAGTGGCAATCAGGCACACATTAAGAAAGCAAATAAGATATGCCCTTGGAAATGCAAAATGGCAGCAAGGAAGGGATTGGGGATATTTGGTTTATTTGATTCTTCAGGGGCAACAACACCCTGAGCTGGACAGTGAGATGAACTTGAGTTAGGTTGTATGTTTTGTTTGCTTGTCAATTCAAGGCATCTCAATTTCAGGGACAAAATCTTCTAGTTGTGGAAAATACAGGAAAGTGCAGCAGAAATTATTAAAGGAATATTAGAAAGGATTACAGGAACTAAATAGGATCATCTTGGCCAAATGATAATTAAGAGGGGAGGGGTTAATATAATAAGCATTTTGAATATTTGGAAGGTGGGAAACCTAAGAAAGCAGAGTAGTTTAGTAACAATTAGAAGTAATAGGATAAAACTGAGGAAAAGTTAATTAAAGCTGAATTACAAGAGAATTGTCCTAATGATTTTATTAGAGCAGAATCTGATCCAAACACGCAAGAAAAATAGAAATTGAGTGAGGCTTAATGAAGGGGTGAAAACAATCTAAACATTAGAAAATAATTGTGTGTTTGGAGTACATTGAATATAGTGTGTAAGCTTTCATAAGGTACAGACTCTCAAGGGTATAAACTTTAAACATTTAAAGAGTGAATATAGTTCATTGCATTCTTTCTCATTATTGATGTTCACCTCTCCCTTTTCCCACAAAAAAATTATTAAACAGCCTATTCAAAATACATATTTCTTATATATTCTCTCTCTCTCTCTCACTATCCTTGTTTTTGGAACTTTTTGTTCCTCTCACAAGGTTACTCACCACATGCACAGGTGTGATTATGGGATTTTCGGTCTTCACAATTTTTTTGGTTTTGGTATCGTATTTGTTAAGAACTTTACTATGTGCCAGGCACTGAACTAAGGACTGGGGTACTTAGAAGATGTATTTGGAACTTAGGAAGCACTTGACACTTAGTATGTTTTTAACAAACACCATAATTATTATTATAAGTATGTTGGACACAGTTCACCTCCTACATGGAGCTCACAGTTTTAATCCCCATTTTACAGATAAGGTAACTGAGGCACAGTTTGTCCAAGATCACACAGCAGACAAGTGGCAGAACTGGGATTGGAATCCAGGTCCTCTGACTCCCAGGTCCTTGTTTTTTATGCTAGGGTGCCCTGCTTAGTTATAGGTATATGTACAATATGTCAACTGTTGATGGTTGTATCCATTTCTTATAGGATTCTTGTCAGTTCATCTCATGGCATACACAATAGTAACCCTCAAAATGGGGCACCCTACAAATGACTGCAAAATACCAGCCACTCTCTGCTATTTATGTCTTCCAGCTATCCCAGAGCCCTTGGTTCTTGTTTCCCCTGTTGTTCTCATACCCCTTGAGAGAAGCCACAATCAAGTCTGTACCAGGCATCTCATTCCCTGATCCAAGAACTCTGGACCAAAAATTGAAAAAAGTCAGTCAATCGTATTTATCTCCTGTACCCTTTCTCCTGGAAGATCAGCCTCAACTACTTTAAAGTGGGTGTCCTTTCTCAATAGTTACCCCTTTACTCAGTTTCTTTAGTTCTCCCCAGTGATTAGCTTTGTTCTAGCTGATATTCTCAGATAAGTGCTTTACTATTTATATTCATTGATTTCCTTTTGATAGGGGAAGTTGGTAACTCTGTTTCCTGTGTGGGGATTAGTTTTAGATGGTCCATTCATACACCTTTAGCTTGCCACCTGACTGCTATGTTACCTTGTGCAAGCCACTTAACTTCTCTGGGCCTCAGTTAGCTCATCTGTAAAATGGGGAATGAGACTGAGCTCCATTTGGGGCAGACACTATGTCTAACCCAATCTGCTTGTATCCATCCCAGTGCTTAGTATAGTGCCTGGCACATAGTAAGTGCTTAACAAATACCACAATTATTATTATTTCTCTCTCTTTCCAGGCTTTATACCAACCCGACATCATGCTCAGTCCAAAGATTAATACTAGATAGTCAATCAGTGTACTGTACTGACTCATCCTGATAATATCCTGGTTTAGACCAAACTTCTCACTGCTACTTTTTGCTAGGCTTCTGGATTGGATTTCCTACTTTTTTGCCCATTGGCACATCAGTTTATTATCTCAAGTATTCAATGAAGTTCATTTTATTGTGCATAGTATTGTAGTATGTTCCCCTCTCAGGGTTGCACCTGGAGAGTTTTCAGTACACTACCAGTTTGGGCTAAGGGAGGGAGAGTCAAGCAGAGGTCTACCCATTCCATTCCTAGCGTGGGCAGTGGCCTAGAGAGTGGAAGGCAATCTGTTACAAGTCAAAACTCATCCTTGCTGGGCAGCAGCAAAACCGGAGAGAGTCAAGGGCAGAGACCCAAGTTTACTGCAAAGAAAGTGGCAATGGTAAACTACTTTGGTATTTTTACCAAGAAAACTCTATGGATACACTACCAGAATGATTGCAGATGGAAAGCAGGGTGTTCTGGGGGAGATGTGTCCTTGTTGTCGCTATGGGTCAGAAACGACTCGACAGCATAAGATAAGAAGACTGTAGTATGTCTGGGAAGGTTATGTGGAAATTGATGTAAACATGGTCCCACTTTAATAGGAGAGAGGAAAAACACATAGAAAAAGCTAATTCAAATTCAACTCTTCAAGAAGAATCAAAATTCAGGTTTTTTAAATTTTTTTATAGTATTTGTTAAGCAGTTACTATGTGCCAGGCACTTTGCTAAGCATTGGGGTAGATACAAAGTAATCAAGTTGGACAAAGTCCATATCCCACATGGGGTTTAGTTTTAGTTCCCATTTTACAGATGAGGCACCTGAGGCACAAATGAGTTAGGTGACTTGCCCATGGTCACACAGTAGACAAGTGGCAGAATTAGAATTAGAACCCACAGCCATCTGACTCCCAGGTCCGTATTCTATCCATTAGGCCTTGCTGCCTCTCATTTTCCCATAGTTTTGATCTGGGAAAGTTAAACAGTTCATTCATTACTGCTTTCAATGAAGTTTACCCTTTTTAAAGAGACCGGATCAGTTTCTTCACAGTAGGGTTTATGAGGACGAGGAGGGGTGGTGAAGCTGTAGTCTTCAGACCCTCTCTCCTGTGTCTCCCAGAGGTCTAGAAGTGTGGAGTGCAAGCTCCTTGTAGGCAGGGAATTTATCTCATGCTCCTCTCGTACTCTACCAAGTGTTGTAGCAGTCAGTCCAGTGAGCACTCAAGCGGTAAAGTTACTTCTGTAGTGTCTATTACTTCAAGTATTTCCACTCATCCTAAAATTAATAACGGATTTAGGATTACGGTGGTGTCCCTTTTCTGCAGTTTTCAGGGAGCTAGCAAGGAAGTACAATTTGTACCTTCTTGAGCCCTTTATAACTTGAAATATGAAATTTCACAATTGATCTTCATGCTTTCTTCTTCATGAAAAATCATCTCTCGTGTACACTTGACCATCTTCCTTGGGAGGGCCTTTCTCAAATATATAAGGTCACCAGCAGCCTCAGCATGTGCCAATCAATCAGAGATGTGAAGTAAAACAAGAATACAGACCATACTACAAAATGAGAGTCCATTTGTGGATGTCCAAATCAAAGGATAAAGGGGGTATAATTTTGAATAGTGCTACAAACCTTCATAAAATCAAAGGTTAAAAGGAGTTAGTGGTTCCAGTTACCTGCCTTCCCCTCATTTTCTTAAAGATACATTTGTATTTACTCAGGGTATGCAATCCCTTCATAATATATGGGTACTGAAAGTGGAGAGCTTTCTTTTTCCAATTATTCAATCTGCAGTAGAGATTCTGCTATTTCCAGATTTAAAAAAATTCCAATTGAAATTTAATTGGTATCTTTTCTCACTTTGGTATTCACTCCCAAAAGCTGAATTAATGATCAGTTGTAAGCTACTTTGGTCAAGAGGTGATTATAACTTCTGAATGAGATTGAACACGGGACCATACAGAGTTAGAAATACCCACTAGTTAACCCAAACAGTTATTCTGTAAATAACCCAAGGAGTGAACTAATTTCTCCCCCTTTTTTCTCTCTTCCCTCTCTCTCATTCCCCATTTCCCTCACCTTCCCCTACTTCCCCCTTTCTTACCTCAATTTCTATTTCTCTTTTCCTCTTTCTCTATAGCTCTCTTTATCTGTAAATACTATTGAATGAATGAATGAATGAATGAATGAATGAATCTGTCTCTCTCCCTGTTTGTATCTCTCTGATTTTTCACTCCTTCTCTGTCTTCCTCTCTGCCTTTCTCTATCTTTCCCTAGCTTGTCTATCTGCCTCTTTATCTCTCCCTCTCTTTCTGTTCATTTAATTGTACTTATTAAGTGCTTACTATGTGCAGAGCACTGTACTAAGTATGTAGAGCACTGTACTAAGCACTTGAAAGAGTACAAGGCAATAAACAGACACATTCCCTGCTCATAAAGAGCTTAAAGTGTCTGTTTCACTCTTTTTCTCTCCTTCTCTTTGTGTCTTCACTCTTTCTCTCTCCCTCTTTCTGCCTCATTCTTTCTCCATCAACCCCCCCCCCCCAATCTCTGTCTCTCTCTCTCTCTTACCTTCCCTCTCCTTATATCTCTTTTAACAGTTATATAGAGGCAGGAGGCTCGGGTGTATTCGAGGACCAGTAGCTGTTGTAAATCAAACTAATTACTTTTGCCAAAAAATGTCCTCAGTGGAGAATTTTTTGGTCACTGGACTGTTAATACCTCTTTACTTAATCACTGTCCTATAATGTTATTCCCCTGATGAAAGAGGTGAACCAGAGTAGCTGCAATCGTTTCACCTTCCTTCAAATTGTACAGTAGATACTGAATTGCAGTGCTAAATCATGTGAAGTATTGTTCTGGCCAAAGCCTTGTACTTCTTTCCAATGTCCCTTTTCTATAGCACTCAGATAAAGTCTCACACTAGCTGATTTGGGATGCTGTCGCATATGTGTGTGTGTGTGTTTGTGTGTGTATATGTATACACATGCAGATATATATATATATATATATATATATATATATATATATATATATCTGCCTGCAGCTGGATCTGTTTATTTTTTTTTCTCTTAGTGAGCTTTAAAAATACTCTGATGGACACTTAAATATCCAAACTTTAGACTGTCCCTTCTTTTTGGTCAAGGAACATTTAGCAGCTCTATGCTTATACAGGGTAATATATCAGATTAGAACCAGTCACGAAGATTTCACTATTCAAGGACACAACTGAGTGACGAGTGATAGCTTGGATGGTCCATAATGAATCTACCTATCTGCCTGTCATCCTCTGGGTTCTTGTCTTTGAATGACAACTATCACTAGGATGTTTGAGACATAGAACTATCCTTTTAAACTGCTCAGGCATCAAAATTATTTTGAAATAAGCTTGTGTCCAGTACATTTTTCTTTTTCTATGTAAATAGGGCAGATGAGATTTTCATAAGGTTTTTAAGTTTTGAGTTTGGAGCATAGTTAACTCTCAGCCTGCTTGTTTCGCTCTCAGGGATTCTGGAGATGGCCTGGTCCAGCCCTCACTTGCACTCAGATTGAAATCAGTGAAGTTTCGACTTTTCCAAAGTGTTCCTCCCTTCTGGTGAGCAGATTTCAGTGGACCAGATCATGCTCAGGACCATTAGCCTTTGTCCCCTTGGGAGGGAAGTAGAGAACGATTAGTGTTCCTCCAACTATTACTATTTTCCAACTAGGCAATACAGGATTCCAACTTTGACCTATGGGGTAGGAAAAAGTTCAAAGACATCATAAAGAATGACCTCAGAGAGCCATCCTCAGAAGAGTCTTTAAAGAGGCCAGCCAGAAGATGCAATCTTTGGAAATTATTATTACCGAAGAACAGTGTCCTGGTGAGTCTATGTCTATTTTCCACCACACCAATTTTCTTTCCAACTAAGGGGTTAACAGTTTGAGCAGAAAGATGAAACAAAGGAAAACTATGATATTAGGCAAAATAAGCTTAAGAATATACAATTTCAAACTGTAGGAATTGTTTTTGGTCAGTTCCTAGCAATCTGCAAGGCAATTTTTTTCAATTTATTTGGAATTAGTCAAGTGCACTGTTGAAAAGGCAGAGTGAATTGATGCTAAATAGTTTTTGGAAGATGTAATTGTCTGATGATTTGTAAATAGCCAAGCTTATCAAAAAAGTAATTTAAATGTTATGCTGACAATTTTGTTCAGTTTGGTCTTCTCTGTAAACTGGTGAATCCAATTTTTAGCCCTCATTAACATCACAATTCTCTTTGCTCTACTAAATGATTTAAGGTCCTGTGTGTGTCCAAATCCTGGGAATATGAACCTTTACTGATCTGTTCCCAAACATGAGCAGCACTTACTAATTGATAAAGGCAAAGTGAATTAGTAATGGCAAAGCCACGTCCCAGATTTCTTTGAATGGAGTTGATAAACACTCTTCCAGAAATCTCCCTTCATTTCTCAGGAAAGTGTTTGGGCTATATTCTCTCAGGTCTGTGTTCAAGACCTTCCACCTTCAGGAGGTGGAACAGGGAGCTCAAAAAAAACCAAAAACACACACCCCTCTTCCTTAATGTAAGAAAATCCCAGTGAAGGACCGTGAAATATTTGTTCTCCTTCCTACTTGAACTGTGAACCCCAGGTGGGACAAGGACTGTATCCTACCTGATTAACTTCCATCTTGACACATGGTAAGCACATAACAAATATCATTAAATAACACTGGTAGAAGTGTCATTTTCTGTGTGATCAGTGAATGTCAACCCCTGACTAAATGGACTTCTCTATGAGTCTGGGACATTTTTGAAAATGTTGACAACATTCCAACTTGAAATTCTTTTTCTTCATTCATTCAGTCATATTCATTGAGCACTTAGTGTGTGCAGAGCACTGTACTAAGCGCTTGGAATGTACAATTCAGCAACCTATAGAGACAATCCCTGCCCAACAACGGGCATGCAGTCTAAAAGGGGGAGAAAGGCAGTAACACAAAACAAGTAGTTGGGCATCAATACCATCAAAATAGATAAACAGAATCATAGATATATGCACATCATTAATAAAATGGAGTAATAAATAATATATACATATATACACAAGTACTGTGGGGAGGGGAAGGGAGTAGAGCAGAGGGAAGGGAGTAGGGCCAATGGGGAATGGAGGAGGGGCAGAGGGAAATGGAGGTCTCAGTCTGGGAAGGCCTCCTGGAGGAAATGAGCTCTCAGTAGGGCTTTGAAGAGGGAAAGAGAGTTAGTTTGGCGGAGGTGAGAATGGAGGGCATTCCAGGTTAGTGGTAGGATATGGGCCAGTGGTCGTCGGTGGGACAGGAGAGAATGAGTCACAGTGAGGAAGTGAGCAGCAGAGGAGCAGAGTGTGTGGGCTGGGCTGTGGAAGAAGAGAAGGGAGGTGAGGTAGGAGGGGGCAAGGTGATGGAGAACTTTGAAGCCAAGAGTGAGGAGTTTTTGCTTCATGAGAAGGTTGATATGTAACCACTCGAGGTTTTTGAGGAGGGGAGTGACATGCTCAGAATGTTTCTGTAAAATCTGGGCAGCAGAGTGAAGTATAGACTGAAGTTTCTGCTTCTTAGGCTTTGAGAGAACAAGGACCTTGCCTTAAAGTTAGAGGGCTATCTAAACACTCAACTCAGGATGCAAAAGAGGATACAGATGAGATGAGGAACTACCGTAATCACGGTCATTGGGTCTTACCATGGCCTGATGGGATAGTTCAGGTGCTGGGCTCTTTGCGGCAGTGCAATGTCCAGGGGAGATTCAGAATCTTGTAACTACATTTCCCATTCCTCTATCAATTAATCCCTGTCCCTGATTCTTCTCCCTGAGAAGCAGCATGGTCTAGAGCCTGGGCCTTGGAGTTGGAAGGACTTGGGTTCTAATCATAGCTCCACCACATCTCTGCTGTGTGACCTTGGGTAAGTCACTTTACTTCTCTGTGTCTGTTACCTCATCTGTAAAATGGGGATTAAGACTGAGTTCCATGTAGGACAGGGACTCTGACCAACCTGATTAGCTTGTATCTATCCAGGTCTTAGAACAGTACTAGACACAGGGTAAGTTCTTAACAAATACTATGATTATGAAAGTGATAATTATTATTCAGACCCATCCTCCATAACATCACCTGACACCTCTCTCCCATCCCAAACATCTCTCCAACTCCATGCCTTCCCATTCCATTTCATTTCCCTGTCCCCACCAACTTCATCATCATCATCATCATCAGCTGTGTGACTTTGGGCAAGTCACTTAACTTCTCTGTGCCTCAGTTACCTCATCTGTAAAATGGGGATTAAGACTGAGCCCCATGTGGGACAACCTGATTATCTTGTATCCCTCCCGGAGCTTAGAACAGTGTTTGGCACATAGTAAGCACTTAACAAATACCATCATTATTATTGTCATCATCATTACCATCGATGTTATTTATTAAGCACTTACTGTGTGCAGACCAGTTCTCAGAACTTGGAAAATAATATTACTAAAGAGTTGGTAAACATGTTCCATGTCCACAGCTAGCTTACTGTCTAGTGGGAAAGACAGACAATTTATAAATTATGTATAATGTATAATTTATAGATATGTACATAAGTGCTGTGTGGTTAGAGGTTGGGTGAATATTGAATTCCCATAGGCCACAGATCCAAGTGTATAGATGATGCAGAAGGAAAAGGAAGCTGGGGAAAGAGGGTTTAATTGAGGAAGTCCTTCTAGAGGAGATGTGACCCTAATAAGCTTTGAAGTTGGGGAAAGTGGTGGTCTGACATATATGGAGGTGGAGGAAGTTCCAGACTAATCTGTCACCAAATCCTGCCAATTCTTCCTTCACAACACCTAAAATCTTCCCTTTCCTCTCCATCCAAGCTGTCACCAAATTGATCCCACCTTGATCCTGCATCTGCCTCCCCAATGACTACCCACCTTCACTTTCTCCCCTCTCCAGTCCATACTTGGCTCTGCCTCCTGGATCATTTTTTTTTTAAAGAAATATTCAGTCCATATCTACCACTCCTCAAAAATCTCCGATGGTTGCCGATTCACCTCCACATCAAACAGAAGCTCTTTATCAGTGGCTTTAAGGTACTCATTCAGCTCTTCCCCTCCAAACTTATTTCACTTACCCCCTATAACCACCAACTTGATTTCCTTCTATAAAACAACATGCTCACTTGTCAGTCTACTGTCAGTATCTCCATCTCATCTACCCTACCACCAACACCTTACCCACATCCTTCCTCTGGACTCAGTCTCCCTCCCTCTTTCTAACCTGACAGTCACCATTCTCTCCACCTTTAAAACCCTCTTAAAATCACATCTCCTCCAAAATGTCTTCTCTGAATAAATTTCTCCTACCCACCTTTTTCTGCATCTCTTATGTTCTTGGGAATGTACTCTGAAGCAGGTGATATTCACCCCACCCTCAGCCATACAACATTTATATTCATATTTTACAGCCTACCGTTTTCCTTTTCTGTAATTGCAGTGTCTGTCCCCTCTCTAGACTGTAAGTTTCTTGTGGGCAAGACTCATGTCTACCAAATCTATTGTACAAAACTTTCCCAAGCATTTATTACAGTGCACTTTGCAGTAAGTGCTTCAGAAATACCATTAATACCATTTCCTTCACTCTATCAAAAATCCAGCCATTACTGTTACTACTTCAAATACACTTTGACCTGCTTTGACCTCTAGACTAAAAGTTCCTTGTAAGTTCACTGTAGGCAGGGAATATGTCTACTGACTCTGCTATATTGTACTCTCCCAAGCACTTAGTACTCTCATATTTTATTGAGATCTGACTGATAATTCAGCTTTTATTTACTAGACAACACTTCTATTTCACCACCATTGACTCCCAGCATCCAGCAAATATTCTTAAACTCTGCTTTTAAAATCCCCCAGTGTTCTTACCACCTCCCTCTCTAACTCCAGATGATATTGCCAAATACCAGAATTTCCTATATTCCCTGCATTGCTTTCTCACTATTCTGATACCTCTTCTTTCTCCTTTTTCCTCCTTCATCTCAGGTGGAGATTTTCAGAATGTACTGCCTCCTCTAACTCCTCTCAGAATCCCTGTCCCACTCTATTCCCCTCCCTTACTACCAGGAGTGAAAGTAAAACCTGACTCATACTCGACTTGAGGAGTAGAGCTAATCAGTCATGCTTATTGAGGGTTTACTGTGGGCAGAGCACTGTACTAAGCTCTTGGGGGAGTACAGTGTAACAAATTCAGTGGACACATTTCCTACCCACGATAAGCTTCCAGTCTAGAGGGGCAGACAAATATTTATAGATATGTATATAAGTGGATATAAGGAATAATAATTTTGGTATTAGGCGCTCACTATGTGCCAGCTCCTATGCTAAGCACTGGGGTGGATACAAGCAAACTGTGTTGCACACAGTCTCTGTCCCATGTGGGGCTCATAATTTTAATCCCCATTTTACAACTGAGGTAACTGAGGCACAGAGAAGTGATTTGCCCAAGGTCATACACAGAAGATAAATGGTAGATCTGGGATTAGAACCTATGACCTTCTGACTCACAGACCCATGCTTTTTCCACTATACCTTATCTATGGTAAGCAATGTGGCTTAATAGAAAGAGCATGGGCTTGGGAGTCAGAGGACATGGGTGCTAATCCTGACTTCACCATTTGGCTGCTGTGTGACCTTGGGAAAGCCACTTTACTTCTCTGTACCTGTTACTTCATCTATAAAATGGGGATTAAAACTGTGAGCCCCGCTTGGTACAACCTGAGTACCTTGTATCTACCCCAGCACTTAGAACAGTGCTCAGCATGTAGTCAGTACTTAACAAATACCATCATCATTATTGTTATTATGTATATGTATGTATATGCTGGAAACAGTCTGGCTTAGTGGAAAGAACACCAGTTTGGTAGTCAGAGGTCATGGGTTCTAATTCTAACTCCGCTACTTGTCAGCTGTGTGATTTTGGGCAAGTCACTTAACTCCTCAGTGCCTCTTACCTCATCTGTAAAATGAGGATTAAAACTGTGAGCCTCACGTGGTACAACCTGATTACAATGCATCTACCCCAGCACTTAGAACAGTGCTCAGCACATAGTAAGCACTTAACAAATACCATTATCATTACTATTATTATTATGTATATATAAGTATATGTACCCTGGAAGCAGCATGGTTTAGTGGAAAGAACACAGGTTTGGGAGTTAGATGTCTTGGGTTCTAATCCTAACTAGGCCACTTGTCATCTGTGTGACTTTGGGCAAGTCACTAAACTCTTCTGTGCCTGTTACCTTATCTGTAAAACAGGGATTTAGACTGTGAGCCCCAAGTGGGACAACCTGATTATCTTGTACTTACCCCAGTGCTTAGAACAGTGCTCTGCACATAGTAAGCACTCAATAAATACTTAAATGTATTCAAGATATATACATATGTAAATTAGAAACATTGTGGCCCGGTGGATAAAGCACGGGTCTGAGAAACAGAAGGACCTGGGTTCTAATCCTAGCTTCACCACTTGCCTGCTCTGTGACCTTGGACAAGTCACTTAAATTCTCTGTGCCTCACATATTTTGAGTTCTGTATTCATAGGGACTGGGTACAACTCCATTATCCTGTATTTACTCTAGCATTTAGTACCGTGCCTGGCAAATGGTAAGCATTTAACAAATACCATTATCATTATTACTATTACTAATGTGTCACGGGGCTTAGGGTGGGGTGAATATCAACTGCTGAGTACAGACTCAAGAGCATTACAGATGCATATAGGGTGCAAGGGGGTCAAGAGATCTATAAATGCCTGGCCAGTATAATAAGATGGGACACTGTGCAGCAGGGTCAAAGTCAAAAAGACATTCCAATCCATATTATCTCCAAGACTGCAGCTTATCCTTCAGTCTGGTGCAGAAAATGAGGGGAGAGCCATAGTCTCTGGAGACTCTTTTCATTTGGCCAAAAGAGTAGGAACAACAGGAAAATCAATCAATCAACCAATAAACCAATCAGTGGCATTACCAGAGAGCTTATTTTGTTCAGAGCACTGAATTAAGCACTTGGAGAGTATAATACACTTGGTAGACATGACCTCCTCTCTCAAGTAGTTTACAGTCTAATGGGGGAGACAGACTTTAAATTGAATTCCTGATAAGGGAAGCAACCAAATACGGAGTATCTAAGTGCTGTGGGAATGGCCAGTACCTAAATTCTTGAGGGTGGGACGAAGTGCATTCAAGAGGTAGTAGGGAGGGAAAATCGGGATGGAGGATGATAAATTCATCAGGGAAGATTTCCGTGAGGAGATATGAGAATTTGGTAGGATTTTGAGGATGAGGAGGTTGCGAGGCTGTCAGATATGGGAGGGGGTGAGGGGAGAGTTCCAGGCAGGAGGGAGGGTATGAGCAAGGGGTTGATGGCAGTTGATGAGAAAAAGGGACAGAGAGTAGGTTGGTATTGGAGGAGGAGAATGTGTGGGGTGGGTTGGAGTGGGAGAGGAGCAAGGATGAATAAGGGAGAGAGATCTGGTTGAGTGCCTTGAACCAGAACATGAGAAGTTTCTGTTTGATGTAAAAATGAATGGACAATCATTTGGAGGCATTTAAGGAGTGGGGAAACATGCAGAATGTCTTTAGAAACATGATATGGGCAGGAGAACAAAGTATGGACTGGAAAGAGGAGAAGCTGGAGTCAGAGAAGTCAGTGATGAAGCTAATGCAGTTACTGAGAAAGGATATGACAAGAGCTTGAATCAGTGTTGTGGCGATTTGGATGGAGAGGAAGGAGTGAATAAGTAATCATGCATTTGTTAAGCACTTACTCATTGTGAAGTTCTAAGCACTGGGGAGGATACAAGATGATCAGGTTGTCCCATGTGGGGCTCACAGTCTTAATCCCCATTTTACAAATGAGGAAACTGAGACACAGAGAAGTGAAGTAACTTGACCAAAGTCACAAAGCTGACAAGCGGCAGAGCCAGGATTTGAACCCATGACCTCTGACTCCCAAGCCCGTGCTCTTTCCACTGACCCATGCTGCTTCTCTGACTTTTGAAGGTATTGTGGAGATAATGAAAAGATTTAATGATTGCTATAACATGAAGGAGAGAAATGACTCAAGGATATTACTACTACTACTACTAATATAGTATAGTATTTGCAAAGCAATTACTATGTCCCCAAAACAGTACTAAGCCCTGGATAGATATAAACATCAGATATAGTTCCTTTACCACATGGGGCCTTTAGTCTAAGTAAGAGAAAGTACACTCGAGGTCTTATGAGACAAGGAAGGACAGTGGTGTGGTCTATAGTGATGGGAAAATTAGGGAGAGGAAAAAATTTGTGAAGGAATATGGGAACCACAGTTTTGAATATACTGTATTTGAGGACAGATGAAATGTCTTAAAGACAGGGGAAATGCAAGATTGCAGAGAAGAGGAGTTGTCGAAGCTGGAGATGTAGATTTGTGAGTCTGTATGCAGAGCAATGTAGTAAGTAAGTAGTAAGTATTTGGGTAAGCAGATGAATTCCCCTAGGGAATTTGATAAAGATGGAGCTTTGAAGGGGAATAGAATGACGAACCTTTTGCTTTTCCCTCCATGTGGGTCCCTGTGGCCTTAACTAGAACCATGCCCACTGGCTGTGAGAGCTGACATCATTGATTGTAATAATAATAGTAATAATGATAATGATGACATTTGTTAAGCACTTACTATGTGCCAAGCACTGTTCTAAGCACTGGGGTAGATACAAGGTAATCAGGTTGTCCCACATGGGGCTGACAGTCTTAATTCCCATTTTACAGATGAGGTAACTGAGGCACAGATAAGTGAAATGACTTGCTTAAAGTCACACAGCTGATAAGTTGGTGTCCAGTTACTGCCCAGCACTGCATCACAGCCTCAGTCCAGGAATAGCAACACCTTAGGGTCAAGTCCACTACTTGCCAAATATGACAAAGAAGGGCATCCTGGCCTCCAAGCCGCCATAGAGTTCCAAGTCCAGATGGTTCGGCTTTGTGCAGAAACAAACATTTGGAGATAATTCAATCTAAATTTGCTCTAGCACTTATTCTTGACCTAGTGTTGCATTCCAGAATGTTCCTCCTTAATCCTACCCCATTTCCTATTATCTTCAACCTCTGGTTCTTGGATAGGTCCTTCTCTTCCTTAAAAATATTCTCATTTCTTCCCTTTGGTATAAAAAGCCTTCTCCAGTTCCCTTAGGCACCCGTACTTAACAGTTCATCTCCATGCATCCATTCCTGCCTCATTTCTAAAGTTATTTGCACCCATTTTTCTTCCCTGTTAAATAGCCATCTTCAACCATCCATCTCTGTTCATTTCTTCCCTTCTGCTCTCAAACATGCTCATAACTACCCAACCCCGCCTCCCCCCACAAACTTCACTCCTCTGAATCCACTGTCTCCAAGACTATAAGTGATGTCCCTCTTCTTTACGAAATCCCACAGACTCTAGTCTATCCTAATCCTCCATGACCTCTACTGCCTTAGAGTGAAACATTCTCTTCTCCTGGAAAATTATCTAAACTTTAGTTTTACTGACACAGTACTCTCCTCATTCTCCTCTTATCTATCTAGCCTATCTTTATCAGTCTCCTTCACCAACTCTTCCTCTACTTCCCACTCTCTGTGGGTAACTCTTTAGGATTAGTTTTGGGTTTCCCTTTTATTTCCCAGTGTATGTTATATATTCATTCCCTGTGGGAGCTCTTTCACTCCTGTGGTTTCATCTACCACTTGAATCAATCCAATCATATTTATTGAGTTCTTACTAAGCACTTGGGAAAGTACAGTTCAACATTTCTAAGCATGTAGCTTCCAAATCAAGCTCTCTAGCTTTAACCTCTCCCCCTTTTTTTAAAAAATGGTATGTATTAAATACTTACTTGTGCCAGGTCCTCTACTAAGCTCCCACTTCCTCTGTAGTCTCACATTTCCTCCTGCCTCCAGGACATCTTTACAATGAGGTCCCTGCTAGCACTTTAAGCTCAATTTGCCCCAGCCTGAACTTACTGTCATCCTTCTGAAGTTATTGGGAGTTCTAAATCCCTACCTTAGGTCCTGGACAAAATAGCCCCTGGAGTCATTTTAAAAGCACCTGGATCTCTGTTAGCCTCTCTTGGACTCTGTAGTCTTTCAGTTCCTCTGATCTTGAAACTCAGGTTTGAGAACCATCTGCTGTAGTCTGGTGGATTTTAAGGGGAACAGTTCTAAGCAGGGGAAGGGCATGAACAAAAGATCATTGATGGGAGAGATGTAAATGAGGTACAATGAATGGTACAACAAGAAAGTTAGCTTGAGAGGAATGAAGCATATGAGCTGGAGGGTAGTGGAAGAGAGTTGATTATTAGTGGAGAGGTTAATGAATGTCTTAAAGTCAATGATAAGAGTTTTTACTTGGCACAGAAGGGATTGTATAGCCAGTGGGGGCTTTCAGGGAGTACAGTACTCTGCACACAGATGCTACTCAAAAAATATCACTGATTAGAAAGGTATCAGAGAAGAAAAAGGGCTTTATTTCTGTCCTTGAGAAGATATATAATGTAACAGGGGTGACAAGCAAACATAATTAATTCAAAAGTAGTTGGAGTAAGAGGAAGAATAAGCCATTCATTCAGTAGACAGTCAGTAAATAGTACTGATTGAGTGATTGATTCTGGTTATATCTGCCCAGATAAAATTAAGTGGAGAGTTGCCGATCGTATAGGAAGAACAACCTTAAAGAAAAATTTAAGTTTGGGACTAAATTTTTAGACCATCTATATGGATCCAATTTACTGGTGATTATTTAATTCTCACATTTGATTATCCTGCATAGTCAAAACCTCTGAACTGAGACATTCATGCCACCTGTCCATTTGTCCAATGCCTGCCTTAGGGGGAAAGCAATTAATGCTAGCTACTCTCTGGAGCAATTCAACCTCAGGAAGCAGAGAGACAACAACTTCTGTCTAATTAAATAAATACATGCACAGTCCTTTCTCAACCTACGAACACAGATTCTCACAAAATCCAGAAACAAATGAGATAGAAAGGATGGGCTGTGGATACTATATTAGAGAAACAAGGTTGCCTAGAGGATAGAGCAAGGGCCTGGCAGTCAGAGGATCTGCGTTCTAATACTGGCTCTCGCACTTGACTGTTCTGTGATCTCAGTCAAGCTTCAGTTGCAACTTCCTATTTTCATTGTGAGTACCATATATAGGACAGGATCTGGGTCCCTTGAACATACCTGAGTGCTTAGCCTGCTTCTTAGCACATAGTGTGGCTTTAAAAATAACATGATCATTATTACATTTCTTGGAGGCTTTTAATCTGGATTTTCCCTTCAATAATAATAATCATAATGGTATTTAAGCACTTAGTGTATGCCAGGCACTCTAATAATCACTGGAGTGGATACAAGCAAATTGGGTTGGACAGCAACCCTGCCACATGTGGGGCTCATAGTCTCAGTCCCCATTTTACAGATGAGGCAAATGAGGCCCAAAGAAATAAAGTGACTTGTCCAAGGTCACACAGACAAGTAGCAGAGCTGGGATTAGAACCTGTCTTTCTGACTCCAGGCGCATGCTCTATCCACTAGGCCACGCTGTTTCTCAGTTCGTCTGTCTGGCTTCCTAGTCATTTTGTTCAGGTACACTTACAAGACTGATTTACATAGCAGAAAACCTTAGCTCTTTTTTGTGTCATTAAGGATGAAACATAGAGCTCAAATATTCATATAAGCCTGAAACACTGTGTTGAAAGAGACTTAACCCACTCCAAAGTCAGGAGAGATGTTCCAGCAATATAAAGCCATGTGCAATTTGCTCTTCCAATTCACCACACTTTGCCAGTTCTAAACTGAGTTTGGTATTGGGAGATAGACTTATTATTTCATGATTTCAATATATTTCAGTTAGAGCTGGCTGCAATTTTGGGATTACAGTATTAATGCAGCTTCCTGCATTAATTTCCTCTTCAGGAAACTAGTTAAAGCCAAAGTGTCACAGGCAACACTGCCGTATTTTTGTTTAGTTCTACTGCACTGAAGAAAATGAATCTTTCAAACAGGTAAGTTTTCCAACAGAAATGGACCAAGCGGACTCAGCTCATTGAATAGAAAGTGTAATGGTGATCTAAGCCTATTACCTTCAATGGAGTCTGTGACATTTTCTCCAAGCATATTGATCTGTTAGTGAGAGAGAGGGCAGGGGGAAAAAGAACTTTTTTTCCCTTCTCATTGTGTTGCGTCAGCATTGTAATGCTAGTCACAATATATTAATAGCATCTAGAATCAACACGGAAAGTTATTTTAGTAGCAGTAATAAGTGGTTTTACAGGGTGGAGTTAAGATCCTGTTCAAAATGAATATGGTGTGTATTTTGAAATTGAAAATAAACCCCCCACCCAAAACACATTTTTCTGAGTTGCCTGAAAAACCTGGCAGGCTCACTTCCCATTAAACAACTCCTGTTTCAGCATATTTCTTTTGTCCATAAGTCCAACCTTTCCATTCAGTGAATATCATTTAGCTTTATAATCACATCTCAATCCTTCTGCCTTCCGAATGCATATCTATAGCAAACCCTTGATAATTACTGAGCTAATTTCAAATCTTATTTAAATTAACTTGGATCAACTATTAAGGATAATTTTTTTTTTTAAAGCACAAAACATCAGCCAGATTCTTGTTTTTGTAAGGGAATATTTTTATCATTCAATCCAATCCCAGAAGATAGCCAAAGTTGAAGAAAATCTGCCTCATTATAACACTTCTGCTTGTGGAGCTGTAGTTAAGGTTATGCCAATGTTTCCATTAGATTATAATAGAACTCCTCTTTTTCATGGAAAAAAAATCACCTCCTCATCTGAAGAGTTTAGGTTGAACATGTTTTTAGTTTTGTTTTCCCTTATTCTGATAAACAAGAACTAAGTCTTTTCAACATATTGACCCAGACAGGAAGAAGTCACATACATTTTCATATTTAGGGAACATTATCAAGAGTTTCAAAGGAATATGTTACTTCAAATGTTCTCAGAATTGATGGCAGTTGCATAAAAAGCATGTTGGTAGAAACACATTGTCTGGAAGTTCTTTACTATTAACGTTTTATTGAACCCATTTATTTAAGTATTATCTTAATTTGATCCATTTTCCATCTTGACTGTGGTATTTATATAAATACATTTTTTTTTTGCTTTGGGTCTAAGCATAAACCTAGTGCATTTGGTTGTTATCTAAATTTTATAATCTTGCCTATTACTTACAAGCAATCTGCTACTACAGTTGTTCCTAGGTGTTTTTATAAACTAATTTAGCATCTGTTAGTACGATATAACTGTACCAACCTACAAATGGCCAATAGAAGTTTGCACGGCTGAGAATTACCATGTAGATAAATGGAGTTACATTAGTAATTGTAAAATCCACTCAATATTTCATGGTAACTTGGTGAATAAACATGGCTATCTGGGCAAATTTACTCTCTGAGTGCCTACAATCTACCCTGGAATGTTATTTCATTTAAAGTAAAGGATCATACAAAGAACCCTTTTTTAGTAAATTAATTGATAATTGCATTGAGTTAAGCAATTCAAAATGGTAATTCAGTCAAATGAATTTCCTGGAATGGAATTGGAGAGCCAGCTGGTGTAAGATGCGAAGTGTACAAGTTGAAAGAACAAGAGAAAAGTTGGTTTATAAACTTGGCCTAAGCTTACACCAATCGGTAGTTACTTTATGATGAGCTGCACTCCAGCAAAGTGAATTAGGAGACTGGGTGACTATCCAGGTAATTCAGTCAACAAGATGGCAATAAAGAAAATGTACAGATTTGGGTAAGGGGCTGCACTTTGAAGGAAGGAAAAGAACTAGTAATCTAGCTTAACTTTAAATGGCTTAACTTGAAACTTCAACCCAAGATATCCCTTGTCAGACTGGCATTTAGGCAACATAGGACCAAAGTAAAAAAAATTCCATAGCAGTGCACTCTGATGTGATGTTTCCTCAAACTACCATATCCATGGGATTGTGGGAAAAAGAGCTGCTGGAAACTCCGTGATTTGAAGCATAACTCTGCAACTTGGACCACCTTTTTGACAGGTCATATAAATGGGTGACCAGAAATGATTGGCTGTGGTCACTGACCTGGCCTGACAGCAGGTGTAACTGATGCTAACTCTGGATTCTCAGTCTGTTGGAAACTGCATTTGAAGATGAAGGGAAATCATCTCTTCTAGCCGTTAAGGGGGACCCTCCCTAGTCCTCACACTGAAGAAGGATTGGAGGAAAAGGAGTGATCAGGAGTCACTTGCAACAAGATATAACTCTGTATGTTCAATGTAATTTTTTTGTTTGTGTGATTGGCTTCCCTATCTAGTCTTGGTATTTGTGACAGAGCTATTTACTGGTTTCTGCTGCAACAAACTCCTGGCTGATTCTTCTCAATCTCTTTCACTGGCTCATCCTCTGAATCCCACTTTCTATCTGTGGGTTTCCTTCAGGGCTCAATTTTGAGTTTCCTTCTCTTTTCAAGATACTCTTACTATTTTGGGAAGCTCGTATGTCCCCCAAGATTCAGCTATAACTTCCTCACTGATTACTGATAATTCTGCCTTGCTAGTCCCTAATTCTTATTTCCTATGGAATCTCACATCTCCTCCTGACTCAGGGACATCTCTAAATGAGTGCCCATTCAGCTTCTCTAGCTCAACATGTCCAAATGTCATTTTCCATCCCAATTCTCTTGTCCACCTACATTGTAAGTCCTGTGATAGACAGAGACCATATTTAATTTCCACCTTTGTAATCTTTCCTAACACTTAGTACAGGCTCATCCCCACAGTAAAAATTTTGTCAGTATTATTACCACTAATGATGGTACTAATTAGGTACTTACTATGTGCCACCTATTGTACTAGATGCTGGGATGGATACTAGTAAATTAGGTTGGATACAGTCCCTGTCCCACGTGGGGCTCACAATCTCAATCCTTATTTTACAGATGAGGTAACTGAGGCCCAGAGAAGTGAAGTGATTTGCCCAAGGTCACACAGCAGACAAGTGGTGGAGCAGGGACTAGAACCCATGACCTTCTCACTCCCAGGCTCATGATCTATCCTCTATGCCATGCTGCTTACTTATTTTTACTATCACAGTTGTCAACATCACCATTCTCCCCATTCTCAAGTTTATACTTTGGTATTATCCTTCACTCCTCCCTCCCTTTCTAATCCTCAGCCTCCTCACTGTCCTTCTTGCTTCCTGTCTGTCCCCTCTCCTGTTTGTATTTCACTCTATCCTCAAAATCATTTTCTAAATATTCATTCTGCACTTGTTACCCTACTCCTCAGAAACCTCTCTTTATCAAGCCAAAACCCCTGATCCCTAGCTTTAAGGCACTTAATCAACTTTCTCGCTCCTGCTTATCTTCAGTCCTCTCCCACTACACCCTGGCTCCTATCCTTCATTCCTTTCAATAAAACTGATATACTTGGTTTTGTTCTCAACTCTTCCTCCTGCCTAGAACTTTCTCCCCCTCACATCTGGAAGACCACTCACTACTCTCTCTATATTCAAGGCTCTTCTGAAATCCCATCTCCTTTAAGAGGCCTTTTCTGATTACTCTCTCACTGCCCTATCTTATTTTCCTCCAATTGCCATATGGAGCTGGAGCCAGAGGTGCAATTTGCATGACATTGTCTGGGCAGCCTATTGATTCTACCAATCCTCAGGTGAAGGGGTTGAATTACTGTCCAATATGGTGTCACCCAAGGCATATGACACAAATTAATGCCAGATTAGTGTCCCCTTATTCCCCTTCCTCTCCCCTCCATCCAGGTGTGGCCTCTCTGGCCTGGACAGTGACTGCAGTTATTCCCAGTATTGGGGGTTTTCCCTGCTTTAGATTACTGCTGACCCCAGGGGATCTATATTTTGGTCAGTTTTTTAAATGAAAATTTCTTTTGTCTTTTTTTAAACTAAAGAGAACAAACTTAACGCTTATTTTGCCTCCTTATCCAGCGCTGAGGGGAGACAGACCTCCAGCAGCATGAATCCTCCCAACCTTTCCATGCCCCTTTGGGACAAGAAATAGCCTCAGCATGCTCCAGTTAGTGGAGAACATATCTTTATAAATATCTTCATATTTATGCACATATATTTAAATTATATATTATGAATTTTTTATTTATACTAATGCCTGGCTGACCTTACTAGAAATCAGCTCATTTGGGGTAGGAAATGTGTCCACTAATTCTTTTGTATTGCACTCTCTTAAGTGCTTAGTACAGTATTCTGCACATAGTAAGCACTCAGTAAATTGTTTGGTTGGGAGTTACCCTTGCCTCAGACTGCTGCTAGCCCTGGGGGATTTTTTGCCTTTTTTTAAATACAGAGAAAACAAACATGAGAATTCTATCACCCCTGCTGATCTCAGGGTATTTTATTTTTGCCATTTTTTTAAATAAAAGAAAAACAGTATGAGGCTTTTCAATTTGTCTCCTTCACCTCACCAGTGGGGAGATGGACTGAGACCTCAAGTACATAAGAGCCCATGCCCCACGGGCAAAGTCCAGCATGAGAAACACCTTTTCCTGCTTCCAACCCTGCTGCTACTGATTCAAAGCCCGAGAACGTTTTCCAAGTCAGCAGAGGAAACTGCATGTTCCCCCATGGTCAATCTGGGTCCTTCTTCCAGAGCTTCACCGAAAGCCCCACCTCCCTCTTCCTTGCACCTCCCTCGATCACAAGGTCTGGGCACCTAATTTATACTATGAGCCATACAGAAGAATTTTAAAGTGCTGCAATATGGGATTGTCTTGATGTATTTCAATTGATTTATATTTCATTGAGCAAAATCTACCAAATCGTCAAAAAATCAATGTAGAATTTCCCTGCACATACTCACACACCCTTGTTGTACCTATAAAATAGCTTTATAATCTATTGCTTCCTCCTTTCACTAATGCAAACAGTAAATTTTTGCCTCTTCCTCAGATTGCGTAATTCCTGAGAGTGGAGAAACATATCTACTAATAAGAGCAATAGACAAGTATTTACTGTAATGCTCTGCATGCAGTAGGTGCTCAATAAATACTATCAATTAGTTGATTTGCTGAAGCAGGTCAGAACAACTCAGTTTTCTTTAAATTTATTGTCAGTTTGTAATCCCTGGTTGATTTGCCAGGCAAATATAAGCTGTTAAATAGTGAGAGCAGGAAGAAAACCATTCATGCCATTAGAAATGACAGAATATGGGAAAAAAACTAATAACTGAATCAGGTTGTGTACTAAATCAAAAGGACATGAGGGTTACTTTAGGAATGACACAATGTGGAATGATGGAAGTTAATCAAGGAATGACTCCTGGAGAAGGAAGACTTTAAGGAGGGCTTGTTAGGGAAAGTTTTGAATTAATATTTGATGCTGAAGATAGAGATGGGGACTCTCTAAGAGATTTTAACTTTTATCCTTCCTCTGGCTGCTGTGATTGTGTACATCACTTGATTCTTCCAAGTCTCACTTTCACACAGTGTGCTATATGGACTTTACCCTCTACATACCTCTTTGCCTTTCCAAGGACATTTTGAGGTTGAACAGATGCTTCAAACATGAGGAAAGAGGTGCTAATCACACCAAGAACTGATACTGATGGACTAATCTGTTTTAGGAATTGTTTACTTTGATTAGGTATGGATCCAAGTTATGTCATAGTAGACCCAAGGTGTGGCCTTTTTAAGTGATGTAACTGGTAAGGGCAGCATGAAATCTAGAATGACAAATCCACAGACCCTGAGGACAGTCCGATGAATAACAGAATAATTCTAGTTTTCTGCCTTTATGCTGGCCCCGAGATAGGAGATTCTAAGGAGATTCTTCACAAGCTTTATTCAGTTAACCTTGGGGCATGCAGCGTTCACAGACAGGTTTTTGGTTAGAAATGTGAAGCAGAAGATGGCTCTTGGCAGGCCTTGATGATCTTAATGATAACTTACATTCCTGCCTTCTCTCTGCTTTTTAGAAGTTGTCATTGTATTTGGGATATGTGGATTGGAGAGGAAATACAGAGTTTGATTCTGACAGAGGACTCAGTAGCCATTTGTTCTCAGACAAACTGGTGTTTTCTTTAAGGTTTTGAACCCAAAAGTGTACAAACTTATCTACAATTGAAGCCAATTGCCTTAAGGTCACAAGCTGTGGGAAAATGGTGTTGATTCAGTTTTTCAGTCCTAAAGAGTGGGACAAGGAAAAGAAAAGTAAGAAAAAGCCAAAACTTAAAGTGATGGGGTTGAATAAAAATGGATAACAGAAGCAAAACTGACTGCATACAGCATGTTTGCAGTAATAAACAACAGTGTTATTAGCGAATATAAAGCTTGTGATAAACAATGCCATGATGTTCCATTCACCCTAATAGGCAGGAGAAGATAATTGGGACAAATAAAGTGCTAAAACAGTCTCTAACCACCTTTCTGAGCGGCTCTCTGAATGAGTGCATCGAGCCCCAGATACTGCACATCGCAGCGGTAGCTCTGGAAACCGGCTTTTGTGTTTCACTAAAAGAATATGCTCCCGTTGCTAATGGAAAACAACAGAAGCTAAAGACGATTGCTTGGATTGTCAGATCTTCATTTTTTTTTTTTAAAGTGGTAATGAGTAGACAAGGAGACAATTCCACACATTCATCAAAGACTGCAGAGAGCTCTTCGGAATTCATTACCAATTGAAGTCCAGAATGCTTCCAATGAAGGGGACTTTAAAATCTAAACTCAGAAGTTGGTTGTTTTATCTCGCCATTTATTTCCTCCTCTCCCCCCATCCCCACCTCCCACCAAACAGTTTTGTTTTTGCGATGGGATTTCTAATGCAAGCCTTTCTTCTTCGTTTTTATTCTGCCACTTCTTAAGGCTTCTGCTATGAGAGCAGTTCGGGCCAGTGGTAAAGCATGCTAGACTGGGAATTAGCTTTGCCTAAGCACTAGTGTTCTATTTCTGACTTTGCCCCTCTCTGTGGCTTTGTGCAAGTCATCTTATCTCTCGGTCTTGCTCTCTCAATCTTTACACCTGAGGATTGTGCTTACTTGCAACTCAAGGTGTTGTCAGAATTAATTAGTTAATGCCTTCTAAAGTGCTTTGATGATGAAAAGTGCTAATGTAAGTGGTGTCTATTAAGGTTAGGGAAATGTTCAGAGGAATATATGTGTGAAGAAAACTTGAGCTTCCTGTTCTGTATTTAGGTTTGGACTATGGAATGTTTTGAAGCAGCATAAGACTTGGTCAAATGAGTTACATCTGAAAATCATGACAACATTCATCTCCAAAGATGAATCTTAATTAATTCTTCTCTGAAACGTGATATGTCCAAGGTCAGCCACATTTACTATGTGAAAGAGTTTTGCTTTAGCAAAGAGGTAAGCTAAAGTAGAAGGTAAAGACAACAAAGGAAAAACGTATCTTTTTCACCATTATTTAAGATTCCAATCTACCACCGATTGCCTCTTTCACAAGCAAGTCATTATAAGCTGCTCTTCAGCACATATCCAGTCAATCAATGAATCAGTCAATGGTTTTAATTGAGGACTGACTGGATGCAGGGCACTGTACTAAGCACTTAGGAAAGTACAATGTAATAGAGTTAAATGTTTTCTCTGACCATAAGGAGCTTAGTCTCTACAGTCCCTAACTCCTGTTCCCATTTTATGCCTTCCAGGCCATTAACTTTCCCATCTCCCTTTCACTGGGCCCATTATTCCCTCTTCCTAGACAAGCCTTACTGCCTTTCCACCAAACTACCAAAATCCCACCTCTTACATGAATACTTTTCTGATTAAAACTCCCATGATCTTTAATAACTGGTTATCCAAAAGCAGTTTTTTTTGTGTGTGTGTGTTAGCAGCTCATAAGTACATTGAAATATTTAAAGAAGTCTAGGCAATTCAGTTATCTTGGGCCTAGCATTTATTTGTTTTATTGAATGCTGTGATGTTGGTATGGTTTGCCCAAGAGGCATTTGGGTGACTTAAAAGTTGTCTGGGCATCCTATCAATGGTACAGGATTTGAACTATAGTCCCAACTTGGTGCCACCTTCCCCAGCCAATCATATTTACAGATTGGGGAGCATCAGTGCTGGGGGATTTATTTCTCATTATCTTTCATAAAAAAAATTCCACCTCCATCTCACCCTGAACAGTCATATCCATGAACCTAGGGGCCCCACAGCCAGGGGATTCATTTCATTAATAATAATGTTGGTATTTGTTAAGCGCTTACTATGTGCCGAGCACTGTTCTAAGCGCTGGGGTAGACATAGGGGAATCAGGTTGTCCCACGTGGGGCTCACAGTCTTAATCCCCATTTTACAGATGAGGGAACTGAGGCACAGAGAAGTTAAGTGACTTGCCCACAGTCACACAGCCGACATTATTTAGGGCAGTGTTAACAACAGTTCTCTGGCTGCCTTCTCTCCCCTGCCGAAGCACGAAAAGCAGAAGTGGTGGTAGCTGGGGTAGGAGCAGTAACAATCTGTGACCAGCCAGGAGAATCCTGGGTGCAGTGGCCCAGAGTGGGATCCCCTGTCCAAGAGGATCAGTTCCAGGTTCACCTACACATGCTTTGATCTTGGATGAAAATGCATACTCCCATGATCATCCTGGATTCTTTCCTCCTAGTTTAACAGAAAGTTCTGTCTCTATCTCTCCTGACACTGCTCCCCACTCAGTAGATCGGGGGATCCGGTAATACAAACACTAGACAGATCACTCAGTAGGCATAAAAAAGTGAATTATTATAATATCGTGTTGAAGAACTTCAACTGAACAACTTCATAGCGCAAAATGTGCCACCCAGTCATGAAACCTTTTATTAGGAATATAATACAGTAAGAGTCCATCTTCCATCTTAGAGATAACACTTCAACAGGAAAATCTTAGACTTTTTATTGTACTTGTTAAGCATTTACTAAGTGTGTAGCACTGTTTAGGTTGGACACTGTTCCTGTCCTACTTGAGGCTCACAGTCTAAGTTGGAGGGAGAAGGATTCAATTCCCATTTTACAGATGAGGTAACTGAGGAACAAATAAATTAAGTGATCTGCCCAAGGTCATACAGCAAATAAATGGCTGAGCTGAGTTTAGAGCTTGGGTCCTCTGACTCCCAGGCCCCTGCTCTTTCCACTAGGCCATATCACTTCTTTCTTTAAGCAAAACATTCTACAAAAACATTCAGGCCATGTTTTCTCACTCCTCAAGAGCTTCAGGTGTTTGGCCATCCACCTCTACATCAAACAAACTCATAGTCATTGACTTTAAACCACTCAATCACCAACCACTCAATCACCTTGCCCACTCCTACCTCATCTCTTTACTCTCCTACTACAGCCCAGCCTGCATACTTTGCTCCTCTAATGCTAACCTTCTTCTCACTGTACTTCAGTCTATCTATCTATCTATCTATCTATCTATCTATCTATCTATCTATCTATCTATCTATCTATCTATCTATCAGTCATCTATCTATCTATCTAATCTGTCTATCTATCTATCTATCTATCTATCTATCTATCTATCTATCTATCTATCTATCTATCTATCTATCATCTATCAATCTAGCCACTGACTTCTCGCCCACATACTACCTTAGGTCTGGAATGCCTTCCTCCTTATTTCTGATAGACAATTACTCTCCCCCTATTCAAAGCCTTATTAAAGTCTCATCTTCTCCAAGAGGCCTTCCCTGATGAAGACCTCCTTTCCTTTTCTCCCACTCCCTTCTGCCTCACCCAGAATTGATCCTCTCTCCCAGATCCATGGCACTTATGTACATAACTATGTAGGAATCTTCTCTGTGCTTTATAGAGAAGCAAAGTGGCTTAGTGGACAGAGCATGGGCTTGGGAGTCCGAGGAGGTGGGCTCTAATCCCAGCTCTGCCACTTGTCTGTTGTGTGACCTTGGGCATGCACTTAACTTCTCTGTGCCTCAGTTACCTCATCTGTAAAATGGGGATTAAGACTGTGAGTCCTATGTGGGGCAACCTGATTAGCTTGTATCTACCTCAGCACTTAGAATAGTTCTTGGCACAACAGTTAATAAATACCAAATAAAATAAATATTATTATTATATCTTTAATTTATTAATTTATATTAATGCCTTTCTCCTGCTCTAGACTGTAAGCTCATTGTATCAGTTAATTGTTATATTGTACTATCCCAAGCACTTAGTATAGGAATATGTCAGTTTATTGTTATACTAGTCCAAGCGCTGAATACAGTGCTATGCATACAGTAAGCACTCAAAAAATACAATTGACTGGCTGATTGTCTGTCTTTATAGTTTGTCTGTCTTTATAGTTTATGTACCATATGTGGGTTTATCTGGTTCTCCGTACTTGATTTTAAACTTCCTGAAGGTAGGGTCCTCGACTTGTTCTACCTTGATATACAATATATCAATGCCCTGTCAGGGCTCAGTCAGTACTGTTGATAAGCACACTCACTGATAAGGAAATATGCTTATATATTATAGTGTTTTGGAAAATGACATTGCTGATGGTCAGATCCCATCCTCACAGGCAAATGGGAAGCAGCATGGCCTAATAGAAAGAGCATAGGATTGGGAGTCAGAGAACCTGATTTCTGCTACTGGCTTTGTCTCTTTACTGCCGGATGACTTTTGGCAAGTCATTTAACTTCTCTGTGCCTCTAATACAGTCTCTGGCACATAGTAAGCACTAAACAAATACCATACTTATTATTACTACGTCAGTTTCCTTGTGGACTTCCCTGCCTCCTGTCTATCCTCTCTCCAGACCATACTTAAATCCATTACCTGGATCATTTTTCTTAAAAAAAAATTCAGTCCATAGCTTCCCACTTCTCAAAACCTCTAATGGTTGCCCATCCACCTCTGCATCAAATGGAAAGTCCTTACCACTGACTTTAAGGCCTTCTATCAGCTATGTCCCTCCTACATTATCTCACTAATCTCACACTACAACCCAACCCACACACTTCGCTCCTCTAATGCAAACTTACTCATTATACCCTGATCTCATATATCCTATTGGCACCACCTTGCCCATGTACTCCCTCTGGCCAAGAGTCCTCAGTCCTTACTCCCATATCCAATAGTCCATCACTTTCCCCTCTTTCAAAGACTTACTAAATTAATTCATTCAGTTGTATTTATTGAGCACTTACTGTGTGCAGAGCACTGTACTAAGTGCTTGGACAGTACAATTCGACAACAGATAGGGACAATCCCTACCCAGCAATGGGCTCATGGTCTAGAAGGGGAAGACAGACAACAAAACAAGTAGACAGGTATCAAGAGCATAAAAATAAATAGAATTTTATATATATATACATATATATATATATATATATATATATACATACATATATATTCATTCATTCATTCAATAGCATTTATTGAGCTCTTACTATGTGCAGAGCACTGTACTAAGCGCTTGGAATGTACAAATCAGCAACAGAAAGAGACAGTCCCTGCCCATTGACGGGCTTACAGTCTAATCGAGGGAGACAGACAGACAAAAACAATAGCAATAGATAGAATAAGGGGATGTACATCTCATTAAAACAATAGCAATGAATAGAATCAAGGTGATGTACATCTCATTAACAAAATAAATAGGGTAATAAAAAATATATACAAATGAGCAGAAGAGCACAGTGCTGAGGGGAGGGGAAGGGAGAGGGGGAGGAGCAGAGGGAAAGGTGGGGAAAAGGGGGCTTAGCTAAGGGGAGGTGAAGAGGGGGTTGAGGGGCAGCAGAGGGAGCAGAGGGAAAAGGAGAAGCTCAGTCTATATATGCATCATTAATAAAATAAATAGAATAATAAATATGTACAAATATACACAAGTGCTGTGGGGAGGTGAAGGGGGTGGAGCAGAGGGAGGCAGTAGGGGCAATGGGAAGGGGAGGAAAAGGAGCAGAAGAAAAGGGGGCCTCAGTCTGGAAAGGCCTCCTGAAGGAGGTGAGCTCTCAGCAGGGCTTTGAAGGGGGAAGAGAGCTAGTTTGGAGGATGTGAGGAGGAAGAGCATTCCAGGTTTGTGGTAGGACATGTGAGAATGGCAGGACATGTGAGAATGAGGCACAGAGAGCGGTAGAGGAGGGGAATGTGTGGACTGGGCTGTAGAAGGAGAGAAGGGACTAAAGCACACCTCCTCTTAGAGGCTTTCCCTGGTTTGACTTTCATTTCTCCTATTCTCCCTCCCCTCTGTGCCAATTATGCACTTGGATCCATAACACTTAAGCACTTGATATTCATGGTGCCTGCAGGTCTATGGCCCTTATGTACTTTAGCTTGTGCTCTCCCATTCTGCTATCAGTAAATCATTTCAGTGTCTGTTTCCCCTTTAGACAGAAAGCTCCTTGTGAATGGGCAGAAACATGTCTAGCAACTCTTTCTTTATTGTTCTCTCTCCCTCAAGACTGTAAGATCATTATTAGCAGGGAACATGTCTGCTAATTCTGCAGTATTGTTCTGTCCCATACAATTAGGACAGTGCACTCAATGAATACCAGTGATTGACTGAGGCACTTAATGCAGTGCACACAGTAAGTGCTCAATAAATAGTGTTGGTCAGTTGACTAAGATATGGTGTCTAGCGAATTCTGAATTTCATAATCATAGAAAAGATTGGATAGGATTTCAACTTTGTAGACCTACACGATGCTGCCACCATGCTATCAGTGGTATTATCCTTGAGTATGAGAACTTCAACTGGACTTAGTAGCTGGAAAGAAAGCTAAGACAGTTATTGAAGGGTAATCAGTGATGGAGAAGGGTCACAAGAATATGGAGCAAGATCTCAAAATCCCCAACATCAGAACCAGCAAACCATTTATGTTGGTTGATGTTCAAAAGTAGTTTCAGAACAGCTTCACCCCCAGGCTCAGAAATGTTTTAGCTGGTGGAGTTGTGTTGCTGTGATTGTTGCCCCATGCTGTGTTTCTTAACCTCGTTTCATAAATGGCACTTAGGAAACTGCTCCAGGTGCCAGGTAAGTCTTCTGAAACAGGTTCAGATCTTATGGCCAGATAGGTCATTAAAATATCCCTCTAGACCTTTAAATTGTTATGGAGCTTGTTGTGCGGTATTGACTACACCTAGCCTTAAAAGTCTTTCAAAGGTGTTTTTTAATTCTGTTTTTTATTGCTTTACCTGTACACTGTTGGATAATGAGCTGCACCCTGTTTGGTGTGGCTGTTGAAAATATTTGACTGACTGTAGAGCTTCTGGGGTTTATACTGAATCATGATTTCTGTTTTCTTCAGATTTTCTTCAAACCACAGGGCTGTACTATAGCTGTAAAGTGGTCTATAATCATTTTCATATATTACTAGGCATATGCCTCAAGTTATTTTGCATAAAGCAATTCCTGAACTACTACCTCAAAAATCTAGGTTCTAACTCCAACTCTACCAATTGCCTGCTATATGACCTGGGGAAAGTCACTTAACTTCTCTGTACCTCAGTTACCTCAATAATAAACTGGGGATTCAATACCTGTTCTCCCTCCTGCTTAGACTGTGAGCTCCACATGACAGAGACTGTGTTTGACTGAATTATCTAGCACCTACCCCAGAATTTAGAACACTGCTTGACACATAGTAAGTGTTTAACAAAATCCATAAAAAAATGGAACATTTATATGTTGTTCTTAACATGTTTAGCCGGAAGAGCTTCTCGGTGGGTCAGAGTCATATTTTAACTCCAACTTGAAGAACTTCATTGTATCAGTGAGCATGGCCATAGGTTGAACAGTGCCAGATCCAGCACACAACATAGCCTACCCACTAATTTCACTCAGGGCCTAGATGGAAGCATGATAGGGAGGGACAAGACAGTGCAAGTGGAGCTGCGCAAGCTGCTAATCGCTAAAATAAATTCCTCCCTGCAGATTCTCATTCCTGAAGTGTCAGGACTGGAGTGCATCTTCATACTTGCTTTTATAGCAGTTCTGCTTTCCTCCAAAGGCTACAGCATTCAGGACTGAATGCTCCCATTTAATTTTTAACTCAGTAGTCTGACTCTACTAAACTTTGGTCATTAATGGAAGTTACTACCAAATAGCTGTTTTCCAGAATCTTGGATAGTGTGGTGAAAAGGACTGGGCAAAAGGGTCGAAAGAGGAAGAGCAGTCAGAGAACATATGTACCAACTCTCCTGTACTGTGCTCTCCCTAATGCTCAATATGATTGACTGATTGAATCTGACTTGATTCCATTTTATTCCAATGAGATTTACAACCAAATGGTAAAATCTCAGAACACACAATCGTTCTCATCATCAATACATATTTGTTGATAATCCACTGAGTACTATGCTAATAAAAATTTCAACAATCTGATCCTCATGCCTTAGAACAAAACTCTCTAGCACTCTTTTCTTGATCTGTGAATAGAGAATGTTGGTTTCTTGAGCTGTCAATCCCATGGTGCTTTTCACCGGCACTAAAATTAACGTCAAAATACGAAATAAATAAATATAAAAACAATCTACCAATCTGATTTTACACATTGAGCTCATGGATTTGATATAGCTGAGATTCTTTATTTTATTTTATTTCATATTCATGAATGGAAAGCATGACCTTTATAGCTCTTCCTTTATCCTAGTATCACCAATTTATAAATGCATACAGCTTCTTCTCAAATGCTTTATTTTTACAACAGTTCCTCAGTGAGAAAAGTGCATAAATATATATATCTATATTTATATATGTATGTATACACATATATTTCTATTCTTTAATATATATGTATGTAGTTCTCTATATGCATAGATTGAAATATATAGATATTTTTTAAAAAAGAAGGGAAAAATGTAGAATATCAGTCAGGCTTGGCGAGGTTCCCTTAAGAATAGATTACCTAGTCTAATGTTGTGGAAAAATGACTACTATACATCAGTAAAAGAGGTCAGGAAATTAAATTTTATGTGTCCTGTCTGTGAAAAAAGTGAGTTTGGATGAAATATGGGATCATTTCTGGCACGGTGGAAAATTTGATCATTTTAATTTTGTTTTACAAAGAAAATTCGGTCGAATTAACCAAAAGTTGAGAAGATGGGTGAATTTTCCTTTGAAAATGGCAACAACATTTTAACCATGTGTGTATATTTATCTGTAAAGATCGAAAAACATCTAATTCCAAATGGTGCCTATTTAAAGAGTAGATCATCCTAGGACATCAAGACTTCGTGGTGGGAGCATGGGACCCATTGAAGATCAAAAAAATACCTTCAAGACCCACAAATAGAAATATTTCTATACACAATTGGTCATAAGTATGTGGCTAGACCGTAAGATCCTTATGGGCAGGGAATATTTCTATCAACTCTGTTATATTGTACTCTCCCAAGTGCTTAGTACAGTACTGTGCACACATAAGCACTCCCAATAAATATCATTGATTGAATGATGGATTAAAATCCCAAAAAATGTTTGGACAACTTTGTGGATCTTAGGTCCATAATAGTTCATTAGAAAGAAAAGCTAGGGATGTTAGAGGGAACTGTAGGAAATATAGATGAATCAAAGGTCTATTAGATAGATCAGTGATAAGCTCTTAGATGGAAACAGAGATTTTTATTAAGTTCACCACCATTAACAGTAGCACTGATATTTATTAAGCATTTACAATAATGATGGATGTGCAAGAGAGCAGCCAACATTGCATTGTTCTCCTAAGCATCCGTTGGCACCACTCTGGTAGGAAACAGAGTATTAGGCTAGATAGACAATGAATCTGAACCACTGGCATTCCTTATGCCTTTATGGCCGTATTCTATGCTGTTGAATTGTATATTTCCAGAGCAGTGCTTTCAATGCATGCTTTCATGTTCTATCAAGGGACTGGGTTCTAAAAGATCCACCCCACTGTTGACTGCCACACATCCGATAGAGGTTTTTCTACCTCTGCTCTATCAATGAGTTATTTATTGAGTGCTTACTGTTTGCAGAGCACTGTATTAAGTGCTTGAAAGAATACAATATAACAGCGTTGGTAGACATGTTCCCCTCCCACAATGAGTTTACAGTCTAGAGGGGAAAAGCCTGTAATATCCAATATTCCCAGGTGGTCTCCCATCCGACACTAACTAGGCCCACCCCTTCTTAGCTTCCCAGAGCCAACGAAATTGAGCATATTTAGGGTGGTATGGTCATAGACACAGTAGACCTACTTTACAGAGTAGGCCTAGTCTCCTAGTAATTCATAGTTAGGCCTTCTTTCAATACGTGCTCCATTTTACCTTTTAAAGTTCTCTTCTGTTTTTCTTACTTAGGTTAACTCTACTTAGGTTGTGAGCATGAACTGGGAAACAGATTGTCCAACCTGATTATCTTATCTCTATCCCAGGGCAGTGCTTGTCATATAGTAAGGGCTTAGCAAACACCATAGTTATTACTACTGTTGTCATCCATTGTCCTTACATGTACAGACTAGAAAAGCTGTGTCGCTATCATTATTTCTTCAGTGTTTAAAGTCTGAATACATCCAAGGACCTTGCAGGTGATTTTTGCCTTGGCTTCTTTTACTGGGAATGGAACAGATGAATCATTGAGTTGAGGTAGCTCAGTGGACCTGAATGAGGTCAGACATGACTCATAGGTAGAATAAATATGTTTATAAGAGAACATGTGGAGACATCTGCTATAACTGCAAAATACTCTTAGGTAGAGATTAGAATTCATGTTTGTCTACCTTCTAATTAAAGATCGCTATTATTATCAAGCATTCTTGCCTCCTGAGAGTCAGATAAATTATATCTGCTTCTCAATTTAATTCATACGCAGCAGGGTGTCCAGGATAGCAGGAAATCAATGTCCAGGAAATCAAATTTTGGGCAAGAAGTAGTCCTCCCACTCAGAATATGGATAGTGGATAGGCTCTAATTATAGAAGTGTTCCCTCAGTTTTACAGATAGGACCTCTAAAAGGAGTTGAGGAATAAAAGCATAACAGGCAGTGAAATGGTGCCTATAACTTGTTCTCTTCATCATTTCTTTCAAAGAAAAATATTGATTTTACTAGATGTTTTTGACCAAATCTACACCAGTAAACTATTCTGGTTATTTCAGGGAAACCTGTACATTTCTTTGCCTATAAGGCAGGTATTTCAGACAAGATTTATTTATTCACTCTTTTTTTTGCCTTTACCTGAAGAATCATATATTCATATTTAAATCAATCAATCAGTGATATTGAGCACTTACTCTGTGCAGAAAACTATAATGAGCACTTTGGAGAGTACAATTACAGTCATCTTGGTAGACACAATCCCTGACCTCAAGGAACTCACCTTCCCTAACAATAAATCAATCATATTGGTAATTGAGTATGAATATTTGCAGATATGCATTATTAGTTATGAAAAAGGTATCATTTAACCCCTATACCAAGATATTCTGGAATACCATAGATCCTGGTGTAGAGTTTTCCCAGCCAGAGGGGTCAGCAGTGATATTTTCCTTTAAATTTTCATTTTCTATCTATATTTTCTTTATTATCTTTTCAGCTCACTTTTTATGGTATTTAAGTGCTTATTATGTGCCAGACACTGTACTAAACACTGGGATAGATTTAAGCTAATGAATTTGGACACAATCCCTGTTCCACAAGAGGCTAACAGTCTCCATTTTACAGATGAGGGAACTGAGTCCCAGAGAAGTTGTCACTTGTCCCTTGTCACACAGCAGACAAATGGCAGAGAAGGAATTAGAACCCAGTTCCTTTTGACTCCTAAGCCCAGGCTCTATCCAATAGGCCATGCTGCTGCTTTTCTTTTCTTTGTTTTTCTTCCTTCACTCTGGCATGTATACAGTATATGTTTTCCGGAAGAGATACCACTCCAGATCTTGAGGAAAAACCTTTTTTCACCCTGCATTCAATATCTGCTTCCTCTGAGTAAGATGTATTCATCATTCATCCACCTTCACTCATTTTTAGCATCCTTGGTTTCTCAGGAGAGAAGAGAGAGGTTTGGGCAAGATCTTACCTATAAAAGTGACATGAGAAGGGTAAATATGAAAGAGACTGCTGAAGCATTGACTAAGTTTGTTAGTGGGAGAAATCAAGGAAGATTATGGTTGATCATGTGTATAAAGGGGCTGGTAGATTTCACAATTTGGTGCTTTAAGATGAAAGCTTCAACTAAGTTGGAGTAAGAGCATCGATCTCTTCAGAAACTTTCAAGTCTCAAGCTTGATTGCAGTAGGAAAATAATGTCCATTTTCAGGGCTAGAGCACCAATAAGTTAATATAACCTCAGACATTCAAGTTAACCCTTCAGTATTGGAAAGAGCATGGGCTTTGGAGTCAGAGGTCATGAGTTCGAATCCCAGCTCTGCCACTTGTCAGCTGTGTGACTGTGGGCAAGTCACTTAACTTCTCTGTGCCTCAGTTACCTCATCTGTAAAATGGGGATTAAGACTGTGAGCCCCACATGGGACATCCTGATTCCCCTGTGTGTCTACCCCTGCGCTTAGAACAGTGGTCGGCACATAGTAAGCACTTAAATACCAACATTATTATCCAGAGGATTCTGTTCACCTCAGGTCGCTCCTTTCTATTCCACACTTACTACCACTATACATTATATATTCATGCTTCCATGTTGTATTGTACCTACGCAAGTGCTTAGTACAATAATCCGTACAAAGTGCTCAGTAAATACCATTGACTGACCGACTGATTGATTCCACTGTTGTCATTTTTTATTTGTGACTTGCAATTTTACCTAAGATGTTTGTGTTATTGGGTTATTCCTGCCTCTCCCATTATTTTGTGAAGTCTTTGAGTTTGGAGACTCTGCCTTGCATTCTCCTTTGTAATACCGCACAGTGCCCAACTGAGTGATCTTCATCCTGTAGAAACTTGGCAATTAATAATGCTGAATATATTCATGAACAAAGTCAGACTATTTCCCAAAATATACTTTTTCTATGATTTGAGCTCATAGGAAAAGCAAGAGGAACAGATTTCACATTTTCTTAAGGTAGTAATTACAGATAAACCTACAATTAAATAGCTGAAAATCTCATCTAATGTTTTATGAAGTCTCAGGTTTGGTTAATTGTGTTTTGTTTTTGTTTTTTTTTGTCCATTTCCATAGAGGACAGAATAGGAGGAAATGGATTTAAGTTACCAAATGGGAAGTGAAGGCTAGCTCTAGGAATGACAACATGGCAATGAAATCTGTGAAGTCCTCAAATGACTCTTGAGGAAAATTCATGGGATTTCTATTCTGGGACACCGTTAACAGCAGAAGTCGTATCTACCTTCCCAGTCAGAACTGGAGGAATTTCTGCCACTCTCATCCAATCGGTCAGTGGCATTTACTGAGCATTTACTGTGTGTAGAGCACTGAACTAAATCCTTGGGAGAGTACGATACGGTTGGTAGACACAATCCCTGTCCTCAAGCAGAAAGATCGACCAAGCAACCAGGAAGTTAATCACTGTGCTATTCTTTCCATGGTCAATGCTCTTCTTTGTGGGTAAGGATTGACAGGCGATGAATGCTTGATGAAACCAGGCACACAAGTGTCCGCCAGTTAGTCAATCATATTTATTGAATGCTTACTGTGTGCAGGACACTGTAGTAAGCCCTTGGGAGAGTACAAATAATAATAAACACATTGCTGCCCACAGCAAGCTTATAGTCTAGAGGTATGTTAAAGCAGGGCCATGAGATACCCACAACTTGATGCTTCCATTCCCAGTACTTGCAGGAAAAGGGTTGGAATGAGCCTACCAGAAAGTAAATCCAATTCATTCATTCATTTATTTATTCAATAGTATTTACTGAGCACTTACTGTGTGCAAAGCACTGCACTAAGCGCTTGGAATGTACAATTCGGCCAGAGATAGAGACAATCCCTGCCCAATGATGGGCTCACAGTCTAAACAGGGGAGACAGACAGCAAAGCAAAAGGGAAAAAAAACAAAAACAAGACAATATCATCAAGATAAATAGAATCAAGGAGATATACACCTCCTTAACAAAATAAATAGAGTAATAAATTAATTATAAAAATGAGCACAGTGCTGAGGGGAGGGGAAGGGGGATGAACAGAGGGTGGGGGCAGGAGAGGGGAGGTGGAGCAGAGGGAAAGGGGAGTTCAGTCTGGGAAGGCCTTCTGGAGGAGGTGAGCTCTCAGTAGGGTTTTGAAGAGGGGAAGAGAGTTAATTTGGTGGAGGTGAGGAGGGAGGGCATTCCAGGATAGCGGTAGGTCGTGGGCCAGAGGTCGACGGCGGGATAGACACGAACAGGGGACGGTGAGGAGGTGAGTGGCAGAGAAGCAGAGTGTACAGGGGGGACAGTAGAAAGAGAGAAGGTAGGTGAGGTAGGAGGGGGGCAAGGTGATGGAGAGCTTTGAAGCCAAGAGTGAGGAGTTTTTGTTTCATGCAAAGGTTGATAGGCAACTACTGGAGGTTTTTGAGGAGAGGAGTGACATGCCCAGAACGTTCTGTAGGAAGATGATCCGGGCAGCGGAATGAAGAATAGACTGGAGTGGGGAGAGACAGGAGGAAGGGAGATAAGAGAGGAGGCTGACACTATAATCCAGTCCTGATATTATGAGAGCCTGTACCAGCACAATAGCCGTTAGGACGGAGAGGAAAGGGCGGATCTTGGCAATATTGTGAAGGTGAGATCAGCAAGTGTTGGTGACTGGATTGGATGTATGGGGTGAATGAGAGAGCTGAGTCAAGGATGATACCAAGGTTGTGGGCCTGTGAGATGGGAAGGATGGTAGTGCTGCCCACAATGACAGGGCATTCAGGGAGAGGACAGGTTTTGGGAGGGAAGATAAGGAGCTCAGTTTTAGACATGTTGAGCTTTAGGTGGTGGGCTGACATCCAGGTGGAGATGTCCTGAAGACACGAGGAGGTATGAGCCTGTGGTAGGGGGAGGAGAGAACAGGGGAGGAGATGTAGATTTGGGTGTGATCTACATAAAGATGATAGTTGAAGCCATGGGAGTGAATGAGTTCACCAAGGGAGTGAGTATAGATGGAGAACAGAAGAGGGCCAAGAACTGACACTTGAGGAACCCCTACAGTTAGAGGATGGGAGGGGGAGGAGGAGCCTGAGAAGGAGACCGAGAATGAACAGCCAGAAAGATAAGAGGAGAACTCGGAGACGACAGATCTGTGAAGCCAAGATAAGATAGAGTGTGGAGGAGAAGGTGATGGTCGACAGTGTAAAAGGCAGCTGAGAGGTCGAGGAGGTTTGGGATAGAGTAGGAGCCATTGGATTTGGCAAGAAGGAGGTCATGGGTGAGCTTTGAGAGGGGAGTTTCAGTGGAGTGGAGAGGATGGGAGCCAGATTGGAGGGGGTCCAGGAGAGCGTTGGAGTTGAGGAAATGAAGGCAGTGAAAGTGTAGACGATTCATTCTAGGAGTTTGGAAAGGAAGAGTAGGAGGGAGATAGGATGATAACTGGAAGAGGAAGTGGGGTTGAGAGAGAGTTTTTTTAGGATGAGGGAGACATAGGCATGTTTGAAGGCAGAGGGGAAGAAGCCATTGAAGAGTGAGTGGTTAAAGATTGAAGTTAAGGAGGGGAGGAGGGAAGGGGCAATGTTTTTTTTAAGGTGAGAGGGAATGGGGTCCAAAGCACAAGTGGAGGTGGTGGCACTTGCGAGGAGGGAGGAGATCTCCTATGAGGATACTGCAGGGAAGGATGGGAAAGTAGGGGAAAGCATTGAGAGCTGGGGGGATGGAGAAGGGGGAGGGGTGACTTTGGGGACCTCAGACCTGATTGTGTTAATTTTTGTGATGAAGTAGCTGGCCAGATCATTTGGGGTGAGGGATGGGGAAAGGGGACTAACAGGGGGCCTGAGGTGAGAGTTAAAAGTCCAGAACAATTGGCAGGGGTGATAGGCATGGGCGTCAATAAGGGAAGAACAGTAGTTTTGTCTGGCAGAAGAGAGGGCAGAGTTAAGGCAGAAAAGGATAAATTCTAAGTGAATAAGGTTGACTATTAAAATTAACTCTATACTGACCTATTTTAGGAGGAGCTTCTTCATAAAAGCACCTGTGATTCAGATATATTACTTAAAAGGACATTGTTGTCTCTTAGGTCTAGAGGCAAGTCACTAAAGGGGAAATGACATAAAGAAAATCATGCAATAGAAGTAATATATTTTGGATAAATAAATATTTAGAATGTGACAGGGACTGTGTCCAACCTGATTCACTTTTTTCTACCCCATTGCTTAAAACAGTACTGGGTACCTGGTAAATGCTTAGCAAATGCCATTTTTTTTTAAAAAAAGGACTAAAAATAAAAGAGAAATTCTAACACTAAAAGAAAAAGGCATACCCTTACACCTCAGCTAAACTTCATATCCTTCCCTTCCTTCAAGTCACTTCTCAAAATCTAGTTTCTCCAGGGGATACTTTTATTTATTTATTTTTGATGTTTGTTAAATGCTTACTATGTGCCAGTCACTGTACTAAGCCCGAGATAGATACAAGCTAATCAGGAGGTTGGATACAGTCCATGTCCCACATAGGGCTCACAGTTTTTATCCCCATTTTCCAGATGAGGTAACTAAGGCACAGAGAAGTTAAGTGACTTTCCCAAGGTTAAACAGCAGGTAAGAGGCTGAACACAGGCCCTTCTGACTCCCATGCTCATCCCATGCCATGTGCCTTCCACTAGGCAAAACTGCTTCTCACTTTTTAAACTACTTTTTAACCCCTTATGTACTCCCTACACCTTCCTGCTCATGCCCCTTAGCTCTGTATCCTGACCACTTATTTGTTGTTGGTTTATTTATCCACTTGGGTTAATGATTTATATCTACTCTCTCAGTCTTTTTACTAGGGTTTTTAAATCCATATCCACTAGTCGAATCCAAAAAACTCTAAATTTTTCAAAAGTAAAGGTGATGTTTTATCTGTCTTTTGTAAGCTGCCCAAGTGCCTAGTAAAGACATCCATATGCAAAGGGAACTCAATAAATGATGGGTTTTGGAGGAGATCAGGATTTAGCTCAGCCTTGGGATTAACTGATATCTTCAGGTAAACTCATCCACTTGATGATCAATTTTTTAGCCCATTTAGCATGGGTTTCCACTCAGCTGTTGAAATCCATGGTTTGGATTTGAAATAAATCTGCAATGGCAAATCTGCTTCTAATCATTAGCTCCCTGAGCACCATGTTTCTACTCAGGAGACATCATCAATTAGAGGAGGTAACTTTCAGTAGTCTTTTCAGGTGAGTTTTCTCCCTTTGAGGTTGAACCTAATAAATATTATAAACATAATCAGTAGAGTGGTTTGGCAGGAGTATGATAAATCTCCCTGGGTATCTGTGGTGGGCAGTTTAATCTAATGTGTTATTTTAAAGTATGTCATGCAGCTAGATGTTGTGGGAAAAGACAAATAAAAAGGCCATTCAAATGAATGAAAGAACACAGAGAGTTAGAGTAAGACCACTGATATAAGTGAAATACTGGGTAAATACGTGAAAGTAAAAACATTTTCTATGTGTAGGCTTTACCCCAAGTAAAATAAAATCAATGTGTCATTTTGGATTGGTGCTCTTTTCACCTCTAGCATTCTTTTGCTTTTCTTTCATAACCTCAATGCTGCACTGTCTAGAAATTCAAGCAAAAAAATATAAAGGAAGGGAAGTTGGTCTAATCAGGTCCCTACACTCCAGTGCAACCATAATATGCACCACCAACTGCAGAAAACTTGGTACTTAGTGCTCAGTTTGCTGCAGTAGAAATATTAATTCCTTCTCTGCCAATGCTCCCCTTTGGAAATAACTGATAGTACTTCCTTTACCATGGTTAACGTCCTTCTCAAATTGTCAAACAATAATAATAGTAATGATATGTGGTATTGATTATGTGCTTACTATGTGCCAAGCACTGTACTAAGCACTGGGTTAGATATAATCATGTTAGACCTAGTCCTTGTCCCACCATGGGCTTCCAGTCTGAGGGACGAAGAACAGGTTTTGAATCCACATTTTTCAGATGAAGAAACTGAGGCCCAGAGAAATTTAGTAACTTTCCCCAGGTCACACAGCAGGCAGGCAGTCGAACTGACACTAGGATCCAGTCCTATGCTCTTTCCACTAGGCCAATTCACTGACTCATTATTGGCAGCTGTAACTTGCATAAAAAGTTGTAGTATTACTATGGGAAAGTTAGATTATGGAAAACTTGATTGATTAGGTTTCATCCTAAAACATGTTTTAGACTTCAGTTGTTCGGAATAGTCAGACCCAAAACAACAAAACACATATGAACACTTGGCATGTTGCACTAGCCCCTTTCCACAGGGAACAGATGCCCAGCTGTTAAAGAATTTCATTGGGGAGAGAGAAGGGAATATTTAATGAGAGGATAGCAATTGGAAGGCGTTGGAGTACTCTGAATGCAGCTTTGGCTTCTTTCAAGTTATAACATCAAAAACTGAGTTTAACACTGCTTTAAAACTAACTTCTGGAGTTGAGAAAAATTGAAACTACCTGAACTGAATGACTCAACTAATAAAAATATCATACTACTAGGGTCTGAGAGGATTGAAGGAGAGAGGTCAGAGAAGCCATTGCTATACTTTCCGCTTTGGTTTATGTTTTAATTTTGGTATTTATTAAGCCTCTACTATGGGTCAAACACAAAGGTAGACACAGGATAAAAGATTGGGCAATGCCCCTGACCCACGATGAGCTCATAATGTGAAAGGTACAGAAAGCTGTACTTTTGTCTCCATTTTACAGACGAGGAAGTAAGTAAACAGAAAGGGTAAGGACTTGGACAAGATCACAGAGGTAGGATTAGAAAGTAGTCACCTGAATCATAGCCCTGTGCATTTTCCATTAGACCTTGCTCTTCTTTTATTTTACGTTCTCTTTCCTTTGAGAAATAGGGAAGAATACGTAGTTGTTGCAGAAAAGAAAATGGAGAAAAATGATGTGAAAAAATGGGTCGAGAAAATCAAGCAAATTTTTCCCTTTGTCTTGCCCCTTTCTCTGTCCCCTTATGATAAATGGATGGCTAGGAAACCACTGTATTGGATAGACCAGCCTGTTGTGCAACTATAGGGAGACGCTTTGGTCTTCTAGAGCAAAGTTCTCACAAAGAGCAGGGAAGTCTTGAAATCAGAGATAGACATAATATGGTGCAAACCCATTAGAGGATCAAGGATCTGCTCATAATTAGTTAAGTATCGGTCTTTTCAGCCTGATTTGCACATATCAGTAGGATCTTCCCATTGGAAGAGTCATCTTGAGAAATGCAGGAGGGATACAAACACACACACATACATGCACACTGCCTCCTTAAGATGGCAAAATAGCATGATCATTTTTTTTTGTCATTCAGACTCTTGCTTCCCAGCTGTTTCCAGGTATTAAAGTTGATTTTAAATATTCTGATGTTAGAACTTCTAAGAACCCAGAGTCATGTTAGAGAAATTCAGACAAGAATGTCCAGAAACATCATGATGTCTTTATAGTGGGAGGAAGACCATAGTCTGTTTAGTCTTTATGATTTAATCTTACTTGGTCAGGCCTTAATGGATGTAAAAATGGAAATATATAAGGGTCTAGTTCTAGCAGATTATCATAGTTGTACTAAAATAGCTTAGCTAATCTTCTCGTTTCATGGGCGGCTGGAAATTGGTTTTTGGCAGTATCTAGGGCAACACAGCATAAGATTCTGACTCTGCATTAAATCCACTGACTGTTGTATTTTATACTCCCAAATGTTTAGTACAGTGCTTTGCTAATAATAAATGCTCAATGAATATCACTGGTTGATTTGGTAATCATATGTTCAATACTACATTAGTCTGAGTTTCAGTAGGCCTGTCTCCTGACCAGTGCAGATATGGCACTAGAAACCTTTATTTTCAGAATTTTTATCTTCAAATTTCATTCATTCAACTATATTTATTAAGCACTTAATGTGTGCAGAGCACTGTAATAGTGATTGGGAATGAACGATACAGTAATATACAGCGACAATCCCTGCCCATAATAAGATCACAGTTCTAGAGATGGGGAGATAGACATCAATGAAAAATAAGTAAAATTACATATCTATACATAAGTGCTGTGGGGCTGGGGAGAAGAGCAAAGGGAGCAAGTTAGGGCAACAAAGAAGGGAGTGGGAGATAAGGAAAAGTGGGGTTTACTCTGGTAAGGCTTCTTGTAGTAGATGTCTTCAATAGGACTTTGAAGTGGGGAAGAGTAATTGTCTGTCGGATTTGAGGGAGGACGTTCCAGGCCAGAAGCAGGACTTGGGCCAGGGGTCAGCAGTGAGACAGGTGAGATCGAGGCACAATGAGAAGGTTAGCACCAGAGGAGCAGAATGTGCGGGCTGGGTTGTAGAAGGAGAGAAGTGAGGTGAGGTAGGAGGGGTCAACTTGAGGAAGCGTTTTAAAGCCAATGGTGAGGGGTTTCTGTTTGATATGGAGGTGGATAGGCAACCACTGGAGAATTTTGAGGAGGGGAGGGACATGTTCTGAATGTTTCTGTAGAAAGATGACCTGGGCATCAGTGTGAAGTATGGACTGGAGTAGGGAGAGACAGGAGGTTGGGAGGTCAGCAAGGAGGTTGATGTGGTAATCTAGGCTGGATAGGATGAGATTGTATTAACTGTATTAAAAGCTGTATTAAAATCCAACTTCTCTCCACTTTGGCTCCTGTCACCATGTTTTGCTCCTAGGAAGGGACTACCATGTTCATCATTAACTAAGAGGGAAAACACAAAAACTTGGTTCAAGTTAGGAAGCCAGAGTCCTCCTGGAGAAATGGTCTAGGTTCAGGTGGCTGTGGGTTATACTTCCACAAGTGGTAGATATAATGTAATTGCATCAAGCTGCATGCCAAAGATAATGTGTAAGATACTGTCTGCATCTCCTCATCCAATATCCAATCAATCATATTTCTTGAGCACTTACTATGTGCAGAGCAGTGTACTAGGTGCTTGGGAGAGTGCAGTGCAATAGAATTAGCAGACATTCCCCATCCAAAAAGAGCAGAGCTGCATGGGCAGAATGAAGAATCCTGTTGAGAATGCTTCTAAGTAATTTAATCAATGCTCACCTTCAATCAGGATAGCACAGATCTAAATTAACCCATTTTGGCATGATTATAATGATGCATCTTCCTATCAGGGACAACAGATAAGCTTTAGTCTTCACCTGCACAGGATTATTTATAGTCCTGGTAGTAGTAACAGTCAATCGTATATAGTGCACTTACTGTGTACAGGGCATGCTAGTAATTGATCAATTGATCAATAATATATGGAGCACTTACTGTGCACTGTACTGAGCGCTTGGTAGACTACATCCCAACATTACAACTGTTACATTCCCTGACCACAGTGAACTCACAGTCTAGAGGGGAGACAGATGTAAATACAAATAAGTAAACTATGGGTATGTACTTTAGTGCTGTAGGGCTGGGAGCAGGGGTGGTGATTAAAGGGATCAAGTCAGGAAGAACCAGAAGGAAGTTGGAAAAGAGGAAATAAAGGTTTAGTCAGGGAAAGTCTCTTAGAGGAGATGTGCCTTCAATAAGACTTTGAAGGTGGAGAGAGCGATTGTCAGATATGAAAAGGGAGGGCATTCCTGGAAGGAGGCAGGTCATGGGCAAGAGGTCAGTGGTGAGATAGATGAGATAAAGGTACGGGTGGGTAGGTTGGCATTAGAGGAGCAAAGTATATGAGGTGGGTTGTAGTAGGAGAGTAGTGAGGTCAGATAGGAGGGGACAAGGTGATTGAGTGCTTTAAAGCTGATGGTGAGGAGTTTCTGCTTGATGTGGAGGTGGAGAGGCAACAACTGGAGGTTACTGAGTGAGGAAAAATGGACTGAACAATTTTGTAGAAAAATGATACAGGTAACAGTGATAGGTTTAATACATGCGTTGAATGAGAGAGAGGAGTCAAAGCTAGTGAGAAAGAAAAGATGCTCGTGCTTTCTATAGTGATGGGAAAGTCATGGGAAGACAGGGTTTGGGGGAAGATAAAGAGTTCTGCTTTGAACATGTTAAGTTGGAGAAGAAAGCAGCCTATTCAAGTAGAGATGTTTGGAAGTCTGAAGGAAACGCAAGACTGCAGAGAGGGACAGAGATAAGGGCTGAAGATGTAGCTTTGTGAATCATCCTCATAGAGGTGATAGTTGAAGCCATGGGAGCAGAGGAGTTCTCCAAAGGAGTGGGTGTAGATGATCAGGTTGGACACCATCCTTCTCCCGTATGTACTGAATCTCGACTTTCAGATGAGGAAACTGAAGCCCAGAGAAATAAAGTCACTTAGCCAAGTTCACTCAGAAGACAAGTGGCAGAGCCAAGATTGGGAGCCAGGTCCTCTGACCCCCAGGCCTGTGCTCTTTCTACTAGGCCATACTGCTTCCCTTAAATCATGGTTTGTGTTTATTTGCACCATGGGCTTCCAAACCCACAGGACCTAGGTTTATTGGTCCCTTAGAGTCTCAGAACCCCTTTTCAAGGATCAGTTTTCCCATTTGTCTTGACCTCTTAAAGGATTGGTGATGTTTAATCACAATTCAAGGGGAACTCAAGCTTCCTGGAAGAGACCGTACATGACAATCAACAGATACCTTTTCAATAGAACTTAAAAGAAGCCTGCAGCAGAGGTGTTGAGCTATGAAACATTCACTTTGTTAAAAGACCACAGCAGGGATTGCTTTCCAGTCTGCATACAATGGGAATCTGGTCTGTGCAATTTCACAGTCCAACGGAAATGTAAGTCAAGCTCTAGAGAGGATTATGTAATATGGGAGATTGGAGTCCCTACATTAGAAGTAGGACAAATCTTTATGTATCTCATAGGTACAAGGTACTGAGATATATACCATGTCCTTGTATGTGGGTAGGCTAAAGTGCATTTATTTCCTTCTGATCTATTAAATTATAGCCTGCCGACAATGTGGTAGAGTTTTGAAATAGCTCCTGACAATGAAGTCCTGATAAAAATATGATAAGTATGTAAGAGAAGAAGTGTATTGGACCCAAGTGTATTAATTATATACAGAAATTTAGTAGTGCAAATTACAAATAATTTAGTATGATTGGTACTAATCTAGAAGCTGTATATTTTTAGGATATGCTGGCATGGAAATTTACGTGGCTGAAGTTTAAAATCAATTGAAATGTATTTTAGCAAGTGCTTTTAGGAGATGGAGTGGATGCTGCATTTCCTTAACAGTTTGTTGACTATGGTGCTGAGATAACAGTTTCCTACATACAACCTCACATGGAAGAAAAAATAGTCCGTTAAACTCTGCACAGTTTCTTGACTCAGAGAAATGAGCACGGTGTCACCCTTTAACAATTCTCCTCAACTTTTCAATTGTTCAGTTACTAAAACTCATGTTCCTAGAATACTTGAAGTTGGTAGGAACTGATAATAAATACTATCCAGTCTTGGGGAAAACTTAACATTTTTTTCAATGTAAACAACCAGATATCTTATATCCACATAGTCCAGATGTGGAGTAAAGGATGAGGAAGAAGCTTTTCCTTCTCTTCTGAAATGTTACAGTTTAGCATTCTATCGCCATTTCACCTTAGATGGGATGCCCACTCGTTAGCTAGGCAGTTGAGTTGACAACTGGACTATCTCTTGTCCAGTTGAGATATGGAAACCTGAAATCTTTACATCCATTAAAAAAAAAATTGACACCAAGTCTCCCTCTGCCATGACTCCTGTTGCTGAGTTTCACAGCTCAGCTTCTGTACTGTGCTCCATGTGAGGAGAACACAAAGGCTCTGGAGAAAAGCAGGAGCCACAGGTTTCCCCTGAAAATGATCTAGAAGAGAGCAAAACTAATACATTTCCAGATAACAGTGTCTGGGCTGTCGTTAAACCACACTACATTCTAGCGTAACCTGCATGATGTCACATGCATTGCCTTGTCTGGTTTATGGATTTAGTTAGTGGGCAACATAGCTCTAGCTAGGCTCTTCAATTTCATGGACTGGAAAGAAAAATATGTGGATTGTTCTCTTTTCACCCTTCACATGAACAAGTGATAGTTTTGATTAATCAGTCATTCCAGGTGGTGGCCATCAGTGGTCCATAATGGACAGCAATACCTAATGAATCCTCTTCCCTGCTCTATTTTTTTTGCCTGAATCCACGCTTTGTTTTCATGTAGTGAAAGGGAAGTGAGTCAAAATATCTTGAGGCATTTTGGAAACTTTTTTACTTCCCCCCTTTCAGAAGCTGTGGTAAATTAACACATCATGACAGAATTTGTGATGCTAAGATTAACATTGTTAAAACAGTTTACATCTGGGCCTTATTGCTTCTACTCAAATTCCACTTGAACATTCTGACTTTTTTATGGTATTAAGTGCTTATTATGTACCAAGCATTGTACTAAGTATTGGGATAGATACAAGAAAATCAGGTTGGACACAGTCCATGTCCCACAACGAGCTCTCACCTTTTATCCACATTTTACAGTTGAGGTAACAGAGGCACAGAGAAGTTGAATAACTTGACCAAGGTTGCACAGCAGACAAGTGGCAGAATCTGGATTAAGAGACTTGCCCCATTTAAGCCCTTTTCCCCAACTTGCATCATCTAAGTATTTGGATTCATGACCTTTGGACATTTGATATTTAGCTCACTCTTAATCCCATAGCACTATGTGCATCTCTTTAAACTCTATATTATAAATTAATGATTTGTTCATACTGATGTCTGTCTCCCCCTGTACACTGTAAACTTATTATGGGAAGAGGATGTATCTGCTAGGTGTAGTGGATATAGCATAGGTCTGGGAGTCAGGAGGTCATGTTGTTGTGTCTGTTGTGTGACCTTGGGGAAGTCACTTAACTTCTCTGTGCCTTGGTTATCTCTTCTGTAAAATGGGGATTGAGACTGTGAGCCTCACATGGGACAGGGACTGTGTCCAACCTGATTTGCTTGTGTCTTCCCCAGCATTCATTCATTCAATCATATTTATTGAATGCTTACTGTGTGCAGAGCACTGTACTAAGTGCTTAGTATTTAGTACTAGTACTTAGTACAATGCCTGTCACATATTCAGTGCTTAACGTACAATTATTATTGTTGTTGTACTCTCCCAAGAGCTAAGGACAGTACCCTGCATGCAGTAAGTGCTCAATAAGTACAATTGAATGAATCTACCCCAGTGCTTAGTACAGTGTCTGGCACATAGTAAGCAATTAACAAATGCCATTTTTTTAAAAAAAGGCTCTGTTTTAGGTGCCCAACTCTTCTCACTTAACACTCAATGTCTCAGCATGCTATTTCACTCACAACTTCAGCTGCCACTGCTATATGGATTATTTTCAGAGCTACCTCACTAGCCAAGACCTCTCTCCCAATCTTACATTTCCTTTCCTGTGTGATGACTTGATACAGATGAACCATTAACATTTTCAACTCAGTATGTTGAAAACATAAATTCTTATCTTCTCTCCTAAATCTTCTGCTCCATCTGATTTTCCCAACCCTTTCAATCGACCAATCAATAATAATTATTGAAGACTTACTTTGTGTAGAATACTGCTCTGCCCTCAAGGAATTTACAATCTACCAAAGGAGAAAAAACACTAATTGAAATTACAGTTAGGGGGAAGTAACAGAGTTTAAAGAAGGGAGCCTAAGCCCTATGGGTGCAGTGGGTGAGTAATCAAGTGTTTAGGTAATGTGCAAGTGCAGGGATATGCAGAAAGCAGTGTGGCCTTGTGGAAAAAGCACCTGTCTGGGAGTCAGAGGATCTGGGTTCTAATCCTGACTCCACCACTTACCGGCTGTGTGACTGATTAATTCACCTAACTTTTCTATGACAAAGCCACCTCACCTGTAAAATGGGAATTCAATAACTCTTCTCCCTCCTACTCAGCCTATGAGCCTCAAATGTCCAACCTGATTAACTTGTATCTACCCCAGTGCTTAGCACAGTGCTTAACACATAGTAAGCAGTTAAATGTCATAATGATATGCTAGTGCTAAGGAAGCAGTAGAGGAAGAAATAGAGAAGGCCTCTATTCTATCCTTAGATCACTGACCTCTCAGCAGCCCCTCCTTCTAAAGACTAACACTTTGTAACTGTATTTTCTGAAACTGGCTCTCTTTCTACCTCTCTGGAGCTCCTTCTAAGATCTCTCAAGTTGGCTCTTCCTCTGCCTCCCACTCACTAGTTATTGGTGTTCCTCAAGGCTCAGTTCTAGCTCCCCTTCTGTTCTTAATTTGTGCTTACTAACTTGAAGAACTCACCCACAGCTTTCACCTCTATTCATGTGACCCATAAATCTTGTAGCATTACCTCTCTTTTGCACTCTAATCTCAAAACTTCTTCCAAGACACCTCTACATGGGTGTCTCACCATCATTTCAAGCTCAACATGGCCAAAACTGAACTCCACATCGTTCCTCCCAAATGTTCTCTTCTTTCTAACTTACACAACACTGATGACAGCACCACTGTATTTCCCATCTCTCAATCCCCAAACCTTAGCATCATCTTTGTCTCCTCTCTCTCTTCAATCCCCATATTCAGTTTGTCACTAAATTTTGACCTTTTTTTCACAAAATCTCCACAATCCACTCCTTCCTTTCTATCAGATCAATATGATAACCTCACCATGAGCCTTGATTCCTCACTCTCTTTCACCTCTCACATTGTCTGTTTCTAAGTCCTGTCAGTTTTTTAAAACTCCACATTTCTTAGTCCCCTTCACTCAGAATAGCCACCATCCTGGTCCAGGCACGGATCAATATTCCAGTTTGATTACAGCATCAGCCTCCCTGATTTCAGCCTCCCATGTTTCTAGTCTAGTCTGCTACTTGGATCAACTCTTTAGAACATCTGTCTGCACATGTGTCTCTACCCTTCTAAAAGATCAGTGGCAATCCATTCTCCTCTGCATCAAACAAATTCCTGGCCATTGGTTTTAATCATTCAATCAGATCTCTCCTTGAAACCTTTCCAATCACAACTCTTACTCGACCCAGCATGTTCTCTCTGTTCCTCCCAACCCTACCTTCCCACCATTCCTCTTTCTTAACTCTCCCACTTATGACTCCTGTAGGTTACGCTGCTTGTCTAGTAGCCAGTGACTGTCCCTGTCTCACTACTAACTCACCCATCTCTGACCAGGTCAGTTAGAGGAGACTGGTGTCATACCTTCCCTTGTGCTCGCTTATGAGACCCAATGGTAACTCCATGGCCAAAGGGGATTACTAGCATAACCTGGAGAGTAACCTCTCAAATTTGAACGCAGAACATCCTGCACCCAATACTATAAACTATAGGATGCATGAGAAGTAGCATGGCCCAGTGGAAAAAGGATGGGTCTAGGAGTTAGAGGACTTGGGTTCTAATTGCTTGTCTGTTGTGTGACCTTGGGCAAGTCACTTAACTTCTCTGTGTCTCAGTTATCCTATCTCCAAAGTGAAGATCTTATATCTGTTTCCCCTCCTATTTAGATCGTGAGCCCCCTGTGGGACAGGGACTGCATCTGACCTGATTAACTTGTGTCTCTTCCAGCACTTAGAACAGTGACTGATATATAGTGAGTGCTTAACAAATTCCATAATTAAATACCATAATTTTTCAAGGGAATTGTGAGACCAAGCTTGATAACATTGCTCATTCATGGTAGTTAACCATTCAGTTCAGGATTCCATCTCCAAAAGTAACCACTTGCTACGTAGAGGAAGAGTATGATGGTTTCCCTCCTAGGAATTCATCCTAATGGTCAAGGATGTTTCATATATATATATATATATATATATATATATATTGTACTCAATATAGATATATAAGAAAACATAACTTTTCCCCTCCATTCATGAACTCCCTTTCTAGAAATCCATTATGTACTTCTTAAAAATTTATTCAACTCCCTCTTGAACACACCTGATCATTTGACCTCTATAACTTCTTGTGCTTGTGAATTCCATGGGATTATCACCAGCTGTTCAAAGAAGTGTTTCCTTTAGTTTATTTGGTATCTAACACCTTAAAGCTTCAGTAGATGTCCCATCATTCTGGCATTGTGGGATTTGGTGAACCACCCATTCAAATTCTTTCTACCCATACCCTTTGTGAATTGTCATGTCTATAATAATAGTTTGGGCTGCAGGAGGAAATTTGAAGATTTCCTTACTACCTCTTAGTTTCCTTGGTCTACTTTTAAAATCAATAAATATTATAAATTGAGTTCCCACTTGGTGCATCACCCTAATCAGTCAATCAGTAGTATTTTGCACTTGGATTTGGATTTGCAGTCCCTGTTCCACAGAGGGCTCATAGTCTTAAGTAGCAGAGGGAACAGATATTAGATCTTCACTTTAGAGACAGGATAACTGAGGCACAGAGAAATTAAATGACTTGCCCAAGGTCACACAACAGACAAGTGATTGAGTCAGAATTAGAACCCAAATCCTCTGACACCCAGACCCATCATTTTTTCACTGGGTAACCTTATTCACCCCATCCCTCAGCTCCACAGCATTTATGTACAAAACCGTAATTTATTTATTTATTTAATGTCTGTCTTCCACTCTAGACTGTAAACTTCTTGGATTCAGAAACATGTCTACCAATGCTGTTATATTGTACCCTACCATCTTGACTGCTCCGCACACACTAAGCTCTCAATATGTACAATTGATTTATTGATCTACTGAGCACTTTCTGTGCAGAGCACTATACTAATAGCTTGGGAGAGTACAAGACAGTGGAGTAGAAATGTTCCCTGCCCACAGTGGTGTTTATTAGGCACTTGTATAAAGAGCTCTATATTAAAATCTCTGTAGAGTGTACACAATGCAACAGAGTCAGAAGACATGGTCCCTGCCTTCAAGATAGACATTTGGTATACATGTAAAAGATTAAACAGGCTGTACCCACACTCAAGGATCCAGGACTCTAATATGAGAGAGAAGGCAGAAAATACATGCAGCCCACAGAAGTTTGTAGCAGCTGATAGGTTAATGATAAGAATGAGCTGAAAAAGCTGGTAATTGATGGTCCAGGTGGGTCAATCAATGGTATTTTTTGAGCGCTTACTGCGCAGAGCACTGCCCTAAGTGCCTGTTAAGAATACTTTGTTTTTTTATGCTGCTTTTATTCCTCAAGAACTCTCACATTAACTCATTTTAGCCCTAGGTGAATCTAAGGAAATAACGATATGGAGGCTTTTTATGCCAATGATTTGAACCCTCTTATGCAGTAGCCAGCAGAAATGCAACCCTGGTTATCTCAAAAATTTCTCTTTCAGACAGCTTTCCATTCTTATTCTATTACATCAAAACTTCAAAAGCACTGAGTTACAATTCATTCACAAATTGGACAAGATGTGAAACTACTGTGATGGCAGCTGAGGCACTGGAGATGCTTAGGTCTGTCTCTGTCAATATAAAATTCCACTCTTTCACAGAGGCACCAAGTATTCCACTTACAATCCACAGGAGAACAAAAGACTTGAAAACCAATAGCCATATGCATATCTTATGAATGTTTAGTTAGTAAAAGACTGCATGGCCATTTGGGGGAAATGCAGATATCAGATTCCAGTTATTAAAAATTAACAGTTTGGAGGCACAACTATTTAGCAAGTTAAATAGTATTTCAGGAACATTTATACTCAACTGATAAAGGAATGTTTCTCCTCCCTGACTAAAAAGGACATGTTAGCAGTAACTAACCCACCATTTAAAATAAATAAGCTTGTATGTGGTGTAAAAGTGCCAGTCATTTTATTTTTCCTTGACAGATTACTGCTCTGTTGAAGGTTTACTCTTCAATTACCTGTTACATATCTTTTATTTACCTTTCAACCTCCCAAAGGCTGATGATGAAATCATATGAATATGAAGTACAGTTCTTAAGGACACCTTGTAAAATATCTTCACTTTTTTTCCCCCAATCTCATGGAAGCCAAATCATAATAATGGAAATGTTTCAAGATGTTTTTAAAAATACAGAGCAAACATTTATTATTAGGGATAATTGCATGAAATGTGGCTTGACATGTTAAACTAGAAAGTGATTGATGAATCAACACCAAAAGAGAAGCAATATTGGGTTTTCCCAGGATAGGGAAGAACAAAATGGAAAATGGTATCAAACAAAATGGAGGATAAAAAGTCAATTTGTTCATTTTAAGCTAGGTGGCTTTTACCTAGAAAATGTACCCTAAAATATCCAAAAATTCAAGGTAGGTTAGCTCAAAGGCTTGCTAATGGGATATCATGCCTTTCATTTCTAAGTCACCAGTGGAAATACACACCAGGTTGCTGGTGCCTAAAAAAACATTTTCTTCTGACAGCTGTTTCATGGCTCGTGGGAAATGAGTTGGTTTCAGTCCAATTCCTGCTGGACAGGTCTCCACATCAGAGATGCCACAAATGGTACAACAATCTTTAGTTAGCAGTCTAAAACAAAACTCAGGATTGAATAGACCCTGGATACTTCTTTAAACAGGGTCCCACCAAGAGATATTGATTGGACAGTATGGGACAAGGTGATTTCCTAGATATATCTGTAACTACATGAGTGCGTGTGCATGCACTCTCTCTCTCTCTCTCTCTGTCTCCCGCCCTCCCCCCGCCCCCCCACCCCCACCCCGGGGAAGGAGCGGGGCTCAGTGGAAAGAGCCTGGGCTTCGGAGTCAGAGGTCATGGGTTCGACTCCTGGCTCTGCCACTTGTCAACAGTGTGACTGTGGGCAAGTCACTTAACTTCTCTGTGCCTCCGTTACCTCATCTGTAAAATGGGGATTAACTGTGAGGCTCATGTGGGACAACCTGATGACCCTGTATCTACCCCAGTGCTTAGAACAGTGCTCTGCACATAGTAAGCGCTTAACAAATACCAACATTATTATAACCTTGTATCCACCCCTGTGCTTGGAACAGTATTTGGTACGCAGTAAGTGCTCAAAAAATGCCATTATTATTATAACCCCGTCTTTTTGTGTGTCATCAACAGTGGGCCTTCACATCGACTCAGCCCCTGTTTGCTCTCGAACTTTACTCTCAGCAACCCAGGGATCTGCATTCAATTCATTGGTTAGTAAACAGAAACATTACATTAAGCAGTTATTGCTGCTGACAACCTCACTTAGGGCCTTTCAATTCACTAATCTCACCCTGCCCCCTCAATCTCCTACCCACAGTCAGCCCATCTTGGTCCTTCTTTCCCAGTGTTGTCCTTCAGCCCCCTTCCTTCATGACAGCCCCTCTCAACTCACTCCCATCCAATCCCTCCCCCCTCCTCATACTGTTCCACCCCATGATCTATCTCTCACTCACAGCCTCAGCCAAGTGTGGACTGTGGAACCTCTGCTTCACTTCATCCTTTATCTGTTTCTGACCTAGTCATGTTCTTCCTCATCATTAGTGAAAACTGGCTCATGTCGAATGACACCGTCTCCCCCACCACTCTCTCCAGAAGAGGCCTCATATTCTTCAACTCCCCATGACTCATTGGGAAAGGGGAGAAGTTAGATTCCTCTTTGTCCCCGGTGCTTTGATGCTTTGTCCCCGGTGATGCTTTAGCACCAACCCACCTCGCTCATCTGTATCATTCCCCTCTTTTGAAGCCCATATAATCTGCCTTTAACACGCAACTCCAGTCACAGTCTAGTAGTCACACTGCCCCCAACCCCAAACCAGAACCTGACTCATCCGGCAAGTTTCAAAACAATTCTGATACCTTTCTAACATTCCTTCTCTCTCTGACCATCCCTAAATTACTCTATGGGGACTTCAATAGCCATGTGAATTTTCCTGATGCTGTCCCACTGCCCTTTTACTATACTCCTAAACTCCAATGACCTCCTGCTCCACCCCAACCCATCCACTCACCAACCTGGACACACATTCACTCCGTCATCTCAAGTTATTCTACAATCTCTATCCTCAACAACTCTGAAATTCCTTTCTCTGACCACAGCCTTCTCACCTGCTTTCTTCCCTACATACTCATTCCAGGTAAATCTGTACTGTTCATGCAAGAGAGCTTCAATCTTTTGACCTCCTCCAATTTTCTCATCATCATGCCCCATTTGGTCTCCACACCTAAGCTACTTTCTCTTAATGAACAAATAGATTCCCTAAACACTGCCCTCTCCACCAAACTCAACTCCTTTGTTTCCCTTCCCCTCCACTGATTTCTTGATTTTTTCTGTATCTTGATATCGTCTACCCCACTGCCGATTTACTCATGTCCTCCCTCTTGCCCAGAAATCCCTCTCACTTCATATCCAACAAACCACTACGCTTCCCAACTTCAAAGTCCTATTAAAATCACATCTCCTCCAAGAGACCTTCCCTGACTAACCCTTCAGCTTCCTCAGAAAGTAGATTGGGGTGAGAGGAGCAATGTGTGCAGGTTGGCTTGTAGTCAAAGATTTACTAGATTAGGTTGGAGGGAGAGAGCTGACTGAATTCCTTAAAGCTCTTTGATGCATGACTGGGCAACCATTGGATGATTCTAAGGAGTGGCATGACTTCCACATATACGTGTTTCCCTTGCAAAGATATGTATCCCCTTTCATATCTAGCAGACCACCACTCTTCCCTACTGCAAAACCTTTGTGAAAGTATACCTTCTTCAGGAAGCCTTCCCTAATTAATCTCCCACCTGCTTACTCTATTTCTACTGCAACCTCAGAACTCTTTCACCTAAGCAATTGGACATTCACCTTCCCTCTAGCCATAGCACTATTGAATATATCTTTATACTCTGTGGCTTTACCTTTTCTGTAATAAAGCACTTATTACAGATAGTGCAAAATGTGTGAAAGATAGTGCAAAATTACAGAATGTGCAAAATAAGGTATGAAACACTGGGGAAGAACGAATGGGTGAGAATAAGGCACGAGTCATTCTCATGACCTTGAGATGATGGAATGCACTGAGGTTACCAGCATGATCACTTGGCTATTCAATAGGTTAATGTACTGCTGCTCTGTTGTTGCACTCTTCTAGATCTATCAACGGGATGGTACCCCAATTCCCCAATAAAATATCAGTGAACTGAACTGCTTCTGTCATAGCATCATCCTTTAATACCAAAAACAACTACAAAATGATGTGGTGGTTACAACATGTTTGGAGCTCCGCTGACAAGGATTCCACTTATTTCAGACTGTGAAGTCAGCTCTTTTCCCTTTCCAGAACTAGGACAATATGAAGGTCTGAAGCCTTCCTGGGGTGGGTAAGGAAGAATGACCCCCTCCATTCCTCTCTTCACTGCAGCTGGAGGCTCCACCAACCACACTGGAAGGAGCACTTCACCTTCCTGCTGCCCACAGTCCTCTCCAGCTTTACCTTACTCTTCAGCATGAGGATGCTCTGCAGAGGGGCCTGAGAAGGTCAGAGGATTGATCCCAGAGACTCTTAAGCACAAGACTCTTAAGCACAAATCGACTCTTTCTCCCTGCCACACTGCCCCTTCAGCAGGATATCTGCCATGTCACATCTGGTGGCTCTTCAGATCCCATTCTGACTTCTGCCTTTAGGTTTTACATAGCAGCCTCTCCTCCCTTGAACTTCCCACCATTTCTCCTTCTTTCTATATTGGGAATGTAGGAGAAAGGAGGACAAGATAAATTGAGATTGAGGGACAGGAAGTAAGTTGGTTTTAGAGGAGCTAAATATGCAGGCTGAGTTGTAGTGGGAGAAGAACAGGGGTAGGTAGTATGTGGAGAGCTGATCTAATGCCTTAAAGGACATGGTAAAGTGTTTCTGCTTGATGAGGATGGGCATGAAGACCTAGTACATCTATTGTTTGCAACCACAGATGAGTTCCTAGGGCTGACGGTCTTTAGGAAAAAGTTGTGAGTGACCTAGAGCCCTGTCAAAACCCTAAACGTGGATAGAATAATCACAAACCTGGAGATGGAGGCCATGATTTATAATAGGGATTTGGTAATGACCCTCTTCAGAAAGCTTTGATTCAACAAATTCATACAGCAGTTCTTGAATTTTACAAAAGTATCTCGCAAATTGATCTGTTAGCTGATAAAAAGTGAATAGTAATTAACTTATAATAAAAAGCTCATTTCCATGTCTGCTGGTATAGGTGGCCTAGACAAGACTGAATCCTAAATGAATAGCAGAGCATTTGACTTTAGAAATTTTCCTCTTATGTCCAGTGGGGACTTCATACACACACACACAACACACCCCACCAATATACACACATATTGGGCTGACCCAGAAAAAATGATATTAGCATGTCTTCCAGACTGGCAAACTACATTTGAAAACTTTCCCCATTGCTGAACCTTACCCTGCCCTTGTCCCATTGAATGTTCCGCAGGAAGCAATGCTGAACAATCCTCAGTTGAAGTGAAGCACTGCAGGGATGGGTGGGATGGGCAGGAGAGGAAGCAGCAAGCTAACAATGCGACTCTCAGAAAATGCCACTCAGGCAGGCCCTTGGTCCAATTAGAAGTCATCCATGAAAATACAATCTTACAGAAAAGATAAAATTTCCTGTTGGTAAGATCTCAAGCAAATACTCTTCAGACTTTTCAGCTTAATTGCAATAATAGATAGTAAATCCCCATCATAATCTGATAACCAGATAATATTATTATTAATTCTGTTAGTACAAGTGCAACTTCCCTAAAATGCCTTCTGTCTCATGTTAGATTGACCTAAATCTACATAGCCACTATTTTGGTGTGCCTGTTATTTTTTTATGCCTTTTAATTTGACCCACAAGACTTTTGCTATTTCTGCAGATATGTGTGGTCTAGCTAATATATAAGCAATTGTATAATGTGCAGAGATTCAGCCGGTGGACATATGGAGAAATGTAGATGAAACATCAATCAATCAATTAATCAATGCACAGAGTGCACAGGGTACACAAGTATTTAGGATAATACACTAGCAAAGAAACTATTCCTGCCCAGGCAAACTTTACAGTAAAATGGGGAAGGGAGACATACAATAAGTTACAAATAGAGGAAGACATGAAAAAATAATAGAGCATATAAAAATGTACAAAATGCAATGAGAAGTCATAAGTATAAATATGCTAAAGTGGTGTAAATATCTAAAAAAATATAGTTTGGAGGATACAACCCATGGAGAAGAAAAATAATTGGAGAAAGCCTCCTGGAAGAGGAAGGATTTTAGGAGGGTTTGAAGATCAGGAAAGCTGGGGTCTGGTGAATTTGAAGGGGAAGGAACTTACAGACAGGAGAAAGGGCAAGAGCAGAGGATGAGAGATAGGAGTGTTGAGAAAGAGGCCAAAGAGAGTATGTTAGGAGGAAACAAGCAAATCTCAAGCTAGGGTGTATTGAGAAAGGAGAGAAGATAGGAGGAAGCAACTTGATGGAGTGTCTTAACACTAAATGCAGGAGTTTATTTTTGATTAGAAGATGAATGGGTCACCATCAGTGTATATTGAAGAGTGGAGAAATGTGGAGAATAGCCCAGCATAGTGAAGTGTGGACTGGAGAGGGGAGAGACTGAAAGAAAGGAGGGCAATAAGGAGTTTGATATAGTAGTTAAACCAGGATACAATGAATGCTTGGGCCAGGGTGGTGGCCATTTAGCTAGAGAGAGTGGATCCAGGAAATATGAAGGAAAATCTGACAGAATTAGAAAAAAAAATTGATGTGGGGTTGAAAGTGAGCAAGGAATCAAAGATAATACTAAAGTTGGAGGTTTCAGAATTAGAGACGATAATGGTATTGCCAGTGTTATGGAGGAGAGGAATTAGGTGGAAAGATGACAAGTTCAGTTTATATGCTCTGAAGGCAAACTGAAGCAGTTTCACAAGAAGCCCTAATCTCTCAGTCAATAGTATTGATTGATTGATAAACACATGCCGACTCTGCCACTTGTCAGCTGTGTGACTGTTGGCAAGTCACTTACTTCTCTGTGACTGTGCGCAAGTCACTTACTTCTCTGTGCCTCAGTTACCTCATCTGTAAAATGAGGATTAAGACTGTGAGCCCCACGTGGGACAACCTGATTACCCTGTATCTACCCCAGCATTTAGAACAGTGCTCTGCACATAGTAAGCACTAAACAAATACAAACATTATTATTATGCATAAGCACACAACGCAGGACTTGCTGTGGTGCAGGGAGGAAAAGTCTGAAATGCAATTGGTCATTCAGACTGAAAGGATGATATCACGGTTTTCAAGGAAAGCTCTGAGGTAAGAATGATGTCACTTAATTCCTTTGCCATCATTCTTGCCTTTCCCAGCAATTCCTCCTTGTTAATAATAATGTTGGTATTTGTTAAGCGCTTACTATGTGCAGAGCACTGTTCTAAGCCCTGGGGTAGATACATGGTAATCAGGTTGTCCCACGTGAGGCTCACAGTTAATCCCCATTTTACAGATGAGGGAACTGAGGCACAGAGAAGTTAAGTGACTTGCCCACAGTCACACAGCTGACAAGTGGCAGAGCGTTTTATCTTGGTGCTTAATAATAGTGTGCTCCTGGGCACATATAGCTAATGACTCAGTGGATGAAGTAAAGAAAAATGTCCCATTCTATTTCCACTTGAAGGGAAACCTACATTAAGGATATCCAACTTGTGTTTGATCTGGAATAGAAATTAAGAAATAAAATTTCAAAACAGACACTTGACTGAAGAAACAACCGTGGGAAACTTAATGCTTGAAGTAATCCAGCCAGAGTTCTTGCCTTTCATCTGAAATTAGAGAGTTTTTAGGATCTTATCCTTAGCCATGGGTCATCCTTAGCTGACTCAGAGAGACAGGTGAAATCTTGGAGTTAAGCATCACTTGTTGCAGAGCACTGAATTTTCTAAAATACTTCTTGAGTCTTATTTGCTTGCCTGCTCACCTCACAGTAACTAATGAGATCACATCCCATGGTGACATGACTTCTGAAAACAAGAGGCCAAAAGAAAGAAGTTCATCAGAAGTTACATTTAATTACCTTTTTTTTCCCTTCTGCATCTCAATTCTGTTGCCTTTGTTTCTAATTCTGGCCTGCAAGGCAAATCTGAAGCTCTGAAAATCCAGTCAAGGAAAGGAAAAAAAATGGAGAGATTACCAGAGAAGTCTCTAAAGAAAAAGATAGAAATATTTAATGTAGATAATTATGCAAACAAGGTTTTCATATCCTAAGTTTTAATAAAATTAGGTTTAACAAAGCCCTCCAGGGACCTAGCCCTGAGGAGTTTATCAAGATGAGCAGTCAACTGAGGAAAATTGAGCTTAAGGCTAAATTGATTTAAGGGTGAAAAACTTAAAGCTTATCAGAGATCTACAAGAAAAGGATGGACTTATTTTTGGAAAAAAAAATAGACCTAACACTCCTTTCTAGACCTTAGGGTTTGGAACGAAAAAGTGAGGTAAAACTTGAGACAGTAATGGCAAAGCTTGTTCATTCATGGCGTGTAGGAAGAGAAGATTGAGAGAAGAGTAAATAATAAGTATCCATTATAGTCAGTCAGTCAACAGGCATTTACCAAACTCCCCCAGGGAACATACTCCTCTATTAAATTCTTGAATCCTAATCAGCTCTTTTGCACCATCCAAAAAAAAGATCCAGAAGGCTTAAGGAGGGATGTGACGACTTTTGAGAAACAAGAGGAAGTGTTTTCTTGGAAATGAGTATTGTTATACTGTGGAATGGATTCCTGAGGGATGCTAACTGCTCATTTGTTGAAGAGGTAGCAGGACAAAGCCATACCCACTGGGTGATGACTTCAGAAAACACATCCAACACCTGGAGAGCAGTTTTGCCACTGTAATCTATGAACCAAATTAAATGACAGAATAATATCAAAAGAACAAGGTACAAGAACACAGGAAGCTCACAGCATCCCAACTTCATTGGCAAGGAAAAGTGAAGAGAATAAACGACATTAAGGCACCCAAGAAGCTGTTTTAGCAGGAATAAAATAATTAGAACTGTGATTCCCATGATGGATAGGGAGTGTATCTAATCTGATTACATTTATTCTACCCCAGTGCTTCCTACAATGTTTGGCAAATGTCTTGTCTTTTCCTGTCGAGTCATCTCTGATCCATAGTGACTCCATGAACACACCTCGCCTAGAAAACCCCACCTCCATCTGCAATCATTCTGGCAGTGTAGCCATAAAGCTTTCTTAGTAAAAATACAGAAGTGGTTTACCACTGTCTTCTTCCATGCAGTAAACTTGAGTCTCCACCCTCAACTCCCTCCCATGCCACTACTGCTCAGTACAGGTGAGTTTTGTCTTGTAGCAGATAGCCTTCCACTCGCTAGCCACTGCCCAAATTGGAACGGAATGGGTGTGTCTCTGCTGGACTCTAAGTCACATAGCCAAGACTGGTAGAGTACTAGAAACTCCCCAGGTATGATCCTGAGAGGTACTTGGCAAATAGTGTTTACCAAATGTTACTATTGCTATTATTAGTATCATAATTGTTATTACTAGGACTGGTTTGATGAGACTGACTCTGAGATCAAAAACCTACTTGAAACTAAATACAGACTATATGAACCATATATATTAAGTATCTTTACAGCCCTCACAATAGCAATGTTTAGGGAAATCAGTGTCATGGAATTAAAATAAACTGGACAGAAAAAATGGTAGGACAATACAGTGATACACTGATGGGAACCAAACCAAGGACCTCTAGGCATTTTGGAAGAAGGTATGCTGACCAAGAGAGTAGAGCTGTCACAGGACAGATGAAGCTGCTGAAAGTAAGACTGTGCTCATGAATGTGAGTGGCACGGAGAGATAATCTCTTCCATACTTAAACCCTGTGTCCAGGAAAAATATAACAGGTCATCTTTTCTGAAACCTTGACATTTGAGTTGAACAGTGATCGGCACATAGCTTACTATGTGCACTCAATACCTGACATTGCTCAGATTCCCAATATGATGTTGAAAGACACTGCTGATTCTCCCTCATACAGAGATCAGAGCAGGCTTAAATTTATTTCCTAGAGCTTTAGTGCAGGGCTGGATGGACTCCATATATATTACTACCCAAGTACCTCAAAAGACAGTTTGACAATAGTAAAAAATAAACAATAATAAAATATAGCAAGAGCCTCACAACAGATGGTGAACACTTATAAGGAAAGGGACAACAGTTCAATTACCTCATTGAAAAAAGTTTCCACCACTGAGAAATTCAAAGAACAACACAGGACTAGGCTTCTTCCAGTAAATCAATTTTATTTATTGAGTGAATACTTTTTGAAGAGCACTGAGCTAATGGTTGGGAGAAGCACAGTAGAATTAGTAGTAGTTTTAGTCCCTGCCCTTGAGAAGCTTATAACCTGGTGGAGGGGCGGGGCAGGCAGCTCTTAAAATAATTTACAGATAGAAAAGAGGAAAGTGGATATTTAGAAGAATGAGTTTTTGAGTAACAGGGCATTTACAAAAGTATCATAAGTGGTTTTGAATACTCAAGAGCATGGTTAGTGCAATGTAATGGGGTGGTAGTTGGAGGAGTTATGATTTTACAAGGTTAAAAAGGAGTCAAGTCTGACTCCCATCACTAGATTCATTCATGCATTCAATTGTATTCATTGAGCACTTACTGTGTGCAGAGCACTGTACTAAGCACTTGGAAAGTACAATTCAGCAACAGATAGAGACAATCCCTTCCCAACAACAGGCTCACAGTCTAGAAGGGGGACACAGACAACAAAACAAGACAAGTAGACAGACATCAAAAGCATCAAAATAAATAAATAGTATTATAGATAGATACACATCATGAATAAAATAAATAGAATAATAAATATGTACAAATATGCACAAGTGCTGTGGGGCAGGGAAGGGGTAGAGCAGAGGGAGGGATTGGGGTGATGGAGTGGAGAGAAGGAACAAAGGAAAAGGGGGACTCAGTCTGGGAAGGCCTCCTGGAGGAGGTGAGCTCTCAGTAGGGCTTTAAAGGGGGGAAGAGAGCTAGTTTGGCAAATGTGAGTAGGGAGGGCATTCCAGGCCAGAAGTAGGATGTGGGCCAGGGGATCGAAGTCAGGACAGGCAAGAACGAGGCACAGTGAGGAGGGTAGCGGCAGAGGAGTGTGATAAGGTCCTTGAAGGTAGAGATCATGTCTACTGTATTGTTCACTTCCAAGGTGTTTGTATAGTGCTCCATACAAAGTAAACAATCAATGTCACTCATGAACCTTGTATTATCTTTTATAGCTAATCTCTTATTTTAAACTATTGTTTATTCATTAATATATGACTCTGATCATCTCTATTAAATTGTAAGAACAGCATGGCCTACTGGAAAGACCATGGGCCTGGGAGGCAGAGGATCTGGGTTCTAATTCTGACTTTGCCACTTGTCTGCTGTGTGACCTTGGACAAGTCACTTAAATTCTGTGTGCCTCATTTATTTCATCTGTAAAATGGGGATTAAGACTGTGAGCCCAACATGAGATATGGACTTCAACCAGTCTGATTATCTTATACCTACCCCAGAGCTTAGTTCAGCTCTTGGCACATAGCGCTTAACAAATGTCATTAAAATAAGGAGGACTATAATAAGTACTATTTTCCTTTCAGTGACTGATGGTGAATGTGTATCTGTGAGTTTGACTCAGACTCACAGAAAACAAAGGATTGCTTACCTGTATAACACCAAACTAGAACTAAAAAAAAAACAACCAACCTTCCCCCCCAACACCCCAAGAATAGGGATCACCCTATATTTAGAAAAGAAAGGTTTTGAAAATCCTTCCATGTTCCTGTTGTTAATTCTGTAAAGGCCTTGGTCACCATGGAGAGCAAACAGAGCAGTGGCCATTCAGTGCCTAATCAACATCACAGTTGGAAGGAGTATCAGCAGAGAACTTTAAAGGAAAATGTTTTGCCACTATAGACCCAGAGATTTATCATAGAAATGCAGAAAGCTCTTTACCATGGTTAAAGGCTTTTGCCCTGTTCTGAACTCTATCTTTTGCTTAGGTGGCAAAGGTCTTTAGACTGAAATAACCCAAAGTGGATCACCCTAGTCTTCTTACTCTAGATTTAGGATAAAGAGAGAGAAAAAGACCTCACTTCATGGAAAACTTCTTGAGACCAGAACAGAGCAGAAAACAGGGTAGCAGCTACTTGCAAAGAGTCAGCGGAACACAGCAAAACAGTAGGTTCCCCCAAAATCATCCTGAGGATCAAAAAAAATGGTATTTGTTAAGTACTTACTATGTGCCAGGCACTATGCTAAGTGCTGGAGAATAATTCACTACTGGTAGGGGAGGAAAACTCCTCCCAGAATGACACATTGACTTCTGGGGGATGTAAGCAAACTAACTCCCTTGTATTCTAGGTTATGTACCTTTCCTTGTCTTTTCCAAATAATTGGACAGCAGCTCACAGGGAATTGTGATTTCACAGTCACCTTATTGCTGGTATCCTGTCTTCCATATCTTCCCAGGTGTAGAAGTGTGGTGATGCTGCATAATCCCATGAACAACCTTGGCTGTTACAATTGATAGGCACTATGAGCACGATAATAATAATGATAAAGTTGTTAAGCACTTATTATGTGCCAAGCACTGTACAGAGTGCTGGAGTAGATCCTGAATAATTGGGTCGGACTCAGACCCTGTCCCACGTGGGGTTCACAGTCTACATAGGCAGAAGAACAGGAATTGAATCCTCATTTTACAAATGAGGAAAATGAAGCCCAGAGATGTTAATAGATTTGCCCAAGAGCACACACAGCAACTAAGGGGGAGAACCAGCATTAAAACCCAGGTCCTCTGACTCCCAGAATCATGTTTTTTCACTAGATCACACTGTTTTGTTTTTTTTTCTTCCTTTGAACTTTCAAAGAGGGGAAGACAAAGCTTAGCCAGAGTGAAAGAATAGGTTGTTCCAGACTAAAAACCAATAGGCACATCAGTGGCAAGTGTTGGGTAGGAGGTTTGCTTAGGAGATATGAAAAGCAGGAGCTGGGATTAGTGGAAGAAATTTAGAGATTCCTAGATAGACTTTAACATTTTACTACTATTCACATATTTCTTCCTGCATTGTGACATGAAGTAGGACAGACCTGATCAGTCAGGAGACTGGCATTTTAATCCTGACACTGATGGGTAAATCATTCCGTCCTCTTGCACCAGTTACTTAGGCTGACTGAAAGGGAGAATAACAATCTCAACAGCAGTCAGGTGTTAGGAAAATTAATTAGTTAATTTTTGATAACATTATAACATGATAACATTAAAAATAACATTATTTTTGAAGCTGGAATCTGCTAATTACGTTTTCTGCACTTATCAGTCCAGAGTTGAAAGTAACTAAGGACTTCTCAACCCCAAACTTTAGGGTGGTTTTTATATTTGCAAATTGACCTCTTTGGCCAGCTGGGACATTATGTGCTCTCACCTATGGAGGGACTTAAAGCGTTTCAGGAGGCCAAGAGTCCTGCTATTGCAGTAGAGTTAGCTGACACCCTGTGGGAGGTGAGGAAATGTAGAGATAAACCATGCAGCATACCCAAGTATGTTGAAACTACCAGCAGGAACACAGCAGTGATTCCAGCAGAAAGTGAAATTCTGGTGTGGAAGGGGTTTAATATGAGGAGACACCTTTCTGTCAGTGTTGAGAAAGCAACATGTGCAAAATATTTATGGATGGGTAAAAACTCCAAAGAGGATTCAGGGTGCACCTGGTTAATTTTAAAGTGAAAACCTTCCCTTTTTTCCATCTCAGAAAGAATGAAGCTGCTGTTTTCATAAGTTAAACCTCCACGCTCAGGGAAAAAAAAATAGAGGTGTTTATTCAGGCAACGTGGTCAGTAGACTACTAATCAACATTTCTCTGCATGCTCAAGTTCAAATCCCCTTCTGTTGGGTTTGTTCCCTACAATATGCCAGCATTCCCATAGCACCATATCCTTAGCATTCCTGGGCAGGACTAACCCTAGAGTAGAGCAATTGGAACATTTGTCCCAGCCCTCCCCACCTCCCCCCAGATCAAGTAGCCCAACTCCTCCTCACTTAGTCTAGTTGAACTGAAGCAGCATGACTTAGTGGATAGAGCACAGGTCTGGGAGTCATAAGGAACTAGGTTCTAATCCCGTCTCTGCTACATGTCTGCTGTGTGACCCCTGGGCAAGTTCCTTAACTTCTCTGAACCTCAGTAATGCATCTGCAAAATGGGGATTAAGAGTGTGAGCCCCATTTGTGACAGAGATTGTGTCCAACCTGATTAATTTATATGTACATCAGCATTTAGAGCAGTACTTGACACATAGAGCTTAACAAGTACCACAATTATTATCATTATTATTATTGTTAGAAATGGTGAATTTGGATACATATCAGCTCCCAGAACCAATGGCTCACAATCTTGATAATGCCGAGGGAATAGTTTAAGAGGAACTACTGCCTCTGTTAATAATTTTGCTTCTAGACCTACAAGTCTCACAACAGCTTTTCTGGCCTTGTGGAAAGAACACAGTGCTGGGAGTCTGAGGACCTGGGCTCTAACTGTGGATCTTCCACATGTCTGCTGTGTGACCTAGAGAAAATCACTTAACTCCTCTATGCTTCAGTTTCTTTATCTGTAAAATGAGGATTACATTCATGGGCTTGGAAGTCAGAGAAGGTGGGTTCTAATCCCTCCTCTGTCACTTGTCTGCTGTGTGACCTAAGACAATTCACTTAACTTTACTACTCCTCAGTTACCTCATCTGTAAAATGAGGATTAAGACTATGAGCCCTATATGGGACAGGGGCAGTGTCCAACCTGATTATCTTGTATCTACCCCAGGATGCTTAGAACAATGTTTGGAACATAGTAAGTGATTACCAAATACCATTAATATTATTGTTATCATTATTGTTATTATTACTCCCTCCTACTTAGACTGCAACTCCTATGTGAGAAAGGGAGTGTGTTTAACTTTATTTATTTGTGTCTATCCCAGAGCTTAGAACAATATGTGGCACATAGTAGTGTTTAACAATTATCATCATTATTCATGCCTCCTCTACAGTGAAGCTCCCCACAGCACTCATCTACTTTCCACTCTTTTTGGGTGCAATTGTCAGAGACAAAATTCTGGGCTTTATTCATTCATTCATTTAATCGTATGTATTGAGTGCTTCTGTGCGCAGAGCACTGTACTAAGCGCTTGGAATGGGCCTCGGAGTTGGAGGACTGTGTTCTAATCCCAGTTCTGCCAAATGTATGACCTTGTGTTCTGAGCCTCAGTTTCCTCAACTGTAAAATGGGGATTAAATACTTGTTCTGTCTCCTACTTAGACTGGGAGACCTGTAGGGGACTGGGACTTTGTCGGACCTAATTAACTTGTATCTATCCCAGCACTTAGAAGAGTGTTTGACAAATAATAAGCACTTAACAAATACTATAAAACAGAAAAATATTTATTATTGTTATTATTGTTGTTTTGTCAGCATTAATAAGTTATATGAAAAACAGTGAGAAACAGTGTGGTCTTGGGATAATTCATGGTCCTGGGAGTCAGGAGGATCTAATCCCTGCTCCTCCACTTGTGAGCTGTGTGATCTTGGGCAGATCACTTCAATTCACTGTGCCTTGGCTCCTTCACCTACAAAATGGGGGTTAAGATTGTGAGCCCCATGTGAGTTAGGACTGTTTCCAACCTGATTAGTTTGTATCTACCTCAGCACTTAGTACAGTTCTTGCCACATAGTAAGTACTTAACAAGTAGTGTGAAAAAACAAATGAGACTCTGTTCACCAGAGTGGTAGTAGATATCATTAGAACTGGACTGGTCCTTTTGCATCCTGGGAAAATCCCGAAGAGATTGATGGCAGCAGGGGCTGATTTTGGCTCTGTCTGAGGTTAGAAGAAACCAGTAAGTGGTGAGACTATTCAACTTTTTCCAGGTGACACAAAGTTCCAGAGTCTGTATGTTTCAGGGTTGTGGAGTTCTTGGTTTTGGAGAAGTTTCAGCTTCTTAAGATCCTTCTCTTCTCACCTGTCCTGCTCCATTCTCAGATCTTCATAATAATAATAATAATGTTGGTATTTGTTAAGCGCTTACTATGTGCAGAGCACTGTTCTAAGTACTGGGGTAGACACAGGGGAATCAGGTTGTCCCACGTGGGGCTCACAGTCTTAATCCCCATTTTACAGATGAGGTAACTGAGGCACAGAGAAGTTAAGTGACTTGCCCACAGTCACACAGCTGCCAGAGATGGCCTAGGCAAATAATTAGGGCCAGCCTGATCCTGGATGAGATTAAATTGGGTGAACACTCTGACTAAACACTCTTTGGAAGACAGAACTGTTTTTGTCAAGTTGGTCTTGATGAATGGGCAAGTAGACTTATTACTCTCCCAAGCACATAATACAGTGTTCTGAATGTAATAAGCACTCAATAAATACTATTGATTGATTGATTGAGTGAAATTCAATAGGAAGAAGTACTCAATAAAGACCATTGATTGACTGATTGACTGATGTATTGACAGAGAAAGAGTGAAATTCCATAGGAACAATTGCAAAGTCATTTGCTTAGCACTAAGGACTACACATTAATTTAAGATTGGGAAAATCTGGCTTGACACATAAGTATAGCAGAAAAAGACCACGAATTGACTATGTCAGCAGTGCAGTTTAATTAATAAATAACAACAAAACAACATGAAATTGGGATTTATTAAATTGAAATGCAAAATGCAAAGGTCAGGAAATTATCTTTCCACAAAAGATTGCAGTTGTCTGATTCAAGTATTATGGGCAATTTTATTCACCATATTTTAAATAGAGTACAGAGAAACTGAGAACTGCCCAAAGAAGGCCACAAAAGCAATGAAAAATTGAAAATATTATGAGCACTTAAAAGATTTGTAGATACATACCCTGTAAAAGAAACTAAGGGATAACCAATCTTCAAGTATATGAGATTCCTCTGACTAGTTGTTTTACTTAACTATGTTAAGCACTTATGGGTCAAGCACTGTTCTAAATGTTGAGGTAGATATAAGTTAATTAGGTCAGACACAGCCCCTGTTCCACAAGGGGCTCATAGTCTAAATAGGAGGGAGAACAAGCATTGAATCCCCATTTTACAGATGAGGAAACGGAGGTACAGAGAAGTTAAATGACTTGCCCAAGGTCACATAGCGGGCAAGGGGCAGAGATGGAACTAGAGCCAAGGTCCTCTGACTCTCAGGCCCGAGCTCTTTCCATTAGACCATGTTGCTCCTCCTTTTCAAATTCACAAAGGATTGGAAAAGAGGACTTTGATCGAAACCAAACAGGAGACATGTTGGGTTGGAAATAAGGAAGAATCTCTTGATTATCAGTGAGATATAACAATGGGTTGACTTACCAAAGGTAGGTGTAGAGCCTAAAGTTCTGAATAGTTTTCTCTTATTTCTTGTGTGGTTTAGTCATTCTGCTCCACAGCACTTAATACACATATCATTTTTTACTTTGATGTCTATCTCCCTCTCTATACTGTAAACTCCTTGTGGGTGAGAAAGGTGTCTACCAACGCTGCTGTATTGAACTCTCCCAAGTGTTTAGTACAGTTCTCTACCATAGTAAGTGCTCAATATATACCATTGATTAATTCTTTTGTGAGCAAGAAGGCAACTGAACTAGTTGATACCTTGAAATTATTTCCAGCTGTGGTACTCTCTAGTTGTATAATTATCACAATTATTGTTTGTACTTTTAAATTAACTGAATAACTGTCTCAAATTTGCCTGTGGAGATCTGGCTAAACACTGCTTTCCTTCCAGAAGAAAATTAGATTTTTTCATTAAGAAAGCGGCACTTCACAGGTTTCAATACTAAAGCACTGACTAAAAGGTAGCAATTTTTCTGGGATGGTTTGTGTACAGACCTTCCCCAAAACAGTGAGATGGACTATAGAATATCTCAGTTCCTACCAACATTCTGATCCAGAAATCTGAGCAAATTCCTCTTATCATCTTCAATTGCATTGAGTGTTCTCTCTGTGCAGGGAACTATACTAAGAACTTGGGAGAATATGGTATGATAGAGTTGTCAGACAAGCTATCACAGATGAAGACTATGTATTGACCCTCGCTGTAGTTTCCCCGGAAAAGGCCTGCAGTAAGAATATGGCTTTCACACTTACCCTGTTTCTGAAACAGAGTCAGTACTTCCCAGGGGGAGGTATATTCATTATTTCAGGTCACTAAAGTTCAATTTGGGACCTTGGACAAGGTAATTTCTTGAATTGGACCCTTGTGACCAAAGAGAGCAATTTGCTTCCTTCTTGCTGTTCATCTGAATCCCAATATTTCATTAGCCTTCCCCAGAGCCCAGTGTGAAAAATAGCAAATGTCAGTCTCTCCATTCCCACCGCTGGGGAAACGGGGACACTAAACGCTAAGAACTGGAAGATGGTAAAGAAAGAGGCCCATTTGTCCATTTAACCACTTTGGGCTTATTATTCCTATTATTACTACTACTATTAATAATATAATAATAATGGCATTTGTTAAGCATGTACTATCTGCCAAGCACTATACTAAGAGGTGGGGTAAATGTAAGATGATCAGGTCTCACAGGGGGCTCACAGTCTAAGTAGGAGGGAGAACATATCCTGAATCTCTATTTTGCAGATGAAGGAACTGAGGCACAGACAAGTTAAGTGACTTGCCCAGGGTCACAAAACAGGTAAGTGGCAGATACAGAATTAAAATTTACATCCTCTGACTCCCAGGCCCAGGCACTAGCAGATTCTCTAGACCTCGGTGAGAAAGCTCTCTTTGTGTGGATGGAGAGGCAAGAATTATATCTTCCTTCTTGAGTGTCGTAAAATCCAGTTTCTCCCACATTATCGTCTGTCACGATCATGGGAAACAGACTAGAAGATGTCTGCAAAGCATTATTTCAGTCTAGTACTACCCATAGTTCTCCCCTTCTGAGTTTATTCTTGTTCAAAGCAATTTTCATTGCTGACAGGAAGGTGTCTCCTCAGATTAAGACCTTTTTTCACCTGAGTCACACTTTCTGCTGAGATCACTGCTAGATGAGCACTGGCAGCTTCCAAACACTTGGATATTCTAATGTTTTAACCACGTTTCCTCACCTCCCACGGGGTGTCAGCTGACTTTGCTGTGTTGTCACTTCACCCAAGTCCTCAGAACAATTTATCTGATATTCAGCTTTCCAAAGGTCCCTCTTCCACACAGGAATGATGGTAAGTCCTAGCTTGCCAACCACCTCAAAGTAACAATTTGGGTGGGTCAATACCAGCCAACTATTTATATGTCTAACCTATAAGACCATTTTATTCCAGATTTTATAATAATTAAAGCACTCAAAATGGCTTTTGAAAGGATTGATGTATCCAGGGACAGCACAGTTTAATTTGGAAAAGTTTCATGGAGAAAGTGGGATTTAGTAGAATTTTGAGGGAGAATCAATCATTCAGTGGTGTTTATTGAGCACTTAGAGTGTGGAGAGCACTGTACTAGGCACCTGTGAGAGTACAATATAACAAAGTTGGCAGACAAACTTCCTGCCCACAGTGAAAAGGAAATGATTTGACCAGAAGAGAATCAGAGAGGGCATTCTTAATTGATAGAACACCCTTTGTAGTGAAACAATGAAAATTATGAATGGAATTGTGAACAGAACACACACCTGAGACTTAAGATGATGGGCATTTTAGCCTGGTGTGGGCAGGGATTGTCGCTCTTATTTGCTGAATTGTACTTTCCAAGCACTTAGTACAGTGCTCTGTAAATTCATTCAACTAAATGCGGTTGAATGAATGAATGAATGAATGAATGAATGAAATTTTTCATAATTAAACATTCAGTTAACACACAATATATCATCCCCCCAAAATTTAGAGAGATATGCCACGTTTCTCCCGTGGCAAAACATATGTGCCCTTAGAATTTCTTCGCTGGGACATTGTCGATATAGGTATACTTATGTCTCCTCACTTACCATCCCTGAAATACCCATGATTTACTAAATGCCAGCTTTCTTAGGTAATTAATTATTATTGACGTGTAACATGTCACTCCAAGCAAACGCTCAACATTTTCCTAATTTGAATGGTAGGCATTTAATAACTAGATCTACATGTCACTTTGGACTTGGAACATTTGAAAGGTAATTAAATTTCACCAACTGGATCTATCCTCTTCTCTTAGACAGGGAAAGGGAAGTGAGAGAGGAAGGACAGGTATATTTTATCGAAAACAAGTATGAATTGTTCACCAACTCACCAGGAAGTTTTCTAGGCCCTGCTTCCCCCAAGATAAACTGTTACACCGAGTGACTATTTCTAAAGCTGGGTTAAGAGATGTGAATTTCTTTACAGTGGTTTTTGTTTTATCTACATGGTGTAAAGCAAGATTAGAAAGGGTTACACAGTGAAGAAAACTCCTCCTTTGAGGATATTGAGAATAATAAACACTATTTCTGAGGGAGTCATATTTAAAGATTATGCTACTAAAAGCGAGGTCCACGTATTCATCCAAGCCCTTGTGGATTAAAAGACCAATTCTTGACTGACAAATATTCTTGCTGGGCACTGCTCAAAGCATATTTTACTTAGCCTTTAGCCTTGCATTTGAATCTGTGACCTATACTTGGATCTCTGATCTTTGGGTAGTAAAGATTCACCCCACCCTCAACCCCACAGTGCTTATTTATGTATCTTTAAATTATGTATTGTAAAATTATTTGCTTATATTACTATCTCTCCTTCTATACTGTAAGCTCACTGTGGGCAGAGAACATGTCTACCAACTCTCTTATATTGTACTCTCCAAAATGTTTAGTACAGCTCTGTACATAATAAGCACTCAGTAAATATCATTGACAATAACCTGCAACGTAACTCGTTTTCTGGGCAAACGCTTTACCAATCAATGGCTTTAAGACACTCAATCGGGTCTTGCCTTCTTATCTAACCTCACTAATCTCCCACTACATCCCAGCCTGAACTCTTGGCTCCACTAACACCAACCTAGTCACAGTAATTTATCTATCTCACCTTTGACCCCTTATGCATGTCCTCCCTTTGGCCTAAAATTCCCTTTTTTAATGGTATTTGTTAAGCACTTACTATGTGTCAAACACTATTCTAAGAGCTGGGGTAGGTATAGATTAATCAGGTTGGAAAAAGTCCTTGCCCCACATAGGGCTTACAATATAAGAGAGAGAACAGGTATTTAAGCCCCATTGGATAGTCAGGAAACTGAGGCACAGACTAGTTAAGTGACTTGTCCAAGGTCACACAGCAAGCAATCGGCAGAGCCAGAATTTAGAACCCAGGCCCTCTGACTCCCAGGCCTGTGCTCTTTCCACCAGGCAGTACTGCTTAACTACCCCTTTATATCTGACAGACCACTATTCTCTCCATCTTCAAATCCCCTCATATTCTTACCCTAGGTGCCCTCATTTCTGAATCACCTATGCACTTGGCTCTGTACCCCATAAGCATTTTGATACTCAATCCATACCCAGCCCCACAGTATTTATGAACTTATCCTTATTCTCTCTTATTTCCATATCTGTAATGTATTTTAATGTCTGTTTCCCCCACTAGATTGTAAACTCCTTGAGAAGAGGGATCATATCTATCACCTCTAATATATAGAGGTAGTAATAGTAGTAAAGAAGCAGTGTGGCTTAATGGAAAGAGCACGGGATGGGAAGTCAGAACACGTGGGTTCTAATCCCAGCTCCTCCACTTCTCTGCTGGGTGACCTTGGGCAAGCCACTAACTTCTCTGTGCCTCAGTTGCCTCATCTGTAAAATGGGGAATAAAGCTATGAACCCCTCGGAGGACAACCTGATTATCTTGTATCTACCCTAGCGCTTACAACATCGTTGGTACATTGCTTAAAAAATACCATAAATTAGTAGTAGCAGTAGTAGTGTAGTAGTGATATTGATTAAGCGCTCACTGTGTGTAGAACACTATATTAATCACTTGGAGAGAATACACAGGTGGAAATTAGATATGCTACCTGTTCCTCAAGGGATTGTACTCTACCAAGTGCTTAGTACAGTGCTCTGTACACCCTGAGCACTTAATAAATACCAAGGATTGATTAATTGATTAATGATTAATTGTTCTGACTCCATAAATCCTGAACTCAGAGGACAAGGGGCAATTGGGGAGGATCTGCTTAACCGGGGGCTTATGGTGTTAGGCAAAAAATAAAGTGGTAGAAGAGAGTACGCATGATCTATCCAAAGGAAAAAGAGGGCAAAGATGGAGCATATAGGAAAAGCTTATAAAGAGGGAGGAGAAGGAAAATTAGAGAGCTGCCACTGTCTGCAATAGCTGGAATAGTAGTGATACTGGCTTACTCATAGTGCTCGGTAGAAATAAAAGCCTCAGTCAGTCAGTCAATTGGATTTATTGAGTGCTTACTGTGTGCAGAGCACTGTACTCAGTGATTGGGAGAGTACAATATGGTAATATAACTGACACATTCCCTGACCACAGTGAATTTACAGTTAGAGGGGGAGACAGATGTTAGTATAAATAAATAAAAATACATAAGTCCTGTGGGGCTGGAAGGGGAATGAATAAAGGAGCCAGTCAGGGTGAAGCAGAAAGGAGTGGGAGAAGAGGATACGAGGTGTTAGGCAGGGAAGGTCTCTTGGAGAAGATGTGCCTTCAATAAAGCTTTGAAATTGGGAAGAGTAATTGTCAGATATGAAGAGGGAGGGCCTTTCAGACCACAGGCAAGAGGTAGGTGAGCAGTCAGTGGAGAGATAGAGGAGATCAAGGTACCGTGACAAGGTTAGCATTAAGGATGCAAAGTGTTATGTTGTAATAAGAGAGTGAGTAAGAGGGGGCAAACTGATAGAGTATTTTAAAGCTGATGGTAAGAAGTTTTTTGTCTGATGAGGAGGTGGATGGGCAACAATTGGAGGTTCTTGAGGAGTGGGGAAACATGGCCTGAATGTTGCTGTAGAAAAATGATCCAGAATCAGAGTGAAAGACAGGAGGCAGGAAGTTCAGCAAAGATGCTTATACAGTAATCAACCAGGGAGAGGATTAGTGTGTGGACTAACAATAATAATAATGGTGGAATTTGTTAAGCGCTTACAATGTGCAAAACACTGTTCTAAGCACTGAGGGAATACAAGGTGATCAGGTTGTCCCACATGGGGCTCACAGTTTTAATCCCCATTTTACAGATGAGGGAACTGAGGCACAGAGAAGTGAAGTGACTTGCCCAAAGTCACACAGCTGGCAAGTGGCAGAGCCAGGATTAAAACCCATGACCTCTGTCTTCCAAGCCCAGGTTCTTTCCACTGCTGCTTCTCTAATGTGGTAGCGGTTTGGATGGAGAGGAAAGAGTAGATTTTAGCAATGTTGGGAAGGTAGAACCAACAAGATTTAGTGTTAGACTGAATGTGGGTTAAATGAGAGAGAGGAGTCGAGGAGAGCACCAAGATAATGGGCTTGTGAGACAGAAAGAATGGTGGTGCCAGCCACATGTTGTCAAGTGCAGTTATATGAGGTGTATGTTTGTACTTACTGACAGGAACCAACTGTTCTCTGAACCAAGGTCTTCTTCAAGAGTTCTGGTAAAATCATCATCATTATCCACATCCTCGTTCTCTTTTTTGGTACTTACTGAGTGCCTGCTTTCACAGTACATGCAAGTTAAGAATTTGTTTCCCTATACTACTGTGCTTACCCAATGTACCACTAAATGAACAATACAAACAGTTTTTTTATAGTTGGGCCTTACATTTTCTCACTTCCACATCATATGTAAGCATATTATCAATTTGATAAACTAGAAAACCCACACAAGTGGAAAAAAGTAGCCTGGCCCATTATGTAGACTAGTTTTGTTAACATTATGGATAATTGCACTTTCAGTGAACAATGACTAGGACCTACTTTTTGCAAACTAGGATAATGTTAACCTAGTTTTTCAGTTTCATTTTCTTTTAATCATCTTACTGGAAACCTGGACTTTCCTATCTTTAAGAGGCACATGCAAGATCTCTAAGATTGGAGATTATAGTTTGCTGATAAATTATATTTATACAACAAAATGGTGTAAAAGGAGTTAGTTGAAATAATGAATGAATACTAGCCCAGCAAAGTAAAAACTTGGATCTGGAATGGATATCTATCAGTCTATCTCAGTCCTCTGTGGTTCTGTGGTGGTGTTATTAGTGGTAAGATTTTATCCATGTTTATGGGAATGGATGATTGTGACCTTGGGCAAGTGACTTCACTTCTCGGGGCTGCAGTTACCTCATCTGTAAAATGGGGATTGAGACTGTGAGCCACTGTGTAGGACAGGGATTGAGTACAACCCAGTTTGCTTGTATACACCCCAGTGTTTATTACAGTACCTGGCACATAGTAAGTACTTAAAGAATACCCAATTATTGCTCTTCTTCTTCCTTCCTCTTTCTTCTTCTTCTTCTTCCTATTATTATTATTATTATTCCAATGTCTGTCCAGCAATTCCTTCCACAACATATACATTGCAAAGATTGATGATTCCTATGCTGAAATAAAATAAATCCATGGTATTCACTGAGTGCTTACTGTTTGCAGAGCACTAAACTGCAAACTATTATAATGATAATAAAAATTGTGGCTTTTACTATCATCATTATATTTTTAAGCATTAATATATGCCAAGCACGGTACTAAACCCAAGGGTTGATACAAAATAATCAGGTCAGACACAGTCCCTATTGTACATGGACTAACAGTAAGTAGGAGGGAGAATTGAAATTTAACCTCCATTTTGCAGATGAAGAGACTGAAGCACAGAGAAATTCAGTGATTTTCCCAAGATCACACAGCACGGAAGTGGCTGAGCTGGGAACAGAACCCAGGTTCTTTGACACCCAGGACCTTTTGTAGTTATCTTTGCTTTCCTTCCCCTGCAATTCCCTTGCCAGCTTTTCACCTTTATGTAGGGGTTTGATAGGACACTACTCTTTTAACCAAAACACGGACTGTGACCCAACTATCGATTCTAAAGCAGATTGACACATTTTGCAAAATGGATTATTATTCAGGCAAAATCCTTCCAGATGATCGAATAAAGAAGAGGGTTATAATGCCTCCTGAACATCTGTCTGCATAGATGAAGTCACCCAACCTTCTGATCAGGGCAGTGCTGGGGAAAGAGGAAGGTGGGATTTTCTTCTAGAGCTGACTCCCAACGGCAGGGGCAGGGCTAAAGAGTCTGTCCAGGCACACATGTGGATTGCAGGGAGTGGACCAGGAAATGTGCACCCTACTGTAAGTCCTATTTCCCCAACTGACCCTTGTAGCAGGCAGGGGTGACCCAAGCCTGGGGCACGGCAGCTAAGGCTCTCCCAGCTTGGTGCCACAGTAAAATGCACAGAGGACCACTGAGCCACTGTGTGATAGCTCAAATCTTGTGATTTATTCCATCTGTCAGTGTCAATTTTTGAGCTGCTACTGTTTGCAGAGCACTGCATTAAGCACTTAGGAGAGTGCTTTAGAGTAGGTAGAGGGTAAGTTTGCTCTGTGACCTCCTCAAGTTACTCAACCTTGCTCTGTTGAATCTTCCTCAGCTGTAACTTAAGTTGGCTCTTACACCTCACAGATTTTTGAAGGGAAAATTGTAAAGCAGTTTACGAAGATAACACCTGTTTAATATGCGAGCTAACATACACAACTGAATTTCCATAGTCAATGAATTGAAAATATAAGGACTAATGAAACTTTCTTCACGGATCAGACTATGTGAAGGAAGTGAGAAATGGCCTTAGGTGAACCTGTGGAGAGCAGAGAAATGTAAGCACCTAGATTGCTATAAAATACATCCCTCCTTCACAGTGCACAATGAAGGATATTGAACATCATGTATCTAGTCACTTTTAAGGGTTGCATTTTAATCTAGTAGCTCATTTTACCATGAATCAAATACTTTTTAAGGCAATCAAACAGAAATAGCAGTTAGCTTAATTCTGATAAGGATGAAGCGATGCTTCATTTGACCAAGGGTGTTTAAGAGTTGAACAATAATGTGTAATATAGAAAGTCTTTAGCAGCAACCTTTTCCATTCTAACTAGTGCATAATATTGGTTTTGCAATCATTTAGTAATTATATAAGGAGGACATATTTATTACGAATTATTGATTTTATAATTACTGCTGCTGGTATTCACATTATTACACAATGAAAATCTTTTAATATACAATGTTCTTCACCCTCAGCTGGCAAGTAGATAGTGCAGTGCAATTTAGTGAGTAGCCAAGAGTAGATTTTTATCGGCATTTTTTTGCCAACCAGCTAAGTGGTTTGCTTTCTGAAAAATATTGCTAATGGCGCTTAAACGAAGAGGATTGTCTGATTTCAAGGTCATTCCTGGAAGTTGATTACATTCAACCAATGAGCACAGAGCTCCTTTTTAATGGTTAAGTTATGTTTTCTGCAATCATCATTGGGAATTAAAAGTTATGGCTGCAAATTTGCTGCCAGCTAAATAGACATCAAGGGCCACGATCTTATGAAGTTGATTTTTTCACATGGGCATTCCAACTCCATAAGACTATTGTGTTGGAGCTCAGTAGGGGAAGCACTGGGCAGGTCAGCATAACTGTCACTGAGTTTTCTCTTCTGGGCTGAGGTTTTGTTTTTTTCTCTTTAACTAAGACATGTAGGAAAGATTGTCCAAGCATAGATTTCTATTTCACTTACCCACAGATGTGAATTGCTGATTTGAAGCCATTGTCACCTAAAATGGGGAGAGATGTGTCTGCTATCGAGTTACTGGAATACTTAAAAGCAGACTGAGCAACAGATGCTAGCCACTGAAGTTTTAAACTGCTCTTTTGTCTCCCACACATCTAAGGTGAGTTTACCACAGCTTCCAGCCTAGTGCCATTGAGCGGTTAAGAGCAGAAAATGCTTTCCTTGCAGAAGGGCTAGTGTTATTTCAATTTCCCCTTTGTTATTATTTCTGGAAAAGGAATTAATTAAAAAGACCAAGTCAAATCTCCAAGGAACTTATTGAAGTTTGGCCAAAGTAACCAGACAGAAACAGGTATTGAAGATCTGCCACAGAAAATGCATTTTTAATGGGGCCAGTGTGATCAAGTCATAGGAGACTAGATCTGGGATGCAGAATTCAAGCTGGGTCAGAGTATGTGGTGACGTGAGGGGAGAATGGCTTTTGAAGGGCATTTTTTAAAATAGAAAAATGTGCTTTGGCCAAGGCTAATGCTATGCCAATCCAACTTTAGTAGTACCTGACTGACACATAGAAACACATAGAAAAGCAGCATGGCCTGGTAGATAGACCACAGGCCTGGGAGTCAGAAGGACCTGGGTTCTGATTGCTGTTCCATACTTGTCTACTGCGTGACCTTGGAAAAATCACTTAACCTCTCTGTGCCTCAATTTCCTTGTCTGAAAAATGGAGATTGATTGTGAGTCCTATGAGGAACTCTCCAACCTGATTAGCTTGTATCTACTCCAGTGGTTAGAACAGTACTTAGTAGCACTTAGTAGTACATTAGAAGCAGCATGGCCTAGTGGCAAGAACACGGGCTTGGGAGTCCGAGGACATGGGTTCTAATCCCAGCTCTGCCATTCGTCTGCTGTGTGACCTTGGGCAAGTTACTTAACTTCTCTGTGACTCAGTTTCCTCATCTATAAAATGGGGATTAGGACTCTGCTCCCCACATGGGATAACCTAATGATCTTGTATCTACCTCAGCACTTAGAACAGTGCTTGGCACATAGTAAGCGCTTAACAAATACCGTCATAATTGTTACTATTATTATTAGTGCCTGGGACAGAGTAAGCTCTTAACAAATACCATGAAAATAAATCAAACATAGAAGATGCATCGACCACTCATCTGACCATCGAACCTGCCCCGGGGATCCAGTTGGCCGCTCAGTCATTGCTTTGACAAAACAGTGTTTTGGGCTTTGCATTCTATCCAGTCCCAAACCCTTATCTAACTGCAGTCACGGGTAGCTTTATATGGTCCTCACAATCTGTTAGCCAGTCCATCATATTTATTGAACACTTACTGTGTGCAGAGCACTGTACTAAGCGGTTGGGAGAGTACAGTATAATAGTATAACAGTCACATTTCCTGCCCACATCTAATTTATAGTATAGAGGGGAAGGCTAAGGGACCGAGAGAAAGGCACAGAAACAACAGAAACAACATCAGATCAGCAGCTCTCCACCAAAAGACTCTTCCACAACATCCTGCATTTAAAACTAAACTTTTCACTGTGGCTTGTCGCGACTCTCCCGCATCAGGCCACTTGCTCATGATGGCCCTGCAATGTGGAAGAAAGTAGGCTGGCTCAATTGGTAGGGTATGGGCCTAAGAGTCAGAGGGCCTGGGTTTTAGTCCAGCTCTACTGCTTGCCTCTAACTCAAATTCTTCATCGGTAAAATGAGGATGAATTAAATAAATGATTAAATAATGCATTAAATAATGCATTAAATAAATAATTAAATAATTAAATAACTCTTCTTCGTCCTTCTTAAACTGGGAGACTCATGTAGGTCTGTCCCCAATATGATTATCTCATATCTACTCTAGTGGTTAGTTTAGTTCTTGTCACAGAGTGCTTAACAATTATTATTATTATCATTATTAATAATGATAATAGCAATAATAAAAGATGAAGTTTTTATTTCTAATCAATTATCGTTTGACCACATATTGTGTATAGACAACTGGCCTAAACACTGTTAGTACTTGCACTAAACTATGTCCTTGCCCTCATGCAAAAATTAGATAAATATGCTCTTTATGCTGGAGAAGCAGCATGGCTTAGTGGAAAGAGCATGGGCGTGGAAATCAGAGGTCATGGGCTCTAATCCCAGCTCTGACACTTGTCAGCTGTGTGACTTTGGGTAAATCACTCAACTTTTCTGTGCCTCAGTTACCTCATATGTAAAATGGGGATTAAGACTGTGAGCCCCTCATGGGACAACCTAATTACCTTGTATCTACCCCAGCATTTAGAAGAGTGCTTGACACCTAGTGAGCACTTAGCAAATGCCATCATTATTATTATACTCAAAATGGTAGTTTTGAAGGTTTTTTTAGGTGCTTATTATGTGTCAGGCACTGTACTAAATACTAGGGTAGTTTTAAGCTACTCACATAGGGCTTACATTCTGTCTTCATTTCACAAATGAGGTAACTGAAGCATGGAGAAATGAAGTGACTTGTTCAAGGTCACACTGCAGACAAGTGGTGGAACCAGTGTTAGAATCCAGATCCTTCTGACTCGCTGACCCATATTCTATCCACTAGGCCATGCTGGCTCCATATAAACAAAAAGAAACACTTCACACAGTAGGTGGTAAGTATATGGAATTTTTTTCCACAGGAAGCTGTGCTGCTTCACAGTTTAGGCTGTGATTTCATGCTTGACAGGGTCTGTGTCTAATCTATTTACCATACAGCTACCCCAACACTTAGTCCAGTGCTTAACACATAGTAAGTTTTTAATAGTAGCATCAAGAGGATTTGGATGTTAGTGAACAAGAAGTTCATAATGTCTTACTAGGTGGACCAATTAGGGGTTTAAGGTGTCATTAGTTAAGAAGGGCACAATGTCCCTTCAGCTACCCTGTCACCCTTTTCAGTCACAGAATACTGAGCTGGGTAAACTAATGATCTGACTTCAGAACGCTATTATCTGTGTCCTTTATGCACAAAAATAATATTCAAGAAGGAAAAACATAAAACAGATAAAAAATGTAAAACTCCTGAGAAACATAAATATAATATGGTAGAACACACTTGTGAATGAAACATTGTATGTGGACAACAAAGTTATGGAGACTTGTTGGATGTAGAGGAAGTAGTTGGAGCCAGGGGTAATTAAAGTGGGGAAACTTCTTGAAGGAGGTGAATTTTCAAGGTGGGAAGTGTGATTTAGGGATGAGGAGGAAGAAATGTTTTAATTTATAATTTATTAAATTTATTTATATTTATGTCTGTCTCCCCCTCTAAACTATAATGCCCACTGTGGGCAGGGAATATGTCTGTTTATTGTTAATTGTACTCTCCCAAGTGTTTAGTACAGTGCTCTGCACACAGTAAGCTCTCAATAAGAATGACTGACTGACAATTTCAAAAAAGCAATGAGTAGTATTGTCTTAGAATCAGGCAAAGACAGGGTCTGTTGAAAGTACTAAGGTCAAATTATCTGAAAACTATCTATACTGGGTGCTATCTTCACCATGCACTCTGGTCCATTCCTTCATGTATTATGCCATTTTCTTCTCAAAAATGGAAGAAATGACCAAGTTCATTGAGATGGGTCAGGGAATTATTAGCTACCTTATAGATGGCCTTCTCTTAGGACTGCCTACTCCTTGCCACAGCTATTCATGTCAGAGCAGTCTTAAAACACTCCAGAATTCAGACAAATAAATGCTTAGCTAGAATTTAAATGCCAAAGCAGTGTAGCAAATCTGTATGCATTTTGGTACCAGAGTTTGGGCGTGTTTTCCAGGTGCCTCTAATATTTGCAGAACTGCTCACAAAATGACGTATTTACAAAATCGATTTTCATTTTCCTTATTTTCTAAAAATGTGACTGTTATTTATATACCTTTCATTTGTCTCCAGATGTTCAGCTCAGTGATACTCAATCAAACTAATGAATTATGAAATGAAACTAATAGTTACTGTGCTTTCTTAGACTGCTGAGACAGAAAGCAATACAGAACATATTACTATAATTCCCTGGCTGTGGGATTTTCTACCCTGGAGATGTAATTCATCCCCAGCGTCAAAAACATTTGGGTTTAGAGAACCACAAACCCAAATAGGGATGTATCCTCCTCCTCTGGGCTCTGTTATCTGCAATTTATTTTAATATGTCTCCCCCACTAGATTCTAAGTTGCTTGAGGGCAGGAATACTGTCTACCAACTCTTTTGTATTGCACTCTCTCAAGGGCTTAGTATTCTCCACACAGTCAGTGCTCAAAATGCATTATTGATTGAATGATTGATAGATCAATATGTACTGGGGTGGTTGATGGGTTTGTATGACAAAATTCTAAGAATTCTATAATGATGTTGGTAGGTGTTAAGTGCTCACTATGTTCAAGCACTGTTCTAAACGCAGGGGCAGATACAATTCAGTGAGCAGAGAAGCAGCATAGAGTAGTGGAACGAGCATGGCCCTGGGAGTCAAAAGACCTGGGTTCAAATCACAGCTCCACCAATATTCTAAGTGACTTTGGACAAGTAACTTAACTTTATATGTCAGTTATCTCATCTGTAAAATGGAGATTAAGACTATCAGCCCTATGTAGGAAAGGACTGTGCCCAATCTGATGATTTTATACTCGGGCATTAGTATAGAGCCTGGCACATAATAAGCGATTAACACACACCATGAAAGAAAAACTGTGAATTGGTAACAAGTGGTGAATACAATTGTGAAGAGTGTGCGTTTTGCTTCCGGAATACTCTCTAAAGTACTTAAAACAGTGGGCTGTATTCAGTAGGTACTCAGTAAATACCACTAATTGATTGACTGATAAAAATTACAGAAAAGGTGTTTTCCCGTCATCATGACAAGGAAAGGCTATCGGGATACAGTAGCTTCCAGTGGAAATTGGAAAAGGCATATCATATATTAAGAGGAACTTCTACACAAATCAACTAAACCACAACACCTCCTCAACATTAATTCCTCAAAACCACAGCCGTACCATACATTCCTTAGTGAAGTTCACAGCACCACTGTTCTAAAACAATATGTTTCCCTGCCCATTATAGCACTTCCCCATAAATAATTTCAGCTAAGCTACACTTGCCGAATAACAAATTGGAATGCATTTTGTGATGGAGTCCTTTTGCCTGTACACTATATCCATTTATAATTTGGAAAATGGGGTAATCTTACCTGGGAGTCCAGTTATATTTGCACTGTTTTTCTTTGAAGTCATTTCAACAAAAAGAAAGAATGAGAAAGGTACAATGGGGCCAATGAATCAGATTTTCTTTTTCCTTTTCAGTTAAGAAAGCCTAGGCTTATTTTCATTTGTTGTAAATTTGAATTACCCTGGGGTGTGGTGTCTGAGTGTAAAGAAGAGCAGAGAGAGGAAAAAATTTTGTATTAAAGTTTCAAATGCAAGAAGCAGGGATGGGAATATACCAGTTTTTTAAAAGTGTGAAAAAGAATCACTAAGCTTGTTTGTCCTCTCTGGAAAAACTGTTTTTGTTAACACTATCTTCCTCAGCTGGAATCATTCTCTCAGGGCCTGAAGTTTAATTATGAGGGCATATGAATTCCTATGACTTCCTTTCTTTTCTTGGGGCAGGTTGGTTCACTGGGAATCAGAAAATGTAAGGAGCAACTGTGACAATCTGAATGCCAGGTGATGGTGAATCCAGATGATGGCTGGCATTATTGGTGGTCAACATCGGGCAACATATCCAATCTGTTCCTGATAATAGTTTGTGATAATAGTCACTGATGATGGTGTTATAAGAAACAGCAATCAGAAAGGAGGATACAACAACAGAGTTTAGGAAGAGAACTAAGAGCCTTCTGGGTTTTAATCTTAAGATCTGCTAGTCTTTCTAACATATTTTTTAAAGGTATTTTTAAAGTGCTTGCAATGTGCCATGCACTGTACTAAGTACTGGGGTAGATACAAGAGAATCAGGGTGGACACAGTCCCTGTTCCACTTGAGACTCACAGTCTAAACAAGAGGGAGTAAGATTTTATCCCTATTTTACAGATGAGGAAACTGAGGTACAGAGATGTTAAGTGATTTGCCCAAGATCATACAGCAAACAAGGGGTGGAGCTAGGATTAGAACCTAGGTCCTCTGACTCCCGGACCAGTGCCTTTTCCATAAGGTTGTGCTGCTTCTCTGTGAGCAAATCACTCTTTCTCCAAATCTCAATTTCTTTGTTTGCAAAATCAGCATAATAAATCCTGTCCTCTCAGAGAAGTTGCATGAATTAACTGATTAATGAATATAGAATAATTTGAATACACAGCACTATATAAATGCTAAGCAAATCAATTCAGAAAATCAAGAAAATGATCTTTCTTTTCAATCTATTTCTTAAAGTGCTTAATGTCAAATCTGAGTGCTAGGTTCAGAAAAAGCATTTAAGTTTTGCACAACTCTAGGTTTACCCCTTTAAATAGACTCAGCAATAGATTTGGCCAAAAAACCAGGGAGGCAAATAAAGTAGGCCTTTGATAAGTGATATTATTTTCATATTTTTTCCTACTTTCTACTCTAAAAAACAAGCCAACATCACTATTTAGCCCTCTGGGAGCTCATTGTCATTCCCAATTTGCAAAACTTCTGATTTGAATTGTGGAGGACAGAGTTAACTAAAATCTATGGCATGACTCTTCTTACTTTACATTCAGTCCCTTAAGGAGCTAAACCTTTCTTCATGGCTTCAGCTACCAACTCTATCTGGATGGCTAGCAAATCTACCTTTCAATCGTTGATCTCTCATCCCCTTTCTAACCTCACAAATCTTGATGCCTCTAGGAGATTTCTACATAGATGTCTTGTTGGCACCTCAAGTTCAATAATTCCACAACTGAATCCTCATCTCAATCAATTAATTGCATTTATTGAGCACTTTTGTATGCAGAGCACTGTACTCAGCACTTGGGAGAGTACAATATAACAGATTTGCTAGATCCTTGCTCTCGAGGAGCTCACAATCTATCAATCAGAGGTATTTATTGAGAGTTCACTATGTACAGAGCATTGTAATAAGAGCTTGGGAGAATAAAATAAAACAGAATTAGTACGCAGTTTCCTGCACACAATAAGCTTCCAGTCTAGAGGAGAGACAGATATTAAAATTAATTACAGACAGGGGAAGCAGCAGAATATAAGGATTTGTACATAAATGCTTCTGGGTCATGATGGAAGTGAGGTAAGTATAAAAATGCTTAAGGGGATACAGACCCAAATGCATAGGTGATGCAGAAGGGAGGGCCAATACAGTGGGTAGTGAGAAGAAAGCTACATGGAATAGATATGATTTTAGAAGGGCTGTGAAGACGGTCTCTTAGATATGAAAGGGGAGGAAGTTGCAGGCAAGAAGGAGGACATGAGCAAGGAGTCAACAGTGAGAGAGATAAAGCTGAGGCACAATAAGTAGATTGGTGTTAGAGAAATGAAGTATGCAGCCTGGGTGGTAGTGGGAGAGCAGTGAGGATAAATATAAAGGAGAAAGTTAATTGAGTACCTTAAAACCAATGGCAAGGAAGGAGTTTTTCTTTGATTTGGAGGTGGATAGGCAATGCTTGGAGGTTTTTGAGGAGTGGGGTGATGTGCAGAGAACACTTTTTTTTCTCCATCGCCTTACTTTCCCACCATAGTTAACAATACCATGCCCCCTGATTCTGAAGCCCATAACCTTATCATTATCCTGGGCTCCTTCCCTTCTTTCCATCCCTACCATCAGTTGTTTTTTCTTCCATAACATATTTAGGTTCAACCCCTTCCTCAACATCTACATAGCCTCCCCTCTGGTCCAGGCACCTGTAATAACCTGGCTGACTATGGCATCGGTCTCCTCATTGATCTCACCCCTCTCCAGTCTTTATTTCAGTCTGCTGACAAGATTATATTTCTAAAATAATAATGATGGTATTTGTTAAGCTCTTACTATGTGAAAATCACTGTTCTAAGCATTGGTAGATCCAGGGTTATCAGGTTGTCCCACATGGGGTTCACAATCTTAGTCCCCATTTTACATATGAGGTAACTGAGGCACAGAGAAGTTAACTGATTTGCCCGAAGTCACACAGCTGACAAGTGGCAGAGCTGGGATTCAAACTCACGACCTCTGACTCCCATGTCCATGCTCTTTCCACTAAACCATGTTGCTTCTCATAATGTTACCTGCTTGCATATCCCCATACATCCCAGCTAATATTCTTCACTCCTTCCAAGTCAAACTACTCTCTGTGTCTTGTTCTCATCTTTCCTATCTCTGTCAACCTCTTGCTCACACCACCCTCCTGGCTTGAAACTCTTTCTATTCCAACATGCCACAGCTTTTTCAAAGTCCTTCTGAAATCACTCCTCCTTCAGAGGGCTTTCCCTGATTAATTTCTAATCACCCGTTATATTCTCCATAATTGTCTCTTCAGCACTTCCATTCCACATAAAGGATTAATTCCGTGCCACCTTCCATAGCACATTTCATGTATCCTATTAAGTATCAGTTTCAGGTACATATGCTCTTTTTTAAATTTCTCCTATCTGTAATTTATTTTAGTGTCTAGATAGATATTCTATTGTACTGTCCCAAGCACTTAGTAGAGTGTTTTGCACATAGTAGTAACTCAATAAAACTATCGATTTTCATGGTAGTGACTCAATAAAACTATTTATTGATTTTTTGATATCACATCTGACTTGCATGGGGGTGCAATGTTTAAGTTGAAATGATAGGAAGTGATTTTCATTTTCGGGTTCATCACATTACACCTTCCCTGCACAGAGTACATAAAAAGAGTGGATTTGTAAACAGCTGTGGCAAGCTGAATCAGGGCCACTTTAAATAAAATAGATAGTAGAAACCTTTTAAAGCAACTGTGAAACAAAACCTCAAACAACATGGCATAGTCGTCATCACAGTAGAGTGGACACACTGTGCTAGAAACTGGGCATTGGGTGACATATAAAAAGATACTCCAAGGAGAAATCTTTACATAGTGTGGAATAGACTGTGGGTTTCACATTGGTCTTACCAGTCACACACACACACACATTACAGTGAGAATGTCTTACTGTACTCAACCATCTTCTAACCTAAAGAACAAGACACTCTCTCTTTTCCTCTTTTTCTTTTGTTTTCTCTCTTTTTAGTCATAGTCATCTCTTCCGTATTGCACATTTTTATTATATATTTTGCTTAGAATATATAGGTAGAATTAAAAAATCTTCCTCCAGTAATAATTTTTTATTACAATACAAAGCAGCATAGAAGGAAATAGTTGTGCACATCCATGCGGTGTTAAAAGCTGGGTATGTAGAACAATGTGAGTTTTAGGATAGCTTTCTAACTAGTCATGAAGGAGTTAAACCTAGTGGTGTGTATATATTCCACTCCACATCAAATACTCCTGAATGTTCTGTAGCCTTTGTACACAGATATGTTATTTTTTCTGAAGGCAGTTGTTGCCAACAAATGGCTATGCTTCCGAAAAAAAAAAAAAGAACAAAAGAAATTCTGTTTGGTGACTCTAATGTTCTGATATTTCAAATCCTGAAAGAAAAACCTTGTTTGCCTTTTGATGGCTGGCAATAGGTAAGGGCATAGTACGTTGCATATGTTGGATATACCATGTGTCTAATTCATTTGTAGATTTTCTTTCAACAGTGGAATCTTGCTTTCAAAGAAGGCAAAAACAAAAAACCCTCCACTGGTAGAGAACTTGCAGATCTGCTCCTTTTTCTGTCTGATTATAAAGTGTTCATTCCCATACCTGTGGTAACAATTGCCATCCAGAATTATTATTGCTGCTGCTGCATTCTCTGTTGTGCCGTTAATAGTAAATCTAGCCATCTGAGGAGATCCTCATATTGGCACTTAAAAGCTTCTGAGCTAGTTCCCACTGCAATAGAATTGCTTTGTTACTATCTGTGTGCACAGGGGAGGAAGAATACACACTGCTCACGTACACATCAACCGAAAGTGAGTGCCAAACACCCGCCATGGGATTGTCCCCTATATACTCACCAATGTGAGGCTGCTCAGCAATTGGTGTGGTCACATAGAAAGGGTTTTATGTGGTTCCTTTGGCACTGGTTAACATTTGTGGACCCTGCCAGATAGAGTATCTGGTGTGCACAAAGGTTGATAGCAAAGTTTCACTGTAGAATTATAAAAACCCACAAGGTGATACAAGTAGATGGTCATTGAGTACCTTAAATTTACTTTCTGAAAAAAGGCCTGGGAAGGGACAACTGACTATCCAGAGAAGCATCCAGAATCATGGCTTGGATCCCAAAAGAGATTCAACTCCATATTACTGAAAACAATCTGAGAGAAAATATTGAGGTTAATGATGACTCTTTTGGAATTTCTAGTTTGCAGGGAAATAGTGAGTCAATCTAAGGTCAGATTTGTGGCATGAGAGATCCTCGCACCTGAAATCTCCACAGGAGTAAATATAGAAGTGAAATCTGAACAGGCTTTCCTTCTTATTAAAGGCTACAGAGGCAGATGAGGAAACTGGGGAAAATTCTTCAGGCCTAGGTTGGTGAAACTGAATGGGAGCTTGAGACACCCTTCTATAGTCCACTTCTTCCCAGCCTTCTTAAGAATCTAAGTCCATGCATCTTCTAGAGCAACAGTTTTCCTTGCTTTGGAAGAAGGCAGATTATCTTTTCATACTAGATTGAAAATGAAAAGATAATCTGAGGGCCAAGAATTTCCAGGTGCAGACTCTAGCTTGGATGGGAAAGTACTGTGTCCACCTCACTGGACATGATCCAGTTGTGTCTCCAGAGTTGTGTTCTAACTTTGCTAGCTTCTACTGTAGTAGGAAAGGAGAAAGAAAGAATGAATATTTTTTCAGGAGGGTAAAAAAGGGACAGCTCTCCAATTTGAAATTGAACCATTGTTTACTGGATGTGAGGGCAGAAGCACACAACGGGCAAGTGGCATTGTAAAGGTAGCCATGTGGTCTTGTAATTCTCATTAAAAAGGAGTGGCTGGTCATCATTTTGTCAGCAACTATTTCAGCCATATTCAACAGGGCTTCTGTAGAATTTCCATACTCTTACTTCCCCTTATTCCCTTGAACTCCCTGGTTATGGAAAGGGCTAGTCTTTTTCCTGTCCAGACAGTATAGTTCAGTGATAAAAGGCTCAGCCTCACAAATTGTGTGACTCTAATGTTTTCCCTACAAAAATAATTTATTCTGTTTATGCACCAGAACTAATGTTTAGGATGAAATCAGTGGTACTGAATGCTTGCTGTATTCACAATACTGTACTAAATGCTTCTTCATGATCATACTCATGCATGGTGGAAAGGATGAAAGCACCCAAATATCATTTTGGTTCAAATAATGTGATGCCACATCACATCAGGGAACACAAGTGAAGATGTTTCAGTGGGCAAAGGAAACACAGACTCAGAAGGTCTTTATATTAATGTAAACACCTCTCTTATCAAATGGTCTCCAGTTTCCTTAACCGCACTTCTTTTCAGCTTTCAAATAAAAGAAATGGGATTGTCCCTTGAGCCTTGACGTCAGTAAAGGATTAATAATTTGAATTTGACATTCCACACACATAGATTTAAACAGATACAGTAGACTAATGTCTCCAGAGTTGCCTCACTCCTCGTTCCTGAACAAGCCTACACAGGAGAAATTGCACTGAGGTTAAACAGAGGAAAAGGGCACTGAGGAGGCACTCTGTGGAAACTGAGTTCACAGTTGGGTTGAGCCGCCTGCTCAGATTGCTCCACTTGACCTACTTTCTGCCTCATTCAATCCAGCTATTGAAATGGGGTAAAAGACAGGGAGTGGGAGACTTTCAGTGCTCCATCTCCATGGTGATTTCACCTAACATAAATGATAAAAGTCAAAGAAAGAAACCTTTGCAAACAATAAGAAAACACAACTATACAAAATGAGAACAAAAACTACACAGCTAATGTGAATCATAAAATATGTAACAGTCAGAACTACAAAAGATGAAAGCCATTTCCCCATTAAACAACTCGTAAGGGTAAACTTAAATAGAGGCATTCACAATAAGATACACTGCATTTTTGATAATAATCTTCACGTTCAAGAATAAGAGTCTTCCAGATTTTTTTCCTCTTGACCAGAATCATGGAAATGATTACTATAGACATGCTCCAAGGGGGATGGGTTCATTCAATAGTATTTATTGAGCGCTTACTATGTGCAGAGCACTGTACTAAGCGCTTGGGATGAACAAGTCGGCAACAGATAGAGACAGTCCCTGCCGTTTGACGGGCTTACAGTCTAATCAGGGGAGACGGACAGACAAGAACAATGGCACTAAACAGCGTCAAGGGGAAGAACATCTCGTAAAAACAATGGCAACTAAATAGAATCAAGGCGATGTACAATTCATTAACAAAATAAATAGGGTAACGAAAATATATACAGTTGAGCGGACAAGTACAGTGCTGTGGGGATGGGAAGGGAGAGGTGGAGGAGCAGAGGGAAAAGGGGAAAATGAGGCTTTAGCTGCGGAGAGGTAAAGGGGGGATGGCAGAGGGAGTAGAGGGGGACAAGGAGCTCAGTCTGGGAAGGCCTCTTGGAGGAGGTGAGTTTTAAGTAAGGTTTTGAAGAGGGAAAGAGAATCGGTTTGGCGGAGGTGAGGAGGGAGGGCGTTCAAGGACCACGGGAGGACGTGACCCAGGGGTCAACGGCGGGATAGGCGAGACCGAGGGACGGTGAGGAGGTGGGCGGCAGAGGAGTGGAGCGTGCGGGGTGGGCGGTAGAAAGAGAGAAGGGAGGAGAGGTAGGAAGGGGCAAGGTGATGGAGAGCCTTGAAGCCTAGAGTGAGGAGTTTTTGTTTGGAGCGGAGGTCGATAGGCAACCACTGGAGTTGTTTAAGAAGGGGAGTGACATGCCCAGATCGTTTCTGCAGGAAGATGAGCCGGGCAGCGGAGTGAAGAATAGACCGGAGCGGGGCGAGAGAGGAGGAAGGGAGGTCAGAGAGAAGGCTGACACAGTAGTCTAGCCGGGATATAACCAGTGTGTAAGTGGGTGCCCATTATCATGGAAGGAGAGGGAAAGATGGCAGGAAATGTCCCAGTCAAGACCCCCAAACCTCTTATCCTTTTTCAACACTGATTACCCACTTCTCCTGTAATCATTATCCAACCTTGGCTTCACTGTTACTATTTTCTCCAGGTTTACCTTCTATCTCTCTACACTGTCTCTTTCATGGGCTTCTGCTTCCCACCCTCTGACAGTGGGGGGGGTCCCTCAAGGCTCAGTTCTAGATCCCCTTCTATTCTCCATCTACATCCACTCCCATGGATAACTCATACACTCCCATGGCTTCTACTACCATCTCTATGTGGATGAGTCTCATATTTACATCTCCAGTCCTGAACTCTCTCCTCTGCAGTCTCACATTTCCTCCTACCTTCAGGTTATCTTGACTTGGAAGTCCCACTGTCACCTAAAGCTTAATATGTCCAAAACAGAGCTCCTTATCTTCCCACCCAAATCCTTTCCTTCTCCTGACTTTCCCAACACTGTAAATATCAGCACCATCCTCCTTATCTCAAAAGCCCATAACCTTGGCATTAACTTGACTACTCTCATTCAATCCACATATTCAATCTGTCACCAAACCCTGTCAGTTCATACATCACATCACTAAAATCCCCCTTTCCTCTCCATCCAAATGGCCACAGTGTTAATGCAAGTACTTATCTTGATTACTGCATTAGCCCCCTTGCTGAACTCCCTGCCTCCTATCTCTCCAAATTCTAGTCCATACTTCACTCTGCTGCCCAGATAGCTTTTCTAAAAAGGTGTTCAGTCTATGTTTCCCCACTCCTCAAGAACCTTCAATGGTTGCACAATAAACAAAAAACTCTTACCATAGATTTGAAAACACTCAGTCAACTTGCCCCCTCTGACCTTATCTCATTGCTCTCCTACTACCATCCAGCCCACACACTTTGGTCCTCTAATGTCAATCTATTCACTGTATTTAGATTTTGTCTATCTTTCTGCCAGCCTCTCACCCATATCCTGCCTCTGGCTTGGGATGCCCTCCCTCTTCATATCCGGCAGATGATCACTCTCCTTACCTTCAAAGCCATTTCCTCCAAGAACCTTTGCTGACTAAGCACTTGGATTTGCAGCCTTTATTCATTCCTCTCTCAGCTCCACAGCACTTATATACATAGGAGTAATTTATTCATTTATATTAATGTCTGTCTTCCCACATGCCCTGTAAGCTCAGTGGACAGAGCATGGACCTGGGAGTTAGAAAGTCATGGGTTCTATTCCTGGCTCCTCCACTTGTCTGCTGTGTGTCCTTGAGCAAGTCACTTCAATTCTTTAGTCTTCAGTTCCCTTATCTGTAAAATGGGGATTGAGACTGTGTGCTCCATGTGGGACAGGAACTGTGAACAACCCAATGTGCTTCCATCTACCCCAGCACTTAATTCAATGCCTGGCACAGAGTAAGTGATTAACAAATGTCATCATCATTATTATTGTTATTATTATTGTCTGCTCTTCAAACAATAAGTCCTCAATAAATATGATTGCTTGACTGAGTGATTATGATGCCTTCTTGGGTTGGCCATGAGTACTGGGAGGGACCCCTGATGAGAGCTGAGAGACACTGCAAGCTGACGACTCAAGTCTGCAGTGGGGTATAGAACCCCAGGCAAAACTCTACCTCAGGACTATTCATTCATTCAATCATATTTATTGAATGCTTGCTTTGTGCAGAACACCATATTAAGCACTTGGGAGAGTACAGTACAACAATAAACAGACACATTCCCTGCCCAAAACGAGCTTACAGTCTAGATGGGGGGGAGACAGATAATAATACAAATCAATAAAATACTCTAATGTGCATAAGTGCTGTGGGGCTGGGAGGGGAAGAACAAAGGGAGCAGGTCAGGGAGATGTAGAAGGCGTAGTGGCTAGATCACGTAGCTGGGAGTCAGAAGGTCATCCCGGCAATGTCTCTTGTCTGCTGTGTGACCTTGGGCAAGTCACTTCACTTCTCTGGGCCTCAGTTACCTCATCTGTAAAATGGGGATTGAGACTGCGAGCCCCACATGGGGCTGGAACTGTGACTGATCTGATTTGCTTGAATCCACCCCAGTGCTTAGTACAATGCCTGGCACAGGGTAAGCAAGTAACAAATACCCCAATTATTAGAAAGAGTGGGATATAAGGAAAGGTGGGGGGATTAAGATGGAATAGATGGCATTTGATTTGTCAACAAGGAGATCCTTGGTGACTTTTGAGAGGGCAGTTTCTGTCGATGGAAGCCAGATTGGAGGGAGTCAAGGAGAGAATTGGAAGAGAGAAATTTGAGACAGCAGGTGTAGATGACTCGCTCAAGGAGTTTGGGGAGAAATGGTAGGAGAGAAATGGGGGTATAACTGGAGGGAGCTGTGGGTCAAAGGAGGGTTTTTTTTAAGATAGGGGAGACATGAGCATGTTTGAAAGTAGTGGGGAAGAAGCCACTGGAGAGCAAACAGTTGAAGGTGGCTGTTAGGGAGGGAAGAAGAGAGGGGATGAGAGTTTTGATAAGGTGCAAAGGATTGGGGTCGGAAGCACATGTGGAAGGGGTGGCTTTTGAGAAGTGGCAGGAGAGCTCCTCTAGAGATACTATGGGGAAGGATGGGAGAGATGAAGTGGGGACCAGAATGGAGAAGGACTGAGGAGGGGCAGGGGTGACCTTAGGGAGCTCACACTTGATCGTGTCAATTTTCTCAATAAAGTTGCAGGCCAGGTCTCTGGGGGCAAGGGATGGAGGAGGTGGGGGACAAGGGGCCTGAGAAGGAAGCTAAATGTCTGGAACAACTGGCAAGGATGATGGGATGAGTGTCAATAAGGGTGGAAAAATAGTTTTGTCTGGCAGACGAGAGGGTGGAGCTAAAGCATGCAAGAATAAACTTGAAGTGGACAAAGTCAGTTTGATATTTAGATTTCTGCCCACAGCATTCTTCAGCTTAAACACAAGAGTTACCAAGGTGTACTGTGCAGGCGAACTAGGGTTAGTAGTATGAGATAGAAATACTTTCTCTCAAATAGTTTACTTATCTTCTACCTGCTCTGCTTTCTGCTGTTTTCCCACCCTAAGGGACACTCCGAATGGCGAAAAGCCACCTTCTTTTCTAACCTTGAGGCCCACTAGCTGACAATTTAGCCATCTGTGAATCTGAATGTTGGGGATTTCTGCTGCCTCGGGACTCCTCCATCAGCTTGAAAAAGTCTCTACTATTGCTGCACCTGGCTCCAATGATCTTTCACTTCATGTGCTTTTCCCCCCCTATAATTAAACCTCATCAGAGTGCTGAGAAGGTGGAAATGGCCCCCTTTTTGGAAATGCTTGAACCCTTTCAGAAGTGTACACTCGGCATGCCATTCAAGTGAGCTAATTGTGTAAATGGCGTAATGACCTTATTTTAAAGGAAAGAGAATTAAGACAAATAATGTCTAAATGTATAAAAAGTCATAGGTACATACGATTTAGAAATCCAGATGACTGGAAAATTCTCCCCAAAATCTTTCCATTAAAGAAGGTGATAGCCACGATTCCTTTGTACTAGATGCAAGAAAGAGAGATGAAGGAAAGGAAGGTCAAAAGTAGGAGAAGTTCATCAGTCAAGTGTGACGTAACTCTTTCCATAGAATACCTACTATTAAGCTCATTGCCCTCTCCCCTTTCTTTAGTTAATTGGTCCAAGCTCCTAATTAGTACAGTTATTACCTTTCAGTCCCCACAACAACACTCATGTGGCCAGGCTAATTTTGGAAATGCTTAGAGCAGATTTTAAAGAAGGTGTCAAAATAGTCTTCATGTGCAATATTTCATTGTTATTAGGAAGAAAAAAGCAGAACATGTAATGGTTCACTGTGTGTCCAGCTAGTCCATTGTTTTTGGAGGGCAAATGTTCAAGCAAACCAGCAAAGACTTTCTACTTTTTGCTAATTTTTTTCCTGGTCTATCCTGAGAAAATGGGCCTGCACAAGTGTCCCTGCCCTACCTGGAGAATCCAAGGATCATGTGAATGGACACATACATTCATCTCAAAGAACTCAAGTCATCTTGCATTTTGCACTCATCTAAATGTCCATTTATTCTTCTGTACAGCCAAGTCCCAAATAACAACACATAAAACAAATCAAGGGAAAATCGGACCCAGCTGCCTTTGCCCTTTGTTGATGAATAGGGCTCTAAGTCAGTCATTCAGCTGTTTTATTACTTGTCTTTAAGGCTGATGAGTCCCAGGCAGACCTGCATCACTGAATTCTCAATAAAGGGTTAGTGCTTGTCCTGCAGAATAATAAGAACCGCTAATGACACCAATTAAGAGCTGTAAATGTCATTTACACTTGTTTGTTATTTTTCAAGTCAATAAGGCTGTGAAGACACAGCCGCCTGTGATAATTTAGATTGGAACGGTTTGTGGGGACATTTTAATTGAAATTTTGCAATAGGGATACTTTTTTCTCCTTTTGGAGCAATCACATTCGCAACTGGGTCAGTTACCCAGGAGAATGATTGAAGCAGTTAGCCAGAAAAAGGTTAAAGAAGAGAGAATTGGAGAAGCAAGAGGATTAAAACCCGTATAATAAAAACTGGAGCCTAAATAACTATTGCCAATTAAAAAAAAACTCTCCTCATGAAAGAAATTCAAAAAAATAATCAAATGCATCAGGTGCTGTGCCTGATTAAGAATCCAAACTTACTACTGGGTTGCTAGAGAACTTAAACAGAGTTTCTGTTTGATTGGATCAGAGCTCTCTTTGGAGTTTAGAGTGGTCATTGGTCTAACCTGATGCAGGACAGATCCAATTTTCAGCTGAACTATTCTCTGTCCAGTACTGAGTGATCACCAGACATCTTGGAAAGCAAAGGTTTTTGAGGATGTGGAAAGCTAAAAGGAGGGGGGTAATAAAAACAGATCTATTTTTAATCGTCCTTTTGGAACAAGGCTATGTAATTTGGGAGGGGAGGAAGACATGTAACACTTGATACCATCTTTTCTCACTGTGCATGGCACTCTATTTCTCACTATTTGTTGTCAAATTGTACATTCCAATTGCCTAGTATAGTGCTCTGCAAAAGTAAGTGCTCAGTAAATATGACTGATTGAATGATTATATCACACTGCATATGGCATCATTGGTTAGCTCTGTACATCTTCTTCAGCCTCTATTAATAATAATAATAATAATAATGGCATTTGTTAAGCACTTACTATGTGCAAAGCACTGTTCTAAGTGCTGGGGGGATACAAGGTAATCAGGTTGTCCCAAGTGGGGTTCACAGTCTTAATCCCCATTTACAGATGAGGGAACTGAGTCACAGAGAAGTCAAGTGATTTGCCTAAAGTCACACAGCTGACAAGAGGCAGAACTGGGATTAGAACCCATGACCTCTGACTCCCAAACCCGGGTTCTTTCCACTCAGCCACGCTGCTTCTCGACAAGCTCTGATCAAGCTTGTTGTTGTCTGGCTGCATAATCTGTTAGGGATGGACTCAAGGTAGGTGATTTTTCAAGCCACATCAGTTGCCAAAAAGGGCCATGAGTGGTAAGAGGCCTGCAGAGTTTGGAGGCCAGATTCCAGGGTCCATGAGTAAATGGGAAGGTGCCAGGTAACCTTAGGGAGATCAATCAATCAATCAATTAATTGTATTGACCATTTATTGTGTGGGGAGCACTGTACTAAGTGCTTGGTAGAGTATAGTACCGTAGATGGTAGATTCTAGTATAGTAGAATAGTATAGTAATAGATATATAGTAATATAGTATGGTAGTAGTAGTATGATAGTAGTATGGTAGTAGTATGGTAATTACTATTACCATATAGTAATAGATGGTAGATTCATTCCCTGCCCACAATGAGCTCACAGTCTAGAGAAGAAGAGGGGGTAACAGTTTTAGTAGCCCTGATGAGGAGGGACCTGACTAGAGAGAATTTAAATGAGAGTGAGCAGATGCACAGTTGGACATGAGGGAGATTGAAGTCACACTTCTAATGGTCAACCCACTTGCGTAAAGAACTACCATGTCTGGATAGCTCAATGACCAAACAATTTCAGGAAAGGGAACAGTGAAACCTTGACCTGATGGTGGTGTGTGGCCAACTGAAACATCCCACTTCCTCAAGACCCTCATTAGGTGCTTATTTCAAAAGATACATGTTTATCCCGTTTTCATCCATTATTGACAAAATCCACATGAGGGGTAACTAATTCAGTAACAGTATAGGAGTTCCTTTTCCTCATTCTTGTTATTCAGACTGATCATTTTAATTTGGTTTAATTTAATAGTGATGGAATGGTGTTGGAATCCAACACCAATTCCAGGGGCAGGAAATCACTTGAAAAGGTAACCACAGAGGCCCCAAGATTTGGCCTGAAATGTCTCAGGCCCACTGATTACTGCTCATGACGAACATGTCAAGCTTATTTGCAAACACTGAAAGTGGGCCTGGATATGACAAGGTTCTCACTTTCTTAAGACAAAGATTCAGCATTCTTTCCCCCACTACAAGGCTCTAATTAAGTCTAAGAAGAATTGCCTTCTGTTTGATGAGAATTCCAGTACTTTAGCAAGGAAAACAAAGTATAGATTTTAAATGTTTTAGTTTTTTTATATGTTGGATCCAACACTGCCAATATTGTCTCACAGTTTCCAGTCTCTTATGAGCTAACAATTATCGAGTGTTCTTCAAATAGCAATTTGACTACCCCTAATGGTTTACGTGTATAAGTCTTGCATATCCTAACTAAATTGTCAGTGGCTTTTTAATGTCCTTAATTAGATTTATGGACTCTTTATACTATGCTTTATGTTGATGTGGGACTGAAAATAAAAAGCCTAAAAGCTTATGTTAATAAAATGCCATGGCTAGCCAGCTTATGCTTTTGAATGTTTTATTTTAATGAAAAATGAGTTTTAAATAATCTTCTAAATATGTTTCTGAGACTGTCCTAAAGAAGTGTAGACAAATGATATATCACAATGCATTCATAAACTTGTTCTCCCAGAGTTTGTGACCAATGAAACAACAATTCACCAGATCAAGAGGCATTACAGGATCTAAAATGAAAATGTATGCTACAAATAAAGGACATATTTAGAGGACAGCAATTATCTGGTCGAATTTTTTAGCTTTCTTTGGCTGCCTTGAATTTTCCTAAATCCTTAGAAATTCAAGTTCATCATTGTACAAAATTCTCAAACCAGAGGTAGAACTGGCTTCAATATAACACTTTTTACCTTTTGTGTGACCTAGACATTTTCATAGTTATAGCTAATTAGTTTCCATTCTACATTAGAGAGCAAAAATGTTTAAGCAACGTAAACTAGCTGTCATCCAGTTGCATTGTAATCAAAATGGCATAAAAATTGCTATAAAATCTGTAGCTAATAACATTTATAAGAGACCCTATTACTTGGGGATATTGGGAAAGTGCATATGCTCTACGTTCAGATGCTTCCCTTGGGATCTGATTCATCTTTCTAATGACAGTATATGGTTTTATTTTAGCAGCCTTTATACACATGCCTGAACACCAAGGCTGCATTCTGAAGATTGATAAGATTTGAGCAATTGGTCAACTTCTCAACCTATGTGCCATCCAGACTCAGAGATGGCAAAGTGAATATGTTTCAAGCTTAAATTAATTTATAGCAAGATGCAGCTTCTGCCAGGGAAAACCTCACATCAGATTCCATGTGCTCTGCACATCATGGCTGCTTTAGAAACAGTGTCCCGGAGCCATAATTGAATGTCAGAGTAGTGATCCTGTCAGATGTCAAGGAGGGACTATGATGGTGGGAAGTGAGGAAGGAACAGGCAAGCCCAAAGAGGTGGCCCTGGGGAGAGCGTGCAAAGAGATGCAGGGAGAGTGATTAGAATCCTACCTTTGAGAAGCTGACTGTATCAGTTCCTCTTGGCACTGGAACATTTTTTCCCTACTTTTACTCATCCAAATCCCCTCACAACCCCCTGCCATTGCTCCCAAACTCTACCAGCCAGACATAGCATGTCCTTCAGATGGAAACTCCTGACACTGAGCAGAAGTTTCTGAAACTGGTATTACTGCTTCATTAAAAATTGTAGCCCTGAAGATGGCTTTGTATTTTTTGCATAAGGAAGCCTTAGCCTTTTCAGCAATAAAGCCTACAACATAATATATATCTTGGATAGTCTCTAAAGTTGAGTTGGCTAAGACAGTGTCCATTAGGCTACCTACTGTGAACAGAAAGATGAAACTGAAGATTTTACTGCAGTAAAGGTTAAGGCTTCCTTATGAAAAAAAAGAGCTATCCTCAGGGCTACACACAACACATAAACAAATGGTAGCCCTAGAGGAACCTAATGGTCTAAACTAGTTGAAACTGCATAAAGCTCATGATCCCTGGTTCAGTTTAGGTTTCCTTTTCTTAGATCCCAGAAAGTTATCCTGGGGGTCTTTCCAAAAGTCCTCTTCACATCTAAAAAGTAACTTGCCTGGTCCCATCTGCAATTTACTTATTGTCCTTCTCTACTAGATTATTGTGCCTCCTCCTCCACTAGATTGTAAGCTACTTGAGGGCAGGTTTGCATCTTCTAACTCTTTTGTACTCTCCCAAGGACTTAGCACCAGGTTTTCTATGCAGTATGTATTCAATGAATACTATTGAGGTTAATGATGATGGCCCAGAAAATACTACAAACTGAATGGTTTTTCCTAAACAAAGAACATGAAAAGGGCCCAGGAGCTAGAAATAAAGGGATAAAAAAATACCAGTTGTAATAATTTTTCATTCAATAATAATACTAAGAGAAGGCAAACTGAATCCTAAATTTGACTGAAGCAGATTTCTTGAGAACACAGTACTTGGATAAATTAGCATTGAGTTATTAATTGAGTTATTCAAGTTTTACTATTGAGAATGAAGTTCTCTTTGGTGAAACATCAGAATGCAATAGAGGTAGAATAGTGATCAATTGAGAAAAATATCTTTCCAGTTTCAACCATCCTGAAAGTTTGAAAATACACTTGGGGCATCTTGGGACCTAAAATGCATCTAGGCCCATTTGTAGTCAACATATCTGAGATATATTCTTGTTGATAGGTTAAGGGAGTCTAGTACTGAATGTGATGCTCATAAAACAGATGATAGAAATAGCAAAAGTTTCAATTTTATACATGCATAAGAGAAAATTTAAAGATGTTTGAATGGTATGTCTATAGTCACGAGATGAATGTCAAAAAGAACAATCATCCCACAGCTCCTTCAAAAATCATTAGGTGCCATAGTTGGAAACAGGCAATGGGGCAGGATGGATAATTATTTGTAGTTTTATGTTCTTATTGGCAAAGTCTTCTTACTACAGGAAATCACAAGTTAATAGGGGTATGAAATGGACAATATACAATCAGCATACATATGCATAAATAGGAACAATAATTACATGAATGGATGTTATTATAGTAGCTCTCAAGTCCTCCTTATACAACCTACACAATCTGCTCTATTTTACTTCACCTTGCATCCAAAGTAAAGAACAAATAAAAGCAATCTTTAAGAGACACTAACCTCTTTAATTTACAAGTCCTTTGCCTCAGGGAAGTATTTATCTTTATCTATGTCATCTGTATCTATCTACCCACAAACACAAAAAGATATGCATGTGTTATATGTAGAGAGATAAATACAGAGCTCAATTCTGCTTTCTGTTCATCTGACATTTCAAAACATCCATCCTTTATCCCTCAAGATTTAAAAATGTAAATGTAAAGGAAAAATTAATCAGTGCTTTTGATTCCTTTACACTTCAGTCATCCAAGTGATGTTTTATATAAACTATTTGATATTCAAGAGCCCTTGAGCCTTTTGTACAAGCCTCATAAAACTCCTTGCCTTTAAAAATCAAAAAAAGTTGCTTTTTTGGCTAAAGACAAATCAGAAGAACTGGGTGTAATTCAAAAACTCAGAACTCCTGAATTTGAGCAAAGGCAAAGTTTGGCAAAATGCATTCTCTTATTTGTTGTATGTGGTAAATAACTAATCTCATGTTTCTGAATATAAATATAAGGGCTGTCTTTTAGATCTATATAAAGTCAAATGCACATACACACATACACACATGCATTGAGTTGTCCTATAACATGGAGATTGTGTTCTGAAAGAATACACTATAGGTAAAATGATGTTGAATTAATATCTTAGGGTATAGATGATTTGGTAATTCCTCCATAACTGATATTTTTGATAAGATTTTCAATATTATTGCTATTGTAAACATGTTGAGAGCAAGAATCACAAGTACTAAATATACTCTCTCAAACACTTAGTACAGTACTCTGAACAAGGTAAGTAATCAATAAATACCCTTGATTGATTTTACTGATGCCCAACACCAGGAGAATCCTTTTAGCCTTACCACACATTCCTAGCTCACTTTATTAAATACTGTAAAGTTGCATGAAAACAAAGAAACAGAAAATACTGTACACTGTAATATTGTAAGGCTGAGGCAGAGGCTGGGAATTTTAGCTTTAAGCCTTGTCCAACACCTTGTGGTTGTAAGGAACCTTTTCTTCTAACACAAATCTTTTGGCAGTAATTTGAAGATTGTTTTATACAATAATAGACTGTGGTAAGAACATTATCTAATTTTTACATCATGTTATATATCCAAATTATGTAATAAAAACATGCAGTATTGTAGAACTGGATACATATATCTATTTTAGCTTCCTCAAATTGCCTTTCAGACAGCTACCGTGACCTAGGTTATATTTTTTTCCACACAAAGAGTAACTCTAGAGGAAAACTTAATTTAAAAACAAACAAACAAAAAAAACCCAAGAAGAACTCTTCAGGAATGTATTGTGTAGCTGGAAATTAGGGATACATGGTTCTGAATCAGGATGGGGATAAGAGATAGGTAATATGGGGAACTGAGGTTTTCTAAGGTTAACATAATATGTTTCCTGACTATAAGGTAGGGACATTACTTTATCAAATGGGTAAGAAATGAGTTGAAGAAGTGGGAAAATAGCAGAGAAGTCTGAAATACATTGAGCATAGTGATTGATCTCCATAATGCCCTCATGCCTGTAACTATGTATTACTTTACTGACAACTCAATGCAATAAAAACAATCCTAAAATATATTACATGTCATCCTCCAGGGATGCTACCCAATATTTATGTTCTTTTACAGAAGGTCAGTTTGGGAGCCTTCTCACACCTTTGAAAGTAGATTTTTAATAAAACAAATGTATATATGTATTTATGTATGTGTGTGTGCAAATATATATCTCTATATATTTGCTTTTAAAAAATCTCTCTCTCTCAATACACACACACACACGCCTGTCTTTGAAGTGAAGGACAGTCAAGATGAGTCTGTGGTAAGGTCTTATCCATGTGTGCTAGTATCATCACCAGACAACTGTGTTTTGGTGAAGAGGAATTATTAACACTTACATCAACCCAGAATTTAATCTGAGGGTCAGAAATATGCCTACTCCCGCTAAGCCAGAGACAGTCAAACATGAAGTGAAGAGTCTGGATGGGTTTTAAATAGGGTTTGTGTTTGGCCAAAGATCAAGGAGATTTGCCTCTGTCTTTATTTCCCCAGTAATAGGTCTCTGTTCTTTCTTCACTTTTCTGAAAAGAGGGCAATTTGTACTGTGCCATGGAGATGAGATGCTGGTCCTTTATGTTATTTTAACATAGCTTTCATTTTCAATATGTAGATAATGTTAGCATAACCATCTGTGAATCAATATTTATAAATTAATTTTAATCTTTTATAGCAGATCCATTAACAAACCAAAAATTTATTGGGCAATAAAAATGAATCCAGACCTCCAGTACGTACTATATAGCATTATAGTTCCCCCTTGAATCACTCGCCACTCTAGATATGTTGTTCCAACCTGTAAAAATGCCCTCAGAAAAAAAATGATTTTTTTCTCTCCTCTTACTTTTCTTTAGGATAAACAATGAAACAGTAAAAAACAGCTAAGGCACTGCAGGGGAAGCAAAGTAGACAAGCTGCAACAGCCTTCAAGGGAGGATATTACAGAATTACAGTTGTTGCATGGGCTACCAGCTGTGCATCTGGAATAAGCTAGTCTGAAACTGAGTTTTTAATACAGGGCAAACTTTTCCTTGAAGATTACTTCATTTGCCTTCAATTGATATTAGAAAGGTTTGTTTTCTTTTTTTTTTTTGATTCCCCCCAAGACGTGTTTGGAATGACAAGACCAATGAGCATACCCATTGGCGTGTTTTGTTTTGTTTTTTTTTTCTGGGTATATATGTGTTTTTTTGTTCGTTTGTTTTTAAATGAATTTGGATTTATCTGAGTGTAAGTGTATTAGAAACAGCTCTGATAAATATTACAGATCTTCTCATTTGCCCATGAAACATCATTTGAGTTAGTATGTTCTGAAATATTCTGGCCTAGTGACAAGAGCATGAACTTGGGAATCAGAGGATGTGGGTCTTAATTCCAGCTCTGCCACTGTCTTCTGTGTGACCTTGGGCAAGATAAGTGACTGTGCCTCAATTACCTCGTCTATAAAATGGGGATTAAGACTGTGAGCCCCACATGGGACAACCTGATTACCTTGCATCTACCCCAGTGCTTAGAACAGTGTGTGGTACATAGTAAGTGTTTAGCAAATACCATAATAATTATTCTGGGCTTATCACTTGCATTCAATGCACATACTCAATCTCTCATCAAATCCTGTCAATTCAACCTTCACAACAGTGCTAAAATCCAGCCTTTCATCTTCATCCAAACTGCTTCCACATTAATCCAAGCACTTATCCTATCCCACCTTGATTATTGCATCAGCCTCCTTGCTGACCTCTCTGCCTCTTGTCTCTCCCCACTCCAGTTCATACTTCACTCTGCTGCCTGGATCATTTTTCTACAGAACCATTCAGTCCATGTTTCCCCACTCCTCAGAAACCTCCAGTGCTTGCTCATATACTTCAGCATCAAACAGGAACTCCTTATCATAGGCTTTAAAGCATTCATTCAATTTGCCTCCTCCTATTTTACCTCTCTGATTTCCAATTACAACCCAGACCACAAAAACTGCTCCTTTAATTCCAGCTTACTCACTATACTTTGATCTCCTCTATCTCGTTGCCCATGTCCTGCTTCTGGACTGGAGCTTGCTCCTCCTTCATATCCAATGGATGATCACTCTATCCACCTTCAAAGCCTTATTAAAAGTCCATATCCTCTAGGAGGCCTTTCCCTTCTAAGCTCTCATTACCTCTTCTCTCACTCCCAACTCTGTCATCCTTGCTCTTGGATTTACCCTTTATTCAGTAGTATTCATTGAGTGCTTACCACGTGCAGAAGACTCTACTAACCACTTGAGAGGGTGCAATATATCAATGAATGGACACATTCCCTATTCACATCACCCTTCCCTCAGTCCCGAAGCATTTATGAACATGTGTATAATTTATTTCTTTATATTAATGTCTGTCTCCCCTCTAGACTGTAAACTCATTCTGGGCAAGAAGTATATCTCCCAGCTCTATTATATTGTACTCTCCCAAGCGATTAGTACAGTGAACTGCAGACAGTAAGTGCTTAATAAATATGATTAATTGACTACTCCTTCCAGCCCAATGTCCTATCTGCAAAGTGGCAATACTCATGACTTTTCTTTTTTGTTCATTTTGTTCATTTTAGAGGAGTATATGCCAATTTAGTAGGAACTGTGAGAAAACAGTTTCAGGCAAATTATTCTGTTCTATAGTCTACTAAGAGGAGAGTAGGACAATTATGGAGAACATTGGGAAGAGGTATGGCCTATGTAAGACTCAAACATAATTTATCTCACCAAATTTTTATTTTTGATTAATTTACAAGGCCACTATTTAGAACAATCCCATGATCCAAGTGAGGAGCATTAAAAATGATTAAACAGTTCCTTTGTTTGTATAATGACTCAGAGACTGAGTATTTCAAGGCTTCTGAGTCTGGGAACTTTCCATTCTAAATCGGGGTAATGTTGTTTAATTTCACACCTGGCTAAGGCCTGTAGCATTTGCCACATTGGCCTTGGCTTCATTTCTCTCCTTGTACTGCAAGGCCTATGAATTCTCCCTTTTGGATCTGCCCTCAGGACCAATTCCTCATGAATGCAAACTTCCCCTCTTAGGAGGGAATCCCTTTGTTTTCTTGATTTTCTTCACTATGGACAGCTCCTGATTTAGATAATCTTCTCCAATACCCCAGCAGTCCTCTCTATAACGGGAAGTTCAGCTGGCTGTATAGTTTAGTTCAGTATATACCGCCAGCTAATGGCAACTTTATTAGATATCCTCGGTGAGTTGATGGCCCACCTGGGAGCATTAACACCTGGATTTACAGTCACCAAGGTAGAGCATATTGAAGTTCTTCTCTAAGCTGAATTACTCAATAACAGCCTTCGGAAACATAAATAATCAAGAGGCATCATTTTCCAAGATAAAAGCTAGGAACATGTCTGGCTAATTGACCATGATGGAGTTATAATAGTGAAATACAGCATACTCTCACAGTAAAGCTCTTTATAAGGCTGTCTCTGACATGTACCACGGATAGAGCAAGTGGGTCCCACCCAAATGAAGTTCATAAAGAGGGACTTCTCACAGGCCCCACTCTTTCAAATACAATGTGGTGGACTCAATTTTTTAAACTCTACTTTACAGCATTGAAGTTGGGGATAGAGATGGATGAGCTTTCATGTTATGCATGTATAAAGAATTTAGATATCTTTCAAAAATTCCTATGCCAGTGAGGAAAACAATATTGCACTTTTAGGTCCTATAATAAACACTATCTCAGGGGAGGCATATGAATTACTCTAAGGAACTGATGACCCTGGAAATGTTTCAGCAGTGAGGCTGAGTCTTCACCACACATTAAGCGCTCAATAAATAAAATTGAATGAATGAATGAAGTGAGCAAATTCCAGATGATGATGAATGTGATCAGTGCAGATGTTTAATCTGTATCTTTGGGCTAATCCAGAAATAATTTTCCTGGGGGATCAGGGTAGGTTCTACTTCGAGTCCTGCCATGTGAGCTTGGTTAGGACTCACCTTTCCAGTTGAAACCTCCAGTCCAGAACAATCCATTTCCCCCATGTTATTTGACTGAGAGGTGTAAGTTTAATTGCAGCTTGTGAAAGAGTATATTTCTAAGGTTGAGGCTGTCAGAAAGAGGAAAGCAGAAAAACTTGCCTTTTCTCTTTCCTAATGTCCACACAGATAGACTGAAAATAATAAGGCAGTGGAGGGTGAGCAGTCCTGAAAGTAAAAAAAAAAATTCTAACTAAAATGCTATGCTTGCCACCACCATCTAGGAAGCATAAGGCATTTCTGGGGTGATGGGGGTGACCAGTCACTGATAAAGGGCCTCAGCATGTATCACAGACCTTGGGGCAGAATCAAATGGGAAAGGCAGAGCTGTGTCTGCTACCTACCAATGAGACAGCAGACATTAAGGGTCTTACCTATCCTAGCCCCACTTTGGCAAGGACTTTACCATTTTCCTTTCCACCATTATCCCAGAGCATGTATTCCTGGGCTTTTTCCTACACTGGAAATGAGTTCTAGCTGTTTCTGGCTAATTTTGAGCAACAGGAGTGAGGCACTGAATCTATTCCTGAATCATATGTTGCTCTTTCTCCTGTGTGTAGACAGAATGAACAGTCCCCAAAGAGCAAAGGCCAAAAAATATTTCTGGAATCACCCAGGAGAAGAAATGGACTATTATCTCTTTGATTTCCCACTACAACCCAGCCTGCATATTTTGCTCTTCTAATGCCAACCTACTCACTGTACCTCCATCTCATCATTCTTGCTGACGAATTCTTCTCCCACATCCAGCCTCTGGCCTAGAACTCTTTCCCTCTTTATATGCAACAGATTATCACTCTCCCCACTTCTAAAGCCTTTTATAAAGGCTTTCCATGACCAAGCCCTCATTTCCTCTTCTTCCACTCCCTTTTTGTGTCTCCCTTCCACTTTCATTTACACCCCTTATTCACTCCACCCTCTGCCCTACTGCACTTATGAATGTAACCATAATTTATTTATATTAATGTTTGTCTCCTCTAAACTGTCAACTCTCTGTGGACTGTGAACATGCCTTTTAAGTCTGTAATATTGTACTCTACCAAGTGTTTTGTTCAGTGCTCTGCATACATTAAGCACAAAATAAATACTATTAATTGATCAGTTATTATTTTCAGAAAATTACTGAATCATGTTTTAATATGGCTGCATGGAAAACAGAGGGTCTAGATGAAGTACGGCAGGAGGGAAAGTAACTAGAACAAGTTAATGTGAAGAAGCAGAACGAGGGGACATACATTTAAGCTACAGTGAGGGACAGGCACCAGAGGAATTTATGCACAGCCCTTTGCAGAGCAAGTAATTAATACATTGAATATGGAATCAACCACCACGGGATGTAGAAGAAGCAATTAGTATGAAGTTTTAATAAAGGCACCAGACGTGTATTTAGAAAGAAGAGAACACTGTGATGTACAATTAATAACTCCAAGTAGAAATGGAACCAAAGGACCTGTGCTTGCTGTCTGCATTCTCATATTCCCCCATCAGCCAGTCAGATAAGAATTTATCATCGTGAAGATGCTTAGGCAGGCTCCAGGGACCTCAATGTCTGTAGGACTCAGGGAAATCTAAAAAAACAGCTCTGTTCTGTTTCCAAAAGGTAAATGAACCTTCTATGGAAAGCAGAGGTGTGAAAGGTTTAAGACAAACTCATTACAAGCTCCAGCACACATTTAGTGAAAAGAATTGTGACTCGGAATTCACACTGGCTTGTCTCCCGAGGGAGTGTCGATATAACAGACGACGTGAAAAGCAGAGTATTTAATTAAGCATTACAATTGTGGCCCCTTGAAGGGGTGATGGCATTTTCCCTGGCTCTGCCATTCCACAAGCTGCCGGTATGCATTCTGAGAAAGATTCTTTCACGTGCCTTGGGCTCGATGTAAGTAATGCACCTTCCTCTACAGTGAGGAGAGATTTTTGGTCAAAGCTCCTAAACCCTGTCCCTGACCCCTTTCCCCAACTCCCCTCAGACCAAGCCAATAGGCAAATCACACCCCAGGCCCTGCAACATGCACTGGAAAAGCAAAGCGACTTTTGTACAGTACATTGGTGGCAAGGTGGAAAGAGCACAGGTCTGGGAGTCAGGTGACCTGGGTTGCTGAGGGACCTTGGACAAGTCACTTCGCTTCTATGTGCCTCAGTTTCCTCATCTGTCCAATGGAGATTCATTGTCTATTTCCCCCTTAGAACGTGAGTCCCATGTAAGTCAGGGACTTGTGTCCAACCTGTTTATCTTGTATCCACCCCAGTGCTTAGTAACATGCCTGGCACACAGTAACTGCTTAGCAAATACCACAATTACTATTACTGCCTTTGGTGAGCTTAGATCATAACCACTTTGGACCTTCTCCCAAACCCTTCTTGTTTCATCTAAATGACCAAAAAATAACAGCAGAAAAAGTAAAAATCTGTATTTGAATGCCTAAAGTCACCATTCATGTGCCTAATCCTAATACACCAAAATAGGACAGGGTCAGAGCAGTCAATCAGTGACGTTTATTGTGCACTTTTTCTGTGCAGAGCACTGTACTAAGCTCTTGGGATAATCCAATACAACAATGTAAGTGTACACGCTCCCTCCCATAAAGAGCTTACAGCTGCTCCTCACAGTATCTTTGTTTTTCCTACCTTCACAACAGCTTCTGGGAAGCAGCAGTGTGTCTAGCTAAACTGTATAAATCTAGCCTCCAGATGGGTTCAGGGCTGGCTTCCCAGGGATCCATCATTCTCTGGCTTCAGAACACCCTGTAGATTTGTTTTTCTGTACATGAGAAATGTGTGTCAATCAATCGATTGTTAATCTTATTTACTGAGCACTTACTGTAGGCAGAGCACTGTATTAACGGCTTGGAAAGGTACAATATAACAGAGTTGGTAGACACATTTCCTGACTTGCGTTGCCTTGTATCTTCCTGCCCCTGCAGATAACTCTACCACTTGTCTGCTGTGTGACCTTGGGCAAGGCACGTAACATCTCTGCGCCTCTCTTACCTCATCGGTAAAGTGGGGATTAAGACTTTGAGTGCAAAGTGTCCAACCTGATTATCTTTTATGTACCCCAGTCCTTAGTTCAGTGCCTGGCACATAGTAAGTACTTAACAAATGCTATTAAAAAAGAAATAACCCCTGAGGACAACTATCAGGATTTCCACTCTCCAGAGAGATGCCTGAGTAGATGAAAGATGCCAGGAGAGGCAGCTGAAGAAATGCCTTACTCCTCTCCTCCATGGTTCTGGTCAAAGGGGAGAATGGAGCCAAATGTGTATGTAATCCTTTCCACTGTCACAAAACTGAAATTCCTTCTTAATGCAATCCGTGGATCTGGATCAAACTAAAGCCTTCAAATATGTGGCACCCCTCTCCAGACCCTGAAGTGTCTATTTATTGCTAGAATCCCCTACCACATCAGTAGTGTCATCTCTGCCCTCTATAATCTTTCCCAAGACCTTGTGAGCTTTATAGCTTGCCCCAGGACCCCTGCTAAGCCATGTCTCCAGTTCAGAAGTCAAAAGGTAGTGGATGTTAGTACCGACAAAGCTGCAGGGAAAAGCTGGAAAATAAAGTAAAATCAGTTAAATGAGTCTGTAGAGAGTGAGAGGAACTTTTTAGAGAGAATGTTATAAAGGAAAGTATACTGCTAACACCTTAATTTAAAGCAGACTGCTCAAGAATTTAGGTCCAATATTTTGGATTTGTAGGAAAGGGAGCTTTCTGAAAGTTAATGGACCACATCTCATTATTTGGGAATTGTTCCTTACCATGGCAGAGAATTATGAATCCAATCCAGAATGAATAGAATCTTTAAAATATTCACTCATTTCCATTGCAAACTTTCTTTAACTTTCCCCTGCCGTCTTGTAGATGGGTTACTTGTTTGAAAATTGTGAGACGTGGGGAGTGATTATTAGAGTTTTCTTTCCATTCTCTTCTTACTCTCATCTGCAATGTGTGTTTTATCTGTCTCCCCCATTAGTTGTATGCTTCTTTTGAGCAGGTATTATTTCTTAAGACAGTGTTCTCCACATAGGTACTCAAGGAATATTTTTGAGTGATTGGTTTGTCCAGAACATCTCTGATTACTTGACTTAGTGATCTCAATTATCCTTTTTCTGTGGGGAACTACCTAGTCCCAAAGCACAGGAGGGAAATTAGACTATTCATATGCCAAATAGGAGTAAGAGGAAAATATGGAAATGCATTGCTAGTCATTTTGGGGACCCAAAGGGGAGATTGGAGCATAATCACATTAAGCAAACATAAAGCATGGCTCAGTAGATAGAGCCCAGGCTTGGGAGTCAGAGGTCATGGGTTCTAATCCCCGCTCTGCCAATGTCAGCTATGTGACTTTGGGCAAGTCCCTTAATTTCTCTGAGCCTCAGTTACCTCATTTGTAAAGTGGGGATTAAGACTGTGATCCCCATGTGGGACAACCTGATCATCTTATATTCCCCCACCTCCCCATATTTAGAACAGTGCTTTGCACATAGTGAGCACTTAAATACCATTATTATTATTATTATTAACATTGATGTTAACTGTCCTCTAGACTGTAAACCTATTGCGGGAAAGAAACGTTTCTACCAACTCTGTTTTATTGTACTCTCGCAGATGTTTACAGTGCTCTGCACACAATAAGAACTCAATAAATACCACTGATGGATAGATTGATGATTGGTGAGCAAAGTGATTTTTGAAAGTATCTCTTCTTCCACACTCCAAATTTCATCTTCTTTTTCATCTTTTTAAGCCCACACCATCTGCCTCTACCACACACCAAAATGATGTATTATCATCAATTAGCTCTCATCATTTTTTAAGCTATTTTATTGTCATTCACTCCTTTCCTTTTCTCCCTTTCCTCTCCCATACTGATCTCCATGGATTTCAACATTCACGTAGACATTCCTGATGACTCCTCAACCTCCATGCTCTTCTCACTCTTCAATTCCACTTTTCTACTCCATCCCACATCACTCACTCACTAACTTGGACACCCCAGGTCTCATCATCACAATTCAGTATACTATTTTTGCCTTATGAACTCCTAAATTTCACTTTTGGATCACAACCTCCTAATCTGATAATAATAATGATAATGATAATAATGTTATTTGTTATGTGCTTACTATGAGCCAGGCACTGTACTAAGCCCATATGTCCTTCTCCAAAACTGTCCACTCCCTCAAAAGAGACCTATGATGTCTAAACCCCTCTACTTATCCCAGGCCACCATTTCCCAATCAGACCCCTAACTCAAATATTTTCAGAATCTTCCCCTTCTTCTCCATCTAAAAGGCCACACACTTGTGATATCCCTGCTTCACTACTGCAGCAGCCTTCTTACTGAGCTTCCTGATTTCTGTCTCTCCCCTCTCTAGTCCATGCTTCACTACACTGTCTATGTCATCTCCCCATTCCTTAAAAAACTTGCAATATTTGCCCTTTTTCCTTAGCTTCAAGTAGAAACTCCTCACCACTGACTTTTGAAAGCTCCATGAGCTCTCTCTCTCATGTAATTTTTCTCACTCCTCTACCATTATAACCCATTCCAGACTCTCTGCTCCAGTAACACCAACCTATTCACTGTGCCACATTCTTGTCTCTCCCTCCATTAACCTCTTCTTCAGTCTCTCCCTCCTGTCTGAAATTCCCTCCCCCTTCACATCCAACTTAACACTGCTCTCCTCACCTTCACAGTCCTTCTGAAATCACAACTCGTTCTGGAGACCTTCCCTAATTATTTTTTCACCTTTGTTCCTGTATTTCAGCAGTTGCCACTTTAACACTTCTCCACCATCTAAGTTTTACTTTCATTCCTATTCACAGAACTTTGCAAATATTCTTGTACTCAATTGTCTACTCCTGTCTTTAATTCTTTAAGTGTATGCCCCACCCCCCTCCTCCCCTGCCTGCCCCATCCTCCACTAGATTGGAAACACCGTGAGGGCAGAGATCATGTCTACTACTGTGCTCTTCCAAGGGTTTAGTAAGTACCCTGCCCAGAATAATTGTTCTATTCATATTTTTAATGATTTTATTGCTTGATTCCAGGTTGGAGCAAGTAGCTCACCATTTGAAGTATTGACCTTTGGTCACTGGTCACTTTTGGTTGCCTTAAAAATATCACCTTTCTATGAACCCAGTTGAGAAATATGCCAGTTTCACACCAAGAGTTTGACCTTAATTTTCTTGATGTAAAATCATTTTCCATTTACTTAGCCTTCTATGCCATGGAAGTATTGCTCAGAGTCCCCAAGCTTAAATCACAGCTGTAATAAATAACAAAAGATACCAAATCCTATTACCTAGGGAGCATTTCTCTGTTTCCTCAGAACCACAACCATGAAAACGAGTCTTCTGATTTCCATATTCCCATGTGTCCTTGTCATGCTTAAAGCTAAGAATGAAACTCTATCCTTCTCTTTGTCCTGGTGAAAGTATATTAAATGGTGTGGAGAGAAAATCATTTTCTTCACTTCCTAAACCATTTGTTATTTTTAGCCTTAGTGTATGCATTTCAGAGTGGAGAGTGGTGGAGGGTAGTAGGGGAGAATAGAAATGTCCTTTTCCCCTGTAAGTACAGTGGCCAGTCAATACAAATTTCCTCTCGCCCGTCCCCCATTTCCACTCATCTCTTGACCCACCCCCATTTCCACTAGCCTATTTCCCATCTCCATGGATGACAGATTGGACCTTAATGAGTGTTTTATTTAGCAAAGGTTAAAACTTTCCATAACGTATACATGAGGTAGTCAGAGAGATAGGCCGATAGACTTTTAAATGCCAGACCTTTAAATACCATCTTAAACTGAGAAGCCTAAGTGTAGGGACTAATCTCTGCATCTTGTGTACCTTTTCTCTCTGAAGTGAGCTAAGGCTAAGAAATTCATTTAACCTTTTAGTGTCAAGTTTGATGAACCTGAGGTGACAATGTATTTTTCCATTGTGTGGTATGGTTTATGATCACAATAAACCTGGAAGAAAAATTGATGTTGACAAAGATTAATTTTTTTTTCTCCTCCTGGTGAAACCCAAAAGTGACACTTGTCACTTTTGAAAGCAGTGGCTTCAAGAGTGATATATAGACAATGTTAGTCATTGAGTGCTCCTTTTCAGGAGGGGAATGTAATATATGCAGCAAAGTATGAAAGGGGAAACTAAAGCAATCATTATGAGCAAGTTGGAGGAATTCGGGACAGAAAGCTTGAGGTTGGTATTTGCCTTTAATTTTTAAACAAACAGAGCAGCAAAAGTGTCTTCCTAGTCTACCTCCAAACTCCCTCTAGACTTACAGCTTGTTGTGGTCAGTGAACGTCTCTACCAATTCAGTTGTATTCTCCCAAGCTCTTAGTAAAGTGCTCTGCACATACTAAGACCTCAATAAAAAACTGTTGATGTAATGTACTTTTCCAGGGGCTTAATACTGTGCTCTGCACACAGTAATTACTCAGTAAATTCTATTGACAATGATGATGATAAATTCTCTTAGAAATTTGCCCAAGATCCTTTGGGTTTCTCCAAACTGGTAGTTCCTCTGACTTTATATGAACCAAGGACTTGAAGGGCAATATCTGATCCAGATTTCTTAGTTTGTAAGTTGAGGGGTGGTGTGGCCTACAAGAAAGAGTGTGGTCATGGAAATCAGACAACTTGGGTTGGGTTCTAATCCCAGCTCTGCCAAGTGATTACTTTGTGTGACCTTGGGTAAATTACTTAACTTCTCTGTGCCTCAGATCATCTGTGAAATGGGGATCCAATACCTGTTCTCCTTACTATTTAGTTTGCCACCCTGTTTGTGATAAAGCCTGTGTCTGAAATGACCATCCTATATCTTCCCCAGGATTTAGAACATTACTTAACACACAGTAAATACTTAACAAATACTACAATTATTATTATTATTATTCCTTTCACCAGGCATATGCAGGGTGAGTGCATTCATTCTTAATCAGCACATGTATGCTAGGGGCTAGCCACTGGGTACCGATCCAGGGATAGTAGGGACCAGGAAGTTAATGAGAAGTAGATCTTGCTGGTCCCATTTAGGTGATTCTACCATTTTGGCCCTCCCAAGCCTTTAGTGGCTAGGCACCAAAAATCAACCAAAAGGGCTTCCCCAGCTGAAACTGGAAATGGGGTAGTGCTCAAGCCACACTAGGTGGCCTTCACTAAAGATTTCTCAAGGGAATATTACATCTCTCTAAGCCTGGTGTGGGAGGCAGGGAATTTGCACCTATCCAAAGTCAAAAAGACATTATCAAATTCACTATTCTTTACTCAAGCAAATGGCTAGGATAAGATTTTCTGTGATTGTTTTTGAGCATGTCAGTGTAGTAATTCATTTTTTATGGTATTTGTTAAGTCCTTGTGGTATGTCACTGTTCTAATGTCTGGGGTAGGTACAAATTAATTAGGTTGAACACAGTTCTGTCCCACATGGGGCTCACAGAGGGCAGGGAATGTCTGTTTATTGTTATATGCTTCCAAGTGCTTATTACAGTTTTCTGCACACAGTAAACACTCAACAAATATGACTGACTGACTGAATGAATAAAAGGGAGATCATGTCTTTTGCATTTATTCACCCCATTTTCCACCTAGAGAGGGAGGCAATGTTTTGTGCTATCCATTTTCTTAGAGTCTTTTCAGGTTGACTCCAGGAATTAAATTGGGTTGCATATGGGCGAAAAAACACACAGCTTGTTTAGGGGGAAAGGAGAGGGCACCACTTCCTCCCCCTCCCCCCCCCACCACATAAACACACAAAAAGGAAAAATCAACTTTTCATGAAACAGTCTTATCCCAGAAGTTCTGTGTAAAGAAGATAGGAAATTAAATTCTCCCTGAGTTTTGAGATGTAAAAACACCAAAGTGAAATATCACTTCTTTATTTTTTTATTATAAATGAAAATGTGTTGGACTAAATGAGAGGATGCAAACGGAATTGAATGTCCAAAATGTTATGAATGAACATGGAAAATGCCATCCCGGAACGGAGTGATGATCTATATTATTATTATCATCATGAAGAGCAAAACAATTTGTTAAGCCAGGACAGTGTATTCAGCACTGTACAATGCATGGGAGATGACACAGTCTCGGTTCAGTAGGCTTACTATCTAAATAAGGATAGAGAAAAAAGAGAGAGAGGAAGAAAAGGCCAGATAAATCATCAGAGAGAGATGACTGGTGTCTGGGTTTGCTTCAGCCCTAACTTTCATGCTTCTGGTGACAGAGATACCCCAAAAGTCAGGAGCAAACAGCTTCTCTTTGAGAGCATCCGGAGGAACTCTTGAAAGGAATGGGTCACCTCATTCTGACTCTGTCTATACAGCTAATTTGTGGGGAGCATTAAGATCCTTATCTAGATTCAGGGTGGAACGGTTATGGCCGACAGAATCAGGGAAGAGTGGTATCTGAATTATTCAGGTGGACTGTCGACATTGGTTATGTTTATTTGGATAATTTTTCACCTCTTCATTTCAAATCTTAAATTGTTTAGGCCTAGCCTTGGTGTTGCGGTGACAGCTTAGAAATTTAGAAGCGGTGAGTTCTGATCCTGGATTTGTCAGAGCCCTGCTATTGAAAATTGGACTGTCAATTTATGATTGCCTTCACTTCCTCGTCAATTAACTGAGGACAGGAACCTGACAGGTGTGTTACATCACCCAGATACAACGATCGTATTCAGGATTGTCCTGTGTTAAGATGATGATGCTGACAGTGAGAGGTGGTCCCTGAGTGCGGGTGGGTATGAAAAGAGACTGCTGAGCAAACTGACAATCCCTTTTAAGCTGTACATTGTATGTCTCCCTACGCTGTGCTGTTGCTGTGCTTTAGCATTTGCAGTTGGCAGGAGTACAGAAATTGACAGCACTTTCCATTCTGCCTCTGTTCCTGCTCTTGAAAAAAAGTATTTTGTTTTTGATTGCCATGTGACAAGCTGTTCTATTGGAAGCTGTTGACTCTCAGCTGTCCAAAGTTTTGTCACATTGCCTGAGGTTGGGCCTTCGCACCTTACAGTTGGTTTTAAATCTGACCACAAGCTCTCCCCATTTTACACATCTGCTCTCTTCACCTGCTCCTCTTCATCTTACACTTTTTGCTCCTCCAAAGTTCATCTTCTAACTATACCTCACTCTTCACCTACGCTATTCATCAAGCCTGGAATTCCCTCCCTCCCCAAATCCACCAAACCACAACTCTTCCCCATCTTAAAAGCTCTAAAGCCTCAACTCCTCTAGGAAGCCTTCCCCATCGATACCCTATCACTCATTAATCAGTGGTATGTATTGGGTGCTCACCTATGAAGAGAACCATACTAGTACTTGGGCCAGTACAACAGAGTTGGTAGAGACTGTTGGTAGTCCCTGTTCAAGTTTCCAGGATCAGTTCTCTACAAAAAAAAATTAAGTCCATGTTTCCCCACCCACTCTTCAAGAACCCCAAGTCGTTGTCCATCCAATTCCATATCAAACAGAAATTTCTTACCATTGGCTCAATCAGCTCGCCCCCTTCTACCTGACCTCACAGATTTCCTACTATAACCCAGCACATTCACTTCTCTCTTCTAACACCAACTTATTCATTATATTTCAGTCTCGTCTATCTCACCCCTGATCCCTCACCTAGTTCCCCAACTGACCTGGAACTCCCTCCCCCATCAAATCCAACAGATGATAACTCTCCCAACCTTCAAAGACTTATTAAAATCATGTCTCCTCTATGATGTCTTCCCTGACTATGCCCTCCCTCTCCCTTCTTGCACCACTCTTGTAGTTAGAACTGAATCCTTTAAGCATTTGATAGTCACCTCACCCTTAGCTCCACAACACATATATAGATATTCATAATTTATTTTACTGTCTGTCTCTTCCTCTAGACTGTACTCTTTTCGTGGGCAAAGAAAGTGACTACCAACTCTGTTCTACGGTACTCTCCCAAGCAATCTGCACATACTACGTGCTCAGTAAATATGATTGATTGATTGATTGCCTGTCTCAGTTTCTTATTCTCCCTTACTTGCAGCTTCTCCCCCTGGTTAACACTAAGGATCCAGGATGGAGAATCAATTCAGCGCTTAGTAGGGTGCCTGGCACATAGTAAGCACTTAGCCAGTACCTTAAAAAAAATCATTGGTATTTATTTAGTTCTAACTGTTCACAGAGCACTTTTCAAAGCAGTTGGGAGAGTACAACACAAATGATTTGGTATATTTGTTCCCTGTCCACAGTGATCTTACATTTTAGAGGATGAATGCACTCTCTCTTATATGGCACAGAGATTATTCATTCATTCATTCAATCATTCCATTATATTTATTTGAATAAACAGGATGGATGCACTCTCCCTCATGGCACAGGGATCATCCACCCTATTATCAGTGCATGCACCAGGACTTCACTTCTACACCGGGACTGGACACTGTACACCAGTCTGGCACATGAGCAGCTATTATTCTTTGCCTCAGGTTCATAGGGACCACTTGCCCCTGCAACTAGTTAAGGTTAAGCCAGGGCAGTAGACTAGTTTTCTCCTCTATCCCACCCCAGAACAGACCCTGGACCACCCTGTCATACATCCAGTTCTACATCCATCACTATACCAGGGCTGTGGGGATACCTGCTCTGGGGTCCTATACTCCAGAGCCTGGATGTTCCCTGCTAGGGAACCAGTCTGGTGCAACTGGGGAATTCGATGGTAGGATCTGAGAAGGGTGAGGTGCTGTCCTTTCAAGCAATTCATACTAGAATAGGGAACCATGAAGTTATTTTGCTGGAATTGCATTCTCACTCATTTAAGTTTACTTTCATCTCTTGGGATAGCAGAGAATTAAATAGATTCCGAAGATTGTCCCCACACCTCATCTTAATTATTCATTCTCACCTCTTTTCCCAGAAAACTGTTTCATGGACTCAGAGAGTGAAGAAAATGACCAAGTGAGGTTTCAATTTCTCTCATTGATATTGGTAGTGATTCAGAGAAGTAATAGTGGAAAGAGCCCGGGCTTGGGAGTCAGAGGTCATGGGTTCGAATTATGCCTCTGCCACTTCTCAGCTGTGTGGCTTTGGGCAAGTCACTTAACTTCTCTGGGCCTCAGTTATCTCCTCTGTAAAATGGGGATTAAGACTGTGAGCCCTACATGGGACAACCTGATTACCTTGTATCTAACCCAGTGCTTAGAACAGTCCATGGCACATAGTAAGTGCTTAACAAATACCATACTTATTATTATAAGAAAAGAGAAAGGATGTAGGAAAAGGAGGAGGAGAAGAATGTGAATTTGAATTATCCCCTATCTGGATATTCAGACCCTCTATAACTGAGAGTGGAATTTGTTTGGATGTCTATCTTGATAGAAAGGGCTGGGCCTAACCCAGGAATGAAGAACAAAGGTTATTTATGAAACCTTATAAGAGAAGAGGGAGGTCTAGTTGATATTCTTAAAGAGACACGAGGTGAGTGATCTTTGCTAAAGGTTTGATCTTAAATCAGATCATATCCCTTTTGATCAATGAAGTGAGAATATCGAAAATAGATAATAATGATAATGTTGATATTTGTTAAGCGCTTACTATGTGAAGAGCACTGTTCTAAGCCCTGGGGGAGATATAGGATAATCAGATTGTCCCACATGAGGCTCACAGTTAATCCCCATTTTACAGATGAGGTAACTGAGACACAGAGAAGTGAAGTGACTTGCCCACAGTCACACAGCTGACAAGTGGCAGAGCTGGGAGTCGAACTCATGACCTCTGACTCCGAAGCCCAGGCTCATTCCACTGAGCCACGCTGCTTCCCCAAGTGATCTACTAAGATCACTTAGTAGAGTGATGCACGGTAAGTGCATGAGGATGGACACTCAAATTTACTGAATGGAAGGAGGCAATGGTAAACCACTTCCATATTTTTACCAAGAAAACTCTATGGATACACTACCAGAACGATTGCATTTGGAGGTGGGGCATTCTGGGAAAGATGTTTCCATGGCATTGCTATGAATCTGAGATAACTCAACAGCATAAGACAAGACAAGAAGCTCCTTACTAAGCACTGAAGTAGAATTAAGATAATCAGTCCTTATTGTTCATCTGGCTCAGTCTAATCAGTCAATTGATGATATTTAGTGAAGACTTACTGTGTGCAGAGCACTGTACTAACCACTTGTGAGAGTACAGTACAACATAGTTGGAAGACATGCTCCCTGCGCCCACTGACCTTACAGGCTAGAGGTGGAGACATACATGAATAAAAATAATAACAATAATAATAATGATGATGATGGAATTTGTTATGCACTTACGAAGTGCGAACAGTGCGAAGCACTGTTCTAAGCGCTGGGGGGAATACAAGGTGATAAGGTTGTCCCAAGTGGGGCTCACAGTCTTCATCCCCATTTTACAGATGAGATAATTGAGGGACAGAGAAGTGAAGTGACTTGCCCAAAGTCACACAGCTGACAAGTGGTGGAGGGATTTGAACCCATGACCTCTGACTCCCAGCCCATGCTCTTTCCACCGAGACATGCTGTTTCTCTAATAATTATGATAGTTTTAAAGTGCTTACTATGTGCCAATAGTATTCTAAGTGTGGGGGTAAATACAAGGTAATCATGTTATCCCACTTGGGCTCCCAGTCTTAATCCTCATTTTACAGATAAGGGAATTGAGGAACAGAGAATTTAAGCGGCTTGCCCAAGGTCACACAGCAGACTGGTGGAGGAGGGATTAGAACCCATGTGTTCTGACTACCCAAGCCCATTCTCTTTTCAGTAAGCCACACTGGGGTTGAGAGTAGGGTTAATACCAAATGCCCAGAGGGCACATATGCAAATGTACAGACAATGAAGAAGGGAGAAGGAGTTGCAGAAAAGACAAGTTAATTTGGGAAGGCTTCTTGGAGGAGGTGTGCCCTTAATAAGCTTAGAAGGTGGCGAGAGTGGTGTTCTGACATATTTGGCCTAGATCCCAGGTCCTCTGACTCCCCAGCCCATGTTCTCTCCACTAGCCATGCTGTTCAATGGGGTTGACAAGTGAACCCAATGATTCTACTTCTGAATTGCCTTTCTCAGGATTCCTTTTTGAAAGGTGGAGGAGGGTGAGGTTGAGCATATGATTGAGAAAACCTGAATCCCTCTGTATTTGTGCAATCCTTTCCCTCTACCTTTTTGTCATCCAAAAAGCTTCATGGCTGTGCTAAGACATTGTGTCTTTTAAGTCTAATTTGTCATAAATAAATTGTAGAAAGGATTGTAGGAAAATACATACAGTATCAGTTTCTTCTGAGGGATAAATAAGACAAGCTTCTGGACCTGGGAGTAGTGTTAGCCACTGATGTATCACAAGACAGTCAAGTACTGATGCTGTTTTTAGGGACCATAGTGTTTCACTGAAATTGTGGAGGGTTTTTTCAGTAGAAGACACAAAATTTCCCCACTTAAAATTTCAGGTGTAAAGTGACTCTGACATGTCAACTCAAGTCCACCTGTTTAGGCCCAGGACATATCAATCCATTGTATTTATTAACTGACTTGTTTGACCCACTTGGAAGACTAAAGTAACAATAGGAGAAGTAATTCTGCCCTCAAGGAATTTACAATCAATTTAACAGGGGCAACAGACAGAAAATTGTTTCTAGAAAGAAAGAGAATGAAAAAATGGACAGGTAATGAACAAGTGCCTGGTCCTTGAGGGCAGGGATATCTACCAAATGTATTATATTGTATTCTCCCAAGCACTTTTACAGTACACACTTAATAAGTAGCATAGAATAATTGATTGAGAATAGAGTGTGTATGTTTGTATACATACATTTGTACAGAAGGACTAACAGGTGGTTGAAGTTGCTATGGTGGTAAATTTAGAGGATATGATTTGGGGAGAAAAACTGAATCTGAGAATGTGTGATTTCAGGAGTGTTTTAAAGATGGGGAGAGCTAACCTGAGCAAGGCCGTACCAATCTCAGTTAGGACCTTCTCATCCTTGGCAAACTGTGGGTTCTCAGGTTTTTAGTGGTGTTCCCTGTTTGGCAGGAGGACTTTGTCTTCTACTCCTACTGGTCCCTGTGTAATATCAGTCTCAAGAGGTCTGGTACTTAGAAAGCCAGTTTCCCCCTGGGATCATTAGAGGCTATAAAAATCCAGAATATCTCTGTCCATTCAGGGTTCTACAAAGCCTAAACTGATCCAACCCTGAATAACTCTGGGTTAACTATCTCTTGGGGTCTTTTCTAATTGCAATCTGAACCCTGAAGAAGTTCTAGGAACCCCTGAAGATATTTCCCTGATATCACAGCACACCATTTTGAAGGTGCCATTCATCTAGATGACACAACAGTGATCACACTGTAGGAGCAGAAAAGAAAGGAAATGAGAAAAAGAGTCAAGAATTTAGATTTTCCACTAGGCAGCTTGATTACAGAGTAGCTCATAATTATCCTCTTAGTCTCTTTCATGGACTTCTCCCCTACCTCCCACCACCTAAATGTGGGAGTCCCTCAAGGGTCAGTTCTGGGTCCCTTTTTATTTTCCATCTGTACCCACTCCCTTGGAGAATGCACTCACTCCCATAGCTTCAACTGTCACCTCTATGTGGATGCTCCCCCTAGACTGTTAGCTCACTGTGGCAAGGGAATGTGTCTGTTTGATTGTTGTATTGTGCTCTCCCAAGCACTTAGTACTGTGTTCTGCACACAGTAAGTGCTCAATAAATATGACTGAATGAATGAATGATTCCCTGCTCCTTCTCCCCTCCCCATTGCCCCTACGCCCTCCCTCTGCTCTACCCCTTCCCTGCCCCACAGAACGTGTGTATATTTGTACATATTTATTATTCTATTTATTTTATTAATTATGTGCATATATCTATAATTCTATTTATCTATCCTGGTGCCACTGATGCCTGTCTACTTATTTTGTGGTCTGTCTCCCCCTTCTAGACTGTGAGCACATTGTTGGATAGGGATTGTCTCTATCTCTTGCTGAATTGTACTTTACAAACAGTACAGTGCTGTGCACACAGTGAGTGCTTAATAAATATGATTGAATGAATGAATGAGTGAATTCCCAAATCTACATTTCCAGCCCTGATCTCTCTCCTTCTCTGCAGTCTTGTATTTCCTCCTGCCTTCAGAACATCTCCAGTTGGATATCCTGCCAACGTATAAAACTGATCATGACCAGAACAGAACTCCTTATCATCCCAACTGAACCCTGACCTCCTCTGACTTTGCTGATACTGTAGACAGCACCACCATCCTTCCTGTCTCACATGCCCAAAACCTTGGCATTAACCTTGATTCATCTTTCTCATTCAACCCACATATTCAGTGTCACTAAATCCTGTCCGTTCGACCTTCATAACATTAAAATCCTCCCTTTCATCTCCATTCGAACTGCTACCATGCTAATCCAAACATTCAACCTATCTCACCTTGATTACTGCATCAGCCTCCTTGCTGACCTCCGTGCCTCCTATCTCTCAGCACTCGAATCAACACTTCGATCTTCTGCCTGCATCATTTTTTTTACAAAGCTATTCAGCCCATGTTCCCTCACTCCTCAATACCATCCTGTGGTTGTCATCCATCTCTGCGTCAAACAGACACTCCTTACCATTTGCTTTAAAGTACTCAATCACCTTGCCCCCTCTTACCTCACCTTGTTACTTTTCTACTATAATCCAACTCAACCACTTCACTCTTCCAATGCCAACTTTTTCACTGTACCTTGATCTCATCTATCTCTCTGCCAACCTCTCATTAATGTGCTGCCTCAGGCCTGGAACTCTCTCCCTCTTCATAGGGCAACAAACGATCACTTTCACCACCTTAAAAGCCTTATTTTATTTCCTTCAAGAGGCTTCCCTGATTAATTGCTCATTTCTTCTGCTCCCACTCCCTTCTGCATCATCCTTGCACTTGGATTTGTACCCTTTATTCACCCTACCATCAGCCCCACAGCACTAATGTATATTTCCAAAATTTGTATATTTATATTAATGACTGTCTCCTCTATACTGTAAGCTTGTTGTGGGCAGGGAGCATGTCAACCAAATCTGTTAGATCATACTCTCCCAGGCACTCAGTATGGTTCTGTGCAAACAGTAAGCACTTAATAAATATGGTTGACTGATGTATTATTCATATCCTTTCTGAGGAGAATCTCAAAAATGGAGTTTGAAAACCTATCTTTAACATAATCTGAGTTCCAAATTTCTCTTTTTTACACTGCCTCCACTTCTGTATATGAAGGTCGCATTTTTAATTTCATAAACCATTACATCACAAACAGCAAACCTGCCTTCCCACTCTGCTCACTTAACAGAAAACTGTTAAACCCAATTCTATTGTTTTAGAAAAAACAAAATTTCTGCCTTGAAGATCTGCCAGTTTTTCAATCAAACCTTTCCTTTGGTCATAAAGATATAAGGCATCCAAAAACAACAAAAAAAACACCAGTTTGGCAATAAGAGTTTTAACAAAGCTAACTACAGAAGGACTGTGTAGTTTCTGTGAAATATCAAGCTTTGATGGTTAATTTTAATTCAAGTAGCATAGCACTGTGAGCAGGTAAGGGGCCCAAAGACCTTGAATATTGAAAAGATCTATAGATCTTCAAAGTCAGACATACAAACAACAAAAAAAAAGGTGACATGTAATGGAGATCTGAATAATGTACAAGGTTTTTTGTGCAAGATATAAAGTGTACTTTGTAACTACCCTAGTTTTGAGATACTAGTAAGCACAACTCTCATTTAAATTTTTCATACTAGCCAAACCTTGCCTAATGTGCAGTGGAAAATAAACTGAAAGGCAGCCAATGATAAGGCCGAATCAAGCACGAAATGGGATTTTGTGCTATGGACAAAAGGCCAGTGGGTTGGGTTTGAGATACTAAGACCTGGCCATATGGAAAAAAAAAAAGAAAATCAAATGGAATGGGATTTGTTGAGTGGCTGAACCTGAAAAAAATCCCAGACAAGTGTTTGGTGAATTTTTAAATTTAAATTAAGTTGAATAACTATTTTGATGTTTTATCTCGCAGGGAAAGGTCAGTTATACACGAAGGCACAGCACATTTGCCTGTGGCGCTTCAATTCTCTTTGTTTAATGTTCTGCTTGTTAGTCTTCCTAAAGGGAGAAAAAGAAAAAAAAAGAAACAGCTCATCTACCAGGGTAGACATGAAGAGAATGCACTTATACAGATGCATGCTCCATATTAAATACATCCGTGCTGGGCAGGGAGAGTAAATGTGCATGGAAAAATGAAATGGTATTAATAAACACTGTTTGATGGTAATGATTTTCACTAACATACTTTTGAGTTCTTTTGGTGGAGTATCCTGGACTTCTGGCTTCCCAGAAATGAGTTGAGGATATTGGTCCTTAGAGAATTTAAATTAAAATATGAAAACAGGGCACCCAGCCTCACACACACACACACACACACACACACACACACACACACACGTACACACACACACATGTGCATGGACTCACACCCACATTCAGGCATGCATGAGAAATTTCAGAACATTTTCTTTAAATTTTACCTCTGAAGTATCATCTCCATAGAGTAAATGTCTCCTGTCAGGGATATGGAACTCCAGGCAAAATTGTTGAGTTGCATGTGAATATCAGAGGACAAAGCTTGGCCTATATTTGTATATATGTTTTCTGATAACCTTTAATTCACTGTGCAAACAATCTACCCATGGTCCTTCTGGGCAGGTAGCTCATATTCATGGAAATGAGTTAAGCATGTAAATGGACTGTTCAATTCAGACATTCCTAAGGGACGAGACCAGTGAGCACATTGAAAAAGTTATTATTATTTTTTTTAAGTTTTATTTGAAATAAAACAATTTTCACTTAAAGAAATACTGGCATCGTATAAAAGTGTTTTCAGTCACTCTGTCAAATTAACAGGCCATTTCTGAAGTATCTAAAATAAAAGGAGCAGAATGAACAAGAAGATAGGAAAGGGAGTCTGTTGTGAAGGACAGTCTGGGAAAGACAGACCTTACAATGAAAATCAAAAGCTTTCACTGATATTTATGGCATAGGTCATTTAAATAATACCAGGAGAAAAATGAACATTTAAAAAATAAATAGCAGGATTTGCTTCATTCTTTAATAAACTTTTTGTTTTTATCATTTCAAATGTCCTGTTAAGTTTTAGTGATAAAAGAGTAGCTCTGGGCTACAGAATCTACTGCAATAATAATCGTTAATAATTGTGGTATTTATTATGCACTTACTATGTGCCATGTCTTGTACTGAGCATTTGGGAAGATACAAAATAATCAGGTCAGACACAGTCTTTGTTCCACATGGGGCTCTCAGTCTAAATTGGAGAGAGAAGAATTTATCCTCATGCTTAGTGCAGTGTCTGACACATAGTAAATACTTAATAAATACCATTATTATTCCTATTATTATTACAGAGGAGGTAACTGAGGCACAGTGAAGTTAGGTGACTTGCCCAAAGTCACATATCAGACAAGTGATGGAGCAGGGATGAGAACCCAGGTCCTCTTACTCATGCTAATCTGAAGACTAGTACTGAAAATCTGGTTTAAATTACACCCAGAACTGTAATGGCATATTTTAGTTACACATGTTGAACATAACCTGATGAAAGAATTAGGATATTTTTTTCCCACAATATGAGGCTGTTTAGTGTTTAGTGTTTAGCATAAATCACAGTTGGTGCAAGTAGAATTAGCATAGGAAGAGAAGTAGCATGACCTAGTGGATAGAGCACAGGGTTGGGAGTCAGAAGGAACTGGGTTCTACTCCCAGATCTGCCACTTATCTGCTGCATGGCCTTGGGCAAGTCACTTAACTTCTCTGTGCCTCAGTTATCTCATCTGTAAAATGGGGATAAAGATTGTGACTCCATGTGGTTGTTGAGCAGGGATTGACTATCTGTTGCCAAATTGTACATTCCAAGCACTTAGTACAGTGCTCTGCACACAGTAAACACTCAATAAATACGATTTAATAAATGGATGAATGAATGTGGGACATGGACTGTGTCCAACTTGATTAGCTTGTATCTACCCCAGTGTTAAGTACAGTGCCTGGCACATAGTAAACGCTTAACAAATATCATTAAAAATAAGCAAGGTGATCTTGCTGAACTTCCTAGCCACTGCTTCAGAATAATTCTTCTTCACCAGACTGTATTTGGTGTACCTGCAACTTCACAGCACTGAATACTGTAAAATAGCAATGAGTGACAAGGGTGTAAAGCAATCTGTTAGTGGAGGGCATAACAATAATAAATGAATTTGTATTGGAAAATGTCAGTCATGGCAATATTTTAAAATCATTTTCCTCTAACCCATTGATTCCCATTGAATCAATAAATGTTGTAATATGATTTGCCCAGATTGTGGGATTCTTCAAGAACACAGTTCCCACATTACAGGAGAGCACCTAGTTTCCCTATTGTGCAAGTCCCAGTGTATGCTGAAGAAGCAGCATAGCCTAGTGGAAAAAATACAAGCCTAGGAGTCAGAAGCCTGGGTTCTAATCCCAGTTCTGCCACTTTCCTGCAGTGAGACCTTGGGCAAATCACTTCAAATTAGTTACCTCATCTGTAAAATGGGGATTAAGACTGTGAGCTCCTTGAGGGACAAGGACTGTATCCAACCTGATTAGATTGTATCTAACCCATCACTTAATACAGTGCTTGGCATAAAGTAAGCTCTAAACAAATACCGCAGTTTATATTTTTTTTATTCCATAACCCTTCTTGCTATCCTGTTACTAAGAAGAATCTCTGTTTTTTCTTGAACGTGATTGTGTTCTTGCAGAACATCAGGGTATAGCAAAATCATGGTGCAGAACTTTTATCTTGAATAGTGCCATAAACCCACCCACATAACCATTTCTTCCAACGTTACATGTCATTCTATCCAACTCTAGACTCTAATCCTGGTTCCACCACGTGACTGCTGTTTGATCTTGGGCAAGTCACTTAACTGTGCATCTGTTACCTCATCTGTTAAAAGGGGATTCAGTACTTGCTCTCCCTCTTCCTTAGACTGTGAGCACTGTATGGGACAGGTACTACACCTCATGATCATCCTGTATCTTCTCTATCACTTAGAACAGTGCTTGACACAAAGTGCTTATTATTATTATTATATTATTTTTTCACATACATGGTCTGAAGAACATTCTTTAATGTTTCTGAAACATTACAGCCAAAATCTGAAAGGAAAATTCATCGGACCATCCTAAGATTTTGTGGGTTGACCTGGGAAATTCCAGAAAATTATACAAACATCCCGGAATTGGCACTATCCTAACTGAAATGCCTCCCTCACCCTGATCTTCAGCTGCTCTCACTCACTTTACCTGCTTGGATTACACATCTACCTCATAGCAGACTGAGAAATTCTCACAGAATTATAGAAAATAAGTTTCAAACATCCCATGCTGCTCAGGGACCCCAACCCCATGCTTTACTCTTCCTCCTGTATCATCTTTCTTACTCCCATGGTCACTGAGAGAAAAGAGAAGCCATAAAATTAATCAATAAATCAATGACTGCATCTGTTGAGCACTTAATATGGGCAAAGCACCCTAATAACCATCTGGGAGAGTGCAATAGAATAAATAGGCATGATCCCTACCCTCAGGTTTCTAATAATATAGTCAAGAAGACAGACATTAAATTCAATTACAGATAGGGAAAGCAACTGAGAAAAAAAGATGTATCCCTAAGTGGTGTATAAATAGGGATGAAGTGAAGTTCCTAGATAGTAAGAGTGAAAGTACCTGGGTGATGGAGTAGGGAGGGGAATGGGGGTGAGGTGATGGGGAGGAGAAAAATTAGTCATAGAAGATTTCCTGGAGGAGACGTGATTTGGTAAGACTTTGAGAAGGGGAGAGTAGTATCCTTCCATATGTGAAAGGGAAAAATAGAAAATGACGATGGCATCCTAATGTCTTTGTTTTTTAACAAAAACAATTGCCACTGTTCCAGCGATTTTAAGGGTGAGCGGAGGGAAAATAATTGAATGGTAGGGATTAGTTTACTAGCTGGGTGTTGTCTATTTTACAAAGGCATATGTTAATTGTCCTCTGTGATATAGGGTTTCTGGGATGTATGTCTAATGAGTATTGCATTTTCCAGTTTAATCACAAACACCAAGAGTTTTCACATGAGTCTTATAGGTAAAAAAAAAAAATAAATCAAGCAACAAGATATAAAAGCAACATTTAAATCACATTGTTATCAATATCAGAAAAGCATAACTAATGCTTTAAAAATGGTGTAAGTGACCTCTCCTATAGCTTTCTCTTTTGGGTCCAATTTGTTCATTTGTTTGGATCTTCAATGTAATCGCTACGAAGAGCAAGCACATAATAGGGTTTCAAGAGTTGACTGGAAGGTTTCACTATATTACTGACAAGGCTATGCCACATCATTACCAGATGCGTTATTTACTTGAAAGATTCATTTCAGAATCGAAATAAGGAGAAGAGGTGAATCTAAAAGCACTAGGCTGCAAATAAGCAAAGGACCTCAATCACTTTGTAAAGATCATAATCATGCCTCCTCACTTGAGGCACCAGCTCGCTACACTCAAGCCTGATTCCTGTCTTGTCAGAAATAACCCCAGAATACACCAGCTTGTGGCCTGGGGCTTGACTGCACTTGTTCCACACAGCTGTAAAAGATGGACAAAGGTGCACTCATGCAGATGAATCTGCCAGGAACATTGCTAAATACCCTCTCTAGGTACATGATAGGTTTGCAACTTGCTAATCCACAACTCCCATGGTAAGTGAAAGGCCTCTGGAAAACCTTGGTTGTTTGGATGCTTCCTAATTAAACCAATGCTTTAAGATCTGGTCCTCCCAACCCCTCCTCTGATTGACCTCCCAGGCATGATCTGATTGGCGAGACTATCTGCCCATTCTGAGTTACTTGTGCCAGTGACACAATCCCCTCTGGCTTTGAACCCAGGAGAATGGATACACTCAACAAACTGCATGTACTGTATCTTGCTTGTCATGGCAGCAGACCCGCTGTTTCCCAGATTTCCCAATTATAAGCATGATACTCTTCCCATAGCAAAAGCAAAAATTGAGCAAAGGGATGTCAGAACTGTATGAAGTGTGTATGCGCATGTTGAGGGGGTTGGGGGTTAAGGAAGAGGAGGAGGTAGACAATTTGGAATGCATTGCTGGAATGTAGAGTGAAAAGGAGGGAGCCTGGTGAAGTTTGAATAGGCTTTTGAAGTCAAATAATAAGCACAAACATGTGAAAGGGAAAGCATAAAATATTCTCCATGCCCTGCTCAAACTTTAGAACTGGCAGTTTTTCTCCTGCTTCTCTTCAAATTTCCATGAAAACCTTGTGGGTTTTAGTACTTGAAGGGAGGTGGGGAAAGTGAGAATTCTGGAACTTAAGTTTCCAGCCCTAGGAAAATTGGAAGTCAATGGGAAGACCCTGTTCCCATGAAAATTGGGAATAAATGGGTGGTCTATGGGAAGGCAATCTTTCTATAGAGGAGTCCCATCCTGTCGCCTACCTCTCCCCATCTCTTCACATTGCCTAAATTTAGCTTAGTATTAATTTAATTGTATTTAGATTTGAGAAAGGAAATAATCACTTTGTAATTACAACATTAAAATGTCCATTTTGGGGGAATTAGCCAGTGGTAGAAGCAGTGTGACTTGAAGGCAAGATCAGGAGCCTGGGAGATAGGGATCCGGGGTTTTAATCTCAGCTCTGCTACATGCCTGCTGTGCAGCCTTGGCAAATCACTTGCCTGCTTATGCCTCAGTTTCTTCACCTATAAAATAGAGATTCAATATCTGTTCTTCCTCCTATTTACACTATGAGCCCATTTGGGGCTGGGATTGTGTCTGACCTGAATCACTTGTACCTACCCCGTGCTTAGAAGACTGCTCCACACATAGTAAATGCTTAACAAATACTATGATGATAATGATTATCTCTGTCCTGTCTGACGAGCTTCATGGTTCCCCTTTCTGTTACCTTTCTAACCTCCTAAACACATGGAGGCAGGGGGCTGATAGTAGGCTGTGGGCCCTGAAGCCATACAGATCTAACATGAATATGGCTGTTAAGTATGCTGGGTGAATCATCTCCTGTTTAGCAGAGGCCTGCTTAAAACTGATAACTCCAGGATAACTAAATGGATGTGTGTGTGTTTGTGTGTGTGTGTGTGTGTGTTTTGGATAAAGTACTATGATTTAGTTTCAAGGCAACAAAGCTGTAAAATTAAAGCCCAGTATTATATGTGTTGAGGTACTCTTTTGAGCAATATGATATGAAAATTCAATATGAAAAACTCTGTTGATCAATACGATATGAAAATTCAACATGAAATACTCTACTGATCAATATGATATGAAAATTCCAACAAAACATGAAATTACAATATGGGGGTAATGTAGAATTCTCAGCTACTAATACATTAAGGTGCAGCCAACAAATCTGAGGGCAGGTTCTTTGTTTATTTATTCATTTATTTTTGCTATTGGGACAGTATTACTGTGGAAATCTTAGGGGAAAAAAGAGCAACTATCTGGTCTAGTGAAGAATTATAATTAGTTCAAATCACTCCTCTGTGTGGAGGGATGAGACTAGGTTACTAGAAACCTGTAAAAACAAGAGGCCTTATCTTCAGTAGATTTGGGCTACTGATACAGAGCACTACTGCTTTGGGAAGCAACATGACATAGGGGATAGAACACAGGCCTGGGAGTCAGAAGGTCATGGGTTCTGATCCTGGCTTTGCCACTTGTCTGCCGGGTGACCTTGGGCAAGTCACTTCATTTCTCTGTGCCTCAGTTACCTCATGTCATGGGACTATATCCAACCGGATTTGCTTGTATCCATCCCGGCGCTTAATACAGTGCCTGACACATAGTAAGTGCTTAACAAATGCCATTATTATCATTATTATTATTGCTCTGCATGAACCTGGCAGCTGTAATGACAGTGGAGTCCAAATTATCACAGAACTCCTGAAAAGCAAAGAACATGAATATAAGCACAAGTCTACAGTATTCCTTACATTCCAGGGATGTTTGCTTGAGTTTGAGTTCCATTCCATACCAGTGGACTAACAGTGTCATGTGAAAGAGCATCCTTCTAGGTATTATTTCCACTAAGGCCACAGAGCTCTATATTGGACTGCAGCACGGGGTAGACTTGGGAATGATGTGCGCTGAAATCTCAGAAAAACAAAGCTCAACCTGACCGTTTGAGCTCTTCAGAATATGAAAATGGTGTTTTTGGTGGTCAGCTAGGTGTTGATCTAAGAGGAAGGAAGAGAAAGTTCTCCCCTACTCCATTTCTGCCCCGTTCTCACTCTCCCACCTCTCCCATAGCAGTAAAACATGTTTCATGGCTCTGAGGATTTGATGCATATTTAATAAATCAATCAGTTGTATTTACTATATAAATTATATTTATATATTGTCTAAATACAATCAATTGTATTCATTGAGGCACTGTACTAAACACTTAGAAGAGTCCCACACAACAATATAAGAGACACATTCCCTGCCCACAATGAGCTTACAGTCTAGTGTGGGAGTCAGACACTAATATGAATAAATAAATGATGGATATGTATATAAATGCCGTGGGGCTGGGAATGAAGGTGGTGCATAAAGGAGCAAGTTAGGACAACACAGAAGAGAATGGGAAAGAGGAAATGAGGGTTTAGTCAGGGAAGGACACTTAGAGAAGGTGTGAGTAGGTTGGCATTAGAGGAGCCAAGTGTTTGGGCTGGATAGAAGAAAGAAATCAAAGAGGTGAGGTAGAAGGGTGCAAGGTGATTGAATGTTTTAAAGCCGATGCGAAGGTGAATGGGAAACCACTGGAGGTTCTTTAGGAGTGGGGAAACATGGACTGAATGATTTTGAAGAAGAATGAGCTGGGCAGCCAAGTAAAGTTTGGACTGGAGTGGGGAGAAATGCAGGTATGGAGGTAAGCGATGAGACTAGTACAATAATCAAGGTGGGATAATAATAATAATGATGATGACATTTATTAAGTCCTTACTATGTTCCAGGCACCGTTCTAAGCAATGGGGGGATACAAGGTAATCAGGTTGTCCCACATGGGTTCACAGTCTTAATCCCCATTTACAGATGAAGTAACTGAGGCAGAGAAAAGTTGTGACTTGCCCAAAGTCACTCAGCTGACAAGTGGCGGATCTGGGAGTAGAACCCATGACCTCTGACTCCCAAGCCTGTGCTCTTTCCACTGAGCCATGCTGCTTCTAAGAAGATAAGTACTTGGATTAATGTAGTAGTCATTTAGATGGAGAGGAAGGTTGGATTTTAGCGAGGTTGTAAAGTTGAACCAACAGGTTTTATTGATGGATTGAATCTGTGGGTTGAATGAGCCATAGGTGATCAGTTCAACTACATTTATACAGTTGGAAAGAAACTCCCAAGCATCATCTAAAAATGTATTACATTCATTGTGTAGACAAGCTGAAGCATCACTGGGACCTGGTGATTCCTAATTCCAACAGTAGACAATTCAGGCCACATGTGAGGTTCTTGCTGAGTCTGCTCTCCAACTTGGACTTCACTCTAAGCTGTTTGCCAAGCAAATCTTTGCTTCCTTTCGAATTGCCCACAGCAGTGGAAACCCTTTTCAACTCAGAACTAGACAGTCACGGAGATCAACACTTCACGAAGCAAGCACAGAACTAATAAAAGGTAAATGCTCTGGGTTATTAAAGATCAGAGGAGGATTGAGTTGGTGATTCAGTGATTTGATAGCTCATTACTTTCCCTTTGAACCATCTGATCTCCTATGTGAGTGTTTGAGATATCTTATTAGGATCAGAAATGGCAGCATCAATTTTCTTGTTAAAACTTCACTACAGATATTTATTTTTCTAAAGAACTTTATGTAAACCATGTTTTATATACTAATAATCTATCTGCACAAATGTCAGTCTTTAAAGAAAGTTTTCTAACTAAATTTTCAAAGGTGGTAAGACCCTATCTAAGTAAGCAGCAGCAAAATTTACAGTCCATTATACCAACCCTGTGCTTCATACAGTGCTTGGCATATACTAAGTACTTAAAAATATCATTATTACTGTCATTATTATTTTTATGTTGCTGTCATTGCTGAGATCACTGACTCTGACCATTCCAATCAGTGATGCATAACCCTAAGTAGGGTGATTGACTAAGAAAGCTAAGGCGTTGGAGTCATGATCTCTCTCCTTATCTGCTGCCTTGCATTTTGTCCTGCTTTCAAGTCATCTCTACTTGGACGTGTGGACCCCGCCCCCCCCAACACCTCAAATTTAACATGTCCGAAATAGAACTTCACAACCAAATTCTGTCCTCCCCGTAGTTGTCCCAAAACCTTTAGACAGCACCACTATAGATACAGTACCACTGTCCCATAACTTTAAACAGGTGCAGTATGGCCTAATGGTAAGGATGTGGGCTTGGAAGTCAGAGGTTGTGGGTTCTAATCCCAGCTCTGCCACTTACCTGCAGTGTGACCTTGTACAAGTCACTTAACTTCTCTACGCCTCAGTTACCTCATCTGTAAAATGGGAATTAAGACTTCCAGTCCTATGTGGGACAGGGATTGTGTCCAACTTGATTATTTTGTATGTACTCCAGTCCTTATAATAGTGCTTGGCACATAATAAGCACTTAACAAATACCATTATTATTATTATTACAACCATCTTCCTTGTCTCACAAACCCATAACCTTGGCATTATCCTCAACTCATCTCTCTCATTCAGCGCACATATTCAATATATTATCAAACTGCTACAACATTAATCAAGCACCTATCCTCTCCTGCCTTGATTACTGTTCATCAGTTCCTCAGCTGACTTCCCTATCTCCTGTCTCTCTCCACTCCAAACCATACTTTACACTGGTGCCTGGATCATTTTTCTACAAAAGCATCCAGCCCAATTTTCCCCACTCCTCAAGAACCTCCAGTGGTTGCCCATCCACCTCCAGAAAGACACACTTCCAATCTCAGCTCTGCCATGTGTCTGCTATGTAACCTTGGGCAAGTTACTTAACTTCTCTGGGCCTCAGTTAATCTCACTGGTAAAATAGGCATTGAGACTAGGAGCCCTATAAGGGACAGGGACCATGTCCAACTGATTAACTTGTATCCATCCCGGAGCTTAGAACAATGTTTGGCACATAGTAAGCACTTAACAAGTACCATAATTACTATTATCATTACTTCGAGATGTGGTTGGTAAAATAGAGGTTTTGTGCCTCTCTCTGTATCTGGTTTTAGGGTCAAGGGAGTTCCTGCTGAGAGAATACTCTTTCTAACTGCTATGCTCACTAAATGCTAAATACATTTTCCTATGATAACAACAAATTCAAGGATTGGGGACCACCAGTGGTCTCCAGGTCCTCTGTGTTGTCATATAAGGAATCCCACCCAATTGGTTTCCATGTTGCACGTGCTTACAGTCCCAGCATGTTGGTTGAAATTGAAAAAAACAAATTCATAGATGCCTTGTATTAATATAGTTTCATGATTTTTTTTCCTGAAAAATTCCTGTTCTTCTAAAATTCCCTGTTTTGCATAAGTGTCTAATGAGTCCACAAATCTACAATTCATCTCCAAACACCCTCCATCCAATGATGTTAAATCGGTGTTTGTAGAGCTGGAGTTAGGAACACAAAACCAGGAGGCTAAAAGAAGTATTTTGAGGCACTGAAGAGCAATTTCAAATACTTCAGCCTGACTGTGTAAGGGTGGAAGGCTCTGAGGGCAGACAGACCAACTTGGTTGCTGGCAGTCTAGAAAAGGCTGGTTCTTTGTGAACTGGGATTAAAGGAAGATCATACTTATTAGAGCAAAACTCTAAAATAGGCACTGAAAATAGCAGTGCATCAGTGTAGCGAAGTACAGTTGTTACATATGCAGAGAACTGTGTGAGTCACTTACGCATTTATGCCGCCACACCTGCACACAAGGATAAATTTCCCCATCTGTAGAAACATCTCTGAATGTATCATATACATAAACTACCCCATAAACATTCTTTCATTTGAAATATCCAGGAAATTGTTATCCAAGGGTATTTTGTGTTCCCTATTATCCAGATGATTTGTAGATACAGGACAGACATAAAAGGATTTAAAGCACTCAATCAACTCTCTCCCTCTAACCTTACCTTGTTGATCTCTTACTACAACCCAGCCTGCATAATTCATACCTCTAATGCCAACTTGCTCACTGTCTTGTCTTATGCTGTCGAGACGTCTCTAACCCGTAGTGATTCCATGGACACCTCTCTCCCAGAACACTCCACCCACATCTGCAGTTGTTCTGGTAATGTATCCAGTGAGATTTCTTGGTAAAAATACAGAAGCGGTTTACCATTGGCGCCTTCTGCTCGTAAATGTGAGTCTCTGCCCTCAACATTCTTCCATGCTGCTGCTGCCCAGCACAGCTGAGTTCTGACTTGTAGCAGATTGCTGTCCACTCAGTAACCCCTGCCCAAGCTAGGAATGGAATGGGTATGCCTCTGTTTGACTCTCCCTCCCATAGCCGAGACTAGTAGAGTACTCGAAACTTTCCAGAGTCAACCCTGAGAGGGGACCTACACTCACTGTACCTTGAAATAATGATAATAATGAGTAGAAGAAAGTGAAAGAGAAGGAGAAGAAGGAGAAGGAGAAGAGGAAAAAGAGAAGATTAATATTTATTTAGCACTTTCTTTGTGCCAAGGACTGTACTAAGCTCTGGGGTAGATGCAATTCAATCACATCACACACAGTCTCTGTCGTACAAGGGGCTCACATTCTCTGAGGAATTTCACTACCTAGCCAATAACCCATTTTTTAATGGTATTTTTTTACTATGTGCTTATTAAGCCCTGGGGCAGGAACAAGCTAATCAGGCTGGACACAGTCGACATTCCATAAGGAGTTCACAATCTTAATCCATATATTACAGATGAGGTAACTGAGGTACAGAGAAATAAGTGACTTGCCAAAGGTCACGCAGCAGACTAGTGGCAGAGCCAGAATTAGAACCCAGGTCCTTCTGACACTCAGGCCCTTTCCCTATCCACCAGACCATGCTGCTTCTCCATGTCTGTCTCACCCTCCAGACAGTAGGCTTCCTTGTACAGGGATGAAATCAATGTACTTTATTATATTGTACTCTCCCAAGCATTTAGTTCAGTGCTTGCACACAGTAATGCTCAATAAATACTGCTGATTGATTGATTGAGTATAGTATGCATATCCACACTGTATGTGGAAAATATGACGAAAAGAGCAGAAATCCAGCAGTACTCAGTCACTTTGTCATCCACCTTCAATCAGTCAATCACATTTACTGAGTACTTGCTATATTCAGATCACTCTACTAAGTGCTTGGGAAGTTAACAATACAAAGAATTGGTAGACATGTTCCCTGCCCACAGGGAGCTTACAGTTTAGAGGGAGAGGCAGACATTAATGTAAATGAATGCATTACAGATATTTTCAAAAATGCAGTAGGGCTGAGGATGGGGTGAATAAAGGGTTCAAATCCAAATGAAAGGGTGATATCGAAGGCAGAGGGTGTAGGGGCAATGAGGACTTGGGGAAGGCTTCTTGAAGGAGAGGTGATTTTAATAAGACTTTGAATGTGGGGAAAGTGATGGTCTGTTGGATATGAAGGGGGAGAGAGTTCCAGACCAGAGGCAGGACATGAGCAAGGGGTCGGCAACAAGATAGATGAGATGATAAAGGTACAGTGAGTAGGTTGGCATTAGATGAGGGAAGTGAGTGTGCTGGATTGTAGAAGGAAGTCAGTGAGGTATGATGGGAGGGTGCAAGGTGATTGAGTGCTTTATAGCCAATGATAAGGGGTTTCTGATGGATGCAGAGGTGGGAGATGGATGGACAACCACTGGAGATTCTGGAGGAGTAGGGAAATATAGATTGAATGGTTTTTATAGAAAAATGATCCGGACAGCAGAGTAAAGCATGGACTGGAGTGGGGACAGACAGGAGGCAGGGAGGTCAGTAAGAAGACTGATGCAGTAATCAAGGAGAGATGGTAAGTGCTTGGAATAATGTGGCAGCAATATGGATGGAGAGGAAAGGACAGATTTTAGTGACATTATGAAGATTGAACTGACAGGCTTTGGTGACAAATTGAATATGTGGGTTGAATGATAGAGATGAGTTGACATTGCCAGGTTTACAGCCTTGTGAGACAAGGAGGATGGTGGTGCTCTCTATAGTGATGGGAAAGTCAGGTAGAGGACTGGATTTGAGTGGGAAGATAAAGAGTTATGTTTTGGACATGTAAAGGTTGAGGTGTCAACGGGAAATCCAAGTAGATATGTCCTGAAGACAAAAGGAAATACAAGAGACAGATCAGGACTAGAGATGTAATGTTGGGTTAAAGGGAGGCTTTTTTTAGATAGGAGTACCTAAACATATTTGAAAGCAGTGAAGAATAAACCACCGGGGAGTGAACAGTTGAAGACGATGGTCAGGGGATGGGGCAAGTGTTTTTCTAAGGAGTGAAGGGATGGATGAAAGGGATGGGTTGGAGACACAGGTGGAAGGGGTGTATTTTTTGAGGAGGCAGGAAAGATGGGAGAGTCAAAGAAGGGACAGGAGGAGGGATACAGGGGACTGAACCAATGAAATTCTTCAGATCCCTTCTAGTGTTAGAATTCTAAGAGTCAATGATTTTATCTGAAAGTTAGGTAAACAATGCTGGTTATGGAAGGATTCTTTGGAGGCTCGTAATAACAAAGATAAAATTTAAAAGGAAACACTTATGTATTTCTCTGTTATCAAAGAGGAGACATCAAGTTGCTCCCTTCCTTCCTTTCTTCTTTTCTTTGAAAAAGAGATCTAGTATGTTTGGAGAGACTTTTAAAATATGTGGAGATTTTCAAACAGGACTTTCCAGAACTTTCTCTTGGGAAATTATTGAGAAGGTATAAGTCTATGTGTGTATCTTTATATGTTTAAATGAACAACATGTTTTTCAATCGGAAGTCAATCATTTTGGAGAAAATGCTTAATTCTGAATCCAGAATTTAGCAATCTGTACTCGTGACAGTAGATTGAAAAGACAGGATCACAATTTAAGAGAGGGAGCTGGTCTAGAATGTTAAATAATGCGTTCTCCTCTCTGGCTCTAGTTCAACGGCTGAAGATATGACAAGGAACACTGTTGTCATGTTGGCTGCTTCTGGAGCCAGTATTATGTTAGTTAAAAAGGATTATGAAGACCTGATATCACTGAACCTGAAAGGTGACTTTAAACAGGCATCTTGTGCTATGAGCCAAAAGAGTAAGTAACCTGCCAAAAATGAGGCTGATTCAAAATGTTGCTACGTGGTGAAATTCAGGCATTTTTTAGGTTACTGTCTCAGTTGCAATAAAATGAATGAATACTGTTCCCTGAATTCATTTTAAAAGATTGAAAAATCAGGAATAACACTAGTAACTGGATCAGTTTGGAGTACATGAACCTTGCCCCATGTGATAAAAATGCATAACGCTAAGGGTCCTGTTTTTCCCACCTCCCACAGTGGTAGCAATAATAATGGTAGAAATAGTAGCAATAGTAATAGTAGTATCAATCAGTCAATCCATCATTCATATTCAGTGGTTAGAACAGTGTTCTGCACATATTGAGGGCACAATAAATATCATTAATTGATTGATATTTACCGAGAGCTTACTGTCGCAAAGCTCTACACTAAGAGCTTGGGAGAGTACAATATAACAGAGTTGGTAGACTTGATCCCTGCCTACAACAAGCTTAGATTCTAGAAGATATTAGTGGTCGTTATCGTCACAGTAATAGTAATAGTAGTAAGCATGTTGTGAGCAGGAAATTAATGTGCCATCTCTGTTGTATTGAACTCTCCCAAGAGCTTAGTACAGTGCTCTGCACATAGTGAGGGCTGGATAAATACCATTGTTTGATAGCGGGAGTGTCATTTATTGAGCACACACACTTGCACTCCAACAAGAGAGATAAAATACTTACATAACTGTAAAAATATTGAGCATATGGATATAAAGATGTACAGACTGAGAGGAAGATAGATGATAGATCTCTGTGTATATATCTACATGAAACCTACCGAGAGTGTGAATAAGTTCATAAATGCTAGAGAAGGGTTAAGGGATGATATGGCTCAAGGTGCTTGGAAATTAATATGGAAAACCTTGTTGGGGAAGGTGGGATTTTAGGAGAGATTGTATTTGCTCTCACTGCCATCCTCTTGTTTACATTCTCCCTCCTTCTTGTACTTCCTTCTCCTTCACATCTGGCAGACCACTATTCCCCACATCTTCAAAGCCCTTGTAAAATCACTTCCCCAGGGAGCCTTCCCTAACTACACCCCTTCTCCTCACAGCAATTATATGCACAGCTATGTACTCAGTTTCTTTCCCTAGCTGTAATTTATTTTAGTGTTTGTCTGCCCTGCTGGATCATAAGGTCCTTGAGGGCAAAGAGTGTGTCCGCGAACTCTATGGGACTCATCCAAGAACTTAGTACCTTACTCTGTCAGAGTAAGCACTCAATTAATATGATTGATTGGCTGGGGGAGAGTTATGGTCTGATGTGATGAAGAAGGGAGTTTTTTATGGAATTTGTAAAGCAGTTACTATGTGTCAGGCACTGTTCTTAGCGCTGGGGTTACATACATGGTAATCAGTTTGGACAAAGTCCGTGTCCCACATGGGGCTCAAAGTCATAATCCCCATTTTACAGATGAGATAACTGAGATACAGAGAAGCTAAGTGACTTGCCCAAGATCACACAGCAGACAAGTGGCTGAGGTGGGCCTAGAGCCCAGGTCCTTCTGACTCCCAGGCCTGTGCTATATCCCCTAGGCTTTGCTGCTTCTCAATATGCTGCTTCTGACTTCCAATACAGAGGATTAATGTGAGCGATGGGATGGAGGCAGGAGACTTGAGCTTGATGTACAGATGGAAAGTAGATTTGGGAGAAATAAAGACATCTAATTGGAAAATAGCATGTGAAAAGAACAGGTAGGTAAGGTGGTGCCAGATAGTGAAAGGTCTTGAACAGATTGTGGGGATTTTTGTTTGATGCTGAGAGACATGAAGGATTGGAGGCATACCAGCTGAGCAATGATTCCAGAAGGTGAGAAGAGGATCCTTGAAGCAACGTGCAGCAAAGATTGGAGAGGGGAGAGGTTGAAGGCAGGGAAACTAGAGAGGAGGCTATTGCAATAGAATCTCTGACATAATATATAGAAGTTGTGCCAAGGTGGAAGCAGTTTGTGTGGAGAAGAAATGGGTGCTGGTCATGTTGTGCAGGAAAAATCTGCAGGGCATGACAGTCAAGTGAATGTGATCATTGAATGATAACAGAGAATTGTGGATGACACAAAGCTTGTGGGCTTTTGGGACTAGGAACATGGAGGTGTTCTCAACTGAGATGAAAAAGTTCAGGGGAGGAATGAGTCGAGGGGAAAGATGAAAGAAGGCTGGTCCATCAGATATGAAGTGAGAGGGAGTTCCAGAACAGAAGGAGGATGTGGGCACAGGGTTGGTGGTGTGATAAAAGATATCGAGGTACGGTGAGTAGATTGGCATTAGAGGAGGTCAGAGTGCAGGCTAGAGTGTAGTAGGGTACCAGCAAGGTTAAGTAGGAACTTATTTCAACCTGAAAGTATGCTATTTCCATTCATGAGGGCTCAAAGTACACACACACACACACACACACACACACACACAATAAACACAAATGCACTCCTATGTAGTCAAACCATATCTTTCTCTTCCTCAAAGGTGATGTATATATCTCTAGTATAATGAAGGACTTAAGGTATTCTACTCCGTGCTGGTAATATTCCACTGGAAATTGATAGCGAGTGATATGGAAGGACTTCTATTATCATACCCCTAACTGCTGATGACAGAAGAATTCAACTGAAGTAGTTGTTATTTTTCCTTCTCTCTAAAACATGGACATAAATTTACCTTCCAGTTTATAATAAACTGCCTAGCTCTGTTTGTGTTTCTAAATTTCATTATTTTATTATACACTTTGACAGCCTCCTCTGCCTGTGTCATCCCACAATGGTTAAGTTCGTCATAAAATACTTACACCATTCCAGAAGGAATTGACCAGCTGCTTGGAGTACTTGATTTTGCCCAAGCAACTCACTATATCGTTCTAGTTTTGTAATACATCATATAAGGGACGAAGTCCTCACTGGGTAGAGTGAAAACTGTCCCTTTTTTTTTAATGTTTTATCATTTTTGGTTCTCATATTAAGCTGAGAAAAAAAATTCCCAACCTATTGCTTAAAAATCTTCTTGAGAATGTCCCCATTTATGTCAGCACTTTTTTGACATCCTAATGATGCTTCTGCAAGAACCATGGCATCTGTATGGCTTGTTACCAGTCTAATGAAAAGTTGCTTTAGGTGTCAAAATAAATCTAAGAATGTTCTACACTTTAGCTGACTGTAATACATCATCATGGCCTGCTTAAATAGTATAAACTGCAACATGATAAAGCAGCTAAGCAAGAACTATGGGAAACAAGAGCCAAGATAATGAACACTGTGTAAGTATAATATATCAGCAATAAAAATTTCAATAACCAAAGATTATAGACTATATATTTTCATGGAGTTTTCTCATAGAAAGACATTTTTTTCCCCCATGACATTTACCTGAGCAGAACTATTCATTTTATTCTTTCCTCCTTTCCTCCTTTTTATTGTTGAGAACATAATCCCAAATGTTGTATCCATTCCATAGATTTGGTGTTGATTCCAAACAAATTTGGTGGTAGCTCAGAAGATCCTACATTTGGGATTTTTTGGATAGGCATAGCAAAATGTATGGCATTTAGCTGGTTTTGAGAACAGATAAGAAATGAACAGAATTTTTACAAGGTTGGATTGCATTTTCCACTCAGACTGGTTCCCTAGAGCCTCAGGTCAGATTCTATTTTGGCTCAATTAAAAATCTGGTTCGCCTCACTCTGATGGGGGAGCTACTAGTTTACAAAATGGAGTCCAGGTCTATGCTAGCTAAGTGAAATAGAGATTTCAGCAATTATCTGGGTCATTCAAGCCAAAAGAATGCTTTCAGTTGATATGCTCAAGTCATTTTGCTAAGTTTTATTTTTTTTTCTTGAATGATCTAGATAATTGGGTCAATTTTCCACTTCATTTTACTAGTATAGCCTGGATTAAGTATGTTGTTTAAATGTTTACACTGAGACGCATGACTGCAAGTTAGAGAAAGAGGGAAGAGCCTGTAGCCTGCAGTAAATAGGTTGTTCAGGGACATTTACCATCACCATGGACAACTCAACACATTGTCTTAGACAACATCTAAGATGGTGTGCTGCACATTGTAGCTGGAAGAACAAAAAAGGGGAAGAGGAGGAACAGAAGGAAAAGAAAGAGAAAAAGAATCAGAAAAGGAGAAGTTCAGGAGAAGAAAAAGAGGAAGAAAAGAGAAGGAGGAGAAGAAAGCCAAGGAGGGAGAGAAGAAAACAGTAGTTCATTCCAGGTAGCATGAATAACATGCTAGAGGAAGATAATTTTACAGCCCCATACTTTCCAGACTGACATGTATTACATTCAGAATCCAGAGAATCTCTTCTTTCCTCTGATCTCTGCCTCTTTCTCTGTCCTGTCTCTGTCTCTGTCTCCCTCCCTCTCTCTTTCCTACTCTCTTTCCCTCACATCCTCTCTGTCTCTTTTTCCTCAGAAAGAAGGGGAAATACTACCAACCCTAGAACTCTATTCTCTCTTCTTTTTCTCTCACATTCCTTCTTTTCTCTAATAATCCAAAATGTTTTCCATAACACCCATGGTGATAGGGAGGTCCAACCATTTGATAGGCTGAGAAAAATGCCTAGTTTCCTAGATACCCCCACAAAAAATTGGAGATGCCAGATTCCCCATCATTGGGTGTGTTCTTTTTTATGGAGAATAGAGGTGCAGAGGTACCAAACACTACATAAATAATTAATGGGATGAAATGAAATGGAGACATTTTCATGCATAATTCAGATGTGTTAGACATATAGATCAGATGCATTGGTGGCATTGAACAGGCAAAGGATGAGAGACTGCTTCAGGACTACTAAACTGCAGCACCGAGAGAGTTACTACTGTTACAACTAGGATGAATTACTGCAACCAGCCGAGATATAATAACGGTATGAATTATTGAATTGGCATCTTCCCGAGACAGCTTTGGTCACAGCCTTGCTATGTTCTGGAGATGATAGAAGGAGATTTGTGTGATGTAAATTTATAATCAAAGAGTGTTCAGGATGAAAGATGACCTCCAAGGTTATGAACCTTAGTAGGAGACTACATCATCACATGAAAAAAGAACTGTAAAGGAAGAAGCATTATTCAGAGGGTCGTAGGGAGCCAAAGACACTTCACTCTTGTCAAAATTTAACTCTAGGAAAGTTGTATGTATCCAGAAACTGATGTACTGCAACTTACTAAGAAAATCATACTTTAGGCAGCTGAGATGAGGAAAATAACATTTGGGTATAAGCAGGTTGAATATATTTGTGAAAACTATGATGCAGAAAAGATCAGATCATAATTAAAAGATCCAAGACCTGAATAAGATAGGGTCCTAAAGACAAACACGTATGTCTGAACACCCGTTGTGGCCTATTCTTCCCTGCACCACCCAGCTTACACACTGCAGTTTCTTTTTTTTCAAGACTCAGGAAAAGTTGGATATTATTTATGGCAAAGATTGGTGCATTTGTTTGGTTTAAAGATACTTCTATTTAAAATACATCAAAGGGATATTTTTATTGGGAAAGATATATGAAAAATTTGACATGCAAAACATACTCGCCCATCTCTTTCCCAGTTCCCTGAGGTGTAGACATTATATTAATAGAACTCATGGGACTCTATATTCTTTTTTATCTGGTTGATGCAGATAGAACATCAACAATATTTTCTCCAGTTGGAAAACGAAGCATCCTTTAAAAAAGGACTATTTAATTTCTATCTCTTATTTGATTATTCTGCCCTCTGTAAGTTCGTATTTTTTACTACTAAACACCCACTTTTATGACTGTTTTTTTTTAAGTAGCTCAAGTGCTCAATAGGTCAAAAGTGGCAATCTAGGCACTTCTACCAAGGGACTGTGAGAAAATGACCTCAGGCATTTCATCAGGTTCAGGATAGTTCACCTTAGAGCTTCCAAGCCTATTGTACTAGATAATCAGGAGAAAATAAGAAAAGAATCTCATATGTATTATTTTAATTTAATGTAATGAAATAGTAATCTGGAGATTTATTTCAAGCAATAAGACACTTTTATGTCTTTACATAATTTCAAATTATATAAGAAAAATACAGTAACTCAAATTAATGCACATTCCACATATGATCAATTACATTGCATTTCCTGGCCATTAAAATCAAGTTTTATAGCATCAATAACAAATGTAATAAAATGTATTTCCTTATTAGGTCTTTATTTTTTTTTAAAGAAAAAGCAATAACCTAAAGTTGTAATCTTCAAAGTTACTTTCTTTTAAAAATGGTTTAATTGTCCTTACATTGCATAATAAAAGAACAGACAGTATTGACAAAATTAATTCTCCCCAAATTGTGTTGTTCATCTTTTATTTTCCTCCAAACCACAATATTTCACAAGCAGCTGAAAAATGGCCCAATAAAAGAAATTGCTATTTGTAACAAAATGTCTGAATTGATAAAAGAGAACCTGTTTGGTTCATTTAAACATGCAAATGTTGGCTTGAAGATATTTAAATTACAGGTCTATTATTTTTGACGAACAGGTTGTTTTGCCATTTTATTCATTTATTTTTTTCAAAATAGAAATATATATTTTACCAATTTCACTAAAGAAAAACCAAAGAATGTGGAATCCAGCTCCCTTCTCACAAGACCTGCTGCCTCTTTCCTTTCCAGTCACGGTACAAGGGCTTTCATCTTCCAAACTTTTTCCTCCCTGCTGTTGCCAGGACTGAAGAGAAGAGAAACTTACTAACTCAGTAAGGGGGGAGTTCATTGTGTAAATTTACTTTGCTAAATCTTTGCTGACCTTTGACTTAATCTGGCAATGGCTGCTGGTAAGGACCTGAGATATCAATAATTCTGTGGAATTTTTTTTATTTTTGTCCAAGGTGATGCGGGCAGCAACCTGTTACAAGAACTTTCCTGGGCCATTGTGTCATATAATAAGAAGAATACAGAAGTGAATGAAGTGACAATATTCATGTGACTGATTCTGAACTCAAAGAACAGGGAGAAAAAGTAGTAGACCACTTGGAAGGCCATTAGAATCAGACTAATAGACCAAAGGGTATGATATCAGGCAAAAAAGAATGGCTTCCAAACAAGGCGATGTTTTGCCTTTATCAGAAACAGTTTGGTCAAGACTCAAATATTTTCTGAAGATTTTTTAGTACAAAATACTGATTTTGTTGTAACTTGGTTTGGGGAGAGCTTCACCTTAGGAAACTCGCTGAGATGGGGAAACTAAAACAACGTTAGGACCACATCCACGTAACCCTGCCTCAGGAATTTTTTGCAGAAACCCTAGTAACTTTACACCCTGCTCCCGGGCAGGTAGCTGTCCCAAATTAGTTAACTGGCAGCAGCTGTCACTTGTGGCTCAGCCATCAGAAGAAACACCTAAGGAGGCTTCTCCATGGTACCCTTGGCTTCTTACACATCAACAGCATGAAATAAGCCCTTTCTTTGTGCAGAGCATTAGGGGAACATTTAGATAAAAGATAAAATTTGTTTCCTGTTCTCAGGGAGCTTATAATTGCAAGGTAGAGACAGGTGCAAATTGCCAGTACAGTGCCTGGCCTGTAGAGTTATATAAATACTATTAAAAATTCAGCTATATACAATGTTAAAAGAGGCAGAATAAATATAATCGATAAAGTGAACAAACAAATCAAGCAGCCAAGTAAAACAAGCAATGAACAGATATCCTCAGGGAAGTGATATCATGGCATGACTATGTGGGTCTGAGAAACTGCTAACAGTCCTGGGGCCCTCTGCATATAGAGCCTTAACTAGTGTAAGACTGGTGAATATGCCCATCGAAGACAGGTGAGTAAATGGTCACCCAACTCAGTTCCTACCTAGCCCTCTTCCCTACTGGCCCACACTCCTGTAAAGCTGTGATCTTGTAATGACTGACTATGGAACAGGTTGGAATGGAAGTATTGTGTGTCACGTAGCTATGAAGGAATGTTTCTGTGTAGCATAACTAATGGAAAGAACATGGGCTTGTGAGCCTGGGAACCCAGGTTCTAATTTTGCCTCTGCTCTTTGCCTGTACTTCAGTTTCCTAACATGCAAAATGGGGAAAACAAATACCTGTTCTCCCTCCCCTTTACATTGTGAGCCCCATGTGGGACAGGAACTGTGTATGACTAGTTTATATTGTACCTACTTCAGCACTTAGTTGAGTATTTGGCACACAGTAAATGCTCAACAATTGTTATTACTATTATTATTACATCTAGTGGAAAGGACAAGGTTCTGGTAGACAGAGGACTTGGATTCTAGTCCTAATTCTGCCACTTGTGTGATCTCAGGAAAGTCATTCAGCCTCTCTGAACCTCAGTTTCATCATCTCTAAAATGGGAATGATTATGCCTTTCTCACAGGGATGTGGGGAGGATATAGTTAGATAAAAATGATGTTATGTAAAAACTGAGAAAAAAAAGACCTCTACAAATTCAAGGTATTATTATGGCTCCAAACTGAGATATCTCCCCACATCAGGGCATTACACTAACTCCTGGTGTGGCAGGACAGGAGAATGTGACCTCCATACTTATTAATGGTGAGTGACAGCTGAGCAAAAAGGAGCAAACATTTTCCAGTTTCTCTGATTTCTCAGAAACCCAAAGACCAGCCCTGCAATTGACATCCAGAAATTATTGGTGACCTGTAGCATTAATCCTTTCACCTTCCTGATGGGTGTCTGCTTGGCCATGGTAATCAGGCCTTTTTCTCTCATCATAATCCCATTAACACATTGAACGAAAGAACAAGAATGTTTTTTACCAATTCCTCTGACAGGAAGCAGTGCAAAGGGGTTATAATTATGGATTATGTCTTTTATTATACATTGGAGCAAGTACACATTAGCCTAATTAAAAACACAGTGTGAATATTCAACCACGTCTAGCTGTGAGTGTTTGGGAGCTGTCGATGAAAGCTGAAAAAACATTTTGGGTTCATAAGAAACCTCTTGTCAAGTCGTATGGAAGGCTGAGTTCGAGAATCAGGGATTGCTATCCTTACTATCCTAATCGTGTAAATACTTGATAATCCAGGACACCACAGAGCTAAATCAGGCTGACTTGACTGCAGGATTCAAGCAAGAAGTTCATTTGGGAAAACACTATTGAATAAATTAGATGTCTATACCCAAAACATTTCCTAAATCAGAAAGGGTAAGGTGGTAGGGCTGTAGAGGTTTTGGGTAGAGCATCTAGTCTCTCCTTTTTCATCCAATAGGACTGTAAGCAATGGAGAGGCCAAAAAGCACCTGAGCACCTGAGACTCAAACCTTTTTTTACAAACAACATTATAGTAGGTCATTCTTACAGGATGACATGCACTAATTTCTTTGAGTCTCTTTAATCACAACTTACTGTTAAAGTTGACTATCAGCCCAGAATTGTTATTTTGGTGTGTACCATCAATCCACCAATCAATCAATCCATCCATTAATCAGTGTTACTCACTGAATGTTTGATAGGTGCAGAGCACTGTACTCAGTGCCCAGTAAAGTCCAATAAAAATAGAAGACACATTCCCAGTCCTTAAGGAGCTTACAGTTTGATAGGGGACATAGACCCACATTAATTACAAATAATTGGAGCAGGAGAAAGAACAAGAATACAATAGCTGAAAGTAGAAGCATGACTGCATAAATTTAAGTAAGTAGTACATATAGCTACAGATACGTTTATAAGCATAAATATAAGGTCTGTTTATAAGGAGGTCTGTTGAATTGACGTAACTTGGAAAGGGGAAGATTAATCAGGGAAATTGTTCTGGAGGAGATGGCTTTTCAGGAGGACTTTGAAAATGGAGAAAGCTGTGGTCTGTGGTATTTGAAGCAGGAGGTAGTGTCAGACAGTTAGTCAGTGGTGCTTTATTGAGTGCACACTATAGGCAAAGCATGTGGAAAGGTACAATACAATAGAGTTGGTAGAAATGATCCCTGCCCTCAAGAAGCTTGCAGTCTAGTAAAGGATACAGACATTAAAATGAATTTCAGACAGGGAAAACAACAGAATATAAGGCTACATAAAGGTTGTGGAGCTATGAGTGGGGCGAGTATCAAAAGTGGATAGGTGACACAGAGAGAACATAATAATAATGTTGGTATTTGTTAAGCGCTTACTATGTGCCGAGCACTGTTCTAAGCGCTGGGGTAGACATAGGGGAATCAGGTTGTCCCACGTGGGGCTCACAGTCTTAATCCCCATTTTACAGATGAGGGAACTGAGGCACAGAGAAGTTAAGTGACTTGCCCACAGTCACACAGCTGACAAGTGGCAGAGCTGGGATTCGAACTCATGAATCCTGACTCCAAAGCCCACGCTCTTTCCACTGAGCCACGCTGCTTCTCCAAATAGGAGGGAAAAATGAGGGTTTAGTCAGGGAAGAACTCTTGGATGAAATGTGATTTTAGGAGAGTTTTGAAGGTGGGGAGAGTAGTGGACTGTTGGATACAAAGGCGGGGAGGGGGGAGCAGTGCTCTAGACCAAAGGGATGACATAGGCAGGGGGTCAGAAGTGAGGCAGATGAGATCATGGTGATATGAACAGATTGGTGTTAAGAGGAATGAAGTATGCGGGTGGGGTTCCAGTGGGAGATTAGCAGGGATAGGAAAGAAACTCTACCAACTCTAGGTTGTAAAGTCCTGGTGGGCGGGGAACCTGTCTAACAATTCTATTGCATTTTACTTGCCCAAGTGCTTAGTATGGTGCTCTCAGAGTCAGCACTCAAAAAATACTACTCACTGACTGTTTGAGAAGGAGAGCTGGTTCCTCCTCCCCCTCCCATCCTCTAACTGTAGGGGTTCCTCAAGGGTCAGTACTTGGCCCTCATCTGTTCTCCATCTATACTCACTCCCTTGGTGAACTCATTCGCTCCCACAGCTTCAACTACCATCTGTACGCGGTTGACACCCAAATCTACATCTCCTCCCCTGTTCTCTCCTGCTCCCTCCAGGCTTGTATCTCCTCCTGCCTCCAGGACGTCTCCACCTGGATTTCTGTTTGCCACCTAAAACTCCACATGTCTAAAACTGAGCTCTTTATCTTCCCTCCCAAACCCTATCCTCTCCCTGACTTCTCCATCACTGTGAACGGCGCGACCATCCTTCTGGTCTCACAGGCCCAAAACCTTGGTGTCATCCTCAACTCTGCTCTCTCATTCACCCCACACATCCAATCCATCACCAACGCCTGCTGGTCTCACCTTCACAATATCACCAAAATCTGCTCTTTCCCCTCCAACAAAACTGCTACTGTGCTGGTGCAAGCTCTCATAATATCCTGACTGGATTATTGTGTCAGCCTCCTCTCTGATCTCCTTTCCTCCTGTCTCTCCCCACTCTGGTCTGTTTTTCATTACTCTGCCCAGATCATCTTCCCATAGAAACACTCTGGGCATGTCACTCCCCTCCTCAAAAACCTCCAGTGGTTGCCTATCAACCTTCGCACGAAACAAAAACTCCTCACTGTTGGCTTCAAAGCTCTCCATCACCTTGCCCCCTCCTACCTCACCTCCCTTCTCTCTTTCTACTGCCCACCCCGTACACCCCACTCCTCTCTCGCTCACCTACTCATGGTCCCCCATTTGCTCCTATTCCGCTGTTGACCCCAGGCCCATGTCCTACTGCTGTCCTGGAATGCCTTCATTCCTCACAATTGCCTAACTCTCTTCCTCTCTCCAAAGCCCTACCAAGAGCTCACCTCCTCCAGGAGGCCTTCCTAGACTGAGCCCCCACTTTCCCTCTGCTCCTCCTCTCCTCCCCATTCCCCCTCTCCCGCCCTCTGCTCTTCCCCCTTCCCCTCCCCTCAGCACTGTGCATATTTGTATATATTATTTATTACCCTATTAATTTTGTTAATGATGGGTATGTCTCCATGATTCTGTTTATCTTGATGTTGTTGTTTTGTTCTGTTTTGCTTTGCTGTTTCTCCCTCCCCAGTTTAGACTGTGAGTCCATTATTGGGCAGGGATTGTCTCTATCTCTGGCCGAATTGTACATTCCAAGCGCTTAGTACAGTGCTCTGCACATAGTAAGTGCTCAATAAATGCTATTGAATGAATGAATATAAATGAATGAATTGTAGATATCTACATAAGTGCTGTAGGGCTGTGGGAAGGCTGAATAAAGGGTGCAAATATAAGGTCAAGGGTGATGCAGGAAGGAGCGGGAGAAGTGGAAAAGAGGGCTTAATTGGGAAAGGCCTCCTAAAGGCTTTGAAGGTGGGAAGTGTGATTGTTTGTCAGATATGAAGAGGGAGTTCTAGGGCAGAAGCAGAACATGGGCAAGAGAATGGCATCAAGATAGATGAGATCAAGGTACAGCAAATATGTTGGCATGAGAGGAGTTAATTGTGTGGGCTGGGTTGTAGTAGGAAATCAGGGAGGTAAGATAGGAGGGGGAAAGTTGACCCAGTGCTTTAGAACCTATCATAAGGAGTTTTTATTTGATACAGAGGTGGATGGGCAACCACTGGAGGTCCTTGAGGAGTGGAGAAATATGGAATGGTTTTGTGGAAAAATGATCTGGGCAGCTGAATGAAGTATGAATTGAAGTGGGGAGAGACAGGAGGCAGTGAAGTTATCAAAGATACTGAAGCAGTAATTAAGATGGGATAGGATAAATTTATGGATTAATAATAATGTTGGTATTTGTTAAGCGCTTACTATGTGCAGAGCACTGTTCTAAGCACTGGGGGGGGTAGATACAGGGTAATCAGGTTGTCCCACGTGAGGCTCACAGTTAATCCTCATTTTACAGATGAGGTAACTGAGGCACAGAGTAGTTAAGTGACTTGCCCACAGTCACACAGCTGACAAGTGGCAGAGCCGGGAGTTGAACCCATGACCGCTGACTCCGGAGCCCAGGCTCTTTCCACTGAGCCACACTGCTTCTCATGTAGTAGCAGTTTGGATGGAAAGGAAAGTACAGATTTTAGCAATGTTATAAAGGTTGAACTAACAGGATTGAATATGTGGGTTGAATGAAAGAAATGAGTCAAGGGTAACACCAAATTAATAGGTATGTGGACAAGGACATTGGTAGGGCTGTCTACAGTGATAGGAAAGTCAGGGACAGGGCAAGGTTTAGGTGAGAAAATAAGGAGTTTGCTTTTACATTGTGGTAACCAGGTGATATCCAAATAGAAGTGTCATGAAGGCAGAAGTAATTATAAGACTGCAGAGAAAGAGGGAGTTGATGACTGTAGATATAGATTTGAGAATCATCCACAAATTGATGGTAGTTGAAGTTATGGAAGTGAATGTGCTCTCCAAGGGAGTGGGTGTAAGTGGAAAATCAAGGGGAACCCAGCCCTGAGGGAGTCCCTCAGTTAGGAGGTGGGAAATGTTATATTGTTATATTGTACTCTCCAAGCACTTAGTACAGTGTTCTCTACACAGTAAGTACTTAATAAATATAATTGATTGAATGATTAAGTGAAGGAGAAGAAAGCCAGATTGTAGAAGGTCAAAGAGAGTGTTAGGGGAGAAGTGAATAACAATAATAATAATAATAATGGTATTTGATAAGTGCTATGTGCGAAGCACTGTTCTAAGCACTGGGATAGATACAAGGTAATCAGGTCGCCCCCATGTGGGGCTCACAGACTTAATCCCCATTTTACAGATGAGGCAAATGACGCACAGAGAAGTTAAGTGACTTGCCGAAAGTCACACAGCTGACAGGTGGCAGAGCTGGGATTAGAACCCACGATCTCTGACTCCCAAGCCCATGCTCTTTCCACTAAGCTACGCTGCTTCTCTGAAGGCACTGAAAGCAGTGCATATAAACAACTGGCTCAAAGGTTTGGCTTAGGAAGCTTAATGGCACTGTAGGGTCAAGGGAAGAGTTTTTATAGGATGGAGGGATGTGATCATCTTGACAAGCCTAAGGGAGACAGCCATCAGAACTGATGAGATGACCTTGTGAAACTTGGGAGTTGAAGACAGATGGAGGGGGTAGTTTTTGAAAGCAAGCAGTATATTCCCTTTTGAAAGATATTTAGGAAGGGTTAAAGAGTGGATTTGGTCATAGGAGGGAGCTGGAAAGACAAGGACGATGTTTGGAGGAGTTTACGTTTAGTGATTTTGATGGGGTCAAAACAGTTTTCATGATCATAGAGGGTTAAATATGGGGTAAATGGAGATATCATGGGTTTAAGAGAGGAGTTACAGATCTGGATAAGTTGTTGAGGACAATGGGTTTGGGAGTCAATGAGGGAGGAGAAATAGTTTTCATGTTTTTTGTAATTAAATGCTGGTTTGGTTAAAAATAGGTTCAATTTTATATGGGTTTCATCTTTCCCATTAAATTATGAATTCCTTTAGGCCACAAAACACTTAGTGTTTTTCTTCTCAGAAACTTTTCCTGCCCCTAATATATCATCAGCAGCATCATCATTATCATCAACCACAACTGCATCTGTATTTATGGAATGCCTACTTTGTGCAGTGCCCAATTCTTTTCCCTTATGGAAATTTGCAAAGGAAAAATAAGAACTATGAAAATCAAAGGGAAAATATGATATAATGATTGATTGATCAGTAGAAAAAAATATTGTCAGAGAAAAGGGCTTTTGGAAAGCAAGCATTGACTGACAGATCAGCAAGCATTAAAACAGAAGGCCACTCTATTTTTTATTCTACTTTCAGGCTTGGGTCTCAAATGTGCATCTGTCTTTGTCACTAGCTAATGGATAATTTTCTAGACAGTTGTCTAAATATGTTTCAAAAAAGCCTCATGCCCATGATCCTATTAGATAGTAATTGTTCTCCTTCGATGCTTATCTTGATTTGAAATATTCTTGCTAATAAATTCAGAGGACAGAAAAAAGTTCAAGTGTTGAAAATAGCTTGAAACAACTTTCAATGTTTGAGTTTATGAGTTACAATTCTTGGATATTTTAGCTGTCGATTATTGCCTTTTTTTATTTGGACACTTTTTCATCATCTGTTTTATGCTGCTGTTGTTTTATGACCCATTAATCATGCTAAATGGCATTTAAGAACTTAAATAGAGCTGTTCACACAGTAGCTATGGGGTTGCTTCCAGGATAATATTTTGCAATACCTCTTATTGTGCTGCAGTTAGCCCTTCAGCAGAAATTCAAAATTTGCTTTGACACCAATTGAGAGAGTCGTTGGGGTTAGTTTTCTAAGCGGAAACCGAGGAAGCTCGGCGGCTGATTGCTAATCCATCTTTCTCTCACCCAGCTCCCTATTTAGCCGCAAGTAAGACACAAATTCTTTGCCTCAGTCTCCCAGAGGACATTGCTTACTCATCTGTCTTATGATGCTGGACACCCATTGGGCTGAGTGGGGTGAGGCACTATCAATTCAATCCCGTCACTCCTGTCCTTTTATTCCTAGTAAACTCAGTCCAAAAACTGAAGCCTTCTGCATCTCATCCTGGCTTTGCTTTGTGGCTACAGATGGAGTGGGAGAAAAAAATTTCCTCAATGAATTCACCCCTGGATATTGGCACTTTGCAGCTTTGAATATATATTTATTTTTAAATGGTGTTCATTAAGCTCTTACTATGTTTCAGGCACTAACCTAAGCACTGAAGTTAATACAAGATAATTGAGTTGGACATTGTCCATGACCCACATAGGAATCACAGTCTTGATCCCCATTTCACAAAATGAGGTGCTGAGGCCCAGATAAGTTACATGATTTGCTCAAGGTCACACAGGTGACAAGTTGTCAAAATCACATTCGAACCCAGGACCTCTGACTCCCAGGTCCATGCTCTTTCCACTAGGCTTGCTGCTTGTTATCACTTGTCCATATTCAAAACTGAAGTTTCTGATGGTTGAAATTTACCTGGTTAGAGCAGGGGGAAGATGGGGCAGTGGTTATGGCTAAAAGGATCAGTATAGGATCACTAATCCCTATTACACCTAAAGCAAGTTCTCAATCTCAATCAACTGTTGCTGAATTATACATTCCAAATGCTTAATACAGTGCTCTGCACACAGCAATTGCTCAATATATGTGATATAGATGAATGTTATTTATTGAGCACTTACTGTGTGCAGAGCACTGTATGAAGTGCTTGGAAAAGTACAATTCAATAGTGTTGGTAGCTACAATTCATTCCCACGTGGAGTTTCCAGTATACAGGGTGAGACAAATACTAAAATGAATTACAGATAAAGGAATTAGTAAAGTAGACTATTAGCATATCAACTTAAGTCTTGTGAGGCTGGGGTATGTATTAAGTTGTCTAAGGAATATCAATCCATCAAAGTATTTATTGAGTGCTTACTGTGTGCAGAGCACTGTACTAAGTGCTTAGGAGAGTCCAATAGAGTTGGTAGGAACACTGCCTGCACAAATGAGCTCAGTCTGGGGGGAGGCATTAATATACATAAATGAATTACAGATATGTACATAAATTCTATGGAGCTGAGGGGAGGGTGAATAAAGTATGCAAATTAGAGTGACGCAGAAGGGAATGGGAAAAGAAGAAAGGAAGTCAGGGAAGGCCTCTTGGAGAAGATGTGCCTTCAGTAAGGCTTTAAAGCTGAAAAGTGTCTGCCAAATATGAAAAGGGAGGGCATTCCAGGCCAGAGCTAGGACATGGGGAAGAGGTTGTTGGTGGGATGGATGAGATTGAGGTACAGTGAGTAGGTTGGCAGTAGAGGAGTGAAATGTGTTGGCTGGGTTGTAATAGGAGAGAAGTAAGGTAAGGTAGGAGGGACCAAAGTGATTGAATGCTTTGAAGTCAATGGTAAGGAGTTTCTGTTTGATGCGGAGGTGGATGGGCAACCAGTGGATGTTATTGAGGAGTGGGGAAAAATTGTTTGAATATATATGTAGAAAAACTACCCGGGCAGTAGAGTGAAGTATGGACTTGAGTGGAGACTGAAGGCAGAGAGGTCAGCAAGGAGGTGGATACAGGAATCAAGGAGGAAAAGGATAAATGCTTCTATTAGCATGGTATCAGGAGAGGAAAGGGTGGATTTGAGGAATATTATGACAGTTGAACAGGATTTAGTGACAGATTGAATATGTGGGTTGAAGGAGAAAGGCTTGAGGATAACACCAAGGTTTGGGACTTGAGAGACAGGAAGGATGGTGGTTTGGGACTTGAGAGACAGGAAGGATGGTGGTGCTGTCTACAGTAATGGAAAAAAATCAGAGGGTGGATATGGTTTTGGGGGGGAGATGTTGAGTTCTGCTTTGTACATGTTTGAGGTGTCAGAAGGAAGAAATGTGAGACTGCAGAGAAGGACAGAGACTAACCAGTCAAGTGCATAGACAGTTCAAAGGTAAGCATGGATAGAAAAAATGAGAGCTTAGTCAGGAAAGGCCACTTGAAGGAGATGTGATTTCAGTAAGGCTTTAAAGGTGAAGAGAGTGGTGGGCTGTAGGATATGAAAGAGGAGGCAGCTCTAGCTAGGTCCAAGGGAGGACAAGGGGAAGGGGCCAACAGCAGGGGACGATGCAATCTCCATTAAATGGGAGTTTACAGTTCACTCTGGAGGACCCAAAGACATACCCCAATGAATTGATTTTTTTCCCCCTTTATAGTCAGGCAATGAGATCATTAAATAGCTAAATGAGAAGCAGGGTCACCAAGTGAAAACAGCATAGATGTGGGATTCAGGAGACCTGAGTTCTAATCCTACCACTTGCCTTCTGTGTGACCTTGGGTAAATCTCTTACCTTCCATGTTCCTTAATTACCTCATCTGTAAAATGGCAATTAAATATTTGATCTTCTTCTCCATTAGGTCATGAAACGGGGACTGTTTCTGATCTGAATATATTGTATCTACCAAAATGCTTGCTATTATTAAGCTATGTATTATATATGCTATTAAGACTGTGAGCTCTATGTGGGGCAACCTGAGTCCCTTGTATCTACCTCAGCACTTAGAACAGTGCTTGGCATATAGTAAGTGCTTAACAAATGCTATTATTATGATGATGATATAGGTAAATGCTTAGTAAATAATGATCAAGTAATTCATAAATACTATGGTGTGTGTGTGTGTGTGTGTATGTGTGTGTGTGTGTGTGTACATCCAAAACAAGGAGAGAGGAATGTAGTGGTCAGCTTAGGAGAAAAAAGGACAAATGGCTATCCACCCTAACTCCACCCAATCTATTCCATTTCCCTTATCAATTTCTTTCCCATTGATATTTTTAGTTGGTATAGTACAATAGGATTAATAATGCTACTGAAAAGTAAGCTTATTACTATATACTCATTTTTTTGGATATATCTGAAAAGGATGAGTGGTTCACTGAAGATTCCTAGCTCACCAATAACCTTTTTGAAGAGTCTAGCACATTGGTATTTCTCAACAGCTATTCAGTTATGATGAGGCTAAGTAGAGAGGTGAAAGGTTGAACAGGTTTGAAGGGTGACTCTGGAGAGGAGAAGGTTAAGAGGCAACTTAATAACTGTCTTTAAGAATATTCATCATTCTTATGGTAAGAATGGTGATCAGTAGTTCTCCAAGTTGGACTGAAAAGAGGATATGAGAGATTTCAGTTAGATGGAAGGAAGAACTCGGGAGTCAAAGTGAAAAAAATGTCAAGGTGGGATCCTAAAGGAGGCAGAAGGAAAGAAAACTGTATGGTTTAATCATCCAGCTGACTAAAGGCAGTAAGCTAAATCTGTTAATTTCTTAGGATCATTCTTAGAGCTAGGATTCTATGATTCTTTCTAGATTGTAAGCTTGTTGTGGGAAGGGAACGTATCTACCAATTCCATAGTACTGCAGTCTCCCAAGCACCTGGTATAGTGCTCTGCATGTAGAAAATCCTAAATAAATACCTTTGATTGATAATCAATTCTATACACTATCATTATATAATAATGTATTTGTTAAGCTCTTACTATGGGCCAAGCACTGTGCTAAGTGTTGGGGCAGATAAAATCCAAACAGTTCAAACACAGTCCCTGCCCCATATAGGGCTCACTGTCTAAGGGGGATGGAGTCAGATAATTAATTCCCATTTTAAAATAATAATAGGGGTATTTATTAAACTCTTACTATGTACCAAGCACTGCACTAAGCTCTGGGATAGATACCATGTAATCAGGTCAAACATAGCCTCTGCCCTACATGGGGCTCACTGTTTAAGGGGAGGGAGAACAGATATTGAATTCCTATTTTACAGATGAGGAAAATAACACATGGAAAAGTCAAGTGACTTGGCCAAGTCATAACTGGGAAGTGGCAAAGTTAGGATTAGAACCCAAGTCCTCTGACTTCTAAGCTTGTGCATTTTCCACAATGCCATGCTGTTCCTAAACACACATCCATTCATGTATTACCCAGATTCTGTATTTTGAGAAATCAGTCAATAAATCAATGGTATTTATTAATTCACTCATTCATTCAATCAATCATTTATTGAGCGCTTACAGTGTGCAAAGCACTCTACTAAGTGCTTGGAATGTACAATTCAGCAACAAATGGAGACAATCCCTCCCCAACAACACGTATACAATCTATAAGCGGGGAGACAGACATCAAAACAAGTAAAGAGGCATCAATAACATCAATATAAATAAATAGAATTATATATATATATATATACATCATTAATAAAATGGAATTATAAATATGTACATATATACACATCTGCTATGGGGCAGGGAGGGGAGTAGAGCAGAGGAAGGGAGTTGGAGCAATAGAGAGGGGAGGAGGACACGAATCAAAGGGGGGCTTAGTCTGAGAAAGCCTTCTGGAGGAGGTGAGCTTTCAGTATGGAGCACAATTTATTGAGCACTTACTATGTGCAGAGTTCTACACTAAAAGCTTGGGAGAATGCAATGCAACAATACAATCCAGGAGTACTGTACTTTGAAATCTGAAGTAGCTGTCTTATACTATGAAAAGTATAATACCTTCATAGGAATTTGTAGACTAAGAGGTGAGTCTGCCAACTGGGAATGGGGATGCTAAATGATCAATAGAAGAAGATTAGGATGAGATTGTAAATAAAAAAGATATTTTAATTTATTCATCCCCCTTCACCCATGAGTGTCATTTGCTGGTTTCTTGGTTGAAGAAGATTCTTTCTTAGGTGTTCTACTCTCTCTCCAAGAGTAACAATAAAATATTGGATAACTCTAACCCATTTAGTTCAAAATTGATTTTCTTTGGTCCCCTGAATTTCAAATGAATGAGGTTTTACTGTATTTCAGAAAAGAAATGTTGAAAGGCTGCTACTAACGTCACACTCTTTCATTCCTACATAGGATGAGTGGATGATGCCTTTTATAGGAAACTAACATCCATTTTGGACCCTGGTAGTTCTTCTGACAATGGGCAAAGTTAGGGAATGTGGCATGGAAATGAAAATTAACTGCTGAAAAAGCCAAATGGCCTCCTCATGAGTCTTGTGAACCCAAACACCCAGACACTGAGTGCTGCATTTTTCCATAATACTTTAGAGGGTCTTTTCCCTGGAGAGGCAAAACCACCATCTGGTAAAGGATTGGAATATGAAAGAAAATTGTTAGATTACTCAGATTGAAGTAAGAGCACTCAGAATACTCTCTAAACTTGTTTTTCACTAGATCTTCTTCCACCTATCCTCCTTGAGAAAAGTAGATGCAGGCCACTGTAATGGAAGTCAACCTTTGGTAGCCCACAAATTAGCGGTATTAATAGATTCCCACACAATATCCCCTCTCATAAGCCTTCTTGATTGAAATGAAATATTTAGGAATGGGCTATAATATGCTGATTTTTTGTCCAATGCTGGGTCAATTAAGACTTCAGTGAAAAAATAAGCTAATTCTGATAATTTCTGTGAGATTCCATCTGACCAGTACCTATTGATTATACTTACTCTTTTTTCCCAAGCACTTAGTATAGTGCTCTGCACCTGGTAAGCACTCCATAAATACAAATGTTTGATTGATTGACTGATTGGCCAAACTGTCCATCTTGAGCTGGACTGAAAACAGACATTTCTAACAAAATGACAGCAGGACAATTTGGGGATCTTCAGAACCCAGTCATTCCTATAATTCTAAAAACTACCTTCATTTACATCCCAAACAACACTAGGGAAAAGAGATATCAAAACTATTTATATGCTTCCTTCTTTAGGTTTTTCCTTCTTTTTGACCAGACAGTGGGAAGGAGGAAAGGGAGAAGACAGCAACAAGCCAAGAGACTGCAATAAAATTAACAGATGTAAATACAAGAAATTTCTCACTGATTCAAATTAAGCTCCGGAGACCTGGAAAATAGGAGCTTTTTAAAACCAAACTGGCTTATCAAGCAGTTTTTTTTCTCCTCCACCTTTTTTAGCTCACTCGACTGACTCTTTTTTTTTAAATTCTTTATTTCAGGATCACTGGAGTCTACTGTGTTTGAGAAAAAAAATAGGAACTATAAACCTAAATTATAGCCAATCAGATCGTACTCACAGCTCAACTACTAGACAAATTGCAGCTCATGAAATTTGCTATGGGTCAGGAGACTGAGTAATTTCATTTTAATCAGTCTTATTTGAAGCAGAGATGCCACTGCGGCAAAAGCCTCATAGCAACCGAAACCTGGTTGAGAGAACACATCAAGGGATATAAAGTCGTCTTTTTTCTCTCTCCCTTTCTTTTTTTTTTTCATAGTGAACAGTTTCAGTACCCAGAAAAAGGATCTGAAATATTAGCCAAGTTTGTTGAATTTTCTTCCAGCTCAGAATGAAACATCGTTTGGAGCTTAACATTGGCCATGGCCTTTATTACATGTAGGATTAAACAATCCTAATAGTGGACCAAGGATTCATTTACATGGTGATGCCTCAGTCTGATCCTCTGTCCTTCCCTGGAAGAACAAAGTCCCCTATGATCTACAGGCATTCTCTTCCCTCTGGGACATTATATTGTGTCTACCCAACTGGAATGGATGCCCAGTTCAGATTGTCTTGTCAGGGGATTGACACTTAGCAAGAAGAGAATAATGAAAACCTGTCATTATTTTTTAAATAGTTATTGTAGTCACAAATAGGAATTGCATTTCAGCATCTACCAAATTCCTTGCAATCATCATCGGATCTTTGCATATTGATTAGCCTACAGCTGGAGTCAGGGTTTTCCAATTTAAGAGCAGGCCAGACACCTTCATAAAGCATTATGAAAGCTTCAAGAGCTATTCTCTATAGCTGTGAGAAGAGTCTATAACTTATAGATAAAATATACATCTCTTTTTTAGAAAAAGAGAGTGTTATTAGTATTTATTGGGGGTACAAAGTCTCTACCTTCACCATCCCCTACTTCAACTCCTTCCCTTCACCTCTTTACCAGTTTGGTCCCTTTCCATTTTGGATAACGGGCTTGACCCAACTCAACTCGACATTCCATTTTATAATGACATCCTGTTTGAAGCATGACATGGACTATGTCTGATCTAAATATCTTGTATCTACCAAAGTGCTTAGTACAGTGCTTGGCACATAGTAAGCGCTTAACAAATACCACAGTTATAATTAAGGAAAGTACAATCCTAAACTAGGGAATGTCAAAGTTTTTTATAGGGCTCCCTTGTCCCAGGTCACTAGCCAAATTATGAATTTCACTTCTGCTTTCTGAGGTCACCATTATTATTGACTCCTAGAAACCACACATACTCAAGCACCCATACAATTTCAAAGGTAGATATGAACCCCAAGAGATCAACAATTAATTAGATTTGGGGCTAGGAATAAATCACTGGTCCTAAATTATAGTGTTTAACCATGTAGTTTGTACTTTCATATTTTCATTTTGCTGTCAGATTCTGGTATCCACATTACCATGTTCCGCTTGAGAAAGGAGCTGACCACGGATATGTCATTTCTCTACCGAGATAATCTCCTTCCTCATCCTTGCCCTTTCTTTTTTGCAACAACTCCCTCTACCACTGAGCAGAACAGCAGAGTGAAAGTCACTGTTCTTTCCAGACTTAGAGTTAAGTCCACCCATGCTCTCCTCCAGACTGGATAGATTGGAGCCAAGCCCTGCTCTCTCAAGCTAAAGTTGGGTTTTTATGTATCTCTTGAAGTAATTTACAGAGCTCTGTTCTCACCAGCAGATTCTTTCTGGCCAGTCCACCTTAATAGATTATCCAAGTGGCGGCCCAGTGAGGCAGGGCCATCACTCTGATGATGGATTAACACGAAGAGAGAGCAGAAGCTGCCCGGGAAGTGATGTACTAACACAGTTCTGGCTGGAAAGAGCCCATTCATCTGGCCCTTGCTAAGTTATAGTTTTGATTTTTTTAATTACTTAGAAGGAAGTGAAGCAAAGTTATACTATTATGCAAGGTCATTCCAAATATACAATTCTGATTTGATGGAGTGCTGGGCCATTAGAGCGGGTCTTGATGAGGAACAGCCTGCCCTGTTAAGTGTGACTCAGGAGTTGCATTCACAAAGAAAATTAAGGTGTTCCCTCCCATCGCAGTTCATAGAACATTAAGGAGTAAACTGAGTACTTTCAGGATACTGGATTACATTGAGCAGCTCTGCAAACAGTACAAATTTCAAAAATCAAAAGTCTGCAAATATTCAAAATGGCACACAATTTATGTGCTGGTCTCTCCCATCATTAAGAATTCCATTCTTTCACCTCATATTCGCATGCCTTAAGAAAGTCAAAACAGGAGAAGAGCCATTCCTGGAGCCAATTAGTATTTAGAAATAGTGGTAGTAGTAGTAGTAATAATTTTATTAAAATGTTAATCAATCATATTTATTGAGCACTTACTTTGTGCAGAGCACTGTACTAAGCACTTGGGACAGTACAGTATAACAGAGTTGGTAGACAAGTTCCCTGTCCACAATGAGCTTGCTGTCCTGACGGGGAGACAGACATTAATATAAACAAATAAATGATGGATATGTACATAAGTGCTGAGGTGCTGAGGGAGGAATGAATAAAGGAAGCAGTGAGTGAATAGTCAGGCAGGAGATACTTTTAACCCCATCTTCCTCCTACCATTCCTTTCCAGATTTCTCAAATGAGGTGTTTACACCTGTTACCTACACTTCCTCTCCTCCAACTCTCCCTCTGTCCCACTGCAGTTTGGCTTGTGCTTCCTTCACTCCACTCCCCTGTTATCTCCAAGACCACCATCAACCACTCCTTGTCATATCCAACACACTCTAGTCCATCCTAATTCTCTCAAACCTCTCAAGCTCTTTGACACTGTGACACCAAACCCTTCTTCTGGAAACACTATCTAGCTTTGATTCCGTTGACATTGTCCTCTCTCAGTTGTCCTCCAACTTTCTGGCTTCTCCTTTTAGATCACTTTCATCAGTTCCTTTTCTGCCATAAATTTAGGGGTCCGTCAAGGCTTAGTTTGGGGTCCCCTTCTGGTCTAAATTTACAGCCACTGATTGTCTTGGAGAACTTGCTCTCTCCAAAAGCTTCAACTGCCATCTCTAGGGTGTTGTAAATCTACCCAAATATTCCCCTCCAGCTCTGACCACTCCCCTTTTCTGCAACCTCACATTTCCTCCTACCTTCAGGACGTTTCTACTTTTTGGTCCCAGTGACATCTTAAATTAATAGGTTAGAAACTGAACTCCTTAACTTCTCACCTAAACCCTTCTTGCCCCTTAACTTTCCCTGACTAACAGCTCATTGTCTCACACTATTCTCCCTCCTTTCTGTGTTGAGCCTATACCCCTTAAGCATTTTGAAACTCACCGGACCACTACAGCATTTATGTGCAGGGCTCGTGTCTACCAACTTTAAACTCTCTCAAGGACTTAGTATGCTTCTCTGAACACAGTAAACACTCTATAAATACCATTGATTGATTGATTAATTGATCAGTTTTTAGGGGCTAATCCAACTAACATTTTTCCTCTTTATTCTGTATGATTTGGGGGAAAGTGATCATTCTCAATCAGTTAAATTATCATTCATATTTACTGAGCACCTACTGGGTGGATTTAGAACAGTGCTTGGCGCATAGCTAGCACTTAACAAATACCATAATTATTATAATGATTATTTAGTGGAAAATAGATACAAAATAAAGAGAGATAGGAAGAAAAGGAGACTAGAAAGATGGATATTTGGATGTGTAAATGTTTAAATAATTGAGTATTCAAGTCTACATGTACAGAAGTGCTTTGGTTTATTATGTTTGCATAAGTAAGGAGGATACACAAAAGTGCTGAGGTGACAATAGGTAGATAAGACCTGGAGGGAAGAAAAGGTTATTAGGGAGAGGTTCCTAGGGGAGGTAGAATTTCAGAAGAGCTTTGAAGATAGGAAGAGCTCTTGTGTGGTGGAATGGAAGTGGGAGGAGTTTCAGTTGGGAGTAGTAAGTAAAACTAAGTAATTTTAGGAGGGGAGACTTCAGGCCCATGTAGGTCAGGGATAGGTTATCTTAATCACCTCACTGTTTAGTACAATGCTTGTTAAATAGTAAGCACTAAACGAATACTATTAAAATATATATATTAGTATCATTATTATTATTGATCTGGAGGCCCAGGGAGTGGGTTTAGATTTAGAGAAAAGAGGGAAGACCTCCTTTTTGCAAAACAGGAAGGTAGAAGGAAAAAGTTGAGGTTATAGCAGTAAATTGGTGAGGGATAATGGAGACTTCATGCCTGAATATTTTCTTTTTAAATAATAGAGACACTGGGTTAGAGAGGAAGGCAGTGGAAAGTGATTGGGGGTTTAGAGAAGCATCATGGCTTAGTGAATAAAGTACAGGTCTGGGAGTTAGAAGGACCTGGGTTTTAATCCTGGCTCCTCCACTTGTCTGCTGTGTGACTTTGGGCAAGTCATTTAACTTTTATGTGCCGCACTTAGCTTATCTGTAAAATGGGGAGCCCTGTTTTGGGCAGGGACTGTGTTCAACTTGATTATCTTGAATCTACCCAAGCACTTATTACAGTGCCTAGCACATAGTGAGCACTTAGCAAATATGCTATTCTATATATATACACACACACACACTATAAGCGCTCAAATAAATACAATTGAATGAACGAATGATTATTATTCAGATGGATGTCTTGATATTTACTTAGTGCTTACTGGGTGCAGAGCACTGTACTAAGCTCTTGGGTGAATACAATAGAGTTTGTAGACACAATCCCTGCCCTCTAATACATACAGTCTGGTGGGGAAGATGTAAATTACAGACAGAGGAAGCACCAAGGTAGAAGGCTGGGGATTTGGGCATGGTAACTAATGAGGGAGGAATAGTAGGATCTTTTCTATTCTCTACTCCTTTGGAGAACTCATTCGCTGTCATGACTACCATCTACCATCTCTACTTGGATGATTCTCAAAACTACCTCTCCAGCCCAAATCTCCTTCTCTGCAGTCTCTCATTTCCTCCTGAATTAAGGATATGTCTACTTGAATCTTCCATTGACCCATCAAACTTAACATGTCAAAAAAGACAACACCTCATTTCTTGCCCAAACCCTGTCCTCCCACACATTCCTATCACTGTAGACAACACTACCATTCTATCTCAAGATCCCGACTCATCTCTCTCATTCAACCCACACAGTCAGACTGTCATCAAATCCTGTTAATATTATCCTCACAACATCTCTAGACTATACTACTTCCTCTCTATCCAAACTGCTACCATGCTGATCCAATCACCATGTGCTGCCTTAACTATTGCACCAGCCTCTCCTTAGTACAGTGCTCTGCACACAGTAAATTCTCACTAAATACCTTTGAGTGATTGCCTGCTGACCTTCTTGCATCTTGTGTCTCCCCTTTCCAGTCTCTGGCCGGTCATTCTCGGTCTTCTTCGCAGGCTCCTCCTCCCCCTCCCATCCTCTAACTGTTGGGGTTCCTCAAGGGTCAGTTCTTGGCCCTCTTCTGTTCTCCATATACACTCACTCCCTCGGTGAACTCATCTGCTCTCACCGCTTCAACTATCATCTCTATGCAGATGACACACAGATCTACATCTCTGCCCCGTCCTCTCCCCCTCCCTTCAGGCTCATATCTCCTCCTGCCTCCAAGATGTCTCTACCTGGATATCTGCCCGCCACCTAAAATTCAACATGACCAAAACTTAGCTCCTCATCTTCCCTCCCAAGCCCTGTGCTCTTTCTGACTTCCCTATCATTGTGGGTGGTACGACCATCCTTCCCGTCTCTCAGGCCGGCAACCTCGGTGTCATCTTTGACTCGGCTCTCTCGTTCACCCCACACATCCAATCCGTCACCAAAACCTGCCGGATAATATCGCCAAAATCGGCCCTTTCCTCTCCACCCAAACGATTATCTTACTTTTACAGGCTCTCGTAATATCCCGGCTAGATTACTGTGTCAGCCTTCTCTCTGATCTCCCTTCCTCCTGTCTCTCCCCAATCCAGTCTATTCTTCACTCTGTTGCCCGGCTCATCTTCCTGCAGAATCACTCTGGGCCTGTCACTCCCCTTTTTAAAAACCTCCAGTGGTTGCCTATCAACCTCTGCACAAAACAAAAACTTCTCACTCTAGGCTTCAAGGCTCTCCATCAACTTGCCCCCTCCTACCACTCCTCCCTTATCTCTTTCCACTGCCCACCCCACACTCTCCACTCCTCTGCCTCCCACCTCCTCTCTGTCCCCCATTCTCGCCTATCCCGCCGTTGAGCCCTGGGCCACGTCCTCCCGTGGTCCTGGAATGCCCTCCCTCCTCACCTCCGCCAAACTAATTCTCTTCCCCTCTTCAAAATCCTACTTAAAGCTCACCTCCGAGAGGCCTTCCCAGACTGAGCTCCCCTTTTCCCTCTGATTCCTCTACCCCCCCCCTCTCCTCAGCTAAGCCCTCTTTTCCCCCCTTTCCCTCTGCTGCTCCCCCTCTCCTTTCCCATCCCCTCAGCACTGTACTCATCTGCTCAACTGTATATATTTTCATTACCCTATTTATTTTGTTAATGAGATGTACATCACCTTGATTCTATTTATTTGCTATTGTTTTATGAGATGTTCATCCCCTTGATCCTATTTATTGCTATTGTTCTTCTCTGCCTGTCTCCCCCAATTAGACTGTAAGCCCGTCAAAGGGTGGGGACTGTCTCTTATCTGTTACCGATTTGTACTTTCCAAGCACTTAGTACAGTGCTCTGCACATAGTAAGCACTCAATTAATACTAATGAATGAATGAATGAATGTTCCATTCTACTGCCCAAATCTTTGTTCTTTGAAAATACTCAGTCCACATCTTTCCTCCTCAAAAACCTCCAGTGTTGCCCAAACATCTCTCCAGGAAGAAGAAACTCCTTATCACTGTCTTTAAGGCAGTCCATCAGCTCACCCTCTTCTATCTTATCTCACTGCTCTCCTACTACAGCCTGACTTGTACACTTCACTCCCCTAACACTGATTTATTCACTCTACCCCAATCTCATATTTCTTGTTGCTGTCCACATCCTGACTCTGGCCTAGAATCCCCTCCCTCCACATTTCCAACAGACCACCCCTCTCTCCACCTTTAAAGAACTACTAAAATCATATCTCCTCCAAGAGGTCTTCCCTTCGCAAGCCCTCACTTCCTTGTCTAACCCTCCCTTCTGTGTCATCCACACACTTAGTTCTGAATCCCATAAACACTTTAATATTCGCCCCTTCCCCAGCCCCACAGCACTCATCTAGATATCCATCTGAAATGTATTTTAGTATCTAATTCCCCTTCATAATAATAATAATTAATGGGATTTATTAAGCACTTAACTATGTGCAAAGCACTGTTCTAAGCACTAGGGTAGATACAAGGTAATCAGGGTGTCCCATGAAGTGCTCACAGGCTTCATCCCCATTTTACAGATGAGGAAACTGAGGTGTGGAGAAGTTAAGTTACCCAAAGTAACACAGCTCACAAGTGGCAGAAGCAGGATTAGAACCCACAACCTCTGACCCCAAGCCCATGCTCTTTCCACTAAGCCACTCTTCTTCTTTATAATCCATAATCTCCTTGTGGGCAGAGATCATGTTCATCTACTTTATTGTGTTATACTCTCCAAAGTGCTTAGTAAAGTGCTCAGCGCACAGTAAACACTCAAATGCATTGATTTAAAAAGAGATGAATTAGAGCAAGATAGAATGTATTTGCAATAACTGACATAACCCAGAGACTGAATTTCCACCATCTCCATCCAGCTGAATGTGTGAAGGAGGAGGAAAGGAAGTAGAATGAGGCAGTGATTATGAGCTAGGGGCTGGTGTTGCCAGAGTAATGAAAGGGTAGGGAGACAAGGGAGTTGAAATGGGTGGAAAGGGTGGTGTTGATGAACATATTTTAACATCTAGTGGTGAGGGGGAAATGTTAGAAAATTATGAAGGGTGAGATACCCTGGGAGAGGTTGAGAAGAGAGATTAAAGTAAGTGGTTAGGGCTGAAATTAATAATAATAATAATAATAATAATGTTGGTATTTGTTAAGCACTTACTATGTGCAGAGCACTGTTCTAAGCGCTGGGGTAGACACAGGGGTATCAGGTTGTCCCATGTGGGGCTCACAGTCTTAATCCCCATTTTACAGATGAGGGAACTGAGGCAAAGAAAAGTCCAGTGACTTGCCCACAGTCACACAGCTGACAAGTGGCAGAGCCGGAATTCGAACCCATAACCTCTGACTCCAAAGCCCAGGGTCTTTCCAATGTGCCATGCCGCTTCTCATAGGCATGAGGTGTGGGTGAAGCAGAAGGGTAGAAGCCAGTAGTCAGAAAATGATAATTTAGGGTTTGTGAAGTTAGAGAGGAGGTATTTGCTCCAAGATGACTATTCAGTGCATGTCCAAGCTGAAGTGTGACTGAGGTCAGTTGGGTTGAGGATGAAAATAAGTTAGAGGGACCTGAGTAGGAGAAGGGAGTGAGAATAGGGAAGTGAGAATCCATCACAGGCAGTGAGATATGTGAAGGCCTAAAAACCATAGTCGTTAACAGTAACAAGTAGCTGTAAAGAGTGAGAGATGCAACATTGTGAGTTCAAGGGAGAGAAGGCAGGGGCAAAAGTGAGAAAGCATAATAAGCCAAAACTGATTAAATTAAGTTCTTATTGCAGTGCTCTGCACACAGTAAGATCTCAGTAAATCGCACTGTTTGATTGTTTGATTGGGAGATGAGAGACTGGCCAATAAACTGAATCCATGAGTTGCAGGGAGTGCAAGAAGATGAAATCCCTCTGGAGACAGCTGAGGAGGAGTCAGGATCATCAAGCAAGAGTTAGGCTTTGGTGACTGCAGGGAGAGGGAAGGCATGGGATAAGAATAGGTCAAGGAGGAATCCTAGAAAAAAAATAAAACCAGTTTTTTGCTGTCTATATAGTGCAGTGACTATGTTCAGTGTTCAATGAAGGTATGCTGCATCTTCAACTGTAGTGTGTTCCTGTACTGCTGAATCTTAGTATCCAGCCCTAGCTCCCGGTGTCATTGAATTGTGTACTGTCAAAATCCAGAATCTAGATTTGATTTACATTTTGTTTTCAATTTAAGCATCTGGCAGCTTGATAATTTTGATTAATTCATTTCTTATGATTCCATCAAATGTGCCGCATAATAGAAAATAACTTTTTCAGAAAATGAAGGATTGCCAATTGTTCATTGTTTTATCTTATTTAGTTCTCATTTGAAAACAAACCATAAAGGGAACATGCAGAATTATGATAATAAGAGGAATTAAATTTAAAAAATGAAAAAGAGAAATAGAGATGTGTTGTGCTGGTATTCAATGTGCATTTTTTTGGCCCTACAGTTCTCCTAGGGGAGGGGAAGGAGGAGGAAAGCAGGTCATACTAAAAAAAAAAGTTACCCACTTGTTGATGGTGGGATAGGGAGGGTTCTGGCCTTATTCTTAGATCTGTACCCTTTAAGCACTTCATATTCCCCCATCCTCAACCCCATGGCACTTATGTAGATATTTACAATTTAGTAATATCAATATCTGTCTCCCTCTAGACTGTCAGTTCCTTGTGGGCAGGGCATGTATCTACTGACTGCTATATTGTACTCTCCCAAGTGTTTAGTACACACTAAGCACTTGATAAATACCACTGAGTAACTGATTCTTGAGCCATCGTTGTATTTGAAATATTGGTGGGAAGCATGTGAGGGTGAGGTAGGTTGCATACATGATTAAATATATCTCTTGATGGTTCAGTTGTCCCACTGCACCTCTCTCCAGGCTGGTCTCCTGACTAGATGCTGAGTCCACATTAGAAAGCTGTATTGCTGGCAGCACCGGATGCAACAAGCATAAGGTGAATAATAATGGGGATACCATTAATGATATTACTACTATCAATAATAATCTCTTCTAGACTGTAAACTCATTTGGGCAAGGATCACGTCTATCAACTCTTTTGTATTATATTCACCCAAGCACTTAGTACAGTGCTTGGCACACATTCAGCCCTCAATAAACACAATTTCTTGAATGATCGGCATTTGGTAAACACTCACTATGTGTCAGTCACCAAATTAAGTGCTAGGATAATACAATATAATAAGGTCATTCTAAGTCCCTGTTCCACATAAGCCTCACAGTCTCAATAAGAGGTAGAAGAAGTATTGAATCCTGATTTTACAGATAAGGAAAGTGAAGCACAGAAAAGTTAAGTGACTTGCCCAAGGTCACACAGAAATCAAGTGGTTGAACCGATTCTGTGTATGAACAAGGCAGAAAATCAGTTTAGGGAAAAAAACATTAATATAGTAATTGTGGTATTCAGGTTCTCACCAAGAGCCAAGCACTGTTCTAAGTGCTGGGGTAGAGTCCAGATATAAGATGCAGTCCCCGTCCCTGGATCACTAGAGGATGAATAACAAGCATTTAGTCTCCCTTTTGCAGATGAGATAACTGAGACTAAAAGCAGTGGTGACTTGCATAAGGACTCACAGGAGACAAGCGGCAGAGATGAGTGTAAAATCCAGGTCTCCTGACTCTCAATCCTGGGATGTTTCTATTAGGCATGCTGCTTCTCCTCAAGTTTGGAAAATTTTCTTCCCTCTCTTCAGTTATGGGGCATTGAGGGCCTTTTCCAAAGTGATAGAAGAGAATCGAGGTCAATTCAGTGAAAACTCAACTCCAGGAATCTCATAAAAACAGCAGGCCAAGAGGAAGAGCCACCAATTTTGATTTGGTTTTGTTTTCAGAAATGCAGTTCAAAACCTCACCAAAGTAAATATATTATTGGTGAGCAATCCGAACAAAGTTAGAAAGTTTAATGATCTTATGCCTGGCATGATTTGAGTTGTGATATTCAATGATAGTTATTGTATTACTACCCCGTTAAAAACTGATACATGAACAACAAAATGGGGGCTTTTTATCTTCAATGACTCACTCAGATCAGAAGCCAGTCTTCTTTCACCTGGTCTTTGATTCCCATTCCAAATGAATTTGCCTGACATTCTGGGATGCTGTCTTTACTTCTGCGAAAGACAGGATTATCAGCATAACACCCACTAAACCAGTCCCCTCTTACCAACTCGGAGCCACCTGTGTCTAAAAATCCTTTCCAAGAAAAGGAAAAAAGGAAAAAAAAAGCAGTTGCTGCACTAGTTGTTATGCAATCTGGTAGCTGGACATTATCCCGCTGATAAGTTGAAAACTCATCTCTCCACTGACAGCTCTCTACACTGGCTTTCCATCTATCCAGCTGATGAGTTTATATCAACCACAGATTTTCCTGACTCCGGCAATTTAACAGCAAGGCCTAGTGAGGTAATCACAGACCTCAGCAAAATGGTTGTATAAAGGGAATAGCTCTACCATTGGTGTCAGCACAGCTGGATAGAATAACATTGCTTCCCTTGCATATTCTGAGCCTGAGAATACCAAGTGCAATGATGTTCTTAGGTTCTTGCTGTTATTGTGGCACATCTGGCTCAAGCTTGTTTTTCAGGTGGAGGAAGCACACTGAGAAATTTTCTGAGAACACTACCTATGTAAAACACAGAAGGAAAAGAAGTCTTTTGATCAGTCATTCAATAGTACTTATAGAGTGCTCACTCTGTGAAGAGCGCTGTAGTAAGCACTTGGGAAAATACAATATATGCTGCAGCTGTTTTTCAGTGACACTATACTATTGCCATTGCCATGGAGAAATCAAGATCGCCTTTTCCCGACTTACATTTTTGATTAAAGGGGTTTTAGGCTCTAAAGCTGGGATCTCCAGTAATATTTTCCTAGTGGTATGGAATTGTTAGGAGACCACACTCAAATCTGCATATGATTTGCATATGAGTTACATATTCTGGAAATATGCTTGCCTAGAGCATGCAGTCTATTCTCCAGCAGATTTTGATTTAAAAATTTTATTAGAGTCTTAGGACCTGCCCTTTTTTTTCCATCTTCTGTGATCCTCTTACTGACCTATTATCACAAAAACAGACCTTCCTCAAAATGGCCTCATAAAGGAAGTTAGGGATACAGGTGAAAAAATAATGTTTCAAGATTTGAGAAGAGTGTGCATGAAGTCAGGGAAGATAGGCCAAGAGGGAATAGAGTAAGTTTGATTATTAATGAGTATGTTCCTCTCTATGTGGTTGCATTATAAGGAGGGCAATTGTTACATCATTTAGTCAATCATCAGTGGGATATATTGAGCACTTACTGTGCTCTGCATGCAGTAAGCACTTTAATAAATACAATAAATGATGATTTGACAAGAGCTTACATGAATTCTTAGACGACAGGTTATGAGGGACTAAGGAAAGTTGGGATGCTAAAAAGTATATTTCTATCCATGTGGTTGGATTATAAACAGGACAACTGCTGCATCATCTAGTAAGTCATCAGTGGTTTTTATTGAGGGCTTTATTGAGAACTGGTAAACATGATTCCAGTCTTCAAGAAATTTGCCTCTATATATCTTTTAATGTCAGTGATGGACTCAGCATAGCTCCCTGCATGGATCAGTAATCTGAATTCAGTAGGTCATTGCAAATTACATGAAATTCTATACTAATGTTCTAATAGTTATCTAATGGCCCATTTTAAGTACTTTGGTGGATGGCATACCTTGAATTCATAATTCTTTAAGAAAAATCCTCTCAGTTGCTTCAAAATACTATATTCTAAAGCCATACAAAGAAAAACCATATGGTCTTTCAAGAAGATGAAGGTAGAAAGTATTTAGCTGCTGAGACTCTATGGGATCCCAAAATGTCCAGAAGCCAGGTCTACAACCCAAAGGAAAGCCCAAAGTTAGGCAATTATACTATTCATATGAGGTAGTCTGGATAATCACCTGGATACACAGGAGAACTTTTACTCTGAATGATCTAGGTGGACATGGATCTTTCCCTAATTGGTGTAGACCAGCCCTTCAATGTGGGACATATACGACCTTGAACAGAATACTTTATCCTTTGATACAATCTAGACTCCTGAATGCTTTAATGTCTTGCTAAGCTCATTTTTCTGCCAATTGCTGAAAAAGCTGCCTATGCTCACTTCTTGCCAAAATGGTCAAATGATTAGGTCTCAACTGTGGAAGCAATTGCTTCAACCTACACATGAACCAGTATTTGGCTCTTTTCCATCATTTCTTTCATATCAAATGGAGGTCAAGAGGAAAGAACCTTGAACAGTAATAAGAAAAATATAAATACCTCATCCCTTTCTTTTCCTTGATAGTCTCTATTTCAATAGAAGTAGAAACACTGTGCCCTTATTATGTATGGTACAGTGTTCTGTTCAGAATGCCATAATTTATAAGACAAGCTGAGAACTTGGAGGAGGTCCCGGAAAAATAAACCTCTTGGTCATTTAGGTTGTTAAACAAGGGAATGGCTTATGGTCAAGGAGATTATATCTTTTTTTTTCCTCTGGGGACTATTAAGAAAAGAGCAGCATGGCCTAGTAGAAAGAGCATGGGCCTGGGAATCTACACCCAAATCCTCCATCTGCCTGCTGTGTCACTTTGGACAAGTCACTTCTCTGGGATTCAGCTGCCTCATCTGCAGAATGGAAATTAGATACTTGCTCTCCCTCCTGCTTGGACCATGAGTCCCATGTGAGACCTGATTATCTCATATCTATTCCAACATTTAGTACAGTGCTTAACAAGTATCATAATTATTATTATCATTCCTATTTTTATTGGAGTAAGGAAAGAGAGCAGTTAATTTGTTATAGTTCATTTCCAGGCCTATGATTCTTATATACATGAATCTTTTCATATCAGCCATGGTAGATCTTGGTCTTATAACAAAAGTCAAGGCAGGGGGCTGATCAAAATGAATACAGGATAAACAAAATGCATTTTGCCCCTCCTTCCTAGTGTCCCCAGGAAGCCTTCCAAGGAAATATGTGACTGTGAAGGCAGGGGGCTGATCAAAATGAATACAGGATAAACAAAATGCATTTTGCCCCTCCTTCCTAGTGTCCCCAGGAAGCCTTCCAAGGAAATATGTGACTGTGGAGGATTACTGATAGGTGGGCTACAAGCAGATAGGTTTGTTAACATTTTGGAATGTAACTGGAAGAAGTTAGGAATAGTTGATAACTCAATTTTAGCTATGATAATGGATGTCAAGAAAGTCAAAAATTACATGGCTTCTCCAAGCCCGCTTTGATCTTATCAGAGGCAGAATTTCAAGTTGGTTAGGCTATTAGTTTGTGAGCTGCCTGAGGGAAAGGGACCATGACTAATTCCTACCTGTGTATTTTCTCCCAGAGCTTAGAACAGTGCTCCACATTAAGGCACATCTCTTCCAAGAGGCCTTCCCCAACTAAGCCTTCATTTCCTCCTTTCCCACTCCCTTCTGCATTCATTGTCCTTGCATTAGGATTTGCACTCTTTATTCACACCTTACTCAGCCCCCTAGCATTTATTTATGTATCTGTCATTTACTTACTTATATTAATTCCTGTCTCTCCCTCTAGACTGTAAACTCAATGTGGGCACGGAGCGTGTCTACCAACTCTGTTATATTGTACCCTCCCAAGCAGTTAATATAGTGCTCTGCACACAGTAACTGCTCAATAAATACTTGATTGTTTACAATGCATTTATTTATATTAATTTGGGTCCACCCCTCTGGACTGTAAGCTTGTATTGGGAAGGGAATGTGCCTGTGGATTGTTATATTGTACTCTCCAAAGGGCTTAGTACAGTGCTCTGCACACAGTAAGTGCTCAGTAAATATGATTGACTGAATGAGCGTGATCCACAGGGGCAGGAGAGTGTGAATGATCCAGCACAATTCATTAGCACTAAAATTAATTTCTTCACAGAGCTTCACATATCTGATGGGAGATTCCATCAGAAGAAGACCCAGGGGGCATTTCTTGATGTTCATAGGTTCCTTCTAAAACTACTGTTTTCTAATATAATTTACACACTTGATTCATTCCTAGGAATAAGCCTTAAACTCACATAACCAGGTAAGAAGGAATATTCCATGCTGAAGACATATGAGCCAAGGAATGTCTCTTGTGAGTTCACGTCACTCAGGCATAGATTTGCAAATTCTCGTTAATTCAAGTTGCTTTGATGCAATACATCCAGATAGACTCGTCATCAAGTATTCAATAAGACCCAGTGACAGATGCTGTCAAGATATTATAATCATTTTAAAGATCTTTTATACATCCTCCATCTTATTAGCACTCTAATATAATTCACAATGATGTGAACTCTTCACTCCTTTTTCTTTTCCTCAATCAAATTGATGTTATTGGAAGAATGTTCATGGCTGCCTGATTTCTATCGACACTCCTAGAACAGTTTTTTAACATTAATATGATTGGAGTTTTTTTTCTGAATATTTAGATGCCCAAATATGCATTTCTTCATAGACCCTGCAAATAGTTTTTTTTTTTAAAAGAAGCTCCAACCCAAATGACTATAGCACCTTCTAAACTTCAGGGAGGAGTTTTAAGAATCACAGTGAATTATTGCTTCTTATCCTGTCAGAGGAATCCTGTGCCTCCTGTCTAGTGTCCACCAAGTACACTGGAGGATAAATATTCTGCACTGGATTCCTCAATACCCCTGATATGCCGGCTGTGCTTTAATAGTCCAGAGGGTCCTCTCTGTTACAGATACAAACTGCACAGAACTGCTTAGAAGACAGCTACAGCAGTTACCAAAAATATCACAAATGAGGGAGCCCTTAGTGTGAGGAAGTAATGACAGCTTTTGCTATTAACCATTCAATACTAGCTGTTTCGTTAAGCAGTGTGGAACTGCTGATAGTTTCCTCAGGGGCATATTGTGCTAAAAGCAGGTCCAAATATATGAAAAAAATCACCATGATCCTTATAGGCTCTTCTATATGTCCAAAGTAATGCGTAATTAATGTTATTTATTCAGCAACTATTTTGTGCAGGTCATTGCATTAAGCACTCAGGAGAGAACACCAGAAGCAGTGTGGCCTATTGGATAGAGCATGGGCCTGGGAGTCAGAAAAACTTGGATTTTAATCCCGGCTCTGCCACTTGTCTACAAGTCACTGAACTTCTCTGTGCCTCAATTACTTCATTTCTAAAATGACAACTGAGCCCCATGTGGGACACAGACTATGTCTAACCTGATTACCCTTTAACCCAGTGCTTAGAACACTGCTTGGCATATAGTAAGCATTTAACACAGACCATAAAAAAGTGGTACATTGCTGTGTTCGGGGAGTTTATAATCTGATGACATGAATTATTGTACCAAATTATTGTTGGCATCAACAGTATTGATGATGTGAATTTTTGTAGCAAATTAATTGGCTAAATTAGGATGGAATAACATCTTCCCATGAAATACCAACATATATGAGGCCAAAACAATTTTGCTCCTGATTATCTGAATGGTTTGCTATGTAGAAATGTACTAAAGAGCTTCTTTGCACTTCACTCGCGTGATCAACTGGTCAGTCATACTTACTGAGGGACTACTATATGCAGAATACTGCCATAAATGCTTGGGTTAGTACATTAGATAGAAGTCACAATTCCTACCCTCAAGAGATACTTAACAGGCTTTTGCTTAAAGTCTCTTCTTTTCTCCCTTCTGCCATAATTCTGCCCTCTCCCCTGCTCAGCAACACCACTTTTCTTCCATTACTGACTCCCACAACCATTGTCCTCTCAATCACTTCAAGACCTGTAACTCACAACTGAAAACCCCAGTATGCTTATTTCCCAGTTCTCTTGCCCCTGATAACCCTGCCAATTACTTTGTTGACAAAATCAAATCCATCAGATGTGTTGTCCCCAGAATTTCCCCTTTACCTTCCAAGCTCTCTCCTAAACCAATCTGCTTTTTCATTCTTTTTCCAACACTGTCTTCTGGTTCTCGTTGTACTTCTAAGGCTGGTCCTTCTCAGTTTCTTTCACTGGCTCTTCTTCTACCTCCCAGGACCTATCTGCAGGTACTCCTCAAGACTAAGTTCTGAGTCCCTTTTCCTTCTCATCCACTTCCACAGCTTTCACCACCACCTCCAAAGAGGACGACTCCAAAATTTACCTCTCTAATAAAGACTCCTCTAGATCTGTGAAGTGTATCTTCTCCTGCCTCCTGGATATTTCTATTGGAATATTTTGCCATCATCTCAAACTCAACATGTACACAACTGAACTCCTCATCTTTCCTCCTAAGGTCTCTCTCCACTTGTTTCCCATTACAGTAATAATAATAATAATAATAATGATGATGATGGTATTTGTTAAGTGCTTACTATGTGCCAAGCACTGTTCTAAATGCTGGGGTAGGTACAATGTAATCAGGTTGTCCCAGGCGGGGCTCATAGTCTTAATGCCCATTCTACAGATGAGGGAACTTAGGCACAGAGAAGTTACATGACTTTCCCAGAGTCACACAGCTAAGTGGCAGAACTGGGATTAGAACCCACGAACTCTGACTCCCAAGCCCATTCTCTTTCCACTAAGCCATGCTGCATGTAGACAGAACCACTATCAACACTGCCTCTCTCAAGCCCATATTAGCATTAACCCTGACTCCTCCTTTTCCTTCAGAACCTATATTCAGCCTGTCAGCAAGTTCTATTGGTTCCTTCTCCACCACACTTCCGGAATCCGCCCCATCTTCTCCTTTTAAATTGCCACCCTGCTGGCCTGGGCACTTGTCTTATCCCAGTTTAATTATTGCATCAGTGTCCTCAATGTTCTCATCTCTCTTATCTTTGACTCCTTGTTAATATTCTTTCTCCTTCCTGGAAATGCCTTCCTACTTCACATCTGGCAGATTATTGCTTTACCCATCCACAGATGTTATTAGTTCCATAATCAATCAGTGAATTACATTTACTGAGGGCTTATTGTGTGCAGAGAGTACAGTACTAGGTACAGAGGGTTAGTACAATAGAATAAGAAGACATGATCCCTCCCCTAGTTGAGCTTACAAACTAGTGGGCCAGGCAGACATTAACAAAATTTACAAGTAAGAAAAGTAACAGAGTGTGGATAGGTTGAATACCTAAGCCTTTCCATGCAGTAAGTGCTCAATAAATACTATTGATCAATTGAATTCCCAATTCAAATTTACATTTCAAGTTACTTTAACCATTTTCCCCAGGGAAGGTCCTCTAAAAATTTAGACTTCCAGTGAATTTATTCCCTCCTGGGAAGCTGTAATGGTTTATAAACAAGCCAAATTGTTGGGTAATGCACACAGAACCCTGGGGTTTGGTTTGAAATTGAAGTTTCTAGGAGACATATTTGTGAAACCAAGAACTCATCAGTATCCCTGAGGCTTAGAACATTCTGGAAATGATGCCGGGTCACTCCACAGAGATTTCTGAATCAGATTTGCAGGAGAGTGTTGGGAAAGTAAGTCTTGAAAGCAGGTTTTATAAAGGGGATATTAAGACTGCAGGAATGTCAGGTGAAATGGGTCTTCTCAAATTGAAATGGACCTCAGAAAGACTCTAATTTCTAATGGTTTTTTTTCTGAAAGATAAGAAACCGATTACTAAAATTAATTATTTAATTAGCTCTGCCACTTTAACTATGAGGGATGGAGTAATTTTTTATTTTCCAACTATGTGCTTTTCTCAGGAAAGGGAGTGCATTATTATTCTTGAAATACTTATTGTGTGCATAAGTGAACTGCAAGGAAATTAGAAAAAAAAAAGAAGAGGAAGAAGAATTTGGGCAGAGATTGCATCCTGCTTAATACTAATAATTTCCAACCTCATATTCAATACAATTAAAAGGAGATTGGAACTAGTTACTATTTTCATAATTGAGATCACTTTGCCTTGGGATCACTAGGGAGAACTCCGGTTATAAGACAGCTGGTCCAGATGCTAACCCTTATGCATTCCTCCTGATTGGCCTGGAAATGTGAATAATTAGCATCTGCTGCCTGGAGGTGTGGACAACTTGACCTTCCTTACCCCAGTCCTCCTGCTGAACACCTGCCTCGGCTCTGGCTTACTGCCTGGTAGCCACCCAAGCTGGCCATAAGACTTAAGGGCCCTTATAGGTTTGGGGAAAAACCTAACAACCCCTCCATCTATTAGGTCAAGGTTAATAAAAAATATGGTACTTATTAAACACTCACTATGTGGCAAAGTGCTGGTTAAATAAAAGACAATCAGATCAGAAATAGTCAATGTCCCACATGGGGCTCACAATCTGAGGAAGATAGGGAACAGATATTTGACTAATTTTTTTTCAGAAGGGGAAAGTGAAATACAGAGAAGTGACCTCCACAAGGTCACATAGCAGGGAAGTGGCAGAGCCAAGATTAGAACTCAGGTCCTCTGATTTCCAATCCTGTCTTCTAACTGCTAGGTCACCCTGTTTCTGCTGAAGTTGAGACAGTAGATTTCTAAGGGAACTCAGAGATGGAATTAGAGGTGAGTTTCTCATTCAATAGTATTTATTGAGCGCTTACTATGTGCAGAGCACTGTACTAAGCACTTGGAATGAACAAGTGGGCAACAGATAGAGACAGTCCCTGCTGTTTGACGGGCTTACAGTCTAATTGGGGGAGACAGACAGACAAGAACAATGGCAATAAATAGAGTCAAGGGGAAGAACATCTCGTAAAAACAATGGCAACTAAATAGAATCAAGGCGATGTACAATTCATTAACAAAATAAATAGGGTAAAGAAAATATATACAGTTGAGCAGATGATTACAGTGCTGAGGGGATGGGAAGGGAGAGGGGGAGGAGCAGAGGGAAATGGGGGGAAAAGAGGGTTAAGCTGCAGAGAGGTGAAGGGGGGGTGGTAGAGGGAGTAGAGGGAGAAGGGGAGCTCAGTCTCGGAAGGCCTCTTGGAGGAGGTGAGTTTTAAGTAGGGTTTTGAAGAGGGGAAGAGAATTAGTTTGGCAGAGGTGAGGAGGGAGGGCGTTCCAGGACCGCGGGAGGATGTGGCCCAGGGGTCGACGGCGGGATAGGCGAGACCGAGGGACGGTGAGGAGGTGGGCGGCAGAGGAGCGGAGCGTGCGGGGTGGGCGGTAGAAAGAGAGAAGGGAGGAGAGGTAGGAAGGGGCAAGGTGATGTAGAGCCTTGAAGCCTAGAGTGAGGAGTTTTTGTTTGGAGCAGAGGTTGATAGGCAACCACTGGAGGTGTTTAAGAAGGGGAGTGACATGCCCAGATGGTTCTCTTTACAGTTTATGGCATCTGCGTGTTACTACCTCCTTTAAGGGGTCATTAGATAATAAACACAGATTTTCTCTAGGTGCTATAGTTACTAAAAGAGAACTCTACTAAAATATATTAGAGGAATATAGTTGTCTGGAGTAGACATGATAACTGTGCTGTTTAAGAGTGGAATATCCTTTTCTAAGTATCATTAACTTCATGTATCTCCCTCCCCTTTTCATTCTAAACCACCACTGTGAATTGAGGAATAGAACACTTTGCTTAACTAATATGAGCAGGAGAGCTGGCTGGTCTCGATGAACTATTCTGGCTCAAAATTGCCACCCTTAGACAGTAATCTCCAATCCTCCCTTTTCCCCTTTGTGCCCTTATTTACCATGATAACTTCATGAAAAGAAAATGTGAGCCCACCTACTATTCTATAATAAGTGGTGAGTTGACTTCCCCAGCCTAAAAGACCTATGATAAAGGCAGACTGAATTCCTAGCTGTGCTACAGGAGATGACAAGAGGCACCTTGTCACAGCAGTACTATTCTTACCAAGGTGGGCAGGCACAGAGCAGGTAAATCAGTTTTTCAGTCACACTAACCCGGAATGATCTGGAACATCAGATCAATGAGCTTAAACAATGCATCCAAAATTTATTTTCAGAAATAAAAACTGAACCCAATGGAAATGTCCCAGCTGCTTTACAAATAGCCCACTTTATTGTTGGTGATCTCAAGTGCTTTATTGATAGAATCATCCCCAAAACAAAACAAGCTCAAGTGGATCGTTTCAGCTCCAAATGGGAGAACTGACCTACTTGTTGCATGGTTTTCAAGTATAATGGCTTCTTTCTGACAATCCTTTCCTCACCCTGCCACCTCTTTACTGGGCCCTCATTCAGGCTATCCTACTTTCACTCTCACTCGAGCAGTAATGGTTCAGTGAATTACATCTAGTGGAAGGGGGGATAAGAGCCCTCTTTCTGCAGTGGCCACACCACTTTCTGTTGTGGCACAGAAGCTTACAAGAGCTTTAAATTTTCAACACTTTGTCTAGCTAAGTGATAACTTCACATCTCCACAAGCCAAATAAAATGGGGAACTGAGGTGTATGTTTCATGATATGTGTATATATATATATATCTCCTCCTTTTTACTAGAGCTTAGTACAGGGCTATAGTCCCATAATGCTTAATTAAATATCGTTTCACTATCTGGCATTTATACATAAGGTGAGATAGATTTTTCCCACCCAATTTCTGCCCCATAAACTAAAGGGGGAAAGTAGAAATCTAAATCATAGAGAATGAAATTGACTGGGTGAACATCACATCAGGATCTCTGATCGTTTACTTTTGTGATCTTTAAGGAATCGTAGTGTCTGGTTATGAACAGCCATGAGAAAATTAAAAGGAATGTTTGACCAATTGTATCTACATTTTGCCTCCTCATATCTCTTTAAAGTCCTCCTCAAGTTGTCAGCTCCATAAAGGCAGGGACCAAGTATGTTGCATCTGTTGTAGTAGTAATAATATTTATTAGGTGCTCAAGTGTGCAGAGCACTGTGCTAAGCACTGGGAAAGAACAGACAGGTGGGAATTAGACTCAGATCATGCCATTGAGGTGCTCACAATCTCTCCTAAATTCTGAGTATTGCACCCTCCATATAGTGATCTATGAATAATTGTGAATAACTGAAACATTCTCATGTTTGGTCAGCCACATCTATTCACATCCTACTAACCTGTTCTGAATTGAGGTGGAAATACTAATTACCTAGCTGTGCCATGCCTTGTTGAGCTGAAAATGAATCTGGATACATCTCAACTAGCAGAACAGGATAACTGGAGTGTTTTACACAAGGAGGTCATAGAGTTTCCTCTAAGATCTTTAAACAAAGAAAGGACCACCCTCATCTGCCCTGGATAATTTGTTTATCCACTGGTAAAGAAGGATCAGGAAATGAGGTTCCTTCTAATTCTTGGGTTCTAAGATGGAATGACTCATAGAATTGGGTCGATAACTTCAATTTTCCACCTTACATGAAAACTACACTCATTTGCATTCTCACAGTGAAATGACTATTATAGGTAATTAGGTGGAGAATCTGGACCTAATAACTATTTTTTTCTGCTATGCCCAGGTTCTGGGAACAAAACTCTTATTGCGCTTTCATCACATTGTCGAGGTAACGGTCTCAGTTCTGTGCTTCACTTTGCTAGTGTAGACATTTCAAAAATGGATTCTCTTCCAAAAGACCTGAAGGAAAGATTTGCCGGAGGTTGCTGAACTGGTGCTTGCAAAAGACACATAAGCACTCATAAAACAACAGTTGAGTGAGCACACAATAAAAACTGAATGGCAATAGGCCATTAAATGATAAAGAGACACTTCACTGGGGAACTTGCTTAGGTAAGAACTTTCTGCCCAGCACCACGCATTATGATTAATGCACGCATATGTGAACTTTATGAAAAAGATAATGAATTGATTGTGTTCCTAAATGATGCCATTTTAGACCTGTTTGGATTTCTCTCCTCCCCTGGGGGACAGCTGACCACACTCTGTTAGTTGAAACAAATGAATGTTTAATAGTTGCCATTCTGCCAGCCAAGTGGAGAAAAAGGAAACATTTATCAAGGGAAGAAAAGGAAAAACAAAAGGTAGTCCATTCTAGTGGGAAGTAGGTGAAATTTTGTTGTTAGGGGGAAAAAACCTGCAACACTTACCCAATAGAAGTCTCTTTGTGCGCTCATTAAAATGAAGAGATGACAGAGTCAGGGACTTGGACATTTTTTCTACTTTATTTTCGGTAATGGGTGCTTCGAGAATTTTGGTTTAATCACCCCCACAATGCTCCTGGAACTCTTATTGTCATTCTCCTTTATTCATTTTCTGAGTCTCTATGGCTAGGACCCTTTGTTATGGCTGGCTTAATTTGACCTCCAGAGACTCGCTCGATCATCTCCACCATGTCTCTGTGCTGCAGTATGTTGTGCATTTATCCAGCAATCAGAGTTCTAAATAGATAAGATGGCATGGTGGCTGGATGAGGGGACTTTCTTAATTGAAATTCCTTTTTAATGGTCTTATCCCACTCTTCCTTGATTGTTGCTCCCCAAGCACACTCTTTTTTAGTCTTGTCTAGGTTGACACTCTATTCAGAGCATCATCAGTCCTCTGAGCAGCTGGTTTCTGCTTCTCAGGGCTAGTTTGTTAGATTGGAGGTCCATCTGTGACCCTGACGATTCACCATCATGTAAGTAGTTACTGACCTCAGTACAAAGAATTCCCATATAACAAAGTCCTTCAGATCGATACCTTCCATTTTGTTAAAAAGAGATACATATATTATTTGATTGAGACAACCTGGAGTCACAGGGGAAAGACAATTTCCAAAGACTCGTAGTGTCTTTAGGGTTTTCTGTAAGATGGATGTGTTCCAAGAAGAATCAGCCATGCCTTAGCAGCTAATCATTTAATCACAAACTTCTAACTAAGAAATCTCTGATCAGAGGAAACAAGAACTTTCAGTGACTGAAAAAAAAAATAATTCCTAAAATAAGCAGTTATTGTTCATTCACAGCTCCCTCACTATTTTAATTTCCAGACTCATTTTAGGAAAACTCTCCTCCTCCCCTACCCCTACTTGCTTCATCTCAATAATCATCTCTCCCCAGATTGCCCAACTTACTTCTTTCAAATATCCTTTTGGGCAATATTTGAACCAGAACAAGCAAACACAGTTTGACTTCCAGCCATCACCTAAAGGATGGATTCAAGCCCTCTGAAGGCTTCCAGAGCTCTATTTATCCCTTTGAGTTCAAACCTGAATTATAATTGCATCTCCTCACCTAAGAAATTTATTTTAGGAAACCATGCCAGGCACAGGAGTGCTTACATCCAACAGACAGCAAATGGTTTTCTTCCCCATTTCCCCAAACTAATAACAAGACAGCTGATTATTAACTTGAATGAGGCTGGCCCATATAATATAAAATAGCTTTAAGTAGTTTTTTTTTTTTGTTTAAAATGTGCCCCCTTTCATACATTTGGTTAGCAATATTCACGGTATAGTTTTCAATAATAAAAATGAGGTTACTCCCTTAAAACATCTCATGGAAGGTAGAAAAAAAAGGCATAGTTCTCCCATTTTGTGAAACCACACCTTACAACCTCATCTGGATGAAGGCAGGCAGGTCTATTCACTACATCGTAGCACTCTGATGAGAAGCAGTGTGGCTTAGTGGCAAGAGCATGGACTTGGGAATCAGAGGTCGTGGGTTCTAATCCTGACTCCATCACTTTTCAGCTGTGTGACCTTGGGCGAGTCACTTAATTTCTCTGTGCCTTGGTTGTGTCATCTGGGAAATGGGGATCAAGACTATGAGTCCCAAGTGGGACAACTTGTTAACCTTGTATCTATCCCAGCACTTACAACAGTGCTTGGCATATCCCAGCACTTACAACAGTGCTTGGCATATCCCAGCACTTAGAACAGTGCTTGCCACCTAGTAAGCATTTAACAAATACAATTATTATTATTATCTTCCAGCCTTCACATGGAAGCTCCCAGGGCCTTTGGCATCCTTTATAACCTGACTGCCAGACTCTCTTCCCAGGTTCCCTCACTGGCTCTCCTATGTGGAATTTCCCTCTCTACTCTGCACCACTCTAGCTAGGCAGAGAAAAGCAGTCATAGCCTGATCCTGCTTCCACTAAACCTCAGAAGAACTGTGGAAGCTGCTTCTGTAGCAATCACAGTGGCTGCTGTTATAACACAGACTCTCAGCCGTGAGGAGCCTGAAATTTTGCTCCTCTAGCCACAATACCTTCCTGATACTTATTTTCATTTTCTGTTGTCTGTTTTGTTTCATCTCTCCTTGTGTATCTGTCACTAGGCTCTTCTCCCCATTTGTGAGTACCCCCAAGGATCAGGGACTATGTCTAATGCCCACCTGTGTATTCTTTCCCAGAACTTAGAACAGAGCTCTGCATATCTTCAGCACTTAATCCTTAATCCTACTCAGGATATAAAAGAACTGAAGTGCAGAGATCAGGAACCAAGACTTTCAGGAGAATGAAGCAGCTTTCCCATAAAGACAAAATGAAATGATCAGAAGTGCTCCTTTTTGGTGAGGCGAAGCTGAGAATGTCATGGTTAGAGTTGCCAAGTGATGAATAGTGAAGACACCTGGCCTATAAATGCTTGAAGTTAGCAGAAAAAGTAGCTAGTGCTCGCTAAGGTTTATAATAATTGTAAATACGATTGAATGAATGGTATTTATTAATTGCTTACTATGTGTCAAGTATTGTGGCAGACACTGTCTGTGTAGATCAGATACAGTTCCTGTCCCACACAGGACTCCCAGTCCAAATGGAGGGAGAATGGGAGAATATTTCTGTGACTAAAGAAATTGGATAAATGTTGAAGTTGACAAGACAACAAACAAAGATTTATAAATCCATATTTATTTTATTTGCATGTGAATCTAAATCACTTTTCTCATTATAGATTCAGTGTGAGTTTTTACTAATTTTCCTTAAAAGCTTTCTTCACTGAATACAAAATGGCTAAACCTCTCCTTAGTTTCAAATGAGCTGCATTTGTTTTCAGTATTAATTGTTACGGCCTGTGAGAATGCAAGAAACACCAAAACCCAAACAATCCATTATTCAGAACTAGTCAATCATGCGGGCCAGAGATCTGCCTCCAAGAATTAAAACTTGGGGTCCTCCATGTTAGAACCGTGGTATTTGTTAAGTATTTACTATGTGTCAAACACTGTAATAAGTGCTGGGGTAGACATGACTTAATCAGGTCAGGCACAGTCCCTGTCCCACTTGGGGCTCACAGTTTACATTGGAAAGGGGACAGAGATTGTCTCCCCATTCTAGAGATGGGAAAACGTGAGTCAAAAGGAAATTGACTTGTCCAACATCAAACAGAAGGCAAGTGGCAGAACTTGGATTCACTAGCACTGTATTAAGCTCTTTGAAGGGTACAATAGAATTACTTTGCATGATCTCTACTTTCAAGGATTTTATAGTCTAGTGGGAGCGGCTCATACCACCCCCACTAGACACGTTAAAAAATAGACACATTCTCAGACTACTTATAACATTTATCTCACTTCTGCTCCTCCTCTGGGAACCTGCCATCTGGTCAGACAGCAATTTCAGGGTGGGTTGTTTTTTTTTTGTGCCTTCACCTTTTGTTTCCAACTCACTCCCACCCCACCCTACCTGGCTTCCTATGGGTGGGTTATGGAGCAAAGTGACATTATCCTAGGGATCAGCTATCAATCAGATACACTCCCAAGCCAATCAGGAGGCATAAATGAATACCTCTGACCTAAATTACACCAACTCCTCCTCTCACCTTTTAACTAAATCATGAAATATCATGGATTCTGTGAAACTCTTTTCAAACTACCTTGAGATGTGTTCCATGCAATCTCTGCTAGAGATCACAGTCACACTTGGGTAAATGTTTCCTTATACCACCAAAGGAGGTGAGGTAGCCATGTGACCACCTCTGAGAAATTCTTTTCTCCTATCACTTTCTTTCCTCTGGGGACCAGATGTCATGGGGGGAATTGAGCCCGAGAAGTCTGTGGAGAAACAGCACAGGGTATTAAATGAAATGGTGGCTGGTTCTGAAATCTTTCCTGAAACATACCATTCAGTGGCCATTTGAGGTAAAGGAAGAGAAAACTGTGCTTTGGAATCTCCTGATTGGAAATATCTCTGAGGTTTCTATAGGTGGGAAAAATTAAAAAGCTCTCCTGTGGACATCTGTGATTCTTCTGTGATACCTTCTTTCACAAGGCTGCTGCAACCTCCATAGTTCCCACTGTTTCACCAAAGTATCAACCGGAGCCCATGCTACATCCCCATGCCAATCTTTCTGTTAACTCTATTTTCCCTTTGTAAATTATAGACATGCTGACCTATTAAAAAATCTAACTCAGGTGGTAGGCAAGGCATAGGGCCTGTCAGCTCTTCAGATAAAGAGGATCCACTTATTAATCTGTTCTATCTCCATGTGTCTGCTAAATTTGGATTGACTGCTCACTGTCCAGACCAATAGTTGGGAGATCTGATTGAGGAGAAGAATTCCTTTGTACTTTCCTTTTTCCCTTAGCTGCAGCACAACAGGTTTGTTGCAGTGAGTGTGTTAAGCTGATGTGACATGATGTAAGATGACCTGCCATGGCACGTCAGAAATTAAAAAGAAAATATTCTTTCAGACTGGAATTCCTTATGTGATTTTTATTTCCTTGGGCTTTTAGCAGATTGAGCATTGAATTGCTTGACTGCAGGCTGTGGATAATTTAATACCTCCAACATTCCTCCTGGTGTGATTTTCAGCCACGTTTGATTTGTTCGACACAGCCCTGCACATATTGTCACAAGCCTTATCTATTTTATGAAAATCTAGTAAATATCAGAGGATGAAATCCCAAAGAAATCCCTCTGCAATCCAGTCTCTTCCCAGCCAGTCTCTGATGGGCTTACCATATGTTTCAGTCTTCACTGCCCTGATCTTCAAAGGGGAGAAGGCTGATTTTTCCATATGACAAATTATGAGAAAAACAGTGGAAAGGTTCAAATGAACTAGAGTGAAGGGAAAGTGGCAGTCACTTAGAATCCTGGGCTCAGAGAATTTTCTGGTCGGAAGAGAAAGGATCTTGTCAGCAGTTTTCCTGGGAGGGGACAGGGAGTGGAAGTAATAAGTAATTAATTAAGTCTTTTACCTTTTACCTTTTCCAGGTGAAGAGTGAGGCAGGGTAAGGGAATGTCGATGCTGAAAGTGGGAAAATGGCTGTCTCAGAAGTCTTTTAACTGCTTCTGAGCCTGCCACAGATACCTTCAGCCACAGAAGATGTTGACTGCAGCCATGATAGTCTTGGAGGAAATCAGGAGTCATTCTGCCAACCAAATGACGGGTTGGAGTGAATTACATGGTTGGAAATATCTGGCCCAAATTTTGTCCATTACTAATTTGGGAACTCCATTAAGCACTCAAGCAAATTAGAACTTCCCCACTTAAGCTGCTCTCAAATGAGAATCCATGAGCTAATTCTGCTCCCTACCCATTTCTCTCCTCTTTTTTAATGGTATTTGTTGAGCGCTTACTATGTGCCAAGCTCTGTTCTTTTCAAGCAGAAACTCCTAACTTTGACCTCAGGGGTCTCCACCAGCCCTCTTGTTCTTATCTTTGTATTCCCTTGTCCCACCACACCCCAATTTGCTCTCTTAGTGCCTTCCAAGATATCTTTCTAGCTGTGCCTTCCTCTCACCTCGCTCCAAACTCCAACCCATTTCTTACCACTTCCCACTGCAAGAAATGTTCTCCCCCTATACCGTAACTGATCACCTACCTCCCACCTTCATTGACATCCACCTAAACCATCCTCTCCAGAAAGTAATCTCAGAATAACTCTCCACCTCTCCTGGTCATATCATCCCATCAGCCATAGATAGAACTCATTTATGTCTGTTCGTTTATCCTATTTGTTGTCAATTTGTTTATATATAATGGTATCTATTAAGTGCTTACCATATGCTAAGCTAAGAGCTGGGGTAGATACAAGATAATCAGATTGGACATAGTTCCTGTTCTACTCAAAGTTCCCAGACAAAGAGAGATGGGAAAATTAAGTATTTTATCTCTATTTTACAGATGAGGAAACGGAAGCAAATAGCAGACAAGTGATTTGTCCAAGGTCACATAGTCAAGTGGCAGAGAAAGGATTAGAAACCTGGGTCTCCTGACTCCCTGTCCAGAGAATTTCCCTAGGATATGCTGCTCCAAAATATCAAACTCCATACTCAGTTGAAGGCCCAAAAGGGTGTCCAAATTGTAATATGACTCTAAAACCTGGACTTACTAAGAGACACATTCAGCTTCTTCAGGAGACAAGATTACCATCAGTGGAACCAATATTAACAGCTACAGAGTTCTGCTGGGCAGGACTACAGGATACCTTAGCAGCTACTGTACAGTAAACTTCAATCAATCAGTCGTTTTTACTGGGCACTTACAAAAATGTTTGTGAGGCTGAGATACCAAGGGGCAGGCCAGAAAATAGAGGCAGGCCTTTTTTACAGCAAGGGCTTATACTTCTATACCGACAATATAGCACAGAGAGCATTGCTCATTATTGGTCCTTTCAATCCCAACTGCACATGTAGGTAGTATCTTACCAACAGGAGTGTCATCTTTGAAAGTGAAGGACAGTTAGACACCTAAGTTTCTACTTTTGTTCTCAGTGTAGGTTTATAATTTGGTATTACCTGTTTTCCCGAGAGATTATGGACACTTTAGGAGCAATCTTTCATTTCTACTTTTACTTTCGCTCCTTAGTACTATGCTTGGCACAAAATAGATACTAAATAAATACTAATAACAATGATGATCAAGATGAAATCAAATGTAATTGCAGATACATTCCTTAACAAAATTCACAAGTTTATCTATCCAGTTTTCATTCCAGTTATTCATAACTTCATTTGAAATGTAAAGAAATTACAAATACGAAGGAAAAAAATTAAATCTGCTGATACAATTTAACATAAAATAAACTGAGGGAAAATGTTTAAATTACTAAAAGGTAGGTAATTCAAGAGGAATAGAAGAAATTATAGTAAGAAAAGTTTGGGCTCAATATTATGTTCCTTATTATATACAGAAAAATTATGGATTAATGTGCAAGATAGGTGAATTTTCCCTTCACTATAAATATTTGGAATTAGTCTCGAAGGAATCAAAACTCTTAGAAGATTAATCTCTACAAGCATTCATGTATAGGTGTAGACTTGGTTAGAAGGTTTAACTTAAAATCAATTCAATGCTTAGGTGTTTGGGCCATCTGCCTCCCTCAGAAGAGCCACACCTAAATCACAACATTCAGATGAAAAATTACCTGATAATAAAGCCTTCCAGAAAAGCAGATTTCACAAGTTATCTTTATAACCCAATCAAATGTATTTGCAAAAGAATGGTCAATTCAATTCTTTTGGAGTTTCCAAGCTCTACATCTTGAAGATGAAGCATAATAGCATAATGACCTCTAGATTGTAAGATCATTGAGGTGTAGGGAACATGTCTCCCAACTCTGTTGCATTGTACTCTCCCATGCGCTTAACTCAGTGCTCTACATACAGTGAGTACTCAATAAATGCCATTGACTGATTGTTTTAGTACCCTGTAGAATCTACATAGGATACATAGGAAAGTCTTGTAGATGTGATGGATTGTTGAAAGAGCCATGATCCCCATTCTATATGTGTGTTTCTCATTTTGTGCCCTGTAAGATAAAAATGGCAAGCACATTCTACTCCATCAAATAGCTTTGAGTGGAAGAACTTGATTTGGTACCCACTCTAAAGAAAATCTCAGTAATCAAAACCGCCCCTATTCTTTTTATTGCCAGTCCAATTGTTTTCTCCTAGGCCAGTATAGATAAACAGAGGTTTGATAAGGAGGCAATTGAGACAACTCCACTGGGAGATATTGTTATCCATTCTAACTGGTAGAAAACCCTTATTATTATTTGCAGTATGATGAATTAGTTCTCGATTCCTCACCATCCTCTTTCCCCCTCACTCACCTCATATGCTCCATTAGTCAAAAACTCTGACCTTGCTGAGGAAGATAACACAACAAATCTTTGGCATTCATGTGATTAATACTGCAGTCTATGAGTCACTCCCCTACTTATGGAATACAACTAAAATGCATGAACACACCAACGAACTCTTTGCCTTGTTCACCTTCTCTCTAAATAATTCATCAGCTTAATGATAATGACATTCAAATATCATAATTACAGCTGACTCTTTAAAAAACATCAATTCCAAGGCAGAAAATGGAGTGTCCCCCCCCCTCCTTTTCCCACCATTAGCTGTTAATGCCAAAATATGATCTTTATTCATTTCAGTGACATAATATAAAACCAATGTAGATTTCCCATTTTTCATAAAATTTTCATTCGCGCTATTAGTTTCACTGATAGCAGGCTGGGAAATGTTGTTAGCCTTCAAGATGGACGACACTGTGAAAACCTCAGCATGTTAAGAAGCCATAAAATTTTATTCAGTTCATTTACTGCTACAGTCCAGTAACCCTATAGTAAGAGTGTGCTATTTTTATTGTGTATTTATTTAAAGGGTGAATATCCCCTTTCCTGGACCATCTAACTGAATTAGTCTAGATTTCTAATATTCTATTGGCTGTCACTGAGATCCATTGTCAATCTCAATGTCTTTGAGCACTTTATTTCTCCTTCTATGTGGTCCATGGGAAAGGTGAAAAGAAGTAAAACGGTTTGTTTAAGCCAAGGTTTGGAAGAGAGAGGTTATTTAGTTATGTTGATTAGCAGAAAAGTAAATTACTTAATTGTGGTAGCAGTGCTCTTACCCAGAGGACTGAAAAAGTAGGAGGATAATGAGATTCAAGCTCTACCTCTATTGGCTGAATGGTTTCACTGGAATTAAATATAAAGCTGAGGGTGAACTGACCTCTAGGATTCTGACTTCCTTTGATTTCCTAAACCTCACCACCACTTGGATGAATGGAGTAGACTTTACATAATAATAATAATAATAATGTTGGTATTTGTTAAGTGCTTACTATGTGCAGAACAGTAACAGTGGCTCTTTCCACTGAGCCACGCTGCTTCCCCATAAGCTATCGTCATTGTCATTTGCATTTGAAGAATGTAAGGTCACATTTCTTCCAATAGGCCTTCCCTGAGGAAACCTTCTTTTCCCCTGATCCCTCTCCCTTCTGTGTCATCTATGCACTTGGATCTGTGCCCTCTGGGCAATAGAAAAGCAGCAAGGCGTAGTGGATAGAGGCACAGGCCTGGGAGTCAGAAAGTCATGGGTTCTCATCCCGGCTCTGCCACTTGTCTGTTGTGTGATCTTGGGCAAGTGACTTAACTCCTCCATGCCTCAGTTACCTCATCTGTAAAATGAGAATTAGCGTGGCTCAGTGGAAAGAGCCTGGGCTTGGGAGTCAGAGGTCATGGGTTCAACTCCTGGCTCTGCCACTTGTCAGCTGTGGGACTGTGGGCAAGTCACTTAACTTCTCTGTGCCTCAGTTACCTCATCTGTAAAATGGGGATTAACTGTGAACCTCACGTGGGACAACCTGATTACCCTGTATCTACCCCAGCACTTAGAACAATGCTCTGCACATAGTAAGTGCTTAACAAATACCAACATTATTTTTTTTTATTATTATTATAAGGATCGAGACTGTGAGCCCCACATGGGACAAGGACTGTGTCCAACCGGATTTGCTTGTATTCACCCCAGCACTTAGTAAAGTGCCTGGCACATAGTAAATGCTTAATAAATATCATTGTTATTTGGTATTCATCCTACCTTCAGCCCCATAACACTTGTGCACCTACCTATAAATTATATATTATAAATTAATTTATTTAATATCTGTCTTGCCCTCTAGACTGTGAGCTCCTTGTGGGCAGGAAAGACTTCTACCAACTCTGTTGCATTGCACTACTCCAATTGCTTAGAACAGTGCTCTGCACACAGAAAGCACTCAATAAATACCATTGATTGATTGACTGAAGATGTCTTTCCCCTACATAAATGAAAGTTGGCTGTAAAGGCCAATTGAGGGTAGCACAAAAAATTGTGTTACTCTCATGTTAGTTGTTTGCAGCACTTGGCATTATTTTCATCAGGTATAAAGCATCACAACGGCAAGAAGCCTGTGGATTTTGCATCCTTAGAAATTGATAAATATGACAAACATGGCGTCTAGGTGGTGTGGGCAGGTGGGGGATGGGGGTGCTGGGAGTGATATTGGGGATAGACCAGATGATCTCTTGAGGTAATTACTGATACTATGATCCCATGATTTTTTGGGAACCACATGGCCTTCCCCCTCCCCACTTTGACTGCCCAGCACCAAATTCTCACTTCCAGCACTGATTGTGTGTATGGAAGTTTCAAGGGCACTCAAATACACACACACACACACACACACACACTCACTCACTCACTCACACAAAAAAGTGGACCTTCAGAAGATGTAGGAACTGGTAATCAAAAATCCCATGATCACCCTGTCCAAATCCTTCATAATTTTGTTTATTCCAATCCCTTTTCCTGCCAACCCTCATCTTCCCAGGCTAGAGGGTTCTTTTTTTTTTATTCCATCTTCTTATGGAAACGTCTCCATCTCCCTTAATCATCTTAAATTTCCAGTAGAGAGAGCAGGAAGAAGACAGTAGATTTTGTCTAAAACTTAGCAATCAGAAGACACATGGGTCTTTTAATGTTCCCTATCAAAGCCATGATAAATAGATGGAACATTTCAAAAACACAGTATTCCCCCAAAGGTGAAATCAATAAGATAAATTTAAAAATAATAGTTCATTTTTGAAGAAGAATTCCAAATTCAGGAACACAGTCTTTTAAATCAGGAGAGATAGGTCATGTTTATTCTTTCCAAAGAAGTTCAAATAATTTGTCTGAGTAGCATTTAAAACTAAAGATTCACAAGGAGTAAGCTGAAGACCCCAGGAGACAGGAGACATAAGAATGCATTAAAACAAGATGGAAGATATGTACCAAAATAGCCAAATAGTGACTATTCGCAGTCACTATCTTGTTAGAATCGATCAGGGCATATTTGAGGCCCAGATAAAATCAATGCATATGGTAAACAATCACCTCCTAAACTAAAATGTCAGAGATACTCCTCAGAATCATTAACATTAGAATCCAGACTAAACTAATGACCAAAACAAGATAAACACATTAAAATTCAGATGCCATGGAGGTTGAATGACTAATAATTGGATTTTGGTATAAGATATCATTTGCCCATCTAAACAACCTTCATTCACTGATGTCAATTCACAGTGACAGCACAAACCTCATCTGTAAATCTTTGGTGGGAGACATGAGTTTCCGTTCCTGAAGGATAAACTTTTAAGCATGTGTTGGGAAAGAAGAAGGCTATAGCTTGATTTTGACCCATTGACTTGAAAAAGACAAATACTCCTGGATCTAGGTAGAATAGTGGGTCCAGGTAACCAATGAACTAGTTTAAGAAAAAAAAAGCTTCTCTCTCGGATTTAAAGCTCTCATGTTGCAGCTAAAATTCATTTCTCTCCTTCTACCCTTAGTGGAGTTAGAGAATCGTAGGGTCAAAAAACTGAGAAGTTAGAATATGGTAAAGAAAGCTGAAGAGGGATTGGAGGAAAATAGAGAAACAAGGTAGTCTAATAAAAATGGCGTGATGGGCCTGGGAGTTACAGGACCTATGTTCTAATCTTGTCTGCTGTGTAGCCCTGGACAAGGCATTTAATGTCTCTGTACCTCATTATTCTCATCTGTAAAATGGGGATTCAATCAATTATATTTACTGTATGCTTATTGAGTTTAGGGCACTGTTCTAAATGCTTGGGAGCTTACAAAGCAAAATAATTGATAGACATGTCCCCTGCCCACAATGAGTTTACAGTCTAGAGGAAGAGACAGACATTAATCTAAATAAATTAAAGATTAATGCATAAATGTTGGGGGCTGAGAGTGGGGTGAATATCAAGTGTTTTAGGGATTCAAATCCAAGTGCAAGGACAGCACAGATGGGAGAAGAAATAGAGGAAATGAGAGCTTAGTCATGGTAGGCCTCTCATAAAAGATGGAATTTTAATAAGGCTTTGAAGGGGAGAAGGGCGGTGGTCTGTGAGATATGAAGAGGGAGTGAGTTCTGGGCCTGAATCAAAATGTGGGCAAAGTATCAGCAGAGAAAAAGGTGAGATTCAGGTAGAGTGAGTAGGTTGGCATTCGAAGAATTAAGTGTGCAAGCTAGGTTGTAGTAGGAAATCAAGAAGGAGAGGTGGGAGGGGGCAAGGTGATTGAGTGCTTTAAATCCATCAATCAATCACATTTATTGAGCACTTACTATGTGCAGAGCACTGTACTAACCACTTGGAAGAGTACAGTACAATAGAGTTGGTAGACACTTTCCCTGCCCACAAAGTAAAGCCTCAGGTAAGGAGTTTCTGTTTGATGCGGAGGTGGATAGACAGCCACTGGAAGATCTTGAGGAGTGGACTGAATGGTTTTGTAGAAAAATGATCTGGGCAGCAGAGTGAAGTAGGGATTGAAATGGGGAGAGACAGGAGGCAGGGAGGTCAGCAAGGAAGCTGATGCAGTAATTATGGACAGATCAGAATAGGATAAATGCATTGAGTAACATAGCAGCAGTTTGACTGGAGAGGAAAAAATGGATTTTAATGATGTTTTGAAGTTAGACTCAATCAATCAATCAGTCATACTGCACCAAGTGTTTGGGAGAGTAGAATATAACAGAGAACTCTCTTAGAAACTGTTAAATAAGACAGACACACACACACACAAGGGGTCTAGGTGGTGTGAATGTGAGTGTTGGGAATGATGTTTGGGAGTGGACCAGATGATCTCTTGAGGTCATTTCTGATGCTATTATCCAATAATAATAGTAATTATAATTGTGGCACTTATTAAGTGCTTACTGTGTGGCAGGCACTGCACTAAATGCTGGGATAGATACAGGATATTCACGTTGGACACAATCCCTGTCCCACATAGGACTCACAGTCTTCATCTCCATCTTAAAGAGGAGATAATTGAGGCCCAGAGAAGTGAAGTGACTTGTCCAAGGTCACACAGCAAACAAGTGGCAGAGCCGGGATTAGAACTCAGATCCTTCTGACTCCCAGGCCTTTGCTTGATGCTGCTTTGATCCCATGATTTCTTGGGAACCAAAGTGGCCTTTTCCCTCCCTACTTGGACTCTCCCAAGACCTAATTCTCACTCCCAGCACTGATTAAGTACATGTGGAAGTCTCATGAGCACTCAAAAAAAAAAAGACCATCATAAAATGTAGGAATTGATCATTAAAAATCCCTTTCATCCTACCCTTAGTGGAGTTAGAGAATCAGTGGGTCCCAAAAGTGAGAAGGTAGAACATAATGAGGAAAGTTGAAGAATGGCTGGAGGAAGATAGAGAAGCAGGGTAGTCTAGTGGAAATGGTATGGGTCTGGCAGTTAGAGGACCTGTACTCTAATCTTGTTTGCTGTGTGTACCTGGACAAAACATTTAATGTCTCTGCGCATCAGTACTCTCATCTGTAAAATGGGGATTCAGTTAATCACATTTATTGAGCACTTCCCTGCCCACAGCAAACTTACAGTCTTGAGAGGGAGACAGGCCTCTCCTGGACCCCCTCCAATCTGGCTTCCGACCCCTCCACTCTACCGAGATTGCTTTCTCATAAGTCACCCATGACCTCCGTCTTGCCAGATCCAATGCCTCCTACTCTATCCTAGTCCTCCTCGACCTCTCAGCTGCCTTTGTCACTGTCGACCATCCCCTTCTCCTCCACACCTTATCTCACCTTGTCTTCACGGACTCCGTCCTCTCCTGGTTCTCCTCCTATCTTTCTGGCCATTCATTCTCGGTCTCCTTTTAAGGGTCCTCCTCCCCCTCCCATCCTCTAACTGTAGGAGTTCCTCAAAGGTCAGTTCTTGGCCCTCTTCTGTTTTCCATCTACACTCACTCCCTTGGTGAACTCATTCGCTCCCATGGCTTCAACTATCATCTTTATGCAGATGACACCCAGATCTACATCTCCTCCCCTATTCTCTCCCCCTCCCTTCAAGCGCGTATCTCCTCCTGCCTCCAGGACATCTCCACCTGGATGTCTGCCCACCACCTAAAACTCAGCGTGTCCAAAACTGAGCTCCTTATTTTCCCTCCCAAGCCCTGTCCTCTTCCTGACTTCCCTGTCATTGTGGATGGTACGATCATCCTTTCCGTCTCTCAAGCTCGCAACCTTGGTGTCATCCTTGACTCAGCTCTCTCATTCATCTCAAACATCCAATCTGTCACCATCGCTTGCCTGTCTCACCTTTACAATATCGCCAAGATCTGCCCATTCCTCTCTATCCAAACGGCTATCGTACTGGTACAAGCTCTCATAATATCCCAGCTGGATTATTGTGTCAGTCTTCTCTCTGATGTCCCTTCCTCTTGCCTCTCCCCACTCCAGTCTATTTTTCATTCTGCTGCCCGAATCATCTTCCTGCAGAAATGCTCTGGGCATGTCACTCCCCTCCTTAAAAACCTCCAGTTGTTGCCTATCAACCTCCACACGAAACAAAAGCTTCTCACTCTGGGCTTCAAGGCTCTCCATCACCTTGCTGCCACCTCACCTCCCTTCTCTCTTTCTACTGCCCACCCCGCACTCTCCGCTCCTCTGCCATTCACATCCTCACCGTCCCCCGTTCATGCCTATCCCACCGTCGACCTCTTGCCCACGTCCTACGGCTGTCCTGGAATGTCCTCCCTCCTCACCTCTGCTAAACTAACTCTCTTCCCCCTTCAAAGCCCTACTTAAAGCTCACCTCCTCCAAGAGACCTTCCCAGACTGAACTTCCCCTTTTCCCTCTGCCCCCTCTGCTCCCTCTCTGCTCCCCCTACGCCTTCTGCTCCCTCTCCCTTCCCCCCTTCACCTCCCCTCAGCTAAGCCCCCTTTCCCTCTGTTCCTCTCCTCTCCATCCCCCTCCCCTCAGTACTGTGCTCATTTGTATATATTTTTATTACCCTATTTATTTTGTTAATGAGGTGTTCATCCCCTTAATTCTATTTATCATGATTATGTTGTCTTGTGTTTGTCCATCTGTCTCCTCTGATTAGACTTTAAGTCCGTCACTGGGCAGCGATTGTCCCTATCTGTTGCCGAATTGTACATTCCAAGTGCTTAGTACAGTGCTTTGCACATAGTAAGTGCTCAATAAATACTATTGAATGAATGCATGAATGAATAGATCACATATAGATACATAAGCGCTGTGCGGCTGAGGAAGAGGTGAACAAAGGGTGCAAATCCAAGTAAAAAGGCCATACAGAAAGGAGTTGGAAAAGCTGAAATGAGAGCTTAGTCGGGGAAGGCCTCTTGGCGGGAACAATCTTTTAATAAGGCATTGAAGGTGGGGAGAGGTTGGTTATGAGAAGGTGGATGATTCAGGACCGAGGCCAGAATGCGGGTGAGGGGACGATGGTGAGATAGATAAAATCAAGGTACAATGACTAGGTTGGAATTAGAGGAGTGAAGTGTGCAGGCTGGGTTGTAATAGGAAATTTCAGGGGTAAGGTGATAGAGTGTTTTAAACTTGTTGGTAAGGAGTTCCTTTTTGATGCAGAAGTGGATGGGCAACCACTGGCCTGAGGAGTGGGGAAACATGGGCTGTATGTTTTTATAGAAAAATGATCTGGGCAGTAGAGTGAAGCATGGACTGGAGTGGGAAGAGGCAGAACACAGATAGGTCAGCCAGGAGACTGATGCAGTAATCAAGGAGGATAAGATATATACTTGGATTAATGTGATAGTTTAGATAGAGAGGAAAGAACAGATTTTAGCAATATTATTGTAGAGATTAAACAGACTGGATTTGTTGACAGACTGAAATGTTTGAATGAGAAAGATGAGCCAAGGATAACGCCAAGGTTCTGGACTTGTGAGACAGGGAGGATGGTGGTGTTGTCTACAGTTATGAGAAAGTTGTGGGGAGGGCAGGTTTGGGTGGGCAGATAATGAGTTCCGTTTTGCATATGTCACTTGTGATTTCAGCTGAACATTCAAGTAGATATCTCCTAAAGGTAGGAGGAAATATGAGACTCTAGAGAAGGAGAGAGGTCTGGGCTGGAGATCTAGATTTGAGAATCATCTGCACAGAGATTCAATATCTGTTTCCCACATCCTTTAGAATGTGAGTCATATATGAGACAGGGACTGTGTACAAACTTAACTTACAAACAACACAATTTTCATCAGGTTCCTGATTCACTTTTCAGGTGCTTTCCAAAGGATCTACTCTTGGTCCAGTGGAAAGAATCTAATTTAGTTATTGTAATTATAATAAACACTTACTATAGTCCAAGGACTGGGCCACATTAACAGATCAGACACAGTTCCTGTCCCACACAGGGCTCACAGTCTAAGTGAGAGTGGATAGATAAGCACAATGATAATAATGAACTGCAAATAACAACACGAATAAAGCTAAGGAACCAAGCCAACAGTATCGACAGGCCAATGAACAGTTTGCGGAGAGAAGGAAACTCAGACATTCCTTTGCAACCAGTTAAACAGTTCTTAGTTACAAACCACTGCAAACTCCTCAGGGTTTTGTTCTGGCAAGGGGTGGGGGTGTTGTGGTATTTGTTAAGCATTTTCTTATCTTATCAGAGAAGCAGCGTGGCTCACTGGAAAGAGCATGGGCTTTGGAGTCAGAGGTCATGGGTTCGAACCCCGGCTCTACCACTTGTCAGCTGTGTGACTTTGGGCAAGTCACTTAACTTCTCGGTGCCTCAGTTACCTCATCTGTAAAATGGGGATTAAGACTGTGAGCCCCACGTGGGACAACCTGATTCCCCTGTGTCTACCCCAGCGCTTAGAACAGTGCTCGGCACATAGTAAGCGCTTAACAAATACCAACATTATTATTATCTGCCAGACACTGAACTGAATGTTGGGGTAGGAACAAAAAAATCAGGTCAGACACTGTCCCTCTCCCACATAGGGCTCACATTCTAAGTTGGAGGGAGAACAGTTATTTAATTCCCATTTGGAAGATGAGATAACTGAGTCACAGAGAAGTTAAGTGACTTTCTTAAGGCCATACAACTAGTAAGGGGTGGAGCTGAAATTAGAACCCAAGTGCTCTGACTCCCAGGCCCCTGCTCTTTCCATTAGGCCATGCTGCACAGGATCTCCTGAACGAGGTGTTCTATCATTCTGGGGGAGGCCTAAGACTCCTGGAATCTCAGGCTTAAGGTGGGGAGTTAGGACCATCTGGATTTCAGTCCTGGTTTTCCCAGCAGGGAAGGGGGTTTCTAGCACAAGGTGTACTGTGGCACAGGGGGAAGTTGGCTTGGGTATGGAGTAGCATTGATCTATCTGTTTGAGGTAACAGAAGCTCTACATTTTCACAGACTTTGTGCATGAAGCTTAGACTGCTGTGGAACAATCCATTCCCAGACTTCAGACTCAGTCAATTCCCCTATTGCTGTATGTCCCCTTTGTCCTTTCTTGACTCTCTGCTTAGACGTACCCTCTGTCCTCATATCTTCCCTCACTGTCCAGACACCCCAAACCACTGTGAGCAGGAGTCCCAGATGCCTTATACAAGAAGGCCTAGGTTCTCTCCCTGCTCTGCAACTAAGAGAATGGTGGTGCGGTTATACCACCAGTAGTAAAGATTTCTGACTTAACTAACTAGGGCATTCTGTGAGGTTACTAGTTCCAGTGGCAATCATGAAAAACAGCTGGACAGCATTGTCTGTGATTACTACTATAGATTCCAAGGCCACTTGTTTCTGGGCTATGCGCTACTTCATCGCAGTGACATGGTGATATGATGATTTTGTCTCTAAATGGGTCCTGCTTGCAAAAATACCTTGATATCATTCATCGCACTCAATGCTCCAGCAGGAACATCACAGATCGGGAAAAGAGCATGAAAATGGTATTCAGACACCATCACTATAATCCACCTTTACAAGAATGTTTTCAGTCCTGCTTCTCAGAGAAACAACATGGCCTAGTGGAAAGACCATGGTCCTGAGAGTCAGAGGATTTGGGTTCTAATCCTGGACCTGCCAGTTGCTTGCTGTATGACCTTGGGTAAGTCACTTAACTTTTTTGTGCCTCAGTTACCATATCTGTAAAATGGGGATTAAGACTGTGAGACCCATGTGGGACATGGACTGTGTCCAACCTGATTAGCTTATGTCTACTCCAGGGCGTAGTACGGGACTTGGCATACAGTAAGCACTTTACAAATACCATAAAAAAGTCTGGGATCCAGGGATTCTTTCTACCCTCTTCCCGGGGACACAATTTACCCACTGAGGGAGTTTTCTTGCATGTATTTCAACGGCAGGAACGTTACACCAGTTCCCTGTGATGCTTCCAAGACAACCATCCTCCCTGCTTTCTCCCCCTTGTCATCAAATCTGCAGGCTGCTGGGACTCATTTCTTGTAGCCTGGCAAAGGTCTTGAAGCCTGTGTTTCTCCCTCTCCCACACGAACCCAGGAAGTGTATATTCACAACTTCAGAACGTTGAGTACCACTTTTTTTTAGTGATATCGATTAAGCACTTACTACGTACCAGGCACCCTACTAAGTGCTGGGGTAGATACAAGATTATTGGGTTGGACACTGTCCCAGTTCCACATAAGACTCCCAGTCTTAATCCCTATTTTACAGATGAGGTAACTGAGGCATAGATAAATGACTTATCCAAGGTCACAAAGCAGACAAGAGGCAGAACAGGGATTGGAGCCCAGGTCCTTCTGAGTGCTCACTATGTGCAGCTCACTGCACTTAGCACTTGCTTAATGTGAAGCCACCTCACTATTGTGAGGTTTGTCTGCTGGTTCATTGCACACTCCCTATGTGCTCAAAATAAACACAGAGAAAACATACAACATGGGAGAATGGAAAGACAAAGGAGAAGATGACTCCATCTTTGATAATTCCACATAAATGCATTAGCATCCTGCCCCATATGTGTTCTATGCCCCTCATCTGTCTTTCAAGAACAGCAGACTGCAAACAGAGAAACACAAACCACAGATATAAAATAAACACATTTGAACTACTCTAGACACTTTGGTAATTTAGTAATAATGATAATAGTATTCATAAAGTGCTTACTCTGTGTCAAGCACTTTTCTCAGCACTGGGGTAGATACAAGATCATCATGTCAGACACATTCCCTGCCCCAGAGTCTACATAGACTGGAGAGGGAGAACAGGGATCAAATTGCCATTTTACAGATGAGAAAACTGAGGCCCAGAGCAGTTAAGTCACTTGCCCTAGGTCACACAGCAGGCAAGTGGCAGAGTCAGGATTAGAACCCAGGTCCTCTGACTTTAACTCATCCTCTTTCCATTAAGCCACACTGGTTCATAGGTGTAATCAAGGAAGGATACCACTACTCAAGATTATGAGAGCTGGGATTAGAACTGCTAGGTTGCTGCCTGGCCTTGGAAAGTCATTTAACTTCTGTATGCCTCAGTATCCTCATCTTTAAAATGGGTTACCTGTTCTCTTTCCATCTTAAGCTGTGATTCCAAAAGACTCCTTTAGCACTTAGGTATTTATTATGCTCTTTAGCACTTGTGTTTTCCTTCTTGCTTTTACTATTTTCCTGCCTGGGTCCCCCATTGGGTTATAAACTACTTGAGCACAGAGAACCTATATCTTGCTTCTGTTGGCTCTCCAAAGTGTTTATTATTAGTAGTAGTATTATATTTGTTAAGTGCTTACTATATGTCAAGCATTTCTCTAAACTCTGAGGTAGATACAAGTTGATCAGGTTGGTCATAGATCCTGTCTCACATGGGACTCATGGTCTAAGCAGGAAGGGGAACAGCTATTTAATTCCCATTTTTCAGATGAGGTAACTGAGGTACAGAAAAGGTAAGTGACTTGTCCAAGGTACACAACAAGCAATAGGCATATCAGGACTAGAACCCAGGTCCTCTGACTCCCAGGCCTGTGCTCTTTGCACTGTGCTTAAGAAATGCGGCCACATAAATAAAATTGAATAGTTCCTGCCCATTAGAATTATTCCCCCTGAACTAGATGTAGAAAATGGGGGGGAGGACAAGATTACCTCCATCAGATCTCAATAATAGGTTTTGCTCTCTTTAAAGCCCAGTTTGTTTAGGTACTAAGAGGCAGCAAGTTATTGGAAACAGCACAGGAGAGAGAGAGTCAAAAAAATCCAGGTTCTGACTCCAAGTCTGCCACTGTTGAGCAATCTAAGGCAAGTCATTTAACCTCTCTGTGATTTAGTTTCCTCCTCTGTGAAATGGGTATAAGATAACTTCTTTCCTTATCTCTTAGACTGGGGGCCCCTTAAGGGATCTGATTATGCAATATGTCCTCCAGCACAGTTCTTGTTGCAAAGTGTGCCCTTAATACACTCATTATTATTAACACTTGATCCATCAATGGTACTTTATTGAGTGTACGGTGAGTGCAAACCCAATAGAAGCAAGACACACATTTTCTGCTCTCGAGAATCTTCAAATCTAATGAGAAAGATAGATAGAAAGAATAAAATAATTTTTAAATAGTAGAAGCAGGAGGAAGAACAAAGACACAGCTGGAAAAATATAGCATGGATAGTGACAGTACCTTTTATAAGAAAACTTCCTAGCAATATCTTTAGAAGATTTAATTAACCCTATATAATGAGGTTTTAAGTCCCTTTGCTTTACCACTAAATATGAACAACTTTTTTTAACATATCTACATCTAGATTCTATCGCATCTCTAATGAAATCAGTAACAGGATGTGCTATGACTTTTTAAAGCTAGACCTCTTAAATTCATGGATGTTCTCATCTGTTGTCAGCTTATTATTTTCCACAGTGATTGTCCATCGTACTGAGCCTCATCAGTGGTTGGCAAAGACACATAGATATGATAATAGCTTGTGTGTAGTATCTGTGTACTATGCAAGATTTATGTATTCAATATTCAGGGCTGTTGATTCTCTTTCAATTCTTTGCTTTGAATTTTCTTCAGTACAAATGATCTAGCTATAATTGTTCTTTTGTTGCTATTATTGTTTATTATATGATATTTAATGTGCTTTGAATTGAGCAGAGAGCTGAGAACACAGAAGAAGAATTGGACTCTGACTTGTGTCTATAATCAAAATAAGGTAGACGATTGTATCAAGCCATAATCACTTCTCCTAGAGCAGATGTAGGTGGCATTAGGGTTTGATTTTCTTTTTTATGTTCTGAAATTTCTAATTGCCATTACTACATTTAAAGGGGACCCAGATAGAGTTTTGGGGAAGCTATGAAGAATGATGATATCTTCCAGGTGATTGATAAAGGTGTTTTCAATAACAAAAAAGATATTTGATCGGCACCACAGCCTTTTCTGAATGTAGCTGAGCCTGAACATAATCAACATAATGGAAGACTAAAAACACTTCATGGATTCAGACTGGGAATTAATGATGCTGATCACATTTGACTCATTAGTATGCTAATGATTAAGGGGGCTTGCTATTAGTAATTTTGTTACAATTTAGCCTAGTCAGGCTGAAAAGTACATGTAAATGGAGTATTTTGGCTGTGGGTTCAAGTCTTAGGACCCCCGTGGTCCAGCTGCCTGCCTTCTTCTTTACCCCCCTGCCTCAACTCTGTAGACAGCTGTGAACAGAGCAGGCAGGTCTAGGGGGATGGATTTATCAGAAATATAGTTTGATCCATCCAGTCAACATATTGCCACTGATGTTATTATAGGAGATCCAGAGCTGTGTTTTATAGTTCAGATTTGGGCCATCAAACTAATTTTTCTAATGAAAGGACTTTTCAAGGAACAACTTTTAGGCCAGAAGACACAGCTGCTTGGTCTGCCAGTTTGGAATATACACGTATCTCAGTGTACTATTCCCTGTACAAAAGCATCTTAAGTATGGTGCTCACTGTACATAGGTATCTTGTGTAAGATTTCCTGAAAATAGGTATTTTAGTGTGATGATCCCAACATTCAGGTGCTACTTGCACATAGGTTTCTTAATATAGTGCTCCCTATACATAGGTATCTTCATGTCATTCTCTCTTTACATAGGTATCAGCCCCACAGCACTTATGTACATATCTTTAAATGATTTACTTGTATTAATGTCTGTCTACCCCTCTAGACTGTAAGCTCACTGTAGGCAGGGAACCAGCCTTACAAACTCTGTTGCATTGAACTCCAAGAGCTTAGTACAGTACTCTAGATAGAGCACACAGTAAATGCTCAATAAATACCACTGATTAATCGATCGATTAAGTGCTTACAAAGTACCATTTAAAAAAGGAGGGTGTTGCTTGTATCTTCCTAGAGGCAACTGTTAAATAAATCTTTGTGGGGGTTATTATAATTGTTAAATACATCGATATTATCTTTCTAGACTGTGTCAACTCCAGCAGAATAAAAATCACTCCTCCAGAAACACTTTGTTACTACCAAATATCCTGGGGATATGTGGCTTGTCCAGTTGGCAGTTAGGACAAACCTGATTTCCCTGGAGAAACTCTGTATCTCCTGAAGAATTACTGCATAACTCACTCCCCCACCAAAAAAAAAATGTTTAAGGGGAAGCTAGAAACTCAGTGGATGAAAAATTGCTCACAACAAATAAACATTGAATGGTAATCAAAAGCTTTTTCCACATTTGGGCCCTACAAATCTCTATGGTCTTGCTTCTGTTTTGTAATTAAACTTCAACCTTTGAGGGTCATGTTCTTTTTATTCCAGGCAACTGTGACTTTCAGGTTCAAAAGGGAAATGAAAAAAAAACTATGTAAATTATAATTCAAAAGGTTGTTAGGGCTTCATAAAGCTCATGATGTATACTATTTTGATGCATCAAGTGGAAAAACAGTGAAACAAGTTTTCCTCTGTAGTATAAATTTCTTCTGAACTATGATAAACAGTATGGCCTAGTGGATAGCACACAGACCTGGGAGACAAAAGGAACTGGGCTCTAATCCCAACTCTGCCAGTTGTCAGCGGGGTGACCTTGGGCAAGTCACTTAATTTTCTATGCCTCAGTTCCCTGATCTGAAAAAGGGGATAACATTCCCATTGTGATCCCCATGTGGGACATGTACTATGTATGACTAACTTGACTAGTTGTATCTACTCCAGTGCTTATTACAGTTCCTGGCACATAGTAAATGCTTTGACAAATATCATTTTAAAAAAAAAAAGGAGGAAGAGAAGGAGAAAAAATGAAAGCAAGGAAAATGAAGAAGAGGAGAAAGAGTAAAAGGTGGTGTGGGAGAGAGGGGAGCAGTAGGAGCATATTTAGTTAGAATTAGAGCAAGAGGTATGGCTGAGTGGTCTAGCAGCATGACCTAGTGAATAGAACCCAGACCTGGGAGTCAGAAGGATCTGGGTTGTAATCCAGGTTCGGACACTTGTCTGCCGTGTAAACTTGGGCAAGTCACTTCACTTCTTGGAGCTTCATTTACCTCATCTGTCAAATGGGGATTAAGACCTTGAGCCCCATGTGGGACATGGACTGTGTCCAACCTGATTTTCTTATTTCTACCTCAGGGCTCAGTACAGTGCCTGAAACATAGTAAGCACCTAAAAATATCATTATATAAAAAAGAGTAGAGTAAGAGTTCAAATCACAGAGAAGAAGATAATATAAAACTGAAATATTTGCTCAATTTAAAACATAGTTATTTTTACTATCACCTAAAACTTGTGTTTTCTTTCCATTGTTAAAGAGCTGTGGAAATATTTGATTGGATTCAGAAGATGTCTGAAGATTCTTGGGATCCTTTCAAAGTTCTACCTTTCCTTAGTTAAAAGCCGCCTAAACTGCTGTTCCAGTGTCTTATCAAGATAAGCACTCCCATCTCCAACAGTGAGTAGACTTATTTCTGCTTTTGGCTTATTCATTTGTGCAAATTCAAATATCATTCTTTCTCAACTGTTATGAAAACTTTTTCTTTCCATTCTGGGCTCTTTGCTTATTTTAGAAACTCTTTTTCTCAGTGTAAAATACTTAATTTTATTAGGTCAAAAAGCCATTCCAGTACTGGTGTGTTATGGGTAAAGAAATTCTCTGCCATCAGAAAATTGAACAAAAGGTGAAAGAAGCATTTCATAATGACATGACAAGACACCTGCTGAAAGAAACTAAAAGCAATTATACACTATCTCTCTGTGTCCTCAGAAAATGTCCAACTGTTTACTGTAGAAGGAACTGACAGGTACAACTCCATGTACACCCGCACCTCAGTGAGAAGGTAGAAACTTCTTTTCTGATCCGGAAATCAGGCATCCTAAATTCAGAGAGAACAAGTGAAAGTTAAAGCAAAGAAAATCAAGCAGTGTGGAAAGTGAAGGAAGACATCAATATAACTAAGGAAGTGGTGTGAGGTAAAGAAATCAAGGCATTCTTTAAAACCTCAGATACTCTGCCCCAAGGCTACCACAAAGCCTGGTCCCCATCAACCCCTACTCCCTGCTGAGTTCAAAAATATAGCCAGAGAACAAAACAAAGCAAAACAAACAAATAAAAAACCTCAGGCTCCTCCTCCTGTTACCTTCTAGACACAAGAAAATGCATAAGTACTGGAGAGAGCTATTGCAACATTGGACAAAAAAGTCTAACATTGCTGGACAAAACATCCTATCTAGAGACAAAAATTCAACTTCAGTAGACTGAAAAAGTCTCCTTGAATATATCCTTCAGGGTATGTGTGTATATAGCTGACCTTCTTAACCATTCATCTTGCTACTTCACCAAGGGGTTTTCAAGTAAAAAAAAAAATAAACCCACAAAAAGGTTATTAAATGGAGGGTGTGCATGCAATTTGGGATTCCAATTCCTGTCCCACCTCTCAGTTTGATGGGCAATAATCAGAACACAATTGGATGTAGAGGACGATGATGATGCCAAGGCATTTTCTCAAATTAAGCTTTCTATCTCTGCATCTGCTTTTTCAACCCTCTTGCTCAGAGGACAAAGTCGGTCTTTTAGGGTTTACCAACTGGAGAAGGTTTTAATCTGAGTCTTAGCCAAGTCTTCTGGGAGAGGCATCATTAAATGCAGACCTAGTACAGGTTTGTTAAGTGGAGTTTGATGCTGGCAGAAATCAAGGGCTGTGACTGTCAACAAGGTGGCAGTGAGCTGAGCAAGGAAGTTAATGTTTGGTCCAGTTTCTGCTGTTTTAAAGGTCTCATATCTGGATGAGTGATTTTGCCAAGCATACAGGAGGAAGAATGTTGCCAATGAAGGAATGAAAAATAAATCTTGCATCTTGTATCTTGCCTTATATCAACCCACACTTAGAACAGTGCTTGGCACAAAGTAAGCATTTAACAAATACCATAAAAAAGAAAAAGAGAAAAAAATCATAAATTGGTTTGGATGTCCAGACCTATTGATTATGTTCTCAGCTAAAACAGACTAGGCTTGAAACAAACATCTCTGTTGGTTGACTACTGACAGATCAGGTCTACACTACCAAAGCCAAAATGGAGAATGGAGAAAATCGTCCAAATCATTCTTCCCTCCACTCACCCCAATCAACTCTTGCCTAGAGTGACCAGAAGAATGGATTTCTTATCAGAATTATCCCAATAACACTTCAATATTCTAATATTGAACTGGGCTAATACAATCAAGGACATTTTTCCTTAGATAGTATGGGGTGGTGGAAAAAGCATGGGTATAGGAGGTTGGAAGACCTTGGTTCTCATTCAAGCATTGCCATTTCCTGCCATGGAACTTTGGACAGTTTCCTTTATCTGCTAAGAGGCATAATAATACGTTTTTCCCTGCCTTAAGACATGTACTGGGGACAACAACACACTTAAGTGCTTCGGAAACTTTTCTCTAGAAATTATCTAGGTGGGATGTTTTCCTAGGTGTATTCCCAGGGAAGAATTAACACAGGGTTTCATGAGGTTTAAGCCCCAGCCCCTGGATTCAAGAGGGCCCATGGAGATTCAGAAGCTCTACTTCCTGCCATTACCTTGTGATTATAAGGAAACTGTGCAGATGCACTACTGCAAATTCTTCCATTTGTGGGTGCAAATACCCATCTCCCTCCATCATCACCTACTGCCCCCACGGCCTCCACCTTCCATTTTCTCAGGGCCTCTGGGGGCGCATCCCAGCTTCTCACTGCTGCAAGTGCCTGACCTGCCACTGATATGGGAATTTGAGCTCTTGCTGCCAAATAGGAGTGTGGACTGGGATTGGCACAATGGCCTCTTCTGGGTTTTGAACCACTGGTGCTGAAGTTTTTTGGGTTTTTTTAAGTGGTATTTGTTAGGCGCTAAGTGCTAGGCACTGGAGTAAATACAAGATAGTTTGGACACAGTTCCTGTCCCATATAAAAGCAGTACTAATAATGGTATTTGTTAAGAGCATACTATGTGCCAAGCACTGCTCTAAGACAAAGGAACTGAGGCACAGAACAGTGAAATGACTTGCCCAAGGTCACGCCGCAGACAAGTGGCAGAGCTAGGATTAGAACCCAAGTTCTCTGACTCCCAAGCCTGTGCTCTTGCCACTAGGCAATGCTAGTTCTCTATGGAGTTCACAGAGTTAGTCCCCATTTTAGAGATGAGGTAACTGAGGCACAGAGAAGTTAAATGACTTGGACAAGGTCTCATAGCAGATAAGTGGCAGAGTGAGGACTTGAGGACTAGAACCCAGATCCTTTCTGACTCCCAGGCCTGTGTTCTATCCACTAGACTATCCTGCTTCTGCTGTAACAGACAGGATTTCCCAGCCCATTGCAACTCATTCTGCCACTGCCACCGCCACCACCACTAAAGTAGCTGGAGCCATGTTGACAACTCTGTGTGTGTGTGAGTGGTTTTGTGTGTGTGTGTGTGTGTGTGTGTGAATGAGATAACTTTTCATGAAATATTTTAAAACTGGGGGAGTTAGCACTCTGGGGGATTTGAAGGGAGGAAGAGTTACAGTCTGGCTGGAAAGATTCACTACAGTCTGACACTGCCACATCATGTGTGAAGTCACCAAGCAATTGTGTCACACAATGGTGCACATGACTTCATCTGTGTTGAGTGTCACAAGAGGACCTCAAGAGAACCCACAAGTCTCAGGTCCGAACCTTCCTAGATCCAGCCATGTATGTCCTTCTCCCTGTGACTCTGCCACTGTGAGGCAAATCAGTGGTTATATATTAAGTGCGTATGGTGTGCAGGGCATTGTTCTAAGAACTTGAGAGAGTACAATTTAATGGAGTTGGTTGATACAATCCCTGCCCACAATGAGCTTGCATGGGTTGGAAAAAGTGGAAGCAATGAAAGAAACCTGGAACTAGGGGAAGAGAATTAAGACCATGATCTGCATTTCTCTTGCCCCGCCAACCATTTTACATCTACCTATATACATGCAGTCCCCTATTTAGCACAGTTGGCTTGGTGCTAATTCGATTTAGCAATCATTATTGACACCTTGGTTGGTTATTTACACTCACTCATCTCAGTTTAATGCCCCTTTGTTTAGCTGATTGTGAATTCCGTTATGCCATCCACAGCATTCATTAACCCCTAAAAGTATGTCATGAATGGTCACAACCTATTTATATTCATTCCTGATGGAAATTCTTTTCTATTGTCTGCACAGACCCCAAAAGCAACCCTTCAACTGTTCACATATAACAGGTAAGCCCTATTTAGTATGTTTATGTGAATTCCATCCCTAACTTTGCATGTTTTATTACAGTAATTTAATTGTTTGTTTAGTTGGTTATGAATACAGCATGCCATTCACAACATTCATTAACCTCTAGGGTATGCAGAGCGGACAGAACCTATTTACATTAATTATTATGGAAACATTCAGCTTGCTTAACGCTATTTCACTTAGCGTTCCTTTTTTTGCAGAACCAATTAAGGATTTCAAGGGAGGACTGACTATTGAGCTGTGCTTCAGTTTTGAAGATGTCACTATCAGAGAGGTTTGATCAGTGTGCGCAAGTGTAGTCAACAGAATTAGTGCATGACAGACAATCTATTCGATGCCATGTGCTAGGCAAGATCCCCCCTGCTGTGATGTACAGTTAGTCACAAGACATAGGGGCATTTTCTTTTTTCCTTCTTGAAGTCACTACCTTTCTGAAGCTTGCCATGGCCAGGGGATGTGTCTGTTATACTGTTGTGTTGTATTCCCCCAAGGTCTTAGTGCAGTGCCCTGCACAAAGTAAGCGTTCAATAAATATGATTAATTGATTAATTGAAGCCTCTTGTCCAAAGCAGTCATTATGATTCAGCTTGCTGAAGATTGAAATTACCAGTCCTTTACTGACATATCCCAGTTTCTACTGCTGTATCACATTTAAGAGTTTTGGTGATTGTCTCTTTAGATGTAAGTCCAAAATAAAGTGGGAGGTGGACCTAAAAGGAATTGGATCTAATGAATAAAGCTTTTCTATCAATGTAGGACCTGATGAACTTGTGGAAGGCCTGAATATTTGGGGCTGGATGTTGTTATTAGGGTAGAGATTTAAGGAATAGAAAGGGGTTGGGTGGAACAGTGAAATTTAGGTAGTCTGTAGATTCCCTACACCTGTCTGTAAGACTGAGATTTTCATTTCTTATCCTGTGGGACTGAGCTGAGGGGTCTGCACACAGTATGCACTCAATAAATACCACTGATGTATTGATTAACCCCTTAAGCATTAGATATCCATCCCATGCTAAGTCCCAAAGCAATTCTGAACATATCCAAATTTACTTTAATGCCTGTCTCCCCCTCTGGATTGTAAATTCCTTGTGGGCAGGGAATATGCCTACCATCTCTATTGCATTGTACTCTCCCAAGCATTTAGTAGAGTGTTCTGCATACAGTAAGTGTTCAATGAATATCATTCACTGGCTGATTAACTCCAATCTGATTACCTAATAAACTAAGGGAAGGAATGTGGGAGAAGATGTCCAGATTTTATAGGTGAGATAATTGATGTTTAGAAGGGTCTGGTTTCCTTCAAGGAAACCTGCCCACGAGGACCTTATACTCTAACAGGAGGGACTAGCATGAACATATTTACATATAAAAGAGGTAAAGAAGAAATAACACGATAAAGAACCAACTCTCCCCTTTTGGTCTGCACCAACAGCTCTTGACTCCTGACTGTGCTGAGTCTCATAAAGCATAAATGCACCAAGTGGAAAATTGTAGTAATTGACATTTCTGAATCCTCCAAGAGAAGAGCAGTTGTAGTCCATTGATCTCTCCAGGGCAACTCCATCTAGCTGGTGGAGTTTACAAAGATCAGACATGTCTTCATCCTTTTCTGTGGCAGTGAAGGGGCTGGTAATGTCTAGATCTCTGACCCCCCCTGGAGTCTTTGCATCGTATCTTTCTGGAGAGTCCTAGCAGTGCTGATTTGGACAACACAGAGTAGGCAAGTAGAGAGACTTCCTGCTAATTTAGTATACAGGCTTCCCTCTAATAAGAGCTTTAGCAGCAAGTGTTGGAATGGGATTTCTAGGGACTGAATGTCCACTAAATATTTGAAATTAATTATGGCCAGGGTTTAATTAGTCAGTGTTTCCTCTTCTCGTTGTTGCGCTTCCTTTAGTTTACAGAAGCCTGTGAAATTACTAGACCTTCTTAGACCTTTATTTGGGGTGGAAGCCCCTTGAATCACTTTGGGAGCACCCATATTTCAGTGATCCGCCACTTACAACCTCCTGTTTCCCTGTTTTTTTAACTCAGATTGGAGACCTTTTTGTTCTCAGGGTTCCCCATGTCCCTGCACTTGTATTGCTGCCAACATCCTATGACTGAAGGTGTAGGGGTCATTTCCCTGAAGGTGTAGGGGTCACTAGGGACTAGCTTATCACCCCTCTCAGAGCTGGCTGCAGGAAGCTCGTGAACAAAGCATTCCTTCTAATGCCTACCTTCCCATTCACAGGTTTCCCCAGAACCCAGAGCTTTCCTGCCAGTCCCTTCTATAGACGGACATCAAGATCTGAGTTCTCAAAAATCTTTAATAGTTATTTTTTTTAACAAGATAAAACAACCATAGTAAATCAAGCAACTTCCCCTGGATCTAGTACTTTCCCCTTCCAGCACCCTCTGAAGCAGCATCGCCTAGTGGAAAGAGCACAGACTTCCAAGACAGAGGTCCTGGGTTCTAATCTTGACATTTCCACTTACCTTCTGGAAGTCACTTCACATCTTTATGCTTCAGTTTCCTCAACTGTAAAATGGGGATTCAATATCTGTTCTCCCTCCTACTTAGACCATGAGTCCAAAGTGGGACCTGATTGTTTTGTATCTACCCCAGAGCTTATTAAAGTGCTTGGAACATAGTAAGCAAGTAATAAATAGCACAGTTATTATCATTATGATTATCCTTTCCCTTTTTATCTTGGACATCCCAGGTCCCAATTCCACCCTCACTGAGTCCTTCAGAGTCAACATCCTTTCTTTCCCTCAGGGGCAGGAGCCTCTCTCCTCTAGAGTCCAAGCCACTAGACTGCAATCCTTCAGGGTATCCAAACCCTAGCCTGAGATCCTCTTGTTCCCTCTCTGTGCCTGGGTCCATCCAGGGTCTACAGCATGGCCTTTTCCTGGGTATTGCTGTTTCAGCCACACAGGTTGCCACCACCAAGATGACCAAGGGTCTTTTTTCCCTTCTATCAACCCCCGCTACTTCCTCCCTAATCTTTCACTTTGATTGACTTGTACTTCCTTCAGGGAGGTTCACTCCTCCCTCTCCTAAGTGTGGGCACCACTGGACCTGGTTATCACAGCTTTACTTCCTCATATATGGCTCATATATGGCTCATTAGATTTCTGTATGACCTACACAGAGCCCTTTTCTGGAAGTTGTTTTTGGGCACATCCTTCACTCTTAGTTTACTGGAATTTTTGACTAACCGCTATCTCCCACTCTTCCAGCAAGGTGGATAACAAAGCCTTTAGTATTTACGACATTGTTAGAAATATTTATCAGCCAGAACCTATACAAGCAAACATGAAGTGAAGACGAGTTGGTCATCTAAAAGAGTTATTCTGGAAAACTGAGGCCCAAAATACTTCTTGATCTTCCACAGCAGGGTAATTTTGCTGAATTATGTAACTAATTTTGCTAATCAATCATTTTGCTGTGAAAGGATAGTGGAAAACATATTCCCATGATCCTCTGAAAAGTCAGTGACCACCTTTAAAGATCTAAAGAGAGCATTTTTCAGAAAGGAAGAAAGATAATATGCCCTTTCCTCTTGAGTGTTGAGAAACAGTGTAACCTTGTGGAAAGAGCAGGGGGCTGGGATCACAGGAAACAATAATAATAATGATAGTAAAAATACTAATAATAATTGTTAAATGCTTACTATGCCAAGCACTATACTAAGCAGTGGGGTAGATACAAGATAAGCAAGTTCCTCTGAGCAGGGAATATATCTGTTATATTGTTATATTTTACTCTTCCAAGTGCTTAATACAGTTCTTTGCACACAATAAGTGCTCAATAAATACAGTTGACTGACTGACTGACAGTCTAAGTAGCTGGGGGGAGAACAGGTATTGATTCACCATTTTGCAGATGAGTGAACTGAGGCACACAGGAGTTAAGAGACTTGCCCACGGTCACATAAAAATGGTAAACCAGGGTTTAGAACTCAGATCATCTGACTCCCAAGCCCATGTTCTTTCCACTAGGCCACACTGCTTCTCCACCCAGAACCTGAGTTATAATTTTGACTCTGCCATTTGCATGCTGTTTGACCATGAGCAAGTCACCTCACTTTGCTGTACCTCAGTTTTCTCATCTTTAAAATGGACTTTATTTGTACTTGTTCTCCTTCCCTTTTTCTCTCCTGAAAGTGGTCCAGTGAGGAATCACCACTGCAGGGCGGGCTTCATGTGGCCTTCGAGGCTCTATTCCCAGCATACCCTTCATTTCATGGGCCACCCATGTGGACTTCAGCAGCTGATTGTTAGCTTGTTGTGGACAGGAATGGGTCACTGCCTCCCTGAATCCTGCACCAGCTCTCCTCCACATCACCAAGCAGCCTCCAATCTCTTTCTATCACCCTGGTGGGACAGAGAAAGTGGCTGCAGTCTGTAGCTTTAGGAAGGCTGAGGTGGCTGCCCAGTTGTAAGGTCTGGGTACGATACAAAGTATTCAGGTTCTCCCACATAGGGCTCGCAGTCTTAATTTCCATTTTACAGATGAAACTGTTGTGACTGGACTCTGATTCTGATGTAATCTGAGATGCTTCTCTTCGAGCCAAAACCCTACTGATATATTTTTTTTGTCTTTATGTTGTTTTACTGTTTTGTTGTATCTTTCCTTAAATATCTATTGCTAGCTGCTTCTCCTCTTTCTCTTTTTAGAATATGAGTGCCCTCTCCCCCCAGCCCCAACCCTGAGATACAGAACTGTTTCTAATTTCCTCCTGTATATTCTTTCGCAGTGTTTAGTGCAGTGCTCTGGACACAGCAAGTGCTCATTAAATACTGTTGCTACTACTGTGAGCCCCATATGGGACAGGAACTGTGTCTGATCTGCCTTTTCTGTATCTACCCTAGTGCTGCTTAGTACAGTGTTGGGTTTTATTTGGTTTGTTTTAGTGGTATTTGTTAATAACTTACTATGTGTTAAACTGGGGTAGGTACAAGTTAATTAGGTTGGACACAGTCCCTGTCCTGCATGGAGCTCCGGAGAATTGAGACACAAAGAAGTTAAGTGACTTGCCCAAGGTCATATGTTGCAAAAAATTGGTAGAGCTGACATTAGAACCCAAGTGTTCTGACTCCCAGGCCAGTTCTCTTTCCACTAGACCCTGCTGCTTCTCACTTGGGCACCTAGTAAACACTTCAACGAATACCAAAATTGCTACGTATAGAGGAACTTCTGGGACCTCATAGACTCATCAAGAGGAGCTTGTTTAAGGGTAGAAAGGATCCCTTTCTCCAGTCAGACTGGAAGGGAAAGTCCTGGACTGGTCCATGGTGCAAGATATCTTCCTCTCTACCCAGGTAAAAATAGTGTGCAAAGGACATCATAAGAGCTGAGTCTTACAAGCAATTTTCCTTGGTGCCCTTGCAGTGGCTAAGCTGGGCAGATGGATCCTAAGCATATCAATCTGATGGGAAAAAAATAATAATAATGATATTTGTTAAGTGCTTACTATGTGCCAAGCACTGTTCTAAGCACTAAAGCATCTGCCTGTAAAATACCAAAACCAGAACTAAGTCGTATCTCCCACCGACTCACCCTCTTGTACTGTGCCAAAGAAACTTGCTATATTTGTATTTCCAAAATATGCCCTCTCTTTCAAACCCAATCTAATAGCACTGTACCCACCTGACTCCCTGGGACCTCTGTCCAAATTATAACCCTCCCCTGATCCGAATGAATGTCTGAAACAAACCCAGTACAACAAGCCAGTCTGGGGCAAGAAACAATAGACATGACTCAGAGTGCATCACTGGGTTTACTGCTTCAAATTAGCCAGCGCATATTAATCGACCAAAAGCGAAACCGATTTGTAGAGCAGAAATGTCTACTTCAAAGAAAAGCAACACATGAGAGATGAATCATGTATTTAACTCTACCAGGTCTTCAGATCTGGGTTCTCTCCTAGAAAAGCAAGCATTTCAGTGGTTTACTTATGGGGATTGGTTTAGATACCACTGATCAGTTGTGATGAGTAAGTAATTGGGAATCAGCGTGGCCTATTGAAGCGTGCAGTGTGCACCTTGTGTAAACACCGTGTTAAATTTAGTGCTCTTGGCATATGGCTTCCTGGGGTCCCAGGTGAGCCAGACCTAAAGGCTCCAAGCAAAGACCTAAATGTTGACACACCCCAGGGTCCGGGCGGGGTGTCTTCTAAGAGCAAAAGACAATGGGACCCTAATTAGTAGTAGATTAGGGCTATTACTAGGAAGAAGCTTTACGTATTGGACAACAAGCATAGTATGAACGATCCTGGAACTGCTAGTCGCTGTTCTCCGAAAGGAAAACCGAGACATCCCGGGCAGAGGGGACTTTCGGTCTCATCCTCTACTTGGCTGCTCAGTGTCCTCCAATGGGAAGGCAGGGACAGGCCGGCTTGTGAGACCTCTTGGCCAGGGAACTCCAGTGCCGGTCTGTCCCGTTAAGGACCTGAAAACCAAAAGGGATTGATTGTCCCGCGGTAGGAAACTCTCATTGCCCCTGGGTTGAGGGCTTAAACAGTGTCAGAGATCTTATTCGTTCATTCAATAGTATTTATTGAGCACTTACTATGTGCAGAGCACTGTACTATGCGCTCAGAATTTACAATTCGGCAACAGAGACAATTCCTGCCCAATGACGAGCTCAAAGTCTAAACGATTCAATGAAGCAGCATGGGCGTAGTGGAAAGAGCCCGGGCTTGGGAGTCAGAGGTCGTGGGTTCTAATTCCGCTCCTCCATTTGTCTACTGTGTGACTTTGGGCAAATCACTTCACTTCTCTGTGCCTCAGTTCCCTCTCCTTTTGATGGGGCACCTGGAACCTGAGTACTGCCTCTTGAGCAGGGATGTTATTTGATATACACAATGAGTAATGAGCTAGGTTCTCCTCTGTCTCAAGATGGGAGTAATTTGAGGTCACAAAGGGACTATTCTCTGTGAAATGGGAAGGAGGGCCACCTGGTGGAAAGAGCTTGCGCTTGGGAGCCAGAGAACCTGGGTTTTATTCCTGGCTCTGCCATTTGCCTGCCATGTGACCTCGGGCAAGTCATTTAACTTATCTGTACCTCAGTTACTTCATCTGCAAAATGGGGATTAAAACTGTGAGGCCATGTGGGAACAAAACTGTATCCAACCTGATTAAGTTGAATCTACAGAGCCTGGCACACAGTAAGGGTTTAAATAGTGCCATAGAGAAAATAAATAAAAAGACAAGGGCCTGTGGACAGCCAGAGGTGCAGGGGGGAGGAGTCAATTAGCTGTGGCAACTAGGCACAGCCCTGTTGCTTGGTCACCTGGTCTTCCCTCTCCACCCCTTTCCACTCTTCCCCTGTGGCAACATCAAGTGCTAAGTCCATTACCAGAAAATGATTGAGGTGTGGAAGAGAGTAAAACTCCAACTATTTTCTGAATACTCACCTTAAGCCTCACAGCATCTCTGCTAATGGTTCTCATCTTTCTTATGTTATGAACCCTAAGCCCAACAGAATTCCAAAATTGTTTTTAAAATCTTCCCTTAGCCATCTAAAACAGAAGTGTGATAGAAACAAAGAGAAATTGGGGCATGAAAAAAAAATCCAAAGAAAGAGGGACACTGTGAAATCTTTAAAAAGAGAGTGGTCAAACAAATCCCTATCAATATTGTGTTTATAAATGATAGGCAGTAATGTTTAACAATATGATTATAAAAGACTGCTTTATTTTTTTTTGAGGAAAAAATGCATTATAAATTCCCCTATATCTAGCATTTGATCAAAAACCTCAGATAAAAAGACTGAAAATTGTCTAAATTATATAATAAAAAGCTCTACATTTCCACAACCATATCATTTCTGAGGGTGCATCGAAGACCAAAGTTCCCACCTTATTCCCTTTAGTATTTATTATATCAACTCTGGAATATTTATTTGACAGTTACTTCTTAAAATGAAGGCCTGCTTATTTTGTTGCTGTTTTTCTTATGTTGCTTTGCTTTTCATTTTACTGCTGGCAAAAATCATCACAGAAAACCCTTGAATACATGAGCGAATCTGAGATTTATTCAATGCATTCAACGGGTGAATTATTTAAGTTTGGAGAAGAAACCATATTTTATTTTCTTATTCCATTCTTACTGAGGACAGTTTTAAGCTGAATATACCATTACCTGGTCTTTACCGTGCAGTTACACATACTCTTGGGCACGTTACTTATTTTTATATTATATCTTTCACAACTGGAAAAGGACCCTTTTTCCTGGACTCCTAGAATAACTGCTGGCAAAAACCTATCACTGAAAAAGCTTGAATAAATAGAGAATAGGTGATTTCTTCAACAAGTGAATTATTTAAATCTGCATATGCAATGAGACCTGTAAGGCAAAACTTCTGTTTGTAAGACCCCAGGCTCTTTGGAAGTTATTTGATATGTAATTTCCTAAACTGCTTACTGTAGTTTCTGCATCTTATTGTTTATTTTACTTGAAATTGTATTGTCAGTAGGAAGGTTCCCAGAGAGAGCTCTTGATTGAAATATGCTTCAATGAGCATTAGGCTTTATTTTTTTTGTGCCTGTAATAATATTAAATCTTCAAGTTATTGCCAGTTGGATATTTGCCAAGATTTGAAAGCAAATAGTTTCCCTTTACCTGTAAGAGTTTGGGACCCTTTAAACACAATTCCTCTGATATAAAAGGGGAAAATAAGCAAAGATCAATACACAGTATTGATTTCAAAATGTAACTTATGACCAGAATGCTATTTTAAATTTATATAGTGTTCCTCTGCCAAGGAATTCAAATCACAACTCAGGAATCCCTAAGAGTGAAGCAAGATGGCTGGCTGACTGGCTGTATGGATAATGGATGGATAAACAAACTGATTTTCTGTCAATTCCTCTCTTGGCCTCCTACCTCTCTCCTCCTCCAAAGTACCCATTTGTAGCAATTTACATGGAAACAGGTCGATCAATCAGTGGTATTTACTGAGTGCTTACTATGTGCAGAGCACTGTATTAAGTGCTTGGGAGAGTACAATAAAATGACAGAACAGACACATTCCCAGCACACAACCATCTTAGTTGAAAGGTCATTTTAACAATCCTCATTAATCCTGGTGATACCAAGTCTTTGGTACAAAGCAAAAGGATCTCACTGGGCCTGTCCAGCCAGAATCTGACAGCAGGTTAAAAACCAAAAGACTTTAAAATACAATGATAATATCAGTCTCATTTGCAAACTCAGTCACTGGGGTTTAATAACTGGTATTCTATCGTCACCTCTTATCCTTCCAATCATGTTTCAGTGTGTGTTACTGGAAAAGAGCACACAGATGGTTTAGTGCAAACCACCCTGACCATTGCACAAAGACATATCCTGTTAATGGTAGAGCATAGTTCTTTCTGAGTCTTCGGTGTCAACAATTCTCACCCTGAATGACAAGGGACTAACTGAATTTCCATGAGCACAGTGTTCAAGTGCCCAAGAGATTTTTTTTGCAGTGACATAACCTCTGGATACAATCTCACCAGCATCTTCACTGAGTCAGATAACTCCAATCCTACTGGTTTGTAACGTACTAACAATTCAGTCTTTGAGGATCTTAATCTCAGTTTGGAGGTTTGGGAGACAAAGTCTCAGGTCTGAGGTGATCCTGTTTGGAAGTTCTTCCCCAGGTGCTGATGGTCCTGATTTTCACTTCACTTGCCTCCTTTCCCTCAACACTGGCTGCTGTCTAAAATCAGAGCACATAAATGGGATTGAGGATGACCTAGAATTGGAGCCTGGAATGGTTTAAGATTTTGTGGCATCTCTAGCTCTGTCAAATTGGTATTGTTTCTAAAGTTCAAATATTTTGACTCTAAGACTTAGGCTTTAGATACAGAAAATCTAAGCAGGATTGGTATTTTTCTACTGAAACAAAATCTCAAAAAGCACATGGTTGCCTTTTTGCTAATATCCACCCTACGAAGATTCTCCATAGTGATCTTTAATAATGGAGGCTAGCTTCCATTAATAAAGAAACAATCAGAGTAGGATGGAAGAAGGATAGAGAATATTGGATATAGATTAGAAAATATCCTTCTTACAATTTTAAGAGAAAGTTCATTACTTGGACACACAAGGCTTGTAGAAAATTTGTTATGTGCATGGTCTCTAATGAAGTTTGAAGAAAACTGGATTGAACTGTCCCAGTGTTCTTGTAGTAAGAACACTCATTACTTTGAGTCAGAGATTTATTGTTTCTTCATTTTGAGGGTGTTTATCTTAGGCAATTACATTTGCTTAATTGATGTTCATCCTTCTTCCCATATTGCGTTGGTGACCTCTGATCGCTGCATTGTGAACTGCCGCTGTCACCCACAATCCCTAGAAGGAGGGAGGAACTTTAGAATTCATTAAAGACAAAAGCATCCTAGTTATTCTAGCAGAGAAACTGTGAGACAGCAAATGCTGCTACTGCTGGGCTGAGTCCTGCAAAGAAACTTCAGTACAAAACCATCCAAGGGAGTGTTTTTGGTCCTGGAATAAAATTAGGTGTGAAGCAACGTGACCTAGTCGAAGTAGCATGGATCTGAGAGTCAGAGGATGTGGTTTTTAATCCCAGCTCTGCCACTTACCTAATACATGACCTGAATAGTCACATAACTTCTCTGTGCCTCAGTTTCCACACCTGTAAAATGGGGATTAAATACCTGTTCTTTCTCCTACTTTTCCTGGGAGTCTCATTAGTGGACAGGGACTGGGTCTGACCTGATCGTCTTGTATCAAAGTCAATGCTTAGTACATGCTTTGGCAAATAGTAAGCATTGAACAAATAATTATAATAATAACAATGATAATAATAATATTATTCATTAAGCACTTATTATATGCCAAACATTAAGTATACTAAGTGCTGGGGTAAATAAAAACAATCAAGTCCCACATGGGGCTCAGAATTTAAGTAAGAGAGAGAGAACAGGTATTGAATCCCCATTTTTCAGATGAGGGAACTAATAATAATGTTGGTATTTGTTAAGCGCTTACTATGTGCCAAGCACTGTTCTAAGCGCTGGGGTAGACACAGGGGAATCGGGTTGTCCCACGTGGGGCTCACCGTCTTCATCCCCATTTTACAGATGAGGGAACTGAGGCACCGAGAAGTTAAGTGACTTGCCCAAAGTCACACAGCTGACAAGTGGTAGAGCAGGGGTTCGAACCCATGACCTCTGACTCCCAAGCCCGGGCACTTTTCCACTGAGCCACGCTGCTTCCCGAACTGAGGCCCACAGGCAAGTTTCTTGCCTGAGGTCAAACAGCAGGTAAATGGGGCAGTTGAGGTTAGAAACAAAGTCCTATGATGCCCAGACCTCTGCTTTTTCCACTAGGCCACTCTGATTCTCATTTACTATTATTATTAGTTCAGTACAGTTCATTAGTTCATTAAAGTACAGTTCATCACCAGGAAATTAGACCTGGCTTCTGCCTCCACCTTTAAGGAGCTTTTGGACTAGTAAATTTAAGTTTTTACTAGCAAATTATCTGGATATTCCATAGCTGCAGTATCTAGATCAGCCAGGCAAAAATGTATTTTGTGACTTGGAAGGATTGACACAGGGAGGGAGAAACAAACCATTATAGTTAAAGAACAATGACCTCCTTCTTGCTAAATCAAATGGTTCCCACTCCATCCTAATCCTCCTTGACCTCTCAGCTGCCTTTGACACTGTCAACCATCCCCTTCTCCTCAATACATTATCCAACTTTGGCTTCACTGACTCTGTCCTCTCCTGGTTCTCCTCTTATCTCTCTGATCAGTCATTCTCAGTCTCCTTTACGGGCTCTCCTTCTCCCTCCCATCCCCTAACTGTAGGGGTTCCTGAGGGGTCAGTTCTTGACCTCTTCTATTCTCCATTTATATTCACCCACTTGATGAACTCATTCGCTCCCATGGCTTCAACAATCATCTCTATGCAGATGACACCCAAATTTATATCTTCTCCCCTGTTCTCTCTCCCTCCCCCGAGGCTCACATCTCCTCCTGCCTTCAGGACAGCTATTCTTGGATGTTCTCCTGCCACCTAAAGCTCAGTATGTCCAAGACAGAGATCCTTATCTTCCCTCCCAAACCCTGTCCTCTTCCTGACTTCTCTGTCACTGTGGGCGGCACTGCCATCCTTCCCATCTCACAAGCCTGCAACTTTGGTGTCATCCTTGACTCTGCTCTCTCATTCATCCCCCATATACAATCTGTCACCAAAGCCTGCCAGTCTCACCTTCACAACAACACCAAGATCTGCTTTTTCCTCTCCATCCAAACTGCTACCACATTAGTACAGTCACTCATCTGATCCCGACTGGATTACTGCATCAGTGTCCTTTCTAATTTCCCAAACTCCTGTCTCTACCCACTTCAGTAGTTTATACATGGATTAGCATTCTATAGAAATGTTCTGAGCATGTCACCTCCTTCCTCAAAAATCTCCAGTGGTTGCCTATCAAACTCCGTATCAAGCACAAACTCTTTCCTATTGGCTTCAAAGCTCTCCATCACCTTGTCCCCTCCTACCTCACCATCATTCTCTCCTTCTACATCCTAGGCCACACACTTCACTCCTCTGGGACTAACCTTCTTACTGTGCCTCGTTCTTGCCTGTCCTGCCGTCAACCCCTGGCCCTCATCCTACCTCTGGCCTGAAACGCCCTCTCTCCTCAAATATGCCAAACAATCACACTTCCCCCCTTCAAAGCCCTACTGAAGGCTCACCTTCTCCAAGAGACCTGCCCAGACTAAGGCACCCTTTTCCTCAGTTCCCTCTCCTCTCCGGGTCTCCCTGACTCGGTCCTTTTGCTCCAACTCCCCTGTCCCTGCCCTATAGCACTTGTATATTTAAGTACATATCTATAATTCTATTTAAATTAATTCCCATCTACTTGTTTTGATGAGTATAAATCTATAATTCTATTTATTTATATTGATGCTATTAATGCCTGTTTATTTGTTTTGATGTCTGTCGCCCCCCTTCTAGACTGTAAGCCCATTGTGAGCAGGGATTGTCTCTACTGCTGAATTATACTTTCCAAGAGCTTAGTACAGTGTTCTGCAAACAGTCAGTGCTCAATAAATATGATTGAAAAAATGAATAAATCAATAAACAGAGAGGAAAAGGACAATTTGGATAGACTATGGACACACCCTAAGCAAGAACTGGGGCTGTACTGACTTCAGAAGCAATGGTTTCCTTTAAGTCAACAACCTCCTTTCTAAGTCACAAGCTAGCTTTTTATTCTAATCTGCTCAAATCATACATCATTCTGTCTTCATGACCCATCTACCTAGTTTTTTCATTTTAAATCTCTTGCAGACCTCAGCCTATTTGAATTACACCTTTAAGAGTTGTGTGGGGCCACCACAGTAAATAGTTTTTGGATGGCTGTACACTATATGTGCCACTTTCCCTATTTGAAGGTGTGCACCTGGGAGCAGAAACCATGAATTTTCTCCAATATGGACTTTGAGTACTGGGTCTTGTACCCCAAGGACACCTTATAAAAGTTTGTAGATCAATTCTTCAATGCAAGATGTTTTATGCTATGTTTAGTATTGTCACTTGCCTCCCAACAAAGCAGGTGAGCTATGTATTTTCTGTCCTGTTTTCCTATGTCCTGAATCATGATAGTGCTGATCTTTGCAAGATAGGGAAAACAATACCACTGAATATACAGTCCATGAATCCCCTCCAAAAACCAGGGTGAAATACAGGAGAGCAGTCTGGGCTCCCAATCCCTTGACCACAGTAAAATATAATTTGACAGAAATAATGAGATTCAATTTCTCACAAGTAAACTGCAGTTTAAACAGAGGCAGTTGGGTTAATACTTGTTGTCGTGGTCTCTCTTTCAGTGGCAGACTTTGTCATTGACTTGATCGCTATACATTTTTCATGGGATAAAGATTTGGTGAATGCAGCCATACAAAAAAAAATAATCCCCAAACTTCAGAGTTAAATTATTGTTAAATTCCAGCAGACCTGTATTATTTTTCTATTGCTTTGCTTTTCAAATCTTAATTTACTCATTTCTATTCCAAAGGACAGCTCATTCCAACTTGCTTATTGGATCATGCAATTTCCATGTACTCACCTTCCCATCTGAAGCTTCTAAGGAGTACGTTGAGAAATCTGATCTATTCAACCTGTGGAATAGGACTAATGTATCATTAGGCTGTTGTACTTTATTACCCAGAAGTTGCTGCAATTCAGAAAGTGAAGACTACATATGATTTAGAAGGTTATTTCTCTCTGTGTCCAGATTGTCTTATTCCTAAGTAGAACAATATCTTCAGGAAAACAAAAGTGCTTCATAACAGTGCCAGCAATCATTCAACTGATCAATCAGTGGCATTTATTGAGTGCTTTTGAGTGCAAAGCATTGTATTAAGCACTTGGGAAAGTATGATACAGCAGTCAGTCAATAGTATTTATTGAGCGCTTACTATGTGCAGAGCACTGTACTAAGAGCTTAAGAGAGTACAATATAACAATAAGCAGACACATTCCCTGCCCCAAATGAGCTTACAGTCTAGATAAGGAGACAGATGTTAAAATACATCAATTACAGACATGTACATAAGTGCTATGGGGCTAGGAGGGGGCAATGAATAAAATGAGCAAGTCAGTGAGAAGGAGAGGGGAATGGGAGAAAAGCTTAGAAGAGCTTACTAAGCATTTAGTACAGTGCTCTGCACACAGTAAGCACTCAATATATATGATTGAGTGAATGAGAAGAGGAAATGAGGGTTTAATCAGCAAAAGCTTCTGGGAAGAGATATGCCTTCAATAAGGCTTTGAAGGTGGGAAGAGTAAATGCCTGTCAGATATGAGGAAAAGTGTTCCAGGCCAGAGGCAGGATGTGGGTGAGAGGTTGGCGGTGGGATAGATGAGATAGAGGTACAATGAGAAGGTTAGCTTTAGAAGAGCACTGCGTGTGAGTTAGGTTGTAGTAGCAGAGTAGCAAGGTGAAGTAGGAGTGAGCAAGGTAATACAGTGCTATCAAGCCAATTGTGAGGAATTTCTGTTTGCTGTGAAGATGGATGGGCAACCACTGGAGGTTCTTGAGGAGTCATGCCTGAATGTCTTTGTAGAAAAATGATCTGGGTAACAGAGTGAAGTATGGACTGGAGTGGGAGAGACAGAAGGCAGGGAGATCAGCAAGGAGGCTGATAGAGTAATGAAGGGGGGGGTAACATGAGTGATTGGGTTAATGTTGTAGCAGTTTTAGACAGGTTCCCTGCCCACCACAGATTTACATTGTAGAGTTCCATTTCGGCAACCATGAGATTGGGGGTGAGGAGAGTGGAATGTGGTTAAATTTTCACAACATTCCATGATATCTACATTACAAGCTCAGGAATGCCAAAGGATCAGGTACTGAGCAAGCTTCATTTTGGACCTGGAAATTCAGACTTTCAAAGTGAGCAAGAGCAGCTAGGTGTTGGTGTAGCTCTCCAGGGTCCTTCCAATTCCAGGACATTTGTGTATTTTTCTAAAGGTCTCTGGAACCCCCTACTAAGTCTCAGGATGACCCTGATTTACTTGAGACATACAGTCACCTTATCTAGTCCACCAAAAGGGAATTTTCCCATTCTCTTTTGATTTCTAGTCATCTCAATTCTTCCTGCTGCTCTCCATATTAGTATTCTAGCTAAAACTAATGCCCACCTGCAACACATGTTTCAGCATATGAAAAAGAAAGAAGAGACAAAGTTACTGAATTACTTTCAAGTCCACTGTTGCACCACTTGTATACTCAGAACCTCTGAGTATGTGCTAAGTTAGCAGGCTAAACAGAAATCACTGAATAAATGCTAAAAGTTATTTTTGCGTGTATGTGAAAAGGTAAGTTGCTCATAATGGGTTTCTCTGAGAATGCAAGGTGCCACAATATTATAATTATTGCCATCATTATCATTAGCACTAATGATAATAATAGCATTTGATAAGTGCTTACTATGTGTGGCAAGTGCTGGGGTAGACACATGTTAATCAGGTCAGACACAGTCCCTGCCCCACATGGGGCTCCCTATTTTACCGATGAGGAAACTGAAACTGAGAGAGGCTAAGTGACTTTTTCAAGGACATATGGCAACTTTGACCCATTCCGATATTTCATTTTAATTAAAATCAACCTGGAATCAATCTTTTGCCTGTCTTATTTTCGTAGGGGAAACACATGTATTAGTGACCTAAAACACAGTAGCTGCCTAGTGGAATGGGAGTAAACTAGTCTGTTACTATTACTTATAAGGGAAATATGGAAACTTACTGTTCCTTATAAGAGGACTTTCAAAACAGGATATTTACAGGCTAAGGCCTGGTTACCGCTGTTTAGTAGTGCTTTCCTCACAGGATGAAAAAATAAATATTCTTAATGACTAGCTAATATCCGGCCTTATTTAAATATTCTTATATTCTCCTACTTATCTATCCTTACTCTTGCCGTTATCAAGCCATTTCTCACTTGGACTTCCTCCCAGTCCACCTGTCCCCTGTTGCAGAAGTACAAGCCTCGACCCCATCCTTTTCTTCAACTTCAACTCTGCCCCCCCCCCCCCATGATTTCGGCACTCTCCCCTCATCAACCCACAGCCCTGGTTCATCTCCACAATCATAATTACCCCAGTGGTAAGTACAGTTGCTGGCACAAAGTAAGTACTTTACATACCATTTGGAAAACAAAAACAAAACAAAATTTGGCAACCACTCAGATATCCTAGTTAACTTCTCAGAACAAGGAACAGCTTTCCTCAGTTACTAACCCAGAAAATGGAATACAATTCCCCTAAGTTTCAGTTCAGAAAACAGAGCCAACAGTTAGTAGATTACTCTATTATCGATGAAGAAAGTAATTCAATTTGACCTGCCTTCTCTTTTGCCTAATTTTACTCAAATAGCCACTTCATATTTGCACACCTGATAAACAATACCTTCCCTACTCCCACATGAAAATTTCCTCTTTGAGATTCATGGATGTCCTCGTCACCTGTCTCAAGCCATTAACTATGTAGCCTTTCCTCTCCTCTGAGGAATCTCTGCCCCTCCCGGGAACCCAGAAGTGGAAGAGGGTGGAGCACAGTCTGTTTGTTCTTTCAATTTTGAGTGGAGATCAAAGAGAGGATGTCAAATTTGATCAAAGAGACCTTAATGATTTATTCCTTTATAAGATGACTCATTTCATTCCAAGTTTGTTATTTGTCCCAGAGCAGAGAAGGTTGATATTTTTATTATTGTTATTTTGCTAATAATTATAAAAGTAGTAATGAAAACTCTAAATCATTATCACACTCACAAAACATATCAGTAGGGTCCCACTGGCTCATGGGATTTTCAGCCATAAAGGTCAGCTACATAGATTGTGTCATTGTTAGCAACAGTATTTTCTTTATGGATATCTGTCATCTATTAGTGACATTGATGCTACAGGTGATAAGATCCTAATCATGCTTGTGTGGCTGAAAAGACCTAGTGTGTCCAACATTCCCTGCATGGTTGTGTGAATATAAAGATAATTCCTCTTTGCACAGATGTTTATCCAATAAAAGGCTCATTTCTGTTTTCAAACCTGCTTCAGCATTGCCCTCTGCATGTTGCCCTACACATAGTAAGAGCCACTGATTATTGATTGATGATTGATTGATCTTCACAGATCTTAATGGAGAGTGAATGCCTTCCTGATTGCTATTTGCCATGATGATCTCTCAGCTGTATGTACACCTGATAGCACATTTTTTAAATCTTGTTTCACTACGATGTCTAAACATTCATTCCAGTTATATTATATCTCCTCCAGGAAGCTGTCTATTATTCATCTTCAGTCTCTTAATCCTACTTCCTCCCTACTGCCACTGAAACACTTCTGTGTCACCTAGAAACTTGAGTACCTACTTGGGTTTCCCACCCCTCCACAACTCTCTTCCATGGCATTTATTTCCATATCTTTAATCTCTGTTATTTCCCACTGCCAGAAATGTATGTTATGGTCTGTGAGTTTGCAAGTACCTTGAGGATTGAGATTGTGTCAAATTGTTTAGAAAAGGGTGCTGCACTGAGTAAATGTTCAGTAGATACTGTGGAATGTTTAATAGTCTGTTCCTCTCAGAATGTGCTGCCTTTTAGTTTAGTGGCATAAATATCCTATTATAAGGACATATGTGAAAAGTCTTATATGTTGTCATTTCCTCTATCTGTAATTTATTTTTTAATGTGCTACCTCTTTTAGACTGTAAGCTCCTTTTGGGCCAGAATCATGTCTACCAACTTTTCATACTCTCTTAATGCTTTGTACAGTGATCTGCACTTAGTAAGCACTTAATTAATACCAATGAATGATTGATGGGTTGATTCTTCTTGAATTATTATGTATACTACTACTACTAATTGTCCTTTTATGATATTTGGTCAGGAGTTATCAAAGGAAGAAGGGAAGGGGCTGTAACCTCTCCCTTCATTGGTTACCTCTTGGCAGATTTGAAGCCCAATCCTACCTTGGGCCCTCACTGTGCTGTACATTCATAAGGTGGCATTTAGTGACATTCTTTGCTGGTGCAGGGCCCTGTTAGACAGCACCAGAGTAATTCTAAAAAAAAAAAATTACAAGGGATTGGCCCTGAGTTAAAGACTTTGCTGTCTCAGTGGATGAAACACAATGACCATTCATTCATTCATTCAGTCATATTAATTGGGTAACAACATGGACTAGTGCTTAGAAAATGGGCCTGAAAGTCAGAAGGACCTGTAACTCAGCTGTCACTTGTCTGTTGTGTGACCTTGGGCAAGTCACTTACCTTCTTGGTTCCTCACATACCTCATTTGTAAAATGGGGATTAAGAGTGTGAGCCCCATGTGGGACATGGACTACGTACATATACATGTGTGTGTGTGTATTGTATCTCTTATTTTAAGTGCCTAAATACCCATCATCATTGCTCCTGCTCCTCAGTCCTCTAGCTCAAAAGTAGTACCCAAGTTAACAAAGGGAACACAGTGGTATAATAATGATGATAATAATAATGATACTTAAGTGCTCACTATGTAACAGATACTGTACTAAGCACTGGGGTGGTTACAAGCAAATCAGGTTGGACAGAGTCCCTGTCCTGCACAGGGCTCACATTATAATTTCACATTTTACAGATGAGGTAACTGAGGCACAGAGTTGTGAAGTGACTTGCCTAAGGTCATACAGCAGACAAGTGATGGAGTCAGGATTAGAACCCATGAACTTCTGACTCCCAGGCCCATGCTCAATCTACTATGTCATACTGCATTGTATTGGAACAAGAGGGTGATGAAGAGTTTTTTCCCTAGAGAAAATATTTAGGTTCTGCAGACATCCACTCCAGGTCCTATGAGATGTTATTTTGTACCTTTGTGTAACCTATCAGTTACTTAATCAATCAAACATTTGTTGAGTGTTTATTAGTGTCAGGACACTGTACTAAGCACTTGGGATAATATATATGTATATAAAATATAACAAAGTTGGTAAACATCTCCCCTGCCAACACTGATCTTGCCTATATAAAAAACAATTAGTATAACCTAATGAGCCTGGGTCTGGAAATCAGAAGACCTGGGTTCTAATCCCTGTTCAGCACTTGCCAGCTGTGTAACCTTGGACAAGTCACCTAATTTATCTGTGCTGTCCTCATCTGTAAAATGGGATTCAATACCCATTCTCCCTCCTTCTCAGACTGTGAGACTGGGACAGAGATGTGTCTGCCCTGATAATCTTGTGTCTACCCAGGATTTAGTACAATTCTTGGCAAATTGTAAGCACTTAATACCTTATTAATGAAATATAAGGGGTTATTTCTGGATCCCCAAAGAAGTGTCTGATACTTGCAAATACCGATAGCAGTAACCTAACTCTCAGTGTCATTTCTGTGAAGGTTAGGAGGCTCTGGTCTCAAGGAAGTAAGGATATCTTTAGTCTGTTATAGTTTAGCATCATATACTTCCAAATTTCTCTTTTACCTTTCTTCTTCTTTGGATTCCAGTTTCAGTGCAGATGTTTTCAAGGATTTTCTTCCAAAATACAGACTCAAACCTAGCTCAGCCCCATGAAATGCCTCAAACCTCTTCACCTATGTAACCTGGTATAGCTTAGACCGTATCTGGAGAATGGGGCTATCATCTCCCTCTTCATAAGACTGTGAGCACCAAGTGGGACAGGGACTGTCTGCTCTCAATCAATCAAAAATATTTATTGAGTGCTTGCCATGTGCAGAGCACTGTACTAAGCAATTGAGAGTTGGTAGACAATGGTCCCTGGCCTCGAGAAGCATGAAGCTTGATTGCAGTTTATCTGTTCCAGTGCTTAGTACAGTGCTTGGCTCACAGTAAGTACTTCATAATACCACAAGTATTAACAAAACTACATCAACTAAATTTCCACTGTACATGGTGAGATTCTCCTCCTAGAAAATGTTGAATGCCTCTGAAAGGACTGAATCTTTCTTAGTCCTGGATGGAATATGTCAAACCTACTCATACACCACCAGATCTTTTTCTCTCAGAAAGCCCATGGAGCCTTGTGGCTGTGCAATTCCCATGCCTGCAGTGCCATGTTTCAGAAACTACTAAGTGTATGTTTAGTTCCCCATGCAGAATGTGTACAATAGGCTGAGAGAGAGCATCGTGTTGGTGTGCATTCAAGCAGTTATCCACATCCTGGGGATTTCCAGAGTCACTCATCCCTATTGGAGAGACACCTGGGAAGACTGACATGGAGACCCATCAGGTGGTTAGGAGAGACTGCTTTTTTTTTTGTCGCCAAACAAAGCTCAACAGGTGATAACCCCGGCATCTGCCGGTGGGAGAATTAGAAATTATGGAAGTTTATTGCACTCCATTCATCATGTCGTGCTTGTTAGCATGCTGTTTTATAGTCACATTGCTCCACAGTGGAGCCATTTTAGTGTGCAAACTCTCCATTTTTAGTTTAATTTGCAGCAGATATGATATAAAGATAAACGAGTTTATGTTCCTCACCCACCAACAAGAATTGGCCCCAGCAGTTTACTAGTGATCAATCATGATGGGACAGAAGTCCTCCCTTAATGCACATTAAAGGTCTGATTTGCAAAGAGGGAAATGAGCTAATGAGCAAGCACTACTAACAAATGTGCAACTTCCCTCTGCTTCATATATTTTAGATAAAATGGTCAGAGAGCCCAGTGGTACTCAGTGGCTATAAGCACTGTATGGAGACCTACACTGGGCAGATCTGCAAGGAGCTTCACTTTGCAAAAGACTAAGTCTTGTTTTGATGTGCTTCCTAAACAGAGTTCAAAAGCTCCTTTGTAAATTCAAAGAGAGGGAGGCCAGGAAGGACATCTTGCAAAAGCAGTTTGCAATCACAAACTGTGGGGAAGTGAACAGTTCTTTACTTTCCTGTAGATTTTAGATACAGATATGCTCCTCATTGGAACTTTTAGGTAAAATACCTTAGAATTAGGCTTTTGTTGAAAAGAGAGTTATTGGAACTCTGTCTAAAAATTGTATACTTTGCCCTTCTCTCCCAGAAACTAAATGAGGTAGGGTTAAATGTGGAGTTAAGTTCCCCAACACTCTATAACAGTTGAAACCCAAGTCCCAGAATGCTGTGGGATCAAAATTGAGTTTACCTTGATCATGCTCCTCATTGGATGGGGATATTCAAGCAATTAACAGCATCAGAAGAGCATTAGAATTTTTTTTTTTCAGTCACAAATCCCAAGGTAATAGAGAGCAGTCTGGATTAGTTGGAGCTCATAAATATACACACATATTTGCCCTTCATTTCCTAAAATGCTGTTGCTGTGGATGGTCAGATGTTCATTAGTGCACTTATAGTTGAAAAGACTAGTGTGTTACAAATGCTCCCTTCCACATTGTTTACAAATGAAGATATAGAGAGAGAGCTAATAGGATTACCCTAAACAGGGCTTGCCTCTGTTAACTACCCTCCCCATTGTATCCCAGTATTCATGAAACTTTTGCCCAGGGAGAGTTAGTCCTCTCTGGAATTCTGCCTACCAACCTCAGCTGTTGCAGTGGCATCTCTATAGTTCACAGTTGTGTTACATTGCTTGAGACTATGCTTCAATATGCCTTTTAACTGTTTACTCTTCCCTCCTGGCTTGTATATGCTCCCATTTAGCTCCCTAAAGAGGATCAGGTGCTGTTGTCATCTGTTCTCTTTACTGGTCCCTCATAGCAGAACTGCAGTGGTGTGAGTGTTGTTTCAGTGATGGTGAGCTGACTGCACTCCCAAGATGTCGCTGTGGGAATTTTGTCCTGTTCTTTGATGTTCTGTATGTCAGTGAGTTCACACCTGAGAAGGAATAGCAGTGTTACTAGGAGAAAAAGAAATAAGGGAAACCAGAGGAAATTAGATAAATTGGATGCCCAGGTAAGAGAGATTTCTGTACCGGTTCTGTAAGGCAATGATAAGTAGTCTACAGAGGAAGGGGTAGTGTGGTTAAAGCTAAGTGTGGAGACAGAGCTGGATCAAATGAGGTCAGAGCTCTGGGACTGGTTGGACTTTTTTATGGTGTTTTTTAAGTACTTAATATGTGCCAGGCACCTTATTAAGATCTGGGGCTGATACAAGTTAATCAGATTGGACATCATCCCTGTCCTACATGGGGCTCATAATCTTAATCCCCACTTTACAAATGAGGTAATTGAAGCACAGAGAGGTTAAGTAACTTTCCTAAAGTCACACAGCAGAAAACTAATGGAGTCAGGATTAGAATTCAAGTCCTTTAGACTCCCAGGAACTGTTCTCTCTACTAAACTGCCCTGTTTCTCTTGTGATGTTCATCAGATGACCTGTGATGCAGGTGGACTCAGAAGGGATATATCATTTTACTACATCAAAAACAATTTCTCTATCTCCCCATCTAGAACAGAGGTAGAGACAGAAAGGAGCTATGGGTAGCTTGGATTTCTGGGCATGGTCAGTCAGAGTGGATAGAGCATGGGCCTAGGAGTCAGAAGGTCATGGGTTCTAATCCCAGTTCTGCCACTTGTCTCCTGTGTGACCTTGAGTAAGTCACTTCATATCTCCGTGCTTCATATACCTCATCCGTAAAATGGGGATAGAGGACGTGAGTCCCTACATGGGACCGGGACTATGTCCAACCCAATTTGCTTTTATCCACCCCAACAATTAGTACAGTGCATGTTATATAGTACTATTATGTATTATTATTATTATGTTCTTCTGTCTGGAAGCTATGGAAAGAGGGCAAGAATTGGATAGACTATGGCCTAGTGGAAGGAGCATAGGAGTCAGAGAACCTGTGTAATAATCCTGGTTATGCCATTTGCCTATTTGGTGACCCTGAGCAAATCACTTGACTTCTTGGTGACTCAGTTTTTTCATCTGTATAATGGGGATAAACTACCTGTGTTCCCTCCTACTTAGCCTGTGAAACCCTTGTGGGACAGGCACTGTCTGACCTGCTTATCTTTTATCTATCCCCGTGCTTAGTCCAATACTTGGCACAGATTAAGTAATTACATACCAAGATGATGATTATTTCCATTATTATCACTAGTATATACTCTGTAACACTGAGAGGCAAAGAGAAAGACCTGGACATTATTCTACCCCAAGGTGACTGAGCCCTTTTTACTGACAAGCTTCTTCCCCTTCTCTATTACTCTCTTTCCTTTACGTATTGTCTTAATCTCCCCAAAGTGGAGGAGGCTGGAGGTGTCCGAGGGATTCCCTTCAATTCCATGCCCATGGTGACACCCTCAGAATGTGGGGCTAACATGCCGCTGAGAAGGATACATGCATGCACTTCCATAGTACACATGTACACATACAGGTGGGTGTGCATGAACTGTACACCCAGGAAGTGTGTACTTTCTGGTTTGGAGGCATAAGAAGGAGTGGGAGAAACTTGACTTCCTTTCAGCCAGGAAAAATAATAATAATAATGTTGGTATTTGTTAAGCGCTTACTATGTGCCGAGCACTGTTCTAAGTGCTGGGGTAGACACAGGGGAATCAGGTTGTCCCACGTGGGGCTCACAGTCTTAATCCCCATTTTACAGATGAGGGAACTGAGGCACAGAGAAGTTAAGTGACTTGCCCACAGTCACACAGCTGACAAGTGGCAGAGCTGGGGTGGGAGTAACTCCAGTTGGGGGCAGGGAGTTGCTGCTACTGCTCCAGGTGGGCAGGAAATGTATCCTGTATATTGTATTCTCCCAAGCACTTAGTACAGTGCTCTGCACACAGTTAGTGCTCATTAAATATGATTGACTGTTGCTGTTATTTCTGAGGGAAGAGGAAGCACTCTCTAGTCCAGCCACACTCCTGCATGCTCACTTGCCCCTAAGAGAAGTTATTAGCAGAGAGCAGTGTAAGAATCCCAGTCCCCCAGCCAACTAGTCAATTTATGGTCCGTGAAAGGGCCAAGATCGATATGGCAGTGGTAGACTCCTCACTTCACTTTCCATCTCACTGAATTCCCAAGCATCTTTTGAACAATTCCAAACTCTCATTTCCCCTTTTCATTCATTTCATCCAATAAACCTCCTCCAGGGAAGAAAACCAACCACATTCCTCCCTAGGGTGTTGAGATGCTTCCAGGAGGACATATAAAGCTAGGAAGCAGGTGGGGATAGTAACTAGTTACCTCATCTATAAAATGGGGATTGAGACCATGAACCTACGTGGGACAGAAACTGTGTCCAACCCCATTATATTGTATCTATTCCAATACTTAGAACAGTGCCTGGCACATAGTAAGCACTTAATACTAATTATTATTGTTATTATTAAGTACTGCATTGGTGCTCAGTACAGTACTCTGCACATAGTAAGCATTCAATAAATACTATTGATTCTTTGTTTTAGTGTACTCTCCCAAGAGTTTAGTGCAGTGCTCTGCATATGAAAAGAGCTCAATAAATATACTGATGATTGATCAATAATATTCCTCAAATGGGTGACTGGAAAAGGAAGGGGAGGAGGAGGTGGTATCAGTTGGGGAATAGAAGCTTTAAAGCCATAACCCATAACTCCCAACCCATGATCCCAGCCAAGGTTGAGCAGTTCAGGGGTCCAACCAGAAGCAGCCCTCATGGTACCTCCAAATCCAGCATGGTAAGGGGGTAACTGAAAAGTAATTGGACCAGTTCCCAAAGGGAGAGAACTGAGCTTAAACACATGCAGGGTCTAAAAGTGTGCTGTACATTCCTTTGTGTCCCTCACTGGAGCTGAACAACTTTAATCAATAAATGAATCAATCATATTTATTGAGAGCTTTTACTATGTGCAGAGCTCTGTACTAAGCACTTGAGAGAGTACAGTATAAGAGTGGTGGTAGACATAATCCCTGCCCAGAATGAGCTCATGGTCTAGAGGGAGAGACAGACATTAATAGTAATAAATTATGGATAGGTACATAAGTGCTTTGGGGCTGAGAGAGGGATGAATAAGGGGAGCAAATTAGGATGACACAGAAGGGTGTGGGAAAAGAGGAAAAGATGGCTTAGTCAGGGAGGACCTGTTGGAGGAGATATGCCTTCAAAAAGGCTTTGAAGCTGGGGAGAGTCATTGTCATATATGAAGAGGGAAGGTGTTCCAGGCCAGAGGTAGGATGTGGGTGAGTGGTCACCAGTGAGGTAGATGAGATTGAGGTACAGTGAGTAGGTTGGAATTAAAGGAGAGAAGTGTGCAGACTAAGATGTAACAGGAGAACAGCCAGGTGAGGCAGGAGGCAGCAAAGTGACTGAGTGCTTTAATAATTATGGTACTTGTTAAGAGCTTACTATGTGCTAAGCACTTGGGTAGATACAAGTTGATAAGACTGGACACAGTCCCTGTCCCTCATTAAACTCACACTCTTTATCCCTATTTTTTTTAACAGATGAGGCAACTGAGGCAGAGACAAGTTAAGTGATTTGCCCAAGGTCACACAGCAGGCAAATGGTGGAGTTGGGATTAGAACCCATGACCATCTGACTCCCAGGCCTGTGCTTTACCCAATACACTATGCTAAGGAGTGCTAAGGAGGGTGGGCAACCACTGGAGGTATTTGAGGAATGGGTAAGCATGGACTGAATATTTTTACAGAAAAATGAAGAGGGCAGCAGAGTGAAATATGGACTGGAGTAGGGGGAGACAGGAGGCAGGGAGGTCAGCAAGGAAGCTGATACAATAATCAAGGCACAATAGGATAAGTGTTTGTGGATAGGATACGTGCTTGTGTTAAAGTGAAAATAGTTTGGATGGAGAGTAAAGGGAGGATTTGGGCAATGTTGTGAAGAATGAGCTGACATGATTTAGTGATATTTTGAATATAAGGGGTTGAATAAGGAAATTGAGGAAAGGAGTTGAGGAAAATGCCAAGATTATAGGATTGTGAGACAGGAAGGACTGTGGTGCTGTCTGCAATGATGGGACAATCATGGGGAGGGCAGCATTTGGGTGGGAAGATAAGAAGTTCTGTTTTGGACCGGTTAAGTGTGAGGTATGAGTGGGACATCTAAGTAGAGATGCCCTGAAGGCAAGAGGAACCGTGAGGCTGCAGAGAGGGAGAAAGAGAAGGACTGGAGATGTAGATTTGGGAATCATCTGCAAAGATATGGTAGTTGAAGTCATGAGAGAGAAGTAGTTCTCCAAGGGAGTGGGTGAATATGGAAAATAGAAGAAGACACAGAGCTGAACCTTGAGGGACTCCCAGAGTTAAAAGATGGGAGGCAAAGGAGGAGCCCTCAAAAGAGGCTAAGAATGAGAGGCCAGAGAGGAGGAGAACCAGGAGAGGACAGGGTTAGTGAAGCTGAGATTGTATAATGTTTCCAGAAGAAGAGAATGGTTGACAGTGTCCAAGGCAGCTGAGAGATTGAGGAAGATTAAGATGGAGTAGAGGACATTGGATTTGGCAAGAACATAAAGAGAAGTGTCCCCTTAAAAAGCCAGCTTCTCCAGGAACAAAAGTCTTCCCTGCAGGGCACTGTTTCCTTGTCCCTGCTGCCCAACATGGTTGGAGAGTAATGACTCTAGAGTCAGTGCTGACCCAGGCAGGCCTGTGACTGTGGTTGAGTTCCAAACATATGGCCATCAATTAATCATGTTGATTGAGAATTTATCATATGCAGAGCACCACAGCACTAAGCACTTGGGAGAGTACAATATAACATAGTTGGTAGACATGTTCCCTTCCCACAAGGCATCACACTATCTCCCCACCAATTCTCTTCTCCATTTATCTTCCTTTTCATCAGAGAATGGAGACATTTCACATGTTCTCACCTCCCCCAGGAGGCCTTTTCAGACTAAGCCCCCCTTTTCCTCAGCTCCCCCTCCCCTCCCCATTGCCCCTACTTGCTCCCTTTGTTCTACCCTTCCGGTCCCACAGCACTTGCTTATATATATATATCTACAATTCTATTTATATTAATGCCTGTTTACTTGTTTTGATTTGTATATATCTATAATTCTATTTGCTTATATTGATGCTATTGATGCCAGTTTACTTGTTTTGATGTCTCCCTTTCTAGACTCTGAGCCCATTATGGGTAGGGATTGTCTCTCTTTGCTGATGAATTGTACTTTCCAAACGTTTAGTACAGTAAGGGCTCAATTAATACGACTGAGTGAATGAATGAATGTTCATCACACATATGCAGAATATCGGAGTGAGTTGTGGGGGTGGACAGGGGATTGGGAAGCAGTGACTAGTCAGCACATTGCTAAGTCTGCCCTGCTAAACCTGAGGCCCTATAACTGCAGTCCCATGACCCCCAAGTTAATATGTCTGTGGTGGAGAGGATGGCTGTAGGCTCAGAAATGAAGATTGCTGAATTTACAATGAGGAGTCCATAATAATAATAATTATTATGAATAATAACTGTGGTATCTGTTAGGGGTCAGGTACTGTATTACATAGTTGGGTAAATTCAAGTTAATTGGGTTGGACACAATCCCTGTCCCCCATAGAGTTCACAATCAGTCCCCATTTTACAGATGGTACCTGAGGCCCAGAGAAGTTAAGTAAATAGCCCAGCTCACACAGCAGATAGGTGGAAGAGCAGGGATTAGAAGCCAGGTTTTCTGACTCCCAGGCCCATTCACTTTCCACTAGACCATGCTGCTTCTCGTGGCCATATTGGGCCATGAGCCAAACTGGAAATCTGTGTTTTTAAAAGGCATTAAGTATCTTGGTTCCCTGATACACAGACATACATTTGAACAAGTATGTGGGAAAGCAGAAGAAATTTCAGGAGAGAGTAAGAAAGATAGCCAAAGAGGAAGAAAGAAATGAGCAGGCCCAAATCTGCTCTAAGGTTTACACTGTTATTCTTTGAATTTTTTTTTTTTTTTTGGCAGAGTCAATGTCCATATGTTCAAAACTTCACAAATAGTGAGTGCCTGTAATCTGCTTCCGATTAAAAGCAATGCATTACTATCTTTGGTCCACATTAAATGAAGAGGGAAGCCAGAACCTTTAATATGCAGAAGTTTAAAAATAAATTTTTATTTGAAAATATTCTCCATTTTTGTGGCTTCAGATAGAATCAGGATCAGTCAGAGAAATTGCATCTTGCAATACCTCCCAGACTCCTTTCTTTTTTATTTAGAACTTTGTGTTGTTATGGTTTCATGTGGGCGTGACGATTGTTAATTGCTTGTCCATGCGAGTGGTCCTTTAAAATTCTCCCCAAGAGATTTATAATGGTTGGAAATTCTGTATGATGATTATCTATGTTTGAAATGAAGTCCTGCCCTGGCTGTGTGATGCCCTAAAACAAAGATGTAAGAGTAATGTAAAAAACAAAAGCCGGATGGGATGAGCTTCTCCAATTAATTCACTCACCGAAACAAAGGAACACATTGTATTTCTCGCCTGGATCCATGCAGGAAGAATGGTGGAAGCTGACTTCTTTAAAGCGACTGAGGAAGCTGAGATATTAGTGTTCAGAAAAAAAGCCTGCATGCAGTCAGAGAAGCCGCTCAGCTCTGAGGGTCCTGCCCAGGTGTCTGTCTGGAAATAAAGGCTGTGTGGGTTTATACAAAAGGGACTTTTGTATTTTAAATAATGATACAACAGATGTTCCATTACTTTACTTTAAAAAAAATTCAATGATTCAATGAAGTAGGACATCCTCTCTTTCTTTCTGTGTTACAATAGCCATAATTGAAGCATCTGAGTAGAATATTATTCTCTGTGTTTTGGATGCACTAATCAGGAATCCATTTCTCATAGACCCTTCTTTACAGCAAGCTGCGCTTCAATATTTTTCTGCATATACCTCCCTGACAAGCGAAAGACTAGGGGCTTTATTCATTTTATTGAGAGAGGGAGCACTGAGCTTCTGTTACTCCATTTTACTACCATGCTGATTTCTAGGTACTCCCAGTGAGGTACCCTGGTTATTAAGCTGTGAATATGCTAAATGAAGAAGAACAAGAGCTCCCATAGTTTTATACTCCAGGATTCAAAAGACCTGGATTTAGATCCCAGCTTCATCAGTTGCCTAGAGTGACTCAACTGACTTCTCTGTGCCTCAGTTTCCTGTAAAATGGGGATTTAATACATTAGTGTCATGTGGGATATACACTGTGTCTGACCTGAATAATTTGCATCTACCCCAGTGCTTAGGGGAGTGCTTGGCACAGAATAAGCCCTTCACAAAAAACATTAGTATTCATTTATTATTAAACATGGATACACCACCACGTGTTTTCCAAATCCACTCATTCAGAATGTAGTCCTATTTTTTCATGTTGCATTTCACACCATAGTGGACACACACACACACATACATGACAAATTGATGATGATGATAATGAAAATTAGTCCACTGAATCTGTACCTCATGCAAAATAAAGGACACAACAGTGGACAGATCCTTCTGGCATGAGGAAACAAAAAATGAGCTGGCTTTCCCCAGAGAAATCTGTCAAAAATTATTCTTTGGGTCATTCTCTGTCCACAACAGAGCTCAAAGTCTAGAGGGCGGGAGACAAGCATCAATACAAATAAATAAAAATTACAGATCTATACATAGGTGCAGTGGGGCTGGGGGGGCCCAGAGAGCAAAGGGAGCAAGGCAGGATGATGTATAAATGGTAGATAAGGAATAGTAGGGCTTAATCTGGAGAGGCCTCTTGAAGGAGTTGGGCCTTCAATAAGGCTTTGAAGAAGGGGAGAGTAATTGTCGTGTTTGAGGAGGGAGGGCGTCTCAGGCCAGAGGCAGGACATGGGTCAGAAGTAGGGGTCAAGACAGGCAAGATGGAGTGAGAGCACAGTGAGAAGGTTAGCACTAGAGAAGCAAAGTATGTGGGCTGCGTTGTACATAGGTGGATGAGGGGCGAGGGGAATTGGATACATATAACTATGGGTAAATATCCTTAAATAAGACAACCTCCTACTCCTTTCCAGAAAATAAAATATCAGGTTTTGCCTATACATGATTAAAATTAAAAAACAAAATGGAACTGTGTTCACCCATTCCTCTAAGCACAGGTGAAATTGATTTTCAAGGGAGCTGATTTTAAACCAGTGAAGGATGGTGAGTTGTAAGTGGCAAGCTGATACAAATTCCCACCACTTTGGTTGGGACCCAAGTTAGGGTGAGTCTTTCCTCTCCCCTCCCCCAGCCCTGTCACTTTAAACTCTGATTAGGTGTGTTTCCTTCAGCTGCAACTTCATCTCAGCTGATGAGGCTGAGCGAGGTAGCCAGCAGTCCCTTGAAGGTGAAATTTCAGAAGAGGAAATTATTTGATGGCATTTGGAAATTCCTCTGTGAAGGGCTGGGGTCTCTCCTTCACTAGCTAAACTTGGGGCTCTTAAGACCTCCTGAAAAGTCAGAGTGAAACTGAAGTTAAAATTTTCTGAAAGAATGAAAAGGTAAGATTTAGGAAGAAAAGAAACTGGGCATTTGTAGTGAATGCTGTACATTAGTGCTTGATGTCACTCAAAGGAGTATTTTTATCTCAATTTGTTGAACATTTTCATCGAGTGGATTATTCCCTCTCTCCCTAATGAGCACTCTTTACTTAGCTTTATATTCTCCCTCTTCTCTCACCCTTCTCTCTCTCTTCCTCAGTGTGTTGCCATCTCTTTGATTCATGAAGATATAGCAGTGGAAGTTTTGGCAGTTGTGCTAGTATTTTAACTGAATAGTTTGCATATTCAAATAGAATATAAAAACTGTAAAATGACTAAAGATAATTTTGGTAGTGGTTCAAATAATTGGACTTAAAGAAATAAATATGGTAAAAGTGTGTTAATCTGAGAATTTTTTGATGGAGGATATATTTTGATATAACACTCTATAGGGGCTCTAGAACAGTCTTGGTGTGAGGATTGGAAAGCTGGACTTCAGCCATTCTGGCTCTTGCTTTGGATCTGATCATCTTGTAAGTGACATCAGTTAAGGGGAGATAAAAAGAGAGCTGCTTGTTTTGAATACCTGTCCAAGTCTCAGAGTTAACATTCTATAAAAATTAAAAAATAGTATTAGACTTCACATATAACCTAACATTTTGTTTTCAGTCAGTCTCTGTTCAATTCTGGCTTATTTCTCTGCCATTCAAGATTTCCTCAAGGTAGCTTTATCCTGGCTTTTATAAGTCTCTTGCACTAATGTAGGGTCTAGACTGTGAAACCTGTGTGATAAAGGGCCTGTGTCTGATCTGATGGTGTTGTATCAATTCCAGTGCTTAGTACCATCCTTGGTACACAGAAATTGCTTAACAAGAACTATTAAGAACAAGGCAACAAGAAAGGTAGTTCTCTTACTTTCTGGTTCATTATTCCCCATTCACAGTTTTTTGACCTGGCAGGAAATAGGCAGTGTCTCCTACCCTCTTCTCTTGTAAATTTGTAATCAAGTGATTAACATTTCCAGGAAGTTCAATTTGGGTGCTTAATTGGGGGAAGAGCTCCTGTGTTGCTTAACTGAAGCAAATAGGTAATTCTTAATGGTTGAACATTAAACCATCCTCTCTAGGATCAACACTGGCCTTCTTTTTGACAAATCCAGTGACCACAACTCTATCCTTCTTCTCAACCTTCACTTCACTGATACTATCCTCTCCTGGTTATCTGGTTATCTCAATGGCAACCCATTCTTAATCATTTTTGTGGGCTCCTTCTCTGCCTTCCACCCGGTAACTGTGGGAGTCCCTCAAGGCCCAGCAGTTCTGTATATCCTTCTATTCTCCATTTACACCAGTCTCTTTGGGAACTTAATAGCTCCCATGGCTTCAATTAGCCTCGCTATGCAGATGAATCCCAAATGTCCCTATCCAGTCCTGACCTCTCTCTTCTAAGGCCTCACATTTCTCCCTTCCTTGCAGCCATCTTTTTTAGATCTCCTGCAAGCATCTCAAACTTAACATGGCCGAAACAGAACTCCTCATCTTCCCACCCAACCCCGGTCTTCCCTGCTGTGATTTTCCCATCACTATAGAAAGCACCACTGTCCTCTCTGTCTCACAAGTCTGTGACAGCATAATTCATGACTCATCTCTTATTCAACCCATATATTAAATCTAAAACCATATTCTGTCAGTTCTACCTTCATAAAATCATTAAAATCCACCCTATCCTCTCTATCCAAACTACCACGCTGATCCAAGCAATTATCATTTCCTGCCTTGACTACTGTAGCAACCTCCTCGTTGATCTTCCTGCCTCCCATCGCTCCCCACTCCAGTTGATATTTAATTCTGTGGCCTGAATTATTTCTCTAAAACAAATGTTCAGAACAAGTCTTCCCTCTCCTCAAGAACCTCAGTGGTTGTCCATCCATCTGTGCATCAAACAGAAACTCAATACCATTGTCTTTAAAACAGTCAATCACCTTGCTCCTTCTACTCCCTCTCCCTTCTGCCTCACTCTTGCATTTGGTTCTGCACTGCTTTTTTTCACCCCAACCTCAGTTCCACTGCATCTACATACATATCTGTAATTGTTTTATTTGTAAATACAAAACTGTTTTTTTGGTAAATGTACATGTGGAATTGTCTCTCTTTTCCCCTCTAGGAAATATGTCTACCAACTATGTTAAATTGTACTCTCCTAAGTGCTTAGAACAGTGCTCTGCACATCATAAGTGCTCAATAATTGATTTACTCAATGGTATTTACTGAGCACTTACCATGTGCTCTGCACATCATAAGTGCTCAATAATTGATTTACTCAATGGTATTTATTGAGCACTTACCATGTGCAGAGCACTGTACCAAGCACTGTGGAAAGAACAATGGATTTCCCTAACTCTGAGCTTCTCCTTCCTTCCTTTCCAACCTCCACAGTCCACCCTTCCCCAGGCAGGAAAGTGCTTCATCACCAGATTTGGGTGATTTGCCCCTTCCCTCCTAGTTGGTTAGCAAGACAGTGGTCAGCCTATTTCCTCACCAAGATTGGGGAATGGAGTGGACCAAGATGGGCAGAGGGATAGTCTTTTGTGGGAAAGGTGTTTACTTTCTAGGGGGTGACTTCAGACAGACTTGATTTCCCCGTCATAAAGATTACCACTGCCTGCTGGGTGCCAAGGTTTTGGCTGGTCACACTGATATTCCACTCCCAGTGCTAATCCAGTTTATGGCACAAATCCCAGTTCAGGCATAGAAAGGAGAGGGAGTAGGGGAAATGAGGATTTAGTCAGAGAAGGCTCTTGAAGGAGATGTGACTTTTAATAAGGCTTCAAAGGTGGGGAGAGTGGTGGTCTGTCATATATGAATGGGATAGGCGTTCCCGGCCAGAGGGAGGATGTGGGTGAGCGACCTAGATTTCTGGTCCCTCTATTGATCTCCACAAATGCCCCATTTGTTCACTGTCCTGATTACTCTCTGCAATCATCTCACAATCAATCACCAGTCAGCCCTTCAACATCTTGGTAAACATTCCTCTAAATGAACCCACTCCACAGCCTCTCTTAGTACCGTACCCACTTAACCCTGTGCACTGTCTGTGCACCGTACGGGCATATGATCTTTCAAATGTTCATCACACTAATATAATCATTCACTTGGTCTTTTGTTTTCCTTCTTTTGTGCTACACTAGATCCAGTAAAACCTGAAGCATTCCATGCACCTACACTGCCATTTAAAAACAATACATTACACGATATCCTGGCAGATGGCTTTGAAGGCTGGGTGACCTTCTAATTGTGGCTATGTTATAGAATTTAATACATTTTGCAATATCCTGCTAGATGGTCTGCCACAATGAAAATGCATTTTAAAATGACATTTCCAATCTACATATCTAGAATCCATTTGCTATGAATTTGTGGCATGTTTGCCTCAGAGAAGTTTGCAAACAAAAAGCAAAGACAGACAAAGAACATATGCTAAACAGATCCATTTTGTGTCTGGATATTCACTATTTGAGAGAGAGGAAACTGTGCAATCTGATTTTTTTTTATGATTATACTGTAGTCCAAATTGAAGTGTCTGTAGAAATGGATTGGCAAAGTTCCTTGGTTGTCAGTCATATCGCTTATTCTGCTTAAAATGAGATGAGGGCACTGATGGGAAGCAGCTGAAATTGTTTTGCACAGACACCTAAACAGATATGTGTATCCTGATTCAGTGGGGGAAGAGAGGGAGCAGCTTCTTTCCTCAGTGTCCATGAGGAAGGATGAGGAAGAAGAAGGAGCCCTCTCGAATCCTCGATTCCTTGCTCAGTTAATATCCTGGTCACATACTTTCTCCATTCACTTTAATTTTATGAGCAACTCCTACTTCTCATTCATTTCCAGGCACATTTGATCTGGGGTTTGAGGTCAGTCATTCCTGCCTTTGATGGGAGAGGCAGATTCTTGTTTTATCTCCAGGGGAGCTGGGCTCAGAAAATGACCCCGAGTTGTTTGTTGAGGAAGGAAACATGTCTAGCTATCCAAGTCCTCCTCTCAAAATGCATATTAGGGTTTTCTCCTCTTTACCTCACTCTCTTCCCACCTCTACCCACATGGAGATGAAAAGATATAAAAATTCAATGAGTTTGCATTAAGCAAAGGTTTAGGGAACAATTCCAAATCCCCACAATCACCTTCAACAAATTTTCCCCCAAAGCCCCATATACCTAGCTCAGCAAATGAGAATCATACTATTATAACCTTTTCTATTGTGCATGTTCAGAGGCAGTATGGTCTAATGGAAAGAGTAAAGGACTGGGAGTCTGCTTTGTGACCTTGGGCAAGTCACTTAACTTTTCAGGACCTCATTTTTCTCCTCTACAAATTGGAGATCAAATACCTCAGTCGATCAATCATATTTATTGAGCTCTTACTGTGTGCAGAGCACTGTACTAAGTACTTGGGTGAGCTCAGTATAACAGACATGTTCCCTGCCCACAATGAGCTTATAATCTAGAGAGGGAGAATACCTACTCTCCTTTCCTCTTCAATGGTAACCCTTGCATAGAACGACTGCTACTACAGCTGCCATTATTTCAAGAGCCAACATGATTGTTCTAGGCCATTTTGGAGACTCCATGGAATAGACTTTGGATCTGTATTTTTCGGGCACTGGATATTTACCCCACCTTCAGTCACACAGCACTTGTGTATATATCTGTAATTTATATTAATTTCCATCTCCACTTCTAGACTATAAACTTGTTGTGGGCTGGGACTGTCTACCAACTCTGTTGTATTGTGCTCTCACAAACACTTAGTACAGTGTTCTGCACAAAGGAAGCTCTCAGTAAATATTACTGCTCAACTGAATAGCCTGTAAGGGAGCTGCTAAGCCTGTGTGGTCTCCATTAATAATAATAATGTTGGTATTTGTTAAGCGCTTACTATGTGCCGAGCACTGTTCTAAGCGCTGGGGTGAACATAGGGGAATCAGGTTGTCCCACATGGGGCTCACAGTCTTAATCCCCATTTTACAGATGAGGGAACTGAGGCACAGAGAAGTTAAGTGACTTGCCCACAGTCACACAGCCGACAAGTGGCAGAGCTGGGATTCGAACTCATGAGCCCTGACTCCAAAGCCCATGCTCTTTCCACTGAGCCACGCTGCTTCTCACTTTACCCAGGTTGCAGTGGTGACGGGGCTAACTGAATAGGGATATGGTAAAGGAAACCAGTGAAAGTACTAGGAGAGTCACCCATATTCCTGTTCCTCCTCTTCCTCCCTCTCTTTTCCTGTTTTCCCATTATTTTTCTTTTTCCTTCTACTTCCTCTCCATCCTTCTCTGAACCACTCCCTCCTTCCATTTCTCCTCTCTTTCCTGTTCTTCTTCTTCTTGCTCACTCTTTTTCTCACTTCTTTCATTTCTCATATATGTACCAGCCTGCTTTTCTCTATGAAAACAGGCTATTTAGGCTCAATAATAATCACCACAGAGTATATTCTTTGAGTCATCAAGGAATCAACAATATTATCAAAATGGTCCTTTCTAAATGGCAAGTTCTCATCACAGCCCCACAAGTGGGATTGGTTTGTGTGGGCCATGGAATGAAATACTTGATGAAATTCCAAAATCATGGAGACATTTCAGTTGTCCTTGGCCTAAATGGTTTTAAAAGCATGGGATGATAGTTCATAGACTGCCCAAGGTATGACAGTTCTGAATCTTTTAAATTGGCATTTGGTCTCTTATAGTAATGGTGGTATTTGTGAAGTCCTTGGTGTAGTGGATAGAGCATGGGCCTGGGAGTCAGAAAGTCGTGGGTTCTAACCCCGGCTCTGCCATTTGCCTGCTGTATGACCTTGGGCAAATTACTCCCTTCCCTGAGCCTCATTTACCTCATCTGTAAAATGGGGATTGAGACTGTGAGCCCCACATGGAACAGGGACTGTGTCCAACCCAATTTGCTTGTATCCACCCCAGCACATAATACATGCCTGGCACATAGGAAGTGCTTAACACATACCAGAATTATTATTATTATTATTATTATTATTATTATTATTATGTGCCAAGCACTGCATGTAAACACTGATATAGATACAAAATATTCAGGCCAGACACAGTCACTGTCTCTCATTGGACACCCAATCTAAGTAGAAGGGAGAATAAGTATTTAATTCCATTTCTAGAATGAATAAACTGAGGTACAAAGAAGTTAAGTGACTTGTCCAAGGTGACCCAGTAGGCACATGACAAAGGTGGGAATAGACCACAGGTCTTTGACTACCAGGCTCATGCTCTTTCCACTAGGCCATAGCCTGACTACTAGAAAGTAGGCACTGAGTCCACCTGTTTTTAAATCAGTAACAAGCTCTCAATCTATCTGTGGCATTTATAAGCACTTACTGTGTGCAGAGCACTGTACTACTTGGGAGAGAACAATACAATAAAAGTGATAGACCTCCTTCCCTCCTTCCCTGCCTGCAAGAATCTCACAGTCTAGAGGGGGAGATAGATATTAAAATGAATAAATACACTCCTCATGTGCACCAAATAAACAGTCCTAGCATCTGAGATGACCTTCTTGATTTAAACCCTGGGAAACTATCAGCAACCAACTGAACAAAAAGGACTAAGCTGTCTGAAAACATCCTTCATCTCTGACATAAAAGTAAAATAGCTATCAGGGAAATTAGTAGCATCTAGCTGAGTTATTAATTCATTAGATTTTAAAAAATGAATTGTTTGATTTCAGGATGTGCTATTGGAGTGGCATATAGCAAAGCTACATCCCATTCAGAGAAAATGTTTAAATCTTAGGATGCTGTTTTCGTTTCATTTTGCTTTTGGTGGGATTGGATTAATAGGTATACATTTTTACCCTTTAACAACTGCTTTAGTTCCTTATGAAAATAATGTCCCATACCAAAAACTTCCAACTTCAAAGACCACTGACAGAAGAAATATGAGTTTTTATTTAAAAAAAGAAAAGCTTTTTCCATTATATTCCTAAAGTCCCAAAGTGAAAGAACTACAATACTTTAAAATTTCTAGGTAGTCAGGAAATAAATAGTGAGCTCCTCTAATTAATAACTATTAAAGCTGTTTGACTGATCATATCTTCTGGCTTGCAAAATCTCTTATGTGCAGGTGTGCATTAATGGATTCCATTAAATTCATATATTTCAACAGATAGTAATTTACGATCTTTTATAAGATCTGTCATGAAATGCAGTAGGAGATATAGGATTGTCTCAGTGCATTACATAGCAAATTGTACTCCTTTTCCCTCCAAAATGACTTGACTTTACAGACTAAATATGAATGTCAATGCATTGGGAAGTCACATTTTTGCAGATCGGTATCCAGGACTACGTGGAATAAGTATTTTATCACCGGCAAACTGGAGAGAGAGAGAAAGTGAATGGTATTCATAGTGGCTGGGGGGAAAATATGGGGGAGTTTTTTCCATTTCACTTAATACATAAAAGGAGAGAGATTGAGTGTTACTCAAGTTTAGGCATTGTAATGGCTTTTCCGAGAAGTTTATCACTCTCTTTTGTGGTGTGGATCTGCGGATGGATTTTACTGTCCCCACATGCTGAGGGCTGGAAGGAAGCATGAATCATTTTTAGTTGTTGGTGGGGAGAGGATAGGCATCTCACACACCTGGAAAGACTCAAGAGACCTTTCCATACCTTGAAGAAAGCATTTATTCCAATAGTTTGTGAATGTGTGGATGCTGAGCTCAGAACCAGCCCCACTTGCAAAGGAAAGCAACTCTAATGGACAAAGAAGATTCTCAGTATCCCTTCATCATAAAATAAATGACATCCATTTTCTAGACTTTTAGATAAGAATGCATAAGATCGTGAAGCCCTGGTGCATAGTAGCCCTTCTGCTTTATGCTCGGAAAGGCATCTCAACATTGAGAAGCAATGTATCCTAGTGGAAAGATCATGGGTCTGGAAGACAGAGGATCTGGATTCTAATCCCGGCTCTGAAACATCTGCTGTGTGACCTTAGGCAAGTCACTTAACTTCTCTAGGCCTCAGTTACCTCATCTCTAAAATGGAGAGTAAGACTGTGAGCCCTATGAGGGACAGGGAGACTGTGTCCAACCTGATTAACTTGTATCTACTCCAGCATTTAGTTTAGTGCCTGGCACATATAGTATAGTAAACTTAGTATAATTATTGTACTAAAAAAACCCCAAAAACCTAAACTTGAGCGAATATAAGAAAACCTTTGGCATGCTGCTATCGACAATGAGGACTAATTAAGATTATGGAGTGGATTTTGTCATTAGTATTAGAAATTCCACCAAAGGCAAGAACCTTGCTTCATTCTTTTCTAACAATTCCTATTCTAGTCCATTAGAATCTTCTGCATAATTATATAATAATGATAATATTTGATAAGCTTACTATACATTAAGAACTATTCCTTTCCATCCAAACTGCTACTTCATTAATCCAAACTCTTATTTTATCTTGCCTCGATTATTGCATCAGCTTCCTTTTTGACCTCTCTGCCTTCTGTCTCTTTCCACTCCAGCCCATATTTCACTCCACTGCCCAGATCATTTTTCTACCAAAACGATCATGTCCTTGTTTCTCCACTTCTTCAGAACCTCCAAAATTCCCCCACCCACCTCTGCATCGAACAGAAACTCCTTACCATAGCCTTTAAAACACTCAATTACCTTTCCCCTCCTATCTTCCCTCCCTGATTTCCTACTACATCCCAGACTGCATTCTTCTGTCCTCTAATGACAATCTACTTACTGTACCTTGATCTCATCTGTTTCACTGCTCACCTTTTGCTCATGTCCTGCCTTTCACCTGGAAGGCCCGCCCTCTTCACTTTCAAAAGACCATCACTCTCTCCACCTTCACCTTTTCTCCATCTCCATCACTCTCTTCACCTTATAAACACATCTGCTCGAAGAGATCTTCCCTAAGTCCTCAATTCCTCTTCTCCTACTCCCTTTTGCATCAGCTGTGAACTTGGATTTTCACTTTTTATTCACCCCTCCTCAGCCCCACAGCATTTATCAATATGTCCATAATTTTTTTCTATTAATGTATGTTTTCCCCTCTAGAGTGTTAGCTCATTATGGGCAGATAAGGTGTCTACCAACTCTGCGATACTGTACTCTCCCAAGCACTTAGTACTTGACACACAGTAAACACTCATTAAATATGATTGATTAATTGATATTAACCACTGGGAGAGATACAAGATAATCAAATTGGACATTGTCCCTGGCCCACATGGGACTCATAGTCTAAGGGGGAGGAAAACAGGAATTTAACCCCCATTTTTGAGATGAGCAAACAGAGGCATAGAGAAGCCAAATGATTTGCCCAGAATCATAGAGAAGGTAAGTGACAATTGGGATTAGAACCCAGGCCCTATGACTCCCAGACTCTTGCTCTTTTCTCTAGGCAATATTGATTGTCTTAAAATAAACTTTCATGATTATTATTATTATAACAGGACAACCAGTAAAGTGGTGGTGTTTACTGAAGGCCCACTGAATTTCTAACTACTGTTTTGACCACAAGGGAGAGTACAACACAGACAAGACCCATTCCCTGCCCTCAAGGAGTTATCAATTTGATGATTATCCTCCTATGCCTTTCAAGATCCATAAAATGTAATCAGTGATATTTATTAGTTGCTTACTGTGTGCCGAGCACTGTAGTACGCCTTTGGGAGAGTCCAATAGAGTTGGTATACATGTTTTCTGCCCACAGGGAGCTTACTATAATTATAAACATGTATAAAAATGTACATACATAAAATATTTCTTAAAGAGACTAGGAAGTCATCGGCTCCCACCAGTTGACAGAGAACAGAAGACAGTTCCAGACAAATAATCCATGGATCCCTCTTTCCTACACATGACACAGGGTGATCCATGTGTAGCAGGGTCATTCTGAAGCACGTAAAGACTATGCATGAGTTTGTTAGTCAAGACACAGTTCCTAGGTCTAGCATTCATTTGCATCACTTATGTCATTTAGGAAAGCTCAGCACTGCACTGTACAACTGGGTCTAGAATGAGGCAGATGTGAAGGGGCTTCTTCATCCCGGCCCACAGTGCCACAAGGATAGTCCCTTAGCAGCAAAGAGATCAACTGACCAATCAATCTTATTCACTGAGCCCTTACTTTGTGCAGAGAATTGTTCCAAGTGATTATACTATACTAAGCACTTAAGGAGATGAGAGTAGTCCTCAAGATGAGGCTGCATCTTGGCAGAGAATTTACCTATTGGCTGCCTGAGTGAACTCTAGGTGCCTGGGAGAGGCAGCATGGCCTAGTGGATAGAGCCCTGGCCTGAGAGTCAGAGAGCCTGGGTTTTAATCCCAGTTTTGCCGCTTGTCTGCTGAGTGACCTTGGGCAAGTTACTTCACTTCTCTGTGCCTCAGTTACATAATAATGATTTTTTTAAGCACTTAATATATGCCAAGCACTGGGGTAGATACAAGGTTATGAGGTTGGACACAGTCCCTGTCCCACATGGTGCTCACTGTCTTAATCTCCATTTTACAGTTGAGGTAACTGAGACACAGTGAAGTGACTTGCCCAAGGTCACACATCAGTAGAGAAGTAACATGGCCTAGTGGATAGAGCACAGGACTAGGAGTCAGAGGTTCGTGGGTTTGAATCCCTGCTCCATTACTTGACTGTTGTGTGACCGTGGGTAAATCACTTTATTCATTCAATAGTATTTATTGAGCGCTTACTATGTGCAGAGCACTGTACTAAGCGCTTGGAATGAACAAGTCGGCAACAGAGACAGTCCCTGCCGTTTGACGGGCTTACAGTCTAATCGGGGGAGATGGACAGATAAGAACAATGGCAATAAATAGAGTCAAGGGGAAGAACATCTCGTAAAAACAATGGCAACTAAATAGAATCAAGGCGATGTACATTTCATTAACAAAATAAATAGGGTAATAAATATATACAGTTGATCAGACGAGTACAGTGCTGAGGGGATGGGAAGGGAGAGGGGGAGGAGCAGAGGGAAATGGGGGGAAAAGAGGGTTAAGCTGCAGAGAGGTGAAGGGGGGTGGTAGAGGGAGTAGAGGGAGAAGAGGAGCTCAGTCTGGGAAGGCCTCTTGGAAGAGGTGAGTTTTAAGTAGGGTTTTGAAGAGGGGAAGAGAATCAGTTTGGCGGAAGTGAGGAGGGAGGGCGTTCCAGGACCGCGGGAGGACATGGCCCAGGGGTCGACGGCGGGATAGGCGAGACCAAGGGACGGTGAGGAGGTGGGCGGCGGAGGAGCGGAGCGTGCGGGGTGGGCGGTAGAAAGAGAGAAGGGAGGAGAGGTAGGAAGGGGCAAGGTGATGTAGAGCCTTGAAGCCTAGAGTGAGGAGTTTTTGTTTGGAGCGGAGGTTGATAGGCAACCACTGGAGTTGTTTAAGAAGGGGAGTGACATGCCCAGATCGTTTCTGCAGGAAGATGAGCCGGGCAGCGGAGTGAAGAATAGACTGGAGCGGGACGAGAGAGGAGGAAGGGAGATCAGAGAGAAGGCTGACACAGTAGCAGTAGTCTAGCCGGGATATAACGAGAGCCCGTAGCAGTAAGGTAGCCGTTTGGGTGGAGAGGAAAGGGTGGATCTTGGCGATATTGTAAAGGTGAAACCGGCAGGTCTTGGTAACGGATAGGATGTGTGGGGTGAACGAGAGGGACGAGTCAAGGATGACACCGAGATTGCGGGCCTGAGAGACGGGAAGGATGGTCGTGCCATCTACAGTGATAGGGAAGTCTGGGAGAGGACCCGGTTCGGGAGGGAAGATGAGGAGCTCAGTCTTGCTCATGTTGAGTTTTAGGTGGCGGGCCGACATCCAGGTGGAGACATCCTGGAGGCAGGAGGAGATGAGAGCCTGAAGGGAGGGGGAGAGGACAGGGGCGGAGATGTAGATCTGCGTGTCATCTGCGTAGCGATGGTAGTCAAAGCCGTGAGAGCGAATGAGTTCATCGAGGGAGTGAGTGTAAATGGAGAACAGAAGGGGGCCAAGAACTGACCCTTGAGGAACTCCAACAGTTAAAGGATGGGAGGGGGAGGAGGCGCCGCGAAGGAGACCGAGAATGACCGGCCAGAGAGATAAGAGGAGAACCAGGAGAGGACGGAGTCCGTGAAGCCAAGGTGAGATAAGGTATGGAGGAGGAGGGAATGGTCGACAGTGTCAAAGGCAGCAGAGAGGTCAAGGAGGATTAGAATGGAGTAGGAGCCATTGGATTTGGCAAGAAGGAGGTCACGGGTGACCTTAGAGAGAGCAGTCTCGGTAGAGTGGAGGGGACGGAAGCCAGATTGGAGGGGGTCTAGGAGAGAATGGGAGTTAAGGAATTCTAAGCATCGATTGTAGACGACTCGTTCTAGGATTTTGGAAAGGAAGCGTAGTAGGGAGATAGGGTGATAACTGGAGGGGGAAGTGGGGTCAAGAGCGGGTTTTTTTAGGATGGGGGAGACGTGGGCATGTTTGAAGGCAGAGGGGAAGGAGCCCTTGGAGATTGAGTGGTTAAAAATAGAAGTTAAGGAAGGGAGGAGGGCAGGGGCGATGGTTTTAAGAAGGTGAGAGGGAATGGGGTCCGAGGCGCAGGTGGAGGGGGTGGCACTTGCGAGGAGGGAAGAGATCTCCTCTGAGGATACTTCTGTATGGTTCAGTTACCTCATCTGTAAAATGGGGATTGAGACTGTGAGCGCTGCATAGGATAAGGGCTGTGTCCAATCCTATTTGCTTGTATCCACCCCAGCATTTAGTGCAGTGCCTGGCACATAGTAAGAGCTTAACAAATAGCACAGTCATTGTTATTATTACAGCATACAAGTGGTGCAGCTGCGATTAGGACCCAACTCTTTCTGGTTCCCAGGCCCATGCCCTACCCATTTACATCACACTGCTTCTCATCTGTAGAATGGGGATTAAGACGCAAATCCCTTGTGGGACGTGGACTGTGCCCAATCTAATAATAATAATAATGTTGGTATTTGTTAAGCGCTTACTATGTGCAGAGCACTGTTCAATCTGATTAGCTATTATCTACACCACCACTTACTACAGTGCCTGGCACATAGTAAGTGGTTAACAAGCACCATGAACAAAAGGGGGAAAAAACCCTCATTTCAGATGGAAAGTTGAAATGACTTTGGGGCATCATTCTGAGGGTGATGGGAATTTCATGGTTGAATTTAGCCTTTGCTTTTCTCTAAACAATTAAATGGAGAGTGTTTTTCCTTTTTGCATCCACTGGTCCCCTTTCCATACCTCAAAAGTGCCCTTTCTTTATCTTCCCTAACTCCATTCAACTCTTACCATTGCAATTCACAACAAAGAGGCATTCTTGGATGAAGAAACTCACTTGGATATCATTCTCTCCATAGCAGAACAGACAGCTGTTTCACGATTACCCATTTTCCTCCCTACTCTAAACTCAATGAAGGATGAGGATTTTGTCTGATCCCATTATCATATGTCTACCCTAGTGCTTAGTTCAGTGCCTGGCAAACAGTAAGCACTTTAGAAATACCATAGTTATCAATTATTATTATAATTGATTAAGCAAGGTCAACTTTCATTCTGCTTGAGGGGGGGAGATTTGTGAGAAACAGCCATGTGTATGAGGATTGGATCAAACTGTAAGCCAAATTTATTGAGATGTGATGAGCTTTAAATTAAACTAATAGGAAGAGTTCCTAAACTCTAGATGACCTAATACTACCTGTATAAGGAGGCTGACCTCTACCCTTCTCTGCTTGTCCTTGCTCAAATTAGTTCTGTTCGTGCCTTCCTCAGTTTCTTTCTGTCTCTCTCTTTCTCCTTCAGGTACCCTTTCTTTGTCTTAAAAAAAACAAAACTCAGCTGTCCTATCTACAGAAGGATGACTTGAACTAAAAGGATGAGAAATAGAGATAAAAAGTGAGGAGGAGAGAGTAATACAGAAAAAGGGAAAAATGAGAGAAACAGTGAGAGAGACACTCTCTCTCTCTTTCTGTCTCTCTCTCTCTCTCTCTGTCTCCAGATTTTTTTTTACTCAAATAACAGTCTTCAGGCCTTTCTTTAGAAGCTTAGATCTTTGAGGAACTGTCCTTGAGTGGAGTGAGTTTAGAAATGGGTGTCTGTTAGGTGATATTTTAATCATATGGGCAGAACAAGCAGGATAATTTGTCTTCCTTGCTGAGTCATATCCACTTTAGAATCAGCAAATGAGAGGTAAAATGTATTCATTATTTAAAAATGGTTCTTAACTTGAGTTATTTGTAAGGAAAAGGCCAGTAAAGGTATTTTTTCTCTTCTTTAAATTTAACTGAATACATGCTGCAGAGGAGGGTTTGCATCCATGGGAGGGATAGGGTGTGTTCTGAATTCCCTACACAACCACCATCCCATGCTTGTGGAGGAAGGGAGGAAGTGGCAAAAGAGAGAAGGATCACTGGCACTTGACATCGCAGAAAAAAGAAGGGAATTAGGCTTGAACTGGATTTTGCTCCTGCCCCTCATCAAACTCTTGTGGACCTTGCTCCTCTGATGTCAAAAGTAAGATTAGAACAGGAAGGAAATGGAAGGATATTGAAAATGGAATGACTGGGCATATATTTTCCAAGTTCTGAAACAGAATCCCACCAACTAACATGTGCATATTCTTGCTGAGAAATCCCCTGAAAATTATTTGGAATAATAATGATAATTATAATGATAATAATGGTTTTTGTTAAATGCTTACTACGGGCCAAGTACTGAACTAAGTTCTGGGGTAGATGTAAGATAATCAGGTCCCACATAGGATTTATGGACTGAGGAAGAGGGAGAACAGATATTGAATCCCCATTTTGCAAATGAGAGAATTAAGGCACAGAGAAGTTAAGTGACTTACTCAAGGTCACACAGCAGACAAATGACAGAGAACCCAGGTCCTCTGATTCCCAGGCCCAAACTCTTTCCAGTAAGCCACACTATTTGTCTGATTATCACAAAATCTGATTATCACACAACAATGTGCAGACCCCAGAATATGTATGAGCCTGGGCAAATAGCTAGATCATTTTCACATAACACCCAACAGAGAAGGATTGAGAGATTCAGCACACAGTCAGCTAATAAACACCATCACTACTACTTTACAAGTAAATTTTCACCAGGTGACCAAGCCTATGTTTAATAATAATGGCATTTGATAAGTGCTTACTATGTGCCAAGCACTATTCTAAGAGCGGGGGAGATACAAGGTTATCAGGTTGTCCCAGGAGAGGCTCACATTCTTAATACCCATTTTACAGATGAAATAACTGAGGCACAGAGAAGTTAAGTGACTTGCCCAAAGTCACACTGCTGTCAAGTGGTAAAGTCAGAATTAGAACCCGCGACCTCTGATTCCCAAATCCGTGCTCTTTCCACTAAGCCACATATGCAACATGTAATGGAGAGTTGAAACAATTATTCAGATAATTCAGGCACAAAATCTAAGTTTGAGTTACAAAAGAGATTTGGGAAACTGTATTATCCTGATTGCCTGCATACCTTCATCAGATTTACTAGATAATTGCCAATTCTTTTCTTTGCCTAAAAAATGTGGATTTAATGATGACTGATGACAGTAGGATACAAAAAATATCCAAGTGTTAAGGTCAAAGGAAAAGTTCTTGGAGGTGATGCCATGAAAAAACAAGGAGGGGAAAACCAATGAAATTTAAATTAACAGTTTCAGTTGAAAAGCTGGGAGGAAAACAACCAAATAAAAGACTACACCCATACAGGGCATCTGTTTTAACTGTGCAATACTTTCTCAGGGGGTACTCCATTTCTGGAGATGTTTAAAGCTAGAATAGACATGGCAAGGGAAAATATACTGTAAGGAACGATTCTGGTTTAATAGCAGAGTGGACTCATCGTCTTAATGGATCATCCCCTTCTTTGTCTTTTGTGATATGAGATCTGATGAGATCTTGGCCTGAGGCACTAGAGCTGTCTCTGTGTAGATTGTCTCCTGATGCACTGAAGTAAATACTCGATGAAATGATTTAAAGAGAAATTTAGAATTACAGGGATGTGCCTTGGAAACTGCTTTTCTCCTGTGAACTATAAGAGGGCTTGTCAGGAAAGTCAGAGAAAGCAGGTGTGCTGAAAATTACTTTCAAACAAAAGAGACAGTAGGAGGCACGCATATGCCAGAAATTCTGGGCCCCATGAGACAGACAAGCCCTGTGTTTCAGAGCAAGCAGCTGTTGGGGCATCTGTGGACAGGTTGTTGTCACCAAAACTGAGGAGAGCAATTCCTTGAGAAGTAAGAGAGAGAGAGATAGGGGGACAAGTGGGAGAGAAAAAATGAGATATATAGAGAGAGTTGGTGGGTGTGTGTGTAAGTGTTTTTTTCTGCTATCAGGCCAACAGGGAAGGATTCAGGACTTTAGATTCGAAGGTGACTTGAGACTGGCTTTGGGAGATGCTGGAAGAGAAGTTTCTTGTTTCAGAAGATGAGTAGGAGATGAATGAGGTCCTCAGATTTTTGGACAAACTTTTTGTTTTAAGGAAGGCTGTCATGCCACTAGAAAGTAATGTTCAGTCACAGACACAAATGAGAGCAAATCCAGGTCATATTATTTAAAAAATTAATCCATACCAAGAGTTTTCTTTTCTATCACAGATAAGACTCTGATAGGACTGTCCATTGTCTTCATCATCATCGTCAACAACATCTCTATTCACTAATTCATATATTCAGGACTACTGATTGAACAATTACCATGTGCTGATTATTTTACTTGATGGTTGGGAGAGCACAATACATGCAAAAGCAATACTCCTGCCCTTTGGGAGCTTATGACCCAATGGGGGAAATAGACAGGCATAAATTGTACATGAACAGTGGGAGCAACTGTTTGAGCAAATATCATTCAATCAATCAGTGGTATTTATTGTTTCCTGTGTGTAAAGCATTTTATTAAGCACTTGGTAGAGCACAATACAACAGATTTGGTAGATATGTTCCCTGCCCACAAGGAGCAGGGTAAGGTATAAAATATATAGTCACATTTGATGATAGAAGTATAGAACTATGGAGTAAATGAATAAATATTGAATGCCTGTGTGAGAATTCTATACATAAATCATGGGGAAATACAATTAAAAAAAAAGAAATACCTACCAACAAGCTTACAATATAATAATAATATTATTATGGTGCCTATTAAGCCCTTACTATGCACCTTGCTCTATGTTATACGCAAGACAATCAGATCAGACAAAGACTATGTCCCATACAGTCTAAGAGGTGCCCTGTTTTACAGATGACTAAACCAATTTGGAGAGGTTAAGTGATTTGCCTAAAGTTCTAGTTCCTGGTCGCCTGACTCCCTGCTCTGTGTTCTTTCCACTAGGCCTAGCTGTCTCCCTAAAGAAGAACAATCAGACATTAATCGCCAAATGCCAATGGAGTTTATCATAGCCCCAGCAGAGTCTTCTTTACATCTAGCTGTAACCTCCCCCACCACTAATGCAAAGTGGGTTGAATTTCTGGAGGCAAGCCGAATATACGAAGGAAGAGAAATTAGAGAGATTGAAGCAATAAAAATGAAAATGAGCATGAAGTAATTAAATAAATTGACAAACAGGTATGCTGATGCAGTTTCCTGTTGAGGCCAAAAGATGTCACAATACTGAGACTTCAGGACCAAGAATCTGCAGGAAAGACTGTATTGTAGTGAAAATGGTAATCTTAGTACCATTCACACTCTTGTTCCTGCCAGCCCTGGTCCCAGTGGGGCATGGGGACTGAAGAGTGAATAGACAGGCAGAAGAATCTTCTTCAGTTAGAAAGTGAGTTAGGTCATTGCCTCAGGGCATGATCCCAAAGGGGCATTGGCATTACCCCTCGAATGATGGCAGCAGAGTTGGGTAATCACACAGCAACCTTGGGGTGATGGTGTTAGTCGTGACAGGACTAGAACTCCAGTTCCTGTTATTCACCAGTTGTGGGATATAAGGCACTCTCAAGGTTTGTGGCTTCTCTGGAAGTCAGCAACAGTGTGGAACTGTGAGATGGCCCACCCTGGATAGGTTTTTGTCATGGGGTAGACCTCTACCTTCCCCCTCAAATCTAGCCCCGTGGCAGAGGCGATTCTGAAAAGCCTCCCATTCACGTGGTCATCTCATTTTCATGCAACCGTATCAGCCCAGGGTCCCCGCAACCTTATCAGCCCAGAGTCCCCGGATCACTTATCCGGGACTCTGATGACATTTCCAACAGGAAGGATTGTAGATGGAACTCCAGACATTCTGGAGTCAGGGGCACCTCACAGAGTTCCAGGCCTCCATCTCAGCTGGGTCTGGGTCTCTCTGGCTGCCAGGTTCATATGTTTGGCTGGATCAGTCCACCTCCCACCTGCCTTCTCCAACCCTGCCCCTCTCCCCCATCTCTTGGCCTAATGGCCTGGCCATGTACTTATTGGGAATATTGAAACAGGAGTGATCTCTCTAAAATCTTCCCTGCACCACTACAGTCCCTCCCTCCTCTTGCCCCTTCCTCTACTTTCCCATGCTTCCTAGCAAGATCATAAGAGGAAATCTCCTGTCTTTTCTCAAAATCTACCACTTCCACCTGTGCCTATGGACCCATCTCTCTGCACATTATCAAAACATGCCCCGATTCCAGACAGCCCTCTTCAACTTTTCACTCTCCAATGGCTTCTTCCCCAGTGCTATCAAACCTGTTCATGTATCTCTTAAAATTAAAAAAAACCCTCTTTACCCCTTACCTCCAGTTTTCAACCCATCTTCCTCTTACTATTCCTCTCCAAACCACTTGAGCAAGTTGTCCACACCCACTGTGTCTACTTTTTCTCCTCCACTTCCCTCCTTGACTATCTCCAATCTGGCTTCCACCTTCTTCGCTCCACCAAAACTGCTTTCTCAAAGGTCACCAATGAACTAATTCTTGGCAGATCCAATGGTCTCTACTCCATCCTAATCCTCCTTGACCTTTCAGCTGCCTTCCATACTATGGATTGCCTCCTTCTCCTGGAAACATTAACCAACCTTGGCTTCACTGACACCTTACTCTCCTGGTTTTCCTCCTATCTCTCTGGCTGCTCATTATCAGTCTCTTTCTCAGGTTCCTCCTCCACCTCCCAGACTGTGGAAGCCCCTCAGGCATCAGTTCTGGGTTCTCTTTGATTCTCCATCTCCAACCACTCCCTTGGAGAACTCGTTTGCTCCCATGGTGTCCACTACCATATCTATGTTGATGAAATCCAAAGCTACATTTCCTGTTCTGATGCAGTATTGTATTTCCTCCTGCCTTCAGAGCATGTATACTTGGATGTCGCCCTGACATCTCAAACATAACATGTCCATAACAGAACACCCAGGCAGCTGCAGCTGCTGCTGGAATAGGACAGGGAGGAGAATGATGTGTATTGAGTGATTTTCAAGTCCATAATTTGAGCAGCAGTATGAAAGATAGACTGAGGAAGGGCAGGCTGGAGGCAGGGAGATCAGTAAGTGTACTCTGAAGCTGTTAGGTGTGGTACCTGATCTACTGAATGGAAAACTGAGCTTTATGGTTTTCTGAGTTGGGAAAGAGCAGAAGACTCTTTGTCCTCCAGTTAATTGCAACCTGAGCCCTGGAAGGGCAGGAGAAAGGGGTTGTGGAAAGTAGGACCAAAAGCATGTGGGAGATTTTCACTTCTTCTATCTCAGAATTAGCCAGAGGAGAGAGTACTTACCTAACCTTCCTTTCCCCCAGCCCCCAACGCTGCTCTCCCGACATGACACTTCTCCAGCTATAAATCCTAGGTAGCTTGTACCCAGCAAACCTGATTCCCTACCTTAGCTCCACAGAGGCAAAGCACAATGAAAATGCAAAATGACAGTAATGCATACATTCCTCCTTCCTTCACAGGGGTATTGTAAAGACTAATGAGTTATTGTTTGAAAAAGACCTTTGAGGCTTTCAGATGAAAGGTGCGATATAAATACAAACTAGGTTTTTGTTATTATTACCATAGCTGAGCTGGGTGCCTAGCTAGGGGTTATTTGCAGACACCTTTCTTACTGATGCTGGAAATGTATGCCTGGCTAGATGGGAAGATACATTATATGGGTCTTGGTTGTGTTAATCACTTTCTGTGCTACCATCAGATTCTCTGGACAACACTCAGTCTTATTTATTGAAAAGATAAGCAAATCACAAAATTATGCAAAATTCACTGACATTATTGACCTTTCTTCTGTCTCTCACACCCATAGCCAATCTCCTCTCTGATCTGCTATTGCATTTCTGCTTTCAGTTTTGATAAAATGTCTGAAGTGCAGCCTTTGGTTAGGGGAATTTGACAAACCACATTAGGCAGAAGGTGAAGTTTTATTTTGTCTTTTCACGAAATGGCAGCTAGTCATCTTTGCAGAACACTAATAAGGCGTGTGTGCATGACAACATTACTCAAATGTCTCCATGTGCATATGCCTCTCGATTTATCAGTGGGGTGATATTTCCCGATCTTCTTCTGCACCAAGCTCTGTGTGTGTTGCTTTGCATCTGTCAATCAGTACACCTTTCTCCTCCTGCCTGCCTCTCTCTGTTATGTATATGCTGTCTCCTTCTAAAGCCCCTTATGCTTATTTTTCATACACATTTATTTATGTTCTCTCACTAATTGAAAATCTCATATTTGAAGTTATTATTCTGATTGATGTCCATCATTTTGATCAAGCAGTGGCTCACAGATGCTTTGTTAGAACAATTTTACAAGTGAGTTTATCATCATACATCTCCCCCCTGACCTTCTGAATAGCTGTTAGCAAAAGTTGCAGCTGAATCTCTGGGTGAGGAAAACTCACTGTGGGATCTTTTGTTCTGGCTGAAACACTCACAATTCTTTCAAGATGCTGCAGGTCATTCCCTGCCAGGACAGGGCAACACCTAGAGAACTGATGATAGAGTATAAACCCTGGGGAGAGATGAGAGAGAACTATCTTTCTATCTAAAATGGCAGCTAGACAGACAATCTGTGAGGATGCAAGAGAAAACATCAATAGAACCTGTAATCCACCCATTTACCAACTTGGACACCTTCTGGATTTCATCAGTACCAGTCATAAAACCACTTTTAACCTCACCAACTCTAAAATCTCATTCCAACCTGGCTTAGTGGAAAGAGCATGGACTTGGGAGTCAGAGGACATGGGTTCTAATCCCAACTCTGCCACTTGTCTGCTATGTGATCTTGGGCAAGCCACTTAACTTCTCTGTCCCTCAGTTCCCTCATCTGTAAAATGAGGATTATCGTCTGTAAAATGAGGATTAAGACCGTGAGCCCCATGTGGAACAACCTGTTTACCTCGTATCTACCTCAATGCTTAGAACAGTGTTTAGCACATAGTAAGCGCTTAACAAATACCATCATAATTATTCCCAGACTACAGCCTCCTAACCTTCCTTCTCTGCCACAGCCCTCCCTCCTGTATAATTTCCTGTCCCCCAACAGAGAAATCTGATCTCTTAACCTTCCCCTTATACTAACTCATCATCAGTCAGTCATACTTATCAACCACTTACTGTACGCAGAGCACAGTATTAAGCAGTGTACTGTGCATTGGAGTATACATTAGAGAAAAGTAGGTAGTCACATCAATTTAGGTAGTAATTTAGGTAGGTAGTCAGCATACAATTTACATCGTGCCTCCTCTGGACTCCCTGCCCAGTCTTCCCACTCTTGATGCACAAATCCTTGCCATCAAGTCCACCATCTCCTCTCAACTCAACTCCCTTGCCCCTACACTCTCTCCCTTCTCCAGTCCACACTTCGTGATAAGTGGCCTGGCCTAGTGGAAAGAGCATGAACTTCGTAACTAAAGGACCTGGGTTCTAATTCCAGTTCCACCACTTGTTTGCTGTGTGACCTTGAGTAAATCACTTAACTTCTCTGTGCCTCAGTTACTACATCTGTAAAATGGAGATTATTGATGTGAGTCCCATATGGGACATGGACTGAGTCCAAACTGATTATCTTGTAGCTACCCCAGAACTTAATACAGTGTCTAGGACATAGTAAATGCATAACAAATATTGTTAAAAAAAACCCCAAAACTCTACTACTTTGATCATTTTTCTAAAACTGTTCTATGACTGTTTTTCAGTGCATCTCTCCCTACTCCTCAAGCATTGCCATTCTTCTCTGCATCAAGAAGAAACTCCTGACCATCGGCTTTTAGACAATCAGTTTTTCTCCAACTGCTTTTCCTTTCTCTCCAACAAGTACATCCCAGCTCACATTCACTCCTCTCAAGCCAACTGTTTATTCTCTCTCATTACATTCTCATCTCTCCTTTTGTCACCTCTTGCTCACACCCTTTCTTCTTCTTGGGACTCCACCTGGTTTACATCTAGCAGACCATTGCTTTCCTAATTTCCCAGGCCCTCTTAAAATTACATCTCCTCCAGGAGCCCTTCTCTGATTAATCTATCATCTCCCCATCCTAATGTCCCACACAAATGCCACTTCAGCATACCCATGCCACCTTCTCACTTCGACATTCACCCCTGCACTCCACACACAGGCATGTACATATATCATTCCATGCTCTTTTCCATCCCCATATTGTATCAAAACAGGGACAGCATGGACTAATGGAAAGGACACGGACTAGGGAGTCAGAGGACCTGGGTTCTGATTCTGACTCTCTCGCTTGCCTGCTGTGTGACCTTTGGCAAGTCACTTAACTCCTATGTGCCTTAGTTTCCTCATCTTGTAAAATGGGGATTAAGAGTGTGAGCCCTATGTGAGAGAGGGAATGTCTCCTACCCCATTATCTTGTACCTACCTCAGCACTTATTGCAGTGCTTGGCACCAAGTAAGGGCTTAACAAATATTATTATTATTATTATTATACTATAAGCTCCTTGAGGGCAAGGGACATGTATACTAATTCTGGTGCACTGTACCAGTAGTTTAGTACAGTGGTCTGCTTATACAGTAGGCACTCATCAGATACTACTCATTGACTGGTTGATTGAGGTATTTTGTATTTTGTAGATCAACAATACCTGGCCCAAACTTCCCTTTCATGGCTAGAAAGCCACCAGACACACATCCTCTGAGACATGGAGGAGTGGAGACCCTTACCCTATCACTTTTCTAAATGTATTATTATGAATAATAGCAGTATTTATTCAGTACTTACAATGAGCCAACTGGACTGACTGATGGGGGTAGATACAAGATATTCAGGTTGGGCCCAGTCCCTGGCCTACATGGGGCTCACAGTTTAAGGTGGAGGGAGATCATATATTTAATCCCCATTTTACAACTGATGAAGCGGAGACACAGGAAAGTTAAGTGACAAGCCCAAGGTTATCCTGCAGGCAACTGACAGAGCTAGGATTAGAACCCCAGATTCTCTGACTCCTGACCTTTGCTCTTTCCAATAGTTTTCCAGGGTGTCTATCACTATCTGGTTTCATTCATTCATTCATTCAATCATTTTTATGGAGTGCTTACTATGTGCAGAACACAGTACTAAGTGCTTGGAATGTACAGTTCAGCCACAGATAGAGACAATCCCTGCCCAACAACGGACTCACAGTCTAAACGGGGGAGACAGACAACAAAACAAAACAGATCCCCAGTCTCTGATAAAATAATCCCTGGGTACAAACAAAGAGGCCCTTGGGAGACTGGTGTGTCTCACACCTTGCACAATAAAAATGAGTCAACTCATCATCTCTGCCTCAGTGCAACTGAGTGTTCTAAGACAGGGATTAAAGTGAGGGCTCTTCCTCCAAGAAGGACTTCCTGCCAGATTGGAGTTCACCGAATTGTATTTAATGAGTGCTTAGTGTGCAAAGCACTGTACTAAGTGCCTGCGAGAGTACCATATAACAACAGACACATTCCCTGCCAAGAATGAGCTCACAGTCTAGAGGAGTTGTTTGCAAGGGCAGAGATGGGCAGAACTGGTGGCAGATGGGTTCACTCAGAGATGGGGGAGCAAACCAAGTCCCTTCATTCCAGCCCTGCTGGAATCAAGATTGATAACTACACCAAAATGTAGAATAGGACATGGCTTTGTTCTCTTAGAAATTTCAGCCTCGCTTTGAATTTAAGGACTTGATATTCACCCCACCCTGAGGCCCACATTTGTAGTTTATTTTACTGTCTTTCTCTCCCTCTAGACTGTAAATTCTTTGTGGGAAGGTCACTCTGTTGTATTGTACTCTCCCAGGCAGTTAGTACAGTGCTCTGCATACAGTAAGCACAGTAAATACCACTGATTGACTGGTTTATAGCCAATCTACAATTATCATGGTAGTAAGAAAATGCATTCTCCTCAAATCTCATATTCTATCAATCTCCTCCTCAATTCCTCCTTTTATGAGAGCAGTTAGAAAGTAGTAGAATGAGCTGAATGGTTTTTGATTCCTATTTTGACCCTGTATCCACTCTGGGGATGGTGCTAACCACAGGGATGGCCGAATTCATGCAGCGATATGGAAAAGGAGAAACAAATAACCAATCGATCAATAATAGCATTTACTGAGTGACTATTGTGTGCAGAGCACTCTACTGAGTGCTTAAAGTTAATCTAACAGCCACTGAACTTGGGTTATTTGTTTATTCATTCATTCCATCATATTTATTGAGCACTTATTGTGTGCAAAGCACTGTATTAAGCACTTGGGAGAGTACAATATAACTACATAACATAATATTATGTTCCAACCTATGCTAACCTCAGACACTGAAATGGGGAAAGACCAAAAGATTTCTAAAAAGAGAATATTTTGCATGGGATGTCAATTGCTTATTAAATGACTACAAAAGAACCAGCATGGCCCAGGGGAAAGAGCATGGGCCTGGGAATCGGAGGACCTGGGTTCTATTTCTGCCTCTGAAAAATGATAGCTGTGTGCCCTTGGGCTAGTCACTTAACTTCTCTGTTTATCAGTTCTCCTGTTCTCCCTCCTACTTACATTGTGAGTCCCTTGCTGGACCGGGACTATGTAACCTAATTCACTTGTATCTACTCCAGTACTCAGAGTGGTATTCAGCAAATAGTAAACACATAACAAATACCTTAAAAAACAAACAAACAAAAAGCCCAGAGCATTCCAATTTCAAGGTAGAGAGGATTGAAAGGGAAAAAGCAACTCCAGAAACATCTTGGGCCCATTTCATTTTAGGCATCAGAAGGCAAGGATTTGGGAAGAGATCTGTTTTAGAAGTTTGAAGGAAGCAAATTGTGCATCAGATGTTTGATCTCAATAAGTCATTATGAAGCCATGTTCCTCCCTCAAGGAGTTTACTGTCCAGGGGGAGACAATGGACTTTGATAATCCACAATCTGAATAACCCATCCTTGGGGTTATTTAATGCTGGTTAGCTAATTTGGGAGGCAACTGCACTGTTTTTGATTCTTCAATTTGCATTTTCTTACTGGAAAACAATTGAAATGATCTTGCACTGGGTTAAGAATATTTTAAAAATGTTGATAAACCTACAGTTGGCAGAATCAAAATCAAGCAGAATGTCTAGTTTGCATATTACTCATAAAAGGACACATTCTTTCAAATCCACTTGAGAGGAGGCATATCAGCACAGTGATTCATAAAGTGCAGTATTTGATCTCATGGATTTCCAAACCAGATGTTATCAACATCAACTTATTCGACCACAGTATTTATTTGAGGCAATGAGTGCAGAGGATCTTAGTAGGCATTGGGGAGATAGAGAAGAATTAAACGATGTAGCCCAACTCCATTGCATCATGCTTTTCCAAACATTTAGTACAGTACTCTGCACACAGAAGGTATTCAATACCATTGATTGATAATCATTACCAGCATTCACTACTAGTGTTTCAATAAGACAAGCAGGCATAAATGGACCAAAATGCACTAATTGAAAGAGGGTAATTCATAACTAATATTTACTCAGTGCTTACTCTGTGCAAAGGACTAAACTTGCCCTTGAACAAAAATAATGGAGTTAATAGACATGATCTCTGCCCTTAAGGAACTCACATTCTAATAAGGGTGAGAATAGATGTTGATCAATCCATGGGATTTATGGTTTGCTTGTTGAGTACAGGGAACTCTACTAAATGCTTTGGAGAGTACAATACAATATCATATGAATAATGAATGCCTGTAGAAAAAGAAATCAGTAATGAATAGAACTGCTGAAATGGCTAAGGGGTGCCATGATTGACAAGGAGGAGGGACTAAAATGATTTAACAACCTGGCTCCTCTAAATGCATTTAGAAATGTGTATTTTGAATCCTGGTGCTTAAGCATATGCCATAAATATTCTTATATACACCTGCCAGTGTCTCTAGGGCCTGATAGTCCAAGGCAAACCCTTCAGTCAACTTTGTACTCCAGTTTCTCACCTGGGCCAGTCCAAACTCCATTATGCCACTGTAGTTCCCAGTCCCGAGCACGGGTGTGCAGTGAACTGCAATGAACTACAGGGAATTGCATGCAATTATGGTGTTCCAAATAACCTAAATAGAGGACTTGTATTACTTGAGTCCCTTGCCCAAAAAATCCAAAGTGTCTTATTGCTATACATCATCATACTCAGGAGATCATTCAAGATCAGATGATAACTCTGAATACACCCCAGGCAAAGATTTTGACCTCTGAGTATCTTCTGAGGCTCAGATAAACACTAAGATATTTGGACCCACATTTGAGTCTTATAGGGAGAAGTTGAAAAGTTGGCAGAGGTTGCCCTGGCATCCTTCTGGTGTACTGAGAGTATTGGGCACCTCTACGTGATCTCTCTCCTGATAATGACACTTGTGTGATCGTCATTTAGGAGGAATAGTTTGAGGAATGGAATCCAACAGAAGATGAGTCAGAGCCCAAGAACATTCCACATATTGGCAAACTAAGGGCATCTGATAAGTGGTTGGGGGGGAAAAAAGAAGAAAAAGAAAAATAACAAACACTGATGTTTTCTTATTAAATCGCTTGATTTTATGACCTGGATGAGATTTAGTCTTTGATACACAGCTTTAAGAGACAAAAGGGAAGCAGGTAAGGGGGGAAAAAAAGCTAGAATAGAATAAAACATGTATCAATAATATTTGTAGTTGTGTTTAACTAGATTTGAAACCCACTAGCTGATTAAATCCAAACCTCCTTTGATTTCTCATGGTAGTTACAGTCTGAGCTTTTAAGCCAGTCAAGGGAAAGTATATTTTTTCCATCCTCTTTTTAAATACTCTATAAAGAACTCTATCGCTCATAATAGCTTTGTTTACTGCGTAGTACAGCATGTTCTAATTATCACCTCTGCCTCACTAACCATACGGTTTATGTTCCCACACTCATCAGTTATTTTTATGTCTCCTGCAGAAATGAAAGGGACATTAATAAGAATAATACTTTGAGGATAACATTTTGGGTGAAATTACCAGAAATGTAGAAAAGAAGGCAATAAAGCACCTACCACTAGTTTTTCACAACACAGGCACCATCCGCCCTTTTTCTATCAACTTTGTTTCCTTCTTCTCATTTTCTTTTTTATTCATTTAATTTTTCTGCATCCTTCAATTTCTGTGAGCTTATAAGTATCTCTTTCTTTTCATTTATTTTATCTGTTTTTGTAATTTGCATTGTCTCCTGCCTCCATTTTTTTCTCACCATCTCTTAGCTTTCTTTTTATTTGCCTTTCCATTTCCTCTTCTTTCATTTTGTCTCATTTTCTTTTTTGCTTCCTTTATCTCTCTGCCTCGCCCTCTCCTTCTATCTTCTGTTTGTAATAACTTCTATAATATATGCACTGAAAATATCTTTTTATATCCCTGACTGGCAAAAAATGTATATACATATATATTGATATGGGAATTAATACATTTTCAGCACCAGAAATGGGACCAGCGGGAATGTCAAATGGAACATTAAAACATTTTCAAATCACTACATAAGCTGAGTAAGGTTTAAATAATATTTGCATGGAAAGGAATCTAAATAAAGGCATAGGAGCAACTAAGTAATAGAGGGGAAAATGGCTATAAAAGCAATTCTTTAAAAAATAATATGTTGGTTCTGAGAGAATCTTGAACATCCTTTGAAATGGAAAAGGTGCTGTCAATATGCCTCCTGCATATAATATTTCATGTGTTTCTGAAATATACACACACACACACACACACACACATTTCCTAAGAGAAGAAAAGGCAACAGGTTTAATTCATTAAGAGCAACATTTTCTGTTCTGTTGATTTCAGAATTCTAATAGTAGTTGACTATGCTATCTCTTTTTCCATTAAATAGATCTTAAAAGGAAGGAGAAAAGAAACAGTGCCAAAAAGACAGGAGAAAAACTGAGAGGAAAGATACAAATATGTTCAACCTGGGACTCAGGAATCAAGGGATGGGTGAATAGCTTTGGAGAGGTCAATAATGACAACAAACCTTTTCTCAAAATCTGAAGTGAATCAACCTGGAGAATTGATTGGAGTTTGAAGAAAAATAAAAACAGCATCTAAGCAGGTTTTCAATTCACCTTCTATAAATGTTTGACTTTAAATGTAAGGGAAACAGAGTTGGTAGGTGGGAGAAAGCCGTTCTACTCATATGCATGTGTATTTATACTTGCCCTGTCTCCCCAATTAAAGTTCCCTCCTAAGAGTAATATCTTCATTTATAATTCCTCCCATCGCCTAGTGAGGTATTATTCATGTACATCATACATATGAGTATAAATCCTTCTGTTAGTACAGCTGAAAAAGCAGGATTCTGCAAATTAGGAGCCCCAAGCACTAGTCTCAGCTTTTCAAATTGGAGACTGCCACTTGGGTGAAGATTTCTCCTTATAATGCAGCATTTTATGACTAGGCTAGGTCCAGTCAAAATCTCTGAAAAACAGCTCACTAATGTGAACAGTAGAGACAATAGTGGTGACCAAGACAACAGTCTCCTATCTTAAGGTACTATGACACGGCATTGGCATTGTACTGAATTATTTTTGGCAGTAAATGGGTTGTACACATAAACCACTATGCAGTTATTTAATGCTGAGCTGCAGCTCCTTCTTACTACTCACTCATTGTGCTATTTGTTCAAGCATGAACATAACTGGCAGAAATGAGAAGAGTGAGTGGCATTCATTGAACAAACCACTATCACCCTAATCAATACCGTCCCAAAAGTTCATGGTCCAAAAGTCTCAGCACCAGGGGTTGTCTGTCATTTGTGATGGAAGACTCCATCATCAATTCCATATAAACCTCTGTGTATGTGTGTGTGTGTACGTGTATGCTCTCAGTTTCTTTCCTTTTGCTTAAATGCATTTAATAAAATGTACATAAGAATATCATTCTTCTTGTGCCAATACCAGCTGAACCAAGGAGACAAAACTTACAAGTTAGTGGTGGTATACCAAACTGGTCCTACCTCTGAATATCCACCAAAGCATTGGAACCCCTAAATCCTGCTCTTAACTGAATCAGGGGAGATCAGAAAGGTACTGAACCCCCACACCCTAGGCAGCAACTGCAATTATGCAGTCTCCTGGGTCTGTCAGAAGGTACAAAGGAGGAAGTAATCCCTTAGCACAGGTACCTTGCCTGTACGTGACTAACTTTTACACACTCTAGGCTTTTCATGCGAAATTTTGACACAATAAAGCTAGTTAACAAGCCCTGTTCTGTTAACCTGGGAACATTAGGTTATAAAATCGACAAAGAGCCAAACATATTTTCTTTGAACTTTCAGATTTAGCTCATGTCAACATAGAGACTGCAGGAAAGAGAGACTTCTTCCTAATCCAATTCTAACAAAAAAATCTTCCTCATCAATTGATTACAAATAAAATGTTTAGTACTCTCTCTCCTTTCTCTTTCTGGCTCCTACCAATCAGAAAGTTTGCTTGACCTTTAAGAGAAACTAAAGTAACTTCTACATCTAATTCATTCTGGTATCTTAGCATATACTTTATCTAGAAGAACATCTAGATTTTATTTTGTAAGGAGATAAAAGTGTCCTCACTACAAGACTGTGCAGTCTGAAAATATTCAGAATAACCTTCAGTTCATTCCATCCATATGCAAAAAGAGTAATTTGTAAAAAAAAAACAAAAAAACACCTCTTCCCCACCCCATTCTGTTGACTAGAATTTAGTTGCTACAGTTGGTTCTGCATTTTTTTTTTCCTAGAACTAGCTGTCAGCTGTTACTATCAGCAATGATTAAGCATAAGCAAGAGTTGTGATTCATCAAGTGCAGATAGAATCATCACTGATGTAAGCTCTTCTGAGTTACAAGGTCAAATCTAGTAGGGATCTAGGACAACTCTATGCCAATCGCTGAGTTTGAGTTTATTTATGGTAATTCATTTTATGTCATAATATTACTGAAAAGGAGCAATATATATCTGCAGCTGAATAATTATTTCCTGGAATATAAAGGCACAGAAAATGATTGTTTGGGTAGACATTCAGATTGATGTATTCAAATTTTACTGAAGTTAGGGGAAGAAAAAAAAGGATTAGAACCAGATAATCCTTGATACTGATTCAGCATCTTTGTTGAGAGTGCGGGTCCTCCTGCACTCCCAGTTCCCTTAAGAATTCAATTAGTCAGTCAGTGTTATTTATTAAACACTTACTGTTTCAGAGGACTATACAAAGCACTTGGGAGAGTAGAATATAATATGACAGAACTGGTAGACATGATCCCAGCCCACATGGAGCTGACAGTCTACAGAAGGGTGAATTTTAAATTAAAGATGGGTGAAATTAGACTGTAAGCCCGTCAAAGGGCAGGAACTGTCTCTGTTACCCATTTGTACATTCCAACTGCTTAGTACAGTGCTCTGCACATAGTAAGCGCTCAATAAATATTATTGAATGAATGAATGGAGCTTGGTCTAGTGGATAGAGCATGGGCCTGGGAGTCAGAAGGACCTGGGTTCTAATCCCAGCTCTGCCACTTGTTTGTTTTGTGACCTTGGGCAAATCCCTTCACTTTTCTCTGCCTCAGTTATCTCATCTGTAAAATGGGGATTAAGACTGTGAGTCCCCTGTGGGACAGGGACTGTGTCCTACCTGAGTGGCTTGTATCTACTCCAGAGCTTAAAACAGTGACGGGCACAAAGTAAACACTTAACAAATATTATTTTTTTTAGAAAAGGGTAGGACTATGTTCATAAATGCTGTGGGGCTGGGTTGAGTCTCAGTGTGATTAAGGAATACATGGACAAATCCATAAGCGACACAGTGGGGTGGGCAGTTAGGGGAAATGAGGACTTAGTCTAGGAAAGTTCTTGGAGATGTGATTTTAGAAGTGTTTGAAGGTGAGGTGTGAGGTGTACTCTTGGATATGAAAGGGAAGGGAGTTTCAGTCCTGAGGGAGGACTTTAAGCAAGCAGTTGGTGATGGGATAGATGAGATTGAGGTACCTAAAGTAGGTTGGCATTAGGGGAGTGAAGTGTGCAGATGCAGTTATAGTAGGAGATGACTGAGGTAAGTAGGAAGAAAAGAGTTCTCTGAGTGTCTTAAAGCTGATAGTAAGAAGCTTCTATTTGAAGTGGCAGTGGGCAGATGACTAGTTGAGATTTGTAGGGAAGGGGAGTGAACTTTTTTTCAGACAAATGATCCTAGCAGAAGAGTGAAATGTGGACTGGAGAGGGGAAAGACAGGAAGCAGGGAGTTCAGAGAGGAGGCTGAAGTAGCAGACAAGGCAAGTCAATCGATCAATCAATCAATGGTATTTATTGAGTGCTTACTGCCTGCAAAGCCCTGCACTAAACACATGGGAGAGTAGAATATAGCGAAGTTGGTAGACACATTCCACATCCACAACAACCTTGCAATCTAGGGGACTGGAAGGTGCAGCAGTGGGCAGCCTCTACAAAGGTTGGGAAGACTTTCATTGTGATGGGCAGTTGATGAGCTGCGCAGTTGACCCTGAGCCTCATGCTGCTCCCTCTTACTTCTGGCCTTCCTGAACTCTGAACTTTGTCTTTTATGTTTTGCATGGCATTTGTTAAGCACTTAGTATGAGGAAAATAGTGTTTTAAGTACTCGAGTAGGTACAATTTAATTAGGTTGGACACCGTCCCTGTCATACATGGGGCTCACAGTTATAGTAGGAAGGAAAATATGTGTCCCTATTCTACAGTTAAGGGAACTGAGGCACAGAGAAGTGAAGTGACTTACCCAAGATCACACAACGGGCAGGTGTTGAAGTCAGAATTAGAACTCTGGTCCTTCTGATTCCCAGGCCTGTTCTCTCTCCACTAGGCCATGCTGCTTCTCAGCCTATTTTCTGTATTTATATTTTGTCATCATACCTAGCATGACTGTCCCCAAACCCTAATCCATTTTATTCTTAAATAGCGAGCCATTGGAGGTCCAGGAAAGGGGTCAAATTGCCTCCTGGGTCTTTTCTATCCTTGCACTTAATACAGTTAACCCACAGTAGGTACTCATTACTACTACTACTCATGAAGTTTATCAGCTAGGGTAAGAGAGCCAGAATTGAAGCTTGCTTAGGGACTATATTTAGTTTCTCACTGATGACAATTTTGCTTCGAAAACTCTGGCCTGCACTTCCTTGGGGAAGCACTATAACATTCACAAATCAAAGATTAGTCTTTCATTTTGTAATGCTCTTTGTTCCTGGAGCCAAGACAATAGTTCAACACACATTCGTGGATCACCTAGAGGGTGCTTAGTGCTACACTGAATCTAGTGAAGCACAATAGTTCTCTTAAAGCTCCTACTAAACTGTAAGCTCTGACTAGGCTCTAAATTCCCTGAAGGCAGGGATTGTGTCCATCAGCATGGCTCAGTGGAAGGAGCAGGGGTTTGAGAGTCAGAAGTTGTGGGTTTGAATCCTGGCTCCACCACTTGTCAGCTATGTGACTTTAGGCAAGTCACAGCTTCTCTGTGCCTCAGTTACCTCATCTGTGAAATGGGGATTAAGACTGTGAGTCCCACGTGGGACAATCTGATTACCTTGTATCTACCCCAGGGCTTAGAATAGTGCTTGGCACATAATGAGCACTTAACAAATACCATCATCATCATTATTATTGTTTTTATTATTGAATTATATTCTCCTGAGTGACGTGATCATTCAATCCATGGTATTTAATGAGCACTTATTATATGCAGAGCACTGTACTAAGTGCCCATAATTCCAAGCGCTTAGTACAGTGCTCTGCACATAGTAAGCGCTCAACAAATACTATTGAATGAATGAATGAATAAGTTTACAGCCTAGAGGGGGAGACAGACATCAATATAAATAAATGATTAATTATATACAATTTAAAGATTTATTCATTAATTCATTCAGTCATATTTATTAAGCGCTTACTGTGTGCTGAGCACTGTTCTAAGTGCTTGGGAAAGTACCACAGCAAACAGTGCTATTCCCTGCCCACACTGAGCTCAAAGTTTAGAGGGGGGGAAGATATGTCCATAAGTTCTGTGGGGCTGAGGATGTAACAAATATCAAATGCCCAGAGGTCACAGATCCAAGTGCATAGACAATGCAGAAGGGAGAGTGCACTGGGGTAAAGGGGGTTTAATCCTGGAAGGCCTCATGAAGGAGATGCAATATTAATAATGCATTGAAGGTGAAGAGAGTAGTGTTCTGGTGTATATGGAAGGTGAGGGAGCTCCAGGCTAGCGATAGGACATGGTCAAGTGGTTGATGGAGAGAAGGACAAGAATGGGGCAGAGTGAATAAGCTGAAGCTAGAGGAGCTGAATGTGAGGGCTGGGCTTAATACAGAACTCTTCACATAATGAGCACTCAATAAATACATTGATTGATTTAAATATGATCAGATTTTGGAGTACAGGGACAAATTCCTAATAATAACTGTGCTATTTATTAGGCACTTACTATGTACCAAGCACTCTATGAAGTGCTGGGGTAGATACAAGATAAACAGTTTGGACACAGTCCCTGTTCCACATGGGGCTCACAGTATAAGTAGGAGGAAAAAGAATATTTGACTCCCCTTTTGCAGATTTGAAATCTGCAGCTCAGATAAGTTAAGTGACTTGCCCAAGGTCACATAACAGACAAGTGGCAGAATTGGGATTGGAATCCAGGTTTTCTAGCTCCAATGGCCAAGCTCTATCCACTAAGCCACAGTACTTTCATGTTATCTGCCTCATCCACCCAACAACCTGGTATATGACTTAGCTTGTCCTTCCTGTTGCATACAGTACTTAGAACAGTGCTTGTTCTGTACACCCTACGTGCTCAATAGATATCACTGATTAATTAAAATGGAATTTGTAAGTAGTCCCCAACTCCTTTCTAAATATTTTTTTATGTAGAGTCAGGAATTTAGGAGAGTTTCTTCTGCAAAATATTTACTACTCAGAGATCTGCATATCTTTTTAAAATTGTATTTTCTAAGCACTTATGATGCATCAAGAACTATTTTAAACACTGGGATAGATACAAATTATTCAGATTGGACACAATCCCTTTCCCACATGGGGCACACAGTCTAAATAAGAGGGAGAATAGGTATTAAATCCCTATTTTGCAGTGCAGTAAACCGAGGTCACTCAGCAGACAGGTGGAGGTGGGATTAGAACCCAGATCCTCTGATCCCAGGCCTGTGCTCTTTCACTAGGCCCCCCTGCTTAGCCATGTTTTGGGTTTGTGACTATTAGCTGGACTGAGATAATTGTTCAGGCTGTGACTTTTAAATGTCTTTTGGATTGTCTCAGGAATCAACTTCAAACCAGCTTGCCCTGGGCTCACAGCCCTGATGGCTTAAGAGAAGTTTTTGAATGTTTTCTTATTTTTTTAAAGTTCTCTCTTTCTCTTCTTCTTCTCATCACTTGAGTTTGATGGATACCAAGAGACATATATCAGATCCTCGGCAGTATCCCATTGAGAGTTCTCACAGTACTTCAGTCACTTAGGCATGATATATGCTCTCAACAGTTAAAGATAATGACTTCAGGAATAATCTTTCATAGGTTTTATATTAAATGAGACTAAAGTGCAAGCGTGGTATTAAAGCACTGTGTTATTTGCAGAGTGCTTAGAGTAACCTTAAATATGGAAATGATCAAATTTCATGACCTTTAGTTTTAATTCTCCCACCTTTTCTTCTTGTGTCATTCCTATTTTTAATAAAGATATGTGTGTGTGTGCATGTGCCTAAATTATACAAAACACTTAACACAGCATTAAAGGCTTCAAATTTCAGTAACTGAAACCTAGGAAATACCAGGGCCAATGCTAATGTTAGTTTAACTATATGGCATATATAGCCACTCATTTTTAAGAGGCTGATACTAAAATGGGCACCATGCAAAAGGCAGATGTGCTAGCGTCCTCCTATTTTTCTTTTTCTTTTTTTAATATATGGATTTTTGTTTCTAGTGTACCACAGAAATGTATAGTGCTCATTAAATTCAGTACTTAATGGCTGATTTTTTGAACAGAAATGTCCACAGGTAGCCAAATAGCCACTTCTGCAGCTGAAAAGTTTTCAGTCAGTTATTTGAAGACATTTCGGATCTCTATTAGAATTTTTGAGAAATCTTTCCCTTGTCGAATTGAATTCCCTTGTATATCCATAAACAAAGACCAGTTTTAGCCCCCCTGGGATTTAAGATCTCTAAAGGAAGATTTGGAATGGGGAACTCCATCCAGTGTCCAATTAGAGGTTCTACGCAGGCTCCAGCAACGCTCAGGATGAAACAAAGCCCTGAGCCAGACAAACAAAATTGGGACTTGATTATTAGCACGAATAGGCAAGATTGCAACAAAGACTACTAGAGTCTGGTCTTGCAAGGAAATATCTAAAGTCCCTAAAATTTCAAAGCTGCCTGGGAAGATTGAAGGTCTGATTCTCAGACCTCGCAGTTATGTCATAGGCTGCCCTAAGAGCTCTGCTTGGGGAAAAGCCAAGAAGCAGGGTTTTGACTAAAATCACCCACAGATTAAGCTCACAAGTAAATTGATCTATATTATCTTTCTTTTTACCCTAATTCCAGCTTGTTGTGACAGAAATACCTTCCTGCATGCTGGTCTCTCTGACTAGATCCTGGAGAACATCCAGTATTTTCCAGCAAACCAACCCAGTTCATTGTTTGCTTCCAAATGAGACAATGACCTTAGGTCCTTTCCCAAGATGCAAAGATAGAGCTTTCCATACTATTGGCCGAGAAAGCAGCCCCCACCCCTAACTATCCTACTGAACAGGGACTGGAGACAGTCGTCTGGTAGGTCTGACGAAACCTGTCACCTTATTCTCTAGCTATCTTAATAGGTTACTTAACCAGAGGTCAAAGGGCAGGGACTGTCTTTATCTGTTATCGATTTGTACATTCCAAGTGCTTAGTACATTGCTTTGCACATAGTAAGTGCTCAATAAATACTATTGAATGAATGAATAAATGAATAATTATTAAGAATAATAACACATTTATGAAGTGCTTTATATGTACCAGGCAGTGTACTAAGGGCTGGGGTAGACACAAGCTAATTGTGTTGGACACAGTCCACGACCTACATAGAGCTCTTAATCTTAATTCCCATTTTACAGATGAGGTAACTGAGAAGTTAAGTGACAGCCCCAAGGTCACACAGCATGCAAGTGGCAAGAGGCAGAGCCAGGATAAGATCCTAAATCCTTCTAGCACTGTACTAAGCTCTTGGGAGAGTACAGTACAACAATAAACAGAGACATTCCCTGTCCACAATGATCTTATAGTCTAGAGAGCACTTAGAGTGTGCAGAGCACTGTACTAAGCACTTGGGAGAGTGCAACAGATAGCATTGGTAGACATGATCCCTGCCCTCAAGGAGCTTAAATTCTACAGGAGGAGTCAGACATTAAAATAAATTACAGATAGGGATTGGGCAGGGTTTGGGGATATAGGGGTACATAAGGGCTGTGGGGTTTGGGGATGAGGTGACTTAACAAAGTACTTGAGGAGTTCAGACCCAGGTATGCAGGCAACACAAAAGGAAGAGAAGATAGGGTGGGGAAATGAAAGGTTAGTCAGGGAAGGCATTTTGTAAGCCTTCCTTTTCTCTGGGGGGTTCCCTGCCCTGGCACTTCCCTACACGGTTGGGAGCTCACTGCTGTCAATCAATCAGTAGTCATTAGGAAGCATTTACTGTGTGCAGACCATTGTACTAAGTGCTTGGGAAAGTAAAATATTAAAGAGTGGGTAGACATGTTCCCTTCCCATAAGGAGCTTACAGTCTGGAGAGTGAGACAAACACAAATATAAGTAAATTAATTATTAATATGTACATAGGTGCTGTGGGGCTCAGGATGGGATGAATAAAAGGTACGAGTGCATGGGTGATGCAGAAGTGTGAGAGAGTAGGAGAAATGAAAGTTTAGTCTGGGAAAGCTTTTTACAAGATATGAGATTGGGTTCCACTCTAGATAGTGAGCTCGCTGCGGGCAGTAAATGTCCCTGTTTATTGTTGTACTTTCCCAAATGCTTAGTACAGTGCTCTGTGCACAGTAAATGCTCAATAAATACATTTGAATGAATGAATGAGTAGGAGAAATGAAGGTTTAGTTTAGGAAGGCCTTTTGGAAGAGATAGGATTTTACTAAGGCTTTAAGGATCTGTCAGTAATCAAAGGGGAGGGACTGGGCCCCCTCTCTACCCCATCCCTTGATGGTAGAGGGAAGGGATTGGGGAAGAGAGAGTGTGGGGAGGGAACTAGGTTGGTTGTGATCTGATAAATGCACAAATCCCACCCTCCTACCACCACCATCACTGTTTCTCTCAGTGTATTCTTCTATGCCTAGCATGGACCTGTTCTTGCCTTCACATCCTTCTCTGCCTGTCTCAGCTGGCTCACCATGACTGGCCTACTTCAGCATCTGTGAATTTTGTCAAAGGCAGCTGCAGATGGGCATTGCATAACCCCCTGGTTATGGGGGGAACAACTACAGTCTGCCCTCCATGTAGAGGATTATGGGCACCATACCAAATCGTGGCTTTCCTCTTTGCCCCCTTCCTGCTCACAAGGGACATGCAAGCCAGGTGCTTGCCGTCCTAAAGTCCAAGGGGGAAAAAGTAATAGCTTTGCTCTCATGATGCCAAGTCCATGGAGGTGATAACTCCTATAGGAGAGACAAATGTGCTCCAGTCATATTTGGTATTGAGAGAGACAGATAGGTTTTGAGAAGAACATATTACTGGCCTCTTTTCTAGTACATTATAAGGTATTGTAAGCTTTTAACTTCTCAGCCCTGTTTTCCCAAGCCCCCAGGATTGTGTTCTGCATGCAGTAGGATCTCAGTAAATATTGTTCATAGTGATATTTTATTTAAGGGACTTTTATGGACATAATCTAAGGCAAATCTTAACCAAGGAAGACAACCTTGGAAGAGAGATCCTTATTCAAAATATAGAAATTGCTACCTTAGAAAGACTGAGTATTTCTTCCAAGTTAATATAGCCCTCTCAGTATGTGTGCACCACAGATGCTCAGTACGTTGTGCACATAAAATAATTTCATTTAACTTATACTATGGACTAGTTTCCTTTGGGTCACCACACTTGCCAATTTGGACTTTTAAACCTACTAATATGGGCTGACATAACAAATTAACAACAAGAAAAGTTCACCGAAGGACAAGTGTGAGAAAAGTGTGCCAAATATATTAGTATTCATTTTGCAACCCTGTCTCCCGTTTGTGTGAAGTTGATGGTTGGAGGTTACACTTTCATTAAAAATTGACAACATTTTAAATGCTAATCAAAACTGCTTGTCCTTTCTACTTCTATTTATCTTAGAGGGGAAAAAAGAGAGAGAAAATAAAGGGACTGCTTTGAACTGTAACAAATACATTATACTTACTGCTGACCCCCCTGGCCCCAACCCCAAGCCCCCATTTCCTCCTGCTGTGTTCTGCAGATAAGAGCTATGCTGATAGAGTGTCAGGACCTCACCAGCAAGACTGAAGACTCCATTGTAGGAGTTGGAGAAGAGTTTTCTCTGAGAAAGGTAAGCTAAGGCTCCACAATGGAAAGGGGGCAGTGCATGGAAGAGGCCAAGTTCTTTTCTAGATGGTTGAAATGGAGACATGGGTTGTCAGGGCACAAAATTCATGTCATCTAAGCAAACATTCCCAAGGAGGTTAGAAAAAAAATAAAAGCAGTTTCAGCCATAGGAAGCAAATCATGTTTGTGACAAATCTTTAGAGGTGATATATTTCTTTTCATAGATTTCTAAGTAGGAACTAGAGAGAGGGCTAGAGAGTTGGATGTTTTACAGGACTGAATTTTATACAATGACAACACCAGACACCATCTGGTGGATTGATCTTGTTAATCTGGAGCCTCGCCCTTCTCAAAAGCATATATGGGAGTGGTCCAAAGCCATCATGACATGGGAAATTGACAGAGTGTACCTTCAGAAAATGGAAGGGGCACACTTATGGTTTTCGCATTTGTCTGGCTTTTGCTGTTGGGCAGGCAATGCCTTCTTCTAGAGAAATAGTGGAACCAGGAAGGAACCATGGGAACAATGATTTTATTCACATTTTTAATCCATCAGAGAGCAACCAATTAATTGGCAGTTCTCATGGTACAGAGAGGGACTTTGACCTGGGAGAGTATACCACAATACTAATGGTTACTAGGCTACTGACTGGAGGTGAAAGATGATCTGGGAGTCAGAGGATCTGGGTTCTAATCCTGGCTTGTCTGCTGCATGACCTTGGGCAAGTCACTTAACTGCTCAGTGACTCAGTTACCTCATCTGTAAAATGGGTACTAAAACTGTGAGCCCTATGTGGGACAGGGACTGTGTCCAAGCTGATTGTTTTGTTTCTACTCCAATGTTTAATACAGTGTCTGACACATAGTAAGCACTTAACAAATAACACACACACAAAAGAAGAAAACTGCTGGTGATGATAAAACTTCTCCTGATTCATTTTGAATGATTAAGAGAAGTTACATTTTGGGCTGTTCTTGGAGAAACTTGTCCAGAAACTGGCATCCTAGGCACCTGAGTTCTAAATATAGCTCCTTCACTGAAATTCTGTGTGACCTCACAGAATTACCTTACATCTCTCAGCCTAATTGCCTCATCTGTAAAATAAGAGTTGTAATACCTTTTCATGGGAATGTGGTGAAGGTGTCTGAAGTCAATGGTGTGAAAATGCTGTGATGTTTAAAAATGCAATAGCAAATTTTAACCACTAAGAGGAAAAATGGACACACAATCTAAGTTGGAGATAGCTTTACTCTAGACACATTAGGCCAGTTGCATGTCCAACTTTTCCTTTTAGTGGCTAAACAGGAGGTGAAATAAATAAATGATCCCTAATAAAAGTCAATAAATACATTATTGGCACAATGGAATAAACCACCCTTCAAACCAATGCACCTACATATTGTTGTGATGTTTCCATACTGGTGGAATGCCATTTGACCTCATCTGTGTGGGCATAATTTTTTAGTTGTGAGATGATTGCTTATTTGTGGGAATTTTCTGATTGTCTGTGGATGGTGGGGGCTCTGAGCCCACATCTTATCTCTATTCCTGGGCAGTGGGAATTGTCCCTAGATCCCAAAGACAATGGCAAGGTAGAAGGATATAGTTTATTCATTCATTCAATTGTAGTAATTAATTCATTCATTCATTCAATCCCTCTAGGCTGTGAGCTTGTTGTAGGCAGATACTGTGTACTGTGTCCGTTTGTTTTTGTATTGTATTCTCTCAAGCGCTTAATGCAGTGCTTTGCATACAGTAAGCATTCAATAAATACAACTGAATGAATGAATGACCCCAAAGACAATGGCAGGGTAATAATGTTGGTATTTGTTAAGCGCTTACTGTGTGCCGAGCACTGTTCTAAGCGCTGGGGTAGACACAGGGGAATCAGGTTGTCCCACGAGGGGCTCACAGTCTTAATCCTCATTTTACAGTTGAGGGAACTGAGGCACCGAGAAGTTAAGTGACTCGCCCAAAGTCACACAGCTGACAAGCGGCCGAGCCGGGATTCGAACCCATGACCTCTGACTCCAAAGCCCGGGCTCTTTCCACTGAGCCACGCTGCTTCTCTACAGGAGGATATAGCTGGCAGCTGGAAAATCCCAACATGTTTTCAGTCAGATGAGGGAACAATGGTGATGACATCAAGTTCCTGGGATGAGCCTAAGAGTCATTCTAGGCTAGAAAAAATGACAAACTACTGATTTTCTTGGACAAAATTTGTACCCAGTACAGAGTTCTGCGTTTAGTAGAAGCTTAATATATATCATTGACCAGCAGTGTTATCTATTAATCTATTTTGCAGACTTGGTGTGAGAAACAAAAGCTGACAAAATTGCTTATGAAGTTCCATTTAAGTGCAACATAATTACACCAATATCATATCCCATCACTCTTCCTGCATAGTACAATTATAATGTTCAAAAGCTTAACACTCAATGTTGGTGGAATCCATTTTTCTTAAGGGAAGGGACTGCTGTGATAGCTGTAACACTGTTCCATTTCCTTTTCCATAATATAATTTTTTAAAATAATACTTTTCTTTTAAACCTCACATTATCAACTCCACAATGCACGCAGTAAACTTTATTACACCTTATTATCTCCATAAAGATGAAAAGTAGAACAACAGAGAGGAAAAGTAACTCCCACAAGGTCACACAGCAAGAGCTGAAGGTAGAGATAATATTGAACGAGAATATCCTAATTTTAAGCATGTTACCACTGTCCTTTTGGCTAATAAATCAGAAACCCAGGCATAGCTTCCTCTACGTAGGTAAATTCTGGTGTGAGGATGACAGATGTAAGGGAAGAGAGATTCTGATGTTAAGTAAAATTCAGAAAGAGTCTGAAATTGGAGCCTGTTCGTTTAAGTATTCATTTCATTTCATAGTGATTTTTGAAGAAAATAAATATGTGTACCATTATACCTTTAAGCTCTGTAGTTTTTTGTGCATTAGGCTGATGTGCATATCAAAATTAGATCTTTTCTTAAATTGGTAGATAGCACTTGGAGGGCATTAACATTCATATATTTAAGATGTAACAATCATGTGCTTTTAATACATTTCACCTTCAAAGATCTGTGCAGAATTCAGTCTCTGATGCATTACTGGGTATATTAGGTACACTGAGTCCATATGATTCTTAGCTTTCTAAATGGCTATTTAGAATGTACTCCAAGCAGAAAATCAAAGTATTCAAAATGTGGTAGTGCTCTTGTTAAGTCTAGTCATTTGCTTAAAGAGTAATGTCAAGCTGATAATTGAAATATGGCTTAAACTATGCATTTTAATTTCATAGGAAAAAGGATGGAATATTTTTAATTTGATCTTTTTTTTTAACTCACCAAAAGGCATTTTTGGTCATCCCTTGAATGCTTGAGTACCAGCATGTTCTAACAGCTAATAAGAACAAGCGTATGTAATCCCATCCTAAAATAACACCCTGCCTTGACCCCAAGCTCCCTCCAGTTATTGCCATATCTCCCTACTACTGTTTCTCTCCATTCTTCTTGGGAGAGTTGTTTGCACTCTCTGTCTCCCACTCCTGTCCTCCAACTCTCTCCTAAATCCCTTCCAATCTGTCTTCCTTCCCCTTCACTCCAAAGAAACAGCTGTCTCTGAGGTAACAAATGATCTTCTTCCCACCAAATCTGATAGCCTTTACTCCAACCTAATTCTCCTAGACCTCTCAACCACCATTTAGACCACTGCCTTCTTCTTGAAAGTTTATCCAACCTTGGATTCACTGACACTGTCATCTACTGGTTCTCTTCCTATCTTGTTGACTGCTCATTCTCAGCCTCCTTGCAGGCTCCTCCTATGCCTCCCACCCCTCTAACAGAAGGGATCTCTCAAGGTTCAGTTCTAGGTCCCCTTTAATTCTCCCTTTACACCTATCCCCTTGGGGAACTCATTCACTCCCATTGTTTCAATTACCATCTCTATGCGATGATTCTCTAATACATCTCCAGCTCTGACCTGTCTCCTTCCATGCAATCTCCCTTTTTCTCCTTCCTTCAAGACATATGTATTTGGATATCTCACATACGTCTCAAATCAAGCATGTCCAAAACTGACTCCTATAATCCCACCGAAATCCTGTCCTCCTCCTGTCTTTCCCATCACTGTAGACAACACCACTATCCTCCCTATCTCACAAGCCCATAACCTTGGTGTTATCCTCGGCTCATCTATCATTCCACCCACATATTCAATCTTTCACCAAATGCTGTCGGTGCTAACTTCACAACACTGAGAAAACCCACCATATCTTCTCCATCCAAACTGCTACTGATCCAAGCACATATACTCTCCTTCCTTGACTATTGCATCTGCCTCTTCACTGACCTCCTGGCCTCCTGAATCTCTCCCCACTCCATCCATAGTTTACTTTGCTGCAAGGATTACTTATCAACAAAAATATTCAGTCCATGACTCCCCACTTCTCAAGAACCTCCAATGGCTGCCCATCCAACTTCATATCAAAAGCTCCTTACCACTAACTTTAAGGCATTTAATCTGCTTGCCCCATCCTACCTCACCTCACTAATCTTCTACTACAGGCCATCCCTCACACTTTGCTCCTCTAGCACCACCTTGCTTACAGTGCCCCGATCTCATTTAACTCACCACCGACCCCTTTCCCACTTCCTGCCCCTTGCCTGGATCTCCCTCCCCTCCATATATGCCAGACCACCATTCTCTCCACTATCAAAGCATTATTAGAGCCACACATCTTCTTCAAGAGCGCTTCTTTGATTAAGTCCTCTTTTCCTCAGCTCGCTCTCCCTTCTGTGTTGTCTTTGCACTTGGATATATAACCTCTGGACATTTGATATTCACCCCTTCACCAACGCCCCCAGCATTTATGTACATATTTTTAAATTATATACTATTAATTATTTATTCATATTAATATCTCTTTCCCTCTCAGACCTGTAAGCTTGTTATTAACAGGGAACATATCTGCTAATTCTATTGCACTGTACTCTCCCAAGTGTTTAGTACAGTGCTCTGCACATAGTAAGCCCTCAATAATTACCATTGATTGATTGATAACTAGAATGCATTCTCAGGTGTGCAATGGGGGAGGAGCATGATGAAGTTTGCCCCCATACACATTGAAGAACCCCCCCCCCCCCCGCCACACACACACAGGAACACCTGGCCAATACTGAATCAGAACATTGGTGCTTAAAACTCAGTATTTTGTCTGTGACTGCAAACAAAGGATCAGACAATCAATCGATGACATTTATCGAGTACCTACTGTGTGCAGAGCAATGTAGTAAGCATTTGTGAGAGTACAATAAGTAAGTTGATACATTTCCTATTCTTAAGGCACTTACAATCCAGCAATAGTAGTATGATGCTTGCTTTCCTGGTTATCCAATCCTATAAGTATGGAGGCACCACCCAACATCCCTAAATTTTCCCTCAATAAACTGTTTTGATCTCCATAAATCTCCAAACCTCTATGAAACCACCTGGTATTTTCAACTTGCATAACCTCCTGTGGTAATTAATTCTACAGGCTGATCACCCTCTGACTGAGGTATGTGCTTTCATTTGATTTGAAATTACCAGCACTGCTTGCTGTTCCCTTATTCTTACTGGTCAATTTGGTGAGCAGTAATTCTGATTACCCAGTCCACCCACTTCCCAATTGCATTAACACTGTGCACTCCCAGCACAGCTTTATAATGTGGTGTGATTAGGAAGGAAGGAAAAAGGAAGAAGAAGGAAGAATAACACAGCCTGACTGAGACATTCCTCTTTTTCATGCTTTTCTTTGGGAACAAGACCACAGCTAATTCCTCTGCAAAAAATAAGTAATGGTCTCTTTGAAGTGATCCCAACTTTCTCCCCCTCCACTTACCTACCTGACACCGTGAGTGAGAGTCACTATGAAGAGTCCATGGTCAGAGTAATTCTTCTGGGCCTGAAAGAAGAATAAAACCAAATGATTATCAGTCGGGTGTTCTACCGCTATATTTACTCTGGGCAGATATTGATGCCAGTTACTCTAGCATCCTAGATTCTCCGGCTACTGGACTCAGTAGCTGTTCCATGATCCCATAAGGGAAAGTGGAACTGGGAGAAGAGGGTTTCGTTTTATGTCCCCAGAAAACTGGGTTGGAGAGATTTTGAAACATACTCTGCTTCAAAGCAAGAGGCCACTAGCAAGGAAAATGTAGAGGATGATGTCAGTCACATCTCCTGATACTCTGTGCCTCATTTTCCTCATCTGTAAATTGGGGATTAAGACTGTGAGCCCTATGTGGGACCAGGACCAGGACTGTATCCAACCTGATTACACTGTATCTACCCCAGCCCTTAGAACAGTGTTTGGCACATAGTAAGCTCTTATCAAATACCAGAATTATTGTTATTGTCTCTCCTGGACACTTAGTTTTCCTTGAAACTTGTAGCTGAATAAGTGGCATGTTGATTTCACAGTTACTCAGGTACTGATTCCAAAATGTGTGTGTGTGACAGTGTGTTCTTGAGTAAAACTAATTGTAATGGAAATGGGTGAAGCAGAATTTTATTTTAGGTCTGTTTTGGAACATTTTGTTAGGTCTGCTTCCTCTTACTCATTTCATTTAAGCCCATCCTGGTTTCTCTTGGGCTCTGGGCAAGGGGGCCGGTAACTATTTTCAATGCACATTTAGTTGAATTCACTCACCTCTGAGCCATCCCTTCCCATTTATGCCTCAGCCCGGAGTGAACTTCACTAGGAATCGGTTTATGGATTAGGCTATTTCCAAATAGCTCTACACAGTCATTATGGAAGATCAGCTCCCAGCCACCACCAAATGGAGGAAAACTAAGTGAATGTATCTCCCGGAAGTTGAGCCTTTGAAATTATTTTTCATGCATCCTGACTTTTCCTCATGTGTGCTCATTCCAAAACAACAATGTTTTTCCTTTGGCCCTTGGTCAACTGGAGCAAGCATATTATTGTAGAGGGAGAAAAACAATCACTGCTCTATGGTTGGAAGTTGCCAGGGGCTGTGGTTCCTTACCAAACATCACGACCCCTAGGAAAGAGAGTAGAGATGTTGATATTCATGCCAAGAAAGGTCTCTTTCTGGGGCTCTGAAATTGTTTAGAAGCCACTGCTAACTGAATCATGGAGACAGGCCTGTATCGATGTTCTAGATGCTGACCCTTCCCCTCCTTACATGTTTTGTTTCTCTGTAATGAGTAACCTTGAATTTCTAAGGACACTGGAATTGTCATTATAGATCCGATCATCGGCCAGTGTACTGTCTTCTTCAAAAGATGATGATGAATGCTCCAAAGGCAGGCATAAAATCCTCAGATTTGCCTAATTGTATAATATTATACCAGGCGGGGAAATTTCTTCCTGACCCCAGCTGGTGATCAGTTTATGCCCTGAGGTATGAGATTTAATGGTCTGTATCATTTTTATCATGTCACTGCAGATGTTATTTTTACTCATATGAATGCCTAATCCTCTTTTTTGATACTTAGCTCCACTAATTACCTCCCCATTGCCTAAAGAGGAAGGGAGGAAGGGAAAGAGGATGAGATGGAGAGATGGAGGGAAGAAGGAAAGAAGGGATGGAGAGAAGGAAGGAGGGAGAGTTGGTTGGAGGGAGGAAGGGAGGGAGGGAGGAATGGATGGAGGGAGGGAGACTGGAAGAAAGGAACAGTAGAAAGAAGGCCCTGAAATTCATTCCAGGTGGGAAAAATGGCTGGTGCAGAGGCACAGGCTTTCTGTCGAGCCTCACCTCTCCCCACCTTTATAGCCTTATTAAAATACATCATTCCATGAAGTATTATCCAACAGGTCCCTACTTCCAAACCTTCTGCTATCTTTAATACTCAAGTATATATAGGTGTATTTATTTCATTTATAATTTTTTTTTGCTTACTTTTGTTACCAGCTTTATCTACTTTTTTCCTCTTTTTCCACTGTACATATATATATATATATATATATATATATATATATATATATATATATACACACACATATATATTATCTTGTGCTTCCTTTAGATGGAAATCTCTTTCTAAGCACTTAGTACCATGCTCTACACACAGTAAGTGCTCAGTGAATACCATTCATTGGTTGACTGACCATGCCCCTTGCTTTGATGGTATACTCTGAAGCACCTTGAAGAGTGCCCTGAGTATAATAGATCCTCATTAAATATTGATGACGATGATGATGATGGCAAGGCAGTATCTGAAGACATATTCTTAGAACAGGAGCCAAGGGTAAAAACTAGAAATAAACAATATAGAATCTGTAGGAAAGAGGTTCTTAGTTGAACAAAACCTTAAAGCTTGTGTTCATGAGTTTTGATTTTATCTGAGTTCGACAGGACACATATGATATGACTCTTGAGAAAAAAAATTCTAGACAGTTGAGGAAAGTATCACAAGACTCTTTTCAAGATTTCCAAAAGGGAAAAATGAGAAAATTATCAATACATTCTCCTTAAAAGTCTCCAAGAATCTTAGTACACACTCCCTCCCTAACACACCCCCCCTCATCCCTAAAGATCTTCTTTTAAGCACTAGATTTATCCAATGGATCTTACAGTCCATTAGAAGTAATTCAAACTTCAGAAGTAGATTTCTCAAAGGACAACACTAAATGAGCAAGAGAACTAAAATTCAATTCACATTCAAGGCAGGCAGTGATTTACCATGGTTTAATAATGTGTGACCAAGATATAACCACAGATAACTACTCATGATATATTGGCACAAGAGTTACAGAATGGATGATCTCTATCATTTGTTCAATATAAATGGCCAGTAGTTCATCATGGTTTAACAAGACTAATGTTAGATAAAATAAAATAAAAAGTGGTAATTGTAAATTTGAGATCAGCTATCACATAATACAGTAATTCACTATTCCAGCATGTTTAAACAATATTGATGCATTGCAAGGTGCATGTCTGTGGTGGTTAAGCCATATGACACACCTAATAAAAATGTTTAGCAAAAATATGCATTCCTACAAAATTTAGGTAATTAAATACATTTGTTATAATAGGGATGCAATTTGCTGGAGCTCTGAGTGCTAGTCTGTATAATTAATAATGAAGTATGCTTTAATGAACATTTATTAGCAGTATGAAATACAAATATCTTGTATATCAACCATTGCCTAGGAAAACTTCATTTATTCCATAAAATTAAAACGTCTTGCGTTTAAATTGCCTGCTTTGTAATCATGTAATCTCAACAATACACTTAGCACACTGAGTGCTGATACAGGTTTAATCACTGGGGTTTGGGATGTAATAATGATAACTACACTTACAGAGAGATCTTTAACCACACTGGTTATTATATTAGCACTGTGTAGTACCAGATTCATCTCATTTTAGGGTAGGAAGGAACTCTTTTTCATGTTTGAGTGAACATGAGAGTCAGGACCCCCTTCTTACTTTCTCTTCTTCTTTGCAGGGTAATCTTTCCTACTATCCAGGACAATATCTAACCCATGGTAAAATATGCTTTGGAATTGAACCTAAATTTGATATGGTGCAATTCCCCCAGTAGTTAGTGGGGATTTGTGTAATGAAGGGAAAAGCAAACTCCTCTTGACTTTATGCTCTTTAGGGGGAGGGAACATTTTTTTTTTTTTTTTTTACCAATTATGTAATACTTTGTGTGCACACAATAAGCACTCAAATATGATTGGCTGATTTGTGGTTCATCATCATCTAGTCCAATAATAAATCCACTGTGGGGATTCTAACTGACAGGAAATTCCTGTTCTTCTGCACCTCTTTATGTGCTTGGGTGGCTTTGTGACTTTCTCCAGTGTCCAGACAGCCCTGTTTTGAAATGACCAGAACTTGGGAATTTTCAGCATGCTTCATGGATAGTTGTCAATCGTACAGACTCTGGTTCAGTTCAGAACAAGGCCTGTGGACACAATTCCCACACCAAAGTGCCTTTCTGCAAATTTTCAATCTAGTACTTTTTCATGGTATTTTAAGCACTTACTATGTGGCAGGCCCTGTGCTAAACACTGGGATAGATTCAAGTCAATCAGATTGGACACAGTCCCTGTCCCATATGGGGCTCATAGTCTTCATCCCCTTTTCACAGATGAGGTAACTGAGGCCCAGAGAAGTGAAGTGACTTGCCCAGTATCACTCATCAGACACATGGCAGAGTTGAGATTAGAACCCAGGTCCTTTCGAGTCCTGGGCCCATGCTCTATCCACTAGGCCATACTGCTTCTCTGTGGGCAGGGAATGCGTCTAATGTTGTATTGTACTCTCCCCAATGCTTCGCACAGTGCTCTGCACACAGTAAGTGCTTAATAAATGCAATTGATTGACTATATATCTCAACCCCTCTGGGGAGAATTAGTAGTAGTAGTAATGCTTATTGAGTGCCCACTAGGTCACTCTACCAAGTGTTTGGGGAAGTATGACACAATAATATCTTGGTTTTCTATAGCCCTTTAAGGTCCAAAGCACTCTCACATTACTTATTTCATTTTCACCTTCAGAACAACCTTGTGGGGTAGGTAGAAAGACAAGCAATATTATCCCCATTTTGCAGATGAGGAAACTGAGGTATAGAGACATGTACATATCTATAAATTGTTTATTTATATTAATGTCTGTCTTCCCCTCTAGATAGTAAGAACGAGTCTGCAGACTCTTGTATTGTACTCTCCCATACACTTAGTACAGTCTTTTGTATTCAGTTAAGTATTCAGTGAATGCCTCTGCTTGATTACAGTGAGTTTAAGTAACTTTCCCACAGTCATCCAAGTGATCAGTGAAAAAGCTAGGGCTGGAACCCGTGTCTTCCAGCTCCTATGCTACTGTCGTTCTTCTCTACCTCACTGCCTCCCCTCCAAGAATGTATGAATTGTGCTAACACATAAGGGAATTATTTGCATATTATCATTATTATTATTATTCATATTTATTGAGCATTTACTGTGTGCAAAACACTGTACTAAGCCCTTGGGAGTGGATTCCATGTGCTTTCTTCAGCCCTGACATTTATGTATTCTCATGCTCTCTTTAGATTCTGTGCTAAAGAGTTCAGTAGCCTTACAATGTATCAAGGAAAAATGTTCTTCTACTCTCATAAATCATTCCTCTGTGTCTTATGCAGCAATTTGTCAGGCTCTAGATCTCAATTTTTCCATCTGATCTTATTCTGATGGAACTTTCAATCTTTCAATTAATCAGTGATATTCAATAAGTTATAATACATTAAAATTATGGTATTTTAAAAGCACTTATTATGTGTCAGGCACTGTACTATGTGCTGGGGTGGATAGAAGCAAATCAGGTGGAACACAGTCCATGTCCCACATGGGGCTCACAGTCTTAATCACCATTTTACAGATGTGGTAACTGAGACACAGAGGAAGTTAAATGACGTTCCAAAGGCCACAGAACAGACAAATGGTGGAGCTGGGATTAGAATCCATGGCCTTCTGACTCCCAGGCCTGCACTCTATCCACTTCTCTATGTTGCTTCCCAAGTACCTACTGAATGCTGAGCACTGAATGTACTAAGAACTTGGATTTTGTCTTTACCCTTATTTTATCCAATAGGTTCCCAATAATTTGATTGATTTCTCCACAATAACCCTTTGAGGAACATTCCAAGGAACAGTCTGTGTTTCCAAGTCAGAGATTCAAAAATCACTGGACAGAGAAGTTTCCCAATGGCCCTCAGAAACCCATTCCAGTTATGAAAAATTCCCATTGTCAAACTGGATTCGAGAAGAAATGTGTACTTATGTTTCCATTTTGAACCTACTGAGGTGTTGTTTTTTTACATTTCTTCTATTGCTCTTTAATGTTCATTATTTATTTTTTTCATTTGATATCCATAACAATGAAGAAAAATGTATTGAGTTTCCATTTTATACAAGCTAAATTAAATCGGCAAAGTTTAAGGTGAAGTACATTTCATTAAGACAAGTAGTCTTCTTTCAAATCTAACAGAAACCAGCTCCAGTCATGAAAGCAATGAAACTATTGTATATTGCCTCGGGAACTCCGTGAAATACAACTATTATTGTAGTAGCTTTAAATTTTCCCAGGTCCCACTGAAATCCTGTTCACTAGAGTTAGGTGAGAGAAGTTGTAGATGGGGTAATGAAGTGCCTCAAATTCACCAATACAAAACCACTATGCAGAGGGAAATCATTCATAACTGACAGTTCATAGGAAGTAAAAGCAGGCACCAGTCATGCTGGTGTATGGCAATCTGAGAAAGATTGGCCCATATTGAGTAAAAATGTTGCGCAAAAGAGTGGAACCATAAACAATGATGCACACTGGAAAAAGCAACCATAGTCAAATCCTGGAACCAGACTGCTTGAGCACTCAGCTCAGATAACCCATTGTCTTGCTACACTGCACTAACCATTAGCATCTCTGTATGCCTACAGTCATTGCAGAAGGAGCCTGATTGTCCCAAAGGCTCAACTATACCCTGGTCACAAGTGAAATTTCTTGGGGGCTGAAAGGGGGTGGGGGCAGGGGGCATAGTTCAGTACATTAACTCCTTAATTACTGGCAGTTGGTGAGGGGGGATACATTTCCCCAAGGACTGAGAGTGTGCAACTTCCAGTTTTCTGGAATGTCCTTGAGCAAAGATTAATAAAAACTATGAATAGTGACATGATAGTGGAATGTAATTTGAAGAAGTAGTAGTAGTCAGAGTAATAGCAGTATTCATCTAGTACTTACTGTTTACAGAGCTGGGAACGAACACTCAGGTGTGCATTAAATAGGGTACCTGGCCCTCAGGAAGCAGCATGGCTCATTGGAAAGAGCACGGGCTTTGGAGTCAGAGGTCATGAGTTCGAATCCCAGCTCTGCCACTTGTCAGCTGTGTGACTGTGGGCAAGTCACTTAACTTCTCTGTGCCTCAGTTACCTCATCTGTAAAATGGGGATTAAGACTGTGAGCCCCACGTGGGACAACCTGATTCCCCTGTGTCTACCCCAGCACTTAGAACAGTGCTCTGCACATAGTAAGCGCTTAACAAAAAAAATACCAACAATTAAAAATAAAAATGGGGAGAAAAGACTGGCCACAGATGTAAAAGGAGAAATGAACCAAGTCATCAGCGACTCCCTCTGTAGGATTACCATTTATCTGCAAAGTAAGCAGAGCAACAGTCACAGGGATATGAGAGTATTTAGGTATCATAAAGTCCCTTCAGAGATGCTTAGAAATATGCCATTTACTGGCAATATGATTAGTCCTGGAGTTATTAGCAACTCAGTCTCCTACTACTTGTCAAGCCTGCTTCTGGAAGTAATCTTCATGTTCCAATACAGGTTTCTATGAGTATTATCATGATTATTATTATTATGGTATTTAAGTGCTATGTGCCAAGCACTGTTCTAAGAACTGAGGCAGATGCAAGATAGTAATGTTGGACACAGTCCCTGTCCCACATGGGACTGTCTTAATCCCCATGAAATGAAGACAAAGAGAAGTTAAGTGATTTGCCCTAGGTCACAGAGTAGGCAAGTGGCAGAGCTGGGATTAGAACTCACATCTTTTGAGTCCTTAATGTTTGCTCATGGCACTGGGCCAAGCTGCTTCTTGACCAGCCCTCTGTCAGGATAACAAGGAGTTGTATGGTATTGTTAGGTCAATCCTGGCTGAGCTATAAGTAGTTATCAATCAATCGTTTAGACTGTGAGCCTCTTGTTTAGACTGTGAGTCCATTGTTGGGGAGGGATTGCCTCTACCTGTTGCTGAATTGTACATTCCAAGCACTTAGCACACAGTATGTGCTCAATAAATATGAATCAATCAATCAGTGATATTTATTGAAAAATTAATGGTTGCAGAGCACTGTACTAAGCACTTGAAAGAGTAATAGTAGACTGAAAGCTTGTTGTGGGAAGGGAATATATCTGTTTATTGTTACATTGTATTTTCCCAAGTGTTTAGTGAAGTACTTTGCACGCAGTAAGTGATCAGTAAATACAATTGACCAACTGACTAGTATTAGAGAAGCCCCATGTGGGACAGCCTCATTAACTTGTATCTACCCCAGTGCTTAGAACAGTGTACATAGTAAGCGCATAACAAATGCCAACATTATTATTAGTAGTAGTAATAGCAGTAAGAGTATTTATTAAATATTTACTAAGAGAATAAACAAGTGGGAATTGGACTCATTCCCTGTCCCTCATGGGGCTCACAATTAAAGAGTTCAAGTGAGAAGAAAGGATTGGAAACAGATGCATCAGGAGCAATGAAACATTAATACACAACAGAAACAAATACTCAAGATAAGCTCAAAATCTTGGTGACTATGGAGGGGCCTAAGAACATGTGTGAACAGCTATTATCCTCATCTCAGCACACACAGAACATGCTGGGAGCAGGAACCTTTAGCAATAGGAGAAAGGATGGCAGTTACCACATTGTTTTTTCTCAACAGTGACAGAAGAGCCTGAGAGCTTGCAGGAATACTTTTAGTCCCAATGCAGTGAGCACAGACCATGCTAGGAGTGGATATCCTCAGTTGTGGAAAGAAAGGCAGCAATTCCTGTGATGCTTTTCTTGATAGTAGTTTTGATAGAAATAGAATTGATAGAGTTGATAGAAGCTACCACCGAGGAGCTTAGACATTGGAGGCGGAGCTAGACATTGAAATGAATTACAAATTGAAGAAATGATGAAGTATCAGGATATGTACATAGGTACTGTGGGGATTGGGGTAGGATGAATATCAAAGATAGGAATTCTCTATTTGTCAATGACTTGTACTTTCCAAGTGCTTAGTACAGTGCTCTGCACACAGTAAGTGCTCAATAAATAAGATTGAATGAATGAAAGTGCTTAAGCGGCACAGGCCCAAGTACATACATGATGCAGAAGGGAGGGCAAAAAAGGGAAGGTGAGGGCTTAATTGGGGAAAGCCTCTTGGTGGAGATGTGATTTTAGAAGATGGTGAGGAGAGTGGTGGTTTGTCAGATATGAAGGGAAAGGAAATTCTAGTCCAGAAGGACAATATAAATGAGGTTGGTGGCTGGATAGAGAAGATTGAGGCATAGTAAGTAGGTTGGTATTAGAAGAGCAAAGTGTGCAGGCTGGGTTGAAATAGATCAGAGAAACAAGGTAGGAGAGGGAAAATTAATTGAGTTCCTTAAAACTGATGGTAAGGAGTTTTTCTAAACCACATAGTATAGATAATGATTTAAACTAATGAATAGTATTCATCTAACACCTACTGTGTGAGAGCACAGAGAACACTAAGCACTTGGGAGAGCACAATAAGGATAAGCAGTGTGGCTCAGTGGAAAGAGCCCGGGCTTGGGTGTCAGAGGTCATGGGTTCTAATCCCGGCACTGCTGCTTGTCAGCTCTGTGACCTTAGGTAAGTCACTTAACTTCTCTGTGCCTCAGTTACCTCATCTGTAAAATGGGAAATTAGACTGTGAGTCCTACGTGGGGCAATCTTTTTACCTTGTATCTGCCCCAGTGCTTAGAACAGTGCTCGGCACTTAGTAAGCATTTAGCAAATACCAACATTATTATTATTATTGTTATTATTATGAAAAACCCAATCTCTGACCTTAAGGAGTTTGCACTAGAATGTCCTTTATGAACACAGCATGAATTACTGATAGGAGGCAGTTTATAGTCCAATCAATCAGTGGAATTTATTGAGCATTTATTGTGTGTAAAAGTAGTGCACTAAATTCTTGGTAATGAAGAATACACTACAACTGGTAAATGCAATTCCTGCCCACAAATTTCTCACAATTCAGGAGAGGGATGTGGATCCTTTGGGCATTCAGTAAAAAGTTATGACATTGACTAATTGGCTGTTCCTCATAATGTTGATCACTAACTGTGGAAAATATCCTTCCAGTAGGCTTTTCTCCACATTTCACAGAGCTACCAACACTTGTGTTGAAATCTTCCAAAATGATTAGTCTATTGGAGACTTCAAGATCTCTTGGTTAATTTTCATCACCAGTAACTTCCTGGTGTGACCTTCTTATTCTATATCAGAACTTTCCCATCTTCAAAACGGAGATGAAGTTAGTCCCAAACTTTCTTCCAGGAGTGATGTAGTAATTTATTATTAGATGTTGATGGAGCTCTTTGAAGATGAAAAGTGCTATATAAATGCTAATTACTAGAAATATAATATCATTATTGGTAGGAACCATAAATAGGACAGGAACAGCAAGACTATGTTTAAACTTGCATTAAAAAATCATAGGGCTTATTCTAAAGTATACACTGATTAATGATAATGAAATATGTCTTTCAGCCAATATATTTAACATTTCATTCTGACTAATGACTTGTTCTGTGCTTTGACTGAAATCTATTTACTGAAATAGTTATGAGACCAATTCAGATAAAACAAGCACTGACCTTGGCTTCTGCTTATAAAATGTCCAGAAATGAACCTAGGTTTCTAAAGAGATTGGAAAAGTAGAATTAAGTAGTTTGTTTTTTCGTTTGTTTCCATGTGCATATACATGTGTCTCTTTTACAGATAGAAAAGGAATATAAAAATAACTGAAAGGAGGACATTCTTGAGTTAATCTTTTGGCCAGATGGAGGAAGAAAAGAGGAAAACTAAACAAGCTTTCTCTTAGATGAATATCTAGTTTTCAAAGATGGAAAACCTGAAAACTGTTGGTAGGACACTAACACCTCTAAAACAGAGGTGTATGTAACTGTGTAACTAAATGCCTAAGGTGCATTTGATTGGATTATCGGCGTGCCTGGGCTCCCTTAATAATAATAATAATAATAATAATAATAATGTTGGTATTTGTTAAGTGCTTACTATGTGCGGAGCACTGTTCTAAGCACTGGGGTAGATACAGGGTCATCAGTTTGTCCCACGTGAGGCTCACAATCTTAATCCCCATTTTACAGATGAGGTAACAGAGGCCCAGAGAAGTTAAGTGACTTGCCAACAGTCACACAGCTGACAAGTGACAGAGCCGGGATTCAAACCCATGACCTCTGACTCCCAAGCCTGTGCTCTTTCCATTGAGCCATGCTGCTTCTCTAACTTACCCTGCTTCCCTTACCTTAGTATCCTCCAACCAAGGCTGAAGGGGTTCATTTAGGACCCACTAATGAGCAACATGCTCTGATTGGTTCCTTCCTATAACTGAACAGACTTCTCCTGATGAGTGCTAATTAGCAGCCAGAGAGAGAGTAAGAATACCTCTGTGGGAAAGGGGTCTTTCTTTTTGTCTTATGCTGTAGAGTCACCTCTGACCCATAGTAATGCCATGGATACATCTCTTCCAGAACACCACACCTCCATCTATAATCATGCTGATAGTGTATCCATAGAGTTTTCTTGGTAAAAATACAGAAGTGGTTTACCATTGCCTCCTGGAATTTCTGCACTCCATTCATTCATTCATTCAATTGTATTTATTGAGCACTTACCTTGTGCAGAGCACAGTACTAAATGCTTGGAAAGTACAATTCAGCAACAAATAGAGACAATCCCTGCCCAACAATGGGCTCACAGTCTAGAAGGGGGGAACACAGTCTAGAAGAGGGAAGCTCTATTGTCTCCCATGCTGCTGCTGCCCAGAACAGGTGAGTTTTGACTTGTTGCAGATTGCCTTCCACTTGTCAGCCCCTACCCAAGCTAGGAATGGAATGTATATGCCTCTGTTTGACTCTCAAGACTGGTAGAGTACTGAAACTCTCCAGGTGCAACTCTGAGAGGAGGGGAAAACGGTAGCATATTATTTATTTCCTGAGAGATTGAAGAAAACAAGGACTCAGGTTCAGTTTAAATTCACCACTAGTGTTCTATTAGGGTTTTTGGTTCGCAAAATGAAAGGGAGATCATTGTAATAAATTTGATTCAAAATATTTATTACTAATTCCCTTTCTGAGAGAGTTGATCAAATTCTTTCCTGCTTTTGTTTTTTTGCACAAAGCTAGACATTTCACCTTTTGTGCTCCATGAGATCTTACCCCCAAATTCCTCCCTGAACTCAAAGAGTGAAAAGTAAATGATTAAAAAAAAAGGATTGTATGGAAGTGGAATGCATTGCTGAGCAACCCAGATATAAACTGAGTCCCAACTTGAAAACCGCATCCATAGCTGTCAATTTGTCAGTCACCCATAATCCTTAGCAAATTGGATTGGTTAAACAATCAACCATCTCTCTGGCCAATCTGCCTTGAGAAACATGGCAATAATAAACCTCAGCTCAAATCCTTTATGAAATCATAAATTTCCTTATGCTCTAGTTTTCTAAAAGTGTTCCTCTTCCTCCAGAAGATGGGACTTGATGGAGAGACTGATGAAACAATTGGGGGACAGTAGGTAAATTATCTTTATCTCTTATTAACCTTAGTACTACAGTGGAACTGTGTGAGTAAACTCTCTCCTTGAAGTAAAGTGGTCATCAGACATGGCATTTCACCCCCTCCCCCCTCCAACCCCACTCTGATAGAGATAATTTACCTCCAGTTAAGTGTTCACTCATTTGGAATACATTACTTCTTCCAACAAACTATTATGATTCCTGCCCTCGATTTCTCAGTTGCATTTGGAAACCTTGTTGCTTTTCAGACAGCTACACTCATTTTACCTAGGAACCAAGGATGTAGAGCCCTAATCTCCCATCAGGAGCTCATGAGGACAGTATTACATCACCCCAGTCACCAAGGAGGACACTAATTGTGGCATTTGTTAAGTACTTACTATGTGCCAGACGATGTACTAAGCACAGGAGGGGAATACAAGCAAATTGTGTTGGACACAGTCCACGTCCCTCATGGGACTCACATTCTTAAGCCCCATTTTACAGATGACATAATTAAGGCACCAAGAAGTGAAGTGACTTACCCAAGGTCACACAGCAGACAAGTGGCAGAGCCAGGAATAGAATATAAATTTAACAGAGCTTAACATAAAAATCTTTCTAGCTTGAGAGAGAGTCCTTTTCAATGTTATACACTTGATTTCCATCTACTTTAACAACAGACTAACTAGATAAAAAATTTTTGGTGATTGAGAATTCATATTCTATATTAGTATCATCTTTAGGAATCTTATAGTAAAAATTGAACAAAAAACCAGGGTTAAAATTATTTCATTGCAAGATGTTGAATTCATTCCTGCACAGTTCCTAGTTCTACTGTCTTCAAGCAAAAATGTTGTTACTGATAATAACAGTTTACACTTTTACATCTCTTACGTCTTTTACGTCTTTTACGTCTCACATGGAGAGAAACCATGTGATGGTTGACTTCCTTGATATTAATTCCAAAGTTTACACATATTCCATTGACATCCATACTTTTCTGCTCTGCATCCCTCCCTACCCCTCCAATAGCCCATGACAGGCAATCAGTCAATCAATCAATCAATCAATCAAGTTTCTAATGAGTGCTTATTCTGTGCAGAACTCTGTCGTGGGAATACATTAGCATTTCTGGAATCAATCGTTAGGCATTCGAACTTGAACCTCTTTTCTCACAGCTCCATGCTCTCTCCACTGGCCCATACAGCCTCTTTAGTTTTCAATATACTTATCACTACAGCAGTGGCCATTAGAAAGCCAGTAACAAAAGACAGGTCAGCCTGGACCGTAGCAATCAAAAATGGGCTGGCTCTCTTGGAATAGAGTACAGTGCTCTGTACACAGTAAGTACTCAATAAATACCACTGATGGATTGATAGGATTAAGAAACCAAGAGGGAGGAAGAAAAATGAACACTATGCTCTATGGATTGCTTTAGAGTGAGCTTTAAATGGGATAGCCTTAAACAAGGGAGTGAGAACTCTTTAAGACTTAAAGAAGCAAAATCTCCAAAGACATAGTAAAGCTATGGACAGTTATGATACTGAAACAGAAGCAGCATGGCCTAGTTGTTGAAGCAGCGTGGCTCAGTGGAAAGAGCCTGGGCTTTGGAGTCAGAGCTCATGAGTTCGAATCCCAGCTCTGCCACCTGTCAGCTGTGTGACTGTGGGCAAGTCACTTAACTTCTCTGTGCCTCAGTTACCTCATCTGTAAAATGAGGATGAAGACTGTGAGCCCCATGTGGGACAACCTGATTCCCCTGTGTCTACCCCAGCGCTTAGAACAGTGCTCTGCACATAGTAAGCACTTAACAAATACCAACATTATTATTAGTGGATAAAGCCAGGGACCGGGAGTCAGAAGTCTAATCCTGGCTCCGCCACTTGTCTGAGAGATCTCAGGAAAATCACTTAACTTCTCTGTGCCTCAGTTTTCTCATCTGTAAAATGAGGATTGAAACCGTGAGCCCCAAGCGGGATAGGGACTGTGTCCAATTAGATTAACTTGTATCTACCCCAGCACTTAGTATAGTGCTTGATACATAGTAAGCACTTAACAAATGCCAAAAAAAAAGGATGGTAGAGTCTGGTGAACAGGAAGCAAAAATAGGGAAGTTTCTTGGAGGAACATTTTGAGAAAATTGAGAAGCAACATGGCCCAGTGGATAGAGCATGGGCCTAGGAGTCAGAAAGACCTGGTTCCTCTATATGTCTCCTGTGTAACCTTGGGCAAATCACTCAACTTCTCTGGACCTCAGTTGCCTCATCTGTAAAATGAGGATTAAGACTGTGAGACCCATGTGGGATATAGACTGTGTCCAACCTGATTAGCTTATATCTACCCCAGTGTTTAATACAGCTTAGTACACACAGTCAGTGCCTAACAAATACTATTTAAAAAAAAGCTGAAGAAAGAAGAAATGAAAACAGCAACAGGCACTCTGGATAACTAATGCAACAATGCAGCCAGAGGAAATCTTCACTTCCTGTGATGCAGCAGGAATTTTCAGTCACCCATTCATTTTATGAGCTGCACCCAAAAACACAGATAAAATCTCACCCAGGGTCTCATCATCTTTAAACCCAGAGTGAAGCTCATGTTGAAATAATGAACAAGAGAAGAAACAGATTCCATGCCAGCGAGGAGGAAATCACTTAGACAAGGAGTGATTAAAGTTTGGGATCCTCCCTACTTTTTAGTGAATGTACAAAAGGAGTTTGTTCCACCCCATCCTTCCTAGCCCTGTTCTTGCATTGCTGCAGGCTGGGGCCAACAAAGGAGGTTGGTGCCACTTGCCTTTACAGATATCCTGTTCCCACTGCTTCCACCATTTCTTCTACAAGAACAGAACCTCAAAAGGGGAAGCTCCATCTTGACTGGTGGTAGGGACCAGAAAATATGGTAGGGAAGAGGTATAAAGGTGGAGCAGCACGGTTAGCTTGTACCATCTTAATAGTCTGGCCTAGTGGAAAGAGCAGGGACCCAGGAGAAAGAAGTCCTGAGTTCTAATCCCAGCTCTTCCAGATGTCGCCTGAATGACCTTTAGCAAATCCCTTAATTTCCTGTGGCTCAGTTTCCTTATCTGTAAAATGGGGATTCCATGCCCATTCTTCCTATCAGAACTATGAGTAACAGGGACTGTTTCCAACCAGATTAACCAGTACCTTTCCCAGCACTTAGAACGGGGTTAGCACGTGATAAGTGCATAATAATAATTATAACAATAATAATAATAATAATTGCTGAAAAAGGGGGTTCTGAAATGCTTATAGGTGCGAAATCAATTTTCTGATGGATAATTAAGAAATCAATTTGTCTAACTGGAACCAAACTCTTTAAAAATAAATGTTACAAAGAGGTTTGTGGCTTCCTCTCTGTTTGTTCCTGGTTCCTTCTGGGACCTGACATTCGAGGGTCAGGTGACTTAAAAAGAAATTGCAGAAATAGTTCCTAACCTTGTCATTCAGCGTATCTCTATCTCAACATTTAGATTCCAGGATTTTGTTGTTGCCTTTAAGACAAATATAGTTGCCTCAAGACATGCGAGCACGTGTGTGTGTGTGTGTGTGTGTGTGTGTGTGTGTGTGTGTGTGTGGCATCCCAGTCCCAGCCGATACAGATATTTCTGTAAGATTGCAGAGGAAACACTCTAGCCTCCATGAAGAATTCAGCCCCAAATTGGGATAAGCTTTCTCAGAACTATTCTAAGAAATGTTGAAGAATCTCAGAAAGAAATGAAAGTCTCTTGGGCAGTCATATCTAAATTTCCATTGCTTTTTTCATGGGGAAAAAAAATAAAACCTGCCATGAAATCACTTTTTCAAAAGTGGTAGTTGTTGGTGCACCCATGATGTTCTTGACGGTGACATTTTAAGATTACAAATTACTGCTGGAAAGCACTCGTGCTTTTCATATTTACACTGGAAAATGCCTTTTCTGTTTAATGGTTAATTAGGTCACTAATCAAAAGAAGTTCTTCAGAGAAAAATGAAATGTTGACATTTTGCAATTATTTGCTACTGTGAATAATACATAAACACTCAACTTATGGCTAAAGTGGCTTTCTGCCATCAGGGCATAGAGTGACTGCAGGATCAGTGTATTTTGTTTGATATACTGCCACATTATCTACTTCACTGCTTCCATTTGGTCTGGGTCACTTGCATTTCATTATATTGGAACTTTCCTAACTACAATTTTGTTTTTTATTGTTTTTTGTAAGTTTATTGCACCTACGTGCCCTCAATTAAGCATTAGATGTTACTGAACAAGAGAGCCTAAGAAGGGAAAATACCTATAGAAATATGCACATTCCAGAGAGAGTTACAGGAAATTCTCACTGCCATTGGGATTGTTATGGTCTCTTTTGCCTTTGCTGTTGATTTGCCAGATAAAACAAGGTCCACACTCTATACCACCAACCTGGCTATGCAATCTCCCCTGACCATGCCACATCACTGGCAGAGAGGGGTGCCCACGGGAAGAGGAGGGAAGAGTTTTGAGTTGTAAACTCATTGTGGGCAGGGAAATTGTCTACCAACTCTGTTATGTTATGATATTGTATTCTCCCAGTGCTGTGCACACAGTAAGCTCTCAATAAATATGATCCACTGATTAATTCATTGACAGTGTGATGGGCAGTGAGGGAGTTTCTGCCAGAAGTAAGCCAGTTCTCCACAAACCAACCCCACTGAGTAAAGTGGTCACTCTCCTCCACACTTCTGTTGATGCTCCTGCGGCTCCTAGAGGTGGCATGACAAGTTGACAAATGAACCTTCTGAGCCGCTTAAAATTAGTTTTTGGTTACGGGTTTTAATCCCAATTCTGTCTCTTGTCAGCTGTATGACCTTGGGAAAGTCACTTAATTTCTTCCTAACTCATTTACCTCATCTGTAAAGTAAGGATTAAGACTGTGAAGTCCATGAGAATTGTGTCCAACTTGATTATTTTGTATCTATTTAAGCACTTGATATAGTGACTGACACATAGTAAGCACTTAAAAAATTACATTTAAAACAACAAATGAACAAACAGCTTTATGCAGTTTCATGAATACCGGAGAAGACCGGTCAGGTTAATATATTGCAATCCGGAATGCTGTGACAGATTTAGAAAAGCTTGTGAGAGATTCTGCCTCCAAGAAGGAGGAGAAGAATCATCATGGACCACTGTGAGCAATAGTGACAATAGAAATTATAATAACAGCAGTTTTTGTAAAGCATTTACTAAGGTGCCAATAACTTCATTGGAGCTGGAGTAGATAAAGTACAGTCAAAACAGAAATAGTCCCTGTTCTGTATAGGGATCAAAGTTTTGAGGGAAAAGGAGAGCAGATCTCTACTTAGCAGAAGAAAAAAATGAGGCACAGAGAAGTTAAGGGATTTGCCCAGCATAACTGATTAGAACTCAGGTCCAATCCTGTGCTCTTTCCACAAAATGACACTGCTTCCAAATATATATATATATATATATATATATATAGCATATTTACCAATCCAGTGGGAATTTATTCCAGCTCCACAGGCTTGGGAAACTTCATCAGTCTTTGAGACAGTCATTTAGGAATTACTGGATGACACTGAATCTGATTTTGAGGCCAAATGCTTATGAATTGCTTTACTGACTCAGAATGGCTAGGGATTGACATTAAAGCCCGACAAAACTAAATACACCAGTCTTCATCCTGGAAGTGTTAAATGAAACCCAAGATTTTTAGTGGCAATACTAAACTATTTATATTAATGTTTCTGTGCCCCTCTAGACTGCAAGCTTGGTGTGGGCAGGCAACATGCATACCGACTCTATTGTATTTTCCCAAGCACTTAGTACAGTGTTCTATGCACAGTAAGCACTTAGGAAATACCACTGACTGATTGATCATTGAATTCTGCCATCTAGACAGCACTCTATCTGATGAGTCCCTTTTAAGAACCTAAGTATTTACACCCAGACCCACAACTCTTATGAAGATATTTTGAAATGCTATTGCTTCCTGCTAGCTGTAATTTATTTTAGTGTCTATCTTCCTTGCTAGATTTAAGCTCCTTGAAGGCAGAGATCATATCTCTTAATTACATTACATTATCCTAAATACAGGTTTCTACATAATGAAGATAAATGACTTATCCAAGGTGACACAGCATATATGTGGTGGAGCTGGGATTAGAACCCGGGTTCTCTGACTCTCAGGCCTGTGATTTTTCCACTAGGCAATACTGCTTCACTGCAATACACTGCAAAACACTGTTGTTGTATTGTCCTCACCCAAGTGTTTAGTACAGTGCTTTGCACACAGTAAGAACTCAGTAAGTACAACTGAATGAATGAATGAATGAATGAATGCTTCTCCTTTCATGTCATCAGTGGGGAAAAAAGTTTTGATTGCATTAGTCTTGCATGCATGGCTAAGATCTTGTCATGAGCGGCATCTTCAGAACAGGGCAGCTCTCCCTCCCTGTCTCTGTCTCATATCCTTTTATTTCGTCCCTTCTTCTCCCTCTCCCTCTTTCTCCTTCCTCTTTCTCTCTGTCCCAGGTACAGTCATCAACATATAACCACTCCTGTGTGACTGTTTCTAGGACTGTTGAGTGTCCTGGCAAGTTGGATCTTCAATTTGGTATTGAGATGAAAGTCACCACACACTGTTTTGCAAGTTTATTGAAAGTCATGCTGGCCTATGTGATTCTTCTTATAATTATTATCTAAGCCCATTTGTTTCTTATCTTATTTACATTTCTAAATGTGACAATCATAATGTTTCTCAAAATCATTTTATTGCTATGAAAAGCCCTGCTCCACAAATAATGATCTGGCATGAAAACTTTCCCAGCTTGCTCAGAAAAGATAGTTGGGCCACTCTGTCAGATAAAGCCTCCTGGTTTCCTCATTTCTGGTGGCATTTGGCAGCAGGTCTTATAGGTTGGTCTGGAATCAAGTGGCCCAGAATTGGATCATCCATGACCCAATACTGAATATCAACCCCTAAGATTTTAAAACACAGGTCTAGTCAAACAGGGTATCTAGGTGGGTAAGCAGATAGAATCAGGCATGACACGTGTTTATAATGAATTCCATCATGCTCCTAATTAGGAACATGAAAGACTTTGTATATCCTGAACACATTTACTAACACATCTGTTCTCTGTTGATTGTCTAATATGACACCCTTTATTTTCACAGTGTTTTCAAATAAATTTATAAATCTGTTCTCCAAAGCTATTTTCATATATGTAAAATGAGGACAAGGTGCAAATTTTAATTCAAGATCTTGTGCTGGGAGAATAACACAATTTTTCCCAAGAGCTTAACACCAAGGAGTGTTGGCACTGTGTGAGTTGACAAATCTTAATCTTCACAAGAAACCTGAAACTGAAAGTCAAGGCATGTGCTGCCACCTGACTTATGAGCCTGTGAATCAAATATACAAAACATGCTAGGGGCCTGCTTTTCCCAGATTTTGCTGTTTATTACTTCCTAAAAGATCCATGTCATTATGAGAGAACCCAGGCTGTTTGAACCTTAAACTTTCAATCATCAAATTCTAATGGAATGAGAGGACTGCAGGCTAGTCTGTGCCCAGTCACTGATGCCTGAACTGCCAAAATGATTAGGGTGAGGAATGATTTATGCTCAATCAGTCAATCAATCAACAGAATTCATTGAACACTTACTCTGTGCAGACCACTAGGCTAAGATCTTGGGACATCACGATAGAGTTAGTAGACATGATCGCCCTGCAAGGAACTTACAGTCTAGTGGGGGAGATGGACACCAAAATGAATCACAGGAGGAGAATGCAACAGAATTTAAAGACTTAACATAAGTGATAGGATGTACCCCTCTCAGAATCACACCTCGAGAGTTTCCAGTACTCTATCAGTCTCGACTAAGGGAGGGAAAGTCAAGCATAGGCATACCATTCCATTCCAAGCTTGGGCAGTGGCTAGCGAGTGGAAGGTAGTCTCCTGCAAGTCAAAACTCACCTGTGCTGGGCAGTAGCAGTATGGGAAAGAGTCGAAGGCGGAGCCTCAAATTTATTGTATGGAAGAAGGCAATGATAAACAACTTCCATATTTTTAAAAAGAAAACTCTATGGATACACTACAAGAATGATTGACAATGAAGAATGGGGCATTCTGGGAGAGATGTGTCCATGGTGTTGCTATGGGTCGAAGACAACTTGACAGTATAAAATACAAGATTGGGAGTAGGAGGAAGAGTAGGAAAGAGAAGGGAAGGGAAAGCTGATTACCCAATGACTGATAGAAGAGATTTAGTTTTATTTAGTCTCTTCTCTTTTTCATCTTGAGGGGAAAGTAAGCTAATATGATTTTTTTGGTCCAAAAGAGCTGCAGAACCTGAGCAGATGGAAGAATCCTGAGCACACTGAGCCAACTGACAGTAAGTTGCCAACTTCATATATAAATCCCTGAATCAGCAAATATCTTGAGCTCCTCTCTGCTCCTGGATGGTCTCTATCAAAATTCACATCATCCATATGTCTCTCCTACTTGGGAAACTATTAGCTCTAGAACTCTTATTCACGATTCTTGATCAGGGCTTTAGAAAAGGTTTAGGGTAAAAGAGAAAAGGCAAGCAGATCAATTTTCCCTGGTCCTTGGCCAAGTAGATTTCAAAGCTTGGATCCACACAGTTGGACAACGGGTGGTGAAAAGAAAGAGCAGAGGGTTTGAACTTGTCGTTTGAACCCCCTAAATACAGGTGACCTAATTAGAGGGAAATGCCTGGGAAGGGGATTCAGAAGGAAAAGCCCCAGAATTCACCACTGCTTGGCAGCTGCCTCTGATCCCTCTTCCTGATTTCCCCTTTCAACCTCCCCTGTACCTGTCAGGGCTTCTCTTTACACTGTAACCTTGTTCTGGGCAGGGAACATGTCTTTTAACTCTGATATATTGTACTCTCCCAAGCACTCAGTACAGTGTTCTGAGCACAGTAAGCACTTGGTAAATACCACTGACTGACTGATCCTTCATTTCCGAGTTGCTGGGTCAAGTAGGCATAACTGGTCACCACCCGGGTCAAGTAGGCCTAACTGGTCACCACCCACTAGCCAATAAAGGGAGAGATGGCTTTAGTGTAGGGGACCTTGCAGGGCAAGTCTCCTCAGTCCTTGAACCCTGTCTGCCTCTGACCAGGAATGTCAACACTGACAATATCTCCCTTCAGGGTGCCAAATCAGGATTGAACTGATTGAATTATGTTACCAAAATACCAACTATTGGAATTAGGTAGCCTTCTTCGATTATTTTCTTGATTGTATTCATTCTGCTCACAACATTACTAAAATCCATTCATTCCTCTCCAGCCAAACTGCTACCATGGTAATCCAAGCATTTATCCAATCCCACCTTGATTACTGCATCAGCCTCCTTGCTGACCTTCGCTTTCTGTCTCTCCCTAATCCAGTCCAAACTTCACTCTGCTTCCCAGTTCATTTTTCTACAAAAATGTTCAGTCCATGTTTCCCCACTCCTCTACAACCTCCAGTGGTTGCCCATCCACCTCTGCATTTAACAGAAACTCCCTACTATTGGTTTTAAAGTAATCACCTTGACCCTCCTAATTTACCTTCCTGATTTCCTATTACAAACAAGCCCACACTCTTCACTCCTCTAATGCCAACCTACTCACTGTACCTTGATCTCCTCTATTTCGCTAACCTCTCACCCACATTCTGCCTCTGGCCTGGAATGTCTTCCCAGTTGATCCCTCTCTTCACCTTCAAAACCTTAATGAAAGTCCAACTCCTCCTAGAGACCTTCCCCAACTAATTCCTCATTTCCTCTAATCCCACTCCCTTCTGCATTACCCTTGCTCTTGGATTTGCTCCTTTTGCTCACCCCTACCTCTGGCCTACAGCACATACATACATATCCATAATTCATTTATTGACATTTATGTCTGTCTCCCACTCTATACTGGTAAGCTCGCTGTGGGAGGAGAATATGTGTACCAACTCTTGTGATATTTTACACTCACAAGTAATTAGTACAATGCTCTCCACATAGTAAGTACTCAGTAAATAAAATTGATTTGAACAATATTGCAAGCCATGTGACTGTAAGCATATGCAGGAGATATCCAATGGCATATCAGAGCTAATGGTAGAAGAAGTAAAGAAAAATTCAAATTCATGAAGAATTTAACTTCCTTGTGGGCAAAGGAACATGTCTTTTTTAAATTATGCATTTCCCAAGAACCTAATACAGTGTAGTGTACCAAATGGATGCTCAATAAATGATATTAATATTATTTGAGGCATTTTTCAAATACTCAGAGTTCAGGCACAGAAGCAAAATTAAATGCAGAGGGAATAATAATGTTGGTATTTATTAAGCGCTTACTATGTGCAGAGCACTGTTCTAAGCCCTGGGGTAGATACAGGGTAATCAGGTTGTCCCACGTGAGGCTCAAAGTCTTAATCCCCATTTTACAGATGAGGGAACTGAGGCACAGAGAAGTTAAGTGACTTGCCCACAGGCACACAGCAGACAAGTGGCAGAGCCGGGAATAAAAAAGGAAAAGCCAAAACAAACTCAAATATTTATATTCCACTAGCTATTCGGGCTACTCTACATATTCAACCCCTGTCCTCCTGCTCACTTTCCCATCACTGTTGATGGCACCACTATCCTTCCTTACTCAAGCCCATAACCATCCTTGATTCCTCTCTCTCATTCAACCCACATATTCAAGCCATCACTTAATCTTGTCAGTTCTGTCTTCACATCACTGAAATCCTTCCCTTCCTCTCCATCCAAACTGCTACCACATTAATGCAAGCACTTATCCTATCCTGTCTTGATTATCATATGAACCTCTTTGATTACCTCCCTGCCTCCTGTCTCTCCCTACTCCAGTCCATATTTCACTCTGCTGCCCAGATCATTTGCCTTTGAAAATCTTCAGACCTTGTTTCCCCACTCCTCAAGAAACTCCAGTGGTTGTCCATCCACCTCCACATCAAACAAAAACTCATCATCATTGGCTTCAGAGCTCTCAACCACCTTGCCTCCTCCTACTTCACCTTGCTACTCTCCTACTACAACCCAGCCTGCACACTCTGTTCCTCTAATGCTAACCTTCTCACTGTACCTCATTCTCATATATCTCACTGCTAACTTCTCCCAAGAGTTTAGTCCAGTGCTTTGCTTAGTCCAGGGCAGTGCTTAGTCAAGCACTCAATATGTATGAATGAATGAATGAACCACCATAAACACACGCACACTATTTTAGATATAGAGTATTTGTTCTTACAACTTATCACTTAGGTCAGGCCCTCCAGCAAAGCTTCCAGAGTGTGACTCAGCTGACAGGAAGAGATAGAGCAAGAGTGTCATCTCCTGATTTTAAATGTCCTGACTAACTTTCTGATTGGTTCTCATTCCCAGAAAGATTCTGGTTAAGCTCTAATTTCTAGGAAAGGTAGTTCTCAGACAGTAGGTGTACCAAAAATATGTTTCTTATGTTCCCTTCCTTTGAAGCCCATATCATCTGCCTCTACTACTCACTATATACTAGTTATGGTCATCTACTGCTCTCCAGGCCCCACCTCCAGTTTTTTGAACCATATTGATTCCTTTCCCACATTCCTTCTCCTTTTCTCCATCCCTATATTGATTCTTGGGGACTTCATTATCCATAAAGATGTTCCTGACTATCCTTCGGCTTTTTATCACTCCTCCACCTCTTTGGCCTTTTGTTCCACCCCAACTCATCCACTCACCAACTTGGACAAACACTTGTTCTCATCACTTCTAGTCACTGTACAGTCTCATCTCTCACAAACTCTGAAATCTATCTGACCACAATCTCCTTACCTGCCATCTCTCCCATATATCCCCTCCCCACAAATGTGTCCTGTTATTCCACAGAGATCTCTGATCATTTGACTACCATTCAATTTTTTCAAGTCATCATGCCCCATTTAGTCTCCATACTCAAGCTACCTTTCCTTGATGACCAAATTGATACCCTCAACACCACCCTTCTACTGAATCCAACTTGCTCCCCTCTCCCTTCATCTATCACAGATCACTAACCCACAGCCCTGGGTCACCTTCACAGTTTACTTCCTTTGTTCTGTGCATGAACTGCCGAGCACTGTTGGTGGAAATCCAGATATCAGACTGACTTTGTTCGCTTTAAGTTCATTCTTACCTGCTTTAACTGTGCCCTCTCCTCTGCCCAGCAGGATTATTACTCCATCTGGAATGACTCCCATGCCCACTGCTCTTGACAGTACTTTCAGATGTTTAACTCCCTCTTCCCTCAGACCCCCCCAACTCCTTCCCTAGTTACCTGACCAAGTACAGTATTAAGAAAATTGAAACCTTCAGGTGCGCTCTCCCTAAAATCTCCCCATTCTCCTCTTCAGTCCCTCCCTCCACCTACCCCTTCTTCAACTCTCCCATCTTTCCTAGAGGTATCATAAGAGGAGATCTCCTGCCTTCTCACAAAATCCACCTCTCCATCTCGCCTCCAAGCCAATCCCATCTCACCTTATCAAACACTTGTCCCTCAAACCCTTTTACCCTCCCTGACCACCTTCATCAACTGTTTACTCTCCACTGACTTTTCCCCTCCTGCCTTCAAACATGCTCATGACTCCCCGTCTTAAAAAACCCTCCCTTAACTCCACAGCTCTCTACAATTATTCCCCCAACTCCCACTACCAGTCCTCTCAAAACTATTTGAGCGAGTTGTCTACACCTGCTGCTTCCACTGTCTCTCCTCCAATGCTCTGCTAGACCCCCTCTAATCTGGATTCTGCCTCCTTCACTCCACAAAAACTGCCCTCTCAAAGGGCATGAATTATCTACTTCTTGTCAAATTCAACAGCCTTTACTCCATTCTAATTCTCCTCAACCCCTCAGCTACCTTTCATTCATTCATTCAATAGTATTTATTGAGCGCTTACTAAGTGCAGAGCACTGTACTAAGTGCTTGGGATGAACAAGTCGGCAACAGATAGAGACAGTCCCTGCCGTTTGACGGGCTTACAGTCTAATCGGGGGAGATGGACAGACAAGAACAATGGCAATAAACCTGTTGATCACCCCCTTCTCCTGGAAACCTCTAGACTGTAACATTTTTGTGGGCAGGGAATGTGTCTGTTATATTGTTATGTTGTACATGCCAAAGTACTTAGTACAGTGCTCTCAGATAGTAAACACTCAATAAATAGGATTGTGATTGATTGATTGATTGATTCAGCCGATTTGAACTTATCTTCACTTAGATATATGGGAAAAGCTGGCTTCAGATGTTATGCAAGGTAAGCAATCAGGTAAAGGTACAAGCCAGAGTGGTATGGCAATGTAGAATGGTGAGGGTGATGATATGGTTTGATGAGGGAAACTTTATGGCTCCTCATGAAACCAACAAAGGCAATGACTACCTGTTCCTCTGCCCCTCTCTAAGATCACTGCAGCAGAGCAGTGTCCTAATTAGTTCATAGGATGGAAGTAGGGATCTTGAAGTTGAGCTGCCTGAGGCAATCAAGGGCTGGCTATTAAAGCAGCAGCCAAATGGGGTAGGTCACTAACAGTGTGGTCTGATGGAAAATTGTCTGTACATGGGCTTTTGCCAAATATTGCATCTGATATCATCGCTCCATACTGCCTCTACACATAACATACTCTTTTGGTGTCAAATGGAATGGGAAGTAGCTGAAAAGTTTTCCCCTGACTCCAGGAGGCCAAACATTTGAAGCCAACACTGTTCTGAGTCCTGCCAATATGCTGCTGGGTATTTTTATGGAGCTTTCTCATATGCATTTCTGCTGTTGTGCTGTGCACTTTGTGCATATCTTTGAATATGCATCAGTGGTTTGGATTGTAGTTTCCCTTGCTAGAATGTGGACCCTTTGAGAACAGTAATACTGTTCTGCTCCTGTACAGAGCCCCATGGTGCCTAGTCAAGTCCAAGCTGGGCTGTCATTATGATCAGAATGGCAAGAACTGACCATAGTCACCCTGTGCATTGGACATGTGATTGTACATGCTGTTCCATCCAAACTGTTAATTGACTCATTCTGCCAGCTGCTTGCTACTGACCTGCTGAACATGCACCTGACTATTTTGGAATATCATCCAAAGTAAAATTTTACTCATATCTCACCTCATGGGGAACGATCTGTTGATTAATGAGTTTCAATTTGTAAAGCAATTTAATGACCAAATAGGCTATGGATATAAGGAACTAAGTAGCATCATTGTTTGGATGAGAATTGAGGATTTTAGACAAAATCTCTACCCCCGGAGCTGGGAGAATTGACGGATAATGGAGTAATCAAATCTGCAGGCTATTGCTTCTTAAATCCAAAGGCTTATCATTGCTGGTCACTTTCAATAGGTTCCAGTTATATTTGTGGCCCAAAGGTATGTGTTCACATTGCCAATGTTCCTTAAGCATTTTGGAGATTACATCTGAAAGTAATCCTACTGAGACTTTTGAATTTGTTCCAGTTTAGCTCACAAATGTTTATTACTCTGTTTTAGCCTGTTGTTGCAGAGCAGAAGTGAAAAAGAAACAGCACGTATGTGTTGTTGTTTTTTAAAAAGAATTCCTGAAACATTAGAGTATAGGAGCATAGATGTAGGGGAGATATAAAACATATGTAAGGCTGAGTTTCATCGCACCAAGTCTCATTTCTAGACTGTAAGCCCATTGTTGGGTAGGGATTGTCTCTGTCTGTTGCCCAACTATACTTTCCAAGCACTTAGTACAGTGCTCTGCACACAGTAAGTGCTCAATAAATACGATTGAATGAATGAATTAAAGTCCTATAGACTGTACACTTCTTGTGGACAACTAACATGTCTCCCAACTCTGTTATATGGTACTCTCCCAAGCTCTTAATATAGTGCTTTGCACACAGTAAAGGCTAAATAAATACTATTGCTTGATAGATTGATCGATTAAAGGCTAGAAAGTGTTATTAAAGCTGGTCTTTCCTGGACAGCTATATAAACACCCCTCCACCACACACACACATCCATCTGTCAAATATGATTAGAATGAGGTTCCAGTGCTTCTAATGGCCTTAAATCTTTGTCATTTCTATAACATTTTTCAGAAGAAGTAGAGAGTTATCAGGCTCACAGTTGCCCATGAAAGAGTGAGTATGAGGTTTTCCACTTCACTTTTGGTCCACTGTTTAAATTTGGTTTTGGTGGGAACAAATCCAGATTTCTACAACAATATCAACAATGCCCGGAATGCGGATTTGCCAATGGAGAGCTGTCTTCCAAGAGCAAAGCAGTCTCTTCTGCAGCTAATGGGATCCAGCTGGAAGGCAGAAGGTGGGGAACATGCCTTTACAGAAATCACTATTTCTCAAAAATTTTAGTCTCCGATCAAGTTTAGTCATATTTGCATATTTTTATCTGATATGGCAATAAATGAAAAACAGAGACTCATATTTAAAAAAAAAATGCTACCCATCAAGTAATCGCAAACATGGAAGGACAGGGAGAGTGTCAGCCGTGGCTCAGTGGAAAGAGCCCGGGCTCTGGAGTCAGAGGTCATGGGTTCGAATCCCGGCTCCGCCACTGGTCAGCTGTGTGACTGTGGGCAAGTCACTTCACTTCTCTGTGCCTCAGTTACCTCATCTATAAAATGGGGATGAAAACTGTGAGCCCCACGTGGGACAACCTGATTCCCTTGTGTCTACCCCAGCGCTTAGAACAGTGCTCTGCACATAGTAAGCGCTTAACAAATACCAAGATTATTATTATTATTATCATGCTTTATTTCTAAATTTTCCTGTGGGAGCCACTTCCTCTGAAAGTCACTGGAACATTCCTGGAAAATCCCTAAGGAACCCCAGCCATGCAGGGAAAATCCCCAAGAATTTAAATTTTAAAATAATAATGGAAAATCAGGAGTGATGATCTCCTGCCACCTGGATGAAATTTAAGATTACTCTTCATGTCTCCTGATGAACTCCCAAGAAAATATCATCTGACTAGCATAGGTCTACACACACACACACACACACACGTATTAAAAATGACACAATGAATGAGAAGGAATCCTGAAATGATCAATTTTTTTAATGGTATTTGGTAAGTGACTACTATGCGCCAGGCAATATACTAAGAGCTGAGGTAAACAAGCTAATGAAGTTGGACACAGTCCATTGTTCCATATGGGGCTTCACAGTCTTAATCCCCATTTTACAGATAAGGTAACTAAAGCCCAAAGAAGTGAAGTGACTTGTCCAAAATTACACTGTAGACAAGTGACAGAGCCAGGATTAGAAACTAGGTCCTTCTGACTTCCAGGCTTATGCTCTATCTACTAGGTCTCACTATTTCTCTTGTTTTTAGACTCCTAGTCTATTATGTTTTTATCTTTCCTTCCACTCTTGACATTCTTACCTTCCATCCTGCTTGTGAATGTATGTTCCAAAAGTTTCCACCATCAAAATAGAAGAACTGAAATTAGTTGCAATTACAAGTTTCTGGGCATCTTGGCCAATCGGTTTCTAATTCATCCCCAAGCTATCCTGTTGCCATAGCCAGGGTAAACATAAATTTATGGAAATCGCCAAGTGTTTCTGAACAGTATCTTTCTACATTGCCTTGTAGACTGTTGATTTCACACACATCTTCTGGTTTGATATTGAGCAAATGATTTCAGTGAAAGAATCGTCACCAGTTTCTAATACTTTCAGACACCTTTCTTAATAATGTTGATATTTGTTAAGCGCTTACTCTGTGCAGAGCACTGTTCTAAGCTCTGGGGTAGACACAGGGGAATGAGGTTGGCCCATGTGGGGCTCACTGTCTTAATCCCCATTTTACAGATGAGGTAACTGAGGCACAGAGAAGTGAAGTGACTTGCCCACAGTCACACAGCTGACAAGTGGCAGAGCTGGGATTCAAACCCATGACCTCTGACTCAAAGCCCGTGCTCTTTCCACTGAGCCACGCTGCTGAACTCGTTGTGGGCAGGGAATGTGTCTTTTTGTTGTTACATTGTACTCTCCCAAGATCTTAGTTCAGTGTTTTGCACACAGTAAGTGCTCAATAAATATGATTGAATGAATAAATGAATATAATGACCATCTCCAAGTGGCCAGACAGTCATCCATGCTGTTGGAAGTCCCTGGTAAGACCTTCTCTGATAAAGAAAAACAATATTCTGTCTTTGTCCACTGCTCTGGTATGTTAAGAGGTTCCTATGCTTCATCTTGCTTGTTGTTTTAATTTTTAGAACATCGCTCCAGGCATCAAATTAGGGTAAACTATGGTTCCACTATTCACCTGCATCATCTGGCTAGGAATTCAATTTCAAGTGCAAAACTTAAAAGGATGACAGTCTGGCACTGTGGGTCATAACTTCTATTTTTGCTCACATTATAACTTTCCCAAAGAACAGTTCTTTCTAGCTCTGTCCTAAATTTTTCTCCTCTTTTTGACTTCATACTCACTGAGGGAAAAGATCATGTATCCTTTTACCTTGTGGTACACATTCTGTGGCAGGTTAGTAAAATTGTAGCTCCTGATTGATACTAATTTGCTTGACTAATTTATTTTATGCTAATTTAAATGCATATTGGTGGTCACAGCCATTCACTCTCCCACCATGAGCAGATCTCCTCATGGAATGCTCAATAAATACCACCAATGGATAGATTGATTGATCCATATATCATTGCTTTCATGCTAAGATTAGCAGGGAAGCGGTAGTGATGCAAATGCACAAGAAATCAGATGGAACATATATTATTGTTTACTATGGTACTTGTAAAGTGCTTCTTATGTGATGATCACTGTACTGAGCACTAGGGTAGTTACAAAGTAATCAGGTCAGACATAGTCCCTGTCCCATCTAAGGCTCCCTGGCTAACTAAGATTTAGTCCCCATTTCACAAATGAAACTGAGGCACTGAGAAGTGACTTGCCCAGAGTCACACAGAAAGCAAATGGCAGAGACAGGATGAGCACCCAGGTCCTCTGACTCCCAATCCCATGCTCTTTTCACTAGACCATGCCGATTTCACAGCCATAGTGAAGGCTGGACACTACAACTGCTGTATACACCCTCAGTTTAGCTTGACCTGTGATAGATAGCAGACAAATCACAGCGGGTCAGTTTCTCATTCTACATGACACTGTTGAACGGAAACTATTTATCTGCCCATGCATTTCTAGAGTAGCTATCACCACAGCACATAAAAGCTGGGATTTATACCCTGAAAACTTCAGCGATAAGGTGCCCTCTTTTACTGTCGTCTTCCCTTCTGACCCTGGTTCTCTCTCTCCCACTCTCTCATTAGCTGTGTATCTTATCCCCATAACTTATCCCTGCCCCATTGCCTATAGGACGTTTACAAGGGGCTTTGACTATTCAACTGTATCGAATTGGAAAAGTGGACTTGTGTCTTGGGCAATTTCATTCAGCAAGGTTGAAGAAACAAGTGTTTTGAACAGGTAGATCTTATTTTATTAAAGTACATTGGCGAATGGTGAAAAGTGAATGGTAACAGCTAACTTAGCATGCAAACCCTACTTTGGCCTGAATCATTAGAACAGCTCTTGTAATTTTGACCTTGCCCTGTAGTTATGAAAGGTTCAATCTCAAAATTTCTGGTCGAGCAAAATGTGTCAGATTCAGGTGGATCTACTGTTGATTTTGGGCTCTTTCTATAGTGTTTTTCAGAGAAAAACCACCCCCTGTGGTACCTGTATGTATATATACATAATATGTTCCAGAGGAGTCTGTCACAGAGAGATATTTCTGAACAGAAGTACCCCTGCCACACCAAGTAATTTGTTTCTAGGGGCAATTGTTAGTAGGAATCAGGAGACCCTTAGGAACAATCCAAGATAGCAGGCAAGCAGGCCTTCAAAAGAAGGCAATGGAAGATTGCAAAATTCCTGATTCTCAGAATTCTTCCTTGATCCACCTACTTGGGACTCCTCAGGTAATTTTCCCTTGGAAACTGTCCCTGCTGGGATCTCTGATCCTCTTCTTTTTTGTCTATCTTTAAAATTCTCCAAAGGCCACAAGAATAGTTGACTTGTGTAGGAAACACTCTATCAACCTCTCCAGAGACTAACTCCCTCTCTGAAAAATTTCACGATTGCAAAACTCATCAAAGAGGAGAACTTACCCTTGTCCCTCTGCCAAATCCAAAATGTGCCAGATTTGATAAGATTTCAGTATCCCTGAAAATGAATGAATAATTCATAAGTGAAACTTGGGTCTAGGGCCAAAGGTCAGATCAGGGATGAGGCAAAGACCTATCTAGGATATTAAAAAAGGAATGGGGTTTGTAAATGATGAGAAGTCTGAAAATGAAGCCATTTTAGCAGCCCAGGAACAACTACTTGCAAAGAGTGCACAGTTGTTGGACTTTGGCACAAGCAGGTGGTAGGTGGGGAGGGAAGATTCCATGACAGACTCCAAAAACTACCTCTGATAACTCAGCATATATAGTGGAAGCTGAAGTCATTTCTGAATTCACTTTGCAGTTCACCTTTAAGCCTAATTAAGTCTGATTACTAACCTAACTGGAGCAGTTGCCAGGTTTTAAGGAAGAGAGAAAAAAAAAACACAGAGATGAGCTGATTTTATTAAGAACGAACTCTAAATAAAACCTGGCTGTCATTTTATTTTCCTAATTTTTAAATGCTGGCTTCCATGCCGTGTCTCTTAAGCCCATACATACACTCAACACCGGAACAATGACAACAGCTTGACAATGGCAGCTGCTGTACAAAAAGAAAAATTAGAGAAATAAGTCATTTGTAATGACTTTAAAAATGGGAAGATTAAACCAAAATAAAGCTTAGGAAGGAAATGGAGAAATGTTTGTTCCAGCTGGTTGGTCAAGCCAGTGGTAGGGAAGTATGAAATTGCATGGCAAAAGGAGAAGTGACTGTTCATATTTTCCAGAAGCAGAGGGATCTGGGCGAGTCTCTTCTCTACCCCAAATTGATCATATTCACATGAATGTTAATGAGCACTCAATAAATTTCAGGGAGGCCCATTCATTCCCTGGCACAAACAGGGCATGTTCTAAGTACAGACTTTGCTTAGGAGAAGAGAAGGGCATATGGAGAGGAAGAACGAAAGGTTGAAGAGGGACGGCAACAGAGATAATGACAGAAGAACATCCAGAGTCAGGAAGAGTCTGGACATGCCATTCAACTTGTCTATTTCAAGACAAGCAATTGCTAAATTCTAGTGAAAAGTTTCCATAAATCAATGAACAAACTTGGTTGAGCATCATCTCAATGCAGAACAAGGATTGGGAGGGCAATATGGTCCCTGTACTCCAGGGGTTTCCATTCTAAAAAGGGAGGCAGACAGACCCTAACTGTGTACTAATAGTGGGAGCAGGAGAGAAAACAAAGCCACAGCTAGTAAAGGCAGGAGTAAAAGGAAATGAGTAGATGAATAAATACTTGAAAATAATAGATGAGTAGTATAAGTGCACTGATGTAGTTAATATACAAGGATTGTTGATATGCATAAATGCTATCAATGATTACTGGGCTGATGTGAGCATGGAAGGTTTGAATTAATCGGGGAAAATCTCCTAAAGGAGTTGGTTTTCAAGATAGCTTCGATGATAAGGACAAAGATGATTTGGCAGATATAAAATGGGAAAAGGAAAGGAATGAGCAAAAGGTTGGAGTTGTAAATGACAACAAGAAAGTATAGGGAGGTTAGTTTGGGAGGATGGAAGAACGTGTGATTGAGTGGTTGTGCAGCAGAAAAAGTCTTTGTCTTCTACATATTTGGTTACCCTATTTCAGGTGACCAGAGTGACAACTGAAATCATGGAGACATCCTTCCTGACCATCTGCAAATTTCTGATTTGAAACTTACTCCTTAAGAACACTAGAATGCTCATGTCCTTTTATCAAAGTGTGATTTCAAAGAGGTTCCAGTGATATGCAGAGGAAAGCCAGCTCTAGGACATTCACTGATGGAATAATAATAATGTTATTTGTTAAGCCCTTACTATGTGCTGAGCACAGAGAGCAGGAGGACTCTCAAAAATGTAGAAGGAACCAGGAAAAGAAGAAAATTACATCCTTAAGTAGAGAAAAGAAAGGGAAAAAAACCTTTATCTGGTCCATAGGAAGACTAGAAAGGTTCATCATATATAAACATTTTTAAAAAGTAATCATAAGCAAGATATTTGCATGTAAAATTGCCTCCTAAGCTTTGCCTTAAGCCACCAGTTAAAGACTGAGAGAGATCCTACCTATGTCTGGAGTTGAATGAGCTCTAATGCTATACTGTTGGTCACTGAGTGGTTCACATTTATAAGTCTAATTTACTAACAATAATAATAATTGTGTTTTTTGTTAACTGCTGACTGTGTGCTAAGCACTCTACTGAGATGCTGGGGTAGATATAGAATTATCAGGTTCCACATAAAGCACACAGTCTAAGAAGAGCAATTATTGAATTCCCATTTTGCAGATGAGGGAAATGAGGCACAGAGAAGTTGAGGCTTTCTGAAAGTCTCACTGAAGAAAAGCCGGAGAGTTGGTACGAGAACCCCTGTCCTCTGACTCCCAGGTCTGTAGTCTTTCCACCTTGCTGCTTCTGTGCATTCCAATAGCTAACAGTGTCTTGTTCCCATGGCTTTTCATGTGCCATCTTCTCATTTTTCTGCCATTTCTAATATGTTTTAAAGTCCGGTTTTCCCTCTGGACTGCAAGCTTCCTTTAGACAGAGACTGTGCCTTCCAACTCAATTATATTCTCCCAAGTGTTTAGTACAGTGCCCTGCACAGAAATCTGCAATATCAATATCACTGATTGATTAATACTGTATGTCTCATATTGGTAAGGGAGATTAGGAAGCTCATGAAGAGCCCATTGTGGGCAAGGATTGTCTCTCTTATTTGCTGAATTGTACTTACCAAGCACTTAGTACAGTGCTCTTCACACAATAAGTGCTCAAAAAATACAATTTAATAATAATAATAATAATAATGAAAAGTCTGATTAGTAATTAATCCATCAATCAGGCAATTGTATTTATTGAGCACTTACTGTGTGCAGAGAACTGTACTAAGCATGTGGGAAAAAAACAAATAACGTTGCTAGACATGTTCCTTGCCCACAACAAGCATACAGTCTGGAGGGGAAGACTGACATTAATATAAATACATAAATTATGGATATGTACATATGTACTGTGAGCCTGAGGGAGGGGTGAATCAAGGATGCAAATCCAAGTGGAAGGATGACTCAGAAGGGAGTGGGATAAGAGGAAATGAGGGCCTAGTCTGGGAAGGAATTTGGAGGAAAAGCTCCTTAAATAAGGCTTTGAAGGTGGCAAAAGTGATCTTCTGAAATGAAGAAGCAAGGTGTTCCAGTCCAGGGGCGGGACATGGGCGAGAGGTCAGTGGTGAGCTAGATGAGAGGGAGGTACACTGAGTAGGTTGGCATTAGAGGAGGAACGTATGAAGGCTGGATTGCATGTAGTGGGAAAGCAGTGAGATGAGGTAGGAGGTGGCAAGGTGATTGAGTGCTTTAAAAATAATGGTAAGCTGTTTCTGTTTGATGCAGAGGTGAATGGACAACTAGTGGAGGTTCTTGAGGAGTAGAGACACGTGGACTGAATGCTCTTATGGAAAAATGATCTGGGCAACAGGATGAAGTATGGACTGGAGTGAGGAGAGACAGGAGGCAGGAAAATTGGCAAGGAGGTTGATGCAGTAGTCAAGGAGGGCTAAAATAAGTGCTTTGATGAGTGTGCTAGCAGTGGATGGAGGAAAAAGGCAGATTTTAGTGATGTTGTAAAGGTTAAACCAACAGGATTTGGTGAACTATTGAATATGTGGGTTGACTAAGGAGGATGAGTTGAGGATAATTCCAAGGTTACTGGCTTGTGAGACTGGAAGGATGGTAGTTCCATCTACAGTGCTGGGAAAGTTGCTGGAGGTCAGGTTTTGGGTGGGAATATAAAGAGTACTGTTTTGGATATGTTAAGTTTGATATGTAGGTGGTTCATCCAAATAGAGATGTTCTGAAGGTAGGAGGAAATTATTAATTATTGTAAATCATATTTATTGAGTGCTTACTATGTTCAAAGCACTGTACTAAATGAGAGACTCCAGAAAAGCAGAGGGATCAGGGCTGGAAATGTAGGTGGTAGCTAAAGTCATGGGAACAAATGAGTTTGCCAACGGAGTTTTAGATGGATAATTGAAGGGGATACAGAACTGAGCTTTGAGGGACTCACAGAGTTAGGGGTTGGGAGACAGAGGAAGAGCCCACAAAAGAGATTGATAATGAGTAACCAAAGAGATAGGAGAACCAGGAGGGAACAGGGCCAGTGAAGTAGAGGTGGGATAATGTTTCCAAGAGAAGGGGGTGGTCAACTGTGTCGAAGGTAGCTGAGAGGTTGAGGAAGATTAGGATGGAGTAGAGGCCACTGAATTTGGCAGGAAGGAGATCATTTGTGACCTTTAAGAGGGTAGTGTCTGTGGAACAAAGGGAGTGGAAGCCAGATTGGAAGAGGTCAAGGAGAGAATTGAAGGAGTGGAACTGGGGACAACAAGTATGGACAACTCACTCAAGTATTTTGGAGAGTAATGATAGGAGGGAGATTGGGCAATATCTGGAGGGAACTGTGGGATCAACCAAGGTTTTTTTTAGGATGGGGAGACATGAGTATGTTTGAAAGCAGTAGAGAAAGAAATTGGAGAGTGAACAGTTGAAGTTGGCCATCAAGCAGGGCAGAAAGAGGAAGCAAGTGGTTTGATAAGGTGTGGAGGGATCGGGTTGGAGGCTAGAGTGGAGGGGGTAGATTTTGAGGGAAGGTAAGAGATCTACTCTTGAGATACAGCTGGAAATTAGAAAGTTCCTCAAGTTTATCAGAGCAGCTCTGATAATGAGTAGAAGAGGGGTTACTACAAATAGGGAAGAAAGAAGATGCAATTTAAAGACCAATGGAGGCACAAACTCAAACACAGAGGAGAACAGGAGATTGCTAGGAGGTAACAGCAGCAGTCAGTTCAGCCTGGGATCCTCTGGGCCAGAGGATTTTGAAAGATTACTATAGCCAGAGTCAGATTCAAAAATAGTGCCACATGCTGGCAGTGGAAAAAGAACCAGCCTAGTCAGAGATATTGATTAAAGGCCCACAGTGTGAAAGGGACACCAGTTTGAGTAAAATTACACCATCCTTTTACATTGTCTTCAAATCCAGGGGATATAGAAACGTGTGTGCATGTACAAAATAAGCTAAGTAAATAGTACAGGAAAATGAAACATTGAGAAAATATGAACACATCAAAAAAGGAAAAACTAACATTAAAGAAGCTGGTATCTAGTATCTGTGATATTTTTATGTGAGACCTTTGTACCACTTTCTTTATTTGCTGTGACTTGTGGCAGAACCCCGTTACACATAATGCCATACACCTAAGATGGCTTATAGACATTTTATGTGCACTGGGTGCTCTAACAATTCTTGGACTAGGAAGGTCCCTCTAGTGATTGATTCACAGAGCTTATAAGTCTACCTCCAGAATCATTTATCTCTGAAGACCTACCACTGATAAATGGGAACCTATTTTCAGGTGTCCCATTAAAGTACACAGTAAAGTTTTCTCTCAAAATATCCCCAGGCCTGCACACAAAACAAGTGCTTAAGAATCACCTCAGAACTGGTGAAACTATTTTTTCTTAGATCCAATAGTTAGTAAAGGCTTTTAGTTTTCCATCACTTATTTGGTGATCAATCCTTCAGTCATCAATGATATTTACTGAGAACTTTCTGTGCAAAAGCACTGTATTACGTGCTTGGGGAAGTATAAAAGAGTTGGGAGATGCAATTCCTGCCTGTCCTCTAGGAGGTTCCATTACAGTCAGTCATTCAATCAATGATATTTATTAAGCACTTAATATGTGCAGAGCACTGTACTAAATGCTTAAGAGAGTACAGTACAACAAAATTAGCAGACAAAGTCCCTGCCCTTAAGCTTAAAGTAAAAACACACTGTAAATGAGGAAGTCTTCCAAGTGTGTAGCTGAACTTGTTTTATTATGGTATTTGTTAAGCACATATTATGTGTCAAGAATTTTTCTAAGTACTGGCTTGGATACCAGTTAATCAGGCTGGATGCAGTCGTTGTCCACGTGAGGCTCACATTCTAAATAGGAAGGAAAACAGGTATTGAATCCCCTTTTTGCAGTTGAGAAAACTAAGGCACAGAAAAGTTAGGTGACTTGTCCAAGGTCACATGGCAGGCAAGTACTGATGTTGGGGCTATAACCTGGTCGCTTGGCTCCAAGGCCCATGCTTTATCCACTAGGCGATGCTGCTTCTGCTGCATCCTTTTGTACTCCATTTCCATCTCTTAATCTCCTTCCCCTATTGCAGATAGATGTTGCTGTCATAAACTGCTTAGGAAATCAGACCCTTTATAAACATGACATATAGCCATCAAACTTGGATGGAGTGACACTTGGAAGTTTCATGGAGATATTTATTAATAAAGATATTGATAATATTCATTAAGCACTTAATACAGGCCAAACACACTCTAAACACTGAGGTAAATACAAGACAATCAGATGGGAGAACAGTGGCCCAGAAAGGGTGTGACTTACCCAGTGTCACACTATAGGAGAGTGGGAGAGTCAGGACTAGAAGACAGATCTCCTGGTCTCCTAGGCCTGTGAACTTTCTACTAGATCACACTGCTTCCCATTTTTCCTAGTCAAGGTGTGTAGTTCTTAGTACTTATTTGAAGTGGAAGTTTGCAAGACATTATGTATATATGTATTTGTCCCTTATTTCACTCTTCTTCCCATTTCCAGGAAAAGTAGGTCTACAAGCATTGCCAAATTTTCTCACATTTGAATGACACCGGCCAGTGATGACCATTCTTAGCTGAACTTCCCAAAATGATAAAAGCCCATACAAAGCCATCTTGTCTTGAGTGACAAGGCTGTTGTGTAGCAGAAACATGCAGAAAGTATCTGTATTGCCAACAAGTAGCTCAGAGACTGCTCTGGGAACAGATATTCTGTAGCTGAAGAAGCCACATGGTAATAGCTGAAAAATCCCGACTCTAAGCACATTCACTGGCACCAGGTCTTACTGTTGAGCTACTGCACCGTTGCCCATCAGATCTAGCTTTCACTGACTTTCTGTCTTATTTCCCCACCCGGAATTTTTCTGTTTGCTCAGCTGATGCTAAAATCAGTGGAATGATTTTTTATACTTTTTTTTACACTGCACTTCTAAATTAGAAAATATCGTTAGTCACAGTCACCCCCTGGAAATGAAAGGGGGTGAGGCCACACTGCAGCCTGGATCCTTTTTTCTCAAAACTGAAATGCAACCTGTATGCTTCTTCTGCAACTAAGAAAAGGCAACTGTAGCAATATTTTGAGCAACAAATTGCCTCATCTGGTGTGGAGAGGGTTCTCTTTGTAGTCATTGATGATGATAATCATAATAATTATTATTATTGTGATTTTATTTATATTTGATACATACTATGTTGCCAAATACTATGGTAAGCACTGGATAATTGTGATACACTCAGATCACACTAAGTCCCTGTCCCATATGGAGTTCATAATCTAAGAAGGATGGAGAACAGGTATTTAACTGGTATTTTACCAAGGAGGAAATTGAGGCACAGAGAAGTCAATTGACTTGCCCAAGATCACACAGCAATCAAATGATGGAGCCAGGATTATAGAGCCTATGTAATAATAATAATATAATGTTGGTATTTGTTAAGCACTTACTATGTGCAGATCACTGTTCTAAGCGCTGGGGTAGACACAGGGGAATCAGGTTGTCCCACGTGGGGCTCACAGTCTTCATCCCCATTTGACAGATGAGGGAACTGAGGCACAGAGAAGTGAAGTGACTCGCCCACAGTCGCACAACTGACAAGTGGCGGATCCGGGATTCGAACCCATGATCTCTGACTCCAAAGCCCATGCTCTTTCCACGGAGCCACACTGCTTCTCTATGTCTCCTGATTCCCACTCCTGTGCTCTTTCTAGAGTCATTGTCCATGTCTCTTCACCTACCTAAACCCCCATTTTCTGATCTTTGGATTATGGTGAGCTCGCCCTTTGCTGATCTTTATTCACCTCACCCAGAGGTGGCATGATGAACCTACTCTTTCGGTATGGTTTCTGTTCTCAAGTTTAATTGCTGTGGCTGGCAGGGATTGTCAAAAATTTTCATCAGTGAGATCATTGATTCTCCTTCTAGCCTGAGGTTGTGAATACTGAGAACAACTGTAAAACCCTAAAAGTAATCAAGCAGATACCCCCGAAGAGACTGTGGTGCTGTGCACATCCCAGATGGCATCGTCACTGAGAGTCTCAGCAAAGGCAACAAAACAGCGTGTACATGCAGCCTGTACTTCTGACCCTCTCAGCCCTGAAAATGATAATTCTGGGTCAGAGGTTTAGGGGACTTGCCAAGCTGTTATAGTTCTGGGCCTCATGATCTCTACCTGTTCTGGGGATTAAATAGAGAATGCCAATCTTCAGAGCTGTCAATTCAGCACCTTTGAGCAATGCTAAATTCAATGTGGCTTTTTGTTGTTGTTGAAGAAGAATAAGAGAAAAAAATAGCCCTCACACTAAGCCTCTGTCCCTTGAGTCAAGGGTTAAAGCCGAATAAAAGCTTTAGGAAGAGTAGAAGTTTGAAATGACCCAAAGTAGAGGGTTTCATCCAAAGGAATTTTGCCAAGCCACTTTAACTTTTTTTTTTTCTGTTTTGCTCCAGCATCTTTTCTCCCCTGATTTGCACCAGGGAGCCATCTCCTGACAGGAAAGGGAAGAGGAGGAGAGGGATTTGGAAGGGAAGGGGTGGAAGACATAGACCAAGTGCTACCCTTTCCCTGGTGTCATCTTGTCATTCTGACCACAACCTTGTTCTGCCAGATACGTTTCATTTTCTGCCTGATTTCACCTGCATGGGCATTTCCAGCTGTGATTCCTAAGTTTGATCTCCCATTGTAGATCCTGTTATCTCGGTAAAAAGCTTTAAAGTTCAAAGTGAATTGGAATGAACAATGGTTGCAAAGCTGCCTGATCCCGGTTCTGCTGTTGGCTACTTCAAAGAATGTCAAATTATTGTACACTGCATAGCAAACATCTTCCATATGCATTCTTTAAAAAAAAATCAACAGGAGATAAGATCCTTCACTCAGAGGACTGGCACATAATCCAGCTACCCTGAATACTCTTATTCTAAGAACTGAACTTTAGCAGAACGAGTTTCCCCTTAGTGCACACTGTCCATTTATTTCCTAAGTGCATACACTTTGAGTGGCCTTGAGCATGCTAGTATAGCTCTGGCTATCCAATTTTCAGGGCATAGAGTAATACTCTACTTCCCTGCTTAGTATATAAATGCTACTTTCTTAGGTAAATCTTGTTTCATAATTGAGTGACATGCCGGTATTACATCTTTCCAAAGCTTTGATTCCATTTTTTTTTTTTAAATGTGTTAGTGTGTATGTGTGTGTGTTTTGTGTGTATGGAGGTGTTGAATATACCTGTAATTTGCAAGCAGTATGCAATTGATGAACTCCATGAGATAAAAAAAGACTTAATTTTTCAATTCTTGTGACACAAAGTAGTTAGAATAAAATGTACCGCATTGCATTTAATTTACAACCAACTTAAACATTCATTATCATGACGTGTTGGACGTGCAGTTCTTCTGTAATTGCAGCAGGTTGAAAGTGGCAGAGTTGGAGTCACAAGTAAATGGCTCACACTCTCGACATTTCCAAAAATATATAACAACCTTATGCAGCCTTCTCTTGGGAGTGTCTGGCTGCAACTGCTGGAGAATACATTGATGAGAAATTAAAATTCAGTTCCTGGCATACACCTTTTACAATTAATCGAGTTAAAATTGTCTGGCCAGTTAACTACTTAATAGAGATGGAGGTTTTACTACTTGCACCTTGTGCCCCAAATCAGGATAGCCAGGTTACGAAACAATATTATTCTTATGGTATTTGGTAAGCATTTACTAATTGGTAAGCACTGTTCTAAATGCTGGGGTAGATACCAGTTAATCAGGTTGGACATAGTTCCTGTCCCACATGGGACTAATAGTCTGAAAAGGAAGGAGAACAGGTATTGAATCCCCATTTTGCAGTTGAAGAAACTGAAGCACAGAAAAGTGAAGTGACTTGCTCAAAGTCGCGTAGCAGGAAAATGACAGAGCCAGAATTAGAACCCAGGTTCTCTGATTCTCAAACCCATGCTTTTTACATTAGGCAATGCTGCTTATGTTATGTTATGCTTATGTTAATGTCTAATGCTTGTTTACATTAGAGTTGTTGTTAGCATTTTGACATTTTATTACATTGTTCTAATTGTCCTTAATCTACCTTGCTGCCCAGTAGATTGGGGGCTTTTTTCCCCATCTCACATGACCATAAACCTGTCTGAGCTCAGGGAACTGCCTTGGGTGGCAGAGAAATAAAGAGGCCAGGGAAGATAGTGAAACAATCATCAGTGCAATCTGTCATTCAGGCACTCTTCATGATGGCAGGGTTATGGGGGCGAGCTTGGAGAGCAGTTTGGTGCCAAAGAGCCCTCCTGTGTCCTTGGTCTGGGGCCCCACCCTTACTAAAGCTAGCACTTATCTTGCTCCATGAAGATTTGAGCCAAGATGGATTTTTCTCTTGAAAGATTCTCTTAAAAAAAACCGAACATGCTGGCCCCAGGCAGGTACACCTCTGTGAATATACCAGACCTGTCATTATCTATATGCATGTAGGATTATCCAATAATAGGCTTTGGTAGTCATAGAAAGCATGTTTTACCAATGTAACTCAAATGGGTTGATTAAAGATTAAGGATAAGGTATCTTCAGGAGCCCATTTAATTGCTGTGGTATACTGAATGGTCCCCTAATTCCTTAGAGAGTGAAAACAACTTTCTGGGAGTAATTTATCCACTGGTAAAACTGATTCACATCCAATCCTATCATCAGTCCCCCTTTCTCCAGCACCTTCCCCACCCACACAAAATCTCGAGTCCCTTTTCATCAAGCACTTTTAGGTTCAGCTTGGACCTTTGTTTCATAAGCTACACTTTTAGATGGAGAATAAGGATAGTTCTTCATGTAGTTTATTGGATTTTACAAATGAATACAAAGCTGAATCTGGTCACCCACTTTTCATATGATATCCTCTTTTCCAGCCCATTCCAAAGAGAAACACCACTAGCATAGTAAATGAAAAGGAAAAATCAACATTGTGCTTACTCACTTGCAAGAAGGCAAGGGTCTGTTTCTAGGCTGGGTTTTAATATGCAAATTTTATGATCCTTGTGTTTCTTTTTTGTCTTATCCACCCCAATAGGATTGTGAAATATTGAACAGTCCACTGCTAAAACAGAGGCCCTTAGATAGGCGCCTACATGAGCAATTCACCTCCTATCATTATTTTCCAAGTGGAGCCTTTGATATTTCTAATGGTATCTGTTATCTAAGTGCCAGGCACTATATAAATCAATGGGGTAGCTACAGCTAATTAGGCTGCACACAGTCGCTGTCCCACATGGGGCTCACAGTAATAATCCCAATTTTACAGAGGAAATAATTGAGGCACAGAGCAGTGACTTGCCCATGATCACACAGCAAACAAGTGGCAGAGTTGGGATTAGAACCCAGGTCCTTTGACTCTCAGGCCCATGTTCTTTCCTCTAGGCAACACTACTTCCCATTGTAGTTTTGCTCCTCCAATCACACCTCTCCTTGATGGAAACCTTTGTTGAGACAAGGATCCTATCTACTAAATCGATTATCCTCTCCAAAGAACTTAGTAGAGTGTTCTGCACCCAGTAGTTACTCAGTAAATACTGTTGATTGATTGATTGATTTGGGTCTTACAGAGTCTTCAATCCATGTGATAAAACTCATTCTCTAACCAATTTGAATTAATTTCTCTGGTAAAATTTCATGAGACACCGTTGAGAGCTTTACTAAAATCAAGATCGATTACATTGACTTTGTTCCCTTCTCTATTCCCATTGATATTAATGGGAGTTCTGTGCACATATGAGGAAAGGAAACAGCTCCTTTATTTTGTACAGAGTTACTGAACTTGTGGTTTCAGTAAAATTATTGGACAAACAAGTTTTTCATAATTTGGGAAACCAGAGGGCAAGTTAGGGCTACAATCCAGAAAAGAAAAAGGAACTCACATTTTCTACATTTCTCTTTGGCTAAAACTCCTTTTCAGCATTGACTTTCTTTTTGCTTCCTACATATTCTGCCAGTTTTCCTCTGGAACCAGACTTTACAAGGAGAAAAATTATATTAATTCTTTCTTACCCTTATGTTCCTCCACCACCTCGTTTCCTTCTTTTTAAGAATGTAAAATATTCTGTAGACTATAAGCGTCTTGTGGGCAGGGAGCGTGTCTACCAGCTCCGTTATATTGTACTTTCCCAAGTGCTTAGTACAGTACTTCACAAAAAGTAAGTGCTCAAAATGCACCATTGATTGATTGATGCCACTGCGTTCTGCAGGATGCATTTAGCTCTCCTCTTCTCACTGTAGCACTTTAGGATTGTAGGACTGTTCCTTTGCATATAAATTGTATGAACAGAAAAATCCCTGCTGCCAGTTACTGCAGAGAGCTGGGAGAGCATGGTGCAGTCCTTGGGAGTGACTGAGTCATTTTTCTGATCACTTTTTTTAAGTGGTATTTGTCAAGTGTTTACTATGTGCCACACACCATACTAAGTGCCAGGGTAGACACAAGATAACCAGGTCGGACACAGTCCATGTCCCACATTGGGCTCAGTGTCTTAATCCCTATTTTAATTAATCCCTTAATTCCTACTGAGGCCCAGAGAAGTGAAGTGATTTGACTAAGGTCACATAGCAGATTTGTGGCAGGGAGTCCTTCGCACTCCTGGGCCCGTGCTTGACCCAGTAGATCACATTGCATCACTCATCTTTAGTCAGCTCAAAATGGAGAATTCCAATGGGGAAGAGGGAGTGAGAAAGGCAGAAAATCTCTCTTTAAAAGATGTTAGTAAAGCTTGTTGGGGTTAGGGAATTTGTCTGTTATATTGTTATATCATACTCTCCTAAGTGCTTAGTACAGTGCTCTGCACACAGTAAGCACTCAATAAATACGATTCACTGACTGAATAAATGTTACTTTTCAGTTGAAAGTCTGTGGCTTTATTTCTTTTGTGAATACCTTAGTTCCTGTGAAGATGTTCTCCAGTTTTTTTTAAAGGAATATAGGCATAGTCTGTGGTTTTCCTTTTGTGGTAAAACTTGGGGTTTTCTTAAGATATCATCCTTTTGAATCAATGAATGGTATTTATTGAACACTTGCTCTGTGCAGAGCATTGAACTAAGCACTTGGGACAGGTTCCCTGCTCACAAGGAGCTTATACTCTAGAGGGAGCTTACAGTCCAAAGGGAATTTTGCTGGGAAAGGATCATGCAAGATCTCAGTTCCAATATACAATATTGCATTAGGATCCACCTGGGACAGAAGATGATTCTGAGGAAAACACACATCCAGGCAGCTGATTCAGGCAAGTAGCTTCTTGAACCAGGGCTTAAGAAGACAACAGAACAGTCTGCAAAGTTATGCTAGCTGAGGAGGAAGAGTTAACCAGAGGTCAGAAAAGAAGTGAGACATCTTTTCCATATCATCTTATGGGAGAGAGGAGGGCCAGGGCAAAATCCAGCATTAAAAAACCAGGCCTAGAGAAATAGCTGGAAGACGAATTAAATTATTGGAATAACTTCCCATGAAGTCTGAGTTGAACTCAAACCTAGGGGCAAAAGAAGTCTAGGGAATACTTCTATTATAACTTGGTTTTTTTGGCTGTTAATTCACAGTAGTATTAAACAAGCCTTCAGTATCACTGTTGTTTGAAGAACTAATTCCCTAACGTTTTATCTCCTAATTCACCTTTGAGTTCCTGGTTAAGCACTCTGATACCCCTAAAGCCTAAGCCTTGCCCCCAAGCGGGGTTCTTCAGCAAGCCCCATCTTTGTAGATCCATGGTACCCAAAATCTGGGATAGAGCAGTCTTCAGAAAGCAGGAAAAATATTAACAATAAGAGCATTATAGAGTGATCTAAACTTAACCAAAGACCACTTCGGGTAAATTTATCCTGGTTATTTGATAGTGGCAAATTCATTTACAGTTCCCTTAGCCGGGGAAAACTGAGAAAAACTGAAGCACCAGGAACTGTGATTTGAATAGCTCACAAGGTATTGGGTCTAGGATAATTCTGGGTGCAGGTTACATAGCAGACTTTACCTGCTACACTCTCTACCTAGCCTTTCAAGGTGAATTGTGCTGAATATGGAGGGGACTGCTTGGTAACTGCAAGTAGTTATCAAGTTCTTTATTTCTGGATTGAAAATGAGGTTGGGAACACTACCACTGTTACACAGCAGGAGGAATCTGCCGAGATTATCTTTATATTTTTCAAACTGCTGCGCAGTTCTTCCTGTTTTAACAAGGAGGCTGAATCTACATGGGGGAAGCTAATATCAGTGTGAGAGGGAAAAAAATTGGTAACGTTTGAGGGCTTCTTAATGAGTCTAAACAAAATCTGCCTTGTCGGTAATAGATTTGACTAGAGATTCTTGTAGTAATGCAGTTCCATCCAGAGTCATATTTGTTGAGCACTCACTGTGGGCAGAGCACTGCACTAAGCTCTGAGGTTAATACACCTCAGGTGGATGTGGTGCAGCAAGCCCTTCGTACTCCCCCTCCCTCTTTTTGTTCTAGTTCTGCCCATCTAATTGGACTGAGAGTTTTCCAGATAGACAACGGCGGCCTGCAGCCCAGGGAGAAAAGAGGACTGACAATCATGTGGCTTGCCTTGCCTGGCCTCCAGGCCCAGCTCTGAGATGTTTCCCAGTGTGGCAGCCAAATAGAGATGGGGCTGGGTGCTGGAAAAATGGTTACCCTCCTTGTTAGAAGCATTTTAATGGTTGGACATACCATCTGACACCCTGTGTTGTCTCTATATGTATAATTTTTATTTAAAGACTGCAAGTGCTTTATGGGGTTTCGTACACTAGGCTCCTATTGGACATACAGAAATATGGGAAAATTTCATGGTAAAAACTAATATTGACAAAGGATAGTTCAGGAAATCCACATTTGGATGAGATATCAAACTTCTCTGAATGCTTTCATTCTCTATTCCACCCATCCAAGATAGGGTTCAATTGAAGTAGCAAGGTCTGGGGGGTGTAGAATAAAGTCTCCTTCAGATCTCCGTCCCCTACCTCCTTATTCTCCCTTTTGATTACTCTGAGGGTAATTTGGGTTCTGGAGTTGTTGCTAACCCAGAGATGAGACAGGATTAGGATTGGTGGGTCAGGGTGGGCAGTTCATCTGCCCTGGCATTATCTAAAGAAGAAATCCTGCATTTCCCATAATTAAGGGCCTTGTGTTGGAGTGGGCCTAGGTTTACTGTCTTGATTCATCTTTTCTTTCTTCTCTCTGCTCTCAATTATGATAAAGAGTTTACCCCCTATATCCATAGTGCTGATGTTTAAGGTTGACAGTGTGGACTAGTGGGACTAGGAGAGAGCAAGAGACTGGGAGTCAGGATACCTAGGTCCTAATCCCACCCCTACCCTTGGCCTGCTAAGGAACATAATAATAATATTATTATAAGCGCTTAATAAAATACCATTATTATTATTAATGGTATTTTGTTAAGCCCCTACTATGTGCCAAGCACTGCTCTAAGCACTGGGGTCGATACAAGGTAATCAGACTGTTCCACGTGGGGCTCACAGTCTTACTCCCCATTTTACAGATGAGGCAACTGAGGCACAGAGAAGTTGAGTGACTTGCCCAAGGTCACACAACAGACAAGTGGTGGAGCTGGGATTAGAACTCATGACCTCTGACTCCCAAGCCTGTTCCCTTTCCACTAAGCCACGCTGCTTCTCTATGACTAAGGGCAAGTTACTTAACCACTTTAGGCCTCAGTTAGCCCATCTGTAAAACAGAGATAAGATAGACTGTGAGCTCCACTGGGAAAGGCATGGTCTTGATTTGATAACCTTGAATCTATCCCAGTGTTTACCACACAGGAAATGCTGAATAAACCTCATAATTAGACTGTAGATTCTTCTAGACTGTAAATTAGTTGTGGGCAGGGAACATGCCTACAGATTCTGTTGTATTTTCCCACCCACATACTACAGTGTTCTGTACACAGTAAGCACTCAGTAAATACCATTGATAGGTAATTATATGGATATCAAATAAAGACTAGGCACATTTTTAATGGTTAAAAACGAACACAGATCGTTTCTTTTCTGTTTCACAGAGAATACTCTCCCAGCTTGCCCTTCATATTCATATGAAACAGGAACCCAGAGCTGAAACCTGTGATGTCACTCTCCTTCACAACCTCCTCCCCCTATGCCATTTGAGCTTGGTTGCCTATCTGAGAGGAGATTTGACTCGAATTTTAGCATTCTCATTATCTTACTTTGTAGTGCCTTGGATGAGAGATTTTCTTCATTGTGACACAGTTGTGGAGCAGCACGGCATAGTGGATAGAGCACAGGCTTGGGAGTCAGATGGTCTTGGGTTCTAATCCCAACTCTGCCACTTGTCTGCAGTGTGACTTTGGTCAAGTCACTTCACTTCTCTGTGCCTCAGTTACTTCAACTGTGAAATGGGGATTGCGACTGTGAGCCTTTGTGGGATAGGTACTGTGTTCAACCTGAGCTGCTTGTGTCCACCCCAGCACTTAGTACAATTCCTGAACACAGTAAGTGCTTAACAAATATCACAATAATTGCTTTATTATTATCTGGAGAACATCTGTGTCTTACCAGATGCTCTGTGAGTGAATAAGCCAAGTCTTGTAAAAGGTGCAGAAAGCCTTGGAACATTGATTCCCTAAATAAACCCACAACCTTATTAATAAATCAAAAAAGAACAGCTGAAACAAAATAGACTTGTTCTGGAGACACGTATTTTGGTTCCTCAGTTTTTTTAACCAATCCATGGAATAGTTATTCCAGAATAGTCACTGATTTCATTTGTCACTTTATTGCAGGAACTAAAGGAGTGAATTAAAGCAAGGCCTGTCACTGTCATTTTTAAAGAACATCCTTTTTATAAGGCCAGTTTATGGTTCACTGTTTCTTTGAATAGAAAAGCTCTTTTTTAAAGAGATATTGGAATATGAAGTCCATCTCAAAGCCTGTCTGTCCACACTCCTGCTACCATAACTTCTTACATGTCACTCCTTCATTATGGGGTCTTTTTCTTCCTAGCCAACCAGTCCCCCTCTATCAGATAGTGTGTACCCTGCTGGTAAAGTTGCTTTTCACTTCCTCCATGTAACTCCCTCAAATTGCTGCTTCTCACCATCATCATCATTATCGTCACCATCACCATTACCATTGTGATCATAATTACCAATCAATCAATCATATTTACTGAGTGCTTACTGTGTACAGGACACTTTACTAAGCTCTTGGGAGACCATAATATAACAGATTTGGTAGATATGTTCCCTGCCCACAAGGAACTTATCATCATCATCCTCACTGTCATTTCCATCATCATCCTCATTATCATTGCCTTCTTATTAGAGTTGTCCTGCAGTTAGAAAATGATCCCTCCAATTTTCCATACAGACTAGTTAGGACTCACAGTATCTTTGAAAGTAATGAACTTAATTTCCTCCATCCTAGTGAAACACGTAGAAACAGAGAGGATTGCAAGATAAAAATAAAAAGACCAAAGGAAATCAGAACCTGACAAAATCTGTATTCAGCATACCTGACTGAAATGTGTTCATAAATAGCCTATCTCTTCTAGATATTCTGCATTTAACTAAGAGTCTTGGGATTGCTTCGATTCCGGATTCCTACATTTACTTTTCTAGGGACATTAGGGATTGGGCCAGAGAAGGCTATATTCTTTCCACTTCTCCAATTTTCAATTGTGCAACATTATGAACAATGATCTGCTTCCTGGATTTACTGAAATGCTTGGTTGTCCTTAGTGACATGCCCTTTGCTTGCTTCTCTGGGTACTATTAACAGGCAGTGTATAAAACTTTCTCTTCCGACACCAGAGGCATGCACAGAGAGAGGAAAAAAATAAGATTTAGCCAATTCCCACTGTATCTGTTTACACATTTGCAAGTTATATATTCATTCACAGGGCCATCACAGCTAGGTCCCCAAGCTTCATAAATCACCAATTCCCACACATTGTTATGGAAATGTGACAATTCTGCTGGGGAGCTGGTCACCCTCTGCTGCTGTCAGTTGCAAGTTTGACAGAGGCTAGAACCTACATAGACTGGACCCCAGCTCAGATTCTGAAAGAATTAAATGACCTTGGCCAACATGATGTTTTTTGATGCCAAAGATGTGGCCAATTCTTCATGCTCTCTGGGTAGCACACTGAAGCTAGGCAGGCAGAAGTCAAGTTGCTTTTCTTGAGGGGAAAGAAATTGACTTCATTTTAATATGTCTATCCGTGCAAAAAAAAAATTCCAGGTAATTGCCTGGCACACATATTTATGATTGTCAGACAGGGCATCCTATAGCTTTACTAAAAGGATATACTGCTTAATGAATTCTTCCATGCACATGGGTCTAGGATCTCTAATGAATAGGTCACTATGATATCTAGGTATGGCTGTCACTTTGAGAGATGGGAATTGTTTCTACTTAGGTGAATAGAGTTTGGATATCTACTTAAGTTGAGACTCTGGTTCTTAGAACTTTAGATCTGCCAAGCCCACTGCTGGGATGGAATTCCGTATTAGTAGGCTTCAGCTGGGACATGGCTTAGAATTCTTACAACACAGAGACCCACTGGAAAGAGTGAAAATATTTAGGTGCAGTTTGAGGAAAGAGTTAGTTTTTTTCCCAGTGAATTTGCACGTCTCTCCAGCGTATATGGTGGAGGAAGGGTCTGTGAGGAAGCTGTGTACAACATTTGTGTGCAAAAGAATTATCCTGCCCTCTAATACAGGAGATCTTTCCTAATTCATCTCCTATCTCCCCACCCTTTACACCTACCAACTGCCACTTCAACATGTCAGTCACCTATGTAATCCAGTCCTCACCCCCACCTTTGATAGCCCTTATTTGTATATATCTTTAAACTCTGTGACTTTCCCCTACCTATGATTTAATTTCAGTTCTGAAGAACCTTAATTAAATGGAGTTTTAAATGGAGAATTAAATGGATATTTAATAATAATATACTATAAGCTCCTCGAGGGTGGGGATCCTATCTACTTACCGTACTCTCCCAAGCACTTAGCAGAGTAAGTGCTCAATAAATACAATTGACTGATTTATGGAGATCACAAAGAGGCTTGGCCAGAGTTGAGAATTTGAATCAGAGTGATGACCCACAGCATGTGTGTAGTGATGGTTAATATGTGTCAGGCACTGTAGTTAGCACTGGGGTAGAAATGAGGTTGGACACAGTCCATGTCCCACATAGTGCTCACAGTCAATCCAATTTTACAGACTAGGTAACTGAGGCACAGAGAAATTAAGTGACTTGCCCAAGGCCACCCAATAGACAAGTGGCAGAGCCAGGATTCAAACCCAGGTCCTTCTGAATCTCAGGTCTGTGCTTTATCCCCTAGGCCATGATGCTTCTCTGTACTGTTGTGGAATCATGAGGTTAAGTCACTGAGGCGGTCTGATAATGTCTGACTGGTTGGGAGAAGGCCGGTTAAGCTGAGAGGGAGTTGGGGCATGCAGCTGACAAATGGTTCACTTCTGGAAGTGCAGAATAGAGATTTGAATTGGTATTCCAGCATTCTGAGTTATTCTAGGAATTTCAAATTCTTAGCAGAATCTTAGGTTTCCTTTATTCAATAATACGTATTGAGCTTCTACTGCTCAAAGCAATTCACTAGACTCTGAGAACAAAATGTCAAGAGGAGAATTAAACATTTTCCCTGGACCCCAAGGGACTTGCAACTAAGAATAAAGAGTGTGTGTGTGTGTTAGGGGGACAGGGGGGATTGGGTACAGACATATAAAAAAATTGAAATAATGACAACAAATACATAACATGAAAAGGCAAGAATAAGAATGAATGCAATGAAAGGTGCTGGAACAATGGGACTAAGGGAGTGGAATTTCAGGCTCTACTGCTCAGGAGTGCTGTTCAAAGTCCAAGAGTCATATGTGTTTCCATAATTAGAATCACTGTAGCTCTTGCTAAGTGTTTATTATGTGTCAACTATGTATTAACACTGAAATAGATTCAAGACAATCATATTGAACAGAATCTTGTCCTATATAATAATGTTGGTATTTGTTAAGCGCTTACTATGTGCCGAGCACTGTTCTAAGCGCTGGGTAGACAGAGGGGAAGCAGGTTGTCCCACGTGGGGCTCACAGTCTTAATCCCCATTTTACAGATGAGGGAACTGAGGCCCAGAGAAGTTAAGTGACTTGCCCACAGTCACACAGCCGACAAGTGGCAGAGCTGGGATTCGAACTCATGAGTCCTGATTCCAGGGCCCGTGCTCTTTCCACTGAGCCACGCTGCTATATGAGGTTCACAGTATTAATCCCCATTTTACTGATGAGATAACTGAGGCCCAGAGACGTTAAGTTACTTGCCCAAGATCACACAGCAGGTAAGTGGCAGAGCTGGGATTAGATTGCCGGTCATTTTTCTCCCAAGCCCATGATCTATCCTCTAGGCCATGCAATCCTTGTTCCACATGAGGCCTATATTTTAAGGGAAAACAATGACAGGTTTTGAATCCTCATTTTAAAGATGAGGAAATTGAGGCACAGAGCAGTTTAAGTGATTTTCCCAAGGTCGGCCCACAGGCAAATTGTACAGGTGGGTTTAGAAACTTGGTCCCCTGACTCCTAGGCCTGGGACCAATTTACCAGGCAGCCACAGGCACAGACTTCCAACATTCTCACAAGAGAAAGTCTCACAGTAGCAGTAGTAATAGTGTTTATTGTGTGCTCACTTTGTGTCTGTAGAGTTCTGTATTGAGCACTGGGAGAAAATACACTGGGGGGAATTAAATAATAATAATGTTGGTATTTGTTAAGCGCTTACTATGTGCCGAGCACTGTTCTAAGCGCTGGGGTAGACACAGGGGAATCAGGTTGTCCCACGTGGGGCTCACAGTCTTAATCCCCATTTTACAGATGAGGTAACTGAGGCACCGAGAAGTTAAGTGACTTGCCCAAAGTCACACAGCTGACAAGTGGTAGAGCCGGGGTTCGAACCCATGACCTCTGACTCCAAAGCCCGTGCTCTTTCCAGTGAGCCACGCTGCTTCCCTAAACATGCTTCCTTAAACATGGCCCATGCCCATAAGCACTTGAGTCTCCTCCCCATCATGCTGAAACAAACAAGGTCAGGTGAGCCAGAGTGGTGTGGGGGTAGATAACTGTGGAGTGTCTCCCCGGTTGTGAGACTTAGCGTTCTAATGTTGGAGGAGCAGCCAAGACCGCAACCTCAAGATCTTCAGTCCTCAAACAGTAAGTGAGGCAGCTACCTCAGGGAAACCATCAGAAAAGGTGGTGAAAGGGCCCCCTGTGGGATGGGTACTGTGTCTGAACCAATTATCTTGTATCTAGCCCATGCTTACTAAAGTGCTTGGCACATAGCAGGGGATTTGCAAATGCCATTAAAAATAATAAGAATTATTTTAATGCGAGCACAGTGTAGTTAAAACTGTTGATTCACATTGGTATTTTCAGTCACAATCAGACCTATATTTGAATTTCACCATTCTCCTAAGGGCAAGAGGGGACACACATATACACATACATGTGATTTCTTGAATCACACACACACGCCAAATGAATCCACCACTTGCTTGGTGTGACCTTGGGCACTTCATTTTTCTGTCCTTTATACTTCTGTAAAATGTAGATTAAGACTGTGAGCCCCATGTGGGACATGGGTTGTGTCCCATCTGATTAGTTTGTATCTAACCTAGTGTTTTAGAGTGCCCGGTACAAAGTAAGTGCTTAAAAAAATCATAAAAATATCTATTTTAAAATTCTAGAACACATTTAGCCTAATATGAAACTATTTTTTTAATAGCTCCATTAGACTTCCTTGATCAGATAACAAACAAGCAGAAACCCTATTTCAAGCCTCCTAGTCTTTAAACTTATATGATGTCTATGCAATTAAATTCTCCCCTTCTCTTCCAATTCCTGGCCCCTGATTTCCACTATGACTTTTTTTTAATTGGTATTTATTAAGTGCTTACTATGTGCCAAGAACCATATTTAGCACTGGTGTAAGTTGGACAAAGTCCCTGTCCCACATAGGGCTCACAGTTTTAATCCTCATTTTACCGAAAAGGTAACTGAGGCACAGAGAAGTTGAGTAACTTGCCCAAGGTCATGCAGACGACAAGTGGAAGAACGAGGAGTAGAACGTAGGTCCTCTGACTCCCAGAGCTATGCACTTCCCACTAGGCCATGCTGCTTCTCACTAACTCATTAACTCACTAGCTACCTTCTCTTAGTTAACACACTTCTCTTTCTTGAATCACCTCTGACTGATCCGCTATTGGGAGCCCAGGTGGAGTCCAAGAAAATAATTAACTCATACTGCTGATTAATTCCCTTTTGGAGGGGACCCTGAGGAATGGATGATTGTCTCTGGGATGGAAGCTAGTATAAACCGGTATATCCCTGGATCTATTCCATTTATATAGCAGTAGCCACCAAATTAATTGAGCAGTGTATATAATGTTAGCCTGATAGCTATCCTAATAACCAACTGGGGGTTCTGTCTCTAGTTTATTGATATTACGGTTAGCTAAACTATGGGAGCTCTTTGAGCCAGCATAAGGAGATTATTAGGATAGTTAAGTAAACCATCTCCATCTTGAGATAATATAGTATTTTATCAGTGTTACTTCTAATTTTGATTTGTTTTATTGTTGGGGCTTTTTGGCTCTGGTGGGGTGAGAGGTATTTTGTCTAAAGGTATCATTTTATGATAAATCCATGTGAGATACAGGAAAAGTGTAGGGAACAAGACCAAGACCTCTACACAGACTTCATAGACCATTTGCTATCATTGGTATATCTGGACTCGGGAAACTACTTAACACATTTGATCTCCATGAAAAGTTCATCAAGGTTGTAAAACTACTACTTGATGGCATGGTGGGCTGTGTAGACCTGTCCAATTCATTTTCCATCACCAATTACGAGGAGCAGGAATGCAGCGTTGGTCTGATCCTGTTCAATATATTCAATGCAGCCAGGCTGGAAGAAGCAACAAGAAGTCTAGATATAGTTGCTAGAATATGATTCCGCACTCCTGGGAAACTCATCCAACTCAACAGGTTCATCCCAGCTTAAAGCTGGGAGTCAAAATGCCAAAGATAGACCAGTATGACACAACCGCTTTCAGGAAAGGAGTGACTCTTTTGAGCAGAAGCTTCTAGGGGATCAAGAATTAGAGGTATGTGAGAAAACTGCACCAAGCATGACAATGCAGCAAAGTAAAAGGCTTAGTACCTGCTGTGCACACAGTAAATGGTCAATAAATGGCTATTGAATGAATGAATGAATGAATTTATTGAGCAGTTCCTTGTGTGCCAAGTACAGGGAAGCAGCATGGCCTAGAGGAAAGAGCACACACCTGTGAGGACCTGGGTTCTAAAGTCAGTCTGCCACTTGTCTACTGTATGACTTAACTTCTCTGTGCCTCAGTTTACCTCATCTGTGAAATGAGGATTGAGACTGTGAGCCCCATATGGGAGATGGACTGTGTCCAACCTGATTAGCTTGTATCTACCCCAGCTACTACAGTGTCTGACACACAGCGAGTGCTTAACAAATATCAGTAAAAAAAACCTATTTAACAAATACCAGTAAAAAGAGTACCTGTTCTCCCTCGTACTTAGATTTTAAGCCCCATGTGAGACAGGAACTCCAATCTGATTAGTTTGTATCTACCCCAAGAACCATACTTGACATATAGTAAGTACTTTACAAATATCTTAAAAAAAGCATAAATATCAAATACATTATTTTTCTAGTCTAGAGAAGAGACCTTTTCTGCCAACCATGAATTATTTTGATAGAATAGTTTTCTCTATCATTATTTATTTCCTCTTTAGCATCTACTCAATTCAGATTATGACAATTGCTCAATATATGTTGGTGCTGCTATAGATTTCAAATTTCCATTTTTTATTTCCATTTTTTTTAAATATTCCTTTTTTCCAAAGTCTGTGCCCATGTTTTCTGATTAATATGGGTTTTCCCCAAATAATTGAATACTTACATAAACTTGGTTTAAAAGAAAGCAGTTTGATATAATCTATAGAGTATGAGACTAAGGCCTTTTAAGAAACATACAAAGTAGGAAGGAAAGGGTTTTTTTCTTCAGTAGCTAATAATAATGTTGGTATTTGTTAAGCGCTTACTATGTGCCGAGCACTGTTCTAAGCGCCGGGGTAGATACAGGGGAATCAGGTTGTCCCACATGGGGCTCACAGTCTTCATCCCCATTTTACAGATGAGGTAACTGAGGCACCAAGAAGTTAAGTGACTTGCCCAAGGTCACACAGCTGACAAGTGGCCGAGCTGGGATTCGAACCCATGACCTCTGACTCCAAAGCCCGGGCTCTTTCCACTGAGCCACGCTAATCGCTAATCTGTTACCTATGCAAACAGGGGAGGTAAAAACCCAGAAGTTCAGTCATGTCAACAGTTAACCACAAGACATTAAGTACTAAATACAGAAAGCTAAGAGAAGAGACAGGAAAGGAAGATCATTTTAAAGACTTGATCCTAATCCTGCCATCACCAAACTGTCTTTTATCAGTTCCATCTTAATAATAATATATCATTATTATTGTGACATTTATAAAGCACTTACTATGTGTCAGGCACTGTACTAAGCACTGGGTTGGATGCAAGCAAATCAGGTCAGAAACAGTCCTTGTTCCAACTGGGTCTCACAGTCTCAATCCCCAGTTTGCAAATGAGGAAATTGATGCACAGAGAAGTGAAGTGACTTGGCCAAGGTCACACAGTAGACAAATGGCAGAGACGCGATGTGAACCCTTAATGTCTGAATCTCAGCCCTGTGTTTTATCCACTATGCCATGTTGCTTCTTCTATTTCCCAGACCAACAATACAGCAGCAAAATCTATTTGACACTAGTAGGCCAAGCAAAGTTTCCCATGGACCCAGGGCTAATAGATTTTGTGGGATTCCCTTTAGGATGTGTGATTTCATAATTAATAATGATAATAATAATAATGATGATGATGGTATTTGTTAAGCACCTACTGTGTGTCAAACCCTGTTCTAAGCACTGGGGTAGAAGCAAGGTAATCAGGTTGTCCCATGTGGGGATCACAGTCTTAATCCCCATTTTACAGATAAGGTAAGAAAGGTACAGAGAAGTTAAGTGACTTGTCCAAAGTCACATAGCTGACAAGTGGCGGAGGCAGGATTAGAACCCATGACTTCTGACTCCCAAGCCTGTGCTCTTTCCATGAAGCCACACTGCTTATCATTAGCTCATTCTGTCTATAATGATAGATCTCATCTCTCAGGCTGAACTGATTAGGAACTGGTGAGGAACCACCCCCTGCACCCCTGCACAAACCTTCCTGCACAGCCCCTCTGCCCAAACAGATATACACTATTAGCATGTTCGACCATAGTGAGGTGCTTTCTGAAAAGCAGCTGGTGTGCCTCTATCTGGGTTAGCTACTTTGCAGCCAAGGGTTTTGGGGACAAGGGAAAGAGAAGACAATTGAGGAGATGGTCTTCCTCCTTCCCCACTACTTCTCTCTCTGTCATCTGGGAACTCCTTCCCCTTCACAACTTTAGGGAGCTGAATCAGGGTCTATTGAGTTCATCTGCAGGAGGCTGTGTCTCACACAGCGGGGAGATGTTCTTGCCCATGTGGCTGGGGGCTGTGATTTCCTGTACTCCTCTAGATTGTGGTTCCTATATGTCTCCTGTATTCTGACCCTGGTAATAGTCACAGGCTGCAGGGAGGGAGGGAATACTGCCACAAAAGGGGAAGTGATTTTGGAGAAACATGCTACATCTAGCTACACCAAGGACAGCGAAAGTCTGGGCTGCGAGGGACCAGAGCAGTGGCAGTAGTTATTCAAATTCATCAATCAGTGGTATTTATTGAGTACCTGCAGTGTGCAAAGCTTGCAGTCTACAGGATTTAGCCACTGGAGGCCACAGTGTGGAGGGTTCACACCCTTTCTGCTTAGCCTAGGTCCCTGGATTTCAGGCCCATAAGTATCTGCTTTGATTTGGCCCTGAAAGGAGGTAAGTTTGAACATGAAATGAACAGATCTCAACCGTCCTTTTGAGTTAAAAAATTAATCAACCCTGGAAGAAGTAAAAAGGCACGATTGGAAAGGGGATGTCAATTCGTAGAATGGGGTGGCCATACCAAAAAAATTCTTGCCATACCTTAGGTGATAATAAATACACATCTTTCCTTAATCCAAAGTCATTATGTGTTGATCTATTTGGAGTTGAGTCAAATTTGGAACCCTTCAACTTAATTTCTGATTTACTTTAGAGGACTGACTTCCTGGCTTAAAGGGAAAATTAAGGACACCCCAAAGGGGTTTATAAAAGAGTCACTTGAGGCCTTTTGGACTCCAATCAGCCCTTAGCCAACAGTCTTTTAATGAGAAAAGTGTAAATGAATCTCAGACACAGGGATTTGGTTTGATTTAAAATGCACACAGGCTTCAGAAACGAAGGGGAAAATTGTTCTATCTGATGTCTGGGAAGCCTCAGGAGGAATTTTCCTAATCATTTTTTACCCCCATGAAACCAGGAAATTGGGCTTTTTTCCAACATAATACAATACTTAAATATAAAAATAAATGCACAAATATGTTCATTTAAATGGAAAATATACACATAAAACATCAAATCATTAATATGTTCATTTTTAAAGAGATAGATAAATGGGTTTTGTGTCTGAAGATAACTTTGGTATTTGTTAAGAGCTTACTGTATTCCAGGCATATACTAAGCATGGGGTAGATACAAGATTATCAGGTTGGACACAGTCCCTATCCCACAAGGACCTCACAGTCTTAATCTCCATTTACTGGAAACTGGGGTACAGAAAAGTTAAGTGACTGGCCCAAGGTCACATAGCACACAAGTGGCTGAGCTGGATTAGAATTCAGGTCCTCTGACTCCCAAGCTCTTGCGTTTTCCACTAAACCACAGTGCTTCTCAAGATGACAATTGTATGAAGAAAGAACCAAGTTCTGACAATCCTTAGCCACACTGGGTACCTATCAAGATTAGTCTTCACTCTGCTATTGCAAATGCTGCTTGTCTTTATATTTGATTCTGCTTCTATTCTAAAAGAGCAGCCCCATTAATAATTGCTACAATCCTGGCTCCTTTGTCTCCTTGCAATTTATCTATGGGAACATCATCTGAAGTTGGGCTTCACTGTATCTTCAAAATGTTTTTCTTGCTTCTAGTATCCACCTCTTTAGTACCCAATTCAACACCTTGTGAGGTACCCTGCCCTCCTCCCCTTTCCAACTAGAAAAGGGTTTTGTGATGATATTGCCTCAAAACTGGGCTCCTGACTATGTTCCTGAACATCAGTGTAGGTGACGTGGAACCAACCAGATGTGGGATGAGACGTCTGGGCAATGATTAGAGAGAAGATATATTAGAGAAGATAAAATTACAGGCACCGTAAGTGGCTAGTAGAACCTAATTTTTCTTTTTTTATCAAGTTTCTTTTCTCCATTTGGTCCCATTGCCCCTATTTCACACTTAGCAGAAGATGTTCATTTCAAGTACATTTCTATCTCAATCCCTAAAGACTGGTTTATCCTCCTAGTTGGTTTAAATCCCCATTTTTTACTTATTTTAACAATTTTCTAGAGCTTATGTGGGCTCCAGCCACCTGCAAAACATGCTGTTGGTTTCAAAGCGACCCAACAAGAGTGCGTAGATGACACAGGAAAATGTATCCCTTTATACATATTCAAAATGTATTTTAACACATATTGAGAGCACTCAGCATATTCTTCCCAGGCATATGGGCATGAATGTAAATATAAGTGTTCACAGACAAACTATCTTTGCTTTACTAACAGACTTACTGTTTGCAATACTGAATGCCATTTTATTGGTTTCCCCTCATCTCATGATCTTACTGAGTCTTCTATTTTTGTCATTATGTTCATCATTTTTGATCATCAGGATAGTAGTTGTAATTGGAGTAGTAATTACTGAGCTCATCGTGAGACCGGCCTGAGATATGTTCACAGCGGTCTGATCAGAGCTAGCCAAAAGGACTCCATTTGGGGGAAGCCCACCATCTTGTGCTTTCTGGGAATCATTACATGCCCTTAATTAAGTATGGGGAAATGTTTTGTAAAATGAAGGACTTTAGGTCACAGGAAGAAGGCCATAGTTAATAGATATGGCCTGAATTTGTCATTAAAAGACACTAAATATCTTACCCAAATTCCCAGAAACCTTCCCCAACAGCCATTCCCATATAACATTTATATGTAGATTAGGGTGCATGTGGAAGAAGCTCGATGTTACACGTTATAGGCAGATAATCTTTTCCAAAGCATGGCAGTGATACCATAAGGTTGCCCAGTTGGTCAGGGGAATAAGAACACCTAGCTTCCACTTCCAAGCCCCCTGTGCTTGTGCACCTGGGTAAACCACTGCTTCTTGCAACCCGGAAGGGAGGCTAGGATAGCCGGGAGTGTGCTCGGCTTACCGGGGAACATCCAGTCCAAGGCTCTGTAAAAGACCCACCGAATACTAAAGAGGGAAAGGGGTTCCAGGACCTATCCATCTGGTATAAGAGTTGGTACATGTGTTCAAGCCACCCTGTGGTTGGGCGAGACATTGAGACCCTAGGGAATGTAATAACTTTGTTCATGGGACCCTGGGGGATGTAATAACTTTGATTTGGGGTTTGTGTATGTTTTGTGTATTGGAGCCACAGCTTTCATAGGTTGATGCAATAGAGCCATAGCTTTCATAACAGCGTGACTCAGTGGAAAGAGCGCTGGCTTTGGAGTCAGAGGTCATGGGTTCGAACCCCGGCTCAGCCACTTGTCAGCTGTGTGACTTTGGGCAAGTCACTTAGCTTCTCGGTGCCTCAGTTACCTCATCTGTAAAATGAGGATTAAGACTGTGAGCCCCACGTGGGGCAACCTGATTCCCCTGTGTCTACCCCAGCGCTTAGAACAGTGCTTGGCACATAGTAAGCGCTTAACAAATACCAACATTATTATTATTATAACAAGAATCCATGTGTCTGTTTCTTTCTTCCGCACCTGGATCTAAGTGCCCATGGATGAACCCCCTTCTTCGGGGTATGTCAGCTCATATATATGTGAACTTTTCCTTCTAAGATCCTAAGAACCAAAACCATCTTTTGGAATTGTTTCCTTCTCTCTCTAGGAAGTGTGTTTATATGGGAACTCACAAGCTATTGATGAGGAAGCTACATATTTGGACTTTGGATACAGAGCAACTAGTAATATTTTAAAATACTTAGGAGTTCGGTTGAAAACACTTGGATGATATTTTTGTGGACATCGTTTATCTTTCTTTTCTTTTCAATTTTAAATTGTATTGCCAGATTTATTTGCTGTAGTATTAGGTTTCAAAGACTAACCATTTCTAACCCAGCTCTTCTAATGTGATTCAGTCTTTTGATTCAAAAGTCTCAGTCTCCAATATTAAATCAACACAGGCCTTTATGACTCCACATTTATCTGCAGGATGATGATGGAATTCATAATTTAGAAAGGAATCTTTATAAATATATCCACTCTAATAACTTCCAAAGATAATCCCTCCTATATTCTTTTCAAACGTTGATTCAAGAATAGAGAGGTTTGTGCTTTTTTTTTTTCTTATTCTCAACCCACAGTTCTTTAATGTGTTTTGCCAATCTATTACCCACACTGTCTTCCAGTTTGTCCCAATAAATTAGTTTCAGAAGCACAGGCTTCATCACTGCAATAGAAATGGAGTCCAGCAAATTAAATTCAATCTTGAAAGGTAAGAATAACAAATGATAATCAGAGGTTTAATTAAATTACACCTTGAAGGTGGTGAATTGAAAGTACTAATATGATGCATATATGTGTATGTGTGTGTGTGCTTGTATATATCTAGTTAACCTACAGAGTTAAAGTTGTCTCTGGTGATGAGGTTTATACATAGCTCCAAAGGCCAAAGGTAGTAACCTCGATTCTGACCATAGTGTGCACATGCAAACATCCCTTGTGCTGTCATCCTTGCTATTTCCACTGCCTGGTGCCATTTTAGTTGTTCCCATATTGACTGAGTCTTCACAGGTTTCTTGTGCCTTCCTTTATTTTCAGCTGAACAATTTCAACCTACCAGATAGCAGTGATTTAGGTTTCCAACTCTTATCTATTCTCTTCACATGCCCCACCCAGCAATGATCTGTTGAGATGAGCACAGCTTCAATATCAGGAGAAGCTCCAGAGCACTGTTTATGATGCTAATGTGCCACTTGGCAATTAAGAGAACAGACACAACTTCTTCAAGGAGTCCAGTGTACATTTCTGGTGCATCCAAAGACTGAGGCCCCATTAGTCATAGAAGGGGAGGTGAGAACCAATGCTCTTAACTTTCAGTTCGATCTGAAGTCTCATGATACACTGCCTATATTCCCTATCCTACCCAGTCCCTCCTCCCCAAATAATAATACTTTTTATGATATTTGGTAAGAATAATAAATAATATTTTGGCATTTCAGTGCTTACTACCTGTCAGGCACTGTACTAAGTGCTGGAGTATTCACAAGATAATCAGGTCCCACATGTGTCACTCACAGTCTAATTAGGAGGGACTGAGGCACAGAGAAGGTAAGTGACTGGCCCAAGGTCATGCAGCAGACAAGTGGAGGAGTCAGGATTAGAACCTGGATCCTAGTCCAGGACCTAGGTCCAATATGTTCGTTGTGTTGGTTATGATTTTCTAGCTGTGTATCATTGGATCTACGAAGAGTACCATAATTTCCATATCTGTAGAAAGTGACCATTAATGGCCTCACCAGATACTAGAAGTTTCTTTAACAGCCAGAAAGCAGTATCTATTAAGATATATGTGCAGCCCAAGTGAAGTAAATCAATGTAATAATACCCCTGGGAACTTTTCACCAAACCCTACAAACTTCAAGTGTGAGAAAACTTAGCTGGAAAAAAATTAGCCCTGGACTAAGTGCCTAACCACAGGAAAGACAGCATACAGCTGGTTCATAATTGCTTCCTTACAGAATTTTACTGCCAGTATGGAAGTCTTCCTCAATTAATTCCCAACACCTCAAGATGTGTCAACTGAAAAGCAACCCTTAGCTCTTATTTATAGTAGTAGTAGTAATGTGGTATTTCTTAGCACATGTTTCTTTGTATTTGTTTATGCTGTGTTTTAATGTTCCATCACTCCCTCTATATCTGTTTCTAATCCTCCCACTTGAACTCTTAGAATGTGAATCTCCTAAGTGACAGGGATCATGTCTATTTCCCACCTCTTTATTCTCTCCCAGTACCATGCTATTCACACATTCACTCCCTTGGAGACTTTGCTCACATGGCTTCAACTACCACCTCTATGCAGATGATACCCAAATCCACATCTCCAACCCTGATCTCTCTCCCTCTCTGCAGTCTCGCATTTCCTCCTGCCTTCAAGTCATCTCTACTTGGATGTCCCACTGTCACTGTAAACTTAACATGTCTAAAGCAGAATTCCTTATTGTCCCATCCAAACCCTGTCCTTCCCCTGACTTTCTCATCACTGTAGACGGCACCACCAACCTTTCTGTTTCACAAGCCTGTAATCTTGGCATTATCCTTAGCTCTTCTATCTCATCCAACTCACATATTCTATCCATCACTAAATTCTGTTCACAACAACGCTAAAATACATCCATTCCTCTCCATCTAAACAGTACTACATTAATCCAAGCACTCATCCCATCCTTCCTTGATTACTGTATCAGTCTCCTTGCTGACCTCCCTGCCTCCTGTCTCGGTCCCTGCCTTCTGTCACTTTGCCCCAGTCTCATCTTACCAGTGACACTTTTCCCACATCCTCTCCCTATCCTGGAACTCCCTCCCCCTCCACATATGCCAAACCACCACTCTCATCACCTTCGAAGCATTAAGTCATATCTTCTCCAAGAGGCCTTCGCCTATTAAGCACTCTTTTCTCCAGCTCACGTGTTTTTCTGTGTCATCTGTGCACTTGGATCTGTAACCTCTGGGCATTTGATATTCACTCCACCCCACTGCACTTGTGTATATATCTTTAAATTTTATATTATTAATTATTTATTCATATCAGTGTCTGTCTACCCCTCTAGACAATGTTTAAGCTTATTATGGGCAGGAAACCTGTCTGCTAACTATGTTGTATTATACACTCCCCAAAGCTTAGTATAGCATTCTGCAAGTAGTAGTGCTCAATGAATACTATTGATTCATTGCACACCTCATCTATTATCGTTATCATCCATTTACTGGGTGCAGAGCAATGTGCTAAGACCCTGGGAAAATACAATACAATAAATTTGGTAGGCACTACCCCTGCCCACGAAGAGGTTACAATTTACAGTCAGTCTCTATAGCACTTTAAAATAGTGCTCAGCAGTCAGTAATTGCTCGATAAATACCGTTGATTGATTGACTTAGTAATAGTGTTATTCACCCTAATCACACAGGTTCAGATGAGCTGAAATATCAAGGGACCTGTCCTACATAACCTGAATTAGCTCCACAGTTCAAGTACTCTGTGTGACACTTGCTTTAATCATGACGGGACATAAAATTTCCATATACTGTAAGATCTCTCATGATAACGGGCTTTACCTTAAAACAGTGATTATTTCAATCATACTTATTTGTTTTCCAAGAATTACCTATTGCCAAACAACTATGGAGAAAAAAAAACCATCAACAGGAAAAGTCATGTTAGGGTCAATTCATATAAGAGGAACTAAATAGTAAAACTGCATCCTACTGCTTTGGCAGAAGAGAGAACATATTCAAATGGAAAAAGAACAGAGAAGGAGGATTACACAGAGTTATTAGAAGGATTCAGGATTTCACAGAGTAATTAGAAGGACTTCTGGTAAAAGTAACACAGTATCTGTGGTCTAGATATTTGAAATGGAAGAAGAGGGCTTGGGTGGCAATGAAAAGTTACTCAAAATATTTAATATCAAGAACAGCAAGTCTGTCCCAGAAATGTATGAGGCATAAATGGACTGAACAAGAAAGCTTTCTCTGGGTTTCTCGTGGCCAAAGGTATCAAGGAAGCAGATAGAAACTAAAAGATTCAGTTTGAACAAATAACTTTTGCACACTGTTTGGAAGGACCATCAATCACTCTGACAGATTCTTTCTCTATCCCAGGTCTGTATCTAAAACCCTACTTAAAGGGGCCAACAAAGTTTGCAACTTTCAGGCAGCACTAAAGATGCTTTTGGGCCATGGTCTCCATTACTGTCGTAAGAGGTATCCTAAGTTCTTTGCAGTTTTAGTAAAATCTCACCTAGTCCATGATTACCCTCCTGATGAGTATTTGCCTTTATAGTTTGTGTTTACAGCTCTCATGATATCAAGGTGAGAAGAAGAAAGCAGCATGGTCTAGTGGAAAGAGAATGGGACTAGTAGTCGGAGGACCTGAGTTGTAATTGCAGCTCCATCACTCATCTGCTGTAACCTTGAGCTAGTCACTGAACTTCTCTGTGTCTCAGCTACCTCATCGGTAAAATGGGGATTAAGACTGTAAATCTTATGTGGGACAGGCAGTGGGTCCAACCCAGATATCTTGTATCTATCTCAGTGCTTAGTTCAGTTCCTGGCACATAGGAAGCACTGAGCAAATGCCACAATTACTATTAAGATGACCAGACATCTACATTTAGGGGAACGGTCCTATAATCAGAAAGCTGGTCACACTTTGGTTGGCCCAAATTTTGGATTTGTCCCAGTCAGAATGGAATCTTTTCATTTTACCAGGTGAGCTGTCACCATCTTATTCAGGGGAAATAGAGAAACATTATCTCACATATGCAGCACGCCAAATGGAGGAATGGCGGTCCCTGTACTTGGCCATAGAGAAGAAGCCTAAATGACCATTAACTCTATGGTTGAGTGCATGGAAAACCAACCCTTGCCAAACAGCATAAATGTTCAGAAAGCAGTGATCTTATAGTCCAACACTATAATATCTCTGGGCTCCAGAACTAAGCTGTCTTTAATGATGCTTGCATTGTTGCGAGCCTCTGGTTTGTGTCAACCAGGACCTTCCTGCACCAGGGAGCCTCAGTGACATTTAGTAGAGTTCAAACCACACTTTTGATCACCAAGGTTACTATAGAAAGTTTTTTATTTAGTTTTGCCAACAAGCAAGGGAGTGACACATACATACACTCACTCACTACACTCCACCTAGGGTCCAATAGCAGTCTGGGGCAAAGGAGGCCTTACTGCTTCTAAGTGTTGCTGCCTTCTGCTGCTTTTGAGTGCTGCTCTCCTGCTTCCTTCTCTCCACGTGCATCTTTCCTGAATTCTTACCCCCTGTGTGCTTTCTTCAAAGCTTGATTTGCTTCTGCTGCTCTCCTGTGTTGCTTCTCTCCGCATGCTTTTGCTTTTGCTCCAGGTGCTTCCTCGTAATTCAAAATGACTGCCTTTGATCTGCCTTAGGCATCACAGCTGTGACTCCTCATGGCAGTCATTGATTGGTCCAGGCCCATTACCGGGTAAAACAGTGAAAGAAGCCCATGCCTCCCTCCATGCTCCAACCCACATAGGCCCACAGTCACCTGTCCTGAAGTAGAGCCCATCAGTGCCTTCATGAGTTTCTTCCTCATTGTTGTTCACAATATCACAAGCAGTCACTAATAAGGCAGCTTGCTGTGGGCTGAACACAGGCATTAAAGGTACTCTGGATCAGAAGAGAACAGGACCCACTTTCAGTTTCACATTAGTAATGCCCATGGCTCAGTGTGAGAAACAGTAAAGTCTAGTGGAAAGAACACGGGCCCAGGAGTCAGAGGACTTGAGTTCTAACTCCCAGTTCTTTTACCTACCTGCTGTGTGACCTTGGGAAAGTCACTTACCTTCTCTGTAATTCAGTTATTTCATCTGGAAATGGTATTCAATACCTGTTCTCCATTCTACATAGACTGAGGGCCCATACGGGACCAGGATTGTGTCTGAACTGATTATCTTGTACATATCTCAGTGGTTAGTGCACTGCTTGGGACCTGGAAAGTGTTTAAGAAATATCACTATTATTAGTAATGGAAGCAGCTGCTCTTACTTGCTTTAGAGTCAGTCAATCAATCAATGGTATTTATGGAGCACTACTATATGCAGAACACTGAACTAAGCACTCGGGAGAGTAACAACATGACAGAGTTTGTAGACGGATTCCCTGCCCATGTGAGCTTACTGCCTAGAGGAGGGTCCTCATAATACCTCCTTATTTTGTGCATGAATAGGTGAGCAAATTGGAAAATATGAGAGCTCACTCAGAGTTGCTACTGGACCTCAACTTTTCTATTAAGTAGAGATCAAAGCCTTGATGCTGGCTTCTTATTGATGCTGCTTCCAGAACTGTGAGGGCAGTCCAGGACAGCATTTGTCTGGAAAATGTAAGGCTTTTTGACTTATTAATGCTCTCTTCCTACCATTGTTGGCCACTTGATGCCTGGCATATTGCTGATGGCATGATTTGAGCCAGAAGGGAGAAGATTTGAGCCAGAGGGGAGATTAACTGCCGGAAAAAGAGTTGAGTGGGAAAAAATCTAAATGGTGCCACTGCTGTTATCTCCAAAGAGAGGAGGCAGGAGGAGAAATAGTGAGAATTTGATAATATTGATAATAATTTGAAGCTTTACCCTTGAACAGTGGGTACATTCGTTGGATTACAAAAATATTTTTTAATTTATTTTGTACTGTTCCCTCCCTTCTCTATCCTAATAATAATTGTGGTATTAAGTGTTAAGAGTCATGCTAAGTACTGGGGTAAACACAATATAAGAATATCAGACACAGTCCCTGTCCCACATGGGGTTCACAATCTAAGGGAAATAGAGAGCAGATATTCTATCTCCATTTTCACAGAAGAGGAAATTGAAGAACAAAGAAGTAAAATGATTTGCCCAAAGTCATTCTTTCATTCACACAATTGTATTTATTGAGCACTTACTGCATGCAGGGCATGGTACTAAGTGCTTGGAAAGTACAATTCAGCAATAAAGAGACAATCCCGGCCCACACCTGGCTAGGCAAGTGTTGGAGCTGGAATTGAAACTAAGCTCTCCTTTTAAGCACTTGATATTCATCCCACCTTCAGGCCTGGAACACATGCATAAATGTAATTTATTTAATGTCTGTGTCCCCCTCTAGAATGTAGGCTCCTTGTGGGCAGAAAGTGTGTCTGCCAATTCTGTTATACTCTCAGGAGCACTTAGTCCCCCTTTCAGGGTCATACCTGGAGAGTTTCCAGTACTCCACCAGTATTGACTACGGGAGGGAGAGTCAAGCAGAGGCATATCCATTCCATTCCTAGCTTGGGCAGTGGCTAGTGAGTGGAAAACAATCTGCTACAAGTCAAAACTTACCTGTGCTGGGCAGGAGCAGCTTAGGAGAGAGTCGAGGGTGGAGACTCAAGTTTACTGTGCAGAAGGAGTCAATCATAAATCACTTCTGTATTTTTACCAAGAAAACTCTATGGCTACATTACCAGAATGATTGCAGATGGAGGCAGGGCAGTCTGGGAGAGATGTGTCCATGGCGTCAATTTGGGTCGGAGATGACCTGAAAACCAAAGACAAAACAAGAAGCACTTAGTTCAGTGCTCTAGTTACAGTAAATTTGATGAATTGATTAACTAATCTTAAATCCCAATCCCTGGCTCTTTTCACTAAGCCACCCTGCTTCAAGACTAAAGGCTCATGCTGCAGTTGTCTTCTAAATCTTATTTATCGCTAATATAGGTCTCGGAAACAGTAGGTGAAATGAACTTTTACAGGCATTTCAACGTATTTATTCTCTTCACCTTCTGAAGCTAACAAACAGATACACAACGTGACACACCCATCAAGTTGTTCTGATTGGGAGGACTTGAAGATAGGCTAAAAAGAGAATCACTCACAAATTTAGAAGAAGTTTTTACGTATGAGTAGATATACTTACTTCAAGGTCCCTATAAGCAATCAGCAAAAAGAGGAAGTAAAGGTGGTGCTGGGGACAGGATAGGAGTGGAACCAGGGAGTGGGAAATGGAATGTGTTTTCAAGACTGCATCATCCAGTGAGTGGGATAATACTGCTTAAAGAGTGGTAGACAGAATTTTCCTGGGTCAGCCCATTGGTGGTGGTGGATTGGCCCATCGCTTGCACATGATGATGTGGGGCTTCAGTAAACTATACTTAGATCCAGAGACTCTGCAGTCTTCCTAGATTCGACATAGCAACATACTCTTCCCCAGTGCTTAGTACAGTGCTCTGCACAGTTAGGGCTTAATAAATATGATTTCCTCTACTACTACTACTGAGGTACTTTTGAGTTAGTTCCTTCATTTCTCTATACCTCAGTGTCTTCCTCAGTTAAATAGGGATATTAACATCTGTCCTAGCATCAGTTCACCACAGTGTGAAACATCAGACACTTCTAAAGGCCAACACTGAGCATTTCAATCTCTGTCCACTATTCTGTTTATCAACTTCCTGTTCTTCCTGACCAATTCTTATGACTTTCCAGGCCAAATGGTCCATCTAACCTAGGGGTCCCTCTCCAAAGGTAACAACAGAGTGCTTGGGGTACCAATATGATGATAACAAAGGTATCTATTAAGAGCTGACTATATTTATAAGGATTGAAGGAATATGTAGAAATGACAGCCAGGATTACATTAAGACTGTGATTTGAATGTGAAACAGGGATTATGTTCAACCTGATTAGCTTGTATCTACCTCAGTGTTTCTAACAGTGCTTGACAAATATAATAATCATAATAAAGAAAACTACATAGGCCTTGAATGAGCTGCCCCCACAAATGGGCAGGGTAAACAAACAAGATTTAATCCCCATCACAAATAGAGACAGAAAAAAGCACAAACTAAAATGTTGACCAGATAATCTCCGGATTAGATCATCAATCCCTATTTCCCTAGCCTAGAGATTTTTCCACTCATCCAGGGTCAGGAGGAATAAATTGAGTGTAGAAATCCTTTCCCATCTTTATCAAGACTACTCATTGGTTTGGACATGCCCAGAATCACCCTCTAAGAAGGTTCAAAAAGATCAAAGAAATTCAAGAAGCAGTAGCATGGTTTATTAGAAAGAGCAGAGGCCTGGAACCTGAGTTGCAATTCCAGTTTTGCCTCTTATCTGCTGTGTGTCCTTGGGTAAGTCACTTTACTTCTTAGAGGTTCAGTTTCTTCACCCGTAAAATGGGGATGCAATATTCTCCTCACTTAGGCTGTGAGTCCTGCGTGAGACAGGGACTGTGTCTGACATGTTTGTTTGCTTTTTGTTAGTTTGTTCTTTTAATGACATTTGTTTGGTGCTTATTATGTGCCAGGTACTGTACTAAATGCTTGGGTAGATGCACACTAATCAGGTTATACACACTCCTTTTCCCATGTGAGGCTCGAAGTCTTAACATTTTACAGATGAGGTAACTGAGACTCAGAGAAATTAAGCAACTTAGTCCAAAGTCACAGAGCAGACAAGTGCTGGAGCTGGAATTAGAGGTCCTCTGACTCCAAGGCCTATGTTTTTTCATCTAGTCCAGAGCTTAGTACAATTCTGGGCAAGCAATTTGTTCTTACCATGTATCACAATCATCATTTTATCATGAGTAAGCCCCTTTGCATCCAGGTAATTTTCCTTTTCTTCCCTACAATTCCCATCCCAACTTTCAACAGGATCATTTGGAATGAACTTTTGCATGTCCACTGACTGACCATAATACAGAACTGCCATCAGTATTCCCAGGTGTGTTTTTCTATCTTTCTCCGCCTCTTCAAACGAAGGGGAGAAGCTTCATCTTCCCTCCATGCACACAGATCCTACCAAAGCAAAAGAGACTAGTTAAAATGTCAAGAGGTTCTGTTCAAGACAGACAGAAACTTAAACCAGACCATGAAATTGTGAATGAGAGGCAGAAGAAAGAGATGGAAAAGGAAAGAAGGAACAGGGAGGAGAAAAGTGGTTAAAAACTTAATTTAATCTACCACCCTGAAGATGCTGAAAAATGCATTTAGTTCAGAACCTTCAGGACTGTGTACTGTGAAGTAGCATTTAGCTGTAATAGACTTTCTGCTTCATCAGCTGCAGTAATTATTTTCCTTAATTTGCCTTGGACAGTCTATGCAGTGATCTCCAAGTTTGGAAGTTTCATTTTGGAAATGAAAACAAAAACCAAGTTTACATTAGCTTAAGTTCTCTTTGCTTGGTATTCTTTTGATTTGTTTCTCACTTGAGCTAAAAATGTCCTTGACCTCTACCAATGATTGGTGTAAATTTACTTCATTTTAAGATTATTTCCCCTATTTAAATGGCAATTTACCACCTCCTTCCCATCCCTTTATAAACTAGCTCCATTCCCTGTAACTCACAGGATTCCTCTGTTCCTTACAAGAAACCCCCAGGAGAACAGGTCTTGAAAATGTGCAAATGTATTATAAAAACACACCATTTGGAGATCAAACTGTGATATGTGTTTATATCTTTTTGATCTAGATTTTTCTTCCTTTATTAACCATCCCCTTTCCTTGTTTCTTAGAGTGTTAGCTACAGATTCTCAATTACACCCACTGGTAAAGCCAGCCCTGCAGGGTTTCTCATAGCACAGCCTTTTTGTAACAGCTCAGCAGATGAAAGACAGATGGAAAATTCCAGGGGTTCAGATCTGAACATTTAAATGATCATTTAGTGGAACAAAAATCTGTGAGATATGGATTTTTGGTCTCCTCTGAAAAGTGAGAGAGAAGACACTAGGCAAAGTATACTGTCAAGTGCCTTGAATAATGAATGATGTGAACTGCCAGGAGTTTGGGGAAAGCATATTTATAAGTACGATTAACGTGGAGATTAACTTATTTGTAAGGTTCCAACCTTTGACCCTTCCGAGGCTTAGAGTCTCGATTATGATGAAGATATTGTCAGACAAAAGATGACAATCAATAGATGGTAGTTAGAAAGTTCAATAGATGAAAGATGGTTAGATAAATATTTAAATAGATGAATAGTCAGTATATAGATGAATAGTTTGATAATCAATCAGTGGCATTCACTGAGCACTTACTGTGCATTCAGCATTTTTGGGAGCATAATACAATAGAGTTGGTAGGTTTGCAATCTAATGGATTAGCATGCAATCTAGGCAGATAATTAGTTAGACAAGCAGTAGGTTCTGAAGAAAACACAGGCGTTTGAAAGCTTAATAGAAAAAAGTTGAAATATCTAAATTCAAAGCTAGAATCATTTGATTAATAAATGGTATTTATTGAGCATTTATGGTGTGCAGAGCTTGGAGAGAGTACAATACAAAAGAATTGGACACATTCCCTGTGCACAACCTCCAGTGGTTGCCCATCCACCTCCACATTTAAAAGAAACTCCTTACTACTGGTTTTAAGCACTTGCCTTCTCCTACCTTACCCTGATTATTTCCTATTACAACTCAGTCTGTACATTTCACTCTTCTAGGGCCAACTTATCCAGAGTACTTCAATCTCCTCTATCTCACCAGTGACCCCTTGTCTACATCCTTCTTTCCTTTTTCCTGGAACTCCCCCTGCCCCCTTCATATAAGGCAGACCACCATTCTCCCCACTTTCAAAGCCTTACTAAAGTCACATCTCTTCCAGGACCCCTTCCCCAACCTGGCCCCCTAGGTTGGACATACTCTGTTCCACATGGGACTGTCACTTTAAATTGGAGGGAGAAGGATTCAATCACCATTTTGCAGATGAAGTAACTGAAACATAGCTAAGTGACTTGCCCAAGAACACATGGTAGTCAAGTGATGGACTCAGGATTAGAATTTCTTTCCTTCTGTGTTGCCAATGCATTTGGATTGTATCCTTTAAGCACATAATATGCACCTCACCCTAACCCCCACAGCACTTATGTGCATATCCCTATACTTTGCCACATCCCTATCTGTAATTTATTTCAATGTATATTCCACTAGATATACCACAATATATACTGCTGATCAGTGAATAGCACACATGTGTGAAATGAAATGCTCTTTATAATTCTGTGGAATTGATAATGTGTACTCCTTATTTAATGATATACCTGAAAGTCTTGGTAGCTGAGAAAGTAAAATAATTTAAGATTTCTCAATTCAATTAATGGATCGGTATTTGTTGAGCTAGATTTAGTCTTGAGTTGGTACTGCTCTTTAATGGTAGTGGGAAAACAAGATTGGGGAAAATGTCAGAGCAGTAACCGTTGTCCTTTTTTCACTACTAGTGTTGGATGAGAGGAAAAACACAGTTTCAATCAGGATTTTCCTCCAAACTCTCAAAAGCAGCATGGCCTAGTGGACAAAGCATGGGCCTGAGAGTCAGAAGGACCTGGATTCTAATCCCGGTTTATCACTTGTCTGTTGTGTGTCATTGGGCAAATCATTTCGCTTCTCCAAGCCACAGTTACCTTATCTATAAAATGAAGATTAAGATTGTGAGCCCAATCTGTGATATGGATTGTGTCCAGCCTGATTAGCTTGCATCTACTGTAGCACCTAGTTCAGTGCCTGGCATATAGTATGAGCAAAACAGAAACAAATTCTCGACATTCTAAGTTGATTCTGCTCAAATGATACCTTGAGCTTTTGTTTTTGTTATACCTTGAGCTTTTGTTTTTGTTGTAACCAGATTGTTGAGTGCTTAGCAAATACCATTAAAAAACAGAACAAAAAAGGAATTATCGATATTCTATTTGGATTCTACTCAAACCATAGCTTAAGTTTTTGTTTTTGTTGTAACCAAATTGTTGAGCAATTAATAAATACCACTGAAAAGTAATACTGGAAAAATTCTCGATATTCTGTATGGATTCTGCTCAGACCATACCTTGAGTTTTTGTTTTTGTTGTATCCAAACTGTTGAAGTTAAAATGATTAAGAAAATTCAGTGATTAATGATCAAGGGGAAATCCCTTAATCTATGCTAGTCTGGGCCTAGAGATGTGCCAGTCATTTCTGTGGCTGTCCTTTGTAGTCATCTGCGGGGAGCGATGTGAAATGGGTGGAAGATTTCAGTCAGATTCCCACCACCCCTGCTGGCAATGTGGCCTAACATGTTGTGAAAAAATGAGTTAGTTAACCCTTTACTCCTTAAAGTGAACTAATCAATCAATCATATTTATTGAGTGCTTACTGTATGCAGCACACTGTAGAAAGTGCTTGGGAGAGGACAATATAACAGAATCGTTACGCATGTTAGACATTTGAGCCAGGGAGTTCATGGCAGAGAGATAGGAGACTGGGTGGTCAGCATGGAGACTGATGCAGTAGCCAAGGCAGATTAGGGTAAGTACTTGGATAAGTACTTTCTTAAGTAATGTAATAGTATTTTGGATGCCGGGGAAAGGGCAGATTTTATTAATGCCGTGAAGTTTGAACCAACAGGATTCAATGACAGATTAAAAATGTGGGTTGATTGAGAGCAATGAGTTTAGGATAATGTCAAGGTTATGGGCTTGTGAGACAAGAAGGATGGTGGTTCTGTACAAAGTGATCAGAAAACCAGGGGGAGGACAGGGTTTGAGAGGGAAGATGAGGAGTTCTTTTTCAGGAGAGTCAGTAGAAAGGTGTGTGAAGTCGAGATAGTAATCAGGGAAGACTTCCAGGAGAAGATGCACCCAGAGTTTTCTACTTAATGCAGATAAGAATGGGCAAACATTGGAAGTTTTTGAGGGTATCCACAGTTATGGAGTGGGAGCAGTAGTAGAACCAACAAAAGAGTTCAATAAGAAGCATACAAAGAGATAAAAGAAGAATGATCATTCATTTATAAATTAAGTTGCCTCCCATGTTCAATAACTTCTCTAATTGTCAGCTCAGGGCTCTATTCTAGGCCTTGAACATCAGACATAGACTGAACACCGGACTTCTCCTTAGATATATTCATTGTTGATTTCTTCACCTCAGTCCAGCTGGGGAGGATACGGGGAGGGATAGCATGTAGCACTCTGGAAAGTGGGATTTTGGGAAGGGTAAGACATCAAAATATAGGTTATATGTCTGGGGTGGCTGTAATCTGGGCTAAGAAAACAGCTAATATAGTGAGTTGGCTGTAGCCTGGGTTAAAGCATCAACACAATAACAACTGTATCTCTGGGTTGTACTTTTCATGGGTTGTCTGAAGCTTGAGGTAATTCCTACATCTGTCTCTGCAAACACGTAAACTCAATAAATACTGACCTACTCTCAAAATAACTGGGGGAAGCAGATACGCTCATGTCAATTAGGTTGATAAAACAAGACATTAACCACCAGGAAGGAAGTGTGGTAGGTAGTCCTAAAAAATAGAAATGCATAAAAAGATACAGTTTCCCTACAAAAGAGGAGGCAACAAATACAAAAAACCCTAAAATTAAGTACACTCAAATCTGGCTGCAGAAATCCACTTCTGAATGAAAAGTGAGAGCCAATTTCTGCTGAGATCCTAGTCCCTCTGAATAGATCTTTAACAATATTGCTCATTAAGCCAGTACATTAATTCATTCCACTACCTCAGTCTCTGTCATAGACAGTTCCAATTTATTCAAAAGTTACTTGCTTTGGAATAAGTCATCATCCTATCAGGATCTGAAGTATGTCTCCCCTTGGGGACCATATGACCATTTCGTTTAATTTAATTTAGGAAAAAAACTGAATCAAATCTTGTTTTACTCCCCCCAGGGAAAACATGCTTCACAAATGAAGTATTCCAGTCAAAAAAGGCTGGTGAGTCGTACATCCTGTCAGGAAGTTCATTTGCATACATCCTCTTTTATTCCATCGACACTTGAAACTGAGTTTTATATTTATCTTGAAACTAAATGCTCCTCATTAGGCATCAGCCTCACCAAGGGCTTTGTGAGGACATTCTCCCTCCATGTGCCTTTGTGAATTTTTCATCCTAAACTTATCCACCTTGGAAACTACATGACAAGAGTAAAACCTGGGAGATAATTAGGCATATCATAGTTGCTCGGTCCATTGCCAAGTGGAAAGGAATTAGCATTTATAGAATATTGCCTGCACCCACAGCATGGGGGATCTGTACCAGTTAGTCCCTTCTTGAATCCTTAACCTGAATAGTCTCCCCAATTTCCTGATCGCACCATTCCTTTGGAGACCTCTGCACATTTGTTTCTTCATTTATTTGATAGGTGTTTATCCACTCTGTCTTTATTTGTATCAACTCTCATGCTCTGTGAAACATTTTACATTTGCCAATTTACATACATTTGTCTTCCTCTCCCAGCTGTGAGTGGAACCAACCAGATATATGGCTGCTCTGAGGTGGGTAAAAAAAATTGCCACCCCTTAATTTCATATGACAATCTTATGGTATGCAATCTAATCAGTCAATCAGTGGGTTTTTTTGAGTGTTTACCGTATGGCCAGCACTGTACTGTATGCTTAAGGGAGTACAATAGAGCTAGTAAATGTGGTTCCTTCCCTCGAGGACCTTGCAATCTAGAGGATGTATTGTTGTGGTGCTCAAAGTTTGGCAGAGGGAAATATTTAACTACTTTCATCGCCCTTTGTCACCACCCGCTCCGACATCCACTATACTCTGACTTTGCTCCTCATCTGAGTTCCCTGTAGGCATTTAAATATTGTTGAATGAATGAACAATTAAATACCAATGATAATATACCAAAGCAGCATCAAATTCCCAGGTAAGATGCACCCAGTGGCAGAAGATCTGGGCTGTGTTCTTTGTTCCACCTGCCTTATTTATCTTGAAGAAAAGATGACTGGGAGGAGGAGAAGGCAGGGCCATATGAAATATGCTATATGTTATATGGAAAATAATGACCAGTTGTTTTCCAACTCTGAGGACAGTGGAACTAGAGGAAAGTGACCTAAATTATGGCAGGAAGAGTTTATTGTACCAGTAGAAAAACATTTCTGACAGAATGGGATGTAAAACACTATAGCTGGTTATCGAAGAAAGTTGTGAAATTTTCTTTTCTATAAAAAGTAAAGACATCCATCTGTCCAGGATGGTTTACTGTATCCCTGCTTGAAGACAGGCCTGGAGAGGAATAGATCCTAGGGGTTCCTTCCAGCTGCATTTTGGTGAACTACATGATAAGCAACACAGAGAAATTTGATCAGAGTGGAGGAGAAGACCACTCATCAAGTGCCACAGGAACTTTTGGAAGGGTCTAAAGGCTGTGTAGAAGATGGGGAAAAGGATGTAAAGAAAAATGGAGGGTCAAAGAGAAGGACAGGTAGAAGGAGACAGGAGGCAGTCCTGGAGCATAAATGCTGACCCGACATGGAAAGTATCAACTTGGCTACAAACTGATGTTAAACACGAGGTGAAGACACAGTATAAGAATGCACATTACTTTCCCTGTAGTGTTGCTAATAATAACATCATAAAATTCTACTATAAAGTTCATTGAACATTTTTCTGCATTTTTAACATTTCCCAATTAGAGGTCTATAAAGCTGTTTCAACCCCTGAAACACTTTACTTCACCATGGTGAAAAGTCCTTGACTCCTGGATAACACTGCAAGAGTATTTCACTGATAGCAGAACACTTGGCATCTATTTCTAGAAAGGAAAATAACCTGTGGTCATTATTAAAGGGCAAAAGCAAGGTTTGGTGTTCTACTTCTCTGTTTACCTCTACACTTAAGTGTAGAGAAAGAGGTAAAGTGCCAAGGGATTTAATTATGCATAAATGGAAGTCAGTGAAAATCCTGAGCATAATTTCATGTGTGCAAGTTGATATGCATATGAGCCCAGTTGTATTCAATGTATTTATAAAGGAAAGGAGATACATTAACACAATGTTGAGGAGCATATTAGACATACTATTCTTTTTGGCTAAGTGATACGTTGTTATATTCCAAAATCAAAATTCAATGCTGATATTCGATATGGAGTCCAGCCTTTGAGTCTATCATGATTTGAACATTCAATCAATCAGTCAATTGTATCACTTGAGTGTTTACTGTGTGCAGAACACAAAACTGAGCGCTTTTTTATGTTATGCGTTCACAGCTTACTATGTGTCCTCCACTGTTCTAAGTAGTAGGTAGATACAAGATAATCAGATGGGACAGAGTCCATTTTCCACGTTCATTCAGTCCATTCATTCAGTAGTATTTATTAAGTGTTTACTTTGTGCAGAGGACTCTACTAAGCTCTTGGGAGAGTACAATAGAGCAATAAAGAGTGACAATCCCTGCCCACAACGAACATGGAGTCTAGAGGGCTCTCAGTCCTAATGCCCAATTTACAGAGAAGTTAAATGGCTTGCTCAGGTCATATAGCAGACCCATGGCAGAGCCAGGATTAGAATACAGGTTCTCTGACTATAAGGCCCATGCTCTATCCATTAGGACACACTGCTTCTCACTAAGTCATGCTGCTTCTGTCTTGAAAGCGCTTGGGAGAGTACAATAAAACAGAGTTGGTAAACATGTTCTCTGACCACAAAGAGCTCACAGTCTAGATTGGAAAAAAGACTTTAATATAAATTCTGGAAAAATACGTAAGTACTGTGGGACTGAGGGTAGAGCAAATAAGAGGTGCAGATCCAAGTGCAAAGGTGATGCAGAAGGGAGTAGGAGAAGAGGAAATGAGGTTTTAATTAGGGATGGCCTCTCAGAGGAGATGTGCTTTTTAATAAGGTTTTTAATGTAGGGAGAGTGATTCTCTGTCAGATATGAAGGGGAAGGGAATTCCAGACCAGAGGCAGGATGTGAGCAAAGGGTCGGCACTGAGATAGATGAGATCAAGTTACAGTGAGTAGGTTGGCACTAAAGGAGCAGAGTAACTCTCTTGGAAGTATAAGCAGCTAGTTTCAAATAGTGGACTTTATCGATCAAGAAGGATAGTGCATTATTTAGGAGACTTTATTAGGAGCAGGCGGCACAGAATTTCATTCCAAACTAAAGTTCTACAGAACTGTTATATTATACAACTTTTGGTATGACTGTGAGACCTGGCTCTCCCATAAATGCCACATTTGTCTCCTTGACCAGTTCCAGCTGGGCCACTAACAGGCCATTTTCAATGACCAGTGGTGAAGCAGGATCATTGAAAAAGACATCCTGGATCAAGGTCCATCTACTATATTTAAACTTATATTGACCTGAAGACAGTTTCTCTTAGTGAAATATGTGAAAAGAATAGATGACACTAGTATTTCCAAAGAAATATTAAATAGTCAAGCAGAAAGGTATGCCTAGACATAAGGGGAAAATAAGAAGCATTGTAAGGATACTATCTAGTGCAACCGAAGGCGATGTGACATTTCAGCTCAAAACTGGCTAAGTTATTATGGCAGACACACCGGCAAGGAGCATAGCGATTGAGAAAAGAGTGGCTCTTTTTGAATTTAATCTCCCAGGCAATTGTGAGTCAGAGGTAAAAACTAAAACACTATCAGTTTCTGTAAACAACAAACACAGTATCACAACAAAGAAACAGCAGAGCCTAATGGAAAGAACATGGACCTGGGAGTCAGAGGATCTGGGTTCTAATCCCTGTTCGACAACTTGTCTTTGTGACCTTGCATTAATCACTTAACTTCTCTGTATTTCAGTTACCTCAGCTGTAAATTGGGGATTAAGAGTGTGAGACCCAAGAAGGAGATGGACTGTTTCCAACCTCATTATCTTGTATCTTCTTCTTCTTCAAATGCCATCGAATCATTTCTGATCCATAGCAACTCCATGGACGCACTCTTTCCAGAACATCCCATCTTCTTCTAAGGTCATTCTGGTATGTGTGTCCATAGAGTTTTCTTGGTAAAAATACAGAAGTAGTTTACCATTACCTTCTACTGTGCACTAAGAACTTGAGCCTCTGCCCTTGTCTTTGATAAAATGTTTTGATCATTTGAACATCTGCCTTTAACTCTTTCCCATGTCACTACTACCCAGCACAGATGAATTGACTTTGCCTGACACTTCAGCTTAGACCTTTCCATTATGGGTAACCCTAACAAGAGAGTATCTCTCAGTGGTATAGCTCTAAACTTCATCAGCATACGTAAACTCTCCTTCCACGATAAGGCATCAATTCATAGGCCAGATCTTGTATCTACCCCAGCACTTAGTACAGTGTCAGGCACATAGTAACTGCTTAACAAATGCCATTAAAAAAAAGGAAAATCTTTGTGCATGGTATGGTTAGTCTGTAGATGCACTTTGGCCTTTCAATCACTCTCACAAATAGTCAAACTACACCAATACAGGTATCATCTCCAAGTACAAAAGACAACAATAAAGTATCAACTAAAACCTTAATTAGAATTCCAGAGTTGAAATTGAGTGTGAGAGGCAATTTGTCCAATCCCCTGAGTCGAGATATGCAAATACTTGTCATCGAGGCAAAGGTACTTTATTAGAGTTTCAAATATTCCCTGGAATGGAGATTACACCATCTCACTTAGAAGCCTGTTTATAGACTGAAAATATCTGACTCAACATGTTGAAATTTAAGCCCATAGTTGACATTTGGGCATACAGCACTGTTAAGTATTCAGAGTCCTGGCATCTGTCCCATGATAAATTATGCATTGATTTTTTCACCCAGGTCAAAGTAGAAGACATGAGAGGTACAGTGTGCTAAATTTATCATGGGACAGGTGCCAGAATTCTGAATATCTGGACCTCTCCCAGACCTTATACCCAAATGAACTGTCTCTCAAAGGTTCAAGACCAAAGAGGCAGAGTTTATTGATGGACGAAGGGTTTGATGAGCAGAAATGTCTTTGCTTCCAGCCACTTGCTGCTCCCAGGCCCTGCAAAATTCTATTACAGCTGGAGTGACGCTGAGTGGGAAAGCAGAGAAAATAGTTTAGGGTTGGGTTTTTTTCTCTTGTGGGTCAGTTTTCACCCTAGAGAACTCAGGGATCCAGCTCTATTGACTGTGCTCAGTTTATTGACCTTGTGGTAGATTTTTGGTAAATTCAGTACTGGTAAAAAAAAATAAAATGCTGAAATCCTAGGCAACCCTTGAAAGAGGAAGGTTTTATGGATCATGAATCTGGCATGAGGGCAAGTGCAGTAAATTGCATTTACTGAGCGCTCATCGTGTGCAGAGTACTGTACCAAGTGCTTGGGAGAATACAGTATAGCAGAGTTGGTAGATACATTCCCTGCCCACAAAAACAACACTAGAACTATGGACAAGAGTTGAAAATCCTGAAAAAAGTGAAAGAAGAAAAAAATTACATACAGTCCACATAAAGGTCTGCCCAAGTAATATAGATCTTATTTTAGAAGAGATAGTTTGGGATTATTTGTTTTTCTTGATTTAATTATTATATTCCAATGGAAAAATTAGATTTGTTGATCAAAATTTAGTCCAGCTCTAACCCAGGACTTCATATGAGAAGCAGCATGATGTAGAGGATAGAGCACAGGCCTGGAAGTCAGAAGGTCATGAGTTCTAATTCCAGATCCTCCATATGTCTGCTGTGTGACCTTGGGTAAGTCACTTCACTTCTCTGTTCCTTAGTTACCTCATCTGTAAAGTGGGAATTGAGACTAAGACCCCCATGTGGGACAGGGATTGTGCCCAGTTTAATTAGCTTATATACACCCCAGTGCTTAGTACAGTGAAGCAGCGTAGTAAGGGGAAGCAGCGTGGCTGAGTGGAAAGATCCTGGGCTTGGGAATCAGAGGTCATGGGCACGAATCCCATTTCTGCCACTTGCCAGTTATGTGACTTTGGGCAAGTCACTTAACTTCTCTGGGTCTCAGGTCCCTCATCTGAAAATGGGGATGAAGTCTGTGAGCCCTATTTGGGACACCCTCATTACCTTGTATCTCCCCCGCACTTAGAACAGTGCTTTGTACATAGTAAGTGCTTAACAAATTCCATAATTATTATTATTATTATTACAGTGCCTGGCACGTAGTAAGTACTTAAATATTATTATCATGATTATTATCTTTCTGGAATGTGCAAGACTGAAAGTGGTGGCATAATGACAGGCTGCTGACTGACAAGTCAGATGTAGATATTACTCTCCTTTCACTCCTGAACCACAACAGTAGAAATGGTGCAACTTGGTGTCCTAAGTCTAATGTATTCAAAAAATAGCAAGTATTTGAAAAAAGTTTTCATACTGCCCCAACTAATATAAATGATATTTCAGAAGAGATATTCGCTGAATTATTTCTTTCTGGTTTTAACCATTGTATTTGTTTTATTTTTATTTACTATAAATGCATTAAAAGATAAAATGTAACATATTTTTTGTTCATGTGTATATTTATGTGTTTATATTATGTGTTTTTATAGTTAATTTTTATATGCTGTATACATTATTATAATATATTATTATATCCCAGTGGATCAATTAGATTTGATGATGGAAATTCAGTCCTACTCCAACCCAGGACTTCATCTTTCTGGAATGTGCAAGACTGAAAATGGTGGTTTAATTACACTGGTGGCAAATCAGATATAGATATTACTCTCCTGTCACTCCTGAACCACAATAATAAATATGGCACAACTTGGTGTCCTAAGTCTAACATTCAAAAAATAGCAAGTATTTAAAAAAAAAGTTTTCATATTTCCCCAAGAATGAAGCAATATATTAAGCAAATAAATGGGATGGAGGTTATTTTGTGTCATTAACCTTCCCCAGCCCCCACACCCTCAACCCAGTATTTTGAAGGAAATTAAGCATTTTGGCAGAAAACAAAGTCTTACATGTATAATCCTTTTTGATTCTGGCTTGAGGGGGGTATAAATGAAAATGATACTTATACTTGTTTGTTTTCCTGATGAGATTTCCTAATGAGATAGAAGCTTGGGAAGCAGAACACTTGGCTGACTTCAAATATAGGCTACATTAAGAACAACTAGGTTATTCAGTGATAGAGTATGCCCAGCCTCACATCATTCTGACCTGTAAACCTTAAAGATTATGACTTGGATGGGTTTTCCTACTAAATTTCCAGAATTTTCAGCTTCTCCTTGTGTCATGTAACAGGGGTCAATTAGTGTCCTCGGTGGGCAGAGAACTTTAGGGAATTATGAACCTGTACAAAAGACACAATCCTTTCCATCAAATTGCATCTTGGGGATTCTTAATTTGTCACTTTCCAGAAAGAGAAAGTTTACATCTTTCGAAAAAAAGTTAGTGGTACATAAAACTCACTAATTTCAATTCACAGAGCATTATTCTTTTAATCCAAAGATGATAAAATTGACAGTTACTATCCATGCACATAATTATTATTATTAATTATGGGAGACGAACCATTGATTCCAGAATGTGTGCACTTAAGATTATCCTTCGTCACTATAATTTGTTTGCTATTGGCAGTCCCTGTCCGTGTGTTTGAATCTGTCTCTTGGCATTCTATCCTTCCCTAAACCAACCATTGCCTAAAGAGAGTAACCCCTTTATTAACTGTCACTACAAGCAAATAAAACAGGCCTGGGTCCTGATCCCTGGATGCTTATTATCTAAAGCAGACAACATCAATGTGGACAAACATTTGGAGAACCTATAGATAGAAAACTTACAGCACAAAGAGATAAAGCAACTACAACTTTATCTTTAGGAGAGGCATCTCACTTTATCTTGTAACAGGTTGTTTCCTTTCTTGTGTCGGAAGCTCACTCAGTAGTAGATGTGTCAGCTCTGAAAACCTGGACTCTATGGTAGAACCTTCTATCTGGATTCCCCCATCTACATAGCTAGAATGAACCACATAATCGTTGAAACTCCCCATTTCATTTTGCTTACGAAGCTACAGCCTCATTGCTCCTCAGACCCTACTCTCAACTCTGGGAACATTTTGATTTAAAAAATAAATATTTCATGCATCATTAATATGTCTCTGGTAAAAAAAAAAAGTAACATTCAGTTCAACTCTCCCGTTCGTGTTCAGGAGATGATTTAAAATGTGCCTTTCATCAACGGATAATAGGAACATCACTCAATCTTCTCACGGGTTTTCCTCTTTCTAACAATTTTTCTTTTGATTGAAAGGTGAATAAAGTATCCGTTTCCAGGAGTCCTCCTCTTCTAGACTGTAAAGTTCTTGCAGGTAGGGAATGTGTCTATGAACTCTGTTGTATTGAACACTCTCAAGCACTTAGAACAGTGCTCTGTACATAGTATGCACTTATATATGATTAATTGATGTAGCTAAAGAAAAAGAAGTTCAGTCAATATTTATTGTGAGACTGCTGTGTGCAGAGACTGTACTAAGCATTTGGGAGAGTATAGTAGAATTTGTAAACATGATCCCTGCCCTCACTGAGTTTACACTCTAGCAGAGGAAACAAAAAAACATAATCAGGACCTCCATCCCAACACCCTGATAATTGTACCTACTTTTGGGTACTACAAGACAGCCCATTGGCGAGGTGAATTCTGTCTTTGGGAAATAAAGAAACTGTTATTTCAAAAACACTTTTCCATGCTTCATAGAAAAACAAAACTGCCTAGTAAGCTGGACACTGGAGACTTGGACAGGAGAATTAGACCCAGTAATAACACCACTCTTGTTGAAAGCTAACTTTTCCTAAGAACTTAATTGTTCATATTAAAACCACTCCAACTAAGACATAATGTTGCTTTAAATGGAGCCTGTTCAGAGAAGTCACAGAGCTTAGTCAGTCATGTTTATTGAATGCTTACTGAGTGCACAGTACTGTACTAAGCACTTGGGAGAGTACAATATAAAAGAGTTGATAGACATATTCCCTGCCCATAGTAAGTTTATAGTATAGAGGGAGATTATCAGGTAATCACTGGCTCCATTGCCTGGAACTTGTGTCAGAGTAAACCTGTAGGATCTCAAGCAGATGGGAGGCCTGTAAAGTCTGAAAATAATTTTCTTCATCAAGTCATTTGGAGACACTTGTATGCATAGTTATCAAGCAGCACCTGGAGAGATCGGGGTTAGCCCATGATGGTGGGATTCCCAATTAATCTCTCATCCAGTACTGACTAAACCCAGATCTACTTAGAGTCTAAATTTGCGTAAAATTGGACTCATTCAAGTTGGTGAAGCTGTTTTCTTTTTCTGGGTACCCGATACTTAGAAACCATAGATTAGACAGACTGGAAGATTTAAGAGAATATTCTTCATTCCAGAGGCCTAGTTACACTCCTCCAGGATTAATCAGTCAGTTATATTTATCGAGTGCTTATTGTGTGCAGAGCACTGTACTAAGTGTTTGGAAGACTACAAAACAATCTCTGCTCTAAAGGAGTTTATAGTCTAGAGAGGGAGACAGATAAGGATAATGGGCCAGAATAAAGATAAGTACACAAGTGTTATAGGACTGAGGATGGGGTGAATATCAAGTGCTTAAGAGGTCAAGATGTAAGTATATAAACAATGCAGAAGGAGACCAAGGAGAGGAAATTAGGGTTTAGTCAAGGAAGGTCTCTTGGAGGAGCTAAGATATTAGAAAGAAAAGTGGAGGCTTCTCAGATATGAAGGGGAGGAAGTTCCAGGCCATAGGGAGGACGTGGGCAAGGGGTTGACAGTGAGATGGATGAGATCAAATTATAGTGAATAGGTTGGCAGTAGAGGAACAGAGTATGTGGGCTGGGTTGTAGTAGGAGATCAGTGAGATAGAAGGCAGGATAGCGAGAGTTGATTACATGCCTTAAAGCAAAAGGTAAGGAGTTTCTGTTTGATGCAGAGATGGATGGACAGCCACTGGAGTTTTTGAGGGCTGGGACGTCATGGGTCACTTCAGCATTTGCTCTTTACCAAAACATTTGGTACTCATTCCCTTCCCTCCCATTACTTTGTACTTATGTCAATATAATTTGTATCTGCTGCTTCCCCTGTATATGATTTATTTTGTAGCTGTCTCCTCCAAAGCAGTGTGGCTCAGAGGCAAGAGCCTGAGCTTGGGAGTCAGAGGACATGGGTTATAATCCCGGTTCCGCTGCTTGTCAGCTGTGTGAGCTTGGGCAAGTCACTTAACTTCTCTGTGCCTCAGTTGTCTCATCTGTAAAATGGGGATGAAGACCGTGAGCCTTACGTGAGACAACCTGGACCTTGTATCTACCTCAATGCTTAGAACAGTGCTTGGCACATAGTAAGCACTTAACAAATACCACCATTATCATTATTATTATGCTCCTTGAAGAGAGGGATCTTATCTACTAATTCTCTCCAGGACAGTGCTCTGAACAGAGTAAGCACTCAGTAAGTACTATTGATTTAGTGCCCTTCAGCATTGATGTATCTTTATACTCTCCTATTTCCCCATCTGTAATCTATTTTAATGTCTGTCTCCCCCTGTAGACTGTAAAGTCCTATGGGCAGGGATCTTGCCAACCAATTTGGTTGTTTTTCACTTTCTCAAACACATAGTACAGTGCTGGGCTGATAGTAACTGCTCAAAAAATGCCATTATTGATTGATTGAATGATAAATTATGTCAAAGCAAACTATATTTAAATGAACAATAAAGCAGACAGATCTGTAGCTTTGAAGGTTAGAAAGTAATGCATAGAAAACTGCTGTCACAATGCATTCATAGGAGGAAATAAATCAAGAGGGGCTTCTTCAGCATACAGATTTCTATTTTACCCTGCATGACCTTAATACTGCAAGGACAATAGAAAGTCATAATTCTCAAACTGGAAGAGACCTAAAGATCAGCTAATCCACTCCTGAGAATCCAGACGGAAGTATACCTAAACTAGCCCAGAAATGTTTTATTTCCTCTAGGCATATTGGGCCTCTATGGACTATTCTGGCTTCCAGCCATGTGTAGTCTAGTTCACAGCCAAAGTTATCAGGCAAACATTAGATTAGGCTGAAATTAGACTAGGAACAATTATGTTATCACCACCATCACCATCATCTTGGGTATTTATTGAGGGCTTACTATATATAAAGTACTGTACTAGGTCTTTGGTTACATAGACTAAATGTAGAAGACATAGGCCCTGCTTTTGAGGAGTTTACAATCTAATGATGAAGCAAGAAAGATTAGAGAGAAATGTATAATGGGAGCAAAAGGTAAAACAAATTTAAGTGATAGCAGAAATTAAAGAAATTCATTCATTCAATTATATTTGATAGCTTACTGGGTGCAGAGCACTGTACTAAGCGGTTGAAAAGTATTCAAGCAAATAAATAATGGAATATTCAGTATATTGTCTTGTTTTATGCTGTCAGGTCATCTCTGACCCAAAGCACCTCCATGGACATATCTCTCTGAGAATGCCCCAGTCTCTATCTGCAATCATTCTGGTAGTGTATCCATAGAATTTTCTTGATAAAAAATACGGAAGTGGTTTACCATTGCTTTCTTCTGCACAGTAAACTTGGGCCTCCACCCTTGACTTTCTCCCATGCTGCTGCTGTCCAATATAGGTGAGTTTTGACTTGTAGCAGATTGCCTTCCTCTCGCTAGCCACTGCCCAAGCTAGGACTGGATGGGTATGTTTCAGCTTGACTCTCCCTTCCAAAGCTGAAACTGGTGGAGTACTGAAATCTCTAGGTGTCATCCTAAGCGCTTGGGAGATACAATCTATATGTAAGTGTTAATGGTAACTCGATGGGATGACATGATTGGTGGGTGGGGATTGGTTGTGAAAATCTAAAGAAGGTGTTTTTAAGAAGGTTTCAAAAATACAGAGGGATGAGATTTGATGATTTGATGGGGAGGAGATTTTACACAAGGGGAAGGGGAAGTGCAATTGGTTTAAGACAGAACAGAGACCCATTAGGAGATTATTTTGGAAGATGCACAGAATACAAAATAGAAATATTCTTAACCTACCTGACTCCTAGCTTTGTGGTTGTGTTTAGACCATCTCTTCAGATCTACAATTCCCTATCTTCAATGAAGATAATATTTCTGACTCCTATGGAGGCAGTGCAGATTCATTCATTCATGTTTGTAAAGTCATTTGAAAATGCATGTTTTGTGAAGGATTTTTTTTTTTTTTTGATTCATGAAGTTGTGCAGCTGGTATCAATCCAGTCACACAGCTTCTAGAAAATGAGTATTCTTAAGCAAGAGTGAGAGTAATTCTAGAAATCCTGCCTGAATTTTCATAAATCATTTAGCATCTGTGAAATGATTTGCATTCTCCCCATTTCACCCATTTCCACCCCTGTCTTAAAAATCAAAGTGAATGTGAAGCCAAAGTCATTTTTGTCTTTCTGAAGAACAAAATCCAACCAGGTGTTCCATCATCTGGTACTATCAGAATGTCAGGTAGTCAAGCATTTCAAATAGCTAAATATTCTAGAGCTTCTTAAAGTCAAACTTATATTTTTTAAAATCATACTTGTTAAGCACTTACTATGTGCCAAACTCTGTTCTAAACACTGGGGTAGATACAAGTTAATCAGGTTGAAAACAATCCCTGTCCCACATGAAGCTCACACTCTTAAACCCCCTTTTACAGATGAGGTAATTGAGGCCCAGAGAAGTGAGGTGTCTTGCCCAAGGTCACACTGCAGACATGTGGCAAAGCTGAGATTAGAACCCAGGTCCTTCTGACTTCCAGGCCCATGCTCTATCCACTAAGCCATGCTGCTTTTCTATATATAACATATGAGACATTAGATTATGATATATATTCCAATTTACTAGGTTGGAGGAGGAATAGCTCTGGCAAAACATTAAGAAATCTCATAGACTTCCAGGAAGTCCAGAAGAAATCTGAAGACCAGTGTTGTCTTGGCCTTGGTATTTCTAGATACTGCCATAGACATGATGTCCCCCAAAGTCTACAAAACAAATATCATGACCTTTCTCTGCTATGTGATCTATGAAAAATAAGATCAAAATCCATAAGCGATACCTGGAAATAAATACAAAGGAAGTTTTTTGTGCCTTAATTATCAGGAAGAAGTTTCAGAAATATTAATGTGAGGCCATCTGAAAACTCCTTAAGCAGCATGACCTTGTGACAAGAGCAGGTGCTTGTAAATCAGAGGATGTGGGTTCTAATCCTGACTCCGCCATTCATCTGTGGTGTGATCTTGGGCAAGTCATTTAACTTCTCAGTTATGTCATTTATAAAATGGGGATTAAGAATGGGGATTAAGACTGTGAGCCCCACGGGGTCATCATGATTACCTTGTATCTTCCCCAGTGCTTAAAATGGTGTTTGGCACATAATAAGCACTTAACAAAAACCACCATCATTATCCCCACCCCTCAACCCCCAGACGGTGAGCTCATGGTGGGCAGGGATTGTCACTCTTTATTGTTGTATTGTAGTTTCCCAAGTGCTTAGTACAATGATCAGCACACAATAAGTGCTTAATACATAGGAATGAATGAATGAATGAATGAATGACTCTGAATTTCTCAATTTTATCCAAGATCTGTGAACCTAGCCTACCTCTATGTACAATTTACAGAGAGAATGTTCAACTTCTATTAGAGCATGTTCTAAATATTTACGATGGGCACTATAATTTAGGCCACAAGACTACCTGTGAAATGTGGTGCACTTAATAAGCATGCTAAAATAATATCATGGCTTACTAGGACTAGATCACAATGAGTTAGAAGATATGCTACCTGTCCCCCAAAATCTATAGCAAGGTAGGCCAATAGAATGTGAGAAAAAATGGATATGTACATAAATATTTTGTGGTTTTTTTGTATTTGAAGACACAACTGATGGTGAAATTCCCCTATGAATACTTTATATATCTGAAAGGGCCCAAGTTAGATCCAGTCTTTCGGCCACATCATACCCACAAAGAGGCCGACCCTTGATGTGTTATGTTTAATATTTGCAGCACCTGTTGCTATTTTATCTTTATCCTTCTTGATTCTCATTCTTTATGAAGCTTTCTCTCAAAAAGAGCCACTCTTACTTGATAGCAGTACTCCATGTTTGTCTACCCTCTGCAGTTGACTACCAAGTTGCAGCTGCAGAAATGCTTAAGGCTTTGTTTTACTGTGTCCTTAAAACAATTCTGCAGCCAAGGTTAGATAGCATGTCCAGGTGAAGACTCTAGTTTCAGTGTCAAAGGCAAATGAGAGATTAAAGAGAATTAGAATAGACCAGAGTCTATTAGTTCTGACCAAGTCAAGGTCTTTGTTAATCTTGAAGAGAGAAGGCTAGAGAAAGAGAGAAACAGAGAGAGAAAGAGGAGAGAGAGATCTCAGGGTAGCGAAGGGGGAATAAAATAGATTGTAGAGGTTCAAGAAAGGAGTTGGCAGAAGGGAAATGGAAACAGCAGATGTTTACAACCCATTCACTGAGTTGGGACAAATATAGGAGCAGTGAGCTACTACAATAGTTGGATGGTTCAGCAGAAGCCAGAGATGGTTTGCTTAGAATAAGAGAGATGTTAATGTGTTGAAGGCAAAAAGGAAGGGCTATTAGAGTGGTTGAAAATGGCAGTCAGGGAGGGAAGAAGAGAAGGACGTGTTTTTAGGAGTGGGGGGATGGGGTCAGAGGCACATGTTCCAACCATCTCTTCTTCTTGTAACTCCCTCCCTATTTACATCTGACAGATCACTGCTCTCCCTGTGTTCCCTTCTGAAATCACCCCTCCTTCAGAAAGCTTTCCTTGATTAATCTCTCATCGCTCCAACCCATATTCCCCTCTATTGTCACTTTGGTAGTTCCACATTAGCACTATGAAATTCCACCAGCACAGCATCAATGTTTATATCATTATGCTGTGTTCTTCCCCACTACCTGTAATCTATGTTAATGTTTGTGTCTTCCACTAGATTGTAAATTTCTTGAGGCCAGAGGTCATGTCTATAATTACTGTGTACAGAGCACTGTCCTAAGTGTTTGGGAGAGTGTATCCTTGACCCTCAAGGAGCCTACAGACCAATGGGGAAGATGGACACTACAATAAACACTAATTACAACAATAGAGTGTAAAAATACATATGTGAGTGCATCAGAGAGGTAGGGCTAAAAAATGCTGGAGTGACGTGAAAGTACTCAAATAGCAAGTTGGTGGACATATGGTGAGGAGATAAGAGACAATCATGGAAGACTTCTTAGGGAAGATGTGACTTCAGGAGGGATAGGAAATGAAAAGCAGAGAGGTCAGCTGGGTGTAGAGGGAAAAGGAGTTTCAGGCTAAGTGGAAGGTGTGAACAAGAGGTTGTCAGCTGGAGAGATGAGAATAATAATGATGGTATTTGTTAAGTGCTTACTATGTGCCAAGCACTGTTCTAAGTGCTGGGGTGATACAAGGTAATCAGGTTATCCTACATGGGGCTCACAGTCTTAATCCCCATTTTACAGATTAGGAAACTGAGGCACTGAGAAATGAAGTGACTTGCCCAAGATCACACAGCAATCAAGTGGCAGATCTGGGATTAGAACCCACATCCTCTGACTCCCAAGCCCATTCTCTTTCCACTAAACCATACTGCTTCTCTAACAAGGCACAGTGAGTGGGTTACCTTGAATGCAGAGAACTGTGCAAACTAGAGTTTAGTGGGAGAAGAGTGAAGTAAAGTAGAAAATAGAGAGTTGATTGAGTGCCTAAAGTCAGGGGACAGAAGATTCTTTTTGATGTGAAGAGGAATCAGTAACTAGTGGAGCTTTCTGAAGCATGGACATATTTGAGCAGAGCAGTGTTTAGAAAAACTAGCCCAAATAGCAACAGTGTAGAATGAACTGGAGAGGAGAGACAGAAGACTGAGGCAGTAATCAAATTCAGATATGTCAAGTGCCTGTATTAGCATGGTGACAATTTGATTGGAGAAGAAGGGGCAGATTTTGCAAATGTTGAAGAATAATTTTAGAGCTCCTCTTGAGAGATGTCTAGGAGGGATGAGGAGAAAGTAGAGGAGTGAAGGAGTTGGAGGTTATGGTAAGATTTTGGGGATCACACCTCTGATTCTGATTCAATTTTGCCAACAAAGTAGATGACAGTGTCATCAAGGCAGGAAGAGTGTGATCTGTGTTGAAATCGAAAAGGAAAGTGAAAGAGAGAGAGAGTGCAAGGGAGAGCCGAGAAGTCCACTGAAGTCAGCGGTGCTTGAGGTGTGGATTAGAGTAAGCTATGACTGAAGGTTTTTGAGTAGTAGGGAAGTGGGAGCAGAATGACAATATCCTTGTTACTACCACTGCCTTCATATTCATCGTGAAATACCATCTTCATTGTCACCAGCTTCTAAATTGCTATCATCATTGGAGTTTTAGTTTTTGTCTAAAACAACATCATCCTTATCATCCTCATTCATGGCTTTATGAGTTTTGTCATCATCAGCATCATTCTTGCCTTAATAGTTGTTAATAGCATCAGCATCACCACTGTCTTCATGGATGCCATGATCATCAGTGTCAACATTGTTACAATCATCTTCATCTTCTTTCTTCTTCATTGTTGTCATTATGATCATTATCATCATCACTGTGTCAAATGATTACATTCCTCTAATGGCAGCTTCCCCATCCTATAAATATTTGTTTTTACAATATTTCAATACACTTGAGTGTGTGAAAGAAGATGACAAAAAGAATTAACTTACCTTTCCATGTAACTTGACAGGCTGTAGTATAACAGTACTTGACATAACCTGATGCATTCAGCCAGTATTGTTTGTTTTGAGAGTCTTAAAAAAAAACTATAAAAATATCTCTCATCTCTGCTCTGCATTTGAGCAGCAGGTGGGCCCTAGCAGAAATTTTTCAGAAAAGAAAGTGCATAGTAAGTCACTTGGAAGAAGTTCAAACGTCATGTATAATACCACTGTTGACAACTCTAACTGCAGGACACAGGGGGGAAGTAAACCTAGTTGAGGATAGAGTTGGCATTTTCCAGCTTTTAAATATAAATGCCCTGACAGTGATCTAATGCTACAGCTCCCAGGACTTTGATGAGTAACCCCAGTGTACACATCCCAGGTTGGTATAAAAGAAAGGATGGGGAACTTTGCTAGAATGAATTAAAAGGCAACATACATTTTGACCACTTCACAAACCAACTGGGATCTCATGAAGTTGAAAGACCACCAATCTACACTTCAGTTCTGTTGTATTTTCTCCATTTCCTTGCTCTCTTCAGGCAGAAGTCAAAGCCCAAAGCCCAAGGACTAGCGAGATAACACAAAGAGAGGGTAAGACACCATAACCAGATTAAAGTAGGGACTTCATGGGTTTCTCAGGTCACAGATTTGAGGGTAGGGAGTATGTTGCCAGACACAAAATAGCTGACACATGGCACAGCTTTTCTCATGTGATAGTCAAGAAGTCTGTCTTGCAGAACATCCATGAAGTATTTCCAGTAGTAGATAAATTAGTTGGTTTTATTTCTTCTCAGCAACTTAGTCTAAATGGTGTTACAACTGTGGGGGAGATAAGGGTTGCTGAAGAGGCTCTGTCATTATTTCTGCTGGACTCTAGACTGTGAGCTAGTTGTAGTCAGGGATTGACTCCCTTTATTGCTGTATTGTACTTTACCAAGTGCTTAGTATAGTGCTCTGCACACAATAAGCGCTCAATTAATATGTTTGAATTAATTTTCCCCAAGATGAACCCCTCAGATGAAAAGTTGTTTCCTATTCTATAAATTTACAAACTTTTCAGTCCTCATGATTTTATACAGATTAACACTTGCTGGTTTGTTACTGGTTTGGTTTGGTTACTGGTTTGTTAAACCCTGACTATGAGTCAAGCACTGTTCTTAGAGCTGAGATAGAAGCAAGCTGATCAGGTTGTACTTAGTCCCTGTCCCACACAGGGCTCACAGTTTTAATCCCCATTTTACAGATGATTTGACTGAGGCACAGAGAAGTTCAGTGACACAGCAAACAAGTAGTAGAACTGGGATTAGAACCCAGATCCTTCTAATCCCAGGCCCATGCTCTATCCTCTAGGCAATTCAGCTTTCCTGGGAAAGTCTGGGGGAGAATAAGGTTTGAGTGGGAAGAAAAAGAGTTTGGTTTTAGCCATATTAAATTTGAGATGACAGGAGGACATCCAAGTAGGGCTCTGGCAAATTGTTTCTAGATCATCCAGAAAAAAAAACACACAACAAAATATTTCTTTACTCACATTTTCTGAATCACAGTGTCAAACGGTCCTCAGTTCACCAGATCATTCCACAGCACTTTTCTTCATTACATATTGTGTGGGCAAAATATCCTGGTAGCATCCTCCTTGCATGTTATATATCTGCAGGAGATACTCCCAAATCAAGGAAGTAGGAAGAAAGAGCCTTCTCCCTTCTCCCAACATGCTTGGTTGGCACTTTGCATTATTTGCTGAGTGATTAGCGAGATGTCGCCAGGTACATTAATGTGGAAGGTTGGATGTGTTTGACAATAAGTCAATGATTCTTTTTGATGCGACTTTAATAGTAGTGAAGAGGTGATCGTAAGATGCTGCTTTTTAATGGGATATAGATATAAACGACCCACGTTTTATGACAAAGGTCAATGATATTGATGGGTAGTGTAGAGAAGATAATTTCTCTGGCATGGTAGGAGACAACCTGCATGATTCATGAATGTAGCTCTTGTTTTTGAAGATCACCCACAAGGAGGAGAGAGCACCCTGCCAATTCCTGCCTGTTACAACCTCATTTTAAAACAGAAAAAGGCCACATTCCCTAGTGATAACTGTGGCCGATCACAATTGACAGTGACCTCCGGGTAGTTATGGCCTCGGGCGGCTGGCAAGAATCTATGGAGTGATTTTTCTTTTCTTATGAGAAAAGGGATTTGTGTACTGTTCAAGGGGATTGGGAGCACAGCTGGAGTAAGGGAGTGGAAAAAATAGCTAGTGAGGCATCAGGAGGGCATGTGTGTGTTTGTGGATTTTGTGTAAGCACATCTATGTAACTCATCAATCAAAAACCGAAACACAACTGTTTGAGCAACTTCATTGTTTCTTGAAGATTTAGGGGAGGAGAGAAGAAGTAGCCTCTGGTTTAATGGGAAGTTTTTGGCAATCAGTTGTTGCAGTAATCTCCCAGGACAGTTTTATGCCTGTAGAAATGGCAGGAGGTCTCTTAGTTGATCCCAGTTTATAAACTCTCCCAGTTGCAACTATATATACCTGAAATATTGGTCTTCCTCCAAACTCTAATTAAATTATTACCAAATGGGATTAAGCCCTCCCGGATCCTCAAGATCTCTTTGTTACCCCTTAAGATAGGATTCTGATTCTCTCTCAAATGGTCTAGAAAATTCACTTCATTGCTGAAAGTGGGAGATCAGATTCACTGGGTTAGACTGTTAGACTAAAACTGGCTCAGCTCCTGTGTTGTCCCCTCAAGGGATTAGTTACTACTACTGCTACTACTATCAATCAATCAATCAATCAATCAATCAATCAACCATTCCATTGTATTTGATGAACAGTTACTATGTGCAGAGCACTAAACTAAGTTCTTGGAGAGTACAATACAACAGAATAAACAGGCAAGCTTGCTACCCATAATGAGCTTACAGTCTAGAGGGGGCGGACAGTCATTAACATGAAGAAAGGTAGGGGTGTGGTTTTGTGAAATAGTGCAGGGAATTGAGAAGCAGCATAGCCTAATGGATAGAGCATGGACCTGGGAGTCAGAAGAACCTGGGTTCTAATTCTGGATCCACCACTTGTCTGCTGTGTGACCTTGGGCAAATCACTTCACCTCTCTGTGCCTCAGTTACCTCATCTGTAAAATGAGGATTAAAACTGTGGGTCTCATCTGGGACACAGACTGTATCCAAGCTGATTACCTTGTAAATTTTGGTCTGAATCATTTCACAGTTATTTCACTGAGTAGCTTACAATGGGGGCTAGATGGCAGAGTGGGCCTGCCCCCCTACTACTGGAGCATCTGGAAAGTAGACTTGGTCCCAATGATGCTGACCCCTACCCAGCCAAAAGTGTACCAGCTGATAAATAAGCTGGCATGACCACAGGAGCAGAGTTGTGGCTGCCCCAGGATGGGCCCCAGGGGAAAGCCAGGCATCCAATTCTGCGGCTCCTGCTCCTTCAGATGATAGAAACCAGTCTCCAGTCCGGGGACCATCAAACCTCAGGGTGGAGCCTGAAGCTCCACACAAACACACAAATATATGTACATCAGGTTTCAAAAGGAAGACTGTTTTAAGGAAACAATTATTCAGAAGGCAAAATTATTTTGTATTAGCCCAAGGCTAGTGAATGACAGTTTCCTCCATTTATCAGTAATAAACTTAAATGAACCCCACCCCCATAACTTCCACCCCAATTCTTAATGGTGACCTCAGCCCATACAATTAGACCTTCTTAAAGCAGCTTGTCAAACTAACAACTGGCCTAGTTCTGCTCAGATCCCTATTTTGTCTATTCAGAATTTCTGGACACCAAAGGGGTCTTCTCGAAAAACTCTGTACATAGCACCAACAATAAAATAAAAAAACCTTGTCATTTTCTTTGACAAAAAAGAACATGATCCAACTGACAAAATGATGTATTTTATGAATAATAAATCTCTCAAGGGCTTCAGTCTGTGTTTTATACTAGACAACCATAATTTGTAATGTTTACTTAAACACTGGCTCTCACAAAACACTTAGAATCACTTAGCATTTTGTCCCTGAGCAGTTTGAATCTGAAATCTGGCCTGCTTAATTTTATTGTGCTAATGGCAAACCACCACAACCAGTATTAGCAGCAACAACAACACTGTCACGTCTGGACAGCAGCACACTAAAAATAGAAACCTCAGTGTTACCGGAACAAAGCTTTTCTACCTGAAACCACTACGCAGTGAAAGATTAGATCTTGCTCTGACCCTAACAGAAGCCAGGAACATTTTATATACATTACAAAAACACCTAGCTGAGACATTTTCTTTAACCTCCAGAGTCTTGGGGTTTTTTTGGTGGTTGTTTTATTGTTGCTGTTTCTGTATTTTTTTTTGTCATCTTATGATACACTTTACTGGTTGTCTTACCATTTGAAATGAATTAAGTGCTATTAAGCCACACTTTTAGGTAGTTTTATCAGTACAGCCTAAGGGGATATAAAACAAGGAGCTTTCTCTGGCAGAAATCCAGATTCTAATGGTGTTAAAATGCCTTCTTATTGCATTTAAGTCAGTAGTTAGGTCAAGTAGACAACAGAATTTAGAGTATGTTTAAATAAGCACTCCATTTAAAGTTTTAATACAACTCACATATTTCCCCTTCTTTCTCTAGATGGTTAATATGAAAGGTGAAAATTTTCATAGTTCCAGCATGCTAGGGGAACAACAGCAAATTATTGATCTAGTGATTTATTGTATGCAAAGACAAAAAATATTTCTAACCAGCCCATTGACTTCCTTGCTTTACTTTGTTTCCTGATTTTAGTGCTATTGATGATTGTGTTGAGGATAATGATGATGATCATTAATGGTATTTGTTGAGCACTTGCAAAGTGCAGAACATTGTACTAAACACTTGGGAGAGTAAAACACAACAGAGTCAGTAGACACATTCCTTGCCCACAAGGAGGTTTTAGTCTATGATAATGATGATTCATTCATTCATTCATTCAATAGTATTTATTAAACACTTACTGTGTGACAATAAACAGTCACATTCCTTGACCACAACAAGCTCACAGTCTAGAGATGGGGAGACAGACATCAATATAAATAAATAAAATTATACATATGTAAATATTGTGGGGCTGGGAAGGAGTAAGACCAAAGGGAGTAAGTCAGAGAGACTCAGAAGGGAGTGGGAGATGATGAAAAGTGGGGTTCAGTCCAGGAAAGCCTCTTGGAGGAGATGTGCTTTCAATAAGGTTTTGAAGGGGAGAAGAGTAATCGTCTGTCCAATAATGATGATGACATACTTCCTAGTCTTTTTAATAGTTTTTTATCAATTTAAGATGACTTGCTTCTTCATTAGACTGTAGGCTCCTTAAGGACAGGGATTTCAAGTTATACATTCTTCATTCAATATCGCTAATGTTGCAGCTGATGATGCAAAAGTAAGATAATGAGAAATATTGGAAGACGAAAAATTGTCTTGCATTCTACCCAGCATTTAGCACAGAATAGGGGTATAATTATTGCCATTAGAATAATACTTACCATTAATAATAATAATAACCATATAGTGCTTCTTTCGCAGCACTTAGTACAATGCTTAGCACATAGTAAGCATTTAACAAATTAAGATTACTATGATGATGTATAAATAATTCAACAAGGGCCTCAAATGATTTCTTACCAGAAACAGAATAATGAAAACCAGACTTGAGGGAATGGATTAAAGAGACACAATCATCTAGGGAAGTGATTACCTCTGTTTACAGCTGCAAATGTCTTAATCTCCAACAGTGGTCAATTTCCTAATAGGCTATAAAATCTGGCCTAGAGTAGCAAATTTGGAAGGGGTGGCAGTTTTAAAAATAAATCAAAGAATCTTAGGCCAGCAGAAGTTGAGGCTGTAGCCACATAGCTTGAGGCTCCCTTGTCTTTGGAACTCTGAGGTATATGGGGCAGAGGGACAGGTGGGTGACTTAGTTTATACATCTCCCTTCCTCGCCTACCTTTACTGGGTAAAAGCCCCTTGTCACTGGAGTGGGAAATAAGCAGACCTTGGGAACATTGTAACTCTTGGAATTCTTTGAGGTCTGCCTGAGGTGGTGAGGAGCCTGAGAACTAATCCCTCCATCTGGAAGTAACTTATATTAGTCCACTCATAATATAATGAAAATATTTATAATAAACGATTATTTTCTAATTGAAAAACTAAGGTATGGGAAATTAGTTTAGTGCCCCTGCGAAGCACAGATTTTATCTGTCCTAGGTCCCTAATGATGGCAATGAACTTTACTTCAGAAAACCTACCTTAAGATGACTACTTTCAAACCTAATTTTCAGGACTGTAATAGGTACCTTTGTTCAGACAAGCATCTAAATATTACTGAGCAGGAAAGTGGGAATTAGACATGGTCCATGGTCCAACTCTATTGTATTATAGTCTCTCAAGTGCTTGATATGGTGCTCTTCACAATAAATACCACTGATAGATCAATTGATTGATTGGGACTCACAATCTAAGAATATTAAGGGGGAGAGGGGATTGGAGATAGACACATAAGGAAAAATGAAACAAAACACTAAAACAACATAACAGGGACAAATACACAAATTAAAAACAAAAATCCGTGTGACACTGTGGCTATAGGAGCAGATTTACAGGATTCTTGTGGCTCAGAGTCTGAGAGCTGCCACAGTGACCGCTTTGGCAAGAGCTGCCACAGCCCTCCTGAGTTTTGAGGAGGAGGTACCATGCTGTGGATGATTTTCTCTGCCCGTTGGAGTGGTGACAGTCAGGATGGTTGGAGGTCCCTTGGTGTCACAATGTGGGTTTCTGGGGAGTCTCTGTGGCTGTCAGGTATGAGGAATGCCAAGGGCCCTGTGTGTCAATCAATTAATCAATCAAACAATGATATTTATTGAGTGATAACTTTGGGCAGAGCACTATACTAATGGGAATTTGGTAGAGATACTAGTGGATTTGCTTGGCCATCTGAAGGAGGGAGAGGCCAAGGTTTCTAAGATCCATATAGGTTCTGCTAAGGATTGTTATTCAATGTGGAAAATAACATGGGAAACATATGTGTGAGCTGATATCGTTTCTACTGAAGAATACAAATTCCAGCATTCAAAGAAGTGAATTTGGAAATGAAAACACCTTATTTACAGAAATATGTGCTGAAAGGACTTGTAACAGGGAAAAAATATACAAAGAAAATTGCCTTGTCATTGACCAAGGAGCCTAGCAAACATATGTCTTATGTGGATCGGGTCTAATTCATGCAAATCATTTCTTTTCTTAAGTGCCTTGGGGGTGCCATGTTCAATAGTTGTATATAATCAATTATTTCCATTATCAATTCTGGTTTATTGAAAGTCTGGTTGTGAACAGTATGATTCACTCAAGTTTTCTCTTTTTTTATTCGAAAAGGTGGGATTGAAGAAAAGACGGTATAATGGGAAGGGTTGGAGAGTGGGAGATTGTCCTGATGAGAAAAAAAATATTTTGTCAATAATGCCCATCCTCACTCATTTTGCTGTCTGTTGTCCTTTGAGAAAGGTGTAAGAGATATATACCTGAAAACAAAACAATACAGATAACTCCATCATCAAATCCTCTCCTTCCCCTTTTGCTGTTTCCTCAGCACAGAGCAAATACAACAGCTCTAGAGCAGGACCAGGAATTCTTGAAGAAGTGCTCAGCCAGCCTGACCTCAAATCACAGAGAACATGCTCCATGTCTATTTGGTGGCTATTTAAGGGAAGGGCCCACAAACATAGCAGCTGAAATCTCATGGACAAGTTAAACCTTTAATGTGCTCAGAATTCATTTTTCCCCCATTACTGAAATATTCAATTGAACTAAATTATCCCATAACAGCATTTGATTGTGCAGCTACAGGATCTGGGTTCATTTACTTTAAGGTTAGTAAAGTCACAGCTCAAATTGCTTAACAGTTGGCAGCATCAAAGTTCTTTCTTTTCCCTTTATTAAGTATTTCAGCTATAAGGAGTTGAAGGCTGGCATTGAGAGAAGGTCATCCTGAAAGAAATACTTTTAGTTACTTCTTTTGAGCCATGGAGGTCAATGGGTTTTGTGGGTGGAAGAAAAAAGAATCTGTTTCTAGTTTCAAGCATGTTAATCCTCAAACAAAGCCAATATCAAATTAAAGAATATCAAGATGTTAAAATAAAGAATCAAATCAAAGAATTCATGCAAGAAATTTTGGGTTATATTTCAATCACCATGTTAGTTGTTGTTAAATACTGTAGGAAGTTCTCTCCCTGCCAACTCTTTGCCCCAATGAGAAATGTTAGACTACATCAGTTGGAAGGCAAATATTTTTGAGAAAACCTGATAGACTGAAAGCTCCCACTAGGCTGTAAAGCTTCCTGTGAGCGGGGAACATGTCTACCAACTGTGTTTTATTGTACTCTCCCAAGTGCTTTCTACAGTGTTCAGCGCACAATAAGAGCTCATAAATAGGGTTGATTGATTGATATGCTTTCTGTGGGAGTTATTTTTACTATCACACACATAGGCAGGCTCTCACATACTGACACACCCACAAATGCACACATACACACATACATACTTGTTGCTGGGCAGGTTTCTAAACCAATAGTGAAGAGTCCTTTTTATGTCACATTCTTCTAGTCCGTGATTTACTATGTCCAAAACCTTTGCTAAGCCTTCCCTGATTGTATGTGGCCTCTTCCAGCACACCAGATTTGTCAATTCTGCTATTATCCATTCTTGTCCACACGTCTTGCCCAGCATAGCTGGGTTGCTAGGAGTTGGATCTCAGTGATGACAGACTCACTGTATTTCAACACCTTTTGGTTGTTAATCTTGTCCTCTCTCCCTCTAGACTGTAAACTTGTTATGGGCAGGGTACATGTCTGTTAAATCTGTTGTATTGTACTCTCCTAAGTGCTTAGTATACTGTTCAGCACATAGTAAGCGCTCAATAAATACCAATGATTGATTGACGAGACATTTGAGGTTAAGTTTGGCTCATAAAGCGTGCTGATGAAAGAGCATACTCTTGTTTACTAGCACACTCACTAAGTGACAGCATTCTGAATACATGGCAGAGCCAGGCTGCACACTGGATATTCTACTTAAATCTCCGTTCTATTCAGGTTGATCTTAAAAGGAGAAGAGAATTGCATCTATATAGTGACAGAGCAAGTCTACATCAGAAAGAATATGGACCAGTTGGAAAGGGAATGATCTGCCCACTTTGACTAAGAATATATTTACACAGCTCAAGGACCTTCAAGATGTGACTGGAGAAGGGAAATCCCTATATGGTAATTCTAAACAGAGCAGCCCTCAACCTGCCCCACAGATATCCCTACAATCGTATCATAGCCTTCATCTTAGTGGATAGATCATGGGCCTGGGAGGTAGAAGGTCTGCTGTGTGACCTTGGACAAGTCACTTCATTTCTCCAGGACTCAGTTTCCCCATCTGTAAAATGAGGACTGAGTCTGTGAGCCCCATGTGAGAAAGGGACTGTGTCCAACCTGATTTGCTTGTATCCATCCCAACACTTAGTACAGTGCCAAGCACATAGTAAGAGCTTTGCAAGCACCATAAAAAAACAACTTGTGTAATCGGAGATACTTGTCTACAAATGTAAGCACTCAATAATTATCATTGATTGATTGTAATCAGAGATACTTGTCTAGAAATGTAATCACTCAATAAATATCATTGATTGATGACTGATTGACACAGTAAGTGCTCAATAAATATGATTGATTTCTTGGGAGGCACATAAATGTGGATATAACCAGAGAAGAGAAGAAATATCCATCTAGAATATGTTGTTACATGTACTTTGTTGTGATAAGGAAGACTCATGAAAAATAAAGGACAGAGCAGATATTTCTGTCCTGAAAACTCTAGAAAGGTTAAGACATTCGGATGGCCCAGTGCCCTGTTGGACCACAGAGCTTATTGCTCCAGGCCTGTATTCAGGCTCTGACAATGGCACTGAGACCAATCAATCAATTAATCAATGGCATTATTGAGCATTTACTATGTGCAAAGCACTGTACTAAGTGCTGGGGAGAGTGTAATACATGAGAATTAGCATAATTGATGCTTGCACATATTGAGCTTACAGACTACAAGGGGAGGCAGTGGGATGACCATCCTTCTTGATAGGAAATGACATGGCTAGGAGTTCCCCTTTAAAATCCCTTAACATTGTCCATTCCAAATATCTCATTCATGAATATGGCTAACCTTTGTTAATCATTTTAGCCTGAACAAATAAATGCAGTAACATTCATTCAATAACATTTCTTGAGCACTTACTGAGTACAAAGCACTGTACTAAGCACTTGAGAGAGTACAATATAACAGACACATTCCCTTCCCATAATGAGCTCACCAACTAGAGAGGGAGGCAGAAGGCACAAATTCCATGTTTACAACTTACTATTAGAATTTTTTTTTCTTTTACCTTACTATTCTCAACCTGCAGTAGGTGCCTTCTCATCCTGGACAATTCTCTGCTTGTCTCATCCACATTTGGCAGGGTTCCAAAACCATTCCCTCTCAATCTTCTCCTACCCAAACTCCATTCATACATTCTTCTATCTATCTATATCTAGAAGCAGTTCCCTCTTCTTGCCTTTCTCTGAATCTACTAAAGCTTCACTATGCCCTATCTAAAATGTGGTTGCTAGAAATTTTAATAGAAGTAAAAACCATGATTTTGTTGGTGTTCTTTTTCTGTGCCCACCCTGATGACTCCCAATCAGTAACAATCAATAGTATTTATTGAGGACTGATTCTGTGCAGAGCCCTGTTCTTAGTCCAGTGGATAAAGAACTTATCTTGAATTCAGGAACCTGGGTCCTAGTCTAATTCTGCCTGGAGCTCATTCAGATCGGGTAAAGACTACTGTGCACTTCAAAATGTGGTGCACCCCTTCCTGCTTATTTACCTGTTGCACTCTGTACCTGTCAGAGATGAGAGAGTTCCTCAGCTCCCCCACCCCTCCCCGTCACCCTGACTTGCTCCCTTTGCTCTACCCCCATCCCTGCCCCACAGCATTTGTGTATATATGTTCATATCTCTAATCCTATTTGTTTATATTAATGCCTGTTTACTTGTTTTGATGGCTATATAGCTGTAATTCTATTTGTTTGTATTGATGCCTGTTTATTTGTTTTGATGTCTGTCTCAACTAGACTGTAAGCCCAGTGTGGGCAGGGATTCTCTCTTTTTATTGCTAAATTGTACTTTCCATGCACTTAGTACAGTGCTCTGCAAACAGTAAGCACTCAATAAATATAAATTAATGAATGATTGCAAGAGCCACTGCACAAACCACCAGCACTACAGTCAGCCCCTCTGTGTAGGTTCTCAAGTCTGAATGCTCAGGACTAAGGTTCATCCATTAGTGGGAAGTAGCGGGACTTAGTGGAAAGAGCCCGGGATTGGGAGTCAGAAGTCATGAGTTCTAATCCCGGCTCTGCCATTTGTCAGCTATGTGACTTTAGGCAAGTCACTTAACTTCTCTGTGCCTCAATTACCTCATCTGTAAAATGGTGATTAAGACTGTGAGCCCCACATGAGACAACCTCATAACCTTGTATCTATCCTAGCACTTAGAACAGTGCTCGGCATATATCATTATTATTATCCATCATTCTTGACTGGAAACTCTTTCATTCATTCATTCAATAGTATTTATTGAGCGCTTACTATGTGCAGAGCACTGTACTAAGCGCTTGGGATGAACAAGTCGGCAACAGATAGAGACAGTCCCTGCCGTTTGAGGGCTTACAGTCTAATCGGGGGAGACGGACAGACAAGAACAATGGCAATAAACAGCGTCAAGGGGAAGAACATCTCGTAAAAACAATGGCAACTAAATAGAATCAAGGCGATGTACAATTCATTAACAAAATAAATAGGGTAACGAAAATATATACAGTTGAGCGGACGAGTACAGTGCTGTGGGGATGGGAAGGGAGAGGTGGAGGAGGAGAGGGAAAAGGGGAAAATGAGGCTTTAGCTGCGGAGAGGTAAAGGGGGGATGGCAGAGGGAGTAGAGGGGGAAGAGGAGCTCAGTCTGGGAAGGCCTCTTGGAGGAGGTGATTTTTAAGTAAGGTTTTGAAGAGGGAAAGAGAATCAGTTTGGCGGAGGTGAGGAGGGAGGGCGTTCCAGGACCGCGGGAGGACGTGACCCAGGGGTCAACGGCGGGATAGGCAAGACCAAGGGACGGTGAGGAGGTGGGCGGCAGAGGAGCGGAGCGTGAGGGGTGGGCGGTAGAAAGAGAGAAGGGAGGAGAGGTAGGAAGGGGCAAGGTGATGGAGAGCCTTGAAGCCTAGAGTGAGGAGTTTTTGTTTGGAGCGGAGGTCGATAGGCAACCACTGGAGTTGTTTAAGAAGGGGAGTGACATGCCCAGATCGTTTCTGCAGGAAGATGAGCCGGGCAGCGGAGTGAAGAATAGACTGGAGCGGGGCGAGAGAGGAGGAAGGGAGGTCAGAGAGAAGGCTGACACAGTAGTCTAGCCGGGATATAACGAGAGCCCGTAACAGTAAGGTAGCCATTTGGGTGGAGAGGAAAGGGTGGATCTTGGCGATATTGTAGAGGTGAAACCGGCAGGTCTTGGTAACAGATAGGATGTGTGGGGTGAACGAGAGAGACGAGTCAAGGATGACACCCAGATTGCGGGCCTGCGGGACGGGAAGGATGGTCGTGCCATCCACGGTGATAGAGAAGTCTGGGAGAGGACCGGGTTTGGGAGGGAAGATGAGGAGCTCAATCTTGCTCATGTTGAGTTTTAGGTGGCGGGCCGACATCCAGGTGGAGATGTCCTGGAGGCAGGAGGAGATGCGAGCCTGAAGGGAGGGGGAGAGGACAGGGGCGGAGATGTAGATCTGCGTGTCATCTGCGTAGAGATGGTAGTCAAAGCCGTGAGAGCGAATGAGTTCACTGAGGGAGTGAGTGTAAATGGAGAACAGAAGAGGGCCAAGAACTGACCCTTGAGGAACTCCAACAGTTAAAGGATGAACTCTATCCACTATGGGTACAGAGCATTCTACTAAACACTTGGAAAAGTACAATTAAGGTAGTAATTCCCCTCTAGACTGTAAACCTCTTATGGACAGGGAATATGTCTGCTAATTCTGTTATCTTGTCCTCTCCCCAGCCCTTAGTGCAGTGTTTGGTACATAGTAAGAGCTCAGTAAATAGCGTTGATTGGTTGATTGACGAATAATAGTTGTTCTTTTGGTAATGATTTACTGTGGTTCAAGCACTGAGTTAAATACAATATATTTATTTCTGACCCAATCCCTAACATGGGGAGCAGAGTCTAAGGGCTAGGGAGAACAGGTATTTTATCCCCATTTTACCGATGAAGAAACTGAGACACTGAGAAATCAAGTGACTTGTCCAAGGTCCAGTAGCAGCCATGTAAGAGAGCTGGGACTAGAACTCAGGTCTCTTGACTCCCAGTCCTGTGCTCTTTCCACTAGGCCACACTGCTGCCATGCTTATGTATGCTGAAGTGCTCACTATGCATCATGCACTGTGCTAGGCTCAGCACTTTGTCCCAACCTCTCTTTTAATGTACTTACAATCTCCCAAAGACAATACAGCATGGCCTAGTGAAAACAGCACAAGCCTGGGAGACAGAGGACCTGGGTTCTAATCCTCACTCTACCACTTTCCTGCTGTGTGATTTTAAGTCATTTAACTTCACTGTGCCTCAGTTCCTTCATCTGCAAAGTAGGGATTCAATACCTATTCTCCCTTATCCTTAGATTGTGTACCTTGAGTGACACCTGAATATCATGCAACTACCCCGGCACTGAGTACAGTGCTTGGCACATAATAAGCACTTAACAAATACTACAGGTTGCCAATATTCTTACTTTTGCATGAACACTATCACTTAAGCACTCACTCACCTAAATATCCAATTTATTTATTTAGATCAGTAATTTATTTTTAAGGTCCATCTCCCCAACTAAAGTGTAAGCTCCTCTAGGTCAGGGATCCCGGATACTCACCTGTCAAGGATTGAGTATAGTACTCAACACAAAAAAGGCACTCAATAAAAGCCATCAATTGATTGAATCTGAGACCCAGAAAGGTTAATTGGCCTGCTGTAGATCACACAGCACAAGCCTTCTGATTCTCTCCCAATCAGAAATTGTTGCACATTTCAGGGTGAAAATGGAATTACTTTTGTTGTTGTTGCTGCTGTTGTTGTTGTTGTTGCTGCTGTTGTATGTCAGGACGAGGAGAAACTCATCCTGTTGGTTGAAAGTTGGAAACAAACAAAAGGAAATGCCAGGAAGCTTGTGGTAAGAATATGGAATTCATTAACAGAGAAAGTGTTTTATGCAGGTAGAAAATATCGTGTGTTCAAGGAGGGCTTGAATAATATCATAAGTGAGTGGTCCATAATGGGTTAAATGGAGAGAAATTTAGGGATAGAGAAGAAAAAGTTAGGGGAGCATGGGAAACAGTGTGTCCTAGTGTAAAGTACTCAGGCCTAGGAGTGAGAGAACCTGGATTCTAATCCTAGCTCTGCCAATTGCCTGCTGCATGACCTTGGGCAAGACACTAACCTGCTCTTAGCCTCAGTTCCCTCATCTGTAAAATGGGGATTAAGAGCCCCATGTGGGATATGGACTGTGTCCAACCTCATTATCTTTTATCTACAATAGTACTTGGCACATAGTAAGTGTTTAACAAGTACCATTAAAATAATACATCTGGACCGATTCATGGAGAAAAGCCACTGCACACATGTTCTGCAAATGTTCTGTTGCCATTGCTGTAAAGAGTATACTGAGGGTGATGATCATTGTCTGACCCAATCAGGACAGTATTTACTATATTGTTTCCTTTCAAGACTCTAGAATATGTGACTATCCAAAAGTGCTGGCTAGTTTGTGATATTTTCCCCTAAAATGCAAATGGTATTTGGGAAATGAGAGTAGGAGGTCAGGGATGGGGATGATCTCTCTGCTACAGGACAATTGTTTCCTATTACACAGGTGAAGTCTATCTGTAGCTGAAAAATGTATTTTCCAGCATCACACAGATACATGTAAAATAGCAATAGATGTAATAATCAAAACAAGATTTGGGGAGCTGCCCTGAGCCTGGGGAATTAGCATACCTGACCCTAGAGATCCTTCTAACCCAATCTGTTCAAATCTTGTCTAGGCTGCACTTGAACTCTTGGGAAACATCTATTGTTTAGCCAATGCATCTCATGACAATCTGTTTCAAAAAACAAACTGTGGGTGCTCTGGGCTGCATCAGCTTCAGAAGGCTGCTGCCATCTAGAGATGAAAAGGAATCTTCTTACTTCTTGTCTGTTATATTGTTAATTATAACAGCCCAGGGAAAATGTCTCATTTCTTCTTCCCCTCCTGCCTTCAAAATGTCAGCTTCCCAAGGTGAAACACATTTTTATACCTTACACATATAGGCATGCATATGAACACACACATGCACAGACACATAGACACATACCCACATGCATACACTCCCCCCCACACATACCCCCTAGAAGAGCTAAAAACCATCCAGAACTGTTAAGTTTCTACTGGTATCCGATTGAGAAGAAACAGAAAAGACCACCCCAAAACAGAAGCAGAAAGAAAAAAAAGGGGATTTGGGAAGGGAGGAGAGGCAGAAAGATTAACAGGGATAATGAGAGCATTGTGGAGAAAAAGTCAAACAGTAGCCAAGAGCGGAGAGGGAGAGGAAAGATGAAGAAGGGAAGGAGAGAAGAATGAAGAGTCCTGAGAAGGCTCATGTGAATGGGGCTAGAATATGGTCTGATAATATGCTCTGTGGGTACTTTCTGAACCCTTCCACTGACATGATGCTAGTCTCCCTAGACTAGTTTAATAAGATCCAAGACAACTAGTCACTTTATTTTCCATTTATTACCATATTTGCTCCCCTGTTTCTGCCTCTCCTGAGCCCCATATATGAAGTTGGGGAAAACAAATATATATGCAGAGTTAACTTGGCTGGAATGCATATCTCTTAAACATACAGAACAATAACGTATTTCCAAAGAGGAAAGGAGAAGGTGGAAGGGGAATATAGAGGAAATGGATGTGCCTGAAGAAAGGGATAACTAAGTGCTCCTGCTGGGAAATTTCCAATCAAATTCTTCTGAAAGGGACAGTTATTAAAATAAACTTTAATCCTTCCAGCCAGACAGCTCAGAAAAGCATACAATTAAGTCAAACAAATGACAAGAGCATTCTCTCCCCTACCTGTATCCCCCTTCGGAGAGTAATTACCTCCAGCTTGGTCTGGTCTCATTTCCGACAAATAGACAGAGAATGCTTCAGTGAGATGCCAATTCCTCTCAGTTCCCCATCCCAGCCTGTCCACTGCTCAGTTCAGTACCGACTAGTTTGGCTGCCAATATAAGCGAGAACAAAGAAGTGGATTTCAATATTTCCTCTTTGTGCGAGGTTAATTGAAAATCAAGAGTCACTTTTAGAATGTCATATTTTAAACCACCACTGTGTCTATTTCCTTTAGACTCCTGTCTCTGAGGAGAGGTAATGTATGAGAGAAAGAGTCAGGGTTATTAAAAGACCAACAAACATGGAGTTGCTAGATTGCAGATGTGTGAGTGTGTGGTAGAAGGATTTTCAGTCAAAAGCATATAACCTGTAGGGTGCTAGGTGCTCCATAAGAATAGAAGCAAATAAGAGGAATTCAAGAGCTTAGTACAGTGCTCTGCACACAGTGAGTTATCAGTAAATATCATTGACTGAGGAATAGCTGTTAAACCAGTGGTTCAAAGAGCCAAGTACTCTCCATCTTAAGTACTCTGCATCTTAAGGATGCTTGGAGAAATATTGCAATGATTGCTTTGCCAAAGCATCATCCTTGTGACATGACACACCTTTAAACTCACTTAATATTTCCCTCTAATAACCCATCATGGACCGGTTTTAAGTAAATTTGTCCAAAACCTTCTTGTATGGATATTCTACCTCTACGAGTTCCTGGGATATTACAAGCTAACAAGTTTGTTCTTGAATCAAACCCAGAGCTGAATTCAGTGTTGGGCACAGAGTAAGCAGTTAACAAATATCACTAAAGCAACAAACAAACAAAAAACTGCATCTGAAATTTCCTGGGAAGTGAACTCCCAGATTTTAACTACAATGGTCAAAGCAGTTTTCTGAATGACACAACTAAAATGGCCAATTAATTAGATTCATTGGCATAATCAACATGGTGCACAATTTTTGAAAATAGGCAGACCAGATTACAAGTCCAATTTAGCCAGCTTAGGCCTTGATTTTTGTAAGCTATCTTTGGAAATTGTAGAAAAATAAACAAAAGTCCTGTAATTGGGATTATTTTAGCTAAATTGTTCTGCCTTTTTATCACCAAATTCTATCAGCTGCTTCTATCACCTTAAAAGTGTGGATGTTAATACCCAGCCTCGATCAGGCTCAGAACCTGTTCAGTTTTGTCCAGTGACATTCTGAAATTGGCCGAATAGATGTCTCAGATGGCTAAGGGATTTTTAACACTTCAGCCAGGAAAGAAGGCGGCACACAAGGTTAAAATAGTGTGTTTATGTCCCAGATTTCAACAAAAATAACGTGCTCACTTTAGAGATAGGCAAATCTGTGTTTGTTCAGTTACCTGACCTTTCCGTCATCTGAATCAGACTTTGAATCAATTTATTCATGCCTCTACTGTAATAGATTGTGCTATCTAGATCATTATTATCAATGTCTTTAGATGGAAAGCTCCTGACAGACAGGAGCAGTGTCCTTTGGGTCTCTGCATAGAAGATATGTCGACTCAGGCAAAGTGCAGTGATAAGTTGATCAATATAGGTAGCTAATTTAGATCATTCAGGTAAGAAAAAAAAAGAAAAATGTACTTTTCCCATTAAAAATATTTTAGGACTGAAAAATCCTGATAATTGCCTCAATTTTCCATTCCTTTTGGATTAGGAAGTAGAGCCAGACATACATAAGCAAACCTAGTGAAAATTGAACAATTATTTATTTGTATTGTACTCTCTCAAGTGCTTAGTACAGTGCCCTACATATAGTCAGCACTCAATAATTATGATTGTTTGGATCAGTTTGATTTGTGAATTGAATATAAATTATCAAATGGTATAATATTGAAGCCTTTGTTATCCAATTGGAATTCTTCAATGAACTGATTAACTGGAATAGTGCTCCTTTTTTCTTGTGTTTACATTGTACAGCTCCAGTCTGAGTGACCATGTATAAAATACTACATTCACTCAGCATGCATCTCAAGGATATTAAACTCACAATATGGCTGGGATAAACTATTGCATATGAACATAGGGTGACAATGTTTTCTTTTTACACAATAAAGATTTTTAGGACAGGCACCATGTACTTCAGTCAATATATCAATCAATCAGTAGTATTTATTGAATATCCACTATGTATAGAAGTAACTCGGGAGAATATAATAGAGTTAGTGGGCTTAGTCTCTAATCTAATCTAGTGGGAAGACAGACACTGACATAAATTACGAGTAGGAGAAGGCAATAGAGTATGAAGTTGTATGCATACATACTAACCACTGAGCCCAAATCTCTAATCTATAGACTCTGAGGGTCACAGACTACTTGGAGAAGCCAAAAGACCAAGACAGAACCCTTCTCACCCCACAATTCCCTTCTTGACGAACTCTTTCAACTAATCCCATTGACACACTCTCCCCGATTCTCCTCTGAACCTAGAGGAAGACTGAGAAGGGAGGAAGACAAGTACCACTTCCCCATGATAGATCTTTCTGCCTGGTGCACAATGCAGAAGGGCCCTTACAATCATAAGTTGTTTTTTTTCTCTCCAAACTTCTTTATGTTCTGTGCCCTGGACCTACCATAAAAACATATCCAGCTTCCCAAATGCTTTAACCAGTGTCACCTATAAAAACTCCCCAGCTTCAAAGGACATGGTAAAATTACCATCAGTGAAGTCTTAAAACATAATCAGCTCAGCACTGAAGTAGTACTCATAGTAACTCCTCTCTATTGGGTGGGATATGTGAGGAGAATGGGTTACAACACGATTCCAAAGAGAACTGAAAGCAGAGTCTTAAACAATGTGAAATTGCATTAACTGACATGGAGACCAATGGAGAAAAAGGACCAACATGACAGATAACAATAAGAAGAGGGGGCTGTTCTCCATGAATCAAGATTTTATACAGATCAGGATACAAAAAGAACATTTGAAAATAGACATTGAATTTTGAGATAAACCTATTAATGTAGCTTGGATCTGTCTTTATTTGCAACAGTGCAGATGGAAAAGTAATGTTGTATAGTGGGAAGAGTATAGTGGGACATAGGAGATCTGGGTTCTTATCCCAGATCATCATCATCATCATCATCATTTGTATTTATTGAATGCTTACTGCATGCAAAACATTGTATTAAGTGCTTGGGAGAGTGTAGTTTTCTTCTGTCACCTTCACTCCAGGGAAACTGCCCTTTCAAAGGTCACCAATGATCTCCTTCTTACAAAATCCAACATTCTCTACCCCATCTTAATCCTTCTTGACCTCTTAGCTGCCATCAGAACTGGTGACCACACCCTTCTCCTGGAAACATTAACCAACCTTGGCTTCCCTGACACTGTCCTCTCCTGGTTATCCTTCTATCTCTCTGACTGCGCATTCTAAGTTTCTCTCATGAGATCTTCCTCTGCCTCCCACCCCCACTATAACCCAGCTCCTCTAACCCCTGTGGTGTTGCTCTTTCCATTCATTCATTAATTCAATAGTATTTATTGAGCGCTGACTATGTGTAGAGCACTGTACTAAGCGCGCTTGGAATGTACACTTGACCACTTTCCTTCTGGGTAAGCTTGGGCAGGTCACTTCACTTTTCGACACTCCCTTCCCCCATTTGTAAAATGGGGATTAAATATCTGTTCTCTCCATTAGATTCTGAGCCCCTAGTGGAACAGGGACTGTATATAATAATGGCTTAATTATCATTGTTATTAGATGGGAGAGCTGATGGATTGAGTGTTAATAAATATTAATCCTTTCCACCAAACTCACATTCATGGTTAGAATCTCATCATAATTGTCATCTTCTAAAACAACAGACACTCTTCCTACTATTATTATTATGGATATGATATTTGTTAAGTGCTTACTAAGTGTCAAGCGCTTTTCTAAATGCTGCTATATCTATATATCTACTGTCTATGTATCCATCTATCTGTCTGCCAACAACATATATCTATATTCATATTCATATTTGAATATGAAGATATAAGAATGAGATCTCAAGCACATTAATTAAAACACACTTGCCTATATTTTAGGGGCTCTTTAATAAATTGAACATTATATAAATTAGTACCTTGAAATATTCATTTTATTTTCTCTGCCTTTTAATCCAGGCATCATTTGCAGATGCCCAGAACTGCTTACCTATCCAGACAACCTGACCCTTCAAGGTTTTTTGTTTTTTTTCAATGGCATTTGTTGAGCACTTACTATATGCCTGACACTGTACTCAGTGCTGGAGAAGATACAAGTTAATCAGATTGGGCACAGTTCATGTCCCACATGGGACTAACAGTCTTTATCCCCATTTTACAGATGAGGTAACTGAGTCACAGAGAAATTAAATAACTTGCCCAAGGCACAAAGCAGACAAGTGGTAGAGCCGGGACTAAAACTCAGGTCCTTCTGACTCCAAAGCCCTCACTCTATCCACTAGGACATGCTGCTTCTCCCACTTGGTTGATCACTGGGATGAAGTAGATGCTAAATGTGTATTAGTATAGTTCTTTTAGCATAATGCAACCTCACTTGGTATGATAGATCTGAAAGTGGTAGCTGAAAATAAAATAAGAGACTAGAGACTTGATAGACTTAAAAACACAAATCTTAGAGTGCTAGAAAAAAATTTGTTTCACTGACCCCATCCTGGATTCCTCTTGCATAATCTTGGAGCCTCAAGCCCAACCTGACTTGCACCATCCTAATTGGAAGGGACGAAGCAGCTTCAATATGGTGTCCACAGCCTCCAACAAATCTGGAAAGTTGGAAAGGCTGTGGGGGTTCTTGCAGCAGTTCCTGTGGCTGTGGTTGTGACTAGTGGACTCTGAACCTCAAGAAGCCTGAAATTCTGCTCCTCTAGCCACAGTACCTACTCATCTCCATTTATATGTTTGAATCCGTCCTTGTCTTTTAGGTGGTTTTCATGATTTTGTTGTTTCATTGATGTTTCTGTCCTTAATCTCCTCTTCCCCTTATACATGTAGGTAATAAATCCCTTGAGAGCCAGAAGTCATGTCTAATTCCTACCTGTGCCTTCGACTCTACTTCAGACTGAGAAAAGCTCAGGTAAATGCTGTGACACACCCCGCTCCCCCTGCTCAAACACCTATGCTTTGTGCTGTTACACATGTTCAAAATAAGAAAGGATACAAGGTAGTGACAAGGTAGAATTTGCAAAATTCAAACAGAGGAGCACTGCCCACTTGCAGTGTATTCCCATTAAGGTGGTTCATCTGTGATTTCTAGACCAGTGCCTCTCTTCGGTTCATGCTGCAGCCTCTCTCTCTCTCTCTCCCTCTTTCCTCTCATGCTAGTATTTTTTGAGATATTCAAAATGTGTATTTAATTCATCCAAATTTGTAGTCTCAAGTGTCAAAGCTTCTGTTTAATGCTGAGTTAATGCTCGGTCGTGCCAAAGCTGGAAGCTTTCAACACGGCCCTGAAACCAGCTGCAACACATCACTAAAGAAGAAGCTTCTACCCCAGAGACAGCTGACTAGATGGAGTAAATGCATCATTTTTTAAAGGTTTGTAAGTATAGTAAAAGGGTTACGGGGAAACATTTTTTTTTTGGTTCCTTATTAATTTAGTTTAGACTATTCTAAAAGCATCTTCCTGGGCAGTTGTATTATAATACTAAGAGGAAAAGGTTTTGGGGAGGCATAGTGGGAAAAAGAGGAGGATGAAGAGGAGGAAGCATGCTTATTAAGCCATCACTGGGTGCAATGCACTGTACTAAGACATGATAAACATTTCCTGCCCACGAGGAGTTCCATTCTAACAGTTCCTTATTTATGGATTGCACTGTGGTCAAGGAACATGTTTATCAACTCTTATATTGTACTCTCCTAAATGCTTAGTACAGTGCTCTGCACACAATAAGTACTCAATGAATACCATTGATTAATTGATTTACTGATGGGAATTCTTAAGAATATTAAATGGTCCATCCATAACCATGAGGTTGGATGTCTAGTTGGGCAAGCAATGCCCACTTCATCCAAGCATTCTTTAGTGCCACTCAAAATACAGGCTGGACAGACCATCATGTCTGAAATATTTCTTGCTATCCAGATGATAGTAGCAGGAGTAACATATAGATGAGTCAGCGAAGAGGTGAATCTTTTGAGCAAAGACTTTGGGAAGATTGTAATGTAATGTACAGAAGAGGGTGAAAAACAACTCGAGGCATAGCTAAAAACAAATGCAACCACATAACAAAGGCCATTTCAACTTGTGCTCACTGAAAAATAGAATCTTGGTTGGTCATAGGATTTTTAAATCACATTCACACCCCTGAACATAATCTCACTACTAGTAGGACCATCTCTAAATCTGAAAGGTAGCCACATATACACACCATTTCTGGAGCTTTAGAAATTGTGCAGATTTCATCAGGTAGCCCAAGTCTAGCAGTTAAGTAGCTTTACCATCACAGTGTAATAGAAACACCACCACTAAAATCTGCCCTTTCCCCTCCATCCAAACTGCTACCATTTTAATCCATTTATTCTAATCCACCTAGATTACAGCATCCTGCTAATCTCCCTTCTTCTTGTTTCTCCCTTCTCTAATCCACACTTCATTCTGCTGCCTGGATAATATGAAAATATTCAGTCCATGTTTCCCCATACCTCAAGAACCTCTAGTTCTTGCTCATCTACCTCTGCATCAAACAGAAACTCCTTATCATAGGATTTAAAGCACTAAAGCTCTTTACCTCTTCCTACCTTACCTCCCTGATTTCCTGAGACTGCCTAACCCATACACTTCACTCCTCTAAGGGCAGCATTCTCAGTGTACCTTAATCTCATGTATCTCTCCCACCAACCCCTCGCTCATATCCTGCAAATGTCCTGGAATGCTTTCCTTTTCATATCTGACTGACGATCACTGCCCCCACCTTCAAAGCTTTATTAAAAGCATATCTCTTCTAAGAAGCCTGCCCATTTCATTTTCACTTTTGCACTTGGATTTGCATCCTTTATGTATAAATTTGTAATTTATTTATTTACATTAATGTCTGTTTACCCCTCCAAACAGTAAGCTCATTGCGGGCAGGGAAGATGTCTACCAACTCTCCCAAGTGCTTAGTACAATGCTATGCACACAGTAAGCACTCAATAAATATGATTGATTGATTGAATGAAACTGTTTCATTTTTGTGACACCTGATTTTAAAACACTTCTAAATCTATCATGGCACATAGAACTGCGATGTTAATATGATGATTAATTAGTGCTCTCAGATGAACACTGAAGATATTAAAATGTTTGACTAAGGTCATCTGTTCTGTCTCCCCCGATTAGACTGTAAGCCCATCAAATGGCAGGGACTGTCTCTATCTGTTGCTGACTTGTTCATTCCAAGCGCTTAGTACAGTGCTCTGCACATAGTAAGCGCTCAATAAATACTATTGAATGAATGAATAAGCTAATAATGGAACCAGTTCTCCCAACCCATATTTTAGAGCCCCTTCTAGAGGTCAACAAATATCTGGATTTACCCCAAAAAAGTTGAAATGGGAAAATGTTTTGGCAAGCATAATCCTTGTGAAACATGGGGATGAGGTGGAGGAGAAGCATTGGGTGAGAATGAGTGTAAGATCCACTTGCTATGGTCTTGGTAATGGATTAAAAGCCTTTGCAAACACCTCATGGTCATCGTCTTGAATGAGGTCCACTGACTAAATATGTTTTCCCTCTGGATGATTTACCAGCCACCTTTCCTCTTTGGTCAGGATCCAAGTGGTTAGTTGTGTGTGTCTGAAAAGTCACTGCTCTTTCCTGGCACACTCCCATTTGGAAAAGTCTTCAGCCTAGATTCCTGATCACATGTCAGCTAATCAAGGATGGATATAATGACTTTCTTGGGTCTTAACCCTCTCACCCTTCTCCCAAGTGCTAAATTAAAAAAAAAAAACACCACAACAAACCTCTGAGATTAAATAATGATTTTCTCATTTTTATATCCCATACTTCTTATTTTATAGTTCCAATATAGGTATTAGATGAAATAACTCCAGTTCAGCTTTCTCAAGGGGAATAAAATCCTACTGACTATCCCAGGAATATAATTAATACTACTACTAATCAACAATTATACAGTATATTGACTGTCCTCTTCTCTTCTTTCATTTCAGCCAAAATGTGTAACTGTGGGGTATAAATATCCCTTATCCGGACCTATTTGCCAGACATAAATTTAGCACCTGAGGTGTCATAAACCTCTGCTGTCAACCCAATTTCTACTAGTACCTCTAACACAAATGCCCATTTAAATCATAACAAGTTGTGTAACAAAGCAGGAAACAACTGAAGGTGAGTGCTTACCAGACAAAGACAGGACTATCGGCTATGAACACTCACAGTATTCAGATTGCTCTTTTCAGCTTCAAAGCACATAGCACATAAGCAACCTTAATTATCCTTTGCAGCATACCTGTGAGGGAAGTAAATATTCACATTTTAATATAAAGGGAACTAAGCTGCAGAAGAATTGAAAAAAATAATCCTGTCCCAGGTTCAAAAGGCAGATGAGTAACAGAGTCAGAAGGAAAAAAAAATAGCAAATTGAACTTCACACACACCATGATCGTGTCGTTTGTAACAACTGTGTGTGATCTGAATTTTAGTTTTATTTACCTGGAAAAGTTGCTCAGACGATCCTAAGTGATGGGTTTTCTGAAATTCTCTGAAACGATAAATCAATGATACCATAAATCAATAAATACCATAAGAACTACTTCATTATTCCAGTATCTTTTAGCTACATGGATAGAACCCATAGGCCTTTTCAGAAACAATCTAATGGATTCTTTCTACCACTGCTTCTCTGGATGAGGGAAAGTAGGCTCAGATGGCAAATGACTGATACTGACAACTGGTACTGACTATCACAATGAGCCCAAATTACAGGAAGAGGGATTACCCTTCCAGAGAAGGGCATTCTTCTTCACAGGAGGAGGAAGACTGTGAAAGAAAGAGGAGGAGATTGATTTTGGATGGGGGAGAGTTTGGGCTGCACTTCTTTAGGTTTGTCTGTTTTCCTTTGATGTGTTTTGAGATGCTCTAGTGGGTCACCAAGGTATTCTTGACTTGTATTTCTTTGAAGATATTTGATAAAATGGTATGTGCCTCCTTGAGGATGAAAACCTGAAGGGAAGTTTCACCCAAAAGCAATGGGGCAGAGCCTATAAGATCCAAGATTCTAATTTCCTTTTGATTGAAGATATTGTTCAATCCATGATATTTTCAAAATGATCTCTGTCAAAATATTTATCTAGAGAGAAACTAATAAGGGTGACATTCAGCTCTGTCAAGTCTGGAAAGAATTGTCACAACATTTCTGTCCTTTGATAATTTCATATTAGTTCTAGACCCCAAACCTGACTGTAGCCTCAGAATCCTGCAGGAAAAGTTTAGAAATGTCACTTTCAAACACCTGGCATGGTTACTGCTAAACGCTGTAGTGATTAGCTGGAGTATGCAGATCTGTCTCACAGATTAGATCTGACTTTAAATTGACAATGGGAAAGTCAACAATTAGGAACCAAGGAGGGCTTTGAATGCAGCTTTTTTTCTTGGAGCACAATACTGACTCATTCTTGTCCTTAGGGGAACATTTATGTAACTGCATTTTTTCTCCTAGGCAACAATGACTTATCAGCTGTGGCCAAGAGTTATAGAATGGTGGGATCATGGATTTGAGAAAGCTCCTGGGAGACCTTATGGCCCAGTCCTCCTGTCTAAAAGGAGGTAATCAGGGGAGATGTGTGCCTGTTTTCATTAACTTTGTGGTTAATGGCAGAATCCTAGCAATAGTCCATCTGGACTAACAATTAATCAATCAAACAATCAATCATTTATTGAACACTTACTATGTGCAAATCTCATGTTAACAGCTTGGGAGAGTACAATACAACAGTCAGTTTTATTTATTGAGCACTTATTCTGTGCAGAACACTGTACTAAGAGCTTGGGTGAGTACAATATAACAATAAACAGACACATTTTCTGCCCATAGTGATCTTACACTCTAGAGATGAGCTTGTGGTCTAGAGAGTTGGGAAATACATTCCCTGCCCACAATAAGCTTGAAGTCTAGAGGGGGAGACAGACATTAATATATGTAAATAAATGATAAGATATGTATATAAGTGCTTTGGGGACTGAGTAATATTGAGGACTACACACTTCCAGAATTTCAGGCTAGAAGGTGGCATTGTGGACATGATCTTTGCAGAAATCAGATACAGGGGAAGGGAAAGGTGCAGCATGCATATAGTATTTGTTAAGTGCTTACTATATGCCAAGCACTGTTCTAAGCACTGGGGTAGATGCTAGTTAATCAGGATGGACATAGTCCCTGTTTTACTTAGGGCTCACAGTCTAACTAGGAGGGAGTGATTTAATCCCCATTTTTATAGATTAAGTAACTGAGGCACAAAGAAGTTAAGTGACTTGTCCAAGGTCACAGAGCAAAAACTTGGCAGAGCCAGCCTTAGAACTCAGGTCCTCTGACTATATAGTTTTCAAAGACTCGTTGCCTATTAGCAGATCTGGGCTTGAACAACTGAAAACATTTGGCTGCCTCAACTAGTTCGAGAGTCCAGCACAACCATTTTTTACCTGTAGCTACTGCCTCAAATGCTTAAGATATCAGAAAGGAAGAATCAAGGTGTAACGTAGATGCATTTATTCTGTCTGGCTGTAGCCAGAGTAAATATGAATTGTTGCGCATCAAAAACCACACAGTCAGTGTGAAGGGACCCCGGTTAAAACTTGAGGATGATAGATGCAAATTCAACAATTGATTTGTTAAATGCTTACTGTGTACCAAGGTTGCACTAAGCCCTGGGGTAGATACAAGATAGCCAGGTCAGCTATAGTCCTTATCCTACAAGGGACTCAAAGTCCAAGTAGGAGGGAGAACAGGCTTTTAATTCTCATTTTGCATGAGGAAAATAAGGCATAGAGAATAGTTAAGTGATTTGCTCAAGGTCACACACCAGACAAGTGGCAGAGTTGGGATTAGAACCCAGGTCTTCTAACTCTCAGACTGTGTTCTTTTCAGTAGGACGTGATGCACCTAAAAAGCTATGCAGGACAAAAATATCAGTAGACTTCAGAGACGTTTGGATAAATTCATAGGCAGGCCTTTCACAGTATTTACTACAAGAAATCTTAGGAATGTAAGGGGTATATTAGTGATGTAAAATTGTCCATCCCTAAACAGTAGGAAGGGTGTACCACTTTCCACTACTCTTAGGAGAGGGAGGAGGAAGTCAGGAGAATTGCTCCATGATGCCCACCCCCACCCACTAGGGAAGTGTAAATGCTTAGGTGAGCCAGTCAGAGTGAAGGATTGGGGAGGAAGTATTAGGGGCTTCATCTTAGGAGAAGGAAAAAGACATCTGACCATCTTATAAGTGAGAGAGGGAATCTGGCTGGGTACCGGGAGAGCAGAATAGGGAAGCTCATACCATGGAAACAATGGACAGAGGGTCCCAAGGAGGAATTAGAAAGGATTTCAGGTTAGGATTCGATCCCTCTGGGTTTGGGGTCCAGAGCTAGGACTCTAAATGAATGAGACTCCTGACTGTGAAAGGGAAAAAGGGCACTAAATAGACCATGCTTCTGAAGGACTTGGAGAGGGTGACATTCGAATGAGGGACATCCTGAGAGAAAATGAGAAGGGACCAGAAGAATGTGAGCCATAGGATGCAAACAATAGCAGAAGCAGCACGACTTAGAAGATAGAACACAGGCTTGGGATCTAATCCAGGCTCCACCACATGTCTGCTATGTGACTTTAAGTATGTCACTTAACTTATCTGTGCCTCAATTCCCACATCAGTAAAGTGGGGATTTAGAGTGTGAGCCCCATGAAGGACAGGGACAGTGTCCAACCTGATTAACTTGTATCTACCCCAGTGCTTAGAACAGTGCTTGGCAGATAGTAAGCTTTTAACAAATACAATTATCATTATTGTTATTAATAAACAGGGAAGTACAGAGATTCTTGGGGGGAAAATATTAGATTTGGGGAGAAAAACAGTTTAAAATGGAATTACTATTATTATTATTACTGTTCTTGGTGGTGGGGGTGGTGCTGTTGTTGTCATTAAGATCTTGGATATTGATGACTGTCTGCAGTAGAGGCTGGAGAGGAAGCTCCGAGTACCAGGGAGACATGGGGAACTTTGGAGCTGCTAAAGTGAGAGAGAGCACTTTGTCTGCAGGCTTTCTGCAGCCAGTCCTGGGATAGGGGTGGTAGGTTAGTCTTTGATGTCCCCTTCACATTTTGGGCAGATACCTGGGATTCAGTCAAAGGGTGAAGGCAGCTATAAGAATACAGGGTCTTAGTGTACTCTGAGCCTAAGGTCCCTAAACCTGTGTTCCAAGACCAAAAGAACCAAAGGGCTTTAGTATCCAGAAAAAGCTAACTAGGGTCCTGGCACTCCTAAAATGATTTTAGGGGCTGTTTCAGATGGTTTTATTAATAATAACAACAACTGTGGCATTTGTTAAGCACTTACTACTATGTTCCAGGCACTGGACTAAGTTCTAGGGTAGATACAAACTAATGAAGTTGGACACAGTTCCCTGCCCCAGAGGGAACTCACAGTCTCAATTCCTATTTTACAGATGAAGTAACTGAGGCACAGACAAGTGAAGTGACTTGCCCAGTGTCACACCATACACATGGCAGTGCTGGGTTTAGAACTCATGACCTTCTGCCTCCCAGGCCCATGCTCTATCCACTGAGTCATGCTGCCCTGACCTCAGCTACCCTAGAGGGTGGTGGCTGTCTACGTAGGCATCCTGACCCCAACTTCCATCCCTTCATCTGGGTTCCACCAGGCTCCCGAACCAACTGACAAGGGGGGAATTTGATATTCGCCCCACTAGCAACACCACAACACTTATATACGTATCTTTAAATTATATATTATAACTTATTTATTCATATTAATGTCTGTTTCTCCCTCTAGACTGTAAGCTCTTTATGGGCTGGGAACGTTTTGGCTAATTCTGTTGTATGGTAGTCTCCCAGGTGCTTAGTACAGTGGTCTGCACATAGTAAATGCTCAATAATTACCATAGATTGATCGGTTCATTAGTAGTAATTTAGGGCTGAGAACACCAGGTGTCTAGAAGGATAACTTCATTGTTTTTCTTAGCATATTGTTGCCATAGAGACAGAATCCTGGTCTGAGTGGTCCATTGGTCTGACTTTGTAATAGCATTGTGCATGGTTTAATATTTTATGTTCTTTAGAGATAGTACCAATAATGACAATGATAATAAAGATGATGATGATAACATTTTTGATTCATTCAGTCGCATTTATTGAGTGCTTATTGTTTGCAGAGCACTGTACTAAGCATTTGGGTGAGTACAATATTATCATAAACAGATACATTCCGGCCTGCAATGACCTTAGTTTTTGGTTTTTCTTGGCCTACTATGTGCCAAGAACTGTACTTAAGCTCTGGGGTATGTTCAAGATATCTACAAAATAGAAATTAGACACAGTCCCTGTCTCACATGAGGCTCACAGTCTAAAGAGGAGGGGAAAACAGGCTTTTAATTCCCATTTTACAGAGGAAGAAACTGAAGTTTGTAGCAGATTTGGGATTAAAATCCAGATTTTCTGAATCCCAAGACTGTGCTCTAGGTTGTTTTATATATACCTGTGTCCTTGCCATATGCCAAGTATTATAAATAAAAATAAAATGAGTCCCCTTTGTCCAAATTATTTTCTATCTGTGAACTTTTGGATAAGAGTAATTCAGAGAGTGGTCTGAATATTCATTCACAAGGCTGTTTGTACTCTATTTTCATAGTGCCTATCTCAGAATTTCTTTTTTAAGTTTTAGTTTTCTCTACCAGTTCTTTGAACCTGTAAGTTTTCAGTAGCTCTGGGGCATATCTCAGGGACTTTTGAAGCCTCTCCCATCTCTAAAATTCCCAGTTTAGCTCCAGGAACAGCCCCAAAGCTATAAACTGTACTGTTCAGGTTCCAGGAAAGGAAAATAGAAAATCTAGTTAGTATGACCCATGATAATCATGGTAACTACAGCAGTATTTCTATTTTTAAATTATTTATAAAATCAACTCATCGATATTCTCCATGGTCTTATTTCCAGGAGAATGAGTGCCGACATACATCTCTTTAGTCACTCTACATCATGGTATTCCAAAGGCACCTTATTCCTAATCATTATTAATAGTAATTTTCTTTCCTGCAAACAAAATAGCACCCACTCAGCTGCTCTACTCAGTGACTGCAGATCTTTGGTGGTGGTAGGATTAATTCAACAAACTCTAATCCATTTCCTGCAGATTAATTCTGAGTGAATTTACATCTGCCTGCAGACTGCCTTGCCCAGATTATGACTCCATTCTTTGGCTTGAAGTAAATGAGCTCACATGAGAGTCAGAGATGGGGATAATGAGATCATGTTAATGGGCAGCTTGAGGAACTAAGAGGTTAGTGGTTTAACTTTTCTAACTGTCACTAATTCCAACAGCTTAATATAAACCTTACTGGACAGTGCTACCTTGATGGCTTTCTGAATTAACTGGAGCAAGTGTCCACACTAGTACTTTCCAATCAATTATACAGTCAAATCTCTGATAAACAACAGTTGGGTTTCTTTCATTAAGGGGGAGATGAAAGCAAGTTGCGTACTCTCACTATATACCTACCACTTTGTTGTTTTAGACTGCTGTGGTGACTCTTCAATTTAAAGAGATAGTTTATCTGTTATCATTCTGTAGCTATTGTTTGAATTCCCCAATCTGCGCCTACCTTTGAAGTGCCTCCATAGAGTTCTCAAGTAAAAGAAAACATACTTGGGGAAATAGAGAAAAATGAAAAGTAGGATAGGCTTTCTGTCTAACTCACACAATTCCAAAAAGGATTCCAATTTTCAAAGAGCAGGGCTAAGCTGATTTTTTTCCCTTTCGGCTGGATGAAAACAGATCAACATGGGATATGGGTAAAATGAATTTGACTATCATCTTTTGTGGAATCTTATCGGGGGGTTGGAATTTATCCTATTCATTTTACAAAAATCAAGGTGGACAGCTCTGGGCTAGGAGTCCAAGGGAATCTTGTGAAAAACAGTTCCACTGGTCTCCACACTTCAGAGCAGGAAGAGGAAGCCAGTTGAGTCACTCCTTGGTGCCCCTCCTTGAAAAGTCAGCTGATCCAATCAGAAAGGATTGGGGAGGAGGTAGAGGGGTCAGGTGGGTGAAGGTAAATCGTTTTGGGGTGGGGAGAAGAAGACCCTCAGCCATCTTTTATTCATTCAGTTCATTCATTCAGTCATACTTATGGAGCTCTTACTGTGTGCGGAGCACTTACTGTGTGCAGAGCACTGTACTAAGCACTTGGAAAGTACAATACATCAAAAGAGACCATCCCTGCCCACAATGGGCTTACAGTCTGGGGGGGAAGGGGAAGACAGACATCAAAACAAGTAAACAGGCATCAATATAAATAAATAAAATTATAGAAATTTACATATGCACATAAGTGTTGTGGGGCAGGGAGGGTTCCGAGAGCAAAGGGAGTGAATCGAGGTGACATGAAAGGAAGGGAGAGCAGAGGAAAAGGGGACTTTTCTGGGAAGGCCTCTTGGAGGAGGTGCACCTTCAGTAGGACTTTGAAGGAAGGAAGAGTGATTATTTCATGGATTTGAGGAGGGAGGGTGTTCCAGGCCAGAGGTAGGATGGGGCCAGGGGTTAGTAGTGAAACAAGCGAGATTGAGGCACAGAGAAAAGGCTAGCACCAAAGGAGCCGAGTGTGCAGGGGGGATGTAGAAGAAAAGGAAGGTGAAGTAGAAAGGGGCAAGTTGATGGAGATCTTTAAAGCCAATAATGAGGAGTTTTTGTTTGATGTGGAAGGTGATAGACAACCACTGGAGATTTTTGAGGAGGGGAGTGACATGCCCTAACGTTTCTGTATAAAGATAATCCAGGCAGTGGAGTGAAGTTTGAAATGAAGTGGGGAGAGGCAGGAGGTCAGGAGGTCAGAAAGGAGGATGATTCAGTAATCTAGTCGGGATAGAATGAGTACTAACGTGGTAACAGTTTGGATGGAGAGGAAAGGATGGATCTTGGTGATGTTGTGAAGGTGAGACCTGCAGGATTTGGTGACGGATTGATTATATGGCGTGAATGAGAGAAAGGAGTCAAGGATGACATTAAGGGTGCGATTTATGAGATAGGAAGAATGGTTGTGCCATTGTCACCCGTCGCCTGGGGACAGGTTCATTGGGGAATCAGCATGGCAAGAGAGAAAGATAGACCGGAGACAAAAAGGCTGAGTTTTATACAAAATTTATTCCGTGAGGCAAACTGAATTATTTGATTATTTTGGACACAGCGAATTGAATTGTTTGATTATTTTGGACATGGCAAATTGAACCTAACTTTCAAAGAATATGATTATTTAATGATATTAGAGCTTCCCTATTAGGAGGAATATACTTATGTGTTACTTGCGTGTGGCAAAACACCCAGATCCCACCCAGGAGGAATTTACTTATGGTTTGTTCACATATGGTGAAGTGGCTAGCTCCCACCCATGAATGCTTCTCACTTGGGAAGAATCCACTTATGTGTTACCCACCCAGGGCAAAACACCTGAATTCTAGCCCCACGAGCATTCAGCGGGACACTCACCAATCCCACAACTCCTCACATGGTACAGGCAGATTGGGCTTCTCACGCTGTGGGCAGAGGTAACCCACAGCCAGCTACTGCAAGTCTCGATCCGCTGCACAGAAGCTCAGAGGCCTCAGATATTTGCTACCTGTGGTCCTAGGCCAATCCAGCTTCTGACCTCAGTTTATCCAATCTCCGCCCTACTCTTTCCTCCATCCCTAATCTGATCGGCATGGGGGCAAGGGACACCTTCTGTATTCCTGGCTTGGGCTGTCAATCTAGCAGTTTTGGTTGTGGCGTCGGTATCTCACATGCACTTCCAAGTTCTGCCTTAATGGCTCAGACAGTCACGAGATAGCATTTGGCCAGAATTAATAATAATAATGTTGGTATTTGTTAAGCGCTTACTATGTGCAGAGCACTGTTCTAAGCGCTGGGGTAGACACAGGGGAATCAGGTTGTCCCACGTGGGGCTCACAGTCTTAATCCCCATTTTACAGATGAGGGAACTGAGGCACAGAGAAGTTAAGTGACTTGCCCACAGTCACACAGCTGACAAGTGGCAGAGCTGGGATTCGAACTCACTCATGAGCCCTGACTCCAAAGCCCGTGCTCTTTCCACTGCGCCACGCACGCAACCTGCCCGAAGTCACACAGCTGACAAGTGGTGGGGCAGATTAGAACCTAGGTCCTTTTGACTATCAGGCCTTTTCCCTACTCATTAGAACTTACTGCTTCTCATCCTTCCACTCTGCTGCTTAGATCATTTTTCTATAAAATGATTCAGTCCATATTTTTCTACCCCTGAAGAATTTCCAGGGGTTGTCTATCGAATTCTGCATTAAACAGGAACTCCTTACCCCCATCTTTAAAGCACTTAACTGGCTTATCCCCTCCTACTTCCCTGATTTCCTGTTACAACCCAGCCTGCACACTTTACTCCTCTAATGCTAACCTACTCATTATACCTTGATCTCATCTATATCACCACCAATCCCTCACCCACATCCTGTCTTTGGGCTGGAGCTTCCTCTCCCTTCATATCCAACAGATGATAACCCTCCCCAGCTTCGAAACCTTATTCAAAGCACATCTTCTCCAAAAGGCCTTTTCCAAATAAGCCCTCATTTCCTCTTCTCTCATTCCCTTCTGCATTGCCCTTGCACTTAGATTTACACCCTTTATTCACTCCTCCCTCAGGCCCACAGCACTTTCATTCATTCATATTTATTGAGCACTTACTGTGCACAAAGCATTGTGCTAAGTGCTTGGGAGAGTACAATGTAAAAATGAACAGACACATACCCTGCCTATAGCAAACTTCAGTCTAGAAGGAGAGGCAGATATTAATATTAAAAATAAATTTCAGATAAGTACCTAAGTGCTGTGGAGCTGGGTTATGGGATGAATAAAAGGAACAAGTCAAGGCATCACAGAAGGGAGTAGGAGAAGAAGTGGGGAGCTTAAGGAGGGCCTCTTGGAGCTGTGCCTTCAGTAAGACTTTGAAGGGAGGGAGAGTAATTGTTCGGATTTGAGGAGGGAGGGCGTTCCAGGCCAGATGATGGACATTGGCAAGGGGTCGGCAGTGAGATAGATGAGATCGAGGTGCAATGAGAAAGTTAGCATTAGATGAACGAAGTGTGTGGGCTGGGTTGTAGTAGAAGAGTAGTGAAGTGAGGTAAGAGGGGGCAAGGTGATTGAGTGCTTTTTAAAGCCCATGATGAGGAATTTCTGTTTGATGTGGAGGTGGATGGGAAACCACTGGAGTTTTTTAAGGATTGGGGAAATATGTCCTGAGCATTTCTGTAGAAACATGATCAGGGCGGCAGAGTGAAATATGGACTGGAGTGGGGAGAGATAGGAGGCTGGGAGGTCAGCAAGGAGGCTGACATAGTAATCAAGGTGGGAGAGGATAAGTGATTGCATTAACATGGTAGCAGTTTGGATGGAGAGGAAAGGGTGGATTTTAGCGTTGTTGTATCTGTAATTTATTTATAGTAATGACTGCCCCTTTTTGTAAACTGTGACCTCATTGTGGGCAGGGGATACATCTACCAATTCTGTTATATTTTACTCCCCCAAGCATTTAGGAAGCACAGTTAGAGCTCAATAAATTCCATTAAGGAATTATTTCAGTAAAGAATAATAGGCGATTCCTGGAGGGTCCAAGTTCAGGGACCGGGACTCTGATGGAACAAGACTTCTTCCCCTTAGAGTGAGAAGAACGAGAGCCCAGGAGGACTACAGGAAAGTATTAAGAGTCTTGAGGAGGAAGTAGTAATCCAGGGAAAGGCAGTTTCAACTGGATTTGTTTTGATTGTTTCCTTTAATAAGAATATATTCAATATTTTAGAGACCTTACATCTAGCTGTCTGCCTGTGGAGGTGATGGGGAGAGAAGCTGTGGGTCAGTTCAATTACTAAATCCTGTGAGTTCTACCTTTACAGCATCGCCAAAATCTGTCCCTTCTTATCTGTCCAAACTGCTACCACATTAAAGCAAGCACTTATCCTATTCCGCCTTGATTATTGTATGAGCCTCCTTGATGACCTCTCTGCTTCCTGTCTCTCCCCACTCCAGTCCATACTCCAGTCTGCTGCCAGGATCATTTTCCTTCAAAAACATTCAGATCATGTTTCCCCACACCACAAGAAACTCCAGTGATTTCCTATCCACCTCCGCATCAATCAAAAATTCCTCATCGTTGGCTTTAAAGCACTTAATCACCTTGCCCCTCCTACCTTACCTGGCCTACTCTCCTACTACAACCCAGCCCACAGACCTGGTTCCTCTAAAGCTAAACTTCTCATTGTATCTTGATCTCACCTATATTGCCACCACCTCTCGCCTATATCCTACCTCTGACTTGTAACACCCTCCCTCCTCTTAACAGACAGATATTTGCTCACCCCTAATAAAAAGGTTCCTTAAAAGCGTATCTCTTCTAAGAAGCCTTTCCTGACTAAGCCTTCCTCTCCTCTTCTCCCACTCTCTTCTGCATTGCCTTGATTTGCTCCCTTCATTCATCCTCCTTTTCATTTCTACAGCACATCTGGAAGTGCTCAATAAATACAGTTAAATGTTTGAATGAATATATTTGTAATTTACTTATTTATTTATCATTAATGTCTGTTTCTCCCTCTAGATTGTGAGCTCATTATGGGCAGGGAATGTGTCTGTTTATTGTTACATTGTACTATCCCAAGCAGTTAGTACAGTGTTTTGCACACACTAAGGGCTCAATGAATACGATTGACTAGTGAATTGAGAATAGGGTCCCAGGGAGCTATGTGACCTGGGGAACTGTGGTTAGAAGCCCTTTGTCCACCAGCTTCCAACATGGTCTTCCTGCAGTCAGCCCCAGGTGAGGGCTGTAGATGTAGATGTAGAGTGGTTGCAGCAAAAGGGGTGCAGGGACTTGGGGGACAGTGAGTAGGATGCCCTAAATAAAACCTGCAGTAGTAGAACAGGAGATTTGGAGGTCTTTAGGATACAGTGGAGGGGTCTGGATGCTCCTAAAGTGACTCTGGGATCCCATTTTGAATGGGATTTAGGGCCGAAAATTCCTTGTAATGTCATAAACCCCCACTGCCTTGACATGCAAATGCCACCACCAAAGAAGAATGTAACAGAATTAAGGAGTTTCAGGCAAGAAACAAAAATATCACACCACCAAATTGCTAATGTAGGTGAAGCCTACATTGGAAATTCCTTGTCATTATTTTCGGTAATTCTCTTTTATAGTTTCCTCTACAGAAAATCAAATATGCATTTCAAACTTTATTTGGCAAAGAGGAAGTCTCAAGAAGGAGTCAAGATAAAGAAGGCCCAGATGGACAATCATTTTTTTTAAGTAAGCTATTTGAAAATAAATAAAAGCTTTGATCTAGGCTTGTAGAACCGGAGAGTCAATATCAGAAGTGGTATTTTGTAACATGACTCATAATCCAGATTTCTTCACTCTCTCCCTCCGTTCCCCCCTCTCTCTCTCTTCCTTTCTGTATAGTGCATTAAAAGTACAAGTCATTTTCATTTATATTACACATTTTACATTAAGGCACTTGAGTCTCCCAAATTACATCATTAAATCAGTTACATAAAAACAATAACTAAGCCATTGACATTAACTCTCTTTATAACAAAGTAATGTGGAAGAGACTAAGTAACCTTAAAATTTACACCATTGGTGTGTTAAATTGCCCTATACCTTCACTGCCTTTTCTACCTTAATTCTAGAATTCACACTGATGACTTGGTATTTCCATATCTGTAAACTTCAACAATTACATATAAAATTCCAGGCTCTTGTGGGATCTAATGTTGTCTGGTTTGGTTTCATTAGCACTCTACTTGGAGATGAAAATTTAAAGGGACAAGAGACTGGCTTCATCAGAAAGAGTGAGGGTTTAGGCTTGCTTGGTTCAGGGCAGGGTCAATGGTCCCAGGGGAGAAAGGGGAAGGAATCAGAGAGAGAAGAAAGACAGTGAGTGATGTGAGAGAGAGTGGGAGAGAAAGAAAGGAAGAGAAAGAGAGAAGAGCAGAGAGGAGAAAGGGAGTAAGAGAGAAAGCTAGAGAGAGGGATATTGTCCTGCTCTTAAGCAAGTCTATATTTCCATGCTCCAACACTCCCTTTACTGCCACGCCACAACAAAATCTGATTTCAACACACACATACACACACACACACGCACACACACATATACATGAACACACACATGCACTTCCCTCCAAAAAAATGAATCAACCAGCTACCTCAATTTTCTAGTGGCCAGACTCCATCTTCACTCTCCCCAACTTGGCATTCACCTTGCAGGGTTGGAAATGACACTGGGTGTAATCTAAAAAACTTTTCAGACTCACTTCACTCTCCGCTTGTCCCTTTCCCACAGTCCTCATCCTCCTGCTCTTCTTACCCCTTCCAACAGCCCTCATTCCTTTCTCTTTCTCCCCAGAATGCTTGGACAATTGACTCTGCCCTGAACCAGGGAAGCCTAACCCCCTTCTTTTTGATGAAGCCAGACTCTTGTCCCTTTAAATTTTCATTTCCAAGTAGAGTGCTAATGAAATGAAACAGGCAACATATACCCTCTCACTAATCTCACTCACTTTGAAACAACAAACACATTAATATTCTACTTGGGATATCAGAATTGGATATCCAGGCTTCATAGACTTTTTATGATATTCGTTAAGTGCTTACTATGTGTCAGACACTGTGCTAAGCACTAGGGTACATACAAGATAATCAGATTGGACATGGTCCATGTCCCAAGGGACTCACATCCATTAATCTTTATCTGTTTGCCGAATTGTACATTCCACGTGCTTAGTACAGTGCTTTGCACATAGTAAGCGCTCAATAAATATGATTGAATAAATGAATGAACCTTCACTTTACAGATGCAGTAACTGAGGCCCAGAGAAGTTAAGAGACTTTCCCAAGTGCTCAGCAGCCAAGTGGCAAAGCAGGGATTAAAACCCAGGCCCTCTGATTCCCAGGCCTGTCTTCTTTCCACTAGGCCATGCTGCATCCCACAACAATCTTTTAAGGTTGATCAAGTTGATATACCTTCAAACTTTATAGGGTCCTTTCTCTGTCAAGAACCTCAGCCTCATTTGCAGGTCCAATCTGGGAATCTTGAAAATGTCTCCAATTCAGTGGTCAACTGCTCACATTCTGAAGACTTTTGGAGGTCTTCCCCAGGGTATCTGAGGTCATTTATGTTCTAGAAACACAAAGACCTCTTTGCCTATGTGGGGGTTAAATCTGATGCAGCTCTTCTCGACACCCCAGTGTGATATTTTGTAAACTACACAACAGACTCCTCCAAAGGAATATTATCTGACTACAATCATGGTGACTGGTCACACTATGAAAACAATCACATTATAAATATGTAGAGGCCAGTTATCTGCCTACACAGAAAGTTGGAATGAGAGATCCTTCTTACTCTTTAGGAAATTCTTAGTTTTCTGGTTAATTTTCTTTGGGTGAAAAGTTATTAAGCTTTGTCAAATTTTAATCAGATAGGCCTAAGATGAAGCAACTTCCTGTTTTCAGTAATATCCAAGCTTTGACTGACAAACTATCCTCTGCTGAAAACACCTGCTTTTCTTTGGGGAGACCATAACTCTCAAGCCACCAGTGTACAGAGTTTGGTTTTGTGTTCATTTTGATGAAGGAAAAAGAGAAGAATAAATCTTTCTCTCCTTTTTAAGCTTCTTGACCTTTATTGAAATAACAAAACAGTTATTCAAAGGACACAAAGCTGAATTAAAGGTAACTTTCTATTTGCTAACATTCAAAGAGGGAATAGCATTACCTTTCTCACGGCTAGGAGATAATGTTTACAAAGTGCTTGGGGCTTCTCAGTGGGAAAGGGAGCTGGGTGTGTGATTCTTTTTAATTTAAATGTCTGGATATCATAAAATTTGACATGTTAACAATGAATAAATAAAACAAACAGATGCTATGGGCCTTCACATTGGCATTCACATTTTTTCTGAGCTTCAAACTGCTTTCAAAAAGGAACGTGGAGGAAGGAGCTGCAAGCCCCACCCTTCCAGAAAGGAGCAAGGAATTGTGAAGCACCATATTCATCTCCCGTTGAGTCAGTTTTCAGCATCCCACCCCGCCAGGCTGAATCCCCTCCCTGTCACACTGAGACAATGGCTCCACATCCCTCCCATCTTGAATCAGATCAGGGAATTCAGAAACTGGGGAGTCTCATGCCCATCCAACCCCCAACACCTGGGCCCTGGAGACTCAATCCCAGAGCTGCCAGCATCTCTCCATTGTAAGCTATTTATGGGCAGGAAATAGGTCACTTAGTTATTCTGAACTTGCCAAAGGTGATGCACTGCAAAAGGTGGGCACTATCACTATTACTAGAAGCAGCATGGCCTAGTGGCAAGAGCACGGGCTTGGGAGTCAGAGGTCATGGGTTCTAATTTCGGTTCTTCCATAATCAGCTGTGTGACTTTGGACGTCAGTTAACTTCTCTGTGTCTCAGTTACCTTATCTGTAAAATGGGGATTAAGTCTGTGAGCCTCACGAGGGACAACTTGATTACTTTGTCTCTACCCCATTGCTTAGAAGAGTGCTTGGCACATATGACAAATTAACAAATTAATTAACAAATATCATTATTATTACCACCACTACTACTGTGTCCCTTCACATTAAATAACCACTTCACAATTGGCTTCAAGACTCTCTGTCAACTCTCTCCTCCTTACGTTTGTTTTCTTTACCCACTATTCCCCAACTCACTCTTCAGTTTTCCCCAAACTTGCCTTCTAACAGTATCTCACTCTTAACTCTCCCATCTCCATCTTTTCACTCATGATTTGGTTCCTGGTTTGGAACCTCTTCCTTCTAAAAACCTAACAGATCATAGGTCTTTTCTTATTAAAAACCCTCATAAAATACCCTGTTTATGGTATTTGTTAAACACCTACTATATGTCAAGCACTGTGCTAAGTGTTGGGGTAGAACCAAGTTAATCAGGCCAGATACAGTACCTGTCCCACATGGAGCTCAGCAACTAAATTCTTCCAACATTTTCCCATGCTTTCCAACAACCCTTCTCAGATTAATTACCAACACCTTATGCTGTATAAACTAAAAAGTCATATCTAGCACTTATGAATACATTAGAATCTATCTTGAGTGCATTTGTTTGTATTTTTAATCAATTATATAACAAGGGTTTATCTTTACTACTCTAATTGTAAATATTTTCATTTCCCTACAATTAGAGTGCAAGCATCTTGGAATCAGGGAAATTTATGCTCCTTTGATTTGTATTTCCCAAGTTCTTGCTTAGTACACAGCCCAGGTGGGCAATCTTAAGTAGCAGTACTATTACATGTTGTTACTGTTATGTTGTACTATCCCAAACACTTAGTGCAGTGCTTTGTACACAGTAAACAATAAATATGATTGAATGAATATTGCTCCTTCAACTCCTTTCTTCCCAACCTTCACTCTTTTGTGGGGGTTGAATCTGATGCAGCTCTTCTCGACACCCCAGTGTGATATTTTGTAAACTACACAACAGACTCCTCCAAAGGAATATTATCTGACTACAATCATGGTGACTGGTCACACTATGAAAACAATCACATTATAAATATGTAGAGGCCAGTTATCTGCCTACACGGAAAGTTGGAATGAGAGATCCAAATGCTACCATCCCACTCTGTTGCTCCTTCTATGCAGCGGAAGCAGGATTGACTATGATCTCTGAAGGAAAAGGATTATTGCTTGGCCTCATCCATTCATAGCTCTCCAGTAGAAGTAGTAGCATAGCCTAGTGTAAAGAGCCAAAGGACCTGAATTCTAATCTTGGCTCTGCCATTTGTTTGCTGTGTGACCTTGGATAAGTCACTCAACTTCTCTGTCTCTTAGTTTCCCATTCTTGTGGTGAGCAAGAGTAACTCCATCTTGTAGAACAGAAGGCATTTCCTAAGAGACTATTCTTTAGCCCCATGAGCAACAAAGGCAAAGGAGGAATTGGAGGAGAAAGTGAATTATCTTGCTGAAAAGTTTGAGAGGACTTGAATTGGAAGGAGAAACTGAATTATCTGGCTGGGAAGTTTGAGGAAGACCTGAATGGCTGAGGAGAAATGGAATTGTTTCGCAGAGGAGTTTGAGGAGGAGTTAAATTGCCCTGCTGGGCAGGAGAAAGACTGTGGGATGGGATTAAGCCTGCAGCATAAGAGCTGTTTCCCCCAACCCCCAGCTTTACCTGGTAACAAGGAGCAGACAGCAGGCAAACCTAAGCAGCTCCTGCTGCAACCCCGCCCCTCCCCAACAACTGATAAAAGAGGAAAGAACCAAACCCCATTCCATGGCAAAAAAATCATCTAAGACATGCACTGAGACACCTACTGTGACCACAGTCAAAGCACCTAAGATTTTAACCAGGATGACGAGTTGTGGACGGCTGGACTCCTTGAAGCTCCTCCAACTTGAGATCATCTTCACAAAATGTGGGGAAAATCAGTTGGATTGGTAACTAGATGTGTTGTAATATGTGTGAGTGAGTATGTGTCTGTGTGCGCAGCTACCCCGTATTTATATCCCAGCTTTGCCACTTGTCAGCTGTGTGACTGTGACTGATTAAGTGTAAGCCTAACATGGGGCAACCTTATGACCCTGTATCTCCCCCAGTGCTTAGAACAGTGCTCGGCACATAGTAAGTGCTTAACAAATACCAACCTTATAGTAGGTCCAGTATGAAATAAAGCTTTCTGCTGTACACAGTGGTGGCTTGGTTTCACTTTGAATTTGTCATTGAGTGCCTGATATTAAAGGGAAACACATCCCTCTGGAAAGGGCTCACACATTGAGTGCCTGAAACTAAAGGGGAAACAATTCCCCTCAGGACCAGGCTCATGACAATTCTGTAAAATGGGAATTAAATAATAATAACGTTGGTATTTGGTAAGCACTTACTATGTGCAGAGCACTGTTCTAAGCACTGGGGTAGACACAGGGGAATCAGGTTCTCCCACATGGGGCTTACAGTATTAATCCCCATTTTACAGATGAGGTAACTGAGGCACAGAGAAGTTAAGTGACTTGCCCACAGTCACACAGCTGACAAGTGGCAGAGCGGGGATTCGAACCCATGACCTCGGACTCCAAAGCCTGTGCTCTTTCCCCTGAACTACACTGCTTCTTCCTAGTGAGACTGTGAGCCCTTTGTGGGCAGGAACTGTGTGTCCAAACTGATTATCTTGTATTAATCCCATGCTTTAGTACAGTGCTTGGCATATATTAAGTACTTTAACAAATACCACTATCATTATTATTCAACCCCACCAACATGCACAGACAAAGGCTTGCCAGACCCCATGTGCTTGCATGTAATTGTTAAATCACAAAAAAGGCTGTGGCCTCAAGGCATTGTAGATGTGAAAGAAGTCTGAGTTGCCCCACTATAGCAGGAGTGAATCCGAGATGTGGACATACTCCTTGAGGGAATGTTTTTAACACAAAGTAAGCTATGAAGATGCATCATTTTAAGGCAGTCCAGGAATGTTCCCCCCTCAAAATAGATCTGGTTCTGGCCTAATCAAAGGTAACTTCTTTTTAGAATTCTGACCATGAATATAAAGAAGCTATGTATACTGCCATTTCCTCTGTTCTCTATTCTCCACCTACATTGGGGTTGCCTGGATGTTTTTTTGAGGGCTAAAAAATAACTACCCTAATACTAGGCCATCCGTCATTCCAGTAGTCTAAGGGAAGGCCAAGTCAAAAACAGTCTGTCTAGGTTTTAGGTTACTTTGTAGTGCAATCCATGGATTCTTTTATATGGAATTTGTAAGCACTCACTTTGTGTCAGGTTCTGTACTAAGCAATGGAATAGATACAAGATAAACAGGTTGGACATAGTCCAACCCACCCTGGGTTCACAGTCTTTATCCACATTTTACAGATGAGGTAACTGAGGCACAGAGAAGTGAAGGAATTTGCCCAAGGTCACCCAGAAGACAAGTAGCAGAAAGAGATTAGAATCTACATCCTTCTGACCCCCAAGCCCATCCTGGTCACACTCTTCTCATTCATTCTAGTGCACCTGCATTCTCTTTCTGCCCTGCCCAAGATCAAACTTCCTGGAATGGGCTGGAGCACACCAGGAACTGGGAAAAGGAGAAGGACATACAAGGAAATGGACACTTCCATCCTTTCCTTTAGTTTCTTGGTATTCCCTGTTCACTAAGTAGGCAGTTATCAACTAGGGCTGAACAAATATGCTAGGGGAGTAGCATGGTCAAATGGAAAAAGCAAAGGCCTAGGATTAAAAGGCTCTAGGTTCTAATCCCAGCTCCATCACTTCCCTCTGTGTGACCTTGGACAAGTCACTGAACTTCCCTGTGCCTCAATTTCCTCTTATGGAAAATGAGAATTCTTTTTCCTACTTAGACTGAGGCCAGTGTAGAACTTGGTTATCTTGTATCCACCAAATGGCTTAGTACAGTGCATGGCACATATTAATCACTTAACAAATAACACAAGTATTATTATTAAGATTTTAACCTACAACCCAGCCATTGCAATGTGGATTGGACAGGCCTGAATTTTCAACTGGCTTCCCTGGCTGCCTTTGTGTCTCTTGCACCTTTGCCCTTGGAGGTGAGATAACTGAGGACCAAAACCAAACTTGGACATCCCACCCTCATATTCACTTTTGGAAGGGGAAAGGGGCTCCTCTGACAAGCATCTCAGCTTGAAAATGAATGTATATGATCGGCCTAGTCAACAAATATTTATTGCATACCTTTCCTGGGCGAGGCATTAGAGATACATGTTTAGTAGCTCACAATTTAATACAGAAGATAGGACAGACACACATTCATCAATATAAATGTGTACACGTAGACACAGTAATTACGCAAATGAGTTGTGAGGGAGCAAATCCCTAATGCTCTTTTCTCTAAACTATCACCATACATCTGGCTATTCTTAGTTGTAGCTTGAAGGAGCCAAATCTCAGCAATGTAAGGCATTGCTGATGGATAGATCTGCCACCCAGGAGACGAGAATTCTTTTGCCAGAAAGAAATGGCTTTGGGAGACATTGTTCTTGAAATGACATATTAGAGCCGATGAACCAGTGATCTGAGCTGTGACTCAGGTAGCTGTTAGGGATGGCTGAATAGCTATGGATAAAACAGGAATCACCACATACCTTCACCTAAAGCTTGAACCCAGCCAAGCATTTTCAGATTTGAAAAATTTCAGTTAACTTCAATGGCAATAGCTTTTCCATTTTCTCTGAACCTTGAGGTTCTTCCTAGGAGAAAAGAGAAGTATGCATAGGAAAGCACAGTATGCATTCCCAATGAGTCTTGACCTCTTGGGCACTGTCCATGCTTCCTTCCCCTCAAAAGGGGGACTCACATACTCATAGTGATAAATGTTAGAGGCAAAAGGGAATGGACAGAAAAATTCACTCTAAATGGTGAAGTCTTCCAATTAGTCAATCAATCAATCATATTTATTGAGTGCTCACTGTGTGCAAGGCACTGTACTCAATTAAATTGAGTACAGTGATCAATATATTACCACTGATGGATAAGGGATAGATATTTGGGTCTAAGAACCTACAACCTTAAACAGTGCCACTATCAGGTTAGACCACTGATATAGGCAGCCTAATGTTTGTCAGATATAGGGATAAAAAAGGGATTCAAGAGTTTTGTCCTAATCTCTTTAATGACATATATAGTCCCATAAATGCTAATCCATTACAGAGACTTCCATAGAAGTCTATTAAAAATTAGATTACTAGAGGGAAAAGCTGGAGCTATTAGTGGCTAAATTTGCAGGGTGAAAGGATCGAGAAGAGTTTATATAAATATACGAATAAGAGGTCCATTAAGGGTTATTAGAAGGAAAAAAATTAGGGATGCTAGATAGTACATCCACGAGAATGGAGGCAAGAGGGTGGCTATCATATTGGTCCAGCAAGTATCCTTTAGGGACAATGGAAAAGAAGAAATAAAGGTCAGGATAACCATGGGGCTGAGTCAGGAAGACATCCCTTTCATATAATGCTCTCATTATGGACACCTGTAACTACTGATAATAGATTAAAGAGAATGACTGAGAAAAGTATAAATACAAGCAGAAACTCCAATATACCTCATTCCATTTTATTCCACCTTCTTTTCTGAAGCCAAGACAATGGCCTGAAATACATGGGTTCCATAAAGAAGAATGTGAATTTGAGTTAGAAACTGGGCTAGAGCCGCCTTACATTAGAGGAAGCATTATAACAGATATCCTTAAGTAAGAGTTCACTGTATAATCAAACGAAAGTGGCTTACTCAATGTAAGGTAGCTTGTCTCTCCAAATCCTGGCTCAGGAGTTTGACTAATGTTGGCTGCTAAAGCTGATCCCGATGGGGGACAGTTAAAGCTCCTATTTCCTTCTCTGGGATGCAGCTGCATTGCTGATCCATGACTGCATTGCTAAGTGAAACATTGATTTGTAAAATCTAAAGTGACCTTCTGCTTGTTCTTAAGCTAGTCCTCAACCCAGGATAAAAGAAAATCAGCAAAAAATTATAAAGATTTATGCCGTTTCTAAAGGTACCAGGGGCCTGCCATACACATGATATATGCATTTTAAATTTGGAAATGGCATTTGGCAGCCATTGGAAGATTGTTTCAAGGACTTTTGGTAACACTTGTAGCCTAATAAGTGAAGGATTTGCCCCCAGATTAGAAGTGCAAACTACTATCACTTTCTTCTGGCCTTCATCATCTTGGATTGGTTGAATAAAATTGGATCTAGACTCTAAGCTCATTGTGGGCAGGGAATGGGTCTACCATCTCTGTTATATTGTATGCTCCCCAGTGTTTAATACAGTGTTCTGCACAGGTAAGTATTCAATAAACATGATTGATTCATTGATTGATTAAATCAATTGTGCAGCTTGGCTTCACTCCAGTATTTATGAGGAAATGGAAATGCGACCACTAACTCTAAACTGGTTGTTCTGCCCCTGAAAGGTAGCCTGAAGCTATTACCTAAACATTTCAAAGCAGCTAAGTGGACTGACTAAGCAGCCCAAGTTGCAAAGACAGTCATGGGTTTGGGAAGACCAATTGAGCCTACTCTGTACACCAAAACTCTGTATACCAAAGAGCAAGGTGCAAACCAATAAAAAATCATTAGTGGATTCTGGGGCAGAAATCATCTGGCCTCCTAATTCAGCTGAACTTGTTGATTTAGCCAGTTTAAAAGATTCTGAATGGGCAAAAAAAGAAAAAAAAAAAAGACATCTGGGGACTAAATGTATCCCAACAAGGAGCTGGATGTTCAGAGATACCATGGAATAGTATTTTTCATAGATTTTGATACTTTAGCACAGAATGGTGTTTTCAAGGTACATAGTAACATGGCATTTGGGTTTTAGCGAGATTACACCGAACCTATTTGTGTGCACAGACCAAGAGTTCACAGTGCATCTTTCATACAGAGTAGCAGTTCTCTGGCTTCTTCTTCAAATGTAATGTAGAGAGCAGAGAAAGCTAAAAGACAGGTAATTTAGAAAATAACATATATAAATGTAAGAGGTATAAGCATGCATAAGAGTATAATGTGTTAAGCAAAGCAAAATAAGCAAAATAGTCCATCAGAAAGTGAATGTTTTTATGCCACTGGAATAAATGGCAAAGGCAATTTAAAAATAATGAAACTTGGATTCATTTGGTCTCCCAGGAGTGTTGCTCTATGCATCATTCTTCTTTCTTTGTCTTACAGCTAAGCTCTATTTTTCTTTTTTTCAACAACTTCCACACCTTAGACATTTTCAACAGTTCACTCTCCTAACTCCACTCTTGCTCAGATTCCATGTAACCAGATCATGGTTGGCTCCTCTTTATGGATAATTTCTCCCTCCTCTTACTTTGTCCTCAGCATGTGGGCAAGAGATGTCTTTGAAACAAAGGCAATCAATATGTGAGGTTAAACAAAGCTTCGCAACCCAATCCTCAAGGCTGAGCAAAACCCCTAATGTCCTTAACCATAACCTTGGCACATGAATAGCGACTTTCATTCTATTTTGCCAAGATTTCGGTCAAAGATCAATTGCTGTGGTAATTATATCATATATCAAGGAAAGGAGATTCTCTGAGAGGGCAAGACCTCTAAACTAATACATATCATTAGCATTTAAAGAGCCCAAAAAACAAATTGAACATTTTTCCTTGTGTAACTTTTTTTAAGCAAATCATTTTCCAAATTAAAATGGATAAATTAATGAAACAGCCACATGTCTTTGTCTAAACCACATCTGTAATCTCTGCAAGCCCTTTGCAAAGTTTAGCACGTTGTACTTCTCTTCCAGATCATTACAACATCTAATCAAGGGAAGCTTAAATCCTTCAGTGAGCTCTCAAAATGAATTTGATCTTAGCAGTTCAGGTCTTGTGGATTCCTGGGTTACTGACTCGGTGGAACATGTTTTTGTCTTAATCCATGTCTCAGCTCAGAGAGGATTAAAGTCCATAATTCAGCCTATCCCAATTTAATTGAGAAAGGAAATTTGAAGAGTCCCAGTGAACTCAACCTGCTTCACTCTGTTTTGAAGTGATCCATCCTCTCTCCATCTGTCAGTTCCCAGACCTCTGGACGAGCAAGAAGCAAAAGACAATTTATGTGGAAGTGTTTGCTTGGCCTTTTGAGGGTATCTCTAAAAAAAAGAATTAATATTTTCTCCATTTAAAAATACAGTTACTTCAAAATTTGGGGAAATACTTTAATCAACCTACTGCTTTCTTCAGATAATCAATCTCTTCTCTCATCTAATGTACTGGGATCAACTGAAGGTTCCTGAAACATAGGCAGTTTCTAAGAAATGATATAAGAATAATTCAAATCTATATAATTCCATTACATAGAATATCAAGTGTGACAAAAAACATTTTTATATCTCTGCAGTATAGAATTATAATTCACAGTCGACCTTCTCAAGCACAGCATGTGTATCTCATCACTAATAACCTCATATTTAAATACATACTGTATCTATATATCAAATGTCTGTGAGTCTGTGTGTGTGTGAGTGTTTGTTTCTAAGTGTAGAGCTATCCTGTGGGGCTTAAAGATGATGATATTTTCAGTGAGATTATATTCATGTTCATGTGTGGCTATTAAGATTGATGTGGAACTGATATTCTCAAGAACACAGTATACCAATAAAATTGTCCCTCATCACACAATTGAATTGGCTATAACCAGTCCCCAGGGGCATTTATTTCTGCCTTTTGGAGTCACAATCTTCTTCTGCTTAAAAGCAGTGACTCCATTTCTAGATACAACAATCCAGACTGATCTGTCTTCTGCTACTCTTTCCTAGTTGTCTATATTACTCAATCAATCAGGAGTATTAATTGAACACTATAATCCCAGCTCTGCCACTTGTCAGCTGTGTGACTGTGGGCAAGTCACTTAACTTCTCTGGGCCTCAGTTACCTCATCTGTAAAATGGGAATTAAGACTGTGAGCCCCACGTGGGACAACCTAATTGCCTTGTGTCTACCCCAGCGCTTAGAACAGTGCTCTGCACATAGTAAGCGCTTAACAAATACCAACATTATTATTATTAGTATTAATAGGAGGAATGGTATTTTTTGATAAGAATGGTTACCCCCAGTTACAATGCCCTCTACCAAGTTCTAGAGACATACGAAACAGGTAAGTGGCACATTTCTTACCCACAGTGAATTTCTGCTCTTATAGGGGAGACAGATGTAGTGATAATTGGAGGAAACCAAATAAATAACTGAATTGAATTGATTTGAAATAATTGAATAAACAATTGAATAGCTAAATAATCATTTGTACCAAAATGTAGAAGATGGGTTCTAAACTAAATTCAAAAGCATTAGTGATGGCCGATGGATGTTTCCAGCAAAACTGAGAATATCAGCTGCACCTTGGTGACAGTCTATAGGGGCATAGGAGTGCTGAAGCAGCATGGCCTAGTGGAAAGAGCACTGGCCTGGAGTCAGAGGTCCTGCGTTCTAATCCCAGATCCCTCACTTTTCTGATGGGTACTTTGGACAAGTCATTTAACTTCTCTGTGCTTCAGTTTCCTCATCTGTAAAACAGGGATTAAGACTGTGAGTCCAGTGTGGGAAAGGGACTGTGTCCAACTTGATGATCTTGTACCTATCTTAGAACTTTATACAGTAACTGTCACAAAGTAAGCAATTAACAAATACAATTAGAAAAATAAGAATAATAACTGGGAAAGTGGAGATGGCCCAGAAATGGGACCATGGTGAAAGACGACACCTGACATAAAGGACGAGATTTATGCTAACTTGGAGGAGAGTTGGGAGGAGTTTCCCTTATATGGGAAGAACTTGTAGGAGCAATAAGAGAAATGTCTTTACGGAGATGGAAATTGCCATGGTGGCATACTTTGGCATGAGGGGTCAGTGCGACTCTTAAATACGGAAGGTCTATTGTGAAACCAGAATCCACTGTGGGTCAGAAACAATTCATACATCACTTGGGGGCTGCAGATTAATCAGGGAAGTCTTGTTGGATGAAGTGGAATTTTAGGAGGGCTTTGAATTTTTGGAAGGATGGAGAAGGGGAGTTCCAAACCGGGAGAACAGCATGAGAGAAAGAGCATGAACCTTGGAGTCAGAGGACCTGATTTCTAATTACAAGTCCATCAGTTGCCTGCTGTGTGCCTGGGTCAAGTGACTCACCTGCTTTGTGCCTCAGTTTCCTCATCTGTAAAATGGGGATTTAATACCTGTTGTCTTTCCCCCTTTGGCCTACACTGTGAGCCCCATGTGAAACAAGGACATTGGACAATGTGATTAACTTGTATCTACCCCAGGGCTTAGAATCGTGCTTGACACATAGTCAATGATTAACAGATACCATAATTATTACTAGTAATTGTTATGATTGAGAGGATGGAATAGTTTGGGAGGAATGAATGGATTGAATTTGGGAATTGTAGGTGGTGTATGTAACGTAAGGTTAGTTGGTGGAGAGCTTTGAAGCAAATTGTGAGAAGTGTTTCGTCCTTTTTTAAAGATGCCGAGTAGCATGGGAAGCCCATAGAGGATTTGAAGGAGAGGTGAAATATGTGCTGAGTGATGTCCCTAGAAGATGGTCCTTGCTATAGTATGTTGTATAGATTGAAGAAGGGAAAAACTGGAGCCAGGCAAGAAGTGAAGAGGTTGATCCAACAGTCTAGCTACAGTATGACAAAAACTTTTGACACATTGCTAGCTGTTTGCATGAAGAGCACTGTACATGGAAAATACAATACATAAGAGATATAATATCTGCCCTCAAAGAACTTACCATTTCAGCAACCTCTGATCTTTTGCTTCACTGTCTTTTTCAAAATTTTCTCATGCACTCCTGGTTTAATGCCTCCACTCAGCTTGAAATATATCTGGTTTGGAATTTCCCACTATTATCTATTTTTGTCACATATATCACTCAGCAAAAGTATTTTGCCATACACATTACTTCATTGGTGCTGGGCTGAAGGTCTTCTAGGCCTTCACTGAAGTGCCATACAAGATCCTGTATTGCGATTCAATATTAACTATGGCCCATAAGGGGTGTTGCTGCAACTACTCAGTAATTGAAGGTCAAACAGTCATTTAGAATGTTGGACACTACAGTTTCTCTATAGACCTTCAGTTTGGCCTAAAGCTTGATGTTATGTCGAATTGATTCTGATAGTATCTCAAGGATCATGTTAGCCTTTTCGATTTTTTTTTCACTTCTTGCTCTGTTTTTACAAAAGCAGGGTGAGAAGCAGTGTGACCAAGTCAAAAAGGCATGGGTCTCAGAGTCAGGAGATTTGGTTTCTAATTCCAGCTTTGCCACGTACCTGCTGTGTGACCGTGGACACAGTTCCTTCATCCATTAAAAAGGGTGTTAAAGCCTGGTCTCACTCTCCCTTAAATTGTGAGCCCCATGGGGAAAAGGAAAGGGTGTCTGACATGATATAATTTTATCTACCATAGTGCTTAGCACATCATAAATCCTTACCAAATATTATTATTGCAGCATCAAATAAAATGCTGCCAATAACCAGACTTCAATGAAACACTCATCTGATAATTATATTGGTTGGATATGTGAAGGGCTTTCTTCTTCAAGGTGCAAAGAAGGGTAATAGTAATAGTATTTATTGATTGCCTCCTGAGTGTAATCATTATGTTGCCCAAATCATACTTTCCAAGCACTTAGTACAGTGCTCTGCACACTGTAAGTGCTCAATGAATATGATTGAATGAATGAATGAATCATCAGTAGTATTGATTTAGTATTTAATGTTTGCAGAGCACTGTACTAAGTGCTGGGGAGATTACAACAGAGTTGGTAGACATGTTCACCATCCTCAATGAGAATAGAGTTTCGAAGGAATGCACTGAACTATGCTTAGAATAACACAACAGACCCACAAGATGCATTCCCTGCCTACAAGTAGCCCACACTCTAATGGGGCAGATTGCCATAAAAATATTTACTCTTAGTGGTATGAAAATAAATTGAAAGCATAATTCAGTATGATATATGTACACGGGCTGAGAATGGGAATGAATAAATAAAAGTGTTAGAGATGGTTGTTAAGCTGGTGCAACTTGGAATGTTGGGAGTTACTCATGGAAGCCTTATTGGATAGAGAAGGTAGGATATTACACAGGGATATTTCCCCCGGTGGGGGAAGGGGGCAATGGGAATGCTTTCCCTCCTCTTACGCAGAAAAAAAACAACTTATTGGGGCTCTTAAATTTGCTCATCCCAGGGTTCTAACAAAATTTGAGTTTACAATCAGGGCTGAAAAGATCTTTAGATAGTCATCTGACATCTTTATAGTCTGCCCTCTCTCAATGTTTAACCTATTTAAAACCCCTGCTTCTTTTCACCCCTGCACTCAGTCAACCACCTAATACTGTCATAATCAGCTCCTTCCTCTACATCCAACTGACACCATCCTAGTCCAAGCTTTTGACATGAGAGGCAGCATGGACTAGTGAAAATACCACAGACCTGGGAGTCAAAAGGCCTAAATTCTAATCCCAGCTTTGCCATTTTTCTGCTCTGTCAGTTCCCTTATCTGTAAAATGGGGATTTAATGCCTGTTCTCCCTCCTACTTAGACTGTTAGCCCCATGTGGGATCTGACTAATGTATCTATCCCAGTGCTTAGTACAGTGTTTGGCACATAATAAGTGCTTAACACATACTACCATCATTTACATAGTGGGACTATCTTGATCTTCCTGCCTGCAGCCTCTCTTCACGCCAGACCATACTTCACTTTTTTCATTAATTCATTCAAATTATTAACTGTGCGCTTACTGTGTGCAGAAAACTGTACTAATTGCTTTGGAGAGTACAGTCCAAAAATAAGCAAGCACATTTCCTGTTCTCAATGAGCTTACAGTCTAGAGGAAGTTTCAATCTGTTGCTTGGATCATTTTTCTAAAACACCGGTCTTTAGAAAATTTACGATGTTTACCCATTCCTCTACTCATCAAATAGAAATTCCTGAACACCAGCTTAAAGGAGCAGGTTGCCTGGGGATCTTAAAGAGATCATTAACTTTAATTCACTAAGGATCAGAGTATAAGAATAGAGCAGGAGTAAGAATGATTATGGTGACCCCAAAATACTGTGGTACCTTCTAATTGTATTAGTTGTTGAAGAAATTCCTATATAAGCATCTAAACTGACCATCTCTCTACTTGCTTGATTTGCTACCAGTCCAAGAGACCTAAACCATATATAAACAAAGCACATCTAACAAGTCTCTGTTGGATTAGGCTATGCTACATCTTTCTCATTTTTAAAGTCTATCTTCAGCTTTCTTTAGAAAACAGGTCTTCTCCCTCTGTTTCTTTTCTGCCATAATTGAGTCAATCAATTAATGGTATTGATTGAACACTTACTGTGTGCAGAGCATTTTACCAATCTATTGTATTTATTATTTACTGTGTGTATAGTAATGTTGGTATTTGTTAAGAGCTTACTATGTGCAGAGCAGTGTTCTAAGCCCTGGGATACACACAGGGGAATCAGGTTGTCCCACATGGGGCTCACAGTCTTAATCCCCATTTTACAGATGAGGTAACTGAGGCACAGAGAAGTTAAGTGACTTGCCCACAGTCACACAGTTGACAAGTGGCAGAGCTGGGATTCGAACTCATGACCTCTGACTCCAAAGCCCATGCTCTTTCCACTGAGCCACGCTGCTTCTCCACTAAGTTCTTGGGAGAGTGTTATATAGCACAACCATTCCCTGCTCACAAGGAGTTTATAGTCTAGAAGGGAAGCACAGTCTAGAGGGGGAGAAGCTAAGATCTTATGAAATTACAGTGCAGTAGATTTGATGACACATTCCCTGACCACAAGAGTTTTCTTCTTTGAAACTACAGCCATGTGGAATCAAGCACTTTCTATTTTTCAAAATCTTTACCTCAAACACAACATTATAATACTGAGATTATGGAATCCCATGGGCAACCCCATGACGTTCATTTAAAAGATTTCAAAATTTGGGAAAAACTCAGCATTGTTAGATATTAAAATTGACCTTATTAAAAAAAGGATGATCCTACAGAGAATGAAATAAGGCGCCAAATAATTAATCTGGAAAAGAGTATAGAGCCCAGTGGATTCCAGCTGTGATTTCAACAGGAACATTTAAACTTTCAAGCAACTGGCTTTGGAATGGCTGCTAAGTCAATAATTATATTTATTGAGCACTTACTGTATCTAAAGCACTGTAATAAGTGCTTGGGAGAGTACACTATCACAGAGTTGGTAGACATGTTTCCCCACCCACAATGAACTAACAGTAAAGAGGGAAAGTAGATGGACAGCCTATGATCAAGGGAGGTGACTCCCCCTGTTACTTTATACCCTTCCTAAGGTGGCCTTCCACCAGAATGCACTGTCCTCAGACTACCCTGGCCAATTTACACTCTCGGACCAGGGAAATATCATAGCTAGGTTCCTCAGGTCTTTGGTGATCAGTTAATCAACTTATCAATCAATGTTACTTATTGAACATTTATTGAGGGCAGAGCACTGTACTAATTCTTTGGGAGAGTACGATACAGTAGAGTTGGTAGATGCATTCTCTACTCACAATGAGCTTACAGTTTAAAGGGGGAGTAAAACATTAACATAAATGAATACGTTCTGGACATGTACATAAGTGCCATGGGCTGAGGGTGGGGTGAATGCCAAGTCCCCAAAGGTCACAGATCCAAAGCATAGATGATGCAGAAGGGAGTGGGAGTTGGGGAAAAGGGGGCTTAACCAGAGAAGGCTTCTTGGAGGAGATGTGACTGTAACAAGGCTTTAACAAGGGAGAGAGGTGAACTGGAATATATGGAGGAGGAGGGAGTTCTAGGTCCGAGGGAAAATGTGGGATAGGGGTCAGTAGTTGATAGAGCATGGGCCCGGGAGTCAGAAGGACCTGGGTTCTAATCCTGGCTCTGCTACATGTCTGCTGTGCCAACTTGGGCAAATCACTTAACTTCTCTGGGCCTCAGTTACCTCATCTGTAAAATGGGGATTAAGAATATGAGTCCCAAGTGGGAAAGGGACTGTGTCCAACATGATTCTTTTATCTATCCTAGCACTTAGGATATGTGCGTGGCACATAATAAGTATTATGATTATTATTATTATGTCATTAAGTCCACCAGATCTGTCTTGAAACATGGTCCAGGGAAATTTAAGAGGAACAAGAATCAGAGTTCTACACAAAACTTTACCATGAAAAAGTGAAGGTGAGGATTGGCTGTTTCACAACTGATAGGTCTTGAGACAACGATCCCATCTTTTCCTGATGCTAAGCAGAAACTGAACACATATCCTAACACCCAAAGAGATAACAAATTCTGCCTAAGCAGTGGGAAACTGAAGGAAGGATTGGTAGTGGTCCTGGGCTTTAACTTGAACATCTCAACTGCATACAGGGCCAAATTTGGGGGCAATCTTACCTCTTTACAATGAGAAATGATCTGCCCAAACCTATCTGTCTTCTAAATTCTCCACTTCCTATCAGAATTCATCCCCAAACTGATTTTTTCTACTTTGCACATACTTCTAAATTTTGCTTTGTCCGGCTACTATTCATTATTTAACTCAGTTACTGTATTATTCAAAGAAAAAAATGTAATATAGCCTGTATGAAAGATGGTATACAAAGGAAAGCAGTATTGATTGCACTGTAGCTTTTAACTATTAGTCTAAAAATGAAGAGATGTAAGGCAGAGAATCAGCAGAAGGTTTACCAGGAGTTCCCTTAGAGGCAGAAGGGAACAAAATATAAGGAGATGGATCAGAGGTAAATCAGACTAATAATTGTCACATTTCAGAAGCCTTGTTGCAATTCAACAGTCCATCAGAAAAGCAGAGACGAAGGATGAATAATATGCCTGTATGGTACAAGTCAGAAAATAGGAAGCTCCAGCGGGTCAGAAATTTAGGTTTATGATCTGTGTACAAGCCTACCTGTATTAGGCACCATAAGTCTATTTAGTCCCATAACTGCTGAGCCTACAGAGGTGTCAAAATGGAGGGGAATTGAGCTGCCTGCAAGAGAGAATACCTTGAAGTTTGGGTCCCTAAGCAAGAAGTGCCATCACAGGTGGTTTTGGACCAGGTGGAGAATTCATTCAGGAACTTTTTCTCTCCCACATACACTATGGTATAAGTGACTTTGGGAAGAGTTGGTCAACCATTAATTTGAATTTTAAAATAATGATTGTACATATAAACAGACTTTAAAATAAAAGATAAAACATTAAGGGGACCAGAGAAGAACTCCAGGCCTCAGTGTCACAAGGATTTACAAACAGCAGACCAATCAAGCAATCATCAATACTCACTGAGTACTTACTGTGTTCAGCACATTGTACTAAGTGCTTTTTTTAAAAAAAAACAAAAGGCATTTGCTAGTGCTTACTATGTGCCAGTCATAGTCCCAAGCACCGGGGTAGATGTGAAGTTAGGTTGGACAAAGTCTATATCCCACATGGGGCTCACAGTCTTAATCCCCATTTTACAGATGAGGTAACTGAAGCACAGAGAGGGTAAGTGACTTCCCCAAGGTGACACAGCAGATATGTGGCAGGGTCAAGATTAGAAGTCAGGTTCTTCTGACTGCTAGGCCCATGCTCTATCTACTAGGCCACTTGATAGACTAGTTCCTTGAGAAAGAGGGTTTAACTGGGGAAGGCCTCAGGTAATATATAGTGATGCAAGAGATCAAGGAGCAATGCTAGATAAAACCAGGCAGGGAAATCCAGATGATCATTCCATTCCTGAAACTTCACAGGATGCATGACATTAGAGTGCAAGGCCAGATGTGAAGTAACTCCTAGGTTGAAACTAAGCAACTTTCTCTAGCTATATCTCTTTCCCTGTCTCCATCATTCTCTCCCAATTTTAACTTTGTGATGGATTTAGTTACTAGTTCCTAGTAAGGTGGGCAAACCACTTGAGCTGTCTGTGCTTCTGCTTCCTCATCTGTAAAATGCAGATAAGATAAAATGTTTTCCCTACCTCTTAGATTGTGAGCCTTCTATAGGACAGGAACTATGTCTGATCTGATTATCTTTTATCTACCCAAGTGTTTAGCAGATAGTAAGCAGTTAATGAATACAATAATAAAAAATGTGCATGCCCAGCCAAACAGCAGGTCTATATCTACTGAAGTTAATTTGCATCAGATTCTCCCAGTCTCTACACCCTGAACCTGATGTAATAGAATTTTTGCTGAAATGGCAACAATTTAAATACATGTGTATATTACACCCCAAATAATTAATTGGTTTCTTTACAAATTGAGACCTTTACTAATTGTGAGAGATACTATTGAAATAAACTTGAGAACAATTAACTGGCTAATTAGCTTAAAGATCATTTAATTTTACATTTGGAAATTGATATATGTTCATCTAGACAAGTAACCAGTCAGAGTTCTGGGTCTTTGTCTGGGATGGTCTCACTCCTGAATTAGTAATTATAATGTTTATTAAGTGCTCACCACATGTCAAGCACTTTTCTAAGTGCTGGGGTAGATACAGGTTCATCAGGTTGGACACGGTCCCCGTCCCCCATGAGGCTCACAGTCTAAGTAGGAGGGAGACCAGGTACAACCTAGGAGTTACTTCACATCTGGCCTTGCACTCTAATGTCATGCAGCCTGTGAAGTTTCAGGAATGGAATGATCATCTGGATTTCCCTGCCTGGTTTTATCTAGCATTTCTCCTTGATCTCTTGCATCACTATATACTAGCTGAGTGGAAAGAGCATGGGCTTTGGAGTCAGAGATCATGGGTTCGAATGCCGGCTCTGCCACTTGTCAGCTGTGTGACTTTGGGCAAGTCACTTCCTTCTCTGGGCCTCAGTTCCCTCATCTGTAAAATGGGGATTAAGACTGTGAGCCCCATGTGGTACAACCTGATTCCCTTGTGTCTGCCCCAGCGCTTAGAACAGTGCTCTGCACATAGTAAGTGCTTAACAAATACCAACATTATTATTATTGTTATTATTATTAATAAATTATAATCAACTGTTTTCAGATCTTACTAAGATCACTTGGAAGATCTTACTTACAAAGGTGGACCTCCAAGAAATGTTCTTCTTGTGCTACTCGTTCTTGTGAGAGTCAGCAGATGGTCAACAAAACTGGGACTCCAGTCTGTTTTAGACAGGTTTCTGTGAGAACGATTAACCTCAACGAGAGTAAGTATTTATCATTTTAATTCTAGGAATCTTTCATTCTTCCCATTCTTCATGAGAAAAGTCCCCTGGGGTCACATAAAAAGGCCCCCAGGTGGTATTGGGATGTTGGAAAACCATGAGGTGGTTGCCCTCCTAGATATTAGTCCTAATAGTGATGGATGCATCATATAAATTCTCTTCCAGTATTCTATCTATCGCTTAATAACCTTCTTAGAAATTATCATCATGCTCATTATTGGTGTTTTTGCGGTAGTGGTTGAAGTGTAGGATCCCTACTGTTTGTAGTACTTTTGTATGTAGTACATGTATATAGTTCGTAGTATTTGTGTTATAGTATTTTTTGAGTGCTTTCTTATTCCGAATACCGAATCAACAATAAGACACGACTGCTGTCACATAAAGGACTTACCATCTATGTCCAAGGTGAACAGACATATAGAACAATGAGAATAATTAATAAACAACAATGAAAGCATTCATTTAAATCTACAACTTTTATGGTATTTATTAAGTACTTATTAAGTGATAGGCTCTGGACTAAGTGGAGAAGCAGCGTGGCTCAGTGGAAGGAACCCGGGCTTGGGAGGCAGAGGTCGTAGGTTCTAATCCCGGCTCCGCCACTTGTCAGCTGTGTGACTTTGGGCAAGTTACTTAACTTCTTTGCACCTCAGTTACCTCATCTGTAAAATGGGGATGAAGACTGTGAACCCCACGTGGGACAACCTGATCACCTTGTATCACCCCCAGTGCTTAGAACAGTGCTTGGCACATAGTTAAGTGCTTAACAAATATCCTCATTATTATTATTATTATTATAAGTGCTTGGGATAGCTAATACAGCTAATTAGATTGGACACAGTCTGTACCATACCTCAATCACTCAATCAATCATATTCCCTCCTCACATCTGCCAAACTAAGTCTCTTCCTCTCTTCAAAGCCCTACTGAGAGCTCACCTCCTCCAAGAGGCCTCCCCAGACTGAGCCCTATTTCCCTCTGCTCCTCCTCCCCTCCCCATTCCCCCCCCCTTCCCCCCTCCCGCCATCTGCTCTTTCCCCTTCCCCTCCCCTCAGCACTGTGCATATTTGTATATATTATTTATTACCATATTAATTTTGTTTAATGATGGATATATCTCTATTGTTCTATTTATCTTGATGCTGTTGTTTTGTTCTCTTTTGCTTTGCTGTCTCTCTCTCCCCTGTTTAGACTGTGAGTCCGTTATTGGGCAGGGATTGTCTCTCTCTCTGGCCGAATTGTACATTCCAAGCGCTTAGTACAGTGCTTTGCACATAGTAAGCCTCAAAAAATGCTATTGAATGAATGAATGAATTTATTGAGTGATTACTGTGTGCAGAGCACTGAACTAAGTACTTGAAAGAAGGAAAAGAGGACTTATTCAGGGAAGACCTCTTGGAGGAGATGTGCCTTCAATAAAGCTTGAAAGTCGGGAGAGTAGTTCCCCTTCCAACCAACTATTCTTGGTTTGAAACTGTCATGAGAAAGAGCAATCTGGTCCAGTTATCAGACAGCTCCCAGGAACCCATCTACTTGAAATCTAATTATTCCCTTTAAGTAATCTATTTTGGAACCCTCATTTATATTCATTCATTCATTCAGTAGTATTTCTTGAGCACTTACTATGTGCCGAGCCTACTAAATGCTTGGAATGTACAATTCAGCAACAGATAGAGACAATCCCTGCCCACTGAGGGGCTCACAGTCTATAAATTATCCAAACCCATTTTTTTTTCCATTTCAGTGAAACTAGGCAGGGTCATGTTAATGGAAGCTCAGGCCTGGGACTGATAAATCTGGTGAGCACTCTTAATAGAGGAAGCAGGGGAGATGGGTCAGGGAGCTGGGAATTGTGGATGGTGGGGGCAGCCGCAATAACAGTGGCGGTAATGTCCATCTCCTCTTTTATTCATTCATTCAATAGGATTTATTGAGCGCTTACTATGTGCAGAGCACTGTACTAAGCACTTAGAATGTACAAATCGGTAACAGATAGAGACAGTCCCTGCCCTTTGAAGGGCTTACAGTCTAATTGGGGGAGACGGACAGACAAGAACAATAACAGTAAAGACTGTAAGATTTGTTGTGGGCAGGGAATGTGTCTTTTTATTGCTTTATTGTACTCTATCAAGTGCTTAGTACAGTGTTTAGCACAAAATAAGTCCTCAATAAATACGATTGATTGAATGAATGAATGGTAACAGTGGTGGTGTTTACAGTTGTGGAAACATCATCAACTGCCATGCTAGCAGTGGCGGAATGGTGGTGGTAACAATGGCAAGCACTCTGGACCACGGCAGTGGTGGGAAACTGAGAGAGAATGTTTTGGAGGAATGGTAGAGGTAGAAGATGGATGCCATGATCAGGGGAAATTAGGTCAAAATTTCCGGGCCGGGGAAGTGTATGCTCTAGTTGCAACCCGTGATATGGTATTTTAGGGTGACTTCCTTATAGCAGTAACATAATGTTAGGGAGTGAATCCCAGCACATCCTCTTGACCAGAAGAGTTGGACTTAAGTCCCATGAGCCCCTGCTGTAATCTGGCCTTAATGATAGGAGCACTTAGGATTTTTCCTCACAAACTTACTTAGCTTGTGCCAAACCTTCTGAAGGCCAGAGACCTCTTTTCTTTCGAGTCAATCCTTAGTGACTAGGACAGGTGTTTGCATAAAATCGAGTGAATAACAAATGCTTATTGCAATTTTGTATAATAATACGAATTGTTTGTCAGTTTGGAAATAGTAAACATTTTTCCTGACTTCAATTCCTTCTTCCCTCATTATCGCTTCATCCACTCTTTCATCTATGAGAACAGTCAATTGTAAAAGTCTCTTTGGACTAGGTACTATAGGTCTGCTTATCATGGAATTGTATTGACTCAACAGGAGATTGACTGGTTAAGACCAACCAGGAAGATGTGGAGCAGAGTTAGCATGAGAGTACACACAGTAAGAAGCAGCTAAGTCTAGTGGAAAGTTCATGGGTCTTGGAGTCTGAGGATCTGTGTTCTAATTCCAGATCTGGTATTGCTGCTTTGTGACCTTGGGTAAATCAGTTAACTTCTCTGTGCATCATTTCCTCATCTGTAAAATGGGGATTAAATTCTTCACCCTGCTACCTAGATAGTGAGCCATACATGGGGCAGGTACTGTGTCCAACCTGATTATCTTGTTTCTACACCAGCACTTAGAATGAAGAGCTCACAACTTATATCATGTCTCATTTGGACTACCTGCCCAGTCTTGCCATTCTTGATAGACAAATCCTTGCCATCAACTCCATCATCTCTGCTGAACTAAACTACTTTCCCCTTCCAGACTCTCCCCTTTCCGGTTCATACTTCATAAAAAGCAGCCTGGCTTAGTGGAAAGAGTGTGGGCCTGGGAACCAGAAGATTTGGGTTCTGATCCTAGTTTCAGCACTTGTCTGCTGTGTAACCTTAAGTAAGTCACTTAAATTCTCTGTTCCTCTGTTACTTCATTTGTCAAATAGGGATTAAAGATGTGAGCCCCATGTGGGATGTGGACTGTGTCCAACCTGATTATCTTGTATCTACCTTGGTGTTTAGTACTGTGCACTAGTACTAGTGGAAAGCACACAGGTTTTAGAGTCAAAAGAACTACATTTTAATCCCGGCTCTGACACTGCTCTGATATATGACCTTGGGTAGGTCACTTAACTTCTCTGTGTTTATATTAATGTCTGTCGATCATTCAACCAATTGCGTTTATTGAGTACTTACTATGAGGGAAGCAGAGTGACTTAGTGGAAAGAGCACAGGCTTGGGAGTCAGAGGTTGTGGGTCCTAATCCAGGCTCCGCCACTTGTCAGCTGTGTGACTTTGGGCAATTCACTTAATTTCTCTGTGCCTCAGTTACCTTATCTGTAAAATGGGGATTAAGACTGTGAGCCCCATGTGGGACAACCTGATAACCTCGTATTTACCCCAGCACTTAGAACAGTGCTTGGCACATAGTAAGCACTTAACAAATACCATTATTATTATTATTATTGTTATTATTATTCTTATTATGAGCAGAGCACTGTACTAAGCCCTTGGGAGAGTACAGTACAACAATGTGGGCAAGAAATGTGTCTACCAACTGTGTTGTACTGACCCAAGCACTTAGTATTTTACTCTGCACACAGTAAGCACTCAATAAATATGATTGCTTGATAGATTAAAGGGAGTAAAATGATTTGAAAGACACAGGAGAGAGCCTGAAGGCTTAGAGAAGCAGTATGGCCTACAGAAGCAGCATGGCCTAGTGGATAGAACCCAGGACTGGGAGTCAGAGGGTTATGGGTTCTAATCTCAGATCTGCCACTTGTCTGCTGTGTGACTGTGGGCAAGTCACTTCACTTCCTGTGCTTCAGTTACCTCATCTATAAAATGGGGATTAAGATTGTGAGCCCCAAGTGGGACAATCTGATTACCTTGTGTCTACCCCAGCACTTAGAACGATGCTTGACACATAGTAACCGCTTAACAGATATCAACATTATTATTATATTATTTTGCATGGACAAACTATTAGTGTCCCTAGGTGCCTCAGACAAATTGGGAGAAGGCACATAGTTAAAAGTTTGGAGAATACCACAAAAAAAAAAAAGATTCTTCTGAATTGCCTGCTAGCCCCTATAGCTCCAATCTCAGAAACCATTCTTATATAAAATTGAACTCTGTATGGTAATAACCAGGGTGTTGGCAGTACAGTTCTGGTTCTGAATGTTGAAAGGGACGAAGCCAGAGGAAGGCTCTCCCTCCCTCTATGTCGAGGAAACCATGTGGCTAGCACTTTTGAGACTTGCAAGATTCCAAAAACATGCTCTGTTGCTGCACTAAGATTCTTAATTGTCCAGTCAAGACCAGACCTCAGGAAACCAATGTTTCCTGCAAACAAAAAGAAGCAGAAAAGATAAGGCATGGTTTCTTGATCTACGTATTTGGGAACATCCAGCTACACAGTCCTACTTCAGCATGTTGCTCGAAACCTGAGAACTTATTCTCTTGTAGCATACCACCTCACCAGCTCCAATATCATTTCATTCCAAAGAATAAAGGAGTTGTCAATCAGTCAGAAGTAGTCACTGAGCACTTACAGTATGCAGAGCACTGTACTAAGGGCTTGGGAGAGTACAATATAACAAACACAGTCCCATCCCACAGTGAGTTTACAGTCTACAGGAGTTGCCATAGGGATGGCAAGATGAATCTCTCGGAAGGCTAATCACCCCAAAATGGCTTCTATTTTTCCTTCTTTCCTCCTTTGTTTCTATGCTATCTTAGATTTTTGCTTTCTATAGCACCAGGGATTCTAAATCCTAGGCATCTTGGTACACCACTAGTTTGTTCACACAAAAGCCTTCAATCTCTCTCCTCCTGTGCCCTTCAAACTTTTGACTTCCTCCAATCAATCAATGAATAGATCAAATTTATTGAGTGCTTACCATGTGCAGAGTATTGTACTAAGTGCTTGCAACAGTACAACAAAGTTGGTAGACGTATTCCTTGCCCACATAGTTGTACTGTACTCTAGAAAGGGCTTAGTACAGTGCTCTGCACATAGTAAGCACTCAATATGATTGATTGAATAATTGACAGATATTGATATAAATAAAAAATTATAGATCTGTAAATAAATGCAGTGGGGCTGAGGGAGGAGCAAATAAAGGGAGCAAATGAGTACAATGCAAAAATAATGTGAGAAGGGGAAATGTGGGCTTAACCAGGGATGTCAGTGTTTCCTTCAATGTCATTTGTTTGAAAGAGAAACTTTCTCTTTCAAATTTTTGGAGTCTCTGGTAGGTAGAAAATGCTGGGGTAAAACCACATGGTTTGAAATACATACCGGAATCCTCTGCTAATTGAAGTGGTAGGAATACACAGTGCCCAATAAGTTATTTCCAGGATGCTCTCCAATCTACAAGCATCTTCATGAAAAAACTGATATTTGTTTTACTGAGGCATATTTATTTGCCCCTATTATCGGCACCAGGAACCATCACGTCATAAAGAGCTAAATGTCATTTTTTTCATTTAAAAAAGTGTTTTTAGATAGTGGAAAATAGCCACTTCACTCTTGGTGAATATGGAGCTCTGTTGCAATGTTTATGAACCTTTTTTATTTTGAATTGTTCTATTTTCTGTGGGGTAAACGTCACTTCTCTCTGCACCCAGGACCTGAATATTGCCTAGGAACCAGTAATTGAATCTAGCTCTCCCCTCAGCTCCCAGGATTTCCCAGACAGCAGTAAATGTTAACACCTTCCAAGCATCATCTTATGATCAAGCTGCTGGTGCTAGTGTTGACATGAGCCTTCATCTAGATGAACATAGAAACCCTGCAGCAGGAGACGAATAGAACAACAAAAAAATAAGCTTCCTCCCTAGCCTAACAGACCTGAATTTCCTGAAGGATGTGGAAAAACAACAATAGAAGCAACACCACCACCACCAACAGTAATAACAGAACTGGTATCTCAGTTTTGATTGATGGAAGATGTTGTCTCTAGAGCCCCAGCCCCAGCCATATCAACTGGCTTCTTATCTGGAGGTGCAACACTGAAAATATCTCCATGGTAAGGGAGGAAAAAAAAAAGCAGTGCCCACCTATTGCTCCCTGTCAAGACTTTACATAGAAATACTGACTGTGCTATAATAGGAAATCAGCTTGCCAAAACATTACAAGAGGCAGGAGCTTCCAACTCACTGAAACTCTACTTAAGTTATTATATGCTTGAATGGCCGCGAGAACAACAGATAGCTATGTAATTAATGCAAACCGTGTCAACCTCCCTCTCTTCCCCCTCGTCTCTGGGCCGGCCCAGTAATGAGGCTTCTCCTGACACACAATCTATGCAATGCACTGACAAACCATCTCAGTGTGCGAAAAAGGCAGAGAAAAATGCAAGCACCGTGACAGCATAAGCAAACTGGGTTCTTCTCAACCAGAGCGTGTGGGTCAGCGCTGTCCGAGGCAGGGGTTGCATGGATATGGAAGAAGAGATGCATGACTGAAAAATCGACTTTTGGGTCTGAAAGAATTTTTTTAAAAAAGCTTTAATAAGCAAAAGTCATCATCATTATCTTGAGGAAAGTTTCTCGCTCCTAGGTGACTGCTGCTTGGCATTTATTTGAGGAAAATATGCCTCAAAATAAGTGAAATTTGGTCTATTTCTTTCTCAAGAAGGGATTACTTGAGTGCCTTTTTTGTAATCCAACTGGGGAGTTTTCCTGCTTCATAAAATCCTACAATGGGAAACTGGGAGATAAATTCTAAGCTAATGTACCCAGTCTTCTGAGGATACGTATATATTTGCTGTTTATGGTGCTGTGAAAATATGCTTCTGGGAATGGCTGAATCTTCTGCTTTGGCTCTTTCCTCAGTCTGAGGAGGATTGCCCTACATGTTTGATTTTCATAAAGAAGAGGTGCTCTGCGGCTATCTCTGCCATTTAAGGCTATGTTTCCTCTGTTTGTGTAGAAGCTGTGTAGTAGCAGTCTTTCTTGCCTGGGCTAGAGAATCCTAGTGCAACCACGTTGCTATCAATGATTGCGATAGTTTTTAAAGAGCTTATTCTGTGCCAAGCACTGTACTAAGCACAGAGGAAGATATTACATGAATAAATTGGATACTGTTCCTGTTACACCTGGGACATGCAGCCTAAGTGGGAGAGAAAACAGGTCTCTGCTCTAGTCTGTAAGCTCATTGCGGGCAGGAAACACGTCTGCTAACTTTGCTGCATTGTACTCTCCCAGATGTTTAGTACAGTGCTCTACACATAGTAAACACTAAATAAATATCATTCACTGATTGATTGATTATCATATCCCTAATTTTACAGATGATGAAACCGAGTACAGAGAAGTTATTTGATTTGCCCAAGGTCAGGTCCAACATCAGGTATGTGGCAGAGTGGAGATTAGAATCCAGGTTATCTGACTTTAAAATCCAGGGCTGTGCTTACTAGGCAACATTGTTTCTGTGGATGGACACTAGAGAAGGGATGGGGATGGAGACTTTTGGAGGAAGGAAAAAGGGTTCTTGGTGATGGAAAAGTAGCATGGCCTAATGGAATGAGCATAGGCCTGGAAGTCAGGGGGCCAGGGTTCTAATCCTGGCTCAACCACTTGCCTCCTGTATGATTTTGGACAAATCATTTCTCCCTGCCTCATTTCCTCATCTGTGAATTTGGGATTCATTACCTGTTCTACCTCCTACTTAGACTGTGATCCTCATCTATACAAAGACTGTGTCCAACCTGATTATCCTGCATCTACCCCAGCACATAGTAAGCACTTAACAAACACCACAATTATGATTATCACTATTTTTATTAGTATTTATTTATTATTTATTTATAGTATTTATTGAGCGCTTACTATGTGCAGAACACTGTACTAAGCACTTGGAATGTACAAATCGGTAACAGATAGAGACAGTCCCTGCCCTATGACGGGCTTACAGTCTAATCGGGGGAGACAGACAGACAAGAACAATAGCAATAAATAGACTCAAGAGGATGAACATCTAATTAAGACAATAGCAAATAGTGACAGTAGTAGTATAATATTACTCAGGCAAATAGGCAGATAGTTGCCTGGATGACTCCTTGCCCAATATTCAAACAATCAGACATGTTTATTGAGTATGTACTGTATACTGAGCATTTTACTAAGCACTTTGGAGAGTACATTATAACACAGTTGGTGGACACATTCCCTGCCTACACAAAGTTTACAATCTAGAAGGGCAGACAGACATTAATTAAATAATTACATTAAGGATATGTATATAAGTGTTGTAAAGCTGAGGGAAGGATGAATAAAGCATACAAATCCAAGTGCAGGATTGAGGGCGATGGCAATGAGCTGGTCAGGCAGAGCCTATGATCCTGGCTGGAAGAGTCCCTGTGGTGGCTGTGGAGAAGAATGGGATGTTTTGGTGTTCCAGGGATGCTGGTAAGTAGCGTTGGTGGTCAGTGCCGGATCTGGAACTCAGGCAGGAATGAGGACCGGTGTCTAAACCCGAGAAAGAGGTCAGTGGGGATAAGGGAAGACTGCCCTGGGTCAGGGACACATGCAGCAGCAAGCTTAGGCATGTATGCCACAGAGACAGCTCAGGCTGCGACAGGACTGATTATCCCCTGTCCTCTTCTCAGAAATAGAAACCCAGTTCCACTCTCCCTTTATCCCGTTCTCCCCTGCCCCACAAATTCTGGTATGGAGTAGCAGGTGGAGCTTGGCCTGACCCTCCCTGGATGACCCCTTCCCCTCACACTCCCCAGGAACAGTGGCAGGAACCTGGGATCTGCCACCCTGTACTCTTGAGTTCGGTGGGAGTCCGACTCTGGCATCTTGCATCTGCCCAGTGCTAAAGCTCTGGACAATCGCCACATTGTAATGGGAAACCCAGGAAAGCCAGTCCCAATATGCTCCACCAGGAGGAGTGGATGCTGATGAAGATGCCCACTGATTGGCTAAGGGAACTAAGTGATATGCCAACAACTAGTGGAGGACTTGAGCTGGTGGGAAAGTCAGGGGGTGGGGTTAGGTAAATGAACAAATTCTATAAAGGGCCAAATTTGTTGGCAACAGGTGCTTATTACCTTCTGGGGCCTCCAGAAAGGGAGTAGGAATAAAGGTGCATGGACTAGAATGAGCTGCCGTTTGGGTGTTTGCTATACTATGCTTCCGATAATGATGATGATAATGATTATTGTTGAGGGTGATTAGAGTCCTAGAGGACTAGGGCAATGGGAATCTGTGGGAGTCCCCCAAAACAAGTTTTACTCCCTCCTCCAGATTGCACGTGTCCTTCCCTCTACACTGCTGGAGTTATTTTTAGAGTGGAGTAAGAGTGGCCAGGACCATCACAATGGGCTTTCCTGCCATATGTGCCTTTTGTTTAATCATTAAAACAGTTTTAGGGGACATAGTCTGGGCAATTTGATGATTTAATGACTCTAATACATATTCCATTGCATAAATTAGCATCTATAATTTGAGTCAACAGCTTGGGCATTTTGTGTGATAAAACTATATATATTTCCAAATACAGGAATTGTACTGGGCACACGAAGGGCAAGACTGGGTACTTTTCAATACTGAATTCTACACAAAACACAGTGGTCTTCCACCTAAACACTTTACATGTACCCCAAGATAGAGACCACTTGGCCCCCACTATCAGAAGTCCCTGAAATGTAAGAAAAATGACTGAATGCCTCAGGATCCTCCAGGCTAAACCAAAAGTCTCAGACAGATGAAAGAGGAGGAAAGGTATTGAGTCTGATTATTAAAGTCAGTGCATTTGACTTGTCTCTTACTCAGGCTCGCTATTTATTTCAGAATCTACTTTTATTTGATGGCTTTTAAAAATGTGTGCTCTGTGAAATGATCACAGGACGGCAGACTCCTTTCATTCTTATTTGTGGCCTTCATGTATCCCTACAGAATTACAGTATCTTTTTGCAATCATGTAGAATTACCTATGGAAAGCTTTCATATTAAAAAAAATAGGCTTGCAAAATAAAGACGCTGCTGTAGTCATAGCAGAGAACAGCACGTTTTGAAGCTGAGTGAGCTTGTTTCATGTAACCCACACTGTGGATTTTCATCGGTTACAGCGTGTCAACTTGCTAAACACAAATCTTCCATCCTCTAAAAGACACTAACTATCTGAAACCAGAAGCTCGAATGAGATGGAATAAATACAATAGAAATGAACCTAATGAAGCTTCTATTGCTCCCCAAGAGGTGTAACTCTAATAAATAGGAAGGAAACTGAAGTTTGGTGGAACAGTTTCTTCCTGATTTTGCAAACCTAGTCCTAGCACATCCATAAGGAATAATCAGAAGTGCTGATGATTTAATAGGGGATATGTAGTCTACAGAAAACAATTCTAAGTTGAAAATATAAGTAGAAACATAACTTTAGAGAAGCAGCTTGGGATAGTGAAGGACTGTGAGTCCCATTTGGTGCCTGATTAGCTTGTAAGTACCCCAACACTTAGTATAGTGCTTTACACATAGGTAGTGCTTAACAAATACCACAGTTAGTAATATTATTATTGCCAGTTAAGACATTTCCACTGCTTAGACTGGAGATTTAAGTATGATGATGGGGAGTGACGGGTAATTTATATTTATAAGATTTAAGAGCAATAGTTAAGAGTGTTAGTAGACATACCGGTAGAGAAGCAGAATTTCCTATTGGTTAGAGCACAGACCTTGGAGTCAGAGGACCTGGGTTCCAATCACAGCTCTGACACTTTCTGTGTGTCTTTGGTCAAATCACCTAACTTCTCTGTGTTTCAGGTCCCTTATCTGCAAAATGGGAATTCAATAACAGTTCTCTCTCTGGCTTAGATTTTGAGCACTATTTGGGACCTGTTAATTGAGTATCTACTCCAAAATTTAGTGTATTACGTAGCACATAATATGCACTTAACAAATACCTCATTTTTTTATAACAGCTTGGCCTAGTGAAAAGACCGTGGCCCAGAAGTCAGACAATATGGGTTTTAATCCCAGATCTACCCCTTTCTTTGAGCAAGCCAATTAACTTCTCTGTGCCTCAGTTCCCTCTTCTGCATAATGGGGATTCTTTATATGTTCTCCCCTGACTTAATGTGAGTTCCAAGTGAGAACTGATTATCTTACATCTACCCCAGTGTTTAGTACAGTATTTGACAACTAATAAGTGTTTAACAAATACCACAATTATTATCATCATCATTATCTAATAGATGGCATGCTAACCCGCACATCAATTCAGGTGAATAGCTTCCATTTTTATTGCCAAGCAGGATGGCCTAGTAGAAAGAGCACAGGCCTGGAAGTCAGAGGACCTGGGTTTTCATTCTGCCTCAACCACTTACCTGTTGTGACCTTGGGAAAATCACTTAATATCTCCATGCCTCAATTTTTTCATCTGTAAAATGGGGATTAAATACCAATTTTCCCTATTACTCAGATTGTGAGCCCCAAGTTTTCAGGTGCTGCTACCTGATTATTCTGTGTCTATCCCAGCCTTTACCAAATGCTTGGGAGAGTACAATCTAACAGAATTGGTAGACAAGTTCACTCCCTAAGGCAAGCTTGCAGTCTAAAGGTAGAGACAGGCATTAATATCAATAAATACAATATGGTTATGTACATAAGTGCTGTGGGGCTGAGGGACGAGTGAATAGGGTGCAAATCTAAATGCAAACGTGAGACGGAAGGGAGTGGGAGGAGAGGATATGATGTTTTAGTCAGGGAAGGTCTCTGGGAGGAGATGTGCTTTTAATAAGGCTTTGAAGGTGGAGAGAGAGCAATCATCTGCTGGATATGAAGGGGGAGAGCATTCCAGACTAGAGGCAGAATGTGGGTGAGAGCTTGGTGGCAAGCTAGATGAGATCAAGATACAGTGAGTATGTTGTCAGTACAGGAGTAAAGTATGTGGGTCATATTGTAGTAAGAGAGCAAAGAGAAGGCAAGGTGATTTGAGTGCTTTAAAGCTGATAATAAGGAGTTTCTGTTTGATGAGGAGGTGTGTGGGAAATGGGGACTAAATGGTTTTGTAGAAAAATGATCTGAGCAGCAGAGTGAAGTAAGGACTGAAATGGGGAGAGACAGGAAGCAGGTCAGCCAGGAGGCTAATGCAGTAATCAAGGCAGGATAGGATAAAAGCTTGGATTAACATGGTAGAAGTTTGGATAGAGAGGAAAAGACATTTTTTTAGCAATGTTGTGAACGTTGAACTGGCAGGATTTGGTGACAAATTGAATATGTGGCTTGAATGAGAGAGATGAGTCAAGGATAACACCAAGTTATGAGACAGGGAGGATGGTGTTGCTGTCTACAAGGAGGGAAAAGTCAGAGGGATGACAGGGGTTGTGTGGGAAGATACGGATTTCCATTTTGGACAGGCTAAAGTTGAGATGTTGACATGACATCTGTAGAGATGTCCTGAAGGCAGGAGGACCTGTGACACTACAGGGAAGGAAAGAGGTCAGAACTGGAGATGTATATTTGAGAATCATCTGCATAGAAGTGGCAGTTGAAGCCATGAGAGCAAATGAGTTTTCCAAGAGTGTGGATGCAGATGGAGAAAAGAAGGGGACCCAGGACTGAAAGTTGAGGGACACCCTCAATTAAGGGACACCCTCAATTAAGGGATGGGAGGACTAATGAGGAGTGTGTGAAAGAGACTGAAAAGGAGCAGCCAGAGAGAGAGGAGGAGAACCAGGAGAGGACAAAGTCAGTGAAGCTAAGGTCAGATAATGTTTCCAGGAAAAGAGTGTGATTGACAGTGTTGAAAGCAGTTGAGAGGTCAAGGAGGATCAAGATGGAATAGAGGATGTTGGATTTGGCATTAAGAAGATCACTGGTGACTTCTGAGAAAGAGGTTTCTCTGGAATGAAGGGGGCAGAAGCCAGAAATGCAGGTGGTCAAGGAGAGAATGAAAGGTGAGGAGGTGGAGTCCGCATGTGTAGACAACTTTCTCAACTAGTTTGGAAAGAAATGGTAGGAAAGAGATAGGACAATAGTTGGAGGGAGCCAGAGGGTCAAGGAAGGTTTTTATAGGATAAGGAGACATAAACGCATTTGAAAGTAGTAGGGGAAAAGCCCTTGGAGAGTTAATAGTTGAAGATGATGGTCAGTTATTCCTGATCAAAAGTACACATAATCAGTAATAAATCATCTGCTCCATGAAGGCACCATATATTCTACTTCAATTGTCCTTTTACAACCACATAACATAGCACTTTGTTTACTATAGGTGCTCAATAAATTCTACTGATTGATTGATATATGGTCCTATTTCTCTTCCATGCCAGTACCTCAATTAACTTTGGAGTTGGTGGGAGATAGAATAGGCCAAAGCCCAAACTTGCACTTTTGAAGAATTCCCACAAGGTCTTGCTCAGCAGTATTCTGAAATCTGGAGAACAGCTTGCTAGCACTGAGCTCTGAGCCCTGATCATCAGTCATGCTACAACGTTCATGGTAGCAAACACGATAATTAAGGTTATGAACAGACGTCCATAGCGCTCTGTGTTCACTCCCTCATAAATTTTGAAAAAGTCATCCTTTCCACAGACATGTTTTACATTTGTGCAATGGTTATGACTTTCACACAGCCAGAGAGGCAACTCTGATGAAAAGGTAGGGAGAGAACTGAGCATTTGAAAACAGATAATAATGATAATAATAATGTTGGTATTTGTTAAATGCTTACTATGTGCAGAGCACTGTTCTAAGCACTGGGGTAGATACAGGGTAATCAGGTTGTCCCACATGAGGCTCACAGTCTTAATCCCCATTTTCCAGATGAGGTCATTGAGGCACAGAGAAGTGACTTGCCCACAGTCACACAGCTGACAAGCGGCGGACCCGGGATTCGAACCCATGACCTCTGTCCCAAGCCCGTGCTCTTTCCACTGAGCCATGCTGCTTCTCTAATGCCAATTTGGTCCCCAACACGAGCCTGCCCCACAAATTCTGTAATCTGTCATCTATGTAGTTCGAAATGTGACCTTTGGACACTTGTTATTCACCCCACTCCTAATCCCACCTTAGTATATATATATTTAAATTATATATTTTAAATTACTCATATATTAATAGTAATATCTGTCTCCACCTCTAGATTATAAGGTTGTTATGGGTGGGGAATCTGTCCCCTCATTCTGTTGTATTGTATTTAGTACAGTGCTCTGCACACAGTAAGTGCCCAATAAATATGATCGATTGATTCTGCTTTTTGATAGATATGGGCAGATAAACATCCACTGACTCTAAAAGTTGAAAGCCGATATGTCATTAAGCAGTAAAGAGTAACAATAGAGATCAGGAAAGACCATGTAATTATCAATGCATCAGTGGTATTTATTGAGCACTTAATGTGTGCAGAGCACTCTACTAAGCACTGGGGAGAGTACAGTTCAGCAGAATTAATGGTTGTGTTCCCTTCCCAGAAACTCACAGTCTAGAGAATTATACTAGTGTAACAGTAATCCTGTAATGCTTTACAGTTTATCTGGAGGAGTTTGACTTCCTTAGGAGTGGAGAGGTTGAAGAGTTGGAGTACTCAGTTTTCATGGAGGAGAAGTGAAAGAAAAGTCACTTTTCCTCTTGCGTGGGTAGTGGCAGCTCTCCATGAGGCAAGAGCAGGGACCTGGGAGTAAGAGGACATGGATTCTAAATACAACTCCATCGCTTATCTGCTGTAGAATCTTGAACAAGTCACTTAACTTCTCCATGCCTCAATCCTCTCAACTGTTAAATGGGGATTTAATACTTGTCCTCCCTCTTAGGCTGTGATCCCCATTTGGGACAGGGACTGTGTTCATACCAATTATGTTGTATCTCCTCCAGAGTTTAGTATGGTTCCTTCTACTTAGCAAGCACTTATAAAACAAAACAAAACAACAAAAAGAGAAGCAGCATGACCTAGTGGAAGGAGCATGGCTCTGGGAGTCAGAAGGATCTGGGTTCTAATTTCAGGTCTGCCAGTTGCTTGCTGTGTGACCTTGGGCAAGTTACTTCTCTTCTCTTTGCCTCAGTTACCCCATCTGTAAAATGGGGGAATAAAACTGTGAATCCCATGTGGAACATGGATTGTGTCCAACCTGATTTGCTTATATCTATCCCAGTGCTTAGTATGGTGCCTGGAACATAGTAAGACCTTAACAAATACCAAAATTATCATTATTAGTAGTATTATTTAACTTCTCGGGATGTTGGTTTCCTCAACTGTAAAATGGGGATGCCTGTTCTCCCTCCAACATAGACAGTGGAACATTATGCAGGTCAGAGACTGTGTTCGACCTGATTAACTTGTATCTGTCCCAGTGCTTAGAACAGTGTTTGACACATAGTAGGGCTTAACAAATACTCTTTAAACAAAAACAAAAACAAATCAAAAATCCTCTCAGTGATTAAGTGAGGCAGATGGGGTTCATCCAGGACAGAGCTTTTGTGTTTAATCTCTTGGAGTACTGCTCAGATCTTCTGCATTCCCTGCAAGTGATTTGAGCTGTGAACATTTAAGAGATGAACTATGACCAGGTAGAGTATTTTCCCAGTTGTTAAAGGTGGAAAGATAGCTAGTAGAAAAAAAGTATAGGGAGAAGTGTTACCTTGACCTAAGGGGAAAATAAAGTCGCTTTAAAACAATTGTTTCTACTAAATACACAGTAGGAATCATCCTCTCTACAGTCTCAATTGTCTGAAAAACTAGGTTAACATAATTTGAGAAATCATGAGAACAGATAAGCCCAATGTAGCTACAACCAACAGACAGTTTTACCTCCAACCAGTAGTTGGAAGCTCTGCTTGCTGGTGGGAGGTAAAACATGGATAGTACAGTCCTTCAATCAATTGATCAATCAATCAATGGCATTTATTGAACACTTACTATGCACAGAGTACTGTACTAAATGCTTGGGCTAGTACAATACAACAGAGGTGGCAGACATAGCCCTTACTTGTAAGAAGTTCACAATCTAGTTGGGGAGAAAGATATTAAAGTCAATCAATTAATCAATCTATCAATCATATTCAGTGAGCATTTACTGTGTGCTGAGCACTGTATTAAGTGCTTGGAATAGTACAGTACAACAGAGTAGTTAGACTTGTTCCCTGCCCACAAGAAGCTTACGTTCTAGAGAGGAGCTTACAGTCTAGAAACTTCATTATAAGTAGAGGAAGCAATAGACTGTAAGGTTATGTACATACATACTTTGAAACTGGGGGGTCACGTGAGTATCAAAATGTTTAATGGGTGCATAACCAAGTGCCCAGGCAATGCAGAAAGGAGGTCAAATAGGCTAGGGGAATGAGATGTTAGTCAAGGAAGGCTTCTTGGAGGAGATATGATTTTAGTAGAACTGAACATAAGATGGGGACAGTGTCTGGCTGTCAGCTGTCTGGCTGTCAATGGGGAGGTAGATACAGGCAGCAAGGAAGATGTGAGGAAGAGGGTGATGGTAAGAGATGAGATCATGGAATCATAAGTAGGTTAGCATAGGAGGAGCAAAGCCTGGGTTGTAGTGACACTAGTGAAGTTAGGTGAACAGAGTAGTAGCAGGCAATCCAGCTCTTTCAGTGGTGATAATGGGTTTGTTTAACACTTCACATTGGTGAGTTCCAAGTCAACAACCGATCAATCCAGCAAACTCCCAAATGACTACCTAATTTTTCTTGTGTAAAACAAAAACTCAGTCATTTAATAGTAATTATTGAGTGCTCACTATGTGCAAAGCACCGCACTAAGTGCTTGGGAGAGTACACAACAACAATATAACAGACACATTCCCTGCCCACAATGAGCTTACAGTCTAGAGGACTTACCATTAACCTTGCCATTAACTTAAAGACTCTTCACCAGCTATCTCCCTCTTACTCATTAAGCAAGGTATGCTTACACTCACTTATTATTAAAATCACTACCAATAATACCTTGCATCCAGATAATGTTTATTCCTCAGTATCTCTGCATGGGGTGGATACAAGCAAGTATTATTATCCCCATTTTACAAAATGAGGATACTGAGACACAGAGAGGTTAAATGACTTGCCTGAGGTCACGCAGCAGGCAAGTGGCAGAATTGGATGAAAACCCAGGTCTTCAGAATGCTAGGCTTGAGTTCATCCCACTAGGCCAAACCACTAATGGCCTTGCATTGCAGTTTGCCTCCCAAATAGTTTAATAGATGAACTTAATCATCAGAAATTGATATTAACTGCCCATCAGCCTAGAACATATGCACTGGAAAGAACTGGCTCATTGAGGGGTGGAAGAGTATATTTGTGGATGGATTTTTCTGAAATGATAGATATGCCTTTCACCAAAACACTAATCCAGTTAATCCAATTACTGTAATAAAGGAGGTTCATTTATGCTCAGGTTTTCGCTTATTAAAGATCTAGTTCTAACCAAAGAGCAACTGAGTCATTAAATGCATTTTCCATACACTGTAACTTCTATAGCACAGAGTTCATGGTAGTAAATGCTAGTGATATAGTCACATGCAGACTTCCACTATGCCCCCTGTTTTTCCATGTTCATAACTTTCCAGAAAAAAAAAATCCCTTTCAGATGAAATTTTCTTTGCTTTGCTTTCAGCCCCAACATGACATTTTTTGATCAAAAACCGCTTAGCCATTTTTGAGTTATGCCAGGGTGAACAAAATACACTTTTCCACTTTAAAAGCAATTTAAGGACTTTTTTTTTCTTTTGCACATGGATAACTCATAAACAGCTGCACTTTCAAAGCCTAAGCTTGCCATGTGTCTATTCCTTGCTAAGAAATGGTCTCCTGGTGAATTCTGAAGAAACAATTTGTAAGGAAGCCAAAGAAATTCTAAGTGCCAGAATAATTGCTTTTTGCACATGTAATATGAAATTCAACCCCATATGAAGTCTGTAACCACCTCTGCATCAGTGAATTCTCATAGACACCTTGAGAATCACATCACCTTAGATGTTAGCTTAAATTTAGCTCCAGTGTCCATTTTATTCTATTAATTTCTTCCCATTATATATGTCTCCTCCATGAGCAATGAATCACCTTTTGGGCAGGGAATGTGCCTTGGGTTTCTGCTTTTCTATCCCAAGAGCTTAGTAGACAGCATTTCAGTAATGGGTGCTCAAGGAGTTGAGAAGTTAGCTAGACTTTTAGCAGTGCCAGGGTTTCCCAATGATATAGCAAACATGTAGTCGGCTTTCATGGTCATTTATATGGAATGGCCACTGGGCAGATTATCTTTTTCACAGTTAATTTTAGTCATATCTTGGTTTGCGTAATCCATTAGTGGTGGTTTCTGGCTAGCCCACTATGGTTACCTCCATAAACTGTAAACTGTAAACTCCTTGAGAGTAAGGATTGGATCTACCACTCTATTGCCCTCTCCCAAGCACTTAATACAGTGCTCTGCACATAGTGAATGCTCAATAAGTACCACTGATGGACTGATAGATTGATTTTGGTGGAAGCAGTGAACCCCTGCCAAATTCTCCATTATTTCAGTTCCATGGCTATAATTAACTACTGTATAGGCCAGTAATAACATTCCAACCACAGATGGATGTCGACACTAGGGTCACTCAGCCTCTGTGGAGTGAGAATGGGCTTTTTGAATAGATCACTCCATTCATTCATTCATTTAATCGTATTTGTTGGGCGCTTACTATGTGCAGACCACTGTACTAAGCAACTGCAAGATACAATTCAGCAACAGATAGGAACAATCCCTGCCCAACAGCAGGCTCACAGTCCACAAACTTGGTCCAGTATCTGTGGAATTTGCTAAGAATACTAACATGCAGAGTGACCTGAATTAATGTAGAAATAGCTGTGCTGACAGTGGGTATACCTCTCTCATGGTCTCTGGAATAAAACAAAACAAAAAACACTTCTTTGCCTAGCAGACAGAGATTTTCCTCTGCTATGCTATTACACCTTCTTTTGCAGGTCTGACATAGTTTCAATTTGTATCACTTGCATCTTAAGCATAATCTTATTCATATTTGCCTATTGGCCTGAAGCTCCTTGAGGTCAGCACCCTGTTGTCTTTGAAACTCCTACCTTTGTCAAATGCAGTTCTCTGACTTACGTGCAACCAATAAATATCACTGGTTATGTGGCTGCTATTACTGCTGTGAAGTTTCAGGATTCTTGGATGGGAGGAGGGAGGTATATAATCAAATGTGAAGTGAATAGGCATTCTGTGTGAAGGAGCTGGGGAACATTTTCCTTCAACAAGTGAACAGTGTTACAGGTCATGGTGTTCTCAGTATATGTAAGCAAAACATGTACGTCCTGGCAATCATCAGTTTGGAAAAGGCGGATAATGAATTCATTGTCCACGGAAGCCACTACTTCATAGGTCCCTAACAAGCAAAATCATTAATTTATCTGCATGTCAAATCAAGGTCCATCTCTTCCTGATCCATTAATGCATTTTTAATCTAAACTCTGAGTGGAGATAGAAAAAGAAAACACATCTTCCTATCTGTTCTACAAAGGTGATTTTTTAGGGCCATGAACATAGAGGATGATGCAGTTTTAATACCTTTCTTTAATGTTCTTTTTTGCTTTCAGTTCAAGGAAAAATTCTCAGTAATAACAATGCAGTATGAATGCTATTAAGAATTATGCCTTCAAATAAGAGTCTGTCTCTATGCACAGATTCACACACATGTATATCTCTACATGAGATATGTTGCACACAGACACATATGTCTGATAGGTAGAATAGATGCTCACACTGATCTGATGAAAATGGTCTTTGTTCACTATGCTTACAGCTGAAGTAGAACAGTCCTGGAATGAAAAGAATAACGATTAATCCTGGGAGCTATCCATAGCCCTAGAGGTTCAGTTAAACATCAATGGGATTATCTTGAAAAGCCTTTAAAAAATGAAAGATTTTTTTTCCTTTGGTTCTAGTGCAAACCCAGGAACATTGCTCTTTCTTTAGACTCTCTACTGCTTGTTTTGACTCATTTTCCTGTGTCTTTGCTAGCAGAAGGTTTTACTTATGATCTGTAGGGTTGGAGAGTCTGCTGGCTTCTGTCAAGCAACCTAGGGCATTGTGCTATGACTGACTTAAACTTGGGTCTGGAAGAGGTGGGTCAAGCCTTTCTGTTGGTTAAGCAAGTTTCTTTTTTTATGAAGAGAAACAGCATGGCCAAGTGAAAAGAACACAGGCCTGGGAATCAATGAACGTGGATTCTACTCCTGGCTCCGTCAATTGCTTGCTATGTGACCTTGGGCAAGTCATTTAACTTCTTTGTGCCTCAATTTTCTCAACTGTAAAATGGGGATTAAATACCTGTTCTCATTCCTACTTAGCCTGTGAGTCCGTGGGACAAGGACTGTGTCCAACTCGACCATCCTTCCCGTCTCTCAGGCCCGCAATCTTGGTGTTATCTTTGACTCCTCTCTCTCGTTCACCCCACACATCCTATCCATTACCACGACCTGCCAGTTTCACCTTTACAATATCGCCAAGATCTGCCCTTTCCTCTCCACACAAACGGCTACCTTACTGCTACAGGCTCTTGTTATATCCCGCCTAGACTACTGTGTCAGCCTTCTCTCTGATCTCCCTTCCTCCTCTCTCGCCCCGCTCCAGTCTATTCTTCACTCTGCTGCCCGGCTCATCTTCCTGCAGAAACGCTCTGGGCATGTCACTCCCCTTCTTAAAGACCTCCAGTGGTTGCCTATCAACCTCCACTCCAAACAAAAACTCCTCACTCTAGGCTTCAAGGCTCTACATCACCTTGCCCCTTCCTACCTCTCCTCCCTTCTCTCTTTCTACTGCCCACCCTGCACACTCCGCTCTTCTGCCGCCCACCTCCTCACCGTCCCTCGGTCTCGCCTATCCCGCCGTCCATCCCAGGGCCACGTCCTCCCGCGGTCCTGGAATGCCCTCCCTCCTCACCTCCGCCAAACTGATTCTCTTCCCCTCTTCAAAACCCTACTTAAAACTCACCTCCTCCAAGAGGCCTTCCCAGACTGAGCTCCCCTTCTCCCTCTACTCCTTCTACCAACCCCCCTTCACCTCTCCACAGCTTAATCCTCTTTTTCCCCCATTTCCCTCTGCTCCTCCCCCTCTACCTTCCCATCCCCTCAGCACTGTACTTGTCTGTTCAACTGTATATATTTTCATTACCCTATTTAATTTGTTAATGAAATGTACATCACCTTGATTCTATTTAGTTGCCATTGGTTTTACGAGATGTTCTTCCTCTTGACTCTATTTATTGCCATTGTTCTTGTCTGTCCGTCTCCCCCGATTAGACTGTAAGCCCGTCAAACGGCAGGGACTGTCTCTATCTGTTGCCGACTTGTTCATTCCAAGCGCTTAGTACAGTGCTCTGCACATAGTAAGTGCTCAATAAATACTATTGAATGAATGAATGATCTAATTGCCTCAATCCCAGCACTTAGAACACTGCTCTGTACCTAGTAAGTGCATAACAAATAGCACAAAAACTTTGCAGATTGTAACATACATCTCTACCCCCCTCAAACTTATACTAAATCTTTTAAAATATTTCCAATTCCCTTCTGATCCCAAGTAGAGGGAGAGACAATAAAGCTACTTGACCCAATCTGTATGTTCAAGTGGTCCTAATCAAAAATGGAGTGTCAAGGGACAAGAAAATCTCTGGTACTTTTTTCATTGCCACAGGTTGCATAGATGGCCTCTCAAATACACTCACCCCCATGGATGCCATCCATCTATCAGCACTGTCATCTTTAAAAGTGAAGGACAGATTTAGCACTTCTTGTGTTCAAAGTACTTTACTGTGTAGTTAGGAAAATACAGTAGAAATAAAGAGAGTAGTTCTTTCTTTAGGCTTCAGTTTAACAGGAAAGAGAAAGAGATAATAAAATGGCATGTATTCAATAGGCTGAAGAATAATAAACTTGTCCTCTGTACTCAAAGAGGTCAAGCTAATAAAGCTGGCTCAAAACAAGAGAATGAAGAGGAACAAAGAACATATTAACAGAGTCAAAATCCATCAAAAAATCACAGGGCAAAGAATAGAAGAGAAACCATTGGTTTCATCCAGATGGAGATCTTTAGGGAACTTATGGAGAGGAATTTTAGGAGAATGGGAAGAGTAAAATTAAGATTGTAGAGAATCAAAACAATCAAGCAAAGCCAAGAAAAACTGATCCTGGAAGTTTGTGTATTGTTTTGAGTGTATATTCATTGGCTTTGTCTCTTTAAACACTATACACAATAGCTGGAATTTTGTCTTTTTGTTTAGTTATGTTTCATGGTGTGCAGTGCTTTTGATAAGGTCTAGGGAAACTGGATGTAGGTCTTGATTCTCCTCCCTGAACTTTTCTTGTAACTGATAGGTTGTATAGATTGTACTGGCTTTGCCATGCTGTATTCTGAAGCTGGTGCAAGAGGACTCTGGCTAGGATCTTGCTAGCATTGGAGAATAGTAGGGTTTTTCAATATTTTCCACAGTGTGCAGTGGAGAGCTGTAATGTTGTCAACCTACTCTGAGAAGCCCCCGCAGCCAGACATCACATCGCACACCTTGAGAAGTTTCATCAGTGTCATCTACATGCTATATCAAATGATAAGGTAGGTTCACAGACAGTGAAGTCTGTCTCCTAGCACTGAAGTTAACGCCACCTAGATTTAGCTTTTCTGTGTGGGATCTGTAAGGAGAATGGATTACCGAAGGTCACCCAGACAGTTGATATACAGTGAAAACAAGGAGAATAGAGGAAGCATTTTAAAAATGTAGTAAAACAAAGTCTCAGAAAATGCTATATTACTATGGCAGACTGACTATCATGACATATTGCTATCAAGAAACAATTGGCTCTCTTTGCACAAAAGCTTTGAAGGAGCCATGAGACAAAGAGGTGAAAGTAAAAGCAGTACCATGTAGTGCAACAACAAATATGACAAGCATAACAAAAGATAATCTTAGCAGATTCACAGGAAAGTGAGGTCTGTGGTTCCATTTTTCTTTTCAGCCAGGCATGCACTCATTGAGTACATCACATAATCAGTGGGGCTTTTTGTGTTTGAAAGATTCTTTCGTTACATAATAATATATCTATATATGTATCATGCCTAGCTTCAGTTCTTCCCTGAGAACAGTTAAACAAGCACTGTTTAGTGAGGATCCCTGGGAATTTGGCCCTGAAGGGTAAGAAGCAGAGCTCAATTTTCAGATGCTAACCAACCCCTCTTAGAACTGACCCTTGGGTAGGACTAGCTGAATGCAGGGGCTTATAGAGTTGAAGTCAATGGTCTTTAAGTAGGAACCCTCCAGAAATCATCCCCTCTCCCCTTGGACCTTACCAATATGGCTATTGCTTGGGGATGCTTACCAGAAGAGACCTTCCCAAAATGAACACCAGGCATACACAACATTATAGTGGATGGTGGCACTGACATTGGTCTCCAATCTTCTCTGCCTGACCTCTCCTACCACAAATAGCTGACACTGTGCAGGGGCAGTGGCCACTTCAAACTCCTCCGGTCTATCAAGTATACGATGGAGGACAGAGATCATGAAGTACAAGACACTTACAGCGATGGTTCAATCCCCAGGCATTGCTCAGGGTTAGCTCTGGTACTGCTGCTGCCATTGAACTTTTCCATACAGCCCCAAGAATGGGATCCGGCACATCTGTCTGCCCACATTCAGCCCCCACTGAGGTCAGGCTGTGAAGGGACAGTAAGAGAGACTTATTCACCACCTCTCTTCAGCTCCAGCTCCCCTACCCAGAGCTAGGGTCTAAGGCCCCGGGGTAGAGATGACTTGTGTATCCTCAAACTGTACTTCTTGAACACCAACATCCCTGTTTTATCTTGGTCACATCTATCTTGCTGTCCAGCCCTGGCCCAAACACATCCTCTGTCTGACCTGGAACCCCCTCCCGCTTCATATCTGACAGACCACTACTCTTCCCACCTTTAAAACCCTTCTCAAATCACAACCCCTCAAAGAGGTCTTTCCAACTAAGCCTTCATTTCCCCTACTCCCTCACCCTTATATGTGGCCTATCGCCTTGTTTCTGTGTCCGTTAAACCCTGGATATTTACTTCACTCAGCCCCATAGCACTTTTGTCTGCATCCATAATTTATTTAATGTCAGTCTCCTCTCTAAACTGTAAGCTCCTTGGGGGCAAAATTGTTTACCAACTCTTTAGGACTGTAGTCTCTCAAGAGCTTAATACAGTGTTCTGTAAAAAGTAATCTCTCACATAAGAATGATTGATTGACTGATGAGGTGCATACTAGTGTGGGCGTATGTGTGATTGTTGCACACCCTGGTGACAATGAATAACTCCTCACTGAAGTGCTGTCCTAGTGTGTCACCAGAGTTGGAGTGAAAGGATAACGCCTCTTCCACGCATCTTCTTACCCCATACCCCATACTACAGCTGCCTTTACTTTGTGGGGAGCAAGCCCCAGGAACAAGCATGGAAATTGATGGGGGGAAAGAGGAAAGGAACACCAGAAAATGATTTTTTTATGCTATTTGTTAAGCACTTACTATATGTCTGGCACTGTACTGAGCGCTGGGGTAAATAAAAACTAATCAGGTTGGATACAGTCCCTGTCCTTAATAGGGCTCACAGTCTCAATCCCCATTTTACAGGTGAGGTAGCTGAGGCACAGAGAAGTTAAGTGACTTACCCAAAGTCACACAGTAGGTAAATGGTAGAGCTGGGATTAGAATCCAGGTCCTTCTGACTCCCAGGCCCGTGCTCTATCCACTAGGCCATTTGTTCCTGGAAGGGATAGGATGAGGGCTGAATCTTTCCCTTTCTCCTCACTTGATGGTGGTCCTCTCAGTTCAAGCTCCCCTTATGGACCTCTGACACAAAAAGCAACCTGGCCCTAGCTACCTGGATGGGCATGCATAAAAAAACAAGCTGACCGTCAGCTCCCCATCCATCTCTGCTGTACCTCTGACAGTTGGCATTGTGATAAAACATCATGGGCTACTACACATGATGCTATCAGTCCATGTCACCTATGATATCATCTGCATCATAGGTCACTTGAGGGTCTGCACAAGATAGTCTAAACCTAGGGTCCCAGTTTCTCTTAATCCAGCCCAGTCAATGGACCCTCAAGCAGTGAAATCATGCCACATTTCAAAAAGAATTGGGGTTCATTTTAGGTGAATTTTTGCAGTCTTTAAGAAGATTGCATGACAGTGTGGCCTAGTTGATGGAGCATGGGCCTGGGAGTTAGAAGAAACTGAGTTCTAATTCCTGCTTGGCCATTTGTCTGCTGTGTGACTTTGGGTAAGACACTTAACTTCTCTGTGTCTCAACTACTTCATCTGTAAAATGGGAATTAAGACTGTGAGACCCATGAGGGCCAGGGACTGTGTCCAACCCGATTAACTTGTATCTGCCCCCATGCTTAGAACTGTGCCTAGCACATAGGAAGCACTTAACAAATAGCATCATAAGCTTAGTGGAAAGAGCACAGGCTTGGGAGTCAGAGGTCATGGGTTCTAATTCCAGCTCTGCTGCTTGCCTGCTGTGTGACCTTGGGCAAACCACTTAACTTCTCTGTGCCTCAGTTACCTCATCTGTAAAATGGGGATTAAGACTGTGAGCCCCATGTGGAACAACCTGATTACCTTGCATCTACCCCAGCGCTTAGATCAGTGCTTGGCGCATAGGAAGCTCTTAACAAATACCATTATTATTATTATTATTATTATTGTTATCTACACAAGTGCTTAGAACAGTGCCTGGAACATAGTAAGCTCTTAGTAAATATCATAAAAAAGGGCAAAGCATCCCAGAGTAACTTAGCACTGCAAGACCTAACAACCCCCAGAGAAGCAGCATCTCACATTTGATTTTCCTCTTGTGGACAAGGAAAGTGTGTTCTGGGAATTGCCTACTGTTAAGAAAAGAAACATCTTTAGGAATGCTGGTGCTGTTTCCTATCATTTTATCATTCAAATGAAGAATCTGCATTTATTTTCAAGAGCTCATTGATATGCTCCTTGAGTACATACCAAGCATTGACCAAGTTTCAGATATGTTTTTTCTAGCTTGTCCTCTCGCTGGGATATATCAGGCAGCTATATCAGTAAAATGCACATCTTTTTTTCCTCCCCAGCAAAATGAATTCTGATCTGAGTATTCTGGCCTGTAGGTATCTGCAATGCTACAATAATGAATGAAATAGTTCCAAAGTGGATTGTTCCAAGTTTTCTCAACGGTAAAGTGGAGGCACCCTTTAGTGGCCATTGCCCCTGAGTCTTCCAGTTCCTAACTTATTTCCTGCAGTTAATTGGAAGGTAACCAAGCTGAAGCTTAGCCCTTAATATATTTGTAAAGGAGAAAGAATTCTCCCAAAGTGCCTTCTGATTATATGGAGCAGTTTTGGTGTTAGAAGAAGCAAATCTACTATTACCTACCATTTATTTACTGAATTAGTGGACACAAATGAGGTATAATCGATGTAGATGATGGTAGGGACATAAAAAGAAAGCCACTTTGTGTGTGTGTGTGTGTGTGTGTGTGTGTGTGTGTGTGTAGGTACATACCTATATAAAGACATTGGACAGGGGTACTTATATATGCATATAGCTATTACATGTTGGCTCTGCAGGTCACAACTTGCTTTTGGAACCATTAACGAATCCCAGAGTCTTTTTTTCTTATCTGTGTGGACTTTCTAAAAGAGAAAGCTCTCCTTGGCAAGGAAGTGCTATTTTCAGTGAAAAGATTAGGCTCATTTTGGGCAGGAGCTGTGATTCTTCAGTTGCAGCACCTCAGAAGATTAGGTTAAAAGGTAAGAAGGAATGACTGAGAATAATTGTATTGCTTTACTGTGAACTTTAAGATCCTTTAGTGGAGGAGTTTTACAAGTAGTGATAGATAATCGTGGATAGAGAGAGGAAAAGTACCAACCCCAGAGAAAAAATGGAATGCCTGGCTGTATTTCTGCACTGAAATAATACAAGTAGTGGGCTGCTTTTTTCTTCTTTCCCTTTCTACAGTAATACTTTGAATTTATATACCAACTTACATCCAAGAGACTCATTCATTCATTCAATCATATTTATTGAGCACTTACTGTGTGTAGAGCATTGTACTAAGGCCTTGGGAAAGTACAATACAACAGTATACTTGCTCATCATCATCATCATCATCATCATCAGTTTTGTGCATTTGCTGGAAATCTAAAAGTGCATATGATAAAGAGAAACTAAACAAGAGGTTTACAGTCTAATAGATAAAGAAGACATGTAAATAGAGTCAGTAGGAATAAATAATAAATATGTCTCCATATGTCAATGCTTGCTCAGTTGTTTTGAGCCACATTTCAGACTGGTTGGAAAAACTTGGGTGAAAGCATGCACCCACCCTATAAACCCGAAGCCTCTCTCTCTGTTATATTCCACGGAAACCTACTCAGCAACCTACATAAGCGTATACATAAATATTGAATTACATACACAAGTTATATGCACAACTATGAAATACATATATGCACTCATAATATCCCTTGTGTGGTTGACAGAGATCAGATTTCATTGACCTTCTGGGTCAGAGGTTGGTTTTCGTGGGAGAAGAGACAATTTGCCCCATGAATTTGAATTCAGGAAGGTTCTGTACTAGGCTCTGTCCTATGTCCCACCCAAATGAATTCTTGCTGAGTTACTTTCTTGGATGACTAAGCAGGAATGATAATGTGGAAAACGTGCTCCAGGGGAGGTTCCTGCACACTGGAATTTGTCATTAGTGGCATCACGTGAAATAACAATACTGTTATCTGGACTCTACCTCGGATTATTGAATTGTGTTAATTATCAAAGAAGAAATCTCATTTGATCCAACATTCAAGGGCAGAAAATCACCCAATGAGCTTGCTTCACTTATTCTGTCAAGTGTAATTGAAATGTTCTCTTGGATAATAATTCTCCTTAGTAAAAATATTAGTTTCTATTGGTTTAGAGCACTCTTTTTCAAGTGGCAAGCTGGAAGAGTCATATACCAATATCTCCACTTTGGAGCTCATTTCTCAGAAAACATGTGAATTTAGTTATAGTTCATGCCTTGAGTTAGTGGTAGAGTTTGCCAATGAAATTTAGACTCTTGGGTTATGAAATGGCTGCTTTTTACCACCAGGCAATATTCCTGGAAGAAAAAAATACTGGGGATCTCACTATAGAAAGATGCTATTGAATGTTTTATGTGAAATGTTATAGGACTGTTGAGTGCTTCTGGGAGAATTCTAGGATTTGCCAACAGCTAATTTTTAAAATATTGAGCTATTTGACATCTATGACAGGCATTGATTTTTATGAGCTCTCTTCAAAATAACCTCCAAAAGAACAGGGCCAGAGATGATTAATGCAATTGGTGAAAATCAGATGCTGGATTGTTCTCTATGAATAGAACCAGCAACATCCCACTCAAGCAATGGTACCTTGAAAAATTTGATATCTAACTATTTATTCCAGACTTTCTTGTCTCTGGAAAAAGCAAATGGGGAGCTTCTTTAATCCAAAAACAGTGAAGAGAAATGCTACTCCAAAAAGAGTAGATTTTAAACCTACCTCAAAAGAAATTTGCCTTCCTCAAATTGCAAAAATCCCCAACTGCCTAGTGGAAAGACCCTGGGCCTGAGAATCGAAGGACCTGGGTTCTAATTCTGACTCTCCCAGTTCCTAGCTGTGTGATGTTGGTCAAGTCACTTAACTTCTCTGGATCTCAGTTTCCTCATCTGTAAATGGGGATTCAGTGTTTATTCCTCCTCCCTCCTACTTAGACTGTGAGCCCTACTGTGGGACAAAGACTGAGTCTGACCTGATTATCGTGAATTAATTCTAATGCTTAGAACAGTGCTTGGCACATACTAAGAACTTAACAAATACCATCATAATAATAATAATGAAAGTCAATCAGTTTTTTTACCTTGTTTGTATTTTCAATTTTTTTCCATCAATCAATCAATCAGTGGTATTTACTAAATGCTTACTGGGTGCAGAGCACTATATTAAGTACCTGGGAGACTCTCTCATTCAACCTCAGACATAAAAATGTACACCTTAGCCAAGACAGAAAATGTTTTGAAAATTTTTTTGTTTGTTTCTAACCTATAGGTTGGATTTGTGTTTACAAATCCAGCTCTTACCAAGCTAATAAATCACCTGAGATTCAAGCTCCCACCAATGTCAGACAATGCTGAGAAGGGAACCACAAAGACAAGAGGAATATCTAGCAGGCTGGATATCTCTTTTCCTACCTGCATGTTTCATGGGATGGAGCAATGAGGGTCCAATCAGAAAGAAAAAAACAACAACACAACTTTGTATTGTTTGGCACATTTACAGCTGTATGCTGAAGCTTTCCTGGCAGGATAGTTAAGTTAACACTTAATTAGTATGTGTACCAAACAAAACATGTATCTATACAGTACACTTTCCATTCCCCTCTCCCCTCACTCTGCAAATAAATAGAATGGTTTTTACCAGAAATATTCAAGAAAAAGTCTGTGCTTGCCTGAAGCAGGGGCCAGATGCTTTTGACTTCCAGCTTTCTTCCATCAAAGCTGTGCAGTTTCGAAATTAAAATCTACAGCAATAATGAAACATATTAAAATGCATGCAAAGTCTTGAGGGCTTATAATATGCTAAAAACTGGCAATGCATGTTTACATCCATATATCAACTTGGATGTGCTGAAAAGATTTAAAGTGTAAAATATGCAAATATGTGTCATATTGTCACACTTGGTCTCTCTAATGGAACTCCCTTTCATCTCAAGTCTCCTTAATTTCATGAATATTGCATGGTGCTCACACCTTTTACTCCTGCTGTTGCTAGGCTGAGAAGATTATGAAAATATGTTAATAGTAACTTTCATCAAATAAAAGTTGCAATATTCTAAATAATTTTTTTTTCCTCCTCTGAAAATACAAATGGTAGAGGGTTTCAAGCTATTTGTTTCCCCATGGGAGCCCAGATAACTATAGGCCAATTAAATTAATGAGAAAAGACCATGGAAATGACAATATTTGTGCACAGAACTGGTTCACCCACCCACAGTAGAGTTAACTAGACAGGTGTGTATCAGGATTTGGATGGTACACAAAGACCATAAATGATGCTCGGTGAAGGTGTATCACTAGCTTGTAAAAATGGACTTCAGAATTAATTTTTGTTTGATGAAAGTGTGACCAGGTAATTCCAAAATGAGGAAGAATTTTAAATACATGGAAGGTTGGTTTTCAAGGAGTCTGCTTCTAATGGATAATAGTATTATAAAAACATGAGAGTATGGGAATTAGCAGCTCTAACTTAAAGCTCCTAGTCGTTTTCTAGCTATCCAGAAGATCATGTTTTAATTCTTAGAGTGACAAAGTTGTCATTGTTTTCCCTACATGTCCATGTTGCACTATGGTTATAAACTCAATAGTGGTTCTTCATGTTCAAAAGATGATAAAATTGAACTTCTTTCATGTGTGCCATGTATATTCCAAGCGTTTAGTACAATGATCTGCAAATAGTCAGCACTCAATAAATACGATTGAATGAATGCATGATGAATTGTCCTATCTACAATGTAAGTGTGTTAAAAATGTCTTTTGTGAAGCCAATGCGTTTTCTATAACACCTCTCCACTGTTTCAGATTTTCTAACTTTATATCGTGATTTTATTGAAAGGTCTTTTTGGGAAGAGACACCCCCTCAGCATACCTGCTGAGATTAACAGGCAGTGAGGAGAGTGTATTTTCAGATTTCAAAAGTACATGGAAATGTATGTTAGACTTTGTCTCAGTATATGGAACTCTTAGAAAATTCCACAGGCTTTGAAAGATTCCACCATTATCATCATTTTGATTAACTGAGTCTGGATCTATGTAGAACTTAGCTGGAATATATTCATGTAGCTGATGGTGAACTTTGTTTTCACAATTAAGTTGGCCAAAATCAGTAGTCATCATTGTTGATTGCAAATCTGTACTTGGTACTTACTGTCATCTGCCTAAATTGAACTCTCTGCACATTAAGTCTCCATTGCCACAGAAGAATATGAGAAATTTACCTGACATTTAGAAAAACTTTTTAAACCTTTTTAATAACTAATAATGATATTTTTAAAACACTTCATATATTCCAAGAACTGTACTAGGTGCTGGGGTAGATACCAGGTAATCAGGTTGGACACAGTCCCTGTCCCACATGAAGCTCACAGTTTAGTGGGGAAGAACAACAGATATTTGATCCCCAATTTACAGATGAGAGAACTGAGATCACACAGCAGACAAGTGACAGAGGCTCCTGTCTTTTCACTAAGCCAAACTGCTTCTTGCTGTTTTTTATCTTGGAGCTGATAAACAGGAATTTTAACTGGAGTACAGTGTTATCCCCACACTCATAAACTAATTCAACCTTTTAGTAAGGTGGGCTCTAGAACAATATTTGGGTAATCCAGGCCAAATAATCATTCACACCTAAATTATCAGGTATTTCAAGATGAAGTGTGGTATTTGACTTGATAATTCATTCAATACTTCTCTTTCCTTTATGAACAGTGCCATTTCTTTCATTCAAAGTATCCACTGTGGACTGAAAACAAATGGGAGTCTTAGGGAATATGAAAACAATAAGATAGTTGCTTCCCTCAAGGAATTTACAATCTAATGAGTAAATAGTGTTCCCACATATATGAAGTGTACAGATAGAATAAAAGGTATGAAGACAAAAGTCTGTAAACACAATTACAGGATTTTTAAAAATGTGAAGAAGAGGGAATATTTGTAATGACTATAATGCTCAGTCTGAAGAAGAGTTAATAGTATTTGTTAAGCACTTACTATGTGCCAGACATTGTAGTAAGTGCTGGGGGGCGGAGGTGAGGGATACTAGCAAATCGGATTGGACACAGCTCCCATCCCAAGTGGAGTTCACAGTTTCCATCCCCATTTTACAGATGAGGTAACTGAGACACAGAGAAGTGAAGTGACTTGCCCAAGATGACATAATAGAAAAGTTGCAGATTAGAACCAATTACCTTCTGTATTCCAAACCCATGCTCTATCCATTATGCATCCTACTTCTCTTAGTCTGAGAAAGGCCACAGGACATTGAATGTCTTCAAGGGATTTAGCCAGAAAATGGTGGGAACAGGAGGATTGACAGGAGAGACACATGCATAGGGTGAAAAGCAGGTTGCTCAGCTGGTAAGATAGAGAAACAGTGTGGCCTAGTGATAGAGCATGGACCTGGGAGTCAGAAGGATCTGGTTTCTAATCTCAGTTCTGCCACTTATCTGCTATGTGACCTTGGGCAAGTTTCTTAAGTTCTCTGTGACTCCGTTACCTCATCTGTAAAATGGGGATTAAGACTGTGAGCCCCTTACTGGGGTTGGATTGTGCCCAAGGTGAATACCTTTTATCTATCCCAGCATTTAGTTTAGTACAGTGCCTGGCACATAATAAGCACTTAACAACTACCATTAAAAAAAATGTTAACAGGTGTTGGTTCTGGAGGGTCTTGAAATCTTGAGTTGGGCATTTAGATGGTTCAGTCAATCACTCAGTGCCATTTTGAGTGCTTACCATGTGCAAAGCACTGTAATAAACTGTTGGGAGAGTACAGTACAGCGGAGTTGGTAGAGGTGTTCCCTGCCCATCAACCAATCAATCATATTTATTGAGCGCTTACTATATACGTGGGGCACTGTACTAAGCACTTGGGAGAATACACTATAACAATGTAACAGAGTTGGTAGACACATTCCCTGCCCACAATGAGCTTACAGTTCAGAGGGGGAGAAGGACGTTGAAGTAGATGAATATGTTACAGTCATGCACAGAAGTGCTGTAGGGCTGAGGGTGGGGTGAATAGACAGGGCTTAAAAGGTACAGATTCTGCATAGTTCAACAGTCATCTTGAAGGAATCCAATTACACTTGAGGGAAGCGTTGACTGAAATGCTTCAACAAGGAGGAGCCCACATGTGATACATAATAAACTGCCCTGGCAGGAATAAGATGGGCAGCAGGGAGAAAGTGCAAGTGATCATAATAAACAACTTAACCCTGCTTAAGGATTCCTGACTCCACGCACCTCAAGGTAGGTTCTCTGCAGATTTAAATATTATCCAAATGGAGCTGAAGAAAGGCACCCTCTTTATTAATATTGCCATGCCATCAATGACACCTAGCCCAGTACCCTGTCATAAAAGAGAGAGACAGTTATGTGGCAGGCTTGCCGAAAGACGGCATGACAAAACCTTTTGCATAATCATGTAACTTTCTCCAAGGTTTCCTTTTATTATCTGTCCTAAAGCTCATCTATTTTTAACTGCTCAGATTTATTATAAATGGAATAGCACAGCTTATAAGGTCAGGCAACCCTTGATTACAGCTCCAGTAAATCAACCTAGATTCATTTTAATGAGACACATCATTTCCGTTTTTTTGGTGGGAGTCCATCTCCGCACAAACTTCTCCAAGTCTGGGGGACGGTAATTGGGTGGAAGGTTCTTCGTTTTATGTCTCCTGACCCTGTTCCTACCTATTTTCATATGCAGTTAAGGGAGAATCACCCCGAGAAATCCCAAGAGACAGATGTGTTGGAAACAACCAGAATTAACAATGTGCTCAGCACTGGAGGAAAAGCAGGTCAGGTCCTTTCATGTTCTTTTACCTTCAACAACATCCATCACGTAATGCTCAGATAAACATGAACTTCACTGGTCAGTGACCTCTTTGTGAGCAATTGGAGTAAAGATCTAAATTGGGTGTATGTGAGGGATGGAAAAAGTCATGATTTTCATTTGTGCTTCTTGATTTTAACCAGATACTACACTTATCACAGAAATGATTGGGAATGTAGCAATTACTATTAAATGATCTGGAGACAACCTTTAAACACCCTTAACTACTCTCATCCCAAGAATGTTTGACATCATGTCTCAGCCCAAAGCTTGGGGAAATTGCAAATACTTCTTTCACAGTTTGCTGAATGATCACCCTCTGTCACATCTATAAGGAGAATAATCCTAAATCACAGGACCTTGGTCGAAAATTCCAAACAGGCTCAAAGGTGGGGTTTTTTTGCATTTCCATCAAAGTGTTCTAAAAGTCTAATTACATTTCACATTTCCCCTGGAACACAGATTATTAATTATAATTTGAGGAAAGGTTGAACTGAAACAAAGAGAGGATGGGTCATGCACAAATTCAAGAGTTTTCATTCATGTTTCCACCTTCTATCGACTCCGTTATTTTCCCCATATCATTCACTGAGTATTTGAAACTGAAATTGTCCACAATGCATTGGATTGAGGCTACTCTGAATTTGCATAGATGTACCAGATGATCAATATTTCTTATATTTTTTCTCAGAATATAGTCATATTTATTGATTTATTTTTATGGTATTTGTTTAAAAAATCATTATGTTCCAAGCATTGTTCTAGGCACTGGGGTAGATACAGGGTAATCAGGTTGGAAACAATCCCTGACCCACATGGGGCTCACAGTCTGAATTGAGGGAGAAGGATTTAATCTCTCTTTTATAGAGTTGATAACTGAAGCACAGAGAAGTGAAGTGACTAGCCCATGTTCACACAGCAGACCTGTCACTTAACTTCTCTGTGCCTCAGTTCTCCTGTCCTCCCTCATACTTAGACAGTGAGGTCCATAAGGGACAGAAGCTGTGGCCAACCCAATCAGCTTGTATCTAACCCAACACTAAAAGCAGTGTTTGACATACAGTAAGTGCTTAACAAATACCATTTAAAAAAGTATGGTGGAGCTGAGATTAGCAGGTCCTCTGACTCCCAGCCCATGCTCTTTCCATTAGGCCATGTGCTGTTTCTCACATATTTATTGTCTCACAAACAAATATAAAACAACCCACAAAAGTTAAGTCCTGGAAAACACATTCTTGAAAAAGTTTTTCATTTTTTGTCCACTCTCAATGTTGTGAGGGACAAAATGATCCGCACTAGATGGGGCAGAAAACTCCATTCCTTACTGATAAAAATCTAATCCAGAATTTACCCTATTTCAGGATCTCAGTCTCTAGTCTGTAGTCTTATATCTAGACTGTAAACTTGTTTTAGGCAGGGTACAGGTCCACTAATTCTGTTGTATTGTACTCTTTCAAGTACTTTGTACAGCGTAGTGCACATAGTAAGCACTCAGTTAAACATGATTGATTGATCTCATTCACACTAAAGGGTTTTTTTAATGAAATTTGTTCAACACTTACTCTGTGATAAGCAGTGTACTAAGTACTGGGGTAGAAAAAAGAGAATCAAGTTAGACGCAGTCCCTGTTCGACATAGGACTCACCGTTTCAATCTCTGACGTACAGATGAGGTAAGTGAGGCACAGAGACATTAAATGACTTGCACAAGGTCACAAGCAAGTAAGTGACAGAGCCAGGGTTAGAACCCAGGTGTTTCTGACTCCCAGGCCTTTGCTTTGTCCACTGCTGCTTCAGGTCACTCTGATGCTGTTAGACCTTTGACTAAAGGATTTATGTACAAGATACTGGGAAGCCACAGACATGCCAGAAAAATCAATACAACTGAGTTTACCAGGTACACAAGACATGAAAATGTATTAATATTGTCATGCCATCTGTGTATCTATACTACATTGATATTCAGCCCTTTGCTTTAGCTATTATGTATACTTCCTCTGGGTTCATCAATGCCATTAATATGTGGGTGTGACTTTGGGCAATTCTTTTAACCTTTCTTTGTTTAATTTCCTTATTTGCACCCTAAGGAGAATCATCTCAATACATGAATTATTGGGGAAAAATATAGTAATTCACTTTTCAAATACTGTACATAGAGCTTTTTTAGATTGTGAGCACCCTGAGGGGCAGGGACTGTGTTTAATTCCCAGCTGTGAATTATTTTCCAGGGCTCAATACCATGGTCTGCACACTGTAAGCACTTAGAACTTGATATTTCTACTGCTACTATTGAAATTCTTAATGCTTTCAACTTGATTGTCTCAAATATGGCTCCTAGGGGCATGGAGAGGTGTGGGGGCTCACTGGCTCCCTAGGTAATAAAGGCCTGTCAAAAGACTAGGGAAGCTTCAAGGTACTGACTCTACCAGTTTAGGTGTTCCCTGTAGGGCCTGAACCAAGAGGGCTTCTGCATAAGAAACTTTGGTAGCAGGACATGGTTGGTTATCTGAAAGAACTAAGGCGTATATATGGTCCTCCAAGGGCAGAGTCACTTTAACTCTTGGGCAGAAGGTACAACGGCATTTCATAGACTCCTGCATCAGCCATGCACACTATCAGACAACACATTTACTTGTCCCACTATGGTGCTCTGTGGTGCCACTGAGGAACTAGCAATATTGCTAAGAGTAGTAGAGAGGGGAGCAAGGGTCCTTGGTGGCTAAGATGCTCATTTTTCAACTTATTTAGTTGCTTGCATAAGCTCATCAGTTCAGGGAAAGATTCCAAAATATTTGTCAAGTTAATATTATGTATTTAGCAATAATTGAGGATAGGACACCCTATGCACCTTGAAGTAGTATTAGAAGTCTGTGGTTTTTTTTCTTTTCTTTTCTAAAATATGATTTTAGCATTTGTTATGATTATGGTACTTGTTATGGGCTTACTATGTGTTAAGACTGTTTTAAACACTGGAGTAGATACATGTTAATCAGGTTGGACACAGTTCCTATCCCACATGGGCCCTACCGTCTAAGTAGGAAGGAGAACAACCATCGAATCCCCATCTTCACAGGTGAGGAAATTGAAGCACAGAGAAGTGAAGTGACTTGCCCAAGGTCACACAGCAGGCAAGTGGAAGAGCCAGGATGAGAATCTAGGTTCTCCAATTCCCAGGCCCAGGCACTTTACCCTAGGACACATTGCTTCTCATACTTGCACTCAGACCTTCAAGTCTAGTGAGGAGCTTACAGTCTATTCTATTCAATTTATATTGATATCTTCATGTGATTGAATCTGCATCTACTGCTTGGAGGCCATGAGGCATACTTGCAAAATCAATAAATGAATACATTAATACATAAAAATGTATACTTCAATTCAAAATGATATTTGAACAGAAGAGAAACAAGCAGACTAGATGTCATCAGGCTTTGCTGTCAGATTAGAGTCAGCAGTATTTATCTGGCATGCCTGATTCTTATTTGGATTCTCTCTGTTAGGGAGTGAAGTTACAGCTGGAGCAAGGTACTTTAAAATGGCTGATAGGTGGCATCTGAAGTGGAAGAATGGGCTACAAGTTTCAAGGGGTAAAGGGGGTTAGTTTTGTCTCCTACTTCCCAGATGCTATATGGCAGGAAGCTGACCTTGCTGTTAATAGATTGAATGGTCACCTCCTTGGGAATAGGATTGAGTTCTGAAATGGAAATTTGGTTAATTCATGAAGGTGGAACTTCCTTTGTGGTGTGTTGTGTTTGCCTCCTCTTTTGAGACCTAGACAGAGGATATTCCATGTGGGAAGGTAATTTTCTCTGCTTAAGGTCTATCAGGAGTAGAGAGGAAGCTAGGGTCAACTGGGGAAATTATTTAAACTAAACCTGCTTTTCTGTGAGGTTATTTGTTTTTTCTTCTAAGTAGAGTAAATGGTGTTGGGTTTTTGTTAAATCAGGCTCCTGGTCTTGGCCCTAGCAGCCTATCTCTGTGGCTTTAAATATAATGTGGTAAACCTTGACCTCGATGTCTGTTGTGATCCTTTCCAATTTGTGCTATTCATTAAATACCAACTTTACTCATTGTTTGGTTTGGGAATCTATTTTGACCTTCACAGAACTTCCAACTGGAGTCTGGCTGGTTGATTTTATCCCATGTTGTACATGGTTCAGCCTGTTTACAGGGTGGCTGACTTTGTTCCCTAATTTAGGGTTATAAAGGTAAATGGTTCCAATTTCAAGTTCATAAAGAAAACCCAACTGTGTGTAATGGCCAGACTACCCCAGGGATCTAATGGTTGCAGAGATGCTAGACTTAAGCCACTGACTCTACCAACAAAGATGCTATTTGGGGTGTCATTAAGATAGTGCCTAAATCAGCCCATTGCAAGATGGCTGCTATTCATAGACATCTGCAGAAGAATAAGGTGGATGTTGGTGTTGGCCTGCAGTCCTTACTAGCCAGCACAAAACCCTCACCCTCTGATGGGGAACATGCCATCTTTAGCTTCTGTTGCTAACTTTAATGTTTCCTATAATTCTCTGCTCAGTGAGAGGGATGGTGCCTGTTGGTCCTCACCTGTTGTTCACCTCACCCCTCCAACCTGTATGTGCATATCCCTATAACCTCCCATTTCCCCTTAGCAGTAACATTTTAATATCTGTCTACCCCACTAGACTGTAACTCCTTATGGGAAGGGAACATGACTATTAGCTTTACTGAATTCTTTCCCCAGCACAGTGTTCTGTACATAGTAATTGCTAAGTGTATAGACTTGTTTGAGTGAACTGTTCACTCAGTCGTATGGAGAGTTTACCGTGTGAGAGCACTGTACTAAGTGCTTGGGAGAGTAGTGTATAATAATAAACTGACACATTCCCTGGTCCCATTGAGTTTACAGTCTACAGGGGGAGACAAACTGTGGAAGTCCATTCTATCTCCAAGATTCTATTCAGCTCTGTATCCCACCCTCCTTTCAAACACTGTTTTGGGGATAGAGTAGAATGGACAGCTCATGGCAAGCAGCCTGCTGTAGGTGATAAATGACTTATAGTGGATCAGCAAGCGATACCTGTGCCAGGAGAGGAGCTCAATGCTCTTATAACCCAGAGGATCAGGTATGGCTGCAGAACACTCTCTGCCCCAGGTTGGTTTTAGTAAAATATTCAATCATATTTATTGAGAGCTTTCTGTGTGCAGAGCACCATACTAAGCACTTGGAAATTGCAATATAGCAAAAAAGAGAGACAATCCCTGCCATATATAATGGGGAAATCCTGGGGATTCCAGGGGAGTGCCTGTCTTCCTGCCCCTGCACCAAGATAGGTGAGGAATTGGGTTAGTTGTGGCCAAATGTACTCAATGGCCATGAACTCATGTACTTATGTACACAAATGGCCAATGTTAGTGGGGAGAACTCCTGGTTGTTTACGTATAATTGTGGTTATTATATATCTCACTTTCTCACTCTTGGTCACCCTCTCTCCTGCTCCACTTGGATGGGCAGCAAGTGGAATAAGTGGAATAAGTGAGATGGAACATTTGGGGTTGGTTTCCCCACTCAGGAAAGCCAAGTCTACCAGGGACTCCAAGTGTCCGAGCCTTTCCTTCTTTCAACTCAATGCAGTAGGGTCCTCCTGGCTCTTGCTCACTAGTTCAGGGGATCATGGGAGGGATTTCTACTCCACATGCAAGGATCTGTCTGAAGACAGGGGTGGTAGATCAGATTTAGCTGCCAGATGTGAGGCCATCTGATGCTCAGTCTGTTCCCTGTCCAGAGGCCTGGACTACCCCCTGGGGTGGAAACTTGGAGAGGGGGTGGGAAACAGAGGAAAAGAAGGGAGACAGTGGGTAGAGAGGTCTGGTTGGGTTCCTTAGGTAAGGAGGGGCATGGTTAAGTGAAGCATCACACTCCACGGTGCACTTGATGTCTTGTATTCAGTGGTACTTATTGAGGGCTTACTTTGTGCAGAGCACTGTGGTAAGCAGGTGGGACAGTATACAATTGGTAAACATGACCCCTGTTCTCAAGGATTTTACAGTCTAAGGGTGGAAATGAATATTAAAATAAACCCCAAGTAGGGGAAGGAACTGAGTGTAAGATTATGTGCATAAGTGCTTAAGGTGGGAAGGGAGGGTTATAAGAGTTTAGTCTTGGAAGTCTTCCTGGAGGAGATATGATTTCAGTAGGGCTTTGAAGGTGGAGAGATTGCTGGTCTGTCAAATATGCAGGAGGAAAGAGTCCCAGGGAGGAGGGAGGATGTGAGCTAGGGATTGATGCTGGGTGAGGTGAGAATGAGGGATAGTGATTAGGATGGAACTAGAGGTGCAAAGTGTGGGTTGGGGTGTTGTCCATTGGAGTTTTAATCTGGTCTTGATGCATCTACCTCCATTCCTCCCCATTACTGAATCTTTCAGTCCCTGGTTAAGCTGTTCTGTAAATGATCTGTCAGATTATCTAAAATGCCTATTTCTTTAATATCTCCAATTCTGGGTGTTTTTTTTGTAAGACTCTCTATCTTTTTTAATTTTTCATAAAGTAGAGCTAATGAAAAATTTAGATGAAATCATTTAATGGTGATTGCTCCATAAACACAACATGAACTCTTTTAAAATTCCAATTATGGAGCAACTCACCTTTTGAAGTGGGCTATGAATAAGAATAGCTCAACTTGCTATTTAAGGCTTTCAGTTGGAAACCAAAGTCCCTGTCACTTGGGAGCATCTATGCTGTTTTGGCATTTTTTTTTTCCAAAAGTTGAGTGTAAAACCTCGGCTTTTCTGAACGAATGACAAATTCCTTGTAGCTTAAATGATTTAACTTCCTCTCCAAGGTGCTCTGGAGCTTGGCTATGAAAGTAGTTAGACAAAAATCACATTCAATCCCAGAGGTGATTGCGTTTTCACACCTGATAATGATAGCAGACACTATATAGGAATCCTGTCATCCACTGTCCAACATAGTGGAGAGAGAGACCAGCCCCAATCATATTGAACTTGCCAGAGTTTTTAAGCCAGCATCTAAGTATAAACTCCAGTTTAACCAAAATTACCTACTAAAATTCAGTCCCCTGATGAATTGAAAACGTTCTCACATTTCAGCAAAGAACTACTGAAAAGGATTAGGTGGCATTTTCATAAAGTTTTTAATCCCCTAGTGGTTTTCCAGATTGTCTCAGGAACCATCCACTTCACAGCTTCAGCCTTAGACCAACCTATCTGGAAATGCCCTGAAACCAACAAGGTCATGGGACATTCCCAGTGCTGATTCTTTGCCTGACTAGTAGTGTAATACTCCACGATTATTAGTCTTGCCTGCATGATCAAGCTGTGGTATTTGAGTGCTTTTTGTGTGCAGAGCAATGTATTAAGAGTATAACTCTTAGATGAGGAGTGGTTTGGCCTACTGGAAAGTACGTCAGCCAGGGAATCAGAAGAATTGGGTTTTCATCCTGACTCTGCCATTTTACCTGCTGTGTGACTTTGGGCAAGTTCATTCATTAAATCATATTTCCTGAGAACTTACTGCATGCAGAGCACTGTACTAAGCTCTTGGAAAGGCATTTAACTTCTGCCTGTTTCAACATCTGTAAAATGGGGATTCAATGGCTGGTTTACCTCTTGCTTAAATTGTGAGCTCCATGTAGGGCAGGAACTATAGCCAACCTCATTAACTCATGTTTTTGCCAGCAGTCAGAACAGAGCTTAACAAATGTATTAGCTACACTCATCAATGATTTAAAGCTGATTGATTTTATGCACATGTGGGTCAAAGGAATTTTTCAACAGAAAATGTATTAAATTCCCATGTTGGGGAAAATATGGCCAATAACTATAGAGCCCATTCTCTTCTCTATTGTTCTAGAGTGAGAGATGTTCTACCTGCCTGGGCTCTGGAATTAACATGACAGAAACCCAATACTGCTCCACACCAACAAAAACTTGTAAGTAGAACAATTCTTTTTTAAAAATTGAAACTGATATCCTTGAGCCTCCTGCTGACATCTAGATCTGAGAAGGTATCATCTGAGAAGGTATCAAAGAAGCAGCGTGGCGCAGTGGAAAGAGCACGGGCTTTGGAGTCAGGGCTCATGAGTTCGAATCCCAGCTCTGCCACTTGTCAGCTGTGTGACTGTGGGCAAGTCACTTAACTTCGCGGTGCCTCAGTTCCCTCATCTGTAAAATGGGGATTAAGACTGTGAGCCCCACATGGGACAACCTGATTCCCCTGTGTCTACCCCAGCGCTTAGAACAGTGCTCTGCACATAGTAAGCGCTTAACAAATACCAACATTAATTAATTAATTAATCATTTTGGTCACTGGCGGCCACATAGATTCCTTTGGTTTGGGTCCCTTTCTCCGTCCCATGGCATCCCCTTTAACCTGATTAAGGAATTTGTAAAAGCATCAGTGATAGATAATTCTCTTGCTTCATCTCTGAGCATCTCCACTGTTTTATTTGGCAACTCCTTTTATTGCCCTAATGGGGCGAGAGGTGTATAGCTTTTCACAGTATTTAGCTTACATTTTCCCTGAAACCTCTTAAATACGTTGGCTCATGTTGTCGACTTTCTAATGATTTGCTACTTCCTGCTTAATCCATTTATAAACCAGCCTTGTTACTGAAAGTAATTCACCAGTCTTCCCACCTGCCCATTCTTTCTTCTTTTCCTAGTCTTGCCTTCACTATGGAGGTCCATAGGCAATGAATGACTAATCTTATAGCTGGTTCCCCTCACCTGGCATACATGCTTACTCTCCTTACAAAAGCAGGTGAGTGATTATAGCCAAGGCTGCTTTAAGCATTACATATAGCCTCTTCCTTGGGCAAATGCATTAGCTTTTCATCACTTTGGAAAAATCTTGGCTCTATCCCCACATTCCTCTTGCTCTTGTATGGCCTCCTGTACATTCATTCTAATGGTATAGGATGAATGAGGGAAGGGGATGAGGATTGGGAGGAGAAAGGAGTTGCTAAATTATATTACAATGAATAGAGCTGGGTAACTGAGACTTAAGTATTCAGGAAAAACAGGATGTGGCTCAAGTTAAAGACTCATTTGAGATTCATATTATTTATGGAGGTTCTTTATATTTTTTGCTATTGTAGGAACTTAAATTCATGTATGAACAATTAATACAACTGTATTAAGGACTGGGGTAGAGAAGCAGCATGACCTAGTGGATAGAGAGCATGGGCTTGGGAGTCAGAAGGCCCTTTGATCTAATCCTGGTCCCGCCACTTGTCTGCTCTGGGACCTCACTTTTTTGTGGCTCAGTTAATCCCCATTTTACAGATGAAGTACATCTCTGAGCCTCATGTGGGACAGGAACTGTGTCTGACTGATTATCCTGTATCTACTCCAGAATTTAGAACTGTGCCTGCCACATAGTAAGGGCTTAACAAGTAACATTTTTGTCATTATTATCATTACAATCAAAGTAGACAAAGTTTCTCTCTCACATGGAGCTCACACTCTAAAAGGGAGGGATAACTGGGATTGAATCCCCATTTTACAGATGAGGAAATTGAGACAAAGGTGAAGTGATTTGCCCAAGATTACCCAGCAGGCAAGTGGTGGAGCTGGGTCCCTTGGTTCACACACTAAGACTTGCTCTAACAAGGCCCACTATATACTTTGAGAGATCAATTAGACTATCCCCTGTTCTCACCTTTGGTTGTCTAGCCAGGCAAATCTCTCATTTCGATCAGCGGTATATAGCCCATCCTACTATCTCATTCACTAGCACAATTTACAGGTTCTGATTTTTGGCCCAATTTCAGTCCAAGAAAAAATAGAGAATGTCAGGAGCAAGAGGTAAGAAGAACCATCAAAGAAAGGATACTTTATCCTGAGATTCTCTGGCATGGCTGAATCTTGTATAAAACCACTTGCTCAGACCTTATAAATTAGCCATTTTATGAATGGCCAAAGCAGTGTGTTTGTGTATGAAGAGAACTGTTAGTAAGAGCGATACAATCCCTGACTCCTCTTGTTTCTTTTTATTTTTTGTTCTTTCTAAACCAGGTAGCACATTTGCCCTTTTCCAATCCTCAGGGACCTCACCTGTCCTGCATGAGTTCTCAGAAATAATTGCTAACAATTCTGATATTTCTTCTGCCAGTTCTTTCAGCACTCTTGGGCGAATTTCACTGGGCCCCACTGATTTAAATATGTTCACATTATCTTGATATTCTTTAACTTCTTCTTACACTGTGACTTCCCTTTGTCTTCTTGTTAACTCTTTTTTGTGTATACCCCTTTCAGAGATGACTGCCAGATGGCTGCTCAGAAATATTGTAGCTCTTTCATAATTACCACTCCTATGATAGTTTGACCATTTTCATTAGCCATCTTGGGATTTTGATCAATTAACAGTATTCACAGCACATTCCAGATGGGGAAGTTGGGGTACAGAAAGAGGACTCTCAATCATCCCAGAAGATAATGGTTTCACTGCATTTGAAGGTGAATCATCACTGTTAATATTTGCATCCCTCCTAATAGGTGTAGCTCACTATCCCAGCAGCTTGAGAGAGTACAATTAAAAGCAGAAATCCATGGTTCCTGGCCTTGAAGTGTTTACAATCTAGTCATTTCAATCCATGTGGCTATTCAGGCAAATTATCTACATAGATCAGATTCCCACATTCCATTTTTGACTTGTACTGTTTCAGAGAGATGAGTTTTTAGCACCATAACTATCTGGATATTTCACACCCAAGTTTGGTTTTTTTTTAGACCTCAATTATGCAGATAATGTGAATGCATACCCATGTATTATCCTTGATGTCTTTGATCATGTCAGTCCTGCTTCTTTCAATCCACCTTCTCTTTCCTCAGACTTCTGCTTTCCTTTGTCAGCCTTCTGCTTTTACTTAAAAAAACCCTTTCTTTTCTTATTCCATTCTCCATCCTCTTCCTTTCTTCTTCCTGAAAAAGGGCCTGCCTCAGAGGCTGGGAATTTTCACTGTGCTCTTTAAAATTTGAACATCTTAAGATGAGTTTAAAGCAAAGTTCTGCAGGTTATTAAGGCAGTATTAAGAGGCATCGGACAGGTGTAGAACAGAAGGTTTCTCTCAGTTGAGCTAAATTGCATATGGGCCTGAGATTGGAGGAACTAGCCATTGTCAAATCTTGAAATATATATGGGTTGGGCTGTGTACATGAGTTTTGCTTTCAGTCCACTGTGAAGAATATCACCAGTATTCTTCCTTTCTCCATGAAAGGGCAAGTTTTTAAGATTTTTTAAAATGTTTATTGAGCAATTCTATCCTATGACTCAGCACCTCATGTCAGGAGAGTTTGTGTACACTGTTGGAGCTTAGAGGTATGTCTTATAGGGCTACCATAGTAGAAAGGTTTAAGCCAATGTCTCAGACAAAGTCAGTTCACCTGGCCGGGCACCAGCTGCATGGGAAAGAGTCAAAGGGTCAACATCAAAATGTTGATCAAAGGCAACAGTAGAAACTCAAGCTTTTAGTGCGTGGAAGAAGGCAGTGGTAAACCACTTCCTTAGCTTTACCGAGATAACTCCTGTGGATACACATACCAGGAAGACTTTATAACAGAAGACAGGATGTTCTGAAGAGTGTGTGTCCATGGAGTCGTTATGGGTCAGAAATGACTCAGTGGCACTGGAAGAAGAAAAACTGAGTAATTGCAGGTTTTCTGTTAATTTACCAGGAGAAAGATCAGTGGAAGGGTAACTAGAGCTGGGATAGAACAAATTGAACTAATGTAAAAACTAAGAGGACTTGGCTACTGAGCATGCCAGTGTTCCTACCCATGAGTGCATATGGCATCTGTTCTCCTTCTTCCATCTCTCTTCTTCTGGGGGTCTTATTGCTACCTTTTTCTCAGTCATTTCTGATCAGTTCCAACTTAAGTTCCTCAAAATTGGTCTGTTGTCATGTGTTCTTTTTCTTTTGCAGACCATCTCAAATATTGCAAATTAGAATTATCTGTAGACCTGCTGTTTCAATCACACAATTGCAATCCATAGGTATAGTCTTTTTTCTCATCCAACCTATTAAATCGTCCTTACAATCTAGCTTAGTACAGTGCTTGGCACTATCAAGATTTAATTATAAAGAAGACTTCCTGATAGCAAGGTCTTGAACACTACTACTTAGTAAGGTCATTTAATCTTCCTTGGTGATCAGTAATCAGGAAAGACTGCCCTGTGTCTGGGATATCCTGAGTCAAGGGGTTCAACTTTAAGCACGTTGTGGGCCTTGAATGTGTCTATATCCTCTCAAGTGCTTAGTACAGTGTTCTGCTCACAGTAAGTACTCAAATTTCATTATTTAAACTAGAGCACTTCAAAAGGTGCTTGTTCCTGTTGATCTAATATGCAGCACAACCAATAATCTTTGTTGATGGCTGTCAGTTACTTGGAACAGGCAAACACTCTTCTATTGGGGTTGATCCTGACAGGTAAGGAGAAAGCAGGACAGTCTAATGGAAATGGTTTTTCCTCAGAATTACACATGGAAACCTTGGGATCTAATAGAAAAGTTCCAATGTTTTGACTGCTAAAATCCCACATCTTCAAACAGGCCTCTCCCAACTAGCATTCAATCCATCAGCAGTTTTACCACTTAAATATGTTTTGACTTATTCCCTCAGTCCCTGTATGCTTATTCTGATCAATTGTACAGTCAATGCATTCTCATTAGTCTATTTACATTTTTTTTTGGCTAACTTCCACATTAGTGTGTAAAGTTCTCGTGGGCAGGGATCTTGTTGCCGTTACTTATCCCTACCTTCTCTCTTCCTCCATCCCGATACTGATTCTCTGGGACTTCAACATCCACATCACCTCATCATCATCATTTGGAACATCAACATCCCAGTCACCTTCCTCTGACCACTTCCTCTCACTCCTCAACTCCACTGACTCCTGCTCCACCTCATTGCACCCAATGACCAACTTGACATCATCCTTGATCTCATCTCATCTTCAACCTCACCAATATTGAAGTTATACTCTGACCACAATCTCCTAATCTATGTTATCTCCAATACAGCCCCTTCTCACAGATGTCCTGTCCTCCTAAAGAGATCTTTTAATTTCACCATCTTTCTCAAATAGTCATGTCCCATGTGGTCTCCCTGCCCAACCAACCTTCTCTTGACATAAATCCATATTAAACTTAATTCTCTTTCTCTCCTGGCCATCTGTCAATTTCATATCAGTATGGCCTAGTGGATAGAGCATGGGCCTGGGAGTCAAAAGGACCTGGGTTCTAATCCTGGCTCCACGACCTGTCTGCTGAGTGACCTTGGGTAAGTCACTTCACTTCTCTGTGCCTCAGTTACTTCCCTCCTGTCCCCACTGCCAACCCGAGGAAAAATATTTATCCTTCCTTATCGACTCCTGTGCCCACTGTTTGATAGCTGTTTCAGACAAACTTTCTCCTCAAATTCCATGGCCCCATTGCCTGTCCTGTGTCCTCTTGACCATACCACATACTTCACTGATAAAATTGAGACCATTAAGGGTGGTTAACATCTCCCCTAATCTTGTACAATCCCTTTCTCCTCCTGCCCCCTTTTTGATTCTCTCATCTTTTCCCGTAGAATCACAAGAAATTTCCAGTCTCTTCTCAAATCCTACCCATACACCTATGTTTCTGATTCCATCCCTTCTTACCTTATCAATTGGTAGTATTTGTTGAGCATTTACTATGTGCAGAGCACTGTATTAAGTTCTTGGGAGAGTTGATATAACAATATAACTGTCATAATCCCTGCCCACAATGAGCTTTCTTCTAGACTGTGAGCCCATCTTCTAGACTGTGACCCCTTTGTTGGGTAGGGATTGTCACTATCTGTTACCAAATTGTACTTTCCAACCATTTAGTAGAGAGGTCTACACACAGAAAGTGCTCAATAAAAGCAATTGAATTGAATGAATAGAGGGGGAGACAGGAATTAATAAAAATAAATTATAGATAGTTATGTAAGTGCTACGGGGCTGGGAGGAGGTGTAAATAAAGGAGTAAATAAGGATGAGGCACAAGGGAGTGGAAGAAAAAGAAAAGAGGTCTTATTCAGAGAAGGCCTCTTGGAAGCTATTTGCCTTCAATAAGGTTTTGAAGACGATGGGGGCAGATAAGACGAATAATTGTTGGTTATGAAGAGGGAGGGACAAAGGCAGGATGTGGGCTGGAGGTTGGTGGCAAGATTCATTCATTCATTCAATAGTATTTATTGAGCGCTTACTATGTGCAGAGCATTGTACCAAGCGCTTGGAATGTACAAATCGGTAACAGATAGAGACAGTCCTTACCCTCTGATGGGCTTATAGTCTAATCGTGGGAGACAGACAGACAAGAACAATGGCAATAAATAGAATCAAGGGGAAGAACATCTCATTAAAACAATAGCAAATCAATAGAATCAAGGTGATGTACATCTCATTAACAAAATAAATAGGGTAATGAAGATAAATACAGTTGAGCGGACGAGTACAGTGCTGAGGGGATGGGACGGGAGAAGGGGAGTATCAGAGGGAAAGGGGGGAGAAAAGGGTTTAGCTGCAGAGAGGTGAAGGGGGGTTAGAGGGAGCAGAGGGAAAAGGGGAGCTCAGTCTAGGAAGGCCCCTTGGAGGAGGTGAGCTGTAAGTAGGGTTTTGAAGAGGGGAAGAGAATTAGTTTGGTGGAGATGAGGAGGGAGGGCATTCCAGGACCGCGGGAGGACGTGGCCCAGGGGTAGACAGCGGGATAGGCGAGACCGAGGGACGGTGAGGAGGTGGGCGGCGGAGGAGCGGAGCGTGCGGGGTGGGCAGTAGAAAAAGAGAAGGGAGGAGAGGTAGGAAGGGGTAAGGTGATGGAGAGCCTTGAAGCCTAGAGTGAGAAGTTTCCCTCCATGAAGATCCCTCCATGATGTCCATCTTCAACCACTCACCAGCGTGGCTTAATGGAAAGAGCACAGGCTTGGGAGTCAGAGGTTTTGGGTTCCAATTCCAGCTCCAACATGTCAGCTGTGTGACTCTGGACAAGTCACTTAATTTCTCTGTGCCTCAGTTACCTCATTTGTAAAATGGGGATTGAGACGGTGAGCCCCACGTGAGACAACTTGATTACCTTGTATCTATTCCAGTACTTAGAATAGTGTTTGGCATATAGTAAGCGCTTAACAAATACCCCTACTAATTAATAGCTCCTTTCCCACTGCTTTCAAACCTGTCCATGAATGCCATATCCTAAAAATAAAAACAAACTCGTAGATCCCAAGCACCCCTCCCCCCGCCACCAAACCCTCCTAACATTTGTCTTCGGATTCCTTGAGCAAGTTCGCTATACTCACTGGCTTTCACTGACCCTTCCACAAAAACAACCCTATTTAAGGTCACTAAAAACTTCCTTCTTGCCAAGTCCATTGGCCATTTCTCCATCTTAATCTTAATTGACTTTTCTGCTGTCTTTGATACTGTGTGCCACTGCCTTCTTCTGGAAATATTATTTAATCTTTGCTTCACTGACTCTGTCCTCTCTTGGTTTCTCTATCTTCATTCATTCATTCAATAGTATTTATTGAGCTCTTACTATGTGCAGAGCACTGTACTAAGCACTTGGAATGAACAAGTCGGCAACAGATAGAGACAGTCCCTGCTGTTTGACAGGCTTACAGTCTAATCGGGGGAGACAGACAGACAAGAACAATGGCAATAAATAGAGTCAAGGGGAAGAACATCTCGTAAAAACAATGGCAACTAAATAGAATCAAGGTGATGTACATTTCATTAACAAAATAAATAGGGTAATGAAAATATATACAGTTGAGCAGATGAGTACAGTGCTGAGGGGATGGGAAGGTAGAGGGGGAGGAGCAGAGGGAAATGGGGGGAAAAGAGGGTTGAGCTGCGGAGAGGTGAAGGGGGGGCGGTAGAGGGAGTAGAGGGAGAAGGGGAGCTCAGTCTGGGAGCTCTCTCTCTGACCACTCCTCCTCTGCCTCCCACCCTTTAATTGGGGTGGTGCCTCAAGGTTTAGTTCTGGATCTTCTCGTGTTCTTGACCTACACCCACAGCCTTGGAGATCTCCTTTATTCCCAAGGTTTCAGCTACCATCTATACCCAGATGAGTTCCAAATCTCCTTCTCTCCTTTTCTCCAGTTTCGCATTTCCTCCTTCCTTCAGGACACCTCTTCTTGAAAGTCCCAATGACACATCAAACTTAACATGCCCAAAACACAACTCTTCATGTTCTGTCCTGCCTCTGACTTTTCTATCAATGCAGACAACACTACTATTCTCCCTATCTCAGAAGCCTAGAACCCTGACATTATCCTCAACTTCTCTTTTATTCGAACCACATGTTCAAAGTGCCATGAGATTCTGTAGATTCTAACTTCACAACATCTTAATAATCTGCCCTTTGCTCACCACCTGAATGGCTACCTTGCTGACCCAAGCACATTTCCCACGTTGACTATTGCATCAGCTCCATGGCAACCTCCCTGCCTCCTATCTGTGCTTTCTCCAGTCTACACTTGACTCCCAGTCATTACCCATCCACCTAAAACAAAGGTTCATAAAACAGAACCTCCTTACCATCAGCTTTAAGATGCTCCCTTTTACCTCACTTGGCTGATCTCCTACAACCCAAACCATACATTCTGCTCTTCTAACAGCAACCTATTTTCTCTGCCTCAATCTCATTTTCTAAACTGTGAGCTTGTTGTGGGCAGGGATTGTCACTCTTTATTGCTGTATTATACTTTCCCGAGTGCTTAGAGTACTCTAAACACAGTAAGTGCTTAATAAATATGATTGAATGAATGAATCATTCAAATCTACTACTGATCCTTTTCCACGTCCTCCCTTGGAAATCCCTCCCCCTTTATATCAAACAGTTCAGCACTCTACCAAACTACAGTCCTCCTAAAACTAAATCTCCAAGAGGACTACCCTGACTAAACCTTTCTTTCCTATATTCACCATCCCCTCTGTGTTGAATATGTACTTGGCCATGTACTCCTTAAGCTTTTTAATATTCATTCTAGCTCCCACAGCACTTAAGCACATATTGTTATATTCTATTTTCCTTAATCATAATTTACTTTAATGCCAGTTTCCCTCTGTAGACTGTAAGCCCCTTACAGGCAGGGATTGGGTTTAACAGCTGTATTGTACTTTCCCAAATGCTTAATACAGAGCTCTGCACACAGTAAGTCATCAAGGCATACAATTGATTGATTGTGCTTTTCCCAGAGTTTAGTACGGTGCATTACAGTTAAAGTGTGCTTAAAGGATTATTCTTTCCTTTGGCCCTAGAATCTGAGAAACAATTTCATCATTCATACTTTAAATCTCTCTCATCTCTCATACCCATAAACCCAGTACTACCCAGTTTCCCTAAACTACAAACTCATTATGGGCAGGAAGCAGTGTCTGCTAATTCTCTTGCATGCTCCCTAGCATTTAGTTCAGTACTCTGAACATAATAAGCATTCAGTAAATACCATTGATTGAAAAGTCACATTATTAATTAAATGATAATACACAATAATTCAGAGTGACACTGAGGCTGTGATTTGAAAAGTGTGATCTTCTTAAGTGCTTATCATGGTCCTTGCATATAGTAAGTCCTAAACAAATACCACAATTATTCTAATTTTTAATATTCCCTGCCTTTACCTGAAGGACCAAGCTTTATCTAGTTTGTCTCAAAATATTCCCTTGTAGTAGGCTGAAGGGAAAACAGGGGTGATTTCAATTCCCACTCTACAATGTAGGAAACTGAGGTAGAGAGAAAGGCAAAGATATATCCAAGATTTCTCAGCCCAGTGGCAGAATCAGAGGTAGAACTTCTACTAGGGGAGTCTGTTATTGTATGCTTGCATTCTAGGACTGACTGTGGGGAACTGAATTCTTTAATTCCAGACCCAAGAAGCACAACAACAAAAAAAGCACAAACCCTCCAACATAAATTTTCATAGGACTTCACACAGAGACTCATTTTCTTTATGCAGTTAGTGAAGCAGTCAAGGAGTAGAAGGGCAGTGGCAGAATTTTTATTTCTGTTTTGGCTTGACTGCAAGTTGTAGCTCATCTTGAAGGGGAAAGTATTATCTGTATTAATGTGCTGCAGTTGCAAACTCCCCTCTACCCAAGGTGCAAATACATAATGGCACCAGGATGCTAAGACAGATTCTTTCCCCAAGGTCTGAGGGATATACCTCTCTTTTTGAGAACACTAACTAAAAAACATCAGGAGGCTACCACATAAGGGTATTTTCTCTATTATTTATATATCTATATGTATTTACTACGAAACACTTTTTTTAAAAAAACAAACAAGACGTTGCATATGCAATGGTCAAAATAGAACTTGGAAAAAAAAAGGTGCTACAAATTGACAAAACAGTTTCTCAATCACTGTCTTCCTACCAATAGGGAAATTATTTCTTTAAATGTCATCATGTTCACTCTGACTTTTTTTTTAATACTCAAGGATATAACATCAGGTCGTCTTCAATGTTAAAGGTTTGACAGGTCACTTGAGTGATGTTGCTGAGGTTCTGGATGGCAGTGATAGAAATGACAGCATAGGTGATAAGTGTGCACAGTTATGGGGCTGTCACCCAGGGAATCAATATACAGAAAATACATCCTCCATTGGAGAGAAATCCTATTCAACCTTCCCTCTCGAATCACTTATACGGATCTGAATGTATCTGAAAGAGTTTGGTAACTGGATAGTAACTGTGACACTTGATAAGGTCTTATAATATGCTAAGCATTGAGGTTGACGCAGTTCCATCCGATCGGTTACAATCTCTGTCCCAAGTGGGACTCAAAGTCTAAGGGGGAGAGAACAATTATTGCCCACTTTTACAGCTTAGGTAATGGAGGCAAGACTAAGTCAAGTGATATGTCCAAGGTCTCAGCAGGTGAGTAGCATAACTGAGATTAGAACTCGGTCTGGTTTCTAGGCCCATGCTATTTCCTTCAGGCCATGCTCTTCCTTCTATATGTATGAATGGAGAAATCTAGTGGAAAGTTTTGAAGCCAGTGATAAGAAGTTCTTCCTTGATGTGGACGAAAGTAAATAGCCAATGGAGCTATTGATGACTGGAGTTATGTATCCTGATTGTTTGATTCTATCATTTTTTCTATATCATTCAATGGTATTTAGTGCTTACCTGTGTGCAGAGCATTGTATTAAGTGTTTGGGAGGATATATACAATAGAGTTCATAGAGTTCCCTGCCCACAAGGAGCTTGCAGTCTAGAAAGGGAGAAAGACATTAAAATAAGAATAGTTGCATAGTATTGTGGTGTGAATATCAAGTGCTGATAGGGTACAGATCTAAGTGAATGGGGATCACAGAAGGAAGATGGAGTAAGGGGAATGAAGGCTTAGGAAGATGTGTTTTTAATAAGGCTTTGAAGGTGGAGAGGAAGTTACAGGTCAGGGGGAGGTGTGGGCAAGGGGCCCGACATTCGGAAGGACCTGGGTTCTAGTCCTGGCTCTGCCACGTGTCTGCTGTGTGACCTTGGGCATGCCACTTCACTTCTCTGGGCCTCCATTACCTCATCTGTAAAATGGCTATTAAGATTTTGAGCCCCACATGGGAGAGGAACTGTGTCCGACCTGATTAACTCTTATTTACCCCAGCACTTAGAAGAGTGTTTGGCACATAATCAGCACTTAACAAGTATTGTTGCTATTATTATTAATAATAACAATCATACATCATGCTACTTCTCATTGTTCTGACTCCAAGCTAGTAGAAATACCATTATTATTATTATCATTATTATGAATAACTCCAAGAGATGATCCCTAACTAAGCCCTCATTTCCTTTTCTTCCACTCCCTTCTGTGTCACCCTTATATTAGGATTTGCTCCCTTTATTCACCCCTCCCTGAGCCCCACAATACTTATGTCCATATCTGTAATGCATTTGCAACATAATATATTATGTAATATATTATATAATGCATTATTTAATATAATATATTAATGTCTGTCTTCCCTTCTAGACTGTAAGCTCATTGTGGGAATGGAACATGCCTAACAACTTTGTTAGATTGTACTATCCCTAGTGCATAGTACAATGCCCTGCACATAGCCAGTGCTCAAATACGATTGTTTGAAGTGACATGACCAGGATTAGAACCCAAGTTTTCTTACTTCCAGGCCTGGGCTCTTTCTACTTGGTCATGCTCCTTCTCATGTTAGAGTCCTTTGTAGCTTTATTTGGCAAGCCCTCTTAAACTGCCAAATACAACTACCTCCACTGTATCCTACTCCTCTTCAACCTTTCAGTTGCCTTTGGCGTTGTGGACCACATGCTTCTCCTGGAAACATGATCCAACCTTGGCTTTATTGACATTAACCTTGACTGACCTTGTTTTCTCTTCTACCACTCCCTTCTGCATTGACCTTGCACCTGGATTAGCACCCTTTATTCACTCGTCCCTAAACCCCACATATAATAATGTCATTTATATTAATGTCTGTTTCCCCCTCTAGACTGTTAGCTCCTCGAGGGTAGAGAAAGTGTGTGCCAACTCTGTTACACTGTACTCTCCCAAACGCTTAGTACAGTGCTCTGCATACAGTAAACACTCAATAAATATGTTCACTCTGCTTCTTAAAATACTGGGCTGTGCTTCATCACCTCCTCCAGCAGCCGGAGGAACAGCCCTCCGACCCCCCCGCCGCCACCCCGGCCTCCGGTCAATGGCACCCTGGCCCACGGTGGCCCAGACGAGCTGGTCTGCCTCGAGGTCAAGGAGCCGGGGGCTGCCGGTCCCACCGGAGTCCCGGGGGCACCTCCCATTTCTACATGGTGCAGGTGGTGTTTCGGAACGTGCTGGAGCTGGGCTTCCTAGCCAGCCAGTACCTGCTCGTGGCTCAGTGGAAAGAGCACGGGCTTAGGAGTCAGAGGTCATGGGTTCTATTCCTGGCTATGCCACCTGTCAGCTGTGTGACTTTGGGCAAGTCACTTAACTTCTCGGTGCTTCAGTCACCTCATATGTAAAATGGGGATTAAGACTGTGAGCCTCATGTGGGACAATCTAATTACACTGTATCTACCCCAGCACTTAGAACAGTGCTCGGCACATAGTAAGCGCTTAACAAATACCAACATTATTATTATTCTCTATCTAGTATTTAAAATATTCCTCTGGCTTTAAGACCCTAGGTGATAATGGTGTCTCATCAAGAACAATAGATAAAACTCAGTCTTGTCATGGGACCAGGAATCTGCAGGAAGGAATTAATTATAATGCTTGGAGATTACACTGCCAATGCTTGCACACTCTCAAACCACCCGACCCTGCTCCCACTGAGGCACGTAATGGAAGAAGCAAGTAAGTTGATGGGTTCAGCATATTGCAAGTAAATGTGCAGATTTCATCCATGTTACCCACTTGCAGACAGAACCAGGACTAGAATGTGCTCTCTTGTTCCCCAGAGCAATTCTTTTTACACTAGACCAACTACAGAGCAACAGTTTTTTATTAATAAGAATAACAAGAATAATGATATTTTTAAGCCCTTACTATATACCAAGCACTGTTCTAAGTGCTGGAGTAGGTACAAGGTAATCAGATTGTCCCATGTGGGACTTACAGTCTTTATCCCCATTTTACAACTGAGGGAACTGAGGCCCAGAGAAGTTAAGTGGCTTGCCCAAGGTAACACAGCAGACAAGTAGCGGAGCCAGGATTAGAACCCATGTCCTCTGACTCCCAAGCCTGTGTGCTTTCCACTAAGCCACACTGTTTCTCTAATTCTCTTCTTTAATGGTATATAAGTGCTTACTATGTGCCAGACACTGTTCTAAATGCTGGGGTAGATACAAGCTAATCAGATTGGACACAGTCCATGTTCCACATGAGAATTAATCTTAATTTCCATTTTACAGATGAGGTAAGTGAGGCATAGTGAAGTGAAATGCCCAAGTTCACACAGCAGATAAGTGGCAGAGGCATTCTACTTTCCTTGGTAGAACAAGACTGTCACCTTTGAGTCTAGAGACTATCTCCCCAGTTGTTGCTGTAAGCCTACACCTTAAAAAATCTTCATAGGTGTCTTCAAATAAATGATTGGCCAACACTATTCTCCAACATCAGTGTTTAAGAAAGAAATGCTTATGGGCCATAGGCATAGAATGAAGTTGACAAGGGTGTGAGAATGGCAGAAATGTCCACGTTTGTGGTTTAAATTGGAAATTGAAGGAGCATTGTACAGAGGAATTAAAAACCTGTAGTTATGAGGTTCCTTTGGGGTCCAAGATCCACTTCAAGCATGAACTTATAATTAAACACAGCAAGATATAACCCCAGTGGTAGTGCAAAAAAAACCCAAAAACCTGGCTTGGACACTCTTGTGAACAGAAGCTGCTGAGTTTCACACATCTCTGAGAAGGATTTAATCTTTACCTATATGCCAATATCTAATTATAAACCTCCCTAATTAGCCAGGTAGTAGGACTATTGCTTCCCTACAAGAAGCAACTGCAGGTAGAGGTTTCTCTGCAATAAGAGAGCTAAAAAAGAGAAGCAGCACTGCATAGTGGGTAGAGCACTGGCCTGGGAGTCAGAAGGACCTGACTTCTAATCCCAGCTCCACTACCTGTCTGCTGTTTGACCTTGGCCAAGTTACTTCACTTCTCTGTGCCTGTTACCTCATCTGTAAAATGGGGATTAAGGCTGTGAGCCCCATATGGGTTTTAGACTCTGTCCAACTGGATTAGCTTGAATCTATCCCAGTGCTTAGTACAGTGCCTGGCATAGACTAAGCACTTGCCAAATGCAAAGGGAAAAAAAAAAGTTAAAAAGGATTTAGGTATTTAAATCAGTTGGTCTCATTCCATGAAGCTTATCTCCATCCATTTATTTAAAGGTGTATTTTTACAAAACACTTTCCATTCTGGTGATCTAAATTCACTACAGCTTTATGTCTCATCATAGCATTCTCAACATCTAGTTGCAAGTGATATGCAAAGTATGATTTTGACTGTACATTAAATAAATCTTCAGAATTCCTAAGAGCTTTAGGGTGAAAGAAAGAGAAACTTCTATAGAAAAGCCTTAAAATTCAAGATATAATGAGTTTGTTTTACATTGTATTATTTTGGGTTTTTTTTTTCCCTGAGTCTATTTTCACTTGGGTTCCTTTCATATCCCAGTTAGCAAAGGAATTGACCAGAACTAAGAACAACCCTAGAGCTACAACAAAAATTCCGCTGTGCTTGTCAGATACTTACTGTCTGACCACTGATTATTGCTAAAGGGCATTTTGCTGTCTTTATAAACTTTTTGGTGGGTTATCCTATTTCAAGAGAAACATTCTTTCACCCTCTCCCATGGGGCAAAGAAGACTTGTTTTGAAATAAATGTACTTTGTTCATGAGGGTACAAAACTTTCTAATGAATTAGATGAGATTTTGACCATTATAATATAGGAAGTACTTGGAATTGTGATTCAACTGTTTTCTGAAAAGGAAGTCTTAAGTAGAAGGCTCTATGTCAGAGCTTATGTTATGAATGGGAAAATGGTTTCTGAACATGGGTAGGAACCCCTATTTCTACCAAAGTTGTTTAACTGTACAGTTCACACCACTCTGAACACTGGGTTAAATGTAATGCCTTTAGGCATGTCGCTTTCTGTGATCGCTGGTGAGCCAGAAGTATTGGCTTCAAGCGAAGACCTAACGTTGACATACCCATAGTGGTCCTGGTGAAATGTATTCCAAAAGCAGAAGACAATGGGACTGTAATTGGTAGGTTAGGGCCATTATGTGGACTTTCCATGTAACGGTCAACAGCATAGCATAAAGACTGGTGGGAAACACCTGGCACTGCTACTCGCTGTTGTCTGAAAGGACAGCCCAGACAGCCCGGGCAAAGGGGGCCTTCGGAGGGGATGCCTGTGCTGGTTTCAGCACCTACTCAGCTGCTCACTGTCCTCTGAAGGGACGGCCTGGGGAAAAGGGACCTTTTGGCCGGAGGATGCCCCTGCCAGTCTGGCCCTTTAAGGACCTGAAAAACAAATGGGATTGATCATCCAGCAGGAGGAAATTCTCAGTGCCCTGGGGTTGAGGGTGCATAAATAGTGGCAGAGATCTCATTGCCCCTGGATTGAATATAGTGGTTTATTCCATCGGTAAAGTTGAGTCATGAAATCCCTTGTCCCTAATTGTCTATTTTGGGACGTAACAGTTGTGTACTTAATTGTACACTGTACCAGAGATTTTGGGATAGAGTAGCTGAAGTTTACTTCATTGAAAGTAAATGAAATCATGAATCTGGCCTGGTAAATACCCTCCTCATTCCTTTGTTATCCCTTGCTTTGTCCCACACTATCCCCTTTAATTTTCCCCATTTTGATGTAAAATAATTTTCTCCAAACTGCTGTATGCACCCCTCTTGTGTCTGAGGCCTCAGACGTAATATCATGAAGGAGTGGAATGTGTTATAAAGTCAAGACCAATGTGTTAGAGCAGATTGTAAAATAGAAACTTTGTATGTGCCAATGATATGGATTTGTCCCAACCTATTGAACTCTCTCCCAAACACTTAGTACAGTGGCTCTGCCCAAAGTAAGCACTCAACAAATACTATGTTGCCTTAATTGGTGAGGTCCCTATATAAGAATAAGAACATGATCACTGTTGATGGGATACAGTGGTTTCTTTCGCATTCTGACTCTGACAAAGTTTTGTGAATGAGGCAACACCTCCATTTTATATCAGTGAAGGAGTGTTTAGATGAAACTTGCCTTGAGAGTAGGAATAATGTTTAGCTCAGCAGCTCTAACTTCCTAATCATTCCAGATAAGAATTAACATCTTAACTTATCCTTATCTGGAATTGAGTAACATCAGAAATGTTAGAATCTTCCAAATTTGTCAATTCCTTCTGAGACTTTCTTCATTTGTCATGTTTCCTCTTTGATTTCTTATTTTAGGTACTATAAAACTGGATGAGCCCTGGCTATGAACCAGTTATATTTTGAGTCTGCCATGTGCTTAACATTAGTCATATCTGGACCGTATTATGGCTGCATCAGTGGGGTGTTTATTTCTCAAGTAGGAGATCTTAGTCAAATTGTGTCACACAAGACCAAAGCTATGAGAGGTGAAGGGATGGTGTTTTTGTGTTTGAGGTAAGAAATAAATCAATATTGATGGAGACAATTAGGGGACTCAATAGAATTAAGAGATTGGAAAGGATTTTAGAGATTACTTAGTCCCTTCCCACACCTTTATGCTGAACCAACCCTAAAATCATCTTGGAAAGACAAGAACCTTGCCTACTTCCCATAAAAATAATTTCTACGCATTCTAAATCTAGTTTATCAGGTGCAATAATGAAAAAACTACCCTCAGTGCAACAGTTGAACAAAATGACAGTATTTTAGTGAAACTATCAATTCACAACTTCCATGTGTTCTTGGAGTTCTGCTCTAAAATATTTAGAAATCTTGCCAACAGTTATTGTTTTTTCCATTCAGTTGCCTAATAAGGAGTGACCATTTCAAACTTTGCTCAGATTTGCATTTTCCTGTGTACTTCAGTCTGGTCTTGCTGAATTTCTCTGAGGTAAGGGGCAAAGACCCTGTCTTGGATGTACAGTTGTTCTCATGTTCTGTGTCACCTCATCTCTGGTGGGAACTGTTTTGTTTTTTTTTTCCTTTAACCAGTAACTACATGGGTCACCAGAAGGTTGAGTCCCTCTCCTTTCCTAGTCCTGGATAGATAAAATGTTCACAATAAACTCTCCTGCTGATCCTGTAATTACCAGGGATATTGGAAACCTCAGTTGCCCCCCAAATTGTGGATTCTGCAACTTTTGCTGATTCCTCTTAACCTGAGTTTTCATTTAAAGAAAAAGCACATTCTCAGCCTTTGCTGTGGGGGAAATAACCTTATTCAGCATAATATAATGCATGGTTGCCCTGTTAACTCGGCCTTGCAGAACATTGTCCTGTCAGACGGCATGAGCGTCCCTTCTTTCACCTCCGGTGGGTGTTCCAGGCTCTCTTCAAATGAAGATGTGGAAATTGGGTTAAAGACAGAAATAGGTAAATGCTCTGTCTAACTGCAGTGGGGAGGGTGTTGGAGGTTCTGATGCATTTAAGAATCCTTTAAAAAATCCTGTTTCACAACTCCCCAAACCTGCTGACTTGTAATGCTGGTCTGGCACAGGACCACCATCGAAGTCATATTTTCAGTCTTTCACCATTTTTTTTTAAACTGTTTCCAGATTCCTTTTTAATTTGCCTTTACTGAAAAGAGAATGCAGAGTTGGAAAAAGAAATCCTGACTGACAATTGTATTTTTTTACCACATCTCCCACTACCTATGAGGGTAGGCACAAGAAGGTAGCAGTTAAATGTGGATCCTTGGGGCTAACAACTCAGGTTTAGTGGATTGAAGAATGGGCCTGGGAGTCAGAAGGACCTGGGATTTAATTCCGGCTCCACCACGTCTCTGTTGTGTGATGTTGGGCAAGTCACTTGACTTATCTGTGCCTCAGTTACCTCATCTGTAGAATGGGGATTAAGAGTGTGAGCCCCATGTAGGACAAGGACTGTGTCCAACCTGATTAACATGAGTCTCTCCCAGGGCTTAGAACAGTGTTTGGCACACAGTAAGTGTTTAACAAGTATCATAATTATTATTATCATCCAAGTCTGACCCTTGAGTGTAGGCTCCCATTTGGTAGCAGAATTCAGCACTGTAAGGTTGATGTGAGGGACAGGAATTTGCTGTGTTCTTTGAGCTCAGAAATGCGCCTAGGGGCAGTCAAGATGGTGATTCCACTCCCTGTTCTCTGCTGGCAGGATGGGGCCCCACTTGGCCTGGGAACTAATGGGGTTCCAACTGTTAGGGCATGGCATAGTGGACAGAGCAGGGGCCTGGGAGGCAGAAAGTCAGGGGTTCTAATTCTAGCTCCACCACTTGTCTTCTGTGTGACCTTGAGAAAGTCACTTCACTTCTCTGGGCCAAAGTTACCTCATCTGGAAAATGGAGATTAAGACTGTGAGGCCCATGTAGGATTACTTGACTACCTTGTATCTACTCCACTGATTAGAACAGTGCTTGGCACATAGCAATTAACAAATACCATAATTATTATAAGGTGGCAGTGTGAGCTGGAATGCTCTTGTCTGTCCCCAGCTCCGGGGGGCCTATGGAAACAACAGCCACACCAAAGTGGGCCTGCCAAGTAAGGCGAACATTCATCCTTTCTCACCCTCATTCCCCGCAGGTGAAAGAACAAGAGCAACCCCCTCATCAGGTGCCACACTCCTCATGTCCACTGGAGAAAAAGATTCAACATGCAGTTCAATTGTGGGAGATGAGGAAGTTAGGGAGAGTGTGACCACGATAAACAGCTGAAACAGTGCTTTGCAGCTCTGCAACCTTCCCACCTCTCCCTACTTCCCAAATTAGCCAGAAGTATGTTTTTCTTTTTCCTCCCAGTACTTCTCCAGTTCATAGTATCTTTTCTGTTAAAATCATATAATTGGCTTTATGCTGCATATCAACTATGCATTTAATTTGGGTCTTCTGTCAGAACCTGTTCCTGTTTCTTATGCCTCTCTGGGTATTTTCCTGCCTCCATGTACCTGATCAGTCAGATGTTGGGGGAACAACATTGGCCTGGTGGATAGAGTGTAGTTATGGTTGTCAAGAAACTTGGGCTCTAATCACAGCTTTGCCATTGCTTGTGCAAATTGCTATCCTCTCTGTGCCTCTGTCTCCTCATAAACCTGTCAATGGTATCTACTGAGCACTTACTGTGTGCAGTGCACCGTATTAAGTGTTTAGTAAAATATTCTACACAGAGTTGTTCAGCATGATCCCTGTCCACAGAGGGCTGACAGTATATTGGGAGAGATAGATATTAAAATAGATTAGGTATTAAATCAAAATTAGGGAAAGGGTAAATAGTAGAGTATAAAAATATTTACATTAGCACTGTGGGGCTGGGGTGAGTATTAAAGTTCTTAAGAGGTACACAGCTAAGCTACTAGATGACAGCAGGGAAGACCTTGAGTGGCTCAGTGGAAAGAGCCGGGGCTTGGAAGTCAGAGGTCATGGGTTCGAATCCTGGCTCTGCCATTTGTCAGCTGTGTGACTGTGGGCAAGTCACTTCACTTCTCTGTGCCTCAATTACCTCATCTGGAAAATGGTGATTAAGACTGTGAGCCTCATGTGGTACAATCTGATTACCCCCTATCTACCCCAGCACTTAGAACATTGCTCAGCACATAGTAAGTGCTTAACAAATACCAACATTATTATTGAGAAGCAGCGTGGCTCAATGGAAAGAGAATGGGCTTGGGAGTCAGAGGTCAAAGGTTCAAATCCCGGCTCAGGCACTTGTCAGCTGTGTGACTTTGGGCAACTCACTTAACCTCTCTGGTCCTCAGTTAACCCATCTGTAAAATGGGGATAAGGACTGTGAACCCCACGAGGGACAACCTGATTCCTTGTATCCTCTCCAGCGCTTAGAACAGTGCTTTGCACATAATAAATGCTGAACAAATGCCATTATTATCATTATTATTATATGTGATGATTAGGAGAGTTTTTTGAAAGTGGGGAGAGTGATGGTCTCTTGGATATGAAGGAGGAGGGAATTCCAGGTCCAAAAGAGGGCATGGGCAAGAAGCTGATGGCAGGATAGATGATAGAAAGGTATGGAGAGTTGATTGGTGTTAGAGGAGAAGAGTGTGCAGATTGGGTCATAGAAAATCAGTGAGTTTAGGTAGGATTTTATGATAAGGAATTTCTGTTTATGGAAGTGGTTTGACAAGCATGGGACGTTTTTGAGGAGTGGAGAGTTGTAGACTGGATGGCTTTTCAGAAAAAAAATCTTGGCCTCAGAGTTGAAGTATGGCCTGGAAAGGGGAGGGACAGAAACCTTAAAGCTCAGCCAGGAGGCTGGCAAAGTAGTCAGGAAGGGAAAAAATGCTTGAATCCATGTTACAGCAGTCTGGATGTAGAGGAAGGAGCAGATTCTGGAAGTGTTCTGAAGGTAGAACTGACTGGACTTTGTGACTGAATGAGTGATAAGTTGAGGATAATGCCATGGTTATCTGCTTGTGAGACAGGGAGGATGGTAATGCCATCTACAGTGATAGGGAAGTCACAGGGAGATTACGGTTTGTGTGGGAAGGAGTTTTGTTTTGGATATGTTAAGTTTGAGGTGTCAGTGGGTCATCCAAGTAGAGCAGTCCTGAAGGCAGGAAGAAATGTGAGACTACTGAGATGGAGAGGTCAGGAATTGAAGATGTAGATTTGGGAATCATATGCCATAGAAATGATAGTTGAAGCCTTGGGAGTAAATTAATTTTCTAAGGGAGTGGGTGTATATGTAGAATAAAAAGAGATCAAGTACTAAACCCTGAGGCAAGAAGGAAACTATTGGTGGCTTGAGGGCTATTTCCAAGGAGTGAATGTTGTGGAATCTAGATTGCAAGGGTTCAAGAAGACTAAGTGGAAGCAATGAGTGTAGACAACTTGCTCAAGGAGTTAGGAGATCTCATCTGTAAAATGGGGATGCAACGGTTGTTTCTGTAACTTTGAATTATGAACCCTGTGTATTTTTGATTACCTTGTATCTACCTCAGCTCTTAATGCAGTGTTTGGCCCCTAGTAAAAGCATAACAATTATTCATTCATTCAATCACATTTTATTAAGTGCTTACTGTGTGCGAAGCATTGCACTAAGAACTTGGGAGAGTACAGTGTAACAACAGACACATTCCTGCCCACAACGAGGTCAAAGTCTAGAGGGGAAGACAGACATTATTATTAATAAATTACAGATATATACATATGCCCTGTGGAGATGGGAGGGAGGATAAATGAAGGAACAAGTAAGAGCAACACAGAAGGAAATGGGAGAAGAGGAGGGGAGGCCTTAATCAGGGAAGGCTTCTTGAAGGAGATGTATCTTCAATAAGGCTTCGAGGTAGGGGAGAGCAATTATCTGTGTGATATGAGGAGGGAGAGTGTTCCAGGCCAGAGGTAGGATGTGGGCAAGAGGTCGGTGGTGAGATAGATGAAAATGAGGTATAGTGAGAAGATTAGCATTAGAGGAACAAAGTGTGCGAGCTGGTTTGTAGTAGGAGAGTAGCAGGGTGGGGTAGATGGGGGCAAGGTGATTAAGTGCTTTAAAGCCAATGATGAGGAGTTATGGTTTGATGCGGAGGTGGATGGGCAACCACTGGAGTTTCTTGAGGAATGAGGAAACATGGTCTGAACAATTATCTCAATCAGTGGTATTTATTGAGTACTTACCATGTGCACAGTATTGCCAGGGTGAGCTAATGCAGAATTTAAGGTCTGGTTCTTGGGATAAAATGATAAGCATTTATTTGGGTTGTTCACTGAGCTTTCACCAAGCAGCCAGGCCCTGCATCACACTGTCATGTGCCAGTGATGAGTTCTGCATTCCTTTATTTATAATAATAACTGTAGTATTCTTTCAGTGCTTACTATGTGTCTAGCACTTTTATTAAGCATTGAGATGGATACAAGCAAATCGGGTTAGTGACAGTCTCTGTCCTACATGGAGTTCACATTTTCAAATCCCATTTTACAGATGAGGCATCTGAAGCACAGAGAAGTGAAGTGACTTTCCCAAAGTCACACAGCATGCATGTCTCCCAGGCCCATACTCTACCCAATAGGCCAGGTGTCTTATCTCTTTAAGAAGTATCTGCCCGCCTTTGTATGATGCAGCAACCAGAACACCTCTCACTCCCATCTCCCACCCCATTCCATTTCCCAGAGCCACATCTATTTCCTCTTTTTCCAGATTGCCTATAGAGACCTTAAAGAGCATATGTACATATACCTAAGTGTAGAAGTTACTTAGTTATGGAGTGAGTCACCTTTGTAGTCTACTTGGAATCCTGCCAATCAGGATGGCTCAATTTGTAGGTCATGTTTCCCCGTAAAACAAGGTTTAGGATATGCTGATGATGGATTTCCCCAGGGAACAGGAAGCCCTAAATTATCTAGACAAGCCTTACCTGCTTCAGGGTGAAGTTCCCTGAAGGTATGTCTCACTGTGGGCTAGGAATGTGTTGACCAACTCTGTCGAATTGTACTTTCCCAAATGCTTAACACAGTGCTCTGCACACAGTAAGATCCCAGTAAATACCCGGGCTCGATTGATGTCAGGGTCCTGGGATCCTCTGGGCTGGAAATTCTGAGTACAATCATATGAATGCTACAAGTGTGGTGTGCTAAGGGACTGGGGAAAATTCTCTTAATGTGTGGGTGGTTCCCCAAGTTATCTGTGAGGGAAAGGAAAACTGAGGATGGTAGATGTCTTCATAGGCCCGCCAGTACAGTGGATCCTCTTTCTGTCATTGCTAGTCTCCTCATCCCTTAACTCCAACCCAGAGCACAGTTCTGAGCTTTTGACAAAGTTACATTACAATAGTTTGGTAGAAACAATCCCTGCCCACAAGAAGGCTACAGTCTACATAATAAAGATCTGCCTGTATTTTTAGTCTCCACTACTTATATATGCAGTATCACATCCATCCAATTAGCAGAATTGAAAAATAAGAGATTCTCCTATTTTGACTGAAGGTCTGCATATCGCCAGGGGTATCATCATGTGTGGGGGGGATGGAAGAAGAACTTTAGTATCCTCTGAGCTTTAGAACAGAGTAGAAAGCCAGCTGCCCTTTGACCCAAATCTTCCTGTTCAGTGGGACTCTGGGATCTGCCAAAAGGAGCCTAAAGACCTTAGTCCCTCCGACTTCCCTTTCCCTGCCAAATATTATCAGTAAGAGACTCCAGTGAAAGCCTCTTGGATAGAAACCTCCTTCTCCAACTTCAAGAAAGCCATGGGGGTTGAAGGTGACTCAAGCAATGGATTCTCTCCAATCACAGATGAGTTGCTGTTTTTCTTGCTGTTGTTGTGGTTGTAAATTTGTTATAATAATTATGGCATTGTTAAATGCTTACTATGTGCCAGACACTGTACTAAGCGCTGGGGTGGATACAAGCAAATCAGTTTGGACACAGTACTTTGTCCCATAGGGAGCTCACAGTCTAAATCCCCATTTTACAGATGAGGTAATTGAGGCATAGAAAAGTTAAGTGACTTGCTCAAGGTCACACAGCAGACAAGTGGTGCAGCTGGGGTTAGAACACAAGACCTTCTGAATCCCAGGCCCAAGGTGTATCCACTATGCCATGCTGCTTTACTTTATTGTGCTGTGTTCCTGCCCTTCCCACTTCTGCACAGTGGGCCAGAGATGTGTCTGAAATATTTTCCTATGATATTTCTATAGTAATAGTTAAGAACTTTATATGGTTAATATTTGCACAAATGAGTGAATACATTCTTTCATTGTTCTCCTGCCAGACTGCATACACGTGCAATGGAGCGTTTTGAATCATCCAGTGGAGATGAGAGTGGCAGTTACTCAGGAATAGAGATCAGTTGGAATCAAGCATAAAAAAGGCAAACAGTTCATGGCCTGCTATGTCCCAGAGGAAAAAACAGTAAAACCACTGAAGATTAGAAACAGATAAATTGCACTGGATAGTTCTTGCACCAGAATATTTTTTGGGGGGTGGGGAGGTACAGGGGGGCTTGAATTTTCATGCCATCTACAAAGACGAAATTAACCCTTGCTTCTCTCCAGGCACTCCGTCTTCATGACTCTTCAACTCTCCCATCTTTTGCAGCAATATCTCAGTAGTACCCACCACCTCTCAAACCTATCCCCTCCACCTGCACCTCTGACCCCATCCTTTTATACCTCACCAAAACACTTGTACCCTCCCTGGCCATAACTGTAGGTTGTTCACTTTCTAATGGCCTCTTCCCCATTGCTTTTAAACATGCTCATTTATCCCCTTGCCTTAAACAACAACAACAACAACAACAAAAACCTTCATTAACCCTACAGGTCCCTCCGGTTATTACCCATTCTCATCCTTCCTAAAATCCTTAAGCAAGTTGCCTACATTTGCTGCCTCTACTTCCTGTCCTCCCATTCTCTTCTTGGCCTCTTCTAATCTGGTTTTCACCCCTTTCACACCACAGAATCTGCCCTCTCAGTGGCAATTTTCTCCTTGCCAAATCCAGTGGCCTCTATTCCATCCTAATTCTCTTCAACACTGTGAAACACCCCCTTCTTCTGCAAACATTACCTAACCTTGGCTTCACTGACACTATCCTTTCCTGGTTTTCCTCCTATTTCTGCCTGCTTATTTTCAGTCTTTCACTTGTTCCTGCTCTGCTTCCCACCTTCTAACTGTGGGAGTCCATCAAAGCTCAGTCCTGAGTCCCCTTCTATTTTCCAACTACACACACTACTCTGGAGAACTCATTCACTCCCAATCATATTTATTGAATGCTTACTGTGTGCAGAGCACTGTACTAAGCACTAGGGAGAGTACAATGTAACAGACACATTCCCTGCCCACAACAAGCTTACAGTCTAGAAGGGAAGATAAACATTGATATAACAAATACATTGCAGATATGTACATAAGTGCTGTGGGGCTGGGGCGGAGGAGCAGGAAATGTTGGTGAGTAGAGGGAGCAAGTCGGGGATGCAGAACGGAGTAGGAGAAGAGGAAAGGAGGGCTTAATAGTGAAGGCCTCTGGGAGACGTGCCTTCAATAGGGGTTTGATCCACCATCTCTATGCAAATGATTCCCAAAGTCTATATTCCCAGCCCTATTCACTTTCCTTCTCTACAGTCTTGTATTTCCTCTTGCTTTCAGGACACGTCTCCTCGGATATCCCATCGACATCTCAAGCTTAATATGTCCAAAACTGAATTCTTCATATTATCACCTAAACCTTGTCCTCAGACCGATATCACTCATGACAGTACCCCCATCCTCTTTGTCTCCCAAACCTGTAACTTTGGCGTTATGCTTGAATTATCTCTCTTATTCAACCTGTCACCAAATCCTGTTGGTTCCACCTTCACAACACTGCAAAAATCTGTCCTTTCCTCACCAACTGAGCTACTAATGTGCTGATCCAAGCACATATCCTATCCCATCTTGACTACTGCATCTTCCTCCTTGCTGACTTCCCTATCTCTCTCTTGCCCCACCCCAGTCCATACTTCATTCTGCTGCCCGGATAACTTTTCTTAAACATACAGTCCATGCCTCCCCACTCCTCAAGAACCTCCAGTGGTTTCCCATCCACCTCTTCATCAAATTCTTTACCATTGGCTTTGAAGTAGTTAATCAAACTTGCCTTCTCCTACCTTATTTCACTGATCTTCTACTAAAGTCCAGCCCTCACACTTCACTCCTCTAGTGCCAGCTTGCTTAACTGTTTTTTGATCTCATTTATCTTGTCACTGATCCCTTTCCCATGCCCTCCCTCAGGCCTGGAACTCCTTGTCCCTCTGTATAGACTAGATCACCACTCTCCCCACCTTCAAAGCCTTAAGGTCACATCTCCCAGATGACTTCCCTGATTAAGCCCTCTTTTCCCCAATTTCCTCTCCCTTCTGCATCATCTGTACACTTGGATATTCATCCCAGTGCAGGTGCGCAGCATTCTGTACATATCCAAAACTTATTTATATCACTGTGGGCAGGTAAGTCTACCAACTCCATTTTATATTCTCCCAAGCACTTAGTACAGTGCTCTGCATACAGTAAATTTTTAATAAATGCCATTGATTTAATAACTCAATCTTCACTTTACAGGTATAGTCTGAGTCTGCTCATTTGTCTTTTTGATTTTTGCTATTTTACTTTGCTGTGTCCCCAAAGTCATCACCCCAGCTCCTCCCAATACATACACACTTTTTTGGGCCAGTGACATTTGGATATCCAATCTACAGAATCACTTTTCAACACCCAGATTTACAATGGGCAGTGAAGACCCTGTCTTAGATTGGTTGGCAGCTGAAAAATGAAAGTGAAGCTGTTAAGCCTGGCTGGGATTTCTCTGTTTCACTCAATTTGAGGCTTTACTTTTCAAAACCCAACTTCAAAGCTTTTCAGAAGTTGGGTTTTGCAGGTCACCTAACTTCAAAGCCTTGTGGAGATTATTTAACATCATTAAACAGACCAATCTGAGAAACAAAAGCACAAGCTAAAGTCAAAGCCATTTTTAAAGGCATAATAAATCTTTGTCTTTGCAGTTACTTTTACTCTTCACTTCCCTAGGACTTTTAACCTTTGAATGCACATCCAAGGGGGATACTGAAGGGTATTGCTTGTACTGCTTCCCTTTCCCCGATTGGTTCTTAATCTTCCCTTGCTCCATCTTAAATGACAGTTCATGTTGGCCTCTAGCTTCAGAGAAAGGGACATGACTCTCCGTTTTTTTTGTGTGTGTGAGGGGTGTTGTTGTTTTTGTTTTTAATTGCTGCTTTTGGCTGCTGCCAAAGGTTCTGGCATAGTGTATGGCTGAGGTCACAAAGATGACATGATTTGAGCCAAAATGATTTTGATTTTAGCCTGTGCCTTTGTTTCTCAGACTTCCTTTCTTAATGATCTTAAAAAATCTCAATTCTATAACCTGGGTCAATAAGTTCTGATCCCAGAATCTAGTCAGTCAACAATAGCTACTACCAGCACCATGTAGCCAATATACTGAGTAAAGCATATCTCCTGTCTTAAAGGGGCTTAATATCTAGTGAAAGTAAAATGTATTAGGAATGTCCTGAAAATTCCTGGACTGTGAAGGATAATGGGAAGAACAGAAGAAGGGAGAATCCCCTGACTATTTGAGGCACACTTCTTGGCTCATAGGGGTGACTAAAACCTCTTTTTTCCCCCATCCCTCTGTATCAACTTTGCCCTTGACTGTGTACATTTTAAGCATCTTGGTTCTCATCTGAGCTCCACAATACTTGTGTATGTATCATTATATGAAATTTCCCCTATTTATAACTTTAATGTCTTTAGATTGTAACCTCCAGGGATTGTTTCTGTCAACTCTATTGTATTGTAGTTTCCCAAGTCCTTACTACAGTGCTCTGTACACAGCAAGTTCTCAAATACCAGTGATTGACTGAACATACATAGAGACTCTTCATTACAATATAATATACCCACTCCTCAAAATTTTACTGATAAACTAGATCTCAGTTATTTGATAATTTTTAAGACCTCCATGGTAAGGAGTCAGTGTTGGAAACACCACGGCTGGACAGAACATTCAAAAGTTCTTTCTAAAGTTATTCATTCATTCAATGTTTTGCACACAGTAAATGCTCTATAAATAAGATCTATCTGTAATTTTTTTGAGCACCTAATCAGTGTATTAATCATCATGGGGAAACTTTGAGGAGGAAATGAACATACTCTGCCCTTAAATTGTTTAAAGTTTAATAGGAAATAGGATTTAAACAAATGTAATCTGGAAAAAGAAAAATATGACAGGAATAGGCATAACTACTACCTAAATTATAAATATACCATTTGCCTCACTTGTACTCAGGAGAGTACAAGAGAGTTGGCAGCCACATTCCCTGCCCATGAAGAGCTTACAGACTAGAAGACTAGACCCATGGAAGATGAGTCTAGATTTCCTGGACAATATAGACTGGGTGGGGACAGAACTGCGATTGTAATATCAGCAAGGAGTTTGTGCAGTCATCTAAGTGTGAGATCTGCAGCCTTGGTTAGGCCTATAGCTGAGAGATTGAAATGGATGTGGTAGATCTAGGAGAATTTCTTTAGGAAGAATCAGCAGGAGCTGGCATTTCTTCAGGGGCTGTGGGTAAGTGGTGGAAGAGACCTATGAGTGGAAAAATTAACTACAAAATTTTGAATTCAAGGCAGAGGGAAGAGGGAGACCCTGTCAACAGGAATGGTGAAGGGAGGAGAAGTCGAATGTTTGGAAAAGACAGCATTTATAAATTGAACTTCAGATGGAAGCAGAATGATCAGGTGCAGCTCTCCTGGAGATACAAGGGACTATCAGTCTTTAAAGGTCAGGGCTGATATTTATCTGAGAGTCCTTCTCAAGAGGTTCCTGAGATTTCCACCTCGATTATAGCCTTGTTAATTAAACCTGGGGTCTATTTAATCAAGTAAATACATGGAATTACCAGAGCATCATGGCAAATTCATTCATTCATTCATTCATTCATCCAATTTTATTGAGCACTTACTGTGAGCAAAGCACTGTACTAAGTACTTGGGAAATTACAATACAACAATAAACAGTGACATTCCCTGCCCACAGTGAGATCACAGTCTAGAGTGGGGTAGACAGACATTAATAAGAATAGATAAAATTACAGATACATATTTAACTGTTTTGGGGCTGGGATGGGGGAAAACCAAAGGGAGCAAGTCAGGGCAAGGCAGAAGGGAGTGGGAGATAAGGAAAAGTGGGGCTTAGTCTTGGAAGGCCTCTTAGAGAAAATGTGCCTACAAATAGGTCATCTCTCTTCATGAGCTGCTTGCTAATCTTAGAGACACTACTGGCCCCTTGAGCTCTATTGCTGCTTGCAGATTTCAGTCCTCTCTGTGGCAAAGTGACATTTGTTAAGAGCTTACTATGTTCTAGACACTGTATTAAGTGCTGAGATAAATACAAGCTAATCAGGTTGGACACAAACCCTGTCCTAAATGGGGCTCACAGTCTTTTTGCAGATGAGGTAACTGAGGCCCAGAGAAGTGAAATGCCTTGCCCAAGGTCACACAGCAGACAAGTGGTGGGGCCAAGGTTTAGAATCCAGATCCTTCTGACTCCTAGGCTCATGCTCCATCCACTAGGCCATACTACTTCTAAATATTGTCTGAGTGTGTTTCCACCCCATGCTTTGTCTCTGCCCAAGTTCTGACATTTGTGGTCATGTGAACAGTCAAGTTGCTGCTCCAGAGCTTAAAACAGTGCTTTGCACATTGTAAGTACTTAACAAATGCCATTATTATTACTATTATATGAGCAGATGCATACTGAAAAACATATCTATAGGCCTTGGCCAGACAGTGGAGATTCCAAAAGATTAAACACAGCCAATTAAGGAGCTGCTGCTTGGAATGGCAAACACACATTTGCTGAAGAAACCGAGAACTACCCTGATTTTTCTAGAGAAGCCGATTCAGAGCTGTAACTTAGTGGTCTCCACTCAGCTTTTCCCAAAGGTCACATCCAGGTGTGTGAAATACTAGAGCCCTTGTCAAATTAACATATCATTTGCATATAATTTGCATTCACATATCAAACTGAGCAGACAATTTTCAAATTAAAATATATTTATTGCTCCCCTCTCAACTATTTTTCCCTGCAATCCTTCTCAACTACCTACTGTCATTGACTCAGATACCTTATGCTATTAATTGCTGCATATTAAATGAGAAGTTCAGGGCACAACATCAACACCTCTGCCTGGTGCTCCCAATTGAATGCTAGATTAATTCTTTTTTTTTCCTGTTTACAGGACAGGAAGTGGAGGAATATTAGGGAAAAGGGAATCACCTTGCTGCTTTGAGAGTTAGTCAGACAGTACTTGCCAAATGGCTTTTAATGATGTCTACATTGTGAGCTATTTGTGGACAAGTATTGTCTTAAATTCCAGCTATTTTAATATCCCCAAACGTCTGGGGCATCATTAAGTGCATTGTAGATACTCAAAACCTAATCATGGTGATGATGATGACGATTGAAGCTTGAAGATGTTGGATTCAAAACAAATCAAATGACCCACTTCTTCACACAGTAGGAGGTAACCACATGGAATTTGTTAGAGGCTGAAAACTAAGCAAGTTCCAAAGGGCTTTGAGTAAGTTCTTGGATGAGTGGTTCTTAATGACTTACTAGAATGGAAGTTAGGGGTGAAAAATAAAGTCAAGAATGCTGATGTACATTCCTAAACATGATTGATGTCAAAAAGGGCAACCATTACATGGTTTCTCAAAGCATCTTATTGCCACTGACACACAGAAAGGTTATTCTGCTGATATAACCTGGTAATGGTATTATATTTTAATAATCTTATGTGGTGATGAAAGAAAAACATATAAAAACTGAATCAAGAATCTTAACTTTTTTTTGACTCTCTCATCAAGCTGGTACCTAAATTCTGCTGGTTGTATATGTGTAATATTTCTCCAATTTAGTCATTCTCCTGGTTCAAGCTTTTATCTCTTTAGTTTAAAGGAATTCCTGCCTCCAACTTTTCCTCTTTGCTTTAAATGAACTCTGTATCTCAGTTCATCTTTCTAAATGTTCTGCCCACACTTCTCCTCTCAAAAGCTTTCAGTTACTAGCCATTTCCATCTACTTCAAGCAAAAATGGTCCTTTTATTTGTTTCTAGGCTCTTCCCAGTTTTCTCCTAATTCCTTATTAGCCCTTCTCATCTGCTATTCCCCAGCCTACTCTTGGCTCCTCCCATCAAGGCTTCTCACTTTCTTTTACCTCTAGCCCCCAGCTTGTGCCCTTATCACAACTTGGAGCTCTTTACCCAAATTCAGAGTCTTTCTGAAATCCTACCCTCTTTTCCAGGAGATATTTCCTAATTAATATTCTTCTTCCCAAGTCAAAGCCTCCTAGATACTACCTCAGCACTTATGCATCCACGGCCACCTGAAGCACTTTTGAATGGATCAGTTTACAAACTCTTTAATTCAATAGTATTTATTGAGCACTTACTATGTGCAGAGCACTGTACTAAGCACTTGGAATGTACATTTCGGCAACAGATAGAGACAATCCCTGCCCAATGACGGGCTCACAGTCTCAACTTTAGCACTCATTTATCCATGTTTCCAGTCTCTCCTCCTATCTAAATACTTTGTCTCCCGTTAGATTATATCTTCTTGAGAGCAGAGATTGTGACTTTTACCTATATTGCACTCTCTCCAGCTCTTAATACAGTGCTCTGCACCTAGACACTGGAAAAGTGCCTCTTTTCCCAACCCTTTTCCTCAGCATTTCTGCGTCATCTATGCACATGGGTCTGTACCTCTTAAACAGTTTGATACTTCATTCATTTCATTCAATCGTATTTATTGAGCACTTCTTATGTGCAGAGCACTGTACTAAGCACTTGGGATGTACACTTCAACAACAGATAGAGACGATCCTTACTCAATAAAGGGCTCACAGTCTAAATGGGGGAGACAGACAGCAAAGCAAAACAGAACAAGACTAAACAAGTAGACTAGTGACTACTTGACCTACATGACATATGTACATACCCTGATTCTCCGTTGCTTCCCCTATTGATAACTTATTTTAATGTCTGTCTACCCCTCTGTATTACTCCATGTCTACCAAGTCTATCATGCTCTGCATACAGTAGACACTCAAATAATATTGATTGAAAAAGGTTAGTGTATCTTTTTTTGGAGTCTAACAAAGTGTGGCTCTAAAGTGGCATTAAGATTCTAGCCAACTTGATATCTACATAACACTTGAAGTGTCCAATCTGCTATGAATGTCACACCTGAGAATCCATTTACACTCTATTTTACTTCCAAACAACTTTCATTAACACCTTGTGTGCTATATTTACCATCAAATGACGGAATCACAAACAGTGAGATCCTGGCATACAGTCAGTTCACCAGGAATAAAACAGTGCTGATTCCTTTGGATGTTGCCTGGGAGGGAGATGGGAGAAGTCAATGGAGAATATCCAAATATGTTCCGTGATCTGTAAGAAAGAAACCATTTTCAGAATGACAGAAGAAACATTACAGTGTCATAAGGAAACAAAACATCAAGTGATAGCTATGAAGAGCTGAAAGTCAGCAACAGAAGACAAGCTGCCTGGCAATTAGAAATGAGATGAGTCCTCGCTAACAGATTTCTTGAGGAAACTTGTGACATCAAGAAGGTAAAAATAAAATTGTGGGCAGACACTAAAGTTGGAAAATGCAAAAGTCATTCTTTACGTATATATGCTGGGAAAGGGGTAGTGGCTTACACTCTGTCCTAATCACCCAAACCATCTGTAGTGTTACCTTTGGAGCCCCTGGGGTTATCTACTCTCCATATCATACCAACTATTCTTCCCCCAGCACCCACCCCCTCAGGATATAGAAAATGGTAGTGTCCCTTAAAATAGGGTAGCAGAGAAAGGAGAAAACAAGAGGGATGATGTGCCCAATAACCAGGAAGTAACTTTAAAAATGATAATCAAGCAATAGTATTGAGTACCTACTATGTGCAGAGCACTCTACTAAACAAGTTGGAGAGTAAAAGAGGGCTTGCCATCTAAAGGGAAGACTAACACTAAAATAAATTAAAGGTTGGTGGAAGAAATACTGAAAAGATAGATATTTAAGTGCTATGGGGAGGATGAGCAAATCCAAGGACTTAGATGATGTGGAAGTGCTGAGGTAGCAGTTGGATAGGAAGAAATGCTTAATAAAGAAGGCATGCTGGAGTAGGTGCCATTTTTCTTGGCACCATCTTGGCACCATTTCTTTTTGGTTTTTGTTTTTCATTTTTGCTTTCCTTTTTTTGGCAAGAAAGCTGAAAGACACCCTTATTTTATACTAAATCTAACATGAATGTTATTCTCAGCAACGATTTGAGAAATAGGTGGGAGCATAGCCATGCCTGCTGCTGCATGGTCTAAAAGATATTCCATTCCATTCCATGGCCACAGATTACATTAGCCTAATTTGCCAGTCACACAATTTGTTGCTGAGCCTAGGTGAATTGGGCAAGAGAATCTGGATGGCTTGATACAACGTATTAGCCCAAGTGGCGAAGGATGCCCATCACATTTCCCCTAGTGGAAAGATGTACCTTTCTCCAGCCCCCATAGCTTCATCTGTTTTTCTTTGCAGGAGTAGCAGCAATACCATTCTTAGGGATTCTGTTTAACTTTGCAGAATTTACCCTAAATGATGTCCTAATCTACCTCACAGCAATGATGTGAATGAATAGATGACCATAGTTTCTTTCTTTTCTTTCTTTCTTTCTTTCTTTCTTTCTTTCTTTCTTTCTTTCTTTCTTTCTTTCTTTCTTTCTTTCTTTCTTTCTTTCTTTCTTTCTTTCTTTCTTTCTTTCTTTCTCTTTCTTTCTTTCTTTCTTTCTTTCTTTCTTTCTTTCTTTCTTTCTTTCTTTCTTTCTTTCTTTCTTTCTTTCTTTCTTCCTTTCTTCCTTCTTCCTTTCTTCCTTTCTTCCTTTCTTCCTTCTCTTCCTTTCTTCTTCCTTTCTTTCTTTCTTTCTTCCCTTCCTTCCCTTCCCTTCCCTTCCCTTCCCTTCCCTTCCCTTCCCTTCCCTTCCCTTCCCTTCCCTTCCCTTCCCTTCCCTTCCCTTCCCTTCCCTTCCCTTCCCTTCCCTTCCCTTCCCTTCCCTTCCCTTCCCTTCCCTTCCCTTCCCTTCCTTCCTTCCTTCCTTCCTTCCTTCCTTCCTTCCTTCCTTCCTTCCTTCCTTTCTCTCTCTCTCTCTCTCTCTCTCTCTCTCTCTCTCTCTCCCCCTCTTCCTGTCTCCCCCCCCACACATGTACACATATATATGTGTGTGAATATATATATGAAGCTGTTCTTATTTTTTAAGAAATAACCCTACTGCTGGTGAGGTCTTTCCATGTATGTAAATGTACTGAAATATGTAATGTATATTTGACACTCCCTTTTATACCATTTGCCAATGAAGCTAATTCCCTGCTGCACTAATGGGCTTGGCCCATACAAGGTCTTTCTATCTCTGTTTCCAAGCCTGGCTTCACTCCCTCAGCCCTTTGGTCTTCACAAAGCCTTGGCTCAATGGAAACAACTTCTCTCTCAATTACTGCTTGAAAGTCCTTTTCATCAGAAGGCTTGAAGCTCTGTTTTTCATTTGTTTTAAAAGAATTATGATAAAAGTAGTGTACTCTAGTGAAAAGAGCATGGTCCTAGGAGTCACAAGACTTCTTAATCCCGGCTTTGCCAATTGCCTGCTGTGTCTCCTTGTGCAAGAAATGTAATTCCCTCCTTCCTCACCTCTGCCAAACTAATTCTCTTCCCCTCTTCAAAACCCTACTTAAAACTCACCTCCTCCAAGAGGCCTTCCCAGACTGAGCTCCCCTTCTCCCTCTACTCCTTTTACCGCCCCCCCCTTCACCTCTCCACAGCTTAACCCTCTTTTCCCCCCATTTCCCTCTGCTCCTCCCCCCTCCCTTCCCATCCCCTCAGCACCGTACTCGTCTGCTCAACTGTATATATTTTCATTACCCTATTTATTTTGTTAATGAAATGTACATCACCTCGATTCCATTTAGTTGCCATTGTTTTTACGAGATGTTCTTCCCCTTGACTCTATTTATTGCCATTGTTCTTGTCTGTCAGTCTCCCCCGATTAGACTGTAAGCCCATCAAACGGCAGGGACTATCTTTATCTGTTGCCGACTTGTTCATCCCAAGTGCTTAGTACAGTGCTTTGCACATAGTAAGTGCTCAATAAATACTATTGAATGAATTTCTCTGTGCCTTAATTTCCTCATCTGTAAAATTGGATTCAATACTTGTTCTCTCTTCTACTTAGACTGTGAGCCTCATGAGGAACAGGGTGTATGTCCAATCTGATTATCTTGTATCTACCAAATCATTTAGTACAGTGCTTGACCCATTGTGAGTTCTTAACAAAAAACACTATTGCTATTATTTGGCCCTCCCAGCCTGGGAATGCCTCCTTTCAGTTTATCATATGACAGCTGCTTAAATGTCCTGTTGTCATCCTTTCTCTTCATATCTCCCACCCAGTAAACCTATTTCAATCCTGGTGAGCATATTGTGTCAGGACCTCTTTGCAAGTAGTTGTTTTTTTTTTTTTTTCATGTAATATTGAGTGTGGTTTGTAAGTGGGGTTGGTGATGATGCCCAAGAAGCAATATGTGTCCACTGAAAGAGGTCCAAGTCTTACTGTCAGTCAACCATATTTATTGAGCACTTAGTGTGCAGACCACTGTGCTAAGTGCCTGAGAGAGTACAATATAAGAGACACATACTGCCACCTAGAATGTAGGAAACCAAAGCATCCTTATAGGCCCTCAATTTAGTTTAAGGACTGATGCCCTGAAGACCCAACATTCTGACTTGAAGTTTACCAAAAGCCATGCTGGCCTTTTAAAATCATGTTTTCTTCCAAGCATTATTGGATAGTATATTGCCTAGGTAGCAGAATCCTCAATATGGTAAACTCACTGTGGGCAGGGAATGTATCTGGTATATTGTTATATTGTGGTCCCCCAAGTGCCTAGTACAGTGCTCTGGACACAATAATTGCCCAGTAAATATGATCAATCCAGGGAAGCATTAAATTCTGTGATGCCATTGAGAAGCTCTGATTGTGTGCAGAGTTTCCTGACTGTAGGTTGGCACATCACTTCAGTTTCTTTCAGGCTTAATATCAGGCCATAACAATGTGCTGAATCTGCAAAGTGATTCATAATCATTTTCAAAGAATTCATTATCATAATCTTCTTCCATATGTGCCTCAAGAGCAAAGTCATCTGCATATAGCAATTCATGAACCACAACCTCAAAGACTTCAGTGATGCCAGTAGCCTGTTGATCTGCAAGTCTTTCTGGCTCCAGCTTGTTGATTGCTGGTTGCAATCTCAAGAACAAAAGCTTAGGGTAAATTGGGCATCCCATCTAGCCACACTTCACTCTGACAGTGTGGGGGAAAGGATCACTCAGCTTTAAACCAACCATTCTGTGGTGGTCTAAACTAAGCATCTGGTTGAATTTCTCAGGAAGAAAAAAATTACCTAGAAAACTACAGCCCTGCCTGTTATAGGTATGTTGAGTGCAGTACTAAAACTTAGTTCTGGTATAAAATATAGTTTTTCATATTTTGAGAGAAAGAAGGCATCCAAAATCAGGGAAAAGCTGAAAAATGATGCCAAAGAGATAGAAATGATGGACCTCATCCTGCTTATAATGCTAGTTTAGCAGTCAATATCATTTATTTGAGCAATAACTCAGTGGAGAATTCTGTACTAAGTGCTTGACAGGGCACAATGAAATTGTTGGACATTGAATCCTGCCTTCAAAGAGCTTACAGACAAGTGGGGAAAAGAGACATTAATATACCTTGTAGACAAGAGGAGCAGCATGACCTTGTGGAAAGATCCTGGGATTAGAATGGCCTGGGAGTCAGAGGACCTGGGTTCTAATGCTGGCTATACCATGTGCCTGTTGTATGTCAATCAACTTCTCTGGGCCTCAGTTACCTCATCTATAACAAGGGCTTAAATCCTATCCCTTCCTACCTACTGTGAGCCCCATGTGGGTTAGGGACTGTGTCCAGCCTAATTAACTTGGCTTAACAGTGCTTAGAACAGTGCTTGGCATATAGTAATGCTTAACATGGACCATAATTAAAAATAATTAATGTAAGAACCCAAGTGCTTACATGGCCCAAAAGCGCTGCAATGGCAGATGGCAAATATAAACTGTAGAGATTAAAGAAAGATTGGGAGAGGAGATGTGATTTTAGAAAGGCTTTGAGATATGGAGAAAGTTTCAGACAAGAGGAAAGATGTGAGCAATAAGTAAGTCTGTTAGTTTGAGAAGAATTAAGAGTGTGAGTCTTGGTGTAATGAGAGAAAAGAGTGGGTAATTGGAGTGAAAGAGCTCATTGAGTATCTTAAAGGCAGTTATCAGGAGTATCTTCTTGAAGTGGAGGTTTTTGAGGATTGGAGTGATGAGTAGTGTGATGTGTTAGAAAGATGATCCAGGCAGCAGAGTGAAATATGGACTGGAGAGGGGAAGGCCTGGAGGAAGGGAGAGCAGCATTTCACTTGTACTTGGGAGAGTAAGATGCAATAGAGTTGGTAGACAGTATCCCTGTCCTCAAGGAATTTTCAGGTCAGTGGTCAAGTCATAATATAAGTGTCTAGATATTGTGGTGCTGTTTGGATGGAAAGGAAGGGGTGGATTATGGAAATGTTGTGGATTAAGAACTGACATGATTTGGCAAAAGACTAAATATAGAAATTGAAAGAAAAGGAAGTGTCAAAATGATACCAAGCATATTGGCTTAAGAAGTGGAAGGATGGTAGCTTTGTCAGCTGAGATGTGAAAGGCAGGTGCAGAAATATATTTGTTAGGGAAGATGAAGAGTCTACTTACTTAAACATTTAGAGGGAACTACTCTGAAACTGAGTGAAATTTCAATCTAAAATCAATGTTTTTCTTAACAATTCCCAAGGAATATGCTTGCAATTCAGTGATAACAAATAAATATCTAAATATCTAAATTTCAAGAAGAAGTAGCTCAGTTCCCCTCCATGGATGGGAACTTGCAGCCCAGGGCTATCTTCACCAGTGTTGTTGAAACACTTAAGGGAATAATCCCTGCGGAATAAATAAGGCTTCATGACACACTGCATGGCGTGATGGAACAAAGAAAATCAGAAAGTTCACTTAAATCAAGTGTATATTCCTCAACTTTCCAATTACCGACATTTTACAATATCGTACATGCATTTTTAACATCCAATAGCATCTATCTGAATTGATGCTACAGATAGAACTTTCTCCAGTAAATTTCTTAAGCCTCTGGTAAATTGGAGATTGTACACATTTTTTCTTTTGTATGAAAAATGAACCTGAAGTCATAGAGAGCTATTGTTTTTCTTTACTTTTGCTTTCTTCCATTTTAAAAATACGTGGTGGTACTTTTTTGAAATTTCACAACAGTAACAGCAAAATTTACTTCTCAAGCAGAGTGCATTTGTGCCAAGATTTAACCCAGTGGGAACAGCGTTTTTGGACAAGGTTTACTGTAATTAACCCTCAGAAAATAGGGGCTCATAATGGAAATCATAACCCAAATTTAAAGGGCTATTTTTCATAGCAGAACCAATTTTGAATAAGAGGACATGTCCCAGGAAAAAGCAATTTTCTTGAGCCTATCATTGTTGTCTGCAGTCTCTCAGCTATTATTTCTAACATGTTTCCTATCACCACTTTATGAATACAGTTTTTCTGACTATGGGGTCCTGCTGGGAAGTCACTGTTCTTTGACGGTTACTTCACTGTCTGGGAAAGGAAATATGATTTTATAAATTCAGCCATGTGACCTCTATGCAGAATGAAGAAAGGAAGAAAAATGTTCAGAGGGGCAAGGTATGGTGAGGTAAAAATATTAAAAAGAAGCACTGTTGCTTAGTGGAAAGAGCACAGGCCTGGGAGCTCACCTCCTTCAAGAGATCTTCCCAGACTGAGTCCCCCTTTTCCTCTGCTCCTCCTTCCCTCCCCATTGCCCCTAATCCCTCCTTCTGCTCTACCCTCCTTTCTGTCCCACAGCACTTGTGTATATACGTACATATTTAATATATTTATTTATTTTATTAATGAAGTGTATATATATCTCTATCTATAATTCTAGCTATTTATGTTGATGCTATTGATGCCTGTCTACTTATTTTATTTTGCTATCTGCCTCCCCTATTCTAGACTGTGAGATTGTTGTTGGGTAGGGATAGTCTCTATTTGTTGCCAAATTTTACTTTCCAAGCACTTAGTATGTTGTTCTGCACACAATAAGCGCTCAACAAATACAATTGAATGAATGAATGAATGAATGAGTCAGAGGATCTAGTTTCTAATCCTGACTCCACCCCTTAATAATAATTGTGGCATTTGTTAAATACTTACTTTGTTTCAAACACTGCTTTAAGAGGTGGGGTTAGATACAAGTTAATCAAGGCAGAGAGAGTCCCTGTCCCATAAGGTGCTCACAGTTCAAGTAGGAAAGAGAACAGATACTGAATCCCCAATTTACAGATAAGCAAACTGAGGCACAGAGAAGTTAAGTTACCACCCAAGTTACCACAGCAGCTAAGTGAGAGAGCCAGGATTGTTATCCAGGTCCTCTGACTCCTAGGGCCATGTTCTTCCTTCTAGACCATGATGTTTCCTTTCCTTTTGTTTGACATGGGCAAGTCACAAATCTTAACTGTCTCAATTTTCTCATCTGTAAAATGGGGATGAAATACATTATCTTCTTAGCTCTTAGACTGGTCCTCCGTGTGGCATAGGAATGCTGTCTGACCTGATCATCTCATACCTTACCTCATACCTTACCTCATCTCATACCTTAAGAGAAGCAGCATGGCTCAGTGGAAAGTGCATGGGCTTTGGAGTCAGGACTCATGAGTTCGAATCCCAGCTCTGACACTTGTCAGCTATGTGACTGTGGGCAAGTCACTTAACTTCTCTGTGCCTCAGTTCCCTCATCTGTAAAATGGGGATGAAGACTGTGAGCCCCACGTGGGACTACCTGATTCCCCTGTGTCTACCCCAGCGCTTAGAACAGTGCTCAGCACATAGTAAGCGCTTAACAAATACCAACATTACCTTCTCACTCTAAGTTTCAAACTTCTCACTCTAGGCTTCTCGGCTCTCCATCCCCTTGCCCCCTCCTACCTCTCCTCCCTTATCTCTTTCCACTGCCCACCCCACACGGTCTGCTCCTCTGCCGCCCACCTCCTCACCATCCCCCATTCTCGTCTATCCCACCATCGACCCCTGGGCCACGTCCTCCCATGGTCCTGGAATGCCCTCACTCCTCACCTCCACCAAACTAATTCTCTTCCCCTCTTCAAAACCCTACTTAAAGCTCACCTCCTCCAAGAGGCCTTCCCAGACTGAGCTCCCATTTTCCCTCTATTCCCTCTACCCCCTTCCCCTTCACCTCTCCACAGCTTAACCCTCTTTTCCCCCCATTTCCCTCTGCTCCTCCCCCCTCCTGTCCCATCCCCTCAGCACTGTACTCATCCGTTCAACTGTATATATTTTCATTACCCTATTTATTTTGTTAATGAAATGAACATCGCCTTGATTCCATTTATTGCTATTGTTTTAATGAGATGTTCATCCCCTTGATTGTATTTATTTTCATTGTTCTTGTCTGTCCGTCTCCCCCGATTAGACTGTAAGCCCGTCAAAGGGCAGGGACTGTCTCTATCTGTTACCGATTTGTACATTCCAAGCGCTTAGTACAGTGCTTTGCACATAGTAAGCACTCAATAAATACTATTGAATGAATGAATGAATACCTCTCCCAGTGCTAGTAAAATAAATAAATAAATGGTAGTATTTGTTAAGCGCTTACTATGTGCAGAGCACTGTTCTAAGCGCTGGGGGATACAAGGTGATCAGGTTGGCCCACATGAGGCTTACAGTTTTAATCCCCATTTTACAGATGAGGGAACTGAGGCCCAGAGAAGTGAAGTGACTTGCCCACAGTCACACAGCTGGCAAGTGGCAGAGGTGGGATTCGAAGGGCTTGGCACATAGTAAACACTTAATGAATAGCTCTTATAATCATAATTATTATTATTATTAATCCTGGTTTTCCTAATAGGGGTTATTAGCAGGGACATATCAGTCACCCCCTGGAGCCCAGAGCTAATCAATTGTGGGAGGTCATTCGTTCATTCAGTCATATTTATTTGGTGCTTACTGTGTGCAGAGCACTGTACTGAGCACTTGGAAGAGTACAAAGTAATAAACAATAAACAGACACATTTCCTGATCACAATGAGTTTGCAGTCTAGACGGGGAGATGGACATTAATATGAAAAAAATACAGATATGTACCTAAGTGTTGTGCAGCTGAGAGGAGGGGATAAATAAAGGGAGCAAGTCAGGGCAACACAGAAGAGAGTGGGAGTGGTCCCCGCCTGGAGTGTGATGTCATCCTACCCTACCTCCTTAACTATGCAGCTAAACCTGGGCCACCTCTGCCTTCCAACAACATTCCAGGGTTGCCCCTGCCAGCAGGCCAGCACCTAAGGAAGGGAGCTATTTACACCGCAGCCAGGAAGTGATTGGAGGGAAAAGAATGATCTATCTGGCAATGTTGAGGGAGGCTTTTGGCCAGAACTGCAGCCAGAGCCAGAGCTAGAGAGCAGAGGACCTCATTGTGGGGTGTTGAGGGATCCCAGTGAAACCTTACAGTAACCTGGCCTTATTCATTAGTGCATTATAAAAAAAAAAACTAAGAAAATCAAGTCAAATATAATATTGATTAGCTTTCTTGGCCTAACTCATATGTAGCATCTGGAAAATGACCATAGAAATTGGGACATTGGTAAACCATCCCCAGCACAGTGACTTCTCCTCCCATCTCTACCACTGTTAAGAGTGAAAAGCAGAGGTCAATGAGCTGTGATAGTGCCCCAGCCACTTGAAATAACCTTATAACAAGTCCTAGAATGCTGAGAAAACTGCTTTTGAGGATGCTATAGGCGTTTACAGATCACTAATTGAGTTTCTGAAGATAGTAGGAAAATGGGCCTCCAACTAAGGGAAGTTTCCTCCTTGTCAAACTGTCTAGGCTGGTCAGGCCAATTATATCCACATGCTCCAGGTAAATAGAAACAAGCCAGGCTTAAAATGAATCAGGCAGGGAAGCTTTCTGATGACTATCCAGCCTAGTCTTAAATTTTCCAACCTCTTTAGGTACATGGTTTCAGGGTTTCACTGACCTGACTGTCAAAAAAGTGTTTTTCCTAATGTTTAGCCCAGAGGTCCTTCCGTGCAGTTTGAACCTGTTAAGCCTTGTCTTTCCCTCAGTTGTTGTAGCAAACCATTGACCATGAAATGACTTGTTTCAGGTTATACAATAATTCAGTGCAGGGGGCAGAGGACAGCCAATGGAATACTCTAACTCCAATGTTCAAACAATTATGTCACCCAGGGGACATGGGGCCTGGTGTAGGAGGTGAGAACATGGTAAGAAGGAAAGGAGATCTATGCCCCCAGCCATTTCTGAGACATGTAATTCTAGTAACCCTGTCTGATAACTGAACAACACTAAGTACATATAGAAATTTCAGTTGTCTGTTGGCTGGACAATGCTACCAAGACTGCACACATTCTCTCTCTCTCTCTCCCTCTCTCAAGCTTGTGCTCTCTCTCTCTCGCTCTTTCTCTCTGTGTCTCTCTGTCTCTCTTCCTTTGGGTTGGAAGCTGATGTACTAAAGTTGAGATTTTATTACTGGGCGGGGATGTGTTTAATAAAACAAATATGTGCCTAACACTCCCTTTTACATCATGTGCATGGAGCATTCACTGATTATGGTATCCATTAAGCACTTATTCTGTGCCCAGCATTTGCTAAACCTTAGGTTAGTTACATGTAAAGAGTTTAAACATAGTCCCTTTTGCCTAAGAGACTCATAGTCTAAGTGTGAGAGGACTTATACTTAGGAAAAAAAAAACAAGAATAAATTGTAAATAATGCAGAGTTGAACTTCTGTTTAAAGAAAATACTACTGATGGTGGTATTGAACCCAAAGAATCCTCACTTGGTCCATGGAAATACAATAGTAACACCTTTTCTTGTTGTTGCTACTGGGAGTGAGCATTGCCTAGGCACTGGTAGTTGAGGGAAGGTATATACATTTTACCTCCAACAGAGCTGGAGTTTCTGCAGTACTGGGAATGGTTGAGAAGCAGTGTTGCCTAGTGAATAGAGCTTGGGCCTGGGAGTCAGAAGGATGTGGGTACTAATTCTGGCTCTGCCACCTTTCTGCTCTGAGACCTTGGGCAATGCACTACACTTCCTCTGTGCCTTAGTTACCCTATCTGTAAAAGGGGGATTAAGATTGTGAGTCCTTATGGGAAATGAACTGTTTCCAAGCTAACTTATATAAACTCCAGCACTTAGTATAGTGTCTGGCACATGGTAAGCACTTAAACCCCATTTAAAAAAAAAATTACTTATGTGAGCTAAGCACACCCTCACCTGGGCCCCCTGTGTCCAGAAGCAAACACTGTGAAACAACCGGTAGAAGTCGTGGGAGCAGTGTGGGATCACAGAACAGATTGTCTCTGAGACATCAACAGGAACAGGTTCATCACTCTGTCTTCATCCATTTTATCAGCCGTCTCTGCTGAGTATGTTAGAGTGGCTCTGTGAGTGTCAAGGGAATCATTTTCACTCCCTTGCAAAAAGCAACAAATGAAAAACCATACAATGAACAGTAACAGCAGCAGCAACAACAAAACATATACAGTTCTTCTCTATACAGACAGAAGAATGATTGAAGAATCAGAGCAAATCTATGTGGATAAGGGAGATTGTTTTGGCGGGTAGCACAGTGTCACCAGAAAATCACATCTACCTGTGGGCATCTCCCCTTCTTGACTGTAAGCTCACTGTGGGCAGGGAACGTGTCTACCACCTCTGTTGTAGTATACTCTCTGTTATATATTAAGCAGAGTAAACCATTTTACCCAGTTTAGTCCAGTGCTCTGCACACTGTAAACAATAAATACGATGATGATGATAGGTAGATTTGGAAAGGCCGATTTTAGAAGTTGTCTGATTGTGAGAGACTCGAAGGAGAAGAATAACCTCTCCCTGATTGCCTCCATGATGACGTGTGCATCACTCTTGGAAACAAGGTGCATCTGGCTCCTTTCACCATGATGCATCCGTTAATGCCGTGATGGTAGTACCACATCTGGACAGCCCATGTGCTTCAACTAGCACCATTTTTTTCCGTGTGATGACTCTTCTCAGGGCCCTAATCTGAAGGGGTAGAGAGAGAGGGATGGGGTAGAAAAAGTAAACCTTAAAATTAAATCAGTAGAATTTGTTGAGAACCTAACTCTGTTCAAATAATGATAGTACCATTTTTTAGTGTTTATTCTATACCAATAACTGAGGTAGATGCAAGAAAATCAGATTTGATACAGTCCCTGATCTCACAGTCTGAGGGAGGGAGAAAGGGTATAGATGAGGAAACTGAGGCATAGAGAAGTTGTGACTTCTAGACTGTAATCTCATTGGGGGCAAGGAACATGTCTACCAACTCCCTTCTCTTGTATTATTATTATCATTATTATGATATTTGTTAAGCACTTACTGTGTGCCAAGCACTGTTCTAAGAGCTGGGGTAGATACAAGGTAATCAGATTGGCCCACGTGGGGCTCAGAGTCTCTATCCCCGTTTTACAGATGAGGTAACTGAGGCACAGAGAAGTTAAGTGACTTGCTCAAGGTCACACAGCAGACAAGTGACAGAGGTGGGATTAGAACCCATGACCTCTGACTCCCAAGCCTGGGCTCTTTCCACTGAGCCATGCTGCTTCTCTAAGATTTTTGTACTTTCCCAAGTGCTTAGAATAGTCCTCTGCACACAGTAAGCACTCAGGAATTACCACTGATAGATTGATTGACTTGCCCCAAATCACAGACTCAGTTAATGCATTAGCTGGATCTAGAACCTCAAATGAAAAACAGGGCAAGAAATGGTTTACCCTGCTTAATAGACTCCTGTTGCCTGGATCCAGTTTATAAGCATAAGAGGTGGTCAATCAATCGATCAGGGATATTTACTGAGTGCTTACTGTGTGCAGAGCACTTGACTCCCACAAAATTTAGAAATTCAGATTGTTTCTCAGTTCAGCCACATTGTGAGGCTTGAACATTGTTGGTAAGTTAAGGAAAGTTAGTCTGACAATGATAGTATATTTGGATGCAATGCCGTGGTCAGAATAAATTATCTGGGTGCAGATGTATGTGAACCTGTGCTTGATGTGGTGAATGCTATTAATAGTATGGCTATAACTGCATTATAGGAGAACATGGTGCATATGAAAAAAGCAACATTTTGAAGGGGGGAGGGGATCCTCAGGAACATCTCCACTTGGGGCCACAATCCCTGGTTATGAGGAGCTTAGCATATCCAACATCCTAATGGTCTAACAATTGGGAAGATGGGTTTCTGGGGGCAGTGCTCTTGCTGCAGAGAATGGTGCTCATCTCCTTTTGTTGCCAAGGTGATCAAGAGGATAGTAGCCACCCCTCCACTGGCCAGCCCCAAGTGGTTCCTTGAGCCAGCAGTGGCAATGTGTTTGATCCTCGTGGTTCTCTGTTGCTATTTTCACTCCTGTTGCAGGAGGGCAGGTCTTGTCTCCTGCTAGGATAGCAGGAAGGGGAGGCTGGTCCAAACATCTGACACCCCCAATGGATGCTGGAGTTTAAGATGATGTAGTCACTTTTTGCATGTGGGTCTCTCAGGGTCACAATCCCTCTGTCAAAGCCTTGGCTCTTGTGGGATGATAACATTGAAAGTTACTTCATACCAAACTGATCTAACTAATAATAATAATCATGATATTCGTTAAGAGCTTACTATGTGCCAAGCCCTTTTCTAAGTGCTAGGGTAGATACAGAGTAATCAGGTTATAACTACGTGGGGCTCAAACTTTTAATCCCCACTTTACAGATGAGGTAAATGAGGCACAGGGAAGTTATGTGACTTTCCCAGGATCACACAGCAGAAAAGTGGTAGAGTCAGGATTAGAACCCACATCCTCTGATTCCCAAGCCCGTGCTTTTTCCACTAAGGCACGCTGCTTCTCTAACTAACAGCTTCCTCCCAATCACCCATTATTGGGCCACATCGCTTGAGGTTTGCCTTCATTTATAGTGCTTTCTTTTTCCACCTTTTCTAAGATTCTTCCAATTCAGGAAATCCTAGAGCAGTTGTTTGGATATACTGCTGTCATTCATTATCCTCACATCCCCTGCCCAGTAAAGGTGAGATGTGATCAATCAGTGGTATTTGTTGAGCACTTCCTGAGTGCAGAACTCTACCAAGCAAATGGGAGAGTACATCAGAGTTGGTGGACAATGTTAGACACATCACCACCCAAAGTGACACTCCAGACTGCAACCTCTTTATGGGCAGCTATCTTGTCAACCAACTCTATTGTACAGTGCATAGTACAGTGCTTTGCAAACAGGAAGTGCTAAATCAATATCATGGATCGATTGAGGTGCAGTATGCTGATGCTAGTGTTGAAATGCATTCCAAGACCTCATTGGTTTGGATTCAGTCATGACTAGGCATTAAATATTGCTGCTAGGTGGGATTGATGGTACTACATGAGTAGCTAAATGAGACTTGTATGATAAACCAGACTTAATGCCATCTCTAGACTGCTGTGTTGTACTCTTTTACTCTCCCAAGCACTTAGTACAGTGTTGAGCACAAAGTAAGCGCTCAATAAATACCATTGATCGATTGTTCGATTAAAAGAGTTGGACACTATAATTGTGTTGTATACCTGCAGTTGTCTCTCAATCCTGATTCCATATTGGCTCCATACTCTGAGATTCCACAAGGACATACTACTTCCGTAGGTTTAGTTTTATATCTTCTTGTCTATCCTTGTGTCAATAAACAGTCAATAATTCAGTGACAGTTCAAATCTGTGTCACCAGTGCTAGTTGGTAATGTTTAGAAATTGTCTGATATAGGCTGGTCCATAACCTCAATCTCCTTTCAGCCACTTAGTCAGCAGTATTTACTGAGTATTTACAGAGTGCCCAGTGTATGTAGAGCACTGTATTAAGCACTTGCAAAAGTACAATAAAAGTAAAAAGTGAGGTCCCTACCTTCAAGGAGCTCATAATCGAATTAATGGTCAATTAGTGTACTAATTATCAAATTTAACTTGTACCTGCCCCAGCACTAAAACAGTGTTTGACACATAAGTAGCACTTTACAAGTACCATAAAACAAACAATTCACATTGTTTTTCTGAATCTAAGAAGGAAGCCATAATCACACACATAGCTTCTTGAATATGTGCTGAACTTCAGAGAAGCTGCATGTACTGTAGGAAAGAGCACAGGCTTGGGAGTCAGAGGACCTGGCTCAGCCACTTTCCCACTGTGTGATTTTGGGCAAGTCACTTAACCTCTCTGTGCCAGAGTTTCTCATCTGTAAAAGAGGGTTAAATGCTTTATTCCCTTTTATTTGGACTGTGAGTCCATTGTGGGCAGGGATTGTGTCCATTTGTTCCTGATGTACTTTCCAAAGTGCTTAGTACAATGGTCTGCACACAATAAGTGCTCAATAACTATGATTGAGTGAAATAGGATTGAATGAATGTAGGATAGGTACTTGTCTGACCTGATCATCTTGTGCCTAGCCCAACACACAGTACAGTACTTGTCATATTGTAAGCACCTAACAAATACCAAAATTATTGTTATTATTATTACAGTTCATCAAGCAGAGCTCCTCATATAATATTACACTCTGGAAATTGGAAAGGATTATTAAGACTACATGCAGTAGTGGTCTCTAGTAAATAGATCAGTCAGGTCAAGCCATCCCATCACCTAATTCAACACATATATTTGTCTATTTTTTTCCTTGTGTCTTTTATTAAAATCTGTTTTCCCACTTCTTATTATGGTATATTTGCCCATCCATGCCTGCTGCTTCTCACATTAGATTGCATGTTTGTTAAGGGCAGGACAAACATCTTTTTTTTTCTTTCCTTTTCTTTTTTTTTATGTTTACCCAAAACCTTGTTCATTGTTCTGTATTCAGTGGATAAATGCTTAGTGAATGTTTGTTGATACTGATAGTGGTATTAGGAAACAACTATAACAAGAACATTTGCAACAGTGATAAAAGACTGAAATAATGGGACCTTGCATCTCCTCCATCACTGACGAAAATTTCCCTTCCACAACCATTCACAGAGTGGAATTTTGCAACCGAGAAAGCAGAGCAGATGATGCAAATGGACTGATTGAACCACTTTTGTTTATGCTCTGTTCACTGAATGAGGTAAACACACATCGTTTTCAACTCTCAAAGAGATTTGATCATTTCTGGGTAATGAAGGAGAAATATGAGTTACTCTACCCAATCCATAACTGTTTCCAGAGAGATATGTTAAAAATCTCAACTAAAGGATTTATCTGCCCATTAGATCTGCCACTTTCAGGTGGTTCCCATCTGACCCTGGATTTTTCTCTGGTTCCAGTTTGTCCTGAAACAGTTGTCAAAAAAGGAGAGGATGAAGACAGGTGCTATTTCTTTTAGCTTTCTCATTGGCTAGAATGTCTGTCTCCTATTGCAAATTGACTTAAATTCCTTCCATCTGCTGCTGGGAACCTAATCTAAATGTAAATTAAAATAAATACATTTCTTGCAAAAAAAACTTTAAACACTCAGAACCATGGCATATTTTGTACTGTCCTAATGATTTCTGTGTCATCCAACTCTCTCAGCTTCCAAAGAGATTTCTAATGATATCAAAAGTAAACCTCTGGAGACATATGAATTAGTTTCTGTTGCTGTACTTGGAATAGAGGAGTTGTCGATTGACTTGGCCATATTTTGGTTATCTCAAGATCTCCTCATGCTCTTGACACTTGGGCATTACCCTGCCTTTCTATCAGGCTAAAAGAAATGGAAAAACAGGTCATCTAGAGAAGATTCACCTAGGAGTGGAGAAAAAAACCCTTGAAAAGAAACAGCCCCATTTCATTTCTCATGGATATAGGTTTTTTGCTTTGTCTGACGTTTCAAGAAAAAAAAAAATTCATTTAGTTTCCTTCCCACATCATGCAGAGAGAAGAGGTGAATAAAATGGGTCACTTGAAACTAGGAATGTAGATTTCCTCCCAAGACAGATGATAAAGTCTCTCCTTTTTTGTCAATCAAAAGATCATCTCAGAGTATTGTTTTTCTGAACTGATAAAGGTAACATTTTGGAAGATGCTGCCCCTTAATTTTCAGGGTTTAGGAATGTAGAGAGTATATCTCTCCCTTCTTATGGAAGGTTGAGCAATCCAACTCTCTGGGATTTCATTCTTACTTTTTCCTACCACATCTCATGTGCCTGATTTTACATGTACCTGAAACAAGGTGAAATTCAATTTCAGTACAGGTTTTGCATTTATGGGTTTTGCTCTTCTTTACGGTCTTTAGCCATTCAGAGGTCTAGATAACATTAACACTTCCTACCTTTAGAATTGTACCTACTGCTGGCTATTACCTAAATCCCTTTGAAAGCTGTTTGATAACTATTCATTAACAAATATAATATGATTTTGTCCATTGCCTTTCTAGTCCAAGAAGGCAAGAAATTAATCCATGTATAAGAACCATTTTCCATTTTTAGAAAGTAGTCATGTGCAACTTTGCTTTATAAATATAATCCTAGAGAAGCAGCTGAGGAAGTATTCAGGTCTAAGAAGCATATTATCTATCTGTTGTCTACTTCATGCCCATGTCCTGTCTCTGGTCTGGAATTCCCTCCCCCTTCACATCTGACAGGCCACCACTCTCTTCACCTTCAGAGCCTTATTAAAATCAAATCTCCTTCAAGAGTCCTTCCCCTACTAAAGCCTCATTTCTCCTACTCCCTCCCCCTTCTATTTCACCTATGGACTTGAATCTGTACCCTTTATTCACTCTCTCCCCTGAGCCCCCACAGCATTTAGGAGCATATCCTCTACTAGATTGTGAGCTCCTGGTAGACAGGGAATGTGTCTACCAACTGCTGTGCTCTCCCAAGCTCTTGCAGGGTTCTGCACACTGTAACTGTTCAATAAATGCCACTGATGGATAGATATGGAATGTTTGCACTGAAGACTTATTATGATTTTGGTAGACTTGCTGGGGAGATTAAACTCCAAATCTCAAGGAAAATATGGATCTAGCTTCTGACAATGTTGTTGAAATGTGCTTTTATTGTGGGGAAAGGGTTCCTTCATTAGTGTACCCTAGTGGAAAGAGCACAGGTCTGGAAGTCAGAGGATATGGGTTCACATGTCTACTATGTGACCTTGAACAAGTCACTTAACTTCTCTGTACTTCAGTTACCTCATCTGTAAAATGGGGATTAAGACTGTGAGTCTCATGTGGGACCGGGACTGTGTCCAACCTGATTATCTTGTACCTACCCCAGTGCTTAGTACAGTGTTTGGTACACAGTAAGTGCATAACAAATACCACAACCATTATTATTATGATGCTGATGATTAGTCTGAAAAAGGGGTGCTTTTCATAAACATAGCTATTTCTGCTCTAAGAGAATGGTCAAATGACACAACTGGTTTTCATCTTCATTGTCTCATCATCATCATCATGCTCCTCCTCATCCTCCATTTGTATAAGGTAGAGATGATTTCTCACTCCAAACGAAAAAAGATGCAAATGATTCAGCCTCATGTACTAGGAACCTGTCCAAGCAGGTTATCATTCCTTGGAAGGCAGGTCTAAGATAGCAAAGTCAATTGGAGAGTTGAAGAAATTATCCATTAACCATTAGGCAACATGTTACAGCTTTACTTGGCTATCTGCCATTTTTAAGTGAAAATACTTTTTCTTTTGACGGGATTTCTATACTTTGCTAGAATAGTTCTTTCTCTGCGGATTTGGCAGATCCTAGCATGCCAAAAGCTACTTACTCATGGTGCCTCATTCTAAACTTATCATCAACCTCTTGTTCATCCTGCCTGGAATTCCCTACCCGCTTCCTAACCAGGAGACCAGTGTTCTCCCCATTTTCAAAGTTCTTTTGAAATCCACTTCTCTTCCAGGAGGCTGTCTCTGATTAACTTATCAGCTCACCACCACAATTCTTTGGGAATGCCACTTAATCACTTCAGCTTCACTTAAGCACTTATGGTGTAATGTGTAGAGCATGGGTCTGGGAGTCAAAAGGTCATGGGCTCTAATCCCGGCTCTGTCACTTGTCTGTTGTGTAACCTTGGGCAAGTCATTTTAATTATCTGTGCCTCAGTTGCTTCATCTGTAGAATGGGGATTGATATTGTGAGCCCCACCTGGGACAGGGACTGTGTCCAACCAGATTTGATTGTATCCACCCTAGCGCTTAGTATAGTGCCTGGCACAAAGTAAGTGCTTAACAAATACCATAATTGCTATTATTATTATTATTCCCCCTTCTCCTCCACATAGCACTAATGCATATATCTTTGTATATTTTTTGCTCCCTCTACCTGCACATTTCTTCCTCCCTCTACCTGTAATTCATTTTAGTATTTGTCTCCTCCATCAAACTATGGGTTCCTTGAAACCAGGCATCATGTCTGCTTAACTCAGTTGTACTGAGTACTCTCCCAGGTACTTAGAAGCAACATGGATTAACAGAAAGAGAACAAGCCTGGGGGTCAGAGGACTTGGGCTCTAGTCTCAGTTCTGCCAGCTGCCTGCTGTGTGACCTTAGACCACTTCACTTCACTTCTCTGGGCCTCAGTTTCATCAACTGTAAAATGTCATTCAATATCTATTCTCTCTCCCCTTCAGACTGTTAGCCCATATGGGGCAGAGACTGTGTTATCTTGTATCTATGCCAGTTCTTAGCTCAATGCTTGATGCATAATAAGTGCTTAATAAATCCTACAATTATTACTGTGAACAGAATAAGCACTCAATAAATACTATCGATTGATATTTTTGTTGGCAATTTCTGAGGGTTAGCCTATAGGATACACAGTGAAACAGCTTAGTGTTTGCTGCCTATAAATGTGTCTGAACTAGATTCTGCTGGTAAGAGACAGAGGTATGCATTTTATCATATCTCCACCAACGTTGTATCATTTTGTGGACAAATGGGAAATTTGAGCTCCTCATACCATCAATTGTGCTCTTTTTCCATAAGAAGCTGAGAATGTTCAAGATTCAGCAGCCACATCAACACACAAAAAATGATCTTGATATCTGTCATTATTTCCAAACATAGGCCTTGTGGGGGCGTGGTGGGTGGGGCTTATTTATATAATAAAAATCTTCTAATTTCCACTGCCAGTATACATTAAGGAAGGTTAAAACTAATTAATTTAATGATTATTTACACACCCTTCCAAGTACAAAAGAGAAAAAAGGGAGTGTGATTGAAAGGGAGTGTGATTGCCCCCAGATCTGCTTAGATGTGAGAGGCAGAGCTAACTCAAGACTAGTTCCCTCAAAAATCCTACTTTACTACTCATCTGACAAACCTGCTGTGCTCTAAAATGATTCCCCTCCCCAACCATGATACAGTTCAACTGGATTAAACACAAATAGATATGGAAGAAGCAAAGGACCTAAACTTCCTTCATACAAACTCAAATCTGACCTCAAGGTTATTGCCAGCTTTAAAATATTCTATTCTCCGTGGGACAAATAAGAAAAGGATTGACTTTCTAAATACAGCCTCACTCTTTTTGGAAGAAAACTGCTCTCCCCTGATGGCAGACCTGATGAATATTTCTTTCCTTTAGCAAAATGCTGATGAACTGACATCTCAGGTTCATGCAAACAAATTCCCTATAGGATGAATATATTATTTTTATCATTATTGATATTACTCGTGGACCCGGAAATGGCAGCATCACCAAGATTACGCCTCTATTGTGAGTGTGTGTTTTGTTTTTTGATTGGCAAACCTGCACAACTCCCCTAACTTTTCTTCTGAGATCATGCAGTTAAAATCATTATAATAAAATCTATTAACTGCTCGTTACTTCAGGGAGAAAAAGCATTGCATCCAAGCTCACATCTGCAACCATTGATTCTGAAGTGGTGACTGACAGTTCTCTACTGCCTAAGTAGGTTATAACAAGCTAGCTTCAGGCTGGAACAGCCAGTAGAGTGCAGAGGAGAAACGACTGGCCTCCAAACTTGTCTTAAGCCTCCAGAAAGAAAGAAATCCCTGCCAATAACTGAAGTCCCTGTTCTCCCATTCAGCAGCAGCAGCTTTGTAATTGCCAACTTTTTTTTAAAATTCACATTCACACCTTGGGGGGACAAGAAGAAAACTCTTTCTAACAGATAGTAATAAAACTATTATTCAGCTAATCATCTACAAACATATGTGTTTCTTTTAAAAATCCATGCCTCACTTTTACCTGCAACAACAATATATACACACAAACACTTGCAAATGAATACACAATAAACCATAACAGTGTAATCCAAAAAAATGAGCTCATTTGGCTCAGAATTTATGCACCCACACACATCAATTAATCAATCATATTTATTGAGTGAGTACTTGCAGAGCAGTGTACTGGGTGCTAGTAGAGTACAGATGTGCATATATACATGCACAAAAATGCATGTAAACATGCTCTAATGGTGCAGTTCACTAAATTCCAATCAGCTACACACATGTTAGAGAAGCAGCGTGCCTCAGTGGAAAGAGCACAGGCTTGGGAGTCAGAAGTCATGGTTCGAATCCAGGCTCTGCCACTTGTCAGCTGTGTGACTGTGGGCAAGTCACTTCTCTGTGCCTCAGTTACCTCATCTGTAAAATGGGGATTAAAATTGTGAGCCCCACATGGGACAACCTGATTACCCTTTATCTACCCCAGCGCTTAGAACACTGCTCTGCACATAGTAAGTGCTTAACAAATACCAACATTATTATTATTATGTCCCAAAAATGTTCATACAGTGGTGTGGCCTAGTGGAACGAGTATGGGACTAGTAGTCAGAAGACTTGGCTTCTAGTTCCAGCTTCACTCCTAGCCTGCTGTGTGAACTTGTGCTACTCACCCAGGTTCCTTGGGGCTCAGTTTCCTCATATGAGAAATGGAATTGAGTTGCTTGCTTTCCCAAATTTTTAGTTTTTGAGTTCCATGTGGGATAAGGACTGTGCCAAATATGGATTACCTTTTATTTACCGCAATGCTTGGCTTATGCCTAATAAGTACCATCATCATTGAAGATTAAAGGATTTTAGCTTGCACAATCAGACACTTGGACAACAGCAATGCTAAAGACAATCTTGGCCTCATGCGAGATGCCATATGAACCACTATACCCTCAGACTCAAGTCCATGAACACAAGCCCTACAACACACAAGCGCACATATACGTCTTCACCGCTCCTTTACCACTCTGTTCAGATTTGTAAAAGTTAATGGAGTGTGTGAAGCTGCTATATTAAGGAACTCTGCACAATAAAAGCACAGTGTATATGAAAAGGACTCTCTTCCTGCCCAGTTATCTATATGCAAACACCAGAAGCTAATACATAGACTATTTCTACAAATTTTGACAAGTCTGATCAATTATACCCAGATTCACATAAGTAGTTATAAAAATATTATCAAAATACTTTCTGCTTAGCGACACATTTTCCATTCCCTCCTTCACCCAACATTCCCACACACCCACATAACTCCAAATTGACTCCTACTGGGAATTCTTTCCGGTTTAAAGTTCTGAAGATTTTTCACAAACCGATTACCATTTCTATTATTGTACTACTGCACTGCGGTGAATATGACTTTATAATAGGTCAGTCAACACCAGCAGCCATCCTTACCATTCATTCTCTTAAATCTTTTTGCAAGTAACTTTAGACTTAAAATATTGTGACTTCTGCATGCTAGAAAAGAATTTATCCAACTGCAGTTGCTTATCTATTTTCCTGTTTAGTGTGTGATGCTCTCTCTAACCCATGGTATATCCTTCTCAGCTTCAGATGTGTGTAGTACCTTTCACCCCTGGTTTTCTGGATCAGATTTGTGACTTTGCCCTGCAGGTGCAATCTCAGTGCTGAGACAATCCTGTGAGGGATGTTTGTCTAATACTCTAAGACATCTTCTATACTTCACTCAACGTGACTAGGCTTATAAAGGCTGAGATCTTAGAGGATAAAGTCCGGGAGCAATAATGTTCTCATTAGCCTCTTTTTACAGTGCGATCAGTGGGGAAGCAGCATGGCCAAGAGGGAATCAGAGTACCTGGGTTCTATAACAGGGAGTTTATCCACTCTGGTTATTTGTACTGAGAAACAATGTGGCCAAGGGAAAAAAGCCATCATCAGGGATCCAGAAGACCTGGGTTCTTATCCTGACTCTTCCTTGTTTTTGCCTTGTGACCTTGGACAAGTCAATTAACTTCTCTGTGTCTCAGTTTCCCCATCTGTAAAATGGGGATTAAATTATACTTCCTTCTACTTAGTTTTTTGAGCCCCACGTGGGACAGGGACTATGCCCAATCTGATTATATTGGCTTTAACCCAGTGCTTAGTACAGTGCTTGGCACATCATAAGTGCTTATCAAATACCATAATTAATTGATCCCAGCTCAATCACTTGCCTGCCACCTGACCTTGGGCAACTTCTCTGTGCCTCAGTTTCCTCATCTGAAAAATGGGGGTTAAAATCTCTTCTTCCTCCTACTTAGACTTGAGACCCATGAGGGTCAAGGGTTGCATCCAGTCTGATTATCTTGTGTCTACATTAGTGCTTAGTGCAGGGCTTTGCACAGAGAAGACACTTAAATACCATTACCATTATTCATATGGCCACTAGGAACCAGAAGATACTTGAACTATGGAAGACTCGAGGTGAAATCCAAGGAAAGATGCTTTTATGGGCTCAGAGACAAACTTGGTAGACTCATCTGGACATGGAAAAAATCGTATTAGGAGGAGAGAATGACATATCCCTTTTCATTTATTGAATTTGGATGGATGGGAGGAGGTTCATAAACTTGTTGCTTTGACCCTCCAAAGGACATAGCGAAAAGTTAGAGAGATGACCAAAAGAAATAAGTATCTGAAATACATTAGTCACAATAAACAGCATATGAAGACACCTTTGAAAAAAGGTGAACTATGAGAAGCAGTGTGACCTAATGAGAACAGCACAGTCTGGACTCAGAGGACCTGGGTTCTAATCCTAGCTCCTCCATTTGCCACCTGTGTGACCTTGGGCAAATCGCTTAACTTCTTGTACCTCAGTTACTTCATTTGCAAAATGGTGATTCTTAGGCTGCGAGATCCATGTGGGACCTGATCACCTTAGTACAGTGCTTGATAAATACCATTAGTATCATTATTAATGTATAAATAGCAGTTTAAATATTTAAAACATCAGTGTCCAAACAATGGTTCATGGTCCAAACATCTCCAGATGTAGTGTGCCTAACATGTTCATGCTTGATATTGCAAGTTTGTACAAAGAAACAGGGAGTTGATGGTGTTCATGTGTGCTGAAGTCTGAAAATGAAAATGCCATAAATTCAAGTCCTAATGAACCAAAGGAAAGCATATTGTTATCATATTAAATAGCATAGTAAGTAGATGACGTTTGCAATTTGTCCTATATCAACAGAATTTGAAGGAAAGCTTACAGTTTTTCCCTTCCCTTCCCTTGCATACCGAGTTGTTCACTCATGGAAAAGCTGTACCTAGGACTCAAGTAAAACTGTGCTAGATACATTCCTTGCCCACAACGAATTTGTACCCTTATTAAATTCAAAGGGAAAGTGAGTTGTCATTGTGTAGTGGTTGGACTGTAGGTTATCATGAAGGTTATATTTAAAATGGTAAAATAGACCCATTTTCTAGATAATTCAGGTAATGTAACTGTGGAATGATGTCATTACCTAGAATTAATATCTAAATGTCTCAGAGAGTTCCTCAGTTCTCTATATCCTGTCATGTCTGTACATATATACCAAACAAAGGGACAAAATAGCTCACATGGACATGTAGTGGTTGAATAGTTTCTGATTACAGAGACTTTTTTGGACTTTGGAAGAAAAGGACAACATAAGCACAAACTTCATTTAAAATAGCTAGACCCTAAGGAATTTAAATTGATCACAATTTGGAAATTCTTAAAAGTGTGTTTTTACAGACATCCCTGGCCATAGGCAGCTCCTAATAAAGAAATTGCCCATTGAACTCTGCTGTCCCGTTGTTCCACTGGGTTCAGATTAATTTATCTCATTCACTTTCTATTTGCTACAATAAATTGTTTGGTTCTAATAGCATTAATGAAAATGAAATTGGACATTGTGATTGAAAAATAGTCTCCTGCTTTGAAAATGAACGTGTCCGCTTGACTCAGTACTTATTTTCAGTAACCGTTGGAGACCAATACCCAGTCATAGCATTCAGTTCTATTGATGCTGTTGGAAAATGTTTGTCTTCATTTTTAGGGATGTGCTTTTGTAGTGAAATTTACTCTAGAAACACTCAGGCTTTACACTTCACTGTATCATACACTTCAGTGTGACAAAGAGAAGCTGGTAGCTTCTATTGTTATTATTCAGCCATTATTTTGTAATTAAGGATGTACCACCCACAGTCTGTAAGGGGATCTACTGAGCATATGTAGAATAGAAAGCCTTCATCATAGGAAATTTCACAATGCAGTTTCACTGAGTGAGGATATCCAGTGAAAGGTGAATTGTAATTTGAGCTAAAATCAATTTAGGTTTTTGCTGTCCTTTAGTTGCATTTCCTTTTATTCAGCTCAACACAGAAGTTCTACATGTGTGTGAATATGGGTGTGGATAATCATTGTTAACAGAAAGTCATTCTTCAACTTATTTGGTCATTTTCATACTCAGAAATCACATAATAATATGGTTGAGATTTTTGAAAAAGATTTTTTAACAAATTCAGATATGGTCCAGTTAACTTATTTTTCCTTATCCTCATAACATATTGTTCCCGGAATTGGAATGTCTCTGATAGATGAATATTTTTTTAAGGAATTTGTTAAGCATTTACTATGTGCTGGGCATCATACTAAGTGCTGTGATAGATATATGCTAATTGGGTTTAATAAGGTACCTGTCCCACATGGAGCTTACAGTGGAACCACTTGTCTACTAAGTGAACTTGGGCAAGTCACTTCACTTCTCTGTGCCTCAGTAACCTCATCTGTAAAATAAGGATTAAGACTTCGAGCCCCATGTTGGATAGGGATTGTGTCCAACCTAATTTGCTTATGTCCATCTCAGTGTTTATTACAGTGCTTGGCATATAATAAGTGCTTAGCAAATACCACAAGCATTATTATTTTTTTTATCCCCAGTTTACAGATGACATAACTGAAACCCAGAGAGGTGAAGTGACTTGCCAAAGGTCCTACAGCAGACAAGTGACAGAGCTGAGATTAGAACCCAGATCATTCTGACTACCAGGCCCATGGTCTATCCAGTAGGCCATGCTGCTGGAACCTAATGGCACCAAATACCTTCAGGAGACCCAAATCATTACTATTTACAATAGTTCTTATTGAGTTCCTACTGTGGGTAAGGATCTTGGGGAGACAACATGATCCTTGCTCATAAGAATAGAATAATTTAATAGGGAAGAGAGATATATGATAATTTACAAGTAGGAGGAAGACATCCTCAAATAATAGTGTATACATGTACACATGTGGGATAAGAGGTGGTAGCTGCAAAAATGCTCAGAAAATATGACCTGGAGAGAAGAAATGGTAATTGAGGAAAGCTTCCTGGAGGAGGTGGGATTACAGAGGGCTTTGAATCAGTTAATCAAAGGAGAAGCAGCATGGCCAAGTGGATAGAGCATGAGCCTGGAAGTCTAAAGGACCTGTGTTCTAGGCCCGTCTCTGCTACTTGTCTGCTGTCTGACCTTGAACAAGTCACTTCACTTCTCTGTGCCTCAGTTCCCTTATCTGTAAAATGGGGATTAAGACTGCAAGCCCCATGTGGGACAGGGACTGTGTCCAAACTGATTATTTTGTATCTCTCCCAGTGCTTAGAACAGTGTCTAGGATATAGTAACTGCTTAACAAATACCTTTAAAATGGTATTTATTAAGCTCTTATTCTGTGTGGAGTAGTGTACTAAGTGCTTGGGAGAGTACAATGCAACTGAGTTGGTAGACACATTCCCTACTACAACAAGCTTACATTATAGAGAGGTAGACAGACATTAATATAAATAAATTATTTATTCATCTGTACATAGGTAATGTGGGGCTGAGGGTGGGGGAAATACCAACTGTTCAAGTGCAAAGAGGACACAGAAGGAAAAAAATAATTAATAAATAATGATGTTTGTTAAGTGCTTACTCTGCGCCAGACACCTTTCTAAGTGCTGGAGTAGATACAAGATAATCAGGTTGGACACAGTCCCTGTCCCATATAGAGTCTACAGTCTTATTCCCCATTTTAGAGATAAGGGAACTGAGGCAAAGAGAATTTAACTTCCTTGTCCAACATCACACAGCAAATAAGTGGCAGAGTCAACTTCAGAAGCCAGGTCCTGACTCTCAGGCCCTTGCTCTCACTCCAACACTTAGTACAGTGCAGGGCATATAGTAAGCACTTAACAAATACCGTAATTATTATTATTACTAAGGAAGAAGGAGCCAGAGAAAAGAGGACTTAGGTGGGGTAAAGTCTCTTGGAAGAGATGTGATCTTAATAAGGCTCCGAAGGAGAGGAAAGTGGTGGTCTGGCATCTATGGAGGGAAACGGAATTCCAGGCATTAGGGAGGATATGGACCAGTAGTTAGGTGAATCTGGGGCTCATTGTGTAAGCTGATGCTAGAGAAGTGAGTTTTACAGGTTGGGTTGTAGTAGAAGATGAATGAAGAATGGGAGGAGGGGCCAGGGCGATGGAGTGCTTTAAGGCGGATGGTAAAGAGTTTCTGTTTGTTGTGGAAGTGGATGGACAACCACTGAAGGTTCTTGAAGAGTAGGTAGCTGAGGTCTAAATGGTTCCAGCTGAAGCTATTCCAATCAGTGGAGAAGAAAGCTTTTGATCAAAGAGTCAGCTAGAGCACCCTGTGGAATGGACAGATCAAACAAGAATCTGTTATAGTTGAAGACAGGGAGAGCAGTGGTGTGAGGTATTTGAAGCATGAAGGCATTCTAGGCAGGAGGAAATGTGGGATCCAGGGGTTGAAGGAGGGAGAGATGAGATCAAGGCAAATTGAGAAGGTGAACTTGGGAGGAAGCAGAGAGAGGGAGGCTGATAGAATGGCTTAAAGCCAGCAGTCCGGAGTTCCTGTTTGATGTGGAAACAAAAACAAACAGGTGACCCCCGCAGATCTTTGTGTAGTGAAAACACATGGGTAGAACAGCATTTTAGAAAGATGATCCAGACAGCAGAATGAAGTACAAACAGGAAAATTAATAATTAATATGCCCCTGAGATGATGATGGAATCTCATTTCAAGAGCAATGGATGGCTTTTGGTCATAAGAATTGATTATAGTGACAGTGGTTTGCAGAGTGCCACCGGCAGTATATCAACCCAGCCCATAACTTCCCCAATGGGTCAAGGACTTCAGGAAGCAAGTAGGCAGGTTGAGGTGCAGCACATTTTGTAGTGCCTGCAGACTTCCTTTTTTTCACTTTCATTTACATCTGAAATGATGGAAACAAAGTAACGATGCTCTTCCATAGCACCATGCGCAGTAGCTGGTTGCTTTGGTGGCCTCTTTGGTCTTTATCCCCTACGATACTCAAGTGTTTTTCAGGATTCTTACTGGATCTGTCCACTCCATGGAATGCTCTATCTTAGATCAAAAGCCTTCATCACTGAATGTAGTAGCTTCAGCAGGGAGAACTGTGACTATTGATAAAATTGAAAGCGTTAGTCAAGATTGCCCTAAAACCAACCCTGCTGCTTTCCAGTTCCTCCCTCCTCCTACTCATTTTTTGACACTCCCATCTTTCCCAGCACTATCTCAAGATGAGATTTTCCACTTCCTCTCAAAATTTATCCCCTCCACCTGCATTGCACCTCTGACTCCATTCTTTCTCACCTTATCAAAACACTTACCCCCTCCCTTCTTTCCTCTCTGACTTCTACCTTCAACTATTCACTTTTGAATGGCTTTTCATTGCTTTCAAACACACACAGTGTCTCCCCTATCCTAAAAAAAGGCCTCTCTTGGCCTCATAGCTCCCTCCAGTTATCACCCCATCTCCCTCCTATCATTCCACTTCACACTCCTTAAGTGAGTTGTCAACATCCACTATCTCCACTTCCTTTCCTCCAATTCTCTCTTTGACCTCTGCAATTTGGATTCCACCCCCTTCCCTCTATGGAAACATCCCTGTTTAAGGTTACCATTGAATTCCGTTTTGCCAATCCAATGGCCTATACTTCATCCTAATCTTCATTGAGGGCTCAGCTGCCTTGCTCATTGTGGACCATTCCCTTCACCTGGAAACTTTCTCTTTTATCTACTCCAGCACTTAGAAAGGTGCCTGGCACAGAGTAAGCATTTAACACAGATCATTATTTATTCATTATTCTTTTCCTTCTTTGTCCTCTGTACACTTGGGCAACTGGTATTTGCCCCACACTCAGCCTCATGTTACCTATGTACAGATGAATAAATAATTTAAAGTAATGTCTGTCTCCCGCTCTATACTGTGAGCTCATTGTAGCAAGGAGTATGTCTTCCAACTCCGTTGCACTGTACTCTCCCAAGCACTTAGTACAATCTAGGTATAGGTATAGGTCTGAAGTGGGGAAAGGTTGGTGGAAGCTCCCGTTAAAGTTCCTTTTTCTCACTATGCAACAACAGAGCAAGTGGTAATTAGCACATTGTTCATATTTTCCCCACCAAATGAAAATATAATCTCATTCCACAGTTTGTGCATAGGAACTATTTAAATTGTCTTGGGTTGAAATAAAAAAAAATACCATTCTTAATTCATTTGGCATTTCATTATTTTAGTTCATCTAACTAAATGAATTCTGAAAGGTTACAGAGGAGATACCTATCAGACATTTTATCTGGCAATGAACAGAAGAAAAAAAACGGAGACTATGTTCATTGCAAACCCTAATCTGAATGTGTCATTAAACGCGAACATGTTGTTAATGTCGCCCTTGAAGACGACCTTGATGCAAAGAGATGTAGACTGAAGCATTGCAACCTTCCATCTGAGCTGTCTTCAGTGCCTTCTTGTCATCTTTTTCCATTTGGGAAACACACAGTTGTTCTGTAACTCTTGTTCCAATAAACCCAAGTGAATGAAAATTGCTAAACAACAACCACAGCTAAAGCAACTCTAAAGGACTACAAGAGCTCGAGAAAGAAAAAGTCTTTTTGTGCTGTATCCTCAGGAAGTTTGGCACTGCAAGTAAATTGAAGCTATTTGGCTCCATAACTAGTATTTTATTTGACTCCTGCAGCACTGTAAAAGTTGGTCCAGCTCACTACTGCCAAAAGAAAACTCCTGCTCACAGGAGAAATCTGGATGGAATAGAAGGGAATGTGTTAAAACCCAGAACAGGAGCTGCCTAGCTGACAATAATTTTGTCCCCATCACCTCTCATTTTTTCACCGAACAAGTTCTTGTAGTGTGGCTAAAGGGGTCTAACAGCCGACCAGGGTATAACCTGATGGGATACAGACCGTGAAATGAGTAAGGTCAGTCCTGCAAATAAGCTGAGGCCCATGGTCCTAGCATTTGGCTAAACTGGCAAATGTGCACAGAGGCAAATGTACAAATCAGGCTCTTCTTAATAGCTCAGATTTTAAGGAAACCTGGCTTGCTCTATAGTATTATTTGCTGCTCTTCAATTTGGCAGGTGTTTTCACATTCATCCTATGCTCTGTTTATTACTGTTTCCCCATCCTTGAAGCCCTTTTCAAATACTGACTTCTCCAGGTCACAACCCCTCAGTTCTCATCTCAAGCTGTTCTTCAGAAAGAATATGAAATTAGTAGCAGTAGTAGCAGTAGTGCTACTAGTAGTAGTAGTAATAAATGCTTGTCTGCTGTGTGACCTTGGGCAAGTCACTTCACTTCTCTGTGCCTCAGTTACCTCATCTGTATAATGGGGATTAAGACTGTAAGTCCAACGTGGGACCACCTGATTATCCTGTATCTACCTTTGTATCTACTGCTTAGAACAGTGCTTGGCACATAGTGCTTAACAAATACTATGGTTATTATATGATTATTACTATTAATATTTATTAAGCTCCTCCTGTTTGTAAAGCAATACTCTAGGTGCCACTTTCCTCTTACTTCTCTTCTTCTTCCTTAACTAGTGGACTTCTCAAAGGCCTTAATATTCATGTGAATTTATTAGTTCACTCTCCAACTGCCCTTTTCTTCTTATTCCTCAATTCTGTAGACCTACTTTGCTAACCTACCTCACCCATTCATCGACTTGGATATAAACTGGATTTCATCATCACTAGCCATGGTACCATTTTTGAACCCGATCAAATCTCATTATTCAACACAACCTCATAAACTGCCTCCTCACCTCTTCCCCTCCATCTTTCCACTCTCACAAAATTATTCACTCTCCATTCAGAGACCTAAAATGTCTAGAGATCTTCCTCTTATCTTGAGCCATCATATCTCATTTGGATTACTTACCTAATCTCCCTTCTTGTCACACACAAATCTATATCCTTATCCCTTTCCAGTCTTCCAAACTCAATGCCCTCGCCCTCCTGCCTTTCTCTCAGTCTCGTACTACTAGCCTCCTGTCCTGGATTACCTCCAGAGCATGTTTCCTTCATTCATCCTTCAGACTACTGTCAAAAGACAACCACACACCACCTACTTCAAATTCATCCTTAATTCTTATCCCTGTCCTTTTCTCCCATCAGCAATCCAAACCCCCCACATAGACCCCCATGTGCTTTCCCCTAGCCAATTATGCCAGACCTTTGATACCCTCTTGAAATTCCCAGTGCCCCAACCTCCTCCTGCTCTTGCAGAGGGGTCTAGTGGATAGAGCATGGGCCTAGAAGTCAGAAGGACCTGAGTTCTAATTTTGGCTCCATTGCTTGTCTGCTGCATCATCTTGGACAAGTTATTTCATTTTCCTGTGCCTCAGTTACCCATCTGTAAAATGGGGATTAAGACTCTGAGCCCTGTGTTTGGACAGGGAATATGTTTGAAATGCCTTGTATATACCCCAGCACTGAGTACAGTGTCTGGTACATAGTAAGCACTTAATAAAAACATCATTACTGTTATTATTATTACCCCTGATGGCCTAGTTAACTATTTCTTTGAGATAATCAAAACCATCAGGTATGAGTTCCCCAAGTATCTCCCTTATCTCCATAACCCATCCCCATTTCCAAATTCACTCATTCCTTTCAGTCTTCTCTTGAGACTTGTTTCCCATCTGCTTTTGAAATACAACCTCTTTGTCTGTGCCTCTGACAAAAATCATTCTCACTTTCTAAAACCACTCTTTTTCTCTCCCTACTATCTTAAACCACTCACTTGCTGATGGCTTCTCCTTTTCCTTCAAACACACTCACCTCCCCTATCTCGATCTCTAATCCTTCTTCCTCTTCCATTTTACACTCCAGCTACTGCCCCATCTTTGTTCCATTCCTGGTCAAACTCCTTGAATGTATTGTTTACAAAGGCCTCTTCCACCGTGAAGCAACATGGCCTAGTGGAAAGAGCATGGGCCTGAAAGCCAAAGATCCTGGGCTCCAATTCCACTTGCTTGCTGTGTGATCTTAGGCAAGTCACTTAACTTCTCTGTGCCTCATTTTCCTCATCTGTAAAATGGGGATTAAATACCTGCTCTTCCTCCTATTTCGACTATGATCACCATGAGGGTCAGGGGCTGTGTTATACCTAAATCTTGTAACTACCCCAGTGCTTAATACAGTTTTCAGCACATAGTGTTTAACATATAACACAATTATTATTATCATTATTATCATTACTTCCATTTCCTATTTGATCCTCTACAATCTGTTTTTGTTCCACTGAGACTACACTTCCCTAGATCACCAACCACCTCTTTCTTTCCAAATCAGATAGACTCTACTCAGTATGAATCCTCGCTCTCACAACTGCTTTCACTTCTGTGGCTCATTCCCTTCTGCTTGCAACAATATCAAATGTTGGTTTTATAGTCTGGTTCTCCTCCTATCTCTGGATGATTTCTCTCAATCTTCATCTCCTGCTCTTCCTCTGCCTTCCAACCTCCTCCTACTGTGAATTACCCTCCTGGTCTGTTCTGCATCCCCTTTTCTTCACCCTCTAAATGAGTTCCTTTGGAGAGCTCATCTGCACTCATGGCTTGAACTAGCACCTCTACTCCAAATCTAACTTGGTAGCCCTGGTCTCCCCTCACCTTCTCTGTAAATCACAATTCTTCATGCCTCCAGGACACTTTGACATGGATGTCCTGCTGGGGCCTCAAGGTCAACACTACCAAAATTCAGCTCCTCATCTTCCTGCCCAAATCTTCTCTATTAACCATTCTCCTCACATTTGAGAACAATACCAATCTCCCTATCCTCATTGCTTATCCTGCCTCCAGTCCTCACACTGCTGCCTAGATCACTTTCTAAAATATCATTCTGCACTCATCTTCCCACGCCTTCAAAATCTCCAACTGCTATTCATTCCTCTCTGTATCAAGCAGAAACTCCTAACCAGTGACTTCCATGCACTCAGTCAGCTCTCTTTCATAGTTATTCACTCTCTTCTCCCACTATTCTCACTATTGGCTCAAGTGATCCAGATATACTATCACATTAATTACTTGAACTGGGTAACTGCTCCGTTTTCCATTTGCCTCTGCCTGTGCACACACAGCCCAGTATCTTATATCAGCTACCCACCTCTTAAACTCAGTATATCATTGTGTTTCCGGGTGTTTCCAGAGAGATACTTCTGGATTGAATGTTTTGAATACCTCACTCCCTGAAATGAAAAAAAAAAAGTAAAAACAAAATGAATTAAAGACAAACTCATCAAGCTCCCAATTACAAAAAAGAGGGCTAATTATTGTAGGAACTCTTCAGTATTGGGTGGCTTTGGCCTTTGGACTTGACTCAGAAGTACATAAAAAGAAATAAGCTCCAAATTCTAAATAATTCATAGCACAATGTATTTTTTTTTTGCTGATTCAAATCCCTAAATGTTAAGAAAAAGTCAAGAAATACAATTTGAGGGCCTTTTCATAAGAAAGGGATTATGAGCACAACAAACTGACTGAGAGAGACAGGTTGTGGCTCATGATTGAAAAATTTCAAAAAGGAAGCTCAATGAGATAGGGTATGATGAATTGTCTCTCCTGGTTTCATTGTTACCATTTTGAAAGGAGGCAGAACTCAGACAACAGAGCCAATAAAATGGAAATTTCTAAAGACAGAAATAAGCATTATGAAACAAAATAAAAAGTGAAATAAATTAACATTAATCAGTTTCTGTTAATATTTCCCACCTCAGCTTCCTATGATGAGTGATTAATCTCATTCAAGAAATTTATAGCATTCTACAGAAATGAAACCTTGGAAACTAAATGGAGAAAATGTTCTTTTCAAAGTAGGATAACATTCTGAACATGTCCAATAGAAAATTCTGAGGAAATCCTTTTTCAACCCCAAAATGGCATTCAGCAATATTCTTTTTCCATGTTTATTAGCAAAGACTCAGGATGCAAGTGAGTTCTTTAGTGAGGAGTTGTTTTCATCAGCAAGAGCATCATCAATAGGTGAGGGGATGTCAGGTCAAAAATCCTGTGAGGATTTTACATCAAGGAATTCCCAATCCTGGGTCGATCAATAAATTAATCAATGGAATTTACTAAGTGCTGACTGTGTGCAGAGAATTGTGCTAAGTGCTTGGAGAATACAGTACAACAGACTTAGTACACATGTTCCCTTCCCACAGCAAGCTTACAATCTAGAGGGAGACATATATTAGTATAAATCAATAATTTATACATGTGTACATCAGTTCTGTGGGGCTGAGGAGGATTAATGTCTTGATCCTAGATTCTATAGAAATGTTATTTAAATGTTATATAAAAATGTTATATAGAAATGTTATAGAAATCCTATTGCATAGGATTTATTGGTTCTTATCATAGCCCATACTGCATTCTAGGTCAAGGTCGACAACCTATGCCTCCTGAACCAGATCTGACTCTGAATGATCCCAGATATGAATCTTGAGCAGTGGCATACACTCTTTGGGTGGACTCGGCACCATGTGGTTGAAGATATTACCTCCTTCTCACAATATCCTGGGCAGACTACTTTCTGCTTTAATCCAGACAGGTGCTGACAGGGATCACCATCAAACCAGTAATCCATCAATCAATCAGTGGTATTTACTGGGAGCTTAGCGTGTGCCAAGTACTGTACTAAGTGCTTGGGAGAGTACAATGCAACTGAGTTGGTAGATGTGTGCCATGCCCACAAGGAGGTTACAGTCTACAGGGGGTGAGCCAGGTCTAGAGATGTGGCAGCAGCACCACATGAGAAAGAGGAAAGGATGAGGATGATAGGATGCTTTGTCACTTTTCCACTTTAACATCTCCGGCACCTTCTTTCATTCTTCTCTTTCTGTCTTCTCCATTTCTCTTTCTTATTAACTTCTTCCCCACTCTCGTGTTTAAATTGTATCTTTTGTCTCTTTGTTTGAAGGCCTCATTTTATTTAGCTCATCTTAATGAAAAAGTGGCAGATGTCTGTTGGAAGTAATTTGTTGGAAATTCTAAGATAGGAAAATAATAATCTAAATAACGTCAGTAATCTTTTTGGGATAGTTTCTATACACTTGAATCCAAGTTTAGTTGCAGTTGTAGTTGTAATGACTGTTGACGTGGAACCCATCACGCATGCCCATCACCCATCACCCATGCCGGTACCAGGCTCCACACTCAGTAGCCTCCATATTAATTCTTCTGCTTTTTGCTCCTCCTTACTGTTTCGTGAAGAAAAAGATGGTGCAAAGTAGCTATTCAATTTTTCACTGATCATATGACTGACAGATAATGAAACACTAAACTTTTCTGTGACAACAGTGATAACTTCGGCATTACCTTTGGCTTCTCTTTCTCTTGTCTGTCCTTCCACCCTGATATCTCCAGAATCCACCCTTTCCTCTCCATCCACACTACACTAAGCTGGTCCACCTATCATGTCCCTATCCTGAAGCAACCTTCTCACAGACTTCTCTGCTTCCAGTGTTTCTCCACTCCACTTTTGTTGTTTTTGTCATTTTTATCAAACGTCATTCTCACCATTCGTTGCTCATTTCTCTCTGCACCAAGAAGAAACTCCTGACTTTTGATTTTGATAATAATAACAATAGTAGTAATAGTGATATTTGTTAAGTGCTTACTAGGTGCCAAGCACTGTTCTAAGCACTGGAGTAGATACAAGGTTATATCTCGTTATATCCCGGCTAGACTACTGTGTCAGCCTTCTCTCTGACCTCCCTTCCTCCTCTCTCGCCCCGCTCCGGTCTATTCTTCACTCCGCTGCCCGGCTCATCTTCCTGCAGAAACGATCTAGGCATGTCACTCCCCTTCTTAAACAACTCCAGTGGTTGCCTATCGACCTCCGCTCCAAACAAAAACTCCTCACTCTAGGCTTCAAGGCTCTCCATCACCTTGCCCCTTCCTACCTCTCCTCCCTTCTCTCTTTCTACCGCCCACCCCGCACACTCCGCTTCTCTGCCGCCCACCTCCTCACTGTCCCTCGGTCTCGCCTATCCCGCCGTCGACCCCTGGGTCACGTCCTCCCGTGGTCCTGGAACGCCCTCCCTCCTCACCTCCGCCAAACTGATTCTCTTTCCCTCTTCAAAACCCTACTTAAAAATCACCTCCTCCAAGAGGCGTTCCCAAACTGAGCTCCTCTTCCCCCTCTACTCCCTCTGCCATCCCCCCTTTACCTCTCCGCAGCTAAAGCCTCATTTTCCCCTTTTCCCTCTGCTCCTCCACCTCTCCCTTCCCATCCCCACAGCACTGTACTCGTCCGCTCAACTGTATATATTTTCGTTACCCTATTTATTTTGTTAATGAATTGTACATCGCCTTGATTCTATTTAGTTGCCATTGTTTTTACGAGATGTTCTTCCCCTTGACGCTGTTTATTGCCATTGTTCTTGTCTGTCCGTCTCCCCCGATTAGACTGTAAGCCCGTCAAACGGCAGGGACTGTCTCTATCTGTTGCCGACTTGTTCATCCCAAGCGCTTAGTACAGTGCTCTGCACATAGTAAGCGCTCAATAAATACTATTGAATGAATGAATACAAGGTAATCAGGTTGTCCCACGTAGGGTTCACAGTCTGAATCTCATTTTACAGGGAACTGAGGCATAGAGAAGTTAAGTGACTTGTCCCAAGTCACACCGCTGATAAGTGGCAGAGTCGGGATTAGAACCCACAAGCTCTGACTCCCAAGCCCAAGATCTTTCCACTAAGCCATACTACTTCTTTAAGGTACCCCCCATCATCTTACTCCCCCTTACTAATACTTGATCACTTCCCTTTACTCCTCACCCTGCTCATGCCTATCCCTCTGCCTGGAACTCCCTCCCCCTACATATCCAACAGACCACTAGTATCCTCAATTTTCAAGGTCTTTCTGAAATCAAACTTCTCCCGGAAGGTCTTTTCTGATTAATCTTGTCTCCCCATCCTATTTGCCCTCCAGCTCCCACTTCAGTACTGCCATATCACTTAAGCTCTTGGATACTCACTCCCACCCCCACCCTTACCTGCTGCACTTATGTACATATCTTTACGCTATATTTGCTTTCTCCTTTCTGTAAATTATTTTAATGTTTGAGTCCCCCACTATATTGTTAGCTCCTTGAATAGCATTTACCAATCCTATTCTACTGAACTTCCCCAAGTAATGAGTACAGTAGTATGCCCAGAGTAAGTGCTCAATAAATAATATTGACTGTCCAAGTTTTTAATGATTTTTATTAAGCACTTACTTTGCACTGGACACTGTACTAAGTGCTGGGATAGATACAAGCTAATCAGGTTGGACACAGTCAGTCCCTGCCCCACATGAGACTTGCAGTCTTAATCCCGATTTTACAGATGAGCTATCTGAAGCACAGAGAAGTTAAGTGACTTTCCCAGACTCACACAGCACATAAGTGGTGGGGCCTGGATTAGAACCCAGGTCCTTCTACTCCAAAGCCTGTGCTCTAACCATTAGGCCATGCTGCCTCTCAACTCTGTGAATGTTAGAAAGAAGTAAGACAAAAGGACAAGCCTGTTAAATACAAGGAAACCAAGCCGTGTTATCCTTGACTCATCTCTATCATTCAACTCATTTATTGAATCTGTCACCAAATCTTGCCAATTCAATCTTCACATCACGAAAATCCACCCTTTCTTCTCCATCCAAATTGCTACCTTATTAATATAAGCATTTATCTTATCTGGCCTTGATTACTGCATCAGCCTCCTTAATGACCTACCTGTTTCCAATCTCTCCCCATTTCAGTCCTTACTTCACTCTGCTGCCTGGATCATTTGTTTACAAAAGTGTTCAGTCCACGTTTCCCACTCCTCTAGAACCTACAGTTCTCTGCATCAAACAGAATCTCCTTATCATAGACTTTAAAGCACTCCCTTGCCTTGGCCCCGCTTACTCTAACTCCCTAATTTACTACAACCAGGCCCACACAATTTGATCCTCTAATATCAACCTACTCACTGTACCTTGATCTCGTCTATCTTGCTGCCTACCCCTCACCACGTCCTACCTCTGGCCTGGAATTCCCCCCCTTTTCATAGCCATCAGATGATCACTCTCCCCATCTTCAAAGCTTTATTAAAAGTGCATCTACTCAAAAAGGCATTCCCTGACAAAGCTTTCCTTCTAAGCCCTCATTTCCTTTTCTCCCACTCTCTTCTATGTCACCTTTTTACTTGGTTTTGCAAAATGTATTCATCCTTCCCTCAGTCCCTAAGCACTTAGGTGCAAAGCTATAATTCATTTATTTATATTAATGCCTGTCTCCCCCTCTAGACAGTAAGCTTGTAAGCAAATCTAATTTATAAACAAATTTGCTTGGGAACAAATTTACCAACTCTGTCCAATGAATTTTATTGATTGATTGATTGATTGCCTGATCTGCTTAAATCAGTTAACTCCAATTCCAATTGATGCTCCTAGATTCAGTTTGTTTATAAACTGCAATACTAATCTAAAGGAAATAAAGGTAAAATAAATGGGCCTCCTTTTTCTTGGGCCACTCTTTATGAGAATGTTCAAATCTGTAGTGTCAAAAATGTCAGGTTTTGCCTTCCAAAGTTCTTTATAAGGTTTCCTAGTTCACATGATATAAATATATATATATATACATAAATATATATTATATATTATAGGTCCTACACACTTTTGTATATGCATATACACTGCTTGTCAAAGCCCGTATGGTGATCATATTTAAGGGTTGCTATAGTTTTCCTTGTTGTGGGGTGAGGAGTCATATTTTTGAATAGTTGGGTTAGGTTGACCACACTAGAGGAGCATTTGCTGAGGGAAGCAGAATTCTCATCACTCTACTTACTTGGGAAAACATTCTGCAATGATAGGATTTAGTGAGGGTCATGGTAAAACAGAAAACTTTACAAATATCTAGAGCTAAGTTAATCTTTCATGTGACCAGAGGCACTCTAGGGAGAGCCATTTCTGTGAGTGAATCCATAGTTCTATAAGCATAGAGACCAAGTGTCATTTAATGAAGGAATATAAAGAATGTTCTTTGAATATGAATAAATAAACCCATATCCTAAGCCTGAAATAATCCACAGAATGGTCCTATAATTGCCATAACCCTGCTTTTTGTTCATGATTGGACAAATGGGATATAGCACATAAATCTGAAATTGGAAGTCATTTCATAGTATTTAGCATGGATATCTGGTAGGGCCTCATGGAATTGCTGGGTAATTGAATAATTAACTATATCATTTTGCATAAAGCAAGCATATGTATATTGCTTCTGGTGTCATATTTGGCAATGGTGATTTCGTGTTTTTGCAAAATTTTCCATTTTATGTGATGAAAACCTTGGAAAGAAGTCACTGAGGCAGAAATACCAGCATGTTAACCTTTTTTTAGACAACTGTCAAAAAAGTACAATTTGACACTTCACTTTACACGGAAAAATTTGGGAGGGCAACTCTAAATGTTAATGAGAATATTTTTTGAAGGAAAAATGTTCTAGAAACATTTTGTACCTATACTGACAGCTGGTACATTGCATGGTGGTATTAGTAGAAAATCTAAGGTCACTAAATATACATACACATATTTTATAAAAAAGTGCCTAGTTGAAAAGACTCAATTTAGATTATTTTCAGGAAAGAAGAGTCTACCTGTGTGCTATTTCTCCACTATTCTAGGAAGTAAATTAGTCTGTGATTCTGCAGCTTCTTGAGATTGTGTTTTGGTATTAAGTTGGTCTGAGCCACCCTACTTTGGAAGTTCAATTACACTTTCAAAAAAATCAAGTCAAGGCCTGAAGATATGCATTATAATAATATGTAAGCACATAGAGACCACACACACACACACACACACACACACACACATATTTGTGTGTATATAACACTACACATGCACACACATTCTCTAAACAAACACTTAAAGATTTTGACACAAATCAGCCTTGCTTTTTTATTCTGACATTATGACAGCCTGGGCCAAAGCTTTCAGAAATCAAATGTGAACTCATTTTGAAATACTAGCAGTGTTTGAATTTTAAATTAACCTATTTACAATGAAACTATGCCTGCTGATTGCCATCATCTTCAGGAAAATTAACAGTAACGATCATTGGTGTCATAATGCAATTTCTCCGCAAAAATCACATAGGCTTCATTACTGTTTACATAAATTGTCATAAATACCAATTATGGCTGAACATAAAATGTAATGCTCTTTTTTTAATCATAATCAGACAATTGTTCTTCTAATTCATATGCTGGGGGAATAGGGTTTTGATTCAACCTTTGTGGTAAAAGAAATGTTTCGCTGGTAGTTTTGCTGTAAATGCTGGTTGGCTTATTTTCAAATCTCTCTCTCTTTCTCTCTCTCTCTCCATTTGGATCATTTAGTCCTTGTCCCCTGTTCACTTTGTCCTCTAATACAACAAGAGGAACATGTTGGCATGCTAATGGCAGATGGGGGAGATATACACTGCAAAGTGTCCTCTAGACATCACACATTAGGTGCTTCCGGTGGGATTTATAACATCATTTGGTATAATTACGTAGAAACCCCCATAAAGGAATAATGCAATAACAAACCTGCTAAAGGAGCAAATTTGCAGCACCAATTTTAGTTTCCCCCATAGGTCAGCAGAATGAATAGCCAGTGAAGGCAATACCGTGAGAATTGAATAATTTTCTAAACAAAATGGAGTTGTGGTCCCAATACATATATATATATATATATATATGTGTGTGTATTCAAAAATCCTGTACCTTTTTCTCCCAAGAAGGAGGGAATGTACCTCCAATCATGAGAAGAGTTTATTTCCAAAGAAAGTCTGGTAAAGGGACAGTACCCTGAAGGTAACTAAGGTTTCTGCCTATAAAAAAGAATATTTGCTCCATTGGCAAATCATTAACATTGACCCCTGTAGTGTCATAAAGCAAACATTAGACAAAGACCTATTACTAGGTGGGATCTGTCTATCATAATGCCCTTTCAGCTTGATTGCTTGACCCTCCCTTCTTCTTCCTCTCCCCTCCCAGTCTTTCTTGTTCCATGAATCATAAAATCTCTGGATCTGCAAGAGACCTTGAGAGATCATTTGGTCCAATTCCTTACTGCCGCCGCAGGTGAAAAACTAAATAATACTGGAAATATTCTTATATTCTTCTTTTAAAAATGCTTCTGGGCTAATGATACCACAACCTCCCACATAGCTTGTCCCAGGGTTCGATCACACTGACAGCCTAGAAGTTATTGCTTATGTGTGACCAAAATCTCTCTGTTTTCAATGCAATTCTATTTCTTCTGTTAACACGAATATAAACACGAATTCTCATGGAAATCTTTCATGAAAACAAAATGTTTCAGTCCTGTGGTTATGATGTAAAAAATGAGGTCCATCTACTGTCCTTCTTCCTAACCCTAAAGTTGTAAGAAATAAAAACTTAGAACAGATCTTGCTCTTGACCTAATCATTTATTTTTACAAACTTTAAATTTCTCCTACACTTTTAAGTAAATGTGTGATTTTTCTTATACTTCCAAGGGAATGTTGTATACGGTCAAATTTAAGGCACAGAGTTGCTATTGAAGCTGTAGGAAAATAAGCGCTTCATGGAAATTGAGTGTGTGAGAGGTCAGAATGGAACTAATATGAAACTAGAGGAATGAAGTGATGTAGTTCCATTGTCTAAGCTGTGGGAAATGCTAAAAGTAAACAAACTGCAACATTGGGAAAGAGTAAATGAGTCTTATTTTTTTCATCTTTCATAATCTCATGTGTTATCAGTAACAGGGTGAGACTTTTAAATATGGTGTGATCATCATTAAAAAGTGGATATTTATCCTATCATAGTGAATTTAACTCCCAGAAGGAAGTGAAAAAATCTCAAGAAGAGAAATGCAGGCTACTTAATGAAACACCATAGATGAAGCTTCTGTTTATCATTTCCCTTTTAACAACATCTGATGGAAGACGAAACCAGTTCCAAAACAACCCAGCCGCACGCAGTGCCTGTGCATTTTAAGAAGTCTCTACTGTGTTCCTATTTTGTTTAATAATTTCTAATTATGTTCTACAACCCAAAATTAAATATTTCCATCTCCATTGTGTGCACTTATTCATGAGCTGGGCATTAATTGTAAAACAATGTATCTTGATGTTTATTTATACCAGATGTGAGTATTTATGCTGTGGTGTTCAGGGTACTCAGCTAGGTCTTTATTTCTATACAAGGCTGTCTGGTTTTGCATGAATATACATTTGGAGTCCCAGAGTTCATCTTGACTCTTGTGTTCCCTTTTTTTTCTTTTAATTGTAGAAAAAATTTATGAATAATAAATAAATAAATAATCTGATGGTGATTCCCATGGTCTCTGAACAGTAGTATAGCTAGCATACATTTTGGGGCCCAACACAAATCAATTTGGGACTTAGTTCAGAATGTTCCGTTTAAAAAATAAAATTTCTGGACAAAAGGTGGCTGAATTCCCAGGGAGTGTTTCTTCTGCAAACATTTACATAATGTAAATACTTTATCTTTTTAAACCTATTTCATGAACGTGTGGAGTAATGGGTTCATTGCTTGTTCAGCTGGGTGGGTGTTCCTATGCCTTTTTATGTTTGTTTAAGGCACTGGTCTTAGATTTAAAGTGTCTAGAGTGCAGGGGCAATGTATAATTTGCTTTCTTCAGTGCCAGGGACAGAACCACATGCAGATGGTGCTTTTTAAAGATAGGGATGCTTTTGATGGTGATGATGGAGGACTGTCTTCCACTGTCAAAATTATATTTACTTAAGTGAAACATTGGGGTTTTCCTTCTCTTCGTGAAGATAAATACTAGCATGAGACATGCCAACTTCACTTGCAATTATTCGAGTCTCACCTCTCTCTGTCAGGGGAAGGCTTTATCCAGGATCTGTTGAATTTTACTTATCTTTTAAAGAAATTAGACAAAAAGCAAAAATAGGTGATTTCTCCTGGAGACACACTTTGACTTTAAAAGAGTTACAAATGTCCCAGTGGCTGCAGTGCATGCAAGTTCCCAACTTCAAGTTATATGAATTTTTAGCCTGGAAGAAAATATTCAGTTGTCTGAATATCACATTTTATCAAGCCCAATTCTGTCAGAATATTTGGAAAAGAGGACTCCCCACAAAATCTCCAAATAACTATGATTTTCTCAAAGGATTTTCCTCTAGACTGTAGGTTCCTTGTGGGCAGGGAATGTATCTACCAGTTCTGTTCTATTGTACTCTCCAAAGTACTGAGTACAGTGCTTTGCACACAGCAAGTGCTCAGTAAAGACCACTGCTTGATTGATACGCCTTGAGTGAGGCTACCACTATCTAATATCTGTTATCAGCTGACAAATTAGGGGAAGAGTGGCTTTTTGGATCACCATGTCATAAACCGTAGCCCAGTAGATTTTAATTCTGAGATGGTCTAGTAATGACTACTGTGGTAATACCACTCATACTAATACTATTACTAATATTACTAAAAATGATGATAATAACAATAATAATAATAATAATATAAAGACCTGGACAATATGACATGACTCTCAGATTCAGGGGAAAAAATGTATGGGTATTTCTCTCCAAGTCCCTGGTTTGATTCCAGATCTAACGAGACTGACCAAATGTCACTTAATTAGAAGGCAATAAAAGTTCCAGTGCAAAATGAATTCCATGGTCTGAACTCAGCTCCAAGTGGACATTTGTCTTCATTATGAGTCAGGCATTCATTTGGCACAGTCTGTCTTTAAAGAGGCTCATAAGTTAATGAGTATGAAGATTGAAACATTTGCCTAGAGCCTGACAACAAACACAGAACTCCAGCTTCAAGGTGTTTTCCTGCCTTTTATTCACTGGCATTACAGGTTTGTTTCCTGTAATTGTTAAGTGGAAAGAAGGGAAAGAAAAATGGGCCTGACAGATTGTGGAGGTGATAAAGTTCCTGAAAATTAGACAGGCTAATAGGGTAAAAGTCTATTATTACTTGAAATCTCCCAAGGTTTCAAACTTTTTTCCCTTTTCTTTCTTTTTTTCTAATTGAAATACAAAATTCTGTAGGGGATATTGCCAATTGAGTCAGTAACAAGTTGACAGCTTAGAAGTATAGCTTATTTTTGTCTTAAGTAATGGATTTATTTTTGCAGATGCCTGCTGGGTCCTCTGCCCAGTGTGATGGTTGTCATTAGTTTCTATGATTTCACATTCTAAGGGATTTTCAAAGCCACTTGTACATGGTGGGTTTAACATCTATTGGCAGGACAGAAGTCTTTGGACATCTGAGTTTCCATTTGGCCTTATTCCCTCCAAATCTGCCTGGCAGTGATAGAGGGTTTAACTGATCATTTATACCCCTAGCCCTTCCTAGCCAAACTAATGGCATGGGAGAGATGAGCAGGGCCAGACCAAGAGGAGGGATAAGGGGGGGAAATAAAAAGGCAATGGAAACAGCTCCTTGCAAGTTTCAGAGCTGATGACCACACCTGAGGTGTTCTGGGAGTAATTAGAGTAACAACAGTCATGTGAGGAGGAGATTGAAAATGAGTGAAGGAGGGACATGGAGGTGAGAGGCTGGGGGTCAGGGAAAGAAATGTTGTTGGAGAGGGAAAGGGAACAGATGGACACTTCCTAAAAAAGAGCCAAAGAGGGGCTGTAGAGTTGAGCCAAGAAAACAGATATAGAGCCTGCAAATACTGAGAATGAGATCATTTTGGAGGAGGAGTGGTCTGGAGATAAAAGAGAGGGTTTTGGAATAGAAGAAGATAGTAGTCTTTGGGCTAGCCCAAGAGATATTTCTGAGCCACATCTTTCAGCTCAGATTCAAAATAGAATTTCTAAAGATATAGCACAACATTTTTATTTGGTCTCTTCTATATCTAGTGTGAGTGTAAAGTGTTCTCTAGAAATTTAGGAATTTCTAACAACAACAAAATTATCATAGGTGGGTTTTCTTGCCAAAACTCCCAAATGAACAGGCTTCAAATCCAAATGCAGCTATGAGGTCAAGGGTAATTAATCAGTCAGTGGTATTTGAGTGCTTACTGTGTGCAGAGAACTGTGTTGTTTCACTAGGGCAAAAAGAAGAGAAGTTACAGAGTAGAGGTGTTGTGTGACTCCAAATACCTGACAGACATCTAAAGCTTGGTTGTGCATTCTTCAATCTGTCAATCTGTTGATGGTATTTGAGTGCTTATTGTGTGTAGAGCACTGACCACTGAGATAATGTACTTGGGTGAAGCCAGTAGAGTTATTAGCCATGATCCTTGATCTGAAGGTGCTAATGGAGAGAGGCAGACACTAAAATTATGGATAAAAGAAAGCAACAGAGGCTAAAGATGTGTACATAAGTAAGGAGAAGTATTCAGTGTTTGGAAGTAAGGATTTAAGAGCACAGGTGATTCAATAGAGGGGGAAATAGGTGAGAAAGCTTGGAGATTAAATAGGGAAATCTCCCTGGAGGAGATTTCATTTTAGTAGGCTTTTGAAGATGGGAATATTAGTAATATGCTTACTTGATATGAAGTGGGAGAGAGTTGCAGGCAGGAAGGAGAGTTTCAGCAAGAGTTCAATATTGTGAGAGGAGGGAGCAAGGCATGGTGAATAGATTGGCATTAGAGGAGTGGAGGATTCAGTCTGGGTTACAATGGGTGAGGAGTGAGGATAAATGAAAACAGCTGAGTTCCTTAAAAGAAATGGTGAAGAGCTTTTGTGTGATGCATATATGAATGGGCAAACACTGTAGGCTTTGGGGGGCGGGGGTGGCAGTATATTCTGGTTTTAGGGAAAAAGAAATTCCTGGTCATCATTGTTAATGTGAAAAACACCTAACAGTAGACTCTGCTGTCTCTCTCTCCTTTCACCTGTAAAGACTTCAGATGGTGTTACAAAATGTTTCACCTTCAGCTGATGGGGGGGAACAAAGCTGCAGCTAAAGAATTTCCGAGCAGGGTGCAGAAGAGTTTCCCTATTCCTGGGAAACACAATGCCCGGAAGGTAAGAAAGAATTGATCTGAATATTATATAAAGAAATGTTGAAATTATACGTGGAAAAAAATGTCTACATCCCTCACTACATAGCTGTGTGTCCACATTGTGAACGTTCTCCATCTTCTGGAACACTGTTACATATGCCACTGACTTATAGCCTTCATGTACTGTGAGATACTCTACTTGTTATCTCATTTTGGTATAAGGTTTGTCATCCTCCTCTTAGGGATATTGCTCCCATATCCCACTAATTGTTCATCCATCCACTTACATGAATATAGATTTGTATATCTCTATGTAAAAGCATCTTGACTTTTTGAGTCATTCACCTTTATAGTATGGATTACCCAGTGAGGAATATACCTTAAGAATATCTCTTAAGATCTATAAGGTATCTTTGGTGATACTATATTAGCTATTACCTCTGGACTGCAAAAATGGAATACTATCAAAAACCTTACTGAAATGAATAAGGAGTTGGTGGTTCTCTTCATGGACAAAAGAAAATCTGTGATTTACCTAGCAATTGTTAGACTCAAAATCCTAATGTTACAACAGAAAATTCCCAGACTTGTATGAAGCTCAGTGTAGAACCGATTAAGCAGGAGAGAAAAGGCTGAGAGAACACAGGAAAAAGAGGAAGATACCTCATCATTATAGACCATAGTGGACTATAACCAGGTGTTTAGTAATGGCTACAGTATAGGAGGCACTTAAAAACTTTTTTTTTTTTGCTCCACTTATATTTACCTTACCTGGGTCTATGGTTTCCTGTTATACTTGACTTTCTAGCGACTATAAGCTCACTATGGATTGGGAATGTGTGTTTATTGTTATAGTGCACTCTCCCAAGTGCTTAGTACAGTGGTCTGCACACAGTAAGTGCTGAATAAATATGACTGACTAATTTCCTCTTGAGTGTTTTTCACCTCTACAATTTTTTAGAGATGCTATTATGCTGAACTCAATGACTTCCAACAGGAAAGCAATAAAAGTGCCTCAGCAATAGCAAACAATGAAATCATTTAATGGTCTATGGACAAAGAAACCTAGAACTCCAATTTAGTCCTAGGACCTGGGTTCTAATCCCAGTTCTGCCATTTTTCTGCTGTGTGACCTTGGACAAGTCATTTCTCTGTGTTTCAGTTCCTTCTCCTGTAAAATGGAGATTATTCCTTCATTCCTTCGATTGTATTGAGCACTTAACATTTGCAGAGCGCTGTACTAAGTGCTTTGGAGAGTACAATATATGCTTCCTGACCATATTGATCTTCCAGTCTAAATGGGGAGACAGACATTAATATAAATAAATTACATATATATTCATAAGTGCTGTAGGACTGGGGCATAACAAAGGGAACAAGTTAGGGTGATGCAGAAGAAAGTGGGAAAAGAGGAAAGCAGGGCTTAGTCAGGGAAGGCTTCTTGGAAGAGATGTGCCTTCAATAAAGTTTTGAATGGGGGGATTATGACTGTAAATCTTATATGGGACCATGACTGTTTCCAACCTGATTATGTTTTATCCACCCCAGTGTCTGGCACATATTAAGCTTTTAACAAATACCCCAATCATTATTATGCTGTTATTATTATGCTTATTTCCCTTTATACATTGCCTTTTTTATGGTATTTAAGCACTTACTATGTACTAGGCACTGTACTAAACACTGGGGTAGATAGCAGCTAGTTTGTATACAGTCCACATCCCACATGGAGCTCACAGTCAATCCCAATTTTACAGATGAGGTAACTGAGGCATATAGAAGAGAAATGTCTTGCTCGAGGTCACCCAGCGAACAAGTGGTGAAGCCAGTTCTTCTGACTCCAAGGCCTGTGTTCTTCCTACTAGACTACAGTGCTTTCCTTTTGTTATACTACTCACAGTTATTTCACACTGTTCAGCAATATAAAGAACTTTCATGTTACAAGAATGCAAGGGATGATCTTAAATAATCATGAGATTCAGGGGCATGGCACATTCAAATATTACTACAATAAAACTTAAAATATCATCCAGATTCTTCAGAGAGTTACTCCTTGAGAGAAAGTTACTTAAGGAAAAACATTCATTGTTCCACACTTGGAAAATTCCATGAATAAGCAGGGGACTCTTTCCTTCATTCAATCATATTGACTGAGCACTTACTGTGTGCAGAACACTGTTCTAAGTGCTTGGCTGAGTACAATATAACAATAAACAGATACATTCCCTGCCCACAACAAACTTACAGTCAATATAAATAATATAAAGGCAATATAAAGAAGTAAATTATGGATGTGTACTTAAGTTCCATGGGGAAAAGAGTGCTTCATTTGGGGCACTCATCCAAGACCATATTCAATTCATTCTTTGGCAAAGAATAATAATGTTGGTTTTTAAGTGCTTACTACGGGTTAAGCACTATTCTAAGCGCTAGGGTAGATACAAGATAATCAGGTTGCCCCATGTGGGGCTCACAGTCTTAATCCCCATTTTACAGATGAGGGAACTGAGGCACAGAGAAGTTAAGTGACTTGCCCAAAGTCACACAGCTGATATGTGAAGAATTTGAGATTAGAACACATGACCTCCGACTCCCAAGCCCAGTCTCTTACCACTAAGCCATGCTGCTACATAGAGTAGGTCAAAGAAGAGACTAAGTTCCTGAAGTAATTACAGCTCCACTTTGGGTCTCTCTCGGTTCAATAAAAGGCAAATCTGAAAACCTGTTATCTGCCCCCTTTCCAGAAACTCTAGAAAGACAAAGAGGTGTAGACAATGCACCTTGAAGTCTTAGGGGAGTGGAAACTATAGTTATTTCCACTGAACAGTTTTGCTTTTGCTACCATGGAATTGTTTTTTAACACAGTATTTATTAAAGAAAATAAAAGGCTTTAAAATAGACCCCCTTTGGATTTCTCAATGGAATTAACTTACCCCAACAACTCAGTCAGCACACCCCCAGTGGCCCTTGGTAACCACTATATACAGTACATCTTGGGTGAAATAATCTTTTCCTTGAATTTAATTAAAAATATATATTTCCAGAAGATCTAGTAGCGAGGCACTCATCAATTCTGCATATTTCCTAATTTCTTTGGGCCCTTGTAAAATTTCTTTTGATAGACCTAAAAGTGTAAGATGATAATATTGAAATGCAAGTCACAAGCTTCAATTAGGTACAATCAGAAATCATGCGGTGACTTCATTAAGTATCATTAAGAATGATCAAAATATTGCTCTTAGGAAAAATACATCAAAAGCATTGCATTTACACATTGATTAAACAGGATCTGCAATTTCTAAAATCTGGTATGAGAAAAAAGAATGTAGTAAATTAAGTGCTCATACCCTACTTAGCAACAAGGGACTGCTTAGCAACTGGAAAAGGGAGAAATAAAGGGAAATGGTGGAAAACAAAATATCGTACAAAAAGCGAAAGTAGAAAAATGATAGATTAAAACACCAGTACAGAGATGAATCTCTGTCTACCTTTCCCTATTGAGAATTTGGTCAGTTATCTGAAAAATCTGATCAAGGGAGATCACACACATAATTCAGGCCCACTAATAGGGTATTTTGGAGAGGATAGAATGATCTGTTTTGGCTGTCTACACTTTCTGAAATAAGTGGATCATCATCTCAACTCTCATTTTTTCCTGGAGAGAAGAGTCTTCAATCTGGGTCTGCCAAGCACAAAACAAATCAGGTAGAGTCCACTATTGTCCCAATTCAGGCAGAAAAGCATGTATGTGTAAATTCAGTCACATATTCTCAATCATAGCTAATGTAACATGGGGGCATATTTACCTCCATTTCTCTCCTTGCCTCCCATCTCTCTCCCTCTCAACACCCACTCCTTTCCCCCATATTTCTACTGCTGTTTGGAGGTGATAATGGTAGTACTAATAATAGATTAATTTTTGAGAGGGTTTTAAAGTACTTTTACAACAATAGTCTCATTCTCACATCACCTCTGAGAAGTAGGGATAGACATCTGCTCTTATCCACGATTTTACAAGTGAGGAAACTGAAGTTCAAGTTAAGTGTCTTACCTGATGTAAGCCAGTTTCAGAGCAGGTTTTAACCCTATTATTCTGATTTCTGGTCCCTGTACTTTCCACAAAGTCACAGTTACTCCCAGGTGTCCTTGCCCACAAAAGAATCTAGTGAGGCCTTGGGCCAGGGCATAGGCAGTCGTCCAGCACTGGGAGCATTGAAGCCAACTGCACCAACCCCATCCATACTCCATAAGAAGGAATTTGTTTCATATTTTGCCAGTTGCCACAGAGGTTCTGGTGGCTAGATTCTACCCTTCAGGAAAACTACAGAGGGAAGGAGACTGGGGGAGAGAGTAAAGGGTTAAGGCAAGTAAAATTTTCCCCTCTTTTTAATGGTATTTTTGCATTCTGTGTTCCGGGCACTGTACTAAGCACTGGAGTTAGATACAAGATAATCAGGGTGGACACAGTCCCTGTCCTACATCAGGCTCACAGTCTTAATCCCCATATTACCGATGAGGTAACTAAGGCACAGAGAAGTTAAGTGACTTGTCTGAGGTCCCACAGCAGACACAGGGCAGAGGTGGGATTAGAACTCAGGTCCCTTTGACTCTAAAGCCCTTGCTTTATCCACTAGGCCATGCTGCTTCTCTTGCTCAGCAGGAGTTGCATCTTCCTGCACAAGAACTGGATAATTGAGCTTGAACATGTATGTATTGATGATGATGATAAGACTGACCTTGTTTCTCTCCTGTCCAATCAATGTTAAGAAGAGTCACTCTGACCCTGGAGTACCTTGGTCCTTCTGACAATAACTAGAAATCCACAACCACTGAAGAAACTGAAACACCTTACCTTGCACCAGCAGTTTTTAAATTCCCACATCTATGTTCCAATGAAAGCTGAAACCTAGTGAACATTAAAACAGGCTCTGGAGTCTTATCCTTGGGGGCCAGCTGACCACTTAATTCTGCCAAGGGAATGGAACGAAAGAAAAAACTGAAAATGTCAGAATTGATTGATTAAAAGAGTTGGTCGGCACCTAAGCAATGGCTGGTCCAGTGCCAATGGCGGTTGAGGTCAGATGGGGCTATTTTTAAATTATTTGGTATTTTCAGAAATTGATTACTTGGCTAAAACATTAAGAAGCAACTCTAAACATTCATTTAATGGGCCAGTGACTTTTGTGCAGATCTGAAACAGTCACATTCAAAACACATTTACTCCTTGTTAAGTGTTTTTTTGTTTGTTTTTGTTTTTTCTGTGTGCTTATTTATTGCCAGTGGTACATGCATAAGCAAAAGCACAGAGTAATAAACCTCTAAACAGACCTTCATCCCCCATGAATCCATGAATCCAGTGTCATCCCTTAGATCTGTGACTTTCTCAAACACAGACCACCCTTTTGTCTCATAACATGTCATTTTTAGCTGGTGTATCTATCTGTCTTCCATTGAGATTACCAAAGTAACTCTAACCAGATGAAACCATGGATCATTGATTCCCTGCTTCCTACCCTTTCTTCCTGAATGCTTGCCTAGCTAAGGGCCAGCCTGGTAATCAGATTCAAATCCAACTAGATTTTAGAGCAGTCCCAGAACCCCTGAGAACATATGTGGAATATTCCCAGTCTATATTTTAATGTCTGCCTCTCCCTGTAAACTGCAAGCTCTTTGGAGCTGGGATCACATCTTACAACTCTACTTCAGTTAGTACCTGTCAAGCATGGTACTAAGCGCTGGGGTAGATTCAAGATAATCAGGTCCCACATGGAGCTCCCACCCTAAGTGGGAGGGTAACAGGTATTGAATCCCCATTTTGTAAGTGAGGAAACTGAAGCACAGAGAAGTTAAATAATCTATGCAAGGTCATACATCAGACAAGTAACAGAGCTGAGACTAGAACTCATGTCCTCTGACTCCCAAGGCCTGTGGCCTTTCCACTAACTGGATGCATCTGCTTTCCTTCCCAGGGACATAAGCCAATCAGTAGGAGTTCCTTCTGTGAAGAGAAGCAGTATAGCCTAGTGGATAGAGTAGGGGCCTGGGACTCAGAAGGACTTGGGTTTGCAACCTGACTCTGTTGCTTGTCTGCTGGGTGATCTTGGGCAAGTCACTTCACTTCTCTGTCCCTCAGTTATCTCACTTGTAAAATGGGGATTAAGACTGTGTGGGGAACAGGGGGACATGTGTTACAGGGACTGTATGACCCTATGTGCTTGTATACACCCCAGCAATTATTTCAATGTCTGGTGTATAGTAAGCACTTGACAAATACCACAATTATTTTTCTCTTGGGAGAGGTCTATAATAGACATTTAAGACTAAGGTTGTCAACTGTCTGCAAATTCAGGACATTGGGTTAAAATGAGCTAAAATTAATCAGGTCCTTACAGCCCATTGAAATATTTTGATGTCTGTAAATCCAGCTTTACCAGGGTAGCAGCAGGTCAAATCCTAGGGCCATCCTTGCTTCCTTCCCTTCCTAAATTAAAATGGACAATGTAACTGTTCAGACTGATTTATACAAACAGAATTTTGCGTGAGAGTTTGGCCGGCTGCTGCCTTTCAAATAGTTGCCAGTACCTTCTTCCCTTCTGAAAAAGCTTGCTAACCCCCTTACTTCTTCCCTTCTCCTCCTTCCTTCCCCATTTTTGACTGAGCCATAGAAAAATTTGAGAGTCCTGTATGAGAGCATACATTAGGAAAAAAAGACACCTCTCTCTGCCCTCATGAAAATGGTACTTTATTTGAATGGTAATTCCTAGGTGATTCTTGGCAGTCATCCCTATGAATCAGTGAGTTGGCACACTAGAGTTGTAGATGTAATCCATGCCCACAAGGAGCTTTAAATCTCAGGGGATAGTTGAAGCAATTTCTCCAGCTCTTGTATTTTAGAGGGGAAATTACCTCTTCCTGTTGCAGTCACAGAGTGGTACATGCTGAGATAATCTTGCTGTGTGGGATTATGTAGGTACAATTTCAGGCCAGAGTTGGAGAAGGAGTGCAACCATTTCCTATGTAAATAATTCGCTCCTCATCAACTCCCTTCTTTGGAACTTAACTGGAAAGGATGATATTGCACCTGGATTCTCTACCACACAGGATGGCCCTGATTCCAAGGGTCTGAGGACACCCAGGCCCATCCCCCAAGTAGTCCCAAATCCTTGAGGCAGTTAGCCTAACAGTCCAGCCCTCTGAACAATCTCCTGCCTGGAAATTACCTAGAGAAATGCCAGATCTCTTAGGTCTGCACTCCTAATTCCAATTATTTGCTTAGGGCTTTTATATGTATATGGGTATTCAATTCTCTTCAATAGACTTTAATGAGAAGTTGTCAAGAAATTTTGCATCCTCTGGAACTAAGAGGTGGATTGAATAGTTGAGGTAACTTGGGGATCGTCACCTCTATGGTATTCCTAGAGATAGCCCTAAATTACAGGGTTTTGCTCAGAATGCAAAGATGTAGGTAGTCCTAGAAAGCTATCTTCACCAGTTCCAACATCTAATTCCCAGATTTCTTCTGAGTAGCCAGGTAAATTGGATGGCAGTTGAGCCTGTGGGGTCTACTCATACAGATATTTTACAACATCCAGGAAAACAACCTGGAAAGGCAGTGTTGCCTAGTGGATAGAACAAAGGCCTGGAAATCAGAAGGGCCTGGATTCTAATTCTGGCTCTGCCTCTTGTAAGCTATGTGACTTTGGGCAAGTAACTTTACTTTGTGCCTCAGTTACCTTATCTGTAAAATGAGAATTGGGACTGTGATCTCTGAGTAGGACCGGGACAGTGACCAAACTTTTTATCTTGTATAATAATTATGGTGCTTGTTAAGCGCTTACTTTGTGCCAAACACTGTTCTATGTGCTGGAGCAGATACAAGTTAATCAGGTTGGACACAGTGCCTATCCCATGTTGGGCTCACACTGTTAATCCCCACTTTTCACAGATGAGGTAACTGAGGCACAGAGAAGTTAAGCAACTTGCCCAAGGTCACACAGCAGACAAGTGGTAGAGCTGAGATTAGAACCCATGACTTTCTGGCTCCAAGCCCATCGTCCATCCACTACATCATGCTGCTTTCCAGAAAGTATCTATCACAGTGCTCAGCACAGGGCCTGGCACACAGTAAGCTCTTAATGAGTAGCATAAAATAGAAGAAATTCTAAACAAAAAAACCCAAACACATGACATGTATAGATCTTTATCCATTCCCAAATGTCTGATTTCCTTAGAAAGTTGAAGTTTATGTGCTTGGGAAAAACTGTATACCTTTGGGAGCTGGAGGAAAATGACAAAATGGGAAAACAGTGTTGAAAACCATGATGAGGAGGCAGTGGTGGATGAGGTTAATGCCAGGTTCCAGAGGGAGTCAAATTCCTTGTTACCAGGGGACACTGACAAACTCTTACTTCTAATGATTATAGCATCACTCTAATTCCTTTTTTCTATATGCCCAGCATTGGGCTTAACCTTCTCTTCAGGTATTCTCCTATGCAACTCAGAGAACCTCACGATCAAGAAAAATGTAAATAAGCCTCAGTATTATTTGTTTGCACCACCTGAATTAACCATAACCTTTTTCAACCCTACCGTCATATTCCTGTAAAGGACAAACCCGCTTAGAGCACTAGCATCAAGCACTTTCAAGTAACTTTTTCTCAAATTTATTTTTTAATTCAATGTAATTCAGGGGTTGGATATCCATTTGCCCAGGATTTGGAAGAAGCACTTGGTTGTTACTTCAGTAAGCATACAATTAACCTTATCTTGTATTTACCCTAAGTAGAATAAGGATAGACTACAGTTCATAGGCGATTTCTGAGATCATCTCTGAGATGATCCTTTGCTATATTGTTTCAGCACTTGGATGAAAGGCAAACATCAGTACATCTAATAACTGTTTAGAACAATGAACAAAGGAAGGAAACTGAAACATGAAAGTGTAAGCATCCAGGAAGGTTTGCAGTTCCTTTGGCATTTTAAATGCCTCTGTCTCTGAATTTTGTTTATAAAGGTCCTCCCTTTTGCTTTATCTCTGTAAAAATGGTAATTTGGTCCTTCTGACCCCACCAAATTATGCCATGGAAAGACCACATCTGACAGAATCAGTAATAAGATAGTACTCTAAGATCAGATAAAGAGAAAAGAGAAAGAACAAGAAAATATTTATCTTGGCAAGCCCAAACAACCTAACAATCAAGGTGACAGAAATGATAAAGCAAGAAAAAAGGAGAGGCAGTGGGAAGATTTGACATTTAAATTGGATATAATTGAGAGTCCACCTTATCTGCAAGTCCCTCTTTGATCTGTTTCCAGGTGATCACCAAAGAACACCAAAGGTTTTGGAAGGCAAAAGGACCTTTTTTTCTTCTTTCCAATTCTACAGATGTGCTCAGTTTCTTTCTTTGTATTGGAAAGCTTTTGTTTCCTCCCATAGTTGATCAGGGGTTCTGAACGTCCATTAAAGGGAAACTTTTCTGAACTAGAATCAAGCAAAGTTGCTCTTTCTTGCTTGCAGCCAAACTCGACACATGGAATATCAAATGCTAGGCAGCTATTCCCTAGTCCTTTTAAATCTATTTAGATAAAGCAAAAATGGCATAATTTGTTATTATTTTAAAGAAATGAGATGTGTCTTCCTCAATCCCTTTCAAGTTAAGTACAGTGCTGCTAAACTTACTGCAAATTTAAATGAGACTCCCTTTGGTGATTTCATCGAAGAAGCAAAAACAACCCCACCGTTCTAGATCTGGCATGCAATTTGTCCCTATGTTTGCTGTTGATTTATTCTATTTATGCATTTTTTGATGTGCAATACCAGAACCTCAATCCCTAGTCTTCATCTATTAAAAGGAAATGGGAAAGGAAAATGAATAGAGGTGGAATTTTTTCAGTTAGTCTCTTTTGCTTAACCTTGTGCATTCTCACATCCTGGTTTGGGAAGCTCAGTAGTAGGGAAAGGGATACCCAGGGCAGTGGAGGTTTAAAAAAAAAAAAAAAAAAAGACCAAAGCCTTCATCCTAAATCTCTCCTCAAAAAAACTGAGAAAAACACTTTTACAAAAAAAACAAAGCCCACCATATTTTTTCTGTTTTTCCCTTTCCATTGCCAGTTGGTTACAACATTAGTGGAGAAAAGTAGCCCATAAAATTAGATTGACCACTAGGAAAATGATCAATTGCTGTTGGGAAAGGGGTGGAAGGTAGGGGGGTGGGGGAGAGGAACAAAAAGCTGATAAATATTCTGGTGTTTTTTTTTTTCCATTCCCTTCACAACCTTTTTCTAAAGCTGAAGAAATGTGTCATGCATAAAAAGTATGCAATTTTCATGTAATTAGGGGAACACAAGATGAAAATGAGTTCCATCAGAGCAATCAAGGATGGTAATGTAACATGTATTTGTCAGTGCCTATTTGTCATGAAAGCAAAATCCAACAGGAATTATATATTTTATTTCATTTTGACTCAGAGAAAACAAATGCCAGTTCACTGTGGCACATTCTATAAATTTCAAAAATCCACACTTGGCAAAAAGGAAGTGTTAGAAGTACAGATTAGATCACTTTGCCCCTTCATAGAAAAGAATGGTATTATATGAAGAATTCTGAGATTGTGGGACAGATTTACAGTAGTCATGATAGGTTTACTGTTTTCTATACAGGAAATATCCTGTGATTTATTTTCTGTAAATATATACTTGTATTTTACCATAGACTGTACTTCTAAATCCAAAAAAAGAAAAATAGGAAAATATATCTGCACTATTCCTTGTACTTCTGTTCTTCTCTTTAGCATAAAAACACAGAAAGTGTATTTCTTGGAAAGCCTGGAGGCAGTCAGTCAATGAGTGATATTTATTGAGCACTGTTATTGTCCAGATCTCTGTCCTATCTATTTAGGGGGAGTGTCCATGTAGAAAGATAAGAAACAGTCACTTGCCTTGAGCTGCTGACAATATAATGAGGGAGACAAGGCAGAAATAAATTCACAAACGTACCAAGAGATATTGAGCACAATAGCAATAATAACTATGGAATTATTTAAGCACTTACTATGTGCCAAGCAAAGTACCAATCACTGGGTAGATAAAAGATAATCAGGTTGGACAAGGTCCCTGTCCCTTATGAGGTTCCCAGTCTGAGGAGGGTGAACAGGTATTATATCCCCATTTTGCAGATAAGGGAACTGAGACACGAGAAATTAAGTGACTTGCCCAAGGTCATACAGCAAACAAGTGGTGGATCTGGAATTAGAACCCAGGTCCTCTGACACCCAGGCCTGTGCTCTGTCCCTAGAGACCATGCTGTTTCTCTAGCACAAATGCAGAGTTGTAGAAGACAGAAACGTGGCACAGTGGAAAGAGCACGGGCTTTGGAGTCAGGGCTCATGAGTTCGAATCCTAGCTCTGCCACTTGTTAGCTGTGTGACTGTGGGCAAGTCACTTAACTTCTCTGTGCCTCAGTTCCCTCATCTGTAAAATGGGGATTAAGACTGTGAGCCCCACGTGGGACAACCTGATTCTCCTGTGTTTACCCCAGCGCTTAGAACAGTGCTCTGCACATAGTAAGCGCTTAACAAATACCAACATTATTATTATTATATGTTACATATATGTCAGTAACAACAGCATTCATTGAACATCTTCTATGTGCAGAGCTCTTCAGATGAAATAAACGATGCGGTTTTTGCCTTCGATCTTAAAATCCAATTTGAGTGAAGCACCAGGTGCAGAATCAAGCAATCTCCTTGTATAGGAACGGGAAGGGAGTTAGAGAAGAAAGTACCTAGAGTTAGAAAGGGAAGTTTTCTTGAAGGATTTGAGTTTTAGTTGAATTCAAAAGGAGGAAAAATATGATTTCTGGCGAAGCAGATGGGAAAGAGCACTCGCTTGCATAAATGTTAACTCCATGAAGAGCAGTAAGTATGATGATAGCCACCCCCTTCAGCCACTGCTGTTTAAGTTGAACTCCCATCCTTGCTCATAACAGGTCACTGAGAAATGTTGAGGCATTCCAATCAATTAATAGCATTCATTGAGTGCTTATTGTGTGCAAAGCACTGTAAACTAAGCACTTGGGAAGGTACAGTCCAGTAGACTTGGTAGATATGATACCTGCCCACAAGATGTTTACACACTACAGGGGAAGACAGGCATTAAAAAAAATTACATGTAGGGGAAATAAAGTATAATAAAGGGTATGTACATAAGTGCTGTGGGGCTGGGATGAATTTAGACTGAATTTAGAATTTAATCCCCGTTTAAACTGTGAGCCCATTGTTGGGCAGGGATTGCCTCTATCTGTTGCCTAATTGTACATTTCAAGTGCTTAGTACAGGACTCTGCACATAGTAAGCGCTCAATAAATATGATTGAATGAATGAATGAATGTCAAATTGCTGAAAAGGAAAGAAAGCCCATCAGGGATTTTTGGCCATCAACTCTTTGAATTCTGTAACCTCCTAGTCCCCATTCCCTTCTAAAATTCTTCCCTCTTTCTACCCCCATATCAAATAAATGAAAAACTAACCCCTATGATTCCAGTCATGGAAGTAAACTTCACAATTTGTGCCAATCTCCCCTCAAGGCAGGTTCATTTCCACCCATCTCTGAGGACTCGAGAATCTGAATGTCCAACTGTGCATATATGGCTAAAGCAACCCAGTTCACTCAGGTCAGAGAACCAGGGAATGTACCTATACCATGCTAGGCCAAGAATTTCAGGGTGCTAGTTTCCAATGAAAGAAGAACTTTAGAAGGGCATGCCTCACTCAACACCCACCTCAAAGCATAGCTTTGCTATCACCTCAGTTCGGCCTCTTCTGGCCCATATCCCTGTGTACCTGTGCATCTAGGGTGCACCAGCTATCACAAGATTTGACAAACTTCTCCCCCAAGATCAGACCCTGTCACTTCTTGTTGTCTGCAAATTTTCACCATATCCAGTAAAGTACACTATCCTCTAGGATTCTCCAGTCCTGATCTGATTATCCTGTAACTGCCCTAAAGCAGCACAGTGCTTGGTATGTAGTAAATCCTTAGCGACTCCCATAATCCTCAACTAAGCTTTCATTCACACTACTCACTATCCCTTTTGCATCACCTATGCACTTAGTTCTATGCCCCACAGCACTTACAACCAAAACTAACCTTCTATCTTTATCTGACAGTATTTATTAAGCACTTACTATTTGCCAGGCACTGTAATAAATCCTGGGATAGATACAAGCTAATCAGTCTTAATACTTATTTTACAGATGAGATAACTAAAGCACAGATAAGTTAAGTGACTTGTCCAAGATCACACAGCTGATTAGTGGAAAATCAAGGATTAGAACTCAAGTCCTTCTGACTACTAGGCCATGCTGTTGTTTATTCTCTGTCATTTCCCCTATTTGTAATTAATTGTAATCTTTATTTCAACCTCTAGATTTTTAAGCTTCTTATGGGCAGGAATCATATCTAACAACTTGTACTTTCCCAAGTGCTTAGTACAGGGGTTTGCACACAAGAAGCACTCAGTAAATACCACTGATTGAGTATATGATGGGAAATGACACATTACACGTGGAAGGCAATAGTGACTGACTAATGTGCAAGGCACACCTGCTAACTTTTTTCCAAACCCACACGAATGGGTCATGAATATGGCTTATTGGGAATACACTGTGGGGATGGGTGGTTATTTGGTATCTTGGTATATGAGGTTTTGGACCAATCATGAATAGAAGACAAAGAGCATATCACACACTCAGGCCGTGCAGCTGTAACCAAAGAATATAGGACAATATGGGACATTTGATGTTTGACCCACCCCATGTTAATGACCATTCCCCCATCTAGACTGTAAGCCGTAATGGTGAGGGGACATGTCCGCTAATTCTGTTGTATTTTACTGTCCCAAGAGCTTAGTACAGTGCTCTGCATATAGTAAGTGGTCAATAAATATCCTTGACTGATTGACAAGTTTCATGTGTGAACAGTATGGGAATTACACTGGTAACAGTCCAGTCTCCATCTACACCCAGAAATGATGATCATCTTCAATAGTGCCATCTTTGAACCCATACTTCTGTGTGCTCAGCTCAAGAGTTGGGATGATGATATAATACCTTGACATAAAACACTAATGTTGAAGGTTATCAACAGTCAATATAAACATGTTTTTCTTCCTCTATGGCTGTGAATGGTAGGTTATTCTCAAAGAGGCCAAGTCTCTCAGGGGACACTCAGTTCTTCTCAGATCCAGGAAAGGCACTAATGTAGATCTCTGCTAATGCAAAATCAACAGAAAAGATTCAGAAAGTGGGTGGAAAAGCATTGTAAAGTAGTAACTGAGTGTTAAATGTTATGGATTTCTTCCCCAGGGGACTGGTAAAATGAGTAAATTTAGCATAAGGGGAGAAGGAAATATTGACATTCTCACTACACAGCTTAAAACTGCATTTGGATTCAGTGATGGCTTTGGGTATCATTAGAACAGGCCCCAGAGTCAGTCTATCAACTTCATTTATTCAATGTTTGCTGTGTGCAGAGCACTATACTAAGCACTTTGGGGAGTACAATACCATAGAGTTGATAAACACGATCTCTGCCCACAAGGATCTTACAGTCTAGAGGGGAGGCAGACATTAAAGTAGTAGGTTAGAACTCTGTCACACTGTGGTGAATTGCCTCTACCCAGAGATGGGTATTGCCTACTCCGTTGAACCTCACCATTGCCTTTAAAGCAGTTAATCACCTTGCCCCCTCCACACTCACCTCTACTCTCTTAATAATGTTGGTATTTGTTAAGCGCTTACTATGTGCAGAGCACTGTTCTAAGCGCTGGGGTAAACACAGGGGAATCAGGTTGTCCCACGTGGGGCTCACAGTCTTAATCCCCATTTTACAGATGAGGGAACTGAGGCACAGAGAAGTTAAGTGACTTGCCCACAGTCACACAGCTGACAAGTGGCAGAGCTGGGATTCAAACTCATGAGCCCCGACTCCAAAGCCCGTGCTCTTTCCACTGCGCCACGCAAGTCAGCCCACAAACCTTGCTCCTCTAAAGACACCTTTCTCATTGTACTGTGAACTATCTAGCCACTGACCTCTCACCCACATCCTGCCTCTGGTCTTTAACATCTTCCCTCCTCTTTTGAGACAGACAATTACTCTCCCTTCCCCACCCCTGCCCTCACTTCAAGGCCTCCAAGAGGCCTTCCTTAACTAAATCTTCCTTTCCTCTTCTCCCAATCCCTTCTGCATCACCCTGACTTGTTCCCTTTATTGATTCCCCCCTCCCAACCCCATAGCACTTTTGTTCCTATCTGTAATTCATTTATATTAATGTCTGTCTCCTCTTCTAGACTGTAAGCTTGTAGTAGGCCTGGAATGTGTCTATCAACTCTGTTATGCCATACTCTCCCAAGCTCTTAGGATATTGCTCTGCACACACAATAGGCATTCAGTAAATACAACTGACTGGCTGACTACATTTTGGATAATTAAGTTAGTGCTGAGGGGCTGAAAGTGGGCTGAAGAGAGTACAAATTCAAGTACATTGATGATTCATAAGGGAGAGAGAGGAGGAGAAATGAGGGCTTAGATGGGTAAGGCACTTTGGAGGACATGTGACTAGTGGAGGGACTTGAAGGTGAAGAGAGTGGTTGTTGTCATATGGAGGAGGGGGGTAGTTCAAGACCAGAAGGAGGAAGTGGGCAAGGGGTAGGCAGGACAATACATGAGATTTTGAAGCAGTGAATAGGTTGGCATTAGAGGACTAAAGTGTGCAGGCTGGGTTATAGTTGTAAATTAGTGAGGTAAAGGTAGGAGGAGTTATAACAATCGTGACACTGGGTGACGGATTGGACAATTTCTTTTAATGTCATTTAAGCGCTTACTCTGTGTCAAGCACAATACTAAGGGCTGAAGTAGATACGAGTATATAGACACTACATTTACATTTTATAGCACCAATTTTACTATGCATCTTTCATAATGGGTTTCGTCTCACATACATATAGAAAGTTGCATAGCACACTAACTTTATGAAACTTCAGCCATTCATGCTTGTTGCCACATTCTGTCCGGCAGCCTGCTAAAATCTAGCCAGCCTTTTCTGATTCTATTTTCTAAAGCGCTGGATAGAGTATTGACTAGGTAGCAGAATTTGGCAGTGACATTAAGCTTTGTGCTGCCAATATAAACCTAGTTTCATGCATATTTGCCAAGGTGTTGCCTGCTAGACAGCTTCAGTTTTTTTCGGACTCATTTCCAATCCAAAATGCCATGCCAAATTTCCAATGTGACTTCGTTGTTGGGTAGGGATTGTCTCCGTTTGTTGCAGAATTGTACTTTCCAAGTGCCTAGTAGAGTGCTCTACACAAAGTAAGTGCTCAACAAATATGATTGAATGAATGAATGTTCATTTGTGGGTCTTTTTGTGTATGTGCTTCAGAGCATAGTCATCTGTAAGTATCATTTCCTAGAATGATTTTCTAATTATGATATTTAAGTGCATACAGGTGTCAAGTGCTGTGCTAAGCACTGTACTGTAGATGGTAGTTCCCAAAGTTAAATTATGGTTATTATTGCATTTAAGTGCTTACTCTGTGTCAAGCACTGTGCTAAGTGCTAGGGTAGATGTAAGATAAGGTCAGACACAGTCTCAGTCCAACACGGGGCTCACAGTCTAAGTAGGTGGGAGAACTTGTATTGAATCTCCATTTTCCCAGAATACCCTGATGGCTTCTTAGAGGACCACTAATTAGATATTCTACATGTACTAGCTGGACTTCCAGCTCTCAAGTGGTTGTCAGTTTAAGGGAAGGCTGAAGTCATTTATTCATTCCATCATATTTAGTGAGCACTTACTGTGTGCAGAGCACTGTACTAAGCACTTGGAAAGTACAATTCAGCAACAGATACAATCCCTACCCAACAATGGGCTCACAGTCTAGAAGAGGGGAGTCAGAGAACAAAACAAAACAAGCAAGTAAAGAGGCATCAGTAGCATCAATATAAAAGAATAGAATTATAGATGCACATTAATAAAATGAATAGAAAAATATGTACATATATACACAAGTGTCGTGGGGTGGGGAGGCAGGTAGAGCAGATGAGGGAGTCAGGGCAGTGGGAAGGAGGAGAAGAGGAAAATGAGGGGCTTAGTCTGGGAAGGCCTCCTGGAGGAGGTGAGCCGAAAGTGGGGCTTTGAAGAGGGGAAGTGTGCTAGTATTTGACAGATGTGAGGAAGGAGGGCATTCCAGGCCAGAGGTAAGACTTGGGCCAGGGGTTGACAGCGGGACAGGTGACAACGAGGCACAGTGAGAAGGTTAGCAACAGAGGAGCACACTTCATGTGCTGGGATGGGCTGTAGAAGCAGAGAAGGAAGTTGAGGTAGGAGGGGGCAAGAGGATGGAGAGCTCTGAAGCCAATAGTGAGGAGTCAGGATTAAGGGCTTGGAACTCTTATTTTGAATATGAATTTCTTTTCTGGTACTACCAGGCAGGAGCAGGCTTGGATTTGGTTCATTTAGGTTAGTACTGGAATAGCCAGCACTCTACATTAGCCTCTACCCTCCAGTGTCTTTGGACTTGTTCCATTTTTCTTTCCTCTTGAAGTAAGCTTCAAACCCCTATTTGTAAGCAAACAAATAAATAAATAAACAAATAAATAAATAAAGTCTCAGAGACAGCTTGGAAGAATGTTTGATAATCTGTACCATTACAGAGGTGAAATTTCATTACACAGATGGTGACATCCCAATGTCTATCATCAGATCACAGCAGGTAGAAACTATCAGCTAGGCCCATTCCCCACTATAAAATTACACTTATATTAATGTCACTCTAGATTTCATTATGCGGAAAATGATATTGCACAGGTCCCTGGCACTAGGGGACGGCAGGGGGCAGAGGGGGAGAAATTGGAGGGGGATGTAGCTAGGAATAGGAACTGAAGAAAGACCAAACCAGGGAGAGGGGATATGCCAAGGATTGGCAGATGCATGGAAAAAATATATATAAATAAATGAATCAAAAATGTATAAACTCCACTGCAGGTTCCTGCAGCTTCCTGATTGACTCAGTGCCAGCTTCCCTCTGCAGGCCCTGATGGAATATTTAAAAATCCCTCCTGTGGGAACTAGGAAGATTCACAGTTAATTTTTATTAATGAAGGATGACAGGCATCTTAGTTTAGCCAACAAGATACTACAGCACTCCAATCCTTTTTGAGCTTGGAATATACAATCATACACAACCGACACACTCATGTTTTATCTCTCTTTCTCACACACACATGCACACTCCACATGAATTAAAACCAAGCACATAGTGGGTTCAAGAGAAGTGTTATAAAGAAGGAGGGTGGTACAATAGATAGATCACAGGCCTGGAAATCAGAAGATCTGGGTTCTAATCCCAGCTCCACTTCTTGTCTATTGCATGACCTTGGGCAAGCCACTTGACTTCTAAGTGCCTCAGGTACCTCATCTGTAAAATGGGGACTAAGACTAAGTCCCATGTGGGACAGAGACTGTATCCATTGTGATTAGTTTGTATCTTCCTCAGTGCTTAGTACAGTACCTGGCACATAGTATGTGCTTAACACATAAAATTAAATAAAGCCACAAAAAAATCACAACCACAGATAACTAATAAAGAAAAACAAGAAAGGAGATGCATCCACATTTTCTAACTAAACTTAATCCTTTCATCGTGTATGATAAACAGTTCAGGTTAGATCTGATAAAAACTGGATACATTGTCATTTTCTTAATGGATTATGTTCTCTACACTTTGTCCATTTGTGCTACTCATGGTGAGATGAGAACAGCCGGATGCATGCAATTGTACTTCCTGGAGTTCTACTGTTTCCAAAGTACTACTCTGGGTGTCTGCTATCTACAGAATGTGTAGTGCAGAGCACTGTACAGGGAACCAACTATGTGTGAAACATTGTTCTAGATGCCTATTAGGAACAGCCACTAAACCTTACTCAATCACTCTGAGTATCTATTGAATGATGGCAAACTAAGTGTTGAGGGGGCAGTGGCTGTGCTGTTCTGAGACCCCAGATTTCCCTTATTTTCCCTACATACCATCTTTCAACGTATGCCATCAGACAGCAGCATGACCCCATGGAAAGAGCACAGGCCTAAAGATTTGGAGGGCCTGGGTTCTAATCCCAGCTCTGTCAAGTGCCTGCTCTATGATCTTGGGCAAGTCACTTACTTCTCTGGGTCTCAGTTCCCTCACCTGCAAAATGAGGATTCAATACCTATTCTCCTTCCTACTTACTCTATGACTTCCATGTGGGATCTGATTATCCTCTATCTAATCCCAGCATTTAGTACACTGTTTGGCATATAGTAAGGTGTTAACAAGTACCACAGTTATTATTAGGCACAGGCTGACCAGGTGAAATTGTGTTGATCCAAATCATCACATCTGCTTCAAAAACTTAAGTGCATGTCTCTCTGATGGTGGTACATATCTCTTCCACCTTAGTGTCTAAGCAGTAGCCATCCTACTCTCAAGAGACCCAAATGATACATTCCCACATTGTGAAGGACAAAGTGTGAAAAGTATACAAGAGGTCATCTCTCAAAATGCACACATGGATGTAAGCTCCTTGATGGCAGGAAGAGTGGGTACTTGTTTGTATTCACTCAAGTGATTAGTTCAGTGCACTTTATACAATAAGCATGTCATATATACTATGGAGTGATTGAAGTAGATCCATGATCTGAAGCTTTTTCTTTGAACAAATAGACACCTCTGTTTTGACATGAAGTAAATACAGATCTTTGACAGATATGGGAGAGAGGACTTGATTTTGACTTGGTCTGTCCCAGTTTTTCAGGCAAATCCAATGCTGTACGTGATGAATTGCTTTGAGATGACAGTCAATTGAGGGCCATTAGGAATCAGATATAATGATTTCTCCCATTCAGAAATAGAGAAGTATAGTTTTATAGGAAGCTGCAAAACTTTGAGCAACTTTTCCACATTATCCTGTAATTCTAGCAATTTTAAAATAACCATCTTCATTTCAATTTATGAAACAAAAACTTTTCTCAGTTGAGTGGAATAAAATTTCAAGAAACTTCATTCATCCCCCTCCCTAGGTAACTGAATATCCTGTTTACATTCCTCTTGAAAGTAAGCGGATGGTTTGGGTAAGCTAACAGCCCATTATTGATAAATGAGCTATTTGGAATAAAAACGTAATGCATCTGAAGCCTCACCCTAAATGCATTTTTTTAAGGTGAAAGATGACCAACTTAACCTTCTCACTCTCAGTTTTTCATTTTCAAACTCTAATATGCTTCCTGGTTTGGGTTGCAGATGCCAAATGCCTGAGAGACAGACTATCTTTTTGGCATTTGCAATCAGGGAAGAAGGAGTAAGGTGCAAAACAGTGATGAAAAATTCAAACAGTAATAGTTCCAGATTGACAAGGCCTAGCAGAGCATTCTGCAACCTATAGATGCTCAAGGAATACTTGGTGACTGCTTGACTGACTCCTTTTTTTTTTATGGTATTTGTTAAACACTTACTATGTATCAGGAACTGTTCTAAGTGCTGAGGTAGAGTACAAGGTAATTGGGTTGGACACAGTCCCTGTCCCACATAGGACTCACAATCTTAATCGCTATTTTGCAGATGAGGTAACTGAGGCACAGAGAAGTTAAATGAGTTGCCCAAGGTGACACAGCAGATAAGCGGTGGAACAAAGATTAGAACCAGGATCTTCCGACTCCCAGGCCTGTGCTCTATCCTTTAGGCCACACTGCTTCTCTAGCCCCAAACATGAGTATATAGTAATAATACTATTACAGTAATGCAGAAATAATACAAATGTATTTGCAAGTGTCTTTCCTCCTAGGAGATCCATCAGTAATAATAATAATAGTATTAATCATATACTATGTACCAAGTAGTGTTCTAAGTGCTGGGGAAGATGGAATGCAATCATGTAAGGCACAGTTCAAGTGGTTTGGATAAGGTTTGGTTAATTTCTGAAACTTTGCAAATTTCTGCATATGAATTGCCCCATAAAATTTTTTAAAAATATGTTTTAAAATGTAACATGTAAATTTTCCAAGTGTGTATGTATGCTTGTGCACACATACACACATGTATGTGGGGGTGGTGTTTGTGCATTGGGAGGGGAGGGTAAAGGCTTATTTTCCCTGAAATTTGCTCCTTGGGAATTACTTAGGTCAGGCATCATTCAATATTTCTTTAACTTTATTTTGAATTTCTTTAAAGTGTTTCTTCTGTTCAGCATGCTTACTTCTACCCCATTTCATTACAGCATTGAGTAGCTGCCTGGGTATCCAGGAGTCATTCATTCTTTTCACAACCAATCCACAAATAGTGTGATATAATGTGATTTGTTCTGGTGCCTGTTAACTGACAACGCTCTAGAGTTTGTATGGTTTGCAATCCTGTTTTTCCACTTGGTGCTAAATATTGCACATAGGTGGGTGGAAGTCTTCTAGAAGTCAATTATGCCAACTGGGTAAGTCCACATCTCATAGACATAAAGAAGTTTGAAAACTTCAGTTTCTTTTATACTTTCAATTTGGGCTGCATCTTCATTCAGTGTGTCAAAAAGGCACCCAATTATCTTTCTGGATTTGGGTTTCTCCTTCCTTCTCTATCATTACATCTTTAGGAAGTGTTCTCCTCCAACAGTGAAATTTAGTGAAAACATTCAACCGTACCTCACAGAGATTCTAGATTCAGTGTAGGATTGGCCTGGTGAATAACATCAAAAAACTTTGATCGTCCTAAATGTAATTGACTGAACCAATTTACCAATTCTGACTCAGAGAACTTAGTGTCTGAGTCATCTTTATGACTTTTAATGTGTTTGCTTCCAGAGCATAGTCATCAGCAGAAAAGAGCCCTTGTATAAGTGATTCAAGGACTTTTGATGATGCAATCAACCCGTTAAGGTGAAATAATTTCCCTAAAGATAAGAATGGAATTCTAACATGCGCTTTCTGAGTCCTTGCTGTGGCCTTGCATGTGGCAATGGATAATAGGATGACCCACTCTGGCCATATTACACACATCTACTTTACTGGTCTGGTGATGGGGAAATGATTAGACAAGGGCTCCCTCTAGCCTGAAACGCCCTCCATCCTCAAATCTGACAGACAATTACTCTCCCCCTGTTCAAAGCTTATTTAAGGTACATCTCCTCCAAGAGGCCTTCCCTGTATAAGCCTTCATTTCCTCTTCTCCCACTCCCTTCTGCATCTCCCTGATTGGGAGTAAGAAGGGCATAGGCTCTAATTCTTGCTCAGCCACTTGTCTGTTGTCACAGACAAGTGGCGTGACATCTAGTAAATCACTTCACTTCTCAGTTACCTCATCTGTCAAATGGGGATTGAGACCATGACCCCCATGTGGGACAAGGACTGTGACTAACCCAATTTGCTTGTACCCTCTCCAGTGCTTAGGACAGTGCCTAACACATAGTAAGCGCATAACAAATCCCAGTTATTATCATCATTATTCATCCCCCTTCCCAGCCCCACAGCACTTATGTACACATCTGTAATTTATTTATTTATATTAATATTTGTCTCCCCCCTAGACTGAAAGCTCATTGTGGTCAGGGAATATATCTGTTTATTGTTATATTATACTCTCCCAAGTGCTTAGTACTGTGCTTGGCACACAGTAAGTGCTCAATACATGACTGAATGAATGAAGTGAAGGAATCTTCTAATCTTGATAAAAAGTTAAATGTGGGGCAGTAACACTGTCTGACCTAATTATCTTGTACCTACTACCCCATGCCTAATACTGTGCTTGACATTGTATCATCATCAGTAGTATTTATTATTTACTGTGTGCACTGAACTTGAAAGAGTACCATAGAACAGAGTGGATAGACACAAGGTAAGTGTTTAACAAATACCTTAATGACTATTATTGTTATAAACTTCTTAGTGTAGTCAAACCTTATTAGTTGATGCCAGTACCCAGTTCTACTGATGCTATCCAGTGCTTTCATATGGTTTAGAGTGTGGTTCCCTATATATCTTCTGTATCTCTTGTGTAGAAAACCTCATGTTTGCTAGGTTCCACATAAGCATTGACTCCAATGGCTGATTCTCTCTCCTCAACCCTTTCCCCCCAAGCCCTCAGTGGTTTGGCACCGAGGAGACAAAGCCATTAACTGGTCAGACAACCATGCTTAGCCCTTCTGAGGAATTTAGGAAAGTAACCAAGTAACCCAATCCTTTCCTGTTCATAGATCGCAGCTCCATAATGTTTGAGAATTCTGCCATTTTTCATGGGCTTCCTCTGCACTTAGGACTTAATCAGATATTGGAACTAAATACATATCTTTACCTTGCTTGGCTGACAAACTATTCTCTCTAGAGCATCATCTTAAGTGCAGGAAGGTATGGCAAGGAGATCATTGACTGCCAGCTTCAGCAGCTCTCAGCAGCCTGCTGTTGCTTAGCAGAACCTCTACCCCCTTTTTTTTCTCTCCATCAACCCTCTGATTAGGATGTAGAAAGAGAGAAGGGTGGTGAAGTAAAGTGATGCAGAGTTTTGAAGCCAATAGTGAGGAGTTTGGTGGCATATGAGCCTTCTGCTATGTAACTTGAATCAAGTGTTGGAAAATTCCCCAGAGATGATATGTCGGCAATCAGAAATGGAGCTGATCTAGACCCAGAAGATTTGGTGTCACACTAGGAATGCAGGATTGTAAATGACAGCCTCAGCTGGGAAAAAAAAAAAGTTTTTACTTTCATATTTCATCACAGCATTTCAAATTCAAATTGGTAAAAATGTGGTTACAGCTTCACCTTTGTAATCATATACAAACACAAATTTTCAGAGCTGAATATTCAGTGGAGATTCAAATGCAGACCAACTCCAACTATGGGATGCTTTGTGATAGAAGAATTAAGAGGAAAACAATACACAGAGCTTGTTGCTCCTAAGGTTGCTTCTCTTTTGTGCTTCTTCTTTTACCACTTCCCCTCTCTTGTTCTTGTGATCAGATTTTCTGTCTCAACTCTTATTTTAACCTTCTGTATCTTTTCAGTGCCTTATAGTGCCTTGGGTGATGTTTCTCAGACTGAGTATTGTAGATGTTATTTTAAGGGCACAAACCTTTTTTTACTGGTAACAGGTGTTATTTGTCAGAGAGAATCCTCAGGAAAATTTGAAATATGCCATATCATTTTCTAAGATTTTTTTTTAATATTTTCTTCCCTGGACGTGGCTTCCTATAAGCGTTTGTTTTGACATCTACACATTAAATACTGATTCTAGTTTATAACTTTCTAGACATAGAAATGGTATCAGTCCATGGGATATGCACTCTAATATTTAAAGAAAAAAAATCTGGTCTTGCCAAGTTAAAAACCATCTCGTTTGCTTTGTATGCTCTCAAATGCTTAGTACAGTGTTCTGCATACAGTAAATAGTCATATAAACCATTGATTGACTGACTGACAGCTCTTCCCTTTGAATCAGGGGGCAGTCATCCCTATATTTTTTGCCTGGTAATTTCCCAGATAAAGGGAAGAATATATGTTCTAAACAGGAGCACCACCAGCAGAGACATATTTATGATAATGTTCCTTCAGGGAAGTGGAGGATCAGATACCCAGGTATGTGTAACAGGTAGAAGCATGAGAAGCAACATGGTGTAGGGGATAGAGCATGGGCCTGGGAGTCTGGAGGTCATGAGTTCTAATCCTGGCTCCATCATTTGCCTGCTGAGCAATGCTGGTCAGGTCACTTCACTTCTCTGGGCTTCAATTACCTCATCTGTAAAATGGGGATTGAGACTATGTCCACGACTATGTCTAACCTGATTTACTTGCATTCACTCTGGTGCTAAGTACAGTGTTGGGCACATAGTAAGCACTTCACAAATATAATAATTATTATTACTATTATCATCACCATTCCAAGCTAAGTTGCCCCTCTGGGCTTGTCCAGCTCTGAAAAGACTTACATTTTCCAATTTCCATATTTAGATGTTAACTATATTGCTGTTAAGGACATTTATAACTTCTTCAGGGATAATAGACTCATTTGATTGAAAGTACATATCTACCATCCAATATGGAAGGTAGAAGGAATGAAGGAAGCTTGTCTTTGGAGTGGAGTAATGGTAATAGTAATACCACAAATTTGCATGGCCTGTGGCTCATTCAAAAGTTACTCAAAGCAGTGTCACATCAGTTAAACCATTTGATCCTCACCACATACTTGTAAGGTAGGGAATTCCACTTTCACAGATGAGTAAATGGAGTCAGATTATATTTCAAAGATTTAGCTGAGGTCACAACAAAAGCCAGCTGTCCAGCTAGGACTAGAATCCATGTCTCATACCCAGATCTATACACTCCCCGAGGTGCTCAAGAGTTCATGATAGTAAAGAAAGGGCAGAGGCTAAATGAGGGGGAACTTTTCCAGTTACACCTTCCATTCTTGGAATCATGGTATGTGTGATAAAGAATTTCAAAGTGATTTGGATAGGAACTTGCCATAGCAAAGACATAACTACTGGTTAGAAGAGGGAAAGGAATGAGCCCTTGACCTCAACTACTCTTGATGGTAGGATTCTGGGTCACAAGATGATGGGGAACACCTTCCAGATAATAATAATGATGATATTCATTAAATGCTTATTATGTGCCAGGTGCTGTTCTAAATGCTGAGGTAGATACAAGGTAATCAGGCTGGACACAGTCCCTGTCCTACATGGAGCTCACAGTCTTAATCCCCATTTTAGAGATGAGGTAGCTGAGTCCCAGAGAAGTAAAGTGACTTCCCCAAGGTCACACAGCTGACAAGAGGCAAATGATAAGGGAATCTTGGAGAACAAGAAGCTGAATTTGAATTCAGTGGAACGGGCAGATAAAATGAGAAAGACAGAAGGAGGGGATGGGGTTAGCTGATTGAGGTATGAAATACAGTGCAGTGGTGAATGCTTTAGGAACAGGATAGATAATATAAAAGATTTGGCAGAAAGGACAGAATATGCAATTATAATTATTATGGAGGGAGGAAGAAATTTTACCAGGGGAAAGTGAGAAAAATAAGAAAAAGATTAAGAGAATCACTCAAGGAATTGAAGAAAGGGGCAGGTTAGAAAAACCTATGCTCATAGTTATTCTTTTACCGAAGAGTTTTGAAATCTAATGTTTTAAAGAAAGAATAGAAGCTAATTACAGTAATCAAAATGGAAATGTGTTAATACTTATAATGTGGGAAGATAAGAATTGAATTTGTATATATTTAAAATGTTTAATTTTTTTTATAAATGTGTATACCACCCCAGAAAATGTTTCTAATAAAAAAAATGTGAGGATGGAATGAGATAATAGGTGTGAAAACATATTTCAATAAAGGGGCAAGAAGAATTCCAAGTAGAAAGCCTTTGCCTCTCTCATTGGGGAAAAGTTAGATAGTAATCATGATGAGTCCCCAGAGGTCAGAAGCTTCAGGAGGTCACATTTTCACAGACTATATTTGTTTTGAAAATCAACCTAAAGTCTGCTCTTGCATTTCTGCACTGAGAAGTTTCTGTCCTCTGAATTCACACTACACCAGTGCAGCTTGCCACCTGACTTTGCTTCTGGAGAGGGTTCCTTCTGTCTTAAGCACCCTTTTCCTACATTCAGAGGCTGTGTGGCTCTTTACAGCCATCTTGCCAATGCAATGTTGTCCTACTGGTGTCACAGGCGTGGCTACTCTTCTGTGTCTGTGCCACTGAGTGGCAAAAAGGAAGTGGCTTTGTCTATACTCAGTGTTCAAAACTCCATGAGCACTCAGAATGGTTAATGGACCAATATATTCAATAGGGGTGAGAAACAATGAGGCCGTGATATCTTGGGATGGAACTGTACGAAGTGGAGTATCGGGGGGCTTTTTCCTGACCTAGAACATCATCATTATTATTAGAGATTTATTATTATTAGAGAAGCATCATGACCTATTGGCAAGAGCATGGGCTTGGGAGTCAGAGGATGAGGGTGTTAATCCTGGCTCTGCCCACTTGTCTCCTGTGTGAACTTCAGCAAGTTACTTCACTTTTCTGTGCCTCAGCTACCTCATCTGTAAAATGGGAATTAAGACTGTGAGCCCCACGTGGCACAACCTGATTACCTTGTATCTCCCCCAGCACTTAAAACAGTGCTTGGCACATAGTAAGCACTTAAAAATACCATAATAATTAATTAATTAATGTTGGTATTTGTTAAGCACTTACTATGTGCAGAGCACTGTTCTAAGCGCTGGGGTAGATACAGGTTAATCAGGTTGTCCCATGTGAGGCTCACAGTCTTCATCCCCATTTTACAGATGAGGTAACTGAGGTGCAGAGAAGTTATGTGACTTGCCCATAGTCACACAACTGACAATTAGCAGAACCAGGATTCGAACCCATGACCCTTGACTCCTAAAACCGGGCTCTTTCCACTGAGCCACACTGCTTCTCTAATAATAATAATAATAGTAGTGTCCTGGTGCATAGGTAATAAGGGTTCATTGGTGGGAGGGTGGGAATGGAGCCAGAGAATAAGCTCCTCTCAAAGCTGTGAGCTGTATTATCTGGCTCCCTGGTCCTGTGGAAGTGTAAAAGTTTACTCCAATGGATCATTGTATTTTAGCTGGAAACATGGCTTCCTTTACTGTGGTTGGAAACTAAACTACAGAAGGTACTTTGAAAGGCATTTCCTGAGGGAATGTGTGTTCCACTGTTCAAAGAGGAGAATCCTGCTCAGTGTTATCACAACCATTCAATCAAAAACTTTGATAATAAGGAAAAAGAAGCTATTAGGACTGGAAGATCTAGATTCACTAAACTAAAGGAGGCAATCTGAAAGGCAGGCTGGATATGCTCTTCTTTTCTCTTTTCTTTCCCGTACTTGTGAAATGAGTATTCCATAGTTCAAAGGGTAGAATCCTTCATAATATTACATGCACCCTTCAACAAAAGCTATGCATTACCGTCCCAAAACTATGCTTGCCCTTCTGAGCCAAAGTATGACTTTGGCCATTGTTCTGATCACATCTCGTACCTCTCCACCAGATTCTGGTGTGTGCCAAGTTGCTTTTTGTTGGTTTTTTTTGTAATGGTAATTTAAGTGCTTACTATGTTTCTAGGTAAGTACTAAGTGCTAGGATAGATACAAGCTAATTAAATTGGATACAGTTCATGCACCTCATGGGGCTCATAGTCTTAATCTCCATTTTACAGATGAGGTAGCTGAGGCCCCGATAAGTGAAGTGACTTGCCCAAGGTCATACAGCAACCAGGTGGTGGATTTGTGATTAGAACCTAAGATTCTTAGCCTCACTGTCTTTCCCCCTTTAATCTGTAGTCCCTGCTACTGCCTGGGTCATCAGTTCACAGTCTAAGTAAGAAAGAGAACAGATATTCAAGCTCCATTTTATGGATGAGGTAACTAAATCATAGGGACCTGAAGTGACTTGTTCAAGGTCACATAGTATGCAAAAGGCAGAGTCAGAATTAGAACCCAGATCCTTCTGACTCCCAGGCTGTGCTCTATCCAGGGATCCATGCTGCTTTTCACTTTTCCACTGTGGCTCTAGGTGCTCTGCTCCCAGAATGCCCTATGCACTGTGGGCCGCCCACATGTTTTTAAACTGCCACTAAACAGGTCCTGAATCTCTCTACCAGTTGGCTGCATGACTCCTCCAGATCCCTGCCACCTCTGCCCCTAAACGGCCCCCAGGACCCTTGGAACCCACACTGGCTCTCTTCCATGTTAGTGAGGAATCTCCATTCCAAACTGCCTTACAACACCCCAGCAGAAGAGAGGAAAGCAGTCATAACATGGTGTTGCCTTCTCAAAATCTCTGGAAGACTATGGCGGCAGTCTCTAGTTTCTCTCCTCCAATTCTTACCTTGTTCCACCTCCAGTCTGGCTCTGGCTCCTTCACTCCACTAGAACGGCTCTCTAAGATCTCCAGTGACCTTCTTCTTGCCAAGCCCATGGTCTGTACTCCAACCTAATCCTCCTTGACCTCTCAGCTGCCTGTGATGCTGTGGACCACCTCCTTCTGGAAACACAACTTTGACTTCCTTCACACTGACCGCTCCTGATTCTCCTCGTAGCTCTCCAGTTGCTTCTTCTCAGTCTCTTACAAAGTCTTCTCCTCTGCCTCCCACCCTCTAACTATGAGAGTTCCTTAAGGCTCAGTTCTGTGGCCCCTTCTATTCTCCATCTAAACCCAGTCCCTTGAAGAGCTCATTTGTTCCCATGGCGACTGATCCCCAAATTTACCTCTCCAGCCCTGACCTCTTTCCTTCTCTGCAGTTTTGCATTTCCTCCTGTCCTCAAGACATCTCTACTTCGATGTTCCACCGACACCTCAAACTAAATATGTACAAAACAGAACTCCTCATCTTCCAATGCAAACACTGTCTTCCCACCAACCTTCCCATTAATGTAGACACCACCACTACCCTCCATGTCTCTCAAGTTAGGAATTTTGGCATTATCCTCTACTCATTTTCTAATTTAATCTACATATTCAGTCTGTAATCAAATCCTGTCAATTCTACCTTCAGAATAACGCTAGGTTTCACCCTTTCCTCTCCATTCAATTGGGTACCATGCTGATCCAAGTATTTATCAAATCCCACCATGTCTACTACATATTCCTCCTGTCTTTTCCTATCCAATGCTTACTTATTCTGCTTGTCTGGATCATTTTTTTCTAAAATAGCATTCAGTAAACTTCATCCCACTCCTCAAGAACCTCCAGTGGTTGTCTTTCCACCTCCACCTCAAAGAAAAACTCCTTACTATTGATTTTAAAGCATTCAATCAACTTGTTCCACTTACCTACCCTGGCTGATTTCTTACTATGATCCATCCTACACAATGCCGTTCCCTTACATCAACCATCTCACTTGGTCTCATCTGTCTTGTTGCCAAACTCTTGCCCATATTCCCTCTGGCCTGGAACCCCCTCCTCTTTCACTATGACAGACCACCACTCTTTCCACCTTTAAAGTCTTAATAAAATCACAGTTCATGCAAGAAGCTTTCCCTGACTAAACCCTCATTTCCTCTCCTCCCTCTCCCTTCTGTGTCATCTATGTATTTGGACTTGTACCCTCTATGTACTTGTTATTCATCTCACCCTCAGCTGCACAGCACTTGTTTACCTACCCATAATTTATTTTAGTGTATGTCTCCCTCTAGACTTTAGCTCCTTATGGACAGGAACTCTAATATTACACTCTTCTAAGAGTTTAGTACAGTGTTCGGTGCACCATAAATGCTTAATAAATGATTGATTTATTGATTGATTGCTATAGAAGTCATTGAGACCTTAGAGAAAGAGTGTGGTCTAGTGCATAGAGCATGGGCCTGGGAGTCAGAAGGACCTGGGTTCTAGTCCTGGCTCTGCCACTTGTCTGCTGTGTGACCTTGGGCTAGTCACTTAACTTCTCTGGGCCTCACTTCCCTCATCTGTAAAATGGGGATGAAGAATGTGAGCCCCATTAGGGACAGGTAATGTGTCCAACTTGATTATTGTGGATTTACTATAGCATGTAGCACAGTGCTTGACACATGGATAAGTACTTAACAAGTACAATCATTGTCATCATCATCAAGGTTGTCTGTAGATCCTGGGCAGTGAAGAACCTGAAATTTTGCTCCTCCTGACACAGCATTCTGATGCCAACATTTTGCTCTTGGCATTCCTGAGCTATGAGTGTCCTCTTCACAGGGCCGGGAACCCTTTTATGGCACTGAAGGATCCAGGGTCTTAAGGATGCCCTAGAATTTAGGTGGATCTTAAAAACACCCTCAGAGAAGGGAGGATGTTGGGAGTGGGGTTGGTTTAATCTTGGAAGCTTTCATTGGATTCCCAGTGTCTCACTGGTTACCGCTGGTACTCTTCTTTATAGCACACCTATCTTCCCATATCTTTGATACCCACCCCAGCCCCACAGCACTTATGTACATATCCTTTAACTCTACTCTTTTAATCACTTCTGTAATTTATTTTAATGAAGACTATAAGCTCCTTTTGGGCAAGGATTGCATCTACCAACTCTATTACACTGTACTTTCACAAGTGTTTAGTACAATGTTCTGCATACAATAGACACTCAAAAGTACCATTTATCATGGTATTTATTGAGCACTTAGTGTGTGCAGAACACTAATAAGTGCTTGGCAGAGTACAGTGTAAGAGAGTTAGTAGACACATTCCCTGCTCACAGTGAGCTCACAGTCTAGAGTGGGGAGCAAGGTATTGATATAAATAAATACATTATGGAATTGTACAACAGTGCCATTGGGCTAAGGGAGGGTTCAATATAGGGAACAAATAATAGTGATGCAGAAGGGAGTGGGAAAAGAGGAAATGAGGGAAGACCTCTTGGAGAAGATGTGCCTTTGATAGGGGTTTGAAAGTGGAGAGAGTAATTGTCTGTTGGATATGAAGAGGGAGAGCATTCCAGACCAGAGGCAGGATGTGGGTGAGAGGTTGGCAGAAACATAAATGCACTCCAATAAGCATCTTTCAGCTGCCATACTGAATTCTGGCAACCTAATTGACCCTAATGTAAATGTTCAGAGCCACATAAAGTATGTTACTGAGTGCACAATAGCAGTCACAGTTGACTGCCTACTGTCAGTACTGCATGTAATTTATTTCTCTGCACAACACTCTTTAAACATAACAAAGTACAATACAGTTTCTCTAAAAAATCCATGATAGTAGGCATACAGTGTACCAGAGCCACATTTTAATGATGGCCTAGAAACAAAGGAGAGAGAAGATTTTCCAAACAAATTTTCAAATCCCATTCACTAAACAGTCTTTCAGACATCATAGGGTTATTGAACCCAGCTCTCTTAGCAATTTTCCAATCTTCTAACTGTGTTTTGTTCCTTGGACACATTTATTCCCAGTACTTGGAAGTCACTTAACGTTTCCATGCTTTTTCTCTCATTCCATTTCCTTTGACTGGAATGCCTTCCCACCTCCCTTTATGACAAACATTTTCCCTCTCAAGAACATAGTAACATAAGAACATGAGCACTGCTATTCTGGGTGAGCCCATCAGTGATTCTAGCCCAGGGTTCCATTTCCAAGTATGTTTCCAAAGAATGCTTAGAGAAAGAGTACAATGACGAATCTACCACTCTACTGTACTGCCCCTTCCAAGGACTAAATATGCTGTGCTTCACACAGTAAGTGCTTAAAATGCCATGGATTGATTAATAAATTATTTAGAGTAATGCCTTCCTTCCCTGTGTCACCCCGACTTGATCCCTTTGCCCTTCCCCTTGCCCCCTCCCAACCCCACATAATTTATGCCTAAATCTGTAATTTTATTTATTTTATTGATATCTGTCTCCCCTCCTCTAGACTGTGAGCTCACTGTGGGCAGGAAATGTCACTGTTTGTTAATGTATTGTACTTTACCAAGCACTTAGGACAGTGGTCTGTTTACAGTAAGTGTTTAATAAATACAAATGAATTAATGAATGAATTGTAGGCAGAGAACACATATACCAACTCTGTTATATTGTACTCTCCTAAGCACTTAATACAATTCTCTATCGACAATAAATATTCCATAAAACTATTGATGATGATGATGATGATGATCTTTACACCTTTTCTCACAGCTACTGCTTGATCTTCTGAATTCCTAACCTCTCTTGGAGCTATATAAACACTTCTTGAGCCTTCTAACTTCAAAACAGTCTACACTTTCAAGTACATACAGGATGTCAAAAGGAGAGGGATAAGGGGAAATAAGGACTTAGTTGGGGCAGGCCTCTTGGAAAAAATGTGATTTTAATAAGGCTTTGAAGTTGGGGAAATTGGTAGTCGGTCACATATGAAGGGTGAGGAAGTTTCAAACCAGAGAGAGGATGTGGACTAGTGGTCGGTGGCAAGATAGGTGAGATCGAGGTATAGTGAACTGGTTACCCTTAACTTCACTGACATTCTCTTTATTCTATTTTCCCTAATTTATCATGCCTTCAAGATCTGAAATCCATTTGACTTTTCCAAGACTTTGGATGGAACTACAGTGCCCAAAGGTGAGAGGAGATCTTGCAGCAGTAGACTAGCAATTGGGAACATTCTGTTCCCAAAGTCAGAGTTTTCTACTGATAATTTCTAACTCTCCTATTTCTTTTGGGCAAGAATGATGAGTCTCCTTCCCTTCCCCATTCATAAAGTTCCAGTGAGCAAATCCCTTCCTTTACATTAATCACTCAAATACAGAAAATATTCCGTTATGTTGTCAGGTGTTTCTATAATTTGGCCTATATTCCATTTTGGATGGATGTTTGCTGCTGAGAAAGAAAAAATAAAAAAACATGCACTATGTTGAGATAAGAAATCACCATTACCAACAGCAGTAGGTAGCAAAATTCTTCGGGCATAGGGTGATCTGGCCTGATAAGTTCCCTCTACTCTCAAAAATAATCAATTACAAAATAGACATGATAGTATAAAGATGTACACGGACATGTACAACCTCAGAATTCTCAAAAGCCAGTGTTCAAAACCCATAACCAAATGAAGAAATTTTACTTTCCCTGTGTGTGTTTGTGTGTGTTGTGTGTGTACAAAACCAAACTCGTGGCAGGCCTCTGCAGATGGACTACTTTAATTGATGGGCACATCTGGTTTGTGATTGTAAAATCCCACATTTTTTGCACACAAACCAGCATCTGTGCGTGCTAATTAGATATTTAGAAAGAGACTCATAAATTTCTTGGGAATTTGAAAGGTGAATTTGCCATTTTTTTCAGGATGCAAACATTTTCATAGTCTGCCCTTGGAAAGTTCCTCAATACAAAGTTGTCAGTAAACATACACTCTAGGATATTACTGCTCTGATTGTTTTCCTTCTGGGACATTTTTGACTTCAGGAAAAGTGGCTGCTCCCTTTTGAATTCATTTTTTTCTGTTTTTAATCCTGCATTAATACTTTCAAGGTTCAAACTCAGCAAATATTGATTTTTCAGGCTATATTTTACTATGTATGAATGTATATATGACCGTCCAGCTTTGAAGATGATACTACTGCTGGGAAGATTGTATCAATGTGTGTGTGTGGTTATGACTGATAAAGTCACTGTGTCATTGGAAATCCCTTCCACACTGCATGTATTGTAAGATTGTCTTTGGCTGTACCTGCACTGTAGTAGAGACAAGTTAATCAGGTTGTATACAGTTCATGTCCCACAATGTTAATCCCTATTTTACAGATGAGGTAACTGAGGCACAGAGAAGTCAAGTGGCTTGCCCAACATCACAAAGCAGATAAGGAGCAGAGTTGGGATTAGAACTGAGGTTCTTCTCTCTCCCAGGCCTGTGCTCTATCCACTAGCTCAAGTTTCTTCTCTTTGCTCAAGATGGGCATTTCATTTCAGATGTCAGCATGTCAGGTTGACTTTGTTTCCTGTGGTTATGTCCCAACTGTTCTCTGTGATACTATATTCTTTGGGATTTTACTCTTTTCATTTATTAAAAGTATGTTATCTGACATTCTTTCTATGGTTACCCCATTTCAGCCATCATGGATTGTTATCCAGTTTTCTTATCCTGCTGCTATCAATTTTCCTTATATTATCCACCCAGAAAAAGTGTGATGGAGAGAACATTGTTTCAGTGTTGGTGGTCACACTGTGCTTCATGACTAGGTTGTATGTAATCCTCTCTAGGCATGGGGATTCTTGATATATTCTGATGATCATAATGATTATGGTAATGATGATAAATATTGCACTGCTGTCCCTTGTTGTCTTCTTAGCTCATTATGGGCAGGGAGAGTGTCCGATAATTTTGTTTTAATTGTACTTTCCCAAGCACTTAGTACAGTACTATGCACATAGTAAGCATTCAATAAATACATTTGATGAATGTTTGCAGTACATGGTGCTGTTTCCTGTCTTTCTCCTTGCTTATTGCTCCTGGTGAGGTTTCTGCTTGAAAGTAGTCACCCCTTTCTTGATTACAGTTCATCACGCTGGTCTGTCCTCATCTACTGACACCCAATTTTCAGCTGGGATGCAGTATTGATTAAGCTTTGTTTTACTTTGTCCTTAAATTGTTTCCACTCCCTTCCTTGCTTTTGCTCTCTCCTTTTTAGCTGAAATTATAACATCTGTTTGGGTACCCTGCTGTTCATTTTCCTAAGATATCCCATCAAGCATAGCCCCCTCTAGGTGAGCACAGCTTCCAGGAGACATTGCAGAACTGCATTTTTCATAATCTTTTTTGTCATTTGATATTGTGTGTGGCCAATAAATCACTCTGTTGAAAGTGCTCAATGAGCTGGATGTGGTACCTGGGTGGGGAAGTTCTCAAAGTTGTAGAGAAGTCTAGACAAAATTACAGCTCAGTAGACCTAGTTTGGACTGAAGCCCAGTGACACACTGCCACAAAATCCTGTTTAACAGTCTCCCAAAGGATGACAGGGACATGTACTTGGATTGACTTAGGTCTGTGTAGCCTTGTATCTCTTCAGCCTTGACATCTCACTGCTTGTCACAATACTTCTTAGCTTGTGCTATATTCCCCATTGTTGGCTTCAGCATCCATCCCATTTGTCACAGAACTTGTTTTGCTACAGGTATCTTTGTTTTGTTTTGTTTTATTTTGGGAAACAGTCTCATGTACTCTTCCAGGCAATTAATACAGTGCTGTGCACACAATAAGCACTCAGTATGTACCACTGATTGATTGATATGATAATCCAATCATTCCTGATGCTTTCTTCTAGAACTATCCACAGACTCAAAGGTTAACTAGTACATAGTGTCCTTAGAGACAACAAAACAAGACAACACCCTGCTAAAGGTAGATAGGGTTTCTTGTACTAGAGGGCTGTTTCAATGTTCCCATAAAGTTTTGTAGTTGGTTTTTTTTGTTTGTTTCTGAGAAGTTTGATATATAGCTCCCTGCTTAAATCAGGTGCTACTGTGTGAGAAACTGGGTATACTGTTAAAGTTTGGAACACATCACATCAACATTTAGCATCAAATATATTAACATTGTTAGAAATCCCCTTCAGGTTTCTCTGTTGTACAGTGATATAATCAGCAACACTACTGCTTATATCTTTTGTGCATCTATGAAACTGATCAATCAAGGATATTGATTGAACGCTTACTGTGTGCAGAGAACTACACTAAGCCCTTGGGAAAGTACAGTACAACAGAACTGGTGGATATGATGCCTACCCACAAAGAACTTACAGTCTAGATGACTGTCTTCCTCTTACTGTTTATGGAAAACTATGTTGATGATTGCAACCTGATGTTGCGATAAGTAGGTCATTGTTTTTTGATTTACCACTCCCCTGTTGCCCAGTTATTTCTCCAAATTTCAATGTCGCTTTCCAAACATGTATTGAAATCTTTCCATGGCAAATAGCCTATCAACTACTGGTTTTTCTGTGAAAAGTCTACCCATACTCCTAAAGAATCTTTCTATATCTTTATATATGTCAGTGATAGCAGAGGCATACATAGACACACATGCATAAATGGGCTACATAATAGCTATTATATATAATAGCTTTTTCTCTCAATCATTTTGGGATTTGTGATCATAACAGTCCATTGTCAAGGGAGAAGAAAATCAAACCTGGAAGTCCCACAGGGAACTATTCATCTGGCATCAGATCCTAATACTGTATCCATATTAGAGCAATCCCTACTCAGTCTCTGTTATCCTCTCTTCGACTATTTTGCCTCATTCCCAGCACTGAGCTCCTCACGCCTTTCAGCTCTCAGCTCAGTGTGCATTATATCACAAATTGCATCAAAAAGTTTATTAAATTTGGACTTGTAATCATAGTGAGCTGTAGAAAAGATAAACAGGGCTTCCAGAGCCTTGTGCGTCTATCTAAAGCAGATTGCTTTATAACTTCTTTGCTCACCAGTAATTTACATTAGAAAACTTGCTAACCTGGTATTGACTATTACAAAACATAATCAAAAGGTGAAAATAGCTCACCTAGCCCTGATTTGTGTAAGACCAATATAGATGGATCTGTAAAGGGAAATGAAAAAAGGGAGAAAAAGCTCCTGGGCTATCTGCATTTTTTATGTGCAGCACTACAAAGTAAGTTAAACATGAATGAGAATAAAGAGAATGATTTTCTGAGACTTAATCCCTTCAGAATAGAATGATTGGTTGTGGGCTAAGGAGCCTTTTCACCCCAAGGTCAGTGTTTGAATCCTTCCAGGATCTGTGAGTTCCATTAATATTCAGTTACTTAAGTTTATTGCTTCTGCAACTCCTTTCTGTACATCAACACAAGGTTGCATCCCTATCTGTGCTTTGATATGTCTGTCCATGTCAATGTTGTCTATTTTCAATTGAAGCAAGTTTGCAGTGGAAAGGAACTGTGAATTTATAGCTGTCCTTGAATACTGCACCATATAGAATCTTGGATATGAGAGTGAGGTGGATGATGACAATGATGATAGTTATACTATTTGCCTTCTGAATAATTGTACATTCCAAGCGCTTAGTACAGTGCTCTGCACACCATAAGTGCTCACTAAATATGATTGAGTGAATGAATGAATGGAGAGAAATCTCTGTTTCACCACACTGAGAGTAACATAAACTGGAACCAAAGCTGGATGTTGTAGGGCTACAGGCAATATATGAAAAGCTAATGGTCATCTCTTCATTCAGAAATGCTCTAAAGAATTCAAGCCCTCGGATAGGCATCACTGTGTTCTATTATCCAGCTGTTTCGGGGAAAAGGGTGTTAATTTTCCACTTTGTTGATGGGCTTCTGGTTAATTTGCAGGTGTAGACCCTGTGAATAGAGACCCAAAAGTGTCAATGGGTCCCCACATGATGTGCAGCTAGAGATATATTAATCCGGGTCTGTAATTAGAGCAGGAGTCAGTGGTCCATAGGATATTTAAATTATGGACTTGGGGCTTTAACTTTTCAGAGCTATCAGTCGCCTCTTACATTCATTGAATTCACTGATACAGTTAAAATACAGAAATAAAATGGAATGCAATGATCAGGAAATTCCATCTGTATTTTTTTTTTAAACTTTGTTGAACATCTGCAAAGCTGTTGGAGGTAATTCATTTGTACCAAAACAAGAGGATAGGATTTGCCATATTGGATCAGACCATTGGTTCATCAACATTGCATTTCAACTGCCTCAGGCGCTAGGTGATACATGAGGCACCAGAGGATAGCAAAACACCCCATAATGCACCGAGTCAATTGTGCAATGCAGTATATGGTGTGAAGGTATTGGGTTTTGAAAGTAAGAATGAAAGATTTTATGAAGGCACTATAGCTTTAGTGATGTCTAGGAGAGAACAGGGACATGCATTTGTTGAAGAAAGAATGATGCAAATTGGGCATTTTGAAATTTCATCCAATATTTCACTGTTCAGTTTCAAGTGCAAGATGAATCATTTCCTTCAGCATAACCAATGTTAATAGCATCCTCTAGGTATCTCACATTAGTTCACAATAAAATGGTAATTTCAATGAAATTCCATCCAAGATTTTAATGATTTTGAGGATCGGAATATTTCAGCCATTTTAAAGAGATTTCTCACTGTTTTTAAGTAGATTCCACCAGAAGTCAGAGTATCAGAGTCCTTGGAAAGACTCCCATTTGGTGTCTTTAGTTCAGTTTTCACTTACCTTTACTGAGAGAATTGATCCATTTATTGACTCTGTTTATACCTGTTTATACCTTCCAAAAGGTGGAGAGACCGGAGACTTAGTGAATTTTAGTGAACAACCATCAGTTATCCTTTTCCATGTCCAGGTTTAAATAGTTCGAGTGAAAAAGCTGCCACCACTTCCCTTGTGAGACAATTCTGCTATCTAATTTGCTCTCTTTCTTTTATATGCCTTTTTCTTCTCGCCTCACAAACTTCAGTAGTTTGCTCTTTCCTTTAATAGTATTTCTTGCAACTGGTCTAATGCTGCTTGCATAGATTTTTTTTCTTAACTTATATTTGATGCACTCACTTTTTGTATCCTCCCAGACCTTTATCCTTATTTTTCCAACATGCCAGTGTGCTGATTTGGATGTACTAAATAGACATTTTCCTCTTTTGAGTTTCAATTCTCAGTTAACTTGGTATCAAGACAAGTATTTTCAAATGAAAATGTGTTGTGTATCCAAAAGTCAGGTCAAAATCAGGCAACTTTTCTCTTGATATGACAACTTCCAACCTTCATAAATGTTATTGAATGAATTCTCTTCCCTCCTGTATAAGAGCTCTCTCTCTCCACAGAGTGTCATTAAAAACACTTTGTAATTAGTGCAGTCCTTGGTATATAGAAAGTATTTAACAAATACTGCAATTATTAAAGGATCCAGACTATAGATGGAGCATGCAGAAACATAAAAAGGAGAATCATTACTCATTTTGAAGTTGCAGCTAGAAGTGTGGGGGTTTTGTATCTGTTTTCATTTCATCTTATTATGTAGCCTGGAGAAACAGTGACCTCATTCTCTACAATTCTGTAACTTCATTCCATCCCCTCCCACTCAATTTGTCCTTCCTGCTCCATCATCTTATATTTCCCAGTCACGCTTTCTTTCCCTTTTCCTCTTCATTTTAATCCCCACTCTTACATTCAGTACTCTCTTTTGCCTCTTCCTTCTTCTCCACTCTCTCCTCTTTCTCATCTCTCATTCTTTGTCTCTTCCTTGTTGTTGTTTTTTTTGCCTTCCCTATTAATCATCCTTCCCTTCCCATGCACCATGTCTTCTTCCATTTGTTTATATTCTATCCAAAACTCTTAGAGAATCAAGATGTCTAAATTAGAAGTTAGACAGGGAAGGATGGTTTGATACCCATCCTCCCAAATTTCCCATTAGCTACCTCTCTTGAAGAAGGTGTGCGTTTGTGTGCACATGTGTTTTTGTGTGTTTGGAAAAAGATTTGAGTCTAGGGGGTTAAGCACTGCAAGAAAAATAAACAAAATGGACAAATCTGCTCAAGGCCACAAACCAAGTCCAAAGAGGAATTATGAACTGACTGCATCCCAGTTATCATTTCTGATGAGTAAAATATATATTGCCTTTCCTTTGGTCTTTACAGTGTGAATTGATGAAAGTTTGTGCTCTCACAGCCTGGAGGGAGTGGCAAAAAAACCCTTCAGAGTAGCCTAGTTTTAATTTCTTGTCTAAATGACTTCAAGTACATTACTTTCTAACCATCCTAGAGAAATCATGAAAACCCAGCTATACAACCAAAACACATCTGTAAGAACAATGTTCTTATCACCTCTAGTTACTCGGAGGCCTGTATTGTGTTCTCTGGCTATAATTCCCACAGACACAGTGGATATGAAGAATGTGAAGAAAATCCTTCAGTATATTACAAATAATGGTGTGAGACACAGTGAATTATATTTTCTAATAATTGGCATTACATTATAGCACCAGGGAAAAAAAGCAGAAAGGAAGAGAGAATGAGAATGTGAGGAACCAAGGTTTTCTCATCTCATCTAAAGAGCCAGCAAAAATATAGGGATGGAGGGGGGAAAAAGACTGATTTTATGGTCAGTCCATCTGTCACTTCAAACTTCTTAGTACAATGGACTGAAAGACAGAGCAGGAGCTAGTGCCAAGAGATAAAGACAAAGTTTATCATTCAGGTAAAGTAATTACAGCTACCAGGGTGATAGGTGATGGCAAAAATGACTCCCTGAAAAATCGGGTGTTGGGGGAGGGAAGGCAAGTATGTTTTTTGTATTGACATTGTCTCTGAATTTTTACAGATTTTTATTAAATAGAAGGCTCCAGAGTCACTTCTCTGAGTTTCTCATGTAACTGCCATTTCCTCTAATGGTTCTTTCCTTGAGAATACAACTTAGCCATAAGTAATAATTATAATAATGATATTAGGCATTTGTTAAGTGCTGATTACACAATGCTAGGTATTGTGGTAATCAAGTCAGACATAGTCTCTGGTTCAGATGGGGCTAACAGTCAAAATAGGAGGGAGGAAAGGAACTGAAGCTCCACTTTACAGATGAGAAACTGAGGCTGAGAGAAGTTAAGTGACTGGCCCAAGATCACACAGCAGGCAAGTGGTCAGAAGTAGTGTGGCCTAGGAGATAGAACACAGGCCTGGGAATCAGAAGGATTTAGGTTCTAATCCTAGTTCTGCCACTTGTCTTCTGTATCCCCTTGGTCAGGTCACTTCAATTCTCTTCGCTTCAGTTACTTCATCTGTAAAATGGGGATTAAGACTGTGAGCCCCATGGGGGACAGGAACTGTGTCCAACCTGATTAACTTGTATCTATCACAACGCTTACTACAGTGTCTGGCACATAGTACATACTTAACAAATACCTTAAGGGAAAAAAAAGTGGTGGGCAAGGATTAGAACAAAGTCCTATGACTCTTAGGCCCAGGCTTTTTCTAGTAGGCTATTTATTCAGTGAATCTAGAAATTCACTGAAACAGTGAATTAGTGAAATTAGTAAATAGTGAATTAGTGAATAGTGAAATAGGCCCAGAAATAGTCATATAAACTTAAAAAAAAAATTCAGGCCATTTTGTTCACCCCTCCATCTTCTGAGGTAGACTAATGTATCAAATGATGAAGACCAGATGGCTCTCTAGTTAAAAACTCACCAAGAACTTGGAGACTAGTAATGGTATTTACTGAGCACCTACTGAATGCACAGAACTGTACAAAATCCCTAAGAAAGTGATGATCAATAATTCAATCAATCAGTCATATTTTATTGAGTGCTTACTATTTAGTGCAAAGTATGTACTAAATGATTGGGAGAGTACAATATAACAGAGTTGGTAGACATATTCCCTGCCCACAAGGGAATTGTAGCCTGGAGTGGGAGACAGACATTAATATTAATGAATATGTTATGGATATGTACACAAGTGCTGTGGGCTGAGGGAAGGGTGGATACAGGGTGCAAATCCAAATGTAAAAGTGACAATGATGAGAGTGGGAGAAGAAGAAATGAGGGCTTCATTCAGACAAGGCCTCTTGATGGAGGTTCTTTTTTTTATTAAGGCTTTGAAGATGGGGAGAGTGATGGTCTATGGGATATGAAAGGGGAGGAAGTTCTGGAAGAAGCAGGATGTGGGCAAGGGGTCAGCAGTGAGTAGATGAGATTGAGATGCCTTGAGTAGGTTAGCAATAAAGGAGAGAATGGTGCAGGTTGGGTTGTATTAGGAAATCAGAGAGTTAAAATAGGAGGGAGCAAGGTGACTGAGTGCTTTAAAGCCAATAGTGAAAAAGTATTTTTTGATACAGAGGTGGATGGGCAACCAGTGAGAGTTCTGGAGGAGTGAGGAAACATGGACTGAATGGTTTTGTAGAAAAATGATCCAGGCAGCAGAGTGAAATATGGATTGGAGTGGGGAGAGACAGGAGGCAGGGATGCTGATGCAGTGATCAAGGTGGGATAGGATAATTTTTTAAAGTGGTAGCAGTTTAGGAAGAGAGGAAAGGATGGATGGTTAACGTTGTAAACATTGAATCTAAAGGATGTGGTGACAGATTGAGTAAGTGGGTTGAATGATACCGTTGAGTTGAAGACGATGCCAAGGTTATGGGCTTGTGACATAGGGAAGATGGTAGTGTCGCCTACAGTGATGGGAAAGTAAGAGGAAAGAAGAGACTGGGGAAGAAGATGAGGAGTTATGTATGGAACATGTTAGGTTTCAGGTGTTGGCAGGATATTCAGGAAGAGATGTCCTGAAAAAAGGGGGAAATATGAGACTTCAGAGAAAAAGATGAAAATCATAGACCCTCCCATTAGGAGCAGAGGTGAGTTCATTCCTGAAACCTAGAAAGAAGAATTAATTGTAGTATTAGTGGATTGGCACCATCACACTCTAATATCTATTGCAGCTATGTTTTCCTTTGGACATATATGCACTGCGTTGTGAAGTTCATGTATGATCTCTGTTCACAATTGACAGCTATAGATAAAGCTGGCACTAGAACCCAGATTTCCTAATTCCAAGAAAAGTACTCTATCCTATGGCCTAACAGATTCTTTTTATGCTATTTAAGTGACCAGGCACTGTACTAAGTGCTGGGGTAGATACAAGTTTGGACACAGTCCAGGTCCCACATGGGATTCATATTCTTAATCCCCATTTTACTGAAGCACAGAGAAGTGAAGTGATTTGTCCAAGGTCATCAGCAGACAAGTGGCAGATCTGGGATTAGAATCCAGGTCCTTCTGACTCTCAGGTCTGTGCTCTATCCACTAGGCACACTGCTTCTCCTTACAACTTGGGAGAGCGCAACAAAAGCAAAACCTATGTATCCTGTACAACATACCCTAACTGTTAAGTTTTTAATCATTCTTAGGTTTTTTATTTTGTTGGGGTTTTTTAGGTTTTTTTTTTTAAGAAGGAGGGTTGAAAGGGATTCTGTTGAAGATGAGTGGGTGGGCCTGTGAAAGATTTTGCCATCCTGCCTGGAGGCAGGAGAATGGACTGGTGACTTCTTTTACTTGCTTTCGGTGCTATGTTTTCATGAAGAACACCTTGCCAATGCTTGCCATTGGCATTAGGCACTCTGACATTAGGCACAAAAAATGTCTACTGTAAAACAGTTTCATGATATACTCTGCAATTGATCAATAGCCAGAATTATTCTTTCTAGGTGTCATTGTCCACTCAACCCTCATTTATACCCTCCCCTCTTGCCTCTCCAGTACAAGAAAATCAAAAGAGCAACCTTTTGGAAATGACTCATTCACATATAAGCTGACATGGACACATTTCTTTGTCATTCTCCCTTTTTTTTTTTGCATTCTACGTGAAGAAAAAACTTTGCTTCCGAGTAGTAAAAATCTCCACAACAGAATACTTTCATCGTTCATGGATCAGCAAACACCCCAGTTTGCCTGTAATTGAAAAACATTTGGCACATTTCTATTAAAAAATCTTCCCCTTCATGAATGTTTAAACAAATTAACTTGAACAAGAAGTAGTGATATGCATATCAAAAACAATTCTTACGCCGCAAGTTAACTAAAGCAAAGTAAAATCAATGTGCTGGCAGGTATTCTCGCTTACAGTGTAGATTGTTCCCTTTTAAATGTCCTTGTTTTCAGCTAAGCAATTGGCTTTCAGCCTGGTAGTTACAGCACAAGATGAAAAAGTCAGCCCTTGGCTTTTCATAGTTTGAGTCTACACTAGGCAAACAATAGCAGGTTGCAGAAGGATCACAGATTCAACCTGTGTCTTAATGGCACTAATGGTTCCTGACTCATTGTTGGGTTGCCCTAAGGGTTAGGATCACTGTGGTCTAGTGGAAAGAGCGCAGGCCCTCGGAACCAGAGAATCTGGGTTCTAATCCTAGATCCCCCACTTGCCTGCTGGCTACCTTGGCAAATCACTGGCTTTTCTATGGGTCAGTTTCCTCACCTGTTCTTTCTCCTACTAAGACTGTGAACTCCATATGCGATAGGGACTGTGTCCCAAGATTTAAAACAGTACTTCACACATCATAATCACTTAAAAAATCTACAATTTCTTTGTATTTTTTGTGGAAACCCAGCAGAAAAGGGCAGAAAAAAGAATATCAACAGTATTTCTTGAGTGCCCAATACATTGCAAAACACAGAACTGAGTGCCTTGGGAACAGAAGTAAAGGGAGTTCACAGCATAATGGGAGAATCAGAAAACAAACATTGACAAAAGCACCATAGTAGTGTAAATATGCACAAGTAAATTAATGACAAATATAGATATATGAAAGCAAAATGGACTAATTATATAGTGTTAGCAGAAAAGGTCTGGAATAGGCTCACATGGTCATAGGTGCCCCCTCCCTACCTTGGTTATGAGACCCTTAATAATAATAATAATAATTATAATGATATTTGTTAAGTGCTTACTATGTGCCAAACACTGTTCTAAGCACTGGGGTAGATGCAAGGTAAGCAGGTTGTCTCATGTGGGGCTCCCAGTCTTAATTCACATTTTACAGATGAGGCTCAGGGAAGCTAAATGACTTGCCCAAAGTCACACAGTTGACAAGTGGCAGAACTGGGATTAGAATTCACAACCTCTGACTCCCAAGCCCCTGCTCTTTCCATTAGGCCACACTGTTCTAGTGGGACAGGAACTGTGTTCTGATATGTTCTCATCAAATGTAGGACTTATCACAGTACTGAGCACGTGACAAATGCTTAATAAATACCAGAGCTAATTTGGCCTGATGACCATCCCATTGACAACTACTTCCTGATTTACTGGTATTCATTCAATAGTATTTATTGAGCGCTACTATGTGCAGATCACTGTACTAAGTAAGCACTTGTTCCAGTGCTACAGTGTGATTTTCCTCAGAGATTTTCCTGGAGTCAACCATTTTGACAATGGAATTGGATGGAACTGCAACAGGCTCTTTGTCAGAAAAAGGGGTTTGCTGCTGTGAAGTTAATAATAAGAATAATAATTGTGATATTTGTTAAGTGTGTTTTTTTGGGTCAAGCATGGTACTAAGTGCTGGCGTAGATAGATACCAGATAACCTTAGTACAGTGCCTGGCACATAGTAAGCCCTATACAAAGACCTTAAAGCAAACAAGTAAAAAAAACTTGATGGTAACAATCCCTGATCCCTGTCCAACATTATGGGGATCACAGTCTGAGTAGGACTTTAAATCCCCACTTTACAATGAGGGAACTGAAGCACAGAGAAGTCAGGAGAAGCAGCTTGATGCAAAGAGCAGAGAGTCAGAGAATATGGGTTCTAATCTCAGCTCTGCTGCTTGTCTGCTGTATAACTTTAGGCAATCCATTTAACTTCTCTGTGCCTCAGTTACCTCATCTGTAAAATGGGGATTAAGACTGAGTCCCACGTGGGACAATCTGATTACCTTGTATCTATCCCAGTAAGCGCTTAACAAATGCCATCATTTTGATTCATTATTATGGTTGCCAGATAGTGGGTCTCATGGCTAGAGACCCACTGTCCCCTTGGGTGGACCTTAGGCAGTAGCTAGGATGTGGGAGGCAGGAGATGAGCAAGGGAGCATGGTTGGCTTTGCTTCTCACCTTTATAGGACAGATGCCTTTGTTGTGCAAATGCCTTTCACATTCACACCTTGTAATTGCTAAGTGCTCTGCACAGAGTAAGCAGTCAGTAAATATCATTAATTGTTTCCCATTATGGTTTGGGGTCTTTGAGGTAGTAATCAAAATTTCTCTGGGATATGAATAGCCTAGGCTTTCCCTGTATCAACAGAGGAGATGACTGAGACGTCAACTCCCAGTTGACTCTCAGCTCTCTGGAGGGAGCTCCTCTCAGGGGTGTCCTGTGAGGGCTTCCCCAGATGTTAACAGGGGGTTTATGATATCGAGTTCTGGGGCCTCCATGGGGTCCATTTTGCCCTTGCCTGGCAAGACCCTGGATAATATGCAAACCCACAGACGTACACACACCCCTCCTCCATGGGGACAGACCATAGTCATCTAACACCTGGCCTGTTCTAAGCTTATTTGGACCTAATGAGTATTTTTCTACAACATTATGATCCTGTAATAATAATAATGATAACAGAACTTATTAAACACTTTCTATGTGCCAAGCACTGTTTTAAGCACTGGGATAAATACAAGTTAATCAACTTCAGCACAGTCCCTCTTCAACATGGGGCTCACACTCTTAATCCCCATTTTACAGATGAGATAACTGAGGCCCAGAGAAATGAAGTGGCTTCCCCAAGGTCACACAGGAGATAAATGGAAGAACCCAGGTTCTTCTGACTCCCAAGCCCATGCTCTATTCACAGGAGATGCTGCTTCTCAAAATAATAATAATGTTTTTTGTAAAGCACTTACTATGTGCCAGGCACTGTTCTAAGTGCTGGGATAGATACATGATAATTGGGTTGGACACAGTGCCTGTCCCAGGTGGGGCTCACACTCTCAATCCCCATTTTACAGATGAGGGAACTGAGGTACAGAAGAGTTGAGTGACTTGCCCAAGGTCGCACAGCAGACAAGTGGTGTAGCTATAATTAAAACCAACAACCTTCTGTCTCTCAGACCCATGCTCTATTCACTAGGCCTTGCTGCTTTCAAAAGCAGCTGCTCCTGCAAAAACATGAAATGAAAATGGTGTCAAGTGTTACAGGGCAACAGATGCAACAGCACGGCAAGGGCCCATCTTTACAGGCTCATGAATGTGAAAGGAATTATCAGTCAAATATTGGTTGCATCAACTATCCCTGTACTCATGAATAAAATTTCACCATCAATAGCACCATCTTCAAATCCTGGACAGCTATAGAGATGTCTTTCAGCTGGGAGAATTTCACTGAGATGATCTGAAATGAGAAATGTGCTCTTCCAGAGCAATTTAGCTTGATGTGAGTGATGCAGTGATACTTTGCTTACGTGAATATGGATTCCTTTCATCTAGGAAATGCTAGCTTTTTCCCAGGGTTATTATTATTATGTGGTACTTGTGACATGCTTACTATGCATCAAGCACCATTCTAAGAGCTGGAGAAATTATCAGTTAATCAAGGTTGGACACAGACCCAGTCCCACATAGGGCTCAGAGTCTAAGTAGGAGTGAGAATATATATTGAATCCCCATTTTGCAGTTGAGGAAACTGAGGCACAGAAGTTCAATGCCCAAGGTCACACAGCAGGCAAGTGACAGCTGAATTAGAACCCAGGTCTTCTGAGTCCCAGGCCCAAGCTTTATACTAAGCCATGGGTTTTCTATTACTATTTTCTATTACGCAGAAGCAGCGTGGTGCAGTGGAAAGAGCACGGGCTTTGGAGTCAGGGCTCATGAGTTCGAATCCCAGCTCTGCCACTTGTCAGCTGTGTGACTGTGGGCAAGTCACAACTTCTCTGTGCCTCAGTTCCCTCATCTGTAAAATGGGGATTAAGACTGTGAGCCCCACGTGGGACAACCTGATTCCCCTGTGTTTACCCCAGCGCTTAGAACAGTGCTCTGCACATAGTAAGCGCTTAACAAATACCAACATTATTATTACTGAGGAAACTACAAAAAAAGGTAGGAAAAAGTAATATGTTTGTTCTTTAATATTCATCCCCAACTCTCTGTCTTCACTTTCCTCACCCCTGGACTCCATAATAATCTAATACTAATGGCAGTTAAACAGTAAAGTCTTAGGGAAAAAAAAAACACCCTAGGGCACTCAACCACAGCTCACAATCATAATGAGATTGGCAAACACCTTCAAGACTGTGGAAGGGAGTTGCTGAACCCTGACTTGGTGACTTCTGAAGCTGGTCACCCAGTTCCATAGAAGCTGCAAACTTCACTCCCCTGAGGCCCTCAACCTCATGGCCTATTGAAATTAAATTGAATTCAAATTAACTCTTGGGAAAGGAAATGGAGGGAAGGATTTCTTCCCGTAATTCCATCTAGAGATCCAAGTGTTTACCCGATAACGAGTCTTTCTCCTTTAGGAATAGTCATCAAGGGTATTTCATTACAGTATGTTTATCTGTATCTATCTTTATAGGGTATTAACAGCGAAACATATGCCAGTATCCATTATTTTTCCATAGCCCAAAATAATAATGAATTAGAGCAATAAATAGAAAACAGAGTTTAGACCAGTTTTTTTTTTAACCTGGTTCTTATTTAGACTAATGAAATATATTTGCACAGTGCTAAAGTGCATTTTTTGATGAATTTGAAATAAACAGACACACCATCTGAATCATTTGGGATGCTCCCCTCCCCATTTTTTCTTTAATATAAAATTTTAAAACAAAACCATCTAAATTACTAATCTATTTTTCTCAATTCATTGTCTGTGTAGACCCAGGCTGTGGATTTACAGGTCAAATGATCCTGGCTGAAGCTTGTTTGCATTATATAAGATTTCTTCTGTTTTTTGGGTAATATCCAGAAGAAATCCTATGCATTTTTTTTTTTTGTTTCAGGGGAATACATGTCCTTCTGAGACTTCCATTTCAGCCTTTCCATCTTTTTTTCTTTAAAAACAAGTAATGCTATTGATAGAATTGTAGTTATGTCTTCCTCAGGGATTCAAATTCTAGTGAATATCTCCTTCCACAATTTCAGGCTTGGGCTCATTAGTCTTTGGGCCCCACACTCATAAAACATTGCCCTCTGGGAAAAAAAAAGTTATTCTAAGGTCAAAACCCCTGGATGGGGCTCATTAAACCCAGTTTAGAAAAGGGAAGAAAAAAAGAGATGTTTCTTTTGACCTATAAGTCTTTTTGGAGGGTTACATGAAATAACAATTTACAAAATCACATTTATAAAGCAGTGCTTTTTTCTTGCTAAATAAAATGGAATGAACCTTCCTTATTACCTTTTTTCCAAATATCTTTCTTTTGCATTTTCATCCTCTGTCCCTTTTGAACACCTACTTAAAAGGATTTAGTGTAGATGGTAGATATGTTGGGTCCATGAAAAAACAAAAAAAAATAATAATAACTGTTTTCCTCTTAAGGCTCTTTGTTTTTTTGTGAGCTTTTTGTTTCAGAATAAGGAACAATGCCAGTCCCCAAATGAGGGACTGACATAATCAGACACTGGAGGCTAAAGAGAAAAGGAAGACTTGAAGGTGAGAGAAAGGAACAATCAGCTCTTTAGGGAATGCAGAGGTCATGTGACAAAATAAACCATCTCCTCTCTGGAGTTTATGGCACAGAACAATGGCAGAAAAATGGAAGAAGGGAAGAAGGGGCTGGGAGAAAAGGGATAAAGACAGCAAGTTTGGATGTAGGGGTGGGTGGATGGCAGATAGCAGCTGCAAGTGTTAGGTACAGTCTGGGACCAGTAGAAAGTGGTAGAAATTACCTTCTAATCGCATCTCCTTCGGATCATGTCAATGGATGATGCATTCACTTGAAAAAGAGCTTGAAATAGCATTCTTTATCCTTTAAAGTTTCTTCTTGGTATAAACGATCCATCCCATCAGAAGTCGGTGGATTTGGAAATTATAGAAGGGTTGACTTGGTGCTTTTATTTGAATGTCCCTGCACACAGCAAGCTCTCATCCTGTTAACTCAAAAAGTTACAGAACTGCTTGTTTATTTGTCCCTCTTTCTGTGTGATTTTTTTTTTCCAGATATAAGAATTGTAAATAAATACAGATTTAATCTGCCCAAACCGCCATCAAGAGGAAATGTGCAGTTCAGGTGAATAGAAAAAAAAAAAGATAGTCATACAAAAATAACCTCCCTGCCGATCAAACCTTTCATTTCCAAGCAGAAATAATTACAGTGATGGTCAGCAGGGAGATTTGAGCAATTTAGAGGTATAGCAGCAGTTCCTATCAACATGATTTTATATTCAGGGTAAGGCAGAGAACTACAGGTCCTGGAGCATTGCCTATAATCTTTATTTCATTTTTAGATGTTATGCTGTAATAAAATATAAAAAGGGAATACGTAAAAAGTTATAGAGGTGGGAAAAAAACATGGTTTGAAGTTGTATGACATTTCTTGACAGGGCATGTTCCTAAGGATATGCAGAGAATAACAAATGCCATTTGAAATAAGTACAATAGAGATCTGAAACTAGATTGAAAACCCAAGTCAATTTTCCTGAGTGTCATTTGATTAGCTTTCTTATATAGAACTGAGGCTTAAACAATACTGGTACTCATAGTATAGAGGTCCTTGGGAACAACAGTGAGAAATGGGTTACTCCTTGCAATTTCATTTCTGGGACTTTATAACATTAACATTGCACAGAGTTCCTGTGTTTTTGCAATAATCCATAAATGAAGCAACGTTAGAGAAAATTTGATTGATAGCAAGGAAACACAAAAACGGCACGAGAAGTTATTCTTCTCTTTCTTGCTATTATCTGAACGATAGTTGCTCCAGGCAAGTACCTGCAACCTGTGCCTGGTATTGGTAACAAGGAAAAGGTTCATAGACTAGGAATCAATCAGTCAATCTTACTTATGTGTGTGGAACACTGTACTAAGTGCTTGGGAAAGAACAATCAAAGAGATAGTACAGTTTGCTATGTAGCACAGACATCTCAATTCCAAGAAAGGCAAAAGTGGATTTTTGGACTAAATTACCCACAGAGTATCTAAAATCCTTTACTCAGACTTGCCTTTGGAGGTTCCAATTTTTGGGTGTGCCTTTACAGTTATGGAACTGCTTATTTGTCCCTCTTTCTGCCTAAACTATTCAAATAATTGCAGCATTGGAAGAACTTCATTCTTATATACTATGCATTTCAGGTTGACAGAAATGCCTGGAATGAAACTAGGCAGCATGACCTAGTAGAAAGAGCATGGGCCTGGGAGTCAGGAGACCTGGGTTCTGTTTTGGCTCTGCCACTTGTCTGCTGTGTGATTATGGGCAAGTCATTTAACTTCTCTTGACCTCAGTGCCTCAACTGTACAATAGGGATTAAATGCCTCTCTCAGGCTGTCATATGGGGTAGAGACAGTGTTCAATGCAGTTATATAGTATATACCACAGGACTAGATACAGTGTTTGGCACATAGTGAGCACTTTAGAAATACCACAATTTTTAGAGAGCTACTGGATGCTTATGGTGAGTGGGCCCATCTGGAGGAGTAAGATTTCCAATCAGACAATCCTTACATAAATCCCTGAGGCAAAGATGACCAACTGAGTACTCTCTGTCTCCCATTTTATTCCATAATTCCCACATATGCCTCAACAATGGCAAATAGCTCTGAGGAGAAATACAATTTCTATAACAATCTAGATAGCCTCATTACAGTGTTTTCAAAATCTGACAAGCTGATTATCATGGGAGATGTCTATGCATGGTTGGGTAGTGATGTTTTGAAATATGGAAAAAAAATCAGATCTCATGGAATTGGAAAATTAAACAGCAAGGGTTCACTTCTGCTCATCAAATGTGCCAAATTTAAACATGTAATACCTTGCACTGTCTTCCACCTTTCTTTTGGAACAAAGGAATCATATCAGAACCATAGATCTCAACATGGCTACTTAAAGATTTCTTCAGTCCAGCCATGTGAGGAGTCAAATGTTAGGTCCTAGACTGTAAGCCCGGTGTGGACAGAGATAGTCTCTATAGTTGAATTGTACTTTCCAAGGATTTAGTTCAGTGCTGTGCACACAGTAAGCGCTCAATAAATATGATTTAATGAATGGGTTTCTGTACTACAAATGTGAACTATCTGTACAACCAAAAGAGGTATCCCACCATTGAGAAAGATAAATAAACTGTAAGCACCTCGTGGCTTGGGAGTCAGAGGACTTGGTTTCTAATCCCACCTCTGCCAATTGCTTGTTTTGCAACCTTGATCACTAATCTCCCTGTGCCTTAGTCTCCTCTACTGTGAAATGGGGATTAATACTTGTTCTCCCTCTTATTTAGTCTGTAAGCCCCATGGAGGACAATGACTGTATTTGATCTAATTAACTTGTACCTACCCCAGCACTTAGAACAGTGTTTGACACATAGTAAGAACTTAGCAAATAGCATACAAATCTCAACTTTGTGATATAAACTGCCCAAACATTTAGTTGAGTGTCCTGCACACTGTAAGCACTCAATAAATATCATTGATTAATTATCAAGTCCCCTTAGAACAAAACAAATCAGCAAAATTCTTCACAATAGCACCGTAACTATTCTCTTGGAACAAGGATTCCTAACTATAGGTAATAATTGTGGGTTTTTTTTGGTGTTTGTTAAAGCCCTTACTAAGTGCCAGGCACTGTACTAAGTACTGGGGTAGATTTATTCATTCAGTTGTATTTATTGAACACTTACTGTGTGCAGAGCAATGTTCTAAGTGCTTGGGAGAGTACAATACAACAATAAACAGTCACATTCCCGGCCCACAATGAGCTTGCAGTCTAGAGACAAGTTAATCAGGTTGGACACAGTCCACGTCCCTCATGGGGCTCAGAGTATTATTCCCCATTTTGCTTATGAGGTAACTGTGGCACTGTGAAGTGTGTTGTCCAAGGTCACAGAGCACACAGGCAGAGGAGCTGGGATTAGAACCCAAGTTCTTCTGGCTCTAGGCCTGTATTTGTTAAGTGCTTACTATGTGCCAAGCACTACACTAAGTACTGGGATAGATACAAAATAATCATGTCTCGTGTGGCTCACAGTCCAAGTAGTAGAGAGAAAAGGTATTGAATCCCCATTTTGCAAATGAGAGAACTGAGGCACAGAGAAGTTGTTACTTGCCCGAGGTGTCACAGACAAGTAGTAGAGCTGGGATTAGAAGCCAGATCCTCTGACACCCAGGCCTGTGCTTTTTCCAAATTAACCCAATGTGGATGGAGTAAGGGCTAACAGACAAGATGTTGCCTATTAATCTTCCCCTCTAGACTGCCTCCCTCTCTAGACTGTAAGCACATTGTGGGCAGGGAGCATGCCTACCAACTCTGTTGCATTGTACTCTCCCAAATGTACAGTCCTTTGCACACTGCAAAAACTCAATAAATGCCACTGATCGATTGGCTGATTGACTATCAAACTGCACTGGGCAGCGAGATTACAGATCTGGCATAAGGGCAATCACCTCCACTAGAATTACTTGAATATTCTGGTTACCCCCAGAATCATTTGGAACATTCTGAGGGGAGGTTTCCCCTCTGCCTATAGGTAGAGAGTTCTACCCCACTGAGGCTAGGGGCAAGATTTTCTCAGAACAGAGGGGAAGGAAGAAAGAGTTGAGATTTTTCTGTTGGCTGTAAAGAGTGCTGCTTCTTTGTTCTCCTGAGAAACAGTTATTTCTTCTTTATCTAAGCTACAACGGGATAAAAGGGAGATAGAGTGGGTTAATTTGGATGTTATGTAAATTTAAGACTTAACTTAGACTAAACTATTTCTCATTCTTTTCTCCAAGCATATCTCTCAGACAGAGTGCCACATGGCTAGCACCTACCATCTGATTTCTGTTACTCAAATCTTCAGTTTAGCCCTTGAAGCTTTGAACCTCCGGGCTTTAAATATTTGCTTTGCAAATCTTGACTTCAGTATTTTCAGTGATGGTCTTTGTCAATCTGTGGTATTAATTAAATCCCAACTTTGATCTTGTCTTGTTTGGGCATCTGATTCAGACATGGTCTATGGCGACCTCGTGTTTGGATCCTGTTTGGAGTTCTTAGTCCCACATCAGCCTTGGATAATAGCAAACATAGAGTGGTTAGTAATTTTTGGCCTTGGTCAATGTAACACAGTAAAGCTCCTTCGATTTTGATTTTCCAAGAAAAAAACTTTAGTAAAGTCTAATGGACATGCATTAAAGCTGAGGCTACGGAAAGGAGCCATCACCAAGACTGATTTGATGAAAATGTCTCAGGAATTAAGAGATACTTGTGGAAAAGCTGAAAAAGTATGTGTGCATACTACTCAACTCTTTTAACTAAGAGGATCTACAGAATCTTTTGATAGAACCTGCAGATCAAGCAAAAAACCCCAACCAAACAAATTGTGAATAACTGTGAGGATCTAGAGTTGATTAGATCCAGAAATATGCTATTCACCACATTTTTCATTTTCACTTTTGAGAATTTTTATGTATTATTTCTTAACTGTAAAAGCATCACTGAATACTGTACTAACCAGCAAAATTCAGAGATAATATCCACAAATGGAAGAACTTTTACCAATCACTAAAGAAGGCATATCACATACCTGAAGAAAATTAATAATTAAGGAGGATGCCTAATCCTAGAGTGTCCACGAGTAGCTCCTTAGCATAAGGAACTTTGAAGAACTGTCATTATAGTTATCATCTTCAAGAAGGCAGATAATGGAGCTAACTCAAAACTTGAAGATGAACTTGATATATCCCAACACTGTCTTTGCCTTTAAGATTGTCACCAGAATACCAATCAGTGATATTTATTGAGTGCTTTCTTTGTGCAGAGAAATGTGTTAAGTTCTTGGAAAAGTGCAGTGCGGTTCCTAGATATGACCCCCCCCTCAGCTGCTTGCAGATAGGATCCTAAATAATTATTCACTGTTTGAAACAATGTGGCTTCAAATCAAAATATATGATTAACCAATCTAATCTTTGTTGCATGATGGATTCAGAAAAAAATCAGTGAGCAATATCAAAGTCTCTGTACTGTTTTCAAAGACCTTGAAAGCCCATTTAGCATCATTAGAATACCAGGGCTCTGGCAGATACTAGACAAAGTCAAATTTGAGAAGTTCACTAAGGTGGTAAAGTGGTATATTGCAAAATGGTATAATTTGTTGAGTCAGGATTACAGATGTCCTCCCTTACCCTTTCTCAACATTGTTGAGTCAGGATTAAAGGTGTCCTAATCTTTATATCACCATGGAGTAAAGCAGGGCTGTGTGGAAAGTACAGACTTTTGAACCTATTCTGTGCCATCATTATTGAGAATGTGAAAAGGAACCTGAAACTTAGTGTCAGAATCTGCATTTGATTTTCCATAGAGCTTTACTTCTTATCTTGCTATGAGCATCAACAACCATCTTTACGACAGTCATTTACAAACCGCTGAATACTAATACTACTACTAATAATAATAATGTTGGTATTTGTTAAGCGCTTACTATGTGGAGAGCACTGTTCTAAGCGCTGGGGGAGATCCAGGGTCGTCAGGTTGTCCCACGTGAGGTTCACAGTTAATCCCCATTTTACAGATGAGGTAACTGAGACACAGAGAAGTTAAGTGACTTGCCCACAGTCACACAACTGACAAGTGGCAGAGCTGGGAGTCGAACCCATGACCTCTGACTCTGAAGCCCAGACTCCACTGAGCCATGCTGCTTCCCCCAGGCTAATGACTATGCTCTTAAGGCACAGGCACATGGGAAGGAATAAGAATTTATTTACAGGACTGACACAGCACTGTGAGTTTACAGAAATGCTGAAGAAACCTGAGGTCATCTACCAGCCCATAGTCAGGGAGCCCTATGCTTGACCAGCAATTTTTATCAGTAATAAAGGACATATTGTTGTCATTTAATTCTTCTACATGTGATATCAGATGATGCACACAATAATAATTATGATATTTCTTAAGCTCATATTCTGTGCCAGACATCCTACTAAGAATTGAAGTAGATACAAGGTAATCTGGTTGGAAAGAATCCCTATCCCACATGAGCATCACAGTCGAAATAGGAGGTAGAATAGGTATTCATTCCTCATTTTACAGATGAGGAAACTGAGGCACAGAAAAGTTAAATGACTTGCCCAGGGTCACACAGCAGGCAAAAAATGGGAAACAAAATCTTGAAGCTGCAGTATATCTTCTGTAAGACTGACAGACAAGATATGGTGCTGAACTGTTTTTAGGCTAAGAGCCCTCATTTAGTAAGAACAGACCTGGACATTTGAAGAAATTATAAAATTATCCAGAAATTTAGAATGTAGTAAACAGTCTATCCTGTCCTGATTCCCAGCTGTTTTGAATCATTTGGAATTCTTAGGCTCCCATAAATGCATGGGATCTTACCCAACTCAGTTCAGTATATGTTTAGCTCAGCTTCTTCAGAAAATTTTGAATGTTTGAGGTCATAACTAAACTCTCCTTTATTCCTACTCTATCGCCAAAATGGAAGACCCCCAATGTTCGATGTGGTACCCTGATGTTCTGAGACTATATTAAGGAATGTTGTGAAATATAGAGGAAGAGGATATTGAAATGGGGGACTATGATTTTACTTGGGCTTTTCTGGCCTCAATTCAGGCCAAAATATCCCTTTAGTCACATAGAGGGGAGCACCCAGACCACAGTCAGCCTCTAGTGTTTGTTTGAAAGCCGTCCTTTTATCCTGGTCTTTTACCACATGGATTGGGACAACCTACTTACTACTCCCTCAAATCTTGCACCCCTATTGTTGCCACCACTCTAAGGCTGAAGCCCCAGTGTCCTCCCAAAAGGATTAGAGATAATCAAGAATTAGTCTACAACCCCGATCCCGGGACTGCCTGCTAAGTGCATCTGTCTTCAGCTGCTCAGATCATATATCTGCTTGGCAGCAGAGGTTCTCCCTCAAATAGCTACACCAAGATGGACACCAAGAACTGAGATCTCCATAATTAATATGTTCTTAACAAGGGAACAAATGAAAGCAAACCCAGTTCCAACCATCTTTCCCTAGATTTTTCTCCACTTCTCCCTCCTGGATCCTAAGTAATTCCTTGTAAGTGTTCCAGAGCTAATATTCTCTATCTCAGGGGCAGGAGCCTCACTTCTCCAGAGTCCCAGCCACTGGACTCTGATCCCTACCTGTGTCTGTCCAGAGTCGGCATCATGAGCTCTATCTCTGTCCTGCTCTCACAGGCATAGAGATCACATTTACTCCTCACCTCAAGATGGTCAGGGGTCATCTTCTTCCCCCAACCTAGCTTTTCTACTTCATCCCCAGTCACTTTCTCTGATTGGTTCGGCTATGTGTCAGGACAGGAGACCAAGGAGTGACTCTCTTGGCTTCCTCCTCCCTCTCCTAAGCATGGGGGCTGTAGAACTGGTAGTCACAAGGAGTCGTGACAAGCAGTAATAAAATGGCAAAACCTAAGTTTCAGACATATACAGAAATATCAAACCTAAGAATGCAGATAACAGAAATATGTAAATAGATCTGAAGGAATTATTTAAACAAGCTGTTTTGGATCAAATGAACCATTCTAGCAGTTTAAATTGACCAAATTCTGCAAATAACTGTTTAACTCTCAGTTCACGTTATGGAGTCCCAGGTTCTCTTTTTTTTTTCTTGTGATCGCTAAACCATCACCCAGGCAGTGCTGCGTCCTTAGATTAATCTCTTCATCACCATCGTCAGATAATACTTAAATCCCTGAAAATGCCCTGCTTTGCAAAGTCTTCTGACAATATTTCAGGTCAATGGGATTTCTCGAAGAAAATAGACTCAAATGGATTAAACTGAGCCACCTTCCATTTTGCATCTCTCTGGTCTGGATGGGTTGTTTAATAGATATTATAAGACCTCAGGGAAGTATTTGATGATTGAGTTCATGAAATTTCTGGAGTTGGTGTATTAAACCATTCATGGATAATCTCACTTTGATTTGGGCCTGTAGTTCTTAGACAATTACCTCAGGGTTTGTTTTGTTTTTGAGGAAAAAACACATTCTCTGGCAGTTTCCAACATGCAAGCAATCTAGTTCTAAAGAGCAAGTGGCAAAGATTTCTAATGATTCTCTTTACTAAATCATTTCATTTTTTAGGAACTCATATTCATTGTTCTCATCCTGGCATGTGATAATCCAAAAAGCTGTCCCCCTGACCTATTGCCTGAGGGTGTATGGTAATATTGAAATCGGAATATGTACTAGATGGCAGCTTTGAAGGGAAAATGACAATTCTGATAACTAACAGGAGTGGGAAGCAATTAACAGAAATGACAATAATTAACAGAAATGACAAGTCTAATACATTTTCACTTATGAGTTGTCATAAAACACGTTGAGTTCTTAGCTTGCCATTTTTAATATTAGATCTCTGTGGATTCAGTTCATCAAAGGAGAAGACATAGCAAGGAGAAAAAACAGAAGTTGAAATACACATATGCACGTGTGTGCGCACACACACACTTTCAGATGGTTTTATCGTCAGTCACTCTTTGTGTGATCAGAGTAGGAGTGTATTTAGATCTAATTTCCCAATAAACATTTCTCATTGTCTATGCTTCATTTATGCTGCTCACCAGGATTCTTACACAGGATCAGATTGAGACTATTAAAAAAAACAAACCTTTGATATTTTAAAAGATCATTTTCCCCCTTCTCTGTTGATTCTTCCACTCGAGACAAAGAAGGTTACAGCTTATTAGCATGTCCCATAGAGCTAGTTATAACCTAACTGACCTGTCATGGCATTAAATGCCTACTAGAACTTTTTCTGTACTTGCAAGATGGAAATTTTATGCATCAATGCTTTTATGCATGCATTTGATTTGAAAAGTTCGCTGCTTTATGGATATGAACATTGTGATCATGTAAATTGATCCCACATAATAGGATTCTGTGTGTGTGTCTGCATATATATGTGCATATATGGGAATATATTCTAAACGGAAATATAGCATATGCAATGTTAATTCAAAGAATAGGAAATGCATCAACTTCCAACAATCCTTGGAATGTGTGCAGATGTAACATGTATATATTGTTGTCCTTTGCCAGGATTTAATGAAGAAACAACAAAACATAATAGAATTGAATCCTTTTCTGCACCATGACATCTTTTTTGCATCTTTGTGTTAAGCTGCATACATTAACTAAAACAGGATCCATTATGCAATTTTGCTACGCTCCACTGCAAGTGGGTAAAAAGTTGGACAAGATGATGCCTTTAAAGGGCCCTGGTCTTTAACATGTGGGTGCACACTCACTATCTCATGCTGACACATTCTTCATGTCATCTTCACATTTCCTCTTATAGTGTCAGGGATAAAAACTATTCAATATATTGTACTCTCCCAAGCCCTTAGTACAGTGCTCTACCACACTAGGTGCACAATAAATGTGATTTATTGATTGAGAAATTATTTTTAGCTCTTGAGAAGATTGTTGGTGACTTACAGTTCCATCCAAGACCAGAAGTAGTGAGGCCTGGTGGAAAGAACATGGGCCTTGAATCCTGGCTCTGCCACTTGGTTTTTTGTGACCTAGGGCAAGTCAATTAATTTCTCTGAGCCAGAGTTTCCTCATCTGTAAAAATGAGGATAGATACTTGTTTTCCTTTCCCCTTTAAACATGAATCTGATTTGCTTATATTTTCTTTACTCCAATCCAGCAGTAGGCCCATAGTAAGCACTTAACAAATACCATGAAAGAAAAAGGACTAAATCATTGTCAAAGACACATTTTGCTTTGGTTTCTCACTGCCATTACTAAGTTTACTAGATTTGCTGAAAACTGGGTGTCTCTGAGTCCCTGTTTTCAACAAATATAGTAAGTTTAGGAATGATGGCCCTTATACCAAGCCTACACCCTTTCCTTCTCTTTCCTTTTTGAAGTCCAGTGGATAAGGTAGCATGTAAGGGAAGATAAGGTATGAGTTTGGATAATAGATCCATCCGGACTGCAAGTCCCAGCATTCTACATTCTATAGCTGAACAAGTCCTGAGCACATACCTACCCAGGTATTGAAGTCCTTGCACTAAATAGAGGAAGGACAGTAAAGAGTCATTTCAACCTCGAATGACGAGTTAATCTAGACTAGACTCTAATCTAGGAGGTTAGTTTTAAAATGCCCCAAAGTGTTCAAAACTTGGGGATCTCCTAGTTAAACTGGGAAGCAGCACTTCTTAGTAGACTGAACACAAGCCTGGGAGTCAGAAGGACCTTGCTTTTAATCTTGGCTCTGCCACTTGTCTGCTGTGAGATCTTGGGCAAGTCACTTTACTTCTCTGTGCCTCAGTTACCTCAGTGGGGATTAAGACTGTGATCCCCATGTGGGACAGGGACTGTGTTCAATGTGATTAGCTTATATCTACTGCAGCATTTACTGTAGTGCTTGACACATAGCAAGCGCTTAACAAATACAATTATTATTTTATTATTATTTACTGTGGGTGCTTAACCAGAGGGACCAAGAACACCAATAAGGACATTATAAAAGACAGGCAAGCAGATTTCATTCCCTGAGTGGTAGCACTTTCTATTCCCTGGTGGAATTTTGTCCAGGAAAAATCAACTTGATTTTAGACCACATAACAATTGCAAAGCAAGGATATTAAGGTTTCCAGAGACCTTTGACTCTGCCTGAATGTTGATACAAGACGATCATCATATAGACAGGCAACACCGCCATCCCAGGTGTTGCCCTTCCTAGCCTCAGCAAGAACAGGTCGTCAATCACTTTGCAAGTCCATGAGCATTGATATTCATTTCTTTGGCTTTTTCCAGCCTTGCTTATGCAGCCCTATTTCAGAGCTGTGCAGGTCAGGGAATTTGCCAATACCACATATAGTTCATAAAACCTAGTGGGAAGTGATTCCCTCCAAGGTCAGGGCACGTACCAACATCTAGTATGTTTAATGGAGGTTGGATCTCTAAATCTATATTTTCAAGTAAATACCTCAAGAGATAAGTATATGCCCTCTGGCAATAATTACATAATTCCCACCATATCTTAGGAACAGGTAACGTGGGACAGGTTGGATCTAGGATTGGACATCAGAAGAGCAGAAAGTAGGTTGAAGACCATATCTACATTTTCTCTTTTTCATTTGTCCTCCATATCCATACACCGGCTTAGTCCAGGAAAGGGAGAGTGGAATTCAATCAATCAATAGCATGTATGGGGCACTTACTGTGAGTAGACCACTGTACTAGCCACTTGAGAGAGTACCAGACAACAAACAATAATACAGTACATCAATAACAATATAACAACAACAATATAACATATGCCCTGACCACAATGAACTTACAGTCTAGAAGGAGACAGACACTAAAGTAAATACTTTATGGAAATGTACAAAGTGCTGAGCGGCTGGGACAAGAGGGTGAATCAAGAGAGCAAGTCAGGGTAATACAGCGGGGAGTGGAAGAAAAAGAAAAGAGGGCTTAATTAGGGAAGGCCTCTTGGAGGAAATATGTCTTCAATAAGGCTTTGAAGGTGGGGGAAGTAAATGTCTGTCATATATGAAGAGGGAGGGAATTCCAGACCAAAAGCAGGATGTGAGAGATTGGTGATGAGATTGAAAAGACTGAGCTACTGTGAGTACATTGGCAATAAAGGAGTGCAGTGTATGGGCTGGGTTGTAGTAGAAGAGTAGCAGGACAAGATAAGAGTGGGCAAAGTGGTTGAGTGCTTTAATGCCAATGGTAAAGAGTTTCTGTTTAATTAGGAGGTGGATGGACAACTCCTGGAGACTCTTGAAGAGTGGGGAAACATGGCTTGAATGTTCTTGTAGAAAAATGATCTGGGCAGTAAATTGAAATATGGATGGGAGTTTGGAGACAGAGAGTCAGGGAGGTCAGCAAGGAGGCTGATACAGTAATCAAGGTGGGATAGGATAAATGCCTAGATTAACTTTGTAGCAGTTTGGATGGAGAGGAAAGGATGGAATTTAATGATGTTATGGAGGTTGAACTAACAGGATTTAGTGACAGGTTGAATATGTGGGTTGAATGAGAGAGGAGTTAAGGATATGGGCTTGTGAAACAGGAAGGATGGTGATGCTGTCCATATGATAGGAAAGTTGGGGAAGGGTTGGGGAAGGGCAGGGTTTGGATAGGAGGATAAGGAATTCTGTTTTAAACATGTTAAGGTTGAAGTGATAATGGGACATCCACGAAGAGATATCTTGAAGGTAGGAGGAAAAGTGAGACTACATAGTGGGAGAATGATCATGGCTGGAGATGTATATTTGGGAATCATCTGCATAGAGGTGGTAGTTAAAGCCATGGGAGTGAATGACTTCTCCAAGGGAGTGGGTGTAGATGGGGACTAGAAGGGGACCTGGAAACTAAACCTGAGGGACCCCCACAGTTAGGAGGTGGGAGGCAGAGGATGAGCCTGCAGAAGAGACTGTGAATGAATGGCCAGAGAGATAGAAGGAGAACCAGGAGAGGACGGTGACAATGAAAGTGAGGTTGGATAATGTTTCCAGGAGAAAGGGGTGGTCGACAGTGTCGAAAGCAGCTGAGGGTCTGAGGAGGATTATGATGGATTGCAGGTCGTTTGATTTGGCAAGAAGGAGATCATTTGTGACACTTGAGAGTGCTGTTTCTGTGGAGTAAAGGGGACAGAAACCAGATTGGTGGGAGTCAAGTAGAAAATTGGAGCAGATAGATTCTGGGGGAATTTTGGTTCACCTACTCCATACCTCCTGGAGGACATGGAGAAGAGGAGCAAAGTTATCTGCATGTGACACTGGAGTTATCATTAAGTTCTCACCATGGAATGGAAATGGAGAATTGAAGGGTAGTTCTGGCTAAGAAAGCAAAGAGAAACCCTCTTTGAAGTCAGAATTAGGCAGCAAAAGAAATTCCACGTATTTTCATATTCATTTTTTTTTTACTTCCCTACTCTTTCTTTGTCTGCAACTGGATCCTCCATTACTAAACTCTTTGTAGTTGTTAGTAGGTAGTTCAGTGGAAGGGAGAGTCCCACCCAGAAATAGAGTTCAGATTGGATCCAAGAACCAGGAGAGTAACAAGCCATCTCTCTCTTAATGTTTTCTTTAACCATTTATCCCCATTTTTTATATCGGCTTTCTTCACCTGTTACTTCACATCTCCCAGCCTGTTCCTCCTAAATCAGCCTTCCAACTGTACTTTGCTCTTGACTCACCTCCATCATCTTGCTCATGCTGTTTCCCCCACCAAAATCCTCCAGACCACACCTCTCCTCATCATTAAAGTCTTCCTAAAATGCCACCTGCTCCAGGAAGCCTGATACCCCAGTTGTAAGCCAAACTTTCACCCTTAGCCATTGTCTACTTTATTCCCTTTCTCGGTATTTTAGGGCATATGTATATTTTTTTTGGTGATTTGTAATTGATGTATGCTTCAATACATTCAATTATTTGTTCAGCTTAATCTTCTTGATGTGATTATACTGTTTCCTGTTTTGTCCAACTCTTCCTCCAGCTTTCAGAATATGTAAATCATTTTTCATTCAATTGTTCCATTGTATTTATTGAGTGCTTACTCTGTGCAGAGTACTGTACTAAGCACCTGGGAGAGTACAATATAATAATAAGCAGACATATTCCCTACTCACAATGAGCTTACAGTCTAGTGTCTTCCTCATTACATTGCAGTTTCTTTTGAGGGCAAGGAAATCATGTCTTGCACAGGTTGAACTCTCCTTTCTTAATATAATGCTCATCACAGTGTGTGTGCCTAGTAAGTACCATCCATTGATTAACTTCTTGGGAAAAGTAGAAATTTGGCCTATTTGAGAATCACCTGCATAGGAATGGTAGATGAGGCTATTAAAGCAGATTTGTGTTCACCTGAAGAATGAATGTAAAGCGAATTGGCTGCATGAATGAAAAATTTCCACAGGCTTGGCAAGAAAGACAGTTAAAACACTAGGTTTAGAAGGGAGCATGGAGAATACAACTTTCAAGACCTCTAAGTGCCACATCTTTAAGTAACTGCACACTCCACTTACACCTCAATTCAACAGTATTATTGTGACTTTGCACTTAAGCAGAGAGACTGTCAATTTACATATAAAGTAAAAAGCACTCCTAGGGTGTTATAGCCATCAAAAGAACACACTTCTTTCAGGCAAGGGAGAGGCCTGGGGAGACGTAGGACATATCTGTCAGAGGATCAGTATTTGCTGCTTCAGGAGCCTCAAAGTTATGTCTTTGTTTCCTCTGTAATCAAACTCTGTAAAGATAATACGGCCCTCACTGTCGATGGTCCGCATGTGCCAGGATGCCATTTCCCCTCATGCAGCATTGCAGAGTAAAAGTGAGGTAGAGAACCCTTCTTCCCAACATTTGCTCCTCTGCTAGGTGGAGCAGTTTCCTAAAACACTAACCCACATCCCCCCCAACCCCAATCTCCCACTTTCCCAGGACCCACAACTCTGTTCATGGTTCCGATAGGATGGAATAATGATGATAATAACAATTATAGCAATAGTGGTACTTAAGTGTTTAATTATCCTTATACTCCGCCATTTCCTTCAGCTGTAATTTATTTCGATGTCTGTCTCCCCCTCTAGACTGTAAGCTCCTTGTAGGCATGGATCGTGTCCACCAAATGTTGTTTTATTCTCTCCCAAGCACTTAGTATAGTGCTCTTCCCACAGTAAGTGCTCAATAAATGCCATTGATTTATTGAAGTGCTAAGTATATGCTAACTATGGTACTAAGCCCTGGGGTAAAGGCAAGATAATCAGGTCAGACATAGTCTCTGTCCAACATAATAATAATTAATAATTGTGATATTTGTTAAGCACTTACTACATTCCAGACACTGTACTAAGTGCTAGGGTGGTTGCCAGAAAATTGGGTTGGAGACAGCCCCTGTCCCACTTGGGACTTATATTCTCAATCCCCCATTTTGCAGATGAAGTAACTGTGGCACAGAGAAGTGAAGTGACTTGCCTAAGGTCACACAGCAGACAAGTGGCAGAGCTGGAACTAGAACCCATGACCTTCTGATTCCCAGCCCTGTGCTCTATCCACTAAGCCATGATGCTTCTCCTGGGGCCCACAGTTGAAGTAAGAGAGACAATGGGTATGCAATCCTTATTTTATAGATGAGGAATCTGAAGCACAGAGAAGTTAAGTGAATTGCTCAAGGTCACACAACAGGGAAGTGGTGGAGCTGTGATTAATCAATCAATCAATCATCTATTGTGCAGTTTCACTGTGTAGTACATTGAGCAGTTACACTGTACTAAATTCCTGGGAGAGTATAATATAGCAGAGCTGGTAGATAGGTTCCCTGCCCACAGTATGTTTACAGTCTAAAGGGGGAGACAGACATTAATATGATTAAATTAAATTATGGATATGTGTGTAAGTGCTGTAGGGCTGAGGAAATGGTGAATAAAGCGTGCAAATTCAAGTGCAAGGATGATACAGAAGGGAGTGGGAGAAGAGGATCGGAAAGCTTAGTCGGGAAAGGCCTCCCGACTTTGAAGGTGGGGAGAGTAATCTTCTGTCAGATATGATGAGGGAGGGTGTTCCAGACCAGAGGCTGGATGTTCATGAGTGAGGGTTTGGGGGTGTGATAGACAAGATCTAGATAGAGTGAATAGGTTGGTATTAGAGGAGTGAACTGTATGGACTGAGTTGTGGTAGGAGATTAGTGAGGTGAGGTAGGAGGTGGGCAAGGTGATTGAGTGCTTTAAAGCCCTATGGTAAGGAGTTTCTGTTTGTTGGGGCAGTGGATGGGCAACCACTGGAGGTTCTTGAGTAGAGAAACATGACTGTATGCTTTATAGAAAAGTAATCTGGGCAGCAGAGTGAAGTAAGGACTAGAATGGGGAGAAGCAGGGAGGTCAATAAGGAGGCTGATGCAGGAGTCAAGGCACATCCTTAGTTCCCAGTCCACTGCTCCCAATCACCACTATGGACCTTGTCATTATAGGAAGACCGCAGCCACTAAGTTGTGGGGCAGGGTCTACAGGGCAGGGAAGCAGATGAAAATTTTGAAGGATGATAGAATTTAGCGACCCTCTTCTCTGCGAAGTCCCTATTGCTTCCGAATTCTCCAGCACCATTGTCACCACCTGTTTTCCCACCAGCCTGGCAGCCTGATCTTGAAAGTGAGGTCAGTCAGGTGCAGGAAGGATGGGGAATGGCATCTGGGTTCCCATTGTCCACTAAAATAGCAGTAATAATAATGATTATAGCAATTATGATAACGTTGGTATTTGTTAAGCGCTTATCATGTGCCGAGCACTGTTCTAAGTGCTGGGGTAGACACAGGGGAATCAGGATGTCCCACGTGGGGCTCACAGTCTTAATCCCCATTTTACAGATGAGGTAACTGAGGAACAGAGAAGTTAAGTGACTTGCCCAAAGTCACACAGCAGACAAGGGGAGGAGCTGGGATTAGAACCCATGAACTCTGACTCCTAAGCCCGTGCTCTTTCCACTGAGCCATGCTGCTTCTAAGCACTTACTATGTGCCCAGCACTGTTCTAAGTGCTGGGATAAATAAAAGGAAATCAGATTGTCCCATGTGAGGCTCACAGTGTCAATCCCTTTTACAGATGAGGTAATTGAAGCCCAGAGAAGTTAAGTGACTTGCCTGAGGTCATACAGCAGACAAGTGGCAGAACGGTGTTAGAACCCATGACCTCTGACTTTCACGCCCAGGCTCTTGTCTCTAGGTCATGCAGTACCTCCAATGCTTTGATTATTATTATACAATAATGATAATGGTATTTGTTAAGCTCTTTCTACTTAGAACAACACAGGAATTACCCAAGAGGACTATTTTTCATCATTGGTGCAAATTAGGGAGACACTTCAGTCACATTTAGTATGTGACAGATTTTAGTCAGTATTGAACAGCTGTATTCACTACCTGCATTGATTTAGCAAAAGAAATGTGAACCTATAGAAACCACCTATGTTCCAGTCTTACATGACCCTAGGATAGAGTGGTGTCCACTGTGAAGCCTGCACTTGACTTCTGAAGACTGCTCCCGCTCACTCACTTGAGACTTGGGCCTAAGCAGTGAAACCAGGCACTGGGTCTCTGGCCACACCTCACCCTATTTCCCAGTTGCATAGCTCTGACAGATGCTGTCATCTAGCTGTAACTCCATCTATTGTCTGAGGCAGCAGGGTTAATTCCTTTTTTTTCCAGCTATCAAAATTTTAATTAAATGGGTATCATTGTAATCTCGTATAAGATTCCTGAATATTTTGAATGAGGCTGGTTCAGTCATTCTTCACTCTGTCTCTCATTCTACTGCTTTCTTTTTAAATCGGTGTCCTTGGTTTTATCCTGAAAACCACAAATGGGAGCTGGGATTAGTCAAGTGTGCTTTAAAACCATGAGGCTCTATCAGTAAATGCAATCTGTCCTCTGTAGACCCTACATCCGTGGAGATGAAACAAAATGTTGTTTACTGAATCAACACTAACCACAGCATAGCCTAGATGGGGGAACCAGACACACATTACTGCAAAGGCTAAAGTGCATAAAAAACACTGATCCCGCAGTTCCAGGGTCATAAAATCCTACTTTCGATGTGAAAAGCATTTAATAGTGGACATGTTTAATGCTTCATCTCTGAGAGGCACAAGATACTAGGGACCCTGCATAATTACTTGGTGTAAAATACAGGGAGTCATTCGTTTTAAGCAAGCAGATGGAGTACCCACCGTTACAACATCCCAACCCTAAAAATATCCAGTGTGTTCTGACAATTTGACAGTTGATAGGGGAAAGACATTTACCATTAACTCTAAATAGAAACAAGAAACTCAAAATGAGAGCAGGGCTGATCTGTGAGCATAAGTGCAAGTTCCAGTTAGCTGGTCTCAGTTGTGGTATATGGAACCCGACTAGCTTGCTTGCCCTGTGAGTGCTATATTTGCCAGTAATAAATAGAGCTTAACGGAATATTTTAAATGAGTTGCAAACTGCAGCTTCATTAGAGGCAGAGGATGTGTTTCAGTAATAGGTGGAGCAATCTCTTACAACAATCTCTAGGGGGCTTGGAGAATTTTCAGGGCAAATGATGCTGTAGAGATACTGCCATAATGATTGTGTTATTATGAAAATTATTTTTATGTTTCTATATTCATGTGCGTCAGGTGTGTCATGTACCTTTGGAATTACCTGGGAATACCATGTGTAGGCAGCATTTCTCCTTTGGTACTGTTCTGATCATTTAAGCTAGACCTACCAAGCAAAGTAAAGCACAGATTTGAAACAATGGTACTTTTTTTGGTGGGTTGGGGTGGAGGGTGGAAATCCCATTAAAATGCACAAAACCATCAATAAGGGGGTTCCTTTTCCATCCACAGATAATTGACCTTGATTCATAGATAAACCTCACTGTAATGGAGGGGTTATGTTCTCGAACATGTGGTTGTATTGTGAATAGCTGTATCATGTGATACATTAGAGAAGCAGCGTGGCTCAGTGGAAAGAGCCCTGGCTTGGGAGTCAGAGGTCATGGGTTTGAATCCCAGCTCCGCCGATTGTCAGCTGTGTGACTGTGGGCAAGTCACTTAACTTCTCTGGGCCTCAGTTACCTCATCTGTAAAATGGGGATTAAGACTGTAAGCCTCATGTGGGACAATCTGATTACCCTGTATCTACCCCAGCGCTTAGAACAGTGCTCGGCACATAGTAAGCGCTTAACAAGCACCAACATTATTATTTTCCCATAGATATTTTTTCATGTTAGAAATTAGGATCTGATCCAGAACTTTTGGAAAAATAACCTGCATGTCCTTTACATGATATATATGGTATTATTAAAGATCATCAATCTATTGCTTTATCTTTGTTTCTGTTAGCCAAAGCATAAAATGACAACATCAACTAAGTGAGCAGTGGTGATGTGATTATAAGACTTTGCAGGAGGCTGTAGAATTATAAGCATGCTCTTCTCAGTGTAGTAATGTTATTTTAGTGAATAATCTGTTCAAATTAAGGTGAACAGCAACCTTCTATATTTCTTGGGTGTCCTACTGTCACCAGGACCTTACCGATGAAAGAACACTGAGAGGTCCTTTAGTCTCTAACAACCCAAATTCTTGGGGAATTCTCTCTTTTAATTCCCCCAAATTTCCCTATGCTAGAATGTAAATCCATATCCTCTAGCTTTTGCCTCAGAATAACTTTCAACTAACTCAATACTCCATCAGTAAAAAGAAGTTTTCTGCAAAAAAAAAATTTTATCCTTGAAAAAGAAATGTTCACACCAGATGAACACATTTAAAAATGGAAAGGAGCTATGAGCCTTTAATATCAACTAAATCTGTACCTCTGTCCATGCCCAGTTTCTCCCTATAGCTCTCCATACTGTAACCTTGAATACTCAGTCTGGTTCAGTTTGAAATGGTCAAAATGATGAGTCCTTTGCCTCTTACCCTAGGTGGTCATTTGCAGTTAAAAAGATATCACAGAAGAATCTTTTTGTAGTCTGATAATTCCATTTCTCTTCGTTTTCCTGGTGTTGAGCAGGAAATACATAATAGCTGGGCTTATACCAATGTCATTATTCAGTAATTTGACAACGTTGAAAGTCAGTCAAATTTTATATTAATTTAGGTCTTACTTTGTGCAGGGTACTGTACTGAGCACTTGAGACAATTTCTCAAGTCAGTCAAATAACAATTCCGTTAGTTGACTCATTCACCGTCCTCAAGAATTTTGCTATCAAGTTTGGTGAAAAAACAGCAACATAATTGACAAGTAGGGGAAGCAACAGCATGTACAGCTTTATTCATAAGTGCTACCTGGTATGGGACAGCAAAGGCAGAGTAGGAAAAATATCCAAGTACTGTGATGACAGTATGAAGGGAAATAAGAGATTATGATTTTATAAGGGCTTTAAAGATACGGTGCTTGGCACATAGTAAGAGTTGAACAAATACCACAATTATCAATTTTAATAATTATGAGGTGGAATTTTGCAAGAATGCCACTTTCACTCATTAGAAATGAACTATATATTTAAAGCCCCTACTTCTAGGAACATCAAGTGTACAAAAAACCCCCAAAAAACATGTTTATATGTTTATACCTGGCCATGCAAGTGAGTTCACTTTCTACTTTACATTTTCAAGTGCTTTTCAATTGATCAATTCTTCTTGTGTGCAGTATTGAGACTTATTTGAACCCATTTCTATTTAATAGGCAGGCATTTTACAGCATAAAAATTTGGCCCACAAAATCCTGCTGTAAACAATGTGACCAAATAGAAGGACTCGCCTGCTCATGCTGTACAAACCACAAAAAAAGGGTGGTATTCTTTACCACTAAAAATGTTCTGTGTCTCTCTTGGTCTCCCCTTATCCTAACCACACCCACCACCGTTTTGTTAGAATACGGGTGATAGATGCTAGAGAAGTATTAAAAAGAGCAAGCTTGCACCTAAGGGAAATCACCAGAAAGCCCCTACTCCCCGACCCCACCTCCCAACTTGATATCTACCAGACAGTATTGTAATAAATAGACAACATCAATATAGTTAATATCCAGCAAGTGAAATCTAAATGCAGAAATTCTCTTTATTGAGAGCAAATGTTGCTTCACTGTCATGGGCCTAGACTCTATTTTGGGGTCTCTCCACTTTGTCTCAGACCTCCTGGGGATTCAGAAGAGGGAACATCTGCTTTTTTGTTTTGCTCCCTTTTGTAGAACTGGCTAAATGGGAGGGAAGCTGTATTTTTTATGTTCCTCAAGCTCTGCGTGTGTGAAACGACAACATTGGACTGGAACTGAAGAACAGTTTTAAGACAGGCAATTTTATTCCAACTTAGGTAATGTATGCCAAAGAGTAAGGCTGTTAGGGAATAACATCTGCAATTGTACTCAGCATAATACTGCAATAGTATTTGAATATTATCAGATTGGAAATGGTTGAAATGCTGTATTAAGTGTTTTTGAAGAGTGAATTATGCCATATTATATTGCAGAGACCCTGGGAGCAGATGAGGCAAGCAATGAAGGACGGCTTTCTCTGATTTATTAACAGGGACGATTGACTCGTATTATGCTTATTTTTGTGTGTGCAACCATTATCTGTTCTAAGGGAAGTAAATGAAATGTTCAGTTCTAAAGATCCCATGTACAACTTGAGGGATAATAACAGCATTCTACATATCCCAGCATAGCAGCACATGGAAGACTGTGGGCATTTACTGCTTCCTTAAGAAAAAAAGCAGGGGCAGGGGTGGAGCCAGATAAAAACAAGTGACAGATCAGTAACAACAATGAGAACAGAGTCTGGGATAGCTTTAGTCCAGACCAAAAAGAAAACAAAAAAACCAACATGCCCCCCAGCCCCCAAAACACAGTAGGGACATGATCACAGCCAATGAATACCTCCAAGGTAAAAATCTAAAAGAAGGTTGGGATTATTCATTTTTTAAAGATGGAAGGATAAGATGCAGTGGCCTCTAGCTAAAGAAGAAGAAATTTAGGGAAGATAATAAGAAAAGTTTTTGAGCAGTGAGAGGGATTAGGCAGTAAAATAGGTTTCCAAGGGTCAGTGCAGATATTCAGGAATGTTAGATAAGGCATTATGGGGAATAATTCAGTGAGTCTCTCCTGTGGAATACAGCCTGGAGAAAGCTAACTGTTCTCATCCAGTCTGACTTGCTGTGATTTTACCAAGAAACAATAGCAAACGTTCCTTGTGTCAGGCACTTTGCACATATCCATTCATGAATCTCAGCACTCTCGGGAAGTGGTGTATATAAGTGCCATTCTCCCTGCTTTACACTGAACTTTGCTCCGGCTTCTTTGAGACCTCACCATGGTAATAGAGCTGAGAGTTTAAACCCAAAACACTTATGCCCCAAGGTTCAGGACCTGGTCCATAGGGTCATGCCTCCTCTAATATGATTTAAGAGTTGATCTCCTGGCACTGCATTATTTCTGATTCACTAATACAGTTTTAACCATGTTGAATCCCATCATCTTGGAGACCTGTTACAAGTACAGAAGTGTGAGCCTGGAAAATGGTGTTGTTAAAAACAATGAATATATTTACCCCAAATACCAAATTTGCCACTTGTTACCTGTGTGACCTTGGGCAAGTCACTTAACATTTCTACCCTTCAGCCTCCTCATCTGAAATTGGGAATTAAATCCTACTTCTATCAATGGTTTTATTGAGTGCTTTCTGTGTGCAGAGCCCTGTACTAAGTGCTTAGAAGAGTACAGTACAATAGAGATGGTAGACACAATCCCTGCCCACAGTAAGCTTACAGTGTTTGACTGTACCTAAACTATACTTAGACTATACTTCTACAACATGGCTCAGTGGAAAAAGCCCAGGCTTGGGAGTCAGAGGTCATGAGTTCAAATCCCCCCTCTACCACTTGTCAGCTATGTGATTGTGGGCAAGTCACTTAACTTCTCTGTGCCTCAGTTCTCTCATCTGTAAAATGGGGATTAACTGTGAGCCTCACGTGGGACAACCTGATTACCCTGTATCTACCCCAGTGCTTAGAACAGTGCTCTGCACATAGTAAGCGCTTAACAAATTCCATCTTTATTAAACTGTAAGCCCCATGTGGGACAGGGATTGTGTTCAACCTGACAACCTTGTATCCACTCCAGTCCTTAGAACAGTATTTAACAGCATTTAACAAATACCATAAAAATAGTAGAGAGAAATCCCAAATTATGCCTCTATTTCTGTTCTAAGAATCGCTGGAGAGTTCGCTTGTGCATGCAAGAGGACCCAAGGAATGTGGTGACATTTAAGAAGAGCTCTTCATAACCCCATTGGTGTTCTGTACATCATGCAGATCATCTTGTCTCCAGATTCTCCCCTCTTCAGTCCTTGGGTCATTTCTTTTAAAAAGATCACTGATCAAAGATCTCTCTAATCCTCAAAAAATTCTTCGATAGTTACTCATTCCTCTTCATAGCAAGCAGAAACTATAGTTCATTTGCTTCATGGCATTCAGAGATCTCTCATCCTCTTACTTACCAGTCATTACTCACTGCACCCAATCTCCCACTCTTCATTCCTACCAAGGGAACTTTTACATTGTGTATCTTTTTCATTATCTTGAGACTTTACTCATGCCCTTCCTCCTCTCTGAAACTGTCTCCCCATCAAATGTGTCCAACCTTAGCTCTCCCCATCTTCAAAGACCCCTTGAATAGCATGTCTTAGTGGAAAGAGCATGGGCCTGGAAGTCAGAGGACTAGGGTTCTAATCCTGGCTCTGGCCTATATCTGCTGTATGACCTAGGACAAGTCACTTAATTTCTCCATGCATGAGTAACTTATCTGTAAAATAGATATTTAAATCGTACACCTTCCTTCTTAGACTGTGAGCCCCATAAGGGATAAGGACTGTGTCCAAACTGTTTAACTTGTATCTATCCCAGCACTTAGAGCAGTATTTGGCATACAGGAAGAGCTTAACAAGTACAATAATATTGATAAAGCAGAAATCAATTTCCTTCAGGAAACATACCCAGGTTAAACTCCACCCTGCCAGGTTGCATCATTCCAATAACAACCTTTAGCAAATATATATACATATACCTGTGTGTATATATATATATATATATACACACATATGTATATATATATATATATATATATATATATATATATATATATATATATATATATTTGTGTGTGTGTGTAGTCATGTATGTATATATGACTGGGGAAGTAAGATCTGGTTGTAGTCCTGGCTCCAACCCTTGCCTGCTGTGTGACCTTGGACAAGTAACTTAACTTCCCAGTTTCCTAATTGATAAAATGGGGATTAAATGCATTTTCTCCCTCCTGTTTAAACTGTGAGCTCCATGTGGGACAGGGATTACATCTGAACTTGGTAATCTTGTATCTGCCTCAGTGCTTGGCCCATAGTAAGGACTTACCCAAAACCATAATTGAATAATAAATAATTTTCTGTAAAAGAGTCCAGACTGAATGGGGATTGCTATTTGATGGAGCAATCTTCCACGTCAGAAAGAATCAGGTGCACCTGTCCCACATCACATATAAATTTCACTCTGACTCTTTCCACTTTTCTTCCCCAGAGTGTGGGTCATGAGTCATGGAAGCTATAAATGAAAAGCAGGACTTGGCATAGAGTTGGCAATGGGCAGGTGGGAATCTGGGACAAAGCTGGTTTTAGCAGCAGGAGTAGTGGCCAATCACTTAACATTGCCAATTTTAAGGGGATTCCAGTCGAGGAAAATCAGTTTGTGCCAAGGCCCCTGAATATAAGAGAATTTGAGAAAATAACAGTTATGACTTGGTTTCTTAGTGATATGTGGCATGCACCAAACATATGGCAGGTGCAGTATTAATACTGCAGTACTGGGAAGCAACATGGCCTAATGGACAGAGCATGGGCCTCAGATTCAGAAGGACCTGAGTTCTAATTCTGCCTCTACTTATCCACTGTTTGACATTGAGCAAGTCATTAATTCCTCTGTGCCTTAGTTACCTCATCTGTAAAATGGGGATTGTATTTTATGAGAGGCAGGGCCCATATCCAACCGATTTTCTTGTATCCAACCCAGTGCTTAGTATAGTGCCTGGCACAAAGTGAGCACTTAACAAATGCCATTCTTCTTATTAAGTATTAGTAGCATTTATTGAGCACTGACTTGGTGTTGTACACTGCACTGGCACTTGGAAGATCAGAATAGAGCACAGGCTTGGGAAGTTAAAAAAAATAGTAACACATCACCTGCCCACAGGTGCTTGTAAACACAATTACAAATACAGAAGTCAAGACTAATATTCTACTCCATTCTAATCCTCCTCAACCGCTCAGCTGCTTCCATACTGTGGATCGCCCCCTTCTCCTGGAAACACTAACTTTGGATTCACTTACACTGTTTTCTCCTGGTTCGCTCTTTCCTTTTCAGTCTCTTCGGTCTGGCTCCTCCTCTGCTTCCCACCCTGTAATGGTGAGAGTACCTCAAGGCTCAGTTCTGAGCACCTTCTATTCCCCATCTGTACCCACTCCTTGAATAATTCATTAATTCTCATCTCTACACAGTTGATTCACAAATCTACATCTCTAGCCCTGACATATATATATATATATATATATATATATATATATATATATATATATATATATATATATTCACATTGAACTGGTGGAGGAGGGGTGGAAAGGGAGAGAAGGTGGGCAGAACTTGGAGAGAGGGGGTCTGCAGAGGACATGGAGCACTGGAACTGAAACCTCTGACCTGAGGAACAGTGGAGGGAGGAAGAGAGAGAGGAAGGGAGGGAAGGAGGAAAGGAGAGAGGGAGGGAGGAAGAGGAAGAGGTGCCTGGCCTGGGGGCTATTTGCAGGGGGGTGAAGGGGACGGCCTGAATGCCTAGTCCTGCCCAGGGTAGGTTTTGAGGGATGCGGAGAGGGACCAGAGTTAATCCTCACCTGCTTTGAGTCTTTACCCCCACCTTATACCCTGAGAGACATAATCTTTTGCTCATGGGGGACTATATCATTGTTTGCCTCCCACTAGTCAAAACCCATGAGGGAGGAGCAGAGAAGAACAGTATACACTCAAGAAGGAGGATTAGGGAACTAGAAAGGCTTTTACCTAAAAGGTGAAATCTAATCAAATGCTGCTTTTTCTTCTAGTCAGAGAGAGAAAGAGAGAGAGAGAGAGAGAGAGAGAGAGTGTGTGTGCCTGCACGTGCACATATGTGTTATGGGTGGAGAAACTGCTTTCACATTTATCAGTGATTCTGCCGGCAAAAAGCCATTTAAAAACCCACAGAAATAAAAGGGGATGGGAGGAAGGGTGGCTCAGATCCTAAATGACACCCAGTTATCTCTCTGCTTTGGTTGGGGATGGCAGGCACCTGAGAGCAGAGCGGGGCTGGGCTACAAGGACAAGGATGTTGTTGCTATGACCACCTCTTCTGCCAACCTTAGTGGCCCTAGAGGGATGAGTTCATGCTAGTCCTTTCCTGCTGGGAAAGCAGATCGGGCCAAGTAGGAGACTGCAATGTTTCTACTGACGTGAAACCAAATCAGCTCTTCAACCTCCTTCTGGTTTTTCTCCAAAAATACCTTCTATGCATGAATTCATAAATTCTGGAGATAACTAATAGGTCTTGAGAAGAACTACTGTGATCACCCCAGGTAATCCCTAAATCCCTGACCTGAGTTGGAGCCAGAAAAGCTCTTTGGAATGTGGGGAAGTGGAGCAGGGTCGGGGTGAATGGAACATTCACCCAAATGTCCTCACCTTATTGCTGGGGTCCCAACTTAATGTGGACTCTGTATTCATCTTGATTTGAATTGTATAATGCTTTTTTTCATACTTAACATGGGCCTAGCCTTGGTTTTCCAATAAAATAATCAGCAGTGCATCTTTAATAGGCCTGAGCATGGAATGTAATGAATCAGGATATCCCTAATGTGTCTTACATCCATCCCAGCTCTCCCTCCTCACTCTTTGCAATACAAAATCCATCGCTGGTATGCTACTCTAATTGAAAGAAAATGCTTCTGGGTTGTACAGACTTTCTTTTAAGAACTTAATGTCTCCTTTAATAAATACCTTCCATCAAAGAGTAGAGGTGGACAGTATGGTGATGGTTTTGTCTGCCCAGTGTCAGCCTGGATTTTTCTTGATCTTCTTGGTCATGGCCCAGAAGCCCAGTAAATGATAAAATGAAGGCTAAGACCACCCCTGTGAATTTTTCTTGACTGTCCTAGTTTCATGGCTACCATTTTTCATAGTGATGGGGCACCTGGGAGATTATGAAGAAAGGCTCTTTCCAATTAACTAGATCCATTAGACTAAGGGCCCAGAAAGCCTTAACTGAACCTATCCATCATAAAGTCACCCACCCTTGTGCTACCTGAGCAGAAGCTGAACCAAGTAAGGCTCATCACATGGACTCCTGGCCGAGAAAGTGAAATGGCCATGTCTTTAGAGAAATGAGCATATTGGGTTACTTATGGTGAGGTAGGGTCCCATTCAAAAAGCAGTGTTCCAAAAGAAGAAATTATCCAAGAACTCAGGAATGACAATCTGGGTCAGATTAGCGAAACAGAATATACCGTTTACATCTAGCACTGTAGACAACCAATGTTTGTGGATGTTACCTGAAACCCATTTGTAAGCCCTCCCTTTTGCATCAACTATGAACTTGGCTCTAAATCCCTTAAGCATTTTAATGCTTACCCAGACCCCTTGATACTACCCTCATACTCTACTATTTGCCCTATCTGAAATTTATTTTAATGTGTGTATTCCCCTGCAGACTGTAAATTCCTTGTGGGCAGCGGTCACATGTACCAACTCTATTGTACTTTCCCAAGTGATTGGTACACTGCTATGCACACAGTAAGTGCCCAATAAATATTACTGATTGTTTGATAGGAACCTTGAATTGAGAATGACCTTGTGAGGCTATCTTCTATGTGTCACTGTTTCCATTCCTTCCCTTCCTTTAAATCCGATTCAACATTTAACCTCCTCTGTGAAGCCCTTCAAATCAACCCACATTCAACACTAATCCCAACCTGATCACTGCTTTCTCATTGCAATTTATTTTGCATGTGTGATGTGTAATGTGGGTTTTCAAACAGTCTTGACTTCCTTGTTTAAATTTACACTGCTAAGAGGCAGGAAACATGTCTTTCTGTAATCCCTTCAAGTGTCATATAAAGTGTAGTACATATGGCTGTCCCTCATAAATATCTTTCATTGATAAGGATGATGATGGTGAGTTTATTAACCTGTGAGTTTCCCAGTGAAGCTTATTTCCAAACCATGAAAAAAATGACAATTATATGATGCATTTTTTTAATCCCTAAGAAGCAAAGGACTTTTTTTCTAAAGAAGAATATCCTTTTGTAGCATGTTACGGTGTCTCAGAACCAATATTTCCTCAATGTTTTCCTTCCATATGCCTTCTCCTCTGTGGATCAAGGGAGGGGAGAGAGATTTGAGGAGAGCAAATATAGACCAGAAGTCTTAGGCAAATGCAGCTGGAGCTGTTGTCTCTTCTTCTACTGTGAGCCCCATGTGGAAAAGAGGCTGCATATGGGACAGAGGTTTTGTCTTACCTGATTATCTTGAATCTACCCTAGTTCTTAGTTCAGTGCACAGAGTAAGCACTTATCAAATTTTTTTGGTGTTATTATCATTAATATTTGGTCTCCAGACCCTGTATCTCTGAATCCTTTAGGTTCTAACAATAATGATAATAATGGTCATATTTTTAAGCACTTTCCACGTGCCAAGCTTTGGGGTAGATGCAGGAATATCAAATTGGGCACAATCCATCTCTTGGGTCGGGGAGGGGGGATGGAAGAGAAGCAATTTATGGGTAACTGAGGCACAGAGAAGTTAGGTGACTTGGCTAAGGTCACACACCAGTCAGGTGGTGGAACTGAGTGAACAGCACAGGTCTCTTGACTCCCAGTCCATGTTCTAACCACTAGATATGAGTGCTAGGCAATGTTCCCTCTAGTATTTCTTATGTCCATTACCTTCAAGAGCAAGGTTTCAATCACTCAGTGGTGCATTGTGTTGGGATAGTGCTCACAATCAGTTGAGTTCTATGTTCTTCCTAAGGTCCAGTTTTCTCTGAGGGTCCATTTCCATTATCATTTTCCCATTCTGGAATAGTCCCTCGGCAGTTATTGCGGGAAAAAGCATACCATTTCTCTTCTTCATCTTCAAATTCTGTTGTCATTTCCGACCTGTAGAAACTCCACAGACACACCATCTTCAGAACATGCCATCTTCTGTAAGAATGTTGTTCTGCTACGTGTATCCACAGAGTTTTCTAGATAAAGATATGGAAGTGGTATACCATTGCCTTCTTCCAAACTGAAAAAACTTGAGTCTCTGCCGTTGTCTTTGATCGATGTTTTGATCAGTTGGTCAACTGCCTGTGACTCTTTCCCAAGTCATTGCTGCCCTGCATTGGTGAATCGACTGTGATGCTTTGGCTTAGGCTTTTCCATTATGAGTTGTCCTATGTTGTATAGCTCTAAGCTTCATCAGCATATGCAAATTCCCCTGTCACAGACATCAATTCATAGTAGAGTACAATTTTTCAGTAACCAACAATTTTGAAGTGTTGAAAACATTGCATACAGTTTCATGAAGTTTTTGGTCTGTATGTTCAGACTTCAATGTTTCATATAGCATCTAAAACCAAAATTAAAATGCCCATCATTTTTAGGCTCACCTATCATCACAGGTATTTGTCACTGTCATGAACTATTTAACCTGCCAAAGGTCCTCAATGAACCTTTAAAATAGCCTATGAAAGATAGATATACCGGACTAAAAATAGAGAGTTGGGGACAGAGAGAGATAGCACTGGAGATAATGAAATATGGAGTCATTAGCACTACAGCAAACTAACATGAGAGATCTGACAACCCAAGAGAAAGAAAATGCATGAGTTTTCCCATCTACTGCAATTAGGTGCTGAAGGGTGTAAGGCACAGGGCAACACAGCAGGGCTGTAAATTTTAGAATAAGTTAAATATGATACCCTTAAAAGCAGTTTGTAATAATCTGGAGGAATTAATTTCTACTGGTCATCATTGAATCAAGCAGTATGACTAGATATTTCAGTGATCAATAATCATTTTCCTAACGAAGATGTATACACCTCAGATTGATAATAGAATTTGAGCTATCACTGGGCCCGGAAGCTTTGACTTTCTCATAAAAACAAATATAATCTTCTAGTCCCCTGTACTTGACCTCGCATGTTCCTGGTACCTAGTATTAGACCTGGTTCTTATTTATGACATTTTAAATTCTATATTCTAAAGTGCAATCTATAACACTCCCCTCAAAGGACCAAGACATAACTTACTGAAAATGACAATGTGGGAAAGAGAAACCAGGTTCAAGTGGAGAGGCGAAGGCCACAGGTAACTCTGAAACCTAAGTTAACAATTCTTGGCTCATCTCTTTCCCTGAGTAGCTCAGCAGTAAGAATTTTAGCTTAATTTGTACCTCACATCTTTTTCCTCTCCTCCCTCCTCATGCCTGATAAAGAGGCTAAGACTTTTCAACTAGATAAACAACAAACTCCCTGATGGAGTAAGAGAAGAAGCGAGGTGCTTGTATAATATATACATCGGATCATCAAGGGGTGAAATTTCTAAATTTGTCAGTATTTATCTCATCTTGAAACAGTCTAAACAAAAGAGGTTATGCAGTCATCTTCTCCAGATAAATTTGGTAAAAGGATGAATGATTCCCAGAATACCTAACTGACCTCTCAAGTGAACCACTAGAAACAAACTTTTTTCAAGGAACTGAAATGTAAGAGGGAAAAAAAAGCAGGGAAAAAAGCCCTTTTGCCTTTAGCTTTCTGCTTTTCTTAATTCCAACTGATTGGTATGTCTGATTGAATCTGCCCTTGGGTACATTATGGTTTCAGGACCAAAAGCCTGAATGACCAGAATTGATTTTAGTGCTAGCTCTTCACTAGACTGAAAACCCATCTCCAGCCTGTCAGCTTGTTGTGGACAGGAAATGTGTCTACCAACTCTGTTGGACTGTACTCTCCTAAATGCTTAGTGCAGTACTCTGCACCTAGTATGTGCTTAGTAATTGCTATTGATTGATAGTGGCTTATACAGTACCACTCTCACTCTGTCTTCCCCACCAGTCATTTCCTCTATACTGTAAGTTTGTTGTGAGCAGGGAATGTGCCTTTTCCTGGTTATATTGTACACTACCAAGTGCTTAGTACAGTGCTCTGCAAGCAGTAAGCACTCAATAAATATGCTTGACTGACTGCTGCAACAAAGAGTGCAGCAAGGGAGTAGATAAGGGTGAGGGGTAGGTAGCACACTGTGAAGTGCTCATGGATGGTGTTACAGGAAGGGCTCATTCATTGCCCATGTGGCCACAACAGAATGCCAAGGCTGCGCTTTGGCTCCATTACCTGGAGGTCAGGTGCCTTGAAAGCCACTGTGGTTTTTGTGACATTGGCTAGCTGTTTTTCACTATTTCTTCTGGGCCTGTCCACCTGCCACAATGTCCTTGGTGGTAGAAACCTTCGCTACTGATGTTATAGTTCCTGCAGGCAGAGCTGGGATTAGAACCCTGGTCTTGATTCCTAGAGTGGTTCTCTTTCCACTAGATCAACAGCAGGGCCATTAGTATAAGTTTTATAAGGCTCAAGATTAGTCCAAAGGACTTAACATTCCACTGCTACATTGTATTGTTTGAGACTGTGGTGTACTAGGTCTTTCAGCTCATATACAGCAGTTGCTTTCTAGGCTGGCTACTGTCCATCCCCTTTACAATGCCCACCTCCCTCTTCTATTAGGGAATGTAGGTTATGATGAGCCTTGCGCTAATGCTGATGACCTGACTTTTCCAGGACCTCAGTGGTGAATATCCTGTCTTTTTTGGCTTCCAGGTGAAGTTGATGAAACAGCTCAAGGAAGTGGATGTTTTCTCTCATAAGTATAGATCTCAGAGCCATCTAGAATTATTTGAACCCCGCCCAAGCACTGTAGACTTTAAATTGATGTCCTAGTGACACTGAATATCTTATATGTGTGTCCGTGTGTGAGTGTATGTGTGTTTGTGTGTGAGTGAATTTATAAATTTGAAATATCTAGGAAGGTTGCTTTTGGACCTTAGGACTGCAGCCAAAATACTCAGTAGATTGATGCCAATTTATAGACTTGTTATTATTTCTCTTTCAAACTCAAAAGCGACCTCTCTGGGTGAGATTGTTTCACAAAACCTGACCGCAAACTAGGCATGGGCCCAAACTCCAGAAAGCCCATGTTGATGACTTTAGTGTGTTCCCTCTGTGGGAGTTGCGGTTCTCTGTAATCAGCTGATGATTAGCATAAGAGCCCAGAACGGCACTGCATTTATAGCTCATTTTTCAACCAGATGATTTCCGTTGGGTTTTATTTTCTGTTTGCCTGTTAATAGAAATACCCATAGGCAGTGGCCCTCGATCAAATGTATGGGGCTAATGGAATCCAAAAGTTCATGTTTAATTTGAAATCAGACTCCCTCTAGACGTTCAGCATTGCCAAAATTCATCTGAAAGCAGAAAATGTCATTTTCCTTCCACCTTCACAAGCAGCTGAACACAATTTAAATACATCTGGTTATAACAAACAAACTAGAAAGTGTTCCACAGTTGGGACAAGCCTCTGCCCAGATCCAATTTTTATGACTGAGTTAGGAAGTCCTTGGAAAATGGGGCTCGTGACGTGATCCCTGATGGAGTGTTAACTGGAGACTCCTTGGAGACTGTTGGACCAATATAAAGCCTGAGTGACATGTTTCTAAAACAAGTTAAATACCCTGGTAGAAGCCCTGAAGAAATTAGACTTAACTTTGATTTGCAATAATGTGCTAACAAAAATGAAAATGTGTACATTCCACCTGTAACTAATATCCAAATAAGTAATGGATTAAAATGGATGATTTTCAGAACATTAATAATGTGATTATTCCAGCCACCTAAGCATGACAAGGTTCAATCAATCATGGTATATCACTTTTTTTTTTCCCCCAAGCAGGAGTTAAGAATCTTTAGTAGGAAGTTTTCTCTTCTGATCACCTTTTCCATAACCATGACATGTGTTTACTGGAAAAGGAAATTATGTAATTTGGACCAATGTAACAGATTTGAGATTCAGCAATATGTTCTGGTGACTGGGCTAGGTGTTTAAGTTCACCAAGGAACTGAGGGATTTGGGGAAATCCCTTCATTTCTATGGGTGTCTTTTAAGAATCCATTATGGCTACCGTCTAATCTCCAAGTTCTGTAGTAAAAAAAAGATAAAGAAATGCTATTCAAGTACTACAGGAGACAATTTGATGACTATTCCGGCTGTTTAAGTCATTTTCATCCAGACTCTGCCAAAACACCTCTGTGACTTCAAATTCATTTGTCAACCCCCTTCCCTGCCTACAAAATTGTACAATATTTTCCTCCAGAGGTTCTTCAGGTTTTGCGGAAACATGCCAAAACTAAAGTAACACTGTGAAAATACCAAAACTGGAAGTTAGAAAGTAACTAACAAGAGTTACCTAGTTACCACTAATTCCTTGAGTCAGCATCTCTAATGGTGGGTTAGAAGATGGTGAGGAAGAAGTTTTCCACTGAGGCATGACATCACCCAACCAGTCTTCCTTCCCCACATCTTTTACTTTATGAGGAGTCCTGCTAAATCAGGAAACTCAAATGGGAGAGGGAGTAGAGCTTTATGAGGACAAAAAGAGTGAAACATAGCAGAAATTGAAGAAAGCAACAGCAGTATCTTAAGGGCAAGGCTGTGGACCTGGAAAGACCATTGATGGGTAAGAAATGAATGTTCGGATAACAGAGATGAGAGGAAGGAACACATTTCAAGTGCTCTGTCCAGTGCTCCCAGCCTTTGACTGATGGACACTTTATCCTGACCTTTTAGGAGAATGCAGATATAAGTTCACAAATAAGTGGATCAAAGAGAAGGGTGTGTTATAATCAGGAAACCAGAGAAGAAAGAGTTTAGAAGAAAGTTCACAGTTTTGATTTTCAGTTGGCACTAAGTCATCCTGGATAATCACAATCTGTCTCTTTTCTTGTATGGTGGCTTTTGTACTAAGATCTTGAAAGAAAAATGTACTAAAAAGAGTGTATGCCCTCAATTTTGTAACCCAGATGAATCATAGAGGCAAAGCAACATATGTCAAGTTTCACAGCAAAGCAGAGATGAGCTATAATTTGGATCCAGCACTTCTGCTTCTGGCTATCTGTCCTACTCAACTAAATCGGTAAGTATCTAGCAAGACAAGTAGCTAAGTGGGCATTTTGCAGATAATTGGGTGGATTATAGTTGTTGTTTAATATTTTTGAGCCAGGTTTTCCCAGTGAATAAACAACTTTTTGGGAGCAAAATATTTTGGAGAGAAGAAATAACTTCCTGCCTGCTAGGAAACTATTCAATTGGTATGTGTGGTGGCCTGGCCAGATCACTGAGGACAAATATTCTAACAGTGTGCTAACATCCTTAGAGTATTCTAAACTATCTTGCAAACTGCAGGCACCAGACAATTACTTATTTTGCTTTAGTAGGACACTTATCTCTTCCCTTTTCTTTTTTGAAGAGAGTAATAATGTGCTCTTGCATCAGGGTCTAGTGGATAGAGCAAGGGCCTAGGAATCTGAAGGACTTAAATTCTAACCCTGGCTCTGCCGCTTGCCTGTTGTGTGACCTTGGACAAGTCACTTCACTTCTCTGTGCCTCAGTTACCTCATCTGTAAAATGGGGGTTAATACTGTGAGCCCCCTGTGGGACAGGAACTGTGTGCAACCTGACTAACTTGCATCTACCCCAGTGCTTTGTACAGTGCCTGGCACATAGTAAACACTTAGCAAATACTGCTGGAAAAAAAAATCTGCATTCATACTGGGATCAGACTACTGGGACTTTAGAGAGAAGTAGCATGGCCTAGTGGGCCTGAAAGTTGGAGGACTTGGGCTCTAACTCTTACTCTACCCTTTGTCTGCTGTGTGACCTTGGTAAAGTCACTTAACTTCTCTGCGCCTCAGTTACCTCACTTGTAAAATTGGGATTAAGACTGCAAGCCCCATTTGGGACAGGGACGGTGTCCAACCTGATTATTTTATTACAGTGTTTGGCGTGTAATAAGCACTTAACAAATACCATTACAAAAAAAGTTTAATATTCAGAAAACCCCTCACCCCTACCCTGTTGGCCCCAGTGTACAACAGGGCTGAAAAATTGAACTTCAAATGAAATACCACACCTTTTGTCACAGGGCTATAGAAACCATTTATGTGAATAATCTCAGTGGGGTCTAGCTGAGAAATAATAATAATGTTGGTATTTGTTAAGCACTTACTATGTGCAGAGCACTGTTCTAAGCACTGGGGTAGATATAGGGTCATCAGGTTGTCCCACATGAGGCTCACAGTTAATCCTCATTTTACAGATGAGGTAACTGAGGCACTGAGAAGTTAAGCGACTTGCCCACAGTCACACAGTTGACAAGTGGCAGAGCTGGAATTCGAACCCATGACCTCTGACTTCAAAGCCCGGGCTCTTTCCACTAAGCCACGCTGCTTCTCACCTCCCTGGAGGAATGTGGAAGGCTAAGGCTATCACTATTAGTTCAGGTTGGGGAAAACTGCTGGTTGATGCGGATGTAAAAAACCCTTGGTCCAGCATAGGTCCACTTGGCCCACTAAGGAGGTTTTATTAAAGAAACTCTGTGACTGTTCCTACAACAGGTAGAGTGTGGTAGAGTATTTCTATTTTATAATTGATATCTTATCATCTGAATTACAGCAAGAGACCTTGTTTTACCTAAGTGGCTTTTCCAGGGGCAAATTCCATTTTGGCATAAGGGCACAAAGGACAAGTTGGATCTTGAATGAAGCATGTTCATTGTATTGTTCTATGTGGAAGAGAGAATCTATTAGGGGACTTCCCTTCATTGGTCCCACCTTGGAGTGAGCCTTAGGAATCTGATGCCAGTTCATTAACTTGAGTGACAGAGAGCACCTCAGAATTTCACCCCTCCTTGATCCTGGTCCCACAATTCAGGTAATGACCGTCCCCTGCCTCTCCATACTGGAATTTGGCCAAGGAGATAGACAAACTTCACATTTGTCTTGGGGCTTTGGAAAAATAAGTTTCCGAGGAGTTGATGGAAAGACGGCTTCACGTATGTGACTTCCTCTCTGGGGAGAACAAGTGAAAAAAAGATCAAGAAGTTAGGGAAATAAGAAGTTAGAGAATAGAAGTGAGCTATTATGCTCACAAAGAGGAGCTGTTGAAGACTGGCCAAAGCAGTAGCTGGCAGAGAGAAGGAGAGAAATATAATTTTAACACTTTGGATGTGAAATTATTTTCATTCATTAAGGTAGATCCTTTGAGGCAAGGGGTCTGTAACATTTGATCATTTGACTTCTGGGAAGAGATCATTCAAGTCTAAGATTTCTTTCATTCTAAAATTTTAACTAGAACCCTGGCTTCACAAGCCTAAGAAGAGTAAATTAATTCAATCATATTTATTGAGCACTTATTGTGTGCAGAGCACTGTACTAAGCACATACCCTTACAAGTGAATTTAGCCCCCTCACCCAAAATATGCATATAGCTACCAGTAGGTAGTATATATTTGAAAGATCTCTTCATAACTTCAGTTTTGCCCCTACACCCACTTCCCAAAATACAGTTGAGAAAGACAGTAAAACCTTTGTACTTTCTTAATGGGGTCTAGAATAAATATTTCTCTCCAGAACACACATTTTTAATAACTGTGCCTGTCTGACTTCTAAACATTTTAAATCAGCTTTTGCTGTGAACACATAGATAGAAAAATTGGTTTCCACAGGTCATTATTGAACTTCATCTGCATTAGTTTATGCTCCCTGATGGGTAGCAAATGCCAGAACTTAGTAATAAGGAACGATCCCCTTGGCCAACTTAACCCTTTCTGGCAATCCTTTTACTACATCCTTTCACTGCCCTCTACAGGATTCCAATCCATAGCATCGGGGTGGTGCTTGCTCTTGTGGTAATCATTTCAAATGGCAGCGCCGAAGCAAGTTATGGGGCTCTGGATATGTAAAGAAGCAACAGCACTGCAAAAGGGATGCAAATTGAGTTTTCTGTGAAAATTAATGAATCTGAGGCAGACATACAGTACACAGCAAGATTCCCCCACACTGAAAATAGAACAGCAATAAAAATGCCACAAAGTGATAAGGTAGCAATAACACATGAGAGGTTTTATGTATCGCTCAGGAAAGAAATAAGAAGAAAGGAAAGAAAAAACATAGTTATTGTAAATGAGTGGATGCTATTTGATTTTTTTTCTTTTTGTTTGGTTTCAGTTGATTGCTAAACTAAAAAGTGTCTGCAGGATGATGGATTAATTAGTAGAAATGTGCAACCATTTTTTTTCCTTTAAAAAAAAAAATCCGTCTCTATAAGATCCCATCCAAAGTCCTCATTATTACACCGCGGTGGGTTTTGAAAGTCATTTACATAATAGCTAACAAAAATGTACTCAGCAAAACACCGGGCCTCCTAAACACGGGAGATAATTACGTTGGAGAATGATATTCCAATGCCATCTTCATTTTCAAGATACATTTATTTGCCCCATACACAGCTCAGAACCACCAGATACACATTAACGAACTGTGTAGGTGTGCACCCATTACAGTCTACAAGATACAGGGAGTTTGTGAAGGGAGGGGGCAGGAAAGGCGAAAGGAAATACAACATTCTATTCTTGGCATGTGTGTACCACCTGAATGGTATTTTTCATTATTCCATGTACTGGGAACATTGTATTATTCCACTGGGAAGTCATAGCAGAAGAGATATAATTATCAGCAAAGTAATGGGGAAGCTATTGCTAATGGCCAGCTATTCAAATATCTCAATATAATCGTCTTGCCCAATCTCTCCCCATTGCATACTCTTCTGGAGAAACTCATCATTTTTTTCCACTTACTCCAGCATAATGAATTCATTTTGCATTTTCTTTGTGAGAAATTAAGAGGAATAGCAATGTAATGTGTTGACATTTGAAATTCAGCACAGAAAAGTTTAGACTGGCAATTTAGTTTAATCGCACGCTAGCAGGGAGAGGCTGCTTATTAAATTAGTGTACAGGCTATGTATTTCTCTGTAAATCTCTTTCCTTCCACCTTCCTCACTCTCTTTTTTCCCCCCTGCGTGCTCCCCTTGGCTAAGAAAGAAAAGAAATGAAGAAAAATACTCCCATCTCAAAAACTGTATTTTGTGACTTTTCTTTATGATCATCCTGTTGAGGCTGCAGATGAGTGTTGAGTGACAGGACCTAGGGAAAAATTGAAAGAAAAATAAAAAGCAGTTTCCTCCAGGTTGTAAGATGAGAACAAGGTGCTTTGTCTTATGTTGTGACATTAAAACCAGGTCCTGACGACTTGGGTTCATTAAGCATTCCCTGTCCCTGCCTTCTCCCCAGAATGAAAGTTTTCATATAGTTGCCCTTGTCAAATCAGTCTGGAACATCATACACTTCCCCCCTCTGTTGTTGTACTGGACTTTCTGCCTAATGAAATCATCTGTTTTACCATGAGAGGTCCAGTTACTACACAATTTTTAGACTTTTGTGCTCCATAATGGACATGGACTGACCCACGAGTGTATTTTCTCTCAGCGCTTAGTTAAGGGCTCTGCACACAGTAAGCATTAATAAATACTATTTCTACTACTACTACACAGCAGTCACAGTCTCCCCAGAGAAGGCTGAATTTCCATTTTGAATACCATGATCCAGGAGTATTCAGCTTATTTATCATTTTGCATGTGGAAGGAACTCATGCCATTCAGCCTTTGTCTAGGCTATCAGCAGTCAGATGTAGATTGCTTAGGAGAAGCACCCGCCCTCTTTTCCTCCTTCCAGGGCCCCCATCCCTGACTTTTCAAGATGAACTTTAGCAAGAGGGTCATCCCAAGGATGGACAACACAAGCAAGGATGTAAGATTTATGTGAAGATGCCACATAGGAGGTCCAAGGAAGGAGCAGTGGTGGCAACAGGCTCCACCCTACCCACACAACTGCACACTAGTAATTGGAGAAGGAGATTTACAGTTGAAGCTTACACTCAGTAAGGCAACTTCCACTGTCAAACAGAAACCCCTGACCATTGGCTTTAGTACATTCTATCAGCCAACTCCCTCTTTACCTTCTTCCTTCCTATCAATTAGTAAATTGTATTTATAGAGTGCAGATTGTATGCAGAGCACTATACTAAGCTCTTACGAGTACAATAAAACAGAGTTGAACATTTCCTGCAGGAATTGGAACCCAAAACCTCTGACTCCCAAGCCTGTGCTCTTTCCACTAAGCCACGCTGCTATGTGCAGAACACCATACTAAGCACTTGGGAGAGTACAAGGGGAAGCTGCATGGCATAGTGGATAGAGCACAGGCCTGGGAGTCAGAAGGTTGCGGGTTCTAATTCTAGCTCTGCCTTCGGCAAGTCACTTCACTTCTCTGTGCCTCAGTTACCGAATCTGTAACATGGGGATTAAGACTGTGAGCCCCAAAAGGGACAGGGACTGTCTAACCTGATTTTGCTTGTATCCACCCCAGTGCTTAGTACAGTGCCAGGCACACAGTAAGCACTTAACAAATACTACAATTATTATTATTACAATAGAACAGAGTTGGTAGACATGGTCCCTGCCCACAACAAGTTTACAGTCTAGAGATAATTTACAGTCTACAGGGGTGGATCTATTAACTTTGTCTCACTCTCATCTTCTCATCTCTTTCAATGTTGACCACTTGCTCACATCCTCCTTCCTGTCTGAAATTCTCTCTCTCTTCATATATGGTAGGCCACTGCTCTCCCCATCTTCAAAAACCTAAAAATCACAGCCTCTCCAGGAGCCCTTCCTTGATTATTCATTCAATAGTATTTCATTCAATAGTATTTATTGAGCGCTTACTATGTGCAGAGCACTGTACTAAGCGCTTGGGATGAACAGGTCGGCAACAGATAGAGACAGTCCCTGCCATTTGACGGGCTTACAGTCTAATCGGGGGAGACGGACAGACAAGAACAATGGCAATAAACAGCGTCAAGGGGAAGAACATCTCGTAAAAACAATGGCAACTAAATAGAATCAAGGCGATGTACAATTCATTAACAAAATAAATAGGGTAACGAAAATATATACAGTTGAGCGGACGAGTACAGTGCTGTGGGGATGGGAAGGGAGAGGTGGAGGAGCAGAGGGAAAAGGGGAAAATGAGGCTTTAGCTGCGGAGAGGTAAAGGGGGGATGGCAGAGGGAGTAGAGGGGGAAGAGGAGCTCAGTCTGGGAAGGTCTCTTGGAGGAGGTGATTTTTAAGTAAGGTTTTGAAGAGGGAAAGAGAATCAGTTTGGCGGAGGTGAGGAGGGAGGGCGTTCCAGGACCGCGGGAGGACGTGACCCAGGGGTCGACGGCGGGATAGGCGAGACCGAGGGACGGTGAGGAGGTGGGCGGCAGAGGAGCGGAGCGTGCGGGGTGGGCGGTAGAAAGAGAGAAGGGAGGAGAGGTAGGAAGGGGCAAGGTGATGGAGAGCCTTGAAGCCTAGAGTGAGGAGTTTTTGTTTGGAGCGGAGGTCGATAGGCAACCACTGGAGTTGTTTAAGAAGGGGAGTGACATGCCCAGATCGTTTCTGCAGGAAGATGAGCCGGGCAGCGGAGTGAAGAATAGACCGGAGCGGGGCGAGAGAGGAGGAAGGGAGGTCAGAGAGAAGGCTGACACAGTAGTCTAGCCGGGATATAACGAGAGCCCGTAATAGTAAGGTAGCCGTTTGGGTGGAGAGGAAAGGGCGGATCTTGGCGATATTGTAGAGGTGAAACCGGCAGGTCTTGCTAAGGGATAGGATGTGTGGGGTGAACGAGAGGGACGAGTCAAGGATGACACCGAGATTGCGGGCCTGCGGGACGGGAAGGATGGTCGTGCCATCCACGGTGATGGAGAAGTCTGGGAGCGGACCGGGCTTGGGAGGGAAGATGAGGAGCTCAGTCTTGCTCATGTTGAGTTTTAGGTGGCGGGCCGACATCCAGGTGGAGACGTCCCGGAGGCAGGAGGAGATGCGAGCCTGAAGGGAGGGGGAGAGGACAGGGGCGGAGATGTAGATCTGCGTGTCATCTGCGTAGAGATGGTAGTCAAAGCCATGAGAGCGGATGAGTTCACCGAGGGAGCGAGTGTAAATGGAGAACAGAAGAGGGCCAAGAACTGACCCTTGAGGAACTCCAACAGTTAAAGGATGGGAGGGGGAGGAGGCTCCAGCGTAGGAGACCGAGAATGATCGGCCAGAGAGGTAAGAGGAGAACCAGGAGAGGACAGAGTCCGTGAAGCCAAGGTGAGATAAGGTATGGAGGAGGAGGGGATGGTCGACAGTGTCAAAGGCAGCAGAGAGGTCAAGGAGGATCAGAATGGAGTAGGAGCCATTGGATTTGGCAAGAAGGAGGTCATGGGTGACCTTAGAGAGAGCAGTCTCGGTAGAGTGGAGGGGACGGAAGCCAGATTGGAGGGGGTCTAGGAGAGAATGGGAGTTAAGGAATTCTAGGCATCGATTGTAGACGACTCGTTCTAAGATTTTGGAAAGGAAGGGTAGTAGGGAGATAGGACGATAACTGGAGGGGGAAGTGGGGTCAAGAGCGGGTTTTTTTAGGATGGGGGAGACGTGGGCATGTTTGAAGGCAGAGGGGAAGGAGCCCTTGGAGATTCAGTGGTTAAAAATAGACGTTAAGGAAGGGAGGAGGGCAGGGGCGATGGTTTTAAGAAGGTGAGAGGGAATGGGGTCCGAGGCGCAGGTGGAGGGGGTGGCACTTGCGAGGAGGGAGGAGATCTCCTCTGAGGATACTGCAGGGAAGGATGGGAAAGTAGGGGAGGGGGTTGCTGGGGGGGAGGGGAGAGGCGGAGGGCAACCTCTCATCCCTACCTTAATAACTTCCCTGATGTGTTACCTATGACCATTTGTCTTCACCTCTTAAGCATTAGATACTCACCGTTGGCTTTAAAGCACTCAATCAACTTGCCCCATCCTACCTCACCTCACTGATCTCTTTGGAGTAGTGGATAGAGCATGGGCTGGGAGTCAGAAAGTCATGGGTTCTAATCCTGGCTCTGCCAAATGTCTGCTGTGTGACCTTGGGCACTTCTATGTGCCTCAGTTACCTCATTTGTAAATTTGGGAATGCGACTTTGAGCCCCATGTGGGACAGAGACTGTGTCCAACCCGATTTGCTTGCACCCACCTCAGCACTTAGTGCAGTGCAAGGCACATAGTAAGTGCTTAACAAAATACCACAATTATTATTACTATAGTCCAGCCAGCACACTCCACTTCTCTAGTGGCAGCTTACTCACTGAGCCTCAATCTTGTCTTTCTCAACACCGACACCTTGCTCATGTCCTCCTCTTAGCCTGGAACTCTCCCCCCGACCCCTCTCCCCCCACACCTCCATAAACATCAAACCACCACTCTCTCCATCTTCGAAACACTATTAAGGTCACATCTTCTCTAAGAGTCCTTTGCTGATTAAGTCCTGTTTTCCTTGGTTCCCTCTCCCTTCTGCATCATCTACGCCCTGAGATCTGTGACCTTTGGGCATTTGATATTCACCGCCCCCACAACTCCACAGCACTTATGGACAATCTTTAAATTATATGTTATAAATTACTTATTGATTTATATTAATGTCTGGCTTCCCTACTCTAGCCATTCATTCAATCGTATTTATTGAGTGCTTACTGTGTGCAGAGCACTGTACTTAGCACTTGGAACATACTATTCAGCAATTAAAAGAGACAATCTCTGCCCACATCAGGCTTACAGTCTAGCACTGTAAATTCATTAAGGGCAGATAATGTGTCCACTGATTCTATTGCCTTATACTCTCACATACACATAATGTGCTCAATAAATACCATTTATTGATGGAGTAATTGATCACCATGTCCACTTGAATTGCTTATGTACATATCTGTAAAATCAGCTGCTTCCCTCTCCATGTAATTTATTATAGGGTCTGATCCCCCTTATAGATTATAAACTCCTTGAGGGATCATATCTATTAAGAATATTAAGCACTTTATACAGTGCTCTGCACGGAATAAAGACTCAGTAAATACTACTGAATTAATGATTGATAAATAGTTTCCTTGGTTCATCCTCTCATTCTAATGCCAGATATTTAAATCTTTTGCATGTTTTTACTTTAGTTTTTTTTTCTATATTTCCTGAGGAAACAGTGGACATTATCCCCTAGATCTATTTATCCCAATGTCATCTGCCCAGTTCCACCTGTGACACTGTGATAAACATGGACATAATGCTATTCATTAAGACCCTATTGAGGCCAATGCACTCTATTAATACTTGGGAAGGAACCAAAGAAACAGGAGACATACCCCTTGCACTCAAGAAGCTAATGTTTGAACAGGGGAAGCCACCATAAAAAAATTTACGTACAGGAGTGCAGAATAAATAAACTGAATGTTTGAAATATACACCTTAACAAAAATCCTATTAATGGGTAGAAACAGATACATAAATGCAAGAGACAGCTATCAGTTAATTGAGCTCTGGGTCTGGATATTTTAGTCAGGGAAGACTTGACTGGGGTGGTGAAATTTTAGGATAGCTTAGAAGGTAGAGAACATGGAGGCCTACCATGTTTTGCCAGAAAGAGAGTTCTAGGTCGGGGGGTGGCATGGGCAAGAGGCCAAAAATAATAATAATAATTTTGGTATTTGTTAAGCCCTTACTATGTGCCAGGCACTGTACTAATCACTGAGTTGGATACAAGCATATTGGGTTGGACACAGGCCGTGTCCTGCATAGTGCGGTCCTAATCCCATTTTACAGATGAGGTAACAGGCACAGCAAAGTGTCGTGACTTGCTCAAGGCCACACAGCACACAAATGGTGGAGCTGGGATTAGAACTCATGACCTTCGGATTCCCAGGCCCATGCTGTTTGCGCTACACTATGCTGCTTCCCAAATTAGGTGAAGCTAGAGTGGTGTTTAATTAGGAGGTGGACTTGGGAGGAGCAAAGAGTGTGAGCAGACAACTACCTAATAAGAGAGCAGAGAGAGAAGATGGAGATAGGTAGAGATGAGTCTTTTCAGGACACTTCGAACTCAAATAAGTTTACATTAAGAACGGCCTGAACTATAGCTGTGTTTTTTTTTCTAAGCCTTATGGAGTTCAGCAAATGTAAATTCCCGTAACTATTTCTGTGTTTTCCCTCAAGTTTCTAAAATATCCACAGTGATTGTTCTGCCAAAAATAATTTATGACAGTTCTGTTCTAGACTGGTGTAACTTCTACAAAGATGACCCACTAATTTTTACTTCAAAGTCTGACACTTTGTAAACTTGTCTTAGAACAACCATTACAGAAATCACCCTCAAATTTATTTTCAGGAGAAATTAATGGTCAAATGTGCTTAGCTTGTTTAAATGGTACCCTTTGAATAAAAACAGTTATGGCTGCAAAAAAGAATCCTTAATTCTAATGTAGAACATGTCAGGAAGAGAACAGACTGGAAATCAGGAGATCCAGTCTCTAGTCCCATCTCCACCTCTTCCCTCCTGTTTGACCTTCACAAATCATTTAACTTCTCTGTGACTCAGTTCCCTCATCTGTAAAATTGTGGTAAAATCTCCATTCTTCCTCCTTCTAAGACTGTAAGCCCCCTGTGGAATGGGGACTGCTCCTGATCTGACTGTTTTTTATCTACCCCAGTGGTTAGCTGGTTCTTTGTAAATAATAAGTGCTTAAAGAATATCCACTGTTAATATTATTAGTAATAGAAGGGGTAGTACTAGTAGTATCATTATCATTAATGCATGAAGGGAAAGCAATCAAAACATGGAAAAAATGAGAACTACACAATACGAAATGAGTTAAAAATATTAAAAAAATGTGAATCAAATATTGTATATTTGATGTTTACCATTCATTCTTTCATTCAATAGTATTTACTAGGCGCTTACTATGTGCAGAGCACTGTACTGAGTGCTTGGAATGTACAAATCAGTAACAGATAGAGGCAGTCCCTGCCCTTTGAAGGGCTTACAGTCTAATCGGGAGAGACAGACAGACAAGAACAATAGCAATAAATAGGATCAAGGGGATGAACATCTCATTAAAGCAATAGCAAATAAATAGAATCAAGATGATGTACATCTCATTAACAAAATAAATAGGGTAATGAAAATATATACAGTTGAGCGGACGAGTACAGTGCTGAGGGGATGGGAAGGGAGAGGGAGAGGAGCAGAGGGAAAGGGGGGAAAAGAGGGCTTAGCTGAGAAGAGGTGAAGGGGGGGTAGAGGGAGCAAAGGGAAAAGGAGAGCTCAGTCTGGGAAGGTCTCTTGGGGAAGGTGAGCTTTAAGTAGGGTTTTGAAGAGGGGAAAAGAATTAATTTGGCGGAGGTGAGGAGGGAGGGCATTCCAGGACGTGGCCCAGGGATCGACGGCGGGATAGGTGAGAACAGGGGACGGTGCAGAGGTGGGCGGCAGAGGAGTGGAGCGTGCGGGGTGGCCAGTGGAAAGAGATAAGGGAGGAGAGGTAGGAGGGGGCAAGGTGATGGAGAGCCTTGAAGCCTAGAGTAAGAACATTACAAATGCTTGGATGTTCTTCGACTGCTGAAGAAAAGATGAACTGTAAAGACTATTTTTACAGAAAACTCTAAAGTTTTGGCAGAGGGAGGAACCCAATTACTGTATTACCTTTGAATTATACTTAGGAAGGCATTTAATTTTTTTTAAAAAGTATCTTTGATCTTTGAACATCCTCATGCTGTTCTATGGCATTCTTCTTTTATGTCTCTCCTGCTTTTCTGATTTTTATTTCTTCACTTTATATTATTCTTCACTGTTGAATAGAATGTTCTATTTCTAAAAGTATACACTGAATTACCAAAATTGGTGGCATCAGTTACTCATGGACAGCAAAGATCATCCAATATCCTCAGCTCTGCCAGAGTGAGTGTTTTCAGTACAGTTTGTGGCAAACATTCAATTCCGGCTTTAGAGACCTGTTCAAGTCTGCTTGGACTGAGCATCCCATGTTATCAGAAAAACCCACGTAAGCATATGTATGTAGATGCAAGAATCCATGTGTACTGTGAACAACTGAGCCCTATAGCACAAGTTTTGCTAGCATGTAATGGGATCAAGGATTTCCAGTTTCATATTCCTTAAAATCAGCCCATAGCTCTGCTCACATTTAATGCCCTCCTAAAATTCCATCTCCTCTAACACCCTCCTAAAATTCCACCTCTCTGGTTGATTTCCCAGTTACCCATATCACCTCTTCAGCCCACTCTAAAACCTTATGAACTTATGTACACCCTACTCAGCATGTGCACAAACACACTCACACACGTATATGTATGTGTGTATATATGTATGTGTGAATTCTCTTTATTTTAAACACTATTTTAAAATATTTTCATTTTTCTTTTCCACTTGTGGCCAGGTAAGAAGTCACTTCGTAATTCTATACTTTCCAAGTGCCTAGTACAGGGCACCACACTAATTAAAAGCATAATGAATGCTACCACTGATTCCAGAGCACAAGGAGAAAATTGAGAATAGAGTTGGGAAGAAGAAAATTAGGGAAACCATGGCTCACTGTAACATTGACAGCAAAGTTACAGCAAAGTCTACATTCTGTATCAGGGAAAAAAATCTCACTGGTCAAATTAATTAGGGTCTCAAACAGCCTTTATGGGGAAAAGGGAAAATTCCATGACCTGTGCCCCTGAAACCTATACTGGGAGAGAGAGCTGTTTTTATAGCTCTTAGATATAGAGTATTTTTCAGACTGAAAACCAAACACACAGATGATGGATTCCATTTTTATCAAACAGTGGTTTATGCTGATTCTACAAAAAAGGTGTATGCAATACTCCTATTATTTTTGGATCACATAAAATATCCATTAATTACATTCTGGAGAATATAGTGACATTGGGAGTGGAAATATCTCTCTATATCATCAACATCTATTGTAGTTATTGAACACTTACTGTAGTTGGAACACTATATAGTTAGTAGGCTTGATCCCTGCCCTCAAAGACCTTATAACCTAGTGGGAAAGGCAGACAAAGTCAGTTACAACTAAGAGTAAGAAGGAAAAAGGAATGTCTTTGTTAGTGCTTATGAAGGTCTGAACAAAGTGCTATAGATCTTATGATCTGTAGAGATCTTATTAGAGAAGCAGCATGGCTTAGTGGAAAAAGCATGGACTTGCAAGTCAGAGGTCCTGAGTCCTAATCCTGGCTCTGCCGCTTATCAACTGTGTGACTTTGGGCAAGTCACTTAATTTTCCTGCGCCTCAGTTACCTCATTTGTAAAATGGAGATTAAGACTGTGGGACAACCTGATAACCTTGTATCTACCCCAACGCTTAGAATAGTGCTTTGCACACTAAGTGCTTAACAAATACCGTTATTATTATTATTACTGTTATTAGTGGCTATGAGTATATAAGTAGCACAGAAATGCTGAAGGGGCATGGTTTCCTCCAGTACCTGGGGTGTAGGCAATTCCCAAAAAGGGGAAAGTTGTGGTCTGGTGGATTTGTTGGAGTAGGGAGTTCAAGGTTGGGGGAAAAGTATGAAATAGGATTTGAGGAGGGAGAATCAGGATTGAGGTATAGTTGGATACAGTTAGGAGCAACAAATAGTGGGAACTGGGGACTAGCTGGAGAAGAGAGTTGATATGTAAGATGGAGGGAACTGGAGGGGTGCTTTGGAAGCAATGGTAAGGAATTTCGGTTGGATTCAGGGGGATATGAGAAATGATTGAAGGTTTGTGTGAAGTGGAGAAATGTGTAGTGAGCGATGTTGTGAGAGGATCAAGCATGCAGGGGCATCAAATATGGACTGAAAGGGGGGAAAAGCCATTGGCAGAGACTAATGAGGGTGTTGTTCTAAAAATGTAACAATGTGACCAGAGCTTGGTAGCTGTTTGAGTGGGAAGGAAGTAGGCGAGATCCAAGAGGTATAGCAGAGAATATATAAAGAATAACTCAGATTTAGCAGCTGATTGAATGTGAAAGCTGACAGATAGTGAGGAGTCAACAATACCACCCAGGTTACAGACTTCTGGGGGCAAGGAGGGTGGTGGTGTTAGTGAAAAAGATAGGACATTAGGAGGAGGAATGTAATGGAGGTGGATATGAAGTTTAGATTATGGCATGTTGAATTTGAGGCATTGGTGGGACATCCACTTGGCTATGTACTGGAGGCAGGAAGAAATGTGCTTTTGCAAATTAGGTGAGAGGTTGGGGATGGAGAGGTACATTTAGGAAGCATCCTCATTGAGGTGGGAGTTTAAGCCATTTGAGTAGATGTGCTCCCTCAGAAAGTGAGTGTGGAATGAGAAGAGTAATGCACCCAGAATAGTAGCAGTGAACAAAGTTGAGGAGTGGTCAGCAATGATGGAGGAGAACCTTGGTTGGTGAAAGCAAGATCTGAAAGTATTTCAAAGAGAAATGAATGATCTATAGTACCAAAGTCAGCAGAGAGGTCAAGGAGGTTTGGAATAGAGTTCACTGGTATGCCATCTTCTCTAACGCATCAAATGATTCCCTAGTAGTCTGAAATATTTTGTATCCCTCCAAAAGCATCTAATATGACAGTGTGGAGTGAAGCTGTCATTGTGAAAATTGGGCTGATTTTCTAAATAAGACCTAGTCATATATTTCACTGTCTGCCTCTCCTTCTAGATTTCAAGTTCTTGGAGGGCAGGGATCAGTTCTACCAATTTTATCAATCAATCAATCAATGATATTTATTGAAAATTTACTGTGCACAAAGAACTGCTCTAAGCACTTAGGAATGTTGCTAGACATGATCCCTGCCCACAGGAGGTTACAGTTTAGAGGGAGGGGCTTAAAATCTGTTGTATTGTTCTCTCCCAAGCACTTAGTACAATAGTCTGCTCACAGTAAACATTCAAAAATACCATTGACTGGCTTGAAGAAATGATAAGGAATCCATTTTATACCCCTCCAGGCAGATGACTGACTAAGCCTATTCAGGAAAAATGGCTATTTTAATCTTTTTCTAGGCATTTTTAGTTTTCAAAACTCTATTACCACTTTTGGTAGATTGTTCCATGTTTTATCATTCTGGTAGAAAAAAAAATATCCTAGTTATCTGATTTAATAATAATCTCTGATTTAATCAGAGTTTCAAAATCATCATCATACTATACATTAAGTGCTTATTTTGTGCCTATTGCTGTAAGTGGGGTAGGCAAAATACAATCAGTTCAGACCCAGTTCCTTCTCAACAAAGGGCTCACAAATAAGGAGCAGGAAGAGCAGTATTTAACCTACATTTTGCAAATGAGGGAACTGAGATACTGAGAAGTTAAGTGAGTTGCCCAAGTTCACATAGTAGGCAAGTAGTGGAGTCAGGATTTGAACCCAGGTCACCTGACTCTGATCCATGCTTTTTCCACTAGGTCATGCTGCTTTCCATTAATTTAAATTCATTCTCTCTGTGGACATGTAGAATATTGACACAGCATCTTCCCCATTGACAAGACACCAGTACCCTTCTCTTCTTTAAACTTAACATCCCCAATTCCACAACCTCTTCTGATTGATTTATTTTCCATTCTTTTAAAATTATTTCTGTCATTCTTTTCTGAGCATGTAACAGTTTCTTTGCAGTTATCCATACTTCTAAACAAGGCACATCACCACCAAATGAGAGGTGTCTTTAAGTGTCAGAAACTCACCACTGAAAAAGCACCTGAAATTTCCTTTTGAACAGGAAACTCTCCCATCTTACAGTTTACGTTGAAGTGGTAAAACATATGTGTGTGTGTGTGTGTGTGTGTGTGTGTGTGTGTGTGTATGAAGGATCAGTGAACTCTCTCTAGATCTTGAAAGCTTAAACACCTAAGAAGTTCTTCTCTAAAATCTTGTCAGGCACTTATGAATCATGAAGTCAACACAAAATCCAGACAGAAAAGAAAAACTCAAGAGACAGATGAACAGGAAATAGTTCCTTGTAACTTCATGTTCTAATCTTGCCCAGAGAATGTTATTTCCATGATCTTCAGGGGTATCATAAGGAGGAGAAAACTAAATATAGAAGCCACGGGTTAAGTAAGTGTGATATATAGTAGGGGGGAAAAAAGCAAACTGCTCAGAGCTTAAAGGTTTAAAAAAGCTCTCTCTGCAACAAACTCTGAAAGAATAAATTACATTGAGTGCTGTTTTAGAGTTCTCTTTATTTTGGGGAAGTGCAGTATGAATTGATATGGAGTGACCTGTATTTAAAAGGCTTGACATTTCTGGATTTGGAGCTTTTCCACTGTACTACTGCAGTGTTACATTGTCCTCCTCTTCCTTCTCCCTGACTGACACATTGCAAAACCTCTCATGCAGCACATCTTCTCCAATATCACCCTACTTATTTTCCATCACAGCTCTGCAGCCTATATAAGCAAAAGAATCATAATGGTCTACAACCAAGTTGATGGTTCCCAATATCCTTTGCTCTTCATCTTTTCCTCTTCTTTCTAGTTGCTTTCTTCAATAAAGGAAAATATGAGAGCTAGCTTGGCCTAGTGTAAAGAGCACAGGCTGGGAATCACAGGACCTGAACTCTCATCGCATCTCTGCCATTTGTCTACTGTGTGAACTTGAGCAAGTCACTTAACTTCTTTGAGTCTCCGTATATTGACCCCTCCATTCCCATTAAATTCATCCTCACCCATGGGCATGTTTTCCTCCCAAAGCCCCCGTGTTATTCCCTGAGAAATACAGAATTGCAAATCTTATTGTGGTGGCATTCACTGTACCATACTTAAAAATTTTCATCTATCTTCCTCCTTTTCATAATAGACCAATTAAGAAGTGGATAGAGCATGGGCCTGAGTGTCAGAAGGCCACATGTTCTAATCCTGGTTCCCTCACTTGTCTGCTGTGTGACCTTGGGCTAGTCACTTAACTTCTCTGGGCCTCAGTTACCTCATCAGAAAAATGAGAATTGAGTCCGTGAGCCCACGTTTGGCTGGGACTTTGTCCAACCCAATTTGCTTGTATCCACCCCAGGACTTAATATGGTGCTTGGCACATAGTAAGTGCTTAATAAATACCACAATTACTATTATTGTTATTATTATTGTTATTTTCTTATCCGTAAAACAGGAATGTGAGCACTATGTGGGACAGGCACTGTGTCAGACTTGATTATCTTGTATCGACACCCAGCACTTAGTACTTGGTACTTGGTACGTAATAAGCACTTAAATACCACAAGTATAACATCTTGGGCAACCAAGAAACATGTTGGATTCAGAGCATTTTCATTTACCGTCTAAGCCCTCAAAATTAACTCAGGAGTCTATTGATGAGGGTTGGGGATAAAAGAATAAGCAAAAATATTGCTACCAAACTTTGGGTTAAACAAATGTGTCCTGAGTAGCAGAACAATGGGTTGTAAATGGTTCTCACACTGCTGAGTGGATGTTTATAGAGAATTCTAAGTGGGGATGTGGAGACCAGAGAAGCAGAGCTCTTAAAATTTGCTGATGCCTAAGGCAAATGATAGACTACTGTGAACAGGTTGGCTAAGCTGCCAAAAGGAAGAAAAACTGTAGGGTTTGGGGAGGGAAATGAGGTGGAAGATGAATGGATAGATGAGGGATTTGGGAACTCACAATGGGGTCACGGCATAAATCACTAACACACTCTAACCAACTAATGCGACTCCAGGAGGGAAATTTTCCATTTTGGTTTGGGTTTCCTTATCACCTCAACTTGTGGATGTCTATGACAATATCACAGCAACTCTAATGGGAGCAAGAAACTCCTGCTATACATGACAATATTAGGAGTGAATGGGCCTGTCTCAGAGATGGTGTCTATCAGGGAGACAATCATGGATAAAACAGAGACCACTAAGACTAAATTAATTCTGAAGGAAGGAGGGTATTATCAAGAGATACATGGAGGAGAGATGAGGATGAAAGACACTGGACAGAAATGAACAAATTGTATAAGTTTGGATGTAGTTAAAGAGGAGTGGATAAATAAGATGAATATAATGAATTGAGTGGCTTAAAGCCAAGGGTCAAGTGTTTTCCTTGGTGCAACCAGGGATGGACAACCATTGGAGGTTTGGGGGAAATGGGGAGTTGTCTAGAACGATGTGTCAAAAAGATGATCTGGGCAGCTGAGTGAAGTATGGACTTGAGATGACAAAGACTGGAAGCAGGGAGATGAGCAAAGAGGCTGATGTGATAGTCAAGTTGGGATATTATTATGAGTTCTTGGATCAATGTAGTAGTTATTCGGATGAGGAAAATTGAAAGATTCTGGAAATGTTGTGGGAGAACCACCCATTGAATGAGATGGGTGATGAAAAAAAGGACAGAACTAAGGATAAGTCAAAGTAATGGGCTCAAGAACGTTATCAACTATGTTATCAACTATGATGGGAAATTGAGTTGGAGGAACATGCTATTTGAAGAAGTGTGGTTTAGTGGAAAGAGAAGTGGACTTTTCATCAGGAGAGCCGAGTTCTAATTCTGACAACACCATTTGCCTGCTGGATGATCTTGGACAAAACAGTTAACTTCATTGAGACTCAGGTTCGTCATTGGTAAAATGGGGATTAAATACCTGTTTCCCTCCCGCTAAAACTCTGACCACTATGTGGTGTGACAGTTACTGGTTCAGATCTGATTACCCTGTGTATACCTCAGCATATAACCCAGTGTTTAAGGAGTTTATAGTCAAGTTCATAGTCAAGGCAGAGAAGAGGGTGGATAAGTGGAAAAAAGGGCTTGCTCTGGAAAGTCTTCTTGGAAGAGATGTGATTTTAGGATGATGTTGAAGGTGGGGAGAGTAGTGGACTGTTGGATAAGAAGGAGAAGGGAGTGGTTGGAACAGAGTTCTCAATGTTAACACTATATGTTAACATATAATATATACAAGGGATCATATCTACCAACCCTATTGCACCGTACTTTCCCAAGCACTTAGTACAGTGCTCTGCACACAGTACAGTGTGCTCAATAAACACACAGTACAGTGTGCTCAATAAATACCTTTGATTGATTATATACACGCCAGTGCATACAACTATCCATCACTATCACATGCTTTTTAATGCTCTGTCAGATATCGCTTGTGCATATTAATGCAAATATTCATTTCAGTATTTTCTCCAAGGCTTCAAAATATACTTTGGCTTAAATACTTCCCTATATCTCCTTCTCAACCTCTGAAGTGCTTTGTCTCCAGTAGGGTAAGTAAAGACCCCTGCAATTTAGCATTAGATAATGACAGATCTATTTAATATAGCTAATGTTTGATCTCCAGTAGATTCACCAAAGGTGCCTTTTGCTCAAACGATGTGAAAGCTAATAATTTGAGAATTAAATATTTCTTTATGTAAGAGTAATAATAATAATTTAATAATAATAATTATAGTATTTGCTCAGCACTTACTATGTGCCTAGCACTGTTCTAACTGCTGGGGGAGATACAAAATAATCAGGTTGTCCCATGTGGGGTTCACAATCTTAATCCCCATTTTCAGATGAGATACCTGAGGCAGAGAGAAGTTAAGTGACTTGCCCAAGGTCACACAGCAGACAAGTGGCGGAACCAGGATAAGAACCCATGACCTTCTGACTCCCAGTCCGATGCTCTGTCCACTATGCCATGCTGCTTCTCATATGTACACATAAACACCCCATGTAATTAAAGATGTCTTATCATTGGTACATGGGTACATTGCTAATTAATCATGCAAGTAAATTTATGTTATTTTCATTTTGGTGTATTCAAACAGTTTTGGTAATGTTCATGTTAGAAATGTAACAGTAAACTTTGAATTATTTCTTCTGGACAATTATCCCTGGTTTAAGTGCCTTTTGCTTAACACTATTTACATAAAAGCAAGTAAAAAGGCCAATGTTAGTTTTAAGACACTTAGCTCTCTTCCTCCTACCTAACTTCACTGGTCTCCTACTAGATCACACACACTCCAGTCCTCTTACCCCAACCTACTCTCTATACTTTGAACTCCACTACTGACCCCTTGCCCATGTTCCTTCTACCCCTTCACATCACAATCCACCACTCTCCCCACCTTCAAAATCATCCTAAAATCACATCTCCTCCAAGAGGACTTACTAGAGTAAACTTTTTTTTCTCCCTTATCCAAACCCTGCTCTACCTTGACTATGAACTTGGCTGTAAACTCCTTAAGTACTTTGATACTCATCCCAGCTCCAAAGTACTAATGTAAATATTTTTATACTCTACCATTTCCCTTATCTCTAATCTAGTTTTATTTCTGTCTCTCCCTGTAGACTGCAAACTGCTTGTGGGGAGGGATCACATCTAGCAACAATGTTGTAAACTCCCAAGTGGTTAGTAGTGCTCTGCCCCCAGTAAATTTTCAGTACCTGAACACACGTTCTTACTCATCCATAAATCCATACACATATATGAGTTTAGAAGGTTAGAATGTTAGAAGGGATTTTCCCTCCTCACCCCTATCCAAACTCAGTCCAAGATTCTAAACAGGTCAAATGAGGGCTTGGAGAAAATCTGCAGGAATATGAATGTTTAAAATCAAATATTCTTTGGAGGTTCAATTAGAAACTGCTAAGATAATTTGGACAGATCAGAGAACAGGCAAATCAAAAAAAGGGATTAATGTGGAGCCCGTGATAGAAGTCAAGATAGGCACATGTTCACCTTATGGAGATGTCAGGTTTGCCTTATGGCACTGTCCATTAAGAATAAAGTTAAAAAGAAAAGGAACAAAGGTATGAATCCAGTCCAATAGTTCTATTTTTATATATGATTTGTACCAACCTGTTTTATTCAGAAGCTGAACTTTTCTCTAGCTAACCTCAAGGAGTCGCTGATCTCAGTGAAGTGATAAAGTATCAGCAAAGGTATTGTAAAAATGGGGTAAAATGTCCTTAACTATGAATCTTGACATTTGAGGCTAATTCTATGTTGCAGCACTTTAAAAGTTCTTCCCCCCCCCCCCCCCCCCCGAATTGTAACTGAAAAGTAGTGGGTGGAGGAAAGATATCTCTGAAAACTGTCATTTCTTTTAAGCATTGTGATTCTGTTCTCTGCAAAAACTAGCACAAAGGTAATTTCCTCTAAGAAAAACTTTTTCTTTGATTAGTGTTAATCCGGTATATTTAAGCAATTTTTTTTTACTCTAATTTGTTACATATGAACCAGGTTAGAGAGTCTTCACAACCTGCCTTCATCAGTTTTGAGGATCTATCAGGTTTTAAAAGAAGTAGAAGATAGAACACTTTGTCTTTGTTACTTTTGACACAGCTTCCTTGGGTGCCATTTCCTATCCTAGCCCAGGTTAACTACCAAAGCCCATCTTGCACTGATATCATACAGGCCCCTGTTCCTAACTCTGAGTTTACTCAATTTCCTAAATGATACTGTGGTTTTTAGGTTTGTGTTTTGCTTTTATTCATAAAAGGAATTTAACTGGATTTTTATTGGGTGTGACTCTGTAATGGTTTAGTGTTAATATCTGCAATCATTATCACAGTAATAATAATATTTGGATTGACTGCAGTGCCCATTTCATTGCCTTGTACCCTTAAACATTCAATCAATTGAATTTATTCAGTGCTTACCGTGTGAATAGCACTGTAATAAGCACTTGGAAGAGTAAAATGTAACAGAGCTGGTAGACATGTTCTCTGCCCCCAAGTTCTTCACATAAAATAAGCACTCACTAATTACCACCCATGATGATGATGATGATGATGTTGAAGATGATGAAGGAGCAAGGAGAGGAATAAATATTTGATGGTGAAGATGGTGAAAATGGTAATGTTTAATAGTGATATATGAACCATAGATAACTTACATTTAAAAGAGGAGGCGTTGCATAGAATTACTAAGAAAGCAGGAAGTTAAAAAATGACTGGGAATGAAAATAGAATTCTGAGCATGATGGCAACTTTCTTCAGATTTTCTTCAGATAATGGTGATATTTGCTAAGCATTTACTATGTAATAGTAATAATAATAATGGCATTTGTTAAGTGCTTACTATGTGCCCAGCACTGTTCTAAGTGCTGGGGTAGATACAAGGCTATCAGGTTGTCCCACATGGGGCTCACAGTCTTAATCCCCATTTTACAGATGAGGTAACTGAGGCACAGAGAAGTTAAGTGACTTGCCCAAGGATACACAGCACACAAGTGGCAGAGGAGGGATTAGAGCCCATATCCTCTGACTCCCAACCCTGTGCTCTTTCCACTAAGCGAAGCTGCTGGGACAGATACGAGATAGTCAAGTTGGAAACACTACCTGGCAATAATGACTATTATGAGTTGAGTATTTATTAAGCATTTTCTATGTGTTAAGCACTGTTCTAAACGCTGAGATAGATACAAGTTTATCAAGTTGGATATAGTCCCTGTCCCACATGGCGCTCAAAGACTAAGTAGGAGGGAATAAGATTTATCCCCATTTTAGAGATAAGGTAACTGAGGCACAGAGATGTTAAGTGACTTGCCCAAAGTCACACAGCAGACAAGTGGTGAAGCTGGATTAAAACCCAGTTTCTCTGATTCTCAGGCCCATTCACCTTCCATTAGGCCATGATGTGTCAGACGGTTCAAAAGCATAAGGAGCAAAGAAAGGAAGGACATTCTAATCCCTAATGGTCCAAAGGAACAATTGAATGTAGGAGTTGAGTTAATGGAAGTGTGGCTTGTCTTCCCTTGAAGTTTTTCAGAATAGAAACAAAATTATTGGAAGCATTTGTGGGGTGGCTGGAGAATGGATTGATAGACTTCGGAAGAAGATTTTTCACTTGCTGATTCTGTTGCACATTACAAAGAAAATACTTGGCGATCTACCATCTTCCACTGCACTACTAAGGGCAACCATTTCGATGGCTTTTGCATGATTCCACTACCTGAAACATCCTTCCTATATTTTTGAAGATATAGATGAAGGTTGCTTTGTGACCAACATTGTACTAAGTGCTTGGGAGAGAACATTAGAAGAAATAGTCTTGACTGATTGATCCACATAGTGGTGGTAACTGAAGACATAGAAGACAGAATGAATTTCTCAAGTAAACATACCTGAGTAAAGGACCCAGAACAGAGTCTTGACATCCACTGTTAGCATGTAAAATGTGGAAGATAAACCAGCCAAAAAGACTGAGAAAGAGGGGACCTAGAGGTAATAATAATAACAGTATTTGTTAAGTGCTTACTATGTACTAAACACTATATTAAGCACTTGGGAAGATACAAAATAATCAGGGGAGACACAGCCCCTGTCCTACTTAGGACTCACAGTCTATGGAGAAGGAAGAACAGGTAATACATCCCCATTTTACAAATGAGGAAAATGAGTCGCAGAGAAGCCAAGTGAAATGTCCAAAGTCATACAGCAGCCAAATGGCAGAACCAGGATTAGAACTCAGAAATGCTGACTCACAGACCCATGCCCTTTCCCCTAGTCCAAGTTGAAACACCTTTCTCACTGAGATCAAGATTAAGCAGCATTTTTAGGAGAAGGAATTGTTCTATAGTGTCAAATGTGACAGAGAGGTCAGAAAATACTAGGATGGTGTAGAGACCACTGAATGACCAGGAGGATTTCATTGATGACCCTATTTACTTCACCTGCTTTGTTCAGAAAACACCCCCTACACCCCTGCAAGAAAGCAACACTGTGTGGAGCAAGCTGTTGCTTCCTGGTTTTGAGATTCTAGCAAAGATCACAGTAAAAATAAACTCCCGCATTCAACTTGTTTTCATTTCTCTCACAAGGGCTCAAGGCTTGTAACTGCTCCCTTTTCAACACAAGGCTCTTGACCAGCTTTGTGCAGCCTTTTATTCTAGCTCAGTTGCCCAATTAGTGCCTTGTTAACCACACACCTGCAGTTTATTTCCCCTCAGGCTCTACTGCTTTGTATGCAGTTTTTAACCCCTTCTCTACACAGTGCTAAAAAACACACACCATTAAGGGGTCCACCTGCTGTGTGATGGCTTAAAAAAGCAATTAGCTAACAGGGATGCCTCTTCTTATGTAACTGCAAAATGAGGAACAACTCAAGTTTGTGTGGCTGTAAAATTACTTCAAAAGAAGTAAAGGCCAACTGTGAACCTCTAGTCAGAGCTGCCTGGGCTTTTGCAAGGGGCCTGAAGTGACATAATAACAATAATAATAATTATGGCATTTGTTAGTGCTTACTATGTGCCAAGCACTGTTCTAAGTGCTGAGCACTGTTATAAGCAGCAGGAATTTTGCAGTTGTATCAGTTACAGCATGAGGTGAATGATCCCAGCCCGTGGCTTTTCCTAAGCTTTACTTTTAGTTAGGCAGAAATCTGGTTGAAGACAGATAGGGAATGCCTATGAATTGTGGACCTGGTTTTTTTAATGGCATTTGTGAAGCACTTTTTTGTGCCAAGTACTGTACTAATCGCGGGGGTACAGACAAGCTTATCAGGTTGGACAAAGTCCTTGTCCTGCATGGGGCTCACAATTTTAATCCTCATATAACCCTCATTGGAGAAGCAGCGTGGCTCAGTGGAAAGAGCCTGGGCTTGGGAGTCAGAGGTCATGGGTTCTAATCCTGGCTCCGCTGCTTGCCAGCTGTGTGACTTTGGGTAAGTCACTTCACTTCTCTGTGCCTCAGTTACCTCATCTGTAAAATGGGGTTTAAAACTGTGAGCCCCACGTGGGGCAACCTAATCATCTTGTATCCCCCCAGGGCTTAGAACAGTGCTTTGCACAAAGTAAGCACTTGACAAATACCAACATTATTATTATTATTATTATTAACAGATGAGCTAACTACAGCACAGCGAAGGTAAGTGAACTCCCCAAGGTCACACAGCAGACAAGTAGAAGACCTGGGAATAGAACCCTGGTCCTTCTGACTCCCAGGCTCTTTCCATTAGGCCATGCTGCTTCTTCTATTTTATTATATGCCATATACTAACTAGTCTCATATTTATCTCCTGATACCTGGACATAGTTTATGAAAAAATGTAATTAATATGGGTTGCCCCTAGCCTCAGTCTTCGGGATTATTACTGTAGCTCATAGACTGTAAAGTCGTTATGGACAGGGAACATGTCCGCTAATGCGGACCTTGTGTTGTACTCTCCCAAGAGCTTATTAGAGTGCTCTACACATAGTAAGTGCTCAGTAAACACCATTGATTGATTGACTAATTATGATATAGTTATTTTATTGCTATGTTCACTCCCCCTTTCAAAATCAAAACCTTCTGGCCATTTGTTGAAAGACTGTTAATCCTGGCTCTCCCATTTGGCTGCTGTATGACTTTGGGCGTGTCACTTGGCTTCTCTGTGACTCAGTTTCCTCATTTGTAAAATGGGGATGAAATACCTGTTCTTCCTTCTCCATAGACTGTGAGTCCTAAGTAGGACAGGGGCTGTGTCTCCCCTGATTATTTTGTATCTTCTCAAGTGCTTAATATAGTGTTTAGTACATAGTAAGCACTTAACAAATACTGTTATTATTATTACCTCTAGGTCCCCTCTTTCTCAGTCTTTTTGGCTGGTTTATCTTCCACATTTTACATGCTAACAGTGGATGTCAAGACTCTGTTCTGGGTCCCTTACTCAGGTATGTTTACTTGAGAAATTCATTCTGTGTCTTCTATGTCTTCAGTTACCACCACTATGTGGATCAATCAGTCAATACTATTTACTAAGCACCTACTCTGTGCTGGCACTGTATTAAGTGCTTGGGAGAGTATGACAGTCTACGAACAGGACCCCTACCCTCAGGGAGTTTAGAATCTATCAGATGATATCCAAATTTATCTCACCAGTCCTGCTCCTGTCCTTGGACTAACAATTTCACATTTCTACTTGTCTGCAAACAGTATTAATTACCAAGTGCCTACTACATGCAGGGAACTGTACTCAGGACTTGGGAGAATATAATAGAATTAGTAGACCTGATACCTGTCCTCAAATAGCTCACAATCTTGTAGGAGAGTCAGACACTACAATAAATTACAAATGTGAGGGAGAAGGAAGAGGGGGTATGTACATGAGTTGGTGATTAATATGGTCCATAAGACATATAGATAAGTGTTAGAAAAGATTGCGTGTATTTAAATGTTTAGGTGGCTCAGAATGCTAGGGAGGCAGTTGGAAGATATACAAAAGGAAGCCCACCTGCAGGAGTTAGAGTTCAATTTTATAAGCTATGGTCTGTCAAATGGGAAGGGGAGGGAGTTCTAGGTGGGGGGACAGCATCAGCAAGTGGCATCTAGCAGAGAGATGAGACAAGAAAGCAGAAGATCATTTAAAACACCATTTTAGAAAAATGATCAAGGAAGAGTAGAGTATGGAATGGAGAGGGGAGAGACTGGAGGCAGAGAGGCCAGGGAGGAGGCTGATTCAGTCATCAGTCCTTGATAAGATAAAAAATCTGGACCAGCATGGTGGCAGTTAGGATGAAGAAGATGATACTGGAAATGTTGTGGTGGGAAACCTGCCTAAAATACTACAATCTCTTTCTCTGAGTATTCAGTGTGCTTGTCCTGAAAACTTTGAGGTTTCATCTAATATGAATCAGAACCTTAATCTTAGGCTTCACTATCAAAGACTGATCCAGAACTCTGCTTCCTTCTTCCTGATTGGATTCCAGATGCATGACAAGCCATAGGTATAGTTTAAAGCCTCTCCAGATGCTGTTCTAGCTTTTTTTTTCCTAACCAGTGTATCTGAAGGAGAGTTAAGAGTCTGACACTATTTCCCCAGGATATACACCATTCCTTAGGTACCCTGACAAATGCCTTAGTAGTAAACAACTCTAATAGCATGAAAGAGGAAATGAGGTAACACACTTTCCCACAGGCCTAATGGTTGTCTGGGGAAATCGAGGCATCTAGAGAACAGAACATTCATTTGGGTGCCTATCTAATAGTCCTGAGCTTTTACTCTGCAAAGGTTGAATCTCCACGGAGGATTGTTTTAGGAATTGTTAATACAATCTGGAGAAAATAAATGACAGGAAATTTTACAGTAGGGAACATCTGGCACTCAGCATTGAGATGAAAAAGATTCAAAAGGAGAATTTTGCAATTATATTTTGGGTTTGTCTAACCATGCAGAGCTTGTGGAAATGATGAAATTGTTATCAACCATCCACAAGGTCCTGCGCCTAATGGACCTGTTTTTGATTGTCTTGATTTTGCCCTAAGTTGAAGACAGGCTGCTGGCCATTCTGTCTTTCTGCTGGGTCACACCTCCCCATCTCTCCACAGAGAAAGAGCTAGTCACCTACATATAATTTGAGTCATGAGAATCTAAGTATTGCCTCTGGGAAAGAGCCAAGGAAACAATACTATACTAAAATAGAGAAAACTCCTCAAAGGCAGTGTTTGTAAAAGAGAATAGCTATATATGGATTCTTTTGTTTGGCGATAGGAATCCCATTGCTCAGTTGTTTCTGAAGCTTTCTCTGTTGTGACACTGTCAAATTGAAGGTGTCTGCAATTTGAGAAAACAGAGTTCGTAAATACAGAGAGAAAACAACTCTGTTTGGGAAAGGAGAAATGGGACCTGCTCAATCAATGAAATTTGTGCAATAATTGGGACGTGGGAAGGGAATGTGTTACTTTGGTTTAGATGGAAAAGTGTGGGCCCTTCTTTCCAGCTGAGAAGCCACACATGGGATAATTTGAGAAGCAGCATGGTATAGTGGATAAAGAATCAGAAAGTCACGGGTTCTAATCCTTCCTCTGCCATTTGTCTGCTGTGTGACCTTGAGCAAAGAACTTCATTTTTCTGTGCCCCAGTTACCTTATCTGTAAAATGAGGATTGAGACTGTGAGCCCTACATGGGACAGGGACCACATCCAACCTGATTTGCTTGTATCCACTCCAGCACTTAGTACAGTGCCAGGAACATACTAAGTGCTTAACAGATGTCATTATTATTATTATAATTCCAAGAACCCCTGTTTATATATGCTGATAAAATTTCCCAATGTTTCAAGTGAAGCTTTGTTATTCCTAGAGGAAAGGAAGGTCTGGCCTGCTTGGGTACATACAGTTACTGCCTGAAATTGGTGATCAAATGAAAAAAAAAAAAACTTTCCTTTCATATTCTGGTTTTCAGCAAAAGCAATATGATCAATATAAGGAGATGCTGATTGCTAATATTCAGTTTAGATATAAGTATGAAAGTCTTACAAGACCTTAAGTCCAGATAATAAAAGACAATAATAATCCAATTTAATTTTCTTCCTTCCCATCTTCAATAGATGTGTTTCTTTGCCTGCACTGTTTGTATGATACTGTCACAAATACCTTTCTCCCTCTTCACCTTCTCTCTGATTCATTCAAAATATTTTGAAGGTATTCTTTTTTCTTCCCCCAAATTTTCAGAAAGTAATATGCTTAATTTTAAAATAATCAGAAGTTCTTGAACTTTCCTGGCATTTAGGGTATTATACAGCAGACATAAACCTTGCCTTCAAAATACTTATACTCTAACAATAATTTTCACTGCAAATAAAATGCAAAAAGATAGTGAAAAGTGTTAATTGAATGAATGGATCCTTATATCTCCAAGAGGCCTTTATCTAATTCACCCAGTTTGATAACTGGCTCATCTTTTTTTTTTTCCCCGACTTAATGAATACTTGCTGTGTACCAGACACTGTACTAAGTGCTTCGGTAGATACACTTAATCAGGTTGGTCACAGTCCCAGCCTCACAAGGGGGTCACAGTCTTAATTCCCATTTTAAAAATGAAGTAACTGAAGCACAGAAAAGTTAAGTGACTTGTCTAAGGTCACACAGATGACAAGTGGCAGAACCTGGATAAGAACTCCACTCCTTCTGACTCCCAGGCCCATGCTCTATCAACTAGCTACATTGCTTCTCATTTTTGAATGAGGAAGATTGTCATTTCTTTTTTCTGTTGACAGTGAGGTCAAAGCCTGGTTCCTGGGGATCTCATAGGTCTCTTGACTCTCTCTTGATCCCAGGTTCAGAAAAAAAACAAATCATATTGATAATAGGGGTACCAGACTTGAGCATCCCACACTTGCAAAATTAGGCAGTCTCCTATTTCAAGTTATCCTGAACTAATTTAGAAAAACATAAGAATTGTCCTGGACTTAGTAATGCCCCTTGACACTCTCCTTCCACCTTAAAACACAATCAGGCCTCTGTTTTCCTGATAAGGTATCAACTTGGTTCTCCTCTCTTGGCTCTGACCAGTCATCACTATTGTTCACTAACTTCTCTTCTGCGGTGGACATTCTGCGAGACGGTCTAGATCTCCTCCTTTTCAAACTCTATACACACTCTCTTGAGGACCTCACTTGTCCATGGGGTTCAGCTACCATCTCTATGTATATGTAGACAACTCCCAAATGTATTTCTCTAGCTCTGGTACCTCATCTATCCTGCAAGGCCATATCTCTTCTTGCCTCCAGGTCATCACTACTTGGCTGTCCTAGTGCCATGTCAAACTCAATGTATCTGAAATAGAATTACTGGTTTTCCTTATCATTCCAGTCCTCCTTCTAGCTTTCCTGCCTCTGTGGAAAAACACATCTCCCTTTTCCCAAAATTCCACAACCTCAGGGAAGCACAACTGCCTAGAGAATAGAGCACAGGGTTGGGAGTCAGAGAACTTGGGTTTTAATCCCAGCTCTGCCACTTGTCTGCTGGGACACCTTGGGCAAATCACTTAACTTCTCTGTGTTTCAGTTTCCTCATGGGTAAAATGGGGATTAGAACAGTGAGCTTTATGTAGAACAAATGCTGTGTCTAACCTGATTAGCTTGTATTTATCCTATTTCTTAGTGTGGTGCCTGGCACATAGTAAGTGCTTAACAAATACCATAAAAAAAAAGAAAAAACCTCAGTGTTATCCTTTAGTCCTTTCTGACCTTAAACCTTCACATTCAATCTATACCAGATCCTCCCAATTCTTCCTATAGATGATCTCCTAGATTCCCCTGCCCCATCCTCTCCTCCCAAACAGTTACCACTGTAGTTTAGGCTCTGATCACATTGTTGGCAAGCCTAGTCTACCAGACTCCTTGCTGTCCTGCTCTGCCCTCCGGCATCCTATCCCAATCTATACTAAATGCTGCTACAAGAATAATCTTCTTAAAGCACTTAGTAAAGTGTTTGACACACAATAAGTGCCCAATAAATGCCATTGATTGAAGCATCACGCCACAAACCTCTCCCAGTCCTCAAAACCTCCCTAGACTCACTGTGTCCTCCATATTCAGCTAAAGCTCCTCCCAACACATCACACCTTAACTACCCATTCACTTCACCCCAATTCACTCACTTTTTTCCTTGCAGGCTAAGTTTCTAAGAGCACCTTCCTCTTGCCTTAAAACCCCCTTGACCTTGCTCACCCTTTTCTCTTGCCTAATAACCACAGCCCTGAAGCCCAACAGACCACTGCCCTCTATTCAAAACTCTCCTGAAAGCCAACAAGCTTAATTAATTTCCTGCATCCTGAATAAAGAAAAATGAGTAGCCATTTCTAATACATCTTATTCAGCTAGTTTTATCCATTCTCAACATCAGTAAATGCATTTTTTTAAATGAATATTATTTTTTTAAAATGACCTACCTGTAAATTGCTACTTTTTTTGTGTGTCTGTCTCTCCCATTAGAGTGTAAGATCCTGGTGGGCAGCCCACAGTTCCCTTTTTGGTTTTACATGGTCCTGGAAGTCAGGGGACATAGGTTCTAAACCTGTCTCTGCCACTTTTTAAAATTGTTTTTTATGTTTTTTGTTAAGAATTTACTATGTGCCAGGCACTGCACTTAGTCCTGGGGTACATACAAGTTAATCTGATTGGATTCAGTCCCTCTCCCATTTGTGGCTCACTGTCTTAATCCCCATTTTATAAATGAAGTACCTGAAGCACAGAGAAGTTAAGTGACTTCTTGCCCAAGGTCACAGAGCAGATAAATAGGAGAGTCCTTTGACTCCCAAGCCTGTATTCTTTCTACTAAGCCCCACTGGTCTGTTGTATTAACTTGGGCAAGTCACTTAACTTTACTGTTCCTCAGTTTCCTCACATGTAGAATGGGAATCAAATACCTGTTTTCTGTAAGCCTCATGTGGGACAAGGACTATGCCCTGACTTCATTATCTTGAATCTACCCTGTTGCTTAGAGCTGTATTTGGCATATTGTAAGCACTTAATACATACCACAATTATCATTATTTCTATTAGTTCCACATGCTGAGTGCAGTGCTTTGCACACAGTAAGAACTTAATAAATACTACTACTCTGCCTTCTAATAAAGTGGACCCTTAATGAATTATTAACATTTATACCATTTAATTTAACTACCAGATGGGCTGTTAGGAAATTGCTATAGGGTAGAATAGCATAATGTATTGCTATCTAGAAATGAGTGACTCTTTGAACAAAAGTTTCATAAGGAACAAGAAATAAGGAAGAAAACATGAAATAATTGTTTCAGGCATTGCAAACATTAAACATAGCAACACAATATGGGATATTCTTTTTGTGTGCCCAGTACGGCTAGAACTGTGGGTTCCCATATTGATATTTTTAGTTTCACGTGCACTCACAAGGGATTTTCTTCAAATATGAAGGACAACTAATGTTGGTATTTGTTAAGCGCTTACTATGTGCAAAGCACTGTTCTAAGCGCTGTGGTAGATACAGGGTAATCAGGTTGTCCCACATGAGGTTCACAGCCTTAATCCCCATTTTACAGATGAGGTAACTGAGGCACAGAGAAGTGAAATGATTTGCCCACTGTCACACAGCTGACAAGTGGCAGAGCTGGGATTCAAACCCATGAACTCTGACTCCCAAGCCCGTGCTCTTTCCACTGAGCCACGCTTATCCCTCACCTGATTTGCTCATTTTAAATGCTTAGATTTTTGTGTCCAGGCTGGAGCATGCTCAGTGTATCCTCATTTTAGGTCTCCCAGCACCCAGGAGTTTATTTTAATAAGGATTTCCCAGAATACTAGAGGACTTTTATACACTCTTCTTCCACTATACCATTTCAGACTGGACAGTCACTAGTAATTAAGAGGGTGTCACACACAAGTGGGATGCTGTCTCCAAATTCTGATTTAATCAAAAATAATTTCTTAAGGACTAAAAAATAGAAGTGAAACCTAAGAGGTTGAGCTTCATAGGTAAATACTGATACAAAGCTTCCCTGTATCCACTAAGGGAAGCCAGAACCAAGAACAAGATTAGTGCAAAGTAGAGTCCACATTCTCAGACTCGTCCATTGCTGCTGAGAAATGCACCATTTTTTAATGCTATTTGTTAAGTGTTTACTATGTATCAGGCACTGTTCTAAACACTTGGAACTGCTGTTTCCTGCAGATGGTCCTGATCTTAGTTATGCTCCTGCAGGCTCCCGGGCTCCTCTATCACCACCGAGACTTAGAGCCTTTTTTATCTTTTTTTTTTTTTTTTTGTATTTGTTACACTCTTACTCAATGCCAAATATGATTCTAAGCTGTGGAGTAGATACAAGTTAATTAGGTTGGTTACAGTCCCTGTTCCACTTGAGATTCACAATCTAAGTAGGAGGGACAACAACCATCTAAACTGTGCTGTGTTTTACTGTTCTATCACTCATCATCAATGCCATTTATTGAGGGCTTACTATAAGAAGAGCACTGTAATAAATGCTTGGGAGTGTACACACTTACTGTGTCTGTCTCCAATCCCTTTTCCCCATTTAAAGCTTTTAGTTGGTGAACCCCATGAGGGACAGGGACTGCATCTAATTCCCACCTGTGTATTTTCTCCCAGCACTTAGTATCATATTCTGCACTCAGTAAGTGCTCAATAAATAATAATAAATAAATAAGTGCTGTTCCCCTCTTCAAAACCCTACTTAAAGCTCAGCTCCTCCAAGAGGCCTTCCCAGACTGAGCTCCCCTTTTCCCTCTGCTCCCTCTATCCCCCACTTCACCTCTCTGCAGCTAAACCCTTGTTTCCCCCCTTTCCCTCTGCTCCTCCCCCTCTCCCTTCCCGTCCCCTCAGCACTGTACTCGTCTGCTCAACTGTATACATTTTCATGACCCTATTTATTTTGTTAATGAGATGTACATCATCTTGATTCTATTTATTTGCTATTGCCTTAATGAGATGTTCATCCCCTTGAGTCTATTTATTGCTATTATTCTTGTCTGTTTGTCTCCCCCAATTAGACTGTAAGCCCGTCATAGGGCAGGGACTGTCTCTATCTGTTACCAATCTGTACATTCCAAGCGCTTAGTATAGCGCTCTGCACATAGTAAGCGCTCAATAAATACTATTGAATGAATGAATGAATAAATACTTCTACTTGCAAGAGTAGTGGTAGTAGTAGTCATAGTTTTGAGTACCCACTGGATTTAATGGACTATTCTGAGTACATGGCAAATATAAAACACTGATGTGACCCAGTCCCATCCCACAAGATCTGCTTATCTTGTATCTACCACAGAGCTTAGTAAAGAGCTTGGCACTTAGTAAGCACTTAACACCATAAAAAAGGATCTTACTCTGCAGTGGGGGCTCACACTATTTCTGTTTCTAGAGCCCAGAGAACTTAAACCACGAGGACTAGTCCCAGAAGCTACTGGAAGTCAGAGGCAAAACACCAACTTCCTTCTGAAACTGCTCATGTCATACAGTGAAGGCAGATACTGTGTAGCACTGGGAGTGTCCAGGCTCTCATTCTTCCAACCCTGTTCTCAGGAGATTACGAGAGTACTCCACTATTCCAGGAGGGATAGCACCTCTTTATGGAAAGAAACCCCTTTAATCAATCAATCAGCAGTATTTACTGAGCACTTACTATGTGCAGAGCACTGTACTAACTGCTTGGGAAAGTACTCCTCTATGGAAACATTCCGGGCATGTCACCCCCCTCCTCAAAAATCTCCAGTGGTTGCCTATCCACCTCCATATCAAACAAAAACTGCTTACTGTTAGCTTTAAAGCTCTCCATCACCTTGCCCCCTCCCACCTCATCTCCCTTCTCTCCTCCTACAGCCCAGCCCGCTTCTCTGCTGCTAACCTTCTCACTGTGCCTCGATCTCATTTGTCTTGCCACCAACTCCTGGCCCACATCTTACCTCTGGCCTGGAATGTCCTCCCTCTCAAATCCACCAATCACTCTTCCTCCCTTCAAAGCTCTGGAGAAGGTGCACCTCCTCCAAAGGCCTTCCCAGACTAAGCTCCCTTTTCCTCAGCTCCCCATCCCTTCCACGTCACCACAACTTGCTCCCTTTGCTCCCTCCCCACTCTCCCTGCCCCACAGCACTTGTGTATATATGTATATATCTATAATTCTATTTATTTATATTGATGCCTGTTTACTTGTATTGATATCTCTCTCCTTTTTCCCCCTTCAGAATGTTAGTCCATTGTGGGCAGGCATTGTCTTTTTGTATTGTAGTTTCTATGTGCTTAGTATAGTGCTCTGCACACAGTAAATGTTCAATAAAACAATTGAATGAATGAATGAATGAATGAATGAATGAATGAATGAATGACTACAATACAAGAGAGTTGGCAGGCAAGTTCCCTTCAAGGTGCTTGAGAAGGCCAGCCTCCAGTAGCATCTCTGCAGAGGAGTAATGTTTCTGGGTTAAGAAGCTGTCAGAGCTCTCTAAAGGAGATTTTTAAATCACCGTAGTTTACCTCTCCATGCTTTGGTCCATTTCTAAGCCCTGCCTCATGATTTTGATGCACCATTCTGGCTAAATACAGTATATCACTTCATTGTGCTCTTTGTGTTGTATTACTGTTAATGATGCTTTTTATTTACCAGAACCATAGGCAATACGATATTATTCTAAATCAGTAAGCCTGGTAGGAGACTTTTAAAAGTGTAATGCATTTGCTTTAATGTCTTTGATCAGGTGGATCATTCCTGGAAAAAATCCAAGTTGGATAATTGCATTTTCTCTATAAGTCCCCCCCCAACCCTTTTGATCATATGTGCAACTCTTTACCGGGGTACTAAATCCTCATGGAAGATTGTGGACACAATTGGCTGCCATATTTCAGCAAGGAGAAAGTTCCAAGAGAGGGGTAGATGCAATAGATTAAAATGAAAACACAACTAAACCAAAACTTATTCCATGTACATCTTCAAGGGTTAGTTATTATCCCTTTCATTTGTCTCTCTGTATTTCTCTCTTCTAATGAGTTCCAAGTGAAGTGGGGAGGTTTGGAAGTGAGGACACACCCGGACTCACAATATCTCCTTGAGCTATTTATGGAGGTTGTAGAGAGTGGAGGTTCCTCAATCAATTGTGTATATTGAGTGTTTTGTTTTCCACAGGCTAGACTGGCTACTCCAGTATCATTTTAAGGAGATTCTCTTTGTGGGTAGAGAACGTATCTACCAACTCTGTTGGACTGTACTGTTCCAAGTGCTTAGCACATTGCTCTGCACATATTAAATACCACTGATTGATTAGGTAGAGAATGGAGCTTGGAAAGTGGATCTGTCCAGAAGTATTCCAGTGGCACAGGTCCAACTTGGCAACAACATCCCTTCTATTCTGTCTCTGTGAGTCCAGTGAGCGCACACCACACAATACTATAGAATCAGGTTTATAGTGAAACCCACCCAGCCCATGATCAAATCGGCCCAGCCAGCTCCACCGCTGGATCCACGAAGCGCAAGGAGAAACCCATTCAGTTCATGCAAACTCTGAAGTGGATATTCCAGATTGACACTTTACACTAGCCAACCATTTTGCAGTTGGACAAATCTCTGATACGCACAGAGGAAGGTTACATAAATTTGAACAACAGGTCTTTCTGGTCAATCTCTGAAATAATTATGTTGCCATGAGGGTCTTCTGCCCCTTATCTCCCATTCACATGTTGCACTTTGCATCTCTGTGGGGACATGATTCGTGGAGACTAGAAAATATGAGAGTCACTCTGTGATCCACTAACACCATAACCTATTCTTTCCTTACAGACTTATTTCTAAAGACTTCAGATAGAGGTTCATCTATCAGATTCAGAGTAAATGCCATCAACCCCATCATGGTAATTCAGATGATCAGTTTCCAATCTATAGCTTCAAAAACCCTCATTTCTTAAGAGTCATGTCCCTTCTATTCAGAAATAGGGACTTGACTGTTTTCCAGTGTATCATAGTATCAGCTCATACCAGAACACCTTGCTCAGAGCCATACTTAGAAGTCACATATGGTTTACCATACAAGAACCTGTTCAGTGGACAATGAGAGCTGACATCACTATAATGGAAATGGCCAGTCTACATTTAAGGAATATTAATTCAGTCTTTTATATGACTGCTGTCAAAATCTACTGATGTACATTGTATTTCATACCTTTGCCTATTTTCATCTCATAATCTGCTTTGATTTTTTTCCCCCACTTTTGGGAAGCAGCAGAGCCTAGTGGAAAGAGCTTAGGCCTAGGAGTCAGTGGCCCTCAGCTCTAATCCTGGCTCTGTCCCTTGCTTGATGTGTGACTGTGGGTAAGCCACTTGACTTCTCTGTGCCTCAGTTTCTTCAAATGAAAAATGGAAAATAAATACCTCTTCCCTCCCCTTCAGACAGTGAGTCCCATATGGGGCAGAGATATTATGCCTCACCTGATTATCCTTAAGCCTACCCAAGTGCTTTGTACAGTGCTTTGCACATAGCAAGTGTGTTGACAATCACCTCAATTATCATTTTGTCAAATTTAAAGGGTTTAGGTTGAATATGACCTTATTCTGGCAGAATCTAGAATAACAGAAATCTCTGCATTTGTTCACAATATAGAGGTGAAAATCTGAAAAGTTGAAGTTGTTTCAGTGGCAGCACACACACACACAAGACCAATAATGCTATGTATGCCCAGAGGGAGGGTTGGTTCTGTGAGGTTACTGGAGGATCCCAGTACAGCTCCAGAAATCTGTGACAATCAGCATTGGTGGAGAGGAAAACAAAGTGGGGAAAATTTGTTCAGTCACAAACTCCCTTTATTTTGCTTCTCTGCAGTAGCTTTGTGCAGGCACCTCCACAGCTTTTGGGGCTGTGCCATGGATACCTCCAGCTGAAAGCACTTAATAATAATAATTGTGGTGTTTGTTAAGTGCTTCCTGGGTATCAGGCACTGTTCTAAGTTCTGGGGTAGATACAGGATAATTGCATTGGACACAGTCCCTTCCCCACATAAGACTCACAGTCTTAATATAGGGCTCACAGTCTTCATTCATTCACTCATTCATTTGATCACATTTATTGAGTGCTTACTGTGTGCAGAACACTATACTAAGCACTTGCGAGAGTACAACATGACAATAAGGAGATTCCCTGCCCAGAACAAGCTCACAGTCTAGAGGAGTAGACAGACATTAATATAAATAAATGATAGATTTGTACATAAGAGCTGTGGGGCTAGGACGGGGGATGAATAAAGGGAGAATGTTAGGGCAACACAGAAGAGAGTAGAAGAAGAGGAAAAGAAAGACAACAGCGTGAGATCTGGACACACCTGACATTGGAGCAAAAGGCCAGCTATCCTAAAGGTTCCCAGCAGCCTCTGAACCTCATCCCTCCCCCAGGTCTGCAGTTGGGAGAGGACCAAGTGGCAGTGCATCTTCCAAACCTTTAGAGCATGAAGTTGGGTTGGTCACTATTGGACTCTGAATAGCCCTGCTTGGACTGTGAGGAGGATGGACTTGTCCTTCCAGCCCCTACATTCTGTTGCTCCTGTGGTATTTGTCTTATCTTTTGTCAGCTTTCTGTCCTGAGGTGTGTTGTCTTTCAATTTGCCTCCATCAACAACCCTCTCCACCTTCTTCTTAGACTAAGGGCCAGAAACTGCATCTAATTCTGATCCCTGTACCGTTTCCCAGTGTTTAGTATAATGCTTTACACTCACTCCCTCGGTGAACTCATTCGCTCTCACGGCTTTGACTACCATCTCTACGCAGATGACACGCAGATCTACATCTCCGCCCCGTCCTCTCCCCCTCCCTTCAGGCTCGCATCTCCTCCTGCCTCCGGGACGTCTCCACCTGGATGTCGGCCCGCCACCTAAAACTCAACATGAGCAAGACTGAGCTCCTCATCTTCCCTCCCAAACCCGGTCCTCTCCCAGACTTCTCTATCACCGTGGATGGCACGACCATCCTTCCCGTCTCTCAGGCCCGCGATCTCGGTGTCATCCTTGACTCGTCTCTCTCATTCACCCCACACATCCTATCCGTTACCAAGACCTGCCAGTTTCACCTCTACAATATCGCCAAGATCCGTCCTTTCCTCTCCACCCAAACGGCTACCTTACTGTTACAGGCTCTCGTTATAACCCGGCTAGACTACTGCTACTGTGTCAGCCTTCTCTCTGACCTCCCTTCCTCCTCTCTCGCCCAGCTCCAGTCCGCTCACTCCGCTGCCCGGCTCATCTTCCTGCAGAAACGATCTGGGCATGTCACTCCCCTTCTTAAACAACTCCAATGGTTGCCTATCAACCTCCGCTCCAAACAAAAACTCCTCACTCTAGGCTTCAAGGCTCTCCATCACCTTGCCCCTTCCTACCTCTCCTCCCTTCTCTCTTTCTACCGCCCACCCAGCACGCTCCGCTCCTCTGCCGCCCACCTCCTCACCGTCCCTCGGTCTCGCCTATCCCGCCGTCGACCCCTGGGCCACGTCCTCCCGCAGTCCTGGAACGCCCTCCCTCCTCACCTCCGCCAAACTGATTCTCTTTCCCTCTTCAAAACCCTACTTAAAACTCACCTCCTCCAAGAGGCCTTCCCAGACTGAGCTCCTCTTCTCCCTCTACTCCCTCTGCCACCCCCCTTTACCTCTCCGCAGCTAAACCCTCTTTTTCCCCTTTTCCGTCTGATCCTCCACCTCTCCCTTCCCATCCCCACAGCACTGTACTCGTCCGCTCAACTGTATATATTTTCATTACCCTATTTATTTTGTTAATGAATTGTACATCGCCTTGATTCTATTTAGTTGCCATTGTTTTTACGAGATGTTCTTCCCCTTGACTCTATTTATTGCCATTGTTCTTGTCTGTCCGTCTCCCCCGATTAGACTGTAAGCCCATCAAACGGCAGGGACTGTCTCTATCTGTTGCCAACTTGTTCATCCCAAGCACTTAGTACAGTGCTCTGCACATAGTAAGCGCTCAATAAATACTATTGAATGAATGAATGAATGAATGCTTCATACACACTAAGCAGTTAAGTACTCTTACTATTACTACTAGGGAAGCGGCATGGCCTAAGGGACTTGTTTTGTTGTCTGTCTCCCCCATTTAGACTGTGAGCCTGTTGTTGGGCAGAGATTGTCTCTATCTGTTCCCAAATTGTACATTCCAAGCACTTAGTACAGTGCTCTGCACATAGTAAGCATTTAATAAATATGACTGAATGGATGAATGAATGAATGAATGAATGAATGAATGAACGAGCACAGGCCTGGGAGACAGAGGACCTGGGTTCTAATCCTGTCTCTGACACTTGTCTGCTCTGTGACCTTAGGCAAGTCACTTAACTTCTCTGTGCCTCCATTCTCTCATCTGCAGAACGGGGATTCAGTCCTATTTCCTCTTACATTCCGAGCCCCATATGGGACAGGGTAATGTCCAACCTGATTATTTTTATCTTCTTCAGCGCTCCTGTACAGTGCTTGGCTAAGCACTTAAGAAGTACTATAATACAACACTAGTACTCGTACAGTCACAATCTTCTTCACAAGGATTCATCCCTCCCTGATACCTTACTCAGAGGCTTGAGAACACGTGCCAAGTTGTTGCTTCTATTGGAAACTGCCTTTCTGAAGGAAACTCATACAAGTCCATGGTAAAGTAACAACAGCTGGCCCTAGAACACCCAAAGGCAACTGGGCTAGGAGAGATGCCAACTGAGGAGGTTGCAAGATGGCATGCAAAGTCCTTTCTCTCCTCCTTCCCAAATGCTGAGAAGTCCAAGCCAGGAAATGGTTCCAGCTAAACCTCTCTTTGGTTAAGCCCCAACCATAGAATCATTACCCACCTGTTTCAGAAATCTTACAGAGTAAACAAACCAGATAATACACCAATGACACACAAATGCGGATTCTCTTGGCTTACTGAAGCATCTTGATTTTGAAGGGTGACTGTTCCAACAATCAGCCTTGTTTGAATTCCAAACTTAACATCTGCAGATGGACTGTAGCTATGAGGAGGCAGAACACGAAACTATAAATCAGATCCAAAGTGGAATGGGCAAAAAAAAAAACAAAATAGAGAGGTCTCCATAATGCAATTGTGTCAGTCTCTTAAGGTTAATGATTACATATCCCCCATCCCAAAAAAAACCCTGCCTTGACCCCATGGCTCCCTCTAGTTATTATCCCATCTCCCTCCTATCATTTCTCTACAAATTTCTTGAGTTGTTTACTCCTGCTCTCTCCATTTCCTCTTCTCCAATTCTCTACTAGATTCCTTCCAATTTAACTACTGCCCCCATCACTCCACATAAGTAGCCTTCTCTAAGGTAACCAGTGTCCTTCTTGTCAGATCTGATGGCCTCTACTCTATCCTAGTCCTCCTAGATGTCTCATACAGCTTAAACACTTTAGTACACCCCCTTCTCCTTGAAACATTATTCAAACTTGGATTCACCAACACTGTCTTGTGTTAGTTCTCCTAGCTTTCTGATCGCTTCTTCTCTACCCCCACCCTTGAAAAGTGGGGATCCCTCAAGGTTCATTTCTAGGTCCCCTTCTAGTCTCCATCTATATCCACTCCCTTGGAGAGCTCATTCACTCCCATGGCTTCAATTACCATCTCTATGAAGATGATTTCCAAATCTATATCCCCAGCCTTGACCTCTCTCCTTCCTTGAAATTTCACATTTCATCCTGCCTTCAGGACATACCTGCTTGGATGTCCTGCTAACACCTTAAATTAAACATGTTCAAAATTGAACTCCTTATCTTCCTACCCAAAATCTGTCCTCTCCATGCCTTTCCATCAGTGTAGACAACACCACTACCCACCCTATCTCACAAGCCAATAATCTTGGCATTGTCCTGAAGTCATCTTTCTCATTCCACCCACATACTCAATCTGTCACCAAATCCTGTTGGTTCTGATTTCACAACATTGCTAAAATCTATTCTTTCCTCTCCATTAAAATTGTTTCCGTGCTGATCCAAGCACTCATCCTATGCTTTGACTATTGCATATGCTTCCTTACTGACCTCTCAGCTTTCTGTTTCTCCACACTCTAATCCCTACTTCACTCTGCTGCATGGATCATTTTTCAAGAAAAGCATTCACTCCATGTCTCCCCACTCCTTAAGAACCTCCAATGACTGCCCATCCAACGCTGGATCAAACAAAAACTCCTTACCATTGTCTTTAAAGCACTCAATCAGCTTGCCCCATCCTACTTCATGTCACTGATCTCCTACTACAGTCCAGCCCACACACTCCGATCCTCTAGCTCCAGCTTACTCACTGTGCGCTGATGTTGTCTAACTCCCCACTGACCCCTTTCCCACGCCCTCCCCTTAGCCTGAAACTCCCTCCCCATCCATATACACCAGACCACTACTCTCTCCATTTTGAAAACATTAAGGTCACATCTCCTCCAAGAGGCCTTCCCTGTTTAAGGCCTCTTTTTCCCAGCTCGCTCTACCTTCCATGTCATCTATGCACTTCGATCTGTGACCTTTGGACATTTGATATTCACCCTTCCCTAGCCCCACAGCATTTAGGTACATAGCTTTAAATGATATTTCATATATTATTTATTCATATTAATGTCTGCCCCCCTCCCGACTGTAAACACATTATGCGTGGGGAACTTGTTGGCTAATTTTGTTGTAGTGTACTCTCCCAAGTGCTTAGCACAGTGTTCAGCACATAGTAAAGGCTTAATAAATGCCATTGATTAAGGTACCCAGCACCTGAAAAACTGATGGACAAGTTCCCTTTCCTGATGAATCTGTTCCTGATCCAGTTATTCCTGCTCCTCACCATCATTAAAACCTTGCCCACTCCAGATACTTTTTTTCTTTTACTCTCTGGAAGAGTTTTTATTTTCTTCTCTGTCTCTCTTCCCAATTCACCAAGAAAGAGAATGGAGTTTGCTTACTCTTCATCCCACAGTGGTACTTTCACCCTTCTCCAATGTAACAGAGCAAAGCAACCCTGGTAATTAATGCCTTCCCTCCTGCCATCGAGCCCTGCTTACGACAAGCTCAGTGCACTCTGGGATTGGGGTGGAAGCCACTGAAACACCCCTTTGACATCCCCCACACCAGACAGCCAGCTATGCTGCCTTCCTGGAACCAGTCCAGCTCTCCTCTGCCCAAATCTTTGGCATAACCTATGGCCATGCTAACAGTCACTGTGACTATGGATGTGTATTGGACTTTGAGCCATGGGGAGGCTGAAATCAGCTGTTTTAGCCAAAGCATCCTGATTTTGTTTTTATTTTGTGTATTTTTCCATGTGCTTTATCCTGTTTTGGTGTTTTATTATTTCAGCTGGCCCTAGAACACCAGTGTCTGTCACCAGTCCCCTTTCTCCCTTTTGAACTCTAGATTGTTAGCTCCCTGAGGGACAGGGATCATGTTTAGTTTTCTTCTGTGTATCCTCTCCCAGCACTTAGTAGTGTGCTCTGCACACAGTAAGAACTGAGTTACAACTCCTCCTATTACTGTGCCGTCTCACCCCCTCCATCCTTCAAACTCACTCCCTCCCTCCCACCATCAAACAGAGAACTTCTATTGAGGCCCGTAGCTTCCACATCTACTATCCATGTCAATTTTGAATTGCAATAATCTCTTCCCCTCTGGCCCCACCTCCCATTTTTTTAGTAATTTGTCACCTTTCTCCCCTTCTTTTTTTTGTCCTCCCTTTCACTGGTCCATGGGGACTTCAATATCCAAGTGGTTAACTGTGACATATCCTGGCAATCTGCTTTCTATCACTACTCAACTCTGCCAAACTCTGCCCCTTCCCCACCTGACCAACTTATCAACCTGGACCCATGTTGGATTTCATCATCTAATTAAGGAAGCATCATGGCTTAATGGAAAGAACAGGACATGAATTTTCATTTGTGCTCTGCCACTTGCCTGCTGTGTGACCTGGGCAAGTTACTTAACCTCTTGTTGCCTTAATTTCATCATCTGTAATATAGAGGTTCAATATCAGTACTCCCATTTACTTAGACCGTGAGCTCCATTGTTCCTCTAAAACTAACCTATTCCCTGTGACTCCTCCTTATCCCTACTGTCTCCAGCCTCTTATTCACATCCTCCCCCTTACCTGGAACACCTCTATTTTGTATCTAACATACAGGTATCCCAATTTTTCAAAGCTCTTCTGAATTCACTTCTCCTCCAGGACGTCTTCCCAAAATAAACTCTCATCTCCTTAACTTCATATCCCCCAAATTCCACTTCAGGCCTTCTGTGCCATCTAAATACTGAAGAATTTATAGGCTTCTATAAGCAGGCATGCATGTGCATATCTTATACATTCTATTACCTCCTCCTGTTTGTGATTTATTGTGACCTCTTCCCTCACCATATTGCAAGATCCTGGAAGGCAGATTTTTTTTTATAACTTACGATCCTCTCCAAGTGCTTAATATAATGTTCTGCATAGAGTAAGTGCTGAACAAATGTTATTGATTGACAAAATAGCTTTCAATTATTTAAGACATTCTGTTATTGGATCCTTTACCAGTGCACTTGATGGATCATCGTTGAAGCTCGAGATGGAGAAAATGTCACCAGGTCCCTGACCCTTGGAAGAAAGCCTAATTCTGGACCCCCCTGGGGGCTGGATTGAGTTCTACTTGAGAATGTCCCCTGGTCATCCTCTAGCCAGTAGCCCTTTGGAGGACAGTCAGTTTCAATTTTAAGGTGAGCACAGGGAACAAAATCAGCTCAGAAACTCAGGTCTTGCTAGAATAGACTCAAAATCATCAGTCAGTCCTGAATCCTCCGACCCTCTGGACTAAGGATGATCCTGAGATGGACTAGATCTTCTGGTGTGAACTAGACTGGACCATCAGCTCCAGAGCTGGACTGAGAATGAGGAAGAATGGTTTGGGGAGGAAAAGAATAGTGGCTTAACATGGTTATTCTGCTTCATTCTTCACGTCAAAGTTCTGATTATCTTGTGGCCTGATAGATCTCTTGATTCAGAAGCATGTATTTCCACTAAGGTTCAATTTAATGTGCCCTTTTCCTTAATTTTATCCCATAGCTGCTCTTGAACCACCATAAATCTTTCCCACCTGAAAGTTTACACTCTTCAGATACATGTCAGAGGAGAGAGACCTTCTTTTCTGCCTGGTTGTCCTTTAGACAAGCTATAAAGATTTATTTTTTTTAATCTGTACTGATCAATCTGTCCCTCTGGCCACTTAACCTTTTGGGTCTTTTTTTCCTTCTAATTTCCTAAAATTTGTCTCCAACTGTCAGTTATCAAGGTCCCTGGAACTGAGCCTCACAATAAGGAGCAGCCTCTTAAGAACAGTATCTCTCTGGCAACTTGCTTCTCTACAGGTAAGTAGCTCCAAAGCACCTTAGGTTTCCTTGTGTCAGTGGCACAGGTTCTAATAAAACCAATTTTCCATCCTCAAATTTCAAACTTTCAGTGCCCATGTTTACTGTCAATCCCTTGCACTAGGCAGCTTAGTACAGTTTCAAGTATTTATATCAGCAGGATATTTCTCTCAGGAGTTGCCTTCTGGACTTCTTTGGGGAAGGATAATTATTAGACGGTGTGCCCCCCATGCCCTCTCCTTCCCTCCCCTCATTTTTCTGCATCCCTGCTCCTCCCTTGGGCATGTCACTTCACTTCTCTGTATCTCAGTTACCTTATCTGTAAAATGGAGATTAAGACTGTGAGCCCCATGTGGAATAAGGACTGTGTCCATACCAATTTTCTTGTATCCACCCCAGGGCTTAGTGCCATGAATGGCACATAGTAAGTGCTTAACAAGTACCATAATTATTATTATTATTTGCATAAGAGGTGTTTGGTTGGTTGAATTATTTGTCTGGGCATCATATCAAATCTACCCATCCTTAGTAGGAGGGGTTGAACTAAAACACATTGTGGTGCCATCTCCCCCTGTCAATCATGTGATGCAATCTGCCATCATCCTGATGCCTTCCCCAAGTTTGGCCCTTCTAGTCCAGGCAGTGACCACAGCACTCCCCAATCTGGGTTGGGAGGGTGGGTCACCCTTGCCTTGGACTACTGCTGGCCCAGGATATTTATTTTTTGTCAGTTTTTTTAAGAAAAAGAAAACAAACATGAGATTTCTTGTTTGTCTCCTCCATCTGCCCCTGCTCTGGGGCCAGAGGGTTTGTAGTTCAGTGAGGAACCACAGGAGTTTCCTGCTTTCCCTAATAAGAACAATAATAATATTAATAATAATAATTGTGGTACTGGTTAAGTACTTATTATATGCCAATCACTGTTCTAAGCATTGTGGTAGATATAAATTAATCGGATTAATCAGGTTAGATGCAGTACCTGTCTCACATCGGGTTTACAGTCTTAATCCCCATTTTATTGAGGCACAGAGAAGTTAAGTGATTTGCCCCAGGTCAGACAACAGACAAGTGGTGGAGCCGGGATTAGAACCCATGTCCTTCAGGCCCGTTCTCTGTCCACTAAGCCAAGGTGCTCTGGACTGAGGAGTGTGGAGACCAACCTTGGGCAGCTTGAACCTACCAAGGAGCTAGGAGAGCCCCATTGGTGGTGGCCCAGACTGGAGACTTCCATGCCCCTGTCAAGGGGGTCAGATCCAAGTTCACCCACACACACTTTCCTCCGAAACTGAAGCACATGTGCTTGCATTCCCAGTACACTCCTGTGAAAATCCACTTCCTTCTACAGAGCATTGCAGAAAGTCCTGTCTTCCTCTTCTCTGATGCTATTCTCTGCTTAGAAGATCAGGTAATCAAGTAATAAACTATGAGCCAATAGTTCAGTAGGTATTATAAACCACCTATTGATCATATCATCTTGAAGGATTTGCCCTGAATAATGTTTTGTAACTCAAAATGCACCAACCCACTGTAGGATCTTAGAAATCACACGTTCATCCATATTTCCCACCCTCTACATATTCCTTCTGTCTTCCTGGTCTCACCTCTACATTTCTGACTGATTTTGACTTCTTTCTCCGCTTCCTACCCTTTCTCTCTTCTCATCTTCTGATCCAAGGGGACTTCAGCTTCAATATTGTTGGTCCCTCCAACTATCCAACCATCCATTTCCTTTCACTTCTCAATTCTTCTGACCTACTTCTTCACCTCACCTCAGCCACACATAAGTGTGGACACACCCTCGATCTAATAATTTCAAAACACTGCACATAAGTAACCTCACCAACTCTATTTTACCACTATCTGACCGCAACCTTCTAACTTGCTACTCCATCCCTGGCCCAAACCTGATCATCACCCTTTACTGTGACCTCAGAACTCTGGACCCATACCTCTTATTCCTGGCTATCACAGTTCTTCTAGACCTTCCGCCCTACCCTACCCTCCTCCCACAAATCCTCCTCTCCCTTGCTATGTCATCAGCTTTGCACTCTCCTTCAATCTCACCCTGCTTGCCCTACTCTCCCTATGTCACTCTAGAATACCAGTGCCAATCATGGGTCATCCCCATAGTCTTCTTCCATCGCTCTTGGGCTTGGCCAGTTGTACATAGCTGGCAGAAATCCAGGCACTGACCCAACATCTGCCATTGCAGGTTCACATTATCCTGCTATCACTCAGCTCTTTCCTCTTCTTGACAAAACTTCCATTCCTCCCTCTCTCACATTTCCATGACCACAACTCCCATCAGCATTCCCAAACTTTAACTCTATCAGAAAGCCCCCTGTGTCTCCACACCTGACTACTGCTACTTCTACTACTGTTACTAATTATAATAATAATTGTGCTATTGACTAAGCCCTTACTATGTATCAAGCAGGGTTTTGAGTGCTGAGATAGATAGGCAGGTCAGACACAATCAATGTCCCACATAGAGCTAGCAGTCTAAGTAGGAAGGAAAATAGGTATTGTGTCCCCATTTTACTGATAAGACAATGGAGGCAAAGAGAAGTTAAATGTCTTGTCCATAGTCACACAGCAGGCAAGTGGTAGAACTTGGATTTGAACTCATGTCTTCTGACTCCCAGGCCTGTGTTCTTTCCATTAGTCCATGTTGCTCTTCTCTTAATTCCTGATGACTTTGACAACTATATTATTGACAAAATGTACTCTCCTAAGCAATTAATACAGTGATCTGCACACATAATTGATATGATGATCAATGCTCTGCAAATATGATTGATTGATTGATCAGGCACCTCCTTAACATCCTACTTCCTCTTCCTCTCCTGTTTCCTGCTTCCCTGCTATTTTCATTCATTCATTCAGTTGTATTTATTGATTGCTTACTGTGTTTAGCACACTGTACTAAGCTCTTGGGAGAGTACAATACAACAATAGACACATTCCTTGACCACAATGAGGTGATCTCCCACTTACTCTCCAAACTGAACCCCTTTAACCTATGCCTCCAGACCCATTTCCTCTTACTTCTTAGAAGGATTTACCCACCCATTTCCCCCTTTCTTCATTGGTACCTTCAGGCTTTTACTCTCTGTGGTACTCCTTCTCTTTTGTCTTTAAACATTCCCATTTCCTTCATACTTAAAAATCCCTCTTATGAACCCATAGCCCTCCCCTACTATTTTAACGTTTCCTCACTCTCATTCCTATCCACTCTTCAAGAATGGGTTGTTTACACCTACTGTCTCCCCTTCCTCTCTACCAACTCTCATCTTGATCCACGACAATCAGGCTTTCAACCCTTTCACTGTACTGAGTCTGCACTTTCCAAGATTTATAGCCAAATCAATGGGCCCTACTCTATTTCAATCCTCCTTGACCTCTCATTTGCCTTAGAGCATTTCCTTCTCCTTGAAACACTTTCAGGCCACAGTTTTGCTGACATGGTATTAACCTGGTTCTCCAACAATCTTTCTTACCATTTCTCAGTTTTCTTCACTGATTTCACTTAGGCTTCAGATCCCTTAACTGTGGGTGTCCTAACAGGCTCTGTTCTGGGTCTCCTACTCTTGTGACTCAACATCCCCATCTGAGGAAACTCATGCACTCACAGAGCTTCAATTATCACTACTATGCAGCTAACACCCTCAAATTGCTTCTCTATCCCTTTAACTCATCTAAACTGCAAACCCACATCTTCTATTGTCCTCAGGACATCTCCACTTGGTCATCTCACTAAGGAACTCAAATTTAATATAGCTAAAACTACTCGTATTTCCTCTGAAATAGATTCTTCCTCCCCACCACCATCACCCCATCCCAGATTCCCACTGAAGCTTCATCCTTGATTCCTCATTTTCCCTCAACTTTCTCATTCAGTCTTTTCCTAAATCCTGCCTGTTTTTCATATACAACATTTCTAGATCCACCTCACCCTCTGTATCAGACAGGTACAGTTTTGGTACAGGTTTGGATCACATTGCTAATATAGTTTTATCTCAGCCTCCTTTTTGGTCTCCTTCCCTCCAGCCTCTCCCCTCTGCAATATATATTACCTGCTGTAGCATGAACCATTTTCCAGGAACATCATTCAACAAACATCTCTCCACTCCTTAAAACTCTCCACTGGCTCCTTGACTCTCTCTGCATCAAGTAAAAATTCCTCAAAATATGCTTCAAGACTCTATACACCTACTCACTCCACCTTACATATCTACTGTTCTCACCTTCTACACTCTCTCCATTCCTCCCTAGCTATCTACTTCTACCCCCACTCTCCAAAATCTATCTCCCAGCCACACTGTTCCCCAGTTTGGAATGCAATCCCTCTCCAAATCCAAGAAAACACAGTTCTACCCAGATTTAAAGCTCCTCTGAAAGTCCACATCCTCCAAAATGCCTTCCATGATGAATTCCCAGCATCCCCAGGTGTATGAACCCATCAACTATTTCTAATCTTCATGCACTTTTATTTTTATTGTTATTTCCTAAGTGCTTAGTAGGTACCAGACACTATATACTAAGCACTGGAGTAGATACAAGGTAATCAGATTGGACACAGTTCTTGTCCTACATGGGGCTCACAAACTTAATCCCCATTTTACAGATGAGGTAACTGAGGCACAGAGGAGTTAAGTGCCTTTCCCAAAGTCACAGAGCAGACCAATTGGAGGAGCCAAGATTAGAATCTTCAGACTCAAGACTGCAGTATTTCCACTAGGCCATGCTACTTAAACTCAGCCTCAGCACTTATATCTGATTTCCGCATTAGACTATATGCTTCTTATGGGCAGGGAATATGTTGCTTGTTTGGTTTGTACTTTCCCAGGGCTTAATACAGTCCATGCACCAGGGAGTGTTCAATAAAGGCTATTACCACTACTGGAAAAGATAACTATTCAAAACCCAGCATTTCTTGATTTCCAGAGTATATGGTCATTCTGCATTGAGGTACTCAACAAAAAGGAGAAGGGGAGAAAGAAACCCAGAAGAATAGCTTCATCCCCCCCGACACACACAAAAAATGAGGCTTGAGAACATTCAAGTCATCAGTTTATGTGATGTGAAGAGTAATTAAATGCAACAACAGCATGATATCAGTACTGGATAATTTTCAGGCATAAAATGTCATTCTCTTCTATTAAATCCATTGTTGTTTGAGGTTTTTGTCTCCATTTCACCAGACAGAGTACAAAACATTGTGACACGCTTAATATTTCTTCCGCCAAGATGTCCACTCTGATTTCTCACCCTCTACAGAGCTGTTGATTTCATCCTGCATTTAGCTGCCAAAAAAACAATCGTATGCGTGGCACCAGGAACAAAGTGAAAATGAATTATGCATCAGAGGGAACTACATTTGAGTCAAAAAACTTAGACTTCAGCCTCTTCAAATTACAATATGATTTAGGAAGGAATATATTTAAGGAGATAGCAATGGACTGAGGTGAAGGGGTCAGTGGAGGCTCGGTTTAATATAATTTAGCTTTCAATTATTTATTTTTAAAGAGCCACTAAGCACACTGAATCTCTTTAATGGCAATGTCAAAAATACGGATACTGGGGAAAAGACATGAATAAAAGTGACAGGTTGTTATGCATAGTTATAGTCTAGGACCCATTTAAAACATGGATCTCTCACCAGTAAAAGAAGGGCATAGCAGTGCTGGGGAGCACTTATTTGCCATCACCTGGGAAGACATTTCCTTTTCCAGAGCTGAAGAAGTTTCCTGAGCTCAACTTTGTTTACTCAGCTCTGTCTTAGAGGCCAGGAAAGCTTGCTTCTGCGTGAAGAGGTCTCCCCTGCCTTATGACAGTTAGGTTGCATGATGGTTTATTTTAGTCATTTACATGGGGAATTAATTTTTACCCTGACAATTCTGCACTCACCCCTCTTTCTGATGTCCATGTCAAAAGCCCAGAATGACTATGGTGGTAATTAACCCAAATCACACATTAGACAGCCTTTACTAATGTGGATGCCATGTACATACCACATGTTTTCTTTTTAAAAGATCAAACCTATAGTGATTAAAATAGGGTCTCTGCCTAGCGGAGACATGCCCTCAGTTCAGATTTCTTCCCTGAACAAACAGCAATTACTATCAGGGCTGGCTCAGGCAGCTGCATGTAGCTGGTTCTCAGTCACTCAGTCGTATTTATTGAGCTCTGTGAGCAGAGCTCTGTACTAAGTGCTTGGGAGAGTACACTATAAAAATATAATGGACACATTCCCTGCCCTCAACGAGCTCACAGTCTAAAAGAGGAGATAGACATTTATATAAAAAAATTATAGATATGTACATAAGTGCTGTGGGGCTGGGAGGATGAATGAAAGGAGCAGGTCAAGGCGACGCAGAAAGGAGTGGGAGAAAAGGAAAGGAGGTTCAGTCAGAGAAGGCCTCTTGGAGGAGATGTACCTTAAACCACCAATACAGTTACAGGCCAGGATCTATTAACCAGTGGCCTAATCATTCTAAGTTCAAGACTGGCACCCAATAGATAGTGAATCCAAATTGATAATTTAAGATTCCTGAGAACATGTTTATGGGGACTTTCTTGCTTTCCACCACAACTAAATCAATCATATTTATTGAGGTGTTATGATGTGCAGCGTATTGTACTAAGCTCTGGGAGAGTATGACAGAACAATATAACAGACACATTCCCTGCCCACAGTGAGCTTATAGTCTAGAGGGGGAGACAGATGTTAATATAAATTAATTATGAATATGTACATAAGTGATGTGGGGTTGAGGAGGATGATGAATGAAGGCAGCAATTCAGGGCAAGGCAGAAGGGAGTGGGAAAAGAGGAAATGAGGGCTTAGTCAAGGAAGCCCTCTTGGAAGAGACGTGCCTTCAATAAGGCTTTGAAGATGGGCAAGAGTAAATGTCAGTAAGCTATGAAAAAAGAGGGTGTTCCAGGCCAGAGGCATAATGTGGACAAGAGGTTGATGGTGAAATATGAGAGAATGAGGTACAGTGAGTAGACTGGCATTAGAGAAGCAAAGTATGCTGACTGGGTTGTAGCTAGTGAGGTAGCAGGGATGCAAACCTTACACCAATGCTACATGGACACTTTCCTGGCAGCTATTGAGAGGATGAGGAAGTATCAGATGACTGATCCTCTGACAACCTTCTCTTGTTGTCTCACATTCGTGTACCAACTTGGTATCATTCCTCTAGACTATATAAGGTCCTCCTTTGCTAGACTGTAAGCTCCTTGTGGAAAGAGTCTATGTCTACCACTCTACTGCACTGTACTCTCCCAAGCATTATTACAGTTTTCTGCACACAGTAAGCACTCACTAAATATTACTGGGTGATTAATTGAAGATATCGTGTTAACCTGATAGTCTTATGAAGAGGGGTCCTGCCAAGTCTATTTTTTTGGCCTGAAGTATCTGGATCACTTACTATTGTAGTCCTAGTCAGAACATAGTTGGAGTTTATATCAAAGCACCCCAAACTTTCTATTGGGCACACAAGTGAAAGAAAAATATTGGAATTACATTCTTTAATAAAATGCATTATTCTACCCAGATGAAGTCTAGCCAAACCATTTGTGAAACATTATTTTTTTCCTCTTAGAATATATTCTGACCAGTTTTACCCACCCAAAGTATTCTGATGATTATATTTTTCAAAGACATCATCATTGGTATTTATTGAGTGCTTACAGTTTGCAGAGCACTGTACTAAGCACTTGGGAGAGTAAGCTACAAAAGAATTGGCAGATACATTCGCCCACTTCCCATGATGAGATTATAGTTTAGAGGGGAGACAGACATTACTATGAATAAATATTTCATAATATATAATTTAAGCATATGTACATACATGTAGGGTTGAGGGTGGGACAAATATCAAATGTACATAAGCCACAGATCCAAGTGCATAGATGACACAGAAGGGAGAGGGAGCCAAGGAAAAGAGGGCTTAAATTGGGAAAAGTCTCTTGGCCTTGATGAGACCTCAAAACAATGCTTGGAAGGCAGGGAGAGTGATGGTCTAGTGTATATGGAAGGAGAGGAAGTTCCAGACTAGGGGGAGGATGTGGGAAAGGCACTGGCAGCACAATAGATGAGATTGGTGCACTGTGATTAAGCTGGCAGGGGTGAAGTGGAGCATGCAGATTGGGTTGTAGTAGATCAGTGAAGTGAGGTACCAGGGGACAAGCTGATTGAGTGCTTTCAGGCCAATGGTAAGGACTTTGGTATGATGCGGGGGTGCATGGACAACCATTGGAAGTTCTTGAGGAGTGGGGAGATGTGAACTGATCATATTTTCAGAAAGGTGATCTATTCAATAGAATGAAATATAATAATAATAAACAATAATAATTATGGCATGTGTTACATGCTTACTATGTGCAAAGCACTGTTCTAAACACTGGGGAGGACACAAGGTGATCAGGTTGTCCCACGTGGGGCTCACAGTCTTAATCCCCATTTTACAGATGAGGGAACTGAGGCACAGAGAAGTTAAATGACTAGCCTAAAGTCACACAGCTGACAAGTGGCTGAACCGGGATTTGAACCCACAATCTCTGACTCCCAAGCCCTTGTTCTTTCAACTAAGCCACTCTGCCTCTCCATATGGACTGGAGTGGGGAGAGACAGGAGGCAGGGAGGTCATCAAGAAGGCAGATGTAGTATTTAGATGGGATAAGTGCTTAGATCAACTTGATAGCAGTTTGAATTGAGAGGAAAGGGCAGATTTTAGCAATCTTGTAAAGATAGATCCTACAGGATTTGGTGATAGATTGACTATGATGATTGAAATTAAGTAACTTGCACAAGGTCACACAGCAGACAAATGGTGGAGCTGGGAATAGAATGCAGGTCTTTCTGACTCCCAGGCCTGTACTCTCTCCACTAGGCACTACTGCTTTTTTTTGACATATCTGAAAGGCCAGTATTCTGAAGCTGAAGGCTGCCAAAAGCGGGGAGAGAAAAGAAAGTGGTGGATGTAACAATCTGAAAACTGGGAACCATTATACCTTTAATTTAAGGGAAAATCTTTCCTTTTTCCTACCTGTCATATTAATCACATGTAAACTTAAAACTAATCTACGTGGAAAGAAAAACACTTCTCCATTACTGGTATTCTATAAATATTTCTTCAGTGTCCATTTTGCACAGAGCACTCTACTAGGCACTTGGAACATACAAAAATGACATCAATCAGTTGTACTCATTACTGTTTGCAGAGCATCAGAGCTAGTCCCTGACCTCTAGGATCTTACAGGAAGAAGCCTAGTGAAAAGAACATGGGCCTGGGAGTCAGAGGCTTGGGTTCTATTCCTGGCTGTGCTATTTCCCTGCTGCATGACCGTGGGTAAACCACTTAACTCTATACCTCAGCTACCTAAACTGTGAGCCCCATGTGAGACAGGTACTGCGTCCAATCTGATTATCTTGTACCTACCCCTGTGTTTAATACAATGCTTAGCACATAATAAGCACTTATTCTTAGTATCATCTAGTACAGGTCATTCTTATGTACTACTTATTCACTACTACTGCTGCTCCTGCTGGTGAAAGATGATGGTTCCAAGGTTCTATGATCTTCAGTGCTCTCTATTTTGGTCACTCTGTTTCTCTCTAAAACATGCATAGGCCTATTTTGTCCAAGAATGTAGAAGCCAAGAATATATTTACTGGTCTGTACATAACTTCCTCATAACATTCCAGGAATTTGCATGGCAGATGTAAGCACAAAATTAACAAACCGTGTCTGCTGCAAAAAGTGTATGGAAATATTCTGATCCAGAGGTACAGACTGAACGCCTCCCAGGGCTGTGTTAATGCCCACCTCTTCCCACACTCACCCCCCACAACAAGGGCCCAGAGCCAATGGATTTTGTGCACCTCCTATGTGACATGTGACATCATTACTTCATGCCATATAGGATGACACTGGTGTCATCTCCCAAGGTTCTCTGATTTTTGCCTGGTAAGGAGTCTCTTCCATCCCCACTACTCCCTTATTCTACTCTCCCAGCCCAAGGGCCACTGATCACACTGAGGGTATCTATGTCCTCCAGACATTGCCCTCACTGTTAATTGCTAATAGGCCAATTGGCATGTTCCAGTGCTGGGGCCAGGATTTTTCAGGGCAGCAGATGGTGAGACGCCAGCCAGGTTGGCCTTCTCACAGACAAACTATTTTGAAATAGGGAAAATGCATGAGAAGACAGGTGAGGGAGTTAATCCTCTTCCCACTTTTCTCTCCCTTCAAGTCTGGGGGCTTTCTCCCCTATCCGATTTACTGAAGATCAACTCAGGTTTAAAAACAGCATGGAGTAATGGGTAGAGCAGAGGCCTGAGAGTCAGAAGGTCATGGGTTCTAATCCTAATTTTCCCACCTGTCTGCTGAGTGACCTTGGACAAGTCACTTCACTTTTCTGATCCTCAAGTGCCTCATCTGTAAAATGGACATTGAGAATATTACTCCTACATGGGACAGGGACTATATCCAACCCAATTTGCTTGTAACCACCCCAGAGCTTAAAACAGTGCACTTAAATTCCATAAGTATTAAAATTATTATTATTCTGAGTCTGGGTGTCTGGGATCGGGGCTCCCTCTAACTCCTGCATTCCAGATATCGTTTCTCCACTATGCTTGGGAGCTTCAGTTTGCTCATTCTTCTTGCACGTTCTCCCACGTACTGGCCAGAACTACAGGGAGGGAAGGCAGTTCCTCGACTGGACAGGGAGTTATTGGGAGGGAAAATGTGCTCCACCTGACCAGGTTTGAGGATTACTTTGCCAGGAGTGGTTTGCAGTGGTGGTGGCAGCTCATTCAATCGTATTTATTGAGCTCTTACTGTGTACAAAACACTATATTAAGAGCTTGGGAGAGTACAATATAACAGACACGTTCCCTGCCCACAACGAGCTTACAGTCTAGAGCTCATCTGGATGGGAGCCAAATTTAGTGTATTTGGAGCCCCTTGGCCTCATCCTTGCGATCCCATAGGTTAACCAGATCCTGACTTTTCCCCACTTTTCCCCACTTTTCCATCACACCATGTGGTTGCTGGTAGTAGTAGTAGCAGCGTGGCTCAGTGGAAAGAGCACGGGCTTTGGAGTCAGTGGTCATGGGTTCGAATCCCAGCTCTGCCACTTGTCAGCTGTGTGACTGTGGGCAAGTCACTTCACTTCTCTGTGCCTCAGTTACCTCATCTGGAAAATGGGGATTAAGACTGTGAGCGTCAGGTGGGACAACCTGATCACCCTGTATCTCCCCCAGTGCTTAGAACAGTGCTCTGCACATAGTAAGCGCTTAACAAATACCAACATTATTATCTACTAAGTGCTTACTGTATGCAAAGCACTGTACAAACCATTAGGAAAGAATACACATGTACGACTTAGAAATGGTCTCTGTCTCTTGGGGGGCTAAAAAAATAGGATGATAGTGCCAAAGAATACACCTAACTCAGTGCAAAATTGTCACCACTACTGGAAAATTTTCCATGAACATAGGATGGGATGTCTTTATCAGTAATGTCATTTTAGAAAATGAAGAATAACTATATATTTGAAACTAATGATGACAATAGTTGTAATGACAACAACGTCAACAGTGGTATTTCAGATTGCAGTGTTGTCTTAAAAGTCCTGATATGCATGTCACACAGTCTGATCCCTTCATCTTTTTAGAGAAAAACTCAGTATCGTCCCAACTGAAGAAATCATTCAAGAGAAAAGTTGGGAAAACATGAAAGTCAAAATATAGCAATCAAAAAACTGTATCCTCAGAACAGGATGATTTGTTCACCCAGGTTTTTTTGTCTAAGCAGGATTTCTCTTCTGTTGAGAATTTCTATTCAACCTTATTTGGATTTTAAACCAGACTGATGCTTTTGAGACCATACTATAAGAAAAAAAAATCTAACACTTTCCCCACATTTAAAAATAAACTTGCTTTCAATTTGATTTTGATTCTAAGGTTTCTATTGCTGGCACATCAATCATTTTGTGTGTGCAACACTTCAGAGCCCTTAAAGCGCTTCATAGAAGTTAGCATAATTTCCACATCAACTGACATGTTATTTGCTTAGAAGAAAATGATCTTATCAAGATTTCCTTGTTATCTACATGGTACACGTTTAACTGCATATTCAAAGACAAATGTGGATAAACTCATGATAAACTCATCATTTGCAGAGGCATACCAGATCGTGGGATTCAATTCATCCCCTTTCTTCCAGAAAGGATTAAATCCTAAATAGACTTACCAATTTTTTTTTGAAAGCCTCTTTGACAGAACTTTGTTTTCCTCTTTGATAGAACTTTGTTTTCAAAACGCCACCCATGTGTAAACTTAGAGAAGTCAGCTTTTCCATACCTATACAATTTAATTATCAGGAAGGTATCAAAATGAATTCTGATTCTTTTACCTTTTGAAATCACTAGATGTTCTTCATAGGAAAGAAATAAATATTGAGGGTGACAATTAGATTTTTTTTCCCTCACTTATGTGACTGTTAATTCGTGGCACTGATTGAAAAGCATAGGTCTAAAACCCTTCATTGGGATTTCATCCTTTACAAGCACTTCTGTGCTAATATGTTGGGAAAGTGCATAGAACTAGCTGAAACTCACCTTTGAGAATCATAGATGATGAAATCCTCAAATCAAGGATTAGGTAAAACCTTAAGGTCTAGTTATTCCCATACTGGACTGCCAGGTGTTAACTTTCTGCTTTTCCTTAGACATTTTTTGCTGTCTAGCAAGTTCAGATTAGGTTTATGTTAAATTGACATCATAGTTTGGGCTGAAGTCAATTCAGACATGAGCTATGAAGGAAATCAAGTGCTTCTCAAGGAACCAGCACTAGATTGAAAGTTCCTAAAATCTTCATATCTTATGATATCTTTACATAATGAAGCTAAAGATCAAAATTTACCAATAAAAACCTGACCTTCTTTTAATTTAGAGATACAATCATCATCAAAGGAATCAGTTTTGAAAATGATAGGAAAATAAAGACAGAATTCAGTATTTATTATCGCCAAATACCAGGGAAGTAAAAACAGTATCTATATATGCTTATATCAGCATATTAATTATGGTATGCAAGCATAGGTAAAGAGTATATGTATATATGTCAGTGTCCAAATGAAGACGTATTTCATTTCTACTGATGAAGAAAATGAAAACTACACCTGGGAGATTATTGAATATTGGTAATGCTACAAACCTAATCTGCTATACTATAAACAGCTAATTATAGCTTTACTACTTCTTTCATTGGTGGTCAGAAAAATCTGCAATTTACTTTTGATTTTTTATTTTACTTTTAGCAGTTTATACAGAAGGAAAAAATAGTAACATGGACTAGAAACAAATGCAGTATCTAGTGATGGTAAATATTTTTCTATTCACACATTTCTTCTATTAACATGTACATGTTCAAACAACGAACAAAGCTTGTAGCCATATTTTACTAAGCCCTATAACAGATGAAAATCAAATGCAGATGTGGAATACCGAGCCCGACAGATGCTGAAAAACCCTGTCAATATCCTAAAGGAACCTATTCCCTATCAGAAAGAAACTTCATTTCTACTATAAAGAATTTGATTATGTATTGTTATACAAAATGTGATTAATGTTTTGTGGTGATTAATCAACTGCAAAATATATAATTATGCCATCTGTATTTCTCGAGCTTCTTGTCACTTATGTATTCCACCAGGGATTCGGAGAGTGAGGGTGGGGGTGATAATGAGAACTTGTGGCATTTGGTGAGCTTTAAAAATGTATTCAAAAAGCTTGGGGAATTAATTTAACAAAACACAGGACTGGTATTTACTGAAATGGCAAAGGACCAAAGTACCTGAAAAGTTCCTTGTTTCAGTGCTGAATGAAAGACTCCAAGAAGATGGACTTTAGCTTTGGGATTACAGGAATGGCTGCTTTCCCTCACTAGTCATCTTTCTTAGGCTTAGGATTTTGCAGCTACCTCTCTGATAAACAGTTGGTGATTCTTTGGTTTATGTTCTAATCAAGGGGCAGGGAACTTTCCTGTAATGCAAGATTTCAATTTACTGATTTAAAAATAAAAAGATCCCGGAGAGAGATCAACAATTTCTTAAAAATAAGGGATTTTAAAAATCCTTTTTGGCTAAGCAGTTGGGGAAAACCTAATCAAGTACTCAATATGCTAGGACTAATTGCCCATGACCCTCATTTTACAGATGCAGAAAGAGATTAGATTATTTGTCTAGAATCTGAGGAGAGTTAAATAGCAGAACTGGGAATCAAACGCCTATACCTTGAGTATTGTTTCACCACTGAAATGTATTTTTTAAAGCCTTATAAAGGGCTGGAGCCAGTCTTAAGGACATTGGGAAATTCCCAATGGGTTGATGGACTGGTGGTAATTCATTTTGTGCCAGGCCCTGGTCCTCACTTAATTGTTTCGAGCCCCAAGCAATTCCTTACCTGCTTGGAGCTTGATATTGTAAACTCTCTCTAAACTGTAAGCTCCCTCTAGACTGTAAGATCGTTGTGGGAAGGGAATGTGTCTGTTTACTGTTATATTGTACCCTCCAAAGCATTTAGTACAATGCTTTTTATACAGTAAGTGCTCAATAAATATGACTGAATGAATGAAATATAAGGAGCTCTTCAAAGCTAGGAAGGGGTCTAGAAGTAGGAGAACTATCCCCCCCCACTATCTCTTCCTCCTCTAATCATACTCCACCCATGTACAAGCATGCCGGGATTTCCAGAGAATTTATTCAGATCCAGTCCAACCCCAGCCCTATACTCTCTCATTTTTGTTACTAGATGATGTTCTCTGTCATTCAATTGACCTAATTTATGATACATTCTTATGCAGTGCAATTTAATATGCTTACATCTTGAGTTTCCAGAAGGGATAGGAGTCTTCCACTTTATTGGGAAGGTTAGTTATTAGGACACAGTTTAGCTAGGAAAGGGTTATAAGGGTTGTAGGTAATTAAGAGGGACAATGTTCCCAGCATGGCTTAGTGGAAAGAGCATGGCCTTGGTAGTCAGAGGATGTGGGTTATAATCACATCTCTGCCACGTGTCTGCTGAGCGACCTTAGTCAAATCACTTAACTTCTCCGTGCCTCAGTTACCTCATCTGTAAAATGGAGATTAAGACTGTGAGCCCCACGTGGGACAACCTGATTACCCTGTATCTGCCCCAGCACTTAGAACAAGTCCTTGGCACATAGTACCACTTAACAAATACCATTGTCATTGTTATTATTCCCCACTAGATTGTAAACTTTTTAAGGTCAGGTATCTTGTCTACCAACTACCAACTATGTTGTAGTCTCCCAAGCACTTAGTACAGTATTCTGCAAGAGTGAGTATTCAAAAAACACTGTTCTTTGGCTGACTGATGAGTCAAGTAAGGGTAAGAAGAATTTTACATCTTGAAACTGAAGTAGGTTGTTGATACGCAAAGATAGATTTAGAATTAATGCTAAATTAGCAGGGGGAAATTTGCTTTCTCCAGTAGGTTTTAAAGTCTGAATTTTAATTTTGGTGAAATGTTACTGTTTTTGTTATGAAATCCTTCAGTTGATTCTTTCCTGGTAGGCACAGCTTATTATTGCCAAGATACCTGTGGCAAATGAAGCTTTTTTGATTTCTTCCCAGCCTAAAACATTCCCTTTTTCTTACCATCCATAAGCCCTCATTCTAGCTAAGGTGACTTGAAACTGCTATCAGTGACTAACTCTGGACAAAGCCAATGTCTGTTAAAGGAGAAAGCATCTGTCTACATTCTTCTGTATACCCACAGTAGTAATTAGTCATAATGGGAAAGGAAATACAGAAGAAAAGATGTGCCGGTTTAATTTGGTTTGGGTAATCTATTCTTGGTGGGTTTTTTTTTTTGGTTTTTCTAAGTGTGGCAACAGCTTGTTATTTCACAGTGAACTAGGGGAGATGGTAGAAAACCTAGAGGTAATTATGATTTTCAGTAATCTGGCTTTTAGAATGATGGTGTGAGATCACTGGAGCAAGGAATTCAAGGGGAGAATCAGAATATAAAATCTTAAGAAATTAAGATAGGTCAATACCAGAACAGACTAATGGTCAATTTCCTCCCAATACTGCATACAGTGCTTTCTACAGGTAAGTGCTTAATACATATTGTTACTACTATAGGATGCTTGGAGGAATTGTGCATGTTTATTCTCCTAGACATCATTATTAATGTTTAACAGGGGACAATCTAGTCAGTGCTAGACATTATAGTATTTCTCAACCCAACCCACTAGATCCCTGGTTTATTTCTAGTAGCCCAATACAGACCTTCTCACCCATGAATTTATCTATTAAACCTATTTATATTTTTGACCTGCATAACTTCGTATAGTAACCAATTCAAAATGCTTAGCACTGGCTGTGTATATTGTTCTTTTTCTTTGTTTTTAATTTCCCTCAAATTTCAGTGCATGTGACCTCAACCTGGTTCTGTGCAGTTTGGGGAACAACAATTCTGTGTTTGCCCTGTATACACCTTTCATGATCTGCTAACAAGCAGATCGTAAGGGGATGCGATTTAGTAGATTTGAATCACATACCCCACAACTTGCAGCTTTTCAAACTGAAATATTCTAACTTTCTCAGACTATTCTCCCAAGGAAGCTTCAATCTTCTTGGAACCTCCTCCAGATTTTCATTCAACAACTAGAACTTTACATCATATTTCAGATGTGCACCTATTATGGATCACTGTTGTCCTTTGGGTAGAAAAGACCAATTAATATGACTGGAGAATTTGAATAGGAGATATATTTCGAAATTCTGAGCTTGGAGTTCCTGTAGAATATCACATATAGATGTTTTGATGCCCTGTCTTTCCTATTACTGTAGATAACCAACTATCCTCTCTATCTCACATGTTCAAAACCTTGGCATAAACTTCCACTTATGTCTCTCATTCAACTCACATTAAATCTGTCACCACATCCTGTCAGTTCTAACTTCACAACATTGCTAAAGTTTCCCTTTCCTCTATATCAATCAATCATATTTACTAAGTGCTTACTGTGTACTAAGCACTTGGGAGAGTTGGTAGATACGTTCTTACTACTTCATTGATTCAGGCACCTATTTTCCAATTTGACTCTTGGGTTAATGTCTTCTCAGACTTCCCTGCCTCCTGTTTACTCTTACTCCAGTCTTTACTTCACTCTTCTGCCCAGATCACTTTCTTATTTAAAAAAAAGTTCAGTCCACATCTTTCCACTCCTCAAGAACCTCCAGTAGTTGCCCATCCACCTCCACTTCAGACAGAAACCCTTACTATGAGCTTTAAAGCACTCAATCAGCTTTCTTCCTGCCTTGCTGATTTCCTACTATAGCCAAGCCTCTCACTTCACTCGTCTAACGCCAACCTACTCACTGTACCTAGACCTCATTTATCTTGCCTCTGACTCCTTGCCCATGTCCCCTCTCGGGCCTGGAAGTACCTCCTCCTTTATATACCACAGACTACCACTATCCCCACCTTCAAAGGTTTACTAAAATCATATCTCCTCTAAGAGACCTTCTTCAACTTAAGCCCTCATTTCCTCTACTCCCTTTCCCTTCTACTTCAAACTAAAGATCATATCTCAACATTTACTGTGTGCAGAACACTGTACTAAGGGATTGGAAGTTAACACTGACTCTGCACAGGGTGCATCACCTCTGCACATGGATCTGTATCCTTTAAGCATATGGTTGGTGCTCACCCTCAGCCACAAAGCACTACTTTAAAGATTCATAATTTAATTTATTGTTTGTCTCCCCATCTAGGCTTTAATCTGTAAGTTTTTGTGGGCAGGGAACATATTTACTAATGCCATTGTAGTGTACTCTTCCAAGTCCTTAGTACATTGCTCTGTACACAGAAAGTATTCTATAAATGCCCATGATTGATTAGTCGCACCCAGTTGTCCTGATTAACTCAGTGTGAATTGGTTGAGGGGGAATCATGAAAACTATTTCCTGGATCAGTAATTAAAAGACTGATTTGTCTCTGTTCCTCTTTATTCTTTGAGATCCTTCAGGGTAAAATCTATTTTCAGAAGCTGCTTGGCCTAGTGTAAAGAACCCAGGCCAGAGAGGCAGATGACCTGGGTTCTAATATCACTGTGCCATGTGCTCACTGTGTGATATTAGGCAGGTCACTTAACTTCTCTGTGCCTCAGTTCCCTCATCTACAAAATGGGGATTCAATGTGTGTTTGCCCTTCTAAGTAGATTGTGAGGCCCATATGAAATCTGATTGTACGGCGTCTATCTCAACACTTAGTACAGTGCTTAGCACACAGTAAGCAGTTAAATAGCACAATTCTTATTATTATTAAGTTCAAGATTGCTCAAGAATCCTCTTCTCTCCATTCATTCACCTATCATTTAAAGGAATATTTAAAGAAGGAATGGCAATTGTCTTGTTAGTAGCTACAAACCTCAGAAGATACCATATCAGGAAGACCCAATTAAAGGAGATCATTAAGGAAATATATCGCAATTAAGTTTACATTCAACAGAGAATGTAAACTTCTAGATAAGAAGAATCTTTTAAATGGTGGATTTTTTTTCTTTTTTCTTTGTGTCATGATTATGATCACAGCAGGAGTCCATTATTTTACATAAAATATAGCAAAACATTATTGAATTTTAAAAAGAAATGTAAAAGTCAATTGGACACAATTAAGCAATTAGCACTTCAAATGTGGACTCACAAATGAAAGTAAATAGAAAGTTCAGTGGTATATAAACACTGAGGAGGGCTCAGCTCTGCTTCCCTTCTCTGTAGTGGTCTCATTAGCTTTACTGTTTGATTCGTCCTTTAGTTCAAAGACAAGACGTGGACAATGAGACTGCTTCCATGAGTTTGACTGTTTTGAGAGAAAAATCTCTAGCATATTTACCTTCTTTATCCATGGAAACTTTTCCAGACTTTTGCCATTTGGATCAGCACTCCTCCTCCCAAGTGGTTAAGAGGGGAAAGGTGTCCCCTACCACTACTTGAACATGCCCTAAGTTGTTTATGCAGTAGTGAGGATGGTCTGCACTAAGCCATCCACACTCTCTTGTCCTATCTCACTGTACCCAAGAGCGCTCACTGTGAGGTGGCTGGTGGGGAAATGAGGAGCAGTCTGTGGTCACAGAACAGACTATCTCTAAAAAAAAAACTTAGCTTTAATATTTTAATCACTGGCAGGCAGTTCCAGGTCCTCACAGTATATTGTGGAGAAGTAAGTTTTTCAAGGTCAAAAATAACTCTGAACGTTGGAACAATAATAATAATAATAATAATAATGATGGCGCTATTTGTTAAGTGCTGATTATGTGTTGTTAAGCACTGTTCTAATCCCTGGATAGATATGAGGTAATCAGGTTGTCCCTTATTCACTTCCTATTTATCCTTCCCTGCCTTAACTCTGCCCTCTCCTCTGCCAGGCAAAATTACGTTTCTTCCCTCATTGATGCCCATGCCCGTCACCCCCGCCAATTGTTCCGGGCTTTTAACTCTCTCCTCAAGCCCCCTGCTTCACCCCCTCCCCCATCCCTTACCCCCAATGATCTGGCTACCTACTTCATTATGAAAATTAACACTATCTGGTCTGAGCTCCCCAAAGTCACCCCTCACCCTTCCCCATCCTCCCACTCCCTAACCTCTCCCCTACTTTCCCATCCTTCCCTGCAGTATCCTCAGAAGAGATCTCCTCCCTCCTCGCAAGTGTCAAGCACTTCTAAGCGCTGGCAGATACAACCTAATCATGATGGACACAGTCCCTGTCCCACATAGAGCTCATAATCTTAATCCTCATTCTACAGATAAGGTAACAGAGGCATAGAGAAATTAAGTGATTTGCCCAAGGTTACACAACAGACAAGTAATGGAGCTGGGTTTAGAACTCAGGGCCTTCTAAATCCCAGGCCCTTGTTCATCTAATAGGCCATGCTGCTTCCCTTGGTAAAAGTTTGGGAACCTAAGTGACATATGTATGGTTCTCCCCACCACTGTTTCTACCCCTGAATAAATAGTATCATTATCTAGAGAGAAAATAAGTCTATTTAATTGATAAGGAATCCAAGGTCCAGTAATTAGAGGTAGACATGTTCCCTTCTGAGAAAGCTTCATGTTGTCATTTCCTTCTTGCTGGACAAAGCAGGTTCTAGAGGCAATTCTCTCAGCCAGAGAGTTCTGTTTCTAATGAAACTTTGTTCATTCCTCCATAAGTTCCTATGTTTAGTTCTTAAATTTAAAAAGAACGCTTTGTAATTTCAGCTATCCTGTTTGGCAGATCGAGGAAGGGAATCACAGTTAAGTTAAATGACTTTCCCAAATTCATATTGCAAGTTTGGGGTTAGAAGTAGGATTAAAACTCTTAGTCTGTCAAAAGCTAGTTGGTAATTTATTTCATGCTTAGAACAATGGAATCACAGGGGTGGACATAAGGGCAGGACTAATGGTGTGTGCCATTCTAATGGATTGCTACTCCACATACTCCGAATACTATGCAGGTGAATTAGTTGCTGAGTGACAAGTTTGTCCTGTGTGGAACCTTAGTTAAAATGAACCCATCTATTGGAAAATCTAGGTAGGGAATGATGTCTCTCTGTCCTTGGCGTAGACATAATGATAAGAGTCTTGGAGGAACTGCTTGGTCAATTTACTTTAGTCTACACAAGCAAATTCAAAGTGAAATTTTTCAAAAATCCAGGCCAGACTTGAGGCTAAGAAGAAAAAATATTTTTTTTTTACTTGTGTATATTAACAGAAGTGCCGTGGGGCTGACAAGTGGGGTGAATATCAAGTGGTTAAATGGTACATATTCATATACATATACATATTGAGAAGCAGCGTGGCTCAGTGGAAAGAGCACGGGCTTTGGAGTCAGGGCTCATGAGTTCGAATCCCAGCTCTGCTACTTGTCGGCTGTGTGACTGTGGGCAAGTCACTTCACTTCTCTGGGCCTCAGTTCCCTCATCTGTAAAATGGGGATTAAGACTGTGAGCCCCACGTGGGACAACCTGATTTCCCCTATGTCTACCCCAGCGCTTAGAACAGTGCTCGGCACATAGTAAGCGCTTAACAAATACCAACATTATTATTATTATTATTATTACATATTCAAGTGCCAGGGTGACACGGAGGGGAGAGAGGGTATGATGAAGAAGAAAGCTTAAAACTATTGTTTTCTCTCATTCTACTTCTCCATAACAACATCAAAGACAAAAGAATAGGATGAATCACATCAAAAAGATATGCCATATGAATAGAATTTTCTCTGAGATTGCACGTCCCCAGCAATTGTCAGGAAAGTGTTTAAAGTAGGATATTTTGTCCATGGATATGTTAACACTAAAATTAATAGCAAACAATTCTACTCATAGCAATTGATCCTTATGATGACTTCATAGCCACAGTTCAGAAGAGCCTCCCTCTAGACCCAGATCAATATCCTCCCTTATGTCTTTACCCCATAATCTTAGGAATGGAAATGGAGCAGAAATGAAATTACTTTAGTAAGAAGAATGGAAACATGCAGGTCTGAAATGTGCAAAAACAATTTTGCCACAATGGTTGACTGTTCCTCCTCTACTGTGTACAGTTAATGAAATCCTCAAAGATGCAATTTTTTTTTTGTATTGAAGTTTTAGCCTTTCAGTGATAAAGAGAACTACAGAGATATTTAGCCCTCCAAGATCTGTTTCTATTGATTCCTATCTTATATAAAGGATTCAGATGAGTAGTGCAAAAAATCACCTGCAAAATTAAGTATGAAACTCATGGTAATAGAGCTTAAGGAAGTTACTACCCTTGGGTAGTAGTTAGGGTGGGAGAGTCTGCATCTCATCCTGAGATTTTCATGTTACCAGTGGCTACCATGTAGGCTGGGGGTGGGGGGAGGTCATAGATTCTTCTCTCCAGCAGCCTTGACAGAACTGTCACATCGATGTAAGGATGCATTCCACTCAGACCAAAGCAGCATAGTCCTGGAGAACATGTGAAGTTCTAAGACTCTTCCCCAGATTAACTTTCCCTGATCTCATTCACCTCTCTCTCTCTCTCTCTCTGGTAATCCTCAGTCCTTGTGTATTTTTATAGACCCAGTGTTTCTCTCAGTTGGGTCCCATTGTCATTTTAGGAGGAATTTGTATTTGTGGGCTGGGATTTAGCACCTAAAAATAGACTTCTTATTTAACAAGACCCTGAGTGGGTCCTCATGCCTCTTTTCCTTCTCCTGTGCCTCTGCCTGAATTCCACATGTTGCTAGGGGTAGACTCCACAGCCTCCTCTGGGTGACTGATGAAATACTGTTGAACGGGCATGCTTCCCCAGGACCTGACTTAGGTCACTATGCATAACACATATTGTCGACAAGAACAAGGGAAGTCAATTAGGCCATTCCCTTGCAAGCAGGCCAGCTGATCTGTATAGATGAATGGCTACTGTGAAGCTCTCTGCTGGTACCCGGGAAAGTACCTCTACACAATCAAATGGATTCACTACTGGTCCCAAACTTTTTTTTTTTTACCCAGCCCATATGGACACCTGTTTTTAGACTCTGCTGGAGATCTCTAACCTCCCTCAGGATCCCATTGTAGTGATTAGTAACCTTCATAGCCAGGAAAGTCCTGATCAAAATAAGGCACTGGGATCAGAGAAAAGATGGCAATGCCCTGGAGAGACGTAACTTCTGAAACATTAGACAATGCCTTCCCTTTCATTCTAACAGCATGGATTCCCCCAAACCACGACCATGGATGGCTTGACATTATATACCCTGTCATTACGAACAGCAAATTTTATGGACTGAGAGAACTGATTGGTTTAGAGTTTAGAGTAAATGGCAGTGAGGAACCTGCAGTATTATTCCAAAATTGTTTCCTGTAGAGCAGCTCTTACTGATTCCCTGTGTGATGTTGATTTGCAGAACTCTTTCTTAGTTGAACATGTGAGTTGTAGGTGGGTCAGAAATGCTTGCATTTTCACAACTCTGTTATACAAATCAGGCCAATAATCCAAATCCCCTAACAAATAAATGTTAATTGAATTCTACAAACTCCAGATTAACTGGCTTTCCCTCACTCGCCTTCTCACTCTATCCCTCTCTCTCTCTTTTCTCTCCCTCTCTCCCACACTCTACATCTCTTTCTACAGGTGAAGCAGCTTCTCAGAGAAGATGTCTGTCAAACCCTTTGATTTTTTTCACTGCTTCTATGCCTCTGCTGGTTGTTTACCTTCTTTCAAAACACAGGTCAAGAGTAGCTCTGTTGTGAGGTCTTTTGATGGGCAGAAGCACTTTGATTCATGAATTCCCTCTTCAGTGACAAAACCTCTGTCCAATGTTCATTTATACCAAGACCTTGGTTCATCCCTCTAGTATCACTTTGTTACATAAGCTTTGGGCCTGAGGGAACCAGAAGAAAGATCTCAAAGTATGAATGAAATGGCCTTGTGCCACTGAAATATATGACATGACTCCCAGTGTGCACAAACATTAAGAAGTATCCTTAAAATGTAGGCCCATTCTTAAGAATTGGAAGCACCATGCTCTTGAGAAAAGAGGAAGGGACTGAGATTCTAAAGACATGAGTTCTAGGCTTGGTTTCTTCCCTCACCAGCTGTGTGTGACCTTTAGCAGGTCACTCAACTTTTCTGTGAATTAGTTTTGTCATCTGTAAAATGGGAATAAAATACCTATCTTTCCCTCTGAGACTGTGAGATCCATTTTGAACAGTGATAGGGTTCAACTTCCTATTTTTTTTTTACCTACCCAGAGGTTAATACGGTGTTTGTCACTTACAATTATCAGGGTTAAAGAAGGTGGAATGAAGGGAAAACAAATATGTTCTTCAAAAAGAATAAATTCATTCATGTCAGAATGAACTACAAAATATTTTTAGTGACATATTTTGTCTTCAAATTGTCCCAGGGTCAAAAGAAAATGTAGAGAATTCAAATTCCAGTTAACTATGATTTTAATATCATGGCACTTGCTTCTGGGGTAACTGTAGATAGCTTCTCTGAACATAAAAATTAAACTTAGATCCGACTTCCTGCCCCAGCTATATTGGGGACCAAGTGAAAGAGAAATCTGAAATTCATTCTCCCCTTTCCCTAAGTAGTCAGGCAGCAAACATCTATTGATTTCAGTCCAGATTCACAGCACTGAACTAGGTACTTAAAGTTCCTCACCAAAAAGTTGTACTCATTACTCAAACTCATTATCTGAGCCCCAAACCAGGCACTTGTGTTTTCATACTAATTCAGTGCAGAGTTGTGATGGTTCACTAGGTTCCTCAAACAAGAGATAAAAGAACTCGACATTTTTCTTGAAAAGAGAAATAATTAACTCTCCAGGATTGATTGACTGATCCAAGAAGGAAGTGCTTTTTCATGGAACAACAATCAGTTCACCTGGTGACATCATATAGCCAGGTCCAAGATAGCACTGGGACAAAGAGAAGGTGCAGAGGAAAGTGAAACGACACCCTCTAACTCTGAGGGTGTGGCAAGTCAGCGTTCTCCAGGAAGGCTGCTGGTGCTGAAGGAAGAGTTACAAAGGAGGGGTCTGTGGAGAGTAAATCAATGGAGACTCTAACCCCAAAAGTGATTAGAATCACCACAGTAATATTCTGAGCAATGTTTAGATTAAAATCAGTGTGGCCTAATGGATAGAACATGGGCCTGAGAGTCATAAGGACCTGGGTTATAGTCCCAGCTCTGCCACTTGTCTGCAATATGACCTTGGGCAAGTCACTTAATTTTTCTGTGCCCCAGTTACACCATATGCAAAATTGGGATTAAGGCTGTGAGTCTCATGTGAGACTTTGTGTCCAACCTGATTAGCTTGTTTCTACCCCAGTGTTTAGAACAGTGCCTGACGCATAAGTCTTTAACAAAAAATCACTTTATTAGCATGAAATCCCTGAAAGTAAAAATAGTAAATCAAGTCAAGGTGAATCTTCCAAATGCTCTTGAGAATAACAAATCTTCAATTTTGTTTTTGTTAACTGACACAAAACCCATGTAGATGAGTCAGCTTTGGAAATCTAGCTATTTGATTAATCAAAATGCCAAGCAAACCAAAGTCAGTTCTCTACTGTACTTTATTGTACTGGACTCTAACTCTACTGCATTGTTCTCTTCCAAGTGCCTAGTACAGTACTCAGCACACAGTGAGTGCTCAATAAATACCATGGGTTGAGTTCATGTCTCCAGTGTCTGTAATAAATCAACGTTTTTAACTAGCCACATTTTCTGCTCACTGCAGTTAGGCAACATGTCTTCCAATCCTTTGCACTGTACTCTCCCGAGTACTTATTACGGTTCTCTGCACAGAGTAAGTGCTCAGTAAATACTGTTGACATCAAAATTACCAGTTATGATTTTTCACAAAGCCATATGCAATAGACCTAGAGAAGACAACCAACTTAACTATTTTCCTGTTTACATTCTCATTCATTTCTGGGCAGCAGCAGCAGCAGCAGCAAGTTTCCATATATTAACAATAATAATAATAATAATAATGATGATGATGGCATTTGTTAAGTGCTTACTATATGCAAAGCATTGTTCTAAGCCCTGGGTAGGGGATACAAGGTGATCAGGTTGTCCCATGTGGGGCTCAATCCCCATTTTACAGATGAGGTAGCTGAGGCACAGAGAAGTTAAGTGACTTGCCCAAAGTCACACAGCTGACAAGCATCGGAGCTAGGATTAGAACCCATGACCTCTGACTCCCAAGCCTGTGCTCTTTTCACTGAGCCACGCTGCTTCCCATATAGTAAGCAACATTCACCATTAAAGTATATTTTACTGCCACAGTTCAATCTCATTTGATAATGTAAAACTGGTGATTTGGTGACTAGAAGAAACCAAGGAGGTAGTATGTTCTGGTGGAGAAAACACAGGGTCAGAGGACTTGGGTCCTAGTTGCAATTCAGTCACTTACTGGCTGTATGACCTTGGGCCAGTCACTTCATTCCTCATGTGTAAAATGGGGATCTAATATTGCCTCCCCCACTCTTTGAAACTGTGATCCCTGTGTGGGAGAGGGACTGTGTCTGAACTGATTATCTTGAGTCTACCCCAGTGTTTATTACCGTTTGACACATGTACTGTTATTACTATTATCTTTAATTTAAGCATGAGGCAGGACAGAGTTATAGCTCTATTATAATGCACATATGCAATTTTTATACATATTTTTGACATTCTTCAGATGACTGCCTCCATTGATATATATATATATATATATATATATATATAGTTTGACAATAATTTGCTATAAAACATTTTTCTATTACTAGTTTATTTCATATGAGCAATTTTAGAATATTAATGCTCAACAAACATCAATTAAGCCCTCTGAAGACAGGGACCATGTCTTCTTAACTCTGGTGTCCTCTTCATATGAACGTACTATTATGCTCTACCTACAATAGGAGTTTGACATACACCATTGTGTGATTGATATATATGAATCAAACAATCATTGGGATTTATTGAGCACTTACTGTGTGCAGAGCACTGTACTAAGCACTTGAGAAAGTACAATACCATAGAGTTGGTAGATGAGTTCCCTGCCAATTCCGGGTTTATAGTCTAGAAGGAGAATATGCATTAATTAAAACAACTAATTAATACAAGTACAAGAGAGTGCTTGTACTCTCCCAAGCACTTAGTACAGTGCTCTGCACATAATAAGTGTTCAGTGAATATGATTGATTGATTAATCAGTGTAACAAATTTCTTATACTGTGTGTAAGATCCAGATAGGCGATTGTGCACACATGTACTTAGGACTTGTCTAAGATGTCCATAAGGTCAGTTCAGCTCTTTTTTTTTTAATGGTATTGGTTAAGCACTTCTTAGATGCCAGACACTATACTAAGCACTGGAATAGATACAGGTAATCATGTTGGACACAGTCCCTGTCCCACATGGGGCTCACAGTCTTAATCCCCATTTTGCAGGTGAGGGAACTGAGTCACACAAAAGTTAGGTGACTTGCCCTAGATCACACTGCAGACATGTGGAATAACTGGGATTAGAACTCAGGTCCTCTGACTTCCAGACCCGTGATCTTTCTGGCCAGCCACACTACTTCTCAAAGCTCTTGCTATTTTTGCCTTTTCCCTTTCTGTTAAATCAGTATGATCAATTTTGCTCAGGGGTCCTGTTTAGAGACCAAGGCCATGTAAACAAATATCTTGGTGAACATATTTCATCACACATCATTTTTGACTACAACTACCACTCCCCATTGAAGATCCAGTCAGCCTCTCACCATTCTGAATACAATTCAGGATTTTATGATTTCTGTATAACCAAACAGCGTATCAAGAAAAGCTGGGAAAACTCAACCAGGGCTACATCACAATAGTTCAACTATACCTTGACATTTGGATCTATTTTTTTTTTAGAACACCAGGGTTACTTTCATTACAAATCTTATGTGCTTTATGGATTCCATTATAATGTGAGTTCACTGAAATTTGAGGATTAAGAAGTAAAATCGTTAGTTATATCTTCAGGGGATAACTGCGGTCACCTAAAAAAAACCTTGTAAAATTGTCATAAAATGATACATAAGACATTTTAAATGACTTATTAAAAAAATAATGCTCTCCAGCTAACAACCCCATCAGTGTTGTAGGGTATAAAACATGCCATATATTTAGGGAGGAAACACTTAGGTGACCATACATACATAAAGTGCATTGTGCCCTGCTTATTAGGTCCCCATTAAAGAATGTAATAAAAGGTTTAGACTTGAGGCAGACAATGCAGAATGAAATTTGAAGACTTAAGCTTCTAGTAAAAAAAAAAAATCTTTACTATGTGTTTCATGAAAAGAAAAAACAAAACTAAATCTTTGTGAGAGGTGCCTGACATTGTCCCTCCTCTAACCCCACAGTCTGGGTCCATTCTAGTTGCTGCTAACAAGGTTCTCTCTTCCATAAATTCCATTAGCTCCATCTATCTTCTTCAGCTCACCAATGAAGGTGGTGTGGTAAGAAAGAAGAGACCTGACTGCATGTCAATCAGTCCCTCTAAACTACAAGCTCACTATGGAGAGGGACATGTCTCCCAAGTCTGTTATGTTGTACTTCCCAAAATGCTTAGTGCAGTACTCTGCACACAGTAAGCACTCAATAGATACAATTTATTGTTTGGGCCAGGTCACGGAATGCGAATAGATCCAGAGCCCTTCTATTTCTTATTCTTCATAGTTGGACTTGAGGCAACTGAGCAACTGTCTACCTTTCATCCTGTTCATCTTCGAACCCCAACTTTAAAAATCCCCTGCAAATCTGTTATCCACCCAAGGGTGAGTTAGGAATGAATCCTGTGGAGTTCATTTCCTGGAGATGAGTAACTGGGTAGACCATGCTCTATCTCATAAGTATTCATTACTGCTTCCTTAGGTTGAAAGGGGGAGAAAAAATAGCAAAAACATGAGAAGAAGGGAAGATCAAAGGCAGGCAGGGAAAGAAGAAAAAAATGCTTTTCAAGTGCACTGTAGATTTTCAATCGCTAACAGATTCTCATCACAACCTTCAAGTAAAGCAACTGCTGCATGATGTGTGTGCACTGCAGATGAGTTCTCTCTTAATGCTGTGTCTGGCACATTCTCCATACAGGTGTTTGATTTCTGGAGATGCCAATGTGGACTGCTACTGAGAGAGGCATTTAGCCAAGGTATAGCAAGTGAGCAAAAGGTCTTCTTGCATTTGGAGTAACTTTAACTTGAATAAGGGTCATTCAACCAGAAAGAAAATGGGGAGGGAGAAGAGCGAGAAAAAAATAAAATCCTCATGTGGGATTACCTCTGTCCCAAATAACACCTACCAAGTATGGTCCCTCCTTATTGGAGGAATCTTTATTTCTATTATGCAACTAGTGAAACTTCTGTCCTCAGAGATACACAGGCAAGACCAAAACAATTTCCTAGGATAAATGGAGAGTTTTATTATTATCAAACCCGCCTCATCCATGCCTCTCCAAAGGGACAAAACATGAGAAACAAGTTGCCCTTTTAGATAGTGAGCCCGTTGTTGGGCAGGGATTGTCTCTATCGGTTGCCAAATTGTATATTCCAAGCGCTTAGTACAGTGCTCTAAGTGCAGTAAGTGCTCAATAAATATTATTGAATGAATGAATGAATCTAGGAGAAAGGACACAGGACTCAGTTCAGTGCTTGGCACACAGTAAATCCTTAATAAATAGCACACTTATTACACCCTCCTTCACTCACCTTATATCCAGCCTCCAGTGCCTTTTTTTTCCTTGATATTTGTTAAACATTTACTATGTGTCAAATATAGGTTCTAAATGATGGAACAGATACAGGTTAATCAGGTTGGACAGAGCTCCTGACCCACACAAGGCTCATAGTCTAACTAAAGGCCTTCCACTGGGGAGAGGAACTGAGCAATCTCTGTGACCTTGGGACTCTCCTTGGTCCCTGCTGCAGCCTGGCAAGGAATCAAAGAGGGGCAACATGAGTCCCTCTCAACTTTTAGAATCCGGGGAAAGCAATTGCCATGGCAAAAGCTGTGATTTCAGTGTCTGATGGTTTTAACCGAGAGGATCCTGAAATTCTGCAGCTCCTATTGCATTTATCATTAAATTTGTCTTTTATATTTTTGTTAGTCTTTCCTTATATGTGCCCTTTCCCTCTTATCTGTCTTATTCTTAGATTAGGAACCCCTGGGGGAACTGGGACTGAGTTTATATCACATATGTAAACTTCTTTACTTCTTTAGAGAAGCATCATGACTTAGTGGATAGAGCTCAGGCCTGGGAGTCAGAAGGACCTGGATTCTAATCCCTACTTATCTGCTGTGTGACCTTAGGCAAGCCCCTTCTCTCTCTGGGCCTTAACTACCTCATTTGAAAAATGGGGATTAAGACTCTAAGATGGGCATTCAGCCTGTAGCTCCATATGGGACAGGCACTGTGGCCAAACCAATTTGCTTGTATCTACCCCAGCGCTTAGTACAGTGCATGGCACATGGTAAGCATTTGACGAATACCACAAATACTGCTTTTATCATTCTTTCCCAGAACTTAGTACGGTGCCTTGCACACAATATGTGCTTAATAGCTACTACTATGACTTCACCTCCCTTTTCCCTCCCTCAATACACGCTAAATTGGGAAGAAGAGATTCATACTATTTAGGTTTCGTATATCACCTTCACTGGCTGCTTCCTTATTGAGATCAAGTGGCAGATAATGAGCAGAGATAAAGACTGAAACCATCCTTGAAAAGATGAAAATCTAGTATCACACTGGGAGATCCAAAAGCATAGTAACTAATGGATAATATACAGGTGGGCAAGACAGCAATGTTCTCAGTTTGGAGGAAAGTGACATGGAATGTGGAAGTTTCATGGAGAACCAAAATGAAATAGGAAGGTAAATTAGCTTTTGGAAGTAAATTTGTATTAGAATAAGGTATTTCATAGTAATTGTGATATATTTTACCATAATATAATGGATGAAAAGAGGGTAGTCTAGCTTGCTGTAGCTATTCCAGTGCTTAGAACAATGCTTGGCAAATAATAAGCACTTAAATACCATCATTATTATTATTATTACCAGTGTCCCAAGCTTAATGGTCATTGGTCTGGCCCAATAGTGGCATTACTTATCTCTTCATTACAAAAATATGTAAAGTGAGGTACTTTCATAATATGTGGTTATGATCTCTAATGTTGTTCATGCTCCCCCTTATACCCAACAGAAAGACAGGTGCACAAATCAATCCAATGGGATGTGTGATAGATTTTTGGTTGGGCAAAGGGAAATCAAATGAAAATTAGGAGAAATAAAATTTAAAGAAGCCCTGCCCTGCCCCTCCTAACAAAAGGCAAAACGTCCCCTGTGAATACAAACATCTATAGCTTCAACTCTAGACCACAAGTCTGGGAGTCAGTAGATCGGGGTCCTAACATCATGTCCATCATGTCCCTGCTGTGTGACTTCCAATACGTCACCTGACCTCTCAGTGTCTCAAGTCCCTCATAATAATTATGGTATTTGTTAAGTGCATACTATGTGCCAGGCACTGTACTAAATTCTGGGACATTGTACTCATTTGTGAAATGGGTTCATAATATCTGCCTCTCTCTTTCCCAATAATGCTGTGGAGATAAAATGAGAAAATTCATTCAAAAGAGACTAAAAAATATTTCAAGTCTTTCAAATTCAAGTTCTTCTCATTATAATCTCACTGGCACCCAAGGTTGGTATCAGGCTGACTAGAGTTCCAGTTTGCAGGGTAACTACTCCTTCAATCTTGAAAATATCTCAAATGAAGAAAAGAAGGCTCTAGGGAAGGAATAATGATAATAATAATAATAGTATTTGTTAAGTGCCAACCACTGTACTAAGCTCTGGGGTGATCAAGAAAATAGAATTGGATGCAGTCTCTGTCCCACATGGGGCTCACAGCCTTAATACCCATTTACAGATGAAATAACTGAGGCACAGATATGTGATGTGACTAGCCCAAGGTCACACAGCAGACAAGTGGCAGAGTGGGGATTAGAATCCAGATCCTTCTGACTCCCAGACCCGTGCTCTATCCCCTAGGCCATGAGGGAGGTTTCAGGAGAGAGTGGGAAGAGCCATCAATGTTTGAGTTCTAACCCCATCTCTACCACTGAGTTTTTGCCTTCAATAGTGAGCTCATTGTGGGCAAGAAACATGCCTACCAATTCTGTTGTATTGTACTCTACCAAGCACATAGTATAGTGATCTGAACAGAGTGAGCATTCAATAAATACAATTGATTGATTAGATAGTATTCATTAAGTACCTATAGTGTGGGCTTGTGGGTAGTAGTACCATGGAATTAGTAGACATGGTCATTGCCCACAAGGCTTTTCAATCCAACAGGGAGACTCACATTAAAATAAATTACAAATGGGGGGGCATAATAAAGCATAAATCCTTGTATATTGGTGGGATTTTTTTTTGCTATTTGGTATGTATTCGGTGTATGTCATCCATTGTACTAAATGCTGGGGTAGCTAATCGGGATGGACATTGTTCATGTATCACACAGGGCTTGCAATCTTGATCTCCATTTTACAGATGAGGTAACTGAGGCAGACAGAAGTTAAGTGACTTGCCCAAGGTCACACATCAGACAAGTAGCACAGCCAGAATAGGAAGGAACCCAGATCCTCCTGACTCTGAGGCCTGTGCCCTATCACTAGGTCATGTTGGTTCTTATGGTGGGGTATAAGGTATCCAACTGCTAAGGTGGCATAAAAGATTTTTGGAAACAGAAATAACAACATTAACCTCACCCACAGGGGTGGTTGAAGGATTAATGACTCTCTGTGTGGAAAGTGCACAATATGATTTGATATTAGCAGCACTAATACCACAGTTAATCTTCTCAGGATGTGCATTTAACAATGATTCCTGTACACATAGAGGTAGTAAGGGGACCCTACTTTGTTTTATCTGTCTGAGGTTAACCCAGAGGTCAGTTGAGCAATCACAGCGTAAAACATAACTCTTGTGCAATTTATTGCCTCAATTTCCATTTCAAATCTTCCTTTGGATTCTAAATTGTTTTTGTCTCATCCCTCCCTGTCATGTTGTGGACACATTGGCCCTCCCTTCGTCTCTAGGCGGTGCTGGCTCAGCAGGAGGACACATGATTGTAAGGTTGGCAGATGGAGATTCCAAACATGCAATCGCCTGGATCTTATCGCCTTCAGATGCAGGAAGTATCTCCAGAAGGTACTGATGCCACCCCACAGGAAGTTGCTGGCAGCATTCGATTGACATTTCAAGTGGGTTTTCTGGTGCGATTTTCCTGTGCGTGTTGATGTCATATTACCACCATCTGCCTTGGCATTATCATTCAGAACTTTGATTATTTATTTATTTTTTCCCCTTCAAGAACAGTTTGGATAGATTTATGGACTATAGGTCCATAATGAGTTATAAGGCGGAAATGTTGGGGTTGGTAGTAATCAGTTAACTTGTTAATGAGAGCTTGCTGGGTATAGACCCCTGAGCCAAGCACTGGGTAGAGTACCCCAGAAGCATAAGGCATGATCCACATCAAACAGAAACTCCTCACTACTGGCTTTAAAGCACTCAATCACCTTTCCCCCTTGTACCTCACCTTGGTACTCTTCTACAACCCAGTCTGCACACTTCACTTCTCTAATGCTAACCTTCTCATTGTACCTCAGTCTTATCTATCTCTCCTCTGACCTCTCACCCACGACCTGACTCTGGCTTGTAACGCCCTCCCTCTTCATATACAACAGACAATTATTCTCTTCCCCTTCAAAGCCTTAGTGAAGGCACATCACTTGTATTTATTGAGCTCTGTGTGAAAAGCACTGTACTGATCTCTTGGAAAAGTACAATATTGCAACAGACACACTCCCTGCCCCCAACAAGCTCACAGTCTAGAGGCGAATGTGATTCAGCATAATTCCCTCTAAACCCTTCACCTTCCTCACAGACAAGTAAAAGTTTCCAAACTCTGGCTATAACTCATTGTGAATTAGTTATTCCACTTGAGTGTGAAATTGGTGTGGCTTAGCTGATAGAGCATAGACCTAATTGTACTTTCCAAGTGCTTAGTCAGTGCTGTACACAGTAAGTGTTCAATAAATACAATTGAGTAAATGAAAGACCTGGTTTCTAATCCTGACTCTGTCACTTAATAATGGCAACAATAATAATAATAATTGCAGTACTTAAGCACTTACTATGTGTCAAGCACTGTACTAAGCACAGGGGTGGATACAAGCAAATCAGATTGGACACAGTCACTGTCCCACGTGGGGCTCACAGTCTCAATCCCCATTTTACAGATTAGGTAACTGAGGCACAGAGAAGTTAAGTGATTTGCCCAAGGTCACACAGCAGACACGGCAGAGCCTGAATTAGAACCCATGACCTTCTGCTGTGTGACCTTGGACAAGTCACTTAAGTTCTATGGGCCTCAGTTATCTCATCTGTAAAAAGAGTGCAAGCCCCATGTGGGATAGGGGCTGTGTCCTATCTGATTAACTTATACCCACTCCAGTGCTCAGAACAGTGCTTGGCACATGGTAAGTGCTGAACAAATCCTATAATTATCATTATTGAGCACATTACCTGCATACCAGGAAAGATAATACTGATCCAGAGCCATTGCTATCAGGGGAATTAAAATTGCTCAAGCATAATTCATTCATAACTGGCATTTATTAAGTGCTTACTATATGTGAAGTACTGTGCAAAATGCTGGAGTAGATGCAATCCAATCAATCATGTTTATTGAGTGCTTATTCATTCGTTCATTCAGTAGTATTTATTGAGCTCTTACTAGGTGAAGAGCACTGTACTAAGTGCTTGGAATATACAGATCGGTAACAGATAGAAACAGTCCCTGCCCTTAGACGGGCTTATTATGTATAGAACACTATACTAAGTGCTTGAGTGCATACAATACAATGAGATCACACACAGTCACTGTTCCACTTGGAGATCACTGTCTAAAGGGGAGAGAAAATTCTAAAATACTGGTCTCTTGTTTCCACCAAAGAATTCACATAATGCTCTCTAAACGCTTTACCTCCCTCTCAAAGAAGTAAAAATTTCAAAACCTTGGCCATAGCTCTTTGTGAATTACTGTAATTCCACTTGAGCACATTGCCTGAAAACCAGGGAAGAGGAGAAGAGTGATCCAGAGCCATTAGTTTCAGGGGAATAAAAATTGCTCATTCATAATTTTTTGTGTGTGGTCTATGAGCTGTAAAGACCAGTTAAGGTCACTGCTTCATACAGTATTAGGTAAACATTTAAGAGGTAAATACTTTTATCCATCTTTGCTTCAAGCAAAGAAGTAGACCATGAAAACTCCAGAGGACTGACTTGATGTATGTTTTCACTCTATTACTTTTCCTGAGCTGAGTTTTCAATAGTGTTATGTGTAGATGCAGTGAACTGGACCATGCCAGAGATATATGAGATGATGTGTGGGTAGATATTTCATATATCAAAGAAAGATGGGAATAATTTGGAGACTGAGAGTAAATTAAAATAGTCACAAGACAAGTATATTCCCAGGAAAGTGCAGATGTCCATCTCTGAACTAGACTGGGGAGATGGGACTAATGCACTGCTATTTAGGGAACAGAGCATGATGTTGTCGTGGTCCTTAATCTTGACTCTGTATATCATAGACAGATAATTTTACTCCTTTTTATCTCAATTTGCCCATCATTAAACTAGTTGATGTTACCTCTGAAAGACAAGAAAAAAGTTGCATAATCAATTAACTTGTGACCAAAGAAACTTGGTCTAATAAGGAACACTCCACACTTCCCAAGATCTTTGCATGCAGTTCTCCTTGCCTTGAAATCACCTAGGCTTTGTGACACAGTATTCTTTCAGACTGGATATTCTTGGACTGACAGAATGTTTAATGCCTGGCTTTGTTTACCATTTTATCAGAGACCCTGGAACAGGTCCCTACCTAGAGACAATCCTGCCTAATGGATTCATCAAAACCAAGCCTACACACACACACACACACACGCAGTCTTCCCTTCCCCCCAACCCCCCTCACACCTTACACCATACCCCTGTACATGCTTGAGTTTTACAACTGCTTGCAAAGAGTTGAAGGTGAAGAAAAGGAAACTAGAGACTTTTTTCTGTCCATTAAAAAAATTAAAGGCTTTACTTTCCCAAGGAGAGTGTGATTTAGGGCCCAATCAACACCATGGTCCTTGCACAATATCTAAGAAATTAGAAATTACTAGCTACTGAATCAGTGCTCAGCAGCTCCGGAGGGAAGAGCTGCAGACCAGCCAATAACTTTTAATGCCATGCTGGAATATTTCTCCCCACATCATTGTTTGCTACATATGTATAGAATGAAACAAGCAGGTTAGGTTAGGTGGTATCTGGTGTATGCACACACACACATATATATAAAGAAATACCATAAATAAAAATAATAAATGAAAATAAATGGCCTGATGGTAAGATAAAATGTTAGATTGCAGAGTAGGAGAGAGGTCTAGGATAGTAAGGTAAGTTTGGGAGACATCCACATGGAAGTGGTAAATGAAGCCAAGGGACTAGATAAGCTCCCTGAGGAAGTGAATATAAAATGAGAAGAGACAGGTACACTGAGCTAAACACTGAGGGACCCCCACATTTAGGGAATGGGTGGACAGACAAAGAGCTTGTGTGTGAAAGACATTGAGAAAGATCAATCAGAGACGACAGAGGAAAACCAGATGAGAACTGTGCCTAAAGAAAATGAGGTTACCTAGTGTTTCTGTGGAAAGTCAGGGGTCTGTAATCTCTCTCTGGACAGGGTACGTGTCTGCTATTTCTGTTATATTGTACTCTTTCAAGTGCTTAGTACAGTGCTCTGCACCTAGTAAGTGCCCCCCAAATACCACTGATTAACTGATTCTCTCAAGTATGTAGTACAGTGTTCTACCCAAAAGTGCTCAGTAAATACCATTACCTGATTGATTGATTGATTGATTGGCCTAGACTGTCAAATTAGATTAGACCCCATGTGATTTGGCCAAAAGGAGGTCATTGGTAACTCTGAAAAGCGCAGTCTCAAGTAAGTGAAAACAGTGGAAGCTGGAATTTAGTGGATCAAGAAAGGGATTGTTAGAGGAGAGGAAGTGAAAGCAGATACCCATTCAGGATGTTTGGATAGAAATGTGAATGTCATGATAAGGATAAAGCTAGAGAGTACAGGGGCATCTGGTGGGCAGCCAAAATACGATGTTGAACTGACTGATTTCCTGCTGGTTGTATGATCCCTAGAGTGGCAGCCACATGTGAAGTGGATCAAACAGGTTGACAAAAAAAAAAAGGGACATGTTGAATTTTCAATGTCATCAATCATGCAAGTGACAACAGCAATGTTGCCAGACCTGGGGACATGGCATTTCTGACAAAATATCAATGCCCGCGACAACAGACACCAAAGTACCATATATCTAGTACTGACTCTTTTGCCCAGGGCATTGTCTGATCATCAACCTTGCTTCAGCGATGAAGGAGATAGTAAAACCAAGATGGGATTGTGAAAAGTGAATAAAATAAACTTATATTAAGAATGATGATAGAAATGAAATAGTAAAAGATGACCCTCCAGGCCCTACAGCACGTGTCCTTACATTCTGTGGCTAAGAGAAAGCTTCTCTCCCACTCCCCACACTCCCCCATCCATTAATCATTTTGTTCCCTTCAGTCAATAGTCTCAATACATAGTTTAGTGGAGAGGGCACATTTAATTTAAGGAGACCCAAGGTCTAGTCCCAGCTCTGCTGCTTGCCTGATATGTGATCTTGGGTGAGTCATAACCTCTGGGTGCCTCAGTTTCCTCATACTCTAGATTGTAAGCTCATTATGGGTAGAGAACATATCTCTTAATTCTGTTGTATTATACTCTTCCAAGCACTCATTAGAGTACTGTGCACATAGAAAGTGCTCAGTAAATACCATTGATTGAATGATTGATCTGTAATAAAACTTGTTCTCCTTTCCCCTTAAACTGTGAGCCCCATGTAGGACAGGGATTGGGTCTAATCTGTTTACCTTGTATCTATCCCAAGGTTTAGTAAAGTACTTGGTACATAATGAACACTTAATAAATGTCATGTGAAAAAATAATGGCTAAAAATCACATGTATGAAGTTACCTGAGGGAAAGATAGGAGAAATTTAAATTTTGCTGTGATTTGTGAAAATGAACACACCCCTTTTAGTCAAGGAACCCTGCAGACCTGAATTAATATGCCTCTTCTACTTAGACTGTGAGCTCCATGTGGAACAGGAACTGTATCCATCCTAATTAACTTATATCAATCCCAGTGCTTAGAACAGTGTAGCCAGAGTAAATGCTTAACAAATACCATAAAAAAAGAAAGGGGCCAATCATGGCCTTTCTCTGCTGAGAGCTGGGAATCTGAATTTGAAGGTGAAGAAATGGAATGGAGAGATTCATTTCACAAGAAGCAATCCCAAAATGATGCCCTTTTGGTGCTACAAAACCAAGTCAAATATGGGCTGCCACTAATATTAGATATTCATAGCTAAAGAGGGGAGAGTCTTTTCCTGAATCATCTAATTGTCTTTGATATTAGAGAAGTCACATCATACTCTCTTTTGCAAGATACATTTCCCCACTTTGTACCAAAATAGATCCCCAAACCCATCATATTTTTGTTGTGTCTAAACTTATTTTGACCAGATCTATTTTACTTGCTTCTAAGTAAACAATGTTGGCTTTCCCAGTGTAAGAAATAGTGGTCCATGATTGAAATGTCACAGGACATTGTCAAGAAACATAAAAGAAATAGAACAAATATAGGCCAATCCCAGGAAAAAACAAATATTAAAATATCCACAAGACTGTCACTTCTGTTGTCAGCATTGTCTCAATCTATCATTGCTCAAATGCATAGAACATTAAACATGAATTGGATTTGCTAAATAGAAAGATTATACCTTGTCCCACTGAAGCACTTCACAGTTCCAGGGGGCACGCAATCAAGAAGACAACTCCTTTAACCCTCCTCCCTCACTGGACCAAAAAAAAAAAAAAAGAACAAAAATCCCCACAATCATGCATGCATACAGAAAATACTCACCACCAAATGTCAGTCCATTAATGCAGGAAAAAAGAACATTAACTTACTGACATTCTTCATTTAATTGAAGAAAAAGTTTTCCCAGAAAACAGAATTGAGATGGCTACAGTCATTACATTGCCAAGGCGAAAAATCACTCAGTAGAAAATATAGGTGGCATGGCTGATGAACCAACAGTAAAGGACTGTCTGTATCTCTTTTGTTTTTCCTCACAATAATTTTATTTTTTCCATGTTTGTTATCATCATTACAGAAGGATTGGGAAGAGCAGTGAAACCAGCTTAGTTTCCGAAGATGTAATTCTCTGGGACATTATTTTGGGGAAGTTAGTGAGATTACCTAAAATTAACTGACATTCCCTCTCTCTTTCTTTTAAAAAATAAATAAAGGCTCTGGGGAAAATTCTATCCTCACTGCGTGGATAAAGCTTTTATTGAAGGAAATGGCTGTTGTCTCTATAGCCAAAAGCACAATTTGGCCTTTAAATTACTTGAAAACAAAATGAGAAGAAAATAAAAGAAGAGCAATTTTGTTGCTGTTATGATTTTTATAACTTTTATTATTCTTTTAAAGCATCCCTACTGGGTCCTAGTTTTGTGCCTAGGGTGAGAAGAAATCACAATTTCAGTGGGACTGTATATGGGAAACTTTAGCCCGGAGCCGTCAGGAAAATATCCTATTTGGAACTTTCCTGACACAGCTGTAAGCCAGTAAGTTTTACTCACGACTTCAGAAACTGAGTATATGAACATTAAGTTGGGAAGAGTCCTCCTTGTACCTAGAAGATAACCTAGATGTGCCTGACTGGGGATCGCGATTCACTCACTGATTATCAGGAGAGTAGGTATGAGCGACCTCTGGGATGAGGAATCCCAGAGTTTATGAGACTTGAGACCAGACCCTTCAGTGCTCTCTGAAATGGGACTCTTTCATTCAATAGTATTTATTGAGCATTTACTATGTGCAGAGCACTGTACTAAGCACTTGGAATGTTCAATTCAGCAACACATAGGACAATCCCTGCCCAATGATGGGCTCACAGTCTGATCAGGGGAGACAGACAGCAAAGCAAAACAGAACGAAATGAAAACAAGACATTATCATGATAAATAGAATCAAGGGGATGTACACCTCATTAACAAATGAATAGGGAAATAATATATATAAATGAGCACAGTGCTGAGGGGAGGGGAAGGGGGATGGGGGAGGAGCAGAGGGTGGAGGGGGAGCAGAGTAAAAGGGGGGGCTCAGTCTGGGAAGGCCTCCTGGAGGAGGTGAGCTTTCAGTAGGGCTTTGAAGAGGGAAAGAGAGTTAGTTTGGTGGACGTGAGGAGGGACGGCATTCCAGGACAGTGGTAGGATGTGGGCCAGGGGTTGATGGCGGGATAGGCAGGAACGGGGGATGGTGAGGAGGTAAGTGGCAGAGGAGCGGAGTGTACAGGGTGGACAGTAGAAAGAGAGGGGAGGTGAGGTAGGAGGGGGCAAGATGATGGAGAGCCTTGAAGCCAAGAGTGAGGAGTTTTTGTTTCCTGTGGAGGTTGATAGGCAACCAGTGGAGGTTTTTGAGGAGGGGAGTGACATGCCCAGAACATTTCTGTAGGAAGATGATCCGGGCAGCGGAATGAAGAATAGACTGGAATGGGGAGAGACAGGAGGAAAGGAGATCAGAGAGGAGGCTGACACAATAATCCAGTCGGGATATTATAAGAGCTTGTACCAGCACGATAGTTTGGATGGAGAGGAAAGGGTGGATCTTGGCGATACTGTGAAGGTGAGACAGGCAGGTGTTGGTGACATATTGGATGTGTGGAGTGAATGAGAGAGCTGAGTCAAGGATGACACCAAGGTTGTGGGCCTGTGAGACGGGAAGGATGGTCGTACCGTCCACAGTGACAGGGAAGTCAGAGAGAGGACAGGGCTTGGGAGGGAAGATAAGGAGCTCAGTTTGGGTCAGAGGAAAGCCCCAGGACAAACTCCTAAGCATATCTACCTTCCTGAACAATATTTATCAATGCTAAAGGTGACAGTATCTGATTAACTTTTGTAAGTGTGTATTGAGTGAGCATGAACATGAGTGGGAACAATGGAAAAGGCGAAAAGAGAAGAAAAGGGAAGAAGACTTCTGAAAAGGAGCAAAAAACCTTCCCCTCAAAAAAATTATAGCCACATTCCTGGAATCTGGCCTCAAAACTGAGAAAAATCAACTGGATCCCTTGTGAGAGCAGATTTTGCTATGGAAGTGAAGAGAAAATTGATGGAGGGGGCAGTGGCCAGGAGACAGCAACACTATCCTATGATGGATCCAGAGAGAAGCAGCATGCCCTAGTGGATAAAGCACAGGCTCGGGAGTCAAAAGGACCTGGATTCCAATCCTGGCTCTGACACCTGTCTGCTGTGTGACCTTGGGCAAGTCACTTTGCTTTTCTGTTTTCAATTAATTCATCAGTAAAATGATGATTAACACTTGTGAGCCCAATGTGGGACAGTGACTTTGTCCAACCTGATTAGCTTGTTTCTACCCCGGTGCTTAGTACAGTGCCTGGCACAGAATAAGCATTTAAATACCACCGTCATTATTATTATCTCAGGCTCTTGGGGCTCACTCTCTTTATATCTCGAGGATATCTCTGGCACTCTAATCAGCCTTTCCTACCTTCTTTTCCCTTGCTCTTCCACTGCATGTGTTTGGATCATTGACCCCACCAGCTGGAACAGGAAAGGGAATAATCCCACTTGGCTTATTTATTCATTTATTCATGTCCTACATTGGATTTTTAATTTACCTGGAGGCTTGGTAGATATTGAATAACTAAAAAGGTTGTGAGAACACCCTCCTCTGAAGAGGAGAGGTTCTTACTGGTTAGATTCACGTGTCAACCTGCTTAAGGTAACAACAGTGGATTTGTTAAATTAGTGAGAACCCTCCAGCCCTTTAATTCTGTTGGGGTCCGAATAGTTCAAAATCCATAAATTCTTCCAGATCTACTTTGGGTCTGCCCAACTGAAAACTCTGCTGAAGTCCAAAGGGGATTTAGCTTTTCCTTAACCATACCTTCCTTTTCCATTCCATTTGAAATTGTAGCAACTGGAGCAAATGTAGTAACCCACTCAATCACTTTATTTGCTTTTGATAAGGTTTGGAAAACAAGTATAAAATATTTTTAGAGCCTTCTTTATGTTTTGGGCGGGAAGAGGAGGGGAAACAATGTGGCCTACTGAAAAAAGCATGGATCTAAGAGCCAGAGAACCTGGGTTGTAATCCCAGCTCCAATGTTTGCATGCTGTATGACCTTGAGCAAGTCATTTAACCATTCTGGGCCTCAGTTTACTCTTTCCCCTTCCAATTTAGAGTATGAGCCTCAGATGAGACTGGGATTATGTCCGACCTGATTAACTTGTATCTATACCAGTGTTTAGAGCAGTATTTGACATAGTAAGCGCCTAACAAATATCTTAAAAAAAGTGTTTCTGAAGGTGAAAGTTTTTCTGTTTGTATGTGTGTGTGCCTGAAAAGATGGATGTGGGACTGACAGTCCATTCCACAATTAGTGTTGCATTTGCTATTTTCTATCTGTCTTTGGCTATCATTTTTCTTCTCTACCACCACAGCTCTACATGAGCTCCCCCTTTTCCCAATTACTGACAAGCTTTTGGGGTTTGCAATGTGGCAGGCTCAAGAACTATCTTCTCCTCTATCCTTTTCCCTTGCCCCCCACCAACATTCATTCATTCATTCAATAGTATTTATTGAGTGCTTACTATGAGCAGAGCACTGTACTAAGCGCTTGGAATGTACAATTCGGCAACAGATAGAGACAATCCCTGCCCAATGATGGGCTTACAGTCTAATTGGGGGAGATGGATGGACAAAAAAAGACAGCTTAATCACGATAAATAAAATCAAGGGGATGTACACCTCACTAACAAAATAAATAGGGTAATAAAAATATATACAAATGAGCTCAGTGCTGAGGGGAGGGGAAGGGAGAGGGGGAGGAGCAGAGGGAAAGGGCGTTTAGCTGAGGAGAGGTGAAGGGGGGAAGGGAGAGGGAGCAGAGGGTGGAGGGGGAGCAGAGAGGGAGCAAAGGGAAAAGGGGAAGCTCAGTCTGGGAAGGCCTCGTGGAAGAGGTGAGCTCTCAGAAGGGCTTTGAAGGGGGGAAGAGATTTAGTTTGGCAGAAGTGATAATAGTAATAATGTTGGTATTTGTTAAGCACTTACTATGTGCAGAGCACTGTTCTAAGCGCTGGGGTAGATACAGGGTAATCAGGTTGTCCCACGTGAGGCTCACAGTCTTCATCCCCATTTTACAGATGAGGTAACTGAGGCACAGAGAAGTAAAGTGACTTGCCCACAGTCACGCAGCTGACAAGTGGCAGATCCAGGATTCAAACCCATGACTTCTGACTCCCAAGCCCGGGCTCTTTCCACTGAGCCACGCATTCCAGGACAGTGGTAGGACGTGGGCCAGAGGTTGACGGCAGAACAGGTGTGAATGGGGGATGGTGAGGAGGTGAGTGGCAGAGGAGCGAAGCGTGCAGGGTGGGCAGTAGAAAGAGAGAAGGGAGGTGAGGTAGGAGGGGGCGAGGTGATGGAGAGCCTTGAAGCCTAGAGTGAGAAGGTTTTGTTTCATGTGCAAGTTGATAGGCTACCAAACACAAACCCCCTACCTCCCCTGTCCCTTTGAAAAGGATGATGGAAAAAAAGTTATACAGTTTTCTCAGATGGAAAGTTGAAAGGGATCTTGCCATCTGCACCTGAGATATCTTTTACAAGTTGAGTGGGCACACATCTGCCTGTCACCCTCCAGGCAGCAATGGAAAGGTTAAGGTTTCAAATATTGGGATTTTGAATTTCAATAATGTATGTTCGGAGTGATCCCATACCAAGCTTTACTGTCTTAAGATTTCCCCAGCTCAGCTTCCCCTAGAGCAGCTGTTCCGTTGTGCCTCATGTACCCTGGTTAATAAGATTGACTGTGTGCCAATCAACCACATTTATTAGGCGATTACTGTGTGCAGAACACTATACTAAATGCTGGGGAGAGTACAATATAACAGAGTTAGTAGCCATGTTCCCTGCCCACCATAAGCTTTCAATCTAGAGGAATGTGCTGATAAGCACTGCTGTGATGAGGAGTACTGACAGGGCTCCAGGCCTGCATTGTTTGTGATATAGATTAACATTTGATATTGATGATGAAGTCCCCTGGCAACAATAACGGACGAGCCAGGAACATAAGACTTTGGGATCTAGAGCTGGCCCAGAGATAATACTAATAGCACTGGTGGCTTACACACTGCTACTTACACTCCCTCATATGTGCCAGTTGGGTTCCCTTAGGGGTGTTACAGTAAGAGTTAGATTAGAACACGCTTAGAACAGTGCTGTGCACATAGTAAGTGCTTAACAAATGCCATGATTATTAATTATTATTATTATAAGAGTTAAGTATGTCACACTGGTGAAAATGATGGAATTGTTCAAGACATATTTGATGTCTGTGATAAATTTAGGTTTCAACTCAATAATCATTTTTAAGTACTTACTATATGCCAAGCACTGTTCTAAGTTCTGGAATAGATATAAAATAATCAGGTTGGATACCATCTCTGCCTCATGTGGGCTCATTGTCTGAGGGGATGGAAAATAGGTATTGAACTCCCATTTTTTAGAGGGGAAACTAAGGCAGAGAAGTTAAGTGACTTGGCCAAGGTCATACAGCAGGCAGATCACAATGATGGAATTAGAACCCAGGTACCCCAACTCCCAGGCCTGTGCTTTTCCCACTAGGCCATGAAGTTTCTTACAGAAATTAAACTTAAATCTGTAGAACCTCAAGCTGGCTTGACATTTAATTTCACATGCATTTTAGTAGTAGCAGTATTAATAGCCATATTTATTGGGTGCAATGCACAGCACTAAACATTTGGGAAATGCATAAAGGTAACTGATGCATTCCTTACACATATGGAATCTACATTCTAATGGACAAGATAGAACTGAAAGTATGTACCAACTGAGTAATCAAAGAAATGGATTAAATGTGTAATTGAATTCTGTGTGTATGTATATATTATACACACATGCACACACACACACGCAGGTACATGCAAAGTATTCAGGGTGGGTATGAGTGCATAAATCCTTCAAAATGCTGGGGGTTTTTATGACTTGAGATGTTGGGAATTTGTAGCGGGTGGGATCACTGGTAGAGTACAGGTCTGTTTGTGTAAGAATGGTGTTCCCGGGACATCATGGGTTAGAAAACAGAGGTGAAGAGGCCATAGAGAAGCAGTTTAACCTAGCAGATAGAGCACGGGCCTGGGAGTCTGAAGAACCTGGGTTAATAATAATAATAATAATAATAATAATAATAATGTTGGTATTTGTTAAGTGCTTACTATGTGCCGTGCACTGTTCTAAGCGCTGGGGTAGACACAGGGGAATCAGGTTGCCCCACGTGGGGCTCACAGTCTTCATCCCCATTTTACAGATGAGGGAACTGAGGCACAGAGAAGTGAAGTGACTTGCCCACAGTCATACAGCTGACAAGTGGCGGAGCCGGGATTCGAACTCATGACCTCTGACTCCATAGCCCGTGCTCTTTCCACTGAGCCAGGTTCTAATTCTGGTTCCACCACTTGTCTGCTGTGTGATCTTGGACAAGTCACTTCACTTCTCTGTGCCTCAATTACTTCATTTGCAAAATGAGGCCTAAGACTATGAGCCTGGTGTGGGATAGGGACTGTATCTAAGCCAATTTGCTTGTATCCACCCCAAAGCTTAGTTTAGTGCCTGGCACATAGTAAACACTTAAATATAATTATTATTAAGTGGTTGGAGAGGCAGGAACAAGTTTAGCTTGAGAGGTGGGGAATAAAGGGTGAAAAGTAGCAAATATGTATGTTGGGTAGAGTTGGTTGAGAGACTTGAAGCTGAGGATGAGGAACTGTTTGATTCTCTGGAAAGGGGGAGCCAGAGGAGGGGTTCAAGATGTGGAGAAGTATATGAGTTAGGCTTCAAGTAACTGATCCGTTCAGCAGTGTGCTGTAAAGATTGGATAATGGGAGAGGCTGGAGACAGGGAGATCAGTACTAAGGCAATAATCTAACCACAATCAATCAGCGACATTTATTTAGTATTTATGTACAGAACACTGCCCTTAGCACTTGGAAGCAAGCAATACAATAGAGTTGGTAGACATGATCAGCACACGTGCAATATTAGATCTTGGGCAAGGGTAGTAACTGACTGGTTGGAGAATAAGGGGTGAATTCGGGATATATTTCATGAGAAAAAAAACTGGCAGGATTTGAAAGTAGATTTAATGTGTAAAAGGTAGCAAGCAGTCCAGGGTGACACCAAGCTTGAGGTCTTCTGTAATGGGTGTTTGTGTGCTCTGTGGTGAGCAAGAGTGACTTCATCTTGTCACATAGAAGATTATTTGACGCCCCCACCCCTACTCCATGAGCAAGAAGGACAAAAAAGAAATTCAAGGATAAACTGAATTATCTTGCTTAAAAGTGACGCAGAAGATTTGAATGGCTGGGGACAAACTGAATTGTTTTGCAGATGGGCTTGAGGAGGAGCTAAACCAAGCTGGTGGGCAGGAAAAAGGCTGCTGGATGGGGCTACACCCATGGGAGGGTAAGCATGAGGGGAGGGGTCGCCAACCCCCCCAGCCCCACCCCCGGCTACCCAGTAAGGAGGAAGACAGCAGGCAATCCTAAACAGGCCCAGCAGCAACACCCACCCCCGACCTGAAACAACAGATAAAAGCGGGAAAGAACTGATCCACTGGGCATCAGCAACACCACCTAAGCCAAGCCTTGAGACACTCACTGTGGCCAAGACCAAAACACCTAAGGCTTGAACCAGGAGCATGTGCTGCAGGAGGTCACAATCCTTGAATTTCTCCAATATGAGATCATCTTCTCAGGAAAAGACTTGGGGAAAGCCTGTTGAATGAGTAACGTGTGTGTGTGTGTGTGTGTGTGTGTGTGTGTGTGTGTGTGTGTGTGCATGCATCTACCCCCTGTTTTTTGTAGGTTAAGTATGAAATAAAGCTTTCCATTGTGCACAAGGGAGGTTTGATTTCACTTTTGGAACTTGTCATTGAATGCCTGAATTTGAAGAGACAATCAAATCCTTGGTGAAGCATTCCTAGATCGAGTGCCTGAAACTACTGGGGGAGCAGTCCCCGGTGACGGACTCATGACATTCTCAACATAGACGGGAAAGTGAAGAGGAGGAATGGGTTTAGCAGGGGGAAGAATAAGTAGTTCAATTTTTGACACTTTGAGTTTGGCTGTCAGTCTTCCAAAGGACTTGCTCGCCTTCTTGGTTTATATTTCTACTGGCCTATATAGATAGCACTATTGATATTATGAACCAGAGATTTCATTAACTTAATTACTAATTACCATTCTGGTCCATAAATGACATAAGGTGACATTTCCAAAATTCAGTTTATTTATTCCTTAAACCCTGAGAAATTCTGGAACTTTTGGGAATTTGAAACTTCTTGTGGTACTGATTGAAGTGTCCCAACACCTCTCCCCCCTTTTTTTTTTAATATTTACTATAGTTGGGATAGATTTAAGATAATCAGGTTGGACCTATTCCATGTCCTACATAATAATAATAATGCTGGTATTTGTTAAGTGCTTACTATGTGCCAAGCATTGTTCTAAGCACTGGGGTAGATACAAGGTAATTAGGTTGTCCCATATGGGCTCACAGTCTTCATCCCCATTTTCCAGATGAGGGAACTAAGTCACAGAGAAGTTAAGTGATTTGCCCAAAGTCACACAGCAGATAAGTGGCAGACCCGGAATTAGAACCCATGACCTCTGACTCCCAAGCCAGAGCTCTTTCCGCCAAGCCACACCACATGTGATTCACAGTCTAAGTAGGAGGCTGTAGGATTTAATCCCCATTTAATGGATGAGGTTACTGAGGCACAAAGTAGTTAAGTGACTTGCCCAAGGTCTCCCAGCAGGAAAGTGGCAGAGCTGGTATTACAACCCTGACTTTAACCCAAGGCCAACTGAATGCAACCTTCAGCTTAGCTCCCAACATCAGCTACATTTTAGCTACTTAGAAAGACATTGAGTTGCATGTAAAATTGCAATCTGATAAATACTTGAGGATATGACTTGACTCAGCTGCAGTTTTCAAAACAGCTCAAATTAACTATATTTACACTCCACCTGCTACTCGCCACTCATTCACCTCCTCTTGACACCTATATGGAAACTTACATTTTTACCACTGTTCTCTCTTCCTTCACTTTAAAATTTCTAAATTATGGCTCCACTTCTATGACTGTAAAGAAAATCATTATTCTCAAGTGTCATTTTCCCACCTCAAAAACTTGCAGTATCTCCCTGTTGCCACTTCCAACAAGTTAGAGCTGGTCACCGGGAGTTCTGAAGATCACCACCTATTGCCTCCTCCATGTGTGTTCATTCATTCATTCAATCGTATTTATTGAGCACTTACTGTGTTACTAAGTGCTTGGAAAGTACAATTCATCAATAAAGAGAGACAATCCCTACCCACACCAGGCTTACAGTCATGTCTTGCCATTCTTCGATGTGAATGCTCTCTTTGCTCATATGGGGGGGGTCTCACAGGCCAGGTCATTACCCATTCCATTCACCAGCCTAGAATTCTCTTCTCCTATTTCTTTTTCACTGAAGCCCATGCCTCCCTTGTTTTTGAGAAAAAGGGGAAGTGCCTCCACCCCATGCTCAGATAGAGGAGAAGCAAACTGTGTCCAAAATCCTGATGAGAGTTGGAGTTCTAAAAATTGTTACTCCTGGTTATACTTGGTATCGTATTCTCTACCTCAACAGAAAGGTGGGAGGAGGACTCTTTTACACACCTTGGGCAGCATGCAATCCTCTATAAGATATTTAAAAAAACATGAGGGTGGTTAATTCTTTCTTGTAGCAAATAGGAAACATATGGAATTTGTTGTTGGGAATCACCAGTAGATTTCAAAAAAGTTTTAGATAAATCCATTGATGAGAAGCTCTCAGGGTTACTAGGGAAAGATGGGAGTACTGAGGACAAAGTAAGCATTCTAACAATGAGAATGGGTGTCAAAGAAGGCAATCCTCACACTGTTCCTCCAAAAGGTCTGATAAATACTGTCAAAGATAGAAAATTAACAAACATAGGCCATTTTTATGACACAGGGATAATGTTTCTCCTCTAACAGATAATGTGGTTAACACTGAAGATAAGCAGGATGAAGAACAAAGGAAAAGGAAGAACAAAGTGAGAAGGTGCTATGCTGTGCAATTCAATGGTCAGTAGGGAGACTGACTAAAAGCCTGCTTAGTAAACCTTTGTTGAAATAAATGAAGTCATTCTAACTTCAAATAAACTGTTTTCCTGTCAGTATAATTCCAAAAAGTGACAGGAGTATTTCCCCTTAACCAGTAGTGAAAATAGTGTTCATTCCTTGGAAATCCTTATTCTAGTGTCTTATGAGTCTAATACCAGAAGGATGGGAGGTTTCTAAGTCTCGTTCCTTAATGCAATGAGTCTCTGCTCTTCATCCTTTACCCCATTCCTCCCTCCACCCTTACCGAGTCTACAAATCTCTTTAAAAACAAGCACTGGGGCATTCACTGAATTATACATCAGTGTGATGCCATTTGCAAATGCTTCAAACAACTTTTTTGTAAAGCAGATTTCTTTTAACATATCAAGGCATTTGCTCTCATTGAATCCATCACAGTCTAGATTTTTTTTAAAAGTCCACTTCTGAGCAAAATGCACTTTCATTTTCTTTACAAGGGATATTTTCTCTCCCAAGTCAACTTTTTTCTGATCTAAAGCATGAACAAATTTGAGGCCCAAAAAGGAAAACGTAGAGAGGAATTATGAAAGAAGGATAAAAAACTGGAACAGGAAATTATATTTCCCCATTTGTTGTGGGGGTATTTAGGCCATGGTTTATAGAACAAAGGAAACAATTTTATCTTTTCTCCCAAAGATGTACAGATTTACTTCAATCTGAAGAAAGGTGGGGCAGATTTAAAGGAAGAAAGAAATCCTATTTTTCTTTGTGATAATTTTCAGATATAAACAAATCAGAACATTGTTTTTGATACTAAACACAATCTGTCAGCCCGGGCCAAGAGAAAGGGAGAAAGAGAATCTCTCCTCTTCTCAAAAAACTGCAGTTACAACAGGGAGCTCCTCACTCATGCCTTCGTGGACTGAACAAACCTAAAGCAACAGCTAGAGTAAAGCAGAATGGTGAGAAGAGGGCTAACAATTGTATTTATTGAGCATTTATTGTGTGCAGAGCACTGTTCTAAGCACTTGGGAGAGTACAACAGAAATATTCCATATAGTCTGCCCCTCTTGCTTGAAGAAAGCAGAGATATGCTCATTTCCCATCTGACAAGCTGTCCAAGCGGGTCACTTTGCATTCTAGCCAGCACTTTCCCCCATTTTAGAAGATATTACCAGGTAGTGGATCATCACTCCTATAGGGGGGTGAGACCTACAACATTCCAAATGACCTTTCACACTGCTCATATGTGAGGTCTCCCATGGGTTTATGATGATGCTTCCACCTACTGCAATTGACACTTTGCAACTCCACTGGAAGGTCTGATGAAAAGCTTATGCTTAAAAGAGCACCGCCCCCCCCCCCCCCCCCCAGCCCTGCTGCTAGTAAACCAGGATTTAGGGGGAATAAGAGAGGGAGGGAGCTGTAAGAGGTTCTCTCCTACACCCAATCAATAAATCAATCATATTTATTGAGCACTTAGTGTGTGCAGAGCACTGTACTAAGGACATAGGAGAGTACAATATAACCTAGTTAATAGACATGTTCCCTGACCACAATAACTTTGGTGTTATCCTTGACTCCTCTCTCTCATTCAACCTACATATTCAATCTGTCACCAAATTCTATTGGTCCCACTTTCTCAACATTGTAAAATCTGTCCTTTCCTCTCCATCCAAATTCCTTCCACCTTAATAGCATCTTCCCCACCTAGAATACTGCATCAGCTTCCTTGCTGACCTCCCAACCTCATGCCTCCCCATCTCCAGTCCATACTTCACTCCACTGCCCGGATCTTCTTTGTTCAGAAACATTCAGGACATGTTATTCCCCGCCTCCTCAAAAATCTCCAGTGGTTGCCTATCCACCTCTGTATCAAACAAAAACACTTCACCATTAGCTTTAAAGCTCTCCACCTTGCCCCCTCCTATCTCACCTCACTTCTCTCCTTCTACAACTCAGGCCACACACTCTGCTCCTCCGGTGCTAACCTTTTCCTGTGCCTTGTTCTTGTCTGTATCACCACTGACCCCAGGCCCACATCCTACCTCTGTCCTGGAACATACTCCCTCCTCAAATTCAGACAATTATTCTCTCTACCTTCACAACCTTACTGAAGGCACATCTCCTCCAAGAGACTTTCTCATACTAAGCCCCACTTTTCCTCATCTCCCACACCCTCCTCTGTCACCCCCACTTTCCCCCTTTGCTCTTCCCTGTCTCCCAGCCCCACAGGACTTATGTAAATATCTGTCATTTTATTTATTCATATTGATGTCTTTTTATTTGTACTGATGTCTCCCCTGTCTCTAGACTGTGAGCTCATTGTGGGCAGGGTTTGTCATTTTTTATTATTGTATTGTACTTTGCCAAGCACTTAGTACAGTGCTCTGCACACAGTAAGCATTTAATAAATATGATTGAATGAATGAATGAATGAATGAGCTTACAGTCTTGAGAGAATTTACCCAAGCCAGTGGATAATCAGCAATGGCCTTCCAAAAAAGCTGCTACAAGAAGATTGAAAAATGGATTTTTCACCTACTGTTCATATAGCTCTTTCCTGTTCCTAATCTGGCAGGCTTTATGTCACATCTCCTGAGTCCCAGACTGTAGAGTTGGCTCCATCTAAGCTAAACTTCTAACACCAACTATCTGGCAGCTTATCCTTAGATTCCTGAAGGCTCAGTATTTTTTCCACTTGTCACCTCCCTTTCAAATGAGAAACTATCCATGAAAACACGGGGCCTAGGAGTCAGAGGCCCTGGGTTTTAATCCCAACTATGCCACTTGTCTGTTGCATGATCTTGGACAAATCACTTCTCTATATCTCACTTTCCTTATCTGCAAAATGAATGAATAGGAGTCATTGCCTATTCTCCCTCCTTCTTAGACTGTGAAGCCCATGTGAGACATAGTCCTACCTGATTATCTTACCTCTACCCTTATGCTTAGAACAGTAATTGGCATGATATTAAGCACTTAAATGCAACAGTTATTGTATCATTTATGTACTTCACCTCTAGCATTCTTCTCTGTTTTCCCACTCAATCATATCCATAGTATTTATTGAACACTTACTGTGTGTGAAGAGCACTGTACTAAGCACTTGGGACATTATAATTCAGCAGAGTTGGTAGTCATGATTTTTGCCCACAAGGAGCATAGAGGGGGAAGACAGGCATTACTATAAATTCCTACCTAATCACCTATAGATAGCCTGTTCACTGCCTCCTATCCCAACTTCCCCCTGCTTCTGTCCCATGTCAGAGTCCACCTATGCCCTGCTGTCTTCTCACCCTGTACCACAAACAGGGAGAACAGAAAAGACTCAGTGTGAGTGAAAAGGTTCAGGTCAGCCTCAACCTTTAATTTATGCTGTTCCATGATCACATGGATAAACTGTAATTAATAAAAGGATCAATTTATTCATATCTATGCTGTTTTTATTGGGAGGATTTCATTATTTCACTGGGGATTAGGGCATGACAGTGGAAAGCTAGGGTGTCAAGGGTGTCCACCAGAAAAATATTCCACAGCTTCCTCTAAGCTAGAGGCTTGCTAAGGGTCAGGTTGAAGCCCTCCCCTCTTCCTCCAATACTGGTGGCCTACAAGAGCAGGTCAGAGGCTCCATAGTCCCCACACCCTTCCACATAGGGGTGGGGTGGCAGCTAGAAGCAGGAGGTTGCCACTATTCTCACATGAACACACTCTGCTATGCCCATAAAAAAGGTCCCTTCATTTGTTCCATTTGTGTGTTTGGCAATTATTGTTCGCATGTCTCATTCATTCTCAGCTGCCTTTGACATGATGCGTCTGTTATATACTCTCCCATGTACTTAGTACAGTGTTCCGCACACAGTAAGCACTCAGTAACTAGGATTGACTGACTTCTATCAGTTTTAATGTACTCAATCACCTTGCCCCACCTACTTTATTTTCTTATTTCCTTCTATTCACAATCCACACACTTCACTTCAATGCCAACCTTGATCTCATCTATCTCATCTCTGACTCCTCCCCACTTCCTGCCTCTGACCTGTAACTACTTTCCTCTTCATACCAAAGATGTTCACCCTCCCCAACTTCAAAGCCTATTAAATGCACATCTCCTCTAAGAGCCCTTCCCTGACTAAGCCCTTGTTTCCCCTTCTCCCACTCCCTTCTGTGTCATCTTTGCATTAGGATTTGCTCCCTTTCTTCACCTGTCTCAGCCCCATAGCACTTATGTATATTGTAGTAATTTAAATTTACATTAATATCTGTATGTCCTTCTAGATGGTTAGCTTGTTATAGATAGGGAATGGCTCTACCAATTCTGTTATATTGTCTTCTCTCCCAAACACTTAGTATAGTACTCTGAACATAGTACACACTCAATAAATGATTGGTTGATGAATATATATCAAAGAGTTAAAAGAAATCATTTATAGTGAAAGAATATATAACAGTTGTTCACAAAGTCTGGCTGTGGAACCAAGATCAAATAGGATGTAGGAAAAGTAGGAGGCTAATGCTTGCAAAACCTGCTACCCAGAGACCTCTGGGAATTGGAACCAAATTAAGGTAGGCAGAGTCTTCAAATTACAGAGAGGGGCTTCCTCTTCACTGCTCTCTTTCCAGCCTGCTGAAAATCATATTCTGGAAGCTATGAGGTATGGCATATTCCACATTGTGTTTTTTGAATACCAGAATGCTGGTTCCTATGGAACTGTATGTACTTAGGGAAGCTTGTTTGGGAATTCATGGTAGCCTTTGTATAACTGGCTATGTAGCTACTGGGATGTAAGCATCAGGTTTGGATTTTCCCCTTTTGTCTCCCTGGATATAAACAAACCTCTGTGTCTGATCTTTGCTTCAGAATATCTGGCAATTCTATACATTTTTTCCTAGTTCCTCTTCACCTAACCTTGGTACACCATTCTTCACTGATAGAAATAAACAGCCATGTGGTTTGGTCCATTTATCTGAGGCATTAAAACAACTTGGAGTTCAACAACAGTAAAAGCCTCATTACATGAAAGTCATACAACAGTGATCTAACTTGACAAAACGTTATCTTAGGAGCTTGAGGGAGCATGTGGATTGAAGAGATGACCCAGAAAAGTTTTAACATAATAAGGAAGACAAGCAGACACATGGCAAAACACAATAATGAAATAAGTGAGGGAATAAACCAATCCAAAATTCTTGAGCACTTACTGGGTACAGAGCACTGTACTAAGAGCTTGGGAAGAGTACAACGGAGATGGTAGACACATTCCCTGCCCACAACAAGCTTACAGTCTACAGGGAGACATGGGCATTAATATAAGTGAATAAACAAATCAGCAACAAATTGATGAGCTGATTATCCCTGGTTGAACAGGTCTGTTTTTGTTCTTAAAAAAAGTAAATTCACTCATCTAATTTGTTAGTACATTCAAGTGCTCTAGAAATGCATTTTCTCCCTCTTCACTTACCTCTGTCATAACGTCTCAGAAACAGTATCTGTTATCCTTACTGCTGAGAATATCTTTAAACGAGACTGTAAGCTCATTATGGGCAGAGGATATGTCTGTTTTTTGTTATACTCTTCTAAGTGCTTAGTACAGTGCTTTGTACATAGTAAGCACTCAGTAAATACGATTGAATGAATGGATGAATGCTTAGTATAGGTGGGATCATTCATTCCATCGTATTTATTGAGCTCTTACTGTGTGCAGAGCACTATACTGAGTACTTGGAAAGTATAATTTGGCAACAGATAGAGGCAATCCCTACCCAACAGCGGGCTCACAGTCTAGAAGTGGGGAGACAGACAACAAATCCAAACCAAACAAGTCTTTGAAAGTCAAGTGAATAAAAACATAAGCAATGTCACATTGCACTCAGAACACTGCAATTGAAATGCTTGAAAAACTGGATTAGGAATGTAAAGTCATAAAAACTTCCTCAAAATAAAGTCTACTGGTACCTGGTTCTTTGCCCAAGCCCATCATGGGCAGTTAGAGAGGAGAGGTAGGTATTTCAAGGGCAGAGGTTTTTACTGCTCTATGAGAAGGATGCTGTTCACCAAATGATGTGGTCCCTTGGCCATATTCTGAAACTGTCCCTTATCTATGGTGGTTTTTACCTCACTCCTTTTCAGATGCAGATTTTGTTAGCAATACTCTGCCATGATCAGAAGCATTTGAGAAGAGGATTACTATATCCATAACAAACTCAGGAGTCAATGCAGGCTGTAGAGGTTGCATATCCATTGAACTCTACTGTCCCAAATGCATAAGACAGTGGTCTGCATACAGTAACTGTTCAACAAATACCACTTACAGGTGATGGAGTCGGGAGTGTAACCCTCACCCACTTCCCTCACTGTCTTGCAACCTGTAGTTGACTGAAATAAATCATTGCTCATTTCTACCCTAGAGGTGCAAGTCATAGACTTTTAAAATTTCTTTTTCTTTAGAAAAACAGAAATCCAAGACATGTACATTCTGAACCAATCTGGTAGGTGGGGGATTTAGGTGGGGAGATTGCACTAACCTGTCACAGTAGTAGTTATGGTATTTGTTAAATGCTTACTATGTGCCAGGCACTGCATTAAGCATCTAATATCCCCAAGAAGGCAGCCCACAAAAGCTCTTTCAGAAGGACAGTTACCTCAGCAATCCAGTATAAACACCATGATTTACCCATTTCCTATCCCAGCCACATTTCCCTTTCAGGACTCCCCACTGGGTTATATGGAAGCAGTAGCTCCTGTTTAAAGCGGGAAAGCAGCATGGCTTAGTTGAAAGACAATAGGCTGGGTAATCAGATAGCCAGGGTTTAAATCATAGCTCTAACACATTTTTTTATGGAATTTGTTAAGTACTTGCTATGTTCCAGGCACAGTTCTAAGAGCTGGGATAGATACAAGTTCATTCATTCAATCAATCATATTAACTGAGCACTTACTGTGTGCAGAGCACTGTACTAAATGCATGAAAAGTACAATTTGGCAACAGAGACAAACCCAACAACAAGCTCACAGTCTAGAGGGGGGAAGATAATCAGTTAACTGATTAATAATTTTTAATCTGTTGGACACAGTCCAGTCTTAATCCCCATTTTACAGATAAGGTAACTGAGGCACAGATAAGTTAAGTGGCAGGCCCAAAGTCATACAACGGGCGAGGGATAGAGCCATTACTAGAACCCAGATCAGTCCTTCTGATTCCCAGATGTGTATTCTATCCACTAGGCAAGACTGCTTCTCAAAATAACAATTGTAATATCATTCCCTGGTACAACATTCAAACTCGTAGACATTCAAACTCCTAGAACTCCGTGGGGAGGATTTATGCTAAAAACAAAGCCTAGCACCCTGAGCTACAAAAGGTGCTAATGCCTGATGTGTGAGCCTGGGCAAGTCACTTTTCTTCCCTGTGCCTTAGTTACCTCATTTCTAAAATGGGGTTTAAGGCTCTGATCAATCTGATTATGTTGTATCTACCCCAGAAATTAGCATAGTGCCTGGCACGTAGTAAGTCCTAACAAAAATCATTTTAAAAAAAAGCAAGCTGAGTTCTGCTCCAATCATTCAAAGTGTTCCAGAGATCCTGAACTCTAGGAGAAGAATTGGATCCCCATGCATTTAATAGTAAGAGTTAAACTGGTTCTTCCCAGACAATTGGAGCCAGTGGAAAAACATGATTTCCAGGATTCATACCTTAAGAAGCCAAACATCCCTTTTCCCCATCGAGCTAGCCTTACTTCTCCCCACCACTTACTCCCTTTGTGCCCTCCTTTGCTCCCTCATGGAAGATAGAAATATTCCAAGAGTTAAATCATATGAGCTAAAATGGCAGGCATTAGACCTTCTGGTACTGAATTTTACAGGCCTACCACTATTTTCCTCTTAGTGATTGGGGAAGAGTTTAACAGCAATCCAGTTTATTACAAGAATTACCTTACATGGATCTTACAGTTCTTTGCTCTTTAATGTATAAATAGAATTATTATTATATTTATTAACCATGAACTTTGGGTTAGAAATAAAAAAAAATTGTAGGTTCTGAAAAGCACATCTAGCTGTTTCAAAGCAAAGTCCTATTGTCACTTTCCTTTTTAATGTTATTTGTTAAGCATGTATTATGTGCTAGGGATTGTATTAAAAACTAGGGTAGACACAGTTCATATCCCACATGGGATTCACAGTCTCAATCCCCATTTTATAGATGAGGTAACTGAGGAACAGAGAACTGAGGTGATTTGCCCAAGATCACACAGCAGACAAGTAGCAGAGCCAGTATTAGAACCCAGATCCTTCTGACCCAGGTCCTTCTGACTTTCATGCCCATGATCCATCCACTAGGCCATGCTGCTTCTCTCTAAAGATATATAACAGATTCATCTCCCTTTTAAGTTCCAGAGGTCATCACAAAATGCCCCTTTGGGTTAACAATAGGGTGATAGTCTTTTTCCCATTCCCCATCCTTCCAGATAACTGCTTTAGAGAAGAAAGAGCCTATACTTGGGAATCAGAGGTCATGCGTTCTAATCCTAGCTCTGCCACTTGTCAGCTGTGTGATTTTGAGCAAGTCACTTCACTTCTCTGGGCCTCAATTCCCTCATCTGTAAAATGGGGATAAAGATTGTGAACCCCCACATAGGAAAGCCTGATAATCTTGTATCAATCACCCCCCAATGCTTAGAACAGTGTTTGGTACATAGTAAGCACTTAAATACTGTCATCATCATCATCATAACTGAGCTGCCTTAGCAGAATTCCTTTCCTGTCATATCTGTTGTGGTCTCAGCTTCTCAGTGATCACGAAGGATCTTTTTTATGTTATGACTATCAATGGGAAACTGAAACAGCAGACAAGCAAGGAAATGGTCCAGTTTTAGGGTAAATATGAAGCAGAATAGCTCTAGTTCTTCCCACAGCTCAGCCTTTCTGTACTTCAGGCAGCGCTCTGAACATTAGTGAAGCTCCTTTGACCCCTTGGTACAGGGAAGATATATCTCCCTGACAAAGCCACAGACTATGCTCCTCCTAGCCGCTATTGGGGAGACTGGAATTTTTTTCAGTGGTATTTGTTAAGCACTCACTATGCCATGCACTATACTAAGTGCTAATTAGGTTTGACACAATCCATGTCTTACATGGGCCTCATGGTATTAATCCCCATTTTACAGATGAGGTAACTTAGGCACAGAGAAGTTAAGTGACTTGCCTTAGGTCATAGAGAAGCATGGAGCTGGGATTAGGATCCAGATCCTTCTACCATGCCCATGCTCTGGCCACTTCGCAGGCTGCTTCTCTATTGATCGTCTTGAAAGAAATGAAAAATGTAGACAGCATCCTCTGCATCACTTCGTAGTTTTCATTCTTTGACTAGTTAATTTTACTGACTTCTTGGACTGGGGGAAAACCCTTCCAAGCAGCCAGAATGTATTCCATCAATGTGCCTACAGTAGACTCCATTACAGTGATTTGTGCTTTACTCACTGGTAAAATCCTTCTAATAAATGGCTTTTGGCTCTGTTTATGTCTGGAAGGGGACTAAATTCTGTGAAAACAGGGCCAGAGAGAGGAACAGAAAATTTCTGGTGTGTCTGAGGATACTACTGCTTCATATGCTGAACTTTGGGGATACATTCAGCTCCAATAGAGCATGTGCAGAGGCTTATGTTCAAACTTCATTTCATCCTAATGGGACCATCCACCCTGTTTGTGATCTTGGTAATTAAGAAGCCAGTTTGATTCTTCTAGTTCTGAAGCTCCTAAAAGCTTGCTGCCAAGACATAAAGTAAATGAGAAGGTGTTTCTGAGAACTAATGGCAGTGGAGGTGCTGAGTAAGCCTTCTGGGTTATATGAAGCTTTGCTGACTGAGGCAGAGTGTCCCTGAATCTCTACGATGGCCCACTGGCTGTGTTTTGATTGCTTCTTGTGTTCGGGTCAGATCCCCCCTAACTACATGAAATGGATAACTGAAAAGATGAACTGAATAGTACTGCTAAAAATATGCTTTTCTTTTTCCAGATATGACTCAATACCTTGCTTTCTTAGTGGGCTCCTGGCTTAGGGTCCAGATGTAAACTAGATGTAACCTCATCCTCCACACTGTAAGCTCACATTGGGAAGGGTATGTGTTCGGTTATTTTTATAGTGTACTCTCTAAAGTGCTTAGTGCAGTGTTCTGCACACAGTAAGCACTCAATATATATGAATGAATGAATGCAGTCACGCACTTGTTTTTTCTATATGGGACAGAGTAAAGGGAGAGGCTGGAAAGATAGAGAATGAAGACAATCCCTCCTACTTAGACTGTGAGCCCCATGTGGGTCAGGAACTATGTCCTGATAAACTTGTATATAAGCCAGTACTTGGAAGAATGCTTGACACATAGCAAGTGCTTAAATACCATTTCTCTCTTTTTTAAAAAAAAAGTCTACCTAGAATCTTTGAAAACATAATAGATTATATTTATTAAGCACTATACGCCAAGCCCTGTACTACGTATTCAGTCTATGCTCATTGGACACAATTCCTGTCTCAGATGAGGCTCATAATCTAAGTGAAAGACAAGGTATTGAATCCCCATTTTGCAGATAAAGGTGAAGCACAGACAACTTAAATGACTTGTCCAAGGTTAAACGGCAAGCAAATAATGGAGCCAGGCTTAGAAACCATGTCCATGTTTTTTCCGCAAGACCATGCTTCTTTTTTCGTATATGTTAGGGCTTTCAATCAGACTGAGGGAATGAAGGTAGACCATCAAGTAACATAACCAGAGAGAGTCTGACTGTTAAGATTTCTGAACCACAGAGAAGCCCTTAGAGTGCAAAACAGTTCTTATAGTCCCTTAGAGAAGGCTTCAGATCAAATACTCCCTTGCCCTCCTTGCTAATCTGACCCAACTGTACATACATAGTATCTACTTTGGGAGGCTGATCACTTGCATGCCTACCCAGGAAGCTGTCACTGTCCCTACAGATTTGCACTAGAGGGTTCCTCAGAGTTCATGACTGTGGCTGAGGAAAGTACTGATGGGGAGAGGCAGAAGTAGCCCTAGTAGTATCAGGGAAAACCATAGCCACTACACTTACCTCTGCACTGGTGGAGACATGATAAGTATTGGAGGCAAAGGAAAACTACTATAGTTTACCAACCACACAAGGATGAGGGAAAATTATCCCAAAATTCTTTCAATAATGAAAGAAAGATTGATAATATTACTAAGAATAATAAGAATCATGATCATCAAATCAATGATGAACTCCAATCCATCTTACTCCTGGTAAAAGAGTATATCCTGTGGTGTTTTCACAGTGAATCATCTATTTTTGTTTCTAATGTCATTACAAGAAAATAAGTGTTATCAGTGGGTTGCTGAGAAAGCAAGATGGATCAGAATAAAGGTCATGGTGGAAAAACAAACAATAAAACAATCACTAGTGTCTACTGCTCAGCTCTGCCCAGGATCTCAAGGACATCAGCTTAGTTAGGGACAGTGGAAGAGCCAAGATGTAGATTTGGGATACCATCTGAATAACTATGTTGGTTTTGTATGTTTGCTGACCACTGCACTGCCCTTGGAGGGCTGAATGAACATTCCAGCTACCACAAGTCATTTGTACTCCCTCTGAATGTGCACTAAATCCAACAGGCTCTCTTATGTACAAACAACAACAGAAGAGCAATTTTCATTTCTGTGCTGTGTAGGCAATATTTCTGAAACCAGGACTGCACAACTCAGAAACATGTTCAGAGTTGCCAGGGTTCCACTGAGGAATTATTGCCAAGAGCCAGGAATATGTCCACAGAGTCTTTCCCAAATGCTCCCTTTAGTTGGAGTTGAATGCTGAGTAGTTTGTATTTCTACTTGAAGTTTCACACTTTAGGTTGGGTTCCAAGATAGCTCACCTTCTACGAAGAAGAAGAACCATGAGTTCTGGTGGCAGGGAATGTGCAGAGTCTTCTAATTACCTCATGGAGAAGAAAGGGGCAGGTCACCTAGACCAAATTTAGCCTGAAGCAAATTAGACTTTCAGAGTAGAAGAAACAGCTCCGAGATCTTCATGCATTTCTGGTCTTTTACAAATAGTTCCATTTCACCCTTTTCTTTTTCCATGAAAAAAATAATTCTAGTCACACTCTGCATTTCCTTGCCTTTATGCCCTTTACACCACCTTCTCTACTTAGCTCAACTCAAATCTCTCTTCCATCCCTTTGCCGATTTCATACCACGAATGCTGAGCCCTGGATCACCTCCACAGTCCAATTCCTTTGCTCCTGTTCATGAGCTTCAGAGCACTGCTCGTGAAAATCCAGTTGGTAGGCCCAACCTCATCCACTTTGAGTTCATCCTTGCCTGGTTTAGCTCTGCCCAACAACATTATTTCTCCATCCATATTGACTCCCCTGCCCACTGCCCTCACCAGTTGTTTCAGATGTTTAACTCCCTCCTCAAACATCCTGCCCTCTCGCACCACCTTGCCTCTAACCATCTGGCATGTAATTTGAAAAAATTGAAACAATCAAGAGTGATCTCCCTAAAATCTCCCCTGTTCCTCTCCAGTCCATCCCTCCCTCCTCTTGCCCCTTCAAATCTCCCATCTTTCCCAGCAGTATGTCAAGAGGAGATCTCCTGCATCCTCTCAAAATCCACCTCTACCAGCTGCACCTCTGAGCCCATCCTGTCACACTTTAATAAAAGCATGTGCCCTCTCCCTGACCACCATCTTCAACTGTTCACTCTCCAATGACTTCTTCCCCATTGCTTTCAAACATGGTCATGTCTCCCCTATCCGAAAAAATCTTCCCTAAACCCCATGACTCCCTCCAGTTATTACCCCATATCTCTCCTACCATTCTTTCCAAACTCCTTAAGCAAGTTGTCTACACATAATCTCTCTACTTTCTCTCCCACAGTTCTCTCCTTGACCACATTCGATCTGGCTTCTGCCCACCTTCTTCTGCCCACTTTCCTTCTTCTGTCTCAAGTCACCAGTGATCACCACTTTGCCAAATCTAGTGGCCTCTACTCTATCCTAATCTTCCTCAGTCTCCCAACTGCTTTCAACAATGTTGACCAACCCCTGCTTCTGTAAACATTATCCAACTTCAGCTTCACTGACATTGTCTTCCCTCTATCTTACCTCTATGGCCACTCATTCTCAGGCCCCTCCTCTGCCACCTACCCACTAAATGTGGAAGTCCGTTCTGAACCACTTTCTATTCTCCATCTACACCCACTCCCTTGGAGAACTCACTCACTCTGTTGGCTTCAAATGCCATCTATAGGCAGATGATTCCCAAATTTACATCTCTAGGCCTTTTCTTTCTCCTCCTCTGCAGTCTCATATTTCCTCCTGCCTTCAGAACATTTCTAATTGGATATCCCACCAGCGCCTCAACCTTCATATATCAAAAACAGAACTTCTCATATTCCCACCCAGATCATACTTGTCCTCCTCCTGACTTTCCCCATCACTGTAGACAGCACCCCATCCTTTTTGTCTCATGCCCCTAACCTTGTCATTATCCTTAACTCATCTACTTCATTCAACCCTCATATTCATTCTTTCTAAATCCTGCCTTTTTAACCTTCACATTGATAAAATCCACCCTTTCCTCTCTAGACTGCTATATTATCCTGTCCCACCTTACCACATCAGCTTCCTTCCTGCCTCCTGTCTCTCCCCACTCCAGTCCATATGTCACACTGTTGCCCAGGTATCTTTTCTTCAGAACTATTCTGTTCATGTTTTCTCACTCCTTAAAAGCCTTCAGTGGTTGCCCATCCAACTCCACATCAAAAAGAAACTCCTTCTATTAGCTTTAAAGCTCTCAATCACCTTGCCCATTCCTACCTACCTTGTTGCTTTCCTACTACAATCCAGCCCACATACTTTGTTCCTCTAATGCCAACCTACTCACTGTACCTCGATCTCACCTATCTCAGTGCTGACCTTTCACCTATCTCTTGCCCTTGGCCTGGAACACCAGCCCTCTTTTTATCTATTAGATACCCTCCAATGATCACCCTCTCCACCATCCAAGCCTTATTATAAGCACACCTCTTCTAATAAGGCTTTCTCTGACCAGGTCTGCATTTCCTCTTCTTCCACTCCCTTCTGTATCACACTTGCACTTTATTGACACTCTTTATTCACTCTCCCTTAGCCCCACAATACATATACATAGCCAAATTTATTTAAATTAATGTCTGTCTCCTCTAGACTGGTAGCTCATTGTGGGAAGGTAACATGTATACCAACTCTGTTGTATTGTACTCACCTGAGCACTCAGTAAGTATTCAATAAATACAATTGGTTGTTTTAACACAGTGGACCAAATTTACTCTAGTGGCTAAGTTCAACCCTTGAGATCATTTAGCTGTAATGGAGTATAGCTGGAAGAATGGATCCTTGAGAAATAATGACATCATGGCTGTCTGTGTAATTTGGTGACACCCTTAAGGCATTAAAGACTTCCATGGCCTCTTCTTCACGATGCCTAAATCCCTGCTTGGTTGAAAACCAGATCTTGGGGAGGTATATTCATGTTTTCTAAAAACTAGGAATTATTATTTATTCCTACCATTCACAGTGGTCATTTAATTCAGTAGTTCAAAATTCTAAGGGTGGGTGCGCATTGGTGGTGAATGAGGCAAACTCAAAACAGTTGTTCACCAAATCACAGTTTCATGAATACTGGTGCTCTCATGGAGGCCTGAAAATGATTGTTTCAAAATGAGAGCATGTCAAAATCAAATGATTGATTACTACAGGAAATTGTGCAAACCAAAAATATCAAGAGTTTCTAGAAGGATTTGCATAAATCCATGGACAAGAGGTCCAGAGTGGGTTTTAAGAGTGAAAATGTTGAGGTTGTTAGAAAATTCTTCCCTAATCTTGTGGTGAATAAAGGATTACTGAATCACGCTGCTCCCCATTGGTCTGATCCAATTGGACATTTCTCATGTTTTATGAGCTGCAATATATCCTAGTGGAAAGAACACAGCCCTGGAATAAGAAAACTAGGATTCTAATCTGTGGGCCAACACTTGCCTAGTGGTGTGATAATGGGCAAGCCATATAACTTCTCTTTACCTCAGTTTCCTTATCTATTAAATGGGCTTAAAGCACATTTCTGCCTCCCTCTTAGACTCTGAGCTTTTTATAGGATAGGTAATGTGACTGATCTGATTATCTTGCATCTATCCCAGCACTAGGACCATCTCCCCCCATTAGAGTTTAAGGTCCTCATTTACAGAATATTTGTCACTTTTTTATTCTGTACTTCAAAGCACTTAGTAGAGTCACACTGCAACTGATGCATACTATATACAGCTCTACTATATAGTAATCACTTAGTACAGTGCTCTGCACACAGTAAGCACTCAATAAATACAAATGAATGCATCACTTGATGCCACTATTATCATTAGCACTGAGTTTGAGGTGAAGGTCATTCAGTACCCTAAATGTGTAAATACTGCCTTTATAAGTGCCTTATATATCCAGACAGAAGTAAAGATTCGGATACTGGGGAAAATGGAGTCCAAGAAATGTTTCCGCTCAAAAGGGAGGTCTCTAAACTTTGGAAATAATGATGAAATTATTTTTGCTTCTTCAGGCTTTTCACATTAAGATGAACCAAATAAGATACTGGATTTTTTTTTGACATTCTTTTGTTTTTACCCTCTTGATATCTTTCCCCCGTCTCTGTTTTCTGAATTGTTCCCTTCCACCAGGCACCACACCAGATAACAGAATATCTCAGTGCTACAATGAAGAGAGAGTTTGGAGCAGGAGGTGACTCAGAGCAGTCTCTTGACAAGGGGCCTCAGAGAAATCCTGGCCAAAAAAATAAAATAAAAAGAAAATTAAAAAAATCAGAAAAGTAACTCTTCAAGGACAAAAGAATGTTTTAACAGCTGGATTCTCCTTCTGATTGAATCCCCTGCTCTCATGGTAGCACAAACACTTCACACACCTGTCCTTAGAAAGCTTAGTGAGAAGATGGATGATGATCTTTAAACCCCAGGGCCCCACCTCCCCTCCAACGCTCTTGCTTGAACATATTGGAACTTGGCCTCCAATGTTACCTTTCTGAATCACAAATTTAATAAGAAGAAATATTAGCATCATGTGATCCTTGAGAGGTTTCTGTCATTTATTACAGCCAGACTGCCAGTGATGTATTGTGCAGTTATATGCATGTCTTAACTAGGATCAATTATTAGAAAAATTACCAGATTCACAGGTTCATTTATGTGATGGAAATATAAAGAGTGATTTTGGCTATAATTTGCAGCACTTCTCCATGCCCCTTCCCCCACCACCCCAACACACACACACACGAGACTTGTTTGCTCTATGATGGCATCACTGGGGGTACCAAGAAAGTATGTAAGGAGCTCTAGTTCCCCAGAACAAAATTAGTGCATGGTCAACCAAGGTGTTTCCTTGGTGTATACAGCTACAGAAAGCAAGTTTCAGTGTCTGCAAAGGAAAACAGTGGGTCCTACTTTATGGGGAGGGATTAGAAATGTGGGGATATCTTGAGCTCTGCCACAAATGTCTCTTACGATTAGTTCTCTGCACCCAGAGACATTGAGAATTTTTCATCCTGGCTATACTCAAAAATGAAGAACCTTACTGTCTTCCTCTTTACACAGAGGATTTGAGTACAAATGGAATGAAAGAAGCTAGAGAGGATTTGAAAATATAGTATGAAAGGAAAGGGAAGAAGTGAAAGCAGGGTTAAAAAAGAGTCTATGGTGTGTAGGTTCTGATCTTTATTCTAGGTAGTCTGGCTGGAAGGGTGGAAAAGATGGTGCAAAGGCTGGAATAGAGACTATCTCTAGAAGAGGATAGAAAAAGGCTAGTAAAATGATGAAAAATGAAGAAATTCAAGAAAGATTTGAATGTTTGAAAATGAGGTCAGCAGATGACTATAGTTCATTCACGAAATCATAATGTGCAGGGAAGGCAGAACCAAAAGGAGTCCCGGAAGAGTCTGAGGATGAAAAGACATTTTTATAGCAGTCCACCATGTTTGTTTTGCCAAATGCTTTACTAATCATCCAAGGACATTCCAAAGACAGAATGAGCTCTCATTGTTGCTCATTATAAATATACCAAAAAAATAAACTTTTTATAGAGTGACCAAACAAAACACAAATAGAAACTCCAAACTGGAGCATATGAACAATTGAGTTATTGTACAGAGGAACTAAAAAAACAGAATAACAGTGACAGAGGATGAGAATGACCGAAAGAGTGAGGTAGTCATATAACTGGATGGTATGACATCAAAAGAGCAAATAAAGAGAGGAGAATCTGAGATTTAAAAGGTAGATTAGACAGAAATAGAAACCTGAGAAATATTTGAATTTTTCAGTCTTAAAAAGCAAAGGCTGAGAAGGAACATGATACAAGTTTCCATAATTAAAAGAGCGAGGTCAGGGTAAATGCTGAACTGTTCACTTAATGATCTGATCCCAAGATGAGGTAGCAGTTGAGAAACAGCTTGGTGTAGTGGATAGAGTATGGGCCTGGGATTCAGAAGGTCATGGGTTCTAATCCTGATTCTGCCACTTATCTGCTGTGTGATCTTGGATGACTCACTTCACTTCTCTGCAACGCAGTGAACTCATCTGTAAAATGGGGATTGAAACTATAAGCCCCATGTGGGATAGAGACTGTGTCCAACATGATCTGCTTTGTATCCACCTCTGCTCTTAGTACAGTGTCTGGCACTTAGTAAGCACTTAACTAATACCACTATTATTACTGATTGTTGAAGTTGAAGGAGTTCAAAATAAACAAAAGAAGCACTTGTTCCCACAATGAGTGGCAAACAAAACATGATTACTATAAGGTATCAGGGATATATAAAGGGTCTCTCTGCTATGAATCAATGCCTTATTGTGGTAGGACAATTTGCATACACTGATGAAACTTAGAGCTATGCCATATAAGGCTACCCAAAATGGAAAGGTCTAAGCCAAAGCAACAAAGTCAATTCACCTGTACTGGGCAGCAGGGGCATGGGAAAGAAGCCAAAACAGATGATCAAGTGACCAAAACATTGATCAAAGGAAACAGCAGAGACTCAAATGTTTTACTGCACAGAAGAAGGCAGTGGTAAACCACTTCCATATCTTTACCAAGAAAACTCTATTGGTACACATACCAGAACAACTTAATAGAAGAAGATGGGATGTTCTGGAGAGGGTGTGTTCATGGAGTCACTATGGATCGGAAATGATTCAACGGCATTTGAATAAGATAAAGTGTTTGAATGCATTCCAAAGAAGACAGTGGTAGATGATGCAAATCTAAAAAATGGGGTTGGAGCAACATCTCACTATTCCAGCAAATACCCATTAAGGTCTTTGTTAGAAAGAGACCAGTGGATTCATCTGACTCAGGATGGCATTTTATATGGTTTTATAAACATCTATGTCATGAAAAACTGGGGATCTGAAAATGAGGGAAGAGCTGAAAGAACCCTTGCAGACAGAGAACATTCTCTTCTCAATGGGCATGTTAACCATAATAAAAGGCATCATCCTTGTTTGAAGTAGATGGAAGGATGACCAATCCATATTTATTAAAGTGGAAGACCTCACAGATTGAAGTAAAAGCCTCTAAGGTACCTCACTGAGTACCAGTAACCCTTCTAAAAATTGGGGACCAGATCCCTGGGGATAAGAGCATGAATTGTGCCAAGACCAGCATTCATGTCAATATTCCAACCCTGAAGCTCAGCTTTCAGGAATATGCTCATTTTCTTTGGGGTTATTCAACCATCATAAAACCAGAAAGCTTCTCCCCTACTCTCTTCACTCCTCCTTTCCCTCCCCTACCCCCAAGAAAATGTCTTGAAAAGCTAATAGAAACATCTCCAAAGGTTTCTTGGATTGCAACTAGCTGCTAAAAACCAATATTTTCATAATTTAAATGTAAATGAATCTGAAACATATGGATTAAATTTCCCCTTGATTTCACATGGGTTTTAAACACTAAGGAGAAATGTACTCAAATCCTAAATGTTGGGAAAACAGCATGGGATTTTTGATGAAACCAAAGGGTTGTTCTCTTCTACCACATCCTGGGATGCTGGAATTGGGACCACAGAGACATTTGTAATATTACTTCGCTGTCACTGACGAGCTAAACTGAGTCATTTCTAGTGCAAATAGCAATATGCAAATCTGGACCAAAATGCAGTAACAATATGCCTCTCAGCACTGTCACACAAAGGGAAAATGGGAGATTGGGAAAGGAGTCTCTCCTTTTTGTATCTAAGACTACACATTGTTAATCCTCTCAGGCTCAAGAAGAGAATTGAGCCCTTTGAGGATTTCTCAGACATACAAACCAAGGTCAGTAATATACATATATATATATGCTTCCAGGTAGACATATATTTCTGACCTTGGAAACATTTGAAAGCTTGCCTCTTAAACATGAAATTGAAAATCTCAACTGACCAGGTTCCCAGGCTTAATGCTATTAATTGAGCACACTAGCCATAGTGAGAGAAAAAGCCCATAAACTCAACTTCAAGTCCCTATTTGTTCCCCGGTGCCCTGAGTCAACTAATTTGACATTCCTAGAACTCTTTCATTTCTGTCTGTTAAGTGGTAAAAGTAACCCCATCCATTGCTGATTTCACTAGGGACCATCAGGGTGAAAGAGCTAATGCCTGTGAAATATTTTCATCAACATTGTCATCATCAATAGTATTTATTGAGTGTCTGAACTAGGCACTGAGGGAAATTACAAAAATAAGAATTAGACATGGTCTCTACCCTTGAGGAGAATGCCATTTAATTGGAGAATCAGAAAGATGTACAAAAATAATGCACTGACATACACTTAGCTGCAGCTCAAAAGGGTAAATAATAGAAATATACCATATACTTAAGCTTCCCTAGACATATAAAAAGTGTTGAGGTAGCTTAGCAGGAGTAGTTTACCAAGGGAAATATAGAGTGTAAGCCTGTCAAATGGCAGGGACTGTCTCTATCTGTTGCCAACTTGTTCATTCCAAGCGCTTAGTACAGTGCTCTGCACATAGTAAGCGCTCAATAAATACTATTGAATGAATGAATAGAGGGCATTGTGAACTTGTAGAGACTGGGTAAAATGGTCTCATTTGAAATATATGCCTAGTTGCTTCTTGAGCTTGGTGTTACTGTTTTGAAATAATGAGAAATAAACTGCATGGAGTCTATTCCATTTAGGATAGTGTCACCTCCCTAAGGGTTAAGTTTCCTGAGTTCTTTTCAAAAATCACATGATAATCTCAGATGCCTAAAAGAAAGCAGAGAGCAAGAAAAAGTAGTTGACATCTTTGTTCTTCCATTAATACCATATAACAGTTGAAATGGTAATAGCCAGGCTCTCAGCCATTGAGATGATCTATAATCCTAGACAACCGATTATAGGCACGTGCAGAAGAAGGGAAAGAGCCAACTGATTCCTAATGACAAGACCAGTAAGTGTCTTTGGGTGACATCTTCAACCCTATAGAGTCAAAGAAAGAGAGGCCAGTGGCTTCAAATGGAAATGTGTATTTAAGCAGAATAGTAGAATATGCTGTTTGCAGCTCAAGTCTTGGGAACTGCAGCTTCTGTTCTGGATGCTTTTTTAAAAACCACTTGAGCTCTTCCTTTGGTCAGTAAGCATTGTGAGTTTATACCCAGAGAGTGTAAGAGGTGTGGGGCGTCCAGGCAGTGGGGATCAGCTGCCAGCAATCAGTAGTTTTAAGATGTCACCAAACATAGAGCTGGCCCTATTTACAGCAGTAAATGGAGGGTACTGATATGACCCTCAGAGCTTATGGGGTTCTGGTATTTCTCTTGTAAGGAGTGGTCTTACTTTTAAAGATGAACGTGTTTGAGAAACAGCATGGTTTAGTGGATAGAGCATAAACCTGGGTTCTAATCCCAACTTTGCCACTTGTCTGCTGTGTGACTTGGGCAAGTCAATTAACTTCTCTATGCCTCAGTTTCCTCAACTATAAAATGGTTATTAAGACTGTGAGTCCCACAGGACATGGACTGTGTCTAATCTGATTAGCTTGAATCTTCCACAACACTCAGTACAATGCCTGGCACGTATTAAGCACTTAAATACCCCTTTAAAAAAAAGATGTGGTTCTGAAAGCCTTCATTCCCCTTTGGGCAGGTGGTATTCACCCCACAGCACAGATATAGATAGATAGATAGATAGATAGATAGATAGATAGATAAATTACTTAAATTAATGCCCCTCCCCCCCCCCCCCCAGACTGTAAGCTCACTGTAGGTGGGGAACGTCTACCAATTCTATTGTATTACACTCTTCCAAAGGCTTAATACAGTGCTCTGCATACAGTAAGTGCTCAGTAAATACCATGGATTGATTGATTCAAGCTTACTGGAAGAAATCGTTTCTACGTCTGTCTACATTTTATACCCATCCACGTATGACCTACAAAATGAATTTAGATTCAGATGAGCACATATCCCAGTACAGAAGATAGAGTCTTTAGGATTTTGATTTTGCCCTGACTCCACTTGAGGTTCTCTAGAACATGTTTGTGTCCCCCCAAAATGTCAACTGAGATGGCCACATCTTAACTGACGAAAGGATTAGGTAGAGAGGGAAACATCTCCCTGGCTTTACCTCATTTTAGCTCCCCATGAACCTTAGTAACCAGATCTAGGCTTCCCTCTTCACAGTGACACCCTCACCTCTCTCCTATTCCTCTTTTCTTTCCCAGATACTGATCCTGTTCCCACAGAATCAGTCTCTGCTGTTGAATCCACAGCAAGGCTCTCTCTGATATGGATGCTCTACCACTCTGTCCCAATCAGATGTTCAAGTGGTTCTTGTCTTTAAGTCCCTCTGTCTCAGCTTTTGAACTCCTCCTGACATATTTATTTTGCCTCTTTCCATGACCCATCCCTTACAACTAAATGAACTAAAAGAAGTCATCTTTGACCTCACAGAATGTTCAGCAGTGGCAAACTCTTCTTAATAGGCATAGATAAAATTAATGATGGAATGTTGATTTCCAGAGATGGTGTAGTGAAAGAAAAATTTGAAGAGGCAAATGCACAGGGAAAGATTGAAACCAGAGATGCTTTCTACCTTTGAAAATTGAAAACTGATTCCATTATTCTAAAGTACTTTAGAAGAGGATAAACTGTTACATATGTAAATTGATTCAAATTTGTACACAAACTATTGCCTTCAGAATTCCCCTCAGTGCAAAATTCTCACAGGCCTTATCAAAATCATAATGTTTACACTTTAAAATCAATAACTAGTGAGTCCACCACAAATTTCCTCTGAGATAGTTCCTGAAGAGTCACCAGATTTAACACATGCAGCTTTTCTCTTTGGCATGGCTAGAGAAAGACATAATGAATGAGGCCAGCACATGAATAAAGAAATCCTAGCAGTCACTGAATTCCATTGTCATAGGTGTAAGGTTTCAATGGTAATGAAGGTGTAGAAGCTGTATAATTTCCAGTTATTGCTTCTCCATGTTATTGGACACCCACCACATCTTGACACAACAATTGTCTGCAAGATAAATAATGCCTCCATCACAGAAGTCTTGAATAACCTGTCCAACTACCAAGGCCAATAGGAGTGAAGATAAACAGAAATAAATAAATTATTTACCTGACATCTGTACACTTATTTTACTCCCACTTCAAAGGGCATCCTCAATGGCCCCTGGCCCCTGAAAATCAAGGCAGAATAAAACAGTGCTTTTCAAATCACAAACAAAAAAGCTGAGTATTATTCTTTCCCCTCCCCCTTTTGCATCCCTTACTTAATGGATCAAACTTACTTCATTTGTGCCTCCATCAGCCCTGAATAGCCAAGGAATTAATTTGACTTCTTCTGAGCTAATTGTCATCCTGACCCAGGTTATCTAAAACAAGGCAGACATTAAAATGGGTTGAAGTTGGGGCAGGGGAACTCAGGAAGGAGGAATGTGGCCATATTTGGAATGCATGGGATAGAATTATTTATAACCTAGCTATGCACAGCTGGGCTGCAACAAGGGCTGTGGTCCAGTTGAGTAAGGTTTAAAGGTGTCTTTATTTTGGGTTACAGAGCTCCACAGTCACCCGGCTGTGTTCTCACTCTAATCCCCTTCCACACCCTCTGTGCTCACTATTTCTGTGCACCTGCTCCCCAATTAAGCCACACACCTGCAGGGTCTTTGCTTCTAGCCCTCTGAATTGCAGCCTTTAACCCACTCCACACCATAGGGGTACATTACATCTTGAAGATTTCCTTGCTGAGGCAAGAGAAATGAGATTGTCACCGGCCCCAGGTGCCTGAATATCTAAGACAAAGATAGCATTTTGCAGTGCTACATCTATTCTTTGACAATTCAGACTCTCTACCTTTGGGGCATACATATTAAAGTATATGTCTGTGGGAGAGAGAAAGTCAGACTATTCCTTTTTCTTCCTCTACCACATTGATTCACTAAAGCTTGAGGGGTTCAGAATTTAGTCTGACGTTATTTTGGGAGGGAGAATTAGGCAAGGCTGGTCTTTCATCCTTTGCTATAGACAGTGGACCAGGATGGAGGAAAGTCTGTGGTGCTAGCAAACTCTTCAGATCACTGTGGTTTCATTCAGGGGTCAGGAAAGGACAGTTGACTTGTTAAGCGAGTTTACCAAGGACCTAGACTGTGAGCTCATTATGGGCAGGGAAAGTGTCTACCAACTCTGCTATACTATACTTCCCCAAATGCTCAATATAGTACTCTGCCTACAGCAAGAGTACAATAAATAAATTGATTGATGGACTAATCTGGGATTTGAGTAGGGAATCCATAAAACATATGGGAGTTGATCATGATACAAACTAGAAGAACCCAGAGTCAGGGCAGCTGGCCTCTTTGATCTATGGCCATAAAATTTCCATTTTCCTCCAAGAAACTTGAATTATAGGCAGTTTTGATTTTATTTTACAAGAATAGATTAATCGCAAGTACTTTCTGGGTTCAAGGACAATGCCCAGTCAATGAAATCATACTCCTCAGTAGGAGATTTCAGACCAGGTGATGAAAGGAATTCTGGAGCTAATGAGAAGAAATGAACCAGTAGGTATTTGTGCAAAGAGACCAAATAGAATAACCGTCAGCTATTGGGTCTGAATATCATAACAGCTCCTGCCATCCCCAAATTTCCTGTTGCTTTTTTGTAGAGTCCTGATTTCAGAAGGGACACCTTGATGTAACCCAGGGAAAAGTGATGACTCTCTTTAATTAAACCCTTTTTTCAGAGTTTATCACACGTCATGGCATTCCCTTCCATGAAATCTAGAAAGGTGAGGGAGAAAGGATGAACTTTCCTTATGGCTACTTTATCTTTATTGGAACTTTTTGGCAGACCTGACAGAACAGAAGAAAAAACTTTATGCTAGTGCTCCTAAACATCAGCCTGTTAAAATCCTTGTCATCGGCAGTCTTCCTGCTTTATTTTTTCCTTATTTGGGAGCACTGGATTTAAATCATCACTCTTTGGACAGTGCTGTGTGAATCATAATCTCTTCTGATATAGCTATCTGTGGAAATGGGGCTGTCAAAGTTTATGTCATTGCTGAGGTTGTAATTTCTTGACAGTAATGTTCTTTACCTGATGTAACACTCCCTGTTTAAGTTGACAGAGGCACCTGTCTCTGTATGAGAATTCCTCACTAGTGACATTTTCTGTTGAGTGACTTGAAGGTGATTCTCATCCTTGTTGATTTCATTCCATGAGTTCTTATGTGGGCCATTTTCTCAGAATTTTAACTTCCTCTTTAAATTCTCAGTGCACCACCATTTCCTTCTTCACCCTCAATGACCTTGTGAACTACTTTGTTTGCAAAATCCACACCATAAGATGTGAACTCTCCCAAATCTCACCTCAGCTCATCTCTTAATTCCCCATCTACTTTTTCATTCTTCTCAGTCTTCTTCAAAGGAGAAATCTGCCTTCTGCTTTTGTAATCCCTAATAGCCTTTATCCCCTATGTTAGTCAGCTCTTTCCAGCATTTCTGCTGAGTTTGTCCACTCTGGAGAGACCCTTGGTGGTTATTCAGTAATTTTCTCAGCGGGCACTTCCCTTTCCCTGCCTGTTTCATCAACCATCATACACTTATGACGTTGGGGGAAGAGCATAAGATATCTGAATATTAAAAGAATGAATGTGGATGAATGTTTCCTCCTTCTTCTTGTTAGCATTTCTGGTTAAACTCCAGGACTAGGCTCTAAGCACTTATTTCCCTCACTTTGTCTCTATCATCTCTCAATTTTCTGCAATCTTGAGTTTTGTCTCATTCACTCTGTTGAGACCAAACTCACTTAGGTTGACAATAACTTCTGTGGACTAATTCTAATGGGATCTTACTTGACCTTTTGGATATCTTTGACCATGCTGATCACTCCTAGAATTAAGGTTATATGTTGAGAAACACTGGGATCAAGCAACAACTAAGACAGTATATTCTTTTAACCATGAGGATAATTGGGGCAAGGTTATAGAATAGCTCAATCAATACGTGGTGTTTATTATACACTTATTATGTGTAGAGCACTGTATTAAACACTTGGGAGAGTTCAATAAAATAAAATTAACAGACACGGTCCCTGCCAATGACGAGCTAACAGTCTAGAGAGAGAGAGAGAGAGACTGTAGACTCCCGACTACTAGGTTCTTGAATTTCCATAACCTATATGCTACTCTTTGTGTAGACAGAACCTCTTCTCTGGAAAGGGCAATTTTGACCAGGCTGAAGACTATAATTTGCAAAAGTCCTGGTACCCAACTGCAGTCCAACACCGATTCTATCTCCCTGTTCCCATTTTCTGCTCCATGTCCTGCAACTCCAATTCTCTAGCTTAATATAACTTTACCTCAATACCACTATGGACCTCTGACCCAGATCTGCTCTGCTACTAGTAATTCTTAATGCTCTATTTTGTCTATTGCCACCTGCTCATGTATGTGGAGCAAAGATCAGGGTCATGGTCACCAGGGTACTATTTAGAAGCAAGGAGTGATGTCAAGGGGCAAAAGGGTTTGGAACTGGGAGCTAGAAATGGTGTTAGTAAGGAGGGTCCAAGCTGAAACTATATAACAATCTGGATTGACCATCAAAAAGAAGGGTTTTTGCATGATCTTTTTAGCCTTCTAATTTCTTTACTATTTGGTGGTGTTCTGCATCACCTATATTATGAGGCTGCATTTTTCACAGCTCAACAATGTCCCTGATCCACATATGGGAAATTGATTTCTGTCTTGTCTGTTTTTGACATTAGGCAACTTTGACAATGTGCCTTGAAATTGCTCTCTGGTTCTGCAACTCTAATTTTATTTCTTGGCTCAATGATTGGATGTATAAAATGCTCCTGATCTTTGATCGGCTACAATTCTTTTGTGCTGGAATTCCAGTCCTTATCCCAGCCTATGGGAAGAGGGAAAAGGTCAAGTAATGCTGATAAAACGGTAACCCCTTTGACTATCATAAAACTTTAATGGTTAAGTTGAGAAGCTGGCTTTGCTTCAGATTTAAAAGTCAGACAAAGCCAGAAAATCACAGAGTTCTCAAGCAAAGGGAAAGCTGGAACCTACCCTGTTTCCCCATACGATTCTGTTTCGCCACCTCTATGGGAAGCTGCTTATCTTGGTCCTGATGATCTGCAGGGAAGAAGACTCTACCATCACTTAGGAAACAGAGAAAGAAGCCTTACCATTGTTCTGGTCCAGAACTTCTTTCTACAATTTTATCCTGCTTCCTCCTTTTCCAATTCTCAGAAGAAACGAATCAGTAGGTGATAATCCACCATGTATGATTTTAAGCCATTTGTCATTTTTCCTCCCTCTAACCCAGAACATTTCTGAGCCTTTAACCTACCTTCAGAAGTTAATTTTCCAACCTATTAATCATCTGTCACTGCTCTTTTCTGGGCTCTCACCAAATGTTCCTTGTCTCTTTTCAGTTCCATAGCCCACCATCTATCTTATCGGGGTGCTTAGAGAGGTCTTGAATGTCTAAGAAAGCAATCATTACATTGTTCATCCAAACATCCATGTCAGGGAGAGCATACTAAATTGTATGAACCGCTGGACCAAGCCAGTGGTTGGAGGTCATAATTAACTGGCTTTAAGCTAAGCAGGAAAATGACAGTAGCACGGGGCCACTCTTCCATCTGTAACAAAACCTATGTTCACCTATGTTCAACACAGCAGTATATGAATTAATTAGGTTAATGCAACCATGGAATTTTATTTATCTTTCTAAAAAATGAAATAATTTTACAAAATGAAGGCACAAATAGTATTTAAACTAGCATGGCATTTTTTTCAGAAATCCAATAAAATTGTGTTAAATATTATTTTCCTGCCTTTTCCAAGACCTCTACCCACTACACAGCTGAATCTCATCTGGAAGCAAAAGTAACAAGCACTTTCCTCCAGGTAACAGCAGCCTGCTAGCCACATCAAGTAGCGACTATCTCAAGGGAGAATCTGTAGTCGTACAATTTACTGTCCAATTCTGCAAATCCAAGATGTTCTGGGCTATTACTAGCTGCTGAAGCTTCAGATAAGCTTACTGGTTGTGGAGGGAGGGATTTGAACACTGTGAGACTCATCCATCATTTGTCACAAGCAGGACAGTTGATTACGGTGTCATGTTCTTAGATGAAAAAAGGGAAGCATAATATGTACTCTTACTCTACACACTGTCATTCTGCATGTAGTCAGTCCACAAGTCTTATGAATCTTCACTGAAGTATGGGGAGGGGCTTTATAGGTTGTACAAAAGCCCTCACCCTCAAGGAATTTATTATTTGATAGAGGAAACCAGGAAACAAATTTACAATTAGCATAAATTCACATTTACACAAACACACTTAATTCTTGAGTGTTCAAGTAAAATTCAATAATTTTATTTCTTGAGTTGTGCAGACAGTTGCAGTCTCAGTTTGAAAAAGACAGTGTGTTTGTCAATCAGATTTACTGAGTGCTTACTGTGTACAGTGCATTGTACTAAATGCTTGAGATAGTACAATATAAGAGAACTGGTAGCTATGTTCCTTGCCCAAAATGAGCTTAAGGTCTAGAGGAGGGTCTCCCTTCTGATGGCTGTCATATCTAACCAATATCATTCTGAAATTTGGTTCTGTAAAACCTACCTCATTCAGCTTCTCAAGCTGTTTCTTCAGGTTGGAAATTGATATCAGTCTGACTGAATGTACAGCAATCCTCCTATTCCAAGGATTCCTCAAAGAGTGATCACTTTCCCTTTTACAAAGCATGCTAAGGTTCAGTTTTGGCACTGTTAATGAATAAGGGGCAGGAAGGGAGGAGAAAGGGTTGATGAGGGTTCTACCCATGTTTTTCATGGATATTCACAGAGAATCTTTTCTGCTTTCTCTTACCTTTTTTTCCCCTCCATATGCTCTCTGCTTCTTGTCCCAGCAAGGAAAAAAGCCACAGGTTTTTATGGAGATTCACAGAGAAAATAAGCTTTTGTGTTTTCTCTTGTCACTTGCATGCAGTTTATTATCTGATTTAAATAGGTATTGACCCTCCCCTAGGCTTGTAAGGAAAGAAAAACACCTCTCTTCTTCCAACTCCAAACTCCATAAATCACATCCTAGTACTCAGGAAGTGCCAGAATGCTCACTGTACTCACCCTCCTGTGTTCAGATGGGTCCTGAGTGATGGTATCTCGGCCCAGTTACTCTCCCAGTCATATCTGGACTGCCTGATCATCATTCCATCTCAGCCTCCCACAGTTTTTGCTTATGCCATGGGAAAAGCACTGTACCAAGCAAGCTACAGTAGGTGGCGAGTGCTATTTTCCTATCAGTAAGACTGTGGCAAATGCCCATCAGGAGATTTTCCTGCCAATCTGGTGAGATCAAGGTACAAGGTGAGATCAAGATATAGTAAGTAGGTTGGCACTGGGGGAACAAAGAGTGTGGGCTAGGTTGTAATAGGAAATCAGAGAGGTAAGGTAGGAATGGGGAAGGTAGTTGAGTCATTTAAAGCTAATGCTAAGGCATTTCTGTTTGACACAGAGGTGACTGGCAACAAGTGGAGGTTCTTGAGGAGTGGGAAATGTAGACTGAATGATTTCATTAGAAAATGACTCGGGCAGCAGAGTAAAGTATGGACTGAAGTGGGGAGAGATAGGAGGCAGGGAGATCAGCAGAGAGGCTGATTCAGTAATTAAGGTTGAGTAGGATAAATGCTTGGATTTACAAGGGAGAAGTTTGGATGAAGAAGAAAGGTTGGATTTTAGCAATGTAGTAAATGTTGAGCTGACAGAATTTGGTGATGGATTCAATACATGGATTAAATGAGAGAGATGAGTCCCACTACTCTATGCCCTCCCACCCCACAGCACTTGTGCATATTTGTACATATTTATTATTCTATTTATTTCATTAATAATGCATATATATAATTCTGCTTATTTTGATGCTATTAATGCCTGTCTGCTTGCTTTGTTTTGTTGTCTGTCTCCCTCTTTGAGACTGTGAGCCCATTGTTGGGTAGGGATTGTCTATATCTGTTGCCGAATTGTACTTTCCAAGCACTTACTACAGTGCTTTGCACACAGCAAGCGCTCAATAAATAAGATTGAATGAATGAATGAATGAATGAATGAATGAGTCGAGGATAATATCTTGGTTATGGGCTTATGAACAAGAAGATGATGGTTCTATCTAAGTTAATGGGAAAGTCAGGGGAGGGACAGGGTTTGGGTGGGAGTATGAGGAATTCTGCTTTGGCAGTATCCAAGTGGAGATGTTCTGAAGGCAGGAGGAAATATGAGATTGCAAAGGAGAGAGATCAGAGCTGATGCAGATTTGGGAGTCATCCGCATAGAAATAGTAGTTCAAACCATGGGAGTGAAAGAGTTCTCTAAGAGAGATTGTGTAGATGGAAAGTAGAAGGGGATCCAGAAGCAAGAGAGAGAACTCAACTGCCAAATGGAGATTAAGACTATGAGTCCCATTTGGAACATATGGAACCATGATTATTTTATATACACCCCAAGGCTTAGTACAGTGCCTGGCATAGGGTAAGCACTTAACAAATACTGTCAAAAAAGAAAGAAAAAAGATGCAGGTGGACCGAATACTCTAGTAAGCACTACAGAGTCATGAAATATATGTAATTTATACTATATCTTTCTTTGTTCATTCATTCATTCATTCATTTATTCACTCAAATTTATGGAGAACTTACTGTGTGTGGAGCATTGTTCTAAACTCTTGGGAGAGTACAATATAACAATAAACAGACACATTCCCTGCCCACAGTGAGTTTACCATCTAGAGGGGAGACAGACATTAATATAAATAAATAAATTAGAGATATGCCTTAGTGCTGTGGGGCTGTAAGGGGGGATGAATAAAGAGAGCAAGTCAGGGTAACACAAAATGGAGTGAAAGAAGAGGAAAGGAAGGTTTAGTCAGGGAAGGTCTCTTGGAGATATGCCTTCAATAAGGTTTTGAATGGGGGAAGAGTAATTTTCATTCAGATTTGAGGGGGTTAGGCATTCCAGCCCAGAGGCAGGATGTGGGTTAACGAAAGATGGAGTTCTCATTTAGATATGTTAAGCTTGAGGTGACAATAGGACATCCAAGTAATGATGACTTGAAGGGAGAAGGAAATGAAAGACTGTAGAGAGAGAGGGAGATCATTTCTGGAGATCTAGATTTGGGTATCATTCACATAAAGGTGGTAGTTGAAGCCATGGGAGTGAATGAGTTCTCCAAGGGTGTGGGTGTAGATGGAGAATAGAAAGGAACCAGATCTAAACCTTGAGGGACATCACAATTAGGGGGTGGGAGTCAGAGGAGGACCCCATGGAGGAAACAGAGAATGAGCAACCAGAGAGATAGTAGGGGAACCAGGAGAGGATAATCTCAGTGAAGCTGAGGTTGGATAGTTTGTAAATTATTTATTCCCCTGGAGTCAGTTGCTCCTTGTCACACAGATATATTCATTCCTATCATGGATGTGTGTGTGTGTGTGTGTGTTTGTGTGTGTGTGTGTCTTGCTTAGGTGTGGAAACCTAATAGCCCTAGATAACACTTAAATACAGGTGCATAGATGTCAGCATTGGTGGGCTTTCTACTTTGATTCATGGTATTATTCCCATATGTCCTTCTTGCCATGTCTCTTCTCTTCCTTTTGCCCTTTTACCTGCTTGACACTCCTCCCTCTTTAGCCAGTGAATTGTGATTTTTTATTCTTTATTTAAAGGGCTTCCTATTGCTCCTTTGTGCTCTGTCTGTCTCCTGCCATTCCCATTTCTCCTTTGCATGGTTACATCCGAAAGGTGGCTTTCATGCCTAAATGGTGGGGTAAACAGCTGTGGGAGACCAATGATTTCTATTCAGAGAAATACTATTGAACACATCTCTGGCTCCTTGAAGCTCTCACTGACGTATAGAGGACTGTTCATTTCCTTTTGCTACAGAGATTTCTTTTTTATCATTCCTTGAGATGCTTGCTGGGTTCTTGAAACCTTTTTCTGTCATCTTGTAGCTCTGCTTGGCTTCCATTATGAACATCACTAAATAATTCTTAATGAATTCTTCCTTTATCAGCTGGGCTCAGCTTCTGTAAGGAGGATTACTGACATCTAATTCTCTGGGACTCAGATCGGCTAGTTTATGGCTATCTGTTATTATTGGGAGAGACATTAATAGTATTTAATTACAAGATGTTTCCAATCACTTTACATCCATCTTTTAGAGCACACTACTGATTTAGTGTAGCATGGACAACTGAGATGAATAATTTTAGGGTGTTCTGATTTACCAAGAGAGCAAAAAGAGGTGTTTCTGAAATCTTTAAAAATGTATTTTTGAGGATATGTTTTGTCCAAAGAGTGGGAAATGGAGGCAGTGCCTTTTGTGTTAAACAAAGCCAGAGACTCAAAATCAACTTCATTTGACTTAACTTTTCTGGTAATTGTAGCCTTAGTTGGTGACTTTCTCCCATGTCCTAAACCTAAGGATTAAAGTACAAGAGGTCTAAATTATATTGTCACACTTTGTCCCAGATTTTTTTGATGATTAGGGTAAATCACTTACCAGCTCTGGGCCTCAATTTTCTACTCTGTATAATGGAGATCCCACAGGAGGATGACATAGTGTATAGAGTACAGGCCTGAGAGTCAGAAGGTCATGGGTTCTAATCCCAGTTCTCCCACTTGTCTATTTTGTGACCTTGGGCAAGTCACTTAGAAGCAGCATGGCTTTGTGGAAAGATCCCGGGTTTAGGAGTCAGAGGTCGTGTGTACTAATCCCGGTTTGGCTATTTGTCAGCTGTGTGACTTTGGGCAAGTCACTTAACTTCTCAGTGTCTCAGTTACCTCATCCTTAAAATGGGGATTAAGACTGTGAGGCCCACATGGGATAACCCAATAACACTGTATCTGCCCCAACACTTAGAACTGTGTTGGGCACACAGTAAGTGCTCAAAAAATATGATTGAATGAATAATCCCTATTCTTCCCTACGTTCCTCAGAATGATGGCACAAAAACAAAGGAGAGAGTAATGTGATAATGGTTTGGGAAAATCAAAAGCACATTGTAATTTCAAATAAATTTGTTTTTTTCTGTGGACTGAATCAAAGAATACTATCCATACAGGCACACTGGGATACAATCTCAACCCAGAGGGATTCAGCACAGAAGTTGTCAGGGAAATAAGAACAAATTTGGAAATCAAGTTGAAGACTTTACCCAAAAATGAGATTTTAGTTACATTATTAATATGCAAAGCTTGCCTCCTGTAGCTATTGTTTTGCCTGAACTCACACAAAAAATGATGGGAAAGACAAGAGTTTCCAGAAATGTGGAAAAAAAGCCTGAACTCTGTTTTTGGAGCTAGACACAATAAACCTTTTTTGGTGGGGATAGGAAATAGAGATGATGATGGGTAGAGGAAACACATGATGCATTAGACCCAAAGTCACTTTCAGGAAAAATAGCCTGGAGCAGTACATGCTATGCCATTTTCAGAGATAAATAAAGTAGACTTGAATTCAGGGCCTGTTGGTGCAGATACCTTTTATCAGAACTAGACTCAATTTAAAAGAAACAAAGAAAACATATATATTAATTTTCCATTGCATTAAGTATATTTACACATCAAAGGACAGTGACAGAGGAACATTTCAATTTGAGTTGCATCTTTAAAATTACTTTTTTATTATTATTTTGCATCCTCTAGTAATCTCAGCTGTATTTTCTTTCCATTTCATAACCATATGCTTTCTTTTGTGGGATATTATTCTATAAAATAATGAGACTGGCCATGCCCACTAAGGGAAAATGTCTGTCATTGCTCAGTAAACATATCATCTCCAAAAGATGATTAAAGAAATAACTATACTGTAAAAGCAGATCTCTGTAACTTCAGGTACAGATGATGTTCATTCAGTGATGCTAACAGAGGTCTAGGATAGCAGAGATAAATGAAACACATAGATAAACTGGGAAACCAATTTTAGCCATTAGTTCCAGCCTCCATTCCAACAAAAATTTTATAACAAGTAACGATTTTTGAGTGACATATATTTTTCAAGCTCTCATTGTTTTTTCCTGTCTTGTGGAGGAAATGCTGACAAGCAGTAAAATATATCAAAAGGTAAGAAGCAGGAAAAGTAAGAGAGGAAAGTAAAAAGCTAGGATAATCCATAAACTGAATAATCTGCCCCATTAATGTAGGAAAACAAATAGATTTATAGAATTCATTTTCTGTTTGTGCCTTGGGAAAAGAAAGCTTTTGCATGTTTATATTTTTTTTACCTCTTCCTTACCCTACCATTTTTCAATTTTTTAGACTAAATTTTCAGTATTCTAAATGGTTATATCCTACATAGTAGTATATATGTAGGTGTACAATCTGTAAATCAGAAATGGATTGATTCATCAATGAAGGGAATGTTCAGAGAAAATGATTTTAAAGTGAGGGGAAAACCCACTGCCTGTTTCTGAACCATCTCTACATTTTATTCAGGTAGTATGCGAACAACCGAATGCTTTTTCAAAGTCAGGTTCCAAAAGAAATCTCTGCCCCAGGTAATACTGGGATATTTTCACATGAAAGATAGCTGTAGCAAACCTTCCTCCCCACCCCCTTCAACACACACACACACACACACACACACACACACACACACACACACACATTTTATTATCTTCACTCCCCTTGGTAATAAAAAAAGACTCCCTTCAATAATTTAAATTCAATCTGAAAATTTAGATTTACAAATTTCCTTTGTTTCCCTGCCTAGCCCTTCCCCTCACATTTGCCCCCTCACCCCCATCACACACACACAGCCATCTTCATGTTATATTGCAAGAGTGATTTTCGATCCGCATGTTATATTACAAGAGCAAGTTGAGGAGGAGGGGAGAAACTCACATTGCTCCAGATGTTGGGAGAATTCAGGTGTTTACTTGGTGCAGGTTCCCTCTGTGTGATCTGAGCTACAGTGTAGAGAAGGGAGAGGGATTGAGTCTTTTTCAAGATAAGGGATAACTTGTAGATAAAGACAGCAAATAGGTGCTCACGTGTGGGGAGCCACCAAACTCTGGGCTAGATGTTCTTTTATTTCACATTTCCATGGAATGGGAATAGGACAGAACAGGAGAGATATAAATGCACTGTGAGTCATTTAAGATCAATCTTATTTTGAATTCCCAGAAGAGGAGAGCTGAAAAACCATGAAGCTAATGAGAGACCATTCAGGTCTTTACAATCAAATAGAAGGGTAGTGTTCAAATAAAGACAACTCCTGAGATATTGAAGAGCAAATGAAGTATCCAGAAAGATATTAGAAAAGAAGAATCCTGAGATGATTTGATAACAACTCCTGCCCAATCAATCACTCAATCATATTTATTGAGTGCTTACTGTGAGCAGAGCACAGTACTAATCTCTTGAGAGAGTACAACACAACAGTATAACAGACACATTCCCTCCCACAGTGACCTTACAGTCTAGAAGAGGAGAGACAGACATTAATATGAATAAATAAATTATGGACATGTACATACGTGCTGTGAGGCTGAGAATGGTATTGAGTAAAAGGAGCAACTCAGGGAGACCCAGAAGGAAGTGGGGAAAAGAGGAAATGAGGTCTGACTCAGGGAAGGCCTCTTGGAGGAGATGTGCCTTCAATAAGGCTTTGAAGGTGAGGAGAGCAATTGTCTGTCAGATATGAAAGGGGAGAGCATTCCAGGACAAAGGCAGGACATGGGTGAGAGGTCAGAGGCGGAGGAACAGGAAGCCAATGATATCACTGAGACATGGAACAGAAGAGGAGCACAGAATTTCCTAGGGAAAAGAGTGACCAGTGAAATTTGAGTATCTTTGTTATGCTCAGCATAAGATGTCATTAAACCTTCCAAGATAAGCTATCTGAAGGACAGCTGAAAAGACAATGATCTTCCTGAAAGTAAGCTAATTGAGATCTCAGTTTGCCTTTCTGAGGCTCTACATAAACTATGCTCTCAAATGGCATCTTCAGACAGTGGAATATTCTCACTCTTTTGCCAATCATTTAAATCATTTTTCTCCATTAAATAGAGTTCCAATTGTTTTAGACCAAACTCTCATTTAGGCATATGCAGCTCCCTCCCCACCCTTCTACCCTCTATTTCTATGACATTTCTCACAAGTCCAAGTGCATTATGATCTTGGATCTTAAATATAGAACATTTTTTCCTCCCCCTTAGGAGAAGATGTGTTGAAAGTAGGCTCAAGATTATTAAATTACTCCAATTTACTTTTATTTACAAATGTACAGTTCCTAAAGATAAGCTTTGAATGAAATGGATTTTGACAGCAAAGCAATACTATTCAAGCTTTCATACTGAGATTATACTCTGCTGTACAACTCAGTTACCTGTATTGTTGCAATTCACTATTTATAGATATCTACCACTCATCATTCAATAGATAATTATGACTTTATTACATTTCTCTTTTAAGAAGTATCATTTCCGATAAAGCCAAGAAAAAGTAGAGAAAACTTAGGTAATTTCACTCCATTGAAAGAAGATGGTACTTTGTATTTTTGCCAACTGGATAACATTGTATCTGTAAGATCTTTCAGTTCTTTACTCTTGAAGAGAATACATAAAGAAGAAGCTGGAGGGGACCCCTGAATTCATAAAGTTTCATTTTTTTCCTATTTTTTTCAAGCTTCTTGTGAACTTTCTGTCAGTTCTGAGAATTGTTCCTGAAGACAAAGATTCTCCTTTTTGTTCAAGAGTAAGTTTGACACCAGTAAGTATTATGGACTAATTCCTTTGAATAATCTCATCAATTGATTATTATCAGGAGAAACCATAACAAAAAAGAAATATAGCTGCTTTACACCTGGCAACTCTGTATCTCAGTTTTCTCATCTGCAAAATGGGAATAAAATACCTATTCTCCCTCCTACTTTGATGTGAGCCTCATGTAGAACACGGACTGTGCTCAACCTGATCATCTGTTTCTACTCTAGTGCTAAGGACAGTGTTTGGCATAGTAAGTGCTTAAAATGCTATTATCATTATTATTACTGTTACTGAAGTTTCTTCACTCTTTAATATCATTATTGCACTTAAGTGATTCTTATGGTTGTTTATGAGAACCAGACATTTGTTCATCAGGAGACCACCTGTCATATCATGTGAGATACACTAGATGCTCAAATACTTTTTTGGTTTTTAGTCTGTTTTATTTAACCCCCAGGAATCTCACAGTGGGCCACCAAGATATCATCATCATCATCATCATCATCATCATCATCATCATCATCATCTTCATAATCAACAACAGTATTTATTGAGCCACATACTGTATCAAAGGATTGTAGTAGGTGTTTGAGGGAACATGCACAGCCATAAGATGCAATCCCTACCTAAAGAGAAATGACAATAATGGGGAAGATACATTGGAATTGATAAAATTTAAAAGAAGGTATGAGTAGGAACAGTAAGCCTCCCCTTTCCCCCTGCTCTTCTTCCCCTCCCCATTGACCCTACTCCCTCCCTCTGCTCTACACCCCTCCCCACTCTACAGCACTTGTGCATATATGTACATATTAGTCTATTTTATTAATGATGTGTATATATCCATAATTCTATTTACTTATATTGATGTTATTGATGCCTGTCTACTTGTTTTGTTTTGTTGCCTGTCTCCCCCCTTCTAGACTGTGAGCCTGTTGTTGAGTAGGGATTGTCTCTATTTGTTGCTGAATTGTACTTTCCAAGTGCTTAGTATAGTGCTCTGAGCACAGTAAGTGTTCAATAAATACAATTGAATGAATGAATGGATAAATAAATCTGTTACAAATAAATATATTGATATACAAGAGGTACATTGAGAGAATCTAATAGTCTCTATATTTATGGCATCTGGACTGTGTTTAATTATTTGAAGTTTTGGAGGGATAAGGACTAGAATCCCATAAAAAAGCTGATTTCTATGATTACTCCAATCTAATCCTTTACAATCCTTACAAACATTAAAGTCTAATCTTACATCCTATAATGTCTAAAATAATGTTTGCACTGCAGGACATTAAAAAATAATGTGCCTATTGAAAGGACAGAATCCCTTCACATGTTCAAAACAGCCCCTTAGCAGTGTTTCACTGTTGAGGGGGATCCTGAAAGCATTAGGGAATCTATGTTGTTTCTCTAGGTGAACCTTTTGGAACATTCCATTCAGGAGTACCAGTAATACTGAATAGATGGTGAGTGAGGTAGTCTGCTTCGCTGCATGGACTAGAATTCATTAATAACCCAGATAGATGAAATGTCTGCCATAAAAGAGAGAATCTCCTCCACAGTTTATTTATGTTACGTTGCTTCTGTCTTTCACTGCATGTTCCTGATAATTATCCTATCTCCTCACACTCTTACACACTTATCCCTTCATTAATTTATGGATTTATTAATGCACTTGAATTTATTTTTACTATCCCTTTTCCTGCTCTTTTAACTATTCCACTAGACCAAGCTGCTTCTTATTTCCTTGTTGCCTGCAACCTTGAGAAAACCTAGTAATGACCGTCTTAGAAAAGGGGCCACAAGGCTCCCTGAGATACTGACCATCTCAAACCCATCCTACCCAGGCTCTTCAGAAAGATATAACAACTACTCGATTTCAAGAACATCTTTATCTTCTTAAAGCTTTGCTCTTTCCAGAGCTAAAAATGATATTGGTTTTATATAAAGGCATATTATCCATAAAAGGTGAGGCCAGAAAGCTCAGGTCAAAATGATATGAATTTTCAGGATTTTCTCCTCTTTCCCCTAAACTCTACTTCATGTCTGAAGCACATCCTGTGTGTCAGCCCCCTTAAAAATACCTCTCTTTTTTTTTTGGCAATCGAAGAGCAGTAATTGAGATGGATTACTAAAGGCAAATTTTACTCTATTTGAAAGCATAGTCCAAAGGGAGCAGTTAACAATGCTTAGCCCACATTTCTCCTGGCTGACCCATTGAAGAACATGAGAAAGAGGAGTTATATGGACAGAAAGATTGTACTTCCACAAATGGCAACTAATTAACTAGTGCTGAGTTTTCTGCAGATACACTCAGTGACATCCATGCCCTCTTTTAGCAACAATAGGGATATTCATCAAGCACTTAGTACAGTACTCTACACTAAAGTAAGGGTTCAATAAATACAATTGATTGAGTGATGTGCCATTCCCTTGGGTACATATAAGATAATCATATGGAACACAGTCCCTATCACTCATTGAGCTCATGATCTAGGAGGGATACCATTTAAATTTTTAAATTAATACCCACTTTACAGATGAGGATACTGAGGCACAGATAATTTAAGTGATTTGCCCAAGGTCACACAGCAAGTAAGAGGTAGAGGTGGGATTAGAACCCAGGTCCTCTGACTCTCAGGCCTGGGCTTCCCATGTCATGCCATTTCCCCTGCTTTCCCCACTGTGTCCAGCAACTCTGGGGGTTGTGGTATACAGAATTTTCTGGTTGCATTTGTGAAGAGTTCAGAGTCAGTTTGTAATCACCGTAGATAAAACTAGAGCAGGCGGCTTGTACTACCATCTCTATATGGATGATATCCAAATCTACATCTCCTTCCCTGATCTCTCTCCCTCTTTCCAAGCTCACTTCTCCTCCTGCTTTCAAGACATCTCTACTTGGATGCCCTCTCTTTACCTCAAACTTAACATGTCCAAGACAGAGCTCCTTATATCTCCCTAAACCGCTCCTGGACATTCCTCTCACTGTAAAGAGCACCACCTTCCTTCCCGTCTCACAAACCCATAATCTCAGCATTAACCTTGACTTCTCCTCTCATTTAACCTATATATTCAATCTATCACCAAATCCTGTCGGTCCAACCTTCACAACTTCACTAAAATCCGTCCTTTCCTCTCCATCAAAACTGCTACCATGTTAATACAATCACTCATCCTATCAAGCCTAGATTACTGCATTAGACTCCTTGCTGACCTCCCAACCTCCTGCCTCTCCCCATTCCAGTCCATACTTCCCTCTGCTGCCCAGATCATCTTTCTACAGAAACATTCAGGGCATGTCACCCCCTTCCTCAAAAATCTCCGGTGGTTGCCTATCCATCTCTGTATCAAACAAAAACTCCTCTCCAGTGATTTTAAGGCTCTTTATCACCTTGCACCCTCCTACATCACCTCACTTTCCTTCTACAACCCAGCCCCCAACACTCTGCTCCTCTGGTGCTAACATTCTCACTGTGCCTCAATCTTGTCTGTTTTTCCACTGACCCCTGACCCACATCCTACCTCTGGCTTGGAACGCCCTTCCTCCTCAAATCTGCCAGACAATTACTCTCCCCACCTTACTGAAGACACATCTCCTTCAACAGGCCTTCCCAGAATAAGTCCCACTTTTCTTCATCTCCCACTTCTGTCTGACTTGCTCCCTTTGTTCTTCCCCCATCTCTCAACCGCACAGCACTTATGTATATATCTGTAATTTTATTTACTTATATTGAGGTCTGTTTATTTGTCTGATGTCTGTCTCCCCATCTCTAGACTGAGCTTGTTGTGGACAGGGATTGTCACTCTTTATGGTTTTATTGTACTTTCCAAAACACTTAGTACAGTGTCCTGCACACAGTAAGCGCTAAATAAATACTATTGAATGAATGAGTGAAGTTTCACCAGTTTGGATCCAATCTGCAAGCTGGAGCTTATCACATAGCATACTAAAGAAGCAACATGGTCTAGTGGATAGAGCATGGGTCTGGGATTCAGAAGGACTAATCTCATTCTGCCACTTATCTGCTGTGTGACCTAGGGCCAGTCTATTCACTTTTTTCTACCTCAGTTACCTCATCTGTAAATTGGGAATTAAGACTGTGAGCCCACTGTGAGCCCCATGTGGGACATGGACTGTGTCCAACCTGATTAGCTCACCTCTATCTCAGCACTTAGTACAGTGCCTGATACATGGTAAGCACTTAACAAATACCATTAAATAAATATATGATATATATTATATGTAACAATACATTATATTATATATATAATTATATATATTGCCCTCTGATCCCCACTTATAGACAAACCTAAAACCATTGTTACAGATACAGGTAAAGCAATATCAAGTGCTCAATATGTTGAGGCTCACACAGACAGAATTATGTTGTGTCTTCTTGAGAAAACAAACACAAATATATTGCCCCCATAAATGATTTTGCGATATGAAATTCTGTCCTTGTAGTTTTTTCAGGAAATGCAACTTTAAACAGAATCACCACTAAATCCGCAAGCTATTTCTCTATTGAATCTTTACATTTTGGTCACCTGATTTCACAAGAGAACCATTTATTTCCTCAATCCAATATAAAGAATGGGATTTTCAGGTGGATTTATATTCTGAAGGCCAGGAACACTGAGAATTTTTAATAGAATTTGTTAAGTGCTTACTCTGTGCCAAGAACTGTATGAAGCACTGGGGTAGAAAACAAGTAATCAGGCCAGACACAGTCCCTGACCAATATGTTGCTCACAATCTAAATAGAAAGAGGTAGGGATTTAATCTCTATTTTTACAGATGATGAAACTGAGACACAGATAATTTATGTGACTTGCCCAAGGTCACAGAGCAGTCAAGTGGCAGAACTGGGATTAGAATGCAAGTACTCAGACTTTCAGGTCCATGCCCTTTAAACTAGACCAAGTTGCTTCTCAAAGAATATGAGGATTATATATGAAGACCATTCATTCATTTAATAATTTATTCATTCATTCATTCAGTCTTTTTTATTGAGCACTTACTGTGTGCAGAGCACTGTACTAAGCTCTTGTGAGAGTACAACAATAAACAGACACATTATCTGCCCATAACGAGCTCTAGAGGGGAACTGGGTTAATTAGACAGAAGATCAGAAGATTGAGGGAAGACAAACTTCTTTAGAAGTAATTTAGGTTAGACATAAGTACGAATTTTCTGACTCTAGGTGAAGTGATGCACTAGAAAATATAACAGAGTGGGTCCAGATCATTGCAGGTGATTGGGGATCCTTCCATGGACAGGTATTAACACGAGGTTTGGGGAAGGGAGGGTTCCATTCCCAGCTTTGTCACTGGCCTGCTGGGTGGCGTAGAGAAAATCAACTGACTTCTCTGGGCCACAGTTTTCTCTTCCACAAAGTGAGTATCAGAAAGTTTGTGGACAGGGACTGTGTCTATTTTAATAACCTTATTTTTGCCCCAACTCTTAGCACAAAGCAGCTACTTATCAAATGGGATGGTGATGATGATGTTGATGATGGTGATGCTGCTGCTGCTGTTGCTGCTGCTGATGATGAAGGAGCAATATGACCTTAGAAAGAGAAAAGGCCTAGGAATCAGAAGATCTGGGTCCTAAATCTGGCTCTATGACTTGCCGATCTGTGTAACCTTGAGCAAGTTGCTTAATTTATCTGGGCCTCAATTTCCTCATCTTTAAAATGAGGATTGAATACCTGCTCCCCTTCCTTTTAGACTGTAGGACAATGAGTTTGTCCAACCCTATTACCTTGTGTCACTCCCAGTGCTTAGTAGAGTGCTTAGCTGGGCTCATTGGGCTCACAATCCTAAAGACATGACTTTTAGTCCCACATACCTGAGCTTTTTTCAGTACTGGTGCTAAATGGTACTGAGTCATCCTTATCCTCTTATTCTGTTCTTCGAAGACCAACCAGAAGCATGGAGGCTCAGTTGGTCATTGTAAAGATATAATCAGTGGTCCTAGCACAAAATGTCTCCATGAGCCCTACACACTCTTGCCAATATAAAAATCACGGGGCTTCATTGAAAACAGCTTTAATAATCAATTAATTAATCATATTAATTGAAGGTAGTGCATTCATATATTCACTCATTCAATTGTATTTGAGTGCTTACTGTGTGCAAAGCACTCTATTAAGCCCTTGAGAGAGTACAAGATAACAATAAATAGACATATTCCCAGCCCACAACAAGTTTACACACTACTAAGTGCTAAGACAGTATAATATAACAAAGTTGGTAGACATGTTAATATTGCTTTGAACTTGTAGAGCACTTTTTTTCTTTCTACAAAGTGCTTCCTATTTTTCATTTTGCCCTCTGAGTCTCCTTTGAGATTCAGAGAGGAAGGTATTATCTTTTGCATTTTACAGACGAGGAAACAGAGATGCAGAGTGGTTGAGTGACTTGCTTAAAGGACACCTAGGAGATCAGAGGCAGATCTAGGACAAACATGGCCTAGTGGATAGAGCACTGGCCTGGGAGTCAGAAGTACCTGAGCTCTAATCCCAGATCTACCACTTATCAGCTGTATGACCTTGAGCAAGTCACTTAAATTCTCTGTACCACAGTGACCTCATCTATAAAATGGGGATTAATAATGTGAGCTCCATGTGGGACATCAATTGTGTCCACTCTGATTTGTTTGTATCTACCCCAGTGCTTAGAACAGTTCCTGGAACATAGTAAGGACTTAACAAATACCATAAAAAAACCTCCCCAAAACAGAATTACAGACCCCCATGTCTATGATCTTTTAACTGGACGATGCAGAAGTTGGTGGACAAAAAACAGGATTGGTCTGTGGTCCTGTACTCTCAGCCTAATTGTGCATTTCAAGTGCTTAGTACAGTGCTCTGCACATAGTAACTGCTCAATAAATATTATTGAATGAATGAATGAATGAATGAATGAATGAATGCAGATTGTACAAGGTTCTTTACTGAAACCAATCATTGCACTGCTTTATTTACTGCTCTGTAATAGACTTATAGAGGAATCCTCCTGTTTCTGTTGTGTTCCATATAGGATAATAATAATAATAATAATAATAATGTTGGTATTTGTTAAGCGCTTACTATGTGCCGAGCACTGTTCTAAGCGCTGGGGTAGACACAGGGGAATCAGGTTGTCCCACGTGGGGCTCACAGTCTTAATCCCCATTTTACAGATGAGGGAACTGAGGCACCGAGAAGTTAAGTGAGTATCCCTAGCCACCCCAGACAACTTTTAGTTGTCCACTCTCTTCTTTCAAATCACATAGTTCCATATAGGAGTATCCCTAGCCACCCCAGACAACTTTTAGTTGTCCACTCTCTTCTTTCAAATCACATATTATATTTTGTTTTAATTACCTGAGAAGTTGCACCTGCGAATATCTGTCCTCGGTGGTTTTAGAGAAGCAGCGTGGTTTAGTGGCAAGAGCGTGGATTCAGGATTCAGAGGTTATGGGTTCTAATTTCTGCTCTGTCACTTGTCAGCTGTGTGATTTTGGGTAAGTCCTTAGCTTCTTTGTGCTTCAGTTACCTGGTCTGTAAAATGGGGTTGAAGACTGTGAGCCCCACGTGTGACAACCTGAATACCTTTTATCTACCCCAGCACTTAGAACAGTGCTTGGCACATAGTAAGTGCTTAACAAATGCCATTATTTTTTTTTTCCGAGAAGACCCAGGACTCCACTGACAATAACCCTTCAACAAATTATATTCTTTCAACATCCTATCCGCATCACCATCAACTTTATTATTAGCAGCAGCAGCAGCAGCAAAATCATCAGCATATCTTAATACATTTCAACTATCTACTGGAAGCCTAGCTCTGAATATTTGGTTCAGTTTCAGAAAGTTGATCTAGCCTGTTTACACTTGTTAGGCCTCCCTACCTAAACTCGCCTCACTATCTTCCCATACCCTCTATGGTGAAATTCTATTTCCAAAAAGGGTGTTTCATTCCCGCAATCCACTGACATTTCTAGAGTAACCTAAGAGAACTTTTGCCTTTGGATGAATTTGAGCTCTCGTCAATGAGGCAACTAACTCAAAGACAAAAAAGCCAAGTAAGAGCTAATCGTAGCTCTCAGAAATATACTTGAATCACGAGACCACAAAACCTGACCTCTGCGGCACAAGCTCCAGTCTACTGACAGAAGGTAATGCCTGGTGCAATCTGGAAATCTGGTAAAGTGATAACTCAAGACCAGCAGTTTAAATAGCCGTTTACTCTAGTGCAGGCTCACAGAACTAAATAACTTTTTGCACAGGGTATAAATGGTTCTGAAAGTCACACCCTAAAAGGCCTGACACCTTTGCACATAGAGTGCCAGTTTCCCCCTGTGTGTCTTTCTCTACAACCTCATTAAAGTCATGTTTTCCTTAAACCAAAAAAAAAAAAATTGTCTGGGCACGTAATGTACATCAGTCGTCTGGTTCCACAGACAGGCGCATTTGTCATGCCCCAGGGAGCAACACCGTTAGTTTCACTTTATTAATTGAGGAGATTATACACCTAGAATATCTGCTTTTTTGTTGTTGTTCCTAGTTGGCAGTATCAGGAGAAGCAGGAAAAAGAACACCCATTCCTTTTAGCTTTATCGAGTTATAATTAAGTATAATTGTAGGTAAAGGGATTCTTTACCAATACAGAGGGCTCCGAACACTGACAAGGTCAATTATCTCTCGATACGCTGGTACCAGCAAGGATTAATACTATGACGAATATTAATTGAATGTGAGTCCATTGAGTTTTATTTCTTATTTGAAAGTTCTCTGAGTGCCCATCCACCTCTGCATCGAGCAGAAACTCTTTACCATTGGCTTCAGAGCACTCAATCACCTTGCCCCCTCCAACCTCACCTCACTGATCTCCTACTACAGCCTAGCCCGTGAACTTCACCCTTCTAGCACCAGCTTGTTCACTATACCGCAGTCTCGCCTATCTCACCGCCGACCCCTTCCCCACATCCCCCCTCTGGCCTGGACCTCCCTCCTCCTCCATGTGTGTCAGACCACATCTCTCCCCACCTTCAAAATCTAATTAAGCTCAGACAACCTCCAAAAGGCCTTCCCTAATTAAGCCCTCATCTCCCTCATTCCCTATCCCTTTTGTGTGGTTTATGCATTTGCTTCTGTGATTTTGGGCATTTGATATTCTCCCCATTTTCAGCCCCACAGCTCATATGTGCATATCTACAAATTATGAATGATATGCATATATATGTATATGTGTATATGCATATATGTATTAATATATATATATGTATGTATATATATATATTAATGTCTATCTCCCTGTCTAGACTGTAAGCTTGTTGTGGGCTGGGAACACGTCTACCAACTCTGTTGTACTCTCCCAAGCACTTAGTCCAGTGCTCTGCACACAGTAAGTGATCAATAACAGCCATTGGGAGTGGGAGTTACATGGGGCAAAGAAAATGATTAATGAAAGTGGTGGTACTTTGAAGAAGACTAGCCCCAAAAGTGTGTTGGACAAGCAAAACTTTACCTTTAGTCTATCTTGGGCTCCAAATCTCTGGAAAAGTCTGGCATGGGCAGAAAAAGAACATCATTTTTTGGTTACTGTTATTCATCTGGAATTGCTGAAGTGACAGTACTTCCAGACCTTCATTTCTTTAACCTGACTACCTCCCTCTTCACTGTTGTGTGTATCTTGAATAAGTAACAGTTTAATTGAGCTGGAAGTTTCCAGCTAAGTTAATTGAGCTCTGGAAATTTCATAGAAAAGAACCAACTTAGTTTCTTGGCTTTGGTGAGACCTGAAAGAGAACAACAAAAGCACACCTTCTGTGTTTCCACTGAATCCCAATCAAGAAAATCATAAGTATAAATTATTTCATTCCAACTTCATTTTTCTTTTTCCACTCCCTCTGCCTGCTTCCATTACTAATCCCATCCATGTCTTGATGCCCAACATTAAGACAAAGGAAATTGGGTGTGGTTTGATTTAACAATCGACACAATTTTGGAGAGACAAGTGCAGAATTAGTATGTTTGGAAGTGATACTTTCTTGTATTCTTAGGCCTTGACCCATTTGTAATGTTTACAGTCCTTGAAGATTTGAACCGAGTCCTCCAGTAAACATGAGAAAAAACATTTTGAGAATGACTATGATGGGGTATAGAATGAAATTTTTATTAGGTTGCTCCTGTTTTTGAAGTACAATTTTTTCCAAAGATATATTCTGTAGTCTTCTGGTCTTATTATAGTTTTGAAGGGCTTAGGCAGTGGTATTCAGTTAGTGCCATTAGCTATTAGAGATAGTCATTAAGTTTACCCAAACTCAGTGTATCCATTTTAGGCTTTTGTCTTTGTTAAATCATACCCAGTGATCATGAGGCTTATAAAGCTTCACAATAGCATTGATACCACCCATGGCATTCACTTCTACTCTAAGAAGATGGTTGGTTTATCCAATTTCTGCTTTTGAAAATTGGACTGGACTAGGAGAAAACACTTTGAACACTATACTTTCAAAAAATAGAGAATGCAGAAAACTGAGGGAGCTCATCATTCTTTTTTTATGGAAAAATTGTGATAATAAAATCTTCTACAGTTAAATTTGGATGTTAATTCTGAACCTCTGTAAAAAGAAGGAAGATATTCTGAGTTATAAAATGCTTCACACTGAGGGTGGGGGGCAAGATTCATAGGAAGCAGCGTATACAATGCACTGCAAATATATACTAGTAAAACCCTGTTTACTGCAGAAGAGATAGGAGACTCATTAGTGGCATAACAGTGCCATAAGCTGGCCTCCTCCAGAGGCACAGAAGTTAGTAGCAATGAAAAAGACGTTGGAAGAGGATGGAGCCATCTGTAAGTTTGCACGTCGATAGCTTAGGGGAAAATGAATGAAATTATTCTGAAATACTGATGAGAAAGTTCATAGTCACGAGAGGCAAGTGCTTTAGAATTAAATGGAATGCAGGCAGAAGATGATCTGATTTGAGGACTTTTCTGTTGCTGTTTTGAACAAAGTGTAGCCATTGGAAGGATGTCTATTTTGGTTCACATTTTCTTTATAAATGCCATATTTCTGCATCTGTGAGAACGCCACAGATACAGGTCCAGGTTCTGATGATCTGTCTAATGACAAACAACATTTCCCCATTATCCTATGTGGTTTTTTTCCCCTCCCCTGCAAATTTGGAACAGCAATCCAGGCCGACAGTGAATGACAGTTGTCGCCAGCTGGAATATTAAAACCTGATGCCTGTGACTTCTGTTCAATAAAAACACATCAAAAAGGATGAAACTCCTTACAACTTAGTAATACATTTTACTAGACAATTTTCAAAGCAAAAGCAACTGAGGTCTCGAATGAAACTCGATGCACTATCCCATCACGCACATCTTTCATAAATGTGACCTGACTGCCTTTCCCATTTCACGTTTTCTCACTTAAATGCATAACATATTTGTAAACTATGTTTATTTTATTGGAAATAGAGTTTGGGTTCCCCTTAGCAATTGTGACTCTGTTTTACCCCACTACCTCTGTTTCTACCTCTTTATTCTACGTACAAGCAAAGAGAAATCAAAGATGTGGGGAGTGGGGGAGGGGGGATGTTTTCCTTCCTCCCTCTCTTTTCTCCCATCAACTTTCATTTTCACTTAAATCATTCTTCAGGGCTTCCATCTGGATGCTTCATTTACAGAGCCCTTCTTCTTGCCACCAGTTGCACTAGCTGTTCTGCACAGTTTTGTATCCCCTTTGGGCAGATGGGAGAATGGAGAGAAAAGAGAAATGAGAGAAATTAGCCAGGAGGACACAAATCTATGGCAGAGAGTATTCTGTTTCCCTAGACTGTAAGCTCGTCTTGGGCGGGGAACATGTCTGCTAATTCTGTTGTACTGTATGCTCCCAAGTGCTTAGTATGGTGCTCTGCACATAGTAAGCACTAAGTAAATACCATTGATTGACTGATTTATTGACTGCTGAGGTTCCTAAGCCAAAGGTTTTGAAAACTTTGGCATTTTTCATCATCTGAATTTGGGAGTTTTTCACTTCCTCTAACAACTGCAGGTCATTTTCTCACTGGGCAAGACTCTTCTAATTTTTCTAACTTTTCCTAAAATGGCCTGTTTTCCATTCCTATCCCTACTGCTTACAGAAGCTACATTGGTTATCCACCTGTGTGGGACCCACCATATACCCATGCTTTTTCACAGGGTTCCCACACTACTAAAGGCTCTCTGTAGTATTTTGTGAATGGCATTACATGATCATCAGTGAACTTTGGTCTATATCAGAAATAGTGGAAACAGTCATCCTCTATCAAGTATATTCTGTTGTAGCACTAATTATAAGCAAGCTGCTTCCTCTGGACTGTAAGCTCTTTGTGGCCAGGCATCATGTCTACCAATTCTATCATATCATGCTCTCCCAAGCATTTAGTACAGTGCCCTGTACACAGGCAGGTGCTTAATGAATATCTTTAATGGAATAAATGGATCAATTATTCTATTCTGAGTTTCTAGATAAATGATGTTATCTTAGCATAGTTCCCAAGAATGATTTAATCAATGAGGAAATTAGAAAGAATATTGCCAAATCTGGTGAAATCTTCAGCCCACCTAATAATAATAATAATGTGCTATTTGTTAAGTGCTTACTGTGTGCCCAGCCCTGTAATAAGCACTGGGATGGATTCAAACAAATCATGTTGGAAACGGTCTGTGTCACACATGGGGTTCCCAGTTTCAATCCCCATTTTTCAGATGAGACAACTGATGCACAGAGAAGTGAAGTGACTTGCCCAAGGTCACACAACTAACTGGCAGAGAGGGTATTAGAACCCATGACCTTCTGACTGAATCCCAGGCCTATGCTCTATCCACTACACCATGCTGCTTCTCACCTAAACCTAAGCCATGGAATGAAAAAAGGTATCCAGTTTGAGACCAAAGTTAATCTAAATTTATGGTATCTCTCGGGAATTATTTCATTCAATCGTATTTATTGAGTGCTTACTGTGTGCAGTGCACAGGCATTATACCACCAACAAATAAAAAAGTTTAATCAATTTCAAGAGAAGCTTTCCAATCATTGCCAAGATTATGCAGTAGTCTAAGATTTGAAATACTGTAGTCTTAAATGTTGTAGCACATCCAATGATCACAGGCTCCCTCTTTCAACCTGAGTTTTGCCAGATTGGACATTTCTACAAAAATGCACTGAATAGTTCATTCATTCTATAGTATTTATTGAGCATTTACTATGTTCAGAGGACTGCCCAGTGACAGGCTCACAGTCTAAACAGGGGAGAAATAATAGTTCAGGCATGGACAATGGATATGGTAAACAGAGACAAAGCTTAGAAAAGATTTTGTGATAACAGTGGGAAGAATGAACAACTGGATTGGTGCTGCTATGGCATATTTGTAATCCAGGAATGGGTGAACTTTAAAACTAGGAATACCACATCAACCTCTGGAGACAGATTCCCTGTGTAAATCATACTTACTGCATATATATGCCAACACAGGTGGTGATTATCCAGCCCTCCCTAGAGAATGGAATGCATCATTACCTCATTCTGGTGCCACACAGCTCTTCTTAGATGAGTAGTTGGGTGTCTTTTCAGCTTGAGTTACTTGGATAGTTTTGAGGAAAGATATGGAGTCTCCCATGGGTGTGTTGGATAGGACAATCTAAAATCATTACACTCCTGTGAGCTGAGAATGAACCAGAGAAATTAGCATTCCCTTGAGACAGCCAATCATCCATGCCCAACTGCTGGAAGAGACTAAATAAGTTATCAGTCTAGGGAGAATTGACATATAAATTGGCATTGAGATCTTTTCTTCTGAGAATAAATGATTAGAAGGTAAAGTCTTAGTTTACTTCTTGAATGCCTGGGCAAGTATTTAAATGCAGAAAGATAAGCAGAAGCAGCATGGAATAGTGGATAGAGCATGGGTCTGGGAATCATCAGGCCATGGGTTCTAATCCCAGCTCTGTCACTTGTCTGTTGTGTGACCTTGGGCAAGTCACTTCATATCTCTTTGCCTCAGTTACCTCATCTTTAAAATGGGAGTAGAGACTCTGAGCCCCATGTGGGACAGGGTCTGTGTCCAACCTGATTTGCTTGTATCCACCACAGCGCCTAGTACAATCCCTGGCACATAGTAAGCACTTAATAAATATCATAAAAAAGACCTCTGCTATTTTCAAATTGCCTGCAGGCATTGCTATAGTACATTGTTGCAAAATGATCATTACCAGGTGATTTAATTGATAGGCCCTTGATTTCAGCCAATCATCATGGATTGATAACAGGCCTGAAAGCCAGGAAGGCATTGTGGGGGTGGGGGGGAGGAGGGAGGAGAGGGGGGGGAGGAGGGAGGAGAGGAGGGGGGGAGGAGGGGGAGAGGAGGCGGGGGAGGAGGGGGGAGGAGGGGGAGAGGAGGGGGAGAGGAGGCGGGGGAGGAGTGGGGGGGGAGGAGAGAGGAGAGGAGGGGGGGAGGAGGAAGGAGAGGAGGGGAGGGGAAGAAGAAGGTAATGTCATCATGATGAAAACACCACCTCACAACTGGGAAGGTAAAGAACTGGGGCATGCATAGGAACAGGCTCAGTCCCAAGGGGTTCATCTAAATTGGTGGCTGATTCCAGGATGATGAATTGTCACTGTAGAAGTTAAAAATTCCCTGTATGACCTTAGGGAAGCCATAAAATGGAGCAGTGTGGCAAATTGCAGAGAAGGATTACCAACATTTGCTTCACTCAGTGATGTGGCCCTATCTGTTGAATGGTTACATGGAATGTGTTTGGGCTCTTCAGGTAAGATATTTAAAACCTAATTGTAGAAAATATTTCCAAATGTCTATTTTACACTTTGGCTCTGCACAGACATCAGTCTGCATGTGAATATTGATATTAACAGTATGTATTGAGTCCTTAATATACAGAGAGTAATGCATTAGGCACATATGGACTGGGTGGGTTAATTCTTCTTTTCTAGCTCAAACTATAGGATCTTATGGTGATACGTGTCAGAGTTTAGTTTCAAAGGATTGTTTTAAACTGGATTTTTTTTTTCTGTAATGGCCACAGTAATGTGGAAAACAAGTAAAGTTTAAGTAGAATTGATATATGCCACATGATGATCATTGTAGTATGTGTTAAATACTTACTATCTGCCAAGTACTGTGGAAAGCACTGGTTTAAATGAACAATAATCAGAATGACACATTTGCTGTTCCACATAAGGCTCAAAGTATAAGGAAGAGGGAGAACAAGTTTTTAACCCCCATTTCACAGATGAGGAAACTGTTGTTGAACCAGTTTGCAAAAAAATAAAAGGAAAGATTTAAAAAAAAAAAAACTTCAGATGAAAGTGAGTACTGGATATCTACTTTTGTATTGTTCAAACTTTGACTTGAACCTAGTTATGCCACTGGGAAACTGGATTGGCTCATACTAGTACATTCAATGAGAAGGCCTTCTCCCTCCAGTAAAAGAATTTGTAATTCACATTTGAAAATTCCCTACAGATTTTAGTTTCCAAACTGCTTCATCTTTGTCCTAAGTTTAGATAATTATTTTCTCTAGGCTGGTGTGCTTTTTGGTTTGTTTTTCTATTGGTCACAAACTTTAGTCTAATTTCTTAGGTGAGTGAAATGCTAGTCAAATATCTGAAGGCGGAGAGGCTAGTGAAAATAATCAAATGTGAAATTGTCCAGGGGGACACTCCACTTTGAAATAGGAGAGAGGAAATTGTCATTTTGATGCCACTAGAGACAGCTTTTCTGTTCCAAAGAAGGCCCAAGGGAGATACTACCTGATTTGCCCTTAGTCAGGTTGGCATCTCTGTGACAGGGCAATCATAATTAGAATGAATAAAAGGAGAGACATGCCAACTCCCCACTTATAATTCAGAGTGTGACATTAAAGAAAAATTGCATTATTTTTGATTGGCTTTTTTTGGGGAGGAAGGCAGGTACAAACAGGTATCAGGTCTTTGTCTGCTGGGATGTCTTCTGTAAAACCCGACCTGTCTCTGTATAGGAAGAAAATCTGATCCACTCATTGGTGTCCAGATGGTTTTGTTCTTTCTACCTGTTGGGATTTTAGGTTGTCTCTGGGAAATCATCCTATCTTTTCATGCCTGGTGTGCAAAACACAGACACTAAATATTAGGCAGAATGGTTAAAAGAAAGAAGCGAAATAATATTTACAAGATCTTAATGATTTTAACATGTTTGCAGCTGGGACCAAGGATTCCATCATGGTAATTTTAGATTGTAATAATAAAAATCAGAGTCACAAGGATATGACAAAGAATATGTAGAGGAATGGTAAAAACCTCGTTTACTTTCCAACTATGCTTTGGTAAGTACTGAACCTGATTGGAATCCAGATATTTTTAGAAGATCTGACATGAGGCATTTTATTTCTCTTCCATTTCCAGGGAGCACTGAAGAAATAATTACTCTAAGGGGATTTCCAGAGGTAGCTTTATCATTAGCGTGCCAGAATGCCTGCATTCTCTAAAAGACAAAATGCCTCAGATTAGAATATGTTTTTTCCAAGGTTTATAAGCTGAATCTAACATGCTCCTATCTGCTCAGAATTTCTCATCCTTCCTCTTTCCCAGAATGGGAATAAAACTGCATTTGTCCCTCCTTGCAGATGAATTACCATTTTGCTTCTTCATATTCTTTTTTTTCTTAGAAACTACTATGAAATCCTCAAAATTCACCCCTTAAAACATCTCTTTAGGGTGTATGGAGAATCAAAGTTAAGAATAGAGGGATTGATGGATATTTCAGGAGTCAGTCAGTCTACTATTGATGTGAAAGTAGAGTTTCTTTACTTTGTATCATAAAGGTGCCATTTTCTACACAAATCAATTATCCCTGATAATTCCTCAGCTCTACATTTTGCTTTGCTTAATACTATATTCAAATAGAATGGGTACAGCTTAACCATTTTTGCCAGGATCCACAGTTGTTTTTGAAGGGATTCTTCCCCCTCCCCAAATCAAGGATTGAAGATACAGGGTATACTTATATCAACCCTATCATTCAGGGAAGTGGGGGATAGTGGAGAGAGGAACTAACCTGATTTGGTTCCCTTCTAGGTTACATATGGCCAAATCTGGAATTAGTCCAAGTGTAAAGACATAAAAAGGGTAAGTATTGTTCAAGGGAACTAGAGTTTAAATTCTACTAAGAGAGATTAAAGGGTCATCATGAGTCATGGATTAAAGTCACCCTGGAAATGGAACTGGCATCAATTGACAATCTGCAGTTCTCTGTCACTTCAACTATCTTCTTTCATTCATGGTTTGCTTTTCTTTTCCTCTTTCCTCTTTGCCCTTTCAGCTTCCATTCTGATCAGGCTAACATATCTACCATGCCTTAGATTTGCTGGACCATAGTTCTTTGGGTTTTTTTTACCAATTCCATTTGTCAAATAACAATGATAATTAAGAATAATTGTGGCATTTGTAAAGTGCTTACTATGGGTCAAGCACTGTTCTAAGCGCTGGGTAGATATCAGATAGACTGGACACAGTGCATGTCCCACATGGGACTCACAACCCCATTTTACAGATGAGATAACTGAAGCCCAGAGAAATTAAGTAACTTGCCCAAAATTATGCAATAGATGAGTGGTGGAGCTGGGATTAGGACCCAGGTCATCTGACTCCCAGGTCCATACTCTAGCCTCTAGGCCAGGCTGCTTCCCTAATTTGTGATACCATCCTTCCTCCTCATTTACCATGAATCCTTATACCTTCCCTGTTCCTTTCAATCCTCCTGCCTGGAATAACCCCTCTATTTGTCCTGGAATACAACTTTTCCTCTGATCCAGAAAACCTTCTTTCAAAGCAGTTCCAAGAAAATCACCTCTTTCTGTAGGCCCACTTCAATGAATACCCCCAGAAATCTGTTTTGCTATCCAAGATTCACCTGAGAATTCTTATTCTTGTTATATTTCTTCAGCATATGTGGGGGAGACATTTGATGTATATGCTGTTGATGCAATTGCCCATACTTATTTATGATTTAAATTTTTCTCTCACACTCATGTAACAATTGCTTGTCATCCACTTATGTCTGATTTCCTTTTCCATTGCATGTTACAGCCCTTGCAGGAAAGGATCCCATCTTATAGTTTTCTGTATAAAGCCAATCACCTAGTTTGTCTTCTGCAAAACGAAAGTGCTCAGAAAAAATTGTTGATTCTACTGATCTTCTTCCTTCAAGGTCCACTTCCTCTAGTAAATTATCTCTGCATATCTCTACAATGAATCTGCATTGATTATTGCTCTATACTCTGTTTTCTAGCTTTGTCATTGGATCCCCTACTACTAGCACCTAGGATGTGTAGCATCAGATTAATGAGTACAGTGAAGATTAATTAAAAAAAAAGGAAGGCAAGTTCTCAAATATAAAGGCAGGATCTGGTTGTAATAATAATAGTGATAATTGAACTTTTGAAGTGCTTACTGTGTGCCAAGCATTGTACTAAGCACTGGAGTAGAAGTAAAATAATCAGGTTAGACGAAGTCCCTGTCAAAGGATTCACAGTCCAAGGGGGAGGGAGAATAAGTATTGACTCCCCATTTAATGGGAGGAGGAAACCAAGGCACAGAGAAGTTAAGTGAATTGCCTGCAGTCACAGAGCAGGGAAGTGGTAGATCTGGGATTAGAAATCTAATCCCCTGACCCCCAGGTCCATGCTCTATCCACTAGATCCCTTCCACCTTTGCACATTTAGCTGATAGCATTCTATTTCAACATTCTTTCTCAGCTTTCTCAGGAGGTGAGCAGAATCCAAGACCCCTGTATCTTGGAGCTTCTTCATGACTGGCAGCTAGGAAGCAATGCTGCCTGGACTTTGGAGTCAGGGGGACCTGGGTTTTAATCCTGACTCTGACATTTGTCTTCTGTTTCACCTCAGGAAAGTCACTTCACTTCTCTGTTCCTCAGGTACCTTTACCGGTAAAATGGGGATTAAGACTGTGAGCCCTATGGGGGACTGTGTCAAACCGGATTATCTTGTATCTGCTCCAGAGCTTAGTACAGTATCTGGCACATAGTAAGCGCTTAACACATACCACAAAAAAAATTAATCTGTTACCACTCCAACTCTAGACCAGCCTTCCCCAGTGCCACAGAACCCTATACAGAGGAATTCCCATTCCACACATTGGAAGGGCGAGGTCAGGAAGTGAGGCACTGGGGATGGAATTGGCAATCAATAGCATTTATTGATTTAGGAAGTCTAAGGCCCCTGCTGCTCAGTGCATAAACTGGTCTCATCCAAAACATCACAGAACCCTGTGCCCGAGAAACCAGATTCAGTAAATCAATAAAATTTCTTCAGTGTCTAATAATTGTGGTACTTGTAAAGCATTTACTATCTAACAGGCACGTACCTAGTGCTTAGGTGGATACAAGCAAATCAAATTGGACACAGTTCCTGTCCTGCATGGGGCTTACAGTGTTAATCCCCATTTTACAGATGAGGGAATTGAGGCACAGAGAAGTGACTTGCCCAAGGTCATGCAACAGGCAAGTGGTGGATCTGGGATTGGAACCCATGACCTTCTGATTCTCAGGTTCGTGGTCTATTTACTACACCCATGTAGAACACTGAACTTAATTTTTTGAGAGGACACTATTTAAAATTCATAATTCCTGCCTGCAAGGAGCTGGCAGTCTAGCAGGGGAAATAGGCACAAAAGTATATTACAGGTGAGTGCAATTAATGAAGTGTAAAGATATATACACAAATATAATGACAGAATTGGAGGAAACTGGGGAGAGAGTTGAGTATCCAAGGACTTAAAGTGATGCAGAAGTGCTGAAGTTTCAGGTGAGAGAAAATGAGTGATGAATCAGAAAAGGCCTCCTGGAGGAGAAATGATTTCTAAGGGGCTTTGAAAATGGGGAAAGCAGTCTTCTGCTGGGTGGGAAGAGGGAGGAAGTTCCAGGAAGAAGGAAAGCATGAGCAGAAGTCCAACAGCAAGGGAGTCAATAACTAGGCACAGGAGGTTGGTAGGCTTTAGAGAAAAGAGGTGTATGAGTGTAGTCAGGACTGAGGATAAGTAGGGGTGATAGAGCTGATTGAATGTCTTGAAGCCAACAGACAATGGTTTCTGCTTGATACAGATAGAAAAGGGCAAATGGAGGAGGTTTTTGAGGAATTTTTTTTCCTTCGGTATTAAAGTGCTTACTATGTGCTTGGACCTGTATTAAGCAGTGAGGTACAAACACAATCAGGTTGAGACAGTCCCTGTTCCGCATGGGATTCACAGTCTCAACTGGGAAGCAGCATGGCCTAATGGAAAGGGCACAGGATTGGGAGTCAGAGGACCTGGGTTCTAATCCCGGCTCTAGCACTACTCTGCTGTGTGACCTTGGGCAAATTGCTTCATTCATTCAATAGTATTTATTGAGCACTTACTATGTGTAGAGCACTGTACTAGTGCTTGGAATGTACAAATCGGTAACAGATAGACAGTCCCTGCCCTTTGATGGGCTTACAGTCTAATCAACTTAACTAATCACTTAATTTCTCTGTGTCAGTTACTTCATCTGTAAAGCTGTAGTTAAGTCCTTTCTACTTAGACTGTGAGCTCCATGTAGAACAGGGACTCTGTCCAACCTGATCATGGCCTATCTACTCCAGTTCTTAGAACAGTGGTTGGCTTATAATAAATACCATTATCATTATTATTATTACTATTATTATGAGTACCATTATTATTCTAGGAGTTGGAAGATCTGCCAAAATGATGTTTAAGAAAGTTGATCCAGTCAGTAGAATGAAATACAGACTGGAGAGGTATGAGATTGCAGTTAAGGAGGTCTGTGAGGCAGCTGAAGCACTAATTGAATCAGGAGATATCAAGTGCTTGGACCAGCATGGTGGCCATTTGGATGGAAAGAAAGAGGCTTATTCTGGTGATATTGAGAAAGACCTCATTGTGGAAAGGGAAAGTGTCTACCAACTTTGTTGTACTGTACTGTACTGTCCCCAGTGATTAGTACAGTGCTCTATAGTAAGTGCTCAACAAATATGACATTGACTGATTAAACTGACAGGATTTGGTGACAAACTTAACTCATGGGTTGAAATAGAAAAAGGAGTCCAGGGTGGTGAACTTGAGAAATAGAATGGTGCTATAATAAACAGTGTTGGAAAATTTAGAGGGAGAAGAGGACTTGGGAAGAAAGATACAGAGTTTGGTTTTTGACATTTCAAACATGTAGTTTCAGTGGGACATTCAAATATACTTGTCGCTGGTGGGGCAGGTGAGATGCTAGATTGCAAAGAAGAGCAAAGGGCTGGGCTAGTAAGGTAGATTTGGGAGTCATTCTAGTAAAAGGGAGACTGCAGTGATTGTAAATTAAGGATTGTTTGCTTGGATCAGAAGAGAGTCTGAGGGCTCCCCCTATCAAAACTATGTAATCATTTACCTTCACATTATTATCTGGGTTTGTTGACTATGTTACTTACTGTTGCTTGTATTATATGGTTATAGTTCTTTGATCTATCTACCCCAACTTAGGTTAGGTTGAACCTCATATGGGACAAGAGGCTGTGTCTGAACTGTTGGTTTGTATCAATCACAAATCTTATCACAGTGCTTTCTTACCTAATAAGCTCTGATTTGAATTGCATCCCACCCAGAAAGAGGGCAAATGTTCAGTAGAGACAATCCTTTGGGTACTGATGTTATCAGGGGGTAGGGCTGAGAGAACACCTTTTTCCCAGATTTCCTGCAGACACTTGGAGATCTGAAAAGGGCTTTAATTCCGGCCATGCTTAAAAGATAAACTCCACTGACCCAAAGCTAATATAAATCAATCACCATTAAAACTGTTCAGAACTTAGCTCTCTCCTTCACAGCTCTTCATGTCAAATACCAATAAGCATGTCATATTATTATTCCCTAGAATCTTATCAAAAAAGAATAAAGACATCAACAGCTATGTAGTTAGGTGCAGGATCAGGAATGCTTTCCCTCTAGTGAAGTATGAATCAAAACAAAACTAAATTGCAACTTCATCTTGTAAAGCAGCCCAGATTGCATCCCAAAATGCTTCCTAGAGTTCCATAATACAATTACCAAGTTAAATAATAAATGTGGTAATAGCTGAGGGGGAGAAAACAGAAATTAAGGGACAGACAGAGAGGAAAGGAATAGTTTTTTTTGGTTTTTTTTTCCATTAAGGATTTGAGAATGCAGAGTCAAGAGCCAATAGGGTCAAGAGAGGCCCAAAGGTGGGCTGAACCATCAACAGCTGTAGAGAGGAAGACTTCTGCACCCAGGTAATGGGTTCTCTTTAGTAGCACATGATTTCTATAATCTTTTTTCATGACAGCCCTATAACTTGGAATTCCATGTGGGCCAAACAACAGAGACAATTGAGGACAAAGGGTATACTTAAATCTAACTCATCCAGATAATTTTCCAGATGGCCAGTATGAAGAGTCAGAGTTGAGGGATATGGAGGAATTTGGAGGGAAATAGCACAAGACATAGTCTGCAAAATCAGGCAATGCAAGAAAACAACTTCCTCAGGAAACTGCAAAAGCAAGTATTGATGCAGTTTTTAGGGGCCGATTGTACTTGATGAAATGATTAACACTATTCCTTCTGTTTTCTAACTGTTCCCACCTTCTACTAATTCCTCTGAAATTTTGCCATTTCAGTCAAACTGAAAATTATGGTGACCCACTTACTTTGATTTACACGTGAAAAGATTTGCATTGCCCATGTCTCCCCTATTTGCATGTCTTTATATTTGTGGGCAGATTTGATTTACAAGCCTTTGGCAAGCATGCCTCCTTATTTAGTTTTCATTTTGATTTATGCAGGGGGAGGGTTTATGAGGCTGGCCTTGTTCCCTCGTAGCAAAATTATTATTATTTCTTATATCGGTCAGTAATGCTTAAACACAATTTTTTTTTTAAGCTGGCTTCCCAAATTATAGGCTTGGTCAGGCATTTATAACAAATAAGCATCAGTCTCTCACTCTTGGCTCAGACAAAAGTGATGGTTGAGAGAGAGGGAAATCATGCTCTAGGAAAAGTTCAGTAAATGTAGCAGCAGACTCTTTCTCTAATCTGGGAAGAAATATACCATGTGGCTTTGTGCACATAACATAGCAGAACACAGCAGGATGTTCCCTTTGGCTCATACAAGGAGCCTATTTCCATTTTTAATCCATAGCTGTTCACTGACCTTGTACTGCAGGGTAGCCGGACAATATTGCAGAAGGAACATTAACAGCATTTTCCTAATTATGCAATTATATATTCATTCCCCCCCTAGAGATCTTGAGAGGTTTTTTTTTTCTTTTCCAGAGAGGAACAAGTGGTTGACCAGCATCTCATTTCTCAAGGTTTTCTTATTGCAAGATGAGTTTAAGTACATACCCAAAACATAGGATGGTTTGTGTTCTGCTGCTTTGGTGGATGACATCACAAGGGGAATATTTTAAATTGCAGGTAAAATAAATGACTAGCAATTCTGTCATTTAAAATCAAACCCAAATCGCCAGGCTGTTAAGCTTTGTAGGCTCATGCGGCTTCCTGATTCAGTCCCTGGAAAAAGCATCCTGCTCTCTACAATCAGCTACCTATTTGAACAAATTGTCATAGATGTGTTATCACCTGCTTCCTACATGCTGCTTTATTTTATTTTATTTTATTTCAATTTGGGATTGGGACAGGAGAAAAGAAAAGAGCACCATAGAACCTGACTCTGTAATCACCCTTATGCCTACCTACCGGCAACTTGGCTAATTTGAGATGTTCTACTGAAATTTCTTTTTGAGATTTCCATTCCTGATACTTCCATTTCCCCACTCTAGGAGACAGAGTGACTTCAAAGATAAATTGTTGAAAGAGTGAACAGTGTCATGAAATAAGGGTTGAAGTAGAAGCTGAATTTTTGACCTGATTTGATGTGGGGTCTTTTTGTTTGATTGTCCCATCTGTTAAATGGTGTTCAAGGCCTTCCTCTCAGGGTCATGGGAGTAAACAATACGGCTGATAAAAGAAAATGCCCAACAAATATTACAAAGGATGACTCTCACTTTACTCCATAGAATAGCCAGGACCCTAAGGCTAGAGGTATCCTTGGGACTGTATCTAGTCCATGCCTTCAAGTAGAACCACATTTAAGAAAGATGAAAACTTACTTAATTTTGAGTTATCAAAAGAAAAGGAAATCCCCCAGTCTCTCTCAATATCTTAGTCCTCTGAGTAACAATTATCTTCTCTCCTTGCTCTCTCTGTTTCCAGTTAAGTGTCCCTGCTCCCTGGTCTCAGGTTCAGTATCAGGATTCTGCATGAGACTGTTCACCTATCTCAAGAACTTTTATTGAAATGGGGATTCTTCAAAAGGAGCCATGTTCCTTCTAACATAAAGGAACACTTCCCCTTTGGAAGTCCTGGCAAAAAGTTCCCTCTCATCAAAAAGGCCCAAGCAGAAGGACATCCTGATCTGTTCACTGACTTATTCGTACTCTCTCAAGCTCTCTGTAGAATACTACGTGCAGAATAAGAAATCAATAAATACTATTATCGATTGATCACCTCCAGACAAGGACCTCTTCTGGATGTTAACATAGTAGTTACTTCTCACAGACCAAACTGACAACATGATCTTTGCCTCCAGTGAATTCCAAATCTCTCCTATTTCCCAAGTAGAAGCAGCATCTCTTCCTTTTGCTCTCTTACTCATATGGACATGGTGAAAGCAAAATATTCATTCATTTGCTTATTTATGGTATGTGTTTAGTGAGAGCCTATCAAGTGGAAAGCTCTATAGTAGGCAGTTGTGTGACCTTGGACAGGTCACTTAACTTCTCTGGGCCTCAGTTTCCTCATCTATAAAATTGGGGTCAATTCCTGTTCTCCTTCCTGTTAGATTGTGAACCCCATGTGGGACAGGGAGTGTGTCTGATCTGATAACATTGCCTCTATGCTCTTAGTACAATGCTTATCATTATTATTATTATGGTTAGTAGATATCATCTCTGCCTTCAAGGAGCAAAATCCCATTCAGAAATGGCCTTCCAAGTAAGAACTGTGAAAGCAACTCCAGCAAGAGAGAATAGAGAGCTCGATAGCCTTAAGACTTTCTATAAAGGATTCATACTAGAAAAGTATGAATTGATGAGATCAATTAAATGACACAGACACTTGGACACAATTCCACACTAAAAGCCCAGCTTCACCAGATGAACCTGACAATTCTGAACTCTTACCATACTGATTTGCAAGAAAAACTCCACTTTCAAATGTCCTGGACATTATCCAACTCACATGGGAAATATCACTTAGCTCGTTAAGCCCCTATAACTGACATTAAGTTTGCCCTGGTGAACTACGTAAGGCAGGAAACATTTTTGGCTTTTCTCTGAAACAGTTCCCTGAGCTGGATTCAGCACCAAAATCTTTAAGAAAAAAAGAACATTTTTGTTGAAAAGATTATTACCAGAGCAGGTGCTTCCACTTGGGCACTTTAGAAACTTTGGAAACCAGTGCTCTATCATTATGTTTCCTTAATTTCACTACCCTCATTCCTTAATAATTAAGGAACTGAATGTGTGACGATGCAAACGGGATCTTTGTTCCTTAAGTGACCATCTCCATCTGTTCCTCATTCCCCACCTAAAGCTAACATCCTCTCTTTTGGACATCATATTTGGTTACTGGGGAGCACACAAATAGAAGGTTTGGAAAATAAACTGGAATATTGCTGATGCTGTACCCAACTCAGGAGTTTTCATTCTCAGGGACTTTGTTACTGCTAAGAGCATTTATTAATTCATTCAATAGTATTTATTGAGTGCTTACTATGTGCAGAGCACTGTACTAAGTGCTTGGAATGAACAAGTCGGCAACAGATAGAGACAGTCCCTGCCGTTTGACGGGCTTACAGTCTAATCGGGGGAGACGGACAGACAAGAACAATGGCAATAAATTGAGTCAAGGGGAAGAACATCTCGTAAAAACAATGGCAACTAAATAGAATCAAGGCGATGTACATTTCATTAACAAAATAAATAGGGTAATAAATATATACAGTTGAGCGGACGAGTACAGTGCTGAGGGGATGGGAAGGGAGAGGGGGAGGAGCAGAGGGAAATGGGGGGAAAAGAGGGTTAAGCTGCGGAGAGGTGAAGGGGGGGTGGTAGAGGGAGTAGAAGGAGAAGAGGAGCTCAGTCTGGGAATGCCTCTTGGAGGAGGTGAGTTTTAAATAGGGTTTTGAAGAGGGGAAGAGAATCAGTTTGGCGGAGGTGAGGAGGGAGGGCGTTCCAGGACCGCGGGAGGACGTGGCCCAGGGGTCGACGGCGGGATAGGCGAGACCGAGGGACGGTGAGGAGGTGGGCGGCAGAGGAGCGGAGCGTGCAGGGTGGGCGGTAGAAAGAGAGAAGGGAGGAGAGGTAGGAAGGGGAGCCTTGAAGCCTAGAGTGAGGAGTTTTTGTTTGGAGCGGAGGTTGATAGGCAACCACTGGAGGTGTTTAAGAAGGGGAGTGACATGCCCAGATTGTTTCTGCAGGAAGATGAGCCAGGCAGCGGAGTGAAGAATAGACTGGAGTGGGGTGAGAGAGGAGGAAGGGAGGTCAGAGAGAAGGCTGACACAGTAGTCTAGCTGGGATATAACGAGAGCCCGTAGCAGTAAGGTAGCGGTTTGGGTGGAGAGGAAAGGGTGGATCTTGGCGATATTGTAAAGGTGAAACCGGCAGGTCTCGGTAACAGATAGGATGTGTGGGGTGAACGAGAGAGACGAGTCAAGGATGACACCGAGATTGCGGGCCTGAGAGACGGGAAGGATGGTTGTGCCATCCACGGTGATAGGGAAGTCTGGGAGAGGACCGGGTTTGGGAGGGAAGATGAGGAGCTCAGTCTTGCTCATGTTGAGCTTTAGGTGGCAGGCCGACATCCAGGTGGAGACATCCTGGAGGCAGGAGGAGATGTGAGCCTGAAGGGAGGGGGAGAGGACAGGGGCGGAGATGTAGATCTGCGTGTCATCTGCGTAGAGATGGTAGTCAAAGCTGTGAGAGCGAATGAGTTCACCGAGGGAGTGAGTGTAAATGGAGAACAGAAGAGGGCCAAGAACTGACCCTTGAGGAACTCCAACAGTTAAAGGATGGGAGGGGGAGGAGGCACCAGCGAAGGAGACCGAGAATGACCGGCCAGAGAGGTAAGAGGAGAACCAGGAGAGGACGTGAAGCCAAGGTGAGATAACGTATGGAGGAGGAGGGGATGGTCAACAGAGCATTTGCATTCTCATAAGCACAACAATCTCCCAAAGGCAATTCTCACATTGGAAAGATGTGGGTATCTGACCTGCTATCCTTTTGGAGTGGACCATATTTGATTAGCACCACATCCAATCACTTCCTCACCAGACTTGTGCTAGACATGGACTGTACCTAATTGGTAGTGTATGATAGGTCATCCCTTTGGTATTATTCTCATTTGATATTTCTTTTATATTTTCTGTTGCTGTGTTAAGACCTGGGTGGTTATGTCTCATTTACCTTTCTGTTTGTGTTGAATTGGGTAAGCATTTATCAACCACAGTTAGTAGTATAGAAATGTTGTTCTTTTCCCCCATCAATTAACTTTAGGGTAAAAATCACATGTTCTTCTAAAAGATTTTCAGAAACTAGGATAGCTTTCCACACACAGTGGGAGCTCAAACATAACTTTGTCCTGAGAAATGAGATGTACGAATGATTTTGAAAAGAGCAGCAACTATACCCTTGACATAGGTGCCTGTTCTTTTTTTTTTTTAAAGTAGAGTTTGGGGAGTAATTTTTCCAGCAATCTTGGAAAATAGAGCAGCAACGTAGCTTAGTGGATAGGGCATGGGCCTGGGAGTCAGAAGGATCTGGGTATTAATCCCAGCTCTGCTACCTGACTGCTGTGTGACCTTGGGCAAATCACTTAACTTTTCTGTGCCTCAGTTACCTCATCTGTAAAATGGGGATTAAGATTGTTAGCCCCATGTAGGATATGGATTACATCCAACCTGAGTAACTTGTACCTACTCCAGTGTTTAGTACAGTAGCTGGCACATAGTAAGTGCTTAGCAAATATCACAAAATAGGTTGCACATCGGTTTGTCCCAGATTTCTGCTGCATTTCAATTTACCCTTTCACATGACATTTGATTATCTGTACAGTTGTGCTAGCTAACACTTTCCCAACAAGGTCTGGCAGTCAATGTTTATATTCTACTCCAATACCACAGCAGTCTTGGGCAATCTATCCATTCCGAGACTGGCTTTTTACTTTATGGTTCAAAGATGATGGTTTGGGGGTGGATGGATGGTTGTGTGCTGGAGGGAACAATGGATTAGGAAGGAACCAGAATCCCACCTCCAACTCCAGACCTATTTTGTGACTACTACCTAAGCCACATCCTTTTCCTCTTTAAGGACAGGGCTCCGCCGGTAAGCACAGGGCAAGTCAGTTTGGTTTATAGCATAGGCTGAGATGAAGGGGAGTGAGTAGAGGACACAGCAGGTCATTCCCTTTCTCTTCCAATTGGCTTAGTGTGGAGGGGGCAGGAGCTCCCTGCCAAGCTCCCAACTAAAGGGAAGGGTGGCAATGATCAACATGGGTTTGAATCCTCCTTTGAAAAGAAGGAAATTTGGGAAGAGAGCTGACAAAGCAAAGCTGTTTACATCTGTTCTGCACCTCCTACCTGAACTCTCCATGGGAACTCTATTAGCTAAATAGGTAACCCATTAGTTGTTCAAAGGGTGCTGGGGATAAAGTACAAACAGCCCCCCCTTCCACCTTCTCTTCCACTTTGGGTCTTTTCCACCCCCCAACAATTTCTCCATCACCACCACCAATGTCTACCATCTCTCAACTCCCCACCCTATTTCCTCCTACTTTGAACACTCCTAAGCATTCATCCCAACCCCTCTCTCCCACAGAGCTTATGTACATATCTTTAAACTTTGTCATTTATTTTAATGTCTATCTCCCCTGTTAGAGTGTATGTTCCTGGAGGGGAAAGATCATGTCCACTTTCTGTATTGTACTCTCCCAAGTTATTAGTACAGTGCTCTGTACAGAGTGGGTGCTCAAAAAATACTTAGGGTTGATTCGTTATTACAATAGCATGGTCCCCAGTAGTATTTAGCAATGTAGAATTGCTAAAAAAAATGCTATAAGTTAAAAATGTAGACATTGAATAAGGATGGCATGGGAGGATCAGGAATAGAGGGACATGGACTAGTTGGAGAAGGAATGTGTCCTAGTGGAAAGAGCACAGGCCTGGGAGTCAGAGGATCTGGGTTTTAATTCCAGTTCTGTCATTTGTCTGCAGTGTGACCTTGGGCAAGTCACTTAACTTTTCTGTGTTTCAGTTACACATCCGTAAAATGGGAATGAAGACTGTGAACCCAAATGGGACAGAGGGTATGTCCAAACAGACTGTGTCCAAATATCTACTGTCTAACCCAGGGTTTAGTACAGTGCCTGACACATAGAAATTGCTTAACAAATACCTTAGGAAAGAAAAAAAAGACGAGGCAGGAGAGTTTGGGATGGGGGGGAGGTTGGACAAGAAAGTTACAGAAGGCTGGGAGAGGAAAAACTAGGTCTGGGTTTACGTATCTCAGAAGGAGAAAAGTTAGCATCTGAGACCCTCATAAGAATAAATTGTGCATTTCATTCCTTGCCTGTCAGTGGAGTGAAATCTGTGGCCCTCACAGCTAAGCCTCTATCCTAATTATATGACTCTCATGGCTCCTACTAGCTATCTGAGTGACCTCTGCAACAACCGCTTCATGAGTATAATTCCTCAGGACAGCTTGGACTTAATTAACCTGAATGTTTGACTGACCAGCACCTCCAATTCACCCAGGATGATGGAACATCAAGGAATACCAAGCTTCACTCTATGTACATCATGTCTGTAGGTTTCTATATGTGCATGTGTGTAGATGAGTTTATTCAGTATATGTCCTACATATTATGTGGTCATGGTTCCTTCTTAATAACAATTGTGATATTTAATGCTTAATCTATACTAAGCACTGTAGTAGATGCAATATAATTAGATTGGGTACAGGTCCTGTCCTATAGTCTAAAGGGGCTGGAGAACAGGTATTTATTTTACAAATATAGAAACTGAGTCTCAGAAAAGTAAAGTTAACTTACCCAAGGTCATGTTGCCGGCAAGTGGCAGAGCCAGGATTAGAAGCATTATCATCTAATTGAATAATAATGATTCATATTTATGGTATTTATTAAGAGCCTTACTATGTACCAAGCACTGTACTAAGCACTAGGATGGATTCGGTATATGTAGATTGGACACAGCCCCTGTCCCACATGGGGTGCGCAGTCTATGTAGGAGGGAGAAAAGATATTTAATCCCCATTTTACAGTGGGGGAAACTGAGGCTCAGATAAGTTAAATGAATTACCCAAAGTCACACAGCATGCAAGTGGTAGAGTTGGGATTAGAATGCAGGTCATCTGACTCCCAGGCCTATGTTCTACCTGCTAGATCACACTGTTTCTTCTTCATGCCGCTATCTGCTGAGATGTAACCTTTTTCCATAAAGGTGATTTCAGTGAGAGAGCTTTCTCTAGGCCTTGAGCCTTGGAATCAATTTACTCCTTTGACAGAATTCAAGGTAGCTTGAAGAGGAATTCCAAATATGCTGACTGCAAGACCGGATAATGCTATATCCATTAGCCTCTATGTGCTAGGCGACTTTGGTGACTCCATTGCCATCCCTTTAGCCTTTTGAATGTTTATTTAATTTCCACTTGTATTGCCCACCCAGGCCCACTTGGTGTTCATTATGAAGTATTTGCTGAGCTCCTGTTGGTGCATATTGTAGGGTAAGTCCCAAACTTGTAATTTTCTATTTATATCTAATGAGTGGCTCCTCTTCAGCTTGTATTTCCTCCCTCCCCAGGTTTGTTTCAGTGGACTCATCTTGTCTCAGAATGTTAAGATGTTTTTTCTCGTGCCGTGGCTTACCTGATATTAGCAGGCCTCATCAACTATAGCATACCCCAGTGTGGTGTAATGTCCAGTGAGTTTTAGCTAAAACACAATTGTTTCCTGTGTCATTGTGGAAAAGCTGGGGACACCTGGTTTTACATTGCTCTGATGAGGCATCAGTGTTTTCCTGTCTCTGTACTTTGATTTACTTGGTTTGGGATTGCATTCTTTTGACTCACAGAGCAGTGGCAGAATTTTTAGAGTTATTCAGTTACTCGCCTTGTTAGGAGCTTGCTAATATACGACTCCCTCAATAAATGAAAGGCTTACAGAAACCTTTGTTGTTCAGATTCTTCCACTTTTAAAGAATGGTTTGCTACCTGGCCTACCCACCCTTTGCTCTGATTGGTTGCCCCAGTCAGCATTGCATTGGTAAGCAAATCTGCCTGTTGAGTATTTGTCATGCTCTAATTGGTGGGATAATAAGCCTGTTGATTCCCTGTTCCACTGGCACAATGTTCTCTGGTTTTAAAAGTGGGACGGTGGGTATGGGGGACACCTAGTATCCACTATATCTTAGTTCTTTGGGCTGCAGGCAATATGTGTTTCAGCTCTCCTGGTTACCAGTCTTGTGCTCTTTCCACAGACAAAGCAGAAACTGGGTGAAGTAGGGGAGGATGGAAGAAGCAGTTTGGTTGGGACCGGGAGGGTATCTGAGCTGAATCACACACTTGAGAGAGAGCCCAACACAGTTTTCTGGGAGCTTAGGAAAGCCAAACTGAAGTCTCCTTCTCCCTCCTTTGGGGCATCTCATTTCTGTCCAGCCCAGACCGGAGCCCTGGTTGTGTCTGTGGCCCTGCAGGAGGGGGAGGGAGCAAGTCCGGAACCCAGGGGCTTGCCCCCTACATAGTGGTCCATATGAAGACTCCCTCAGAGAGAAGCAGCCTTTCTGAATTCCCTTGGAAATATGGGGTAGCCACTCTGATCTCCCAAGTGCCACCCCTGACTTGGAGAGTCAGGGAGTCCCACCCTGCCTCCTCCATCCCTAACCCCTCCCATATCCTCTCTTCATGAGCAATGCAGAGATAAGCGCTTAGTACAGTGCTCTGCACACAGTAAGCACTCAATAATTACGAATGAATGAATCAAGCCTTAGAGTTCTTGAGCAAGGGAATAGTGGCTTTGATGAGCTTTCTTCAAATGGGTCATTCTCTAAGAAGTTAAGCAAACATGCTGCTTTCTGCCCACATAGTAGAATTGGTTTCATGGTACTGTCTTATTGGAGTTGGGCTTACTAACATAACTAACATAACTTACTAACTATAATAACATACTGAGCACTTAAGCGTGTATAGACCATTGTACTTAGGTGCTGGGAAAGAATATACCATAAGTGGTGTGGCCTCTAACCAAAGAACTGAGGAAAAGAGCATGGCTCGGGGGACAATGTCGGGCTAGAAACCAGGAGGATCTGTGTTTCAATCCCACCTCTGCCCTTAACTCTCTTTTTATTGTATTTGCTAAGTATTTACAGTGTTTCCTAAGCACTGTAATCAGTACTTGGGTAAATACAGATAACTGGATTGACACAGTGCCAGTCCATCTGGGGCTCGGTCTAAGGAGGAAGGAGTAGGATTTAATCCCCATTTTACAGATGAGATAACTGAGGCACAGAGAAATTAAATGACTTGCCCAAGGTCACAGAGCAGGCATGTTGTGGAGTCAAGATTAAAACCCAGTCCTCTGACTTCCAGGCCTCTGTTCTTTTTACTTTCCAGTTACCCTCTGAGTAACTTGGAACAAGTGACTTATCCTTTCTGGCTGGGGCCTTTAAAAGAGAGATATTCCAGATGTTCCTTGTCTGTAAAATGGGTATAATAAATGCCTTTCCCACTGTACCTCACAGGGATGCTGTAAGGACAAAAGAATGAGATAATTGATGTGAAAGCACTTCTGGAAAGTAAAAGACCCTGCATAAATTCAAGCTATTATTATTCTTAACCATTACTTTTCTCTGAGTGATTGTCACCAAAGGACACTTAACTCAGGAGCCCCACTGAGAGACTGAGATTCCTGAATTACAATGTTATTTTCAGTGTAAGACAACTTTGTGAACACTGGAGAGGACAGTTCACAAGATCTAGCAGAATAATAGCTCCACATCGCTCAACTAGCTAGTGCAGTGCTACCAGCAAAGTGCACGCATTTGCAGATAGCTTGACTTATTCATCATTCTAGAAGATTAAGTACCAAATACCTCATTAGAAAACCTGCAAGCCGAAAAACAGATAACAGCTGGAGGAAAGCAAAAGACATTTGCAAGCAAGAAAGTGGTTGGGGAATCTAATTGGTTCCAGAGCTGAATGTGCTTGGATTTACTCACAATCATCTGGGTTCAAATTCTCTCAGGAACGTATGCAAATGAGATTTTCTGTCATTGGCCCTAACTACTAGATTTCTGTGCTTCTGGGTAGGAATGGTCAGCAGCCCGATGGAGAAATAACCCACTATTACTAATAATAATACCTTAGTCTCATCACTAGAAGAAGGCTAGACTACTGTGTCAGCCTTCTCTCTGACCTCCCTTCCTCCTCTCTCGCCCCGCTCCGGTCTATTCTTCACTCCGCTGCCCGGCTCATCTTCCTGCAGAAACGATCTGGGCATGTCACTCCCCTTCTTAAACAACTCCAGTGGTTGCCTATCGACCTCCGCTCCAAACAAAAACTCCTCACTCTAGGCTTCAAGGCTCTCCATCACCTTGCCCCTTCCTACCTCTCCTCCCTTCTCTCTTTCTACCGCCCACCCCGCACGCTCCGCTCCTCTGCCGCCCACCTCCTCACCGTCCCTCGGTCTCGCCTATCCTGCCGTCGACCCCTGGGTCACGTCCTCCCACGGTCCCGGAACGCCCTCCCTCCTCACCTCCGCCAAACTGATTCTCTTTCCCTCTTCAAAACCTTACTTAAAAATCACCTCCTCCAAGAGACGTTCCCAGACTGAGCTCCTCTTCCCCCTCTACTCCCTCTGCCATCCCCCCTTTACCTCTCCGCAGCTAAAGCCTCATTTTCCCCTTTTCCCTCTGCTCCTCCACCTCTCCCTTCCCATCCCCACAGCACTGTACTCGCCCGCTCAACTGTATATATTTTCGTTACCCTATTTATTTTGTTAATGAATTGTACATCGCCTTGATTCTATTTAGTTGCCATTGTTTTTACGAGATGTTCTTCCTCTTGATGCTGTTTAGTGCCATTGTTCTCGTCTGTCCGTCTCCCCCGATTAGACTGTAAGCCCGTCAAACGGCAGGGACTGTCTCTATCTGTTGCCGACTTGTTCATCCCAAGCGCTTAGTACAGTGCTCTGCACATAGTAAGCGCTCAATAAATACTATTGAATGAATCACTACCCTCACTAAAGTCCTGTGTAGTAGGTAGAAAGGCAGATCATGGCCTAGTGGAAAGAGTATGGGTCTGGGAATCAGAGGACTAGGATTCTAGTCCTGGCTCTGCCATTTTCCTGTGGGCAAGTCATTTAACTTTCCCATGCTTCAGTTTCTTCATCTGTAAAATTGGGATCCAGTAACTGTTCTCTTTCCTACTTAGATTGTGATAGCCCATCTGGATCAGGGATTTTGACTTACCTGCTTATCTTGTATCCGTGCCTGAACTTAATACAGTGTAAAGTTCTTTGTAAGTGCCTAAAAAGCACCACTGTACTCATTATCCTCATGTTGCAGATTGGGAAACTGAGATACAGAGAGGCTAAGTAACTTGCCCATGGTCACATAGACCAGGGGCAGAGCTCAGACTTGAACCCAGGTCCTCCAGCTCTCTTCCATTACACCATTTTGCCTTTGTGATTGATACACACTAACAGCATAGTGTTGCATGGGGTTCAAAGTTACTTAGTGGAGGATTGTCAGTCTGACTGAAGGAGCAAAACTACTTAGTGATCTACTATTTCATCCCCTGAAGCCCTAGGAGCAAATGGTTCCCAAGCACTTCCCTACTTCTATCTGTAATTGATTTATTTATATCAGTGTCTGTCTTCCCATCTAGATTGTTAAGATTGTTGTGAGCAGGTAATGGATCTACTGACTCTCCCAAACATTAGTACAGTGCTCTGCACACAATAAGCACTTAATAAATGTGATTGATTAATTTATTGGGCCCCCTTAGGTGTGTGATTCATCCTATCCTTGATAGTCATATTACGTTTGGCAGTGAGTCTGTGGAGGATATAGTTTTCTGCTCCCAATTCTATTTCTAGGACAGGGTCCAAAAATGGGTAAGGAATGATTCCGAGGAATGGGGGTGGGGTTGCCTCATGCTCTTAGCATCCTCACTCCTTGATGAAGGCAGAGTAGGAGGGTGCATGGGGGAGCCTACTAAAGCAAAGGGGAGATAAGGGCAGATAAGATGTCTTAAGCCCCTTATATGTATGAGAAGCAGCTTGGCAGAGTGGATAAAGCATGGGTCTGGAACTCAGAGGGTCATGGGTTCTAATCCCAGCTCTTCCACTGGTCTTTTGTGTGAACTTGGGCAAGTCATTTCAATTCTCTGTGCCTCAGTTACCTCATCTGTAAAGTGGGGATTGAGACTGTGAAATCTATGTCAGACAGGGACTGTGTCCAACTTGATTTGCTTGTATCTGCTCCAGCTTTAACTACAGTAACTGGCACATAGTAAGTGCTTAACAAATGCCATTATATTTTTTTAAAAATTTATCTTTTTTCTCAACTGAGCCATATGGCCTCAGATTTACAGTGTTTTTATGTTCAGTTCCTGGGGGCCTGGTAGAGTACTTAATAAAGTGTTCTGTACAGTAAAGGCTTAATAAATACCACTGATTGATTGAATAATGGCTCTTCTCAGCTGCCACATTGCCTCTGGTGTGCAGCACTAGAGAGCTCAGCATGGTCTTTGGGCTGGTCTGCCGAGGGTCACTTACCCATTAATTAAAACGAGCATCTTTCCCATTGCCGGATCAATCTTCTTCCAGCTGTGGTGCTCAAGAGCATGAGGGTGAAGGGAGGGGTTTGAAGAGGGCTAGATCCTATAGTTCTGGGCTGAGAAGTTGGTATTCCCAAGCTGCTCCTCACCAGCTCCAGGGCTACAACAATCAGTCACAATCAGTGGTATTTATTGAAGGCACACTGTGTGTAGAGCACTGTACTGCTTGGAAGAGTACAATACAACAAAGTTAGTAGATACATTTCCTGCCCACATCACAAGCAGCTCTATTCCCTGAATGGCCTCTGGTCAGCCACTCTTCAACTGTTCATTCAATTGTATTTACTGAGTGCTTATTGTGAGCAAGAGCACTGTATTAAGCTCTTGGGAGAGTACAATATACCAATGAACAAACAGGTTCCCTGCCCAAAATGAACTGATGGTCTAGTGGGAGAATTATCTGCTGTGGCCCCTGGATTTCTAACTAAAGAACTGTAAGGGTTTGTCATATGGGTCCTGAGACTCTGGAAACAGGCTATAGGGCTAGGTTCCACACAAATTAATCCCTTAATTCTCCTCCTCCTTTTGTCTTGCAGTGAATCTGTAATGCAGCCTCTTCCTAGTCATCATGAGGCTGGCAGCTTTTAATAATTAATAATAATCATGGTACATCTTAAGTACTTACTATGCGCCATACACCCACACTATGTGCTGGGATAGAGCTGTGTGACTTTAAAGTGTCATTTTACTTCTCTGTGCCTCAGTTACCTCATCTGGAAAATGGGGCTTAAGACTGTGAGCCCCATGTGGGAAAACCTGATGACCTTGTATCTACCCTAGTGCTTAGAACAGTGCTTGGCACATAATAATAATAATAATGTTGGTATTTGTTAAGCGCTTACTATGTGCTGAGCACTGTTCTAAGCACTGGGGTAGACACTGGGGAATCAGGTTGTCCCACGTGGGGCTCACAGTCTTAATCCCCATTTTACAGATGAGGTAACTGAGGCACCGAAGTCACACAGCTAGTAAGCACTTACCAGATACTATCATTTGGGAAGCAGTATGGCTTAGTGGAAAGAGCATGGGCTTGGGAGTCAGAGGTCATGGGTTCTAATCCCCATTTTGCCACTTGTCTGCTGTGTGACCTTGGGCAAGTCACTTAACTTCTCTGTGCCTCCATTACCTCACCTGTAAAATGGGGATTAAAGCTGTGAGCCCCATGTGAGACAACCTCATTACTTTGTATCTAGCCCAGTGCTTAGAACAGTGCTTGGCACATGAAGCAACGTGACTAAGTGGAAAGACCCCGGGCTTGCGAGTCAGAGGTCATGGGTTCTAATTTTGGATCCGCCGCTTGCCAGCTGTGTGACTTTGGGCAAGTCACTTCCCTTCTCTGTGCCCTCAGTTATCTCTTCTGTAAAATGGGGATTAAAACTGTGAGCCTCACGTGGGACAACCTGATCACCTTGTATCCACCCTCCCACGGAATTTAGAACAGTGCTTTGCACAAAGTAAGCACTTAACAAATACCACCATTATTATTATTATTGTTATTAGAAATACCATAATTATCATAAAAGGTAATCAGGTTGGATGCAGTCCCTGTCCTAACTAAGATTCACTCCCTTCATAGAAGAGACTAGTATTTAATCTCCATTTTAGGGATGAGGAAACTGAAGCACAGAGAAGTTGAGACTTGCCAAGGTCACACAGCAGACATGTAGTAGAGCTGGGTTTAGAACCCAGGCCAGTGCCTTTGTAGTATAATGGGGGAGGGAGGTAGGGGCTCTGACAAGATGCATACTTGATGCCTTCAGGCTCAATGGAAAAACAGTCTTCTCTACAGCTATACACTTTTGATTTAGAAAAATGTGATCAGTGATGGAGATTGAAATTGCACAGGACAGTACTGGGTATCACAGGCTGAATCCAAGGAACAACCCTGAGCATCTTGTTTAAGTCATAACTTTCCAACTGCTTCAAAGCACTCACAGTTTCCATTTGCCTTGCAGCTTGTGTGAAAAGCAAAGAGCAGGAAAAGAAATCTAATGTTTCCAGGAGAAGAAATAAGTGATTTATACTGCAATATGCATGGAATTTTAAAGATATATGTGCAAGGTAATGTACCAAGAGGGCAACTTGTATTCAGTGAAACACATTTTATTTAATATCATAGTTACTTAGAGGTCAGGACCAAGATTTAAAGATCAAGTAGGCATGCTTGCCACCATTTTACAGAACTAAACCTGTGGCTTTATTATTTAGCTTCAAAATTACCCTTAAACATCTCTTATTCTCATTAGCTGCCATTCCTGTCATTAATACACAATAGAGCCTCCACACTGTACTTTCAAGCATGTATGTATAAAATATTGTCATGAATTAATTAAATCTCTCTTACTAGATTGTAAATTCCATGAGAGCAGAAAAGGCAGCATGGCATTATGGAAAGAGCACTGGCCAAGCAGTCAGAGGACCTGGGTTTGCCTGCTCTGTGACCATAGGCAAGTTGCTCAACTTCTCTGTGCCTCAGTTTCCTCATCTGTAAAATGGGGATTCAATACCTGTTCTCCCTTTCCATTTATACTGTGAACCTCATGTGAGACGGGGACTGTGTCTGAACTGATTATCTAGTATCTCCCTCAACAGTGCTTGGTACCCAGTAAGCACTTAACAAATATCACAGTTAAATTATTCATTCTATTGTGCTCAAAATCGTATTTGAGTGCTCTGCACACAGTAAGTGCTTACACAAACACTACTGATTGATTGTACCAGTACCAGCTAACTTATTATCAGGGCTGAGGTTAAAGAAATTCACATTGCACAGTGAAATTCAAACTAAGTTTGGTAAAATATTATCAAGGGCATTATGGCACCTGCCCAGCAAACCATACTATGTGACTGAAACTCCACTGAAAGTGTGATGGGGAATGGTTTATGGATGCCAACATAACCTCTGAGACCTATTTGTATAGCTTGTTTGTGCCACTCTGATACATGCTACTCATTTTGTGAGGAATCGCTTCATTTAATAACTATAATAATTCTAAGCCTCTGAAAATCTTTCTGTAACTGACAGAAATGGAGTTTTAATCCTTGAGTTTGGTTTTTTTAAAGACAGATGTTCAGCAGACATTTGGAATGAAAATTAGTATTATTACTACTACAAGATCTTGCCATATTTTCATGATTTTATAGTATTTGCTAAGTTCTTGTTATGTGCCGAGCACTGTTTAAATGCTTGCTATGTCAAGCACTGTACTAAGTGCTGGGGTAGATACCAGATCATCAGGTCCCATGTGGGGTTCACATCCTGATTAGGAGGCATAACAGAAGAGATCTGGGAGAACTTATGATATGCTTTGATGTATTTCTAAAGTCTTTGACATTGGAGACCCTTCTTGCTGTGCCTGTGATCAAAAACAAATCAATAGAAACAACTATGAGTAGCATAGACACATATATGCTGGAATTCTTGGCCCTGGTCATGGTTTCATTCCAAATGATACAAGCCATCTTGTTAGTTGTATCTGCAACTTACGTTGCTTCTATTAATTTGTTTTCATTCTTTGTATCTGTCTGCTTATAATTAGATCGTAAACCTGGTGTAGGGAAGGGACTGTTTATGATCTGGCTATTTTGCCTTTGAAGGGTAAATACCTATTCTCCCTTTGACTTTGAGCCCCATGTGGGTCAGGGACTCTATCTGTTCTACTTATCACTGCATTTACCTCAGCATTTAGAATGGTACCCAGTACATAGTAAGTGTTTAACAAATACCACAATAACTACTTTTTATTGATAATAAATATTACCAACCAAGGCTGTAAGCAAATATATTATCCTAGCCTATCTTAAATGCTGGCATGAGTCAGTCAGTCAGTAAATCATCTTTACTGAGCACTTACTATGTGCAGAGCACTTACTGTGTGAGGAGAACTGTGCTAAGAGCTTGGAAGAGTACAGTATAACAATAAAAAAGAACACATTCACTGCCCACAATATCTACAGTCTAGAGGGGGAGACAGACATTGATATAAATAAATAAATGACGGATATGTTCATAAGTGCTGTGAGGCTGGGTGGGGAGATGTATAAAGGGAGCAAGTCAGGGTGAAGCAGAAGGGAGTGGGAAAAGAGGAAAGGAGGGTTTAGTCAGGCAGGGAAGGCACCATTTATTCAGCTATGTTTTCCCTGCCTCTGGCTTGCCCCAGAGACAATGAAAGATTTAGGCATCAACTCTTGAGTCAATCCCTGATTTCATAGTCATGCTTCCCAACTACTCTCCACACACCATCCTATTCAGGTGTCGCTGGGGGCAGACTGCGACATTAATCCTTAGAGCAAAAAGCCAAGTTCATTTCCACAAGAGATACTCCAAACCCTGGTCCAGAATCTGGTCTCAACCTATTAGCAACTGCCTGGGTGGATTTTAGGCCCTTGGAAACTAAAATGTTTATTCAGTGCTCAGTACCACAATTCTCTCTTTCATCAGACTACAGAAGAATACCTAGTAGATGTCAGAAAAAGTTAATGCTGCTTCCAAAGGTTCCCTACCCAACCAAAAAGTACCTAATGCAGAGGTAGAAGAAGATTTTTAAAGTCAAATAAAGTCCAACCTCAAGTATTTCTGGGAGGCAACAGCAGAAGACAGACCAGACAGATAAGCAGCAATTCCGAAAGAAGAGAGGGCTGGTAGACGTAGGGGTGGGGGAGTACTTCTTGAAAGGAGGTTTCAAATCAGACAGTGAATCAAGGAGACAGATCAGAAATTAATTTGGGGTTATATGAGTTTTGGCTCAATTCAGCAGGCTTTACATGAAGTAGTGTAACATAGTGGAAAGAGCACAGGCCTGGGAGTCAGGCCTGCTGTGTGACCTTAGGGAAGGTCATTAAACTTCTCTGTTCCTCACTTCCCTCATCTATAAAATGGGGATTGGATACCTGTTCTCTCTCTCTCCTCTAGATTTTGAACTCTGTGTGGGACCAGGATTGTATCTGACAGGATTAATGCATCTACCCCAATACTCAGTTACAGTGGTTGGCACAGAGTAAACACTTGGTAGATATCATAATTGGTATTATTGCTATATGGAAGACACAGGTAGTTAAGTGTCTATCTCTCTATGCTCACAGGCATTTTTGTGATTCACAATGAGTAGTATTGGCTTCAAATATGAAGGCCAGCTATTGGAGCAGGAAAATCTGGTTTATATTTCTCTTAACTGCATAGTTTGGGAATTTAAAATGTTACTGATCCAAAAACCCTCATGGATGTATGAATTCTCCCAAGATTTTCTGGCTTAGACATTTTGGTATGATGCTTCAAGATGTGGTCCCAGTGCTCACAGAGTTCTGGAGTAAAGTAATTCTCAAACAATTAATTTATTGTACTTATTAAATACTTATTTTTATGGCATTTGTCAAGCACATACTATGTGTCAGACATTGTACTAAGCGCGGAGGTAAACACAAGCAAATCAATTTGGACACAGTCCATGTCCTACATAGGGTTCACATTCTTAATCCCCATTATACAGATGAGGTTACGGGGGCACAGAGAAGTTAAGTGATTTACCTAAGGTCATACTGCTTCTCATTCATTTATTGTGTGCAGAATACTGTACTAAGTGCTGGGGAGAATACAGTAAAATTAGTAGTAGCAGTAATAGTAATAATAGAAATGGTCATAGTAGTCATATTTATTGAGCAGTGGCTTGATGAGGTGCAAGGTACTTGGGTTGCCCACAAGTTGCTTATTCTTAACTAGGAGACAAATATTATATATTTACAACACCATCAAATTACTTGAGCAGGCATATATACTTGAGAGGTAAGGAAAGTGTAAATAGGTTAATAAGTTCTAGATCCCTGCCATCAAGGGATATACAAGATATTCTGGAAGTCAGATGCTAAAATGAATTATAGACAGGAGGAAGTAATAGAATATAAATATTATATGCATAAACGTTTCTGGGGGTTGTGCCTATTTTAGTGTTTAGTGGTCCTGAAATGATCCTTCTGGAGTTGTAAGGTGAAGAGATTAGAAATCAGTCAAGGAAGGTCTCTTGGAGAAGATGAAAAAATGACTTTCTAAATAGGGAAGCTGTTGTTTGTCAAACTGGTAAGGAAAGGAAGTTCTAGGCAGATGGAAGGCCATGAGCAAGAGGTTGAGAGTCAGAGGGAAAAGAATGAAACACAGTGAAGCATGTGGGATTGAGAGCAATATGAGTGTGAGTTGGTGTTGTGGGAAAAGAGAGATGATGAATAGGACAAAGGGTGGATTGAATATCTTAAAATCTCTGGTCAGAAGTTTGTAATTGATAGATAAAGGAATTGGCTACTATTTAAAAGTACTACATTATAAGGTGACATTTTAGAAAAATCATTTGGCCAGCAGAATAGAGTATGAACTGGAGATTCCATATCTCTCTATGGTCTGATTTTGGAGATGTAGAGGGGATCAAATGGGGAAAGAGAAATAAAGGAAATGGTTGCTCACACCCAATCCATGAGAGGAACAGCACCTTTGTCTCCCAGAGCCAAGGTTAGGAATCTAGATACATTGGAGATATAGAATGTGGAGGTGTTTACAAATGGTGACACCAGGGGGTAATTTGATCTAGGATGGAATTCAAGAATACCGAATAATGGGATGCACATGATGGTACACACTTTATGCCAGGCTCACAACATAGCATAATGACATCTCAAACATCATTTTGTAGAAGCATGCCAATTTTGCATGAGCCTAGAATATTTCTCCAGAAGGCCCTTGAAGTTCCCCAACTGGTTCCCCTCAGATCAGTATAAATTTGAGCACCACCTCTGAGCTGTAGAAGTCAACTACAGGTGCTACAGAGTATGGATGATTCATCTTAAAAATGTAAAATGGAAATGAAAGTGTTTAGTACCATATCAGTCCCAAATAGTAGACAGATGGGGTAAAAGTGGGTTGTCCATTGTAAAAGCAGTAGCTTTGTAACACAGACTTAAACGGTGCGAAACAGATTCTTTTATTACACTCTTGATAGTGAAGGGAAGTCCTTCTCTGAAAGGGAGATTGAGACTTAATGTTATCCATCAGGTTACAAATAGTGACCTCAGTGACCCAAAGGAATAAAGCAAGATACATGAAAGTAGGGTGTGTTCAGAAATCAGAGAAATAGAACAATAGCAAAAGCATTAAACTGGGACAAACACGACTAGTTTGTCACTTCATTCAACAGAAGTAGAACGGTTCCCTAGGATGCATCTGCTTGAGCTCATTTCAGTTTTTTTTCTAATTTTTTTTCCAAGATGGAGCACTTTTCACTATATCTCTTTTTCATTGATTTCTTAAATTTCTTTTTTTCATCTACATCATGTCATGGTAAACCTGCCCTTTATGCTGTATGTATTTAATCTTTTTCCATAGATGTGTCCACTAGAAAATATTGTCAGTCTTATCTTAAATCTTTCTAATGTATTTACATCTTTCTGGTATGAAGCAGCATAAAATTCACCTAGTACGAAGACTGATGTAGCTTCAATTCTAGTGATGGACAGAAAATAATATCACTTCTTTTGTTCCTTAGTTCCTTTGTTTCAGAATTTGCATTTTTGACCTGTTTTGCCACACAAACATAGATTAAGTCTACATTAGAAAAGTATCCAGATAAATTGCACCATCCCTGAATTCCTACTGACTTAATTTGTCTCTTTCAAGATGGAAAACTGTAGGGACTCAAAATATCTGCACGCTAGATAGAACAAGCAGCATGAAGCAATTTGGCCTAGTGGAAAGATTATGGGTCTGGGGGGCAGAGGACCTGGGTTCTAATTCAGACTGCCATTTGTCTGCTGTATGACCTTGGGCAAGTCACAGAATGTCTCTGTGCTTCAGTTACCTCATCTGTTAATTTAAACTATGAGCCCCTTGAGGGACAGGGATTGTGTGCAACCTGATTACCTTGTATCTACCCAACTGCTTAAGACAGTGCTTGATACGTAGTAAGTACTTAACAAACACCATAATCATTAATTATTAGTAACAAAATCTTTTTCCAGGCATATTATCTTGTTAACTTGCTAGCAAGGCCCATCTTTGGTAGGATAAACCAGATTATACAGATGGACTATATTTCTCCCTGATTGTCAATCTATCATTAAATTTTTAAGGATCAGATTTTCATTGATATTCATACTCCCTTTGGCTTCCAAAGGGATTCAGCAATGTCTGCTGTTGTGTTGGATAAGAAAAGAAATCTTCCCTTCACTTTCTCGTTTTTCATTTTTTTTGTCTCCATCCATCTCTCTTTCTCTTTGGGGGGATAAAGTTTATTGGACTGAAAAATGCTCTACTACCTGGTTGGAGCTGTATTCTGGTTATAAGGAGCAATGTTGTCTAATAACTCAGGAGATGTATGTTTGCCCCTAGAGATATGCAGAGAAGAGAGGCAGACACTGCAGGAGAATCGTTGTACAAGGCCAGGTGTCAGTTCCTTTCAGACTTACCTCGGCCCTTACTGTCTTACACGGCTACTTGGCCAAGACTCACTATTCAACAATGGAGATTTAGAGAATTACATTGAAAGGAAACTAGTTTATAAAGGAGCCTGCATTAGCCGAGACTCTACAATCAGGGATTTTGAGTGAACTGCCAGAGCAACCTGGGATGCACTTGATTTCTTTAATATGTGATAGAAATCAAAGGCATTAATATGAATTTGAGTATGCCAATTATATCTATTTCTGTCCTCTTCCCTATATGCTTATTAGATCCTTGAGGTCAAGGCTTTAGGTTCTAGTTCAATTCAGTCACCTTGGGCAAGCAAATACTTCTGGATAATTACGATAGTTCTAATGACAGTGCTGATGTCGTGATGATGGAGGAGATAGAGAAGAATGATGGGCAGGAAAGGGAGGAATAAAGAGGAAGAGGCAAGAGGAAGAAGCGAAAAAGGCAGAGGAAATGGGAAAGGGAGAAGTGAGGAAGGAGTAGAAGATCGATGGTCCATTAGGTCACTCTGGAAAGTCTCTAGAGAGGGATGGATTTCCATTTTCTCCTACTATAGCTTCTGAAAGCAAAAAAGGGAATACAGATGTGCTAAATTATTGGGGTGGAGAAGAGAGAGGGGGCTGGATTATGTAGTCCAAAGAGTATCCCTTTGTACTTTTCTGAGTTGAATTTCAGCCTATTTTCTGAACATTTTTCTAACAGCTTTAATTGGATTTGCATTATTTTCCTGTCCTCACTAGTACTTCCAACACCTCCCGATTTAGTGTTGCTTGAAAATTTCATTAGCTTATGGTTTACTCCCTCTTCCAGATCATTAATAAAAAGATTAAATAAGACTAGTTCTCATTCTGACTGCTGTTGCTATTCACTCAATGCCTCCCTCTCTTTGGATACATTTCCATTCATCGTTGCTTTTGGTTTATGGTCTGTCAGCATCCTCTGAATCTGAGCAGTCATCCTTTCATCCAAGTCAACCTAGACTAATTTCACAAGTCCATTTCCATAGCCCGCTTTATCATGTGCTTCAGCAAAACACACATAGATCAAACCAAGACCTACTATACAGGCAGGTATGAGGATAGCCTAGGAAGAAAACCACCTCTACCATTCATTCAGTCTTGTCTGTTGATCGTGTGCTGGGGACCACTCTGAAGTGGGGTGAGAAGTCAGTGCCTTCTGGAGGCAGACAGCAGAAGGGGGATTCAGGACGCTATAACAATAGCTTTGGATAATGCTGCAATAGATAGGCATGTTTATGCTTCCCAATAAATGCACAGACTCTGACTATTTTTCTTAGTTTAATGTATGAATTTCATTTCATAAGAGCAATAAGACACTCCAGGCTGTGCATTTGTTAGGGATTATTGCACTTCTTGGGTGGTTTCAGTCATTCAGCCTTTAGTCTTACACCATACAACGTGACCCAAGGCACATTATAAATAGCTGTGAAATGCACTGACTGTCATGTGTTATAGCTTGAATAGCCTTGTAAAGGGACATGGATTATAGTGGTATCATCATAACTATAAAGCGGGAGTGGTAATTTAAGTGTCTGTGTTGGATAATCTGTGTGATTAGTATTTTTTTAATTTTGGTCTTCGCTGTTACGTTCTACATAGAATTCTCATTTGCTGAAATCACTCTCTGACAATACAGCATGCTGATGAAGCTGACAGTAATGCAAGATCCAATTTAATATTTTAAAACTTTCTCACTGTTTTGTTTACCAATTAGTGGCCAGGTTTAGGAATCGAATTAGTCAGTTCAAGCTTCATTTGCTCAAGGTATGAAGAGTACAGGACATATTGCAGTAAGCCCTTGAAACCACAATTAAGTTTCTCATACAGTATCACTATTAGATGAGAACATAGTCCTCAGAGGCTCATTCACATTAGCTCTTTCTGTCTACCTTCTTCCTGGATTTCAGAGATGGCATTTTGGGGCATATTCTGAGGGTTAAAGAAGGGATATAATAAAATCATTGTTATGCTTATTCATTTTTGCATTTAGAGGACAGGCTATAAGTAGTGATAGAGGATAACTTTGGGTAGGGAATGATTATATTTGCTAAGCACTAACTATGCGTAATTCACGGTTCTGAGCTTTGGGGTAGATTCAACTTTATCAGGACACAGCTCCTTTCTCACATGTGGCTCACAGTCTAAGTAGGAAGATCAACAGGTATTGAATGCCTAGTTTACAGTGGAGGAAACTGAGGCACAGACAAGTTAAGTGATTTGCCCAAATTGACAAAGCAAGCAATTGGAAGAGCTGGGATTAGAACCCAGATCCTCTGACTCCCAGGCCTTTGCTTTCTCCACTAGGTCATTTTGTTTCTAAGATATATTTCATGGTTGCAGAGATGGAACAATTTAGGCCTGATAGGAACAGTGTCAAGTGCCCTGTTCCCTCCCTTCGTCCCCATTCATGCCTTCTCCAGAGCTATTTTCAAGCTTAAAAAACCTCTCCTCAGTGGAATAATAGTAATTGTGCTATTTAAGTATTTATGGTATGTATGATATGTTAAGCACTGTGCTAAGTGCTGGGGTTACCTAACCTTGATTTCACTGACACTGTTCTTCCCTTGTTCTCCTCCTATGTCTTTGGCTGCTCCACTGCAGTCTCTTCTGTTGATTCTAATCCTCTAAATGTGGGCGTTTCTTAAGATTTAGTTCTGGGGTTTTGTCTCTTCTCTATATACGTGCACTTCCTTGGAAAACACATTTGCTCCTATGGTTTCAACTACCTTCTCTGTGGATGATTCCCATATCTACCCATCCAACCCTAACCTCTTTCCTTCTCTTCTCTGCTGTCTCACATTTCCTCTTGCCTTCAGTACACCTCTACTTGGATGTCCTCCTAACACCTCAAATTTGACATGTATAAAACAGAATTCCTCATCCTCTCCTCTAAACCTTGTTCTCTCCTTGACTTTCCTTTTACTGTAGACATCACCAGGATATTCTCCCCGCCTCACAAGCCCATAACCTTGGCATTATCCTCAACTGATTTATCTCGCTCAACCAGAACAGTCAATATGTAATGAAATGCTGTTGATTCCACCTTCACAACATCTCCAGACTCCACCCTGTCCTTTCCATACAAACTGCTGTCATGCTGGTTGAGCACTTATCATTTCCCATCTTGACTCCTGCATCAGCCTCCTCACTGATCTCTATGCTCCTGTCTCTTCCTTCTCCATTCAATACTTCACTCTGCTATTCAGATCTTTTTTCTGTAAAACCATTTACTCAATATCTTCCCATTCTTCAAAAGTCTCATTGTTGCCATTCACATCTGCTTCAGAGATGTGCATCATTAGATAATCCACTAGATCTCTTCCTCCTACCTTATCCCACTGATCTCTTACAGCAACCCAATCCATACACGTAACTCTAATGTCAACCTTACTGTCTGTACCACTGACCCCTTACCCACATTCTCCCTCTCTTTTTTTAATGGTATTTGTTTAGCATTTACTATGTGTTTAGTACTGTTCTAAGTACTGAGGTAAATACGAGTTAATCAGGTCTGATGTAATTCATTCATCCATTCAATCGTATTGAGCACTTACTGAGTGCAGAGCATTGTACTAAGCGCTTGAAAAGTACAATTCTGCAACAGATAGAGACCATCCCTACCCAACAATGGACTCACACCTTGTCCCACGTGAGGCTCAAAGTCTAAGTAGGAGATAGACCAGGTACTGAATTCCCATTTTGTAGAGGAGGAACTGAGACACAGAGAAGTTGAGTGACTTGCCCAAGGTAAAAAAGCTGACAAGTGGTAGAGCCGGAATTTAAAATCCAAGTCCTCTGAATCCTAGGTCTTCTGGCTCTGCCGCTTGTCAGCTGTGTGACTGTGGGCAAGTCACAACTTCTCTGTGCCTCAGTTACCTCATCTGTAAAATGGGGATTAACTGTGAGCCTCACGTGGGACAACCTGATTACCCTGTATCTATCTACCCCAGCACTTAGAACAGTGCTCTGCACATAGTAAGTGCTTAACAAATACCAACATTATTATTATTATTCAAAACTCCCCTAAATTTGCATCTTCTCCTAGTAAAACCACATCTTCTCCAAGAAGTCTTTCCCCACAACCTTCCCCTCTACATCAGCTATGCACTTGTCTGTGTACCCCTCAAGCATTCCATACAGCCCCCAGTCTTACAGCATTTATATACATATGCTTATAATCTACTGTTTTCCTCATCAATACTTTAGTGCAATGTCTTTGGTCTTTGGCCAACTCTGAAAGACAAGCTCCTTAGGAGTAGGGATCGTTTCTATCAACTCTGTGGTATTGTACTCTCCCAAGCACTTAGTTAAAGAACTCTGTACAAGTAAGCACTCAATATATAACATTTTTTATGGTATTTGTTAAGCACTTATTATGTGCCAGGCACTGTATTAAGTGCTGGGGTAGACACAAGATAATCGAGTGGACATAGTCCATGTCTCACATGGGGCTTGCAATGTTAGTCCCTATTTTGCAGATGAGGTAATTGAGGCACAGAGAAGTTAAGGGACTTGCCCAAGGTCACAGAGCAGACAAATGGCAAAGCTGGGTTTAGGACCCAGGTTCTTTGGACTCCCAGTCTCGTGCTGTAACTACTAGGCAAGTCTGCTTCTCATTGATTCTGCAAGTCTGCGGAGGAGCAGCATGGCTTAGTGGAAAGAGCACGGGCTTGGGAGTCAGAGATCATGGGTTCAAATCTCAACTCAGTCACTTGTCAGTTGTGTGACTTTGGGCAAGTCACTTAACTTCTCTGGGCCTCAGTTACCTCATCTGTGATATTGGGATTAAGACTGTGAGCCCTACTTGGGACAACCTGATCATCTTGTATCCTCCCCAGAGCTTAGAACAGTGCTTTGCACATAGTAAGCACTTGACAAATGCCATTATTATTATTTTTATTATTGATTGATAGTTAAGCTCTCTCCACCTATCTTAGAAAATTATTTCTGCTGTACTGTCTCCATAATTCAGTTCCAAAACCCCTGATTCAGACCTGGCTGGCCTCAGTCACCACAAAATCTGAATTTGACATATTCTAGCTCTGTCAGGAGCTGATCCCAGCTTGTGAGCTGACTCACTGTGTAACTTTAGGCATTCTCCTGCTCTGGACAGCAAATGGAATGATGCTCCTTGTGCTCTGCTTTAGGAACACGGCCACCCCTGCATTCTCAGCTTGTTTTTCAGGTTGATTTTTTATAGAAATACAGAGGTTTGCTGGCCATACTTATCGGTGCGGCCTCATTTCTTTGCTCCTCCATCTTGCTGTCTTGCTGCACTGCAGATTTTGGTGAACATGCGTGAAGGGGTGGGAAGTTTTAGGGTCAAGGGGAGCATTTGTATTGGGAACATACAGCTCGACCTTTACTCCTTTTCTAGCATCAATTAGCTCTATTTAACTCTGGCCCCAAGTAAGCTCTGACTGTACTATTAATTATGGCTGTTCCAAATCATGAAGGGATACTGTAGTGAACACAGAATTTATTGAAAAACAGCCTATAGATTAAAATCCTTAGATTTAATACATTGAAATGAGGAGAAAGGCAGAGAGCATTGACAAGACCATACACTGGAATTCATGCAATAGATCCCATTTAAATTGAGAGGCTTTTCCAGAACAGTCCAGATAATGATTGTTACTTTTCATAGCATGATGTATCAAGAAATAGAATAAAATCAGGACAATAATCTGCCCAAATTTGGTAATATTTCCAACTAAACTGGCTCTCAGAGAATTACATGCCCTTTTGAGTTTCAATGTGCTTCCTCTTTTTCCCCCCACATTTCCTGACATGCTTTCTGAAGACTCCTCTGTTTCCTTTGTCACCATCGAGGATTCCCTGCTGTGCCAACTTTTCAGTGCCCATGGTTTTCTTAAACTCCAAAATGGATTTCTTTCAGAAATCAGTTCCGCTGCATTCTTCTTCTCTGCACAGGGTCACTGATCTAAAGATCAGCCCCCTCATCTGGCATAACCGGACTCCAGGAAAGGTCCTGTGTTCACGGCTGGTAATGCCCGACACACACTGGCAGCTCTGACTGTGAAGAACTGTACCTCAGCCCAGTCAGTTTCACGCCATCAGCCAGGGCTGCCAGTTGAAATTTTTAGAAATAAAACTCTCATCTTCCAATATTTATCTGTTGCCTTTTCCTGGTCTCTGGGGACAACAAGGAAGAAAGAAAGGGAAGGATGAGACAGAAGAGGGAAGCTCGGAGTGTGTGTGCATGTGTGGTTAGGAGGGGGAGGTGGGAAACTGGAAGAGGTTAAAGGGAAAATCTGAAATAGGAGAAACTGATTTCATTTCTTTGGATTATGGAAACATTTTTCAATCTCTCTGAGCAACTGAGCCAATACAGTTTTAAGCTTTGCCTTAAGTACCTATCTAATAATAATAATTGTGGTATTTATTTATTAAGCACTTCCCACGTGCCAGGCACGGTACGAAGCACTGGGGTGGGTATGAGCAAATTGGGTTGGACACAGTCTCTGTCCCATGTGGGGCTCATAGTCTCAATCTTATTTTACAGATGAGGTATTTGAGGCACAGAAAAGTGAAGTGACTTGCCCAAGGTCACATCGTAGACCAGTGGTGGAGCTGCGATTAGAACGCATGACCTTCTGACTCCCACGCTCATGGTCTACCCACTCTACCAGGCTGCTTCCTCTCACATGCATTCTTCATTCTGATTTGAGCTCCATCTTATGTCCAAGCCCTCCATCCCAACCACAGAGAATTGCTCTCTGGAGCAGCATTGGCGAGAACAGGTGAAATGACCAACAGCTCTGAATGCTGTCACTGTTGTTATCTCCCCTGAGTTCATACCATAAGAGTTGTGGGTGTCTTCTTGCTGGACTCCCAGCAGCTATTAAGAAGTAAAGGGAGTTGGCTTTGGCAGGAGCAACAAGAAAAGTTTGTCTTCTTCCCTGCTTTGGGGCTTCTCCTCTGACTAATAGTAATAACGGGTATTTGTCAAGAGCTTACCCTCTATATGCCAAGTACTGTGGTAGACATAGTATAAAATACACTGGATACATCACCTGCTCAACCAAGGGCTTAGAGTGTAATGGAGAACAAGCATTTCATCCCCATTTTACAGATGAGCAAAGTGAGGCATGGGGAAGTTAAGTGAGTTGACTAGGGTGACACAGCAGGCTAGTGACAGAGTTGGGATTAGAACCCCCATCCTTTGACTTCCCATTTCTTTCCACTAGACTATGCTGCTTCTCTATTTGGCCCATGTTGGTCATAATGGTAATGTGGGAGAGGACTGTGCCAAGAAGCTGGGAAGGGATAGGTGGGATGAGATGAGGATAGTGGTCATGTCTATAGCAATACCTATTGCACTCATTAATAAGTGCTTAGTACAGTGCTCTGCACATAGTAAGTGCTCAATAAATATTATTGCATGAATTAAAGTTCAGACAAAATGATATATACTGGAGTGTGGCAGGTGACTGGGGCGATAAAGAGGTCTGGGGTTAATTTGGAGATGTGGATGTTGGAGGAGGAAAACTATTGGAAACTGAGCAAGTGGTGGGGCAAAGGGAGTGGAGCTGGGAAGGGATTTATAGTGTGATTTTTACTTAGTTGTAAGCAATGGTCATTATGTCCAGTTGAATACTAGTACATAGTCTAACTAATTGCATACAAACATAAGGGAAAAGGTAACCCAGCATATAACCATACACAATACAACTCTATTTTCAAGAAACATGACCCAGACAAGTCTTTACTTGTACTTCTCGATGAAATGCTCCAAATAATTCCAATGGGTGAATGATTTGGCCAGCCATTTTTCAAAAACAATAAAACTGTCTCACAAGGTCAGACACCAAAGGATTTTCATACCACAGACCCCTTGTTGTGACCCTAAGGGAGGCAGAAAGGAACAGACTTGGGTTTCCAGAAGTCAAAGGACAGCAGGATTTGAGGGTGTCGATACCTAGCTGACAACCCTGGAGCAGATGGAGGAAGGGCAGGCTGACTCAACTCACTGCAGTCATTGCCTATAAACAACAACAAAGAAAATTTAAACCCCCAGTTGGAGTTCCACCTTAATATCCGTATTTCCAAAGGAGAGTTATTTTTGATGCTTTGTGTTCCAGGAATTCTTGTAGTTGTTGCTGGTGATGTTGGTGGTGAAGATACGGCTGTAGCCACTTTGTGGTACTAAGAAAGTAAACAAAGAGTTCAGGTTTTGACTGTTGTAGCCGCTAAACATCACTACTTCAGTTAATTAATCGTATTTATTGAGCACTTACTGTGTGCAGAGCACTATATTAAACACTAGGGAGAGTACAATATAACAGAATTGGTAGACACATTCCCTGCCCACAGAAAGCTTACAGTCTAGAGGAGCTTAGAAATACCATTGAAAACTAAGCAATTATCCAGTGACCTTGATTAAAGTGGACCACAGATCTAAAATCTGTTTTCCTATTCAGATTGTTTTCCTAAATTACCTACAGAACTGTGAACAGACCATTAGGCTTGGTATAGACACAGCCTCAGTGACTTGATAGGCAGCCACTTTAATTACAGACAGGTTGAAACTAATAGGGGAACAGCAAGGCATAGAAAGTATGGAACATGCATGGCTTCTTGTGTGGTTAAAACTGAGTATCAATGAAGTGAGGTAGAATCTGCTTCATCATTAAAGTCTTGCTTCAGAAACCTCACAATGACAGCTAAAACTTTTTTTTTTATTTGAATGCTCAGAAGAGATAAGAAAGCCAGAAGAAGAACAGATGTGTTAGAAGTGTGAAATGGATTAACATCAAAGCCCCCTGGGAAAATCTGAAACATGAAATGCAGGCTCCTGACTGACAAGAGCTATTCAGAATGCATTAAAAGCACTGCAGTGCATTTTTGGTGCTGTCTCTCTGCGAGCTGAGAGAGGCCCTGTGTGTTGAGGAAGAGATGCTGATAAAGAAAGCTCTCTGAACTTTGGGGAAATGCAGCATAGGGCCATAAACTCACCTTGGGTGCTGATTCAGTGGAAAAGGAAAAGGCCAATTTTAATTTTTTTTTCCCCTCACAAAGTAGGCAAAAAGGCCACAACTAGCTGTTCTCTCCTGATATTCGCCCCGACTCAGAATTAGGCTGACTCTGAGCACAAAATTTACCCTCGATATTCAGAGTGATTGGAAGCATGTTCTTAAATGCTATTTGTTGATGTCAGACATTTGCTTAGTACAGAGTGGCACACTGTGGCCTATTCTCCTCTGGAGGGAGAAGTGAGGAACAGTGCAATGAAAGCATCATTTAGTAGCTGTTTACCCCTGAAGAAGAAACCCTTTCCTCCCTAAGTCATAGAAGAAGGGAATTAAATACAAAAAGGAAGAAGAGATGAATATTGGAAGGGAAGGAAGGAGGAGAGGGGAAGAAAGAAGGAGGAGAGGGGAAGGAAGAAAGAGAGAGAGAGAGAGAGGGAAGTAAAGAGAAAAAGAAATGGAGGGTAAGATGAAGTGGTATAGTATAGGAGAGGGAGAGCTAAAATCCATCACCATTGTCAGAAAATTTGGGGGCGTGCAGCTGGTGATAGAAGTATATTATTTACTTCTTTGCTCATATTAACTTTATTATTTTTTCCATTGTTAATAATAATGATAATGGTAATAATGGAATTTATTAAGCACTTACTATATTACAAGCTGTATTATGGGCTGGCGAAAATACAAGATTATGAATTAGATCAGACACAATTCCTGTCTCACATGGATCTCACAATCTAAGGGAGAGGGAGAACAGATATGTAACACCTCTTTAACAAATGAGGAAATCAAGGCACAGATAATTTAAGCATCTTGACCAAGATCACACAACAGGCAGGTGGCAGACGCAGGATTAGAATCCAAATTCTCCCAGGTATCTCTTCTGTCTACTGGGCTACAATTCTTTCCTTTTACCATTATCATCATTATTATTTCTATGTCGTTGTTGTTCACTACTCTGTTCATATAAACTTTAAAAAACGTACAAAATTTGCTTACAATGCTTTCCACCCTTTTCTCTCTGTCCCCTGTGGGAGTCATATTGCTCACACAGTGCTCCAGAATACACAGTACTGAATGGGTATGACTGGGGTGTGTCTGGAGGTCCCTGAGAAGAGGAGGGATTCTGCCTATCCTTCTTCAGCCAGTGCCTTTCTTTCACCTTTCTGAATTTTTTCTGACATTACCACACACAGACAGACCATGATTCTCCCTGCTACAAGCCCCAAACAAAATCTGGTCACCCGGCTGCTCTGTTACTGGTTAAGAAGAAAAAAGAACCTTCCCATTTAAGTGACCTAGTCATATCCTACACAATACAAGCTCACACCCATGAATTCACCCTTATCATCTGCAGCATCTTCTATTCAAAGGGCAAAATATACCCTGGGCCAGCTTCCTGAATGACTTAGTTATACCTTGAGAGTGTCAGTGTAGCAAGGATGGTGATTCCTTTACCTACTCTCTCTACCTGCACATGTAAATGATTATGAGGTTGCCCTCAGCCTGGATGCTTAGCATCCACTCACCCAACCCACAAACCAGTGTTCATAGAGGGGTGAGAGGATGGGTTTGGGTAGGGTAAAGGGAGTTAGTTGGGAAGGGTAGGTGAAAATTACATCTTTGGTACGATGGCTATGCAGTGAAAATCAACATTCTTATATGCCCGGCAACCAGCAAAAGCTGTTGTAGCTGATTGGTCAGAAAAGAGATAGAATAATGACATGTCTGAGCATTATCAGGAAGAAAGCCAAAATGATTCCCTTGGCAGAGGCTCTGCACTGTCCAGTTCGGGCTGAGAAAGCCTGGAGAAGAGCTGATTTTTCAGGTTCAGTTTCTGTCACAGTGCAGGGACTGACTGGTTGTCTCTCGCCAGAGGGCCCTCAGCCCTGTTCCTCATCGTTACAGAAAGCAGCTCACCACCCACTCATCGAAGACCTTGATATTTGAAGTTTTTATCTGTTCAGTAGATGATTGAAAATTTCTGCCCTTATCGATCCCGGCCGCCCTTGTGAAAACTCTTAGTTTGACACAAGTGAGTTTATGTTAGGGACCATCATTTTTTATCCATTGACTGGCAGTTCATATATTGTCCAAAACCTGTCATGAACTTTACAAAATCTCTAACTTGGTAATATCAATCCAGTGCAAATATAGTGAATATAAACTAAATGGACTCTATTTTTTTCCTATTGTAGTCATTGGAGGTGCTTTCAAGTCAAATAACAAAATACATTATTGTTGAAATTGCCAATTAGCTAGATTTTTTTAAAACATAAAACTCATTTCAACTGCACTTGTTTCATTGTTTTCATGATCAAGGTTTTGCTTGTTTTTAACGTTTTAATGAAATCCAGGATATTGCCCAGAGAGGATTTTTTTTTTTCAATCTTTACATTTCATACAGAAACAAATGAACATTAATTCCTAAAGTGTGACCATCCTGTGGATTTCTGCCAGGATGGCAGGTGTGTGGAAGTATTTACTGAGTGTCCTCTGAGACACTGGAGTATATGCTTGCAAAATAAGCCATTTCTACAAGTGAACCTCTCCACTGTAAATTCTTACTTTTTTGTATGTTCCCTAAAACCTAGGATGGAGTTAAAACTCCATCAGAACTGTCTATGATGAGAAGCAGCACTGACTACTTGAGTGAGCATAATAATGTTGGTATTTGTTAAGCACTTACTATGTGCAGAGCACTGTTCTAAGCGCTGGGGTAGATAGAGTAATCAGGTTGTCCTACGTGAGGCTCACAGTTAATCCCCATTTTACAGATGAGGTAACTGAGGCACAGAGAAGTTAAGTGACTTGCCCACAGTCACACAGCTGACAAGTGTCAGAGCTGGGAGTCGAACCCATGACCTCTGACTCCCAAGCCCTTGCTCTTTCCACTGAGCCACGCTGCTTCATGAGCATGAGCCTGGGAAACAGAGAACCTGAGTTTTAATCCCGGCTCTGCTTATTGCCAGCTGTGTGACATTAGGAAAGTCACTTAACTTCTCTGTATCTTATATTTCACACCTTTAAAATGGGGATTCAGTTCTGTTCTCTCCCCCTCTTGGACTTGTGAACCCCATGGGGTACATGGATTGTGTCTAATTTCTTTATCTTGAACCTACCCTGGTGCTTACAGTGCTTGGCACAAAGTAAGTGCATAACAAATGATGCTGTTTGAATGCTATTTGTTAAGCTCTTACTAAGTGCCAAGAACTGTTCTAAGCTTTGGGGTAAATAAAAGTTATTCAGTTTGGACAAAGGTCTTGTGCCATATGGGGCTCACAGTCTTAATTCCCATTTCACAGATGAGGGAACTGAAGTCCAGAGAAGTGGTGACTTGTTAAGCACTTCAATCAATCAATCAATCATATTTATTGCGTGCTTAGTAAGTGCAGAGCACTGTAATAAGCACATGGGAGAGTACAATGCAAGAGAATTAACAGAAACACTCCCTGCCCATAGTGAGTTTACAGCTTTGTGCAGACTGTACAAAGTGCTGTGGTATATACAAAATAATCAGGTCCAACATGGGACTCACAGTGTAAGTAGAAAAAAGAACAAGTATTGGGTCCCCATTTTAATAATAACAATGGCATTTGTTAAGCACTTATTATGTGCAAAGCACTGTTTTAAGCACTGGGAAGGATACAAGGTGATCAGATTGTCCCAGATGGGGCTTGTAGTCTTCAGCCCCATTTTACAGATGAGGTAACCAAGGCACAGAGAAGTGAAGTGACTTGCCCAAAGTCACACAGCTAACAAGCGGCAGATCCGTGATTTGAGCCCATGACCTCTAACTCCCCAGCCCGTGCTCTTTCCTCTGAGCCACACTGCTTCTTGTCATTTTGCAGATGAAGGAACTGAGGCATAGAGATGAGGGCACACAGCCAACAAGTGATGGAGTAGGGATTAGAACCCAGGTCCTCTGATTCCTAGGCCCATGCTCTTTTCACTAGAACAGGATGTTGTTGAGAAAGGTCAAAGGACAAGGCTCTTAAGAGGAGCCACCTATCACCTGATTCTTTCTAGGTTTGCCTTAGATCCCAGGTCTACCAACCTATGCTGGTTGAAGGGTAGGAAGTAGTTATCCAGATATACAGACCATGAGGTAACATGCTTAGGTGTGGGGCAACAGCATGGGTTAAAAGAAGTGTTTCCGGTTAACCCTAACTCTGGATAGTTTCCTTGACAATGTTAAAGCTCTGCAGAGAGTCCTTGTTGATGGGCACACCTAATGCCACCAGAACAAGATGTGCATATAAGGGAGAAGCAGAGGGCGGAGTTCCTGCTGGACAAATTCCTCCCACTGAAGAAACAAGATCATTGTTTAAAAGGCACACAAATCCACTTGGGGCCAGTTACTTGATATGCAAGCTTCTCACAGTTCCTACCCCCTGAGAAACAGTGGCATTACTAAAATCCAGATTTCCTTGTCATAAATCCGTAGTACTAAGTCCAAAACTCCTGATTTGTATGCATCTTGGAAGGAAAAACCCTGATTACCAGTAAACTCCAAAATTAGGACCACTGCTTCAAATGCCACCTAATAAAGACTGATTGGGTCAAGGACTCTGGATATGTTATTATAATTCATATCTTAATTTAGTAATCCTAGATCTCAAGCCACCTCTCTTAAAAAAAAAAAAGAAATCAAGATTTCCAACTTTTCAAGTGGCTCCTAGATGAAGTTGAGGAGGGAATAAAACGGGTACTAGGACCTGTTGTATGTCCCAGAGAAATTACCTAATAATTAGTCATGTTTCAGTTTAAATAACACCCAAAAAGTTTAATTAAGACTCTTAATTAATAGTTGAAAGATTAATCAATCAATGATTATAGCTATGATTATAGGGTGTAATTGAACTTAATTGGAGAGGCTGATTAATGATCAGAATAAACCTTTCAAATTCTCTGTTTGAAAATATTTAGGAAAGATGGGTTCTAGTCCCCACATATAGGAAGGATTTTGAGGAGCTTGTATGTTGGGTGTTTGGCTCCTAAACCCTGAAAAATATGTGATTAAAGCAGAAGAAATGATCTTGATTAGCACATATACTGGGCTAACTCCAATTTGTCAGAGCTGGAGATTAATGGGTGAAAATGTGCAACTGGAGAGGTATTTAACACAAAAGAAATTACATGGAGATTCAACTCGCTCCTCTCAAGCAAACTTTTTAACTGTGTCTCATTCTCATCTCCCTCCACTGACCTCTTGCTAATGTTCTCCCTCCTGTCTGGAACTCCCTTCCCCTTCACATTTGGCAGACCACTGTCTCCTCATCTTCAAAGCTCTTTTACAATCATATCTACTCCTCCAAGAGCGCTTTCTTGATCAATTTCTCATTTCTCCATCCTGTTTCCCTCCCTATTACTCCAGAATTTCCTTGTTAAAAATAAAATAAATGGTGGTATTTGTTAAGCGCTTACTATGTGCAAAGCACTGTTCTAAGTGCTGGGGGATACAAGGTGATCAGTTTGTCCCACGTGGGGCTCACAGTTTTAATCCCCATTTTACAGATGAGGTAACTGAGGCACAGAAAAAATAAGTGACTTGCCCATAGTCACACAGCAGGCAAGAGGCAGAGCCGGGATTAGACCTAAGTGCTTGGGTACTCACCCTATATTCACCGGACTTATAAACATATTTATATACTTTTGTTACCCCTACCTGTAATCAATTTTAGTGTCCACTTCCCCCTGCCAGATTGTAATCTTCTAAAGGGCAGAGATTATGTCTTCTCTCTTTATGGTACTTTGTAGAGTGCTCTGCAGAGAGTAAGACCAAATAAATGTTATTGATTCATTGCTCCTTCAGTCATACCAGGATAAAAGTCAATTAATCAGATTATCACTGTATCAAGAAAGATGCTGGCCCCAAGGTTTCTGGAAACACTTGAAACACCATTTTCTCTGAATAATAACCACTTTAAAAACCAGTACCCTAGCTGTAAGGTTAAGATGGTTCAGTGCTATTCTTATACTCCCATTTTAGTAATAGATTCCCAAATGAGAATGTTGAAAAGATATGCCCATTGTTTATGGATACTGACCTTATTTATTTCTGGATGATCAGTGTAAATGCAGTCCGCATTGTTTATTAAAACTAAAGTCATTTCCACCTCAACACCATGGGATTCTCTTTGGGAAATTGGTATGTGATCTCATTTTTCTGGCCAACTGACCAGAGCCCATCTCCCAAAGCTCACAGCTGCAACTGAAATATGCTTAGTTCCAGGGAGTACCAACAGGCCCTCTATGGATCCTCACCCAGGAGAGTGGATAACTATCTTAGGAAACAGCCTGTATTTTAAGCTATTGGTAATGGTAATTGTTTAAGAGTGATTGAATGACCTCATTTTATATCTCCCTCCCTTTCTTGTCCACATCTGCCATTCATAAGAAATTAGCTAAGAGATGCAACTCTCTTTTTCTAGTATATGCTCTAAATGTTCTCCCACAGAGAGATTCTCCAAAATAATAAAAAAATAATATTGAAGGCATTTAAGTCTTCACTATGTATCTAGCACTGTACTAAGCTCTGGGCTAAATGCAAGTTAATCAGATCAGACACAGTCCTTGTCCCATAAGGAGCACTCAGTCTAAGTAGGAGGGAGAAGAGATAGTAAATACTTTACAGACAAAGAAGCAGAGGCCCAGAGAAGTTAAACAACTTGCCTAAAGTCAAACAACAATAAAGTGGCATACCTAGGATTAAAACCCAAGCTCTCTATCTCCCAGGCCCATGCTTTTTCCACTAGAGCACACTGCTTCTCCATGTTCTCCAAATTTTAATATTTCTCTGCCTTACACTTTGTTTCTTTCTCTGGTGGTGGGAAGGATTGTGTGCACAAGGAGGAGACTATCCACCAGGAATATGCACACACAAGGCTTCCTCTGAAACCAAAACAGCTCTTTCTCAGGTACCCCTTCGTATCCTGTGAATTTCAGGGCAAGCCCTTGTCTCTCCTTTCACAGCCGGAAAACTGTGTAAACCAAAGTAGCTCTTTCCCAGCACCTCAGGGTGGTTCATGCCTCTCAAGGCCCATCTCCTCATTCATCAGCAGGGAATGTAGGAAAGCACCTAAGTCTCCTAGCCAGACTCTGGACCCTCTGGCTCTGGCCCAGGCTCTGGAGTGGGTAGAGTAGATGAAAGGAGAAGCCTCACGTTTGATTTCTTTATATTAAAAAATTCTTCTTCAAACTCCATCGAGTCATTTCTGATCCATAACGACTCAATGGACACACCCTGTCCAAAACATCCCATCTTCTGCCATTAAGTCATTCTGGTATGTGTATCTATAATGTTTTCTTGCTAAAAGGAAGTGGTTTACCATTGCCTTCTTCTATGCAGTAAAAACGTGAGTCTCTGCTGTTCTGATCACTTGATTTTCTGCCTCTGACTCTTTCCCATGCTGCTGTTGCCCAGCACTGGTGAATCAACTTTGATGCTTTGGTTTATACCTTCCTATTATGAGTAGCCCTATATGGCATAGCTCTAAGCTTCATCAGTGTATGCAAACTCTCCTGCCATGATAAAGTATTGATTCATAGAAGAGATTAAGAAATTAGACAAAAATAAATCCAGAGGTCTGGGGCAGGGGTGACCCCTGGGCCTGGGAGCACTGCATAGTTGCTTGGCAGCTGCATAGTTGCATGTGGGGGGTGGGTGCCATCATAAGATTGGGAGCGGGAGGCGACACCATGTTGTATTGTAATTCAACCCCTTCTATCAGGGATTGGCAGAATTAATTGGAAGCCCACACAAATTTGTAACCCAACCAAATGCCACTTACGCAACATCACACCCCCATTGCAGACCCATACAGGGTACATGGACCAGTGCTTATTTTTGCAGCTGGGTTAAAGTCAGGAAAGTTACTACCCCAAATTGAACCTTGGCCAAGTTGCAATGACTGTTTGAGTCAGGAAAGGATTGAAAAACAAACTAGAGATCAGAGCAAGAGTTCTGTAAGGACAAGTTTAATTACTTTAATCTCTACAGCCTGGAAAACATAATGCTTAATGGGGGTAATCTGTGGAAGTATGTGGAATTTTAAATAGTACAGACCATATCACTATACTAAACTGTGAGCTGAGAGGAGATAAAACGTTAAAGCAGAAATGATGACTAAATAATGTTGGTATTTGTTAAGCGCTTACTATGTGCAGAGCACTGTTCTAAGCGCTGGGGTAGATACAGGGTTATCAGGTTGTCCCACGCGGGGCTCACAGTCTTCATCCCCATTTTACAGATGAGGGAACTGAGGCACAGAGAAGTGAAGTGACTTGCCCACAGTCACACAGCCGACAAGTGGCAGAGCTGGGATTCGAACTCATGAGCCCTGACTCCAAAGCCCGTGCTCTTTCCACTGAGCCACGCTGCTTCTCAGCGTGCTTTATAAGACTAAAGAAAGTCTTATATGTTCATAAATCAATAATTGATAAAATGTGCTCTTGCATAACTAAGATTTTTTTCCAGAAGGTTGGATAAACTGATTACTGTCTGCGTTCATGGTGGGATTATGGAATGTGTTTCAGTCACATAGAATCAGTGCAGGATATTTCTGAACAAACAGCCAAACTGCACGTCTGTGGGTTGTGGGACACATGACTGCTTACAATGCTAGCCAAAGGGGCCGTTTACGAAGTTTCATTTCTCTAGGAAATGTGGTGCTTTTATGTGGGGGGACTCACATCTCTACTCTGCCCAGAACAAATTCATAGTCTTGTTTTGTCTTCTCAGATTTTTCGAGTTGGAGAGAAAATGAACTAGATTCCCCCCAGTGCACTGCAGTGGTAATGCATTAAATGGTCCCTCAGAAGCTTGAAAGAGTGAATGTGTCTCCTTAAACCCCTCACTTACTACCGGGGAGGGACTACAAGAACTGGGAAAATGGAGCCCGATGATTGTTAATTGTCCAAGATTGAACTCCTGGGTGGTAATACTAATGTCTGTATTTGGGGCTTAGATAAAAAGAAGAGCTCTCTGTATATGTGAGATATATATATTTACATATATATGTTTCAGTAATCATAAATGCACTGTAACTGCTGTCCATTCAATGTAAAGTTAAACAACCTCCTTTAAATACTAAGCAGGTAGGAAAAGTAGGAGGTGGGTGGAGAATAATGGATAGGGAGATCAGGGAGGGAAAAATGGATAGGTAGGAGAAGAAATGTATGGATGTTTTAAATGGGGAAAAAATTGATTTCATCTTCTTAAGCTTATTCCCTGTCATTGTAGAATCATTTCTTAGGATGCATTCTAGACCATTGACAATCTGTATTTGTGTTAGACCTTCTCTTCTTCCTTTCTGTCAGATAGCAGAGTGACAGGTGTTTTCCAGATCAACCAAAAGACCTTAGCCCAGGAGGGAGTCAGATGGATCAGGAATCGCAAGGCTTGTTCTTCTGTGAAAGGTTCCATTTCTGTTCCAAAATTTAGCACCCTCTGTAAGATCCTTCTACTCAGTGACTTAGTATGTGTTCAAAGGAAATGCCCCTGATTGGCTAAGAATTTCTAGTCACTCCATAGATGGCTTATCCAACCCATATGTTCCGTTATCTACCACAGAAAAAGGGTGTTCTAAGAAATTATATATATTCATGTGCTGAATTTGTGGATAGGGCATGAGTGGAAAGAGCCCGGGCTTGGGAGGCAGAGTTCATGGGTTCGAACCCCAGCTCTGCCACTTGTCAGCTGTGTGACTGTGGGCAAGTCACTTAACTTCTCTGTAGCCTCAGTTCCCTCATCTGTAAAATGGGGATTAACTGTGAGCCTCATGTGGGACAACCTGATTACCCTGTATCTACCCCAGCGCTTAGAACAATGCTCCGCACATAGTAAGGGCTTAACAAATACCAACATTATTATTATTAGTATTATTATTATTATGGTCTTTAGGGAAAGTTTTGTTGATTCTGGTTCTTGGCATATAGGGAGGTACTGGAAAAATGAGGCTTGGTTGATATGGAGGAAGAGAGAGAGAGAGAGATTACTGAATTAATTCTAGGTGGTTGGAAGGATTACTGTCTACCTCTAAATAGGCAATATAGTCCCCTTTCCTTTGAGTAAATTAAGTCTTGGTTAGAAAAGACCATGGATTCATTGACTCTCAAAGTGTTATGAGCCTTTGTGGCAAATAATTGGCAGAGAGGCCGAGACTAAGAGGATTTCCCAAAATCACACTCTCAGCCAGTTTCTTTTAGTCTATTCCTCCTCCAAAGGAACTTTTATTCAGCAGTCTCTATGGCCTCTCTTAGATCAAGCCTGCAATATTCATCTCTGTATCATGATGGGTGGCCACCTAAGGGAAATTGGCCAGGAGTGTTTTGTATGTTCGGTCAAACCCCTGAAGAACCTTCTCTCCAGCCCCATGTTCTGGACAGTTGGGCATGAAACCTCTCAAGCAGGTCCTCTCGGCTTCCCTTTGGGTAACACAGTCATCTGCAGGTCCAAATTTCCCTTTAACCTAGAAAGCACCTTGTTATGATCCTCTTGGATCTGAGAAAGATGGATTACTCTGATTCTGTTTGTTTTCTTCCCACCTGAAGGATGCAGACCTGACTGAAGGGAAGATTGCCTTGGCACTCACAATATCTTGTATCCGTTCATTGTAAGTGGCTGTGTTGGGGAAGTACCAGATTCAATCACTTGGAAGGGATGGTTGCAATGGCTTCTCCTTTTTCTAGTTATAACTCGTGTCATAGTTTCCAGAAAGCTGTGAGGCCAGGGTGTACAGAGCCCAGAAATGAGCAGACCATGCCTCATCTCTCTTTTAAAAACACTAAGGATGTTCATGGGCCACTCAGAGTAGAAGTGAGGGAGACAATAGGACTAAATCAGTGTTCAACTTAATAATGTTCCAAATATTTAGAAGCTGCCAAAGCCCACTTTGGGGAAGAATGTGCCCTGGAAGTAATTTATTAAGGAGACTTTAGTGACAAGAAGAAATGGACACATCTTCAAAAGGGAGCAAATTATCCCTGTACCCCTGGATGAGGCCTTTGCATTAAGTCTTTTCTCAGTTGGAAGGTTTTTTCTCTACAGAGTGTCAGGGTCTCTACATGGTCAAGGGTGATCCTTGGGACAGTATTGGACTAAGCAGCCCTCATTGAGGATCATTGTGACTCTGTTTTACAGATAGTTCTTTTGTTTATAAAATTCTGAAAATGGCCCAAATCAATTTTTATGTTAGTTTCCTCAACTTCTGAATAGAGGAAGACTTAAAAAGAAAAAGAGACTCAGAGAGAAAGAAGAAACATGAATAGAAGGAGAAGGGGGGCATGACCTATGTTATTTTGGACCCAGGGTTATTCCCCTAATATTTTTCATACCTGGTAGAGTTTCATTTCCCCTTTAAATGTGGAATAAACAAAGTTGCCAAAAAACATATGCTTCGATGTCAAACATTTCACTTCTCTGAGAGTCTGGAAGCAGCTTGAGAGTTCTTGCTGCTGCTGCCTGAATAAATGGAGCCATGTCTCCTTGGCTTTTAATTGGAATCATGTCTGTTTGAAGCAGAGGTGTAGACACCTGATATGTATCAGGACTGAATTCCCTGTCATGAGCCATAGAGATTATCTGAGTGACCACCTTAAAAGGCTACAGGAGAGCCCCCAGGCCAGGATGCCAAGTTGGCCTACTGCCATATACCATCCTGGCCTGTGATCTGATCAGATTTCACAACTAATCAGGGATGGGATGAGTCGGGAGACCGCTGAGAGAAACCCATCTGCTGCACCGAGCAAGTCTAGGATGGCAACTGGTGGCTCTCTACTGCCTTGAATCAGGACTGAGCACCACTGGAAGTGTGCATGATGCTCCTGGAGGGGCTGTATCCAGCACTTACAGGTAACAGAGCAAGTCCCCAAATGCTGGCTGTTAAGCAAGACCTTGCCAAATGTTAGGGATGCCAACCAGACAGCATTCTTTCTCCCCCAGACCTCCTTTAAGCTTTAATTGGACAGGTTAGATCTCACCTTATCAGCCAATAAGAAGTAAATTGTTTCCTTATTTCCAAAGCATTAGCTCACATGGGACTGAAAAACCTTCTTAATCACTTATATCTACACAACACTAAATTGGGCCACTGAGCCCCTCCCCTACAAAAAATAAAATGGCTTCTAAAAATAGAACTAACAGAAGCATCGTTTTTTTGTCCAGATACCTCTGCCATTGTCCTCACCGCTGCTTTGGCTCATCTCCCTTTTGTTCCTTGGCCATTTCTTCTGTTCCAAGAACAATTCTGATTCCTACAGTCACTTTCTCTTCAGTGTTCAGTTCTACCATTCATTCCTCCTCCAGTTGCCACAGTGGCTGCAATCTCTTAGGACAGGAACTTCCTGCCTTCCCCCTCTTTTACTTCTTCCTGCTAGGTTACCCCCCCCTCCTTTCCCCTCCCACTTGTCCCTTCGTGCTCTTTCTCTGCCTCCAGTTCCTGTCCCCTTTAGGACCAATTCTCCCAGTTGGTTGCCAATTGTGATTCATCTCTGAGCACTAAGAAGCAGTGCCCAACCAGAGAGATTTCTACTTCTTTCATTCATATTCATCCATGTAGTCACAATCATGTCCAAAACTTCATCTCTTCTCTCTCTCTCCATTCAGGCTTAAGCCATTGGGCTATATTCCCCTCAATTCCATAAAATTTTGTTGAAAAAGTATTAATATATATATATAAAGAGGCTCATTCAGTTATTCATATGCCATACCACAGCTGGATCTCTGGATTCTAAACAGATATAACATTGCTTTTGAACAACTGCTTCTTTCTAACTCCTCTCTCTACCTTAACCCCAACACCCAGAAATAAGGGGAGCCTCCACGATGGGAAAATGTAAAGTGTGTCAGTGTTTCCACCATGTTGCTGCACTGTTATTTTTGACCTGCTTGGGATACCATTAGGTTAAAGTATATGCCCCTGGTGTGGAAAGGATTGTTAATCATACATCAGTTTTACCAGACAGAATGACACACTCTGATACAAATCTCACTGTAAAATCACTGCTAAACCCTAAAGGGCATCTGAGGAAGTTATGGAGCAGGCAGTGACGCAGTCAATAGGCGGGGGTGGGATGAGAATTTAACAAGGGTAGGAGAGAACAGAATTGAACAGTAACAACATAACACTGGGTTTTAGGAGGTGGGAGCAGCATTTTTAAGTGGACACTATAATGATATTGGTAGCTTTTTTAATGTGCTTACTATGTGCAGAACACTTTACTGAGTGTTGTGGTAGATAAATAAAAGCTAATCAGGTTGGACACAGTACCTGTCTGCATATTGCTCACAGACTTAATCCCCATTTTACAAATAAGGTAGCTGAAGCTGAGAAAAGTGAAGTAACTTGCCCAAGGTCACACAGCAGGCAAGTTGTAGGGCCAGAATTTGAACCCAGGTCTTGTGAAACCAAGGCCTGTGCTCCTTCCACTAGGCAACACAGTCTTTGAAGACTATTCATCTTCATTTTCTCCCTCAATATCTATCTCTCTGTGTCCAATAGTAAGCTTCCAAGCAATAAGGACTACTAAAATGGGAGTAGATGTAGTGAGGGGTTTACCTAAATGACTGGGATCAAAACATTGGGTATATAGTACTGTAGAAAAACATAGGCTTAACCCACAATTCATTCAGGAGAGCTTCCCAAGTCCTCAATTTTGAAGATTTCAAATCATAAGTTTTTTTCTGTACACATTAGAATCTGCCAAAATTGGCCACTTTCATGGCTCAACTATAACTAAAATGTATATCAATTACCAATAATTGTGAAACAATTTCAAATGACATTTGAAAGCCCATTATCCACACACCCCTACACACACGCCCACACAGTCATCTTTCATTTCCAAAAACAACACTTCTGAGAGTGAAACCCTATTCAGACAAATGGGGTGGTTGCAAGGACTGATAACTAAGTGGCTGATTTTCAGTTCCACATTCACACGAGAGAGAATTTCCTTGTTGCACTGATTAATTGTTTCATTCCAGCTCTGTCTTTGTTTTCAAGCCGGTCCCTGGCATCCTGATCCTCAGGAAGTTTCCACTCAAGGAGATCGACCCCTCTCACGATTGCTACCTCCCAGGCTTAGTTTCTCTGTTGTTGAGGTTTGACAATTGCTACTGTCCTCTGTATCAAGGTCCATATTGCATACTGACAGTGGAGAAAGGAGTTCAAAACCCACCCATAATCTACTTAATACTGCAAAATTGTGTTAGGGGTTTGTATTTGAATTTGTGAGTTCCCTTGTGGAAGTGAGTTTTTTCCAACCTCTAATAGGTAATATTCTTATGTGTGTCAATGTCTATACCTGCTTTGCAGCCTGCTAAACTGTTTTTCACTCTAATATTCTAAGAAAGTGAGTTATTCATTTGTTATAGAGATTTTCTTAATGATCACATTTCATGCACTCCAATTCAAATTGGGTTTGCATTTCATCACTTCGCATTAAAATATCCAGAATAATAAAACTATAGGAAGCTGGATAAATCTCACTCTTTGGTTAAATGTTTCATTTCCCAACCCGATCCAGTCTTTGCCTTCCTGTTTATATGCCTCTTCGCCTGCCTCTCTGCCTGCCAGTGTCTGTACAGCCATCAGTTTATGCTGCCTATTTATTTTGTATCTAACGAATATAAAGATGATAGCTTAATTGTCTGCTCTCTTCACCTGGGGGATGATTTCAAATCCCAGAAGTATAAAGTCTCTTATTTTTTCTTTCCATAAACATGAAGGCAAATACACATCATTGGACTCAAAAGAATTTTTCAGAAGAGATCCTCCATGCTGATAGCTAGCTCTTCCTTCCGGACATTTTTTTTTTTCAGGCTTGGTTTGTTCCTGATTCTGAGACCAAGTTCCCGGGACCCAGCTGAAAAGCAAGGCAATTGAATAACCCATCTTATCTGTCTGAGGTTCTAATGCATTACTTACCTGATAAAAATTAGATTTATCTAAATTAGATTCATTTAAATTCCCTTGCCTGTCATCCCCGTTAGACAACATGAAGGTTTTCGTTTTTCCTGTTAGAAATGAGCCTCCAATTGCAGCCCTGTTGCTCAGAGGGAGAGAAGGCATATTCTCTCAGGAACAGTCAGTCCCTCCCAGCACTCAGATGATGCAGAGCTGGGAGCTACGAGAAAGCTCATATTAATGAGCTATTTGACTGGGACATGACGTTGGTCTAACAGCAGTTCCTTAAAGAGTAGTGCTATTGAAAAATTTGCTGAAGTTTATTCTGAGCTTTTTCTTTTGGCTCCGGCAACATGTTAACAGCTTGTGCATTTTGTAATGCCTTCTTTCATCACCATGGTAACGGTTAAAACTTAAGGTATATATGACTAGTAATCTGGTTGAGCTGTTGGCTGCCAGCGTGCTGGGAAGGCAGAGCTACAGAAAAATCACGATCCATTCTACTGCTGATTACTATAACTCTGAAGGTTGCAGTCATTTAGAAGAACATTGTTAAGGGGACATGGTTTTTGGATGAGTGGCCACTGGATGTTTACAAAATGATTTCAAACCAATGGGGCCATAGGAATCTTTTCTTCCAGTCAGTCTCTATAGCTAATATTACATTCAAGGGGATGAGGACTGTTTTTGTTGTTTGCCTGCCTCAGTACAAAAGAGAATATAGACTAGATTTGCACCATCATCGTAACTCAAAACCAATGAAGGATTTCAACTATTGAACAAGGCTAGGATAATTTGGGCCAAAAAGCACTCTAATGGCCTGGTCTAAATTAGTAATGTAATGATAGAACAGTCACGAAAGCCAGTGATCCTAACTCAATAGTGGGAATGGTCACAAACTCTAGGAGAGAGACAACATAGGGGAGAATGGTGAAGTTGGGCCAGAAAATAACATAGATAGGATTCACAAGGGTGGCTTTTCTTTAACATATCCTTTGAACTCTGGGGATCGGATGTTTTAGAAGTTTGAAGGATGTAGAATGTGGAGAGGAGGAAGGAAAAACGTCTGTCAGGGAAGGTTAAGTAATAGCCTTGAACCCTAAAAGGTCTCTTCTTTGTCAAAATTGTGTGAAATTGCATTTGTCTGAATCAGAACATGATATTAGTCCCAGTTGAATTTTGCAGTTACAATTTCCATTTCATCCTTGGTCTCTCTTGGTCACCAATTCTAAGCCCATACTCTATTCTGACATGCTCCATGTCAGAGATCTTTCCTGGAACTCCACTCTCACTGGATATCAGATATCTCGCACATTGCAGGGATGACCCAGACTCCTAACTGCTCACTCTGGATTGTCTCAAGGCAGTCCCAGTGATCACAGAAGGAAGAGCTCATTTGTGGAAGAGCAGGTTCAGTATTAATCCCAGGCACAAATTATCAGTCAGGACTCTTAGATAAGAAGGCCTATAAGAGGAAGCTGTCCTGTAGATCAATGTCTTTTCTCTACAAACCAAAACTTGACCAAGTGGATCAAGCTTCATGAAGGAAACAAAATTCTAGTTAAGAATTCTCTGTTAGTTCACAAAAAAGACTGACACCACCTTCTCAGATTCTTTCTGGATATTTAGTATGCCAAATCTTTACACTGTTGCTTGTTGTAGACTGATGAACTGTTGTTCTCCAAAGACTCGTTAATAATGTAACTAAGGCTACATTTATTTCCATAGGTTGTACACGTACTTCTTTGACTTGCCTATCATGAAAATTTTTAGATGGCATTTAGCTGGCAGACATACCAATTCATGCCCATGTGCTTGCAGTGCCTTGTATAATACTGTGTACCAGAGTCAATGCTTGTGGATCATGACGAGTTTGAGTTAAAATACCTCAGTTAAAATAACATTGATTGACTGAATGTTTTTCCATTTTTCAAGGATTATTGGGGTCCCTGTTGGAGAGAGAGTTCAGAGTCAGATGGATTGATTGGCTGGATTGTTGATCTGATCCAGTAATGGAGCTATTTATGCTCTTATGCATATATGCCCACCTTAAGATGTAACATCATATTCTTTAAATCCCTCTGATTACTATGGGGCTCAAGCAGTGTTTTAAAAGTCATTTTAATTTAAAACTTCTTACAAACCTTGAACCCAAGGAGAGCACAGTTCTTTGAATCAAGAACACAAATCAAATAGCATCACAGAATTCTAAAGTGCTAAGGACTACCTCCAAGAAAACACCATTTTCATTTGATGCTATTTAAAGACAATAAAAAAATGGATTTGCAATATCTTTACTGGTTGTGATTGAATGCTTAGTAGAGTGCTTTGCACACAGTAAGCATTCAATAAATACAATGAATAAATGAATTCAGAGTAATACAATCAAGTTGTTTTTGTATCCACCTTCTTGAACACCCGGGGGGGTGGATGTCTCATAGCAATCCAATTTTGTGGCAAACTGGCACAAATTTTTTAAAAATACACTTTAAAAGAAATATTTGAAGTGGTTTATTTTTCTTTTCCTATGTGTTGTCTAGGGAAGCCCCAAATGACTAAAATAGTAGTTATTATAGAGATGTGAGCCTACTGGATACGGACCCCAGGCATCCATCAGTTTAATACATATACATGTAGAAGAGACATATAACATATATCTGCTGTCTTTGACAAAAAGAGCTTCTAACGTTGCCAGCTTCCATTTTCAGTAACTTTCAAATGTTTACTTAATCGAAAATCAAATTCAGAACAGGCACCAAAAGATAGAGATATAGCAGAAAACCTTGTCTTCATGTAGTAAATGGCAGTGCTACACTGAATATATTAGATCTCCAGAGACTAGCACAGAATTCTGCCGGAATTATTATTATCAGACCATATGATTCTGATTCTTGCCAGAAAAGTTCTTCTCTTGAAGGTCTCTTCTCTTTTTCATGCTACCAGTGCTGGTAATTTTCCAACCATCCGAGTAGGTCATGAAAGATGTCAGTCAGTCTTGCCTTAATAAAACATTCCCCCCAAAATCAGATCAGTCTACATCAATATGGAAAACTATTCTATGGGAAGAATGTAAATGCAAAATAAAAAGTAGGGAGAGGGGAACTCTATTATATATGGAAATGAGAAAAATGAGAAAGATTATGTTTGTTTTACATGTCACTCTGCAAACTCACAAAGAGGAATTCAGCCATTTCTGATCAGAATAGGGACAGTCCAGACTTTTCAAGCCTTGAAAAAATCACTAGGCTTAGGAGAAATGAGCACTCAAAATTAGCAGTGGGTGTCCCCCCACTGCCTATTACTACTTCCTGCTCTCTTTGTTTCTCTTTGCTCCCCAAATCACTAAGCTAAAGAAATCCACTCGTGCCTGCAGTAAGCAACCTCTTCATTCTTCCACAAATAGACTGTCTATAGAAGCCACAGATAGGTGTACAAAACCAGAAATTATTGGTAGAATACAGTGTCTTTCTATTATATCCACTGGCTGATTTTCCTGCTGTCCTCCCTGATTTCTTTTCAGCCATACGTATAGTGGCTAGTGATTATTTTCATGGGTGGCTTAGTATCTGTTTTGCTTGTGAGACTAACACCAGATGCTTTGGAAGAAGGTGTTAAACCTCTCATAACAGAGCTAGTTCTGCAGTGCCATGCCATTGGGGAAATTTCTTCCTGACCCCAGCTGGTGATCAGTTTCTGCCCTGAAGCATGAGAATTGATAGGCCTTATAATTTTATCCAAGCTAATGTAACACCAGCTGCTGTCCTTGATGCTATTTGATGACTGTGTATTTTGTGACCTGAATTCTTTCTGGATAATGAAATCTGGCTTCAACTCTTTCTTTGTTTCACTTTGTTTTACCTTTCCCATAGGGCCATCATTAAATACAGATCCCACTGCGTCACTAAACTGGAAATTCCTTTGTCACGATACTCACTGAAGTGTCTTGACCTGGAAACCCTGCTTCAAATGAAGCCACTTATTTTCCAATACGAGACCTATTATAAACCCCCAGCTCTCGGAAACACATGCCGCAGATACGTATCTTCCTCGAAGGATATGCATTTTCATCTTCCGAGCATGATTGCCAAGAAAAGGGCTAAAGTCAAAAATTTCTGATGTCATGGTAGACATAAGCACTGGTAAACTTGAGATACATATTATCTGACATAATAATTGGCTTATATTTGATTTTTGATTTAGATTTTTGTACAGTTTTGGGGTGGTGTCACTTTTGTGACTATTTTCAAGGATTCTCTTTTCCTCCTTTTCCCCCCTTCCATGCCCCCTTTAGGAAAAAAAAAGTTTTCACTGCTTGTAGCTTATCATAAATGCAGCCCCAAATCTTGTACAAGAGAGGGTTGTAATTTTAACCATTATAGTCACCATAACAATTAGGACAGTTTGTTATGGTAACGGGAAACAGAACCATTTTCAAGAAATGCTGCATGGAGATGAAGCTATCTGAAACATTTGCCGTGTTCATCTTAAGGGGAGGGGTGCCACACAGCAGCTAATACGGGAATAGCAGGCACAGAAGCTACAGTTTTAGCTGGACTGAAAGGCTCGAGAATGTTACAGAAAACCCTGAACTTCTGCAAAAGAGATATTTTCTCAGTCAGTGATTTATTTTAATCTTTAGATGCAGATTTTGGGTCCCATTCACATTAATTGCTTAATCTCCTTCTTTCTTCATATATTATGAAGTGCAAGGATCACCTCTGCTTCAAGATTCCAAGTCACAGAATCCGCATTTGAGGTTATTTTTTTCTTGTGCTAGTGAGACAATGCCATCACTGATAGGTCTATTTGATTACATTTTTCAGAAGGGAACTACACTTTCTCAATGTTTTAATCATTAACCTAATTGCTTTATTATTATTTTTAAATTCCTTCAAGGGGTTAAGAAAACTCTGAACAGTTTTAAGTCTCAATTCTGTCATTGTCATTGTTATTTTGTGAGACTAAGGATTAGATTAGACTCTCTCGACGTCCCTCCCTCTATAAAAAAAAAATGGCAATAACACTTAACTCATCTTCCTCACAGAAATAGTATGAGGATCAATGAGATAGTGTGCATAAAAATTCAAACTTCTTTATAAATACTGGTACCACTTTCTACACATATATTACCTGGCCAAATTTAATTTCTCTAAACCAGGGCCAATGTCACTTTTCTAGGTCATTTTAATGGAAGGCATCTACAAAAGCTGCCTTATCAAATTACACAAAACAAAAATAAAAACATAATATCATTCAAAAGGTGAGATTCTGTGAATTATCCTCACTATTTACAAAAAAAACCCAAACCTGATACGAATTGTGTTTCTTACCCTTATAGAGCTGCTCTGTTTTGCTATGTATTTATTCAACATTCCTGTTGCTAATGTTAAGATGATGATGATTGATTCTTTTTGTTTGTTTTTTGGTTGATTGGATTTTTTTTATTTGTTTGTTTTTGTTACCTCAATGCCAAATCATTGCTCTGATACCCACAAAGCATATGTTCAAGTCAGAGGTGAAGTCGTGCTTGACTGAAAAAATTCAAGATCCATTTGTTGTTGCAAACTTCAGCCTTAAATGTTGTCTGAAACTTCAGTGTTGGTCCACATACTTGTCTGACCTAAGCAAGGATTCCAGTATATTCAGTGGAGAAAATCCAGACAAGTAACAGTGATATTTGGCCTAAAACAGTGATAACCAATTTAATGGAGGGAGATGAAGATGCTGAGAGGAAGAAGGTAAGAGAAAAGAAGACAAAGTGACAGTGAAGGCACCTATCACTAATAAGGCAAAACCCAGTGACAGAGTCCACTCTAGTAAAATCTTTATGAGGACCAGTATAATAAGTATTTAATGAGCACCTATTGTCTGCAGAGAACTCTTCTAACCATTTAGGAACATACGATAGAGGTAAAATACACTTTCTACTTCAGCAAACTTTACCAATTAAATCCTCTAATGCTATTCATCGAGTATCCACGGTGTGCTGAGTACTATAATAATTATGACACTGATTAAGTATGTACTAGGTGCTTGGCAACAGGGCATATTCTGCTTAGAAGATCAGATACAGTCTCTCTGCAGGGCTCACAATCTGTCACATCCTGAGTTTAAAGACAAGGCCCAGAGAAGTTAATTGACTTGTCCAAGGTCACACATCAGACCATACCATTGGTGGAGCTGGAACTAGAATTCAGGTTTCCTGACTCTCAGTCCCAAATTTATTCCCCTAAATCATGCTACCTCCCCATTGTACCAATGCTAGGGAACGTATAGTAGAATCCCTGCCCTTAAGGATTTTACAATCCATTGTGGTGGAGGAAAGCAGATACTAGTAACAAGCATATAGTAGCTAAAAGAGTAGAAGCATAGACACAAAAGATTAAAGGAAAAAAGACAACTAGAAATTATTAAGAGCAGATCTATGCATAGATACTAAAGATGGCTCACGGAATGCTATTCCCAGGGAAGTGAAGATTAAATGATTTGCAGAAGCAGGCTTTTTAGGAGATCTTTGGAGATGGAGAATGATGTGTTTTGGTTGATTTGAGAGGCAAATAAGTTTCTTGCAGGGGGAAAGGAAAGAGCAATGGTTCAGAAATGAGAGAATCAAGAGAAAAGGACAGTAGATTAACTTGAAAAGAGTAAGTAATATGAGGTGGGATATATTGCCACTCAGAGAAGCGGCATGGCTCAATGGAAAGAGCCCGGGCTTTGGAGTCAGGGATCATGAGTTCGAATCCCAGATCTGCCATTTGTCAGCTGTGTGACTGTGGGCAAATCACTTTACTTCTCTGTGCCTCTGTTACCTCATCTGTAAAATGGGGATTAAGATGGTGAGCCCCACGTGGGACAACCTGATTCCCCTGTGTCCACCCCAGCGCTTAGAACAGTGCTCTGCACATAGTAAGCGCTTAACAAATACCAACATCATTTATTATTATTATTATTGCCAAAGAGACTGGATAAGTAGGAAGGAAGCATCAAAAAAATTCAGAAATACATTAATTGTACAAATACTTGCATCCTAGTAAGCACTCAATAAACACAACTGACTGACTGACTGACTGACTAATCCTAGAGAAAACTTTTTTCTCCCTATGAGACTGAGTTTAGGGACCACATGACATGTCTGACAGTCTATTTGATTGACAGTTCATGGCCTATGACACTGATTCTTTATCTCCTAAGATTTTCCACGGATTAATTATTTAGATATGTATTCAGCTCCCATATCAGTTGTGCCAATCAATCAATCAATCAGTGGTATTTTTTGAGTACTTACTATGGGCAGAATATAGTATAGTAGAATGAGCTGACATGTCCATAAAAAGAGGAGGGAAGGAAATGGGTCACAAGGTGTCATCTGTCAATCAAGTGAGCACTTTGCCATCAAGGCTCCTTGAGTGGTCCCTGTGGTTGAGTTAATAGTGCAAGCCCCCAAAAGACTTATCTTGGCCTGGTAAGGGCAAATTTTGTTGATGTTCACTAGATGCTAAAAGTTAGGCTGGAATCATGAAAGTTCAGGTTAAGACCAGCTTTTTCCACAGGTTCAATCCTTTCAAAATTGAGTTTGCAAGCCTTTCCCCTGAGACCTCTATTAGACTACAGAGATATGGATCTGGGATTCAAATTCCTGATTAGGAAAAACCTTGGGGAGAGATTAATCTGGGGAAGAGTATGTGTGTGTAGGGGGGCAGAAGTAAGGTAAAAGAGATCATCCTTTGGTGGAGAAAAAAATGATGGAGGTAGGGTAATTGGAGTTGGGAGGCAAGAAGGGAGAGTTGGAACAAATACCTTGTGCACTAAATCTGATCCTTGGCTTTGCATTCTCCCCCTTTGATAGATGAAGCTCACTTTGGGTAGTTTTATTCATGATGAGGCAGGGGTGAGGAGAAAAGCCTACAAGGCATTTTACTTTATGGAAAAGAGGGGGAAACAGACCTTTGATTTTCAAGTTTAAAAAAACTATTAAGATTCTAGCCTGAACCCATTAGCTTATAGGGTTATATTTCTCTCTAATTACTACCCTATTTCTGTTCATATTCTTTTCCAAAAATGGAATGAGAGATGATAAATGTGGATTCATATTAATTTAGTCCCACTGAAAAGAAAACTTAGCAAGTGAATTTTAAAGGACATTTAAAAAAGAGTCCCACATTTAGTTCTGACTTTTACAAAGGTATTAGAAAATTGTTGGAAAATTGTGGAATTTCATTTACAAACTCTGAGTCATCTAGATATTCCTCCTTTTCAGGGAATCTAATACTGTAAACAGAGTAAATAACTTGGAATTTGAGCTGGATCTTGCCCCCAGGTAATGATGGACACCTCCAATTCAAGTGTCTGGAGGCATGTTTTTAAAAAGGTGGGAAGAACTTTCTTCCTAGGGAATTATCCCTGCCCCTCTGGGTCTGGAGATTAGGCTTCTGATAATTAAAATTTTTCATCTGTTTGTGTGAACGTTGCTGATAAGACTGATGCCTGCCTGACAATACTTTTCACATTGTGTAGATGTAAGGGTTGTCTCCTGCTGTGCTATTGCATTTACTTCTCTGTGTACCTGCTTCTTTTCTTCCTCCTGATGTCAAAATACATCTGAAGCCTCTATTCTAACATTCATCTTATTCCTTAACACTTTCTGCCGGTGCTGGGATGTCTGTCATCACGGCCTCCCAACCATTGCCCCTCTCTTTGCCGCATCACCTTAGGTGTGCCTCACTGTCATTAACAGGTTGCCACTATCTTCCATTGTAGTTGCCTACAAAGTGTACTAAAATATTTGCTGACAGTTTCAATTTTAGGTATGCTAGGTAGTCTGCCCTAACCATGAAGATGGATTTCAAAGAGGAGAACAATCACTCTGCTCCTTCAATAGTCCCCCGGTATTACTGTTGAAGCAGAATCCTGGGCATGAAGGAACATTGATCTGCCATAGGAAGGGATTTCTTCAGTTCTTTTAATCTTGTGATGGCCACAAATAGGCAAGGAGCATGCACAGAGTCTAGAAAATAGCCCTCTGTCTTAAAATTGAGTTCAAAATGGCAGACACTATTTAAAGAAACCATCCTGGGAGAAAGAATGACAAAACTGTGCCCCTTGGCTGAAAGCACGTCTTCCTTTCTCCAAGGTCACTGATAGGAAGAAAGAGATGAATCCCATCACCTTGATTCATTTCCAGAAAGTATCTGGAGCTGATAGCTGTGCATGACTGGGTGAATCGATCAATCAATCAATGGTATTTACTAAACACTTACTATGTTCAGAGCACTGTGCTAAGTTCTTGGGAGAATATGGTGTGGCTGAATTAGCAGAATGTCTTGTCACTCCAGCTAGTGTTGTCTTCAGATTTAAATGTAGGAATACTAATTGTTGCTGCCCCCTATGAGATAGTTCATTCTTCAGAACGGTTGCATCGGCATTGGTAGTACACATGTTTGGGCTTCGGATGGGTCGTCATTATGTTGTTACTGTGACTTGGCATTCATGAACATTTCAGTGTGAAAAAATTCCTAGTTACAGCCCTTATTTATTTCTCTTTGCTCTCACTGCATGCTGAATTCAGGAATATTTCCTGGGTGGAAATAAAGCAGGGTAATCATAATCAAACTCAAATGCAGATGATGCTGATTTAATAACCGGACTAGTTATGTGGCTGAAGGTTTCAGATCACGTTTCTCAGCAAATCCAGCTATTTTCAAAATGGATGTTTTTTTTCCTCTCATGTAAATTGAAACACAAAACAGCTATGAAAAGACAATAATTTCCAATCCCTGTTCAAACTGGAAGTGGTTACCTTAGGTGTTGGAATGTTGGGGGAATTTGCCCAGATAAAGGACGATGCATCTAGAAGTTGTGATGAGCCAGAGGACACTTATGTGTCACACATCACAGACTGGCAGACAATTCCCATTCACAACCCTGAACAAGAGTGATAAGTGGAAGGATCATCAGAAGATCTCAAGGTTATTCCTGGCACTCTTTTTGCCTCACTCTCATGCGACCTTGAAAAGTCACTGACTTGTTCTGTTTTCATTTCTCCATCTGTAGAATTGTTAACGTAATGGTTTTTGATACCTTAAATCTTAATAGGGTAGGGTATGTCTGCCAAACCTCTGCTCTGGCTACTAAATCAGAGTAATTCCAGCCTCACCATAACCTAAGCATGTCTCTGGAAATGGAAATACAGTACTGCAGTAATATTAGTGTTGAGAGACACCACATATACATATGCCTCAATCTTGTCCCATTTCCTGGGAAAGATCTGTTGGGAAGGGAAACAAATTGTTAATAATAATGTTGGTATTTGTTAAGCACTTACTATGTGCCGAGCACTGTTCTAAGCGCTGGGGTAGACACAGGGGAATCAGGTTGTCCCACGTGGGGCTCACAGTCTTAATCCCCATTTTACAGATGAGGTAACTGAGGCACCGAGAAGTTAAGTGACTTGCCCAAAGTCACACAGCTGACAAGTGGTACTGAGTGTCACAACCTCTTCTTTTCCTCCCTTCTTCAGAGGAGCATGGGGCAGATAAAGTCAAAATTAGCCAGTGTGTTATAATTTCAAAACTGTTGCATGGTTACCCCTTTAAGGCATGGGACAGTGCTCTTCATGCAGACCACTGTTTGAGAGTAAACTCTGTTATTCCAACCATAGTACAGAGCCCTGAACCCAGTAACTGCTCAACAGAAAACACTGATCGACGGATTGATGGATCACGGTGCAATTCATAGAGCATCAGATGCAGAGAATATTTGCCACTCCTAATCTAAGCCTTGCTTCTTTGGTTGTCCCCCCTTTTTCACCTAGTGGGAGTAATCCAAGATACACTCTCTTGCTTAGTACATCTCAAGGCTTTTGTTAGGTATACCTAGGTAATAATTTCTTGAGTTGATTTGATACTTTTATTTTTTTTTAAAGTGCTATCACAACAAATGAATCTGATTTTCCTCGTGTCACCTTAGTAACATGAGGAGATGGATATTATCAACCCACATTATATGGAAGGAAACTGAAGCACTTAGAGGTTAAGTAACTTGCCTGTGGTTGTGCAGCAGGCCAGGGTGAAACTGGGCAAGAATCCTACCTTCATAGATCCCAGATCTGTGCTTTTTGTAGTAAAAAAAAGAAACAAAAAACATTGTCTTCCCCAGGAAGGCAGATGAGTAAAAATCTCAATTAGTTCATGCTTTTAAGATGTAGAAAAAAAGAAACTTATTTCTCTAATCCTCTAATCCTGTATTTCTTACCAACTTCATTCTGAACCAAAGCATGAACAGTGACCTATCAACCATATTGATGAAATTGATAATTTCATTAAGAAGGTTATATAATAGGGATTTCTAAGGCAGAAATAAATAAAACACTACCTTCTAAAGGGCAATAAGGAACAGACCGTTCTAATGGACAGTAGTTGACTGCGATGCAAAGAACCAGCTAAATGAGCATCAGTCTGGTGTTACTGGGCTAAATCTCACAAGTGGAGCTGAAGCTACATGAATGACTATGGCTCAGCAACTTAGTGAGTTGTTCCAGGGTGGTAAATAAAGAGTAGGTTTTCATTTCCAACTGGCAGCCTGACACTTATCAACGTAAAATGAGAAAGGTGAACTATGATCAAATGTTTTGTAAATATATTTCTATTCAGCACCACTGATCCTTTATTTTAGAAATGCTTACTTGGGTCAGGGAATGTGATCGAATAGACCCTTTTGCTTCAGTTGTCCATAACCCTGGGTAGACTATGAGCTTGAATGTTGGGAGAGGGGGAATGAAGCTGCATGCCACGTTTGAAGTTACCAGACCACCTTCTACACAATAGACTCCTGGAGTAGTGTCAGCAAAATGGCAGGGCAAGACTAACAACAAAAAGGTACTGAAACACAGCTCACCAACACTGTAGCAAGTCTCACAATAACACAGGTTCACCGGGTAAGATTTGTCAGAAGACTGGATGGCGGAAGAATAAGCAGCAGCATCATGGGGAAACGTGGCACCCCACAATCAAGGAGGATAGAAAAAAACATCTTAAGGTCATGGTGAGGCACACCCTTAAGTAATGAAACACAGCAGTTGACTGCCGCAGAAAGTCTAGCCTTGTGGACAAAAATTAGGAGATGGGTTTCTTGCCTAAAGTAAAACTCTTGAAAAACTGAGACTGTAGAAGGAACAGTCAAAAAAGATAGCTCCAATGTGAGACAAACTCATTTGTGCAAGAATTTATCCTTATTTGTATATAATGTAGAAGAGTGTGTGAATCCCACATTGGTTGGTGGTCATTTCCACCATCAGTAGCATCATCTTCAAAACTTAGAGACAGTTACAAACATTTACATCATATATATACATGCATATCTGTACACAGACACACACACACACACACACACACACACACGATATGGAAATACAGGAAATACACATTCTGCTGACCTCCCTTACCTTTGGATGTTAGGATGCCTAAGACAACTCAGTACAGTTCAATGGGTGGGATATTGAGATTGATTTTAAAGAGAGGCACAAGAGTTAAAATAATCATTTAAACCACATGGCAGCTATCCTTCCAGAGAATGAAGGTGATCTGAAAGCTATTGATATGATGATCTTTTGAGAAATGGTCCAAAGAGAAACAATAAAAAGCAAAGTGCCGCTTTTCTTTTGGAAAAGAAACTTCATTAATAATTTGCCAGTTGAGTATCCCATCAGATACTGGAAGGCATTACAGCAAAGAGAATGTGTATTTTGATTTAAAAAACATGTGCATCTCCTGTTGTTCAATAATAACAGGGATGAATAACATCTGCTTTAGGTTTTCAAATGTAATTTATGGTGATAAGACTTTCAGTCTGTGGATGGATGATCTGGTGGATGAAATTTGTAGTTATAACTCAAATAATGACTGTACCATGTTGTGCGTTAGGTTATAATAATCTGAAAAATAATAAAAATGATATTAAAAAACCTTGCCAACTAGAAGGGATTTGAGAACTCCAATACACAAATAGCTTGGCAGTACTCTAGTTCTTCAATTCTAACTTTGAATATATAATACCAAGAAAATTACCATACCCAATTTCAAAAGTTTTCTTACTGCATGCAACTATGGTTCAAGATGTAAGCATTTAACATAGTTTCTCAAGGGAAAAATAGAAATTGATAGGCTAAGAGCTCCTTGTTGGCAGGGACCGTGTTGACCAAGTCTAGCTTTCTCTAAACTGTGAGCTCATTTTAGGCAGGGAATGGTGTCCACCAAGTCTGTTATACTGTGCTCTCCAAGTGCTTAGTACAATGCTCTGCATATTATAAGCACTCAATAAATGATTTATTGATTGACTCTGATACAGTATTCTGCACACAGTAAGCCCTCTGATTTATGTAATGCAAAACTTCACTTACACAATTGTGTATAGTAATGCCATACCTAATATAGGGGAAATGCAGTTCCAGAAACTAGCATGTAAAGAAGGTCAAAAGTTTCACTATTCCTATTTATTCACATTAGTGATTGTCTCCCCCTCTAGACTGTAAGCTTGTTATTGGCAGGGAACATGTTTGCTAATTCTGTTGTACTGTACTCTCCCAAGCAATTAATACAGTACTCTGCACATAGTAAGCACTCTAGAAATAATAATAATACTATTAATGGTATTTGTTAAGTGCTTACTATGTGTCGTGCACTGTTTTAAGCACTGGGGTAGATACAAGCTAATCAGGTCCTTGTTACATTTTTAATACCCATTTTACAGATTAGGGGACTGAGGCTTAGAGGACTTTGCTGACTTGCCCAAGGTTACACAGCAGGCAGGTAGTGGAGCCTGGATTAGAACCCAAGTCCTTCTGATTCCCAGGCCCACTCTCTCTCTCTCTCTCTCTAGGCCATCCTGTTTCCTTACCTTTCTCACAATCAGAAAAATACCACTGATTGATTATTCTCAAATGATTAAGTATGCTGTTTTTCAAAATGGGGGTTGATGTGGTTGGGGATGTGGTTGGGGGAGAGAGTTGAAGAAGGGTTTCATTCACAGAAGTCATTTGGTCCACTAAACTGGCTAGGATCTTGACAGTGATGAGACTCCTGCCATAGTAGTTGCTATAATTTCTTCTTGAAGATGGCAATATTATGATCATTATCTTTATTAATATGATCATTTTTACTGTACTAAGTAAGAAATGAAGTACGTATAATGTAAGCAGACTGGACATAGCCCATGTCCCACAGACTCAGAGTCTAAGGGATGAACAGATATCTTATTGCCATTTTTGCAGCTAAGGAAACTGAGGAAGAGGGAAGTGGCAGGAAATGGCAAAACTGGGATCAGGACCCATGTTTGCTGACTCCCAAGTCTGTGTTTTTTGGTAACAGCTTAGAAATACTACAGCATCTTGTCAGATTCAAATGGTTGGGAACAGTTTCTATTAGTGTTCATGCAGACAGTGTCCTCCATATTAATATAACTAAGCAGAAATGTCATCAGCCCAAGTGGTTTATCATTTTTCATATCTGCTATTCTTGCTGGGATTTCTTGAAATGTTAGAATGACTACTATGTCCTCACATCTTTACATGTTTTCTCTTATTTGCAGGGCCACCCCTTTAATTGTAAAAGATGTGTTCAAAATCATTTTAAATCAAGGTTGACATTCCTTCTAGATTCCCTCCTTGATAGGCTGGAGTCATAATCACCCCTCAATCCAAGCATTTCGGCGTGCTGAGGTAGTATTTACAGGCCCATATGGCTTATTTTGTAAAGTATAGAATCTTTTTTTTTTTTCATGAAAGTCTGCCCAGCTTTGAGTTTTGCCATCCCACCACTTGTGCAAGCTGCTTAACCGGACTTGCATTTCAAAATGGAGGTTTCTATAAGCCCCTCTTTTGTCAGGATAACACAGGGCTGCAAGTTATTGTCAACATATTACTTGTTTTGCTGCCAGAAGTGTTTGCTCTTCGTGTCATTTTCCTCAAGAGAAAGTCTTGGTGGCTTCAAATGGACATGCCCGATGTCCTGATGACAGTCTGGAATAAATGCCTGTTTGCTGCTTTTGATGGAGCTTGCAGAGAGAGCTCCTTGTTTCAGTTGGCTGGCTGTAGGATTGCTGTGCATTCCTTGCAGGCTTCTTCATTTTCCAGCAGCCTAACATTAGCCATTTTTCTAGCTTGCAGGCCATCTTTAAGCTACGAGCAATTGAGTTCAAGTGGTAAATCCAGCTGTCTGCTCCCCCTACTGCTTCTGTGATCCTTGCATTATTCAGGTCATTGCTGACCTCAAGTGATATAGTGGATACGTTCTCAATGTTTATATTATGGGTGCATTCACTTCACTTCTCTGTGCCTCTGTTTCCTTGTTTTCAAAATGGGGCTTCAATGCCTGTTCCCCCTCCCAGATTGTGAGCCCTATGTGGATGTGAATATCTTTTACCTACCCCAGTGCTTAGCACAGTGCTTGACACAAAGTAAGCACTTCACAACAATAAGGAGAATTGTATTTGTTATTATTCAGTTATCCTTAATGCAGGATTCTACAAGGACATGAAGATTCACCTACATCTACATCTCCAGCCCTTACCTCTCTGCTACTCTGCAGTCTCATATTTCCACCTGCTTTCAGGACATTTCTCCTTGGATATCCTGCCAAAACCTCAAATGTAACACACCCCAAGCAGAACTCCTCTTATTCCCAACCACACACAGTCCTCTCCATGGTTTTACTATCAGTGTAGAGAGCAGCACCATCCTCCCTGTCTCACAACCTCATTACCTTGGGTGTCATCCTTGATTCATCTTTCTCATCCAACCCACATCTTCAGTCTATCACTAAATCCTATTGGTTAGACCTTCACAACTGCTAAAATCTGCCCTATCCTCTCCATCCAAACTACTACCTCATTAATCCAAGCATTTTATCCTATCCTTCTTTGATCAGTGCATCAGCCTCCTTGCTGACCTCCCTGCCTCCTGTCTCTCCCCACTTCGTTCCTTACTTCACTTCGCTGCTTGAACCATTTTGCTCAAATCCATTCAGCTTATGTTTCCCCATTCCTTTAAGAACCTCCAGTGGTAACGCATCAGCCTCCGCACCAATCAGAAACTCCTTACCTTTAAAGTACTCAATCACCTGGCCTACTCCTTCCTTACCTCCCTGATTTCCTACTACAACCCAGTCTATACATTTCATTACTCTAATGCCAATCTACTCACTGTGCCTCAGTGTCATCTATCACTCCACGACCCCTCACCCACATCCTGCCTCTGACCTGGAGTTCTCTTCCTCCTCAAATCTGACAGATGTTCACTCTCCCCACTTTCAAAGGCTTATTAAAAACATATAATAATAATAATAATAATAATAATAATGTTGGTATTTGTTGAGCGCTTACTATGTGCAGAGCACTGTTCTAAGCGCTGGGGTAAACATAGGGGAATCAGGTTGTCCCACGTGGGGCTCACAGTCTTAATCCCCATTTTACAGATGAGGGAACTGAGGCACAGAGAAGTTAAGTGACTTGCCCACAGTCACACAGCTGACAAGTGGCAGAGCTGGGATTCGAACTCATGAGCCCTGACTCCAAAGCCCATGCTCTTTCCACTGCACCACGCTGCTTCTCTATACTACTATAGAGTTATAGTTATATATAATATAATATATAGTTACAGTATACCTACTATACCTACTATACCTACTATAACATATCTCCAAGAGGCCTTCCCCAACTAATACCTGATTTCCTTTTCTCCTACTCTTTTCTCTATCACTTGCATTAGGATTTTCACCTTTTATTCACCCCTCCCTCAGCTCCATTACATATCCATAATTTTATTTATGTATATTAATATCTCTCTCTCCCTCTAGACTGTAAGCTTATTGTGGGAAGGGAACCTGTCTACCAACTCTATTATATAGTACTCTCCCGAGTGTTTATTACAGTGCTCTTCTCACAGAAAGCACTCAATAAATAGACTGATAAAACACTGTGTAAGTGGTGAATTTTCATTCAGTTGTATTTATTGAGTGCTTACTGTGTGCAGAGCATTCAGTGTTTGTGTGGGTATGGGGATGATGAGGAGAAGCAACCATATCTATGATCTAGAGATAGTGGGCTGGACTAGATTATCTTTAAAGCCATCAGGCATCCTGCTCCTTCCTACCTTACCTCACTGATTTCCTACTATAACCCAACATGATCACTTCTCTTCTCTAACACCAACCTACTCATTGTACCTTAATATTGTCTATCTAGATGCTGACCCCTTGCCCACATCCTACCTCTAGCCTAGAACTCCTTCTCCTTTCATATCTGACAGATGGTTCCTCTCCCCACCCTCAAAGCCTTATTAAAATCACATCTTCTCCCTGAGTCCTTCCCTGACTTACCCCTCAATTCCCTACTCCTTCTCCCTTTTGCATAGCCTTTGCATTTGGATTTGTACCTTTTATTCATCCTACCCTCAGCCCCACAACACTCACACAAATATTCATAATTTATTTTAATGATCTATACTCTATATAATGTCTTTCTATATTGTAAGCTCCTCGTGGCAGAGAACATGTCTACCAGCTCTATTATATTGTATTCTCCCCAGCACTTAATAATAATAATAATAATAATGTTGGTATTTGCCAAGTGCTTACTATGTGCCAAGCACTGTTCTAAGCACTGGGGTAGATACAAGGTAATCAGGTTGTCCCACGTAGGGCTTAAAATCCTCATCCCCATTTTACAGATGAGGTAACTGAGGCACAGAGAAGTTAAGTGACTTGCCCAAGATCACACAGCTGACAAGAACCATACAGTAAGTGCCAAATAAACACAATTGGTTAATTTTGATCTTTGAAATTCTTTCTAAACTATCAATTCCATAGTATTCAATAAAATGCTGAAACCTCAGTTGACCACACAATTTACAAATTGTATCTACAAATATAGTAATTTACAAATACATTTTATTTGTAATATTTGTAATTACTAATAATTTTAATTATAGTAATACCTAAATATTACTCCAGACCCAGGAAATGCATACAGCTCACTCTATGTTACTTCATTCAGCTTTTGGATAAGACAGTAGCTATTGCCAAAATTGCCCCAAATCATTCAGGATTCTTTACTTGTAGTATTTCTTAAATGGATTTTCTTCCATGCTGTAATTAAGGTGAAAGTTTCAGGCAGTATGTTGCTCTGCATTAAGCAGATCTGAGTTCTAATCCTAATGTGTCTGTGTTTACAGCCCATTATTTTACCAGACAGAACTTTGATTTCCTTCTCACTGAAAGATTATATGTGTATGTACCAAAGGATTTTCATGCATTAAACAAATTTGAAAGCTCTTCTATAAAAGGGGGAAAAAGAAATGTGACCTCTTAAACTGTACTTTAGCTCCTTGAATCATCAGGCAGAAAGTGGGAAGAGTATATATTCAAACTTGAGTGGCTTTTAAATTGCCAAGTGACCGAATGGAGAGGTGATTTGGGAAGTAAAGGTTCTTTGGTTCACACAGGTGTGATAGCAAAACCAAGGATAGCAGGACTTAAAACTTCTACGTTTCTCCTTCTCTAACCCTAACTCCCCCGAAAGGATAGGCTTGCTGTTTGATCTTTGATAAGGCATTTAACCTTTTTCAGACTGACTTTGCACTTTTTCAAATTAATCTTATAAAGTCAATTTCACTAGGGTGAGAGAAAGCTTTATACACGTGTAATTAGGACTTTGAGATCTTCAGATGAAAGAAACTCTGAAAGTACTAAAGCATTATCATTGTTGGATGTGTATCTCATCCTATGGTCTGACAGAGGGAAGGGATTAGGGGAGATTAATTTTGCATGTGATCTGCCTAATCAGTTAAGGAGAGCTGAGGAAACTTGTGACCTTCAGGAGCAAAAAAATAAAACACTGCTTTAAAGTGGATCTACCATGTTTTGTTTACTATTGTATATTCCACTGGAGACCATGCCAGGAGAGAAATAAAAGGGAAGATCTCCTTTTGAGACATAATAGCAACTGTGGCTCAAACACAAAAGGTAACAAATCAAAAGAAAGAAAAATAGTAAACCCAGGGAAGTGTCAAAGGGGCAGGTTAATCTGGTTTCTTATTTATTTTCCCTAACTAATTTATTGTACACTGTGACCTTTAACCAACTGCTTAATCTCTCTGGACCTCCATGGAAAATGGGAGTGTTTGTTGATACTTTTTTCCTCTATCGAGGGTTTATGAAAATATAACCACTGTGAAGAGTGTGGAATCTTTGGGAAGAAAGGAACTGGAATCAAACACTATGAAGTAATGTTTCTCATGAATCTGAAGCATTATGATTGTTAAAAATATCAACATAATAGAGAATGTTTATCATGGGGAATTTAGAACTTTTCTCTGACTTTTGTCCATCGCCTGTACAAAGGCTTTGAAGTTCATCAACCAATTTGGAAAAAGCCCTGCTTTTTTAGGTTGGTGGATATAGTCAGTGTAATTGGTTTTGCTCCCCCATCAAATAACCCCACTGTCCTTCACCTGGTCACTTATCCCTTATCTTCTTTGTTGTCAATTAGGTCACATAATGACAACAAAATATGCATTGGGCACGTCATAAGTATATTTGTGATTTATTTCAAACTAATTTCCCAGCCTACATATTGTTCTTTTTATCTTACTCATCTGCTTGTTATTCCTTTTGTGCCTCAGGCAGTATCTAGATATGGGGCTTTTGAGCCCTTGACTTCCAGCTGTTGGGGCTGCTTCACACTTAATATTCACATCTGTGACCCTCTTCCTGGGTTTTACTGTTATTTGGATATGCCTCCTTCTACAGGTTATTTTGATGTGCAGTGGCTTTATATTTTACTGAGCTATTCTAAACCTTATCTAGTATGAGGAAAGAAATGAATCCTTTGGAGGAGTAAAGGAACAAGTGCCGAATGGAACGAGTGCCATTGGGCCACGTTAGGGTGAAGCCAACTGAGACAACTGCTCCCGGCTCTAGAATTCAGGTTCCTGCCCTCAGAAGCAAGCATAACTTTAGACAGTTGCTGCTGTTTACCCAAGAAGGAAGGGAGGGAGAGGGATTGGTGAGGATGCAGAGGAGCAAAGGGATGCTATAATTGTGTCTTGTGACTGCTGCAGCTGTCTCCTTTCTGCTACACATAGCAGCAGTTCTCTGGAATCCCCCTCCTCACATATGATTCCTAGGATTTGCAGGTAGGGAAAGAAATGGAAACCCAGGCTTTCTGGACTTCCAACTCTATCCATACCCTACTGACTGGGTCTATGCTGGAATCTAAATCCACCGAAGGGAGACCTTAGCTGCCTATATTGAGAGTCTGACCAAAATCAGGCCCTGATATTATCCATGGCTTCCCAGCTAGGCATTTATTTCCTATAAGACACAATGGCACACTATTCTCCAACAATCCTGCCGGTTCTGACACTAAATACAGCATGCTTAGCAGACTTCTTAATAAGTTGCTACAAGCATATTTCTCCAATTCAAATTTGATTGCATGTGCATTAAAAGGTAAAAATAAATTGGCCAGGATTCATTCATCGTGATTCATTCATCCTGTGACAAATATTTGCTTTAAGTGTTCATGGATGAAAATCTTCTAAAGCATCTGGGATCTGAAGTATCTTTTTAAAAAATGTATCAATAGGTACATACATTAATATTTTATAGTATATGCATATTGGTAGTATATAAATATAAATAATAATAACTATGGCATTTGTTAAGTGCTTACTATGTGCCAAGCACTGTTCTAAGTGCTGGGGTAAATATGAGGTAATCAGATTGTCCTTCGTGGGGACTGAGACTGTGTTCACAGTCTCTATCCCCATTTTACAGGTGAGGTAACTGAGGCACAGAGAAGATAAGTGACTTGAGCAAGGTTACACGGCAGACAAGTGGCAAAACCGGAATTAAAACCCACAACCTCTGACTCCTAAGCACACGAGCACTTGTAATTACACGGAAGGAGAATGAGCAAGCATGTATTAAGAATAAAAAGAAACTTAATAATAAATACTGTCTTTTCTATGTAGTTGTTGCAATTTTAATTTTGAATTATTCCTTTGAACAGGCTATCTTGTAGTATCAAATTGATTTTCAGACTCTGAAAATCTGACTTTTCCAGTTCTGCTTTGCTTCATTTCATGAATATTAAAGAAACAATGACTAATCCTGAAGAAGACTGAGAGGATGAATGGAGAACACTCTTTGAAAAACAGAAGAGAGAGGGTATAGAAAGGCAGTACCATTGGAGCAAGTGTTGGGAGGGGGACCATCCCCTTCTCCTCCACACCTTATCTCACATTGGCTTCACGGACTCCGTCCTCTCCTGGTTCTCCTCTTATCTTTCTGGCCGTTCATTCTCGGTCTCCTTCGCGGACTCCTCTTTGCCCTCCCATCCTCTAACTGTAGGGGTTCCTCAAGGGTCAGTTCTTGATCCTCTTCTGTTTTTCATCTACATTCACTCCCTCGGTGTACTCATTCGCTACCCCAGCTTCAACTATCATCTCTATGCAGATGACACACAAATCTACATCTCCTCCCCTGTTCTCTCCTCCTCCCTTCAGGCTCGTATCTCCTCCTGCCTCCAGGACGTCTCTACCTGGATGTCTGCCCACCACCTAAAACTCAACATGTCCAAAACTGAGCTCCTTATCTTCCCTCCCAAACCCTGTCCTCTTCCTGACTTCCCTGTCACTGTGGATGGTACAACCATCCTTCCTGTCTCTCAAGTTCTCAACCTTGGTGTCATCCTTGACTCAGCTCTCTTATTCACCCCACACATCCAATCCGTCACCAATGCCTGCCGGTCTCACCTTTACAATATCGCCAAGATCCGCCCTTTCCTCTCCATCCAAACGGCTCTCATACTGGTACAAGCTCTCATAATATGCCGGCTGGATTATTGTGTCAGTCTTCTTTCTGATCTCCCTTCCTCCTGTCTCTCCCTACTCCAGTCTATTCGTCATTCTGCTGCCCAGCTCATCTTCCTGCAGAAACGCTCTGGGCGTGTCACTCCCCTTCTTAAAAAGCTACAATATCAACCTATCAACCTCTGTATGAAACAAAAACTTCTCACTCTGGGCTTCAAGGCTCTCCATCACCTTGCCCCCTCCTACCTCACCTCCCTTCTCTCTTTCTACTGTCCACCCTACAACTCCATTCCTCTGCCGCTCACCTCTTCACCCTCCCATTCACGCCTATCCCGCCGTGGACCTCTGGCCCATGTCCTACCGTTGTCCTGGAATGCCCTCCCTCCTCACCTCTGCCAAAGTAACTCTTTTCCCCTCTTCAAGGCCCTACTGAGAGCTCACCTCCTCAAAGAGGCCTTCCCAGACTGAACTTTCCCTTTTCCCTCTGCTCCCTCTGCTCTCTCTCTGCTACCCCTCCACCCTCTGCTCCCTCCCCTCCCCCCTTCACCTCCCCTCAGCTAAGCCCCCTTCCCCTCTGCTCCTCCCCCTCTCCCTTCCCCTCCCCTCAGCACTGTGCTCATTTGTATATATTTTTTATTACCCTATTTATTTTGTTAATGAGGTGTACATCCCCTTGATTCTATTTATCGTGATTATGCTGTCTTGTTTTTGTCTGTCTGTCTCCACCAGTTAGACCCTAAGTCCTCCATGGTGCAGGGATTGTCTCTATCTGTTGTCTAATTGTACATTCCAAGTGCTTAGTACAGTGCTCTCCACTTAGTAAGAACTCAATAAATACTATTGAATGAATGAATGGAAAGGCAGAACATGTCCAGGAGCCTGGGATATACATTAAATGACACGTGTCTAATGCCAAGACAGAGACTAAAAGGACTATCATTGAGCCATTCAGTCTATAGGCTGCATTTCAAACTTTACATGTCTAAACAGAACTCCATATCTTCCCACCCAAACCCTATCCTCCCCATGACTTTCCCATCACTGTAAACAGCACCACCATGTTTACTGTCTCACAAGCCTAAAACCTAGGCATTATCCTTGACTCCTCTCTGTCACTCAACCCCCATATTCAATCTGTCACTAAATCCAGTCGGTTCCATGTTCACAAAATCACTAAAATCTCACCTTTCCTCACCATCCAAACCACTACCATGTTTATCCAATCACTTATCCTATCCCACCTTGATTTCCCTGTCAGCCTTCTTGCTGAACTCTCAGCCTCCTGTCTCTCCCCACTCCAGTCCATACTTCACTCTGCTGCCTGGATCATTTAAAAAAAAACAACATTCAGGCCTTGTTTCCCCACTTCTCAAGAGCCTCCAGTGGTTCAACGCCTGCTTCTGAATCAAACAGAAACTCCTCACCATTGGCTTTAAAGCACTCAATCACCTTACTTACTTATCCTATCTCACTTGACTACTGTCCTACTACAGCACAGCCCACACATTTCTGTCCTCTAATGCTAACCTTCTCACTGGACCTCCTTCTTGTCTATTTCACGGCTGATTTCTTGCCCACTGCTTGCCTCTGGCCTGGAAAACCCTTCCTCCTCATAACCAACGACAATTACTCTCAGCCCTTTCAAAACCTTATTGAAGGCACATCTCCTCCAGGAGGCCTTCCATGACTAAGCCCTCTTTTACTTTGAACTCTCTTCTGCATTACTCTGCTTGCTTCCTTTATTCATCACCACCACCCTGACTCCCAAGCCTCACAGAACTTATGTATATATCTGTAATTTATTTATTTGTATTCTTCTCCTCTAGACTGTAAGCTAGTTGTGCACAGGGAATGTATCTGTTATACTGTACTCTCCCAAGTGCATAGTACAGTGCTCTGGAAACATTAAGAGTTCAATAAATACAATTGACTGACTGATTGACTGACTGTAGGCAGGGCCACATGAGATGATCATTTGTAATCCTTTCCAGTCCAATAATATTGTGAATTTGATAATTGACAGATTGGATGCTAGATAAAACTCCAAGAAGGCTTGTTCTTTCTAAAGCAATCAAAGACTTCCCTCTTGTCTATTTGAAGGCATTTTTTTTTTCTTTGACATGTTATATTGGCAAAGCTGGATTGTTTATTTTATGTTTATTTCTTGTTTTTCTTAGCTTTCATTGAAAAATTGGTGCATTGGTGTTTTGTACTGGGATTCTTATGAACTAAGTGCTGGGTCTGAGTATATTGATAAGACCATCAGTTTGAGTACTTCAAGGGCAGCAGGGAGACAATTAGAACAATTTCAAACTTCCAGCCATTATTCATTACCATGTGATCCTAATTCATTCTTCACTGGAGCCCCTTAGAAATCCTGGTACACATACTCTGTTGCTTTTCCTACTTGCTATTTATTGTAATGTCTGTCTTCCCAGTCAACATTGTAAGCACTTGGAGGCTGGAATCAGTTTTAATAATTCCACTGATCTCTTCCCAATGCTTAGTACTGTGCTCTGCCCATAGTAAGTGCTCAATAAATACAATTGATTAATTGACTGTTTTCATGCAGTTGAAATTGGGAAAACCAGTAGTAAACCAAGGAAAAATCACTACAGGAAATGATATTTCATTCATTCATTCATTCATTCAATAGTATTTATTGAGTGCTTACTATGTGCAGAGCACTGTACTAAGCACTTGGAATGTACAAATCGGTAACAGATACAGTCCCTGCCCTTTGATGGGCTTACAATCTTCTGAAGGTGGAACCAGATCTTCAATTCATTACTGGACCATTAGTCCCATATGGTATTACTGGACTCATTGGTCAGTGTCATCTTTTTACCAGGAATATACACAGGACTATATTATCACTTTAATAGTTTATTGCTACTTCCACATAAGCCAGGATTATGAAGAAGTTAAAGTGGCTTTGACTTATTTGTCCTCAGCCTTCTCTATTTCATGTAACTGTTTAGTGGATATCAGCTCCTCTGCCTCTGAAGGGCAACCCTTTGACCTTCTTGCTTTTTCTTCTTTAAAGAAAAATTAAAATGGTATTTGTTATATGTTTATCATGTGCCAGGCACTATATTAAGCACTGTGATAGATACAAGATAATCATCTTGGACACAGTCCATGTCCCATATGGGGTTCACAGTCTTAACCCCCGTTTTACAGATGAGGTAACTGAAGCACAGAGAAGTTAAGTGATGTACCCAAGGCCAAATAGCAGACAAGTTGTGGAGCTGGGATTAGAACCCAAATCCTCTGACTTCCAGGCCAGTGCTCTTTCCACTAGGCCCCGAAGCTTTTCAGAGATGTGCTTCTGCTTTTCGGAGGTGTGATCTTGCAGCAGAAAACCATGAAGCAAGAGCTTTTCTGAAATCTCTATCTATGGTGCCCACATAGACAGAGGGCCATACTAGGTCTCAGAAAACTTTACCACCAGGAACTAAATGAATGCAGAACAAATGAAACAGAAATGCAATAGAAAATTAAGGGCAGATGAAGACGTCAAGAGGACAGTCTTCTGTCATCAAGCAGATGTTTGACTAAGCCATTTGGGACAGATGGATGTCTCCTCTTTTTTAAACAACATCCGGGGGTAGAGATTTCACAGCCTCCCATAGGAGACTTTTTTAATGTCTTATCCCCTGACAGCCAAAAAGCATTTTCATGTCCAGTGAAGCGCTCACCTGAAGGAATTAATACTCATTATGTTCTTATTGGTTTTTCTGTCAGTGACTCAGAGAGCAACTGGTCAGTTACTGTCTTATATGTCAGTTACTGCCTTATATTCTCCTTCATATATGCATTTATTTATATCTATCCTTAGCACTTTTGTATTCATTTTATTCAGCAGTACATTCAATTCTTACTTGAATGTCTCTATTGATAAATATTTTATGTCTCTCTCTTCCACTGGTATAATCTCCAAATGGGCCGGGAATGTGTCCCATCTCTATTTTGTATTTCCCAAGTGCTTAATGCAGTGCAGTACACCCAATGATGGTCAAGAAATACAAGTACTACACTATTACTATTACTACTTACCACTACTGCTACTATTACTTTTAGTGTTACTACTAATAAAAAGCAGTGTTGCCTAGTGGAAAGAGAATGGACCTGGGAGTCAGAAGACCTTTTTATTTTTTATGGTTTTTTATATTACTAAATTGTATATGTTAAGCACTATGTTCCAGGCACTGTACTGGGAGCTGGGGCAGATACAAGGTAATCACATTAGACACAGTTCCTGTTCCACATAGCCTCACAATCTTAATCACAGTCTTTACAGAAGAGGGAATTGAGACATAGAGAAGTGAAGAGACTTGCCTAAAGTGACACAGAAGACGAGTGCCGGAGCCAGCTTTAGAACTCAGGTTCTTCTGACTTCCAATCCCGGGATCTATCCACTAGACCTTGCTACTTCTCACCAGGATCTGCTTTCTAATCCCTGCTCTGCCATTTGCCTGCTGTGTGACCTTGGGCAAGCCATTTCACTTCTCTGTGCCTCAGTTTTCTCATTTGTAAATGGGGATTCAATACATGCTTTCCCGCCTACTTAGACTGTTCACCACATGAGGGACAGGGAATATGTCTGACCTGATTAATTTGTATCTACAACAATGTTGAATACTTATTAAGTGCTTAATACCATTATTATTATTATTAATACTACTCTCATATCTCAAAGTCAACATTTATTTAGATTAAATCATGACCCTGAGGTTATGAGAACTGCAGCCTCCCTCTTTCTAAGGGTGCATGACTATGACAAGTAGTGGTACAAATCTGGAGGGAACCCAAAGGAGTCAGCTACCAACTATCCCCAGCCGATATGTAGTTTGGGGGATTTATCCCTTTATATATAATTTTGGAACTTGCTTACATGCTTTTCTTATTTTTTAAAAAATTCTGTACATTCTCCACATACAAAAGGAACGAGGAATTAGACATGGGCTATGAGGTCAAAGAGTGACAGCCCTGAAGAATTGAAGTGAGTTTCATGGGTTGCCTCTCCTGACTCTTCCCTCTGACCTCATCCCATTTGCTGGAATGGACCAACTTAGTAGACCTTTAGAGACCACCGCAATTTCTGCCCAAGAGGATCTTTGTTGACAGCTCTGCTGAGAAGCCGAACTGTAATGAAAAACTAGTGAAGAAGGAACAGTTCCATGCTTAGAATCATATACTACTAATGATGAGAATCACAAGAATACTTAGAATCATAATAGTGCTACTAATAATAACAACCACTTGGATTTGTAAATCACTTTAAATATTTTCCAAAGTGATTTCACATTAACTATCTCATGCCATTTTCACAATAACATCATGCAATAGGAAGTAGGAAACATTATTTTTCCCATTTTGCAGATGAAGAAATGGAGGCATAGAAAAGTGGGGTTATTTCCCCAAAGCACATAGCAGGCTAATGACAGAGCCAGGCCTAGAGCTCAGGTCTTCTGACCCTTAAGTTCCAACTCTTTTTGGTAAATAAGATTGCTGACCCTTCATCTATTTGTCAGTTCCATATTCTTCTTTTGTTTGGGGGTGCTTCATCGGAGTTTTCATTTCATTCTCTGGTACTCCATGGATGGAGTGGAGTGAAGAGCATAATAATTGTCATAGAGGGTCAAAGACCTGAGTTAGGAGACCTAATAATACTTCCCAACATCTTCAAAATCTACCTTTTCCTCTCCATCCCAGCTACTACCTCACTTACTCAAGTTATTATCATATTCTGCCTTCATACTTCACTTCCTAGATTATTTTTCTGAAAAAGTTAAGTCCACATCTTCCCTCTGCTCAAAAATGTCCAGTGATTGTCTATCTACTTCCGTAATAAACAAAAACTCCTTACAATCGGTTTTAAAGTACTCAATCTGCTCTCCCCCTTCTACATAACCTCAGTGATTTTCTAATATATCCCAACCTGCACACCTCACTACTCTAACTGTAGCCTTCTGACTGCACCTTATTTCATCATTTTCCCCACTGACCCCTTGCCCACAGCCTTCCACTAGTCTAAACCTCCCTACAATTCATATCCTATAGACGATCACTCCCCCATCTTCAAATCCCTGCTCAAAGCACATTTCCTCTAACAGAACTTCCCTAAGTCCTCCGTCTCCTATTTGCCCTCCCTTATGGGTCACCTTTGCAATTGATTCTGTAATTCGTAAGCACTTTGATTTTCACCCTACTCCCATAGCACTTATGGACATATCCATCCATAATTTATTTAAATATCTCTATCACCCTCTAGTCTGTAAGCTTCATAATAATAATGATAGTATTTGTTAAGCACTTATTATGTGCCGAGCACCATTCTAAGTGCTGGGGTAGATAGAAGGTAATTAGGTTGTCCCAAGTGGAGCTCACAGTCTTAATTCCCATTTTACAGAAGAGGTAACTGAGGCACAGAGAAGTTAAGTGAGTTGCCCAAAGTCACACAGCACATAAGTGGTGGAGATAGGATTCAAACCAACAACCTCTGACTCCCAAGCCCAGGCTCTTTCCTTGGAGCCATGCTGCTTGCTTCTAGCCGCTTCTGCTTCATGAGGTCAGGGATTGTGTCTACATATTCTTTTGTATCGTACTCTCCCAAGCACTTTATATAATGCTCTGCACACAGTAAGAATTCTATAAACATCACTGATCTATTGGATGAATAGCTGTGGCATTTGTTAATTGTTTATTATATGCCAAGCCCTGTACCTTAGGATAGATTTCTGGGGTAGACACAATCAGATTAGAACCAGTTCCTGTCTCATAAGAGACTTAGTCTTTGAAGGGGAGGCTTAAATGTTATTTAATCTCCATTTTAAAGATGATAATAATAATAATGATAATAATAATGTTGGTATTTGTTAAGGGCTTACTATGTGCAGAGCACTGTTCTAAGCACTGGGGTAGATAGAGGGTAATCAGGTTGTCCCACGTCAGGCTCACAGTCTTAATCCCCATTTTACAGATGAGGGAACTGAGGCACAGAGAAGTTAAGTGACTTGCCCACAGTCACACATCTGACAAGTGGCAGAGCCGGGATTCAAACCCATGACCTCTGACTCCCAAACCCGGGCTCTTTCCACTAAGCCGTTAAGTGACTTGCCCAAGTTCATACAGGAAGCAAGTGGCAGAGCTGGGACTAGAACCTATGTCCCCTGACTCCCGGACACATGTTGTTTCCACTATGCTGTGCTGCTTCCATACATGTTATATTAAGTGCTTGTGAGAATACAGTATATTATGTAGGCATGATCCCTACTCCCAAGGAGTTTACAATCCTATGTGTGCAGAGCACTATGCCAATCATATTTATTGAGCACTTACTGTGTTTAGCGCCTTATATTAAGTGCTTGGAAGACCAATCAATCAATCATATTTTTTGAGCATTTACTGTGTGAAGTACATTGTACTAAGTGCTTGAAAGAGTATGATATGACATTGTAATAGACATATTCCCTGCCCATAGTGAGCTTACATTATAGAGAGGGAGACAGACATTAATATAAATAAATTATGGTAATGTACAAAAGTGCTCTGGGGCTGAGATGGGGGAGAGTGAAAGGGAACAAATCAGGGTGATGCAGAAGGGAATGGGAGAAGAGGAAATGAGTGGTTATTCAGGGAAAACCTCTTAGAGATGTGCCTTCAAGAAGGCTTTGATGGTGGGGAGAGAAAATTTGTCAGATATGAAGAGGGAGGGTGTTCCAGGTCAGAGGCAAGACATGGAAAAGAGTTCAGCAGTGAGATAAACAAGATTGATGTACAATGAGTAGGTTGGAATTTGATGAGCAGAATGTGCAGACTGGGTTATAGTAGAAGAGTAGTGGGGTGAAGTATGAGGGGGCAAGGTGATTGAGTGATTTAAAGCTGATGGTAAGGAGATTTTTATTCTATGTGGAGGTAGCTGGGCAACCAATGGAGGTTCTTGAGGAGTGGGGTAACATGGACTGAACATTTTTTTAGATAAATGATCTGGGCAGCAGAGTGAAATATGGACTGGAGTGGGGAGAGCCAGGAGACTGGGAGTTCAGCAAGGAGGCTGATATGGAAATCAAGGTGGGTTAGGATAAGTGATTGGATTGACATGGTAGCAGTTTGAATAGAGAGGAAAGGGCAGATTTTAGTGATGTGAAACTTGGAACTGACAAAATTTAGTGATGGATTGAATGAGAGAGAGGAGTCAAGGATAATGTGAAGGTTATGGGTTTGAGAGACAGGAAGGATGGAGGCACTGAATACAGTGATTGGAAACTCTTCTAGACTGTGAGCCCATCGTTAAGTAGGAATTGTCTCTGTCTGTTGCTGAACTGTACTTTCCAAGTGCTTAGTAGAGTGCTCTGCACACAGTAAATGCTCAATAAATATATTTGAATGAATGAATGAAAGTCAAGGGGAGGGCAGGGTTTGGGTAGGAATAAAAGGAGTTCAGTTTAGGACATGTTAAGTTGGAGATGACAGCAGGATATCCAAGTAGAGTATACTTGAAGGCAGAAACAAATGATAGACTGCAGAAAGGAAGACAGATTAGGGCTGAAGATGTAAATTTGGTAATCAACTACATATCGGTAGTAGTTGAAGCCATGGGAACACATGAGTTCTCCAAGGGAGGGGGAATATATAGAGAATGGAATGGGACCCAGAACTGAAACCCACAATTAGGGGCTGGGGGGCAGAGGAAGAATCCACAAAAGAGACTGAGAATGAGCAGCCAGAGAAATAGGAGAAGATTCAGGAGAGGACAGCATTAGCAAAGCCAAAGTTGGATAAATGGGTTGGCAACTGTGTCAAAGGTAACTGAAAGGCAGAGGAGGATTAGGATGGAATAGAGACCATTGGATGTGGCAAGAAGGAAAGCATTTGTGAACTTTGAGAAAGTGGTTTCTGTGGAGTGAAAGGACTGGAAGCCAGATTGGAGGGGATCAATGGAGAGAATTGGAGGAGAGGAACTTGAAATAGTGGGTATAAACAACTTGCTCAAGGAGTTTGGAGAGGAATAGTAAGAGGGAGATAGCCCAATAATTGAAGGGAGCTGTGGAGTCATGGAGGGTTTTTTTTTAGGATAGACATGAGCATGTTTGTGAGCAGTGAGGAAGAAGCCACTGGAGAGTGAACAGTCAAAGATCGAAATCTGGATGGGAAGAAGGAAGGGGCCAAGTGCTTTGATAATGTGTGAAGATATGGGGTTGGGAGCTCAGGTGGAGGGAGTGGATTTTGATAGAAGGTAGGAGATCTCTTGAAATAGTGCTGGAAAGATGGGAGAGTTGAAGACAGGGCAGGAGGAGGGAGGGATTCGAGAGGAATAGAGGCAATTTTAGGGAGTCCTGATAGTTTCAATTTTCTCAATAAAGTACATGGCAGGGTCATTAGAGGCAGGGGGTGGGAGGGGTGGGGAAGTTATACATCTGGAACAACTGGCAAGAGCAATGGGCATGGGAGTCAATAAGGATGGAGAAATAATTTTGCCTAGGAGAGGACAGGACAGAGTTAAAGCATGTAAGAATGAACTTGAGGAGGACAAGATAGGTCTGATGTCCAGATTTCCACCAGCAGTGTTCTGCAGCTAGGTCACAGTAGCAAAGGTAGAAGTGATTCAGGGCTGGGGGTTAGTGGTACAAGATGGCTGAAGGAATAGGGGATCACACTCAGAAGGACTTCAAAGTTGAAAGAGATCACAAGATGCAACTCCATCATGCCAAAAATCATCTTTGCACTCACCAAATTGGAAGCTCCTCTGTTGGACTGAAAGCCCCTGGAGGGCAGGGATAATGTGTACTATTTCTAGTTTATGTACAGTCTGGTTTTGAGGGTGTGGTTCACTCATCTTTGTGCACAGTACTGAAAGAGGCAATTGGGTAGCAATACCAAAGATCATGTTTTTACAGTAACAAGTTGTTTATTTTGTGTTGTTGATACCTGAGGAACAGATGAACGCATTCTAGAAACATGAAAATATCTGAGACCTCAAGATCCCCTCTGGAGACTCAGAAAAATATGGCCATCAGTACTTGCTACAACATTTTCCTTATATAGTCATTTCAAACAAATTTTTTTAAGTGATGAAAAATCATTATATATATATGTATATTTATTTTATGTGGATATTCTTATGTCTGATGCATAGTTTAGAATGGCAGTATTTCAGCACACCACTAGTACCCTGAAATACATGATTCAGCTAACAAAAAACTTACAAAACCATATGACTAGAAGGTTTGTATTAGATAACCAGTGTATGTGGGCTCAATTGTAGTAGGAGAGGAGCGAGCTGAGGTAGGGGAGGGCAGATGATTGAGTACTTTAAAGCAGATGGTAAGGAGTTTCTGTTTGATGTGGAGGTGGATAGGCAACAACTGGAGGTTTTATGAGGAGTAGGAAAACTGGACTGAACATTTTTGTAGAAAAATTATCCAGGCAGCAGAGTGAAGTATGGATTGGAATGGGGAGAAGCAGGAGGTTGGGAGGTCAGCAAGGAGGGTGGTACAGTAAGTAAGGCAGGATAGGATAAGTGCTTGGACTATTGTGGTAGCAATTTGGATGGAGAGTAAAGGGCAGATTTTAGTAGTTGTGAAGGTAGAACCAAGAGGATTTAGTAATGGATTGAATATGTGGGTAAAATGAGACAGGGGAATCAAGGAGTCAGAGAAGCAGCATGACCTAGTGCAGGAGCCCGGGCTTGGGAGTAGAGGACATGGGTTCTAATCCTGGTTCCCCTCCTGTCTGTTGTGTGACCTTGGGCAAATCACTTAACTTCTCTGTGCTTCATATACCTTATCTGCAAAATGGGGATTAAGATTGTGAGCCCCATGTGGGACAGGGACTGTATCCACCCTGGTTACCTTCTTTGTACCCCACAGCTAAAAACTAATCAGTTTGAACACATTCCATGTCCCACATGGGGCTCATAGTCTTAATACTCATTTTATAGCTAAGGTAACTGAGGCACAGAGAAATGAAATGGCTTGCTCACAATCACGCAGCCAGTGAGTGATGGAGCTGGGACTGGAATCCAGGTCCTTCTGACTCCCAGACTCATGCTCTAGTCATTAGTCATTACTGCTTCTCAAGGTTTTTGAAGAGTGCAAAGTACGGACTGAAAGCTCTTTCTGAAAAATGATTTTAGCAGCTGAGTGAAATATGAACTGCAGTGGGGAGAGACAGGAGGCAGGGAGGTCCATCAAGATACTGATGCAGTAGTAATAGTAATAATAATAATGCTAATATGTAAGCCCTTACTATGTGGCAAGCACTGTTCCAAGTCCTAGGGTAGATACAAGGTAATTAGATTGTCCTACATGGGGCTTACAGTCTTACGCCCCATTTTACAGATGAAGTAACTGAGGCATAGAGACATTAAGTGACTTGCCCAAAGTCACACAGCTGACAAGCAGTTGAGCAGGGGTTAGAACCCATGACCTCTGACTCCCAATCCCGTGCTGTTTCTGCTAAACCGAGGTGGCATATGATAAGTGCTTGGATCAGCATAGATGTTGTTTAACTGAAGAACGAGCAGATTTTAGCGATGTTGTGGAGATAGAACCAACAGGATTTGGTGACAGACTAAATATGTGAGTTGAACAAGAGGATAATGCAAAGGTCTGTGAAACAGGGAGGAGAGTGCTGTTGCCTACAGCAATGGGAAAATTAATAGAAGGACAGGGCTTGATGGGGAGAATGAGGAGTTTTGTTTTAGACATGTTTAGTTTGAGGTGTCTGTGGGTCATCCAGAGTAGAGTAGGAAATGTGAGAGTATAGAAAGGAAGAGATCAAGGCTAGAGAGGTAGGTTTGGTAATCATCCACGTACTAGAGGGTAAAGTAGTTTTTTTTTTTTTTTTTTTTACCAGTACTCAACTTCACTTGAGTATTTTAACGAGTTCTCAACTATTGGTGTGCTCTTTAAAATAGTTATGACAACAGTAGAAATTTTGGCAAACATTTGAGTTTGTGCAGCAAAAAATAAAATAATCTGCTGGAGGGTGAAAAAATGAGCATCTTAACCAAGTGCCTCTTGTTTCTTTTCATTCCCTTAAATTCCATAGCATTGAAGTGCTTATTATTATTATTATTATTACTGTTATTATTTTTTCATCTACTGTATGCTTATCAAAGTAAGTTTCTTTGTCACAGCTGGAACAATCAAGATTCCTTTTGTCGCTTATAATAAATAAATACTCAATTGTGAGAATGTCCTCAGGGAAAGTTCATTAAAAAAGAAATGAAAATGCTGAGAAATAAATGGTTATTGTGATTGCACTTGTTTTGATATAATATGCAAAATTTAATTTGCCTTTGTGATGTTTGGAGTATACTAAAAAATGGAAGATGGAAAACTCGAAAAGATGTTGCATTTGCTACATTATTTCAATTATTATGTTATTTCTCAAGATAGGAGGGTTTAGATTCCAAACATTTTTTTTTTTGGTGTAAATGTGCTTGTTGCTAACAGGGAAAGTGTGAAATGCATAAATAGGAATATTAATTGGTAAATAGATCAAATTGGGCACATCTCTAGCATTTCCTGGCAGGCGCTTGCTCAGATTTACGGCTGGGATGTTTGAATTTGTTTGTTTTGTTTTGTTTAAAAACTCCATTAGCAGACAGCCTGCAGTTCCCCAGACAACTCTGTTCCCTTCAAGATTCCTCCTTTGACACCTTCTCCTTAGTAAACTTCACTGCTTCCTGATAAAAATGGGGGCTGACATTGCTCTCAGCCTTCCAGTCTATGATCAGGAATTAGAGAGAGATCAATTACAATCTCTTTCCTTCTCTTTTCTCAATCATTCAATCACTCAGTGATATTTACTGAGTGTTTGCTCTAGGCAAAGCACTGTACTAAACTCTTGGGACAGCACAATACAACAGAGTTGGTAGATAGGATCCCTGACCTTGAGGAGTTTACTTCTATTTAGGGAGACTATTTATTTACTATAAATTACAGATAGAGGTACAGGCAGAGTATAAAAATATAGGATACGTACATAAGTGTAGTGGGGCATGGGGTGGGGTGTACATTAAAGTGCTTTGCTCCCTCTCTTTCTTGTTTTTCCTGAACAATCTTTTTTTACCTTATAGGACCTCTTCTTTCACCAAGTTAGTCTTGCACAGTGCTTGTTGCAGTCTGTCCAAAGCATTTGGAGAGAGGAGAGGTACAGTGAAAGTAGAAGCACAGTACCGTTACAATTAGGGAACTAGCAATGGGAGTAAGGAGCAGTTTCCCAGAGAAGGAAAAGGACCAGAAGAAGAGTATGAGTGCATTAAGGATGATATACCTGGAAACGAAGTGCCTCAGGCTTAACCCCAAAAGATTTCCTTCACAATAGGGCTATGGACAAGCTGCCAAAATCTTGCCAAAATCCAGCCTGTCCTAAGGATCCCCTTTTATATGTGGAGTGAAGGTACAGAAGATTACTTATCTTTACTTCGGTACAGAAGGAGGATTCTTGTTCAATCACATGTTACTCTGAAATAAACAGAAACTTGGGGTGATACAGAAGCAAAGTGAAACAAAATATTCCTTTTGTCCTAGAACTCCTAGAAATATTTTGTTTGGCTTTGCTCCTAGAAATGCTCATTTAGATTCTTGAACACTGTTAATTTAGTTTACTGGCTTTTACTTTTTGCTCTTCCTAATCAATTGTTACTGTTCTGTGTATCCGGTTACCCTCACTTGCATGGTGAGCTCCGTTTAGGAACTAATTATAGGAGTCTTATCTAACTACACTGAATCTACCTTATCACTAAACCCATTTCCATAAACCAAACTAACTAAAAGAGAACAGTAAAAGAGTGGTACCTTCCAAACCACTGTCTCACTTGAAAATGAGTCTAAACTACATCTCCCAAACTCTTACTACTGTTCTCTGCATGCAGTAAGTACTCAATAAATATCATTGATGGATCGACACTGATGAGGACAGGTAGCAATTAGCAAAACTAAACCAAGCCTCCTCAATCAGAGGTTGAATTGTGCATTTGGTCACAAAGCTGAGCCTGTTCTTCCCAAATACTTTAGAAAATTCAGGTGAAGGAAACTGTCCTGATGCTTCTAGGCAAGCTCCCTGCTTGACTTAGACAAAGAAGACTTAAACGTCTCCAAAGTAGAATCTTTATTGCTGGGTGAAGCAGGTAGCTGCATTCTGCTGCTGTTTCTTCTATACAGCTACCCAAGATGTACTTGCAGAAGTTCAAGGAGTTTGAAAAAATAAAGTTTCATTGTTTTTTCCCCCAGTTTAGAGGGCACCCCAAAGAGGTTTCCTAACATTTCATAGACATCATGATTCCCGGGAAGCATTATTACACTCAAAATAGTTACTAGGTTTGGATCATGTTGGTTTGCATTTGTCTGTTCTGTTCCCCATCTGTTTAACCCAATTCTAGGTCTGAGACACTCTTTAGTCTAGTAAAAATACTTTTTGTTTTTGTACTCAGTTTTATAATGAACTCTGGAAAAAAAAAATAATTGCCTCTAGCTCTATTTTATTGCTTTCCTGAGCATGTAATATTCAAGCCCCTTTAAACCTACAGTGGAAACAAGTATCGGCAATCAAATCAATTATTCATAATCATAAACCAAAAGAAACAATGATAGCATTGCTTTAATAACACAGGATTTGGAGCCTGCAAAGTAGAAGGAGGAGTAATGACAAGGGCATTTCCAGAGCAGTGAAAAGTGACTGAAAAAGATAGAAAGATGTTTTGTTTTTAATAGAATTGTCAAATAAGGATTTCTCATCTGTTTTAATTTCATTTTGTTATATATGTGATATTTAAACATATGTATTCATATGCTATATATATATTTACCCTATTTAGATGGATACTTTTTTGTTTTTCTTGCCTCATGTCTGAATATATAATACATTGTTTAAATGGGCCTTGTTCATTTTGGTCTGTATTAATAAGGCACATCAATGGAAAAGAAACCACACTGGGTAGTAATAGATAACAGAGAGAAATAAAATGCCTCAAGGTTTTTTTCTCGCTATATTTGGCTCTTTGGACTGAGTCGATTTGAGTTGGGACTTGTTATAATAATCCAGAAAGTCACTATGAACTAATTATTTTCAGTTCATTTATGTGATTAATGGTGAAAACTTGGAAAACTTTCACATATCTTGAGTTTGGTATAATTAATCATCTTAAACTTTTAAAAGAACGCTCCAAGGTGCCCTTCATTCTTCTTCCAAAGCACTAGCACCACACTGGCATTAGCCAACCTAACAAAGAAATGCCCCCCCCCACAGCACTGAGGTAGGGGATGTGAGGTCACCATCTCCATCAGTGACTTAAATGGTCAGGCCCTAGCCCTGAAATGGAGGTCAGACACTTGGACCTGATGCACCTTGAGCCTTCCATTTAAGTGGTGAGGCAGAATACTGAGAGGTGTATTTGAGACAGAACTGATAGTTGGATGTGTCAACCAGCTCCACAAGATAGTGCTACTAAAGTAGGACAGAGAAAGAATTGGAATTGAGACAAGGTGAATTTTAATCTGGCTCCAGGATAGGGAAAGACAGTGGCCTCATTTTGCCCTAGTTTCAAAGTCTTGAACATAATTGAATGGATTTGGGTGCAACACTGCTAAAGCTGGGAAAATACATGATGGAACAATTAAGATGATGTTGGTATTTCTTAAGCGCTTACATATGCCAAGCACTGTTCTAAGAGCTGGGGTAGATACAAGGGAATCAGGTTGTCCCACAAGGGGCTCACAGTCATAATCCCCATTTTATAGTTGAGGCAACTGAGGCACCGAGAAGTTAAGTGACTTGCCCAAAGTCACACAGTTGATGGGTGGCAGAGCCGGGATTAGAACCCATGACCTCTGACTCCTAAACCCGTGCTCTTTCCACTGAGCCACACTGATGTAGGGATGGAGCAGCTTCTATCAGAGGAGAAACTGAAAAGGATTAGGATTATTCAGAATTTGGATCAGAGTAGCCAAGTGGAAAGATCATATCTTCTTCATCATCGCCATCAATGGTATTTATCAGCTTTTCACTCTGTGCTTTCACTTTGTGCAGTGAACTGTACAAAATGTTGGGAAAGTACAAATACAACAGAGATGGTTGACATTCTCCCACAATGAGCTTCATAAACTTGGGAGTCAGGAGAGCTGGGTTCTAATTCCAGGTTCATCACTTACCTACTGTGCAACCATGGACAAGTTATTTCACTTTTCTCTCCCTCAGTTTGCCCATCTGTAAAATAAGAATTCAATACCTGTACTCTTCCCCCTTACAATGTGAGCTGCATATAGGAGAGTGACTACACGCACTTAGGCTGTATCTACACTGCTGAGCACATAGCATTTAAGAAACACTGTTATTATTATGGTGGACTCCAAACAAATAGAAGAAAACACTGTTTCACCTAGTGGATAGCAAGCTTATGAAACTGGTCGACACAGGAAGTTTATAATCTAAAAATATCAACTGGTTCATGAGAAATTTGGATAACTACATGGATGTCCATAATGGATTTTAAGAAAAAAAAGGTAGAGATGTAGAGATAAGTGCCAAGGCTATTTGATGACATGTTCCTTAAACATGAGAAATGATGCCCAATAGAGATAGATGAATATGTGGAGAGTAGGTGCAATTTACACTTGAAATGCCTCAGTGAGATTTGAGAAAAGTGAGATATATGACTGAGCAGAGGTCATTGCAATGTTTAATATTTCCTATTTTAATCTGTAGGAATGGTCACTTCTGGGAAAGGGATCAAGTGGTTACAACATGCACAATGTGTGTGTGTGTGTGTGTGTGCATGCCTCAATCAATGGCATTTACTAACCACTTACTGAGTGTGAAACAATGTATTGTAGTAAGTGGTTGGGAGGGAATGCAACAGCAGCATGGCTCAGTGGAAAGAGCCCGGGCTTGGGAGTCAGAGGTCATGGGTTTGAATTCCGCTATGCCGCTCGCCAGCTGTGTGACTTTGGGCAAGTCACTTAACTTCTCTGTGCCTCAGTTCCCTCATCTGTAAAATGGGGATTAAAACTGTGAGTCCCACGTGGGACAACCTGATCACCTTGTATCCCCCCAGCACTTAGAACAGTGCTTTGCACATAGTAAGCGCTTAACAAATATCACCATTATTAGAATCAGGACTTCCCTGCCCTCAAGAAATTCACCATCTTTATGGGGAGACAGGCAGTTAAAAACTAATTACATATATTGAGTTTAATATAATCTAATAGGTGAAGGTGCACGTATTTCAGGATGAAGTAGCAAAATAATTAACTGAACACACAAATGAAAATCGAAATGAAAACATAATGTAACAGATGAAAGAAAATAAATGAAAATATAGTAATTATGGCATTTGTTATACACTTACTATGTTCATTCTTTCCTTCATTCATTAAGTTGTATTTATTGAGCTCTTAATGGGTGCAGAGCACTGTATTAAGCACTTGGGAGAGTACAATATAACAATAAACAGGTACATTCCCTGCCCACAGTGAGCTTACAGTCTAGAGAGGAAGACAGACATTAAAATAGTAAATAAATTACAGATATGTACACAAGTGCTCTGGGGCTGGGAGGGTGATGAATAAAGGAAGCCAGTCAGGGTGATGCAGAAGGGAGCCTAAAAAGAAGAAAGGACAGATTAGTCAAGGAAGGCTTCTTGGAGGATATGTGTCTTCAATAAGGCTTTGTAAGGGAGAAGAGCACGTGCCAAGCACTCTACTAAGCCCTAGGGTAGATATGAGATAATCGGATTCTTCATGGAGCTCACAATCTAAATAGGAGGGAGAACAAGTATTGAATCTAGACCCCCTCCAATCTGGCTTCCGTCCCCTCCACTCTACCGAGACTGCTCTCTCTAAGGTCACCCATGACCTCCTTCTTGCCAAATCCAATGGCTCCTACTCCATTCTAATCCTCCTTGACCTCTCTGCTGTCTTTGACACTGTCGACCATCCCCTCCTCCTCCATACCTTATCTCACCTTGGCTTCACGGACTCTGTCCTCTCCTGGTTCTCCTCTTACCGCTCTGGCCGGTCATTCTCGGTCTCCTTCGCTGGAGCCTCCTCCCCCTCCCATCCTTTAACTGTTGGAGTTCCTCAAGGGTCAGTTCTTGGCCCTCTTCTGTTCTCCATTTACACTCACTCCCTCAGTGAACTCATTCGCTCTCACGGCTTTGACTACCATCTCTACGCAGATGACACGCAGATCTACATCTCCACCCCTGTCCTCTCCCCCTCCCTTCAGGCTCGCATCTCCTCCTGCCTCCGGGACGTCTCCACCTGGATGTCGGCCCGCCACCTAAAACTCAACATGAGCAAGACTGAGCTCCTCATCTTCCCTCCCAAACCCGGTCCTCTCCCGGACTTCTCTATCACCGTTGATAGCACAACCATCCTTCCCGTCTCTCAGGCCCGCAGTCTCAGTGTCATCCTTGACTTGTCTCTCTCGTTCACCCCACACATCCTATCCGTTACCAAGACCTGCCGGTTTCACCTCTACAATATCGCCAAGATCCGCCCTTTCCTCTCCACCCAAACGGCTACCTTACTGTTACGGGCTCTCGTTATATCCCGGCTAGACTACTGTGTCAGCCTTCTCTCTGACCTCCCTTCCTCCTCTCTCGCCCCGCTCCAGTCTATTCTTCACTCCGCTGCCCGGCTCATTTTCCTGCAGAAACAATATGGGCATGTCACTCCCCTTCTTAAACAACTCCAGTGGTTGTCTATCAACCTCCGCTCCAAACAAAAACTCCTCACCCTAGGCTTCAAGGCTCTCCATCACCTTGCCCCTTCCTACCTCTCTTCCCTTCTCTCTTTCTACTGCCCACCCTGCACGCTCCGCTCCTCTGCCGCCCACCTCCTCACCGTCCCTCGGTCTCGCCTATCCCGCCGTCGACCCCTGGGTCACGTCCTCCCGCGGTCCTGGAACACCCTCCCTCCTCACCTCCACCAAACTGATTCTCTTTTCCTCTTCAAAACCCTACTTAAAACTCACCTCCTCCAAGAGGCCTTCCCAGACTGAGCTCCTCTTCTCCCTCTACTCCCTCTGCCATCCCCCCTTTACCTCTCCGCAGCTAAACCCTCATTTTCCCCTTTTCCCTCTGCTCCTCCACCTCTCCTTTCCCATCCCCACAGCACTGTACTCGTCCGCTCAACTGTATATATTTTTGTTACCCTATTTATTTTGTTAATGAATTGTACATCGCCTTGATTCTATTTAGTTGCCATTGTTTTTATGAGATGTTCTTCCCCTTGACTCTGTTTATTGCCATTGTTCTCGTCTGTCCGTCTCCCCCGATTAGACTGTAAGCCCGTCAAACGGCAGGGACTGTCTCTATCTGTTGCCGACTTGTTCATCCCAAGCGCTTGGTACAGTGCTCTGCACATAGTAAGCGCTCAATAAATACTATTGAATGAATGAATCCCCACTTTACAGATGAGGGAACTGAGGCATAGAGAAATTACTTGCTTAAGGTCACACAGCAGGCCAGTTACAGAGCTAGAATTGGAAGGGTGCGTTGAGAAGTCATTGGAGAAGAGAGGGGAAAAAAAAAAAAACGCATGAGAGAACTGAGTGACAAAGTCAGTGGTTTAAAGTTTCTTTTGGATTTGGAGAGGAATGAACAGCCATTGGAAGTTTTTGAAGAGTGAAGAGCAGTGTGCAGAATGATGATTTACAAATAAATGATTCAGGCTGCAGAGTGAAGTACAGACTGGAGAGTGGAGATATTGGAGGAAGGGAGGTCTAAGAGGAAGCTGATGCAGTAGGGGGGTCAGTTTATGACAAGTCCCAAGATCAGCAAGGTGGCATGTTGGACAGAGAGGAAGCAGTGGATTCTGGTAATATTGGAGAGAAAATTTTGAAAGAATTTGATGGCAAACTTAAAATGGGTTATAAAGAGAGGGAGGAATCATGGATAATGCCACGGGAGCAGGTTTGATAGAGGGAAAGAAGTGGTGTTGGTAACTATGATTGGAAAGTTCTATCAGCAGTGTGGATCTCTGAAGCTGATCCTGTCTGAGCAACCGAGAAGGTGGCTGAGATCCCTCAATAATGATGTTTCCCAAGGCTAGAGCTGGAAGGTTCTGAATAGTTTGTTGAGGGTAATAGCAGGGCAGCTCCAAGCTCAGCTCCCTGCACTGATCTTTTCTAGCCTGAGGGTGTGCTCCAGGGATGATAACTTGACTGTTTATTGAGACCAACTGTGTTTTTTCACCTCCCCAATAGAGTTAAAGGGAATCCATTCCCCTTGGAGCCTGCATAAACTAAGAAATATGTGTGTGTAGTTGTGTGTGTGTGTGCTTGTGTATATTTATAGACTTTATATATTCAGTGCATGCCATGTGTGGGTGAGTTCCTGTGGAGCTACTTTGGTTAATGTTTCTTCCAGGCTTCACTGGTTGTGTTATGCATGGCTCTCTGCGCAGTGTAGTGAAACATTAACCAAAGCAGCTCGGAAAGAAGCTCTTCAGACATGACACACACACTAAAATTCAGAAGCTTTTACCTCTATTAGTGGTAGTAGTAGCAGTATTTATTAAACACCTACGGTGTGGAAAGCACTGAATTAAGCGCTGGGAAGGAAAATGCAGGTGAGAATAAGACAAGGTGCTATATAATAATTTAATGATGGTATTTAAGTGCTTACTTTGTGCCAAATACTGATCAAAGCGCTGGGGTAGATACAAGGTAATCAGGTTGTCCTATGTGGGGCTCACAGTCTAAATCCCCATTTTACAGACAAGGTAACTGAGGCACAGAGAAGATACTTGCCCAAAGTCACACTGCTAAGTGGCAGTTCTGGGATTAGAACCCATGACCTCTGACTCCCAAGCCTGTGCTCTTTCCACTAAGCCATACTGCTAGCCCTCAAGGGGCTCACAATCTAAGACTAAATGATGGGAACAGCAAACAGTGTGGCCTAGTGTAAAGAGCTTGAATCTAGGAACCAGGAGCTCTAGTATATAATCTCAGCTCTGCCACTTGTCAGCTATGTGATTTTACACAAATCAGTTAACTTCTCTGTACCTCAGTAGTCTCACCGGTAAAATGATGATCAAGTAAGACTGTGAGCCTCATGTCGAAAATGGACTGCATCTGACCTGATTACCTTGAATCAACCCCAGACCTCAGTACAGTGCTTGGGACGTAGTAAGCACTTAACACAAACAGGAGAAGTGGTGTGATCTAAAGAATACAGCACAGGCCTGGTAGTCAGAATGACCTCAGTTCTAATCCCAATCAGGTACTTGTCTGCTGTGCGACTTTGGGCAGGTCATGTAAATTTTCTGTGCTTCAGTTATCTCATCTGTAAAAGGGAAATTTAGACTCTGACCCCATGTGGGACCTGGAGTATATCCCATCTGCTGTAATTGCACCATTTGCCAATTTCTGGAACCTAAATCATACACCCAAGGATGATTACCACTCTGATACTCCACTTGCAGGTGTGCATGTGGGTGTGTGTCTGTATAACTAGCTCAATTGTTTTTTTCCCCCTTGTTTTTCCAACACAGTAGACAAAACCACCAACATTATTATCTCATAGACCTACAAGTTTGGCACTATTCCTTCAACCCGTTCTCCACTGAGTCAGTCACTAAATCCTACTGATTTGATTTTCACATCTCAAGAATCCTTCCCTTCCACTCCATCCAAACTATCATAATGATCACTTATCATATCCCGCCTCAGCTTCTTCATTGACCCTCTGTTTCCATTCTCTCTCCCCTCCAATCCATATTCCCTCCTGCTATCTGTATCATTTTTCTATGAAATTGCTCTGTGAAGATCTCCCCACTCCTCAAAACTTCACATGGTTGATCATTCATCACCACATAAAGCAGAGACTCCTCACCATCAGCTTTAAAACACCCTCCTTCCTACCTAACCTCTCCCACTAAAACCCAGCCCATATAATCGCTCCACTAAAACTGATTTACTCAGCCCTGATCTTGTCTCTCTTGCCATTACCATTGACCCCTTAATAATAATGATAATAATAATAATAACTACGGTATTTGTTAAGCACTTACTATGTGCAGGTACTGTACTAAACACTGGGGTTGGATACAAGCAAATTGGGATGGATCTAGTCCCTGTCCCACAGTCTCGATCCTATTTCTCAGATGAGGAAACTGAGGTACAGGGAACTGAAGTAATTTACCCAAGGTCACACAGCAGATGTGGCAGAGCTGGGATTAGAACTCATGACCTGTTGACTCCCAGGCCCATGTTCTATCGCCTATATTCACTGCTTCTCACTACGTCACGCTGTTCTCTCATGTTCTCTTTACTATCTGGTACTCTCTGGTACTCCCTCTCCCTTCACATCTAACTGACCAAGCCTGTCCCTTTGTGTGCACCAGACACACAGACACACTCTCTTCAAAACACTACTAAACTCTTTTCTTCTTCCTCAAAGCTTTCCCTGTCTTACCCTAATTTCCCTCTCTACTGAGTCACCTATGCACTTAGTTTTAGCCTCAAAGTATTTAGGTTCTCATCCCTCTTCCACCCCTACAACACATATGTACATATCCTTTCACTTTTTTGCTTCTTCTACCTGTAATTTATTGTAATATTTGCCTCCCCCATTATATTGTAAACTCTTTGAGGGCACTTGCTCTGTTGTATTCTCCCAAATGCTTAGTTCAGTGCTCTAAAAACAGTAAGCACTCAATAAATACCATTGATTGATGAATGATTGATTCATTGATGATATTTCAACTTGAAAAATTCACAATAGTATATATTTTGTATTTGCTTTTCCTCCTGCTTATTTTATCGATAAATTATTGTTGTCTGCCTCACTTGGATGGTGAACTTCCTGAGGGTAGGAAATATAGGTTTTGTTTCTGTTATACAGTTCAAATGTTTCCTACAGTGTTCTGCACTCAGTATGTGCACAATAAAGCTACGAGAAGCAGCGTGGCTTAGTAGAAAGAAAGTGGGCTTGGGAGTCAGATGTTTTGGGTTTCAATTGCAGCTCCACCCCGTGTCTGCTGTGTGACCTTGGGCAAACCACTTACCTTCTCTGAGCCTGTTACCTTTTCGGTAAAATAGGATTAAGACTGTGAGCCCCAAGTGGGACAACATTCTTACCTTGTATCTACCCCAGCATTTAGAAGATCAGTGCTTGGCACTTAGTAAGCATTTAACAAATACCACAATTATTATTATTATTAACCAGTGTTTTTTCCTTTAAAATGTTTGTAGTGGAGGATCCTGAGAATGATTTATTATAAGCAGAGTTTGTTAGGGCTCCATGGCTTAGTGGAAAGAGAGTGAGAGGATTTAGGAGTCATAGGACTTGGTTTCCAATTCCATCTCTAATTGCCTGCTGTGTGACCTTGGGCAAGTAACAACTTTTCAGTTCCTCAGTTTCCTCATCTATAAAATGGGATTTCAATTCCTTTTCTCCCTCCTGTTTAGAATTTAAAGCCATGAGACTCAGGGGCTGTATCTGATCTGATTATTTTGTATAATAATGATGGTATTTGTTAAGCGCTTACTATGTGCCAAGCACTGTTCTAAGTGCTGGGGGAGATACAAGACAATCAGGTTGTTCCACATGGGGCTCACAGTCTTAATCCCATTTTACAGATGAGGTAACTGAGGGACAGAGAAGTTAGGTGACTTGACCAAAGTCACACAGCTGATAAGTGGTGGAGTCAGGATTAGAACCCATGATCTCTGACTCCCAAACCCAGGCTCTTTCCACTAAGCCATATTGTATCTAATCCCACATTTATTACAGTACTTGGCACATAGTAAAGTACTTAATGGCCAATCAATCAATGGTATTTATTGAGCACTTACTATGTAGACAGCACTGCAACAGAATTAGGAGCCATGTTTCCTGCCCATAAGAAGCTTATAGCCTAGAGGACAGGTTTACAGGGTAGAGGTACTACAAATATTACAGTTATTATTATGTTTTCAGCTGGCAGTTCCCATGTAAACAGCGGTCATCCCCTCTGTCCTTCTGGGATTGCTTGCTTTTCTCCAGTTGATCTGTCAATAAGGAAGCTTGGAGGTCAGTAAGTTTCATACATACTAATTGTACAAACCCATCTCAATAGTTGGGTACCCTGTCTGGTGGGGCCAGTGCTGGACCTCACTGACACTGCTAGAGACTGTGGTTTCTTGCTGGTTCAAGACATAGGATTGAGCTGCCAGAATGAGGCTGGGGGGGTAGGGGTGAGGGGACGGAGAGAGGGAAAATGGCCTACGTTATCGATGATGGCTTGGCAATCTGATGGGTTGGAAGGCTGAGGGCATGTGCTCCTGGTAATTGGAAAATATATACTCCACAATACTATTTAGTTTACCTTTGACTTTGTGTCTGTGGATCAGTGTGGTCTAGTGAAAAGACCACTGGACTGGGAATCAGGTAACTCCGGTTTGTGTCCCATCTCTGCCACTTGCCACCTGTGTGAGCTAGGGTAATCATTTAACTGCACTGTGCTTCAGTTTCCTCATCTGTAAGATGGGGGTAAAATATCTGTTTTCCTTTCCCCAGCACTTGTGAGTCCCATCTGGGACCAGGACTCTGTCCAATCCGATTGTATCAAACCCATATTTCACATAGTGCATAGAATAAGCACTTAACACCTGCTGCAGTTATTATTATCAGGTGTGTGTGTGTGCATGTGTGTGTGAGAGAGACATGTCTTCTTCATTTCACTAGGACTTTAGGAGTTACACTCCTGACTCTGACATCGCATTTCGTAATAGCAATTATATAATCAGCTCTAGGAATCTGTGTAAAAGTCTGCTGGGATTTCATACATTTGAAATAAAGTTGTCAAAATTGGCTGTGGGGAGAAGTAGCATGCTCAATGACATGGCTGCTAATGGCCATTTGTCATTGATTATTCTGGGCTCTATTATCAAGATGATAAGGTACATATTGTCCCAGCTCTATGGTAATCTCTCACATACTTTTGGCAAAGAAGGGAGAGAGAAAAGGTGGCATGTCGACTTTGTGACAAATGGTTCCTTTTGTCAAGTCAGTATCTCCAATGCAGCAAAAGGAAAAGAAAAGGGAGGAGAAGAATAAGAAAGAGGGGACAGCGGGGAGAGTGGGGGAGGATGCTTGGGAGAGAACAGCAGAGAAGCACCAAGTGACAGCAATTATTTGAAAGAAACTCTCAGAACTAATACCCCTGAAGGCTACATCCAGCAGGATGCCTGCATTGTACTGAAATCACTACACCCTGTCCAGTCAGCTCCCACCCCTTATGTCATCCATGAAAGAGATGGTTTTATTAAAATCTAGAGTGATAGTGATTAGTAATTGAGGTCTTGGTGTTAGAACTCTAGGATTCCCCAGAGAGATTCCTTTTATTTCTTTTCTGCTCCTGAGGACTATGTTTTTTCTATTCCGGGATATCAAGGAGGACACATCTACTGAACAGGAAGACTTCACTATTTCCCCTTAGAGGGAGAATGGGTTAATTTCGTGAGGATAGCGTGCTTGAGAACTCCGGTGCCCTGATGCTGTGGAAATGCAAATCATTATTAACCGAGACATCCTCTCCCTCATCTTTGAACAGCTTCAAAGGCCATGTGTATGCATGGTTTTATTTACACTGCAGCATCTCTAGTCCCTTAGGCCCCTGGGAGGAGTGTGTCCTGACGGCATTAATTCTGGCTGAAGACACTGGGACAACAGCATGAGCTCTTTAAGTTCTCCAGAAACTTCTATCTTAAATTCTGAATAAGAGGAGAAAAAAAAAATAAAACCCATAAATTTAATGTATTTCTTTTTTTCCCCAACCAAGCCAAAAGCCACTTCGTCTATTGCCAAGAAGAAGGTGAAAAAAAAAAATCCAGGTCTCATTTTATATGCAGAATAACGTGACCTGGATTCTTATCAGAAAAAAGTCATTTCACATAAAGAATCACCCAGAGGGATTCTAAGATTTCATCCACTGGCAAGGATTTTTGCATTGAGTGCTGATCGGTATTGTCTTGGGAGGGAGTCATTGGAACCAGCATGTACTGAGTCAAGTTCTTATAGGTGGAAAGTTTTTCCAGGAACCAATCAACATGGCTTGTTGTTGCCCAATCCCAGAGTGACAGCTTTTCTTTCACTAGTACTGGATGGGCCCAACCGTACCAATAATTAATTTGGTTTTAATAATACAACAAATTGAAAGAGATTCAAAAGCCTCTTGTAGCATGGTTCTAGAGGGGCATGTTATTCAGTGAGACTCTGTTTTGAATGGGGCATAAAATGAATTCATGGAGATTCAGGCTACAAAATGATGAAATTAGTTAGCATTTGAAGAAGTGTTCCACATTTTGCATGAAACAGCCTAGATTATTTTAAAACTAAATGTCTGTCTCATTGAATTGGGCTCTCAGAATAGGTATCTCTAGAGACCTTTAAATTGCCAGCTCAGAAACACATAAACATTCATTAATATAGTGCTATGGGAAATATTTTCTTTTCCTTTTCCAAAACATCACAGCTTCTGTTTAAAAAATATTTTGCCATATCAGAATGATAAATCCTAATAAGGAAGGCAATTAAAATAAGAAGAGAAACAAAAAGTTTCTGAATGTTATCTCTAAGTAGCAACCTGGTAATGAATTGAATGGAGAAATCTATGTGGGAGTTCATGGTCTTTTCAACATCTTTGGGATGTTGTTTCCGTGCACGTCTCTTTCATTTCCCAAGTCCACATTAAATTGGGGCCTGTAGAGTTTTATGTATTTAAAGAGCTGACCTAAGACTTTAACACATCTGGTAAGTAGGAGACTTTGCGTGCTCCAAGAATTACTATTTAAAGCTATTAAAAAGTCCTGTGGAGCTGAGAAGAGAGATACCACCAAGCATAGCTAGTAGCTGCAGACTATCTGGAGAAAGTGCAAAGTCTGGGTGTTTACTGGCACCAGATGGAAACTTGTGCCATTCACTCTCCTTTCCTCAGCCCCACACATTCTTTCGCAGCTGGTCTGGCTGATATGGCAAGCAGTTCTCTGAACAGAAAGTGCACTAGCTGGAAGGAGAGAATGGAATAAGAGGGTTAATTCAAGAGCCCTCTAGACTGTAAGCCCGTTAGGGGCAGGGGATGTGTCTGCTAATTATTTTGTATTCTACTCTGCCAAGTAACTAGAACAGCGCTTTGTGCATTGTTAGTGCTCGGTAAATAACACTGATTAAGTCCATTTACTTATTCTTTTGCTTACTAGTTTACTTAGCCGAGGTCTCTCCTCCTTTTAGAGAAAATATGGTCCTTGTAAATGATGCCAGGTATGCACAATACAGATAAAATGGAACGTGGAACAGTTATCGAGGGAATGTAAGGAGTCTTCCCTTCTTCCCCCCTCTAGTCTGTAAGATCCTGTGGGCAGGAATCTTCCATAGCTACTATGTTGTATTGTGTTTTCTCAAGGGCTTAGTTCAGCACTCTGCACATACTGAACACTCAATAAATACTATTAATTGATTGTTTCTTTCTCACTCCCTTCATCCCCACCCTTTCCTGCCCCACTGCCCCAGGAATCTAGTTTGATTTAGGCAAAATCATTGAAGGGGAAGCAGTGAAAATCTGTCCTTAAATGCCATTTTAGTCCACTTCTCATTAGCACAGCCTTAGAAACCCCACAGACCTGTATTTTGACTGGTTGCTGCCTTTTCCTGTTAACCTAAGATAGAGAAGGAGATAGACAAAAGGAGGAAAGGTAAAGAAAATTACAAAAAGAAAGAAGAGGAAAAGAAAGTGAGCCTACTGTGAAATAACTCTGCTTTGTTTTGCTGGCTTGGGAATTGTCTATGTTAGACTACCAAACACTACAGAGAGAAGAAGCATGGCTTAGTGGAAGTAACCCGGGTTTGGGAATCAGAGGTGATGGATTCTAATTCTGGCTCCGCCACTTGTCAGCTGTGTGATTTTGGGCAAGTCGCCTAACTTCTCTGTGCCTCAGTTACCTCATCAGTAAAAAGGGGATTAAGACTGTGAGCCCCACATGGGACAACCTGATAACCTTGTATTTACCCCAGTGGTTAGAACAGTGCTTGGCACATAGTAGGCACTTAACAAATAACACCATCATTATTATTATAGAGAAGCGGTGTGGTTTAGTGGAAAGAACCCATGCTTGGGAGTCAGAGGGCATGGGTTCTAATCCCAGCTTCACCACTTATCAGCTGTATGGCTTTGAGCAAGTCACTTTACTTCTCTGTGCCTCAGTTTCCTCATTTGTAAAATAGGGATTAAGTCTGTGAGCCTCACATGGGACAATCTGATTATCTTGTATCTACCCCAGGGCTTAGGACAGTGCTTGACACATAGTGAGCACTTAACAAATACCATCAATATTATTATTATTACAGAGAAATCTTTTGTCAAAATGTTAGTATTCCCCCACAAAATTATCTAGCTCTAAAGTTTTCTCTTATTCTCATGTCATTACTTTCCTATGTATTACATCAGTTTTCTACTATATCCTGGACTGCATATGCTTAACTGTAGAGTACTAGTTTCAATAGTGAATGAAAATGTGCTTATTGAGGCTGAGTGGCTATATGAATATATTTCAGATTTTAGCACTATTATATCTATGATCTGAAGGGTGCATTAATTTACACTTGTATTTTTGGAATCCTTTATCAGAAAGCTAAATATAGGTCCTGATCTTTACTGAGTATTTGTGATTTTGTTGTTAACTTCATTTATTCTTCACATGGTCAATCTAGATAATTCATCTCCACATACAAATAACTTTACTATTGAATCACAGCTTTTGCGTTTTAGACCTGGCACAAGCTCAGCTATCATAATAATTGGTCTGAAAGGTGTAACGAAAAGAGTGAAAATTTACCGAAGAAAATTTTAAGAAGGAGGGAAAACAGTGCTAATAGTTTAAATAGGCTGTCTTCCATCCTATCACCCTTTGTTTTAGTTTGTGTCTTTAACTGAGGGCTCCTGCAGTAATCTAAGCACTTATTCATTCATTCATTCAATAGTATTTATTGAGCGCTTACTATGTGCAGAGCACTGTACTAAGCGCTTGGGATGAACAAGTCGGCAACAGATAGAGACAGTCCCTGCCGTTTGACGGGCTTACAGTCTAATCGGGGGAGACGGACAGACAAGAACAATGGCACTAAACAGCGTCAAGGGGAAGAACATCTTATCTTACTTATCTTACACCACCTTGACCTTGCTGACCTCCCTGCCTCTTGTGTCTTCCCACTCCAGTCTACACTTCTCTCTGATACCCGCATCATTATTCTACAAAAACGTTCAGTCCAAGTTTCTCCACTCCTCAGAAACTTCCAGGGATTGTCCATCCACCTCCACATCAAATAGAAACTCCTTACCGTTGGCTTCAAAATGCTAAATCACCTTGCCCCCTATTACCTCACATCACTGCTCTCTGCATACTTTGTTCCTTTAATGCCAATTTACTCATTATACTTTGATCTCATCTATCTTGCTGTTGACTTCTTGTCCACATCCTGCTTCTGGCCTGGAACGCCCTCCCTCTTCCTATCTGACAATTACTTTTCCAAACTTCAAAGCCTTATTGAAGGCACAACTCCTCCCAAAAGCCTTCACTGACTAAACCCTCATTTACTTTTCTCCCATTCCCTTCTGTGTCACCCTGATTAGCCCCCTTTATTCAACACCCCCACCCCATTCAGCCTCATAGCACGTATGTACATACCCATAATTTATTTATATTAATGTCTATCTCCCTCTGTGGACTGTAAGCTTGTTGTGGGCAGGGAATGTGTCTACCACCTGTTAATGTACTTTTTCAAGTGCTTAGTACAGTGCTCTGCACAGAGTAAATACTCAATAAATATAATTGATTGATTAAATACCAATCCAGCAGTAGATTCATAAAACTGTCATTAGATTTGATGTCAAATGGGTTCAGACTGCTTGGGGAGTTTATTTGGTAGAATTCACCATGTGTATTCCAAAGATACATGAGCATACAAAACATTTAAGATAAAGTCTAAATTGTAATGGAGTTATGAAAGGGACTCTGCCTCATACTGTGGACATTTATTGACTCCCTAAATGACCATACTACAAAAAAACATAGAAATTTTCTATATGTGATGTCCCATTAAGAAATTAATATCAACCTGGATTAGATTAATGATCCATCCATTGTATTATTGTGTCTCCAACAGTACCATCAACCATCAGGAAGCTTGGAGAAATATTGGGATTATCCTACTAGACATCCTTCCTCATGGATCTATTGTTCTTACTTTTTTTTCCTTTTAATAGTGCTAACTTTCCCTCATCTCTGAATTTATCTACCTTTCACTAACCTCTTTATATTTTCAGCCTATTTAACCTTTCTTGTGATACCAATATCTATTTCTTTACCAACCCCAATACGTAACAGTTTTGTGTTTGTTTCAAATCTACCATCTTCAAGTTTCAAATGTCACCCACCTCATCCTAGCATTGTGGGACTTATCATCATCAACATCAGCAATAGTATTTGTTGAGCACTGACTGTGTGCAGAGCACTGAACTAATTGCTTGGGAAAGTGCAAGACAACAGAATTGGTATTTTAGAGATTTAGGGAGCAAGTATTCCATGTTCACTCCAAACTCCACTCCATGCCTTACCCTTCAAGATTTTATAGACGTTAGTCACATCCCCTCCTGGCCTGCATCCTTTTCAGATGGAAGAATGCAAACCTTTTCAGATTATACACAAGGTGATTCAATTCCTTCCTCCCTCTTCTCTTCTTCAGAGAATACGTACAAAGCAACAGTGAATACATTTTGAGAAAATTGTATAAGCTATGAGTCAGATAGCAATTTTAAAAATCTTTTTTTGTCTTTCTTTTGTTTTAAACAATTTGAAAGAGAAACAATGAGAAAGGAAAGAGAAAAGAAATGGGGGAGCCATCAATTTTTCCAGTGAGCCTCATTAACTAAGCAATTGGCATCAGTACCTTGCTGGTCCTTTGTGATTCTTGCAATCTTAACTTCAGATAATTTGAAATTTGTAAAAATGAAATGATTTCCCCCTGCCATTTCCCACTGTTTCTTTAATACAAATTAAAGTCATGATCCAGGAAAAGGTAATGGGTTAAAAATGTTTCCAACTCTTGAATACTGACTCCTATTTTTAGTGCAGGCAGAGGGTCAAAGAAAAAATGGATGCATTCAATCAATCATATTTCCTGAGTGCTTACAAAGTGCAGAGCACTGTACTAAGCACTTGGGAGAGTACAATACATCAAAAATAGCAGACATGTTCTGCTATTAATATTATTAACCTAAATAATTTATACTATATAATTTAAAGTTATGTACATTAGAGCTGGGGGCGTTGAGGGTGGGGTGAATATCAAGTGTCCAAAGGTCCCAGAATGAAGTGAATAGATGACACAGAAGGGAGAACAAGGTGAGCAAAAAAGGGCTTAATCAGGAAAGGGTTCTTGGAGCAGATAAGACGTTAGTAGTGCTTTGAAGGTGGAGAGAGTGGTGGTCTGGTGTATATGGAGGGGGAGGGAGTTCCAGGAAAGGAGACTGATGTGGGAAAGGGGTCGATGATGAGATAGACGAGATTGGGGCACAGTGAGTAAGCTGGAGCTAGAGGAGCAGAGTGTGTGGGCTGGGCTGTAGTGGGAGATTCAAAATGTAGCCATTGTATCATCAATCAATTAATGGTATTGAATGCTTACTGAATGCAGAGCACTGTACTAAGTGCTTGGGAGAGGGCAATACATCAAACTTGGTAGACAAGTTCCCTGCTCACAAGGAGCTTCCGGGAAGACCAACATTAAATTAAATCAGGGATCTGTTTATAAGTACTACAGAGCTGAGGGTGGAGTGAATATCAAAGACCTAAAGGGTACAGATACAAGTGCATAGGCGATACAGAAGGAAAAAAAGGAGGAGAAAATAGGGCTTCACCGGCAAAGACATCTTATCATACTATCAGTATCAAAGATTTTTATTTTACACAACATCCACACATTTCTTTAATGTCTTCTTTTGCTGTTCATTTACCCCATTTACTGGTCTTCTAGCAGGTCAATTAACATCCCTTTGGCCATGAAATCAGTATGTTCGAATGTCCTCTCTCTTGAGGAACATTTACCTTCCATTTTTATTCCTTCATCTACCCCTGTTTCTTCTTTCTTTACAAGCATTGGACAATTAGAGATGAAATTATAATTTCTATGTTTTCTGTCATACAAAGGAAAAGATTTTGAATCAAAGCAGTTAGTGAAATCAACATTTTGGGTTAAGCTTATTCATTAACTCACCGTTGACATTTTTTTCCCCCTCTCCTGGGACTCCCCCTAACCTGGAACCTTTCCCTAACCTGGAACTTCCCCCCCTTCCATGTACACTAGACCACCACTCTTTCTATGTTCAAAGCATAATTCAGGTTATATCTTCATAAGGGCTTCCCTGATTAAGTCCACTTTTCCCAGGTTCCCTCTCCCTCTTGCGTCACCTATGCACTTCAATCTGTGACATTTGGACATTTCATATTAACCCCACCCAAAACCCTATAGGACGTATGTACAAATCCTTAAATTCTTTATAATAAATCATTCATATTTATGTATATGAATGTCTTTCTCCCCCTCTGGACTGTAAGCTCATTATGGGCAGGAAACATTTCTACTAATTCTATTGTAGAGTACTCTCCCAAGTGCTTAGCATAGTGGTCTGCACATAGTGACTCTCAATAAACACCATTGATTGATTGATTTTCCAGTATATACCTTTCATGAATATGATGGCAGCAAAATTAGAAATGCAAAGCCAAAATAAAACAAAAAAGAAAGAAGATTCACAATAAAACAGTTCACAGAAGGGAATAATAATAATAATAATTATAAGGATGATATTTGTTAAGCACTTACTATGTGCCAGGCACCGTACTAAACCCTGAGGTGGGAACAAGCAAATAGAGTTGGACAAAATCTCTGCCCCATGTGGGGCTCATAGCCTCAATCTCTATTTTACAGATGAGGTAACTGAGGCACAGAGAAATGAAGTGACTTGCCCAAGGTCACAGAACAGATAAGTGGCAGAGCTGGGATTAGAAATCATGACCTTCTGACTCCCAGGCCTATGCTCTATTGATTAAGCCATACTGCAAGAAAGAAGTTGCATGGCCTAGAAGAAAAGGCAGGTATACAGTGCAATTGCATTGAATTGGATTACAGGACTCCTTGAGTGCCCAGATCTAATTGTCTTCCACCCAGTTGAAGGGGTTGATTTACTGCATTCTTATTAACCATGAGCTCTGATTGGTCTCTGCAGACAGGACCTGATTGATAGGAAGATCTGCCAATCTTCTGACCTAGTGAATCATAGTGGGACAGAGAGAGAGAGAGAGAGAGAGTGACAGAGAGGATGTTTCTGATAATCATCATCATCAATGGTATTTATTGAATATTTACTATGTGCAGACCACTGTACTAAGAACTTGAGAAAGTACAAAAGAGCAGAGTTGGCAAACCCATTCCCTGCCCATAAGGATCTCACAGTCTAGAGGGGGAGACAGACATTAATATAAATAAATATCAAATCCAAGTGCACAGATGATGCAGAAGGGAGAGAGAACCAAGGAAAAGGACCTTATTGGGGAAGGCCTCTTGAAGGACATGTCACCTTAATAATGCTTTGAAGGTGAGGAGAGTGTTGGTGTAGTGTATATGGAAGGGAAGGATCAAATCAAACTCATTTTTCTTCCCCATCCCCATCCCTATTATCTTGCCACACTCCTCCCCTCCAGCTGGGCACAGAGAGTGCTTTGCTGCTGCCAATCTTATCATCACCACAAGCCTCACAACTTCTCACGCCAACTCCTCTGGGAGCAGGGTCATGTCCACCATTGCCCCAGATAGAAAGGAGGTGAAGGAAAATCCACCACAGCTCTGTCTTGGTGCCTCAGAAGAGATCATGATGATCTTGGGCAATCCCCTCTAAACCCCCTATCCCCATAGCTGTTGCCACTCGGGGGAAAGAGAGAGGTGGAGGGATATTCTGTGAGGGGTTTTGTTGGTGGAGAGGTCTGAAGCATGGTTGCCTCTTCCTCAGACCTACCCCATTGTCTCTAGGCCAGAAACTAACATAGTTTAAACCATTTAGACAATTGACATGGTGGGAGATATCGCAGCAGTTTATCAGTTGATCTTGGTGTACTTCTCCAAATAAAAGGGTCATAATTCAAGATGATGCTAATTCATCAAGGAATCGAAAAATCAAAGACCTGGGATGCAGGGGTCCTGCGGACTAATCCTACCCCTGCAGTTTACAATCTGTGTAATCTTAGGTGAGTCATTCCAACTCTCTGGCTTCAGTTTCCTTATATGCAAAAATGCAGATTGAATATCTGTTTCCCCCTCCTACTTGGACTGTGAACTCTCTTTGTGACAGCACCTGTGTCCCACCTGATTATCTTTTATCTATCCTAGTACTTGGCATATAGAAAGTCCTTAATCAATACCATAATTATTATTAGAAATAGGGTGGGAAGGAAGGGAAGAGAGACAGGGAGAGGGAAAGAGAGATTAGAATCCTCAGTATCTCCACAAATTCTTTATGGATTTCCCCCACTATAAGAACTATACTCTTTCAAGCTCATTCTGTTTTGACCCTCGCCATAGACTTAGATTGCATTTCAACCTTTTTTTTTTTTGAAAATTGCCTAGGATTTGGGGCTAAAATGCAAGCGGTCTATGATCTATCTCTGGATTTGTTCTTTCAGAGAAATTGCAGTGTCCCATTCCTGACTGTGATATATAATTCCTCAACAGATTGGGAGTTCATTAGAACTAGAAGGAACTTGGCAGCCCTGGTTCAGAGAAGTTCTGTTATTTCATGCTGGTTTGCAGCTCCTGGCAATCTTGCCAGAGGAAGCAATTAATGTGACTTCCCCAAGGCAAGAACTGATTGGACAAGCTATCTCTTGAGATTGTGAATTCACTCACTGAGTAGAGTAGGCACAAGGAAGGATATTGGCCCTATTATAATTCTCTGGAAGAAGATTGTCCACATCATCCTTTCCTGTCAACCTCCCAAGATAGAGGGCCTATGTGTAATTTTCCCCTGGGATTCTCTCCCAGTGTTCAGTAAATACAATGCTATGCACATAGTAAACACTTAATACTACTAATACTACTATTGAGAAGGACCCAACAATTCCCAACCTAATGTTTTTGTTGTAGATTTGGAGGGTCAGTATTATCTCAAAGATCCTGCAGGACAAAAAGTTCCCAGAGAAGGATCAAATCCAACTTTGCACTAGGCAAAGAGTGGATGAACCGGAAGGTAAATTTGATCAAGTAAATTAGTAAATCCAGAGACTCAGGATTCATCCCAGAATGGATTTAGAGTAGCTTACATGCTACCATAGCATATCATTTCTCATATTCTCATTAAAATACAAAATAACCTAACTGGCTCATGGTTATCTCATATATGCTAATATATTTATTTTTATCAATAAATATGAGTCAGTGCGAGGCCAGTGTTTTGGGAGTTTCAATGAATTTTAATGAACCGGCATTTCAAAATGGATTGAATCCTCTCTGTGTGCAAAGTATTGTGTTTGACCCTGTGGAGAAGGAAGAGCAAATCACATTTTCTGCTCCCAAATAATTCATAATCTAAGCTAGAGAGAAAGGATTTACACAAATCTCAAAGTCATGTTACACCAAACTCAAGTAACATTCATGAAAACAAAACAATATAAGCAACTTCAAGTAATTAGGGCATCTACTTATAATTTAGGGAAGCAAGCAGATGTGTTAGAGGATAGCCAATCCTCAGAGAAGGATCTACTCCACTAGAATTTAATCATTTTTTTAAATGGTATTTGTTAAGTGCTTACTATTTGTCAAACCCAGTTCTAAGCAGTGTAGTAGATACACGTTAATCAGGTTGGACACAAACCCTGTCCCAGACTGGTTTCACAGTCTAAGTAGAAGGGAGAACAGGAATTGAATTCCTATATTTAGCATTGAGGAAACAGACACAGAAAAGTTAAATGACTTGCCCAAAATCACATAGCACATAAGTGTTAGAGCTGGGTTTACAGCCAGTCTTGGGGTTCCATTGTCCCACTCTTTCCATTAGGCACAATGCTTCCATTTATTAGACCATGGTGATGATACAATAGAAACCTCATCTAAATCCAATCTGGGATGGATTTTAGGCCATTGGTTGTATAACGCAAATCTTCCTGGCCAAATTCATTTCCTGGTTCATCGACCATTTGGCTAAAGTATATCCAGTCTCAAACCTTTTCTGGAAAGTTTTTGTTCTGATCGATTTTTCCACGATTATATCACTTGCGTATAGCTTAATGTGACTTGGAGATTTCTGAAGTCATTTCTTTCTTGCCTAGATTATAAAATATTTGAGGGCAGAAAACGTGATTTGTTCTTCTTTCAAATTGTCAAACACAGTGCTCTGAGAACAGGGAGGCCTCAATTAATTGTGACATGCCAGTGAGTGACCTGAGGTCACTAGCGCCCATAACCTTCCCATCAAGACCATCTCTTGCCTGTTGGGTATGGAAAAGGAGCTGATGGGCATGAGGTGATAATCACCTTTCTAAAATACCACTCTGATATTCTCTGTTCTGTGCACTAATAAAATCAACCTGGGCTGAGATGAGCCAATCTCCAGAAAGTCAAGGCTCTCATTTTCCTCTGGCTAGGGATAAGAACAAGAACCTGGTTAAGCAAGGAGTGAAGGAACACCTGTTCAAACACCAACACTTGTCAAAGCAGCAAAGAAGAAAACTGAAAATAAGCGACCCAACACATTCTCTTATGCCTAAATATTACCTTTCACAATCGCACGTTTACTGCAGTGTGAAAAACTCTCCATGGGAAGTTGTGGTCGTTGACTCTGTCATTATCTTTCTCACATTCGCTGCAAAAGTAAAGGCTGCTTGGGAAAGCGATCTTCACAACTGTGGAGTTTAAGGTCACCCTGGAAAGAGTTGGCTGTACATTAAGTTATAGCTAGCTGATAACAAGATGGATTTAGAAAATGATGAGGGATGACAGAGTACACATGTACATCAAGGCAGATGACAGGAAATTGAAAACATTACTGTAGCTTATTAAACATTGATTTTCCAGAAATTCTTTGATATTGTCTAATGAAAACAATGGCAACAACAGCTGATAAAGTTGGAAGTGGTGGAATGTATGGCAGTCATAATTGAGAACTGAGTATTTGAGCCACTTAGTTCCCTTCCAGTTCTGCTGTTGACCTTGGGGAAGCCCCTTGAAAGTATTCTGTGTCCTGGTTTCTCCATATGCCATCTAGGTCCATTAATCTTTGCCTGTCTTGTGGACTAATTCTTCCTTGGATTTACTGATTCATTCTCCCTCTTGCCTAGCTCACTTTTTGGTAGTGCATTTGCTGGCAGCTAGGGCATTTCTTTGATGCTCTCAGAATTCTAGGCTTTGCTAGATGATGTTTGCACTGGGGAGCAAGGAGGTAGCTGTTGGAAAAAAAATCTGTAAAATCCCAGCTTGCAAATAATTTCCACTGAAGAGATGAAATAAGTAAGAGCTGACTGGTCACTGGGTTATCAGTAATTTTCAAAGGAGTAAGTCATTTTATTTTATCATTAACACCAAAAAATTATTATATACCAGTTCTTTTCAGCTCAATTCATGTATACACTCAGATGAGAAGATTCAGTCCACTAATGGGATTTACTGATCACTTACGAGTGCAAAGCACTGTATTAAGCACTTAAAACAAAGTATCAGCACCAACACATACAATCCCTGCCCACAAGGAGTTTACAGAATTCCCTTAATTTTCAGTCAGAAAAGTTTTGGGATGCCACAACCTGGCTGTAGAAGGGTTTTGTTTTTTTTCCCCATTACATCAACTTAACTAGAAATATTAGAGATTTTTTTTAACTGAACTACTGAAATTCTGAAGAGTGACCATCTTTGTCCAAATTTTTCTGAGGAAAAGAAAGTTTTGTCATGAGATTTCATGCTGGTCCTTGTAGAACCACAGGAGGTTGAAAACAGGGTGTGCTAAGAGATTCTGTCCAGATATCTGGAATATACATTCCTACAGATCTTCTCAGACATTATATTATCTCTGCAAGAATATCATGCTTCATAAAGCTAATCCCTAAAATGACATCCTCACTTACTGGTCAGTTCTATGTTCTTTTCAGACTCACATTCTCAGTGGAGTCATTGATGAAGGTTATTTTAATTGTGATATTTGTTAAGCACTTGCAATCTATCAAGCACTATACTAACACTGAAATGATTTTACCACTCTTGCAGGCTATTTATAGATCTGTAGCCTATAATGAGGTGTCTATCTATCTGTCTAGCTGTCTTTCTTTCTTTTGCACATACTGTAGTTTTAGAAGGATTTGTTTTATGAGAATTATCCAATTATGAGGGTTAATTTTGTTAATGGAGACCAGTGCTTGTTATTATCACTATCGATCATCATAGAGTGCTAAAATATGACAGTGCAAACTTCGAAATGAAAAAATTAAACCCAACTTCATTCTGTCTTTTCATTTTTTCAACCAAAGCACCCAATCTGTCACACAAACTAAAAGTGCAGCCCACATCCTGTCAAAAGATTCTTTTCAATGCTTCTGATTAAATCTTGTCCCAGACTTCTCGCTGCTGTCCCATCCCTACCCACACCACAGGAACCACATGCTGCCTGACTTCCACAGTTTAATTGTGAGGTGTTTGGGAGCCATCAGCCATCTTAAAAATAAATTCATTTGGATCTGACTGCAGGCTTTCCACTCAAATCAGAGGTTTCCGACAGCTGCAAAAGTTTGTAATACAAAGGCACTTTGATCCTCTGTCTTTATCAAAGTCATGTTTGTATCGCCTTGACTTCATTAAAAAATGACAGCAAGAAGAGGCTGGAATACAAGACAAGACCTTCATTTCCTTTCCTTATCTTGAAAATGCCACCATTTGTCTCAGCAACTCTTTGGCCAAGTCCAAAATTCCATTCAGATGGCTACAAATTTACAGAAAACTTGTCTGCAGGGACCCAGCCCATATGGTGTTCTCATTTAAGTAATCACTTTTGATTTAGATTTATTAAACTCGTACTATTATTCATTCAATTATATTTGTTGAGCGCTTCCTGTGTACAGAGCACTCTACTAAGTGCTTGGGAGAGTACAATATAACAATAAACAGACACATTCCCTGCCCAGAATGCACAGTCAGTGAGCAAAGGGCTTAGGAGAGTATGTATAAGAGGCAAGGTCCCTGACCTACAGGAGCTTACAGTCTTATGGGTGAGACTGACAGACAAAAGCCACTCATAAATATCCAGAGGAGAAAGAAACGGTACAAAAATTCTTGTGAGGGGAAACATGGAAGGCTGAATAGATCAATCAGAAAGTGTTCCAATCAATCAATAGTATTTATTGAGCACTTACTGTTTGCAGGGCACTTACTAAAGTGCTTAGACATTCAAAGTGGTAAGGATAGATGTCTGGACTTAAGTGCTAAGGGCAGCTTCAGATTTGCCCTGTTTATGATCAGAATGCATTTTATATAGGGGTGATTGAGAAACATACCACTTGAGGTAGTGTTGCAATGTAATCCTGCACCACTGAACCTCTGGCCCACGTCCTGCCTCTGGCTTGGAATGCCTTCCCTCCTCCAATCTGATGCACAGTTAAACTCTCCCCCCTTCAAAGCCTCACTGAGGGCACATCTTCCCTAAGAGGTCTTCCCAGACCAAGCCCCACTTTTCCTCATCTTCCACTCCCTTCTGTGTCACCCTAGCCTGCTCCCTTTGCTCTTCCCCTCTCTCCCAGCCCCACAACATTTATGCATATATCTGTAATTTTATTTATTTGTGTTGATGTCTGTCTCTTCCCCTCTAGACTCTGAGCTCATTGTGGGAAGGAAATGTCACTGTTTATTGTTGTACTGTACTTTTCCAAGTGCTTTGTATAGTGCACTGCACACTGAGCCCTTAATAGATACAATTGAATGAATGAATGAATGAATAATCAGTGGGACTCAGCCTAGCTTGTCGCCAAATTGAGACAGGTTGTCGGAATCATAATTGCTTCCAGTCTGACCTGTCCTGGCTCAGGTTTGTTCAGGATTCTTCTCCTTTCAAATCTTAGTGGAACAGATGTGCTGGGCAGAGGAAATTCAAGAGTAGCTGAGCCCCCTCTCCCTCTCCCCAGTGACAGAAAATGTAAATATAAACTTCATGAGAGCATGGTTCTGTTCCACCATCTGAAGCCCTAAACCAGCTCTGCTTGAGTGTCCCTCCATTAACTTTCTTGCCACGCCATGTCCTTAATAAACATAGTATCCTAGAAATGGAAGAGACATTGAGGGACCCTGAAGTCCAGTGCCTCACTTCCAAGCATTCGCTTCCAAGAGAATGACTAAGTCAACTATGGTAGATGGCCATCTATTCACCAAGAACCAGAATTAGCAACTCCCTAGGAGGAAGTCAGATGTGTTTGGAAACAGCAATTAAAATTTCATACTATTGGGATCAATTTAATAATTCTCTAGGCTTTAAGTTCACTGGGCACAGGGAATATGTCTATCAAGTGTGTTATATTGTTCTTTCCCAAGTGCTTAGTGCTCTGCATACTATAAATGCTCAATAAATACCATTGATTGATTGAAGCAATACCTATTGAACACTCCCCCTAGGGTTCTGAGTTTAACCTTAAGAAGCAAAATCTCCAACCACATCCTTCTGGAGGTGCTACTAAAAGCTACATTTTACCATGCAGTCCCTAAATTGAAATGTGGATTCAGACAGAAATGAGGCACGGCAGTTATTTTCCCAGGAACCGGATACAGGAAAAATGCAGGGGACCCTCTGTACTATACATTGCAAGGTTTTGCATTGAGAAATAACACATTTCCTGAAAAAAACAAAACCAACAAAAAACCCTCTGTCATATTTGTAATATTTAAGGCACAAACATTTCCCCCCCAAAATATTCATATCCAATTTTTCAATAGGATTGCCACTACTGAAAAGCTTTCGGCACATATACTCCCAAGGGTAGAAGGATATTTTGGGAGCACCAGCTGGTGCTTAAGATGCATTCACTGGGCTAGTGACAAGGTGAATAGGGATTTAAGCCTATGAAGTTTGTTTCATTATTGCTAATAAAGCCCTATTCTCCTGACCATGCACATCTCTCTATATCTCTTTGTCTCTTTCTGTTCCCTAGTCTCTTCGTGATCTGTTTTCTCTCTTTCTCCCTTTCTCCCTTTCTATCTCTATCTTCCTCTCTCCCTTCCTTTTTCTTTTTTTTTGTTTTTTTCTTCCTTTCTTCTTTCCTTCCTCTCATTAATTCGGCAGGAATCAGGGCCTTGCCCATGAGTCTGAAAAGAAGCTAGGACGGAGAGTTCTGGCTACACTTGCTTTTATTAGTGAAATTACCTTGGAAATACTTGACATTCCTAATGCTTCAATTGCTTGTTGTACATGACAGCCGTTCGCACTATGAGGCCAGTAATATAGCTAACAGATGGTGTTGTAGGACTGGCAGTCATAAGGGATAGTTTACTAACAAAAGAGGGGATGTTTTTCCCCATTTCCCTTGCATATTGCTGGCTATATTTAAATTTTTTTTTGGAAGCCTACATCTCCTTGGCCTTAGCTTCATGGCATTTTGCTCATGGATCAGCATTGGTTCAGGACAAATAATAAATCTCTTTTCATTCTCCCCACTAGATTGCATTAGGGTTATAGCTTTGGAAAGTAAGGCACACCAGCTGGGTTATCTCGGCTGTATTACTCTAGTGGCTCAGGGTTTTGTCACAGGACACATTTATGAAGCTCAGAATTGTTATCCAGCTTTTCTTCGGACCCAGTGCTGGTTTGTGGGGCAATACAGCAGGTGTGTCTCTCTGGATAATGGTGATTATCTAAAAGTAAGTTTCATCTATAACCTTTAAGGTTGAATGGGATACAGTCAAATTTGCTTTTTATAGAGCACTGTTCATGCTTAAGGTACCTCAAAGAGCTTTTGGAGGTAATGAGTTAGATATTGATAGTTCAGGGACCATGTAGGAAAATTAAGCCATGATACACTCTGAAGCAGCTTGGCCTAGTGGAAAGAGTACAGGCCTGGGAGTCAGGAGACATGGGTTAATAATAATAATAAATAATGTTGGTATTTGTTAAGCGCTTACTATGTGCCGAGCACTGTTCTAAGCGCTGGGGTAGACACAGGGGAATCAGGTTGTCCCACGTGGGGCTCACAGTCTTAATCCCCATTTTACAGATGAGGTAACTGAGGCACCGAGAAGTTAAGTGACTTGCCCAAAGTCACACAGCTGACAAGTGGTAGAGCCGGGGTTCGAACCCATGACCTCTGACTCCAAAGCCCGTGCTCTTTCCAGTGAGCCACGCTGCTTCTCTAACCCCAACTCAGCCTCCTGCCTACTGGGTGACCTTGGTCAAGTCACTTCATTTCTCTGTACCTCACTTTCCTCAATTTTAAAATGGGAATTCAAAACTTGTTCAATACTTAGACTGTGAACCCCCTGTGACAGTGAGTGTCAAACCTGATAAACTTGTATCTACCCCAGTGCTTAGAACTGTACTTGACATACAAATACTTAACAAATACCATAAAAATGTCTTTTGAGAAGCTGAATAAATGACACACAAGTTTCTAGAGTGGCATTCTGGACAAATGAACCCAATTTCTGTTATACAATCACAGTATCTCAATTGTACCTGTATTCACTTTGATACTGAAATAACTATTAGTGAATTCTACTTTCAAGTCTGCCCTTGTTGAAAGGAAGCTTTCATTGATAATGAGTTTCAAATTAAGAAAACCCCCCACCACAAGGAAACAAAGTACACATCCCCCTTACTTTACATTAGTGTTGTCTTCTTTAAAAAGTCAGTGGAATAGGAATTAGTGCAAAGCAAATGAGATTTTGCATTGAAAAAGGGGATTCAGTTTCAGACTCCTTTAAACTGAGTTGAATTCACTTGGGATGCCACAGATCCATTCATTCATTCATTCATTCAATAGTATTTATTGAGCGCTTACTATGTGCAGAGCACTGTACTAAACATTAGGAATGTACAGTTCGGCAACAGCAAATGAGATGCTGGTATGTCTGGCACTGTCAAGCCCCTTAGATTCTTAGACAACCATAGGTCAAATTGAGACTCTAGGGGAGCCTAATCAATCAATCAGTTGTATTTATTTATTTATTTATTTATTTATTTATTTATTTATTTATTTATTGTATCCAAGAAGCAGTGTGTATTTAAGAGCATGGGCTTGGGAGTCAGAGGTCATGGGTTCTAATCCTAGTTATGCCACATCAGCTGTGTGACTTTGGGCAAGTCACTTAACTTCTCTGTTCCTCAGTTCCGTCATCTGTAAAATGGGGATGAAGACTGTGAGTCCCATGTGGAACAACCTGATTACCTTGTATCTATCCCAGCACTTAGAACAGTGCTTGGCACATTGTAAGAGGTTAACAAATACCATCATTATTAAAATGGGGATTAAGACTCTGAGCCCCCACATGGGACATCCTGATTATCTTGTAACTACCCCAGTGCTTAGAACAGTTATTGGCACATAATAAGCACTTAAATACCATCATTAATATTATTATTATTATCACTATTATTTATCAAAGGCATACTTTGTGCAGAGAACTGCACTAAGCACTTGCAAGAGTACAATACAACAGTTGATGAACATGTTGATGAAGATGCCGAATTGTACATTCCAAGCGCTTAGTACAGTGCTCTGCACATAGTAAGTGCTCAATAAATACTATTGAATGAATGAGTGTCCCCTGCCCAACAGTAGTTAGGTTAAGACAGAATAAGTTTTTTCCAAAGCTTTGAAATCAGGCTAAATAAAGTTCATTTCCTCTCACCCTTAGTATTAGTAACAATAATAATAGTAATTATTAAAACCTTACTCTCTGCAGAGGACTATACTAAGCTCTAGGAAAGAATACATGGGTGGGAGTAAGACACAATCCTGGAACAGTTTCTGGATTATAGATATATTCCTCTACCCAGGTAAGGTCTCCATCCCTTGATTCATCTGAAATGATTTTTAAACTCACACATGGCACCATCAAAAGTTAAGAGCAGAAGAAAGGGTGCCAAGGGACCTATGGAAACTATTCACACTTTCTTCCAGGGGCTAAAGAGATTCTGAGAGAAACAGAGCCGACTGGAGTTTCAGCAGACCCAATAGAGCTGATGTAGGCAGAGGCGATTTGACCACATCTTGGGGGGCACTTAGGTGATGTGGATTAGGCCACCCAAGTCGTGCCAGAGCTACAACTGAACAGATGGTTCAATACGACATTCTGCCAGGCCTCCTGGAGTCCCCAAGCCAAGAGTCAGGGGTGTCAGCAAATTAACAGTAGATTGACAGGCAACTGATTTAATTCTGTCCATATTTCTTGGAGACCTGTTGTTGCCAGTTGGATAAGCTCTTTAACATTTCTAAATACAGTCAGACCCCCGGAGAGTTGTTTGAAAATTCATTTAGGGAGAGTACAACAATCCCCAAGGTATGCTCTTGCTAGACAGCATCCTTTAAGTGATGATGATGATAATGATAATAATAAGTACTTATACTATGTGTCAACCTCTGCATTAACCATTGGGGATAAATACAAAGTAACCTGACATGGGTGGCAGTTCTTAGGAAAGCTGTGACCTCCCAAGAGTGTGTGGGAACCACATTTCTCAGGAATGTAACCATATCGAAAATGGACTGAAAGCAGGTTGTTGTTTTAAAAGAGAATTTTGAATCAAGGGATGGCTCAATTCAGAGAACTAATTGTATCATGAAAGTCTCCTCAATTTCCCATTTTTCCTTCCTTCCTTCTGCTCTTCCATCCTAATCCTCTATTTTCTGTCATTATTACTACACTTTTATTATTATTAATAATAACAATCATATTTATTGAGCACCTACTGTGTGCAAAGCACTGTACTAAGTGCTTGGGACAGTACAATATACTATCACATTCCCTGCCCACAATGAGCTCACAGTCTAGAGGGGGCTGCTGACTTGCTGTTGTTTTTGTTGTTGTTGTTGTTGTTTTTTAATGTAATAATAATGATATTTGTTAAGCACTTGCTATATTCAGAGCACTGTTCTAAGTGCTGGGGTTGATACAGGATAATCAGGTTGTCTCACGTGAGGCTCACAGTCTTAATCCCATTTTACAGATGAGGGAACTGAGGCACAGAGAAGTGAAGTGACTTGCCCACAGTCACCCATCTGACAAGTGCCAGAGCAGATATTCGAACCCATGACCTCTGACTACCATGCCCGTGCTCTTTCCACTGAGCCATAAGGACAGTTCAAGATCACTCTCATTCTCATGCCAACAAAACAATTCTGTTTTCCCTGATCCTCTTACATCCACCCCTCTTTTTAATCAATCAATCAGTGGTATTTATTAAGCACTTACTGTGTGCAGATCACTGTACTAACTGCATAGGCAAGTACAATTCAAGAGATAGATTCATTTCCTGCCCACAATGAACTTCCCCCTTTCCCTCGGTCCTGGAACACCCTCCCTCCTCACCTCCGCCAAACTAATTCTTTTCCCTTCTTCAAAACCCTACTTAAAACTCACCTCCTCCAAAAGGCCTTCCCAGACTGAGCTCCCCTTCTCCCTCTACTCCCTCTACCACCCCCCCTTCACCTCTCCTTAGCTTAACCCTCTTTTCCCCCCATTTCCCTCTGCTCCTCCCCCTCTCCCTTCCCATCCCCTCAGCACTGTACTCGTCTGCTCAACTGTATATATTTTCATTACCCTATTTATTTTGTTAATGAATTGTACATCGCCTTGATTCTATTTAGTTGCCATTGTTTTTACGAGATGTTCTTCCCCTTGTCTCTATTTATTGCCATTGTTCTTGTCTGTCCGTCTCCTCCGATTAGACTATAAGCCCGTCAAACAGCAGGGACTGTCTCTATCTGTTGCCGACTTGTTCATTCCAAGCGCTTAGTACAGTGATCTGCACATAGTAAGCGCTTAATAAATACTATTGAATGAATGAAAAGGAATTTGTAGAGCTGTGAAATATTGAATTTTTTTCCCTTCCCCAAGCAGGGGAAAGCAAGAACAAGAGGTCAACAGTGGGAGAGATGAGAATAAAGCACAGTGAGTATATCCACATTTTAGGAATCAAGGTGTGATCTGGTATGTACTGGGATAGAAATCTTGATAAATAGGACAGAGAATTGATTGAGAGCTTTTGGACCAATGGAGAAGAGTGTCGGCTTGATGCATAGAGAAATGAGCAACCCTTAGAGTTTTTAAGGATTGGGAGGTGTTGGAAAAATGATCCAGGCTGCAGAATGAAGTATGGACTAGAAAGATACGAGACTGGAGACAATGAGAAGATTGATGCAATATTCATGCCAGGATATGTCAAGTATTTGACCAGTGTCATGGCCATTTGGATGGAGAGGAAGGAGTGGATATGAGAAATTTTTTCAAGGAAAAATTGACAGGATTTAATGACAGTCTATATAGGGTTTGAAAGAGAGGGAGAACTCCTTTTTAGTTACATTCTATTAAATGTAAAGATTAATTGAATAGAAGACTCTCTCAGGAGGTCATCTGGTTCTATTCAAATTTCTGGAGATTAGCCCATCCAATTTAGATGTTGCCTATTGTTTTCTCAGAGACCTTTTTGATCTCTTTTTATAGACAGTTCTAATATTTACTGGCAAAAGCATTAGCAATAGGATTCATTGAACATTCGATGTGTGCAATACAATGTACCAAACACTTGGGAAGTACAAAGAAATGTCATGATCCCTGTTAACATGAAGGTTACACAGTATAGTTCTCTTCACACAGTAAGTGCTCAATAAGTATTGTTGTTTGTTTGCTTGCACTCAGAGTGGTAGACATAAACAATACTCACAAACAGAGTAGAGAAGAAAACGATGGTATATTTGAATAAACATATACATAAAATTGTTAAGGATGGGTATAAATAATTGTTCAAGTGTTAGATATGATTCATGGGTTTTATAATTTAAGGTCCCAGAAACTAATTGAGAAAGACTTGCTGGAGAAGGTGAGAGTTTGAGAGAGATTTCACTGAGCAAATTGGGGAAGAACATCTGGGGAGAGAGGATAGGTAAGTTGGAGAGTATTTAGGGAGAGCCCAGAAGTTGACTGTAATGAATTAGAATGTGAGCTTGTAGTGGGCAGGAAATGTGTCTACCAACTCTGTTACAGTGTACTCTCCCAAGTGCTTAGTACAGTGCTCTGCCCACATTAAGTGCTCACTAAATATGACTTATTGATTGATTGATACAGGAAGCCAGTAGAGGGTTATGAGGAGAGGAGAGATGTGTGCCAAGTAAGTCAGTCAATCGTATTTATTGAAAGCTTACAGGGTGCAGAGCACTGTACTAAGTGCTTGGGAGAATGCAATATAACAGACGCATTCCCTGCCCACAAGAGCTTACCTACTAGAGGGGGAGATAGACATTAAGTGGTGCTTCAGCAAGACAATCCATGAGGCAGTGTGCAATAAAGAAATGCTAGGAAGGGCCGAAGGCATGCGCTTAGAACAGTGCTCTGCACATAGTAAGCACTTAACAAATACCAACATTATTAAACCAATACATACCACTGATTCCTTACCTGACCAGAGAAGAGCATGCTACAGTAGTCAAACATCAATATTAATAATAATAATAATGATGGTATTTGTTAAGTGCTTACTATGTACAAAGCACTGTTCTAGGCGCTGGGGTAGATACAACATAATCAGGATGTCCCACTTGGCACTCACAGTCTTAATCCCCATTTTACAGATGAGGTAACTGAGGCACAGAAAAATGAAATGATTTGCCCAAAGTTTCATAGCTGACAAGTGGTGGAACCGGGATTAGAGCCCATGACCTCTGACTCCCAAGCAAGTGCTCTTTCCACTGAGCCAAGCTGCTTCTCTAATAGAATAGAACTTGTATCAGGGAGGTTGCTGTTTGGATGGAGAAAATTGGGTAGCTTTGTCTTGCATATAACTCAAATCCTTAAGCTACATGAGACAGAGACTATGTCTGATCTGAGTATATTGTAACTACCCCAGTGCTTAGTACAGTGCTTGGAAGTGGTTCACAAAACACTATATGATTACATTATCATTTTTATTATTATTTTCCTTCCCACTTCTTCAAGATCCACACCAGAGGGAATAGAAGTAATATAACCTAATAGAAAAACATAGGCCTGCCAAACAGAGTGTTCTAGGTTCCACTCTCAGCCCTGCCACCTGACTCATGTGTGAGCATGGGCAAATTACTTCATTTCTCTGTGCTTCCATTTCCTATCTGTAAAAATGGGGATTCAATATGTAACCTACATCCTACTTAATTTGTGAGCCTCATGTCGGATGGGGACTGTGTCCACACTGATTGTTCTGTATTTATCCCAGTGCTTATTATTACATTACTTGGCACATAGTAAGAGCTTAACACCAACTATTATTATTGTTTTTATTATTGAATGAAGACATGCTGGGCTCCAGTCATGTTGTTCTTCTTCCCCAGTAGTGTCTATGTACTCTCTTTCCCTCTACTGGAGTTGACGTTCCATTTATAGGTATTCTAAAACAGATTTGCCAGCAATGTTCTTTGAAGATAGGATTACATCATTATTTTTTCACATCAGTCTGTCCCTAACTTACATGATTGAGGTCACACACATTCCATGGCAAATTTAGAGTTGTGTGATATTCTCTGGATCTGTGCTGTTGCTCTTCTGTCATTGAAAAAGGTAAAGGTTAAGGCCTCATATTGATCCTCGTTGTTGAGAAGATCTCACCCTCACTACTCCTTTTAAGGCCACTGGAGTCAGATCAATAACTTTTTGGCTTACTTGAATTCTGAGGGTTTCACCTTCTGGGCTCCAGGAATCCCACTTTTTGATGAGATCTAGCTTAACTGAATACAGTCAAGAAAGGTCTGATGACTGCATGTCACCTCTGCCCCAACAGTGATGTTGGGGAATAGTTTTGACTTATTTCGGTGATGTGCTATTTACTAGAGAGATTGGTTTAAAGGGACAGACTGAAAGACTATAGTATGCATAGTATTGCAAAATGGAAACTATGAGAATTTATGAAGAAAAGACCAAATGTGACAAGATGGAAGCTACATGCTAGGAAGAAGGGAAATAAATTGGTAGGAGGGATGTAGTTCTTGAGCAAGTTTAGATCAAATAATTCTCTTTAACTGGAAAGAACAATTTCCTAATATGCAGGTTGAAAAGTTGAACTTTACTGAATACCCTTCCCCTGGATAAATCTGTCTTTTGGTTAGTGTCAAGACTTTGTTTCTGTGGGAAATGTAGCACACTGTAGGTACTCAAAAAATGCAATGTATCGATTAATCGTTACCATGCTGGAATGTGATTTAGATACATGTATTGAATTAGGTAGAATGAAAAATAAGCCATCTCTACCTAATAGTTGGCAAAAGTCTCTATGCCTAACAAAGAACAGAGGCAGCAGGAGATTTTTGAAAAGCAGAACTTAAAAGGCTTTAAAGAATAATCTCCAGCAAACAATTGTTAAGAGTCTAGTAATTCTGCTCTTTGGGATAAATGTTACTGAGGAATCTGGCCTCCATAGATAGGTTCTCAGTCAGAAGTCAACAATTCCTTGACCTTCTCTTAATTTGTAGAATGAGTACAGGGGTTGATGAAACATAAACAGAGCAGCATAGGCCTAGAAATACACATTTTCTAGATAATTGAGATCTAAAAACTCACTTAGTCTCTATTCATGCTTATAGTCAAGATTTGCTTCCATCCCCAGATAAACAGATAAAACTATTTTGAATGAAAAATATTTATGAAAGTTAACACATGAGGGAATAAGCTCCATTCCACCTATTTTGTCCTGATGGAATAGAACCCAGAAAGATTAAGCTTTTTCCCAAAGTCACCCAGTAATTCATAAATGGACCTTAGATGAAAAACTACTGGTTCCATTTATCTGACTAGATGCAATTAACATAAAAGGAAACATTAAATCAAATTCACATGATCCTTTTTCAAACATTTGATCAAACATGATCATTTTCAAACATGTTGGATGTGTTAGGATAAAGTTATAGCTGCATTCTAAAATCTTCTTAGGGAACTTAGCTTCAGAGAAGGCAAACTTCAGTCTTCAAAACTTTTACAGCATTTTCTGGGCTGAAGAATCAACTGAACACTGCCCTGCATTCAATCTGCCACCTGCCACCTGAACCTTTGTACAATCATCTTTTAGGTCAGGAACATTTCCACCTCTATTCTGACCCCAGAGCACAAAGGTTACTGCCAATTTTAGCTAAAATGGATTATTTTTTTAAGATTCTAGGGACTGTAATATTCAAGTGGCCAAACCTCACTGACCCAAACCCGTGACAGAGAGCCAAAACCAAACACGATACATGTCCAAAAATAAAAACAGAGATTTCAGTGGTGCATAAAGTCAAAGGAAATGTCCCACCATTTCATCTGGTGACTGAATTGTCAGAAAACAATTTTTTTTTAAAGATACATTTCCAGCAGAATTGTCCATTTTTTGACCTGATTTTACAAAGGGTAAACTAAATCCCTGTGTGGCAAAACAAAACAGCCCAAAGCAAAACAGAAGCAAAACAAAGGGTATGCTTCTGGATACCCAAAGATCGAGTACCACTAAAAAGCCCACCCCAGAGATAGCATGAGGCCCTGATTGACATGAGGCTTTTCTTCTCAGTTTTATGCCTGTTACAGTGGCAAGACCAAAGGCTTGGGAGTCAAAGGATGAGGTTTTAATCCCGCCTCCAATACTTGTCTGCTGTGTGACCTTGGGTAAGTCACTTAACTTCACTGTGCCTCAGTTACCCCATCTGTAAAATGGGGATTAAGACTGTGAGCCTTATGTGGGGCAGGGACTGTGCCCAACCTGATTACCATCTACCTCAGCACTTAGAACAGTGCTTGGCACATAGTAAGTGCTTAACAAAGACTAATATCATTACTATTATTATTATCATCATTATTCTACCTTTGCTGCTCTGGGAAGCTCTGAGAAACCTGAAGTAAGTGAGTGCCTGACTTCTGTTTGAACAATATAGTGTGTTGTACAAGATTTACAAATAAAAAAATAGAAAAAAATAACAGGTTCTCCCAGGGCAGAGGTTAGTGAAAGTATTATTTCCAGGTTTGTTCTGAAGTGAAAATCTCCTAGATTACATTAGTAGATAACACAAATGAGCATATGAAGACTAGGTAAATCCTATCCTTTAGATCACCCCACCTTATCATCCAGAATAATGTACTAAACACCTACCTTTGGGGCATTAGTATGGATCAGATGATGTTTATTGAGGGAGGCTTCACTTGGAAGTGTTCTCTGAAGTGTCCCTAGTGAACTAGTTCAGTGGGCAGGAGAGAGAGGTTTTTTTGTTTGTTTTATTAAATAGTATTTCTTAAATTCTTATTATGTGCTAGGCACTGGACTAAATGCTAGGTTATATACAAGATAATCTTATCTTGTTTTATGCTGTCGAGTGGTCTCCCACCCATAGTTACACAATGGGCACATCTTTCCCAGAATACCCCACCTCCATCTGCAATCATTCTGGTAGTGTATCCAGAGAATTTTTAAAAATACATAAGTGGTTTACCATTGCCTCCATCTGCACAGTAAACCTGAGTCTCCACCCTCCACTGTCTCCCATGCTGCTGATGCCCAGCACAGGGGAGTCTTGACTTGTAGCAGATTCCCTTCTATTCACTAGCCACTGTCCAAGCTAGGAAAGGAATGGGTATGCCTCTACTTGACCCTCCCTCCCTACAACGAGACTGGTAGAACACTGGAAACTCTCCAGGCGTGACCCTAAGGGGATACAAGATAATCAGTTTATCTTAATCCTCTTTTTACAGATGAGGTAACTGAGGTACAAAGAGGTTAAGTGCCTTGCACAAGGTCACACAGCAGATTAGTGCTGGAACCGAGATTAGAATACAGGTCCTCTGACTCCAAGGACTGTGCTCTCTCCACTAAGTCATGCTGCTTCCAGATTATTCCAGGATGTTCCAGATATCTGACCTGTTTTAGACAAAAGCTTCAAGGCAAGAGAGCAGAAGAATCAAAATTAGGCCATGTATTGCTTATCCTCCTGCATTCTCATAACATTAATTCATTTTGCACCTAAAATCACAGAAGCACTCTCCCCACGGCTCATGAGTGGAAAGCATTTTATTTAGTTACCTCACCAATTCCTCCTCACCATATGCCAGTGAGAGAGGAAGGTGGCACGATCTGCTACCCCTCATTTTCTAGATGATGATGACTCACAGAGTGAGTCAAGGATGGAGCTGGCAGTAGAATAGATTAGTGGGAGATAGAACTAAATTTGGGCTTGGGGCATGCCCCTTAAGGCAGCATGGAAAGACAGCTAATATTTCTTCCTTTGAAAGCCTTCCTCTGTGTGCATTATCTGTTCAAGTCATACATTGAGGCTGCTTCAAGGCAGAAAGGGGTAACATTTTGCAAGAGGATCTAGGTCCATTTATACCAGTGATTCTTGGGCTCATGATGGGATCCCTAGGGATTCTCAAATGAATTCCAAGGAGGTTGTAGAGTCCAGTGCTTTAGAACTCTTAACAACCATTTGCTCGTGGTTGAGGCAGATCTCTTGACCCCACCCCCTTCATGCCCTAGTCCTGTAAGCAGCCTTTCAGAATGGCTGCACTGCCAAAGGGAAAACAAAATGTGCACTTTGTTTATAGAGGGAGGAGAGGGTATGTGGTCATGTGGGGAAGGACATTTCGGGAAACTTTTGTTTTCTATTTCTACACTGTTTCAGGTCCCATTGAGAGCTCAGAAGTACCTGGTGCCCCAAAACCTCAACATGCCCTCCTCTGCCCCTTTAGACTGTAATCTTGTTATAGGCAGGGACTGTGTCTATCAACTCTCTTATAAGTACTCTCCTAAGTGCTTAGTTTAGTGCTCTGCACATAGTAAGTGCTCAATAAATATGATTGATTGTTTTATTCACAACCACTCTGCAACATCTTGTCAGATCTCCACAGCACATAGAGACGTATGGAAAATCACATAGCTGGTTGGAAAAAAATGGCAGAATCCACCTGCATCTTGATGGTATGGTGAGGTGACAAATATTAAATATTAATAATTGTGGTATTTATATACAGTGTGCCAAGCAATGAGCTAAGCACTTGGATATATCAATCAATCAATCAATCAATCATTGGTATTAATTGAGCACTTACTGTGTACAGAGCACTGTACTAAGTGCTTGGAAGAGTACAAAACACGGAGTTGTTAGAAAAATTCATTGTTCAGAAAGACCGTACAGTCTAAATGGGAAAATAGATGTTAATATAAATGAATGAAATTATGGATTTGTACATAGTGTTGTGGGGCTTGAGGTTGGGGTGAATATTAAGTACTCAAAGGGTATAGATCCAAGTGCAAAGACAATGCAGAAGGGAGAAGGAGTTGGAGAAAAGAGGGCTTAATCGGGGAAGGGCTCTTGGAGAAGTTGAAATTTAAATAAAGCTTTGAAGGTGGGGAGACTGGTGGTTTGTTGTATATTGAGGGGGAGGGAGTTTCAGGCCAGAGGGAGGATGTGGGCAAGGGGTCAATAGTGAGATAAATGGGATCGAGGTACATTGAGTGGGTTGGTGTTGGAGGAGGGAAGCGTGTGCTGACTGGGTTGTAGTAGAAAATCATTGAGTTACATTAGGCGGTGGGTCAGTTGAGTGCTTTATATTTGATGGTGAGGAGCTTTGGTTCGATGCAGAGGTGGATGGGAACCCACTGGAGGTTCCTGGGGAGTGGGAAGATGCAGGCTAAATATTTTTTAGAAACATAACCAGGGCAGATACAAGATAGTCAGGGCAGTCACAGTCCCTGACCCTCATGGAGCTTTAAATCTAGGGGGCTATTATCTGGGGAAATTCCACACTGCCATTGAGGATGGTACTGAAAACAGTCAGGTTGAGGTTGGGCAGGGAAGGTATTCTGTCTGTTATAATGCATCCTCCTTTATGCCTTCTGATAAAACTGAGAGTCATAGCTACTTCCTAGGACAATTAGTTGTCATCTGTTTCAACCCCCTTAAAGTTGATAACTTTTCTGGACTTTGGGGGACACTCTAAATCCTTTTAAGAGGAAAGATCAGGATGGAGGAACAGACCCTTAAAATGCTGTCTGTCAATTAAGCGGCTGCACTAATGTTAAGTTTTCCATAGTTCTTTGAAAGTGGAACTAATGATGTATGCTTCCAAAGGTGTCCATTCCTTCCAAACAGAATAATCTCTGCTGGCATTATGTTAAATTGTTTCTCCCCATCTAGACTGTAAGCACCTTGTGGTCAGAGAATGTGCCTTCCAGCCCTGTTGTAACATACTGTCCCAAGTGCTTGGTAGAGTGTTCTGCAAACAGCTTGGAGTAAATATGATTTGTTGAAAGATTGGCCTCTCCTGTTAGATGATCCCCTTATGATTTCAATTCCAAAATGAAAAATTTGCACAGGAAATTTGTTTCAAAAGCTATATCTGTTCCATGGAAACACAATCTCTGCATGTTTATGGAGTTTCAGAGTGGTGAAGCGATCAAAGAAACAGCATGGCTTAGTGGAAATAGTACGGGCTTGGGAGTCAGAAGGCATGGGTTCTAATCCCACTTGTTAGCTGTGTGAGTTTGGGCAAGTCACATCTATACAATGGGGATTAAGGCTGTGAACCCCATGTGGGACAACCTGATTATTTTGTATCTATCACAGCACTTAGAACAGTGTTTGGCACATAGTAAGCACTTAACAAATACCATCGTTATTATGAGAAGCAGCGTGGCTCAGTGGAAAGAGCACAGGCTTGGGAGTCGAGAGGTCATGGGTTCTAATTCCGGCTCCACTACTTGTCAGCTGTGTGCCTTTGGGCAAGTTATTTGACTTCTCTGTGCCTCAGTTACCTCATCTGTAAAATGGGGATTAAGACTGTGAGCCCCATTTGGGACAACCTGATTACTTTGTGTGCCCCCCCGGCGCTTAGAACAGTCCTGACACATAGTAAGCACTTAACAAATACCATCACTGTTATTATTATTATTGTTTTCATGCTGGTTGAGTGACTGCATTTCAGAACCTCATTGTTGGTGATCTTTCTCACCTTTCAATTTTAAATATGGCTGTTCTCTCTCCTATTATGAGCCTCATGTAGGACAGGGACTGTGACTGATCTAATTAACTTGGATCTATCCTAGCCCTGTGTGCTTGTCTGTCACATCATAATATGCATATTACTCCTACTAATAATAATTACAATAATAATTGTAGAGTTTAGAGTCAGGGTTAGGACTAAGATTAGGAATTTAGCTCTCCATTTCTGTGCTTTTTTAGTGACTCCTTGAACAGTCACTCCAGAACATTATCTTTCCTGTCCTTTTAAAATACTGATAATAATAATAACAATAATAATAATGCTAGTAGTAGTATTGGTTAAATGCTTACTATGTGTCAGGTACTGTACTAAACACTGGGGTAGATACAAGATAATCAGGTCCCACATAGGGCTTACATTCCAAAGAGGTTGGAGAACAGGTATGAAACTCCATTTTACAGATGAGGGAACTGAGGCACATAGAAGTTAAGTGACTTGCCCAAGATCACACAGCAGGTAAGTGACAAAGCCAGAATTAAAACCCAGGACCTCCAATTTCCAGGCCCAAGATCTCTAGGACACACTACTTCTTGTGAAATATGGTCTTTAGAGGTGCTAATAGAACTGTTCAAAGAGTTGATGGTGATGAATTTCCAATCCTAATGTTGTATGTTACCTTGGTACATGTAGGTACATGACTTCAACTGTCCTTAGACTTGTGGACTAGGAAACACAATCCTAGGACTAGGATAGTCCTTAGCAATGACTGACTCTCCAAAGCCAGCTGAAATATTTTGCATTGACTTGTCTGGGAAGAATTTTATAAGGTACTGAAATCAAAATTGTCATGTTTTGTCTTTTCTAATAAGATAATTGGAGTTGCTATTCTTTTCAAACATATTTTGAATAGAGAAAATAAATTATAATTTTTTCAACCTAAACCAACAAGAAATAAAGACTGTTAAAAAAAAGGAAATAATGCTTATATATAAGAATTCAAGAATAGCACGGGAAAGACATATTCATGCATATATAAGCATATAAATATACAAAAATATTACTATAGGTATATTATATATGTAGTATATAATATACTACACACACTACCTTATAACCAGTATATGCATGTGCATGCACATACACATACACATGTAATTTGCCCATATTTGAAGGTGACATAGTGATTTTTTTTTTTAAATGATATTCCTTAAGCACTTTCCATGTCCTGATCACTCTACTATGTACTGCGGTAAACAGAAGAAAATCAGATCATATATAGCCCATATCCCAAACAGGCATCTTAGGAGAAAGAATGGTTATATTATTGACATATTTCAGATGAGAAAACTGGTCCACAATTTGACTCATGAGTAAGGGAGGGCACGGAAGGGTCTTTGGGTAACCAGGAGAAGCAGCATGTCCTAGTGGAAAGATCATGAGACTGGAAATCAGGGGACCTGTGTTCTAATCCCTGCTTTGCCACTTGCCTGTTGTGTGAGTAAGGGCAGTCATGTGGCTCCTCTGGGTTTCACTTTCTTCATCTGTAAAGTGGGGATAAAATACCTGTTCTCCATGTTGTATAGGGATTATGTCTGACCTGATTTTCTTGTATCTACTCCAGTGCTTAGAACAGTGCTTGACATGCAGTAAATGCTTAACAAATATAACTATTATTATTACTAATAATGAAAATGGTGATCATGATAAGTATGCCTGTAGTTGGCTACTACATAGAGGAGCTACTTATTTTATGGGCCTACTGTAAAGTTCATTTGTGAAGCACATGGTCAGTTGGCTCACATAATCAATTAGGAAGCACTTTTATTCTGAGGATTTTGAGGATTTTTAACTAAAACTCATGTATTCTCTGAGTTCATGATTTAAAATACTAAAAGGAAAGGGAAAATCAGTAATTCTGAATTTTGAATGAAATCTGCATTTCCACTCCATCCTACTAAGCTGTTATGGGGTATAAGCTTCCTTCTAGACTTTAAGCTCATTGTGGGCATGGAATGTTCCTACCAATTCTGTTGTTTTGTATTCTCCGAAGTGCTTAGTATAGTACACTGCACACAGGAAGGGTTCAATAAATACTATGATTGATTGATGACAATAATAATATTCCAATCACACCAAGATTACAGGAAAACAATATCTCATTCAGAGTATGGGTTTCTTCTCTGCAGTTCACTTGGGTCCCTTGAGCTTTTTCAAACTTCTGCTAAAAATAAGTCATACCTTCCATGATGGCACAACAGGCCCTTCTGTTGCCTCAGTTGTTCCAACAGTCCACTACCCTACTAACTTTTTAAAATATGAGTGCATGTTACTTACTAAATCCAGCCATTAGATCTTGAGGTCTAATTCCCACTGATCTAAATCTGTTTAAATTCACAATATCTTAGTTGGGGTATGTAACATTCTTACTACTCAGCAAAGATAAATGTAGATCCAGTTGGAAAAAGCAAAATGAGTAGTTAATTTTCATCATGGTTTTTGGTGACACGATAATAGCAGAGAAAGTAATGAGATGAAAATCTTGTGGTACAAAGTACATGTAATATTTATCCAATAATATGATAAAAGCAAACACCTTCTAATCAACAACTTGCATCATCTAATAGCTTGGTTCAGTAATGTCAAGTACTATATTAAGGACTGAGGCAGATATAATCAGATCAGAAACACTGCCTGTCCCAAATGGGGCTCACAGCCTAAGGGTAGAGAGAATCAGCATTTTATCTCCATTTTGCAAATGAAGAAACTGAGGTATCCCAAGGTCACCCAGCAAATGAGTGGCAGAACTAGAATTAGATCCTAGGTATCCTGGCTCCCAGGCTAGTGCTCTTTCCACTAGGCCAGCTTCTTCCTTCTCCTGTGAAAAATATCAGATATTCTACTGCCAGTTTGAAAAAAGAAAATAATCATTTCATGGTCCCAAGATCATCCGAAAGAAATATTTCATGACCAGTTACACCCGAGCAAGTGCCATTTTATAGTCATTAATTAGGAGTCTTCCTTAGACTGATTTTCTCTAGAGTTGCCAAGGATCCTCAAGGACTTTCCTATAGCTGTTGATCCACCAAATAATACCTTGAAAATTCAAATCAATTCCCCAAGTACTATCACATTGTTTAGCTCACTTTTTTCCTCAAAACATCCTTGTGAAATAGGTAAAGGCAGGTATCATCATCCCTATTTTGTAGGAAAGGTAATCAATGCACAAAGAGGTTAAGTAGTTCATCTGAAGTCAATATGTGGGCAAGTAGCAGAACTGGCATTAGAACTTGGTAGTCCAACTCTGAGATCTATGCTCTCCCCACTACATTATGCATCCACAGAAATGCTTTTAAATTTCTCAAAAAGGGACACCAGGACTTTCACATAGTGGGATGAAACCTGAACAAAGATATGAAATTCACTGTTTTCTGGTAAATTATTCCAACCAGAGTGCAAAAGGGGTGAGTGGGGGATTGAGAGTAGAGGTTGAAGAAGACATAGGACATGGTAAATTGTGTTCTCATTTTTGTTTGCTGTTTATCATCTGGTAACACAGATGTGAATTATTTAAGTAATTTAAACCTCAAATTAAACACAAAGTCAACTGTGTAAATATTTTGAGCAAAAATATTTGTTGACCAAAAATATCTAGATAATTGATACCAGATCCTAATGTGGCTCCAACAGTTGAAAATATGCATCTTTGGAATAGAATTTATGGTTGGAGAGGTGAATTTCCAATTGGTCTACAAATGACGATGCTTACTGAACACCTTCTATATGCAGAGTACTGTGCCAAGAGTTTAAGGGAGTACAACAAAGTTATCTGTCCTCAATAACCTTACAATTTTATTCAGAAGAAGGGAATGGCAGATGGATATGTGAGTACTTAAATAATAACGTGTGTAAGTTGATATGTTCAGAAGTAATGCAGGTGATGTAAACACAACTTTAACTTTTCTGTGCCTTTGTTTCCTCATCTGTAATATGTGAATTCTATATCGGTTCTCCCTCCCTACCTTAGACTGGAAGTCCCATGTGGGAAAGGAACTCTGTCCGACCTATTATCCCTTATCTACCTCAGCACATAGTTTGCAACACTAACCCATCATTTCTAAGCACAGTACCAAGCACAAAGTAAGCCCTGAACAAATACAACTAGTATTATTCATTATAAAATTATTATTTGAAAAGGTATAAACTTCATATATCTATATCTCTATAGGTCAAGATAGTGGAAAGTTGAGGCTCTGCCCATAATAGTAAATAATCCTGATTTATCTGCCTTACTGTTTTGGCATGAGCAAATTTGTATCATGGCGATTCAAAATATAATTTTGGAACTGAATTTTCTAAACAATATGGATCTAGACCCAGCATCAGACATCAGACATCAACCTTGCTTTGTCTAAGTTATCCACCTAGAGCTTATCACCTTATGGAGTTGTAGGTGCATGTCTGCATAGAAAACATGAATAATTTAAGATCTACTATAACCACAAACTGCCTCAGGATCCCATGTAACTTGCAGAGTTTCATTTTCAATATGACAGGTTCAGACTCCTCTTCAAAATGGGGAATTTCAGATAGGTTTGATAAATCTTCTGTAATCATCTTTCAACTGTCCTATCACCAGCCATATTAATCTGCTTTTAACTGCCCTAATTGTTGACACCTTGTTTGCCAAATCTTTCACAGCTTGACAACTTTTTCTAAAGCCTTCAATTCAACCAACAGAAGGAGGCACACATTTCTATTTCCTACTACCTCACGGAGATATCTGTAGAAGACTTATGTGACACTGGTGACAAGGAAGATTACTGGAAGCAATAGTCTTTTGGGAGAGTACTGTACAGGCATGGGGAGCAGAAAGGTTAATGTCAGTGCCACCAAAATACATTAACATGCACCCCAAAACCCACTTTTACTCTTTTCCTGCAAAACCTGTGCAGGCCATGATCAGCCATGCAACTACTAGTTAGAAAAAGAAGATTCAGGTTAGAAGATAGTAATGGGAAGAGTAAGTTTCAGAGGGAGGTCAGAACTCTGGCTAGGTTCTGGAACTTCACTGCTTATGACCTGATCTTGTCCTCTGATGCTGAGTCTGTGAATCAATCAGTTGAATTTATTGAGTACTTTCTGTATGCAGAGCATTGTTCTAGGAGCTTGAAAGAACACATTACAACACATTGTAGACACATTTCATTAGTGGAAAGAGCCCGGGCTTAGGAGGCAGAGATCATGGGTTTAATCCTGCTCTGTCACTTATCAGCTGTGAAACTGTGGGCAAGTCACTGAACTCTGTGCCTCATTTACCTCATCTGCAAAATAGGGATGAAGACTGTGAGTCCCACGTGGAACAATCTGATTATATTGTATCTCTCCCAGCACTTAGAACAGTGCTTGGCATATAGCAAGTGCTTAACAAATACCATTAGAGAAGCAGCATGGCTCAGTGGCAAGAGCACGGGCTTGGGAGTCAGAAATCATGGGTTCTAATCCCGGCTCTGCTACGTGTCAGCTGTATGACTTTGAGCAAGTCACTTAACTTCTCTGGGCCTCAGTTACCTCATCTAGAAAATGGGGATTAAAACTGTGAGCCCCAAGTAGGACAACCTGATTACCTTGTATCTACTCAGAGCTTAGAACAGTGCTTGGCACATAGTAAGCGCTTAACAAATACCAAATTATTATTATTATTATTATTATTATTACAGCCACAACGGGCTTAGTGTAGTCACTGCAGCCACTGGGGCTTGATCAGAGTATAGGCTACCTGGTGCAGGATGTCTTGTTCTAAATACCATCCAAATTCCAAATACAAATACCATCATTATTATTCCTAGGGCTGTGCTGAGCTGGAAGGATGTTAGTGAGACAGTGAGAGTGGTCAAGGCAGCAGAGACAGGGTCACTCCAAGACAGTTTCTAGAGTCCAAAACTGAACTCTGAGTATGTGGATCTGTGTGGTCTCACCCTCACTCCTGGCTCCTGATAATAATAAAAACAACTGTGGCATTTGTTAAGTACTTTACTATGTGCCAAGCATGGTCTAAGTGCTGAGGTAAATACAAGATAATCAAGTTAGATACATGGGGCTCACAGTCTTAGCAGAAGTGCAAACAGTTACTGAATTTCCATTTTACAGATGAGGAAATGGAGGCACAGAGGAGTTAAGTGACTTACCCAAGGTCGCACAGCAAGTGAGTGGGGGACCTGGGATCAGAACCCAAGATTCCTTGACTCCTAGGACTGAAGTCTTCAGATCCCTCTCCTTCCCAACAAAGATAAATGTAAAACGATTAACACTCACGGGTGGTATCTTCGGAAGTCGCTACATCAGGTGGCAGGGCCTGGAGGTCAGCTCCAGTGCTGGGCTGCCCCTTCTATGGCCGGCTATGAGCTAGTGTGGATGCCATGTTGGGAAGGTCTGGTTTGGTGGCCAACCTTGTAATTGAAAAGATCAGTAGATGGATGCTGATTCTAGTTATGCATTTCTGGACTGTGGCCAAGCACCCCTTTTCCCGGACCCTCCTTCCCACTCCCTTTCCCAGGACCCAGGCCTCAGCCTTTAAAGCTCTTACCTTCATCTTGTTTTACACACAAGGGCTAAGACTCTGATGGTGTTGCAAGATCATAATAATTCACACATGCACTTAGTTCAATGCCTGGCATATAGTAAGCACCTAACTCTACCACAATTATTATATCCACATATGGACACATGTCCTTGAACACACACATACACACACACACACACATACATACACACATATTTGTATGTTCTTGCATATGTGTTTTTGTGAAATGTAATTAATGAAGAGGCTTCATATTTTTGGCAATGAATAGATAACTGTTCATCAGTTTTCGATTGTGAAATCTATACTAAGCAATATATAAAACAGGGAATCCATACTTATGCTTCCAGTGCTTAGTACAGTGACTGGCATAACAGTGAGTGCCTAACAGAATCCATAATTGTTATTATTATCACACTTCTAGTATATTACCTCTATAGCTCTATTGATTCAAATGCCTATCTATTTTAGATCTGTGGTCTATTTTTTCCAAATGATCCTCATTTTAATTTTTTCATACTAAATTACAGTTAATGGCCAACTAAATATATTCAGTCAATGTATTCGATAGAAAATAACTGATCCACGGTACTAGAGTCAACATTGCTCTAACTTTATAAGACTGTTTAAAAACAAAACAAAACAAAATAAAAACACAAGGTACCATGAGGTTCAAATCTGAAAATTAATATTAGCATCATTTTAAATAAAATAATGTAAGGATGTCCTCTGCATATTTTTAGAAGTCTGTTGTCTAAAAATGGCTCATTCAACTTAGTTCAACATTCTCTTGCTGTAATCCTCTTCATTTTCTTTCTGAATCACATCTTCTAGGAAATTTTACCAGAGACAATGCAGCTGAAAAGTTTTCCTGGGTCTCCTTGACAGATACACACATTATTCCCACTGTGTCCTCGGCGAATGAAAAATTCAAAGAGTAGAGCTGGCACTGGAAGATTGACTGGATTCTAAATGAACTTTCTGATACTAAATGTAAAACTAGAGGGAACAGAGTCCCAGTAATGAAGTGAAATACAAGGCTAAGTATTGGAAACTAATTAGCGAGCTCATCTGCGACAACTCTTTGATGGCTTGAACTGCTTCCAGAAAGATAAGAGTATATTGTTTAAAAAAACAATTAAATCCCAACTCGTGCATTCATAGAATTATTCCATATTCACATGCAAATCCAAAGACATAGATCCATTCAACATACTAATATGTATGGAGAAGGGAAAATTATGCATGCACATATGGGTGTAGATACAGATTCCTGTCCATACGGTAGCACAACTGATTGGCCAAGTATATAATGGATTTTCTACCTATGAAATTATATGTGAGAGCAGACTCACACAATCACTCCCACACCCACACACACTTACATTAGGGATTCAGGCACCATGGAAGGACTTAATGTACTTAAATTTATTTCTTCTCTGACAAAAGTATTGTAATAAATTTCCAAGTGAATTTATAAGACAAAAATGAGACAAAGTAGCCATTTTCCAGGTGTTTAAAATATAATGGGGGAGGTAAACAAGGATGCAATAGAAAACAGGCTATAATATCTTTATATAAGTATAAATATTGGGAAGATGGGCCAGAGCAATAAGAGATTAGATAGTGAAGACTTCCTGCAGGAAATGGGTTTTAAGTGTGATTAGCAGGGATGTGATTAGTGAGGAGCGTGGTGTGACATTCTAGACTTGAGGGGAACAGAAGGGATTTCCTTGAGGACAGGGATCATGCCTTCTAATTGTACTCTCCCAAGTATTCTTCCATTGCTCTGCATGTAGTAGTCACTCTGTGTTTAATAGAAGCCATAAAACTAATTGCATGTTAGTTCATATAATTGTCGATGGAAAAACAACAGTTTCAAAATACCATGAAACCATTGTATCTATGGAAATTTATATGTCTGCATAGCAATTGACATAAGCCTTGTCCTCAGTTCCAATAGATCCTCTCTCTAAGAGATTTTAAAATGGGATTCATCACCTGTTCTCCCTCCTACTTTAGACTCTGAACCCCATGCAGGATATGGACTACACCCAACTTGATTAACTCGTATTTACCCCAGCACTAGGAACAGTGCCTGACACATAGTAAGTGCTTAACATATACCATAATTAATTAATTGGGATTTTTTTGGAGGTAACATTAGCTATTTAACTGTGGTCAAATGAATAGAGGAGACAATCTCCCCCGCATACTGTGAGCTCATTGTGGGCAGGGAATATGTCTGTTTCTTTTTTATTGTACTCTTCCAAGTGCTTAATATAGTGCTTTGCACACAGAAAGCACTTAATAAACATGCTTGAATGAATGAATGAACAAGCCTGGAGATACTCATTCAACTAAGTACTTCCTGCTGTATAGACAGTCATCACCTTTGTCATCAATGTTACCCATCATCATCATCATCTATAAAATAGGTTGGGACTTTTTGCTGCAGAGGGTTCTTTGTCCTGAACCTTGGGACTATAAGAAATCGTGTAGTTCCAAAAGGAGGAAGGTGGAATGGATGAAACAATGACTAAAGATAATTTTGTCGGTTACATTGAGTGGAGACGAGAGAAGCACTGATGTTGGAGAAAGGGAATCTGAAGAGGATGGGCTTATGATATCCTAGGCAATATTCCAGGCAGAAGCTGGCCAGATCCTGGACAAGGCCTGCAGACATGAAGGGAAGGAAGCAGAAGAAGGAAACATGATTACAAAAGCAGCAAGGCTTGGCCAAGTGCAGTGGCAAGGCTAGTGATGAGATGAAAATGACTCATGCCTTGGAACAATTTTATTTTGGGGTTTATCACATGCAAAGGGTGATTTATGGAGTGAAATAAAATCAAAATCTCATTTTGCAAAGAATCACTACTTAATTTTTAAAAGACAATCACTCAATGGCAGAAACTCCATTAGTTTTATTTATTGCTAATTTCTTCATATTATTCAACTAAATTGATCAATATATTGAGTCCATTTCTTACCTTCCTGGCTATGTGTAAGGGGATTGGAGGAAGGAAGTATGAATGTGCATTAGAAATTCCATCTTTATCTGTTGGGGAGAACAGACACCTGTCCCTTCCTTCCCTCACTACAATGAATAAAGGTTTTTAGCATCGCTTAGTGGACAAAGCATGGGCCTGGGAGTCAGAAGGACCTGAGTTCTAATCCCAGCTCCACCAGTTGTCTACTGTGTGACCTTGAGCAAGCCACTAAACTTCTTTTTGCTTCAATTACCTCATCTGTAAAATGGGGATTAAGACTGTGAGCCCCATGTGGGACTGGGATTATGTTCAACCCAATTATCTACCCCAGAGCATAGTGCAGTGCCTTTAAAGTGTTTAAAGAGTGCCTGGGACATAGTAATCAGAGTAAGGAAGAATAATTATTATTCAGACTTCTTTATGGCCCAACATATTCCTGGGAGTTCAGTCACAAACCCATATGTAGGAATGGCACTGAAAAATGAGGATAAGGGGATCAGTTTCAGTGTCTTATATTCAGTCATTATACTTCTGGATTGCCTTGGTATAGAGGAAATTTGTCTCCATTAGCTTTCAGTACTTCATTTGCTCCACCACAAGCTACAGTAATCATCCTCTCTATATAGGTCAGGCAAACATTTCCAGGAAAAATCTCATAATGCTCAAAAATGAGTGTGACCATGTCAATCAATGAATCAATGGCATTTATTGAATGCTATCGTGTACTGAACACTGTACCAGTTCAATGATTCCTGCCCATCAATGAGAAAATGAGGATCAGCTGCTAGTAAATTGGTTCATTCCTAAAGTTAATTTACAGATTATTCAGGGAATAGTTGGGATTTAGATTTGCTTAACAGTTTAAATTCTTGATTCAGATTGTGATCTGAAATGTCTCTATCTCTAATAATGTAGGATAGCTCTGGTCTGAAAAGACATAATTAACATATATATCAAACAGGTGGACACCAATCAGGAATGGTAAGGTACGTTCTACAGAAGAGGATTTGGAAAGAAGTAGAGACTACAAATTTTAGGACCCAACCTACATATGGCAGACTGAGAGGTAAATCAATCAATTTAATCAATCAAACAATCAATGGTATTTGCTTACTAAGAGCTTGGGAGAGTTCAAAAGCGTAAATAGATAAGGCCTAGCCATTGAAAACGGGAGGCTGTGGCTTGTCCTGACTGTCAATGAAAAGGCAACAACATTGTCACTTTTGATCATTCACCAAAATGCCCCCCTTCAATGCCCCCTACTACAGGCAGCTATACAATTCCAAATTCCTTTTGCCTGTTTACACAGGTTCTGCTGCCCTTTCTCCTTTCAGGTAGGACTCAACACTAATCAACTGGAAGAAATGCTATACCATTTAATCTCACTCCACTGGAAAAGAAAAGTACCAAAGCAGATGAAATTGACTATAGAGGTGAAGAAGGGAAGTTCATTTGAATTTTGCAACATAGCATCTATACCAAAGGCTAACGAGATTTCTAAAACGGGCATTTTAAGTACAACATTTCTCAAGGACAAACATTTTTCATTGTGGAGGATTTTGATTGAGGCAATATGTCACATTGATTAAGTGGAGAAGATGGGTAAAATACGTCAATCAAAATATCAGTGGAAAATGGCCAATGTTAATTACATAACATGTAAGGTTGAACACATTTTTCCTCCAGAGATTTGGATTCAAAGCCAGTGCAAGAAAAATGAATGTTTTGTAAATTTATGCTGTGAGATTCTCGTTGATCCCAAAGGACTAAAGAGACCTTCTAGGCCCCTTCTTCTGGATAACCATTCTCTGAATCTTAACACACTGATCACTTGAGTTTTTTCTAACTAAATCAGCCATACAAGGTGAAAAAATGTCCCCAGGTTCATATTTATTTGAAATACAAAAATTCCAGTGCTATCTGCAAATAGTCTAATTAATCTGGATTAATTTCAGGTGCAAAGTTTGTCTCTGGAAGTTTTGTGAGAGTAATACATCAAAGAGACTTCCCCTCTATATAAAATCAATGCTAGAGTAACCTTGATCACTGTCTCTGTTGATGTCACATATAACACTAATAAGTCATGGTTTGCACTGAACATTATGAAGAACAAATATTATTTGCTTTCTTATTGACATTTGTCAAAGACCAGAGACAACATTCACTCATGGAGACAAGAGTTTTCTAAAAGAAAATATTCACCCTTGGGAAATTATACTTTATTAGTGAATGAAGGGAATAGTTGAGAAGGATATTATATGAAAGCCTGGGAAATGGAAAATCTGCATTTCTTTTCCAAACAAAATTACATTTTAAGAAATTGCAGATTTAAAGATGGAAAGTTCTACAACAAAGAAACATGCACTCTTGAGATGACTGACTTCTCGTACTTGACCCTTAAGGCGAAAAAACATACTAATTCCCCCTAACACTCTTTGCTAACCTTTAACAATGTTCAATCTCCATTGATTTCTTCATCCCATAAGGAGTCTTTACAAATATGAGATACAGCTTAGGATCCCTACTTTTCAATAAGTCCCTGGCAAAAAACAAAGTGAAAATAGCAGGAATTTTTTCTTTTTTACCACTCATCTTACACAAGAAACTACCAATCTTGACAAGTAGGTGAGTGGCTGTTTTTGAAGCTGAACTCATGAACTTCATCCTTTACTGCCTAATCATCATACTTTATCATTCTGAGCCTAATGGATGTGTGCTTATTTGTTTATTTTGCCATCTCATTAGCCTTTAAAAATACAAAGATATTATGAAGTAGTTTTCTGCCCTGCCTTTATTTTCCATTTTTGCATTGCACTCAAGAGAGGAAGAGCTGTTCAGAGAGTCAGTACAGTAAGAAGAAGAAAAAAAAAATCCTTATCATGGGAATGTAATAAGGACCAGAAGGAATCATTTAGGAAAGAAGATAGAGATGTCTATGTAAGAGAGAATCTTCCCCCTACAACATGTTTTTCATTGATCTTTTTTTCTCTAACATTGTTAACGTTTCGTTGTGAGGTCAACCAATAAAGAACATTAACCCTGAGCAACTCGAATATATTTTAATGAAAGCACTAGGTGTAACTTTTCTCTTTAGTTAGAGTGACTGTATTTCACTTCACTGTAAAATCACGAGCACATTGTTCCTCCCCTAGGACACCTCCAAAGTGTTTAAAAGAGTAGTGGCTGTGCTTGAAAAATGAAATCCAAGTAATTGAGGACAGCTAGGGATTTTCCACAGCTTCAGATGCAAAATCAAAGGATATGGTGAAGAAGTGGTGGACTAAATGAGAGTGAGTCATTCATTAATAATGTTGGTATTTGTTAAGCGCTTACTATGTGCCGAGCACTGTTCTAAGCGCTGGGGTAGACATAGGGGAATCAGGTTGTCCACGTGGGGCTCACAGTCTTAATCCCCATTTTACAGATGAGGAACTGAGGCACAGAGAAGTGAAGTGACTTGCCCACAGTCACACAGCCGACAAGTGGCAGCGCTGGGATTCAAACTCATGAGCCCTGACTCCAAAGCCCATGCTCTTTCCACTGAGCCACGCTGCTTCATTGTATTACCTAGTACTTATCTGTAGTTAGTAAAGAGCAGAGGAAGCAAGCAGAAATGTGTATTATACCCAAACTACAAGCCTGTTTTAATTCCTCTTTGATCTCGATTGTACTCTCATAATGAGATAGCAAAAAGTGTTGAAACAACTTCCCAAACAAAAATGAGAACTTTCCATTCAGTGAAAAGTGTTGTTTTGGGGGGCAACATGACTGTATTGACTTTCTAAATTGATTATGAAATCCAGTAGGTAATAAACTGTTTCATATAAACTGTGGAGATGCACTGTTATAGTTCCTCCCTCTTTCAACAAAGTCTTCCTAGGAGTGCTGCCTGGAACATATTCAGAATATGGACTCAAAATAAAAATCAAGAACTCAGTGATCCACTGAATGTCCTGAAAATCTCTAGCAGCACAGGAAGGAGAGGGAAGAGATCACGCATCCTCAGACATTTGTAGCCACCCTTTGGGCACCCTTTGAATTTTGCAGGTGTCCCATATGCCCCCCACTCCCCAACACCAATCTCACCGTCCAGGAAAGAAGGAAACTGAAGTCCTCTTCATAGAGAATGAAAGGATTTACCTCACTAGGTTCTCCATTTAGCCATTTGTGCAGATGGTAGAATCATTTCCACACCTCCTTTCTGCTCTTTCCAGGAACTGGATGATGACTGATTCTGGGATTACACCACAATGGGAGATGGAAAAATTGGCATAGTAGTAATTTCCTCTTTACGAACTCCAATCGAAAGAAAGCTGAATTGTGGTTCTGAGGTGCCTCAGGGCACCTTTAAAAAACATCTCAATTAAAGAATGGGGATATGGATAATTAATTGATCTGTATGTATTATGCTCGTTGATTCTCCTCTACAGTTCAGGATATGTAAGGCTAGATGAGAATATCATGATGGATATGTTAATAGTGCTGTGTATGCATGTGAAACACCATTAGGTTTTTAGCCCACACAATTCCATGGGTCAGACCTGTGTTATTCCCCTTGTGGACCCTAAGATTTTGTGGGATCCATCAGATGATAAATGACACCATTTCATCTTGCTGTGTATGATGTCACTGAAGCATCTTGCCAGCTTAACTGATTAGTGCCCGGTAAACACTCTCCCAGATCCTCATTCTGATTTCCCTATGCCACTCTTCCAAGCCAGAAGAGGCTGCTGCTCTCATAAACAATTACTAATTACCACAGCAATCAACTACTGCTATTCAATCAATCAATTGCTCTTCATAGAGTAAGCACACAATAACTATGAATTATTGACTGAAAGCTTACTTTAAGCAGAGTGCTGTATTAAGCATGTGGGAGAGTAAAGAAAACAGTTGGCACCCAGTCACAATGACCTTGCAGTCTAGAGGGGAAGACAGACATTACTATAAATTAAGAAATTATGGATATGTACATAAGAGCTGTGGGGCTAAAGGAGGGGTGAATTAAGGGTGCAAGGGTTATGCAGAAGAGAATGGGAGAGGACAGTGGGATGTAATGTATAAAGCATGAGCCTGGGAGTCTAAAGGACCTGGGTTCTAATCCCAGATCTGCCACCTGTCTGTTGTGTGACCTTGAGCAAGGTACTTAACTGCTCTCTGCCTCAGTCGCCTCATTTGTAAAATGGGGATTAAAACTGTGAGCTCCATGTGGGACACGGACTGTGTCCAACCCGATTTGCTTGGATCTACCTAAGTGCTTAGTACAGTGCAAGGAATTTAGTAAGTGCTTTACAAATAACCCAGTTATTATTATTATTATTATTGTTATTAGGATGAAATGAAAGCCTAGTCAGGGAAGGTGTCATGGAAGCGATGTGCCTTCCATTAGGCTTTAAAAGTGGGGAAATTGTCTGTTGGATATGAAGAAGGAGGGTGTTTCAGGCCAGAGCCAGAATGTTGGCAAGCGGTTGGCGCAGAGAGAGACGAGATTAAATACAGTGAGTAGGTTGGCATTAGAGTAGGTTGGCATTAGAGGAGCGAAATGTGTGAGCTGGGCTTTAGTAGGAAATCAAGGAAGTAAGGTAGGTGGAAGCACAGTGATTGAGGGCTTCAAAGTCTATGGTAAGGAGTTGCTGTTCCATGCAGAGGTGGATGGGAAACAACTGGAGGTTCTTGAGGAGTAGGAAAACATGGCATAGTGCTCTGCACATAGAAAGCGCTCAATAAATACTATTGAATGAATGAATGAATGAATGCTTTGGTAGAAAAATGATCCTGGAAGAAGAGGGAAGTATGAACTGGAATGGGGAGAGACGTCAGCATGGAGACTGATTCAGTAATCAAGTTAAGATAGGGTAAATGCTTTGATAAGTGTGGTAGCAGCTTAGATGCAAAGGAAACGGGGGATTTTAGTAATGTTGTGAAGGTTGGACTGCAGGATTTTCTGACAGACTGAATATGTGGATTGAATGAGAGATGCTATGGTTATGGACTTGTGAGACAGGGAGGATGGTGGTTCTGTATACGATGACAGGAAAGTCAGAAGGAGGACACAGTTTGTGTGAGAAGAAAAGGAATTCTCTTTTAGACATATTAAATTTGAGATGTCAGAGGAATATCCAAGTAGAGGTGTCCTGAAGGTAAGAGGAAATGAAAGACTGCAGTGAAGGAAAGAGATCAGGGAGGGCTGGAGATGTACATTTGGGAATCATCCACATAGAAATGGTAGTGGAAGCCATATAAGCAAATGAGCTCTCCAGGGGAGTGGGTATAAATGGAGAATAGAAAGGGTCCCAGACTAAATCTTGAGGGTTTGGAAGGCAGAGGAGGAATTTGCAAAAAGATTAAGAATGAATCACCAGAGGGGACTGCTTGTGGAGAAGGGAACGAGGGGCAGTACTGGGACAGGATAATAGTGATGGTGTGAGAGAAGAAGGGGAAGCATAGGTAACGGGGAGGGATTGGATGAAGAGGGAGGATGGGGGGTGCTGGTGCTTGGAAGCGAGGACAGGGATGGACTGATTGAAGGGAAGGGATTGAGGGGACATGGTGAGGCCTGAGAAGTTTAAGGGTTGTAAGTGAAGTTAATAACAGCTAATATGTGAAATGAAGGTTTAGGAGTAAACAGGAGGCTTGGTTGATGTAAAGGCAGGCAGCTGTTGATATGTGAAAATCTGGGTCACTGTCACCAGGGTGTCAGACAACCACACCTATTTTCCACTGTGTTCTCCACTGTGTATTCACGTTGGGCTATAAGGAGAAGAAAGAGAAGAAATGGCTGCTTCTTAATCTCAGCAGTTCAGGAGTGAAATCTATGTGTCCTGGTAGGCAGATGGTAGGCAGTGGTTCTGATGTTCAATGTCCTAGGCCTACTGGGGCAGCTCCGCAGAGAGAAATCTCTTTGTGCTCAAGATGGTCCAGACCCATGGTCTGAGAATTACCAGAGCTGTATTATAGTTCCAGCTCTGACACTGCCCTGTCATCTGACATTGGGCAAGTCATTTAAGCTCTCTGGGCTTCAGTTTCCTTATCTCTAAAATTGGGATAGGTTAGAGTGGGAGGCCCAGGTGGGTGGGACATTTTACTGGATATAATAACTGCGTAGGTACCTCAGCATTTAGTATATAGTCAATGTTTAATAGACACTATAATGAGTTGAGATGTGACTGTGGATTCTCTAACTTCACTTTGCCTATTCTGAAATTGATCTAGTGGTCCCTCAAGAGGAAATGATTCTGAGATTGAAAGTTTGGGGAAGTAAGGATGTCACTCCTGTGAGAAACACTTTCCCTCAAAACAGCCAAAGGTGAATTCCTAACCTCTTTTGTCTATACCCATCTGATCTGAGAGCCTGTAAGATCCTTCCTGATATAAGCACTAATTTGAGATTTAACTGAATATGAATATACTGATAAAATCCCATTATATTCAAAGTCATGGGGTTGTCTGAATTTTCATTATAGTGAAATTGCTATTTATTAACATTACCTATTCCTCTCAAAGAGCAGTAGCAAAACCACAGAAATAAATTCAGACAGAACATTTTCCACTAAAATTGACTGGGCAAAACAGCTATCCTTTGAAGTATTGGTCCATACTATAAAGTACAGTCAATGTTGTTTGGTTTTTTTTTTGCCTAAAATCACTCATTTTGATTGCCCAAGATTTTGAAACAAGCTAAGGGAAGAATGAGGAAGGAAATGAAGGTGAGGATTATAATAATGACATTTAAGCATCTACTATGTGCCAAGCACTATATTAACTGCTGGGGTAGATGCAATACAATCATATCAGACAAATACCTGCGCCACATGGCATTCACTGTTTAAGTGGAAAGGAGAAGAGGTATTTAATCCCCATTTTGCAAATGAGGGGACTGAGGCCTACAGAAGTTGTGACTTGCCCAAATTTACACAGCAGGGAAGTAGGAAAGTGGGATTAGAACCATGGTTCCTTGACTCCCTTGGCCCCTGTGTCCTTTCCATTAGATCCTGCTGTCACTTTAACAAGTAGAAAGTCCAAGTGCAAATCTGAGGGCCTGTTAGACCCCAGACCTGAAAGTCCCATTTTAGGATACAATTAGTTGTCAAATATGTTATTTTCCAGGTTTTTTTTTTATGATAGTTGTTAAGAGCTTATTATGTGCCAGGCACTGTACTAAGCACTAAGGTAGATACAAGTTAATCAGGTTGGACACAGTCCATGTTCCACATGGGATTCCCAGTATAAATTCTCTTAATACCTGCTCCCTACACCCCTTAGATGGTGAGGACAATGTGGAACGTGGACTGTGTCTACTCTATTATGCATCCATCCTAGTATTTCTACTCTGATTATTATGCATCCATCCTAGTATTTAGCACAGTGTTGTACACATGGTAAATGCTTAATGCCATAATCATAATTATTACTCTCATTACTGAATCTGAAATGTTTTTACTGTAGCAAGTGATTGTTCATAAAGGGATTGGAATCATATTTATGGGTCAGACCTTGGAAAAAATATATTTTTTTTGTAGCAAGTGATTTGTTAAAATAGTAATTTGAATGGGATTTCACCTGTGTGCATACAGATATGAATGTACAAATGTATACATTTTTCATTATACTTTAACCAAAAGACATGTGCACCCTGCTGTCATTGTACTCTACAGTAACATCTAACATGACCCAGAAAGGCATTTGTAGGAAATAGGAGCCATGAAAACTGGGTAAATAGTTATGCCAGGGAATGAAACACATATTGTGCGGGGTTAGGAAACAGTCTTTTTTGCATTGGAATGAATTGAAACCTGCCAGGTTCACTTTGTGTAGATGTGTCCATACAAATGTATTTATTTATCTCCTCCAAATCAAGCTTATTTTTCCCTATTAAAGATATTCTTTTTGAATTATAAAAGGGAAATGGGACTTAGTAGGGAAGAGGGTGATGATGTATCATTTTTATAAGTGATCATTAGTATACTGGGTGTTGTGTATATTAACAATCAAAATGCTCATTCTCATCAACAGCCCTTTTTAAATGTGAAAATCAGCCTTAATCAAAAGTCCTCAGCTTTCCCAAAATCAATTCACCTCCACCTCCTGCTTTCTTCTTTCTCTGCTCCTTGTCTTTCCTTTTCCATTGTCCATTTCCCTTTTTGGTTCCCTCCAACATTTATTTTATTCCCTTCTCTTCTCTTCCTTTCTTCCTTCATATCTTTTTTTTCCTTCCTTACTCCCTTTCATCTTTCCTTCTTTCCTTCTTTCCTTCTGTCTTTCCCTCCCCCACTTCTTTCTTTATTTCTTCCTTGTGCCTCTGGTTTCCCTCTTTCTCTTCAATAAATACTACATTAGAATAGACTTGGTAGACATTACTCCTGCCCACTGTAGACTGTAGAGCTTTCTTACAGTCTAGAGGGGAGAAAAGAAATTAAAATGAATTAGACAGGATAAATTACAGAGTATATGTGCAAAAAAGCTGTGGGGCTGGAGGTGGGGTAAACATCAGTTGTTTAAGGGATATGGATCCAAGATCATAGATGACACGGGAGGGAGGTCAAAAAGGGAAATAAGGGCTTTGTCAGGGAAGATGGCAGAGGAAGAGAAGATGTGATTTTAGTTAGGCTTTGAAGGTAGGGAGAGGGTGTTCTGTTACATATGAAGTGGGGAGGGTATTCCAAGCCAGAGGGAGGACATAAGCAAGAGGTCAGTGGCAAGATAGATGAGATTGAAGAAGACTAAGTCGATTGGCAAAGTGAGCAGGCTGAGTGAGGTGAGGTAGGAGAGGTAATGTCTTAAAGCTGGTGGTAAGGATTTTCTCTTTGATGTGGAGGGGCTTGCTTCTTGGGTGATCAAACCTGGAGGCATTAGTTCATGGTACTAAAGGAAAGTGTGGCATTAGTAACTACATCCAGGGTTTACTTGATAGTTCTGTGTATGGACAAACAACCAGAGCTGAATTGGCTTCCTAAACCAGACAAGATGAAAATCAGGATTTAATTGGAAATACAAAAGGGAAGGATTGTAGGGTGATGATTACAGCCACTGAGGTTTCAGTCTGTTGAGGCCAATCAGACCACGTGCCTGGGGAATAGGGTTTAGTCAGCATTGACCTCAAATTAAGATAGAAACCAAATAAACCTGCCCTAACTTCCTTTTCCACCCTAGGTGTAGAATAAATAGGGAAAAATAAACTAGTTTGTGAAGATATCTCCTAGCTGAATCTCAGAGAGAGGAAGCAGGTACTCACAACATACTAAAAGTCAAATCTAAATGTCTCACTTGAAAGCTCTGCCTTCAGGAGAGCTTAGCACTGCCCTGAGGTGGGGGTGGAAATTTTTTTGTTATTAAAAGATGATTTTTTCCACTATCCTCTCCCCTGGCAGACTATTCTCATCAACTAATCAATCAATCTTATTTATTGAGCACTTACTGAGCTTGGAAGTATATAATATAATGGAGTTGGTGGACATGTTCCCTGCTTACAAGGAGCTTAAATGTCATATTTTATGATATTTGTTTTGTGCTAAGCACTGTTCTAAGCACTGGGATAGGCACACTTAATCAGGTTGTACACAGTCTATGTCCCACATAGGGCTCACAGTCTTAATCCCTATTTTACAGATGAAGTAACTGAGGTACAGAAATGTGAAATGACTTGCCCAAGGTCACACAGCAGACCATTGGCAGAGCCAGAATTACAACCCACATCTCTCTGACTCTCAGGTCCATGCTCTATCCACCAGGCCATGCTCTGGGTAGGGGTTTGAGGTTCTATGCCTGTATAGCCAAGCTTTATGCCAGTCCAATAGAAGCAGTCTATTGGACCCACATAAATGTGTTTTGACTCCAATTATATTTTCCAATTTTATCCCCGCTTTTTCTCCTAGTTACTCTTTCTCATTTCCAATCACTCAAGCATTTTCCTCAATTAAATTTCATAGATCCTCCCCAAGCACAAAAATTTCACAAAAACTAAACCAAAAAGAAAAAGGGCCAGGGGTGGTTCTTGCTTTTTTGTTTTTGTTTTTTAAGCCCAGAACTCGATTCTCTTTAAGCCTGTATTGATTCCTTTTTAGGTTTCAGACCCCAAAAGACAGTCCTTTTTTACTAGAGCCGCATTCTCGAATATTTCCAGATTGGATTTTTTTTTCCATTGGCACTAGTATCTGCATCTGGCAAAGAGAAAGTTTTAGAGCATCAGTGTATCTTCCCCAAGAGGAAGATATGAATCAGAAGGAAATCAACGAGACTCAAAAATCCCGCAGATAACTGTGCTTTGCTTTGCGATGCCTTTTTTTTCTTGTATTAGGGACATGAATAGTATCCAATTTATTTTCTCAATACTGCAACTCAGCGACAAATCCACATTTCAGCTTTCACAGTGTTTTTATCTGTGTTCACATCACAACCTGGGTTCGTTCTATACCTTACTGCATGGCTTCTGTACACATTCAGCTTAGGAAATTTGTGGTAAAGCAAAGAACTATCAAAATAGAAGCCTCAATATATTGCTTTTTGTGGTTCAGTGTATTCCATCATCAGGACTTCCATTCTTCGACAATTATTTTCCCACAAATGTGTGGGTAGGCAACCACACCTCTTCGTAAGATCTTTATAAAGCAATATGAGGATTTGTCATATAAACTTGTCAATAGTTCAGATTTAGCCAGAGGCAAGATTTTTTCTCTGAGTTTTTGATAATCAGCAACATCATGAAAGCAGTAGTTTGAACCTTTCAGCTGAGGATATGAAGCATTCCACCCCAATGAGCTCTCTCAAATGAAGTCTCCTCTGAAAAATGGAAGCCATTTTTCTGGATAATTTAAGAGAGGAAAAGAGCTTGCCTAAATTACCCAGCTAATTACCTTTAGTTCTCTAATTTGCTTTGCAATGGGAAATTTGATGGAGTGGCTGTTTCTCTGAGGAATGTTTTGTTTCTTTTTGAAAGGAATTATCTAGCCAATATCTAGAATTTTTCTGGAATGAGGTTTGCATAACAAATTATGTGATTAAATTGGAGTTAACATTTTTCAAATGGAACCATATTTTATAGATTGAAACATCAAAAGTGTATTTGAAGGTTCTGAAAAAATCTGGATGACTTGCTGGTGGAGACTCGGCTAATTTTCCATTCTTAATGCTTTTTGGGCCTTGGCCCCTACCTGGAACACCCCTCCCCTGCACTTCAAGCCAACCAAACTACAGCTTCACTCTTCTTCAAAGTCCTCCTGTCTCTCCCTCCAGGAAGCTTTCCCTGATTAACTTTCTTCTCCCCAATTCATAGCCTCCCAACTATTACTTCAGCCCTTGAGTACTCACAATCAGTAAATCAATCAGTGTGTGCAGAGGATGTGCTAAGTGTTTGGAAGAGTATAATATAACAGAGTTGGTAAACACATTTCCTCTGCACAAGCTTACAGTCTAGAGGCTGAAGTTAGTCACCACTTCCTGTAAGATATAGGCACATATTGGTCTGTGTACTCTATCTAACTGGTAATTATAAGCATCCAACATTCCATTTGCATTCTCTTCTTATCTGTAAATAATTGTTCCTCTGTCTCCCCCAATAGATCCCTAAGGACAGGGATTCCTCTTTGATCTGGGTTTTACTATCTTAAGCATTCTTTGTCCACAGTAGGCACTCTGTAAATAATACTGATTGATTGAGAAGAATAAACTTTATGACAATGGTTAGAATTTCACAGAGATTTCCTAGACCTGGAACAAATTATCAGGGCCTCCCCTGGGCAAAAAAGATGGATATTTGGGAGCCCTGTAGTACTCTTCCTATCTTCTCACCTTCCCAGGCAATCATAGTTTCAGTACATCTGCTTTATTGACAGATGGTATTTCTGGAATGTTTTAGCACTTCTGGTTTTTTTCCAACAGTTGCCCCATGGGAAAGAGGGAGAGGAAGGATTTCAAGATATTTACTTGAAGGGGAAGCAGAGACCTCCTCCAGCATGTCCTAGAAGATATTGTCACTCAGTCAGCTACCACAGCCAAAGATAACCGGGTGGATGCTGGAGCACTATTCTATCATTTACTTTTACTGCTCTCCCACTACACCCCAGGTCACTTATTTCATTGCTCTTATGCCAAACACTATTCCTCACTCTTATCTTTTTAACCCTTCCTTGTATCTGGAACTCCTCCCTTTGCATCCAGCTGATCATTGCTCTCCCTATATTCAAGGTCCTTCTGAAATGACATATCCTTCAGAAAGTCTACCCTGATTAATCCCTTAGGGTTACATGGTGTTTCCCCACCTGCTGCCCTTCAATGTTTCTGCATCACTTAAGCAACTGGGTACTTACTCATCTCCTTCCCATACTCCATTGCACTTATGAACATATATTTGAGATGATGATGATGACAATGATGACTGTATTTGTTAAGCTCTTATTAAGTGTCAAGCACTGTTCTAAACTCTGGGGTTGGTAGAATTTAATCAGTTTGGATGCAGTCCCTGTCCCACAGGAGGCTCACAATCTAAGTAGAAGGGAAAACAGGTATTGGATTCCCATTCTACAGATGAAGAATCTGAATCACAAAGAAGTTATGTGACTTGCCCAAAGTCACATAGCAGACAAGGGGCAAAGTCAGGATTCACAGGTCCTCTGACTTTCAGTCCCATGCTCTTTCCACTAGGCTATACTTCTTTGATATTTGCATTCAATTGACTCCTTCTATCTGTAACTTAGTTTGATGCCTGTTACCCATAATATAGTGTGAGAACTGTGAGGAGGGAGGTAATGTTCATTACAACTATTGTACTCTTCCAAGTGATTAGTACAGAGCTCTGCACAGAATAAGACTTGATGTTCCCTTTTTTTAAGTGCTGAATTAACATTTTTCTTAATGTTAAAAAGGAAAAAGTGAAACTGGAAGCCAGCTGATAATTTTTTTGCAATTCAACTTGGAAGATCTAAACAAAGTTAGGCCACTGTTATTCAGACAGGATTTTATACTGTAACCTTAGGTCTGATTCTTGATTGGACCTGTTAGGTGACTGATCAATAGGTGGTTCCTAGAGGTTAATTCTTTTATTCTACTAGAATTATTGTGATTTGCAATTTAGATAACTTGCTTTGCTTGTTAGTTTCCTTTCCTGAATGCTGTAATGTTATCTTACTAAGGTAGGATAAGGGTGATCTGATTGCTGGCTTGTTTGTTTTAGATAACTGCTGGCCATCTTTAATGTAAAGGATTGTTTCACATGAACTAGTGGCTCAAGAAGCTAATCTGACTTTATGGATGGAGATATTCATGTTTGATGAATTCCCCAAGATTGATTATTTTAGAGGCAGCTTTAGAAAGAGATTATTTATTTTCTCAAGTCTATTAAGTCTGGATACCAGCAGTCCTATCAGAGAAGTGGGGAGAGAGGGGGGAAAGCCAGATAGATCAGGGTCCTGCCCTGGTCTTTTGTGGGTATTTGTGGGCAAGCAGGAGCTCTCTGATAGACCACCTCAGCCACTGCCCTGGAGATCACCCATTTACTTCCAACTTTCCTAGTGTTGGAAGTTTGGGTTCTGAGTGAGTGTGACTCAAATTTGAATTGCCTTCTTACCTGTGCTTAAAAAAATCCCCAGTACTTGGGCATGGAGTTGAGGATTATTCCTGCTTTCCCTCCCTCTTGCTGGTAGTTTATTATCAGACTTCAAAAAGTAATGAAACTACTCCAGGCTTTTAAGGGAAGGAAAACACCTCTCTCCACTTCTACCCCAAACTCCAAAAATCACATCCAGACTGACTCTACCACACCCCCACTGCCTCCCTCAGTTTCTGACTATTCTTTAACCAGAGTTTTTGTTCATTCATTTATTCATTCACTCATTCAATCATATTTGTTGAAAACTTACTTTGTGCAGAGCACTGAACTAAGAGTACAAAATAACTATAAACAGACAACACTTACTGTGTGCAGAGCACTGAACTAAGAGTACAAAATAACTATAAGCAGACATGTTCTCTGCCCACAGTGAACTTACAGTATAGAGGACGAGACAAACACTAATATAAATAAATAAATTACAGAGATTTACATATGTGCTGTGGGGCTGGTGGGAAAAGAGGAAAGAAGGGTTTAGCCAGGGACGGCCTCTTGGAGGAGATTTGCCTTCAGTAAGGCTTTGAAGCAGGGAACAGTAATAGTTTTTCAAATTTGAGGAGGGAGGGTATTGCAGGCCAGAGGCAGAAGGTGGGCATGGGGTCAGTGGTGAGATAGATGAGATGATGAGATGAGGTATAGTCAGAAAGTTAGCATGAGAGGAGTGAAGTGTGCAGGCTGAGTTGTGGTAGGTGAATAGTGAGATGAGGTAGGAGGGGGCAAGGTGATGGAGTGCTTTGAAGCTAATGGTTAGAGGTTTTTTTTTTGAGTGGTTTGAGTAACCACTGGAGTTTCTTGAGAAGTGGGGAAACGTCAGGATTTTTTTTTTTCTTTTTGGTAGAAAAATTATCCTGCAGCAGAGTGATATATGGACTAGAGTAGGGAGAGGCACGAGACAGGGAGGTCAGCAAGGAGTCTGATACAGTAATCAAGGTGGGATAAGATAAGTGATTGGATTAATGTTGTAACAGTTTGGGTGGAGAGGAAAGGGTGGATTTTAGTGATGTTGTGAAGGTGGAATTGATATGAATTAGTGATAAATTGAATATGTGGGTTGCATGAGAGAGAGGAGTCAAGGATAACACCAAGGTTATGGGCTTGTGAGACAGAAAGGATAGTGATACCATCTACAGTTATGGAGAAGTCACAGGAAGGACAGGGTTTGCATGGAAAGATAAGGAGTTCAGTTTTTGACGTGTTAAGCTTGAGGCAATGGGAGGACATCCAGGTAGAGTTGTCATGAAGGTAAAAGGAAATGTGAGACTGCAGAGAAGGAGAGATATCAGGGCTGGAGAGGTAGATTTGGCTATCATCCATTTCATTCATTCATTCAATAGTATTTATTGAGCATTTACTATGTGCAGAGCACATTACTAAGTGCTTGGAATGTACAAATCGGCAACAGATAGAGACAGTCCCTGCCCATTTATGGGCTTACAGTCTAATTGGGGGAGACAGACAGACAAAAACAATAGCAATAAATAGAATCGAGGTGATGTACATCTCATTAACAAAATAAACAGGGTAATAAAAAATATGTACAAATGAGCGGAGGAGCACAGTGCTGAGGGGAGGGGAAGGGAGGGGGGAGGAGCAGAGGGAAAAGGGGGCTTAGCTGAGGGGAGGTGAAGGTGGGTAGAGGGGCAGCAGAGGGAGCAGAGGGAAAAGGGGAAGCTAGGACTTTGAAGAGGGGAAGAGAATTAGTTTGGCGGAGGTGAGGGGGGAGGGCATTCCAGGACAGCGGGAGGACGTGGCCCAGGAGTTGACAGTGGGATAGGCGAGAACGGAAGACGGTGAGGAGTTGGGCAGCAGAGGAGCGGAGCATGAGGTGTGGGCAGTAGAAGGAGAGAAGAGAGGAGAGGTGGGGGGGCAAGGTGATGGACAGCCTTGTAGCCTAGAGTGAGAAGTTTTTGTTTCGTGCGGAGGTTGATAGGCAACCACTGGAGGTTTTTAAGAAGGGGAGTGACATGCCTAGAGCGTTTCTGCAGGAAGATGAGCTGGGCAACGGAGTGAAGAATAGACTGGAGTGGGGAGAGACAGGAGGAAGGGAGATCAGAGAGCAGGCTGATACAGTAATCCAGCCGGGATATTATGAGAACCTGTACTAGTAAGATAGCTGTTTGGGTGGAGAGGAAAGGGTGGATCTGGGTGATATTATAAAGGTGAGACTGGCAGGTCTTGGTGACAGATTGGATGTATGGGGTGAATGAGAGAGCTGAGTCAAAGATGACACCGAGGTTGTGGGCTTGAGAGACGGATGGATGGTACCATCCACAGTGATAGGGAAGTCAGGAAGAGGACAGGGCTTGGGAGGGAAGATAAGGAGCTCAGTTTTGGAAATGTTGAGTTTTAGGTGGCAGGCAGACATCCAAGTAGAGACGTCCTGGAAGCAGGAGGAGATACAAGCCTGAAGAGAGGGGGAGAGGACAGGGGCAGAGATGTAGATTTGTGTGTCATCTGCATAGAGATGGTAGTTGAAGCCATGAGAATGGAAGAGTTCACCAAGGGAGTGAGTGTAGATGGAGAACAGAAGAGGGCCAAGAACTGCCCTCTTGGAAGGGGAAGCAGCATGGCTTAGTGGAAAGAGCCTGGGCTTCGGAGTCAGAGGTCATGAGTTCGACTCCCGGCTCTGCCACTTGTCAGCTGTGTGACTGTGGGCAAGTCACTTAACTTCTCTGTAGCCTCAGTGACCTCATCTGTAAAATGGGGATTAACTGTGAGCCTCACGTGGGACAACCTGATGACCCTGTATCTGCCCCAATGCTTAGAACAGTGCTCGGCACATAGTAAGTGCTTAACAAATACCAACATTATTATTATTAACTGACCCTTGAGGAACCCCTACAGTTAGAGGATGGGAGCGGGAGGAGGAGCCTGTGAAGGAGACCGAGAATGAATGGCCAGAAAGATAAGAGGAGAACCAGGAGAGGACGGAGTCCATGAAGCCAAGGTGAGATAAGGTGTGGAGGAGAAGGGGATGGTCGACAGTGTCAAAGGCAGCTGAGAGGTCAAGGAGGATTAGGATAGAGTAGGAGCCATTGGATTTGGCAAGAAGGAGGTCATGGGTGACCTTTGAGAGAGCAGTCTCGGTAGAGTGGAGGGGTTGGAAGCCAGATTGGAGGGGGTCCAGGAGAGAATGGGAGTTAAGGAATTCTAGGCACTGAGTGTAGACGACATGTTCTAGGAGCTTGGAAAGGAAGGGTAGTAGGGAGATAGGGTAATAACTGGAAGTGGAAGTGGGGTCGAGAGAGGGGTTTTTTTAGGATGGGGACGACATGGGTATGTTTGAAGGCAGAGGGGAAGAAGCCATTGGAGAGTGAGAGGTTAAAAATAGAAGTGAAGGCGGAGAGGAGGGAAGGGGTGATGGTTTTTATAAAGTGAGCGGGAATGGAGTCTGAAGCACAGGTGGAGGGGATGGCACTCGTGAGGAGGGAGGAGATCTCCTCTGAGGATACTGCAGGGAAAGATGGGAAAGTAGGGGAGAGGATTGGGAGGGGGAGGCAGAATGGGGAAGGGTCACTTTGAGGAGCTCAGACCTGATTGTGTTGATTTTCGTGATGAAGTAGGTGGCCAGATCACTGGGGGTGAGGGATAGGGGAGGGGTAGGAATAGGGGGCCTGGGGAGGTGGTAGTTGAAGCCACGGGAGCGACTGAGTTCTCCAAGGGAGCGGGTGTACATGGAGAACAGAAGGGGACCCAGAACTGAATCTGAAACTTGAGGGCCAACCAGTTAGGGAGCGTGACGCAGAGGAGCAGCCTCTGAAGGAGACTGAGAATAGGTGGCCAGAGAGATAAGCTTTTTATTATTGACAAAAATTGTTTGGTAGGCAAAAAACCAAAGAACAAGAGACTCAGGAAGCCTACTGCCATGAGAAGCAAGATGTTGTAGATGCTGAGTACCCACTGTACTCACTCTGCTACTGGTGAAGGGGACTCAGAAAGATTTTCCCATAAATCAAATCCAGGCTAGACAATGGTGAGCAATCAACAGGCAGGCTAACCCATCAATCAGATGCTGCCTGGGATCCAATCAGAGGAGTGGGTTGGAAGGATAGAATGTAAACCAATGTTTCAACTGGAGGAATCCAAACTATAAAGGATTCTTCAAGTCTATGACTTCTCAGGAAATCATAAATTAGCAAGCCACAAGCCTATCACGTACCCAGACTAGCAGAAGGTATTTAATTTGCTCTTGCTGGGTCTACCGGTCTTCTTTCTCTCTGATACTCAGCATTAAGGGAGAGATGGTTAGACTGCTCATGGTACTTAAAAAAAAAAAATACACTCAAATTCTGTGGCCGAGATGATCCAGGATAAATCATTTCTACCAAGAACCAGTGAGATAGAAATTCTTGTTTATTTCCCTTCTAGGTTTACCATCCTTTAAACCATTCAGGTGAGAAGCAGCGTGGCTCAGTTGAAAGAGAACCGGCTTGGGAGTCAGAGGTCATGGGTTCAAATGCCGGCTCAGCCGCTTGTCAGCTGTGTGACTTTGGGCAAGTCACTTAATTTTTCCGTGTCTCAGTTACTTCATCTGTAAAATGGGGATGAAGCCTGTGAGTCTCACGTGGGACAACCTGATCGCCTCATATCCTCTCCAGCACTTAGAACAGTGCTTTGCACGTAGTAAGCGCTTAACAAATGTCATCATTATTATTATATAAGTAGGCTTCTATATTATATTTGCTTGAAACCAGGATATCGACATACCTTGCAAATTTGGGTTTCTTCCCCTACACTCTCAGCAACCAAGAGATTGGATATTGGCAGGAAGATAACGGATTCAATTTCCCTTGCATGCAAGATTATAGATACTATACACCTTAGAATTTTATGGATTTAAACTAAGCATATATAGAGTAACCTCTGATGATGTTGCCCATCAGGAATGATGGATGAGCCTTGGTCCTGAGACTTCAGATTTGAGAGTCTGTCCAGAAGAACTGATAAAATGCTCAGGGTATGTTCAGTGTCACTCACACACTCTTATTCTTGTCCATCATGCTCCTACCTGGGCACACAACGAAGTAAGAAAGTAGATGGGGAGGGATGCAGTACATTGCTATCTTTGCCTACACAAGAGTACGCAAAGCTGTAACTAGAAACCAGGTATCCTGATTCATTCATTCATTCAATCATATTTCTTAAGCACTTACTGCATGGAGAGCACTGTCCTAAGAGCTTGTGAAAGTCCAATACAACTGTAAACAGTGCCTATCCCTGCCCACAACCAGCTCACAGTCTAGAGGGAAGCCCTAATGTAGACCTATCCAGTCTAGAGGCACACAAGGGTAGAAGACATCAGTACAAAGGGACAGCTTGAATGGTCCCTAAACCAGTCCTGGAGAGTCAAAAGGGTAGAGATGACTTTCCACCAGCACTAATCAGCCCCAGGCACTGGAAAAAGAGGAATCAAGACAAAGCCAGGGGAGGTCTGGGAATCGTGATCTGGCGCCCACAAACCTCCAGCCTCTGGGAAAGGTAGAGGTGGAAGGCCCCTAAAGGGGGAATTGAAGAAATGCCCTCTAACTTGGCCCAAACAGGAAGGCCGCAACCTTGCCCCACTCAGACCCTTACACACACCCACCCCACACACCCATACCACTCACACACACTCACCCCACACACCCATGCCACTCACACACCCATAATCTTTGTGACTGGTTCGAGACCCACTTAGGTCTCCCACCTCCAAACATCACAGACCCAATCCCTGCTTTCTCCCAGGCAGGTCTGCACCCTGACAAGCCCAGTGAACAGCGCATCACCCTAATGCCTGGCTGGCACCTTGCTATCCCTATGCCCGACACTGGGTCCTCCTGGAACTGCAATGTCCCCACAAAGTCCCCTCCCCCTGCCACCATAAACCCACCCACCCTCACACACAGACCCAGAGCAACCTGCCAATGCGTTCACCGCCCCCTATCAACCCCGGTCCCTCTCACCTCAGTCTTAAGGATGTGAATGCCTTTGTCAGCCACCCCTGCCCTGTCAGAGGAGGCCCTAGTGATCACTTGTCTATGTCCAAACATCTAAAGTGAACAAGAACAGGTGAGGCTCATCATGACCAACTGTCAACAAGTTACAGTAGATAAACCAATTCCTGGGACTTTTGCATAATTTTCTAAAATTGACCAGAATGAATTTCAAAAATGAATAATTTCCTTGGTTAAATGGGGAAGGTAAATCCAAATTTAGGAAATGTCTTATTGATTCAACAGTAATAATCCAGGTTCCCAGAGTAAATCATATGATTAAACTATTGATAGAGTTTTTCTATTCTGATCATTTCCAGAGCAGGATTTGCCAGTGGATTCTGTAGGACAATTAGTATTTGCACCATTTTGCTAGTATTTCTACAAGCTCATTTGACAAGTCACCACCTTTCAATGCTTCTGGTCTCCTCAGAATTCATATTCATTTTGTTCCCTCTTGTGGTGGCTGGGTGATTTTTATGACAATGAAAAACACATGTATTTGAAAACCCAAATTAATCTGACAATATGAAGCTTATTCTAATCTCATGCCCTTGGGGGACTTGCTCAAAATTTGGTCAGTGGAAACATGACCTCAGTCATATTTTCTCTTTCACAAATAATAAAGCTCATGACCTACTTTCAGTGCAATTTTCTGTTCCCAAAATGATGCCTCATGATTATTTCTTTGCCAGTGTGCAATCATCTAAACAACCAACAGAGAAGAAAAAAAATGTAAAAAAAAATTGGATTGTCCTCCTGGAAGTAGCTTCTCCACTTAAAGTTTTAGTTTCTAGTTTCATCTTCCTCTAGTCTCCTCTTTGTGCCAAAATGAAAATACAATAACAGTATGATTTTTTAATGATTTTGAAGTTGCTTCAAGTCATGAGGAACTTGATTCCTCCTGGGAAGGAAGGAAGGAAAGTAACAAGGACTTCAGAGGAGACAACATGCAGTGTATTAGATTCCTCCATGAATATTAAGCTTTTGGAGTCTTTAAAGGAAGGGGACCTTTTTTTTTTTTCAAACCTCAGTTGTACATAAAAATGCTGAATTTAGATCAGATGTGTTCTAGAAGACACTTAATGCTGTTATTACTATTAATACTGTATTGCTTTATAAATTGTTTTTAAGAAAGTAATAGGCTCATACTGTTGTGGACAGGGAACTTGTCTACCAACTCTGTTGTGTTGTACTCTCCAAAACATTTAATACTGTACTCTGCCCACAGTAAGCACTCAGTAAATACAATTGATTGATTGATATTAAGTTCAGTTCTCCTCCTGTGCTCCAGGCCTACTCCATCCTTAAGGGAACCTCACATTGCATTGAGGACCCAGAAGATAGTGTGGGAACTACTTTGTGTAGTTACACAGCTTAGGGAAGAGGAATGGAAGAGGAAAGTCTTCCCACAAAACTAGATTCAGCTGTTACACTTCTATACTTTAGTCTGTACAAATGCTATATTGCCTCTCTCCTGCACACATCACTCCAAACACTACTTGGGAATCAACCAATAGTTTCTATTCAGCATTTTCTGAGGGCTAAGCACTGTATTGGGAAGTTGTTGAGAGGACAAGTCCAAGTATAATAATTAGTAAGCATGATCTCTGACCTCAGCTGTTTACAATCTATGGTGGAAGACAAACAGTAAAATAATTTACAAATTGGGCTCAGGGAAAAAGGAGAATGTACATGAATTAGTGCTTCAGGAATAGTATATGTAAGATATTACTTTAATGCAGTGGAAAGTTGCATAAATGGAACAGCAATCCCATAGTCGCTGTTGAAAAACAACCTGAGGCGATAGGAATTTTGGAATTGATGGGCGATGTGGTAAATTGATATTTGTGGTGTTAGTTAAGCTCTTACTCCATGTCAAGCACCTTAATAAGATCTGGGGTAGATACAAGATAATCAGAATGGACCCAGGTCCTGTTTCATATGGTCTTAAAATCTAAGGAGGAGGGGGAACACAAATTTAACCTCTATTTTACAACTGAAGAATCTGAAGCACAGAGAAGTGTTTTATGTGGAGATTCCCCCAAATTTACCTATTCCTGGAAAAGAATCCAGGCCTTTAGGAATATGCAGATACTTTCAGGCTTTGAGCTCTCACCATGTCTTCGAGAGGTATTTTGGCTCGAAGAACGGTAGGTGAGATCCCCACCCCCCAAACCATCACCCTCTGATGTTCTGTTGGATCCTGACCATTTATCATTTTATTAGAGAACTGTAGAAAGTCAAAGTTCATAAAATTCTGCACCTTGAAGTTTGTCTCAGTTGGTCCCAGGCCATCAGTAATCATTTCTGCCTTTCATCCTCATTAATGCTGACAGACACCTGCAGAGCACTGTACATTAACTGGAAAAAAAAAAGTGGCTCCAGCTCTTGGGAAACTGTGAGTTTATATTGAGGGGTAAATTTTCAAACTCATTATTTATTCAATAAGACTAATCATTTGCTCAGTCCTGAGTTCTGTACTAAGGATTTGGGAGAATACATTCATAAAGTATCTTTATGGAAGCCCAGAAACTCTGTTTTATGACTCATTTTGTATATGCCCCTGAGAATATAGGGGAGTTCCACCTGCCTCTTAAATTATGGCTCCTAGGAGACAACAGGTGAAGACACTCAAACTCATGGGACCCAAAAATTGAAATCAAGTGGCTCACTGATCTTTGATGGCTAATGCATCATTCTACCCACGGTGGGATAATGAAGATGTAGGCTCATTTCTTTATGTTAAAACATGGTAATCTGTTATATGTTATCCAGGATATGACAGAGACTGACACTCACCCACCCATACAATGTATATAATGTTCTGCATAGAGTAAGTGCTAAAAAAATACAGTGATTGATTGACGTGTCCAGCTTTCCTTCATTGTTCTATTAACAGCTTAGTTCCCACAGAATCAGGCTAGTGTGGGACTCTCACTAGATTAAAAGTGTAGTTGAATTATTTCGAGATATCTTTGAGTTACTTAGACTTTTATTTTTATTGTTGTCTATGAAATGTAGAGTAATGCTGCAGAAAACATAGGTTTTTTTTTCATATTTTTCTAGACTGTAAGCTCTTTTGGGCAAGGAATGTGTCTACCAAGTGTGTTGTATTATACTCTCCCAAGTGCTTAGTGCAGTGCTCTGCACAGGGTAAGTGCTCAAGAAATATTATAAAATGAAACAAAATATTGAGAGTCTAAAAAGAAAATTAAAGTTATTATATGAAGAAAAATTAAAGGCAGCTTGGAGGAAGGGGGGAGAAAGGGAGAGCGGTAAAGGGGGAAAAAAAGAACGTGGCAGATTTTATTGGCATTAAAAGGGAAATGTGAAAGATTCCCAAAAAAGTAGTTGGAGAAAGAAGATGGAAAGGACTGTTTCACCTGTAAATTAGAGATTGAAGAGTGAGCCTGGAGATGTGACTATAAAACCCAATTGAAAAGGAGAAAGAAGCCAAATTCATTAGCAGTTTTAGTCTCCCATTGTGTCTCCTCTCAGAGGGCATGATCACTGGATAGAATCCGAATGAAAGAGAGCTGGAAATTTAGTGTGGCATTTTCGCTGACTCTGGTATAACAGTGGGAAGCTTTTTGTCCCCATCTGTCCCCTTTGTCTCAGTAGCCACCAATTTGCTTCATTTTGCACAACCCATTCACCAGCTTCAACAGCTAAAATTTATCAACCTCACCTCTCTCTTTGGCTCTAATGGGAGGATCAATCCCAGAATGCCTATCCAACTGATGAACCTGGAAGCTGAATTTTAAGTTAGGTATTGAGATCAGTGTGCTGTTGATTGATAAAATGGGTAGGGGAAGTATCTACCAACTCTGCTATACTGTACTCTCCCAAGCACTTAGTACAGTGCTCTGCACATAAGTGCTCAATAAATATGATTCATTGACTGATATAATATGAGCTCAGCGTGTGAGGCAGTGGACTGGAGAGCTGATCATCTATCAGCCCATAGTGGTAGAACTCCATGATCATAGAAGCAAGGATGGCTCCACCACAATGAGAAGCAGCATGGCTCAGTGGAAAGAGCACAGGCTTTGGACTCAGGGCTCATAAGTTCGAATCCCAGCTCTGCCACTTGTCAGCTGTGTGACTGTGGGCAAGTCACTTAACTTCTTTGTGCCTCAGTTCCCTCATCTGTAAAATGGGGATGAAGACTGTGAGCCCCACGTGGGATGACCTGATTCCCCTGTGCCTACCCCAGTGCTTAGAACAGTGCTCTGCACATAGTAAGCGCTTAACAAAATACCAACATTATTATTAACATTATGCAGTGATTCTAGCCAGTACTGTCATAGCACATCCATAGCCACCTGCACCTCTTTCAAGAGTGAAAAAAGCAGTTTTGTGACTCTTTCCTTGTGATACTTCTCATTTATAAGTTAAAGAAATATAAATGTAAGTTTTTTGCAGGAGGGAATCTTCCACATGATTCCCTTGTTAGGGACGTTACATTCAACTAAGCACCACAGGATTCAACACTCTACAACAGACAAACTAGTCTTGTCTCCTTTGATAATAATAATAATAATTATGATATTTGTTAAGTGCTTACTATGTGCCAAACACTGTTGTAAGTGCTGGGGTAGATACAAGGTAATCAGGTTGTCCCTTGTGGAACTCACACTTTTAATCCCCATTTTGCAGATAAGGTAACTGAAGCACAGAGAAGTTAAGTGATTTGCCCAAGGTCACACAGTGGATAAGTGGCAGAACGGGGATTAGAACCCATGTCCTCTGACTCCCAAACCCGGGCTCTTTCCACTAATAATAATAATGTTGGTATTTGTTAAGCGCTTACTATGTGCAGAGCACTGTTTTAAGCACTGGTGTAGACACAGGGGAATCAAGTTGTCCCATGTGAGGCTCACAGTTTTCATCCCCATTTTACAGATGAGGGAACTGAGGCACAGAGAAGTTAAGTGACTTGCCCACAGTCACACAGCTGACAAGTGGCAGAGCTGGGATTCGAACTCATGACCTCTGACTCCAAAGCCCATGCTCTTTCCACTGAACCATGCTGCTTCTCCTGATGATGCATATGTTTGTGTGTGTGTGTGTGTGTGTGTGTGTAGAAACTATGTAAATATGAGACACCTGATAACATTAGGCTTCGCTTAACAAATGTCCTCCTGGAATATCAGTGGCATCGCAAGTAGATTGAACTGAGAGCAGTTCATAGAAAATATAAATACTCTCATCACTCAAATCAATTCCTCCTGGCCCTTTTTAAAAAAAAATCACCATTGGGATAATGAGAATCCTGTACCTAAAGTTTTAGACAAGAGAAGAAAATGAGAGAGTTAGATTGGCTACCTCCAACCAATAGAGCTTCAACTCTATAATATAAACCTGAGACCATAGTCCTGTCACCATTTTCCAACTAAATTGATGATGGTTTATTAAAAAAAACTGAGATTATTCTTCCTGGTTCATTTTTAAATTAGTTAAAAGATGTTAATTTATAGATTTCCCTTCATATTAATTGAAATTTTTCAAGCAAAACAAATCTCCTGTATTCTGTTTTGAAAAAGCAATCTTTAGTTTTCCTAAAATAGCAAGGACATGTTAAGTCTATCAGGGTGCAACCTGGGAAATTTCTATTATGTATAATAATAATAATGGTATTTGTTAGGCGCTTACTATGTGCCAAGCGCTGTTCTAAGTGCTGGGGTAGATACAAGTTAATCAGGTTGTCCCACATGGAGTTCACCATCTTAATCCCCATTTTACAGATGAAATAACTGAGGCACAGAAAAGTTAAGTGACATACTCTGAACCAAATACAAGCTCTCTCTCCATATCCCTCTCTCTCCCTAACCCTCTCTCTCTCTCATTCACACAAGTACACGCACACACACACACACAATTCTTGCTGTCACACACACAATGGAGTTTATTTCAATCCCATATTCAGTGGTTAGGTGAGACAGTAGAAGCAATAAGCAGATCAATAAGATCGATAAACATTTTCTCAGGATCAGAAAGGAGGAGAAGGACAGGGCAAGCCTCAGACTTACGGTAAGCAACCACCTCAAGGTACAAGTTCAGAATGTCTGTCTCCCCTCTTAGACTGTAAGCTCCTTGTGAGCAGGGAACATGCCTAAAGTCTCAGTTATATTGCACTTTCCCAAGTGCTTAGTTCAGTGCTCTGCACACTGTAAGTATTCAAGAAATACCATTGATTCAGTGATAGAGAAAGGGGATGGCACAGAGTAACAAGGGCAGGAATGCAGGGTTGGCAGCGGTTTATAATTAAAAGAGACCAGTCAGAGCATAGCATTTCGTGAAAGGAGTCTTCAATGACTCTGAAGCAATGGTGCAAGTTAAGAGTCCCCCAGAGAAATAGTTTGGCCATTTGAAGAAGCTTTCACATGACATCATTACACTACACCGTATACAAACAAGGTGTTATAAGGTGACTTGACACAGAGCAATGCACATATGTTTACTAGCAGACTTCAAAAGGTATTGTCACTCTGCCAGGCTTATAAGGGGAGAAAAAAAGTCTCCCTTCCATCCTAAACCCCAGTAGTTCAGAGACCAGGAAACAGAGCATCACAGTGTTCTCACTGTACCCACATTTCTGAATTCATTCAGGATTTGCCCAAGGTCACTCAGCAGACAAATGGCTTCTGGAATAATGAAAAATTTGTCATGTGGTGGTTTGGTAATAAAAGACCTGATTCTAAAGAGGTTCTACAATATATGCAAGGAAGGGAAATCCATTATGTTGAGTAGCAAAAATAGAGAGTTTAGTGAGTGGAAAGGAGAATATTGCCTCGATTCCAGTAAGTCAAAGAAATCTTGATGGAGGAGGGTGAGATTTCAGCAAATGTGTGAATGATGTAAAGGAAAGAATGTGTTTATCTGAGTGGGAGAGGATATTCTAGGCATAAAGTGCAGGCTGAAAGATGGTTTGTTCGTGGGAGTGTGAAGACGGAGAAAGGGTGTGCTGTGTAAATCTGCCTGGGAGCAGCAGAGTTGTGTGTAGAACGGGATAGTGGTCGAAAAATGGGAAAGAGAATAGGTAATCTGGATTTGTCATTTTAAAGCAGAGGGTGAGAATCTTGGTCCTGATCTCTTGGGCAATGGGAAACATAAAAGAGAGAAATGTCAGTCTTACAGTGATTAGAGTAGGAGACAGGAAGCAAATAAGCCTCCAGATTTGAATTATACTAATTAGCCTTTCATTGGGGGAAAACTATTTCAATGAGTGCCTTAGAAAAGAAGGCGTCCATAGATCACTTCCAAACGACTGCACCTTCTAGTCCAAACTTGAATTCATCCCCATTGGCAAGAATCAAACTTTCAAGAATTATTCCTAGCACCACTGTTATAAAATGATGTTTAAGCAGCACTTGCACACAGCACAACTAACCAAACAGTGTGCATTCTGACTACTTGTCTTGGCCTCATGGTTAGGGATTGATCACCGAGACATCCTTTACCCTATTTCCCACTACTGTATTTAAAATAGCTATTTGTGCTAATAATTGCATGAACACAAAAAGCCCATTGACAAAGATAGCATCCCAATTTACAACATTGCCAAAGCCTACTCGTGATTTACTCCTGCATGCAACTCCAAAAATAACCCCAGCCATCCTCCAGATTGCAGGCAGGATCATCTGCGGTGCAATCAGTCATTGTGAAAATCAACAGAGGCGTATTCGGTGGATTTTAACTCCTCTCCAACTATTTGCCAAAATGATGTGACTCCAGATTCTTTGGCATTTTCCTGAATAGATGGAGCAGGAGAAACACTAACTGTTATCTCATTTTCCAAGTGTGCTGCTAGCCCTGCTGCCTGGGATGAACAAAAATGACCCGTCAGCTCTTACTTTATTTTCATCTCCATAGTACTCTTGGCACCAAACTCTGGAATGGATAAATTAAAATGGTGTCTGTCTAATCCCCTCAGAGGGATTTGATTATGCTTAGGCTATAGTATTTTAGTTGAACAGGCTTAAAACATTATGCTTTTTAAAGCCTAATAGCCATGCTGGTGTAATCAATTCTAATATGCAATATTTGGGATGTATGTTTGAATCTCTGAAGCCACATTTGTTCTGCCAGATAGAAAAGAGGCAGAATCGTACTTGATCCATGCAGTCTGCATAAGAACATGACTAAAACAAGATTTTCTTTCTTATGATGATTGCTTAGAAAAAATCAACTGAACATCTAGAAAGCACAGATTCAATCTCTATGGTCTCTGTCCTTCATTATGGGCAAAACCCCAATCTAGGAAAAAACACCTCACATGGCGTTGTCCAAGATGGAATGTTGGATATATTGGAATGGGATGGATATTTTCCATCACTTAGCAGGTAGAGCAGAGTTGGTGTTATACTGGCAATATTCTGCCTAGCCCAGGGAGGCTGCTAGGTCATGAAGAGGAGGCAGCTGATATTTTCACTTCCCAGCTCTCAGCCCATTGAGATCCATTCTTAGGGAAGGTGGGCATTAAGTCACTGACACTCTCATCTCATTCAGGGGCCTGATAAACATCAGCAAGGATGGCCTTCATACTCTATTAACCTGGCCTGGGTTGGAGACATTTCACAAGGAGGTACAACTATCTCAATCCCATTTCCTAATCCTTGAGCTATTCATTCCCCTCTTGCAAGTCTTGGCTACTTAACAAACCCCTATGCTTTCGTGATCTGGAACATAAAGGTATTTATGGAGCTTTTTGGGGTGATTTGACTTGAAAAGAGGGCTTGTGATTTGACAATGGATGAGAAAGAAAATAGAAGAGCTAATTGGTTGCAAGGTTTTGATTTCCAAAATTAATAATAATAATAATAACTGCATTTGTTAAGCGCTTTCTATGTGCTAAGCACTGTTCTAAGCACTAGGGTAGATACAACGTAATCAGGATGTCCCTCTTAGGGCTTACAGTCTTAATCCCCATTTTCCAGAAGAGGTAATGGAGGTACAGAGAAGTTAAGTGGCTTGCCCAAGGTCACACAGCAGATAATTGGTGGAGCTGGGATTAGAAATCTATGCCCTCTGATTCCCAAGACCGTGTTTTTTCCACTAAGCCATGCTGCTTCTCTTAAATGGAAAAATTGTAATACCATTTATTAAGTGCTTACTATATGCAGAACACTGTGCTAAGCATTGACTATTTCTGGCTGTCCCTACTTATATTCAAAAATAACATCATCATAAACCTGACCCTTTTCCCTGTCTCTACTACTTTTACTGGAGTCCTTGCTTCTGTAGTCATTCTTGCCTTCTTCCTTTCCTGTCCTTCACTTCTCCTATAGCCATCACTATCTTCACAGTCAGATTTTGCTCCCCAGAGGTTGGCACTGATGCTTGTCTTCTTCCAACTGTCCTGACTGCACCAGGTCTGTTGTTTCCTCAGGAACTTCCTCCTTTTATCTGCTCTATCTCCCCTCCATTTTTCTGGTGCTCAGCAAGTTATTCCTGAGGTCTACCTCTTTAGGCATAAAAGCTTCCAGGAAGCCATCTCTGAGCCAATCAGAGGATTTTTTTTTTGGTATTTCTTAAGATCTCCTATGTGTCAGGCACTTTACTAAGTGCTGGGGTAGACACAACTTAATCAGGTTGGACATTGTTCCTGTCACACATAAGGCTCACTGTCTTAATCCCCACTTTACAGATAAGGTAACTGAGGCATAGAGAAGTTAATTTACTTATCCAAAGACATACAGCAGACAAGTGGCAGATCTGGGTTTGGAACCCAGGTCCTTAGGACTCCCAGGCCCATGCTCTATCCACTAGGCCACGCTGCTCTTATAGTTTATAACTACAAATGTCCCTTTCTGGGATATTTCTGCTGAACATAGAGATGCTGAAGAGTTTCTTGCTCACATAAGCACCATCTAGAACCAGTTCGACAATCATTTTTAGTCAGGTAAATCCAGACCCTCAAAAGAAGTTTACTAAACAATGTACTGTCATTTCAAAACCTTTCACTTAACTTTAACCAAATTAGGATCAAGGCCACTGAAGTCCTACTCTTAAAAATGGACATTTTGTTTATTCCAGCAGGGTTGGGGGTTGTTTGAGGTTTTTTAATGGTATTTATTAAGCATTTACTATGCTCTAGGCAAGAGTAAGGATCGGGGTAGATGCAAGATAATCTGTTTAGAAACAGTCCGTGCCCCAAAAAGGCTTCATAGTCTTAATCCTCATTTTACAGATGAGGTAACTAAAGCACAGAGAAGCTACGTGACTTGCCCTAGGTTACAAAGCAGACAGGTAGCAAAGCATAGGTCCAAGTAGCAAAGCATAGTAGCATAGGTCCTCTGACTCCCAAGCCATTGAACTTTCCACGAGGCCATGCAGTTTCTCAGTGTGCATGTTGCTACCAACTGATTTACTAGGGGGAAATGACCTATTATTTCTTAAAGTTTTAAAGGACAGTTTCTTAAATGAATCATCTTGTGTAACACAGTCTTCAGCCCATATGTTTACAGTCTATGATGATGTTTCAACTGAAATCTAGAGCAGAACTCATGCTTGATAAATTATTCATCATCATCACCATCATCACTGTCATCATCCCCACCATCATTACCATCATCATAATAAAGGAGTAATGTAATGGAAAACGCCAGGAAATGTATCTTAGTCATTTTTAGCTTTCATTTGACTGAACCCAAGTGGCACATTGTTCATCTAGTATGTATCATTTTCCAAAATTATTGTCTATGTCCATTTAGAATGCTAATCCCATTGACAGGAAACCATAAATAGAGCTCTAAAAGGTTTCAAACACAGTTTGAAATTTCCCTATATCATGGAATGTATTAGAACTTAAAGTCTTGGAGGTCTTTTCTTGGTAGTGCTACTATAATGGCCTTTTGATATTCCTAAGGTAAAAAATGTGATACATTAAATAATAACCTCATTAACTAAGTGACTCTCAGTTATCTATTAAACGACTCTTAACATTTGTCAAGGTATTTTCACAGTATTCCAGAGATATATGTTGCATATCGATTGAAGGATATTTTCCTGCATGGTGAATTACCCAGAAAGCTTCATCTGTGTAACAGAGAAAATTTAAGGTTAGAGAGGGTGAGAATAAGGGAAGACTACTGGATAGAAGGAGCTACTGGAAGTTGGTTAGCAAGAGTAATAAAGGGTAATAAAATAGGATGCTGTTCCAGGGATTTGGGATTCATTCAATAGTATTTATTGAGCGCTTACTATGTGCAGAGCACTGTACTAAGCACTTGGAATGTACAAATCGGCAACAGATAGAGACAGTCCTTGCCCTTTGACGGGCTTACAGTCTAATCAATGAAAAGGAGCAGTTAAAAATGTGGGATACTTGAAGGGAAGAAGGGACAAGAGGGATGTAGCCTTGAAAGTGTGTGAAATGTAGTCATGTTGTCCTTCAGTACTTAGATCGTGAGCCCCAGATGGGGCAGACACTGGGTCAGACCAGATTAACTTGCATGTATTTCAATATTTAGAACAGTGCTTGACAAACTGCAAGCACTTCATATGGTAATATTAATAAAATAATAGTGATAAATACCACAGTACTAATAGTGAGCCTGCATCCATGAGTATGAGTCTCTTAGAGAATCTCTTGCACTGTGAAATGAAGACAAGTTGTGTAAGAAAACATAGGGATGACGAAGAGAAAAAACAGTAACTATTAGTATAACAATGGGGAAAACAATGAGGAGAATGAATTAATCCTGATCATTTAGAGTTAAATGTTAGACTTAGACTCTAGTAGTTATGTTTCTATACACCAATATCCCACTTGCACACTCCCATCATGAAGTCAAAGTCCACTCAAGCCTGCAGTAATTGCCTGGAGGAGTTCAGTCAAAAATGTTTACTTTTTATTAAACAAAATGAGAAGCTATGGCAAAGATTTAAATAGACATTTTTCATAATGTCTACAGGTTAGGGTTGGTTAGAGTCACACCCATACTCAGCCCTCCTCGGCTAATTAATGCAGGAAGTGGACATGAGAGTCAGTGAGGTATGTTGCTGAGCAGAGGAAATGGTAGAGTTATAGTTAGGTGAGGATAAGTATGAGATGGACGAGATTGGCCTGGTGTTGGATTTCCATTCACAGCTCTCTGCCACATGAGTGTAGGAGTAGATGAAATATATTGGGGTGATGATCTAGGGTTGGAGATTGGTGATGCAAGATGGATGGAGGCACACAGATTCAAGGAAATTGAGTAAGCCAGACCGGGCGGAATTTTGGACATGTGGATAAATAGAGGGTAGACTAGATATGGAGCACAAATAGGGCTTTGTAGCGTGGGACGAAAGGAGGGTGTCAATAAACTGGAGGTCTCTATCGGAGGACAGGACAGTTTTTCAGGGAGGAAATGTATGGACAAGATCGCAGGTAAGGGAATTGTAACGAGAGAGATTTAGTGATTATGAGATTTGGCATGTGAGGGAGATTCCAAATGCTTCTTATATTATAAATTAAGTGTTAGAATATAATCTAGAATCAACATTCAAATGTAAATCTAAGCAAGAAAATACAATGCACAAGTATGAATAACAATCTGTATTTACAGCTGTATTTATTGCTGGAACTCAGCAGCTTCTGCAGTTTATCTTATATGGAGTTATAGCACCATGGAAGTAGTTCTGCATGGTCACACCATGTTTCAGTATATCTCTAAGGTCCAACACTGTTGGCGATCATTTCCCTGGCTTTGCAAAAGCAAGAATTGAATAGGTGACTGTCCTGATTAGGACAATGTCCACAATTAGGAAACTTTTCAAGTGATTAGGGATTTATCTGCTTGCACAGGACACAATAGGTCACTGCTTAAATACTTATTTGAGATTGCTTGAGGTAGCTGTCTATCAGCTGGTGAGAGATTAGTGGGATTTTTATAACTAGGAAGAATCATGCTTAATGTAACTATCAGGCCTACAAATCCTGTACTTTGGGAAAATACACACACACGCACATGCTCACACACACACCCCTAGATGACCTGACCATTTCCTTCTTTTCAATACTAATTTTCAGGAATGGATAAGTTAACAGCTGCTTCTGCTACAATATGTCCTGATACATGAATGCCATATGCTTGCTCAAAGCTGTTCAGTCAAGCTCTCCTATCCGTCTCTGATAAGTTGAAAACTGAGCAGACCTATATAGGGATGTGCTTTGCTTTCATTTACACTTTGGCGGTAAACATCCAATGAATTTGGAGGGGTTGTGGGGAGGAGAAGGGAAGACCAATCTAGCACTCCTGGTGGGGTAAAGGGAAAGAAAAGGGTGGCTGATCACAGATTCCCTCTGGAGGACAGCATCTGCTGTCGCTCAGAACTAGAGCACACATGACCTAGTGAAGGGTGTAAATAATTCATGCTAGTGAGAGCTATCCGATGGAATGTTTCCCTGAATGAAAATCTTTTAAGGCAAGCCTTCTTTCTATCCCTTAGATGGAAATCAATGCCACAGATTTTAAGAAAAAGAAATGGATATAGCACATTTCATATCCTATGCCCATTCCTCAGAATCCAGGACTTTCACCAGAAAAGGAAAGCATCAGCAGTATCTTAAGTATTTAATACAATCCAATAATAATAGCAGTATTTGTAAAGTACTTAATGGGTGCCAAGCATTGGGGATAGATAAAAAAATAAGCACCTTCAACAACTCCTGTCCCACTTTGGGCTCTCACAGCTTGTGGAAACAGGTATTTAATCTCCATTTTACAGATGAGGAAGCTGTCGCAGAGAAGTTAGATGACTTGTCCAAGGTCACAGAACAGGTAAGTGCAGAGCCAGGATTGAATTTATGACTCCAGATTCCCAAGTCTGTGCTATTTCCACCACACCACAGGGCAAATCTAGTGCCTTATAGTGAATCTTAAGCATAGTCATTTTTCATGAGGAGTGAATATCTCCAACTAAAAATGCAAGTATGTCAATTTGCTGTGTGAACTTGGGCAAGCCATTTAATTTCTTTGTGCTTCGGTCATATCATCTGTAAATTGGAGATTAAGCCAGTGAGCCCTATGTGGGAAAGAGACTCTGTTCAACACAATTACTCATTCAATCGTATTTACTGAGAGTTTATTGTGTGCAGAGCACTGTAATGTTGTATTTATCCCAGTGTTTAGTACAGTGCTAGGCACATAGTAAGTGCTTAACAAATACCATCAAAAAAAATTCTGGAGCATGAAAGGGCATAAAATGTTTGTTTTTCTTTTCTTTGAAGTCCAACAGAAATCTTAAAAAAAATTAGATTTAAAATAGTAGTATGATCTGTATAGATATTCTCAAACAGTTCCTGGTAGTGTACATGTCTATCTGTACACAGAGAAATTAAGGCCCTTGCTCTTGCCTTCTGAAAGATGCTATGCTAACAAATCAGTTTAAACTGAATTATTTTTGGACTATTTTACGATACAGTGATCTGACAGATTTGCTGCTGGAGTAGGGTAAATCTAGCTCTTTCACATTCATTCAGTCAGGAAAGATGTTCTGGGAGAGGCACAGTTCAATTAGGCCTTTGAAGAAGGAGAGGGCAACAGTTTGGCACATATTTATTTAGTATTAAAATTATTGGAACTTTAGACAGTTACCTGGACATTAAGTGAAGATAGAGCCTATGTTCAAAGGCCTCTTCCTTTTGCAAAATAGACAAGATAGCTCCAGCTGTAGGGAACACTGTAGTTAATAATAATTGTGAAATTTGTTAAGCACTTGCTAAGCACAATAGTAGATACAAGATAATCATGGGACTTCAGTTTAAGTAGGAAGAATAGCAGGTATTGAATCCCCATTGGCAGTTTTGGAAACTGAGACAAAGAGAGGTTAAGGGATTTGTTCAAAGTCACCCAACAGGCAAGTGGCTGAGCCAGGAATAGAACTCAAATCCTCTGGCTCCCAGACCCATCCTTTAGCCAGTAGGCCACACTGCAACTGAATTTGCCTCTCTCCAAGCCTAAGGGTAATTTATCTTTTGAGATGAGTTTAGGGTTCTTTTCAATCAGTCAAAAACAGAAAATTTCAAAATATTCCTCTTCTCCTCCTCCTTCTCCATTGGTGTTGCTGTTATTATAATAGCAGTAATGGAATAACTGAATAAACACTCTCAGTATACTATGTCGTGTTCAAAATATTCAAAGACGTCGAAATTGGATTTTTAAAGATACTGAAAAAACTAGTTTTGTCACCTAAAGATGTATAGCTGTCATTTCTTCCCTGGATGCTTTATTAATTTTGCATTATCTGTAATTTTGCATTATCTTTGCCTTCCAATTTGGAAGAACAAACCAATAGGATCAAAATGCCTGGAAAAATTCTACAATTTCCCAGGGAATTCTTCACCCCACTGGGCATTTTTCCTCCTGTCCTATACTTCACACTTCATTTCACTGCTGGGTTGTTGTTGTTCTTTTAATCCAGGTTTTTAAATTAGTTAAAAATGTACTCTGAGTGTTTGGATTGTACTTTTTGCTCGTTCATGCTGTGTAAGTGGTATAATACATTAGCCAAAGCACTGGCATTCTGATGCTATCAAGTAGTGATGATTTTTGCCTATTGCATTTAACAGTGCTTCAGCATCATGCTGTATCCTTCCTTGGGGAACTAGAAGTAGTATGAAAAAAAGAACAAAATAAAATAAAGACCAAAAGAAATAATCAACAGGGAACATCCTCAGGGAGCATAGAGAAGTGAAAGGCAAGTAAGAGCTTACCGGATCTTGAATATTATTGAAACACCTTATAGGGGGAATTCACATTTTTTTATAAAATTTGAATAATTTAAGACTGAAAACATATTATAGTCCTCTTCTGCTGTTAGGGACAAACATTTGAGAATTATAATTCTCTCTTTTACCTGTCTCTTTCCACTGTTATAACTAGTACACTCTGAACTTCATACTAACCCAAGCTACACAGCACTTACTTTATACTCCACTAATTCCCCAATCCATAATTTAGTATAATATCAGTCTTCCCTTATAGACTGTAAAATCCTTGTGGACAGCGATTACAACTTCTAACTCGGTTGTACTTGGTGCCTATTACAATATTCTACACATTGTAAGCACTCAATAAATGTCTTTGTTTGATTAAACTAGGTATGCAAAAGAATAAAGTTAAAAGAGTGGATTATGTAGCTCTCAGTTACTTCCAAAGGACAAACCTATTAAAATAGACTTTCTGATTTGGTGGGTGAATAGAGTTGGCATCCTCTATATCACTGCATTGCTTTATTATGAGGGTGGGAAATGGGGAGCATCGTCCCATGCCCTAAATATCTAGCCCTACAGATTGAAGTACACCAGGACATTATTTGCCCATATGAACACACAGAGTGCAGGGGGTATTATTAGGTAGAGATCAAGTCTAAATGTATTCCATAATCATGTGTGTCAATCAATCAATGGTATTTATTGCCTGCTTAGTGTGTACAGAGCACTCAACTAAACACTTGGGGGAGTACAATACATCAGAGTTGGTAGGCACATTTTCTGTCCACAATGAGTTTACAGTCTACAAGAGGAGTCAGACATTAATATAAATAATTTATAGATATGGTCATAAATGCTATAGGGCCAAGGGTATGGTGAATACCAAATATCCAAAGGGTACAGATCCAAGATCAAAGAAGATGTGGAAAGGAGAGGGAGTCAGGGAATAGAGGGTTTAATTGGGGAAGGCCTCCTGTAGGAGGTGTGAGCGTGTGTGTGTGTGTATGTGATTGTAATAGAAAACATTTGAGGAAATAATAGCAAAGGAAGCAACAGTTCTTGGTTTTCAACTAGTAGAGAGTCCTAAAGGTGTGTGTGTCTGTGTGTGTGTGTGTGTCCATGCATGCATTGGGGGTAAGGGGAGAGTATAGAACTTTCCTTCACAGAAATCATTAACAAAACTCTTATATTTAATCCACTGGTTCCCAGTACACCACTATCATCTATAATACTTTGTATCCTGTTACCTGTTTGTTAAAGTACAGAGGAAAAAAAGAGTTGGGAGAGAGAGGGGATAGAGAAACTAGGAGGGAAAAGAGTCATTCTGGCTAGACCAGTCCTTTCGCTATCAGAACAGCTCTGGCTTTTGAAAAACAAATGAGAATTGGTCAAATAATACCATAGATCCCCTCAGTTTAGTAAATAGTGTTGCCAATAAGACATAGACAACATTGAGAGCATTTCCATTTTAAAGACATGTTGAAGAAGCAGATTTTACTTTCCCTCAAACCCAGCTTTACAGAGTCAGAAAGTAAAGCTGCAAAATCTAATCACTGCTGAGTTACTTGTGTCAGGGGTGCCATAGGGATAAGGCCTGGATCTTCTGTTTTCAGTCCCTTAAATAACTGACTCAGAGCACATTATTTAAACTAAAATGTTCTGGTTTGCAGATGATACTAAATTGGGAGGAAAGGTCACCCATGAGAAACAATAGTCAGGTAGAGAAGGAATTAGATCACTTAAGTACTTGAGCTAATAGATAGCAAATTCAATGCAGATAAATGCAGAATAATGAGTCTCAGAGAATGTAATAAAAGAACATAATATCTTCTTAATGGGAAGGTACCACAGCATATTGACCTGGAGAGAGATATGAGTTATTTTAATAAAAGAAAACCTATATTAAAGACTATTCAGCTCCATTATGGTAGGAGACGTACAGTATGTTTTGTTAGACCTTACCTGAAGCACCTCATTCAATCTAATCACTCTAAAGTCTAGAAGTTCTATTTAGAATGAGTCTTACAGGGACAATTTGTAGAGCAAGTTAAATGAAAGCACATTCTGCAGACATAGGTTTAGAAGCAATTACAGGGAATACTGACCATGTCATCATGGCCAAGGCAGAGGTGTTAGAGGGGCTTGCCACATAGCATTTTCAGAGCTGTGATATAAGGAATATTGCATCTTCAGAGCAAAGGTGAAATGTCCAATAAGTGTAGCTATTGCTCTTCATGACCTACCTCTTATCAGTTGGATGACACTTCAATTACCTTCTTCAGTAATTAGGAAGAAAGACATTGGTTATCTAATTATGTACTGCCACTTCTCAATGTAATATCCTTTTCTTTTCTAACTTTTACTTTCAGTACCAGGTATTGACTTTCAATCATTTGCATTTTCTCCCTTCAGAAGTTTCTGGATGATGAATCTCAGAAGGAAGCTTAAGAGGAAAGTGGACAAGAGTCCATTCCTTTAAGGTAATGGCATAACCTAGAGCCCGTGGAGGCTGGGAATAACCTCCTTACCAAATGGAAAAAAATGTCAAACTCCAGTAGCTCCAGTAGAAGTTGTAGCAACAGTAGTAGCATAGTAATAGTGGCATGGCTCAGTGGAAAGAGCCTGGGCTTGGGAGTCAGAGGTCATGTGTTCGGACCCCAGCTCTGACACTTGTCAGCTGTGTGACTGTGGGCAAGTCACTTCACTTCTCTGGGCCTCAGTTACCTCATCTGTAAAATGGGGATTAACTGTGAACCTCACATGGGACAACCTGATTACCCTGTATCTACCCCAGCGCTTTGAAAAGTGTTCTGCACATAGTAAGCGCTTAAAAAATACCAACCGTATTAATAATATTAGGAGGAGGGAGAGGAAAAGGAGTAGGTAGCAGAGGATTGGAAGAAGACAGAGGAAGAGGAGGAGGAGGAAGAATATCTGAAGATATTCAGATATTATATCTGAAGAATATACCTCCTTGACTATTTTATGAACCTTCTTGTTGACCTCCCTTCTTACTGTCTCTCCCCATTCCAGTCCTACTTCACACTGCTGCCCACATTATTATTTTTTTTTTTTAAGTTCAGTCCATTTTCTCCCCACTCCTCAAAAACCTACATTCATTGCCAACTCCACATGGAACATAAACTCCTTACCATCAGTTTTAAGGTAGTTAATCATCTATTTCCTCTCTCTTACCTCACTGGTTTCCTACTATAATCCAGCCTGGACACTTAACTCCTCTAACACCAACTTACTCATTGCACCTCAATCTCATCTTTCTTTTCACCAATTGCTTTCTTGTGTCCTCCCTCTGGCCTTTAATTTCTTCCCCATTCACATGCAGCAGACCACTCCTCTTGCCATCTTCAAAATCATTTTAAAATCATATCTCATCCATTCATTCATTCATTCATTCATTCAATAGTATTTATTGAGCGCTTACTATGTGCAGAGCACTGTATTAAGTGCTTGGAATGAACAAGTCGGCAAGAGATAGAGTACAGTGCTGAGGGGATGGCAAGGGAGAGGGGGAGGAGCAGAGGGAAATGGGGGGAAAAGAGGGTTAAGCTGCGGAGAGGTGAAGAGGGGGTGGTAGAGGGAGTAGAGGGAGAAGGGGAGCTCAGTCTGGGAAGGCCTCTTGGAGGAGGTGAGTTTTAAGTAGGGTTTTGAAGAGGGAAAGATAATTAGTTTGGCAGAGGTGAGGAGGGAGGGCGTTCCAGGACTGCAGGAGGATGTGGCCCAGGGGTCGATGGCAGGATAGGCGAGACCGAGGGACGGTGAGGAGGTGGGCGGCAGAGGAGCGGAGCGTGCAGGGTGGGTAGTAGAAAGAGAGAAGGGAGGAGAGGTAGGAAGGGGTAAGGTGATGTAGAGCCTTGAAGCCTAGAGTGAGGAGTTTTTGTTTGGAGCGGAGGTTGATAGGCAACCACTGGAGGTCTTTAAGAAGGGGAGTGACATGCCCAGAGCGTTTCTGCAGGAAGATGAGCCGGGCAGCGGAGTGAAGAATAGACTGGAGCGGGGCGAGAGTGAAGGAAGGGAGATCAGAGAGAAGGCTGACACAGTAGTCTAGCCGGGATATAACGAGAGCCCGTAGCAGTAAGGTAGCCGTTTGGGTGGAGAGGAAAGGGCGGATCTTGGCGATATTGTAAAGGTGAAACCGGCAGGTCTTGGTAACAGATAGGTTGTGTGGGGTGAACGAGAGAGATGAGTGAAGGATGACACTGAAATTGCGGGCCTGAGAGATGGGAAGGATGGTCGTGCCATCCGCGGTGATAGGGAAGTCTGGGAGAGGACTGGGTTTGGGAGGGAAGATGAGGAGCTCAGTCTTGCTCATGTTGAGTTTTAGGTGGTGGGCCGACATCCAGGTGGAGACGTCCTGGAGGCAGGAGGAGATGCGAGCCTGAAGGGAGGGGGAGAGGAAAGGGGCGGAGATGTAGATCTGCATGTCATCTGCATAGAGATGGTAGTCAAAGCCGTGAGCAAGAGGCCTTCCCTGACTAAGCCCTCACTTCTCATAATTGGCCTTCCCTTCTGTGTCACTTCCCATTTTTGCCTTTCCCTTCTGTGTCTCCTATGCATTTTGGATCTGTACCCCTTTAGCATTTTTATTTTTACCCGGCTCCCAGCCCCACAGAACTTATATACCTTTCCATCTATAATGTACTTTACTGTCTGTCTTCCCGTCTAGTTTGTACTCTACTCTCCTTGTGGGCAGGGAATGTGTCTACCTATTCTACTGTATTTTACACTTCTAAGACTTTCTACAGTACTCTGCACAAAGTCACCACTCAATAAATGCCATTGACTGATTATAGAGTTCTCTCCCAAGCACTCAGTACAGTGCTCTGTACACATAAGTGCTCAATAAAGACAACTGATTGACTGATTACTTCTACAAGTAGTAGTAGCAGCAGTAATTGTGGTAATTGGAATGGTATACAGTGTCTACAGAGTACAAGGCACTGCACTAGAAAAAGTTCAACAGGAACAAAAGACACATTCTCTATCCAGGAGGAACTAACAATGAATGGGGAAAACAGACTGATAGAGTATGATTTTTAAAAAGTGGGAACAGGGACAAAAATAAGGATCAGATAGTCTGTAGAGGGAATATGCAATAATTAAATATCAGAATAAATCATAGAAAGTCATTGAAGATAATCTATATGTATAGATATGTCTATGAGTAGGTATATATAAGTGCTAGGGTTTTAAGTATATATGACTTTGAATGTTAGCAATTAATTATAGATTGCTTATGGCTTCAGAAGAAGTCAATAAGAAGACAAGGTAGAAGGAAATTATTTGAAAAGTCTTTCAAGACCTATGGAAGTTTAAGAAGGAATTAATCACGTTACCAAGTCCTTGCTGCTTAGTGTTCATGTTAAATAATAGAAGTTGTCCCTTCCTTCAAGAATTGTACAATCGAGCTGAGAAGGCCATTGAGATGACATAACATTTGAGTGACTATGTACAAATACCATAATTAGAAGAATGACTAGAGGAGGAGGAATGGGTAGCAGATACAGTATAGTAAGTTGAGGATATTTATATAGTGGCAGAAACATAGAGTTGTAGCTTCAAGGAAAGGGTATGTAGGTGGCAATGCAGATTAGTGCAAAAATAGAGGCTGCCTACTTATAAGTTAAACTTTGGGCAAATACCTGCTGGTTACAGAAGTGAACTAAATGCAAAAAGACAAGCTTGTCTGGAAAGGATTTTTCTGTGGGCTGGGGTAAAATGGGAGTTTAGAGTAGCAAGGGTGGAAGAAGGCAGATGACAGAGGGCTTTAAAGCCAAGACAGAAGCTGCAGCCAAACTTTCCAATGAGACATTGCTGGCAAATGCTGGTTCTTTACCTATAAATTAATCATGATTTTACACTAACATCATGCCATGGTAATTCAAAGTCTAGAGAAGGATGGGACTGGCCAAAGATGATAGTGGATTTGGAAGTCCCTTAAATGACATGGAAGAAACAGTTTTAGAAATAAAGAGATAGTACACAAAGACATTTATGAAGAATAAAAGATTTTTCATTTTTCACAAGTCTGCAAAGCAGTAGATTTTCCTCTATTTGGGGGGAATGTTTTTGCATAGACCTGTCACTATAGCTGATATATTCCAGCACGATTCCTCAGTAATTTAAGCAGGTTACCTTAGAGCAACCATCACAACCTCAAACAAAGGGGATTTGGGAAACTTCAGATGAAGCTGTCAAGGATCCTTTCAGCTATCATATGATTTGCAACTGGTTGACTCATATGTGTCTTTGTAAGTATTCAGAATTCAGTGAAAAAATAAGTGTTTCAATTTCTATTGTCTTGTAGTTGATTTCATAGATTCCTCCAGTTGCTGGGTGACCAAGTTGCTGAAAAAGTAAAATTCTTTGTGGGCATTCAAAATAGTGGAGTTTCAGCTCTTAGCACAGTGCTCTGTACAGAGAAAGTGATAAATAAATAATCTGAACTGGACTTATACTGGACATGTTTTTTTTTTTTTTTAATCAGGGAATGTGATAGTGTGTTATAGGTCTATGCTTGAATCTCTATATCACTTACTGAGCCTATTTTATAAACAAATTCTACAAGGTTAGGGAAAAACTACAAAATGACCTTTTATAGACAGCTACCTCTCTGCATAGCTATAATTTTCTCTTTTCTGTTCTTCTTCTTACCACCTTTACTGCCATTACCATCATCTTTCCATCTAGGTACACTATTTTTCTAAAATTCCACACAGGGGCAAGTAGAGATTTTGAAGGACACTTAAGAAGGAAGCCTATCAAATGATAGCCTAAGAGACATTTAAAATCTCTTCGAGACTTTTGATTTCATGCAAAACTATCATGGTCCAAATTTAGAGAAGTTGTCATTCACTGTATAGGTAGACAAACCAATGAATGTCAAATTTCCCCCTCTCCCATCCTTCCACTGTATCTTGCTACTGCGATCTAAATTTTCTGTGAAGATTTCAAATGCCATGCATAGCCTTACTAGACTGTAGTGGATATCTGGTGTGAGGATTAACCTTGAACTACACTGACATTGTTTCACAGTGTCCAACCTGATTATCTTGCATCTAACTCAGCTCTTTGTACTATGTGCTTGACATGTAGCAAGCTCTTAACAAATATTACCATTATCATCTCATTTTGTTCTTTAGTTTAATGAAGATGCCTGTCATGCAGTCATTGTAGGCAGGGAGCAAGTCTACCAATGCTATTGTATTATACTCTCCCAAGTGCTTAGTACAGTGCTCTGCACATTGTAAGTGCTCAATAAATGCCATTGATTGATATAACATGAGATTTTTGAGAACTCATTCCTTCTGAATGAGAACCAAATAAAATTACCTTTTAATGCAACATTATCCAGAATAAAGAATGCTTCTTGTTCATACTCTGCTATTTTTAATTTAGAAGCTCTTGGCCTTGCCCGGGATTGTCATCCTGTTATATTACCATTAACTAAAATAGTATGTGGACTTGTGGTACTGTGAAATCTGTTTTTAATAGATGTTTTGCAAGGGAATAACTTTTCTTTCTTGGGATCCCATTCTAATATTTTCAACCCTGTCCCCTCTTTTGAATTCATTCAGTGTTTCTAATGATAATGTGATAGGACATTTAAGTGCTTACTAAGTGCTGAAGTGGGCAAGATACAAGATAATCAGGTCAGACACATTCCTTGTCTGTGACCTGACGTTAGGCTTACAGTCTAAGTAGAAGGGAGTAGTAGTTAATCCCCATTTTATAGTTGAGGAAACTGAGACACAGAGAAGCAAAGTGACTTTCCCAAAAGCACACAACAAGTAAGGATAGAGCAAAGATTAGAACCAGGTCTTCTTCACCCACAGGGGCAAGCTCTTCCCAACACTGTCAATCTTTACAGCCATTCATGCATAGACACACAGGAGGTTTTAGAGACCCATTTGACCTTTATCATTATGGTCTTTGCAGTAAAGTGAATGTCTGCAAGTTGCTTGACTTGCTTTGGGGAACATTTTCTGACTAGATAAAAGTTCCACATTTCTCTTCCCTTGTTCCTTCTTTCAACTGGGTTTATCTTAAAGTTCTTCTGAGAAAACAGTAGAAGCAGCTCTGGCTCATCTGTTAGAATGATATCATGAAAGGACCCATTTAAATCAGGTCACACTTAAAGACGCATTGAATTAAATGGGGCCTACCTTAGACTAGCAGAAGCCTTTTCCATTTGCTCAGATTAGTTTCCCAATTAGCAAAACTGCTCATCCATTCCCTCACCATAAAACAAACTCCATTCCTTGGAAATTACATTCATGTAATCTACCTGTTTGCCTTGACTGAACTCAGCTACCACTGGATAACTTTTGAGCAGCTTTTCTGAATAGAGGTCATATGCTCGCCACCCCAGGCAGACATGCATGGCATATCTACCACCTACAGCTGGTTGCCACTGGTGCTTTCCACATAGACCTCATAATCTGATCAAGTCAATCATAGATTTGAACTGCCCACTTGACATTGGTGCCCCCTACCCCAGAAGCAAAACACAGACAATATGAGAAATGTTCAATGTCTTACCTTCTCTGGGATGTTTTGCAGACAACAACTTTGGCTTCTGGGCCGCTAATCTGCTAGCACTAAATCTGCCTTACACACATAAAAAAATCAGCACACTAAGGAAAATAAATGTTTAAATGAATTCATGGGCTTTCCACTAGAGATAGCAATAATGAATCTGCCGAGCAGTACAACTTTCAAGTTGGCTCCCCATTCCCACAGAGATTAGCTGTGTTAATGGGCAACCATATTAATAGAGCAATGGAGTTTCTTTAACCATTCCTGGAGGGGAAAGGGAGGAGGGCAGAGGGGTTATGGGATGCTTATTTTATGGCAATTTATGTCAGTATAAAAGTTATAAAGATTTCCAGAAAGTAAAGGAGCATGATGTAGAATCACTGGAGAAACTGTAAAATCAATACCTCCAGGTTTTGGAGCACTGAAGTTGGCTGCCACTTTAGAATCCATAGTCTGAGCAATATATTATGTATATAACTGGAGACGGGGATGGAAGATTATGTTCAACCCACAGAGTCTGCGCTAGATCAATCATTCCCAAGCAGAGCAGGTGTCTCTATCTTTTTCTAGTAGCAGCTCTCTGAGAGAGAGTTGTGAGAGGAATTATTCTACCCTGGCAATCAAATTTTCCAATCCCAATTTATTTAAAGGAGTTCTGAGAAGTCCTTGATCCAGTGCAAAAATAGTAAATAGGATCATTGCAATATTTAGACTAAGAACTGAACTGTGTTGCTCCTTCCAATTTAAGTCCTAATTTCAAAAAAACATATAGGATGGAAACCAATAAAATACTGTAGAGGTTCCATGTGACATAAAGTAGGAAGTTGTGATGTCATCAAATTCTGCCTGTTGATCTCCCAGAGCAATGCCCACTGCCTCCCAAATCATAGACCTGCCTGCTTCCTCTCAATGCTCTGGTGTTGGATCCCAGTTCCCGAGGCAGGGTTTCCCCAGCCCAAACCTGCAGGAAGGGCAAGGAGGGGATTAGGGGGCAGTGGTTGAGGCACTGAACAAGTTATTGAAATACAATCAACAGGCCGTTAGGTAGAATGCCAATCTGATGGCCTGATATGAATTAGATTATTTGTTCTTTAGAGAACATTTCTCATTTCAGGAGGTGGGAAGGGAAAATGATCAACAGTATTGGAGATCTAATACAAGTGTCTGATTGCTGAGGCAAACATTTATTTTCAGTCTAAAAGTAATGAGAAAATATGGATATTAGCATCTCCAGGTACTTAAGTGAACTCTGTGAACAGTAAGAAGGAAGAATTGGTCTACTGGACCAGGACAGTTTCTTTTTAACCTAATAATGATGACAAATATTAAGCTCTTATAGACTAAAATAATCAGACCAGACCAAGACTCTCTACAGTCTCTATAGTCTCTCTACCACCCCCCTTCACCTCTCCGCAGCTTAACCCTCTTTTCCCCCCATTTCCCTCTGCTCCTCCCCCTCTCCCTTCCCATCCCCTCAGCACTGTACTCGTCCGCTCAACTGTATATATTTTCATTACCCTATTTATTTTGTTAATGAAATGTACATTGCCTTGATTCTATTTACTTGCCATTGTTTTTACGAGATGTTCTTCCCCTTGACTCTATTTATTGCCATTGTTCTTGTCTGTCTCCCCTGATTAGACTGTAAGCCCATCAAACGGCAGGGACTGTCTCTATCTGTTGCCGACTTGTTCATTCCAAGTGCTTAGTACAGTGCTCTGCACCTAGTAAGCACTCAATAAATACTATTGAATGTATACAGTCAAATGCAGAGGGATTCATTTATTTAAATGTATTATGATATAAGTGAAGCTCTACGTGTCAAGCACTGGTCTAAGCACTGTGATAGGTGAAAATTAATCAGGTCAGACAGGGTCCCTGCCCCCCATGGGGCTCACACTCTAGGGATCAGAAGTATGTTTTTACAGATGAGAAAACTGAGACACAGAGATGTTCAGTGACTAGACCAAAATTGCACAGCAGGCAAGTGGTAGAACTTGGACAGTGACCTTGGTCCCCTGACTCCTAGTCCTATGATCTTTCCAGACAGCTATTGTCCCTCCATTGGGAGCTATTTTTAACTTTCATCCATAACATTTCAGTGAAACTTTAGACATTTATAACAGGTTCATCAATGACACCAAATATGTGTTAATATCAATTGGCAAAATAGGATACCTAACAAAGAGGTTCCAAAGCACAGTTAGCTGCCCTCTACCTGTGCCAGTGTACAACTCCCACTTCCCAAAAATACTTTTCCCCCCGTCTCCTATCCTCTCTTACAGCTATCAATAAGGCATTCCTTCCTGTTCCTCTGCTCTTCTCTTCTGCTTACTCCTTGGCTTCCTGTTCCTCTCCCTTTAAATATGCTCACCTCTACTATGTAACAAAACATTTTTTCTTTACTTCCCCACAACTTCAGTTATTGCTCCATTAATTCATCTTGCTTTGCACCGGTACAATCTTCTTGGATGGGTGATACACATCCATTTGCTTTCACTTCCTCTCCACCAACTCTCTTCTAGAAGTGCTGCAATCAGATTGTCTTCTACTACACCCTAAAGAGGTTTTTGTAAAGTGCTAGGTAATGTCACATACTATATAAGCCCTGTTTGGAAAAAGTTCTTGTCCTATTTGGAGCTAACAATCTAAGAGGGAGGAAGAACAGGTATTTAATCCCCCATTTTACACATGAGGAAACTGAGGCATAGAGAAGTAAAGTGATTTGCCCAAGGTCACTCAGAAGCCAGATGACTGAGCCGGGATTGGAAGCCAAGCCCTCTGACTTCCTTAAATCTGCCCTCTACTCCACCAGGCAAAAACTACTTTCCTTCCCTCATTGACATCCATTCCCGTCACCCCCGCCAATTGTTCCGGACCTTTAATTCTCTCCTCAGGCCCCCTGTTCCTCCCCATCCCCCATCCCTCACCCCCAACGATCTGGCCACCTACTTCATCATGAAAATTAACACAGTCAGGTCTGAGTTCCCCAAAGTCACCCCTCCCCCTTCTTCCTCCCTCCACCCCAACCCTCTCCCCTACTTTCCCATCCTTCCCTGCAGTATCCTCAGAGGAGATCTCCTCCCTCCTCGCAAGTGCCACCCCCTCCACCTGTGCTTCGGACCCCATTCCCGCTCACCTTATAAAAATCATCGCCCCTTCCCTCCTCCCCTCCTTAACTTCTATCTTTAACCGCTCACTCTCTAATGGCTTCTTCCCCTCTGCCTTCAAACATGCCCATGATGCCCCCATCCTAAAAAAACCCTCTCTCGACCCCACTTCCCCTTCCAGTTATCGCCCTATCTCCCTCCTACCCTCCTGTTCCAAGCTCCTACAACGAGTCGTCTACACTCGCTGCTTAGAATTTCTTAACTCCAATTCTCTCCTGGAACCCCTCCAATCTGGCCCAGGTCCCCTCCATTCTACCGAGACTGCTCTCTCAAAGGTCCCCCATGACCTCCTTCTTGCCAAATCCAATGGCTCCTACTCTATCCTAATCCTCCTTGACCTCTCAGCTGCCTTTGACACTGTAGACCATCCCCTTCTCCTCCACACCTTATCTCACCTTGGCTTCACAGACTCTGTCTTCTCCTCGTTCTCCTCTTATCTTTCTGGCCATTCATTCTCGGTCTCCTTCTTGGACTCTTCCTTCCCCTCCCATCCTCTTACTGTAGGGGTTCCTCAAGGGTCATTCTTGGCCCTCTTCTGTTCTCCATTTACACACTCCCTTGGTGAACTCATTCGCTCCCACAGCTTCAACTATCATCTCTAGGCAGATGACACACAAATCTACATCCCTGCCACTGTTCTCTCCCCGTCCCTTCAGGCTCGTATCTCCTCCTGCCTCCAGGACGTCTCTACCTGGATGTCTACCCGCCACCTAAAACTCAACATGTCCAAAACTGAGCTCCTTATCTTCCCTCCCAAGCCCTGCCCTCTTCCTGACTTCCCTGTCACTGTGGATGGTACGACCATCCTTCCTGTCTCTCAAGCCCACAACCTTGGTGTCATCCTTGACTCAGCTCTCCCATTCATCCTACACATCCAATCTGTCACCAAGGCCTGCTGGTCTCACCTTTATAATATTGCCAAGATTCGCCCTTTCCTCTCCACCCAAATGGCTATCTTACTGGTACAGGCTCTCATAATATCCCGGCTGGATTGTTGTGCCAGCCTTCTCTCTGATCTCCCTTCCTCCTGTCTCTCCCCGCTCCAGTCTATTCTTCATTCCGCTGCCCTGATCATCTTCCTGCAGAAATGCTCTGGGCATGTCATGCCTCTCCTTAAAAACCTCCAGTGGTTGCCTATCAACCTCCGCATGAAGCAAAAACATCTCACTCTAGGCTTCAAGGCTCTCCATCACCTTGCCCCCTCCTACCTCTCCTCCCTTCTCTCTTTCTACTGCCCACCCCGTAGGCTCCGCTCCTCTGCTGCCCACCTTCTCACCATCCCCCGTTCCCTCTTATCCCGCCGTCGACCTCTGGCCCATGTCCTCCCATTGTCCTGGAATGCCCTCCCTCCTCAACTTCACCAAACTAACTCTCTTCCCCTCTTCAAAGCCCTACTGAGAGCTCACCTCCTCCAAGAGCCCTTCCCAGACTGAGCTTCCCCTTTTCCCTCTGCTCCCTCTCTGCTCCCCCTTCACCTCCCCTCAGCTAAGCCTCCTTCCCCCCTTCCCCTCTGCTCCTCGCCCTCTCCCTTTTCCTCCCCTCAGCACTGTGCTCATTTGTTCATTTGTATATATTTTTATTACCCTATTCATTTTGTTAATGAGGGGTACATCCCCTTGATTCTATTTATTGCTATTTTTTTTTCTGTCTTTCTCCCCCCATTAGACTGTAAGCCCATCAATGGGCAGGGATTGTCTCTATCTGTTGTGAAATTGTACATTCCAAGAGCTTAGTACAGTGCTCTGCACATAGTAAGCACTCAATAAATACTATTGAATGAATGAATGACTCCCAGACCCATGATCATTGCATTCAACCACTACTCCTTTCGTTCATTCCATTGTACTTACTGGGCGCTTACTATGGGCAAAGTACTGTACTAAGTGCTTGGAAAGTACAATTCAGCAATAAAGAGAGACAATCCCTGCCCACAACGTGCTTCTCCTATGTCTTGGACACCAGAGAAGCAAAGGACCACCACCTTCCATCCACATTCTTTCTCTAGCCATGGTGTCACTAACACAAAACTCTTCAAGATTACTTTCTACTTCCCTAGGCTTGCTCAGTACTTTTTCTGGCTCTTCTTCCTCTTCTCTCTCATTCTTAAAATGTTTGTCCCATTAGGCTCTGTTCTGACTTCACTTTTTTCCCTCGTTTCTCTTGGGGAACTCATCAGCTCACATGCCTTCAACTCTGAGTTTTCTGTTTGACTTCCAAATTACCTCACTATTACCAGCTTCTCACCTGACTTGCAATCTCACATTTTCTTTCCTTTTTAAAAACTATGAATGGCATGAACTTTACTCATTATTTTTCCTTCTAAACCACTGCTCAACCTGGTCTAGTGGGTAGAGCAAGAGCTTGGGGGTCAGATGGACATGGGTTCTAATCCCAGGTCAGCCACTTGTCTGCTGTGTGGCCTTAGGCAAGTCACTTCACTTCTCTGTGCCTCAGTTAGCTCATATGTAAAAATGGAAATTAAGACTGTGAGCCCCAGGTGGGACAGGAACTGTGTCCAGCCCATTTGCTTGTTTCCACCCCAGTGCTCAATATAGCGCTTGGCCCAGAGTAAGTGCTTAACAAATACCCAATTATAATTACTTCTCCTACTTTTCCAATCATGGTCAATACCAGTAACATTTTCCTTATTCTAAAAGCATGAAAGCACTAAATCCTGGCAGATTTTCCTTCACAACATTTCCTAAATCTGACCCTTCGCCATCCATATGGCCAACACATGATCCAAATCCACCAGTCAGCATGCCCTAGTGAAAAGACTCAGAAATCAGAAGACCTATGTTCTAACCCTGACTCTGCCTTTTGCCTGCTCTGAGACTTCGGGAAAGTCCCAACTTCCTTGTGGCTAAGCTCCTTCATAAGTTAAATGTTAGATGTTCAGGTTTCTGCCTCCTACTTAGACTGTGAGCACCAAGTGGTGAAGGACTGGTTCTAACCTGATTATCTTGCATCCACCCAGAACTTAGAACAGTTCTCAACAGTAACCACTTAACAAATACCATTATTATTATTTCTTCCCAGTTGGGCTACCATAACAACTTCCTTACTAGTTTTCCTGTCTTCAGCCTCTTCTCCCTTATACTATCCGTGTCACTGAGCACCACCCTAAAATGCCACTCAGAACCCAGTTTCTCCCCTTTTCAAATATTTCCAGTGGCTTGCCATTGGTCCTCTTGAACAGAGGCTTGATTCAAAATAGAGACCTAATTCAAAAACAATGACCGGCACTGCAAAGTACAAACACATAAGCATGACATAGGGCAATTTTTTCTATGAGGGCTGTGATCGCTGGGCCTCCAAATTCTATGGCACTTTTCTAAGCCACTTAACACAATGTTCTATACACAGCAGGTACTGAATCAGTATTGTTGATTGATTGTTTTTTATAATACAGGAGGGCATGCCTGTCACACAACCACCCAATATAAATCGATGTAATATTAAAATAAATAATTTCATCTTTGAATATGAATAAAAGCCATTTGATAGACTCTCATCGGAACAAGGCCCAAGCCTTGGTCTGTGAGGTTATCAGACCTGAAATCTCAAGCCTGGTATTGAGACTTCAGGTCTGACAACATCACAGAGGAATTGATTGACACTACTGGATTGGTCTGTGACACATACTCTTCAAAGCCCTACTGAGAACTCACCTCACCTCCTGCAGGAGGCCTTCCCAGACTGAGCCTCCCTTTCCCTCTCCCCCTCCTCCCTTCCCATTCCCCCTACTTCCTCCCTCCGCTCTACCCCCTACTCCTCCCCACAGCACTTGTGTATATTTATTTATATTATTTATTATTCTATTTTATTAATGATGTGCATATATCTATGATTCTATTTATTTTGATAGCATTGATGCCTGACTACTTGCTTTTTTTTGCCATCTGTCTCCCCCTTTTAGATTGTGAGTCCGTTGTTGGGCAGGGATTGCCTGTATCTGTTGCCGAATTGTACATTCCAAGTGCTTAGTACAGTACTCTGCACACAGTAAGTACTCAATAAATATGACTGACTGAATGAATGAAAAGTACTCTTTTCCTAGCCAGTTGTGTTCCACCTGGCACACCGAATGCAATGAGTGGGAAGGGAAATACTAAAACTTCCCTTAATTTTTTGTTTGTTTGTTTGCGTTTGGACCAACCTGATGGGCAACTGGGGTGACAGAGATTAGGAATTATTACATTCTCACTGATGTCCACTTACATGTGCAGAGTTGGATCTTGGAGGACTGTTATAACAGTTTAATTCTCATGGTCAATATGAACTTTCCTAGATGGCCACACATTTATCACATCTGACTGGGAATAATGCATAGATTACTGCATTCAACAACTCCATGAACATCTGTTATCTAATTTAAAGGATTAAGTAGTGGCATGAAGATATGGTCTCCAACAAAAAGTTCCCCAGTAGTAGTTTCAGGAGAGAATATAATGCTGCCAAAATGAATAATCTGACAGCGGAGATGCATTTGCCAGATTCTTATCTCATTTGGCTGGACACTGAGAAAGCAATGCATTATTAAACATGGTTAATGTCTCTAGAAATGTTTCTGAAATGGAAAGGTGGCATTACTGAATGAAGGTAGATTACCTCAGAAAATGCCACTCTGAATAATCATTCTTTTCTCCAAGTGGAATGCTATGGGTTCATTTAAAGAAAATAAAACATAAGGCATTCTCATTTTATGCCATTGTGAAAGACATGACCTTTAGACCATCTTCTGTTGTTGGACCACAAACCCCACCCATGAGGTTGAGTTGAGAGATAAGAAAGGAGAGTCAGTGATAGAGTAATATCTGTGGACTTCTGAGACAGAGGAAGAAAGTGCTGTTTTCAACTGTAATGGGAAGTTAGGTGGAGGAGAGGATTTGGGAGGGAAGGTGAGTTCAGTTTTAGACACACTGAGCTTGAGGTGACTGGTGAGAGTGACATCTATGTGGCAATGTCTTCGAAGGAGGAGGAAATGGAAATTTGCAAACAGGAAGATAGGTCGCGGCTAGCAAAGTCAATTTGTAGTTAACAGATAGATGATTTAGTTGAAGCCATGAGCTCCCCAAAAAGAGTGAGTGCAAATTAAGAAGAGAAGGGGACCCAAAACAGAGGCTTGAGGAATAATCACAGTCACTGAGTAAAAGGTGAAGGAAGTGCCAGTGCAAAAGACTTCAAAAGAGCAGCCAGAAAGGTATGCTGAGAATCAAGAGAGAACTACAACAACAAAAGCAGGGTTACACTGAATTTCCATAGTATCAAGTACAACTAAGAAGTCAATACAAAAGCAGGGTTACACTGAATTTCCACAGTATCAAGTACAACTAAGAAGTCATAAAGGATTAAGATGAAATTTGTTAGATTTGGCAAGAGGGTCATTGGTAGCCCTGAAAAAAGAGGTCTCTCTTATGGTGAAACTTGTGGACAATAGGAGTTTAGCCAGAGCTTCTCTAAAGAAATAGGAATATATGAAAGTTTTTTTTTTTTTTAAGAATAGCACTTCGATCCAGAAGCTTACATTTATTACCAAAGAAGTTGTCTCTTTCATGATAGTTTCTCTTAGGTAGATAATAGTAGCCATTTTAAACTGGTGCAGAACAAAGACTAAAGAAACATGAGAATTATTTCTCTGCTTGAAACAGCAAGAAAATTTCAAAATTTCTTTAAACTGATATTCTTTACCCAAAAGATTTTCATCCTACAGCGACATACTTTGAGGCACATTTGCTCCTCAGATAATCATAAATGATGGGCACTGGATTAAGGCAAATTTGATACAGTGAGGATAAAGAACAGATGCCTAAGAATTCAAATAAAGCACTTTCAAGAAAGCTGCTCTCTAGATTCAAGGCAATCCAAAGCTATTCCCTTTGTAGATAGGTCAAAAAGCACCTATTAACATGTAAAAGTTTTAACTCGAGCTTCTAAAATTTGCCTATGATGAAGGCTCATTTTACTCTAGAAAAATGATCCAGATCATATGGAACTCAAATATATTTTGCCTCAATTATATAGATTTTTCAGATTTAAAAAGTCTTAAGAGACTGGGTTTAATTGCTTGGGTCTGGGATAATTTGTTGACAGAAAAGTGCACCACGCATTCTTCCCCTGCTCCCTCTGTCATTCCCTGCTCTCCCTCACTCCCCACTTATTCTAACATACTTTTTCCAGTAATAGAAAGAAAAAAATCAGAAATCTATTAATACACTGCTAAGGAAGCTAAGTAAGTGGTATAAAATTACCCTGCAACCTAGTTTGGCAGAATCACTACCAGTCAAGTTGACAGCCTTGCGAAAAGCTGCATGATAGTAACCAAAACTCTCTCCTCAACAGTTGGTAGACCACTAAATACCCTATGTGGGAAAACATAAAATTTGATAACAGTGTGATGTGGTTTCCATTGACATACTTGAATATAAAAATAAAGGTAAGAACAAAGACACATTTTAGTTACAGGGAGAGAAAAATTGAGAAAGCCATTCAGTGCCATGCCCTATGGAAAAGCTCCTTGAGCTGGACTGTGCATTCCTCTTTCCTCACTTCAGTGTTCTCCTCTCCTATACTGGGACTTTGCAAGATTAATCCATTCATCAGTCAATTATATTGACTTAGTGCTTAATGTGTACAGACACTGTCCTAAGTACTGGGGAGAATATAATATAGTAGATTTGGTAGATGTGTCCCATCATCTGAGAAAAGGAGGAGTCTAGAGAAAGGGCTGGAAATAGATGTTCCATTATCTGAAATACACAGACCTGAAGCCAATCCGGATACCTCAGTATTCTGGGATACTGAATGTATATCTGTGATTTTGAATTTACCTTGGTTGTTCCTCTACTCAGTTTATGGTGCTGGCCAAGAATGACCCTGATTTCTATATAGGAGAGGAGACAAGTAAATTGCTCTTCCCCTAACATTGAGTCTTCAAAGGCTGAGGGATCTCTTAGAAAGAGCAGTTGTCTCCCCACAGTGAAACTGGAGAACATTCCAGGCAGAAGGGAGGACATGAGCGAAGGTCAGTGCTGAGAGAGACTCACAATGAGCAAGACAATGAGAAGTTCAGCTTGAGAGAAGCAAAGCATGCTACTGAGGGTGTAGTGGGAGAGGACTGAAGATAAGAGAGAACTGACTGAGTACCATAAAGCCAGAGAGTCAGTGAAGCAGTTTGGCCTAGGAAAAAAAAGTACAGGTGTCAGAGCTCTACCACTTTGCGGTGGCACCTTGGGTGAGTCATTTAACTTTTCTGTGCCTCAGTTACCTCATCTGCAAAATGGGGATTAAGACTGTGAGCACTCTGCCCAAACTAATTAGCTTGTATCTACCCCTATGCTTAGATTTTTGCTTGGCAGATAGTAAGTGCTTAACAAATACCATTTTAAAAAATGGGCAGGAGTTTCTGCTTGATGTGGAGAGGGATGGACAACTTTTTGATTCTGAGGAATTGGGAAATATGCACAAATTGATGTTTAAAAAAAATGATCTAAGCAGCAGGGTGAGGTATAGTCTTGAGGGACAAGAGACTGGAGGCAGGGAGATCTTCGAGTAGCCTGAGGTGGTACTAGAGTCAGTATATGATAAATGATTGGACCAGCATGGTGGCAGTTTGGACAGTGAGCAAATACTGTGAAATATTGTGAAGAAAGAAGCAAAAATGAGATTTAGTGACTGACTGAATATGGGCATGGAAAGGTAGAAAGATAGAAGGACAGAGAACAAATAGCATATTCTGGAGATGCTGGGAAGAAAGAAACAACTGGATTTAGTGACTGACTGCATATGGGCATTGAGAGATAGGAGTCGAGCTAAAGTGGTAGGGTTAAGAGACAGAGGAGAAGGCAAGGTTATCAACAGTGATTGGAAAGTTAGGAGGAGGAGAGGAATGTGGAATCTGGAAGAAGATTAGTTCAGTTTTAAACATGTTGAGCTTGAGGTACTAGCAGAACACCCATGAGGAGTTGCATGGAAATGCTTCAAGTCTAGTAAGGTAGATTTGGGCATTATCCATGTGGGGGTAGTGGTTGAAACGATGAGAGCGGATGAGATTTCCAATTCTATTAAGCTCCCCAAATCTTTCCCTGAACATCCTTAATTTTAGATCTAGTAACCTATTATAGATGCTCCTCCTTCAATTGTCCCAACCATTTCTTAAACCTAATATTTTCAGCCTACAAAATTCCTTGTGGAAAATTCCACATCTTCACGTCAGCTAGGTGAAGAAATGTTTCTTTTGGCTTATTTTGAAACTACCTCCATCAAGCTTTAGATATTAAATCAATCTTTCCTTCAGTAAGGCCACCCATAATTCAATATATCGGTCCATTCGTCAGTTAGCCCATTTGTCAGTCAGTCCATCACTATGCACCGAGTGTTCACATTTTGCAAACATTTGTATTTAGCCCGTTGGTGAGCAATTGAGAAAGATACAATTTCTGTCCTCAAATTGCTTATCATTTAAGTGCAAGAGCCAGAGTAAACACAAATTAATATAGGGATGTTGAATTTCTACAAACAGAAATACACAAATCAATATTTACAGTGATACACCCAAATGGCAAGATGTTGCTGTAGTAATCACAATTGTAGAATTTTTCTGAGAAGATGGGCTTTTAGCAGATCAGATAAGAAGGGGATAACGGGTGGAAATTGGGGAGGTGAGGGAGGTGAAGGAGATGAGGGAAAGTACCATGCAATAGAATTGGTAGACATGATTGCTAGAGAAGCAGCATGTCCTAATAGATAGAGATCGGGATTGGGAGTCTGAAGGACCTAGATTGTAATACTGGTTCTGTCAATTTCTGTGTTTTCCCCCGATGTTCCTTGCCCTCCCTTCTTCTCTGCCCTATCCTTCCCATTCCAGCAATGTGACTCACTGTACCATTTGCAAGAATGAATAGGAAAATAGGTGTGGCCCAAAGAGATGATCAATGGATTCCTTTGGTCTCCAGAGACAGCTGTTCACTATTCCCCAAGAGCACAGGAGACCTCTGAGAGTAGGACTATACTTGGAATTCACAAGCCTCTGTGCACCACTGCTCACGGGCAGGGCCCTGCCAACATACATAGACCCAACCATAAAGAATCTTTACAGCATAACCTCACCACAGCTGCTATTGATCCTCCCTATGTGCTCACTCCACAATAAAAGGTTGCGAGGATTTACTCCCTTGGCTTTTCTCTTCTCAAGGCAGTCATTACTCAGTGTAAAACCCCTTAACCTGGTGAAGTTGTTGCTTTTGCTAATACTGCTTTAGCAAATTATTGATCCAAATGATGAGAACAGGAATCGTTTCTCCTGTTGCAAGATGTGCAATTGGATCTACATTCTTCCCCGGTAATTTTCTCTATAGATCTTTCAGTGGGACTGACAAATGGGCCATAAAAAGGAGGAGGCGGAGGGAATGGAGCTGCCTTAGGTTGATGGTACACTTGAGCAGAATCCAAACTTTATGGGTATTTCTCAGTTTCTATTTGAAAATTTATATTCACTGCTTTTTGGGAGTTTTATGGTGGGGTTTATCCCCCTTCCAGTCCTGGAAGGAATGGTGCATTTATTCTCTTTTCACTAGGAAATTAAACTGGAGATTTATCAGTATTCCAAGGCAAAAGGAATCACTCTTTTTAACCCCCACAGTTAAGGGGATAAAGTGAAGCTTGCTCTACAGAGTTAGAGCAAGCAACATCATTCTGGATGGGCACTTCTTCATCATGATCATGATCATCAGACTACCAACATTATCACCACCACCACCACAATTACCAGAATTGACAGAGGGTCTATGATGTGCAGAAGGGACATGGAAAGACGCACACACACACATCTTCCATGGGGAGCCTGAAATTCTGCTTCTCCTTTTGAATATATCCTTGTCTTGTTTTTCATATTTTTGTTTCAATTTTCCTCATATGCCTCTCCCAAGTGCTTAATACGGTCTCTGTTGTCCACTTTGTCTCCCATTAATTCTGGTTTCTGGGAAGAAGAGCATGGTGTTGTCATTGACAGAGGAGAGAAACTTAGATAAGTGGGTTCGAGAGGGAGGTTGAGTATTTCAGTTTTGGACATGATAAACTTGAGATACCAAAGGCAAGAAGAAATGCAGGAATCAAGATTAAAAAGCCATTGGCCGATGGAGATTTGGTAGTCATTTGTCCTGGAATGCCCTCCCTCCTCACCTCTGCCAAACTAATTCTCTTCCCCTCTTCAAAACCCTACTTACAGCTCACCTCCTCCAAGAGGCCTTCCCAGACTGAGCTCCCCTTCTCCCTCTACCGCCCCTCTTCACCTCTCCGCAGCTAAACCCTCTTTTCCCCCCATTTCCCTCTGCTCCTCCCCCTCTCCCTTCCCATCCCCTCTGCACCGTACTTGTCTACTCAACTATATATATTTTCATTACCCTATTTATTTTGTTAATGAAATGCACATCGCCTTGATTCTATTTATTTGCTATAGTTTTAATGAGATGTTCATCCCCTTGATTCTATTTATTGCTATTGTTCTTGTCTGTCCATCTCCCCCAGTTAGTCTGTAAGCCTGTCAAAGGGCAGGGACTGTCTCTATCTGTTACCGATTTGTTCATTCCAAGTGCTTAGTACAGTGCTCTGCACATAGTAAGCACTCAATAAATACTATCGAATGAATGAATGAATGAATGAAAACTGAAGCCTTCTAAGAAGATGAGCTTCATGAAGAGATGGTGGTAGACTGTGAAGAGAAGGTATCCCGGAACAGAACATTTCAAGGAAACTACAGGAGCCTGTGAACAAAACTGAAAAGAGTCACAGAAGTAGAGCAGAACCAAGGAGCAGAACCAGGACTTGGGAAAGTACCATGCAATAGAGTTGATAGACATGATTGCTAGAGAGGCAGCATGGTCTAGTGGATAGAGATAGGGCCTGGGAGTCTGAAGGCCCTAAATTCTAATACTGGTTTTGCCGATTTTCTTGCTGCGTGACCTTGGGCAAGTCACTTAACTTCTCTGTGCCTCAGTTACCTCATCTGTAAAATGGGAGATTAAAACTATTAACTCCATGTTAACTATTAACTCCATGGACTGTTCCATTCCTAGTTCAGTGCTGGACAAAAGTAAGCACTTAACAATTACCAAAAAAAAAAAAAAAAGGAGCATACAATTTTACATCAACCCTATTCACTTGCTCAACTCCAGCTCACTCTCTTGGTTCCTCCCAAGCCAGCCTTCTAGTTGTACCTCACTTTCAACTTTCCCATTTCCTCTGCCTCATTTATGTTCTTCCTCTGGCCTGGAACTATCCCCCCGACTACAACTCTTGTTTCATGCTTTCGTATTTTCCCAAGAATTTCATTCAGTGGTCATGGGTTCTAATTCTGACTCTGCCACTTGTCTGCTGTGTGACCTTGGGCAAGTCACTTCAGTCCTCTATGCCTCAGTTACCTCATCTATAAAACAGGGATTAAGACTATGAGCTCTTTATGCGACAGGGATTATGTCTAACCCAATTTGCTTATATTCCCCCAAGCACTTAGTACAGTGTCTGGCACATAGAAAGTGCTTAACAAATACCATTATTATTATTATTATTTAGCATCCCATGGACACACTATGACTACCCTCCCATTTCTCCATGTTAAGCATTTCCAAAACAGCTTGCTTACTTGGCACTCTCCTTTCCTGGTTCTTCTCTAGACTGCGAGTTTCCCCTCTAGTTGTAAACTCCTTGTGGGCAAGGAACGTGCCTACCAACTCTGTTACACTGTACTCTCCTAAGCAATTAGTACACTGTTCTGGGCATAGTAAATACTCAATAAATGTTCTAATTATTGATTGATTGAGCCTTCTTCCTCCCTGGACAGTTTTTCTCAGACTCTTTTGCTGTCTCCTTCTCTTCCTCCCATTCTTTAACTGCAGGGGTCCCTCAAGGCTCAGTTCTTGGTGCCTTTCTATTCTCCATTTATATACACTCACTTGGGCAATGATGATAATAATAATGACATTTGTTAAGTGCTTACTATGTGCCAAGCATTGCACTAAGCTCTGGAGTAGATACAAGATAATTGGATTGGACATATACCCTGTCCATCATAGGGCTCACATTCTTAATCCCCATTTTACAAATATAGTAACTGAGGTACAGAAAAGTTAAGTGACTTGCCCAACGTCACATAGCAGAGAAGTGGTGGAGCCAGGATTAGAACCCATGACCTTCTGACTCCCAGGCCTGTGATCGATCCACTGGTCCATGCTGCATGGCTTCAACTACCATCTCTAAACAGATGACTCCCAAATCTACATCTCCAGCCTTGACTTTTCTCCTCTGCAAACTCTCATTTCCTTCTTTCAGGTATCTCTTCTTGGGTGTGCTGTCAACATCTCAAACTTAACATGTCCAGCACAGAACTCCTCATCTTCCTTCCCAAATGGTCTCCTCACCTTGACTTTCCTATAACTGTGGACAGTGCCACCATCCTCCCTGTTTCACTTCCTCTCAGCCTTGACATTATCCTTGACAGCTTATTCTTTCAACCCACATATTCAATAAGTTTTATCTTCACAACATCTTGAGAATCTTCCCTTCTTGTTTCATCCAAACTGCTACCACATTAGTTCAAGCACTTGCCATATTCTGCCTCAACTACGGCATCATCCTTTTCACTGACCTCCCTCTTCCCTCTCCAGTTCATTTATCATTCTATTTCCCAGACCACTTCTCTACAGCACTATTTTGCACATATTCCCCAACTTCTCCTACATTTCAATGGTTGCCCATTCATCTATGGATCAAGTTGAAACTCATTTTTATTGACTTAAAAGCACTATCTCTCCTACCTATCCTCACTTTTCCTATTACAACTCACATTACAAACTTTACTCCTCCAACACCACCATTTTTACTGTGATGATCTCATCTCCTCATTGACCCTTGCTCATGGTCTCTCTTCTGCCTGGAACTCTCTCCTCTTCATAGCAAACAGATCACCTCCGTCCTCATCTTCAAAATCCTACTAAAATCACATCTCTTTCCTGAAGCCTATCCTGACTAAACTTTCATACCCCCACTCTACTCCCTTTCTTCCTGTATAATAATAATATTGGTATTTGTAAAGTGCTTACTTTGTGTCAAGCATTGTTCTAAACACTGGAGTAGATATAAGGTGATCAGGTTATCCCACATGGGGCTCACAGTTTTAATCCCCATTTTACAGCTGAGGTAACTGAGGCATAGAGAAGTTAAGTGACTTGCCCAAAGTCACACAGCTGACAAATGGGGAGGCGGAATTAGAACCCACAACCTCTGACTCCTAAACCCATGCTCTTTCCAGAAAGCTATGCCACTTCTTTATCACAAATACATGTAAGTCTCTATTTTCTAAGCACTTAAGAGGTGTTTACCCACTCTTCACCCCCACTCCCCAGGATTTATGTTCATATGCTTCTCAGTTTCCCTACCTGCAAATTATCTATTTTAATCTGTCTCCCTCACTGGCAAAAGTCTTTGAAGGCAGGTATTTTGTTTACTTGCTTGATTGTACTCTTCCCAGTGCTTAGAACAATGCTCTGCTCACATTAAGAGCTCAGTAAACACCACAGATTGCTCAAGGAGAAGAAAAACCATTAATGCTTCCATTTCTGCAGCTTTCCTACTTCTTCAATCCAATTGATGTACTAAAATGACAGTAGTAAGGTATCATACTGATCAGAATTACATTGAAAAGAAAATTGAGGATAACTGAGCTCTCATTTATATTAGAGAAATATTACATTATATATTACTTAATTCAGGTATAGAAAACACAAAATCATCACAGTTAATAAAATATTTTCTTTCTGAACAACAACAATTAAGGCTTCTTAACTTTCAAGTCCTCTTGGCTTTTCTGTAAATTTCTAGTAACTTTGCATATTTACCCAATGTAATCAGTGGTCACAATTTATTTTCCTTTATTTAGTATATTTCAACAAAACACTCAGCTTTACTGATCGGCTTTACTGATGCTAGTGATACAATGAGCCCCACAAGAATAAAAGTACCCTGGGACCCACTCTTCTTGATGCCAGATAAATTGAAAAATGCAATTTGGATAGGAAAATTCTTTGTTGGTGAAAACCCCATCAAAATGTGTTTTAAAAGTAATATCGCCCCTACTGGGCATAATTTATAAATAATAAATTGTTGACAAGGTGCAATTGAATTCGGTCTTCAAAGTAAACCTACAGACCCAAATACTAATTGGAATTTTTATATTTCATTTCTGTATTTTAATGAAAAAGAATGCAAACATTTTAAGGGGCTCATTCTTGCTGTCTTTTCAAATAGAGGCAATGAATGTCACAATTGTTAAGCTTAACAACTTTTGTTTAGTGAAACATGCTTGATTAATTTTTACTGAGATTTCTGAAATGAAATCAGAAAGAAATTTCTCCAATTATTATTCCAGAAAGAAGAGTGGCTTCTTATCACATTTGATGACATCTAACTAGTCATCAGTTCACATGGAACCTAGTATGAGAAATAGTCTGCAGCCACAAAATGCACCCTCTGCCTGAAGGGTGCATTATATATTCAGGCATTTGCAGCTTGTTCTGCACTGAAGAAAAAAAAAAGAAACAAAAAAACCCCCAAAAGGCTATAGCTTTGGGACTGACCAGCCACAGAGACCCATTTTTTGACAGACTACAAACAGCAACGAGCACAAATCCATAAAAGGATTATTTTTTGCTGTTTAAATGCAAGCAGAGGATACTGCTGTGTCTTTCAAATTACCTGAAGAGAGTTTTGGTATTTTTCCCCTCTTTTTTTAGCAGCTATAAGATGTTTGATGAAGTTCAAAGCCACCTAACAAGTATGGTTATTTTGGCTATTTTAAAAGAATTAAAAAATCTTCACTTTTCAAAACAACAAAACAATGGAACATCTTTCTTAATCCAAATGTTTGTCAACTGTGTGCATATAATTTAACCATATTTGTTCTCCCGTTGAAAAGTGGGGCCACAAGTCCCTCTTCCTTCTTGGGTAACAAGAGAAGAAAGAGTCAAAGTGGGGTGGCAGGAGAACAAAGAGAAGGGTGAAGTCCTCTTGCACTCAGGGTTATCTATCCGATTACTAGAAGGAATACTTTGGAAACTAAATTGAACAAATCTAGAGGCTGCTCTCTTCTGGATGTGGAAGTTCAAGTATTTAAAATAACCAATATTTTATTACAATATGTACTGAAGAATTTAAGAAAATCCATATTCTGGGGTATTTGCATCCTTTTTCTAAAATTGCTTTTGGCCATTTATCCCACACATTTCTCTATTATCTTTTCAGAAGGTGAGGCAATGGGAAGCATGCAAGTTTGATGTGGTGCCCTGTTATCTCATTTTTCATTACAATACTATATAGCCATTTCGAGCTGTACCAGCTACAGTCCTAGCCTAGATATATACTGGCTTTTGAGGGCCTGTGCCAAGAGAGGAGGGAGAATATGAATGAAAATCAAATTTTGTCCCAGTCAAAGTTTCTTCTAGGACTGCTAGCCAAATGGATTGTACTTCCAACTCCTCATGAAGCAAAAACTTCTTAACATTGGCTTTAAGGCACTTGATCAGCTTTCCCCCACTTTTTAAATGGTACGTGTTAAACACTTACTATGCTTCCAACACTGCTTTTAGCTCTGGGATAGATAGAAATTCATAAGGTCAGAAACAGTCTCTGTCCCATGTGGGGCTCACATTCCTAGTAGGAGCAAAAACAGTTATTGAATCCCCACTTTACAAGTGAGGAAAATGAGGCACAGAGAAGTTAAATGACTTGCCCAAGATCACACAGCAGGCAAGCGGCAGATCTTAGATTAAGATTCATGTCTTTCAACTCCCAAGCCCATGATCTTCCCACTAGGCCAAACTACTCCTCCTTCAGCCTACTACTGATCTTATCCCTCTAAATGCAACTGGCTCAGTGTGCTCCTCTAACACCAAGCTACTTACAGTGCCTCCACCTCTCCATCTCATCCTTCTAACTGCCAACCTCCTCTTCATAAATCCTGCCTGAAACATTACCAATCCACCTCTCCATCTCATCCTTCTAACTGCCAACCGCCTATTCATAAATCCTGCCTGGAACATTACCAACAGACTCCATGCTCTCCATCTTCAAAGTTTTTCTGAAACAGTATCTCCTTTAGGAAGACTTACCTGACTAGTCTATCATCTTGCCATCCTATTCTCCCTTCCCTGTGCATCTCTTATTTACTTAGGTCCAGATACTACATCTCTCCCCACCCCCACCTCCACAGCACTTATGTGCATATCTTTTGTTACAATTGTCCCAGAAGTGTAGTGTAGAGAAAACAAAGACAAATCCCACTCCTGGTCAGGCACTTTTAATCCCGCTCCAACATGGGTGGTCTCAGCACATAGCTACCAGTCCAAGTACTGAGTGAGAGATGCTTAACCAGGTGGAGTTTGAACTCATTCATTCATTGGCATAAGCCCATCCCTGGCTGGCACAGTCAGATTCCCTTGGCCCTCTCGAAGATGCTCCCATGGGAGCAAACTCTTATTCGCCCCTGTGTTGTCAGTTGGGTTCCATGAATTCTCACTGGTGATAGATCAGGAAGTTGGCATCCCTCAATTTCCAATTGGACTCATTCATCTCTCTTTGTCCTTCCTCCAATGGTCCATTGACCTCCATCTCATGACCCAATCCAATTCATCATTTTGGAGCCACATGCCTTGAGGAGGGAGGCAGGGGGCATCCTCAAAATACCAAGGCATTGGAGAAATACAGGTCTCTAGGGTCAATCCCAATGTGATAAGGTGCAGGGAGATGTCCTCCACTAGCGGTGGCTCCAGAAGCCATTGCAGACTGTACTTCAGGGTTGGGGCTGGGGGGTACACAACGGCCTACAAGTGCTGGGTTGTGAGTGGGAAAGGTGTTGGTTCTGGGCCTCTGGAGCCAGTCAGACAGAAGAAATGGTTCCTGGGAGTGGTAGCGGGAGGAGGGCACTACACATGCGGGCACAGAGCCACTTGCTGAACCCCATGGAGATGCCCCGAAGCAGCAGTTCAGGTCCTCGGTGTGCACCACAGGCCAAAGGAGATAGGGAAGGGGAGAGGTGACATTAGCTTCATGGTGGTGGTAGGTCAGAGCCCCCTCTCTACATTGCAGGGCTTAATTCAGACCATGGGGAAGACAACACAGCTTGAATCTCCTTCCCCAAACCACAAATCTCAACCCAGACTACTGTTTGGAGCAGAGTGGAGTGGTGTGGGAAGAGGGGAACACCATAGCATCCTGGGAATGCCCCATGACAGCCAGGTTTCTAGGTTTAGGACTCCACATTAGTGGCAGCTCTGAGCTCACTTCTGCCATGGAGCCCGAGCCTTAGGAAAGCTAAAGTAACATCCTTATACTCTGTTGCTTCCCCACCCAGATATTTCTTTTAATAAATGCCTCCCTTATTGGAATGTAAGTAATTTGAGGTCTAACAATTCTTTTATATCTTCCAAGTGCTTAGTACAGTGCTCTGTCCACAGTAAGTGCTCAATCAATGCCATTGATTGATTGAATTGAATTTCCTCTCCCTCTCTCTGGAATTCCTTTGTGGCTAGATTAATGAATAGGGACATAGCAAAAAGGTGGGCATTAGAAGAGTAAAATAGGAAAGGATCATCTAAATGGAGCTCATTTGTCCATACTGTTTACCTTCCTACCTGTTTCTGGGAGATGTCCAAACTCTCACTCAAGCTCCATTCATTCACTCTCTCCTTGTATATGTTTATTTCTCTCTGAAGACCATCTCCATTGAAAACAATTCCCCACCACTGAAAATTCCACAAGCCCAACTGTTCCCTTAAGTGGGTAAATAAGGTTGGAAATGTCCATGGCATGAACAATAAAGGCAGAGACTGTAATTACATTTTTGTAAATGTTTGCTTGGTTTGACATTTCGATACTGGATGCCAATACTAATTAAACTCACTCTAAATGTTCAACTCTCAACTTCGCATTGTGTGGCCGAGACAGAATGGAACCAATGTTGGGGTGTCTGTTGGATGGTACCCTCGGTAACCTTATCTAATCTCCTGGGATTCATGCAGCTGGCCATCTCTTAGAGGGAAGTGGATAACGATGGGACTCAGTTTCATCTCCTGTTATGCTTTGTGATCATTCTGCCTCATGCTGTCCTTGCTTTGTCTCCTAATCTAGCCCCATTCCAAGATCTGATTTTACCATATAGCAACCCTAGGGTGGAGGCTAGATTAGGAGACAATCTGGGCCAGCTGCCCCAGGTCCACTGTCCTTATAAATTTCCCTTCTATATTAGAGGAGCCTATTACAGTCCTCACAAAACTCAGCCTCCATTACTTCCATTGCAGCTACTTCTCAGTTAAAAATATCTCTGTCAGTGTGAGCAGGGGAGGGTTCCTCTCAGGGAAGGAGTAGAAGATTCAAATTTGGACCGGTGTGGATATGCCATTCATTCTAGGACCAATGGGGCTTTAATTCATTCAATCATATTTATTGAGTGCTTACGGTGTGCAGAGCACTGTATTAAGCACTTGGTCCCAGCTCATTCCAAAACTTCCCAGAGACTCCTGCAGGCTGATGGTGTCCATTCCACAAGGCACTGCCAGCAAAAAATTTGACCATTTGATACCCTAATGACAACTACCTCTCTGAGATGTTACATATTGCTGGAAGATGGCCTAAAATATTTTAAAAAGGCTCCATAGGGAATGCTTGGACTGTCAAGATACCACATTCCCATCCCGGAAGAAAACAACTCAAAGGTGTTGGTAAAAGGTGATGGAATAGTGCTTACAGAAGGTACACCTTTGGATATGGGCAAGAAGGGGCTTTCTATTTGATTAGTCCTGCAAATGGTTTGGTGTCTTTCTACCTAACTCCACAACCTGCCCATTGGTTCACTTACTCTGGTGTACAGTTCAATGCTTGGCATAAAGTAAACTTTTGGTTAATAGCATAATTATTATCAAATTGGAGATGAGAAGGTAAATTACCTATTTAATAATAATAATAATGTTGGTATTTGTTAAGCGCTTACTATGTGCAGAGCACTGTTCTAAGCGCTGGGGTAAATACAGGGTAATCAGGTTGTCCCACTTGGGGGTCACAGTCTTAATTCCCATTTTACAGATGAGGTAACTGTGGCACAGAGAAGTTAAGTGACTTGCCCACAGTCACACAGCTGACAAGTGGTAGAGCCGGGATTCAAACCCATGACCTGTGACTCCCAAGCCTGGGCTCTTTCCACTGAATAAGTGACTTGTGACTTTAACCTTCAATCTAAGACGTGATTTGGCATACCTAAAACGTGTGGGTTTGTCTACTAATTAGCTGGTTCATAATAGTGCCTCATGAACTTCACGTTGGCATTGACAAAGATTTCTATAGACTAGCCAGTCATTTCAGCTTGATCAACTTGATGATATGCAGATTTTTCTAGTAAAGTAACTTAGGACCATTCTCTGTTGACCCTTAATGAAAATTGGGTGTTAACCTCGGCTCTTCTCATTCACTCAACTCAGATATTCAATATGTCACTAAATCCTGTTGGTTCAACCTTCACAGTATCACAAAAGTCCACCCTTTTCCCTCCATCCAAACTGCTACCACATTAATCCAAGCAGTTATCCTATCTTGGCTTGATTACTGTATCAGCCTCCTTGCAGATCTCCTTCCCTCCTTTCTCTCCCCACTCTAGTCAGTCAATTGTATTTGAGTGCTCATTTGTGCAGAGCACTGTACTAAGGACTCGAGGGAGTACAGTACAACAATATAATACTGCATTCTCCTGCTTGGATCATTTTTCCACAAAAAATGTTCAGTATGTGTTTCCCCGCTCCTCAAGGAACTCCAGTGTCTGTCTATTCACCTCTGCACCACACAGAAACTCCTTTTCATCAGCTTTGAAGCATTCAATCACCTTACCCCCTCCTACCTTACCTTACTGCTCTCCTCCTTCAATCCAGCCCACACACACAGCTCCTCTAATGCTTACCTCCTTACTGTACCTCCATCTCATCTATCTGGCCCCGACCACTAGCCCGCATCCTGCCTCCGGCCCAGAACACCTTTTCTTTTCATATCCGACAGACAATCACTCTCCCCACCTTCAAAGCCTTACTGAAGACACCTTTTGTCCCAGGGTCTTCTGTGACTAACCTCTCAATTCCTCTTTTTCCACTCCTTTCTGTGTCACTCTTGCACTTGGAATTGTTTCTTTTATTTATCCCTCCCTCAGCCCCACAGCACTTAGTACATATCCATACCTTATTTATATTAATGCCTTCTCCCCTGTAAACTGTAAACACAGTGTGAACAGGGAACTTTTCTCCCAACTCTGTTATATTGTACTGTCTTAAGTGTTTAGTACAGTGCTCTGCACAAATTAAAATCTCAATAAATATAGTCTATTGGTTAATTGTTAGGAACGAAGGAGTCTTGAGAAGCAACAAACCGTCCCAAACAAGCCCATTCTTATCACAATTTTTGATATTTGCAGTCATAGTGCATCTTGGGAAGAAATAATAAGCAGCAAAATGATTAATTACCACATCTGAATCCTAAGGGAGCTTTTCCACCCAAGTATGGGATTATTCCTACAATATCTTCTAAGAGAACTTGACTTATCTTAAAGCAAATAACTCCTTCAGGGTCCCAACTTCCTTAGTTTCCTTTCATTATTCTTTTCCATTTATATTCAAATGTCAAATAAATTATTATTAATTTTTTTACCAACAGTTCATTATTTTATTAGTTTCAAAATGGCACCCTGTTCAGAGGGATTGTTTTGCTTTGTTTTAAACATGACTTTAAGGTCCCTGGGCTGTGCAGGAGTGATCAAATAAAAGATATAGATATTTCAAGGAACACAATAAGAATGAAGTAGGAAAACTTGCCAAATGATGTTTTTAACGAATAGAATTCTGGCTAGTATGCATTATGCTCCCTTTAAGGCAGAATGCCACAGGTTCATTATGTATTCTCTAAGAGTTTGAGTGGTGGTGGGAAAAAAAAAAAGAAACACAAAACTTAAATTCTTCATAGCTGTCCTGCTTGGTTTATCTACTGTGATTTACTGTTGTGATTGTTGACTAGCTGACCACTGATTTTAACACTGGGGTATAGAAGAGACAGATTGACATGGGTTTCATTAAAATTCAAGAAACTCAACTCCACAGAGAGCATGACTAACTTCCTTATACATGACAGGAATCCCCACAGATGGTTCTTCACCCTTGCTAAAGGAATTAAGTCTACCAAAAGAATCCCTGTCTATAAGCAGCCAATTCCCCAAATCTACAGGCTCATCTGCACAGAAATTCTTTATACTGTCATTCTTAAGTACCTTAGGGTAGCTCAGAAAGACAGGGAGCCAAGAGGGAGTGCTGGCTGCTGCCTTCACTTCCCCTCAAGCATGCTGGTGGCATGGGGATGATGGGATTATAAAGTAAACATAATAAAACACAGTACTAGGGCATTGCGTGGCCACAGTATATTTGCTGGCTTATCTTGCTTCTATACAAGCTGGAGATGAAATTCTTATTACAATTACGCAGGATCTGTGTACCAAATTGGCAGTTATTAAACCATTAAGCGAGTGCACAAATGAACATTATATTTAGTTCCTGGGCCAATTAACTTCCCGTTCTATGCGTCTGGTTTTGCTTGATTCGCTTAAGTTCCATAGTTTATCTTCAAATGTTTAAGTTGTCAAGGCAATAGGGAAAGAAACGGCATCACAAAACATCCGCTGCATGTTCCTTGTCTTGTGTTGCGCAGGACACAGGGTAGGCAATATGCCTTTGATTCTCTGTTCTGCTCCATTCTCTTGTCAATCAAAACCACAGTAATTAAAAGGGGGGAGGGAGGGAGAGATAATGTAAAGCCTCTTTCAAATTGAGAACAAAAGAGCAGGGACCTAATAGGGATAAGAGAATCGCAATTAAAATAAATAAATAAAAGGCCCTACTCTATCTACATTTTAAATAGATGAGCTGTCCAAAAACACCCGCAGAAACCTGTGGGGTTTCTGTTCAAAAACCAGGCAAGCCTGTATTGCACTTAGATATCTCATATCATCGTAAAGGGGCCATAGGACATTAAAGGCTAGATATCCCATTCGGCGGCAATCAGGATGATAATCACTGAAATTCATAGCCATTCGATGCCTGGTGAGTTATCAACAAAAAACAAGCATGTGGTCTCATACAATTTCTATTTGACTGGGGCTACAGAAATGTCATAGATTTTAAATACAACCAGGCCTGGAGTGAGCCTTTAATGTGAGCAATGATTTTCTGCCAAGAAATTATCTCTCCACATTAGGGCCATTACAGTAGCAGTGGCCAAGGGAGCAAAGATTTCAGAGGACTTCTTTTTTGGACTGGATATTGGTAAGGTTAAGATCCATCTCAGAGGTTGTTAAAATGTAGACTGGGTGGAAAATATTGCATCTCTGGGATATAATTTTCCTAGGTTTGATACACTCTTTATACACTCTTTATAGATCATAAGAGACACAACATGGATAGGCATTGAACATCACAGATGTTTGATGGTTCTACTCTGATTTTATTTTGGCTGCATTTTTTTGCAGGAAAGATGGGATTTTTTCCATTCCCTTTGTCCTAAACAAATATATGCTCTTTTACATAGGTGGAGGCAAATTGACTCATACTACATCCTTGAGAAATCAACTCCTCCAGTCCCCTGTCTTCAGGCAAGTGAATCAATCAATTACTAACATATATTGAGCACATATTGTGTGCAAAGCACTGTACTAAGCACTTGGGAAAGTGCAAGAGTTTAGAATCCCAAATCAAGGATCCTTTAACCTGGTAAGAAAAAAAAGACACTAAAATAAGTTTAAGATATGAGGAAGTATGTAAAGGATTTAAGATATGTACACAAGCTCTACCAGAGGGTTGTATTTTTAAGTGCTTAGGGTGGAGCAGAAAGGGTTGAAATTGAAGTTGGGGGTTAAGGTGCTGGGATTATAGATTAACTGGGAAGACCGTCTGAAAGAGATATGATTTCAGAAGGGATTTGAAGATGAGGACAGTTGTGATCCACCAGATATGAATTCGGGAGGAGTTCCAGACTCAGAGGAGGACATGAGAATAAGATCGCTGGCAGAGTGACAGGATGAAGGCACATTGATAGGTCAGTTTAAGAGAAGAGTGTGAGATGGAGAGCAGAGGGAGAAGAGAGTGGACAGAAGTATAAGTGAGAGTTGATTGAGTATTTTGATGTATATCTAAACTGCTCAGAACCCTAGATTTTCAACTTTTTTTGTAATATCTCTGGAAATAGGAGAAATAGCAGAATCAATTCTCATTCAATATGATAAGAATAGTTACCAGTATTCTGCCCATGTTAGTGTCTATATAGGAAGTCTGTGTTCAAGGCATGGCACAAAACAGTAAATAATGTCTCACCCTCAGTTTTCTCTGGCCATTTTTATCTTACACAGTTGCTTTTTTAATTTTTTTTCCTTTGTGGGAAGTCTTACTTCGTCTCCACAACTTGTGTCAGCCATTTTGTCCCTGGTTTCATTTTCTTTCTGAGCTAAGCACCCATTTTGTTCTGTGTATTGTAACATAACTGGACTGTAAATAGAAGAGGGATGTCTTTGTTTAGTGTAACATTTTTCATGTTCTACGTTAAGCAAAGCAATGGAAATTCTCGAACAAATTGGAATGTTGTTTTTGGCCAATTCATTTTCCCCATTCTTCCCAAATATATGCGTGCTTCATACAGTTTTGACAAGAAAACTACCATCATAAAATGGTCAGCTGCCCCCTCTAACTCTATGGGAAAATGGAGGCAGACAAACTTTCATACTAGCATCTAACAATTTTAATGGAGATTGGTTGAAAAGCCCTGTCAGAAGCCTGGTTTTTGTTGAAGCAGACCAATTGTGCATTGGCTTAGCAACAGACACTGAATTCTACATGAAAGCCACCGTAAAAAGAGGTAGGTATGCCGTCGATACCATTTAATTTTCTTGTGAGGAAACAATGAAATGGGTGCAAAAGATATGTTGGAAGCTATGTCGAGAGTCTTGTTGAAATTTCATTCTTTGTATAAAGGCAGTCCAGAAAATTACTCCCATTGTATAAGCATGCAAGGTGATATTGGAGATGTGGCTTGTTGCATAAAGACTGAAGCTTTTATCATCTGTGCTTTAGCACTTTAAGTCCAGGTAGGAATTATTGCCCCTAGAAAAATGCTATTATAATGTAACATGATATGAGAATCTCTAAGCAATTGTATATAGATGGCAATACATCACAGAGCAGGGGCCATTAAGAGCAGGAAGAAGTGCAGAGCTAAATCTGAAATGATTCCTAGTAGAACTTTTCATGTCAATGGCATCACAATAAGGAAAATTTGATTTTGGGGTGGAGACCTAATTTGGAATCTACTTTCTTTTGAGCAGTTTTACATATTTTATTCCTGTTTATATGGCTAGTTATTTCCCTTGCAAATGGTAAGATGACTTCTTTACATAATTTTATGAGGTTCATATTGTACCAATGAATTAATAACCTCGAGATTTAGTGGGAAGAGATTGTAACATCATTACAAGACAGCATGCTGGGATTGTAACTGTTGTAGTCCTGGGAAGTAGTGAGGGGGCTAGAATTATGAAGGGACAGGTCCTTCAAGAACCTCCCCTACGCCCCCTCAAGTCTCCCCCAACTCTTTGGAAAACAATCCAGTTGGAGGGCTGACAAATGTCACAGTGAGTTTTAGCCTTTTCATTTTCTGACCCTGCAATTTCCACCTAGAAGTGAAGGGATCCTTCATAAACAGTAGTTACTATAAGGTTTATTTACCAGTTTAGCTTGATATATAGAAGCAACAAGTATTGTTTCTTAAGAAGATGTTCCTGACTGCACTTTGGGGGATAAAAAAATAAACATGGCTTGGTTCAAATCAGGATGTCTTCCCTTCTAAAATGTTAAGTACCCATTTAAACTAGCATTTTTGAGATCAGATTATCACTAAAGCAGGTTTCACATTTGCAACTTTCTATTTCTGTGGGTCCCATAGTAACCCCTTAAGACTTTGGTAAATTCAAGGGAGAATTGGTTCGTGCATGATAGGAGACTCAAACCTATGTTTTCTAAAGGAAGCAAAGATTCATTATGTTGAGCAATTTCAAGACCACAATATCATCTATGGGGGAGAGTTATCCAGCCATCTGGAATTGGCAAACTCAACAGCAACAGGCTCTTTTGCTGAGAAAATGGGCAAAAAAAAATCTAGTCAAAAACACCATCTTTCACCTTCCAAACACAAGGAAAAAGCATACTGGATGTATCCATGATTTGAACTGACAACTTGTCTGTGCCTCAGTTCCCTCATCTGTAAAGTGGAAATTAAATACCCATTTTCCCTCTTAGACTGTGATCCTCATGTGGGACCGGGACTGTGTCCAATCTGATTATCTTGCACCTATCCCAGTGCTTATGTATTTGGCACATAATAGGTGCTTAACAAATTCCACAATATTCTTGTCATTATTATTATTAGTGTGGCACTAATTGATTACATCATTGAGTGTCAGAGGGACCTCAAAAATGAATGCAGGTAAAAGAAGCCGTGCATAGAGCAGAATGGTGAATCTCATTTGCTTCAAGCTCACACTATCCTTAGATCCATTCAATCCCAAAGTGACCTCCAAGTCATATAAAGAGCTGAACATTAAGCTCAGAAAGAACAAAAATAGGAATCAGCCTAGCCTGGTGGAAAGAGTACAGGTAGAGGAGTGAGAAGACCTGTGTTCTCATCCTGGCTCCATCACTTGCCTGCTGTGTGACCTTGGGCAAGTCACAACTTCTCTGTGCCTCAATTTCCTCAACTGTAAAATGGGGATTCAATACCTGTTTTCCCTCCTACTTGAGGCCCACATAGGACAGGAACTGTGTCTTACCTAATTATGTTGTATCTATCCCAGAGCTTAGAATAGTGCTCGACACATAGGAAGCACTTAACAAATATCATAACCATAATTATCATCATTATCATTATCCACAAGAAACTCTGTGGCAATAACAAAACAGCTCTGTTGAAAGAGGAAAATCAAACCACAATCTCCAGCATACACAGTGAACAGGCAGTTCTCTCTGATGCCATATTACAGGTAGTGTCAAGGCATCAGGCCTGGCCAAGTGACATCACCAAGATTGGTTTGAAGCAAATGATTCATAGATATAAGGGCTACTCACTGCAAAACACCCATTGCACCAGCAATACCTTACGGTCCCTCAGAACTCAGAAAGGAGTGCATTTTTATGAAATGCGGGTTGAGGCATGCAAATAAATTAAGGAACTTGTGTGACAGGTTGTGTGTTTTCAAAATGAAAGAGATCAAAGACTATGGGCAGACTGCTAAAAATTAAACATCTACACATGGACAATGACATTCTATCACTCTTTTAATGCTATCATAGTAACTTAGAAAAAATAAAGATTACTCCAGTATCACAACAGACAAAGAGGGAAGCTGAAGAGATAACAAAAAACATTTCATTCATCTCCTCAACACTCCTTCTACTATTGAAGACAGGACTCTTTCCTCCCCTGGGCCACATCCTCCCGCGGTCCTGGAACGCCCTCCCTCCTCACCTCCGCCAAACTGATTCTCTTCCCCTCTTCAAATCCCTACTTAAAACTCACCTCCTCCAAGAGGCCTTCCCAGACTGAGCTCCTCTTCTCCCTCTACTCCCTCTGCCACCCCCCCTTTACCTCCCCGCAGCTAAACCCCCTTTTTCCCCTTTTCCTTCTGCTCCTCCACCTCTCCCTTCCCATCCCCACAGCACTGTACTCGTCCGCTCAACTGTATATATTTTCATTACCCTATTTATTTTGTTAATGAATTGTACATCGCCTTGATTCTATTTAGTTGCCATTGTTTTTACGAGATGTTCTTCCCCTTGACTCTATTTATTGCCATTGTTCTTGTCTGTCCATCTCCCCGATTAGACTGTAAGCCCGTCAAATGGCAGGGACTGTCTCTATCTGTTGCCGACTTGTTCGTACCAAGCGCTTAGTACAGTGCTCTGCACATAGTAAGCGCTCAATAAATACTATTGAATGAATGAATGAATGACTCTGTCAGACATGTATGAGAAGGGAGGACACTTGGCCTACACAGCCATGAAAGCTATGAGAAAATGGAAAAGCACCTGGATCTTATGGCATAACTAATACCAATAATTGTGGTATTTGTTATGTGCTTACTATGAGTCAAGTACTTTACTAAGGCCTCGGATAGATACAAGATCATCAAATCCCACGTAGAGCTTACAGTCTAAGTTGAAGGAAGAACAGGTATTGAATCCTCGTTTTGCAGATGATGGAACTGAGGCACCAAGAAGCTAAGTGACTTGCCCAAGGTCACACAAAAGACAAGTAGAGGGCTGGGATTGGAACACAGGCTCTCTGACTCTCAGGCCTGTTTTCTAACCACTAGGCCGGACACCTTTCTATAACACACCAATTCTTTCTCAACATATGGAACTCTGAGGATCCCAAAGATGTCATCGTCATCAACATCTTCATGAAGAAAGGTGAAAGATAAAGTTGTTGGAATTATCATGGCATTTCATTACTCTCTACTGCTGGCAAGATCCTAACTGGACACTCCAAATGGATTAATAATATTGTGGAACAAAACTTTCCAGGATCACAACGTGACTGCAGATCACAGAAAATTTCTGTAGGCATGATCTTTGCTGCATGTCAAATACATGAAAAGTTCAGAGAACAGCTCCAAGACAACTGGACCTTTTTCATAGTCCTTGGGAAAGGTTTTGATGTCAGTAGATCTGTGGAGAGTCTTTCTAGGACTGGGGTTGACAATGGCCCAGCTCTGACTCCAGTAGTAGTAGTAGCATTTATTAAGTTCCCAGCAGGTGAAAGTAAAAATGTTTACAAGGAGATCAATCAGCCACAAATGGGGTGGAGGGAAGGAGGGTGCGACCAGGCATCTAAAACCTCAGCTGAAACAGTAAGTGGGTAGGAAGTGTATAGTGGAGGTGAGACTTGCTCATCTTGCAGCCCGAGAGGAATAGGAACCCCTCGGGTACCCGAACTGGGCTGAAGGCTGCAACCTGGTGGCCAAAAGAGCTGGGACTTCTTTTTCCAGCTTTCACTCTCTTAATACTTGGTGTCTGACATTTCTCCAATTAATTGTAAGATATTTATGGGGCAGAGAGCACGAGTTTTCCTACGTTAGTGCCCTGCCCCCCACCCCTAAATATAGTGCCTAGCACTAAATAAGTGCTCAGTAAGGGCCATTAATTGACTGTTTGATTGTCTTATTCTGAGCTCTGCTAGTCCAATTGGCCCGTTTCCTTGCCAAACAGGTTCATCACATTCCGCAGTGATATTGTACAAGGAGGAGGGCAGCAGTGCTCAGATGCTCACCGCTCACACCCCAAAATGCATGTGTACCTCATTGCTCACTTCCTTAAGTGCAATGGTAAAGCTATGATGTTTAAAGGCCCAGAGGTGATTCCTGGACAGACACAAATTAGAAGGATTTCTACTGCTCTTTTACTGATTTCACTTTCTGACTTAGTGATTGCTCTTTCAATTCCTAGATCCACAATTTGAGGAATCCCAAGAACAATTTGATCTTGTTGGATGCTAGGCAAGAAAAACCATAAATCAGGATCCTTGGTTAGCGTGATGGGATCTTCTGCACTAATCGCCATTCAATTCGCAACCTTGTACTTGACGGTGGCAGTGACTGTATGAATAATGGTTTGGACTGAAGGGGAATCAGAAGGGTACCCAAGGTTTTGAGCACGTGCACTTCAGGGCCAGTGGGTAAGATAATTAAGAAGAATTTGAACTGTATTTCTCTACATGATTAACTGTGTTGGAATTGACTGGGAAGAGCTAATGATTAATTTGTTGGATTCTTCCATGTTGAACACCTATTACTCAAACTCTAAGCCCTACATAGCAACTCATGTAGAAAACTACAACATTTGGAAGAGACAGTATATTGTGAATGGCTAGTTGGATTTTAATTGAAAATGTTCAGATTTCCTTAGTGAATTCAATTTGAAGATCTATAATTCTTTGCTCTTCCTGGTCATTGAGGCAATGAGTCAAAGAACACATATTCAAATATAATCCATCAGCCTAATTCTTCTGGTTACTATGTTATTCTGTGTTAGCATGGCAGGCCATGTAGGACTAATAATAGTATGAACAATATACTCTAGTGGTGTGAAAGAGTTAACATGACCTCATCATTTTCAGAGAGAAACCATGCCCATAGGAACAATCCTATTCAACGAGTTCCACTTTCTAGAATTCGGGAACTCAGAACACCACATAAACACTGTGGACTGAACTCAATTAACTGGCAATGTCAAGCCTCCGTTATTAAATATTTTCAGGGCAAACAAAGGATCTTGGGGATTACTGACCTATGTCAACCTCCATGCCATCATTACCGACCATGAACAATTAGTTGTGGCAGAAAGGCTGATTGGCTGACTCCACGATATTTGTAAAGGCAGAATTTAGACAGGGATATCAACAAATCCCCTTTGATCCCTTAAAGCATTCTTAATTTATGAAACCGTCTTGTGGTCCTGTAGTTGATATTTGAACTTTTCACAGAATGTGCTGGTTCTCAGGGGATGATAAGTAGGCTACTGGGGATAATTGCGATGAAAGTTAGGTTTCAAACTTTCCTCTTGGAGCCCTTAACTAAAGTCTCTTCCAAGTTGAGAGAGGAGACAAGCTGTCCTATGTAGATAATTGAAAGGGAAACAACCTTGTAAGATAAAATGCTAGTGACATCTTGGTGTAAAGGTAAAATTGACATAAACCAATAAGATGTAGAATGCAGGAGAAGACAGTAAAGCTGGAGGGTATACCAATGACTTAGGAATCAAGAGATATGAGTCTTGATTTCAGCTTTGTCTCCAATTGCTGTATGATCTTGGGCAAGTTGCTTGACATTTCTCGACATTAATTCCATCATTTTGAAAATCAATATATTATCTGACCCTTTTTAATATTTAGGACACAAGAGATATGGTGATTTGGACTCTTTGGAAGAAAAGTACATATTAGAAAACAACGACTTTTTTGAAGCATCACACAGAGAGCCAAGGAAAAAGTGAGGATTAGAAGACCTAATGATGGTCAAATAATTAATCATATTTATTGAGCTCTTACTATGTGCAGATCATTGAACTATAAATGCTTTGGAGAGTGCAATGAATAGCTAACCAATATTATTATTATTACTGCATAGAAGAGATGGTATTTTACAGGAAAATTATAAAGAACACCGAGTCATCTATATGGTTTACCAGGATCTTATGAAAGCACAAATGACATCACCAACAAAGAAGGCTCTGGCCCTTCTAGACTGTGAGCTCATCGTGGGCAGGAATGGTGTCTGCCACCTCTACTGTACTGTACTCTCCCAAGAGATGTGCATATAGTAAGCACACAATAAATTACACTGATTGATTGGTATATATAGTAAATGATAAGCAGATTTTGCTGTCTTGAAAATTCACCAAGATCATCAGGCCACTCCTCAGTAACATGAGTAGTTGAACAGGTTAAAGCTGAAGCATCTGCTCCTTTTCCCAGTTGCATCAGAAGGAAGCAGGGCAGTGCATTGCATCCAGGCCTGTTCAATCTATTCTGTATTGTCATATTGGAAAATGCAATGGGAGATCAAGAAGTTGAAGTCAGAAGATACCTCCAAGCCACCAAGAAACTCTTCCTCTTCAACAGGCTATGAGAAACATCAAAGTTCTTAGAGGCAGGGGGCTCCAGATGCAGATAACCGAGCTCTTCAGGCACACATAAATTCCTACAGGCATTCACCAAGATTACAATTGTTTTCAAAATTCTATAAAGCAGGTTGACCTATCTTCTGCTGCTGTCTCCCAGCTATTTTTGAAGATTGTGCTACTGACAGTGGCATTCTATGCTTTAGAAAGAGTGTGTCTAGAAAGACTGATACCTGACAGATATTTCTGCCTGCACTGTTTAATGGTAATGATAATTCCTCCCAGTGGGAGTAGATTTATTCTATGTAGGTCCTGTCTGTTTTTGAGCCAGAGCTGTGGAATCATGATCTTTCCAGAGCCTTTGTTGAAGGAGAATAACTTTTTTCCAGATTGCTGTCTGCCAGGCTGTTCTGTCTGCAAGGCTGATCCCTCACCCCTGTACTGCTATTACATTGTTTGAAATCTGTATTGGACTATCTGTTAAATTGTTTATTCTCCTCCTGGTTTGCATATGTTCCATTTCAATTCATCATTTAGGAATTACACGTGCATTCTGTTGGCATCCATTTTTTGTATCTGCCCCACCCAGCGGTTCTAGATGAAGCCAAAATCTCAGTTTGGCAGCATAATGTGTAATATACAAAATCCCTAATCTGGAATCTCTTAGGGTGCCCCGACACTATGGAGAGAGTCCTGGGACCTCTCTGATGAAAATCATGATGAGGAAGGTATAGTTAGTGCAATGGCAGAAAAGCAGCATGACTTAGGGGAAAGACCACAGGTGTGGAAATAGGAGACCTTGGTTCAAATCCTATCTCCACTTTCTACTTACTGTTTGGTCTTGAGCAAGTCAGTTAACTTCCTTGTGCCTCATTTTGCTCATCTATAAGATGGAGATTGATACATGTTCTCCTTAGACCCTGAGCCCTATGTGGGACAGAGACTGCAATTACTGCACTATAAGGAGAATGACCTAGTGGATAGAGCACAGTCCTGGGAGTCAGAGGACATGGGTTCTAATCTCCACTCCACCACTTGCCAGCTGGGTTACCTTTAGAAAATCATTTCACTTCTCTGTACCTCAGTTGTCTTGTCTGTAAAATGGTGATTAAATACCCATTCTGTTCCTACTTGGACTCTGAGCCCCACCTAGGGCAGGGACTGTGTCTGATTGATATGTACTGTATTCCAGAGCTTAGTAGAGTCTGTTAGACTGTAAACTGCTTGTGGGCAGGGAACATGTCTACCAAGTCAAACAGTGCGCTACACACAGTAATTGCTCAGTAATTATGAGTGATAGTACAGTGCATGGCAAATAGTAAGTTCTTGAAATACCAGACTCATTATTATTTACCCCAGTGCTTAGCACAGTGCTAGAGCTATCATCATCATTAATGGTATTTATTGAGTCCTTACTATGTGCAGAGCACTGTATAAATGCTTGGGAGAGTACAATACAACAGAATTGGCATATAGTCAATAAGTAACAATGCCTCTTCTTCTTCTCCTTCCCTCTCTTCATCTCCATCTCTTTCTCTCCTCCTCCCCCCGCCTCTCCTCTTCCTTTTCCTTGATCTTTCTCCCCCCACCAAAAAGAAAGAGGATATTTGTTAAGTTTTTACTGTGTGCCTAGCCCTGTTCTAAACACTTGGTGTGGATACAAAATAATCAGGTTGGACAAAGTCCACGTGCCACATGGGGCTCACAGTCTTAATCCCCTTTTTACATTTGAGGTAACTAATGCCCAGAGAAGGACTTGCCCAAGATCACATAGCAGACAAGTGCCAGAGACAGGATTAGAACCCAGGTCCTTCTGACTCCCAAGCCCATGCTCTGTTCAAGATGAATCCTTCCTCTCAGCAGTGGGAGACATCCCAGCTTGTATAGGCCATGACACCTCCCCAGCAAAAAATAAACTCTGCATCCCTAACTTAAGAAAACCAGACCTTCCAAATCCCAAGGTGCAATTCAGGAAACTAAAGTTTAATTAAGAGTGAACTTGGGGACAGAAATGCTTAGCAGACTTGAGACTGACTTTAGTTCGTTATTTGTGTATCTTGGCTTTCTTGCTGTTTTATTTTCAGGAGTGGTTGAGGGGGATGGGGTGGGGGGCATATTATAGCATTTTGAATGGATGAGTACCGCAAAGCATCAGGCAATAAAACATCTGTTATGAAACATGTGCTGTAGCTTGTGGGCACAGACTGAAACCAGTCAGTATTATTTGTGAGCCAGTGAATGAATGAATAAATAAATGAACAAATTGCACTTTTTTTCCTGAGGATCTTCTAAATCAAATACTTTTGTGTGGGTGTGTGTGTGTGTTACCAAAATGCAGAAAATAATAAGAAATGTTCATTTATATTATCCAACACAATGGCTCCAGATGTTGACACGCCAACTGAAAAGAAGACATTTTTCGATTCAAACTTGGAATTGCAAATTAGACTGTAGTATTCAATTTGGGATGAAATGGCACAATTGAGGGCCCTTTTCAATTCTTATCGTATGATCCTTTGGGTTTTTGTGCTAAGAAGGGAAGGGGATATCCTCCTTTTTAACTCTGCTCTTTACCTGGGATCAGTGCCCTTATTTCCAAGAAAAGAACTAGAAATTCATATGAATACTGGTTTCCAGAGACAAAAGGCAGCCGTAGTCTCTCGAGCTATAGATGAAGATCATGACTTCATTAAGTTAAATTGTTTAATTTAGATTTCACTGAATATAGTTATTTATTAGTGAGGATGAAATTGGGAAAATTTGATATGGGCAAATTGCAATGAGGTTAGCAATATTGATTGGATGAGTAATTCAAACTGGTTGATTTATTAAAAATAAAGCAGACTTTCTAATAAGATGTCTAACCCTTCCTGCTTTCAGAATTGAAATCAAGCATTCTTCTGTCCCAGAGGTGCAAATTACAAATAAAGAAATCACCAACTTCATGAACTTTAAAAGAGAATGACATGATGGACATTTAGGAGTTCATATGAAAAAATTTACTCCTACTCAATGACTTTTACTTAGGTCACTTTTTAAATGGTGGGAACCTGGCACACTGGAAGTTATAGACTTCCCAGTACCTAAGTTCTGCCATAGTAATACTTATCCAATAAATATTACTAACCTGATTGAGGACTATTTAAGATAAAATAGGCTTTCATTACAGCAGGATGAATTTTGTTTTGTTATGAGGAAAGCCATATTGACCATTTGAGTCCTGGAACACTGGGATAGTCTATCACTGGAGATTTTGCATTCTTCATCCCTGGGGATGCGTAAGAAATAAAAAAAAGTGTTTCACCGACTAAATCATCAGTAGATAAGGGACTGGATCCAATTATTTATTGCTGTCCATTCCAGTTCTGGAATTCTGAGATCCAAGAATTCCAATTTCAATGCTTAGATAGGTGCATTCATTCTTTCAAGCCTTAGGCCTACATCTGGCACTAAAATCTCAGTTGTAGTGCACTCTCCCAAATGCTTAGTACAGGGCTCTGCACACACTAAACACTCAATAAATACCACTGATCGGTTAATAGCCATTCAATTGCCACTAATTCTTGGACTGAAGCAATGGTCCTCCAGGCTGCTGAAAGAGATAACAGTCCCCATTTCCCTACATGGGGAGTAAAAGAATAGGATAGTAAGGCTCAAGAGGGACCTATTCTTTGGGCTTTCAAAAGCTGGGGAGAAAAGCTATCATCCCTCATACTCTATGCACAGGAGAGGTTTCCTTGAGCTGGTAGTCCAGAAATGCTATTAAACACTGATCAAAGGCATGCCTCAGGGGAAAGTGCAATGAAACCACAGTTCCATGGGGACACATCCCACCTTGAAGTTCTCATTCAGGTCTCTCCAGGTTGCTCTGCTGAGAAGCAGTGCAGCCTACTGGAAAGAACAGAGGCCTGGGAGTCAGAGGACCAGAGTTCTAATTCCAGTTCTGTCACTTGTCTGGTGTGTGACCTTAGACAAGTCACTTAACTTTCTGTACCAAAGATTACCTCATCTGAAAAATGGGGATTAAGACGGTGAGTCCTCTGTGGGACAGGGACTGTGACTGACTTGATTATCTTGTATCTACCACAATGCTTAGTACAGTGCCTGGAACATAATAAGTGCTTAAGAAATACCATAAACAAGGCCCATGAGGGAGTTGCACTGCAGAGGCCACTGCTTGCTACCAATATCCTGGGAGCAATTCTCTCTCCCCACCTTCAAAGCCTTACTGAAGACACATCTCCTCCAAGAGGCCTTCCCCAAACTAGGCCCTCATTGTCTCATAATAATAATAATAATAACAATGGTATTTGTTAATGCTTATTGTGTGCCAAGCACTGTTCTAAGCACTGGGGTAGATATAATAAGGTAATCAGGTTGTCCCACAGGGGGCTCACAGTCTTAATTTCCATTTTATAGATGAGATAACTGAGGCACAGAGAAGTTAACAGTGAATGCATCTTTTCAGAAAGTTGGAAAGATTTACTTATAAGCAGAGTTTAATTTTGCAGATAAAGGTTGAGGGTAGATGTTGCATATTGGTATCTTACAATTGAAAGCTATATTGAGTCACAGAGATGATTGGTGGGTAAGCAGTGACTGTGAAGGTAAAAAAATGTTAGCAGTAAAATGACAATCTGATCCATGCAACAGTAGTAGTAGTAAATTCTTGGGCAGGGAATTTGTCTACCAATACTGTTACATTATTATATTGTATTCTCCCAAAAACTTAGACAGTGCTCTATGCACAGTGAGTGCTCAATAAATGTGACTGATTAATTGGTTAGTAATAGTAGAGGGTTTATTGAGCACTGACTTAGTGTACTTATCCTATCCTGCCTTGATTACTGCATTAGCCTTCTTTCTGACCTCACTGCCTCTTGTCTTTTCCCACTCTAGTCCATACTTCACTCTCCCACCCAGATCATTTATCTACATAAATGTTCAGTCCATGTTCACCCATGTCTCAAGAACCTTCAGTGGTTGCCCATCCACCTCTGCATCAAATAGAAGTTCTCTACCATTGGCTTTAAAGCACTCAGTCACCTTCCCCCTCCTATCTTCCCTTCTTCCTTTCCTACTACAACCCAGCCCACAAATTTTGATCCTCTAATGTCAACCCTCTCACTGTACCCCAGTGTCATCTAGCTCACCACCAACTTCTTGTACACATCCTGCCTCTGATCTGGAATGCTCTCCCTCTTTGTAGACAGCAATCATTCTCCCCATCTGCAAAGCCTACTGAAGACACATCTCCTCCAAGAGGCCTTTTCCAACTAGGCCCTCATTGCCTTATAATAATAATAATAATAATAATGATGGCATTCGTTAAGCGCTTACTGTGTGCCAAGCACTGTTCTAAGCGCTGGAGTAGATACAAGGTAGTCAGATTGTCCCACATGGGTCTCACAGTCTTAATCCCCATTTTACAGATGAGATAACTGAGGCACAGAGAGGTTTAGTGACTTGCCCAAGTCACACAGCTGATAACTTTTGCATTTCTCTTGCACTTGGATTTGTACCCTTTATTCACCCCTTCCTCAGCCCCAGAGTACCTGTGTACTTATCAAAAATTCATTCAGAGAATGTCTTTCCCTCTAGAATGTAAGCTTGTTGTGAGCAGGAAACATATCTACCAACTCTGTTATATTATATCCTCCCAACTGTTTAATAAAGTGCTCTGTACACAGTAGCTGCTCAGTAAATATGATTGACTGAGTGATTGGTGTAGCGTACTCTACAAGGTGTTGGGAAGTACAGAATAAATAACACACTCCCTGAATCAAAGAAGCTTACACTTTAACAGGGGACAAACATTAACATATTTACAATTAGAGTGGTTAAAATAAACAATGAAGTCCATGTATAGATGGACTCTCTTTAGTTCAATTTCTGCAGTAAATGTGTCTACCACCTGTTACATTGTATTCTGACATACACTTAGGACAGTGCTCTGCATAAAATAAGTGCTTGATAAATGCAATAGATTGATTTAGATATATATATATATATTACACACACATATATATATGCACACACACACACACACACACATATATACACACACACACGAGTGCTAAGGAAGAAGTATAAAAGTTAGCATTGGCTGAAGATATGAGATGGCTCAGAGTGCTGGGAAATCAGCTGAGGAAAGTTTGATGTATGAGGTTTTAGGACAAGGGGAGAACATGGGGAGAGCGTTGGATGGGAGGGAGGGAGGGAGTTGTCACCTGGAAGAAGATTGTCAGTGAGGGAGTGGAACTTCCCACAATATAGAGGAAATAGGTAACCAAACTAAAGGTGGTAGATGGTAGCTATAACTAGAATGGCAGAACTAGAATTTTAACAAAGCTATATAACACAATTCACAATGAGGCTAAAGTTCTTTTGTGGTTTCTTTTGTTTTTGTTCTTTTTTTTTTAGTTTACAATATGGTTGGACTATCCCTATTTGAATTGGGGCATTCTCTTAGGAAACAACAGGAGACCCATAATTATTCCAGGCTTCATGGCTAGGTTGAGAGGAACCAGTCACCAGCTGCCATCCCACCTCATGTCAACAGCTGTGGTTAAACTACAAAAAGTTTTCCTTTAGAAGCCTCACTCCTCCAGATGCTTAGCATCATGGGGATTTTTTTTGAATTGCTTAAGTAACTACAGTCTAACCCTGATTAGAGATGAACCACATACAAAGGTGACTCCATGTTTCTCTTTATGGATGCCTGAAAGGAAGCAGGACATTAATTTAAATGATGGTAAACTTGAAATTGCTCATGAGTTTTAGTTGGAAGTCTTTCCTTGCATTCATATGCAGGGCCAAGAACCTCAGTTGCTTTTATCAATGACTTGAATGGCAGAAAGTGTCACTGAGAATCTTTCAATGTTAAAGGCGCCTTTCAGTAAAATAATTGTCTTTCTGCCCTACTCCTACTAAAAACTGTACAACTTGTTGGTATCACAACACCATTCACACTCCTTTCTCCACATTTACTAGATACAAACAGCACTGGTCCATGTATCTTTGTCTTTTTGAGCAGCTCACTTGTTGCAGTAGCTGCTGCTGGCTGTAACAATAGCCAAGGGACCTGTCTCTTCCTCTCTCTTGCTTGTTTCTGCTCCTCATTAAAATGGTGGGGGAAAATGTACTCCTCTGTCCCTTTTCTCATTAGCCTAGAAAGACATTACAGAAGCTAATTGAAAGGAAAATGAGTTTGGAGTCCATCTCTCTACTCTCTCTGGCTAGTAGCAATGAGGTGGGAACACAACAGCATTATAAATGCCACTTTATTGTTCTGTTATCATTAGGCTGGGAGCATATTCTGTTCAGACTCTCTCCCAGATTATTAGTAAATGAAAAAGGAAATAGATCAAGATTTGGAAGGGAAATATAATCAGCTCTGCTATTTTAAAATCCACTTCACCTGGTGCTGAAATCTGAGAATCCTCTTCTCTCATAAACTCAGCTAGAGCAGTGGGGATTTGTTGTAGAAAACAGATACTAAGCAGTAATTTTCCTACTCATCTTCATTATCATTAGTATTTACTGAATGACTATTTTAGGCAGAGCAATATACTGGGCAGAAAAGAAAAAACAAAGACAGAGCATGGCATGATCCTTCTCCTCAAGGAGGTTACAATCTAATGAAAGACAGGAAAACTGCAAACACAAAACGGTATGATTAGTTCAAACAGTCACATGCCAAAAGGAAATGAAACTCCTTAGAAGTACAAATATTAGGCATGTATACTCAAGATTTACTGAGACTTACTACATGCTGAGTAGCTGGAGTGGATGCTTTCATTAGAATCAGTGCAAGGCATGATGGCGTTCTTTGAGAAAAGATCATGGAGGACCTATATTTTATTGAAATGTGAAGAAGAGGAGGGATACAATTTGATGAAAAAGAGAGGAGGGAATTCTAGGTAGTGGGATGGCATGGACAATATTTAAGAGTGAGACAGTTGCCGACAATTGAACAAGTGCCGACTTGTTCATTCCAAGCGCTTAGTACAGTGCTCTGCACATAGTAAATGCTCAATAAATACTATTGAATGAATGAACATTGTGAGGTGGAAACTTTGAGAAAGTTGCTTGGGTGGAGTAGTGAGCTCTGGTTGAGGTGTACGGGAAATAAAGGGCAAGTTGGGTACTGGCAATTACAAGCTTATTAGTGGAAAACTGAGCTCCCATGGTCTAGTGTACAGAGAAGATCTGACTGCAGTTTAAGGAAGTTGATTCTTACCTCTGAGTGCAGAATAAAACTTAGATAGAGTTAATTTAGTTTCAGAGCAGCTAGCAAGGAATTAGTTTAATAATCTAGCCCCAAGATGATGTCATGGAAGTAATACTATTGGGAAATATTAGTAGAAGAAACAACATGACTTGGAAAGGGACTTTGAGAGGGCACTGGGTCCAGCCCCTGGCTTCCAAATAATTAATAATGGACAATCCAGGAACTATATTCTTTCCACAGAGATATCAAGACATGGAAATTTCTACTTATTCCAGTGTTTTATCACCTTGACACTCTTAAAGTTCTTCCATAGGTCCAACTTAAATCTCTCCTGCTTGCTCCTCACAGGGAAGCCAACACATCTAATTTCTGTGATGAAAGAGTGTAGCAGGGGCTGCCTTAGGCTCGTCATTTGGTGTGATTGTTTTTCATTTTTCCAGCTGCTGGGTTCCCGTTGTGAATGGAAGTGGACTCACGGATTTCTTTTTTGAAAGGCTCCATAATTCTGGCAGTGCAGAGATTACTTTGCCAGAGAAAATACTGGATCAAAGTCACATATGGAGGAATAAAAACAAATGAGAAAATATAGATAATTTTATTCTATTTGTCCTGGATCATAACAGGTGCTATATTCAGTCCTGGACTGCACAACTTGAAAGGGAAGTGGAGAAATAGTCACTGAGATTTAAAAAAAAAAAGTGATTACATTGGAAATTATCCTGTGAAGGAAAGAATGGAGGATTCACTACTCTTTTATCCACAGACCTGACTTAATAATCATCTCCAAAGGTCAGAAGATCTATCCCAAATTGACCTGCAATCTATGGTTCTCTGTTTAATGGGCATGGGGGATTTAAGTTAGATAGTAGAAAGAACTTCTGGGATTCTACGGATTGTGAGCTACTGAAGCATGTCATGAAAAGAGGTTGTGAAACTCTCTGGTTTGATTCAGGGAATTATGGAGGAAGATATCTGAAGCCTTAGGATTCTAGAATTCTTCAGTGAAATTTACATATTCTGTACAGACCTATTTTGTGAATGTTAATTTAAAATAAGTAAAATGTTCAGTGCTTTTGTCTTGTTCTATTCCTTTCTGAACTGCTTTCAGAAAGCATCAGCTATTTCTAGGCTGTTTCAGGGAATTCAAGTTTGGCGTATGAGTGTTAGCTAACGCAGAAACACATCCTAGTGTCTGAGTTTCTGTGAAATGCACCTCTTTCCTCTTCTGCCTCACAACTAAAAATCTTTCAAAATTCTTTTAGGGATATGAAGAAAAACAGCAGTGTCATAGGTGTGTGATCATGTCACATAAAATAGTAACCCAAAGTCATCAGAAAGGCCCCACAAACATTAACGTTGGAGGTTTTAAAAGCCAATAGAAGCAGGCAGATGGCATTTTCCTGTTTGCACTCTTCTACTGCAGAGAGCTAAAGTTTAAACTATCAGCTACCTGCCATTTCTGGAATTGCTGCAGATAAAAACTCTTTGATGATTTCAGTTTTCTGCTGCTTGCTTCCAGGCTTACAGAGAATAATTGCTACCATAAGAAAAGCTACTGAAATAGACAATAAACTGAATTTGGCTGGAAGTACATTGTAATTCTGTTCTATATTGGTGAGCTGCACTGCTGGGACAAGCGTTTGTTTAAAACCAAAACACCAAACAAAGAAATGGGCTTAATGAAAATGTTGCTGAATACAATCATCCCCGAACTAGTTATGGCTAGTAAGATTGAAACCGTTTTTCAGAATGACAAGATCAGCATTATCTCAATGTGGGTAACCTTGGGTGGATTAAAGGGTTCTCTTAATCCATAGAAATGATAGCAGTGGAACAAAGAAGAGAAGAAAGTTGAAAGGGATGCCAAAATGACTGGGAAAACCAAAAGCAAGAGGGTGGAAAGGGGAAGAGTGTGAAAAGGAAAATAGAATATGATAAAAAACAGAGAAATAGGGTGATAAACAAATGAAAAGGGAAATGTACTAGCCAGGATTATTCCCTAATTCTTCTTCCTGGGGATATCCTGGAAAACAGTGATCAAATGGAACAATCACCACTATTACTGTCCCTGAAGAAAGGGACAATCCTCCCCTTTGCCATGCATAAGGGCCTCATCCCTCATTATGTGCCATCAAGTATTCCTATTCTCTTCTGAGAGGCTAATTTTCTCAGTGGGGCTGTAAACTGGGAAGGGGAGACACTCTCCACCCCCTTGCCCCCACCCCGATAGTACAAAGCTAAGGGGGCATATTCAGAGCTCTAGACTGGAGTGTCTATGCTCCAGACTGAGTCTAGGACAGTATTGGCTTGGTACCAAAGGCTCCTAAACTCAGTCCATGGAGGGTGCAGTTCAAGGAGTGAAAATATTAAAGAAGTTGTACTTTCCAATCTTTCCATTCCCCCTCGCTAGAGCCCAATATGCTTGAGATCACTCGATTTCCTATCACCGGGGCAGGGGGAAAAGTGAGAGACATTCCTGCCTCAAGCATAGAATGTCTAATTATTGAGCAAATTACCTCCTGGTTGTAGTAGAGGCATAACTGGAAAAGCATTAACTCTTCCATATCAAGACTCCCTTAATTTCTGCAACAAAACCAGATCTACCATGGGACAGCAATTTTCATAAGAGATAGTTGGTTGACAAATTTGTCTGGGCATCCCATCAGATCTACCAATCCTTAGGAGAAGGGATTGAACTACATTACAACATGGTGCCGCCTAGTCCTGCCATTCATAAGTCACCATTTGATACCAGCCTGGTGCCCGCCTGCTTCTCCCAGCTTGGCTTGGCCAGTCATGGCCTCAGGTATTCTCTCATACAGATGTTGCCCCTGCCTCAAATTGCTGCTGGCCCCAGTGGGTTTATTTTTTTGTTTTTTTTTTTATTAAATAAAAGGAAAACAAACATGAGGCTTGAGAAGCAGCACGATGGAGTGAATAGACCATGCACCTGAGAGTCAGAAGGTTCTGAGTTCTAATACTGGCTCTGCCACTTGTCTGCTATGTGACCTTGGGCAAGTCACTTAGCTTCTCTGGGCCTCAGTTTCCTGATCTGTACTACAGGGATTCAGACTGTGAGCCCCATATGGGACAAAGGACCGCATCCAACCCAATTTGCTTGTATCCACCCCAGCTCTTAGTACAGTATCTGGCACATAGTAATCACTTAATTACCATAGTTATTATTATTATTATTATTCTTGTTCCATCTCCTCTTCCCACCCTTGACCAAGGACGAGAGGGTCGGCATGTGCTTTCCTGCTTTCTCTTCTCAGGGCTGATATGTGGGGAGATGGACCTCAGGCAATACAAAACCTCCTCAGGATCTGGGAGAGACCCTGCTGTGGTGGCCCAGACTGGAGTCCCCCCCAACCCCTGCCATGAGGACAGCCTCAGGTTCAGTCACACATATTTAGGATTCAGAGGAAACTACATTTACACATGTCCTTAATCTGTTCCCAGTGCGAGTCCCTTCCTCCTCCAGAGCTTCATGGAAAGTACCTCCTCCCTCTTCCTCAGCTCCACCCCCTACTCGGAAAGTCAAGCATTGGAGTAATTTAAGCCTATGAGTTGATCAATGGATTTCCCGTGAATGACGTTTCAGAGGGCAAAATGTGCCTCTCCATCATGGAACCCAGAAAATCAATGACTAGTCTCTGGCAGACTGAATACATCGCAACTTCTGGAGGTGACTCTTACATTTAGGGTAGTTTTAAGGATCTGAAAGAATTGTGTCCTACAAGAAATAGGAATTTCCTGATTTTGCTACAAAATGTGTGAATACATTTCTAGAGTGTGTAACTCTCTATATATGTACCCACTTATTCTCCAGTTTCTTTACTGTACTTACATTGATTTCTTCTATAGACCTCATTTCATAACGTGACATGTAAAATTAAATCATCTATTTACTTTCAATATGACCCAAGATTCTAATTGGATTTTGAGGCACTAATTTATGTAATATTAATGGAATCTTTCAGAAAGCAACTAATTAACAGTTGACCCTTTTTCCCTTTTAAAAAAAAGAAGAAATGAATTTAAGAATAAAAAACAAAGTTTTCCATCCTACCATCAGGGTAGATTTAATTAGCAAAAGTCAGTACACATCGGGAATGTTTGGGGAGATGCATGATACATTATATATCTGATTACCTTATGCCTATAAAAATGGCTAAATAATTTAAATGCAATTCAATAAAAATGTATTTTCAATGAGAAATTTAGACTTTGTGTGAAAGATTAAAAGCTTCCCATAACAAAAATTTTATAAGATACTGCCAAGCAAATTCAAAGTAAAAGATTATGTTTTGTTTCCCATTTTATATAGCAAGATTTCTTCATTTTGTGCTGTTTTCATAACAGCCCTGAATAAATATATATGGCATCATTTCAATGCTTTATGAAAAGGAAATGGAAGATTCAATGGTATCATTTCAGATTAAAAAAATAAACTGTTTTTCCCTTTATTTCTCTTTCCCATCTCAGCAAGCTGACTCACAACAAGCCACTAAAGATTTCTGGAATTATTTTCTTACCCAGATCATTTCTCCTTATCACATTGTCCTAGGACCCTACTCTAAACTGATTCTCTCCTTTTTTTTTTCAAAACTTTACCATGAAAAAATTGATCTAAATCAAAGATCACTCAGGCCTCTGCTAATTGGCTCCTTTGCTAGCCAAACTAATGAGGGAAGCCAAGTACAGTGCATCAAAATGTACCTACCTTTGAGGGGCTGGAAGTCCTGATCACAGTGGTGGTACATTTGTGGGGTCATGGGGGAAACTGTTTTTCTCTGCTCCTGTGTTACCTATTTTGTGGAAAAGCAAACAACAATTATAGGTATAGCTTTTATTTACTCCATTTACAAAGCTTTACATGTTTTTAAAGCACATTTGATTAATTAATTCTTCTGCCTGAGGCATGAAAAATCTAGGCAGAGGTTAGGAGTTGATTTTGTCTCAAACTTTAAAATATAATTTCTCAGAGGGCAAGGGCTATGTTTTGCGGTTTAAATCAGCTACTAAATGTTGAAATGTGGGGGCATCTTCATATTTAGACTATTTCCCAAGGCTGGTTTGGGAAATCTGGTGGATAAGGACTTGAAATCTAATATGCTATCATTCACAGAAAATTCACTCAATCTTTCTAGAGTGTGCAAACTCTCTCACACCCATACACATCTATTCTCTTCTTGCTGAACATCCAGTGATCTTTCTCGTTCTGATTACACTGCCTCGCCTCCATTTGAACAAAGAATGAATGAGATACATTAAGTTGAAAAATAAAGTAAAACCGGTCAAATTCATAGGTTTCAAATCTTCAATCCTTTCAAATATTACAATTTAAGCTTCAAGTCTAGACTGAAACTCCTCTAGACTGTAAGATCCTTGTTAGCAGGGAAGGTGTGCACTTACTGTGTTGCATTGTAATAATAAATGTAATAATAATTGTGGTATTTGTTAAGCACTTACTAGGTGGCAGAAACTATACTAAGTGATGGGGTAAATACAAGTAAATCAGGTTGGACACAGTCCCTGTCCCACAAGGGGCTCACAGTCTTTAACCCCATCTTACAGATGAGGTACCTGAGGCACAGAGAAGTGACTTGTTCAAGGTAACACAGTGGAAAAGTGGCAGATGGGATTGGAACCCAGGTCCTTCTGATTCCAAGATCTGTGCTCTGTCCATTAGGCCATACTGCTTCTCACTGAACTCTCCCAACTGCTTAAAACAGTGCTCTGCACACAGTAAGCACTCAGTAAATATGATCGACTGATTAATTGGAAGGATCCACTAAATTGCTACCATTTTATTTGCATGAGATGGTCCATTCTGAATCAAGGTATATCTCAAAAACTTGCATAGGTTGCAGATATCTGGCAGCTTAAACCTCTTGGGACTTGAGGCAGAGTTCCAACTTCGTCTGCTAGCAGGGATACTTACCTCCATTTTCAGGAGGAAATTAAATGTTATGATATTAGTGGTAGACAGTTCCTACTTTGGTCCTGGAACTTGAACTTCCAAGAGCAAGAGAAAACAAAACAGTTCTGCCCAGGTGCACTAGGTCTGTCCAGAGGATCCTAGTCAGGAAAGTAAAGTTTACTACATTCCCTGAAAAACCCTAATTTCCTTAAATACGTATGGGACACAAAGTGATCCCCTTCAGAGACTTAGCTAGGGGCTATTTTCTCCAATCTAACTATAGAGCACAGGAGATATGTCCATGTAATGCCCTTGGTGGTTTTTCAACAGTTAAACACTGCTTAAAGGAGATAAATCAGAAAATGTCCCCAACTTTTAAACACAATTAGAACACAAAATCAAATGCATCAGAATCCTGTCAAGATATGTCTTAGAAATTAAAATCTTTAGAGTTTGGTCTAAATTTCTCACAGTTAAAATTCCTTCATCTCACTTTTGGGATGTTAATTAAAAAGTTGGTGATTAAAAACATAGGCCAATGGGAGCAAATTATGAAATGGCCATTGCTTCATGGATGTTACTTTATGCATTTTTTAATTTTTAAAAAAGGATGGTGGACTCTATTTGTAGTGAATTATGCACATCTCTTCCTCAGTGTGACATAGTGGATAGAGCAAGGACCTGGAGGTCAGAAGGTCATGGATTCTTATCTCGGCTCTGCCACTCCTCTGCTGTGTGACTTTGGATATCACTTCACTTATCTGTGCCACAGTTACCTCATCTGTAAATGGGGATTGAGACTGTGAGCCCCATGTGGGACAGGGACTGTGTCTTACCCGATTACCTTGTACCCACTTCAGAGCTTAGTACAGTGCTTGGCACATAGTAAGTGCTTAACAAATAACATAATTATCATTAGTACACTGCTTGACATATAGTAAGAAATTAACAAATGCCACAATTATTATTATTATTATCAATTTCTCACCTAAAGGTAATGTTCGATTTTCCACTCATGCTTTCAACCAGTAGACTGGGTCAGCTCTAGAAATCAGAATCCTGGAATCCTACATTCTCACTGCATTCCCTAAGCCTAATGAGAAGACCATCATAAAAATCAATCAATGGTATTTATTGAGTGCTTATTATTTGCAGAGCCATGAACTAAGCTCATGGGAGAGTACTATGCAACAGAGTTGGCAGGTGCATTCCCTACTCACAAGGAGCTTACAGTCTAAATGAAGATCTGAACAAGAAGTAAAATTCCCCTTATTATGGTTCAGATTGCTTTGAGCTAAGCTGTAGTCACCCAAATTGAGTTGGTATTCTCAAGCACAAAAAGGTGGTGATCAGACGTGCACCTTGGGAAAACTATTTTTTTCAGACCCAAAGGAGGATTTTGGTCACCTTGCTGATGTAATTTTTATTGCAAGTGACCTCGTGCATAGAACGAAGAGGTCCTTCCTGACCTTTCTAATCAGTTACCTGTGTTTCAGGTTATTATTCTGTTTCTCTACCTGGTTTTCTATTTGCACATCATTTCCCCCACATTGTTTCTCTAACTCTAAAGAGTTGCAACAGGGTTGTTTTAGAAAGGGATAAAGCATGAAGCAGTGTATAAAGCCATAAATGTAGCAACTTTATAATTATAAAGCTCTGGGGGGAGGAAAGAACATAGATTAACTATGGTCTACTCCAGAGAGTTTTTAATTACCAACCCCAGTGGGAAATGAGGGCAACATTAAAAACATCCCAATCTGAAATGGACATAAGTTTGGGTATTAATAAGAAAATTTCTACCTAGGAACAGATGAGATGTATGATGGTGTTGCCATCTGCAGTCATTAGAATAAGGATTAGCTTTCGCTCTCTCTTTCTCTCTGTCAGCTTGAGTGATCACAGAGATATTTGCTTCTCAGTTAAGTAAACTAGCTAATTACCATACTAAAAGTCGGATTCTCTAAAAGGACAATTGAAAATCCATTCCAGAATTAGAGAGGAAGATTTGTAATGCTGTTTCATAAATTGTGTTTCCCGTAAACCATCACAAATAATATGCATCACCTCTTTGCCTCCTCTTCCTCTTCTTCCTCTATTTTTCCTTGCTTGTCCCCACCCCCTACTGCCCCATACCCCGAGGTATTTTCAAAACTTCCTTTAAGCGGTTGTTTAGGAATAATAAAATGAATAGAACCAAATTTCTGTCTCTATCCTCCTCCTATAACTCTACAGCACTTGTGTACCTGTCCTTATACCCTGTAAGTTATTTTATCATCTGTTTTTCCCTTTATTCTGTAAGCTTACTGTGGGCATGGATTGTGTCTATCAACACTATTGTATTATACTCAAGAGCTTAGTATAATGATCTGCACACAGTAAATGTTTAAACTGTATTTTGAAAAAAAACAAAACTTTTTTTTTAGGAAAAAGTTTCCAAAAGTGATACTTTATTCCTCATCTGTTGTCACTGTTACATTTAGGTGCATGCATCAAACATTATTCGCACAAAGCTATGCATTTGCTATTGAAACTAATGTGAACTTCATAGTAAAATGTGAATTTTAAATATAAAATAGTAATGATACTGCAAGACAGCCTTTTTTTTTGTGGGTGGTTCTCAAATACATTCATAGAGGTCATCTGAATGATCTGAATCATTTGGAAAATGGTAGAGTTATGCATTGGACATTGGACATGCTAATAAAAACAGTGCTAGCAACGTTACCATTGTAACACTAACAAAAGAAGGAAAGGTCATTACAAGAAGACTCACCTGGATTATTCAACCATCTTTAAATGCAAAGAAAGAAGATATCTCTCCCTTTTCTCTAGAGTCTCTTATGTCTTGGTTAAACCAAATTAAGTCCCATTTAGTCTTACACTATTTTGCTGTCATAAATTGCTGTTCCTTCTCCGCCTACTCTTTAATTTCCTTCTGTGTGTGTTCAACTAATTGCTTGGGAATGCCATTATTAAAACCTAAATTAGAGCTTGGCCATTATTTCTACACTCTCTTGATTCTCACAATACCTGTGCTAAGTATTCTCTTTTCAACCCATAAACACACTGAAAAATAATAATTCACAAGACCATTGCTCGTTAGCTTCAGAACAACTTCAGTAATACACAATAAAGGATTTTATTATACATAGGTACCATGAAATAAAAGTCTTTGGAAGTGTCACGAATCACTTCAGGAGAGGGAATGAAGATAAAAAGGACCATCACAAAACAGCAGTCCTCTGTTTAAATTTTAGCTTCTAAGTGGATTTCATAGTTATTAAGTGAGCCCTGAGGACTGGTATTGTATAATAAATGGATCCTTCATTGAAGATTCAGCTTCTCCACATCAAAATTTTCTCTCTGGGTCTCTGTCTCTCTCTCTTCCTCCTTCTTTCGACTTCTCATAGGCTTTCTCAAGGCCAGATCAACCAACCTTCCTTTTTATCCATAGAGGAAGCAGTGGCTACATTCAAACTTCCCCAGTTCCAGACATTCACTATATTGGCACAACTACCCAGCTGTGGAACTCAATCTTTTATCTGGGCAGTTGATAGTAACACATATATTCCCCTTGGGACTACAGAAAAATACCTTCTGTATTTTTAATTGCAACCCCTGCTGAGAGTATTCACCTTAAGCTCATTATGGGCAGAGAACTTGTTTTTAAATTCTGTTGCATTGTTCTCTCCCAAGGGCTAAGTACAGGTGCTCTGCTGTAGCAAGCCCTCAATAAATACCATTGATTGATTGATGGATGGATTGATTCTCCCTGACCTATATTCATAGACTGTGAGCCCTTGAAGGGACAGGATCTGTGTATAATTGCCACCTATATACTCTTTTCCAGTGCTTGTTACAGTGTTCTGCACACAATAAAGGCCTTAAAGCACTTAATAAATGCTACTACTATTAATAGTTCTAAAGACTTTCAGTTTTTCCATGTCTTCCTTAACACTGAAGCTATACTGTCCTATTTCTGCTTTTTTATGATGTATCAATCTCTGACTGGTTGCTTAGATATAGGCTGACCTGCTTGTTTCAAAAAGCAATGGGTACCATACTTAGGAGTTTCTTACTTGTTTCAAGCAACCAATTAGAAACTATATGTTTTGGAAAACTTAGTACAACTGCTCTTCACGCACTAAGAACTAAATAATTACTATTACTACTACTATAATGATACTATGAATAATACTATGACTATGTTATAAATAACAATAGTAGCAATAGTGAGTTATAAGCATGCAATTATACTCATTCTTCTTGAGGTTTTAACCTTGCCCCTTTTAATAAATGGCCACAAATTACCTTAATTTAAAAAATCAAAATGGGCTTCAAAACTTCCTCAGATAGCTTGGTCTTCCTAGGGCATGTTTTCACAGGCAAAATTAAGAAGAGAGTTAGTGCAGTTTGTGAACAAATTAAGTAAAACAAACCCTGCTCAACCTCTGAATGCCTATGAAAGAAAAGTCCAAAAAAAACTCATAAAGCAGCCTATCTGAGCTAGATACACATTAATAATGAATAAAACTGTTGTCCAAAAATAATTTCTCAGCAGATTCCTATTACAGCACGACAACTTTGTGACCTTCCATAGGACTGCCCCCTTTCAAGTTGGTGCTAATTTCCTTTCTGTCAGTTTAACTTTGCATCATTTTGACTCGCAAAGAAAATCCTCAGAAACTTAATGGGCTCATTTGTAACCTAAATCTTATCTGGTATCATCACTTGTTCCCGTTTATCAATATTTCCAAGGCAAATTGCTACATTTTTATTTTCATTCTGTTTAGGTCCTGCTGCTTTAGCATATGTTTCATAATCAAAAGATGCCCTACACAATACCATCAGTAAATAGGAATAGTGAGATATCATATGCATTTGCTGTTTGTAGCTTAAAGACATTCATTTTCTGACCGATGAAATCTAAACAATGAACAGGTTCCAGCTTATCAACATGCAACCTTGCCAGAGGGCCTGTAAGAATAACCAAATATGAAAGAGAGGACTATATGGGAACACCTGCTTCCTGCTTCTGTTGTTGGTTTCTTGCCCAAGTTAACCAATCCAAACAGGACTGTGAGCTACATTTGGATACCAAGTTTTGACATGGCTTGTGAGTTGTAATGGAAAGCCATATGTCTGTACAATTTTAATAGAGCAAAGCATGTTGTGCTCAGTCCAGTGATATTGGTTTGGTTGCTCATCTACATTCAAAAGGGTCTTCCAGACCCTCTTCAATTATTATGCTTTGCAATTGGTTCCACTTCTGTCTCTAGGACTAATAATAATAATAAGACGAATGACCATAATAATAACAATGACATAGCATTGGGTTTTTGTCCCCCCACCCCTTATTTAGATTATGGGATAGGGACTATACCCGATCAGAGTAACTTGTATCTCTGCTAGCACTTAAGTGCTTGACAAAGAGAGAGTGCTTCAGAAATGTAATAATAATAATTGTTTACTATGTGCCAAGCACTGTATTAAACTGGAGTAGACTGAAAACAAGATTAATCAGGTCAGACAGAGTTCCTGTCCCACAAAGGCTCATGGTTTACATAGGAAGGAATACAAGCATTGAATCTACATTTTACAAATGAACTGAAGCATAGAAAAATTAAGTGACTTGCCTAAGGTCACTCAGCAGGCGAGTGGCAGAGCTAGGATTAGAACTCAGCTCCTCTGACTCCTGCAAGGCTACTGACTCCACTAGGCCACTCCGCTTTTCTTAGTTTTAGATGTCATTCTTTTTAGGAACTATAAGACACAGCATAAATCAGGGTCCAATAATTATTTGGATTGGTACACAGACTTTTTTTCAAAGTTGTTAGAGTTCAGGAAAAATATTGGGTTGTCTTCTCTCACAAAAAGGAGGGTGTTAGCTTTGATCATTTCTGAACCCCTCATTACTACACATGAAAGTTGGATTTGGATTGCACACTTTATTCACCTTAATCTCAGCCCCACAACTTTAATGGATGTACTCACAATTTATTTATTGTCTGTCCCCCACCTCTAGATGGTAAATTCCTTATGGGCAGGGAATTTGTCTACCATCTCTGTTACATTGTACTCTCCCAAATACTTAGCACAGTTCTCTGCACACAGTAAATGCTCAAAAGATATGGTTGATTGAGTTTTGTCATACTAAGTTTCTTCCCTCCTTCCTCCCTCTACCGACCGATCTTTCTTATATCCAGGAATAGATTTTGATGCATCATTTAGCTATCTCTTTGCCTTTATTTCAACCAACTCTCTTTTTCACTTTTCAGTCTATTGCACAAAATACAGTAGATCTATTTCTTCCACAAACATTTCCTGTTATTTCTCTCCCCATTCCCCATCAAAAAACATGGTTCAGAATTTACAAATGAAACAAATATATCTCAGGAGAAATAGGTGCTTTTTTAATATGTTTTAACCTCTCCCCTACTATTCTACCTGCTGAAGTGGAGTAGAGATCCTAGCCTCAACAATTCATATTACTATTTCCTCTGACTTCCCTCTGCAAGACAAAATGGGCTTATCTTCCAAAGCCCAATCCCAAATCTAATATACCCCTCAAGATTCAAAATCTATTTTTAACAAAAATGATCAAAAGTGAAATCTATGTTCTCACTTCTACCTTCATTTGCTGCCTGTCTCTCAATTTTATTCATCCTTCTTGTAAAACATCTACGTTTGCCAATTCTCATTTAAAGAGGAAATCCAACACTAATTCTTGTGTTCTTCTTATATGAGTTTAGCTTCTCTGAAAAATTCAAATAGCTAAAACCACGCCCCCAAATCATTTGTCTAAATAAGTAGAGAAGGACCTCAGTCCCTAAGTGTCCTTCTGTGAGCCAGAAATTCACAGTTTCAGAGCTCTCAGAAAGGCCTTCAAATTGAAATAACTTTTGTTTCAAAAAATAAAATAAAATGACAATTATTCCCTAATCAACTTCCCACCCAGGGTAGCCACAAACATGGGTACCGACTGAAATGAAAAAGGAAAAGAGGGAAAAACAAACGTCCTCTCTAATCATTCCTGTCTTCATTTCCTTTTCTCACTTAAAGAAATCTGGGATCTGTAAGCCTCTTGACATGTGGCTTTGAGAAATTACACCAGACAAGGGAGGAAAGAGAATAATCTCATTGGCTTTCTCACTCATCTCTTAGTGTCTTACAGAGAATCATTCTTAGGTTTTTTTATTTCCACAAATGTATCTGTGGACAATCCCTGTCCCTGGTGGATAGGGATAGAGGAGGAAAGCTGGCTCATAAAGAACCATGCTAGGAAAGACTAATGTTGTATGGCTGGAAAGGAGAACCACTGCACCTTCCTCTATATGTAGGTGTCTCGCTTTCACAGATGCCTCTTGCTGACTCTAAATGCCCTTCTGTACATAAAAGCCTGGATTTCCTTCCTTTATTCATCCCCCTTCCCAGCCCCACAGCACTTATGTACATATCTGTAATCTATTTATATTAATATTAAAGTAGGTCTCTCTCCCCCAATAAATTGTAAGCTTGTTATGGGCAGGGAATGTGTCTGTTTATTGTTACATTGTACTCTCCCAAGTGCTTAGTACAGTGCTTTACACATAGTAACTGTTCAATAAATACTATTGAATGAAAATGCTCGGGGCATGTCACCTCTCCTTCAAAAATCTCCAGAGGTTGCCTATCAACCTTCTCATGAAGCAAAAACTCCTTACCACTGGCTTCAAAGCTCTCCATCACCTTGCCTCCTCCTACCTCCCCTCCTTTCTCTCCTTCTACAGCCCATCCTGCACACTCCGCTCCTCCGCTGCTAACCTCCTCACCGTGCCTCATTCTTGCCTTTCCTGCCATCGACTCCGGCCCATGTCCTACCACTGACCTGGAATACCCTCCCTCCTTACATCTGCCAAACTAGCTCTCTTCCCCCTTCAAAGACCTACTGAGAGCTAACCTCCTCCAAGAAGCCTTCCCAGACTGAGCCCCCCTTTTCCTCTGCTCCTCTTCCTCTTCCCATTGCCCCTATTCCATGCCTCTGCTCTACCCCCTTCCCCTCCCCACAGCACTTGTGTATATTTGTATATATTTATTACTCTATTTTATTAATGATGTGCATTTATCTATGGTTCTATTGATCTATTTTGATGGTATTGATGCCTGTGTGCTTATTTTGTTGTCTGTCTCTCCCTTCTAGACTGTGAGCCCGTGTGTACGGATTGTCTCTACCTGCTGCCGAATTGTACTTTCCAAGCATTTAGTACAGTGCTCTACAGACTGTAAGTGCTTAATAAATAAACACAATTGAATGAATAAATGAATGGAATCTGGGTACACAATCAGAACTGTTAGCCTGTAAAGATTATCCTGTCTACTTGGCAGAATTTGATATTTTCACAGATTGTTCCTACTTTGGAATCTGACCCGTGGTTTCCAGTTTACCCCAGAAGTAGCATGGCTTAGTGAAAAGAGCACGGGCTTGGGAGATAGAGGTCATGGGTTCTATTCCCGGCTCTGCCACTTGTCAGCTGTGTGACTTTGGCCAAGTCACTTAACTTCTCTGTGCCTCAGTTACCTCATCTGTAGAATGGGGATCAAGACTGTGAGTCTCATGAGGGACAACCTGATAACGTTGTATCTACCCCAGTGCTTACAGTGCTTGGTGCATAGTAAGTGCTTAACAAATACCATCATTATTATCTCAGTTTCAAAGCAAGCACTCTTATGCTCCATTTCTGGATTGTAAGCTCCGCATAGGCAGGAATCATGGCTACAAAATCTGTTACTCTCCCAAGAGCTTAGTACAATGCTCTGCACACAGTAAATGTTTAATTAATATGATTGATTAATTTTCCTGGTTGGCACATACCAGGTTGTTCTGCTTGCTCTAGTTGTTTGCCAAAAGTCTACTCTTTAAGACAGGGTTTCACTCTGTCTTTAAATTATAGGTTCTGTCCACCAAACCTATATGGGCCTCATATCAGTTCACCATACATTATTTTGGCATCTACTATCACCTATTCTCTTCCCATGTCCCACCCATGGTAACTCAGTCCATCATCATAATCAATGGCATTTATCAAACAGCATTTCCAGTGTGTGCAATACTGGATTAAAGTATGTTGTGATGAGCTGTCCTGGTTCCAAGATCTAATTGCTGCTGTCCGATGGAGAATGTGGATCCTTGGTGATTTTGATGAAACTGCTTGGTAGAGAACAACTGCCATCTGAAATGAAGCTTAGTGCTCTCCCCATGAAGGAATGGCTAGATCCCCTTGAACACTGTTCCTCAAAACTTTCCAAAGGCAACCAAGTAATTACAAAATGTCCTGGAATTCAGGTTAGGCAAGTATAATGTAGCCTTTCTTTTGATGGTTCTCATATTTAACAGGCATCCAATTTATTGCAGAAATGGTGGTAAAATATGTCTCCATTTCTGTCAAGATTGACTTAGTCTTGGTCCAAACCACCTAGCAATTGTTTCCTTGTTCTCCTCTTTGCCTCCAATATCTCTCCATATCTATCCAAAGCAGCAAGAATCCTTTTCCTCAGTAGTTGTCTCTATCCTGTCTATCTCTACTCAAGCTTCATGACTATTTCTAATTGCCTCTGAAATCCAATTAAAGCTCCAGATCACAGGTCTTTCAGGCCTCCCAACACCTACTTACCTGCTTATTCATTCAATCCCATTTCATTCAATCATATTTGAGCACTTAGTGTATACAGAGCACTGAACTAAACACATATATCCTGCGACACCAGTTTCATAGTCCCAGTGGCCATTCAAAATTTCACCTTATTCACAGACATTCTCCTCTAGAACAGTAAAGCCTTTGCTGAACATAAATCCATGGTCTATCTCTTCCTGAACATAAGAACAAGATGTGAGTTTTGTCCCTCATGCTGCACAGTTAGCAGCAACGATAATCATAAAGTTCTTCTCCCCTTCTCATTATTATTATCGTTGTGTTTGTTCAACACTTACTATGTGCCAAGCACTATTCTAAGCACATAGTTTCCAATATGTTCTGTTCACTATTCCAAGTAAAACTACCATATATTGACTAATAAGTCAATACTTTAGATTTCTATTTACCTCATTCATTTGATTGCTCTTGTTATTGCTGTTCATCATCAATACCAACAATCCCCATTCAAAATAATCAAGTGATTATAAGGTGCTTGGCCTTTGCTTAGAATCACACTGGCTTCTCTGCAATATATTTCATTAAATCAGTAATATTAATTAAATGCTTATTGTGTAGCAACCACTATATTAAACTCTTAGAAGAATACAGTAGAATTAATATACATGATTCTTAACTTCTAAGAGTTTAAAATCTAGTAGGGAAGAGAGAAGAAGGGAAAGAGGAATATGTTAAGAGGAATACTGGTAACAGGAAGAAGGAAAAGGGGATATGCATTTGGTTTAGTGCTTAAGTAATAGGGTATGCGAAATTAGGTACATAAATGCTAGAGGACATGAGTGAGCAGGTGGCCCATGTAGTCAAGTCTTAACCCTGATTATGTGTATAGGTGCTTATGCTTAGCAAATATCATTATTAGTAGTAGTAGTGGTAGAATTACTATCACTATGTATAGTGATTAGCTCATATATATGCATTACTGTCACTGAATATGTATACTTATTCTGTTGAGTCCCATCAAGGAAAAGAGTGACTGATAAGGCCAGGATCCACCTTATCAGCACCCTTAGCAACAACCAATCACTGACTGCCAGTGTAATCTTAAGACCCCAAATTATCAGCAATCCTGTCAACAGGGAATTCCTGACCATAAACCCATAACCTTGAAACCCAACACCTGTGTTTTCTGAAGACTTCTTTCTGAAGACTTCTTCAGCCACAGAGTGTCCGCTGGATGACCCAAAGCTGATAATGAAGGAGCTTGGTGTATAACGAGAGGCTAATGAAGACAACAACAAACGGGCGGAGCAGCACGTGATATGCCAATCCAACACATGAACAAATGGGACTTGAGGGGAGGGGTCGGGCTGGGGGGGGGGGACTTGGTGCTGCGTCACCCAGGGAAGGGGGACCAGTGGGAAATATAAGGATGGACTCATCCTCTGGTCTTTGTCTTTGGCTACCAAACAACAACTGACCTTTTGTTCCAACAAAATGTATAAAAGACTGGCCTAATCTGACTGGTTACTTGGGATATTTTCCAACACCCAGAAGTCCTGAAAGGGAAGTTGGGAGGATATAACCTGGGTAGCTTTGAATGAGTCAAGAAAGTCTTCCTGGAGTAGAGGATGGGTAGGAAGGGAACATAGGAATGCATAAAGATACACATAAAAACCAAAATCGTGAATCTAATTGCAGTGATCTATCATCTATTGTCCATCATATTTGGAGATGGTGCTTTTGAAAGTGACTGCTCTCTGTGGGTGTGGGTAAGATTGAAATGCCCAGTGCAGGACCTTTCTACACTGGTAAAGACTACCCAGGTACACAGCATTGGTCTTGTGTTGGGAGACCAAAGTTGATTTGAATTGAGATGTCTGGGGTACTGGGAAAATCACTTAATCTCATTCATTTCTCTACCTGGAATCTAGGGGAGAAAAACACTTTCTCCTTACTTCCACTTGCAGGTGTTGTGAAGATAAATTGGAGTTGGATAATCCTTGTAAAAAGCTGCTAGATCCTTAGATTAAAGACATAAAATGGGGAGGAGGATAATAGTTATGGTTCCATCTACTTCACAGAATGTTATGAGGATTATAGAGATCAAGGAGTTTCAGCAACCTGGAAGAACACTTCCTTGTAAGTACAAAGTGTAGCAATGATTAAAACTCTTATTAAGTGATTACCTGAATACCTTTTTTTCTGATCATTATAGGTCTACCCAGCCTACCATTTTGGTAGCAATATTGCTAGCTATTAGGATTTTTTTTCTTCCATTACTGTTTTCAACATCAAACAAGTTCTTGAAGAGCTACACCAATAGTAATTGACATTTCACTGGGGAAATATGTAGAAAGTGGTTCAATTTTACAATGTATCAGCCTGAAACTTTAGAAAAATCAAGTTTCCTGCTTCAAAGAGCTCACAGTTTAAAAGTTCCCATGGAGAATACTGATATTATTGATGGGTAAAGCTCTAAAGTTTTCAAGGTTCAGTTCAGATCAGCACCCAAAAGTTTGGATTATCTCAAGCTTGCCTGAATCTATTGCATGTGTGAAATATGTTTGGCAAATATATGTGAACATTCTTTTTTTGCAAAACTTTTATTGCTTCCTCCTTCCAGGTTAGAATATACACAGGGATGAGGCAAATGCACACTTTTAGCCTGTGTCAACACAAGCAAAATAAAAGAGAGACCTGAAGTGCGGTGAATTTAGGCATAGGACACAGAAATTTGGATAATTATGGTAATTTTCACCAGGTCTATTTTTACCTAAGTTTCCCAGAACCCAAACCCAAATTTTCACAATGGGAGCAACCATTTGGGCAAACAGCCATGTAGATACCTTCATCATTATCATCATTAGCACCATCATCAACAGCAGTAGTATTTACCATGTGCACATACTGTTTGCAGAACACTCTAGTAGGTGCTTTGGGACATTCAATAGAAGTAAAAGACAAGGGCTTGGCTCATGTGAAATTTGGAATCTAAAATCCATTGCAGGAACAAACTGGATCCTACCTAGTAAACGATTCATCCAAATGATTCTTCCCCACTATTGTGGTCCATTATATCGAGCAAGTAAGGCAGAGTGGCAGACAAATAGATCTTTGGCTGTGTAATCCTCCTCTGTCCTCCTCCCTTGAAAATGGTAGGGAATCATTCCTTAATAGTATCCTGAATTTAGCTACTCAGTCAGTGCTTCTTGGAATGAAGCTAAAGCTAATGGCATTCAGGCAGTTTTCTTAGCCACCTCTCCCTTCAAACAGATGTCTGGATGCAGGATGGGCTTTTAAAATGGGGTTTACAGGCATCTTTGGAATACTCACTCCTTCATCCTTTATTCACCACTCCCTCAACCCCACAACAGCATGGCACAGTGGAAAGAGCCTGGGCTTGGGAGTCAGAGGTCATGGGTTCGAATCCCGGCTCTGCCACTTGTCAGCTGTGTGACTGTGGGAAAGTCACTTCACTTCTCTGGGCCTCAGTTATCTCATCTGTAAAATGGGGATTAAGACTGTGAGCCTCATGTGGGACAATCTGATTACCCTGTATCTGCCCCAGCACTTAGAACAGTGCTCTGCACATAGTAAGCGCTTAACAAATACCAACATTATTATTATTATCCAAAATTGATTTATTTCAATTAATGTCCATCTCCCCATTATCTGACCTAGGGAGGATAGGCTTGTAAGCATTCCATTAGGCCTCACTGTCTCCCTAAATATATTCCACTACACTGTGAGATTGTGGACAGGGAATATGTTTACCAACTCTGCTATACTCTCCCAAATGCTTAGTGCAGTACTCTGCACACAGTAAGTGATCAACAGATGCAACTGATTGATTAAATGAATGATTTATTACCCATACTGACACCAGGGCTTAAATTTGCTTCTCTGCACTGTCATTTCCTCCTTGAACATTCACTCTATAGAATGGCGTTCCCATTCAATCTCTTAAAGCACGAAGTGAGCTTCTGAGCCCCAGAGACCAATCTAGAAGTGATGTGTGTGTCACTTGATTGAGCAGAGTTCATTCACTTTTAGAATGAGATGGGAAAGGAGCAGAAGGCAAGTCTTCCCTTCCATTGGGCTGTTTGGACTATAGATGGAGTTATATCATCATCAGTATCAACATCATTATCATCATCATCTGAGGGCCTACTGCTTGTGAAGGATTCAGTCATTCAATCGTATTTACTGAGCACTTATTATGGCAAAGCACTCTACTAAGCACTTGGGAGAGTACAGTAAACAATAAACAGACACATTCTCTGTTTACAATTAGATTGCAGTTTAGAGGAGGAGACAGACATTAAAATACATAAATAAAAAAATAAATAGCACTGCACTGGGAGAATGCAGTAAACGTAGTGCTCTGCACACAGTAAGCACTCAACAAATACGATTGAATGAAGTAGTCCCACTCTCATATTACCTCTAGCAAGGAAATATCAAGTGATGATTTTCATTTCTTCAATGATTTCTTGAAGGAGGTGGTGTTACCTCACTACATTTAATGGACAGTAACTAAGCACAACATTGTCTGTCTAACTGCAATACCTTGAGGAATGGCTGAAGTTAGACAAGGCCAGAAGGTGTAAGTAACATAATTCATTATAGTTTAAAGTCAAAGTAAGAATCTGCCAGTGTGTTGGAAACTCACTGCTAAATAGTGCAGAAGAGTTCAAATTTTAAATGACTGCCAGCATCCAATAAATAAAATGATCATTTATCTGTCATTGTTCTTCTCTAAAGGCTGATCCATAAAATGTACATTAAAACCAACAGAGAAAGTTTCAGAGGCAAAGGGAAAAAAGGTTTCCAAGAGTCAGTGAAGCATCTTCCCGTGAATAGGATTTATTTAGAGATGAAATGTTCGATCTAAAATATTGAAGAACCCAGTCTCCAAAGCTTCTCCCTGCCAGGCCATAAATGCTCAACCTAAAAGTCATTTTATTTTGTGATGTGGTTTGAGAGGTTGTTTTATTATTAAAACTGGAAACAAATTCAGAAAACTTTAAATATCAGAAAGAAGACTCTGATGGCAGCCTTTCTAGATATGATGGATTAGAAAATCCCTCAGCCTTGAAGCTTGCAATGTCCACCGAAGGATCAATTGTTATTTGCAGACTTAAGAGATTCAGAAAGGCACAATTTGCTGAACTTGAACATACAAACATCAGGGCACCCATTTGAATGAAAGTTTGATGTTCACCTATCACTATCCTAAAGAAGTTGACAAGATATGACTTTCATCCAGCAGTTCTTCCTTTTGCCTGGGAGACGCAGGCAGCTTTAGCATATCCCCATGCGTTTTCTATCTTTAGTCAACGAACAGCCAAATACTTATTATCTGACAGTGTTCTATAATCAGATGCACCTCTGATATTTTAACGTCACTCACCCTGATATTTTCCTGAGATGCATGTGTTATTTCTGAGAGGGACCATCAGGGAAAGAGCAGAAATAGATTTCTTTCCAGTTTCTTCAATTTGTTGAATCCTTCTGAGAACTGCGGAGTGGCTTGGCCAAGGACGATATGAGTGGCAAGGGGCAGGAGCCAGATGTAGAGTTGCTCCTATTTAGCAGAATTCTAACAGTCTCATTCTTCGCAGATTTTACAACAAGCCAAACCGTGCCAGCCTAAGTCAAAAATGTAGATAAAATTCCCTAAATTAAATCAATACACAACTATTTCTGTTTATAACCCAATAGTTGTGTTCTTAGGAAAAACTTTTTACCGTCACCACTAGTGGATAACGAGTTCAAATATGCTATCATGAATAGCATTTTAGATACAAATTACTGTATTATAGACTGTAAGCTCCCTCAAGACTGTAAGCTCCTTGTGGGAAGGGAACATATCTACCAATTGTTATACTGTACTCTCCCAAGTGCTTAGTTAAGTGCTCGGCACACAGTAAGTGCTCAATGAATACAATTGGTGGACTGATTATGTCATTCATTGTTATTTAACTGCAATAGATGGGTAAAGTTGCAAAGAAACTCAAAGTAAGCTTATGAAATAATACAGTTAAATTGGGGCAGAGGCTAGGAAGCCAGTAGCATCACATCTTCTCACACACACATGCACACACACACACACACACACACACACACATTTCTTCTTAAAGAAAATCTCCTTGTGCCCAATTCTGGACTGTGTTATGTCTAGCGCAGACTCTTGTTGTGGGAAGATTGTTCCCTAATACAACCACTTGTTATGGCCAAATTGTGAGTGAAACATCTTCTAAAGGAGAAATGGCTGTGAATGTATTTGCTTCAGTTACAAATAGATAAATGATTATTTGGCAGTGGAACAGAAAAAAGATATTTCTGATGCAAATAATTATTATTCCATTTACCTTGCTAGTATAGAGTTGGCCCAAGAGAAATGAAGGGTGATAATTCACCAATGGTTTTAAGTAGTATTTAATTTCTGGTTTGGATTGATGTTGGTTAATTATCCAGGCTGTCCTGAATAGTGCTCTATTCTCCACTTAAATATTTTATGTTAACCTAATCTTGACAGCACTCAATAAATACCATTGATTGATTAATAGTCAACACTGATGACACCTATTTTTGATGGTACATACTTTGTTACTTTGATAGGCTACTTTGTTGCCTATCACCACACTAAACATTGAGGTAGATATGAGATAATCAGGTTGGATACAGTTCCATTCACAGTCTAAGTAGGAGGAAGAATATTTTAATCCCTATTGTATAGATTAAGTATCTGAGGAACAGAGAAGTAAAGTAACTTGCCCAAGGTCACACAGAGCAGGCAAGTCAGAACTGGGATTGGAACCCAGATCCTCTGACTCCCAGGCCATCTTCTCTCCCCAAGTCCACACTGTTTTCTCCAAGGTTTAAGATATGTTCTAACAAATGTAAAGATCCCCTTCCTAAATGAGTTAATGTGAATCTTGATAGACAAGTCCTAGGACATCAGCATTTGGGAGATACGTTTTCAGAAGTTAAGAAAATTTCAAGCTTGATTTTGCCATATGTCTGTTAAGTACCTACCTAACATTATGTGAATCTCTTTTCCCTCTCCCTAATCCAGCCCATGTCATCACATTCACCTACTTGACAGTGAGGAATGGAGACTACCTTGTCACTCATGAGGCAGGCTTAAAGAACAATCCCACACCCTTCCTGTCTGGTCTTTCTTACAGACAATTACTCTCCCCAACTTCAATTTTATTGAAGGCATTCCTCCTCTAAGAAGTCTTCTATCACTAAGCCTTCCTTTCCTCTTCTCTCACTGCCTTCTCAGTCACTCTGACTTGTTGCCTGTCTTCATCCCCTCCACCCTCAGCCCCAAAGAATTTACGTACATACCCATAATCTACTTATTTATATTAATGTCTGTCTCCCCCCTAGAATGTAAACTCACTGTATTGTTATATTGTACTCTCCCAAGTGCTTAGTACACTGTTTTGCATGCAGTAAACACTCATTTGACTGACTGATCTGATCAAGTCCCATTTAATATGTTTTCAAGATTTACCATGTCTTCTTCCATTATCTTGCTATCGGGTCAAGTTAAAAACAACCAGAATTTGTAACCTTCTTCAACTTTTTCTCAGGTCCTCCTGTGAGGAATAATAGAATTGAAAGACTGTTTGGGAGGAAGTAACTTAAAGGCTCCCAAACAGTCTATTGTTAAAAAAAACAAAAAAACACACAATTAGAATTCAAAGTGATGTGAAGTTAGAGATGTAGTCCAAAACCAAGAGAAAAGAGCTAAATCCTAAATTCAGGAAAATTCCAAAATCTCCAAATGCCCAGCTACTGGATGATTAATGACTGATACCTTCATTGGTTGGGCTAGAGTGTAGGCATAGTTGGCATCATGAGAAAAGAAGTAAAAACTTATCAGTGGTAAAAAGTCTTTTTACCTTAGTATGCCATCTATACAAAGAGGACATTAATGTTTGTAACTTTCCTCAGAGAGACAAGGGGAAAAATAATTTGTAAAGTGCTTTAGGCTTATTGGAAAAGACACAAGTATAAATGCAAATGATTGTCATTAGTAGTAGTAGTAGAAACATCATCATCACCATTATCATTATTAAAGTAGAAGATGATGATTCATGGGAATTTCATCATCCTGGCTGCCTCATCATTTCCCTCCAGAGTAGGGAAATAAACTTATCAGTCTCTAGTACACCTGATCATCCCTTCCTCTGAAATGTGCATGTTCTAATCATAATTACGGTTGCAACAATACAGGGCCAGATTAAAACTCTGCTGGGGAAGAGGGAAATTCAATCAGGGAAAAAAATTAATCATCAATAATTTAATTAAGCTAAATATAGAATGAAGGCCAGGGTTGTGGGAAGACTCTAGGGTAAGGATAGGGTTGGGTTTAAAAGCAAGGTTAATATTAGGCTTGGAGGAGAATTAAACTGTGAGCCCCATGTGGGACATGGGCTTTGTCCAACCTGATCGTCTTGGTTCTAGCACATCATTTGGCTTGACAATGCGCTTGACACAATGAATTGTTTTTTTAAAAAAACATAAAAATTATTGCAAGGGTTAAATAAGGAGCATGGTTAGGGTTAGAAGTAAGTGTTGGCCTTTTGGGACCCTTGGTATGCAGATGAATTTGTTTGATTCCTTGGTATTAGTTTGGAGTCATCACACCTTGTCATAGTACCATAAACAATATAAATGGAACCAGGTTACATCCTTATAAGTCTAAATAAATGCTGGGATTTAGGGTGGCCAGTGTAAGAAAATCAAATGTAAATAAACTGGAAAGAAGAGGTAAGCTTTCAGTACAATTTTGAAGGATGAAAGGGAAATGGTTTGAAATGAGTAGGGGGGAGTGGGAAATGGACTCACAGGAAGCCGGAATAAATAACTGGCAGTTAGTGATAGCCTTAAAGTTACTCTACACATTTTCATTCAACTCTGCTTGCCTTGGATGATTGGGCTCAACATCCTTTGTAAATTTTTCCTCTGGTAAATGGCCAATTCATCAATTACATGCAGCTTTTTGCCTAGAGAACCAGACATTTTGAAAAGGGCAAAATCTATTTTTTTCCTGAATTAACCTATTTATTTATATTCATCATAGCATTTAGTGAGTGCCAATTATTTGCAAAGCACTCTATTAAGACCTAGGTTAAAGTACTCAGATGAAAATTAGAAAAAGTCCCTGAAGACCCGCAAAGAGAAGCAGCATGGAAAGATCGTAGACCGGGGAGTCAGCAAACTTGCGTTCTAATCCCTGCTCCACCTATTGCCTGCTGTGGGACCTTGGCCAAGGTACTTAATTTCTCTGTCCTTCAGTTTTCTCAAATGTAAAATGGAGAATAAATATCTGTTCTTCCTCACCTTTGGACTTTGAATCCTAAGACAGGGACTGTGTCCCATCTGCTTGCGTTCCAATCTGTGTCTGAAGGTTTGTGACACACACAGAAGGATAGGTAGATCAACAAATAGCAGAAAAACAACAATAAAATCATTCAATCACCAAAAGGCATTTACTGAGGACTTACTGTGTACAGAGCATTTGATAGTATTGCATTCAATAGTATTTACTGAGTTCTTACCATGTGCAGAGGACTGTACTAAGCACTTGGAATGTACAATTCGTCAAGAGACAATCCCTGCCTAATAACTGGCTCACATTATACTAAGCACTTCAGAGAACAATACAACAGAGTTGGTAGATATTTTGCCTATTTGTTTTGCTGTCTGTCTCCCCCTTTTAGACTGTGAGCCTGTTGTTGGGCAGGGGTTGTCTCTATCTGTTGGCGAATTGTATATATCAAGAGCTCATAAAAGTGTTCTGCACACAGTAAGCGCTCAATAAATACGATTGAATGAATATTTTTCCATGGCAGCATGACCTAGAGGAAGAGGACAGGCTTGGAAGTCAGAAGACCTGAGTTTCAATCCTGTTCTGCCAAGTGCTTGCTGTATGACCTTGGATAAGTCACAACTTATCTGTGCCTCAGTTTCCTCAATTGTATATAATGAGGATTCAACACCTGTCCTTCCTTCTACTTAGACTATGAGCCTCATGTGGGACAGAGACTATCTACCTGATTCACTTGTATCTGCCCCATTGCTTAGAACAGTGCTTGACACACAGCAAGTACATAACAAATATCATCATCCCTACCCACAAAGAGCTTACAGTTCTAGAGAGGGAGATAGACATCAAAATAAATTGATGATAGAGGAAATTCTGGGGTAAAAGGAAATGAACATAAGTGCTCTGGCTGAGGTTGGTGTGAATAAGGTGGTTAAGGTGTACAGATTCAAGTACAGGCAATACAGCAGGGGAAGAGTAGGGGCAATGAGGGCTTAGGTGGGGAAGGCCTCTTGTAGCAGATATGATTGTAGTATGACTGAAGGTAAGGAGAGTGGTGGACTGTTATATATAGGGCCAGGGAGTTTCAGGCTAGAGGAAAGATGTGGGCAAGGAGTTGGTGGCCATTCACTCATTCAATCATATTTATTAAGCACTTACTGTGAGCAGAACACTGAACTAAGTGCTTGGGAAAGTATAATACAACAATAAACAGTGACATTCCCTGCCCACAACGATCTGACAGTCTAGGGTGGGGGAGACAGACATCAATACACATAAATAAAATTACAGGTAAATACATAAGTGTTGTGGGTCTAGGAGAGGGGGGAAGAGCAAAAGGAGCAAGTCAGGGTGATGCAGAAGGGAGGGGGAGATGAGGAAAAGTAGGGTTTAATCTGAGAAGGCCTCTTGGAGATTTGCTTTCAATAAGGCTTTGAAGAGGGTGAGAGTAATTGTCATTCAGATTTGATGAGGGAGGGCATTCCAAGAAAGAAGTAGGATGCGGGCCAGGGGTCTGAGATGAGACAGAGGAGACTGAGGCACAGTGAGAAAGTTAGCTCTAGAGGAACAAAGAACTGAGTTGTAGGAGGAGAGAAGTGAGGTGACATAGAAGGGGGCAAGGTGATAGAGTGCTTTAAAGCCAATGGTGAGGAGTTTTTTTTGATACAGAGGTGGTTAGGCAACCAATGGAGATTTTTGAGGAGGAGGTTGACATGTCCTGAATGTTTTTATATAAAGATGATCAGGGCAGCGGAGTGAAGTAAGGACTGGAGTGGGAAAAGACAAGAGGTTGTGAAATCAACCTTGAAGCTGATGCAGTAATCTTGGTGAATAGGGTGATTGTATTGATGTGGTAGCAGTTTGGTTGGAGAGGAAAGGGTAGACAAGACTGAGGTACCGCAAGTAGGCTAGTATTAGAGGTTTGACGTATGTGGTCTGGTTGTAGTAGGGGATCAGCAAAGTATGGTAGGAATGAGAAAGCTGGCTGAGTGATTAAGGATAAGAATAAATACCACAGGACTTAAGTTTCATATTGCTCACCACCCAAAGAGGGATGTTAGGGTCCCACAGTCACAACAGCTAGTGCCACAAGAACTACAGCACTAGAGTTCTCAAATTTCAGAAGTCCTCAAGTTGCCACTCTGTCATGTCACTGTCAAATGAGGCAACACTGTTATAGGACCAGATCATTTTTCAAGTCAAATAATTTTCTTTGGATCTGAAAACCTGACCTCCTTAGAGGAGCAACATGGCTTAGTGGAGAAAGCATGGGCTTGGGAGTCAGAGGACAGGGGTTCTAATCCCGGTTCCCCCACTTGTCTGCTGTGTGCTCTTCGGCAAACCACTTATCTTCTCTGTGTTTCAGTTACCTCTTCTGGAAAATGGGGATTAAGACTGTGAGCCCCACGTGGGGCAACCTGGTTACCTTGTATCTACCCCAGCACTTAGAACAGTGCTCTGCACATAGTAAGTGCTTAACAAATACCAACATTATTATTATTACCTCATTGCTTAGAACAGTGCTTGGCACAGAGTAAGCACTTAACAAATAACATAATTATAATTATTATTATTAGAATTATCCTTGTAAAGCTATTTCTCATTTTTCTTTTTCTAAGTGTACTTTTTTGTGTGTAGAGGAAGTCAAAGGCTATTTCTGGCAAATATGGGCAGTTTAGGCAGGCAGTCTGGGTAATCCAAGTGGATATGGCCAGGCAGAAATAGTAGACAACATAGTTTCATTTCTGACCCTTGATTTGTCTAAGACAATTCTGGGCTCCTAATTGGAGCAATCAATCTATCAGTCTTATCTAGTGCACACTGCAGAACACTGTACTAAGTGCTTGGGAGAGTTTACTATCTAGTGGTTAGCATTCCCATACCCAAATTAATTTAACATGAAGAAAGTTGGAATGAATAGGTAGAAGATTGAAACACAACATATCCCTCCTTTCCTGCCTGAATTTTCTGAATCTTTGTGGGAGTTTAGTGAATAGTTAAAATCTGCATAAGGCAGGTGTTTAGGAGTAGAGTTGCTAAGTAAATATTTCCAGTGGATGTAAAACCTTTCAGAAAGGAACCCTCTTTTCTGGCTTTAAACACCCACTTGCACCTACCTCCTGCTCTATGTGTTGCTTTTATGGGACGTTGTAAGCATACAAACCCCCCTAGAATTGATAATATCCTAAACTATGTGTTTTTATATTAGTGTCTATTGATAAACAAAAAGGGAAGAAACTGAAGGACATCCCCAATGGAGAATAGAAACTATTCTCCTAAATGAAAACAAAATTGCTTCTTCCCCAGAGAAAACAAAATAAGGACAGTCTCTGCTTGTTTATAGATAAGAATCAGCAGATCAGAAAAAAAGAGAAGCATCAGCATTTTGGCAGATCAAAAATCAGAGTAGATAAGAAACAATTCACACCCCTAAGCTACAGGATCAATCCTGGAGGCTCCTGAGTCAATCTCACAGAAAAACAAAAAGTCATCTTTTAACCCCTCCAAAAGTGAAGGTGAGCTGAGCTGGAGAAATTTCAACTAGAAATTAAGTTACTCATGTCCTGTTAGAGTCCCGCTTCCATACATGCCATTAATGAATGAGTTCTGGATTATTACTAAAGCTTTCCTTTCATAGTTGACAATGCCACCATTCTCTCTGTTTCTGAAACCCAAATCCTTGGCATTATCCTTGAATACTCTCAATTCACAATTGCTAAATCCTGTCGAGGCTTCCTCCACAACTCTTCCCAAATTTGTCACTTCCTCTCCTTTTCCTGTCACTACCCTAGTCCAAACACTATACATAGGCCATCAGCATCAGCTTTCTCAGTGGTCTCCTTACCTCCAGCTTCTCCCCTCTCTAGTACAGCATGGTTTAGGAGAAAGAGCAAGGGCTTGGGAGTCAGAGGATGTGGATTCTAATCCTGGCTCTGCCACTTATCTGCTGTGTGATCTTGGCCAAGTCACTTAACTTTTCTGTGCCTCAGTTACCTCATCAATAAAATGGGGAATACAACTGTGAGTCCCACGTGGGACAACCTGATTACCTTGTATCCACCCCAACACTTAGAGCACTGCTTGGCACATAGTAAGCACTTAACACCATAATAATAATTATAATAATAACATATTTCAACTTGTTGTTCCAATTGCTTTTCTTAAACACTATTATGCCCTGTGTCCTTTTTTCTTAAAAACAATCATTGGCTACCTATTCCTCTGTGCTTCCAACAGGAGCTCCTGATCACTGGCTTGGAGCCACTATATCAGCTATCATTCATTCTTATCTATCACTCTCTTCTCCTTCTACTGTTCAGCCTACACTCTGCTCCTCCCAAGCTCACCTGTGCTTTGTTTTCAACTCTCTCACCTTCTACCCATGCTTAAACCTTTCTCCCCATCATCACAGCCTTTCTAAAAGCCCATTTCCTTTGAGGAGGCTTTCTCTGAACAGTTTTTCTCTTCCCCAAGTCACATTCTTCCTATCATCACCTTCTGTACTTTTGCTCTACCTTAGCACCTTTCAATCACTGTATAATTCAATTTATATACTCCACTATTTGAGCATTTCCTCCTCAAGTTTCCAAACTGTTTTATGCCTGTTTCACATGCTTGACTGTTGACTCCATGTGGGCAAAGATTCTAACATTTACTTCGATTGTACTCTCTGAGGCACTTAGCCTAGACCCTCAGTAAATACTATTAACTGATTCATTTATTTAATCTATGAAATAATATAAATACAGTATTTTGTCTAAAACCATCTAAATAACCCTATGTCAATATTTGATTTCATTAATTTGGGTAGACCCAGATTTACCATCACTGGTAAGAAGTGGGCTTTCTGAAGTGTATTCTGAATTAAACTCTCCAAGCTCTTTATAATCATCATAATAATAATATATAATGATAATGTTGATGCTATTTAAGTGCTTACTATGTGCCAAGCACTGTTCCTACTTGGCAGTGCTGGGGTAAATATAAGGTAATCAGGTTGCCCCACGTGGGGCTCACAGTCTTAATCCCCATTTTACAGATGAGGTAACTGAGGCAAAGAGAAGTTAAGTGACTTACCCAAGGTCACACAGCTAAGTGGTGAAGCAGGGATTAGAACCCAAGACATGTGACTTCCAAGCCCGTGGTCTTTTCGCTAAGCTATGCGCTTCGCTATGTGCAGGGAACATGTCTAACAACACTGCTGTACTATGCTCTCCCCAGTGCTTAGTTCAGTGCTTTTCACATAGTAGGCTCCCAATAAACTGAATGATTTATTGATTGATAAACCAGTTGATTTCCACTTGACACAACCTTGAATAGAAAAATCAACATGAAGGGCCAATTCCTAATCAACCTTCTAGACCAGGAGCATGGTCTAGTGGATAGAGCATAAACCTGGGGCCTGGGAGTAAGAAGGACCAGCTCTGCCATTTGCCTGCTGTGTGACCTTGGGCAAGTCATTTCACTTAATCTGTTCCTTCATCTGTAAAATGGGGATTAAGACTGTGAGCCTCACGTGGGACAATGACTTTGTCCAACCTGGTTAACTTGCATCTATACTCAAGTGCTTAGTGCCTGGTGCATAGAAGGTGCTTAACCAATAACATTAATAAAAGGAAGCCACTGAAGCAACACTTGATTACTGCTTTAAACTGGGGAGACCAAGGTTTAAGTTTGTGATTTAAGGACTGTCTACACTGATATTACATCAACCTACAAGTCTCATTTTCTTGTAATGATTTAATAAAATAACTTCCATCTCTTCTACTCAAGAGCCTTCATTGGCTCTCTGCAAGCAGACAAGGGGTGCTCTCCTCTCATATAATAATAACTATTATTACTATTACGGTGTTCATTTAGCATTACTTTGTGCTGAGGACAGTTCTATGCACTGGTGGAGATACAAGATAATCAGGTTGTCCCACGTAGGGTTCACAGTTTTAATCTCCATTTTACAGATGAGGCATAGAGAAGTTAAGTGACTTGCCCAAGGTCACACACAGACAAATGGTGGAGCTAGATTTAGAACCCATGTCCTCTGACTCCCTAGCCCATGCTCTTTCCACTAAGCCAAGCTGCTTACTCAAATTGTTAAGTGCTTACTATGTGCCAAGCACTGTTCTAAATTCTGCGGTAGATACAAGGTAATCAGGTTGCCCCACGTGGGGCTCACAGTCTTAATCCCCAATTTACAGATGAGGTAACTGAGGCACAGAGAAGTGAGTTGCTCGAGGTCACACAGCTGACAGTGGCAGAGGCAGGATTAGAACCTATGACCTCTAACTCCCACTATGCCTTGCTGCTTCCCTAAAACTGGGTTTCTAGGTGGTACTTTTATTACCAAAGAGCCTTATATTGCTTAGTTATTTACTCTTCAAAACCACTATTGCTAGGATGGGCAGAAGATGCAGCCATAGTGTGCCTTCCCTTCTCTTTTAAAATAATCACAGGAGTTTATTAAGAGCTTCTTGTGCAGTATTGGATTTAGCAGTTGGGAGAGTCCAACACAAAATAGATAAAGATGGGAAGGTTGTGATTATTGAAACAAGGACTGTCCTCTTGAGCTGTGAATACCCTTAAAACATTCTTTAACAGTACTATACAGCAGCTCTTTATGTTTATGGTTTCATTTGTAATGTGTCACTTTATTTAGGATGCTGTGCTTTCTTTGTTTGCCAGCCATTCTCCCAGCAAACCCTGATTTTAGATTGGATGCCCATTCTGGGCCAGGGACCGTGCCTGATTCAATTTCCTTGAATCTTTGCCCATCACTTAAATACAGTGCTCCATACACAATCAGATCTGCCCAATGCAATAAAGAATAAAAATCATAATAAGTTGAGAGAACTACTGTCCTGGACTGAGCATCTTATGTAAAGTTAGTGGGGTTGCTCTTGAAATATTGCTCAAGACTTGGGAACTTGGTCAAACATTTGGACACTAGAAGCGATGGATTTTGAATCCAATTGCCAATAAACAGTCTTCTGGGACTCCCCCGAGCCATTCAATTTTGCTGTTGAGCCAATTTAAAAAAAAAATGAAAGATGTCAACAGTGGCAATATTGAGATGCATTAACTGTAAAATTGTTCTGCTGCCCTTAATGACAGTCATAGGACTAATAACACTTTGCAATTAAATAGCACTTATCTTCCTAGGAGTTCAAAGTACTTCACAATACAATATTGAGCAACCCTGTGAAGCAGAGAGGTGTAAATGTCTACAGAAGGCCTAGAAAAACCTGATAACATTGTAGATTGTCAGGGCATTTAATTTGTGTCCCTCAACTCTATCCTTAACTTTCAGTGATCTCCCTGGGCCTCCAGGGTCAGAAGCTTCTTTCATTCCTTCTCTCCCTCTCCTCCTATGGACTCCCGGAGACCTTTCCCCTTACACATTCATTTATATTAATGGCTGTCTTCCCCTTTAGACTGTAGAGTCACTGTGGGCAGAGAATGTGCCTGTTCATTGTTGTGTTGTACTCTCCCAAACACTTAATACAGTGCTCTGCACACAGTAAGTGCTCAATAAATATGATTGAATGAATGAAGATTTAGGCCATATTACCTCAATATAATTTTGCCAATCAGTCTTTTCCTTGCCAATCTCATAGGCTTTAACATGGGCTACAGTCACTTTTTCCCTTCACTAGGTCCATAAGCCCCTCCCAGGGTCACACCTGGAGCATTCCCAGTACTTTATCAGTCTCGACTACAAGAGGGAGAGAAAGGCAAGGGCCTATCCATTCCATTCCTAGTTTGGGCAGGACTAGCTAGTGGAAGGCAATCTGCTACAAGTCAAAACTCATCTGGGCTGGGCAGCAGCGGAATGAGAGAGAATCAAGGGTGAAGACACAAATTTACTGCACAGAAGAAGGCAACGGTAAACCACTTCCATATTTTTAACCAAGAAAACTATATGGATACATTACCAGAATGATTGCAGATGGAGGTGAGGCATTCTGGAAGAGATTTGTCCATAGCATCCCTATGGATCAGAGATAACTCGACAACATTTGGCAAAGCCCATAAGAGCATATACTGCTTTACTGGCTCCCTTCCTCCAACCTTTTCTCTCACCCATCCATCTTCCATCTACAGCAACAAAAAACATCTTCCCCTGCCTTCTTCCTACTCTTGTGCCCTCTGAAGGATGCTGCAGAGGCTTCCAATTGACTCCTGATTGGAAACTCATGAGCCCAGGATTCAAGAATTTCTCCCATGTGACTTCCACTAATCCCAAGCACCCTGATTGCATCCTAGGTCACTTTTTTAGGTCCATCCAAATAAATTTGCCTATACAGTACTTCTGTTTCCTTTCTGGGCTTTTGCTTCTGTTTGCATCAAACCATGTTCCTCTTCTCTTTCATGTTATTAGTTAAACAGAATTTCTCCAAGTCTTCCCAGATTATCAACAGCTGCTTAAGTAAATATAATTTACTCCAGTTTCCCTTTAACATTTGTCCATATATCTTTGGGTGGCATATATTTTCAGGTTTTCAAATTGTTCTTCTGATTTCATCCTTATGTTTGTTATTCATATTTTACAAATCTTGCATGTGCATAAGTGTTTGATCTGCACCTCTTTATGGATTCAAAGTACTCTGAGGGCAGATATCATGTTCTCTCTTTCCTCCAAAAAGTCCTCTGAGAATTAATATAATACTTTGTTTTATCATCATCATCACAATCGTGGACTGAATTTCCATTTTGTGGACAGCATAATACTGAACATTTGAAGGCATTGCATAGACAATATGAGATGATCTTTGCTTACAGTGAGCTTACAATCAAATTAGGGAAACATAAAAAATGCAAACACATGAAAGATAATAAAAGGACTGGTAGCAGATATTGATTCAACGGAGAGTCAATAAACTGGGGCTATAGTGAACCTGGGTAGGGGAAAAACTCCTCTTATGTCAATCTATCCAAGATTATTAGCTTATAAATTATCTTCCTCTCAATTCCTACAATTCCACCTACATACTGGTTGCCACTTTACATATTTGACTGCTTAGTCTTTTTTCTTCCCCCTTGGATTTCAAGAGTTAACATGAAACACCTCAACAAGGTAATTTCATACTGATTCAGTTTAGTGGAAACTTTAAAAGCTTTGAAAATGCTCTTAAAGTTATATAGATTTCTTTTCTTTTTATAGTCAGTCAAAAATTATATTTTTAAACGATGCAGTTTAGGAGGAAAAGCAATTACCAAAAGCAATAAACATCTAGGTAAGTTGAGATAGTTTCCTAGGTTTATATTGTTCTGAAGAAGACATGCTGGCATTGTTTCATGAGTTAAATGCACTCATCTGAGGTAAAAACAATTACTGTGACACACTGATTAAGGAGACCACCCACTGCTCCTCAGAGAAGTGGTCTTAGAATACAGGTTCATGGGCTCTTCACAGCAGTTTATATTCCAACATCCATGTGGAAAAAGTCAGACTTTTATCCAGGAGCTCTGCCAATAAAAGTGTTTTTTGTCAAGTGTCATAGTACCATGATTGATCATACACAAATACTGCATAAACCAAATAAAGGTGGTATCCAAGGGGAAAATCACATGGCCAATCTAAAGTTAACTCTGCATTTGAAGCCTATTTACTCTTAGTTTAATGTAATATAACTTTGAGCTAGGGAAAGCACTGTTAAGAAAGGTTTGGTCATTCTGATATGATGAACAACTGACATTGATTTTGGACCATGCACTGTTTCTTCTGGCCTTGTAGATGAGGTTAAGACAGAGAAATATGTTTTGGACATAAATAATTATTTGGGGGATATACAAGCTTTTCCTATGTACCCAAATTATAGGTAGAGGTTTGGCCCTAAGCTTTCCAGATTCAGAAGTCAGGTTATCCACTTTATCTTTTGTGTTGTGGACACCTGGACTTAATGAAAATTCTTCAAGGGACATTTACAGTCATAAGAATCTCAATAGAAAAAAAATGGCTTAGGGAGACAGGTAGGAAGGGAGCTGGAATTCTTTGAAGACCATGGATTGGTTAGAAATAATTTCTAAATAAGTTTTGAAAATCTAGGGACACAACACCTTGTTTCCTTAGTTGTCCCTACAAGAATGATGCTGGAAATAAGAGAAACTACAGGATGGATAGAAGAAAAAATCCAAAGGATAATTTAGGTAAAGAGAGGGCTAAGAGAAAAAGTAGAAAAAAAGTAAAGAGAAGTGAAAAAAAAAATGAGTGGAGGCTGCAGTTCAGAAATCTGAGTTCCATCTATTCTAAAGTCAGAAGGTCAGCATATTGATGTGGAAAACTAAGAAAGGAGGTGCATACAGGCCAAAGGATGGAGCAAGGATCAGTTGGAAACATAAGGTAGAAGTCTTTGGTCTAGGAGCAGAAATTGTTCCTCAGAGCTAGGGATCATTTCGCTTCGGCAGCACATATACTAAAATTGGAACAATATACAGAAGATTGGCATGACCCCTGCACAAGGATGACATGCAAAGTTATGAACCATTCCATATTTTTATACTTATAATTCTATTTATTTATATTGATGCTATTGATTCCTGTTTACTTGTTTTGATGTCTGTCTCAGTCATTCATTCATTCAATCATATTTATTGAGCACTTACTGTGTGCAAAGCACTGTACTGAGTGCTTGTAAAGTACAATTTGGCAACAGATAAAGACAATCCCTACCCAACAACAGACTCAAAGTCTAGAAGGCAGAGACAGACAGCAAAACAAAACAAATAGGCATTACTACCATCAAAACAGATAAATGGAACCATAGAGTAATGCACATCATTAATAAAATAAATAGAGCAATAAATAATATATACAAAAATACGCAAGTGCTGTGGGAAGGGGGTAGAGCAGAGGGAGGGAGTAGGGGCAATGGGGAGGGGAGGAGGGGCAGAGGGAAAGGGAGGGCTCAGTCTGGAAAGGCCTCCTGGAGGGGGGGAGCTCTCAGTAGGGCTTTGAAGGGGGGAAGAGACCTAATTTGGTGCATGTGAGGAGGGAGGGCATTCCAGGACAGCAACAGAATGTGGGCAAGGGGTTGACGGCAGGACAGGTGAAAACAAGGAACAGTGAGGAGGTCAGTGGCAGTACAGGAGCGGAGTGTGCGGACTGGGCTGTAGGTAGAGAGAAGGCAGGTGAGGTAGGAGGGGGCGAGATGATGGAGACCTTTGAAGCCAATAGTGAGGAGTTTCTGCTTCATAAGAAGGTTGATAGGTAACCACTGGAGGTTTTTGAGGAGGGGAGTGACATGCCCAGAGTGTTTCTTGCAGAAAGATATTCCACGCATCGGAGTGAAGTATAGACTGATGCAGGGAGAGACAGGAGGAATGGGAGATCTCCTTACTTCTAGTCTTTAAGCCTGTTGTGGACAGGGGTTATCTCTCTTTATTGCTGTACTGTTCTATCCAAACGCTTAGTAACGTGCTCTTCACACAGTAAGCACTCAATAAATACAATTGAATGAGTGAATGAAATGGTATTTGCTTTATTAGGTGGGGAGGCAAGCTGAACTCAAGCTCCAAAGAATTACCCTACCCAGACTTCGAGAGAATGGGCTAAATTATCTTCAAATGTTAAAGGGCAAAATATTGGCACTTTCACAGAGGGTACTGGCAAAGAATAAAGGGAATAGTTTTTTCCCACTGATAAATACGATAAGCAGTTTCAATTACTACATTTTGAGATGCAGTAATGAATCTGGAGTTTTTCAGCCTCAAAATCTTGTCTGAGAGATCCCCTGGAATCACTTTAGGACAGCTGAGAATGTGGCTGGCCTCCGTTGAACCCTGAAATTCTCCAGTCTCATCTTGGCTTAATACTAGTTTGGGGACCTTTGCGCTATGCACCTCAAGTCCCTGTATCTCTATTTTTTTTTCCATGACTCTGAGACTGAAGCCCAGGCAACTCCCTGAAGCACAGGGGTGATTTGGGACCAGTCTGCCATTCCTGTGGTGCTGCCTGCAGGAAGTTGCCAAAGGTGTCCTTCCTGGACCTGCAGCTTCCCAGGTCCATGTTCCTCCCCCATCCCCAGAGCTTCTCCCCAAGACCCTCTTGGAGTCAGAAATGAAGATCTGAGATCTTTGTAATATTTCATACTTCATAATATTTCATATTTCACTTGGTAACAATAAAAACTAATCCAGTTCAAATCACTTCTTTCTGGATATAATACTTCCTCGCCAGGACCCTGAGTACTTCTCTGTAGGAGTTCTGAAGCTCATGATCCTCTGATCTTTTCCTCTCATCTCTTGAGGTGTCCTCGGTTCCAGTCTCACCCTCTCTGAGTCATCAGGAAACAGAATCTCTTAATGTCTTGTCTCCAACTCAAGGCAGGAGCCTCACTCCTCCTGAGTCCTCACTTTGGAGCCCAAACATATTCTAATATATCTCTCTGATGGCTCCTTGTGTCCTGAATCCTGTGTCTATTTAGCTTTTCCTGTGCCCTGCCCTACCAGGCAATCAACTTGCTAACTTCCCACCTCAAAATGGTCTAGAGTCTTAATTCCCAACTACCTCATACCTTATGGCCCTGCTACTTCCTCCCAATCCTTCCCTCTGATTGACTAAATTAAGTCTTTACACTTCTCTCAGGGCAGGGCGCCTTGAAGTGACTCACTTGGCTTCCTCCTACCTCTCCTAAGTTTGGGTACCTGTGGAAATGGCCATCAAAGATGGATCTTAAACTAAAGAATATACAGAAGTCAAAGCAAGATGGTCAAGGGAATGGAGACCCTTCCGTAAGAGGCCACACTACTTGCTCTGTGACCTTAGAAAAGTCACTTAACTTCTCTTAACTTAACTCAGCTCCTCATTTGTGAAATGAAGATTATGTCCTACTTTTTCCTACTTACAACATGAGCCTTATGTGATAATAATAATAATAATAATTGTGGTGGTGTCCTACCTGATTATCTTATATCTATTCTAGTGTAAACACATTGCTTGAAACCAAGTGCTTAACAAGTAATAAAAAAAATCAGGGCTCATCACCCTGAGAAGAAAAAGGATGAAAAAGGAAATTATTCCTAGTTACACAATGTTGGAAGCCACAGATAGGGCAAACACAGTATTGTGCAATATCAGGATGAGGGGACCACTAATGAAGTTCAAAGGGAATAGATTTAAATCAAAGAAAAGGAAACAGTTCTCCACACCACATGATATAAATACATGGAATTCATTAACCTAGGAAGTTGCAGGTTTAAAATATATGGGAGTTTAAAAGAAGTTTGAAAAATTTCAAGGATGAAAGGCAAGGCTAGCAATATGGAAGGAAAAACATAGGGCTGTTAGGAGCAAATAGGGAAAGTGTTAAAGTATCTTGTTGCCACTGCAAGAGACAGAATACTGGACTGAGCAGATCAATTGTTTTGACTCAGTAAGAGTTTTCGTATATTCTTACACTATTAGGTGTACTTTTAATACACGGCATTTTCATTTCTAGGTAAGTCTTGCTCGGCGTCATGTAGGGTAGGTTAAAGAAGAGTGATAATATGTTAATGATCATTTTCTTTGTTATTGTACAGGGAATATATTTGTTGCACCCCCAAATTCTATAGTCATCACTATTTTACACATTCAACTATGCTGACATAGTAATTCTCTTCTAATTCTCTCTAATTGCTGTAATATTTAGTTTATTGTTTACAGCCCTGCTGTTATCTCTGTATGCCACACTTTAAATTGAGGTGGCCATAAATGGACTTGGTCTTCAAGGTGAAACTATGTGATGCCATCAATTTATACTTCCATTCTATATGAACTTCTTGAAAATAAGTCACCTCCAAAAGTTTTCATCATTAAGGAAAGTTTCAGTTTCCAAGTCCTAAAATTAGTCTGCTGAAAAGTCGTGGGTGAAGAAAAAAAGAAAGGATCCATCATGTAAAGGATATTTAGTGTATTGGGGATATTTTGAATTATCTTTGGATGGCTTCTTTCTGCAGATTAAATCAATATTCAGCTTCCACTTTTGTCAGGTTGGGTTGGTGATATGAAAAAATAAGCCTTTGTTTACATCTGAAGATTAAAAGAGGCACCGTGTTAGAATATTCAATGGCGGCTCCATGATAGATAAGTTGTCAGAGAGCTTTGGGAAGTACACAATGCTTAAAACCGATAAATAAATATACACTGTTATCATCTAAGGTGAAGCCTCATACAACTTCAATTTTAAATATGTATGACCAGGATTTTTCTGCTTTATACACATCTTCAAACATCCATAAGCTCCCCTCTGATAGGAAACTAACCCGTTGGTGGAATACATTTCAAATAAAGTCCTGGATCCATTATTACACCAAGACTGAAAAACAAGCAAAGAGACACATTATGGAAAAGAAATGGAATTATTACAATAATCTTGTAGAAGGTATGGCATTAAATCGGATGATTCAGATGGCCTATTCTCAGTCCTGCTATGTAGTCTTCTGTGATTAAGAGTCATAAACCTGGAAGGGTTAAAATTGTCCAACATATGTTGGTCTGGTGTCTTCCTCACAAGAGCCAATTTTTAGTTTTCTAAAGCAAGCAATTTGCGGAAGCAGCTTAGGTGCCAAAATGAGATTTTTCACTCACGAAGCTTCTAAGCCGCAAAATTGAGCATTTCTATGGAAATCACATTTTTCAGCTCAGTGATCCAGTTGGGAAGTAAAGGGCAATAGAGTATACTTCAGGAAAGTTAATGCCTTCTCATAGCCCAAAACTCAGGGGTCCAGAGGGCAAAGCTATGTCTTTGTTTAACTTGGCCTGTTTCCCAACTGTCTCTTCATCTCGCTGGTGCTTCAGTCCAACATCTGGATCTGAAAAGATGCTTTAGGGTGCAACTGTGTCTGGGAGAAGAAACATGGACTTAGAGACACTTTGTCCAGGCTCCCAAACAATTTATATGGGACATGGTGCAGAATGGAATAGGAAAGAATCAACTCAACAGGACATGAGTCAGAGCATGGGTCTATTGCCTGACAGCTATATGCTTCTGATGCTTCTTCTGGGTGATAAGAAAAAATAAAGGAATAGGGGAATGCCGGGAGAAGAATCAGAGAGGAATAGGAACTATTTACTGATGGTGAGGGGCAGTTTGTCTCCCCTTCATCAATCTATCACCTTTGTCAATCAATCAATCTTGTTTATTGAGAGATTAGTGTGTAAAAAGCACTGAACTAAGTAGTTGGTAGAGGACAATGCCACAAAGTTAATAGACATATTCCCTGTGCACAAAGAGCTCAGAATCTAAAGGGATTCCAGGTGAATGACTTCATTGTTTTTAGTTTTAAAAGGGAAAAGACAGGGTTAATCCAGCTTTAGATTCTAAAATTGCAAGTAGTTAAAAAAGATAGAAAGATGGTATGCTATTTACATATTTTATGAATTAAAGTCTCTCGACTGGGGGGGTTCTACCTTTATTTAAAAAAATGTACCCCTGTGAGCCCAAAATTTCACTTTCAGTATTCACTTCCCAGCATCCTCCCCTACTACCTCCTTTATTTCAACTCCTTAAACCCACCCTCCTGTCCCCTCACTCCCATAGACTTGGCTTCCAATCTTGGTTCTGCCACTTGCCTCCTTTATAAGGCAAGTTCTTAACTTCTCTGTGCTTCAGTTTCCTTATCTATAAAGTGGGGATTAAACATCTGTTCTACTTCCCCCTTAGTCTGTGAGTCGTATGTAAGTTAGGTAAGTGTGTGATCTGATTATTCTGCACCTACTCCAATTCTTATCATAATAAGTACTTAGCATAATGGAAAGCATATAGGAAGCAGCATGGCTTAGTGGAAAGAGCCCAGGCTTCGGAGTCAGAAAGTTGTGGGTTCTAATCCCAACTCCACCACTTGTCAGCTATGTGACTTAGGGCAAGTGACTTCACTTCCCTGTGCCTCAATTCCCTCATCTGTAAAATGCGGATTAAATCTGTGAGCCCCACAGGGGACAACCTGATTACCTTGTATCTAACCCAGCACTTAGGACAGTACTTGGCACATAGTAAATGCTTATCAAATACCATAATTATTAAGAGAAGCAGTGTGGCTCAGTGGAAAGAGCATGGGCTTGGGAATCCAAGGTCATAGGTTCTAATCCCAGCTCTGCCACTTGTCAGCTCTGTGACTTTGGGCAAGTCACTTAACTTCTCTGTGCCTCAGTTACCTCATCTGTAAATGGGGATTAAAACTGTGAGCCCCATATGGGACAACCTGATTACCTTCTAGGCCCCCTGGAGCTTAGAATAGTGCTTGGCACATAATAAACGCCTAACAAATAGTATCATTATTATTTATTACAATAATACCACTGTTACTATTTATAGTAGTGGAAGTATTACTATTAGTATTATTATTATCATCACTGCCATTTAACACTAAAGGCAAGAGGAGAGATAGCTGCTATTGCTGCTGCAGACAGTCCCATTGTCCATTTTTGTGAAGTTGTGATGTGCCCACTTCTTGCTATACAAATTTTGGGGAGATGAAGGAATTTCTCTCCTAATTTATTTCAGCTTCTGCTGCTTCACTTTTATTTGATGTTCCAAAGTTTTGCCCTCCTCAGACATCTAAGCAAGAAGGAGCTCAGAAGGGATTTCCATAGTGGTGGTGTCCGCTTTAATACTTTGAAGTTCCCTCCCACCCATCCTGAGACACTTTTACTCCTGGTTATAAACCTCTGAATAAGGTGACCTGATTTGGTGGGACAGTCATGCTATTAGGGATCCTGTCCCTCCACATCAAAGTAGTAGAATCAATCAATTAATTATATTTATTGAGCTCTCACTGTGTGCACACCACTGTTCTAAGCCCTTGGGAGAGTACAACACAACAGAACTGGTAGACATGTTCTCTGTCCATAATAGCTTGCAGTTTAGAGGAAGTAGAAATAGCATTCATTAAGGACTTACTGTGTGTAGAGCACTTTTAACTGGGGTGGGGGGTGGTAAAAATGCATGGGTGGAAATTGGGCATGGTTCCTGGCCCTTAGGAACCTTATAATCTAGGAATAAAAAGGAGAAGAGGGAAAGAAGAGCAGAAGAGATAAAATAAAACACAAAGACAATGGAAAAACATGGAAGAATGCCCAAAATAAAAACAGAGACCAGTAAGGTCCTATGGCTAGCTGAGCAAAATTTCATGTTCCTTGCAACTCTGAGTCTACAGTCCCAACCTTAGCCAGAGTGAACACTTCAGTAACAGCTGCCACAGTCTTCCCAAGATTTTGGAATGTAGCAAGTGATTTTCTCCATCACGCCACAGTGGTGCAAGGTAGGTAAGGATAGTGGTGCTTTCCTTACAGACAGAGAGGAGAGTCAGTGTTGGTTCCCAGGGAGGCAATATGGCTGTATGGTGTGGAAATGCCAAGGGCCCTGGGTATAGTATTGGGAAGGTGGCAGGGCTCCCAGTAGATTTGCTCAACTGTCTGGTAAAGTAAGAGGGCATGGGACACATTGTTACAGCTTCAGTTAAATAATCAATCAATGGTATTTACTGAGCACTTACTGTGTGAAGGGCAATATACTAAGTGTTTAAATCTTAGCAGCCTAGCATGCAAAGGTCCCCTTCCTACCTCTCCTCCCTTCTCTCTTTCTACTGCCCACCCCGCACGCTCCGCTCCTCTGCCGCACACCTCCTCACCTTCCCTCGGTCTCCCCTATCCTGCCGTCGACCCCTGGGCCACATCCTCCGGCGCTCCTGGAATGCCCTCCCTCCTCACCTCCGCCAAACTATCTTCCCCTCTTCAAATCCCTACTTAAAGCTCACCTCCTCCAAGAGGTCTTCCCAGACTGAGCTCCCCTTTTCCCTCTGCTCTCTCTACCCCCTTCACCTCTCCGCAGCTAAACCCTCTTCTCCCCCTTTTCCCTCTGCTCCTCCCCCTCTCCCGTCCCATCCCTTCAGCACTGTACTTGTCTGCTCAACTGTATATATCTTCATCACCCTATTTATTTTGTTTAATGAGATGTACATCACCCTGATTCTATTTATTTGCTATTGTTTTAATGAGATGTTCTTCCCCTTGACTCTATTTATTGCCATTGTTCTTGTCTGTCTTCCCCAATTAGACTGTAAGCCCATCAAAGGGCAGGGACTGTCTCTATCTGTTGCCGATTTGTACATTCCAAGCGCTTAGTACAGTGCTCTGCACATAGTAAGCGCTCAATAAATACTATTGAATGAATGAGCAGGAGTTTGGGTAGTTACAGTGGGAAGATAGTAGCGCTCAATCAACCAGTTGTATTTATTGAGCACTTACTGTGTCATGAGCACTGTACTAAGAGCTTGTGAGAGTTCAGTACTTCAGAGTTGGTAGACATGTTCCCCAACTACAATGAGGTTACAGTCTAGTGAGGGAGGGAGACATTAATATAAATAAATTACAGATATGTACCTAAGTGCTGCCTCCCCGGATTGAGCCTGGTGAATTTCCAATATTCTGCCAGTCTCAGAAATAGGACAGAAAGTCAGGTTGAGGCATTCCCATTCCATTCCTAGCTTGGGCAGTGGCTAGTGAATGGAAGGCAATCTGCTACAAGTCAAAACTTACCTGCGCTGGGCAGCAGCAGCATGGGAGAGAGTCGAAGGTGGAAACTCAGGTTTACCATGCAGGAGAAGGCAATGGTGAATCACTTCCATAGTATTATTGAGAAAACTCTATAGATACACTACCAGAAAGACTGCAGATGTAAAGAGAGGTGTTCTGGGAGAGATGTGTCCAAAGGGTCACTATGGGTTGGAGATGACTTGACAGTATAAGACAAGACAAGACATAAATGTTGTGGGGCTGAGGGGTAAAGAGACAATAAAGGGAGAAAATCAGTATGACACAGAGGAAGTTGAAAAGGAACTGAGGGCTTAGTCGGGGAAGGTCTCTTGGAGGAGATGTGCCTTCAAAAAGGTTTTGTAGGTGGTGAGAGTCATTGTTGGATATGAAGAAGGAGGGCATTCCAGGGCAGAGGCAGCATATGGGAACCCAGTGGAGTCACTTGGTAAAGGAAGTGAGCATGGGGAATGCTTCTGTAACTTAAATACCTGTGGTCATTTTACTTAGAGGAACCCAAAGATCTATGTGAGAATTATTAGGGTATCCAAAGAGAACGCCCGAACTGCAGGGGCAGTGACATGTTAGAGATGCAGGAAGGAGGAGGGAAGGACAAGAAGGATGCCTAGGCTTCTCCTCTTTCTTCTCCTCCTCTTCTTCAAGGGTATCAGCAGATATCGCCACGGCTGCTTCCACCATCTTGGCTATGACTGCCTCTAGGGCATAGCAATCATCAGTACTGCTCATGGTAATGAAAACTCCCTGCAACACCCTGGAAGGAACAATTCTGACCTGGACAGATGACTGGCTAACTAGACTTCCCGCCAGTCGCCACCTGCCCCTTTGCTGCCATTGATCAACTTCTCTGTGCCTCAGTGACTTCATCTGCAAAATGGGGATTGAGACTGTGAGCCCCACGTGGACAGGGACTGTGTCCAACCCAATTTGCTTGTATCTACCCCAGCGCTTAGTACAGTGCCTGACACATAGTGACCTCTTAACAAATACCATTATCATTATTATTATTGGACCTTTTGGATCATCACTTATTTTGGAGCTCACATGCCCTGACAGTGATATTCTTATGTAGGGCATGTCCCTGTCATACCTAGGGCCTGGGACAACCTTGTCACTTAAGTCTAGAGTAAGGAAACTCTGTTTCTCTGCCTAAGGTCAACCCCATATGTATTTCACACTTCATCACAGCTCTTTATTAGTTTAGCAACAAAACTGAAGTAGGACATATGTTTTTCACAGTTTGTGAAATACCTTTTTTTTTTTTACTATAATACAAAGTTTCAGTTCAAAACCAGTGTAAGTGCTTTCCCCAAGTGAAAAACTCTCGAATTTGGGGGTGGTATTTTTTTTAATGTTTTCATGACAGTTAGTGAAAGGGGGAGGGGGGCACTATGGGAATCAGAAAGCATTTGTTGCACAACGAAAACTCAGTTACCGCATGGAAGTGAAAATGTTGAATTAGTATGGTTAATCAGGGGTTCAGATAAGAGGAGAGAAATTTTAATGGAAATGATGCACAGTGAGGGGAATCAGAAGTCCATTTTGATAACTGAAATTTCAAATAATTGATGTTTGGATAATTGAGGTTGACTCCATATGGTGCAGTAAGAAAAAGATAGCAGAAAATAAAAGAGTCGCTTCTGACTGCATATTATATCTTCTGGACAGTATGAGAAAATTAATGGAGTCATTCTATGTCCTGGGCACTACTGCAGTAGGCATTTAAAGTAGGAACTAGTCTACTGGGTGAGGCAAAAGAAGGATTTTTTACCCTGATAAACCCAGAGGAGCTAAAATGAGCTCATTTATGCAGAGTGATACTTTGTACCTTTCTAATGCCCAGAAACACTAAGACTAAACACTTATTATCATTCCTAATAAGGGAAGAATTTTCACTCAATTTTCTTGATCTTATCAGTCTAGTCAATACAGGACAAATTCAAACTGCTGCTAATAAATACCAAAATGAGAATTCCTATTTAGTAACCAATAAAAGAAAAAAAAAACAATGCAGAAGCAGAAAGAGGTAAGATCAAGACGGGATGAGGATAGGAGAATTTTAGGAAGAAAGTAGAGCTATGCTAAGACTTTCCATCAGCAGAATCCAAAAGAAAGCACAAATGGTAATTTAGGTTGAGCAGGAGAGTATAATGGAATGGGTATAGTTTATGACGATAGCTTTGCAGGTTCTGCATTCTGCAGAACTAACAACTGTGTCCTCCTGGCTTCTGGTCAGCCTGTCTCCATATGGGAACAGAAATCCTTCCGAGAACTATAATCATCTTAACTAGGTAGGAGAGTTGGAGAAACTTTATAGAACCAACTAAAAGACCTGCCAAAGAATGAAGGATGACAAATGAAGCCCCTGGTTGAAGAAACCCTTCTGAAGTTATCATTACTGACAACTTTACCCACCCATCACAGGTAGAGACATGAAGATAGCAATTGAATTCTATGATCTGGTTTCCATCTCCTTCACTCCACAGAAACCACCCTCTCAAAAAGTCACCAGTGACGTGCTTCTCTCCAGATCACATCTGGAGATGGTCTCCAGATGGTCTCTACTCCATCCTTATCTTCCTCTACCCTTCAGCTGCCTTTGACACTGTCTACCTCCTCCTTCTCCTGGAAATATTATCCATCCTTGGCTTCAGTGACTCTGTGTCTCCTGGTTCTCCTCTTAACTCTCTGGCTACTCATTCTCAGTCTCCTTCATGGGATCCTCCTCTGCCTCCCAGCCCCTAACTGTGGGGGGGTCCCTCAAGGTTCAGTTCTGGGTTCCCTTCCATTCTCCATCTATATCCACTCCCTTGGAGAAATTATTCACTCCCATGGCTTCGACTACTACTCTATGCGGATGATGTCCAAATCTACATCTCCAGGCCTGATCTCTATTCCCTCTCTGCAGTCTCCCATTTCCTCTTGCCTTCAAGATATCTCTACTTGGATATCCCCATCACCTCAGGCTTAACGTGTCCAAAATAGAACTCCTTGTCTTCCCACCTAAACCCTATCCTCCCCCTGACTTTCCCATCCACCATCATCCTTCCTGTCCAACAAATCCATATACTTGGTGTTACCCTTGACTCCTCTCTATCAACCTATATATCAATCCCACACTAAATCCTGTTGGACCCACCTACACAACATCTCTAAAATCTGCCCTTTCCTCTCCACCCAAACTGCTACCATGTTAATATAATCACTCATCTTATCTCTCCTAAATTACTGCATCAACCTCCTTGCTCAACTCTCAGCCTCCTGCCTCTCCCCATTTCAGTCCAAACTGCACTCTGATGCTCGAACATTTTTCTACAGAAATGTTAAAGCCATGTCATCCAACTCCTCAAAAAACTCCAGTGATTGCCCATCCACCTCCGCATCACACAAAAACTCCTCACCTTTGGTTTTTAAGGACTCTTTCACCTTACCCCCTCCTACCTCATCCTGCTACTCTCTTGCTATAACCCAGGCTGCACACTTCACTCCTCTAATGCTAACCTTCTCACTCTGCTTCGATTGTGCCTATCTCATCGCTGACCCCTCACCCATGTCTTGCCTCTGGCCTGGAATGCCCTCCCTCCTCAAATCCAACAGAGAGTTACTCTCCTCCTGTTCAAAGCCTTATTGAAGGCATATCTCTTCCAAGAGGTCTTCCTTAAATAAGCCTCTTTCCTCTTCTCCTACTCCCTTCTGCACTGCCCTGACTTGCTCTCCCTGTTCTTCCCCTCTTCCAGCCCCAAGGTACTTATTAACATCTGTAATTAATTTTGTTATATTAATGTCTGTCTCCCCCCTTCTAGATTGTTTGTTGTGGGCAGGGAATGTGTCTGTTTATTGTTGTACTATACTCTCCCAAGTGTTTAGTACAGTGCTTTGCACACAGTCAGAGCTCAATAAATACAATTGAATGAATGAATGAATGAATGAATGAATGATTGCTTACCAAGTGTTTATCCTAAGGAACCTTTCCTGGAAGAACAATATTTTTTTTGTTAGACCAAGTATAATGCTTAGGAGAGTTTACAGTGTATCTTGTTGCTCAATTGATTGTAGCAATTTAGATGCTGAAGGAGCAAACAAGAATAGTTTTTGTGGATAATCTTTTTTAATTTTCTGTTTGTGGATATTCATGGGGCCTTGGAGGCTTAAAGTTGCAGCTACACTAACGTGACCAACTGTCCCACATTTGGGCAAGTCACTTAACTTCTCTATGCCTCAGTTTCCTCATCTGTAAAATAGAGATTTGATGCTTGTTGTCCTCCTACTTAGACTGTGAGTCCCAAATGGGTCAGGGAATGAGGCCAACCTGATTATCCCATATCTATCCCACCACTTAATAACTTGTTGGGCAGATAGTAAGCACAGAACAAATAATGTTATCATTATTATTATTAAAATGTTGCCACTGGGTTCATCTCTGTGGAGTGAGCAACAACCACAGAGATTTCAGGGCATTTAAGAGAAGAGTTGGGATCAGGGGTCAGGGGTCGAGATCAGGGGTTGGGGTCAGGGCCTATGGGAGCTGCAGGAAAGAAGTGGGGCATGAGTGACTGAATGTTTGTCCCCTAGAGAAAAAATCTTTTAAAGGCTCTTCTGGCAGTGATAGTTAATGAACACCACCTGCTTGCTGAGCACTGTTTTAAGTGCTTGGGGAAGCAGAGTAGAAGAAAGGCACACCTTCTGTGCTCTCAATAATCATTATGGTGTTTAATAATTATGATATTTTTTAAGTGCTTACTATTTGCCAAGCACTGTTCTAAGTATTAGGGTAGATACAACTTGGACACAGTCCCTGTCCCTCATGGCTCACAGTCTAGGTGGGAGGGAGTAGACTTTAATCTCCATTTTGCAGATAAGGAAGCTGAGGCATAGAGAAATCAAATGACTTGCCCAAGGTCACACAGCAAACAAGTGATGGAGCCAGGATTAGAACCCAGATCTGCTGACTTCCAAGTCCATGCTCTTTCTATTAGGCCACACTGCTTCTCAAGGAGCCTATATCACACGTAGGGGAATTTAGGACAGGTTGAATGGTGGTAATTATGAACAGTATCCACAATTTTGGATCATGAAAACAACTTAATTACTCTGGGTTACAGAGGAAGCCTGTTTTGGTTAGAGTTGGGGAAGGTTTAGGTAAGTGAGGTATTGAAGAAGTGATAATCCGTTGCAGTTAAATATGATTTCAGGAGAAGATGATAAGCTTCTTAAACTGCCCCGCAAACCTGAGGCCACAGCCACCATATCATTTGGGCAAGGGAGAGGGGCAGGTTGATATCATGAGAGTCAATGTCTTCAAGAGGTCCGTCACTTGCAAAGAGGCACTGCTTCTGAATCAGTGATCATTCATTCATTCAATCATATTCACTGAGCGCTTACTGTGTGCAGAGCACTGTACAAAGCTCCTGGGAGAGAACAATGTAACAATAAGCAGAAACGTTCCCTCTCCACAACGACTCTTTAAACTGGCAGGCCTGGGTGACTGACCACTTCACTTACACCTCAAATCTACTCTCTAGTCAGGGTGAATATTAGCCTGGACTGAGCAAAGCATAGATAATTCTCCCTTCAGTGCATCCTTATGTAGAGGAAATGCTGATTCCCACTGGAATGATGTGAAAGCTCTTAGCAGTTGGGATATCGGAATGCAATTTGCCGGAGGTATGCAGTCAATCAATGGAATGTATTGAGTGCTTATCGTGTGCAGAGCACTGTACTAAGTGCTTAGCAATTCTCCCCTCCAGTTTTCATGGTCTCCTAAACCAGTGTGGAAACCTGATTCCCTACAGGTCCCTGGTTTGTTCCTCTAATTTCTTTAATGTCCAGAAGATGGATAATATGACCATTCCAGTGAAGATCCAAAAGATTTAACTCAAAGCAGCATGGCCTAGTGAACAGAGTATGGGCCTGGTAGTCAGAGGACCTGGGTTTTAATCCTGATCTGCCACATGCCTGCTGTATGACCTTGGGCAAGCCTATTAACTTCTCTTGGCCTTAGTTTACCTCATTTGTAAGATAAAGATTCAATATCTGTTCTCTCTCCTTCTTAGATTGTGAGCACCATGTGGGACAGGGATTGTATATGACCTGATTATTTTGTGTCTTCCCTGATGCTTAGAACAGGGCTTGACACATAGTAAGCACTTATCAAATACCACAGTTATTACTGTTAATTACTATTATTATCATTACAAATCTTGCTTCTAAAGGGAGAAGAAAATGTGATATAAAAATGAAATGAAATGGTTTAAGCATTTCAAAGCTCCAAAAGCACTTCTTCATAAAATGAATGATTAAACATATTGGAATGTTTTAGGAACTATGCTGTCAGGAGATATCAGTACATTTAAATGGGGTTTCAATAAGTGACCCATGATGGATTTCTGGAAGGAACATGGGGAACAAAATGAAGAAAATTAAGGAACGTTAGGTGGCCCATCTCTGTACATTAGGATGATTGTCAAGGAAGGCAAGCCTAGAGAAACAGTGTGGCTTGAGGAATGAAGCTTGGGCATAGGAGTCAGAAGGACCTGGGTTCTACTTTCAGGTCTGCCACTTGTCTGCTGGGTGACCTTGGGCAAGTCACTTAACTTCTCTGGGTCTCAGTATGTCATCTGTAAAATGGAATTCAGACTGTGAACCCCACATGAGACATGGCTTGCATTAGCTTGCATCTACCCATGGTTAGAACAGTGCCTGGCATATAGTAAATACTTGACAAATGTCATAGAAAGCGGAAAGCAAAAACCAAAAAAAAAACCCCCAAAACAAAAAATACATTTCATATAAGTAGCTAGAAGCCCATTTCATCTAGAAAAGCAGCATGGCCAGGAGAATACAGCACAGGCCTAGGAGTCAGAAGGACCTGAGTTCTAATCCCAGTTCCACCACTTGTCTGTTGTGTGAAATTGAGCAAGTCACTTAACTTGTCTGTGCCTAATTTTAACCCCATCTGTAAAATGGGGTAAAGAATATGAGCTCCCATATGGAATAGGGACTATGTCCAACCTGATTATCTTATATCTATCCCAGAACTTAGTACACTGCCTTGCACATAGTAAATATTTAACAAATACCATAAAAAAAGCAAAACATCCTATTACCATTGTTGGAGTCTGAATAAGGGGCTGGATCGACCATTGGTCTGACTCATTAATGTCATTACACATGATCTGCTTTTAATCTTCAAATAATAGCCCAGAATTGCAAGTTAAGTGATTTGAGGGAGGGGTTGCTTCTTGCCCACCTAAGGTAACTCAGTGATTGTCCTGATTCTCTCTCCCTTGCAATCCTGTCATCAGGCATCTTGACAACCATTTATCTGTTTTCATCTTGTCTGGGTCTGGGCTCCTGCTCCCAGCAGGCATCCTAACTTCATTCACTCACATTGCTTTATGGATTCTGGTCTCATGGACATGAAAGCTTACGTGCTGCCTTTTTCATTATTTATTAATATTATTGTTACAAATAATGCTATTATTTGACTTGCTCTCAGGGAGATTTCAAAGTTCTAGACTCATTATGAAAGAGTTTCAGGCAGAATATTCCAATTGCCAGAATAATCCATATGTCTTCTTTTTGAAAATTCCCACTAGGAATGTTGGAATCTTTACAAACTTTGATTGAGTTGCCCCAGGTCAAATTGAACATCTGGGAGAGAGTACTTCTGCATCAGATGCAGTTGTGCATCCTTAAATACCCCAGTGACCAAGTCCTAGGAATACGCTGGGCTACATTTGGTGCAAATGTTGGACATAATCAAATATCTCATCATCCAGTATATTAAGTCTTTCCTTTTGCACTTTTTTTTCAAACTGGAAATGCCTACTTGAGACTTTGGAAATGACTAAAATAATAATTGTGGTATTTGTTAATTGCCTACTATAAGCCACATACTGTGGTAGATACAATAACAGCAGATTAGACACAGTCCCTGTCTCAGATTAAGTGAAAGAGAGAACTGGTACTTAATCCCCATTTTCAGACAAGGAAATTGAGGCACAGAGAATTTAAGTGACTTGCCAAACATCATAGAGCAGACAAATGGCAGAACTAGGGTTAGAAACAAGATCCTCTGACTTCCAGGCCTGGGATCTTTCCACTGTTCCACACTGCTTCTCACTTTTTGTGTAGCACATTGGCAGGTGTTTCCAGGTTTGCAGGTGTTTAGAGAATGATGCTTCTCCACAGGCATAGATAATGTAGCATGCATTGTTCCTAATTTATCTTTTCTATGTGACTACTCTCTTACCGAGATTATGAGCCCTTGTGTGGGAGAGAGATCCTAACTGGCTTCTTTATCTTGTAATGATCCCAGCGTTTGGCATAGTGTTTGGCATATAGTAAACACTCAGTAAAGACCATGACTCACTAACTAATGGAGCTGAAAGGCAATGTTTTGGCCTAGACATTGATCCGAGGAGCTGAGGGTGAGGCAGATCAATTATGAAGTAGCAGATCAGAGTACAAACCTTTGGAGTTTTGGGGGATACATTCTCTGTCTCTCCCTTGTGGAAGGACTGCCTTTCCATTCAGAGGGGTTTGTGATGGGACACTATTAAATGCTGCAAAGAAATGTGTGGTTTGTATATCCAAGGCACATTTGTGCCTTCCCTGACTAAACCCTCATTTCTTCTTCTCCTGCTCCTTTCTGCATCACCCTGACTTGCTCCCTTTATTCTTCCCCCCCCTCAGCCCCACAGCACTTACATAGATATCTGTAATTCATTTCTATTAATGTCTGTCTACCCCTCTAGACTGTAAGCTCACAGTGAGCAGGGAATGTGCCTGTTATATTGTTATATTGTACTCCCCTAAGTGCTTAGTACAGTGTTCTGCACACAATAAGTACTCAATAAATACTACTTACTAACTGACTGACTGACGTTCACCTAATTTCAAAGACATGGATGCACACATTGTCCCTTGAAGAGATAGAATAAAAATTAACACAAGGAGAATTTTGCTTATCATTATACAAGACAAATATCAGTGGATACAAGAGAGATTTGCTTCTTAGATGTGGAAGATGTTGATGGTACATCCTTAACCAAGATTGAAGGCAACCATCATATAATCCCTCCAAATATCCTTTGATGCTATTCTTAAAAGCAAAATACTGGGTTGGATGAACAATTGATCTGATGCAAAAATAGTGTGGCTTATGTTCACAGGTGAACACAGACATTTTGTTGAACATCAGAAGAAAGCAAAAGATATTTCTTCCATTACCCACAGACCTTGCCTCTCCTTGCTAGAAAAATAAAACAGGTTCCTCCATATAAATGATCCAGTAGTCAATCAGTGGCATTTATTGAATGCTTATTGTGTGCAGAGCACTGTATTAAGAGCTTGGGAGAATGCACTACAAATAGCGCTGATAGAAACTAACCCTGTCCTGAAGGTCTTACAATATAGAGGATGCAGTAATATGCCCACTGCTACTGCAGAGACGTGAACAAATTTCCATGATTCCTCCTAATAGTATTCTCATCCAAGCTAAGAGTTATGCCTTTAGACCATTAGCTTTTGTTGCCATCCAAAAGTAGCATGGCCTGGTAGAAAGAGCATGTACCTGGGAATTAGAGGGCCTGGGTTCAAATCCCAATCTCCAAGATTGTCTGCTGGGTGAACCTGGGCATCTCTGCTGGATGTCCCACCAACACCTCAAACCTTAACATGTCCAAAACAAAATTCCTTATCTTTTCACCCTAACATTGTCCTCTCCCTGATTTTCCTGTCAATGTAGACAGCACCACCACACCATCTTGTCACACAAGCCAGTAACCTTGACTGTATTTTTTACTCATCTGTCTCATTCAACCTGCTTAGTCAATCTGTCTCTAAATCCTGTGGGTTCAACCTTCACAATATTGCTAAAATCCAGCCTTTCCTTTCCATCCAAACTGCTACCATGTTAATCCAAGTACCTACCCTATCCTGCCTTGATTACTGTATCAGCCTCCTTGCTGACCTCTCTACCTCCTATCTCTCCCCTCTCCAGTCCATACTACACTCTGCTGCCCAGATAGTTTTTCTACAAAAACATTCAGTCCATGTTTTTCCACTTCTCAAAAACTTCCAGTGGTTGCCCACCCACCTACACATCAAACAGAAAATCCTTATCATACCCTTTAAATCAATCAATCACCTTCTGCCTTCTTACTTTACCTTGCTGCTCTACTACAGTCCAACCTACACAGTTTGCTCCTCTAATGTTAACCTACTCACTGTACCTCGATCTCACCTATGTCACTGCCAACCTCTCGTCCACATCCAGCTTCTGGCCTGGAATGCCCTCCCTCTTCCTATCTGACAGACATTTACTCTCCCCACCTCCAAAGCCTTATTGAAGGCATATCTCCTCCAAGAGGCCTTCCCTGAGTAAGCTTCTTCTTCCACTCATTTCTGCATCATCCTTGCACTTGGATTTGCTCCCTTCATGTATCCCTCCCTCAGACTACTGGCACTTATGTACATAACCATAACTGATTTATTTATATTAATGTCTCCCTCCCCATCTAGGGTGTAAGCTCTTTGGGGCAGGGAACGTGTCTACCACTTGGTTCTGTCATTATATTGTATTGCCCTAAATGCTTACTACAGTTCTCTGCACAAAGTAAGCTCTCAATAAATAGGATTGATGATGATGACTTAATTTTTCAATGCCTCAGTTACCTCACAAAATAGGGATTCGATTCTATTCCCTCCCATTTGGACGGTGAACCCCATATGGGACAGGGTCTGTGTCCAACCTGATTGTCTATCTTGCATCGATGTTAGCAGGTAGTACCATTTTTGGCACATAGTAAGTGCTTAATAGGTACCTAAAAGTACCTTCAAAATACAGTTTCAGGCTCTTTTCTAAGAGAGATCAATGGGGGAGAGCAACCTGTTGACTCAACTGAATTTAGCCTATAATTTTTTTTTTTTTTTGGTTTAATGATATTTACTAAGCACTTACTGTCAGACCCTGTTCTAAGTGCTAGGGTTGGTACAAGTCAATTAGGTCAGACACAGTCCCTGTCCTGCATGGGGCAAACATTCTAAGTAAGAGGGAGAACAGGTTTAATCTCCATTTTACAGTTCATCTGCATATCAGCTCATGGATATTGTGTTACAAGGAGTGAGGAATTGTTTGAACTGTTGTAGGGCTCTCCAATGGTCATGGTGGGATCTCCAATGGTAATGGTGGAATCTTTTTTTTTTTTAATTAGACAGCTTCCCACCCTAGGATCGCATTTTCTAAGGTGCCAATCTCTGGTAAGAATTCCAAGAGGTGCTCAAAATGACTACGTGTCTGAAAGGATTGATTTAACAAGAATGAAGAAAAATTAAATCTCCATAATTCTATAGACGAGGGGTGTGATTATCATTTTCCAACATTTAAAAGTGTTAAAGACCAGTGATGGGTGAATTTCTAAGGGTCCAAGTTGGATACACACCCAGAAAACTTTGGAAACTCCTCCAAACCTCAGGAGTAAGTAAATATTGGATGGAAATTTACTGAGAGCTTATTTATGGAATTTTCACTACTTCTCGCTTGTTGTTAAGCTGGGAAAATCTCAAGAAGTGCCTTAGCTCTGGGGTTTTGGCAATATTTCCACTTAGTGGAACAGGGATACAGGGTTCTTAAAAATTATGATTTGCAAATGAATTGATCTTTTTTAGAAAGCAAGGTCTGAATCTAAGCTGAATTGTAAGCAAAGGATTTGGAATTTTATTTCAGCTGAGGCACTTTGGTCATTCTTCAGAAACACAGGGGAACAAAGCCAATTGTCTTCTGGGGAAAAGGGGTTAGAATTTGTGAGAATGAGCTGCAATGAGGGTGGAGAGAGAAGGAAAAAAGCATTCTGGAAAACTATCAAGAAAAGTGACTTACTCATGAAAATCGATTAGTCTGTGAAATAGTTTCCCCTGAAAAGCTGTTGGAAGCAGCATTACTTTGGTCAATTAAAACTAGACTGGACAAAATATTGAAACATATGATGCCAAGAACAAGTCTAGAAAGGGATCCTGTGAACCAGTGGTAAGAGCAATGGCTTGGGAACCAGGCAACCTGGGTTTCATCTCTGACAGCCTAGTTGTATTGTCTTGGGATGGACACTCTCCCTTTGCATGTAAATCCCTTCAGTGTAGGACAGAACAGGAGTGGTAGTAGGCAAGAGGAGACCTAGCAGATCACTTTCTTTCCCATCTTTCCCATCTAAACTTCCCTCCTCCGAATCAATCAATCAAGCAATAGTGATTATTGAGCATGTACTAGATGTAGAACACTGCATTAACTGCTTAACAAACAACGTTATTATTAACCAATCATACTTTTGAGTGCTATGTACAGAGCCTTGTACAAAGCATTTGGGAGAGTACAATAAAGCAGAGGTGCTAGACATTTCCCTGACCACAAGGAGCATATAGTGTAAAGGGGGAGACAGACTTTACAGTAGGTTCAGATATATACATAAAAGCAAAGGGGCTAAGTGTTTGGTGCATAAAGAATATAAATCAAAGTGCAAGGGTGATGCAGAAGGGAAAAGGAGCAGGGGAAATGAAGGATTAGTTGGAGAAGGCCTCTTGGAAGAGCAGTGATTTTACTTAGGATTTGAAGATGGGAAAGTGTTGGTTTGTCAGATATGAAGAATAAATAATAGTAATAGTAGTAGTACAACAGAATTAAGCAGACACAATTCCTACCTTCAAGAAGTTTACAATCTAGTGGAGGAGAGAGTAACTAAAATTCATCAGAAAATGTGTCTAACCAACTCTGTTATACTCTGCTAAGTGTTTTGTACAGTGCTCTGCACACAGTAAGCACTCAGTAAATGCAACTGAATGAAAGAATATCAGCAGTTCTGTCTAAATTTCCCTGGAGGCAACCTCTTACATCTAGAATTCCCACATGGGACTTTTCACCAAATGGCAACCCCTAGAAATTGGTATCATTAGGTCAGGCCTCTCCACCATGGTCAGTAATCTCATACAATTATCCTGCTTATCCCACTAACAATGGGACATGGGTATAAATCCTCATTTGATGAGTTTCAGTCAAAAAGTAGATCTCCTGTCTTGTGTCTCTCTGATCACCCCATAGTAGCGGACTCTAAACTTCCTCTGAAACTCTTGATTTAACTCCTGCTTCAAGTGAAGTTACAAGGTGATCTGACTAATGGAAACACATCAGAGAGGGGATTAAAATAGCTGCCTGATGAGGCACAGACAGAGAAGACAGTTTTGTCCTACCCAGAACCAACCACCTATTGACATTTGCAAGAGGCTGGAGCAGAATGCTACCATAACTATCAGGACTGCCAAATGCTCAGTGAATCACATTGATAATGGTGAGAAGGGGGAAGCTACCCTTCTTTCTCTAACATGTCTCTCTTCCCTGCACTTGTGTGATATTCTGTGTGACTGCTGGGCTTCAGGAAGATCCAAATGCCTCCACCTGATTTTTTTTATTTTTATTTTTTAATAGTGGCTGATAACTAGTGAGTGAGAATGGAGATAAAAATCAGGAACCATTGCCTTCTAATCAGTCCTCATCTTCTCATGATTAAAACTGTTTACAAGTAATGTTAAAACACTTTCAGAGACCTGGAGGAAGGTGAGATACTTTCAATTCATCATTATGTTCGTGTTAGCTTTCATTTCCCATCTTGGGACTCCAGGAGCCTGGCAAATAATAACTGTGGTATTTGTAAAGCATTTTGTACATTGCTCAGCACACAGTAAGCACTTAACATAAACCATTATTATTATTACTATGTGCCAAACACTGAACTGAGTGTGGGGGTAAATGCAAGATAATTAGATCTGGTATTCATTCATTCATTCAATAGTATTTATTGAGCGCTTACTATATGCAGAGCACTGTACTAAGCGCTTGGAATGTACAAATCAGTAACAGAGGCAGTCCCTGCCCTTTGACGGGCTTACAGTCTAATCAGGGGTGACGGACAGACAAGAACAATAGCAATAAATAGAGTCAAGGGGATGAACATCTCATTAAAAAAATAGCAAATAAATAGAATCAAGGCGATTTCATTAACAAAATAAATAGGGTAATGAAAATATATACAGTTGAGCAGATGAGTACAGTGCTGAGGGGATGGGAAGGGAGAGGGGGAGGAGCAGAGGGAAATGGGGGGAAAAGAGGGTTTAGCTGTGGAGAGGTGTCACCCGTCGCCGGGGACAGGTTCTTTTGGAACTGGCGTGGCGAGAGAGAGAGAGAGAGAGACTGGGGATGGAAAACCTGAGTTTTGTATAGAATTTATTCCGTGGGGCGAATTTAATTAATCATTTAGATGTGACAATCAGCCTTCCCTTTTGGGAGAAATATGGTGTTAAAGCTTCCCTAACGGGAGGAATACACTGGTATGTTATTGGCATGTGGCCGGACACCCGAGCCCACTTATGATTTAGTTACAATGTAGTGAGGCGGCTGGCTCCCACCATGCGCTCGCCCCACACAAGAGGAATCCACCTTTGCGTTAAATACACTTATACGTTAAACACTAATGAGTTATATACACTTTGTCCTGTGTGAGGCTCACTGTCTAAGAAGGTAGGGGAACAGGCATTTAATCTCATTTAACCGCTAGGGAAATCAAGGACAGAAAAGCGAGTGACCTCCCCAAAGACACACAGCAGGCAAGTGAAGGAGCTGAGATTAGAACCCAGGCCCATTGATTCCAAGCTGGTTCCCCTTCTGCTTGTTAGCTGCATAGAGCAAGCATCTTCTATTTTTTCTCTTCTTCTTCCAGCTGAGCAGCCTTGCATCACATTTTTCCCACTCTCTGCCCTGTTCTGTCTCAGTCCCAACATTGATCTTCCAGGAAAATGGAACAGCAGTGATCCTAGTACTCCAGAATCAATGCCGTGGGATGTCAGTCATCCAATCCTTCCTCCATATTGTGGCCCTGCCCTCTCTTGAGCCTTTTAGTAATGCAGGGACAGTTCTCTGTACCCTTTTAAATCTATTGAAAATTGCCCTTGTAAAGGTTCCTCTGAAGTCTTCCGTGGACCACATCGCCCCATGCAGGAATGATTTCTCATTTATCTGGTTTATTCTTTTCAAAATGTCAAACTGCTTTTCTAGACAATTCTTCCATTCCTTTTAAGATGTGTAGGACTGGGACTGTGCTCCTAATTTCAGATGAATAGACTGAAAATCAGAGAAGTTAAGTAATTTGGCTAAGATTTGTTCATATCATGCTCTTCCAAGAGCTTAGTACAGTAATCTGCACACAGTAAGTGTTCAATAAACACAAGTGATTGATTGATTGATAGATTGTGTTGAGGTAGACGAGTCTGGAGTACTCACAGAACAGGGCTTTTTCTTAGAGGAAACTGTCTTTCTGAGCTTGATAAAAGTTAATAGTTAATATGCCATCACCTGCAGAAGAACAAAGCCAAGGCTATCATCCACAGCAGTGGAAAAAGTCTGGGAATCTACCAAATCTGTACTCTCCTGAGTGTTTGGTACAGTGACAGTAAGCACTCATTAAATATAACTGACTAATGGATTGATAGGACTTTGGCTTTTCTAGGTTTGAATGATTGGGAAGATTACTGGCAGTGGATAAGAAGGGAGAGGACCAGTAAGGAAGTATTACCTCTTTACCTCCTGACTGTAAAAAAAAAAAAAAAAAGGAATCCCACCCAGAAGTCTCCTTTTCTTGGGTTCAATGTCCCAGGGATGACCAGTTGCCAAGAGATGATACATCGTTCATCTCCATATAGAAAGTAAAATTTCCCCAACTCCTTTATTTTCTATTCATTCCCTTCCCTAGGGACATCCTGAATTTTTCTCTTTGCATCATGTTCAGACCCAGCTGAAGAAAGGCACTATCTCCTTAGCTTCTATTCTCTGAAATAGTACCACTGGAGAAGCAGTGTGGCTCAGTGGAAAGAGCATGGGCTTTGGAGTCAGGGCTCATGAGTTCGAATCCCAGCTCTGCCACTTGTCGGCTGTGTGACTGTGGGCAAGTCACTTAACTTCTCTGTGCCTCAGTTCCCTCATCTGTAAAATGGGGATTAAGACTGTGAGCCCCACGTAGGACAACCTGATTCCCCTATGTCTACCCCAGCACTTAGAACAGTGCTCGGCACATAGTAAGCGCTTAACAAATACCAACATTATTATTCATAGATGTTATATTTTGCAAACATCATAACAGAGATCAGTCCTATTCATTTAACATCATAATCACAGAAAAAGATTGATTGCATTCATTTCTGCACCTCCAATGTCTCCAAATCTGTGAGGAGATCATGGATTGTAACAGAGGACTATACATTTTCTCTCTTAATACTCCATGGAAAATTTGTACTATGGTAAAGTAAAATGATGAAGTTGCTCAGCCATATATATGTGGACATCACTTTCTCATCATGGAACTATTACTATATCAATTAGATTGGGCATTAGGGAATAAATTGGAATCTCTATGGAAAAAAAAAACCCAGCACCAACAAAGTATGGAGCTTAATCCAAACAGAAGGAGGGAAATGAGGTCAATAATAATAATAGTAATGATGGTACTTGTTAAGCGCATACTACGTGCCAAGCACTATTCTAAGTGCTGGGGTAGATACCAGGTAATCAGGTTGTCCCATGTGGGGCTCAAAGTCTTATTCCCCATTTTACAGATAAGGTAACTGAGGCACAGATAACTTTAAAGGCTTGCCCAAAGTCACACAGCTGATTAGTGGCAGAGCCAGGATTAGAACCAAGACCTGCCGGTTTCACCTCTACAATATCGCCAAGATCCGCCCTTTCCTCTCCACCCAAACGGCTACCTTACTATTACGGGCTCTCGTTATATCCCGGCTAGACTACTGTGTCAGCCTTCTCTCTGACCTCCCTTCCTCCTCTCTCGCCCCGCTCCGGTCTATTCTTCACTCCGCTGCCCGGCTCATCTTCCTGCAGAAACGATCTGGGCATGTCACTCCCCTTCTTAAACAACTCCAGTGGTTGCCTATCGACCTCCGCTCCAAACAAAAACTCCTCACTCTAGGCTTCAAGGCTCTCCATCACCTTGCCCCTTCCTACCTCTCCTCCCTTCTCTCTTTCTACCGCCCACCCCGCACGCTCCGCTCTTCTGCCGCCCACCTCCTCGCCGTCCCTCGGTCTCGCCTATCCCGCCGTCGACCCCTGGGCCACGTCCTCCCGCGGTCCTGGAACGCCCTCCCTCCTCACCTCCGCCAAACTGATTCTCTTTCCCTCTTCAAAACCTTACTTAAAAATCACCTCCTCCAAGAGGCCTTCCCAGACTGAGCTCCTCTTCCCCCTCTACTCCCTCTGCCATCCCCCCTTTACCTCTCCGCAGCTAAAGCCTCATTTTCCCCTTTTCCCTCTGCTCCTCCACCTCTCCCTTCCCATCCCCACAGCACTGTACCCGTCCGCTCAACTGTATATATTTTCGTTACCCTATTTATTTTGTTAATGAATTGTACATCGCCTTGATTCTATTTAGTTGCCATTGTTTTTACGAGATGTTCTTCCCCTTGACGCTGTTTAGTGCCATTGTTCTTGTCTGTCCGTCTCCCCCGATTAGACTGTAAGCCCGTCAAACGGCAGGGACTGTCTCTATCTGTTGCCGACTTGTTCATCCCAAGCGCTTAGTACAGTGCTCTGCACATAGTAAGCGCTCAATAAATACTATTGAATGAATGAACCCAAAACCTCTGACTCTGAAGCCCATGCTCACTAATCCACTAATCCACTAATCCACTAATCCATGCTGCTTCTCCAGAAAAACAAATGAACACTAACCAATCAGTGACTTTGTTTCTTGTTCCAAATTTTTGGCAGTCCTTTAAAGAGGAAACTTTGGATTTCAAGTCCTGGAGTTAAGGGGATATTAAGAGTCACTTTGAAAGTGCTCCTTTCTCCAGCAGCTGCCATTTTCCCTTAAGGTGTCTATTCCTAAAATATCTGGCCCTATGGGTTCCTGTGGGCATGAGAGATATATATGGATTGCCCTAGACTGTGAACTCCTTGTGGGCAGGGAACTTTCCTACTGAGTCTGTTGTAAATACCTCAATAAATATCACTGATTGTTGCCATTACCACCACCCTTTGTAATTCTTCCTGCCTACCCTATCATCCACTTGGCAACTTGTTCCTAAAGCTTGGCTATTGGGCATTAAGCCAAGTACCTCACTAAAATCCTGTTTTGGCTTTTTTAGTGTAAGGATTATAACAGATGGGGCACATTCTAATTTCACTTGTTTATTTAGAATTCAGACTGTTCAATTTCTTGAGTTGGGATTTCTCCTGGCACAGCACAGCCCTCAAAGAGGAAAGGATGTTTGAAGACTAGCCATGAGGTTTCTTGGACGACAACTAGCAGTTAAACATAGCAGGATGCTAACGGCCTTCAGAACATATGTATTGCATTTCACTTGAAATTAAAAATTTAATAAAAAATTCCTCTCTAAGAGGGCATTCTGGGACTGTTTTAACTCAGAAGTTTTTTGAAAACTAGATTGAACAGCGGTACCAAACCAAATGTCATCAGAATGTATTCTTTCTACGTTCTGATGATGGCATTTTTATAGCTGGTGGGGAAGAATGTTGAAAATGTAAATATGTTTGATTCTGTGTATGTTACACTGGGCAGTCCCTGAGAGACTACTTGGGCCCTTTTTGACTCTGGACTTATATCCAGTGAGTCAGCAGAGAACAACTTCTTTTCTAGTTAACATGGGGTTGTGTTCAAAAGGCAGAATCAAGAATTGACAGGCTAGATTTGTTCTCCACATAGTGCATGCCATAATGGAAGGGTGGATAACTTATTAGCCTTGCTGGACTAAGCCTCATTTCCCCTACTCCCTATCCCTTCCACATCACCTATGCACCTGAATCTGTACTCTTCCAGCACTGTCACTGTCAGCCCCACAGCAGTTATGCACCTATTCATAATTTATTTTAATGTTTGTCTACCCATCTACCATTAAGTTCCCTGTGGACAGGGAATGTATCTACCAATTCCTTTGTATTGTACTTTCCCAAGCACTCAATATAGTGCTCTGCACACAGTTAAGTGCTCAATGAAATACAGTGATTGATTGATTGGACAATACCATTTTCCCAGTCTAGTTAAGTAAGACTGCAGACAATGAGGTCATGTAAATCTTTGATGTTTCCAAAAGCTGTCTAGAATGCTTCCCTCAGTAGACTGGAAAACCCTAGTAGAGACAATCAACTGGGCTGTTTCATTTCTTGGAACGACAGCTACTACAGTGATGAAGTAGCATTGTGCATCTCTCTAGACCACCCAGCTGAGCTGGTCAATCCTATTATTCTATTTATTTTTTTCCCCATGCTAGTTTCAGGATCAGCTGTGTGTATTATCTCACCCCAATGCCAATACTAAAACAAGAGGAAAACAAATGAAGATATTTGTCACTTGGAAAGGGGATGTTCAGTTGAAAGCAATTCAGAAATGGTGAGTGAAGAGAAAGAAATATAGCCAGTGGATGTAAAAAGAGGAGAAATATTGGAAGGAAATAAAACTCAAATCACCTTGGAAAATGTAAATTCAATGTACCTGACAAAACGCTATCATTGTTATTGAATTTATGTCCAACCCTGGGCTAGTTGCAAAAAATCAAAAGATACTTCCACCTTCTTGGTATCTTACCAGGTCCTCCCTCACTTTTCATGCGATTGGTCCCATTTCGTCAGGTTCATTCTTCTTCCTATTCCTGCAGTGAGATCTGGATTTTCCTTTTATCCTTTATTATCTTTATCCTTTATTTTCTAAGATTCTTCTCGGATAAGATCATCGGCCTTGCCTATTCTTTGCAAATATGCTTCTAAGGTGTAGGTCCTAGGTATAGGGTTGGGTAACTCACTATAATCTTGGCACTAACAGGAGGGACCCACATGCACTGGTTGTTCTGTTATTTCCCTGATCAATCAGTGGTATTTATTAAACGCTTTCTTTTTGCAGAGCACTATACTGAGCACTAGGAATAGTACAATTCAGTGCTCTTTCTCTGATTTTCCTTGCTACTTTTCTTCTTACCTGATCATTTGCTATGGGCCTCTCTCAATGGCTTCGGACTAAAACTTTTGTTTTTCAAACTCCTGAACATTCTTGGGAGCTCATAGTCCACTATTACTTCTGTGTGTGTGTGTGTGTGTGTGTGTGTGTGTGTGTGTGTAAAGATGACGCTTCTGGTGTTGATGTTTTCTCCGTGTGTGTGGCTGTGGCTAAAAAAACCAATGAGGGACTGACACACATTCTGCATTATTTACAATGGGTTGTACTAATGGGTTTGTTCTACTTTAGACCTTTCTTTGTTCTTGATTCCACCTCCTGATCTCCTTATTGTCATAAAGCATTTGTTCCAAAGAAAGAACCCCTATCAGTCTACTGCCCAGTCCATTTTCCTAAAAAAAACCCAAAATGTTCAATAATCATAGCAATAATAATGGCATTTATTAAGCACTTACTATGCACAAAGCACTTTTCTAAGTGCTGGGGGGCAGGGAATACAAGGTGATCAGCTTGTCCCATGTGGGGCTCACAGTCTTAATTTCCATTTTACAGATGAGGTAACTGAGGAACAGAGAAGTTAAGTGACTTGCCCAAAGTCACACAGCTGATAAGCGATGGAGCCAGAATTAGAACCCATGACCTCTGACTCCCAAGCCCACTCACTTTCCACTGAGCCATGCTGCTTCCCACTGTTCAGTCCATAACTCCCCATTTCTCAAGAAACTCCACTGGATACTCATCCAATTCAGCATCAGATAGAAGCTCATTACCATTGACTTTAAGGCATTCACTCAGCTCTCCCTCTCCAACCTTACCTCACTGATCTCCTTCTATAACACAACCCTCACACTCTACTCCTCTAATGCCAACCTATAACCTGTTCCCTAATTTCACCTGTTTTGTTGCCCACCCCTTTCCCACATCCTCTCTCTGATATGGAACTCCCTCACCCCAAATAATCAATTAATCAATTGTATTTGTTCAGTGCTTACTAGGTAAAGAGCATGGTACTAGGCACTTGTCTAACAGAGTTGTTAGACACTCTCCCTGTCCACAGTGAGTTTACAGCCTAGAGGGGAAGACAGATATTAATATAAATAAATAGTTTACATATATTTGCATAAATGTTATGGAGCTGAGGGTGGGGTGAATACCAAATTCCCAAATTGTGCAAATCCAAGTGTACCCTTGGTTGATGCAGAAGAGAAAAGGAGTTTGGGAAAGACAGCTTAATCAGGAAGGCCTCTTGGAGGAGATGTGATTTTAATAAGGCTCTGAAGGTAATGAGAGTGGTTCTTTGGTGTATATAGAGGGGGAGGGGCACAGAGTTTCAGTCCAGAGGAAGGATGTGGGAAATAATATTGTAATGAGATAGGTGAGATTGGGGCACAGGGAACAAGCTGGTGCTAGAGGAGTGAGGTGTGTGGGTTTGGCTGTAGGCGGAGATCAGTGAGATGAGATAGGATGGGGCTAACTAATGGAGTGCTTTGAAGCTTATGGTAAGGAGTTTCTGTTTGATGTGTAGGTGGATAGGCAACCATTGGAGGTTCTTGCAGAGCGGAGAGATGTGGACTGAATTTTTTTTTAGCAAAATGATCCATACAGCATACAGACCACATGTCTCCCAATCTTCAAAGCCCCACTACTAAAATTACACTTCCTCTATGAGGCCTTCCCTGACTGGGCCCTCATTCTTCCATTCACTTGCCTTCTATATTGCTCGGTCACTTGCTTGCTGTCTGACCTTGGGCAAGTCAGTTAACTTCTCTGGCAAGAGGTATTATTAAGTTCCATAGTGTAGTGATTACCATGTGTGTTTGACAAGCAGAAGTTCTTGGGTCAAGGATTTAGTACAGTACTCTGCCACAGTGAGCAATCAGGAGACAAAGAAGAATCACAGTGTCACAGGAAGCAGTGCCTTTCTGATTCAGCTGAAATCAATGGTTATGATCCGATTCCAAAATATTAAGAAAAAATCCTATTTCCTATTTGACCTTTTGGTTTAAGTGAACAGAAGATTTATGCATTATAGCACCATTAATAAGATGGCAGTTTGGGATTTTTGGGGGGGAAAGAAACATAGATTTGGCAACAGTCAGTCTCATGCATTTTCTCCAATTAGGTAGGTTTTTTTCTTGGTAGCAAGGGGGTAAGGAACAAGGCAGGATGAGAAGCAGTGTGGTCTAGTGAGTGGAAACAGTACAGCCCTGGGAGTCAGAGTTCAGAGGACGTGGATTCTAATCCTGGCTCCACCACATATCTGTTGTGTGACCTTGGGCAAATTACTTAACCTCTCTGTGCTTCTATTCCCACATCTGCAAAATTAAATGTTGGTATTTGTTAAGCGCTTACTATGTGCAGAGCACTGTTCTAAGCGCTGGGGTAGATACGGGGTCATCAGGTTGGCCCACGTGAGGCTCACAGTCTTCATCCCCATTTGACAGATGAGGGAACTGAGGCCCAGAGAAGTGAAGTGACTTGCCCACAGTCACACGGCTGACATGTGGCCGAGCCGGGATTCGAACCCATGACCTCTGACTCCCAAGCGCGTGTTCTTTCCACAAAATTGAGATTTAATACTTGCTCTTCCTTCAACTTAGACTATGGGCCCCATGTGGTTATCTTGTATCTACCCCAACCAATTAGTTAGATGCTTGGTATATAGTAAATTATTAACAAATTCAATTATGATAATTATCATTATGAATTAAGATTAAATGGAGGGTGTTGCCCAGCTCATAGCAATTTAAAGTTCCAGCTTTGTTCACTCAGAAAAAGGTGTTCAACTAGCTGGAGTTTAACATCCCTGTTCACGATTATTGATCCATTTCATCCTAATCAGTACTGAGACCTTGTTGACTTGGGACTTGAAAGCTAATTGACAGAGGGAAGTGTCTGGATCTTGCAGTGAAAGCCAAAAATGTGCCTCAAATTCACTCTTCCTGCCTTCCAGCTAAATCGAGCAGAATTAAACATCATTTGAGCTTGTGCGCAACTGACACTTTGCCTGCCACCAGGTGGTCTGACTCCTGTTTCTGCAAAGATGATTGGAATAGCATCTAAAAGCACACAAATGAAAATGGGAGGAAAAGAAGACAAAAGTGTGCTGTCAAAGAAGAATGTGGACAAAATCATTTCCTTTGATCTATTTTCATTAAAAACCTTTCTCTCCCCATCCTGTTCACCTTGGCTTGGACTCGGGTAGCTGGTTGGTTAATAATTTAATGTGAACATCTAGTACATTTTGTCCTGAAGGTCTTTAAAATACCAACTCTAAAATGCAGCTAAATTAGGACTGCTCCATTTCACCTTGTTAAGTGACCCCAGAAATCCTCCACAATTAATTAAGAAAGCAAATCCTCTCTTACCCAGCTAAGTTTTGAGTGCCATTGACAGGATTGTGTTTGTACATATATGTGTGTGCATGTACATATATATACACACACATACACACACAGGTCCATGCACACACACACTCACACACACACACAGATACAGAGGGGAAGAGGAGAGGGAGGGAGAGAGAGAGAGAGAGAGAGAGAGAGAGAGAGAGAGAGAGATACTATAGACTGTAACCTCACTGTAGGCAGGGATTGTCTCTCTTTATTGCTGAATTGTACTTTCCAAGTGCTTAATACAGTGCTCTGCACACAGTAATGGCTCAATAAATACATTTGAATGAAAGAGAGAGTGTAATACTTTAAGGTTTTTTGTCACATTATTTTTGGCATCTATTTTTTTCCAAATCAGAAGCTATTAAGGAGTCTATTTAAATAATAATAATAATTATGGTATTTGTTAAGCCCTTACTATAATGTTGGTATTTAAGCACTTACTATGTGCAGAGCACTGTTCTAAGCGCTGGGGTAGACACAGGGGAATCGGGTTGTCCCACGTGGGGTTCACAGTCTTAATCCCCATTTTACAGATGAGGTAACTGAGGCACAGAGATGTTAAGTGACTTGCCCACGGTCACATAGCTGACAAGTGGCAGAGCTGGGATTCGAACCTATGACCTCTGACTCCAAAGCCTGTGCTCTTTCCACTGAGCCACGCTGCCTTACTATGTGCCACACACTGTTCTAAGCACTGGGGTAGGTACAAGGTAATCAGGTTGTCCCATGTGAAGCTCACTGTCTTAATCCCCATTTTACAGATGAGGTAACCGAGGCACCGAGAAGTTAAGTGGCTTGCGCAAAGTCACACAGCAGACTAGTGGCAAAGTCGGTATTAGAACCCATGTCCTTTGAATCCTAAACCCATGCTCTTTTCATGGAGCCATGCTGCTTCATCAATATTATTCTCATTCTCATTTGGAATATAGTAAAAACTTCTTCTTACACTTCATCTGGTTCAGAAAACCAGGGATTCAAGAATTACTCAGGTAAACATCTAAGTTTTGCCACTTCCAACTTTGTTCTCCATTAAATCCTTTTCAGAGATATTAATATGAAGGAAAGATTTGATATCTTTGCCCTTCCCCTGATTGCTCTCTGGTAGGCATGATACTGGCCAAGAGGATGACCATAAAGCAGGTGATGGGAGGGTGAAGGAAGAGCAATAAGTGTTCTGTATAGTCATTCAATCAACACTATTTTTTAAACCAGTACAGTAACACAGTGTTATACCAAGTATTTGCAGGATTATACATGGAATACTCAAGAGATTCAACTCTTGCCCTCAAACAGCTTATATTCTATTCCTCAATACCTGGAGGAGAAAAATCATCATTATGCATGTTGGTAACAGAAGTATGATGAGAGAAATAGGTAAATATAAGTAAATCTATACAATTCAATAATATTTTTGCTACTTCTCTCCACTTTTCTTTAAATCCTATATCAACTACCTCTACCACCCTCTATAGTTACTATTCACCCTCTACATTTACCAGCCCTTCTAAGAAGCCTTCTGTAATTGTCATTCACGCTAAGTATCATTTATTCATTCAATTGTATTTACTGAGCACTTACTGTGTGCAGAGCACTGTGCTAAGTGCTTGGAAAGTACAATTCAGCAATAAAGAGAGAGAAACCCTGCCTACAACGGGCTCACAGTCTAGAGCGGGGAGAGAGACATCAAAACAAGTAAACAGCCATCAGTATAAATAAATAGAATTATAGATATATACATATATACATAAGTGCTGTGGGGCGGGGAGAGTGGGGGAAGAGGAAAGTGAGCAACTCGAGGTATTGTTGTACCTTGTTAATAATCCTCCACATTTATGAATGCATGTATATTTGATTCTCCACCAGCCTTCCCATCCCCAGGTATACACCCTTATTCTCTCTTCTCCACTAATTAACCACCCCCCTGCATCCTTTTTTTATTCTATACTCACTAAACTCCAGTTCCTTACTACTGCTACAGGCTGTTTCTTCTACTCCTGTGTCAATGTAGCTCAACAATACTGGCAGAAACTCAGTCTTCAGAGCAACTTCTTCCATTACCCATTCACTTTTTCTTTCTGTAACATGGCTGCTAACTGGTCAACAACTCTACTCTTCCTCTCTCATTGCTTCCCATTTCTACAGCCTTTATCAACTTGCCCAAACTTTCAAATTCCCCTGCCACCACGTCCCTTGATAACTTCTGATGTCCTCCCCAACTACTTAGTTGGTAAAATTGAAACCTTCAGGAGTGAAGTTCCCCAAATCTCCTCATCACCTCCTCACCATTATTTAGCTGTGTCTTGCCTTTCTCAAGCTTCTCAGTTGCTTCCCAAGAAGAAGACGGCTGCATGTTTTCTAAATCCACTCCCTCTATTGCACCTTTGACCCTATTAATCAACTAATCAATCAAAGATATTTATAGAGCTCTTACTGTGTGTATAGCACTGCACTAAGCACATGGGAGAGTACATCAGAGTTCTAGTTACATTCCTTGCACACAGTGAGCTTACAGTATATCCTCTCTCATCTCCTAAAATCACTTCTCCTCCCCTCCTTCATTGCTATTTTCAACTTTTCACTCTGCAGTGGAGCTATTTCCTCTAAGAACAAACCTGCCGAACCTTCTCCCAAAACTAAAAAAAGGTTCTTTCTTGATCCCTCAGCTCCTTCTAGCTGATGGCCCACCTTTCTCCTCCCATTCCTATCCAAACTCTTGGAACTGCCACTGCTTTAATTTCATCATCACTTTTCATTTCTTTCAATTCATTTGGCTCCCAGAGACTGTTTTCTAAGATTGCTAATGAACTCCACAGTTACGTCCATTCTCTTTTCTGATCCTCCTCTATCTCTCTGCTTTCTTTGACACAGTGCTCCACTCTCTCCTCTTCAAAGCACTATTAGTCCTACGTTCAACTAACAAAACACTTACCTCATTCTCCTATCCCTATGACTGCTTCTTAGTTTTCCTCTTCAATTTCTCTTCTGGTTCAGTCTTTTAGTGTGGACATTCTGAACTCAGTAAGTTTGGGGTCCCCTACTCTTCTTATCTACATTCATATTCTCAAGGATTTCTTCCACTCGCATGCAAGTCCTTCTTTGCCCAACCTTGGCTTCCCTCACACTGTCCTCTCCTGGTTCTCCTCCCATCCTTCTGGTCACTCATTCTCAACCTTTTTGTGGGCTCCTCCTCTGCCTTTCACCCCCTAACTGTGACAGCCCCTCAGTGTTCAGCTTTAGGTCTTCTTATATTCTCCATCTACACACACTCCCTTGGAGAACTCATTCACCCCCATATCTGAAATTTATTTATTTATATTAATATGTGCCATTGTTGGCAGGAAACATGTCTTACATTATTGTATTGTACTCTCCCAAGAACTTCTACAGTGCTCTGCAGCCGGTAAGCACTCAATAAATACGCCTGATTGATTGATTGATTGATGGTTTTAAATACCATCTTTAGATGTATGATTCCCAAATCTAATCTTCGGCCCTGATCTCTCTCTTTCTCTGCAATCTCACATTTTCTTCTTCCTTCAGGACATCTCTACTTGGATGTTCCATTGACATCTCAAATTTAACATGTTCTAAAAAGAATTCCTTATCTTCCCTTGACTTTCCTGTTACTGTAGAGAGCACCACCATGCTCCCTATTTCACAAACCCATAATCTTGGCAGTATTCTTGACTCATATCTCTCATTCAACCCACATATTCAATATGCCCTCTTCTGTTCTCCATTTACACTCACTCCCTTGGTGAACTCATTCGCTCTCACGGCTTTGACTACCATCTCTACGCAGATGACACGCAGATCTACATCTCTGCCCCTGTCCTCTCCCCCTCCCTTCAGGCTCGCATCTCCTCCTGCCTCCAGGATGTCTCCACCTGGATGTTGGCCCACCACCTAAAACTCAACATGAGCAAGACTGAGCTCTTCATCTGCCCTCCCAAACCTGGTCCTCTCCCAGACTTCCCTATCACCGTTGATGGCACGACCATCCTTCCCGTCTATCAGGCCTGCAATCTCGGTGTCATCCTTGACTCGTCTCTCTCATTCACCCCACATATCCTATCTGTTACCAAGACCTGCCGGTTTCACCTTTACAATATCACCAGATCTGCCCTTTCCTCTCCACCCAAATGGCTACCTTACTGCTACGGGCTCTCGTTATTTCCCGGCTAGACTACTGTGTCAGCCTTCTCTCTGATCTCCCTTCCTCCTCTCTCTCCCTGCGCCAGTCTATTCTTCACTCCGCTGCCCGGCTCATCTTCCTGCAGAAACGATCTGGGCATGTCACTCCCCTTCTTAAACACCTCCAGTGGTTGCCTATCAACCTCCACTCCAAACAAAAACTCCTCACTCTAGGCTTCAAGGCTCTCCATCACCTTGCCCCTTCCTACCTCTCCTCCCTTCTCTCTTTCTACTGCCCACCCCGCACGCTCCGCTCCTCTGCCGCCCACCTCCTCACCGTCCCTCGGTCTCGCCTATCCCGCCGTCGACCCCTGGGCCACGTCCTCCCGCGGTCCTGGAACGCCCTCCCTCCTCACCTCCTCCAAACTAATTCTCTTCCCCTCTTCAAAACCCTACTTAAAACTCACCTCTTCCAAGAGGCCTTCCCAGACTGAGCTCCCCTTCTCCCTCTACTCCCTCTTCTCTTACTCCTACACCCCCTTCACCTCTCCACAGCTTAACCCTCTTTTCCCCCCATTTCCCTCTGCTCCTCCCCCTCTCCCTTCCCCTCCCCTCAGCACTGTACTCGTCTGCTCAACTGTATATATTTTCATTACCCTATTTATTTTGTTAATGAATTGTACATCGCCTTGATTCTATTTAGTTGCCATTGTTTTTACGAGATGTTCTTCCCCTCGACTCTATTTATTGCCATTGTTCTTGTCTGTCTGTCTCCCCCGATTAGACTGTAAGCCCGTCAAATGGCAGGAACTGTCTCTATCTGTTGCTGACTTGTTCATTCCAAGCGCTTAGTACAGTGCTCTGCACATAGTAAGCGCTCCATAAATACTATTGAATGAATGAATGAATATGTCTCCAAATCTTGTCAATTAAACTTTTACAACAGCACTAAAGTCTGCCTTTTCTTCTCTATCCAAACGGCTACCACGTTAATCCAGGCAGTCATCCTATCCTGCCTTGATTACTCTATAGGCCTCCCTGTTGACCTCCTTGCCTTCTGCCTCTCCCCACTCCCCACTCCCCACTCTGATGCCTGGATCATTTTTCTACAAAAACATTCAGTCCATGTTTCTCCATTCCTCAAGAACCTCCACTTGTTGCCTATTTATCTCCTCATCAAACAGAAACTCCTTAACATCATCTTTAAAATATTCAATCAGCTTTCCCCCTCTCTACCTTTCCTCATGGCTTTCCCACTTCAAACTACACCACACACAAAGCTCCTCTAATGACAATCTTTTCACTGTACCTCATTCTCATCTATCTTGCCGCCGAAACCTTGCTCATATCCTGCCTCTGGCCCAAAACACCCTCCTCTTCATATCAGATAGATGATCACTCTCCCCACCCTCAAAGTTTTATTGAAGGCACTTCTCCAAGAGGCCTTCTCTCACTAGGCACTTATTTCCTCTTCTCTAAGTTCTTTCTGCATTACCCTTCCACTTGGATTTGCATCCTTTATTCCCCCTCCCTCAGATTTCCATAACTTCACTTACTTCAATAACTTAATTTATTCATTTATATAACAAAATATTCAGCCTATCAGCCTCTCTAGACTGTAAACCTGATGTCAACAGGGAATGTGTATACCATTTCAGTTAAATTGCAGTCTCCCAAGCACTTAGTATAGTGCTCTGCACATAGTAAATGTTCAATAAATATGATTGACTGAATGATTAATTGATTGATTTGACTTGCCACCAAACCATCTCTACTTGCATACCTCAGGGGATCTCATGCTTATCACCGAAGCAGCATGGCTCAGTGGAAAGAGCACAAGCTTAGGCGTCAGAGGTTCTGCCACCTTTCAGCAGTGTGACTTTGGGCAAGTCACTTGACTCCTCAGTGCCTCAATTACCTCATCTGTAAAATGGGGATTAAGATTGTGAGCCTCATGTGGGACAACTTGATTACCCTGTATCTATCCCAATGCTTAGAACAGTGCTCGGCACATAGTAAGCACTTAACAAATACCAACATTATTATTATTAATAACTATGACATTTGTTAAGCATTATTCTAACCTCTAGTCTGTGTCCAAATTAATCAAGGTGGATACAGTCCCTGCCCCACTTGGGACTCATAGTTTCAGTAAGAAAGAGAACACAGAGAAGTAAAGAAATTTCCTCAAGATCACACAGCGGACAACTGGCAGAGCCAGAATTAGCATCCTGGTCCTCTGACTCCCAGAACCATACTCTTTCCATTATACCACACTGCTTCTCTTGGAACTACTCATATTTCTCCCTTCTTTTCCTCTCAGAATCCTAGTAGTTCAAGTTTTTTTTTTTTTAATCTACTGCCAAATCATGTCAGATTTTCCTACAGAGGATCTCCTGGATCCACCCCTTCAATTTTGCCCAAACTGCTGCCATTCTGGAATAAGCTCTGGTCACATCATGGCTAGGCAATGCATCGGCTTCCTCTTTGATCTCCCATCTTCCTGCTTCTCCCCACCTCAAACTACACTACACATTGCTGCACCAATCATTTTCTTGAAAAGTGTTTGGCCCATCTCTTGACTCCTCAAAGCACTTTATGCCTTCCCATGTTCCTCCACATCAAACAAAAACTGTTTACAATTGACTTCAACATTTTCCACAAATTCATCCCTCACAACTAGATCCTCTATTCACTCACAACGCCCCACCTGGCTCCTTTTCACACACCCAAACTAATTTACTAGCCATACTTCATCCATGACTCACCCACCTCTTTTTACCTTGCTTGGAAATTCCACCCTCTCCAAATCTAACACATCATGCATGGTTCTAAGCATATTCAAAGGCCTCCTGGAATCACACTTCTTCCAACAAGCATTTCCCACCACTTCAAGTACCTCTAAAACTTAGGTGCCTACCCTCAATCCTCAGCATATTTGCATATATGTTTATTCAACCATATATTCAAGTATTTATTTGGATTACTTGTTACTTGCTTCATATTTATGCACTCAATGAATTCCAGATATTGATTGACTGATTGACTGAAGACAAATTGGGGTTTAAGTGGAAAATAAAGCTGATAAAGGGCCTTTAAGCCAGTGGTCAGGATTTTCTGCTAGATGTGGAGAGGAATGACTAACCATTTAAGGATTTTGAGAAATGAACAGAATGACATTTTAGAAAAAGGATTCAGACAGCAGAGTGAAGTATGGCCTGGAGAGGAGAGAGGCCAGGACTGGGAGACCAGTGAGGAGATTATTTCAGTAGTCTAATAGCATTAAGATCAATTAATCAAGATTGTTTATTGAGCATTGTGCAGAGCATTGTACTAAGTGCTTGAGAGAGTACAATGGAGTAAGTAGATATGATCCCTTCCCCCAAGGATTTTATAATGTAGTTGGGGAGACGGACACTAAATTGAATTACAGTTAAGGGAAAAGCAACAGAGTATAAATATATGAACATAAGTGCAAAGGAGGCTAGAAGAAAAGGGAGAGTGCCCATGTACCTATGTGATATGTGGTTGCTGACATGGCAGTAGGAGGGACAGTGGCAGGGCCAAAAAGGAAGATTAATCAAGGAAGGCTTTCTATTTGATATTAGAATAATTTTGAAGATAGGGAGAAAAGTGGCTTGCTGCACAAGGAGGGGAAGAGAATTCCAAGCAGAACAAGGGTGATGGTTTAGGCAGCGTGGCTTAGTGAGTAGAACACAGGCCTGTGAGTCAGGGGGACCTGGGTTCTAAACCTAGCTCTGCCTCTTGCCTGCTCTGTGACCTTGGGCAAGTCACTTTGCTTATAAGTGACTTAGTTACCTCATCTGTAAAATTAGGATTAAGAATGTGAATCCATGTGGGATATGGACTGTGTCCAACTTGTGGAGCTCGTATCTACTTCAGTGCTTAGTACAGTGTTAGGCACATAGTAAGTGCTTAACAAATACCATAAAAAATAAACCAATAACAAGGATGGAAGTTGTTAGGATGGAGAAGAGGGGTAGACCTGGGCAGCTATGTGAAGGAAAACCTGACAAGAATAAGTAACAGACTGAATGAGAGAGTTGAAAGACATCAAGGAATCAAGGATATTATCAAGATTGCAGTCTTTTGGGACCAGGAAGATGGTGCTGACTATGATGGGAAAGTCAGGTAGAGGATGGACTAGGGGTGAGAATGAGAAGTTGTGATTTAGACATATTGAAGATGAGGTGGTGGCAGGACATCAATTTGGAGATTTACTGGAGGCAAGAGGAAATGCAAGATTGTATACTCCATCTCAGAGGTGGAAAAATCAACCTCCTAATAATGTAGAGTTAAGTCTGCCACACTCTACTCTCCCCAGATGTTAAGACTCTTCAGAGAAAACAAGTTGTTAAATATGAATGGAAGCACCTCTAGCAAGCAGGCAGATTTAGCCCTACAGGGCATCATCTCATGAAGGAGAGAGAAATGAATGCATTGCTAAGCTGTCAACTGTATGTTCTATAACAGTTGAATTTCCTTCAATGTTGTCCTTCAGTATCTCTTAGAAGGCTTTGTGACTGACGTTCTGAGATCTGGCCGAGCCCCATTCGGAAGTGAGAAAATGCCTTATCTCCTTTAACTGGGGAAAAACAGCAGGCAGGCAGCAACCTCACTTTATGGGAAGAATTCTGAAAATTAGCAAAGTGTAAGGGAAACCGAGAATGTTGAGAGAGAGAAACATCGAGAGCACATATTCTGTTCTGAGAAACTCTTGTTTTAATTGAATCTAAATCTCTGAAAGAAACTGTAAAAACTAACTACCAGTTTGCTGATATACTTATGAAAATGAGTTGAAAGAATGTGACCAGTGGCATCTGCTAACTGACTTTGACATTCAGACATCCAGGGCAGCTGTCAAGCAATCCCACTTTCTTCGTCGCTCCTTTCCAGAATTAATTAGCACAACAAGAGTCTTTAATATGCTCTTGGTTGCCAAGAAAATCTTGGAAGCAAGCTTGTGTCTCCCCAACTGCCACTTGTTTCCTAACAGATCTCTAAAAAGCTAAATAGGGAAAATCCTCTTTTCCACCACTTCTCCTCCAATCAACTCTTTATTCTCATGATCAGTCCTATCAGCTGTTTTCCATGAATTAGGCCAAAGTTCATGACAGGAATGGGTGAAGGCAAAAATGGGAAGACAGCTGTTTTGGACTTAGACACAGTGCTATTTATGGAGATCTAATAGCATATTTTTCTAGCATTCTCCAAGTCTTTTCAGACACCATTTCACTGAGCCAGTTACATTGCCTAAGAGCAAAGCTGCTCTCTCCTCAGAGTGATGGGGGCGATTGCTCACACAAAGTTTTGACCAAGACTTGCTTGTTCCAAGTCTCTGACAAGTTTTGAAAGTTGTCAGTCAGGATGAAATGAGCTCAAATGATGAATCTCCACCTTATTTTAGCTCTTTGAACTAAGGGTCCCATCCTAGTCCCCATCCCCTCTAAACAAAAAACAACTTCTTTTTTGACCCATGCTCAAAATGAAAAACTGAACCTCTGCTTATGATTTAAGCAGAGAAGATTTTCTTTTTATTTCGTGTAATGGAAGAAGAGGAAAATGAGATCCAGAAAGATATTTACTATCCCAGGCTTTCTGTTTTCCAAAGCTGATTTTTCCTGTTTGGATAACCCTATTGTTGATGTAAAAAATAAGACTAAGAAATAAGAATTCTTGCTTTGGATTACGGATCTCTCAATGACTCGAAGTATCCCGGCTCACACCACTAAAACTCATGATGTCTCCCTTCATCAGGTGGAACTAAGACAGGGTCCAGGAAAAATGCTTTGGCAGTATTGGACTGCAGTTGCAAACTGTTAGGATCTGCAAATCTTAGAGCAGACACAAGTAGGAAGAAGAAACATAGCAATTCCATCTGATGGTGTTTTCTTGAGCTAAAGCAGTATGACTTAGTCAAAGAGTACTGTTCTAGGCTTCAGGAGGTGTAGGTTCTAATTCCAGCTCTGTCACTGGCCTGTGGGGTGAACCTAGGTAAGTCACATATAGTTTCTATGCCTCCGTTTCTTCATCAGTGAGATACAAATAATAATGTCTGTTTATCCCTTTCTCCCAGGGGTGTTCTGAGGATAAAATAATAGATGTGACAGTCCTTTGAAAAAATCAAAAGTGCAATTCAAATTTAAGGAATTATTAATAAAATTGATATTATTTTAATAATAAAAGCTTAAGACAGATCATGACTCACAGAGTCAGAGTAAAATGGTGTTCTCTTCTTCGATTGATGCCCACAGCCTCAGCTATAAAGATAGCTTTGCCTGTACAGTGATAAAGGTCCCGTTAGAAATAAACCTACTTAGATTACAAGCTCCTTCAGGACAGGGATTTTGTTTACTAACTCTACTGAACTTTCCTAAGAGTTAGTAAACAGTTAGTGTTCAATAGATATAACTGACTGATTGATTGGAATGGTTTTTTCAGCTTACTTAGCAAACCTAAATAATTGCACATTCTTTTGTTAGCCCAATTAGCCTTAAGAAAATCCTGGAAATATCACATGGCTAAAATTTAATTTCAAACTATAATCTGTACCTTGCTCTCAACTTCCTTATCACAGACCCATTGTACAGACCCTTTACCCTGCATGGAACTATCTCCTCCCATAAATATGCCAAACCACACTCCATTGTATTTTCAAACCTCTTAAAAGCCATTTCCTCTAGGAGACATCTGATTAGTCCCTACTTCCTCAGTCATATCCTTCCAACAACCACCTTACAGATTATTTATATATCCATTTACATATTCAATCAATCAATCAATGGTATTCCTTGAGTGTATACTATGCACAGAGCACTGTACTAAAAGCTTGGGAGAGCACAATATAACAGACTTGGTAGACACCTTCCCGGCCCACAGCAAGCTTACAGTTCAGAGGGTGAGGTGGACATTAATATAAAGAAATAAATTATAGATATGTCCATAAGTTCTGTGGATCTGGGGGAGAGGTCAATATAGGGAGCAAAGTCAAGTTCAGGGGTAATGCATAAGGGAGACTATTCCATTTATTTATTCCAGTTTTGACTTGCTTTTGTTTTTATCCATTTTATCTGTGCTTTTTACTTTTCTGGAATTTGTAAATTCTTTGAGGCCAAGAACTTTGTCCTTCTTTTATTGATGCTCCCTAGCTACACCTAGTAGAAGTTCTATAAATACTCATGACAATGATGATGACCTTTTTGATTCCCATCCATTCATTTAACTCTATATTCAGACATTTACATAACGATGACCTATTTGTAGCTTGACTTGAAGAGAAGGAATGGTATCTTCCTTTACCTTCATTCTGGATTATTTGAAGAGTAATCTTTTGGAGGTTTATTGTACTATTCCCTATATCCTCTAGAAATATACCTTGACAAGGGACAGTCTTTTGGCGGCATAATGAGGACAGGACAATGTGTCTCTCATTGGTCTTCTCATCCACAGTTACATTCATAGATTAATTTCCTGCTCAATGGTATCTTCTAATACAAAAGACAACTCTTTATGTGTGTGTATATGCACATACGTATGTATATATATATATGCATATGCGTCTAAATGTGTATATCTAATGTGAATGTGTGTATACGTATAATATATACATATATTATATACATATATAAATATGCTCCACCAACTAGTGGAAGAAATAGACTTGGAAGAGATATCTTTAGTGTTACTCTCAGAGGGACTAAACCTTTATTCAATCCGAAATTTAAGAAAATCTTCTTGTTTTTAATGCAGGGATCTGAGATTAAAAGTTGTCCAAATTACCACTTGTGACATTTTATTCAAGGTTGCAACCTTGGGCCTTAACAATCTGTGTACCTAATTTTTCTGTTTAAAAATGGGGGTGATACAGGGGAGACTTCAAATGCAGAAAATCTTTGCTACTCTTCGGATGATCAGACACATTTCAAATAACACTTTCAGAAATGTGTGGGGAAATCATGAAAAAAGGCTCTTTTCACACCCGGAAAGATTGAAGTAGACCAACTCTGGCTGGAAGTATCATTTCCCTGTGGCTTGAAATAGTCCCCATAGAAAATATTGCTCTGTGTGTGTTGTGCAGGGTGTGTGTGTGAGAGAGAGATCAGCAGTTTCCTAAACACTTTCATCCCTATTCCCTTGATAAAAGAACTACACAACTCCGAATAAACTTTCTCCTGAAGGGCTGGTGGTAGCTAATGAGGTATTTGTTGTATACCTCTGGTTCGGCAATACTGCCTTATAATGTAGTCCTCAATGTAATCATGTCAGAAAAGGGAAAACACACAATCAACTACCCACGACTCTCAGGGTTTTAAAATGTCACAAGCGCTGAGTTGCAGGTTTTAACTGCCCTTCATTTCCTCACTTTGTCTCTCCCTCACCACTCCCTTACCCGAAATCATGGGGACTTGGTGTTATTTAGCTTCTGATTTTTCTCTCCTCAATTTTCAAGCCTAATGAGGCTGAGCTGGGTTAATAATGGATGTAATAAGTAATGACTCATTGTTTTGGGGCTCGCGCGTCTGTGTGTGCCGTGGAAGAGAGAGCCAGGCCTCCGATGCTATTTGTTCTGCCATGTCAGTGGCTGCCAAGGAGTGCCACTCATCAATAAAAGGCAAGATGACGGATGAGTTCATTTAATGGAATTCCTTCGAGTGAACAGCAGTCGCTGATCTTCTATAGGCTCCCTGCTCTGAGTCTCTCTCTCTCTCTCTCCTTTCTCTCTCTTTCTCCCATTCTCCTATGCTCGCTCGCTCTCTTTTTTAAAAAATCCAGGACAGTTAGGAAGCGAAGCTGGCTGGGAGGACTTCCATTTGTGCCAGCATCTCCTTCTGCTCTAACGAATGCTATCCTAAATCCTAAATCAAATCAACAGCTTTGAGCAGGAAGATTAAATCTGCACCACCCGATAGCATCAGCTTCCCATGGAAATTGCATGCTTTGCTTTCTCGGTTCATTTATTTATTTATTTATTCACTTGCCTTGTGGATGGGTGGCCTTAGAGGGAAGAGGTTAAGCGCTGAATGGAATAGGCTTTTGAGTGCTCTCAATATGGCTGTGGGCATGGTGAATGACTAAAACAAACCGGTCCTTTTGGAAAAGTTTCAGGGGCAGGCTTTACACACTAGTTCCAGTCTGGCAGAGTTTCTAAGGCCGATTTAGTTAAACAGGTTATTGCTTCAATTTCTGGAAGCGTGCATCTGCTCTGATGGACTGCTGTTCTTTTTGGGTTTGAATCCATCTCTGCTTTCTTGATCTGGCTTTTCTGTTATGATGAAACCAGGTGCAAGGGAAAAGGTTTCCCCCCAGTGAAACAAACTGCTGATAGAAAATGTCCTCAAGTAGACTCATCGGGTCTGCACTGAATAGGACACCAGTGCTTTAATCATGACTGAAATGATGAGCTTTTCCACATGCAGAACGGAAGACTGCAGTTTTGGCACATGGATACTGGAAAATAGAAACCCTCATCTGAAAATGAACCAGACACAAAAATAACTAGGATGAATGCAAGTTGTGGCTGGGTTGTGTCAGTACAAATGAAACAAATGTTTTAACATTCTCCTTAGTCCTGATGTATATGTGTCTGCTCAGCATGGCCTAGTGGCAACAGCACGGGCTTGGGAGTCAGACGAGGTGAGTTCTAATCCTGGCTCCACCACTCGTCTGCTTGGGCAAGTAACTTCACTTCTCTGTGTCTCGGTTTCCTCATCTGTACAATGGGAATTGACTGTGACCTCCTTATGAGACGGACTGTATCCAACCTGATTATTTTGTATCTACCCCAGTGCTTCACACATAGAGTTTAACAAATACCATTATTACTATTATTGCCATTAATAATTGCAATTTTTTTTTCTGTTCGCCTCCCCCATTGTAGTGTAAATTCCTTGAGAGCAGGGGAACATATCACTTCATTATTCTGTTCTTCATGAGCTCCTAGTACAGGGCACTGCATTAAGAGGACACTCAAAGTATTACTACTACGATTACTACTACTAGACTGTGAGCCCATCACTGGGCAGGGACTGTCTTTATTGCCGGAATTGTACATTCCAAGCGCTTAGTACAGTGCTCTGCACATAGTAAGCTCACAATAAATACTACTAAATGAGATCCTGGGGAGCAAATGATTAAAATCTTACATTACATAATGCATTTGAAATCAGAGCTACAAACTGACAATACCAGAGGTTCTGGGACTAAGTTCTACCTTGCCCTGGTGCAAACTACATGCCAGGTGAAAATATCCAGGTGTGATATAAATATCAGGTTCAATACTCTGAAAGCAGTCTAGTTGTGGGCAGGGAATGTGTTTGATGTTATATTGTACTCTTCCCAAGTGCTTAGTTCAGTGCTTTGCACACAATGAGCACTCAATAAATATGACTAATAATGATAACTTAAATGAAGGAAGATATCTTGAATTTTGGACACAACGGAAATCATAGGTTTGAAATTTAAAAAGTTATTGAAATGAACACAGTAGGTGGAGAGACAGAGAGAAAAACTTGGGATTGTTGACAATTCACCGATATGACAAAGAGGAGAGTGAATCTTAATAACTGTAAACAGTTGATTAGAATTAATACAAGAATAAGACAAAATATGCTTACTCTAATGAAATGTTTTAGGACTAATCTCCCAAGAAGAGGTCTGGAAACTTTAATTTTTATAACATTAAATTATAATCAATCCTGATCTAAAAACCTAGATGAGTCAAAGTAGAGATTGCTTGGGCTCTCATTGACTAGGCCTGCATAATCACATTTGCTATGTAATTCAAGGGGGAAAATGATCTGACTGATTCAGACAGATTTTAGAGTTTTGGCGGTTTTTTTGGTCTGTATTACCTGGGTAATTGAATTGACTCTCCACACAAGCTTTGACTATGGAGCTGTAAGAACAGGGTGCTAATCTAGTCCTTTAAAGCCACCTCTAATAGCTATTCCTTCAAAAACAGCTCAGTGATATTTTCAGGTTATATTCAGGGTTACAACCAGTCAAAGGGTCCGAGTCAGACTGTTAAAATAGGTAGCGGATTGACAAAGGAAATAAAATATAAGGGACTTAAATGGGGACAAAAGTATATTAAAAAACCTATATAGAGTAAAGAGAGCCAAGAAACAGATTCACAGAGCATTATATTTTATTGTTGAGCACAAATGTTCCATTCCTTTCTCTGAGCTCCTAATCAGCATTTTTCATTATTTTCCTTCTTCTGTATTTGGCTACTATGCATCAGTGCCCATAGCAACACCTCCAGTCACGTTAAAAACTAGCTTCTGCACCAGTGTTCCCAGGCAGACAGCTTTGCCAAGGCCTACGTTTGATCCAGCCAGGAGCACATGCCACTCGGTGGTTACAAGGTCATAATAATAATTCTTCCTTCAGGGGCAAACAGTCTTAGGAATGATTCTCTTCATTCTCCAGCCCCAACCCCCCTCAATCTGCTTGGCTCCTTTTATTCATAGTTAGTGTGATGCTGGGTTTATGCTGCAGACTGAACAGCTTGCTTACTTACAGAGACAGTTACTCAAATATCAGATGCCCACATGGATTTTCGAAGATCTTAGAGCGAGGGCTGGGTAGCAGCTGTCCTTTGCTTTGGGTTAGGCCCTCATGACTCTTGGAATTCAAGGAGAGAGAAAGAGTTGTTTCAGACATACACCCACAATTGGAAGGCATGGTAGATACATTTGGTCTTGCAGAAGGCCTGGTGAGAACTGAACTTACCCACCCACTAGTAGAGACATTTTTGTCCTTACTTTTAAGGAGTAGGAAATATCATTTTCCTTATATATAGCTGAAAATATGGAGTTCAATGAGCACTTGTTTTGGGGACATTTTGTTGGTGATAGTTCCCTATTTGCAGATAATTGTATTCAAGATTACATAATAATAATAATAATAATAATAATAATATTTATGGTAATTGTTAAGCACTTACTATTTGCCAAGCACTGTTCTAAGCACTAGGATAGATACAAGGTAATAAGGTTTCTCCACATGGGGCTCATACGTGTAGCTATTGTAAAATCCTCATTTTACAGATGAGGTAACTGAGGCATAGAGAAGTTAAGTAGCTTGACCAAAGTCACACAGCAGACAAATGACAGAGTCAGGAATAAAACTCACATCCTCTGACTACCAAGCCCGTGCTCTTTCCACTAGGTCCACCCAGACCAAGTGAAGCAATGTGGCCTAGTGGAATAAGCATGGGCCAGGGAATCAGAGGACCTGCATTCTAATTTTAGCTCTTCCATGTACCTACTGTGTGACCCCAAGCAAGTCACTTAACTTCTCTGTGCCTCATCATTTAACTTTCTGTGTTTTTCTACTCTCATGTGGGATTCAATATGTTCTCCCTCCTACTTAGATTGTGAGCCCTGTGTGGAAACTGATTACCTTCTATCTACCCCAGGACTTTGTAGAATGTGTGACACATAGGAAGCACTAAACAAATACACAATCATTAGTAATTTTTATTAAATGGAGGAAGTGAGGCAAACTATCCTTCTAGATGAACCCTCCCCTCCTGTACCCTACCAAAAATTCAACAAAAAGAAAAACCCAAACTGTTCTAGGGAAAATTAAATTTGGGGTTTTTTTTCCAATTTCGTTTAGATTTACATTTTTCATAGGGTGGACACAGATAAAGTTTGTGATTACCCAGTTCACTTTCCACACTAAGACTTTAGTGATTGCTAGGTTGGCCTTGTTAATGGACCAGTGAGAAAGAGAAAGAGGTGAAAAGAAGAGTATAGACTAGAGAGTAGATTGATAATGTTCATTCTTCAAATCCCGAGGTGAGGCCTTGGTCTTTTCCCTTTTCCCAACTCTAATTTCTTCCTGGAAACTCCCACCCACTTGTTTGACTTGACAATGGCTCAGTCTTCTCATCACGAAAAAAAAATCAAATAAGTCCTCCCTGGATGTGGGATTATTTCCAAAATCATTGTTCATTAATCACAAATCAGTCACAGAGCCTTAAAACAAAAATAACAAGCTTCACTTACCACATGATCATGATGTTAGTTATTCGTAGCGGGCGACAAACATCATTTGCTAATCTGATCTTTGAATTACCTCCAAAACTGCTTGAGGTCAATCCCTAGCCCTGACTGACAAAGACTCTCTTAACATGCCCTTCACTCTATGGACTGTTCATGTGCATGGCCCCACTATGTCCCTGAGTGATTGGCTGGGAGAACATAAGTGTGGGGAGGACATACCATTTGCACTCCATGAAACAAACATTTTCCCGCCAGCCTGCAATGGCTCTGCTGCCAGAAATAGTACCACAGCAAATCTGGCCATAGGGAGAAGAGAGGTCCATTTATCTGGTTGTCTCTTTCTTAACCTCAGTCCCTCATGAATAGACTGTAAACTAGACTGTAAACCCATCCTCCAGAGTGTAAGCTGATTGTGGGCAGGAAAGATGGTTACCAATTCTGTTGTACTGTACTCTCCCAAGCATTTAGTACAGTGCTCTTCACACCATAAGTGCTCAATAAATACCACTGATAATGATGGTATTCGATGATGATGCTGATTAGGAATGGTAGTAAAATTAGTGGGATTTCCAGAAGTTCCTGCTTCGGACAACAGAAATCATTTTGGAGCATCTCCTCCCATGTCTGATGCACCAACCCCTCCATTCTTTTTCCTCCATACGTGACTTTATTTATGTTACATCTGGGAGAAGGATGGGATCTGCAGTCAAATTTATCCTCAGTAGAACAGTTATCTTCTGAATTATCTATAAAACTGTAATGTTTTATACCCATGCAAAAATTACCTTCAAAGAAAATTAACAATTGGACTCTAAAAACAAATGAAATGTCTAATGAATTTTGTGGATTTAGAGTGAAAAATTCACTGCACAATTTCATGCTCTTTTTAGGTTTCCATTTAATATGATGGGTAGGATCAATTTTCTCTATTAAATGTTACACACACAAATTTCTCTTTAGGCTTGTGTGTCTGGGATGTGACAAGGAAATTGTGACAAATTTCTAGAAACAAAGGTCAGTACTTAAGTACAAAAGGATTACATAGACAATGAAGCAGAATAATTTCCCGGAATTTGCCTATCATGAAAATATGAAGTTTGAAGAATCAGTTACCCCAATACTCTTAATATTCTGTGATTCCCTGACCATGAGTTAGAAAAACATACTTTATTTGAAAAGGCAAGCATCATGATAGATTTTATGATTACCAGCTTAAAATGGGAAGTTCCATTAGTCTCAGTATTGGTAATGATAAGACCTGGGTTCAAATCCCAGGTCTGCTACTTGTCTTCTGGATGACCCTGAGCAAATCACTTAACTAGTCTGTGCCTCAGTTACTTCACCTGTACAGTGGGAATTAGTGCTGCAAGCCCCATGTGGGACATGGACTGTATACAACCTAATTATTCTGTACCTACTCCAGTGCTTAATACATTTCCTGGCATATAGTAGGTGTGTAACAAATACCATAAAAAATAGTAAAGGCATTTATTCAACATGCCTACTCTGTGCACTGAGTTGGAAAAGAAATACACAGATTAAATATAGACATGATCCCTGGTCCCTAAGGGGCACACAATTTAAAACTGAGGAAAGAAGGGTTTGATAACAGACACCTAAAGAAAGGTGAAACACAATTTTTTTAAAAAAAACACAAGATAATAAACAGGAATGGCAAGACTTCAGGCTCCTCACAGTTCAGGCCAACAACTCCAGATGTCACAGCAGTAGCCATAGCTGTAACCTTTCTAATGATCTCAACAATGCTGCTATTTAAGTCCTTCCCAAGGTAGAACAGGAGCCAACAGGAGAGGCCCCAATAGGATGCGAGTAGTCCCACTCGTGAGTGGGACTACTCTCATGCCTAGTAAGCCCTGAGGGAGTAGAGGAGAGCTCAGACTGCTGATCCCCAAAGTCTTCCTGGGCTGGAGCAGGAAAAACAGGAGAGTCTCAATCTCTGTTTTTGTCACACAATGTAAGAGAAATGTGCAGAACAGGTTACAAGGAGTGTTATGGAGATGGGACTGTTGAAAACTGAGACATGAGAAAGAAAGGGAAGTAGGTGGAATTATTTATTTTGCAGATTAGAAGGTTGTGTGATCTTCAAGCATACGAAGAACCTGGGAAAGACACCAAAGATGATGTTCATCTGATCCTCATCTTCACTGAAGACAAACTTTGAATATGGGGAGAGCTGGGGTTTGATTTATTTGGGGAGGGAGGGAATTCTGGGGCAGAAGAACAGCATGAGCAAAGGGAAGGTTGTGGGAAAGTTAAGAATGTACATTCAGAAATGGTTACCTGGTAGCAACAAAGTGAATAAGATGGGAAGTAGTAGCTAAAGACTTCCAACATCTAAACCTGTCATTTATATTAAAATTGTGGTATTTATAAAGTGCTTATTATGTATCAAACACTGTACTCAGTTTTAGGGAAGATACAAGATAAAGCAGGTCAAACCTAGGCCCTTTCTCATATGGGGCTCATGTAAATGTGGGAAAGGGGATAACATCCCAATGTTGATGCCATCTCCTTCTCTTTGGGTATCCATGAGAGTAGAGTCAGAGGGGAAATAAAGTATGACGTTAGAGTCTCGCAGAATTGTGACATGCTCAAACTACTAGTCCTAGACTCCTATGGGGTAAATATTTGAGCATTCTACCATTTAAAGTGAGGAAAAGCAACTTCAGTGTTGATTAAAAGTACATTAATCAGTTTAGCCCTAACAGATCTAATTCTAGGAAATTGGTTTATTTTTCAAAAATATCCCAGAGTTTAATCTGCAAAAATCTGGGACTGTTCTGGTAACTCAGGATGTTTGTTGAGTCAAGTCATATTAAGTTATACAGTACAATCTGAAGTAAACACCTTTTGTTATTTTACTACAATCTAATCCCTGTGTATTAGAACTCTCTCATTTGAAGTGGTAAAGTTGAATAATTTCAATGAAAGCATCATCGAAGAAGGTGGACAATATATTATCCTTATGGTCATCATCATCACCATCTCTATTTACTGAACACTTTGCACAGAGTACTGTATTACTCTCTGGTACATATACCAGGGAGACTTTGTGTGGAACTTCTCAAGCACAGGATGGAAATATATTCCTTCATGTACACCAATGTAAAATTCAGTCATGAAGCAACTCATTGTAGTCTTCAAAATGAGCATGCAAATTTTTTTTAATATTAACTCTGATGACTTCCAGTAATCCTTGAAGATAACTCAGCCTTAGAAACAAACTGGAATTTGGGCATTTGATAGCTTAAATCACAGTACAATTTCAGAAAGGGATCTGGAATATGTATGTGTCACAGGTGCCAAATTTTCATTTTGAGTGTGGTTTTAACCCTATTTGAAAGCTCCTTGATTTTGTTAGAGACCTGTGATGAGCAAGGCTAAGACTCTAGTTCCAAAAGCTGTGAGGGCAATAGTGACTATGACCCCAGTTGCATTGGAACCTATAGGGTGAGTTCCTTTTAAAACAGTCATTTCGTGAGTGTGTGTTTGGGTGTGTGTGTGCGCGTGTGTACATATTTAGTGGAGGGAGTGAGCGATAAGAGGAGGGAAAAAACAGAGAAGGAAAGAACAGAGAAAACAGTCTAGGGTAAAACCATTTCAGCATAAATGAACAACATATAAACAATGTTCTCACTTAGAAGCTGTTCTGGTCTTAAATAACCCTAGAACAGAGAGCTGAAGGGGATTTTGCATATTGGGGGATGGATGACTGGAGACCATGTCTAATCAGAGAGCTATTCAGTTGCCTGGCAGTCACTGATCTCTGCTCCTCCCTTGAGGAGCCATATTTCAAGTTTGGATCATCCAGAACTCAGTCTATAGTATGTCATCAACCCTTTACCTTAGTGCCCAGAACCGGGGTTTGAGTCCCACCACTATGATCCAATTATTCATACATAGCCCCATGACTCTGTCCAGGGAATCAAGGCAAGGCAGTGAAATGAACAATGCCTTATATGTGGGATATGAATTAAGGAATAAATCTATTTATATGGGACATGAAATTAGGAAAATTCTATCCATACAGGACATCTGGCATTGCTTCCTCCTTCCGTCTTCCCATAACCCCACTCCCTTTCCCACATTTGAAGTACCTTTGGAAGGAAACTGTTTTGCTGGCAACCGAAGAGCCTGCCGCTGGGGAAGAAGCCGAAAGGAGGTCAGAACGAGGGATTTTTCTCTTTCGTGCTTGAGAGAGCAGGTTGATAGCTCTCTCCTGGACACAAAGAATTGGGCTCATTAAATGCTTAGAACCCTAGGCCATGCCACTATAACCGCACAGCTCTTCTGAGCATGACGTGCTACCCAGTGATGAAGTTTTATTGCATTAAGACTTTGAGAGCAGGACTTTTGTTGGCCAAAAAGGAGAAATATTCTTTGCATGTACTTCAGGGGGAAAGAAACAGACAGGAGAAGAACATTTTTAAACAGAACACTAACTTTTAAATCACTATGCAGCATACTGCAGTATTCTTGTACTTCAAGTAGTGCTCTTAGCCTGAAACAAATAGGACTACAGTACATGGCCAACTCATTCTTGGTCAAAATGGGGTGACTACCTTTCATGTTCAGAGGCTACACTGCTTTAGGTAAGATTCGATCCCTGTGTTTAGCTGAGCCCAGAAAGGGAGTCTTTCTCTACTGTCTATACAGAGGCATAGGGTAAGGCCTTTTTTTTTTTAATTCTTTGCCCAAAGCAAGTGAACAATGTGTGCCTAAATAGGCCTGCATTTCCTTGCACAATACAGTCACTATAACATTTAAGGCAAAAATCTCTCTCTTTCTTTCCCTCTCTCTCCCTCTCTTCTTCACGGTGTCTGAACAAAATTTTCTATAAACAATGAATGAGACTCAGAAGATCCCTCTCTGAATGACGCATACATCCTGTGTCTGTAAAGCTAGACAGGAAATTTGGCGAAAAGATGTTTTCATGGAACATTTCTTGTTCTTCCTTTAGATGAACAGCTCACAGAGATTGCCACCAAAACTTTTTCTGAGAAATAATTGAAAAATCACAGTATCTACTTCTTCTCAGACCTTGAAAAGTACAAAAATACAAGCTGAAATGACAGAGGGGAGAAAATGAAGTTAGATAACTTTTTTTTTCTTTCCCACCTCAGGAAAGCTCCTGTTCGAGTTTGAGCTAATTGTAAACGAGGTGTCTCATTCATCATCTCCAAATATGTCCTGAAACATACTGTTCCTGCAGCTCATCTTTGATTTTTAAATTCAGAATGATAATACAGTGCTACTTAACACTTAGTAATGGCTTCCCATTACTTTGAAATGATTAATAAGTTAATCCCCATCATATCTTTGAGGAGGGGAAAGATTTTATTAATCTAACTTTTAAAATTAGGCCACTGGGCTCAGAAAGAGATGATTCTCCAGCTGGCACAATGTTGTGAGAGACAGTGCCAGGATCAAACTGACAGTTCCGGTCACTCAGCCCAGTTTTCCCATGACAAAGGGGAGGATAAATTATCCCAAACCTTCAAGGAGGGTAGAAAAAAGATCACATTTGTGTCCATTACCTATGGAGTTCAGGTAAAAAAATATTTTTGGTTTGAATGCCCACATCCTTCCTCTGGCCTGGAAGTGCCTCCCCCTTCCACAACCCACAGATCACCACTCTCCACATCTTCAAAACCCTATTAAAATCACATCTCCTCCAGGAGACCTTTTATTACCTCATTTCCCAACCCTATTTGCTCTCCCTTTTGTGTTGCTTGTGCACTTAGTTGTATAGTAGTAACAGCATTTATTAAGTGCTTACTTGTTGCAGAGCACTGTTTTAAGCACTGGGAGAGAATACTCAGCTGAGAGTTACACATTGTCCCTCCCCTTCTGGGGGCTCACAAATTAAGAGTATATTCCTTAAGCATTTTTATGCACTCCCAAACCTTAGCCCCACAACACTCATGTCCATATCCTTATTCTCTGCCATTTCCCCTATCTCCAATTTATTTCAATGTTTGTCATCCCCTCCAGATGGTAAACTCCTTGAGGGGTGAGATGGCATCTACCACCCCTGTTGTATTGTACTCTCCCAAGCACTTAGTATAGTTACCTGCACACAGTAAGGACTCAGTAAAAACCACTAATTGATTGATGTTTTGATAGATTCATTCATTCATTCAGTAGTATTTATTGAGTGATAGATAATTTCCTTAGTCCTTGCCTTCACCCTACTAGTAGAGACCTGGTCTCATTCTTCTCCTTAGGGCACTAGGAAAGACAGCTTCTGAGATTCCTGCTCTATCAACAAATATAACTATAGGGTCGCACCATTGTAGAAAACACACATTAACAAATATTAAGATGTTGGGAAATGAAATGGATGCCCAAGAAAAACTAACATTGGTGGGATCTCCTTGATAAAACCAAGCAGGAGCGTTTTGCTTCCAATGGGGCACTAAAACAATGTATCAGTGAGATCTAGAAAATCAGGCCTACACAGCACTACATATCTCTGCCTAGGATGCTGAGATTCAACCTTCAGGTCTCTTCCCACCTCAAATCCAACATGATTCTTCCTGTGCACTTTCGTTCAGAACTGTAGCAGCAGCAGTAGTATCGGGCTTCATTGAACACCTACTGTGTGCAGAGCCCTGCAAAATTTCCCTTCCCATGACACCAGTTAATAGTACTTATTGAATGCTTACTGTGTGCCGAGCACTGTATGAAGCACTTGGGAGAGTACAGTACAAATTGGTAAACAGGTTCCTTGCTTACTTAGGTTCTAGAGGGGGAGACAGACATTAAAAAACATTATGGATATGTGCATACGGCTCTGAGACTGAGGGTGGGATGGATATCAAGTGCTTTAAGGGTACAGATCCAAGTGCAAGTGCAATGCAGAAGGGAGAGAGAGTAGGGGAAATCAGGGCTTAATCAGGGAAGGCCTCGTGGAGGAGATATCACCAATTATGTCACCAGTGATCCCCTTTTTGCCAAATCCAAAGGGCTTTACTCCATCCTAATCCTCCTCAACCTCTGCTTTTGACACTGTTGACCATCCCCTATTTCTGGAAACATTATTAAACCTTGGCTTCATGGGTACTGCCCTCTCCTGTTTCTTCTATTGCTCTGGCTGCTTATTCCCAGTCTCTTTCACAGACTTCTCCTCTGCCTCCAATCCCCTGATGGTGGGAGGCCCTCCAAGTCCCCTTCCATTTTTCATCTACAGCTACTCCCTTGGAGAACTCATTTGCTCTAATGTCTTAAACTACCATCTCTATGCAAGTGACTCCCTAAACTATTTCTCCATCCCTGATATCTCTGTCTCTGTAGTCTCATATTTCTTCCTGACTTCGGGACATATCTACTTGGTTGACCTGCCAACTGATACTTAACACTTCCAAAATAGAAGGCCTTATTTTCACACCCAAATCCCATCCTCCCTGTGGCTTTCCCATCACTGTACCATCATCCTCCCTGTTTCACAAGCCTGTAATCTTGCCATTATCCTCTCCTTATCTCTCTCATTCTACACACATCTTCAATTCGACAAAAAATCCTGTTCAACATCCACAACATCATTAAAGTCTGCCCTTTCCTCCCTATACAGACTGTGACCATGTTATTGCAAGCACTTATCTTACTCCACCTTAACTGCTGCATCAGCCTCCTCACTGACCTCCCTGCCTCCTACCTTTCCCCACTCCAGGCCACAGTTCACTCTACTGCCCAAATCACTTTTCTACAAAAACATTCAGACCACGTTTCCCTACTCGTCAATAACCTCCCGAGGTTGCCCATCCACCTCTGCATCAGATACTCCTTACCCTTGGTATTAAAGTACTCAATCAGTTTCCCCCCACCACCTTACCTCACTGCTTTCCTGCTACTACTCAGCCCACACATTTGCTCCTCTAATTCTAACCTACTCACTGTATCTCCATCTCATCTATCTCACCACACACCTCTCACCCACATCCAGCTTCTGGCCTGGAACACCCTGCCCCTTCACATCTGACAGATAATCACTCTCCTCACCTTCAAAGCACATTGCTTCCATGAGGCCTTCCATGACTAAACCCTCATTTTCATTTCTCTAACTCCCTTCTGCATCACCTTTGCAATAGGATTTAAATCCTTTGATCACCCCTCTCTCAGCCCCAGAGCCCTTAATGTCTGTCTCCCCCTGTAGACTGTAAACCTGGGGGTAGGGCATGACTTAGTGGAAAGGGAATGGGCTTGGGAACCAGAAGATGTGGGTTCTAATCCTAGCTCTGCCACTTCTCTGCTGTGTGACTTTGGGCAAGCCACTTAACTTCTCTGCGCCTCAGTTACCTCATATGTCAAATGGGGATTAAGACTGTGAGCCTCACATGGGACAACCTGATTACCTTGTATCTATCCCAGCACTTAGAACAGTGTTCAGCACATAGTAAGCATTTAAATACCATAAAGATTATTATTATTTCCAACAATTTTATTATATTGTACTGTGCTTGGCTGGATGTGATTTTAATAAGGTCTTGAAGATGGGGGAAGTGGTGGTCTGCCGACTTGTATGATTGTGCTCATTCCTTCCACAGACCATTTTCCATTAGAAGTTTCCAGTCATGCTGAATCATCTTTGATTCTAAACAAGATGGACGAAGCAAAGGTGAGTTGTCCCATATTTCTGCTAAGACTATTTGGACTTTCAACTTATTTTATTGTCTGTCTTCCCCTGTAAACTGTGAGCTCCTTGGGGGTAACAATCACATAAGTACACTCTCAGTAAGTAACACTCAGTAACCACAATTGTTTAGCTGGTCAATTGATTAATTTCTGAACCTGAGGCTCTGGACATCTGATTTTCTTTCTGAACTACCTTCCCCTGTTTCCATCCTAATCAGGCAGGTGGGAGTGTGCATTCAAGTCTCTTGAAACCCATCAGAGGATCTCACTAAAAGAGATGTGTAGCAAAGCATCTCTTTCTTGAAAAGTTAGCCAATTGTGGTGAGAAATATGTATTTAATCATTGTGCTAAGCGAGAGCGCGCACTCACCAAAGCTTTTATGCATAATTTGTTCCCCTCCAAACCCCCCTGACAAAGACAAAACCTTTTAATCAGTTTGTAAAATATCCCTGCTTTCCTTCCTCCTTGCCTACTTCCCTCCTTTTCTCTCTGCTTTGCATGATATACTGTCCTTGCCTATTACCCCTTTATAGCTGTTTTGTTAAAGTTCATACCACAAAGACCTGTAAAAGAAATTTATGGCACTTGGGGTTTCAGCAAATTCTAAATAACCATAACATGAACAGGAAGCATTAATTAAAGACACTAGAGTCTCAGTTATACAGAAATTCTGACATTTAAGGCCTCTGTACCATGTAAATTAAATACAGTGTGACAAACAGTGAGTAATTTGATGGTCAGGGGGTTATAATGGATACCTCAATACCTTTGACATGAAAAAAATGTCTGTCCTTGGCTTAACCCCTGCATAAGAGCCCAGGGGTCTGCTTTGTAAAACATAACGGCGCCTAAACATTTTTGCAATAACTCACCTGTAAGCCTGACTTTTCTTTGTATGCACTTGAGGCTAAACCAAAAAATAAAAAAAGGAAACATTTGGAAATAGCGTGCTTAGCATTCCAACTAAATCCTCCACATTGGTATGTTTCATTAGGCTTCCAATGCTGATTTCTTTTAAAGCATTTTCATCTGTGAGGCCCATTCCAGACCTCCAGTGGAGCCAGGGTTGGTTGCTAATTCCTGCTCCTTGCCCAGTGGAGCTTCCTGACCAAATTGGCCAACCAGTAATCAGAGGACACTTTGCCCATCTGCCGGGAGGCCTGCAACTCTGGCCAGAAAGCAGGCGTGAACCCTCTCACTCAGCTGGCCCACTTTTTATGACCTTCTTTCTCTCTCCTTTAGATTCAGCCTCTTGCTTCCCTTCCATACCCTTCCTGCTTTGTGCTGTTATTTAATATCCCGCCAGTTGTGTAATTTCAGCTCCCAAATTGAATAAGACGTTCTCTCCAGTGGAACCCTCACCTTGACAAATAGCCAAATAGTAATTATTATTCCTTTCAGAGGTTGAGCTGTGGAATCATGCTTGCAATTTCCCAGGCTTGAGTGCCTAGAAATTTATGCTGTACTCTCCTCCGTCAGAGTTTTCATCTGAGATCGTATTTCAAGCTTTCGCCTTTTTTGATATGATTAAGATAATTCCTTTATGAAGTTAGAGGCTTGGTGAGACATTCAGTAAAGAACTTGATATATGTGCATGTGTGTGTGTGTGTGTGTGTGTGTGTGTGTACACACACACACATTACTTCCTTTTCAGTTACTTTGGTGGTATCAGTTAGGGAAAATAAATTTTCCAGTAGCTTCTAATTTTGGCAAATGTGTGAACACTTGGCCAATAGGAAAGGGAGGCTTCTTTTCTCCTGTCAGGTCACTGTTAAATTGACATTTGCTTGGGGTGGAGTTGGTTGGGGGGTGGGGATTTGTTTTAGTTTGGGACAAATGGGAATCATTTGTGGGACATGGAGCACACAATTGTTGGACTATATGACTATCAAACTACATTTTTAAGCAACAATTTAAACCATTTCCCAATCTGAAAGGTCTTTTCAAATATTTACTGCCTACCTATGGAATTTTTATTATGCTATTCGTGTGTCTGCTGCCATCAATCAACCTGTGATCTACCAAGCTAACAAAAGTGAGACCAGTTGTGCATGTGAAATGGAAGCTTCTGAAGGATTCCTTGGATGTCAGGATGAATATGGATAATTCAGTAGGTGGCTTTCTTCCCTAGGTCAGCATCAGAAAGCAGACCAAGTGGTGCAGGCTGCTGGAGGGGCATGTTTTGGAGTCCACATTAAAGGTTGCCCAAGAGTTTTCCCTAATAAAAGAGAGAGGTTGATTGATGCTCCACATCTTATACCATTTTATTAAGCTTAAAATTACCTTACATCTCATTCAAAAGCATCCTCAGTCTTCACTTCTTGCACTACACTTTAGAATCCCAGGGCATTTTGGAGCAACCAGTGGGAATGTTATAGTACTAGAGCATTAGAGGGAAATGCTAGGGATTTCACAAGGCTTGAGGAGGGTTGAATAAATGGATGATAGCTCCTCGGAGGGTTACTGAGGGGAGAAGTAAGGGATGCTCAGAAGCGCATAGACATGAAGATGGATAAAAATTAAAGACAGAGAAATGGTTCTAGTTAGTGATACTCAGGTTTCTTGGTGCTGGTGCTGCTCCTCACTGAAAGTTTTTTGTTTTTTTTTTTTTAAAGGAGATAAACGTCTATAGTAGAGAAGCAGTGTGATTTAGTGGAAAGAACACGGGCTTCGGCATCAGAGATTGTGGGTTCTAATCCCAGCTCTGCCACTTGTCAGCTGTATGACCTTGGATAAATCTCTTAACTTCTCTGTGCCTCAATTACCTCATCTGTAAAATGGGGATTAAGACTGTGAGCCCCAGGTGGGACAACCTCATTACCTTGTTTCTACCCCAGCGCTTAGAACAGTGCTTGGCACATAGTAAGCGCTTAACAAATACCATCATTATTATTATTTCACTCAGCATCTCATTCGCATGTGTATTATGTATAGCTGTAGCAGTTAATTAGCGAGTTGTGCCCACCTAATCCCAATCTCCAAGTCAGTTCCATGAGCCCCTACCATCGGCTGGTTGCTTCGAGTGATAAAGATTTTTAAGCTTTTCATCCAAATATGTACAACCTGAATGGTTTCAAGAAAGACTCTGAAGTCCAACAGACTACAATTAGGACACAGGTGAAGGAATTGGAAAGTAGGGATTGGTCTAGGCTGCTTAACGTCTGAGATATCAGATGCCAATTTTTGCATTTTCTCAAGTCAATCAGATGCACATGCAAAACAAAACATGCAAAAGGACCCTGCTTGGTTTCCACAAGTTCAATCAATATTTTTTAAGTTGAGTCATACTCATGTGCTACAACAATAAAACTTTAATCAATCCCCATTTAGGGACCAGAACTATAATAGTTATTTAACATCTGGTAGGAACCATTCTAAGTCCTTTCATAATTTTTAATGCTGTCTTGCAGTTTACTGATTGCTGATATGATCACAAATTCTTTCCTAAAGAGATCATTACCAGTGAAATTGAGAAATGGAAGTCCATGTAGGTGAGTTAATCTATTTTTGTCTGTTAGAGTCTCCCTCTGGCCCCAGATCTATAACAAGGATGTCCTTGAGCGCTGCAAAGTTTGTGGGGTACTTACCAAGGGTCTGTGTGTGTGTGTGTGTGTGTGTGTGTGTGTGTGTGTGTGTGTGTGATGCTGCAATGTCAGGCTTCTGTGACAGAAGTGCAAGAGAGCAAATGTCCACACCCTCTGAGTCAAATTCCAATGTGCTCAACTTCCTTATTTGGGTAAGAGTGATGTAATTTTAAGAATATAAGACTATAAGCAGTGGGCCAATAGGATCAGTCCACTAGTACATCCAGCCCATGGTTCTGTCTTCTACAGTGGTACTACCTTTGGGTGCCCAACCATTTGTTTAGAAAGTGACCTTCTATTATCCCTCTCAATTCATTTTCAATCAGTCTATTCTACTTCTAACACATGTACCAGCTATGCTCTTTTCTCTCCACCCAAACATCTACATCCTGGATCAAGCCCTCATGATACAGCAGTTAAACTACAGCACCGTATTAGCCTTCTCATTGGTCACCCTGCATCTAACATCTCCCCCTCCAGTCCAACCTCTATATTACTATTCAGAGCAATTGACAAATCAGTAGTATTTATTGTATCCTTACACTACTCCAAACACGGTACTAAGCAGTTAGGAGAGCAAAACAGCATAAATGGAAACTAAGATCGCAAACAGCTTACACATCATTTTACTGAAATCTCACTCAGCACATATCTCTCCATTTCTCAAAGCCTGCAATGGTTGCCCATTTCCCTCTATGTAAAACAAAGCTTCTTAGTATCAACTTCAGTAGTATTGATTATTCGGTAGTATTAAGTGCTTACTATGTAATGTTGATATTTGTTAAGCGCTTACTATGTGCCGAGCACTGTTCTAAGTGCTGGGGTAGATACAGGGTAATCAGGTTGTCCCACGTGAGGCTCACAGTTAATCCCCATTTTACAGATGAGGTAACTGAGGCACAGAGAAGTTAAGTAATAATAATAATGTTGGTATTTGTTAAGCGCTTACTATGTGCCGAGCACTGTTCTAAGCGCTGGGGTAGACATAGGGGAATCAGGTTGTCCCACGTGGGGCTCACAGTCTTAATCCCCATTTTACAGATGAGGGAACTGAGGCACAGAGAAGTTAAGTGACTTGCCCACAGTCACACAGCCGACAAGTGGCAGAGCTGGGATTCGAACTCATGAGCCCTGACTCCAAAGCCCGTGCTCTTTCCACTGAGCCACGCTGCTTCTCTATGACTTGCCCACAGTCACACAGCTGACAAGTGGCAGAGCCGGGATTCAAACTCATGATCTCTGATTCCCACGCCCCTGCTCTTTCCACTGAGCCATGCTGCTTCTCTACTGAGCACTGTCCTAAATGTTTGAGAGAGTAAAATCGAATTGATACATTTGATCCTTGCCTTCAAGGATGATGCAATCTACCAGTAGAGACAGACACTAAAATATTATAGAGTGAAGAGATAGAATATTAAATAATAATAAGATATGTTCATAAGTGATAAGGGGGTATGTGAGTAGTGTGCTTAGAAAAGCAGTGTGGCTCAGTGGAAAGAGCCTGGGCTTGGGAGTCAGAGGTCATGGGTTCAAATCTGGGATCTGCCATGTGTCAGCTGTGTGACTGTGGGCAAGTCACTTAACTTCTCTGTGCCTCAGTTACCTCATCTGTAAAATGGGGATTAACTGTGAGCCTCACGTGGGACAACCTGATTTCCCTATGTCTACCCCAGCGCTTAGAACAGTGCTCGGCACATAGTAAGGGCTTAACAAATACCAACATTATTATTAGGTGGCATGGGAATGCTGAAGTAGCTGTATCAGGGGATAAGAGATTTGTTAGGGAAGGACTATGGGGGAGATGAGACTTTAGAAGGGCTTTGAAGATGGGGAAGCTAGTGTTATGCTGATAAGCAAGTAAAGGTTTGAGGTAGGAGGGAGGGTATGAAAAGGAGTTGGTGGTGAGAGAGTTGAGAATGAGGCACGGTGAATAGGTTGAATTGAGGGGAACAAAGGGCACAATTTGGGTTATGGTGGAGAAGATGGATGATAACTAGGAGGGTGATTTAATAATAATAATAATAGTGTTGGTATTTGTTAAGTGCTTACTATGTGCCAAGCACTGTTCTAAGTGCTGGGGTAGATACAAGGTAATCAGGGAGTCCCATGCAGGTTGCTCAGTCTTCATCCCCATTTTACAGATGAAGTAATTGAGTCATAGAGAAGTTAAGTGACTTGCCCAAGGTCCCACAGTTGACAGGTGGCAGAGCTGGGATTAGAACCTATGACCTCTAACTCCCAAGCCCGTGCTCTTTCCACTAAGCTATGTTGCTTCTCACTCCAGTAGCCAGGAGCCTCTGCTTGCTGTAGAGAGGGATGAACAACCACTCAAGAAATTTGCAAAGTGCAAAACAATGCTGCAGAAAAGTGAACCAGGCAAGAGACTGAAGAAAGACTGAAGACAGAAAGATCAGCAAGAAGGCTGATGCAGTAATCAAGCCAGGATCTGACAAGTGCTGGGATCAATGTGGTGGCTGTTTGGGTGGAGAGGAAGAGTCTTCAAATCTCTCTATCAACTTCATTTTGCATATCGGTTCTTTTCACCTGCTGCTCCTCAGTTTAGATTCTCCACATCACCCAGGCACACTTTCTAATTGTACCCCACTCTCACTTCATCTGACCCCAAACTACTGCTCACATAGTTACACTGGCTTGGGACTCTCTCGCAAATCCACCATACTTGAGCCCTCCCCATCGTCCATCCATTCCTGAAAGCAGTAGAATAGAGGGAAGTGCATTCAACAACTATGAAGTTTTCTTCAAGCCTATTCACAAAAGCTATATCTGCCTTCAGAAAGTGAAAACATTTCCTAGAATTTGCATGAGGCTTAACAGCCCTATAATACCTCATCTTTTAAGCAATTATCTTAGAATGATCTAAATTAGTACTTCTTATTACTGTTCAATGGTATTTATTGAGTACTTACTGTTTGCAAACCCTTGTACTAAGTACTTGGGAGAATCCATTGCAGAAGACTTGGTACACACATTCTCTGCCCACAAAGAGCTTGCAGTCTAATTATGCACAATAAAATTCAAAATCATGGGTTTGAATTTGTACTAGATGGGAATATTGAAACATCTTGTGTTCATCCTTATTGGACCAAGAATCTACCCAACTGAACTTTCAGAGGTAAAAATAAATGGTACTTTATACAGAATCCTAAAATGTCAGTTTAATTTACCAGGTACAGTCCTTACTAATAATAGATTCAATTTAAGTTTATCTAAGCAGATTTGACCAAAACAAACAGAATTTTCTGTCCAGAAGTTCCTTTGAAAATTTACCCTGGACCAAGCAGACAAGGCCATTCAGTTAGAGAAATTGCTTAAATTATCTATGTACAATAAGGATTAAAGAGAACAAGCACAATCTTTAATCCAAACAAAACAGAAAACTTCTTTAGTAGTGATGTGGTTAATAAATGGGCCTCTCTCCTGCAGGCACAGAACTTAAGCAGAAAACAATTATATGTGATTCCAATTTAATTGGAATAATTTTTTCATTAAGGACATTTGTTAAAATTCAGCAGGATGTCTTTTTTTCCTCAGTTTTTGCTTTTATGCTGATTGTCACAGTGATAGATGAACACACTCTCATTTCCATGATATTAGTTTGTTCCCTAAATGTTGACTGTGAATGGAGATCATAGTTGTGTTTATATATCTGGGGTGGTTCAAAGAGAGAGTTGTGATGTTTTAAAAACTGAATGCAACAGAGATGAAATGTGCCAAACTAATTTTCCTCTAGCTAAATCCAGAAATTCTGGAAAAATACAAGAAGTGGAATCCAAAGACCATATTTTTATTGAGTGATGAACTTTTAGCAACAAAAAGGGCACTTTGATTCCGTGAAAACATGGCGGCTAGTCTCTATGGTGAGTCATGGAAACCACCTCTCCTAGCCTGGTAACCTTAATGCATCTGACCTCAGTACTAATGAAGCATTCCTAGACACCAACCTATTCAAACCCAGATCAGTGTTCTACACGTCATTCACTCCAATCTCCTAAAACATCAAATATAATTCATTTCCATAATTCCATCATCTGATCAGGAGAGAAAAGCATTCAAATTTCAAATAATCCATATAGTGCCACTCTGGAGCATGGGGAATGGATAAATCAGTGTCACTTTAGAGCATACTAGTTTGAAAAGCAGAGATTTCTACATCCTTTCACTCTCCCAATATCCTTTTGGTTTTTATCTAAGTCCATATACTGCATTTTAAATTTGCCAAGATAATCAGATATTAAAACATTCATACAAGAGTCACACTTTACAACTTCATAGCACCTGTTAGGAAGAAAAGACAAAAATTTATAATTTTCCTTGCTTTGGGTCACTGTCAATATTGCCAGGCTCTGATAATGCTTTTCTTTTTTTTCCCCCTCCCTGTCCTTTAAGCAAAATTGCCCTTTTATTTATTTTTCTCTACCAGAGAGTGGCAGCTGATTTTGAAGTGTCAGACCATTATTTGTTTTTTTGGATGTTACCATTTATTGCAAGGAGGATAAAATCAATGTGACATTTCCAGAACAATGATAGATGACAATAGTGAGTGGTCTTTAAATGCAGAAGACTAATTTTTAAAAATGTCACCAGTGTACTATTTCAGCCATTGTCAAAGATAAAGCAGTAAAAGTTATAGACTTGAAAACTAATAATATTTCACCAAGTTACAGAGAAGGATACCATACCATATGTGGCTATACGTCTATCTAATTACTGCTGCCTTGAATAAAGACAGGGAAATAATAAATGCCAATTATTAGGATTATTCTGAGGAAAAAATGTAAATACTTTATTGACTGAAAAACTGCCCCAAAGGGTAATTAATTTTCTTTATTTCTAAAATTATTCTCACTTGAAAGGGGCATATTACTCATGAATGGTACCTAAAGCTAGCATTAAAAAGTCACTGCTACCGCAAAAATTCAAGCAGAGAATTTCAAGTTCGTAGCAATTTTCCAGAAAGTGGAAATTTGAGTCTGAAATATTCAAGCCATGCCATCTAATATGAATTAAAATCAGTAGAAAATGGCAAGTCTCTTCTTTATTTGAGGCTATGTAGACAAGCCTCAATAGCCATTTATTCACAGAAAGGAAGCAACAGAGTAACACCGGTCTATTTAGACTCTATTTCCTTCATCTATACAACCCAAGGTAAACAGCAGATTGGGTCATATCTGGATTATCCCAAGCAAAAATCACAGTGAATCTGCCTGAATGATCCAAATTTATTTAGGCAAAGAAGAGGACATGGGGCCTACATGATCTGAATGAACCACCTACACAATCTGGATACTCTGCTTAACTTTTCCCAAGTTTATAGCCCCTCTGAGATGCACACAAGGAAGGGAAAAACTAGGCACAACCGTAATGTACTGCTTATTAGTCTGCCTATGCTGAATTGTGACCAAAGAGTATTAGAAGCAAATTCTTTTTTTGGCACAATGAATGAGACAAATCTCATTATGGCTACTGAGACAAATATGGACTCTGCAAATTCTCCTCAATCTGAAATTAGCTCACCTCCTACTGGCATGGTCACTTCCTGCCTGGGGCTACATATATGTTCAGTTAGTGGAGGGCTGAGCATATTTCTCAAAAAATTTGGAGTATGCAGGCAATTTATTAAAATGTTTCAGGCAAAAAAAAAAAAGATTGTCTTCAAAAACCGAGCATTTGCCTCTGAATTTTCAGGATGATTTATACACAACATGGTACAGTGCTCTGTGCACAGTGAGAGCTCAATAAATATAACTGATTGATTGATTGATTGAATTATATACAGGCAGTCAAAGATGTACAGAACTGTTGCCTATTTGACAGGATGCAGTCTCAGGTTTGAGCACTAGGTGAATTATTAGTGGCATCTAAACAGAAATATTAGAAGTAATTTTTTTTTCCAGGAAGGAGTAATCATAATGGAAGGTGCACAGTGTGGGATGTGTGAATTACTGATCTATGATAATTCGGTTCTAAAATAATGTTGGTATTTGTTAAGCCCTTACTATGTGCCGAGCACTGTTCTAAGTGCTGGGGTAGACATAAGGGAATCAGGTTGTCCCACGTGGGGCTCACAGTCTTAATCCCCATTTTACAGATGAGGGAACTGAGGCACAGAGAAGTTAAGTGACTTGCCCACAGTCACACAGCCGACAAGTGGCAGAGCTGGGATTCAAACTCATGAGCCCTGACTCCAAAGCCCGTGCTCTTTCCACTGAGCCACGCTGCTAAAAGTAGTTTGGCTGTTCACCTAGCTCAAATTCACTGGAAATTTACTTGAGTAGCCATGTTATTTGGATGTGGAAGACATAACCTTTCTTTGCCCACTAGGTGACATTTGTACTAGCAAGTTATTCAGATCATTTAAATGGAATATCTGCCTGACTAGGCCTAAATTATTTTATGTGAAATTTTGCGATGAACTCTGATCTTCTCTGGAAAAGCATAAGGGAGAAAGAGACAAATGATAGAGTAAATCAGATCTCAACACTTTTTTCAAAGAAAATGCTTAGCCTAGATGGTCTAAATTAGCCAGGTGTTTAAATGATCTCCATGGTTTGTTTTTTTTTCCTGTAGAAATCTGGTTCGCCTATTAACAGTCTCCTTAGATAAAACACACAACTACAGTTTTAATGTTTGCAACAGTAGATATACTTGCACAGGATAAGGGCTTTGCCCAGTGAAAAATGTTCCTGTTGACCAAAATACACATAGAGGAAATTTAGTCCTCACCAATGAACCAACACTAGTCCCATATGAGATCACACCCGAAGCCTGATATCAACAAATCTACTTAGTGGAATGAAATCTGGGGACCCAACCCCACACCCTTGATGTCTCCAGAATCCTCTCTAACAGGGTGAGAAGCAGCGTGACCTAGTGGCTAGAGCATGGACCTGGGAGTCAGAGGACCCGTGTTCTAATCCTGACTCCATGATTTCTCTGTGTGACCTTGGGCAAGTCACTTCACTTCTCTGGGCCTCAGTTACCTCTTCTGTAAAATGAGGATTAAGGATGTCAGGCCCAGTGGGACATGGACTGTGTCCAACCTGATTAGCTTGTATTTACCCTAGCACTTGCTGCAGAACTTTGCACATAGTAAACACTTAAATACCATTTAAAAACAAAAGAGATGATGTCAATGGGTGGATTCCTGGCCCAATCAGGAGACAGATAGAAGTAAACAAAAAGTCAAAATTCTCCCACTCTACAAAATTCCACTGTTGGGTCAGCTAATCTTGAATTAATACAATAAAATTTACTGTTTGCCAGTTTATTTTATGATTATATGAATGTGAAACTGGACACAGTTAAACTATTATGCTGGCAATATTTTTGGAAGATTATTAGTTAAGCCCTAAGCAGAGATGGCCAATAACTGCCAATAACTCTTAGCAAAAGATCTAAGGATGGTATGGTCTGCAAAGGTAAAGTTTCTTTCCATCATCAGTAGCAACTCAACACAGCTGTTGAAGCAGATTGACAGGCTGTGATTGTCCTCTGGAGAAAGAGAGATTCATTTTCTAGAGTTGTCAGCCATGCAAACGAGAACTAGATTGGCTTCTTTAACATGTGAAAGTCAAGCAGTATAATTTTCTGGTTCTTTGATCTCTGAATGGTCAGTTTTCTTCTGGTTTCAACATGCCTGTTTCCCTATTGAAGCAGGAATTGACTTTGGATAATATTAAACTCTCTATCTGAAAACATTGAAAGTCTGTAAAAAAAAAAGTCTACCTATAAATGGAATTCAAGTTTGGGAGGGTCAAGAAAAATAAATTTTCTAGAGGCATAGGGCCATCAAATTAATCACATCATTTCCCTGGACTGACCATCTTAAAAGACTTCCTCCAGTATGTTTCTAAAACCTCAGTTCAAGTCTTGCAATGAGTCCTAATTTAAGTGAGTTTCTTGGAGATTACAAGAAACAAAAGCACCCTACAGATTTTACCAAGAAGGTAGAAAGGAAAGAAAAAAATATACTTGCACAGAAAATATGCAAGACTGTTAGTATAAAGATGGAATTACAGGAACACTTTATTCCACAGGATGCCAATAACCTGGTAATTTACTCCATGGATGGACTGTAATTGCGATGTAATTAGAATAATTGCATTTCTAGGGCAGGACATGCACTTATGTTATGAATTCAGTGAGTACTCAACCTATACAATTTGGCATTCAGATATAGAAAATCCAGATTTCACCATCTCTGCTCTCTGTTTCACAGCAGTGAACTGCTTTCACCAGGCAATCCATTTGACTTGGTAGAATGACTGGGCATAGACTAACAAATTATCCAGGCAATTCACCCTCCCCCATATATTATTTGCTGTCTTTAATTTATATTTGAATGATAGAGGTTAAAGAGTGCTCTGCTCACTGAATGCTCCAATTTGATCAATATCAGTCAGTAAATCAGGAACCTTTTATCCAGAAAATGCTACTTGGTGTACTGAGAGAATGTTTGGAAACAAAATGTGGAAACAGAAACGAATGGGATCCAATGGACATCATCATCACACTAAATATGTACAAAACTCCAAAATAGCTTTTGGCTGTCTCCTGATTATTTTATTGCCACTGGTGCTAAAGGTTTAAAACTGGACATCTACCTTCTGACTCCTCACCAGACCATGGATGGTGAGCAAATGAATTGAGCAAATCTATCTTCCCATCAGCCTAATATGCTTAATTTCATATATAATTTTTTGTCTTCAATCTTGCTATCCTTCAAGCTTCATTCAATCTCAGACAAAGGGGCACTTTGCAAGGCATTGGTCTGATAAATCATAGGATAAACTGTTGGGGCCTTTTGCTTCCTTTTGCACTTGGATTTGCACCCTTTATCTACTCCTCCATCAGCTCCACAATACGTGTGTTTAATATCCATAATTTTTTAAAAATGTATATTAATGTCTGTTTTCCCCCTCTAGACTCTAAGCTTTGTGATCAGGGAGTGTGTCTACCAATTCTGTTACACTGTACTCTCCTAAGCAAATAGTACAGTGAGTACAATAAATGCTCAGCAAACATGACTGATTGATTAATTGATAATAATGTAATAATGTTGGTATTTGTTAAGCGCTTACTATGTGCCGAGCACTGTTCTAAGCGCTGGGGTAGATACAGGGTAATCAGGTTGTCCCACGTGAGGCTCATAGTTAATCCTCATTTTACAGATGAGGTAACTGAGGCACAGAGAAGTTAAGTGACCTGCCCATAGTCACACAGCTGACAAGTGGCAGAGCTGGGATTCGAACCCATGACCTCTGACTCCGAAGCCCAAGCTCTTTCCACTGAGCCATGCTGCTTCTCACAGCATTGATTGATAACGTGACTTCAGATAACACAACCCATCATTGCCAGAAATACAAAATCATACTCAGAAATTCAAAATTTCTGATTTAAATCAGTCACCCAATTCCTGTGAATGTTGGGAGAATGATTAAAACAGAAAATTATAAAATAAAAGGGAAATTAAGTAATTTACTAACTACAGTTTTCTCTCTAGTATTTTTTTGATTCCTTAATGTATTTCATACTTGTCTGATGATAGTGTAAACTGAAATCACTATAAAATTTACAACCCAATTCTCCTCTCTTTCCTGTAATTCCTGTCTATGAAGCAGTATTTGATTTATATACTAAAAACTGGAATAATATTAGCTTATTTTACTTAAACCTTCCAAAAGCAATAGCTCTCAGCCATTATTGATAAAGGCTGACTTTAAACCTTGAGATCAACACCGTTAAATATCAACTCCTAGGCTTGATAGGATCAAAAGGGCCCACTACAAGAATAAAGATCCAGACAATATGGACAGTGTTGTATATTTATTGCCCAGTGACACAGGATGTAAGAAAATGTATTTTCCAAAGATTTTATTGAATTTTATATGACACCTCAGTTTTATGCTTCATATGCTGTTTCAACAGCATCAGACTTTAATCTTTGATATATCAGTATTAGCTTAATTATAACATGACAACACGACTGAAAAGTAAACGAGCTTAAGTACCAAGGAAATATATTAAAAGTGTATTTGATTGACTGGAATTGTGTCTGTATGAAATCCGGTTCTTTTGTGAAGGGTATATTTGTGAGAAGTGGATAATCTGGAAGGAATTAATAAAAAGCCCCAAGGATGTCTGAAGAAAAAGTTGAAATAATCTGTTGGAATCAACCAAACTTTTAGGTTTTATTTTTAAGTGTTTGACATAGGACATTTATGACTCCCACTTGTGAATGACTCCATGAACTATGTTTGTTTCTCCCCTTTGTTGCTCAAACCATTTGGGCCCTCCCTCCAGTCCAGTGAACTGTGGGAGAAGTACCCATAGAAGAATGCTCAACCTTAAGAAATTCTCCTGGTCCTTGTCCCAGTGAGTGCTGCAAAGAACTGGCATCTTCAGGAAGTAGGAGTCAATAAAGGTGACTCTCAGCCAATCAAAAGGCACAAACAGGAACTCAGTTTTAAAACTTGAAAATCATTTTGAAAAGACCTTGTCCCCATAATGTTGGTCAACCAGTATGTAATGATTTCTAAACAACACTAAAAGCATATAAATTTGCTAAAAATTGCCTGTGACTCTCAGGTTTATAAATATAGTAGAAGTTAATTATGAAGCAATTATTACCATAACCTTCAGCAGCATCTCTGCTACTTGCATCTTAACTCAAATGGCTTTGTTCTAATATCACCATTCCCAACCCCAAATTACAATAGTTCATACAAACAGCAGCAAAACTACTACATGGGAGGTAATTTATGCATAGAATCAGGGTGGAAAGCATTATAACAACCATTGTTTTCATCCAGACTTGTACACATGGAGGAGAGTTTCTCAAGAAATAGCAATTTAGGATGTTACATATTGATTTCCATATTCAATCATATTCAGATTCAATGTCATCAAATGCTTTCAGTTCAACCTTCACAACATCACTAAAATCCACCCTTTCCTCTCCATCCAAATGGCTACCATGTTAATCCAAGCACTAATTCTAAACCACCTGAATTACTACATCAGCCTCATTGTTGACCTCCCTGCCTCTTGCTATCCCCACTTCAGTCCATACTTCATTCTGCTGCCTGGATCACTTTTCTACAAAACTGTTCAGTCTATGTTCCCCACTCCTCAAGAGCCTCCATACTTGTCCATCCACCTCTGCATTAAACAGATATTTTTTAACGTTTATTTTAAAGCACTCAATCATCTTGCCCTCACTTATCTTACCTGTCTTATTTCCTATTACAATTCAGCCTGCACAGTTCACTCCTCTAATACTAGCCTATTCACTGTACCTCTCCACCAACCCCTTACCCAAATCCTGTCTCTGGCCTGGAAATCCCTCCCCTTTCATATCCGAAGGAAGATCTCTCTCTCCACCTTCAAAGCCTTATTATAATCACATTTCCTTCAAGAGGCCTTCCCCAGTTAAGCCCAAATTTCCTCTTCTCCCACGCCCATCTGCGTTGCCCTTGAGCATGAATTTGTACCATTTATTTGATCCACTTTCAACCCTACAGCACTAATTTACATACCATAATTTATTTATTTATGTTGATATCTGCCTACCTCTCTAGACTGTAAGCCCCCTGTGGGCAGGGAACCTGTCTACAAATTCTGTTGTATTTTACTGTCCTGTGGCTTAGTTCAGTGCTCTACACATAATATGCACCCAATAAATATGATAGATTGGGTGACTGATTAATCTCCAAAAAGAGATGTCCATATGAAGTGAAAGGGATGCTTAAATAATAAACAAATAAAGGTTTAGACAGGAACTTTAGCTCTATCTGCTAAAGGCAATCACTCAGGGTTTGCCTGAAGTAAAGGGATTTGTAAAGAAATTGGGATATTCAGAAAATAATCTATCCCCATTGAAATTCCCATTGTCTCTTGCAGAGTAAATTTTGACTCTACAACTCTAGCTGTAAACAACTGATAAGTTTTCTGGAGGAACTGCATAGCTGAAAAGATCAGCAATATGGCCCAGTGTGAACTGCACGGGCCTAGGAGTTAAGAGGCTTTGCTTCCTGCCTGCTTATGTGACCTAGAGCAAGTCACTTAGATTTTTCATCTGTAAAATATGGGTGCAGTGACTGTTCTCCCTCCTACATATACTGTCACACGTGGGACGGGGACTGTGTCTGACCAGATCTTGCAGGACTAATCACTTATCCAGTACCACGGTCATTATCATTAGCACACCCTGGCCCTTTATCTCTATGTAAGAATAGACCCCAGCTATTACAGTGGCTTGTCCTATCCGGATCCTGAATGTTTTTGGCCCTGCCTCTTGATGTCCTTATCTGCTCTCTCCACTGAAGTTCCACTTCTATATTGTGCTATTTTGATGGTTCATCGCTCTGTCTGTGCCCTGACTTTGTCTGTGATTATTTCCAGTTCACCATACATCAGCTCCATAGGTGTCCCACTGTCATCCATTCTTCTCTCATATCCTACCTAACAGAGCTGTGTTACTGTGATCGTTGTACAATGGGCACCTGTATGCCCTCAATTACACAATATGAATTGACCACTAAGGTACAGACCAGTAAAGAGATAGATAAATATTCATTGTAGGTAGCTTAAACCTACAGACAGATAAAAAAGATTAAGAGATGCATGCATCCATTCAAGCACATACATACATAAATGCTTCCCGTCAAGTCCTATCTGATTTTTGACATTATTTATCTATTCATTACCAACTCCTACCAGGTGCAGAGTGATTAAGAGGGCCAAAAATAAAACCATTATCTATCAAGCTAACATTTCCTCACATCATCTGTACCAGTACATTGGCTGCTGCTCGGATGTTCAATCATCTCTAGTGTAGGGTGACATTTGGAGAGAATCCATTCCACTCCAGATTCGGAAGAGAACCAAGGTTGAGCAGGGTGGGCTTGAGCCCTGCACGACTCCATCACTAACAGCTGAATAGCTTGGGATGGGAGGGGTGATGGGAGAGCTTCTGAACTGAAACAAGCTGGAAGACTAGAGAGGGATGACTTTGCAGGAGTCATCAGTGAAAGAAACTTATCTCAGCTCCTGAAGGACCTCTCTTCACATATGAGTGCATAATGACATCTTAACTTATTTTTACTCTCTCTCTTTGTGTTATTTCAAACAAGAGAGGATGGAGTCTCTCTGACCAACCTAAGTGCATGGCAGCCTGGAGCCAAAATGTTTAATTCATGAATGATGTCTTTTTTTTTTTTATAAACACATAAAAATGTGAAACAATAAAAGTGATATATACCTAATAATGAGTGAACCAATAAAGCCACCAGGCAACTCAGCTCTGGAAGTGGAAAAATTGACTTTGTATAACAAATTGCAGTATTATTAATCCTGTTTCAAACCCTTTTTTTTAATATCAGACCATTTACTTTAAGTCTTCCTACTTTGAACATTATCATACATTATGCATTTTTCTTTGTCATTTTGAGTGTGGGCAAGTACAGTGCACTCCTGAACTTAAAAGGACTTGAAGCATTTTGAACAGGAAGGCTCTGGCTTGTTGGCAAAGGGAGAAGAGGAGGAGGGGCACAGCTGCCATTAGAACTGCTTGACGAAATCCTGACTGACAGCTACCACCAGGTCTCCCCGGACGGTGCTCTTTCTCCAGGCAGGATAGGAGGGAAGTCACACATTAGAAGGGAGCAGGTGTTTGGCCCTGGGGTCCTCTAGGAATCACATCAAGGCAGCTATCAAATGAGATTCATCCATAATTAAATAAATAAACAATGCCACTTGGAAAATCCACGGGACTGGAGTCCTTGTGGAAGGAAAGGTTTTTCAGATCCTGACTCTATGTCTGGATGAAAGACAGACTATACATCTGCACTGATGAGACAGGCTCGCTTGTGCTAAATCTGAAGGTTAAAAGGTCTTCTTAAAAAGGTCTTCTTCAGCACACTGGCTTAGACAGTGAAGGAGTATATTTCACTTCTCCACGGCACCAAGCAGATTTTGTGTTAGGTTAGTGAGTCTTAGCTTCAGTAGTAGTAACACTAGAAGTTATAGTAGAGTTAGAGGACCTGGGTTCTAATCCTGGCTCCACCATGTACCTGCTGGAGCCCTGTTGGGGAATCTCGGGCAAGTCACTTAAACTTCTCTGTCCCTCAATTACCTCCTTTGGAAAATGGGGATTCAATACCTGTTCTCTCTCCTAGTTAGATGGTGAGATCTGTACGTCAGATTGTGTCTGATCTGATTATCAGGTACCTTCTCCAGTGCTTAGAACAGGGCCTGACACATAGTAAGTGCTTAACAAATAAGATGATTATTATCAGTACTCATTATTATCATTATTATCATCATGATTACTGGTATTTATTCTCCCCCTCAAGACTGTGAGCTCATTATGGGCAGGGACTGTGTATGGTTGTTGTTGTAATGTACTCTCTCAAGCACTTAGTATAGTGCTTTGCACACAGTAAGTGCTTAAAAAATATGATTGAATGAATGAATATTAAGTACTAAATGAGTGCAACACATTGCCTTAAGCACTTGGGAAAGTATACCAGAAGTGCAAGAGATCTTCCCTTCCACAAGGAGCTAACAGTCAATATTCTAAACCATATGACAAAGAAGGTTGCCAGAGAAACACAGATATCTTTGCTTTTCTTTGGTCATCTTCAGGGACCTAGGCTTATAAAGTGTCTTTGTCTTCTATTCTAGGCTCTTTATTTTGGCAAAATGATGTGCAGATCATAGATAAACTAAACATTCAATGCAGAGATGTGAGAATGGGCATTAAAATGGGAAGTTGTTGCAAAAATATAGCATTTTATGAAAGGACTGAAATCACATAAGAAGCAGCTAGATGCATGGAGATTGGAAGATCTAGAGAAATGCATCCCTAACTCTTTAAATTTATTTGTACAGCAAAGCACCCAAATAGTGCCATGAACAGTGGGCTAATAGTAAGTAGCAAAGGAGAAAGGATAGGGAAAAATAGAAAGATAAATAGAATGAAAGGGGGAAATAAAATTGATCGATTGAGGAAGAGGAAGAAAGAAGGAGAAGGAAGAGGGAACAAGGAGGATAAGATGGCGAAGAAGAGATTATATGAATTAATATAAAGGAAATCCAAGTGAAATCCAAAAATGGGTAAGATTGTATACAGAGAAGAAGTGTGGCTGAGTAGAAAGAGCATGGGCTTGGGAGTAAGAGGACATGGATTCTAATTCCGGCTCCACCACTTGTCTAATGTGTGACCTTGGGCTAGCGACAACTTTTCTGTGCCTCAGCTACCTAATCTGTAAAATGGGGATTGAGACTGTGAGGCTAACATGAAACAACCAGATTACCTTATATTTACCCCAACACTTAGAACAGTGCTTGGCATATGGTGAGCACTTAAGAAATACCTTTATTATTATTATCTCCACAGTAGGAGCACTGGGAAGGCTTCAAGGGAGTTAAATCTTTCCTTCTCCTCCTTCATGTGTGGTCAGAGGAAACTCTGAGTAACCTTGGGTTAATTGAGCAAATTCTGGGCTGGATTAGCCCTCCTATGGCCCCAAGGTCAGTTGTCTTCTGAGTGGCACCCACAAGGTATGTGATGTCACCTATAGGACATCTATCCATAGGAATGCATTGCATCTAGCCAGAGGTCCAGGTAGTTATGGGGATGGGGAGGAGAGGAAGGAAGTCAAGTAGGAGGAACGAGAGGAGAAGGAAGCAGTGCATATGCATGTCCACAAATGCATAAACCAAAGGAACTTGTGTACTAGAAAAAGGGCAAGGGAGAGGGGATCTTGGAACCCAGCCTGACATCAGTCAGGCTCTAGGTCACGGTTCCTTTGGCTGGGGAATGGTAGTCTGAGGATGCCCTGGCTGAAGGGCAGGCAAATTCTCATAGGAGATGTGAGCATGAAGATAGGGAGGGTCTGTATGTGTATGGGTCTGATTGACTGTGGAATTTATTAAGCATTTTGTTCCAGGCACTGTACTAAGTGCTTGGGTGGATACAAGTTCCTATCCTACATGGGGATCGCATTCTCAATCCCTATTTTACAGATAAGGTAACCGAGGCACAGAGAAGTGAAGTGACTTGCCAAAGGTCACCCAGCAGATAAGTGACAAAACTGGGAAAAGAATCCTTGACTTTCTGACTCCCCTGCACGCACTCTACTATGCCATGGGTGTGTGGAAGATTTGTGGGAGAGTGGAGACAACCTCTTGTCTACATTCCTGTCATTCTCTGTCTCCCATCCCCCCACGGTCTTGTATAGGTGCTCCTACTTGGCTACTATGTGTGTGATGTGGGCGCTGGGGTGGGTGGGTAGTATTCAGGAGTTGCCGTCAGAGATACACACATACACACACACAGGGAGTCAGAGGTCGTGGTACCTAATCCTGGGTCCACCTTTTATCAGCTGTGTGACTTTGGGCAAATCAGTTAACTTCTCTGTGCCTTGGTTACCTCATCTGTAAAGTGGAGATTAAGACTGTGAGGCCCATGTGGGACAACCTGATAATCTTGTATCTATCCAGCACATAGAACAGTAGTTGGCAAATAGTAAGCACTTAACAAATACCATCATCATTATATACAAACACATTAACACCTTTTTATAATAGGGAGCTGGGGCAGGGAGAGGGGAGACAGGGGAGAACAAGTGGGTTTTGACTCCAGCTCAATAGGTTCTCTCCAGGGGACAGGGAAAACTTAATAGATCCACAGCCACCAAGGTCACCACCAATAATAGCCCACCCTTTGGCTTTGCCATCTGGCATGGACCTTCACAGTGATGAGAATAATAATGGTGTGAGTGTCTAGAGTCATGCTGGGGAGCCAATCCACAATGTGGATGATCCTTTCCATCCACAGGATCAGAGGCTGCTCCCTTTTCCCAGGCTCACTCCCCACCATAATATCCTGAGTGTGCTCAGGGGAGACAGCAGGCTAGCCCCTGGCTGTATAAGTGCAAGACCCCCATAGAAACAGCCTTGGAGAGTCCAGCACAGGGTGACCAATCCCTTCAAACTGGGACAGATATCTCCCACTCACCCTTTCTTAGCCTAACCATCCACCCCACCTTAGATATTTTCCCTCACGTTGGCCTGAATCATCTATGTGATGGCAGCGGAAGGAGCTGAGAATTAGGATGGGGGATGTTCACCTGGAAGGACAACTCTTGCCTCCTGCCTGGGACACTCAGATACCCTGGGCATCCTTGGTGTTTTCCAGGGCACACCAGCCTCCTCATTTCCTCCCTTGGCCTCTGATCATTTGCCCTAGCTCCCAGCCAGGAAGGGGAAGTTAAAAGGAAGGAGAGAGGCATCCCCAATCCATCCCAACCCCTTTATCCCCTCCCCCATCCTCTGGTCACCTTCCCTACTACCCAACCAGAAAGCAGCAGTATGCCGTAATGGATAGAGCATGGACCTGGGAGTCAGAAGGACCTGTTCTAATCCCGGCTCTGCCACTTATCTGCTGTGTCACTTCATTTCTCTATGCCTCAGTTACCTCATTTGTAAAATGGGAATTAAGAGCCCCACGTGGGACATAGACTGCGTCCAACCTTATTAGCTTGTATTTACCCCAGTGTTTAGTACAATTCCTGGCACACAGTAAGCACCTAATAAATACCATTTAAAAAATACAAAGAAGTAAGGGGGAAAAAGATGGGGGTTCCTCTGTAGGATGTGATCGCCTTGGGTGTGGACCTGTACTATTGTACTTGGCAGAGAGCAGGACACTGGCAGCTCTCCAGGTTCTCACAGCTAGAGCCTCGGATCCCTACCTAGCCCAAGACCCTGAGCTGCAGCCTGAACATTCCTGCATTACTCTGGCCCTATCTGCCCTTAACAGCATCCACTGGGAAATGGGAGAAGAAACAAAGGAAAAATGATGAAGCAGGTACACTGCCATCTGACTAATGACACAGAAAATGTGACACTGAGGGCTCAGAGACAGTCATCTATTTGTGTCTTCTCCCTCTGGCAGGTTCCTGTGCCACTACAACCCCAGTGATACCTAAGAAGGAGAAGAATTAAGGACTGAGGTCATAGCCACGATTTTCTGGAATTTATGAACTTCTGTTGAATTCATAGCAATAAGGGATATCATGACCTAGGACCAGAAGTCCAGGAACAGATCTAGGAGAGGGAATGAACATCCAGCTGATAACGTAGAGGAGAAGTTCTTTTACTTCATCAATAGAATGATTACGTCGCCATATTCAAAACCATCACTGGTTACCCGTTTCTCTTTGAATACACTAAAGATTATTTGCCATAGGGTCTCTCTTTCTCTCTCTTGTCTATCCACTGCAGTGCCACACTTTCTGCTCCTCCTAATTAATCTATTTACTGTGATTCTCTCATGATTTTTTCATGTTTGATGGATTGTCTATATCTTTCTTCCCATATGGGACTCTATCCCCACCCAAATCTGCATATCACATCCTGCCACATCTTGAATCCATCAATCAACTGATCATATTTATTGAATGCTTACTGTATACAGAGCACTGTACAGAATATTTGGAAAGCTACAGTGGAAATAGAAACTAAGATTCCTGCCCAGAAGGACCTTACTGGATAAGGACAAGACATCAAGGAGGGAAATAAATAATTTAAAAGTAGGAGGGAGAAGTGTTTAAGCAGTAGAGTATGTAAATCAATATGCACCAAAATGCAGCAAAAGGTAAAGTGCAAAGTGCTGGGATGATAAATGAAAAACTGTGAAAATGGGTACAATTGACTGATTGATGGGAAAAATCAAATGGGAAAAATTTCCAGTAGGAGTTGGCATTTCAGAGGGTCTTTGAAGATGGAGAGAACTAAGGCCTGGAAGATCTGAAGCAGGAGGGAGTTCCAAGCAGCAAAATGGGTATGAAGCAGGAGTCAAAGGTGGGAGAGTCAAGAAGGAGAGATAGTGAGGGAATGGAGAGTGTAAAATGGGGTGTATCAGGGACGTAGCGTGACCTAGTGGATAGAGCACGGTCCTGGGAGTCAAAAGGACCTGGATTCTAATCCTGATGCTGTCACTGGCCTGTTAGGTGGCCTTGGGTAAGTCACTTCACTTCTCTGTGCCTCTGTGTAAAATGGGGATTAAGACTATGAGCCCCATATGGGACATGGACTGTTTCCAACCCTCTATCTACTCCAGCACTTAGTATAGTGTCTGGCACATAGTAACCACTTAAACAAATACCTTAAAAGAGGAAAACAGATTGGAGAGATATGTGCATAACTTCATTTTAGAAAGATGATTCAAGCAGGAGACTAAAGTATAGAGTGGAGTGGGGAGAAGCTGGAGGCAGAGAACACAGTGAGGAGGCTGCCAGTTACTGAGTGAGGATAAGATAAACACCTGGACTATCTGGCCATTTAGATGGAGAAGGAGGAGTAAATCAGGGAAATGTGAACAAAAGCAGGATTTAGCAACAGATTAAAACCGAGATGTGTCAGAGAATGAAGAAATTAAGGAAAATGACAAGCTTGTAGGCTTTGGAATAAAGAACATGGTGGAATTGTCAGCGGTGAGGGGATCGTTAGGAGGATGAGAGGATTTGAGAGAAAAGATGGCGTTCAAGTTTATGACATTAAATTGGAGGGGCTAATGGAATATCCATTTGTGGATTTCTTCAAAGAACATCTATTTCAAGTCATTAATCCTTACTTATTCTCCATCATTTTGGTCATATCACCCCAACAGCTATTTTAAGGTCATGTATATTTTTTTTTAATGCCTGAATTTTATTTTTATCATTAATATCTCTGTCTTTCTTTTTATACATTGCATGTTTGGCATGTTATGCCACCTTGCATCTTCCATTAAAGCAGCGTGGCTCAGTGGAAAGAGCACGGGCTTTGGAGTCAGAGGTCATGGGTTCGAATCCCGGCTCGGCCACTTGTCAGCTGTGTGAATTTGGGCAAGTCACTTAACTTCTCGGTGCCTCAGTTACCTCATCTGTAAAATGGGGATGAAGATTGTGAGCCCCAAGTGGGACAACCTGATTCCCGTGTCTACCCCAGCGCTTAGAACAGTGCTCGGCACATAGTAAGCGCTTAACAAATACCAACATTAAAGGTACTCTCTTTGAGGGGAGGGACCTGAGCATTTATTTCACTGTATGATCCCTAATCAATTGCCTCAAACAATACAACACTTACAGCAAGAGTTCAGTCATTGCTGTTGATGATTATCATTTCTCATGATTCACAAGTGTAGGGACAATGCCTTGAAACATAAATTAGGACTCGTGGGCTTTATCATATCTGTTGGCCAACTCCTTAACTTCCTCTGTTCTTGGAAAAATCATCCTGCATCTTTAAGTTACTTCTCTTTAAGTTGCACCCAGGAGAGAAAATATTTTCCAACTTAGAATTTTGTTCCCTTTTCCATCTGATATTATTTATGACTTAATGGGGGAACAGCAGTTCAGAATATGGTTTGTATGAAAGATGCTATACAAAATAAAGCAGCATTGTGTACAGTGCTATATAGAACAGATTTACTACCTGTACTTTAAAACATCCATTTCAAAACAGTCAGAAGAAAATCTCACACAGAGCTCATGTGCTCACACACATGTTTCCAGATAAAAACATTCATATATATAGATACACACACACACAATCACTTCTGTTATCTGTTTTGTAATCAATGGTATTTATTGAGAATTTATTGTATGCTGAGCACTGTACTAAGTGGTTGGGGCATATAATAGAGTAGGTAGAAACAATCCCTGCCCACAGGGAACTTACAAACTAAAAGTGAAGGCAAACCTTAAAATAAATTACAAAAGGGTAGGTGTTTATGGTATGTATGGACATGGGGCTAGGTGAGGGGTGAATATCAAAGTGCTTAAGGGGAACCGATGCAAGTATATAGGTGATGCAGGAGGGCAAATAGAGTTTAGTTAAGAACTATCTCCTGGAGAGCATATTATTTTAGTAGGGCTTTGATGCTGGAGAGAGGGGTGGTCTGTCAATTACATGGTAGGCTGAGAGTTCCAGGCCAGAGGAAGAAGATTGGCAAAGGGTCATTGGTGAGACTGATGAGATTGAGGTACAATGAGTAGGTTAGAAAAGAAGCATAGGCTGAGTTGTAGTAGGAGATTATCAAAGTAAGGTAATCAGAGAACGCATTCCCAGAGAGAAGGTCAGTCTTGGGGAAGGGATTCATTTGTATAAATGGTGAATGTTTGAGGGCTGGAAGATCTAATTATGTTTTTTTTTACAACCAAAGTCCAATCATCATACTAATTATGGCTTTACCTTAAATAAGAAAGGGCAAGGTAGAAATTTAATTTGGATGAAAATCAATTGATCAGTTAATCAGCAGCATTTATTGAGCCCTTACTGTGTTCAAAGCACTGAACTGAGAACTTGGGAGAGTAAAGTAAAACAGAGTTGGTGGATATATTCCCTGCGCACAAGGAGCTTACAGACTAAAAGAGATCATCTACTTAAAATTATCTACTGAAATCATATCTCCTCCTGGAAGCCCTACCTGACTAAGCACTCATCCCTGCACCATATTTCCCTCCTTACAGCCTCATTCATGTACACAGTCCCACCCCCTATATTATTGTTATTTTCACTCCTAATAATAATATTTGTTAAGTGCTTACTATTTGCCAAATACTGTATTAAGCGCAGGGGTAAATATAAAATCAGATAAGGTAAGACACAGTTTCTGTCCTTCATGAGACTCATGGTTTGATGAGCAATAGATATTGAATAGATATTGAATCTCCATTTTACAGACGAGCAAACCGTGGCACAGATAAGTTAAGTGACTTGTCAAAGCTCACACAGTAGGTAAATGGCAGAGCTGGGACCCAGTTCCTCTAGCTTTCAGACCTGTACTTTTCCAGTAGGGCAGGCTGCTAAGCACTTGGGTACTAGCACCACCCCCAAAGCATAGATGTACATATCCTTGAATTTAGTTGCTTCCTTTATCTGAAATGTATTTTAATGCCTGTCTTCCTCATTAACCTATAAGAACCTTGAGGGAAGGAATCATGTCTATCAACTGCATCATACCCTCCTAAATGTTTAGTACACTGCTCTGCACAAAGTACACAATAAATTCCACTGATTGATTAATTGACTGATTGGGGGACCTCAATCAAGATGATAATTGTTAAGCCCAGCATCCTGTGCTGGAGGCCAAATAAATTTACATACATTTTCTTCTGATTATAGTGGACATCTGGTGAATACTTACACCTATTAATCTTGTCCATTGGACTTACCTTGTGGTGTGTCAATTATTTTTCAATCTTTGGGGCATGAAGAGAAATAATGAATAATTCTATTATAGTTTTACAGGACTGAAGGGAAAGCGCTTAGGGCCGCATGACATAGTAAGAGGTGGAGGGAATCATTTGGGAGTGGTGGGACAGAGAAGAACCTTGTACTTTGTCATTTTGCCATTAGGATTTCCTGAAGAAATTTCCTGCATTCTTTAAAGCAATTTTTAACTTCATGTCTAAGGATTAATTTTTTAGAATTTTAAAGTTTTTTGAATTTGTGAGGATGTGTGTGAAGAAATGTGTATATTTGAGTGTGTGTATGTGCATGGGTGTGTGTTTGTTCATTTGTAAGGTGCACATATATGCATCTTCTCCACTACATGGTCAGCTTCTTGAGGGCAGTTATCGTGCTTCCCAACTTTATTGTAGTGTACTCTCCCAAATGCTTAATATAATGTTCTGCATGCAACAAGTGCTCAACAAATACCATTGGTGGATGCATAAACAGTCTCAAGAAGGACAATTTTTGTACATACATAGTTTGCATCTAACCATCAATTATATCAATGTCATAAGCACCTTCTTTCTCTCTATTGAACATTCCCTCTCCCTAGGTATAGCACACCAGTTACAGTTTGTGGGGCAATCACCTACTGGATTATGACACTATAGCACAGATTGAGAATTATGCTGTAGATATTTTGCCCCTGAATGAACTTTGTACCTACAATTATTGCATTCATTTTGCAGTGTGGTGAGAGTCCCTAGCTCTCTATTACTAAATAATGGTAGCTGTGTATACTTAGTTTTTGTCCCCTCTGCCCCAAAAGGAACACAACTGGCAGGGGTGAGGAAGAGGAAATGACACTGTACAAACCACTAGCAATCTAATCAATTCTTGCACCAGGGTACTCCTTCCTAAAGTCTTTTACTGTAGCTTCATAGTTCCCCTCACATGCCTGATGTGAACAGTAAGACACGAGCCACCACATACCCTGACAATCAGCATGGAAGCTCAAAACAACCCACATCCTGAGACCACCACCCAGCAAACCATGCTGTTTAATTGGAAATAAAGCCAGGCAGCCTGTGTTACTGCATAGAGTTCCAGCTTGAAGGTATACAGTGCCCAGTAATTTCTATTTGCAGCTCCTACTGCATTCCCTAAAATGTCTTTTAGAATCTCAGTCTTTCCAAAGCTTCCACCTTGTGGGAATCAATAGAAGTATAACTCCTACTCCACCAACTATGATTTACAGCCTGTCTGTTTTAGAAGGTACTGCAGTGAGTAGGAAGGAGAATTTAAGACTTTCCTTATAGTTAAACAATGAATGTAAAAGTTGGGCTTTATGTACTATAGGAAAGGACATGAATTAGTAACGATAATTTAATTGGCTCTGAGATATATACTGCGGATACTGCAGTAGAGGAATTTATATCTCTTTTTTATTTTTATTCCCAGAAATTTGAGGCGTTCTATCAAATAAAAGGAAAATCTATTCAAATAGAGCAAATGGATGGGGATTAAAAGTGGATGACTTTTGGGATAGGTATGTACTGTCACCTTCCTGAATACCTCCTTGCAGACAACTTCAAGAACTGTTTTTGTTAGAGCTTTTGCTCTGAAACACTTTATCTCACTTCTGAAATGGAAAATAAATGTGGGTCAGTGACTGTGTGTTACCTAATTATCTTATCTCTAACCCAGAGCATAGCACAGGGCTTGGTAAATAGTAGGGGCTTAATAAATACCACAGTCATCATCATCATCATCATCATCATCATCGTAATTCTGAATCCTCTGGAGAGAATTCTTGAGGCTGAGTTTCCAGTTTCAATTCCTTCAAAGGAGAGGTTCTAACTCTACTTAAAATAGTAGCAGTTAAACCTAGAGCTCATTTTCCTTTCACCTTTCTCCTTTCCTTTCCCCTTGCATATATTTTAATACATTGGATATCAGTCTTTAAAGAAGAGCGATACAGTGTGCAGGGTCGCCCAAAATAAAAGGGCACTTTGGAAGTCAAAATAAATCAAGCTCCAAATGTGAGGAATACGGAATGGAAAGCAGAAGAGAAGGTAGTCTGAAGGGATGAAAGCAGGCGAGAAAATGCAAAAGTGTCTGGATTCATTTCATTTTTACCTTCAATGAGTACTATACAGCAGTTGTAATAAATCCTGTGCAACTTCAATCTTTGAATGACCTCACTGTCTTCCCTTGGCCAAAAGGAGAGCAGTTAGGCCTGGTGGATAGAGCATGGACCCAGAAATTAGAAGCACCTGGGTTCTGTTCCTAGCCCCACCATTTTTCTGCTGTGTGACCTTGGGCAAATCACTTAACATCTCTGGGCCTCAATTACCTCATCTGTAAAATGGGTATTGAGACCTATTTATCTTATATCTACCCTAATGCTGCTTAGTAGAGTTCCTGGTACATTGTAAACACTTACCAAATACTTAAAAAAAAAGAGCTGGGAAAAGCTAAGTGTTGGACATTTGGGAATTCATTTGTTATACTTTTGTTTCCCTAACCTCTGCCAAATTTTAACTCAAGCTGAGACCTTAAAATTCTCAAAAATGCCAGGTAGTGAGGATGTTTTATTTTCCTATTGCTTATCCTGAATACAACTCTTGGCATCTCATATCCATATACCATAGAGCAAAAGCTCACCATACTCATCATCAAACAGTGGAATAAGCATAGGTCTAGGAGTCAGACAGTCTAGGTTCTGCTTTTGACTTTGTCATTTCCCTACTGTATGGTCTTGGGCAAGTTACTTAATTTCTCTTTGCTTCAGTTTTCTTATCTTTAAAATGGGTATTCAATACCTGCTTTTCCTTCTATTTAACCCCTATTTGGGACAGAGACTGTGTTCAACCTGATTATCTTGTATAGACTGCAGGATTTAGCACAATGCTTGGCACATAAGTGCTCTAAACAAATGCCACTATTGTTATCATTTTTATTATTATTAAAAATGGAATATATCCCTCATGGGCTATTCTATGAGGAATGTTTTCATGAACATCCCTCTTTTTCAATGACACCGTTTAGAGTGGGAGGGAAGGGTATGTGTCAATTCTTTGTCTTGCACTTTAAAATCATTTAGTACATAGCAGTGCACAAAGTGGATACTCTGTAAATACTAATACTAGTACTTGACGAGCTGCCATTACAAATGCAAACTAATGGGGATTACCTGAAATGTGTTTTGTTGGAGTCTAAAGAGTAGAACACCCCTTGGAATCCTTGAGAACCAGAATCCTGTTACTACCGCTATCATACTCTTCTTAGAGCTTAGTACATGCTCTGCACAGAAAAAATATCTAATAAATATAATTTATTGAGTGATTGATTGATTCATGTGTTAAGCATATTCTCCAAAGCAATTATGAAAGTTCACGCATTTAAAGTAAGCAAGATCACCTGAAGACTGGAGCAAGATTTGCTGATTAGTTTGCAGGTTTAATTCAGGGTGTACTTCCATCTCAATATACACTCCCTCCCTTCTGAAGGAAGTTCTTGGTTTATCTGTGATTACCTCAATACTGAATGGATCCAAGGCAGCTATTGCTTTTAGATTTCTCTAATTAAAATATCGGTTTGTGAACCAGCTCCTCCTCCACATCCTCTGATTCATTCCCCTCGTTTAGACTGTGAGCCTGTTGTTGGGCAGGGAGTGTCTCTATCTTTTGCTGAATTGTACATTCCAAGTGCCTAGTACAATGCTCTACACGTAGTAAGCACTCAATAAATATGATTGAATGAATGAATGATCATGCTCTCTGAAGGATATGAAATCCTAGCTGTTGAGTGCTCACCATGCTTAGACCATGCCTAGAGTGGTGGAGAAGTGTTTAGGGGAGACTGAACTGCAAATTCCTAGATCCCAGAAGCCCCTAACAGCTCATTCTCTCATGCCCAGTCTCACAGAGTGTCACCCTACACTGTCAGTCAAGCTACTTCCTTAAACACACATTCCAGGACCTAAAATCCCACTTTGCCCTCTGTTGAACTCAGCACACACTGTATCCTTCTGGCAGCAGGTTGAGTCTGAGTCAAGTCACTGTCACTCAGAATCCTCCTTCCAGATCCACAAACACTGGGGATGAATGGGTGGTGCCTGGGAAAGTGAGGTGGGGAGGGAGGGAGGTGTCAGACCATGCTCCCAACTGAGGAGCTCCTAGGAGAGCCTTCCTGGTGGTTTTCCTCCTATATCCCTGTAAATCCCTGTTATAGCTCCATGGCCATTTTTTTCTTCCTGGGAAAAGAGTTGCAGGGAGGTGAGCAGTTTTCTCAGGCTTCCAGCTTCAGGAAAGATACTTCTATGCATATCAATTATCTACAATGATTGCCCATCCCTCTCACAATCAAACATCTGACCATTTATTATAGGACACTCAATCAGCTTTATCCCTATTTAAATTTGCTGTTCTTCCACTGAACCCAGATAATATTTTTAATTTCTCTCAATCCAACCTATTCACTGTGACATTCTCAATCAGTAGATTAATTATACCTACCTACTGTGTGTAGAGCACTGTACTAAGAGTTTGGGAGAGTACAGTATGACAGAGATGGTAGACATATATTCAAATAAATTATGGGTAAGTACGTAAGTCCTGGTGGAGCTGAGAGTGGTGAATAAAGCATCCAAATTCAAGTGCAAGCATGAGTCTCATTTGCCTGGAACTGCTTTGTCCACTTCAAGATGAAATCACATCTCATCCAGGAAATCTTCCCTGATTAATTTCTTATCACCCACCAACTGCCACTTCAACATTGCTGCATCACCTGAGCACTTAGGAAACCATACCCCCACAGAGCTCATATGTACATATCTTCGCACTCTAGTGCTTCCTCCTACAATTAATATTAGTACCTGTGTCCCCAATCAACTCCTTGAGAGCAAGGATTATGTTTACTAACTCTGCTAGTAAACCCATGGGAAGGGAACAGAGCACTTTCCCTGTGAGTTTCCTAGAGCTGGCCTGGTAGCGGGATGATAGAAAAGTTTTTGATGAGCTCTATACCTCGGGGAGATGCTTAGGCTTCATCTGAAGGGTGATGCCAGTGATAGGGGTTCAAGGTCCTGGGGTACACTGAGCAGGAGCTCCACAAACCTGCCCTGCGAGAATGGAAGCACTCAATAAATACCAATGATGATGATGACGATGATGAATGGAAAGATCTGGAAGGCTTTTTGACCCAGCTGAGGCCAACCAGGATCCAGGAGCTTCTAAAATAATTGCAGGGACTTTTATGGATGGAATTTTGTGCTGAATACACCTGGTGATGTCACACTCACAAAGAAAATCTATAACTGTACCAACTAAACCAAGATCCAACTAAACCAGGACTTAACATCCTCTTTAGTCTACTGCCTTCATGTGGCCAAATAGGTTCCTCTCCCTCTCTAGACAGGAATTTAAAATATTTCTACCTCCCAAAATAGCATATGGAGGTTTTGAAATGGGTTTAGTGTGGAAAGGACTATTCCTCCAGATGTTTTATTGCATTTTTAACCTCATTTTTTTCTCTTTCCTATGAATTTAATCTGAATAGTCTCAGCACAGCAAGAAATAATCTCTGCTTTTGGTGCACCAACACTTCACTATCCTAGGTTTCCTGTATAAACCCACTTTGTCTGGTTGCCTTCCAGTCCACTTCCAATTAAAATCTACCTGATCATAAATAAGAGAAAAAAAACCTTTGCTAATATGCACAGTAAATACTGGATCTTAAAATAATACTCCCTTAGGGCTATATTTCCTTGAAGGCACATGCTGTTCCTGAATGATAAAACTCCAGGCAGAGAGGACCATTGTGATTTATATAAGACTATTTTATTTTTTTTTATCAATTCATAAATCCTTTTCTGTTTTTGCTCTAAATAAATTGAAAATTGCTCTAACATCTCTCACCCACCCATTTTTCATTCATTAGCTAACATGAGGCCACTTATGAATAGTCTTGGGTGCTATTTAGGCAAACCAGACTTCAAGTCCAAGGCTATTACTGCCATAGTTGGATGTTCTGTTACTTTTCCCAATCTCAAGCTTACTGATTTCACTTGTTCTGTCTTCTTCTCTATCCCTCTCTGATTAAAACTTCCCTTCTATTTCACCACATCTTCCTCCAAACATCATTAAAGTTTATTTCATTCTCTTTAGTCTCTCAACTAAACAATTTCATTATATGTTTGTTCCCTTCAACCTTTCTAAATAAACTCATGTCTTCCTATTTAAATTACATTACAGAAACCTTCCTTCTCCCCGATCCCTACTGCCACCTCCCTTCTCCTTCAATTCCTTACTCGAGTTGCTCCAATTTTTCATGAATTTTATCCTTTCCATTTCTATTCCAGAATTATCATGACCTCACAAAGTTGCCACTGACTTCAAAGTCATTTCACCACTATGCCAGAAGTTCAATTAGGATTTTAGATCTTCAACACTAATAATTTAATTAATATAATTCACCTTGATAGCTAACAACACTGTCAACAATGTTTTAACATTTACCAGGCAAAGGGATCACAGCCACTCCTCCGAAGTTCTGAAAGGTTTTTCTTTCCCTCAGTAAATGCACAGAGTGATTCAAGCCAAGGCAGTCTGGTCTGACGAATATTTAATAGAAATATTATTTCTTGAGAGCCACTAGTTGCAATGAACTATACTAAGTGCTTAGGGTGTACAAACAAGCAAGTGTTACAGTCTCTGTCCAAAAGGAGCTTACACTTAAAATCTGAATATGTAAATAAATGATTACTTTGTTCTTTACCTTAGGCTGGGCACTCCACAGAATTAAAGGTAAAAATGCCCAGTACATGGTAATTAAGTTAATATAAAGTTAAAGATGGAATAATCAAAACAATCACATTTGAGGCAATTTATGCACAAAAGACATAACATTACTGAAGAGGGAACTTTAACAGATGCAGGGATGGATATTGATTCTTTGACACAAACTTTAAATAGCAATTTTTTCAGAGAGGACCTGTGGAAAAATGTCCACTCCAGCTGAATGTCCAATATCCATTTTTTTTTTAGTTTAGTTATTTCTTGGGTGCAAGATGTATGAGAAACAGCATGGCCTGGTGGAAAGAGCATTGGGCTTGAGTGTCAGAAGGATCTGGGTTCTAATTCCGGCTCCACCACTTGTCTGCTGTGTGACCTTGGGCAAGTCATTTAACTTCTCTGTGCTGAAGTTACTTCATCTGTAAAATGGGGATTAAGACTGTGAGCCCCATGTAAGACAGGGACTGTGTCCAACCTGATTAGTTTGTATCTACTCCAACACTTAGTTCTCAGCACATAGTAAGTTTTTAACAAAGAAAAACTACAAAAAAAGATTCATGATATGAACTGTCCATTGCTCTCAGTAGTCTACTGTTGAAAGCTTGGTTTCGAGCTACTGCTTTTATATACAAAACAGCAAAAACTTAGACTCCAAAGCAAATAGTAAATATGAACATCAAAGGCCATTAAGTGTTACTGCAGGGATTTCTGCATTCTCAATAATGTGCTGGGTGACTTTGGGAAAATAATTCAATCTCTGTTTCCGCTGCATCCTCTGAAACACTAAGTATAAGAATGATATCCTCCTACCCAGGACTGTTATGAAGTACAGCAGAAAAAAGAATTGTAAAGTATTTTGTATAGAGAAGGAACAATGAAAATGATCAGTTACAATATATGCTGAAACATTCAGAAAAATAGAAATAAACATAATAAAAACAACTCAACACCCTTCAAGCACAGACTTGTTTATGTATACTTAAACTGGCAAATTTCAAATTTCTGCATATTTTTAAGAAGGGTAACACGAATGAGATTTAGCATAACTTCACACATCAAACAGGTGTTTTTGAGGTGAATTTACATCAGGGACCACAGTACCCTCCCTCTTTGGATGTCTTCCAGGCCATTTTCAATTAAAAACTACCTGATCATATATAAGAGATAAAAGCTTATTAACAGCAGGGGTAAATAATAGATCTTAAAATAATGGACTCTGAGGCTATATTTTAGGACATAGAATTAATTCCCTCTAGATCAGAAATGTTAGAGCGGCTTTAGGTCATGAACTTCTGGAAAATAAAAGAGAATCCTTTTTATGGTTTTGTGCATTGGTATTTTATAATATGGATATTTTATAATATGGACTTCAGACTCATAGAAGACTTTAAAAATTATTAATGGTTAGAAAACTCTTTCAGGTAGAATTCTATGTGCTCCACTTTCGAGGTTCAATAAACTAAGGCATGCAGAGGTGAGATGGCTTGCATGAGATAAGACAATAAATCAGTGGAAAAATCCAGAAATAGAATGCAACTGCATTGATTACTGTACCTGGCCTCTAAACCATGAGCAGCAGATCCATGTTCAATACTCAGGTGTTGATTAAAGACTGTTTTTCCCTTATTACCTCTCAATACCCCATTGGGCAATGAAGACAAGACTACATGGCTTCTCTGTGTCATAGAACATAGCTTTACATGTATGCCACTAAAGCAATCAATTAATAACCTGCTTTGAGCACCTACTGTGTACTAGGCACTTTGTTAAGCAGGCAGAAGAATGCAGTAGGAAAAAGACACAACTCTTGTGCTCTTGCAGTATATAATTTAATAGAAGAGTCAGAGAAATTGTTAGGAAGGAGGCATCTAAAACAACTCAAATGAGAAGTGATAGCTCCTCGAGGGAAGGAATCATGTCTAACTCTAGTGTATTCTCCCAAGCTCTTAGTATAATTCTCTATACACAAATAGTGTTCAACAGATATCACTTATTGGTTGATAGGGTTTAATAAAATGCAAAAAACATTAGGGTGGATGCGGGGCTGATTCGATTGGAATTTTGACAATCAATAGGAGCAGGTGCTCCGGAGGACTTGAGTATCTCACTCAACAGTGATGTATAAACTGAAGGAGGAAATGGCCAGCTCTGTTTCTGCACTCCAGCTACAGACTGCACCATTTCTCCAACTATCTGTCTCATTAATACACAGAAATGAGAACTGGGCCCATTGTCTTCTATTCAAATCTATTTGTTTATTCAGAAATGACCTCTGTTTTAGACTGTGAGCCTCAAGTGGGACAGGGGTCATGTCCAATTTGATTATCTTATGTTCAAATCAAGCTTTGGGCAGTGGGTGATCTGTAAGGACTTAATAAATATCACCATCTTGGCTGGTATATGTTAATATTTTCCCCACACATGTTTATTTGGGATGGGACTCTCCTTAAAACAGCTTAAAGTAAAGCTTCTTTATGAACCTTAGCCTTGCTTTCTGCACAACTTTCTTGCTGCTACTTCCACTGTAATCCTCAGTGTTCTCAAATGGGTCTTAGGAAACAATTCCCATGACCTCTGAAGTCTGTGGAGTCCTTCTTAGAACCCAAGCAGGTTCACTGCTAGGCTTCACTTCTGCAAACGTAGCCTTACCACTCTTTCACTTAAAATCCATTCTGGTTTTCCTTCCTTAGCATTTCCCAGTTAATTTCTGAACCTCTAAGGACTTGTTGGCCATTTGATATATAAGAGGTATTAGTGGAGCATCAAGGCTATCCAAGAAAGGTGGATGGCGATTGGCATAAAGTGAATGATTGGCATTGGTGCTGAATTCTTATTGTGTTAACATTTGGGCATGACATTTATTGGGAGACCCATCTGAAAAGATTCCATTTAAACCTGCCAGATTTTCTATAAAGTGAAATCCTCCCCTAGCTCCCTGCCAGAATCATGATTGATGCCCAGGGCTGGTTACTTCAGGGGATTGGAAGTTACGTGTTACCAGTGACTGTGCCTTCTCAGAGTGCTTAACAAAGCAGACCAATGTAATTGATGGCTTAAGTACATGACTCTTACCCACTTTGGTGGAAAGGGACAGGAATCTTGAACTACTTGTGGGGGTCTCTGGATGAACAGTGAGACTCCATTATGCTCCAAGCAATCCAACGGTTCAAAAAAAAACAACAAACCAGACTCTAGTAGATAAACCAATTGAAGATAGTTGCTTTGGGGTGCTTTCCAACTAAAGAGTATTTTATAGCACTGAATGCAAAAATTAAAATCGAGGTAAAATGGCATGAACCTCTCTCCTAGGTCCTGGGTACATGCCATTAGGTGAATTTGAATGCCTAGGTAACCCTTCTATATCTCCATAAGTAGTTTTTGACCACCTCTAATTGATACTTTTGTTGTGAAACATCAGTATCTATTATGCTGAAAAGTGCACTTCCATGCTGCTCACTACGACAGTGCAACTACCAATACAGAGACCAGATATGTGGAAAATAATGATAATAATTGAATTTGTTAAATGATTACTATATGCCAAGCACTGTATTATGTCCCAGGGCAAGCACCATATAGCCTATTGGACATAATCCCTGCCCCACATGGGGTCCACATGGGTTACATGCATTTTTTCACTTTACAGATGAGGTAATGGAGTCACAGAAGAGTAAAGGGACTTGCCCAAGTTCACACACTGGGAAAGTGAAAAGTCAGGATTTGAACCCAGGTCCTCTGAGACCCATGCTCCTACTTAGGCCATGTTGGACAACTTAGGGACGGCACTGAAAACAATGCTAGGCTTTACAAATAAGAGCGGAAGCATAATATATAGGATACTATGTACATGAACAGCCTGGAAAAGATTGTTTCTCAGACATTTTGGCCTCCTTCTTAGACTGCTAGCCCCATGTGGGACAGGAATGGGGTTCAACTTGGTTATCTTGAATCTAAACCTATGATTAGCACAGTGCTCAACCCTGAAGAAGCATTTAACAAATACCATCATGAATTCATTCATTTATGATAGTATTGACTCTTTTTAACACAAAGGGCAGACATAAGAGGTTGATGACACATAGGGTGATAAATAGAGAGGATTGAGAGATGGATAGATGATGGATTAATTGATAGATAGATGAAATAACCGGCAGTTTGCGGGACAGCTGGTGAAGTTTATGATTTTTTTTTTTTTTTTACTCAGATATTAGTGAAGGAGAATGAACTATGTCTGATTGACCAATGGATTGAAAACTGCTGATGGTGGGCATTGTTAATCCATCCACATTAAACGGAGAAAACGATTGAGTCAGTTAAATTAATGATTACTTGTAGTTGACAGTCCTGCCTTTGTTGCTCGGTGGAAGATACTGAAGTGTATTAAAACTACAGATTGGCTTTTGCTGACTGACCCACAAAAATGCCCACCGTTTGGGTTGTGGAATGCAAATCTCATCAGGGAACGGCAGAAACAAAAATCTTGATAGCTTTCTATTTGTTTGTTTGTTTCAAAATGTTTTACCCGTGAGCCAGTAATCCCCACCAATCTAAATGATCAAGTTTCAGACTACAAGTTTTCAATGGCAGCCAATCTGGAGAGTTGCATATATCTACCCCCAGACAGCTGCATTATGGAGCTAAAGGAACTGCATCTAAATTCATGAGCCGATAAAAAGTAATCTGGCTAAAGTCTTTTTTTATACCAGAATATACAATGATAATCACACCCCCTTGAATTACAAATGTTCCATAACCATTCAAACTGGTACTGAGTTACTGACATTATTTGAAGTAATGACATAATAAAACCCATTTTAAAAGACAAACCCATAATTTACTTACTTCTCGCTTAAAAAATATTTCAGAAATCTTTTGAGTTCATAATTGATGGAACACCATGATTTCATAGACCATCAAAAACTTGAATAGGTTTTAATAAACCAGGAAAATTAAAGTCTCTTTATCTTACCAGGTAGCACTAGTTTCTCTTCCCCCCCTCCCAGTCTTTTAACCATCAAAAATCACAGCTAAAAATGAATTACAACTAAGAGTAACCTAAAGTATTTTTAATGAACTGTGACTTGATTTTTCTGGAGGGGGTATAGTAAATCAACAAATAGGCCCACCCTCCTTTTGAAGGTTTTAGAGCAAATAGAAGTTGGTTTTGAATTGACCTCTAAATAGCTGGACTTGGCACGTCAGTGCATTTGCATTGTGAATTAGTTGAATCTGTATTTCCTGAACCCAGAAGTGACTGTGATTAAAGGGCCATGCAGAACTAGGGCTTCTGAAAAAGACTCTCCTGGAGACTTATCACAGCGTAGGTTTTTAACTTTACCTTTCTCTCCTGTGGCACAGTGACTAGAAATGACAGCTTAAACCCCAACCTCGCAGTTGAACTCATAGTGTGAATCCCACAGCCTCTATTTCCCTCTCACTGTCACCCATCCCATTCTCAGTGATGTAGCAGGGCATGGAGAAGCTGAAGTATGAGCCTTATCTGCACTTTTAGAATGGTGGGGATAGGATGGTTGTGGCTGTGGCTCTTGTGGCTACTACGGGACCCTCAATAATCCTGCCTGAACACTAAGAATCACAAAGCTGCTCTTTTAGTCAAAATGGTCTCTAGTTTCTATGTCATTTGTTCTTTCCTTGTATTTTTATGTTGTTGTTTTTTCCATTCAATTGTATTTATTGAGCACTTACCGGGTTGAAGAGCACTGTACTAAGCACTTGGGATAGTACAAAATAATAAACACATTCCCTACCCACAATGAGCTTACAGTCTAGTGGCATGTGACAGACAATATAAATAAAATAAATTACAGATATGTACTTAAGTGCTGTTTCAGCTGTTTTAATGTGAGACCAGCCCCTCCTCCTAGAACAAAGTCCTCATTGTCAGAGAACCTGGGGTCTAATCCTGTATGTGTCATTTGCCTGCTACACGACCTCAGAAAAAGTCATTTAATTTCTCTGTGTCTCAGCTTCTTCTTGTGTAAAAGCAGGGATTCAAGAACTGTTCTCCTGTCTACTTAGACTGAGAGCCTCATGTAAGATAGGGACTGATTATCTTGTATCTGTCCTAGTGCTTAGTATAAGCTTAGTACTTAGTATGTGCTTAAATTCCACAATGATGATGATGATAATGATTATGATGATCTTTAAATTGTGAGCTCTTGGTGTTGAGGATGATGACGTTTATTATGATGGTGCCTAGACTGTGAGCTCTTGGTTGCCAAGGGTCATGCCTAGTTCTTATTCTGCACTTTTCCCCAAAGCTGAGTGCAGTGCTTTTCACAAAATAAGCACTTAATAAATACTATTACATTAAGGAGCTTTTACTCTAATAGACAGACAAAAATATTTACAAGTAGTAGAAGCAGGATAAATAAATGAATATTCAGTTGAATACATTTACCCAAGAGCTGAGGGTGAGTTTAATTCTGGCTCCACCACTTACCTGCTGTGTGACCCTTAGGTTATGTATGCTAAATGTGAAGTAAGCAAGTCGGGTCAACCAATTGTATTTAGTAAGCACGTACTGTGTGACGGTTACTATACCGAGTGTTGGAGGATATTCAAATAAAATTGTAGGACCTTACAACGTAGTGGGGGAGTCAGAGAGTAAAATAACTTACAAGTAGAAGGAAGCAGTAGAGTATAAAGGTGGGTACATATGTACCTGAGTGCTTGGGTGCTAAAGTGGCAAATAGAGGGGGATAAAGAGTGGGGATATAAGTAATTAATCAGGGAAGGCTTCCTAGAGGAAATCTGATTTCAGAAATGCTTTGAATACAAGGAGGGAAGTGTTCCAGGCATAAGGATGGATTATGAACAACAAGTAAGCAACAGGAGAGATGAGAATAAGCCACAGTGAGGAGGTTGGCTCGGGAAGAATGGAACGTGTAAAATGGAATATAATGGGAGAGAAATGAAAATAACTAGTGTCAAGACACAGAGTTGACTGATTTCCTTAAGGACAGCAATCATAAGTGTCCCTTGAACTTTTTTCAGGAGTGGGGGATGTGTGTATAATGCTAGTAGTAGTAGTAGTGAGAGCATTTTTGAAGCATTTCATACTTTTCCTCCAAGAGGCCTTTCTGATTAGCCCTCTTTTCCCCAACTCCTTCTCTTCTGTGTCATCTCTACATTTCAATCTATACCCTTTGGGCACTTTATATTCACCCCCCCCCATCCCTTAGCACTTATGTACATATTCACAACTTATTTATAATAATGTAAGCTCCTTGTGGGCAGGGAAAGTGTTTACCAACTCTGTTGTACTGTACTCTCCCAAGCACTTAGCAGTAATAACTAATAATATCTGTATTTGTTAAGTGTTTATTATGTTCCTGTCACTGCACTATACTCTAGGGTACATACGAGCAAATCGGGTTGCTGTTCATTCTCAGAAGTTAAATGACTTGCCCACGGTCAAACAGCAGATAAGTGACAGAGTTGGGATTAGAACCCAGGACTTTCTGACTCACAGGCCTGTGCTCTATCCACTTTTTTTTAGTACAGTGCTCTGCACACAGAAAACATTCAAATACCACTGATGGATTATTAAGTGCTTTCCATGCATGGAGAACTATACTGGGCACTGGGAAAGAATACAGAGGGATGAATTATACATGATGTTAGTCCCTCAATGGCCTCACATTAAAAAAAAAAAAGACCTAGATAGCAGAGTGAAGTATGGACTGGAGAGGGGAGAGACTGGAGGTTGTTGCGGTAATCAAGTTGGGATATGACAAGTCCTGTACCAGTGTCTTGGCTGTTCGGAAAGAGAGGAAGGTGTGCCTTAATCCAACCAGGTCAACAGTCCCACATAATTTGTTTCTCCAGAGGGCCAACTTCTTCAGTTTTTAGTATTTTGTTTAGTAAACATCCTCAGTATGGATATCAGTCGGTGACTCTATTGTCTCCAGAGGAGCTGTCTAAACAGTGATAAAGTGTCTGGATAAAGGGGCAACAGGGTCTACTCTTCCTTTAACCAAATCCTCAGAGAATCAACAAGCCCTGCAGAGTTTCAAGGGGAGTGTTGAGAGGCCCCAGTTTTGACAAAGCCCATCAATGGTTGGACATAAAGATAGTGTGTATTCTAGACAGGTTCCTCAAAGAAACAGAGTTATTTGATAATTGCATTCCCAGTGGAAAATTCTCCCTTTATCTAAGAAGGGTATGGACACAGAATCCAAGCACTCCACAGTGACCCAACACTTCTTTACAGAACACAGACTTAGAAGTCAAATAAGTCACCATTTGGAAGTAATTACTCACATTCCCTCTACATATCCCTCCTTAAGAGAAAGACATTCTGAGGATTCAAAGGTGATGTTACAATGGAGATAATTATAATGAGGAATCTATGTTCCTCAGGACAGCAGCTCAACCTGACAAGTAGAAATAATGAAATAGAAGTTTATAATGAGGGTAGAGGGCATACTGTTTATATTTTTCTTATTTTTGAAAAGAGCATCAAATCCATTTGGTGTCTGGTACGGGGAAGCAAGGTTTAAAGTACTGTATATTGAAACAAGATTTTCCCTTCTGTGTGGGATAAAAGCATTCATTCATTTCTCAAAGATCATTTGTATAATATAACTCTGGCTCTGAACCAGGCCCTTGATCTTATACAGACCTTAATAGGAGATATCAAAAGTTTTCCCTGCCCCTGAGTATAAACAGAACTTCCAACCTTCAAATCTGTCTGCTCTATTGACAGTGTATATTCAAATCGCGAGCAAGCATTTAATGATGCCTTGCTTCAGCTCAACAGCATGGACATCGAGAGAGCCCGAGGAATCACTAAAATGAAACAGTTCTTCTCTTAATTTCAATCAGTAGACTTTGAACAGAACATGACATCTTAGCCATCTGAGCTTTTTAAATGTGACATTGGCAGACATACAATGCTCAGCTCTGTGGTACCTGAATAATTGAGGCTTTGAAACATCAAAGCGTTGACACCTTCAAACACGCAAGTAGTTTTATTTGAAAGATTCTTTCCACAAAAGAAGACTAACTGCCATTTGAGATCAATGAATTCCCTGAAACATAGTGTCCTCGCTTTAGATTGAAACACATTTGCTTTTCACTACATATTGACTAGCAGTGTCCCACATGTAGAAAATGTTGGATTAAATGCATTTATTTTGATGACATGGTATAGAATAGAATTAAGGATGACATTTGGAGGGAAAAAAGGCATTATGGCAAAAAGAAAAATTTCCTGGACATTTCAGTGTCTTGGGCCCTTCATCTTGATTCAAGGGGCAGGTATGAAAATTGGAAGAGGAGAAAACTGGACTTCTAGGCAGTGTTAGCTACATTAAAAACATGGACATATTGGACAACACCTCACCTTAAAACTCTGCTGTTTCTGTGGAGGCCATAATGCTTAACCAAGATGGTCAGTCTCTCCTCTTGTAAACTACCAATCAACAGTAACTGATTTTTTATCTTCACTGTAAGAAATCCTCCACTAAATCATCCAGAGCAGTAGGCCAGAATGGTCATAACATTCTGAGGCTTAGCCGAATTAACCGTACACCCCCGTAATCAATCATGAAGCCAAAAGAATAAACAAGAATAAGAACACAAGTCAGTTGAAAACAAACATGGAATCCACATTGTGATGTGAATTCCAAAGATACAACTTCACGTGCTTCTGACCAGACAATGTACCTCTAACCATGTACCTCTGCTTGGGAGGGAGTAAAACAAATTACTTCAATATTGCTATTTCACCATCAGATCATCCCTGAATAGATCACTTTATGTTGCAACTGACCTCAAGGTAGAATGTGCTATTAAATAGACACCGCAGTCCCATTATATTGCCATTACAAAAGGGCACCAAGCAACACAATTGCTCAAATAAATATAAATGGCCACCAGTTAAACCATGAACCACCTTGAAGGTCTAAGAATGAGAAAGACATTTTTTCCTTCAAAACTGACATGATTCTTATTCCTGCCCCGCTGAGGTGAGAGAATATTATTAACATGAGACAGTTGATTGACCCAGTGGCTTTAAGGTGATGACACAAGTCTTCATCATGGAATAATCATAATGATTTTTTAATCTGTACAAACCTAAATGACCATGTTGCTGTCGACAATTCATAAATCAAACACACTGGGGCGTAGAATAAATGAATCAAAAACATAGTGAAATCCGGTCTCCAACAACATGATAAAACAGTTGTCTGCTGAGGGATCATAACAGCAGACTGATAGGCTCACGGAGAGCAGTTTGGACAATAAGGTTGCTCTCAGTCAATCAATCAGTAGCATTTAATGAGTGCTGACTGTGTGCAGAGCACCTTATTAAGCACTTGGGAGAGTACAATACAACAGAGTTGGTAGGCATGTTCACATGAAGACCAAGATACCAAGAAGTAATCTTAACATCAGAGATAGGCCCCAAAAGGCACAAATACATTATTACAGCAAGAAACTCTCTTTACCTGCACACAAGATGGAAAGGAGCATTAATAGTAGGATCACTTCTCTGCAAAAAACATTTAGGTCATGTTTCCCATCTCCATGGGAACTTCCAGTGCTTGCCCATCCACCGCCACATCAAACAGAAACTCCTCACCATTGGTTTTAAAGCACTCAATCACCTTAACCCCTCCTACTTCACCTTGCTACTCTCCTACTACAGTCCAAACTGCACATTTCATTTCTCTAATGCTATCCTTCTCACTGTACCTCAATCTCATCTATCTCATTGCTGACCTCTCACACACATTCTGCCTCTGGCTTGGAACGCCCTCCCTCCTCATATCTAACAGTTACTCTCCCCACCTTCAAAGCCTTACTGAAAACACATCTCCTCCAAGAGGCCTTTCCTGACTAAACCCTCTTTTCCTCTTCTCCCATACTCTTCTGCACTGCCCTGACTTGTTCTCTTTATTAAACTCCCCACCTAGCCCCACAGCACTTACATACATATTTGTAATTTATTTATTCATATTAATGTCAGTCACCTCCTCTATACTATAAGCTCACTGTGGTCAGGAAATGTGTTCATTTATTGTTATATTGTACTCTCCCAAGCACTTAGTAAAGTGCTCCTCACACAGTAAATAATAAATACAACTGACTGACCAGTAATGCTAAGCCTGTTCAGCCATACCCACTTCTGTGAATAGGATATCACTGTCAGAGTGTCATCTTGGAAAGATACGGACAGCCAATAATGATCCAAGCAACTATAGTATTTATTAAGTCCATACTATGTGCCAAGCACTGTGCTAAACTCTCAGATAGTTACAAGATAATGATAGTTACAAGATAATCAGTTCAGGTCCAGACCCTGTTCCCCTTGTGGCTCACAGTCTAAATAGGAGGGAGAACAGATATTGAATGGATATTTTACAATTGAAAGACAGAGAAGCTTAATTATTTGGCCCAGGTCCCACAGTAGGCAAGTAATGGGGCAAGGATTATTCATTCATTCATTCAATCATATTTATTGAGCACTTATTGTGTGCAGAGCACTGTAATAAGTGCTTAGAAAGTACAATTCAGCAATAGAGACAATCCCTGCCCACATGTGGGTTGCAGTCTAGAAGGTGTGTGTGTGTCGGGGGGGGGGGGAGGGGGCGGGGAGACAGACATCAAAACAAGTAAACAGGTATCAATACAATAGAATTATAGATATAAACATATATACACAATCCTCTGATTCCCAGGCCTGTGTTCTTTCTGCTAGGTCATACTGCTTCATTCATTCATTCATTCATTCCATCATATTTATTGAGCACCTATTATGTGCAGAGCACTGTACTAAGCACTTGGAAATTACAATTCAGCAACAAAGGGACAATCCCTGCCCACAGTGGGTTCACAGCTTCTCATAGATAGATACTGTCACAGAGATAGATACAATATAAAGTAGATATACTAATAGAAATATATTGTCTTCCCAATCTGTTAAGAAAATATTAAGCTCTCATGCAAATGCAATTTAACCTGAGGGGTAATGACCAGAAAATTCACATCAAGTTTGGGAAAGTTTCCTATCAATATTGTTCTTTTGTAAGATATGAGGTGAAAAGAGAGTAAAATGGGGAGAGAGAGAAAATGGTAGGGAAGAGAGAAAGGAGAGGGGATAGAAGGGCTGAATAGTATCCTTAATAACCATATGAAAAAGTAACGAATAATGACAAACAGACTATTTTCAAAGATCCTCCTGTTATCTTGTGAGAATACATTACTGTGTCACTATTGACAGCCATTGTGGGAATGTCATGGAGAAAGAACAAATATCTCTACTTATTCTTTATCATTTCAAAAATGCATTTTTGTCACATTTCCAGTGATTTTGATGCCTCTAAAGTTGGTACGAAAATTGATGGGATGGAATGAAATTAAATGAACTTGGCGTCCTAGTTTCTTTACAAAATCTGGTCTTCCTGTGAGGAGCCTCATCTCCTATCTTCCGCATGATGTATGTATAATGGTCCAGTTACAGTATGCCTGTAGTTTATCCATTATCTTCCATTTTTCACTCTCATTATCCTACCAGTATTTGAAGTAAAAGCGTTTGTGCTGGTTATGAAGTCCAGAGTGGACTTTTCAATTGTGTTTGATTCTTGCCTCTCAGTGCTGAGAACCCATTAAGTGAGTCAGTCAGTCAATCATATTTGAGTGCTTACTGTGTGCAGAGCACTGAACTAAGCACTTGGAGAGTACAATATAACAATATAGCAGGCACATTCCCTGACCACACTGATCTTACAATTTAGAGGGGGAGACAGACATTAATATAAATAAATGAATTACAGATATATACAAAAGTGATGTGGGGCTGAATGGGCAGATGAATAAAGGGAGCAAGTCAAGGTGATGCAGAAGGGAGCACAAGAAGAGGAAAGGAGGTGCTTAGATAGGCAAAGTCTCTTGGAAGGAGATGTGCCTTCAAATAAGGCTTTGGAGGGAAGAGTAATTTTCTGTAAGTTATGAAGATGGAGGGTGTTCCAGGCAAGAGGCAGAACATGGTCAAGAGGTTGGCAGTGAGACTGATGAGTAAAGGCACAGTGAGGAGGTCAGCATTAGAAGAATGAAGTGTGTGGGCTGGGTTGCAGTAGGAGAGTAGCGAGAGTAGGAGGGGGCAAGGTGATTGAATGCTTTAAAACCAATGGTGAGGAGTTTCTGTTAGATGTGGACATGGATGGGCAACCACTGGAGGTTCTTGAGGAGTGGGAAAATATGGCCTTAACGTTTTTGTAGAAACATGACCCAGGAAACAAAATTAAATGTGGAGTGCGGAGAGACGGAAGGCTGGGAGGTCAGAAAAAAAGATGATACAGTAATCAAGGCAGGATAGGATAACCAAATAATTTGGTAGCAATTTGAATGGAGAGGAAAGAGTGGTTTTTAGTGATGTTGTGAAGGTCAAATTGACAGGATTTAGTGGTGGACTGAATGTTTGGTTGGAATGAGAGGAGTCACAGATAACTCCAAGGTTACAGGTTTGTGAGACAAGAAGGATGGTGGTACCGCCGACAGTGATAGGAAAGTGAAGGGGAGGACAGGGTTTGGGGGAGAAGATAGGAAGTTCTGTTTTAGACATTTTGAGGTGACAGGACACCCAAGTAGAGATGTCTTAAAGACAGGAGGAAATGAGACACTACACAGAGGGATGGAGATGTAGATTTGGGTATCAACTGCATAGAGGTAGCAGTTGAAGGCATGGGAGCAAATAAGTTCTCCATGGTAGTGGTTGAAGATGGAAAATAGAAGAGAACCCAGAATTGAACTGTGTGGGATGCCCCACAGTTAGGGGTGGGAGGCAGAGGAGGAGGCTGCGAAGAAGATTGAGAATAAGTGGCTAAAGAGATAAGAGGAGAACCAGGAGAGGAGAGAGTAAGTGAAGCCCAGGTTGGACAACGTTTCTAGGAGAAGGGGGTGGTCTACAGTATGGAAGGCAGCTGAGAGGTTGAGAAGGGTTAAAATGGAGTAGAGAACATTGGATTTGGCAAGAAGGAAATCATTCATGATCACATAAGTCCATCCAATACAGTAGTTTACAGAAGCAGTGTGGTGCTACCTGACATTGAGCTTCAAAACAACCTTAAAACAATGTTTTGCCCTCCTTCCTTATGGCTGTCACATTCAATCACCTACCAGTGGCTTGGGACTCAGGCTGCAGTGAGCCCAGTTTCCAGGCTGATCAGCTGAATGAGATCTTTGGTTACCTTCTCCCACTATTTGATGTAAACCAAAAATTGTAGCTGTCTTATGAAATGGGTCCAGTTATTTAATGTGAAAGAATAGAAGCGCAGCTCTGAAATTGTTTCTCTTGGTGCCAATTTTACTGTACTTTCCCAAGAACTTAGTATAGCGCTCTCAATAAATGGTGGTTATAAGTTAATTGTGCTTATGGTAGGAGGATGATGACGAAGCTGATGAGAAGGATGAGGATGAAAAGGACAATAATAATGATGCTGATGACTGATTCATTTTCATAATGGATTCCAATCTCTCAAAAGCAGTTCTGGCTTCTCACTGTGGTATTCTTTTTCCAATAATAATAATAATAATAGTTATGGTATTTGTTAATCACTTATGTGTCTGGCATTTTACTAAGTGCTAGGTTGGATTCAAGGAAATCTGGTTGGACACACTCCCTTTCCTACATGGGGTTCACAGTATCAATACCCATTTTACAGATGAGGTAACTGAGGCACAGAGGTTAAATGACTTACCCAAGGTCACAAGGCAGACACGTGACCGAACCAAAATTAGAACCTATGACCTTCTGACTCCCAGGCCCGTGTTGCATGCCATGCTGCTTCTCTTGTTTCACAAGGTTTCATATAAGGAAAGCTAGACTTGGATATATCTTTAAAGCACTCAATCAGTTCTCTTCCTACTAATTTATTTTGTGTGGACTGGGTTGTGACAAGGGATCAACAATCTGTTCCTCGCATACCAACCTACTCTCTGTATCTCAATCACATCCCAATGATGTCTCCTTGCCCATATCCTTCCTCTGTCCTAGAACTCCCTCCTCCTTTATGTTTAACAGTCCACCAGCCTCCCTACCTTCAAAACTCTACTAAAATCACAACTCTTACAAGAGGCCTTCCCAGATTAAGTCTTCATTTCCTCTAGCAGCCCTCTCCTTTGCATTGACTATGCGTTTTGCCATGTAACCCTTAAGCACTTTGATAGTCACCTCAGCCCCCAGTACTAATTTTCATTCTTATATTCCACTATTTCCTTTTTCTGTAATTTATTACAGTGTCTGTATTTGCTGAGGAACATGAGCTACTTATGGGCAGGGATCATTTCTACCAACTCTATAATATTCTTCTTTCCCAAGTGCTTATTACAGTGCTGTGCATACAGTAAGTGTACAATAAATATGATTGATTGGATGGGTGGGATATATTTATCTCCAGGATATTCCTTGCATTTGGTTCAGAATGATGGTCAGTCAGTTGCAGTGTGTTGACTGAAAATCAGGCACCAAGAAAAAATAAAGTGACTTTGCACAAGCTTTGACATACAGCATTTCTGATTAGATTACAGCATGATTATCATTCATTCATTCATTCAAAGCATTTATTGAGTGCTTATATTGTGCAGAGCACTGTACTAAGTACTTGGAATGTACAATTTGGCAACAGGTAGAGACAATCCCTGCCCATTGACGGGCTTACAGTCTAATCAGGGGAGACAGACAAAAACAAGACAACTTAATCACAATAAATAGAATCAAGGGGATGTAAACCTCATTAACAAAATGAATAGGGTAATAAAAATCTATACAAATGAGCATAGTGCTGAGGGAAGGAGAAGGGGGGGGAGGGGCAGAGGGAAAGGAAGGTGAAGCAGGGCAGAAAGGGAGCAGAGGGAAAAGGGGAAGCTCAGTCTGGGAAGGCCTCTTGGAGGAGGTGAGCTCTCAGTAGGGCTTTGAAGAGGGGAAAAGAGTTAGTTTGGTGGAGGTGAGGAGGGAGGGCATTCCAGGACAGTGGGAGGACGTGGGCCAGAGGTCGACGGCAGGATAGACGTGAATGGGGTACGGTGAGGAGGTGGGCAGCAGAGGAGCGGAGCCTACGGGCTGGGAAGTAGAAAGAGAGAAGGGAGGAGAGGTAGGAGGGGGCAAGGTGATGGAGAGCCTTGAAACCCAGAATGAGAAGTTTTTGTTTCGTGCGGAGGTTGTTAGTTAGTCAACCACTGGAGGATTTTAAGGAGGGGAGTGACATGCCCAGAGCGTTTCTGCAGGAAGAAGAGCCAGGCAGCAGAATGAAGAATAGACTGGAGCGGGGAGAGACAGGAGGAAGGGAGATCAGAGAGAAGGCTGACACAATAATCTATCCACAAACTCTGCCACTTGCCTTCCGTGTGACCTTGGGCAAGTCACTTAACTTCTCTATGCCTCAATTCCCTCATCTGTAAAATGGGGATTAAGACTGTGAGCCCCATGTGGGGCAACCTGATTACCATGTATCTACCCCAGTGCTTTGAACAGTGCTTGGCACATAGTAAGTGCTTAACAAATACCACCATTATTATTATTGGAAGATCCAAGATAATCAGGTTGGAAACTCCAAAAACCACATAGGGCTCCCGGTCTAAGCAGTATGTAAGTCCTTTTGGAATTTGGTCTGGGTGGGCTGGGGGCGGTAAGCAGGGGAAGGTTCCATTGATCCTATCAATAACTAGCTGGGGGGACAGAATGATTTCCCCAGAAAGTAGAGCCTGTAGGGACAAGAGGAAGAGGTGAGTATGAGGCAGCCAATCTAGGGGGGAGAATTCTACTCCTCAAGCCCAAAAATAATTTGTTTATTGAACAGCTAATTAAGAATTCTTCTTCGACCTATTAATGGGCAAATGGAAGGGAGTAAACAAATCAACACTAAATTTCTGAGCATAGAGGAAGCAGTTCAAGAAGATGTTGGAACAGTCTGGGAAAGAAGGGGGGAAACTTTGATCATTTTTCATATTTCATGGATGAGTAGCTCAATGCATGAGCTGAGCCCTAATTATTAATACCTTCTCCAATCAAATAACATCAATGTTATTTACGGAGACCTTATGGTAAACTCTTTGTGAGAAGGGAATGTGTCTGCTTATTGCTGTATTATGTGCTCCCAAGCACTAAATACAGTGCCTTGCACACAGTAAGCACTCAATAAACACAATTGAATCAACAAATGTACTAAGAACTTTGGAGAGCACAAAAAGTGGAGTTGGTAGACATGATCCCTGCCTACAGAAACTTACAATCCAGTAAAATACACTTCAGAGAGGGGAAGGGGCAGAGTAGAGGAATATATAGATTGTACTGTAGGGCTTTCAGTTGGTTGAGTATTTAAGTATTTAGGGGGTACAGACTTGAGTGCACAGGAATTTCAGAGGGAGGGTGAATAGACTAGGGAAAAGAGAAGTTAGTGAGGGAAGGCTTCTTGCTGGAGGTGAGGATAATGTTTTCTGTCAGACATGAAGTGGGATGCTGTTCCAGGCCAAAGGGAGGTTGGGAGCAAGAGACAGATAATGAGAAAAATGACACAAGCACGGTGAGTAGGTTGGCATTAGAGAAGCAATGTGTTTGGGATGGGATGTAGTAGGACATGATCAAGGGTAGGGATTCATCTCTGCATGAGCCAGAAACTCCTTTCCATTGGCTTACCATTCACCATCAGAGAAGCAGTGTGTCTCAGTGGACAGAGCACGGGCTTGGGAGTCAGATCGTGGTTTCTAATCCCACCAGAATCCCATGCTCTTTTCATTGAGCCATGATGCTTCTCTGTATACTAACTACAGCACTTGGCATATAGGAAGCACTTAAGAAAATATCACAATTATTATTGTCATCCTTGCTTCACATACTGTTCCTTCTCTATATCTTGATTGGTATCCCTTTAGGCTTAAGCCTGGTTATGGGGCTGGTCTCTTCATTTGATGATGATAATCATGTTGTAATCTAATCAGAAATGCTGTATGCTGTACAGAATCCCTCTGGCTTAACCAGAGGGAAAACTGGTTAAGTATCCTTAATAATAATAATAATAATAATATTGTTGGTATTTGTTAAGCGCTTACTATGTGCAAAGCACTGTTCTAAGCGTTGGGGTAGATACAGGGTAATCAAGTTGTTCTACTTAGGGCTCACAGTTTTCATCCCCATTTTACAGATGAGGTAATTGAGACACAGAAAGTTTAAGTGACTTGGCCAAGGTCACACAGCTGACAAGCAGCGAATCAGGTTTTAGAACCCACGACCTCTGATTCCCAAGCCCATGCTCTTTCCATTGAGCCACACTACTTCTCTGATGATGAATGGTAAGCCAATGGTAAGGAGCTTCTGGTTCATGCAGAGATAAATGGGCAACTATTGGAGGTTTTTGAGGATTGACTTTTAAGAAACATGATCTGGGCAGGAATGAAGGATGGCCCGGACTGGAGAGAGATTGGAGAATACCCTGATTTGCTAGTGAAATCTCTCCATTTGTTTGGGGATCAGTCTGAGCTATTGACTCTGATTTCAAATTTAAGAAATAAAATGACGCTGCAGCGTCTCAATGGAAGCACTTACCAGAATGGGGGCGGGGGGGGGGGGGGTGGTGGAGTTATTATTTTAGCTGTTAACCTTCAAGGTAGACTTTTAAGACTCTCTAGTCTATTTCATTTAAATTATGCCCTAGGGCAAAGCTGAAAGGCTTTTTTTTTCTTTAGGGCATACCGGGGATTACAATTTTGTTGGCATTTTTTTATATCCCACTTTTCCAAATTTGTAATGGAAGACAGGCTACAAATCTTTGGGGTTCATGCTCTGCTTTCTGCCATCAAAACCACTGTATTCACCTTTTCCATCTTTCTTTGAAAAATCTTCTCCCTTTGCTCACACACTTCCTTTTGCATTTTAGCTTCATAAAATTCACACCTCTTTGTTAAGAGGGTGTTTTTACACCTACTCAGTTGGAATAGAGCACATATGCTAATGGCTTTCACTTTCACACCCATTTACAAATACATATGCTAATGATGTTCTCCTTAACCACTGCAGGGTTGTGGACAGGGCCTCCTGCAGCTGTTGCAGGAAGAATCAGCCAATCAGAACATCCTGGCCTTTTGCACATCTCTCTCCCACCATGATACTTCAGGAGCAGAGCACATTACATTTTACAGACCAACAGTGACCACCGAGACTGTGATCTTTGTTTAAACGTCCTATCTCAAGGATGTAGTTGCCAACAGATGGGATACCCAACAGAGCTACTATGAGTGGCATGAGTTGTAATTGTAACTCCATGGTGGTACAGCAGACAATAGATAGCTACTTAATTTAGCTTTCTTCTGGGTTTGAAATGGCACGGTAGTTCAAGTGCTTATTCCCAAACATGCAGATGATTGTGTTTCATGAGAAAAGTGCTTCTATCCATCAAGTGTTAATATAGTTATCCTGGATTCACAGTTCAAATCTTCAGGGCCTGGTGTGGGGAGAAAGAGACCCAGACCTAGCTTTCTGTCACTGGATTCTACACACCCTGCACAAATTGTGTAACCATTGTTGTACCCTGGTTGCAACACCTGCCAACTGAGTAGAATAATAGTTTCATAAGACATTGTTCACCAAGCTCTGAGAGATTTCTAGATGATAGGATCTTAGTGTGCTCTGTACAGTGGAATTTTGCCTGTTATTCCACCCATCTTCCCTTCAGCAAACTCTATCCATGAACACTCTTCCCCTTTCACCTCTTTATTTTCACAACTTCTGCTTCAATTTGTGCATATCTGTTTGATTGCATCTTGGCCTATACAGCTTTCTTGTATTAAGTTGTACAGATAGACTGTGACTTCTGATATTTTGATATATAATGCACAACATTTTCATTGTTCTACACTGTAACTCTGCTTAACTCTTACAAGGAGGACGAGACACATATTAAACACTGAATCTAACTGTATTTTACACTTTACCTGTTCTTAACAATGCCTCATCAAGTACTGGAGCGGAATCTGCTAAAAAGTAAGCTGCTTCACCAGTGGATCAAAAATGCAACATTACTTTATTACATTAATCCTATAGGAAAAATGTGGCTCAACTTAAAAAACTTGGACTTACAATACAATTTCCTTCAGATATGTGTGTTGTAAGTGAGAAGACTGCCTGTAAACTCCTTGAGGGCAGGAAGGGTGTCTGTTCAACAATAAAGACCCCAAGCTCTTAGCCTGTGGTTCCTAAGTGAATATGTACTGAATGATGACCGCTAGCATCACTCTGAGCCTAATTGCCAATCACAGAAGCATTTCCCTCTAACCTCCTAGTATTACCTTTAAGCCCAGGGTCTTGCTTTGATGGTATTCGGTGTCATGCATGAAGTGAAAGATGAGTCTGAAAATCCCGCTATGTCCATTGTTGACAGACATCTGCAATCCTGGATGCTTTTCTCAGTAACGTATTAGGTCTCTGAACAGCTAAACTTTAATGTTAGTTTACTGTGTAGCTCACGTATTGCCTTTCTTTTATGGATGTCCAGGGTGTACTGTTTGTCACCTGAGGAATGTCAAGGTCAGTCTGAAGATCTTGATATCTTGGACAAGCTTGCTATGCAGTACAACCTTAACACCAGGGAACTCAGTGTAAGCAAAATTTAAAAAGACCTTTCCTGGCAGATGTCATGGAAAGAAGTCAGGGCAACTAGGCAACATGATCTGAAATAAGAAAACCTGCCTTGATTTTGGTTTTCTTTTACCACATATTCTGCCTTTTACAAACCAGAACAGTGCTTGTTACCGTATAGTCAGTGGACCTAGGCAGACACCAGGAATCTATGCTGCTGAGGAATTATAATGATTGTTGCTCTTCTGTTAGTCTGGGTATTGTATGTGAGAATTAAATATTTTAGTTTCCTCTTGGCATAGTTTGAATTTTGCAGGTTGCATAAACTCCCCATTTGCAGAACCTGAAAAGATTTATTCAGGACAACCTTTGCTAATCTATTTATGTCTGTGTTCTATAAATGTGTGTGTGTGTATGGGGGGGGGTGCATGTGCATTTGTGTATGTGCATATAAATATGCTGTGGACAATGGGGACAATAGGAAAGGAGAGGGAAAGAAAGGCCAGTCTGTAATTAGAAGGGAAATTAAGAGAAGAGAATGGAGTCTTCCTTATTTTAAGCTTTAATCTTAGTAACTATGAGCAGCATCTGACCTTTTCTTCACTTGTACCTATTTTATTAGTGATTATGAGCTACAGGACACACTCTAGCCCCCTTCCCTAACCTCTAATTGGCCTTGAGTCTTTAGAAGATTCCCCAATTATTAGTTTATAGGCAGGAATGGGCAGAGGGCTAATAATGTACCTGGCCTTCCTTTTTTCCATGAAGGCAGTAAAATCAGGATGATGACCAGAAACAAAATTATTAGAAAGAGGTTCTTGTCTTAACACCAATTCTTCCTGGGGTATAGGATGGGGAGAAGGAATGTTCCAAGAAGAAGATTTTGACAAAAATAAGTAATTTAGCTTCTTATTTACTGATGGCAACGTTGGCCTTATACATTTAACAAAACCTATAGACCTAAAGGCCCGCTAACAAATTTCAAAACTGGATTTAAGTCTTGTAATGATTGTGTAAGATTCTGATTCTCCTTTTCTGGAACAATGCAATTGGAATAGGAACGCCTGCTCTCCAGTACATGCAGCCACTGAATTTGTGGGATTCACTTTCAGTATGGTGAGGGAGTAGGGAGATGGAGGGTATAAGTACTAGGTACTGGAGTCTTGGAAGCCTAGGATTGTTGCTAACAGAAATGTTAGAGTCACTTTCCGGGAAAAGCTGATTGGGGGCAGGGATGGGGATGGACAGCAATGTTTATTGCTCCTCTCCCAAATCACTATCCCTAAAAATTGGACAATGTGACTTCTCACACCACAGTTAACGGTTGCCTATGCACAGGGGAAATGAGTATTTCTTCTCCACCTAGGGTCAACATAGACTGGAAGTCCAAGGTACCTTTGGTCCACTTCACCTTAAATCTGGAAGAATTTGGATAGAAGACCCTTTCAAGACACTTCATTTACCAAATTTCATTTTGCTACAGAGATGAGAAACTTTTCTGTTCTTAAGGATGTCTCTGGTGCAGTGACCCCTTAATTCACAATCTACAAAATATCTCTAAAATGTATTTTAAATTAACCCAGGCTCATTTTCTCACCCTCTTTTTGGTGGAGATAGAAAGGGATGTGTCACTAAATACCAAGAACATCATCAAGTTGCTTCTCAACCTTTTATACTCTAATCAAAGTGATTTCATCTTTTAGATTTAGAATTTAAGTTGGAGCAGTGAACTTTAGAATGATACTGGACTTGCATGATAGAGCCATTATAGAATTGTCTGGAACAGTATCTCCCAAACATTCCATGCTAGAATCCCATGATTTACAGATTTATCAAGCAGAGCATGTGCCCTCAGCATCAGCGCAGCTACAGAAGAAAACACCTGCAAGACTTTGATATCTACAGATACATATATGTGTGTGTGTGTGTATATATATATATATATATATATATATATATATATATATATATGTAAAATCAAATAGAGTCAGCTGCATGAACTATATTTTTCCTCATGCTGATTTTAATTTCAAAATGATGAACAACAACTTTGACTAGATTTTCATTTTTCTAAAAATTAAAAAAGATGTATGAAAAAAGAATCAGAATGGCTCATTTCAGCACATTTGATATTATTGATTAACTGATATTTGGTGCCAAGGCATTATATTTTCATTGTGCAAAATAAGCATAAAAATACTACAAGCAATTAATTTAATGCATTTCATATTATGCTTTGAGATGGCCTATCAGCCTTTTATTAATATTAATGAGATGAATTAGCACCAAAGATCAGGAATCCATGATAGCTAGAAGAACCTGCAAGGACCCCATGGCTCTCATGCTTTATTATTTTTTAATCAAAGTGTCTGACTAGAAGGCACAAAATTAAGAACTCAGTCCTTTATGATTTCACAATGATTCAAATGAAAATGATCTATACTTGAATAATTCCCATGAACGATTTTGGGCTTGTTAAAAACAGTTTAAAAATGGCATAAATGCTTGATTTAAGGGCTGCAGTTTTTACTCCTTAATGAACAGATCACTTTGTGTTTCTCCCAACTCACATATGTAGTAAGGTAATAACCCCACCCCTCCAACAACAACAACAACAACAACAAAAGAGACAGAGAGAGAAGAAATCACTAAGATTAAAAGGTACCATGACAAAAGAAGGCATATTCAGTGTTAATGTTTACAGTCCCTGGAGAAATTCAGGCTTATGGCTATTCTTATAAAATCTGCATAACAATCCTAAGAGACAGCACATTGATTTAGTCCTGTTTTTCAGATTAAAAAAGAAAAACAGAAAATTAATTTTCCTTAGAATGAAAGATCCCCTGATCATTTTTAGGACACCACTGGTTATTAGTGTCATTTGTTATCTACCCTTTGATTGCTCACAGAGGACTTGGACTGTGCCAGGTTCATCTTCTGTACAGCACCAACTCCTGTGTGAGTAGACATTTCAAGGTGACATAAAACACAGGTTATCATGGCTCTCAAAAACCCAGGCAGTGGAAACCCAATGGCCTCATCAAGCTAAAGTTGGTCCCCTTCTGCTCTCACAGGACTCACACTCCTGTGTTGTAACACTACCAGACCATTTTTAGCCAAGCCACAGTCATGTCAGAAATAAGAGTGAAGATAGGTACTAGAAGAGAGGTTGTGGACAATAAACTCCTTCTAGGCAGAGATCATGTCTACCATCTCTGTTGTAGTGTATTTTTTCCATGCTCATGATACAACATTTTGCTCCCAGTAAATGTTCAATTAATATGACTGATCGATTGTGCACCACAGAGGTCCTGGGGGCTCCCTGAGCTGGTGTTCCTGCAGCACCAACAATTTTACCTGATTGTTAAAAATGGCCCCATCCAGATCACATCTTAAACAAGCAGAGATTGAACTGTACATTTAGAATAGAGTTTAGAATATAATAGTGGCCACAAGTGCTTCTAGAAATGCTAATGGTTCATTTTAAGTGGAGGATTGGAAGGAGGAGGAGGAGGGACAGGTGAGTTGTGGAGTGTCAGGCAGGCAGCACAGGGTTAACAGGTCATATCACTCATGTTAGGGTGTTTTTCCTGCCAGAAATTCTCAGGTCTGGTTTGAGACCTAAGGAGGATGAAGATGGGAAGCTAGCCCAGACAGCTGTAGGGGGAGACATTGGCTTCACCCCCACAGCTGAAAGCTCAGGGGGCAGTATCCCCAGAGGTGCACTTGGATTCACAAACATCCCTTTTAGATTATTCTGAATGCAACTATTATCATCTGCATAGAGCTATATTTCCTCAGAGGTAGGATGTCCAGGAGAGTTCTGAAAATGCCTAAAGATGGAGAAAGTGTTTAACTTTTCTTTAATGCTTGAAGAGTAAAAGCTAATTTACAGAATGCATGATAATGTTTTACTAATTTTAATTTTCAGGTAAGTATAAGTTGGCTATACTAACCAAAGAAATGTTAATAATTAGACCTGGCATTAGTTTAGCCAATTGCAGGAGTTCCATTCTGGGAACACATTGCAGTTGATATATTCATGAATAAAGAATCATCTAATGAAAGAAAAAAAATTGGTTGAGTTCCCAGACCAATGCAAATATATCTCACAACAGAATAGAGAACACATTTTATGTGAAACTAATGTTGTTTTGCACTCACATTGTGCAGGGGAAGCAGTTTTGCACAGAACTGATATGCAGGGGAACAGATTATTTACAGAGCTAATGTTGCTTTGATCAATGTTGTTTGTGGGCAGTGTTGTTTGGGGTAACTAGCTTTGGGATGGACTGATGATGTTTTCTAAAGCAATTCTGTGGGACACCAGTACTTCTGAAAGTACACTTGGTAGTAAGTCTGGTTTCATACCACAAACCTTGAGTCAGGGCACATCTTGGGTAGTCAGAGAAACATGAATCTACTGACAGCAAGATGTAAGAGGAAATTTACTGAATCTGGTGGTGGAGATTAGTAATTGTTTTGTAAAGAATCACTGGAATGTGCCCCTAGCACTGGGGACACTGAATTATGTGAATAAAAGGAATAACCAAGCACCAGGCAACTCCAAATTTCTTTTATGGATTCCTAAAACCTTACTTCCAATACTTTGTTCCTTTCTCATTTCTTACCACTATATCCCAACTTGGGTTTTTTGTTCCTTGCAACCAAATCAAGTATCCCTTGATCTTGATTCTTTGACCTTTTTCCCTCACCACTTTAATCAATCAGTGATATTTAGTGAGAGTACTTAGTGTATGCAGAGCACTGTTATAAGCACTTGTGAGAGTACAATACCCTGGAGTTGGCAGACATATTCCCTGCCCACAATGAGCTTACAGTCTCAAACTTCCTAGTCCGAGAACTTCCTTCCCCCTAAATTTCACCAAAAAATAAACCCTCTAAGCTTTTCTAAAAAGTCACCTCCAGGAGATATTTCTTAATGTTGTCATTCATGGTGTCACAAAACTCACCTCAGCATTGTTTTGTCAGTTCATTTGATATTCACTTTTAGTCTCCCTTGTTAACAGTGGTATATTCATTAATTTTCATCTATTTGTCAGCCCCAGTGGAAAATTCTTCAAGGAACAGAAGTCACATCTTTTACTTATTTTATATGTATTTGAATGTTTTTCCCTTAAGCACTTGATACTCATCCTACCCCGTCATTCCCCTGTCTGAAATTCATCTTAGTATCTGTCTTCCCTTCTAGACTGTAAACTTTTTGAGGGCAGAGATCATGTCTATGACTCTATTGTACTGTACTCTGCAAGCACTTAGTACAGTGATCTGCATGTGGCAAGTGCTCAATAAATACCATTGGTTGATAGATGCATTGATTCCCCATGTGCCTACTAAATAAGGTCTCAGTAAATACTGTGGCTATTTATATTGAAAGGTGAAATCTTTCCGTTTGAAATCAACACTGATGATGGTATTATTTTATGGAAGATTCTACCAGTCAGACAATCCACATACCAACACACTATCTTAGAGATATCAGAGACAGGTCTAAAGCAGGAAGAAGAAATAATTAGTCCCTGGACAGTGATAAGGCCTAGAAGATAGTAGATGAGTTCCAAGGTACTTAGAATCAAGGAGGGCTGTCTATGGCAAAACTCACAAAGGAAATTCTTTTAAAAGTAAAAAGACAATTCAGGCATTGCCTACTTTGGTCCATGAGAATGCAAAATATTTTCAAAAAAAATCCAGAACTGAGATCATTCTAGATAACAGAGTCATTTGCATATAGCAATTCTTGAATGTCCCTCCGAATTTGAATGATGTTTGTTGGGAGAGTTTCCTAGGGGTTTGAAAGCCTATTCTAACACTGGCATCCAGGTCTTTTGTATGATCCCTCAGCATGGCTGCATAGGATAAAATGAAGCAGCATGACCTAGTGGACAGACCATGGGGCTGGGAGTCAGAGGACTTGAGTTCTAATCCTAGCTCTGCCAGTTATGCCATGTGCCTGTTGTTTGACCTTGGGAAAGTCACGTAAATTCTTGGTGTCTCAGTGTGGTCATCGTCTCACCTCCTTTTCAAGAAGTTATATCCCAAACATGGCAGTTGTTCGAACTTTTGGGAAAGTCATTGCTCTAATCTAACAATATGGAGGATACACAAGCTGTTCCTCAACACAGTGAACATTGAGGAAATGCCACAGAATCTAAAAACTTCCACCATCAACACCATCTTCAAGAAGAAAGCCAGATCAGATTGCAGTACTTATAGAGGCATCTCATTACCTGCTTTACCAACCATATTCTTATCAAGAGTACTTTTGGATTAGTTACTAAAGAATACCACCAACAGAATACTCCTGGAATCAAAATGTGGCTTCAGATCACTGCATGGCAGTACGAACATGATCTTCATAGGACCAGACACAGGAAAAGTGTAGGGAATAGCATCAGGAAAAACTTCATATTTTTTTATGTAATTTATGAAAGTATGATACCATTTGGTTTGGTTAGAAGCGCATCCCATTCAAGAGCAGAAATGACTGCAAGATCCCATGGGGGTTTGTCATCAGCCACCAGAGCTAGAGATTACAAATATTCTTCCCAAGTGATTGTGGCAATACTTAAATCTGATTGTGACCCTTCTCAAAAGCTGAAATGCTGAATGAATAGGAGGCCCTATGAGGTTACTGTGGGCTTTCAGCCCTATGTTCCTGCTGAAAAAGCTCCTGGAGTCAATATAAGAGTGTCCAGAGACTGCTCGGACTCCACTGGCTGCTAAGGCCCTCCAGATTTATCATTCTTTTACCACACATTTTGGGGCATCCTACTCAGTGCTCCCCAAGTCCCTGCACCCATCTTCTTGTCACCAACCTCTGGCTGTCCCAGATATTTCCCTGAAGGCATGGAGGTCACTGGGGACTAGTCTTCCACCACCCACCCAGAGCTGGTTTCAGAAAACGCACAGAGTGCTCCCAAATGGGTCTTGTATTTCCCTGGCACCCACAACTTCTCCTTCAGGCCCCACCGAAGACACCAAGATCTGAGATCTCTACAATGTCTAAAATATTCTTGATAACAACAAAAACAAATCCAGGTAAAGTTATCTCTCTCTGGATCTAATACTGTTTCCCCTTTCAGGACACTCTGTACTTCCCTGTAGGTGTCTTGAGGTTCACTTCCTCTTCCCTTCAGGGCCAATAACGCTGCTCCACCAGAGCCCAAGCCACCGGACTCTGAACCTCCAGGGGTCATCTGCCATCCCTTCCCGTGCCCAACCAGGGTCCACAGCATGAGTTCTATGTTCTGCTTTCCCAGGTCCACAGTTCACTTCCCTTCACCTCCAGATGGCTAAGGTTCTCCTCTCCTTTATCAAGCCTGACCTTTCTACTTCCTCCCCAGTTCTTCTCTGTGATTGGTTTGTCTTAAACGTCTGGTAGGGAAGCCAAGGTGTGACCCTCCTGGTTTCCTCCTACTCATTAATCAATCAGTAGCATTTTTTGGATGCACAGCACCATACAAAACTCTTGGGAAAGTACAATACAAGAGATTTGTAGACATTCCTAGATTATCTAAAATATACATTTTATAGATATGGACATAAGTACTGTGGGGATGAGGGTGGGTGGGGTGAATATCAAATGGCCAAAGGTCGTAGATCCAAGTGCTAATGCGGGGTCCAGTGGAATCTGTCATCACAGGGATGACAATATGAATAAACTTAAACTTTTGAATGGGTACTATCTGCATTTTGATATGTTTAAAAACAACAACAAAACAGAGCAGGAGACATTTCAGGGAGAAAAACAGCAGTGTGCATTCCACATTTTTCATGTTAAGCAGCATGATTTACCTTAGTCATTTCTGGAGTAACGAATATCGTAAATTAAATTCATGCTTTGCATGCCTTCAAGGTGTGCAAGGGCAGCCTGGAAATAATGTTGTGCTTTAACTTTGCCCTTGTGCCAGTATGTAGGTGCAGGTTGTGGGTATTATCCACTCATCTATTCTTAAGCTCTTTAAATTAAAATACTAGTAGGAATGAGTTGTGCATAGTAATGGGGCTTTTCATACGGAGAATTGGGATACTCTATATTCTTTCCAGCATGCATATAAGACCCCACTGCGGAACAGCAAGACATCCTGGGAGGTGGTAACATCAGAGAGTCCACAAATGTCGCTCAGCATCTCATTGGCCGCGACCCCCATATTCCCATTCTTTCAGTTCTGTTGTCTACAAAGACCATGGTCTGAATAGAAACAGACTGAGAATCACTCTCAACAGCATAGAAGTGATGGATAGAGTCAGTGTGACACTACTGGAAAATACAGCAGGGGTATGCTTTGTCTGCACTTGGGAGGGGAAAAATCAGGAGGAGAAAGAGTGGAGGAAAAGGAACAGGAGGAGGAAACTGAGACCGACATTAATATAAATAAAGTACAGGGATATATGTATCTGCTGTGGGAATGGGAGGGAGGATCAATGAAGGAGCAAGTAAGAACGGCACAGAAGGGAGTGGAAGAGGAGAGGAGGGCTTAGTCAGGGAAGACTTCTTGAAGAAGGTGTGCCTTCGATACGGTTTTGAAGTGAGGAAGGACAAATATCTGCCTGATAGGAGGAGGGAGGGCGTACCAGGACAGAGGTAGGATGTGGGTGAGAGGTCGGCAGCGAGATAGACGAAATTGAGGTACAGTGGGAAGGTAAGCATTAGAGGAAAGAAGGAATCTGTTCCATCAGTTCATAAATAATTTACATGTGCCTCTCTCTCCTCCATGAGATTTTTAGCAATAATAATGTTAGTATTTAATAAGAACTTTATTAAGGAGGGAGCGAGGGTGGACATATTTTAAGCATCACTTTACAGACAAAGAAACAGATGCAGTGAAGTAAAGTGACTTTCCCATGGTCACCCAACAGTCAAGGGACAGAACTGGGCCTATTACCTAGGTCTCGTGACTCCCTGTCCTTTGCTATCTATAATACTAATTGTGGTATTTATTAAGTGCTTACTAGGTGCCAAGCACTGTACCAAGCACTGAGGTAGATAAAAGGTAATCAGAACAGACAGTTTCTGCAGCACATGAGGCTCACAGTCTAAGGAGGAGGGACCACAGGTATTGAATCTCCACTTTACAGATAAGAAAAACACAGCATGCACAGCTGGCAAATGACAGAGACAGAATTAGAACTCAGGTCCCCTGATTCCTAGGCCTGTGCTCTTCTCACTAGGTCACATGGCTTATTGCTCCTTACAGAAAGTTTAGACACACTTCAACTCTGTAGAACCTCCTACTGGATTAACATTTAGTTCCGCATGAACTTTGGTCATAACAATGTTAATAGTAGTATTCATTGGGTGAAATGCACTTCAATAAGCACTTGGGAAATACAGAACAAGCAAGTGACATTCCCTAACCACAAGGAGCCTACGTTTCAAATGGAGAAGATAGATCTGAAAGTATTTACAAACTATTCTTAAATGCAGACTTGCCAGGATCTTTCCACTAGGCTACACCACTTCTCACTAGGCCACACTGCTCCCTTCTAGGGGAGGGACCTAAGTACTGAACACATACTGTGTAAACTGTCCATAGTACGCACTAAATAATTATCATTGATTTTCATGGATACTTGTAAAGTTAGATTTGCTATATAGGGATTTCTTCACCCAACTCTCCATCTGAAGAACTACAAATAGGCAAAATCTCAATTAAAAACCAAAAAAAGCCTATAACCAATGCACAGCTGTTCATGTGTCAGGATCACACTTAAATTCTTAACAATCATTCTATATAATCAGCCTGAAACACATTCCAAACCTTTGATTCTTACTATCACAAGCCAGGAATGGAATACAAGTTTGATATTCTAATATGAGTTTAAGCTCTGCCATATAGAGTTTTTGTTATTGCTGTTCTATTTCAAGATTTCTAGAACTCTTTTTGCCTCCAAATAAAAAAAATCACAATAATACCATATACCTTTAAAGAAATCTAGATGTCCCAAACAGGTATAAAGCTATAAAAATATTCACACCATTGAAGATAATTAAGGGCTGATAAGATATGCCTTTGGCTTCTTGTTATAGCCATCACAAAATGACAGACAGGTTTTGTTGTATAGATTAGTGAATTACTCCTACTCTGGATTTAATTGTGTTGCTAGCTAAAAAAAAAAAAAAAATTACCAATGTTGTGCAGGGTTTATTTTGGGGAAAAAAATAACATTTAATTGACAGATAAAAAGGGTATAGAAAGGGTAATTTCATTTTCCATCAGAAGTGAGGTTTTATTGTTGGGAATTAAATTAACAGCACATGAAATTGGCTTTTCCTAAGTTCATATGTTTTAAAACTTAAAAAAAAGGGGGAAAAAAGCCTCCCCCCTATCAAACCAAGGTAAAGTTATAAACCCCCAACCAATGAACTCAGCTGATTTTAAAACCAATAAAACTTCTGCCTCCCTGTGTGGATCTGGGTCTTTCCCATTTCGAATCTCTGCTTTAAGAGCTTGCAGGATACTAAAAAGTTATGCCTAGCAATGCATTCTGACTCCTGTATGTGATGTTCCATCTTTCAACTCCAGCTGGTTCTTGTGGTTCCACCCTGTCTTTTTTCTCCGTTTATTCATGTTGCCTGCAGGTTGTGATTTATCTTTGCAGTTAATACATTTGTATTCAAATAATTTTTTGCTTCTGTTTGGCTAGGCAAATCTCTATCAGAATACCAATACATGTATATTTCCATATTTTCATTGCTGCCAACATAGCTAAGAAGAGAGAAAAAAGGAGCAGAAAAAGTTGTTTAAAAAAAAAATCATGACTTTCTGAATTAAATAAAACTAAACTTATTGAAAACTTATGCATGTGGATTTTCAAAACCTGCTTTTACAGAGTAGACATTTACCAACAGATCTATGGAAACAAATAAATCAAATGCTAAATCATGGAGCCGAATGTAAGAATCAATTGCAGGCTTTAAAAATAGTTCCATTATCAGTCTTGTAGTAAACCCAAAGAATGTTAATTAATAAAACACAGGATTAAAAAATAGATCTGTCCAATTACAGATTTATGGATGAATCAGTATGATTTACTAATTTGTAGATTTTCATCTATTTTATTGAAATAAAACTTTGCCATTTGACCAATAGGCACAGATGTCTTTGACAAAACTTAAGAAATTTCACCCATGGGCAAACAACACATATTTATAATAAATACTGCACTGGAAAGGAGTTTGTGGATTTTAATTAGAAGGTATCAATTTTACCTCTGGAAAACCAGCCTTCATTAGAGGCAAAATTTCAAATGGAAAGAGTATCTTTTTTTTTTTTGGCTAAACCATAATAATATTTGGATGCATTATAAAGGATTATTTTCTTGGAATATCTTCCAAACCCTAACTCCAGAATTTCATAAGTAGGGAATGGGAAAAGGGGATTGTTTTAGATTTGTTGATGCTTTACTCCATTAGTTGGGAACAGATCTGACAAAGTGGCTCCAATTCATAAAGAGGCCAGCCATATCATTGTGGAGTACTTTTTATATTTTAAGCAGCTTTTCAGGGCACCCAAACTTATTCAGTAGTTTTCAGGAATGATGTCTGCTGTTAATGACAATTCCTTCCATTAATATCTACAAACACCTCATCCACACCTTGTTCCCTGTGTTTCTCTTTTATGCTGTGCCCTGCTATTTTCTGAAGCCACCTTGTGATTCTGGGAGGACATTTAATAATGTTCTGTGGAGTCAACCCAGTCAATCTCTAGCTAGAAAAGAATGTGATTCCACATATGTCTGTATTATTATTGTTATTGTAGAGGACAGGGACTGTGTCCAACCCAATTATGTTGTACCTACCCCAGTGCTTACAAGTAGCACATAGTAAGCACTTAACAAGTACTACACCTATTGTTATGAATCTTGAGAAAGGGGGGTATAGGGGAAGTAAGGACAGCAAAAAGGTAGGAAGGAGAAAGCAAGAGAAGGAATTGGCACAAGATGCTAGTGTCCAGAGAGGTTAGCCTCTTCCCCCTTGACAGGACCAGTATTATGGATGGTAGAAGCATTGTGACAAGTAGGTGGGCACCCAAGTTTAGCTAAAGGGTCTAGGTGATATTTTAAAATGCTTAACTCTCCTTTGCTGGATTTACTGTCATATTTGGCTTCTGAGTTAAGGGTTGCAGACCACTGCCCCAAGCTACCCACACCCTCGAGCCCATGTTCCTGTGTAGAGCAGCACACTGTCCTAGGTGACTGGTAGAGAGAATAAGCATCATCTGTGAACACAGAGCAGAATCTCTCTGCAATTCAGCCGCAGACACCACTTAATTGTTTGGTCAGCCATCTTTGAGGATGATAACACTTAGAAAAGATCACAGAGGTCTTTTCCACTTTCTTGCAAAAATTAGGGAAGAGAAAAAAAAGTGCAACAGATAATAAAGAATACACAATTCTCTTCCAAACAACTAGGGAGACTGTAGTTAGCAGTGGCAGGAGCACCAGAAAATGAAATTTGCTAGCAAAGTTAGATGTTTTAGGGAGGAGTCTAGTATTTATCACAAAACATCTCTCTGGGCTCATTCTCATTGTCTAAGAATGTCCCAAACTTCAATATATGATCAATAATTTCTGGCTCCAGACTGCTTTATTCTTTGTTTTTCCAACAACTAAGTTAAAATACACCAGTTACGAACACTACTGAGTCAGTTTTGAGATTCTTTCAACATACATCAGGTCATCTTGGTTAAGTGCTTACTATGTACCAGGCACTGTACTAAGCGCTGTGGGGGAAATGAGCAAATCGGGTTGGACCCAGCCCCTCTCTCCAGCTCACAGTCCCAATCCCCATTTTAGAGATGAGGTAACTGAGGCCCAGTGAAGTGACTTGTCCAAAGACACACAACAGACCAGTGATGGAGCGAGGATTAGAACTCACGACCTTCTGACTCCCCGGCCCGTGCTCCATCCACTGTGCTGTGCTGCTTCCCCGTTCCCTGCCCACAACGAAGTAATGGGTAAATTTTATCAGTACTGATAATTGTGATTTTGTTAAATGCTCACTATATACTCCGCTCCTCTGACGCTCACCTCACTGTCCCCCGTTCACGCCTATCCTGCCGTCGACCCCTGGCCCACATCCTACCGCTGGTCTGGAATGCCTTCCCTCCTCACCTCTACCAAACTACCTCTCTTCCCCTCTTCAAAGCCCTACTGAGAGCTCACTTCCTCCAAGAGCCCTTCTCAGACTGAGCCCCCTGTTTTCCCTCTGCTCCCCCTCTACCCTCTGCTCCTCCCCCTTCCCCATTCACTTCCCCTCAGCTGAGCCCCCTTTCCCTCTGCTCCCCCTTCCCTCCCCACCCCACCCTCTGCTCCTCCCCCTCCCCTTACCCTCAGCACTGTGCTCATTTGTATACATTATTTATTACCCTATTTATTGAGAAGCAGCGTGGCTCAGTGGAAAGAGCACGGGCTTTGGAGTCAGAGGTCATGAGTTCGAATCCCAACTCTGCCACTTAGCTGGGTGACTGTGGGCAAGTCACTTAACTTCTCTGTGCCTCAGTTCCCTCATCTGTAAAATGGGGATGAAGACTGTGAGCCCCACGTGGGACAACCTGATGTCCCTGTGTCTACCCCAGCGCTTAGAAGAGTGCTTAGCACATAGTAAGCGCTTAACAAATACCAACATTATTATTATGCAGTAGTCAAATGGGGAAAGGTTATATATATGGATCAGCACAGTAGCAGTGTGAATGGAGAGGAAAGGGTGGATTTTAATGATGCTAAAGTAGAAACTACAGGATTTGATGACAGATTGAAAATGTAGCTTGGATTAGAGAGGTCAATTGAGGATAATGTCAAGGTTATAGGACTGTGAGATAGGGTTGGTGGTGGTTTGGTTTACAGTGATGGAAAGGGCAGTAGGAAAACAGTGTTTGGGTGGGAAGATAAGGAGTTCTGTTTTGGACATGTTTAGGTTGAGATAATAGCAGTACATCCAGGTAGAGAAGTCCTGACAGCAGGCGGAAATGTGAAACTGCAGAGGAGACAGGACAGGGCTGTAGAAGCAAATTTGTGAGTCATCTGTGTAAAGATCTACGTACTCATCTCCCTTCCACATGCACACACATATATGCTGATGCATACATCCACTCTTCCCTTCTGCCTCTCCCTAATCCTCACTTTGTAGTCTAGAACTGTTGGAGATTGAGTTTGCCTGAAGAGGAAGCAGCTATGATCAACTGAGAGTCATGGATAAAGCCAAAATAGGTATAGAGAGGTTTGGATGTTCTCTCTTGCTGAAGCAGCCGCCATCTTGATGCCCTAAGAGTGCAGTGGTTGAGGAAGATTAAAAAAAAAAAAAGAGCACTATATTAGGGATGTGGAAGCTGGTAAATTGTGGTAATAATAATAATGATGGTATTTGTTAAGCACTTAATATGTGCCAAGCACTGTTTTAAGTACTGGAGTCAAGGTGGCATGGGAGTGAATCTAGCATGGTCATTGCTACCAATGCCCCTCCAGGCCTCCAAAATCCCTGCCACTGTGTTATGACAACCCAGTTTCCTATTAATCACAAAGTCTCCTTCAAAGGCCTGGATTGATTAACATGAAATTTACTGTATCTAGAAAATAACCCTATCAAATTGCAAATCAACTTTAACATGAATGGAATCTATTAATGCTTAAATGTTCAAGATGTTCTGTAGTCATGCAGTATAGTGAAGAAAAGAAGAAAAAAACTTTACCAACTTTCAGCAAATTCTACTTCCATATACAGCAGAAATCACCATGCAGAGTTATTAAGAAACATAGAAAACACATAATCTTTTTTTGAGGAAAACACTATGCCTTGAAACGTTGAATCGCTTTACATTTTAATGTGCAAATTTGTTCCTTGCCTTTTTGTTGAAAGGATCAAACCATTTGGCATTTTGTCTGAGACATAAATGCATTAGGAAGATACAGCATAATTTATTAAAATGTATAAAGGGAACAAAGCATAGGATTAATTTTCTTCTTCTCTTTTAATTCCAGGGCCACCACTAGGGCATTAAATATGGGTTAAACCAGATTCAAAGAGCTTTCATTAGACATTTAACTTAAATGACTAAAAGCTTAATCAGCACATATCATTTAAATGTATTCAATGGAGGAATTGGACTGTTCAGAGCATAATAATTTATAGAGTTTTTGTTTTTGATTACATAAGGGAAATGCATTTTTTATGCCTTAAAAGCATTCTTTTGTGATGTCAAAAAATGTATTACATTATTGTTCAGAAAATGGTGTTTCAATTTAGTGGTGAAGTCTAAAGTCACCGAAGTGGAAACGATAACTAGCAAATTCTTCAAAAGTCGTGCGGGTGGTGGGTTTTTTTCCTCCAAAACTTCTTTTCTTCTGGTTAGATAATGAATGTTGCCTTGCTCTGCTCAACATCGTCTTCCAATTCATTTTAAGTGTTTAAAACCTGTACTTTAGTGCACTTTTAGAATGCAGTTTAAATAGGATTAAAATGAGAAGTTACCACTCAGTATATGCAGTAGGCAAACTAAACAGTATTGAAAACAAAGTGTTTTTCCCCTTTTACATTTAGTGATAATATAAAAGTAATTCAATTTCTACTTAAACAATACCTGAGGTAACTATGTGTATCAGCTGTTCCATCAAAGATGATTATATGAAATTAAACTGCTGAAGAGGCAAAACAACTCCCCCTACTAGGAAGTTTATCAAAATGTTAAGATAGGATACTGTTCCAAAGAGCTTTTTTTTTTTTAAGTTTCTATTTGCTTTCAGCCAAGCAATGCATATCTACAGCTTCTTCCAAACTGCAGTCAGCTTTGCTAACAAAAGATACTGCTGCCTCTCTTTCCACCATTCATATCTGTAGAAGAAACAACAAAGTAGTTTCTTCTTATCCTGGAAATATTTAGAGCTCTTATCAGAAAAATGGAAAAAGGAAGCATCATGGCATTGGGGATTTTTTTTATTTTGAACTGTCTTTTCACTAGGTCAACCATAGGAGAAATATTCTGAGAGATATTATCCCTTATTGTGAGGAGAAGAGTTTGGAATCAAGATAAAGTCATCTTTCTGTGAAACCAGAGTCACCCAAAATGTCTTTTTCTTTTTCAAAGAATTCTAATGTAAATGCTTATCTTTTGCAGCTGTATCCTTTGGCTGTATGACAGATGATATCTGAAAAAGTGACCAAGGTTAGAAATAATGAATTTATCAGATAATGAAGAATGAATGTGAGGGGCAAAGAGAGACACCTTACTAGTAGTGGCTGACTATGGCCATTTCTGTGCTTATGCAGATGGAAAGATACTAGACCAGCCAGCCACTATATACCCCTACTGCAACAAATCTACCTGGAAGGGTTGTGGATTTCCAACCCAGTGATTTGCATGGCTAGGATGTTTTTGATTTCCTTCTCCATTAAAATTTCCTTTGTGAGGCAAAAATTGCAGTCTCTCTCATTAGCATGCATGGTGGAAGGTTCTGAGCAGGTCCCTGTAGTGGTTTACTTTAGAAATGCCACCAGTTGTCTACCGTATTGCATTCTTTAGACAGAGAAGCATCATGGCCTATTGGAGAGAGCACCAATCCTGGTCCAACCACTGGTCTGCTGTGTGACTATGGGCAGGTCAGTTAATGTCTCCTTGACTCTGGTTCCTCATCTGTAAAATGGGGAAATGCGGATTCAGTACTGCTCTGTCACACCCGGAGGGTCCTCTCCACTCTGGCAAGGAGGGGTGAGTACAGCCGGGTGTGATGTTCTTTCGAATAGAGAAGGGAATAGGGGTGAAGAAACCACACACAGACACCTGAGTCATTAACACCAGACACTAATTGTTGCTAAGCTTAGTTTCATTAGCATAATTATGCTAATTGCTCACACACTTACAGCTAAGTGGACACTTACAGGCTCCAAAGTCTGACTCCACTGGCCCTGAGAGTTACTGTGGGAGTGTTCCCATCACACTGGGCAGATATGTGGGTCCACACCAGCTGGGTGATGGGCACAAACTGCACCAAGCCTTTTCTAACTTGGTCTTTCTATCCTGGGACTGCAATCCTTTTACAACCTTAGGGTGCTTGGCTGCCTGATTGGTTAGGACCTTTCCATTCCAGTAAAGATCAAAGGCCTATGCATAAAAAGGGGGAGAACACACTTTTATGTTTGTATACTCCCCCCCCAGTACATCCTGCCCTAATGCCTGTCTTTCAAGGCACCTGGCCTGTTTTGCTCAGGATGGGATAAGGGGTTATGAAGTGGTTCCTCTCTTATCTAGGGTCAATACACCTGGCCTGTTTCTCCAAGGAGCTTCATTTAGCTCAGGGGGATGGTGGTAAGCACAGATGGCCACAGTTCTCCTTCCTACTTAGACTGTGAGCTTTATGTGGGTAATGAGTAAATATCATTACTGTTACAGACAAAAGCAGTTACCTCCCATTGACAGCCTAGGAATATTTACACAGCAGAAGACACTTTTATGGGGACTCTAGATTGCACTTTCATTCTGGATGAATATCATTATTGGAAGAGTCAATGTGGGCCATCATTATGTCCCTCTACCACCACCACTCACACATCCTCAGAAAGAATGGTCTTCCCTGAGGGCCACCATATAAATGCTATAACTCTGAAGTAAACCTACACAAGACTTTGATCTTAATTTTGAAGAAGCCCATTAGGTCAGGTGAATGATACATACACAAAATAATAATAATAATAGTATTTAAGTGCTCACTCTGTTCCAGGCACTGTACGAAGCCCTGGGGTAGATACAAGAATTGGGTCAGACACAATCCCTGTCCCACATGGGTCCCCACAGTCTTAATGCCCATTTTACAAGTGAGGTAATTGAGGCACAGAGAACTTAAGTGACTTGCCCAAGTTCACACAGGAGATGTGGCAGAGCCAGGATTAGAATCCATGTCCTCTGACTCCCAGACCTGCTCCTTCCACTAGACCACACTGCTTCTCTAGTACCACATGGGATTAGTGTACCAAGTGTGTCCAGCCTTTTTATTAAAATGTCTCATGCTAGAAAGTAAAATCCTTCAGGGCAGGAAATGGCTTCTGAATCACTGAACTCTCACAAATACAGTGCTCTGCATATAGTAGACATTCAATACATGCTATAGATTTGATTGATAAAGATAAATTAGGCATATACTAAGTTCCTGGATGTGACGGTCACAATTCAAGATTAGAAACATTCCTCCCTCCCTCTATTACAGAAGTTTATAGTTTCATGTAGATGTGAGTGAGTGAGTGAGTGAGTGAGTGAGTGAGTGAGTGAGTGAGAGAGAGAGAGAGAGAGAGTGCACGCCCTGGGGGGCAGGGAGGAGTCAGGTACCCATGTGTGTTATTTTAAGAAGCTTAGCCTATTAATATCTTTAAATTATCATTTTTAACCTGGACCTAATACACTCATTTCCCCTCTCAGGGTTGCACCTAGAGAGTTTCCAGTACTCTACCATTTTCGACTACAGGAGGGAGAGTCAAGCAGAGACATATCCATTCTATTCCTAGCTTGGGCAGTGGCTAAGGAGAGGAAGGCCATCTGTGTCAAGTCAAAACTAACCTGTGCTAGGCAACAGCGGCATGGAAGAGTGTCGAGGGCGGAGACTCAAATTTACTGTGTGGAAGGAGGCAATGGTAAAAAAACATTTCCAGATTTTTATCCAAAATGTCTATGGATACAGTACCAGAATGACTGCAGATAGAGGTGAGGCATCTGGGAGAGATGTGTCCATGGCATCACTATGGGTGGGAGACAATTTGACACAATACACTCATTAGAACATTCATGAAACAAATTAATTCATCCAATCATATTTGAGTGCTCTGTGCAGGGCACTGTACTAAGCACTTGGGAGAGTACAATATACAACAGACATTCCCTGCCCACAGTGAGCTTACATTCTAGAGGCAGACAATACAAAATGAATTACAGAAATGTACATTAGTGCTTTGGGACTGGGAGGGGGGAAGAAACAAGGGAGCAAGTCAGGGTGGTGCAGAAGGAAGTGGGAGAAGAGGAAAGGAGGGATTTAGTCTGGGAAGGCCTCATGGAGGAGATGTGCCTTTAATAAAGCTTTGAAGGGACAGGAGAGTAATTGTCAGACTTGAGCAGGGAGGACATTCCAGGACAAAGGCAGCATGGGGGCTAGGGTTTGGTAGTGAGATAGGCAAGATCAAGGCACAGTGAGAAGGTTAGCATTAGAGGAGCGGAGTGTGTGGGCTGGGTTGTAAAAATAGTATAATAAAGTGAAGTAAGAGGAGGCAAGGTGGTGGGTTGCTTTAAAGCCAATGGTGAAGAGTTTTTGATTGATGTGGAGGTGGATGGACAACCACTGGAGTTTGAGGAGTGGGATGATATATCTTGAATGTATTTTAAAAGAAAAATGATCCAGGCAACAGAATGAAGCATGGACTTCATTTCATTAATTCATTCAACAGCATTTTGTAATGCTTATTTTCTGCAGAGTACATTACTGGGGCAATTACAAAGGATAAAATAAACCGTGACCTCTCCCCCAAGGAGCTTACAATCCAAAGGGCTTACAATAGAAACACGCATGCTCACGTGTTGTGTACACACACAAAAAAAAATAAAAGTGGAAAAAATTGCAAGTGCTTGAGGAATAGAACTTAAAAGCATAAAAGATACATAAATCTAGGCAATAGAAGGATAAATACATAATTTATAGGGGTTAAAAAAACCTGCAGGAGCTTAGCTGGAGTGAAAAACAATATAACTGTATTTTAACAAAACTTTTTTCTGGTTCCTTATTAGATTCCATATCGATTGGGATTGCCTTTGAAAAGGGTGTTCAATTGTTAGTATTTGTAACCATATTCATTTAGCAATTTTTCCCCCAAATAATGGTATTTCATTTGAAACCGACCATCTGATTCACCTTCTGCCCAGCATTCCTTCTTGGGTAAGAAGAGGAGATTTAATTTTTATACTTTTGAATGCTGGTTAAGAACAGGTGTGGAAAGGTGAAAAGGATCTGACAACTGTATGTATAAATCCACATGACTGAAGTCATGTGGTCTAAAACCTGAAATCCTTGAAGATTACAGGAATCAACAGCTCAATAAAGTCAATTATATTTATTGAGCACTTACTGTGTGCAGAGCACTGTACTAAGTGTTTGGGAAAGTACAATATAACAGTTGGTAGATTTCTTCCCTGCCCACAACAAATTTACAGTCTAGAGATGAGCTTAGCCAACTTTTGTCATAAGGTTGGGGTGGATAATCAGTCAATCATATTTATTAAGTGCTTATGGTGCAGAACACTGAACTGAGTGCTTGGGAAAATACAATATACTTGAGTTGGTAGACACATTCCCTACTCCCTTGAGCTTATAGTCAAGAGAGGGATTCAGACATTAATATAAATAATGGATATATACATTAGTGCTATGGGACTAAGGGAGGATGGAATAAATGGTGCAAAATAAAAATATTGGCAAAAAGGTGTATTTACCATCTTTAAGTGCTTTTTTCTTTTCACAAAATCTGATCAATTAGATCATTCAATATTGTCTACTTCACTTTTTCTGATTATTTTTCTTGCAATTTAGAATAGCTTGTGAAATGTCTGTGATTTTCGCCATTACTAGTCCAATATGCAGGAGGTGAGAAGATTGGAAAGGGTAGAACGGATTCAGCAAAAACAAGAAGTCCTGATTGTGTTGTGATTCTAGCCAACCTAGACAGCAATCTAGTTAGCTCAGCTCCCTCCTGGTTGGCGAGGGGGCCATTACACACAAACTTTTTTATGAACTCACCGATTCTCATCAGGCCCAACCTGCCTCATATATTCACTGTAAGAGAAAGTGGCAAGTTGAAAAAAGGATAAAGACTGCTGCTCAGCACAAACAGACATCATTTCCAATCTACCTTCATCCAAACAACTGGCATGTGGCCCATTTTGAAGGTGAAGAGACAGCCATATCCCCACAGCTGCAAGTATCTAGTTTTCCAGCTAACTATGCAGAAGATGGATATTGAAATTTAGGGGTCAAAAATCACCTGTAGAAGCTTTAAATAGTGAGGACCATTGGTCCTCACTAGACTTGTCTCTAGGCTGTAAGCTTGTTGTGGGCAGAGAATATGTTGGTTTATTATTCTACTGTACATGCCGAAGCATTTAGTACAGTGTTCTGCACTCAGTAAGCACTCAAATATAACTGACTGGTGGCCCTTGGCAACCTCATTCTAGTGACTCGTTATTCAGGGCTACTGCATATTCTCCTCCCAAAGAATCTCAGATGCAAAGGTTACCTATTATTCCCTCTTCCTTTTCTTCAACTGCAGCATGGCCCACTGGATAGAGTGGGTTAGGAGTCAGAAGGACCTGGATTCTAATTCTGACTCAGACACTTGTCTGCTGTGTGACTTGGGCAAGTCACTTAACTTTTGTGCCTCAGTTTCTTCAGTGGTAAAAAAGGGTATTAAGAGATCATGAACTTCATATGGGACATGGACTGTGTCCAAACCGATTAGTTTGCATCTATAATAAACATAAAAAAATGTGGGGAGAGCTGTAGTCTGTCTGATGTTCCAATCTAGGAGATTAATAAGAACAAAGGAATACTGGTGGGAAAGTCATGCAACAGTTAGAAGATTGGTTTGAGGCAAGTAGAGACAGCAAGTTGGGGGATAGTTGGAGATTAAAGAAGCCAGACAAAGTGGGGCCAGATGTATAGAGATTTAAAGCTGATCTGAGGAATATTTACCTGATACAAAGAGATGAAGGGAGGATTTAGAAGAGAGTAGAGAAATGGAGTGAATAATATTTCAAGATGATCCACGCAGTAGCATGTAGTTGAGATTGGAGTGGGGAGAAGTTGAAGACTGGGCAACGAGAAAAGAGGAGTATCAAGCCCAGCCAGAGCCTGTACCTGGGTTGGTAATAAGTTGGGTGGAGACAATGGGTGATTCTGGGAGATACTGCTCAGGAAAAATAGATTATCAAAACTCATTTACCCACCTAGAGGAGACATCTAAATTCACTGCTGAAGAGGGCTTGAAGACCTAGACAAGTTAACTAACCTATCAACATTGGTATAGACTGTTTGCCGTGAGCAGGTTACTGTACTAAGTTCAGTGGGAGAGTTCAATTTAATAGAGTGGATAAACATGGGCTCTGCTCTCAAGGAGAGAGCAGTCTAGTGGGAATGACAGAGATTGAATAAATTAAGTCCTGGATTCCAAACCCTCAGCAGATTTTCCTGATCAGGGTTAGAAGTTTTCCAAAAAGGGAACTCCAGGAGATTTATCCCCTCCTCAACTCAGCCATCACTACCACTTGATTTTTCCAAAAGACATACCTTCCAGGTAAGAAAACAAAAAAGGGCTGCAGCCCTCCCAAGCTGGTCTTGGGGTTGTACTGGTAATTCAGAGACCTCTGCCTCTTCCCCACCACAGTCAACTGTCCACCTGGCTTTGGGTACTGCTCATCTCCCAGGTAGCAAATAGACAATTGGGCTAGTATGAATCCCTGTTTAATAATGATTGTATTTGTTAAGTGCTTACTATGTGCCAAGCTCTGTTCTAAGCACTGGGGTAAATACAAAGTTATCAGATTGGACACAGTCCCTGTCCCAAATGGGGCTCACATTCTTAATCCCTATTTTACAGATGAGGTAACTGAAGCACAGAGAAGTGAAGTGACTTGCTCAAGGTCACACAGCAGATAAGTGGTGGAGCTGGGTTTAGAACCCAGGTCCTTCTGACTCCCAGTCTTATGCTCTGTCCACTATGCCATGCACAGATCACAAATGGAAACACAATTTGATTAAAAAACTGCTTGACTCTAGGCTGTTTAATCCCTAAAAAGTGTTCAGTATCTGCATCCATCACAGAAGTCCCCCTTAATTTCATTGAGTTTAAGTGGAAAGCAGTGTGATCTACTGGAAAACACATAGGTTTGGGTATCAGAGGACCTGGGTTCTAATTGCAGCTCTGTCACTTTACTGCTGTATCACCTTAGGCAAGTCACTTAGCTTCTGTGCACCTCAGTTACTTCTTCTGTACCATGGAGATTAAACACACATTCTCCTTCCTACTTACACTATGAGCCACATGTAGGACAGGAACTGTGTCTGACCTGATTATCTTGTGTTTACCCCAGAGCTTAATACAGCACTTGGAACACAGTAAACACTTAATAATAATAATAATGGTATTTATTTAGCATATTTATTTAGCACTTACTATGTGCCAAGCACTGCTCTAAGCTCTGGTGTTGCTACAAAGTAATCAGGTTGTCCCATGTGGGGCTCACAGTCTTAATCCCTGTTTTACTTGAGGTAACTGAGGCAAAGAGAAGTGAAGTGACTTGCCCATAGTCAGCCAGCTGAGAAGTGGTAGAGCTGAGATTAGAACCCACAAACTCTGACTCCTAAGCCCATGCTCTTGCCACTAGACCATGCCACTTCTTGCTTCTAGTGCTCAATTTAACTGGAAGTTAACTGGGCAGCCCAACTCCTGTTCCACATTTCTGTGATTGGCTTAGAGTTTGTCTGGCTCATATTCGGGTCCCTAAATGCCCCAGAAGGACCAAAGAAGATCATACCACTGGAAACTTAAAAATCATCTTTTCCTGCTTCTTTAAAAAAAAAAGAACACAACTTTTCCCTAGGTTTTTTTTTTAGGCTGGCTGATTCCACCTTTCTCAAGTCCTTCCGGAATTGGTTCTCCTAAATTATCCAGGTGAGTTCAGCAGGTCATTTCATGACATTTAAGACCAATTTATATTTTGTGGATTCATGTTTCTCATTCTCCTCTTTGACCTGGAAGCTGTTTGTCCCTGTAAATGAACTGTTTGGGAAGGTTTTCCAAGATTTTCCATCGTGCCTTAGATTAGTATTTCTCCAAATAATAATAGTAATAATAATCTTTATTCCTTCTGGCTATGGAAGTTTGATTTTAATATTATCCTTCTAAATTCTGATTCTTCTGTTCCCAATATTTTTTATCTTTTCAATTTGCATACTCTGGTTATACTTTCAAATTTAGTTTACCATCACTCCCACTACAATCAGGTTTTTGACCCCACCAAGACTGCACCTTCCAAAGTCACCAATGATCTCCTATACCAAAGTCCAAAGGACTGTAATCTATTCTAATCCTCAAATTCTTAGCTGCCTTTGACATTATGGACCACTATCTTTTCCTTGAAACACTATCAGGTATTGTCTTTGCTGACATGGCAGTAACTTGCTTCTTCCTCTGACAGCTCCTTTTCGGTTTCTTTTTTTTTTTTTAAATGGTGTTAAGGGCTTACCTATGTGTCAGGCACTATACTAAACTCTGGACTAGATACAAGCTAATTAGGTTGGACACAGTCCATGACCATGTCCCACGAGGGGTCTCAGTCATTTTCTTCATTGATTCTTTTTCTCAGTCATACTTACTGATCACTTTCCTTGTGCAGAGCACCACAATACTTGCTTGGGAGAGCTCACTATAACAATATATCAGATTCCCTTCCCACAGTGATCTTATGGTCTAGTGAGGCTAACCGTCACTTTTCAGTTGTACTTTCCGCAGCACTTAATGCACCTAGGAGCTGCTCAATAAATATTACTACCACTATTATTTTGACTATCATTACCACTACCATATGCTATTATTTTTATTAGGAAGCAAACCCCCTTAAGAAGTCTCCTCCCTTGGTGTGTCTGTTCACATTTTGGGCTACAATTTTCCCTTTCACCCCAAGAATCATAGTAAGAAGATTTCTCTCCATTTCTACCCTGTCTTCTCCTCCATAGAAAGGGAAAAGTAAAAAATCTGCCCTCATTCTTTTTCCTAGGCTACTCTTCATATTTTCCTTCATATTTGGTTATTTTTCTACCTGTATATTAGTTGTTGTTCTCCAGATTTTTTTTTTTTTTTTTAAAGTTTCATTGTGGGCAAAAACTCTAATTTAGCCAGAGCTGTGCTTTCTGAATTGCTTGTGTTTGAGCCCCTCTGCTGCTTTACCTGCTGCCTCACAGTGTTGAGTAATGACCCAGAGTGCAGATGGGACTCTTAACTTTATTTCTAAAATGTGCATGAGTGGGCTTGAGCATGAAAAAGAAATGTGTCTTGTTTTATGATGTCTTTTATTGATTATACAACACCATGTCATGGACAACAATAGCTTTCTTAGTACATTTGTAAATGAACTTGGAACCTTAGAAAAGTTGAGCATGCCAAAAGTATTAATAAAATAAATAAATAATTGAAATGAAGTACTGTCCAGCCAGTGGGCCTTGTTTTCTTTTGGGGGGAAAGGAAATGAGCACAACAGCTGAAGCATGAGACTACAGAAGAAGCTTTAACTAGTCTCAGTAAATCTAATGGTGTATGCAAGAATTTATCTAGTTAAAATATGTAACACATTGATCCAGTTCCCTGGGAGACACAGGGCAAGGGGGAAGTCTAAAACACTTAAGACAATGAAGGTTGTCATTTTACAGATGAGGGAACTGAGGCACAGAGAAATGAAGTGACTTGCCCAAAGTCACAGCAGACAAGTGCAGAAGCCAGGATTAGAACCCATGACCTAACTCCTAGACCCATGGTCTATCCACTACACAAATCTCTTCAAGAGGAATTGCCTCCAACCAGTACTACAATAATCCAGCAACAATGTAAACCATATTACATGTCAGTGGTGATCAGTATCACCCTCAGTCCCTTCAACAGGGACTTGGCAATGCTGGTAAACCCAACAACTATACCACACAACCTTCAAACACGAGGGAAAAGTGTTGGCACGTGGTAATATTACCATCCATCCCTTCAGTAGGGATTTTTTTTTATTCTAGTAGTATAATAACCTAGGATGTAGGGTTTTCTCCATGTCATCCTTTTCTTTGGCTCTCCCATTTGGCTGAGCAACATCAAGACCAAGGCAAAAGGAAGGATCTGAGGAGAGTCTTCGTATCCCCACAGGACAAAAACATGCGGGATTCTACTAGAAAAAATTTGTGATTTTATTACCCACAGTTGTCAGACATAAATCCATTCATTTTTAAACACTTTTTCCATGCACGCAATTCTTATAGCATATGGCTCATCTCCACCCTGACATTGGTGCCCAAATCCTCTCAGGACCAGGTCTTCTGGTAGGAACGTATCTTTTCCTTTCCTTTCATGGTTTGGACTCAAGACAGGTGCTCTACGAAGCAACAGAGTGGTGGGTCATGTTTTCAAGCCAATGTGGCCTGCTGGGCTAAAATCTAGGGAATTACAATTCCCAGCCATAGATTAAGAACCCAGCAGCATCATTCAGTAAAACCTTATTTGTACCCTTAGCTCCAACTTTTGTATTGGCATATAGGCATACTCTCTTCCCCCCGCCCCCCCCCCCCCCCCCCCCCCCCCCCGCCAACCCATCACACATTGTTAACTTACTTGAGAGTATCTCACAAGAAGGGTTCTTACCTGGCCGGCTGTAAAGCTGACAGTTCCTAACCCACTTACAGACCTCTCAATTAGATTAGAGGCTCCACCCCGGCAGACATTCCTGCCGGAGTGGGAGGGAGTGTAATTGTGATTCTCACCTAATTACCGCTTTTACATTTTCGCACCTTGGCTAATGCTTCCAAATCAGGAGGTCCACATTTCACAATACGAGGAGTTTTTATTTGTTTGAGGGAAGTGCCTTCTCCCAAACTAATTCCCTGTTTCTCTTTCTAAAGTGATAATTCCTGAATGGTGGAATTACCCAATTTCTCTTTAGGAATTTCACCACGCTCAGTACACACACTGAAACCACTTCACCATCCTGGCCATTTCATCTAACCACACGCATTCTAGAGATACTGTTATGCAGACAAGCAAGTGCAGCCACTCTCAACACATTCACACAATCCCTTCCGTATTTAAAATCGAACAGAGATCGTTTTGGGTCATAAGGCACTCACTCCTATGTGTACCTTAATATAAATTCCCCCTATCAACTGCATCACTGGATGAGTGTAAATGGGTAACACCCCTTTTAACATTAGCATCACTGGGCCTGGCTGATTTTTCCCAATTTAGCCTTCAGGATAATCTCAGTTACTTTAACTGTTTCATTCGCAGCTTTTCCAGCTTCTTTAAGCCGTCATCATACTATCAGAAGCAGCTGCTTGAGCTAGTGGTTAGCTTCTCCTCTCACAGAAGGAAAAGCCCACCCACGCTATTGCCAGCAGACCCATGCCCAAAATTAAGGGTTCCGAGTGAATAACAGCATTCCAACATTGAGTCACCATAAATCAGAACAGTCAGCACTCCACGAGGGAAGAAACAGAGAACAGGAGAGGGGAGAATTGACCAAGAGAGCTAGCAAGCCATGACACCAGAAACACCAGACCATACAGATGAAGGTCCTCTGTTTGTCATGAACTCCCCTCATACAACCAGAACCTTCCTGGACCAGGGGAACCTCAGCGACACATAGTAAAGTCAAACCACACCTCTGATCACCCAGGTCACTGTGGGAAGTTTACTTAGTTTTACCAACAAGCAAGGTAGTAACACACACACTCACCCACTCCACTAACGGTCCTATGCCAGTCTGTGGTCAAAGGAGCCCATTCTGTCAATGCTGCTTCTTTCTCCTTCCAAGTGCTGCTGCCTTCAAGTGCTGCTCTCAAGATGCTTTTTTTCTTCCCAACCCGCATGCTTCTAGACCTCTCCTTCCATCCTACCTCCATATGATGCAAAGCAATCGCCTTTTATTTGCTTTAGGCGTGGAAGCTGTGACCTCCGTGGCAGTCATTGATTGGTCCAGGCCTGTTGCTGGGTAGAACAGGGAGAGAAAGCCCCGCCTCCCTCCATGCTCCATCCCCACAGGCCCTCAGTCACCTGCCTCCAATAGAGCTCCTCAGTGCCTCGCCAGTCTCTTCCTTGTTGTTGTTGTTGTTGATGGCATCACAAACAGTCACTAAAGTGGCAGCATGTTGTGGGCTCACCACGTTTCCTCCTCTGTAAATATCTACTCTACTTCCTCCTTGGACTGTGAGCCCCATGCAGGACAGGGCTTAGGTGTGATTGGATTACCTTGAGTCTATTCCAGTGCTTACGTAGTAAATTCTTAACAAATAACATAGTTTATTGTTTTTACTCTGTATCCTAAGCTCCTCACGACCGCCACATGGCTGCCCACCACTGTGGCTTGTAACCCCACCCCCTGCAGGGGTGAAGGGTAGTTAGGACTACTCCGCTGGGAGACATTCCCTAGCTAATTGTCACTCTCCCAGGTCATAATAGTGCAAAAAACATCATTAGTCCTTGTGCATATAATAAATTAAATGCTCCATTCATTTTTCTATATTTTTGCTGTTACCAGTTGCATCTCATATATTCCTCTTGCCGCCACTGTATGTATGCCTGACTTTTCCACTATACTGGAAGATCTTCGAGAGCAAAACTATGCATTTTACTTTTACTGAACATGCCCATGTGCTTAGTACAGTGCCCTGGAAACAGCAGGTTTTAAATAATATAATCAGTTCTACCTTCACAGCATTGCCAAACTCCGCCCCTTCCTCTCCGTCCAAACTGCAACCACAGTAAAGCAAGCACTTATCCTATCCCACCTTGATTATTGTATCAGCCTCCTCGCTGACCTCCCTGCCTCCTGTCTCTTCCCACTCCATTCTGCTGCCCCAAATCACTTTCCTTCAAAAACGTTCAGACCACGTTTCCCCATTCTTCAAGAAACTCTAGTGGTTGCCCACCCACCCCCCGCATTAAACAAAAACTCCTTACCTTTAAAGAACCTTGCCACCTCCTACCTCACCTCAGTACTATTCTTCTACTACAACCGAGCCTGCACCCTTTGTTCCTCTAATGCTAACCTTCTCACTGAATCTCGATCTCGTCTGTCTCACTGCTGCTCTATCGCCAACATCCTACCTCTGGCCTGGAACACCCTCCTTCTCATATTAGATAGACAATTGCTCTCCTCCACTTCAAAACTTTATTTAAGGCACGCCTCCTCCAAGAAGCCTTCCCTAAGCCCTCCTCTCTTTTCCCACTCCCTTCTGTGCCACTCTTACTTCCTTCGTCATTCACTCTCCCTCCCATCCCCACAGCACACATGTATATATCTGTATATATCTGTAATTTATTTATAGACTTATCTATTTATATTAATTTATGTCTCCCCCTCTAGACTGTGAGCTCGTTGCAGGAAGGATTGTGTCTATTGTTGTTATATTGTACTCTCCCCAAGCACTTAGTACAGTGCTTTGCACACAATAAGTGCTCAATAAATACAATTGAATGAATGAATAAAGAAGGAGAGCAGCATCACCTAGTGGAAAGAGCAGGGGCCTGGGAGCCAGAGGACCTGGGTTCCAATCCCGAATTCACCACCTGTCTGCTGTGTGACTTTGAGCAAGCCACTTAACTTTTCTGTGACTCAGTTACCCCACCTGTAAAATGGAGACTAAGACCATGAGCCCCATATGGGAGCTATGTCCATCCTGATTGTCTTGTCTAGTACAGCATCTAGTACAGTGCCTGGCACATAGAAATGCTTATAAAATACAATTTAAAAATGGAGGAGAGAAGGCTTTAAGAAAATTAAGAATGTTGATTGAAGATACAGGCACGTTGTGCTGTTTTCAATCATTTTGCAGAGTATACTTGTTTTCATGTCTAAATGCTTATTATCAAATTGTTTATTCTTCTGTGTTGGCCTCCTCTGCCCTCCCCCAATTTAGACTGTGAATTCCTTGTGGCAACTTGGATATAATAGGATTCAATAAACCGTAGCTGTGAGCACCATGTGGGATACTGACTCCGTCCAACTGTGTATTTACCCCAGTCCTTAGAACAGTGCCTAGCCAATAGTAAACAAAAAGCACCAAAAAATAAAAATAATAAATAATTTGAAAAATGTTGGAACATCCCAGGAAGGTGTGGGAATAAAGGTGCTTGAACTGGAACAAGTTGCTGTTTAATCGTATACCACACACATCTCTCGGGTGAATGGTATCAGGCTCCTAGGATAAGGTCAGGGATAATGACCTAGACTGGAATTACCTTTCTTTTCATGCATTCACCAGTTTTCTGCAAGCTTGGATGGCTTGTCTCCTCTGCTCTGTGGAATGAATAATTTGATCCTAAGGCCCATAATGCATTTTTCTTGTTCCTAATTAGACTATTAGACTAGGGTTCAGATCATAACATGCCATATTAATGATATCTATTTAATCAAAATGCCTATTTGTTTTCATTATACTAAGTTGAGAAAACAAAGCCTAACTGCTTTCTATGGTGTTAATTGGTCTTTTGGGCTTCATTTGGTGGAGGAGAAAATCCATTGAAAGTGGACATCCAAACCAAGCTTTTGCAATCAGCTATTTCTTTATTCTTCAATTTAGCTTCAGTAGTTGTCACTGAAAGTAGAAAACTGGGCATCACTCATACTTTGAACAACAAGTCATGCAGGCTGCGTACCAAACCCGGGAAAAATGAATGATCAGACCTGCACTAATGTCTTTACATCAAAGACCTTCCTTTCTTCACCTGGGAAGTGACAGCGAATCATTCTTTAATGGAATGACTATATTAATTGAATGTCTTGGCCATTTCATTTACTGATTCCAACCAAGGATGCTTTCCTCTCCAGATGAATACCAAGTATACAGACACCAGGCCTGCCACTGTCTCAATCTTCTTTCCCCGACTCTTGGTGGTGAGAATTACCCAGTGACAGAAAAGGTTTCACAGTATCATGCTAATGAAAGGTGATAGCCCATGACAGTGATGCCCACTGAAGGAAAAGAGGCACAAGGATTCAATTGTGAGGCAGCTAGACAGAGACCAACAGAGTTGTTTGGTCTGCCCACCTTTTTCTCCCCACTCCTCTCCACCACAATGCTCCCGTCTCCCTGCTTCCCACCATTATTGGCTGTATCTGCACTAACAAAGTGAACTGAAGATTTGATCGATTATCCAATGAATGTGATCAATGCAGACAGCCAATCTGAAAAGCTCAAGTCAACAAACATGCTTGCCTATCTTCCTGCAAGAAACAATGGAGAGGTTTGGCTCAAGCTGGTGCAACAATTCTCTCAACCTTGCACTTCTTTGTCCCTATAGGCTAAAGGGTACAAGGAAGGCCCTGAGGCTTCAACTCTCTTTTCCCTTTGATTCTTCAAGAATATGTTCTGTCTACACAAGCAAAGGGAAGGGAACAATTAAGGCAATTATCTGGTTAGTTCACTCAACAAGAATTTGCCCAGGGGAAATGAAGGATCTTGGGTCCCTAAATTATCCATTGTGACTGTCCATATTGATCAAGGCCCTGGATAATTGCTCAACTCTTCATTTCCCTAAGCCTATGTAGAAATAGCCTTAGGGGAAGGACTCATTTAACTGTTGCCATTAGGAATGAATCGGTATGTATCAAATTAATTAGGAGCTGTTGAATAGTTTACAATGGAGCTAATTGGATAATTCTATGTCAGGCTGAACTCCCATTGAAATCTTTAGTCATAAAGTCAATTGGAGTTTATCCCAGTCTAAGAACTCTGGACAAGGCCCATTCTGGAACATTTAACATATCAGGAATTTCTGGTCTGCAATTACATCTCTCAAGGTTAAGAGATCAGTGTCCTGTAACATTGAAGAAATCTGTCTTGGACATCAGGTATTAATTTTATGGAAGGACCTTCCATTTGACCATAAACTTAATGGGTTGGGCTCTTAAACTTGGAAAAGACATCAGCTAGGCAAATTAAGGAATGCTGGAAAAACTGCTTATCCTCAATTCTGGGTTATATAGGGTGGTGAATTGTGGTTCAAAATATTTCCCACCAACTCTTCATCTTCAGATCTAACAGGCACCTCTGTTTCCTAATCCTTTTTGACCCTTTGGTTGATGTTGACATAGTGGACCACTTCCTTTGATTGGAAACAGTATCTAACACTAGTTTTACCAATGTTTTTTCAAATTCTCCCCCTACCTTTCCAGCCACTCCTCAGTTTCTTTCCCTGATTCTTCCTCCACCTCCCACCTGTTAAATGTAGGTGTCCCTCCACACTCTGTTCTGGGTCTCCTGCCCTTAGAGAGCTCAGATGCTCCTATTACTTAAACCAGAAAGTGGTTGAGTCCCAAATTTACCTTAAACTCGTCCTCTAGGCTGTTAGCTCATTGAGGACAGGGTATATGCTGTTATATTGCTATACTTTACTCTCCAAAGTGCTTAGTACAGTGCTTTGCACACAGTAAGTGCTGCTTAATAATAATAATAATGTTGGGTGTTTGTTAAGCACTATGTGCAGAGCACTGTTCTAAGCACTGGGGAAGATACCGGGTAATCAGGTTGTCCCACGTGAGGCTCACAGTTAATCCCTTTTACAGATGAGGTAACTGAGGTACAGCAAAGTTAAGTGACTTGCCACAGTCACACAGCTGACAACTGGCAGAATTGGGATTCGAACCCATGACCTCCAACTCCCAAGCCCGGGCTCTTTCCACTGAGCCACGCTGCTTCTCTAGTAATTACCTGGCTGACTAGAACCATAGTTGTTTCGTACAGTAATTGAGCATGCCCGACCCTACCAACATGGCTACTGCTTGGGATATTACTAAGACGGCACCCAGAGTAAACTTTCCTAGGATTGATTTAATCAAAGTCAGACAGAAAGCGTGGGGAGCTAGCAATCTGCAGCTCAAATGTCCATGTCCTGATCCCTCTGACACCCCACATTTTTTGAAGCAATCTTGAAGTACTCTGCTCAGTAAAGGGGACGGTGGTTGATATAGGACAAGGAGGAAGGGGAAGGGGCAGAACATACTCGGAGCTCAATTCTGACCTCCAGGTGCTCCTCAGCAGTGATGTCACCAATCCTGCCCTACATCCTCCTAATGAAACTCAATCCCTGGAATAAGACATGGTGCCCCTAGATTCCACCGGGCAGCTTGCTGTTTGTCTAAGGCATGACTGCCAGTATGGATGACTCTTTAAGTTTATTAGTTAGGACAGGTATTACAGTGCTGTGAGAAGAACCTTGATATCCTCCAGAGCCAGTGATCAGTTAGGACTCCAGAATCCTCTCTACCTCTCTCCTCCCTAGCCCAATGCCCAGTACTTTTTGGGTGGAGTGAAGTTCCTGGAAATATTCCAGGAGTGCGCCCATTGGTCTGGATGGGTAGGCCACAGGGGCAGGTGTTAACAGTCTTGGCTTAATGTATCTCAGCAAGTTTGAAACTATATCTTTCAATATAAGACCCTTTTCAAAACTAAAATCCTAAGCATGTATAAAAGCAAAGTAATGGCTCTCTGGGTCAGTCCAATGTCCCTACCAGTGCAGTACTAGATCTCTCAAATTGGTATCAAATTATATTTTGAGGAACACAGTGGTGACTGTCTACCTTGACACGCTAATTCATGGCTAGGGAAGAGCCTATTAATATCTGTATCTGCAAATAATTTTGGTCTGTCTGTTTCCAGAATAAATGGTAAAATGACAGAGGGAAGGAAATATGTGTTTTGCTACTGTTGTATTTTCTCAAGTTCTTAATACAGGGCCTGACACTCAGAAGTAATAATGATAATATTCTTTCATTCATTCAATCATATTTACTGAGTGCTTACTATGTGCAGAGCACTGTACTAAGTGCTTGGAATGTACAATTCGGCAACAGATAGAGAAAATCCCTTCACAACAACGGGCTCACAGTTTCAAAGAGGGGAGACAGACAGCAAAATAAAACAAGTAGACAGGCATCAATACCATCAAAATAAATAGAATCATAGATATATATATACATCATTAATAAAATAGAGTAATAAATAATATTTACAAATATACATGTGTTGTGGGGAGGGGAAAGGGGTAAAGCAGAGGGAGGGAGTAGGGGGAATGGGAAGGGGAGGAGAGGCAGAAGGAAAGGGAGGGCTCAGTCTGGGAAGGCCTCCTGGAGGAGGTGAGCTCTCAGTAGGGGTTTGAAGAGGGGAAGAGAGTTAGTTTGGTGGACGTGAAGAGGGAGGGCATTGCAGGTCAGTGGTAGGACATGGGTCAGGGGTTGATGGCGGGACAGGAGAGAATGAGGCACAGTGAGGAGGTGAGTGGCAGAGAAGCGGAGTGTATGGGGTGGGCTGTAGAAGGAGAAAAGGGAGGTGAGGTTGGAGGGTGCAAGGTGATGAAAGAGCTTTGAAGCCAAGAGTGAGTTTTTGCTTCATGTGAAGGTTGATAGGCATCCACTGGAGGTTTTTGAGGAGGGAAGAGACATGACCAGAGCTTTTCTGCAGAAAGATAATCCGGGCAGAGGAGTGAAGTTGGTATTTGTTAAGGGCTTACTATGTGTCAAGCACTCTTCTAAGGGCTAAGGTAGGTACAAAGTAAGCAGGTTGTCCCACATGGGGCTCATAAACCTAATCCCCATTTCAAAGATGAGGTAACTGAGGCACAGAGAACTTAAGTACCTTGCCCAAAGACACACAGCTAATAAGTGGCAGAGTCAGGATTAGAACCCATGACCTCTAACTCCCAAGCCCATGCTTTTTCCACTTGCCACGACAAAGTTAGGGATCAATCTATCAATATTTTAGTATATACTTATTTAGTATGTAGTTATTTAGTACATTATTATTCATTAATACTCAGGCGTTCCCAGACTGAGCTCCTCTTCCCCCTCTACTCCCTCTGCCATCCCCCCTTTACCTCTCCGCAGCTAAAGCCTCATTTTCCCCTTTTCCCTCTGCTCCTCCACCTCTCCCTTCCCATCCCCACAGCACTGTACTCGTCCGCTCAACTGTATATATTTTCGTTACCCTATTTATTTTGTTAATGAATTGCACATCGCCTTGATTCTATTTAGTTGCCATTGTTTTTATGAGATGTTCTTCCCCTTGACGCTGTTTATTGCCATTGTTCTTGTCTGTCCATCTCCCCCGATTAGACTGTAAGCCCGTCAAACGGCAGGGATTGTCTCTATCTGTTGCTGACTTGTTCATCCCAAGCGCTTAGTACAGTGCTCTGCACATAGTAAGCGCTCAATAAATACTATTGAATGAATCATTTTGTATGTACTCAGTATTTAGTATGTACTTAGTATTTAGTATGTACTAAATAAATATTATTGATAGATTGATCCCTAACTTTGTCCTCATTTTAGGCATTTTGAACCTAATCATCCAAGGATTATATCCCTTCCTAAAGCTTTTTAAGTCCCTAATCCTTATATCCCTAATTTTCTCTCTCTAATCGATCAATTAATTTATATTTATGGAGCACTTCCTGTGTTCACTGTATTAAGCATTTGGGGGAGTACAATATAATAGGGTTGGTAGTCAGAATTTTTACCTTAAGGGGCAAAACCACTCTGGACTTCAGTCATCAATTGATCTAATGCCTGCTTTATTGGATTTTATTCTGAATTAACAGGTATTGTAATAACTTAATAATAGTAATAATAATAATACTTAAGCAATTAGTATGTGTCAAGCATATACTGTATTAAGCATTGGGGTAGATATAAGATAAGCAGGGTAGACATGGTTCCGGTCCCATATGAAGTTTACAGTCCCAGGGGGAGTAGGATTTAATCCCCATTTACAGATGATGAAACTGAGGTACAGAAAAGTTCAGTAACTCAGCAGAGAAGTCAAGTCACACAGCAGACAAGTGGCAGAGCTGGGACAAGAACCCAGATCCTCTGATTCCCAAGTCTGGATTATTTCAGCTAGGACATATTATTTTAACATCCACTCTGTGAAGAAGTTCTTTCCTCTGTTATTTTGGACCTACCACTTCCAGGTTTTAATGGTTGCCTTCTCATCCTAATGTTGTGAGAGTCAGCGATTGACAATTATTTTGCTCACCCTGTCCAGATCCTTTGTGATGTATAAACTTGAATTATGTTCCCTCTCGGTCTACCTATTTTCAGCTTAAAAATCCTACTCTTTACCTTTGCTTTACCTCACTGATATTTTTTCCCTGCTCTATATCTTTCAGTTTAAAAGTGCTACTCTTTACCATTGCTTTATCCCACTGATAATTTTATTTCCCTGCTCTATATTTTTTTCCAATTTTATCATTTCCTTCCTAAAGTGCATCTGACAGAATGGACATTTTCATGTTTTTGATACCTTCCAGTGGGTTTACAGAATTAATGCTTAGACATCTGCATGGTTTTTAAGCCAATATATACAACACTATAAAGATTCCGAAGGACTTTGAAGACACTACTATATGCATTGATTTCAAGAAGAAAGAGGAGTGATCTGATTGCAGAAACCACTGGGATATATGACTAATCTTCTCTTCTACCAGATGCCTTTTGAACTGTGTATGGAAGAATAAGGTTAACCATGCATTTTCTTAATCATGATATGCTTTGGCCCAAAACAAGTAGAGCAGATTAGATTTTTTTTCAGCATGGGGATTACTGGAGAAGTACAAGGAACAACCCTAATATCTCTCTGTTGTTTCTGTAGCTCATTCAAAAGTATTTGTCATGTTCAATAGACTAAGACACTGGCAACTACTAAATAAAATGGGCATCCTTAAGCAGTTCCATCAAGACTCTTCAGCTACTATATTATTTCACGGTAGGCTGAATCAGAGAGTTTTACAGCTATCAGATAGAAATGACCTTGTGGAAGTGATTGTAAGCTACTTGAAGGCAGGTATTTTGTCTGTATTGTACTCTCAATCAATCAATGGCATTTATTGAGTGTTTACAATATGCAGAGTTGTACTAAGCTCTTGCTTAGTACAAAACAGCAGAGTTAGCAGGAATGTTACCTACCCACAATGATCTTACAGATTAGAGGGGGAAACAAACTTTAATACAAATAATTTATAACATATGTAATTTAATGATATGTACATGTTGCTGTGGGGCTGAGGGTGGGGCAAGTATCAAATGCCTAAAGGTCTCAGATCCAGGTGCATAAATGATGCAGAGAGGAGAGGGAGCCAGAGAAAAAAGGGCTAAACTGGGGAAGGTCTCTTGGAGGAGATGTGACCTTAATAAGATGTGACCTTAATAATGCTTTGGAAGTGGGGAGAATGGTAATCTGGAATAAAAGGAAAGGGAGGGAGTTCCAGGCTAGGGGGAAAATGTGGGAAAGGGGTAAGTGATGGAATAGATGAGATTGGGACACAGTGAGTTAGCTGGTACTAGAGGAGTGAAGTGTGTGGGTTGGACTGTATGGAACATCAATGAGGTGAGATAGGAGGGGGTGAGCTGATTGTGTGCATTAACCAATGATAAGGAGTTTTTGTTTGATATGGATGTGGAAGACAAACCACTGGAGATTCTCAAGGTGTGGGGAGACATGTACTGAACATTTACAAAAAAAAAAAAAAAAGATCCAAGAAGCAGAATAAAGTATGGACTGGAATGGGGAAGGCAGTAGGCAGGGAGGTCAGTAAGGAGGCAGATGCAGTAGTCAGGGTGGGATAAGATAAGAGCTTGGATTAGTGCGGTAGTAGTTTGAATGGAGAGAAAAGGATGGATTTTAGCAATGCTGCAAAGGTAGAATAAAAAGGATTTTGTGACATATTGAATACATGGTTGGAATGAGAGAGATAAGTCAAAGATAATGCCAAGGTTATGGGCTTATGAGATAGGGAGGATAGGGCTATTGTCTAAAGTTATAGGAAAGATAGGGGAAGAATGGGGTTTAGGTGAAGATCAGAAAATTAGTTTGGGACATATATAGTTTGAGGTGTCACTAGAACATCCAAGTAGAGAATCTTGAAGGCAGGAGGAAATGTGAGATAATGTGAGATTGCAGGGAAGGAGAGAGGCTATGGGGTAATATGTGAATTTGGGAATCATCTGCATAGAGTTGGTAATTGAAGCCATGGGAAAGATTGAGTTCTCCAAGGGAGTGTGTGTAGATGGAGAATAGAAGGGGACCTAGAACTGAGCCTTGGGGAACGTCCTTCCACTGTCAGAGGATGGGAGGGTGGGAGGCAGAGGAGGAGTCAGCAAAAGAAACTGAGAAGGAGTGTCCAGAGAGATAGCAGGAGAACTAAGAGAGGACAGTGTCAGTGAAGCAAAAGTAGGATAAATAGTCAAGGAGAAAGGGGTGGTCTATAGTATTTGAAGGAAGCTGAGACATCTAGAATGATTAGGATTAAGTAGAGATGGCTTACCTTACCTTAATGATGGCTGTTTTGATGGAGTGAAGGGGGCTAATAAAGGCAGACTGAAGGCGATCAAGGAGAGAATTGACTGAGAGGAAGTGAAGACAGCACATATGAACAACCCTCTCAAGAAGTGTTGATAATAATGGTAGGAGGGAGATGGGATGCTACCTGGTGATGATTACTGGAACCATGGTGTCACAGGTATTTTTTAGGAAAAAGCATGTTTGAAAGCAGTGGGGTAGAAGCCATTGGAAAGCGAATAATCAAAGATGACAGTTGAGGAAGGAAGAAGCAGGGGGGCAAGTGTTTTAAAGAGGCATGAAGGGATGGGGACAGAAGCACAGGTGGTGATAGATTTAGAAAGGAAGATATCTCTTCTTGAAATCTTCTGTTGAGTACTCTCCCAAGCATTTAGTACAGTGACAGTTTTCTTTTTTTCAGACTCACATGCATGAATAGGATCCCTTCCTCAAAAATATCATCTTTCAAAATGCATTACAGCCATTTCTCTCTCTCTTGTCCTCTTGTTTTGTTTCTTTCCCCCTCACTATTTCTATATTTCTCCACCCTCCAGTCATACTTCACTTTGCTGCCAGGTCATTTTTCTGCAAAACCTTTCAGTCCAAGCATTCCCCACTCCTCAAGAACCTCCAGAAACAGAAAACAGAAACTCATTACCATTGGCTTTAAAACACTCATTCGCCTTGCCACTTCCTACCCTACCTCCCTTATTTCCTACTACAACACAGCCTGCAAACCTCAGTCCTTTAATGCCACCCTACTCACTGTACCTTAATCTCATCTATCTCACTGCCATCTCCTTGTCCACGTCCTGAACATGGACTGGAACTCCTTCCCCCTTCATATCCACCAATCACACTCACCTTCAGAACCTCATTAAAAGCATTTCATTTCTCCTCCAAGATGCCTTCCCTCTACTTAGCTCTCTTTTCTTCTTCTCCCACTCCTTTCTGTGTCACCCTAGCATTTGAATTTGCACCCTTTATTCATCTCACCTTCAGTCCCACAGCACTTATGTACATGTCCATTATCTATTTAAGTTAATGGCTGCCTCCCTCTCTAGGCTCCTTATGGGCAGGGAATATGTCTACCAACTCTGTTCTACTGTACTCTCCCAAGTGCTTAATATAATGCTCTGCACACAGTAAGAGCTGAACAAATACGACTGAATGATTCATTCATTTGGTCCAAAGCATTTGGCATGTTTCATCATCACCTCATCTTCAGAGTACATTTATTTGAGTGTATGTTCTTTGTGGGCAGGCAATGTGTCACCTCTTTGTTCTATTCTTTTAAGTGCACAGCTCAGTCCATTGCACTTGGTGAGTGCTCAATAAATACTATCACAACTACATCTGATCTGATAGCTCTGCTACAAAAGACAGCCCAGATTAGTAACCTCCTTAATATCTTCAACAATAAAGCTGAAGTTAAATAATTCATTTCTCTTCTTGACTATATCTCCTTTTCATCCCTGACTGCATCTTTTACCCTTTCATCATCAAGTGACCCTGCTGGCTTTCAAGCTAACTTTCTGCTTTTGATACATTTGAAGAATCTTTTATAGTTAGCTTTGGTGTCTCAATCTCTTTTATGGATAACCTTGTTTCCTGATTGCACTTAACTGCAACTCTTTCTTGGTCTTCCTTTTTCCTTACATGTAGAACCTTTCCAGATAGTTTTTCATTTTCATTTTTTTTGTTGTTTTAGTTGGTGGCACACAGTATTCTTGGACCTCTCCAAGCTGCTCAGAAACATTTTTTAAGCTACTCCTTTCAACTTTTTCATGGAGTTGTTTTAGTCTCTGCTGTTCTGCAAAAATATTGAATGTAATTGTACTGCGATACTTATTACAAAGTGGGTCTAAATTCACGTTCTGGAACAGGGTCTGTTGCACTCTTCAAAATCCAATCCCAAGCATTATATTTTCTTTGAGGTTGGAAGATTCATTGTTTCAGAATGTAGTCATATATCTCAGCCAAAAACTTTCCCTCCACTTCTTGTCCTGATGAGTTAATCAGCCAATCTATAAGAGGATAATTGAAATCTCCCACTATTATTACTTGTCTTGTTTGCAGCTTCCCTGGTCTCATCAGACATTTCCTGCTCACTTTCTTCAACCTGGCCAGGTGGCTTATTAAAAAATTCTACTATAATATGTTGAGGTAATGTTTGGATTTTGTACAAAAACTGTTTTTTATGATATTAATGTTTATAGAGTTTTTCATTCAGACCCAAACTGATTTAAAAACAGCATCATAGGAAAAGTCTGATGATCAGTTCAGACTGGTTTGCTACAATCAGGAGAGGCATCTGCCTAAGAAGCATCATCTTCAGAAATGGGGCATAGATCTCTCCCTCTCTCTTTTTCTTTCTCTCTCTCTCAAACTCCCAACAACTTTTTTCCTCCCTCACTCTCTTGTTCTCTCAGGTCTCACAATGTAGCCATATAGCCTCAAGTTATAATGAGGTCTTCACTAGTTGCTAAGCATTCTAATTCATCCTTTGGTTTAAAGGAACTCTTATTTGGGGGCTATTTGCTTTTCAAGTTTCCAGATCTGCCATTTTTATCATTTAATGGGCAGCTTAATGCCAGCTGTGATACCTCAAATGCCCTTTATATTTCCCTGTAGACTGTAGAGCACAACCATGTCCTTGAGCCACCTCTGTTCCAGAGATATAATAATGTTGGTATTTGTTAAGCGCTTACTATGTGCCGAGCACTGTTCTAAGCACTGGGGTAGACATAGGGGAATCAGATTGTCCCACGTGGGGCTCACAGTCTTAATCCCCATTTTACAGATGAGGGAACTGAGGCGCAGAGAAGTGAAGTGACTTGCCCACAGTCACACAGCCGACAAGTGGCAGAGCTGGGATTCGAACTCATGAGCCCTGACTCCAAAGCCCGTGCTCTTTCCACTGAGCCACGCTGCTTCTTCCGGGACTGGTGCTTTGTCATGCTCCCTGCCTTTCCTTTGGCATTTAGTTTAAAAAAATGCTTTGCCACTTTCTTATCCTGGAATCATGTGGAGCTCAGGTGGAATCCATTACTCCTGCTCGGATCTATCTGACCTCACCGTATAATTGGAAATAATAATCATCAACAGCAACAATATTTGTTGAGTATGCCCTGCTTGCAGGGCACTGTGCTAAAGGCTCAGCGCATGTGATAAATGTTGAAAGGTCCTTGCCTTTAAGGAGTTTGTGATGTAATAGAGGAACTTGCAATGTAACATGAAATATTGTAAAATGACAGTAGTGGTGAAGGTAATACGGATGAGGATGAGAAGAACAATAATGGGATAAGGATGTTGGTGATGCTCATAACAAATGACCCTTTGTGAAGAAATCCTTTCCCACTCAACAGGCAAGTCATGTTTCAAACAATCTACTCTCACTCTATCCCTGTCTTTGTAATTATTTGCTCTCTCCTATTCCTACTTGAAAGTTGTAATCAATATGTGGAGAGCGTATCTGTGGTCCTTTTCCCCACAAAAAATAATTTATTAAAAAATGAAGAAGAAAAAAGATCTGAGAGGAAAATGTGTCATCTGAGTCTTCAATCCACATTTAGAAATCCTGGACCTTGATTATTGGCCTGGGCTGTCTTTGGTGAACAATTAAGCCAAATGCTTGGGAGAGTTGTAGCTAGGCTTGGGCTGTGTAATGACTGAAGTGTCGATGAGAGGACAGCTCTCCAGGTCATCAATCACCTGCCAGCCCTTTAAAACTTTATCACTCCCCAAATTGGAACGATTAGATCCTAATTAGCTATTTCTCCATCAGTCAAGACTCTATCTCTCTAAGCAATCTTTGGGTAACGATCAAATCCCCCCTTTGGGCATCTTCAGGGAAATCTCAGAGCCAATTATTAAACAGGTGCTTACACAATTGTGTTCAACCACCTGTTCTCTTGACCCAAGGCCGCCCTAGTTAACAAAGACCTGTGTATCTCAATTAGTCCAGGTGACACAGGTATGACCAATCTATTAACCCTGGACCTCTTTCCCTCTATTTTTTTTAGAACGGCTTCCATTATAGAGATTGCAGTGATACTTTGAGTGTGGAAGAATTGCTTAGAATGTGTCCATTTCTGGCTGCATTCTCCATCTCCATCAGTAATGCTTCAGAGAAGGGAGCAACCACAGATGCATAAGATGTCATTAGAAATACAAGAGGTGAATAAAGAGTTGGAAACTATTAGAATAATTCAATGAAAGTAGATAGAAAATATAGATAGTTCAATCTACAAAACCCATTTTTCATACTAAGCCACTTATCATTTCAACTAAACTTTGTTTTGCCTGCCTCCATTTCAGTGTCATACTGAAATAATTTCAAGTGCGATAAGACTTCATTCTCCTCTGACTGGCCCTGGAACTATTTGTACTCGCTATAGGGCCCTTCAACCATAATCAGAAATGTATATCCACTTCTTGTACTATTACTTGACATAATAAACAGCACCTGGTTATAGTCTTCCATGTAATAGGCTCTACACTTAGTGAATGGCAATGCATCAGTCACTCAATTGTATTTGTTGAATGCTTACTGTATGCAGAGCACTGTACTAAGTGTTTGGGAGAGTACAATATAACAGAGTTGGTAGGCATATTCTCTGCCCATAACGGGGTTACAGCCTCGATGGGGAGATGGGCATTAATATAAATTTAAAAAAAAATTATAGATCTGTATATTAGTGCTATTTGGCTAAGGAAGACGTGAATCAAGGGTGCAAATCCAAGTGTGAGGGTGCAAATCCACAGAAGAGGGTGGATGAAGAGGAAATGAGGACTTAGCTGGGGAAGAGATGTGCTTTTAATAAGTTTTTGAAGGTGACGGAGTGATTGTCTGTTGGATATGAAGAGGAAGGGTTTTGAGAGGCAGGGGCAGAGTGTGGGTGAATGTGAGGTAGAGTGAATAGGTTGGCATTAGAGGAGCAAAGTGTGTAGTCTGGGTGATAATAGGAAATCAGGGAGTAAAGGTATGAAAGGGAAAGGTGATTGAGTGCTTTAAATCCAATGGTAAGGAATTTCTGTTGGTGTCGAAGTGGATGGACAAACTACTGGAGGTTCTTGAGGATTGGGGAAATATGAACTTAATGCTTCTGTAGAAAAATGATCCAGACAGTAGTGTGAAGTATGGACTGAAGAGGGGAGAGACAGGAGGCCAGGAGGTCAGCATGCTATAATCAAGGCAGGATAGGAGAAGTGCTTGGACTAAAGTGGTTGCAATTTGGATGGAGAGGAAAGGGTGGATTTTAGTGATGTTGTGAAGGTTGAATTTCAAGTATTTGGTGACATTTTGAATATGTGGGTTGAATGAGAGAGATGAGTGGAGGATAACACACCATCCCCGGGTGGCTAAAAAGCGTCAAAATACCCCTGAGCATCTAAGTTGCTGTACAGCAGCAATGTGTGTTAGGACTACATAGCATAGAAAGAGGAAAGTTGTCTTTCAATGGGCTGTGAAGTAAACCCAATTAGGTCATTGGAGAAGCAAATCCATCTTGGGATCAACCACACCAGTTATCTTCTTTAATCAAGTCTGCTGGAAAATTGTCAAGCCCCCACTCTGCTATGTACCATGGGAACTACAAATTTATGCACTTAAAAAAATTATCCCCAAAGCTCTTTATATCCTTAGATTCTCCTGCCAGTGTTATCTTCCTTCCTCTAGACTGTAAGCTTATTGTGGGCAGGTAATATGTCTGTTTAATGCAGCTGTTTATTGTTATATTGTGTTCTCCCAAGCACATAGTACAGTGTTCTGCACAAAATAAGTGCTCAATAAATATAATTGAATGAATGAATGAATGAATAATGAATAAAAGGTGCAAATACAAGCCCAGCTACAGATCCAGGCTATCCCAAACATTTTGTAAACACAGCAAGTCACCAGGAAAATGGCTTGGAAGATGGTGATAGGTAGATCTATTAGTGCCTCATATATCTTACATTAGCAATGACCAATTCAGCACAAAGTAATATGGACGATAAAGACAAGGTATAGATTATACCTCAACAAGGGGAGATCAGGTACTCCAAATCCTGAGAAAAGATCTTTTAAACTCATGCTTGGCTAATAGATTGTGTGGTAGGGTCTACTATAGAGGCAAAAATCTGATGAGAACCCAAGTGGAATGAAACCCTATCCTCTTAACCAGATGAACCAGTTCATTTGTGCTATTCAAGCATTTCATATAAATACTAATTTATGGGTCATTAACTGTAATGACTAACTCTCTGTGGTTCCCTTTGGTCTTTAGGGAACAATACCAAATGAGAATCTTTTGAGACCATGAAGTGAATTATTGGCTCAGGTTTGACCACTTCTCAAGGAGGGAAAACAGGAACATGACTGGGCCTTGTTGTATGGAGCTAATAAATCCCATGCCTCATGAGGCTACATCTATCCCCAAAGTTAGATTTTTGACAAACACTTGCCTTCTACAGACTAGAGCTCCTGTGTTTGGCATTTTTAAGAGCAGTTTTCTTAATAAAAGTCAACAAAATATCAGACAAATTTCCACCTGCCAGGTTCTCACTTGTAATAAGGTCAAGTAGAAAGATCCCTATGTGATGTTAAATTCAAGGTATGTTGCATTACTTTTTTAGGTTTAGGAAAGAACTATTCAAAATAAACTGATTCCCTAATTGAAAGCAAAGTATGTAACAGGAACAGCTTTGCTCACTGTCATAGGATTGGTCTGGCCTTTATGAGTTCTTAAAAGTGGTTCCCAAATCTTAGAGGAGGCAGAACATATCTAGATGTCAGAAGATTTGGGTTCCAATTAGCAGATACAACTTACCCGCTGTGTCACCTTGAGCAAGCAATTTTTTAGGGCCTCTTTTACCCCATCCGTAAAACTTAGCACATGATGCTTGCTTCATTCCCCAGAGGTGATGTAAAGACACTCGACGACATTGATATGTGCATTTTAAAAATTAAAGACTCTAAATAATTTGAACTATTTCTTTGCCTTTTTTTTTAAAGATACCATTACGACATTACTTATCTAAAGGTAAGATGTGTACAGATGTAGTTGAATAGATCAGGGCATGACCAACAAAGCCTACCATACTGTGTGCCCTTAAGACTAAGCTCTTATTGCACTTATGAGTTTGTCCCTTACAGGGCTTCTCTTTGTTTTCTGAACCTTGTGTATCCCATTTTCTCAAAGCCTTTGTTCAAGAAGAACACTCTCTCTCCCCATTTGTGCACATCAGGCTGGTCTATTCCTGGCTGTGTTCTCCCAGAAGACCATTGTTTTAGATTATGCTTCAATAAATATGTGTTCTCCCTCCTACTGAGACTGTACTGGAAAAGAACTGGGTCCAGTCTGATTAACTTGAATAATAATAATAATGGTATTTGTTAAGCATTTACTATGTGCCAAGCACTGTTCTAAATGCTGGGGTAGATACATGGTAATCAGGTTGTCCCACGAGGGGCTCACAGTCTTAATCCCCATTTTACAGATGAGGTAACTGAGGCATAGAAAAGTTAAGTGATTTGACCAAAGTCTTGAGCTTACAGTCTAGAGGACAAGCTTACAAACGCAAAGGGGTCTGCAAAAAGAGGAACTCAGAATAAATGTTATGAAGACATATTTTGAGCCCGTCATTGGGCGAGGATTGTTTCTATCTGTTGCTGAATTGTAGATTTCAAGCGCTTAGTACAGTGCTCTGCATATAGTAAGCGCTCAATAAATACTTTTGAATGAATATTTGGGTTTTTTTTAAATGGGGTTTGTTATGTGCTTATTATGTGTCAAGCACTGTTCTATATAGAACTGTTTTATGTTCTATACAGAGAAGCAGCATGACTTAATGGAAAGAGCATGGGCTTAGGAGTCAGAAGTCATGGGTTCGTTCATTCATTCATTCATTCATTCATTCATTCAATAGTATTGAGCGCTTACTATTAATAAACGCTTGGAATGTACAATTCGGCAATAGAGACAATCCCTGCCCATTGACTGGCTTGCAGTCTAATCGGGGTAGACAGACAGACAAGAACAGTAGCAATAAATATAATCAAGGGGATGAACATCTCATTAAAACAATAGCAAATACATAGAATCAAGGTGATGTATACCTCGTTAACAAAATAAATAGGGTAATAAAATATATACAAATGAGCAAATAACATAGTGCTGAGGGGAGGGGAAGGGAGGGGGGAGGAGCAGAGGGAAAGGGGGGAAAGGGGGCTTAGATGAGGGGAGGTGAGGGAGGGCCGAAAGGCAGCAGAGGGAACAGAGAGAAAAGGGAAAGCTCAGTCTCAGTCTGGGAAGGCCTCCTGGAGGAGGTGAGCTCTCAGTAGGACTTTGAATAGGAGAAGAGAGTTAGTTTGGCAGAGGTGAAGGGGGAGGGCATTCCAGGACAGCAGGAGGATGTGGGCCAGGGGTCGATGGCAGGATAGGCGAGAAAGGGGGACGGTGAGGAGGTGAGTGGCAGAGGAGCGGAGCATGCGGGGAGGGCAGTAGAAAGAGAGAAGGGAGGAGAGGTAGGAGGGGGCAAGGTGAAGGAGAGCCTTGAAGCCTAGAGTGAGAAGTTTTTGTTCTAATACACCCACTCTGCCACTAATCAGGAATGTGACTATGGCATTTTTTGAGCACTTACTGGGAGCAGAGCACTGTATTAAGTGCTTGGAAGAGTACAGTACAATAGAGTAGGTAAGTGTGATCCATCCCAAAGACCTTATGAGTTTATTATTTTTTTTTTTCCCATTTAGATTACTGCCCTTAACTCTTAACGTATTAAGGTCCTTGAAGGTGAGGGGGAGGGAAAGGGGATGTATACTATGGATTTCATTGCATAAACCTAAATGATTTGTAATTATGATGATTCCAATGATGGACAATAATGGATTCATACATTTATTATTTGATGTGGATACATTTATGCATACTTAGCCATACACCATTTAGAAAAAGAGCATGTTAGCTATTCTGTTTGTAGAGACAAAGGCACAGTTGGTGAGAGCTTACCCATGTGAATGGGTGTGTCTAAAAAAATCCTATGAATAATTTATAATCCATTCAATACTGAACACCTAATCATGCCAATATATATTTAGTGTTTACTTCGATCTATGCAGAGGATAATTACTGAAGTTATAAGACAAGACTACCCTCTTGGTGGAAATTAGAGTGTAATGAGAAGAGTCAAAGGTATGATAAGAAACTATCATATATGGATCTAATGGCTGGAAAGTTATAGTAGTAGGTGGAACTAAATGTATGCTGGAAGTGGGTTTGGGTAAGATTTTAAGGAAGTGGAAATGGAACAGGAAAATGGTAGAGCTGAAGAAAACATTTTGTTCCTACCAAATATATGGGCTGGACCTGGTGCTTTTATCAACCACATCTCAACTCCCCAATCCTTTCTCACACTCTTTCAAGGAACCACATTCATTTTGTGAAAATCACACAATCAAGCTATGCATTCCTGAGAACCCCTAAAATATAATCTGAAAATACCTGGCACATTAGACTAAAGATGTTCTTCTCCAGAACCATCTGTCATTTCCTGCAACCACATGTCAACTCTGACTAGCCTTTGCATATCCAGCTTGCATGGGGTACTCTTGGCTGGCATAGCCCTTGTAAACATCTTTGGCCTATTTTGCTACGATTAATGGGGCAATCACACTCCCCTCACAGCCTGCATCGCCTGTCTGTGTTCCTTTTAATGATGGAGATGCCAAGAAAGCCATCTAACGCTTTTATCAGCAGGTGTTCAAAAGAAAGATTTAAAAACAAACAAACAGTGTGTTGTATAGTCTGAATTGTCTGAGCCACTTTAAATTTGTTTTGGGAAACCAGACAAGCAAGAATAAGCTGTTATTTTACACAGAGAGAGACATTGACTGACATGATTTTCTCACATGAGGGAAAGAGGAAAAAAAGGTGGGAAAAGTGAATAAATATTTGTTCACTTTTTTGTCTTCTTAGAGAGTGAAAGTTTTTTTAGATATATATTTGCAAATCTTAACTCCTCACATTTTGCTCTCCGCCATCTGTCCCCACCTTACCTATCTGCTCTCTTCTGCTATTCCACAACCAGCTGCATTCATTCCTCCCAAACCAACCTCCTTACTCTCTACTCTTCTGCCTCTATCCCCTTGCTTGTTTGGTTTACACAATTTGGAACTCCACCCAACCTCATTTCAGACAGACCACAACTCTCCCTTTTTTAAACTGTTCCTAAAATCCCACCTCCTCCAATAAGCTTTCCCCAGTTAATTGCCCACAGCCTGAACCAGATCATCCCTCCAGCCAATACTAGCACTTATCAACTTAGAACTTTACTTAATACTCATTATATATATCTGCTCAATATGTTTATTTTGACTACCCTGGTTGTAATTGTGTTAATGCTTGATTCCACTATTTGAATAGAAGGTTCTTAGGGAATTTGTTATTCAGTACCTTCTAATACAATGCAAAAAGCTGTGTGGCCTAGTGGAATGATTACGAGCCTGAGAGTCAGAGGACCTGGGTTCTAATTACAGCTCTGCCACTTGTCTGCTGTGTGACCTTGGTCAAGTTACTCAATTTATCTGTGCCTCAATTCACTCATCTGCAAAATGGGGATTCAATATCTGTTATCCCTCCTACTTAGACTGTAAGGCCCATGTAGGATCAGATTGTCTTGTATCTACACCAACACTTAGTACAGTGCTTGGCACTAAGAAGCAGTGTTGCCTAGTGGAAAAAAGTATGGATCTGGGTGTCAGAGGACCTGGGTTCTAATCCAGGCTTCAACACTTGCTTCAACACTTGGGCAAGACACTTAACTTCTCTGTACCTCAGTTACCTCATCTGTAAAACAAGGATTAAGACTTTGAGCCCCACATGGGACCGGGACTGTGTCCAACCTGATTAGCTTGTATCCCCCCCCCCCCCCAGTGCAGGTAGTGAATGTTAAGTAAATATCATTTTTAAAAAGCATGTAACAAAATCCATTATCAGTACTATTATCATCATCATCACTACAACAAATGAAACCTCAATAAGGGCTGATACTACTGCTACTTCCACTGCTAGTATTAGTTAGCAGGTCATGGTGGACTTTATATGTAATGCCAAAGACAACCTCCTTTGCCATCTAGGAGCTGATTACTGGTCTGGAAAATAACAACTGGTCCAAATGTCAAGAGTCTAAATTGTATTAATAATAATGTTGGTATTTGTTAAGCACTTACTATGTGCCAAGCACTGTTCTAAGCACTGGCGTAGACACGGGGGAATCAGGTTGTCCCACGTGGGGCTCACAGTCTTACTCCCCATTTTACAGATGAGGTAACTGAGGCACCGAGAAGTTAAGTGACTTGCCCAAAGTCACACAGCTGACAAGTGGCCGAGCCGGGATTCAAACCCATGACCTCTGACTCCAAAGCCCGTGCTCTTTCCACTGAGCCACGCTGCAGGCTAATGAAAATAATGCTGCAGGTTTAAAGGAAGTTGAAATGACAGAAATGCAGTGCTACCTTAGTGAGTTGGGGTCCATAGGAGTGGCTGAGTTTGGTTAGTAAGAGAGAAATTATGTCACTTAAAACAGTATTTTAAGAATTTTAAATATTATTTGGAAACTATCTGTGAGGCTAATGCAGTCCAGCCTCATTAACTAACACTCCAAAATGCAGAACTGGTAATAATCCAGAGCATAATGAGAGGTGTTGCTCTACCTATGTCTTCCTACCTCTGACTCATCCATCTGCCCTCCACCCTGCCACAGAAAGATAAAGGCAATGCTGTTCTGCCAGCAGGGCAGGAAAGATGAGTTGGTCTTCCCAGGTGAAGACTTCTTTAAGTAAATGTCACCCCCACCTCCACCCTACATCACCCTCAGCTATTTAACCCTAAAGTTTAGAGCACTGCCCTTAGTACAGTGCTCTGCACAGAGTAAGCACTTTACACTCCATTTAATCATAAGATCTTTGAGTATAGGAGTCATGCATCTTACTTCTCTTTTCCTTTCCCAAGCACTAAGTACAGAGCTGAGCACCCAATTGGACTCAATAAATGCCACCGATAGATCACAGAGCATCAAGTAGATTTCTTAAATGGAGCATGCAGTGACATCCAAACCCCATAGACAATACACTGGATGGACTGGAAGGGAATATCTTTTCTCAAATTTGGGATTTTCATTTGTTCAGAGTAAACTTGCTCCTCCTAGCCCATTTTAAGATCCATCAGTTAGGCTTTGTGTTTGTATTATTGGGTAATCCAATAAGATATGTAACACGTTGCAAAATGAAGGAAGGTTTCAAAAACAGCTGCTATAACAGATGAATTTGGGTGATGAAAGCATACAGCCCTGTCTGTTTGGTGGGCAGGATATGAAACCAAAGGGAACCAACATGCATAGGCTAATTAGTTCTTGTTCCCTTGGAAAATATTGCAATAGATAGAGGTCCAAGAGTAGGGTTTCTAAAAGGTCATTCAAACTGGAAGTCATTGCTAATATAGACATTGCACACTCAGGTATCACAGACAGCCTGGGGCCCCCTCTCTCTGCCCCTTCCCCCAACCAGCCAAGGAGAGAGCTGAGGTTCTCTCTGGCATGTCAGACCTGATTACTGGCAATTTTTCACTTTGCTGGAGAAGTGTCAGCCACAGCTCTATAAATTGTTTGAAAAGTTCTCTCCTGACCCCACTGAAGTGGCGATTCCTGACATTTTGTGAGGCTCAGGATCAGAAATGACAAACTGACATATGCAACCCGTCTTTGTTTGTAACAGGAGCCACAGAAGTCTGACTTTTCAGATGAAATAGATCGAGTTGGTGATTAGCCAGGAAGATGAAACTGTTTTTCTCTTTGTTCCAGGTTCATCAGTGCAAAGGCTTGCTTTATAACTCAATTCTCAACATAAAGTGCTTTCCAAGAGAACTTGGGCTCTGGACCACACACTAAAGCAATCCTAACTACTCAGATATTAACTCTCTCAAGCATTATCTATTTAGCCCATATATGGGAGTGGGATTAATCTACATCCTTGGAATTGACACCTTGGTTTTGTAGTTCCCAAGGTGCATTTGTAGTATTTATCTCATTTTTGCTCTCACAACAACACTGTAGGTACGTACCAAGGCAAAAATTATTAGCCCCATTGAAGTAAGTAGATGAAGTAACATTCAGAGTGGTTAAGTAAGTTGCCCAAAGTCACCCAGTAGACTGGTGGTAGAGTTTGGACTTGAACACAAGATCTTCCAGCTTCCAGAATGGAGCCCTTCCATGACACCACACTGTAGAAATTGTCGGTCCTTATTTATCTCAGATTAGAAGTAAAATGTAGCATATGTAGGAAGCAGCATGGTGTAGTAGAAGCAGCACAGGCCTGGGAGTCAGCAAACCTAAGTTCCATTCCCAGCTCTGCCATTTGCCTGCTGTGTGACCTTGGGCAACTTACTTAATGTCTCTGTGCCTCAGTTTTCTCATCTGTAAAATGGAAATTAAATACTACTCACTCCCACTTAGATTATGAGCCCCATGTGGGACATGGATTGCATTTAAACTGTATCTACCTGTATCTACCTCAGTTCTTAGTACAATATTTGGCACAAAGACAGCACAATAATAATAATAATAATGATCACCCTCATTATTCATGATGACATTACACGTACCTTTTGAGGGCATTCTCTTCCCAGGCCCATATGGATTTTTGTACTGCATCCAAGATATGGAACTTGGTAGCAAAGAGCATGACAGGAGAAGGCTAAGAGCTATTGTTTTGTGTTTTTTTTTAATAGACATGGAAACATAAAATTCTGTATCTGTATCGGATGGGAACCCACCTGTTGAAAACCAGAGTGTTCAGTGTAAAACCGAGTGCATGTCTACCCTAGGTAGAAAGAGTTTTTTTCAATAGGATCTGCTGGTAGATATTCCAGGAAAGCAACCCATTTCATTCATTTCATTCATACTTGTAAAGAGCACTCATCTAGGGCACAAAACTCATCTCTAAGGGGGGTTGAACTGTCCTTCATGTTGAGGCTTTGTCCCTGAGGTCCAGTTTAGAAGCTTCTTTTTTGTTTAGTATTTTCTTTCCCCTCAGGAACAACTGAGATAAAACAAAAATTCATCCTTATGAGAAGAATTATCCTTGATGATTTCAGTATTTTCTCTGCTCTTGCAATAATTCTTATTCTCCACTGTATGATAGGAGATTAGAAAGAGTTGATTTTATGCACATATAGGCAGCAGAAGGGTCTTGGACCTGCCACCCTTCCCTGCTCTAGATAGAAGCTTTTTTCTGCCTTGCCAAATGCCTTGAGTTTGGGAGTTGGTACAAGCTCTGAGGTTGGGTACTTGCCAACTGTGAAGTGGGAAGGCTGGACACATGCTGTGGATGTTCAGTGTATGTCCATGCTGTGAAGCAACATGGCCTAGTGGAAAGAGCACAACCTGGGATTCAGAGGACCTTGGTTCCAATCCTGACTCTGCCACTTTCCCACTGTGTGACCTTGAGCAAGTTACTTGGGCAGTTTCCTCATCTTTAACATGGGGATTCAATACTTGTTCTCCCTCTTACTTAGATTGTGAGCCCTATGTGGGACAGGGACTGTTTGTGACCTGATCAACTCATATCTACCTCAGGGCTTAGAGCAATGCTTGACACTTAGTAAGTACTTGACAAATACTGTATTATTATTATGCCCCACCTATCCATTCTCATAAAGTGGAAATATTCCCTGAGCATTATATCTCCATGATTCTACTTTCCTACCCACTCCCCTCACAAGGGTTCAGAGAGCTTTCTGTAATTATCTATTCTCTTTGCCAGAGATGTCAAGGGAGAATTTCCAGAGCTACCAACCACAGCAAGGGAAAGAAAGGAGATGTTGACCATAGAGTGGGAGAGTAAAACTGGTCCAATACATGCAGTGAGCCTGGTGTGCAATATATTAGCGATAACATACCTCTTTGGTTCCTGCTATCCATACTTCTATACCATACCTTGCATATGCCTAGTATGTCCTTACTATGGTTTCAGGTAATGGTCTTCCTGATCTTCTTAATTTAGAAATCAGGTCCTCTGATTTTCAGGTTCATTCTTCATCCTAGGCCATGCTGCTTCTCCATAATCCATTAGACTTACATACACCTTTGTAAATACAACATCAAAATCGCTGCCCCATTTTTGCTTGTTTTTTTAAGTGTATATTTCTGTTTATCCTGTCCCAAGGTTAGAAACTGTGCCTCGCTCTTCCTTCCATACTCTGCACAACAAAATGGACACTAATCAATGCTGATAATTGATTACCTGATCTCAGATGTGGTTGCCTATCCACCTCCATATCAAACAAAAACTCCTCACTGTTGGCTTTAAAGCTCTCCATCAGCCTGCACCCTCTTATTTACTGCCCATTTCTCCTTCTACATTTCAGCCTGCACACTCCACTCCTCTGGTGCTAACCTTCTCATTGTGCCTTGATCTTGCCTGCCTTGCCACAGACCCCTGACCCACCTCCTACCTCTGGCCTTGAATGTCCTCCATCCTCAAGTCTGCCAAACAATCACTCTTCCCCCTTCAAAGCCCTACTGAAGGTCCACCTCCTCCAAGAGGCCTTCCCTCTTCCTCAGCTCCCCCAACTCTTCCATATCACTATGACTTGCTCTCTTTGCTCTTCCCCCCTCTCCCTGTCCCACAGCACTTATGCCTATGTGTGTATATCTATAATTCTATTTATTTATATTGATGCCTGTTTACTTGTATTCATGTCCCTCTCCCTGCCTCTAGACTGTGAGCCCATTGTGGTCAGGGATGATCTCTCTTTATTGCTGTATTGCACTCTCCAAGTGCTTAGTATGGTGCTCTGCACAAAGTAAGTACTCAATAAATATGATTGAATGAATGAATGAAACCCCCTGCATGATTCCTCAGAACAATGAGCCAAATACTAGGAGTGACCAGTGAAAAGAGGAAACCAGATTGATTTGAATAACCTGATTTTAGGTTGAAAATAGTGTATGAGGCTTCCATTACTACTCCCCTTGCTATGGCTCTTCAGTCCTTTGGTCAAATCAACTTCCTCTTTTCTACTGGATTACTCTAGGTAGTAGTAGTAGTATTTATTAAGTATTTGTTAATTTATTATGATAAGCAGTGTGGCTTAGTGGCAAGAGCATGGATTTGGTAGTCAGAGGACGTGGGTTCTAATCCCAGCTCCGCCACCTCTCTGCTGTGTGACTTTTAGGCAAGCCACTTCATTTCTCTGTGCCTCAAATACCTCATCTGTAAAATGAGGATTAAAACTGTGAGCCCCATAACAGACAACCTGATGACCTTGTATCTACACCAGTACTTAGAACAGTGCTTGGCACACAGTAAGTGCTTAACAAATGCTACTATTATTATTATTAAGTTCTTACTGTGTGCAGAGCACTGTACTAACATTCTGGGAAAGAATACACTGTTGGGAATTAGTCACAGCCCCTATCTCTTGGGGGATTCTGATTCCAAAATTGTGCATGTCTGTGTGTGTGTGTGTTTGTGTGTGTGTGTGTATGCAAATTATAATCATCCTCTAGGCTATATTCTCATTATGGGCAGAAAACACATCTGCTATTCTGTTGCATTGTCCTCTTCCAAGCCCTAAGTACAGTGTTCTGCACATAGTGAGTACTCAATAAATATCATTGATTGATCTGTTACAATTATCCACTGAAAAATAACCCACTCTCAGAACTGAGATGATTGTTCATTTAAATTCCAGACTTTCCCTTTCTCTTCAAAAGGGGGCTCCTGTTTGGTCTCAGAATTGCTCGAGCTGAGATGTTTTCAATATGGCCAGTTTTCTTAGAATATTTTATTTAGTTTCCTCTTTGTTTCCCTCTTTGGAACAAGTCTTTTAAAACCCATTCTGTATGACCTTTGTCATAATTATGATCTTGCTATGAAATCAACAACAAAGTTTAAATTTCTACCTTTTAGTTTCTCGGACCGCATGATATTTTGGCTCAAATGAGAAAGCCCTTTCCTGATTACTTCACAAAAACCCTGCCTTAGTGCTGTTGTCACTTCTGAGCAGTTGGCATGGATGATATTTACTACATCAAATTTACTTAGGGATCTTTTTGGCTTGAAAAGAAGCATCTATGCCCTGTGCTTCTCCTCAATTTGTATAGTTTTCATCCAAAGCCACGCTGCATATGTTGGTTTGGAGACTGTAGGTGTTCAATACAAAATTTATCCTAAGTTGAGTTCAAGACCCACTAAATTCTCTCCCCTCCTTCTAAGCATCTGGTCAGAAATGTAGTACTTAATCAAAAGACGTTTTCCTTCCTCTTCCTCACATCTTTGTTTCCCTTTCTCGGTTCTCTTGAATGGTTTCCTGGTCAGAGGAAACGATTACTGAGCTCAGAACAAATTTCTGAGTGCTGACTCATTGTTCGGAATTTCAGGAATGGAATAGCCAGTTGAGAAACTCCAGGTGATGCTGATAGGTTTAGATAGTCCTGATCAAAAATTCAGCTAATGCCTTCTGAATTAGTCTATTAGTACTTTGAAAATTCTCATGCTATCACTTCATATATATTTTCCCTTAACTCCCTATCTTTCTAAAGACCATTTCAATATTGGGTCAGATTATGCATATTAAAGGATCTCTAAAACCCTCACTAATTTAAACTGCAGGCACTGTGCATTGCCAATGACCCAAACTGTTTAAGCCTCTAAGTCTAAATGACTCATCTGCTTCCAGAGAATCAGGTCATGAATTTGTCTGTTTTGAAGTGAAGTCCCTGCAGTGTTAGAAGGGCCAAAATATTTCATAAACTTGTAAGGCTGGAAGGAACCTTGAAAGGGCACAACTCTGCCATCCCCCTGCCCTCAGGCAGGATCCCATTTAAGCCATCTTAGAAAAGAATCTCTCCTATTTATAAAACTGTCCAGAGAAACTCCCCACCATGACCTTACACATTTTATTCCCCTCCCTTGTGACATATACATTCCTGCTCTCAGATAATTACATCCAACGAACCCTGGAGCTCCTGCTTCTCTCAACCCCAAAATCACGCAGGGCCCTCCTCTCTCTGCTAAGGGAGGCGCAAGACATTCACCTTACCCAGGTTTCATTTGTAAGGCTACACTCAAGGACACTCAAAGAGTGCTTCCCCTCGAGCTCCTCCATGTGGAAAGTGAACAGAATACGTATGTGTTCATCACTCTTCTGTTTGGCCATTCTGATCGTCTTCAAGCCATTTCAATGTGTATTTCCCCCACTGCTACCAGAGACTCCACAGCTGATGAGCTCCTGGCAGGTTTTAATCCACCCCTGCCCTCCAGTTAATACTTTCTGCCATAATATCACTGGTCACTTCCCTCCCAAGACACAGAAACCTTGACTCTTTCCTCTTTGCCTTGGACCTTAACTTCTGTTGCTTTTACCCTCTCTCTTCCTTCCAGCATAGCCTAGGACCTGGGAGTCAGAAGGACCTGGGTTCTAATCCCAGCTCTGCCACATGTCTGCTGTATGACCTTGGGCAAGTAACTTAACTTCTCTGAGACTCAATTCCCTCATCTGTAAGATGGTGTGAACCCCATGTGGAGCAGGGACTATGTCCAACTTGATTAGCTTGTATCTACCCCAGATCTTAGAACAGTGCTTGACAAATACCATTACTATTATTGCTCCTCTCATCCTGGAAACATCTGGGGACCATGTGCAGGAACAACAGGAGGTGCTAACTGCTCCCAGGAGGCTCAGAATAGGCCTCATCCTTTCTATCCTCACCCACATGTAAACCAAGTCACATTATAACACGACTTTTGAAATTCTGAGAATGATTTGATGCTCTTCCTAGAATGACAGACTTGTCTCCTCTGTTTTCCATGACTACCATATTATAATATTTATGTGTCAAACTCCCATTGCTTTGGTGGATCTTTTCTATTACGCTAAGCTTAAATACCCCTTGTAGGAAAACCATCTAAGCCTGATGATCTCAACACTTTACTGCCACATTTGAAAGCTTCTGGTCTTCCTGAGTATGGATTTGAAATCTTACCACAAACCATACCCCTTGTTTAGTAAACAAAACCTAAAATAATATTAATACTTTTTTTACTTGTTTGTTTGCTTTTCAAGTGTTGGGCCCCTCATCCTTGTCCAAGGCTCTGAGGTTTGCTAACAGAGTAGGGGGAAAAAAATCACCTGGACTCTGAATCTGGAAACCAAATGCTAATGATGCTAATGATGCTAAATGATGCCTGTCTACTTGTTTTGCTGTCTTTCTCCCCCGCCTAAGCTATGAGCCCATAGTTGGGTAGGGATTGTCTCTATCTGTTGACGAATTGTACTTTCCAAGTGCTTAGTACAGTGCTCTGCACACAGTAAGCGCTCAGTAAATACAATTGAATGAATGAATGAATGAAATACAGATATTCAAATCAGTCACTGGTATTTATTGAGTGCTTACTGTGTTCAGAACACTGCACTAAGAGTTTGGTTGATAGCAATTAAATAGAGTTGGTAGACATGATCCATGCCCACAAGGAGGGCTGATTCTCTTTTAGGATAACTGTCTTTTTTCACTGCTTACTATGTGCCAAATACTGTACTAAGTGCTAGGATACATATATAAAGGATAATCAGATTAAACACAGACCTTGTCCCCCAGTAGGCTCACGGCCTTAGGGAGGAGGGACAATTGGTATTTAAACCTCATTTTATAGATGAGAACTATAAACGGAGAACTAAAGTGATTTGACCACAGTCACAGAGCAGGCAAGTAACAGAGCCGGGTTTTAAATTCAGGTCTGACGAATCCCAGGCCCATGGTCTTTCCACTAGGCCATGCCACTTCTCTGTTATCAGTTTCCTTTTGTGGAACACTGTAAATCTGCAGCAGCTGTGATACCAAAATCATGAATGCTTAGTTAAGATGGAAGAGTTTAAGGCAACACTACCTGATTAAACAGGTAACATAGATTGAAAAGATAGCATAGTACTGGTAGTACTTGTTAGAAACGCCATTTTCCAATTTGTGAATCTCTGACAGTTTATTTAGACCGTCATTAAAAGCTCTTTAACTTCTGATAACTTCTCCAGAAGTCTACAACCAACTGACTGTCTCTCACACACATGCTCTCTCCCTCTCATTTCTCACTTTCTTCTCTCTCTCTCACTCTTTCTCATCTTTTATTTTCTGTCTCTCTTTCTAGTTTACTCTCTTTGAGCAACTTACTCCTGTTTCTGTTGCCATTTTGTCATGACACATATGTAAGGGAAATAATGCATTTCTCATAGATAAAAATTATAACCTCTGTATTACAAATTAAGAATATAGGGGTTTCTAAAAATCAGGTTTCCTTGATGACCATGTAATCATTTGAAATGGAAATTTCCCATTTTAGTTGCATTGTTAAAAATCATGTTGAAAATGAGGCTTTTTTCCCAGCTTTTTTCTCTGCCCTCCCCAATCTTCTATCCTTCTCAGAGTAACTCTGTCCCCCTTAAGTTAAAGGCCAGTCTGGCCCATGTATGAAATATCACGTTGAGTTTGACTGGTTTCTTTTTTTTCCAAATTTTTATCCCCCGGCTCCTCTTCCATCACAGAGGAATTTACTGACCTTTTTCCTGATGTTGCCTCTCTTCACTCTTATGTTAGCTCTCCATTGCTCAAAGTGAGGCCTCTGACTTTCACCGTCACTCATCTGTGCCTCTCACCCCTCCCGGCATCTCCCTTTCTTTCTCCCACAGTGCTTTTCTCTAGCTCCCATGCTGCTTCTATTGACTCACTCACTCACTCACTCACAGTCTCTTACTGTCACTTATATAACCTTCCCTGAGACAGAATATGTTGGCATCCCCTTTTGCTCAAGGTGTTGCAGTCTGGAAAAAATTAAAATGATGGCAGAGGGCCCTGAGCAGAAGAGGCTGCTGTTTCATTCTTTGGCAGTCTATCAAGATTTACCACCTGTATGGAGAAGTTTCTGTTTTCAATCTACTTCCTCTTCTTCTTCCTCTTACTGCCTCTCTCCTGCACACACAAACAAACACACACACACACACACACACACACACACACACACATGCATGTTGTCCCTTTTCTTGATCAGATTCATCATCCTCATCACAAGCACTATGGGCTCCAGGACTCACAGAGCTACTAGGGTGGAAATATTGCCTTTCACTGGCACCCATTGGTTAACTTCTTTCCAATAATTCCTTTTTTGCAGCCCCTTTTCTTGGCCAGCAAACTTGACAGTTATGCAAAGGGTGAATACAGGAGCAATCATCCATTCTAGCCTCCTCTTCCACCTCAATTTAGGCACATGAACACATTGCCAAAAAGTAATTAAATTGAGTCTCGATATTTATTCGAGAGAAACAATTGCCGCTCATGGGAGTGTAGAGAACTCATGAGGTGTGGTCCCCGCCTCCATGGAAGATTAGGAACTCTGAAGATCTCCTCAGAAATGTGGTTTGTATTCCAAGCAACTTTGTCAGTTGCACAGAGAATGAGTGAATGAAAATTGTAAAAAAGAGTACTTGAAGTTTTTTTATCAGAAAGCTGTAGAGAAAAGCTCTGTTTGGGGGAGAAGGATAAGTGCTAAGGAATCTGAGCATCTTGATAAGAAGAGAGAGCTGGAGCTCCAGAATTTGGACCTTGCTGAGGCCGGCCTAGGCTTTGAAAATATACATTAGCCTCTATACCCAGCTGTCAAAAAAGGTCAAAGTAGGCTTTCTGGAAATTAGACTGTGGTCTAAAAATGCCCCATATTCCTCAGACATACTGTACACTGTCTCTTCTGTCACTCTTTGGTCACATATGTGTATGTGCAAGAGAATTCTGTGTAATTTTGGGAGAAAGTGTAAGCTCACTGTGGGCAGGGAACATTTCTACCAACTCTGTTATGTTGTACTTTCCCAAACCCTGTACACAGTAAGCACTCAGTAAATGTCATTATTGATTGATTGATCGAAAACTCTTGTGCTCTCTGCAGCTAGCAATTTGGGAATGTGGAGGGAAGTGCTATTTTCCATTCAGACACGGATACCTCCCCATAGCTGCCTTTTCCAGAATACTTTGGCCTGACATCAGAGAATGGCAGTCCTGGTAGTGTCAGAAGTGGATCAACAGCCTGGAGAAGATGGAATATAAAGGCAGAAAAGGCAGACAGATACTCACCACAGACCCAGACAAAGACCATTACAGAGACCCACTGCTAGTTCAAGATGTTCTGGCACCTGAGGTCAAAGGCAGAAATGTGCAGTGCAATTGAACCATGACGCAAGAAGTGGTAGTCAGAAAGAAAAGAAAAAAATGGTGCTCCTAGCCAAAGAATGACCTCAGCAATTGTTTAGTTTAATAATAATTACTGTGGTATTTGTTAGGTGTTTTCTACATTCCAAGCACTGTACTACGAGCTGGGGTGGATACAAGCAAATCGGGTCAGATGCAGTCCCTGTGCCACATGGGGCTCAAATTCTTAATCAGTTGAGGTAATTGAGGCACAGAGAAGTGAAGTGACTTGTCCAAGGCCCTACACACAGCAGATAAGAGGCGGAGCCAGGATTAGGACCCATGACCTTCTGACTCCCAGGTCCGTGCTCTATTTACTACGTCAGTGTGACTTTGGGCAAGTCACTTAACTTCTCAGTGCCTCAGTTACCTCATCTGTAAAATGGGGATTAAGACTGTGAGACTCACGTGGGACAATCTGATTACCCTGTATCTACCCTAGTGCTTAGAACAGTGCTCGGCACATAGTAAGTGCTTAAAAAATACCAACATTATTATTATTATTATGCTGTTTCAAGCGCTTAGTACAGTGCTCTGAACACAGTAAGTGTTCAATAAATACAATTGAATGAATGCTTCCCCATGTTTGTTAATTTGCTTATATGCCCAACTCAGCATTCACACAGATGTAGACACAGGTACAGATGGTACAGATGTAGGCAGAAGTAGCTAGAAAAGCAGAGTTAAAATAAGCAAAGTGATAATCATAGTAGTCATATTTATTAAGCACATATTGTATGTATACTACTGTACTAAGCACTGGAAGAGAAAGCACAGGTGGGAACTGGACACGGTTCCTGTACCTTGGGGCATTCACAATCTAAGTATATAAGTGGGAAGAGGGGACTTTAGACAGATACATCAAGAATAATGGAACATTAAAACGCAACACAGGATCATCACTATTTCTGAATTCTACTTAGTACCGTGCTCTACACACAGTTAAGTGCTCAATAACTATGATTGAATGAATGAGTAAATGAACACAGACAAATACAAGAAAGAAAAAAATAAAAAGCACAGTGTCCTAGCTAGAAGAGCAGAAATTTAGGCTTCTGGAGGCTCAGTGTTCAGGACACACCCATAACCACAGCAGCCACTACAGCAGCCATCAGTCTTTCGAGGTTTTGTGGAGGCCTAATTCTGCCTGTGTTTTTGTCTTTCCCCCAGGGGTGGTGGAAGGCAGGATAGGTTGGAGTCTCCTTGATGGCACAGAGGAGTGTTGGTATCAGCTTCTGGGGAGGCAGTAGAGCTGGTTATCCATTTGTTGAGGCACCAAAGGCATACCGCTGTTGCTTTTTCTCTTTCCTAAGCAGGGCTTGGAAGGAAGGACAGGGTGGAGTCTTGCCCACAGAGGATCTATGGGAGCAGTGTGGGGGTAATTACTTGAGTTCTCTGTGCTAGATTCTCAGTCTTGTTCAGTCTAGGTCTCTGGCAAGATAAGGAAAGTTCCAATCAGGGATAAAAAGACCCATATTAGTGACCTTTAGCTCTACAAAACCTATCCCTTCCCAATTCCACTCCCAACTAAAGTCCCTTACCCTAATTTTCATCAGAATAAAACATTAGCACATAGAAAAATTGTCAAAGTACTAGAGAAACACTCACAGTGGCAGACACAGAAATGGAAATGTACTGTGTAAGGCTCAAGGACACAGAGATATAAAGAAAAAAGCTATAAGTAAAGAGGGAGCTAGTAGAGAGGAAACAACAATTCTCTTATGATACCCAGCTTTGGCAAAGGATCAACCAATAGTACTTATCAAGCACTTACTATATGCAGAGCACTGAACTAAGCACTTTGTGAACACAATACAACATGTTCAGAGGAACAGAGTGCACAGATTTAGTTGTAGTAGGAGATGAGCAAGGTAAGGCTGGGGGGGAAAAGCTGACTGAGTGTTTTAAACCTAATGTTAAGGTATTTCTTTTGATGCAGTGGGGGATGGCCAACCATTAGAGAATCTGGGGAGATGTGAACTGAATGTTGTTTCACAAAAAATGATCTGAAAAGTAGAGTGACTAAATTGTGGAGAGAGAAGACAGGAGGCAGAGAGGACAGTGAGGAGGCAGATGCAGTAGCCAAGTGAGGATATTCATTCAATAGTATTTATTGAGCGCTTACTATGTGCAGAGCACTGTACTAAGCACTTGGGATGTACAAATCGGTGACAGGATATGAAAAGTGCTTGGGTGAGCATGGTATCTATGTGGATGGAACGAAAGGGACAGATTCTAGAAATGCCATGAAGGGAGAAACAACAGGATTTGGTGACAGACTGGATGTGTGGGTTGAACACAATAGATGAAAAGAGGCTTATAAGACACAGAAGATAGTGGTGTGTCTACAGCGATGGGATAGCTAGATGAAGACAGTTCCAATCAGGGATGAAAAGACCCATATTGGTAACCTTTAGCTCTATGAAACCTATCCCTTCCCAATTCCACTCCCAACTAAAGTCCCTTACCCTAATTCTCATCAGAATAAAACATTAGCACATAGAAAAATTGTCAAAGTACTAGAGAAACACTCACAGTGGCAGACACAGAAATGGAAATGTACTGTGTAAGGCTCAAGGACACAGAGATATAAAGAAAAAAGCTATAAGTAAAGAGGGAGCTAGTAGAGAGGAAACAACAATTCCCTTATGATACCCAGCTTTGGCAAAGGATCAACCAATAGTACTTATCAAGCACTTACTATATGCAGAGCACTGAACTAAGCACTTTGTGAACACAATACAACATGTTCAGAGGAACAGAGTGCACAGATTTAGTTGCAGTAGGAGATGAGCAAGGTAAGGCTGGGGGGGGGGGAAAGCTGATTGAGTTTTTTAAACTTAATGTTAAGGTATTTCTTTTGATGCAGTGGGGGATGGCCAACCATTAGAGAATCTGGGGAGATGTGAACTGAATGTTGTTTCACAAAAATGATCTGAAAAGTAGAGTGACTAAATTGTGGAGAGAGAAGACAGGAGGCAGAGAGGACAGTGAGGAGGCAGATGCAGTAGCCAAGTGAGGATATTCATTCAATAGTATTTATTGAGCGCTTACTATGTGCAGAGCACTGTACTAAGCACTTGGGATGTACAAATCGGTGACAGGATATGAAAAGTGCTTGGGTGAGCATGGTATCTATGTGGATGGAACGAAAGGGACAGATTCTAGAAATGCCATGAAGGGAGAAACAACAGGATTTGGTGACAGACTGGATGTGTGGGTTGAACACAATAGATGAAAAGAGGCTTATAAGACACAGAAGATAGTGGTGTGTCTACAGCAATGGGATAGCTAGATGAAGACAGGGTTTGTGTGGGTAGATGGAATTATATTTTTGACATGTTCTGTTTTGTTTTCTCCACTATCATTCTGGTTTTAAGCCAAGAGTATCTTTTCACTCCAAGCAGAGTCACAGCTCATTCCATGAGATGTTCCTGGATACACCATGGGCCTGGAAGTTAGCGGACCTGGTTCTAATTCCGGCTCTGCCACTGGTCTGCTGTGGAACCTTGGGCAAGTCACTTCATTTCTCTCTGCCTTAGTTACCTCAACTGCAAAATGGGCATTAAGACTGTGAGCCCCATGTGGGACAGGGCCTGTGTCCAACCTGATTAGCTTGCATCCATCCCAGTGCTTAGAACAGTGTCTGGTACATAGTAAGCACTTAACAAATGTCATAATAAATAATAAAGAATAAAGAAAAGGGACCCATGCATGCTAAGGGAGGGCTGCATATTTGGGTCTCTCCTGACTGGGCCTCTGATTATGGTGGCTTCATCTGGTTTTATCCCAGAGAGTGTAGATTTCAGATGATCTCCAATCTGTCTCGAGAAGATAGAATACCAAATAGCTTGATGCACTGTATTCTTCTTTGGAACACCCAGAACCTCTCCTCTATGACTCCAACTGTTTAAACTGGTGCCCCCATTCAGAGGAACTGTAATGATCAGTTCCACTGGACCCCCATGCCTAGGAGAGGAGAGGAGGATGCCAGGAGAGTCACTCAGGGATACCCCTTCTTTGAAGGAAGTGTTAGTTATCTGAGCCAATCAGTGGGAAGGACTGGGGAGGACAAAGAGAAGCCAGGTAGTTGGAGGGGTAGATCCTTGACCATCTTGGAGTCAAAAGGGACAAGCTGCATGCCTGGGAGGGAAGACTATGGGAAAAGCTTATGTTGTAGACTCTGGATGGAAACAGAGCACAGGGAAGGATCAAAAGTACCCCAGGTTAGGGTTGGAATTCCCTGGAGGTTTGGAGTCTAAAGACTAGGACTCCAGAATGAGTCTAATAAATAAACATTACTGAGATCTCAGTGTCTGCCAATTCTAGTGTCCAAAGGAGAAGCTCTGGGTGCTGGGGTGACAGGTGAACTTGGGCTTGGGCACAAGTAGGGAACACAGTGTCCCGCAAGCTTCCTGCACTAGCCCTGGGATGGGTGCAGTCAACTAATATCTGATGATCCCATTCACCTTCTGGGAGATTCTGGGGATTCAGATGAAGTGTACTGGCAGGAATAGGGGGCAGGGACTTGGTGGGCATTAAGTAGAGTTCACCAAGCCTGCATAAGGAGAACATTATACCTGGAGGACTTTAGGACCTAGTAAAGGTTGACCAGGGTGCAGGTAGTGACTCTGTGAAGTGACTCTGGGGGCTCTTTCAGTTGGAGTTTAGGATGAAGTACCCCCAGTAATGTCACATATGGTGACCACCAGTAACATCACAGGGACCTAGGAAGAAATATATGGGCTCCAGGAAGGATTGTAACCTAATGGAAAGAGCATAGGCCTGGGAGTCAGAGGACCTGTGTTCTAATCCTGGTTCTGTCAATTCCTTGCTCTGTGACCTTGGGCAAGTTACTTAACTTCTCTGTCCCTCAGTTTTCCCAATTGCAAAATGGGCATTAAATCCCACTCAATCTTACTTTGACTGTGAACCCCATGTGGAATAGGGACTGTGTCCAATGTGATAAACTTTTCAAATGAAGGACATCCCTTCCATTTGGGGATAGCTGGTCGCTTTAAGGATGGCTCTAAACCACTACTGTTCCTGCAGGCTAGTATTTCCAGATGTTCTACCATGGCACACTAGGATAATATTCTTGGCAGGAAAATGAAAAGTCAAGGAAATAATGAACCGCTCAACTAGAACAAAGCCCAGTGCTTGCACCAGAAATCAGGAAATTCCTGAATTTTCAAGGTGAAATACATACTGATATATGTTCTCTCTTTTTACATAAATACATTCATATGTGCATACATATGCAAATATAAATGCAAGCGGAGAAAAAGAGGCTTGATAACCAAATGTCTTCATTCTTTAAGAAAGTCTTAGCTTATAATTCAAAATTTAAGTGTAATATGTGTGCAGAGATTTGTTTCTTTTGGGAAAATAGTCATTTTTAATGTGTATAAAAATTAGCACTGAATTAATTCCTATGATATATAAGACTATTTGTATTTTTCTTTTTTTAAAAAAATTAATTCCTAATTTTAATATGGTAAAATAGCTCTTGGAGAGAGACCCTCAAGGCAGACATTAATTTAAGGTGGTGCCAGGAAAACACAGGAAAATGGGTGATTTTGGTAATCCTTCTGTCCAGAAAGAAATGCAAGGTGTGAAAGATCTCACTAAAATGTTCTTATCCCATTTTTCCCTACAAATATGCTTTGAGACATTTAGACTCGGCAGCAGCTGAGCAACTGAGCTTATCCAAATCCAACCCAGAATGACAGCTCTTCAGCCCATCATCCACTCTTAATTTATTATTATTTTTTTAGTCTAATCCATGGTTGGAACAGCTAACAAGGGCATCTTACCAGTAACAGACTGCCGTCTTGGAGAGTCTTGCCTGCCAGAGTTTGAATCTCTGGTGAACGGCTCTGGGCAGCACAAAAGCAAACACTGTCCCATTCCCATTGATTCTCCTTATTGATTGAAGTTTTTCTTTTCCAATGGATGTTCTCTTTAGTTTGTCCAAGTGAAAAAAAAAATACTGTTGCTGCATTCACTGTTAGGGCTTGCTTAAGTAAAAGTAAATGACCCAGAAGAAGGTAGGCTTGGTTTAATTTGCATATTGGTTTGTGTACAAAATGAAGAATGGTCCATAATAACATTTTCTTTTCTTGTTAGTGTTTAAAAGGATGAAACCGTCAGAGAGGTCACTTCTGACAAACCTATGTGTTTCTCTTTTTTACATGTATTCCCCTCTGCAAACCAAGGTCTGACTTCTCCTTGTTTTCTTATCTCCAATGCCTCATCCCCTCCTTACCCCTTTTCTGCTTTTTTTTTTTTCCTTTTGAAAACTCTAATGACTAGAATAAACTAAAATGTCAACATTTGCAATTCTGGAGCTTCATTTAAGCAATAAAAATAATAATTAAAAGGGTAAAACCTTAGAGAGATTTCTTCATTTTATATGGTTTGCCAGAGATGATACACATTCAAAAAAGCCAGTAAAAGAATTAATTAGGAACAGCTAAAGCGCAACAAGCCATGCAAGTTAATGAAGCAGAGAGGGAAATGTCATCTTTGAGACCCAGAGCCGTTTTGGCTGGGATAATATATACTCCTGCCTTAGTCTCCTAACTAAACCTCTTTTAATCTCTCCTTGAAAAATCAATGCTAATGACATGGATTTACCAAGAAATGACAGCAGAATAATAGCACAGAAGTTGCTCTTGTTTAATGGTGATTCCATTCTGATGGGTAGGTGCAGCGTTTCATCTTGACAGACTATTTTTGGTCTGTACATTCTTTTAAAGAACAAAGACAAAAGAGATTTTTTTTAAGGAAGTCTTGATTCCTTCAGTTGTGTATTTATTTATTTATTTGTGGGTTGATGTCCCCAGGCCCTGACACATCTCTTTTCTTCTCCTTTTTTTTCCTTCCTACCATTTTTGATATTATGAAGCATTACTCCTTGTGGGCAGGGCAAGTATTTACCAATTCTGTTATATTGTATTGTCCCAAGCACTTAGTACAGCACTCTGCATTCAGTAATTCTCAATAAATATGATTGATTGATTGAAATAGTGGAGATTTTCTGTGTTCTCAACCCTTCCATGACATGGTCACTACCTTGACATTCCTGACTGACTTTCAGCTGCAGGAACTGGACATGTAAATATTTCATAATCATATATGATTGTGATCCAAGACCAAAGCTGAGAATGGTCAAAAAGCTGATCTGATGCATAGCAAAAGTTAGCTCTTACATGCACAAACATTACTGGGCCTTCAGTTTTTTCCGACTCAAGTGGTAATGTTTCAGATAGCACTGATGCAGTAGCATTCAAACAGTTCTGTATCAAAGTCAGTCTCCTAGCCCAGAATCTATGCTCACTTCATTGCTCCCATGCTTTGATGGGTGGGACATGTGAAGGAGAGAACACAAAAACTTTAAGTGAGTTGAAGCTGGGTAAACAAAATCAAGGAATAGAGAGAAAAAAGTTTTAGGATTCTTTAAAACACAGAGTCTGACAGTGCCACAGCTCAGCTGAAAACTAGGAAACTACTGCAACAGACAAACCAGAAAAGAGCAGCTATTTTTGAGAGGAAGCTTTGAAAGGAAAAAAATGAGGCAAAATTAAAAATGGCACAAGGAGCTGCAAACAACCAACCCTCAATACAACAAAGGAATGCCTTTGAGCGATTATAGTCTTTTCAGGATTGTGGGTCTTTCTTTGGCTTTTTAAGATGCACATACACACACAAACACACTCACAACCATAACTGAATTTCATAATCAGAGACATCATCTTCGAGTCCAAAGGACAGTTGCAAATGTCCTCCTAGAACCTGGATAGCTGGCATGCAATCTCTCTTCTGGCATCTCTCATTTTCTCTCTCCCCTCTCTTCATTTTCATTTCACATTTTGCAATGTGTTGTTGCTTGAGCATGGGAGAGACTGACAATTATTAAAACAAAGTAGGTTCAACCCACATTTATAGCTTCTAATTATATGACTTCATAGGCAAAGTGGCAAGAAGAATATGCAAGCAAGATGCAGATTGACTCTTACTGTCCTATCACTTCGGGGACAGTGAAGCAGACACATCTGGAGATGCTCAACACAGACTTCACGGACTTACTGTTGAACCACATTCCTTTAGGCCTCTTTCTGATGGAAGAGGGAGTTAATTTCCCCTCAGTTCTGATGGGAAGATCAGTCATGTGAGATTGCATGCCAATTTCAGAGTCTTTTGGATTAGGTGAACAGACAACTCAGTTTAGGTGGAGTGATGACACTATTAAGTGTTTCTGTCATTACCGTGAACTAGTACTGAAGCAGTGTGACCTAGTGAAAAGAGCAATCCTGGGAGTCCAAAGACTTGGGTTGTAGTCCTTGCTCAGTCATTTGCCTGCTCTGTGACCTTGGACAAGTCATTTAAATTATCTGAGCCTCAGTTCCTTCAACCAGCAAAGTGGGGATTCAAACTCATTATCCCTCCTACTTAGACTCTGAGCTTCATGTGAGATCTGATTATCTTGTATCTACTTAGCACTTAGTAGAGTGCTTGGCACATAATAAATACTTAACAATGATTATAATTATTATTCTTACCACCTGAGATGATTTATTGTGGGAGTGACTTTCAACAGTGGTTGGGAAGATTCCCTCAGCTATGGTGATCATGGAAAGGGCCAGGCTTCCTCATCTTCTCCCCTAACAACACCATTCCTCCCATCCCTACAGTGGATGAATGGCCTCTCCTTACTGTTTATGGGAATTCTCCATTAACAGTACAGAAGAACTAGTTGTATCCCACCTGGCTCACCTTCCATTACTACCAAACATTTCTCAGTTCAAGCTGTTTGCTAAATAATAATAATAATAATAATAATGATAACTTTTATTATTATTGTTATTATGGCATTGATTAAGCACTTACTATGTGTCAAGCACTGTTCTAAGTGCTGCGATAGATACAAGTTAATCAGGTTGGATAGAGTCCTTGTCCCACATGGAGATTGCAGTCTAAGTAGGAGGGAGAATAGGTGTTGAATCCTCATTTTACAATTGAGAAAACTGAGACACAGGGAAGTTAAGTAATCTGCCAAGGTCACACAGAAATCAAGTACAGTGCTCTGCACACAGTAAGAGCTCAATAAATACAATTGCATGAATGAATGAAGTGGCAGACAGAATTAGAACCCTGGTCCTCTGACTTCCAGGCTTGAGCTTTTTCATCGAGGGCATGTTCCTTCCCCAGGTATATGCTGTTGTCTGCCACTACCATATGACCCATCATCCTTGGCAGAACTTCTGGGGTCTGATGGAAATGGAGCAGTAAAGAACAGTGAGGAAAGAGCAGCAGAGATGAAAAACAGGAGTAACTTTGCAAGGGCCTATCTGTTCTTTTCCCTCTTCTCTTTCCACCTGTTTGCTCTTTTCTCTCTATCTTTTCTTTCTCTCATTATTTCCATCCTCACCTTCTCTGTCTCTGTCTCTCTCCCTTACTCCCTCTCTCTCTCCCCCATTCCCTCCATGCTTTCCCCAACTTTTTCTCTCTACCCCATCCCACCTTGAGTCTAAGTAAAATGACCACCTTATTCCTAGGGCTTCACTGCTGCCCACAAAATAAACCAGAGAACACATCAGTGCAGAGACAATGGTTTCAGTTAATTGAGGTTATCGGGTTAATATGGAAGGCTGTTCTGTCTGAACGCCTTGGCCGGAATGCCAGACAACTCTACAATGGCTGAGATGCTCAGTCATTATCAGAGTATTTATACTTGACAGCCACAATCAAAAGGCATGGTTCTTGCCTCTGTGGGGTCTTCTAGTCTAATGAAACTAGATGAATATTGACCATTTTCATTTCATGCTTTAGTTTGTTTGGTTGTTTTTAGTTTTAATTGAAACTTGAGCTTTGAAGGAGACACACAAATCCCAGAAATCTAACTGTGTCACCACAGAGAAACTGTTGAATTCTTTAGGTACTTGGGACTTGTTTTCAAATACTGCATAAAGGTGGTAGTTACTTTTTTACTGTATAAACTCTTGAAAGAAGGGAGTCACTCTAGATTGTAAACTGGTCATGGGCAGGAAACGTGTCTACCAACTTTGTTGTACTGTACTCTCCCAAGTGCTTAGTACAGTGCTCTGCACACAGTCAGAATTCAAAAAATGTTAGATGATGATGATATATTGATTTCTGTCTGTCCTGACTTGTCCATTAGACTGCACACTCTTGACAGGGAGTACTGCATAATCTATTGCCACACCCCTTTAGACAGGGTCAACAATAGTGGATGCTCAATAAATGGCTAATGTGAATTTAACCATATACCCCTTAAGTATTTTAATACCTCAACCCCATACACTTTATGTAAATATTCTCACACTCTACTAGTTCCCCTATTCCTAATCTATTTTAACATCTGACTCCTGCTGTAAACTGTAAATTCCTTGTGGGAAGGAATTGTGAATATTAATTCTATTGCATTTGAGTTTCCCAAGCACTTAGTATAATGCTCTGCACACTGTTAGTGCTCAATAAATATCACTGATTGATTGATGCTCACCCATTGACAGAAAAACTGATCTTGTCTCCCTTTCATTTCTGGAAGGTAATCAGCATTGTGCCCTTCTGAATATTTAGAGAGGAAACTCTTCCCCAATAAAGGCAGTTTCTACTATCCCTGGAAAAGAAGATTGTACCAACACATAAACACCCGGGGAATTGTGTAAAAATCTCCAGAGCATCATGCTGCTGGTCCTCCTCTTGCCCTGCCTTAAATTTGAATTTGAATCCATATACATGGTACATAAGCTTTTAATCCAAATCCGTATATCTCTTTTTTTTCCAGAGTGCTTTCACATACCTTCTCTCATTTTATCTTAACATGTACGCTTATGGCAAAATGACAAAATGAACTGCGGGTGGTCAGGGAGGGCATTAAGATTGGGGATGTGGGAGAGCACTTTTAGACGCTTTTTCTCAAGTCCAGAAATAATTCTTGGATTAAAAAAAATAGTCTCAACCTTTTTTGGTGAGATTAAGTACTACAATTTCAAAACTAATCTTTACATCAGGCACTGGTTTATAATTGCAGGTATTCAGCAAAACACATTTGGGGATTTGGGGGGAAAAGCCTTCAATAAACAATAAGAAAAAGATTTAAAAATATTCTGACCTATTGAGTGAAATGAAGGGCCAGTGGGTTTCTTCATGCTTACCTCTTGGATTGTTAGAAAGTCAGCACATTTATGTATTATCTGTGTTGTTAATAAATGTCGAGATAAATGCACTAGAGATAATATGAAGTATCTCTCCTATGGAAAAATCAGCCGGGTTCACTGTCCTTTGAGCCTTAAAACATATAGCCTTTTGCAATAGATAGGTGGACTTCATCATAATTCAGCTAGCATCCCTTCATCTCTAGCTCTTTTTCCCAGAGGACATAACCTTCTTAGCCAATCTCCATTTTCCTTAGCAAACTAAAATCCCAAGTCGGTGGGCATTTCCCCACATGACACTGTGACAGTGACTCCGTCCCCTAGAACTTAATGTGTTGCATGAGAAAGACAGCATCCTGCTTTGCAAATGGTCAGATGGGGACATTTTCTCTCAATGAACAGCTCTTCCTTTATATCAGCATCAGAGCACGGTCCCGATGCAGCAATTTTCTAAAATATATACCCTTTGGGAAATGATGGTCATGAAACTAATTTACAAAAGTAAGAGATAAATATTAAAATAGCAAAAAAGTGAGGGTTTCAGATTCCTGCAGGTTCAAAGAAACTTGCAGTAAATATTTACCTTGACTTTTCTGCCTTGGAATTACTTTGTGAATCTTACCATGAAGAAGATGGCTTTTTCCAGTTATTCTCAGTATCATTTCTCTCAGGGTGATCTCTGCCTTTACTCTTTCACACTCTAATGTTATATTGGAAATGTTTTAAGCTGTGCTCACATACTGTGGTGAATTCAAAAGGGTAGTTATGCCGACAAACAAAAAGCGGCATTTTCTTCCCCAAGGCAGCCATCCACTATTACTGGGTGCTGATAGATTAGCCATTTATGTGTGTTTTAGCATGAGAAAAGACAAAAAAAACACCCAAAAACAAAACAGTGAAAAAAAATCTTGGCTTAATAAAATGTCTTTTTAGCAGTAGTCTACTCCTTGTGGGGAGTATTATACTGAAACTTTGCATTTCTTTTTTGTTCTCTATTTTATCCACATCTAAATGCATTTTCTCCCTTAACAATGTATTCCATGTATTGTTAATCCATGTTACTGTTTTTAATATGCATTTGGAAATCTATGGATACATATATCTTCATAACTCATTTGCTCTTGCATTTTCTTTCCCTACTTATATTTAGTAGATGGCATTTCTCTTCAACACTATGAATTCTAGATAAAACTATGGCTGTGAAATCAGTGTAGCATAGTTTTTTTCAGAAAGAAAGGGAAGGGGAAGATAAACCTTTTAAAGAGCATGAATGATCCAGGATCTTTGCAAATCATCAGTGGAGATACCCCAATTAAGAGAGTTACATCTATTGAAACTTGATTGCATTCAGTTTGGATATTGTTGCTTATGTTAAATGGAAGACAGAGGTCCCTAAAGGCCATCAGATGCAGTAGTTGGTAAAAACAGTACCATTTGGACTGGCTGACATTCAGTCAATCAATCTCAATCATTTGTGTTTATGGAGCTCTTACTGTGTGCAGTGCACTATACTAAGTGATGGGAGAGTATAATATAACAGAGCTGGTAAACACATTCCCTGCCCAAGACAAGCATTCCTAGGGAAACAGACAACCAAGTAGAAAAGCTATAGCTTCTTCAACTGTTTGACATTTTCCTCAATATCTGGAACTCTGGAAAATGCCACAGGACTTCAAAGGCATCACCGTAATCATCATCTTCAAGATGAAAGATGAGAGAGCTAACTGCAGGAGCTACTGGGATATTTCACCGTTCTCTACAACTGTCAAGGTCATTCTCTGCACTGGCACCTGGAGAATACAGTATCATTAGCCACGCAATCACAGTATTGTTTCAGACTAAAATACAGCCCAGCAAACATGATCATTGCAGCACAACAGAAACAGGGAAAGTGTGAGGAGCAATATTAATATCATTTTGCATTTTGCACCATCAGCAGACCTGAACTCTGGCAACTGGTAAACAATTCTGATTCTTTTGTGTTAATCAAGATATGTCATATTGGAGTAATGGCACAGGGAGAGAGAGAGAGAGAGAGATAGGGAAAGTATATGCCTTCATAAACTGAAGACTTTGCAAATGACTATGTCACTATAACAGCAGGGTGTGGGTGTGGCTGATTATAAAACCACATGAGATTAGCAATCTCTCCCTCATTATGGCCAGATGAAGACTGCCTTTTGCAAGTGGATGTTTAACAAGTGTTGCTCACTCTTTTTGTTGCTCCCAACTGGTGTTTCTATCACCTTGAAGTTTTGTTGAAAGGATAAATTACCTAATGTCTTCCTGTTTCTACTGTCTCCATTAACTACTATGCATCTCATTTGAGTCTTCACAGCACTGTGTCTTAAAGGGTTCTTTCAACCTTCCTATTCTAGTTCAGCTGACTCAACAGTAGTTGCTTAGGTTTAGAACCAGAGCTTAAGAACTTAGTAGAGAGCTCTGCACAGAGTAAGTGTTCAATAAATACCACCAGTTGACTGAATTAGACCAGAAAAGATCACTTGAGTTAGAAAAGGCATAGCTCCTTTGGAGCAGAAGCTCCTTAAGGATCATAAAGTAAGGAGGCAAAAGGGAATCCAAGTTCTGCAAGCCACTAACATGACAGTCCAGGAAAGATTAGCCTTTGATGCGGACAATACAGGTCTCCAAATCCCACACTGACCTTTTAAATAACACACATACTAATTCACCCCCAGTGGCATGTTTTTGAGTGTGAAGGACAACTTTTCTCTCTCTCTCCCACTTTCTATTTCTGTTTTTTTTTTTAAATGGTATGTAGTAAGCAGTTAAAAAGTACCATGTTGATCTTTTCAACATGCATGAACAAGATCTTCCCCATCTGTATAAGGGGAAGTTTTATTATAATCTATGATTTTTAGAGGATTTTTTTCAATTTTTTCTGTGAATTTTCAAAAGGTCTCTAATAACACCATCTCTAGAATCCACCCTTTTCTTTCCATCCAAACTACTACCACCCTGACATAAGTAATTTTTTTAATGGTAATTTTTAAGCACTTACTATGTTCCGGGCTCTATACTAATTGCTGGGGTGATACAAGATCATTCATTCATTCATTTATTCAATCATATTTATTGAGCACTTACTGTGTACAGAACACTGTACTAAGCACTTGGGAAGTACAACTCAGCAACAAATAGAGACAATGCCGGTCCACCATGGGCTCACAGTCTAGAAGGGGGGAAACAGACATCAAAACAAGTAAACAGGCATCAATAGCATCATTATAAATAAATAGAATTATAGGTATATTTACATCATTAATAAAAATATAACTATAATTATATACATATAGATACAAGTGCCGTGGAGTGGGGAGGTAGGTAAAGCAAAGGAAGCAGGTCAGCATAATGCGGGGGGAGCAGAGGAAAAGGGAAGCTTAATCTGGAAAGGCCTTCTGGAGGAGATGAGCTTTCAGTAGGGCTTTGAAGGGGCGAAATGTGCTACTATGGGGAATTTGAGGAGGGAGGGCATTCCAGGCCAGAGGTAGGACTTGAGCTGTGGTCGATTGTGGGACAGGTGAAAATGAGACACAGTGAGAAAGCTAGTATCAGAGGAGCAGAGTGTGCGGGCTGGAATGTAGAAGAAGAGAAGGGAGGTGAGGGAAGAAGGGGCAAGGTGTTGGAGAGCTTTGAAGCCAATAGGGAAGAGTTTGTGCTTGATATGGAGGTTGATAGGAAACCACTGGAGATTTTTGAAGAGGGGGGTGACATGCCCAGAAAATTTCTGTAGAAAGATAATACGGGCAGCAGAGTGAAGTATAGACTGAAGAGGAGAGAGACAGGAGGTTAGGAGACCAGAAAGGATGCTGATGCAGTAATCCAGTCTGGATATGATGAGTGATTGGACTAACAGCTAGTCAGGTCTGACACTGTTCCACATGGAGTTCACAATCTTAATCCCCATTTTTCAGATGAGCTAAGGCACAGAGAAGTTAAATGGCTTGCTAAAAGTCACACAGCAGACCAGTGGCAGAGCTAGGATTAGAACCCAGGTCCTTCTGACTCCCAGACCCATGCTTTATCTATTAGGCCTTACTGCTTCTTGTATCATATCCCTCCTCGACTACTGCTTCACACTCCTCACTAAATATGATTGACCGACTGACTTCCATCCTTTCTGTTTCTCCCGTCGCCAATCCATACTTCACTCTGCTGCTGAAATCATTTTTCTAAAAATAGGTTCAGTTTACGTCTCCATATTCTTAAAACCTCCAGTGGTTTTCAATCCACCTCTGCATCCTTACAATCAGTTTTGAGGCACTCAATCAACATTCCCTTCATACCTTACATTGCTGATCCCCTACTACAAACCAAACCACATACTTAGCTCTTCTAAGCCAGCCTACTTACTCACTGTGCCTCCATTTTGTCTATTCTGCCACCTACCACTTGCCCACATGCTCTGTCTGGCCTGAAATTCCCTCCCACTTTTTATCCAACAGATCACCATTCTCCCCACCTTCAAATTGCTCCTAAAATCACATCTCCTCCAAGCCTCATCTCTACCCCTGAGTTGCTTATAAACTTGGGAGGGTGCCCCTTAATCACTTGATATTCAATCAGTCGTATTTATTAAATACTTTGTGTGAAGAAATATTCATCCCCAACCAGCCCCATAGCACTATGTAGGTGAATACAGTTCTTACAGTTCCCCATTCTGTAATTCAATTTAATGTTTGTCTCCCTGCCTAGAATGTAAGTTCCTTTAGGCAGGTATCATGTCTACCGACTCTATTGTATTGTATTTTCCCAAGTGCTTAGAACAGTGTGCTTGATTGCGCCATTTCATTTTTGATGTGGTAAGTATAGAATGATAATAACCTGAGTCTGGTAGACAATGGGAGAGCTGCAAGACCTACATTCAGGTAATCTCAGCTAAATAACTATGTACCATTTTGTCAGATTCTCCAGAAAAGCTGACACTGCAACCTCTTTCTATTATATAATATAAAACTTCACAGGTCCCAGGGATTGTATCAGCTATTTTCTGAAAAAGGTGATATATTTGCTCCACCTAACCCACATACACAGCTTTCCCTGCTAGATTATTCATTCAATCATATTTATTGAGTGCTTACTGTGTGCAGAGTACTGTACTAAGCACTTGGAAAGTACAATTCAGCAACAGATAGACAATCCCTACCCAACAACGGGCTCACAATATCTCTGAGGGCAGGGATCATGTCTGTTAATGCTATTGCATTCACCCAAGCATTTAGCATAGTGCTCAGTCCATAGTTGTTGCTAAATTAATGCAACGATTCTCTTAGGCAGTATTACAGAAAGTTCTTTGTATGATCTTAGGTCCAGAGATAGCTCATGCAGAAGGCAAAGTGAATGGAATGTTTCCACCCTGTCTTGTTTGGGGCTGACCAATCAAATTTTCTGTTCAGGAACTCTTCTTATGGGTAGCAACATCATGACCAACCGTCAAGGATTAAATTGTGTTGAAGTAGTCATTTCCTCAAGGCCAAAGCACATGGGTTGATCTGCACCTTTTTCTTCTTGTCTTCAAAGGTTAAATGAAGTTGAGATAGGGCCGGCCTCATTGATATTACAGCCAAAGATTAAACTTCTTTTTTCTTAAACTATGTTCACATTTCCACTTAGCTCTGGTGAATGCATTCATACTTGAGAGTGGCAATACATCTCATTCATTTGCAGGAGTTTGTTTGAAAGCATCAAGTCTGCACTTTCTTCAAATGAAGATAGTCCTTACAGTTCATTTTCTGTAATAGGTAATCGCCACATCAAATCACTTTTTGAGTAACATTGGTTTCTGATTAATACATTTGCAGTGGTGTGGTTATCTTCAAACTTCACTACTATCAAGGGTTGTCCCTCCACAAAATATGATCAAAGATTAAAGACTCCTGGGAACCCTGAACTCCAAATGCAGAAAGCAATGAATCCCACAATAAATTATACAAATGAGGCACTGGGAGAGATTCGTAACTGATTTTGCTATTCGGAACACCTTCATTTCAATTAGAGGTAACCAAGATGCATGACACTGGAGAGCAAAACTAATAATTTTCACTGATGTTGAGAAAGGTTATGGGAGTTGAGGGAATTACAGCAAGGACTTGAAGGAATGCACAGTCATATGAGCTTTCCTCGGCTATGTTTCTACTTTCCAAATGGCATACTATTGTTTCAGTTTCATTGCTTTGAATCACATGGGTTCAGGTTATATCAATATATTAAAGTCCAACTAGCAAAGAGATGGTGCTTTCACTGTGTACTCAGTCACCTGGTATGGAACGTGAAAAGCCTGCAGCTCTGAGACAAACAGACATTTCTTTAGTTTAATTGGGTAACTGAAAAACTATCTATCTTTATATTTATATAATGGTCTACTGTCAAACTGCAGTCATATGTGCAAATTTTTACCAGTCCTCAAATATGGATGAGCCAAACCTTATTTCACAGTTGTCCTGTCAGCTCTAGCCACCCCACATTTTTCATCAGGCTACTCACATTCCTGGGCTAATATTGGGCCCAGTTTAGGCTGAGTAAATTTTTTAAATGTAAGTTTCATTTCAGCCGGAATGTCACAAGCTTAAAGCTCATTGTATAATTCATGCTAGCAGTTAGGTCAGTGGACATAGGTTGATGTGAATGTGTTTTACTTCCCTCTTCCCCAACACCTGCTAGCTCTGCAACCAGTTGAGGTGAAAACAGTCACCTTAAGTGGGAACAGGGTGAAAACCCTAAAAAAGGAAGAGGAGTAGAGGAGAGGGTAGGGGAAAGATGGGGAAAAAAGGAGGGAGAAGAAAAAAGGAAGGGAAGGACAAAGAATAAAGGGGGGATAGTCAAGAGATAGAAAGAGGATAAAAAATGAAAGGATTAAGACAGAAATGATGATAAATCACTAACTAAAGCACATATCTTACATTTTCCTTCTCCCTCTCCCTACTTTAACATCTATGCTCTTGGATCTGTGACCTTTGGGCGTTTAGTATTCACCACCAATCCCCCCTCCCAGCAGTCCCATAGAACTTGCACATATAACTATAAATTATAAATTATTTATTTATATTAATGCCTGTTTCATTCTCTAGACTGCTATGGGCAGGGACCGCATCTACTAACACTGTTGTACTGTACTCTCCCAAGTGCATAGTACAGTATTCCGAACATAGTAAGCACTCAGTAAATACCATTGATTGACTGACTGATTCCCTCTGTGGAGGCATGAACCAGGATAACTCAGCTCACCTGGGGCCAACAATACATTCACCATTCAGGTAGAGGTAATGGCACTGATTTTAGGGAAACCGGACCACCCTGGACTGTATTACCCTGAGCTAAAAAATAATAATAATAATAATAATGTTGGTATTTGTTAAGCGCTTACTATGTGCCGAGCACTGTTCTAAGCGCTGGGGTAGACATAGGGGAGCCTCAGAACAGCGAGTTATATTGGGGCCACCGTCTTTTCCATTCAGCATCACATAGGTGGTGTTTGGATTGGGGAAGTCTGATTTGGCTTCATATTGCCTGGGATGGGAGAGATGGTTTGGTATCACTAGATAGGAGGGGGAAAGATGGCTTTGGTCATTGGGTAGCTTCTTTTTAAAGTGGGGCAGTGGCTCAGGCTACGTGATACATGGCTCTTGGGTAAACTTTTCTCCAGGCTATCCTGCTGTTCGATTGATAGAGAACATTTCAGACTTTTCCAGGCTCTCAATCCTGTATGCCTCCCCTCCTAACCCCATCCCTTAAATTACTCCTGTACAAAGTGCCTGAAGGAAAGTGACCCATCAGGAGACCTTCACAAGGAAGCTTTCAGCAAGGACGGTAACCTGTCTCCAGAGGTCTACACTGGTGTTTGCCAACTGAATTGTGCCAATTCATGAACAAAATTTATTTATAATCAATCTCAATTTGGATAGGTTGAAATCAAATCTGGGACCACTACTGAACATCAGGCCATTTTTTATTGTATTTATTAAGAGCTTACTATGTGGCAGGCACTGTTCTAAGCACTGTTGACTGATTCTTTTTTTTTAATTCTATAAAGCCATTTTCTTTATGCAGTCCTGGAGAAATCAGAAGGTAAGGATGAATTTTATATTTCTCAAGAATTAATTCATGAGATCACAAGAATCGATATGCACCTGTGCCATTAGGTCAGCATCAGCTTCCTCATATATTTTCCTGTCTACAGTCTCTCATTTCTCTAGAGTCCATACTTCAATCTGAAGCATCTTTGATGCCCACACTGGAGATTCCTCTAAAGTGTGTCAGACCAAGTGGGAAGATTAAGTTTTGTTCTGTAACTTTTAATCAGTTCATGGAACCAGCATGTTGTGATGTCATTCTCACCTTTATGTCCCAGAAAAAAAAAAATCATCAACATTTGATAGCAATATTTGTATTCTCTAAAGCATATTTTTTAAAAAACTATTCTGCAACTGTCCAGGAACCTTTACCTGGTGGAAAAATCACTGTTGAATTTCAAAGAACAATAATCCCCCTGACCCCCAAAACTGAACTTGTGTATTTCAAAATGTTCCTCCCACCCACTATCAGACTCCCTCCCCTCTCTAGTAATGCCATGATCTGCTCATCTGAGCTCTATTTAGTTTGAAAAGCACACTCTGGTATCAGTTTCAAAAGATTTGACCTTGGTGATGACTTTGTTGTTAAACTTTGCAAAGCTAACTGGACTCTGGTGCCTGCACTATTAAACCTTACACAAATAGCCTAGATTACACTGAAAGAGTTGGTGGGGGGAGGAAATGATCTAGCCATAAGTTGATGGCATGCCTTTCTGAGTTTGGACCATGTTCAACCTCCTCTCAGCTCAGATCACTGCCACATGCCACGGTGCCATCCAGTCCCCCATTCACACAACTACTGCAAATGGCATCATTTTGCAACTAATTTACTCGCTTAGTTTTGGCCATTAGTCATTTCCAATATCCTCAATCTGCAGGTAATTTTCCACATTATTAGTTACCCACCTGTCTTATTAAACTGGACTTTCAGCAACCCTATGTGCCTACATTTTCTGCACCTTTAGATCAAGCAAATAATTGCCTGTTCCTGGATGGAAGAATTTAATAGGAAGATTATAGTTGATTCCAAAAGTTAATAACTATAGCATCTGGTTTCCCTTTTTAACATTTAAATGATAAATTCAGTGTTCATGGAGAGAAAAAGACCTCAGAACACTGGAGACCGAAATCTTCTTATCTGTTGGCCAGGTTAAATATAGATGTGCAGAAGGTAGGTTTTACTCTCCTCCATTTAGGTACCTCAGCACTGACCCAGAGGGACCAATCTTTATCACATTAAGAGAAGGAAGCTCTTGCTGCCGATAGGAAACTTGGCTCCCTCTTAACTAAGATTGCCAAGTGGGCTGCATTTATGCAAAATCTTAGGTGTCTTTGGTTGCTCTTTATGAGAGGCTATAGCTGTTCAGAGACATCTGAAACTCATTCCTATTCAGACCTCCGTAAAACCATCTGTACAGGAAGAGTTGTAAATATTGCTGGGCAGAATTAAGAACATTATTTTCTGAACCAGGTCAGGAAAATCCTGCACACAGGCACCCAACTTTCGTCACCAAGGGCTAGATTTGCAATTTGCCAGGAGTCCAAGAGCTGTACCTCATTTGCAATTAAATTGACATACATTTTTATCAAAAATAAGTGTGCATGACCATAATATTTGCTTGGAGTTATGGCTTCCTTGTTAGACTAATAGGAATTGCTTGTTGGTTCAGTTCACCAGCAATGAAAACAGAAAACCAGAGGGCTTAGAGACATTAGGTGGGAATGACAAGCCCAGGTACTAACCTATATCATCATTTGTTTCCATGGCTTCCGTCTCTTCATCAGAGATGGGCAAACTGGAGGGCAGCTGTGCATTTTCAGATTCTCTGAGTTAGATTTGTATTTGTAACCTGGATTCCATATAGCCTTTCTCTCCTTACCACACCCCTCCTCTGCCTCTACAATATACTCAGACAAATCTGGAGATTAATGAGGAATTGTACCCATGGAGGAGAACAGTTGTCTACCATTCCTGCCATCAATCTATACATTTTTTTCAGAGGTCATACTAGGGTCATTAAGTAGATATTTGTGCAAAGAACCTGCTAATGGCGAGTGGCAGTATAAGACAGAGGAAAAGTGCAGAATTTCATATGAGGAAGCAGCCGTCCCTAGCCACTGGGAATAACCTGGAATGTAACCAGATGAGCTGAAAGCTACAGGTCCGTTCCCTGCATAAACAGGTGAAGACAGGTCTATGAAAAGTGTGAAAATAGTTGTGGATCCATACTTCATAATATATGTATCCCAAGGTGCCCTCATCCATCTGTTCTGCATTTTGGCAGGCAAGATGCTCCAGGCAATGAATTTCTGCACTGTAGCGGGCAGAGTTATAAAGGCCAAGACTGAAGACCAGCAGAAACTTACTCAGAAAATGTTTTTCTCCTTCCGTTGTCTTCCTGAAAGACATTAGGTAGCTTTATGAATAGTAAAGGATACTTCTACCCAAGCACTGTGATGTGTTCTAATCTTGTCCATGGTGTGGATCTTTAAATTTCAACCCAAAAGCCAGCCAAGTCATTTCCTACAGTGGAGAGGATTACAGCAGAGACTTGTAGTGAGCTACCTCTAAAATCCCTTGCTAAATCTCTCAGCATGATGGGTAATTGCTGATCCTGTAACATCTAGGGCAGGGCCATTTCTGTTGCATTCACTTAATACTTGTGGTGATAAATAAAAGGAGACAAGAGAGGAAAGTAGGAGGAAAGGGGAAAGAGAAAATGGGGAGAAAGAATGGATGAAAGAGGAGGAGAAAAATAGCAACAGTGGAAAAAGGAAAGGGAAGAGAAGCAGAAGAAAGGGGAGTAGTAGGAGTCAGAAGAGGGAGGGAGAGGAGGAGGAGGATAAGGAGGAGGAGGAGTAATAGTAAGATTCTCATGTTTTGAAGGAACTCAAATAGCCCTGCCAAAAACCTGCCACTTAACTTCCTTTTCTACCTGCCCCTAAATTGAGTTAGAGTGAAGGGTAGTGGGGTTTAGGAAAGAGAAAAGAGGTAATTTCATAGAAATATTTGAGGACTGGATGAATACTTGAAAGGTAATCGGGAATATTGCTTTTCTCCTTCTTCTTTTTGGCAACCCAAGTAGGCCATCCCTCATAGATGGGATATTTTCATTAATTTGAATATAATTGTGAAAAGGCATCTGGGACAGTCTACAAGGGAGAGTGGAGAGCAGGATCAGACTAGTTTTTCCATGAGCCCTGGGCCAAAGTCCCAAGGGAATTATTTGCAAGAACCCCATAGGACGAGACACAATTACAGTGCCCCTGCACATGGAACAATGTGATGATGCTACTCCATTTATGACATTATTGAATTAAGCTGCTTCTCTTTCTTCCACTTCTCAGGTCTGGCCTTTGCAGCTCCATTGCAATTTGGGCCTTATAGCCACTGACCTGTTGATAATCTCTCTGAGACAAACCCCGGATGGGTAAAATATTGGCCAGAGGCTCATCTGAAGGTATGTAGTGGTGTTCTATTTTGGACTTCTCATGCAGGCCAGGGTGAGCACATCACTTTTCACTGTTGTTTTCTACCAACTCCTACCATCGTCTTCACCCTTTCTTTTCTCCCTTTCTTACTAAATCCTGGTACTCATCACTCAGTAGTGAGGAGAGGTTCCTCAGACTGAGATATGGTTAGATTCCCATGTCAATTAGTCCTTATTCTTGTTTGTCCTGGTTGTCTCCAGGGAACCCAACTAAGTTCCTTCTACCAGAGTTTGACTTTTCTTTTAAAAAAACTGATTGTGTCTGAAGATGCTAACAAAAATGCCATAGAGAAAGTAGATGAAATGGGTGATCCATCAAGTTGGACCAATGTCCTACCTTCTCTTCTTTCACCCTGGGAACTAATGGGGACTATCCTCAAGGGGTGGAGTTTTTGTAGGGAAGGAAGGATATGATTTCCTTTTCCTCATACTATACTATCCCAAGCACTTAAAACAGTGCTCAGCACATACTGTAAGCTCATTGTGGGAGGCATAGGTGTCTGTTTGTTGTTGTATTCTCCCAAGTGTTTAGTTTGCTGCTCTGCACATAGTAAGCTTTCAATAAATCTGACTGAATAAATAAAGCAAGCACTCAATAAATACCACTGATTGATTGATTGATTGAGGCCCATCCTGAGAAGATTCAGTCAGTATGTGACACATCACTGATTGACTAAGGTCTGTAGCAAAACCTCCCCAGTGGGAAATAGATTTGGGAGTTTGTCTATCCCCAGTCCAGTCGATTTCCTGACTTAAATAAAGCAAGGATAGGTAGAGAGAAATTGCATTCGGATCTTGCAAGTGCAATGTGAATGTCCGGTGAGTAGCCACGGATGTTAAGGCCTGAATGATCTGAAGGGTAGTTTGACTCCTCTTTTCTCTTTGTGTGAACATTTGAAGATGCTCTTCTTTTCTCTTCCCTTGGGTTAGGCAGAACAGATAATCTTATGCAAAACCATTTTCCTCTTTCAATCTTCATTTCAGGCCTCAGGGTTATAAGATCCCAGTGCCCATAATATTTCTAATGTAATATTTACAGCAACCAATATTATACCGAGGACTGACTTCACCCATCTCCCCAGGAGACTCATGCTCTCTATTCCCTTCCAAGATTTCATTCTGTCTGGCTAAAATAGTCTCATGAACCAGGAGAAAATGTCCCTTTGCTTAAGGTGACATTAAAATGGGCTTCTGTTCTTTTCCTTGTATCTAGAGTGGCAACAGTGGAAAGTATCAGGATTCCTACTTATATCTGCTTCCCTCATCTTGCTGGACTGTAGGTGCTATTAACCCTTCCCTTCTGGGTTGACCATGATTCCTACTGCTACTGATGCAACGCTTAACCACTGGGAACTTTCCTTGAGGAGGTGAGGGGTGTGGAACTCTGGAGAGCTGACTCCGGGAGGGTATTGATAGTGGAGAAGATGGCGAACTGGAAGTCAGTTATGGCTTAAGGGACGGACTCTCCTATTTGCCAACACTAAGTAAGTAAACAAACCATCCTATCCAAAAGCCTGTCACCTCCTAGGTAGACTGCAGCTGCTTCAGTTCTGAGAACACTGCCTAGCAGCTAGCTGCTGATCTATGCTGTGGAGGTCTAAGAGCATAAGTACCATTTTACACTCCATTTAACTGGGTGCAGGGAGGGAGGGGAAATCCACTTATCTTTTTTGGGAAAACGTAAGATTTGATCTCTGCGACAAAGTCATGAGTCTGGCTTTGGGCTCCTCTTGTCGAGGACTGTTCAAACTTCTTTAAAAGTCGTTCACATTCAGAGATTCATACTGTGAGCTTCACCAAATCAAATGAAGAATCAGTCCGCTAAGGTTTTGATCCCCAAACTAGGAGAAAGTAGACCAAAATCTTTCAGTGCTCCCATTCTTTGCATTTGATCTTTCTCTTGGTTAATATGCTATATTTCTAACACATTGTATATGGAGTATCCAGAAGAGGGAGAATAAAATAAACCAAAATTGGTTGGTGACCTCATAAAAGGGAATGGAATTGAATTTGTTTTAATCAATCAATCAATCCTATTGATTGAAGACTTCCTGTGTGCAGAGGACTGTACTAAGAGCTTGGGAAAGTACAAAACAACAGAGTTGGTAGACACATTCCCTGCTCACAATGAGGCTCATCACATCCATCTTTCAAAGAGTTGGCACTGCAAAAGCCCAAGAGAGGTAAAGTGATACAGATTCCTCACAAGGAATATGGCATCAATACTGATCCACAACAGGTTAGAAATGTAAGATTCCATGTACCCCCACCCCACACTTTTCATCAAACAAATCACTCCACTCTCCTCACTTGCTGAGTATATTTAAAAGTCTGATGGAGTCATTCCTCAATTTGTTGCATTATTCTGAAGTGTCCTTGGGAGGCAGTAGAGCCACTTATAGGCAGGGATGAGCAAACAGGGCCTTAGACTCACATATGGCCCACCAATCGATTGTATCCAACCCACCAGAAGGCTTCTCCAATGAATTTCCAGCATCTCAACTCATGTAATCCAGCACCTAGTCTGTGAGTTTACTGTGGGCAGGGAACATGTCTACCAAGTGGTTTGATTGAACTCTCCCTAGTGTTCTACACACAGTAAGTGCTAAATAAATATTATTGATAATACTGATAATATCTAGATAGCTGTATGTGTGTATATATAAATAATACTAATGATGGTATTTGTTAAGCACTTACTATGTCCCTGGAATATATTCATTCAGTTATAACATTCAATTATTTGCTTTTATTATTCTCTTTTTAAATATTTATATGTCTGTCTCTCCCATCAGAATGTAAGCTCTTCATGTGCAGAGAATGTGTAACTTCTTTGTTTTGTCTTCCAAAGCACTAAGTTTATTGCATTACACCCAGTGGACATTCAATAAATGCTATTATTACTACTCTGTGCAGCAAAATGAAAAATGCAGATGATCACCTTTGTGTGTTAAAAGAAGTTAGGAATATCTATGGAAACAACATGATGGGTTCATTAAAATAATACAATTCATAGCAATTTTCCTGGTAAATATTGTAAACTACAAATACCTTATGTTTGCTGAAATTTGTACGAGGCATTACAATCCAAATAACTGTATGCCCCTGTTTTAATATGGTCAGATTTATGGAAGGTGCAGGGACCATTCATTATCATGGAAATTTCATTGCCCCAGGGAAGAGCATCTATAACTACCCTGGGGGGAGGGTAATTATAGATGCCCCTCCCTGGGGGAAGGAGAGGAGTGAAGAGAGGGTCAGAGAAAAAACCCCAGAATGAATGGAATGGTGAGTGGGTCTCTGGGGTGGACAGTTGAGGTGTGCAGAAGAGGGCAACAGCTTCCTCCCCCAACCTCACCCTCACCACCCCTACCAGCCCATATCTGGCACCATCCAAAATCACCATCTTACTTTCTTCAGCTGCCTGCTGAAAGTTTAGAACTCCCTCACACAGTTGTGTGTGTGTGTGTGGGGGGTGAATATCAACATTGTAGAAAGTATAAACCCAAGTGCTTAGGAGATATGGAGAGGATAATAAGGTGGAGATGTGAGTTTTGACATGGAAGTCTTACTATAGAAGGTTACATTTTAGCAGAGCTTTGAAATTAGAGAGAGCAGTAATCTAGAAGACGTGAAGGATACAGATGTTCTAGGCAGGAGCAAGATGTCTATGTGCAAAAAAAAAGAAGGAAGCACAACCAAAGAGGGTGCGGTGATTTATCTGTGCCTTGAAAATAACAAAGAAATCTTGGCGAGAAAGAGTGTGTGTGTGTGTGTGTGTGTGTGTGTGTGTGTGTGTGTGTGAGAGAGAGAGAGAGAGAGTGTCTCTGAAAAAAAAAAAATCCTGAAGCCCTATTAACCAGGGGCAAACACCTTTTCCTGATAGGCTTAAAAACCTCTATAGAAGCAGGTGCCCCAGACCTGAGGAGAAATATGAGGAAAAACTGAAAGAGTGTGGGCTGATTTGTCTATACCTCAAAACGAACTTAGGATTCCTGACCTAGGAACAGTGAAGGACAGTGAAAGAGGCATAGAGAGAGAATGTTTCTAAAGAATCAAAATCAGTATTTTCTCCACCCCCACCTCCCTGTACCTACCACCCCCAGAACCCCACTGCTGCCACCCTTGCCAGAATGAAAGTCACAACCCACAGCTGCTGGGACAGAGAGCAGGATAAGAAAGAAAACACAGAAACAGCAGCTCCTCTGGCTCCTCAGGGCTCATCTCTGTTCCTTGGCTCAGACAGAGAGGCAACTCCAGGACAGTTGGAAGCCTGGCTCACCTAATGTCCCAGTCTCCATCTTGCCCTCATCCTCTGGGGTACTGTCTGAGAGGCCAATGCTGGAGGGGGAGGAATCAGGGAAGAACAGGGTTCACAGAATACCCCAATCCTCTCTTTTTCCTGGCTCTGCATCCTCATCACTCAGTTGGTGACGATATAGTTTAAACCACCTAGACAATAAAGGAGGTGCCGTAAAGCTGGCTGCTTATCAAGTCATCTTGAAAACCTTCATTTGATAAATGGGTCATAGCTCAAAATGGCACTAATCCTTCATGGAACCAAGAAAACTACAGGCCAGTAGACAGGGAAAGGCTACATGGGCCTACAGATGTTTTCACTGGTGCTAAGCCTTCAAGACTGACAAAGATTGATTTCAGTCAGTCTGAAACAATATCAGTTGAACTCTCACTCTGTTCATAACTCTGAAATAAGAGCCCAGGAAAAGAACAAAATAGAGTCCCCTGGCTTTGAGGACCCAGCCTGGGTGGAGGCAGTCCAGTAATGAAGAGATGGACTGTGACCTTACGCTGCTGCTGTTCTCCCTAGTCTGCTGGAGAAGAGGCTGCTGCAAGTCTCCATGACATCAGGGCAGGGCAGTCCCTTCCCCAGATTGCAGACCTCTGCAGTTTGGTGGTAAAGGTACTAACTGAGGTCTACTCCTGCTGTTTCTTTTACTACAACCTTTAGTGGTGAGAAGTAATGAGGTCTATTGGAAAGAACTCGATTTTGGGACTCAGAAGATGTGGATTCTAATCCCAGTCTGCTGTGTGACCTTGGGCAAGTCACTTAATTTCTCTGTATCATAGTTACCTCATTTGTAAAATGGGGATTAAGCCTCGGAGCCCCATGTGGGACAAGGACTATGTCCTACCTGATTAGCTTGTGTCTACCCCAGAGTTTAGAACAGTGCCTGACACATAGTAGGTGCTTAACAAATACAAATTTTAAATACCATTATTATTCATTCAGTCATATTTATTGAATATCGAAGTTCTAGGACCTATACCCAAATGCTTAGGAGATATGGAGGGGAGATTAAGGTGGAGAGATGAGAGTTTTGAAAAGGAAGTCTTATTGGAGAAGTTATAATTTTAGCAGAGCTTTGAAAGTAGAGAGAGTGGTAATCTAGACGACATGACAGAGACAGGAATTCTGGTCAGGAGCAAAGTGTTTATGTGAAGAAAAAAGATGGAAGAACAACCAAAAAGAAAAGCTCTACATATGCTGGGTGCAAACAAAATGTTGATCATGATAAAAAAAAAATCTTTAAAGGTAAATTGTTTCTTCAAGGGACTCCTGGTATTCGTTGGACAAATCAATCAATGAAATGGATGTATTGAGCACTTCCTGGGTTCAGAGGCCTATATTTAACATTTGGGTGAAGATAAGATGGAAATCAATCATATTTATTGAGCACTTTCTGTGTGAAAAGTACTAAGTGCTTGGGGGAGTACACTATAACAGAGTTGTGACACATCCTCTTCCCAAAACGAGCTCACAGCCCAGAAGGTGAGGTAGACATTAATATAAATAAATAAATTGTGGATACGTATATATAATAATTCTGGTACTTGTTAAGCATTTACTGCATGCCTAGCACTGCACTAAGCACTGGGGTGGTTATAAGGAAATCTGGTTGGACACAGTCACTGCCCTACATGGGCATTGCAGTTTCAATCCCCATTTTTCAGATGAAATAATTGAGGCCCAGAGAAGTGAAGTGACCTACCTAAGGTCACACAGCAGACATGTGGTGGAGCTGGGATTAGAAGTCATGACCTTTTGACACCAGGCCAGTGCTCCATCCACTATGTCATGTGCCGTCGGGCTGAGAGAGGGGTGAATAAAGGTTGCAAATCAAGATTCAAGGGCAATTCATTCATTCAATCCTATTTATTGAGTGCTTACTATGTGCAGAGCACTATATTAAGTACTTGGAATGTACAATTCAGCAACAGATAAAGACAATCCCTACCCAACAATGGGCTCACAGTCTAAGCATGCAGAAGGAAGTGGGAGAAGAGGAAATGAGGACTTAGTTGGGGAAGGCATCCTGAAGACATGTTTTTAATAAGGCTTTGAAAGTGGATATTAGCGTTAACAACAGCCCTTATCCTCCAGAGGCACTATGTTGGGACCAATCCAATTGTCCTGATAAAGTTAAGTCAGGAGTACTGTTGTTCCCCAACTCCTTTGAAATCACTGATAGCAGTGGTGTCAGAAGATACCCTTAACACCATATTAAAATGGTAGAGTTATGCACAACCCTTCCATTTTCATATCTAAAGTACTTTACAAATATAAATTAATTATTCTAATGCCTCTGTAAGAGAGAAAATTTTATTCTTTGTACTAGTTAGGCACATTATAGAAACACATCAACATACAAGATAAAATCTAGCTAGAGAGCAAGCCTAAATCCTAGAATTTAGGAAAAGTTCTAATTATTCCTTTTTGAAAAAAAAAAAAGAAAGCAAACTGAAAGACAAGTTAAATGACATTCTTGGGAACACACAATGAATCAGTGGCAGAAACCTGATTTCTAGTTCCACTTTCTTGCCCTCAGTATTTCGTAAAAATGCATCAAACAGAACGCTTTAGCTTTGATAGCAACCCAGGAGAAAAACAACAAGACCACACATATCTGGAATTCCCTTTTCAAACAATGTCCTGAAATCCCCTTCTCTCCTTCTGGAATGAGCGTCCAATGCAACTGATGTTAAAAGTATAAGATTTTCACTGTTTGACCTTCTCTTCATCTCCAGTTTGCTGAATTTCCCAGATAATGGTGTTCTTTTAGAAATCATCTCTCCCTTTCTCACTCACATGCCCTCCCAGTGATTTATCCTGTGCTATTCACTGCACTTGATATACACTCATAACCTGTACAGTTACTTCCACTGGTCCTGTTTCTCTCTTTTTAATCTAACTCACATAATGGGACCCTCCATTTTGCTTTAGATACTGATACCTTTCTGCTTTATTGTTCTGAAGTCCACCAGTGCATCTATATCTCTTGACACGTAAAGAGGAAGCACATAGAGGATAGAGCTAACAGGCTTAAGAGTATATCAGAGCTACATCTCCATTCTGCACTTCATCTCTTTGCCAAACCAGGTTCTTAACCGCATATTAAATGAATGGCACCTCATTCTTTCAAACACAGTGACACCACACAACGTCATAATAGCTAGTGGATAATGGAAGAACCAGCCCAAATAAAATAAAAACTGACATGAGCATAAATCCAAGATTTAACCCAAGCAGAAACTAAGGTGGTCCTGATGATTGTGCCTCTTTTTCATGTTCATCTTTCTTCACATACCTGCTTAAGAGGGAAGTGGTGAATTAGCTTACCTTAGTGGTATTGCTAGCCCAAATGAAAGAACACAAAAGGGAAAATTTACAAAACATTCTATTCTTGGAAGCTCTCCATAGAAAGTCCATACACCATAGTGACTCAGCTAAGCCGGACAAAATAGGGCTTTCTGGGATTCATCCACCACTAACCTCAGCATTTTGAGGATTGTACATTTAACAGATCCACAAAAATTACCACCATATAGTATTCTTCATCTCTTCCTTCCTAATCTTTTTATTTCATTTTTTTGGCTTACTGTTTTTTTATATGTTAAGCACTTACTATGTGCCAGGCACTGTACTAAACGCTGGGGCATTTACAAGCTAATCAGGTTGGACACAGTGTCTGCCCCACATGGGGCTCACAATCTTAACCCCCATTTTATAGATGTGGGAACTGAGGCACAGGGAAGTTAAGTGACTTGCCCAAGGTCACATAGCAGACAAGTGGCAGAGCAGAATTAGAACCCAAGTCCTTCTGACTCCCAGAACCATGCTCTATCCACTAGGTCATGCTGCTTTTCTGATTAGCTTTAATGACAAGACTATATACAATTGATATATATAAATATATGGTAGGCAAGCCATGTCTCCTCCCAGAGGTCTTCCCTGACTATACCCCGCTTTCCTCTTCTCCCACTCCCTTTTGCATTGCCTTGACTTGTCCCTTTATTCATCTCCCCTCCCAGCCCCACAGCACTTATGTACATAGCTGTAATTTATTTATTTATATTGGTGTCTGTCTCCCCCTTATATTATACTTAGTATTTAGTACAGTGCTTTGCACACAGTAAGCACTCAACAAATATGATTGAATAAGTGAATGAATAAATAATAACAAAAGTGATACAAGTGATAATTGTTAAGTGCTTACAGTCTTCCAAGCACTGTGCTAAGCAGAGCACTGGGCAGGTACAATACTATCAGATAAGAAACAGCTGTACGTGAGGCACTAAGTGTAGGTGGGAGGCAGAACAGATTTTTATTTCTCATTTCACAGATGAGGAAACCGAGGCACTGAGAAGTCAAGTGACTTACCCAAGGGAACATTCTAGGACAGTGGCAGATCCAGGATTAGAACCCAGATCTTCCAACGTTCAGTCTTGTGCTGTTTCCACTAAGCCTCTGCTATAATATGCCTCACTTTTTAAAATGACACTACTCACTGTGAAGATGGTGACTTGAAAGATCGAGGGAAGTCTAGTACTCTATTCCAGAATGTGTGTGCATGAAGATATGATTCCTTGTTGAACAGATATGTTTGTTCCACATAGGGGCTGTCACTACTTTTGATGCTCCTTCTCAGTATTCCGATCTTCATTCATAAAGCTCTGCTCAAAGACTTCACATGAGCTCTTTCCTAATTGTAGCAATCCCTCTCCCTGTGGCACATCTACCCTTTTGATTCCTGCCTCCCAGGTAGCCTGTTTATTGTGGGCATTCCAGAAGTTCACTGCTATATCATATTGTTTGACAGTGATTAATTATATCTTTCAACAATGATTCTGCCCTCCTGGCTTGCATGCGTATCCTTTGTCCTCCGTACAGGGACTACTTGGGTATAATGCTATTATCCATTCTCCTCATATGCTCTGTCCAGCAAAGTTATGTCATTATGAGCACTTCCTTAATGATGATGAGCTGATTGCATTCTGGCTCCTTGTTGGTGGTGATTTTTGTTAGTCTGGCCAGTTGGTTCATGGGTGATGCTGGTAAAACTGCTCAAGAAGCTGAATGTGTCTTCTCTTTATGTCTTGCTATCAAGCCTTGCTGGTATATCTTTCAAAATACATTCTGGATTCTTTTCTTCTATTTTTGACCCACGCAAGCACACTGTTCAATGGAGCATGAATAAGAACATAAAGAAATACATAGAAAAGGCTCTACTGGATGAGACTGACCATCCTGCCAGCATCACGTTCTATGTCTGCCTGTGACCACAGGATTTTCTGGGGAGAGGGTACTGGGTAATAATAATGTTAATACTGGCATTTGTTAAGCACTTTGCTAGGTGTCAGGCACCGTACTGAGCCCTGGGATAGATACAAGTTAATCAGGTCAGACACTCTCCCTAAGAGGGCCTCATAGAATAAGACAGAATTGAGAATTCACTTCTAAATATCCTATTAACAGATGTGACATATAATAGAAATGACTCACTCAACTGTAAAATCATTTTTTTCTGGCACATTTCACCCATTTGGGGCTATTATTACATTGTTATGTCCCTAGATAAAGTTCCATCACCACTCTAACATTGGGAAAAACACACCATGGGTTCATTTCTTTATCAAACTTTTTTTGATGTGTCCCCCAAGTTAGAGCTGGAGTTAGTCTTGACATGAAAGTTTCTTGAAGGCAGAAGCCTTATATGACAGCTCATCATTTTATCTCAACCTCCTAATCTGTGCCCAACAGGCAAAGAACTAACATAAATCATTCTGATGAGAAACAATTGTTAGTTTTTAAAGCTTACGGATATGCCTTCTAACATTCATGGCTTCCCTTTATCAGTTCCATCATGGACTTCTCAACAATAAATTTACCCTAAATCCTTCATGAAGTTAATTATATTTTCTTCCTACATGACATTTTGGGATAACACATTGCAAAGTTTGTCTTCGATTGTATGTGTATGTGTTTGATTTTATTTTTTTGTTTAGTTTAAACTTTCCATCTTCAGATTTCAGTGGTTAACCCTCTAGGCTGTGGATTTTTCAAGTAATTCCACATTTGTCTTGTCCACACCCTTCATTATATTGTAACCTTCCATCTTGCCTCTCTCAGTCTTCACCTTTCCTCATAATAATAATAATAATAATAATGTTGGTATTTGTTAAGCGCTTACTATGTGCCGAGCACTGTTCTAAGCGCTGGGGTAGACACAGGGGAATCAGGTTGTCCCACCTGGGGCTCACAGTCTTAATCCTCATTTTACAGATGAGGTAACTGAGGCACCAAGAAGTTTGCAGCTCCAAAAACTGATCATTCTTGACAGAGTTCATTTTCTAGAAGTCACTTACCTTAAATATAAAACTAGCACCACTATAAAACTTTGGAAATCTGTAAAAATGGATGGAAGGAAGCCAGGTCTTCTAGCCTTTTCTCTTTATTCTTTTATTGTCTGGCCTTGAATAGTCACACCCTCCAAGCCTCATCTTTCCAATAGACAAAGGAAGCTTTAACTGATTAGCATATGTAATGTAGCTTTAGCTTCTCAGAGCAAAGTGTCATTTGAGTGCAAATCGTTGTTATTTATATTTTCTTCAGGTGTGTTGGGTTTGGGATATTTTTGGTATAACAAATCTGTCCAATTAAGATCCGAAGCTTGTGTCGAATAAAGCTAGTTTCTTTCTGACTAAAGTAATTATCATTATTATTTTAACATCCATCAGCATGTTCCTTTTATGAATCTGTCAAGAATGTGCTAGGGATTTTAGCAGCAACAAAAATAGAATTAGATTTAGTCCTTCACCAAGCTCTGGGCTTACCACCTAAAAATAAATAATGACAAATAAGATACAAGGTAGAAGATTTGGAACTTAATCAAAGAGAGACAGATGTCAGGAGGGAAGTAAAGTAAGTCATCAGTCTCTGGCTGCTTAAGGGGAAGGCTGCTTGGAAACAGGGGGATGGATATTTTGATGACAGACTGAAATTCATCCTATTCTACAGGTCTGTGATTCTCTGACTGCCATCACTCATGGTCTTAAATGGTTTCTGACTTATAGATTGTATGCTCTTTTGAATGTGTACTCCTAAAAGTCAGAAATCACCTTTGTTTCATTGTTTGACATATCGCCATATAGATATTTAATGTGTCTTATTTGGTGATGTGTGATGATGACAGCGATTGGTGATGACAATAATAATGATGAGAATGTTGGATGATGATTTCCTCCCTCCCTACTCTTCTCCAGGATAGTAGTCATAGAAGATCTGTGTCTTGAAGAGAGACCAAGAGGAAGAGAGTGTCGGTTTTCATGCCACGTGATGGTAAGTGTATGTAAGGTATTTAAAAAACCCAGAAAATGTGAGAAGTACAAGGGGAAGTATGGACCTGGTCTGGGACAGGCCAGTTGGAGCAAATGGTGGTAGGGAGACATGAACAAAGCTTGGAAAGAACTACAGAAATATAAACAATTAACAAATCATGATCCAGATGAATCATTTGAAAAAAAAGAAAGATAAACAGATTAAAAGTTGAAGCAATTCAACAAATCTCCCAACAAAAAAAGCCTAGGGGGACCAAAGAGGAATATTTTATATGCAATCAACAAATCCTTTGGACTGCACCTTCTCAACTGAGGTTGGCTGGTTGGGGTGGGGGTGGGAGTATTATTCTAATAGTCTTATTGAAATTTTATGACTCTGCTTGCTTCAATAAGTAGAGCATTCTAATTGCCAACCATATTCCTCCTTAATTTCTTCAAATGATGAATTCCATGACTTTCTATGTTAATATAAATATTCAGGTTTCAGTAAATACAGTAATCAAAACTCTAAGCAAAATGCCATTATTGGAAAAATTCAAGAAAACCGTAATGGAAAGTAATGCCTTAGCTGGCTTTTCTGAGCCATAACTTACTTCTGATTCCATAACTTACTTCAAATGTCCAGAAATACAACGACTGTCATCTAGAAAAAGATGAATACTGGAAGAAAATGGGGGACAAAGCCATGGTTCTAGTTTGTTGCACTCAGTTTATTTATGCCCTCCCAAACTCCCAGCATTCATTCATGCATTCAATAGTATTTATTGAGCACTTACTATGTGCAGAGCAATGTACTAAGAGCTTGGAATGTACAATTTGGCAACAGAAAGAGACAATCCATCTAACGTAGGTTCAATCCTAACATGGTTGAATTTGGAGAAGAAGGATAGTGATCAGCAGAAGATCCTAGAAATCCTCACAAGTCAACCTCTTCTTCTCTCTGCCACTTTCCAACTCTTCTTTATGCCTTCAGGGATCAAGAGTACAAAAGGCAATCAGTTCCATCCATGCCCAGAAGGTGAACTCCTTTACAAGGGCAGAGTTTGAGCTTTTTTATATATTTTTACCATAAAGTCTTATTATCAAGCATACTTCCCTTAAAGCTTCCTTCTGAGAAGATGCACACAATGCTCCAGTCTACTTCCCCGTTCAAATTTTGTATAGCATAAAAAATGCAATCCCCATTCTTCATTATTCATCTGACCATTTTAACCTCTGTAGGCAAGTAAGTGAGAGACAATTCCCAAGTCTGGAAGATGAACAAACTTGATTACCTTGAGAATATGTCTTTGCCCTTGAAAATTGATTGAACTTCATAGAATCCTAGAAATGGAAACTCATCTGAGCCGGACCCTTACCTCCAGGGTGATTATAAGTAAAATATTTCAGGAAGCTAACAGTCTATTCTTTTATTAAAAATCTGCAGGGAAGTGTATTCCTTAATGTGCCTTGGTAATGCATTTCTGTATCCCAGAACACTTTCACTGAGGAAGCTCTTCCTATCTAACCTAAATCCCTTATGCTAAAATGCATAACCCCTGCTCTTCTCTCTTCAGTGGAAATAGAGAAGAGTTGCTCACATTCCTACACAAGCCCTTCATAGATTGAAAATCATTAAACTCCTTAGCTGTCTCTTCTTCAGTTATTTAAGCCCTGTTCCTTTTATTTTTCCTCCTCAACCCTTTTCTACCAATATTCAGTCATTTTTCTTCTGCCATGGTCAATTTCCAATTCTGCACACCTCAGTTCAGTAGTGGAATAGTCCTGCTACTTTTAAATACTGTTCTACAGAAAGCCGGATGAATGCTGAGGACTGAAGGACAAATGGTGTTAAAGTTCATCAAGTCTCCTACTTATATACCCTAGTGTCATGTTTACTTTTTTAACTACAGCAGCCCACAGCTGATCCATCATTCACAAATGGTCCAATATGACAGTTAGTCCTCTTGGGAGAACCTTCACACAAACAGTCATAGCCCATCTAGAATTTATTATTTTTTCCTGGGTGAATCTTTCTGAATTTATGTCCATTGTACTTCATGTTTTTATAGCTCTGCATTTGTTCATATAATTCTTAAACTAGTTTTCAACTATTTCATTTCACAGATATACTGGAAATATGTAGAAATGGAGAATTTAAAGTACAACATAGACTAGCACTGTTAAGCAATAGGAAAAAAAAATCATTACTCCAGCCTCAGTCAGTGTAGAAGTTCTATATATAGTTTTTCTTTCTGTTCTTAATATTCCAGTGTTGCCAGCTGTACTGCCACTGTATTGCATAATCTAGTAGATGTAGTCATAAGAAAGCATTTTATGACATGTAACCTAAGTTTCCTCTGCCGAAAAGTCAAAAATCCCACTCACCTAAATTGATTTACCTTTCCCTCTTCACAGTCTGTTCAAGTTATCTGAGAGCTCTAAACCAATTCTTTCTTGTAAAGGCAGAGAAAAGCCAGAGCAAGTTACACAATTTCAGGCACCTGACACATCAGCACTCTCAGTCTAGGTGCTGAAAGAACGAACAATTACAAGGTGTTCATTTTATAGTGATTAGGAAAAATGAAGTAGTTCAATATACACAGGCTGATCATAAATACTGGTTTATCTGGGACAGTCCCAGATTTTCGTAGTCTACTAACCTAGGTGATTTTAGAAAATAATACATAGATGGTCAGAAATTCGGACTAAACTTGTCAGCCTACCTTGCACTTTCTCTCAGCTCCTCATGCTCACTCCATATGCCCAGATTTCCACACCTGGACTGGAGCAGGTCCTAGATTTCAGGGGTTGAAGTTTGTGTTCAGTTTCAATTCTTCAGCATTCTAGGATATTCCAGAAAGACTAGGGAATTTCAACCCTCACTATCTCTCCCCATCACTGTTTTTACAGCCACCAGGAGTAATAATAATGATAATAATAATGATATTTGTTAAGTGCTTACTATGTGCCAGACACTACTGAACACTGGGGTGCATACAAGTAAATCATGTTGGACATGATCCCTGTCCTACGTGGGGCTCACAGTCTCAATCCCCATTTTACAGATGAGGTAACTGAGGTCCAAAGAAGTGAAGCAACTTGCCCAAGGTCACACCGCAGATAGGTGGCAGAGTCAGGATTAGAACCTATGACCTTCTGACTCCCAGGCCTGTGTCATTCCACTGCACCAGGCTGCTTCTCTAGAAGGCATGGATGGTTGTGATGGTATCCAGATGACCTCTGCTTTAGTGGATAGAGCACGGGCCTGGGAGTCAGAAGGATCTGGGTTCGAATCCCGGATCTGCCACTTTTCAGCTGTGTGACTGTGGGCAACTTCCTCTACAACCAAACGGCTATCTTACTGGTACAGGCTCTCATAATATCCCGGCTGGATTATTGTGTCAGCCTTCTCTCTGATCTCCCTTCCTCCTGTCTCTCCCCGCTCCAGTCTATTCTTCACTCCGCTGCCCGGCTCATCTTTCTGCAGAAACGCTCTGGGCATGTCACTCCCCTTCTTAAAAACCTCCAGTGTTTGCCTATCAACCTCCGCACGAAACAAAAACTTCTCACTCTAGGCTTCAAGGCTCTCCATCACCTTGCCCCCTCCTACCTCTCCTCCCTTCTCTCTTTCTACCGCCCACCCCGTAGGCTCCGCTCCTCTGCCGCCCACTTCCTCACTGTCCCCTGTTCTCGCCTATCCTGCCGTCGACCCCTGGCCCACGTCCTCCTGCTGTCCTGGAATGCCCTCCCTCCTCACCTCTGCCAAACTAACTCTCTTCTCCTCTTCAAAGCCCTACTGAGAGCTCACCTCCTCCAAGTAGCCTTCCCAGACTGAGCTTCCCTTTTTCCTTCTGCTCCCCCTTCACCTCCCCTCAGCTAAGCCCCCTTTTCCCCCTCTTTCCCTCTGCTCCTCACCCTCTCCCTTCCCTTCCCCCCAGCACTGTGCTCATTTGCTCATTTGTATATATTTTTATTACCCTATTTATTTTGTCAATGAGATGTACATCCCCTTGTTTCTATTTATTGCTATTGTTTTTGTCTGTCTCCCCCGATTAGACCGTAAGCCCGTCAATGGGCAGGAATTGTCTCTATCTGTTGCCGAATTGTACATTCCAAGCACTTAGTACAATGCTCTGCATATAGTAAGCGCTCAATAAATACTACTGAATGAATGAATTTAACTTCTCTGTGCCTCAGTTACCTAGTCTGTAAAATGGGGATTAAGACTGTGAGCTCCATGTGGGACTGGAACGGTGTCCAACTTGATTAGCTTGGATTTACCCCAGGGCTTATAGTACAGTGCTTGATACATAGTAAGCACTTAACAAATACCATTATTATTAATAATAATAAAAATAATATGACTAAGGTAGTAGAGAGACTCACTGAGTAACAAAATTACCAGTGTCTCCTTCAATTATACTAAGCAGCGGCAATGTTTTGTTTTTTTTTTAAAAAAACAACACAGTTACTGCCATCTTGCATGCCAACCATCTTTCTTATTAGAGGGAAAGTGGATTCCAAAGGACTCTGGAATGACATATAATTCCCTAGGAGCTTTTCAATGCCTGAGCATTGGCGCTGGAGTGATAAGATTAGATATTGGCACTAAAGAACATGCTACAGAATCCTTCTAGTTGGGGATGTTTGGTACTGGAAATTTACCCATGTCCTCTATAATTGTGTGACTATGGCAACCTGGTAATTCCATTTAATATGATTAGACTCTGTTAGGGAGACCCTTCTTTGAATGGTAGTTGTCCCCTTCATCATGCTGATGTAGAAACAGCCACAGTCAATTCACTATAATTCTTGTAAATGGATGGCAGCAGTGGTACAAATTATGCAAAAAGGGCAAATATTTCAAGAAATGGGGGAAGGTAGAATGGGGACTCTAGAATGTAGGTAACCATTAAGTTGAACCCTACACAAATAGAAACCCACAAGGTCAAATGAAATGACATCCTGGGTCAGAAAAAGGGTCCAAACAACCCATTATCCTATCTCTAATGGTGACACCAGCTTATAGCAAGAGTGAGATATTGTCTTTGTTATCACTGACTTCATGGTTTTGGAGGAATCATGTTTCATTTCTAACACCTCCATTCTACAAATTCATCATGGACCTCTTCTTTTTGAATTAATTTAAATATTTCTTTATACTATTTAAGTGTTTTGCCTCCATCACATTCTTTGTTAATTTCATATCCTTACCATCTACTGTCCCCTCTCAGGGTCGCACCTGGAGAGTTTCCAGTACTCCACCAGTCTCGATTACAAGGGAGAGAGTCAAGCAGAGTCATACCCATTCCATTACCAGCTTGGGCAGTGGCTAGGAAGTGCAAGGCAATCTACTACAAGTCAAGACTCACCTGTGCTGGGAAGAAGTAGCTTGGGAGAGAATCGAGGGCAGAGACTAGAGTTTACTGCTCAGAAGGAGGCAGTGGTAAACCACTTGTATATTTTTCCAAGAAAACTCTATGGATTCACTACCAGAATGATTGCAGATAGAGGTGGGGCACTCTGGAAGAGATGTGCTCATGGCTTCACTATGGATCGGAGACAACTTGACAGCATAAGACAAGACAAGGCCATCTACTGTATATCAGAGCCATGTCTGAGTATTGTGATCTCAAAGTTCATCAACACTATTGCCTACACATCCTAGTGTCATGCTTATTATTTTCACTACCACAGCACACTGTTGATCCATTGCTCACATGGAGTTCATTAAAATAGGTCTCTTGGGAAAATTCTTCTACAAAGCCCATCATGTGTCATCATGTATTGCTTATTTTTTTCCCCAAGAGAAGGTTTGAAAACTTGCTCTGTTGACTTGAAAGGTCATTGCATCAGTTTTCTACATTTGCCTAGTGTTTCAAAGAGATCAATTCTCCTCAAGGCAGAGGCTAGCATGGGGGCACAAGATGACATCTAGGAGAGGTTTACATATTCAGAGAATTATATCATTCCACCCAAGGGCTTCCTCCCATTTTGTGACCTTTATTTATCAGATTATACAAACCTCAAAGAACGTAAAGATGCGAAGAAACCAACTGAGGCAGTGGGTTTTCAGACCTGCTATTGCCATGGCTGGCTCCTTTACCATGTTTTAAACTCATCTTCAAGTGGATACATCTATTTTCCCATCTAGCAGGCAAGACTATGGGAATTCTCTTTATCAAGCACAACTAGTTATGACTGCAGTGGAAAATTATTTTTTTCTTTTATTTGTTAAGCACTTACTACTAAGCACTGGGGTAGATACAGGCTAGTTAGGTTGGACACAGTCCGTGATTCACATGGGGCTTAGAGTATTATTCCCATTTTACTGATGAGGTAAATGAGACACAGAGGAGTTAAGTGACTTGCCCAAGGTCACAAAGCAGACAAATGACAGAGCCAAGATTAGAACCCAAGTCCTTCTGACTTCCAGGTCTGTGCTCTATCCATTAGACCATCCTGCTTCTTTGGGAAGGAGAAGGAAGCATATTAGTACAGTGCTCAGCACATAATAAGGACTTAGTAAATATGATTGAATGAATGAATATAAGTAGGTCTTTCTCCTCTCAGTGACAAGTATGGCCCAAAAGAGGAGCCCTGCAGGGTTGTATCAAGAAAGCCAGGTGAATTGTTCTTATCAGTTTTCAAAATTGACCTGATTCTATTGGTAAGAAGAAAAAAAGCCCAAATCATCTAACTATCCAACTGTCAAAACTCCAAATTAAATACACAGAATAGAAGAATATGGTTTCATTCTGGAATCAAACATTTCATGATAATATTGTAGTAGCTTAAGAACAGAACTGTCCATGTCTCATTTATCGAGAAAAGATGTTTCTTCTACCAGATATTACAGCAATTGAGAAACTTCGACCCATCAAAAAAGACTGTAATTGGGAACTATTTAGGATTTGAGATGATCATATTGTTCATTGTAATTGCATTGTTTTATCAGAAAGCTCTAACAAATTATATGCTTTTTTTCCTTATTTTCAAATGGGAAAAAGTTACCCATTATTTATAAATGATCATTTTTTCCTGTCTATATTTTGACAAATAACATGACAGAAAAATGATTAAGGGTCTCATTCCGCAATGTGACTCGTATGTTATTTATTGTCAAAATAAAAGTCACTTTGTGAACTTGCATTTTTAGCCTTTTTTTTGGTGTTGTTCATTGTAATGGTTTTTCAGAATAAAAAAATTGGTAAGTTCTGGTTTTGCTAACGACAGGTAAGTCTTTTTAAAATGTCTCAGCACCAATTATTTCTGAATAAAATTCCGAAAGAATATTTTATATTTGGAACATCTTTTTATTGATTTTCTGCTTCAGTAGCGTTACTAATGCATATCACCGTGAGGGCTGGACAAAATATCTACAGCAAAACCTCAAACCAGGTGAATTTTTTTTCTTTGTTATAAACCCAGTCATCAAGCTGGATTCCTGAAAAGATTGGTGAAGATTTACAATCCTGTGGGATAGAACCAAGCTCTCACACATGGAAAATTGGCCCATTCCTTTCACAAATCCCTAGGGTGCAACCTCAGGATCACACAAATTGTTGTCATTTTGGCAGATCTATGCTTTGCTTTTGGGGGGTTCAATCATGCTTGAAAGTCGAGCTGAAATCTGAGGACCCTGAGTTTCACAGCAACTGATTATTGCACTTGACATTACCACAATGTCTGATCTTTTCCTTCAGAAATCTCATCAACAGAATAAACTTAGTATATCAAAACCAGAGCCCTCATCTTCCTTCCTAAGGGCTCTTCTTATATATCTGTCTCCAGTTATATTTTTATTTTATCTTTTTTTTTTTCAGATTGTGAGCCCCAAAGGGACAGGGACCATGTCTAATTCCCAGAGCGTATTCTTTCCTGAGCTCTTAGCACCATGCTCTGCACACTGTAAGGATTTAAGTGCTATTAATCCTTCTACTACTATTATTCCTACTAGTTTCCATCCTCTAGATGATTATCTAGAGACTTTTGAGTTATTTTTGACTCCTCTCATTAGCTTCCTTAATCTTTCCCTCCCTCTTGATATGTACATAGTAAATCTTTTCCCAAGCCCTGCCAATTCTTCCCCAGAAATATTTCACAGCAGTGCCTCATCTTCTCTGTCCCTCTTCACCCTATCAGGTAATGACCTGCTCTCTACTACCACCCAGCCAGTCTTCTCTAGCAGCCTTCTTACATAGCTCCCTGCTCTTAGTTTCTGCTGTCAAGTGTACTTACAACTTCATGAATTCTCTTCCTGAGGTACTGAAATTCCTTCCCTCTTTCCTACAATCTCCAATCTCCCTTTGGCCTTCCACTGGAATTACTATCAGCTTTTATACTGTCCTTCAGATGCCTCTCAAAACTGGATGATTTCCTCACCTGCTACATGCTCATAAGCAGCCTTCTGAGAAAATGAAAGCCATGCTTTGCTGAGATGTGATTGGCCCATAGAAGCACCAGAACATAAGAAATGCTATTACTGGTTCAGGCTAATGGTCTATTAAACCTAATATTCTATCTTTGAGAGTGACAGTAAAGATTGCAACATCCTACATCTTAGTTCTGGGTCTTGGTTCCTCCCAAACAAATCTCTGAACTGCAGAATTGATTGACTAACAGGAACACAGGAAAAAAAAGAGAATGATAATGATGGCATCTGTTAAGCGCTTACTATGTGGAAAACACTGTTCTAAGCACTGGAGAGGATACAAGGTGATCAGGTTGTTCCACTTGGGGCTCACAGTCAATGTCCATTTTACAGAGGAGGTAACTGAGGCACAGAGAAGTTAAGTGACTTGCTCAAAGTCACACAGCTGGCAAGTGGTGGAACAGATATTTGAGCCCATGACTCCTGACTCCCCAGCCCATGCTCTTAGAGAAGCCACATGACTAGTAGAGAGAGCATAGGCCTGGAAATCTCAGGTCCTGGGTCCTAATCCCAATTCTACCCCTTGCCTGCTGTGTCACTTTAGCACAATCACCTTGGATAATTTTTCTGTGCTTCAGTTTCCTCATCTGTAAAATGGGGAATCAATACCTTTTCTCTCTCCTTCTTAGACTCAGAGCCCCATGTGGAACATGGACTGTGTCTCATCTGATTATCTTGTAGTTTGGAGAAGCGTGGCTTAGTGGATAGATCACAGGCCTGGGAGTCATGGATTCAAATCCCAACTCCACCACATTTCTGCTGTGTGACCTTAGGCAAGTCACTTCACTTCCCTGGGCCTCAGTTACCTCATCTGCAAAATGGGGATTAAGAGTCTGAGCCTTATGTGGACAGGGACTGTGTCCAACCTTACTAATTTGTATTTATCCCTGCACTTAGAATAGTGCTTGGCACATAGTAGGAGCTTAACAAGTACCATTATTATTAGTATTATTATCATTATTGTTACACAGTGCTTAACATGTAGTAAGTGCTTAACAAATATCATAATTAATCAACATACTTCAGTCAGACCCAGAGTGCTTATACTTTAGGGGCCATGAGAAGATATAAAAGCAGTACATAAAATGACCCCTATCCTTGAGGAGTATGCAATTTAATTAAAACTGAAAGCGTCCTTTAATCTAAGAGACTAATTCCCAGAATTATGTATATCTGATTTTCAGAGATATACATCAATTCTGGGATTTGAAGAGTGAGTGTTTTGATGGAGGTTGAGGGTGGGCTGGGGTGGTGCTTAGTCTAGAGAGGTCACTGGAGCGTGTCTGAAGTACACTTTAGACTACCAGCTTCTCCCACTAGACTGTAAGCTCCAAGTGAGCAGGGAACATTTCTACCAGATCTGTCATATACTACTCTCTCAAGCACTTAGTACACTGTTCTGCGCATAATAAGCTCTCAATTTATATGCTTCACTCAATGATTGATTGATGTAATGGCTTCATGCAATTTGATTTAGGAAGAGGAATTAGAAATTTAGTCACCTGCCTTGCTTTGAGAATGCCCCAGAAGGCAAGCATAAAACCATTCTTCCAAGTATCTAGAGCGGGCAATTTAGAAGATAAACTTCTGACACTGATCTGACCCAGTAATTGCATTTATAATATTCCCATATTTGTGTGATTGCATGGCACAGATTTAAATGGATTTATCACATTTCAGCCAAATATCACCTTTACTTTCTCAGAAATATCCTCCTTGTCATACAAGGAGAATGCTACTGATGGCTAAATTCATTTACAACTCCTATTCAAAAGAGAAAATCTTTTTCGTGGAGCTGTTTCATTTGGTGTCATCTCTAGTAACATTTTTATGGTATTTTTTATGCGCTTCCTCTGCGCCAGACACTGTAATGACCTAAATATGAGTAAATTCAAGCTAATCAGGTTGGTCCATGTCCCACACGGGGCTCAAGGTATTCATCCTCTTTTAGACTGTGAGCCCGTTGCTGGGCAGGGATTGTCTCTATCTGTTGCTGAATTGTATATTCCAAGTGCTTAGAACAGTGCTCTGCACACAATAAACGCTCAATAAATATGATTGAATGAATTAATCAATCCTCAATTTACAGATGAGGTAACTGAGGCACAGAAAAGTTTAGAGATTTGCCCAAGGTCACACAGCAGACAAGTGGCAGAGCCAGGATTAGAGTCCAGGTCCTTCTGACTCTCAGGCCTGTGTTCTTTCCACTAGGCCACCTGTGATAAAAGCAGTAACTCTCTGTGATGTTCTTTTTCAGTGAGAATTTCAAAAAAAAGTTGTCACATCAACTTGATTTATTCACTCATAATTCTTAGGTCACAAAAGTGGCAACCATTCACCCCCATTTTGTAAGTGGAAAACTTTGGAGGCTCAGGTCACTTGCCAATTCAAACAGCAAAGCTAGAAAAAGGGTTTAGACTGTGAGCCCGTCATTGGGCAGGGATTGTCTCTTATCTGTTGCCGAATAGTACTTTCCAAGTGCTTAGTACAGTACTCTGCACATAGTAAGTGCTCAATAAATACTATTGAATGAATGAATGAAAAAGGGTTACTAAATTGTACTCTCCCAAATACTGCGTACAGTGCTCTACCCATGCTGAGTACTCAGCAAATACCACTGATAGAATGATTGATTGATTGATTGAAATAGATCCTTTGTCCCTTCTGTACTCCATCTAGTTTTGGCCAGGCCAATATAAGGAAATTTCCTTCTGCATTTTTCATACAAGGACCTATTTAGACCCGCAGCCATGAGAGAGAGAAAATGAGTAAACATAAATGCTGTTCCCTGGTCTGGCTTCCAAGTCAAAGGACTATAAATAAACAAAACTTAGTTTTCTTGTATAAGGGGACTGAATGCATTAGGTTGTTTTCCTCCATTTGAGCTGAGAGAATACAAGTGGATTGCAGGGCAGTTTCCTTTCATTTTATTTGTATTATTTTCCCTGTTTTTCTCATTTCATTTCTGCCTGTGGACAATCAGACCACCATAATTAGCATTAGATGACATTAATGGGGAAATTTAAGAATTGTTTTCCAATTTTTTTTTCAACAACAAGGACAAACTAACTATTTACTGCTTAATCTGATTGCCACACCTTTCCCATCCTTTTCATTCCTTCTGCCCCTCCCCCTTCGCTCCCAGCGGTAGTGGATGGTGAAAATTACAATTAAAAGGACAAAACAAATGACTGCAGATGGACTGCAGTGAAGTTATTTTTGTGGTGGAATTTGTTAAATAAGTATGCCTTGCTATACAATGTCTTTTTTCCCTATTCTATAATTATCTCATGGTCCTTATAAGATAACATAATAGCTGTAATTGTAATAAATTAAGTCCTCCAAATAAAAAAAAGTTAAAAAATAAATGAATCCGCAGGGTTGGTATTAAATAACACTTTACACTTCAACAGCACATTTTGTCTCAAAGCATTTGGCAAACATTAATTAGTCTCAAGCCACCCCTTTATGTATTTCTTTCCCCCTGGTTCATATTTTGAGAAACTGAAGCAATTACAGAGTGTGCAAAAGGTTAGCTAAATCAGTGACAGGGTTGAGATAAGGCACCAGGTGACTCGACTTGTCCAGTCTCATCTCTCTAACATGGTCCCTCTGACTCATGTCTCCCAATAATTTCCTCTGGGCCACCACTTCCAAACAGCCAAGACAGATGAAGAAGAGTATTGTATTTTGAAGATGAATTCTGTCATAGACATATGTGCCTAATGTTCACTGACATCAGTGGAGTAAAAAAAAAATCTCAGGCTGATAATTCTGAAGCAAGAATAGATGGCAAATTAATCAGACCAACCTATTCTTAATTCCACTGAACTGTATTACAGCTGTTATTTTAAGTCTCTTCAGAAAAAAGCATTATTATACTTAATGGCATACAAAATCCAATTAAAACAACCTGACGTGGGATTCGCAATGCCACATTTTTTTCCCCACAAATTAAAAAGAAAATATCCAGTCTGAAAAACCAAAACGCCAACTCCAGATGACAATTCTCTCATCAGCGGTGGGCAGCTCTATTACTTCAGCCAGAGATCACCTCGGCCTCAAGAGGAAAATGATACACATGTAGGTCACGGTGAGTTCAGAGAGAAAAAAAAACAGGCAGCAAAACCCTGATGCAAAACATCCAAGGAGAGACGATCTGAAATCACTGTGTGGGAATCTGAACTCCAGCTAGTTAAGTGACTCCCCTAAGCTTAGAACTCTGACAGGATGGGCGTCAAGGAATCTGTCAGACTCCTCCACTTGACAAGACCTGCATCTTTCCACCCCTTAAGCAACATCATTTTTTCATGAGCTTAAGGCTTTATATATGTTCACAAGTGAACTTCAAAACCACTTTAGTCTGCTTTCTATTTTTACTAATCATAATGATCTATTTCCTAAAAATCACTAACAAGCCTCTGTGTATGTGGTATGATATATACGTAATTCCATTATTCCACATTAAAAATAAATAAAGGAATTTAAGAAAGAAAATTTGTGATCTTTGGCACTAAATTTGGCAAATGCAGAGAAGGAAAAAGTAGAAGAGCCTATCAGTGGGAGATGGAAGATTAAAATCATGTTGACATAGTAAAGCAGAACTTCAAAGAAATAGAAGAAAACATACTACACTGGGTCCTAAAATTGAGGATTGGTTCCATTACTATAGTGATTTCCTTTCCTAAGATTGTTCTGGCTTATTCTCTCAGCTTTTTATATATCCAGTTTTGTTTCTTTTTCTGGGGTGTCATTTGAGCAGAGATTGCAAGTTAGATTTCAAACATGAAAATCATTTCACAATTTTATTTTCTATTCATTCTTTCATTCCTTCAATCGTATTTATTGAGTGCTTACTGTGTACTCTGCAATTTTGTTGCTTGAAAAGTGCAATTCAGCAACAAATAGAGACAATCCCTACCCAACAAGGGGCTCACAGTCTAGAAGGGGAGAGGCAGACATCAAAGTCTGATCTTACATTTAATATTTAATTTAATATTTAATTTAATGCATGTCTGGGACCCATAGTGTCCTAACTCCCCATCTTAAAGTTTATTCCCCACACATTCCTCTAGGATTCTGTTACTGGGAGAGAAAAAGCCAGCCACTCAACATTAAGTTGCCAACCCTGGTATCTCGAAGTGGAAGTTGGAGAAGGAGCATGGCTCAGTGGAAAGAGCTCGGGCTTGGGAGCCACAGGTCATGGGTTTGAAACCCAGCTCTGCCACCTGTCAGCTGTGTGACTGTGGGCAAGTCACTTAATTTCTCTGTGCCTCAGTTACCTCATCTGTAAAATGGGGATGAAGACTGTGAACCTCATGTGGGAAAACCAGATTATCATGTACCTACCCCAGCGCTTAGAACAGTACTCTGCACATAGTAAGCACTTAACAAATACCAGCATTATTATTATTATTATCAGTCTTGGCATGTGCAAGTAGAACTGGGATGTGCATATCCATCTTGCTGAGCTCAGCTGCAAAAGCTGAGCACAAGTACAGAGCAGCTCCCTTCCCAAGCCTGAGGGAGGTCAGGGAGTGTTTAGTGCTATGAATGTGGGACTGGGTGTCAGAAGAATTAACTTCTAGTTCTGGCTCCACCTCTGTTCTGCTGTGCGAATCTGGGAAAATCACTTAGCCTCTTGTGGCTCAATTTCCTCAACTGCTCTCCCTCTCCATTAGACTGTTGACCCCATGCAGGATGGGAACTCTTTCCCCTCTGATTATCTTGCATCTACCCCTGTATTTAATACTGTAAGGGTTTAGTAAAATGCTGTCTAGCTGCAAGCATTTAGTAAAGTTCTGGAAACACTCAATAAACCCCATTGGTTGATGGCTAAGAAAACTGAATGTTCATTTCAAATTAGAGAAGAAAGTGAAGATATGGAGGACTTGGGTATTTTGGTTTGGAGAAGCATCATTATTATAAAACTATTATTACTATTATTATTGTATTATGGGATTTATAAAGCACTTACTGAGGCACAGAGATGCTTGTTAAGTGACTTGCCTAAGGTCATACAGCAAGAAAATTGGCATAGCTGGGATTAGAACTCAGATCCCCTGAGGACCCGGGCCCGTGCAAGTCCAGTTAAATTGTCACTGATTTATGGGGAGTTGCCTGATCATCAGATGGAGTCATCTTGGAAGGTCTAAAATCAATCAATTGTTAATTTGTCAATATAATTTACTAAGCAATGACTGTGTGCAGAGCACAAAACGTAGTGCTTAGGAGAGTGCAATAGATAGACACAACCATTTTACTGCTAACAAAGTAAAAATTTAATACCCTATCATGAAATCTGCCTCATTATAAATCAATTATGTAACCCTATCACTCATCTGTAATTGAGCAAGTGCAAAATTCTTGGTAATTTTGGTAAAAGTTATCTAATTTTTGTTGAGGAACTAATACTGTCTTTACAGTAAAATTCTGTTTTGGCTTGAGAAACTTTTTTAGGAATTAACTGTGTCTTAAGTTTGAGGACTGCCTGAGATTCAATTATGCTGGGTTGAACATGGATTTAAAAGGGATAACAGATAGAGTTCTAAACAATTGCCAAAAGTACAGCTGAAGTGGGACAATCTCAAGCAAGGAAATACAAAGAATCATTGAATAATAAAATGGAAAATAATTTACTATGTCATTTAGGGTGCTAGACTGTGAATTCTTTGAGGACAAATATTTTTTCCAGTCCCTTAGTAAGGAATAGAATACACACACTAAATAAATACTACTGGATGACATTAGACTGGTACCTGGCTTCCATGTACCTTAATGCCTCATCAGGACAGGTCAAATAGTCTTCCATCCCTCCTTTAATCCTTTAAAAGACTTCAGCCTTTGAAGAGACATTCATTCATTCAATTGTATTTATTGAACACTTACTGTGTGCAGAGTTCTGTACTAAACGCTTGGAAAGTACTATGTCCAAGTGGAAAGAGCATGGGCTTGAGAGTCGGAGGACCTGCAGCATGGCACTGTGGAAAGAGCACGGGCCTGGGAATCAGAAGGTCATGGATTCTAGTCCTGGCTCTGCCACTATTCTGCTATGTGACCTTGGGCAAGTCACCTAACTTCTCTATACCTCAGTTACCCCATCCGTAAAATGGGGATTGAGACTGTGAGCCCCATGTGCGACAAGGCACTGTGTCCAATTAATTTGCTTGTATCCACCCCAGTGCTTAGTACAGTGCCTATCATACAATAAGCACTTAACAAATACCATTATTATTATTATTATTTCCAACTCAATCTTTTGCCCATTCTGTGACCATGGGCAAATCACTTTACTTTTTTGTGCCTCTGTAAAGTGGGGATTCAATACCTGTTCTCCCTCCTACTAAGACTGTGGGACAGAGACTGTATTTTACCTGATTATCTAGCGCTTAACTCAGCACTTAGTACAGTGTTTGACAGATCAGAAGAACCTAATGAACATTATTATTATTACAGGCCTATTTCCTTCTAAAGCAGAGAATTTGGCACAACGACACAGTGATCAACGGTCCCTGTTAGGAGTCAGAGGGCCTGGGTTCTAATCTCACTTAAACATTTGCCCACTATGTGTCCTTGGGCAAATAATTTAACTTCTCTGGGCCTCATTTTCCTATTCTGCAAAATGGAAATTCAGTGCCCTTCTCCCTCCTACTAGGACTGTGAGCCCCATGTGGGACAAACACTGAGTCTGATCTGATTATCTTGTATTTATCCCAGCGCTTAGTACAGTGTTTTTTTATGGTATTTGTTAAGTGCCTACTATGTGTCAGACACTGTTTAAAGCAGTGGGGTAGATACAAGACAGGTTGAACACAGTCTGAAGTCTTTACCACCCTATTTATTTTGTTTATTTTGTTTAATGAGATATACATCACCTTGATTCTATTTAGTTGCCATTGTTTTAATGAGATGTTCTTCTCCTTGACTCTATTTATTGCCATTGTTCTCGTCTGCCTGTCTCCCCCGATTAGACTGTAAGCCCGTCAAACGGCAGGGACTGTCTCTATCTGTTGCCGACTTGTTCATTCCAAGCAGTTAGTACAATGCTCTGCACATAGTAAGCACTCAATGAATACTATTGAATGAATGAAGTGGGAATCCTTCAAGGCTCAGTTCTGGGACCCTTGTATTCTCCATCTCCACTCCAAAGATGGAGAACTCTTTTGATCCTGTGGCTTCAAATACCATCTTTATGCAGATGATTCCCAAATCTACATCTCCAGCCCCAACCTCACTCCCTGCCTGCAATCTCAATTTCCTCCTACTTTTAGGACATCTCTACTTAGATATCCCACCAACCCCTCAAAGTGAACATGTGCAAAACTAAACTCCTTATCTTCCCATCTCCTGACCTCCCCTGGTCTTTCCCATCATTGCAGACAACACCACTATCCTCCCTATCTCACGGGCCCATAACCTTGGTATTGTCCTTGTCTCAACTCTCTCATTTCACCCTTATATTTAATCTGTTACCAAATCCTGTCAGTTCTTCCTTCACAACATTGCTAAAATCCACCCTTTCCTCTCTATCCAAACTGCTGCCATGATGATCTAAGCACTTATCCCATCCTGCCTTGACTACTAAATCTGCCTCCTCACTGACCTTCCTTTCTCTGGATTCTGCCCACTCCAGTCCATACTTCACTCTGGTGCTTGGATCATTTTTTCTAAAAAGAAGTTCAGTCTACATCTCCCCACCCCTCAAGAACCTCCAGTGGCTTCCCGTCCATAGGATTACCATAGGCTTTAAAGCCCACCATCTGCTCCTCCCATCCTACCTCATCTCACTGATCTCCTATTACAGTCCAGACCACACACTTGACTCCTCTAGCACCAGCTTACTCACTGCGCACCGATTCCATCTAACTCACCTCTGACTCCTTTCCCACATCCTCCCTCTGGCCTGCAAACACTACCCCAACTCCACATATATCAGACCAGCCCTTTACCAACCTTCAAAGCATTATTAAGGTCACATCTCTAAGAAGTCTTCCCTGATTAAGCATTTTTTCCTCCAACTCGCCCTTCTGTATTGTCTGTGCACTTGTATCTGTGACCTATAGGCATTTGATATTCTCCCCAGCCTCAACCCCTCAGCACTTATGGACATATCCTTAAATTATACATTATAAATCATTTATTTTTATTAGAGTTTGTCTCTAGACTGTTGTGAACAGGGAACATGTCCTTCTACATGCCAGTCTGCACACTCTGCTCCTGTGGTGCTAACCTTCTCACTGTGCCGCGTTCTCGCCTGTCCCCCCATCAACACCTGGCCCACATCCTACCTCTGGTCTGGAAAGCCCTCCCTCCTAAAATCTGCCAATCATACTTCCCCGCTTTGAAGTCCTATTGAAGGCTTACCTCCTCCAAGAGGCCTTCCCAGACTATGCCCCCCTTTTCCTCCCCTCCCCGTCACCCTGACTCACTCTTTTTGCTCTACCCCCTCCCCACCTCACAGCATTTGTGTATTTATGTACATATCTATAATTCTATTTATTTGTATTAACACCTGTTTTCTTGTTTTGATGTCTGCTTCCCCTCTTCTATACTGTACACCCATTGTGGGCAGGGATTGTCTCCCTTTACTGCCGAATAGTACTTTCCAAGAGCTTTGTACAGTGCCCGGTGCACAGTAAGTGCTCAATAAATATGATTGAGTGAATGCTAAATAATAATAATAAATAATTATGGTATTTGTTAAGTGCTTACTATGTGCCAAATACTGTTCTAAGCGCTGGGGTAGATACAAGGTGATCAGGTTGTCCCTCGTGGGGCTCACAGTCTGAATCTCTGTTTTCGAGATGAGGTAACTGAGGCACAGAGAAGGTAAGTGACTTGCCCAAGGTCACACAGCAGGCAAGTGGCAGAGGTGGGATTAAAATCCATGAACTCTTACTCCCAAGCCTGTGCTCTGGCCACTAGGCCATGCTGCTTTAAGGACTAAATCTGTTGTATTGTACTCTCACAAGTGCTTAGTTCAGTGCTCTTCTGCACAAAGTGCAGAAGAGCACTGAAAAGTGCAGAGTGCAGAGGGTCAGTTCTTGGCCCTCTTCTGTTCTCCATTTACACTCACTCCCTTGGTGAACTCATTCGATCTCACGGCTTTGACTACTATCTCTACGCAGATGACATGCAGATCTACATCTCTGCCCCTGACCTCTCCCCCTCCCTTCAGGCTCACATCTCCTCCTGCCTCCAGGATGTCTCCACCTGGATGTCAGCACGCCACCTAAAACTCAACATGAGTAAGACTGAGCTCCTCATCTTCCCTCCCAAGCCCGGTCCTCTCCCAGACTTCCCTTTCACCGTGGATGGCACGACCATCCTTCCCGTCTCTCAGGCCCGCAATCTCGGTGTCATCTTTGACTCATCTTTCTCGTTCACCCCACACATCCTATCCGTTACCAAGACCTGCCGGTTTCACTTTTACAATTTCGCCAAGATTCGCCCTTTCCTCTCCACCCAAATGGCTACCTTACTGCTACAGGCTCTCGTTATATCCCGGCTAGACTACTGTGTCAGCCTTCTCTCTGATCTCACTTCCTCCTCTCTCGCCCTGCTCCAGTCTATTCTTCACTCCGCTGCCCGGCTCATCTTCCTGCAGAAACGATCTGGGCACGTCACTCCCCTTCTTAAAATCCTCCAGTGGTTGCCTATCAACCTCCGCTTCAAACAAAAACTCCTCACTCTAGACTTCAAGGCTCTCCATCACCTTGCCCCTTCCTACCTCTCCTCCCTTCTCTCTTTCTACTGCCCACCCCACACGCTCCAATCCTCTGCCGCCTACCTCCTCACCATCCCTCGGTCTCGCCTGTCCCGCCGTCGACCCCTGGGCCACGTCCTCCTGCGGTCCTGGAATGCCCTCCCTCCTCACCTCTGCCAAACTAATTCTCTTTCCCTCTTCAAAACCTTACTTAAAACATAACTCCTCCAAGAGGCCTTCCCAACCTGAGCTCCCCTTCTCCCTCTACTCCCTCTACCACCCCCTCAACCTCTCTGCAGCTAAACCTTCTTTTCCTCCCATTTCCCTCTGCTCCTCCCCCTCTCCCTTCCCATCCCCTCAGCACTGTACTCGTCTGCTCAACTGTATATATTTTCATTACCCTATTCATTTTGTTAATGAAATGTACATCGCCTTGATTCTATTTAGTTGCCATTGTTTTTATGAGATGTTCTTCCCCTTGACTCTATTTATTGCCATTGTTCTTGTCTGCCTGTCTCCTCCGATTAGACTCTAAGCCCGTCAAACGGCAGGGACTGTCTCTATCTGTTGCCGACTTGTTCATTCCAAGTGCTTAGTACAGTGCTCTGCACATAGTAAGCGCTCAATAAATACTATTGAATGAATGAATGAATGAATGAAAGTGCTCAATAAATGCCACTGATTGATTGATTAATGACTTATACGGGGCCCACCGTCTTAATCCCCATTTACTAGATCAAGTAACTTTGGCACAGAGAAGTTAAGTAGCTTACCCAAGATCACACAACAGTAAAGTGGCAGAGCTGGGACTAGAAGCCGAGACTTTCTGACTCCCAGATCTTTGCTCTATCCACTAAGCCATGCTAACACTTAATAAATAACACAGTCATTTAGACTGCGAACCCGTTGTTGGGCAGGGATTGTCTCTGTTGCCAAATTGTACATTCCAAGCACTTAGTACAGTGCTCTGCACATAGTAAGCACTCAATAAATATGATTGAATGAATTGAATGAATAAATACTATCAATTATTATCATTATCAATGTTATTACTTGTGTCATTATTATTATTATTGTTATTATGACAGTCAAGACCTATTTTCCCCAATAAGACAGAGGAGTTGGCAGAACGAGTCAGTGATCGACAGTCCCCATTTGAATGGCTTTTTGGAGCCTTGCAGCCCTGACAGGTGCAATATCAGGAGACTGATCAATGACAGACTCTGAACACAAAAGCTCATTCTAGGACCGAACTTACCTAAATTCCACTGAAGTCATCCAGGCACATATTGGAATACAGACATAGATACATGGTAGAATCAGCTGTGTCACTTATGCACTTTTGTCCATATCCCCTAAAGACTTTGATACGAAACCCTACACATACAGCTCTTCTGTATGTATCCTTAAACTTTGTTACCTCCCCTACCTGTAATTTATTTTTGCTTGTCTCCCCCACTAGATTTTACGTTTTTAGAATTAACTTAGTACAGTGTTCACACATATTAAACACTCAGTGAATATTATTGATTGATTGAGACATTCTTTATTTGACATTTGCCAATTATGTGACTGCCTCTCAGTTCCTCTGTCTGAATGATGGGCAGCTCTACATGAAGATAAACCAGGGAAAATAAGTTTGCCTCCTCATGAGAGAATAATAATAATAATGGTACTTGTTAAGCACTTACTATGTGCCAAGCACTGTTCTAAGCACTGAAGGAGATACAAGGTAATCAGGTTGTCCCACAGGGGGCTCACTGTCTTAATCCCCATTTTGCAGAGGAGGTAAATGAGGCACAGAGAAGTTAAGTGACTTGTCCAAAGTCACACAGCTGACACGTGGCAGAGTCGGGATTAGAACTCACGACCTCTGACTCCCAAGCCAGTGTTCTTTCCACTGAGCTTTTCCAGGTAGTAACAGCTCTATGTTGTCATTCCCAATAATGAAGTAGCATGATCTAGTGGATAAAGCTGGGGCTTGGGAGCCAGATGACCTGGGTTCTAATCCCAGCTCCACCACTTGCCTGCTGAGTGATGTTAAGCAACTCACTCAACTTCAATGTGCCTCATTTTCCTTAACTGCAAAATGGATATTCAATACCTGTTCTCCCTCCTACTTAGACTGTGAACTCTGTGTGGGATAGGGACAGTGCCCAACCAGATTAATTTGTATCTATCTCAGTGCTCAGAATACACAATAACTCCTTAATAAATACCATGTTAAAAAAAATGAACTAAAAGAACAAATATTGAGTAGAAATAGAATTAATTACTATGAACTGGAATGCTACTTTAGAAATTTAGAGACAATTTTTAAATTGATCAAATCAAAATAAAACTTATTTTAAAACCTTTTTCATCAGTCCTGATTTCATTTATTCACTTTAGAGGGGCAATGCTGAAATTCAAATAAAATGGGAATTTGGATCTTTTGACTTAGAATGTCTTATATCCCTACCATACTTGGAACTTATATATTCTTTCAGATAAATTCCCTTCTCATTTGAAATGAATGGAGTTTCCAATAAAGTTGTGTATAACATTTTACTCTGGAAAGAGAAGTAGTTAATATGGAGAGTTATTTTTAAGCATTTCGGTTATTTATACTGCTTGGCTGTTATGAATGATCCAATGACCTATGGGCATTGATTTGGGAAGGAAAGGGGAATATAAATAACAACAATTATTGCAAGTTCAAGTCTTCCTCCAAATACCCACTGTTGGAGGAATGTTCCAGAAATTTTTCTAGGCAAAATTCCCTTCACGTTTGGCACGCAGAATGTGAGCTCTCTCCCTGAGCTCCTACAATCCTGGTTTATGAGGTTGCTCGTTGAATCTGAATTTCAAAAATGAAGCTGTGCAGAAAAAAATCCAAAAGTTTCAAAGGCATAAGCCGGTTTCAGAAGGCTTCTAACATTTTCGAGGGAAGAGCTGAAAGAGAAATGCTGAGAATAGCCTGCAAATTATACAAAGAAGACTTGAAAAGATCCAGAATGTCAGATTTCAAAAGTTCTCTTGAGCCCCCAAGACTGTGAAATTCACATGTATGTTGATTTATGCATTTATTTGCTTTGACCCCAGGGAAAAGTGTTTTATGGTTTGGACATTTATATCTACCTATCTATCCATCAGGCTGTCTATTAGAAATGTCAAGGAAAAGTGTAAAAGGAACATCAACTGAAAGAACAAAAAAAAATGGTAATAATGAGGAAAAAAAGGTATTGCAAGCAATTCAAAAGTTAAAATATTAATCTTTTTTCTTTGTCTGTTTGGATATATGCTGGGCTTATTCTACTCTGAGCTCTGGGTGTTCAAAGCAGCTTTACTGTGTGTATGGCCTTTTTTTTCCTTTTACATATTTAGGAGTGGATGTTGTTTTGCAGGATAAGGAAATATCCTTCAGCTCTCAACCCAGAAGCAAAACTTTAGGAGTTGAGGCAAGTCCAATATTCTCTCAGTGAAGAGCTATGGTAAGAGACCTTTATACTCAAATTGTCTTTCCTACCTTGCTTCCTAAACACTTATAATCCATCACTGCTCCTCTTTTTCAGATACTGATGCCTTGATGGCTACCTTGAGGCCCATGTAGGACAGGGACTGTGTCTGATCTGATTATCTTGGATCCTCTCCAGTGCTTGGCACACATTAACCACTTAACAAATACAATTATCATTATTATTGTTACTACTGCGGTTGAGGCAGGGAGTATCAGCAATAAAGGAGGAGGTTGAAGGAGATTATTTTTTATGAGACTCAGTTTATGTACTTTCAGAACACTGGGTTCAGCCCATATAGAGTCAGGTTCTCTCAGCAGCCTAGCAAGCTCCCATTAAATGTTAGGTATTTTGGGAATGACCCTGAATTCAATTCAATCGTATTTATTGAGTGCTTACTGTGTGCAGAACACTGTACTAAGCACTTGATGTTGTATTATTGGTGAATGCCCTATTAATGATGATGATGATGGTATTTGTTAAGCCCTTACTATGTGCCAGGCACTATTTCAAACTCTGGGGGAGATACAAGATTATCAAGTTGTCCCACGTGGGGCTCAGAATCTTAATCCCCATTTTAAAGATGAGGTAAATGAGTCACAGAGAACTTGAGAGACTTGCCCAACACAGCTGACAAGTAGTAGATTTGGGATTAGAACCCACGACCTCTGACTCCCAAGCCCACGTTCTTTCCCCTAAGCCACACTGCTTCTAAGTATTTGTTAAGCGCTTACTATGTGCCAAGCACTGTACTGAACTCTGTACTCCTGGGAAAGTACAATATAACCAAATTGGTAGACACATTTCCTGTCCAACTGGGTTATAGTGTACTCTCCCAAGAGTACAGAGTTCAGTACAGTTCTCTGCACACAGTAAGCACTCAATAAATACAGTTGGTTGATACTATCTCTCAGTTTTGGTTAAGAAGCAAGACTTCATTTGAAACAATAGGTTTTGAAAGAGGACTGTCAGGAGACTCAGAGGAAAGAAACTGAAGCACAAAACTTCCTCTCCAGAAGCAATTTATTCATTCTGAAAGGAAGTTGGCTCTTCTGCCAACAGTGAGAAAGTCCTGCACACTAAGGCTGGGGCTAAATTCAACTCAGTTTTTAGCTTTCTATGCTTCGTGCTTTGAATCAGCTCCTACCAGATCCCAGAGAGAAGGGTTTCTCCTGATTGTGTTTTCTCTTTGCTTAAGCTATGGGTTAATTTTAGTTAGAACTATTTATCCTGCCACTTCCCCTTGTAAAACCTTCAGGCAATCAGGTGGCCCAACACTTGGTGACTAGTTTCTGGCAAACCAGCCATCAAGCTTGGCACTTGAAGATCTAAACATCTTCAGCTTTAAATATCATCTTGTAACTTCATTTTCTGTAGTTATCTGTTGCTGCCTCTTTCCAGTGTGTCATGCTGTTTGGTCTTTATCATTTTTGGTTAACTTTGATCACAATTTCTGTCGACTTCATATAGCTACCAGCTGGATTCTGGCTGGAATTTCTAATAATGTGTATTCTTTGGATTGCTCTGTACATAGATGTTTGGTGGTTTTCACCCTAGTTCATCATTATGTAACTAAAAACCTCAAATTCAATCTCACTGATTTTATTATCATCATTATTATTATTGTTGTATGTGTCAAGTGCTTCCTATGTGTCAACCACTGTTCCGGGATAGTTAAAAGTTAATCAGGTTGGACATGTTCCCTGTTCCACATAAGGCTCACAGTCTAAGTAGATGAGAGAATAGTGCCTACCAACTCTACTGTATTGTACTTTCTCAAGTACTTAGAACAGTGCTCTGAACACAGCAAGTGCTCAGTAATGCCACTGATTGATTGAAAAGTAGAGGACAGGTAGAGAGATGGGGAGAGGGTGCCTAGGGATGAGATTATGAGCATTCCTAGTCCTTTGAACTCCCAGTAATTATGCAACTTGCCCCAATATTTGTAGACCAAACCCCTAATTAGCTCAGAAGAGGGTATTCCCTAGAGCATTTGTGTTTCATCATCGAGGCTGAAGACTTATAATTCAATGGACATAGTGAAAACTCCTGTGATTTTAATCTCACTTCCAGGGACACTTACAACAGACACATGTCACGAGCCCTCAATAACCAGAATGTGGTTTGAGTTGAAAGAGGCTTTTTTGCAAGGGGTTTTGAAAAAAGGAGGAGACCCTTTGTGGGTGGAAAAATAGCCTAAAATCAAGGTGAGTCTCCTTGGGAAAATCCATTTGAGAATCCATTTTGGTTAAATTATTCAGTTCATTACCTAAATACAGAGGGGAAAGGTAGATACAATCCAGCATATAAACATACTTGGTTAAGCCAAATCTCAGATTGAATCCATAAAAAGATTTGATGCCATGTTAATAATAATTGTCATATTTGTTAAGTGCTTACTAAGTGCCAAGCATTGTACTAAATGCTGGGGTAGATACAAAATCATCTGGCCCAGTCTGGGGCTCACACTGTAAATTGGAGGGAGAACAGGTATTAAATCCTTATTTTACAGAGGAGGGAACTAAGGCCCAGAGAAGCTAAATGACCTGCCTAAAGTCACACAGCATATAAGTGGTAGGGGAGAATTAGAACTCAGATCCTCCAACTCACGGGCCCATGTATTTTCCGTAGGCCATGCTGCTCCTCTACTGAAAATGGTTTTAGGCAGGAATACTGTGGGTAAAGAGCTTGAGCCCATCATTAGACAGGGATGGTCTCTCTCTGTTGCCGAATTGTCCATTCCAAGCGCTTAGTACAGTGCTCTGCACATAGTAAGTGCTCAATAAGTACTATTGAATGAATGAATGAATGGTCTTGTCATATGCTGTCGAGTAAAGAGCACACTCCAGAAATCTCAAAACTGGAGGGTGTGCCATGAATGGGTATTCCTAGCTGTAAATCACAATCAAGGAACCCCCATAGTCACGTAGAGTGTCCAGTCCCTGTTTAGCCTCTGCTGGGTCCCAAAGTCCTCCATTTATTCAATTTCTGATATGTAGATTTGAGGGAATTCTGCTCAGGGCTCTCCAAATCCCTATACCCTTTTCACTGCCACCACTCTTTGACTCAAGCCCAGGAATCTCCCTAAAGGCATAAGGGTCACTGGGGACTTGTCTGCCACTCCTCTTCCTAGGGCTGGCTGCAATTAGCTTGTGGAGAAATCACTCCCCCTCTCCTAAAACTTCTAGGGGCTTCCCAGGTCTACACTTCTTCCCGGCTCCAAAGCTTCTTCTGCAGCCCTACTGCATACATAATGATAATAATAATAATGGTATTTGTTAAGTGCTTACTATGTGCAGAGCACTGTTCTAAGTGCTGGGGTAGATACAGGGTAGTCAGATTGTCCTATGTGGGACTCACATTTTTTAATCCCCATTTTTACAGATGAGGTAATTGAGGCACAGAGAAGTTAAGTGACTTGCTCAAGGTCACACAGCAGACAAGTGGTGGAGTCGGGATTAGAACCCTCAACCTCTGACTCCCAGGCCCGGGCTCTTTCCATTAAGCCACGCTGCTTCCCACAATACTGAAAGACACCAAGATCTAAGATACCAGTGAAGTTTAATAGTTTCTTAATTCAGTAACAATGAAAATAATTCTGCTTCAAACTGTCTTTCCCTAGACCTAACGCTTTCCCTTCCAGGACACACAGGTTTGTGTGTGTTGGGGTGGCGGGGGAAAAGGGAACCATGTTTGCTCCACTAAAGAAGGTTCAGGATTTTCCTATACCTGTCAAGTTTCTTTTACCAGGTAAGGGTGAAGGATAAACTGCGTTATTTCATCAGGAAAGATTACAACAGGATAGTTTTCCAAATCAGGATTGACCCACTGCTAAACCTGCCAGGTGCTCAACCAAGAGGACTAATATCTGGCACAACACTAACCTCCTTTTTTAACAGCTAGCCCTAGGGACAGACTTCACTTTTCCCCAGCCAACCTATCATTATTATTACCATTATTCTTATCATGACAATTATAGTGATAAGAATAATAATGAAGCTATTTATTAAGTCCTTACTATATGTCATGTGCTGTACTAAGCACTGAGCTAGAAACAATTCAATCAGATGAAGCATAGTCCCTGTTTATCACAGACTTTCACGGTTTAACAGAGGAGGAGAACAGGTATTGATTCTCCATTGTGCAGATGAAGCGACTGAGATAAAGAGAAATTAATGTGATTCACTGAAGACACAAAATCTGTTTCAACCTTGCCCATGCCAGCTATGGAAGTTATCCTTCACTGGAGATAGTAGCATCTGGAGCAGTATTGATGTGTGAAATACAAGACACTTCACTGAAAGGCTTTGCCAGGTTATCCCCAACCATAGACACCCTCTACTGTGGAGTCTATGTCCCAAGGTCTCTCCAGTAGGTGGAACTAGTTGTAACGGTCATCATCATCACAATTATGATTAATAATAATAATAATAATGATAGTATTTATTAAGTGCTTACTGTGTGCCAAGTACTGTTCTAAGCTCTGCGGTAGATACAGGGTTATCAGGTTGTCCCTCATGGGTCTCACAGTCTTAATCCCCATTTTACAGAGAGGAAACTGAGGCACAGAATAGTTGTGTAATTTGCCCAAAGTCACAGAGGGGACAAGTGGTGGAGCCAGAATTTGAATCCACGACCTCCGACTCCCAAGCCTGTGCTCTTTCCACTAAGCCATGCTGCTCATTAACAAATATCGTCTTCTCCTACTGCTGCTCTATCTCCTCCCTCACCAACTCTGAAATCCCTCTCTCTGACCATAACCTTCCCACCCGCCTCCTCCCTCATGCTCTCTCCCCCTGCAAATCTATACCCCTCCCCCACAGAGACCTCAGCTCGCTTGATCCCATCCATCTCTCCAAAAACATCTCTCCCCATCTTGCCCCCCATCCTCTCTTCCCATTTCTCGACGATCAGTTACCGCTCTCAACTCCACCCTCTCTACTCATCTCAACTAACTGGCCCCCCTTTCCCTCCGCCGCTCTCATTTCACTAACCTACAGCCCTGGGTCAGTGCCTCTGTTCGCCTCCTATGCTCTTATGCTCGAGCTCCTGGGAGCTGCTGGCCAAGGTCCAAGCACCAAGCCAACCTTATCCATTGTAAATTTATCCTTTCCTGCCTTAACTCTGCCCTCTCCTCCGCCAGGCAAAACTTCTTTTCTTCCCTCATTGACACCCATGCCCTTCAACCCCGCCAATTGTTCCGGACCTTTAATTATCTCCTCAGGCCCCCTGTTCCTCCCCCTCCCCAATCCCTACCCCTAACGATCTGGCCACCTACTTCATCACAAAAATTAACCCAATCAGGTCTGAGCTCCCCAAAGTCACCCCTCCCCCTTCTTTCTCCCCCCCACCCCACCACCCTCTTCCCTACTTTCCCTTCTTTCCCTGCAGTATCCTCAGAGGAGATCTCCTCCCTCCTCGCAAGTGCCACCCCCTCTACCTGTGCTTCAGACCTCATTCCTGCTCACCTTATAAAAATCATCGCCCCTTCCCTCCTCCCCTCCTTAACTGCTATCTTTAATTGCTCACTCTCCAATGGCTTCTTCCCCTCTTCCTTCAAACATGCCCATTTCTCCCTCATCTTAAAAAACCCCTCTCTCGACCCCACTTACCCTTCCAGTTATCGCCCTATCTCCCTTCTACCCTTCCTTTCCTAGAATGAGTCATCTACACTCACTGCCTAGAATTCCTTAACTCCCATTCTCTCCTGGACCCCCTCCAATCTGGCTTCCGTCCCCTCCACTCTATCGAGACTGCTCTCTCAAAGGTCACCCATGACCTCCTTCTTGCCAAATCCAATGGCACCTACTCTATCCTAATCCTCCTTGACCTCTCAGCTGCCATTGACACTGTAGACCATCCCCTTCTCCTCCACAGCTTATCTCACCTTGGCTTCATGGACTCCGTCCTCTCCTGGTTCTCCTCTTATCTTTCTGGCCATTCATTCTCGGTCTCCTTCGCAGGCTCCTCCTCTCCCTCCCATCCTCTAACTGTTGGGGTTCCTCAAGGGTCAGTTCTTGGCCCTCTTCTGTTCTCCATCTACATTCACTCCCTTGGTAGACTCATTCACTCCCACGGCTTCAACTATCATCTCTATGCAGATGACACACAAATCTACATCTCTGCCCCTGTCCTCTCCCCCTCCCTTCAGGCTCGCATCTCCTCCTGCCTCCAGGACGTCTCCACCTGGATGTCTGCCCTCCACCTAAAACTCAACATGTCCAAAACTGAGCTCCTTATCTTCCCTCCCAAGCCCTCCCATCTTCCTGACTTCCCTATCACCGTGGATGTTACAACCATTCTTCCCGTCTCTCAGGCCCGCAACCTCGGTGTCATCTTCGACTCGGCTCTCTCGTTCACCCCACACATCCAATCTGTCACCAGAACCTGCTTATCAACCTCCGCACGAAACAAAAGCTTCTCACTCTAGGCTTCAAGGCTCTCCATCACTTTGCCCCTCTCCTCCCTTTTCTCTTTCTACTGCCCACCCCATAGGCTCCGCTCCTTTGCCGCCCACCTTCTCACCGTCCCCCGTTCTCTCCTATCCCGCCGTCGACCTCTGGCCCATGTCCTCCCATTGTCCTGGAATGCCCTCCCTCCTCACCTCCACCAAACTAACTCTCTTCCCCTCTTCAAAGCCCTACTGAGAGCTCACCTCCTCCAAGAGGCCTTCCCAGACCGAGCTTTCCCTTTTCCCTCTGCTCCCTCTCTGCCCCCCCTTCACCTCCTCAGCTAAGCCCTCTTTCCCCCCCTTCCCCTCTGCTCCTCGCCCTCTCCCTTCCCCTCCCTCAGCACTGTGTTTGTCTGCTCATTTGTATATATTTTTATTACCCTACTTATTTTGTTAATGAGATGTACATCTCCTTGATTCTATTTATTGCTATTGTTTTTGTCTGCCTCCCCCGATTAGACCGTAAGCCCGTCAATGGGCAGGGATTGTCTTTATTGCCGAATTGTACATTCCAAGTGCTTAGGACAGTGCTCTGCATATAGTAAGCGCTTAATAAATATTACTGAATGAATGAAATACAACAGTTATTATTATTATGCTAATTGTTAAGTGCTCCTTAAATTCCAAGCATTGCACTAAATGCTGGGGCAGATATAAAGTAATCAGGTCAGACACAATTCCTGTTACACAAGAAAATAGGAGCTCATTGTGGGCAGGGAAAGTGTGTACTGACTCTGTTATATTGTTGTGTTGTAGTGTCCCAAGCTCTTAGTACAGTTCTTTGCACTCAGTAAGTACTCAATAAATATGACTGATTGATTGTTAGGAGGGAGAATGGTATTTAGGGTATTTAATCCCTATTTTACAATGAGAGGTTGGGCAGTAAAATCTTTGTATTTAAACTATGTCGTTGGAGCCTGTTTACTGAATGGTTTTCCCCATGAACAGTCTGATGATAAGATGGAAGTCCAGATCAACTATAAAGGTTCAGTAGGATAGAATCAAATGCTGACATGCTGGAAAAGCCATCAGTCAGCAGAGAGTCCCCAGTATGTGGACCTCCCCCCTCTTACCCCTATTGCTTTAGTAGTCATTCATTCAATAGTATTTATTGAGCGCTTACTATGTGCAGAGCACTGTACTAAGCACTTGGAATGTACAATTCGGCAACAGATAGAGACAATCCCTTCCCAAAAACACATTTGTATTCAGATGACAGGTCTAACTCTTCCCATTGCAGAAGGAAGATTTGTCCCTCACTCTGCCTTAGGTACTGAGCTGACTAGATGGGAAGTGGTTAACTCATCTCTATTCATTCATTCATTCATTCAATAGTATTTATTGAGCGCTTACTATGTGCAGAGCACTGTACTAAGCGCTTGGGATGAACAAGTCGGCAACAGATAGAGACAGTCCCTGCCGTTTGACGGGCTTACAGTCTAATCGGGGGAGACGGACAGACAAGAACAATGGCACTAAACAGCGTCAAGGGGAAGAACATCTCGTAAAAACAATGGCAACTAAATAGAATCAAGGCGATGTACAATTCATTAACAAAATAAATAGGGTAACGAAAATATATACAGTTGAGCGGACAAGTACAGTGCTGTGGAGATGGGAAGGGAGAGGTGGAGGAGCAGAGGGAAAAGGGGAAAATGAGGCTTTAGCTGTGGAGAGGTAAAGGGGGGATGGCAGAGGGAGTAGAGGGGGAAGAGGAGCTCAGTCTGGGAACGCCTCTTGGAGGAGGTGAGTTTTAAGTAAGATTTTGAAGAGGGAAAGAGAATCAGTTTGGCGGAGGTGAGGAGGGAAGGTGTTCCAGGACCGCGGGAGGACGTGACCCAGGGGTCGACGGCGGGATAGGCGAGACCGAGGGACGGTGAGGAGGTGGGCGGCAGAGGAGCGGAGCGTGCGGGGTAGGCGGTAGAAAGAGAGAAGGGAGGAGAGGTAGGAAGGGGCAAGGTGATGGAGAGCCTTGAAGCCTAGAGTGAGGAGTTTTTGTTTGGAGCGGAGGTTGATAAGCAACCACTGGAGTTGTTTAAGAAGGGGAGTGACATGCCCAGATCGTTTCTGCAGAAAGATGAGCCGGGCAGCGGAGTGAAGAATAGACCGGAGCGGGGCGAGAGAGTAAGCTCATTGTGGGCAGAGAATGTGTCTTTTTATTGCTATATTATACTCTCTTAAAAGCTTAGTAGCATGTTCTGCACACAGTAAGTGCTCAGTAAATATGATTGAATGAATGGAAGAGAATTCCTCCACGGACTTTGTTAAGCATTCCTTCAGAGGCCCCATAAACCACTGATTTCACAAGGTTACCCCCAGGATCTGAACTTTAAAACCCATTTTTAAGAATTGCTCCTTTTACAGAAATAGATGAGACCCCAAAAAGCCATCGATGTACATGGTAATTACATATTTGTAATCACCACCTGTAATTTATTATATCTACTAATTTATTTATATTAATATATCTGTAATTTATCTATTTATAATAATGTCTTTCCCTTTAGACAGTAAGCTCATTGTGGGATGGGAATGTGTTTGTTTACTGTATATTGTACTCTCCCAAGCACTTATTGCAGTGTTCTGTACATGGTAAGCACTCAATAAATAGCTTTGAATGAATGAATGAATGGTGAAGAAGCTGTCCCCTGACCTGCACTATGGTGATCAGCTACCACCGTGAGGCTGGGGTCATGGATGGAACATCCTTCTGCTTCTGTGAACTGATCATTCTACACCCCATGTTCTATTATATCCTCCTTTTCTATTCTATATTCATTGGCCATCTGCTACTTGTTCCCTTTTGATTTTGGTCTATTGTGCTTTTGTTCACTGAGTATATTAGGTTTGGGTTTATTTGGGGGTTTTGTTATAAGTCATTGGGTTTGCTTTGCTTTTTTGTTTCTTGTTTACATCTTACTTAGATATTCATTTTGCATTGGATATAGTGACCTCCTCCCGGTTTGCTTCTATTTCTGTTTCATTTTATGGTTTGCACTTCACTCATTTATTTCATATTATCTGCACTGTATTGCTTGGGTGGAGAGAAATAATGCCAATCTATCTCTTCAATCCCCTGCCCGAGGCCTGGATTGTTCAGTTGTCAGCAGAGCACCTGCTCCCAAACACAGAGCCCCTGAAAATCCTACAGCAGTCTGGCTTGGGCTGGCTATGGGGCGATTGGAGAGACAGTATGAGGTCCCTGGAAAAAGCAGCATGTTCTTGGACCAAAAATTACAGTGCTCTCTGCTACCACTCCCAGATAGGTATAGGAGAAGCAGCTTGGCCTAGTGGAAAGAGCGCAGGTCTGAGAGTCAGAGGACCTGAGTCTAATGCTGACTCTGCCACTTGTCTGCTATGTGACCTTGGACAAGTCAGTTAACTTCTTTGTGCCTCAGTTCCCTCATCTGCAAAATGGGGACTCAATACCTGTTCTCCCTCTTCTTAGAATGTGGAACCTAATTATTTTTTATCTACCCCAGAAGAAGCAGTGTGGCTCAGTGGAAAGAGCACGGGCTTAGGAGTCAGAGGTCATGGGTTCGAATCCCGCCGCTGCCATCTGTCAGATGAGTGACTTTGGGCAAGTCACTTAACTTGTCGGTGCCTCAGTTACCTCATCTGTAAAATGGGGATTAAGACTGTGAGCCTCACGTGGGACAACCTGATTAACCTGTATCTACCTCAGAGCTTAGAACAGTGCTCGGCACATAATAAGCGCTGAACAAATCTCAACATTATTATTACTCCAGTACTTAGTACAGTCCTTGGAACATAGCAAGCACTTAGCAAAGGCAATTATTAATTGTTATAGGTTTAGCATAGAGAAGACAGAGAAAACAGGCCGCTCCAAGCCAGACACTTTTAATCCCATTCCTTCTCTAGAGAACTCAGCACATGGCTGCTGATCCAAGAACTGGGTTGCCTGCCCATCTAGGATTTTTTTAAACTTTCACGCATTTATATAATCCAACCCCTAGCTGATGCAGGCAGCTCTCCTCAACTCCCCTCCCCATCATAGATGATCCCAACAGTGTGAATCATTTGTGTCCCTCATTATTCCCTAGACAGTTGTTACATCCCAAGAGAGTCGATTAAGGAATAATAATAATAATGATGGCATTTGTTAAGCGCTATATACCAAGCACTGTTCTAAGCACTGGGGTAGAGACAAAGCAATTAGGTTGTCTCACATGGGGCCCACAGTCTCAATCCTCAGTTTACAGATGAGGTTACTGAGGCCCAGAGAAGTGAAATGACTTGTCCAAGGTTACATAGCAGACAAGTGGCGGAAGCAGGATAAGAACACCCCACCTCTGATCCTCAAGCCAGGGCTCTTGCCACTAAACAATGGGGGTTCAATAAACAAAACATTAATTAAAGTTCTCTTTAAAATATAATAATAATAATGATAATAATAATGTTGGTATTTCTTAAGCACTTACTATGCACTGTTCTAAGCGCTGGGGTACAGGGTAATCGGTTGTTCCACGTGAGGCTCACAGTCTTAATCCCCATTTTATAGCTGAGGTAACAAGCACCGAGAAGTCAAGTGACTTGCCCAAAGTCACACAGCTGACAGATGGAAGAGGCGGGATTAGAACCCATGACCTCTGACTCCTATGCCCGTGCTCTTTACCCTGAACCATGCTATTTAAAGGTCTCCTCCAGCACAGGCTGCCTCTGTAGTCTATTCGGATAACAGAGAGTAGCCAGTAAACAGAGATTAGTTTTCCCCCAATCTTTTATACCATACTTGTTGACTTTAATCTAATTTCTTCCTTCTAATTATCCTAATCTATCAATTACAGTTCCTTTGTGTTCGTTCTTGGAAAGAGGCCCCTGAGGGTGTATCAACATTTGTTTTTTTAGTTTGGAGTTTATCTCTCTGGCTGGTTGAGATCACTGCAAGCGATATGCCGAAGGGCATCAAGTTTAACAACTTGTTAACAAGGTGCAAACTGCAGTTTTCAGCAGTCAGCCAGCTTCTCCTGGCTGTTGGACGGGAAGTCAGCACCCTTCAGTCTCTAATGTTACCTACTCATCCTTCTTTGTCCTCAGCAGTTCTCAATTTCCACAACAGTATGAAAACTTCATAAGACCTTGTGGGGGGGAGCATGGTGAATAAAGGGAAGAAGTCAGGGCAATGCAGAAGGGAGCTGAAGAAAAGGAATAGAGGGTTTAGTCAGGGAGGGCCTCTTGGAGGAGACGAGCCTTCAAGAAGGCTTTGAAGGGAGGGAGTGTAAATATCTGTTGGATATGAAGAGGGAGAGAATTCCAGGCCAGAGGCAGGGCTTGGGGGAGAGGTCGGCGGTGAGATAGACAAGATTGAGGTGCAAGTAGGCAATAGAGGAGCAAAATTTGTGGGCTGGGTTGTAGCAGGAGAGCAGCGAGGTGAGGTTAGGAGGGGGCAAGGTGATTGAGAAAAGGGGAAGAGAAGAGGGAAAGGGAGCACATTTCAAAAGAGATAGCTCCAGGTGGAAGTGTCTTAAGGCTCATTTTTTCACTGCAGAGCCTGACACTGGGTCGCAGGAGAAGAAGAGGTGTGTGGAGCCCTTCCTGCATCCAGTGACTCAGAGTTCACCTCTGTGCCATGAAACATGAGCGCCAGATCAGGGAAAGCAAGCAGAAGCAGCATGGCATATTGGATAGGGCTCAGATTTGGGAGTCAGAAGGACCTGGTTTCTAATCCAGGTACCACCACTTGTCTGCTGTGTGACCTTGGGCAACTCACTTCACTTCTCTGTGCCTCAGGTACCTCATCTGTAAAAATTAGGTTTAAGACTGTGAGCCCCATGTGGGACATAGACTATGTCCTAATTGTACATTCCAAGTGCTTAGTACAGTGCTCTGCACATAGTAAGTGCTCAATAAATACTATTGAATGAATGTCCAACCTGATTACTTTGTATCTACCTGAGGGCTTAGAACAGGCCTGGCACATATTAAGTGCTTAACAAATACCATTAAAAAATAAATTTAAAAGGTTGCTGCTGCCAGATGTGTGATAAGGTGGCTGAGCAGACCCTTCCTAAGGAAATAGCACTCCTCTCACAGTAAGTGCTTAATGAATACTATTACTACTATTAGAGAAGCAGTGTGGCTCAGTGGAAAGAGCACGGGCTTTGGAGTCAGAGGTCATGAGTTTGAATCTCAGCTCTGCCACTTGTCAGCTGTGTGACTGTGGGCAAGTCACTTAACTTCTCTGTGCCTCAGTTACCTCATCTGTAAAATGGGGATTAAGACTGCAAGCCCCACATAGGACAAACTGATTCCCCTGTGTCTACCCCAGTGCTTAGAACAGTGCTCTGCACATAGTAAGCGCTTAACAAATACCAACATTATTATTATTGCTACTATTCATCACGTAGTGGATAGAGCTAGGGCCTGGAGATCAGAAGGTCATACGGTCTAATCCCGGCTCTGACACTTGTGTAATGTGTGACCTTGGGCAAGTCACTTCACTTCTCTGGGCCTCAGTTACCTCATTTGTAAAATGGGGATTGAGACTATGAGCCCCTCATGGGACAGGGATGTGTGCAACTGGACTTGCTTGTATCCATCCCAGAGCTTAGTACGGTGCTTGGTACATAGTAAGCGCTTAACAAATACCACAATTATTATTATTACTACTACTTACTGCCGGTAATAATGCTACCAAAAAAGGGGGATGGGGTAACAGTAGTTAGTCACAAGGAAGAGGAGTTTGTCTCATGTGGCGATTTATCAGTACTTTCCTAAAAACAAGGATTTGGCTGGTCCCTAGAGTGAATGTATCATTAGACTGCTCAGCAAAGCTATCAAGTACTGGTAGCAATAGTATTGGTTAAATCCTTCTTAGCTGTAGAGCACTGTCCCCTGTCTGGAAAAGAAAACCCAGCTGGGAACTGGACATAGTGCCTGTTACTCCAGGAGATCACAATCTAAAAGTAAAAAGGAGAAGAGGGGACTGGTGATATTCTCATAAGAGATATTAAAGAGAACACTAAGATATCATAAGTATTCCTGGGAGCCATACTGTCAAAGTCACTGTGACCATACCTTTTTTTTTATGATATTCATTAAGTGCTTACTATGTACCAGGCACTGTACTAAACGCTGGGGTAGATACAAATTTATATGATTGGACACAGTCTCTGTCCCACATGAGGCTCACAGTCTAAATCTCTATTTTACAGATGAGGGAATTTAGGCACAGAGAAATGAACTGACTCACCCAAAGTCACACAGCAGACCAGTGGCAGAGCCAGCATTAGAACTCAGGTCTTTCTGACTCTCAGGACCATGCTCTATCCACTAGGCCAGGCTGCTTCTCACGAGGCCACCCTGATTGACATTTGAAGTATGTTCAATGACCTAGGGTCATTTGGTCCCAAAGTGGGTAGGGTTAGACTATAGGGTCATACCTGCCAAAACACACCCTGCGGAAGGATTTCAGGGAAGGTAACAGAAACACAAAACCTCCCCGTCTAGAAGCTATTGGAACATTCTAGAAGGAGACTAGGTGCTAATAGTGGGAAACCACAATTAAGGGAGAGATTGGAGAGAAATTTCAACTAAAAATAATCATTGTGGCATACATTAAGCTTTTACTGTATGCCAAGCACTTTACTAAGGGCAGGATTAGATTCAAGATAACTGGATCTGACACAGTCCCTGTCCAACATGGGGCTCATAGACTTTAAGAGGAAGGATTGAACAGATAAGAGAACAGATGAGGAAACAGACACAGAAAAGGTAAAGGACTTATCCAAGATCAACAGCAGGCAACTGGCAGAAGTGGAATTAGTACCCAGATCCTCTCATTCCCAGCTCCATGCTGCTTTCTGTAGATCAGCTGCTCTTTTCTTTGTGGCCTTCCTCTGTTGTATTTTTGCACATCAGCTCCTAACTGGGACCAGATTATAGGAAGAATTTCACGTGACAATGTGTTTCTTCTTAAACCTTACCTCGGTTATAAAGGAAGTCACGGTCTGCTAATCTGGGGCAAATTTTAGTCTGAATGATTTTTCCAGCCACTTCACCAAGGTAGTCACTGTCTACTGGTTTCTGTTAATCAGGCAATTGAGTTTGGCAGTTGCAGATTTAAACCTCTCTGGCTTTAAATATCCTCTTGGTAGCTCCAGCTTTTGTGTTTTTCTGTTGCTATTATTTTTGATGTGTAATATTGATTAGGTCAATATTTTAATCATTAACCTGTTTGGAATTTGGTTTGGCCATGAGAACTTGTGTCTTCACAGATCCTGGTTGGAGTTTCTAATCCCACATTTTTCTTGGATTGCCCTGAATGTAGGGTGGACAGTCGTTGATAGCACGATCTTCAAATTCATGGATAATAAATCCCTTAATGGATTACTATGTAATTATTATTCACTCAATAGTATTTATTGAGCATTTACTATGTGCAGAGCACTGTACTAAGCGCTTGGAATGTGCAAATCGGTAACAGATAGAGACAGTACCTGCCCTTTGACAGGCTTACAGTCTAATTGGGGGAGACAGACAAGAATAATGGCAATAAATAGAATCAAGGGGAAGAACATCGCATTAAAACAATAGCAAATAAATAGAATCAAGGTGATGTACATCTCATTAACAAAATAAATAGGGTGATGAAGATATATACAGTTGAGCGGGCGAGTACAGTGATGAGGGGATGGGATGGGAGTGGGGGAGGAGCAGATGGAAAGGGGGGAGAAGAGGGTTTAGCTGCGGAGAGGTGAAGGGGGGGGTAGAGGGAGCAGAGGGAAAAGGGGAGCTCAGTCTGGGAAGGCTTCTTGGAGGAGGTGAGCTTCAAGTAGGGTTTTGAAGAGGGGAAGAGAATTAGTTTGGCGGAGGTGAGGAGGGAGGGCATTCCAGGACCATGGGAGGACGTGGCCCAAGGGTCAACAGCGGGATAGGCGAGAATAGGGGATGGTGAGGAGGTGGGCGGCAGAGGATTGGAGCGTGCGGGGTGGGCAGTAGAAAGAGAGAAGGGAGGAGAGTTAGGAAGGGGCAAGGTGATGTAGAGCCTTGAAGCCTAGAGTGAGGAGTTTTTGTTTGGAGCGGAGGTTGATAGGCAACCACTGGATATTTTTAAGAAGGGGAGTGACATGCCCAGAGCGTTTCTGCAGGAAGATGAGCCAGGCAGTGGAGTGAAGAATAGACTGGAGTGGGGAGAGAGAGGAGGAAGGAAGATCAGAGAAGGCTGACACAATAATCCAATCGGGATATTATGAGAGCCTGTATCAATAAGATAGCTGTTTGGGTGGAGAGGAAAAGGCGGATCTTGGCAATATTATAAAATGGAGACCGGCAGCTTCATTCATTCAATAGTATTTATTGAGCGCTTACTATGTGCAGAGCACTGTACTAAGCGCTTGGGATGAACAAGTCGGCAACAGATAGAGACAGTCCCTGCCGTTTGACGGGCTTACAGTCTAATCAGGGGAGACGGACAGATGAGAACAATGGCAATTGTTCTGGTGATGGATTGGATGTGTGGGGTGAACGAGAGAGCCGAGTCAAAGATGACACCGAGGTTGTGGGCCTGAGAGACGGGAAAGATGGTTGTACCATCCATGGTGATAGGGAAGTCAGGGAAAGGACCGGGCTTGGGAGGGAAGATGAGGAGCTCACTTTTGGTCATGTTGAGTTTTAGGTGGTGGGCAGACATCCAGGTAGAGACGTCTTGGAGGCAGGAGGAGATACGAGTCTGAAGGGAGGGGGTGAGGACAGGATCAGAGATGTAGATTTGTGTGTCATCTGCATAGAGATGATAGTTGAAGCCGTGAGAGCAGATGAGTTCACCAAGGGAGTGAGTGTATATGGAGAACAGAAGAGGGCCAAGAACTGACCCTTGAGGAACCCCAAGAGTTAGAGTATGGGAGGGGGAGGAGGAGCCTGCTAAGGAGACCGAGAATGACCAGCCAGAGAGATAAGAGGGGAACCAGGAGAGGACGGAGATCGTGAAGCCACGGTGAGATAAGGTGTGGAGGAGAAGGGGATGGCCGACAGTGTCAAAGGCAGCTGAGAGGTCAAGGAGGATTAGGATAGAGTAGGAGCCATTGGATTTGGCAAGAAGGAGGTCATGGGTGAACTTAGAGAGAGCAGTCTCGGTTATTACTGTACTTGTTCAACATTTACTATGTGCCAAACACTGGGCTAAGTGATGGGATAAATCCTAGACAGTCTGATCAAGCATGGCCTAGCGGCAAGAGAATGGGCTTGGAAGTCAGAGGTCATGGGTTTTAAACCCTGTTTTACCACTTGTCTGCTGTGTGACCTTGGGCAAGTCACTTAACTTCTCCGTGCCTCCGTTACCTCATCTGTAAAATGAGGATTGAGATTGTGAGCCCCATGTGGGACAATCTGATTACTTTGTATTTATCCCAGCTCTTAGAACAGTGCTTGGCACATAGTAAGTGCTTAACAAATCCCATAATTATTGTTATTATTAAATGCAATCTCTTTCCCAGATTGGGCTCACAGTCTAAGGTGGAAGGAGAAAAGTCAAGGGAATGTCTGAGAAGAAAGATGACTCAAGAAAGGTAGGTCCATGATGAAATATTAAAGGAAAATAATAGAGGTGTTGGAACACAGATTCCTTAAGAATAAGGATGGATGGCAAGGATGAGGGATCCTTACACTCGGTCTCTAAGTGTCCTTTAGGACCTTAAAATATTGGGCCAAGTGGATCATTTTAGTCTTGATGAGTCTTCTAATGTAACTTACCTACTTCCAAAGAGGGAATTAAACACTGAGGAGAACAGACCTTCTAGCTAGGAATAGATGGACAGATAGACCAAAATGTTTTCAATAAAACAATACCAACTTCATTTGGGTTATCTAGAACTGAACACCACCCAGTGCAATCCTAAAGAGTACAGAAACGAATAAGATAGGTGTTCCAGATATAGATCTCTTGATGCAAATACTTTCCACAGTGAGCCCTGGACTCCTTTACCAAGTACTTTAGTCTGCAAAAAATGCTTATCTGATTAGTAGGAGTGTTGACAGGAGTCGAATGCTTAATCTAATGGTCCACGATTAGATGAGGCAACTTGAAGAGAGTTTCAGTGCAGCTGGAGAAATCAAAAAAACAAGAGTTGCAATGAACTGTTAGCCAGAGATTTACATAAACTCTAGTGAACAAGCCCTTAGAGGGAAGATTGAATGACCTGTGGTAACCTTCCATTGGCCCATTATGCCAATGTCCAGTTAGATCTTTCTCCTTGGTACTGAGCTCCAGTGATTGCTTCATCTGTTCGTGATAGAAAAAGCCCTGATCATAGGGTGCTGGGGCGATCCGGTTCATGCTCCAGAGCAGTTGGTTAATGATAATGATAATGATTTAGATACTGGTGAGCAGTAAAATAAAATATTTGGAAGCTAAATGCCTTCATGAATGTGAGAGATTGTTTACAGACTGTGTGGGGAGGGTGAGGACAACACGAAACTACAAGCTAAGAAAATGAGATTGGATAATAATATAGCAAGGGTCTGGTTTCTAAACTCCTGGGCAGTAAACATGAAATATCGGAGAGAGTGGCCATCTCTCTACCAGGGAGGATTTATTTACATGTGACAAGGCAAATAAAGAAGAAAACAATATGGTATAAATTGCAGTCCTGGGCTGGGAAGCTTAGCGGTGCAATATGGGAAATTAAACTGGTCAATTGCATAATGGACATCTGCTATCCATTCGAATAGGTTGGTTGAATGGGACAACAGCATGAAAAATGGTGTATGGTCGGGAATGATCAACCTCTACTGCCTTATTATCAAGCCATCCAGGAGCCCTGCTCTCGACATGCCCTTTGCTTGCAGGGCCACGGGGAATTGAACTGGCCACCAAACTGCCAAGTGAAACCACCATCATGCCAATCAGAGTCTGCCCAACCCGACATGTCTATGCCCATGGGGCCAGGAGGAGTGGGGAGCAGGATTTTAGTTGCAGTAAAGTTCAGCTTAGATCCTGAACATTGGAAAAACCTTGTTGCCCTGGATTCCTGATTCCCAAGGCATTTTTCCCTCCTCTGCCCTACAATGAGTCTAATCTTCAAGCCCCATTTTGGCTCATTCTTTGCCTCTGAAAAGTGATCTCTAATCACTGGCATGCCTTCTTCCAAGTGTGCTTTTAAAATGCAATCTTCAGTGCATAGCAACTCCTGTCTAGCTGATTTGAGGTCTTTTGACAATGACCTTAGTTTATTGAGTGGTAATAATTTCCTGGAGTATTGGAATTACAATTTGACAAGAGCTTCCAGCCCTTTTGTTGCATCCTCAAGCATAGCTATGTAGAAAAGGCTGAACAGGACTGGACCTTTTACGTGACCCTGCTTTACCCCACTAGTGATAAGGGATCAGACAAGACATCTTCAGTTCTGACTCAGTCAGCCATATCAGCATGGAGTAATCTTTGGATCTTGCTAAACTTTTCAGAGCAATCAAATCTGTTGAGTAGCTGCCATTTCTCAGGTCTGCTGATTATATCAAATGCTGATACAAAGTCTTCGAACACTCTGTAGATAATTTGATATTGTTTCCTCTTTTTTTAGTGTCTCTGATGTGCAAAAAGATACTATAACAACTTGAATTTGTAAACCTTTTAGTTTGCTTAAACCTCCTCCATGTCATTCAGCTTCTCAAGAGCAGAGGCAGTATCTCTTCCAGTTACAGTAGCATTCTGAATGTCTTGAACAATCAACCGATCATATTTGTTGAGCACTTACTCTGTGCAGAGCACTGTACTAAGCAAGTGGGAGAGTACTGAGCAGTGCTCAAAACAGAAAATGTACTCAGTTAATTCTATCAAATACATCAATTATCTCATTTTCTTCTCATCATACCCCCAAGAGATAGTGAGACAGCAAGGTCAAGTGGAAAGAGTGAGGAACTTCTTCCCAGGTCTGTCACTCTCAAGTGAGATTTGGGCAGTCCCTTCACCTTCTGATTTCTGAGTTTTCTGACCTGTAAAATGGAGCCAGGTTGCCTGTTCTCCCTCCCTCCTAGTCTGTGAACTCCTTGTGGGATGGAGGCTGTGTCTGATATTATCTTGTGTCTACCCCGATGCTTAGCACATAGTATTTCATAAATATCATAACCTATTAAAGAATCAAAGGCATTACTTGTGCCTTTTGGGCATGAAAACCACATTTCAATTCTCAAAATGCATGGTTTATCATCTTCTAATTCCTAGTCAAGGAGATTCTGATTAGGGTCTTGTTAGTTATGGTGAGCAAAAAGATTCTATAATAATTTTCCTCAAACAACTTTCTTGATTTTCTCCTTGAAGTTGGTGATAATGGTGACAGCTCCTCAGATTCCAAATGATAATAATAATGATGATGATAATAGTAATTTTACCATGTGTCAAGCGTGGTACTATGTGTTGGGGATAAATATACAAGATAATCAAATCCCACATCGGGTTCACGGTCTAAGTAAGAGGGAGAATACGTTTTGAATCCTGATTCTGTAGATAAGGGAACAGGTGCCCAGAGAAATGAAGTGAATTGCCCAAGGTCACCCAGCAAACAAGCAGCAGAGGAAGGATTAGAACCTGGGTCCTCTGACTCCTAGGCCTGTGGTCTTTCCATGAGGCCATGCTGACTATGCAAGTCATCTTTCTCTAACTTTGAATTAGGTAGCACTGCATCCTATCTTCTTTATGGTTCCAAATGCTCCGATGATTTCATTAAATATTGGAATGAAGGCTTTATTTTCACAACCTGACAATTGACTTTTCTTAATGGATTATCATTCTTGGTATTAGAAAGTTCTCGGTGGAGATTATGGAGGTGTTGTTGAAATCCCTGTAAGATGATCTCCTTATCGGTAATTATGGTTGAGGAGTCATCTACAATCTTCAGAGATTCTGCGGTGATGTATGTGTTTCAAGGATGAGTAGATGTCCTTGTTTTGGTTTCAGTTCATATGATCTTGTATTTCCTAGCTATTCCTCCATTTGTCACACATTCTTTACCTTGTTTTGTATTCTACAACATAGGTTTTGATAAGTACCTCTTGTGTTAGGTTTATGTGGTTGTGATGAATTGATTAATCTTAGAATTACTGGATTTTTGGGTTCCTGATTTTATCTTCTTAGCAGTGCCTGAGGTATGAACGAGTACTTGGAATGCCAGAAACTCCAATTTATCAGCGACAGTATTGAAGGTAAATGGAGCTTCTTGCTTGGATAGGGCTTCTTTCATGTTACTCCAAGTCTTCTTTCAGATGTCTTCATTCTCCCTGAGTTTATCATTAAGCTATTGAGATGGCTTTGGGTACCACTTTGTGATTCACTTGCCTGATCCATAAATCAATTCATGGACATTCCAACACTCAATGCCATACATAGCAGCAATTATTCTGAGCATCCTTTGGATCAGGGCTACTGTTGAACAAAAGGTCACCTTGGGTGAATGCTTGAAAATTGGGGGAGGAGAACTTGGAGTGGAAGCCTTTCCATTTCCATCTGACAATCTCTTAGGTGGTTTCATCAGGTCTTTGCTTGCCCCACACTCTAAACACAATTAGGTGCTTGGAGACAGATGTAAGCCATGGCAGGTCAGCATGGCTCTGATAGTCACTGCCCTCATGGACTATTGATACCCTTGGAGTTCTGTGCATTCCAATCTTGCAACATCCTTGCCTCAAATCCCAGTGAAAGATGATGGATATGATCAGAAAGGTGCTGTTCTACAGATCTTGGGTGCATTCAGAATGTTACCTCTGATTTGGTTAGTGCCACATTATTTTGGTGGTCACAAGCTGCACTTTCACTTGCATTAAGGAAATGACAGTAGTGTCATGTTTGTAAAACAAATGGAGGGAAAGCAGGGGGAACTGAATTTCATAGAGAGCCATTAGAAAGTATATATTTAGAACATTCGAAAAATAACTAGAACACTGGCATAAATGTGTAGTTCAAAGCTGCTCTAAGTTGTATTTGTCTTTTGGAAAGTCTTCAAAGGTATTATAGGCTCATCTTAGATTTATTTTCCAAATAGATCTGGAAAAAGGAAGTAAAGGATCAGTTTAGGAAGGAAACCTCTACCAGATGGAGGATGTGCTGAAAAACTATCTGCTGTGATCACTATCTCATTTCTAGATTTTAGACTAGAATAATTTAGTCCCCAAAACTCCTGGGTACACAAATCATTTTCTGCTTCAAGTTGATCTAATCTGTTCAGGGTTGAACTTAAATAGTTTCTTAATTTAACATTTAAAGAATGGTTAAATCACTAAAGGAATTACACATACATATGCACATATATTACATAAAATATACATATTATATAAATTTATATGGAGATAGTTTTTTAATTTGTATTTTGACTTTAAATGATATAGCTTTCAAGAGGCATTAATATAATTAATTTTAATACAATCTCCTAGACTGTAAGCCCCTTGTGGACAGAAATGTGTCGACCAACTCCACTGTATTGTACTCTGGTCTGCAGCGTTATGCACGCAGTAAACACTGAATAAATACCAAGTTTTGATTGATTGATCCTTAAAAAAACAAAACAATCTCAGATGTGGTTCCAGGACTTCCAGTGGCTTGGAGGATTATATTTGGCTCGGAGCCTGTCCACCTCATCATTCATAAGACACAAAAAAACACAGTTAATGAATGTTATGATAACTGGATAAGGCTTCCTGAAAATGACAGGCTAGTCTCAATCTAATTTCTGATAAAAATGGGTCTGAGTGATAAAATGTTATGCTGATCATGTGTCTTTTTTTTGGAAATGTGGCTAGGATTGCTTCGTTTTGAATTTCTGGTGTAGCTAATCTGATGTTCAAAAGTAAAAGTTGAGCTGTTTAGTCAAGGCTGGATAAAGGGATGAGCCAGGGGTCAAGATGATAGGAGAATATCTTCCTAGATATAGATCTTAATGAATTAGGTTTCCTAAACTTGAACATTTTTTAATGGCATTTTTAAGTACTTACTGTGTGTCAGGCATTGCATTAAGCTCTGGAGTAGATACAAGCTAATCAGGGTGGAAACAGTCCATGTCCCACATGGGACTCACACAGTCTTAATTCCCATTTTACATATGAGCAAACTGAGGCACAGAGACATTAAGTGACTTGCCCAGGGTCACACAGCAGATGTGGCAGAATGGGAATCATAACCCACATTCTTTTGACTCCCAGGCCTACGCATTAGGCCATGTTGATTTTCTGCTGCACTTCTACTACCCCTAGAATGTGTCAGAAAATTGGGTTGAGTGATCATACAATGGAGCTGAATCATTTGCATCAAAAGAAACACCTATGTTGTACCTGATTTGTGCAGAACACTATACTGTTAGCATCATCCAGGCAAAGCATACTTAATGAGTTCCTACCGGTAACGAGGCCAGTTAAGATGGCATTAGGCTGAGCCAGGGATTAATTTTCCCAAGAGCAATTTAATCCACTGATATGATGTTTACTATTGAAATACATTGTCAAATCAGGATGGTCTCTATTGGAGCTATTTTAAAGTCAAATTGCCATTCTTAAGTGACCGTTAGGAGCATACACTCTGGTTCTCTACTAAGGCATACTGATTTTTGGTCATCCCCAATAGAGTGGGGCCAAAAGAAGTTGGGGGTGTGGGGGAGGACACAGAGAGAGAGAGAGAAAAGGGAAGAGGGAGAAAGGGAGAGAGGGAGATAGAGAAAGAAAGGGGGCTTTCTCAGTGGGAAAGAAGATAAAGAGAATGTTATTTGGAAGGAGACAGAGAATGAGTTAGTGGGAGAAAGGGAAGAAAAGAGCAAAGGGAAAAAAGGGTGAAAGAAGAGGTGAAAAACAGAGAAACAGAAATGGAAAGAGGGAGAAATGAAGAAGGAAGGAGGGGAAAATAGGAGAGAAACACCAAGATAGAGTGGCAAAAAGAGAAACAGAGGAAGGAAGGGAGAAGGGAATGATAAAGGAAAGGAAGGAGAAAATACAATCAGTAACAGTCACTGTTCTCTGCCATCATCCTCTATTGTGTTTACCATCAACACCCAGGTGGAATTGATGGCAGAAACAGTGGCTGAAATCAGTGGTGATAGTAACCACCTGGGCTACTGTTCTTTGATAAAATAGCCCTTCTAAGGCTATCCATTGGGGTTTCCAGCCAATTGGAAACTACACCTTCATTGCATATTACAAATATGGGGCCAAGATCAGTCAGTTCCATTATAGTGGTGGTGGAGATGGAAGCAGTGTGGTAACAGTTTGCTGCTACCACTGAAAAAGGGGAGGAGGAAGAGAAGGAGGCCGAGAAGGATGAGGAGGAGAAAGTGAAGGAGGAGGAGGATAGAAAAGAGAGTAGTAGAAGAAAGAGGAGGAGAAGAAAGAATGCAAAAGAGGAAGAGGAGTCAGGTAGTAGTAGGAGGAAGGAAGGAAGGAAGAGGAGGAGGGAAGGAAGAGAAGGAGGAGGAAGATGTGCCATCTTTCCTCCATTTGTCTTTTGCAACTCAGCCATCACTGCTGCTTCAGTTGTTAGGTCTTCTCCTACTACATGGATGAAACTAATGTTGGATATAGAGACAGGACAATACACCAAAAGGAATATCCTCCTGCCTAATGATGGATGTCTGGTTACATTACTCTCTGACCCCCAGCTGAAGATTTCTGGTTATATTTCCTGCCCACTTGCTGCCTGAAGTTGCCACTAGCTCTCACCAGTCTTTACGGTAATTACGGGTGAAGGGTCAGTGATCAAAATAATAGCTGTGGACTTGGTCATGGCAGGAGTGATGGAGGGAAAACAGGAAGAGGAAATTGTGGTAGGATGGAAAGAGAGATGGAGAGAATGAGAGAGAGAGAGAGAGATTGTGCAGGTGCTAGTTTTTGTACTTTTATGAACAATTTCCCTCCTTCACCCTTTTACCTTCACCCTTTTAACTCTCAAATACCTGAAGATAATTTATATTGCTTTATAGGAACAGTAAATTCACCCTCTAACATATTCAGGCAAACTCACTGATTTGTGATGGACAGAATTAATTTGAAGTGACATGACAAGTTGTGTTCTACTCTGTTGAGCAAACCAGAAAAATCTGAATGATGCTGAGTAACCAAGTAAAGATTCATCAAGGGAGCAGCGGTGGAAACAGCCTGTTCCACGTCATCATATTAATACACATTCCTGAGCATAAAACAGGAGTTTCTGACTGATCATCTTGCATTCAACTAGTACCCCTGAGGAGCAGAATTAAGATTGTGTTGAGAGCCAAGATCTGATTGCTTCAAGGAGGAGTGATGGGAGACAAAACAAATTGCAGGCAAATCTGGGATGGTGGAGTTGGGAATTAATCAATCATATTTACTGAGCACTTACTGTGTTCAGAGCACTATTCTAAGCACTTGAGGGAGTACAGTATTCATTCATTCAATATTTATTGAGCGCTTACTCCATATAAAGCACTGTACTAAGCACTTGCAAGATGTAAAAGGCACCTTCTGGAAGGAGGCCGAGGGGGAATCCTCCTGCTTCATCCATCTCTTCTCTCATGCATTCGTCAACTACCACTGCATGCCTCGACTACCCTAATCCCAGAACTACCACTATCCCTATCATTTCACATGTGCCTTAGACTTGTAGAAATTCAATATACTTTATCATACTATTTCTCAACTCTTCATTTCACTAAGTAAAACAGAAGCATAGGGTCTAGGAGTGAGAAATGGAAAGTTATCAGTGAGATTATCATTTGATCTACTGTTTAATGGTAGATTTATTATGTTACTGGCAATTGCATTTTGCCAAGTTTTCAGATTGCATGTTTTGTAATCAGTGTACCACATAACAAATACATAGTCAGTAGAAACAAGATTCAGTGAAATAACAGGAAGAGAGAACATAAAAGTCAGGGGAGTTGAACTCATTAGGCTTTTGGGAAATTTGAAGCATTATTTCATGTGCCCTCTCGATCCCATATTGGAATAGGGCCTAGAAGATTCAGAACTAAGTTGATTATTTATAACTTAAATGCAAGTTGATGTTTTTATGGTATTTGACTACCTGATGAAAATAGTTAAATGGGTACTTACATATCATGTTGAATAAACAAGATGAGTCTGAATGGAATCAACTAGAGAATATCAGGCTGGATTTGGTGAGGTTAGACATCTAGTCTGAGGTATGTCTTCTGTGTATATGACTCCTGGTTAGTACAAGAGTTTTCTAGACTGACAGCTGGGTAGTTTTGCACTCCTCCCTATCCATTTCACCTCCAATATATCTAGGCTAGAGATTGCCTTGATACTCCCCAAGCTGGTATAAAAGGGTTGCATGCCAGAGGAAAGGAGGAGAGAGGGAAAAGACAGTATTTGATACACCTCTCCTTACTTCTCCAAAGCCTCCATTGGTTTCCCATTTCTCTCACAACCAAACAAAAATGTCTCCCCCGAAGGCTTTAGAGAACTTAGTCAACTTTCTTCCCCTGCTTGTTCTCTTCCACTCACCCCTATTTATATGCTGCACTCCTCTCATCATCTCTAGTCATGGTACAATTTCTCTACGCTCACCAAATCTGAAATCCCTCTATCTGACCACAACCTTCTCACTTACTTTCTCCCCCCACTACACTCCCTCCCCACAAATCTATCCTGTACCCCACAGAGACCTCTGATCTTTTGACCCATCAAATTTTCTCAAGTCATCATGCCTCATTTAGCCTCCATACACAAACTACCTTCCCTTGATTACTAAATCGACACCTTCTTGCTCTCCTATCCCTTCATCAATCTCATACTACTAACCCACAGCCACTGCTTTCTTTGCTCCTATGCTGAAACTGCAGAACGCTGCTGGAGAAAATCTAGATAGGCTGACCTTGTCCACCTCAAATTCACTCTTTCACTCTTTAACTCTGCCCTCTCCTTACTGACAAATTATTTCTCCATTCTTATTGGCATCTATGCTCATTGTCCTCACCAGTTGTTCCAGATGTATAACTCTTTCCTCAACCTTCCTGCATCCCTGCATCCTCCATCCCTTTCCCCTAACAACCTGGCTACTTATTTTATTGAGAAAATCAAAATTATCAGGCATGATGTCCTTACAATCTCCCTTGCTCCTCTCCAGTCCCTCTCTCCTCCTGACCCTTCTTCAAATCTCCCATCCTTCCAAGCAGTGTCTCAAGAGAAGATCTATCTTCTCTCGAAATCCACCCCCTTCACCTGAGCATCCAACCCTATTCCTTTGCATCTTATCAAACACTTGCACCCTTTCTTCTTCCCTGTACAACTGTCCACTCTCAAATTGCTTCTTCCCCACTGCTTTAAAACATACTCATGTCTCTCCTATACGTAAAAAAAAAAACTTGCTTAAGCCCATGGACCCCTCCAATTATCTATCTCCCACCTACCATTCCTTTTTACATTGCTTGAGCAAGTTGTCTACATCTGCTACCTAGAGTTCCTTGCCCCCAATTCTATTCTTTTCTCCTCCAATCTGGTTTCTATCCCCTTCACTCCATAGAAATTGCCATCTCAAAGGTTACAAATGATCTTGCCAAATACAATCGCCTCTACTCCACCCTAATCCTCCTCGATCTCTCAGCTACCTTTGGCACTGTCATCCACACCTTTCTCCTGGAAATATCATCCAACCTTGGCTTCACTGACACTGTCCTCTCCTAATTCTTCTCCTTTCTCTCTGACCACTTATTCTCAGGCTCTTCTGCTTGCTCCTCCTCTGCCTCCCACACCCTTACTGTGAGTGTCCCTCAAGATTTAGTTCCCATTTCCCTTCTATTCTAATAATAATAATGTTGGTATTTGTTAAACGCTTACTATGTGCAGAGCACTGTTCTAAGCACTGGGGTAAACACAGGGGAATCAGGTTGTCCCACGTGGGGCTCACAGTCTTAATCCCCATTTTACAGATGAGGGAACTGAGGCACAGAGAAGTTAAGTGACTTGCCCACAGTCACACAGCTGACAAGTGGCAGAGCTGGGATTCGAACTCATGAGCCCTGACTCCAAAGCCCATGCTGTTTCCACTGCGCCATGCTGCTTCTCATCCATGCTGCCATGCTGCTATTCTCCATCAGTACCCATTCCCTTGGAGAATTCATTCACTCATATGGCTTTAACTACCATTTCAATGCAAATGATTCCCAAATCTACATCTCCAGCCCTGATCTCTCTCCCTCTCTGCAGTGTCACATTTCCTCCTGCCTTCAAGATGGATGTCCTTCTGTTACCTTACACTTAACATGTCCAGAAGAGAACTCCTTATCTTCCCCCCAAAACTCTCTCCTCCCCCTGACTTTCCCATCACTGTAGACATTACTAGAATCTTACCTGTCTTCAAACCCATAACTTTGGCATTATCCTCTCTCATCCAACCCATATACTCAATCTTCACTAAGTCCTGTTAGTTCAACCTCAACAACATCACTAAAATCCATTCTCTCCTCTCCATCCAAAATGCTACCATGCTAATCCAAACACTTATCCTACCCTGCCTTGATTACTGTATCAGCCTCCTTGCTAACCTCCCTGCTTCCTTTCTCTCCCCTCTCCAGTCCATACTTCACTCTGTTGCCTGGATCCTTTTTCTACAAAAACATTCAATCCATGTTTCCTTAAGAACTTCCAGTGGTGGCCCATCCACCTCTGCATCAAACAGAAACTCCTTACCATCAGCTTTAATGCACTAAGTCACCTTGCCCCCTTCTACCTCACTTCACTACTTTCCTACTACAACCCAGCCTGCACACTTTGTTCCTCTAATGGCAATGTACTCACTGTAACTCAATCTTTTCTATATCACTGCCAACCTCTAGCCTACATCATGCATCTGGCCTGGAACTCCCTCTCTTTTCGTATATGACAATTACTCTTCCCACCTTCAAAGCCTTATTGAAGTCCCATCTCCTCCAAGAGACCTTCCCAGATTAAGGCCTACTTTTCCTGATCTCCCACTTCCTTATGGGTCTCCCTGACTTGCTCCATTTGCTCAAGCCCCCTCCCAGCCCCACAGCACTTATGTATATATCTGTAATGGCATTTATTTGTATTGATGTCTATCTCCCCAACCTGGACTGTAAATTTTTGTGGGCAGGGAATGTCACTGATCATTTTTGTATTGCATCTTCCTAAATGCTTAGTCTAGTGCTCTGTCCACAATAAGCACTCCAATACAATTGAATGGATAAAATGAATTGATTGATTTCACTGTCAACCTCATCCTTACACCCTCTCTTTTGCCTAGTTTTTCCTCCCCCAGTGGCAAGACATGGGTGCAGTTTGCATGACAATTGAATTGTTGACTTTGGAGGTTGTCTCCCTACCAAGTCTATCAACTTCCAGGCTAAGGGATTGAATAACTCTCCTCCACAGTGCATCCTCCTTTCCCTCCCTCTTCTCTCAGTCATATGACACAGTGCCTAGTGCTTCCTACCCACCCACCCCCTGGATAATTTACAGTCTGGCTCACTCCAGTGTCAAGATGAGTCATTTAATCATCTGTATTGAAATTCTCAAGTACTGAGGAATGAAACTAATTTCTACAAATTATCAATTGCTTTTTTATCATGAGAAGCATGAGAGAATTAAAGGTAGGGTGGATGAAGCACCATGAAAAGCAAAGACCTTGCAGGCCTTGCCCAAGGTCACACAGCAGACAAGTGGCAGAGTCAGGATCAGAACCCATGTCCTTCTGACTCCCAGACCTGTACTCTATATACCTTGGGAAAGTGTGATGGGTGGGGGTGATGGGAGTGGATTGATAGTTCCCTTTAGGCACTTTTTTTTTAATGGTTTTTGTTAAGCACTTGCTATGTGCCAGACACTCTACTAAGTGCTGGGGTAGGTACACTCTAATCAGGCTAGACACAGTCCATGTCCCACATGGGGTTGATAGTCATAATCCCCACTTACAGATGAGGTACCTGATGTCACTGGGTGGAACCAGCCACCGAGTAACTCCTGAGCTCATGGGGATTGAGACTGTGAGCCCCATGTGGGACAGGTACAGTGTCCAAACTGTTTTGCTTATATCGACCTCAGTGCTTAGTGTAGTGCCTGGCACCTAGTAAGCACTTAACAAATATAATAATAATTAATAATAATTTCAAAGATAGCCTCTGGGTGATTTGAAAGGTAGCCTGTTTGGGGAGACTTGAAAGGTAGCTCATTTGTGGTGGCTTGAAAGGTAGTCCCTAGGTGACAACTTGTGTCTTCCTGGTTTTTCCAGGTGCTAGGAGTTGGGGATTGTACTGACGAGTGTACTTATAAACCTAGGAACCTATAAACCTTGTTCCTAAGAATTACCTATCCTAGGTTATTTGTGCTCTCATTTTAATAAACCTGTTTCTTTTACCCATAACCCTCTAATCTTTGAATCCACTTCCAACCCTCTGATCCATGAGCTCAGGAGTTACTTGTTGGCTGGTACTGCCCGGTGACACCAGTTACTGCAACTGTAAAAGGGGATTATGACTATGAACCCCATCTGGGACATGGACTGTGTCCAGCCTGATTAGCTTGTTTCTACCCCAGCACTTAGTACAGTGACTGGCACATAACAAGTGCTTAACAAAAAATATTAAAAAAAAAGTGCCTAAAGGAAACAACTCTATTTGTAGCAGTTGGAGTTGGCTTAAAATATACATGGATGTGAGATATAGTGAATGGTCAGAATAATGGCCTGATAGAAAAAGGACAACTTTATACTTTTAAAGTAGGATTGTCCCAATTTTCAGCCACCTTCTCCAGAGCCTGGCACCATACTCAGCACAGACTTATTATTGACTGTTTCCTCTGCATAGAGAGATGATAGGTAGAGTCCGAAAGTGGAGTTGTCCTTTTGGGCAGGGAATGTGGCTGTTTATTGTTGTATTGTACTCTTCCAAGCATTTAGTACAGTACTCTGCACACAGTAAGTGCTCAATAAATATGATTGAGTGAATGAATGGATGATTTTCCAAGTACTTGAAAATGTGAGAAGAGCATAATTTAAGGGTTTGTAAAGTCTCCTCTCTGCTTGCCTGCATTGTCTATTTCTTCACCTCCATCTTATCTCCAGAGTGAAACTTTTCTTCCAAAGTCCCAGTTTGTCTCACAAATAACAGGCTCCAAGTCACCCAGCTTGGGCTGCAGGTAGGACTGCTGTGAAAGCCAGAGAGAAGAGACCTTCCTCAACCCGTGACCTGGGACAGTCTGGATCACATCACATGACTTTCACCTTTAAGTCCCTCCTCCCCATTGCTGCCCCCTTAATTGGAAAATCCAGCAACCTTAGAATTGAAAGCTTGAAGAGACCCTGGTGGGGTGATTCCATAAACTACTCCATAATGGGATCACATTGAAGGATCACACTCGATTAACATGTGGTAGGACAAAGTCCTGAAAAACATCATGGAACCCCACTCCCTTCACTATAAATTCTAGACTGTAAACTTGTTGTGGTTATGTATTGTGTCTGTTATATTGTTCTCTCCCAAGATCTTAGTACAATGCTCTGCACACAGTAAAAGCTCAATAAATATGATTGACTGACTGATTTAACAAATGGCAGATCATTTAAAGCTCCTTTTGAAATCATTTCTCTGCCAGCAGACCTATCCTTATTACTCTCTCATCTCCCCCTCATACTTTCCCCCTTCTCCCACTTCAGCACTTCTGTGTCACCTAAGCACCTCTCAACACTTATGTACATATCTTTAAACTGAGATCTGTCTCCCTACTGGTAATTTAATCTTGGTAAAAACTAAATATGTACTAGTGAAAGACCAATCAATTGATTGATCCTCTGTCTTTTAGGTTTCCTGCTGACTCAGGCAGCTTCAGAGATTGGATTGATGATTTTTACATCTACCTCAGCAAGAATCACATATATTTGACACCAAGAGTCAGGCTTATATATCCATGGATTTCCTCTTGAAAATATCAGAAAAAATAAAATTGCCCTCTGTAGCACTAATGAAAGAAAACCTTAGGTTCCCAAGTCACTTTAGATTAGTTTGTTTTCTTCCCATATTATAATGTCACTATTCCAATGTTAGAGTATGAGGATCCCAGCATTTTCTGAACAGAAAGTTTTCCAGTTTAATAATAGATTCTTCCATTTAGAATGTTTTCCTCAAAATCTGTCTAGTTTTCTTGTTGAATTTCACATCATCTCAGCAATTTCCATGTGGTTCTTCAGTTAAATTATATTAAATATCTTAGCATCTCTTCTCATTTTCTGGGGCATATGCCCTACAGATAATTGTACCACAGATGTGTAGCAACACTTAACACCCATCTTGCCCCCAAGTGCTTAATACAGTGCTCTGCACATAGTAAGCACTTACTAAATGTCATTGATGATGAGGGGCAGGGGGACGGGCACAGGTGTCAAATGGAATTTACCCAGTAGGCAGGTAAAGGGGCCAACCAGAATACAATCTTGTAGATACTTGGGCCTTTCTGTTGACCAGTCTGCCAGGAAAACATCTTATAAATATTTAGCTAAAGTTTATTTTTTTATGGTTTTTATGGTCTTTGGTAAGCACTGACTTTGTGCCAGGCACTGTACTAAGTGCTGGGGTAGATATGCACAAATCAGGTTGTACACAGTCTAATACTCTAAGCTCATCCTTCTCAACCTCTTACCTGGTTTTGAACCCACATCCACTCTCTTCTGGAGAAACTAACCTTGAATTTTCTAACACTGTCTTCTCTCTAACCTCTTTTTCTCAGTCTTGTTGATTGCTGTGCTGCCATAGAGCCCACCCACAATGAATATGTGATAAAAATTTGGAGAAGAGATGACGAGAAATATCTGTTGCATGACAAAGAATACAACACAACAGAATTGGCAGACATTTCCTTCCCACATCAAGCTTACTATTCAGATGGGAGATTGACATTAATGTAAAAAATACTTTATTATATATCATATCATATAATATATAACCCCCCCCCCCCAACACAAACCAGAGTCATCTTAGGTGTCAACTGACTAGGAAAAGGGAATGATTCCTTTCTCCAAGATTATTCCTTTTTGTTTGTTTTCAACTTACCAACCCTGATTTGCCTGGATTTGTATTCTTCCAGCAAGAATTAGGTCTCTAGACTTCAGGGGAATGACCAATGCGGCCTGGAAGGTCCTTCAGTTCTGTATTTCACCCCCTGAGAGAGATGCAGAGGATGATGCCAGCAGCATCCTCTCCAAAGGGACCCCATTTTATGAGAGCCTCTCCCTCTGAGCTCATTAGCTTGCAGCAAGTGTGACACTTTATTAATATTAGTTAGCACTTTCCATCTTCAAAGTACTTTGCAAATATTAACTAATTAGCTCTCCAAACACCTCCTGAGAATTGTCTCAGTTTGCATTATTACTCCTATTGTAAAGGGGCAAATGAAGGCAGAGCCGCTAACTTACCCAAGGCTGAGGTGGAAATGCCTGATAAAGCCAAAAATACTATGCAGAAAGTACACAGGTATCATCCTCTGTTTCTCTAAGCATGCTTTTGTCTCTATCAAACTCAGAGGTTTGGGCTGGTTGGGGGCTTGATCTCACCCCCGAGACTGTATATTCATTGCAGTTGTAGAACTTGTCTGCCAACTTAGTTATATTGTACTTTCTGAAGTACTTAGTACCGTGCTCTGCACACATTGAGCACTCAATAAATATGAGATGAGTGACCCAGGAATGGAATTGACCAATGGTCTTCTGTCCAATTCTTATCAGTTGACTCCTGGACTTAGTACAACAAATACAAACCAATGGGAGGGGAATAATTAGGAGAAATGAAAGATGTTTTCTGGCTTTAATATTTGATCCATTACCCTCTTTCTATTTCCTAGACATTCAAACCTAACTCTTATATTCAAACAAATTTAAATTTCCAATATACTCTGACATCCATGCACATTATAGGCTTACTGGCAGTGCCAACAGTATTTCTTGAGAACCTCTTGTAGACACAGCACCCTGTAGACCCCTTTGAACTACACAAAAGAAGTAAAAGATACAACCTAGGCCCTAGAGGACTTGGAACCTAATAAGTGAGACAAACAAAAATGGATTTATAATTGCTAAGAGAGAGGAGATTCAAATAATGAGGCAGTAGATGAATCAATAAGGGAAAGGATAACCACGAAAGTGAGAATATTACATTATTTATGGACCTTCATATGGGGCAGTAAAGTTGAGAATGAGCCCTCCATTATTTACCTCTCTTGCTCTCCTTCCTTGGTTTTCAAGGTATTGCCTACCTTATCACAAAAGGAAGAAGCCAGTTGGAGCTCAGCCTGAATTTCTGTTCTAATCTCATCAGGTGTAGTATGTCTTCAGGTGGTATTTATAATCTTTTTCTCAAATGTGATCCTTGGATCAGAATAAATGATCATGATAGTTCACAGCCTTCAAGGGACAGATCTCATAGGCTAAAGGCCATCTGATCTTTTGAAGGGGAGTCATACTGCACCTTAATTGGTCAAATTAGAATTTGGGGCTCTGTTATGTTCTTGTTCCCTTAATGTGACCTTTACTGATTTTTCAGTGTGAATCCAATGAATTGCAGACTTCTTTTATTATTTGTTTTCTAAGGAGAATAGAGGAACAGCTGGGTATTTCTTTTCCTCCAGAAATCAAGGACCTTTATTTAATTAGAGCCCTTATCTATGTGTCCTTGCCTACAGTAGCTTTATCAAATCAATCACAAACCTTTGGTCCACTGTTAAATTCTCACTGGTGCAGTCCTAAGAATTGACTGGTTCACTCCTAAACACTTTCTGTGCTCAGGTTTAAAGTGTTAGTGCTGAACATTCACCTTATATATCATGCCTCCATCTCAGTGGTTGCAGTTTCATTTTGGAAGGGCCATTATTTAATAATAATAATAATAATTATGCTATTTGTTAAATGCTTACTATGTGTGCTAAGTAGTGGGGTGGTTGCAAGCGAATTGGGTTGGGCAAAGTTTTTGTCCCACATGAGGCTCACAGTTCTAATCCCCATTTTATAGATGAGGTGACTGGCACAGTGAAGTTAACTGATTTGCCCAAGGTCACTCAGCAGAGCTTGTGTGGAACTGGGACTAGAACCCAGATCCTTCTGATTCCCAGGCTTGTATTCATTCATTCAATTGTATTTATTGAGCACTTACTGTGTGCAGAGCACTGTACTAAGCATTTGGAATGTACAATTCGGCAACAGATAGAAACAATCCCTGCCCAACAACGAACTCACAGTGTATTATACCCATAAGGCCATGTTGCTTCTCAAAAACTCACTAGAAACCTGAGTATGCTCTGTAGAATTCAGGGGAGGAAAGAAAAAAATCTGCTTAAATGAATTTCAGCAAGATTTTGAAACAATAATTATGTTGGGGGTGGATGAGATGGTTGGGTTGGGGAGTAGAACTTTCAGAGAGTGATCTGAGGGACACTCATAAGAAAAATGACACAAATTCAGAGCACAGGCCTAGGAGGACACCTGGCTTCAAATCTCACCTCTGCTACTTGACTACTGTGTGATATTGGGCAAGTCTTTTAACTTCTCTGTGCCTCAGTTTTCTCATCTGCAAAGAAGGAATTAAATATTATTTTCTCTTTCTCTGTGAGTACATAGTAAGCACTCAATAAATACGATTGAATGAATGATATAATAGCATTGTGTATACCACAGCATTTAGTAAAATGCTTTGTACACAATAAGTGTAGAAGAAATAACATTATTGTTATTATTAATTATGAGCATAACTCCACCTAAATTCTTAGTTTTAAATAAAGTTTTAGACCTTTGGGCTTGAAAACTCCATAAATTCTAATCCCTTTCACTGAGAGCCACTGAAAGGAGACCAAATAGAGGGCCCACCTTCTTATTGTGCATTTTATCAACCAATCAAAGGTATTTATTGAGCATTTACTATGTGAAGAACCCTGTAATAAAAGCTTGGGAAAGTACAGTATAACAGTTGGTAGGCATGTCCTCTGCTCAAAATGAGCTTATTAACAGGAGTACATCTGCCTAAAATGGATAATTTTAGTCAGCGTGGATTCCAAAATGAATTTTCTACAGGGTGTGGGGGGGTCACACAACCCCAAGCCAACTCTGTATGATGCATTGAGGATTTTATAGACAACAACATCACTTAGAGTGACGGAAGAATTAATGGAATGACAGTTCTTCCATTGCTTTTCACCCAGGGCCCCCCCTCTAAAAAGTGCCTTTTGCCCTCAGATGTGAAGTCAGGACAAGGGTGGACCAAACCATTCTTCTGGTGTATGGGGCTGGATGACGTTAATGATAATGATGATGATGATGACATTTGTCAAGTGCTTAATATGTATCAACTAATGCTTTAAGTGTTTGAGTAGATAGAAGTTAATCAGGTCAGATATAGTCCCTGTTCCATGTGGGGCCCAAAATCTAAATAGGAAGGAAAACAAGTATGGAATCCTCATTTTACAGATGAAGGATATGAAGCCCAAATAAGTTAAGTGACTTGCCCAAAGTCACACAGCAAGCACATGACAGAGCTTGGGTTAGAATCCAGGTCCCCTGTATTTCAGACCTATGCTCTTTCCACTAGGCCACACTGCTTCTCAGGAGGTTTAGAGGATTGGTCACTTCCAAATCTGTCTCATTTAAGTCCTTTAAGGAGTCCCTAGGCAGACTTTAGTCAACCCATTCTTTCCTGTGGAAGACCAGAATTGCACTCATTGTTCTTGATGGCTACCGATGTGTTATTTTAAAACTTTGAGTTCGGGAACAAAATTTGGTTATTGAGTTGTGTTCAAAGTTCTCAGCCTCTCAATCTTTTTCTTTCCCAAAGGTGACTCCAGTTTGTCTTTCCAAGATGAAAACGATATTCCACCTGGGATGTTCTCTGTCAGGGCTGTTATTTTCATTTAATCTATATGGTTCCTGATCAATGAACACTGGAAATCTTCAAATTGTTTACTTCTGTACATTTTTACCAAGCCAGCAAAAATGTCAGTCTATGATGATCGCGTGTCAGAGTTTGCCACCCATGACAGTGATTTAACATTTTACCCAACTGTCCAAAAAGATTTGGAAAATGTTTTCTCACTTAACATTCACGGTAAAGATGGGAAAACTTTTTTTTACCCAGGTCAGGGAAAAAGTTCTGGATTCATTACTAGGGCTACTGGGGAGGCGAAGTGGGGAGCATGAAGCAATTCAAATAAAGCAATTGTATTGCCTGTTCACCCACAACCCCAGAATAATTGCATAATGCTGGTAATGTGCTTTGACGGGAAGAGACTTGGGCACAATCCAGAGGAAGTAAATGACTCAGTGAAGGAGAGAGGAGTAGATCTTTTTCCTCCAGCTTCACAGCTGGGGGTCAACTGGCTGTCTGGGGAGAGAGGAAAGTAATACATCCATTCGATTGCCTTAGCACTTAGGCAGGTAATAGTTGTCCACACTCCTGGCTGTTTAGAGGAGTATTTATTAAGTGCTCACTGCATGTAGATCACTGTGCTCACACTTTGGGAGAGTACAATATGACAGGTTTTTTTTCATTTTGTTTATGGTATTTGTTAAGCTCTTACTGTTTGTCCAGCACTGGGCTAGGTATGGATTAATTGGGTCAGATACAGTCTCTTTTCTACATGGGCTTGCAGTCTAGGAGGGAGTACAGATATCCCTATTCTACAGTCGAGGAAACAGAGGCACAGAGAAGTAAGTGACTTGCCCAGGGTCACAAAGCAAGCAATTGACAGATCCAGGATTAGAACTCAGGTCTTTCTGAGTACCAGGCCCATGACCCCTCCCCTAGGACACACTGCTTCTACCTGACATAAGGAGCTTATAGTCTAGAAGACTGAGTGTCCCAAGCACTTGGGAGAATACACTAGAGTTAGAATACACAATCTCTGCCCTCAAGGAGCTTATTAATGTTGGTATTTGTTAAGCGCTTACTATGTGCCGAGCACTGTTCTAAGTGCTGGGGTAGACACAGGAGAATCAGGTTGTCCCACGTGGAGCTCACAGTCTTCATCCCCATTTTCCAGATGAGGTAACTGAGGCACAGAGAAGTGAAGCGACTTGCCCACAGTCACCCAGCTGACAAGTGGCAGAGCCGGGATTCAAACCCATGACCTCTGACTCCCAAGCCCAGGCTCTTTCCACTGAGCCACGCTGAGGCATGCAAATAATTTAAAGATAAGAAAAAGGAAAATGGAATTTATGCATGAGATAGTGCTTAAACAATAGGATACATAAGAAATGCATATAAATACTCAGAGGTTGAGTGCACAAATGTTCAGGTAGAGCAGCTGTGCAGAAGCAGCTGCAATAGGGATATAACCTAGGGAGAGTAGGAACTGATCAGGGATGTAATTTCAGGATACCTTTGAAGATGGGGAGAGCTATAATCTGTAGGTGAACAAATAAAAAGTTCCAGCAGGGATAAGGAAACATCAAGAAGTCTGTGGTAGGAAGAGTAACAATAAGATACAGTGAATAGGTCATAATGAGAGGAATGAAGAGAGTGAGCTGAGGTACTGTGGGAAAGGAGAGTGGATCCGAAGAAAGGAGATTGCCGGAGTTCCTTAAAGTCAATAACTAGCAGTTCCAGATTAGGGCAGTGAGGAATCACTGGATATTTATGATGAGTGGGAAGATGTGTAAAATAACATTTTAGAAAATTAATCTGGCCAGCCAAGCGAAGTATGTTCTGAAGTAGGGAGATCGGGAGATCAGGAAGCTAAATCAGTTTGGATGGAGAAGAAGGGGCACATCTGGGAAACATAATGGAAGAAAGTTTTTCTGGATTTGGTGAAAATCCAAACACGGAGGATGAAAGAGAGAGAAAAGTTAAGCAGAGTGCCAATATTGCAGGCTTCAGGGACAGGAAGAATAGTAGAAGTCAACTGAGATTACAACATGATATGAAGGAGAGGATTTGGGAAAGAAGATGAAACATTCAGTTTTGCACATATGAAGCTTGTCACAATATTAAGAATTTAACATATTAAGGATGTCAAAATATGCTACCAGGAAATAATTCCAATTCAACCATCTATGCCTACAATTGATTACTTTTGAGTCAGTACTGGGACTACTATATGCTCACTGTCTGGTTTCTTGAGAATTGCAAATAAGAATGCAAACAAATCATTACTACTTCACAGAGTTAGTATGGGGCTAAGGAATAACTATATAAGTTAGAACTTTCCCTGTCTAGACTTTAAGCTCATTGTGGGCAGGGAACTTGTCTACCAACTCTATTATATTGTACTCTCCCACGTGCTTAGTACAGAGCTCTGTGCACAATAAGCACTCAATAAATATGATTGAGTTCCTCTTCCCTCTCTGACTGACAAACCAAGGAGAAGACCTCACCAACTCAGGGATCAACATCACCTCATCATTGTCACCATCTCAGGGCTGGAAGAAGAGCAACACCATGAGGTCTGGAGTGCACTCACCTATGAGGCTTTGGAGTCTACAGGGGTGATCTCAAGGGAGGAGACAACCTTCTGCCTCCCCTCCATAGCACTGTGTGAGGATACAACTTTCCAAACTTCCAATCAATGATATTTTAGCACTTAGTACAGTGATCAGTACACAGTAAACAATCCCTGGTCCACATCCTGTCTCTGGCCTGGAAAGTTCTCCCTCTTCAAATCTGCCAAATTACTCCCCCCCACTTCAAAGGCTTATTGAAGACATGTCTCCTCCAAGAGGCCTTCCTAACCTATGCCCCACTTTTCCTCAACTCCCACTTCCTTTTGCATCAACCTGACTTGCCCCCTTTGCTCTTCCAACTAGAATTGAGAGGCAAATCTGACCTCTCGCTAATTTCAGACGCATCACCTACAAGTGACCCTCAATATCAAATAATAGAGGGACAAGATCACTAACAATGAGGTCCTGAAATTCAGCCAGTCATTAACATCACATCAGTGCTCATCTCAATATAACTTTGCTGAGTGAGATGTATAAGGAGAATGGATGGTAGCAGTATACTCAAGGGGCTGCATATGAAATGAAGAGCATAGAAACAGAAAAGACCAAACAATTGTTTGAAAGGTATAATGAGGAACAGTCTCAAACACCATGGTAGAGGACAAGCTCTTTGGAGGCAAGAGCAGGAACTGAAAGCCTGTCACTGAGTGGTCTCCAGAAGCAGAGATGGGAACTTAATTATGCCAAGAGGCAGAATTGAAAATAAAGACAGTCAATGCAAGTAGCCCATTGATATGGTCAGCCAAGACGGGTCAATACGTACAAAAAATGGCATGAATTTTACATCACCCATTATTCTTTTTATCCAGACTAATACACCTCGATAGAACTTCCCTGTGAATAATCCCAGTTCCTCATATATTTTTTGGTATGTTCTGGTTATGCACACACATAGAAGTATTCATTCAATAGTATTTATTGAGTGCTTACTATGTGCAGACCACTAAGCTCAGTGAATCTAAGATAATTGCAATAGTAACAGCAGTGGACACCCTTCTGTTAGAAAAGGGATCATGAATTATTGTCCAAGTGGTCAAATCACTGTTGAGTTATTTATATTTCTATATTGGTCTTACCCAGTGCTTAGGTGTTCAGAATGACTATGACTTTTTTAGGTGTTCAGAATGTCTTGATCTACATGTTTCAAATTATCACTGATTTGTAATAAATTCTGCCCCCAGTCACTGGGCTTCAGGGAAATTTATAGGTGACAGAAATCCTCCACTTAATGTCAGTGACATACAAAAAAATTATATTATGGTATTTGTTAAATGTTTGGAAAAGCAGCATGGCCTACTGGAAAGAGCGTGAACCTGGGAGTCAGAGGACCTAGGTTCTAATCCTAGATCTGCCACTTGTCTACAGTGTGACCTTGGGCAAGTCACATAATTTCTCTGTGTCTCAGTTGGCTGATATGGTAACCGGCATTTAATACCTGTTTTCCTTCCTACTGAGACTGTAAGCACGTGAGATATGATTATCCTGTATATTCCCCAGTGCTTAGTTCAGTGCTTGGCACATAGTAAGCTTTAAATATTATTGCTATTATTATTGTTGTTATTGCTCTTATGTGTTTATTATGTGTCAAGCACTGTTCTAAGCATCGGAGTAGATGTAAGTTTTATCAGGTTGGATCCAGCCCCTGTTCCACATGGTGATCACAATAATAAGAGATAGAAAGGTGATGTTGTGATAGTTCTCAATGAGTAGATGGTCACAAAAATCCAACAAATATTATTAGGTGCCCTTGTTTAGGAGTTAGAGACCTGGCAACCAATGAGAGAAAGGAAATGAAGCCAAAAGCTTAGGCAAGCAAAAGAATGATGCCAACACTGAATGATCAGGAGCCATTCTAAGCGGTGATACACAGAGTAGGCTAAAACCAATCAATGGTATTTATTGAGCCTTACTGTTTGCAGAACACTGTACTAAGTGCTTGGGAGAGTACAGTGCAACAGAGTTGGTAGACATGTTCCCTTCCCAAAAGGAGCTTTGAGTCAAGAAGGGTAGAAAGACATTAATATAAATATGAAGGCTTCCAGGTGAAACTCGTTTATATTATGCTCTCTCTTCTAGGAGACATCAATCACCAGGACCTGCCGAGGTAACAGTGGATGATACAGAGGTGAGACATTGGCAATTTAGAGGATGGGGGTGGTATAGTTTCAGTTTATACACACAGGGATGCCCTGGCCGAATCAACCAACCAGCCAGCAATGGAAATATCAAAATAACCAAGTACGAAGCACTCTTTCACTCAGTGTACCAATCACTGGGAAATCTCAGTCAGGCTTAAGGCACCTAAGACATTTTGGATCCATTTCCATCTCTAAGATTCCAGTCTAAATTAATTCAGGGTGCTTCAGATATTAACTTCTCATTGGGGGATTATTTATGTTATCTTCTTTTATCTTCTCTATTCGCAAGAACTACATAAATTGTTGCATTTGTTTAAATTTAAAATGTACACAGGTGAACCTCCACAAAAGGCATTCACTGTCTTGAGTGATGAGAAAAGAAAAATCTAAATAAGTCAATGACCTTTCAAGAAAACATACGTGTGTATATATTTTGAATTTACTGAGCCCTCCTTACTTACATGTGCTCTCTTCATTTCACCAAAGATATATATATATATACACACAACATACATTGTACATATGTCCAAAGGTTTGGAAAACACAAATCTATTAAGATATTTATGCAGAAAAAAAACACTAGTCACCTCCATTCACTCATATAATGAGATTGGCATCATGATAAAATTCTTGTCTTGTAAGATAATGATCTTATGGCTTTTTTTGGCTCTTAAACCAAGGATAATTGGGTTAATCTCTGCAGGAAGTCCATCTGTTTACAGTAAACCATTTTAATTGTCAATGACTTTATTTTGGAGAGGGGAACAAGGTCTTTCAGGTCTTGTTACTCATATCAAGAAATGCTCAAATGGGTATCAACCCTCATGTATGACTAAATGGGAGAGATTATCACCCCAATGGTCTGTCTTTAAGTAAATCATTTGGTATTAAAATGTTTCTATTTGCCCAGTGCTTTTCATTAGAAGGCCTAAATAATGATATTTTCATGTTAGTTATTTCACAACACCACCCCTGGGACATCAGTGGATATGGGCATTGATGTTATTTCTGTATCACAAATGATCAAGCTCAGGCACAAAGTTAGTTTGTGGTTAGATGAACATTATTATTTCAAATTTTGAAATGTATCTGGAGCATTTAGTCTTTTTGTGCCACTATTTTTCTTATGCCTGCAGGCACCCAACTAAATGATCAGCTAAGAAGACACGCTCTGGGCAGTCAAAGCTGGATCAAGCAGTGAATTAGCAGTGGGAGTAGAGGTATAGACAAGATAGCTAACTCTTGCATGTCATGGATGGTTCCAAGAATCTGTCCTAACAATTTTTTTTAAAAAAAATAAGAATAAGCTAAGTCAACTGAATATTAGAGATAACAATGCTAATTTATCACTGGGCAAAAAGTAGCACATACACACACACAGAGTTATCCTATATTTCAGGAGTAGTGTTGTTACAGAACCCCATGTTGAAAATATGTGTTTTGTACAGGCCATGTCTGATAACTATGCACATGCAAGCATATCTATGACTTGCATTGTTGAGAGAATCTTTCCTAATTTTGTCATTTCTTTCTAGCTTAAACATATATTGAAACCCCAAATATTTTGTAGCCTTCATAAAAGAGAGCAATTTTTCTCCTAGTTGCTCCTCTCCAATCTCATCTGTTCATTACATATGAATTATCCTCTAGACTGTATGCTCATTGCTATATTGTACACTCTCAAGTGCTCAGTACAATGCTCTGCACGGAGTAAGGGCTCAATAAATGATTGATGTTGTTCGAGGCTGCTTCATTTTGAATTTACTGAGCCCTCCTTACTTACATGTGCTCTCTTCATTTCACCAAAGATCAGCTGCTTGGGTATCTGTTGCCTTCCCTTGTTCTACCAGCTTAAGCTGTGATACTGTGAGCATCGTCTGTTGTGTTTCAGGACCTGGCTATTTATACTTTCTGTTATTTGATAATGACTATGGTTCATAAGGGTACACCGGTGCATTTGTTTTCTGAATCAAGTCCAGGTTGGACCTCCATAAAGACTACCCTTTAGTCTGGACCACGTTTTATAGACCAGTGGTGTCCAAACCTCATGAACTGAAGGGTTGCAATCAAAATCATAATGTAGTCAAAAGCTGTAGATAAAAGGGGAGGGTCTGCATTCCAGGAGGGGTGGGGGATAGAGGCAGGTTTTTGGGGGTGGCAGAGGCAGCAATTGGGACATGTCAGACAGTTAGGGAGGTAGGGCCAGAGATGGGCATGGGGAGATGGGCACGTGACCCCTCTTCAGCCTGTGCCCACTTGGATGGGGGCACCACTACCGCTACCACCGAAACAGCTCAAATAGCAGAAGAGTGCAGACTTACAACACTGTCATAATGATGAAAGTAAAAAAAAAAAACCCCAGAACATATGAAGAAGAGATGTATGAGTTTATGAGGCTTCAGAGCCACAGTTTGTACATTTTTGGTGTATACCTTCACCTTGGGACTTATCGGCTTGTTTATGTATGCTTTTGGCAAAGTGCAAACTTTGTGCAAAGAATTGAACCAAGTTTTGCAGGAAGATACAAATATATTGAATTGAATAGGGAAACTGGCCCTTGGGAAGCTCACAATCTAAAAAAAAAAAAAAAAAGGTTTAGATGCCCTAGTGTTGCCAAAGTGTCAATTTCCTCAAAGCCATTCTTGTGCTTTTTATTCTGTTTTCTACTTATTTATCTATTTTATAATTACTGGTCAGTGCTACCTAGGTAGCAGATACTGAATAAGAATTTGGAGGCAGTGGTAAGGATGGTATTGCTGATTAATATTTTTAGTTATGCATATGATATTCTGAGAATAGACTTGTGCCTAGTCTTGGTTATCATGGGACGTTTTATCAATCTCTTGGCTGTACTGTTTAAAGTGATTGATCATTATTTGCAAGTCTTCTAGAACAGCACAGACAGTTTTCAGCAGTTCCTAGATGATCACCTTAAAAACTTCATTTTTGTTAGTAGCCTGTTGAGTTAGAAGTATTTACAGACTCTAAAGTGCAGTTAACTTTCCACATCCAGTTCCACTGGATCCCATAGGATAAAATAGGTTTAGCAAGACTGTACCATCCTGGATGCTTGATTCCCACCTGCCTGGCATCAGTGAGACAGGAAGGACAGAAACAGCAACAATAAATGACCTCAACTTCTGACCCATTAATGTTGAGCAGTACAGTAAATAAACATTGCCATCTTGGGGACTCTTTCCCAGCCTTTTCCACACTAGCAGGGTGGGAAGGACAGAATAGGCAGAGCACAAACTCAGTCTCCCAACTCAATGGACCACCAAGCAACATCACTACCCTCTGTCCCAGCTTTGTGTTTGCTGCAAGTTATTTGTAAAATCTGAGTCATTTTCATCTAGCTAGCCTTACTAGTGTCTGTGTCACACAGTCTTGAAGGCTTTCCAGTAGACAGTATTTCACACGAGTATGTGTTAATATAAAGTGTAATTAAACAAGAAGACTATTCTGTGAACTTTCTTAGAGTAAGAAAGATTCATAGATTCCATAAATACACCCAGTTTTGTCAGAGTACATGTTTTCACAACAAGATTTGGCTAAAACATAATTAGATAATTAGAGAATATTTTCCCTCAACTTCTCTCTGGATTCAGGAACCATTGTGTTATTGACTTAGGCACATCCATAAGGTATAAGACAAGTGCTGTGATGCAACATGGTATTTTGCCAAAATGCAACCCTTGTATTATAGAAGTACTGTATTTATTATATCAGTTTTGCTTTGTTTTTCTCTCTAGCAGGTCAGCAACCTTTTTGTTCAGAAATATGAAACAAAATGAAACCTTTATGCAGTTGGTGTGCAAACAGCAATCACATAAGTTACATAGCTTACTTGATTGTGAATCTAATGGTATTCAGGAGAGAAGAGGAAGCGATAGGAAGGATAAGGAAGAAGAAAAATATAAAGGGAAGGAAAAGGAGGAGTACGAAGGGTGGCAAAACAGTCCAGTACAGCTAGAACTCAGCATCTTTCCCTCCCTACTTTTCCCTCTATTTTCCTCAGCCAAGGGATGCAAGAGGACAGCTTCTATGTCCCGGTCCAGGACTGCAGCAGTCCAGCCCCTCCTTTGCATTTAAACCCACCAGCATATGCCAGGAGTCCCTCACTGCCTCCACAGTGCCACTGAGAGGTCCCTAGAGACAGGTGAGGTCTGCTCTCCCTAGCCCAGACAAGCAGGACACTTCCCTTTCCTGCTCTATGGCTTCATGGTTGTAAAGATAGGGCAGACTCTGGGAAGTCCAAAACAATTAATACCTGCTCAATCGATCAGTTGTATTTCAGCACTATGTAGAGACCACTGTACTAAGCGCACGGGAGAATACAATGAGAGAGTTGGTAGACACGTTCCTCATCCTACCCCTAGTCCTGCCTACAGCCCAACACTTCCTTCCCTGCCTCCCATTTGGGAAGGGGTGCTGGATCTTCAGGAGCCTCCAAAATGGGTGGGGTTTCCCTCTGCTTTGAGTTGAAGTGCTCGTTACCTGGATGGAATGGTGGGGGTAGGGGGTAGGGGGTAGGGGGGAGGCATCATGGGCCTGGACCCACTTGGGACCTCTGTAGACATCCAGGGATGCCCCACCACAAGATAAGAGACCAGTATGGCATTTTGGGGGTTAGTGCTCAGTCAGGTCACTTGTTGCTGACAGGCGTTCAGAGGCTGCCCGTCTCTGACACTCCTCCACACCCTCCCTCCACTAACCTCAGAAACAATGTACTGGATGGAGCCAAGTAATCCCATGCCTGTATGAAGCAGTTCTGGATGCAGTAGTGACACCATATGTTATGAAGTATTGCCTGGGTCCCTCCCCATCTTAACTTCAGGTCCTGGATAGCAGTTTCAAATGCCTAATTCCCTCTGATGTTACCAGGGGGTTTAGCCCAAGGAATCCCCAGAGTCACTTGAGAAGTGTCTGAGCCCCAGTCAGCCTCTACTAAAGCTCTCCAGTTTCCAAATTCTTCTACTGTAAGTTTTGGGGCACCCACACCCCTCCTCCCAAGTCCCTATACCCCTATTTCTGCCACCATTCTATGGCTGAAGCTCAGGCTTCTCCACAAATGTGTAAGTCTACCACCCACTTCCTGGAGCTGGCTATAAGAAGCCTGAAGACCACTCACAGATCTCAAGGTCATGTGTCTTTCTGGCATCCAAAACCCCACAGTCTCAACCCACGTTTTGCAGATGAGGTAACTGAAGCCCAGAGAAGTAAAGTGAATTGCCCAAGGTCACACAGCAGACAAGTGGCAGAGCTGGGATTAGAACTCATGTCCTTGTAAGGTAACAACCAAAACAAATCCAGTTTAAGTTGCCTTTTCTGGATCTATACTTTCCCCTCCAAATCCCTCTGTACTTCTTTGCAGGTGTCCCAGGGCTCATGTTGTTTTCCCACTCAGGGGTAAGAACCTCGTTATTCTGAAGTCCTGGCCACTGGACTTCACACATCCCAAGATCTTCTCCAACTCCTCCCTGTGTCCCTCCAGAGTTCACAGCATGAACTTTCCCCATCCTGTTCTCTCAATACCAAATTTCACTTCACCTCGCCTCAAGATGGCTGAGGCTCCCCTCTCCTTCCCTAAGCCTGGCCTTTCTACCTCCTCCCCAGTCCTTCTCTATGATTGGTTTGGCTTACACTTCAAGAAGGGGCACGTTGGGGCGATTGTCCTGACTTCCTCCTCCCTCTAACTGTGGGGGCCAGTGAAACTTGTCTTCACAGTTTGAGAGCCACATTTAGCTCCAAGAAGAGCCACAGGGTGCCAACCTCGGCCCTATCGGAACTCATAGGAAGATAATGTAGCAAGTGAAAGTACAGTCAGAAACAGGAGAATACATTTGTAAATGAGTTTCCAATCAGGAGATGAAAGGGATTTTTGGAGAAAAAAAAAACCCACCAAAAAACCCACAAAAAATTTGCCAGCTCCAATCACCATGCAACAGCTGTTTAGACCCCTTAATCCCAGCCTTAAATCTAATAACGCTGAGAAATTTCTCCTTCCATGACACAGAGCCAGATTGAGATTAGAAGTGTCCAATTCCAGGGGATCTACAACAAAACTAGTTGATTCCACATAATGTGAGGGGAAGTGACCAAGTCTATAAAGGAACTACTTCCTTGATTTGGTGGGGGTTTTGTTGTTGTATTTTTGTTATTATTATTATTATTCAGTAACAAGTGGACTAGTTGGATAATGTCTCTCCACTAGTTTTACTTGAATGAATTCTGGAGGCACCGACTGTTTTCCTCAGATCACCTACTTCAATGCTAAAATGGACTATCTTTAGATAAGTACATTCAGTGCACTTTTAAAGGCTGGAACAAATAAGGCAGACAATAAAAGTTTTATTTAACCTTCTGGAAAACCCAGATCTGACTGTTAGGGAGTAGAATCCACTGCATATTACTAGGAAAATTGTATTAGGATCAGGAGCAATTTATATCAGTAGGTGAAGCTGTTAAGTAATGAGGTAGAAAGATGAACAAAAGGACTTACTGCCCCAAACATTCTATGGTGAGGAAAGATATTGATTTGAAATTACAGTTGATTACACTGGTAGGGGGCAGAGAAGGCAGCCTTTTTCTCAGCTGTTAAAAACAAGTTGACATTTCAAAGCACTTTTAGTAAGTTTGAACTCAGACCTCTCTTTGGAGCTGGGAGGAAGCAGGAAGAGTTGAGAGAGATAATTGCAAGAGGTTAGCTTCCTTTCCCTGGCAAGTGGAACTTCTCAGTGAGAAAAAGTCTTTACAAAGAATGGAATAGGCTATGACCCCAACTAATGGCCATGAAACATTATCATTTCATCACAATCAGTAGCAAACATTTAAAGGATGTTGATGGAACAACATTAGATCTTGGAAGACTTTTGTCATTTTAGTTGGAGACATTTACTGTCCTCAAGGAGTTTATAATCTGAATTTGCAACCTGACCCATCTTGATCATCATGACCCAATATGAACTCTTACTCTTTGTCCTATAAAGATGCTTTTCTTGAACACATGAATCCTAATTTGAGTACCAGCAGATGGGCATATTGGTGATGGATGGAGGGTGGTAAAGCTTTAGGTTTGGGGGAGAGATGACACAGAAATGAAAAGTCATGCCCCTTCTTTCCCTCAATTTCACTGTTTAGTGGAACCTTTTGGGGTGGATGACTTGTGGCCCCCTTTATAGCACAGAACCATGGTGATGTTATTGCTTTAACTGCAAAGGTCATGGGAATGATCACGCTCAAAGACTTGGTAAAATCTATTACCCTGTTTTGTAGAAGCAAGGGATACAGGTGTTAGTCTGCAATCTACCTACTTTTGTAGAATAGAGGTCATCTAATTTACTCAAAGATACTCTAGAGGAAGATTTGACAACCTGCTTTGGAAGTTCCTTCTCAGCCCTGTTTACCCATTTAAACACTTTCATCGGTATATTCATTACCATAAATAGTCCCTCATTTATTGTTAATATCTATAATTGGACCAGATTCCATGAAGAGCAAACTATTTTCATACACTAGAGTGGCATGAATTCTGCAAGGGTAACAAGGAAACTTTAGTGCACATTTTTTAGTCAGTTGCAGGTTCACAAAGCAGAGGACAACTGACATTTTCTCAGGGAGACGAAGCCAAATATTGATCTTTTTAATTAGCTTAAAATAAAGCTACATAAGAGACACCTATATTTGAAAGTCTGCCATCAGTTTTGGCCCTTTTACTGTAAGCACCTTCCTCTAGACTAAAGCTCCTTTATTATTATGATATTTGTTAAGCACTTATTGTGTCAAGCACTTTTCTAGGCACCAGGGTAGATACAACTTAATCTGGTCAAACACAGTCAAGTGAAAATACTGAATCAGGGCTAACAGTTACATCATGCATGTAAAAAAAAAATTTTCCCTTGTTTGTAGCACATTTGCAGTCTGTAGAGTCTAGGATTGGCTTCATTTTTGTTCTCTGGGTGACCCCTTTTTTAATAATTGTAATGTTGGTATTTAAGCTCTTACTATGTGCAGAGCACTGTTCTAAGCACTGAGGTAGATACAGGGTAATCAGGTTGTCCCACATGAGGCTCACAGTTAATCCACATTTTACAGATGAGGTAACTAAGGCACAGAGAAGTAAAGTGACTTGCCCACAATCACACAGCTGACAGGTGGCAGAGCTGGGATTCGAACTTATGACTGCTGACTCCCAAGCCCAGGCTCTTTCCACTAAGCCACCCTGCTTCTGTTTTTAATCGTCATGTGCAGTCCTAGTGTTTCATGAAGTGTTGGAAATAAAGCAGTGAAAAAGAAGCCAATGCCATTTTTAGTGGGTCCTTCAGCAACACTTTAGATGCACCTTTAATAGCAATTTAACAATCCTTCATCCAACATACCCTATTCCCTTTTTTTCTAAGGAACCCAAAGTAGAAGGCCTCACACAGGAAATGAGGGGAACGTCCACGTGTGAAGAGTCACTATCTTTGGTAGAGTGCCACAGAGTTAAAGCAGTGTCAGCACACTTCCCAAGTGAGGTGTTAATGTTGAGGGCCACTGCACACTCTGAATTTGCTTAATTTATCACAATTACAGAAACACCTGGGCACAGTAATTTCATGCTCATTCACTGAAAAGTTGGTGTTTAAAAAATAGAACATTCTGGTGGGTCATTGAGGGATTGTTCCCTAAACGAAGTTTAAACAGGGATCCCAGAGGGCCCTGCTTTTAAGAACATGTGCTCAATTCTGCACCAGGAGCATCTCCATTTCTGGGATGACCCAAGGAATCTCACCCACTGCCAGGCTTCGTCACTATTTAGCTCCCTCTCTGTTAGGTCGCTAAATGAGGCACAATACACTGACAGTAGACTGAACTAAATTTATGCTGCACCTTCAAAGTGAGAGCTTTATGAAGGCACACTACTATTTGGATTGCAAATATATCAAATATCATGCGGCTATGGGTATTGGTTCAGTGTGGGGTAATGAGGTTGGAATGGGATAGAACAGTTATCCTCTTACCATTCTCACACTTGAATCCGGATGACTAATTTGGGGAAAATGTCTCCAATCTGAGCCTCCAGCCTCAAAATACACTTAAGCAGTTCCAAAAAGAACTGTGACATTTCTCATTGCCTTGCACTTCTTAGGACTCTATGATTTTATTGAGTTCCTTAAGGCAAACCAAAAACTAAAAACCTGTAAATGTTTGAAAAATCTTTGGAGATGCTACTCTCAAAACATCTTAATGAGTGGAGGGACAACCTTTCCTTGTCTTTCTACAGAACTGAGAAATCCCAGGAAGGCTTTTCAACACTGGACATGTTCTTCCCCAGTGGAGGTAGGAACCATCTGGAGATGGACTCTTGGGGTTTGGAGCATTCATTTCCAATGTCCTAGTGGGATGGTTAACAATCCACTGAATAACTGAGTAGTTAGCAGCTGTAGGCCTCTTCTTGCCCAGGTCTCTGAGTTGTAAGTTACTTGCCATCAATGACAGGAGCAAAAGCAATGAAAACTAAAAATGAATATAAGGGTGGGGTTAGGTCAGGAAAAAACTTGTTTACAAAACAACTTTTTATTACTTGAAGGCAGGATAAAAGTATATGTTATATGTTTTTGCTTGTAATTGAAATTCTGTCTTAACAGTAGGAGACTCCAGGCAGGAAGTAATGGCATGAAAACAAGCAGAGACCTGATTTGTCTTTGTCTGACAATAATGCCTGATTACTCAATCCTTGGTCACTTGTACATTGTGGTCTATTAGCATAAACTTGGTCCTCCAAATTAAACCCAATCACATCAGTGTGACTCTTCTTCCATCTTAGCTGGAAGCAGATGCAGCCTTGAGCATTAGTAAAACAACAACATTTTACCCCTGGGAACTGCTTGAAAATTGTGGTCCCTGATTAATGTAAATTTTCAAAATATTCATTCCCTTGGGAGGGAGATAGCTTTTAGTATTGCTGAGAGCAAGAGGAATAATAAACTAATTTTGTTTTGCTTTTAAAATCTTCAACCTGTGCACCGACATCATACATCCTAACCATTATTCCTTTACAGATTTTCTGTTCTTTAACTGTGACCTGCTATTCGGTCTATTAATTTTCTTTTTTAAATCCCTAAACTGACTCTGGGTCTGCATCACTTCTTTCCCTCCTTTCCCGTGCCTCCAAACCTACCTTTTAAACTCCTTCTCTTCTATTTGTTCTCTAAACTAAACTCTGCAGCCATTGCCGCACTTCCTTTCCAGATGCTGCTACCATCAAATTATTCCCCACGGGTTTTAGCTAGGATTTCACTCCTGTTCCATTTGGCTCTCAGGACACATTTCTTGAACTCAAAAGCCTTTTAAATGTTTTTTTTTTTTTTCCCCTTCCTCAAGAAGACTCACAACAGTATAATTGCTTTTATCCCCACTTCAACTGACAGGACTATGGAAATAATGAAATGGCAAAAAAAAAAAAAAAAAATAGTCAAAATCAACAAAGCAAAGCTCCAACATTGCACTTGCTTAGCCTCTATGTTAAAACAACAAGAGTCCATTTTTTTAACAAAATCATCAGTATTTTGATGACCTTTGTCCTATATTAGACAAGGTGGACACATTTTGGAGGATTCTGCTCCATGACTTGATATGTTTAAGAGAGAGCCCCTTAAGTGTCACACTTTGGGCTGCTATGGATAGAGAGAACTTAGCCATGGTGATGTCAATGCTAATGGCAGGGTAGCAGAGAGTAAAAGAAGAGGAAGGTAGAATGCATCCTCTTCCCTCTTCTTTGTAGCAAGAATTGCCACCACTTTTGTCCCCACCATCATTACCACAGAGGAACTAGATCCCGGGTCTGATGGGGAAATTAGTTCTTATGTTCTTCAAGGGAATTAGTTCTTTGGACCATAACTTGTTTGGATCTAAAGAGTCTCTTCTTCCCAGGTTATGAGCGAAAAGTAATGTTGATGATATTTGCTGCGGAGGGCAAAGGAAGTCATAGTGGAAAAGTCAAACTGTGGTGGAAAACAGCTCAGAACCTAGTCAGAGGACTTGGGTTCTAATCCCTGCACCACCACTTTTCTGCTAGGTGACCTTGGGGAAGTCACTTTACTTCTCTGTGCCTCAGTTACCTTATCTATAAAATGAGGATGAAGACTGTGAACCCCATGTGAGATATGGATTGAGTGCAAGCTGATTAGTTTGTATCTACCCCATGCTTAGTGCAGTGTGTGGCAAATAGTAAGCACTTAAATACCATTAATAAAGGGAAAAAAAAGCCAATGTTTTCTTCTTATCCTTTTGTTATCCTCTCTTTCCCCATATTCCCTTCTTTATTTGTTCTGCCTCTCCCATTTTCCTTTCTTCCTTCTCAGTCATCTTCTTTTTCTACCTCCCTCCACAGTACCAAACTTGCTCTTCTCCAATTTCCCTATTTGGCCATGCTCTTAGAACTCATGTCCCCTTTCATACTTAAGCCCCACGTAATCTACTCTCCTCCTCAATCATAAAATAATTTGGCAGTTCAGGTAGAATAAGTGTTAGCTTTAGCTGTAGCCAAATGACAATTTATGAAATTTGGAAAAATGTCTGAGCAACTTTTTTTATCCTGACTTTATATCCAATGGTAGAAATAGGCTATACTTTTAAAAATAAGGGTAGACATGGAAGTAACATTTTGGAAAATATCGGATATGAGGAAGATTAATGAGAATGACACACAATACTTGAATAGGGATGAAAACATTAAAATGAGGTCAAAGTCAAGTATGAAGATAGGGAAGTCTGGAATACTTTAGGAATGTTAACTAGGGTTAGCAACTCATCTGAAAAATTAATGTATGCTCTAAAGGCTTTCAAAGCTTTCAGTGTGAGAAGATAAATTACATGAATATGTATTTATTTGTAAAGATATTGGGAATATATAACTTTATGATAGGAAATATTCTAAATGGACAAAGAAAATATTGCAATAGAGGATAGATAGGAAAGATCATAGTATTGGTGGCACAGAGCATAAGGCACACTCACATAAATAATAATTCTAAGTAATAATATATCTGACATTTCATAAAGCATGCAATGAATGGTTTCATTATTAGTTTAAGTGCTTAATATACGTCAAGTAGTGTTCTAAGAGCTGTGGTAAATACAAGTTAGTCAAATTGGGTAAAGTTCCTATCCCTCATGAGGCTCACAGTTTAAGTATGGTGTTGGGGGTGGAGGGGGAAGGGGAGTGGGGTGGAGCAGGTTTTGAATTCTCAATCAATCCATTGATCAATCATTTATTGGGTAATTAGTTTGCACAGAGCACCGTGCTAAGTGCTTGGGAGAGTAGAATATAACAGTAGATAGACAAGGTCCCAGCCCACAGGAGCTTACAGGCTACAGTGGGAGACAGATGTTAATATAAATTACAGATATGCATATAAGTGTTGTGGGGCCAAGGGTAGGTAGAATAAAGCGTACAGATCTAACTGCAAGAATGACACAGGAGGGAGTGGGAGAAGAGGAAGTGATGGCTTAGTTTCATTTTATTCAGTAAAAGGCAGAGCTCATGTCCTGCTGATTCTTCCATTCCCCAATCTGTCAGCTAATCTACTTGGCAGAAAGTAAAGCCACACATGATATACAAATGATAGTGGCTTTTTCTAGACTTGAAACCTTACATATCTTTTGCAGACAGTGTACTTGGCCTATTGGAGGACAGTGTCACAGATTTATGAGTTTTCTTAATATTGTTTTATGAATTTTATCTTGGCCTCTGATTTTACTTGTTCAGGACCCCCATTGCAGAACCATACGAGAGAACACAAATGGTTAAAACCCATCTCTAAGGCTCTGCAAAAATCAATGATAGTTATTTACAACTTTTCCCCCTTGTTTCCACTCAATTACCTTATTGACTAGTAAATGTGGTACTTATTTTGTAAATGAGGAAAACACAAAAACAACAGTGGACTAAATACACTTCTCCCTTTTCCAGTTTGGTTTGGTAAGGAAACAGAATAGCATAAAATAATTAGGCATTACTCCATTAAGTCATCATTATCACATGGTATTTATGAACTCCCCACCTGGCCCTAATGTTGCCCTGGGTTCTTAAAAAAAAAAATCAAAGTTGCCTGCCCTCTAAGAGGTATGTTCAGAATGACAATAGACAGCAAATAAAAATGGACAATAGGAACAACGGCACACAGTGAAAACCGGGGAGGTGCAAACATTATAGAAAAAATTCCCAGTACAGCTCTAGAAAGATGGTAGATATGATTTAATCATCAAAGACATTATTGAATGGTTGATTTTGTCTTTGGTATTTCAGCAAGATGCTCAATTCATCTTTCAAATACCCCTGAGTGAGCTGTCATAAGTTATCTTGCAGGTCTCTCATCCAGGCAGGAGAGGATTGTTTTATCCTAATCCTGCCCATGGGTGCAGGACTGTGATGCAGGAACCAAGAGTTCCGGATGCAAAGCTCAGCTACAGGTAAGTAGGGGCAAAGCAGGAATAAACTACCTCCTGAATGTTTTCTAAAGGAAAATATGCTGGAATGTGCCTTGAGGGGGGACGGTCATTCCAAAGATAATGCCTGCTCTATGAATGAGACCAAAGGATAATAAAAATAATAATAATGTTATTATGAGACAAGCAGTGGGCTAAGCACTGAGTTAAATACCATTCAATCCTATCATACACAGTCCCTCTCTCACATGGGACCCACTGTTCAAGGGAAAGGGAGGAAAGATATTTAATGTCATGAAGGAGTCATGTTCTTGGGGTGGGACAGCCAGAATCACACAGAAGGCCAGTGGCAGATCCAGGATCAGAACTCAGGGCTCCTGAGTTCTGTTGTCTTTCCACTAGGGCACACAGCTTTCCTCCATCCAACTGGGTATTCATTAACTATATGCCTACTCAGATCTTAGCTGAGGGAGAAGTGATAGGCTGACTCTTAACTTTTGTCATGAGTCCTCAATTCATACCAACCAGGACCTTCCTAGATTGGGGAAGCTTCAGTGACATATAATAGAAGCAAACCCACACCACTAATCACCAAGGTTACTGTGAAAAGGCTTTTACTTATTTTTACCAATGTGCAAGGGAGTGACACATATACTCACTCAACCACCCAAGGGTTCAATACCAATCTCTGATCAAAGGAGCCCATTTTGACAATGCTTCTTCTTTCTGCTTCCAAATGCTACTTCTGAGTGCTACTCTCCTGCCATTTCTTCTTCTCTCAAAGTACTTCCTTCTCTGCATACTTCCACTTTTCTACATGCCAACATATTGCTTCCAGGTGCCCCCTTTTTATCTGCCTTAAGCAAGGCAGCTGTGGCTCTAAGTGGCAGTCATTGATTGGTCCAGACCTATTACCGGGCAGAACAGGGAGAAAAAGTCTTTCCTGCCTCCATGCTCTACCGTTCACAGTCCAGTAATCACCTGTCTCAGTGCACGTCAGTGCCTTGCAAATCTCTTCCCTGTTATTCACGAGATCATAAACAGTCATTAAAAAGGCAGCTTGTTGTGGGCTCACCACACCTCTTCGTAGATGGCTTAGTTACATTTTTTGGGCTCTGCTTTGAGGCTTGAAGGCTCTAGGAAGAGTGCTCCTCGCTCCTTGGGTGGGAAAAAAGAAGGGGCTCAGAATGGAGCATTCAAGAATTAGAAAAGTAAGCACAAGCAAACATATAAAACGCACGTGGATATGAATAACTTTGAGTGATCTATTGTCATGGCATCCCACATTGAGAGAGAACCAGGCCTCAGGAAGGCCTTTTGCCCAGAGGGGAAGGAAAGGGAAGGGAAGGATCAAATCTCCTATTTACCCACTCACCCACAGTGTCTCCCAGTTCATCTGTATGAATATTTTCCACTGAAGATGGTAGAACACAACATTGGAGACTTTACAATCCATAGCCTGAGAATTGATGATCACTGTAAATCTGGAGAGGCCTTTCAGCTCTTGAAAAGTTTCTGAAATGGCCCATACTTACTTAGCCAAGAATAGACCATTCTGGACTGATTTGTGGTTATATTCTATTCTTTTGTAAGAAGAAAATCCTTTCTGGCATGCTCTAATCAATGGAGTAGCTACTTCTTCTCCAGCTCAAGTGATAGTTGTGTCCAATGACAATAAAAACCAACATTTATTCACTCAAATAACCCTCTTGTCATCTTTCTTACTGGTCTCATATTACACTATAAAGTCTTAAGACTAGATGCTTTTCGAAAGACTAGTGGGTTGTCTCATGTGGAGCTAATAGGTAGACTTTGTACTATATGTGACAATGACATAAAAGGTTCCTACCTAAAAGACTTACATCTTTAATTTGCTTCTTTAAATAATCAGGAGATTAAAGAACATTCATGTTTTAGCCCTTAACTATTAAGAATGCTGAATATAAGAGATTTCTGGTAGATTCATTTTAAAGGGTTGCTAATCGAAGTTTCCTTGAAGAAACCAAGAAAACTAAAGAAAATAGCATGTTTCATATGTACCATTTTATATTGAATAAAAGTGTATATTTTTGCTTAATTCAACTAGTGCCTGATGCACTTCAGTGTGCTTATTAAAAAATTGTGATGATGGGGCAACAGGAAAGTGAATCAATGGTGTCATTTTTTCACACTAATTTACTTGTCAAATCTCAGAACTAGAAAGTTGTAGTTGACTTGAACCTCCAGCCTGCACAACTTCTTGTGGTCCTGAGTGCCATGTTCATTCATTCATTCCATCGTATTTATTGAGCATTTACTGTGTTCAAAACACTGTGCTTCCTACCTAGCGAGAGAAGCAGCAATTCCTTTGCTTTTTCTTACTCTATCATTTTAAAGTTTCAAAAGATGTCCCGTTGACAAAGAGTTAGAAGCTGACAAAGAAGTGTCAGAAAACAGGAAAGATGGCAGGTATACAGGTTTAGGAAGAAAAAAGCACAAAATGCACCTTGCTGCAATTAACATTTTTAAAACTGCAAAATGCTAATAATTGTCTTGAAAGATGATATTTGACTCATCTAAAAAGGTTACAATCCTGCACATTCAGTGATTATTAGTCTCTGGTTTTGTAAGAAAAACTTTAACATATTTTTCGCATATGGACACAGCATAGACAAATGGAAAAAGCATGGGCCTGGGAGTCTGAGGGCCAGAATTCTAATTCTGGCTCTGCCATTTGTCTTCTGTGTTACTCTCTCATGCCTCAGCTACCTTATTTGTAAAGTGGGGATTAAACGCTCTTTCCTCCTACTTAGACTCTGAGCAGGGACTTTGTCCAACCTTATTGCCTTGTATTTCCTCCAGCATTTAGAACAGCACTTGACTGGGTAATAGGGGCTTAACAAATACTATGATTATTACTATATGTGCTGTTGAGGTGCACATCATGTGTGTGTGTGTGTGTGTGTGTGTGTGTGTGTGCCTGCCTATGTATAATAAATATATATATATATATATATATGCACTGTGGGGGACAGAAAGAAGTCCCTGATCAGGAGCACTATTTCTAAGGAAACTAATTCCTCCAAAAAATAGCAGAATTGTGTCTTAAGAGGACACTCAAAGACAATAGAATTAGATTTGACCTAGTCAATGGGAATTTGACCAGAGAGTAGTTGTCCACCAACTAGCTAACCTGTGACCTTACCATAGCAAGCAGACATATGCAGTGGCAAAAATGACAATTTTTATTTGGTGAGAAACTCACTTGAATGGTCATACTAAGTGCATGTAATGTGCCGGTGCATACTAAGCCTACACAGTGGACATTGTTGACGAAGTAAGTGACCAACACTGCTCCACCATCTAGGCAGTGTTCAGGGGTGTTTTTTACCCCTGGGTTCATGCTTAAGGTCTCTTGCTTTTTGCCCCTGCCTTGTCTTGCCTCTGGAAGCTCTCTCATGTTTTACCTTAGTGGTCTCTCGCCCCAAGAGGCTCTGGCCCCTGGGGCCCAGTGCTCATTACCTCTGTTGCCAGAGTCTGGTGTTGGACTCCTGGGTCCCTTTGGATTTGGGGGTCTGTTGGCAGAGATGGGAGCTCTGTCAAGGGACAAGTGTTCGGGAGCACCCAACCAATAAACCCAGCTTTATTCACATAGCAGATGTTAGCTGCTATTGGATAACGGCTCAGGTGAAGAACCAAGGAAGGAGTCTACTGGTCGCAGGGCTAACATATGTATATGTGATATTTATATAAATCAAATTGTGTCTTTGCAACATTTATTTTTCTACAATACTTATGAATATCCAATTTTAACTCTATATAGAGTAGTTGTTTGGGGAACACAATTAAGGAAAGCTCAGTTGTCTCTAAACCGTAAACTGTGTCTAAACTGTATGCTGACTGAGAGCAGGGAGTGTGTCTGTTTATTGTTATATTGTACTCTCCCAAATGCTAAATACAGTGCTTTGCACACAGTAAGTGCTCAATAAATACGAGTGAATGAATGACAGATGGGAGGCAGTAACAGAAGCAGTCAGAAAATAAGAATTGGGGTAATTTTCTTGATGAACACTGTAGACTCCTTGAGGGCAGAGGGTAGTTCTTAAATCATTATTGTACTCTCCTGTGTGCTTAGTGCAGCACTCTGAGTACAGTAGATGCTCAATAAATGTTACTGATTAGAGCAGGGGCTTCAGGAAGGTTGTGGTATCAACACGGAGAGGATAAAATGCCATCAGGTAATTGTGGGTAACAAATGCAAAAGTACAAAAAGAGATAATATGTACTGTCACATAATATAGAAGGGATTGTCAGGCTTGCATTAGTATTAACAGTACGAGTGGTACCATCTTCAGTTGTAAAAAACAGATTTAAAGATATACATAGGGGTCAAACCTGTCTGAAAATTCTGATATAGGATTGACTGACCCAATCACATTATGCACATATCAAGGGTGAACCCTGAGCTGACAAGATTACTGTTTGCAGCACTTTTTGTGATGTTTCTCTTTTTGCCTTTTAGACACATAATACTCTCAAAATTCCTGTATTCTTTACTTAACAGTAGCACATCAGGCTGGTCTGTCTGCAAAATCTTCTTTAAACATAAGGCAGCTGCAGATATGCATACCAACACACAACACATAAACACACACACAAAATCACACACGCACAGAGTAATTGATCAAAGACCTGTTCAGCTTCTGGCACACAAAGTTCAGGCTTTTAAACCAATCCTGGCACTTTCTATCTTGAGTATTTTTTTTTCAAATCTGGGCAAGTAATTCTGATCTCTTCAGCATTAATGCCTCAGTCAATGCAAATAGACCCCCAATTCCTTGGAATTTGTGCTATTCTCCAAATTTTAATGCGAGAAGAGAGAGAAGAATATATCATTTATAGATAAGGGATGCTACTCAGTATTCAACCGTCCTCTGCTCTCCCTTTCCATAATTCTTTAATGCATTTCTTCCTTCAGGAACTGCAGAAAGGACAGTAAAGAGATGGCCACTGATGACACTTGTGATTACTGAGCACTTCTTTACTGACTTGGAACTAACTGGTGGGTTACATATACAATGTAATAATGTCACATGGAGTCATTTACATAAATCATCAGAACCTGACACTCTTGCTTCAGAGTGGTTTCATCCCCCAGTTTTCTGTAAAAATGGATGGTGCATTTGAGACACAGGACTTGGGAGCAGGAGCCAAGATGGAGCGACAGCTAGGTGTTTCAAATAAAAAAACTGACATAAAAGCATCTAGTACTGTATTAGTAGCATGATAGAGAATGAGCCAACTGAAAACTTTCTAGTATAAAACAGGATGAATGGTCACCCCAGTTCTTACAGTTTTAAAAAAAGATGTTGGTTTCTCCAAGTTCTTCTAAGCTTTGCTTTCTTTGCTAAACATTCCAATAAAACCTGGAGTGATTGGCTGGAATGAGGAAAATAATTACTAGATCAATGTAACTAGAAAGGGATCACTGCCTAATCATCTTACAGTTAGAGCCCCTTAAAACTGTCCAACAGTAGTAATACCTCCTCTCTTCCCACCCCCCGCCCCCCCTTATCATTTGAACTTGTCACCCAGAAATGAAAGTGTTTGCCTTCATCATCCTCCTCTAAACCTATCTTGTTCTATCCTAAGTCTTTTTTTACTTTGTCTTTTTCTTCTCTTTCAACTTCTCTTTTGCACTTTAATTAAACTCCTCTTATGCTCTGAGGACTTAAACAGCATTTTAGAAGCATGGTAACAGAAAGAAAGAGGTGAGGGAGAGGGTTTTCCCTGCCTCACTCCTAAGCAAACACAGCTGTATCCACTAAATACACAAAAGAAAATCAAAGGCAGAACATGGGAGTTGCAGGGGTTAGTGTTCTGTGACTGAATAAGTCCCATTAAATAGGAGCCCAGAGGAAAGAGGAAAAGAAACCAAAAGAGGGTAGGAAGAGGGCATGGTTAGGTGATAACTCAACTGGGACCATCAGTATGGCAAATTTATAATAAGGCAATGAAGGGCTGAGTGATTTACCACTAATCCCGTAGCAAGAACTGGAGGAGGCTAAAGAACAAAGGCTTATGGTCCCTTTGGAGATTTGTTTCATCTGCACATCAGCCAACAATTAATGGCCATTTAACTGTTGTTCTCCTGCTGGACACTGGTGGATTGATTCAGTAAATAAAAGTGACAGAGAGGTGTCCCACCACGGCAAGCTAGAAACTGCCTGCACCTGTTATTTGTGAATCACTGCTTGCCAGGTTATTGACCTTTTGGAGGCTGGCTAAAATGAATAAGAGGAATTATGGAGCTGACGGTTTCAATTTCATTAGAAGGGCTCAGGTGACGATTTGCCGGTTTTTTCACAATTCGCCAGGAGCTATCACACTGTGTCAATAACCCTGCTTGCAAGCCCAGTGGTTGCTGCTAAAAGTAATGATCAATTCGTTAGTTAAGAGTCTCAAGGCAAAACTAATCATTACCCGAGGCAAGGACTGGTGCAGAGGAAATTATTACTACCTAATGAGAAGTAAATAATAGCTGTACCTGCAATGTTGGGGTTTTGCAGAAAAGATGCTGCCATAGAGGTGAGGGCTAGGGTTGGTGGAGAGAGGGTGGAAGAAGATCTCAAGCGAACTGATGTAGCACATCTGAGCAGCTGTGCTTGGCATGCCAATCCAGTTAGAAAACAGCTGGAGTTGATAACTGATCATTTACAAATAGTTACTGGCAGATTTGCCCTCCATTTTTACTGCCAGAGGGGAGGAGAAGAGGAGAAGGGAAAGGAAAAGTCAGGGTCAAGGAATTTTGTGATGTTTGCTGCTACTGCTGTTTTGAAAGAGATTGGAAGGTCACTCAAATTTGCAACTTTGCTGTATCCAAGGTTTGTTCTTGTTCTTGTTCGTGGGGCCTCTTGCCTGTGTTAATCAAGACAAAGACACAGGATTGTTTCAAAGAACCTAAAGCCTTCAGTTCTTCAGGCCTTAGATGAGTAGGGCCACCTACATTACTTTGGTTCTCTGGACTTTATGTGTAGGGGAGGAAGTGTTTTTCTAGTGTAAAACTCTTATGTCATTTATCTTTTCCCACTCCCCTTAGCATAAGTCCAACACTTGCAAAGGGATTTCTGTGCCATCAGGTTTATTTTTGATAGCCCAGTTATCAGCTGACCTTAATCCTCAGACTACATGAAGTTGGGTGAGGCTATTTCCTTATTCTGTCTTCAAACCCAGTGTCTGTGACCACACTGGTTGGTTTGATTGTGTCTTTTTGTTCTTAGCTTATCCTTTCCTTCCTTTCTCTTCCTTTTGCTATAGAAGAAGGGAAAAAAAGAACTGGGATGCTTGGCTTATTGGCAGGAAGGTGATACTGTAACTAGTGTTATAACTCTACCAGAGGAGGATGGAATAAACCCAAAGAATACTTATAGTATGGTTAACATTTTAGTATGGGACCTAGAAAGGAAGATACAGACACAATTGATGAGGTTTATTTTATTTTTTTATTTTTTGTTTTTATTCTTCTCCCATTGGAGGAGATAAATGGGTTACTCAATGAGATTAATGGCAGAAAGTTTAGAACAAATAAAAGAACGCTATTTTTTCCCCACTCAATCAGTGGAATTCACTGTCTGAGGAGATCAGAGAGTTAAATACTGTAGAGCTGTATTTCTAAAGGGGCAGGGGAGTTATATGGCAAGTATATTTATGAACACGGGTGGAGAATCTGTCTACTGCTGGAATCATCACTGAGTTCTGACACAATTCCTAAAAACAGTGTTCTGCAGGGCATGAGGAGGGATTAGGTATTAGTGGGTAAGGCCAAGACTATGTATTCATCCATTGTTGGTCTCCTGGATAGAGAGAAACTTTAACTTACACCTGGACAAATGAATGTGGATATTTTGCTGAATTTCAGAGAGAGGTCTTTTTATATAGTGCTTTCACCACTGATGAAGAAATTCACATATAAGTATGTGGCTGGAAAGGATAATTAGTTGTGCTTACTGTGTGCAAAGCACTGCCTTAAGTGCTTTGGAGAGTATAATACACATTTCCTACCCAGAGGGACTTTGCAGTCTAGAGGGGATAGTGTGACACCCAGGGTCCTTGCTGGATTGTACACATAAAGGCTATTTCTTCTTTTACAATCATCCTTTGCAGATAATCAGCTCACTAGTCCCTGGTTTACTGATGGATCTGGATTTGCTTGAAGCAGGCAATATTTAGGGACATCTAGTTTGTTTCCCTTTAGAGGAATAAATAAATAAGTTGTATTGAGTGCTAACTATGTGCAGAGCATTACTAAGTGCTTCGAGTACAATATAACAGAGTTGGAAACATGTTCCTTGCCTATGAGAAGCAGCGTGGTTCAGTGGATAGAGCACGGGCTTGAGAGTCAGAGGTCATGGGTTCAAATCCCTGGTCTGCCACTTGTCAGCTGTGTGACTGTGGGCAAGTCATTTAACTTCTCTGTGCCTCAGTTACCTTATCTGTAAAATGGGGATTAAGACTGTGGGCCTCATGTGGGACAACCTGATTACCCTGTCTCTACCCCAGTGCTGAGAACAGTGTTCTGCACATAGTAAGTGCTTAACAAATACCAACATTATTATTATTATTATTATTATTGTTATGACAAGGTCACAGTCTAGAGGAGACAGACATCCCAGACTGAGCTCCCCCCTTTTTCCCTCTGCTCCCTCTACCCCCCCCTTCACCTCTCCGCAGATAAACCCTCTTCTCCCCCCTTTCCCTCTCCTCCTCCCCCTCTCCCATCCCACCCCCTCAGCACTGTACTCGTCCCCTCGAGTGTATATATCTTTATCACCCTATTTATTTTATTTATTTTGTTTAATGAGATGTACATCACCCTGATTCTATTTAGTTGCCATTGTTTTTATGAGATGTTCTTCCCCTTGACTCTATTGCCATTGTTCTTGTCTGCCTGTCTCCCCCGATTGGACTGTAAGCCGTCAAACGGCAGGGACTGTCTCTATCTGTTGCCGACTTGTTCACTCCAAGCGCTTAGTACAGTGCTCTGCACATAGTAAGTGCTCAATAAATACTATTGAATGAATGAATAATATAAATTACACAAATGTGCATAAGTGCTGTGGGTTGAGGAAGGAGTGAATAAAGGGTGAAAAAGTGCAAGGGTTAAAATCCAAGTGCAAGGGTTACACATGAGGAGGGAGAAGTGGAAATGAGAGTTTAGATAGGGAAGGCCTCTTGGAGAAGCTGAACCTTCAGTACAGCTTTGAAAGTGGGGAGAATAATTGTTGGGTATGAAGAGGGAGAGTGTTCTAGGCCAGAGGCAAGATGTGGGTGACAGGTCAATGGTGAGATATGATTGAGGTACAGTGAGTAGGTTGGAATTAGAGTGATGTGTGCAGGCTCCTATATAGTAGGAGAGGAGAGAGGTAAGTTAGGAATAGCCTAAGTGATTAAGTCCTTTAAAGCTGATGGTAAGGAGTTTCTGTCTGAAGTGGAGGTGGAAGGGTAACCACTAGAAGCTCTTGAGTGGGGAAACATGTACTGAACACTTTTTTATAGAAAATTGATCCAGGCAGCAAAATGCAGTATGGTTTGGAGTGGGGAGAGGCAGGGAGGTCAGTAAAGATGCTGATGCAGTAATTGTGGAGGGATAGGACAAATGTTTGGATTAATGTGATAGCAATTTGGATGGAGAGGAAAGGGCAGATCTTAGCACTGTTGTAAAAGGTGACCCTGAAAGATTTAGTGAATGTGTGGGTTGAGCAAGTTAAATGAGTTGAGGATAATGCCAAGGTGATGGCCTTGTGAGACAGGAAGGATGGTGGTGCTGTCTACAGTGATAGGAGGACAGGGTTTAGGTGGGGTGATAAGGAGTTCGTCCCCTTGATTCTATTTATCTTGATAATGTTGTCTTGCTTTTGTTTTGTTCTGTTTTGCTCACCTGACTCCCCTGATTAGACTGAGCCTATCATTGGGCAGGGATTGTCTCTATCTGTTGCTGAACTGTACATTCCAAGCATTTAGCACAATGATCTACACATAGTAAGTGCTCAATAAATACTATTGAATGAATGAAGTTCAGTTTTGGACATGGTAAGTTTGAGATGTTGGACATTCACATAGGGATGTCTTGAAGGAAATGAGACAGCAGAGAGTGAGGGAGATCAAGACCGGAGATGTAGATTTGAAAATCATCCAAATAGAGGTGTGCTTTGGAGCCATGGGAGTGAATGAGTTCTCCAAAGGAGTGGGTATAGATTAAGAAGAGGAGGAGGCCCAGAACTGACCCCTAAGGGATTCCCACAGTTAATGAGAGGGAGGCAGAGGAGGTACCTGTGAAACAGAATGAGGGGCCAGAGAGATAGGAGGAGAACCAGGAGAGGACAGTGTCAGTCCACATCCCTAACTAGGACAACTCAAACATCCAGGGTGAAATCAAATGGCACTGCTGCCTATTCAGAGACCCAGCCACCATTATCCTGGACTACCTACTAGCAACTAATTTTTGTGAGTGCAGGTGTGAATCATCTCACCATCAGGAAGACTTGTCCTGAAATTGAAGCAATATGGTTTAGGGGAAAGAGCATCGGTCTGAGTCAGAGGACTTGGGTTCTAATCCCAGATCTGCCATTTGTTTGCTGTGTGACCTTGGGCAGGGTACTTAATTACTCTGTGCCTGTTACCTCATTTGCAAAATGGGAATTAAGACCATGAGCCCTGTGAGGGAGAGGGCCTTTGTACAACCCAATTATCTTGCATATACTCCAGCATCTAGTACAATGCCTGGCACATAGTAAATCCTTAAATTCCAAAATTTCACTTTTTTTATTAGCCATAATTTCTGCTGAGCTCTCACACTTTCTCACCCTGTTCCCCAGAACCAAAAGCACACCTTGCTTTGGCAGCAGGACAGAGTTGTTGCTTGGATAGACTTTAAGCACAATCATCTATTGAAATCCAATCAAAATTCTATTAAAACAGGATTTCAAATAATGTCAATTAACCCTCATCCTAGAGTGGGCTGACATCTTTGCTCAATAGTCAGTCAATCCAATCAATTACCAAGGAGACATTTATTCTCTTACTAGATGTAAATTTGCCTTGCCAAAGATCACTTCCTATGCTGCTGCCTCGCAAAAAGGATTCTCTCAAATATCTACTGACAAGGATTGTATAATTGCCTAGAAAGGCATCAGGGTCACCATCCCCGGATACTTACCTGAGGACCCAGATAACTTCCCCTGACCTATGTTGTCTGTTCATTTGTGGTGTTTCCCATCCAATACCAGGGAAAAGACAAAGATGAATGATGCTGGGTAAGTATTAAATAATCAGATCTAATTGACTTCACTTTGTGAGTGTCAATGGGCTTATTATAAGATTATAGGAGGGCAAAATGCTGTACCAATTTTCTAAAATATATTAAAAGCCTTGGATGTTAAATTGATTGAAAAACTATTCAGGGAGGGGGCAGCTGCAAGAAATATGGCTCTCTCAACCAGAAAGCCACTTCAATTTTCTTCCAAAAGTTAATGATTCCTGCTTTTAGGTGCTCTCTTCTAGATGAGCTTTTGCAAGTTAGAACCTTCATCCCTTCCACAGTTCTTTAAGGGCATGTCAGCACAGGCTAAACTGACTTTTCCTGACTCAACAGGATGGTTTAGCTAGAAAGGTTGATTTGTGGCTATTTTCTCTTAAAAGATCCAGGTAATTGAGGCCAAAATGCATTGTTATACCTCAATCTCTGATTTAGGTAGACTTACCCATTGTGAATACTTCCCCCTTCACTTCTCTGGAGGGTATTGTGACCAATAGGTGTCAACAAGCAGAAAACAATTCATGCAAAAGCCCCCTTCGGCCTCCCATGTAAACCTGCTTATTCATTTTTCTTTACTTGCACCATTTTCCTTCATTTCTAGAAATTTCTATTCTTTTGGTTCTCCATGAACATCCAGGTCCTGAAATCCCCAAATCACCATCCCCTTTACTTCTCCCTTCCTCCTGTCTTTCACTCCTATCGTGACAATCACTTCACCTCAAACCTAACCCATATGATTTTTTTTTCTTGTTTCACCACAGCCACCCTTTTTCCTGTCCTGCCCCAAAGTTTCTTAACCTTTCCCTGCGACTATAGTCCCCAAAGTCTCATGGTGGAAGAGCACAGATGGGGGGGTCAGAAGTTCCTGGTTCTAATCCTGGCTCTGCCACATGTCTGCTATGTGACCTTGGGCAAGGCACTTATCTTCTCTGAGCCTCAGTTACCTCATCTATAAAAAATGGGGATTAAAAATATGAGCCTCAGGAGGCATAGAGACTGTGTTCAATCTAATTAACTTGTCTACCCCAGTGCTTAGAACAGTGCTTGGCACATAGTGAGCACTAAATAAAAATATTACTTGTTATTGGATGGAGATGGGTGGAGAGGATGGTAATAATAGTGTTATTAGTGTGACCTTGGGCAAATCACTTAATTTCTCCATGTCTGTTTCCTCATCTGTAAAATGGGGATGTAATACCTATTCTCCTTCTTATTTAAGCTGTGAGCCCGTGTGCCAAGCATTATACTGAATTAGGGTAAATATAAACTAATCATGTCAGACATAGTCCCTGTCCCACATGGGGCTCACAGCTTATATTGGCCCCTGACTCACTGGCCAATGAACTTTTCATTGACCACATTCTCTCCCTATAGAACCAGACCAGTGAAAAGTAAGGAAAATATCAGACAAAAAGTACGTTAGCACTGCAATATTTGGGGTCAGAAAAGTCTGTTGTCTAAATTTACATGTTAGATAATTTTTCTTCCATGAATTGCTTCCTAGTCCTCTTCAACATTCCCCCACTCTACTAATGACTTCTATCTTCACTGTTTAGATTGTGAGCACCCTGAGGGACAAGGATCAAGTCTATTTTCCAACTATTTCCCAGAGTTTGGTACAGTGAATATCATTAATACTCTCTTTCCAGCCCCAAATTTCAGCCTATGCAGTGGTTTTGGGACAGCAGAGCCTAAAGAGAGAGGAAGGGAAAGATTGAGAATAAATAACCTCCCTAACCAAGTTAGCAGCTGCAGGGTGAGTTGGAAAATGTGACTCAAAGGTAGAATGAGAAAACCAGTGACAGGTTGATGTCATTTGTCAGCCAGAGGGAAGAAATGGCATTTGAGTGTTTGGAACAAGACTGAGAGTGGTGTTTTGGTGGGATCAAAACACAAATATTGTATGAGATCCTTGAAGTTGATGTTATTTAAGTGCCTACTGTATGTCAAAAACTGTTTTAAGCAGTGGGGTAAATACAAGCTAATCAGATAGAACATAGTCCTGCACTACTCCTTTTTGATAAGGTGTCAAACTTATTTTGTTCTGTGCAAATTCTGCTCAAAAATGAATACTTATTTTGGAAAAGTCCTCTCCAAAAATATAACTTTCTTGGACCTATTCAGCCATTATTTGGATCTCTGATTATGTCCAATTTCATCAAAATCCAGAAAATAATTTTGAACTATTTGGTTCTGAAATTTCTTCACATCTCTGAAAACTTCCCTTTAATGTTGAGACCCCCCACCACCTGGCTTTCCTATGATAGCAGCTGAAATATTTTTCTCAACTCATGTTAGGACCCTAAGATGAAAGCTATCTTCAAAGAAGTTTTTCACCTACCTCTGTTTATTTTCTTTTCTGTAAAGCATGCGTGAGACTAGTGACCAAGGTTGTAAGGAATAGCTCATTAAAATAACTTTTAATTGCTTTACAAATGTATGTTCCCTGTTGTTTTGTTTTTACAACTGTAAATTATAGAGGGGTAATACACATATATATTCAGAAAGTAGTGACTCTGGATTAGAAATTCACTGAATAAAACTAAAATCCATAGAGGATGTATATCAAAAATTCTTATTCAGTGCATTTCTCCAACACCTCTTACCGTCAAAATATTTAGCCCAATTAAAACAGCCACACAGCTGCAAATGATACTGGCTTCTAATCAGTCTCTCGAATATTGAAAAAGGAGTTTAGTTTATACTCTTAGAGGAGTAATAACAAAAGTTCAGATCCCAAATCATATTTGGAAAAGTAAAACAAAACAGTTATGCACCACCACTTTAAAATATGACTGAAACATTTAAATCCAATGTGAAACCTCATGCTGAACCTGAGATTTTATATACTTTTTAATCAGAGGAGCTTGATTAAACAACTGACTCAATCTTCCAGGTATAGGGTTCAGCCTCAGAAGAAAAGCCTATGAAAGTCAATATTGTGCAGTAAGCACTGAGGAATTAAACTTAATAAAATAGCATTTTACCCCAATTGACTCAGCCTGTCAACAAAAGGCCCAAACCTTTTTATAACATTCAAAAGATTTACTGTAGAGAATAGGTACTGGTCTCTGTGTTTCTTTTTCTCCAGTTGATTTGCTACAGTCTTGGTTTTGGCAGGGAATGCAAACAAAGGACAGACCTAAAGGGTTCTGGCCAGAACCTGATTCTCTGTGCATAGCCAACTGTTCATTCTCTTCACACAAGGCAACTTTAACCACTGGGAAAACTGGGGAGTTAAGCATCTATCACTGATAAAAGGCCCCATTTCCCTGCTGACAGGATCTAACAGTACTAGCCAGTAAAGTGGCCAGAAATCAGGACACCTTAGCGTATAGGGCCAAGATAAGTGGAGGTCAGAGGGACAGGAAGAAAGAGAAATTAGGGAAATAAGGGAAGCAGAACATAGAGATTATTAGAATGGGGGGGGGGGGAGAAGGAAAGGGAATAAGGAGAAAAAGCAGGTGAGGGGGAACAGGGAGAAGGAGGTGGAGAGAGGGAGAAGTCAGAAATGAGCCAATGGAGATAAGTGGAATTTACTGCTACAGTTGTCTGCAGCAATAGGTTGCTGTCCAGTCCCTGTAGGTGGAACTTTTTTGCTGGTGCTCTGGAGAGGAGAGGTCCAGCAGCTGAATTCTGAGTTGCAGTAGTCTTGTTGCTACCACACACTGGAGTCCATTGTTGGGGCTTCCCAAGCAGGGCTCTTACTGGCACAGATGCTGCAGACAGAAATCTCCTGAGGCTTCCAGTCAGAACTGCCATGTTACAATAGCCATTCCAGTGTGGCTTAGTGGCAAGAGTACAGGCTTGGGAGTCAATGGTCATGGGTTCTACTCCCGGCTCTGCCACGTGTCAGCTGTGTAATGTTGGGCAAGTCACTTAACTTTTCTGTGCCTCACTTGTCTCATCTCTAAAATGGGGATTGACTGTGAGCCCCACATGGGACAACCTGATAGCCTTGTATCTATCCCAGTGCTTAGAACATTGCTTGGCACTCAGTAAGGGCTTAACAAATACCATTATTGTTGTTATTACTATATAGGTTCTATCTTTGCTTCTGGGTAGAGTTCACCCACTAAAAGCCATATTCTCAATAGATCCCAGCAGAAATTCTTCAGATGTTAAGAGCAGAACCCCAGAATTCATGATTGGCCCACCAAAATTAAGATATCTGGCCACATTAACCTCCTGGGCAGGGAGACATCTGGTAGGAATTATAGTTTGTCTTGCCTTTTCTGCCCTGCTCTCTGCCTTGGCAAGTTTATAATAATAATGTTGGTATTTGCTAAGCGCTTACTATGTGCAGAGCACTGTTCTAAGCACTGGGATAGACACAGGGGAATCAGGTTGTCCCACATGGGGCTCACAGTCTTAATCCCCATTTTACAGATGAGGGAACTGAGGCACAGAGAAGTTAAGTGACTTGCCCACAGTCACACAGCTGACAAGTGGCAGAGCTGGGATTCGAACTCATGAGCCCTGACTCCAAAGCCCGTGCTCTTTCCACTGCGCCACGCTGCTTCTCAAGTTTATCTGAAAGTGATATCAGAAGTCCTAGGTAAGTAAGGTTGTCGGAACAGGTAAGCCCGTCGATGGGCAAGGATTGTCTCTATCTGTTGCCAAATTGTACATTCCAAGCACTTAGTACAGTGTTCTGCACATAATAAGCGCTCAATACTATTGAATGAATGAATGAATGAACAGGTAAGGGTATGTGTGCTCCAGAGCAAGTGTGAATTTTGGTATAAGGTTTCAGTAGTTCCACTACAGTGCTTTAAACTGCTCCTATGAAAAGAATGACTCCTGTGCGGAGTGCTCAAAGTGAATTCTGCCTTATTCTCTTTTTAATTTTCCTCATCAAAGGAACATCATCAACTCATAATAGACCCATTAGCAAAGTTTTCCAAATGAGAGTTTTAAGGAAATTGAACAGACTTTTCAAAATTTTTGAATTTATTTTGTTTTACTGATGAAATTTTATAAGAACTCTTGGCCTAGGTCCAAAGACAGCCTTTTAGTATTGGTGCACAACACCCAGGCAACGAAACTGACTACAAATCAAACACTGAGACTGATCACTCTAATAATAGGTTTAAGAAATGCCAAAGATAAATATATAAATGTTTTCTCTCTTTAAGCATGTGTACTGCTGTGAGAATAATATTCTACTCCAGGGCTTTTTTTAAGCTATTTACAGATTTCAATGTGTTATAAAATTTCAACTTTCTAAATTTCAAATAGTTTCATTTTCAAAGCAAGGAGAGGGTGAATGGGGCATTTATTTTTCATCTGAGCAATATCCATTTTTTGACTATCCCAGATATTGACATTTCATGGGAACCTGGTGAATTTCACAGGGATTATTCCTGCATTTGTGGAGTTTTCAGGTTTATGTACGGAAGGTTATATTCCCTTGTGAATCTGATCCATTGGATTTGCCTTGTGAAATAGATAGGAACTGAAACCTGCAGATTTCATTCACCACATGAATATATCTCCCTGTAGAAAAACCCAGGATGGAGAAACATTAAACTGGCAGAAGTGGATCCATACTCCAGTCTGTCACTTTGCCATATCTGGGCTTCAGCTGCTTCATCTGTTAAATGGCTATGATTCACACATTACTAAATGTCCTTGGAAAAGGTACTCTTAAGCACTGCTAACTTGGGCCATCTTTGATGAAAAAAGCAGGAAGTCAAGGGAGGATAACTTCCTCAGTTACCCATTTTGTCTGGGTAAAAAATGGAATCTTTTTATGAAATTGTTATTGGGTGCCCCTATTTAACACGAAAGGATTTAAGGAATTGGTCAGCAAACTTTCCAGTAATATAAGCATAGGAGAAAGACGTTACCAGGAATGCTGAGATCTGGGAAATTCAGTGGGGTATTTCTGCTCCTAAGAGGCTCTCCATGGGATATAATGGAAGCATTGAGTGAAAATGCTGTTGGGCCTGCTGGCTGGCTCCCCTGTTAAATAGCCCAGGCATGGCCAAAGTCAGAACTGTAACAATTTCAGGAATACTAAAATGAATATCCTACTTGTTCAAGGGATTGGGAACAATTCATTCACATTCTGTTTGCTTGAAGGTCTTTATTCAGGAAGAAACTACCCCTTGAATGAAATCTGGTGACAAATAGGACTAACTAATCCAAATTCACCCTTTCCTTCTCCAAATAGGAGTAATTTTGCCCTTGTTTTATTCCCCAGATGGTTCTATACTGCTCATTCCTCACAGACAATCCTTCCTTTCCCAATCTGCCCACCTTTCCTGGGTCTTATGCTTTGGATACTTGGGAGCTATCCAGGCCCAAGTCTATCACCATCATAAGGTCCTTCCTCCAATTTTTCTCTGTGACATTAAAAAAAAGTAATTGCAGATAAATGGGTTCAAGAAATTTAGAAACATTTGTGGAGAAGTCCAAAAATTGGGTCTTAAAAGGGAAAATGACAGTCTATTTCTATGAGAATTTTCTTAGGATGCAAAACCTGCTACTGCTTGCTACTGCAAGCACTCTTTGTGGTTACATTGCTGAATTGACCCAATTTGGCTTTGTTTATATCCATCCTTTGCTTAATCTGACCAGTGGTATGGGGTTGATTCAATTGGAACAGAGACCTTGAAAATGTCATAGAGGTTGAGGCAGTAATCACATTCAACAAGCAAAAGTTTACTCTACCTAGACCCAGTCCAGATTTTTGTTAACTGTCCAAACAAACTTAATCCTCACTACCCTGCTTAAATTGGTTATCTTTTCATGTCATCTTCATTCAGGATTGAACATGCTCAGTTTAGAGCCCTTTGTTTTGTAGGAAATTTAGTATACCTGCCCACAAATGCCAGAACACTTTAACCCTACATGATCTCTTTTGAATGGATTGGTGTTTTGTCTCAGATTTCAGTGCAAAACAATGTGGTCAGTTTAGGTAACATTGCTTAAGAATTGAATTTGAAATAGGATGAAGTATCCTTTCATTCACCTCTATACAAAGGGCAATGCCATCAAGAGGTCATTTTTGAAGATAAAATACATGGGGTGTATGAGACAGATCAGAAGGAAGGTGTTTTTCTTTGTGGTTTTTAAGGTCAAATCCTACACAAGAGAGGGTAATGGAGCAAAGCTAGCCATCATTACTAAATATCAACTCAACTGAGGTCCTAGGAATTGGGGGATTTTGAAAGGACGAAGCCCCTCAAAATCTTTAACAGAATATAATCTTCCAATATGAAGGATCACAGTATATGCTGACTTACTTTTCCCTTATGCAAGAGAAGCCACAATCAGTGAGAGGTGAAAGACATCCATTAGAGATCATTTGAGATAGTGCTTCACCTCCAGTATGGTACAATTTTTCACCATTCCTGGGACGTTGCCTAGTGTGGGACTAGAGAGAGGCCACAAAGATAATTCAAGCTGGCATAAAATAATACTCATATCCAGGGAGAATCTGGAGGCTATTGTCCATTAGCTTCTTTCATTTGCAGCTAAAATCTACAGAGACCTTTAGGCCTTTGATTTTGTAATAAAAGCTAATAGGAAACACTGGGAATTATTATTTATTAGTAATAATATGGTGCTTTTTAAGTGCTTACTATGTGCCAAGCATTATACTACATATTGGGGCAGATACAAGATAATCAGATTGGACATAATCTCTGTCCTATATGGAGTTCACATTATCACTAAGTGGGATAGGATTTAATTCCCATTTTACAGATGAGACAACTGAGGCACAGAAAAGTTAACTGACTTACCCGAAGTCACACAACAGACAAGTAGAGGAGCCAGAACTAGAAACCAGGTCTTCAGACTCCCAGCCCTCTGCTCTTTTCTCCAGGCTATGCGACTTGTTTTGCTTGTTCCTTACTATTTATACTTTGTTTTCATTCTGAGACATAAACCTTGTTTGTTTGGACCACTAGCCTGATTTAATAATATCTGGACACAAGGTTTTATTTGATGAGTTGCTGACTTCCTTGATATAGCGTAAAGATGAGGATGGATATTCTTTGTTCTCCAAGATGAGCCTCCCCATGGGAGTGGTTATCCATGTATTCTAGGTGTGGCTATCAGGCCAATGGATAACACCTAAATCATCCCATACACTTTGGGGGCTTTTTTATTTTATAAGAACTCCAAGAAAAAAATATGCCATAACCTTCTATGGTAATGTATTCCAGTTTTTTATAGTATTTAAATGCTTACTATACGTCAAGCACTGTTCTAAACTTTGGAATAGGTACAAGATAATCATGATGGATACAGGTCCTGTCCCACATATAGTAGTTTTAATCCCCACTTTACAGATGAGGGAACTGAGACACAGAGAAGTTGTGTTTTACCAATGATTACATAGCAGGTAAGTGGCATATTTGGGTTTAGAACCCAGGTCCTCTGACTCCTAAACTCATGCTCTTTTCACTAGGTCATCCTACTTCTTTAGGTGATCTCACACCTCAGGAACAAGAAGATCATTTTAATCTTGAGATTGTCAAACTGGATTTCTGCAAATCTGATGCAGAGTGCTTAAAATGAACTCTTTATTTGAGCTCTGATTCTAGCAAAGCATTGAACCCTAGTGGATAGAACATGGGTCTGGGAGTCAGAAGGACCTGAGTTCTAATCCTGGCTCCACCACTGCTGTAAGACCTTGGATAAGTCATTTAATTTCTGTCCTTCAGTTACCTCATCTGTAAAATAGGGATTAAGACAATGAGCCCCATGTGGGAATTGGACTGAGTCCAACCTGATTAGCTTTTAAGTAGACAAGTGGTAAACCACTTCCATATCTTTACCAAGAAAACTGCATGGATACACATATCAGAACTACTTTATGACAGAAGATGGGACATTCTGAAGAGTGTGTGTCCATAGAGTCGTTATGGGTCAAAAAAGACACCATTTGAAGAAGAAAACTCCAGCACTTAGTACATTGCCCATTTGATCTTCCTCTTCACCTATCCACCTTCTACCTGTTCTTTCTTTTGAAACTCTCCTAGTCGCTATCTGTCCCTTTATCTATCCTTCTGGCACTTTTCCCTCAGACCCGAAAACCCTTTTCCCACCAATCTCTCCTTAACACCTCTAAATTCTCCTTTAAATGAGTTTCCAGGTCCTACCTATAACAGATTATTTCCACCCACAATCCATAAATCACTCTCTTCTATGATACCACCCTGAAACACTCTTTTGTTTCAATTATGAATAACTTGTTTTCTATTTGTGTTTGATTCTTTGGTTAAGCCTACAATCTTATGTTGGTATTATTTCTATTTTCCTTTGAGTGTAGGTTTTTAGAAAGCAGAGGTAGCAAAACATTGCTTATTTTATTGAGTTTTATTGTGTGCACAGCACTGTATTAAGCATTTGGGAGAATAAATACAACTGAGTCGATAGAGACATTCTCTGCCAACAAGAAGCTTAGAGTCTCAATGCAGGGCAGATAAAATAAATTACAGATATGTACATATATGCTCTGGGGCTGAGGGTGAGATGGATATCAAGTGGATATTGATGCAGAAAGGAAAGTATGTAGAGGAGAAAGGCATTTAGTCAGGTAGGCTGCTTGGAAGCACTGTTATTTTAATAAAGCTTTTAAAGTGGGGAGGGTTGTGACTTGTTGACTGTGACAGGGAGGAGAGTCCCTGACCTGATGGAGGACATGAGCATGGGGTTGATGGTGAGGTAGACAAGATAGATATATGTCAGCAGGATGGTGTTAGTGAGATGGGCAGACTGTATTGTAGTAGGAAATAAGGTAAGGTTGGAGGGGGCAAGCTGAGTGCTTGAAAGCCAGATGGTACAGAGTTTCTGTTTGATGCAGAGGTGGATGTGGCAGAACTGGAGGTTTTTAAGGAATGTGGAAATGTGAACTGAATTTGTTAGAAAAATTGCCTAGGTATCAGAGTGAAGTATTGACTGGAGTGTGGAGATTCAGGAAAGATGCAAGAGAAAGGGAGGTCAGTGAGGAGGCTGATGTAGTAGTGGCAAGCATTTAATAAGTCCTAGGATCAGTGTAGTTTGGAGGGAGAAGGTAGGGCAGACTTACGTTACACTGTGAAGGTAAAACTGAGAGGATTTGATGGTAGTTGAACCCATCAATTGAATGAGAGAGATAAGTAGAGATAATATCAAGGTTTTGGGCTTGTAAAAACAGGGAGGATACGGTGTTATCTACAGTGATGGGGAGGGCAAGGTTTGGGTGGGAAGACTTGGAAGTTCTGTTTGACATATTAAGTTTGAGGGATGGCCAGGCTGAGGTATGCTGAATGTAGGAGACTGCAGAGGAGAGAGTTCAGAGCTGGGAGGTAGATTTGGGAAACACCAGAGAGAGATAGTAGTTGAAGTATTGGGAAAGAATGAATTCTGCATAGGTGTGTGTGTAGATAGAGCATAGAAGGGAAATCAGAACTGAACGCGAGCGACTCCCACAGTTAGAAGATGGAAGGCAGTGCAGGAGCCTGTAAAAGAGACTGAGAAGGAATTGCCAGAGGCATGGCAGGAAAACCAGGAGAGAAGATAATGTTTCCAAGAGTAAGGGGTGGTCTACAGTGTTGGTCAGGTGAGAGCTCGACAAGGATTACAGTGGAGTAGAGTCCACTGGATTTGACAAAAAGGTCACTGACCTTAGAGGGCAGTTTCTGTGGAGTGAAGGGGTGGAAGCCAGATTGACGAAGGGTAGGACAGAATTAGAGAAGAGAAAATGGAGGCAGTGAAGACATTAAGAAAGTAAAACTTTCATCATTTTTTCTGCCTTTCAAAAATGGATCTACAGCCAACTTGCTAAAAATGAGTAAACTATAGGAGGGAAGGAGAAAATGACAGGATCCAGATGAGGTCTTCAACTACCGCCAGAGTGAGTAATCACTCAAAAACTGGCACACACATATGATAATGAGTAACCTGATTACAACATAAATTGGCACATTATGAAATAGGGTAACCAAAATACTTACAATACTATCTTCTAGTGCAGTGGGCAATGACAATGAGTTCCATTGTCATAATGTATTTCCTTTGCTTTTTCTAAATGTGTTTGGGTCTCTAATGAGAATGATGTTGGATCACAGAGAATCTGTATTTGGGTCTCTAATGAGAATCACAGTGTCACCCATCAGAAGAACACTATATAGTCAGCACAAGTGAGAAGTCTCTACTCTGAAGCAAGCAGAACTCTAGAACCGAAGTGGAAATGTTAGGTCAGGAGCAGTCTGCATTCTAAATGTTGGAAGCATTCAAGGCTGGAAGCACAGGCAGAGTTTTTGTATTTAAATATTTATTGTGCTCAATTAGAAGAATAAACCCAATATTTAGGCCTACTGGTGCATATAAAAGAGCAACACATATCAAATAATGTGGTGTGGTATTTTTTTTCTATGAAATCATGTTTCTTTTGGGGTCTTGAACATTGATATTAACTGTCTTGTAGGTTCTCAGGGAGATAAATTACTTTGTCCTATTAATGGCATTCCAAACCATATTGGGGTGTAGAATGAAATTAAAATTAAAGCAGTGAATGAATGTCAAATGTAGTTGCATATGGGGTTTTTGGTCTATGTTGTTAACTGTTTCCATTCCAGTAAAATGCCCATTACTTTCATAACATATACCAGAAGTTTTTGACTGTGGAAATGAACATGTGAGTGGGAAGTTTGGAATTGAATAATTTCATAATTTAGTAAAGTACAGACTTAATCAGTGTGATATAGCGTGGAACTCTTTAGACATTGTTGTATCAGGGCAGTCTGGAGAGTAGAAATTGGAAGAGGGATTATTGTTAACAACATCCCCACTGTCCCTCTTTTCTGCATTGTCCTGACTTGTTCCTCTTGCTCTCCCCGCCCTCCCTTCCAACCCCAAAGCATTTACGTACATATCTGTAGTTTTATATGGATTGACTGTAAGCCCAATGTGGGACATGGGCTGTGTCCAAACTAATTATTTTCTATCTATCCTAGCGCTTAGTATGTGCCTGGCATACAGTAAGTGTTTAACACATATCATTAAAATCAGTGGCAAGTAATAATTTTGTGGTATTTAAACACTTACTATGTGTCCGGCATAGTATGTACTCAGTGCTGGCATAGGTACAAGGGTTGGACACCGTCCCTATCCCACAAAGAGGTCATAGTCTTAACTTCAGTTCCATCATCTGAAAAATGGGGATTAAGTGACTTGCCCAAGATCACACAGCAGACAAATGGAGGATCAGGGATAGGAACCTAGGTCCTTCTGACTCCCAGCCTCTTGCTGTATTCACTAAACCATGTTGCATTGTCTTTTCAATAACTCTCAATCACTTCCACCATTGTTTTTTTATCACTTTGGAAAACAAAGGACTGATAAATGAATAACAGTGTGGATTAGGGTCTAGAGCATGGGCTTTGGAAATGACTTTTTTTCCTGGCATTTGTTTCCTACTTAATATCTAGCGGACAATGTATTAAACTATGGGGTAGATACAAGCTGATCAGAATAGACATAGACAATGTTCTACATGGGACTCAGTCTTAATTCACATTTCACAGACAAGGTAACTGAGTTACAGAGAAGTTAAGTGATTTGTCCAAGATCACACATAGCAGACAAGTAGTGGAGCCAAAAGTAGAACTCAGGAGTTCTTCTGACTCCTGGGCCCATGCTTTTTCCATTAGGCCATGCTGGTTCTAATCCCACCTATGCCACTTGTCTACTGTGTGGCCCTGGGCAAGTCACTTAAGTCTCTGACTTAATCACCCCATCTGTAAAATGGGCATAAAATACTTGTTCTACCTTCCTCTTTAGACTGTAAGCCCCATCTGGGACAGGAACTTCATTCATTCTGCTTAAATTGTATTTACCCAGTATATACTTTATACTTTGCAGATAGTAAGTGATTAACACATACTACACCACAATTATTATAAACACCTACACAGTCTGTACATTAATATGTATGTTTATGTGTGGGTGCTACCCTACATGCAAGAAAACAATGAATATATCCCTGGAAATAGTCCCAGATATGTAGGTATTGTAAGATCATGATCAAGATCAGTCAGTCTTTATTAAGTGCAAACTGAGTAGAATTATTGATCAGAAGTTTGAGAAGTTTTATGCTTTATACAAATCATCCTTGCCTTGTATGAACTTGCAGTCTATGAAAGAAAGGACACATTGACCCAAATAAAGACTAAAATGTTTTCAGTAAACAGATCATAGTTTCAACAAGGAAAAGTACTTTCCATAAGAGAATGAATCTGTTATAGATGTTAGGCACTGAGGTCGAGGCATCCTACGGCCAATATTGGGGTACTCCAACTGTTTGGGATTACTGAAAGGAGCAGGCAATGGGCAGGAAGATCCTGGCAGTAGCACAAAAAGGCAGGAACCCCACAGTAGCAAACAAAACACAAAAAGGGTTTAACACAAGGGCAGTTAAAAGGGACAGTGGAGTTACAACAAAGAATACCTCATCCCATCACACCAAGAAAGCTATTGATGTTGGCAATATTGAAGGGGCACTGAAACTTTCCCCAGTCATCCCAAGAAGGGCATGGTAGCTGATCAAATCATGACACTTTTGCAAAAATATCTTGGAGTCCTAATCAAAGGACACGCTGAAATTTGCAAAGATCTCAGGAATGCCCTAGGCCACCCAGACTAATATCAGAAGCAAGGATGCCCACCTTTAAGGCAGAACTGGAGGGAAGCAAGGACAAGTGTATAAAAAGAATCCAGAAGAAAATGGTCTTTGCACTGTGGGTCAGAGTACACTGGTCTCTACACCAGTGTAAAGGTGCTCTTGTTGTCTTATTCCTGGATTCTTAATTATAACAGGGAGATTGGAAGGTTCTTTTCCTTTTTTTTAGGTGGGGCGTGGGAGGGCAAGCGTTCTCTTAAAAGAACCCCTGTACATTCCTCATGGAAAGCAGTTGTAGAATGAATTTGTTATTTATTTACTATGCTCTGGGGTGGATAGAATACCATTACAATGTCAGAGTGCTTTTCCCACATGGGTTAACACTCTAAAAGGGAGGAAGAACAGGTATTTAATCCCCATTTTCCAGATGAGGAAACTGAGCCACAGAAAAAAATAATTTAATTACTTGCCCAAGGTTACCCAAGTCTCCTTGTATTCCATTCCTAGGCTCTTGCCACGAGTCACCACAACTTTCTCCACAAGACTAATAAATGGTGATGATTGATACACCCAGCCTAGGATTTTGCTCCAATAGTAGCAACACAATGCTTGAATGAGGAGTATGAAGGTTGCCTTTCTTGCACCCTCCCTTTGACAGAAGGTGGGCCAATATCTGTGGCAGCATGCTTGACGCCAAACTTTTTTGAGTGGTGTAATTTAGGTGACTGAAGGAATTGTGTTAACTCCTCTGTAAGGTAGCCTTGGGCTTTCATCAGATGGTAACTATAGTTAACAAAATGTAATTAACCGAAGTGGGATGAGATAGGACACTCCCCAGGATAGTCAACTTTAATCTCCACTTTCAAAGGGTCAGTCTTACAAGTTGATGAAAATGGATGGCTAATAGCTCTGAATTATCCATCTCCTCTGCAAAAATTTACCTCCCCACAATCACATTAAGATGAGTTCCAAGAGGGGTTTAAAAGTGGGTTAGACTGTTGAAAGATGAAAAGGTTTTATTTATGGAAGAGGGTTAACATTTAAAAAAATTAGCAATCCCAAGATGACATTTTTACATGAAATTTTTCTAACATGCTCTCTTGCTCACACTCAAAATATTCAGAAAATCTAATGTGTGAATTAGGAAATTAGACATCCAATGAAAGTTGTCTGGCTTTGTATTTGCCTGGAAAGATTTCTCTCACACCAAGATAGGATGCCAGGGCTCTGTCATCTCCTAATGACATTGCTGAACTCTGAATACCACTTGATCTGGGCACTTTGAGAAAACAATTTCCCCATCTGTACTGCAGAATTGTGACTTCTAATGCCACAATTGAAAACACATTCCTGCACCTAACATTCTCCTCCCTCGCCTCAGTTTACCACATCTTTTCCATGAACAACATTTAAATGTAATGACCTTTTCTCACTTAAACCATCCTTCATATGGATTTAGGGTCTTAAAAATATTGTATCTTTTAAACTAGACAGTAAATAGTTGCTGATGGAAAAATCATTCCAGTATGCCTGGTAAGGCTTCAAATTTTACAAATAGAAAACCAGAGGCACTGAATGGCTCCTGAATGGAAAGAGATCAAGGCATCTCTTGAGACTAGTTGAGTGTTTAGGGTTAAATTTCAGAATACCTAACTCTTAGTCTCTAATCCATCTCTTGAACCACACTGCCTCTCTTGAAATGACTGATGAACCTCAGGGGGGTGGATAGATTTGGTTTGAATGAGCATCTGAAGGTTGAGAGCAAAACCCAGAGGTTTTCAAACTTCTCTCAATTTCTTTCATCTAAAAACTAAGTTGAAAAAATCTCCTGAAAAGAAAACCTCATGAGAATTCCAATTTTTTTTCCTTCCCTGAATATGATGGGGATGAGCTATACCCCAATTCCTCTGAGAATAGAACAAAAGGAGAGGGAATGAGGCTGCAAAAGGAAGAATGAATACCATTCTGGCAATGAGAGTCATGAACCACTTGAATGGGTAGCCAAAGAAAGTTGAGGAATTACTTTTTCTAGAGGCAGTCTTTCTTGAATAGGTGAAATGTGGTCTTGCTTACTCCCAGGACGACAGACTACTTGCAAAGTTCCCTTTCAGGTCTGGGATTCTATTCACCAATTAGATCACTTAGCACTTGCAAACTCTTGATTAAATTTGTTATCAAAACAACTTTACATTGTCATAGAGAGGCTGAGTTGTATTGTTAGTCTCCCCTTCTATGCTGTCAGCTCGGTGTGGGCAGGAAATGTGTCTGATTATTGCTATAGTGTAATCTCTCAATGCTTAGTGCAGTGCTCTGTTCAGTCACCACTCAAATGGGATTGACGGACTGACATTTCCTAGCATAAACATATCCCTATAGTCTATTTTCAGTTCTATGTCCAGTTCTTGGATAACCTTCAGGCAGGAACCTCCTTTTGCTTAATTTTCCTGTCTGTAAACTAAGAATGTTGGTACTTAGAGCATAAGACTATTTGAATTAGAATTAGTAATGTGCTTCTCAATCCACTGATATGAAGCACAGTCAAGCCTTGAAGTAGTAGTGGTAATAACATTTGATTTCATATCTCATGCCAATTTTTCTCCACTTTACCAAAGGAAACTTCTAAAAATGCAATTTAATTTTGGAAGGCACCATTCTCTCACATGGGCTTGCATTTCAGAGTATTTAAAAGCCACAACCCCAAAATGTCATTATGGTAAAATCGAACTAAGAAGAATGGACAATCTGATTTGGATAAAAATAAGAGTTGTCCCAATCTCATTTTTATCCTTGTGAATCTTAATTAGACTTCTGGTAAACCGTATTAGTATTAATAAGGATTAATGTCATTGATTGTGATAAGCAGAACATACAAATCAATATATGCTTCCATATCAATATGTGAACAGGCAAGAGAATAACTATTTTAATTCCTAACATTCAACTCTTAAAGTTAAACACTTGCTGTGTACATTAGAAATAACTGAAGAAGTAGAGCATCCAAAGCCTTCACACAAAAGAAAAATTCAATTTTTCTGGGTAAGTATTGAAACTACTTTGGAACAAACACTTTAGAAGGTACAAAGGTCACTTAATTATCTCCAAGGTGTTTTGTTTCATGTTCCCATTAATGTTATTTCTAGAGGTGACATTATCTGTAGTTTGGAGGGAGGGCACAGAGGCAGGATGAGGAAGAAGACAAGTTGATGTGTTTGCACATAGAATAGATTTACATTTGAAAGGAAAAGTAACTACTAGGTTGTAAGCTCCTTGAAGGCTAGCATTGTGTCTAACAACTCTATTGTATTGCATTTTCCCAAGGGAATAGTATAGTGCTTTGGACATGGTAAGAGCTCAAAAATATCATGGATTGGCTAGAAACCTCATCAAAACTTTTGTGAATGGTCCCTGATCTTAATGAATTTTATCTATTCATTTAGATAATAGTTGACCACTTAAAACAATGTGATAAAAATACAAAGACATAGCAAGGAGGAACCTCTTCAGGCTGATATTTTATACAAAGACTTGCTAAAAGTAAACTAGTAGGTTGTAGGTTGTGATCTCCTTGTTGCCAGATCTTCATTCTTGAATAGGAGTTGCAGCATCCCTAATGATAGGAAGGTTTGCAGTAATGGTGACCCCATAATCGAAATAACCTGGGACTCAAATCACATTTTTGCTTCAAAGATAAGGATATAACAGATAAAAACTTTTTTTGTTGTTGGTTGTTTTTTTTTAGGTGGATCTGAATGAATTAATTCAAATAGTGAAAGCACAAAGGTCTCTCTAAATGGAAGAGAGAAGTTGTATTTTCTCGAGTGGGATGAACGTTTTAGACTAATCTAAAATGGATCAAGCCACCATCCAGGATCAAATCACCCATGGGCAGCTTGTATATTCAGTTGTATCTAGAGGTTTTTGGAGTTCTCAAGCCTTCTAACTTGATTCCATACATTTCGAAGGCAAAGAGCTTCAAAGACATGGATTTCAACCAATTTGTTGTTGTCAACCCTCAGTGCTAAAATTGTGGTACTTAAAGAAGCAGCATGGCCTGATGGCTAGAGCAAGGGCCTGGCAGTCAGAAGGACCAGGGTTCCAATCCTGGCCTCCCATTTGTCTGCTGTGTGACCTCGGGCAAGTCACTTCCCTTATCTGGGCCTCATCTCCCTCATTCGTAAAGTGAGGATTAAGATTGTGAGCCCCATGTGGAACAGGGACTGTATCCAACCTGATTTGCTTGCTTCTACCCCAGTGCTTAGTACAGTGCCTGGCACATAGTAAAAACTTAAGAAATAACACTTTTATTGTGTGCCAAGCAGCGTACTAAAACCTGGAGTAGATTGAAGGTCCCATTCTCTCTTGGATCCCCTCCAATCTGGCTTCCGTCCCCTCCACTCTACCGAGACTGCTCTCTCTAAGGTCACCCACGACCTCCTTCTTGCCAAATCCAATGGCTCCTATTCCATTCTAATCCTCCTTGACCTCTCTGCTGCCTTTGACACTGTCGACCATCCCCTCCTCCTCCATACCTTATCTCACCTTGGCTTCACGTACTCCGTCCTCTCCTGGTTCTCCTCTTATCTCTCTGGCCGGTCATTCTCGGTCTCCTTCGCAGGCGCCTCCTCCCCATCCCATCCTTTAACTGTTGGAGTTCCTCAAGGGTCAGTTCTTGGCCCTCTTCTGTTCTCCATTTACACTCACTCCCTCGGTGAACTCATTCGCTCTCACGGCTTTGACTACCATCTCTATGCAGATGACACGCAGATCTACATATCCGCCCCTGTCCCCTCCCTCTCCCTTCAGGCTCGCATCTCCTCCTGCTTCCAGGATGTCTCCACCTGGATGTCGGCCCGCCACGTAAAACTCAACATGAGCAAGACTGAGCTCCTCATCTTCCCTCCCAAACCCGGTCCTCTCCCAGACTTCCCTATCACCGTGGATGGCACGACCATCCTTCCCGTCTCTCAGGCCCGCAATCTCGGTATCATCCTTGACTCGTCTCTCTCGTTCACCCCACACATCCTATCCGTTACCGAGACCTGCCGGTTTCACCTCTACAATATCGCCAAGATCCGCCCTTTCCTCTCCACCCAAACGGCTACCTTACTGCTACAGGCTCTCGTTATATCCCGGCTAGACTACTGTGTCAGCCTTCTCTCTGACCTCCCTTCCTCCTCTCTCGCCCCGCTCCATTCTATTCTTCACTCCGCTGCCCGGCTCATCTTCCTGCAGAAACAAAACCATCTGGGCATGTCACTCCCCTTCTTAAACACCTCCAGTGGTCGCCCATCAACCTCCGCTCCAAACAAAAACTCCTCACTCTAGGCTTCAAGGCTCTACGTCACCTTGCCCCTTCCTACCTCTCCTCCCTTCTCTCTTTCTACTGCCCACCCCGCACGCTCCGCTCCTCCGCCGCTCACCTCCTCACCATCCCTCGGTCTCGCCTATCCCACCGTCGACCCCTGGGCCACGTCCTCCCGCGGTCCTGGAACGCCCTCCCTCCTCACCTCCGCCAAACTGATTCTCTTCCCCTCTTCAAAACCCTACTTAAAACTCACCTCCTCCAAGAGGCCTTCCCAGACTGAGCTCCCCTTCTCCCTCTACTCCCTCTACCACCCCCCCTTCACCTCTCCGCAGCTTAACCCTCTTTTCCCCCCATTTCCCTCTGCTCCTCCCCCTCTCCCTTCCCATCCCCTCAGCACTGTACTCGTCTGCTCAACTGTATATATTTTCATTACCCTATTTATTTTGTTAATTTTGTTAATGAAATGTACATCGCCTTGATTCTATTTAGTTGCCATTGTTTTTACGAGATATTCTTCCCCTTGGCTCTATTTATTGCCATTGTTCTTGTCTGTCTGTTTCCCCCGATTAGACTGTAAGCCCATCAAATGGCAGGGACTGTCTCTATCTGTTGCCGACTTGTTCATCCCAAGGGCTTAGTACAGTGCTCTGCACATAGTAAGCACTCAATAAATACTGTTGAATGAATTGAAAAAAGTCAGATCAGACCCAACTAGGAGGGAGAACAGGTAGGTACTGAATCCTCAATTTACATAAGACACAGAGAAGTTAACTGACTTGTCCTGGGTCACACAGCAGGTAAATGGCAGAGTCAGGAATAGAACCCAGGTCCTCTGAGTATCAGGTCCATGCTCTTTTCATTAGGATGTGCTTCTTAGATTCTGAAGGCTAAAGAGTTGAGTGATTATCCATCCTTGTGGCTCAGTGGAAAGAGCATGGGCTTTGGAGTCAGGGCTTATGAGTTCGAATCCCAGCTCTGCCACTTGTCAGCTGTGTGACTGTGGGCAAGTCACTTAACTTCTCTGTGCCTCAGTTCCCTCATCTGTAAAATGGGGATTAAGACTGTGAGTCCCACGTGGGACAACCTGATTCCCCTATGTCTACCCCAGTGCTTAGAACAGTGCTTGGCACATAGCGCTTAACAAATACCAACATTATCATTAACATTATTATCCTATTTCAGCACTCCTAAAAAGCCATCTAATGGTGGTTTTCATGATAATATTCTGCTTTATTGCCAGTTTTCCTCTCTGCCCAGTCATAGAGATAGGGGTTTAGTGCTTGTATCCACCCCAGCACTTAGTACAGTGTCCAGCACATAGTCCTTAACACATAACACAATTGCAGGTTTGGGAGTCAGAGGTCACAGGTTCGAATCCCGGCTCTGCCACTTGTCAGGTGTGTGACTGGGCAAGTCACTTAACTTCTCTGTGCCTCAGTTCCCTCATCTGTAAAATGGGAATTAAGACTGTGAGCCTCACGTGGGACAACCTGATTACCCTGTATCTACCCCAGTGCTTAGAACAGTGCTCTGCACATAGTAAGCGCTTAACAAATACCAACGTTATTATTATTCTTTATCTCTCCTTTCCAAACCTAGCTCCTATTAACCCAGTAATCACTGAAGCTAACATAGATACATGATAAAACAGTATGGCCTACTGAAAAGAGGATGGACCTGGGCTTCAGAAGATCTAGTTTCCAATCCTAGCTTGCCCACTTGTCTGCTGCCACTTGCCTGATGTGTGACCTTGGACAAGTCACTTAACTTCTCTGTGCTTTACTTTCCTCATATCTAAAATGGTGATTTAGAGCCTGGTCTTCCTCCTATTTAGACAGTGAGCCCTATCTGGGAAAGTGATTATGCTTGACCTGATTTATAATAGTAATAATAATGGTATTTAAGTGGTCACTATGGGCCAAGCACTGTTCTAAATGATGGGATAGATACAAGGTTATCAGGTTGTCCCATGTGGGGCTCAGTCTTAATCCCCATTTTACAGATGAGGTAACTGAGGCCCAGAGAAGTTAAGTGACTTGCCCAAAATCACCCAGCTGATAAGCGGCCGAGTCGGAATTAGAACCTATGACCTCTGACTCCCAAGCCCATGCTCTTTCCACGAAACCATGCTGTTATCCTGCATCTGGCCCAGCCCTTAGAGTGTTTGACCCATATTGGTCACTTAAAAATGCTTATTATTACCTATGGCCAACAGGGATGACACAGCCTGCAGCAGCTACCAAGGCAACCAGCTGCTTTCTGACTAACGGTAGCAACTTGTCTTAGTGGATGGAGTATGGGCCTGGGAGTCAGAAGGATCTAGGTTCTGATCCTTGCTCTGTAACATGTCTGTTTTGTCACCTTGGGCAAACCACTTAAGTTCTCTGTGCCTCAGTTACCTCTTCTGTAAAATGGGGATAGGAGCGTGAACCCCATTTAAGACAGGGACTGTGTCCAACCTGATTAATTTGTATCTACTCCAGCTCTTAACAGTGCTTGGCACATAGTAAGCACTTAAGAAGTATCATTATTATTATTATTGTTATTATTTACAGCCCAGTGAATCACTATTAACCGTGCTGTTGACATATTTGTTTAAGCCCTGCATGTAAGAAACAAACTTTTGAAATGCAATAAACCTTTACCTCCCTATTCACTCTTGCATTCTGTGCCCCAGTGATAACTTACTTGGATCAAGAGAGGCAAATATTCCACCCCAAGCACCACGACTATGACCACTTTCTTCACAGAGGTTCTCATGAAAGACCAAGGGGATGTTTGAAAGCAATGGGGAAGAAGCCACTGAAGAGTGAACAGTTGAAGATGGCTATTAGATAGGGAAGAAGGAAAGGGACATCATCTGTACAAATATGTACAAATCTGTAATTTATATTAATGTCTGTCTCCGCGCTTTTGGACTGTAAGCTCTTTATAGACAGAGAGTGAGTCGGTTGTTGTACTCTCCCAAGAGCTTGGTACAAAGCTCTGTACATAGTAAATGCTCAATAAATAAGATTAAATGACTGAATGAGTTTATGATAAGAATCTCCACCATCATCAACACATCCACACCCAGGGACATATGTGCTTGCATACAAGGGTGAAAGTGGAAGGAAAGGGACATACAGGGTTTGTTCCCGTTTCCAGTTCCCCCAGGAAAAGTCGTTAGGTAATTGGTTATAGAAGAGCCTCTTGTTCCAAGACCTATTTAAATCTTATCAAGCAGAATGTACCACAGAATCCAATCTTTCTCCCTGTAATCTCCACCCAGTGGCTTGGTATGAAAATTTGTCCAGTCTGCTCTAAGAGATAGGAGAGTTTGATAATGCTTAGAGAAACCCAGAGATAATTATTATCCTTCGTGTTTGCTGCAGTTATAAACTCTGACTGCAATCAAAGGCGGACACATTGGACAATCCAGACTGTTGTGTTATGATTTTAACACAGATTCTGCTAACTTATGTTCTTGTCAAAATGATGCACAATTAGCAGGTTGGGAGAATTTCTGCTTTTCTGCTCTTCAAAGCAAATGGCAGTTGTCATAATTTTCACACCCATCCAGGTTGCGGATGTATTAAAATCCATCTGTATTTTGCCTTTTTTAAAAAACAACAGCCATTGGCCTGGAAATGGATTTTCTTTTCTGCTTGAATTAACAAGACTGGCTGTCAAACTGACACAAATTCATCAGATAATTGTGCCACTCTCCACTTTACTTGTGTAGACCTTTCCTTAAAGAAACCATCATTCTCTCTTGTGAGCAGAATCAAAACTGTGCATCCCCAAAACATTCTAGAATTTTTTAAATGGACACTAAAGCTTGAAAACAATTTAGCTTTTCAGGTTCACATTTTAACACTAGAGAAAAACCTAGGTGCCAGGCTTTAAACATTTAGAATATTTGCTCTTTGGTATGGGCTGGGTTAGACATTACTAGGATCTACTTCAAGGTTCCCTGTATCACTACCATTCAGTGATTTTTTTAGCTTATAAAGTGGTTTGGTGGCATAAATACGTTTTAACACCTCCTGCTTCTCCCTGTGGGGAGGGAGATCCATGAGGCATTGAAGGTAGGTCAGATGTCACAACCTTCTTTCATTTAATCACTCCTGCTCTCTTTTTTTATGTTAAGCCACTCCATTTTCTTTTCTGATGGCCCCACTTCTCAGATGACAGAGAGCACCAAACTTAGGTAGGCTTGTCTTGGATCTGAAAGGTGCTGAAAGAAGGTGTTCAATATCTGGTCCAACATTTCCTTTTGCTTTCATTTAAGGGTGGCATCAAACAAGTTTTAGAACAGAAAATTGACTTTCTTATCTGGTTTTCATGCCCCCCACCATTCCCCATTCATTTCAGCTAAAGAGTGAGGCCTAGTGGGAGAGCAAGGGCCTGGGAGTCAGAGAACCTGGGTTCTAAATCCTGCTCCACCACTTGCCTGCTATGTGACCTTGGGCAAGTCACTTTACTTGACTGTACCTCAATTTCCTCAAATATAAAAAGAGGATTGTAAACCTTTCTCCTTCCTATTTAGATTTAGAGCTCAGTGTGGGACAGGCACTGTCCTACCTGATTATCTTGTATCTAACCCAGCACCTAGTAGAATGTTGGATAAAGAATAAGCTGTTTAATACCCCTATTATAATTATAGATACAGCACCAGAAACCTTTATGTCCAGGATTTCATTTTTAGGCTCCTAACCTCCCTCTACCTTGGCTTTTGCCATTGAGTTTCATAACTTGGAAATAGCAACCATGTTCAGAAGGAACTGGAAGGAAAATGCCAAGGCCCTGGAGCAAGTGGGGAGAGGGAGAGGCAGTGGTTCCTTCAGAGAAACACTGCAGGTTCGGGTGCACTTGATGTGACTTCTGGAAAATGGTCCACCTGACACTGTAGTAAACTGCAAGCCTGGTGTAAGGAGGGTGTCTCTTATGTATTTGCAATTTCTGCAAAGACTGTCATTAGGCCCCCTACTTTCATTCCACTTTTCCTATTCCTGATCCCTTATGATGACCAGCATTCAATCAATGGAAATTATTGGACACTTACTCTGGGAAGAGCACCATACTAATGGCTTGGGAGAGTACAATATATGATAGGAGTTTACAATCTAGAGGGGGAGACCCACATTAAAATAAGGTACATGCAGCAAGAGCAGCAGAGTATAAGGGTATATACACAAGTGTTGTGAGGTTAAGGGTGGGGTGAATATCAAAGTTCTGTGTGACTTTAGCAAGTCACTTCTCTTCTTGGCCTGACAGGGACTGTCAAACCCGATTTGCTTGTATCCACCCCAGCACTTACTACAGTTCCTGGCACATAGTAAGTGCTTAACAAATATGGTAATTGTTGTTAATATTATTACTGTTCAGGGGTAGGAACCCAAGTGTATAAGGACAATGCATGTGGTTGTTCTAGGCAAGTCCTAGGATGATTCTTCCTGACAACATTGTAGAAATCCTGCTGGACATTTTAATTGGGGTGTTACAGAAACAATCTGTCAGTGGTATTTTTTAAGTGCTTACTGTATGCAGGACAGGGCTCTAAATTATCTAGACCTCTTCATCTTCATGTTGAACTGGTTGCACTTACCTACACTTGGGGTCAATTTAATATTCATGATTATCTTGAGGGGATGCTTTAGGGTTAATCAATTTCTATTGGATTAAATGATGCTGTAACAGAGGTGCTTTGGCATCCTGTCAAAAAATACCCATGTACATTCTCTGTTTCTCTAATTCTATACTGAAATAATTAGAATTCTCATTTGACTTAATACTTTCCACAAGCTTTTTCTTTTCCCATGTCCTCCCATTAGAGGAGTGAGAGCAGAGAGGAGAAAGGCCCAGAAATGGTTTTACCTTTGCTACTTATGGAGGACAAACTTTCAAACTGTTGTTTTTACTATGAAATAGCGTATCATAAATAACATGCTCCTGGTTTATGAGCATGTCCCAGGGCTAGAAGTTGTAGAGAGAATACTAATGATTTTATCAAGGAGTGGTTGGCTTAAAGTAGAGAAAGGGAATCCTTAGAAACTAGGAACTCTTTTGGAAACTGAAGAATTGGGTCTGCATTTAGAACACAGGAATGCTGTGAACATCCGTATGTCCAAAGGAGCTGTGTCAAAGGCAGAACCTTGTAAACGGGAACACCCAATAAATATTCACTAATTAGGATGATGACACAGTTTAAGAGTAAAGTGTTTGGAAGACATTCAAGAATGTCAGGAGTACTGCCAAGTGTTTTAATTGTGATACATACTCTTGCCCAATGTGATAAGCATATTCACGTTGAAAATACTATTTCCACCTGATTATCAGGCTTCTTTGTATTGCCTCACTGTTGACTTTCTTTTGCCTCCTGCATGAGTTACTTGAGCCATCAATATCTCCCCAAATTTTCCTTCCGTAATAGTCCTGCACGAGGACCAATGGAATCCTGGTAGCAGAGAAAGAGTCAAGTCCCTGTAGGGAAAATAATGCTTTGTTTCCTCATCAACTCTTAGCTGTGGAATCCTTGTCAATAATAATAATAATAGTCAAATTAGTAAGTACTTACTATGTGTCAATCACTATACAAAGCACTGGGTTAGATAAGTTATTTAGGTAAGACCCAATCTTTGTCCCTCATGGGGTTCACAGTCTATCTGGAAGGACAGGTATTTAATTTCTATTTTACAGATGAGAAAACTGAGGTACAGAGAAATTAAATAACATGTCCAAGGTCACACAACAGGCCTGTAGTAGAACTGGAATTAGAATCCAGGTCATCTGACTCCAGAGACCTGTTTTCTTTCCATTGGGCCACACTGCCATTTGCCAAGGAGGTTGTTTCATTAAACTATAACCCTGACACCTCTAAATATTGATTTTTTTTAAGCCCTACCTATGGCCTCCTTTGCACTAATCTTCCTCTTGTGCTCTCTGCCTTTGATAGACCTTCCTCATGATACACAAACTCATCCTCACTCAAGAGATGCCATGAAGTTTCAGGTTAAAGGGAAGCACTGCCCAGTCTGATCTCACAGGTGGGGCAGATTTTGGGATCTGTCAGGTCAGGGGTTAAAGATCCTGAGAACCTTTATGAAAAATCAAGTAGGGAAAACAAGCCCTCTTCTTGTCCTTTCTAGGGAATTAGTTTTAAACTGTGAAAGAAAAATCTTAGTACAGTGATGATTGCCAACTAGCTCTCCAAAAACGTCTACAAGTCAAATTAAGGTGTGGGAAGAAAGTGAGTTTTCCCCGCATGTGGATCATTCCAGATTTCCTTTGATTAGAATAAGAACAAGAAAGCATTGATGGGTATTTTTAATACATTTCCCTTGACACTGCATAAATCCAGGAACATTTATATGCTAATCAAATCAAAATAGAAATTATTAGTGACTGGAGAGCCCAACATGGCTGTTATTTTCCCATCAACATATGATAACAGCACCAACACTGAATTAAAGAGCTGAATATTATATAAGCCTGCAAAGGTTATAGTACATGACAGGCTTAAGCAATACTAAAGCCCAAGAATCCATGCCCCATCTATTACATATTTATTTTGTATTACAAATTGTAAATATTTTTTAAAGCCACCAAGACCTAGTGTTGGAAAACTCCTAATGCTTAATGAAATTATTCATGATATACTTTGAGCTGCATAACTCAACAAATAAGATGAAGGTTAATGCATACAGAGGAATATGAAAAAGCACGAAGTAGGGTTGGCTAATGCATTGTGCCCTTCCCCTGGTTGATCTGGGGAGGAAAAAACACCCTGAAATTAATGCAGACCTCTTTTCATAGTTAAGAGAGATTCCCTAGAGATAAGCAATGATCCCTTTCCCTGAACAACAAAGGAGGCACCCAGGAAACTCCTTGCTTTCTTTTCCCATCTAAGTATACCCTTTCTTTGAAGCTGTAACCAGTGTTGGTTGAAATAAAACCCATTCCATGTTAAGGAGAAAAAATCTAAATGTTTAGTTTCTCTTTGGGAGCTTACTTTAACTACTCTAACTGAGGTCAGTGGGGGTTGGAAAGAGCTATAATACATAATCACAGGTGAGCGAACAATAGGAAATTGAAGAAGAGGCAAACAAAAAGAGAAGGATAATGGGCCCAGTGGGGATTTTCTATTCTGATTTCCAAGGTTCTGGTGTTCTGATTTATAACAATCACAGATCATGGAATCCCAGGTCTGAATTTACACTTTTCATTTGTAGAGTGGCAGTGCATGCCAGTCTAGAGTGAATGGATAAGCAGATGAATTTAAGTGGCAGAGGCAATTTGCATTGACATTCAAAATGCCATTTTAAAGTTCCCCTTCACAGGAGGCATTGAAGAGTGCACATACTTTCTCTCTCTCTCTCTCTCTCTCTCTCTCTGTGTCACACAAAGTAAGAGAGATGGGGAGGAATTAATATGGCCTTCATTCTCTTGTGTTCAGTACACTGAGGCAATAGATGCTAATACTAGTGTTGCGTATGAGTATGATTTGGTCTCAGTATATTTCTTCCCCATCAGTAAACAAATGCTGATAATAAATCACTGAATGGTATTTGAGTGCTTACTGTGTGCAGAGCACTGTTTTAAGTGCTTGGGAGTGTCCAGTATGACAATATAACAGAGTTGGTAGACACATTCCCTGCCCGAAACAAGCTAACAGTCCAGGGGGAGCCAGACATTAATGTGAATGAACACATTACTGATATGTATATAAGTACTGTGGAATTGAGGGAGGGGTGAATGAAAGGAGCCAATTTCAGTGCAAGGGTGATGCAGAAAGGAATAGGGGGAAAACAAAATGAGGGCTTAGGGATGTACTGTTATGAAGATTGAATCAATCACTCAATCAATGTTATTTATTGAGAGCTTACTATGTGCAGAGCACTGTACTAAGAATACCCCAGAGTCAGTGGGATTTAGTGGCAGATTAAATATGTGAGTTGAATGAGAAAGATGAGTCAAGGATAAGCCAAGATTATGGGCTCGTGAGACAGGAAGGATGGTGGTGCTGTCTAGAGTGATGGGAAAATCAGGGGGAGGACAGAGTTGGCTTGGGAAGATTAAGAGTTCTGTATTGGACATGTTAAGTTTTTGAGATATTGGCAGGATATCCAGTAGAGATGTCTTGAATAATAATGTTGGTATTTGTTAAGCGCTTACTATGTGCAGAGCACTATTCTAAGCGCTGGGGTAGACACAGGGGAATCAGGTTGTCCCACGTGGGGCTCACAGTCTTAATCCCCATTTTACAGATGAGGTAACTGAGGTACAGAGAGGTTAAGTGACTTGCCCACAGTCACACAGCTGACAAGTGGTAGAGCCGGGATTCAAACCCATGACCTCTGACTCCAAAGCCCGTGCTCTTTCCACTGAGCCATGCTGCTTGAAGGCAGGAGGAAATGTGAGACTGGAGAGAGAGAGATCAGGGCATGGAGATGTAGATTTGGGAATCTTCGGCATAGCGGTGGCAGTAGTAGCCATAAGAGTGAAGGAGTACTCCAAGGGGGTGGATGTAGATGGAGAATGGAAGGGGACTCAGAATTAAACTGTGGGGGACTCCTATAGTGGGTGGAAAGCATAGAAAGAGACTGAGAATGAGAGGCCAGAAAGGAGAACCAGGAGAGGACAGTGTCAGTGAAGTCAAGGTTGGCTAATGTTTCCAAGAGAAGGGGGTTGTTGACATTGTTGAAGGCAGCTGATAGGTGCCTCCATATCTTAGACTCCCACTACTTTGGTATTATCTTCAACTCTTTGCTATGATTCAATTCTCATATTCATTTTACTGCTAAATTCTTTTAGTTCTTTTTTTATGGTATTTGTTATGTGCTTGCTATGGGCAAGATATTTTACTAACCCTTGGTAGATACAAGCTAATCATCTTGGACACTGTCCATCCCCACAGGGGGCTCACAATCTTAATCCCCAGTTTACAGATGAGGAAACTGAGGCACAGAGAAGTGAAGTGACTTCCCCAAGGTCAAACAGCAGAAAGGTGGCAGGGCTGGGATTCGAATGCAAGTCTTTTTGACTCCCAGGCCTGTGCTCTATCTAGTAGGCCGCACTGTTTCTCTGCTTCTTTCTGCCCAAAATCTCTCAGATCCCCCCTCTTTCTTTACCTGAACTACTTCTTTAACTCTATTTCCCAAGTGTTTAGTGCAGTGTTCTGCACACAGTAAAGTGCTCAGTAAATAACGTTGATTAACTTCCTTGCTGCTGCTGGTGGTGGTGGTAGTAGTAGTAGTAATTGTAGTATTTGTTTCTATTTTGTACACACTTTGTGCAAAGCACTGTACTAAGAATTAGGTTGGGACCGGTCTTCTAGCCTCCAGCCTCTATCCCTTCAAATCTGTACTTCAACCATATTTATTGAATGCTTACTGTGTGCAGAGCACTGTACTAAGTGCTTGGAAAGTACAATTTGGTAACAGAGACAATGCCTACCCAAAAATGAGCCACTTTGCTGTATGGATCGTTTTTATGAAGCATCTCTCGGCTCACTTCTCTCCTCTCCTTAAAACCCTCCAATGGCTTCCTGAGTCTCTCTACATTGAACAAAAACTTCTTACCAATAACTTTGTCTCTCTACTGTCTGCCCCATCTTACTCACTTTCTTTCTTAACTTGCTATTTCCTAGTTTGCTGTCCTCATTCCTCTCAAGTCAAACTTGTAATTGCACCTCACTCTCAGTTCTCCCACCTCTATAACCTCAGTCACCCTGTTACCCCCCCCCCCCCCCAGCTTGGAACTCCTTCTCCTCACACTTCAGGCAGACCAGAGTTCTCCCCATATTCCAATCTTTCCTTAAATTCAATCTCCTCCTTCAAGCTTTCCTCAATTAATTTCTCAACACCCTGAATCATCTCATCACTTCAGCCAATTATGGCACTTGTGAACCCTTCTCAGGACTCATGTATATATGTGTGCGCAAATGTTTATTTTGACCTTCAAAATAATAGCTTTTGTTCAGTCATAACCTAAATTTGGTCCTGTTTCTTCATGTTTGAAATTTCAGGAGAATAGTTGTCCATGAAACATCTGATCCTTTCTGCAAGAGGCTCAACATTGGAATCAAGCATAGAAATAACTAAACTACATGAAGAGAAAGTCGAAATATTCATTTTTTATATCTGAACACTAATTCATAACTCAACACCATCTGTTATTCTTGTTTGAGCCAAGGACATAGTTTGAAAATGGTGAGAGGCATATTTTATTGTTTATGATGGGTTGGATAGGACCTTAGGACCTACCTAAATGAATATTGTCTTGCATGTTTTGAAGAAAGCTCATTGCCTATTTACACTATTCTACTGTCTCAAGGGCCTAGTATAGTGTTCTGCACACAGTAATTACTTAGATACCTAGATTGATGGGTTATTTGAAGGGCAGCCTCTACATCACAGTATTTCAACTGTCTGGAATGAGTCTACACCATGAAACCAATTGAATTCGTGGACAGAGATTCTCCTGTTTGGTGAATTCCCCTAAGAATGAATATTTTTGACGTGGCTTTGGTGACTGTTCTCTTGCTCAAGTTATCTAAGTTTTGACATTGCTATTGAAGAGTGTTCCTTCTCAAGGTTGCACCTGGAAAGTTTCCAGTACTCTATCAGTCCCAACTATGGGAGGGAGAGTCAAGCAGAGGCATATTCCATTCCTAGATTGGGCATTGCCTAGCGAGTGGAAGGCAATCTGCTATAAGTCAAAACTCACCTGTGCCAGACAGTAGCAACATGGGAGAGAGTCGCTGGTGGACACTCAAGTTTACTGTACAGAAGGAGGCAATGGTAAACCACTTCCATATTTTTACCAAGAAAACTCTATGGTTCCACTACCAGAATGATTGCAGATGGTGGTGGGGCATTCTGAAGGTCATGGGTCCATGACATCGTTATGGGTCTGCCACGACTCAACAGCATAAGCCAACAACAATTGAGAAGTGGGGGCGGGGAGGAAGCAGCCAGGTCAGGGATGACAGTGTGGGGGTTCAGAACAGTGCCCTGCACATTTTCTGGGGGATTCGCTTGCAGCTGGGAATGAGGGGGAAAAGCTCTCAGGTCTGCAAGCTTTCTTATTTCTGGAGGAGCCTCAATAGCAACCAAGATGTGGAGGGGAGCCACCTGGGTTCTGTCCCCACTCCTCTCCCCTTTCCCACTTTAGTGGAGCCTGGGGCAGAGCTTGGCTCTAGTTTGAAGTGGAGAGGAGGCTTCTCTGCTGGAGGGAGAAGGGAAGTACAGGGAACCAAAAGTTGTCCTAAGGCTTTCAAGGCTCTCCAAAAGCTGTTGGGGTAACTGTGACTCAGCTCAGTCACCCTCTCGTTGTTCCTAATCTGCCTCCCTCTTCAGTCTCTGCTATACCTTTTCCTAAATGTTGCTTTTGCTATGGAAAGAGAATGGGCCTGGTAATCAGGAGAATTGAGAAAGTGTCTGCTGCTATGAACACATGAAACAATGTTTGCTGAGTGCCCACTATACTCCAGAAATTTCCTTCTGGCTTTGAACACAGAGAGTAGGAATGGTGGGCACTCATCTGTGTTCAGAGCCTGAGGGAAATTACATTACTGGTGCAGTGGGCTTAGCATGCAAACTTTTCTTCACCAATCAGATCATAAGTGAGAGCTCCACAGGCAGAGTTGCCAACCTATCAGATCCTAGCTATTGGAACCAATCAGAGGAGGTGGTGGGAAAGGCAAATAGAAAAATCAATATTTTAATTGGAAGAAGCAGAACAAAGTTTTCCAGGAAACCTTTCATTTCTTGTGGGAGTTACATATTAGTAAAATGGAGACTTAAATTGAACCCAGAAATATTTCTGGATCTGCACCCTGATAAAAAATTTGCTTTGACTGCCAAGGAACCAATATGCAGTACCTAGAATAATTTGACAGCTTTTGTAAGAGCTCTTCTAATATCTAATTTCAAAAGATAATGATACAGTACCTGAAAAAGTTACCAGGTGTTTGTTTTTGATCTAAAGTCAATAGCATTTATTGAGTGCTTACTATGTACAGAGCACTATACTAAGCACTTAGAAGAGAACGGCACAAAGAGTCTGAAATCCCTGAATGGAAAAATGACATTTTAGATGCAAAATTTTGTAGTTTTTCAAGGATGTTTCAATTTCTGGTGACAACTGTAATCCATCCTTTTCAGATTCCTGATTCATTACTAATTTATAATTTGAGAGTGACATGGAATAACTGGAGAGTGTTGAGAGAAGAGAAAATGCAGTGGATATAGAGATGGGAGCTAGGTTCTAAGAAGTAAAGCAGAGGGTTCAATTTAGGCTCAAAAAACAGAAGAGCAGAGAAATTTAATGACTAAGAACAGAAAATCAAGCTAAATGCTGTACTATGAATAACATTCAATCATTTATTGAGCACTTACTGTGCCTAGAACACTACTAAGGGTTTTGGAGAGTACAGTATGACAAAGTTGATGGACATGGTCCCTGCCCACAACAAGCTTACAGTCTAGAACAGGAGGTACATATACACAGACCATGGAGTTGAGAGTGGGGTGAATAAAAGATGCAAACCTAAGTGCAACAATGATGCAGAAGTGAGTGGGCAAGGAAATGAAGCCTTAGTCTATGAAGTTCTTCTGGAAGAAATGGCCTTTTAATAAGGTTTTGAAGGTGACGGAGTGATCGACTGTTGAATATGAAGCGGGAGAGTTTTCCGTGATAGAGACAGATTGTGGGCAAGAGGTCCATGGTGAGTTAGATAAGATTGAGGAAGAGCAAAAAAGTTAGCATTAGAAGAGTGAAGTGTGCAGTCTGGATACTAGTAGGAAAGAAGTAAGGTAAGGTTGGAGGGAGCAAGGTGACTGAATACTTTAAAGCCAGTGGTAAGGTGGATGGGCTACCACTGGAGGCTCTTGAGTGGGAAAACTTGAACTGAATAGCTTTGTAGAAAAATGATCCAGGCAGTATAGGCTGGAGTGAGGAGATAGGAAGCAGGGCGGGCAACCAGGGGGTTGATGCAGTGATCAAAGGGATAAGATAAAAAATTGAGTTTACAGGTAGCGTTTGGATGAAGAGAGAAGGGCAGATTTTAGCAATTTTTGTGCAGGTAGAAGTGAAAGGATTTATTGACAAAGTGAATAAGTAATTTGAGAGAGATTGGTTGAGGGTAATGCCAAGATTACAGACTTGTGAGACAGAGAGCATGGTGGTACAGCGATGGGAAGAACAAGGTTTGGGTGGGTGTTTTGGATATGTTAAGTTGGAGGTGTTGGGACATCCAAGTAGAGGTGACCTGAAGGCAGAAGGCAATGGTCAGACTGTAGAAAATTAAGGAGATCACTGCTGGAGATGTAGTCATCCTTATAAAGGTAACAGTTGAAGCCATAGGAGGGAATGTTTTCCAAGGGAGTGGGTGTAGACAGAGAATAGAAAGGATCCCAGAAGTGAGCTTTGAGGAACTCCCACATTTTGGGGGAGGCTGGCAGAGGAGAAACCCATGAAAGAGATAGAATGAGAAGCCAGAGAGAAAAGAGGAGAACCATAGAAGGCAAAAATCACTTTAATTGGTCAATGTTATTTATTAAACATCTGTGCAAAGCTTTGCATTAAGTACTAGAAAAGAATGCACAATTGGGAATTAGGCCTGGTGCCTTGCCCTCAAGGGACTTACGATCTAAGAATATAAAGAGGGTGAGGGGACTGGCAACAAGACAAATAAGGAACAATGAAACAGTAAAACATGGAAAATACTACAAAAACAAGGAAAAATACATAAAACAAAAACAAAGTTCAGTAGGGTATTGTAGCTAGAGGAACAGAATTTTAGGCTCCCTGCAGCTCAGAGCAAAAGAATGTCCAGGTTTGAAAGACTGGAAACTCAATCTGCAGCAAGTTTGTTTTATGGGCACTGGTCAGGTGCCTTACATTTTTCACAGAGAGCAAAATGTGGAAAAAAATAATATTGCAATGCAGCAAGAAAGTTTGATTAGCAAACAAAGATAACCTCCTTGGGGACAGGGGCTGAGTTGATTTACTGAGTTGTACTCTCCTAAGGGTTTAGCACAGTGCTCTGTGTTCTGTAACTTCCTGAAGAAATACCATGCTTGATTGATCAATTCTCAACAAAATGGTATTTAAAGATAATAAAAATTATTGCATTTTTAAGCACTTACTATGTGACAAGCACTGTACTAAGGGCAGGGCGGGGGGTAGAGGAGAGATACAAGAAAATTGTGTTGGACATAGTCCCTGTTCCACATGGGACTCAAAGTCTCAATGCCCATTTTACAGATGAGGTAACTGAAGCACTGAGAAATGAAGTCACTTGCCCAGAATCACACAGAAGACATGTGGAGGGAACCAGGATTAGAACCCATGACCTTCTGACTCTCAGATCCACGCTCTATCCAGTACACCAAACTGCTTCTCTAGTCGAGCCACTGGGAGGTGGCAGATTCTCCATCCCATGTTTTGAATTGAAGCAGAGATAATGTAGATGATTCAGATATTAGACTCCTAGCTCTTTCTTCAATTCATAGCTTCCTCCATGAATTATCTATCTGAGTTTATGAAGTGTTTGTCTTTTTAGGCACTGATGTAAGTACAGTTCTATTGACCTTTATTACTATTATCATATTTGTTAAGTGCTTACTATATGCCAAGCACTGTTCTGAGCACTGGGGTAGATACAACATAATCAGGTTGTCCCACGTAGGGCTCACCGTCTTAATCTTCATTTTACAGATGAGATAACTGAGGCACAGAGAAATTAAGTGGCTTGCTCATGGTCACACAGCAGATAAGTGGCAGAGCTGGGATTAGAACCCATATCCTCCAACTCCCAAGTCCATGCTCTTTCCACTAAGCCATGCTGCTTCTCTGTTTACTTCTTTGGTGACCTGGCTACTAACATCTTGTATTACCCATTATCAAACCCTTCTCTTCAAGAATACACCTTTCAATGATTTAGTCAGAAATCCCATTACCTGAAGGTAACTCTCGTCAAAACAATACTCCTTGTTTGTCTGCCACTTAGACGGCATGTAAGAGAAGCAGAGTGGCTCAGTGGAAAGAGTCCAGGCTTGGGAGTCAGAGTTCATGGGTTTGAATCCCAGCTCTGTCAGCTGTGTGACTGTGGGCAAGTCACTTAACTTCTCTGTGCCTCAGTTCCCTCATCTGTAAAATGGGGATCAACTGTGAGTCTCATGTGGGACAATCTGATTACCCTGTATCCACCCCAGCACTTAGAACAGTGCTCTGCCAAAAGTAAGCACTTAACAAATACCAACATTATTATTATTATTATGTAATCTTGAGTGATAATACCTCCATCTCACCTGGAGAATGTATCTTGAGTACCCTCACTCTATATGTCCAGTTTCCCTGTGACTTCTATGGCCAGGTTTGAGATGGTATACTACCAGAGAGAAACCACAGACCACTGCTGCAAATTTTCCCAGTGAGATCTCCAACCCATGAAATTATTTCCTCCCAGGCATGTTCCCCTTGAAGAATCTGTTTCTATCACTGTCTGAAGTAGGATGCCTAAAATCCCTACTCATTTTTGCAGCTTGCATACACATAAGCAGAAAAAAACCAAGAACTTGGAAAATATAGCCACATTTTCTAATCTTAAGATGTTTTCCTAATGTATTCTTGAATGATCAAGAATTCAACTTTACTCAATTAAGTTGTAAGAGGTTTTCTTTGTAAATAATCACTTTATCATAATTTTCAGAAACGATCTGATGGGATTTAGATGTAAATCAGAACATTCATCATACTTCCTGCTGTTGGTGTCAGCATATCTTGCACCTCTGGATCTTTCTGAGAAATTGATGTGTCCTTTTTTCCTCTTTTTGCACTAGGATAAGTGGTATACTGCTCCAAAGAATACTCTTTAAAATTAAATGTCATTAAAATTAAAAGTACTGATGGAAAAATGAGTCGAAATAGACGATGAGCAATTTACACACTGAAAACAGTGGCATAAGGTACAGAATAAGGGGAAACAGGAAAAAACAACACCACAATGATGTCTAGTTGACAGATTACTGTCACTTTACTCTCTGAGGCTTTGTCATAACCTTCAGTAGGGATATGATATTGAACATCTGGTAGGCAACCAGTGCAGAACCTTGACATAGCTTAATATATATGGTGCAACTGGAATGAGAGTGGGAATGTCACTGCACCATATAGCTACCTATATGCTGCTAAGTAAATAAGTTGATCCTAGAATGACCTATCACTTGAAAAGTATCCCAGGGAGAAACTCAATTCGAGCTAGGATGAAAATATTCCTCCTTTACATCACCAAATAATGTCTTGCAACTTATTTTGCTTCTAGCAAATACTTCTTCAGCATGCTTCAAATTAAGTGTCCTACAACAAATGAATTCAGCAAAATGATAATGAGGCAGGGAGACTTCGGTATAGTGACTGTAGTCTTCAACAAAACACATCGATTTACCGATTCCAAATGTTTGATGAGTCAATAGACTTAAGTGACAACCGGCATTACCGCCAGTATCTGACACTTTCAGAATCCTGCAAGCTAGCAAGCAAATCAAAGTGAAGTTTAGAGGCTTCTTTGGTTCATGCTCATTTGCAGCTTGGACTGTGGGCTACAGCCATTCCTCATATTGTCCCACCACTACGTTGCTTTCAATATGTATAGTGCTTTTATTATTCAAAAGCACTTTAACATCAATTATCTAATTTTATCCTCACAACATCCCTGTAAAATAGGGAGCATCAGGTTTTATTAACCTTATCTTGCCAGTAACCTCTCTGGGCAATAGCTTCAAGCATCTTGGTCTGAAGCCAAAGCAGGCCGGTGGTGGAGTGGGGGCTTAGGAACTCTCTCCTAAATCTCAGGCTTTTGTCATAATCATCTTTTCACCCTCCAAACCTAATGTATCTTGCAAGTCAATCAAAGCTCCCTTTAAAAGGTAGAAGAAGAAATGGATTAACATTTATGCTTTAGTCACCTTCTTCACATAGAACATATAGAACATAGAATATTTCTGTCTCTCTGAAGAAGACTATATGAGGACATATCTATGTATACGTATAGATGTATACATCTATGCAAATGTGCCCTTCGGTTTTAAAGATAAAGATGATACAGCCTGTGGAATGTGATCCATGCATATTAGTGTGGCTTCAAATATCAGTGTGTCCTTGACACTCCCTTTCACAATTCATGTATATAATAGTAATGGTATTTGTTAAGCGCTTACTATAAAAAACATTCTTCATTGCGCTCATGCACTTGTCCAATTTAAGGAAGTGTGTCTGATTCTGAGCCTCTTTGAGGGTCCTGATCCTCATACAAACTTTGTGCAAGGATAGCAACCTCTTACTCAATTGCTGCCCTCTTTCTTAACGGCTGTAGTGGCATGGCTCAGTGGATAGAGCACCGCCCTGGGTGTCAGAAGGTCATGGGTTTTAATCCCAACTCTGCCACTTGTCTGCTGTGTGACCTTAGGCAAGTTACTTCTCTTTTCTGTGCCTGTTACCTCATCTGTAAAATGGGGATTGCAACTGTGAGCCCCACTTCGAACAGGAACTGTGTCCAACCCAATTTGCTTGTTTGCATCCACCCAGCACTTAGTACAGTGCCTGGCACATAGTAAGAACTTAACAAAATACTATAAGAATTGTTATTATTATTATTATTATCATTATTGTAGGGATCTCATCAACTGACCCAATGGCTGTGTTGCATTTTCTACAACAACTGTACCATACCTTTATTACATAAAAACAAAGCAATGTCATTTTTTGGGTAGATCAGGTCTAATTAGCCCACTACTCTCTGAACAATAGTGACAAACCTTGCAAAACCTGCTGCAGTGCACTAACCAGTTCCCTTAAAAAGCTCTTCCTTACTACAAAGGGAGGAAACATAGGCTCTAAGAGAATTGGGATCTTTACTGTTCAATCTCAACTAGCAGCTTGAGACCTTTTTAACCTTAAGACAGCAACAATATTTTTTAATTCTGTATTTTTTTTCATCTGGGGTTTCTTTATCTAAATATTGTAATCTTAAGATGCCTAATAAGACAATTCAAAACCTCACTTATCTCCTGTACCATAGGTACAACTGGTATCAAATCTAGTATAATCAGATTTCTTTTTCCTAACAGAATCTAAATGGCTCCAGGGCAGATAAAACAGTTGCTCCAGATCCAGCTCTGAATTAGATGTTGGCTATCTGGATGCATCAGATCCAAATTTTTAATGTCCGAAATATCCCAGAGGTTTGAAGCTGAAGGTATCTTTCTTATCCAAAGTGATAAGATTGAAAACTGACCAGCTCAATTTGCATGATATTAAGTTCAGACATTCAGACAAAATGCAGTCAAAACAATGTTGTATTATTTAGGATAAATCTCAGATATTTCTCATAACTAAACTTTGTACTTTTTTTCCCTTTTCTTTGAAAAAACGTCACAGGACCCAAAGTTGATTAATTCAGAACCAACTTGGTCATTTTTGTTTCTTTACTCCCATATGCTTTTAATTATCAATGTTTAACTTTCCCAACTTTTGTTTTAGCTTGAAGGTCAGAGAAGAAAAGAGTGTGGGAAAGTGGGTGAGTTGACAATAGCATTGGAGTGAGCTGGGTTACCAAAGTAGCCTGATTCAACTACTACAGCTGTTTTTATTGAATTTATTTCTGGTTATGAAAATACTAGGAATAGCTCATGCATTTGGCACTATTATATGCAACTGTGTGTGTGTGTGTGTGTGTGTGTGTGCATGCATGCTCTTCTACTTTCCATTTGAAAGCAATTTTAGATGGGATTGCCGAGTAAGATTGACTCCACAGTGGTATAGGCCAGGTAAATTTCCACTGTACTGAGTCGATCTGTGTTTCCTGAAGTATGTGGTCCTGGCATTTAAAATATTTTCTGTGTACTTTTAATATTATAGAGTAGGAATGTTTTGAATTAATACAGTTAAATATTAATACATTATTTTGCTTTTCTTTTTTCTTCCCACCTACCAAGAAATAGTGGGGTTTCTGTATAGAAAATGATGGTGGAAGAGCATGGCCGAGGGAGTCGGTGGACCTGTGTTTTAATCCCAGCTCTTCCAATTGCTTGCTGTGTGACCTTAGACAAGTCACTTAACTTCTTTGAGTCCCAGTTTCTTCAACTGTAAGGGGGATTAAATACCTGTTTCCACTCCTACTTTGACTATGACACCATGTGGAACAGGGACTTTCTGCAACCTGATTAACTTGTATCTACCCCAGAGTTTAGAACAGTGCTTGCTTGACACATAGTAAGCACTTAACAAATGTATTATCATTAATAATAATAATAATGCTAAGAAGTGCTATAGAAGCAATCTAGACAAGTGGAAAGAACACAGGCCTGGGAGTCAGAGGACCTGGGCTCTAATCATGGCTCTGCCACTTGTCTGATGTGTGAGCCTGGGTAATTCACTTAATTTCTTTATGTCTCACTTGCCTCATCTATAAATGATGATAATAATAATAATGGTATTTGTTAAGCACTTGCTATGCTCCAGGCACTGTTCTAAGCACTGGGGTAGATACAAGATAACTGGGTTGGACACAGTGTCTGTAGCATATAGGGCTCACAGTTTTAATTCCCATTTTACAGATGAGGGAAATGAGGCACAGAGAAATGAAGTGACTTGTCCAAGGTCACACAACAGAAAAGTAGCAGAGCCTTAACAAGATTAGAACCCATGTCCTTCTGACTCCCTGGCCCACTCTCTAATTCCCTCCTTCCTTCAATTTAGACTGTGAGCCCCATATGGGACAGGGATGGTGTCCAATCTGATTATCTTATATCTACCCCAGAACGTGATGCATAGTAAGCACTTAATAAATATTATTATTAATTATCTTATGGTGCCATCTCATTTCATATTAGTGTCTGTCTCCCGCTTTAGACTATAAGCTCATGATTGATAGGGAATGTGACTACTAATATAGTTCTTTGGTACTCTCCCAAGCTCTTACAACAGTGCTTTGTGCAGTGTAAGTGCTCAATAAATGCCATCAATTGATTCCTGCTGCACCAAGATATAGTCAATTTAAAATTATACAGTTGCACAGAACCTGCTTACTCTATTTTTTCATGAATTTTAAAGAGTCCAGGTTCTTTTTTTATAAACAGCTTCCACATTTTCTCCACCCTTTGTTCATTTTTATCACCTGTCCCAGGAAGTAGTATTCTTCAAGAATTGCTGTACATCCCTAGTCTTCTTCCACAACCAAAGATATTCTGACATCAGAACATCTCATAATTCCTCAGCAACTTTGAAATTTTTTCTACCATTTTCCTAGCTGCATCAGTCTCAATTCCAAATCCTAAGTAGGATTGCAACATGACCTTTTGATTTTATGCCAACCACTGTCCTTCAGAAACCAGATCTCTGGGTTAAGCAGCTCAACTGTCACAGCGTGGTAAATGCAACAACAGAAGGCTCTGATATTCCTGCTCTGCAGTACACACATCTCTGATTCATCACCATCATTATGAAGTGTAAAAATCATTTTTCTAATCTCCAAAGCCACTGTGTGGTTCTGTGCATATAATGTAGGCAGCACACATATGTAACACTTTTTCTAAAATTCCATTTGACTCTATAACTTTTTAATTTATTTTGCATGTCTAGATGGCAAAGTCAACCCCAGAAAAAGACTTGCTCATTACAACAATTTTTGAGAGAGAAATTGTAGAAAGAATCAATGTCATTCTTAAGTGATAACACTCTCCGTTTTCTATCTCGTTCAACACCAGTGTGACCTCAAGCTCGTCAGTATGCTAGCCTTGGTTTTTAGTCATGGTTTTGAGATCTCTGATCTCAATCTTCTTACTTAGAAAGTCTGCATTAATTTTCAGGTCCATTCCCTTTTCCAAGCTATCTTTCACCTGATATTAGTTATTGCTGAAGCTGACACTGTTTGTATAATACTTCTGTCTACAAAGAGATCTTTCTGTCTGATGCTGTAACTTTAGTATCCCTTACCTTTAAACTGCCTATCCTTGTGTTTTTACAACCTGACTGGCTTTCATAATTAATTTTTATTTATCCTACTAGATGGTATGATAAGTTTTTCAATTTCCTCTCAGCTCTGTCAATGTCATGACCCTTATGCTTACAATAAGTAGAAAGTGTTTTTTTTAATACATTTTATTCTGGTGCCTGCTTTTATTGACATCACCAATTTTAATCAAATTTTCCTTTTCTTTACTTAGCACACTCTCATCCTGGTGGGTTAAGTAAATAATGGCAAAAACAAGAAGCACTTTTTCTCTTTTGGGGAGAAAAAAAAGCAAAGCAAAAAAATTTGCCTGCCAGAAACTTCATTTTCAGATTTTATTGGTCTCCGCTGTATTCTTCAGCCCACATTTATCAAATATATGGTACCACTAATCATGAAACTATGGTAGACGTAACCTATAGCAATCCAGTGTAGGACATATATTTAGAATGGGCTAAGTGCATTGGAAAAAATAAAAATCTGACCTACCCTGAACTTGATCCTATTTGTATCATAAAAGTAAAGTCCAGAAGTAGATAGCCTCAAATACTGACAGAAAGCAATTAAATTAAATTCAACCCTGAAACCTTCCTTTGAGATTTAGAGAAACTCAATGTTCTAGTGTTGTTTTATGCACGATGCATGATAACCTCTTCCTTTGTACAATATAAAGCTACCATGGAATAAAATAAAATTACTTCATTCAGCAAACTGGAAAAGTGAAGCATCTGTGAGGGATGAAGTCAAGGCAAAAACCATACTTAGATGGGCAAAGGTGGGCATAGACATCAGTAATCTCTTACGATTTATATTAATGGGCACTGAGAAAAGTATAAAGGAAAGGTCATTACATAAATGATGATATGTTTCTAGACTTAGCTGATTACAGGAACAATTTTTATGGAGAATAGAAATGCTAGGAAACAAGCCCTGCATATCTCTGTCTCTGATTACCTACTGAAAGCAGATTGAAAAACAGTCCTATGATCATCATAGTTTCTGTGATAGTGGAAAAAGAAATTACAGCTGAGATCATCTTTGTCTGCTACTGGTTCTTACAGAACTTAAGTTTCACCTGAATGGAAGGAATCTTAGTAAAATTCTTGGTGATCATTTCCCTGAGGAGGAACCCACAGCAGACCTTGTCCCTGTATTCTGCTGTGCTCAGTATCATTATCCTAATCATCATCATTTACTGAGCACATCTACCCTGTACAGAACCTTGTACTAGGCGTTTGAACATAGAAGAGAAGCCAAAAATATAATGCTGCCCTTGAGGAGCTTTGACAAATATGCCATGACTAAATATGAGAAAATAGATGCAAATAATTAACATAAATGAAAAAATAAATAAGCCGATGACTGCATGATGAGAGTGAAGGTGACTCAAAGGAGGGCATGACCAATGATAATGGTGGGGACTCAAAGTCTTTTAGGATTATCCAGTGATTATATCAAGAGGTTTATATGTTTATTTACTAAAATAACTGAAGTGAAGAACATCTGTAGATAGCTGCCAGGAGGGGAGGCATTACATGGAGCCACAAAATCTGCATGATAGAAATCAGTGGTAAAGCGACAATGACTTAGTGAGGTATGCTGCTAAACCAGGATGCCCTAGACTGCAAGCTTCTTATGGGCAGAGAATGTCTCTACCAACTCTGTCTCCCAAGTGTTTCATATACTGCTCTGCACCCAGTAAGCTCTCAGTAAATATTCTTGCCTCACTTATCCCTTGACTGCTGTACAAACCAATTTTAAATCCAGGTCCCTACCTCTAAAGGACTGGCAGGGACAGAGAGAGGGAAGGATTCCTAGAGAGATAATCTTGTTGTGGGCAGGGAATGTGTCTGTTTATAGTTCTTTTGTACTCTCCAAGAGCTTAGTACAGCATTTTACACCCAGTAAGCACTCAATAAATATGAATGAATGCCTAGGAAGGTGGTATAGTTTACCTTTTAATTTTTCCTTCATTGCTTCTCTCCTGATGGTGTTGGAGTTTTCAATTAATCAGTAGCATTTATTGAAGGCTCACTGTGTGCAGAGCAGTATGTAACTATTTACATTAATGTCTGTCTCCCCCTCTAGACTGTAAGCTCATTGGGTGTGGGGAGTGTGTCCATTGTTATTGTACTCTCCCAAGCATTGAGTACAGTGTTCTGCACACAGTAAACACTCAATAAATGTGATTGACTAAGTGCTTGGGGAAGTACATCACAATAGACATGATCCCTGGTGCAAACACTGAATTTCCAGGAGAAGGTTCTATGAAAAAAAATTAAAGTATAAAAATTAAATATGAACTGCAAGTATGGTGCAAATCAATTTTTTTCATCTCTGATCAAAAGTAATCAACAGAATGATCAGCAAAGTAAATTCTGATCTGAGTGCCAATATAGATCTTCTTATACTTTGAATATTTCCAGGTAAAAGTAGCATATTCATTGACACTCTAAAATACTTTTATCTGAGAATTTTGGATCACAGCTCTCAGTGAGTCAACTTTTTTTTTAAGGTCACAGCAGGATAAAAATTGTAGGCTAGAAGGGATTTACATACATGAATGAATCTGTCTCCCTGCCTCCAGGCATATGTGCACTTAAATCAGGCTTATGGGACAAATCTCCAGAGGAGGGGCTGCCCCAACTTGGAAGCAACATTGCCTAATGAACATTTCACCAGCCTGGTAATCGGGAGACTTGGGTTTTAATCCTATATCTGCCACTTGCCTGCTCTGTTTCTAGATCAGTTTCCTCATTCTGTAAAACAAGGATTAAATGACTTCAAAGTTCCTTCCAATTCAATTTTTGCACCTTCCCATTTTTTCACAGATTTTTTTTTTCCCAAGGACTCTGCTCATGATTAATGAAATGTTTGGTCTGAAGATGACAATCAGTCATATCTAATGGACTTTCTAGTTGAAATCTTGTTTCCAAAAATAAATCAATCCATCAATCCTATTTTTTGAGCACTTACTCTGTGCAGGGCATTGTACTTTTTGGGGGGAGTACAGTGTAACAGATTTGGTAGATGTGCTCCCTGACCACAAGGAGCTTACTATCTAGAAGGAGAAAGAGTGCTCTCCTCAACAAAGGTGACTAGAGCCTGTCTGAGATAGGATCAGGATACCAAAGTCACTTTAAGTTTGTATATGATATTATTTTTGGCAGTTATAAAGAGATATGCCACCATTATATCTCTTTGTGAGTAACCTACACTTAGACACTATGAATTCAATAAGCAGGTATTAATCTTTAAGCCCTCAGTGAGTTATAAAACTATCTTGAAGTGGAAGAGCTTAGTATTTTAACTAATTTTTGTTAGAAGACAACTTTTTGTTAATTTTGTTTTATAGAAGATCTACAAAAATGATCCAGAAAATTGTACCTAGTGTCTTAGAAATGAGTCAAAAAACAGGTTTACTAGCTGCTGACTTTTCTTACTGAGTCAGTACTGAAATCCAATTGAATTTTTCATTTGAATATTTTCACAGAAATAGAAATGTCATCTTTCCATTATCCTTTCATTCAATAACAATGAATATGTGGATAGCCATAATGTACTATAGATTAAACAACAGAAACAAAAACCACACCTAAAATATGTGCTTATATTCATTAGGAAATATGATGTAATTCAAATGATATAAAAATGTGGTTGAAGAAATTTAACATGACTTTAACAACTGATTCTATTTATTGCTATTGTTCTTGTCAGTCCGTCTCCCCTGATTAGACTGTAAGCCCATCAAAGGGCAGGGGCTGTCTCTATCTGTTACTGATTTGTACATTCCAAGCACTTAGTACAGTGCTCTGCACATAGTAAGCGCTCAATAAATACTATTGAATGAATGAAGGTATTCATAGGTATAGGTATTAGAGAACAGAAGAGTGGTTTGGTTGAGAAATATGGAGGTTAGTTTCAATAGATGAAAACTTTATTGGAACAGAATAAGAACAGAAAGGAGGATTGAAGAGTCTCCATTCCTATAAACTTTGAAGACAAAAGGAAAGACTATCATAAGCCAGATAACTGATTTATTTTCATCATCATCGATTATCAGTATTTACTGAACATGTGTTTGCAAAGCACTGTTCTTGATGCTTGGGAAGATGCAGTAAACCTTTGATTCTGTGATATTTCCATTTTCTTTTCTTAATGTCACCCCACTTATAGAATATATTAAAAACAAAAACTTTTGACAAAAATCTTTATGCACCAAAAAGATTAAAGCAGTCTGTGACCACAGCTTAAGGTGTTGATAGATGGACAAGTTAAATAACTGTCCTATGTTCATTCATGCAATCATATTTGAGTGCTTTCTGTGTGCAAAGCAAGGTACTAAGTGCTTGGAGAGTACCATATAACAAAAGATACATTTCTTCTCACAACTAGCTCATAGTCTAAAGGAGGAGACAGACACTAATATAAATTGATAAATTTTATATATATATATGTATATACATACATGATGAGATGAGAGGGAGCATGAATGAAGGAGCAAATAAGAGCTGCACATAAGGCAGTGGGCAATGAGAGGAGGGCTTAGTCAGGGAAGGCTTCTTGGAGGAGATGTGCCTTCAGGGAACGTGTCTGCCAGATGTTGTACTCTTCCTAACAGTTAGTGCTCTGCACACAGTAAGTGCTCACTAAATAATGCCACTCGTCAGCTGTGTGACTTTGGGCAAGTCACTTAATTTCTCGGTGCCTCAGTTACCTCATCTGTAAAATGGGGATTAAGACTGTGAGCCCCAAGTGGGACAACCTGATTCCCCAGTGTCTACCCCAGCGCTTAGAACAGTGCTCGGCACATAGTAAGCGCTTAACAAATACCAACATTATTAATGACTGATTTATTCATGTGGTTCTATATCAAGCGTGTTTGATGCCATCATTTTTGAAAACACTAGACTGTTTAGCTTTACTCGATCCCTTAATTAATTTGCATTTATTGAGCACTTACTGTTTGCAGAGTACTGTACTAAGTGCTTGGGAGAGTACAATATAGCAGAATTAGACGTATTCCCTGGCTACAATAATCTCACAGTCTTAAAGGTGGAGGGGCAAACATTAAGATAAATCGAGTCCAGACTTCTTGAGCCCCAATCTTTCAGGCCTATGTCTTTAGTCCTTTCCTATGGGCAGCCTGGGCAGGTCCACACAAAGTCTCTCATCTGGATTTGGGCAGTTCTCTTGTGATGTCATTTAGCACTACCTCTCACCATACTACGATATTATGCGTTGGTTGCAAAGGAAAAGGTGTTAAAAAAGGCATGAGGTGGATGATAATAGTAAACACACTTAAATACCATTTTGTGCCAGGCATAGTATGAGGAAGTCGAGTTGGACACAGTCTCTGACCTACGTGGGACTCAATCTCAATCCCCATATTATAGATGAGGTAACTGAGGCACAGAGAAGTGAAGTGACTTGCCCAAGGTCATAAAGCAGACAAATGGCAGATCTGGGTTTACAACACATGACCTTCTGACTCCCAGGCCTGTGCTCTATCCACTACATAAGAGACATTATTTGAAAACAAGGGTTTTTATTTGCACCTTTCATGACTAGATCTTAAAACTTGCAGGCCCACAAACTATCATTCCCCAACACAGTTGACAATTGAAGTTACATGATGGCTTTTTTAAAAGATAGAATGAACATAAAATCAAAAATGTGGTTTAGCAACAGGAACGTTATTGAAAAACGGGAATTAAGTCAGCATGGTGTGCAGCTATCAAGAGAGGAGTTGAACTTCTCAGAAGTTTATTTTTGGTGTTGCAGGAGACCAAGAGGCTAATCCTGGCTCCACCATTTGTCTGCCATGTGATCTTAGATAAGTCACTTTCACTTCCGTGTCTCAGTACAATTGGGTTTAAGACTGTGAGCCCCATGTGGGACATCGACTGTGTTCAACCTAATTAGCCTGGTAGTGCCTAGTACAGTACCTGGCACAGAGTAAATGCTTAATGAATACTATAAAAACAACAAAAAAGAGACAGACTAGAAAGAATGATAGATGCTGCTAATGACAAATGCATCAAGGCAACAAAGGACACTCTTTGTATGCACAGAATTAAATCAAGTTGTCAAACATAAATAGGTCTTTTCTGTCATGCATACACATGAGCATGAATAGGATCTCATACACTGCATCATCAGTAAACCTGAAGGACAACTATTTCTACAAGTTTAATGATGGCTCTCTTCACAGATAGCTTATTTAAATGTTCAGGGGTGGCTGAAAAAGACTAATATACTTTGCATTTTCTGTTTGAAGTGCCTGACCCTGATAGGGATACATTTTTAAGTACCACAGCCTTCCTGAATCCTCAGCTTTATAAACATTCTTACTTTGCCTAATTGCTGCACTCTGAAGTGGTCTCTGCTATTGATACCCCACCAAACTACATCATTTGAGGTTGAGGTAATTAAATAAGAGATCATCTTTCCTAGCTAAATATGCAACAATGACCTGACCAGGAAGCACATATCCTTCATTCAAGGGGACGCTTCATGAGGAAGAAAGTAGGGACAAGGAAATCACTGACTTTGAAGGTGTAGAAATTAAAGTTTAGTGGCCTCCAGCACAGGGTAGGGCCAATGGCTAAACTGTGCTAACTCTCTAAAACTTTGTGGAGGAATCATGGTTTTTATATAAACTTAAAGAGAGGAAAATAAGCAGCTTCTTGAGTTTGGACACCTTCTCACTTTGGTTTGAAAACCTATTACCGTTTTGAATTTAACTTTAGTCCCACAGTTATCCTACTATTACTATGTGTGGAAGGTAGGCAGGGAACGTGTCTTCTAACTCGGCATCCCCTGACCACTTTCCACACATATTAATGGTAGGATAAACTGTAGGACTAAAGTTAAATTCAAAAGGGTAATTGTACTTTCCCAAGTGCTTAGTACAGCTCTCTGCACACGGTAAGCACTAGATAAATGTGATTGGTTGGATTCTTTAGAACTCCCCTAATGGAGGTGTTCTCTTAGAAATGCAGTTCTAAAGATGAGATTTCAATTCTAGGTTGATATACAGAGCCAGAGAACATGCAAGGGGAAACTTTTTGAGTTTTCTGCTTTGCCAACTTTAAAACCCTGAAGTCCTATTGAACAGATATAGTCCAAAGGAAAAAAAAGTAGCAACAATTTCTTCTAACAAGAAATTCAACATGCAGTACTACACAACAGAAACTAAATATCCTCAGTGGATTGGAGAGGGGGACTGATGCCTACTCTATTACTTTTTGAACATGTAAAAAAGAGATGATACAGTTAAATCCCTAAATAAATGTTATACTTACCCTGCATATATTTTCCAAGTTCTTTATAATCAATAGTTCATTAATCCATGTAATACCCGGTTTGCTAATGAATAAGCAATTGGAAGGCACTCAGAAAGAAGCACTGTGGCATAGTAAATAGACTACAGACCTTGGAGTCAGAAGATCATGGTTATTAATCCTGGATCCACCACTTGTCTGCTGTGTGAGTCAAGTCAATTCACTTCTCTGTACCTCAGTTACCTCAGAACCCCACTTGGGACAGGGACTTTGTCTAACACAGTTTTCTTGTATCCAACCCAATGCTTAGTACAGTGCCTGACACATTACATAGTAAGTGCTTAACGAATAGCATTATTATTGTTATAATAAAGCCCTAAAGTAGTGGACCAATATTAGTAAGAGGATTCAGATGAATACTGGATGAAGGGGAGATGTTTCCCTTTTGGACTTTTGATAGAACTTGGCAGCTGTCAACCCCAAGTGATTGTCATCAAAGGACTTATGAGACATTACAATTATTAGCTCTGAATTTAATGTCATGATACTGATCTCTGACTATGTCAACTCCAACTTCTCTTCCTCTTTCATTGAAAATTGTCACTTGACCAAGCAGTTACCCTATCAGTGACCCCAGATGGGTTGCTACTGCAGTCCTTTTACATAGTAAATATTTCTCAGCTTCTCAGAATCCTTCCTCACAATTAATGATTTAATGCACACTGTACAATTTGTTAGCCTCATAAATGACCAGTGATTCACTTTTACTGGTAAATCAGAATAGAAAATTTAATTTAACAAATCACCCTGACATATTGAATCAACTGTGGACTGTGTGTTCCTCTTCTAGACATTGAGTTCCTTGTGGGCAGAGAACATGCCCAACTACAATATTGCATTATTCTTTCACAAGCATCTAGTACACTGCTTAGCACACAGTAATCACTCAGTAAATGCCACTAATGGGTTAATCAAACAGCCTTCAAATTAATAATAATAATGTTGGCATTTGTTAAGCACTTACTATGTGGAAAGCACTCTTCTAAGCGATGGGTTGATACAAGGTGTTCAGGTTGTCCCTTATGGGGCCCACAGTCTTCATCCCCATTTTACAGGTGAGGTCACTGAGGCCCAGAGAAGTTAAGTGACTTGCCCAAAGTCACACAGTTGACAAATGACAGAGCTGGGATTCCAACCCATGACCTCTGACTCCCTAGCCCGGGCTCTTTCCACTGAGCCACGCTGCACTCACAGACAGAGAAGAAGCTATTTTTGAGGCACCTCATTCCTGAAATCCTTATCCCTCACTTCCTTTCTAAAATTAAAGCTGTGACATCCTTAGTGGCAATTGCAGTTGCAATTGCCTTACCTAAACTACTGTGTCTTTGACACAAAATTTCTAGTAATGACAATAATTATGGTATTAAGCACTTACTATGTGTCTAGCACTGTTCTGAGTTCTGGAGTAGATAAAAGCTCATCAGGTTGGATGCAGATTGTGAGCCCAATGTTAAACAAGCACTAAGTATGAGGGAGTTAAGGTATTGAATCTCCATTTTACAGAGGAGGAAAGGAGCCACAGAGAAGTTGAATGATTTGCTCAAGGTATAACAGCAGACAAGTGATGGAGCTGGGATTAGACCCAGGTCCTCTGGCTCCCAGACTCATACTCTTTCTTTACTAGGCCCCAGCTATATTCTGTGGACTAAATTTTATGGCTTAAGTACAATAGCAAACAATCATGATAGTATTTATTTGTTACAGGGCTGAAATCAAAGGCTCCAAGATATTGCCTTTGTATTGACTCTCTCTGCAATCACTAGCTCAATTGCCCCCTATTTTTAAGTGTTTGTTAAAACCTGGATAAAGAGTAAATTGGTGTTTAATGGCAACTATACTACATAGAATTCATTCAGTCATACTTACTGAGCACTTAATATGTTAAGGGCACTGTGCTAAGCACTGGGGAGAGTGCATTGCAACAATAAACAGATACATTCCCTGCCTACAACCAGCTCACAGTCTAGATGAGTTCTTAATGATGCATAAATAGGCCTTTAAAAATAAGGGAGAATCAATGTAAATATTAGAAAAAATATGCTTTCAAGGGAGGTAAGAAAGCTGTCAAGATCATGCAGAAAAAGTCATCTGTAAAATCAGAATTAAAATCCAGAGTTATTGCATTAAAGTTCTTTCCAAAGGGGATTTTGAGAGGCCAAAGTAAGTAGGGAATTGGACAATTTACTGCACAGCTTGACCAGTACCGGCAGCTAATCTAGATAAACCAGGCTTAAGGAATTTCCCCTAAAAGATTTTTGTACTAAAATATTCATTTGAGTTGTCTGAAAAGAATGAAAAATGAAAATCTGAACCAAAACTATCTGCTGTTTGAAAAAGTTTGTCAACTGATCATAGTTTCAACTCTCATCATAGTTTTGCTTGATTCACCTTGCTAAACCCATGGTGGCCTATGAAATCAAAACTACAGGCATATAGAACTGTGTAAATTTGACTATGAATGTCTCATGATTGGCTGAGTCTGTTTAGCAGATTAGGCCAAGAGGTGTTGGTGGCCTTCCTGGAATCTGGAGGTAATGTTTTTAAGTATTTATTAAGAATTTACTATGAGACAAATACTAGGGAAATTAAAAAATAATCTGATTGAACATAGTCCCTGATTCACAAGGGACACACAGTCTAAGAAATGGAATGGGCATTTTAACCACAATTTACAGATGAGGAAACTGAGGTACAGAAAAGTTAATTGATAAATCTATGGCATTTATTAAGCACTTTCCATTTGCAGAACACTGTACTAAACACTTGGGAGACCACAGTGCAAAAGAATCAGTAGACATGTCCACAAGAACTATCAATCTAGGGGATGACTTCCTCCAGGTCAGACAGCAGGCAAGGGGCAGGAATAGGATTGGAATCCAAGGTTATGCCTTCCCGTCCCATGTTTTCTCGACTAGGCCATACTGCTTCCCTCTGAAGACACCCAAAGTTGCAGTGGGGTGGAGACATAGAGTGGAGGGAGATAACCTCTTTGATATTGTGATCTCATGGTTCATGCAGAAAGCTCAAAAGTAGTTTCAGTGGTCCAAGTCTTCATGATAGACACTCACATCTTCTCAGACAAATATCACTGGCATGACTCACCATCCACCATGCCCCCCCATGTGGAAATGTGGCTACAATCATAATGCTTCCTTGGAACAATTCAATACTTCATTGTTTAGACATAACTATAGTTTCCTTAACTCTTCATCTCACTAAACTTGTGAATTGAGCCAACTTGTCAATTCCAGGACTTAATGAATTCTTAAGGTCTCCTCAGAAAGGCAAGGACAAAAGAGAAGGACTCACCAAGGTCTCTTTGAATCCTGAGAATTTAGGTATTTTTTTTCTATAGACTTAAAGTTACATTTTAATTACAGTGAAATCATTTGAGAAACATTGATAGCAGGAAAAACTTTTAGACCTTTTGTTCTTTAGTGCAGTCAAGGGAAACCTCATTAGAGAGGATTTTCTTAGTTAGCAGGGCTCCAGGGTTAATGAGCTGTGAGTGATAATATATAGTAGTAATCCCTCAAGGCTATAATAAGTTGTATTTTATACATTCCTTAATCTCAATGGTGAAGGAGGTGATGGGCGAGGGTGAGAAGGAAACCAATTTAAGGGGCTCTGGGAAATTCCTAAAATTTTACTACTTGTTTGCAACTTAATTGAAAATGTTGCCCACACAATACAGAGAACTGGGAAGCCCAGGTTATGAAAAATCAGTGATGCAAACAGTCCGCCTTTTCTGATACACAGTCTGCTGACCAAATGCTTGAGCAGTTTCAAGTGATCATTGGCAATGGCTGATTTTTCCTGCAGTCTAATTATGGGAGAGACAGAGAGTTCTTGAGCCATAAGGGCCTAGATTGATCTGGTGAAATGAAAAAGGGAGAAACAATGTTGTAGACCCATATTAGCTGAATATTGTGTTTTGCACATTCCACACTGTCTCACTTCAGTGAGCTCTGCCCTAAATGGAACTAAACAGGTGGGTACTTTAAGCTTCCCAAATAGAATAGTTTCCCAGGGGTAACATTTTCTGAGTGTGGCTATTTTCCCCATTTCAATGGGTTCTTTTCCTTTCAATTGGTACATATTACTTTCCTTCTGGAGCTCTGTTAAAAATATCCTGGAGATATAAGGAGACAGAGCTTCCAGCTGAGTTACAATGATTGGTACCCAGAATGATCAAACTGCTTACCTGATCGCAAAGTCCAGGGGCTGGGTTCCATGGGAGAAGGGAGGCAGAGTATTAAGACATTGGGGAAAAAAAACAAAACTCGACAACCTCATTGCAGAAAGTGAATTTGGGATTCTGAGTTATCCTTATATGTTATTCCATTGATTAATTTTACCAGATAATTGCTTAATTTTTCACTTCACTACACTTGGGTAAACCCAGCGAATGAAACACCAAGTTAGTCTGGATTACTACCGCTCTTGTTGGTGAGACTAGCTCCTGGCCAAGCACTTGACTTGAGGCCCATCAAGAACAATTTAGTAGCATCTGATTTTACCTAGATGCTCATCTGTCTGGGTTAGTTTAACTCTAGATATACCTTCATAAACTGTTTGGCTGATGGATACCATTTAAATTCACTTTGGCTGTGATTATCTGGAATTTAAAACAAATTTTTTTTTCAAGAAATGAATCTGACCATTGTTTCATTCTAAAGGCACATGAGTGGGTTAGATGTCTTCTCAATACCCCTTTTAACTTTCAGAAATATTATGAGCAAGACATCTAACAAGTTATTGATAGCATTTATTGAGTGCCTACTGTTTTCAGAGCACTTAGAAGCATACAGCAGAAATGAAAGAAATGGCTCCTCCAGGTCAGGAATTATGCCTACTAATTCCACTGTACTCTCCCAAGTACTTTGGTGTTCTGCACAGAAAAAGTACTGAAAATGTACTATGGATGGATTATTTTGTAGTGTTTAAGTACTTATTATGTGCCAGGTACTGCACTAAACCCTGGGATAGATGCAAGCTAAGTGATCTAACTGAATGAGCGTTTATTTGGGTTTTGGGGAAAATAGAACAGATGCAAAAGATGTGGTCCCTACTCTTGGGTACCTTTCAGTTTAATGGGTAATTAGTCAATCATATTTGAAGACCAGAGAGCATAAAGTGTCAAACACCCAGTAGTTAAGAGATAAGGATTTAGACAAACAAAAATGAAAACCAAATAAACTAGTCCTCGGGTTTCTGGTCAGATACAATGATCTGGAAGGTGGGGGATTGAGCTATGCTTTGACAAATCCACTGTCTACACCATATTTTCAAATCTGAAGAACCATAAAACTTTTAAAGTAGTTTAAGAATGTCTGGTTATTAACTGACTAATCAAAGTTGACCATCCTGCATTTTGGGTTTTAGAAGTAAGGTGTCTGATAATTGCTGCTTAAGAAAAATAGTAACGATGCAGAAAAAAGAGTTACAAATCTGAAAAAGTCTGGAGTAAGTTGGCACAGAGTCAGGAAAAGGAAAAATACTTGTGGAATTTGGTGAGAAAAACTTTAATGTTTCTCATAGAACCGTTTGAAATACATTTGAAAATTAAGTACAATATCACCACACAGTCATATTACTGGAGACACTAGGGCTAAAAAAATACGTGAAAATAACTGGTTGGTCATATTTTAAAGGGTAACCAATGCTCACTAGCAGCTGCAGTAAGATATTAAGTAATAGAGCACAGTAATGTTAACAGCTCTCTTGGTAAGAGTGGTAAATGAAATAAACCTCAACATCCGGTGTATCATTAATCTATAGTGAATAATGGCAGTGGTAGTGTAAGGAGATTAAAAAGGGCATTGTAAACATTTGTGGCTGTATAATATACAAATTAAAAATGTGTGAACGCTTGCAGCTGCATAATCTACAAATTAAAAAGTGTAATAGCATAGCATTAATTACTGGCTGATCAATTCCCCCATAATTGCTGGCATGTAGATGAACAATTATAGGTCCAAAATGTTATACAAGAAAGAGACATTGACCTTGGAACTGTAAGAAATGATACTAGGTTATAAAGTGATACTGACTCATATCAAATCCTGTTCCAGTATTTGTAGTGTCATTGCAGCTTTGTTCAGGTCCATAATGACCACACTATTTCTTTAGCTTATAGTGCCACTGGGGTTAGGCTTCCTTTTCTTTTTGGAACAGAAACACCCAGTGACCTTCAGCCTCCCATAAATGGTACCATAAAGCCTCATTTCCAAGTTCAAACAGTTTTAATAAAAATGAAATAACCCAAGAGAATGACCAGCCTACAGCTTTCCCCAGTCTACCCAATGAGACTGAGAGAAAACTTTGAAAAGAAAACTTAATCCAAACCCACATTTTCTACCTGGTGTGATACTGCCCACTCTAGCATCTAGAAAACCTACTGCACATTCAGGAGACAGAGCACAAAAATTCATAGAAAATCACTCCAAAAACCAAGTGTCATCACTGTAGGCCTAGGGTTACACTAGCTCTTCTATCCTCAGTACAGGAACCAAAATGTGAGAATATTTGAATGAGAAGAATTCACAAAAGGAGAGTTTGGACCACAAAATTTAGTCCTCTTGTGCTTCTAATTTTGCCCTTCATTTCAGAACAAGAGTAAGCAATATCTTGAATCTAGCATGAGAGCAGTGTGGACAACATCCAGGATCTGAAGGTTCATAATAAAGTTATGGTATTTAAGTGCTTACTATATGCTAGCCTGTACTAAGCACTGGGGTGGATACAAGCAAATTGGGCTGGGTCCACATGAGACTCAGTCTCAATCCCTATTTTACAGATGAGGTAACTGAGGCATTGTGAGCATGTTGTGGGCAGGGATTGTCTCTTTTGCAGTATTGTATTCTTCCAAGCACTGAGTACAGTGCTCTGCACACCGTAAGCACTCAATAAATACAATTGAATGAATGAAGTGACTTGCCCTTAGTCATACAGCAGACAAGTGATGGTGCCAGTATTAGAACTCATGACCTCTGACTCCCAGACTTGTGTTCTATCCACTACACCAAGCTTCTCCTTTAAGTTTGCCTGAATGATCAGACAATAAAAACTGCATGAAATAACCTTTCAAATTGTGCTTGCATATCCACAGAGACCTCCGCTCTCTTGATCCCATCCGTCTTTCCGAAAGCATCTCTCCTCACCTTGCCTCCCTGTCCTCACTTCCCACTCTCGAAGATCAGGTCTCCGCTCTCAACTCCACCCTCTCTACTCATCTCAACTCTCTTGCCCCCCTTTCCCTCCACCACTCTCGCTCCACTAACCCACAGCCCTGGATCACCTCCTCCGTCCGCCTCCTACACTCCTATGCTCGAACTGCTGAGCGCTGCTGGTGAAAGTCCAAGCAACAAGCCGACCTCACACACTTCAAATTTATCCTTTCCTGCCTTAACTCTGCCCTCTCCTCCGCCAGGCAAAACTTCTTCTCCTCCCTCATCGACACCCATGCCCGTCACCCCCGTCAATTGTTCCAGACCTTTAACTCTCTCCTTAGGCCCCCTGTTCCTCCCCCTCCCCCATCTCTCACCCCCAATGATCTGGCCACCTACTTCATCACAAAAATCAACACAATCAGGTCTGAGGTCCCCAAAGTCACTCCTCCCCCCCCCCCCAACCTCTCCCCACCAACCCTCTCCCCTACTTTCCCATCCTTCCCTGCAGTATCCTCAGAGGAGATCTCCTCCCTCCTCGCAAGTGCCACCCCCTCCACCTGCGCCTTGGACCCCATTCCCTCTCACCTTATAAAAACCGTCGCCCCTGCCCTCCTCCCATCCTTAACTTCTATTTTTAACCACTCACTCTCCAATGGCTCCTTCTCTGCCTTCAAACATGCCCACGTCTCCCCCATCCTAAAAAGAGCCTGCTCTCGACCCCACTTCCCCTTCCAGTTATCGCCCTATCTCCTTACTACCCTTCCTTTCCAAAATCCTAGAACGAGTCATCTACAATCGCTGCTTAGAATCCATTAACTCCCATTCTCTCCTGAACCTCCTCCAATCTGGCTTCCATCCCCTCCTCTCTACCGAGACTGCTCTCTCTAAGGTCACCCATGACCTCCTTCTTGCCAAATCCAATGGCTCCTACTCCATTCTAATCCTCCTTGACCTCTCTGCTGCCTCTGACACTGTCGACCATCCCCTCCTCCTCCATACCTTATCTCACCTTGGCTTGGTTCTCCTCTTATCTCTCTGGCCAGTCATTCTCGGTCTCCTTCGCAGGCGCCTCCTCCCCGTCCCATCCTTTAACTGTTGGAGTTCCTCAAGGGTCAGTTCTTGGCCCTCTTCTGTTCTCCATTTACACTCACTCCCTCGGTGAACTCATTCGCTCTCACGGCTTTGACTACCATCTCTACGCAGATGACACGCAGATCTACATCTCTGCCCCTGTCTTCTCCCCCTCCCTTCAGGCTCTCATTCATTCATTCATTCATTCATTCATTCATTCATTCGTATTTATTGAGCTCTTACTATGTGCAGAGCACTGTACTAAGCACTTGGAATGAACAAGTCGGCAACAGATAGAGACAGTCCCTGCCATTTGACGGGCTTCGCATCTCATCCTGCCTCCAGGATGTCTCCACCTGGATGTTGGCCCGCCACCTAAAACTCAACATGAGCAAGACTGAGCTCCTCATCTTCCCTCCCAAGCCCAGTCCTCTCCCAGACTTCCCTATCACCGTGGATGGCACAACCATCCTTCCCGTCTCTCAGGCCCGCAATCTCGTTGTCATCTTTGACTCGTCTCTCGCATTCACCCCACACATCCGATACGTTACCAAGACCTGCTGGTTTCACCTTTACAATATCGCCAAGATCTGCCCTTTCCTCTCCACCCAAACGGCTACCTTAGTGTTACAGGCTCTTATTATATCCCGGCTAGACTACTGTGTCAGCCTTCTCTCTGACCTCCCTTCCTCCTCTCTCGCCCCGCTCCAGTCTATTCTTCACTCCGCTGCCCGGCTCATCTTCCTGCAGAAAGATCTGGGCATGTCACTCCCCTTCTTAAACAACTCAAGTGGTTGCCTATCGACCTCCGCTCCAAACAAAAACTCCTCACTCTAGGCTTCAAGGCTCTCCATCACCTTGCCCCTTCCTACCTCTCCTCCCTTCTCTCTTTCTACTGCCCATCCCGCACGCTCCGCTCCTCTGCCGCCCACCTCCTCACCATCCCTCGGTCTCACCTATCCCGCAGTCGACCACTGGGCCACGTCCTCCCGTGGTCCTGGAATGCCCTCCCTCCTCATCTCAATCTAATTCTCTTCCCCTCTTCAAATCCCTACTTAAAACTCACCTCCTCCAAGAGGCCTTCCCAGACTGAGCTCCCCCCTTTTTTCCTCTGCTCCCTCTACCCCCCCTTCCCCTCTCCGCAGCTAAACCCTCTTCTCCCCCCTTTCCCTCTCCTCCTCCCCCTCTCCCATCTCACCCCCTCAGCACTGTACTCATCCACTCGAGTGTATATATCTTTATCACCCTATTTATTTTGTTTATTTTGTTTAATGAGATGTACATCACCCTGATTCTATTTAGTTGCCATTGTTTTTAAGAGATGTTCTTCCCCTTGACTCTATTTATTGCCACTGTTCTTGTCTGTCTGTCTCCCCCGATTAGACTGTAAGCCCATCAAATGGCAGGGACTGTCTCTATCTGTTGCCAGCTTGTTCATTCCAAGCACTTAGTACAGTGCTCTGCACAAAGTAAGCGCTCAATGAATACTATTGAATGAATGAATGAATCCACACCATCAATTTGAAAGTACTATGGCATTGAATTTTATTACTTTTTTCACACATTACATTATCCTTGGTTCCAGCTATAGTGTGAGCCTGAGACACCAAAAATATGGGTGACAATGGTAAATCAAACTTCATTTGGATGGTGCTTTAGCAATAATAATATTAATCATTGAAACCACAATTAAAACTGCTCTCGTTTTGGCTGTCAGTTTTGGCCAGTGCCATCAGTCAAATAATGGGACTGGAGCTAGCAAGGAAAACAGAATGGCGTAATGGAAAGAGTCATTTATTCATTCAATCATATTTATTGAGCGCTTACTGTGTGCAGAGCACTGTACTAAGTGCTTGGAATGTACAATTCGGCAACAGATAGAGACAATCCCTGTCCACCAACAGGCTCACAGTCTAAGCTCCTGGGGGTCAGAAGACCTGGTTTCTAATCCTGGCTCTGCCACATAGCTGCTAAATGACCTAGGGCAAGTCATTTAACTTCTCTGGGCCTCAGTTCTTTCATCTTTAAGATGGGGATTCAATACTTGTCCCAGCTCCTACTTAGGCTATGAGCCCCATGTAGGACCTGATTATCTTGCATCTACTCTGCCAATTAGTACAGTGCTTGGCACATAGTGGTTAGCAAATACCACGATTATTATCATTATTAGCATGGACCCACATTATAGTGCACTGCTTGATTGCAAGGTGTAAAGCAAATAGCATACCACACATGTACAGTATGGATATAAATTCCTGGACAAACAGGACAAGCCTGGTTGGCCATACAACAATTTATAGAGATTTGGGAGAAAACATACATCCTTATGCCCAAGTTGAACTCAGTGTTGCATGATGCAAAGGATTGTCATAGCTACATGGCCTAGTGGATAGAACGTGGGCCTGGAAGTCTGAGGATCTGTGTGTTCTAATACTGGCTCTACCACTTGTCTGCTGTGTAATCTTGGACAAATCACTTAACTTTTTTGTGCTTCACTTACCTCATTTCTAAAATGGGGATTAAGGCCGTCCCATGTGGGACATGGACTATATCCAACCTGAGTTACTTGTATCTACCCCCGTGCCTAGTACAGTACCTGGCACAGAGTAAATAATAAACAAAAAACATTTAAAAAAAAGAAATCTGTGCTATTTTGAATTCATCATGTGGAAGGGATGAGGGAGTTGTATGTTGATCTTTGAAGTCACGCCTGCTCTCACAGAGAGTTATTTGCCATCAGTAGCATCATCTTGGAATATGAAGGACAATAGCCATATAAATATCAAAGACATCAGGGAATGGCATTTTCTTAATCAGCATTACTTATATAAAGTTTGGCAGAATAATCATCAGTGTCTTCATATAGTGCATTTTAGTTTTCCCCCAAAACTAATTTAAAGCCACTGATTATAGCATCTACCTTTTAACCGAAAAAGTAGAGACGGTGTGAAGAGCCATGTGTGTAGTAAAACAAATCCAGACTGCGACAGAAAACTGAACAGACAATTCTTTCCCAATCCATGATCTTCCTCATCACCAACAAATGTAGAATTCAAGCAGTTCATGAAAGGACAAGTTTATGTTATTCATAGTTGTCAGGAATTATTAAGTGATACCAAGCTTTAACCATTTGGAGAGTTACTTAAATTACCCCAGTAAAATCTAAACTCACAGAAGCAACATAAACTGTACACCTTCGTTCTCTTACAAGAAAACCCACCTGCTCAACTAAGGAAGTAAGTTACAAAAACTTTAATGTCTTAGCCTAAATGCTTGGCCAGAATCAAACAACAGGATTTACTGAGCACCTACCGTGTGCAGAGTATTGTGCAGTCGATAGAGTATCAAAGAGACAATAGAGATGAGTAGGTATGATCCCTGCATTCAATGACCTTACAATTTAGCAGAGTGGATAAACACTAAAATATTTTAGAGAAGAGAAGGAAGCATGGATATTTAGATGACTGGTGTTTTTAAAAGGGTATATAAGTTGATAGGTAAAGAAATACTTCAGGTGGTTGTGAATATATAAATGTAATTAATGCAAAAGTACTGTAGAGGTCACAGGAGTAAATGAGCTACCTAAGGGAGTGAGTGTATAGTGAGAAGAGAAGAAGCCAGATCGTAGCCTAGAGGAATGACTACTGCTAGGCTATGACAATTGAAAATTATTACAAGCAACTTATATAGATACTAAATACTTTAGTCTCTAATTTTTTTCATTCAAAATAACATTAGAAACTTACCCATAGTGCTGAATAGGCAAATATAAATATTTTGCACATGTGGAAAGATTGCACAGTAAGGAAAAACAGAGGCTTTGATTCTCAAAAATTGAAAAATATCCATTCTGCTGCAGCGGTAAACCATGATATGAGCCTGTAAGTGGGTAGGTTATTTCTTTCTGCTGCTATTTCTATCATTTGACATGATTTGAAACCTTTATTTACTGTAGACTTTTTAAAAAATTTGTACTTTTCAATAATGTCAGTGGACATTGTATATTTTGTATTTATGTTCAAATGCATGATATAAATGAGCTAACTGGTTACAGCAACAGAAAAATAGATCTCTGCAAGTTATATCTGGTCTTCATAAGATCAATTTTTATTTTTATCTGGTCATTTTTCTCACAGTTTCTCTTTTTCCAACATATTTAGATTATACAAAAGTACATATTTCCTTTTAATATTTCTTAAATACATTTCTCAATATTTTATTTAGGAAAATCTGTGTAATCACTACCACATATCATGTGTATAAGTATTTTCCATATTTTGACTATAGTGTGATTAAGTGATCTGCATCAGTTAGCATTTTTTCCTTTATTCTCAGAAAAAGGAAACAGTCACTCATTTGTGGATCTCTGACTTTAGTGTGATCTTGAAAAGTGTTCTCTAAAGATGCCAAATCAGTAGGAGCATCAAGCTCACCCTGGAGAATGAGCTAACAAGCTTTAAGGGAAGGGATTGTGTCTACTAATTCTACTGCAGTCTTCCAAGTGCCTAGTACAGTGTTCTGTACACAGCAGCTGCTTAATAAATACTGCTGATGGATGGACTGTGTTGTGGAATAGTTGACTCAATAAAGCATTATATAGACGATTTATACAAAATATCACTTTCACCTGCATATTCTTTCAGTATTGGTCAGGAGAGGATATCAGGAAAGATTATTTTTTTTATGGTATTTGTTAAGCACTTACTATATACCAGGCACTGTACTAAGTACTGGGGTAGATGCAAGCTCGTCGGACACAGTCCATGTCCCACGTGGGGCTCACAATGTTAATCCACATTTTACAAATGAGGTAAATAAGGCACAGATAAATTAAGTAACACACTCAGGGTCACACAGCAGACACCTGGTAGAGCTGGAATTAGAATCCAGGTCCTCTGACTCCCAAGCATGTATTTTTAACCACTAGACCATACTGCTTCCCAGCCTCTTCTCAGTCTCTGAAAAGAGTTTATTTTCCTTTTCTTTTATCCATATTAAACACAGCTTAATCTTGGACAACACATCCCTGTGGAGTGTTCTGTTTGGAAGATCTAGCTCTCTTTGCTAAAATATGTGGTTTATATCCTTATTAAGAGTAAAAAGATTGATCCTCTGTTTAAAAAGGAATCTACATTCACAGATGAATAGGAGGGTGCTTAACTGTTCGCACTGGAAAAACTTGCGATATTTGCTGTAAGCACTTTTACACACTTGGCTATGAAAAATAAGAGAAAATAAAATGCATAAATTGTACCAGATGCTTCTTTAACTTACCCTATGAAATAATTTTGTTGGGTGGTTATGAATTTGTAAGTAATGTTTACTTTTGAAGTGCCATAATTGCTTTTGGAACTATTTGAAACATTTTGAATTGTATCTGTTTTTATAGTAATATGGGAATTGTATTGCTGTTTTATGAGGTGGCATCTTTTTGATGCATAGAAGTTCTGGATCCATTCGCTATCCATCATGAGGAAACCAGAGAAGTAAATAATACAACTCAAACTGAAATACTTCTTTTTTACATGAAGAAATGAAAACCATTTAAAACCTCAAAACACTGTATCTATAGACTGACAAGTGGAATAACTAGCTGGTTTAAACTCAGAGACTTTTCTCCTCCACTGAAGCTCAGAGAAACGGAACTGGATTGCCTATTTCCCCAGCTACTGGGCTCCAAGTGGGAGAAGAAGTTAGCCACAGTAGAGTGAGACAGAAAGGAACAGGGCATATTTATAAAGTTAGTTTTACAGAATATTATAATAACTGTGTATTTGTTAAGCACTTATTATGATACAAGGTGATAAGATCCCACATGGGGCTCACAGTCTACATAGGAGGGAAAAAAGGTTTTGAATCCCCATTATTGCAGATGACAGAACCAAGGCACCGAAAAGAGCATGGGCTTGGGAGTCAGAGGTCATGGGTTCTAATCCCACCTCTGCCACTTGTCAGCTGTGTGACTTTGGGCAAGTCACTTAACTTCTCTTTATCTGTTACCTCATCTATAAAATGGGAGACAAGCCTGTGAGCCCCATGTGGGACAACCTGATTACCTTCTATCTACCCCAGCACTTAGAATAGTGCTTGGTGCTTAAGCACTTAATAAATACCGTTATTATTAAAGTGACTTGCCCAAAGTCACACAACAGACAAGTAACAGAGTTGAGATTAGAAACCAGGTCCTCTGATTAATACATAGGTGCTTTTTCTACTAGCCCATGCAAGAATGACCAAAGTAACTCACCCAAAACAGTTAAAGTATTTTTGGTACAGGGATGGTACAAGGAGCAACTCTTTCATCTTTCCCAAATCTGAGAACTTCTCTGTACCTAGCTATTCATTCAATAGTATTTATTGAGCACTTAGTATGTGCAGAGCACTGTACTAAGCGCTTGGGATGAACAAGTCGGCAACAGATAGAGACAGTCCCTGCCGTTTGACGGGCTTACAGTAGCTAGTCACTGCCTATGTGCTTTTTAGGTTCCACAACCTGTTAGAGAATAGAAAACATGTAAGGGACGGTGAACCCAGAAAGGATTTGGCCACAGGGAATCTTTTACATTCCCAATTACCTTACACCTGTCTAAAGCCGTGATTTTTATTCCCTCCTTTTCTATATATATACACACACATACATATAAATGTGTATATATATACACACATTTGGGGGCCTGGCAAAATCCAGAGATGATCACCTTAGGTAATCAAAGGTGGAGAAAAAGAGAAGGTATTCTCTCACTACTATGAAAGATGCATATTACTTGTGCCCTTCTGAGTTTGCAAAGGAGAATCAATAAACCAGTGGTAATTATTGAGTGCTTACTATGTGCAGAGCACTGTACTAAGCATTTGAGAGAGTATAATATAATATAGTCGAGAAACACATTCCATACCCAGAAGGAACTTACAGTCTAAAGAGGGAAACAAACATTAATATAAATAAATATTACAGATAAGCATTTAGGACAGTGCTCTGCACACATTAAGTGCTCAGTAAATACTATTGAATGAATGAATGCTGTGGGGTTGAAGGAGGGTTGAATATCAAGTACTTGTGTCTGAGAAAGTGACCTAGGAAACCTTGGGGATGACCACCATGTTACTTGTGCCCTTTGGAGTTTGCAAAAGAGAATCAGTCAATCAATGGTATTTACTGAGCACTTACTGTGTGCAGAGCATCATCATCAGTGGTATTAACTGAATGCTTATTGTGTGCAGAACACTGTTAGGACTTGGGAGAGAAATTTACATTAAAATTGGTAGGACGTTCCCTACCCAGTAGGAGTTTACAGTCGTAATAAAGAGTCAGACATTAATATTAATTAATATAGATATGTCCTTAAGTGCTGTGGGGCTGAGGGAGGATTGACTACCAAGTGCTTAAAGGAGAGAGGTCAAACTGAACTTACTAGAAATTCATTCATTCATTTGCTCAATAGTATTTATTGCTTGCTTACTATGTGCAGAGCACTGTACTAAGCGCTTGGAATGTACAAATCGGCAACAGAGACAGTCCCTGCCTGTTGATGTGCTTACAGTCTAATCGAAATATCTACTTGGGGGTGATTGCTGAGAAGCAGCATGGCCTAGTGGATAGAGCACAGGCCTGGGACTTAGAAGGATATGGGTTCTAATCCTGAATCTACTTGCCTACTTTGTGACCTTGGGCAAGTCACTTCATTCTCCATGCCTCAGTTCCCTCAATTGTAAAATGGAGGTTAAGACTGAGCCACATGTGGGACAGGATCTGTATGCAAAGTGATTTGCTTGTAGCCACCCCAGCTCTTAGTATAGTACCTGGTACATAGTAAGTGCTTAACAGATACCACAGTTATTATTAAACCCTTTGAGCATGTTGTTTCACATTGTTCTATTCTCCAAAATATTCCTTGGGAACCTGAGCTTCTCACTCCTGCTTCTCCAAACCACATCCTTCCTACTTTCAAAGTCCTCTTCCACCAAGAAAGATTTCCTGATTGATCCCCCAACATTCTAGTCATGAAACTTATCAGCCACCTGAGTATCTATGTTATTCATTCATTCATTCATTCAATAGTATTTATTGAGCGCTTACTATGTGCAGAGCACTGTACTAAGTGCTTGGAATGAACAAGTCGGCAACAAATAGAGACAGTCCCTGCCGTTTGACGGGCTTACAGTCTAATCGGGGGAGATGGACAGACAAGAACAATGGCAATAAATAGAGTCAAGGGGAAGAACATCTTGTAAAAACAATGGCAACTAAATAGAATCAAGGTGATGTACAATTCATTAACAAAATAAATAGGGTAATGAAAATATATACAGTTGAGTGGACGAGTACAGTGCTGTGGGGATGGGAAGGGAGAGGTGGAGGAGCAGAGGGAAAAGGGGAAAATGAGGGTTTAGCTGCGGAGAGGTAAAAGGGGGGGTGGCAGAGGGAGTAGAGGGAGAAGAGGAGCTCAGTCTGTGAAGGCCTCTTGGAAGAGGTGAGTTTTAAGTAGGGTTTTGAAGAGGGAAAGAGAATCAGTTTGGCGGAGGTGAGGAGGGAGGGCGTTCCAGGACCGCGGGAGGACGTGACCCAGGAGTCGACGGCGGGATAGGCGAGACCGAGGGACGGTGAGGAGGTGGGCGGCAGAGGAGCGGAGCGTGCGGGGTGGGCGGTAGAAAGAGAGAAGGGAGGAGAGGTAGGAAGGGGCAAGGTGATGGAGAGCCTTGAAGCCTAGAGTGAGGAGTTTTTGTTTGGAGCGGAGGTTGATAGGCAACTACTGGAGTTGTTTAAGAAGGGGAGTGACATGCCCAGATCGCTTCTGCAGGAAGATGAGCCGGGCAGCGGAGTGAAGAATAGACTGGAGCGGGGCGAGAGAGGAGGAAGGGAGGTCAGAGAGAAGGCTGACACAGTAGTCTAGCCGGGATATAACGAGAGCCCGTAACAGTAAGGTAGCCGTTTGGGTGGAGAGGAAAAGGCGGATCTTGGCGATATTGTACAGTTGAAAGCGGCAGGTCTTGGTAACGGATAGGATGTGTGGGGTGAACAAGAGAGACGAGTCAAAGATGACACCGAGATTGCGGGCCTGAGAGACGGGAAGGATGGTCGTGCCATCGACGGTGATAGAGAAGTCTGAGAGAGGACCGGGTTTGGGAGGGAAGATGAGGAGCTCAGTCTTGCTCATGTTGAGTTTTAGGTGGCGGGCCGACTTCCAAGTGGAGACGTCCTGGAGGCAAGAGGAGATGCGAGCCTGAAGGGAGGGGGAGAGGACAGGGGCAGAGATGTAGATCTGCGTGTCATCTGCGTAGAGATGGTAGTCGAAGCCATGAGAGCGAATGAGTTCACCGAGGGAGTGAGTGTAAATGGAGAATAGAAGAGGGCCAAGAACTGACCCTTGAGGAACTCCAACAGTTAAAGGATGGGAGGGGAAGGAGGTACCTGCGAAGGAGACCGAGAATGACCAGCCAGAGAGGTAAGAGGAGAACCAGGAGAGGACAGAGTCCGTGAAGCCAAGGTGAGATAAGGTATGGAGGAGGAGGGGATGGTCGACAGTGTCAAAGGCAGCAGAGAGGTCAAGGAGGATTAGAATGGAGTAGGAGCCATTGGATTTGGCAAGAAGGAGGTCATGGGTGACCTTAGAGAGAGCAGTCTCGGTAGAGTGGAGGGGACGGAAGCCAGATTGGAGGGGGTCTAGGAGAGAATGGGAGTTAAGGAATTCTAAGCATCGATTGTAGACGACTCGTTCTAGGATTTTGGAAAGGAAGGGTAGTAGGGAGATAGGGTGATAACTGGAGGGGGAAGTGGGGTCAAGAGCGGGTTTTTTTAGGATGGGGGAGACGTGGGCATGTTTGAAGGCAGAGGGGAAGGAGCCATTGGAGATTGAGTGGTTAAAAATACAAGTTAAGGAAGGGAGGAGGGCAAGGGCGATAGTTTTAATAAGGTGAGAGGGAATGGGGTCCGAGGCGCAGGTGGAGCGGGTGGCACTTGCGAGGAGGGAGGAGATCTCCTCTGAGGATACTGCAGGGAAGGATGGGAAAGAAGGGGAGAGGTTTGGTGGGGGGAGGGGAGAGGCGGAGGGGTGACTTTGGGGAGCTCAGACCTGATTGTGTTCATTTTCGTGAGGAAATAGGTGGCCAGATCATTGGGGGTGAGAGATGGGGGAGGGGGAGCAACAGGGGGCCTAAGGAGAGAGTTAAAGGTCCGGAACAATCGGCGGGGGTGACGGGCATGGGTGTCGATGAGGGAGGAGAAGAAGTTTTGCCTGGCGGAGGAGAGGGCAGAGTTAAGGCAGGAAAGGATAAATTTGAAGTGTGTGAGGTCGGCTTGGTGCTTGGACTTTCGCCAGCGGCGCTCAGCAGCTCGAGCATAGGAGCGTAGGAGGCGGACGGAGGAGGTGATCCAGGGCTGTGGGTTAGTGGAGCGAGAGCGGCGGAGGGAAAGGGGGGCGAGAGAGTCGAGATGAGTAGAGAGGGTGGAGTTGAGAGCGGAGACCTGATCGTCGAGAGTGGGAAGAGAGGACAGGGCGGCAAGGTGAGGAGAGATGCTATTGGAAAGATGGATGGGATCGAGAGAGCGGAGGTCTCTGTGGGGCAGTAGCGAAGATTTGCAGGGGGAGGGAGTGTGAGAGATGAGGCAGGTGAGAAGGTTACAGTCAGAGAGAGGGATTTCAGAGTCGGTGAGGGAGGAGATAGTGCAGCGATAGGAGATGACGAGATCGAGGGTGTGACCGAGTCGGTGAGTGGGCGCGGTATGGTGGAGGAGGAGGTCGGCAGAGTCGAGGAGGGATAGCAGGTGGGCGGCAGAGGAGTCCTCGGGTACATCCATATGGATGTTGAAGTCTCCAAGGATCAGAGTGGGCAGAGAGAAGGAAGGTGAGAAAGGGGTCAAGGTGGTTGAAGAAGTCGGATATGGGACCGGGAGGGCGGTAGATGACAGCGACAAGTATCTGGAGGGGGTGGTAGAGGCGAATGATATGGGCTTCGAAGGAGGGGAAGGAGAGGGAGGGGGGAGGAGGGATAGTGCGGAAGTGGCAATGGGGCGAGAGGAGGAAGCTGACGCCTCCTCCCTTACCGGTGAGTCTGGGGGAGTGGGAGAAGGAGAGGCCTCCACTGGAGAGAGCGGCGGCGGAGACCGTGTCGTCGGGAGAGAGCCACGTTTCCGAAAGGGCGAGGAGGAGGAGAGAGCGGGAGAGGAAAAGGTCATGGACGAAAGGTAGCTTACCTGTAATAGAGCGGGGGTTCCAGAGGCCACACTTGAAAGTAGCTGTGGGTGCAAGGGGGGAGGGGGAGAAGGGCAGGGGGAGGGGAGGGTTTGGATGGGAAGGAGGTGGCGGGGCCCTGGACGGGGAGAGGGGGATGAGGGGTAGCGGTGGGACAAGAGGACTGGGATGGGGCATGGGTGGGGAAGAGAGAAGGGGGGAGGGGGTGAGGAGGGGGTTTGGTGGGGGGAAGAGTAGGGGGAGGGTGAAGAGGGGTAGCGCTGGTAAAGTGGGGTTCTAGGGCGGGGGAGGGGAGGGGGGAGGAGACAGAGGAGAGAACGGGAAAGAGCTGAGCGAGAGAGGGGAAGGGGAAGGGGAGGATAGGAAGGGGCGGGAGGGGGGAAGGAGGGACATGGTGAGGCCAGAGAGGTGGGTGGCAGCACTGACAACAATAAACAGTAACAAACGAAATCGGTAATATAGCAACATGATACAATATGATACAATACAGTAGTGTTAATATAGCAACATGATACAGTATGATACAATATAGTACTGTTAATAAGCGGGCGATGACCAGGGTCGGGGGTAGACTCGATTAAGGGGCGACCTGATCAAACTCAAAGTCTGACGACAATAAACAATAACAAGCAAAATCGCTAATATAGCAACATGGTACGGTAAGACACACTACAATAGTGTTAATAAGCAGGCGATGACCAGGGTCGGGGGACGAGCCGACCCTACCCGATCAGACTCAAAGTCAAGCGGCCAGCGGCCGAGAGAGTCCCAGAGCTCATGACCAAATAACCCTGTGGCGGCGGGGGGGCCCTGAGGTTGTCCGGGGTGGGTGGCGGCCGTAGGCGGCGGCTAAGGTAAGGTAACATGGTGAGAACAAGGACGTCGTCGCCCGGGGTGGGGGCGGGGGAGATGAATCACCTCAAGGGGGAAGAGGGAGTGAGGCCTTCCCCAAATGGCCGCCTCAGGCAGAGTGGGGGCTTCCCAAAATGGCCGTCTCGGGCGGAGTGGGGGAGCGGTTGGGGAGCACAATGTCCCCAGGCCCGAGCAGGGGGACACAATGTCCCCCGAGGACACAATGTCCTTGGGGCCGAGAAGGGGAGCACAATGTTATGTGCTACTCATTCATTTCCCTACTTGATTGTTATTTGCATTTTTTACCATTTGGTGTCTATATGGATTCTCGTTGACACTGAATTTGGCAGTTTGTACACCCTCGACTCTCCCAATAGATAGTGAGGATCTTGAGGGCTTCATATCTGTTAGGTTCATTAAATGTGGCTGAAAGACCATGGGTTTGAGAGTCAGAGAACATGGGGTCTGATTCCACCTCCAACACTTGCCAACTGTGGGACTTTGGGCAAGTCACTGTGCCTCAGTTTTCTCATCTGTAAAAGAGGGATTAATAACCTGCTCTCTATCCCCTTTTAGACTGAATTCCATGTGGAACAGAAGCTGTCAGACCCGATTATCTTAGACCACACTGCTTCTCATGCTGTTTTCTGAGATTTGACTTTCTGAGAGACTCTGGTTCTGGCTAGCACGGTCCCTATCATATCACATCACACCTCAGTGGAGAAGTCAAACTGTCACACACTAAGGAAATGTCCATATTTCCTCTGAGGTTGCCTGTCCCTGTACATTTCTCAATTATAGTTCATCCTTTGAATTTCTGTATATCAAAGTATAGGCCAGCACCTTATTCCTGTTGGTATTTAAATGATCCAGATTCACTCTGGACATTAGGAATATCATTTGGGAAACTGTACAATTTCTAGCCCACTCAAGATTCATTCATTCATTCATTCAATAGTATTTATTGAGCGCTTACTATGTGGATAGCACTGTACTAAGCGCTTGGAATGAACAAGTAGGCAACAGATAGAGACAGTCCCTGCCGTTTGACGGGCTTACAGTCTAATTGGGGGAGACAGACAGACAAGAACAATGGCAATAAATAGAGTCAAGGGGAAGAACACCTCGTAAAAACAATGGCCACTAAACAGAATCAAGGCGACATACAATTCATTAACAAAATGAATAGGGTAATGAAAATATATACAGTTGAGCAGACGAGTACAGTGCTGAGGGGATGGGAAGGTAGATGGGGAGGAGCAGAGGGAAATGGGGGGAAAAGAGGGTTAAGCTGCGGAGAGGTGAAGGGGGGGTGGTAGAGGGAGTAGAGGGAGAAGGGGAGCTCAGTCTGGGAAGGCCTCTTGGAGGAGGTGAGTTTTAAGTAGGGTTTTGGCGGAGGTGAGGAGGGAGGGCGTTCCAGGACCGTGGGAGGACATGGCCCAGGGGTCAACGGCGGGATAGGCGAGACCGAGGGACGGTGAGGAGGTGGGCGGCAGAGGATTGGAGCGTGTGGGGTGGGCAGTAGAAAGAGAGAAGGGAGGAGAGGTAGGAAGAGGCGAGGTTGAAGCCTAGAGTGAGGAGTTTTTGTTTGGAGCGGAGGTTGATAGGTAACCACTGGAGGTGTTTAAGAAGGGGAGTGACATGCCCAGATCGTTTTGTTTCTGCAGGAAGATGAGCCGGGCAGCGGAGTGAAGAATAGACTGGAGCAGGACGAGAGAGGAGGAAGGGAGGTCAGAGAGAAGGCTGACACAGTAGTCTAGCCGGGATATAACAAGAGCCTGTAGCAGTAAGGTAGCCGTTTGGGTGGAGAGGAAAGGGCGGATCTTGGCGATATTGTAAAGGTGAAACCGGCAGGTCTTGGTAATGGATAGGATGTTTGGGGTGAATGAGAGAGACGAGTCAAGGATGACACCGAGATTGCGGGCCTGAGAGACGGGAAGGATGGTTGTGCCATCCACGGTGATAGGGAAGTCTGGGAGAGGACCGGGTTTGGGAGGCAAGATGAGGAGCCCAGTCTTGCTCATGTTAAGTTTTAGGTGGTGGGCCGACATCCAGGTGGAGACATCCTGGAAGCAGGAGGAGATGCGAGCCTGAAGGGAGGGGGAGAGGACAGGGGCGGAGATGTAGATCTGCGTGTCATCTGCGTAGAGATGGTAGTCAAAGCCGTGAGAGTGAATGAGTTCACCAAGGGAGTGAGTGTAAATGGAGAACAGAAGAGGGCCAAGAACTGACCCTTGAGGAACTCCAACAGTTAAAGGATGGGACGGGGAGGAGGCGCCTTCAAAGGAAACCGAGAATGACTGGCCAGAGAGATAAGAGGAGAACCAAGCCAAGGTGAGATAAGGTATGGAGGAGGAGGGGATGGTCGACAGTGTCAGAGGCAGCAGAGAGGTCAAGGAGGATTAGAATGGAGTAGGAGCCATTGGATTTGGCAAGAAGGAGGTCATGGGTGACCTTAGAGAGATCAGACTCGGTAGAGTGGAGGGGACGGAAGCCAGATTGGAGGGGGTCCAGGAGAGAATGGGATGGGATTCCTTTAGCTCATCTCAGCAAGATATTGACCTGGCTCAAAAGAGTTAGCACATATTCTGAAAGAAAGAGGATTTGAATTGGCAGTGGCTGACTGAATACATATTTTCTAACACTATGATGATAATTCTGCCTCCATATTGGGAACAGTGTTTACTTCTGTGGAATTTTACCAATGATAATGTATTTTTATGACCCTAGAGCTATACATTTCATAAATAAGCTTTAGAGGTTTTCCACAACATCTCTTCTTGAGGTTACTGGACAGACAGGTAGGAGGGAATGATATGTTTTCTGCCACATTCAATGTCACCCATGGAGCTAAGTAACCCTGAGACCACTTTGGCATGATATAACCACTTCTTTCATTTCCTTTTTCTCTTTTTGGCAAGGATTAATATCTCTGGATACCTGCAGTTCCCTCCCAGTCTCCATTTGACTGAAATATTTAATATGTTACAACTTGGTGTGTATATGCTTGTGAGTGTATGTGTATGTGTGAAGTATATCTTGGAAACCACAGATGGCAAATTAGAAAAAAGAAATACAGTAAAATGAGTAAAATATATTCTCATTCACAATTTCCTGGAGGCTCTTTGGTTGTTAATTGAAACTTTTGTCTACTTTATTGAACAATAAAAGTGACAGAAACTACTCCCAAGTGTCCTTCAGTATTAAAAAGAGGATAAAGAGTTCCTAGGAAAGGTGACAGAAATTAATGCAGTGAGCCTAGCTATCAAACATTTTGATATGTGAATTGCCTGATATTTCTATAATGCTGTCTTATGATTGGAAATGTTATCGCTTCTATTGAATCAATAGAAAATGTTAAAGCTCCGTGGAACCCCAATTACAAAATAAAGCTAGAAGGTTAACATCTGGGACCAGCAGAGATAGAAACAATTTCTATTGTCATACCTTTCTGACAAGTAAATGTCAGAAACATAACACCTTTCCCTGGTCTTAGTATAGAGCACATGTAAAAGAGTGATTGTAAGGCTGCCTCAAGTCAAATCACCTGTCATCTCAGCTTTGACATGGAATTACTTTTGTTTTATGCATCTATTAACCTTGAACTATCAGCATTTGTTTTAATGTTCTGGGTTGAAATGACCTAAATGTACTTCTTAAATGCACATACCTCTGCAGGGAGCGGGGAAAAGGTGGTAAGAAAGAGGGAAAGAGGGGTGTCTGTTTACCTCACAGGAAGGTTACTGATAATGAATAACCGATTTGTTGCCCTGGGTACAGTGGCCTCATCAACAAGCGGTCTCCCAGGCAACCGGAGCCTGCAACAGTCAGAAGCATCCCCAGCAGTAAAGTCATTGAACTTGGATTTTGGAGGACAGATTTAGGGGAGCTATGGAATCTCTCAGCCTTTTTAAGACTTCAAATCTACCCCCCCCACACCAACCCCAATGCATATCTTAAGTGGTAATAGTGTAAAGGGAGGGGTGTGTGTGTGTATTTATGTATGGCAGGGGTAGCAGAGTTCAATCAATTCTTTAACAAGGTATAACAGAGAGAGAGGGACTTTTACCCCAATTCTGCTCCAATGCCATTTAGATAAGAATGTTAGAATGAAAAATCAGTGTCTCTTTGGCATGAGGACCTGGGGTACAGAATGGAGGAGCAGAGTCACGATGTTCTTACATTTCCCTCCTCCAGTCATTCATTCATTCATTCATTCATTCATTCATTCAATCACATTTATTGAGCGCTTACTGTGTGCAGAGCACTGTACTAAGCACGTGGAAAGTACAACCGGGCAACAGATAAAGACAACCACTACCCAACAACAGGCTCACAGTCTAGAAGGGGGAGACAGACAACAAAACAAATAGTCACATTGCACAGGTGAGTCTGCTGGCTTTGTTGCATGTGATATAGACAATAATGGATTCTGACTGAGCAGGTTACAGGCATGAGTTACATTTCTGATTCTACAATTGTCAAGTTTCTGTGATAACACACAAGATGCATTTTGATTACGAAGGGTGATAAAACACTGGGATGGAAGTCTCTACAACCAAAACACTAAAATCCACTTACATTCTTCTCTAGGAAATTTCTGATGCTGAGCAGGTGAAAAAAACATTGGGTGACTTTAATAGGTGATTTTGGGTAAACTTAGAGGGTCTTTAGGAGAGCCCTTCAGTAATGATGCCCTTAGGACATTTTAAGGAGATCGAGTGCTTTAAAGTCAATGGAAAGGAGTTTCTGTGAGATCCAGAGGTGGATGGGAAACCACTGGTGTTTCTTGAGGAAACATGGACCGAATGCATTTTGTAGAAAAATGATCTGAGCAGCAGAGTGAAGTATGGACTGGACTTAAGAGAGTCAGGAGGCTGGGAGATCAGCAAGGAGGCTGATGCAGTAACCAAGGTGAGCTACATAAGTGACTGGATTAACATGGTAGTTTGGATGGAGAGGAAAGAACAGATACTGATACTGTATAGTGATACTGTAAAGGTGGAACTGTCAGACTTTAGTGATGGCTTGAATGTGTGGGTGTGAGAGAGAGGAGTCAAAAATAACACCAATATTACAGGCTTGTGAGACAAGAACCATGGTGGTGCCATCTACAGTGATCGGAAAGTCAGGGGGAGGACAGGGCTTGAGGGGAGATTAGTTGGGTACTATCTCTTGTAGGTTTTTTTTAAGATAGTTTTGAAGAGGGAGAGAGCAGATTTGAAGAAGGAGATAGTTCCATGCAAGAGGAAGAGTTTGTGCATTGTGCCAAAGATGAGGTGAGAGTGAGCAAGTTAGCTTGGGAGGAAAGAAGAGTGGAAGTTGTAATGAAATGGCAGAAGAATATGGAAAGCCATAAATAATGTAGTTTGCCTTGAATTCAGTGACTCCAAGTAGATTATATAGAATAAGACTGTAGGATTGATGACTGCTTATTTCACCTGCTCCTTAATGTTTCTCCTCATAAAGGGGGACAAAAATAAATTTTCTTTGAATTCATAGGGGATTGAGAGATATTACTTAAAGTGGATCAAGTGCCTTGATATCCTTGAAAACAGAATAAATAAATGGTATAACGTATTACAATAATCATTCTAATTCTCATTCTTCTCATTATCCTTTTTATTATATCTACTAACAGCCCTGGAAATTTAGGAAAAATAAAAATTTGCTATAATTATTTGAAAAACTTTGATATGCATAGTCTAATACAGTATACTCTAGCTTTGTAGTATTTCATGCTCATAAGAAGTTGTTATATAGTTTCAAAGTCCCTACTGAACCCTCACACATTCAATCAATCAGTTATTAATAATAATTATGTTTTTTGCTAAGTGATTACTAACTGCCAGACACTGTATTAAGCACTGGGATGGATAACTGCAAATTGGATTGGATACAGTCCCTGTCCCATGCAGGGCTCACAGTCTCAATCCCCGTTTTACAGATGAGGTAATTTTGGCCCAGAGAAATGAAGTGGCTTGCCCAGGTCACACAACAGACAGGTGGCAAAGCCAGGATCCGAACCTATGACCTTCTAACTCCCGACCTGTGCTCTAGCCACTACTTTATTAAGTGCTTACTGTGGGTGGAGCACTATACACAGTTCCTAGGAGGGTACAATCCTCCCCAGCATTTAGTACAGTGCCTGGCGCATAGTAAATGTTTAACAAATACCATAATTATCATTATTATTACAATATAATCAAGTTAATCAAGTTACAGTCTAGAGACGAGCCATTTAATCAGTAACAATTTCTTCTCCTGATCAAACACTCCTCATCCACATCAATAGCAACAAAAACAACTGAGATGCAGCCAATCAATCAGTTAATCAGGCAACTGTATTTACTGGTCACTCCTGGGTGCAGAGTATTCAAACAAAAACTCCTCACCATTGTCTTTAAAGAACATAATCACCCTGCCCCCTCCTACCTCACCTCTCTATTCTCCTACTAAAACCCAGAGCACACACTTTGTTCCTCTAATGCTAACCTTCTCACTGTACCTCAGATGTCATCTATCTCTCGCCACCGACCTCTCACCCACATCCTACCTCTGGCATGGAATGCCCTCCCTCCTCATATCAGACAGATAATTGCTCTTCCCCACTTCAAAACCTTATTGAAGTGACATCTCCTCCAAGAAGTCTTCCTTCCCTAAGTCCTCCTCTCCTTTTCTCCCATTCCCTTCTGCGCCGCTCTGACTTGCTCCTTCATTCATCTGCCCTCCCATCTCCACATCACATATGTATATGTCTGTATATATTTTGCAATTCATTTATTAATTCATCTAGTTATTTATTTTAATGTATGTCTCCCCCTATAGATTGTGTCTGTTATATTATACTCTCCCAAGTCCTTAGTACAGAGCTCTGCACCCAATAAGCACTGAATAAAAGTGATTGAATTTGATTAGAGCTGTGGGGACATGCAAAAGAAGAACCAGAAAGGGGTACTGCCTGGAGAAGCCCAAAATGTAATGGGGGAAACTGGATAGGTGAAAATACCTAAAATGCAAATGATTAAATATAGAAAATTATATTAGAATACCAAACACATCCATAGACATTTCACAAATGTCCTAAATGATATACAAATTCCCCTACATTCCCTCGAATGAAATAGGCAGCATGACCATAGTCTTATGTCTTTCCCCACTCCAATCCATATATCACTCTCCTTTATAATAATAATAATAGTGTTGGTATTTGTTAAGCGCTTACTATGTGCCAAGCACTGTTCTAAGCACTGGGGTAGATACAAGGTAATCAGGTTGTCCCATGTAGGGCTCACAGTCTTCATCCCCATTTTACAGATGAAGTAACTAAGGCACAGATAAGTGACTTGCCCAAGGTGACACAGCTGACAGGTGGCGGAGCTGAGATTAGAACCCATGATCTCTGACTCCCAAGCCCGTGCTCTTTCCACTAAGCCACGCTGCTTCTCTTAATGAATCATTTTTCCCCAAAAGTGTTCAGTTCATGTCTCTCCACTTCTCAAGAACCTCCGGTGGCTGCCCATCCACCTCTGTATCAAGCAGCACACATTCAGCTTGTCCCATTCTACCTCATCTCACTAATCTCCTACTGCAACCCAGCTTGCACACTCCACTCCTCTAGCACCAGTTTACTCCCTGTGTGCTGATCTCATCTATCTCACTGCTAACCCCTTTTCCATGTCTTCCCATCCTGAAACTCCCTCCTCTTCCATATACACCAGGCCACCACTCTCCCCATTTCAAAATCATTATTAAGGTCACATCTCCTCCAAGAGGTCCTCCCAACTTTAGCCCTCTTTTCCCTGGATCAATCTGCTTCCAGGTCATCTTTATACTTGGATCTGTGACCTTTGAAGATTTGATATTCTCCCACTCCCAACCCCATAGTTCATATGTACATATTCTAAAATTGTATATTATGAATTACTTATTCATCTTAATGTCTAGCTGCCCTCTAGACTTCATAACTTATTCATCTTAATTTTTAGCTCCGCCTGTAGACTAAAAGTTCATTTTGGGCAGGGAACTTGTCTGCTAATTCTGTTGTATTGTACACTCCCAAGTTCTTAGTACAATGCTCTGCACATAGTAAGTGCTCAATAAATACAATTGATAGATTGAGTCAGAAGACCTGGGTTCTAATTTAGCTCTGTTGCTCCTCTTCTGTGTGACCTTGGGCAAGTCACTTATCTCCTCTGTACCTCAGTTTCCTCATTTGTGAAATGGGGTAAGATACCTATTCTTCTTACCTTTGAACTTGAGCCCCTGGTGGATCAGGAAATGTGTCTAATCTGAATATCTTGTATCTGGTACAGTCTGTCGCACATAATTAATGTCTAATAAATATCATTATTATGCTTTCCTAATGTCTTTAAGGATCAAATAACTTTGCAACAGGGTGAATGAGAGTAAGAAACCTCCTAAAACAATTTCACTTCAATGAGACCATGGTGCTGGTTACTAATATGTTTTTGTTTCAGTTTTCTAATACAAATTTTAAGAATGTTTCTGCAAATTTCTCTACCAAATCAAGCTAAGGAACATGAGGCATGAGAGTCTAGATAATCAGCCTGAATAGGCTGCCTTGGACTTTTTAGATCATGCTCAAATTCCTATGAATTGAAAGCCCCAGAGTAGCTATCTCATGTGATTATTTCAAAGTAAGGGGTTATCCTTTGGAAGCCCACTACTCTCTGTTTGGTAAGATTTCACAAAATTTATCCTGCTCTTTTTAATTACCCCTCACTGTTCAATTATTTCTACTGGGGCTTATTCAAGGTCAAAAGTAAACACGTCTTCGAGAATAACTCATAATATAGAAAGCTGGAATGATAAGAATAACAAAGGAAATTAGTGATGAATGTCTGAAATGAACTAATACTCTAGAATCTTAAGCATTATAAATCAGCAGTGGTGATTGACTGATTCAGGTTTCTCATAAAATGTTATAATGTGGCAAATTATATATTTGAACATGATTATTAAAAATGATTATAATACATCCAACAATACTGTATTTTTCCATATTAAGGCTACATTCCATTATGTTATTAAAATGTTTATTCTATCCTCCCTAAATCCTTCTATTGATCCAGTGAAAAGAGAACTGCTCTGGGACTCGAGCCCTATGTTCTAATGCTGGCTCTGCAAATGTGGGGAGATGTCTGCTGGGGCCATGGCATCAATCAATCAGTCACATTTATTGAGTGTTCACTGTGTGCAGAACACTGTATTGAGTGCTACAATACAACAGATTTGGTAAACATGTTTCTTTCCCAAAAGGAACTTATAAGTGGTGAAGATTTCTAACTGAAGAATCACCCAAAGGTATTCTGTGAAGATAGGCAGGTTTCTGTGAAGCTAGGCAAAACCAAGAGGAATACTGAAAAGTATCTGGTTAATGTGGGCAGGGATTGATTGTGGTGGCAATCAAGGGAAGTGGCTGTTATGATATGGCACTACACCACAGGAGTGGCATGATACTGTGATCATTTTGGTTGTAAATAGTTCCTGCATATAAAAACATAGAAACAAAAAACAAACAAAACCAAAAACTTGTAATGTTCTACGCAGCATACTGCCTGCCTACTCACTTATTAGACCTTTTGGTTCCAGTGGGAACATGACCTGCAGAAACAGGAAAGTTCAAGTGGTACTACATAATGCAAAATCACTGGAACTAATTCCTTTGTTCAGTTTCTATTTCTTGAAGTCTCAGGTCCAAGATTCATCTGAGACTCCCAATTGGTCCTTCCTGCCTGATTTCAATCAGTAGTATTTACTGAAAGCTTAGTGCGCTCAGAATACTGTACTAAACCCTTGGGAGAGTTCACTATGAGAGATTTGGTTAGACATCTCCTTGCACACAAGGAGCTTACCGTTATGGTTGACGACACCCCTGCTATCAACCACTATCCTTACATCTTCTACAAAGTTAAGTGTTGCTTCAATTTTACTGAACTGAACATGTTCAAGAGAAGCAGTATGGTCTAATGGGTAGACCATGGGCCTGGAAGTAGGACCTGGGTTTCAATCCTAACTGTGCCGTTTGTCTGTTGTGTGACCTAGGACAAGTCACACAACTTCTCTGTACCTCAGTTACCTCCTCTGTAAAGTAGGGATTAAGACTGTGAGTGTTATAAAGGACAGGGACTTTGTCCAACCGGATTAATTTGCTTCTACCCTAGTACTTACTATAATGCTTGACACATAGCACTTAACAAATACCATTAAAAAAAAAATCTCTCTCTTAGTGACCTTGAAATTCTTATTGATGATGAATGTAGGCCACAGGTGACCATTGTGAAATGGCTTCAAAAGTCAAATGCGCTGGTGTGATAATGAATGAATGCATGAAGCCAGGTCCTGTGACTCTCAGGCTTGGACTCTTCCCTCTAGGTTCTGCTGCTGCGGGAATGAGAAGCAGACTGTGAGCCCAGTATTGGGCAGGGATTGTCTCTGTTGCCAAATTGTACATTCCAAGTGCTCAATAAATACTATTGAATGAATGAATAGGTCCACTACAGCTTTGTAGACCTCCACAGGGATAGATTATACAAAGTCAAAAATGGGATGTCAACATGGTTATATGGGCACCAGTTAGCTAGTTATTTCATAAGTGCTTACTATGTGTCAAACTCTGTACTAAGTGCTGAGATGGCTATAAGACAATTAGTTCATTTATAGTCGTTCCCCACAGGGAACTCTTATTCTAAGATAATGCGGGAATATCATCCCCATGTTACAAATGAGGAAATAGATGCAGGAAATGTTTAATTCACTTTCTGATGGTCACACAGAAGACCAGTGGTAGAGGTGAAATTAGAATTTGCATACGTTTTCCTCTAGGCCATGGATCATTTCTAGTTTCAACAGCAGAACCTTCAACTTCCTGAGACTTTATTTGCAAGCAGTCAGCATTACAATCCACTTCCTCCTTACCCTCTGTTAGAATTCAGAGAAGTTTTTGATCCCTCCTGGATCAAATTAGGCTCTGTTTTCTGAATAGTTGGAAATCACAGCCAATATCACCAACTATCCTGTGTATAAGGCCATCTAAGGGAGATATGGAATCAGGACCTCCATCCAGGATCTAATCAATCAGTCACTGTTACTTATTGAGCAGTTAGTGTGTAAAGGGCACTGAACTTAATACTGGGTCTAATGAAGTTCCTTGCCATCAGGAACAAACCAAACTCCCAACTCAGGAAAGAGAAAAACAGAACTTAATAAATAGTACAATATGGATAGACTGAAACCCAAAATTCTAAAATAATTTGGAAAGTAGACTTTATAGCTCCAATTAAATTAATTCACACTAACTTCCTTTTTACCAGGGGTATATTTTACCAGTGGTACCAGAGGTGGGTTCTAATCCCAAATCTGCCACTTGTCTGCTATGTGACTCTGGACCAGTTACTTTACTTTTCAGTGCCTCAGATATCTCTTCCGTAAAATGGGGATAAAGTATGTGAGCCCCATGCGGGACAGAGACTGTGTCCAACCGGATTTGCTTATATCCACTCCAGAGCATGGCACAGATTAAGCGCTTAACAAAGGCCATAATTATTATATAGAGAAGCAGCGAGGCTTAGTGGAAAGAGCACGGGCTTGAGAGTCAGGGGACTTGGGTTCTAATCCTGCCTCCGCCACTTGTCTTCTGTGTGACTTTGGGCAAGTCACTTAACTTCTCTGGGCCTCAGTTACCTCATCTGTGGAATGAGTACTAAAAGTGTGAGCACCACGTGGGACAACCTGATTACCCTGTATCTACCCCAGCACTTAGAATAGTGCTTAGCACATAGTAAGCACTTAACAAATACCATGATAATAATAATTAATTTGAAGAGGGAGAAATAGATGCCACATGCAGATCTTTCCCTCTGCATCTCCAAAGCAGTGAAAGTCTACCCTCCATTAGTCACCAACAACTCCAAATAAATAAAAACAGCTCTTATCTTACCAAAGAAGGGAAAGACATCCTAGATTCAGCCCAAATCTAAGCAGCGGTTTCTTATTCATCATACAGCAAAGAAGGGTGTTGATATTTCTGCTACTATCCCTAGCCCTGAAGGCAAGTCTGTTTATCATCAATTAAGCTGCTACCTTTCCCTAACAATAAAGCCACTGAATTGCAAAGTGTCATGCTAACTGCCCAGGTACCTGAATGCCAAATTAAAAGGCAAGCAAGGAAATTTTAGACAACATCAAAGTAGTCCTTTGGGATCAAGCAACCCTATCTCCCTCTATCAGTGTGAAGAAGTAAGCCCTCTGGGGGCAGGAACCATGTCTACTAACTCTGTTGAATTGTACACTGCCAAATGCTTAGTAGAGTGCTCTGCACACAAAAAGCACTCAATAAATAGAGAAAAGCAGCATGGTGTAATGGAAAGAGCACAGGCCTGGTTGTCAGAGGATTTCATTCTAACTCTGGCTCTATCACTTGTCTGCTGGGTGACCTTGAGTAAGTTACTTAACTTCTCTGTGCCTCAGTAAAATGAGGATTAAATCCTACTCCCCCTCCTATCTAGACCGTGAGCCCTATGTGGACAGGGACTATGTCCTACCTGATTGTCTTATATCTACCCCAGTGCTTAGTTCAGTGCTTGGCACACAGTAAACGCTTAACAAGTACCACCATTATTATTAATAAATACCACTGATTAATTGATTACATGAGAGACTTGCTACCACGTAGCCTTTAAAGACATTGATGTAGATATAGAGTTTTCAAAAGTGGCGCGAAAAGTAAGAATGCATCCCAAAGTGTGCATGTCTTTGAGAGAAAACCTCTTGCCCACTTGGACACACTGTCAATGAAAATATAATCAAGCACATTTTCTGATCACTAAGCAGTAAGGATAGCATTGCTCACATGGGGAAAGTTTGTCCTTCTGCCAGCAATAGAACCATTGCTACTTCTGGAAGGACAGCCCAAGGACTGGTTTGATGAGAAGGATTCTGAGATTAACTATTTTTAGCTGAATGAATATTTGGGTATTTACATGTATGCCCAAATATTCATTCAGCTAAGAATAGTTAATTTCAGAATCCTCGCATGTGCTGAAGATTTTATATATTCTTATATATGTTGCATATACCCACTGAATTTGTTGCCAATTTTATTACAAGTAGTAATTTTAAGAAGTAACACTATTTTATGGGTTGAAGAAAAATTAAATACATAAGTTCCCGATGTATATGCTTGATGATTCCAAATTCTAAATTTTAGAAGTTTAAATGATTAAATAAAGAAATGAAACTGTGAATAAAGTCCAACTAATTGAAAGCTATGAAAAGCATATATTCGCGGGTGTTACTTCATAAAACAGAAACTAACTGTTGATGTTAATGATGTGCTTTAATTTTGTAAAACAAGAAGGCGTGAAAATATATTGGTATCAAAATTAGTGATGGTCAAAATTAATGTTCAGATTTTTGGTTCAGTTATCCAAAGAATATGAAGTGCAAGATTGACAAGTAATGAGAAAATATACATTTGAATATTTTAAGTTATATTTGAACTTTGGAAAATGTTCCAGGGAAGAATTTCTAATATGATAGGAATTTGTTCAACCATTCATTTGAGAAATAACAATTTTGGACTCCAGTGACTGGACCTTGGAACTTTTTTCAAGGGGTAAAGTAATAGTACAATTGATGAAGATTAATGGTGGTTCAAAGTGCTTTGGAATAACTGGAAAGTGTGGTTAACAGTCATGTGATGTGAAAAATATGAGGCTTTTCTATGGCTCGACTGTCTATAGAAGGTCTAAATAGACCCTTTTGCCCCAAAATTCTATGAATGCTTCAGAGAGGGCAAGCTATAGAAATGGAAGGTGGTATTATTTAAGGAGTCTCTGGATCCAACTTACAACCAAGAAAGGAGCTATTTATCAGGATGAAACTCCACAAACAGTAGAGAAGGATTAAATCATGTCACTGTTTTGAATAGAGCCTGAATGTACAAAGGCTATCTAAAATGGAGAGGAGGGGCCATTTCCTAGAATATCCAGAGCAAAGAAAACCTCCCTTCATGAGAGAAAAAGTTCAGTAAGGGGTAGAATTAGGGAAAAGGGAATAGTACTCTGAAATATACTGATTGTCTTTATAGATTAAATTTATCAATTGTTCAACTTTTTTAAAGTATTTGTTAAGCACTTAATAAGTGTGTCAAAGACTGTTCTACATGCTGGGGTAGATACAAGTTAATCACGTTAGACACAATCCCTGTCCCACATGGGGTTTACAGTCCACCTAGAAGGGAGAACAGGAGAAATGAAGCTCAGAGACATTAAGTGATTTGGCCAATCTCACCCATCAAGGATTTGGCAGGCCTGGGATTAGAACCCAGGTCCTCTGACTCTCAGGCCCATGCTCTTTCTACTAGACCTGTGTGCTTCTAAACACTTGTACTCACAGTTCCAGAAGCCCTAGCTACACTAGTAAGTAAATGCATGTATTAAGTAGATCTCATCTTCTCTACATAGCAGAGGGCCAATGATCAGGGCTACCTTAACCAAAGCCCAGCCCTGGGGTTTTGACATCTTGTCAGACTCATCATGGGATCTATGACATAGATTGTGTAATGTGTTATCCAGGCAGATACTTTCTACCTGGGTGATCCCTGCACGATATTGAGGGTGGTGGAGACCATCCATCTAATAATGGAGTGCCCCACTCTCTTCCCCAACCATGTCCCCTTGTTGTTAGGCCAGCAACTATTTAATTTTAGCCACTAGACAATGGCTGAGGCACTTTTTTAAAATGGTATTTTTTTATCACTTACTGTGTGCCAGGCACCATATTAAGCGCAGGGGTAGATACAAAATAATCAGGTAGGACACGATCCCACATAGAGCTCACAGTCCTCATCCCTATTTTACAGAGGAGGTAACTGTAGCACAGAGAAGTGAAGTGACTTGTCCAACTTTACCCAGCAGACAAGTGGCATTGAGATGAAGTGACTGCTTATTGGTTCATCTTGAAGGACTTCACCTAATAAATAGGTTGTAACTCAAAATGTACTAATCCCTTGTGGAAGAACTTTGTCTACTTCAAATTACTCATTGTCTTTTATAACTCTGCCCTCTCTTCTAGTCCACAATACCACTTCTCCACCCTCACAAACTCCCATATCCAGAGCCCCACATATTTCAGGCCTGTAACTCTCCTTCCTGAAACCCGCTGAGACCTCTTCTCTTTCTTCTACCACCCCAGATGACCTTGTTAGACAAAATCAAATTCACAACTGAGGTCCCCACAATTTCTGTCATATTCCCAGATACTTCCCCTACTCCACTCTTTCACCATCCTCAGCTATGCAGAGAGGGAATCTTCAACATGTTTTTAGAATCTCACCCCTTCCACTTGTGCCTCCAACCCATCCCTTCTTAAATTCTAAAAACACTTCCACCAACTCTGTTTTCCTTCCTGACTGCCATCCCCTAGTGTTCACTCTTAAAGACCTCCTTCCTCTCTTCTTTTAAACAGGCTCACATCGATCCGTTCTTCCTCACGGCATTATCCACTCTCATCCAATCTCCCTCTCATTCCTATCCAAACTCCTCACATGGGTTAAATGCATCCATTACCTCCATTTCCTGTCCTTCAGCACCCCTCATAACACTCTATGAATTCATTTCCACCCCTTTATTCTCTCCAAGGTCACTAATAGCCTTCTTCTTGCAGATTAAAATGGACTCTGTTCCATCTCAATTTCTCTTTACAGCTCAACAAGCTTCCAACCTGTGGTCTGATGTCTTCTCTTGGATACATTCCCTCATCTGCCTTTTCTGACACAATTCTCTCCTCCTGGTTCTTTTCTTACCCTGCTAGCTGATCCTTTAAATCTCTTTCTGGGTCCTTTTCTCTTCTTAATCAGCTCATTCACTCACACAACTTCACCTCTATGCATTTGATTCCCAAATCTACCTTACTAGCCCTAACCTCTCTCCTTCTCTGAAAATTCTCATCTCTCCTAAACACTAGGACATCTCTATGTAGATGTGTTATGAATTCTTCCAATTCAAATTGTCCATAATTGAACTGCTCATATTCTTTCCCAAATTCTCTCCCTAATCCAATTTTTCTATCACAGTTGACAATCCCATTCTCCTCATCACTGAAGCCCATAGCCCATAGAGAAGCAGCGAGGCTTAGTGGAAAGAGCCCGGGCTTGGGAGTCAGAGGTCATGGGTTTGAATCCCCACTCTGCCCCTTGTCAGCTATGTGACTGTGGGCAAGTCACTTCACTTCTCTGTGCCTCAGTTCCCTCATCTGAAAATGAGGATGAAGACTGTGAGCCTCACGTGGGACCACTTCATTCCCCTGTATCTACCCCAGAACTTAGAACAATGCTCTGCACGTAGTAAGCGCTTAACAAATACCAACATTATTATAACCTTGACTTTATCCATGACTCTTCCTGTCTTTCAATCCCCATATTCAGTGTCACCAAATCTTGTATATTCTTCCTCTATAGTAGTTCCACATTCCACCATTCTTTCTTATCCAAATAGCCACCACCTGGTCCAGGCATGTGTCATATCCGATTTGACTGCTAAATCAGTCTCCTCACTGTTCTCCTTGATTCCTTCTCTCTCCTCTCTAGTCCATACTTCAGTCTTCTACCTGGATCATGTTTCTAAAATGTTGTTTTACATACATCTTCCCATTCCTCAAAGACCACAATTGGTTTCCCGTTCACCTCCACATTGAGAAGAAACTCCTACACATTAGCTTTAAGGCACTTAATCAGCTCCTTTCTCATCTATCCCCTCTCTCCTCCTTCTATACCACAGCTTTCACTCATTATTCCTCACAGTTCCTAGTTCTTATCTCTCCCACTGTCAACCTCTTATTCATGCTCACACCCTCCCCTCTGCCTAGAACTCCTTTTTTCTTCCCATTTGACAGGTCACCACTTTTCTCATCTTCAAAGCCCTTCTTAAATATCATCTCTTCTGGGAGGCCTACCCTGATTGATTTCTTCTCTCCTCATCTGCTATTTCAGCACTTCTGTGCCCCAAAGGCACTTACAACACAAAATTCCCCCTCTAGCTCTTATATTCATATATGTATCCTCTACGATTTCCCCATCTATGAATTATTTTAGTGCATATCAATGCAACCACATTTACTGAGGACTTGCTGTGTGCAGAGTACTGAATTAAGCACTTGGGAGAGTACAATATAACACAGTTGATAGATACATTTCCTGCCCACACTGAGCTTACAGTCTAGAGAGGAAGAGAGACATTAAGGTAAATAAGTGATAGACATGTACATAAATCCTGTGGCATGAGGGAGGAGTGAATCCTGGTGCAAATACCAGTGCAAGGGTGATTCAGAAGGGAAGGGAGAAAATAAAATGAGGGCTTACTCAAGGAAGGCCTCTTGGAGATATGCTTTTAGTAAGGCTTTTAAGGTGGGGAGAGTGATCATATGTCAGATATAAAAAGGGAGGGCATTCCTGGCAAGTGGCAGAAGGTATGTGAGTGGTCTGCAGTGAGAGAGACAAAGATCGAGGTACAGGGAGTAGGTTGGCATTAGATGAATGAAATGTGTGGGCTGGATTTGTGTAGGAAAACAGGGAGTAAGGTAGGAGAGGGTGAGGTGATTGAGTGCTTTAAAGCAATGGTAAGGAATGTTTCTTTGATGCAGAAGTGAATGGATAACCTCTGGAGGTTCTTGGGGAGTGGGAAAACGTGAAATGAACATTTTTGTAGAAAATTATCTGGGCAGAGGAGTGAAATATGGACTAAATTGGGGAGAGGCAGGTCAGCAAGGAGGTTGATGCAGTAAGCAAGGTGGGATAGGATAAGTGCTTGGATTAATGTGGGAACAGTTTAGATGGAGAGCGAAGGGAGGAGTTTAGTAATGTTTTGAAGGTTTAACAGAAAGTATTTGGTGACAGATTATATGTGGGTTGAATGAGAGAGGTGATTTGAATATACTGCCAAGGTTACAGACCATTGGGGCAGGAAGGATGGTGGTGGTGTCTATAGTGATGGGAAAGTGAGGGTGAGGACAAAGTTTGGGTGGAAGGATAAGGAGTTCTGTTTTAGACATGTTAGTTTGAGGGGTTGGCATGACATCCAAGTAAGATGTCTTGAAGGCAGGAGGAAATGTAAAGCTGTAGAGAAGGGGAGAAATCAGGCCTGGAGTTGTGGATTTGAGAATCATCCACATGGAGATTGTTACTGAAGCCATAGGAACAAATGAGTTCTCTTAGGGTGTAGGTTTAGATGGAGAATAGAATAATTCCCTGCTGAATGCTTTGCTCTCCCCTGAGCTTTGAGATACTACTCCAATTGCTGGGAAGGAGATAGAGGAGGAGCCCATAAAAGATAAGAGGAGAACCAAGAGAGGACAGTTCAGTGAAGCCAAGGTTGGATAACATTTCTGGACAAGTGGGTGGTAGACAGTGATGAAGAAAACTGAGAGGTTGAAGAGGATTAGGAAGGAATAGAGCCTGTTGAATTTGTCAAGAAAGAGAGCATTGGTGACCTTGAGGGGGCCAGTTTCAGTGGAGTGAAGGGAGCAAAGCCAGATTGGAGGGGGTCAAGGAGAGAGGAAGAGAGGAATTTGAGACAGCGGGTGTGGACAACTAACTCAGAGTTTGGAGAGGAATGACAGGAGGGAGAAGGGACAATAACTTTATCAGTACTTACTTCCTCAACATACTGTGAACCCTTTTAAGGCAGGGAACTTGTCTTTTAATAGTGTTTTACTTCCCCAGGTTTTTAATACAGTGTTCTATACATGGTAGGTTCTTAATAAATGCAATTGATTGATTGATTGTCACATTTGCACAAATGGATAAGGCTTCTTTTGTGATATAGTTATTTCTGAAAGCAATACTAGCTAAGCGCACGTGAGCAAACACACACACACACACACACACACACACACACGCACACTCAATAATGGAAACGAAGGGGTGCAATTATTCTCTATAATTTACCTTCAGGGGCTACCCCTGCTCAACTTATTTCTTTTCTTTTTGTGGTTGGTGTGAATGATTTTGAATTGGTTGGGCACAATTGAATTTTTCAGAGAAATGTTGAATTCATAGGAGAGTTCTGCAGTGTAAAGATAGCTGAATGTACCTCAGTGGCGTAGAACCATCACAATTACCCAAAATGTATTCCCTCTGAAAACATGAGCATTATTTCAAGATTGAAGGCAACCAAAGTTTATAGTAACTTTAAGGGCTATTAAGCCAGTTCCTATATGGATCTAGAAAATGAATTGTATAAGCATTTAGAATGGGCTGATGATAAAGGGATTCATAAAAGTTGTTATGCTGATTTTATGTTGATGGATGTTTGAATATAAGGTGAATTATTAACCACAGGCAAGGGAAACTAATGTTTAAGTGTTGTGATGTATGTGTAATTGAAAGTGATTTCTTCTCTGCAAGATGGAGAGAGCAGGTGAAAGTGAAACAATAATGAGGGAGTTCAAATAAAGATAGTAATACAGTGAAACCCTGTTGAAATGACACTGCAAGTTGCAAAATTTCATATTCAGCTAAGAAATATAATCCAACTCGCAACCGCCAAAATGCATTTCTAATTAATGATGCAATTTTAGATGCTTTATTTTGTTTTAAGTTTCTCTCTTGCTCCTCAATTATCCTCTTACTTAGCCCCACTTTTCCTCTTCATTTCTCACTTTTTAATTCTCTGCTGAATGCTTTGCTCTCCCCTGAACCTGCCTTAGGTGACTGGCAGGTTTAGGCAAACTTATTCAACCTCTTTAGGCATGGAAGTCTCAGTCTGTAAAGTGAATGTAACATATAATCAGTCAGTCAATTATATTTATTGAGCACTTACTGTGTGCAAAGTACTGTACTAAGCACTTGGGAGACTATGATAGAACAATGTAACTGACACATTCCCTGCCCACAATGAGCGTAGAGGTTAGAGGGGAAGACAGATAGCAATATAAATAAACTACAGATATGTATATATGTACACACATATGTAAGTACATAGTTATGTGCAAAGTGTTAACTACATCAATTTCCATAATTTGGTATCTCAGGAAATTAAGAGGGTTGAAAATTAAGGAAACAAGAATGATGAAAATAATCAAGGGTGGGAGTTGGGAAAGTGCTGCCAACTCTGTTGTAGTGTACTCTGCCTAGCACTTTGTAGAGTGCTGTGCACATAGTGAGCACTCAATTAATATCACTGATGACGATGATTATGGAAGAACAGCAACTAATCATTGACCAATTTTTCACTTCAAGCTATCACTAAATCCTGTCAGTTCTACCTTCACAACATCACCAAAATCTTCCCCTTCCTCTCTATCCAAACTGCTACCAAATTAATGTTAGCACCTCTCTCAGCTTGATTATTGTACATGCCTCCTAGCTGACCTCCCTGCCTCCTGTCCCTCCTGACTCCAGTCCAGACTCCATTCTGTTGCCCCAAATCACTTTTCTTCAGAAACGTTCAGACCATGTTTCCCCACTTCTCAATAAACTCCAGTGGCTTTCCATCCACTTCTACATCGAACAAAAAGCTCCTCACCATTGGCTTTAAAGTACAAAATCACCTTGCCCCCTCCTACCTCACCGCAGGACTCCTCTCCTACTACAACCCAGTCTACAAATTTTGTTCTTCTAATGCTAACCTTCTCACTGTACCTCGATCTCATTTATCTCACCACTGACCTCTTGCTCACATTCCACCTCTGGCCTGGAATGCCCTCCTTCCTCATATCAGACAGATAATTGCTCTTCCCCACTTCAAAACCTTATTGAAGGTACATCTCCTCCAAGAAGCCTGCTCTGACTAAGCCCTCTTCTCCTCTTCTCCCACAGCCTTCTGCATTGCTCTTATTTGGTCCTCCTCTCATCCTCCCCCCCCATCCCTACCACACATATGTATATATCTGTTATATATTTATGTATATTAATGTCTGTTTTCCCTCTCTAGACTGTGAACTTGTGGACTGGGAATGTGTCTGTTCTTATATTGTACTTTCCCAACAGCTTGGTAAGGTGCTTTTCACACAGTAGGCACTCAATAGGATTGAATGAATAGGTTAGGAGGGTACACATTGAAGAATGACAAGGATAGAGTCAAGACAAACTTTTCCAACCAGTAGATATAGGCCAGGTGGAATTAGTTTCTGCAGAAAGTTGTGCAGTAGAGAATCAGTGGGCCTGAGAGGGATTTGGATAAATTTCTGGTCAGAAAAACTATAATTGGATTACCAAAGGAAAGGTAGAAATATATAGAGAAAAATTAAGGATTTTACAGGGTACATTCTTAAACATTAGGATGGGTGGCTAGGAGGGCCACCATCATATGGTTCTACAAGCAACTTACTACCACAGTCAGAAAGAGGAGTATTGAACTGGTTGGACTATTGACTAGATTCAGGAATGACATTGCTCATTTTCTTATACACTCTCTTCCCTTCCATTCTTCTCATCTCACTTTTCATCCTTTTCTTCTAACAGTGCACCTAGACTTTCCATATAATGAGAGAGGGAAAGAGGAAGGGTAGTGAAAAAGATCATTTGGACTGTATAAGCTTTGTACTAATTGTAGCGTACTCAATCTCTGAGAAGAAAAGCACGATTGCCCTACCTTTTAGGGACATGAAAACTGAATTTAGGCCTAAGAAGGATTTTTTTCCTCCATTCGAATAAAAGTCCATGCTGCAATGACACACTTGTAGTAGTATGTAGATATTATGGGAGGAACACTATTCAGTGAAGATGCTCATTGCTACTTTAATATGAATAATAATAATGATAATGATAAATACTATAAATATAGTCCTGGGTCAATTCATGATGAACTATGAACATTGAAATTTCCCCTATATGTAGCGCACATTCACAATTATGAGAGAATAATGCTTTCGTGATGCCCCTAGGGTGTCACTTGATAAATGAAGAGGCTTACATCACCTACAGTTACTTTGCCGTCTAAAAGAGTTCATTTACCTCATTATTATTTACAATCTCAATGATGTTAACAATGCATTATACATTCATCATCTGTCAAGTAGGTATTGCAAATTGTCCCAGTTTATCATCCTCAAAGTGTGCATGTCATTATATATATTTTATACAGAGACAACAAGGTCTAGTGGAAAAACCACTGGGATAGGAGTCAGCAGATCCAATTTCTAGTCTCAGCTTTGGCCCCCAAGGAAATCACTTCAAATCTCTGGGTCTTAGTTTCATTATCTGCAAAATGGGGATAATACGTGCTTCACCCTATTTCACAAGGATGTTGTGAGAATAAAAGTGTTCCACAAATCTAAGTTGTTATAATTATTATCACATTATTTTCATAATTATTATCATTGCCATTTTCATTGTTATTTGAGAATTGAAGGACAGGGAGTAATTGAAGGATCTAAAGTTACACACCTAGTCAAAGACAGAAATTGTTCATTTGAGTGATTATATTTGCAGTATGTCAATGTCAAAACCCCTAATATCCTTGCTTCGTAATTTCCAGAATTAGGCAGAAGGGAGAATATTTTCAGTTACTTAGGTACCCTTTTGAAGTTTGAGACAGTAAATGCATAAAATACCTTGAAGCTAATCTGACATGAAGAACAAAATCCTCATATTTGGCAGACTCCTCAAGATTGATCATTTAAGAGGAGGCTTTATAAAGTGATTATTCCATTTCACAAGTCTTCTTAAGCTCAATTTCAACATCCCTAGAACAGTGGCACAGGATAGAAGAAGGAGGAAGGTGGTACTGACTCTGATTCCCTCTATCACAAGGCCTCCCTCCCCAAACCTTGCCTCACCTACCTCGAGACCAGTATTTACTCCTAATTTTCCTCAAGCTGAGAATCTGGGAAAACTGCTTACCTCCCCCTACTCTGCTTCTAGCCAGAAAAAAAAAAAAATGGTGGGGTGTTTGCAGGGAAATCAGAGGAAAGTGGTGGAAAAGCTACCATGAAGGCTCTCCTAAGCACCCTTAGCTGTGAACAGGGTCCAGACCTCCCCAAGTTTTCGGGAGTTTGGAATCTGGGTCCTAGGTGTATGTGACTCAGCTCAGACTCTCCATGATGCCACAAGAAGCAGGATACAATAGGTGCCTGATAGAGGCCAGATTGGCAATTCATTCAATCGTATTTACTGCTATATGTGTGCAGAGCAGTGTACTAAGTGATTCTGGTAAGTGTGTTTGAGGTTAAGAGCTAAGCTGAAAGTTTGAGGGGGGCACTGTGACTGTATTGCTGCTGAGGGATCAGAATAAGTGTCCCCATCTGGACCTCTTCCATTTCTCCTGGATTGAGAAGCAGTTCTATTGACTGATCAGAGGGAATTATGTCATGGCATAGAAGACTCAACAGGCAGATTTCTCAACCAATCAAATCTTTCATAGGCATGTTGAACAAACAGGCAGAGTTGTCCACCAATCAAACCCCGCATGAGAGAACCAATTTGAGAAGGGCATATCATTAAGCAATGTCTTAACTGGAGGAATCCATAAAACAAAGGTTTCCCAGAAATCTTTCTATGGCCAAAGCAGTTATAGTTTGACAGATCATATCCCTGTCATGTACTCACCCAAAATTAATTTTCAATAGTACTAATGCAATTCCTAGTAGTAACTCTACCAGTTAATAATAAAGATAATGGTATTAATATATGCCAAGTACTATGCTAAGACTGGGGAACATACAGGACAATCAAATCAGAGTCTCTGAACCAAATGGGCTTAGGCATGATTCCATGGTTTAGTGGAAAAAGCAGGGGCCTGGGAGTAAGAAGATCATGGGTTCTAATACCAGCTCCACCAGATATCTGCTGTATGACCTTGGGCAAGTCACTTAAGGTCTTTGTGTCACAGATACCTCATCTGGGGGAAAAAAAAAGTTGGGGATTGAGTGTGAGCCCCATCTGGGACAACGACTATATCCAACGTGATCAACATATATCTATCTCAGTGTTTAGAACTATGTACCAAGGACTTAACAAGTACCATAATTAGAATATTAATGAGACTATTTCAAGTATGTTTGAGGTGGCCTTTTAAGTAATGAATATGTAGAGAAAGACAAACCTTGCAATAAAGCTCCAATAATAGTAGCTACAGAAGTGGGGAGGTGCATGTTCAGATGAGACAAAATGAGAAATCTAGAGGTGTTCAAATTAGAGAAAAAAGAAAGTTAGATGTTCATATATCACTTTAATTGGAGGCATACAGACCATGGAGATGACTTTTCCACAAGAAAAGATTTAACTCCCTCTTTTTCTCTTCCCTAATTCCCATCACCCACTCAAAGTATGCAACAAAGCCTACTAATTTTGTGTATGTATCTGAGACTATTTAAACATTATTCCAACTTAATACAGCTTTGAAAATGTTGATCAATTGGTCAATTTGGGATTTTGCTCATGCTGCAAGATCTACATTAATAACATAATAGAAATTCTCATTTTTTCAGAATATTTTATGTCAATTGTTGAGAAATGTATTATTGTGCTACGATCTAGATTCACTCATGTGCAATATGAAAATGGAAGATGCATATCTTTGGTCCATATTGTTATGGAGTCAAATTTTACAACAAATTGCCGAAGCACATTGCTGTCCCAGTGCTGAACTTCTCCTTGAGTTTGAACTACAGTGTCAACCAACATCAATTATGCATAAATGCACTAATCTTTAAAGCCAGCACAAAATTCAGTGTGAATAAAGTAGCTTCATATTAGAACAGCTCGAATATATTCATTTTCCTGCAGGAGGACAGAGCAACTCTCATTGCTCTGCAGGAGGACAGGAAACATTGCCTGCACGACCATGACTCTTTTTATACAACTGTTGTAGATAATCCTTTATAGTAAAGCTTTTTAGCAATGGACAAATCATTTGAAATTCTGTTTTGTTGAAATGGCACACGAACACTAAAACAGCATGCAGGAACTCTGTGACTTCCACATGGTATAGGCTTTGCACAATTTAACAATTCCCAAGAGAATATGCTTTTGAATTATTTGGACTTATGCAATCCCATAAGTAGTTCTGCTTCCACGCTACTCCACATTGCAAATTACTTTTTTTTTTCCTTAGCCTCTCCAGAAATTACAGTGCTCTGATATTTTCATGGGGTATGGCTATGCCTGCTTTGTTATGAATGTCCAAGGTGAAAAATAACAGCCATAGGGTACAGTGAGTGTTGCAAAGATTGGCAGATATACTAATGGAAACAGAGTGAAGATGGTGGTATGGTTTCATGCCCTTTTGAAAACAAATCAATAATATTTTTGAGTGTTTACTGTGTATGGAGGTCTTTCCTAAGTGCTTGGGAGAGTACAGTACAATAGGATTGATAAATGAGATTCCTGCCCTCAAGGAGCTTAAACTGGGATGACTTCCACTGCTTTCTGCCACACTTCAGAGTATTTATATTGAGCAACTGTTGTACTCATGCACAGATGGAAGGAGAGGATTTTGCAAGCAGGTAGGAGATTTTGCTCAAATATGTGAGAGACAGTCGAGAAGCATGACACCGTAGATGTGCAAATGGAAGAGTGCATGGAAGGTTAGGAGAAGAATTTGAGGAAATTACTCCTTTTGTTTTCAATTTTCTCAACAAAATTGTTAGCAAGGTTGTCAGAGGCAAGAGGCGGCAGGAGCAGCAATAGGAGAACTTAATGAGTTTAAGTTCTGGAATAATTGATAAAGACAATAGGCAATGAGCAAGGGAATTGGTGAGGAATGAGAGTAATGTCGCTGTGTGGAAGAGGGGCAGAGTTCTAGCAATTCAGAATGAATTGAAAGTGGACTACTTTGGCTTGGGACCTGAATTTTTGTCAATTGCATCATGCAGCTTAAGCATGTGTGGGAAAAAAATTCTCAGGTCTTGCTGCATCCAGTGTCTCTCTTCTCCAGTCCATACTTCACTCCACTCTGCAAGCTGTATCTCATTTTTTCTAAAACACTGATCTGAAAATTCTCTGCACTCCTCAAAATCCTTCAATGATGTCATTCTTTTTTTCTGTATCATGTGGAACTCCTCACTGTTGGCTTTAAAACACTAAATCTGCTCTCTCCCTCTTACTGATCCACTCTTCCCCACCTCAACCCAACTTTCACTCTTCATTACTCTCAGGCTAATCTACTACGTCTTGTTCTTGTCTCTCCCTTCTCTGATGCCTAGCTCACAACCCTCTGTCCTGACTGAAACTTCCACCTCTGTCAAATCTGCCTGACCACAGGTCTCCTTATCTGTAATCCTCTTGTGAATTGATATCTCCTCCAGAATGGCTTCCACTATTTATGTTTCTTCTCTTCCGGTCACGTCTCTCCAGTAGCCAAATAGGAACTCCTTCACTCATTCATTCATTCCATCCAATTTATTGAGCACCTACTTTGTGCAGAAGCAGTGTACTAAGCACTTGGGAGAGTACATTAGAGCAAGAAGCAGGTACATTCCCTGCCCACAGCAAGCTTACAGTCTAAAAATGAGCTTATGCACTAATATAGCCACACCCACTGATAGCATTTCTGTACTTACCAATTTACATGCTCTTCAATTTAAACATCTCCTCATCCATACATCAATTTTTCTTTGTCCTTCTATCTGTAAAATGTGCTGCGACTGTCTGCCTAGCTAGACTGAAAGCTTCAGGAGGGAAGGCATCATGTTTTCTAGCTCTATTCCAGATAGTGCTCTGCACAAAGTAGGCACTCAATAATTAGTATTGACTGATTGAGAAAAGGCTGTACTTCTGCTCTAAATTAGTCACTTATCCTTTTTTCTCTCACTCCTTCCCAATCAATCTTGAAATATCTGTCAGAGCAAGTCAAATATTGAAGTAATTGAGATGTAAGGATCCATTTCTTCTCATTTGATCAATCAGTGACTAAATTAATGGTATTTATTGAACATTAGTATGTGGAGAGCACTGTGTTAAGTGCTTGGGAGATACAGTACAACAGAATTAACAGACATATTCCCTGCGCGTAATGAGCTTAAAGTCTAGAGGGGGGCAGACATTGAAATAAATTAATGAATTATGGATACATATATGAGTGCTGTGGGGCTTACAGAGGGGTAAATAAAGGGTGCAAATCTAAGTGCAATGGTGACACAGAAGCGGGTGGGAGAAGAGGAAATTAAATCTTAGTCAGGGAAGACCCCCTGGAGAAGATGTGCCTTCAATGAAGCTTTAAAGATGGGGAAAGTAACTGCTCCCTTGGTGTTAACTTACTCATTGTGTACTGGTCCCCTGGCCCACATCCTACTTCTGTCCTGGAATGCCCTCCCTCCTTAAATCTGCCAGAAAATTACTCTTGTCACCTTCAAAGCCTTACTGAAGGCACGTCTCCTCCAAGAGGCCTTCCCATACTAACCCCAAACTTTCCTAATCTTCCAGTCATTTCTTTGTCACCCTGACTCACTCCCTTTGCTCCCCCCACCCACCACAGCACTTAGCTATGTATCTGTAATTTCATTTTTTATATCTATTTACTTGATGTCAGTTTTTCCCCCTCTAGACTATGAGCTCCTTGTGGGCAGGGATTTCCTTTGTTTATTGCTGCATTGTACTTTCCCAGTGCTTGGTAGGTTGCTCTGCACACAGTATGTGCTCAATAAATGCGATTTAAATACAAAATACTTGAGCATTCCAGGCTAGCGGCAGAATGTGCACAAGAGGTCAGTGGTGAGAATGAAGAGATAGAAAGGTTGAAATGAGGCGCTTACCCTTAAACAGGCCTCCTTTCACAGGTTTTTAACAGTGCTAAACCAGATTAGATAAAGGGAAAGGATTACACACTGCTGTTTGATATCATCCAACCCCTTTCTGTCCTTGCTTTTGATCCTGATCCAAAAATACTGTGAGTGATCCCTGATGTAGTAGTGGCTCTGATCACCTCCTAGGCCTCTTCCAAGGGGCAGGTAAACCTAGAGGAGAGGAAAAAGGAGGCAGAAAGAAGGTCTGGCACTATCTTCCTTCTGATTCGTGTTAATGATTATAGGGAACTAGACAACACTCCAAGTCTGCTGCTATGCATTGAGAATGTATGGTGGTAGCTCAGAGCATTTCTACCCTTGAAGTTGGAATGAGCTGGAAAGACTTGCTTTATGGGTAGGATTTGGAAAGAGGAGTAGCTAAGGTGTGAGAACTTTAAAGCAATTTAGCTTCGCACACCTCACAAACTCCCCATTTTTTCCTAACCAAGAGGATTAGATTGATTGTTCCAGAGAAGCAGAATTATAAAAGGATTGCTGCAATGTGCTATGAAACTTCAAAAATAGTAGTCTACTAGTTAAAATTACAACATTTCCCTGTGCTTGTTTCCCAGTATTACTCATTTCTAAGGTGTCAGAAGCAGAATGACCTCAAATGAAGTGAAAAAATTAATCTGCACTTATTTTGGCCAATTTGGCTGAAAGGGAGAATTTCCACCACTCTCCAACACTCAGACTGGAAAACATGTCTTCTAGCCAGGATATTATCTAACAGCGATGAAGCAGACAGTGTGTATTTGACTCTGTTCTAGGTCTTAGGGCGTTAGAAGGAATTTGTGACTTGATCACTGCCCTCAAGAAGCTTCCAATCTAAAGGAGACAAAACACTTTTTTAGCAATAAACATTCTTTAATGATTCCAAAAAAGACAAATAAATGTTCACCATCAAACCAGGGAAGAAAATGGTTTCTTCTGACAGAAGTTCAATGGTTTTACTTTTTTTTCTTTCCTTAGTCTTTTACTGTTGTTTTCCGGGCTCTGTTTGCACTGAGCTTCCAAGAGATTAGGATGCTCCTGGACAGAACTGGTTTCAGCTTGGTCTGTGACTGATAGAAGCAGAATAGACTAGAGCCTGGCTGTGCGTCTCTAAATTTTATAGGCCCACTGTGTCTATTAGGTTTCCCAACACACAGCGTTGCAACACCCCAATAGCCATCCTTTGCTTATTTTATATGTGTGTGTGTGTGTGTATACATAATATATATCTTCATACCCCAGCACTTATGGACACACATATATATGTAAAATATATATGCCCCCCTCCAGATACACATTTATATGTGTGTGTGCATATATATGTGTATAATGTGCATTAAAGATCCATTCTGCTTTGTCTCAATTTAATCCCAAAATATTTGTCCTACTTCCTATCTAACCCTTGTTTTTCCTACTGTTCCCACTATTTGCACATTTTTGTATGACTGTTTTCCCAGTTAAATGGAAAGTTCTTCATGGGTGGGAAAGCTTGAACTTCATATCCAAAAGATCACTACTCTCTCCATTTTTTAATCCCTACCAAAATCATATCTCCTCCCACAGGTCTTCCCTGTCTAACCCCTCATTTACCCACCTATTCCCTCCTACCTTCAACATCACCTATGCATTTGGATCTAAACCCTTTAAGCACTTTGATTCTCTCTCTATCCAAGCCCCTTATCACCTCTAAGCACTTTTACTATATTCAGCCTACCTCAGCCCCATAGCACTTATGGATATATCCTTATGTTCTGCTATTTCCCCTATTTGTAATTCACTTTGTCTTTTCCACTAGACTTGAGCAGGAGGAATTACGTCTACTTGCTCTATTATAGTATACACTCCCAAGTGCTCAGTATGGTGCTTTGCTCGCAGAAAGTTCTCAATAAATAACATTGATTGGTTTTGTGCTGTTTTACTTCCCAGTGAGTTGTATTTAGAAGAAACTCTCTATATCTCATTATCATTACCATCACTGTTACTACTAGGTTCTTTGAAAGTGTGGAAAAAGTCGTGGGTTTTGGAAAAGCCATGTAAGTAAGCTTCTGGTAATAACTTCGCCCTGAGGTTTTGACCTTAAATCTGGGGTCACCTCTTCCATTCCATACTTCTTTTCAGTCTGCAAAGGAGGAGGTGAATTACTATTCAGGCCCATGATTTGGACCAATAGAAATTAGCTTTAGCAATAAAGACCCAAGCAAATATGTTTCCTCTCTCCCTGAATGTTACATTATTGTTATTATATCTGTCTTAAAGTTATCTGTTGTTCATGTTTTTCTTTTTGTTCTGTGTGATGGTAGACACTCCAGTAAAATATCTGAACTTACAAAAAATAGTATAATATTCTAATAAAACCCTATGGGGTTGTCAAGCATAATTCCATTCCCTTCACTGTTGATCACCGAAATATCCATGAATGAAAATAGCTCCTTGTTGTCCATTAGCTTCCATCTGATTAATGAAAGTAGAGAGATGTTTTGAAATACAAAATCAGGGAAGGATTTTAGCTAGGAAGACACAGCTAGATCCCAAATCAAGTCAATGTTGGGCAAATGGCAGTCAAATTTCCCAGGGGTTGAAATCAGAATTGGGGTGAAGATTTTTTTTTCCTCCTTCTGAGTGCAATTGTTGGTTTCAGACAAAAGGAATGGAAAATTTAGCATCCTCACATATTCTCCTCTGACATTTTGTTTCTTTCTCTTCCTGAACCAACCATAAGGCTTGAAAACTCTAGTTCACCACTGGAAGCCAAGTATAAAATGTAAACTCTCTCTCAACTCAGAACGGCCACCCTCAGGCTACATCTGCACAATCAAATTGAAGTGGTGAGTTGAGGCAATTATCTGGGTATTTCCAGATGGGCCATGTTTATTGATCAAATTATCTGGAAAATCACTCAGCACCCCACTTCAATTGACTTTGTCAACCAAGTCAAAGCCTTCACCTACAGCGTTTAAACAAATCACTGCCTAGCTCTGAACTGTGATTTATGGTAGGAACCATGATTTCTGCCCATTCCAGATGTAATTTACTGCTACATGATTGAGCCCACTGGTAAATTTGACCACAGAACCTAATTCTGACTATAAATTAGGTTATGAAATCAACTAAATACCTTGGTGAAGACTTGGCCCAGGGTTTGATTAGAGAGGAGACATATGGTGGTGGTTGATATGACAACTCTCTAACACAACCAGTTCAGAAACAAATTCATTTTCTGGGTTCAAACCAGCACTTTCCTCTTAAATTCTCACCAACATGGACTTGTTTATTTGTTTAAAAACTGTTAGTTGCACTGTGATTAAAAGTGCATTCTTAAACTACCAGATTCCCTGTACCCTGAGTTAGCATTGGGTTTAGAAAAAAATGAACTTCTGTTCATCTGAAGGGTGGAGATTTAGCTCATATTGTACCAAGCTGCTTGAAGGAAAATCAGTTAGTGTGTGCTGCTCTTTTATTGCTTTATTACATCAATAAATTTATATGTATATGCAGATTTTCTTGAGTGGGGCATTTTCCTAATAGTGCATTTATTGAACTTTGATTTTTTTTTCCTCTCCATCAAAAGCCCTTCTCTTCTGCTGTCTACAAGCACATATCACAATGTTCCCAACTGGTTAGAGCAATAGAACCATAGAGTGTTCACTGATTACAAGAGGCAATCTGATTATCTGTCTGTAAAGATTATAATGCTGACATCTCAGAAGCCTTGAGTTGAAATCACACCTACACTGAAGGAACCATATATCATAGTTTGAAAAGCTGGGAAGAGTCAGTGCAATGAGTACAGATGCTTTAATCTCCATTGCCTGTCTACACCAGAGAAAGAGAGGGAAGAAAAATTCCAGGCCTTAGGTGAAATGAAAGATGCCTTAGGAAATGGTGTGGAAAATAGAAAAGAACCCTCTTTATAGCCAGCTCAGGGTAAGTCGTTTTGGCAAGTTTTCTTTGACATGAAAATCTTTTGCTTTTCTTAGGTAAAAAAATCAAAAAATCACTGCAGATCTTTTTCTCCTCTTTCTTTTCTCCAGTTCTATTTACTTGGAGACTCATGCAGGTGCACTGAGCCAACACAGCCTTTTGAAACCATTTGTAAGAATTAAAGTGTGCACAGAAGAAAAAGTTGGTAGATTATTTTTTTTAGCTTCTGAGAATATAGTGCATTTAGAGCTCTGCAGAGAGGCCAAAACATCTGAAATCCCAGTGGATAATAGGCAGCATTTATTTATTTGGATTTCAGGCTAGTAAAGTCAGGAAAAAAAAATTCTCCTTCACCATGCGGGAAGTGGCTTAAAGAAAAATATAACTGTATCTGGACAATGGTGAGTGCTTAGATCACATCTCTCTCAATTAATGTAGCTATGAAATATCTACTTTTTGATGGATCATGCTTTTATTATTTTAAAAATGATAACCAAATTTAATTTCCATTGAGTCTAAGTGAGACTAACAGAATGAGAGCCCCATTCATCTGTAGTTCAAAGTGAGACCTCAGACTCCCTATGGAATTATCTATAGCAACAAACTAGAGTTGAGGAAGTGAAGTTGCTTCCATCTCACTACTAGTTTCTCAATGAAAATTGGTTCTCAATCAATTATATTCATTAAGTGCTTATTTTATTCAGGGCTTTGTACTAAGCACTTGGGAGAGTACAGCATAACAATATAACAGACACATTTCCTGCCCACAAGATTACAGTCTAAAGAGGGAAACAGACATCAATTTACATAAATAACTTATGGATATGTACATAAGTACTGTGGGGCTGGGAGACCTAGAAGGAAGTGGTAAAAGAGGAAATGAGGGTTTAAGTCAGAGAAGTCCTATGGAGGAGACGTGCCTTCAATAAGGCTTCGAAGATAGTAAGAGTAGTTTTTTGGATATGAAAAGGAAGGGTGTTCCAGGCCAGAGGTAGGACATGGGCAAGAGGTCGACAGCAGGATAGACAAGATCAAGGTAGGTTGGCATGGAGTGTGTTGGTTTGCTTCTAATAGGAGAGTAGAGAGGTGTGGTAGGAGGGGACAAAGTGATTGAATTTTTTTTCATCAAATATGTATGATGAAAAATGCAAAGAAGTCCATAGAATGGTAGAACCGTTATTTAAATTGATACAGGTCTAAATTAAACCTTCCTAAAGTGTGAAAGTAGAAGAAGAAAGCATTTCTACCTTCACCTGTAATACGATCAAAATAATTTGTCTAAAAAACAATGGTATTAGAGTTAGTCTCCTGCCTGGGTTTTTCAATCATGAAGATCCACATAAACCAAAATTTGAAATGGAGCGACCTTCACTGTTGCTCATCATGATTTGAGGATCCTAGCTCCTCAGACCATCACAGTGAAAGAAAAGAGCTTGTCTTTCTCAACTGGACAGTTGTGGGAGGGACCTAAAGATGTTTTTGCACAGCATTGTGATTTCTGTACTGCTGTTGAATTTTGTTTCCCATTCTATATTTTTTACAAGTAAATTTAACTTTTATGATAAAATATTTTTTCTCCTTTTCCTTCTTTTTATGAAAAAATATTTTTTAATCAGACTGTTTTAAAATGTGCTGTTGACTTTAAAGACCATAACTTGCATGATGCAATATTGTATGCTCTAAAACCATCATTCAAGAGAATAATATGAACACCATAAGTATAATAGGGCTCACATTCATCTGGTGAAGAAAAGGGCACATTTTCCCACCTGCACTAAAGACAGAAAAATGAGCATTTTAGAAACAGCAAGCTTTATACCTCCAAAATAAATAAACATATTTTCCTCTCAAGAGCTAATATTTTATGAGAATCAGACCAGAATGACTATTCATTAGTGTCAGGAGGTCTTTTTTAATGAATCAATTTAGTTCTTTATTTTTCAATAGCAATAAATAACATTTACTTTTTTAGCTATTTCTATATTTCTTCATCTTAGATATTCAGTTTGCCTTATGTTATCTGATTCGCTCCTCCATATCTTTGTCACGGGATTTTTCTTTTTTTTTCAAGATTTAGCAAACAGCTTCTGCCATGTTTCTAGTTGCTTTCTTTTTTCTATTTTTGTTTTTAGTTTTTCTTTTTTAAACTTTTAATATTCCAGTTTGACTGCATTTTGACTTTCATTGATTTTCTTCTGTTTCTATTTATTAAATAAATAGGTAAAAACTCCACTGATTTAGCATAAGAAAATCTTCCATTTTCTAAATGTAAATTGCTATTGCTTGACAATCCCCCTGTCTTAGAGACCTGACTCAATCAACTTTAATGCATTATGCTGCCCAAAATAATACTAGTGCTGGTCATTGGTTTGGGGCAATATCAATCAATAACATTTATTGAGCACTTACTGTGTACAGAACACTGTACTAAGTGCTTGGGAAAGTACAGCACAAATAAATTGGTAAACATTTTGGAAACCAGTTTTTTTCTTGAATTTTGGAAAAATAAACTTTTCCTCATACTTTTTCTTTCTTCACATGTACTAGAGCTAATAGGGAGGGAATCACTTAACATTTGCACTGAATTCAATTTCTATTCTCTATTTCCTCTGAACAATTTTACACTTTGTAAATCAAGCTATTGACAGAATGACAAACATCTCTTGGTTGAATTAAGGACATTTCTAACAGATGGAGATCGATCTATTTCAATTAATCTGTGGTATTTGTTCAGCACTTACTGTAGACAAAGCACTGTACTTGACACCTGGGAGAGTATGCCAGGGTAAGTAGACTTGATCTCTGCCTTCAAAGAGCTTAGAATCTTCTGACTCTTCTGATTCATTGCTTTATATTTTATCATAATTAAATAAAAGAATAGTAATAATAAGTTACATTCATTAAGCACTTACTATGTAACAAGAACTGTACTAATCATTGGGTTGGATGTAAGATGATCAGGTAAGACAAGTGCCTGTCCCACATGAGGTTCATAGTATAAGTAGGAAGGAGTACAGCATAACACTTTAGTCCATATCTGTGATTTATGTATCACTGTGGACAGAGAAGGTACCTACCAACCATTTTACTTTCCCAAGTGTTTAGTGCTCTGCACACAGTAAGTGCTCAATATATACAATTGATTGATGGAAGGAGAACAGATATCTAATCCCCATTCAACAGTTGCAAAAACTGAGACAAGGACAAATTATGGTTTGGCCAAGTTCACACAACAGTCAAGTGGCAGAGCTGGGATTAGAATCTAGACTCCTAACTTCCAGGCCTGAGATCTTAGTGTAGAATTCAAGGCCTAACAGTTCACTAGAATGCCTGCATAGAGTCTGAGAAGTCAACTTAATACAATTCAGATCTTTGACTTTCAGCTCTTCCAACTCCTCCACTGAAGGGAAATCTGTTCCCCATATGCCTTATCCCCTGCACATTCCTGCTTTAAGCCCTTAGGTCCCAAGGAAGCAGAAGTGTTTAGTGACCCGTCTTTAAATACAGATAACAAAGAAGATGTGCTGCTCTTCTTTTAGGAATTAAAATTGATGTTCTCCATCTGCCTGAGAGACGATCCAGATTGGGTGAGTGTTCAGTGGCCCCTATCACACATGATGCTGAGGAAACAGCTTTGAAGGAAACAAAACCTGGCAGGACCCACTCTGCTACAGAGAATAGAACAAAGTTCAGGCCTCAGGCTGACGAAACAGTCCCAGATATGCAAATCAGAATAGCTCAGTTTGTCTCATGTACCGCAACATATTTTGCAAAAACCCACTGGTCATAAACTCTGCGATGGGTGGTCAAGCTTCGTATTTAAAGTCGAAAGCAAATTTTAATTGGAAGACAAGGCCTCATTCATATTATGTTCTTGTGTTCTAAGGAGTTTCCTCTTTATTTGTATTCATGTTATAATAAACAACTGAGTAAAGAATTACTTGCCCTATGTAAACTAGTCATCTATTCCTTGAACATGTTCTCAGACTCTACACTGTTGAAAGCAAGATAAGGTACTTACATAAACCTTTCTCCCCACATACAGATCCGCCCTTTCCTCTCCACCCAAACGGCTACCTTACTGTTACGGGCTCTCGTTATATCCCGGCTAGACTACTGTGTCAGCCTTCTCTCTGACCTCCCTTCCTCCTCTCTCGCCCCGCTCCAGTCTATTCTTCACTCCGTTGCCCGGCTCATCTTCCTGCAGAAATGATCTGGGCATGTCACTCCCCTTCTTAAACAACTCCAGTGGTTGCCTATCGACCTCCGCTCCAAACAAAAACTCCTCACTCTAGGCTTCAAGGCTCTACATCACCTTGCCCCTTCCTACCTCTCCTCCCTTCTCTCTTTCTACCGTCCACCCCGCACGCTCTGCTCCTCTGCCGCCCACCTCCTCAGCATCCCTCGGTCTCGCCTATCCCGCCGTCGACCCCTGGGTCACGTCCTCCCGCGGTCCTGGAACGCCCTCCCTCCTCACCTCCGCCAAACTGATTCTCTTTCCCTCTTCAAAACCCTACTTAAGACTCACCTCCTCCAAGAGGCCTTCCCAGACTGAGCTCCTCTTCTCCCTCTACTCCCTCTGCCATCCCCCCTTTACCTCTCCACAGCTTAACCCTCTTTTTCCCCTTTTCCCTCTGCTCCTCCACCTCTCCCTTCCCATCCCCACAGCACTGTACTCGTCCGCTCAACTGTATATATTTTCGTTACCCTATTTATTTTGTTAATGAATTGTACATCGCCTTGATTCTATTTAGTTGCCATTGTTTTTCGAGATGTTCTTCCCCTTGACTCTATTTATTGCCATTGTTCTTGTCTGTCCGTCTCCCCCGATTAGACTGTAAGCCCGTCAAACGGCAGGGACTGTCTCTATCTGTTGCCGACTTGTTCATCCCAAGTGCTTAGTACAGTGCTCTGCACATAGTAAGCGCTCAATAAATACTATTGAATGAATGAACATACATCCAATTTTGAGTTGAGCAATTTTGAAATTTGGCAAGTAAGCCACTCACCATCATTGATGTTCACTGGGAGGATCCTTGAGGATAATGGAGAACATGGCAAAATGGATAGCACTTGGGCCTGGGAGTAAGTCATGGGTTCTAATCCCGGCTTTGCCAATTGTCTGCTATTTGACCCTGGGTAAGTCACTTAACTTCTCTGAGCCTCAGGAACCTCATCTGTTAAATGGGGATGGAGACCGAGATCCTCATGTGGGACAAGGGACCGTGTCCCACCCAATTTGCTTGTATCCACCCCAGCACTTAGTACATGCCTGGCACATAGTAAGCACTTAACAAATGCCATCATCACTATCATCATCTACCCCAGTGCTTAGAACAATGCTTGACACATAGTGAGAGCTTAACAAATACTATTATTATTGTTATTATGGACAATGACACAATTCTAAAGCAGCTGTTGTTTGGTGATCTGAATAGGGGTGCACATACAAAGAAGGCAAAACAAAAGCATGGAGAAGATGGGGTTTTTTTTGCTATTTTCTGATGATGAGGAAACTGAAGCCGAGAAAGATTAAGCAACTTGTTCAAAATTACAAAACAGGTCAACAGAACTCATATCTCCCAACGCCCAGCCTTGTGTTTTGTTTGCTAGACAGTGTTTTCCTTCACTCTCAGTGACATCATCTGGAAATGAAGGCAACTGAAATTTAAAATCATTCAAGAAATGAAATCTCCCAAACAGCTACCTAAAACTAAGCTACAGACAGCTTCCTTGTGGTACAAATACAGTGCTTCTTCGTATTACCTCACTGTAATTTTGAAGTTTCTCATGCCTCATTAGAGCAATCAATCATATTTATTGAGTGCTTACTGTGTGCAGAGCACTGTAGTAAGCGCTTGGTAGAGTACAATGCATCAGAGTTTGTAGATATGTTTCCTGCTCACAACTAGCTTCGCTAACTGATTTATTCCATCTCTTTTAGACCAAGGTGCTTTTTTTAATGATTTCCCATACCTCATCTTCTCTGTGTATTCTTCTATAAACTTGAATGGGATTTAAGTTGTTTGGCAGAAAGGAAGTCATACAAATGTTTAGTCATTCTCCAGTGCTTCTCCTTCAAGTAAGTTTTTAAGCCACCCGGATTCATATATTTGCAGAACTGATGATATTCCTACCTATAGGGCTCTGCATTTTTGATGACTAATGCTAGGCCAACGATACGCCTACCTACCCTTATTGAAAAACCACAATCAATGAGTCTGTCATAATAATACTGATGGTATTTAAGTGCTTACTATGTGCCAAGCACTTTTCTAAGCTCTGGGATAGATACTAGGTTATCAGGTTGTCCCATGTAGGGCTCAGAGTCTTAATCCCCATTTTACAGGTCAGGTAACTAACTGAGGCACAGAGAAGTTAAGTGACTTGCTCAAAGTCACACAGCTGACAAGTGGTAGAGTAGGGATTAGAACCCACAGCCTCTGACTCCCAAGTCCGTGCTCTTTCCACTAAGCCATGCTGTTTCTCTCCTTCCTGCTGCTATCATCCTAAGTCACAGACTTTTATTATCAAAGTATCTCACTGTTATTTCTTCTGACTGAAGAAATTCCTTCTGAATGCACTAAAGCCTAGAAGAAAACCTAAGTGGTTAAATCAGTTAACCAATGGTATTTATAGAGTACTTATTGTTTGCAGAACAACAAGCTAAGTGCTTGAGATAGTGCAACACAACTATCATATTGATAGACACGGCCCATGCCTACATGGAGCTTACAGTCTAGAGAGAGAAACAGACATTAAAATAAATTACCTAAATACTGGAAACCTGAAGAGTTTCCAGTACTCTAGCAGTCTTGACTATGGGAGGGAGAATCAAGCAGAGGCATACCTATTCCATTCGTACCTTTGGCAGTGGCTAGCAAGTGGAAGGCAATCTGCTTACAAGTCAGAAGTCACCCATGCAGGACAGCAGTAACATGGGAGAGAGTCCAGGGCAGAGAATCAAGATTACTGCGTGGAAGGAGGAAGGGGTAAACCATGTCCGTATTTTTGTGAAGAAAACTCTATGGATACACTAACAGAATGATTGCAGGTGGAGAGTGGGGCGTTCTGGGAGAGATGGGTCCATGGTGTTACTATGGGTTGGAAACGACTCGACGGCATAACACAAGACAGAGATTTAAGTGCTGTTGGGGCTGAGGGTAGAGTGAATATCAAGGACTTATACGGGTACAAATACAAGTGCCTAAGTGACATGACAAAGCAGGTAGGCGAGATGAGGGCTTAGATGGGGGAAGGCCTTTTGGAGGATATTAGAGTTTAGTAAGACTTTGAAGGTGGGCAGAGTGGTGATTTGTGAGAGAGGATGGAGTTCCAGGCCAGAGGGAGGTTATGGGCAAGGCCCAGAGGTGAGACAGATGAGATTGAGGAAGAGGTGCAGGTTGGCAGGATTTGGTGACAGAATGAATATGTAGGTTGAATGAGAGAGAGAAATTGAGGATAATGCCAAGATCATGTGCTTTTGAACGGGGAGAACGGTGTTGTTGTTTACAGTGATGAGATAGAATGGCAGCCCAGTATTTGTGTGAGAAGATGAGGAGTTTTGTTTTGGACATGTTTTGGTTCATGTTATGATATGCAGATTGCCAACACAATGCTGTTTGATATCAAAGTCAAGTTATACTCTTTTCAGACAAGAAGAGCCATAATGATAAAAGTCTAGACAATTAGCCCTACTGCAAATCATTTCAATATTGCTTCAGCATTGTTTGAATGGGGATTTGAATCAGTGATGGTGTCCTCTATATTTAAAACCTATTTTTGAAGAGAATGATGGTCGAGTGTACATGTGAATGAAATCAGCAGTCTGGATCTATGAATAATAGCTTGTTCAAAACAGACATGCTTGTACTGTAGGTCCTTAGTCAATGTTGATTCAGAGTGAGACATAAATGATAAATGGGGAAATGAATTAACTGCAAACCAGTGCTTGCATGAAACAAAAAAAAAATTAAACCTCTTCCTATTGCTCCATGTAAGGCTAGTTGAACCATTCAGTGGTTTACCGATAGTTCACTATTCTATCATTTGAGATTGGGTTTCACTATCTTTATGATGTAGGCAGTAGGAAGGCAGCATGCAGGTAGGACTCACTCTCTTCATTTCTTTTTTATTTGAACTCCATGTCCCAGCACTGATTTAACTTGGGAGCTTGATATGGACAGGGAATATGTCTGCTAATTTTATTGCATTGTACTCTCCCAAACACTTAATACAGTGCTCTGCCCATAGTAAGCACTCAATAAATACCATTGATTGATTGGGAAAGAGGAAATGCTGTGGAAGCAAGATTTCCCTGCCCCACACCACTTGGATAACTTGAAGCTGAGTGTGATACTCCAAAAATCTCAAATTCATTTATTCACTTTCCCACTCATTCAAGAATTGTAGCTGCATCTCCAAACCTCTTCTATTTGACAATAGTTTGTGCCTTGGAAGTAAATCTCATTCAGTAATAGTGAATAAACTGGATCTAGATAAAATGAGGACGGTAAGTGAGATCTTTTCTATTTATGCTCAGTTGAGGAAAGGGCACGTTTGGAGTTGGTAGTTCTCTGTCTTGTGCATTCCTGGCTGGTGCGGTGCAGAGTGTGGGTTTTAAACTTTTATCCACCCTATTCCTTCACTATTTCCAAGTGTCCCCCATCCAGTGTCACTCTGCTTGGGGCACCATATGATGCAATTTCATTGCTCAGAAGATATGTAATCACATATAGAACCATAAATCGTCAGGGGGTGGAGTTGATGTCACGATATTGGTTGACACTGGCAACCTGGTGAAGAGTGGCTGATGGAGAAAAAACTTAGATTGTCAGTGTTTCAGAGAAGTCTTTCTTTACTGGAGAAGGGGCTGATGTGATGGGAGCATATTTCTGCCGTCAGACAACTGGCAGCAGGCCTTCCAAATCCATTCAAAAAGAGAAGCAGGTCATGCCATTGCTCCATAAAACAACTTCTGTTGCCTGAATATATGCTCGGCTTTGACACTCCTACTGTTTTCCATGTCTGTTGAGGAGTAGCTGTGCTGGGTCATTGTTATTGTTGTTCTTTACTTTGGGGTTTTTTGTTTATTGCTTTTCCCATGATTTTCCTAACATAGAAAAGACCACCTCCCAATGCTTAGTATGCCACTATAAGCATCATATTCAACTACAGTTTACTAAATGAATGGAGACATAGTGGTGTCTGCTGCTGCTTCTGAGCAATAGAGTATTCTGTTTTGTGACTTCAGCTATACCCATTTTCCATATTAACTGTGAATGCTTAGCACACAGTAAGGGCTGACTAAATGCTATTATTACTAAGTCATGTTGCTGAGTACAGGGCACCAGAGGAGAGTGTGTGGTTTGCTCTGCACAAACTACTGCTGAACAACAACAACAACAAAAAAACAGGTATAAATTTTGGTGGTGTCATTCCCTTTCCTTCTTAACCACTGATGTTTGAGCAATGCTTACTCAAAAGGAAAGGAGTCAGATAGGGTGTACTACTGTATTTTCATGACTAAAGCACAAAAAAGCATGATAGAGATTATCTCTTAAAGACAAATTCACCAATGGAGGCTCAGCAACTGCATCTTTGAACTAAAGGGCAACTTTTCTTTATCTTTATATATTTTATTATTTCTGCCCTTTCAGTACACCCTGTTACACTGCTCAGTTGAATTGTGCTGGTGTGAACAACACAGCTCTATTCATTTTAATCAATCAATCCATCAGAATTAGCAGAAACGTTCCCTGCCCATGAACTTCTTCCCCGGTGTACTCTTAGTTCTTTGTGGACAGAGAGTGTGTTTACCTAACTCTCTTGTATTATACTCTCCCAAGTGCTTAGTGCAGTTCACTGCACACAGTAAGCACTCAATAAATACCACTGATTGATTGATTGAAAATTGTTTCATGATTGCCAGTGAGCTGAATGCATTCCATAACCTCCTTATTTGTGACTTGGTGCTGTCATTTATTTTTGATCATGACTCATAAATTACTCTGAAGCTGATAAAGATGTTGATGTATCTTCTGTAACAGATCTGGCACTCAGAGCCATATAGGAGGTTAAATCTTCAACTCGATAGATCTTCAGCTTGGAATGTACTTTGAATATAGTTATCACCAACTGTCATCAATCCTGCAAAGCTCATCTATTGCTCATCTATTTGATTTGTCTTCTACTTCTCTGTCTACCCACACATTTCTTGTTGGATGGCAGGCTGCTTAGAGAGTAGCATTTGGTTAAGGTATTTTATTCTCTGTTGCTGATGAAAATCTTATAAGTGGAGGTAGTAGCAGTAATAGTGTTGGCATTTGTTAAACACTTAGTATGTGCCAGGCACTGTTCTAAGCACTGGGGTAGATACAAGATAGTTGGGTTGGACACAGTCCCTGTACCACATGAGGCTCACAATCTTAATCCCCATTTTCCAGATGTGGGAACTGAGGCCCAGAGAAGTTAATCAACTTGCCCCAAATCACACAGCAGACAAGTGGCAGTGTTGAGATTAGAACTCATGACCTTTTGGCTCCCAGGCCCATGCTCCATCCTCTAGCCCATGCTGCAGTAATATTAGTAGAGAAGCAGCGTGGCTTCGTGGAAAGAGCCCGGGTTTGGAAATCAGAGTTCATTCATTCATTCAATAGTATTTATTGAGCGCTTACTATGTGCAGAGCACTGTACTAAGCGCTTGGGATGAACAAGTCGGCAACAGATAGAGACAGTCCCTGCCGTTTGACGGGCTTACAGTCTAATCGGGGAAGATGGACAGACAAGAACAATGGCAATAAACAGAGTCAAGGGGAAGAACATCTCGTAAAAACAATGGCAACTAAATAGAATCAAGGCGATGTACAATTCATTAACAAAATAAATAGGGTAATGAAAATATATACAGTTGAGCGGACGAGTACAGTGCTGTGGGGATGGGAAGGGAGAGGTGGAGGAGCAGAAGGAAAAGGGGAAAAAGAGGGTTTAGCTGCGGAGAGGTAAAGGGGGGATGGCAGAGGGAGTAGAGGGAGAAGAGGAGCTCAGTCTGGGAAGGCCTCTTGGAGGAGGTGAGTTTTAAGTAGGGTTTTGAAGAGGGAAAGAGAATCAGTTTGGCGGAGGTGAGGAGGGAGGGCGTTCCAGGACCGCGGGAGGATGTGGCCCAGGGGTCGACGGCGGGATAGGTGAGACCAAGGGACGGTGAGGAGGTGGGCGGCAGAGGAGCGGAGCGTGCGGGGTGGGCGGTAGAAAGAGAGAAGGGAGGAGAGGTAGGAAGGGGCAAGGTGATGGAGAGCCTTGAAGCCTAGAGTGAGGAGTTTTTATTTGGAGCGGAGGTTGATAGGCAACCACTGGAGTTGTTTAAGAAGGGGAGTGACATGCCCAGATCGTTTCTGCAGGAAGATGAGCCGGGCAGCAGAGTGAAGAATAGACTGGAGCGGGGTGAGAGAGGATCCCGGCTCTGACACTGATCAGCTGTGACTTTGGGCAGGTTATTTGACTTCTCTGTGCCTCAGTTCCCTCACCTGTAAATTGGGGATGAAGACTGTGAGCCCCACGTGGGACAACCTCATTACCTTGTATCTAAGCACTTAGAGTGGTGCTCGGCACATAGTAAACACTTAACAAATGCCATCATTATTGTTATTAGTGAAGCAGCATGGCATAGTGGATAGATCACAGTCCTGGGAGTCAGAAGATCATGGGTTCTAATCCCACCTTGTCCACTTGTCTGCTGTGTGACCTTGGGCAAATCACTTCACTTTTCTGAGCTTCAGTTACCTCATCTGTAAAATGGGGTCTGAGAATGTGAGGCCCACATGGGTCAGGGATTGTGTCCAACCTGGTTAACTTGTATCTACCTCAGCTCCTAGAACTCTGCTTGCCACATAGTAAGCACTTAACAAATACCATTATTATTATTAGTAGTAGTGATAGTAGTAATAATATTTATTGAGGACATTGGGTGCATTGCACTATTTAAACACTTGGGAAGTAGATAACAATAAAGTGCCACATTATTTACCCACAAAGAGCTTTCTCTCTATGAAGGAGCAGATATAAAAGTACTTATAAAAGAGTAATCAAAATAAATAACTGAATGCATAATGGAGTAAAGTGCTGGAGATGGGGACACTGATAATTAAATGGGAAATCAATAAATCAATTAATGGTATTTATTGAGTGCTTACTGTGTGCAGAGCACTGTACTAAGAACTGTACAGGGGTAAGAATAAAAGAAGTGGGCTTTCAGGGCAACTTGGAATTATGGGGAGGGAGTTGTAAATTGGGGGAGCAACTATAATCTATTATAATCACAAAGAGCAGCAAGGTGTTCATGCATTTCTTATTTCACTGCAAGTAGGTTTTGAATTCCTGAGATATTTTTGTCAAACCAGTCTTATTGGAGTCTCCTGTCTTTACTGTGATCATAACAGTGAGGATGGAGACTATCTCTCACTATTCAAGTTGGCACTTGAAAGCTATGGCTCCTTATGCCAAAAGTGTTTATGCTATGTGGTCACCCAGCACCTTTCAGATTTCTGTTTTCTTCAGAATAATATGTATGCTTTGTGATCATTTGGATGGTGCTTTTCAGTACATTGAATTCATGCATTCAGTCCCTTGCCTCATATCAGTGACCAGCGTTCTTTCACATTCTGTTGGCAGATGATGATACAACCTCTGAGATACCATTGTTTAGACACTGGAGGCACACATGATATTTTTAACATGGAGGTGGAATATTGGGTTGGCAATCTTAATTTGGCATTTGGAGCACTGAGCAGAAGTAGTCTATTGTAGTTTAGCTTTGCAGTCCCAAGTGTTCAATCCCATGTTTTGGTATTATTATGCATCTGTGCAGTGAATCTCCTGTGGCTCAGTGGAAAGAGCACCGGCTTGGAAGTCAGAGATTATGGGTTCGAATCCCGGGTCCGCCGCTTGTCAGCTGTGTGATTGTGGGCAAGTCACTTCACTTCTCTGTGCCTAAGTTACCTCATTTGTAAAATGGGGATTAAGACTGTGAGCCTCATGTGGGACAACCTGATTACCCTGTATACCCCAGCCCTTAGAACAGTGGTCTGCACATAGTAAGTCCTTAACAAATACCAACATTATTATAAACAAGCCACGAGCCACAATAATGAGCCAATCCAGATCTTATAGAAATTACATTTTTTCCTTGTATTACTATTTACTTTTGGGGAGGACTTTTCGCTAATAATGAATAACAAAGCTACTCCCTCTGGTAGTTTGGGAGTCCAGAGATTAAGGACAGGGCTAAACTGACACCTGAGTGAGGTTACTTTTTTATGCATTTGTTAAACACTTACTATGCACCAGGCACTGTACTAGTCCTAAGTTTGTCAGGTTGGATACAGTCCCTGTCCCTCATGGAAGTCAATAGATTTAATTCCCATTTTACAGGAGAGGTAACTGAGGCACAGAAGTTATCTGCCTTGCTCAATATCATACAGCAGACCAGTGGTGGAGATAAGATTAGAATCTAGATCCTGCTGACTCCCAGGTCCATGCTCTATCCATTAGGCCACATTGCTTCACTTTAGAAAGGAAAGCTCCCCAGAAGAAAGTGTATCAACAGGTGTCTCTGTAAGCTGTTTCTTCATCAGAAAGGCTACTCTGATGTTGCCAGGAAAACCAGTTAAGAACCTATGGAAGGCAGCTATGGAGATTGGGTGTAGAACACTGTCTTCACAAGAATAATAAAGATCAGTTGGAGGAAGTGGTACTATACATAAAAACTCAGTACAGTGCTCTGCACACAGTAAGCGCCCAATGAATACCTTTGATTAATTTATTGATTGGTTGAGTGATCGGAGAAGAGAGGAAGGAAACCAGGTTATGCACAGGAGATGGTTAGTTTCCATACAAAGTTCCTCACCAAGAAAGTGAGAAGGAAGAAAGGGATTTGGTAGAATTTGTAAAGACAAAAGCAGCAGGATTTGATGAGACAGAATGTAAATAAAGGATATAGTCTATTGTCTATTTCTGTGGCATTATTTCTAAAGCATATATCCCCAAACATCTTTTACTCATTGCATCAATTTTATTTAGGTTCTTTCATATCTCCTAAGAATAGGCTTTCATCTAAAGATCAAAGTTAATTTTTATTATTATTATCCTCCTCTCCTTTTTTTATCTGAGGAATATGAGGCAGTGACAGAAGTATTTACTTATCAAAGGTCAAACAAAATGAATGTCAAAGCACCTCTTCATGAACTTTTGTGCTAAAGAAGAGACTCCATACGGGACCAAATTTTCTCATTGTGTAAATATCTACCCCAGGACTCCTCTTCCTACAGTGACATGTCCAAGGGGCATAAGTCCTTGATTTAATCAGTCATTTATTGAGAGCTTACTGTGTGCAGAGGCCTGTACTAAGTGTTTGGGAGAATACAGTTCAAGAGTATAACAGACAAATTCCCTGCACACAATGAGCATATAGTCTAGAGAGGGAGACAGACAGTAAAAATCAATCAATAAATTGCAGATATTTACACAAGTGCTGTGTGGTTAGTTGAAGGGAGAGTGAGGTAAATATAGGGAACAAGTCAGGATGACATTAAAGGGAGGGCAGGAAAGGAAATTGAGGACTTATTTGGGGAAGACCTCCTGGAAGAGATGTGCCTTCAACAATGCTTTCATTCATTCATTCAATCATTTATTGAGTGCTTACTGTGTGCAGAGTAGGGAGAGTAATTGTCTTTCAGATATGAAATGGGAGGGTGGTCCAGGCCAGAGGCATAACAAGGACGAGCGATAGGTGGCAAGAATGATAATTCCCTCCATTGTTCCTTCTCTCCCTCCCTTCCTCACATACCTTCATAGAAGTTTTCTTCCAGGGCATGGTTGCTAGAGGACAGGGGACCAAAGGTTGTTCTCTCTCTCCTGAACTCTTTACTGCTTCAGCCTCTCTCACACTGAAGCTATGCCCTTTGATAATGGTAGGATACAGTAAACTGACTCTGGTCAGGAACAAAGGCTGATCAATTGAGCTCTCAGGAAACAGGGTGCACCTCTGTTGCTTCAGTCAATTAATGATATTTATTGATCATTTACTGTGTGCAGAGTATTGTACTAAGAGCTTGTAAAAGTACAGTAAAACACGGTTGGAAATATGTTACTTGCCCACAATGGGCTTCCAGCCTTATGTGGTGCACAGAAGCAGTAAATAAATATGATTGAATGAATGAATGAACTATTCCTAGTGCTGCTAGTAGGTTAGGCACTTGTTAAGGTTTTTTAGCTGTTGATAATGCCACAAGTGAACATGGGAGTTTATCAGAATTCAGCAGAGTGGCATTACAAGGCCTGTTTAGGATCTCCCACGCCATTTAGGCTGGTTTCCTATTTTGACAGCCACCTTCAAAAACAAGTGGGAAAAAAAGAAAGCTAAAGATTCCTTAATGCTTTCAACTTTCTAGAAAATAAGTTGTTTTGCTTCACTATAGTTTGAAAATATGTCATTCTGGGAGATTGATCCAATGCTGGTATAAAAAATATGTTCTGAAATCTCTTTTAGAAAGATTTATATTATTAACCTCAGGCTATTTTAAGTCCCCGTCGATCTTTATGAAAACAGCCAAGAGATCCATTTGTTTTCAGAACAGTAGAAAGTCTCTGTTACCTTTTGTCAAGCAGGATTGAACAAATGACTCTGGGTCACTGTGATTCAGTAGGAAACTACCCAGGGTCCCACCCTTACCTTGGAATGAACAGATACCCAAGTGACAGTGTCTTTTGGAGAGAGGTAGGTTTGCCAACCAGGGCAGAGATATTCAACTCAATATTACTGGAGAAAGCCTTCACTATAAAACATTCCATTCAGGTATTGATAATTGAATCCTCACCTCTTTGGGGACCATAGACCAGGTGCCTCCTGAAAACTGCAAGTTATGCTTTTTTTTAAAAAAATTTTTATTATCATAGTGTTTGTTAAGTGCTTACTATGTGCCAGCCACTCTACTAAACTCTAGGGTAAATACAGGTTAATCAGGTTAGACACATTTTCTCCCATTATTTCTCACTGTATTCTTCTCTTAGAGCCCACTCTTCAGCTCTTTGATTCTTATTCACTCACTGTGGATACGGGGCCAAATGATTTTCCATTGACATTGAAGAGATGTTTTATCTTTTTTAAAATATTTCATTGTTTGTAACTCTTCTCTAACTTGAAAATTTCTTTTTCTTTCCCCACAGGGCAAAAAAAAACCCAAATCCACTTCTTACTGGCTTCAAGTCTCTGTATCAGCTTTTCCTATCTTCCATACTATTTCCCAGCTTGCAATCTTTGCTCTTCCCAAACTCACCTTATAATTATCTTGCTCTAGAGTCTCTTTCTTCTTACTCCATTGCTCATTCTTCACCCCACTCTGCAATTTACTCCTCACATCTCTAACTCATTCATACCACCACTTTCCTCAACTTTTAAACCCTCCTAAAACCCCACCTCCTAGAGAACCCCATGAGGGACAGGGACCATGACTGATCTGACTGTATTATATCTATAACTTTCTTTAGCACAGTCTTGCACTGTCTTGGCCACTCCATCTGATGGTGAACCATGAGTAGGCTGCCTTTACCCACTTACCACTCCAAGCTAACAGTGGTTTCTTAATGATAATAATAATAACAATAATAATAATAACATAATCTAATAATGATCATCATGGCATTTGTTATGTGCTTACTGTGATAAACACTGTTTTAAGAACTAGGAAGAAAGAAGACACAATCCCAGTAGCATAAGTAGAAAGAAGATAGGCATCAAATCACCATTTTGTACATGAGGATACTGAAGAAAAGAAAATTTAAATGATTTGCCCCAGGTACACATAGCATGCAAGTGACAGAGCTGCTGGACTCAAGTTTTTTGATTCCTAGGTCCATGTTTTTTCCACTAGGCCACACTGATTCCCACATTGCAAATAATCAATCATATTTATTGAGCACTTACTATAATAATAATGGGATTTGTTAAGTGCTTACTGTGTGCCAAGCACTGTTCTAAGCCCTGGGGTAGATACAAAGTCACACAGCTGATAAGTGGCAGACTTGGGATTAGAACCTGCAACCTCTGACTCCCATGCCCGTGCTTTTTCCACTAAGCCACTCTGCTTCTCTTGTACTATGTTTAGAGTACTCTACTAAGCATTTGGGAGACTACAGGCATTTGGGAGACTACAGTATAGAAAAAGTTGGTAGAACGTTTCTTACCAGTCTAAAAACACACATAAACAAATTAGACACTTTTGTATATGTTGTTACATAATAATAATAATAATAATAATGTTGGTATTTGTTAAGCGCTTACTATGTGCAGAGCACTGTTCTAAGCACTAGGGTAGATACAGGGTAATCAGGTTGTCCCACATGAGGTTCACACTCTTAATCCCCCTTTTACAGATGAGGTCACTGAGGCCCATAGAAGATAAGTGACTTGCCCATAGTCACACAGCTGTCAAATGGCAGAGCCAGGATTTGAACCCATGACCTCTGACTCCCAAGCCCGTGCTCTTTCCACTGAGCTACGCTGCTCCTCTTACAAAAATGTAGGTAACAAAACATCCGCAGGACAACTTAAAAGCATTTCTTACTATAACACTGATAATGGGGGTAAGCTGGAAGTGGTTTAACTGCCCTCCTGCACAATACTTGCATCAAAAATAACAAATCAGAGTTGTGTTGTCAGTAGCTGTGTCTATAGTCAGACCACAAGCAATAATTCACTACGGGAATACACTTTTGAACTGAATAATAACATATATTCCTTATTTTGAAGATGAATTCTGATGTGTGGGTTTTTGTTGGTCAGAGTATTGGCAAACACAAATCAGTGATTTCCCATGGAATTTGTTGCTACTGCAATTCATGCAGGAGGACACTATTAGCAGGTTGAAGAAGGGTTTATACTTGAGAAAAACAATTCCTTCTCATGTAACTTTACATTAGTCAGAGAAACGCATAATAAAATGAATTTCAGATATGGGGAGCAAAAGAATATAAAGATATGTGTGTAAGTGTTCTGAAGATAGGGCAAAATGAGAAGTGATAGGGGGTAAAAACACAAGTGCATATGTGTCACAGAAGTGAAAGAGGAGACACACGTTTATTAGGGCCTTGAGCCCTGTGTGGGATAGGAACTGTGTCCAGCCTGATTACCTTGTATCTACATTTAGTAAATTTTTAGTACAGTTCTTGGCATAGAATGACATTTAATATATACCAAAGCTATTACTATTATAACTATTATTATCATTAGGGAAGCATCATGGTCTAGTGGAAAGAAAATGGGTCTGGAAGTCAGGGGGCCTGGGTTCTAATTCCGACTCTGCCACATGTCTGCCATGTGACCTTGGGCAAGTCACTTAACTTCTCTGTGTCTCAGTTGTCTCATTTGTAAAATGAGGTTAAGACTGTGAGCCCCATTTTGGCATGGACTATGTTCAACCTGATTAGCTTGTATCTACCCCAGTGCTTACTACAGTGCCTGGCACATAACAAGCACTTAATTACCATTTAAAAGTTATCATGATTAGGAATCTCATCTGATAGAAATGAAGGGTTAGGAAGAACAAGAGATCAGAATCAGAAGGTAGAAAGAAACAAGGGATCAACAGCAAGAGAGACCACACTGAGGAACCATAAGTTGTTTGGTATTAGAGGAGCAAAGTGTGCTGGCTAGGTAATAAAAGGGGATGACAGGATAGAAAGGAGGTAGAGAGCTAATTGAAGGCTTTCAAGGAGATGGTAAGGAGTTTCTCTGATGCAGAGATGGATGGGAAACTGTTTAAAGTTTTTAAGCAATGGGGAAATGTGCATGGAACATTTAGAAAAATGATCCAAACAGCCCACTGAAGTATGGACTAGAGACTAGACTGTCTCCCCCTTCTAGACTGTGAGCCCATTGTTGGGTAGGGATTGTCTCTATCTGTTGCCGAATTGTACTTTCCAAACGTTTAGTGCAGTGCTCTGCACACAGTAAGTACTCAATAAATACAACTGAATGAATGAATGGACAGAGGAAATGCTGGAGGCAGGGAGTTCAACAAGGAGAATGATGTCATGGTCGAGGTGGGCTCTGACAAGTGCTTGGTCCAGTGAGGTGGGAGCTTGGATAGAGAGGAAGTGCCAATTCTAGAGATATTGTGAAGGCAGAATGCCTGGTTGTCATTCATATGGGTTGAGAGGGATAAGTCATGGAAAATGCGAAGGTTGCAGGCTTACGAGACAAAGGAGAGGCTGATATTGTCAACAGTGATTGGAAAGTTGTGAGAAAGAGAGGGTTTAGATGGGAATATGAGGTATTCTGTTTTGAGGTTCTGGTGGAATATCCAAGTAGATATATCCTGAAGACAGAAGAAAATTCAAGATTGCAGAGGGAAAGGAAGAGGTCATGACTGGAGAGGTAAATTTGGGAATCATTTGTGGAGAGATGGCAGTTGAAGCCATGGAAGTAAATTAGTTCTCCAAGTGAATGGGTTTAAGTAATAGAGCTATCTGCAGAGGAAGGGCTCAAAAAATATCATTTATTATCCATTCATGGAAATTCCTATTGAAGGAATAGAGGAAACAATAGGGGTATAGAACTAAGAGTTAAGAATGTTTGATGGTAATCTTAAATATTAGAATCAATGTCAAGGAGGCAACCATCACAAGGTTGCTTAGCAGCCAGTGGAGAAAAAACCTGAGACTTGACAATTGATGTGACCCAGAATTAGCACTTCTTTATTTTTCTGTTCTCGACCTTAAAAAGCAGTGTAGCCTAGTGGAAAGATCATAGGCCTGTGAGTCAGAGGACATGGGTTCTAATGCCAGCTCCAATTGCCTGCTGTGTGACCTTAGGAAAGTCACTTTAGTTCTCTGTGTCTCTGTTCCATCATCTGCAAAATAGGAATTCAATACCTCTTCTCGCTCCTGTGACCCCATGTGGTACTTATTTATCTTGTATCTACCACAGTGTTTGTCATATAGTGAATGTTTAATAAATATTATTATTGTTATTATGGTCAAATAATATTAATAATACACTGATGCAGCCTGGTGGATCTGACTTTCAGATCTAGGAAAAAATTGTGATCAAAATAATAAAATTGGTGAGAAACTTTCTGGAATTTTTCACTTCTCCAAAGTCATCATTCACAAGCTTGAACTCTGGGCAAGAGATAACTATCCCAAAGTTCTTCAGGCCTAGAAATGTTTGCTTCTCTTGGGCAAATGCCTATTTTCTCCAAATATTAGCAATTGCAGATGTGATGGATTTAGGCAGTGAAATCTCTGACCTTAAGCAGACTTTACTGTCCTGGAACTACTAGCTACTCAGCAAACACTGGAAAACTGGTCTGAACCTTCGCCTCTCCCAATGATGCCACATATATGGATTCAGCTCCCACTCCCTGATTTTATTTTATTTTATTTTATCTGATTAAAAACACTACGGAGTTCAATATCCCTGCAAAGATTTTGCAATGATTAATTCCTGCAACATATTTCAACACATCTTTAACTGCTAAGTAAAGTCTGTGTGCGAGGCAGAGAATGGTATGCACCGATGCAAACCTTTCCTGCAATATTGGCCTGAATCTGTTCTTTGCCCCACTCATTATTGACATCGCATCTCTTCTGAGCCCCATCATTTGTACAGTTTCAAAGATATGTCCTCTGTTCAGTTGCCACATGCCAAAAACTCCGATTGAAAATTAAGTATTACCTTTGCTTTGGAGTAAGTCGATTACTTTCAATAGAGTCAGGGAAACATTGTTGACATTTTTTACTCCTCGTTCCTGCATGGCAATAAGAGATGATGGCTGATTTATCAAAAAGAGTATAGCCATCAAGCATGAGCGAGACAGAGAGGGAAAGTTCACGTTGCACAAAATGAGCTGCTAATTTCTTTTCCATTTCACTGACAATGTGCTCTCTGATATTGGAGCAGCTGTGATGAGAACAATGGATGTTCCCAACCTGTGCTCCATTTAACTCCGGCAACTCTACAAGGTCAAACAGACACACAGACACAAAGAGAGCAGGGCTGTTTTCTTCCCTCCTGTGCTTCCCTCCCCCGCGCCCCCCCCACCCCCGCAAAGGAGAGCTGGGAGAGTGATGAAGCCATCCTAAAGCCTAGTTTGGTTTCTCAAAGAACTTCAGGTTCATAACCAATGCAAAAATTGGCAAAGGATTGTGTGCCTTTCTTCAGTCATTGTTTCCACAGAATATGGAACTTTGACACACACAGGTCATTTATCTTCTTACTCGTTGCTTGGGAAGTATGTGAATGGGTGAGTTTTCTGTTTCTGTGTATTAATTTATGCTGATGAAAAAGGAATTCCAAATTATTTATTCACATAGTGACTAAATATGGACATTGAATTAAAAAATCCCTATTTTGCAATTAATGGTGGACAGAAGTGAGTTTTCTGTTAATACACTGCACTGCCCTCCACAACATTCTTCATTTCCATCGCGGTTATAGCTACCTCAACTTCTCTGATTTGCCCCATGCACGCCTGCATCAAATAATAACGGTATTTGTGAAATGCCTAGTATAAGCCAAGCACTATACTAAATACTAAGGATGGTAGAAGATAATCAAGTTGGACATTGTCTCAGCAAGGTTGGTGGCATTTTGACTTGGGAGCTTATGTTAAACTTTTACCTCCAAAATCATTGTCCTTGGATTCTCGGTTTTGAAAGAATCCTTAAGGTCAAATACTTCCCTTCAATAAGGGATAATACGATTTGAATGAGGGGGATAAAAAGTATTAGCTGGGATGCTGCAATCATCAAAATGCTTCATATAAAACCTGGGCATGGTATATCCTTTGAAACAGGCAGAAAAGTGCATTTATTTTCCGATAAAGTTCACAATTTGTGTATCAATTTTCTCGAAAAGCCCAGTAAATACAATTTAAAATTAGGAACTGTATTTTATGGACAATCTGCCCTTTAAATAAATTGCAGACCCCATAGAGAAAAAGGTTTAAAGCAACTTAAGAAAGAATTATATTCTTTGAACATAATGTACAAATAATATTGTCTTATATTTGTTCTGTTCTTTGTTCTGTTCCTATCCCTTCCAAGTATGTGCAACATATTCAAAGCAAGGTTAAGTGTGCTATATGCATTTGTTTAGATTTCATTTTTGGACAACAAATCTCTGAGCCTGGTTGCTAGTCCCTACTCTCAGGACAAATGGGTGAAAAGTTCTCTCTTCTCACCTCTCAAATATACTTAATCCTGGAGGGAAGAATTGCTTTCCTGAAGATATAACATTCCAGGACAACTACCCACACATAATTTTTACATCCCTTTCCAAGGAGCATCAATCCTTTCAATCAGTCAACAACTGTATTTATTGAGCTCTTAACTGTGTGCAGACTGTATGGAGCTAAGTTGCTGGGAAAATACAACACGGTCCAGTTCAACAGAGTTCATAGATGTCATCCCTGCCCACCATGAGTTTACAGTTTAGAGAAGGAACAGACTTTTCTCTACAGGAAACCTTCCTCTACAGAAACCACTCTTTGACTGTGAGAATGTGTTTTTGGATGGACCCTGTTGGGTCACCCCAGCCAAAAGACTCTTGAAATTAGATTAGGATTCTTGTAACCCAGACTGAATTTAGGAGCAATGCTATACTGCAGGGATTCTAGGTTTAGAGTTTGAGTCAATGGGGAGGAGTTATTTTTCTCCACAAAAATCCATTTTAGATTGCTCTCAGAGTGTTTATAATAACAAACCTTTCCTCCTTGTGAGGTGAGTAATTAGGCATGATGGTATTTTCAATGACATGTCCAAAAAGAGGAATCTGCAATGTTTTTTTTAACCAAACAGATTTTTTTTTTTACTAACTTCAATGCGAAATTTTATTGTTATTGTCATGTGTGTTGTTTTTACCCTCCATTTTTGTTGGGTAAATATAAAGAAAAGGCCAACCCATTAAAAAAAAAAGCCTTCTTGGAAAAACAACATTGCTCAAGAGTTGCATATTATGAAATCATGGAATCCTATGACTTTATTTTATAATATTAATAACATAACTCTAACCCCCATAAAATCTGCTCAGGAATTTCCTGGTGAATGAAACCCCTTGTGAAGTCAGGGGATATTTGTAATAAAATAACTCAGTTCAGTTTTTGTGAATATATTTTCAGGTTGGTTTTTTTGTACTGTGGGGAATGAGGGAACAGGTAAAGTATCTGAAATGAGTTATTTTGAGAAATTGCTGTATTGATTCTTAATTTCCTTAAAATGTTTTCCAAGAAAATTAAGATTAAGTTTATGTCTTCACAGGCAAATTGAAGTAAATATCCAGATAGTTGGAGAGCAATCCTGCTCCTGTAAACCTCTCCATCTGGGCTAGTTGAAAGTTCAGCCAAGGAAGCTAAAGCATGGATCAGGAGCCTAGTTTCCATTAGCCCAACCTTATGTTTTCAAAGTGTATCATACTAAAGTAAGATTGAAAAAAAGACAGCCTACAAGTCTCCCTTTGTTAGTTACATTGGGATTGGGGGACTGTGTCTAATTTGATATGTTTGTACCTACTCAAGCTAATCATGATTTTTAGCACATAAAAAATGAGTACTTAATAAGTATCATAACTAACAGTGAATTTTGAAATACAACAAAGTCACCCTCACCTCCTACCTTTCCTATCATCTTCCTTGCTTCAGATGCTATCAAACTTTAGATCATCTTTCCCTGCTCACTGCTTTACCTCTTTAATAAAATCTCACAGTTTAATCATTCCTTTACATCATTATGAACAGCTCCCTGATTCAAGCTTTTATCATCATCTGTTTGGATTAGGCTCCTTCTTGGTTTCTTTGTTTCAATCATTCAGTCAATCAATAGAATATTTTGAGTGTTGTCCAAAGTGCTTGGGGGAGTACCATACATTTGAGATAGTAGACACAATCCCTGCTCGCAAGAAGCTTATCGTTTGAAAATGCCAGTAAGAATATTTTACTTTTCTTCTCAACACTCCAATGCCTACCCATTTATCCTTACACAAAACATAAACTTCTAGCAATTGACTTATTCTCTAATGAATTTCCCACCTTCCTGGTTACACCATACTATCGGATATTTTAGCACTTGTATATTTATCTATTCATATGTTCATTATCTACCTCTTGATTTGTTTTTATAGGGAAGTAGTATGAACTTGTGGAAAGAGCTCAGGCTTAGGAGTCAGAGGACTGGGTTCTGATCCCAGATCTTCCAAATACTATGTGTAAATCAATTAACTTTTCTGTGCCTCAGTTCCTTTTTCTGCAAAGTGGGGTTTCAATACCTGTCCTCTGTCTCACTCTGTGAAGCCCATGTGGGACTGAATTATCTTGTATCTACTCCACACGGTACAGTGCTCGACATAGTAAACATTTAACAATCGCCACAGTTATTACTTCTTATTTTTGTTTAATCAATTATATTCAAGCTTTTTCTATTTTACTTATCGTGCATTTGGCAATTTGTCACCCTATCTCTCCAGTTAGATTACAATCTCTTCAAGGACAGGGCTGTCTTTTACTCCTGCTGTAAGAGTTACCAAGCCCCAGAGCAGGGTTTGTCATTCAGTAGGCACTCAATAAATGGTGTTTGATAATCATGTTGATTAACAACTGCTCATTAATAGGTAATGACTATTCAGTCGGGACGAGTGGAAAGAGCTCAGTTGTGGGAATCAGAGGACTTAGGTTCTAACCCCTGCTTTGCCACTCGTTTGCTGTGTAATTTTGGGCAAAACACTTAACTTCTCTGTGCCTGTTATCTCAACTGTAAAATGGGAATTAAAACTGTGAGCCTCATGTGGGATTTGGATGGTGCCAAAATGACTAGCTTATATCTATCTCAGTGCTTAGTTCAGCTTCTGGCAATAGTAAGCACTTAACAAATGCCTTTTTTTTTTTAAAAAAAAAAAGCAACTGTTCATAAGTAGGGAATAGTCATTCATTGGAGCTTAGTGGAAAGAGCATGGATCTGGGAGTCAGAGGACATGGGTTTCATTAGTAGCTCTGCCCCTTGTCTGCTGTGCGACTTTGTGCAAAACCTCTCACTTCCTTCTACTCAGTTTCCTCATTTGATACCCGCTCTCCCTTCTATTAGACTGTGAATCACATGTGGGATGAACTGTGAGGTTCAATTTGATCATCTTGTATCTACCTTAGCACTTAGGACATAGGATGCTGCTTGCCACCTAGTGTTTAACAAATACCACAATTATTATTGTCATCATTTTTATCATCCCCCACAACACTTTTGAATTTATCTGTACCCTTCCTCAACACTTGTGAATAGATATATTTCTAGTCAGTATTTTATTCTGATTGCTCTCTTGGTATTTGTATCAGTCTCACCTATTTGAGTGTGGAACTTTTGTGGATAGAAAATGTTCCTTGAACTTCAATTGTAATGCACCAGCTGGCCGCTTGACTTTGAGTCTGATCCGGTAGGGTCGGCTCGTCCCGCGACCCTGGTCATCGCCTGCTTATTAACACTATTGTAGTATGCCTTACTGTAGCATGTTGCTATATTAGCAATCTCGCTTGTCATTGTTTATTGTCGTCAGACTTTGAATTTGATCAGGTCGCCCCTTAATCGAGTCTACCCCCGACCCTGATCATACCCCCTTTTATTAACACGACTGTATTGTATCATACTGTATCATGTTGCTATATTAGCACTACTGTATTGTATCAAACTGTATCATGTTGCTATATTACCGATTTCGTTTATTACTGTTTATTGTTGTCAGTGCTGCCACCCACCTCTCTGGCCTCGCCATGTCCCTCCTCCCCCCCTCCCCCCTCCCGCCCCTTCCTATCCTCCCCTTCCCCTTCCCCTCTCTCGCTCAGCTCTTTCCCGTTCTCTCCTCTGTCTCCTCCCCGCCTCCTCTCTCCCGCCCTAGAACCCCACTTTACCAGCGCTACCCCTCTTCCCCCTCCCCCTACTCTTCCCCCCACCAAACCCCCTCTTCACCCCCTCCCCCCTTCTCTCTTCCCCACCCATGCCTCCTCCCAGTCCTCTTGTCCCACCGCCACCCCTCATCCCCCTCTCCCCATCCAGGGCCCCGCCACCTCCTTCCCATCCAAACCCTCCCCTCCCCCCGCCCTTCCCCCCCTCCTCCCCTTGCACCCACAGCTACTTTCAAGTGTGGCCTCTGGAACCCCCGCTCTATTACAGGCAAGCTACCTTTCATCCATGACCTTTTCCTCTCCCGCTCTCTCCTCCTCCTCGCCCTTTTGGAAACGTGGCTCTCTCCCGACGACACGGTCTCCGCCGCCGCTCTCTCCAGTGGAGGCCTCTCCTTCTCCCACTCCCCCAGACTCACCGGTAAGGGAGGAGGCGTCAGCTTCCTCCTCTCGCCCCATTGCCACTTCCGCACTATCCCTCCTCCCCCCTCCCTCTCCTTCCCCTCCTTCGAAGCCCATATCATTCGCCTCTACCACCCCCTCCAGATACTTGTCGCTGTCATCTACCGCCCTCCCGGTCCCATATCCGACTTCTTCAACCACCTTGACCCCTTTCTCACCTTCCTTCTCTCTGCCCACTCTGATCCTTGGAGACTTCAACATCCATATGGATGTACCCGAGGACTCCTCTGCCGCCCACCTGCTATCCCTCCTCGACTCTGCCGACCTCCTCCTCCACCATACCGCGCCCACTCACCGACTCGGTCACACCCTCGATCTCGTCATCTCCTATCGCTGCACTATCTCCTCCCTCACCAACTCTGAAATCCCTCTCTCTGACCATAACCTTCTCACCTGCCTCATCTCTCACACTCCCTCCCCCTGCAAATCTTCGCTACTGCCCCACAGAGACCTCCGCTCTCTCGATCCCATCCGTCTTTCCAATAGCATCTCTCCTCACCTTGCCGCCCTGTCCTCTCTTCCCACTCTCGACGATCGGGTCTCCGCTCTCAACTCCACCCTCTCTACTCATCTCGACTCTCTCGCCCCCCTTTCCCTCCGCCGCTCTCGCTCCACTAACCCACAGCCCTGGATCACCTCCTCCGTCCGCCTCCTACGCTCCTATGCTCGAGCTGCTGAGCGCTGCTGGCGAAAGTCCAAGCACCAAGCCGACCTCACACACTTCAAATTTATCCTTTCCTGCCTTAACTCTGCCCTCTCCTCCGCCAGGCAAAGCTTCTTCTCCTCCCTCATCGACACCCATGCCCGTCACCCCCGCCGATTGTTCCGGACCTTTAACTCTCTCCTTAGGCCCCCTGTTCCTCCCCCTCTCCCATCTCTCACCCCCAATGATCTGGCCACCTATTTCCTCACGAAAATCAACACGATCAGGTCTGAGCTCCCCAAAGTCACCCCTCCGCCTCTCCCCTCCCCCCCACCAACCCCCTCCCCTACTTTCCCATCCTTCCCTGCAGTATCCTCAGAGGAGATCTCCTCCCTCCTCGCAAGTGCCACCCCCTCCACCTGCGCCTTGGACCCCATTCCCTCTCACCTTCTTAAAACCATCGCCCCTGCCCTCCTCCCTTCCTTAACGTCTATTTTTAACCACTCAGTCTCCAAGGGCTCCTTCCCCTCTGCCTTCAAACATGCCCTCGTCTCCCCCATCCTAAAAAAACCCGCTCTTGACCCCACTTCCCCCTCCAGTTATCGTCCTATCTCCCTACTACCCTTCCTTTCCAAAATCCTAGAACGAGTCGTCTACAATCGATGCCTAGAATTCCTTAACTCCCATTCTCTCCTAGACCCCCTCCAATCTGGCTTCCGTCCCCTCCACTCTACCGAGACTGCTCTCTCTAAGGTCACCCATAACCTCCTTCTTGCCAAATCCAATGGCTCCTACTCCATTCTAATCCTCCTTGACCTCTCTGCTGCCTTTGACACTGTTGACCATCCCCTCCTCCTCCATACCTTATCTCACCTTGGCTTCACGGACTCTGTCCTCTCCTGGTTCTCCTCTTACCTCTCTGGCCGATCATTCTCGGTCTCCTTCGCTGGAGCCTCCTCCCCCTCCCATCCTTTAACTGTTGGAGTTCTTCAAGGGTCAGTTCTTGGCCCTCTTCTGTTCTCCATTTACACTCACTCCCTCGGTGAACTCATTCGCTCTCACAGCTTTGACTACCATCTCTACGCAGAAGACACACAGATCTACATCTCTGCCCCTGTCCTCTCCCCCTCCCTTCAGGCTCGCATCTCCTCCTGCCTCCAGGGCGTCTCCACCTGGATGTCGGCCCGCCACCTAAAACTCAACATGAGCGAGACTGAGCTCCTCATCTTCCCTCCCAAACCCGGTCCTCTCCCAGACTTCTCTATCACCGTGGATGGCACGACCATCCTTCCCGTCTCTCAGGCCCGCAATCTCGGTGTCATCCTTGACTCGTCCCTCTCGTTCACCCCACACATCCTATCCGTTACCAAGACCTGCCGGTTTCACCTCTACAATATCGCCAAGATCCGCCCTTTCCTCTCCACCCAAACGGCTACCTTACTATTACGGGCTCTCGTTATATCCCGGCTAGACTACTGTGTCAGCCTTCTCTCTGACCTCCCTTCCTTCTCTCTCACCCCGCTCCGGTCTATTCTTCACTCCGCTGCCCGGCTCATCGTCCTGCAGAAATGATCTGGGCATGTCACTCCCCTTCTTAAACAACTCCAGTGGTTGCCTATCAACCTCCGCTCCAAACAAAAACTCCTCACTCTAGGCTTCAAGGCTCTCCATCACCTTGCCCCTTCCTACCTCTCCTCCCTTCTCTCTTTCTACCGCCCACCCCGCACGCTCCGCTCTTCTGCCGCCCACCTCCTCACCGTCCCTCGGTCTCGCCTATCCCGCCGTCGACCCCTGGGTCACGTCCTCCTGTGGTCTTGGAACGCCCTCCCTCCTCACCTCCGCCAAACTGATTCTCTTTCCCTCTTCAAAACCCTACTTAAAAATCACCTCCTCCAAGAGGCGTTCCCAGACTGAGCTCCTCTTCCCCCTCTACTCCCTCTGCCATCCCCCCTTTACCTCTCCGCAGCTTAACCCTCATTTTCCCCTTTTCCCTCTGCTCCTCCACCTCTCCCTTCCCATCCCCACAGCACTGTACTCGTCCGCTCAACTGTATATATTTTCGTTACCCTATTTATTTTGTTAATGAATTGTACATCGCCTTGATTCTATTTAGTTGCCATTGTTTTTACGAGATGTTCTTCCCCTTGACGCTGTTTATTGTCATTGTTCTTGTCTGTCTGTCTCCCCCGATTAGACTGTAAGCCCGTCAAACGGCAGGGACTGTCTCTATCTGTTGCCGACTTGTTCATCCCAAGCGCTTAGTACAGTGCTCTGCACATAGTAAGCGCTCAATAAATACTATTGAATGAATGAATGAATGAATGAACAGTGCTTTGCACCCAGTGAGTGATCAAAAATCATCAGTAACACTTTCACCTGGTATAATGAAAAATTGGGTGAATGTCAAATAAGAGATGACTCTTGGGGGAGATGGCTTCATAGGGAGGGTTTGAAAGTGATGAAGGATTTTGCAAAAGGCAGTGGGTAAAAGGGAAATGGGCACTAGACGATAGCGTGGTCTAGTGGAAAGAGCATGGGACAGGTAGTAGACACTCAGTGACTTTGAGTAAGTTATTTAACCTCTCCCAGCCTCAATCTTCTCATCTGTAAAATGATGTTAAAATACCTGTTCTCCATCTTTTCCTGTAAGCCACATATGGGGCAGGGACTGTGTCCAATCTAATTATCTTGAATCTATCCAGCTACAATGCTTGGCATTGTTATAATTATTAGAAGTCTTTTCCGGCTCTGTGATTTGCTAATGAATTTGTAATTGAATAATATGGAGTCAGTCACTTTAAATGTGGGAATAAAATTCTTCCTTTGGGAGTATAGAGAAGGGATTGATAGTCTAGAAAGCATGGAGTATGTCCATAGTATGAAGTCCCTAGTTCCTATAAAGGCTCATGACCCCATTCATTCATTCAGTCTTATTCACTGAGCATTTACTGTGTGCATAGCACTCTACTAAGTGCTTAGGAGTATTCAGTATAACAATAGACAGATACATTCCCTGCAGAAAGGTGCCTACACCATAGCAATTAAGAAAGGTTTGGGTTTCATCTTAATAACTAGGCTAAATGTCCTACAGAACAAGGCTCAGTTCTGTGTCCCCTGCTATTCTCCATTTACACTCATTCCCATAAGGAACTCATTTATTGGCATGGCATAGAGACCTCAATTATTTCCTTTCCAGCCTTGACTTTTCTGCAGTCTCATATTTCCTCCTGAATTTAGGATATCTGTACTTATTTTCTTGCTGACGGCTCAAACTTAACAGTGTGGCTCAGTGGAAAGAGCACGGGTTTGGAGTCAGATGTAATGGGTTCGAATTCCGCTCTGCCATTTGTCAGCTGTGTGACTGTGGGCAAGTCACTTAACTTCTCGGTGCCTCAGTTACCTCATCTGTAAAATGGGGATTAACTGTGAGCCTCACGTGGGACAACCTGATTACCTTGTATCTACCCCAGCGCTTAGAACAGTGCTCTGCACATAGTAAGCGCTTAACAAATGTCAACATTATTATGTCCAAAATGAAACCCCTCTTTTTTCTTTCTCCTCCCTATGACTTTCCCATCTCTATGGAGAAAACCATTATTTTTCTGTCTCCCAAGCCTATAACCTCAGCAATATCCATGACTCATCTCTCACATTCAGTTCACTTATTCAGTTTGTCACCAAATCCTGTCAGTTCTACCTTCACATCATGGCCTAGTAGAAAGAGCTTGGGCCTGGGAGTCAGAGGGCCTGGATTCTAATTCCAGCTCTATTGCAAATGTTTGCTGTGTGACCTTGGGCAAATCATCTAACTTCTTTATGCCTCAATTTTCCTGTTCTCCCTTCTATTTAGATAGCAAGCCCCATGTGGGACGAGGACTGTATCCTATCTAATTAACTTGTACCTACCCCTGCACTTAGAACAGTATTTGACAATGAGTAATAGTAATGGAATACCGATTCCATTTGATTGTGAATAATAACAACCTCTCTAGAACCTGCCCCTTCCTCTCTATTCAAACTGCTAGAAAATTAGTTCAATTAATAATGTTAGTATTTGTTAAGCGCTTACTATGTGCCGAGCACTGTTTTAAGCGCTGGGGTAGACATAGGGGAATCAGGTTGTCCCACGTGGGGCTCACAGTCTTAATCCCCATTTTACAGATGAGGGAACTGAGGCACAGAGAAGTTAAGTGACTCGCCCACAGTCACGCAGCCGACAAGTGGCAGAGCTGGGATTCAAACTCATGAGCCCTGACTCCAAAGCCCATGCTCTTTCCACTGAGCCACGCTGCTTCTCCATTTACTATCACATCCTGTCTAGACTGTACCATTAGTCTCCCCACTGAACTTCTTGCCTCCAATATCTCTCCATTCTAGTCTGTACTTCACACTGCTGTCAGATCATTTTTATAAAACAACCTTCAGTCCATGTTTTCCCCACTCCCCCAAAACTTTCTCTGTTCTCCATTTCTTTTCTCCCACTCCCTTCAGCATCACCATGCCTTGCTCCTTTTATTCATTCTCCCCACCCAGGAACAGAGCACTTATATACATATCTGTAATTACATTTATTTGTATTCATGTCTCTCTCTCCTTCTAGACTGTAAGCTCATTGTGGTCAAAGAATGTGTTATACTGTTGTATTGTACTTTCCCAAGCACATAGTATGCTGCTCTGCACATCGGAAGCATTCTGCTTACAGATGGCTGAGCTCTAGAATTACACACCAAAGACAACCTGCAGATGATTGCAGAGTGTTTTGTTGAATAAGCCTACCCCCAATCAAAACCTGTTTATTGTCACAGAGCTAGTGGCTATCATAGAATACTACTACTTGAGTATCCCACTGACCCACAATGAAATGATAGATGAGGAATTAGAAATTTTAATCAAGGAGGCCATCCTATCCTTTGGGAGACTGTACTAAATGGAGTGTGGTGGCCACATGGTATTAGGCTCCAGATGAGACTAGACTGCAAGCTCATTAGACAAGCAGCTTGACTCAGTGGAAAGAGCAAGGGCTTTGGAGTCAGAGGTCATGGTTTCTAATCCCGGCTCCACCACCTGTCAGCTGTGTGACTTTAAGCAAGTCACTTAACTTCTCGCTGCCTCAGTTACCTCATCTGTAAAATGGGGATTAAGACTGTGAGCCTCACGTGGGGTAACCTAATTTCCCTGAATCTACCTCAGTGCTTAGAACAGTGCTCAGCACATAGTATGTGCTTAACAAATACCAAAATTATTATTATTTTTATTCTCATCAGGGAATGTCACTGTTTTTTGTTGTATTGTACTTTCCTAAGCACTTAGTACAATGCTCTTCACACAGTATGTGCTCGATAAATACAATTGATTGAATTAATCAATATGATTGGTGGACTGAGTGACCCCCAATCATTTGCCATCCACCCCTGCATCAAATGGAAACTACCTTGTCTTTGGTTTTAAGTCACTTAATAAGTACCTCCCCCAAACCTTGCAGATCTCTTACTACAACCTAGTCTTCATACTTTGCTCCTTTAAAACCAGTCTCCTCATATATCAATCTTGTCTGTCTCACCATTGGTCCCTTGCTCAAATCCTCCTACTGGCCTGGTTCTCCCACAGTCAATCAAACAATGGCATTTATTCAGCACTTACTACATGCAGAGCACTGTACTGTGCTGTTTAGAGTATACTACAACAAAATTATCAGACACGTTCCTGCCCATATCAAGCTTACAACCAATGCTCTGTATTTTAAATCTAAATCCGGCTCTGCCACTGTCTGCTGTGTGACTTGGGCAAGTCCTTTAATTTATTTAAGCCTTTGTGTAAAAATAGGGATTAAATAGGCATTCTCCTGAGACTTAAACCCCATGTGGGTCTTTACTGACCTGGTCATATTTCATATCCCTGCTTAAATCACATCTCTTCCAAGAAGTCTTCTCTGACTAATCCCTCCTGTCTGCATCCCTGGGCCTTTAGTAATCCCAAACATTTAGTAAAGTACAGGAAATCATTTAATAAATACCATTTATTGATCAATTGGTCCATCTGAAAACTGAAACCATATTCAGCATTAGAAATTTTCTGATTTTTTAAAAGACATTTTTCTCAAATATCTGAACTTTGGGGATATAAATTAGGCAATGCAGAAAGACCATGGAGGAATGCTGTCACTTACTCCAGAGTAGTCCATTTAAGAAATTCCAGCCACGTTGCATTAAATGAGACTGCCCTGTATGAACCTTGGTATTTCAGCTAAAAACCACGAAGTCATTGAAATTTCACAAGAAAATCTTGTATCATATTATTTTCATCCAAAGTTTAAATCACAGTGGTTCAGATATATTTGGATAAACTCCAAACTTATTAGTAGGATTTGGAGACAATAAGAAGAGGATTTGGGTTCTTTTACTCTTCCTGAGATTAGACCGAGGTCCAACGCTAGAGAGAAGTCACCTTGAAATCCTAAACAGTTAAGTCAGAAAATGGATTATGATAGAATTTGCAGAATGCTAACGTTAAGGTCAAATAGGATTTCTAGGTATAGCCCACATTTTAAGTTGCAGACATTGACTTTCTGTTGCTAGTATATTTCCATATTGGCACAATGCACTGATAAGTTTGTCCACACACCTAAGAAGGTGCCAGATTCTTAAAATCTTTTCTAAGGGTTGGCAAACCTCACCAGGCATTTTACAGTGAGGCAGTCTTTAGTACTTAGTATCAGCTGATATTTGGTCTGTAAAGAAGATCAACTGGCAAGATTACTTGGAAACTTCCAACATCTTGTGATGTGTAGAATTATCTTTATGGGGTCTTGAAAGAACTTGAGCATCACAGTGACACACTTCAATATAAGGGGGTCAGCATTTTGGAGAATCTTTATTGTGAACAGTCACCTGCAAGGAGTTCTCGAAGTGGGGGAAATAGGAACAGAAAGAGCCAGAGAGAAAGAGAATGCTCACAGTTCTTCATTTCTAGAATATAGTGTGCAATTAATATGTCACATTGATATTATGGGGTTCATTCTGGTTAATGATAGTCTTCAGGAGTCAATCCAGAAGGATAATAATAATAATGATAATTGTAATTTTCTTTTACTCTAGTGTAGATACAATATGATCAGGTCAGTGCAGACCCACATGGGGTTTAAGTCTCAGGAAAATACCTATTTACTCCCTATTTTTACACAAAGTCATAAGTAAGTTAAAGGATTTGCCCAAGTCACACAGCAGACAAGTGGCAGAGATGGATTTAGATCCCAGGTCTCAAGATGCCCTGAGTTTTTCTGCTAGGCCACACAGCCTCTCTAGAGACTTGCCAACATGAGAGTACAGTGAGATTTCACAAGATTCTGTTATCTATCTTTTGAATTAGCGATGATGAGGGATTCTTGAAATCCTGTGACATTTCTTCTCTATTCCATATGTTGAGAAAAATCTTGTGCAAAATGTCTAGGCAGTACATCTCCAATCTGTTTGTAAATTTCTGCAGTTATTCCATCAGTTCTGCTTTTTCCTTATCTAAAATGTATTTCCCAACTTACTTTCGATACCCAAATGATTTTTTGTTTCTTATGGAAGGTTGCTTTATTTTATTATTTCTTTTTTTTTTTTTGGTAAGTCTGACTGAGCCATTTTGGAGGATACACATTTGAAACTTGATAAGTTGGCAGTCTACCTGGAGAATGGATAATCAAGCCAAATAAGAAAGAAAGCTACATTTTTTATTATAAACATGGGATTACAAGCCCAGGCACAGGTCTTAGTGTGCTTCCATTTCATTAATGACCCTTAAACACAACATTCCCAGGAGTATTTTAGAAGAAAATGAAGATTAAATAAGAACCACAGAACCCTATAAACATACCGTTGTTGAGGTTACTGGCATTAAGATCACCTTATCTTCTAATGACCTAGCCACATATGTTATTGATGAAATTGCAAACATTAAGCAGGATCTACCTAAAATTTCCCCTGCTCCTCCAGTCTCTCCCTCCTCCTGTCCATTCTATGGCTCGCTTACCTTTCCCAGCAGTATCTCAAGAGTAGATCTTCCATCACCTCTCAAAATCTACCTCTTCCACTTGTGCCTCTTTGCACCTTATCAAAATAGTTGTCCCCCATCAAAATAATTGCCCCTTTCCTTCTTCCCTCCCTGACCACTGTCTTTGACCATTCACTTTCCAATCACTTCTTCCCCACTGCTTTCAAACATGCTCATGTATTCTCCTCTCCTAAAACAAACCCTCCCTTCAACCCACAGATCCTTCCAGCCTTATCTATTATCCTATCTCCAACCTTCCTTTTCTTTTCAAACTCCTTGAGCAAGTTGTCTACACCCTCTGCCTCCACTTCCTCTACTTCAATTTTCTCTCTGACCCCGTCCAATCTTGTTTCCACCCCCTTTGCTACATGAAAAGTGTCCTCTCTAAGGTTACCAATGTCCTCCTTTTTGACAAATCTAATGGCTTCTACTTTATTCTAATCCTCCTTGAGCTCTCAGCTGCCTTAAAGATTGTGGACCACCCCCTTCTCCTTGAAAGATTATCAAACCTTGGTTTCACTGACATTGTCCTGGGCCTCCTCCTATCTCTCTGGCTGCTCTTTCTCAGTCTCCTTTGCAGGTTTTCCCTCTTCCTCCCTCCTTCCAACATTGGTAGTCCCTCAAATTCTGGGTCCCCTTCTAATCTACATCTACACCCACTTCCTTGGAGAATTCATTCACTGCCACAAATTCAACTACTTGGATGATTCTTAAATCTACCTCTCTAGCTCTGACATCCCTCCTTTACACAGTCTTGTAGTTTCTCCTGCCTTCCCAACATCTCTATCGGGATGTCCTAGTGATATCTCACATGAAACAAGTCTGAAAGAACTCCTCAACCTCCACCAAAACTCTGTCCTCTTCCTGCCCTTCCCATCAGAGTAACCAACACCATTATCCTCCCTACATCACAATCCCATAACCTTGGCATTATCCTCTACTCATGGCTCTCATTCAACCCACATGTTCAACCTGTCAGCAAATTCTGTCAGTTCTATCTGCACAACATTACTAAAATACTCCCTGTCCTCTACATCCAAAATGCTACTATGTTCATCCAAGCACTTAACACATCCTACCTTGATTACTGTATCAGCCTCCTCTCTGACCTCCCTGCCTCCTGTCTCTCCCGATTTCAACTCATACTTCACTCAGGTGCCCAGATCATTTTGCTAGAAAAAGTCCAGTGTATGTCTCCTCACTCCTCAAGAACCTCCAGTTGGTTGCTCATCCACCTCCACATCAAATAGAAACTCCTTACCATCAACCATCAGTACTAAAACCCGGTGTCCACACTTTGCTCCCCAAACACCAAAATATTCCTTGTTCTTCAATCTCATTTATCTCACTGCCAGTCTTTTCATCAAATATTCCTTCTGTTTGATGCCAAGGTGGATGGGCAACCACTGGAGATTCTTGAGGAGTGGGGAAATGTGATCTGAACATTTTTGTAGAAAATGATCTGAGCAGGAGACTAAAGTATGGACTGGAGAGACAGGAGGCAGGGAGATCAAGCAAGGAGGCTGAGGCAGTAATCAAGGAGGGATAGAATAAGTGCTTGGATTAATATGGTAGCCATTTAGATGGAGAGGAAAGGGGAGATTTTAGTAATGTTGTGAAGGTCAAACCAACAGGATTTAATGATGGATTGAATATGTGGGTTAACTAAGAGAGAGGAGTCAAGGATATTGCCAAGTGTACAGGCTTGTGAGACAGGAAGGATGGTGGTGCCCTCTACAGTGATGGGAGAGACAGGGGAAGGATAGGATTTGGATGGGGAGATAAGGAAATCTGTTTTTGGCATGTAAAGTTTGAGGTAATGGTGGGACAACCGATTAGAGGTGCTGGGAAGGAATGAGGAAATGCAAGACTGTTGAGAGGGAGAGAGATCAGGGCTGGAGATGTAGATTTGGGAATCATCCACATAGAGGTGGTAGTTGAAGTCATGTGAGCAAATGAGTGGGTGTAAATGGAAAATAGAAAGGGACCAAGAACCGAACTTTGAGGGACACCCAGAGTTAGGAGGTGGGAGGTAGAGGAAGAGACCATGAAAGAGAGAAAGAGGTCAGAGAGACAAGAGAAGAACCTAGAGAGGATAATGTCAATGAAGCTGAGTTTGGGTAATGTTTTCAGGAGAATGGGGTGGTCCATAGTCTTAGAGGCAGCTGAGAGGGTAAGGAGGTTTAGGGTGGTGTACTGTCCATTGGATTTGTCAAGAAAGAGTTCACTGAAGCAGCGTTGCTCAGTGGAAAGAGAACAGGCCTAGGAATCAGAGGTCATGGGTTCTAATCCCGGCTTCGCCACCTTTCAGCTATGTGACTTTGGGCAAGTCACTTGACTTCTCGGTGCCTCAGTTACCTCATATGTAAAATGGGGATTAAGACTGTGAACCTCACATGGGACAACCTGATTACCCTGTATCTATCCCAGTGCTTAGAACAGTGCTCAGAACATAGTAAGCTCTTAACAAATACCAATATTATTATTATTATTATTGGTGACCTTTGAAAGGGGGGTTTCTATGGAATGAAGGGGATGGAAGGGGATCAAGATGAGAACTGAAGGAGAAGAACTTGAAACAGTGGGTGAAGACAACTCGCTTACGTTTGGAGATACATGATAAGAGTGAGATGGGGCAATAACTGGAGGTAGCCATGGGGTCAAGGGAGGGGTTTTTTTTAGTACACAGGAGACACGGATATATTTGAGAGCAGTGGGAAAGAAACCATTGCAGAGTGAATAGTTGAAGATGGTGGTTAGGGTGGGAAGAAGGGAGGGGGCAAGCATTTTGATAAGGTGCACGATGGGGACAGATGCATAGGTCAGATGCACAGGTGGAATCAGATGCACAGATTTTTGAGAGAAGGAATATCTCCCTGCGAGATATTTCTGGGAAAGATGGGAGAGTTGAAGAGACGTAGGAGGAAGAAGGAACTGTGAAGGACAGGGGAGATTTTAGGGTGATGATTACTGATGATTTCAGTTTTCTCAGTTAAAGTAGGTGGCTAGGTCACTGGGGGCAAAGGATGGAGGCAACAAGGGAACATGGAGTTTGAGGAGGGAGTTAAGCATCTCCAGTAATTGGTGAGGGCAATGGGGATGGGTGTCAATAAAGATGGAGAAATAATTTTGCTGGACAGAGGAGAGGGCAGAGTTAAGGTACACAAGGATAAACTTGAGGGGGATGAAGTCAGCCTGACATCTAGATTTCTGCAAGCAGCACTCTGAGACTCAGGCACAAGAGAGAAAGAAGTGGATTGTGCAGGTGATCCAGGGCTGTGGATAAGTGATATTAGATTGATGAAGGAATAGGAGAGTGAGTAAGTTGAGTTCAGGAGAGAGAGTGGTGTTGAGAGCATCAGTTTAGTCAACAAGGGAAGTTTGTTTGGACTTGGAGACTAAATGGAACATCTAATTTGAGAAAATTAGATGGGGTCAAAAGATTGGAGGGCTCTGTGGGAAAACAGCACTGACTGTGGGGAGGAGAAGGCAGGTGAGGATGCTGTCATCAGAAAGAGGGATTTCGGAGTTGGTGAGGGTACATATGTTCAGTGGTTAGAGGTGATAACGAGTATGTGTGTCCAAGTTGGTGAGTGGATGACCTGGGGTGGAGCAATAAGTCAGTTAAATTGAGTAGTGATACCAGGCAGCCAAAGGGTCATCAAACATGCAGACCTGTGATATATTTTTCAGGTAATTGTTTTCCTGTGAATTCTCGTAATGGGCTCTGGAACTTATCTGATTAATAGCCATTACCCTGGAATTTTGGTGGCCCTCTGCCAGCCTTCTGGATCTCCAGGAATTGCTAACAGGCTCCTGTAGGTGGAAGAATTGGGATTCCTTATATTTGAATCCTGAAATTACAGTCTTAATAGGGCCATTTTGCTATTTGGAGCTTGACTCTAAGCTTATCTCATGTAGATTCCTATTGGAAAAAGAATTTTTTTTTTACAAAATATTAATTTCCCCCCAAATTTCTTCCTCTATTTATACCCAGTCCATGTATTTTAAATGAAAATGGAACATGCTGTCAGGTATGAACTGATATTAATGTAAAGTGATTTATTGAGATGGCAGGTGGGGAGGGAGAATGTGTCCTTCATAAATTGGAGATGAAAATGAAAGGGCACCTAGTTGACACTTCTGCCAAAGCACCTTGTATTCTATTAACTAGTGTTTAGTCAAGTCTTGTTATAATGACTTAAATGATGATCCTTCCAATGTTTCCCTTGGGAGAATATTTTCCTGTAATGTGGATATCACTGTTAGGAGATATCACTGTCCTCCTATTTTTGTGTGTGTGTGTGTGTGTGTGTGTGTGAAATCTTGTGGCATCACTCTTTACTTAATCCCTTACCCATCAAGAAAAAAAAAAAACAACATCAGAAGTTAGTGTTTAAACTCTCTAATTTAATACCATTTTTCTTTCATCTGTAATACGTACATCATTACTATCACAATTACCACCTCTATCTACTGATCTTCAATATCAGTAAAATAATTAAAATAACATTCCTATCAACTAAACTTATTTTTGAATGACTTACCTTTGTTGCACAATTTCTTAGGGAACGCTTGGGCCTGTACATATTCATGGAGTTTTGGGTGGATGAATTGGTAAGTGGGATTTCTAGTATTAGACTCCAGAAATTCAGATATTCAGCAGAAAATCAAGTATATTGCCTTTCATGTTTTTTTTCTTTTTCTGGATAGAGGAACAGCACTAAAACTAGGAGAATAGTCTAGTGAGCGCCTTGAAGGTAGGGATCCTGTCCTTATTTCTATTGTACTTTCTCACATAGTTAGTACAGGGCTTCACACACAGTAGCCTCTTAATAAATATTGCTAATTGATTGATTAGATAAAATACTCCTCTAGCCCATTATACTGGCTAGTGGAGAGTCACTCAAAGTAGTAAGAGTTGGAGTGAGATTTCCAGCTTCAGAAAAAGTCATGTAGCCACCCCAGAGTCTACTATGGAATATTACTATGGGAGGTGAAGAAGGATTTAAGGGGACTTTGTGTCCTAAGAAATCCCAGGAGTGTTTATCCAGGTAAATATTGAAGCAGGCTGATATTGATACCTATACATCCCTCCAGGAGAGAGAGTTGGAAGTTGGATGGATCAAATGGATCAGTTGAGAATCAGTGTTGGCTAGTGGACACAGCACAAGCCTGGCACTTAGCGGACCTGCGTTTTAATCATTGCTCTGCCACTTGCTTAATGTAGACCTTGGGCAAGTCGTTAACTTCTCTGTGCCTCTGCCTTTTCATTCATTCACTCCATCGTATTTATTGAGCGCTTACTCAGAGCACTGTACTGAGTGCTTGGAAAATACAATTAGGCAACAGAGAGACAATCCTTACCCAACAACGGGCTTACAGTCTAAAAGGGGGAGACAGAAAACAAAACAAGTAGACAGGCATCAATAGCATCAAAATAGATAAATAGAATTATAGATATATATACATCATTAATAAAATAAATAGGATAATAATAATGTACAAATATACACAAGTGCTGTGGGGCAGGGAAGGGGGTAGAGCATAAGGAGGGAGTAGGGGGGATGGGGAGTGGAGGAGTAGCAGAGGGATAGGAGGGCTCAGTCTGGGAAGGCCTCCTGGAGGAGGTGAGCTCTCAGTAGGGCTTTGAATCTGTAAAATGGGGATTAAATAGCTGTTCTCCCTCCTACTTCAGCTGGGAGTCCAGTGAAAGATAAGGGCTATGACTGATTTGGTTATCTTGTCTTTCTCCACTCCATTCCAAACATTACTCTGCTGCCCAGATCATTTTCTACAAAAACGGTCAGACCATGTTTTCCCACTCCTCAAGAAACTCCAGGCATGGACCTCCACATCAAACAAAAACTCCTCAACATTGGCCTTAAAGTTCTCAATCACCTTGCCCCTTCCTACCTTTCCTTGCTACTCTCCTACTACAACCCACCCCACACATTTTGCTCCTCTAGTGCTAACTTTCTTCTTTTGCCTCAATCTTATCTATTTCACCGTCAATCTCTCGCCCACATCCTAACTCTGGCCTGGAACTCTATCCCTCCTCAAATCCGACAGACCATTACTCTATCCACCTTCAAAGCCTTACTGAAGGCACATATCTTCCAAGATGCCTTCCTTGACTAAGTCCTTTCCTCTTCTCCCTCTCCCTTCTGTGTTGTCCTGATTTGCTCCCTTCATTCATCCCCTACTCCCAGCCCATGGCAAATATGTACATATCTTTATTTTATTTAATTATATTAATGTCTGTATCTACCTCTAGACTGTAAGTTCATTGTGGGCAGAGAATGGGTCTGTTTAATGTTGTATTCTACTCTCTCAAGTGCTACATACAGTGCTCTGCACATGGTAAGTGCTCAATAAATATGAATGAATATTTACCCTGGTGCTTAGTACAGTGCTTAACAAAGACCACCATTATTATTAAGTTAAGGAAAATATATTACTTCCCTCCATTTTACAGGTATTTACACCTTCCCCCATCTCTCTCTCTCTCTCTCTCTCTCTCTCTCTCTCTCACACACACACACACACACACACACACACCTGCTCTTACCCTTCACCACAGTTTCCTATTTCCTTTTGATTTGTTATTCCTAAAGATAGGAAGATATTAGCTGAATATCTTTGCTGCTCTGAGGGCCATTAGGATATCTATGTAGAATTTTCAGCATACTGTAGTCAAGGAAAAAAAGATTAAAAAAAATATATTTTTGGAAGTTCATAGACCATTCCACTAAGCTCCTTGAGGTCAGGGATCATGTCTATTTCCTCCATTATACTCTCCCAAGAGATTAGAATAGTGTTCTCCACATAATGTGTTCAATAAATACCTTTGATGTATTAATTCAAAAATGGATTTGGATCTTGTGAAAGATGTGTTATTTTTTGCATCAGCTTGCCTGGCAAATTCTATGGACTCACTTAAAGACTTGCAAAATACCTAATGCAATGGCATATCATAGGATATATGAACAGCACCCCTAAGTGTTTCATTTCAGAATGAAAGTAATTACATTAAAGAGTACATTAAATATGCTTTTGAACCAGGTTTCTAAAGGACTCAGGGTGAGTTTGTCTTTGAAAAGGTTGCTTGCTTCATTAAAATATGATCTGGGGCTTTGTGCCTGTTCTCTTTTTTTTTTTCATCTGAATAATATTCACACTTTTGTTCTAGCAACATTTCTTACGGGGAGGGAATGGCTCATTGTTAAAACCTTTGATTCCTCTGTGGGTTTCTTTTTTTACCTGTAAAAAGAAGTGCATATATCAGCCTAGCTCACCTCCATAATTGTTTGAAGATTGTAGAAATGTAATTGTGCCCATACGTCCTCTCTAAAGTTGATCCATATGAATGTGTCCATACTATATTCCTACAGCATTATGTTCTGGAGCAGCTTAGTCTGGAGATGATACCATAAGGGATCAGACAACAAATGACTTTCATTTCTCTTACCAATTAATCATTCAGTGGTATTGTTTGAGACCTTTCCATGTGCAGACCACAGTACTAAGCACTTCGGGAAGTACAATACAAAATTGGTACTTATGTTCCTTGCCTACTATGATTTTAATCTAGAGGACCTCATTTACCTGGGACAATTCATCACCACATGGGCAAATAGTTATATGTTGATAATGGAAAAAATATTGTATATTTGTGTAACACCCTTTTTATTTATGGTGTTTGTTAAGTGCCTACTATGTGCCAGGCACTACACTAAGTTCTGGAGTAAGTACAAAGTAATCAGGTGGACACAGATTTGTTCCCACATGGGGTTCACAGTCTAGATCCCCATTTTACAGGTGAAGAAACTGGGGCACAAAGAAGTAAAGTGACTTACCCGGGGCATACAGCAGACATGTGGTGGATCAGGATTAGAACCCAGGTCCTTCAGACTCTCATGATCTGTCTACTAGTCCATTTTTTTCTAAGGAAAAATTTATATTTATATATATAATAAATTATATAAATATATTAGAAAATATAAATATATTAATTTATTTATATTTAAATTTATATTTTACCTTATAATAACCCTAATTGTGTCAAGTGACACCTAGTTTTATTTCCACTTTACACATAAAGAAATTGTGATCAGAGCAATCTAAGTTCTCCTTGTGGGTAGAGATTGTTTTCTATTTTAGCCTCCCTAGCTTTTAGTATAATGCTTGGAAAACTAAGAATATGGTAGTCAGGGAATGTTCTACCACCTCTGTTGTACTTTACTCTCCCAAGTGCTTAGTACAGTGCTCTTCACATACTAAGTGCTCAATAAAATCCACTGATTGATTGTTTGCTCTGCAAGAGTCAACTTTCCATAAATGTAATTGATTTAATTTGTCAGACTATATACTAAATCAAAGGCAGGCCCAGTGATGTTTTCTAACTTGTGATCCATGAGCTTATTTTACACTGTTGGCTATTAAACTGAAAAGGAGGAGGTTAAGGGTCTGGCTGAAAACTGTAGGGGGTAAGGAGTGGTGCAGGGGGTTTGTGGATAGGTTTCTGTGAGTATTCTTCCCTGGTGTACCATTTTTATATTTTGCTGCAATCAGAGCTACAACCCTGTGCCATGTGGGCTACGATGCTGGAGCCGTGTGGGCTACTATGCTGGAGCCGTATGGGCTACAAAACAGATGAGCAACACTTAACGAATGCTTTGGCCATAGAATCAGTTGGAATAGGTCACTGATGCTGGAAAGCTAATAGGTTAGACAGGCTATTGATTTCCTCGGGTACAACATTTTCTGGACTTCTGATTCTCTCACATTACTGATTTTTGCAGTAACTTCTCTCCCCCTGCCTGCTCCCTTCTTCTCCAATGAAGAAGCAGCCTGTCAGAAACTGAAAATGATTTTATATTTAAAAGGAAAAGAAACCTTTAAGTGACCTTAGAGGACAAGGCTGTGCAGTAATAACTCTGGTATGATCTATGGGATTGCTGTGGACAGATGCAGTCTGATTGACAGGAAATCAATTTGATCAGCTGTTTCTATGGATTATAGTAGCCTTGGCTAATTACAAAAGATTGTCTTCCTAGATCCAACAGTTTTCAAAGCAGACTTCAGGCAGATGTACACAGGATTAAACTGCAGACTTGACAGTTTTTTCCTAATTATTGGTCTTACTACCAGCAATTGGATTATCCCTGCACTTCTAACACAAATAGGATGTTTGCAGTTGTGTTCTGGGCTGTTAGTGCTTTTTCTTAAAATCTAGCTACCATTGGTTTGCTGTTTCCAGGGTTTAAAATGAAACTATTCTTGTGTTCACTAAAAAGTTGCAATACAAAAACCTCTCAAAATATTACCTGAAATGACAATGGCATCTCTTGTTGGAGAGTGATGTGATCTGGTCAACATATTTTGTACTTTTTTGTGGTTTTTAGTCTATAAAGACAGATGACATAGAAACTGGTATGCATTCTGTGGCCCTAACATGGATGAAATTTCATTGAAGCATCAAGAACAAGAATCATAGTCCAAACTGGTACTGCTAGACCTCTTCAGGTTATAATCTGCAATATATCTATTTTAGGAGCTGCATCATTTAACCTATCTCACAAAGGTGTTAAGAAGATTAACTAACTAGATAATTTTGCAAAGTGCTTGGAATATAAAATGTAACAGGATAAATGCCAAAGATTATTCCTTTAGACCCTCTGCCAGTGTTAAAGGACCAAAGTTAATGTTTTGTTTCTTTTTCGACTGTCTAGGTAGCTCAAGTTCATTAGCTCTGTGAGAAAATTGATGTAGGAGAAAGACAACTCTGATTCCAGACCTGGGTAAATCAAGCTCATTAGCTCTCTAAGAGCATTTCACATTCACACAGCAGACGGCAAGGAAAGCAACTAAGCATCTGAAGAGAAAACTGCCTCGAGTAGACTCTTACATCATGTTGAATTTCTTCCTTGGATACCTTTGCTAATGAAAGAAGCACCTTGGATAAAACACTTGAGGTGTTTAGCAGGTAGCATTTTGCAGTGAATTTTTAAGAGAATTACCCAAATCAGAAATCAGTAGAGGTTGGATGGCAGGGAGGATGAGAGAGTGGTTCAGCTGGCTATTTTCACAGCTCCATCAACACCTCCCCACCTTCCCTAACCATGGAAAACTTCATTCTTGAAGATTGGTCTTCTGGCATCTGATGGAGTGTGAATTTATCTGGGTGATTATTAGGTAGAAGTGGAAATATCCTAATAATAAGCACCCTGGGGTAAAAATGACCTGCAAGAGGGAGTAAAAGCCTAAATCTCATGTATATTCATAATAATATTAATTATGATAATATTTGTTAAGCACTTTATGTCAAACACCATATTATGCTTTGGGGTAGAACAATATAAACATTTCAAACATAGTTCCTTTCCTGCAACCTAAGTAGGAGCAAGAACAGGTATTGAGTCTCCATTTTATAGATGAATAACTTGAGGCACAAAGAAGCTGAATGACTTGCCCAAGGTCACAAAGGAAGCACTGACTAAGTCAGGATTAGAACCCAGCTCCTCTAACTCCAAGGTGCATCTTTTATGTGAATCTTGCTGTAAGCTTGTTGTAAACAGGAACCTGTCTACCAACTCTGTCATTCTGTACTCTCTAAAGTGCTTACTACAGTGCTTGGAATACAGCAATGTATCAATTGATTGATTGATTGATTCATTCATTCATTCATTCATTCAATTTTTTTGTGTGCTTACTGTGTGCAGACCACTATACTAAGCCCTTGGGAAACTACACTACAACAATAAACAGACATTTTCCCTACCCAAAATGTGCTAGAATGGGGGAGACAGGCATCAATATAAATAAATAAAATTACAGTTGATAGAGAGAACACTAGAGCTGGTGGGTTTGGAATGAGTCTTTGATTGAGAGTCCAGTAGGAGAGTTAGGGTTGTGTAACTTCACTCCTTAAACCACTCTTCTTTTCCAGTCTGGACTGGCTTTGGGTCTCTAAAACCTTAATGCAGCCTTTCTGGATGAACTGATCATTCTCCATGATTATGGATCTTTGCTAATCAATATTATCTTATTTTTCCATGATTCCAATTCTGGAAGATAAATCCCCACATTATCAGTGTTGTCTAGTCATGCTCACCTCACTTTGTTCTTTTTGTTTCCTCTTTTTATCTTGCTTCATTACATACTGAATCACAATCACTCTGACCCCTGGTTCTCCATCACCCTAAAACAGAAGCAAAAAGCGTTCAGAAATGATCATCTTCTACTTCTGATTTATGGTTTTTAGAGCACTTCATTGTGCGAGAGTTTATGGCAATTAATGTCATTACACAAATTATACAAATTGCCATTAACTGATGTAATGTACTATAAAGAATTGAAAGCATGAAGAAAAAATTATTTGAATTTTTCTTCTGCATGTTTGCATTACTTTATAGCTTAATTTATCAATTCAATTAATTGAAATTTATACCATTAGAATGAAAAGTACTGGGTTGTCCTCTGTCATCTTATTTTATTATTTCTTTCATTATGCTCTCATTTTTTCCTTATGGGCATGATTAGGTAGAAGTGGAAATAGCCTAAATCAATAAATCAATAGTATATAGACCACTGTACATCAAGTGACCAAAGCTCATAGTATTAAATAGGTAAAGGAACTAGATAATAATAATGACCTAAAAACCTGGTTAATTTCCAACTCTCTGAACTGTGCCTTGAACTTGGGCACCAATGGAATCTGCGTTATCCACATCGTTAAAATCCATCAGTGCTATTTATTGAGTGCTTACAGTGTGCAGAGCACTGTATGGCTAACACTTGTTTCAGTGTAACATCGTTATGAAAGGATGCATTGCCTATTGCCTCTTTGAAGAGGTAGGTATTACAGTTTTGAGGGATTATTTTCTTTTCTAGATTTCTCAGGGAAAAGTAATGGTCTGGGAAAGGAAGATGGAAACATGTAAAAGTGAGGTTGAGTGTTGAAAAAATGTTACTGGGCCCACTCTTTCTATTAGTTTGCTTTCTTCTCCCACCCACCCTTACCTTCTTCTGCTGTTTGCCTTATTGTTAGGTCAAGCAAGGGAAGACAATCCTTGACCAACATAGACATATTTAGTATGGTGTGTTTTCTAACTCCATCTTGTATAGTGTGGGTAGAGGAATAAGGCATAGTCCAGCTTCACAGGAGGACTCTGTGCTTGGGGCCAGGGAGAGAATAATGTAGTAAGGAGAAGGAGGAGAAAAGAGGCAGCATAGCCTAGAAGAAAGAGCTTGAAACTGGGATTAAAGGACTCATGTTTACTCTCAGTTTGCTCCTGGTTTGCCCTAATTTCTTTATCTGTAAAGTGAGGATAAGATACCTTATTTCACTACCTTTTAAACTGAAAACACTGAGTGGGACAATGGCTGGGCCTGATCCAATTACCTTGGAATCTGGTCATATTTATTAGGGGCTTGATTTAACACAAGCAAGCCCTTAATACATATAAATATTATTAGATTGTTCTTAGAATTCTGCCCAAGGCACAGACTTCCATTAATAATAATAATAATAATAATAATAGTATTTAAGTGCTTATTATGTGCCAAGTGCTATTCTAAGTGCTGGGGTAGATACAAGGCAATCAGAGTGTCCCACATGGGGCTCACAGTTTTAATCCCCATTTTACAGATGAGGTAACTGAGGCATATAGAAGTTAAGTGACTTGCCCAAAGTCACACAGCTGACAAGTGGCAGAGTTGGGATTAGAACCCATGACTTCTGACTCCCAAACCTGTGCTCTTTCTGCTAAACCACACAGCTTCTCAGTAATACCAAAGAGAAAGGAGATGGAATATATTTAATTCATTTCAGACTTACTGCTTTATTTTCATAAGAACTACGGCTCGGTTTCTTTTAGGCCTTGTTTAGAAATACCTACTTCAAAATGGGGATAAAAGTCTAGATATATAAGTAGAAGTCACCAATTTAAATGAAATACTAGTTCCTCCAGATTTTTCCCTGAGGGAAGTCATTTGCCTAATACGTCAATTACTCATTTGATGTCTTTAGTTGGAGTGTAGCCATTTCAAAGGGAGGGATGGGTTATTCATTCATTCATTAGTAATTACTGAGCACTTACTGTGTGTAGAGCACTGTATTAAGCACTTGGAAAGTACAATTCAGCACTAAAGAGAGACAATCCCTGCCCACAACACATTTACAGTCTAATAGTGGAGAGACAGTCATCAAAACAAGTAAACAGGTATCAACATGAATCAATAGAATTATAGATATATACACATCAAAAAGCAAACATATATTAATATAAATAAGTGAATTATACATGTGTACACAAATATATAGATATACACAAATGCTGTGGTGCGGGGGAGTAGAGCAAAGGGAGCGAGTCTGTGACGTGAAAGGGAGGGGGAGCTGAGGAAAGGGGTGCTTAGTCTGGGAAAGCCTCTTAAAACAGTAGGTCCAAGAATGCATTCAGAATGTCATAGAGACAGGACATCCTGGGCTTGTCTCCCAAGTTGAAAAGAGTTAGCACTGGATTAGCTGAAGCCTAGGAATGACCTGGCAGCAGAGAGTGAGCCACCAATCCATTTGAGGATAACTTTGCTGACCCAGAAAGAATAATAATTACAGTAATAATAGTAATGATGCTTGTTAAATGATTACTATGTTCCAATCACTGTTCTAAGTGCTGGGGTAAATCCAGGTTAATCAGGTTGGACACAGTCTCTCTCCCACTTGAGGCTTATACTCAATCCCCATTTTACAGATGAGGTAACTGAGCCCCAGAGAAGTAAGATGACTTGCCCAAGGTTACACTGCAGATATGTGGTGGAGCCAGTATTAGAGCACAGGTATTTCTGACTTCCAGGCCCATGCTTTATCCACTAAGTCACGTGTATCCCCAACCATGGAGCTCAACCTGGGAAAACCACCTACGGGATCATAGTTTCTCAGCCTACCATGTAAGAACAAGCTCATATAACATCACACACAATGTACTGGTTGTGCAGTGAAACATAATGAGATCACCACACACCTTCTGAGGAAGTCTGAAGAACCTTGAGTGTTCCTGCAGCGATACAGCCCCCATGTTTCCCTGTAGGAACTCTTTAGGTTCTTCAGACTTCCTCAGACTAACCTTCCCAGATCCCGATGAGATTTGAAATTTGGCTGCTGGGACATGGACAGGGAAAAGTGGGGGATATATTAAAAAGCAAAGCAAAACAAATCCAACACAAAGCTACTGTATATAGAATGTGTACCAGACAGGGAACGAGACAGCTACAAACTAGAACAGTGGACCCCATTTTTGGGTAGTGTGTCCAAAGGAAATCCACTAAGTGAATTATAAAAATATATTAGGGCCCTGGAAACGCTACGTTAAAGATAAGGAAGAGAGTAAGACTAGAGGGATTTAGTCCAGAATAATATAATAGTAATAATTTTGGTAACTGTTATGCACTTACTATATGCCAAGCATTGTAATGAACGCTGGAGTGGAATTAAGTTAATCAGGTTGGGGATTGTCCCTGTCCTACACAGAACTCACAGTCTAGAGGGCAGGGAGAACAGATATTAAATCTCGTTTACAGATGAGGAAATTGATGCCCAGAGAAATTAATTGACTTGCCCAAAGTCACACAGCAGGAAAGTGGCAGAAATGGGATTAGAATCTAGGTCCTCTGATTCTCAGGTTCAAGTTCTTCCCAGTAGGCCTAATGTTTATTTCAGGATCTACTTTAAGATTCCAGGTGATCAAGTTACTATTACTTTTTAAAACCATTCTATAAATTTTTGCTCAAGGGTCTATATTGAATGCTTGATATACTAAGTAAATATTGGTTGACTTCAGATCCAAAGATGTACCTGTGATTGCTCTGAATTGCACTCACTGGAAGAGATTTATCTCATAAGGTTGGGACTAGAGATGAAGTATTCCTTTACATCTTCAGTTGCTGCTCACCAGGGTTGGGTTAGTTTAATTCACAGGTGTAATAGTGATTATCATCAACATATTTGATATACAGAGTATTCTCCAGAAGAGTTATTGCTCCTAAAATTTCTATGTAATTCAAACATGTTCTTGTGTCTTAGCAAGATTCTCATGAAGGGTAAGAGGCCATAAAAGATTGCCTCTATGTGGACAGGGATCTTGTCTATCAAATCTATTGTATTGTACAGGCTCAATTGCTTAGTACAGTGCTCTGCACACAGTAAGCAGTCAATAAATAGCATTGGTTGATTAACTGTATTTTCTTGGAGACAGTATTCAAGAGTTGCTCTCCAAGTCACTTCACCCAGGGATTCATTCACTCATCAGTCATATTTATTGAGTGCTTACTGTGTGGAGTACACACTAAGAGAGACAATCCCTAACAAATAGAGACAATCCCTACCCACAACGGGCTCACAGTCTAGAAGGGGGGAGACAGACATCAAAACAAGTAAACAGGCATCAATAGCATTATTATAAATAAATAGAATTAGCAGTTTCTTGATTGTCGGTGTCATCTTAGAACAGAAGGACAACTCTACTAAACTTTCACTTTTCAAATTCAAACAATAAGCAGATTCTGAGGCTGGTTGCTGCTGTTAGTCTGAAGGCTGTCACTTATCTTGTCCACACCCTAGGGAAAAACATCACCATATCCACCACACAAATTATTTTTATTTAACAGTTGACTGCTAATTAGTCTGGTAAGTAGCTGAGGAATTTATTCCATAGGTCCTGTGAAGTTTCAACTTTGCCTTCCTCACTAGCATTTACATCCTTCCAGGAGAGATTTTGATCAGGCTAAAGAACATCACTTAAAACTTTGATGTTGAATGTCTCACCCCTAATGGTTTGAAGGCACCCTCAATTTGGAACTTCCTTTTGAAATCACAAATGTAGTCTTTTGAACCTTTGTATCTTTAAAATATCACTGTGCGAGAAGGTGAAAACTGCTAATGGACTTGATTAGGAAGCTAGCAAGGTGAATGATTTATGCTGCAATCTAGCACTGAATACATATTTTTTCCTTGGTGTAAACTACTTTAACATTAATATTAAAAAAGAATAGAGTTATTTTAAAAACTTACTTTGCCTTAGCTAAAGTGATACATTTGCATAATGAGATAATTATGATTGAATTAAAAGGCCCTGGGTCATTTATGTAGTTGGGTGAATTTGACTCTGAATATCCCATAACTAGCATTGCCAAAATATGTATTTCAATTTACAACAAGTTTTCTCAAAATTGTTTTTCTTTGGTGTTAACACAGTTCCTTCTGAGGTTTGTCTTTGGCTCAAGGTCTGGCCTCAAGAGAAATCTGGAGGGGTCAGAAGGTAGCTACAATATACCTGGGTCTAAACAGGCAGTGTAAAGTAGAGACGTAAGGATCTTACATCTTCAGGAGTTTTTAAAAAGCACAACTATGTGGAAAAAATTAACCTGAGTTATGCAAATTGCCTATCTACCTTGACTGGATCCACCTCATCATTCAGCTTTTCTGTGTGTAAATATTTTGAGAAATATATATATATATATATATATATTTCTCAAATATACTTTTTTATATATATATACGTTATATATATATAAATATATATATATATATATATATATATATATATATATATATATATATATATATATATAAATATATATATATATATATTTATAATTAGGGAGTAACCTGAAAGCAAAGAGGCTCAGGGAAATGGTATAACATACCTTTGTTTTAACATCAAAATGGTCATTGGTGTTTAATTCTGGGAATGTTTGGCGAATGAAGAAAATGAAAAGAGTTAACAGCAAGACAAACAGTCCTTATAATGTACAGTTATCTCCACATTCCTATAGGGAACCCACATGAAACAAGTCCCCAAATTTAGGTTTTATGATCATATTTAAGAGCCTATTTTGCACCAAGGGCTGGGGTAGACATAGAACATATAAGATAATAATAATAATGATGATGTTTGTTAAGCATGTACTATGTGTCATGCACTGTTTTAAGCACTGGAGTATATACAAGATAATCAGGTCATCCCACGTGGGGCTCACAGTCTTAATCCTCATTTTACAAATGAGGTAACTGAGGCACAGATAAGTTAAGTGACTTTCCAAGGTCACAGCAGATAAGTGGTCCCACTCCCAAGCCCATGCTCTTTCCACTAAACCACACTGCTTCATATAGTCCTTGTTGCACATGAAGATCGTAGTGGATGAAGAACAGGTTTTTTTATTTTCATTTTGTAGATGAGAAACTGATATGCAGAGTAGTAAAGTGACTTGTTTGAATCTATAAAGCAGGTTAATGAAGGATCTGGGATTAAAACCATATTCCTGGACTCCCAGCCCAGTGTCATCACCCTGACATGCTCCCCATTCTTACAGGCCCCCACCTCCCCAGCCTTACAACATTTATGCACATATCTGTAATTTATGTATTTATATTAATGTCTGTGTCCCCCTCTAGACTGTAAACTCACCGTGGGCAGGGAATGTGTCTGTTTATTATTGGATTGTACTCTCTACCCAGAGCTTTATACAGTGCTCTGCACATAGTAAGTGTTCAATAAATATCATTCCATGATTGATTGACAAGTCCTTAGGTGGTACCTAGAGGCATACAAAGATATTGAGGGTTTCGTATGTGCTGTGGCTTTCTTGGGTCTTGCCTAAGCAGCACCACTCACACCCTCTTATCTCTGCCAGTCTGGTTCCCTCAGAAGCAGTGGATGTAACTAGGAAGTGAGCAGGAAAAGTTGTAATTCATCTCAGTGTGCATGCAGCAATCTTACTTACAAATCCCTTTTATGGCCAGTGACCATAGCATAGTGCTAATGCTGGACCATTACACTGTACATGAGGAAGTGATTACTGAGAGTATCACCTAGGCAACTGTCATGATTGTAGCCATCCACGTCCATGTCAGCTATTTTTAGGATTCCTGAGGTGGTAACAAAAATGCAGTAGCTCACCAAAACCTTTCTTTCCAGGAAATTTTATTTCCACCATGTTAGTGAGAAGGTGACTATTTTCAAGAATCAATTATCTTTACTGAGTGCTTACTGTATGCAAAACACTGTACAAAGAGCTTGGAGAATACAATATAACAGAGTTGCTAAACACATTTTATGCCCACAACAAGCTTACAGTCTAGAGGGTGATACAAACATTAATACAAATAAATTATGGATATGTACTAAAGTGCAGTGGAGCTGGAAGATGGCATGAATAAAGGAAGCAAGTCAGGGTGGTGCAGAAGGGAGTTGAAGAAAAGGAAATGGCTTAGACAGAGAAGTCCTCTTGGAGGAGGCATGCTTTCATTAAGACTTTAAAGAGGGAAGAGTAATTGTCTAATGGATATGGAGAGGGTGGGCATTTTAGGCCAGAGTCAAGATGTGGGCACGAGGTTGGCAGCAAGATAAATGAGATCGAGGCACAGTGAGTAGGTTACCATTAGAGAAACAAAGTGCATGTGCTGGACTGTGGTAGGAAACTCTTCCCCAACCTCAAAGCCCTATTGAAGGCTCACCTCCTCCAAGAGGCCTTTCCAGACTAAGCCCCCCTTCCTCAGCTCCCCTTCCCTTCTGCATCACCTTATCTCAGTCCCTTCCCTTTGCTTTCCCCCCCCCACCCCCTCCTGACAGCACTTAGCTATATATCTATATATCTATAATTCTATTAATTTAAGCTGATGTCTATTTACTTGTTTTGATGTCTGTCTCCCCTATTCTCGACTGCAAACCTGGTGGGGTTAATGATTGTCTCTCTTTATTGATGAATTGTACTTTCCAAGCCCTTAGTACAGTGCTCTGCACACAGTGAGCACTCAATAAATATGATTGAATGAATGAATGGATGTAGAAGGGAGCAAGTTAATTGAGAGCTTTAAAACCTATTGAAAGGAGTTTCTGTATGATGCAGAGGTGGATGGGCAACCACTGTAGTTTCCTGAGGAGTGGTGAAACATGGCCTCAACGTTTTTGTTGAAAAATAATCCTGGTAACCGAATAAATTCTGTACTATAGTCGGGAGAGACAGAAGGTAGGAAGATCAGCAAGGAAACTGATATAGTAATCAAGGTGAGATAGGATAAGTGCTTGGATTAACATAGTAACAGTTTGGATGAAGAGGAAATAGCAGATTTTAGTGATGTTGTGAAGGTTAAACCAACTGGATTTATTGATAGATTGGATATGTAAATTGAATGAGAGAGAAGATGCTAGGATAATGCCAAGGTTACAGGCTTGTGAGAGTTACAGGCTTGTGGGACAGGAAGGATGGTGGTTCTGCCTACAGTGATGGGAACATCAGGGAAAGGACAGGATTTGGATGAGAAGATAAATTCTATTTTGGACATGTGAAGTTTGAGGTGATGGGTGGACATCCAAGTAAAGGTGTAGGAGGAAATATGAGACTGTCGAGAGACAGAGAGAAAGATAAGTGCTGGAGATATAAATTTGGGAATCATCTGCATAGAGGAGGTATTTGAATCCAAGGGAGCGATTTAGTTGTCTAAAAGAGTGGGTGTTGACAAGACTAGAAGGTGAACCAGAACTGAATTTTAAAGTACACCCACTGTTGGGAGGTGGAAGTCAGAGGAAGAGCCAGTGAAAGAGACTGAGAATAAGTGGCCACAGAACTAGGACAGTGCACTGTCAATGAAGCCAAGGTTGGATAATGTTTTTAGGAGAAGGGAAAGGTTGACAGTGTTGAAGGCAGTTGAGAGACTGAGGAGGGTTAGGATGGAGTAAAGGCTGTTGGATTTGAAGAAGATCATTTGTTACCTTCAGGAGGGCTGTTGCTGTAGAGTGAAGGGGACAGAAGCCAGATTGTAGAGTGGCCAGAGAGAATTGGAGGAGAGGAACTAGAGACAGTGGGGGTAGACAATCACTTGAGGAGTTTGGAGGGGAATGGTAGGAGGAAGATAAGAGTGATATAAGAAGGATATAAGAATATCTTAGGTATAACCCATCCTGCTTCCTGTGGTTCTATAAGCGGAGGGAAAGAACCATGGGAAGCAGCATTGTCTAGTGGGAAAGGCACTGGCATGAGAGCCAGAGGGTTTGAGTTTTACTCCCAGTTCTGCTACCTGCCTGCTTTTTGACCCTGGGCAAGTTACTTAACTTCTCTGTGCCTTAGTTATCTCACCTGTAAAATGGGGATTAAATCCAACTCCCTCTGATTTAGATTGTGAGTCCCATGTGGGATGGGGACTGTGTCAAGTCTTATTTCCTTATCTGTATCTACCCAGTTTTTAGTTCAATACCTTCCACAAAATTAGCTCTAAGTACCATAAAATTTTTTCCCAAACCCCAGTTAGTCACTGTGTATTTCACAAGCCTTGTTTTAAAGTTAGGCTGTCCAACCAGTGTATACAGGTGTCATAGCAAGCTCTATAATCCCTGGCATCATTGTGAAAACTCACCAATAGCACATCTTTAACAGAATATCAGTTCAGAGATCTGTATTTAAAGTTACGATTGAACTTGTTATGGGAATAAGGGGGAAAATATCACTTTGATTAAAACAGAAAAATCAATTATCTAGATGTAGGAGATACATCTGAGTAGGAGAAAACCAGAATAATTATGGTATCTGTTAAGTGAATACTATGTGCCAACCACTGTTGATGATGATGATGATGGTATTTGTTAAGTGCTTATTATGTGCCAAACACTCTTCTAAGTGCTGGGATAGTTACAAGGTTATCAGGTTGGAAGCCGTCTCAGTCCCACGTGGGGCTCACAGTCTCAATCCCCATTTTACAGATGATGTAAAACTGAGGCACGGAGAAGTGACTTGCCCAAAGTGACACAGCGGACAAGTGGAGGAACTGGAATTAGAACCCAGGTCCTTCTGACTCCCAGTCCCATGCTCCATCTACAATAATAATTATGGTATTTGTTAAGCACTTACTTATGCGCCAGGGATAGATACAAGCAAATCAGGTTGAACGCAGTCCATGTCCGCACATTCTCAATCCCAGTTTTACATATGAGGGAACTGAAGCATAGAGAAGTGAAGTGACTTGCCCAAGGTCACACAGCAGACAACAGAGAAGTGGCAGAGCCAGGATTAGAAGCCATGACCTTCTGACTCCCAGTCCCATGCTCTATCCATTATGCCATGTTGCTTCCCATAATGATGGTATTTGTTAAGCACTTTCTATGGGCCAGGCACTGTACTAAGCACTGGGATGGATACAAGCAAATCAGGTTGGACACAGGTCCTGTCCCATGTGGGGCTTACAGTTTCAAACCCCATTTTCCAGATGAGGTAACTGAGGCCCAGGAAAGCAGCATGGCTAAGTGGAAAGACAACGGGCTTGGGAGTCAGTGGACGTGGGTGCTAATCCCAGCCCCACCACTTACCTGCTGTGACCTTGGGCAGCCCACTTAACTTCTCTGTGCCTCAGTTACCTCATCTGTGAAATGGGAATTAAGACTATGAGTCCCACACGGGACAACCTGATTATCTTGCATCTACTCCAGGGCTTTGAACAGTGCTTGGCATATAGTAAGTGCTTAGCAACTAACTCCATTAACATTATTATTATTATTATGGTTGTTATTCAGTTAAGTGACTTGCCCAATGTCACACAGCAGACAAGTTGGCAGAACTTGAATTAGAACCCCTGACCTTCTGACTCCCAAGCCTGTGCTTTATCCGCTAAGCCACACTATTTCTCATGCCACATTGCTTCGTAATGGTAATATCTGTTGAGCATTTAGTATGTCCAAAGTACTAGGGTAGATACAAGATAATCAGATCCAACACAGTCCCTGTGCCACATGGAGCTCAAAATGTAGGAGGGAGAGCTCTTATTTAATCCCCATTTTACAGATGAGGAAATTGAGGCAGAGAGAAGTGATTTGCCCAAGGTCACGTAGCAGACAAGTTACAAACCTGGGATTAAAACTCCGACCCTTAGGCATGTGGCCTTTCTGGTGTGGCACACTCCTCAAGGAAGAAAAAGGGAAGATGCATTAATTAATTTATTTTTATTAGGCTAAATAAAGGAAAAAAGGAGTGAGCATGGGAGTGAGAATGAGTCTGGAGATATTGATTGGTGTGTAACTCCAAGAATAGAAACCTTGTCTTGAATTATTGGGAAATGTGATGATATGTTTCATGTGTAATTGGGCATGAAAAATCCCTTATTACCAGTTTCCATAGGTGTTTAAATTGCATTTGCCATACGAATATAATTCTGTTTATTTGTTCATTTAACTACCCACTTAAGATGCACTATAAGAAAATGTAGTCCAGAGAATCTAAGAAACAGGGGACCCAGCAGGTAAATGATCACAATGACTAAATACATTTGAGATAGAAATGCATAACAATAATAACGGGAATACTAATAAAGCATCATATTAAAAACATTAACTGATTCTTCTTGATGAGTGCCCCTTGAGGTGAGAGGGAAATAACCACATGCTCGTCCCCATTTTGCAGGTGATGAGAAGAGGACAATACCAAATAATGACTTTTAAAATGGTTCTGGGTAATAGTGATTAACTATAATTTATAGTGAACTTGCTTTCTCTTTTTCATAGCCATATCCTCAGAAGGGTGTAAATTAGCTGCAAGGTGTCTTCACTAAGGACAAGAGAAAACAGTTATACTGCAGTAGTTAGCAAGTGTTAGTTGAAAAATACCCAGACACAGGTTTTGGGATACCCACATTCTGAGACTGTGCTGTTATTTTACCTGAGACATGTTTTGTGAATGATCCCACTTCCGCTTTGTAGTAATGAAGTATTGGATTAATGCCTACCTGATCTGAAACTTCCAACCCATGAATTAATTTACCTGAAAATCTAGACAAAATTGTGAGGGAGGAAAAGGAGAGAGGAAGGGAGATGAGGGAAAAAAAGAAGAAAGATCTTCATTTCATCATGCACTTTACCTCAGCCTTCCTCATTTCCTGGGCATTGTTATCGAGAAGCCAGGTACAGTGCTTTGCAGGCAAATAAAAGGTTCCCTCAGACAATATGTACTAGTGAATCTGAGTTAATCTATGTGCTATGGATCAATAGTGTGATCCTTAAGATAGAGAAGTGGCAAAATCAAATGAGTTTTCTGTTTTCTTTGTTATTTAGGCTTTGAAGCTCCTTTTTTTAATTTACTCAGTATTGCTTCCTAAGGTGTTCATGCAAGTGAAAGACTGAACATTCAAGTCCAGGCTAAATACCCCTGAGCCTAACAAAAGCAAGTCAGTGCTAATTTGTAGCCTGGCTCTTTTATTCACAAAAGCGCAGTATGAGATAGAGTCAGTTGTATAGCACTTGCTAAGTATCTAATAGGAACAGATTTTTTTTTGTACTCTGGACTTTGAAAACATTTCTATTTAAGCCACGAGATAAATACACCTGTCATTTCTAGCCTTGCAAAAGGAAATCATGTGATACGCATGTACACGTATTACCAGACACATGCAAAAATCAATCAGTAGTAGATTATAATGTAAGCTTCTTGAGGGCAGGGATCCTGTCTCAAACTCTATTTTACTGTCTTCTCCCAAGAGATTGGTACAGTGTTCTGCACATAGTAAACATTAAATAAATACCATTGACTGACTGATCACTTTGTGCAAAGTACTACACCAAGCACTTGGGAGAATACAATAGCATTAGTAGAAATGATGCCTGCCTTAATAGAGTTTACAGCCTGGGGGGGAGACCATCACTAAACTAGGTTACAGGTAGGTGGAAGTAATAGAGCTTTAAAGACATGTGTAAAAGTTCAGTAAGGTAAGGGTGTGAATATACAAGTGCCTGGGTGACATGGAAGTGCTGGAGTGGCAGTAGTAGGGGAAAAAAAGTGGGTAGCAGAGAAATAATCAGGAAAATCCCAAGCATTTTGACTGAATTTGTCAAATCAGTGGTGTAGGCTACCTTGGGTAAGGCTTATTCTATGGTCAAGTTGTGAGTAGAGGGAGATTGGAGGAGATAGGAGCTTAGGTATGAAATGGAGAATTGAGGATACTTTGTAGTGGGAGTAACAGATAATTGTGCTGATTATAGAGCTCATTTCTTGAAGAAATTGTAAGTATGCTGGAAACAAAAATTGCCAAAAATCTATTGATAAATCTTCCAAAGAAAATTCCCAACCTTCATTCCAGAGCAAGCATAGTTGAATTATAAATTTCACCAGGAGAAAGTCTTATATATTGAATCTAGAATTCGATTTGACTAACATTTTGATTAAAGTAAAATACTACTGGAGAGCTTGGAAAAGACAATTTACCTCACCCTAATGATTATTCCTAGGAAAACCTTTCAAAATAAGATACCTCTAGGGGTGAAAGTTCAGTCATAATTGGTTTTTTTCTGGTTCTGTACTTAGCTGCATGAAGTACTTATTAGGGTTTTGATGTTTACCTACCAATGATATTTTCTTTCTTTGCACTGCAAGAGGTAGTGAAAAACATGATGCTGTTTAAAATGCAGCCTAAGTATACCTAAAATGTGGAAGTCATTTCGGGCTGGAGTAGCATCCTTACCTTCAAAATCATATGGCTTCACCAACTTTGTGTCATAACCTTCCTGTGATTTTAACATATTTAATACTTAATACCCCCATGGTGATGAATAGCAAGCTTTGCCTTTGACTGGCATAAGATGGTAAGTGCTTTGAAAGTCATTATCCTAAATACAAAAAGATTTTGAATAATCCTTCAAAATGTCAAGGCACACATCACATCAGCAATTGTTAAATATTTCTTCTAGGGAAAGAAGTTAATTTAAAACACTTTTGATGTTTAATGCCACTCATGACAGCGGCTAAAAAAATTAACCCTCACGATCCTTTGCCCTCTCTCCCCGCTCCTTCCCGGATTCAACTAGGGTAAAATGTCTATTCACTGATCTTATTACAACCATGCAAATAGCTGTGCTTGAAGAATGACAAAGAATACTTATTTAGGTTACTGCACCATTCAGGGAGTTTTGGGGGTTGAACTAAAACAAAACAAAAACAACAAAAAAATCCTCTTAACGTGATCGAGGCAATTCATGTGAGCCAGTCATCTTTCATTATCTCAATGTATAAAACAAATACAAGATAAAAATGCACTGTTCTTTAAATGAGATTTTTGCACTCATCCCTATTAAAGGGTATCACAGCCTGATAACAGCAGTATACAATTGGCTCCTCAAGACCTTACCCCACATAAATAGACATTCAGGTAGAATGTAGAACCTACTTTACTAGAGAGGAAGGGTGAGACCTAGCTAATACAATGGGGTTTCGACATATGGCCCCCACAGTCTCAAATGCAGGAAAAACAAATTAGCCAAACTATCGATTCGATTGAAAATTTATCTCAACTAGGCAAGAAGCAGCCAACGTTCTAGTTGGAAGTGATGTTTCCGAGCCCTGCTCCAAGGAGAAAAAACAAGACCAACCCAAATTGTGAGTACAGTTCTCAAAGACACCATCTCCTTCCTGTGCCCCTTGACTGTCACTTCACCTTAGACCCCAACACCTGCTCCTGTTCGATCTTTTGCTCTCTCAGATATTAACTGAATTATCATATTATTCTTGGACACCTGACAAAGCACAGGAACATAAACCCACAACCAAGAAAATCCTCAGTACTAACAGACTCAGCATACCAAACTTCAAATACAGATAACTCAGCTAGGAGACCTACCAGCTGTTTTCAAATTGTAACCATTAACATTGAAACCATGGCCAAACTGTAGGAACACAATGAACTCACTACTGAGGCTGAGAAGGAGTTAATTTAACCACCAGCAGGTATTACTGCTGACTAGCTCTCCTACAACCCTTAAATTTCTCTGACCTGACTGTGACCCCTCAAACCCTACCCTCTAATCAGTCTACCCTTGTCCTTCCTTCCCAGCCCAGACCCTCATCCCCACTGTCTAACCTATCCCCATCCCATCCTCCTCTCCCCCATCCATTTCATCCTTGTTATTCTTTCCTGGCTCCCGTCTCATGCTGGCTCTCCTTCAGCTCACTCTCAACCAACCGCTTCCTACTGCATGCACTATCTCCTCTCCCAACACCTCCAGAGCAGCCTCAGTCAACTGCAGCCTGTGGAACCACAGCTCCATCTTGGGGAAGTGTCCCTTCATCCTAGATCTGTTCCTAACACAGTCACTGCTTCTCCTCACCATTACTGGAAACTGAATCTTCTCAGCTGACATTATCTCCCTCTGCTCTCTCTGGAGGAAAAAAAACCCATAGTGTTTATTAAGCGCTTACTGTCAGGCACTGAACTAGGCACTGGGGTGGATTCAAGCAAACTCAGGCCCCGTGCCATATGGGGCTCACAATCTCAATCCCCATTTTAAAGATGAGGCAACTGAGGCCTAGACAAGTGAAGTGACTTGTCCAAGGTTATATAGCAGATAAGTGGTGGAACCGGGATTAGAACCATGACCTTATGACTCCTAGGCTTATGCTCTATCTGCTATGCCATGCTGCTTCTCAGAAAGGTCCTCATCTTTTCCAACTCCCCAAGACTCCCTTGGAAAGGGGGAGAAGTTGTTTTCCTTCTTGCTCTTCAATGTTTCTTTCAAACTATTCCATCTCCTACATCCATCTCTTTTCCTTCCTTTGATGCCCATGTCATCTGTCACATGTAGATGTTCCCTATGATCCTTCCCCTTCCTGCTTCCTCTCACTTCTCAACTCCAATTACCTTCTGCTCCACCCTACCTCACACACTCACCAACTTGGACACCCATTTGATTTTATCATCTCTAGTCAATGTAAAATCTACCCTCACCAACTTTGAAATCCTTCAGTCTGACGAAAATTTCCTCTACTGTTTTCTCTTCCACATATCCCCTCCCTGCAATTCTGTCCTGTTCCCCCACAGAGACATTCAAACTGTTGACCTGCACCAATTTTCTAAAGTCATCATGCACCATTTGATCTCAGTATTTGAACTCCCATGTACTGACACACTGATTGATTCCATCAACACCACCCTCCACTAAATGCAACTCTCTTGTTCTTTGGTAGCTCCACTAATGTCATGCATCTAAGCTGGAAAATTTGAGTACCTTTACAGTTTTCTTCCTCCACTCTTGTGTATTTGCCATGGAGCACTGCTGGTGGAAATCCAGACAACAGGCCAACTTTAACCATCTCTAACCTATCCTCACTTACTTCAACTCTGCCCTTTCATCAACCCAGCAACAATACTTCACCATCCTTATTGACTTCCACACCAATTGCTCAAACCAGATGTTTCAGACATTTAACCCCCTCCTCAAAGCTCTGTTCTCCCATACCCTCCATCTCTTTTCCCTAATGACCTGGCCATCTACTTTATTTTTAAATTGAATCCATAAGGCATTATCTCCCTAAAATCTGCCCTGCTGTTCTCCTGTTCCTCCCTTATAATAAATGTGATAATTATAATAAACATTATGGTACTTGTTAAGCACAAACTATGTGCCAAGCACTGTTCTAAGCACTTGGGTAGATACAAGTCATTCAAGTTGGACACAGTCCATGTCCTTCATGGGGTTTACACTCTTAATCCCCATTTTAAAGATGAGGTAATTGAGGCACAGATAAGTTAAGTGACTTACCCAAGGTAACACAGCAGACATGTGGAGAAACTGAGATTAAAACAACTGGGATTAGAACTCAGGTCCTTCTGACTCCCAGGCCCATGCTCTATCTACTAAACCATGCTGCTATTGATACTCCTGCCCTATCTTCAACTCTCCCACTTTTCCCAGGAGTTACTCAAAAAGATATCTCCCATATTCTCCCAAAATTTATCACCTACACTTGTACCTCCAACTCCTTTCTTTTGTACATTATCAAAACACTTGTCCTCTCATTTCTTTCTTACTGGACCACCTTCTTCAATTGTTCACTTTTCAATGGCTTCCTCCTCACCAACTTCAACTATGCTCATGCATCCTCTATCCTAAGAAAAGCACCCAAAAAACCCATGCTTCCTTCTAATTATTGTCCCTTCTCCCTTCTACTATTCCACTCCAAACTCCTTGAGTGAGTTGTCTAAACTCACTGCTTCCACTTCCTCTTTTCCAATTCTCCTTCTAATCCTCTCCAGTCTGGTTGCCAACTCCTTGTCGTCACAGAAACTGCCCTCTCAGTAAGGTCAGTGACATTCTTTTTGCCAAATTTGATGGCCTCTATTCCATTCTAATCCTCCTCACTTCACAGGTGCTTTTGACATATGACAACCTTCTCCTTGAAACATTATCTAACCCTGACTTCATTGACACTGTCTTCATCTCATATTCCTCCTATCTCTCTGACATGTCTTTTCAGTATCTTTCACAGACCTTTCCTTTTCCTCCCACTATTTACTTCTGGAAAGCCCTCAAGGGTCATTCTGGGTCCCCTTCCATTCTTCATCTACACCCTCTCCCTGGGTGAACTCATTTACTCAGATGACTGCTCCTTCCTTCTCTACATGAATGACTCTAAATTAAGCCCTTGAAATACTATGATGTAACAGAGAAAACAATTTGACATTCCCTGAAGTACAGCTAGCTTACAGTCTAGAAAGGAAGACAGACATCAATATAAATAAATAATTAAAATCACATCTCCTCTAAGAACTCTGTCCCGAACTTAATCCTCAGTCTATGAACTCTGTAGCATTGTATTCTACCAAGCACTCAGTGAAGTGGTCTGCACACTGTAGTGGTCAGTAAATGCCAATGACTAATTGATCATATGATCAACATGAGCAAGAAGATAAATATGCTTTGTCTTTTTTTAATGGTATTTGTTAAGGACTTACTATGTACCAGGCCCTGTATAAAACACTGGAGTAGATACAAGCTTAACTGATTGGACAATGTTCCTGTCCTACATGGGACTCACAGTTTTATTCTCCACTTTACAGATGAGGCAACTGAAGAGCAAAGAAGTTAAGTGACTTGTTTAAGGTTACACAGCAGGTAAGTGGCAGAGCCAGGATTTGATAAGTAAGTTAATCAATACTTTTAACCCATTTCCTGGAGGCTATCCACCTCCAGAATGAGAAGTTAGATTCCAGCTTGCTTCCTTTTCCTTGAAGAGTTCTGCTCTGCTAAGTTGTAAACTCTTTGAGGACAAAGATCATGTCTAACCTGATTATTCCATGTGTGTGTTTGACGATGTTTCGAAGTGTTCTCATTCATATCTCTTTCCCTTTCTTCCTATTAAAGTACCCACTTTCTCAATCAAACAACCAGTTATATTTTATGTGCTTGGCACCTGTTAAGCACTTAACAAATATCACAGTCAATACCATTCTTATTGCTATGAACTTTGGTTATACTCAATTTAATGACACTCCCCTGAGTGAATCTGAATCACCACAGAAAGAAAACATAGTCTATTTTTGCCTGTAAAGAGGAAGGACAAGCATGTAAAGCAATAGGCCCACTTAATTTCCATCAATGGGCTAAAGTAACTTGAAAGTTATTGGAGTCTTTATTGGTTTGTGTTGAAATGGTTTGGTGCATTTACAATTTCACAAAACTCAATCAACTTTTCAGTTTTTCTTTTAGAACCCTTTCTTTTTCCCATTAGTCTGTTAATAATCCTTGCTTTCCTGGCATCCCGGGTATGTTGGGTTATTATGCATTCCTCAGCATTGTGAAAAATGAAAAGTGGAAAAATCACATATTTTTCAGCTGACTTAACACTGCATAAAGTGCTGAAATTATTAATTGAACATCTTGATTATAAATTAGGTGGAAATAATGTTGAAGAAGCAGCCCCTAGTCATATAGGATTATTATTAGGGCTATACACTGAATGATTTGAATTCCATTCTGGTAGTAGTAAATATAGTTATTATGAGCGAATCCTGGCTCATGGATTTGGCTGAATGTCAGGCAAATCATGCAAGCAATTGCATCTATGATTTAGAGTTTTATATCCTAAAACATAGTGAATGCAATGCCCTATCCATGGTCCACCCAGCATCTCTGTTAACACTTTCTGAAAGCCCAAGCTATTATCTTCCTCTTTTCCAGAAGCATCAGTTTTAAAATGATTGAAGCATCGGTCTCCTTTGGCTTTCTTTTGTCTTCTTTTCTCTTCATGCCTTCTTTCAAGATGCCTACTAGATCTGGACATTAAGACATTTCATAAAGTTCCAAAGTGGAGTGCTGTTGTGTTATGCATCTGTATCAACAGTAAAGCTTCCTTTCCGTTTTAAGGCTATGGTGCTGGTGATGAAATTGTGTCCATGAGTGTGAGCCCTCTAGACTGTAAGCCTGTTGTGGGATGGGATTGTCTCTCTTTATTGCTATATTGTACTATCCAAGTGCTTAGTACAGTGCTCTGCACACAGTAAGCACTCAATAAATATGATTGAATGAATGAGTGACATTGAGAGAGAATCCCTTGCATTCTGTCGGGCTTCTTTTCTGCTTCTATGCAATTTGGGTGTGAGCAGAATGTATTGAGTCTCTCTGATTTTAGAACACTATAGTGAGTACTTGGGACACATAGAGAAGAAGTTAAAATGACGATTCTGGCTTCTGGCACTTATAATCTAATGGAGAAGGCCACAGGCAAACATTGGTAAATATACAGGTGTTAAGAATAAGAGGATGGTTATAAAAGGTATAAAAAGATAGATGGAGATAGAGAGTCAGATGGTCAGACATGGACAAATGAAATGATATACAGACAGATGGACAAATAGATAAATAGATTTAAGTCCTTTGGTGGAGAATAGGAGGGCAAAATTAGGAAAAGTGAAAAGATATTTTAGGTGGGCTTCACAAGGAGAGAGGTAATTTACTGAAGCTGAGTGTACTTTGAAGCAGTTCACCATGGAAAGGCTAAAATATCATAGTTGGGAAAAGTTTGACCCAAAATTGCATCCTCAGTTGACCTGCCACATTTCCTCTAGGAATCCAAAGATCAGCAGCTTGGGCCCCTACACTTAAGAGAGGGTGGAGGAATCCAAGAGAGTCACACCTTGGTGCCTCTCCCTGAAGTTTAAACTGACCCAAAGAGATGGAGGGTTTAGGAATAATGACGACGGTATTTGTTGAGCACTTACTATGTTCCAGGTAGCATTGGAGTGGATACAAGTAAATTGGGTTGGACACAGTCCCTGTCCCACATGGGACTCACAGTCTTAATCCTCATTTTACTAATGAGGTAACTGAGGCACAAAGAAGTTAAGTGACTTGCCCAAGGTCACAGAGCAGATAAGTGGAGGAGCTGGGATTAAAACCATGTCCTCTGACTCCCAAACCTGTGTTCTTGCCCCTGAAGCAGAGGGGCCATGTTGTGAAAAAGAAAGAGACCTTTATCTTGTGGTAAGAGGAGTTAGCAGAAGCAAGCTATGTGCATGTTAGAGCAGAGCATAGGAACAGGGCACAGGACTTTAAGCTCGTTATGTGTAGGGAATGTGTAGCCTAATTCTGTTGTGCTCTCCCAAGCACTTAGTATAGTGTTCTGCACATAATAAGCCATCAGTAAAAAAACAATTGATTGAATGAATCATAAAGGATCCTTGGAGTTTCAAAATATAATGTCTAGGAATGTGAAGGAGCAATGTTTCAGCTTCTGAGGGAGAGAAGAATGTGAACTTTCCTGCAGGGAAGTTCAGAAGGCCCTGGATTAGATCCAGAGAAAGGTAGTTTGAACTGGATTTGTTTGATTTTTACCTTGAGAGCATATTAAAAATTGTAGAGATCTCAGATCTTGATATCTGCCTCTGATAGGGGCTGTAGAAGATGCTCTGGGTGCCAGGGAGACAAGTGATTTGGGGATCCACGGGCTTTGTCCACAGGCTTCCTGCAGCCAGCAGCCCACTCACCCTCCTGGGGGGTGAGGGCTGTAGGACATTATTCTGGTCCCCAGTGACCCCTCTACCTTTGTGGAGAAGTCTGGGCTTCAGCTGTGGTAACAGCAAGGGGGCAGCAGGGACTTGGGGGGCAGTGAATAGGATGCCCCCAAATCTGTGGTAGAAGAACCAAGTAGTTATTACAGTGCTCTGCATGCAATAAGTGCACAGTAAATGCAATTGAATAAATGAAGACCCAGAAATATGGAGGTCTTTAGGACCCCAAAGAGGCTGCAATTGTTCTGATCCTACAGTGAATCTGGGAGTCTTTTCAGGAGGGATTAAGGGAATGGTCACAACAGATAAGCAGAAGTACAGAAAAATAGCTGGCTTACATGTAAAGACAGAGACCGTGGTGGGCGTAAGGTTGACTCAATGAATGGTACTTACTGAGCACTTACTGTATACAGAGCACTGTATTAAGGACTTGAGAGACAATAACACCACAGAAATGGCAGTCTACCTGCTCATGAGGAATTTAGAGAGGAGACATATTAATATAAATCAATCAATCAATGATCAACCAATCAATTGAATTTGAGTGCTTACTGTGTGCAGAGCACTGTACTAAGCACAAATTATGGGTATGTACATTAGTGCTTTGGGGCTGAGGATGGATTGACTATTCAGGGCTTAAAGGGTACAGGGTCTCTAAGTGCATCAGTGACAGAAGGGAGAGGGAATAAGGAAAATGAGGGATTAGTTGAGGAAGGACTCTTGGAGGAGGTGTGACTTTAGGAGGACACTGAAGTTGGAGAGAGCTGTGTCTGTCCTATATGAAGGGGGAGGAAGTTCCAGGCCAGAGAGAGGATGTAGACAAAGTATTAGTGGTGAAGTAGATGGAGACTGAGGTACTCTGAGTAGACTGGCATTAGAAGAATGAAAATGTGTGGTCTGGAATGTAGTAGGAAATCATCAAGGTAAGATAGGAGAGTATGAGATGATTGAGTGCTTTAAAGCTGGTGGTAAGGAGTTACTGCTTGATGCGGAGGTGGGTGAGTCATAATGCTAATCAATCAAAAGTGCTGAGACATCATATTGGCTGCTGGTACCTTTACCAAAGTTGCATCCTGAACACAAAAATCATTTGTATATGCTTCAGAATATGTTGCATTTCTGCTCATCTAATCGCTTATTACACTCTGTGCCCCAGGAGGAACATGACTGACAGAGATGAAAGAGTCTCAGAGGAGCTGTGTAAACCAAAAGCGGTAAACACAATTCCTTTGCATAGATTCTATGTCCTAAAACCTTCTGATGGAGACTCCAATTAGTGGCTTTAATTGAGCACTAACTGTCTACAAAGCACAATTCTCAGCACTTGAGAAAGTGCACTAGATTTGATAGACACTACCCTGCTCACAAGGAACTTACAATCTACGTTCTTGATGGGGGATTCCTCCATCATTAATAAGTACCTTCAGATGATGTACTTGGTCCATGGAGTCATATCCACTATGAGCAAGGCATAGCTCTAGATGCAGGTGAAGTCAAGGAGTATAGAAAGCACCATTTGTTCCTTTGAAGATCAAGAAGTTTTAGGAGAAAATACTGATTGGAAAAAAAAACTATTATCCAAAAATGAAAATCCTATAAAAAATAAAGAACTAAACCTAAAACATCAAATAATGGAACTAAAAAGGTTTCAGGAACTTTTTTACAGTTGCCCTGGAAATCCGTCTTGACCTCAGAAGCTCTAGATCTTTTTACATTTTTATTTATCTTTTTCACTTTTTGGATAATACATTTATTTTTATCCTCTCAGGAAAAATAGCTGATTGGGTGCAGTGAGTTGCACTGATTGGTGCATGATTATTTTTTACTTTGAGGTAATACTAGGTCTGGGGTCAATTAATCACTCAGATATTCCAACTTTTAAATCTAAAGTAGAAATAATCAACACAGAGAAGCAGCTTGGCCAAATGGAAAGCATAATGGACTGTGATTCATGAGACTGAGACTCTATTCCCATATCTGCCACTGCTACCTAAGCAAGTCACTTAGTTTTCTGTGCTTCGGTTTCTTCATCTATAAAATGGGACAATTGTGAGCCCCTGGCGGGCCAGGTATTGTGGATGATCGGATCATTTTGTATCTACCACCAACTTAGCACATAATAAATGCTTAGTAAATACCATAACTCCCTAAGGAATCTGGGGACAATAGAAAAATCTTAGTTGGCATTTTCTTCACAAGGAGCGGAGTGACCCAGTGGCTATGGTCCTGGGAGTCAGAGGACCTGGGGGATAATCCTAGTTCTGCCAGTTGCCTGCTGTGTGACCTTGAACAAATCTCCACCTTCTCTGGGCCTCAGTTTCCTCATCTATAAATTAGAGATAGAATGTCTGTTCTCTCTCCTTCTTAGGCTGTGAGCCCTATGTGGAACACTGAACTAGTAGTTACCTCAGTGCTTAGCAAATGCCCTATTAGTAATTATACTAATTACTTCATTCTCTTTGTGGAAAAAAAAGACCACTATATGGTTATTAAATTAACTGCATTGTCAGTAAATTATGTCTTTATATTTTCTATAATTCCTTCTCTTGATGGTAAGCTTGCTGGGCATGGAGCATATCTGTTAACTCTGCACTCTTGCAAGTGCTTGGTATAGTACTCTGCACATAGTAAGCACTCAATAAATACCACTGATTGATTGATTTAAGCATCATATTTCTCCTATTTGGAAAACTCCAAGGGAAACTTTCATTCATAAAAATAGATTTGAGATCCACTTTGTGTCTAAGTTGGCTAAATTGGTTGAAAACCTGGACTGTATACTTAAAGAGTTCTTTTTGTCTACCTGTAGGGGCAATATCTTTTGAGACACTCAGCTGGGTGGACTTTGTCAAGTGTAACAAAGCATTTTTCAAATATTGGAGGATTGGCCAAATCCAGAGTGTATTTTGCCCAGTGCTGTTCCATCAATTTTTAAAACCCATTTTTTTTAAGGGACATTTAATCCATACTGATTTCTTACTGCTTTACACTTAACTCATCAAAATGTTATTTTTCAAGAGCTCTTTGATGTTCATGATACCTTTGGGCTTTTTTTTTTCCCTTCAAAATAGGAAGTTGTGTTTGCCAAGGGTAAACAAACTTAAATTCTGAAAGGTATCATTTTAGTTCAAAATGCAGAAGCCTCCAGCTCTGAATGAATCCTAAACATGGCAAAAATTGTTACATGGAAAGATAGAGAATTGAACTGTAGATTTTCATCACATCTAACAATTCAGGAGATGAGATATATTGTTAACAATGGTAATTTACTTCATTCTTCCTAAGCCATGTAAGAGTAAACATTCATCAAATAAAAAGTCCACAGTTCATTAGCCCTTTTGAACTTAATTCTCAGCTAAATTTAGGATTATCAATCTTTAAAACGATCAATGGTATTTACTAAACAGTTACTCTTTTAAGGGCACTGTACTATGTTCTTGGAGAGTACAACAGAAAGAAAAGATTTAGTCGCTACTACCAGGGAATGTTCAATCAAAGAAAGGAGAGAGACAGATATCAAGCAGGCACAAACAGAGCAAAGAAATGAAATGTATAATTGATTATGCATAAGGGCTAAGGGTAGGTATTGACTGTATATGTTCTAATATTACTGTTGGGTTGATATAACTTTGGGTATGAGAATAAATTGGAGAAGGCTTCCTGTAAGAGATGGAAGGTAATGAAATTCCAGACAGTGACAACAAGGTGATTAAGGGTCCGAGGGAGGAAGAAATAAGAGAATGGTATCAGTAAGAGATGAGCTAGGGAAGAGCAGATGAATTAAAACACACTGTAAGTTGGTGAAATATAGGAGAGAGACTTGCAGGACAGGTAGATATAATTTTATCAGAATGAACACAGCCCCTGACCTATGCAGATTTATTATCTATCTTACACAAATTGTACCAGTAAAGGTTGCTGTTTGATTGGAGAGGAGACAGAATATCTGGGAAATGGTATGGAGGAAGAGTCAGCATTCATTCATTCACATTCAATAGTATTTATTGAGCACTTACTATGTGCAGAGCACTGTACTAAGCACTTGGAATGAACAAGTCGGCAACAAGATAGAGACAGTCCCTGCCGTTTGATGGGCTTACAGTCTAATCAGGGGAGACAGACAAGAACAATGGCAATAAATAGAGTCAAGGGGAAGAACATCTCATGAAAACAATGGCAAATAAATAGAATCATGGTGATGTACATTTCATTAACAAAATAAATAGGGTAATGAAAATATATACAGTTGAGCAGACAAATACAGTGCTGAGAGGATGGGAAGGGAGAGGGGGAGGAGCAGAGGGAAATGGGGGGAAAGAGGGTTAAGCTGCGGAGAGGTGGGGGGGGAGGTAGAGGGAGTATAGGGAGAAGGGGAGCTCAGTCTGGGAACGCCTCTTGGAGGAGGTGAGCTCTAAGTAGGGTTTTGGAGAGGTGAAGAGAATTAGTTTGGGGGAGGTGAGAAGGGAGGGCATTCCAGGACCGCGGGAGGACGTGGCCCAGGGGTCGACAGCGGGATAGGTGAGACCGAGGGACGGTGAGGAGGTGGGCGGCAGAGAAGCGGAGCGTGTGGGGTGGGAGGTAGAAAAAGAGAAGGGAGGAGAGGTAGGAAGGGGCAAGGTGATGTAGACCCTTGAAGCCCTTGAAGCCTAGAGTGAGGAGTTTTTGTTTGGAGCGGAGGTTGATAGGCAACCACTGGAGGTGTTTAAGAAGGGGAGTGACATGCCCAGATCGTTTCTGCAGGAAGATGAGCCGGACAGCGGAGTGAAGAATAGACTGGAGCTGGGCGAGAGAGGAGGAAGGGATTTCACAGTTGACAGAATGATATTGAACAAGGGCAGGGAAGAATCAATGATGTTACTAAGGTAGTGAATTTCTGGGACACAAAAAACAGTGATATTATAGAGTTGGGAAAGTTAGGAAGAGGAGTGAGTTTAGGGAAGGTGAGTAGTTCAGTTGAAGATGTGTTGAGGTTGAGTTTACATTGAGAAATACAAGCGAAGACATTCTAGAGACAGGAGGAATTTGAGATGATATAGCTTGAAAGAGGGTGGGTCTAAAGAGAAGTAGATTTGAGAGTTGTCCTCATAGAAATAGTAACTGAAGCCTCTCAATAGGGTGAAACCTGAGAGAGGAACTAAAAAGTAGAAAGAGTAGGAGAGCCACAGCAGAGTTTTGTGGGTTATCCATAGTTAGGTAATGAGAGGTAGAAGAAATCCATAGAGAGAGATTGAGAAGGAATGGTAAGAGAGATAGAAGGGGAACCAGTTTAATTCTGTGTTAGGAAAACCAAGATCTGAAAAGATCTCTGGCATTTAGTTTCCTAAAGTTTTTCCAGAATCAATCACTCAATTATATTCATTGAGGATTTATGGTGTGCAGACCAATGTACTAAACACTTGGGAGAGTACAGTAGAGTTGGCAAGTAGGATCCCTGCCTTCAAAGGATTTACAATCTAGTTTGAGTAGATAGTCATTAAAACAAATTGCAGATAGAGGACAGAGTAGCAATCTTTATGTTGGAGCAGAATGTACACTCACAATTGAGGCATTCGTAACTTGTAAAAAGGATGAAACAAAAAGTGAATAAATATAGGCAAAGAGGAGAAAATCAGAAACAAGAGCTGTAAGGTGGCTTCTTAATGACCATTTTGTGTTTTTTTTAAAATCCGGTGTGATTTTTTTAGTGCATCTATTTACAATTTCAATTAATCTAAGTGATACCATTTCCATAATTCTCACCTTAGGAAAATTCACAATGTTTGATCTTTCTGTCTACAAATAATTTAGGTTGATATTCTCCCTCCAAATTTCCTTTTCCGAGCTTTATTACATTTCATTCCAGCCTCTCAGGAACCTTCTTTAAAAAGCTCAAACGGGCAATGAATTTACCAAAAAAGAAAATTATAATTTTGAATGTGTTCTAGTGTGTGCGTGTATTTTGGGGAATTTGTTTTGGGATGTATACTTGCATGTGAAAGTGTGTGTATATGTGTTGTATTCACTTCTTAAATGCATCTGTATATGTGTCTGTGTGTTTTCATTTGTGATGGAGGTTTTATTGCCTTCTTAAATCCATATGATCAAAAGAGAATATTTCAGGTATTTTTCAGAATATGCAAAAGTGTTCAAAAAGTTGTCAAATCGAGTTAAGCAAACAAGTGATTGAAAACACAAAATGAATTTCCTTTCAAATTTTTTCCAAAACATGAATGTATTTATCAGTCGGCACAATCAGAGAGATCGATTCCCACTGGATTTACTTAGTACGAGAATTTATTGTTGTACAGAAAGTTTATATATTCCATTATGAGTCAATTTTTTATCAAACCACCTAATTAAAAGTTCTTCCTTTTTTAAACTGCTTAATGAGGAGTTGCCTCAATGTACCTATGATGAGTCAGGACTTTTCAAGAATTTCAACAAGGAGTAAGTAAACCCCAGCATGAGATCTCATTAACCATCGCACACTCTCACGGGGAGCAAACATATTGCAGCATCAGAGCCACTTCAGTAAAGTTTGGAAGTACTTATAGCAAAATCCCTCAAATACAATTTAAATATTTTCTGCCTATTGGGTCTAATCTACCAACAAGATATGAAGAATCCACATTAGTTCTAATATTATACATTTCATGAGACCCTATAATAATAACCAACATAGTCCATCTACATGAAGGCAAGCCCCTGTTTCAGAGAGGGATAGATATGTTTGGACTGGGAGTTTTCTTCCTAAAAGCAAATCAAGAAACCCTGGCTAGACACTCCTGGGAAATATACTTATGAATCAAGTACATTCAGTGCCAACAAGGAGAGGATTCTAGCCACAATGCCTCCTTGCACTGAAGATTACTGAAATGGTCTATGCAGTGTGTCCTTAGTATGTACCTTTTAATGGCTACCTGAATACAGATGACCTCCCAAGTGCTTTAAGAATTACCTGAGCAGGTGAAGAGAGGTTACCTCTTACCTCATGACACTTTTCTTCCCACAATTCACACTTCAGTATAAGCTTTATTTTTACATTGTGAAAAAAGTAGGGATGGTGAGAGAGACTTCGGAGGGAGTGCAAAGAAGCCTAAGGATTAGCCAGAAAGTGTCCATCATTTGGAAATTGAAGCAAGAGTGTGAATCCTGAATGACAACCTAATAGTCTTTCTATTTCTTGGTCAATAGAGAGAATTCACAAAAAAGTCTTCCCCATCTCAACCCCTAGACTGTGAGTCCCATATGACACAAGGATTGTGTCCTCCCTGATCAAACTGTATCTATCCCAATGCCTAATACAGGGCTCAGCCCCTATCAAGCATAACAAATGACAGTATTATGATTATTCTTCCCTTCCTTCCTGGATAATTCTGTTTCTGACCTTAAGGGAGAAATTGAACTATACATGTCCCGCAGATTTAAATTTTCCTTCTAAGAGTCTCATGATAAGAGTCTGTATACCTACACATGGGGCCCAATTACCCCCCAACTTGAACTCTGAATTCATTCATTCATTCATTCATTCATTCATTAGTACTTATTGAGCGCTATGTGCAGAGCACTATACTAAGAGCTTGGAATGTACAATTCGGCAACAGATAGAGACAATCTCTGCCCATTGATGGGCTTAAAGTCTAATCGGGGGAGACAGACAAAAACAATAATAATAGAATCAAGGGGATGTACATCTCATTAAGAAAATAAATAGGGTAATAATATATATAAATGAGTGGATGAGCACAGTGTTGAGGAGAGGGGAAGGGGGTGGGGAGGAGCAGAGGTAAAGGTGGGGGGAAAGGAGCTTAGATGAGGGGAGGTTGCGGGGGGGCAGAGAGGCAGCCAAGAGAGCAGAGGGAAAAGGGGAAGCTCAGTCTGGGAAGGCCTCTTAGAAGAGGTGAGCTCTCAGTAGGATGAAACTTCCCACTTAGAATACAGTGAAAGGCAGGTGAATGAGGCTTTTCTCAGCTGAGTGTGCTAGCATTTCAGTTATTTGCCTATCATCTAACTGGGTTTAAGATTTAAGTTTCTTCATTGCCAAGTTCCCACTTTTCCCAAATTCAGTGCATTTGTTTATATTTGCAAAAGTTGTGTATTTCTCTCCATGGGGTAAAATACCAGCAAAGGGCTACAGTAAAATGAGTCTCTAATTATGTTTTGCTCTAAGTTTCCAAGAAGAATAAGGCAGAGAGGCATTTCAACATTCTTAACTTTAGTTAGGAGCCAACGACCTTACGGTGGGGCAAAAGATAAAGCCAAATAGCTTCTGACAAGAAAACTGCTTTTGGAAAGTAATAGCAACATGGTGCAGTGAATCTTTTAAACAAAGGGCAAGAAATTGTTGGGTGAAGGGGATTAGATCATCCATATTTGATTTTTATTGCCTACTTTTCTAAGTAATGATGACATAATATTCTCATGGAGATGTGAGTCATCTCCCATTTCAGCAGTTAACACGCTGCCCCTTCTGCCTGATGGCAGAAAGAGTACTCCTGGGGAAAAGAGAGCAGTGGGGGAGGGGCCAGCTATGAATACAAATGTCAAGATTTCAACATAGACAAATCAAGCATTCTTCTTGCACATTAAAAAAAAAAAACTTACATTTTTAAGATTTGAAACTAGAAGTACTTTGCAGAAAATGGCAAGTATAGAAATAAATTTCCAGAATATGTTACTGCCCATTTAGTCACATAGAGAGGAGATTATTTTAAAAGAGATGAAAAATGGGATTGGAAAGGCTCTTGGCCATTATGGAAATAGGACTTCATGCTGCAGCATGTAATAAGCAACATGCTTAGTGCTGGGTGAGAAACAAGAAGATGGTAGGGAACCACCTCCAGATCACTTCTTTCTCATCCTCACTGGTACTTAGGTGTGGCTTAGTGGAAAAGACCACGGGTTTAGGAGTCAGAGGTCATGGGTTCTAATCCTGGCTTCACCACTTGTCTGTTATGTGACCTTGGGCAAGTCACTTAATTTCTCTGTGCCTCGGTTACCTCATTGGGTTGATGACTGTGAGCCCCATGTGGGACAACCTGTTTATCTTGTATCTACCCCAGTGCTTAGAAGAGTGTTTGACATGTAGTAAGCACTTAACAAATACTGACATTATTATACCAACATGTACTGTGTGTAGAGCACTGTCTTAGGTGCTTGGGGGAGTACAAGAGGACAGAGTTGATAGACACATTCCCTGACCAAAACAAACACAGTCTAGAGAGGGAGACAGCCATTATTATACATTATAGACATATAAATAAATTACAGATGTAGATAAATATGTGGCTGTGTATTCGTTCTCTAGAAGTGAGGTGAACACCTTTAACATCATCAGTAGACCTGGGTTCTGCTGATTAGCTTGGCAGGATCGTCTGTAAAATTGCCTAGCCTGACTCTTAACTATCACCAGTAGAGTGAAAAAGGGGTGGGTAATAGGTCCTTCTTTTTCTGAACCTATTCTATGAAGTTTGAGGTTGCAAGAGAGGACAGTGGCACTCTTGACAGCTGCCTAATAGACAGTATTGAGGTGAAGTGTGCACATTATTGTTTCTACTGGAATGAGACAGAATCCTCCGTTCTGGGGAAAGAACCTATACAATGATGCTTAATTTTTTTCTGAGGAGAAAGCTTTGGTTGAAAGGGTTAATTCTAAGATGGTATTGGGTTTGAATTGTATCAATTGATTATTTACACTGATTAAATTAACCACTTCTCCACTACCTCAGTAGATTACAATAAAATTATATTGTTTGCAATGCAGAATCTGGTAGAGGCTAAACAGGGAAAACTCACCATAATTCTTTGTTTGCTGCCAATAGTTTAGAAATGAAAAGTATATCTTTGAGCTCTGTTGCTTGTTTTTTTTTTAATTTAGTTCTGCACATTGCAACTGGAGAAATATAGAAAAATGTTACCCTAAATGTAGAAAAATATTTCCCTGGTAAAAGGGAAGAAAATGGTCCTTCTGCTCTCAGATATTTGCCTGATTTTGTTTTTCTAAGTGGGTTTTGACCAGTAATTTCCCTTTTGCTGCTTCAAAATAAGAATAGTTGTTTATTTGTTAAGTACTTACTATGTGACAGGCATTGTACTAAGCTCTAGGGTGGATACAAGCAAATCAGGTTGTTCCATGGAGGGGTCACAATCTTCATCCCCATTTTACAGATGAGGTAATTGAGGCACAGAGAAGTGAAGTGACTTGCCCAAGGTCATACAAAAGACAAGTAACAGAGCTGGGTTTAGAACCTATGACCTTCTGACTCCAAGACCGATGCTCTATTCATTAGGTCACACTGCTTCTCTAAAGAAAGTGGTGGTGTTAGTGGTAATAGTACTTCCCAAAAGAAATAGTAGTGGCGCTAGTTACTGGAGCCATTGAGGAAAGCAATGACTAAGTACATATATTTAAACTTCACTGATATCCGCTTATTTGTAATTTACTATAGGGTCTGTTTCTCCAGCTAAACTGTGGCATTTGTGGAATTTATTAAGTGTTTACTATATGTCAGGCACTCTTCTAAAATGCTGGAGTAGATACAAGATAATCGGGTTGGACACCTTTCTTGTCCCACATAGGGTTTACAGTCTTAATCCCCATTTTACAGATGAGAGAAATGAGGCACAGAGAAGTGAAGACACTTGCCCAAGTTTACACAGCAGGCAAATGACAGAACAAGGAGTAAAACCCTTGTCCTAATTTCTAGGCCTGTGCTCTTTCCACTAGGCCACACTGCTTAAGCACGATTATAAACTCCTTGAAGACAAAGGCTCATGTCTACTAACTCAGTTGTATTCTCCCAAATGCAGTACTCTTCAGAGAGTAAGTGCTCAGTAAATATTACTGATTGATTTATTGCTTACAATGTGAACAATAAACTAATTGGTACAGGTTGTGTAACTATTTCTCTGACCCATTCTGGTCAAGCCCCTCATGATAACTTGTTACTGCAGCTAAGTAGCTGCATTTCCTATTTGGACAACACCAAAAAGAGCAATTGTTTGTTCCCCCTGAAAGTCCAGAGTGCTTGATCCCACATCATGAGGGAGGAGAGGAAAGAGGAAAATTGACCCAAAGTCAAGCAGCATGGCCTAGTGCAAAGAACATGGGCCTGGGAGTCAGAGGTCCTGAGTTCTAATTCCAGCTCTGTCACATACCTACTCTGTGACCTTGGGCAAGTTATTTAACTTCTCTGTACCTCAGTTTCCGCATCTGTAAAATGAGAATTCACTGAATGTGAACTCCATGTGTGACAAGGACTATGACTGACATGATTATCTTGCATCTACCCTTGTGCTTGTACAGTGTCTGACTCATTATAACTGCTTAACAAATACCACAATTATCATTTTTATCAATATGAAAATGTGTCCAAAGCTGTGTCCCTTGTGACACAAAGTGAAGTGGTGAGAGCTGAGAACTACCTAGTGAATTTTGTGGAATATGGAAGTCAATCTGAATAATTCAAGACAGGCAACCCAATTTTCTCTCCAAATCTGGGGTTTAGAGGGCCTGAATTATCCAATAGCTGTCTTGGAGAACTGCCTTAAATCTTCAAATAGTTCTTATAAAGGAAAAAAAATTGGTTTTGAACTTCAAGTCCTTTTGCTCTGAATATCATGGTTTTGAATTTTGTACTCATGGAGCATTATTCGATCTTTTTGTTTCATAGTTTTTTCATCTCAAAATGAATCACTTCTTTAAGCACAAAAAGATTATTTGCTTTAGATTTCAGCTTTTTGTCATCTGATTGATTTTTACTTTGTTTCATAATTACTGAAGCATCCCTTCTTGAGTTACTTTGTTCAATTCCTATAAATATCTATTTGTAGGATGCCTTGTTGACCAAACCCAGATGGAAAAGCTGCAAAACATAGACAACCTGGTGATGATATTTAGTTTCTCTTGGATTGTTCATTTCTAGTTCTCAAGCCCTTGAATCTTGGATAAGAAGAATTTTCAGTAATATTGGAATCACCCCATTGACATATAATGGAAAGTGAAATCACACCCTAAGGGAAAATATATTTTAGGAAGAAACAAAGTATGGAAAATGTGGAAAAATATTCAAATGCATGTCTACTAGCTCCTCTGTTACATGAGAAATTGAAATTATCTACTGTGCATCTTTCTGGAGATTTCAAAAGAGGATTTTGGCAATGAAAAATGTGGAATCGATTAGTCAGCCAATACATCTGTGCTCAAAGTTTTCCCTCATTTGTTTGCCAAAAATTTACAAGTCATATCTTCTATTCAAATTTTACTTCATAGGATTGCAAGTTTTTTGTTCTTTCATAACATTTTCATTGAAGGATCGCCTTCATTCCTTTAGTCAAAGTCAGTAACAGAGAACACTTTGAGAATCAGCATGGTCTAATAGATAGAGTCCAGAACAGGTGGTCAGAAGGACCTAGGGTTCTAATTCTGGCTCCGCCACTTGTCTGCTGTAAGACCTTGGGCAAGTCACTTTACTTCTGTGTGCCTCAGTTACCTTATCTATAAAATGTAGATTAAGACTATGACCCCTATGCAGGATAGGGACTGTGTCTAACTTGGTTAGCTTACACCTACCTCAGACCTTAATACAGTGCCTGGCACATAGTAAGCTCTTAACAAATACCATTAAAACCCCCCCATGCATGGTATCATGAATAAGTCACTCAATTCCAGTGATTTGAAACAGGAATTCATTCCTATCTTATGCTCCTTTAGAAAAGTTCCTTCATTGTTCATTCTGAGGACTGCTGTGATCAATTCATTTATATTTACTATTATTTTAGATTCCAGTGGGTAGAAAGAGTAATTCCTTCATTAAAGAGTCTTAGTTTGCCAATAATTACACCGTATTTTTACATATCAATAAAAGCATTTTATTTTCCCAAGTACTTAGTACAGTGCCCTGCACAAACTAAGTGCTCCATAAATACCATTTATTAGCTGTGCATTAAATACAATCTGTGTATTAAAATGCACTATTCTTTTCTTAGGCCTCTATCCAAATGGGGAGATTAGCTGGGGATGCACACTTTTCTTTACATTTTCAAATCTACTTGAAATTTTTGGTAGATTCAATTTGATAGGGAGTTTTTAAATTAAATACTGGTTGATGTCACTGAAATGAAGAACATTAAAATTATAGATATAATAAGCCATGAATTTGCTAATATTCATGGATAAATGTTGAAATATTAAAAATAACTTTCTTCCATGAGTCTTACTATTTACATTCTATCTTGTATTTCAGGAAAAAGAGAGATTGAGGGTGATAGAGAATAATAATAAGGATAATAATAATAATGGGATTTTTTAAGTACATACTATGTGCCAAATCACTGTCTTAAGCAGTGCTAGATACAGTGAGGTCAAACCTCCATCTCTGTCCCATATGGAACTCACAATCTAGATAATAGAGCAAAAAGGTATTGAATCCCCATTTCAGATATAGGAAAACTGAGGCACAGAGAAGTTCAGTGACTTCCAGAGTGGAAAAATAATGAGCTTGGGAATCAGAGGACCTGGGTTCTCTTCCCAGCTATTTTACTTCCCTGCTAGGTGACCTTGGGCAAGTCACTTAACTTCTGTGTCTCTCAGTATCCTCAATTTAAATGGGGATTCAATACCGGTTTTCCCTCCTTCTTAGACTGTAACTCCATTACTACAGTGCTCTGCACACAGTAAGTGCTCAATAAATGTGATTGAATGAATCAATTGGAACAGGGACTCTGTGAGCACACCTAATTAACTATCTCAGTGCTTAATAATAATAAGCTCTTAACAAATACAGTGGTAATCATAATTTACCTAAGGTTACACATCAGGGAAATAGCAGAGGCAGAATTAGAACCCAGGTCTTCTGACTCTCAGTCTTGTACTCTTTCCACTGGGCTACACTACTTCCGAGAAGGAGAGAGAGAGAGAGAGACAGAAGATGTTAGAGGAGGGATATGGAGGAAGTGTGCTGGGGAAGAGAAGTCATAAAACACATAAATTGAGCCAGAAGCAAGGAAGAGGCAGTGATCCAAATCAGATAGTGGCATCCCAGTGCTTCCTTGGAGTCTCCAAAACTTTCTTCCACATATGACTCATTTTTTGACAGTTATATAGTAGAGGAATGAGTGTTCTGTTTCTCTCATCATTGGACTGTTTGGATGTTTTATTCTCCTGATTTTTTAAATATATTTTAATTAAAGGTCTTGGCATTTTACTTAAAAAAAAATCACAATTAAGGATGAAAAAACTGAGGTCAGAATTTTTGGCTGCAGTGGAAACCAAAGTAAACTCAGAATATTTCTGAGATTGACTGTTCATTCAATTATGTTTAATGAGAGTTTACCGTGTTCAAATCACTGTACTAAGTGCTTGGGAGAAGCAGCGTGGCTTAGTGGCAAGTGCATGGGCTTGGGAGTCAGAGGACATAGGTTTTAATACCGGCTCTGCCATTTGTCTGCTGTGTGATGTTGGGCAAGCCACTTAACTTCTCTGTGCCTCAGTTACCCCATCTGTAAAATGGGGATTAAGACTGTGAGCCCCAAGTGGGATAACTTGATTACCTTATATCCACCCCAATGCTAAGAACATTGCTTGGCAAATAAGTGCTTAACAAATACCATAATTATTATTATTATTACAATGCAATAACTAACGGACCCATTCCTTGCCCACGTGAGCTCACAGTCTAGAAGAGGAGACAGTCATTAATATACATAAATAAATACATAAATTACAGGTATATACATATGTGTTGTGGGGCTGGGAGGGAGGATGAATGAAGGGAGAAAGTCAGGGCAACACAGAAAGGAGAGGGAGAAGAGGAAAGGAGGGCCTAGTCAGGGAAGGCTTCTTGGAAGAGATGTGCCTTCAATAAGGTTTTGAAGTGGGGGAGAGCAATTATCTGTCTGAGGAGGGAGAGTGTTCCAGGCCAGAGGTAGGAGGGGCGAGAGTTAAGTGACATGATAGAGGAGATCGAGGTATAATGAGAAGGTTAATATTGGATGACTCTAGTTCGTAAACTTCTGTTTTCAATCAAGTAATTTCACTCAAATGGATCAGATGCAGAAGCAGAAATCTGATGAGAAACTCTTTTTCCACCAAATTTCTAAAATTTCAACATCAAAACACTTCAAATAAGAGCCATAAGAGCATTGGAACTTTCAGGAACACAACTAGGATCTCTGTCACCATCTGTGGTAAACCCATGGCCTGAAAGTTGGATCCCATCCTCTCTTACTTCTGATGATCTTGCCAAATATTTTGTTGACCAAATTTAAACTATCAAGTCTGAGCTCCACAGAGTTTTTTTTTCCTCTTCCCCAAATCCCTTCTTTCTTAAATTTCCTTTCTCATCCAATAGAGAATCTTTCATCTGTTTTCTAAATCTGTGCCCCTTCTGCCTATGCCCCTGACCTCATCCTCTCACATTATGAAAATATTTGAGCCCACTTTTCTTCTCTTCCTGCCAGCCATCTTCCACCACTCATCCACTCTTTGATAGTTCTTTCCTCTCAGCCTTCAAATATACTCTTCCCTATATTAAAAAAAATCACTCCTTCTTCATTCTCCCATTCTCCTTTGGACAGGTTGCATACCTACCAGTTTTTTCAAATAGGCTGTATATATCTATTGCCACATTCCTTTCCTCTAATTCCCTTCTTGACCCCCTTCAATCTTGTTTACTCAGCTCTACTGAAACTACACTGTCCATTGTTACTAATTGCCACCTTCCTGTCATATCTAATGGACTTTATTCTATCCTAATCCTCCTTGACCTCTTGGCTGCCTTTGACACCGTGGTCACTATATAATCTTTGTTTTACTCACCCAGTTCACTTCTAATTCACCTTTCTTGTTGTTCCTTTTCAATTTATTTCACCAGCTCCTCTAACTCTCGTGCTCTAACTGTGGGTGTCCGTCAAACTTTGGGTCTGGTTTCCCTTCTCTTCTCACTTTGCACTCAACCTCTTAGGGAGGTCATCTACTCCTATGGCTTCAATTACCACCTTTGTGGAAATGTACCAAATACATTTCTCTAGCCCAGACCTCTCACTGACTCTGCAATCTCTTCTTGCTTCGAGGCATCTCTCCCAGGATATCCCACTGGCACTTCAAGCTCAATATATCCAAAACTGAAGTCAGTTTCTCTCCCAAATACCCTGCTCCACCCTACTTTCCTACTGTGGTTAACAACAGAATTATCATTTCTCTCTTTGAAGTCTGCAACATTGCAATTAGACTCCTTCCTTTCTTTCATCTCTCATAATCAGGCTTTCACTAAATCCTAACCAGTTTTCCTCCACCACATTTCCCAAATTGACACCATCTCTAATCAAATGACCATTACTCTAATTCAGTTCCTGGTCATGTCCCGCCTTCACTACTACACTAGCTTTCCAGCTGGTCTCCCTTCCTCCAGACCTTCTCCCCTCTATCCTTTGTTTTACTCTGCTGCCCGAATCATTTCTATAAATCATCATTTTGTACAGATTTTATCACTTCTCAGAAACCTTCAATCATTACTCTTCCTCTCTCTATCAAGTTAGAAAATTCTGACAATTGACCCCAAAACACTCTATCAATTCTCTCCCCTTTATCGACTCTCTTGCATTACTATACCCCAGATCACACTCCACTTCTCTCAATCTGACCTACTCAGTGGGCTTCATTCTTGTCTCTCTTACTTATGATCCTTTGTTCACACCTTTCCTCCTTCGTAGAACTCCCTGCCTCTTCAAAATCTTGTCCATAATCAATTATCATCTCAGTGCCATTCTGAAATTTCTTTTTCTCCAGTAAGCCTTTTCATTACAATTTTTCTTCTCCCCAGCATATATCCTCTCATTCCCACTTCAGCACTCCTGAATAATATGCCCAATTATTAAAGCAGTAACTCATCTCCACATCCATTTTCCTGTTTCTTTTTCTTTCTGTAAATTTTCTTGTGTCTATCTCCTCACTTCTACTATTTGTCAATATGCTTTATTTCTCTCCCCATAAAATATAAGCTTGACAGAGTAGGGCAAATCCAGGCAATTGCCATGGTCCCAGGGCCCTTCCCAGTGAATGATTCCCCAGGCTTGATCCAGGGCTTGGGATGATTTTTTAAATTATTATTAGTAGTAGTAAGGTTAGTAATAATAATAATGACTATGGTATTTTTAAGCAGTTACTATGTTCCACGCACTGTACTAAGTACTGGGGGAGATACAAGATCATCAGGTCCCATATAGAGGTCATATTGTAAATAGAAGGGAGAACAGTTATTAAATCCCCAATTCATAGATGAGGGAACTGAGGTCCAGAGAAGTTAATCGACTTACACAAGTCATTTGACAATATTGTAACCTATTCCAGAATAACAGAGATTAACATGCCACTGATGGCCCAAGTCAAAATTAGAACCCATGTCCTCTGACTTTCAGGCCCATCTCCTGTCCATTAGGCCATGCTGCTTCTGATAGTATTACTGCCCTGGCAAATAGTCCAACTCCTGTTGCCTATCTCCCTCCATTGATCAGGCCCAGAAACAACAGCCTCACACCAGGAAACTGTCTCAAATTTCCATAACACCAGTAGGGTTGTTCTTGGATTATATTTCTTCAGATCAGGCAGAGACTGGAAATGTAAAAGGTAGTGGGGATGTCACAGAAAGAACATTTACTGGATAGTAATAGTTATGGGATGTCACCACTTTAGCATCATCCAATCAGTAACATTTATTGTATACCTACTGTGCCCTTGGGAGAATATTAAGAGTTTGGGGGCATAAAATATAACAGTATAACAGGGTTGGTAAACATGTTCCCTACCCACATTGAGTTTACAGTATGGAGGGGGAGACAGTAATTAATATAACTAAATAAATCATAGATATGCATAGTGCTGGAGTTGAATAAAAGGAACAAATTCAAGTGCAAGGGTGATGCAGACGGGAGTGGGAGAAAAGGAAATAAGAAGAGGGAGGGCATTCCATGCCAGAGGCAGGACATGGGTGAGAGGTCGGCAGTGAGATATATGAGACTAAGGTTCAGTGAGTTAGGCTGGTATTAGAGGAGCAAAGTGTGTAGCCTGAGTTGCAGTAGGTGGGCAATGAGGTAAGGTAGGAGGGGACAAAGTGATTGAATGCTTTAAAGCCAATGTAAGGAGTTTCAGTTTATGGGGGTGATGGGCAGCCACTGGAAGTTCTTGAGGAGTGGGAAAACATGGACTGAAAGTTTTTGTAGAAAAGTAATCCAGGTATCAGAGTGCGAATTATGGACTGGAGTTGGGAGAGACAGGAGGCAGGGAGGTCAGCAAGGAGTCTGATACAGTAATCAACATGGGATAGTTAAGTGCTTGAAATAACGTGGTAAAGTTCTGATGGAGAGGAACTGGAGGATTTTATCAATGTGAAGACTGAACACAGAATTTAGTGACATTTTATATGTGGACTTAATGAGATAGGTGAGTCGAGGATAACACAACAGCTCCGAACTCTTCAAATCCTGGTGAAACTATCCTTCCCCTGACTTTTTAACTTTCTAATGTTAACAGTAATCCACAGATAGCCAAAAAGGTCAATAGAGGAACACCTATTGTGAATATTCACAATACAGTTCACAGCTACAGAGTGGCTAGATTAAGACTTGGGTCTCAGATTAATTTTAAATTGAGTGTAATACATCATCATGCCATTCATTTCTAAAATTCCTCTTTTAATGTTGCTTAACTATGCTAATCTTTCTTTCCCCTTTCCTCTAATCAATTATGTTTTAAATTACTTTACTTAGTCAACAGCTCTGGGTCACCTGGGGTGTGGTTAAACCTCCATAGCAAGTTGTGTTCCTTTGAAATTTCATAAAGCCCATGAATTTATGGAACATATGCACCATAAAAGCAAAATACATTATTAAATGTTGATTGTTATTACTCGTCCACTGAACTAGAAGGTAATACACACAATTGCTCACCATATGGTAATAGTTCAGGAAAATGGCATAACTTACACTCATATATTCAGCATCTATTGTCATTGCCACATTTTAGGTGTTTTTGTTGCTGAGGCCCAACCCAGGAAAGATGGAACTTTCCTGGGAAAAAGGGGAAAAAAACCCTCTTTTTCCCCTTTTCCCTCTGCTCCTCCACCTCTCCCTTCCCATCCCCACAGCACTGTACTCATCCGCTCAACTGTATATATTTTCATTACCCTATTTATTTTGTTAATGAATTGTACATCGCCTTGATTCTATTTAGTTGCCATTGTTTTTACGAGATGTTCTTCCCCTTGACTCTATTTATTGCCATTGTTCTTGTCTGTCCATCTCCCCCGATTAGACTGTAAGCCCGTCAAACGGCAGGGACTGTCTCTATCTGTTGCCGACTTGTTCATCCCAAGCGCTTAGTACAGTGCTCTGCACATAGTAAGCGCTCAATAAATACTAATGAATGAATGAATGAATGAATGAATGGAACTGGCATAGAGACAATTACAAACACATTAGGCCAAAGCACTTTTCATGTCAAGCTATTGGCAAGTTCACTGTTGGAAAAATCTGCTCTAGGGAATGGCTTTCAAAATTCGAAAGCTGTACTATGAAGGCATATGGTAACTTAGGCCATCTAAGTATATATTAACTTATGCCATCCTGGAATAGGCCGCAAAAATGCCAGGATCATTGGGGTTACATGGTGTTCATTAAGGTTCTGCTCCTTCCTGCTGTGGGACATTGGGAAGGAAAAAATGCTTTAGTAGGATTGCTGCAAATAAGCTTGTTTTTCCTATTAGCAGTGCACATTTGAAGAGAGAGGAAGGTGAATATGTAACTTGAATCTTCCTTGTTCACCTTTTACTGTCTGATCATTACCTTTAACCTTACATGGGCACACCCTAGATACAACAGATAAATCAGAATTCAATTAAAATTAGAGAAGCAGCGTGGCTCAGTGGAAAGAGCCCAGGCTTGGGAGTCAGAGGTCATGGGTTCGTATCCTGACTCTGCCACCTGTCAGCTGTGTGACTGTGGGCAAGTCACTTAACTTCTCGGTGCCTCAGTTCCCTTATCTGTAAAATGGGGATGAAGACTGTGAGCCTCACGTGGGACAACCTGATGACCCTGTATCTACCCCAGCGCTTAGAACAGTGCTCTGCACTTAGTAAGTGCTTAAAAAATATCAACATTATTATTAAAATTGGGAATTTTAAATAGTCTTTCACTGCAACAGTTTGAATGAATATCACGATTTTTATATTTGCTGAATTGCATTGGGGTTTCATTAGACTATTAGAAAAGTTCTGCCATATTTGTAATTCCCATGAAAGGTCTGAAGAAGAACTGTTTTAAATGAATCAGTCTTTTCAAGACAAACCAAGAATCCAAATATTCTGTGAAATGCATTCAAAATAGTTGAAGCTCCAGTCCAATAAGCAGCAGAATATCCAAGGTACATTTTCAGTAAAAAATATTCATTCTTGTGAAAACATGAATAAAAAGAAAAAGGAGAAAGAGAAGAACTGGAAGAAGCCACTGAATTTGCATAGTACTATGATCATTTTGATTGTAGTTATTTTTATTTCTTGTATTTTTCCATATAGTTTTAACAACAATAATCTCAACACTTGCTTCCACATATAGATTACAGGGCCAAGAGCGAAGAAAAACAGGCAATGTTACATAAGCAGCAAGAGTAGACTTTTGGCTGTGAGCCAGGCAGAAACAACAAAGGGATCTATTGTCCAGAAGCTAGTGGATTCTAATTTGTGCATATAGATTTACAGTAAACAGAGATCCAAAACTCTCCTCAGGTGTGCTGTAATGGAAAAAAAAATGTCAGTCTTCAGACTTTCACTATGACCACATCTCCATAATAGAATGACACAAATAACATAACTAGCAACCTCAGTTCTCACAGTACTCCAGGTGCCCTAAAATAAATCAATGATTCTATGGATCCATCAAAAATACCTGACTAGTCACAGTCACAAAAAACTCATTTGAACCAAACAAAAATTGAAACTGTGGGGCTTCAATCTAATGCCTATGAGTTTTTGTTTTTTTAACTAATTGCATCACAGGAAAAGATTCCATACAGCATAATTAAAAATACTAGAAATGAATGATAGATAATTTCAAACTCTCGCAAATTACTTTTAATAATGAGGAATAAATTAAGATTAACAAAGGCAGATTCAGTACCATGAATTTACTCCTCTCTTATGTGCATTTATTGTTATTTACAGAATTCATGTCCTCTGGAGAATAAAAGTATTTATGGAGATATAGTAGGAAAGCAAGTGCTTAATGGGGCACTCTATAGCAAACATTATTGATCAGTTTTATTTTACTTGTAAGAATGATTGAATGCACTGGTAATTGAGATGTCATTTTGTAGTTTGAGCATTTTATTTTTCAAAATGCACACTTTCTTTGAGGGAATTTATCTCAGAGAAAATAAAGAATAGAAGATGATCTATAGCAGGGGAAATTATGTCAAAATGACAAGTGGATTTCTCTGAGTTTCCCTCATTCGGTGGGCTGCCATTTTGGACAACTGCTGGTTTTTAGTATTAAGGTCCCCTTTAGGCAATCTTTTGAATCATGACAATTCTCATTCTGTCAGTGGTGTGTGCTTTAATATGTTAGTAGAATATGTTGTATTGTGCTTTCCCAAGTGCTTTGTACAGTGCTTTGCAAACAGTAAGTTCTCAGTAAATATGAATGAATGAATCAATAAAAGGAGGCAATCAATAGTATTTTTTTAGAGCTTACTATCTGCAAACAACTATACTAAGTGCTTGAGAGATTACGCACGAGTTTAAGCATGAATTAGTAAGCATGACCTGTCCCATCAAAGAGTTTACAATCTAGTGGGGGAGACAAACACTGAAATAATTGTATAACCATCTCCCCCGATTAGACTGTAAGCCCGTCAAACGGCAGGGACTGTCTCTATCTGTTGCCGACTTGTTCATCCCAAGCGCTTAGTACAGTGCTCTGCACATAGTAAGCACTCAATAAATACTATTGAATGAATGAATGAATGAATGAATGAAGTAATAGAGTATAAAGGCATGCACTTCATGCTTTTGGGTGGTGTTAAGTATCTAAGTGTATAGGTGAAGCATAAGTGCTGAACTGGCAATTGGGATTAAGTGTAGAGTGAGAAAATGACAGATTAATCCTAGAAATCCTTTGGGAGTTTACATTATTTCATAAAATACTTTAAGATAGGGTACAGCAGTGAGGGCGCTATAGACAGAATGGAGGTTAACGGTGAAAGAGATGAGAATGAAGCACAGGTTGTGTTGAGAGATATGAAGCTTGATGCTACGGAAGAAAAAGTAAGAGCTGAGAATAAGGACTGAGTAGCAGCAACATGAACTAGTGGAAAGAGAAAAGGTCTGGGAATCAGAGGACCTGAGTTCTAATTCCGGTTCTCCCAATTGCTTTCTATGTGACCTTGGGCAAGTCATTTAACTTTTTTGTGCCACAGTTTACTCAACTATAAAATGGGGGTTAAATACCTGTTCTACCTCCTACTTAGACTATGACCCCGATGTGTGACAGAGACTATGTCCAACCTAATTAACTTTTACCCTCCCCATTTCTTAGAATAACATTTGACACATACCATTAACAAGTATCATTTTGTGTTAAAATATTGAGAAGAGAGCTGATTGATTACCTTAAAGCCAAGGGCCAGGAGATTTTGTTTGATGGGAAGAGAAATGGTTAACTACTGGAGGTCTATTGAAAACTGGGAAAATATGTGCAAATCACTGTTTTAGTAAAAATGATCCAGGCAATAGAATAAAGTGTGGACTGGAGAGAGGGGAGACTTGAGGGAGGAAGTCCTATGAGATAGGCTGATACAGAGGTCTATTTAGGATATGTCAAGTCTTGTATGGTAGCAGTTTGGATGGAGAGATAGAAGTGGTCTCTGCAAATGTTGTGCAGGAAAAATCTATAGGATCGATTACAAGGTTGTGTCTTTGAAAGACAGTGGTGCAGGGTAGATGGTCATTTTCTTAGTTATAACGGGAAAGTAAGGTGGAAGAGAAAATTTGGGTAGAAAGATGACAATTTGAGCTTGAAGTGCTGGTGGGACAACCAAATATAAATGTTTTGGAGGCAGGAGATATGACTTTGAAAATGACAGAGATCAAGACTTAGTGGTTTGGGAGTCAGTCACATAGTGATGTTAATTGAAATGAAGCCTGTGCATAAGAGTCCCCAAAGGAGTGAGTGTAGATTCACATGAAAGTGAGACCCAGAAGTGAGTCATGAGGAATACCCACAATTATGGAGTAAGAGGTAGAGGACGAGCTGGCAAAAAGAGACTGAAAAGGTTCGGCCAGAGAGGTTTGGAGGGGTCTGTGACAGGAAAACCAAGAATAAATAGCATTTCTAGGAGAAAAAATTCTTCCACATCATCAAAGGCAGCTAAGAGATCAAAGAGGATTGGAACAGAGTAGAGTCGATTAGATTTGGCAATATGAGGTCATTGATGACACTGGAGAGGTTGAAATAAAATAGACAAAAAGAGGAATTTAGAGCATCGATGAGGGACTTAAAGGAAAGGAAGTGGATGTTGCAAGTGTTTTAAAACTGAGGAGAATGGGTAAATGGGTGAAGGTACATGAAGTTGTGATCAATATCAAATAATTTAGTTTTCCTTCTTGTGGTGTATGGAATCAATTCAGCGCTATTTGGGTTAGGAAGATGTAATAGAAGCAAATAGAGTTAACTCTGGAAAGGAGGCTCCTCAATGTTTCCTAAGACATTACAAAGGCAAAGGCTACTTATTACTATTGTCCAAGCATTTCAGGAGTTGTTGCTTAGAATCGTTTCACCAAGGATTCACCATTTTGAACTATGACCTGTTTCTCAGTAAAATCTTTCCAGATGAACCAAGAAATGGCTAACTAATCTCTGTTACTCATTTATTGTCTAGGTGGTTTCATCTAGCAACAAGGGAACAAGTCAGGGAAGAAGGAGGTCAGGGTATTCCATGATCTCTGCTCCTACTCCTCATGCAGCAGATTGGTGTCCACCCCACCACCCAAACCACATTCCCCTTCTCTGTGCTCTAGAGGGTCAGGGTGTATGGAGCCTGGGAATTATGGCAGCAAGCACGATATCCTTCGAAGAACCAGGATATAGCATTGTGAGGCTTGTATGGGTATGAGAGGCTTGCAGGGAAATAGCCCAGACCCTCCATTTCTCCCCTCCCCACCATCTGAACTGGATTTTTTAAAATAGCATTTGCTAAGCACTTACTATTCACTCATGCCAGGCACTGTTATAACCACTGGGGTTGATACAAGATAATCAGGTTGGACACAGTCCATATCCCACATAGAGCACATAGTCTTAATCCCCATTTTGCAGATGAAAAAACTGAGTTCCAGAGAAGTTAAATGACTTGCCCAAGGTCCCACAGTAGGCAAGTGGTGGAGCTGGGCTTAGAACCTAGGTCCTGTGATTCCCAGGACCATGTTCTTTCTACTAGCAACGCTGCTTCTCATTTCTCAATGTGTTATTTCCATGATTTTTCCATGTTACGAGAGTGTAATGATTTAGGGTTGAGCTAGACACTTCTCAGACATCAGGTGATTTTATGTTCAATTTCAAAAAGGCTATTTTCAAAAAAAGACAAATAACTTGAGGAAGTGAGTTTGAATAGAATTTATAGGCACAGACTTGAAAATATTTGTTCCAATTAATTGAATTATTTCCCTAGTCATTAAATATAAACACACATCCACTCAAAATGGAAAACATTGGGAACCAGTTAATTTAACTTTACTAACGAAAATGTCACTAAAAATACTTAAGTAAATCTGCAATCAAAAACATACTTTGAATCAAATTGTTGAGAATCAAATTTTACAGGAAAAAAAAATGAGCTTCAGAAAGGGAATTCACTGATCAGCATTTTGATGACAGCAGGATACCCAAAACAGCTGTTGAATGGTGAGCTAATGTGGGACGACCACAAGCAGAGAGGGGAGAAGAAACTCTTTAAAGACACAATGAAGCATGACTTGAAGCCATGTGGTAGAAATGTGGGCTTCTGGGAGGTCCCAGGAGTGGTGAAAACTAGTTTGGTGTGCAGCAGTCAGAAACAAGGTGATTTTCCCTGAGCAAAAACTTTGGGCAGGTTCCAAATTGGGGAGGCAAAATCAAAATGTATGCAGGATGCTTCAAAGTAGAGCCACAACCTGAGAAATGGGTTCACAAAGACCCAGTGTGGATGGCACAGTAGATCACTTGAAAAAACAGCATGGTCTAGAGAATAGAGCAATGGGCCTGGGAGTCAGAAGACTTGGTCTAAGATTATGGACAGTCACCTTCCCTGTGCCTCAATTTCTTCATCTGTAAAGTGGAAATCAATGACTGTTCTCCCTTCTACTTGGACTAAGAGACCCATGTGTCCAAGTTTGAATATCTTATAACTATCCCAGCATTTTTTATGGTACTTGTTTAGGACGTTTTATATGAGCCAGGCAGTAATACTGAGCTCTAGGGTAGACACAACTACCCCAGGAGTAGGGCAGGGACTGTGTTTGATCTGATTATTTCATATCTACTCCAGTGTTCAGTACAGGGTCTTGTATGTAGTAAATGCTCAACAAATACAATAATGAACTCATAGCCCATACATGATTCTCTCGGCAACACTGCTTAATAAATCTGCCACTTGTCGGCTGTGTGACTGTGGGCAAGTCACTTAACTTCTCTGGGCCTCAGTTCCCTCATGTGTAAAATGGGGATTAAGACTGTGAGCCCCACGTGGACAACCTGCTTCCCCTATGTCTACCCCAGCGCTTAGAACAGTGCTCGGCACATAGTAAGCGCTTAACAAATACCAACATTATTATTATTAATAAATACCACGTTCATTTTTACTGTTGACCTCTTCTGAAACTTAGACCAGAGAGAGGAGCTGCTAGAAAACTTTTCTGGCTAAATTCCTCAAGATAATCTAAAATGGGTTTAACTATAGTTTGGAGTTAATTCAAGGGAAGGGCATGATGAAATTTTACGCTTCAATTTTATTTCCTGCTCTCTTTGCCAAAAAGTGATATTGTTTAAAATGGTCAGGCCTGGAAAAACATCTTTATTTACACATCAAAGATGAACTAAAGTAATATGTTTTATGGTATTTGTTAAGCACGTACTGTATTCAGGTACTATACTAAGCGATGAGATAGATACAGTATAATTGGGTTGGACGCAGTTCCTGTCACACATGGACTCACAGTCTTAATCTCCATTTTGCAGATAAGGTAACTGAGTCATAGAGAAGTGAAATGACTTGCCCAATGCTACACAGCACACAAGTAATGAAGCCAGGTTTATAATCAAATTCTCTGACTCCCAGATTCAAGCCCTTTCCACTAGACAACACAGTTTCTGTTTAATTGAATGCCAGATCATTTTCAGGTCTGCTAAAGAAATCTTTCAAGTCACTGGGTGCTCTTGACTCTCCTGCCTCTGTTCCCTCTCTCAAGCTGTTCACCCACTTTGGAATTCACTCCCTTCCAACATCAAACAGATGTCAGCTCTCCCCTCCTTCAAATTCCTCCTAAAATAGCACCTCATCCAACAAAATGTCCCCAGTTAATTACCTACCTGCCTGAGCCACATCATTCCCTCAACTCTATCACTTATTTGTGAAAATAAATTAATATACACCCCTCATTAGCCTATACACACACATATATATATATATTGACCATCTTAAAAAAATGTACTCATTAAGTACTTACTGTGTGCCACATACTGTACTAAACTCTGGAGAAAAACAATGATAGGTTGAATATAGTCCCTCTTACACACTGAGCTTACAGTCTACAAAAGAGAAAGACTTAATCCCCATTTTATCAATAAGGGCAATGAGGAACAGAGAAGTGACTTGTCCAAGGTGACACAGCAGACAAATGACAGAGCCGGGATTAAAACCCAGGCCCTCTGACTCACAAGCTCCTGCTATTTCTAAGAGATCACACTGATTCCCAGTTACAAAAAGAATATATGTATCTTGGTCTTCCCTATTAGAGTTTAAACTCTGTAAACAGGGGATGTCTCAACTCATTATTCTGAATTAGCAAGCACATAATAATAATAATTTTGGTATTTGTTAAGTGCTTACTCTGTGCAGAGCACTGTTCTAAGCACTGGGGTAGATACAGGGTAATCAGGTGGTACCGAGTGAGTCTCACATTCTTAATCCCCATTTTATAGATGAGGTAACTGAGGCACAGAGAAGTTAAGTGACTTTTCCTCAGTCACACAGCAGACAGGTGGCAGAGCCAGGATTCAAACCCATGACCTTTGACTCCCAAGCCTGTGCATTTTCCACTGAGCCACGCTGCTTCCCATAATATATATATATACATATATATATACATGTATATTATATATATATACATAATATAGTGCAGTACACCAAGTGTATGCTCAATAAATGCTTTTAATACAACTACTATATGACTAAAAAAAACCAAAACCCTTAAAATATAAGGGTGTTTTCATTACATGAATGAGAAGGAGGATCAAATTTCTGATTTACAAAGTCTCTGGACTGAAAGCTAGTGGTCAAGATACTCACGTGCATACCCTCAAATCATTCATTCATTCAATAGTATTTATTGAGTGTTTACTATGTGCAGAGCACTGTACTAAGCTCTTGGAATGTATAATTCGGCAACAGATAGAGACAATCCCTGTCCAATGACGGGCTCACGGTCAAGTTTGGCACTGACCTGGAGAAAGCACATAAAGGTTATAGCCTAGAAATTCCCTGTTGTCAGGCCCATAATTCCTTTCTCATCTCCTTCTCTTACACCCTATAGCTTCCTTTTCACCAATTTAGCACATGAGGAAGAAGACAAGTAGGTCTTGATCTAAAAGGGAAATTTGAATGATTCCAAGCAAATCTGTAATTTAATCTGTGATAGCTGATGATTGGTTGACCAGGTGGGAAAAAATAATGAAAAGAGGCAAATGAAAAACATTGGAATTAGGACAGGAAAGGGAAAGGAAAAAGAGAGTTTATTTACTCATGCCTATCTACTTCCTTCTCCCATTACACACTATAATACTAAGTACTTTGTTAAGTGCTAACTATGTGCTAAGCACTATACTAAATAAATAAAAAATTAATAAATTGTGGTATTTGTTAAGTGCTTACTATGTGCAAAGCACTGTTCTAAGCACTGGGGGATGCAAGGTGATCAGGTTATCCCACATGGGACTCACAGTTTTTTAATCCCCATTTGACAGATGAGGTAACTGAGGCACAGAGAAGTTAAGTGACTTGCCCAAGGTCACACAGCTGACTAGCGGTGGAGCCGGGATTAGAACCCATGATCTCTGACTCCCAAGCCCGCGATCTTTCCACTGAGCCACACTGCTTCTCTAAGCACTAGAGTAGATAGAAATTCATCAGGACAGACATAAACCCTGTCCCACCTGGAGTTCACAGTGTAAGAAGGAGAGAGAACACTTCGCTTCTCACAAGCTAACCTTCTCTCTGTACTCTGTTCTTGTATCTCCCGCTGCCAACCTCTTGCACGTGCCCTCCTCCCTACCTGGAGCTCCCTCTCTCTTCATATCTGATGGTCCAAAGCCCTTCTGAAATCACATCTCCTCCAGGTTGCCTTCCAAGATTAATTTTTAACCCTATATGTTTTAAGTCTTACATGCCCCATTACTTAAATCCTAACTCATGCACCAACCCTCATCTCTTCCTCCTGTCTGTAAAACATTTTAGTGTCTATCTGGCCCACTAGGTTGTACTTTCTTTGAGAGCGGAGATTGTGTCTAATTCTATTGCTCTCAAAAAATACCATTGATAGATTGAGTCTCTCCCAGGTCTTCGTTCACTGTTCTACACCCAATAGATAATAAATATAACTAATTGATGGAATGAGAATTTTCAGAAATTGGGTTCCTCTATATTTTGGAGTTCCTTTGCCTCTTTTCTGAAGGAGAATCAGGGAAAGTCTTATTTTCATTATTTTTAAATTATGTGATTTTAACCAGATTGCCACAGTTATGGGGGTAAGAGCAAATGCAAGCTAGATTTTCTTGATCATTCATATGGATTTGCCCTCAGGCCAGAGGTAAATTATAGTTATCTTTCAAGGACTTGGGGCACATGCTTGCAGGAATCTTATTTTCTTTATTTTATTCTCTATAGTTTGCTCGGAAGAGCAAACAAAATGCCATTTTTGGCTCAATTCCTTTCTGTTTAGAAATATATATACACTTTCCCCAAGTGTTAGTTGAGGTCAGATAAGGTACTAGATGGGTTTGGTTTGGTGAACCGAAGAAAAGAAGAGTACATTCATTCAGTTGGATGCCCAATTTATTATACATCATAGTTATGTGGATGGAAAAAAGTCATAATTTAAACCCTCCAATATGAGCCAGTGGCCAAAATGAATAAACAACTTTAGCAGAAAAAGAAATTTGCTTTTGCCAGCAGTTTTCAGGTTCATCTTTCTTTTCATAAGAGCTTGTAAGGGTGGTGGATAAACTGCATTGAATTTCGAAATTCAATGATAGTAGAATAAGTAAAATACAGTTGCTTAGGAATTGACAAATGGAATGATTTAAGAGAAGGTTAGAAGACAGAGCTAAAAGACTTGGAGGATTAAAGATATGCAGTTTAGGACTTTAAGATGGGTACGGTAAGCATAATTTGAAGATGAGGATGATAAGGAGGATAATGATGATGATAATTGCTATTATTATTGCATTTCTTAAGCACTTACTACGTGTCAAGCACTACTCTAAACACTTGGGTAGATGCAAGTTAATCAGGTCGGACACAGTCCTGGTCCCACATAGTGTTTACAGTCTTAATAGGAAGTAGAACAAATGTTTAATCCCCATTTTACAGTTGAGGAAACTGAGACATAGAGAAGCTAAGTGATTTTCCCAAGGTCAGACAGCAGGTTTGTGGCAGACCTGGGATTAGAACTCAGAACCTCTGATTACCAGGCCCACGCTCTTTTCATTAGGCCATGCTGATGATGATGATCATCATCATCACCAAGTAGAGTTACACATAGTCTGAGGAGAAAATATGTTAATCCCTCCTCCAGCAAAGCAATTTGGGAAGGGAAAAAGTGAAGAATTCCTATGTTCTGTTATTTGCATAACTATGATGATTAGTTCCTAAAATCAAGGCTCCTACTTGCCATTATTTGGAATTGCATAAGGCTTTTTAAATTCCTAAGGGCCTTTCTTTCATTAATCAGTCATTACAACACACCATTACTGTCTGTTACCAGTCATCATAGATTCATCCTTATCATTTTGCTTTGTTTAAACAGAAGTTTAAGCAGAGAAGTGATGGAACCAGGATTAGAGCCCAGTTCCTTCTAACTCCCAGGCCAGTGTTCTATTCACTAGGCCATGCTGTTTCCCTTTGTTCTTTACTCTCTCTCTTCCTTTATTTCCAATACAGTCTTCTCTTGAATATTATGCATGCATGAAAAAGAGCATGACCTAGTGGAAAGAGCATGGGTCTGGGAGGCAGAGCATCTAGGTTCTAATCCTGACTCTTTCAAATGCTTGCTGTGTGACCTTGAGCAGGTCATTTAACTTCTCTGTACCTCCACTCTCCTCTTCTCCCTCCTACTTAGATTTTGAAGCTCCATGTGGTACCCAAACTGTGTCCAACCTAATTAACCTGTATTTACCCAAGTTCCTAGAACAGAGTTTGACACGTAGTAAGTGCTTAACAAATTCCAGTTTTTAAAAAAGCCAATTAGTTGATGATTCCTATCCCAGGTTCCTCTTCCTCCTCTTCCTGCTCCTGTCCTTTTCTTCCTCCTCTTCCCAGCATCCTGACTTCCGGCCTCTCTAACTCTTATGGTAATTTGAATCAAGACCCTTCTGGGGAAATGATAGAAAAGAAATTCAAACCAATCACAGATGATGACTGGAATCCCGGTTTTCTTGGGGAGAAGATTAAAGCTATTAATTGTGAATTCTATTTAGATTTAATTTATCTGAACTATTACCACAAGTCACCATGTGAGTTGCAAACAAATTCCATAGAATATGTTTTGAAAGTATCTACTGAAGTTTTAGCTGGAGCTTGGAAGCAACCCATTAGAAAGGCAGTTTCTAAATGACTAAGATTGATTACAACTTTAGGAAGACAAAGAAGTGGAAATCAAGGTGTCCAGCAGATCCTTTGCAAAGTTGGCAGCATGCATCAATCTTTAGTCTAGACTTGAGGTCTACAGAGCTTCAGGGCTGGCCAACTTTTCCTCATCCCCATCAACATGTTGTATGCAGTATCAAGAAGCAAGAGAGGAACACAAAAATGAAGTCCTAAAAGATGTCAATTTAACAGCCCTTAAGCTATGCTCACATCTCCACAATTTTATTGGTTGAGATATTTAAGGAAAATAGAAAAAGGCAGAGTTTCAATGTTGCCATGTTGAGTCAGTGTCAGGTCAAGGAAGACTCAGAGCATTTGGGTCCAAGCAAAATTATTATTTATTAAAGCCCCACATTGCCATACTCAAACAATGGGATCGGTTCTGTGTTCTGCCTCTTAAGCTTAGTAACATTCATTCACTAGTATTTATTGCATGCTTACTGTGTGCAGAGCACTATACTAGGGGTTTGGGAGACTACAATATAACAGTGAACAGCATCCATGTTAAATCCCATTGCTCCTCCCCATTCCCTCCCCCATCATACTAAATGTATAATTGCCAAACTACTGCATACTCTCCCCAGGGTCTATCTTGGTTTGCCATTATGTGACATTTCTCCACTGCATATGAGTTCTCCCACAGGCCAGGTTTGCACAAGGGTCACTGGTAACAATCTTGACCTTGTAGTATCTCTTTATTTTATTGTTCACCAATTGTCGATCTTAGTCTTCCTATCTGGCTGTACCACTTTATTTTGGCTAGCTGCACTTTCTTATTTGGGTTTCTTTATCAGAGGAGTTCACTCTGATTGACTCTCTGTTTCTCACTTTGCTGTTAACTTTAACCATGCTGTTGGAGCTTCTTTTCCATCCTAACATGCAAGACTGAGGAAAAACACAAAAGAGGCTGAGAGGCTGAATTTTCATCCACAATTTAATATTCACAGAAGAACCTTAATTTTTAATATGACAAAAATGTAACATTTAAAACAGGAAAAGATCTTGTGTATTATTCAACCTCTACTGAAGGTGAGACAGCTTTATTTTCATCATCATCATCTTCTTCTTCTCATTGTTCCTCTCCTCCTTCTTCTTTTCCTCCTTCTCCTCTTCCTTCTTAGAGAAACAACAAATGGTATAATGGCAAGAGCATGGGCTGGAAGTCAGAGGACTTGGGTTCTAATCCCGGCTCCATCACTTCCTTCTCTGTGACCTTGGACAAGTCACTTAACTTCTTTGTGCCTCAGTTACCTCATCTGTAAAATCGGGATTAAGACTGTGAGCCCCATGTATAACATGTACTGTGTCCAAACTAATTATCTTGTTTCTACTCAGTGCTTAGTACAATGTCTGGCACACAGTAAGTGCTTCACAAATACCATTAAAAAATAGGAGACTGAGGAATGCTTAGTACAGTGCTTTGCACACAATAAGCTTTTAATAAATATGATTGGACGAATTGAGCTACCTCATCTGTAAAATAGAGATTAAGACTGTGAGCCCCATGTGGGACAATCTGATTTGTATCTACCCCAGCACTTAGAACAGTGCTTGGCATGTACAAATTCCATAATTTTTTTCTCTTGTTTTCCTTCTACTTCTTCTTCTCTTTCTCCTTCTCCTCTTTCTCCTTTTCCTTCTCCTTCTCCTCCCCCTTGCCCTCCCTCCCTCCCCCCAATCTTTCTCTTTCCTTTCCTCCTCTCCCCTTCCTTCTCCTTCTTTCTCCTTTTTCTCCTTCTCCCTCTCCTCCTTATTCTCCTTCTTTTTCTTCTTTGTCTCCTTCTCCTTCTTCTGTTTCTTCATCTTTTTCCCCTCCTCCACCTCTTCCCCCTCCTTCTCCTTCCTTTTTTCCTTCCCCTTCCTCATTACTTTTCCCCTCACTTTCCCTGTTCACTTCCCCTTCTCTTTCTCCTTCCCTTTCCCCTTCTGTTCCAAGGTGAACAGAGGCATTCACCATCTCAAGATCAAAATGCTATCTTGTCTGAACCAACAAAAGTGGACCTCAGAGACATGGGTGAGGTACCCCCCTAAGACTGAAGCTTCAGAAACCACAGGCAAGAGATGTGGAAGAAGGTATGGAGGAGCAGGGTGGGATGGGGCGGGGCTGGGCACAGATTAGGCAAGAGGAATCTGGAAGCCCAAATGGCCTGGGAGGACAGGTAATAAGGACCTGTCATCTTCGTGGCTCTGGGAATAACTGAATTCCTCCTGTGTGGGAAGTAGTCCATGTCAGGATCTAGGTGCTTAACCTTGTGCATGTAATGCATAAGTGTACTCCTGAGTGCAAGCGTTCATGGTCCAGAGGTAGGTGTTTCACCACATACATAAGTGAATTCTTTCTGAGTGGGAAACATTCGTGGGTGGGAGCTAGGGTTTTGCCATTTGCGAGTAACACAAAAGTGAATTCCTCACAAGAAGGAAGATCAGGTCACCACTTAAAATAATTTTGCATGGCTCAGACTTTCTGACTCCAGTCTTTCACTCTTGCTATGCCGTTCCTCAAACCTGTCTTCACGTGATGGGTGACACCTTCCCTTTCCTCTTCCCCTTATCTTTTCTTCTCCCCTTCCTCATCACCTTCCCTTTCCCTTTCCTGTCCCCTTTCCCCTCCCCTTTCCATTTGTTCCCCTTCCTCTTCCCCTTCTTTTCCCTTCCCCTTCTCCTTTCCCATCTCCTTCTCCTTCTCTGTCTTCATCTTCTTTGTCTTTGTCTTCTCTTTCTTCCACAGTCTCTTTCTTAGGGCTTCCAGCGTACTACAACATCTCAAATCTATTCAGTTTTCCTCAAGATGGTTGCCTCAAGCACAAGGGATCAGAAAAAATGGAATTAAAAATAAAATTGAATTTTCAAGTACATCTTGCAGTTTATTCAAAGTGGAAAATAACTCTCACATTATGAGCTTTCAGACTCCTGGGCTGAACAAAACGAATGCTATAGTCCTTTAATAATACATTCCTAAAGCCTTGACTTAAAAAAACAAAACCTATAACTAATATAACCAAGTTTATCTCTTCCACAAACAACGTGATGAGAATTGGAGAACCAAAATACCACTCCTGAGAGGAATAAATCTCCTCCTCAACTTTCTGTTCATCGTTTCAACCCTGATAGGATAAGATTGGATTAGAGCACTGCCACTTTAAATCCTCTTTGAATCTTGCATATAACTCTTCTCATGGGTTTTTGCGCCATATTGTAATGTTAAAGTGTAAAACTCTGCATCTGCTGAGGCATTTGGCTGGAAAAGCAAGTATGTCAACGAATGTCCCTTGCTGCCATCACACATATGGAATTTCTGTGTTCTGCTTTGCCATCTGGTAGTCAGACCGAGATTCACTCTTCATTGAATAAGGACTACCTACCATATCGTTTCCTCTTACAATATGCTCCCCTTATCATAGCTTGGATTTTCATTTCTTGTCTTATATTTTCTCTCTTTTTTTGTTGACTAGTCTAAAAAAGAACACCCAAGATTGTTTTCCAAAGTTCACACACACACACACATGCAAAAACACACAAACTGTTTCTCTTTATCTCTGAATGTAATTGGTACAAGAGCAATTGAAAACTAAAGAAGCTGCAACCATAAAGCTCAGGATGGCAAAATTATCAATGTTATCAATGTTATCAAAGTTATAACTTGAAGAGACATCAAATAATCTATGAATACACAACATCATCTGAGGAGGGCCACTTTCGTATAGCAAGGATATGGAGAGTTTCCTTGCCAATCTTCTCCCACTCATTATTTACCTCACTCATTTTTGTGAGTCTTTGTCATGGGATTGGATTAATCTGGAGACATGTTCCTTCCTTGTAACTATTTTTTTTTTCTTCACAAGGATGGAGCATCAGGATTTTGTGGTCTCGCATATTTTGTGGACTGTAGTAGGACAGTTTTACTGCCTCGACTTTTGAGTTATGAAAATGTCCAGCTGTCTTATCCCCACTCAACTCACCTTCTTTCTAGGCAAAAAGGCAGCACATCCAGCAATAATGATCAACCACTGACAATGCATTTTACTGAAGGTGTTATTAAAATAGGCCAAATCACCATGATGTACAGTGTAAAGGGTGGGTAACTCTGGGTTGATACTTCACTAGCTTGAATGATAGCTGTTCTCCCTCCTACTTAGACTTTGAGTCCCATATAGGGCAAGGATTGTATCCAACCCAATTATCTTATAGGCACCTCAGCTCCTAGCACAATGCTTAGCCCATAGAAAGTGCTGGCCCAGAATAAGTGCTTAATGATTACCACAATTATTAATTGAAAAGGGACAAAAAACCACATAACTCCACCATTCTACGGTCTACATCTCTTAACTGTGGGCTATTCACAGACCACTCCAACCCTTATAAAATAAATTAATTGGAGAGGAAAGTTGTCATGTAGGTGCCAAACTCCTATTGTGCTGGACTATGGAGGATATTCCTTTTTATCTTAATTTCATTTTTTCTTGCATTGCTCTGAGAAAGGGTCAAACTTAATGGAGTAACAACCACAGTGAATTTGAAGAATATTATATAGCACAGTGCTCTTGACATACTACTCAATAAATGAAGATTTTCATAACTCCCTCACCTAAAGAAACACAGTGCAAAGAGTATTGCAAATATCATCCTCATTATAGTAACTATCTTCTGGTCTTCTTGGATTCCCATTTGCACCTGCTGTGCAAGTGATGGGCTTTATAATTCATCATTTTCAATAATACTTATTGACTGCCTACTCTGAAAAGAGCACTGGCCTAGATGATCAGTCCAAAACACAGTCTCTACCCTCAAGGAACATACAATCTAATGGAGACAGATGAACACAAATGATATGCAAATACTAAGAAAATAGGAGGGGACAAAGCTACAGTTGATAAAAATAAGAATATAGAAAGAGCAATGGATGTATAAAAAAGGGAAATAACAGGTTGCATAAATAAGTTGATACACAGTCAGTTTTCATATGATGTGATAATTGCATTTATAAAGAGACTTTCATTAAGAAAGTCACATTAGCATACGCTCCTTGATGGCCTCTGAGCATCTGCACAATAATTCCTTCCAAGATGGCATCATGTTCTATTTAGGCAGAAAGATCTTTCAGGAAGAGGGTTCTTTATATTCCTCAAGAAATGTCTACCAAAAGAGTGTAACGAAGAACCATAGTATCACCCAACTGAATTAACTGTAATAAATTTAGTGGATATGGGTAGGCAAGCTACCCTGGAATATGTTCCAGGTTTGGGCTAAGTATTTTTATATCGTACTCTCCCAGGCACTTAGCACAGTGCTCTGCACATGATTAGCACTCAATAAATACGATTGACTGACTGACTTACTGACTGACTCACTAACTCTAACTAAATTGGGCAGATTTTTGCCAAAATAGCTATGATAACATCATGTTAAGCCATATGCCAGCATAATTCATATTAATTTGCATGCTCCTCAGGGTGCAATGGCTTAGAGTGCTGTCACTGGCCACCTGACTTCCTCATATTCTCTCTACAACAATATTATTTTGTCTGTCCAATCTACCTGTGGTTTCTTGCAATTTTCACCCTTTTTTAATATTTGTTAAGTGCTTACTATACCCTAGGAATTGTACTAAACACTGATTGAATATATCTCACATGGGGCTCACAATCTTTACCCCCATTTAACAGAGGCACTGAGAAGTTAAGTGACTTGTGCAAGGTCACACAGTAGACAGGTGGTGTACTGTGTTGGAGCACCCAGGCCCTTCTGACTCCAGGCCCATTTTCTTTTCACTAGGCCTTTCTGCTTTTCACCTAGATAATCATAGCATCTTCCTCAGCTACCTCATTTCTTCTTCCTTTTTCCACTTGCCACTCTCTTCTCAGAAAAGCACTCATTCTCAGTTCAAGATTATATCCATTCCCAGTATCTCCATTTCTACTACCCCTAGCCTCATCCATTTGCATTTTTTCATTTCCTTATGATTGCAGTGCTACATGATAAAGTAAAATTACTGGACCTTGAAACAGTTCTAGATTGTAAAGATGACAGCATAGTAAATCCACCTTGAAAGTACTGCCTAATCAAATATTATTAGCTGCTCCATATCCATCTCCTCTAAATGTTTGCACTATGAATGGGGTTTGGTAGAACCATCTGTGCAATAGTGTTATAAATAGTTGAGTTTATTGTAACAACAAAAAATTCCTGACCTTTTGTGCTTTCACACTTTAGCATGAATAATCTACATTGACTTCTGATCACCTTGAAAAACCCTGAAAGAGTTGATACAGGGGTTAGATGCATAGCTTAAACCAAGTGGTTAGATCTGTGGTAGACAATCATATTGACATTTTAACAGCATTTTCAATAGTTCCTTGGTTTAAGACATTTTTAGGTAGTTGCCTGAAATTTCAACACAGCAAACATTCTCTCTTCACTTAAGCCTAAAGACCAGATGCACTGGACTATATAAAACTGAAGATTGACTAATATTTTGTTAAAATGCCTACTCATGCTTTAGTCTAACTCTAAATTTTAACAAAAAGTTCAGTGATTCTTACTCAGTGAGTCAGTTGATCTCCTGAATTCAAATAATTCATCTTCAATAGATTCATCCCCCTTCTATTTTGTTCCACTTACATAATCAACTTCAATATTATTGAAATAAAAACACCTTGAAAATACCTAGGCACACACTTGAGAATAGTGGGGGCACAAAATATAATTTTGGTAATGAGTCTGAAGCATTGAAACACCAAAGATTAGAGGAAGCACAAGGCAGGGAGAGAGTCACAGGAATTCCAGGAGCTGCATGTATTTCATAATATTATTCTCTTTCCAAATCCCTTTTGGATGCAGGAGATAAGTGTGATTCCTAGTAGATTTGCAGCTGTCAAGGAACATCTGAAAAAGAGGTGGCTATTGACTGGGATATCAAATGTCAAGACATGTTTAACAAGAAGGAATCCAACTAGGTATTGTTTGGAACAAATTGAATCCTTATTTATTGAATCTTAGTTTAAAATGATTTTAATCTGTTTTAATGTCAAAACTGTGCAAACTAGGCCATAGAGAAAACCACATTCACCCTGACTCTCTGGTGAACGCTCTCCAAGTTCTACACTACCCTCCTCAGTTGTACAGCAAGAAATGGACTGTATAATCTAGGTTTGGGAGTGGGTTGGAAGACAGTAAACCTGACCTTCCAGTGTGGATAAAAAAAGCCCAGAGTCTTTATCCTGTTAGTTCAGAAGTTGAGCTTACCACATTTGCCCCATGACTTCACTGTCTATATTTAGGGCTCTGTACAGTGAGAGAAACAACTATATTTAGATACTTTGATGAGACACACAAACACATACACACACATGCTTATATGTGTAAATGTGCTACTTTTGCATAAGTAGCATCCTCTTTAAAATGAACATGCTCTTTATCTCTATATACATATATGTTCTCTCTGTGTGTAAATACACACACACACATATATACACACACACATATATATATACATACATACACACACACACACACACACACATATATATATATATATATATATATATATATATATATATATATATATATATATATATACATACACACACACACATATACACACACACATACATATATATCTATATCTATAGATATAGATATATATATGCATATATACATAGAGATAGATGAATAGATAGATATTGTGTTGGGGGGCCAGGTACTGTGTATGACTTGATTATCTTGTATCTATCCCAGCCTTCACATAGTAAGTATTTAACAAATACCTGGATCACTGTTACTATTGTGATGCAGTACTTGGGGTCTAAGAGGTTGATAGATGGTAAGCCAAAAGGTCAGGATGGAATGTAAGCATAAAATAAGAAAGACTAGCTGGAGACTGACTTGATGAGCAATTGAAAAAGAATATCTTCAGCACACTGAAGGACTAGAGCATAGGAACTAAAATGATGGTAGTCACCAAGAAGCATCAAATACATAGAGAGAAAGGAGGTGGTAACAGTGGGGAATATCCCTATCCTATGAGGGGACCATAAAGTTCTTTGTCCATAAAGAAGATACTGGATGATAATAAATTAGCCTTGGAGAAGATTGTGCAGAATCCACAACCAAGCCCCAGCTTTGGCTCACTCTCCTGTGTTCACAGCATCAAGTGCTGTTGGCAGAAAGCCAGGCAGAAATCCCCCAGATGACCTCACCCATCTTGAATTGATCCAGTGGTGCTCTTCTGTATCTCACTTAGTAATACTACCTCTCCTCCCCAACCCACTCCACAACTCTCTCATTCCCTCAGACATCTCTGAAGGAGAACTCTCTCACCTGCTTTCAAAATCTATCATTCTCTATTTGCACCTCCATCCCCTTCTCACCTTCTAAGCTCACTCGTGTCCACTCTGCTTATCCCTAAACTACCACCTTCAGTTACTATCTGAGATTCATTCCCCTCAGCCTTCTAAGATGCTCAAGTCTCCCATATTATAAAAAAAAAAACCCACAAGAAAACAAAAAAAAATTTTTTTTTTGGATTCCATCTCTCATGTTCCATAGGACCACCTAGATCAATGGAAGCAACAAGACCTAGTGGATAGAGCACAGGACTGGAAGTCAGAAGGACCTGAGTTCTAATCATGTCTCTACCACTTGTCTGCTGGGTGACCTTGGGTAAGTCACTTAACTTCTCTGGACCTCAGTTACCTCTCCTATAAAATGGGGATTGAGACTGTGAGCCCCATGCAAGTCAGGGACAGTGTCCAACCAGATTAGCTTGTATCTAACCCAGCGCTGAGAACAGACTTAAATCCATACCATCATTATTATCATTATTATATTGTTGTAGTAGGCAAGAAGCAACTGAGCTCCTGCATTCTGTTACGTAATGTGTTCCAGTTCCTGCCATTCGAAGCTGCAAAGACTCCAGACTGATCAACTCCCTCGTGTCAGGTTGACTGCAGCTCCCATCTCACATAGCTAACACTCAAATCCACACCCAGCTTCCACTTAGACCCACTGCCAGGCAGCTATACCAGAAGACTTGAGCCTAGACATGCTTATGCAAAGACTCCAGCCTGCACACAGTCCCATTTGGTCAGGACAAAGAAAATATCAATCAATCAATCAATCATTTATTTAGTGCTCACTGTGGGTAGAACACAGTACTCTGAGGAGGAGCGTGGTTCTGTGGAAAGAGCCTGGACTTGGGAGTAAGAAGTCATGGGTTCTAATCCCGACTCTTCCGCCTGTCAGCTTTGTGACTTCGGGCAAGTCACTTAACATCTCTGTCCCTCAGTTACTTCATCTGCAAAATGGAAAATAAAACTGTGAACCCCACGTGGGACTACCTGATCACCTTGTATCACCTCCAGCACTTAGAACAGTGATTTGCACATAGTAAGCACTTAATAAATCCTATTATTGTTATTATTATTATTACTAATTGCTTGGGAGAGGACAATATAACAGAGGGGGTAGGTGTGTTCTTGACCCAGAAAGAACTCACAGCCTAGAGGGGAGACAGACATTAAAATATTATGGATATGTACACATGTGCCGTGGAACTTAGGGTGGGGTGAATGAGGGTACAAATCCATATGCAAGGTTAATGCAGAAGGGAGAAGAAGTAGCAGAAATGAGAACTTAGTCGAGGAAGGCTTTGAAGGTGGTGAGAGTGATAGTAATAATAATAATGTTGGTATTTGTTAAGCGCTTACTATGTGCCAAGCACTGTTCTAAGCGCTGGGGTAGACATAGGGGAATCAGGTTGTCCCACGTGGGGCTCACAGTCTTAATCCCCATTTTACAGATGAGGGAACTGAGGCACAGAGAAGTTAAGTGACTTGCCCACAGTCACACAGCCGACAAGTGGCAGAGCTGGGATTCGAACTCATGAGACCTGACTCCAAAGCCCGTGCTCTTTCCACTGAGCCACGCTGCTTCTCAGATAGTATTCTGGATATGAAGAGGGAGGGAGTTCTAGGCCAGAGGTTGGATGAGGGTGAGGGGTAGGTGGCCTAATAGATGAGATTGAGGGATAAATTGGATGCTTATATAAATGATGGATGATATTATATATGAGATTTCATTATTTAGGTTTTGGGTGTCTCCATGATGTCTTCTTTGAGAGATGCATGATAGTGTCCATGATTAAAAGCTGACTAGAGATCTTGTCTACCAATTCCAGGGCACTGTATATTCCCAAGTGCTTAGTACAATACACACAGTAAATGCTTAATAAATATCACTGATAAATTGATTGATATATTTGCTCATTCAGCTGACATTGCATGTCAAGCCAGGGAAAAATTGAATGAGGAAATAGTTTTCCAGTGCTCAATAAATTTCTAATGACCAGATGTTGACCACCTTGGTCATTGTCAACCAGGACCCCATTCTCAGAAAGCTCAAACCGAGCAGTATGGGAAACAAGGGAAGAGGAATGGGAAGACTCCAAGCATCCCACTCCACACTTGAATGATATGCAGAAAGAAGTGGAGGTGGAGAGAGAATCTCCCTATCTTGAGTTGGACCAGGTAGTGATATCAACACCAATGAATGGTTAGCTCGATCTGAATGAAGAAGATAATATTTTAACTTTGATAATAGTCTTTATCTAAAATAAACATCCAGAGCCTGAACTGCTTAGCTTGATAAGAATTTCCTAAATGCCATTCTCTTAACCTCTCATTTTCCTCCTCCCTCTTACATGGAACTCCCTCTAAAGAAATGACTATTTCTGTGCAGATAGATCTTCTTGTAGATGTAATTTCTGCATTCTACATCCCAATGTTATCCATAACATAAATTTTAGAAATGTTGACTCTGAACCTACATATATATAATATATTTAGAGAGCGTATATATATATATATATATATATATATATATATATATATATATATATACTCTAAACTATTCTTGTGCACATTAAAACTTCTCAGGAACAGAGGGTTCAATTTAGAATCCATTTTAAAATGTTTCATTATTTCACTCTCTTAATCGTATCTACCAAAGACAGTTTGACCTCTTTGTTTGCCTTCACTGTATCATCAACCAGAAATTTTTACTATCTTGCCTATTTTCAATCATTCACTGTTTCTCAATAATCCCTTCTTGTCTTCTATTACCATAGATTGAAAATGTATATGGGGTAATTGGAGTTAAGAATGGATCTTCTTTTCACCCCCTACCAGTTCTCATTGTGGAGCTAACTAATTTATCACCATCAAATCAATAAGGGCTCCAACTGAGAGGAGGATGAGAAGTATGTCCTTCTCCCTAACATAAATACTTGAAATTAGCCTAATTAAATTGTCCAATCTTTGATGCAATGGCAATGGGCTCAATTTAGAATGGTAGACAAGTGAACTGGTAGTTCTGGAGATTGACAGATTAAATCTTAACGCAAAACTAAAGAATACAGCTTAAGATGCAGTGCTTTTGTAAGTACTCATATTCTACCAGAAATATTCCTATTACATAAAGGTGATATCAGAAGAGAGACATAGAACACAGAACACCAAAACCCTCCCCAAGTAATAAAGGAAACGTTTAGAGTGCCATGCTTGGTTCGGTTACCTTCTTTTGCATAAAAAATGGGCTATACACTGGCTGAAGGTAGTGAATCACTTGAGAGTCATACCCATGAACTTTTCCAGTACTGTTAGTTCAGTCATTCAATGTGAACTTCAGTGAGGAGTCTTTCATACACATAACAGTGGTATAAATGAATCAAGGGAAAATATAATGAGAAAACTATGTGTCAAGGAGGAAAGTAAGTCTCCATACTGATCAACACCATTTCGATCAGGTGCGAGGTAATTTGGTATCATGCAGTATAAAAGATTGAACAATTCTAACTTTATGATCTTGTATAGGGATTCCTTTTTTAACAGTGACTATATAGGGTTTCAGTTATTTATAATAGTGAATTTTCACAGGAAATTATGTATTTTGAAAAATAATTATATCCAACATGATTTAAACTTTCCCCTATTTTGGCCATAAAAAGACCCATGAGTTTTAAATGCACGTGGAACATAAGATTGTAAAAATTCTCTTTTCACATTCCCCAAGCTTATTGTTCAGACTCACTGACAGAGAGAATTAGTATTTGCTGATGACCCTCATTTGATTCCAAATGCAAACCATATTGTCTCTGATTAATAGCAGATGCACATCTAGGGCATTCAGGTCATTATTGTCTGAACCACATCACTGATATCCTCTAGTGATCTTGTTTTCTGACCTGAAAACTAACCTGACTCTTCTCCCTCTGTGTACTAGACACTGAGAGTGTTCTCTATCCAGATGCCCTGCTTTATCCCTTTTCTCTTTCTCAGATTTACCCTAGTATGCAAAGGAAATTGAACTTCACCTCTGGCTTACCTTATTTATCAAGAAGTAGTATTATTTGTCTTGCCATTGTAAGTATTCAACTTAGGACCAAACACATAGAATCAAAATACATTTAAGGGACATATATTTGTTGGAGGACATGACTGGTGGTGTGTCTAGGGAAATGCCTCCTTGAGAAAGTGGTCTTCGGGAAGGACCTTGAAGGTGATGAGAAACGTATTAAGAGAAAGGGAATTCCATGCTGGTAGAAGGGAATTTGCAATAAGTTACAAATGGTGGGTTGAGAGTAAGGTATAGTTAAGAGTTAGCCCTAGAGGAGCAAATAATGCCAATCAGGGTGTCAGGGGGAAGAGAGAAGAAAGGTAAGAGGAGACAAGTGATGGAAAGACTCTGAATCCAATGATCAGAAATTTCTAGGAAAGGGATAAAAATCAAATTGTGGAAGATCAAGTGTAAATAGAAGCAAGTGCAGTCAGGAAGTGTATCCACTGCTTTCAAAGTGTTTGCACAGAAATGGGAGAGAGATGGGGTGATTTGTAGATGAAGTGGAGGTTCCAGAGAAACCTCTTTTTATTATGGAATGTTGTCATTTTTATATTGTATTCTTCCAGGCTCTTAGTATGGTACTCTTCACACAGTGGGTGCTCAATAAATATGATTACTTGCTTGACTGATTGGGCAAACTTAGCATGTGAAAGACAAAGGGGAAGGAGCCCAGAAAAGTGAGAGGTCAATGATGTCAGTAAGGGAGGGAAGGAAGATGGGAATAAGTACTTTTGAGGAGCATAAATAGAAGTGTTGGATTTTAAGAGTAGGTAGAAAATCTCTTGAGTGATACTTGCGAAGAAAGACAATGTTCAAATGGGAGCAAGAATTCCTTGGGTTTAATTTCTGATATTTCAGTCTTTCCTTCCCAATATGCTCCAAACAAACTACTTACAGAGTTATGGGGGTCCAGAGAAGGAGGAGGTGGGGAAGCTGTTGGTCTAAGGAAAGCAGCGTGGCTCACTGGAAAGAGTACGGGCTTTGGAGTCAGAGGTCATGGGTTCGAACCCCGGCTCTGCCACTTGCCAGCTGTGTGACTTTGGGCAAGTCACTTAACTTCTCGGTGCCTCAGTTCCCTCATCTGTAAAATGGGGATTAAGACTGTGAGCCCCACGTGGGACAACCTGATTCCCCTATGTCTACCCCAGCGCTTAGAACAGTGCTCGGCACATAGTAAGCGCTTAACAAATACAAATACCTACATTATTATTAAGGAAAGAGTTAATGATTTAGGTATATAATCAAGTCACTGAGGTCATAGGGAGAATGAATAAAGGCAAACTGGTAGGCAATAAGATCATTCTCAGATCTCAAGTCCATAGTCATTTGATATCATACCTGCCTAATTACATAAAATAGTGCAAACAAAATAATACTGTCAACTTTTGTTTAGTTTTTCTTTTTTTGTAGGGGGTATTTGTTAAATACTAGTTAACTAGTTTACTATGTTCCAGACACTGTACTAAGTGGTAGGGTAAATACACAAACTCATCAGGCTGGATATACTGTGAGCAGGGAATGTGCTCACCAACTTTCTAATAAATGGACTGTCCCAAGTGCTTAAGTACACATAGTAAGCGCTCAATAAATAAGATTGATCCATGTTCCACTTGGAGCTCAGACTCTTAATTCCCATTTTACAGATAAAGTAACTGAGGCACAGAAGAGTGATGTGACAAAGTGTTGCAAAGTGTGCATTTTTACATAGCACTAATCACATGCAGTCACTTATACCTACGCACGGAAGGATACATTCCACTGGTCTCTTCTTCAGGCCAGAAACCTAACTTAGGCAAGAACTCTAAAGGAAATGATCTGCAGGAGAGTGGAGGAATATTAATTTGAGTTCAGAGAGCCTCTGGAAGAGTTCTTTCTTTCTCTCTCTTTCTCAGTCTGCATGTGTCTGTGTTTTCTTCAAAGTTCAGATTGCATTTTTTTTTAACTGTGGAACTTCTGTGAGACTACAAACTTCTGAGTAAAATTGAATCTTATGTGTAGATTAGAGATATTACTCTAATTTGGTTAAGAACTATGGAGCACTATGAACTAGATATTCTGGGGCTGCAATAGTAGCAAGACTATTCTACCTGTCAGTGGGCAGTTGTTAGGGATATGACAATTGTTTCTGCCCAGTTGGAAACTAAACATAAATCTCAGTATCAAGTTTTATTTAGTACTTGGAAAATGGAACTTCACAGGTCCAAGAAAAATATCTTAGACTAAACATTCTGGGGCATTAAAAGCCTCTTACTTATCAATGTTTTCATTAGTTTAGAATAAAGGAATTGTCAATCTTTGGCTCCTATTTCACTGGAAACCCATAGTAGTTCAAAAAGTGGTAGGTATAAATTGTAAATTCTTCTGACTGGAAAAATGTTACAAAGATTATAGTCTCTGTTTTCAACAAGCACTGTTGCTTTCCCATTAAAGTTTTGAAAAAAGTTATGTCCTACAATGTCTACATGACATAAATTACCAAATTTAGCGAAAACAGCCCAGAAAGTTCTCAGGAGAGGTTACTTGAGTCTGTCACTGACACAAATCAGGCCCAGTGGACAGAGCACAGGACTGGAAGTAAGGAGATCTGTGTTCTAGTTCTGGATCTTTGCCATTTACCTGTTATGTGACCTTGAGAAAGTTACTTTAACATCTCTGAGGCTTAGTTTCTTACTTTTACAAATTGGCAAAAGTACCTGTTCTCCATTCTCTTAGGTTATGACTATGAAGCATGGTTTGGGTCCGACTTGATTATCTTCTATCAACCTTATCTCCTGGCATTCTAAGTGCTGAATAAAGACATAGTTAGCTCTTTGTTCTTGAATTTGAAGATGATGATACAAATATTAATGATTATTTGTGGTTGTAGGAATCAGCAAGTAAGTGAAATTAGCAGCCAATCATCTCTTTCATTCAGTCAATCAGTCAATCAGCCAATTATATTTACTGAGTGCTGCCATAGGTCAAATTTCATTTTTGGTCCATAGTTTGGCAATTGCTGATCCCATCTTTGATCTTATCACTTATATTCCCTAGTCAGCTTGAAGTCTTTGCTCTGAATAAGCCTATGAACTGAGGTGAATTAAGAGACCTTTATATTTGTGTTTGTGCTTTGGATTTATTAGTTCTTTATTAAAACTACCCCATGGTATTGACATCTTTTATAGCCTCTGAAACAAGGACTTGGAAAGGGCTGTTTTTTCCCTGGTAGTGAATTAAAAGCATAAGGAGGAAACATAAAGGAGCTATCCAGCCACTAGAAATAAGAAATACTAGAAAACATGATGCAGTGAATGATCTCCTCCCTAGAGGCCTAAATTAATTACTACAATTTGCCATCCACTCAGCTGATTATGAAGGGGAGACTTGCACCAGAGGGAGAATATGTCTCCCAAGTATTGGGAATGAGAGTGGTGTTAATTTACATCAGGTGGTTAGTATTTTGGGGGCATGGAAGAATCATGCCCCCTTGCCCTGGAGACTAGGTATTGAGCACTACCAAGTGCTTAAATTTGAAATGCCCATTATAGGCATAATGTGGTTTGGGGCAAACAAGTGAAAAATGGATGGAACCAGAGAGCAACCTCCAGCAGCCATTTTGGCCTACTCCCCAGCTTCTCTATGCTACTCATAGTGGACTCAGGACACCACACTTTGGTGTTTCATTCAGATAGAGGAGAACAAACAGGACTTCTGAGTGGACATCCAAGGCAACTATGGTCTTCTCCAGACCCATCTAGACAGACTAGACTCCTGAATTCAATTTTTTGGCATAGCTGAAGGGCATTTCTTCAGAGTGATCATCAAATCCAGGAAGCAGCCTTCGCTCAGGAAGAAAGAATCCCAGGCTGATATGACCCAGACCAACTTCACTGCAAAATATCTCCCGTCAACATGAGCTCAACCTGATATTCTCAGTCTTTCCATGGTGAAATACAACTAAATGCTAAAATTAAGTCTCCCGCATGTGCAGGATAATGAGTCATAGAATAATGATAATAATAATAATTGTGATATTTGCTAAGTGCTTACTATGTGCAAGACACTGCACTAAGCACTGGGGTAGACACAAACAAATTGGGTTGGACACAGTCCCTGTCCCACGTGGGGCTCATAATCTCACATGGGGTTCAGTCTCAATCCCCATTTTTCAGATGAGGTAATTGAGGCACAGAGAAATGAAGTGACTTTCCCAAGGTCAAACAGCAGACAAGTGGAAGAAGCCTGGATTAGAATTCATGACCTTCTGACTCACAGGCCCATGCTCTATCCACTATGACAGTGACAGTGAGACACCAGTGCTTAGTGCAGTGCTCAGGGCTTAGTACAGTGCTCGACACATACGAAGCACTTAACAAATGTCATCATCATTATTATTATTATAGTTAAAAATAGAACTTTTGCCATCTATTGTACAGTTCTGATACTATGCAGGTGATCTTATTAATTAACTCAAGCAGGTAAGCTTGGATCAGCATGGCATAGTGGATAGAGCACGAGCCTCGGAGTCAGAAGGATCTGGATTCTAATCCTGGATCTGCCACTTGTTTTCCGTTTGACCTTGGGTATGTCAACTAACATCTTTAGGTCTCAGTTACAGCATCTGTAAAATGGGGATTAAGACTGTGAGCACCATGTGGGACATGGAATATGTCCAATCCGATTAGCTTGTATTTACTCCAGAGCTTACTACAGTGCCTGGCACATAGTACATGCTTTACAAATACAATAAAAAAACTCAAGAACATAATGCTAGTAGCAAGAGAATCTGTGAGAATCAGGGTGGCAGTGAGTAGCAGCTGGCCTATTTAATAAAGCATGGACCTTGGAGTCAGAAGGACTGGGTTCTAATCCCAACTCCACCTCTTGTCCACTGTGTGACCAGGAGAAGTCTCCTAATTTCTCTGTACCTCAATGTCCTCATCTATAAAATGGGGATTCAGACTATCAGTGTGATGAATGCTTTTGACTTGGCCCTAGGATTCAACCCCTTAAGCACCTGTCCCACAATTCTTCATTTGGTGCAGAAAGAGTGGGTGTCCGATATTCTGGGCAGAGGCAGCACGCAGATGGCTGTTACAAGTCTCGATCTGCTGCCCAGAGCAGGAGGCTGCAGGTGTTTATTATTTGTCCTTCTGGGCCATTCTGGCTTCCAGATTCCACTTGTCCCATCTCCACCCCCACCCTCGCTCATGTCTCTATTTGACTGGCACAGGGGCAAGGAACACCTTTTTCCACATTCCTGGCCACATCAAACAGAAACTCTCCAAGGCCAAAAAGGAACTTCTCACCACAGTAAACAATACAACTGGCTGACCGATTCCTGGCCTGGGGTGTTCTGTTTTAGCTAGCTTGGGCAGTCACAATCAAGTATTTTGACCTTGAGATGGTGGGTGTCCCTGATCACTTTGAAACACTGGCCTCACCAGGTAAGATGAAATGGAGTTGTGCAAAAACAGGTGAAAGAAGGGCCAAGTTAAGAAAATAATGGGAAGGAAAACTGCTCTGTAAATGGAAGGGAGAGAATGGAGCAGCATTAGGTGAGGAGATGAGGGGATATAAATTATTTTCTGGTGTTGATTGGATGTAAAGTTGGGTGGGGCTTAGGGATCCATGACTACCTCAGCAATTAGTTCAGAACACAATTCTAGAGTCTCTGTGTGGACACTCAAAATTAAGAGTGCAGTGCACCTTATTTCAGTGTCTAGTATTCCAGAGAGATTATAAACTCCTTGAGGGAGAGGATCATGTTCTCATCAGATTCTGGAGACATAATACAATCCAACATCCCATCCAATACATATCCAGGGCCACTGATACCTATATTTGTTGGTCCTTTATGTACTAGTTATCACGTAAAATTCAAAGAAGTCACAGTCTTTGTCCTCCAACAAGCAGATAGCCTGATGAAAACTCACTACTGATTTGATCTTTGAGTTGCTTTGATCAGTTTGTTTAAAAGCATCTTCCTTTTCATGTTGGCCTGAAAGGAAGCTCTAGGTTCAAAAATCACAGGCACTCTGTATGTCTCTTTCATTACACTCAACCCAATGAGACAGGCAAACACAACTTTACACACACACACACACACCTTAAAACCTTTGCCTTTTTCCCAGTCCAGTAAGACCACCAAACTTCAGTCAAAATAAGCTTTAAACTAATTCCAGATCTGAACTTTCAGTGTTCAAAAATAAGGTCATGATTAGAAGACAATTGATATCTTCCTTTTCATTCTCCTTTTATCTTCCATCACCTTTGCTCCTCTCCTGCTGACTGAAGATAGTGCCCTAAGTACTGAAATGCAACAAGAAAGGATTCTCTGTGAAAGAAGGGTGACCTATTATTTACAACAATGGAAGAGAAGCCAATGATTATGGTTTCAATTTCAGATCAGTCACCAATGGCATGAACTTGGATGAGCCTCAAGAGAGATTTTCATCCATGTGGGATGGTTTACATTACATTCTACTCATGTTCTGGGAATTGACCCCAAAGACGCCCTTACTTTTCTGTGACTTAGGTCATGCAGCAATAATTAGAGCTGATATGGGCCTAGGAGGTGGAAGTGTGGCAGCGTGGCTCAGTGGAAAGAGCACGGGCTTTGGAGTCAGCGGTCATGGGTTCAAATGCGGGCTCGGCCACTTGTCAGCTGTGCGACTTTGGGCAAGTCACTTAACTTCTCGGTGCCTCACTTACCTCATCTGTAAAGTGGGGATTGAAGCAGCATGGCTCAGTGGAAAGAATGCGGGATTGGGAGTCAGAGGCACAGGTTCTAATCCCAGCTCCGCCGCTAGTCAGCTGTGTGACCTTGGGCAAGTCACTTAACTTCTCTGTGCCTCAGTTACCTCATCTGTCAAATGGGGATTAAAAAAAAAACTGCAAGCCCACGTGGGACAACCTGATCACCTTGTATCCCCCAGCGCTTAGAACAGTGCTTTGCACATAGTAAGCGCTTAACAAATACAACAATTTATTTTCCCCGATTAGACTATAAGCCCGTCAAACGGCAGGGACTGTCTCTATCTGTTGCCGACTTGTTCATCCCAAGTGCTTAGTACAGTGCTCTGCACATAGTAAACACAATAAATACTATTGAATGAATGAACTGTGAGCCCCACGTGGGACAACCTGATTCCCCTGTGTCTACCCCAGCACTTAGAACAGTGCTCGGCACATAGTAAGCGCTTAACAAATACCAACATTATTATTATTATTAGGTGAACACCACCTTTAGGAAATATTTCTTGTCCCTTTTTATACATCACTGATAGTATTTATTGAGCACTCATGCTTTGCAAAGCATTGTTCTTGGTGCTCAGGTAATGTACAAAAGAAGCCAGACATGTGATTTCCAGTTTCAAGGACTATACAATGTATTGGAGTGATAGTAGACATAAGATGATAAATGTATAATCATAAAAAGGAGGGACTAGTTATCAATAAAAAATGAGGTAAATAAAAATAGGAAATGAATAAATGGATAAATGCATGATTGCTGAGGTTGCTAATGAGAAGCAATGACCAGGAATTTTGGTGTTTTAAACAGAATTCCTCATGGAGAAAGTAGATTTTAGGAAGGCTTTAAAGGAGAGAGGAGTGGCATTGGGTTAAGCCATTTGGTTCCAGGCAAGGGAAAAGGAGTGAGCAGTGGTTTGGATGACAGAGAGTTGAGAATGAGGATAGTTAGGAGGTTGGGCTCAAGTCCCATGACTGTAGAAAGAAGCAGCGTGTCTCAGTGGAAAGAGCCCTGGCTGGGGAGTCAGAGGATTTGTGTTCAAATCCCAGCTCAGTTGCTTGTCAGCTGTGTGACTTTGGGCAAGTCACTTAACTTCTCTGTGCATCAGTTGCCTCATCTGTAAAATGGGGAATAAGACTGTGAACCCCACGTGGGATAGCCTCATTACCTTCAACTACCCCAGTGCTTAGAACAGTGCTTGGCACACAGTAGATTCTTAAGAAATACTAAAAAAAAAAAGAGCCTGACATAGTCCTAATTGGGTTTACAATCTAAGTAAGAGGGAGAGCAGGTATTGAATCCCTGTTTTACCGATGATAAAACTGAAGCACAGAGTGCTAAGTGGGAATGAAGACTGTGAGCCCCACATAGGACAACTTGATCACCTTGCATCCTCCCCAGCACATCTAACTGTGCTTTGCACATAGTAAGCGCTTAACAAATGCCATTAGAGAAGCAACGTGGCTCAGTGGAAACAGACCGGGCTTGGGAGTCAGAGGTCATGTGTTCGATTCTCTGCTCCGCCACTTGTCAGCTGTGCGACTGTGGGCAAGTCACTTAACTTCTCTGTACCTCAGTTACCTCATCTGTAAAATGGGGGTTAACTGTGAGCCTCACGTGGGACAACCTGATTACCCTGTATCTACCCCAGTGCTTAGAACAGTGCTCTGCACATAGTAAACGTGTAACAGATACCAACATCATTATTATTATTATTATTAGAAAGAACAATTGTTACAGACTGAAATCAAAGTTAAAGACTAAAGTCAGGGAACAAACTGGTTCAGTGACTAATCCTACGGAATGATGGAATGCTGGTTAAGGGCAGCCTTGAAATCTTGAAACTGAATGTGCTCCAAGAGTAAGACATTGCTTCATTAGACTAGGAGGAGAGGTGGAATTTTAGGGGAAGATGAAGTCAAAGGAGAGAGATCTTGTGGACAAGATAGAAACCCTGCATAGACCAATGGATAGAGCCTGAGCTGGGTGCATGATGGATCTGTTTCTTGCTAATCTAGAACTCCCAGGACAAATGAAAGGCATTTGAAAAACCTTTATCTTTGAGATTCTTCCAATTAAAACCCTGCCTTATGATATGCCCCACCTGTTTCATCCTCTGATTAGTTTCCCCATGCAAGATCTGACTGATGAGTTTTAGACTGTGAGCCCATGTTTTAGACTGTGAGCCCATTGTTGGGCAGGGATTGTCTCTATCTGTTGCCGAATTGTTCATTCCAAGTGCTTAGTACAGTGCTCTGCACACAGTAGGTGTTCAGTAAATATGATTGAAAGAGTGAATGAGTTAATCCAACTGTTGAGAGTGTTCTCCATTGTATGATGAGTGGGAAAATTTTAATTAACAAATCAAGTTGGACACCATCCCTCTCTCATGTGGGACTCACAGGCTCAATCCTCATTTTACAACTTGCTCAGGGTGACACAGCAGCCAAGTGACAGAGTCGGATTAGAACCCATGACCTTCTGATTCCCAGATCTGTGCTTTCTCCTCTAATCCATGCTGCTTATTGATCCTTCCCATGAAAGTATTACTAATCTTCCTTCACCCAAGACTTCAGACCCATGAAACACCTGTGAGGTAGAAATTTTAAGGATGGATTTCTCTCTCTGCTTGGCAGGAGGAGAAATGGACACAGCACTTAAGCAATGCACAAAGAGAGTTGGTGGCAGAGTTGGAGCTAGAAGCCAAGATAGAACCCTATCAGATCCTTATTCAGCCAGTTGCACTTTGCTTTCCTCTGGCCCTGGATGTTGGTAAAAACAGTCGATTGATTGATGGACTGATTCATTTAATCATATTTATTGAGTGCTTACTGTGTGCGAAGCATTGTACTAAATGCTTGATCGAGGGGTGGGGGGATTCTGGGGGAGTAAGCAGTGTCTGTTTGGTTGTTTTTTTTTAATTTGAAGTTACTTTATGGGAAGGAATGTAGCCTAGAGGGAAGCAGCATGGCCCAGTAGTAAGGGAATAAGGCTGAAAGTAAAAGAAACTGGCTTCTAAGTCCAGCTCTGTCATTTGACTGCTGGTGACCTTGGACAAGTCACTTAACTTTTCCATGCCTCAGTTTCCTCAACTGTAAAGTAGGGGATTCAATACCAGTTCTTCCTACTGAAGAATGTAAACCGCATGTGGAACAGGGACTGGGACTAACCTGATAAACTTGTATATACTCTAGTACTGAGAGCATTGCTTGACATATAATAAGTGCCTAAGTAATACAATAATCATTTAATCGTATTTATTATCAATGTTATGTTCATTATTTATATTTAAATACATTAATGTAAGCTCATTTTGGGCAGGGAGTGTGTCTACCACCTCTATTATATAATACTCAAGTGCTTAGTACAGTGTTCTGTATGTAGAAAGCACTCAATAAATATAATTGACTCATCACCATCATCATGCTTATTATTACCATTATTACTATAATTGCTTTCCCAATGAGATGAAGCAACTTTGTTATACTACCTCTTTCCTTCACTCTCACTGGGCTTGCCATTATGCTCAAAACTTCCATAAGACATTTTTCTGTTATGTGCTTTGGATAGAATAGTAATACTTCCATGGGAAGGATCGACAAGCAGCATGGAATAATGGAGAGGCATGGCCAGACCCAGGAATCAGAAGGTCATGGGTTCTAATCCTGCTCTGCCACTTGTCTGCTGTGTGACCCTGAGCAAGTCACTTCACTTCTCTGTGCCTTAGTTACCTCATCTGTAAAATGGGTATTGACCCTGTGAGCCCCACATAGGACAGGTACAGTGTCTAACTTGATTTGCTTGTATCCAACCCAACACTTAGTACAGATTAAACCCCATTTTCCTCAGCTCCCCTACTTTTCTGCATCACCTTTACTCATTCTCTTTGCTTTCCACCCCCCCACAGCACTTTATATATATGCATATATCTATAATTCTATTTCTTTGTATTGATGCCTGTTTATTTGAATTGATGTCTGTCTCCCCCCTGCTCTAGACTGTAAACCCATTGTGGACAAGGGCTGTCTCTCTTTATTGCTGTATTGTACTTTCCAAGTGCTTAGTATAGTGCTCTGCATACAGTAAGCACTCAATAAATATGATTGAATGAAAGAATGAATACAGTGCCTGGCATATAGTAAGTGCTTACAAACACCATCATTCTAGATAAACCCTCTTTTTCATTTGCATCAGGGATTTTCATAAATTGCCTAAAGAAATTACTGGTATGTATTGAGAGCTTATTCTGGTGCATAGAACTGTATTAAGAATTTGGGAAAGTGCAGTGGAGTTAATAGGCACTACTGTTTTTGTTTTCCATTTCCTTTCTCCGGTGTGAAATAGCCTAAGTGATTGCCTACATATTAGTACTCATTTATCTGTTACAACATATTTCAGATGATTATTCCTGAGAAAGAATCATTATAGAAGTTCCCTTGTTTCCTTAGTACCTGACACAAAATAGGCACACAAAAAATTTCCCAACAGCCAACACAAGGCTTGGCCTAAAGGAAGAGATGTGATGCCATGTTGTAGGGACAGTGTTCTTTCTGGAAAGCCGTGACAAGACACATCTTTTGTTCCAGTTCAGAATTGAATTAATTAGGTGAAGGCCAATCTCCAGCAAACTTTTCTTTTCTCTTTTCTCTATCATTTTTTCTTCACAATAGTGCCTGTGGTGAGACCCTCGGGGAGCAATAAGACACTTGGATAAGCCAGTTGTAGATTAAATATATACTCCCTGTGGCACACTCTTATCTCATGCCTTCCCTCCTGCTTGCAGAGATGCAGAGACTGGATTATTACAGCAGCTGCATTTCCTAGAAGGCTAATCAGTGCAGCTATAAGGTCCAAAATGCAGCAGGATTTTCAAGTCCAGAATGGAAATAAAAAAAGAACAACAAAAAAATTCATATGGCTAATAATGCGGTGACTTCCTCATGCCTAACAAAATGCTGGGCACTATTAGGGAAGTCATAAAGGAAAGACGCAGTGGGCTAACAAAGGGCAGAGCATTATCAGGAAGGAGATAAAAAACATAAAATAAGTAATTTGGCCCTTGAATTAAGTCATGGCACACCCATACTTTGGATTCTGGGTTCAGTTCTGGTGGTCACATCAGTTAAGGATATAATAGAGCTGGAGAAGGGACAGAAAAGGGCAACCAGAAAGAATAAAGGGTTGGAGGAAAGATAAATGGATAATGTTCAGGTTCTTCAGTATAGAAAGACCTTAAGTGACAGAGGCTCGAATGAAATTTATAAAATCTACAGGAGCATGTTGTTGGGCATGCAATAAATGCCGAATATGATACCAGCAAATCTGAAAATGTTTTGATAACACATGTAATGGAATACCACATTGATTATAGTTTGTCTTCAATTTAGTTAATTTTGGGGGCAAAAGTAGGGCAAGTATGCTATTTAATCTCGTGTCAGGCTATGCATCCATAGCATGTCATAATAATCATCATCATAATAGTAACAGTATTAAAGGATAATAATAGTTATATAATTTACTGCATGCCCAGTCCTCTACTAAGCACTGTGGGCACAAGATAAGCAGATCAGACAGAGTCCCTCTCACATGGGACTCTTAGCCTATGTAGGAGCAAGAACAGGTATTGAATCCCATTTTAAAGATGAAGAGTCACAGAGAAGTAAAGTGACTTATCCAAGGTCACCCAGCAAACAAGTGACAGATCCCAGGTCCTCTGACTCCCAAGCCGGTGGTCTTTCCATTAGGGCTGTCCTGCTTCTCAGCTATCCAACACTACCAAGATGTGAACATTTTTCTTGGAAATGTGGCTCAGGTAATCCTGGGCTAAGGTAATTTGGTAAATGGTCATAAATTATGTAGTTGAATTGGAAACACAGGACCCAGTGTAAGGGTGGAGATTAAGACTGTGTGCCCTAAATGGGTCATGCATTGAATCCAACCTAAATATCTTCTGTCTACCCCAGGACTTAGAACAGTGCCTGCCACATAGAAAGTGTTCAGTGTGGTCTAGTGGATAGAGCACGGGCCTGGAAGTCAGAAGGACCTGGATGGTAATTCTGACTGTGCTTCTTGTCTCCTGTGTGACCTTGGGCAAGTAACCTAAATTCTATGGGCCTCAGTAACCTCAACTGTAAAATGGAGATTAAGACTGTGAAATCCATGTGGGACATGGATTGGGTCGACACTGATAACTTTCTTTCTGCCCCAGGGCTTAGAATAGTGGCTGACACATATTAATGCTTAATATGCTTAAATGTCATAAATACAAAACAAAACAAAATTGCTATTAAAATTTTTAAATGTGGTGAATGAGTGAAGGTGGAGGAAGCCTGGTGTTTTGCAGCCTTCTAGAGGTTTGGAGATGCAGAGATGCAGGGGTGTTGGAGTCGGAGGAAAACTATTATCAAGGGTCATGGGGAAGAATAGTCTGAAAATTAAAATGGAACACCAAAATAATAGCCATCATTTTTAGACCAACCCCAGTGATTGTGACTTTTTGCTGCTATCATTCTGCTTGTGCTCCCTTCTATAGATGAACCAGGAAAATTTCTAATGTATTAGGGGTAATAAGCAGTATTGATTGAAAACCTACCATGTGCAGAGTACTAAAAATTGGGGAAAAAATGCATGGGTGACAATCATAATCTCTAGAACTCTGGGAGACTCACAATCTAAGAATAAGGTGGGAAAGGGTTTAGAGACAGACCCAAACGGACTTGCATCTGTACTCCCAAAATACTAAAATGAGGAAAGTTCTCACCCCACTCCACAACACCTTTATGCTTATCATCTTACTCAGTCTCCTCCCCTACCTGTAATTTATTTCAATATCTGTCTCCCCCTGTTGTAAACTCCTTGAGGGCAGAGATTGTGTCTACTTACTCTATTGTTTACTCTCAAGTGCTTAACACAATATTTTGCACACAGCAAGTGCTCAAGTAAATAGCCCTGAGTGATTGATTGAAAAATGAAAGAAGCACAGTGGCCTAGACGTGAGCCACCCACATCATCGATAACTGAGTCACAATGATGAACTAAAATTTGGGGAGGCTGCGCACTGGGCCAGTTTAAATCCCCATGGTCCCATATAATAATGATAATGTTGGTATTTGTTAAGCGCTTACTATGTGCCGAGCACTGTTATAAGCCCTGGGGTAGATACAGGGTCATCAGGTTGTCCCACGTGAGGCTCACAGTCTTAATCCCCATTTTACAGATGAGGTAATTGAGGCACAGAGAAGTGAAGTGACTTGCCCACAGTCACACAGCTGACAAGTGGCAGAGCTGGGATTCGAACTCATGACCTCTGACTCCCAAGCCCGGGCTCTTTCCACTGAGCCATGCTGCTTCTCTATGCACAGGATATGTCTGGAGTCAGGGTCTAGGATGGTACTTTGGGAGGGTGGTTTTCCTCAGCAGTCCAGAGGGAAGAGGAGAGAAGGCTATAACAAGACGTACTGTTCCTACCGCACGACTTACATGAAAATTTATGACTTGAAAATTATAAAGGGTTTGGACAGGAGGAACTTGGAATTGTTATTCACTGTATCCCACATCATCAGGATGAAGGAGCATCCATTGAAGCTTGAAGACGGTAACTTCAAAATAAATGAAAGGAAAACCTTTTTCATAAAGCTGGTGTAGAGTCTGTGAAATCTGTTACCATAGGAAATTGTGTCAGCTGAAAATGTCAGCTGGTTCAAGAAAAGAAGTCCATTATGAAGTAGTAGAGGAAAAGTAAGGTATATTAGCTCAAAAAGTGGTAAATAGATACATAGATTATAGGTTGATGAAAGGTGAGAGGAGAGAAGTCAGAAATGCTAGATGGTGCATCCTTAACCATAAGAATGGATGTTAAAGAGAATAACTATCACACCATTCTTCAAAACATTCTTTGGTGCTTGTAAGAGAACCCAGCAAATGACTTTTTTGATAAAATTGAAACCTTCATGCACTATTCTCCCCCTTACTCTTCCAACTTCGATCCCAGCACCTTCACCACTCTCTTCTCCTTCCCAGGTATCTCTTGAGGATATCTCCCAACTGATTTAAAATTAAACCCCTTTTACCTGAACCTCTGATGCCACCCACGCTCATTTCCTAAAAACTCTTTACCTACTCTTTCCACCTCAACTGTCATTTTCAGCAGCTCATTCTCTGATGGCTCCTTCCCCTCTGTTTTCAAATGCCCTCATGTCTTCTCCAAACTAAAAAAAAAGCAAACAAAAATCTTTTTTATCATCCATCAATTGCTTTTGTTTTTTTTTTCTTATTTGGTATTTGTTAAGCCCTTGCTTTGAGTCAACTGCCACTCTGGGTGCAAGAGCAAATTCAACTGAATTAGGTTGGACACAGTACCTCTACTGCATGGGACTCAAGGACTCAGAAGGAGGGAAAACTGAGGCATAGAGAAGTGAAGTGGCTTGCCCAGGGTCATACAGCAGGCATTTGGTGAGCCCGGGATTAGAACCCAGGTCCAGTGATTCCCAGGCCTGTGCTCTTTCCACTGGACCACACTGTTTCTTCCTCCCTCAGATAAGTTGTAAGATAGATGATAAAGTCCTTTATGTCTAATACTCTACTGCATCCTCCCGAGTGCATAGTACAGCACAGGTGCTCAATCAATTCTGTCAATTAACCAAAGGAAAAAAGGGCATAGCTAGCCTGCTATTTTTTGTTATGGTATTTGTCAAGTACTTACTATGTGCCAATCACTGTGCTGAGTGTTAGGGAGGATACAGGATAATCAGGTTGGACACAGTTTCTGTCCCACATGCGGCTCACAATCTTAACCCCTATTTTGCAGAAGAGGTGGCTGAGGTACGGAGGAATGGGGTGACATGCCCAGGGTCACACAGTGGACAGCTGGCAGTGGCGAGTATGGAACCTAGGTCCTTATGATTCTCAGGTGCATGCTCTATCCACTAGGCCATGCTGTTTCTCTTTTGGATCGGATTGAGGCCAGAGACAAGACACACACCTGAGTTCAGAATTGCGTTGGCATGAAGCTCTTCCCCAACCAGAGAGCATTTGCACTAAACCAAAGCTAAGGTTCCTAAGCTTTAGTACCCTTTTGACAGACTTACTGTCAGTCCTCTCACTTACACCCTTACTCTTCCTCCTCGGACCTCTAATAATAATAATTATAATAATTGTGGTATTCGTTAAGTGCTTATTATGTGCCAGGCACTATACTAAGTGCTGGGGTAGATCCAAGGAAATTGGGTTGAACATAGACCCTTGTCCCACATGGTGCTCACAGTCTCAATCCCCATTTTACAGATGAGGGAACTGAGGCCAAGATAAAAGAAGTGACTTCCCCAAGGTCACATACCACACAAGTGACAGAGTCAGGATTAAAACCCATGACCTTCTGACTCCCAGGCCCATGCTCTAACCACTTCAGCCCCTTCCCTGGGGTGTTGGAATGGCTGAACCTCTTCCAGATGTGCAGTGGAGAGAGCACCGACCTGGTAGTGGTGACCTGGATACAAGTTGTCGTTCTGCCATTCCTCTGCTGTGTGATCTTGGATAGGTCACTTCACTTGTCTGTGCCTCAGTTCCCTCTTTTACAAAATGGGGATTCAATACCTGTTCTCCCTCTTACACTGTGAGCCTGATGTGGATCCTGATGGTCTTGTATTTATCCCAGCATTTGGTTCAGTGTTTGGTCACATGGTAGGTTCTTAACAAATACAATTATTGATAATTACTATGACAGAACAGAATATCCCCATTTCCTCACCCATACTCCGGGGCTCATCATTTCTTCTCTTGATCAGTTATGCAGCCACTCCAGTGGAAGCTTTCAAACTCTTGGTTCCACTTCCCCAGATCTCCCAACATCAGGAGTGGAGATTTCTTCCATTCTCTGTCCATTAACAGTGTCCATTAACAGTGTGTCCATTAACAGTGTCCTGACCACTGGGGCTCCTTAGGCTACTTGAATCACAGTACATCAGGCTATGCAATAATCACTGGTATTTGATTGGCGAGTTAGTCATGAACCTGCTTCCTCAGCTCTTATGGACAACCAGGCTCTCCCAGGTCAGGTTTTTTGATCTCGGTGACAGTAGGAAGGGCGATAGTCTAAAAGTCAGGTAAGCAAGCCTACACAATCTGAGGCACTGATTCCCAGTACCCCACTATCCACCTATGAGGGGTGTCCTCTAGACTGTAAGCTCATTGTGGGTAGGGAGTGTATCTACCAACTCTGTTATACTGTACTCTCCCAAGCACTTAATACAGTATTCTGCACACATTCGGTGTTCAGTAAATACCACTGATTGATACCTGCCCTCAAGGAATTTATAATCTAATGTCCTCCCCCTTTAGACTGTAAGCTCACTGTGGGCAGGGAACATATCTACCAACTCTTTATATTGTACTCGTCCAAACACTTAGTACAGTGCCTGCACATAAACACTTAATACATACAATTGAATGAATTAATGAATACGCTATACACAGTAAGCATTCAGTAAATATGATTGATTGATTGCCATAATGCTGAGTTGGATAGATCACTGGTCTACCTTAGCAATGGCATTGTTTAGGTGTTACATTCTCATGATGTCATGCAATGGGAGATAAACTCTGTGAAGCTACATGTACAGTCCCAGCTCAACAAAGAATTTTAAACTATCAAAAATGGGTACACGCTTGTTTCAATTAATCAATTAATGATATTTACTTGGTGATTACTGCAGGAAATGCATGGTACTAAGTGCTTTGGACAGTAAGATACAATAGAATCAATAGACCTTCCATTCCTCCCACTCAGATCCAGTGTGAGAGAAAGACAATAAAATAAATTAATGAGAGGGGAAATAGTAATGCACAAGGATATGTACATAAGTGATGTGAGGCTGTGAGTAGTGTGAATATTAAGTGCTTAAAGGGCACATATCCAAGTGCATAGGCAACACAGCAGGTAGACTGAGTAAGGGAAAGGAGGGTTTTACTAGGGAAGGTCTCTTGGAGAAACCGTAACTTCAGGAAAGACTTTGAAGTAGGGTAAGTGGTGGTCTAATGTAAATGAAGGGGGAGGGAATTCCCAGCCAAAGGGTGGACATAAGAAAGGGGACGGCAGCAATATTGACAAGACTGAGGTACAATGATGAGGTTGATGATTAGGTTGGCTTTAGAGGAGTGAAGTGTACGGCTTGTGTTGTAGTAGTAGATCATTGAGGTTAAGTAGGAGGCAGAGAGCTGATTGAGTGACTTAAGCCTAATGGTAAGGAGGTTCTATTTGCTGCAGAAGTGAATCGGCAAGCATTGAAGGCTTTTGAGAAGTGGGGAGACCATGGATTGAACATATTATGGAAAAAAAAATGATCTGGAAAGTAGAGTGAATTGTGAACTGGAGTGGGGAGAGACAGGAAGTTGAGGGTCTGTGAGAAAGCTGGTGCAGTAGTCAGGGCATGCTATAACAAGTGCTTGGATCGATGTGGTAACAGTTTGAATGGAAAGGAAACCGTGGATTCTAGAGATGTTGTGAAGTTAAGAGGAAAAAGAAAGAATATCGCACATATCCAGGAAAATAAATAACCATCTAGATTTTGTTAGAGAACTCTGTTCATTTGAATAGCCATCAATTTTAGAGAATATGCATTGTTGTGAAACAACTAATATAAAAAATCTTGCTTGGTTTGAATTTGCTGTTGCAACATCTTAGGGATCAAGGAGTTTAGGCTGTCATTTGTTTCAGGGCAAGTATCTGCTGCATTTGGAAGATAGAGCAGTCTTTTTCTCTCCCCTTCAACAATTCATGATGCATCTATACTTACACTTTGGAGACCTCCTCTCACCCCCAAAGCAAATACCTCATTTGCTTTCCTGCCAATGCAACAACTATGTGTTTTATTATGAATTCTTGTCCCAAATTATATTATTTGTTAAACACTCGCTATATGCCAAACACTGGGGTAAATACAAGGTTACTGGGTCTGACGTTGTCTCGGTCCACCATGGGACTCACAATCTTTGGGGAAGAGAGAACAGATATTTAATACCCCGATTGTTCCGGACCTTTAACTCTCTCCTTAGGCCCCCTGTTCCTCCCCCTCCCCCATCTCTCACCCCTAATGATCTGGCCACCTATTTCCTCACGAAAATCAACACGATCAGGTCTGAGCTCCCCAAAGTCACCCCTCCGCCTCTCCCCTCCCCCCCAACAACCCCCTCCCCTACTTTCCCATCCTTCCCTGCAGTATCCTCAGAGGAGATCTCCTCCCTCCTCGCAAGTGCCACCCTCTCCACCTGCGCCTCGGACCCCATTCCCTCTCACCTTCTTAAAACCATCGCCCCTGCCCTCCTCCCTTCTTTAACTTCTATTTTTAACCACTCAATCTCCAAGGGCTCCTTCCCCTCTGCCTTCAAACACGCCCACGTCTCCCCCATCCTAAAAAAACCCGCTCTTGACCCCACTTCCCCCTCCAGTTATCGTCCTATCTCCCTACTACCCTTCCTTTCCAAAATCTTAGAACGAGTCGTCTACAATCGATGCCTAGAATTCCTTAACTCCCATTCTCTCCTAGACCCCCTCCAATCTGGCTTCCGTCCCCTCCACTCTACCGAGACTGCTCTCTCTAAGGTCACCCATGACCTCCTTCTTGCCAAATCCAATGGCTCCTACTCCATTCTGATCCTCCTTGACCTCTCTGCTGCCTTTGACACTGTCGACCATCCCCTCCTCCTCCGTACCTTATCTCACCTTGGCTTCACGGACTCTGTCCTCTCCTGGTTCTCCTCTTACCTCTCTGGCCGATCATTCTCGGTCTCCTACGCTGGAGCCTCCTCCCCCTCCCATCCTTTAACTGTTGGAGTTCCTCAAGGGTCAGTTCTTGGCCCTCTTCTGTTCTCCATTTACACTCACTCCCTCGGTGAACTCATTCGCTCTCACGGCTTTGACTACCATCTCTACGCAGATGACACGCAGATCTACATCTCCGCCCCTGTCCTCTCCCCCTCCCTTCAGGCTCGCATCTCCTCCTGCCTCCGGGACGTCTCCACCTGGATGTCTGCCCGCCACCTAAAACTCAACATGAGCAAGACTGAGCTCCTCATCTTCCCTCCCAAGCCCGGTCCACTCCCAGACTTCTCCATCACCGTGGATGGCACGACCATCCTTCCCGTCCCGCAGGCCCGCAATCTCGGTGTCATCCTTGACTCGTCCCTCTCGTTCACCCCACACATCCTATCCGTTACCAAGACCTGCCGGTTTCACCTCTACAATATCGCCAAGATCCGCCCTTTCCTCTCCACCCAAACGGCTACCTTACTATTACGGGCTCTCGTTATATCCCGGCTAGACTACTGTGTCAGCCTTCTCTCTGACCTCCCTTCCTCCTCTCTCGCCCCGCTCCGGTCTATTCTTCACTCCGCTGCCCGGCTCATCTTCCTGCAGAAACGATCTGGGCATGTCACTCCCCTTCTTAAACAACTCCAGTGGTTGCCTATCGACCTCCGCTCCAAACAAAAACTCCTCACTCTAGGCTTCAAGGCTCTCCATCACCTTGCCCCTTCCTACCTCTCCTCCCTTCCCTCTTTCTACCGCCCACCCCGCACGCTCCGCTCCTCTGCCGCCCACCTCCTCGCCGTCCCTCGGTCTCGCCTATCCCGCCGTCGACCCCTGGGTCACGTCCTCCCGCGGTCCTGGAACGCCCTCCCTCCTCACCTCCGCCAAACTGATTCTCTTTCCCTCTTCAAAACCTTACTTAAAAATCACCTCCTCCAAGAGGCCTTCCCAGACTGAGCTCCTCTTCCCCCTCTACTCCCTCTGCCATCCCCCCTTTACCTCTCCGCAGCTAAAGCCTCATTTTCCCCTTTTCCCTCTGCTCCTCCACCTCTCCCTTCCCATCCCCACAGCACTGTACCCGTCCGCTCAACTGTATATATTTTCGTTACCCTATTTATTTTGTTAATGAATTGTACATCGCCTTGATTCTATTTAGTTGCCATTGTTTTTACGAGATGTTCTTCCCCTTGACGCTGTTTAGTGCCATTGTTCTTGTCTGTCCGTCTCCCCCGATTAGACTGTAAGCCCGTCAAACGGCAGGGACTGTCTCTATCTGTTGCCGACTTGTTCATCCCAAGCGCTTAGTACAGTGCTCTGCACATAGTAAGCGCTCAATAAATACTATTGAATGAATAATACCCACTTTACAGATGGAGAACCTGAAGTATGGAGAAAAGTGACTTTTTCCAGGTCACAAGCAGGCAGGTGGCATTCCAGGACTAGAATCCAGGTCCCCCATCAACTTGAAGATCCAGAGAGGAATCAGCGAATACATTCTGAAGAATTTTCGTGGTGGAGTGCTCATTGGTTCTCTCTGTTTCTCCAACATCCTCCTCTGTTAACTGTGATGCAGACATGGAGTTATTCTAAGCCCAGCATAACAACTCCAAGCCCCTGGTTAGTGAAGGAAACTTTCTTGGTATATTTTAATTTTTTCTTCCACACAATCATTAACATTCAATACCTCCATTTTTCCTCAGCTAATCCCAGGGATGCCATCGAGAGTCTTGACGAACATTTAAGGGGGAAAATGAAAATGGTCAAGGTCCAGATGGAGCGGGCATTAGGAAGATCACACCAGGAGCTCACCAGGGGTGAAGGGCAGCAGAGGCTAACAGCAGGCATCAGTGAGACAGGGATGGCTGAAGTTGCCCAGCACCAAACCTGTCAAGTCAGTAAATCAGCAGAGGTTAGTAAGCAAGAAAGCAAACAACAGGACACATTCATGCACGTGGTAGGTGGGAAAAGAACAGCAGGATGGTAACAGCAGGCAATTAGCCGGGGGAAAGGGCAGGAAGAGGGTTACAGCAGACAGGGGAAAGAGAAGCAGGAGGGTAATGGATGGCAAAGCTTTGTGGGGAAAAGGCAGCAGTAGACTGATGTAAGACAGGAGTGAGGGAAAGTGCTTACTGAATTCCAGGGAAGGAGAGGAGGAAAATGAACCAATTGAACTGAAGGAAAATGACTTCTATGGGGTTGGCAAAGGGAAGCTGTTGGGTATGCTGTGAGTTTGCTTTTTATAGTTTGTCAAAATAATTGACCAGATCAAGGTTGTTATTTTTTTCCAAGTACTCATCTAGGTTTGTATCAAAGTCTGGAGTCAGGTCTGGGCTTAAGTCCAATCTAGTTCATCCAACTGTTTCCACCTATCAACTCCATCAATCAATCTATCAATCAATCAATCTATCTATCTCTGTTATTCTTTACTCTCCCAAGTTCATAGTACAGTGTTCTATACAAAGTAAGCTTTCAAATATAATTGATAGAATGACAGTTCCACCACAGGTCTAAGCCTAGGACTTGTTCCAGGTTAGCTTGTACATTAGTATTCAGGTCTGGACCCAGGTCCGGTCTAGATGCAGGCCTAGGTCTATGCCTGAACCAATCTAGGCACATGCTAATCTGAGGACTAGATCTCATTCAGGTAAGTTATAATTTGAGGTTGAACTGTTCCCAGTTTCTAGAGGTATTATAGGCATACCTGTTCTCCTTCCTACTTAGACTGTGAGCCCCATGTGGGACCTGATTAACTTATACCTATCCCAGTGCCTATTATAGAGCTTGGCACATAGTAAGCACTTAAAACCACCATTATTATTGTTCTACTTGCCTTCATGCAGTGTCCTATAGCACCTGACTATTGAATGGAAGTTGTCCAAAAGACTCAGGTTAATGTTCCTAAGAAAGTCAGAGAAGCTTATCACAGTCACTGGAAATTTTGCCAGAAATTCCCAAGAAGAGCCGAATTTGTCTTACCTTGTGTGCTTTTAATCTTAATATATCACTGAAATTGTATCTTATTTAAACTAAATAACCAATTTCATTTAAGTTAAGCATGTTTCTCCAGAGAATCAGAGACATTTCAGGTTGCCGTTAAAGCCATCCTTTCAAAGTTTTATTACCTTCTGACAATAGAGATGAAATTCAAATATTTATTGTACCTAGTTTATTCTCTGCTCATATTTGCCCAGAGTAGGTGTATTGTTTTCCTTAGGTGTTTGGAAATGTCACTTCTAGCAGTGGCTGTTCTGAGTGCGTGAATGTGGCTGAAAAACAACAGTGAATGATGAAAACACCCCTTCTGCACTGTGAATGTGTGAAAAATATTTCACAACCAGTTTACAACTAATATAAAGATTCTTCCTAGGTTGATAGCTGCAGCTGCTGCTTGTAGAATCTGATGTGGGCTGTAATTCCACCTCATGGATTCCTCTTGTTTTCTAGACACCTTGGCTCCAAATTTTGGATAGCCCATCACCAATCAAAATTGCTTTCCCACGTAGAGGGAAAGGTTGTGCTGGTTGAGCCATTCATGTTCTTCCTCAGTCTTGCAATCAACAACAGTATTCACAAGATGACTGACTTCCAGCTGAGATCTTGGGATGTAATATTTGTGTGCACCCCACGCATTTCAGACCACTTCTCCCTTATCCACTTAATGAGCCATTTAAATTTTCCTTATTTTGTTTTAAATGGTATTTGTTAAGCACTTAGTATGTGCCAGGCACTGTACTAAGTGGTGGGGCAAATCCAATCTAATCAGGTTGAATACAGTCAGTGTCCCACATGGGGCTCACAGTCTTAATCCCCATTTTACAGATGAGTTAATGGAGGCACAGAAAAATTAAGCGACTTGTTTAAAGTCACACAGCAGACAAATGGAGACAGAATAAGGCCAGGTCTTTCTGAATCCTAGGCCCTTGCTTTCTCCACTAGACCATGCTGCTACTCATTAATTATTTGCCCATAACTTTCTGCAGAAACTCCTAGCCATTGACTCTAAGGCATGCCATCAGCTTTCTCACTACTTGTTCTTTCTCATGTCCCAGTACTACTCAGCCCACATCTCTCACTTCTACACCAACCTACTCACTAGGCCTAGCTGTCATCTCTTTTGCCTAGACCTCTTGCATATGTACTTCCCTTCTTCCTGGAATTCCCTCCCCCTTTTTGACTAAATACTCCTTTTCTCATCTTCAAAGCACTACTAAAATCACATCTCCATCAGAATGCTTTTCCTAACTCATCTTTTTTCTCCCCACACTATTTTCCCCACTACTGAATCACATCTGCATTTGAGTCATCTTGCCATTAAGGCTTAGGTAGTAACCACTCTTCCCCCAGCATTTAGCGTACTCTCCCAGACCATTGGTACAGTGCCATGCATACACCAAGTGCCTAATAAATGACATTAATTAATTGACTGATTGATTAGTTTTCCCTTCAAACTCAGTGATTGAGTTGTCCACCTGAAATTGTGATAGCTATTAATGAAGGGGAGGAGAGATATAGAAGGTTTGGGTTCATTCTTATTATTCTTTAAAGCACTCAATCAGCTCACCCTCTCCTACCTTATCTCTCTGATCTCCTTCTAATCCCAGATGGCATACTTCATTCCTCTAGCGCCAGTTTGCTCACTGTACCCCAATCTCATCTATCTCACTGCCGACCCCTCTTCCACATCCTTCCTCTGGCCTGCAACTCCCTCTCCACCCGTATATTCCAGATCACCACTCTGCCCACCTTCAAAGCCTTTTTAAGGTCATATCTCTGCTAAGAGGCCTTCCTGATTAAGCTCACTATTCCCAGGCTCCTCCTTCTTTCTCTGTTTTCTTTGCACTTGCATCTTTGATCTCTGGGCTTTTGGTATTCGCCCCACCACCCACCCCAAAGCTCTTTTGTACATAACCTTAGATTATATAATGAATTGTTTGTTTATATTAATGTCTGTCTGTCTCCTTGACTGTAAGCCCATTGCAAGGAATGTGTCTACCAACTCTGTTGCATTGTACTGTCTCAGTCGCTTAGTATAGTGTACACAGTAAGTGCTCAATGAATACCATCAATCGATTGATTGACTCTTGTTGAAGAGTAGTAAAAAAAAAGAACTGATAAAGCACAGGGATTCAAATTCCCTGCTTAAGAATGGGAAATAAATTTCTCCCATTTTTCAGGACTCGGTGTCAAGAGACCTGTGTTTTAGTTCCAGCTCTGTCTCTGGCCTGCTATGTGATCTTGAGAAGTCATTGAACGTCGTTAGGACTCATTAATTTGTTGTGTAAAAGAAGGATAAGATAGACTGTGAGTCCCATATGATAAAGGGGCTGTGTTGTGCCGAAAACTTTATATTTACCCCAGTGCTTGGCATATAAAAATTTATCAGTATATAACATTAGTAGTAGTAGCAGCAGCAGTATTATTATTATTACTGGAGTAAGTATTATCACTATTACTGCTTTAGCACTTCTATTATCACCATTACTACTACTTAGAACTCTTAATTTAATTTGCTTTCCTGATAGAATGGGAGACTTTCCTTCAATCAGGCCCTCTATATCACCCTGTGTAATCATCCAGGTATTTGAAATCGGATCCTGACTTTCCTAGGACTTCATATCCTCAGCTATATCTCTCATGCTTCTGGGACTCCTGGATTTTCAATTTATAAAACTGGAAGATAACACTTGTTTTGCTTTTGTCCTAGAAATATTGGAGTATGATTAATGGATTTTTACTCTGAGATCTTTGGAAGAAATTCAAAGCGTTATTATTGTTATTATTAAACATTATTAACTAGTGAATAGTTCTGAACTGATAATTACTTCTCAGAACACTTCATAAAGTACTAAATGATCTACTGCTATCAGTTGTGAGCTTGCTTTGAACAAATATTTTGGAAGCCTGCCAGAGCTATTTCTACCACAGAAAATGGCAATATTTACTCTTAGATCCTGGTCAGTGACTTACTGCAATATCATCTGGAGAACTTTGTGCAGAACAGGAGAGCAGAATTGGACTCCTGTCAGAGAGATCCTCAATTGTGTTGTGTTAGGAGAGGAACATTAGGGAAGAGTGAAGTTCAAACTTTACACATGGAGAAGAGACTACGGAGAACCTAGCAAGGGCGGCAGAATCCAGAGATGGAAACACAGAAGTGCTAAGGTTGCCTCACTAAAACAATGGTTGGCAACAATTTTGTGCAGGAGAGCTGAGCAAAACAAAACTCTTGAGCAACTGGTGCTCAAGGAGTCATGATGATGTCATTACATCATGCTGGCCACAGTACAATATGGTAATATCATTGTGCCATGTAGCTGCTTAATAGCAACAGCTATTCAGAGCAACAGCTGCTGCTACCGGAAGGGAAGAGAGAAGGGAGGGGACGAGAAAATGAGGTAAGGAACAAAGAGAAGAGAAAGGAGGGGAAAGGGGAAAGGAAATATGTGTGAGGAAGAAAGAGAGGAGAGAAGAAAAGGAAAAGGGAATAAGGAGCAGAAAGATGAGGAGGGCAGCAGTGGAAGACAGTAATTCTCTTTCATTCCCCTCCACACCAGGTGGTGGCTGCAATGAGATCTCTGGGGGCCTAGAGACTGTAAGCTCATTGTGGGCGGTGAATGTGTCTGTTTATTCTTATATTGTATTCTCCTAAATGTTTAGTACAGTGCTCGGGACACAGTAAGTGCTCAATAAATACAGTTGAATGAATGAGCGAATGGCCAGTGGTTCCTGTTCTCCTCAGCTCATAGCCAGGTCGTGCGCTGCTGCACCCCATGGTCATGGATAGGTCTGGATTGAGGACTCCATTTCAGTGCACATCCCCAGGTGGGATGGGGCCACAAGGACTCCTGTTCAAAACATGCAAAGTGGCTATTGCAAGTGGTGTCTTTCTACCCCAGCTGTGCCTGGACCCCCTCACCCCCCCGTCAGAGGTCCCCAGAGCACCCTAAGGGCCTTGGTCTGTCCTGTAGGGAGGGGCTTCTGAGTGTTGGCACTTACATTCCCCACATAATGGAGTGTGTCAGGTGATTCACTGACGCCAGCTGCAATGAACTGAGTGGAGTCCATCTGCAGCACCTCATTAGAGAGAAGCAGTGTGGCTCAGTGGAAAGAGCCCGGGCTTGGGAGTCAGAGGTCATGGGTTTGAATTCCAGATCTGCCACTTGTCAGCTGTGTGACTGTGGGCAAGTCACTTAACTTCTCTGTGCCTTAGTTACCTCATCTGTAAAATGGGGATGAAGACTGTGAGCCTCACGTGGGACAACCTGTTTACCCTGTATCTGCCCCAGCGCTTAGAACAGTGCTCTGCACATAGTAGCGCTTAACAAATACAAAATACAAATACAAAAAAAAAAAAGGTCATGGGTTCCAATCCCAGTTCTGCCACTTGTCTGCTGTGTGACCTTAGGTGAGTCACTTCACTTCTCTGGGCCTCAGTCACCTCATCTGGAAAAATGGGGATTAAAAAATGTGAGCCCCACGTGGGACAATCTGATTACCTTGTATCTACCCCAGTGCTTAGAACAGTGCTCAGCACATAGTAAACGCTTGACAAATACCATCATTATTATTATTCAAGCACTTAGTACAGTGCTCTACACATAGTAAGTACTCAATAAATATGATTGAATGAATTGAATGAACAGTGCTTCAGCGCTTAGAACAGTGCTTGGCACATAGTAAGTGCTTAGCAGATACAATCATTATTGAGAAGTAGCATGGCTCAGTGGAAAGAGCCCGGGCTTGGGATTCAGAGGTTGCAGGTTCTAATCCCGGCTCTGCCACATGTCAGCTGTGTGACCTTGGGCAAGTCATTTCACTTCTCTGGACTTCAGTCAACTCATCTGTAAAATGGGGGTGAAGATTGTGAGCCCCACATGGGACAACCTGATGACCTTGTATCTACCCCAGTGCTTAGAACAGTGCTTGGCACATAGTAAGTGCTTAACAAATGCCAACATTATTATTAGGAAACTGTGGTTGTTGTGTCTATATGTGATAGCTGTACTGTACTTTGTGGGGTATTTCCACCTTAGCTGGAAGCCCTGCTCCAGAACCACATTTAGCTTCCAGGAGGGTCAAACTTGGCTCTAGAACCACAGCTCCGTTCATTCGTTCATTCAATCATATTTACTGAGCACTTACTTGGTGCAAAATACTGAACTAAGCACTTGGGAGAGTACGATATAACAATAAAGAGACACATTCCCCGCCCATAGTGAGATTACAGTTTAGAGGGGGAAACAGACTTCAATATTAAGAAAAAAATTAGAAAGGCCAAAGCAAATGAAAGAACTGTGAACCACCATTCAATATTATCTATATGAGAGAGACCTCCAGAAAGCAACATGTTATCTCTTTATTAGGTCATGACAAGTAAAAGAGAGAAAATTTTGAAACACAGAAGCTTTGATTTTCAGGACGTGGTAGACTGATGAGGATGTCAGTGATGGTGTTGATGGTGATGATGTTGATGGTGATGGCGATGATGGTGGTACATTGTTATCAAGAATCAAAATCATACTAAATCTGTGTGGAGTATAACTCCAACTAGAAGAACTAATAACCTGCATATTTTTGAATCAGCTGAACCTGGTCCTTAGCACTTAAAAATGCATCTGAGCAACTGATTGAAGGGCTATGCGGAGCAACCCAGAGTCTGGGATTAAGCATATCTAGTCCCTAAAGGCCAGCCGGGGTCACTATTCCCAATAATAATAACTGTAATAACTGTAAGCACTTACACCATGTCAAGCACTCCATTAAAAGCTAGGGAAGAGACTAAATAATCAGGTTGAGCATAGTCCCTGTCCCACTTGGACAGTCTAAATAGGAGGAAGAACCTACTCCTTGTGGCAGGGATCACGTCTAATAATAATAATAATAGTATGTGTTAAGTGCTTACTATGTGACAAGCACAGTTCTAAATGCTGGGGTAGATACAAGGTTATCAAGTTGTCCCATGTGGGGGTCAGAGTCTTAATCACCATTTTACCAATGAGGTAACTGAGGCACAGAGAAGTTACGTGACTTGCCCAAAGTCACACAGCTAACAAGTGGCAGAGTCCGGATTTGAAACCATGTCCTCCGACTCCCAACCCATTACCCTATTCACTATGCCATGTGACTACCCACTCTGTTATATTGTACTCTACCAAGCACTTAATACAGTGTTCTGCACACAGTTAGTATTCAGTGAATACCGTTGATTGATTAGTTGTCTGATTGATTTCCCATTTATTCCGATGAGTACACTAAGGACCCGGTAAATTAAATAACTTGCCCAAGATCACATTAAAGGCAAGTGGCAGACCTGGGATTAGAATCTGGGTCTCCCAACTCTCAGATTCATGCTCTTTCCATTAGGCAACACTGTATCTCAATAACAATACAAAAATAGTCATAACCAGGGCCGCCATAAATGTTGCTATAACTCTCTCTGAGAAACTGTAAACTCTCATACAAGGTAATCTGATTGTCCCACATGGGGCTCACAGTCTTAATCTCCATTTTACAGAGAGGTAACCGAGGCACAGAGAAGTTAAGTGACTTGCCCAAAGTCACACAACTAATAAATAATGAAGTTGAGATTAGAACCTGAGACCTTTCACTCCCAAGCCCACGCTCTTTCCACTAAGCCATGCTGTTTCTCTTGTTCTCTCCCAGGCACTTAGTACCGTGTTCTGCACAGAGTAAACACTCAGTAATACAGTTGATTGATTGATTGATTGATTGATGGGATGGTGGCATATTTAAAAGGCCTCCAGAGATTCAGACCACTTAGCATCCAGGCCTTAAGGATAATCTCTATGGGTTTGGGCTATTTACTGCAGATTTGTGAGAAATCCTATTATGCAAAAGGACCCCACCTCTTCAACAGTTTAGGAGGGTTTAGGTGGGAATCCTGGTTGGAGTGGGTCATTTAGGGGTTAGGTGGCTGAATTTTCCATTTTCCTGGGAAGTTGAATGTACCAATTAGAGAAGACTACTCAGGAAGATCTGGCATTTAGCCTGTTTGATGCTCATTTGCCCTCAGAACTAGAGTATTATTGAGTATTCACCAGGTGCCTCTTTGGAGCGCCTGTTGGGAAAACACAGGTGTTTGGAGACTTGAAACTCTCATTTTTCACCTGCAGGGAATCAAAATTGCCTCCTGCATCTTGGCACCCAACTACTTGTTCCTGTTCATATCCAGGGGACCGATAGGCATGATAATAGTCAGATCTGGCATAGCACTTTTGAGACCTCTTGCTTGAGCTAGACACAAGCCAGGTCTGGCCTCATTTGGCTTTGCCTTTTGAAATTGGCAGAAATTTAAATATCAATTATTCACACTTCATTCTCTAATCATTTCAGTAGGGAATGTGCTTTGTCCCAGTGCCACTTGGATAGCCTGTGCTTTAGCACACATGTTCTGGGACTTTTCATCTGAAATGACCACTGTGGTCTGGTGGTCTAGATGCTGAGTGTTAATGGAGGCTAAACTTCTCTGAGCTGAATTCCAAAAAATAGTGAGGTAGAAGAGATTGGGCTAAAGGGTGCAGAGGAGAATCAATGCCCCCTGTAAGTTTACATTGTCCTTCAACATATTGCCTGCCTGCCTGACTCTGCCAATCCCTTTGAGGGATTGAAGGGGTAGAAATGAACTGAGAGAAAACCCCAGACTCACTGGGTGGACAGCTAAGGTAAATAACCCTCTATGAGCTAAGGACTCAGGCAAACTAACACTGAATGCAGAGTGGAAACTAATGTCCTGAGCAGTTACTGGAGGTGACAAAGACACATCTCCAGAGAGGAGAGACTGTGGAAGAGGGACTGGTGTGAATGACTAAGGTCTGGACTTCAGAAGCAACCCACTGATACAACTGGTGGTGGTGGTGGCTGTACCAGCTGGTCACATGACAATATTTATATGTGAACAACCTGGACAGGACAGTCAGGCGTGGATTATAGTTGTTTCAGCTACACTCCTAAATATGAAAAGAACCTCACCCTCAAATATCAACTTCAAATGCAAAGTACAGATGTGTTACATCGTGTCCTCCATAGTGTTTGCATGATTCATGACAATAAAAAAAAACCCCACAGCCTGAGGCAGTGTTTTCAGTTTACTTTCATCTATATTTCACCCATTCTGTCTGCCCCATAATCACAGTGAACAGGAGTCTGCTGATTTCATCTGGCCCCCATTTATTCGAGCGGAAAAACAAAATTGTGGAATTTGGAAGGGTTGTCATTCATGCTGTGATCAAAAGGGAGACCAGCAGAAGTCTAGACTGTGGCACGTTAGCAGAAGAGCTGCAAGCTTAAAAGGAGGATGAGCCAGAACACTTTATCTGCTGTTATTTTTTCATTTATCACTTTTGTCAGGCTGACATTTACAAAGCAATAAAAATAAAATACCCATAAAAGTCTCATTTCAATGCCACAAAAATATGAGCCCATATGATCAAGACCTTATACGAGCTTTGTTAATCTCTCATCTGGACTCTGACTTTGCCCTCTGACTTTGCCTTCTTCCCCCAGGTAGGTGCTTTCAATTGACACATCACACCTCTTGGGCATTCAGTATTTTCATTGTCTTCACCAGATTTAAGTTGTGCTCCACTGCCATGAAAGCAGGATTCCTCTCATATTGAGTTATATGGAATTATGAGAGTTCTAGACTGTAAGCCTGCTGTGGACAGGGAATGTGTCTACCAACTCTGTTATATTGTACTCTCCCAAGCGATTAGTACAGTGTTCTACAGGCAGTAAGTACTCAAAAAATACAAGTGATGGATTGATTGACTAGGTTGGTGCCACAAGCAGGGACTCCAGGTGGAGACAGCCCCACATGACACCACAGGACAAGGAGAGAGTTCCTCCATGGGAAGAGGGGTGATTACGGGGGGATTTTGTATTCCAACCAGCCATGCTTGAGGTTACTTTTGGTGGGGTTTGCAACAGCAGCGATAGCTTGGAACTGTGGGGTCCCTGGATCCCCTGTGAAGCAGAGGCCCCTGGACCTCAGCCCTGTAAAGCGCTGCAGCCTTGTTGGTAGATAGCAGTCAGGCTTGGAGTTATTTTCCTAGAGTAGGTGCTTAGGAATAGGATCTTGAATTCAGATGGGACATCATCAAATATAAAAAGCAGCTCTTGAAAGAAAAGGACAAAGGAAGCAGAATGACCTAGTGGAAAGAGCATGTTCCTTGGCATCAGAGGTCCTGGGTTCTAATCCTAAGCCTACCATTTGTCTGCTGTGTGACCTTGGCAAGTTACTTAACTTCTCTGATCCTCAGCTACCTCATCAGTAAAAATGGGGATTAAGACAGTGAGCACCAAATGGGACAAGGGGCTGTGTCCAACCTGATTAGTTTTTACCTACCCCAGTCCTAAGTACAATGTCTGGCATACAGAAAGTGTTTAACAAATGTCATAAAAAATGTATTAAGGAAAAATTCAGATTTGTATCAAAGAGGAGAAGCATGACCTGGTCACCGTCTCTCTAATCATCCTGTTGTCACTGTCTCTCTAATCATCCTGTTGTCACTGTCAAACACAGAATTCTGAGCTACATAGTCCTTGATTGATGTAACTCCTTATTCCCCACCAACCTTCTCATCCATTCCAGCCATCGCTCAAGGAGATCTCTCATGACTGTTTTCAAAATATACCCCTGTCACCTATACCATTTATGTTATTCACATTAGAGAAGCATTATGACTTAGAGAGTAAAGCACAAGCCTGGGAGTCAGAGGGAATTGGATTCTAATTCCAGTTCTGCCACTCATCTGATGTTTGGTCTTAGGAAAGTCACTTAACTTTTCTTTGCCTTTGTTACCTCATCTGGAAAATGGGGATTAAGACTGTGAGCCCTATGTGGGACACGCACTTTGTCCAATCTGATTATCTTATATCTACCCTAGTGCTTGATGCAGTTCCTGGAACATGTCTTGTCTTATGCTGTCGAGTCATCTCTGACCCATAGTGAAGCCACGGACACATATCTCCCAGAAAGCCCCACCTCCATCTGCTGTCTTTCTGGTAGTGTATTCCATTAAAAAGACATCTCGGTAACATGAAGCTAACCTGACTCTATGGACTAAAATGATTCTGTTTGTCAAATTGTTACCCTGTTTACCTCCCATTATTCCTGGAGTTGAGAGTCAGACTACCCTCCTCCCCCTTTCTGGCTGCCTATCCACCAACAAGAAGAAAAGGGGAAGGATAGCTGGATTAGTCTGGTATTCGAGCTGCACAACCCAAAACTGTCCTGTTCACTCCTTTGGCCCGTTGATCCTGGTGGGCATGCCAGTTTAGAGCTCCCTTTTACAATTCTGATCTGTCCATGGTGGCATAGCATGGTGGAAGCTACAACCATAGACCTTCTGAAACTTTTAGAATTCTAGGGTTTGGAATCCCATTGTTAACCGACTAGTCAGACTTTGGAATCTGAATAGCTTTGCCTTGATGATGAAGAACAAGAAAGCTTTACTTGTAGAGTGTTTTTTTCTAGTGTTTGCCTTCTTTTTATATTGTCTTCTGTCATGAGCCCATTCCGGAGGTGCACTGGGAATTCACCATGCTAAGGTGAATTCTCCTATCACATATGCACATATATTAAAGCTCTGTTCTTTCCCGCTACCTGTAATTTAATAATAATAATTGTGGTATTTGTTAAGTGCTTAATAAATGCCAGACATTGCATTAGTGATGATAATAATTATGCTATTTGTTAAGTGCCTACTATGTTGCCAGGCACTGACTAAGCACTGGGACAGATACAAGCAAATTGGGTTGGACATCGTCCCTGTCCCACGTGGGGCTCACAGTCTTAATCCCCATTTAACATTTGAGGTAATTGAGGCACAGAGAAGTTAAGTGCCTTGTTCAAGGTCACACAGCAGACCAGTGGGGGAGCCAGCATTAGAACCCAGGTCCTTCTGACTCCCAGACCTATGTTCTATCCTCTAGGCTACCCTGATCATCTAATTTGTTTTAATATCTGACTCCCCAGCTCCCTTAGAGCAGGGATCATGTCTACCCACTGTATTGAATTCTCCCAAGTGCTAAATTTAGTGCTCTGCACAGAATGTTCAATCAATACTAATGAATGATTGATTGAATGAGTGGCTGAAGACAAGTTTGCCAGCAGGGGAAAGTGGGGAGGGACAGTTTTCTGAGTACCCTTGGCCTAATGCATAAATCCTGTCACCTCACTGCAGGAGAATTTGGGTTCTGAGACAATAAACAGTTCCCACAAACAATTATTGGTAATTTTTGTGACTTGTTTAAACCTCCGACTTTCTAATCAAGATTTCGATCTTGACTTTGAGGAAGCAAGGATTGTCGTACTTTAAAAAGGTTTGTGCCATCTAAAATGTTTTCAAACTTGAGAAGCAGTGTAGTCTAGTGGAAAGACCACAGGCCTGGTAGTCAGATGACTTAAGTTCTCTTCCATGTTCTGACACTTATCTGTTGTAGGACCTTGGACAAGTCACCTAACTTCTCTGTGCCTCAATTTTCTCATCTGTAAAATGTGGATTAAACCCTACTCCCTCCCTCCTAGACTGTGAGCTCCATTCAGGACTGTGGTGGTGTCCTACCAGATAAGCCTGTATCTACCCCAGTGCTTAGAACAATGTTAGGCACATAGTAAGTTCTTAACAAATACCATAAGAGTAACAGTATGTTTATATTTCTTTAAGGAAGAAATGGAAAGTCAGAGACTTATCTCTTCTAAACTATGGGAGTTGAGGTGCATCTGTTAATCAATCAGTGATTGGTAGACATGTTCTCTGCCTACAATGAGCTGCCTCACAATGGTTCCCACAAATCTGAGTTGGGGACAAAGGTGTAGAGTAAATAACAGCTCATAACATGAGAGAGATAGAAGAAGGGGATGAGAGCTTGAGGCTGGGTCTTTGGAATGGAAGGGTTGGGTGTTTCAGAGAGGGAAGAATAATGATAATTGTAGTAATTTTTAAGCACTTATTATGTGCAGTCTCAACTATGGGAGGAAGAGTCAAGTAGAGGCATACCCATTCCATTCCTAGCTTGAGCAGTGGCTAGCAAGTGCTGCAAATCAAAACTCAACTATACTGGGCAGCAGAGGCTTGGGAGAGAATCGAGACCTGAGCCTCAGGTATACTGCATGGAAGGAGGCAGTGGTAAACCGCTTCCATATTTTTACTAAGAAAACTCTATGGAAACATGAAGATGGAGGTGGGTGTGTTCTGGGAGAGATGTGTCCATAGCATCGCTCTGGTTCAGAGATTACTTGACAGCATAAGACAAGACAAATGTCCAGAAATGGCACTAAACACTGGGGCAGATACAAGATAATCAGGTTGGAGAGAGAGGGAAGGAAAGAGTGGAAGGAGAAAAAGTGGGGAAAGAGAGAGAGAGCCTCAGTTTCCTCATCAGTAAAATAGGAATTAAATAAGGACCGAGAGTCAGGAGGCTGCCATTCTAATCCTGGCTTTATCACTGGACTGTTGCATGACATCAAACTCTGTCACAACTCTGAACATGTATAAAATGGTGATTGAATACCTATTCTCCCTCCCCATAAGGCCATGAGATAGGGATAGTATCCTGTATGGTTATTTACTGACTATTCTAGCAAAGATGGGTGCTTAATAAGTATTTCCCTAAGGAACATTCCCCTCAACCTCATTTTTTTCATTAAACACTTCCTCCCCCTTACATTTCTTTGAGGAAAAGTATATAATTATGGAAATTGTCCCGGGGAGGTGCTCACTGAAACTATTTTCTCCAACGAGGCATGAAGCAGCAGCTGCCTTTTAAAAGTTTTAGAACATCCCCACTAGTTTGTAAGGTCTTGGAGAGCAGGATCATGCCTTCAAATCAAGTTATACTCTCCTAAGCATTTCAATAAGTATATGCTCAATAAATGTTATTGATTTTGAGTGGCTGGAGCAGAGGGCTATAGGGCTGAAACTATCTTCTGTCAAGAAAATCCAAAATTAAAATTACCTCCAAGTGGCTAGAACTGTAGCCTTAAGAGGAGCCTTCTGTCATAGAGCTGTTGGTAGGAACAATCGTCCCAGTTGATTTACTGTGGCTCTTTCCTTTCCAACTGGGCCAGGCCCATTTTAGGATGATGTGGTTTGAGCAGAGACTTACCATATCGCTGTGTGCCTAGGGAGGGAATATGGTGTGATTCCCTTTCCCTTGCACATGAATGAGAATGGAGCTGAGTGTACACATAGTGACAGCAAAGATGACTGTGAGAATGGGATAAGGGGAATTGGGAACAAACATACAGACACCCCATAGAAGTGAGTGGAAGGTGAGAAAATAAGTAGCCCAGTAATGATTATGGTAGGTGTTAAGTGCCTACGACATACCAAACACTATTCTAAGTGTTGCGGTAGATACAAGATAAGTCAGTTGGACACAGTCCCTGTCCCACACGGGGCTTATAGTGTAAGTAGGAAGGAGTAGGATTTAATCCCCATTTTACAGATGAGGAACCTGAGGCATAAGAAGTTAAGTGACTTGCCCAAGGTCACACAGCAGACCAGTGGCAAAGCCAGAATGAACCAGATCATTTGACGCCCAGGCCCATGCTCTTCCCACTAGGCCATTCTGTAGAGAAGGTCAAACTAGACAAACTGTTTCTCTCTCCTGCTGCCATTTAGGGATCTTGTAGAGAAGCAATGTAACTACCACTGGTAGAGAAGTAAGATAATTGCTAAGAAAATAACTAGAATATTTTGAAAATTTACTCTCTGCAGAGCACTGTAATCAGCCACTGGGAGAATCTGTCTTGCCTTATGCTGTTGAGTCATCTCTGACCCATAGCGACTCCAAGGACACATCTTTCACAGAATTCCCCATCTCCATCTGCAATCCTTCTGGTAGTGTTTCCATAGAGCTTTCTTGGTAAACATACAAAAGTGGTTTACCATTGCCTACCTTCGCATAGTAAACTCAAGTCTCCACCCTCGACTCTCTCTCATGCTGCTGCTGCCCAGCACAGGTGAGTTTTGATTTGTAGCAGATTGCTTTCCACTCGCTAGCCACTGCCCAAACTAGAAATGGAATGGATGTGCCTCTGCTTTAATCTTCCTCCCATAGTTGAGACTGGCAGAGTCTGGAAACTCTCCAGGTACAGTTCTAGAGGGGACCCTGGGAGAATACAACGCAGTTATTAGATACAACCATGACCTAGAGGCTCTTACAATGTAACTGGAGAGACAGACACTAAAATAAAATATTCATTCATTCATTCAATAGTATTTATTGAGCGCTTACTATGTGCAGAGCAAAATACTGGTAGGTGGAAACAGTAAAGGATAAATATACATCCATAAGTGCTAGAGTGGTTGGCTTGGGATTAGTACACAGGTGGTTAGGTGATGCAGAGGTGCTGAAGTGGGAATAGGGAGATGAATAGAGTGGATGTCTCAATTTCAAAGAGAAACTCCTTACCATAAACTTTAAGTACTCAATCAGGTTTTCCCCTCCTACCTTTCCTCACTGATCTCCTACTACAACCCAACCCACATAGACCCATTTACTCCCCTTCTCTAGTGCCAACCTATACACTGTCCTTTTCAGTCTTATCTTCTTGCCACTGATTCCTTGCCCATATCTACCTTCTTACCTGGTACTCCCTCTCCCTTCGTATCTGATGCACCATCAAACTCCCTCCCTTTGAAGTCCTACTCAAATCACATTTCCCCCAAAAAGCATACCCTGACTAAGCCTTCATCTCCCCTATTCACTCTCCCTCTGTGTCATGTGTGGATTTGGATTTATTCCCCTTAAGTACTTGATTTTCATCCCACCACCATCCCCACAGCACTGCTGTACATTTCCTTATGCTATCCCATTCCTCTGTCTGAAATTTATTTCAATGTCTACTTCCCCCATATAGACTGTAAGTTCCTTGTGGGAAGGGGTCATGTCTCTCAACCCAACTGCAATGTACTCTCCCAAGAGGTTAGTACAGTGCTCTGCACACATTAGACACTCAATAAGTACCATTATTTGTTTGATTGGCCTGACCTATTGCCATAAGATCAATTTACATAACCTTCGACAGGTGGGATAGAAGTGACCAAGCGGGCAAATGAAATTCCCCATCTGGAATTACTTACTGAATTGGCTTGAAAGCATTCCTCAAATAATATAATGTAGGCAAATATCCACTTGCTTTGAACAACTCCACCCCCCGGCTCCACCCCCCCCCCCCCCCCCCCGAAAATCTTGCCAGATGCCAATATACTGGTTTGCGAGGACAAGCAAAAGGAAGGAATTATTTCAAAGAATAGAATAGAAAACACATTGTACTAGAATGGATAAAGTTTCTCATATTTTATCTCTGGAAGCCAACAGGAAGAGCTAATCCAGAGATAGAAGCAACTTGTCTCCCTCTCTGCTGCTTACCTTCCATGCCAGGGGCACAAATCTAAATACAATGACTCATTTATTTACTTTTCAATATTTGGCTCGAGGGAAGGGATCATTTTATATAACCCCCTTCCTCTCCACTCAGAGACGGGGAAATTAACCAAGAGGAGAAAAAGGCCATCTGTTGCCTCAGGCATAATTTCACTCAGTTTGTTGTGGTTTATTTTTAATTTAGTCCAATGAGCTGCTTCCCTTGCTGTTGATTTAATTTAGAAGATTGTTGCTTAGGAAAGAGAGCAGCTATATAGATCACAGCAGGGGTGTGGTGGTGGTGGCCGGGGTAGGGTAGTGATTCAGCTTCTCCACAAACTAAGTGCCACTGAAGTAATTTTTGAGGAAAGTCAGACCGTCATAGATTGCCTATATGACTTGGTTTAGGGAGGACAGACCTGGATTTTGATAGTTCATTCTGGTCAGTTTTGGAAAAGGATAAGATATCTAGGAAATTAGACTCTTCCAGGTAAACTGTTCAGGTTATATAAGAATGAGAATAATAATGTAATTGTGGTATTTATGAAGCACATGTTATCTGCCAAGCACTGTACTAAGCACTAGGCTAGATACAAGATAATCAGTTCAAACACAGGCTCTTGTCCCACAAGGGGCTGACACAGGACTCCTAAGTAGGAGGAAAAACAGATATTGAGTCCCCATTTTTCATATGAGGAAACAGGCCTAGGGAAGTCAAGTGACTTGCCCAAAGTTACACAGTAGACAAGCTGAACAGCAGGGATTTTGTTCCAGTTCCTCTGATTTCTCTGTTTTTCCACAGCTATGCTGCTTAAATAGACTGTAAGATCTTTAGGGGCTTGGAGCAGATCTACCAACTCCATTGTATTGTACTCTTCCAAGTACTTAGCACACTGCTCTGCACACAGCAAGTGTTCAATAAATGCCATTTTTCTAGTACTTCATTGTGAGTTTCTGGAACAGTCGGACATGACTTCCAGCTATGAGAGTTATCAATTAATCAACCATTTTTGTTGCATACTTACTGTTTGCAGAGCAATCAATCAATCAGTGATATTTATACTGTTTGCTCTGTTTAGAGTACTATAGTGACCTCTTAGGGAAAGTACAATATAACAGAGGTGGTAGCCATATTCCCTGCCCACAATGAGCTTATTGTCTAGAGGGACATAATTTCATCTTATCAGGGACAAAACAGAGAAGCAGCGTGGCGCAGTGGAAAGAGCACGGGCTTTGGAGTCAGGGCTCATGAGTTCGAATCCCAGCTCTGCCACTTGTCGGCTGTGTGACTGTGGGCAAGTCACTCAACTTCTCTGTGCCTCAGTTCCCTCATCTGTAAAATGGGGATTAAGACTGTGAGCCCCACGTGGGACAAGCTGATTCCCCTATCTCTACCCCAGCGCTTAGAACAGTGCTCGGCACATAGTAAGCGCTTAACAAATACCAACATTATTATTATTATTATTAAACTATAAAATATCGTGGAATATTCCCTCTGGACTGTAAACTCACTTTGGGCAGGGAATGTGTCTGTTATATTATTCTGTTGTGCTCTCCCAAGCTCCTAGTACAGTGTTCTGCACACAATAAGAACTCAATAATTGCCATTGGAATTTGGGCATAGAGGAGAAATTTACCATTTCAAAGAATTAATCAATTAATCATTGCATTTAGTGAGCACTCATTCTGTCCAAAGCTAAGAAGATGACTATTGCTTGGATTTCTCTCTTTATTGGCCATTCAAAATATATTGAACTCACTTGCTGGATAATTACCATCACTCTCTCCTCTCCCATCATCTCCCTCCGCGCTTCTCATTATCTGCATAGACTTGATCAGAAAGAGAGGGTGGAACAGTTGAGAATGATGGGGACAAAAGTACTGTGAGGCTCTGTCAATCTTTTTGTTTACTCACTGCCCACCAACAATGCACTAGACTCAGGATCAGCCTGCGATTCGGCATGGTCTCCGCCCAGTGAGTTTCCTATCCAAATAGACTGATGCAGAACAGACACAAAGAATGAAGTGGACCCAGAGAAGGGAGCCACAGGAATTCTGTCATGACTTCACCTTTTTTCCTTATTCAAACCTGCGTTTTAAAATCATTATTTCTGATTGGATTTGCCAGGGAATTAAACTTAAATTTTGTCTATCAAATTAGAAAAAAATAAGATAAAAACCAAATAAAATTGGAGGCAACATATGGAGGGAGTTTCAGGCTGCATAAAGATTATGGATTTTATTGTTTGTTGAAATGGAAATGTCAGTGTAATCTCCAGGGCTTGCCATGTAATTCCATTGGGTGTGTAAAATAGTGATGCATTGGTAAGAAAGCCTGGCCTTTTGGATTATTAATGTTCTATAGAGTGATAATCCAAAAGTGTATTTTTATTCTAGAAAAACCCTCTCATCCCACTATCTATACCTAAGCAATCTTACTGATAATAATGATATGCATATTACTTATCTATGTGAGCTATTAAACTCTACCATTAACTAGTAAAATTTAGGCACCTGAGAAATGACAATATTTAAGGATTTCAGAATTTTAGGAAGGAAAGGAGGAGGGAAAGAATAAGAGAAACAAGTAGAATTGGAAATTAAATATTATCTTGGCTGAGTGTATTGATACTTAACCTCAGGTTATCTACCCACAGCTCTAGCTTTCACAGCCACTGAGTGAATAATAATGAACATCACTATCATTATCATTATCATTTATAATAAATAACTGCCAAAGCACTATGGCAGTGCTAGGGTAAATAGGTATAATCATTGGTTACAATTAGTTTTCCAATGGCCTCATTTTACAACGGAAAACAGTGTTTCCTAGTGGGAAGAGCACAGGCCTTGCAATCAGACAATGTGTATTCTCATCCTCATTCTTTTGTGTGATTTTACTCAAGTCACTTAAATCCTCTATGCCTCAGTTTCCTTATTTGTAAAATAGGGATTCAATATCTTCTCCCTCTTTCTTGGACTGAGAACCCCTTATGGAATAGAGACTGAATCCAACTTGAATGTCTTATATCTACCCTTAGATCAGTGTTTCACACAGAATAAGCACTTAACACATATTATTATTATTATTATTGTAATTATATTATTATATTATTGTTATTATTATTAACAAAGGTGTTTTCTATTGCTGCAAGAGCCTTAGTCCCCAATTAATGACTGTTAGAGCTATTAATCAAAATAATCATAATGTTGATATTTGTTAAGTGCTTACTATTAGCCAAGCACTATACTAAGTGCTGGGGTGGATACAAGCTAATCAGTTTGGACACAGCCTCTATTCCACCTAAGGATCACAATCTTAATCCTCATTTGACAGATGAGGTAACTGAGGCACAGAAAAGTTAAGTGACTTGTCGAAGGTCACACAGGAGACAATTGGTAGAGTGGGGATTAGAATCCTGGTCCTTCTGATTCCCAAGCACATGCTCTATCCGTTGGATTTTAATGTTGCTTTTCACCTTTTGTGTTCTCACCTGAAATCCATGCAGCAAGGATTAGTGGGATTGATATCCAGCATGCCTAGTGGAAAGAGCCCAGGCCTGTGACTCAGGGGACCTGAGTTCCAATCCCCATTTTGCCACTTGCCGGCTGTGCGATCTTGGACAAGTCTTGCCTTAATTTTTTTTTTCTGTAAACTGAGAATTAAATATATGTTTTCCTTCCCATTCGGCTATATGTCCCAGTTGGTTCAGAGTCTGAGCCTGACCTTATAGTTTTGTATCTATCCCACCATTTAGTACGGTTATTGACACACAGTATATGCTTAATATATACCGTTATTATTATTAGGTAGAACATCTGAACTTGTAGTCAAGAAAGCTGGGTTCTGGACTCAGCTTTGCTACCAGTCTTGTGGTAGACCTCTGGGAAATCATTTCATCTCCCTGTGCCTCAGTTTCTTCATCAGTTAACTGAGAATAATACTATCTGTCTCCTTGTACCTTTGGGAAAATACAAGCGCTATGCAAATTCACAGTAATGCTACTATTATTGCCACTGAGTTTTGTTTTGCAATTTTGCTCCTTCCTTCATTGTTTTATTGCATAGTGGAAATAATGGTTAAGTGGCCGAGCTTAGCTTCCCACTTTGTTGTTTAAGCACTTGCCATATGTACTTTTCCTCCACAAATTTTATTCTTTAAATAATTCTCCCAAAGACCCCATAATAGTATTGCTTAATCTTCCATAGAGAAGCACCAGGGGATTGGCTCAGAACCACAGTTGGGTCTTTTTTAGTTTATACAGAACTATCTTTGAATTAATTCAAACCTGTAAATAATTATAATTATTTCTTTTATCCTAAGCAGTCTCCTGGGGCACGCTTCCAGATGATCTTGCTTTAACCACAATCTGGGGCCAGAAGAGCATATAGAGACCTCAAAATCACTAGAAGCATACTGCTCTTGTTTTGTAGTCCTATTCTACTTGTCAACTTTGTCCATGGATTCTCCTCTGCTGTTGGACCCATTTTTTGCAATGCACTGCTCTGATTCGCTGTCAGTGAGGACAGTGTGTCCTGGGATGCCCAATATGACATTTCTTTTAATAACTTCCATGAGAGGCACTCGAGTTTCCATAGCTGACAGAAAAGCCACTTGGCTCTTGGATGGGGTTTCTGAGAGCTATAAACGGATTAAACAGATTTAGAATATAAAAATGGGCAAAGTATCTCTATCATAATGGTGAGCATATTTACCTGAACAATACACTGAATGATAGAGAGTTATATTTCAAATGGATCTATGACAACTCTCGCATTCACTGGATGATTTGAGAAGTATGATTCTGTCCACGATACTGGCTCCTCACAAAATGGAGTACAGTGAATAAAAGCCTGAAAGACCTTAAATCAGTGGCTTAAAATGGCATTAAATATATAATATTTGCAGCTATGAGTCTCCCTGGGCTTTGATCGACACCGCTACCACACCCAAGATTTATTTCTCTTATTCAGTCTAGTCTTGGATAGAGGGGAAAATCCCTGTAATCTGACTTTTCAGCTATTACCATGTTGGGAGAATAGACATATTCACCTGAGATAACAATGCTGGTTATGTCTGACTCAGTTGTTCACTGATTCATTCAATTGTATGTATTGAGCACTTACTGTGTTTGGAAAGTACAATTCAGCAATAGAGACAATTCCTGCCCACACTGGGCTTGCAGTCTAGAAGGGAGGAGACAGACATTAAAGCAAGTAAACAGGCATCAATATAAATAAATAGAATTATAGATATGTACACTTATGCACAAGTGATATGGGTTGGGGGAGGAAGGTAGAGCAAAGGGAGTGAATCGGAGCAATGTGGAGGGGAAGTGAAGCTGAAGAAAAGGGGGGCTTAGTCTGGGAAGACCATTTGGAGGAGGTGAGCCTTCGGTAGGGCTTTGAAGGGGGAAGTGCGATTGGCGAATATGAGGAGGAAGGGGGTTCCAAGTCAGAGGTAGAACAATGGCCAGGGGTTGACTGCAGGACAGGCAAGATCGATGCATAGTGAGAAAGTTAGCACCAGAGAAGCAAAGTGTGTGGGCTGGGTTATAGAAAGAGAGAAAGGAGGTGAAGTAAGAAGGGGTAAATTGATGTAGAGCTTTAAAGCCAACAGTGAGGAGTTTTTGTTTGATACGGAGGCTGATAGGCAATCACTGGAGATTTTTGATGGGAGGAGTGACATGCCCAGAACATCTCTGTAGAAGAGTAATCCGGGCAGCAGAGTGAAGTATGGACTGAAGTGGGGAGAGACTCTTCCCTGACATGTCTAAGTTCCTCCCCTGACCAACCCCCGTTGGATACTAAATAATCCAGGGGAACCTACGAGTCCATAGCCTTTCTTCCAGCTTTCCACTTTAATAATAATAATGTTGGTATTTGTTAAGCGCTTACTATGTGCCGAGCACTGTTCTAAGCGCTGGGGTAGACACAGGGGAATCAGGATGTCCCACGTGGGGCTCACAGTCTTAATCCCCATTTTACAGATGAGGTAACTGAGGCACAGAGAAGTTAAGTGACTTGCCCACAGTCACACAGCTGACAAGTGGCAGAGTGGGATTCAAACTCATGACCTCTGACTCCAAAGCCCATGCTCTTTCCACTGAGCCACGCTGCTGCTTCTTTGAGATAGCTTGACTGATTCTCCATGTGTGTTTGCTCTGACCCAGTGAAAACACCTCGAGAAATTAAGTTTCTGCCACTCACTTAAGGAAGATGAATACTTTCCAGGGTTCTTGCATATGAGATCTGTAATAATTGTGCAGAGTCTAGGTATTTATATGTTGCTGGGATGTGGGTCTGTGTGTGTGTGCAAGAATGGCTCCAGAGTGAACCTGTGGCAACACTTGTGAGTGTGAAAAGGCTACAGCAAAGTGAGCAAGAGGGGACTAAATAATTTAAACTCTAAGAGCCTTAAGGCCTGGGATCACATCTACCAACTCTGTTGCTTTGTACTTTCCCAAATGCTTAGTGCAGTGTTCTCTACGTAGTAAGCACTCAATAAATATAAACTCCTTACGGACAGGGATTGCATCTACCAACTCTATTACTATTATACTGTGTTTTCCCAAGTGCTTAGCTCAGTGGTCAGCATACAGTAAGCAGTAAATAAATACCATCAATTATTGATTAACGGATTGATTAAGAGAATAATTAAGGACCTGTGCTCTCCTCAGAAGCATGTCTAAGCCCCAATATATCTCCTTCAAGAAGTTCTGTTTTCCTTTTTTTCAACTCTCTTCTGCATTACCCTGGGTGTTCCCTTTACTCATCTCCCCCTGCAACCCTATAACACTTATGCACATACCTGTAATTTAGATATATTATTGTCTGTCTCCCTCTCTAGACTGTAAGCTCAATGAGGGAAGAAAATGTGTTTGTTTTATTGTTCATTGTTATATGTTTTATTGTTATATGTGTCTATATTTATTGTTATATTGTTATATTAAACAGTCTTTCAAGTGTTTAATACATTCATTAATTCTATTTATTGAGTGCTTACTGTGTGCAAAGCACTGTACTAAGTGCCTGAACTCAGTAAGTGCTCAATAAATACAATTAACTGACTGACTTCTGTACCTTGACATGACTCACGGAATCATCCAGCTACCCCAGGTCATCATGGAAATCTGAGGTGACCCTGAAATTTAGGGATAGAGGAGAGCAAGGCCAAGAAAAGGTTTCTGAGGCAGTGAACCCCATCTTTAAGCTGGAGTTCAGTAACAGCCTCCACTGCTATCGTAAAGGGCAAATAACAAGGGACTTGTCTTGTGCTGTCTAGTCTTCTCCAAACCAAAGTGATTCCACTGACACATCTCCCCCAGCACACCCCGCCTCCATCTGCAATCATTCCGGTAGTGTAGCCATAGAATTTTCTTGGTAAAAAATATGGAAGTGGTTTACCATTGTCTTATTCCAAACAGTATATTGAGTCTCCTCTCTAGACTCTTTCCCATGCTGCTGCTGCCTAGCACAGGTGAGGATTGACTTGTTGTAGATTGCCTTCCACTCACTAGCCACTGCCCAAGCTAGGAATGGAATGCTCATGCCTCTGCCTGACTCTATCTTACATAGTTGAGACAGATAGAGTCATGGAAGCTCCGGGTGTGACCCTAAGAGGGGAACAAGGGACAACTGGAAGGGAAAATAGGGTTCAAGTTAACTGTGATTGTGTACCTTCTTTATGAGTCACAGCCTGAATGTGACTCAACAAAGACGCGGGCATCTGAGGCAGCCGGAAGTGAAAATGCGATAAAAAAGAGAGAAAATAAATCCAAAATCACGGTCTCATCCCATCATTTTGTGACTTCTACAGGCTGGCTCGCATGTCTCTTGCATTTTTAGTGAAGTAGCTTGCAAAATATTAATTAATGCTGGTGCTTTGTATGTCTATCAGAATCTGGTTGTCTGTTTTTGTCTATAATTGACATTTTTTCCTGGGGCAAATTCAAAATTTTCATTAGGATGTTGCAATAAGATCTTCAAATGATGAACACAGCTGAACACAAAGCAATAAAACTCCATATACAGCTCACAACCTTAGGTTGCATACGAGAGACTTAAACAAATGAGGATGGATGCTAAAGATTTCTCCTCAATTATGCTTGGTCTTTTTGTTTTTCTTTTTTCAGCCTGTTGTGGTCTGTATGATAGACTAGAACATCCAATGGAAAATACAGCATTAGCAATTCAAATTCCTATCTGTGCTTTTTAATGCTAAATACTTGTGGATATCATTTGAGAAGCTTGTCGAGTTAAACAATGTAGATTTTTCATATCTACAGCTAAGTGGCTTTGCAGATATTACTCAGTTAAGATCCAAGAGATGATATTAATACTGTGCTTATGCATGGAAACCACAACAGGGAAAGTATTTTGTAAATTCAGCATTTAGTTATCTCTTATCCATTAAGAGGAAGCAAAGCAAACATCTCCCCCTTTTATTCATGCCCCAAGCTAAGCAAGGAGAATGGAAAAAGGTTTTTAGAATTACAAATAGAACCTTTAAATTGTAGAAACTTGCTAATTTCATTTATGAAAGCACTGCAGAACTTCTGCCTTCTCTGGCTGTGCTTATTCAAATCACTGTCCATGTGAGGGAGAGAGAAAGAGGAAGAAATGGAGAAAGGTTGGGAGAAGAGAGAGAGAGAAAGAAAGAGTGGGAGAGAGAGAAAAGCAGAGAGAGAAAGGTAATGACAGAGGTAAAGAAAAAAATAATGTTATTTGTTAAGCGCTTACTTTGTGCCAAGCACTCTTCTAAGCACTGGGGTAGATACAAGGTAATCAGCTTGTCCCACGTCAGGCTCACAATCTTAATCCCCATATTACAGATAAGATAACTGAGGCACAGAGAAGTTAAGTGACTTGCTCAAAGTCACACAGCTGACAAGTGGTGGAGCCAGAATTAGAACCCTCAACCCCCAAGCCCATGCTCTTTCCACTAAGCCACACAGTTTCTCAAGATAGAAAGGATAGAAAGTGAAGGAAAGGGCAAAGAGCAAGAAGAGATGGCAAAGATCGAGAGAGATAGAGAGTGAGATGGGATTGAGAAGGGGTAGAGACAGATGTTACTAGCTGACAGGGAGGCTCTGGGTGGGCACTGCACTCAGGTGTCATGATCGGATTTGGGGAAAGTTCTACCATAGAAGGGAGAGTGAATAGTGGAGAAAGTGTTCTCCATCTGACTGTGCTTGGTGACAACTTTGGGTAGGAATGGGAGTTGTGACTGCAGGGGCAGCTCATGTGGCTGGGGTCTGAACTGTGAGATTTTTGGAGAATGAGAATCCTGACAGGTATTTAGTGAGTTTCAGTTTTACAGAAAAAGGAATATGTTGCATATATAAATATGGAAATTTAATAAAACAGATTATTTAGAAATATAGTTAAATATTTACTTACTGTGGAGGTAATACAGGGTTATGGGTTAAAGTGGAACAAGATCAATTGAGGGACCGGGGAGAAAGGGAGTTGAATTCAGCGGAAAGGGAAGTGTCGAAAGTGCACATACTTTGTACAGTGCATTGCATCCAGGGAGCTGTCAATAAATACCACTGCTATCTCTACTGTTTCCACTTTTTCCTCCTATTGCCTTTATTTGCACCTCTTCTGTATGACTGCCTCCTTCAGTAGTTTGTAAACTCGTGGCCTATAAGAAACATATACTTTCTGTTGTTCTTTCCTGAAAGCTTTGCACCTTGCCATTCACTAAATATTGGATGATGACATTAATATTAATGATAATAACATTCATTAAATCCTTACTAGGTTCCAAGCACCGTGGTAGATGTTCATTTATTCATTCAATTGTATTGTTTAAGCACTTATTGTGTGCAGAGCACTGTACTAAGCACTAGGGAAAGTACCATACAACAATAAGCAGTGACAATCCCTGTCCACAATGAGCTCACAGTCTAGAGAGTTGGAGGCAGACATTGATACAAAATCAATAAAAATAAATATATAAATAATTGTCTTCTAACAGTGTGGAAGCTGGGACTAGAACCGTCATCTCCTCAGTCCAAGATCTGTACTCTTTCCACTAGGCCACAGTCATTAAGTGACATTATAATTGCTGCTTTATTTCCAGCTGCTGCATTGCAAAGCTTCTGAACTCTGATTTAACATTGTTGGCTACAGATGGACAATGGGATACAGAAGGAACAGGTCCTATATGGGACAAACACTGCAGTAGCAAGTATCTATCCTTGTTTACAAACAATGCAGTTAGGTAGTGGAATGAACATGCCAGGGTGAAAAACCAGAATGAATAACTGAAAGTAAAGCTAAATAAACCTATACTGCGTAAGAGCTGGGGATGAGTATTAAAATTTGAATGGTAGGCATGACTGTGGAATTGATACGATTTGTGGTGCTCAGAAATGATGGGGGAAAGCTTCCTAGGGTATTAGGAGGGCTTTGAAGATGAGGAGGGCATTGGCTTGCAGGTTTGGTAAGGGAAGGAGTAGTGTGGCCTAGTGGACATAGGACGGATTTGGGAGTCTAATCCTGGCTTGGTCACTTGCCTGCTGTTTTACTTTTGGCAAATCACCTAACTTTTCAGTGTCTCAATTTCCTTATTTGACACATGGGAATTACTGAGCTCCATATGGGACAAGAACTGTGTCTGACATAATTGCTGTGTATCTACCCAATACCAATCAATCAGTGGCATTTATTGAATGCTTACTGTGAGCAGATTATCATAAGTGTTTGGTAGAGTGCAATACAGCAGAGTTGGCAGACACATTCCTGGCCCACAATGAGCTTACAGGCTAGAGGGGATATAATACTCATAATAATAATGATAATATCAATATTATCACCATTATTATTTTTATTATTATTTCAATCAGGGTTACTCCTATTAGTGAGGGGTCACAGGTGTGATGGTCAAGAACAGTACACAGGTGAACCTACAGATGACGTTGTTTGGTGAGTCCATGTGGCTGATTAAACCATAGAACCTGTCCACGAATCAGTCCCATGGACTCTTTATGTAAATGTGAACACCTTGGGAATATCTACATTACTGACATGGCTCATTGGATAATGATAAGCATGAAACTTTAGAATTTTTCAGATTTTTTTTGGCTTGGAAGCTTATTCCTAGTGAGTCCAAAGGTCTCTTCACTGTAGTTGACAAAATTTCAGGTGTCATGAATTTAACTCTTAGGGCAGTATTATAATCTCTGGGAACAAAGCAGGAACTATCTTGTATTGTTTTCTAGCTTGTGGGAAAGAGTAAGAAATATGCCCCCTTGAACAATTTGACCTCCATTCTATTGTTACATATTTTATTTCCATACAGTTTCTCTGTTTAAGTAAAGAAGAGCTTAACTGAGAAAAGGTGAGCTTTCATCAAAGTAATATTTTTTTTTAAGCCCTAGAGGGTTTCAGAGCTTACATAAGTGCTAAGATTGGGTCCTCCATCTGGCTGCTAACCAATCAAGAGGGATTTTTTGTGGGTTTTTTTTGGAAAAAGCCTCAGCCACTGAGTATTTGGGGGTTTGAGGAATTGAAAATTAGTTGCTCTTTTGGATTTACAGTAATCATACAGGCAGGTTGTCAATATCAATTTCCAGCCTACATGACTCTTCCACACTACTCTGTGTGAATTAGGGAGAAACTGCCTTTGGATAGAAAATAGGGTAAAATAAACTAAACGAAAGTCTGAGAAGGCCTGGTTTGGGAAGTGACCAAAATCAATATGTTCAAGGTTCAGTTTGGGTTTTTCAAGGCAACCTAAAGCTTGGGTTATTTTCTGCTCTCTCGAAACTCTAAAGCTACAGCTAAAATCTGCCTTACGAGGTACATCACCTCAGGAATTTCTGGCATTTTTAAACTTTTCCACTCAGAATGGGGATAACTCATTTGAAGCTAACAGATTTTTTCTGGTTCTCAAACCACACAAAAACAGTAAATGGTCCAGTTAAAACTGATTCATTCATTCATTCAATTATATTTACTGAGTACTTACTGTGTACAAATCACTGTACTAAGCACTTGGGAGAGTGCAATACAGCAACTGCCCTGCCCACATCTTACACTTTCTGTAGCCTAATCAGATACTTGGAGCAAATCTGTCTCCCTTAAAATAAAGTTCTTTAAGAGGAAATGTCACTAAGGATCTGTTCTTACTGTCTAAAAAAGAATAATCAAACACCTATGTGCAGAGCACACAGAGTTGGTTGGCATTTTCCCTTTCCACAACAAGCTTGCAGTGTTGAGGGCAGCTTACAGTGTAGAGTAGGGTCATGAACATCATTGCTAACTTTTCTGGGGATCATGGGCAAATCATGTAATCATTTTGGGCTCCAGTTAAGAGCAATTTTTTACTGGGAATTATTTGTAGTGGGAATAGCTATACTATATACATAGCTCATAGTTGAAGAAGGCATGCTAGGCATGGAGTTTTAGAACTTTGTTGGTTTGAAAGCTTATTCCTAGAGAGTCCAATAGATTCTCCATTTTTACTCCTGGTCACTGGGGAGTTGGTAAAAACCTACCTTGAGGCAGAAAGCTGAATTTACATTTCCAGCCCCAAAATGAATGCAAAGTTCCAGGAGAAAGTTAGGGAAATAAAAAGAGGAGTTCTTTGTTCATAACTGCATCCACTCCACCTATATTTGGAATCATTCTGTTATTTTGATATATTAAGACTGTTTCAGAGAATGCTCTACAAGATTTATTTTGTCTGCAAAACAATTTAATAACATTCTTCATGTAAATGTAAAGGAAATGCACTTACATGACTAAAAGGTCATTATGGGCAGGGATTGTGTCTGCTAACTCTTGTACTATCTCAAGTGCTTAGTAGAATGTTCTGTTCATAGTAAGAACTCAATAAATCTGATTGATTGATAGATTGAAATTTCTTTCAGTTGTATCTGTTAAGCCCTTACTGTGTGCAGAGAACTGTACTAAGCACTTGGAAAGTAAAACTCAGCAATAAAAAGAGACAATCTTTGCCTTCAACAGGCTTACAGTCTAGAAGAAATGTGAAGCAGTTTTGCCTAGAAGAAAGAGTATGGACCTGGGATTCAGAGACCCTGGGCTTTAATCCTGTCTCTGGCACTTTCCTGCTTTTATGACCTTAGGGAATTCACTTAACATCTCTGTGCCTCAGTTTTATCATCTGTAAAACAGGGATTCAATACCTACTCTCCCTCTTATTTACAGTCTAAGCCCAATGAGGACTATGTCAGACTTTTTTTTTTAGTATTTCTTAAGAATCTACTGTGTGCCAAGCACTGTTCTAAGCACTGGGGTAGATGAAAGGTAATGAGGTTGTCCCATGTGGGGTTGACAATCTTATTCCCCTTATTCAGATGAGGTAACTGAGACACAGAGAAGTTAAAAGACTTGCCCAAAGTCACACAGTGACTTTGATAAGTGGAAGAGCTGGGATTAGAATCCACAACCTCTGACTCCCAAACCTGTGCTCTTTCCACTAAACTACGCTGCTTCTCTAAAATGCTTACTATGTGCCAAGCACTGTTCTAAGCACTGGGTTAGATGCACAGTAATCAGAATGTCCCATATGGGGCTCACAGTCTTCATCCCCATTTTATAGATCAGGTAACTGAGTCACAGAGAAGTTAAATATCTTGCCCAGAGTCTCACAGCTGACAAATGGCAGATCCGGGATTAGAACCCATGACCTCTGACTCTCAAGTCCGTGCTCTTTCCACTTAAGCCATGCTGTTTCTATGATTATCTTGTATCCATCCCAGCACCTCATTCAGTGCTTGACACTTAGTAAGTGTTTAACAAATATCATTATTGTTATTAAAGGAAGAATGTGACAGTTGGTATCCATCTCAATTGCAAAGAAAGAGAAAAAAAAAGATTGGTATCTTTTTAATCATGAAGCTTGAAGTATGAAGCATTTTAAGTTATATTTAGGGAAAACTATCCAGACAGAAAGGGTTGCTGAATATTGCTGGACATAAGCTTGTTTAGAGGAATGAATCATGACAAAGAGAAATTCCTCTATCTCCTGAGCATGTAGCTCATGCCCTTCTATCAGCAGGTAATCACCTTCCTTGGGGATTCAACCATGTCCTCCTAAATAATAACATTGGAATTCACTAGGCACTTACCATGTGCCAAGACCTGTACTAAGCACTAGAGTGGATACAATATGGGCAGATCAATAATCAGGTCAGAAGAGTTCCTGCCCCACAGGGACTCACCATCTAAGCAGGAGGGAACACAAATATATAATCCCTACTTTACAGATGAGAGAACTGAGGCAAAAACTCCTCACCACTGACTATAAAGCACTTAATCACCTTGCCTGCTCTTAATTTACCTTGCTGCTCTCCAACTACAACCCAGCCCACACACATCATACCTCTGTTACTATCCTTCTCACTGTACCTTGATCTCATCCGTCTCGCCACCGACTTCTCACCCACATCCTACCTCTGGCCTGGAACTCCCTCTTTCCTTATATCAGGCAGATAATTTCTCTCCCCAACTTCAGAGCCTTATTGAAGGCACAGCTCCTCCAGGAAGCCTTCCCTGACTGAGCCCTCCTCTCTTCTCCCACTCTCTTCTGTGCCTTTTCATACCTACTCCTTCATTCATCCTCCCTCCCTGCCCCATAGCACATATATGTATATATTTGTAATTTATTGATTGATTTATTGATCCATTTATTTATATTAATGTCTGTCTCCCCTGCTAGACTGTGAGCTCCCTCTGGGAAGGAAATATGTCTGAGGCTATATTGTATTCTCCCCAGTGCTCAGTACAGTGCTTTGCACATAGTAAGTGCTCAATAAATGTGATTGAATTGAATTTAAATTTAAGTGACTTGCCTAATGCCATACAGTAGGTTGAATTCAAATCCAGGCCCTGTGACTCTCAAGCTTGTGTTCATTCCACTAGGCCTTGATGTTTCGCCTTGCTTCTCCTCTCCTAACCAAAAATCCCCCTATCTAGTCTTCCATTACCTTAGTTCAACTTCATGAGAGAATGAAGATTTCATTTGATCTTGTTCAATCAAACATGAAAAAGCCTGTTTCTGTAGCAGCCAGAAATCAAGGTTATGTCTTTTCCTTCTCTGTTCCTCTCACCAGTGTTTTCCCTCACTTGAACTTCAAGTCACCTACGACCAAAAAAAAAAAAAAAAAGAGACTTAATCAGCTATTACAGAAATGGATTTTCTAAAACTGAAATACTTACCCAAATATGAAAACTGGATTTCTCATATAAAAATCTATGAATATTTAACAGAGACCCTTAGCTCTTATGTATTCATGTATATTTCCATATACTACTTACCCAGTTAGGTTGCTGGGCCACTGAAGAGAAAAAGACCTAATTAGCAGTAATCTAAATTGGATAAGAAATGTAAAAGAAAATCTAAATAATTCCAGGATTGCTTTGCCTCTGAGGTGTAAATTGAAACAGAGTTGGGTTTTTTTGGAAAATAGACAAATAACTTATAAATATAATATTGTGAAATATTTCTCTGCAGTCTGTTGGAGGATTATGGTAGAACATAAAAATGAATTTACTGAAAAAAAGAACACATTTTCATTGTGATGGCTTTGGTTATCCTTACCAGACTTCTGGTGACTATGAAATCTTTAATATAACATACAGTCGAACACTTTGAATTAAATAAAACACAAAAAACCCAAACAGAACTAAATTGGTGGATTATCTGTTTTGAGCTGATGAATCATATATCCCACAAAGCTTCAACGACACTGGGTTGATGTGTTTCTTTAGAAGTTGATCTCTAAAATTGTGTGTGGTAAGGGGTATGTGATGGGGGAGCTGGAGAGTAAATCTTCACGAGATCCTCAGGAATAGTTCTATGACTCCTTCAACTAACCATGTTCCCTGTGGCCAAATCTACAAGGATTAACTAGAGAGTTTAACAATTCAATCACTTTGGACATCCCTTCTGTATTATTTGGACATTTAGTTAATAATGATACTTGTCAAACCCTTACCACATGCCAAGCACTCTTCTAAGTGCTGGGGTAGATTCACATTATAGTTGGACACAGTTTCTGTCTCACACTGAACTCACAGTCTACGTAAGAGGGAGTAGGATTGAATCTCCATTTCACCTATAGGTAACAGAGGCACACTGAAGTTAAGTGACCTGCCCAAGGTCAAGATTGATAGTAGATTCATGGCAGAGCTGGGATCCTCTAATTGCCAGGCCTGTGTTCTTTCTACTAGGCTATGCTGCTTCTCATTCCATCATCATAAGGGTTTCTAAGATTGAATAACCTGGGTAATTGCTTCCACTCTCTGAGCTGGTGTTCAAACTAGGGTATGAATGTCATTTGTGTCTCATCAGGCTCCTGGATCAAGTTCATGAGGAACTCTTATTTGCCAAATATTGATGGTACACCTGTTCCCTTGAATTAATAAAAAAAGTTTTTTCCGAGGGCTTTCACATTAGTGATCTCATCTGTCTTCCCAACATCCCAGGGAATTTGGAAGGGACAGGGATTTATTGTCCTCATTTTACCCATGTTGAAACTGAGGCACAGAAATGCAAAGTAATTTGGCCAACAGGAAAGCCAAGTGTAGGGTCTCAAGGTTCTGTGTTATTTCACCACACTCTATTAAGGACATAAAGGTCATGTCTACCACCTAAATTGTATTACCCTCTACCAAGTACTTCATACAATGCTCTGCGTACAGTAAGCATTCAATAAGTACCACTATTAATTGAGCACCTAGTTCATCTTGCCAGAATTCAAGTTGAACTTCCTACACTTCTGTTTTGTTGGGCTGGATAGTCAGATGCTGGGTAACAACAGGATTCAATTGATCAAACAATCAATAGCATTGATTCAGTGTCTATCATGTGATGAGGAATCTAATATGCATTTGGGAGAGTACTTAGAGGTAAAAGACACAGTCCCTGCCCTCAAGGACTTTACAGTTCAACCTGGGAGAGTGAGACACAATATTCTTTGCAGTTAGGAGGAAGAAGAAAGTGGGAAGACTGATAACAATTATTAGATGCTTAAGTAGTTTAGTGAATTGACAAAGTGACTCATGCAACTTCTCACAGCAGGTAAGTATTGGAGATGGGATTAGAATTCAGATCCCCTGATTCCAGGTCTCTGCTCTTTCCACTAGGCCACACTGTTTTTTAGAAGTGTTACAGAGGCTGTGAATACATAAATGTCTAGGTTCTTAGCACTGCCAACCATCCATGAATTCAGGAACAGTCCAAAAGCAAAAGTTAAAATTGGTTATGTTCATAAAGCTCATAGAAATATTTGGATGTTCAGAAATGCAGGCAGCATTCACATGGGGGCAATGACAAGAGGAATCCTGGGGAGACTTCACTTCAGCACAGTCACCTCCTAGTTCAAAGTTGTGGGTCCCTGAATGGAGGCATATTGTCATATGGAAACTTTATCTGAGTGGTTACCTAGTTCTTCCCATTCATCTCTCTTACCCTCCATTTCTCATTCCCTGTGTTGCGCGTGCGCACACACACACAGACACACACATTCACACTCAACACATAGACACGATTATGCTCTACACATAGACAACCACCAGAGGAGTCTCCAACAAGTCAAAACAACCTTCCGCTGACCCATAATCTCAGTAATAATGATTAGGGTATTTGTTAAGCACTTGCTATGTTTCAAGCACTGTTCTAAGAGCTGGGGTAGATACTAGGTAATTGGGTTGGACATAGCCCCTGTCCCACATAAGGGTCACACTCTTAATCTCCATTTTACAGATGAAGGACCTGAGGCCCAGAGAAGTGAAATGACTTGCCCAAGGTCACACAGCAGACAAGTGGCGGTGCAGCGATTAGAACTCACAAACTCTGACTCTCAAGCCCGAACTCTGGCTACTAGGCCATGCTGCTTCCCTACTTGCAGCGTCCACAGTCTTCAGACACACATACCCTTTTCTCCACAGACCCCGGTTCATCTAGAGGCCATCTTCTCCATGGATGTGCAGGATGCCACCTGAGTGCTTAGGGCACAGAAAGACAGTGCAGGCCTGATCCCTTTCCATTTAGGGATTGAAATTTCCCTTCCTTTTGTTTTCTCCTCAGGTCTCATGCTGATTTCCAGTTCTGAAGCATCTCATTTCTTCTGGGGAACTTTTCCATCCAAATTCCCTGAAGAAGGCCCCCACTCCTAACAATTAAATAACAGGTCAATCAATAAATAGCGTTAACCAAACACTTACTGTAAGCAGAGTACTGTATGTAATGCTTGGGTATGTATAATACAGCAGATTTGGTAGAAGCAATCCCTGCCCACAAGGAGCTTACAATATTCAGGGTGAGACAAGCATTAAAATGAGTTAGCAGTAGGAGAAATATGAGAGTATAAGAATGCATAGGTATTGTGAGGCTGAGGCAAGTATCAAAATGCTTAAGAGATACACACCTGCCCCTCTGGTGCCTCAAGATGGTCCCATTCTGAACCTCTTCTCTTCCAGTGTCCCTAGCCCTGCAGAGGATGATACACCTTTGACACCATTTTCTCTATATTTATCCCATTGCTGACCCTTCCTGGGGCAATTAGCAAACCTGCAGAAACACATATCTGTTACTTCTGCTGTGTGACCCTGGTCACTTAACTTCTCTGCACATTGGTTAGCTTATCTGTAAAATGGGGATTACGGCTGTGATACCCATGTGAGACATGGACTGTGTCCAACCTTATTACCTTGTATCTACCCTCACACTTAAAACAGTGCCTGGCAAATAGTAAGAACTTAAAAAATGCCATTAAAATAAAAAAAGAAAAACAAAGCATAACTCTGGTGGCTCCTCACCATTCAGAAAGCCCCATCCCCAGGTCTTCCTGAGTTTGTTCTGAGTCCAGATAGCTGCATCCATGTGCCTGGTTTTCACCCTTCTGTCTCTTTGCTAACCAATCAACCAATGGTATTTACTGAGCAGGGCACTATACTAACTGCTTGGAGAGTACAGTACAACAGAATAAATAGACACATTCCCTCTCTGTAACTAGCTTACAGCCTAGAGTGGGAGACAGACACAAATATGAATAACAGGTACAACCATGACAGCTGAAGACATCTAGAAAGGGGAGTTCATTTCATGGTCCTGAGCTCAGAAACTGGTCAGTATTTGAAATTAATGTACATTTACAGAACTCCAGAATAATTCTGAACAACTGCCTAGCCCCTTTTTATGAAGAAGGAGCACTTGCTTAGGAAGACCTCCAAACATCTTGTGTGTGTGGTCCCTCCTCTCTTCATAGTCTCCCTCTGTGCTGGCTCTGATGATGCTTGGTCTCCAATGCTTATGATTTTTCAGTTACACATTTTGAAACCAGTCATTTGTCTTCAAACTGTTTCTAAAAATCACTCAGCAGTTGGCCACCCTCCAAAGTGGTAGATGGAAGAGTGTGACCTAGGGAGAAGAAAATTCACTGAGAAAAGTGTCCTGGAGAAGGGGGGGGATGTCAGAAAGAATTGAAAGATGAGGAAATTTCTGTTTTGGTTTGACTGGGGAAGGGAGTTGCAGGTAGTGGGAGGCCAGGAGCTAATTGCTGGAGGAGGGAGAGGTCAGAGCAAGGCGCAGTGATAAGATTCATTTGGAAAGAACACAGAATGCAGGCTAGGGATTAACGAGTAAGAAAGGTAGGTACAAAGGAAGGTGAAAGCTTGGAGAGTGTGGAAATCAATAGTTGGTTTTGCTTGATGAAAAGGGAAATGGTGAAAAGGAGAGGAATGAGGCAACAACAGTTTAGGAATATGGTCTGGGCTGTGGAATATACTATATTTTTAAGAAGGGAGAGGGAGGGAGACACAGATATCAGTAAGGCTAGTTGCTCCAGGAATCTAATCTAGACCTGGAGAAAGCTAAAATCATAGTAGTGGCCATTTGGGTGGAAAGAAAGGAACAAATCCAACAAGTACTGTGGTGGAAGGAAAGGCACAAAGTGCACACCAATAGATGATTATATTTTGTACCAACTAACAGCCATAAACCCTATCCATAACCAAATATTTTCATAGGAAACACAGAAGGGAATGTGTTAGGCAACAAAGTGCATGTGACAGTCAGAAATCCTGAGGAATCAAAGATAGTACCAAGGTTGAGGTCTTCAGGGGCAGAGAGGATGGCTAGGTTATAGACGGAGATGAGGAAGTTAGGACAAGTGTGAAGGAAATTCAGAAGTTCGATTTTAGACCTGTTCAGTTTATCCCTGTGAGGGGCCTTGGAGGAAAGAGGAAGTTTGGGATTGCATAGCAGGAGAGAATTAGCATCTGGTGAGGAAGATTTGGGAGTCATCTTTATTGAAGAGGTATTTGAAGCTGGGCCAGGAGAGGAATTCCTCAAGAGAGTAGATGGAGAGTGATGAGTAGTGGACCCAAAACAGAATCTCGAAGGGGAAACCCTCCATTAGGTGGAAAGACGTGAGAGAAGAGCCAGTGAATGATCAGGAAAGGAGTGGTCAGAAAGGTAGGTGGAGAAATAGGAAAAGTATTGAGTCAGTAAATCCAATGTGTGGTATTGTGCCAAGAGTAGGGGACTGTCAACAATATCAAAGGCAGCTGGGCTGTCAAAGGCGTCAAGGAAGTTTGGAAGAATTCCTAAGCAACTATTCATTTAAGTGAGAATCCTGTAAACCACTGAGATAAAAACATCAAGAGAATTCAATCTCATTCTATTCAGCATTGCCCTTCAATGTTGGGCAGTAACAGCGGCAGGCAAGCCAAAATCTAATGCGTGTCCATCAAATTTGGTGTGATTCTCTTAAAGCCAAGGGGTTATTCAGCTCTTGAGGTGAAAAGGGAGATCTTCCCCAAGGACAGTCACTCTCCATGGTAGACACTGTTGCTCAGTAGGGATCAAACTTCTCAGGAATTCAAAGAGAAATGATGGCAGATGATAGCAGTCTGTTCAGTCACACATGTCAACCGCTAGTAGCACCAACAACGATGTCACTTCTGAGTATAAAGGATATATATAATCATAGTAAAAGGAGTCTTGGCAATAGCATGTCACGTAGATTGTAAAAAAAACTGCTTTCCATTTCAGAAAAACAGTCCTTCTTGATTGACTAATTTTGACTCTTAGTTTTCTGAATTTGAACTACTTAACTGCTCCTGTTCATCCTTGCCTCAAAACAAATCAGAAGCAGATTTGCCCACAAAAGCATATCTTAAAATAAAACCATCTGTTTGTATATAAATTCATCATTTTTCCATTTTTGTATTTTCTCCCTAAATTAGATATGCACGGATATGCTTAGTCACCTTTCATAATTTAAAATGGTGTCTCCGTTGGTGACATGTGCCTATGTAAATGATGATGGCTGAAAAATCCAAAACAGGACTGATAATTCCCACTAAATGGTACACTCACATAATTTATCTGTTGTGGGATGCCACGTTTTCTGATTTTACAGCACCAATAGATGATTATATTTTGTACCAACTAACAGCCATAAAACCCTATCCATAACCAAATATTTTCATAGGAAACACAGAAGGGAATGTGTCTGTTTACTGTTTCATTGTACTCTCCCAAGCACTTAGTCCAGTGCTCTATACATGGTAAGCACTCAATAAATATGACTGAATAAATGAATTAAAGATCCTGTTGCCAAAATCTACCTAGACAGTACATTCAGTCAATTAAGCAATACCATTTATTGAGTGTCTCGCATATGCAGAGCACTGTTCTAGGCACTTGAGAGAGTATGATAGAAATAGTAGACATGATTGCCGACCTAGAGGAATTTACAGTCTTGTCAAATAGTATCATGAATGCAATGGTTAGGTGAGAGTACCCAAGTGTTTAGGTGTCAAAGAAGTGTTGAGTTGGTAGTTGAGAGGGAAGGGGGTAGAAATGAATTGGGGAAGGTTTCCTGAAGGAGATGGGATTTCAGAAGGGCTTTGTTGATGAAGAAAGCAGTAGTCAGTGAAGGGGATGGTGTTCAATGTAGGAGGAAGGGCAGGATCAAGATGTCACTGGCAGGAGAGAGAAGAATGAATAGTTTGACTGAATAGTTTCTCTATTGCACTTGGATTTACACCTGCTATTCACCCCTCCTTCAGCTCCACAGCACTTATGTACATCTCCATAACATTTATTCATATTAATGTCTGTCTCGCCCTTTAGACTGTTAGCCCATTTTGGGCAAAGAACGTGTCTACCAACTCTATTATATTGGTCTCTTCCAAGTGCTTAATGCAGTACTTTGCATACAACAAGCACTCAATAAATACAATTGATTTATTTGACTTGACGGAATTAAGCATGTGAACTGGGGTGTAATGGGAGAAGAAAATGGATAAGTAGGGAAAGAGGTGATTGAGTGCTTTCAAATGGTCAGGAGTGTCTCCTTGATGCAGAGAGAAATGGGCAATCCATTGTGGGTTTGGAAGGAGTGGAAATATGTGCAGATTGAAGTTTTAGGAAAAAATGATCTGGGCAGCATTGTGAAACCTGGCTTGAAGTGGGAGATATAGTGGAGGCAGGGAGATCACTGATGTCTCTGATGCCTTAGTCAAGCCTAGATGCAAGTGCCTGAACCACCATGCTGGTGGTTTGGATGAAGAGAAGGGGATGGACTCTGGAAATGCTGACAGGCTGAATAAGGATGTTGAAAGAGAGGAGGGAGTCAAGGATAAATCAATCAGCCAATTAACCAATCATATATATTGAGAGCTTGGGAGAGTACAGTATAGACAGATTCTGTCCCCAAAAGAAGCTTACAGTCTAGAGAGGGAAGGTTAATAGCAAGGAAGGTTAATGCCAGTAGAGCATTATCAGATAAGGAAATAGGATACAGCTATAAGGAGGAAGAAAAAGTATGAACCTTGGAAGATTGGCAGAGGGGATCTGAGACTAACAAGGCATTCAGGTGAAGCTCTAGAGGCTGCACTGTGGTGATTAACGGGAAGATCTGTAAAATCAGGACCAGAGAACAGTCATTCAATTCATTCAATCATATTTATTGAGCATTAACTGTGTGCAGAACACTGTACTAAGCACTTGAAAGAGTACAATACAACAAAAAAAAAGATGCATTTCCTGTCCACAATGAGCTTACAGTCTAGAGAATATACGTCAGATTCTTCACCAACATCAACCTACTAGCCATTCTTCACTTCAAATGGCAGGAAAGATGATCAGCAATTAGTTTATAATAGTAGGAATGGTAGTTATTAAGCATTTACTGTGTGTATAGCACTATATTAAGGATAAAAGGCTCTTAGCCTGCCAGTGTTCAGGACAAATTCCCAATAACCCAGCTTCATTGAATAGGATGTTAGGAAGGAATATGTTCCCTAACCAGCTGTTATATATTAGCCAAAATAAAACACACTGTGCTATAATAATGGCAATAGAAATGTGATACAACAGTAGACTTACAGGAGATGATAGCAGAACAGAGCTCAGTCTGTTAGGCCAGTATGTGTGAGCGACAAGATAGCGAATGTTGTGATACCTGGAATGCAGTGGGGCAAACACTTAAGTGCTGCAAAGGACTATCTTTACATGCAGGCAGTGTGGAATGGTATTTTGGCTGGGCATTTGACTTTGGATCCATTACTGACCATGTGCCCAGGATGTCCTTATCAGGAGCATCAGATAACTTGGATGAAACAGGCTAACGGAGAAAGCCACATTACGTTTAAGCCTGTCAAACGGCAAGGACTGTATCTGTTGCCGACTTGTTCATTCCAAGCGCTTAGTACAGTGCTCTGCACATAGTAAGCACTCAATAAATACTATTGAATGAATGAATGAATGGTGCTCAGTAAGAATGGATCACACATCCAAATCTGGGATAGAATGCTGCCTTCAGCACTGCCCACCACTTTCTCCTTCTTAGAACACTCAAATCTTGATTTCACCAATACGGTGATCTCTTGATTCTCCTCCCACCGGTCCAACTACTCTTTCTCAGACATATTTTCTGGCTTCATTTTTAATGTTCTTCCCTAACTATGGGCTTCCTGAAAGACTTTGTTGTGAGTTAAATCAGTCAATCGATGGTAGTCACTTAGTGTTTAGTGTGCAGAATGCTATATCAAGCACATAGGAAAATAAAACAAAGTGGGAGACATGATCTTTGCCTACAAGGAACTTACAGATGTTACCTACTCTTTTCACCCAATATCACCTATTAATCTGCTCAAAGCTATGTGGATGGCTCCAAAATCTAACATGCTAACAGCCTGCTGAGGTCTGGTAGATTTTATGGGAAGGGAAAACAGCATGAGCAAGTACCAGAGGGCGGTAAGGTACTGAGTTCAGGAGGAGCAAAGTGTTTGAACTTGGAAGTAACAGCAGAAGAAAAGAACCTATGTGCAAGATGGAGAGACCTGGGATATGGGAGAGTTTTGATGTCAGTGATAGGAAGTTTTTTGGTTTAATGGAGGGAGATGGGCAGTCATTGGAGGTTATTTGAACAGTGATGAGAAATGTGCTGAGTCACATTTCAGGGGGATGATCTGAGCCGCATTGCAGAATATGGATTAATGTGGTTAGAGATTGGCGACTGACAGACTAATTAAGAGATTGTTAGATTAGCCTAACCATGAGATGACAAGAGCTTGGATCAGAATCTTAGCCGATATGAGGGGAAAGGAAGACAGATCTGGGAAATGTTTGGGGGGAAGAATTGGCAGGAATTAACCATTGAACAAATGTGAGAGATGAGCGACAATGAGGAGACAAGGATGACACTAATGTGTCAGACTTCTGGGACAGAGTATGGTGTAGTGAACAGGTTGAAAACCTGACCGTAGGGGATTAAGAAGAGACTTTCTAGAGAGGATTATCAGGTAAGGCTACTCTCACACTGTTTTCAACAATTGTATTTAGTAAGTGCTTAAAAAGTTATTGGACAAGAATAAGTATAACAGAGTTGGTAGACACTCTGCCTGTCTACAAGGAGTTTCTCCAAGGATCATTTGTTGTAACTGGTGGAGACTAAACACTGGTCTGGAATAGATTCACCCACCGACAGCATTCCTTATGGCCTTATATTCTTACTCTGCTGCCTCTACAGCCCTGAGGTATTTATTCTCCCCACTGAAATGTGAAGCAATTAAATAAAATAGAACAAACAATGCTGCTTAACTAGAGGATTTTGATATGCAGTCCATTATATCCCAGTTATTGCTGCTTACCAGTGGAACAAGTAAATTTAGAAAAGGGCCTGTGGTCATTTCATTTTCCAGTTTCCAAGCAATGATTTCACTGGGGGATTGAAACAATTTATAGAATCATAGAGTCATGGAATCATACTGTTGGAATGAGCCTCATGAGATTCAGTGGGTCCAAGATTCTGCTTCAAGGCAAGTGAAAGTCTAAACCATGCAGGACAGTGAGTCAGCCATCTGCTCTGTCCTTAAAGATCTCCAGGGATGGAAACTCCTCAACTTCTTGATAAGTCTTTTCTGGTGTTTACACTCCTTAATATACAAGAGTTTCTTCCTGTTCTAAAAAAACTCTGTACTGTATTTACTTAGGCCAGTTCCCTCTTCAGTTTCTCAGACAACATTGAGAAAAATTACTCACTGACAACTCATAAAAACCTTTCAAAGATGGGAAGATAATTTATAAATCAGAACAAATACCCCCTCTACAACTTACCCCTGCTTAGCACCAACAATCACTGGGGACAGTATAAGTGCAGATACTCTTGCTTTTCCAAGACAGAATTGCAACATTTTTTTCCGAAGACAGTTGCTTTTTTGAATTTAAAAATACATTGTTTTCACCAGCACAGTGTGTCTGTTTTATTGAAATCCAATTAGACCTGTGCCTCGAAATTCAAAATGAAGGTAAAATGTTGGCACCCAGCATATGGTGAGGATATGAAAGTCCTTTACTTCAGGAAGTTATGCAAGCAGGAAATATCAATAGATTCAAGGAGTTGGATAAATTGAGGCATGGAAAGTCTGCAGTGGGATACCAAAGATACAGTTAAGGATGTTGGAAGGTGCATCCCTAACCATTAATTAATTAATTGTGGTACTTGTTAAGCACTTATTATGTGCCAAGCACTGTTCTAAGCGCTGAGATAGATACAAGGTAATCAGGTTTTCCCATGTGGGGCTCACAAACTTAATTCCCATTTTACAGATGAGGTAATTGAGGCACAGAGAAGTTAAGTGACTTGCCCAAGGTCATATGGCAGACAAGTGGCAGGGTCAGGATTAGAACCCACGTCTTCTGATTCCCAAGCCCTTCCTCTTTCCACTAAGCCATGCTGCTTCTCCATGAGGATGGAAGTCATGAAATCTCTATTCTTCTGAAAACTCTTCAGAATCAATGTTGGAGGTAGATTAATGGGATGGAAAGAATGAATATTTATCTGACCTAGCGTGGCATGGAATATGTTTTTAATAATTAAACTTTAAAGAAAGGTTGCTGATGGTTTTTTTCAGACTATTATGAAGGTGTAGAAGGCTTTCTTGAAATCTGGATCAGGGTTTTCCTCCCTTTAGGAAGCTCTTTATAATGAGAGTCAAGTGCAGGGATAGGCAACCAATCAATCATATATATTGAGAGCTTATTGTGTGCAAAGCACTCTACTAAGTATTTAGAAAAGTGTAGTCATTGACAAGATCCCTGCCCACAGGGAGCTTAAAATGTACTAGGGAAGACAGTCACTAAGTTACATTACAGAAAGGAAGAAATGGTAGAGAGCTCTTAGAGAAGGCCTATTGGAGGAGATATGCCTTCAATAAGACTTTTAAGAGGTGGGAGATTAATTGTCTGTTGGATATGAGGAGGGAGGGCATTCCAGGCCAGAGGCAGGACATGGGCAAGAGGTTGGTGGCAAGATAGACAAGATTGCGTTACAGTGAGATGGTTAGCATTAGAGAAGAAAAGTATTTAGGTTGGTTGTAGTAGGAGAGTAGCTAGGTGAGATAGGAGGGGGCAAGGTGATTGAGTGCTTTAAAGTGAATGAAAGCCCGTCAATCGTCACAGAATGTCTCTATCTGTTGCCGAATTGTACATTCCAAGTGCTTAGTACAGTGCTCTGCACATAGTAAGCGCTCAATAAATACTATTGAATGAATGAATGGTGAGTTTCTGTTTACTCCAGATTACATGATCTCATGTAATCCCATGTATATTCACTTTAGGGACTAATTATAGAATTGAGCTAAATATGAATTCTTATTAGAGAACATTTCATATTCTGCACTTCCTTAATATGAGTTAAAAGGAATGTGAAGATTATATTGATACCCATTCCTAAGTTAAGTAGGGGGTCACTAACACACAGAAGGCTAAAACACATGGATAAATTTCAATTTGATACAATCCTCCATACTTAGGCCATGAACCCCATGTGAGACAGGGACTGTGTCCAATCTTAATAAAATGTATCTTCTCCAGAACCTACCAGAGTGCTTGACAAATAGTAAGTGATTAACAGACACCACACTGGATTCAAAACTCAGAAGCTTACCTTTTGTCAACTTCTCCATCACTGTTGTCATCATTATCATCATTGCTGGCATCATTTCATCAGTGTTGTTGTTGAGCTATTCACTGAATATCTTTAAATTAAAAACTCTGGTTCTGTAGGAGCAATAGTGAAAATAACATGTGACTATAATTACTAGAAAGGCTCTTTCCTAATCTTATTGTTCACTAATTGCTCACCAGTATGGTAAATACTTTGGAGATAAATGCAGCTATTTAGATTATTTTAGCCAGGTTCCAATTTTATGGCATGGCACACAAGCTGACAAACCTTCTGAAATTCATGAGTTTATTCGAATATCTTTTATCTGAGATGTATCTACCTTCTACCATGGGATGACTTCATTTTCCTGAGAAAGGTAAAGTCAATACTGTGCCTCTGAATTCATATTCAAAGGAATAGGGCAGGTAAGCATAGAAATTTACCAGACGGGTCAAGAAAAATGTCCTGTCTTAAAAGAAGTTGTTCCTAAAGCAATTTTGGATCATTCTTGATGAAAGATGCCACTGAAAGGTAAGATATTATCATCATTTCAGCCACTCATGGACTGTCTCCTTTTCTCTCCCCCATCTCTATCACCTGGCAATATTTTTCTTTCATTTCTCTCACAGCAAGCCTGGCTCTTTTGTAGGGCAACTGTTATGCTGGGCAACAGCTGATCTCAGCTCTCAGAGGGGTCATGCTGTGCAGTCAGGTGGATTTTTGTTTTAAACTTGTTTGCACAGGACTCCTGTGTACAGCTGTTTACTCCACAGAGTTTATCTCCCCAACACAGAACAATATAATTTATTTTTATAGTGTATCTTTCATAATACAGTATAACTAAATGGCTTCTTGGGGAGAGTCAATCATGGAATAAATAGGGTTTAAGGGGAGATGTAAAGCGAGAAAGTGACACAGCAGCCAATGAGGCAGGAAAGGGGAGGATTCCAGGTGAGGATTCAAAGACAGACTCCAGGGCTGAGACGTTAGAAGGAAGAAGCAGAATGTTAATGAGTGGAAACAGAACCACATGAGTTGGGTAGCAGGGACTTGAGTTCTGATGTTAAGGACATTTCTAATATGCAATCTCAGCTTCCTCCTTTAATTCTCTGTGGGCCTTTAACCTCTTCTTTATTTTACCTATGAAAATAACAAACTCAGGTCATGTGGCTTAGGGGAAAAAGCCTGGGCCTGGGAATCAGAGGAGCTGGATTCTAATCCCTGCTTGGCTTCTTGTCTGCTGTGTGACCTTAGACAAGTCACTTAACTTCTCTGTGCCTCAGTTACCTCATTTGCAAAATAGGGTTTAAGACGGTGAGTTTCACATGGGATGTGGACTGTGCACAATCTGAATGGCTTGTATCTACTCCAGTGCCTACCACCCGCTTCTCCTGGAAACATCCATCCTGGGCTTCACTGTCACTGTCCTCTCCAAGTTCTCTTCTTATCTCTCTGGCTGTTCATTCTCAGTCTCCTTCACAGGTTCCTCTTCTACCTCCAATCCCCTAACTATGAGGGTCCCTCAAGGTTCAGTTCTGGGTTCCCTTCTATTCTCCAACTACACCCACTCCCTTGGAGAACTCATTCCCTCCCATGGCTTCTAATACCACCTCTATACAGATGACACCCAAACCTAGTGCTCCAGCCAGAGCTCTCTCCCTCTCTGCAGTCTCACATTTCCTCTTGCCTTCAAGATGTCTTTACTTGGATGTCCTCCCATCACCTGAACCTTTACATGTCCAGTACAGAACTCTTTATTTTCCCACCCAAACCCTGTCCTCCCCATGGTGTTCAATCACTGGGGACAGCACCACCATCCGTCCTGTCTCACAAGCCCATCACCCTGGCATTATCCTTGATTCCTCTCTCTCATTCAATCCACATATTCAATCCAACACTAAATCTTGTGAGTCCCACCTTTCCAAAATTGCTAAAATCTGCTCTTTCCTATCCATCCAAACTGTTAACACATTAATGGAATCACTCATTCTATCCCACATGGATTACTGCATTGGCCTTCATTTCATAGTATTTCAATAGTATTTATTGGGCGCTTACTATGTACAGAGCACTGTACTAAGCGTTTGGAATGTACAATTTGACAACAGAGACAATCCCTGTCCATTGATGGGCTTACAGCCAAATCGACTTCTTGCTGACTTTCCAGCCTTCTATCTCTCCCTACTCCAGTCCGTACTTCACTTTGCTGCCAGATTATTTTTCTACAGAAACACTCAGGATGTGTTTCGCCACTCCTCAAGAAATTTCAGTGGTTGCCCACCCATCTCCACATCAAACAAAAACTCCTCACCATTGGCTTTAAAGCACTCAATCACTTAGCTCCTTCCTACCTCACCTCACCTCACCTCACCTCACCTCACCTCACCTCACCTCACCTCACCTCACCTCACCTCACCTCACTCACCTCACCTCACTACTCTCCTACTACAACCCAACCCACACACTTTGCTCATCTAATGCTAACCTTCTCACTGTGCCTCAGTCTCTTCTCTCTCTCCACCAACCTCTGGCCACCTTGATTCTGGACTGGAACACCATCCCTTCTCAAATCTGACAGACTCTCCCCCACTTTAAAACCTTACCGAAGGCACATCCCCAAGAGTTCTTACCTGACTAAGCTTCCCTTTCCACTTCTTCCACTCGCTTCTGTGTCACCCTGACTTGCTCCCTTTGTTCTTCCCCTCCCAGTCCGACAGCATACATTTCCATATCTGTAATTTATTTATTTATAGTCATGTCTGTCTCTCCCCTTCTCGACTGTAAATTCATTATGGGCAGGGCATGTGTGGGTTTATTGTTGCATTGTACTCTCCCAAGCACTTAATACAATGTTCTACACATAGTAAGTGCTCAATAAAAATGAATGAATGAATGAATGAATGCCTGACACATAGAAACACTTAACAAATACAGTTGTACAGTTGTACAGTTGTACAGTTCCAGTGTCTTAGAGATGACTAATTTTGCAACAAAATCATTGAGCTTGAAAAGTCTTATGCCAGAGTTAGTTGAATAAGTAGAGTTGATGCTGATTCCCTGCCTTGTCTTAGAAGTAGTTAAATCACCGGGATATTTATTATCTGACTGGATCACGCCATTTCTATCTTCTGTACCTGATGTGAGTTCCCCAAATGGTCCACTTGTGAGAAACTGGATTTTGTTGTTGTTATTGTTGCAAAAATCAGAGCTATTCACAGCATACCAAACTCCAGGTGTACCGTGAAATTAGGAAGTGATGCACTTTAGTGTCAATCCTCTCCAACATTTGAAATGGTCACTGAAAGGACTGGTCCAATGTTTTGAAGCAGCAGGTTTGCTCAGATGGGTTAAATTCATAGCTGCATTTGCCACAGTTTGCCACGTGTTGTTAAGCCATGTGCCTGGGTTTATAGGTCTCTGACAGACAAAACTTGTCCTTCAAGATCAGAAAGATCAGTCATGAAAAAAAGAATTTGTTCACAGAAAACATCTGAGTACATCAGACCTCCAGAATTCCTCTCTGTAGACATTTATTTGCAGCTCTCTCTCACTCTCTCTCTGTACGGGAATATATATACCAGTATTCCTCAAGGGTAATTTTCTGAGGACAAATACGAAGTCACAGTGTTTAGGCAGTCACCACTTTTTAAATAGAGTCATAATGAAAGCTACCTCAAACTTACAAAATATCTGCAGTATTTTAAAGTACACTCTAATAATTAATAACAGTAATAATAACAATAGTATTTGCCACGTCAAGCACTGTTCTAAGCCCTGAGGCAGATACAAATCATTCAGGTTGGTTGTAGTCCCTGTCCCACATGGAGCTCACAACCTCACTAGCCCCTCCCTCACAGTTTTGCATATTTCATTCATTACTTCAGCCTCTGTTTGCCTCTGCCTCTGCTTTGTCATCTATGCAGTCTCTCTGCAGCCTTATGGAAATGATTTGATGACCGAATACAAGGTAAATGTTGGTTCTTTTTCCTTTATGACCTCCTGTGGTGGCTTCAGCCACTGACTGAGAACCTGATGTTATTAATGCCTTTTGAAAAGTGTGTCTATTCCTCACAAAGGTCCTTCAGTTTATCTAAGTGGGCTTGCTATATCTATTATGCTTGGCAACACCTCAAACTCAGAGTCCCATCACCTCTGAATTTACTATGGACTTCTCAGCCTTCCCTACTCGAGTTCATGTGTCTGAAACCTGAGGATGAGGAATTTCAAATTACATTTGAAGAATAGCTAATTATTTTTCTTCATGCTGCAAATTTATTTCAAGACATCTTGAAGTTGAAATTCAATGCCTCCTATTCTAGAACAGTCCAGATTCATTCTATATTTGTTAGGGAAAGTGTTGCAAAGCCACTGAAAGGAAATAATTTTGGGAGCAATATTTATCACTCCTGCCCACATATTTATACAGAAATCATTTAAGTGACCCTTTTTATCACTCATTACCATTTTACTGCTTCACTGATGCTTCATTTCTCCCTTCCTGCCCAGCAAAAAAATACCCCTGTTCCAATATTTCATGAAAGTAAAGTTGCTTAGTTGCTGCAGTAGGCAGACTAAAAAAGGAGAGTGTGTGCATACAAATAGTTATACATGTGTATGTGCATACACACATACACATGGCAAATAGTCAAAGGAACAATATATATAAAGAGAAATGAAATTTGAAAAGAGAAATAGCCCAAGAACAGAAGAGACAGAGAACAAGTGGCCATTAATGCACAGTCAGCTTTTGAATTGGGAAGTCTGAAAGAGCAAATGGTTTCAGAAAGTAAGATGAACAGAATTACTATAGATTTCTGGATAATTAGGCATGAGGAATTGTGATATATTCACCTACTGCATTTATGTTCTTTTTAAGGGACTTGGTTTTTTTTTTTATGAGATGGCTTGAGGCTTGGGAATCTGTAGAGACTGAAATAGAAAATGAAAGCAGAGATTCTTTTATAATAAGTTATAATAGGTTTTCTGGCAAAGCATAGGTCAATTAATTTGACTGCTGCAGTTGTCCCTATGTTACACTGTCTGACAGTTGTACACAAGGTGCAGACCTTTTAAATGACAATTATTTCTCTGTTTCGATTTAATAAATATAGCAATAAAATCGCAGGAGGCTGTATTTTGGGTGGGTAGAGCTATTGTATTCCATCTGTGCATTGTTTGAAGAGAGGGAAAAGATTCAGTTTATAATTTGAGTAGCTTCAAGCCTAAAAAGTGGAGAATGAGGAGCAATGGGACTTTTTCAAGTTTCTTGTCACAAAGGTAGCTTTCTCTACTTAGCCATGGTGAAGTGTATTATTTGCAAAGATTCCCAGAATGCATTGTCACTGATGCTCGTATGTCAATTTATTTTCTGTATGAAGGCACCTGATTAACATTGACATTCTTAGTGGTAGTAGTGGTGATATTATTTATTAAGCTCTTACCATGTGTAAAGCACTGTACTAAACACTGTGAAAGAAGACATGGCTGAGAATTAGACAGGGTCCCTAGGTCTCAAGGGGTTCAAAATAGAAGAATAAGGCTGAAGAAGGGAGTTTGGCATTGAATAAATAAGGAAAAAATAAAACAAATAAGACCTCAAAAAATATAAGGGATAAAGGTGGGGATGAATATAAAATAAGATGAAAACTCTAGGGTGATTTGCCCTGAAGATTTATTTATTTTATTTTAATCTATTTTATTTTATTGTCTGTCTCCCCCTCTAGACTGTGAGCTGTTTGTGGTCAGGGAACATGTCTACTAACTGTTATATTGTACCCTCCCAAGCACTTAGTACAGTGCTCTTCACACAGTTAAGCACCCAACAGATCTGATTGATGATTTTCTTTTGTGTGGATAAATAAATCAAACAACATAAAGCAACATCTGAAGCATGTTCGAGATGGTAGTAATGCTACTGGCAGTGGCAGATTACCCAGAATTCCCAGGGATATGCTCCAAATTATCTTCTGTCCTTATATAGGACTTTCCCTCTATCCTAAAAGTGTTCACTGCACTTGCCAGGAAACAAGAATGTAGGTTTTTGTCTGTTCAAATGATGCTGAAAGGACCCTTCTCACAGTGGATAAATATGGAGATGAAAGCAGGATGAGAGGAAAAGAGGGAAAAGTCACAAAGGATGCATTTTTTCTTGATTTTGCCCAGAAAGCATGAGGGAAAAGGGAGCTTCTGAGGCAAAATTGCCACAAGCACTTAGTACAGTGTTTTGCACACAGCGTTGGATAAATACCACTGATTGATTGATTAACTTCCATGGGTGGCCTGAGGTATTTTTGTGCCCTGACAATTTTGTTAAATAGATCAACCAGTAATAATGCTTTCTGTCAAGCACTTCCTATGTGCCAAGCACTATAATTAAGAGCTGGGGTAAGTGAATTGCCCAAGATTACACAGCAGGTAAGTGGCAAAGGTGGAATTAGAACCCAGGTCCTCTGCCCCCAGATTCATGCCCTTTCCACTAGGCCAAGCTGCTTCTCAGAATAACAGACCCCTCAACTGGGCACCTACTCTGTAATCGACAATCAGGGCAGTGGTCCAGCTCTTCCCAACGTGGTCCGACCAAGCAAGAACCCACCCCAGCCACAGGTTCCTGATTCTACCAGCATCCATCCTGACATTGGGCCTATCTCTGCTTTCTACTCTTCCTCCTTACGTCTTGGTCTTCGCAAATCCTTTGCTCTAGGAGAGCAATTCCTCTCCTGATTCCTGATTATCACACTTATACAGTGGCCTCCCAACAGCCTCCTGGTATAGTGCACTGTTTCCAGCAAACCTAAAAAGGAAGAAACTACTATAACCTTTACTCCTCCTCCTCCCACTATTACTATTACTACTACTACTATTGCATGATCGCTGGTATGCTTAGGAATCCTGGATCTTTACAGGTCTTCATGTTCTACTCACCCTCAGCACCACAGCACTGATGTACATATCTGTAATATATTTATTTATTCATTTTTCTTAGTGTTTATCTCCCCCTCTAGATTGTAAACTCTTTGTGGACATGGATCATGTTTATCAACCCTGTTGTACAGTACTCTCCTAAGTCTTTACTATAGCATTTTGCTCACAGTAAGTGTTCAGTAAATACCATTAACAATGATGATGATGATGATGATCAGTGGAGAACCATATGAGCCCAGGACTGCCCTGAGAGGAATCTTTCCTATTGACCCAGACTACCTTCAAATAGGGCCTTCTTTTAATCAGATATGCAGTATTTACATCGTGAGCACACCTCTAAGCTGAATTTATGGTGAATAAACTAAATGACATTTCCCTACAAACTGTTCTTTGCACACTTAACAGGAAGATTAGACCCCACATTACTTATTACCAAAGTTTGAAGCAGCATGTGGAACAGTATCAACTGGGGCTTTGGCACTGAAAATAAGTCCATAATAATGGCAGAAAATCTTTAAATACTCAGGATGGTAGATATAGCCAGGCAATTTGCTTAAATTCAGGAATCATTATGTAAAAGAATCATCCTACTTCATTCACATTTTCAATAGGATTTGGGATATGACTTGTGCCTACCCACTTGATGGACCCTGAGTTTCAAAATGAGCTTAAATCTTTTGGGTTTCAAGTTCATTTACCACAGCCAAAACTTGACTTTGAGCTAGGAAAGGGGAGAAAAAGGTCAGGAAAAGCACTTCCGTGGACTCCGTGGACATCAAAGGGCCCTGGAAAATTGCATTTGGATGAGTTAAGTGTAAATGAATCAGAAACGTTGATTCGATTTGCCTGGAAACACACAGAGGTTTAAAGCCTGAAGTACAGAATCCCTTGGTAAAATGCCTTCTCTGTCTTTCTGAACACAAAATGTTACTGTGTTCAGCCAGCCTTAGCTTTTACTGTATTATAACTTCTAACAAGCTTTCTCTGATGGAAATGTTGGATTATAAAAGGCAAGAGAAGGTTAAGACCATTGTCATGGTCATTCTCTCTCTAGCACATTTTCTTTTGGTCCAATCCCCAACAGCAGGAAACTCTATAGAGAAAATGGGACTTTTCCTATAGCTGGCATGAGGCTGCCCCAATCTGGAAGTCTAGAAACTCCCTTAACCCTCACTGACTAATATTCTCTGCCCTCAACCCTCCTGGAGGATTTTGTCTTTCTCCACCCAGCACAAGAGGAGCCTGGACCAGAAATGTGGGGAGAGGGAGACATCAAAGAGCTGGCCTCATCCTCTGGATTGCACAAAGGACAGAAACCTCTTTTGCTCCTGTTTAAATTAACAATTGGACATTCCAGTTTCAATCTGAAATTGCCCTTCTCTGATCCAATCCATGATCTAAGAGCCCTGTTTGTCTTTTAAAAGAGAGATAGGGTGTTTGAGAGACTCAACATGCCCATTTTAGCTTTCTTGGCAATTCCATCCTGAACATTACTCTTCTCATCATGTCTACAACTGTGTTTCTCTAAACAAGATCCCCTATCAATCCTCTGCTTCTCTTCCTGCTTTTCTTAGAATGGATGATAGAGGGAGGGTTGAAACTCCTTCCCCCTAAGCCTTTGAAAATAAGCTTGATTCTTTTCTATCTTCAATGTTCTTGTTTATGTTTTCCTGAAGACAGAGGACTTGGCATTACAAGCTTTCAGGCTTGGGATATTATGATTCTAGAAAGAAAGAGAGTCTTGAAATAAATATTAAATTGAACAATCTAGGAGTTTACCAAAACATGAAGTGTGGTGAAACTGTGATTTACAATGCTGCTCACCAGATTCCACACCACCAGGATGAGGGGAGCACCTATTGAAAGCTTGAAGATGGCCGGTCCAAAAGAAACAAAAAGAAGCATTTCTTCAAATGCCATTGTATTGTACTTTCTTAAGCACTCAAAACAGTAAGTGCTCATTTTCTACCATTGTTTGATTGGGAGTCAAACATTGAATTTTTACCAACAAAGTTGTAAAAATACAATCATCTTGGAAAACATTCAGTCAGCCAATCTATTCAAAGTATATTTTGAAGTCCTACTGCGGGGAGGAACTTGTACTAAGTGGCTGGGACAGTCTTATAGAATTATTAGACAAGGACTCTGCACTCAAAGTAGTTAATTCATGAAGGGTTTGTACAGTATTCTAGGATAAGAGGTCCCTAGTAAGTTTCTAGAGGAAACATTAGGGGTGTTAGATGATACATCTGTAAACAATAGAATTTATATCAGTAAGTGGAACTGTCAATAAATCAGTGGTATTTATTAAGAACTTGTGCAGATAATTCATTCAATTGTAATTATTAAGTGCTTACTATGTGCAAAGCACGTGGAAGAGTACGCCTGTCCCACCTTCGACCCTGGCCCATGGCCTAAGGCTGTCCTGGCATGCCCTCTCTCTTCACATCCACCAAACTAACTCTCTTCCCCTCTTTAAAGCCCTACTGAGAGCTCACCTTTTCCAGGAGGCCTTCCCAGACTGAGCCCCCTTTCCCTCTGCTCCTCTTCCCCTCCCCATTTCCCACCCCACCCTCTGCTCTTCCCCCTTCCCCTCCCCTTAGCACTGTGCATATTTGCATATTTGTATATATTATTTATTACCTTATTTATTTTGTTAATGATATATATCTCCATGATTCTATTTATCTTGATGATGTTGTTTTGTTTTGTTCTGTTTTGCTTTGCTGTCTGTTTCCCCCTTTTAGATGGTGAGCCCATTATTGGTCAGGGATTGTCTCTATCTGTGGCCAAATCGTACATTCCAAGTGCTTAGTACAGTGTTCAGCACATAGTAAGCATTCAATAAATACTACTGAATGAATGAATGAATACAATAGAACAACAGACACACTCCTTGCCTTCAATGAGCTCAAAGTATAGAGGGAGAGACAGACATTAATACATGTAAATAAATGAATAAATGAACAAATTAATTGTAGATATATAGACAGACATTAATACATGTAAATAAATGAATAAATGAACAAATTAATTGTAGATATATAGATATGTGGTGTGGAGATGGGAGAGAGAATGAATGAAAAGCGCAACACAGAAGGCGATACAGAAGGGGGTGGGAGAAGAGGACAGGAGGGCTTAGTCTGAAAAGGCTTCTTGGAGGAAATGTGCCTTCAATAAGGCTTTGAGTGGGGAAGAGCAATTATCTGTCTGATATGAGGAGGGAGGGCATTTCAGGACAGAGGTAGGATGTGAGCAAGAGGCCGGCGGTGAGTCAGATGAGATCAAGGTACAGTGAGAAGGATAGCATTAGAGGAACAAAGTGTACAAGCTGGGTTGTAGTAGGATGGTAGTGAGGCTGGGTAGAAGGGAGTGAGGTGACTGAGTGCTTTAAGGTCAACAGTGAGAAGTTTTTTGTTTGATGTGGAAGTGGATGGCCAACCACTGGAGTTGCTTGAGGAGCGGGAAACATGGTCTGAACATTTTTGAAGGAAAGTGATCTGGACAGAAGAGTGGACTATGGACTGGAGTGGGGAGACACCGGAGGCAGGGGATCAGAAAACTGTACTAAGCACTTGGGAGAGTCAATACAACAGACTTGGTAGATACGACCTCTGCCCAGAAAGAGTTTACCATCTATAGGATCATATACTCTTCCAAGTAACCTGGGAACACTGTTGGAGATAGACTATTGGGAGAGTCAGTACAACAGACTTGGTAGATATGACCCCTGCCCAAAAAGAGTTTACCATCTATATACTCTTCCAGGTAACCTGGGACCATTGTTGGAGATAGACTATTGAGCTGGTTAGACCTTGGATTTGACTCAATAGGCATGTGCTCCATTGCATTTCATCCCATTGGCTGTCTCTTGGACTTGTTTAAAGTAAGTTGTTTTACCACCCTAAGTCTCAATTTCCTCATCTGCAGAATGAGGATATTTTCGGTTATTTCAGAAATCAATAAAAGAAACAACAAATGAAATACCATTGAATGAATGAATGATTTGCCCAGAATTAAAAATAGCAAGTGACATGCAAATGCTAAATATGATTACAATTAACTCTTGGTTTTCTGGAATTTTCAAATGCATTGTCCATGTAGATTCTTATCCTAATTAAGAGTTATGAATAATCCAAGCAAATGGTCTATTTCATAGGATCTTTAACTTAATATGTAATTCATGATCACTATATTATAGGAAAATGTAGGATACATAATTAATAGAGATTAGGTTCTTCAAACTGTAAGACCCTCTTGCAAGAAATGTTTAAATCACTGGACATCTAAAATACCCTGTTTGAAAATGTCACCGCCACTAGTTTAAGCAAAAGCTATTTGGGATAGCAGCCAATGAACTGTGACTGGAACATTTTAGAACATTTTACACATGAGGTGAATTCTTGTGCTTGGAAAGAAGGTATATAGGAGAGTGGTTATCATCTGGTTGGTATTCACAATAGCTAGGCATTAGGGAAACAGAGTCCATTTGAGACATGTTGACTCAATGAGGAATTCTTAATCTGCTCCATGTTGGCACCTTACCAAGTTCACATATAAAAGCACAACTCAGACATCCCCTGAGTGTTTGCCATATGGAAAGAGTATACCTTGCCAAGAAGAGACAATAGTTTCATTTCAAGGAGCACTACTTCATAACTGCCCCTCACCAGTATCTGGAGATATTCTATGACATCAGGATTTCTTTTCCAATACAGATTTTCTGATACATCCCATACAGATGTAGGTATCTTTTTTTGTGGCTATGACATCCCTTTCAGAACATAAGAGAATTAGTGAGGCCAAATGGGTAGAGCACAGGCCAGGGAGTCAGGGGGACCTGGCTTCTAATTTCACCTCCATCACTTGTCTGCTTTGTAACCTTGGCCAAATCACTTCACTTCTCTGTACCTCATTTTCCTCATCTGAAAAATGGGGATGAAGACTGTGAGCCCTGTGTGGGTCAGGGACTGTATCCAATCCAAATACCTTGTATCTACTCCAACACTTAGTACAATCCCTGACACAAAGTAAAGACTTAGAAAATGCTACAGTTACTATTATTATTATTATTATTATTACTACTAGTAGTAGTAGTAACAATAATAACCCTTTAGAGGACAGAACTAGAACTTGTTTGAGTTTCCTGGCACATTGCATGTACTTATGTAGTCTTAGAAATAGTAGTAGTGGTAGTATTTACTGAGTATCCACTTTAATATGATGCATTAGTCCCTTGGGAAGTAGACAGTAAAGGAGTTCACCCCCTGAAGGGGGAGGCAAATACAAAATGTAATTACTTCCAAAGTATTTAAAATTGTCTCTATATCTTGTTGGGGTACTTGGCAGAGTAAAGAATTAAGGGACTTCTCAGACCCTACCCCCCAACCCATAGACCTAATCTATTTGCCTTAACGCCCCTCCCTCAAATTAAATCAATTCAAATCAATCTCCTAACATCATCATGCTGCTCTTGAAAGTCTCTCTTCCATTGCTCCTGCAAGAGGAGATCACTTTCCACTTTATTAAATCTCACTTTTGCTCTTCAGCTCTCATCAGAAAATAGCTTTTTTCTCTCTGGCCTATGACCCTCAATTCCTATTACTGAGCCAAATTTTCATTGTATTCATGAGGATCCAAGATGTAGATTTTCCTCCTAGGGGAACTTTTATAGAATGACAGACTGGCTGATTAATATTATTACTATTTAATAATGTTAAGTGCCAGCAGTGTGATAAGCACTTCTGCTTAAACTTTGTAAATGTACTTTGCAATGGACTTCATATGGAAAGATCCAGAACTCCCTAAAAGGCTGGTTGGCTTTTTCCGCTATTTTCCTCTAGCAGGAGCTCACCTCATTATCTTTTCCTGAGTCCATGTTGTCTCTGTTAGCATTCTCAGAAGGGCTCAGAGAGTCCCTGGAGAATGCGGTCATGCAAAGAGCTTTAAACTTATTATTCTCATTAGGGGCATTCCAATCTCTCTCCATAATAATTTCCCATTAATCCATGTGCCCTTGTTTTTCAATATCAGAGTCATGGATTAATTCAGAATCTTTTCATCTATGTGTAAGACCATGCCTTACACATGTCAGCTCTATCCATATGAGTCTTCTGTTTCCAAGAGTCGAACAGGATTTTTGGTGTCCTTTTTGACATTCATCATAACGATTAAGGACATCTTTCCTAAAATCCCTAATTTTTTCCTACTCCATCCCCAACTTTTTCTCTAGTAATCTATTATGAAACGTTTGCCTATAAGTCAATCCACACACTATTTGCACGTAGAAACAAATCAAACTGCATATTAATAGTACAGACTAAGATAAAGAGTGTTTTGATGTTTGGGTTTCTGCTGCAATATCAAGATCTTTCCTCTCCTCCATGATACATCAACTCAAACAAATGCTGAGTGCAGACTGGTCAAACAGTCCACATTTGTTCAAAATAGTTTCTATTAATTTTAATTTGTTCTGGTTATTTGAGTGGGTCTATGAACTACATTTCTAAAATGTGAAAGCTACTGGGGCCTCTTTATCTTGGGCCCCTCTATAGGATTTACTCCTCAAGGTCATTCTTTTGGAGGGAGGCAGTGGATTAGGTCAAAGCTCCAGTGTTTTGAGAGAGCTGATTCTCATTTGGGAAGGGTGAGGGGTCAGGGTTAATGGGAATAAGTGCCAAATTAAGGATGTAAGTCAGGTTTATGGAAATAGTTTTCTCTTACTGTCTTAGGAATAGAAAAAAAGTTCCAGTTTTTTATTTTGGGAATACAGATGTTTATTTTTCTCCTACAGCTTTAGCTTAAGCAAATAAGAATTGCTTTTTCCTGTTAACCTGAAGTCCATTATTTACTTTTCCTTTCTGCTTGTCCCCTGGGCTGAAGCAGATTAACGATGGACTGGTGGAGAGAGAGAAGTGTAAGGGGAAAATGACTATGGGAAAGACGGAGGGAGGAAGAAGGGGAAGGATAAAAAACGGGGCAAAATAGAGTGTCTCCGTGGCTTATTGGAAAGACCCTGGGCTTGGGAGTCAGAGGGCGTGGGTTCTAATCCTGGCTCCACCACTTGTCTGCTGTGTGACCTTGAACAAGCCACTTCACTTCTCTGTGCCTCAGTTACCTCATCTGTAAAATGGGGATTTAAGACTATGAGCCCCATATAGGACAACCTGATTAACTTGTATCTACCCCAGCACTTAGAATAGTGTTTGGCACATAGTGAGCACTAAACAAATACCATAATTATAGTTATTATTATAGATGACAACCTGATTAACTTGTATCTACCCCAGCACTTAGAATAGTGCTTGGCACATAGTAAGTGCTAAACAAATACCATAATTATAATTATTATTATAAATGACACTAATACCGTGATGTCTTCCTCCCTTTTCCTAAAGAAAAAAAATCCACATTACTCTGAAAGGCTATTCAACATGTCTTTAAGAAAAGGAGCCATTCTTTTGCAGCTCTGTGAATATGAAACCGAGCTTCAGACTATAAAATATACAACAGAAGGCAAAAGCATGACTGCACATTTAAAAGCAGATTCCAGGTTTCTCCCCAGACTTGGTTTTATTGATGTACTTCCCCATTCCCTTTCCACTCCCTCAGATGCCTGGAGAATCTAGCACTGGGCCTCACTCTAGTCGAAACATAGGCCCAGATGCCCACATGCATGTACGAATCCCATGAGCTGAGAATAGTGAAGGAGATGCCACTTTCCTTGGTTCAGTGATCTTGCTTTGGATGCTCTGTTATGGGTTCAATAGCATGGTAATGGCTCCCTGGACTCCCATGCTGGTAGCACTTTAAATTCCTCCAGCAGCTCCCCAGCTTGATTTATGACAGCATTTCAGGTTCGCTTTTCATTGTAAGCCTAGAGGGAGTGACGCAGGTGAGTATGGGAGTTTTTTAAAGTAAAGCTTGGGAAAGATGTTTGTTTGCTGGAATTCAAATTGGTTTCAAAAGAAGCCCAAGTTCATGTAAAGCCCAAGGTGGGGCAAAATATCCCTTTCCCTCCCCCAACCGTGAGTCCCATTTTCTCCTTGTGTGAGCTTGTCGGAGGTTTTAGCAGGGGTCCAGGCACCTTGGGATGCCCAGTCAGACATCCCAAGTCTCTAGGAGCCATTTTGTTTCAAACTACAAAATGGGTTTAAAAATGGGTTTTTAAACTGTGGACAGCAAACTTGGACTCACCACAGTGGACAGTAGGCATAGTCACACATCCCTGATGACAAAGATTTAGACTCTCTTCATTTCTACCAAACAACTACTCATTTTATCTTCAAAATCCTCCTAAAACCCTATTTCCTCTAGGAAGCATACCCAATTGATTCCCATCACTCGTACTAATGCCATCCCTACTGCCTCCTTCAACACATAGGTGTGCATCAATTTATGTTATCTATTTATTTATTAAGGTATTTATTTTTCCCATTTTCTTGCTCTTACCAGTTACACCTGTGTTCTTTTTGGTTGCGTAGGGAATCAGCGTGGCTCAGTGGAAGGAGCCTGGGCTTCAGAGTCAGAGATCATAGGTTTGGCTCCCAGCTCTGCCACTGGTCAGCTGTGTGACTGTTGGCAAGTCACTTAACTTCTCTGTGCCTCAGTTACCTCATCTGTAAAATGGGGATTAACTGTGAGCCTCATGTGGGATGTCCTGATTACCCTGCATCTCCTCCAGAGCTTAGAACAGTGCTCTGTATATAGTAAGTGCTTAACAAATATGAATATTATTATTTAAATCTTGTTTCTTCTTTGGCAATTAATCCCTGGATTTTGCCCCCATTAGATTTTAAGCCCTGAAGGTCAGGGGCTATATCTTTTCTTTTACACATCCTTTTCCAAGTGCTTAGTATAGTACTCAACACCCACAGTATAAGTGCAACAAGTACTATTGAATGAGTGAAGCATTAATTTCACTTCCCAGTCAGATGACCACTGAAATGATTCCAATAGGAGTGAAGTTAGTTAATAAATAAATTAATAAAATGGGCTAGATCATGCGGGACCATTTTTCTGTTATTTCCTGGGTTAGTTAAATCAGGAATTGTTTCCTTTAAACAATACCATTAATATTTAATCACATACCAGTCATCAGTTCTATAACTAGAACATAATGAGTGAAATCCTTCTTTTCCCCCATCCTTGCCACAGTAGTGATGATAGATAAGTCTGAGATTATTATGGCTCTGAGGATAAGCAATCTGAAGTTGTTCAGCAGTGCTGAGTTCTTATCCGGAAATTTTTGGTAGATTCCCAGTCACTCTTGGGGCTCCTGTACCTCTTCACTGCTTTGAATAACTCCTGTTGACATCTATTAAGATAGAATCAAAATACTCTACAGGTTTGTTGGGAGGGAGTGTTAACAATCATGGTAGTAAAGAGGCTTCCAGAGTAGTATAAATCCCATGCAAAGCAAAGCTTCAAGGCAGGGGTCACATCAATAAAACCAAGTCTGGGGAGAAACCTGGAATCTTCTTTTAAATGTATAGTCATAGTAAGCACTCAATAAATACTACTGAATGAAATGAGGGAATTGTCAGCTATTTCAGCAATCAAGGGAAGTTAACATTGTTCTTAATGTAGTTCTGTAACTGTAAATGTGATATTCAAATAAATGCAAGGTCCTAGCAGTTTACCTCAAGATAATCACATGGGAAGTTGCACAGATGGATGGGGCAAGAGTTTGACAACACCACACTTTACTCTGAAGCTTCCCAGAAAATTAATACATTTTATTTCCCTTCATGTGCTGAGAGGTTCGATGCTACTGCTTTTCTGGAAACATAATCATTTGTTTTAGTTAACTGAAATCTTAAAATCCATTTATGAGCTTCCACTTCTTCATGTTGTATCTCCAGCAGTATTTATCCAGACAAAGTGAAGGGGAGAGGCATACCTAATAATTATCCAATCTATACTATTTGAGGTAAATATTCTAATTGTGGTATTTGTTAAACTCTTACTTTGTACCAGTTGCTATGTTAGGTACAAGATAACTAGGATTTGTTCTTTTGTGAGGGGGTTTGTTGTTTTTGTTTTTGTTTGGTAAGGGGGTATTTGATGGTTGTGAAAATTCCCCCACTGCATGTCACCCCTATAAACAAAGTCTAATTACCTCATTGGCATCACTTGTAGGTACCAACTAAGCCTTAATTAGTTTTTGGTCTGAGCAATGGAATCTTGGGACTTTCTGAAGAATCTTCTTTTGGTTGCTTTTATTTTTCTTCAGGTCATGTCAGAATAAAGTGGTCATGTCCCTGTGGGAAATTCACTCATAAGGAATCCCCCCAAAATAAAGCCTTCCACTCGCACAGCAAGCTCTGTGCCCTGAGGAAGGACTGAGTTTCGTTTCTTCAGTACTTAGGTATGGACTTTATCAAGGAAGGCACTTCTAAATTTGAAGAAGGGATTTAGCAACAGTAACCTCTCCCAAGAATACCCTTCCTGTAATGATCCAGTTTAGTTCTTGGGACTTCTTTTTGAAGGCGATATGTCTAGACAGAAACAGAAATTGATTCAAACTCCTTACTGTCCATTTTTTAAGGCACTCAAGCACCTCTCCCACTTCTAACTTACCTCACTGATTTTCTACCACAACGCAGTCTGCACATTGCTCTTCTAGTGCTAACTTACTCTCTGTTCCTAGATTTTGGCTATCTTCCCGCTGAACTCTTATCCACATCCTTCCTTTGGCCTGGAACTCCTGCTTCATATCCAACAGACCACACCACTCGCCACCTTCACAGCCCTCCTAAAATCACATTTTCTCCAAGAGGTCTTCTCTGACTAAGCCCTCATTTCCCATACCCACCCCACCTTCTGTGATACCTTTGCACTTGAATCTGTACCTCAAACACGTGATACATACTCCACCTCTAGCCCCAAAGAACTTGGGTACAGATCCCTATACTCTTCCATTTTCCTTATCTGTATTTTATTTAATGGCAGTCTCCCCCTCTAGACTGGAAGGCCCTTCTGAGCAGAGCTTGTACTCTACTAAGTGTTATTGTATTTACTCTTCATACAGTAAGTGCTCAATAAATACCACTGATCAATTGATAGAGAAGCATCTATCTGTAAAGAAAATCAGGATTATCTTTGCTATTCTCCATATGTTCTCCTAGATATAAAACCAGAAGGAACAGAGATGACCTCTTTTCACAGAACACTCCTAGTAATATTTTAATACAAATGCCACTAGACTGTAAATCTATCAGATTATTCATAAAAAAAGTCTATACTGTCTTTTTGGAAGCTTTAATGGTTAAAACAAGCTACTGCAACAAACTGATCATGGTTTAATTAGTCTATAATGTAGTCTGTGATGTAGCTAGGACTCCTTAAGAGCTGGTTGTAAATTTGAGGTTTTGCAAATTATTGTTCACTAAATAAGGCACAGTCAGTATTGAAAACATCTCACTTGGTTCTAGCAGATCCCATTATTGAAGTCTGTTTGGAATAATTCAACATAGAGGAACCCTAGACATAAAATTGGAGTTGCTGTCATTAGTGTGGGGATATCAGGGACTTAGAGATGGAGGGAGGGGGAAGAAACTTATTTTAGCCATATAATCACTCTACATCACTGAAAAGCTTTCTAATAAAATTTGGGAAAATAATATGGCACAGATGAAGCACATGTAAAAATTCAAAAGTATGGACTTAATGTTGCTATGGGAAAAATTCAGGCTGAAGATGGTTTTTCAGGGTGGTTACGTATTTCACTTTAATTCTGGCTTTTAAACTTTAAACCCTGTGCATTTCTTTAATTTTGAGTCATCTGCAAAAGTGCAAATATTATACCTGATTAATAATTGCTAATGATGGTGATGCCTGTTTAATTTTTCAGTGCTGAATAAGATCTTTAAATGGGCATGTCCCATCCTTGTTTATTGTCCTTTACCTATTGCTGAAAAAAATTGATATTCTCATAAAACTAAAGGTCAATGCCCTTCCACCAAGAAACCATCATTTTCTGGGGTTGATTCCCCTGGATCAGCCATCATGTTCATTTACTTTTCTGATGACATCCAACTTATTTTCAAGGTTGGTGTTTCTCAGATACACTAACACATATGATCAAGCTGTCTCAACAGCTATTGCTTCATATCTTGGGTACTAGTTATTTATTTCACCTTGAAATACCTTTCTTTGTCTTTCCATTCTTCAGAAACACTTCTGACTTCCCACAGCATGACCTAGCTGACTTTCAATATTCTGGACCAATTTTCATGTCTCTCTAGAGATATAAAACCATCACCTTTCCTTTTAGGACCAACTGTTACAGAGCTGGCTAATCATTTCACTGGCTACTATGACTGCTATTTGCTCTCTCTCAGAAACAGTTAATGTGAAGAAAAAAATCTAGCTCTTGTTAGTTATATTGGCGTTTCTAGACAATTTCTCATAGTTCAGGAGGAAACACCAGCCACAGTATCTTTTACCTAGGTCTTGTAATGCTTCTCATGTGGCATGGGACTGGTTGTCAAGTCCCGAGTTCTCTTGCTGCTCATTGAAGAGGAAGGTGATCCAAGGGAAGGAAGAGAAGACTACTTCCACCTTATTCAGCTCAGCTAAAACACTTTAAACCTGCCTTATGGTCAATTAATTTGCCTTGTCTCCTGCCTCTTATTTACCAGTTCTATGAGCCCAGCAGTGAAGGCCTCTCATTCTGTCTCAGCTGTGGTAATATACAGGACGCCTGCTCTGACACACAGGGCGTCCAGCTGCTGGATAGGGGACTCTGCTAATTGAAGAAGTCTGCTCTGGTCCCCTGCCACTAGTTGGCAGACACAACAGTCTGGACCAAAGCTGATTTCAAGAGGAAGGCATTCATTTATCTCTGGGATAACAGGGTATTTTCAGAGATAGGTAGAAGGCGAGAGCAGAAGAATGATAATTACTGGGGGAAGCTCCCTGCTGCCCTAGAAACTGGGACATGCAGTGGGAAGGGTCCGGGCACTTGGCCCTCTCCCAAGTTTAATTATTACATGTGCATTTGGCTAGCACTATCAGTTTTTATTCTTTTTTTTTAACTTGTTCTCTTCTAGACCCAGTTCCAAACACTATCGTATCAATGTCAAAAACTGCAGTCAAGCACAGCCTGTACCCAAATCCCAAACCCTTGAAATTCGATGGCTCATTAATAACTTAAAAGGGATGATGACACTGATACTATTTATAGGACTTTTCCAGGCAGGTCTGCCAACGTTAAGGAAATTAACATGGAGAAATTGTCAACTAGAAAACATTAGTGTTTATCAACAGATCAATCAAACTTCAGTGACTGAAAATTGTGCTTTTAGCTAAATAAAACGTATCAACGCTGACGCTTGCCTATCTCATTTGGTTTCAGTAGTGCCCTCTTGGCGGCAGGGGTGCCACAGATAATGTCCTTTTCACTCCTTGTGGCCCCACAAAACCTACTGATGCCTTCTAATTGTCGAGCTGTCAAAAAGTTTCAGCTACAGGTTTCACATTGAGTGGCAAACAGAAATGGCTGAAGGAAATGCTCCTGAAGTCAATTAAGTGTTAATTAGTTGGGGCTGTGAGCACATCTCAAGCAAGCTAAATTAATGCCAAGGTGAAGAGGCTTTGTACAAAGTACTGGCTTTTTGAATATTTGACGATGATGAGATTTCGGGATTTAAGGTGTTGTTTCTGCCCACTCATAATGTTCAAGCCGTTGTGTGGCTCCTGCTTCACTTTGTATGTTGGGGGGGTGGGTGTTTCTCAATGATGTCGATGATGAAGTGTCTTTAGAACCCTGAACAAAGCTGGAATGGTCTGATTGGCTGCTGCTGATGTCATCCCCAAGACTCCAGTGCTTAGAAAATATACTAGGATCTTTTGTGTGTGTATGTGTGTGTGTGTGTACGTCTGTGGTTTTAAAATGGAAATTATGTTTCAAGACGAAAGGGAGTTAGTAGTTTCAAATGATTGCACGCCTGAGGTAGGCAATAATCATCCTAAAATACATTGCCTAGAGTGTCCTTTTGTTTCTGCCTGTCTGGGAAAGTCTTTGTGCTGCACTGCACTGTCTATATTGCTCCTCTGTGATTTCTTTGCCTTCTACCGCCCTTTTCCCCAGGCTTTCTTGACATTGCACATACGGTGTGCTTCTGTCAAATTCCTCTCCTTCCTCAGACTTCTTGTTTGGTGATACTTTCAGGATGCTTTTATTCAACTCCATGAAACCTGATTCAATTAGAAAGAGAGGCAGTAATGAGTGTTCCTGTGTGTTGGGAACTTGGGACCACAATTCTGAAGTCAGCTGCCTGTCCCATCTTTCCTTGTTGATCCTCTTTCAAATTTTCTTCAGCTAACAAGCCCTCTGTAGTGTTCCTCATGTGACAAAGAGGAGCTCAGACCACCGAAGGAGTCACTGGGCTCAGATAATTGTCTCCAGAATTTAGTTTATTCAGATTTCAAGTGCCTCTGTTGAGTACAGCTGAATGAACCTGTTTGCAGAAAATGCGAAGCTCTTCAATCCCCTCCCCCCCGCCCCACCCCGCCCCCAGATAAGCTCACCTTTTTGAATGGGCTCTCATGTTCAGACTTATTTTTCCTTCTTCATCCTTTTGTTGACACTACTGGGTGCCATCCAGATCATGAAGAGCCCAAATACAATGCAAAGAAAGCTATGTTTCCAGGGCCAGCTGCAAAATTTAGGGGAAATTAATCTCTATCACCATATCTATTGACCACCTGCTATGCCTAGAACCCTGTACTGTTGCTGTGAAGGGGTAGCAAAAAGAATAAGACATGGTTTCCTACCATCAAGTAGCTTACAGTCTAACAGGAGAGAGAAGACTAACATAATTTCACAGGGGAGTCGAAGCCAAAGATGTAAAATTGAGTGTGTCAGTACCATCCGTATATATTGAGTACCTACTGTGTGCAGAGAACCTGTATAGGCCCTTGAAAATTTTATATTATGATTTTGTTCAATTCTTCCAAAGCACTTTCACATCAATATTATTCTCATGACATTCCTTTAAGAGATAGGTATTATTAGACCTATTTTAGTTGAAGAAATTGAAGCACAGAGAGGTTGTCACATGTTATCATCCACATGCAAATCTGAGAGGAGCTAAATTAAATGTAATCACCAGGGGTGGAGTGGGTGGTAATCTGAGAAGTCTTCATGACAAAGTTGACAATTGTTACTAGGGTTTTCCCAGTGGAAATGGTTCATGTTGGCCAAATGGAGAGGAAAGTATTGCAGGTAAGCAAAAGAGGTGTTTACCCAAGACGTGAAGCTTGTTCATGGGGAATATTGGGCAGGGATGCTTGATAGCATGGAAAGCCTAGTCGAGACCATAACCAATCATTCAATAAATCAATCCTACTCTCTAACTGTGGGAATCCCTCAAGGTTCATTTCTATTCTCCATCTGTATTCACTCCCTCAAGTAATTCATTCAGCCCCCCATCTTCAATTACCATCTGTAAACAAATGGTTCCCAAATCTACTTCTCCAGTTCCTACCTCTCTCCTTCTCATCAGTTTTGCTTTTTCTCCTGCCTTCAGGACATCTCTACTTGAATGTCCTGCTAATGGCTCAAACTTAATATGTCCAAATCAGAGTCCTCGACTCCCCACCGAAGCCCTGTATTCCCTGGGCTGTCCCCATTTCTGTAGACAACACCACCAACCTTCATATCTCACAAGCCTTGGTATTATCCTCTACTCATTTCTCTCATTCAACCCAAGCAGAAGTTCTTTCACAAAATCCTGTTAGTTCAACCTTCATATCATCTCTTAATCCAAACTGGTACCACACTGATCTAAACACTTATCATATCCTGCCTTGACTACTGCATAAGCCTCACCCTAACCTCCCTGCCTCCTATTTCTCCTGTCTCCAGTCCATACTTCCTTCTGCTGCCCAGAAAATGTTTCTAAAATGCCACTCAGTCCATGCCTCCCCACTCCTCCAAAACCTCCAGTGATTGTCCACCACTTCCCCATCAAACAGAAATTCTCGATCTACTCATCCCCTTCTCCCTTGCCTCAGTGGTCTTCTACTACAACTTAACCTGCACACTTCACTTCTCTAAAGCCAACCTATTTACTGTACCTTGATCTTGACTATCCTGCTGTCAATCCCTTATTCTCATTTTCCCTCTGGCCTGGAACTCCCTCTCTTTTCATATCCTACAGACTACCATTCTCCCACTTTCAAAACCCTCCTAAAACCCACCTCTGAGAGGCCTTCCCTGACTAAGTCCTCATTTCTGCTACCCACCACCCACTCTGTGTCACCTATGCACTTGGAACTGTATTGCTTAGGTACTTCATCTTCACCCAACCCTCAGGCCGAGAGCCCTTATGAATGTATCTTTCGACTCTACCATTTCTCCATTTGCAATTTATTTTATTGTCCACCACCTCCTCTACTGTAATCTCCTTGTGAGCAGGGATCACTTCCACCCACTCTATTCTACTGTGCTTGACCAAGAGCTTAGTATAGTCTTCCACACACAGTGCAGAGCTCAATAAATAGAATTGATTGATTGACTGCTTGATTTGATACCAGTGGAGCAAAGGGCTGTGCTATACTTTTGACAATGAAGTAATGTTATAAAAGTTATGCTTGAAAATAGTACTTTTTGCTGCCGAGTGGAGGATAAATTAAAATGGGAGAAACTAGAGCTAGGAAAGGGTGATGATGCAGTAATTTTTCTGCAAGCGTGATTAGGATTTCATAGGAGGACTGTGGAGAAAAAGGGGAAGCATTGTTGAGGAAGAACTGACAAAGCTTTGTAATAATAATAATTATAGTATTTATTAAATGCTTATTATGTGTCAGGGACTGTACTACTACTAATAATAATGATGGCATTTGTTAAGCGCTTACTTTGTGCCAAGCAAAGTTAATCGGTGTGGACACAAGGCTTTATTTACTTAGCTCCCATGAAAGGTTTCTTTAGTAATTATGAATAATTTTGAAAACTCAAATGTGAGGATGTACTGTTCCATGTATAAGATATTGTTGCTTCCATACCTGAAAGAGAAGGTGCTTCTGACTGGACCTTCCTGATCTAATTTTCTGCATATTACAGGACCCCAAAAATCAATTTTAGAGAACTGTGTTGAAAACTCATTTTTGTCCCTGATTTATAAATTCCTACTTAATAGTTAGCTTTTAATGAGCTAGTAGAATTCCCTTCCTCCCCCCGCCCACCCCCCGGGCCCTCCAGGTCTCCTTCAACATACTCTTAATTGGAAAGAAACCTAAGGTTCACAATTTACTACACAAGATCAAATGAGGTGCTTATCCAGTATTGGCTAAACAGAAAACTTGCACCTTCATTTGAAGAAATCGCTCTATCACAGTGCTTTCTTCTCTCACCTTAGTCATAACTCAAGCTACCATTCTGCACAGGTTCTTTCCCAACATCATTTCCCCCTGTAATTCCTCATTCCAGACACATTCTGCAGCTTTAGGAAATAAGCTCCCGTTTATTGAGTATGGTGATTAGTCAATCTATAACTTGATAACAAAATTCACTAAATTTCTGCCCTGGCTCATTTATTAATGCTTAAGCAACATTGGTAGCATAGCAAAGTGACTGAACTGCCTTTAAATAAGTCTTTTACTTTCTCTATACCCCAAACTGTAACTCTGTCAAGCTGCTCTACTTTGCATCTTTTTTCATTTAAAATTATATATTGACAAGTTTGCGTTTATGCTCCACATATGATTTCAATTGTTTCCTTTGTCTTAGAATAGACAATATTGAAACTCATCAAGAAAAGTGAGAAAAGTGAAGGAGATAGAGAGAGAGATGCAAGACAAAAAAGAGGTGTGCTGATGTCTATGTATGCATATACAATAAATGAGAGTTGAGGTCAAAGATAATTCATCAGCACAAGAATAGATACATGTATGCAGCTAAAATTGACACTATCTTCCATGTACATTAAGACCATGTTTTGTTTTGCTGTTGAATTTACATCTTTCAGTGTCTAGCACCTTTTTCATGTTTATTTCTTAGAAGCAAGCATTTTCCAAAGTCTGTGTTCTAAAGTGCATCCCCATTCCTGAATGTTGCAGCAAACCAGGTTACTGTTTCTTCTGCTGTAGGCTCTGTACTCCAAAGCTCAACCCCTTTGCGGTGGCCCTTCAAATATCTTTAAAATGTTTCTCCTGGCCTCCTTGTTTTGGAATTTTCTCACACAACTCACCATCCCTTAGCTTTTTGAGAACGTTAAATGGAGTTATGTCAAATTTAACTTTTAAACAGCCAATACTACAACTATATCCCCTAATCCCTAATTGTCTATGCTTCACACAAACTTTGGAAAAAAAATAGATCTGATAAATGGTCATGACTCTCCTAAACTGGTGATAGTTAGAATATGTGAAATTTGAGAACTGAAAAAACTTTTGTTGCCCCCTAAATGATTCACATTTTCAGTTCCCAAAACCATTGTCTACCTCCTACTCATATTCTCACATCCTCTCAGAGTTAAACACTCTCAGTTAGCATTACATTGCCTTTTCCCCATGGAGTATATAAAAGTCATTATATTACCTTTGTTTCTTCTTGCACCATCCAGTCCCTATTATAAATTTTGCCAACAAGCAGCTTATGAAAGCAATGCACATTGTCTGCATAAAAGCCTTCTTTTGACGAGAAAATGACTATTAATGAGAACATGTTCGTTTCTGGAATCAGCCTTGAAGAGACATAGGTCATAAATCTCTTTGATCTTCTTGCAAAAGCTAGAATCAAGCAAAAAAGCAAGTTCATTCTTTAAAAAAAATGCTTTTGATTGAAATGATTCTATTTAGTAACAAGTAGTTTATCATGAGCTTTTCCCCCACCCCTTTCCTTGCTTTTGTTTATTCCAGAAGCTTAATTTTCTTCTCCTTTGAGCCAGTGACTTTCCCCCTCTTTAGTTTTAACTTTAGGGTCCTTAAAATGGAGGTGCAGGGGGCATCTGTCTGGAGAAAGGGGTGAAAAAACCCACCTATAAAAGTTAATATATTTGGAACCAGAAACCCTATCTCCCAACCCAACAGCAACTTACCGCCTGCCATAGGTGTGTCAATACTGCCATCTCTTGCTTATTTCCAGCAAGGGATACAATCATTTTGAGAGTAACAGAGCTCCAAATTAGCCTTTCTTCTCATCTCCCCACCTTCAAAGTAAACTACAAAAAGATATTTTCTAAAAAGGCTTATTATTTTAGAAACTAGTGCTGTGTGTATCTATATATATTTATATATACATATAACTACACATATATAGTTATATGTATATACATATATATGATCTATTTCCTTCTGTGGCTCTGTGTGCATATATGCGTGCATCTTTATGAAATATTACCTTGAATGAACAATATTCTCGGCTTCAGTTCTTTCCTCTTTCAGTTTGGGGAGCAAAGAGGAAAATCCATGATTGTCCTTTCTGGCTAATTATTTAGAATGTGCAATGTGGACAGATTAACAGATAACATTCTTTTCTTATTCACTTAAGTCCCTGGATCTGAGTCTTCACTTCTAAACCTCATCCACATCTGTAACCCCAAGGAGATTTCCTGATTGGAAATAATTGGGGAGGCAAAAAAGCCATTTTCCAAAGTCAAAGGGATTTCTTTAAAGCCTTCTGATAGCATGACAAGTCAGTAAACTATTAGCACTTTCATCCCTTCGATTTTTCTTTACTGGTCACAAGTGAATTATGAAGGGAGAAGATTAATATAGTGGAGAGAAAACATCAGAAAAGAAAAGATGGGGGAAGCTTTCTCTTCTAATTCTTTCAACCTCATATTCTAGGTATACCAGGAAAGATGACTCTTGGAAAATAATTTTTAGCTAACATCTGAAGAAATATTGCAAAATATTAATGGAACCAGATTTGACTCCGGGTCTATGTGTGTTTGTGTCTACCTGGGAACAGATAGCATATGGTCTATCTCTTTGAGTTAAAAAAAACAAGCAACTAATAATTCTGTCAATGCAATTGCCCTTTTTGTATCTGAAATTTTCAGCTGAATGAAGCTCCCTGTGTGCCTGATAATGTACATGGATGGGTGGGCTATATTTTATGCCAGTACAGCCTACATTTCTGACATTGTACCTGTGACCTGAGAAGCACTATTATGTCTCTGAGATAAACCACCCAAACTGCAAGGTGCTTAGAAGTTATATTTAGTCCTTTGTCATTTCATTTGACACTGAGTAATTTCTCTAACTCTGATGTGAGCTAAAGATCCTAAGATCTCCAATCAAAGACTTTTACAGATAACTATCCTTAAATTGGGCTTTGTAGCAATATTAAAAATGGAACTTTTCATCTTTTGGTACATTTAACTGAGTCAGATGCTGCGGCCTGAGTGCTGTTCAGTGAAATGACTGTGAAAGTTTCAGTTTAACTTCAGAACTCCAGAGCTGTAGCAGGAGATAGTCTCTGCAGGAGGAGGTATTCTCTGCACTGGAGCAGCCATTGCCTTACTTCAATCCTCTTCCCTCTCACTGTAACCTAGAGGAAGTCCCTGAAGCTTTCTGGGTCTCAGACACTCAATTGATAAAGTTGGAACAATAGTATTTCCCTCTTACCTCTCATAGGCTGGATCCTCAAGGCCAGCCCATGTCAACACAGCCCACTTTATAGATCTCAACCTTTCTCACATCCCACTCCCTCAGAGAAATCACCTACAAACAAAAGAGGCGTGACTTTTCCATTAAAAGATACTGCTTTCAGAGGGACAAGTCATATGTGACTAATTTTCCGGAGGTTCCAAATAAGGTCATAAACATAGCCACTAGAGAATTCTGTCCAGTTCTCTGGCCCAGAGTCAGTTATCTCTTTGAGCTGTTAAGGCACCCAAGTTGTGAGAATCCCTCAATCTCTGCCGGATAACCCAAAAGAGATGGTCAGACAGCACTCAGTACTCAGGGCAACCAGGATCATGGTAAGTAGTGAGGAAGTCTTCAGATCCTTTTCATCCAGAGTGAAAGCCACTCTCATCCTACTTCCTCATGGACACGAGGCTGTGGATTTGTCTGCTCCTGGCCCCTTCTTTTGTCATTCTGCTTCTTTCTTGTTTCCCCTCTTCCTTAGAAGCAAGTTTTTAGTTTAGTGTTTCTGTTTGTTTTGTTTTAAACAAGCAGGAGGAGGGAGAATGAAAACGCAAGGCTTGAGGCTAGGATCAAGGGGCTAACCTCACTGTTGAGCAAAATGCATTATCAACTCACCACAGGAGCACAGTCCCAATACAGATAAAAGGAGAGGAGCCTTCAGATGGCATTTCTGGGTCCAAAATGCATTCATCACCCAAGGCGCACATGCAAGCACTTCACTTGTGTTGTTTTAGAGATATGGAAGCCTTTTCCCCCAAAACTGGGGCTGGTGTGAGAGGGGACTATGTCAAAATAACCCTCTTAATTCTGAGGATGCCTTTTGGGAGTCCTGACTCTTCATTTGTGCTGGCAAGCCATGCTGTTCTCATGCCTGCAGAAACAGAGGGGAGAGAGCTGGCTCTGTAATGACTGACACCCCTTTCGCCGGGTCAGGCAGGATTGCATGAGACACAGCACTTGGGTCATGGGCCTCCAGGGATAACCAAGTTAGTTTCAGGGCTGATCTTAGTTCTGCTGATGGCCTGAAGGTGAGCGGAGAGCAGCCCTGAGAATGAAAGGGGTGATTCACTCCCCTCAGTAGTGGATTCTGGAAGGCTCAATAACTATAGAGCTCTATCCCTCTGTGGAATACAATGCTACACTCCATGCAGTATTGCTGGCAGTGGATCAGATCTCAGCATTAAGAGAAAATATACCAAGGTGATTAAATTCCTTGAGAGGTGTTTTGGGAAGGAAACCTAGGCTAGGAGGACATTTCTTGTTATGGGCTTGATTCAGGTGAGATAATGATAATAATACCATCCATTTGTACAGCACTTTGATTTTTTCAAAATATCTTCACATAAACTATCCTTTTTTATCTTCACAATCTTCCTGCGAAGTAAGGAAAAACAGGAATTTTTAGTCTCATTTTTACAGATAAGGAGACCAAAGGCGTAGGAAGGTTAAGTAACTTGCTCTAGATCAAACAGCAAGCCTGTGGAAAAACTAGGATTAGAACCCAGTCTCATGATCTCTCTACTAGATTACACCCTGAGAGGCATTGAAGTTAGTGTAAATAAGAGGGGAAACTAAAGAACTGTGAGTTCCAATCTCAATTCTCTATGAATTTGCTGGGCATCATTTAACAGATATTCACTCACCTGTTCAAGTGCTGGGGAAAGGAAGGAGAAGAGAAAGGGTAAAGATGAAGGAAAGAAGGGAGGAGGAAAAGAAAACTGCCATCCCGTGATGACTGATGAAAAACAAACAAAATGAGCAAAGAATCCTATGAAAATGCAGAAAAAAACTTCAGTTGCTGTATTGTCTGCTGGTATCAGTTTAATTCTTCATCTCTCAGGAGAAGCCTCATACAATGTAGAGCAATCACTGTAGTAAACCCTCGGGAGAGTACAGTACAACAGAGTATGTAAACACAGTCCCTGCCCATAAGGAATAGAAAGTCCACTGTGGTGGGTAAAGAGGCCTAAGACGAGAGGACTTTTCCTTGCCATCCATATCTTCTTCCTTGCTCTACCTGATTTTCCATTCTTTTACATTTCAATTCAGCACCTCCCTCTCTCATTTGCAAGATCTAGAAAATGGCAGGACTGCTTAAAAAATGCTTCAGAGCCTTCCATGCTGGTAACAGAGTAATGTGTGAGCAGTATAGAGAAGCAGTGTAGCCTAATAGAATGGGTATGGGGCTGGGAATCAGAAGGACCTGGGTTCTAATCCCACCTCCATCATTGTCAGCTGTGGGACCTTGGACAAGTCACTTCACTTCTCTGGGCCTTAGTTACCTCATCTGTAAAACTGGGATCTAAACTGTCAGCAAGTGGGACAGGGACTCTATTCAACCCAATTATCTGTCTCTACCCCAGTGCTTAGAACACAGTGCTTGGCACATTGTAAGCACTTGACAAATACCTCATTTATTATTAGTAATAGTATATACTACAGGGCTCTATGCCCAACAGAGAACTGGAAACACATTTTAAACTACCTAAATTTATTTGGGCCAGACAGTCCAAGTCGACACCTCCTGATGAGCAGCTTGGTATAGTGGATAGAGCCTAGGCCTGAGAATTAGGAGGTTATGGGTTCTAATTCCATCTCTTCCACTTGTCTACTGTGTGGCTTTGGGCAAATCACTTCACCTCTCTGTACCTCAGTTACCTCATCTGTAAAATGGGGATGAAGGCAGTGAGCCCTATGCAGGACAGGGACTATGTCCAAACCAATTTGCTTGTATCCACCTCAGGACTTGGTACAGTGACTGGCACACAGTAAGTGCTAAACAAACACCATTATTATTATTATTATTGTTATTATTATTATGAGATAATAGCATAAGGCCAAAATGTCTTCCACTAAAGTACTGGAAGGTGAGAGTGAAGTGATCGAAGTGGTCTGGAAGAAAATAGATTCAGAAAGCAGCTGCAAGAAATAGAATATAAGTTGAGTACTGTAGAGGAAGATTTGGGGTAATTTGAATGAAAGGCAGAGTGTGGGGAAAAATAGGTTAGACTTTTCAGGAGTTTACATTAACTAGAAAATTGGAAAGGACTATATATAAGTTTATCAGTCCATCAATTATATTTACTCAGCACTTACTCCGTGCAGAACACTTATATAAGCACTTATGTTTTAAATGCTTACCACTGGGGTAGATATAAATCAATCAGTTCAGACCCTATCCCTGTCTCACATGGAGGTCACAGCCCAAGTAGGAGGGAGAACAGGTATTGAATTCCCCGTTTTATAGTTGAAGAAACTGAGGCACAGAGAAGTTAAGTGACTTACCCAAGGTCAAACACACAAATGGCAGAGCTGGAATTAGAACACAGGTTGTCTGATTCCCAGGCCTATGTCTAGAGGGGGAAATGAACATTAATATAAATCCCCCGATTAGACTGTAAGCCCGTCAAACGGCAGGGACTGTCTCTATCTGTTGCCGACTTGTTCATCCCAAGCGCTTAGTACAGTGCTCTGCACATAGTAAGCACTCAATAAATACTATTGAATGAATGAATGAATAAATAAATTACAGCTATGCACATAAATGCTGTGGTGTTGAAGGTGGGGTGAAGAGAGGATACAAATCCAAGTACAAGGTTGATGCAGAAGGGTCTGGGGAAAGAGGAAATGAGGCCTTAATTTGAAAAGGCCTTTTGGAGAAGATATGCTTTTAACAAAGGTTTGAAGGTGAGGAGAGTGATAGTCTTTCAGATTTGATGATTTGATGATTATATCAGCATTATGTCATCAGCATGATGATTATATCAGCAGCATCTCTAGACAGTAAGCTCATTGTAGGCACGGAGTGTGTCTACCAGCACTGCTATATTGTACTCTCCCAAACTCAATGTTTGGCACACAAGTGAATAGTAAAAACAATTGATTGTCCAAAATTCATCACATTTTTAATTCAGATTAACTCCATCCCCTTTTAGTCAAAACCTTCAGGGTTGAGCCTGACTCAAATGACTCCTTAATTCAGGACACAGAAAGAGTTAATGTAGCTTCCAGAGATGTGTAACAAAGGCACTAGGAGAATCAAACTCAGTGTCATAAATAGCCATGTATCAGTAAGCAGATGAACAGGATGCTAGATAGTTTTGGGAGAGAGAGTGATTGTATGTGTACAAGATTCTCTCATTTCCCAATAAAATGCCATTTTCTAATAGAGTGAATGAGGGTCATGTGTACAATTGTTTGCTACTCAGAAAATATACCTCTAGAGCATAAATATACACATTTAAAGTAATCTAAACTCTCTGTTGCTGAAAGACACTGGATATTTTGATATACTGGAATGCAGCTGGTTAAACAAAATAAACAAAATATTCATTTTATCATACAAAACACGGACTGAAAATATATTTGATGCCTCCCTGGGAAAAATCAAAGAAGATAAACTATTGGAAAAAAAATATATATCCCATTTCTCTCCCTCTTCCCTCTCTTTTCCAACATTCTTTTTTTTAACCATTTTAAAAGAATAAATACATATTTATCATTTTTAACTCAAAAGAAAAGTTTTCAACTTAACTTATGGTTCTCCTTTCCTTGTCAGCACCAGGGTCCCCCTTGGTTAAGAGAAAATTCTGCCAGAGTTTCTGGATCTCAGAAGGCCCTTTGCACCCTAATTACTCACCCACCCCCTCCAACCCCCTACAGTCCCCTTCAGAAAACAAGAATGAAGAACCCAAAGGGATAAATGAAAGGAATATATGCATTAACATATTTTTTTAAATAATTTTCTTTCACCAGAGTGTTATATGCTGTTTCTTTATCCTGAAAACTATTCCCTCATACTCCATCCGTGTTTTTCCTCCTTTTATTCGGTAAATAGGCTTTACTATTTTGAATTCAATTTCTCTCTCTCTGGCTCATTATTTCCATTTTCATAGCAAAAGACACTGCCACTTCACCTGTTCTGCCCAAGTCACAGTCACTCATTTCTATAGTAATTGTTAAGCACTCACTATGTGTCAAACACTGTTCTAAGCACTAGGATTGGTAGAAGCTGTGGTCCAACACAGTCCCTGTCCCAGATGAGGCTCACAGTCTAATTAAGAGGGGAACAGGTACTGAATCCCCAGTTTATAGTTGAGAAAACTGAAGCACAGAGATGTGAAGTCACTTGTCCAAGGTCAGACATCAAGGTCACTCACTCAGAGAAATCCCCTATCCAGGTGACAGTCAATAAAATACCAACTATGATCCAGGACCCAAAATCCTTATTAAGGTTGCTTTCACAAACTGAACACTGAACAATAATAATAATGTTGGTATTTGTTAAGCGCTTACTATGTGCAGAGCACTGTTCTAAGCTCTGGGGGTGATACAGGGCAATCAGGATGTCCCACATGAGGCTCACAGTTAATCCCCATTTTACAGATGAGGTAACTGAGGCACAGAGAAGTTAAGTGACTTGCCCAAGGTCAAGTAATTGTCTGGAAGATTCTGCCCCCTTTCAGAATCTCCAAATATTGATATAAGGAACAAGAAGGGCCTGGAACCCTTAATTATCCAGTATTACTATCTTTGGCCGCAGTTATAACTGTAGACTAAGCATTGAGATGCCTGAGATTTTGCTCCTCTATCTGCAGTACCTCATTGATCTTTGTTTTTGGTCTTCATGTTGTCTTGTGTTTTGTTTTACTTCTCTTTATGTATCTGAATCCTCCTTTTCGATTTTAGTTTTCGAACCCCACAAGAAAGAGACCTTGTATAATCTCACTTGTGTATTCTTTCCCATGACTTCCAGGCCCATGCTCCATCCATTAAACCATGCTGCTTCCATTGAGAAGTTAATGAGGGTGGAGATATTTGTGAAATGCTATCAGAGAGACTTGTGTTCCTGTTCTGAGTTATGTTTTCAGTAATTCATGAATGGAATGAAACCAGTAGAACTAGCTCCCTGGCCTGCTAGGTCTTCTGATCTCCAGTCCCTCTGTTTTTAGACAAAAATAATGGAAATGGAGCTCCTCTGAGCACTTTTTCCTCTCCTCTCCCTCATATTTGCCCTGTCACAAATTGAACACCCATTTCTGTCAGGTGTAGTCAAAATTATTATCTTGATTTAACTTGAGAGTGAAGTCCTTGGAATATGAACCAGGGCTTAGGGTCCTATTCTATCATCAGCTTCCCTGGCAAGTCACAAAAAGTAAATCACAGTAAATGAAAAGAATAAGGAAATGAATGACCAGCAACAAAAGAGTTTAGCTCTTCCTGGGATCAATGGTGACCTCCATACATACTGGTCCACAGGACTTTATATGGCATCATTTGCTCTATTTTGTTTACCAAGCAAATGAACAGAATACTTATAAATCCATTGTCTTCAGAAGAAACAGCTATCTAGAATTGCCACTCATCCCACTTCTCTTGAGACAGTTCCGATTTTCTCGGCTTGTCCTACAGCTAATTTTTGTACTAGGAGTTGAAAGGTTGTAGGTAATCTTTCCTGAATGTGGCAGCTTTTTTAGAGACATTTTAACGGGAAGCTTCTGGTAAATACAGGCAACAGACATCAGAACCAGTGCTAAGGTAAAAGGAATGTGAAGGTCTCTCTAGTTAGGTCAAGTAATCCCAAGGCATGAATCAGGATATTCAATAGCCAAACTGTCAATGAACAGTCTGGAATGAAAAGTGGTATATATAATCATTCTCATTTTTTCCTCCACAAAATGTCCAAACCTCATTTCTTATCCAGGTCCCGGCAGCATGGCCTGACAGCAAAAACAAACCAGAATATCTCTCTCTTTCTCTTCCCACCACCTTTTTCTTTCTCCCCGAAGCAGTAGCCCTGGATTGCCAAACAAAGCCCAGGCAGTACAAAGAGCCCCTAAAACAGTGTTCCTATGCACTAAAACCTCAGCCTCTTTGTTTTTTTTGTTGTTGGGTTTTTGGTTTTTTGGTTTTTTTTTTTTAGAAAGCTGTGTCTCTTTAACAATAGTATTGCTGTAATGATTTAATGATGGGTGCTGATGGTTAGAGGCTGCCTTTCTCCCTTAACAGTATGAATAAAGCAACAGGGCATCTGTGATATGCGGATGTATAAATCTCAGAACAACAAGGGTACTTTGTGTTTCCCAAAGCCCAGAATATACCATTTGATTTCCTATATGTTTTATTTATTTATCCAAGTGCTTTCTTTTTCATTCTGCAGGAAGGGTTTTGGCCGTGACTTTCTTTAAAACCCTAAGGATCAGGAGTCAGATACAAAACACCCTAATGTATACCAAAAAAAAAACTTCCTGGAGCTTCACCCCAAATTCATTTTGAACTTTTATCTAACATGTGAGTTAGCAGAATGGTAAATGTTTAACATTTTTCTGGCTTTTCTGTCTCCTAGATCACTATGTTTCTGGATCTGGATCATGAACAGATATGGGATGATTTTATGAGTAATTTTTTGTGTTCTAGGTACCAAATGGGGTCAACTGATTGTGTTGGGTTTTGGAGGAGTACTAGGAATAGTATTAATTACTTTATGCAGAGCACTGTACTCTACTCTGCCAAAGAATATGCAGGTGGGAATTACACAGTTCCTATCCCTCAAGGAGTTCACATTCAAAAAAATAAGGAGGGGGGGGGAGAGGGATCTGGCAACAGCCATGTAAGGAGAGTTACAACAAAAACACTAAGACAATGAAATGACAAAAAAAGAAAGATTTGTAGAGAACTATAGCTAGAAGAGCAAAATTTCAGACATTCCAATTTCCAATTTCTTTGGGATTGTAGTGTGTGAGGAGTGGAACTTTTCAGGAAAAGAGCATTCTGGAGCTAATGTTCCTCAACCACCACAGTCAGTGACTATATCCTAAACAATTGATAAAACTTTACTCCAGAATTAGCTGCATTTCAGTGTAATTCACTGGTTTTCCTCCAGTGACCTACACCAGAAGTACAGCTGTTTGAGAAGAAGGAGGCATTAGGAAGCAAGGGTTACTTGCATGCAACTAATAATAAACATCATCTAAACCACATCTGAATTGTTCAAACCTCTTGAGTTTTTCTCATCAGTGTCCATTATTGCTACACCTCAAATTAGTTCATCCATCAAAGATGGCAGGGAGACACATGTTCTTACTCATTTAATTTTATAAATTAAGAAGCGAGCATGCTCGAGCTCAAAGGAGAAAAGAAGGAACTTCAGGGAAAAAATTCTGAGCCAAATCTATATCTACTGTTCTAGAATGTGAATCAATGTAGCTTGACTAGTCGGACCTAATGTTCCCTAATGTAGCTTGTCCTGACATTGTAAGATTTGTAGTCACTCAGTCAAACAAATTCATAGAGCACTTACTGTGTGCAAAGCACTTTACTAAGTGCTTGGGAGAGTACAGTATAAACAATAAGCAAACACATTCCCTGCCCATAACAAGCTTACAGTCTATATGGGGAGACAGACATCAAAATGAATAAATGAATAAATAAATAAATAAATAAATAAATAAATAAATAAATAAATAAATAAATAAATAAATGACAGATATGTACATAAGGGAAGTGGTGCTGGGAGTGGGGATGAATAAAGGCAGCAAGTGTAACTTTCCCCAAAGACTCAAAGAAACATTGCAAAGAACATGGATTTTGAACCACATCTGTCAAAATGTGAGGCAGATATTATTTTATAGGAATCTTTTTTTCATTATTCTTTAATTCTTAGCAGATGAGTGGCTGTATTTTGTGTGTCAGCTAATTTGGGGCACGAGAAAAAATTATGCCTTGCTAAAGCACAAGGGACCAGGAACCTTATTTGATTGTTTTCCACCAGTTGAAATGCCTGCCTTATGGCTGCTTGCAGGCTACATCCGCTGATTGGTTCCCTTAGACAGGATCTCAGTAAGTGTGTACATCTGTCAATGAGGGACATGACTTCAGATTGGTTTCCACCAACAGGAGCTTTGTGTGTGACAGAGAGAAGGAAAAGAGGGTGACACAATGGTTGTTTACTTTGATGTGAGCTCTACATCCAGAAAGGTGTCTGCTGAAAGGTAGGAGCTGAGACCCATTTTTCCAGGCATGAGGTTCTCCGGGGCCCCTCTTGTCTGACACTTCATCCATGGCTCCAAAGTACTGCCTTCCCCCACAGTGAGTACTCCCTAGTAGTACTTGCCCAGAAACAGCACCTCACATTCTACTCCCAAGGGGCTAGAGGTGAGGGAACAGACTGGGGGAAGACAGCCAGCAGGAAGAGTGGCAGTGGAGAGACTCCCTTGGAGCTTGGGATGGGGGGTGGGATGTGTGTGTGTGTGTGTGTATGTGCATTTGTGTCCATGGAGAGGTTGCCAATATTTTGAGGCATTGCTTTACACTTTACATTTGCTGAAGCTTTATTAAAATCTACAAAAACTGAATGAAAAGAACACCGATCTTCTTTTTTAAAAGCAGGTGATTTTCATGTAACAGTGGGATACCGAGAGGCTAAGAGACAGAGAGATAGAGACACGGGCCTGGAAGTCTAAAGGTCATGGGTTCCAATCCTGACTCCTCCAATCTGCTGTGTGACCATGGGCAAGCCACTTCACTTCTCTGTGCCTCAGTTACCTCATCTGTAAAATGGGGATTAAGATTGTGAGTTCTATGTGGAACACAGACTCTGTCCAACACGATTTGCTTGTATTCACCCAAGTGCTTAGTACAGTGCCTGGCACATAGTAAATGTTTGAGAATGATCATTATTATTATTATTGTTATTATTATGTTTCTGAAAAATCAAACTCAGTATGCTTTGCCAGCTCCATTGCCCCACCATACTCCTTTTCTCCTGTGTCTCTTTATGGCTATATTGTACTCTCCCTAGTGCTTAGTACAGTGCTCTGCACACAACAAATACAATAGGCGGACTGGCCAACTAACCGGCCAGGGTAGAAAGCGGACCTAGGACCAGTCCTTCCCGAACCGCCATGCCTGGTTTCCCCAACTGCCTGACTCCATAAACCATAATACCAGGCAGCCACCTCCCTCGCCACCACACAGGTATTGCTCATGACTCTGTTCAGGGTGGAGCCGTGGAGGAGTTGCTCTGAGCCCAGTGCTCTCTGCTCCAGTGCCTAGCTGACAGGGTGAAATCAGCAGTGGAAGCCCAACCCTGCCTCTCCCTCTCACCTCTCCCTCTTTTTCAAACCCCTGCCATATCCAAGCAAAAACAGTTTGGAGAAGTAGCATGTAATTGGATTATCATGGGGCAATTCACCAGATAGCAGGGTCTCTGTTTGTAAAGACGCACTTCCTTCAGTGAATCCCCTGATCAAGCAAAATATCCTAACTCAACTGGCTTAAAGTAATGAAGATGTCTATCTCTGCCCCCAAACAAAAGCACCCTGAAGCATACTGATGTTTTTCAGAGGTTGGGAAGCAGCATAGCCTTGTGATTTGGGAATCAGAACAACTTGGTTCTAAGCCCAGTTCTGTGATTTTCCTGTTGTCCTACCTTGGGCAAGTCACTGAACTTATCTGTGCCTGAATTTCCTCATCTAAAAAATTGGGATTACATAATCTGTTCCCCTTCCTACTAGGATTATGAGCCCCAGATGGGACTTGGATTATCTACCTCAGGGCTTAGTACAGTGCTTGGAACAGAGTCCAAGAAGTATCAGAGAATATATTGATCAATAAATCAATCACCATTATTTTTTGAGCACTTGTGTGCAGAGCACTGTACTAAGCACTTGGGAGAGTACAATACAACAGTACTGGTAGACACTCTCTCTTCCCAGAAAGAGTTTACTGTCTCGTTGATTCCATTTATCTTCCACACGTAGGTGATAGTCAACCTGAGCATAGTAGTAAGCACTCAGTAAATACCACTGATTGATTGATTGATCTGAGACAAAGAGCTTATCCCAAGACCCTTGCACTACACCTAGGACTGCAGCTATGGTGGTCCTGCTGCTTTTTTATATGTTGCTATGGTTTTCACCTTCCTTTTCTTCCAGTCAGTTGAGGAGTATAAAATAACATAACATGCCTGCTTAAATAATCAAACAGCCAAGAAAAGGAGGCACAAATAAATGTAGACACAGAAAAGAGATATATTTGAAAATGACAGTGGCAAAGAGTTGGTGTGTCAGAGTGTCAAAGGCAGACAGGTTCATGTGGCAAGGACAGTCGAGGATATGGCTGTACAATCTATGGATTGGTAGTGTGAATGGACAAGGAGAAGGCAGGGTCTAGTCACCCAAAATAGCCCTGGATACAAATCAGGATTGTGGAACTGGTGTGGAAAATTTTTGAAATAAGGATATTGGTAAGGCAGCTCAGAGAGTAAAGGATGGGGTGATATGGCTTTATTTCATGTCTAAAATTCATTCTTTTTCAAAGCCCCTCTTGTTCTGCCTCTCCAATCCTGGATTTTCTCTTTGGCCTTTACTTTCCAAGCTGTTTTATCTCAACAAAGGATGATGCATGAATAAACTGTTTAGGGCCCAAGTGTACTTAGACCTGGAGGGACAAACATGGTAGTCAGTACTCATTTAATTCATCCTTTTACTATCAGATATAGATCCCCATTTAAATGTTACCCATAAGAAAAACACCTATAAGTCTTTCTAACTGCTTCCCGCTCTCTCCCTTTCTCCGTTTTCTTCCTCTCTCTCTCTATCTCTTTTTCCCTTATTGACATGTTAGTGTGCTCACATACACACACACGCACACACAGAGGAAACTTACCAATTGACAGATTTGGCAACAGAAGCCATTAGCACAAAAGGGGACCAACACTTTAAAAAGCAAATAATTGCTTTCTGTCTTGTGTCATGTTTTAATTAAAGATAGCAAGCAGCGTTGCAATCCACGATATATCTGGAAATTATTAGAAACCTTTTCCAGAGGCAAAGAGAATCAATACCTCTTTGTCTCAGTGGCATAAAACATCTCTGTGTTCCTGTGTTTCTGTGGTGCAAAATAGAGTGCAAAATAGAAATAATAGGGATTTGGGGTGATTCTTATTGATAGCATGTAGGGGAGAATTTTCTGGCAAAAGCAGTTAGTGGTATCAATTATTTTTCAACCCATCATTGTGGTTGGTGGTTGGTGGTTGGTACTATTTCTTTGAGGGGAAAAGGCACAAGTAAAACAATGATTTAAGAGCTGCCTTTTGAGAAGATAATGAGCTTTGGAATCTGGAGGTATGGTGCAATTCTGAGAAAATCTGTTCTTGTCAGCACCTCAGTTTTCTAATCTGTTAATCGGGGCTAGAGATCCCATTGCTGCTTTCTCTGTGATACTGCAAACAACAGTTTGTTGAGATTCCAAGGAAAGAGGAACAAATGTCTATTAAGGGCCTGGGGAACAAAAAAACTGAGTGGAGGGCTTTTTTTCTCCACAGTGATTGAACAAATCCTCTACCTGCCGTCTCATCCCTGAGATACAGCTACCATTAAATGGATAGCAGCATCTCAGCACAGTCCACAAGAGTGTAGGAATAGGAAAAAAAAAACACCATTATACCGTTGCACATAGAACATTACGCTGACAAATGATAATATTGATGAAACCAAATGGATTTGAGTTCTCTCTTCCTGCAATTATTTTGATAATCCAGAAGTCTATGCAAGTGCATGAAATTAACAATTAAAGGAGGTTAAACGGGCACTTAATATTTGCTTTATTTTGCACAATTTGGCAGGAATGCATCTGCTGTGATCAGGATTTTTATTTATTCTTAAGAAAAGGAAATATTCATGTTTTTGAAAATAAGCCTCTAGGATTTCTGGCTGCACAATTCAGACTGTGTTGTGTTGTGTATGTGCGTGTGTGGTAGGTTTGTGTGAGCATTTGTGCTGCCAAGTGGACATATACGATCCTCTCCTTTTGCAACAGCTCCACCTTTGGGCTTCCAAAGGGAACTGGCTTCTTCCTGGCTGGTTTTTGGAAGCAGTCAGTCCGCAAGAACCTTACAAATCTCAACTTGGTCCTCGTGCTTTTGTTGAAAGAAGCTGGAAAATAAACTCCATTACTCCTCATCAGTCAGGGAATAAAGGGAAGAAAAAACCCTCTCTTATCTGACATGACTAAGATCCAGGAACTCATTTAATTAGTCTTTCTCGTGTGGCTTCCTGCCTGGAATGTAGCCCTGTTTAAGGCAAAGATTTACCCAGGGGTTTCTGAGTTCCTGTCTCAGACATTGCTTTGGCACTGACATTTTCCTTTAATTTGTTTTTAGGAAACTACAGTGCCACATTAATGTTTATCAGGAGATACCCCTCCCTACGGTTTTTTAATCAGAATCACATGGTACACAATGGCACTATCTTCACACTGTATCTGACAGTTCAACGCTTGGGGATCACGTCCAGGTGAATACACTACTGCTGCTGTGTAGCTCTGCCCCATACCTATTGAGGTCTAAATGATAATAATAATAATTATAATAATAGTAATTAAGGTTTTTTTAGCGCTTTGTTTATGCCAAGCACTGTTGTGGTATTTTTTGGTCCCTGTCTCACATTTAATCCCCATTTTACAGATGAGGTAACTGAGGCACAGGGAAGTGAAGTGACTTGTTCAAGGTCACAAAACAGACAAGTGGCAGAGCCGGGATTAGAACCCAAGTCCTTCTGATTTCCAGGCCCGTGCTCTATACTACTTCCCCTAAACCAATGCTACTTCACCTAAACGAACTCAGCTCGGAGAAGAAAACCTGCCTTTCTATGGTTAAACCTGTTATCCATTCTCCTATTGATGCCTGAGTCCTATCATGTCTGTTGGTGAAAAATCTCAGGAATCCACATTGCCTGGTCTAGCTGACAGGACTAGGGACAAAAACCAGCAAAATTCCTGCAGAGGAGGCTGTTCGTGTGTTTAATGTTCAGGATAAAATATTCAGATAGGTGGAAGCACAGACCCCAGGCAAGGGGTGAATTTAGAATCTTGGTAAGCACCTAATCTTAGCCTCAGTTCTATTTCAACAGAGAATGTCCAAGGAATTGAATTACTCACTCCATCAATCAGTGGTATTTATTGAGCACTTACTGTGTACAGAGCAGTTTACTAATCTCTTTTGAGAGTACAAAGGAGTTAGAAGAAGTGTTCCCTGTCCACAATAAGCTTACAGTCTTGAGGTGAAGACAGACATTAATATAGATAAAAGAATTACAGATATATACACAAGTGCTGTGGGGCTGGGGTAGGGTGAAAAGATCAAAGTGCTTATAGGGTGCATATCTTTTTTTGACCTCATCATAGATAGGTATAGGTAAGGAAGCAGCATGGCTTAGTGGAAAGAGCACGGCCTTGGGAGTCAGAGGTTGTGGGTTCTAATGCCAGCTCTGCCACTTGTCAGTTGTGTAACTCTGGGCAAGGCACTTAACTTCCCTCTGCCTCAGCTACCTCATCTCTAAAATAAGCATTAAGACTGTGAATCCCACGTGGGACAACCTGATTACCTTGTAGCTACCCCAGAGCTCAGAACAGTGCTTGTAACATAGTAAGTGCTTGGCAAATATCATTATTACAATCATAGATAAAAATGATAACCTGCAATGAGGCCAAAATGGATTCCTGAAAAATTCCGTGTATGAGTTCCCTCCAGTGTCTCAATGAACAATTCCTTCAAAATGACCATCCATTGAGAACTGTCTCTATATCCTATTTTCCCAGTCTGAGACTAGATATATTTCAGAGGATGATTAAAGCCAATCTTAAATCAAGTCTTACTGCACCTACATTTCCCTTTGAGCTTAAAGGTGATCAAACCCCAGATGGATAGGTAATTAATCTGATCAGAGTAATTCTTAACCCAGGACTCATTTCTCTTGGAAGATATTGTAAATATATTGCTTTTCCTTTGTTTTAATGTTGTTTCTCTCTTTTATAGATTATAGACAATTGACTCCCTTTGACCAGCTTTAGTCAAAGCAACTCACAGTACTCAGCTAGGTCTTAAGGCTGCTTATCATTCTTGAATAAATTCTCAGAATATTTCATTCAATTCTTATAGTTCCCTGAAACAATGTGATAAGTATTTCTCTATGGAATTTTAACACCACTTATTTCAGTAATTTTTCACCACTGTTTTCCTAAATTGAACTTGTTTTCTTCCTCTTTATCCATCATTCTGTTGTTTGTTCCTCTATTCATTCCATCTTTCTGTGAATACGAGGTTAAAATGACATCATCAAACTGAGAGCAAAGGGATTGCTCCACGCTACCCATGGAGGAGGCAGAGCTAGACAAGAACAATAAACACCTTCCACATGCTGGCATATCCCATTTTCACCACATCACCCTATTTCTTCCTCAAGATGTTCTACCCAAAGTACTTAGTCACTCTCCATCAGAGCTTATATTGGTAGATAGTAAACTCTTAAGGTGAGAAATCAACCTCATCATCATTCAGGAAGTAAACTTTAATTACTCTAAAACACCATGGCTAACTATGTGATTCCAGAACCAACAATTACTCCAAGCATAGACTCAAAGAAATCACATCCTGGCAGGACTATGGGTGTAATACCGGTGTCCACTACAAAGTTAATTTGCCATGGACAGCTGTCCAGGGCATAGAAACCATTCTGGAAAGAAGCATGACCTGTTATTCTAGTGAATAAACTCAGAGCAGCTAGGGACTAAACAACCTCCACCACTGTGAGTTAGCTGCTTTAAATTCTCCTCTATTTAACATTTAGATAGCTCCAGTTGCAGGAATATGTAGGCTCTTTACATTATCAATCACCTTATACTTCCCAACTACTTTTACAATCATTCTAAGGTTTGTTTATTCCTTGTATCCCTAGGAGATCAGTGGGTATTTTTCAGAGGAGACAAAAGGAGGCATAGCTATTATAACCACTCTGCCAGCTCACAAATCTTGACCCAGTATTTCCTGTAGCTTGGAAAAACCCAGATTTACCCTAATTCTGATTCAAGGGAAGGGACAGGGATTGAAATTGTAGTATTATCCTCCAGAATAGGATCTTGATATGCCAAGGTTTCAATTTCCCTCTTGCACCAGACAACCATAGTAAATAATCTGCTGCTTTTGATGGGACAGGGTAAGAGCAGAGAGAATCTAGTAGCAACAATTTCCCCACATGGACAGGAGTCCAGAAATGAACTCACTGACTGAACCTAAACTAGGGGCTCAACTGCAACCCAAGGGTCACATATCTTCTACTTCTGCTGGAGTTCCTAGAACCTTGGACCTTCTACTCCATATCTTTTTCCTTCTTTCCTTTCTCCATCATGAAGCCTCTGAAGGATTCCAAAGCATAGACAGGGCAGGGAAGGAAGAAGAGAATATTTCTTTTCCTCCTTCCTTTTCCCAACTTGGGTATAAGCATTGTGGGGATTAATGACCTCAAATTTGTCCTCTGATCTGACACTATGCAGTCAAAAGGGGGTGAGGCTAAAGGAGGGATGTGGGAGCATCCAGAGAGAGATGCTCTCTCAGCATTCCCAAATTTTCATCCTGTCTTTTGCTGTCGAGTTGTCTCCGACCCATACCGACTCCATCGGCATCTTTTTCCCAGACTGCCCAACTCACCATCTACAATCGTTCTGGTTGTGTATCCATAGAGTTTTCTTGATAAAAATACAGAAGTGTTTTGCCATTGCCTTCTTCTGTGCATTAAACTTGAGTCTCTGCCACCGACTCTCTCCCATGTTGTTTCTGCTCAACACAGGGGAGTTTTGACTTGTAGCAGATTGCCTTCTACTTGCTAGCCATTGCCAAAGCTAGGAAAGGAATGGGTATGCCTCTGCTTGATTCTCCCTCCCATAACCAAGACTGGTGGAGTACTGGAAACTTTCCAGATGCAATCCTGAGAGGGGGCATTCCCAAATAGCCCCTTCCAAACACACTAAACATCATGGAAAGGGATTTGCTGGGTTTTGGGGCTGAGCCTGTGAACAAGTATTAGAGGGGAATACCAAGAGTCAGGGTCTAGATTCCTTGTCTGTCTCTTCACTACAACCACCCCAAGGGTCATGGAGAATGTCAGTTTGTGAAGATGCTCTGTCCATTCATAGTGACACCTGTCATGGTGAGAAACAATGTGGCCTAGTGGAAAGAGCATGGGCCTGAGAGTCAGAGGATCTTGGTTTCTGAACTGAATGTGCAACTCATTTAACTTTTCTGTACCTCAGTTTCCTCATCTGTAACATGGGGATTTAATACATGTCCTCCTCCCTACTTAGACTGTGAGCCCCATGTGGGACTGTGTCCACCTGATGAACTTGTATCTACACCAGTGCTTGGCTTATAGGAGAAGCATTATGGCATAGAGTCTGGGCCTGAGATTCAGAAGGTTATGGGTTCTAAGCCTGGATCTGCAATTTGTCTGCTGTGAAACCTTGGGCAAGTCACTTTACTTCTCTGAACCTCAGTACCCTCATCTGTAAAGTGGGGATTGAGACTGTAAACCCTACATGGGACAGGGATGGTGTCCACCCGTTTTGCTTGTAACTACCCCAGTGCTTAGTACAGTGGCCAGCACATAGTAAGCACTTCACAAATGTCTTAATTATCATTATAGTAAGCACTTATCAAATACCATAATTATCATTATTGTCAGTGAAGGTCTATAAAGCTGATTTCACCCTAAGAATGTGGTGAGTGGCTAGGATGGGGAGAGCAAATTTTTCTGCAAAAGAAACAAATAGAAACTTCTAGCAGGTGGTGTGCAAAGAGCTCATCATACAATTTTACGAGTTGCTCCTCATGAGACAGGTGATGTCATAATGTCATTCCACTTGTAGTGCAAAGAGGTGATGTTATTGTACACCATGGCTACCTCCTAGCAACCACTGATGCTGCCAATGCAGAAGGGAAATGGGAGGAGAATGTAAGAGGATGGGGAGGAAAGACAAAGGGAAATAAGAGGAAGAGGTAAAGGGAAGGAGAGACATGTTCTGATGGGTTGGCACTGGCAGAAATGTGTCTATTCCCCCTCAACACCCTTATCTTCCCTAGGACTCCCGTCACCTCTCCTTCATCCATGGATGTGAGACATCAGTGTCCAGTTGGCCCACTGTGGACAGCAGTGGCACACTTCCTCTCTGGCTGCTTAGATCCTCCAGTGGAGAACAGGAGCCTTTCATTCCACCTTATGGGGGCTGCTGCATGGTTTCTGGGGGGCAGGAGGTCCTGCTTTCCCCACCTCAGAGCAGGGAAATGTCTCCCCCCACCATACCAGCTGTGCCAGATTTCAGTTGGTGAATCTCCTCCCCCCGGTCATGGGGGGCATGACCTCCACCTCAGGGCAGTATAGAGTAAGGAATCTTCCGTCCTAACAGTGTCCTGTGGGCCGTCTGAGCTGCAAAATCCTTCTGGTATTCTCGAGGCAGGGGGCTGGCTCGATGGCCTCCTGGAGATTGGTGCCCACCCACCCCACGTGATGGAGATTCCTGAATGGACTGTAATTTTTGGACAGCCATAAGAGGGCTATTTGTGCTGACTCCTCCCAGTTTCCCTCCATCCCAGTGAGGGGCCAGTGGAGCCCAGGGGCCCCATACCCTGTCTGCTATGCTTTTAGGTAGTTGACAACTATGATGCTGAATGTGGAAACAGCTCTAATCATTGTGGAGTGTTCTGCAAGGCACATCACTAAACCCAGGGCCCTGCATGAAACCTCTATCTCATTCCAAAATGAACTGGATAAAATTCCAGAGCCATAGGTGACTGACACCTGGACCAGGAGAATCACGTCTTACATTTGATGTGCAGAACACCTGTGACATCCAATCACAAGATACTTCCAAAAGGCTATAGTTAACATACAATATGTGAAGGTGGAGTGGCTCAATTATGGCCCTGAATTTCAAAGAGGATGGAAACACGTAAGATTTGGTTTTTGGTTTTTTTGTTTGTTTCTTTTTCACCTCCCCAGGTAATTTCAAGCTAACAGGATTTAAAAAGAGTGGGGGAAAGAGCATCAAAAGAAATAGCCATTTATCCCAGTGGCCTTGAATCTTCAGTTTTCTAATAATGTGCCTTGATATCCTTTGCAGAGATGGTAGCGATTCTCTGGCTGTTCCACATTCTTACCATATGTGCTAAGTTCCCATCTTCAGAATGCTTTAAATGTTTCATAGAAATAATTGTATCTGCCCTTTCACCTAATGCCTTTAAAATGCTCAGCCTCTTGTTTTTAAAGGTGACTAAGACAGTTGAATATCATAAAAGGCTGAGTAAGTATTGGCAAACACATTTCAAGTCAGAGGGAGGATGGCCCCCCTGCTGTTCACATTATAAATTCATCTTGTAGGCCACAGGAAAGGAAAAGCAATTGTTTTTTGTTCTTTTTGTTCTCTTCTATTCCAACTGTTTACTTCAAGACTCCTCAACTTAAGTAAATATATACATATATTCTCCTTTAGTTAGGGGGGCCAGAGTTGCTGGTGATGTGAACCTATACAAAAATCAGGGAAAGGGAATGGATCTTATAGCCCACTCAGCTCTCTGGTTGCTTTCTTAGGAAAAGAAAACAGAAATCTTAAGAGCTGAAATATTTCATTGCAAATGGTTTATATTATACACACACACACACACACACTCGCATCAAGACAGTCGCTGAACAGAGATCTTAAAATCCTCATTGCTTAAAATCCTTTGGACATGAACTCAATGGCAGGTGGTTTTAGAGGATTCTAACATTTATTATTGCTGATGAAACAAGCTATAAAGAATAGTAAGGAGGCTGAAATATTAGATGTGACCCTGAATGGTGGTAACACAGCAGCTGGAGAAATCACACTTCAGCACCCTGAAAATCCTCAGAGATCCATTCCAGGCCTGACATCCCCTAGGATATGTCCAGTGTGGTAGATATGGGAATCTGCTGAGACCTCGACCAAATCTACCTCATTTCAAAGCATCAAACACCACTGAAAAAAGAGCAGTGGGAGTTAACCTTCCTTCCATCATTGCTGTGTCTATCAGGGTCATTTAGGGATTCACAACCTCTTCTATGTCCTAGTCAATCTGTCATCCCTCTGCTTCAACTGCCAACAAGGTCATTTGGAGCCTGCTGTGGTGTATTGTCCACTCTGATCTAACACCTGTCCAGGATGAAACAGTACAGACCCAACAATTCTACTTCCAGGCACATCTGTGCCATGACACAGAGGCACTATGAGGGGAAAGGGCAGACCATGCACGTATGAAATACACCAACAGATTAACCAGGGACCCTTTTTTTTCTGGAAACAACACTGCTGAGTTGTCTGGTGCTGTTTCAACAATGCACTTGCCTTTTAACTGCTTTTTCTTCCCTCTTATGACATTTGTTAAGCACTTGCTATGTGTCAGGCACTGTACTAAGTGTTGCAGTAGGAACAGCATGGCTAGAGAAGCAGCAAGGCTCAGTGGAAAGAGCGCGGGCTTGGGAGTCAGAGGTCATGGGTTTGAATGCCATCTCTGCCCCTTGTCAGCTGTGTGACTGTGGGCAAGTCACTTAACTTCTCTTTTCCTCAGTTCCCTCATCTGTAAAATGGGGATTATCTGTGAGCCTCACGTGGGACAACCTGATTACCCTGTATCTACCCCAGTGCTTAGAACAGTGCTCTGCACATAGCAAGTGCTAAACAAATACCAACATTATTATTATTAGTGGAAAGAGTCCCAGCTTGGGAGTCAGAGGTCATGAGTTCTAATCCCGGCTCCTCCACTTGTTAGCTGTGTGACTTTGGGCAAGTCACTTAACTTCTCTGTGCTTCAGTTACCTCATGTGTAAAATGGGGATTAAGACTATAAGCTCCACGTGGGACAACCTGATTACCTTGTATTTTCCCTAGTGCTTAGAATAGTGCTTTGCACATAATAAGCACTTAAATACCATTATTATTATTATTAGATATGAGCTAATCATCCATGTCTCACATGGGGCTCACAGTCTTAATCCTCATTTTACTGAAGAGGTAACTGAGACACAGAGAAGTTAAGTGCCTTGCCCAAGGTCACATAGCTGACAAGTGGAGGAGCTGGGTTTAGAATCCAGGTCCTTTGACTCCCAGGCCCATATTTTAGCCACTAGGCCATTAGTCAATGATGCTTCTTGGAACTAAACTGCTCTTCTTTCTTCAGACACATTTTGCAGTTGAGAACTAGGAACACAGAACAAGGTATTAGCAAATTTAGAATTAGGCCATACCTCCTTCTCCCTAACCAGTGAGGTAATATCCTCTTACCTAGCTACATAGACTAATTGTAAGAATCATAAGGATTCAAGCATTCAATTGTTCAAACAATGGCATTGATTGGGCATTTATTGTGTGCTGAGCACTGTACTAAGCACTTAGGAAACTACAGCATCTAGCACAAAATACAGTAGTTCCTGAGCCTCCCCTGGCTTGGAACTGGAGCTCATTTTTTTGTTTTGAAAATTCACACAATTGGATTCTGCAAAATTCTTCCTCCAAAAGGTAGTTTTGTAGAATTGCTATTTTTTTTCCTTTCTTTTAAGGAAAGTGATCAGAGATTGCATAGAAACAAAAAGGGAAGGGAAGGTCAGTGAGAAAATAATTGGAAAATAGAAGTTAATTGAACAGAAACAAGCTTTCAAGAGGTTCACCTCAGTTCCAGACCCAAACAGGTCATTTCTCACCTGGGCGGTTTTTCTCCTATCCTTCCCTAACTATTCCCCAACCACCCTTCACCTCCACCCTGCACACAATCTATGCCATTCAGCTTGGGATAAATGGAGAGAAAACAAAATAAAATGACCTGAAAAACATCTCCACTCTGGGCTCAGCAGGTGAGGCTGGGTTGAGGGAAGCGTCCATCTCTCCAAGTTCCCATGCAGAACACGTTCCCCGATAACAAAATTATTTTTAGAATCATTTCTCCCCCTCCCCCCACCATCTCCTTTATTTCAAGGACATACTGTAATATATACAATCAATCCAAATTTAATAGGAGAAGTTGAGGTTTTAATTTGGAAAGCACTGTTGCTGAATGTTGCATTAAGATTTTTTATTAGCAGGCTGCATAATTTGTGCAATTGGTGCCTTCTCCCTGAACCCCCCTGCTGTTCACTTTAACTGGAAGGGTCTTTTCTCCATTTGGATGTTCTATCTCTTATCGTCACTGTTTGGAGTGACTAGAGCAAATAAGACTGAATTAATGTTCTGGTGGTAAAGAGACAAATGATCTGTGGCTCCTCAGGAGGGAGAAAAGGGTGCCTGATAGGACAGCTCAGCCTAAGAATGACCTATGGTTTTTCTCAGACACCCTATGCAAGCATTAACTCATTCATCTCCATCTTCTGGGAGCACGATTTGACAGACTAAGGGTCAAATGAGTTAAGAAAAGATGAGTCCAACCAGCAATGTAGAATTTAGGTGTTCTAGTCAATGAAGCCCCCTTCTTTGAAGATAAAAATGCCACAGAAAAGGAAAGGATCAACATCTGTACAAATTGGGCCCAGTTTCAATCAAACTAAGGTATTTACTGAGCATTTACTGTGCACTAAGTTCTTGGGAGAGTACAGTACAACAGAATTGGTAGACATATTCCCTGCCCACAAGAAGCTTACAACTGGCATGACTTTAAGCGAAACAGATGTGCTCAAAAGAAGAAATTAGAAAAAAGTACTCGTGCTGTGTCCTCTAATCTCAACAAACGGTGCTGAACCCATAGTTCCACTCTCCCTTCTGTGATACCTATAGGTTAACTCTTATTCTTTCTCTTTCACCCCCTGGCTACTGCTTTCATTAAAATTTCTGGTCTTTTGGCTTTCACTCTGACTTGAACTTTTAGGGACCTCTGTTTTTTTTCCTAACCTGTTCAGTTGGAAGAAGAGCCCAACTCAGAGAATTAACTCCCTCCTTACCAGCCCATAGAAAGAAAGTTAGTGACTCCTTCTTCCCACTGAGATTTTGTTTAAATTTACTGAGATTTAAATCTAGCCATCTTCTGAATATTCTTGGTAACTACCTAGGTCAGCTGTGCAAACATTTCATTCAGGAGTGAAGATGTGTTGATTCAGGGAAATGCAGAAAGGAATTCCCTGGAGCACACAGGGAACATTAAAAATATAGCAAAATGTCACTACTTTCAGGGAAAGACTACTGAAGTAGGAGTCACAGAGCATTTCAGTGGGCTACACTAAAAATTTCAGTGATTAGTTTAGGCAATTAAGGCTCTAGACTATAGGAAAATAACTACCTAAAAAGTTCTGTTGAAAAGAAGCATAAAGTCCTTATTGTTTCCTAGTCCAATTTCACATCTTAAGCAAACTTCCAAGCAGTGCTAGAGTGGACGAACAGGTTAAAGTCTGTTTAAAAGAGCTTCAGAAGGGTGAAAATCTATTTGACCTTCACTGGATTCTTCAGTCATTCTTCAGCTTGAGTAGCTGAATGAAGAGTGTGTCATCCTGTCATATAAAAAATCTAGAGAGAGAAGAAAAATTTAAATCGATCTTCTACCTCGGAAAGGCTTAGTTTTCATAGGCATCTAACTGACATAAATAATCTCCTGTAGGTTACTGTTTGCTGATATTAATTAAACACTCTAGAGGCTTTTTAACCATCAAAAACATAGGCTGATATGAAGGGCAGTACCTTTTGAGTTGTCTTAAAAGATAAGGTTGCAATTAAGTTTTGTACACTTACCTAGGTTTTCTATTTATTTTTAAGAGATAAGCAGTTTGGATAAATACAAATACAAGGTACTACTAAAATCTACAAGGCTATGATAATTTAGAACTTCTAATGGTATCAATACTACATACAGAGCTAGATTGTAATCTTTTAGAGAATGCTTTATTCCTCCCAAACTAAGATGAGATATTTTGACTAATACCAGCAGTGCCTGTCTTAACAAGGTAAAAGAAAAATAATAAATCATTCCTCCCTCTTCATTCTTACTATAAAATCTCAGCCTAAAGCTCTGAGCTACCTCCAGGTGAAAGAGTTCTGCAGCCATTAGCAATCCCCTCATGGCCACTCCTCAGAGGATCCTTTGAACTGCAAATTTTAACAGCAGCCTTGAGAGAGTGTGTGTGTGAGAGAGAGAGATGGACAGAGAGCATGGGAGAGAAAAAAGAGAGGGATAGAGAATAAGAGGGAATATGGAAAATGAGATAGAATGAATATGACTGTTCAAGGGATTGAGACAGAGTCTGTGTGTTTTTGTTTGATAGAATGCAATTTACTGTGTAAAATCTAGAGGGACTCATATTGGTTTCAAAGCAGTGGGTGCTCGAAAATCAAACTGATATAAATGAATTCCATGAACTAAGTAAAAAAAAAAAGAAGATTGGTACAGAGAAAAGGGACAGGAAAGGGTTAAACAGGGGTGGTGGAGCACTTTTCTTCCAAAATTTCAAATTATGAAGCAAGAAATTAGAATCATTTGATTTCTCATTATGGAATGTAGTGAAACTGTTCATTATATCTTTTACCATATCTTTTTTTCCAAGATAAAGGTAAGAAAAAAGGTCTTCTCTATCTGCTGAAATGGATGAAAGTTTACAAGCCCCTTTGAGAAAGCAGCATATGTCCCTTAGTGGCTTTCAGTAAAGAAGGGGGGTTAACTCAGTAGAGATCCCTTTTAGCCATGAAATTGGTTTTTAACACCTGTCCCTATTTGGGAAGATTAATCTGGCTCTTTTGGGGTGGGAGGAGGTGATTGCCAGAGGTGGCAAGTGGGAAGCATTTAGGAGTGAGATATGTCAAGTCTCCATCTTTTATCTGGTCTGCATTAGGAACATGAAATGGAAAAGTGGAGAAAATATCCTGATTCCAAGCCAAAAATAACTTCACCCTGAATTATCCAGATAATTGTTTGCTTCTTTATTTCTGTTTTGCTTAGACTATCTTAATCTATCAGGCCACTGGTCCATTCTTTGGTGCCTTTTTCAAATGAAGACATGTTAACAGTCAGTCAGGCAGTCACACATATTTCTTGAGTCTGGGTGACTGGGTGAAAGTCACTACACTTGGCTCTGGATATTTACAGAGGTAGAACACGCCACCTTCCTGGTACCCGAGTGTGCAGTTTAACAGGGAGAGAAACCTATATAAACATATAGAGGAAGTTCTGGACTTGAGGACTTTGACCCCGTATTTCAGCTTTACAGCACATTGCTTTCATCCCTAGCCTCCTTTACCATATTAATTTGGGATGTGTGAAAGTATAAAAGGAGCTCACAGGAACTCTGGGAAAAGGGTGAACCAATTTAAGAGCCAATATGGGGAGAGGAATTGGGGTCAGATTTAAGAGGGTGAAGGAGAGTAGGCGAGGCCTTGGGTTGTGGAGGTAGATTATCTGGTTATCAGGGTGAATTAACAAGGGAGGGTCACCATGCCCATGCTACTATATTGTGGATCCTTTCTGATTCCATAAATAGATTAATGAACCCTCAAAACTGTAATTTTAGTAGAAATTGGGTATCTAATCTTGGTTTAAAGAAAAAAAAACCCATTTAGATAGCATTCTTCTTGCGAGAAAAGAGTTTCTGGCATAACATTTTGACTTGACACATTTTTCAGGAAACAATTTTGCTGAGAGAACTTCCAGATCATAAAGACACACAATGTAAATGATCAAAACACCCAAAATGATATTCTGAAAGATATAAATCATGCTAAAAGTTTTTTCATTTTGTTTTTGTTTTTAGTGAATTATGGTCCTGGAACTGACAAAGTTGTCATGGAAGGGCTACGTTTTGAGTAGAGTTTGGAAGAAGACACAGGATGGTGAAGCAGATGGAAGAGAACATTTCCGGTAAGAACAATGACATGTGCAGTGGAATGAACAAAGGAGAGTCGGGGAAAAAACTTCAAGACTTAAAGAAGACTTAGCAAAGCAGAATAGTGGAGTGGATAGAGCATGGTCCTGGGAGTCAGAAGGTCATGGTTTCTAATCCCAGCTCTGCCACTTGTCTTCTGTGTGACCTTGAGCAAGTTGCTTCTCTTCTCTGGGCCCCAGTTACCTCATCTGTAAAATGGGTATTGAGACTATGAGCCCCAAACGGAACAGGGACTCTGCCCAACCCAATTTGCTTGTATCCACCCCAACGCTTAGTACAGTACATAGCATGTAGTAAGCCCTTAACAAATAACATAATGATTATTATAAAGGCTTTCTCCACCTTTGTTTCACCCTCAGGTTTGAATAAGACAATTTTTGATTCGTTTTTGTTTGTGATGCGTGTGCGTATGGCCCACAAGTTGTATGGAATTGCTACCACAGAATATGCCTTGGTTAATTTTCATGTAATAAAGGGCAGAGAATAAATTGTTAATAGACCTAAATATAGCAAAACTGCATTTTTTTCAAACAAAGAGATGGAGGCAAGAAAATAAAACCAGAATAAATAGGCAGGGCATACGTTCACCTCAATTAAATGGAAGCTGATTATTTATCTTCTGGAAAATTTGGTCAGGTGTAGCAAAGAATTGTCCGCTCCATCCAGAGATGATCAGAATGCCCTGAAATGAGAAAGGTGAACATAGTACACTATTATAAATAGGCCTGACATTAAAGATGACTTGCCATGTTTTTTTATAAGATAACTCCCATGGCACATTAGAAAGCAACATCCTGGCCTTTTGAACAGATACTGTTTTATTCTTACATGAGGCTTTCAGTCAGACACAAAATAGAGACTGCCCTATTTACTTGTCTTTAGGACCTCTGATTACTCCTAAACAACTTCCCCAAACACGTGTAGATTTCCTTATATTTGATTTATGTTTTTATCACTTGCATTCTTATACACTATCTAAATGATTTGTGTTTGTCACTTGTACTTTGAGTTTTTTTGATGTTTGGGGATTTTTGATCATTTTTCTTCACCCCATTTGAATGAAAGGGACCCAACATGGAACTTATTTAAAATGCCCCTCAATACCAAATACAGCGTAGAGCACATCATGTGTATTCAATATATTCAGTACCCTGGAGACCAGGAACCACACGTCAACAGTGTGCTCTAGTGGAAAGAGCATGGATCTGGGAGCCAGTAGACCTGGGTTTTAATCCTGCTCTGCCACTTGCTTGCTGCATAACCATGAGCAAGTAACACAACTTCTCTGTGCCTCACTTTTCTCATCTGCAGAATGGGGATTCAATACCTGTTCTCCCTCCTACCGAGTCTGTGAGCCCCAGGTGGGACAGGGATTCCATATGACCCCATTATCGTGATTCTATCCCAGTGCTAAATACAGTGTTGGGCACGTTGTAAGTGTTTAATAAAGAAATCAATCAGTTTGTTATTTATTGAGTGCTTACTGTGTTTAGAGCATCATACTAAGCACTTGGGAATTGGCTGAAAAGTTCCTGTCCACCAGGAGCTTACGGCTAGAGGATATCTGAATTATTATTCTGAGCGAGGCTCTGGGGAAACAGTGATACTAAGAGGCAGATATGAAAACAGCACCAGGTTCTAGGAACCTCAACTGCCTCACAGACCTTTGGGCATTTGATATTCCACCAGAGCACTTAGGTACATACATATAAATTATATATTAAAAAATATTTATTTATTTGGGTGCCTGTCTCTCCATCTAGGGAAAAAAGGGAAGGAAATCAAAGAGAGGGAAAGGAATAGGAAGAGGGGAGAAAAAGGAGGAGGAGGGGAAGGTGAAGAGAAGGGCAAAAGGGGGAAAGACTCCTTGTGAGCAGGAATTGTGTCTACCAATTCTATTGTACTGTACTTTCCCAAGCTCTCAGTAGAGTGCTTTACACATAGTAAGACTTCAAAAAATGCACTGATTGATTGATTGATTGATTTGATTGATTCTCACCATCTCTCTTGGGACCTCTACTATATGGAGTAGTAAATGAGTGAGATAGCCACCTCGGGCACACTTAATGAGGAAAAAAGGGAGTGAAGGAGGTGGTGTGAGAGAGAGGGAGGGAAGAAAAAAAGGAGAAAGGGAGGTGAGGAGAAAGCTGAGGGTTGCAAGGGGGCAACTCTGGGGGAATATTTAAATCAGTCAATCAATCAGTGGTATTTATTAAGTGCTTACTGTATGTAGAACACTGTGCTAAGTGCTTGGGAGAGTACAGTACAACAGAAAGTGCTCACCATCTCTCCGCCCTTCCCGCCTTATGGAAACTCTTGCTCCCTCTCTTTTTCCCTCCCTAACGGCCATCTTCAATTGTTTGCTCAGTAGTGGATTCTTCCACACTGCTTTCGAACATGCCCACAATAATCATAATTATGGAATTTGTTAAGCACTTACTATGTGCCAGGCAATGCACTAAGCATTGGGGTGAATACAAGCAAATCGGGTTGGACACAGACCCTGTCCCTCATGGGGCTCACAGTCTCGATCCCCATTTGAGGTAACTGAGGCACAGAGAAGCAAAGTGACTTGCCCAAGGTCACAGAGCAGACAAGTGGCAGAACTGGGATTAGAACCCATGATCTTCTGACTCGCTGGCCCATGCTCTAACCACTACGCCATGGTGCTTCTCTAAACTGCCCCACCTATATCAGGATATCTTGTCACCTTTCATAAAGGCTACCAGATAGTATGGATATGGTGAGAGATGGAAATGTTGCCAAAATAAGAGAGAAAATAGGGATCAGACAACAGTTAAACTTCCTAAAGTGTTACATTAATTATTTATACACTGTGTACATATGAATTAAAATTGAACATATTACAAACCCACCTGGTCTCACCATATGAAATGCATATTCTCATGAGGGTTTGGAAATTGAATGTAGACTTCACTGAAATTTTAAATAGTATTTTGGTATTTATTCAGGCGGGGAAGATGTCTTAAGAAATCATGTGTCTAACCTGCCTCCAAGCCAGGCCCCAAAACAAACAAAAATGTCCTTTTATTTACAATTTCTAGAAAAGGAAAATTTTCAGAGTCTTTTAGGATGGGTTCCAGAGTCTCCAAATCTTTATTCCATTAGGCCGTAAGGTCCCTTAGGGCATGGATCATTTCTCCAGTGCTTAGTTCATTGCCCAGCACTTAGTACAGTGTCTGGCACATAGTAAGCATTTAAATAGCATAGTTCTTATTATTATTACCAACCAAATTGCACTGTACTCTCCCAAGAGCTAAATACATCAGTCAGCACATAGTAAGTGTTCAGTAAATATCACTATTGGTTGAATGATATATTTATAAACAAAAAACACTTCTGATGCTTAGCTGAAGCCACCCCTCTTGCACCATTTCCCTTCAATTGCAAAGCCAGCTGAGTCCATCTTGTTCTCCCTTCCATGACTACTAGCTACAACTTGGTGATCTCATGGTGCACTGCTAATCCAAGTAGATGGTGATGTCATTTCCAAGATAGACACTTTTGTTGCACTGTGTGTGCCCCTAGTCTGGTTTGATGTTCCATTTTAGGTAATTTTGAGAAGGGTCCTCAGAGCACAGTCCCCTAATCAATCAATCAATCAATGGTATTAACTGAGTTCTCACTGTGTGCAGCGTACTGTACTAAGTACTTGAGAGAGTTCATTACCATAGTCTTGGTCAACATATTCCACCCTGCTAAGTACATTAGGTAGTTACTCAGTGGTCTCTCAGTTTGTTCTCTAGATTCCATCCAAGTGTATTTTGTTTTGCTTTTTAATGTAAAAGTAAGTTGGATGACTCTTCCAAAGCAGATAGTGGAAACAGTAACTATATGCAGTTCTTGGGACAGGTATGAAGCAAAATGGGGGAAATGACAATTCTGCCTGGTAAGATGATGGTTAAGTATTCAGACTAGTGTTATGTTCCTTTCACTTTAATTCATAATGTGAGACAGAAATATTCCCCAGATGTATTCAAACTATTCTTTATTTTGTAATCTATATGGTAATGACCTGGCAATCCTATCGAACCTTTTATCCTGGCATATCCTTCAGTGATTTACAAACTGATTGTACAAACTCTGTTGAAGTACATTTCTCCTATCACTGAAGTGCACACACTTCTGGGGTGGTTGAGTTGTTCCCCTATCCGTGTTTCAGGCCCCCAAAATAAGGAGAAATGAGGCAGGTGTACACAGGAAACAAACTAGACAGTATTCTGGAATAAAAGTTAAAAGCGATTTTACAGTTCTCAGCTGCATCACAGTACAGAAATGACTACCCTTGTCCACAGTTTAAGGAAAGAGGGCTTGGGACTTGGGACTAGTCTTCTTTTGTTGTTTTCTTTTTTGAAGAAACTGAACTTGATTTACTTGGCACATAATAGATTGGGTCCATGAAGATGACTGAGCAGAACCACGGCATATGCATCTCGAGGTAACCACATGTACCTGCTTTCTTGATGGACCCACATATCCGCATAATTCAGAAGAAGTGTTGAGGGGTGTTTCTGGCTTTGTCTTTCTCAATCTATCAACCAGAGCTACTTACTGAGCACTTACTCTGTCCAATGCACTGTACTGAGCACTTGGGAAAGTCTGACTGGATTCTGGGTTTCCCAAACTGGAGAATAGACAGAATGGAAGAGGTGGAAAAGACTGAAATGCTGTTAATGAGGCTGACATATTGACTTCAGGGGGACCCAGAGAGGCTCAGAGTCATATGGAGGATAATGCTAATTGACATCTGGAGTTGAGCTTTGCTCAGGAAGTTGTGTGTGCATGTATTTGTGATTGTCATCAAAGAAATCAGATATCTTGGCAAATTAAGAGATTTTGGGGGCCTGAATTATCCACATCAATATGACAAATTGAGCAAATTCCCCAGGGAATTCCTGGGAAGGGTAGACATGGCTTTGGGGGTCTGAAAATAGAAGTTTGGCCCCAACTTCTATATCTTCTGCCTGCTCAAAATTTTCTGAGAAACTAAGCATGATTGACAATGGTTAGATTGGTAGTTTTGCCCAATGAGATCATCTCCTCTAGCTTCTCTTACTATTAGACTGTAAACGCTCTGTTGTCTGTAAGCTCCTTGTGGGTAGGGCACATGTCTAACAACTCTGTTGTATTGTACTCTTCCAAATGCTTAGTCCAGTGCTCTGTACACAGTAAGTGCTCAGTGACTACAATTGATAGATATGGAAGAATTTACCAGAGCAGATTTTGCTGAATTTAGGAATCTCCTGCCCAAAGTTACCCAACTCCATCTGGTTTGTTTTACAAGGCTCATGAGATCTTTTCTGGAAGGTAATCTGGCTACAGACTAAATTACTAACTCATAAGACTCAGTATCAGTTAGGAATATGACTCAGACTTTTACTACAAGTTTTGAGTCAGATATCCAGTGACTTAAAAGTTTCCTTCCAACTGAACCATATGCCGAGATTTTTTTTGACATTTATGAAGAAGGTTATGCTCCCGCAGAGTTTTCTGGTTACACAACTACCAAATAGAGTGATGCAGAGAACACTTACTGCAAGGAAAATGTTCTTTTATAGCAACCTTTAGTATGTATTATAGCTTTAAAAGAAATGGAAGCCCAGATTGCTGAATATATTGGGCTCCCAAGGTTATTACTCTACAGTATTTTGACAGAAGAGGAAGCAATAGGTGAAGTTTCTACAGTTCTTGTTAAACTCCATGTTTAATGATCTTTAGGCATTTATATCATATTGGCCTTGTTAAAATATACTGCAGCTGGACAACCATAAAAAAATACATACAATAAGTTCTTCTAAAAAAAATCCCAAAACATAATGATTCAAAAAAAAAAACAACCAAAATGAATGAGAAAATGAAAGCATCATTGCTCACACTGTTTAAAATAACCTTTAGGCACTTGGAGATTTTTATTGGTAACAATTTTGTGGCATGCTGCTCTGTGTGAAAGAGCTAATGAAAACCTGATAGAGGAAATCTGGCATTAATAATACTATAAATGAAAGATGGGACCAATGATGGGGAAGTTGTGGAATGTTATGTATCTAGATAATAAAAATTAAGCTGTTTTGGTCTTACAGCAGCTACAAGAATGTTTTTTGTTGAGAATTCAGGAGTCAGCGTCTGTTATGTGGATCTGGGGAATTGGATTTTCTAGAGATGTCTACCCAAGGAAATTTCCACTTCATTTTGCTTGTCTAGACAGAGCTCAATGTAAGCAATCTCTGCCGTGATTTAAAATGATTTTGGATCTGAATGAAATGCAAGTCATGATAGGTGGGTAGAAATACACCTCTGGCATGGTTAAAACAAAAGGAATAAAAGTGTGGGCTTCAGTGTAAGGAACCACCCTTAGATTGTAGCTCTCTGGGTTCATCCTCATCATCCTCATCTCCTTGCCAGCCTCATCCTCATCATCATAATCATCATTATTTTGTGAGTTCCTATCTGTAAGAATCCAGTATTGGTCACTGAAAGGAGTTGTGGAGAAAAATGAAAAAGAGAGTTTACAGTATAAAGGGTGAGTTAGATGAACACATATCTAAGACTATGGCTAGACTATGGTGCTTCTTTTGTGGGCTCCTCCTCTGCTTCTGACTTCTAACTGCGGGAGTCCCTCAAGGTTCAGTTCTGAATTCCCTTCTATTCTCCATCTACACCCACTACCTTGAAGCACTCATTTCTCCAGTGGCTTCAACTTTCATCTCAATGTGACTGATCATCTCCAGCCTTGACCATTTTTCTTCTCTGCTGTCTCACATTTCCTCCTTCCTTCAGGACAGCTTTCCCTGCATGTCCCACTGACACCTCAAAGTTAACCTTTCCAAAACAGAACTCCTCATTTTCCCATCCAAACTCCATTCTACCATGACTTTCCCATCACTGAAGACAGCACCATTATCCTACCTGTCTCACAAGCTGGTAACCTTGGCATTATCCTCGACTCATCTCATCCATTCAACCCACATATTCAGTGTCACCAAATCCTGTCGGGTATACCTTAACAACATCATTAAAATCCACTCTTTCCTCTCCATCCAAACTTCTACCACATTGATCCAAGCAGTTATCCTACATCTCATTGACTACTGCATCAGGCATATTTCCACGAGAAGCAACATGGCTTAGTGGAAAGTGAATGCACTTGAGAGTCAGAGGTCATGGGTTCTAACCCCAGCTCTGCCACTTGTCAGATTGTGTGACTTTGGACAAGTCACATAACTTCTATGTCCTTCAGTTACCTCATTTGTAAAATGGGAATTAAGACTGTAAGCCCCATGTTGTGGGACAACCTAATTACCTTGGATCTCCCCCAGCGCTTAGAACAGTGGCACATATTAAGTGTTTAACAAATGCCATTATTATTATTACTTCACTCTGCTGCCAGGATCATTTTTTCTTAAAAAAGAAACATTCGGATCATGTTGCCTCACTTAGTGGTTGCCCATCCACCTTCACAAACTCCTTCATACTGGTTTTAAAGTAATCAACCAGCTTTCTCCTTCTTACCTTACCTCACTGATTTCATACTACAACCCAGCATGCACACACTTATTTAATGCCAACCTTCTTTACTGTACCTCAAGCTCTTCTATTCATGGTTTGACTGACTGCTGGATGGCCCTCAGGGTTGGATTGGAAAAGTACCAGACCAAAGGGGCAGGAACCAGGGCAGAAGGACATTGACCACCAGTAAGCTCTACTTCTTTCTTCTGGGCTTTGAGGGGTTCCTCCCTTGGAATCAATTTCAGTTGCACAGTACCAAGAAGGGAACTTCTGGGAGGCACTTGGGCAAATTCAGTGAACATGGCCCACATTGATGTTGCTGACTGGAACCCTTAGATATATGTGGTATTTCCGAGACCAATACACTCAGTTTACTCAGCATTGCTTCTCCCACTCAGGATGGCCTTTGAGTTATTTCTTAGGTGAAATTCCTTTTCAAACTGGAAATAGCTCAGATGACACCCTTAGTGGCCCAGCACATCATATCCTGGAAGCACTATTTTTTGGACAGGCTGAGGTGGGCAAAGATTTGAGTCTGATGTGGCTCAGAGGCCCCTTTAAGACCTGAGCTCTGGGCTATGGACACCCCTACCAGGTTCTAAAAGACTAGTAGTTAGTAATAGTATTTATTAAGCACTTACTATGTGCCGGGCTCTGTTCCAAGTTCTGGCTTCAATTATAACACTGTTAGATAATAATAATTATTCTGGTATTTAAGTACTTACTATTTGTTAAGTACTCTTTTGAGCACTGTGGTAGTTACAGTTCCTGTCCCATATGGGGTTCACGGTCTAAGTGGGAGAACAGTTATTTAATCCCCATTTTACAGTTGAGGAAACCGAGGCACAAAAAAGTTAAATGAGTTGCCCAAGGTCACATAGGCAAGCCACAGATCTGGGATTAGAACCCAGGTCATCTAACTCACAGACCCATGCTTTTTCCACTAGGTCAAGCTGCTTCTCTGGAAAGGTTGCAGGAGCTCATCGTGGACATGGAATCTGTTTGTTTACTGTTATATTATACTCTCCCAAGTGCTTAGTACAGTGCTTTGCAGACAGTAAGTGCTTAATAAATACGTTTGAATGAATGAATGAAGACTCACTCCAAGGACTGGTTACCTCTTGGAGCAGTGGGAAATGTAGGGACACCTGCACCTAAGACCCATGTTTTTACTTGACTTGACAGAGTGTGTCTTGGGTTTTTGATTCTGTTCATTCTTGTAATCTTTCCTCACTGTTGTCCTTTCCCCTCCACTCCTACCTAGGCCATGTGTTCTGATGTATGAGAAACAGCATGGCCTAGTGGCTTAGTGGCAAGAGCACAGACTTGGGAGTCAGAGGTCATGGGTTCTAATCCTGACTCTGCCACTTGTCTTCTGTGTGACCTTGGGCAAGTCACTTCACGTCTCTGTGCCTCAGTTACCTCATTTGTAAAACGGAGATTGAGACTGTGAGCCCCATGTGGGACAACCTGATTACCTTGTACCTACCCCAGCACTTAGAAAAGTGCTTGGCACATAGTAAGCACTTAATGAATACCATCATCATCATCATTTACTTATTTATTTATTTATTTTTAAGGCAGTGCTTAGCACATAGTAGGCATGTCATAACATTTTAACCAACTAGGATAGTTTTATGATTAGGCAGTCTACAGAGAAAGATATTTTAATAGAGAAACTTCCCTAGATGAGAAGGATGTCTGCTTTTTCTCTCCCTGTGCCTATAAACAGTTAATTTGCTTTAAGTGAAGCATTCTCCACTCTGGGAGAGAAGATCTGGGTTTGTGGTTAGCTGTCTCTACTAGTAAATAAACTTCCTCTAATCTCAGCAAATACCTTGGAGGGGTTATTACAAGAGTCCTTTAATCACCTTATCTCTCTCAGCAGTTCCCTTGATTTGAGAGCAACATGGCCTAGTGGAAAGAGTATACTCCTGGGAGTCAGGGGGACTGATTTCTAACCATGGCTCTGCCACATCTGCTGTGTGACCTTGGGCAATTCACTTAACTTCGCTGTACCTCAGTTTCCCAATCTGTAGAATGGGGATTCAATACCTGTTCTCCCTCATACTTAGACTGATCTCCCCATGTGAGACAGGAACTGTGTCCCACCTGATTATCTTATATCTACCCCAGTGCTAGGCATGTAGTAAGCACTTAATGAATACCACTATTTTTATTTGGCCCTTTTCACTGAATATTGTCTTCTATCAAGGATTGATAAGTGGTACTATTTCTCATGCCTAGAGTTTCCAAAAAGGGTGAGACTCGGCCCCAGTAAAATTGTACGGATATATGGTCTCTGCAATTCCAAAAGCATTAACCAGAATCACATTCAAATTTGAAGCTACATCTGGAAAAGCACAAAGTTCCTTTAGCCTGTAGTCTATTGCATCTATTGCCTATTACTGTGATATGCTTCATTGGGCATCCAATTCATATTGATTGAATAAATCAATAGCCCACTAATAAATACTGCCACAGATGTCACCTGGGATCTCATATACACTTTTCTAGTCCAGCTCAAGACTCACCCATATTTACCCTCACTCACTCTTATTTAAATAAAAATGGAAACCAATTTTCCAAATAGTCTAAAAAGGACATCATTCTGACAGAGATTGTGACCTGCCCAAAGAACTTCTCTTGTGACATGAACATCTAAAAGAGGTAAACTTGTTCTTCAGATGGTCCTATCTATTAACAGTGAAATAATGAGTAAAGAGATTCCTAGTTTACCTGAAAAATGAATTTAACCCCTCAACAACTGAGGTAAACTAGAAACAAGCCTCACATACTGCATGTTATAGTTTTACATTTTCCATTGTGAGCTCCAGAAGCCAGAAGGCAGCAGTCTTGCTGAGCATTAATGACCAATGAAAATGCATCTCAGCAATCTAAAGGAGAGACAGGGTTTGTAATGAATCATTATAAGTGGCTAGAATGAAAACAACAATCTGATTAGCTGAAGGGTAATTTAACCATTCAACGATTCTTCAAAAATCTCCATGCTCTGGAACTTAAAATCTTAGAGATAACTGTTACCATAAGCATGGAGAATCTGTGGCATGGAATATGGTAGGAATAGAATTTATTAAATGCTTACTATATGCAAGCACTGTACTAAACTCTGGGATAAAATTCACAGGAGGGAATTAAACACAATAACTGTCCCTCATGGAATTCGTAATCTCCTATAATGTACTTACCACAGGCCTCCCATGTAATTCAAAGCACCTCATTTCCAGTGTTGCTTACAGCTCATTTTCCTAACTGTTTCTTCAAGATTTTCATCAATATCAATCCAGATTTATGCAGGTCAATTAGCCTGGTAACTTGTATGAAAAGCCCTATTCTGGTTTTGTGTGAAGTACCTGGATAATTAAGGGAAAGTGAGGGAAATGAAGTTGCCTATATTACTCAGATCATTTCCTCCATTTTCCTTTGTTCTCTGCAGTCGTGATCTACAAAATCACCCTTTGCCATTTTCTTGAGATAAAATATAAAAGGTGGGAGTGGGTTTGTTTACAGACATGACTTCTTCAAAAACAGAGGCAAGAGCTGACTTCTTCAAAAACAGAGGCAAGAGCCCAAGGAAACGCTGAACATGAACACTACAGTTTAGGCCGTTACCTTTCTGTCTTGTTTGTAATTTCACTCTAAAGAGGTGGTCCCCCAACTTTCCTTTTATTTGTCACATGAAGACAATCCATTTTGCAAGAATCCCTTGACCAATTCCTAAACTTTCTTCTCATGGCATCAGGACAGAGCTAGAGACAGTGCTGAAGCACGAATGCTTTCCTGGCATGATTGACAATCTTTCAGGCTGTACTGACCCCAGGGTCGGCCGTTTTCTGGCAGTTAATGAGTGGCTTGAAGAACTGAAAGCCCCCACATTGAATTAAACAGAAAATTGAGTGTCAGAAAAGTCAGAAGGATTTTTTTTTCCCCAGTTAATAATTAGTTTGCATTTTCATACACTTCAGTCTTGTCAGAGACCAGAAGCAAACACGCCTAACTATCTTGTGGAACAGTTCAAACTCTAGACTGCTCATCTCAACCAAACCTGAGCTGATATTACTTTACAGGGTCTTGTTCAGTCATCCCTAAAGAGTGCAGTAGTGAGAAAAGACAGCTTTCATTGGTTGCTGCTTGTCTCAGACCCTGACTTTTCTCTTCCCTTCAGTTACCCTGTCTGGAGAATGGGGAGGATCATGTGGATTTGCAAGTCGCTTGACTATTCTGCTATGAAGGATAGTGCATGAGGGTTGATCTTAGCCTTGATTTGCTGTTTTCCCCTGAACAGTCCACTTTTTTTCCTTTCAAAGCCAGAAACATCTGAAGGGGACCCAGCTGGATGGTGAAAGGAGAGTCTGACTCTGCTTACCCAGGAGCTTTACAAATTCATGAAGTGTATGTTTGAAAAATGAAGGTGCATAAGTTAGCAACCTCTAGGGCACTAGCTTACCCAGTGTTAGCATAGCTGACACACTGACAGTTTATATGGAATTTATGTGCCTATTTACTCCGCTTTTTATGGGAAAACATGTTGTTACCTTACAGCTGCCCACATCACATGCTACTTATCCTGCCTCTGAGCTACAGAACACCTTTCTCAAGGAAACATACATACATCAAGAGGTTATGTATTTTTTACAATGGGTTGTGAAACTATATAATATAAAAATGGGTTATTGTGGAAGTAATTCCAGATTTTATTTTTTTTCTTTACTTAGGCGATTTAATTGCCTCTGACCATTTTTATTGTCCCATTTCCCCACCTCATCTCTCTGTTTTAATTGTTTATGTGTTTGTGTACAATTGGATCACATCTGGGAAAGGACAAGAGCTGTAAGCACAACTTAATAGCCAATTGTAGGGTGTTAATAAGTAAATAAAGTGTCTAAGCTTTCACATCAGTAAAAAGACCTACATTGATGTAAAGCATAAGAAACAATGCAATTTCAAATAAAATGCTAGAAAACCAACTTCTCTTTTGATCAGTCTGAAAAACAAAAAACAAAAACCAACCCAGCAGGTACCCATTTAATTTAGCCCCTCCTTCGGATAGGAGAAGGAGATGGTTACAATGACCATGTATCTGGTCCAGTCTAGACAGTCTGACTTGTTTCGGCTCCTCATAGAAATTTTACAAAAATATGCCAATTCCCCAGAATCAGCAGTGTCATGACTAGTCTGGTCTGTCTACCTTGTAGTGATTCCCCCAGCTTCTCCAGTTCATTTCTGATACTTAGATATCCACACATAGATTTGAGAAAGCTCAATTCATTCTCAGTTTCATGCCTATACCTTTTTCCAACCCTCAGTATGGATACCTCAGAATGCTGGGACACTTTAACCCCTAATTTCATGTCCTTTCCCTTCCATTCTTTCACACTGACCCAGTTCCTGAGAGGGAAGCATAAAGCACCCAGGCTTTGAATGGTGTCCAGTACCCTGGTTTCCAGTTAATAATAAAATGGTCAGCCCTACTGAGGACATGAATAGTTAACAATAATTCCAAATGTCTCTTCCTAATACCTGGAGGGTAAATCAAGTGAATAGAAAACCTGCTAATAAAGGTAGCAGAGCAGCTGTAGAAGACTGGAGCTCTTTTAAGGGAAGTAGAAGTGATATTTCTAGTGCCTTCCCTATTCCTATTCAGTCCCTTGGTTGCATAATTATACCATCTCCTTTAACCCCATTCTGACACTTTTCCCTTTGTCACTGATAGGTGACCAACCTTTTCTAGTGCTACCTAGGCTGATCAGAAGAGATAGCTGTGGTTTAAATAATTTCAAAATTGCTTTACTAATGAAACTTTCTATTACTTTGCTGCCTCCCTTTTTCCCTCCCCTCTGCCCCCATCACCCAAACTTGCCTGCCACAGTACTTGTGACATTCTTTATACTAAGTACTGGAATTGAGTACTAGGTGGAGAGAGGATGGATGAAGGAAATGAAGAAGGGGGAATTGGGTGTTTGTATTTGAGCCTGTAACTCCCATGGCATTCTAGGTGATATCATGGACTTTCAGCTCAGGGAAGGAGCATCCCTGAAAGGAGAGACAACACAATGGTAGCCCATCAATCCTGCTGAGATATGGGGGTGACATTAGCCAAATCTCAGACCCAGAGTGAATGTTTAAGACAGGAAGAAGAGCTGCAAGGGCCAGATTACCTGTAACACATATGTCTCTGTAACTGGGGAGGCAGAATGCCTGGGATTTATTCCCTTCTGCAGTTATTTAGATAATGTAAAGGATAAGTTTTCATTTTGGTTTTATCTATTATTGGTTCTTAGGTTCAGGTATGCTTATCCCATTTCATTTATAATGGCTTCCTGCATCTGTATATGCACTAGTACATTGTGGTCCTGCCATTGTTTCTAGTGGGTGAATAAAAAGACTGAAATTTTCATTCAGTTGTAGAATGGGTCTTCCAGACAAAGGATAGGTACAAGATGAAAAACATCACCCACTCATGCTGTGCTACATTTATTTAAACCACAAAACAAAAGAGACTGGAGAAGGCCATGTTCTGTACACAAATGGGTGTGTCTTGACTCAGTTTCCTGTAAGCAGTTAAATTGGAAGATCAGTAAAGGACCTAAATGATTTGCAGTGATATACATGTGATGGAGGTCAGCACTGTGCTGAATTCTAAACAGTGGTACTTACTGGAGCAAATTATTTCTTTCTCACAGCAGGAAGATACTATTATTCACCCCTGAATACATTCTCTTGCATTCTCCCCGCCAGTCAGGACTACAGCTGGAGAGGAAAATCATCATCAAGGAGCCTGCTGCAGACACTGGTGAACAGGTTAAAACCTCAGCTTGCAGGATAGAACTGAGCGACAGATAGAGCTGAATGGAAGGTGTTTTTCACCATTTCTGTTCCAGTAGTTGTCCCCAACCTGTATTTAGGATGTTGAAGCTGTGTGGTCTTCTTAACCGTGGGCTAGAGATGGTCAGCAAACTCAGGTCCCACGAGAAGGCGGGTGATTTCAATGTCTGTCTCATCCTGTAGACTGTAAATTCCTTGTAGGCAGAGATCGTGTTTACCAAGTCTGTTTTACTGTGCTTTTCCAAGAACTATCACAATGATCTGCACACAGTAAGTAAGAGAAGCAGTGTGATCTAGTGGATAAAACATGGACCCGAGAGTCAGAAGGGCCTAGGTTCTCATCCCAACTCTGCCACTTGTCTGCTGTATGTCCTTGGGCAAGTCACTTCACTTCTTTGGGTCTCGGTTACATCTGGAGCACGGGGATTAATATTTTGAGCCCCATGTGGGACAGGGACTGTGTCCAACTGGATTATCAGTGTCCAACTGAATTATCTTGTATCTACCCCAGCATTAGAACAGTGCCTGGCATATAATAAGCACTTAACAGATACCATTTTTAAAAAAGTGTTCAATAAATACCATTGATTCATGATTGTATTGTATTCATATGCCTTCTATTGGTTTCCTTTTCATCCATTCTCCTGGTTTCCACAGGCATTGTGAGGTCTTTTTTCCTCTTCCCTTCCATCCAGCCACTATTACCTATCCTAAATTCCTTTTGAAGCCTGATATTAGGTACCTGCAGCTGATGTTATCTGAGTTGCTCGCATGGAACCTAGAACGTCAAGACAATTGGTTTTCCCTACAGGTAATAAATGATGGGGTCATTAATTGTTCATTCAACTTTTGCACCAGAAAACAATTTAGGACACCATAATTGCACTGACCTTAGCGAAGTCCCAGTTGAGACCTGACTGAAAATTGGAATCCAGCTTGTCAATTGCATTACTTAACTCAGTCGGGGTGCTTGGTGGTGCTTTGGGCCCAAAGTCGTATCAGAGGAACAGTCTAAAACCAATCCCATTGCCTCTAACCAGGCAGATGCAAAAATAAAATAAAATGAAATAGGATAATCTGGCAGTGAGGACTGGATTTAGGTTTCCAGAAAGCACAACCATTGATATGCAGATCGAGGGCTGTGCTGGCAATTTGCCAGCATGGTCTGCCATCTTGCAGAATATGTTCTAAAATTTCCATTTGTGTTTGTTTTTGGTCGGCCAAGTGAGGTCTGGCCAGCTCCTGCTCCTTGGTGACACTCCCAGCAGGCACCATATGACATGCCATTCCCGAGTGGAACCCTACTAAACCAGGGAGCAGCTCATGTGTTGAATGTCCTTATTACCTGCTGCTTTTTGAGCCTTGAGCAAATAACCCTCTAATTATCTCATTTGAAAAAAAAACACCTGCATTTGCACAATCACCTCAAAAGCCCTTCAGGAGCAGCAGTATTTTCTTTTGATTCTGCTGCACATATTACCACAGCCCAGTCATTGAGAGGGCCACAGTGAATAGGCATCCTAATGAAGACTTTGTTATCAAATTGTTTCCAAAAAGCATAAAACACTGGTACTCAGATGGCTTAGGCTATAATTAAACAGATGACAAGGGGCATTGATGGATTTGAAATTTCCTTGTGGGGAAGATTTAGTGCATAATGGAGTTCATAAAATTCCAAAAGATGAGAATCATTTTCAACAAGCATGCCATGCACTGTTTGTTTTTTTTCACCCCTACACTGAGTATTAAGAATCAGCACACCTTGTATAAAGGGAAGGCAGCTATGCCCAGTGCTTAAGAAGATTTAAAGAATGACCTGTGCTATGTCCCTGCACATCAGGAGACATTTTACGATTTGCTGAAGACACACAGTCAATAATTTAGGAGAAAACAATCAATATGTGGACACTACATAATCCTGGACTCAGGGTCCCTTATGAAAATCTTGGCAGCTTCTCTAATGGTGACGAGTGCTCTTTTTTTCTCTACTGCAATGACATCATTTAATTTAACATGACATGACTTTCAGTTTTCTCAGGATACACTTTCATCCAGTTAGATGAAGAAAACATTAAATGACATAAAACCAGAACAGCTCAACCAGGAGAATATCTGTTAGAAGCTTGTTTCTGTGTTTATTTTTTTCATTTCCTAGCCTACAACTCTAAAACTAGATCTTCTTCCCAGGGTAAAAATCTTCAAACATGGGCAGTTAAAGCCACTGTCTGTATATTCAGGACATACACTGACTAATAATGAAAGTTTCATTTCACCTGAGTTTGCTCAAGAAAATATAAAGCTTAAATAATGAAATATCTAGATAATTACAAAGCCCTCCACTTTACTTTGCCAGTGTAGACACATCCTTTGTGCTTCTAAATCTTCCCTGAATCTTTTCTTATGTCTCCAGTAAAGGAACCAAGAGTTTGTAACTTTCTTGAGGGCAGGGATCATGTCTACCAACTATATTGTTTCATATTCTCCCAAGCCCTTAATACAGTGCTCTGCACAATGTAATAAAAATAATGATGGTATTTATTTGTTAACTGCTTAGTATGTGCCGAGCACTGTTCTAAGCCCTGGAGTAGATATAAGGAAATCAGGTCACAGTCATAATCCCCATTTTACAGATGAGGTAACTGAGGCACAGAGAGGTTTAGTGACTTGCCCAAAGTCACACAGCTGAAAAGTGTGGAGCTGGGACTAGAACCCATGACCTCTGACTCCCAAGCCCATGCTCTTTCCACTAACCTACAATGCTTCTCTTTAAGTGCTCATTAAGTACCATGATGGATAGATTAGACAAAGATTATGATATATCTTAAAACATATTTGAAACATCCAAGATTCTCAATGCAACATTAATTTAGAACATTCATGTCCTTTCCCATGTTTCAAATGCTATGTTTTCCCCTGATGGCACATCCTAAGCAGGGACATCAATTGATTATTTATTATTATTATTATTGTCAACATCAGCATCATTATTATCAATCATGATAATGATAACAATAATAATAAGAATAACCATAATAAATGTGGTGTTTTTTTAAGTGCTTGCTATGTGCCAAATAATGGGGTAGTTAGAAGATATTCAGATCAGGCAGAAACCCTGTCCCACAAAGAACTCACTATATAAGGGGAAAGGAGAAAAGGTATTACATTTCCATTTTATAGGTAACAGAACTGAATCACAGAGAGGTTTAGTCACTTGCCAAAGGTCACAAAACAGACAGGTGGCAGAGTCAGAATTTAAGCCCAAGTTCTCCAAATTTCAGGAACATGCTCTTTCCATGAGGCAATGCTACTGTTTGAAGTGGCCCTCAGTATGGGTAAATTTTTGCTTCCCTAATGGGTATGCCCAAAACAATGACTCGCTCTGCTGTGAGCCTGGTTCTCAGTATTCTGATCTTTGCAAAGTCTTTTGATTGAGAAAAAAGAACCCAATGGCTGTCACGCTGGTCTGTTGGCTTCAGTGGTCTCCCAACATACCACTATCATGATACATTGTTGGCGACCATGCTTCACTATACCTTTTAACCATTTATTCTGCCTTCTTGGCTTGTGTGTTTCCTTTTGTGGTTCACTGGGCAGCAGCTACTTGAGTATCTTGCTTGGGTATCCTTTCTTAACTCATGGCTAATGCCAGTGGGGAGGTGTTGCTTCCCACATAAACAATGCTTCAGTGTTTATGCTGTAGCTCCATTCCAGATAAGAGCTAGGGTTAGGGTTTAGGATAAGACACATGGATTGGTATTGATGTTCGATGCTGTCTGGATAATTGAATGAGAGGTTATTAATCTGCCAGAGGTTGTATTTTGGGCATTTGGTTTTTGAAGGTTTGTTTCACTAGCTATCAAAGGCATGGCATCTCTAAGGCACTTTTAAAGCATTGGTAGGCTTGGTGGAAATGCCTGGGGCCCGTACCTCCATGCAAGACTGTTCTATAGGAATATGTGACATGACTCTGAATCTCTTTTTCACTCTTTTATGGTACCAGGGGGTTTAAATTGCTGTTCCGATTGTTTCTTGGCTCCTACTGTTATAAGGGTGCTATACTGTACTCTCCCAAGCACTTAGTACAGTGTTCTGAAGCCCCTCAACTCGCACTGAGCTCCTCATCTTCCCTCTCAAACCCAGTCCTCTCCCAGACTTCTCTATCACCGTGGATGACACAAACATCCTTCCCATCTCTCAGGCCCACAATCTCGGTGTCATCCTTGACTCGTCTCTCTCGTTCACCCCACACATCCTATCCGTTACCAAGACCTGCCGGTTTCACCTTTACAATATCGCCAAGATCCGCCCTTTCCTCTCCACCCAAACGGCTACCGTGCTGCTACAGGCTCTCGTTATATCCCGGCTAGACTACTGTGTCAGCCTTCTCTCTGACCTCCCTTCCTCCTCTCTCGCCCTGCTCCAGTCTATTCTTCACTCCGCTGCCCGGCTCATTTTCCTTCAGAAACGATCTGGGCATGTCAATCCCCTTCTTAAACAACTCCAGTGGTTGCCTATCAACCTCCACTCCAAACAAAAACTCCTCACTCTAGGCTTCAAGGCTCTACATCACCTTGCCCCTTCTCTCTTTCTACCGCCCACCCACACGCTCCGCTCCTCTGCTGCCCACCTCCTCACCGTCCCTCGGTCTCGCCTATCCCGCCGTCGACCCCTGGGCCACGTCCTCCTGCGGTCCTGGAACGCCCTCCCTTCTCACCTCCGCCAAACTGATTCACTTCCCCTCTTCAAAACCCTACTTAAAACTCACCTCCTCCAAGAGGCCTTCCCAGACTGAGCTCCTCTTCTCCCTCTACTCCCTCTACCACCCCCCCTTCACCTCTCCGCAGCTAAACCCTCTTTTCCCCCTTTCCCTCTGCTCCTCCCCCTCTCCCTTCCCATCCCCTCAGCACTGTACTCGTCCACTCAACTGTATATATTTCCATTACCCTATTTATTTTGTTAATGAAATGTACATAGCCTTGATTCTATTTAGTTGCCATTGTTTTTATGAGATGTTCTTCCCCTTGACTCTATTTATTGCCATTGTTCTTGTCTGTCCGTCTCCCCCGATTAGACTGTAAGCCCGTCAAACGGCAGGGACTGTCTCTATCTGTTGCCGACTTGTTCATTCCAAGCGCTTAGTACAGTGCTCTGCACATAGTAAGTGCTCAATAAATACTATTGAATGAATGAATGATAGATGCAATCTCTCACCATTTGCCAGTCACAGGTTTATTTTGAATCACTTTTGCCCAATCTCTTCATTCATGCCAGCATTTGCTTGCTTTGAATTCAGCCAGCAACCAGAATTCAATCCACTTCAGCAGTACGGAGTTAGCAACTCAGTAAGCTGTGTCAGAATACAACCTCTCTCTAGAACTACAAGTTTCTCTGCCTCACTAGCTCTCTTCTTCCTCCCCACTCCCCTCGACTCCTCCCTTTTCCTTTTAGAAGCCCCAGGAAGCAGCTGAGTTTGACTATCTCATGGAGAAGGTGGAGAAAGCTTAGTACTAGAACAGGCCAATTAATCCAAGGTATTTCCACAAAGACAATTTACCGGGGATCCTTCTAAATGACAAAGCTAAGAACATGTGTTGGGACCCTTGGCATTTTTCTAAGGCAGTTCAACTGCATGAACTGAATAAAAGCTCCCCCCTGAGTGGGCCTGCAGGGTTTTTACTAAACTCATCTCAGTGGGAAGCCATTGGTTAACTAGGTCGTAGGCAGCTGATGCAAACTCTAAAAGCATTGGACTCTGTCAGGGACTGACTGAGCTTCATAAGAGTAACAATTTCAAGCCCTGAGAAATATCAGAAGCCTCCATGAGACTATTTTAAAAAGATATGATGTCCCTGTGCTTTTTGCTCTCTCTCCCCTTAATGATCATCTTGCTCTTGATTTTGGATCATTCCTAAAGAAAACAAGCTCTTTCCAATATCTTATCATATGCTTTTCAACTTTGCCTGGGTTGTCCCTTGAAAGTGCTTCACCTTGCCGAGGGTATAGGGAGTTTGACCTTTATGGTGCTTTGAGTCTCTTAGATATCTTGAACAAGTTTTCAAATATATGGTGGTCTTCTCCCCTGCAAATCCCTCTCTATGATTCACTTCCCCTTGATCCTCACACTGGGGCCATCAGGAAAGAGTCAGAGATGACAGACCCTTTCTTACCTACCATTTCTCACCCTCTACACTATAAACCCTTTATGGGCAGAGAATATGTCTACCAATTCTGTCGTAATCTCCCAAGTTCTTAGTACAGTGCTCTGCATACAGTAAGTACTCAATGAATATGATTGAATTATTTTCTTTGACTTCTCCATGTATCTATCAGTCCTCATCTTTGTTCCAAAGCTGACTTCACCTGTGTTATAAATTCCTGGAGGATAAATTGTGTTGAATGTCACCTGTATGACCCCTGCAAATAAACTATCCCTGCGTAACTGGGAATAGGATGATAAACATTATGCTGAGTCCTTTATTCCCTCTCCCAATCTGGAGCTTCTGTTAAAGCTTCATATGAAATGATGGTTGAGAATAAGCAGTGTGTACTAGTGAGCCTATACACCAATGGGTAGAACCAGAGGAGTTGTTCCAGGTCAAGCATAGCTATAAGGTCAGGTTGGAAAGTCAGGCATTTATTCAGCATACATTATAGACAGATTTTCGAACAAGACTCTGTGAGGAGTTCCAGAGAATGACAAGCTACAGTCCCCAAATTCAAGGAGAAGGCATTCCATTTTAGAATCTAAAAACTCAATTCCCGAGCTTTCAAAAGTGGGCATGGTCCATTGTCAATAGGCACCAAAAGGAAGAAAGATTGACTCACAATCAGGCAAATATCACTTCCCTTTTCACACTCCTGGCTGTCCTCCATGCTTTAGGCTAAGCTAAACACCTTCTCAAAATCAGACCAACTAGAGACCTGAAAAGAATGAGTACATCCTTAGGCAACAGCTTTAGGAAAACCTTGAAAAATAGCTTTCCACATTGATTCCAGGATTTTGGAAATGTCTGTAGAAAATACAGCCCAAAGAGGGAAAGCTGATAAACTGTATCCTGTAAATCTGACAAGCCAGCAATGGGTTGGTTCAGGCTAGGAGAAGTTAGGGTATATAAATATAAATAAGGGGCCACTGGGAGAGGGAAATACAATTTGACATGAAGTCAGGACTACCTAGGTCAGTATCTGCTGTGGAGATTAAAGGTGGTATGGTAAAAAACTAAATGGCCTCATCACTGCTTATCCCTCCACTCAATAGGCCATTTCCAGAACAGTTATAAGGCCCCTGGCCAGTTCTTAACCAGAGGAGCATGGGAATTTCACAGGGTTTATTTGTCTGTTCTGCCACTGACTTCTGGGGAATTCTCACTGCTTAGAAAATAGATGGGTGGCATTTTATTTTTGTTTCCCTACCCTGCATAATACCAGCACAGGTAGATATACACCTTGCTTGTAACCCTGACAAACAACAGATCCATGAGGTAAGTTGTTCCTACTCACTGTACCTACATCTCATCTATCTCACCGCTCACCTCTAGCCCAAGTCCTGCCTCAGGCCTGGAACGCCCTCCCACTTCATACCCGACATATCATCACTCTCCCCACCTTCAAAACCTTATTAAAAGTATGTTTCCTTCGAGAAGCCCAACTAATCCATCACTTCCTCTTCTCCCTTCTCTGTCACCCTGCACTTAGATTTTCACCCTTTATTCACCCATTCCTCAGCCCCTCAGGACTTATGTACATATCCATAATTTATTTATATTACAATCTCCCCATCCAGACTGTAACCTTGTTGTGGGCAGGTTATATGTCTACCAACTCTGTTATATTGTATTCTCCCAAGCGCTTAGTCCAGTGCTCTGCACACAGTAGGTGCTCAATGAATCTACAGCTCCAAATCTACATCTACAGGTCTGATCTCTCTCCCTCTCTGAAATTTTGCTTTTCCTCCTGCCTTCAAGACATCTCTATTTGGATGTCCTCTGTCACCTCAAACTTAATTTGTCTATAACCTAGGTTCTTATCTTCCCTCCCAGATCCTGTCCTCCCACTGACTTTCCCATCACTTAAGATGGCACCACCCTCCTTTCTGTCTCACAAGCCTGTATCCTTGGAGTTGGCCTTGACTCCTCTCTCTTATTTAACCCACATATTCAATATATCACAAAATCCTGTTTGACTTTCACAACATCACTAAAATCTGCCCTTTCCTCTCCATCCAAACTGTTGCCATGTCAATCCAATTACTCATTCTATCCCATCTTGATTACTGTATCAGCCTCCTTGCTGAATACCCTTTCTCCTGTCTCTCCTACTCCAGTCTGTATTTCACTCTCCTGCCTGGATCATTTTTCGACAGAAACGTTCAGGACATCTTTCCCCACTCACCAAAAAACTCCAGTGGTTGCCCATCCACCTCTGCATCAAACAAAAGCTCACCACTGGTTTAAAAGCACTCAATCACCTTGCCCCTTCCTACCTCACCTCGCTTCTCTTTTACTACAACCCAGCCTGCATACTTTGCTTCTTTAATGCTGACCTTCTCACTTTGTCTCAGTCTCTTCTATCTAGTCTCCAACCCTTCACCCATGTCCTGCCTCTGGCCTGGAATGTCCTCCCTTTTCCTCTCCAACAGACAATTACTCACCCCCTTTTCAAAGCCTTATTGAGGGCAGATTTCCTCCAAGAGGCCTTCCCTAACTCCTCCTTTCCTCTTCTCCCACTCCCTTCTGTGTAGCCCTGACTTACTCCCTGTATTCATCTCCTCTCCCAGCCCCAGAGCACTTATGAACATATCTGCAATTTATGTATTTATATTGTCTGTCTCTCCCTCTAGGCTGTAAACTCACTGTGGGCAGGGAATGTATCCATATATTGTTATATTGTACTCTCCCAAGCACTTAGTACAGTGCCCTGCACAAAGTAAGGGCTCAATAAATACGATTGACTGAGACAATAAATATGATTGATTAATGGATTGATTCAATTAAGTCTGACTAGTTTCTCACTTCTTTCTCTATAATCAATCAGAAGATCAACTAGTGAAAAGAGACAATCCCTGATTAGATCACAGCAGTGATACCACATTGTCACTGTCTGTCGCTATATAATCAGTCAGTTCAAAACCAAACTGTTGGAGAGAGGAAGACTGAGACAGTGACAGAGTCACAGAAAGATCTGCCCTCCCAGCTCTGACTGATCAGCTATTTAGTCATCTAAAGTATGGAATTGAAGAGCTTGTTAAAAAAAAAAATCTGATTATCAGTGGAGGAATATGAGAAGGATGAAAACAATGATCTTGGAGTACCACATGAACTTTGGCCTTCGGCATATCAATTCGGTCATTTGTTGATTGAGATTTGACAGTTCAAAGCAAAAAAGCAAAATTGAAAGTTTTCTAAAATGGTTACTAACATTCCCATTTAATCCTTTGATTTCCTGTTAAAATTGCCCTCCTTAGGAACTGGTTGTACCATCTGCAACTTTGGGGTTATTTGCCTCTTCCACTACTAACTTCCCAGAAATCCCTAATCCTTGGAAAACAGGTTCCTGACCATTTATCTCTATGTTTTTTTTTTTTTACTGGCATTTGTTAAGCACTTACTGTGCGCCAGGCACCGTACTAAGCGCTGGGATAGACACAAGTGAATCAGGTTGGACATAGTCCAGTGTCCCACATGGAGCTCACAGTCTCAATCCCATTTTACAGATGAAGAAACTGAGGTCCAGAGAAAGGAAGTGATTAGTCCAAGGTCTCAATGCAGACAAAGGGCAGAGCCTGGATTAGAACCTAGATTCTTCTGACTCCCAGGCCTGGCCTGGCCTTTGCTCTATCCATTGGACCATGCTGCTTCTTAGAGCACTTCTGTCAATCATGGATATGAATTTTCTTTGGCTGACAAACAAGTTGGGGGGATTATTGGGCAAACTTTAGAAAGACCAGAAGGAGGGAGGGGATCAGGGAGGACAGGAAGGCCAGGAATCCAGGTCTATTCCCCCTCTCCACTCACCCCCTCCACGGCAACAGGTCCTTGCTGGGCATGATCGCTCTGCCACTGGGTCACTGCAGAGAGGGATGAGACAGGCAAGCCATGATGTTCTGCTCTAAAACAGAAAGTGCTCTCAGAATTTGGCTCACTTAATAATTGTGGCATTTTTAAAGCACTTATTATGTCCAGGCACTGTACTAAGTGCTGGGGTGGATACAAGCAAATCGGTTTGGATACAGTCCCTATTTCACATGGGGCTTACAGTCTCATTCCCCATTTTACAAGTGAGATAACTGAGGCCTAGAAAAGTGAAATGCCCCTTTTCCTAAGCTGGCTGCCTTTCTGCCATTCATCCCTCTGACCTCTTTCTTTCCTGCACAAAACCAAGTCCATTAAAAAATTTAGAATAAAAACATCCTAGTTCTTCCAGACCCATAACCCACTCACAAGTTTTAGCAGAATCATTTATTCTATAGCTCCAGTTATCTTAGCAGTATCAAATCACTTTTAGATGCCAAAAACAATTAAGCAAACATTAGGTTTATACATGCTACACATGAAATCTCAGGCACCACTGAACTGTATTACTGTTATTTCCTCAAAGAATCAATCCTTGGAGGAAAATAAGCTATATTTCTGTAACATAGATTTTTTTTTGTTTTGTTTTGTTTTTCCTGGATTGTATTTTTTCCCTTTTGCAGGAAAAAGTCCCTGAAAATGCAGGTAAGTGATTTTCTGCAAATTTGTGATTAAAGAAGCTATTCTTTTGTGAAGAAAAACAAAAGCAGAGCATTTTTTTTTTGTTTTCGCATTAGTTCTTGTAGCCTAGAACAAGATTTAAGTTACTGCATAATGACAATGCGCATATAATAAATACTTAAATGACTTGTAGATTGTGGGGAAAATTGCTATGTGCAGCACCTGAACAATAGACACCTAAAATAGAAGGTGGAAAGATCACCAGTACTGAGTCATCTCTGACCACTTGCTTATAAGGTGCAGAAATCTTTTTGCAATAAATATTTCATCTTGCTCTTGTCATTGACCTTTGTTAGTTCTTCTTAGGAAACCCTCCCGTTCTTGCACATTTGTGTTTTCTGTTTAATCATATATAATGAACCAGGGTGGATGAAAAAGGTTATAGACTGAAGAATGACCCATCTCTTTGAGGCTCAGTGGAAAGAGCATGGGCTTTGGAGTCAGAGGTCATGAGTTTGAATCCCAGCTCTGCCACTTGTCAGCTGTGTGACTGTGGGCAAGTCACTTCACTTCTCTGTGCCTCAGTTACCTCATCTGTAAAATGGGGATTAAGACTGTGAGCCCCATGTGGGACAACCTGATTTCCCTGTGTCTACCCCAGCGCTTAGAACAGTCCTCTGCACATAGTAAGTGCTTAACAAATACCAACATTATTATTCTGTGTTTCCCAGTCTTCATTCTTCACTGCTTTTGACATGGTTTGCCAGAATGGGAACTGAGAGACAGTGGGCAGAAGTGGTGACTCTTATCCAGTGGTCACCCCCTTAACTAGGGTTTTCCAAGCCCAACTTTAGTCACACAGTGGACAACTAGATTCTGTAACCAAAGGACACCACCTCAGTGTCTCTTTTGTTCACTCCATTGCAACCTCTTTTCGTGTTATTGTGGGTCTACCATTTTTTCTCAGGCAGGGCTTCAGCTTTTTTTTTTCCCTTGTGGAGGTTCCCCAAAGCTCTCTAAAAGCAGAGTTGGAAGAGAGCTAGCTTCTCCAACCATCTATTGGTCTCAGATAATTTTAGGTAATTTTAGCCATTACCTATGGCTAAAATTGAGGATGATCTCAAAATTAGCTCTATAGACCTATGGTAGTCCTCAAGAAAGAATTTGACTAAGTATAAAGCAAAAGCAGCATGGCCTAGTGGCTAGAAAACGGGCTTGGGGGTCAGAGGACGCAGATTCTAATCCCAGTTCCTCCATGTGTCTGCTGTGTGATCTTGGGAAAGTCACTTCACTTCAATGTGCCTCACTTACCTCATCTGTAAAATGGGGATTAAGACTTGTCCCATATGGGACATGGACTTGTGCCCAACCTGATTGGCTTGTATCTAACTAACGTTTAGTACAGTGCCTGACACATAGTAAGTGCTAAGCAAATGCAAAAAAAAAAAAAAAAGCTTACAGGGGATTCAGAAGATCTAGACCTTAATTCCATCTCTTCCACTTATCTGCTATCTGACATTGAATAAGTCATTTAAATTTTCTATGTCTTAGTTTCCTCATCTGTAAATATGGGGATAATATACTCGCTCTCCCTCCCCTTTACATTGTGAACCCCATGTGGAACAGGGACTCTTGTCTGTTTATATTAAATGTATCCTTGCACTGAGCACAGTTCTTGGCATGCAGCAAGCACATCATCATTATTATTATTATCATTATTATTATGCCATTCCCCCTCATGAAGACATCCAACTGGAAGCATCCCATTCGTTCCCTTCCCTGAGCAAACCTACCATCTTGGTGTCCTTTTTTTAAAACTAGGGCTCCCCCAAGTGTTCCCACTGTAAAAATGATCAGAGTGGTAGTTACAAGTTAAGTGTTCACAAGCCTCAGCTTTGCCCTCCACCCGTCGTGCTTCCTGAGGAAGTTCATTCCAACAAACCTCTCCTCCAGCTAGAAAGGTTAAGAACCACGGGCATAAAGAATCTCAGACGGACCAAAATTCATCCCATCTTTAGCTGTAAATGTAATAGAGTAACCACACCTTTCTGCCCTCTAGCAGTCACATGAATAGAGTCATTCTTTCTTTTCCTACTCATCTTGTATATTTCTAAAGGCCTCCTCCAGATCCCTTTGAAACCTAATTTAGTGTCTAGCAGCCCTAAATGTCTCGTCTCTTTCGATCAATCTACGTATCCAGTCTGTTACAAAGTCCAGGTGGTTCAATCTTCACAACATCTCTAGAATCCTCTCCTTCCTCTCTATCCAAGCTGCTACTCCTCAAATCCAAGTACTTATCACATCCCACCTTAACTACTACATCAGCCTCCTTGCTGACCTCCCTGCATCCCTGTCTCTCCTCTCCCCAGTCCACATTTCACTTTGATGTCCAAATGAATTCTTCTGAAAAACGAAACAAAAAAAATTAAGACCTCACCTTCTCTAATCCTCAGAAATCTCCAATGGTTGTGAATCCAGCTCCCCATCAAACAGAAACTACATACCATCAACTTTACAGCTCTCAACCAGATCCCTCTAGTACCTTACATAGCTGATCTACTGCCACCAAACCCACACATTTCACTCCTCTAACGCCAACCTACTCACTGTACCTAGTTCTTATCTTTCTCTCCATTTACCCTGTGTCCACATCCTGCCTCTGAGCTGGAATCCCCTCCCCACTTTGTATCCAAGAGACCACTACTTGGATCATCTTCAAGGCCCTTGTAAAATTATATCTTTTCCAAGACGGCTTCCTGGCTAAGCCCTCATTTCTACCAACTCTGTTGTATTACATTCTCCCAACAATTAGCACACAGTAAGTGCTCAGTAAATACTACTAGTTGTTTTCCTTAATCGCCCTCCCTTGCATCACCTATGCAATTGGATTTTGTTTCCTTTAAGCACTTTAATATCCATTCCACCCTCAGATCTATAGCACTTGTATATATTCACCTGTAACTTAATATGTTTCCCTCTCTGGTCTGAAAACACCAGCGGGCCTGGATCATATCTACCTGCACTATTGCATTGTACTCCCCAAATGCTTAGAACAGTGTTCTGCACAGTTATCTCTCAATCATTAATAACAATTATTGATTTGTCTTTCTGGAGCTTAAGCCCTTTCCTCAGTCCATGCTTTAGTGGAAGTTCCTCATCTTCATTTATTGTATTTACAGAGAACAAACACCTGTGCATTCCTGCATGCATTTCCAGAATAATATCACAAGAGTCGGAATGTGGTGTGGCTTCCATTTAGTGCTTTCAATTTCAGAACTTGTTTCTGTTCAAGTGAAGTCCTTATAGGCTGATACTTAAGAAGAAGTAGCAGCAGCGTGGCTTAATGGGTAGACCACAGGCCCAAGAGTCAAAAAGACCTGGGTTCTAATCCTGGATCTATCTCATGTCTGCTATGTGACTTTGGACATGTCATTTCACTTCTCACCTCATCTGTAAAATGGGGATTGAGACCATAAGCCCGATGTGGAAAAGGGAATGTGCTCAACCTGATTAACTTGTATTTATGGTAATGACCATGAAGATTGTGAGTGTGAAACTAGAAATACCTTGATTTAAAAATCTTATTTACTCACTTTTGAGGCACCCTAGAGGGTGTTCCAGGCAGAATGGGCAGGCCCACATTCACAGAGAAGGAGAAGAAATATTTGAAAAACCAAATGAAGTACAACATCGAAATAACAGTGTTGCTACAGATTGCTGGGGGTCAGTAGTAATAATAACTGTGGTATGTATTAAGTGCTTACTATGTGCCAAGTACTATACTAAACACCTTGGCAAATATAGGCTAATCTTGTCTCACATAGAACTCAGCATCTAAGATGGAGGAGGAACAGTTACTGAATTCTGTTTTTGCAGATGAGGGATCTGAAGAACATGGCAAGTAAATGGAGGAGCTAGGATTAGACTCCCAGGCCTGCATTCTATTAGGTGACTCTGCTTCCCTACTGCTTCAGTAGTGGCAGACAGACCAGCCGGGTATATGGGATTCAAAACAGAGTAGCTCCTTTAGAAAAGAAGCTCTAGGGAAAGAGTAATGGTAATGGCAAAAATGGAAACAGCACCAGGTTATTCAGTGAACAAACTCAACAACAGCACGGCAAAAGACGATCTATAAATGTCCCAGGGGGAAGGGATCCTTGGGCGCTAATTTATATATATATTTCGATTCCACCTGAACCCCTGGGGTAAAGTTTGAAGTTAATGACATCATCTTTGAACAAAAATGATTACTCTTCAAATGTGGTAGGTCCGAATTTTGGGGGCTCATAAAATAGAGGTCTGGGAGGTGGTAGATTGATTGCATTGCCCAGTGAAATTTTGGCATGATGTTTAGAAACATTAGCACACCAAAGTATTGTTTGAATCTCTAAGACTCAGATGCAAAAAAGGGAGCATAGCCCACATTAAGAGGCAAATGTCAAATGTAAAGAATAAGTTCCAATGGAAAAAAAATGAATTGCATGTTTAAAGTGCTTTGTTACATTAAAGTATGGCACTGCTAGCAGGCTGAAAGGTTTTTTTGTTGTTCCTTAAAAATATGAGCTCTATCTTGACTGCTTCTCCTTAAATAAGATTAACTCATAACATTTCCCATTTAATTGCTATATCTGTTTTGGGCCATTAGTCTCTACTCAAGAATATAGCTCTTATGATAAATTAAATTCTAGGGTTTTATTTTGACATCCAAGTTAATTTTTAATTCTGGCAAAGTTCTACTCCATTCAATTCAGCAATTCAAGAAGAACTGATTTTCTTATGACTGGGAGCACTGAAAATTATACCCAAAGCAGTGGCCAGCTGAACTTGTTAGGATTTTTAATATGAGTTGTTGTACTTTATCTATCATCTAGAAAAGCTTCTTTTCAGGGTGAGGTAGTAGTTCATCCTCTTTTAAAATGGCTACTAAGAGGACCCATTAAAGTGAAACTGCTTTTAGATGTGTTTGTCTATTTAAACGAGTCGATCTGCTATTTCCATATTGACAACAATACTTTCAGTATGTATCAGGATCATAATGACTCTTGGGAAACAACAACAATTTAGTGGTCAATGATAAGGAAAGGGGACACTCTTCATGACAAAGGATTTTGAGATTATTTAATATTGAGACAGACTGAAATAAAAAAGAAACAGTTCAAGAAAAGAATTGCTTAGATTACATGTGTTGAGTGTTTTCCTGGGATCAACTTTGGATCATGCCTCTAACCCAGGATATTTGCAGGGAGTGGATCACAAGTGTGAAGGGACTCTGGGATCTGAGAAGCCCTAGCTTTTGATGAACAAGCTAGAGAGATGGGAAGGGAGCAGAGAGTTCCTAAAGATTTGGGGTGGGCCATCATTATTAACATCACTATCATCATCATCATTATCAATTATCAACATCATCATCACTATAATTATCATTTACTATTAAGGAAGAGACTCCTTATTTGTTAAACTCTTTCCAGATTGGTCTAGGTGCCTTTGTTGAAAATCTAAGGTATATACCTGTTTAAAGGTGCCACTGTGATATAAAGTAGTCAGCCAACTCTGTTTTATTGTTATATTGTACTCTCCCAAGTTCTTAGTACAGTGCTCTGCACACAGTAAGTGCTCAATGAATCTGACTGATTGAGTGATTGATTGTCTACGCTGTAAGCTCACTGTGGGCAGGGGTTGGGTCTACTGTTATACTCTTCCAAGTGCTTAGTGAAGTGCTTTGCCCAGAGTAAGCTCTCCATAAATATGATTGAATGAATGAAAGATCACATTGCCAAAAACATGCAGTTGGGACTCTGTAAATGTTCATAGTGAAGGCCAACAAGTATATTGTTAAAATTCAAAAGAGAGCGGGCAGTTCATGCCTTTATATCACTATTAAAGAGAAATCTAGGACTTGTAGTTCTGATCTCAGGGCCCCGCCCCCAACTCCCCGCACTCCAACCACATTCACAATAACCTCAGAGCTCAGAGTCAACAGTTCTACTCTACTATTTCACCAGTTTCTAATCCATTATGTTTCCTGTTACCCCCTGAAGACTGTAAGTACTCTGTGGGCAGGGATCCCATCTACCCAATCTGCTGTACTGTACTTTTCCAAGTACTTAGTGCGGTTCTCTGTACACAGTAAACATTCACTAAATACCTACCCTTGATTGATCGAATCTAAGACCTATTTCGTAGAAAACAGAAAATTATGGTCATTTCTAAAAAGGGGTTTCAGGTAGCACCCACATACTATAATTCCCTCTTGACGATAAATTCCTACAGATCAATCCAGGTGAGAAAATAAATTAAAGATTCAGACCCTTCCCCTTCTTAGGTTCATCTTCCTAAGTGTGAATATTTAGAAATCTAGCATGGCATGCTCCATTCTAGACAATCCTAAGGCAAGTGAGAAGTTTTTGTAATGCATATCGTCATATAAAAATAACTCCTTTCACTTTCATCTGTAATAATTAAATACTACATCACCTAAAATTTCAATAATGTAGAAGTATATATTTTGGTCACAATTGACCAGACTCAGCCATGGAGGGATGATGTATCAATGTATTTTGGACATTAATTCTTCATCCTGTAAGGTTGCTGTGGTCCAGGACTGTCTACCAACTCTGTTTATATTGTAATATTGTACTCTTTCAAATGGTTAGTACAGAGCTCTGCACACAGTAAGTGCTCCATAAATATGATTGATTGATTAAATGATTTATTGAAAAATTGATTGAACTCCCACTGCTATAGTCACATTATGCTATACTTGATGGATGCACTCAAACACAAATGGATTTCATTCATTGGAATATCAGTAGTGCTAAGGAGTGTGATTGTTCCCGAGCTGTACTTTCCAAGCACTTAGTACAGTGCTCTACACACAGTAAGTGCTCAGTAAATATGAATGATAAAGCCTTCTCCAAAAGGCCTTCCCCACCTAAATCCTCAGTTCCTCTTCTCCCACTCCATTCTGTGTCATCCTTGCACCCAGATTTGCACCCTCTATTCACTCCTCCCTCATCCCCACAGTACTTAGGCATATATTCTCCTCCCCCTCTAAACTGCAAGCTCGTTCTAAGCAGGTAACATGCCTGCTTACTTTGTTGTAGTGTATTCTCCCAAGTTCTTACTACAGTGCTCTCCACATAATAAGCACTCAATAAATATGGTTGATAGATATCTGTAATTTATTTATATTAAAGCCTGATTCCCCCTCAAGATGGTAAGCTTGTTGTTTAGGGAATGTGTCTACCAACTCTGTTATATTGGACTCTCCAAGCACTTAGTACAGTACTCTGCAATTAATAAGTGGTCAATAAATATGATTGATTCATCAGTTGATAAATAAAAATAAACAATATGATTTAAGCTACATCTTTAACGTGATTTAAGCTTACAGAGAAGCAGCATGGCTCAGTGGATGTCAGAGGTCGTGGGTTCAAATCCCGGCTCTGTCACTTGTCAGCTGTGTGACTGTGGGCAAGTCACTTCACTTCTCTGTGCTTCAGTTCCCTCATCTGTAAAATGGGGATGAAGACTGTGAGCCTCACATGGGACAACCTCATTCCCCTGTATCTACCCCAGTGCTTAGAACACTGCTCTGCACGTAGTAAGCGCTTAACAAATACTAACACTGTTATTAAGCTAGGGAGAAGGTTAGTGATCAAGTTTACCATATGATCCTTTCATCTTAAAAATCAACATAATCATCATTGTCGTCATCCTCATAAACCCATTAATGAACCAGTTGGGTCAAATGACGGTATATTTACCCCAGGAAGCTATTTCTGGCAGTGACGACTGAAGACTACTAAGTAACAAGTAAGGAGACCCTCATCCTCATTTTTAGGTCTATATAATTTTGCAATTTTAACTTTTTCCTCCAGTCATGGACCTGCTTGTCCATGGACTTAATCACATGTTTTTTTTGGGGAAAAAAAAACACACAAAAAACACAAAAATGAGAACAAACCCAAAAAATAAAAACATTCTTTCTATGGGAACAACTTCCTGTGAAAACAAGAAAACAAATTCCTTCTACTCCCCTACCAGTGGGTAAGAAAGTGTTTCCTTTTGTTCTTTTGAATAATGGGTGTCTCTTTATCCTGGCCTTGTGGATTTGATAAACAATTCAGTAGGTGCCTTGTCCATGATTTTCATGATTTATCAAGTGCTGATTATATTGAAATATAATGTTAGCAGAACTTGGTGTTGTTTTCTCTTTTGTCTCTTTGTCTCTCTAGTCATATAAAGCTTCTTCTCAAAGAGAGCTACTCCCTTTTTTTCCTGCAATTGACTCCAAGTTTTCAGTTGGGATTAAGCTTTGTGTGAACCTTTCTTTTACTGTGCCCTTCTTGCTTTTGAAGTCCTTATTTCAGCTCTCATACGGCAGCTGTTTGGGTATCCTTCTGTCTCTCGTTCTCCTCACATGTTCCACCTGGTGTACCTGTCCTAAAATGAGTGTAGCTTCAAAGCCTATTTTTGAAGCTAGGAGACTATGTTCCAGAATTTCACTGTTTGTGATATTGCTTTGCCATTTGATATTGAGAGTGATGATTATATGCAGAACATTGTAATAGACACCTTTTATTACCAGATCCATCATTTTTTGACTGCAAAATGAGCCCCCAGATGATAGGAGTTGATACATTTGCAGCGAGGGGAATTAAGTTTAAATAGCAGCAAGGATTTGGTTAGGCATTGAGAAGAAAGCCCCATCTGTAAAATTATGTGACTGTGATCTCTACATTATCAAAGTTGATAGGAAATTATTTCACTGGGTATTTTAAAGATAAAAAAAGTAGTGATTCATCTTTGATGTTTTGAGTGTTCTCCTACTCAGAGGTAAGGGAGTGGACTAGATGCCTTCCATCAGGAAGTCCTCTGAGTCCTATGATTCAATTATCTTAAGTAATGTACTTTGTGCTTTCCTTTCAAGTTCCAGTTTCCTTATTTTGGAAGTGCTGAGTGTAGGGATTGTGGCTTATGTAACTGAGAAATTGCTGAAAAACGAGTTGCCTTGGTTGTATCAAAATCTCCTATATGATGAGAACTAGAAACCTCATCATGAGTCTCAGGAAAGCCATTCTTTATGCTAATTCCCTCCTTTAACAGTACATCCAATTTAATGTGCCATTTAATATTCAGATGACTACATAAGCATAAGATTTGAACAACTGATTGAACGTAAATGGAGGGTAATTCAACCTTCCTCAGAAAATGTTTTGGGCTTTTTAAATCAAAATATATTTTAATTATATTTAGATTTATAAATAAACGTATTCCTTTAGTCCTTTTGCATAAAGGTTTCCTAGATGAATCTACAGTTTTTGTTATGATTATCATTATTTGAGAAGTAGTAGAATGAAACACTAGGTTAGGTTAGGTATTCGAAACCCTGGGAAGTAGCATTTAAACAAAAGTAAAGTGTTACAGTTTCTGGTGTTTTTTTTTCCCCAACCTTAGAAAACGTATCTATGAATGGATGATCTAGATTTTCCTTAGTGTCTAACTCACTCTTTGGTAAGTTAAATGCTTGCAGAAGATTCCTTTGTTGGAGGCAGTCAGGTACAGAGTTATGAAGTGAATACGTAATAGTAATCTTTCTGGATACATTTCCCCATTCCTCTAAAGCCTCCAATGAGTACCCATTTCTCTCCGCTTAAAGCAGAATCTCCCAATTATCAATCAGTCACCTTTACTGAGTGCTTACTCTGTGCAGAGCACTGGACTAAGAGCTTGAGAGAGTACAATATAGTACTATAACAAAGTTGATAGGCATGTCCCCCGCCCACATGAGCTTAGCTTTAAGGCACAGATTCAGCTCTGTCATCTGAATTTTTCTGTGGTCCTCTCATACTAGAACCCAACCTACTCACTGTGCCTTGTTCTCATTTCTCTGGCTGCTTACCTGTCATCTATCCCCCTGTTTGAAGCCTTCTCTCCCTTCACATCTAGCAGAGTACTGCTTTCCCTGTCTCCTAAAACCACATCTCCTCCAGGAAGGAAGCCTTCAATCAATCAATTAATCAACAATATTAATTGAACCTTTACTGTGTGCAAAGCACTTTTCTAAGCTCTTTGGAGACCACAATATAGCAGAGTTAGTAGAGATGTTCCAGGACACTGTGAGCATCCTTATTAATCTCTCATCTCTCCAATTCATATCCCCACTATTGCCACCTCAGCACTTCTGGACCAGTCAGTCATATTTATTGAAATCTCACTGTGTACTAAGCTCTTGAGAAAGTACAAATAAGAATATAGTAGATACATTGCCGGTCACAATAAATTTAGTCTAGACGGGGAGACAGACATTAATATGAATAAATAAATGACAGATATGCTAGATGGTATTTGTAAGCACTTACAAGCAGAGAAGCAGTGTGGCACAGTGGAAAGAGCCTGGGCTTAGGAGTCAGAGGTCATGGGTTCTAATCCCCGCTCCGCCACTTATCAGCTGTGAGACCTTGGGCTTCTCTGTGCCTCAGTGACCTCATCTGTAAAATGGGGATTAAGATTGTGAGCCCACGTGGGACAACCTGATGAGCTTGTATCTACCCCAGCACTTAGAACAGTACTCGGCACATAGTAAGCGCTTAACAAATGCCACCTTACTAGGTGCCAGGCACTGTACTCAGCACTAGGGTCGATACAAGACAATAGTGGACACAGTCCATGTCCCACATAGAACTCACAGTTTTAATCCCCATTTTACAGATGAGCTAACTGAAGCACAGAGAAATAAAGTGACTTGCCAAGGCCACACAGCACACAAGTGGCAGAGCTGGGATTAGAACCCAGGTCCTTCTAATTCCCAGGCCAGGGCTCTATCCACTAGACCTGTGAGGCTGAGGTGGGGGATGAATGAAGGGAGCAAATCAGGGTGACAAGAGAGGGAGTTGAAGCAAAGGAAAAGAGTGCTTAGTAGGAAGTCCTCTTGGAGCCCTTCTAGACAGTAAGCTCGTTATGGGCAGGAAACATCACTGCCAGCTCTATTGTATTGTACTCTCCCAAGTGCTTAGTAACAGTACTCTCTGCATGCTAAGCACTCTATTCCTTCTTCCTACCTGTAATTTCTTTTATCCCCCAAGGTTAGGGATCAAGTCTACTAACTCTATTGTACCCTTCAAAGCTTAGTACAGTGCACTGCACTTAGTACATTCTCAGTAAAAATTATTGATTGATTGATTCTCTTTGACCCTGTCTTTTGTTATCCCGATTTTCATGAAATTGTGTTCAGAGAGTTACCCCTTTTTTATTTGATGGTCACTAGTCTGGTGGGTTTGCAGCTGGGGTCTCCGATATACCACTCTGTTTTGAACTGAGATTACTTCACTATGCCTTGAAATCATTTACTCAGCCCTCCTGGCTTCTGTGTATACTATTTCTGTTCACTTTATAGCAGCTCTTGCTATCTGTGGTAAAGTGGAAGGCCACGGCACATTATTTGAGTGCTTGGTAGACAGAGTTTGACATCAATGAACCATCAAACAACATACAAAATGATGATCTACAAAGTTCTAGTGATATCCAGACTTCTCTATTACTGGAAGACTTGTACTCACCCCTGAAGGAAGATTTGACTTCTCAAGCAGTTTAATCAGCACCCCATATTAGTCATTCTCAACATCAAAAGATGAGACAGATTCGTCCACAACAAGTTTCTGGACCACAGTCAATTATATGCACTGTTACAATGCTCATTGTCATAGCTCAGTTGGGCAGGTCAAATAAAGGAAATGGATGATAGAAGGACAACTGAGAAGTGACTGAGTAGTGAACTGAACTGAATCATCCACAATCAGAGAAAATAGAACAAAATCATAAATGGTGAAACGAATAGTAGTTGTAGTATTTGTTAACTGATAACTCTGTGCCAGGCACTGTATTAATCCCTAGGGTAGATGAAAGATAATTAAATCAGACAAAATCCCTGTCCCACCTGGGCCTCACAGACTAAGGAGGAAGGAGAACAGGAATTTCATTCATTCATTCATTCAATAGTATTTATTGAGCGCTTACTATGTGCAGAGCACTGTACTAAACACTTGGAATGAACAAGTCGGCAACAGATAGAGACAGTCCCTGCCATTTGACGGGCTTACAGTCTAATCGACTGTATTTAAACTCCATGTTTCAGATGAGAAAACTGAGGTACCGAGCAGTCAAGTTAATTACTCAAGGTCACACAGCAGGCAAGTGGCAGAGCCTGGATTAGAACCCAAATTCCCTGACTCTCAGGCCTGGGAGCTTTCCACTAGGCTTTGCTGCTTCTCTAGAAGTGAACTTTAGGGATTGAACTGCAGCAAACTTACCAGCCTGGTTCATGGCAATCTGGAGGGAAGCTGGTTATGATGAGAAGAGCTTTTAGAAAGATCAGGAGACTAAGTCATGGATTCTAAAGCAATGACAGACCCAGTAAATAAGAAAAACATTAATATGGCAAAAGGTAAATTCTGCATCCACAACGTCCACACACTGCAAAGGGCATTTCAGTTTGGATCACATGTATGTTTAAGAATAACAATAACAATAGTAATTATAATGGTATTTGTTAAGCACTTACTATATGCTGGGCTCTGTATTAAGTGCTGGGGTAGGTACAAGGTTGGACACAGTCCCTGTTCCCATAAGGGGCTCACAGTCCTCTAATCTCCATTTTACAGATGAGGAAACTGAGGCCCAGAGAAGTTAGAGGACTTGTCCATGGTCTCACAGCAAACAAGTGTGGAGCTGGGATTAGAACCCAGGTTCTCTGACCCCCAGATCTTTTCAGTAGGCCATTTTGCTTTTCAAGCTCACTTTTTGCTATCTTTTAATATGATGCTCTGCTCTCTATATGTAGTAGAAATGTCCATGACAGTTACAGAAAGAATTCTTTGAAACAATTCACAAAATAGCCCCGCTGCTGCTCCTGTATGATAAATTTCATTTTCCTCTCTCCTCTCTTTTCCTGGTTATTGGTTGAGGAAAGCACCATTGATGAGTAAACATGCCATTCTGGATGGAAAAGAATGGGAAAAGGAGTTAAAATAACCTGAAATCTAGAAATTGTCATTGGAAAAACTTCAACCCAGTTAGGAAAATTGAGACCAAGAGTCAGTGGGAAAGAACTGCTTAGAGAGCTGGAGGCACCACCTGTTGGAGACCAGTCAGTCACTCAGACGAGTTTATCATGCTTACTGAGTGCTTACTATGTGCAGAGCAGTGTACTAAGCACTTGGGAGAGTACAATACAATAATATAACAAACATCCCCTGCCATCATTGAGCTGCAGGCAGGGATTCAACCTATTGCCAAGAGAAACTCAAGTAATAATTTTGTGAACAAAATCCATTTATTGTCTGTGTAGGAGAGGTATAGTGACAGTGCCGTGTTACAGCACCATTGACCAGCAGGGGATTGCCAGACCAATATCTTGAGACCCACTAAGGTCTTTTCCACCCACATTAACTCCCTATTCTAAATCATCCTGCTAAGACTCTCCTACATATTCGATGTTCTAAGGGTTCTTGGGTCAGAACACTACACACTTCTTCTGGCTGTTTCTCCATCCATCCACAGTGAGCTTTATCATTCTCTTACAAGTATTACATTGTTGGCTATAACCAACCTTTTTTTCAGACATCCCATATATTCCAATCTAAAGTAGTTCTATTAAGCAATTAATGTTTAACTTCCAGAGATTGAGATAGAATTCCTGATGCTTGTCATGCCGTTCTCCTAAAGAGAATATTAGCAGGAATGAATGGAAGATAAGATCATGATACAGATACCAAAGATTGGTTTTCTCATGGGAATAAAAGCATCAGAGGGATACAATTCCCTATCTCTAGAGAGATTTTGTAGCATTTGAGTCTCATAACTGAAACTACTCTGACATTCCCCAAAATGAATCTCAAGGAGATGATTATTAAACTTTCCCAAAAGGGGATGTGGAGAAATATTTCCTCTTAACACTTTTACTCCTAAAACTGTGGAGAATTTCCATTTCTTTCCGTTTATTTTGTTCCTCAAATTTTGGGTGATTTATTCACCTCATGGTTTGTTAAAGTTTGAGTTTTGAGTGCTCAAGGAACTCCTTCACTCTTCTAACCTTTCACGTCTTTTTGATGACAATCACCTGCTTTTTCTTGTCAATTTTTCCTTATTTTAGTACTCATCTTTTTCTTCTTCTCTCCCTTCTATCTTTCCCTCTATTTCTATATCCGACTTTGAAAATGAATATTATGAGAAAAGAAAAGAGTGAAATAGGAAAATGATAATGACTGATGATTTCCAGTCATATTTAATTGAATTTTCCCAGAGTTAAGCCATGTAGCTTTATAATCCATAGCTTCTCTGACAGAACAGAGATGACCACAGCTGACTACCAAATAAATTATTGCTGTCAGGCTGAAGTAGGCTTTGCACAATTCATTCGGATCAATTTGTTCAGAAGTGTTTAAGGCCCAACAAAGTTTATTACTAATTAGAGGGTGGACATGGAGAAGTTCCACTGTAACATTTAGTTAGCTGCCATGGGGCATAAACACAGATGAAATCAGGAGGAAGCCCTAAGAAATTTAACGTCTTTTCATCCTTCTTGTCTTTTCATTTCAAATAAAGAAATTGTTTTTCATTTGTTCTTACCCAAAGTGTGGGGAAGAAGGTTCCACAGGAGAGGTTGCTTCCATGATCCTCTAGGGGGGGTTAAAGTTTATGAAGATTTTAAATCTTTCCTCCAGATTTGAATTATATCCTTTTTTTTCCCCAGCCTTGACTCCAAAGAAAGCAATAAGCCTGTCAAAGTAGGAATTAATTAAGCAAATCAATCAGTCAGTTTTATTAAGGAATTACAAAGCCCAAGTGGAGCATTAATTATTCAGATAATGGGACATCTCTGAGCCTTTCTTTTCAATTATTGATAAGCTGCTATCTATCATCCAGACTGTTTTAGTACTGATTTAGTTGTGAATGAAGCAGGTCATCCAGGCATAGCATATGCTAGTTACGCAAGGGCCAAAAATGGAGAGTAGAAAAGAGAGCTGGGCCTATCGGTCCATTGGGATGGCCAGAAGTGAGTATGGCAGAGAAAGTGGCATCTGCTGTGATGCCAATAAAAAGGCAGCTGGCATGTCTTCACCAGCATATTATCTGGAATATCAAGCTTTGTCCAGTGACCATGAAGCTCTTAGCTTCTCCTCATCATCAATGCATATCCTTCCTAATAAAGATAATTGTGGTATTTAAGTGTTTACAAAATGATAAGCACCATATTAAGTAGATACCAGATAAAGAGTTTGGAGACAGTCTCTATCCTACAAGGGACTAGGAGTTTTAGTGGGATAGAAAACTGGTATTGAATTCCCAATATTCAGATGAGAAAACTGTGGCATGCTAAACTTAAGTGACCTGCACAAGGTCACGCCCCAGGAAAGTGGAGAAGCTGGGATTGGAACCTAAATCCTCTGACTCCCAAGAGCAACCTTTTTCTACTAGGCCACAATTGAGAAACCAATGCTAAGTAAGTATCACTTGGTCGATAAACCTATGTTATTCAGTGAACAGTCCCAAAAAAGTGGTCCACTTTATTCTGTGATTTGATCAACATTGTTTTCTCCCCTTCGCAAAACCTCTTTAAGCCTGGTGCCTGTCTTGGGAATGTGCCCTGGCCAGAATTATGTTTTCTTTACAGAAGAAGTGGACTTAACTTAGGGTGGCTACTTATTTTCTGCTTCCATTCCATGGGTAAAGGCATTTAGCTAGTGAAACATTTTCCAAGCTTTGTTCAGCATTCTAAAGAGCCCCCCTGAAGGGTGGCGGGAGAAAAACAGATGCAAAGATTTCAGTGTGGCAAGAGTAACATACCAATAAGTGAAACAAATAAGCAATAGGTGACTCATAAATCACTGAGAAAGTGTAAAGGAATCCAAGAAAAGGAGTCTGTAGAACCCTTCAAAGTGTTAGAGATTATCTGAAGCAGAATGAAATGAAGGAGCTTTGTAGAAGGAATCATGTTGCACCATCTGTATTCATCAGTGATCAGGTCTTGAATTTATAGCCTACTTGAGTTAAAAACTTAAGTACCCATGTACTTAAGAGAACCTGAGAAGAGCAATACAAGAATGTGTGCCCTTTCCATCATTTCTTTTTGGTTTGATGGGAACAATCTGGAGAGAAGCATATATTTGTATTTTCAAAGGCTTGAAGCTCCTAATCCTGACAAAATGTTTAGATTAGTTCAAAATCATTCCTAAATATTGACAGGAAGTTATGGATGAAGAGATTCAGGATTGCAGGATTCTCTAGGAGACTAAGCCCTTTAGTACAACTATCAGGTTGCAATTTAGTTTTGGCTGCCTTGTGGTGTACCTGATGAGATTGATTTTCTTCTCCTCAGGTCACATGTTCCAAAGTATCCCCTTTAAACTGTGAGCACACTATGGGCAGGGAATGTGTCTGCTAATTAAACTGTATTGTAATCTCCCAAGTGCTTAATACAGTGCAGTGCATATAGTAAACACTTGATAAATACCACTGATTTTAGACTGATTGATTCCATTCCTTTTGTTCTCCTAGCTGCTAAATTATTTGGGTGTTGTCTCTGACAAGACTGTAAACTCTTTGAGAGTAGGGGTTATGTATTTAATCTCTCCTACTCTCCTAAATACTAATTACAGAGCTTTGCACCTACTAGGTGATCAATAATTGCTGTGATTGATTGTATACTACAAGCGGAGGTTCCACAAAAGCTTATGCTACATAAGCATTCCCATATATTTTCAGTATAATGTTATGTGTGTGTACATACATATTTATATATTTGATGATATTTGTTTAGTGCTTACTATATGGCAGGCACTATATTAAGCATTGCAGTAGATACAAGTTAATCACAGTGGACACAATCCATGTCCCACATGGGACTCAGAGTAGTAATCCCAATTTTACAGATGAGGTAACAGAGGCACAGACAAGTTAGGTGACTTGCCCAAAGTCACACAGCAGGAAAGTGGCAGAGTTGAGATTGGAACCCAGCTCTTTCTGGCTCTCAGACCCATGCTCTATCTACTAGGCCACACTGCTTCCAACTCTAACTTGCATTCAGAGAGAGTGTGAAGCCACATGTCAGACAATGTGATATAACAATATGCTGTTGGGAGACTTCTCCAGCAGAACCACCTGCCTGGCAGGCAACAATCAGGGGAAGGTTGCTCTCCTTGATCTATGGCTTGTTGAAGAACTGAGGGGCAGGTTTAAAAACAGAGATAGGCCCTATTTGGGACAAACCCATTAACACCACAAGGATAAATGGATAGATCGCTAGACAGGCTTAGGGGTGGCTGAAAAGATAAATGTATAACCATCAATCCTTCCTATAGTGTGTCCATCTTTGCATTTTGAAAGATGGTTTGGTATTGGGCTATTGAACATCTGAACATGAGAAATGCCATTCCTGATTCAGAGGCAACAGTATGCTTGGAGCTAGTGTTAATTTAGGGTGACCAGATATCGGGTTTTATACTGGACAGTCTGGTTTTCCATTGGTTTGTCCCTGATCTGGTGTGGAGAGGGCACCAGGAGACTTTATGCCTCTTATTTGCAGTCTAACCACCCACCTCATTTCCTCTTGCCTCCTGCTATTGAGTTCCACTATGTCTGTGTTCACATATGTGCAGAAAATGAATCCTGTTTGGGCCAGAGACTCTGTCTAATCTGATGGTCTTCTGTCCATGTCACTGCTTGGTGCAGTCCTTTAATTTTAGTCTCTGTCTTGCCCTTTAGACTGTAAGCACCTTGTGGGCTGGTATCATACCTACCAACTCCACTGTATTGTACTCTCCTAAGCACTTAGTATGATGCTCTTCACACAGTCAGTGTTTCAATAAATACCATTGACTGGTTGGCATGTAATAAGGCTTAGTGAATTTCACAATCATTATTACTATTATCTAATTACATACACCTGGGAAAGGAAGATGTTAGGGTGGACGTTCTGGAGTGAGTGGGTGAGCCAGGATTTGCCCACAGTGAAATGTTTTAGATTCATTCATCCATTCATTCCATCATATTTATTGAGCACTTACAGTGTGCAAAGCCCCATACCAAGTGCTGTAATAATAGCAATAACAGACACATTCCTTGACCACAATGAGCTTATATTCAGGAGAACTCCATGTAATTCCAAAAATGATACATGTGAGATCATTCAAGTTACATTATATGCCCATTGTCACGCATGGGCCATTACGTGCCTGTCAATCAGTCGGTCACTTGTACTTATTGAATGCTTACTGTATGCAGAACACTGTAATAATAGCTTGGGAGAATACAATATAACTATCCAGGAGACTCATTCCCTTCCCACATCGAGCTTACAGTCTAGAAGGGGAGACAGACATTAATATAAATAAGTAAAATTAGAGATGTGTATATAAGTGCTGTGGGGCTGGGAAGGGGGGATGAAAAAAGGGAGCAAATCAGGTTGACACAGAAGGGCATGGGAGAAGAGGAAAAGAGGGCTTAATCAGAGAAGGCTTCTTGGAGGAGATGTGCCCTCAATAAGGCTCTGAAGTAGGGGAGAGTAATTGTCTGTCAGATATAAAGAGGGAGGGTATTACAGACCAGAGGCAGGAATGTGGGTGATAGACGCAATAGAAGTACAGTGAGTAAGTTAGCAATAGAAGAGCAAAATGTGAAGGCTAGGTAGTAGTACGAGAGTGGTGAGGTCAGATAGGAGGAGGCAAGGTGATTGAGTGCTTCAAAGCCTATGACAAGGAGTTTCTATTTGATTTAGAGGTGGATAGGCAACCATTGAAGGTTCTTGAGAAATGGGGAAACATGTCCTGACTGGTTATGCAGAAAAATGATCCAGACAGCAAAGTAAAGTATGGATTGGAGCGAGGAAAAACAGGAGACAGGGAGTCAGCAAGGAGGCTGATAAAGTGTTCAAGGTGGGATGGGGTAAGTGTTTGGACTGAGATGGTAGCAGTCTGAATGGAGAGGTAAGGTGGATTTTAGCAATGTTGTGAAGGTCTATGTAGCAGGATATAGTAATGGATTGAATATATGGATTGAATGAGAGAGAGGAATCAAGCGTAATGCCAAGATAATGGGCTTGTGAGACAGGAAGGATGGTGGTGATGGTGGTGCTGTCAGCAGTGATGGGACAGTTGGGTAATTGAATGGGAAGATAAGGATTTCTGTTTTAGACATGTTCAGTTTGAGGTCATGGTGGGACATCCAAGTAGAGATGCCTTGAAGATAGGAAGTAAGGTGAGACTGCAGAGAGGAAGAGCTGTCTAGGCCAGAGATGTAGATTTGAGAATCATCAGATCAAAGATAGTAGCTGAAGCCATGAGAGCAAATGAGTTCTCCAAGGGAGTGGGTGTAGAATGGAGAAAACAAGGGGACCCAAAACTGTCCCATTGGACCTTTTCTCAAATGCTGTCAGTAGCTAGTCTGGTGACATGATTGCCCACTGATTCCCAGTGGCGTGGATAGGAATGCACTGAAGAGATCCTTAACGTTCATCAGTGGTATTTATTTATTGAGTGCTCACCGGGCGCTAAGCACTTGGGAGAGTTAACTACAACAGAGCTGGTAGACACTCTTACTGCCCACGATACATTTACAATCTAGAGGGGAAGACAGAAATAAATATTAGTAAATAATTCATAATATATAATTTATAGATATGTATATAACTGTTGTGGGGTTGACAGAAGGGCAAATATCACATGTTCAATGGTTCCAGATCCAAGTGCAAAATACAAGTTTTCTTTTGGAAAACTTATTGTGCACCTCTAATCTGTGAGTATATTCTCCCATTGATTGAACCTACTGACAATTTTGGACTACAAGACTTCCCGTGGAAATTGATTCTCTGCATTTCCTACTTTCTGTTAGAAAATGCATTTCCTTTTGTTTGTTTTCAATCTACCACCTTCATGCTCCAAAGGTCATGCCTTCACCTAGATGTTGTGGGATTTGAAAAATAACATTTTCATGTTCACCCTGTCCATATTTCTATGATATTGTTAACTTCCCTCATGTCCCCTTTCATCTTTTGTCATTTCAGTATGAAGAGTCCTCTTTTTCTCTGTCTATTCTCTTGTGTAAGCTGCTCCAACCCCCTGATTACCTTGGTTTCCCTCTTCAGTCTGTTGTCCAGTTACCTCTATTACTTCCTTAACAAACATGTTCTCTTTGTGGAGTCTGGTGGGGGCTTTGTTGCTTTTGCTCTCATGGTCTTTTTAAAGCTTCCTGATGGTGAAGAAATTCTCTAGAACTTCAGAAAGTTCACGTTTGCCCTCATCTTCAAGAAAAAAGGCAGGAAAGATGGCTGAAAGCTCTATACCTTGAGACTTTAAGCTCTTTGTAGGCAGGTAACCTTGTGCTGTATTTTTCCAAGGGCATAGTATAGTGCTCTGCACATAGTAAGTGCTCAGGAAATACCATTTATTGATTGACTGATTGATTGAAAAGTATTTTAAAAGTCTTTTTCCTTGACTAGGCCCATATCTAAGCTTTTTAATACCATTTTTAATGGCATTTTTTAAGTGCTTACTATGTGCCAGGCACTGTACTAAGCACTGGGATAGATTCAAGCTAATGACATTGAAAACTAATTATGTCCCACACAGGGCTCACAGGCTTAATCCCCATGTTACAGATGAGGTTAACTGAGGCACAGATAAGTTAAATGACTTGCACAAGGTCATACAGTAGACAAGTAGCAGAGCCGGGATTAGAAGCCATGCCCTTCTATTTCTAATACTGATATTGTTACTAATTATGGTACTTGTTAAGTGTTTACTATGTGGTGGCATGCACTGTGTTCTAAGTGCTGAGGTAGATAGAAGGTAATCAAGTTGTCCCACATGGGGCTCACAGTCTTAATCCTCATTTTACAGATGAGATAACTGAGGGACAGAGAAGTTAGTAACTTATCTAAGGCTGGGATAAAACCTAGATCTCATTGTTCATCTAATGTTCTTTTCACCAGACCATGCTGTCCCTCTAGCTTAAAGTTACTAATTCTCACCTTTCCTTTTACCTCTCTCACTCACAGTGTTAGACTCTTTTGTTGTTAACTGCTTTTTTAGAAAGTGCTTAGTACGTGGTAAGCGCACACAACAAGCACATGCAGTAAGTGCTCAAAAATATCACTGGTTGATTGATTTCCCTTAGAATGTAGGAAAATGGCAGAAAAAGCAGTTTGAAACTTCTAGATACAGTTTTGCACAAAAGAAAGCAACTTGCGAAGGAGTCAAAGAAAATCAGGAAAAATTGTTTTGTCCCAGACCTTTTGCTTAGAAACTGATAGGTACCACCTTTTAAAATTCAATGTGTCACTGAGGGTGAGGAATGTACCATTTCTTGTAGCCATGTCAGGCCTCTTTATCTTCTGGCTGTACCTCTTACTTGTCCTCTGACAGCCTTCTTCTTGCTCTTGCCTTGGGCTCAAGCCAGTCCGTTATCATTCTTCTTCACTGACACTACCCTGCTTTTAATTCTCTTAACACCACCGAGTGTGGTGGAATCTATTTGTAGTTACAAAAAAAATCCTCCAAAACTTTGATTCTCATGTTTACTTTGAACTTTTCAGCAAAGTTCTCGAGGCAATGTGGGCTGGTGGAAAGGGCTTGCTGAATAAAGATACCAGGATTCTAGCTGTAATGTTTTCCCTGCTCTGCTACATAACTTTGGGGTAATCACTTAATTCCTCAGGATCTCAGTTTTACCATATGTGAAATGCAGATTCTAATCTATGTGTCTACCTACCTCACTGAGATTTTGCAAAAATGCAGTGAGGTGAAATGGAATGAGGGAGAAAGAAGCAGCACGGCCTAGAAGCAAGAACATGAGCCTGGAAGTCAGAGGACCTGGGTTTTAATTTTGGCTCTGCCACCTGCCTCCTGTGTGACCTTGGGCAAATCACTTCTCTTCTCTGTGCCTAAACCTCCTCAACTGTAAAATGGAGACTAAATATTTGTTCTTCTCCCCACTTGAACCTCATGTGGGAAAGGAACTGTCCATTTTAATTAGTTTGTATTTGACCCAGTGCTTGTCATAGTGGCTGGAACACAGTAAACACATTAGAAATGCCATATTAACTTTTTATTAACAATGGCAGCCTCTTGGTTAACTTCTTGACAATCCATATTAAAACAATGGCCTCACTCACTTTACTGCTCCCTTTCTTCAAAATGGTATGCAATGAGGGATTACATACCCTGAATGTTTTCATTACATGGCTATCACAGGAGTAAGGTTGTTGCAGGAGGAGTCTTAGAAATTGTTAATGCTTATCACTTAAAAAATAGTGAGAAGGTTTCCCAGAATTCAATCAATCAGTGGTTTTATTGGAACATTTCTGTGTTCCAAGCACTAGGCACTTGGGACTACAATATAATACAAATCCCCTTTGATGTGGGATAGGTGAGGTGTCTGTGGAGTGAGGGAGCAAGGAGCTTGGTAGCTTCTAGTTTATAATAAAAAATTTGGAAGAAATGATTTAATTTTTAAGATGAAGTGATAGTCTCAATCTGAATACTAATAGTTGGGAGCATAAGAAAAGTGTCAAAAGAAACAGTGTGGCTAAATGGTTAGAGTATGGGCCTGGGAGTCAGCAGTACTTGGGTCCTAATCCTAGTTCTGCCACTTTATCAGCTGTTTAATCTTGGGCAAGTCATTCAACTCATGTAACTCAGTTACCTCATCAGTAAAATGGGGAATCAAAGGCTGTGAGCCCCATGTGGGACTTAGATTGTTTCTAACCTGATTAGCTTGTATCTACTCTAGTGCTTAGTACAGTGCCTGGCACATTTAACAAATACCATAAAAAAATACATACAGTAAGCATTTAACAAATACCATAAAAAAATATCTAGACGTTTTTCTTGTGTGAATAGGCGTAGCAGCAAGCCATGGCAGACATCACTTAATTTACTAGTATGAGATGTGTGAAATAATGGTGATTGTAAACTAGATTGTAAACGCCCACTAGATTGTAAAATCTTTGAAGGAGGGATTGTGTCTACTTACTCTACTGGACTCACCCATGCATTTAGTAATGTGTTCTGCACAGGGTAGGTAATCGATGAATACTTTTGATGGATTGATTGATATCAATTACCAGTGCTCTGAGCGTTTCTATTTACAGTGGTTGATGTAATTCTCAATTTTGCCTCTGGATACTTTTCTGTGGGTTTTACACAACATGGTTAGGTCTCTGAAGCCTTTATCCGCTGGTGAACATCTCTGGACAATAGCCCATGCCTATTTTCTGTTCCTTTTCCCAGTTTAGGGTTAATGCTAGAGACCATTGGTTTAGTGCACAAATGACAAGGAAGATGGTGAAAGGTTTTTCTTTCAAGGTTGCAGTTCCAGAATTTTCAATAAAATTAGATAATCAACCCATCCACTCTCACACCTGCAGCTCTTCTGAAGAACAGCAATGTAGTCTAGTGGAAAAAAGCATGGGTCTTGGAGTCAGAGGTGCTGGATTCTAATCTCAGTTCCTCCACCTGCCTGCTATGTGACCCTGGGCAAGTCACTTCACTTCTCTGTGCTTCAGTTCCTTCATCTGTAAAAGTGGGGATTAAATCCTACTCCTTTCTACCTAGACTGTGAGTAGCATGTGGGGCAGGGACTGTGTCCAAGGTGATAACCTTGTAGATGCTTAGAACAGTGCTTGGCACACAGTAAGCACTTCAGAAATACAATGATAATTATTTTTATTAGTATGCACATATCTTGATTTTCAGCTGTAATTCCTATTAATGTCTCTTCTGACCCCCATCCCACACGAGACTTTAAGCTCCTTGAGCACAGGGATCTTGTATAGTTACTCAGCTGTACTCTCCCAAGTACTTAGTTCAGGGCTCCCAAATTAGAAAGGGCTCAATAGATAGTCGAATGATTGATTGCTTGATTATCTATTCTGAATCCTCAACATCTACAATACCTGTAATCCATCCCACTGCCAACCACCATGCCGTTCAATCTGCTTGAATGCCACATTGTAATCCCTACATCAATAGTGGTTCATTAAAAGAGAAATATATAAGATGTATTGTAACTAAGAGTTCTCATGCTCCTCATTTTTCTTAATTTGTCTCACCTCATATTAATGCTCACATATTTCCTTTTGGACCTTGTCTGATTTCTTACTGTTTCTACCTCCTCACTTACTTCTCATCCATTTTTCAGTATTTGTTCAATAGTTTTCAGACTCTCTCATTAAGAATTGGACTCATTAACCTCCTGTTTCTCTGAAAAGGGCTGCTGCAATGCATTGTATAACTCAGCAGGAAGGATATTCCTATATTAGAGGGGACCAGCATAGCTCCAGTCTGTTTCTTCACCAGCTAAGGCTCATGGCAGGACTTGGCCCATATTCAGTAAATAATTTCATTTTGGGTTTTTTCCAGGCCAAAAAATTAAAAAAAACACTATAGCCTTGCCACATCCAACTTGCTGAATCAACCAATCAATCAATGGTATTTATTCATTCAGTCAGTCATATTTATTGAGTGCTTACTGTGTACAGAGCACCATACTAAGCACTTGGGAAGTACACTTCAGCAACAAATAGAGGCAATCCCTGCCCACAACATTTTTTGATCACTCACTGTGTTCAGAGCACTGTACTAACTGCTTGAAAGTATAAAATAACAAAGTTGGTAGACTTTCTGCCCACCAGGATCTTAGAGTCTAGTGGGAGCTAATCAGGAGACCTGGCCAACCTCTCAATTCCTTACAGACTTGTTTCCAAACTCAATGGAAAATAATGCTCTTTTATCTTCTGCACACTGTCTGATTCTAACCCAACAGGAAGCTTTCTGCAGTGTCTCCTGTGGAATGTAACACAGGGTAAATACATTTTAAGAGGCTCTCACACATGCCTATTCTAACGACACCACTTCCATTTTGCTAAGATCATGGAAGTAAGGCTCCCACCGACCAAAGTCAAAATGGTTATGAGTGAATTCCTTTGATTTTCCAGGAATGTTGAATTATTTATTTATTCATTTATTGTTTTAATTCAGAGAAGATCTAAAGAGGTAAATGAGACTCCCCTGCTACAGAAATTCACCGAACCCTTCAAATAGCATATCCTACAACATAATGTAAGAAGAAGAAAATGTTTTTCGAAGTCAAAAGGATTTTTATCTTTACCAAATCTGACCTCTTTGCACTCCCTTTTGAGATATGAACTGTTTTTGAAAGATTGCCAAAAACATTTTACAGGCAGCCTCTGTGTCAACTTATTTATTCACCATAATGCTCATCACATAACCTTCCAGTGCTGCAGTTTTCCCTAGAGAGTGGGTTGCATAGGAGACCAGGCTTTGATTGCTATCTCGTCTATGAGTCATCCTGATTTTGAAGTTCCAAATCCTCCCCATCACTAAGTTCAGAACTCCAGCCATTTGCCTATCTTTGAAGTAGGAAATAAATTAATATTTAATATTATTTAATTTAATATTTATTAACTTAATATTGTTGTTATTATTATTATAATCATTCCAAATACAGATTTCCCCAATGTCATATGGAAAACTGATGGATATAACTGAAATTAGCACCCAACTCCATTGATGGTAGTGTCACTAGACAACTCAGCCTCCACATTGGGAGGGAGTAGCCAATACCATTGGTCAAAATGGCCATTGGTTACCTAAAGCCAGAAACTGTACTAAATTTAGTGCCTCTCTAGACCATAGGGATGAAGTGTCTACCAACTCTGTTGTAAGGTACTCTCCCAAATGCTGAGGCCAGTGTTTGGGACACCGTTAAGTGCTCAATAAGTATCACTGATTGATTAATTGTTTGACCTTTGCTCAGATGGAAAGAACCCCATTCCGGGAATTATGGGCTCTACTCCCACAGCTCTGACAAAACAATTCTTTCTCTTTACTTTTAGATTCCTCATCTGGAAAAATGCCTCATTTGGGAAAGCACTGTGGCCTAGTTGAAGGAATCCAGTCAGTCTTGGGAGTCAGAAGTTGTGCGTTCTAATTCCATCTCTGCCACTTGTCAGCTGTGTGACCTTGGGCAAGTCACTTCACTTCTCTGTGCCTCACTTACCTTATCAATCAAGTGGGGAGTAAGATTGTGAGCCCCACTTGGGATAGAGACTAAATCCAATATGATAACTTGTATCTACCCCAACTGTTAGTACAGTGCCTGGCACATAGTAAGTACTTAAAAAAATACCTTAAAAGTATAATATTTCTTATTTCCTTCTTAAAAAGTATTGTAATGATGATATTTGTTAAATACTGCCTATGTACCAAGCACTGTTATAAGCGCTGGGGGGGATACCAGGTAATCAGGTTGTCCCACGTGGAACTCACAGTCTTAGTCCCCATTTTACAGATGAGGGAACTGAGGCACAGAGAAGTTAAGTTACTTGCCCAAGGTCAAACAGCAGACAACTGGCAAAGCCGGGATTAAAACCCATGACCTCTGACTCCCAAGCCCATGCTCTTTCCACCTAACCATGCTGCTTGAAAAGTATATGGAGAGGGAAATGAGACAATCATTTCAGGGCTCCTTCTGCACAAGGAAGGGTGTGGCTGCAGAATCTCAGTGTGACAGGAAACCCACAGAAAGACTTGTGATTGATTAGCTAGCAGAAATAAAATAGGGAATTCAGCCAAAGATAATTCTAAAATGCTGGTGGAACAGGAAAAGGGGCAGCACTCAGCAGGACCATTGTTTTACTTCCCTTAGGGTCCACTTTCCTTCACCTCACCACCTTCTAATCTTTCCTGAAGTCCAGTTGAGGTTCTTGATTCTGTCTTGGCTCCTCAAGTATAACAGCTGTGAGCCTTCAGAAGAACTCGTATGACAGAAGAAGCTCCAGGAGTCTTAAGTAACAGGATCCTCAATTTCCCTAGTATTCCCTAAAAAATGATTTCCTTGAATTTAGGAATGAAGTTCTTATTTTATATTTTCCAAGTGGCAATCTTTATTCACTATTCATCTCCATGTGCCACTTTATTATAGGCAACATTTAAATTTCCTCATTACAGTAAAGCTGGGGTCGTAGGAGGGTCAAAGGGCTGTTCCAAGCCCTCATGAAGTTTAGGGTCTAGTGGGGGAGACAGACAATGAAATAGATTACAGATAGGGTAAATGACAGAGTATAAGGATATGTACATAAATGCTTAAGGGCTACAGACCCCTTGTATAGGTCCAAGCTTTTCCAGTGTGCCAAAGTTTAGAGCTCAGACTCCTCTAAGAATGTTTCTTATTGAAAAAATGAAACATCAGTTTCCAAATCTGTTAGCTGAGAAAGATCCCTGGCAGATGGTTCAAAACGGGTGGTGAATTTTGCAAGACTAATGACACTACTGGCCCAAAAAGTTGATGTGAAGAGTAACACTGGGGAACTATTAAATTTCATGTTTTTCTCCAGCCTACTCTGTTCTCCTACATATACTCTTCCTAGCTCTCTCCTCTGCAGATCTACATAAATTCTTCTTGGATGGATTATCTGTTAGAAGAGTTGTCTTCAGTGAATCATATGGATTTGCACTATGGAGATTTAGGCCCCTGGAAATAACTCTAGTATGGTATTCCTCCAGAATAGTGTGGAGACCACCACTAGCACTAGGACAAAAACTAGGACAAACAGCAGGGACTTTGTTTTTCTTTATAAATAAGCCAAGAGACTCTCCTACTACTATTTTAATGCTAGAGGTGATGTCTGAGATACTGCACTGAGGTGGCTGTTTCCTGACAGTGATGAATTCACAGTTTTTTTTTACGATATTTGTTTAAGTGCTTAAGATCACGAGATCAAAGAATTGTATTTGTTCAGCACTTACTCTCTGCAGACCACATCATTAAGTACTTGGAAGAGTATGATATAGCAAAGTTGATAGACTTCTTTTCTGCCCACAGTGAAAGTGCTGGGATAGTCTGAACAAAGTCCATGTCCATGGGACTCACAGTCTCCATTTTACAAATGAGGTAACTGAAGCACAGAGAACTGAAGTGACTTGACCAAGGAAACACAGCAGATAAGTGGCCAAGCCAGAAATAGTACTCAAGTCCTTCTGACTCTCAGGCCCGAGGCCTATCATGAGGGCATGCTGCTTCTCCACAAACACTCAACAACAAAGGGAGGAGCCCTGGAGAGAAACCCCAGGGCTAGGAACTGACCATAATAAAATAATGGTCAGAGCCTCCTAGATGTGGTCTCCCAAATCAGAACTATTGAGTAACCTCACCTCTTCCAGTCTCACACTTGCAACTCCAGTATCCCCAATGCTATTCATTCATGGATCATCAAAAATTATAATCTGACGCCTTTATGAAAGTGAGAACGGTGGAGTTAGAAGGCATGGAAGGAGGAGAGGGGATGAGGTATCAATCATTCAGTGGTATTTATTAAGCACTGACTGTGTGCAGAACCTTGTGCTAAGTGCTATACTAAGAGAAGCAGCACAGCCTTGTGTAAAGATCAGGTCTCCCACGGTCCTCTAGAAATAAGAGGACCTGAGGTCTAATCCCTGCTCCACCACTTGTCTGCTACATAATACTGGGCAAGTCACTTGGCTTCTCTGTATTCGGTTTACATTTCTGTAAAATGGAGATTTAGACTGTAAGCCCCATGTGGGTCATAGACTGAGCCCAATCTGATTAGTTTGTGTCTACTCCAGCACTTAGAACAATACTTGTCATATAGTGAGTGCTTAGCAAATACCATTTAAAGAGAAAAAAATTACTGCAGAGAGGACAGGACTGTGAGCTCATTGAGAGAAGGAATGTATCTATTGTTTGTTATATTGTACTAGCTCAAGTGCTTGATATAATGCTTTGCACACAGTAAGAGCTCAATAAATATAATTGAATGAATTGAATGAATAATAATGATGGCATTTATTGAGCACTTACTATGTGCAAAGCACTGTTCTAAGTGCTGGGGTGGGGAGGATACAAGGTGATCAGGTTGTCCCATGTGGGGCTCACAGTCTTAATCCCCATTTTACAGATGAGGTAACTGAGGCATAGAGAAGTTAAGTGACTTGCCCAAAGTCACCCAACTGACAAGCAGCAGAGCCAGGATTAGAACCCATGACCTCTGACTCCCAAGCCTGTGCTCTTTCCACTGAAATACGCTGTGTCCTACAATATAACAGAGTTGGTAAAGATGTTCCCAACCCACAGTGAGTTTGGAGTCTAGAGGATCTCCATTTTTTGTTTCAGTATACTGTGTCTCTGTTTAAATCTGTCCTTCTGGAGCTATTTTTCCCTATTCCTGCACAGTTCCTGTCCTTAATCCACCCCACCCACACTGAAGAAAATAAAATGATATAGAGAAATACAAATTTTGCCAGATTTTTTGCGGGAAAAAAGCATACTATGCTTTTATCAAATTAATAATGCCATCTTGAACACTGATTTCCCAAGGGGTCCTGTTTATGTCCCAAAAAGCTGTGTTTATGATGTGAATGAGTTTTTCTTTTCGCTCAGACCTTATCTTAGTGTATTTGTTGAGTGTTTACTGTGTGCAGAACAGTATATTAGGTACTTGGGAGAGTACAATAAACAATATAAGAGTAACAGCATGGCTTAGTAGAAAGAGCATGAGCTTGGGAATCAGAAGACGTGGGTTCTTATCCCTGCTCTGTCACTTGTCTGCTGTGTGACTTTGGGCAAACCACTTCACCTCTCTGTGCCTCAGTTCCCTCATCTGTACAATGGGGATCAGGACTGTGAGCCCCACATGGAACCACCTGATTACCTTGTATCTACTCCAGCACTTAGAACAGTGCTTGACACATAGTAAGTGCCTAAAAAAAATAATAATAATTATTATTATTATTATCTCAGCTCTCCATGTAATGAGAAGCACCTTTCTGCTTTCATAAATACCCCAGAGGTTTCAATGACACTTTCCAGACACCAGAGAGCAATGTACCATCAATCATCTTTCCACGAGAGAACTATATCTAGAGGTGTAAAATATACATCTCTCTGCTCCAAAATCAAGCATTTGAGTATGCAGAGTACTGTACTGAGCGAATTGGGAAAATACAGTCAGATAGATTTGATAGAAGCGATCCCTGCTCACAATGTTCTTACAATCTCAACATTCCCTCTAGACTGTGAGCTACTGGGCATAGAATATATCTACCAACTGTATTTCATTGACTGTCTCCTAAATGCTTAGTACAATGCTCTGCATACCAGTAAGCACTCAGTAAATATGATAGATGGATTGATTGATTGATTGAGTGATTGATTAATTGGCAGGTTCATCACCAAATGTCAATCCCAGCTCTGCTGCTTGTCTGCTGTGTGACCTTGGACAAGTCACTTCACTTCTCTGGGCTTCAGCTACCTCATCTGTAAAATGAATATTGAAGCTGTGAGCCTGACATAAGACAGGGACTGTGTCCAACTCGATTTGCTTTATCCACCCCAGCATTTAGTACAGTGTCTGGTACATAGCAAGCATTTAACAAATACCACAAGTATTATTATTATTATTATTATTGTTTTAGGTTGAGAGAGAGAGGGAAAGAGACAGCGTGGAAATGTACTATTCCATTTTTGCTTCCTGGGTTTGACTTTTTAATCCCTTGTATAAAATGGGGGTGAGGGTGCCTCACCAGGGTATTGTGAATAAAAATTAGTTAATGTTCATAAAGAGCTTTGAGCAGGAAAAAGCTAAATAAGTGGCAAGCTTTACATTATCCCTCCGACATCTATAATTTGTATGGACATTTATTGCTGGGTTGCTTCATGAAGCCCGGATTTTTGAGCACCCCACTGGCAGCCATGCAAAGTAGCAGAATGCTCTTCAAGCTCACTTCTCCCTAGGGTAAAATCTGAACATCTTGGTAAAGCTGCAGGGGCATTTGTCCTCTGTGCTTAATAGAGCTGCCTGGCCACATCGTGGCTACCTCTCCCATCGTGTGACTCTACAGATCAACTCTTTCCCCCTTCCATGGTCAGTCTTCCCCTCTTCCAACTCTGACTCACTGGCCAGTGTTTAATAGCGCCAAACCCCTTTCCTGTTCAACACAACAATGGATTTTTAGAGCCATTCACATACCATCTTAATGGTATTTGGTGTATCTTCACCTTTTCCATTGTATATTAAAGTCTTCTTAGGGAGTCTGATATGTAAGTGATGGTTTCTGGCAACTGAACTGAGCGAAGAGAAATGATGTTACAGATGACAAAATAAAGCAGGGGCCTGTTCTTTTCCTTTTGGCAGAAAAACCTGCTATAGAAACTAATGTAGATGAGGGGGCACTGAGCCATATATAAGTGAGTAATTATCTACTGTTTCAGGCCTTATTATCTCTCCAAATGTTTGCTAAAATTCTGTTGGGTAACCATCTGGACCAAGAGATTTACCAGTAGATACAGAGTGTGGATTACTGCTTTAACTTTAGAGGGAAAAATTTCTTTCTCTAATTCTTTCCTGTCATCTTACTTTAAATAATTTAGCTGAATGTCTCCTAGATAGCTCTCTGTGAGTCCTCCGAGTGAGTAGTTTCTGCGTGATATACTCATATAAAATATTCTTTGAAAGTTTATTTTTTACCACCAGAGAACCCAAGGACACTTTGCCATCTGTTGTAAGAATTTCATTAACGCACCTATTTTCCTCTCCAGTTTATGAAATGTCCAGACCTAATAATCAGCTGCTCTCCCCAAGCATAGACAGTATTCCCTATCCTGGGGCTTCACCCCATCAAAATTGACTCCCCACTCTCTCATTAAGAACTTCTAGAGAAATGCTTTGTTTTATGTTGGTTTTTTTAATGATATTTGTGAAGTGCTTTTTACGTGCCACTTAGTGTACTAAGTTCTGGGATAGCTAACGAGGTTGCCCCATCCCACATGGGGCTCACAGTCTTAATAAACAGCATGACTTAGTGGAAAGAGCACAGGCTTGGGGGTCAGGGGATGTGGGTTCTAATCCTGGCTCCTCCACTTGTCTGCTGTATGACTTTAGGCAAGTCACTTATCTGTGCCTCAGTTACCTCACCTGTAAAATGGGGATTAAAAGTCTGAGCCCCAAGTGGGACAATCTGATTACCCTGTATCTACCCCAGCACATATAACAGTGTTTGGCACATAATAAGAGCTTAACAAATATCATAAATAATATTATTGTTATTACCATTATTAATCCTCATTTTACAAAGAGGTAACTGAGGTACAGAGAAGTGAAGTGACTTGCCCAAGATTATATTTCAGACAAGTGGCAGAGATGGGATTAGAACCCAGGTCCTTCTGGCTCCCGGGCTCGTGCTTTTTCAACTAGATGACTCTGCCTCTGTGTTAATTTTGAACAATAAATATTATTTTCCTCATTCATTCGCCTCATAAACAATTTAATATGATGCCAACATAGGCTTAGGTTGAAAACCTAGTATGGTCCACTATCAGTTATGCACACAACAATGTGGCCTATTAGATATGACACAGGCCTGGGAATCAGAAGGACCTGGGTTCTAATTCTAACACTGCCACTCTTCTGCTGTGTGACCTTGGGCAAATCATTTTGCTTCTCTTAATCTCAGTTACTTCATTTGTAAAATGGGAATGAAGATTATGAACCCTATTTGGGACAGGGACTGTGTCCAACCCGATTTGCTTGTATCTACTCCAGGCAAACAGAACAGTGTCTGGAACCTAGTAAACACTTAACAAATGCCATATGCCATCATTATTATTATTATTTCAATTATACGCTCCTCTTCAATGGCACCATTTAATTTAATATGGTGCCATTTGAGTGCACTTTAGCATGAATTGTACAAAGCATGGGCAAGAGCAGGAAATGGGCTAAGGAAGGCACTTTTAAGACACTGGCTTGAATTTTGTCCTGGATCAAATTCTAGTGCAATCTCTTGCGGCTTAATGCCATGTAAGAAATGAATTGTTGTGTCTTAGTCTGTTTGGAGAATGTTAGATCTAAAATCACTATGGGGAGGCAACCTGGCACAGGAGCAATAAGCAGAAGTGTCGAATCCAAGTCCTCTTTCCACTACTGATTTATCTAAGCCAGTTACTTAACCTCTCTGGGCCTCCCATTCACCATCTGTAAAATGTAGTGATAAACATCCTTCCTTTCCAGATACCTCCTAGCTAATCTGGCACATAGTTTTCAAAAATCACAAACCCCATACCAATTATCTTTGGCCTGAAACCCTGCCATGGCTCTTCAACACTCCACTGTGCTGTTGTCCATCTCATTAGACTAGGAGAGCTCACGCATATTAATTGCACCAAACACCCTGCTTAATGCGGACTCCCAAGAAAACCCAACAAGCATTGGGAATGAGAGGCAGAGGCTATTTATTTCAGCTATTGCCAGTAGTTGATTTTCACTGTAATCTATTTTAAGCTGTGGACTTGAAAGTAGAGCCATGTTTTCATGGCTGCTCCCAGGAATCGTCAAAAGACTAAGTGATATTGCAAACAAGCTCCTGGGAAGAAAATGATACAATTACTGAGCTTTGTTGGCCTTTCTAGGGTCATGAGAGTGGTGCCTTGCATCTTCTAGGCATAGAGGGATGGCACTAGTGGTCCAAGAATCTGACCCTGGGGATAGAGCCAGGAGTTCTTCCCTCTCTTGTGTCACACCACCGTGAGGTCATGAAAATAGGAAAGAATCAGAAGAGAAGGGGAATGTTTAAAATTCCAAGGAACATGTTATTCAAGAGTTTAGAACATTTGCCTTGGTTGATATCCATATTTCCAATGTATATGTTTCACAAACCAGAACTAGAATGTTGGGCTTTTTTAGAAGTCGTTCTAAGTTTGGTGCAGGTCGGAAGTAACACATAATTCCATAGGAGAAAGCAATGGAACACTAGTGGTCATGTCATGTATTTCCTGCCCTTGGACCCCTTCAAAGTCTTACCGAAGGTACATCTCCTCCAAGAGGCTTTCCCTTGCTAATCCCTCCTTTCCTTTTCTCCTCTTCTGCATCACCCTGACTTGCTCCCTTTATCCATTCACCATCCCAGCCCATGGTAGTTATGTATGTATCTTTAATTTCTTTATATTAATGTTGGTCTTCCCCTCTAGACTGTAAGCTCTTTGCGGGCAAGGATTATGTCTGTTTATTGCTATTCTGTATTCTCACAGGTGCTTAGTATAGTGTGTTGAACTTTGTTGAATTGAGGTCTTGTGCCCCTAGTGTCATTCCTAGTGCCAATTTTGAAGGACCTTGAGTTCATCTCACAGGATGACCAAATCTCTGCAAATATTTTCTAAAACATTTGCTGAAAAGAACCCTATTGGCAAAAGATGCATTTTTGAGATGAGAGTGATTCTGACCATTTAGTAGCCCACTGGACTATGTTAAAATTGGAACTAGATTTTCCTATGTGAGTTGTTTATCAATTGATCAAGGGTGGGCATTTGCAGATTCAGCTCTTGTCTTGATCTTTTGGGATATAAACCATTCCATCAAAGTCCCTGGCTCCGTTCCTTCTGGTGGAGAATGTGCTCTTCCAGAGGAGGGACAACAGTAGCCTGGGAAGGAGACTAAAGTGATTGTGTTTCCTCATTCTCTAGAAACACTTTTTGGAAGGCAGCAAGGGAGACTCTTTGCAAAAGCTGTGCTGGCTGAATCGCCTGTATGACACCCTATTGAAATTTCCTGTGAAGCTGAACAATTTCCATATCAGCAGATCCTCTTTGGCTGCATTAGTTATGCTAATAAAGTGGTGTGACTTTTCCTGGCAATGCTTGAGGCATCTGCCAGCCTGTGACTGAAGACTCTATCTGGGGAAATAACTCAGCAAGTAACGTTCAGATGGCCGGCAACCTGCTCAAGTTTCCATTTCTACGTCCAAGGCTATGTGTGAGCTATTGCTGCTCCCGGATAATGGCTGCTGGGTTAGCCGAGTGCAGGCAGGATCCCACTGGCTTCTTCCTCATTACTTTTCAAAAATCCTTAGAATACCTGGTGTAGGGAACAAACTGCACTCCAGACTCTCTCCTGGGGGGAGTCTTATGGGTTAACTCATGAAAATGCAGAGTACAAAATAGTAATACAAGTGATGTTTCTTTATTCAAAGTTCATGCTCATCTTTTATTATGATATTATGGGGTGGAGTGACATCCTTTCTGAGTTATTCTGGGTTCATAGAAATAAAGAGAATTTGATCCTTGGAAATGCACTTGATTTGATATAACTGATAACTACAGGGATCCTTGTCTTGGGCTCCATTTCAGCCTGAAATTCGTAAGCATATTGCTCCATTTTGTCTCCTTTATCTGTCTTTTGTTTGGAATATTCAAGAAGCCTCAAGAAGAAATTGGTAAAGTCATGAACAGGAGGTCTGTGATGGGTTTGTAAAGGCAAGATTTAGGGTTTTTAGGAAGTCTATCCCAACTAAAGGATAGATGACAAGAAAGGCAACAATCAACCCGGTTATTGAAGAGGCATAGACTATCACTGTCAGATATAGGATGCTCAGTTGGATGGACTATGGCTTGACCGATGAGGGTGTTTCTTATACATTCCCAATGGACTTCCATGCCAGTGGAATTTTAAAAAGCTGATCTTTGTTGTTCCAACTTGTAGGTGTGTCAGGATTTTATCAGAAGTTAGGGAATAACTCCTAGCATCCTTGATACCCAGGTCCTTAATCTCTCCACAGAGTCTCAACAGTGAAATTTTCCTGCAGATTTATCTACAATCTTTGGTAGAGTCATAGCTTTTATCCAAACAAGGATCTCTTGTTCCTCAAATTAAAAATGAATAATAAATGATCCTAAGTATGAATTTCACATCAGATTTGAACAAATGAATTCATCATATTTAATATTGTGGTATACCTTGGTGCCCTGCTTACACAAACTCCTCTAGATCCCAGCAGGACAATAAGTTCAGAAATTTTTCTATGATCTAACAAAAACCGTAAGCAATATCATTCAGAGTTAAATCAATATCCTATCTAGCCTAATCTTCTGTCTCCAACATTGCCAACAAAGGATCCTTAGAGGAACAAATGTGATGGTTGGATTCGTCATAACCATGGACATATTTCTAGACTAATATTTTATAAAATAAAGAAGCTCAGACAATTTCAACTTCTATCATCCTCCAAAGCAGATGAGGCTTTATCCACATACTTTACCTGAAATTCAGGACTCTGAAGGCACCTTACAGACTGGTCTAATTACATTTTTACCCTACAGGCCCCCAAGTTATTTCAGGTTCATAGCCATTTCTTGGATAACAAATACACATTTAATAATCTAGCCATGAAAGCTTTAATTTCTTTACGCTAATAGAAAAATGCCTCTCAAAACCATCAGTTATGAGGTGTGAGTTATATAATTGCTCTGCATGATTTTTTTTTTTTAATGAGGAGGATCTCACCATTTTAGTTGAACAATAGGCTTTCAATTGTAATCTCTTTATGGGGGTGTTCCTGGACAGGACTCTAAAATAGACAGTCCTGAGTTCACCAGTGGTGAATGGGCTTTTATACTGTAAGTTTGTTATAAGCAGGGAACTTGTCTGCTAATTCTGTTATATTATATTCTCCCAAGTCCTTAGTAAAGTTCTCGCACACATAGTAAGTGCTCAATAAATATAATTGATTGATTGATTTAAACTGGGAGGGGGTCCCAAGGAATGGATCTGGTGGCAACTGCTTACAAGGCTCTGGCCCACAGGGCCATTAATCAGGGAGAGATCCAGTTCCCACAGAGCACTGTGTACCTTCTCCATCAGTATTTTCCTCACTGATTCTGAACGAATGTTCAGGTTTCTTACCATTACCAGGTGACTTTGTTACCTACTTCATGATATGTTCAGGCCCATAAATGTGTTCATATTTGTAATATAGTAGAAGAGAAAAGAACCTATGACCTCAGGCAGAAGCAGAAAGATTCCAGGCAGGACCTCTACCCATGAGCTACCCTCTAGACCATGGACCATTCATTACGAAATGTGGTGGAAAAAGAGTTAGGGTTGACAGAGTAGAAGACAGTCAACATGTACCTATGGCAATTTTCCACTGCTCCAGTGCTTGGTTTCTATTGTACTCAAAAGCATATTGTTTTTTAAAATGGACTTTGGAGATAGTTGATAGTTTTACCACTGAGCTAAGTGGTGGTGGTAAATATAAGATAATCAGATTTGATACCAAAATATATTTCTAGGGGCCAGGAGAACCTTTCCTGTGATTCCACAGATATCAAAGAGGAAGTGATAATCTGAGAGATGAGGGAAGAGTTGGAAACTTAAATGTTAGCACTTGTTAGTAGCACAACTGGGAAAATGGACCCCATGCCATTGTGCTATCAGTCTAAGGATGCCAGAAACCATTTCCTTTTCTAAGGTTCTATTTTCTGGTAATGGTCTTCATGGGCCTCTATTCATCATATATACATAATATTATAACTCTGTTATACTGTACTCTCCTAAAAACTCAGTACAGTGTTCTGCACACAGTAAGTGCTCAGTTAAAATGATTGATTGATATTTAATTACAAAATTTATCCCTAAAGGATTTATTACAGAGCATTTGTGCCCATGATGTGATGATGATGATGGTAGCAATGATGAATTCTTACTTTTCCTTATCCAATTGGTACCAAAGCCTCATTATTCATTTCCCAGAGCTTCCTTAAAACTTACTTAACACATAATTAACATAAATTAAAATTAAATTTGGTTTTGGAAAAGTTTTCAGTTTGGTCAAAAGAGCTTTCCCTTATATGAGGCACAGATAAGCTAAATGTCTTGCCCAAGGTCACACAGCAGACAAGTAGCAGAGCTGGGATTAGAACCGGGTCCTTCTAATACTAATACTATTACTAATTATGGTACTTGTTAAGTGCATATTATGTGCCAAGCACTGTTCTAAGCACTAGAGTTAAATACAAGGTAATCAGGTTGTTCCATGTGGGGCTCACAGACTTAATCCCCATTTTACAGGTGATGGAACTGAGGCACAGAGAAGTTAAATGCCTTGCTCAAGATCACACAGCAGACAATTGGCAAAGTCAGGATTAGAACCTATGATCTCTGACTCCCAAGCCCATGCTCTTTTCCACTAAGCCACACTGCTCCTCCTCATCAAAATAGAGGTAAAAATTGAAGCTGTGAAAATGAGTGTTGCCTAAAGGAAAGAGTATTGGCCTGAGAATCAGGGGAAGTGATTTCTAATCCTGACTCTACTACTTGCTTTCTGTGTGACTTTGGGCAAGTCACTTGGCATCATAGTTTTCCCATTTGTGAAATGGGGCATTAATCCCTTTTTCCCTCCTGTTTATAGTAACTGTGGCATTTTTTATGCATTTATTATGTGCCAAGCACTTTACTAAGCCCTGGGGTGAATACAAGCAAATCATGTTGAACAGAGTACCTGTCCTACATGGGCTTCACAGTCTTAATCCCTATTTTACTAATGAGGTAACTGAGACACAGACAAGTGACTTGCCCAAGGTCACACAGCAGATAAGTGGAAGAGCAGAATTAGAACCCAGGTCCTTCTGACTTCCAGGCCCATGCTCTTTCTAGTAGACCATGCTACTTCTCACACAAGTAGGCTAGAGAGTGTGCCTGACTTGATTATCTTGTATCAACCCCATGCTTAGAACCATGCTTGGCACATAGTAAACACCTAACACATTTCACAATTACTCTTATTTTTGTGACAGCATATTAACTTCCCATAGGAATGCGTATAGATTGAGAATAAGAAAGGAACCAGAGTGGAGCCTTGAGGGATACACAGAATTAGAAGATGGATTGCTGAAGGTGAACAGCAAAAGAGACGAAAAAGGAGTCACCAGACAGAAAGGGGGAAAACAAGAGAGGACATTGTCAGTAAAATCTAGGTTAGATAATGTTTCCAGGAGAAGAGAGAGGTCCACAGTGTCAAAAACTGCTGAGATTGGGAGGATCAGTATAAAGTTGTTTAGATTTGGTAGGGAAGGTGTCATTGGTGAGCTTGGAGAGAGCAGTCATAAGAAAGTCAAGGGGATAGAAACTAAAATGTAGGGGGTTAAGGAGTGAGTTGGAGAAGAGGAAATGAAGGCAGCTGGGGTAACCAATCTTTTCAAGGAGTGTGGACAGGAATAGTAGGATATATGATGTCAAGAGAGTGTTTTAGGAGTGACACATGGGCATTTTACAAAGCAAACAGGATGGAGCCATCACATAATGAAAATGGTGGTGAGGGATGTGTTTCTTCTGGGCAAGTTAATTTCAAAATTTGGAAGGCTATTATTCATTCATTCATTCAATAGTATTTATTGAGCGCTTACTATGTGCAGAGCACTGTACTAAGCGCTTGGAATGAACAAGTCGGCAACAGATAGAGACAGTCCCTGCCGTTTGATGGGCTGACAGTCTAATCGGGGGAGACGGACAGACAAGAACAATGGCAATAAACAGAGTCGAGGGGAAGAACATCTCGTAAAAACAATGGCAACTAAATAGAATCTAGGCGATGTACATTTCATTAACAAAATAAGTAGGGTAGTGAAAATATATACAGTTGAGCAGACGAGTACAGTGCTGAGGGGATGGGAAGGGAGAGGGGGAGGAGCAGAAGGAAATGGGGGGAAAAGAGGGTTAAGCTGCGGAGAGGTGAAGAGGGGGCGGTAGAGGGAGTAGAGGGAGAAGGGGAGCTCAGTCTGGGAAGGCCTCTTGGAGGAGGTGAGTTTTAAGTAGGGTTTTGAAGAGGGGAGGAGAATTAGTTTGGCAGAGGTGAGGAGGGAGGGCATTCCAGGACCGCGGGAGGACGTGGCCCAGGGGTCGACGGTGGAATAGGCGAGACCGAGGGACGGTGAGGAGGTGGGCGGCAGAGGAGCGGAGCGTGCGGGGTGGGCGGTAGAAAGAGAGAAGGGAGGAGAGGTAGGAAGGGGCAAGATGATGTAGAGCCTTGAAGCCTAGAGTGAGGAGAAGGCTATTAGAGAAGCAGCATAGCTCAGTGGATAGAGCCCGGGCTTAGGAGTCAGAGGTCCTTAGGAGTCAGAGGTCATGGGTTTTAAACCTGGCTCTGCCACCTGTCAGCTGTGTGACTTAGGGCAAGTCATTTAAATTCTCGGTACCTCAATTACCTCATCTGTAAAATGAGGATTAAGACTGTGAGCCTTACGTGGGACAACCTGATTAACCTGTATCTACCACAGTGCTTATAACAGTACTCGGCACATAGTAAGCACTTAACAAGTACCAACTTTTTTTAAAAAAAAAAACAGGTTGGAGCATCTTATGGTCCAAAAAATACAGTAATGGAACAGTAGTGTCCCAGCCACTGTTGGGGCCAGTGATCATTTTAGTCATGAGGTAAGATTCTGTTGGGGAATGACCTGAGACTAAAAGAGCAGCCAAGGCCAAGATTTAAGTGTTTTAGAGACAAGAAACAAGTGATCCTTTTGGCACCTCTAGCCTCCTTAAAGTGTCCCTTATCTAAGAAGCAGCGCACCCTAGTGGATAGAGTATGGGCCTGGAGTCGAAAGGACTTGAGTTCTAGTCCCAGCACTGCCACAAATCTGCAGGATGACCTTGGGTAAGTCACTTCACTTATCTGTGCCTCAGTTCCCTTATCTGTAAAATGGGGATTAAAACTGTGAGCCCCTTGTGAGACATAGATTGTGTCCAACCTGATGAGTTTATATCTACCCCAACACTTAGTACAGTGCCTGGCACATAGTAAGTGCTCAACAGATACCATGTTATTATTATTATTATTATTATTGTTGACTTCTGGCCAACAATTCACAACTCTCCTAATGAGACTGTAAACTCTATGTGGGAAAGGGACTATGTCCAAACTAATTAACTTGTACGTACGCTAGGGGTTAAGAACAGTGTTTGACACATAGTTAGCGCTTAACAAATACCATAAAAAATTAGAAAGCTCATTGAAGATTTGTTTCTGCACGCTCGCTACACCCATAGACCATAGATTCAAAAATTCAGATGCATTTATTGCTGAATCAATCCTTTGGAATGTAGCCCAGTAGAAGCATTTATTACCTGTCCAAACCATTCATACTCTTCCAAAGCCAAAGTTAGAATTTAAAAGACCATTTGTACCTTTTCCTTCAAGTACTGTACCTTTAATATTCATAATGTATGCAGCTTTAAATTCAACATTTATTTTTAACACATATATTTTAATGAAACATGAAATATAAAATGAAACTCCAGTCTGCCTTGTATGAGCATGGAGAGAAATCCTAATTACCTGTTTCAAAAGTGTGAAGCTCTTTCTAATTTTCCAGCAGCCAGTTTCCTTAGACAGCACTCAGTATTATAACTATTTATGCCAATTGTGCTATTTCATGCATAAAATTACCGCATTATTGTTGGAAGAGATGCTGTAGAGATATCTAAGCAGGGTGTAATCACTTCACTTTCTATCAAATTGTGCTCTTGAAAGGTATCATAAATTTTATTAGAAGGCAAGAGGCTAATGGAAACCAATCAGTGTTAATGCTGATAAAATTGCTTGTATTTTACATTATGAAAACCGGGAGATATTTTTATCAGAACATCTCCTTTTGTTTTATTAAGAATGGATCATGAAAACTACATTGTAATCACCCAAGGTATTTAGTAAACCCACCTTCTTTCAGTACAGTGGTCCTGTAGTGCTTTTCTTTTGTGCCTCAGAGCCTGGAAAGGATGTTTTGTCAGAAGTTCACTTTCAAACCTCTGATGGATGACAGTGTAAAGTGGAGCTGTGTAAAATGGATACAATACACAATTTGGGACTGTAATTCAAATGTATGGAGCCCTACTATCACAGGGTCCATTCTTTGGATACAAATATTAATGTTCCACTCTTACCAGATCCTTTATTATGCCATAAAATTGTTGTCTATTGACCTGCCTAGTGAATCTGGACAGCTTTTAAGACTCCCCAGCTTATTCTTGAAGCTCCATAGTAAAGAGTACCAGAGTATTAGACTATCTTAAACAAATGGGGCAAAGAGTCCTTCTCATTATATTAGCAGCCAGCTGGCTTAGGAAACTCACCCCCTATTGCCTGTTATAGACCAAGTTTGAGGAAAATGAAATTTTTCCTCCTCGACTAAGTACTATATGAGGTTCAAGGAAAACTCCCTTTCTCCTGTCTCCATCACCACCCACTCCCCAATGCACTTTGCTTGGGGCATGTCATCGCAATGGGTCAGAAGGCAGACTAGGATTCATGGCTATTTAGGCTGTTATACATCTCATCAGATCTATATTAGCATGTTGTATTAACATTAGCAGCCACATATACCTTACCCTCAATCATCTGATTATTTCAGGACAAGAAATTTACTTTTGCAGACAAAAAAAATAAAAACAAAGCATATTTGGGGGACTGACTTACCTGCATAATATACTTGTATAAACAAGACCTCTGCTGAAACTTCCAAGCATGTTCCACTAATTACTGACTGCTGTGAAAATGAGTCTAGAGTGGTGAATTTTCGTTTCACTCATTCTGTCGTATTTTAGGACAGGAAACAATTAATTGCTGGGCACATAGGGTATGTTTTCAATTGTCCTATGCCTATGTGGGAATTTTAGTGAAAACAATTTCAACACTTTTCTCAAATTATCTGCTCATCAAGTTTACTCTAAGACTGCAAACTCCTTGAGAATAGTGATAATCTCTACCAACTCTGTTGTGTTGTACTCTATCAAGTGCTTAGTACAGTGCTCTGCACACAGTAAGTGCTCAATACATACCACCAAATGATTTATTCCTTTGATTTATTTAAACTCTGAAAATTTTTCCTGTGTAATTCAAGATAATGATAGTAAGAATAGCAGTAGTAGTATTGGTGGTGATGGTGGGGGGTGGGAAAAGCAGCATGGCCTAGTGGATAGAGCCCAGGCCTGACAATCAGAAAGATCTGGGTTCTAATTCCACCTCTGCTACTTTTCTATGTGACCTTGGGCAAGTCACTTAACTTATCTGGTCCTCAGTCATCTGTTAATGGGGATTAAAACTGTGAGCCTCATATGGGATATGGAATGTGGCCAACCTGATTAGCTTGCATTTACCCCAGCACTTAGAACAGTGTTTTACACATACTAAGTGCTTATTATTAGTAGTAATATAAGTAGTAATTGCAGCAATAATAGTAATAATGCATACTGCCCTAAGCACTTGGTAAAGAAGACAGGTGAGTATTAGATACAGGCCCTGGCCCGCAAGCCCTCAGACTCTCAATGATCAGTCAATCAATCAGTATTTACTGAGTGCTTACTGTGTGCAGAACACTCTACTAAGCACTTGAGAGAATATCATTGAGTAGAGAGACATAATCCCTTCATGCAAGGGGTTTACAGACTAAACATAAGAGCTGAGGGGGAGGGATGAAAATCAAAGGGTTTAAGGATTACAAACCCAAATGCATAGGCGATGCCGAAAGGAGGACCAATAGGGAAAGTGAGGACTTTCTCAGGAAAGACCTCTTGGAGGAGATATGATTTTACTAGGGCTTAGAGAAGCAGCGTGGCTCAGTGAAAGAGCCCGGGCTTGGGAGTCAGAGGTCATGGGTTCGAATTCCATCTTTGCCACTTGTCAGTTGTGTGACCATGGGCAAGTCACTTAACTTCTCTGTGCCTCAGTGACCTCATCTGGAAAATGGGGATTAACTGTGAGCCTCATGTGGGACAACCTGATTATCCTGTATCTACCCCAGCACTTAGAACAGAGCTCTGCACATAGTAAGCGCTTGACAAATACCAACATTATTATTGAAGATAAGGAGAGGAGTGGTCTGTTGGAAATGAATAGGGAAGGAGTTCCAGGCCAGGGGGAAGATGCAGATAAGGAATGAATGGTAGAAAAGTTGAGATTGAACATATTCTACTGAAATAAATTTCAATAGGTGAGAAAATGAATCTTGTTCCTAAACAGAGTCAATTGCCAAGAAGTACTACTGTAATATATATAGTATAACAATTGAAAAAGGATTACTGTAGCCGTATCAGGAAAGGATAGACAATTCAAAACAACTATAATTCCCCTGGTTTTCCAAGATCAAAAAATATCAATGGGATTAGAAGCTGAATGGCCAGGGATTAATCTCACTCAAATCAAATGCTTACTTCTTTACTATTTATGTAAGTAGGAATACTATTTCTGTTTCATGGTCATACCACTACCCACATACACCCCACCATGTCCCAAAGTGGTTAAAGACAAACTTGAACTATGCAGGGAACACTACTTCTAGACACTAGTCACCCAGTAGTGGTGACACTAATATCTCTAGACTGTAAGCTCATTGTGGAAAGGGAATGTATCTACCAATTGTGTTATATTGTATCAATCAATCAATCATATTTAGTGAGTGCTTACTATGTGCAGAACACTGTACTAAGCACTTGGGAGAGTATGATATGACAGAGTTGTAGAGTTGGTAGACCATACCCTTCCCGCATGAGCTTACAATATAGAGAAGTAGGCAGACATTGATATAAATAAATAAATTATGGATATGACCCAAAATGCTACGGTGCTGAGGGAGGGGTGAATAAAAGGAACAAATCAGGGTGATGCAGAAGGGCATTGGAATAGAGGAAATGAGGTCTTTGGAGGTGGATAGAGTAATAATGTTGGTATTTGTTAAGCACTTACTGTGTGCAGAGCACTGTTCTAAGCACTGGGGTAGATACAAGGTAATCAGGTTGTCCCACGAGAGGTTCACAGTTAATCTACATTTTACAGATGAGGTAACTGAGGCACAGAGAAGTTGTGACTTGCCCACAGTCACACAGCTGACAAGTGGCAGAGCCGGGAGTTGAACCCATGACCTCTGACTCCGAAGCCCAGCCTCTTTCCACAGAGCCACGCTGCTTCCCCAGAGTAATTGTCTATTGTATATGAAGAGGGAGGGTATTTCCGGCCAGAGGCAGGAGGTGGGTGAGAGGCCAGAGGCAAGATAGATGAGACTGAGATACAGTGAGTAGGTTGACATTAGAGTGTAAGCCCGTCATTGGGCAGGGATTGTCTCTATCTGTTGCCGAATTGCATTCCAAGCGCTTAGTACAGTGCTCTGCACAAAGTAAGCGCTCAGTAAATACTAATGAATTAATTAGAGGAGCCAAGTGTGTGGGCTGGGTTGTAGTAGGAGAGCAACAAGATGAGGTAGGAAGGTTCAAAGTGATTGAGTGCTTTAAAGTCAATGGTAAGGAGTTTCTGTTTGACACAGAGGTGGATGGACAGCCACTGGTGGTTCATGGATGGAATGTTTTTGTAGAAAAATGATCCTGGCAGTAGAGTGAAGTATGGCCTGTAGTGAGGAGAAGCAGAAGGCAGGGAGGTCAGCAAGGAGGCTGATATAGTAAACAAGGTGAGATAGGATAAGTGCTTGAATTAAAGAAATAGCAATTTGGATGGAGAAAAAAGGGTGGATTTTAGGGATGTTATGAAGATTGAATCAATGGGATTTGGTGATAGATTGAATTTGTGGGTTGAATGAGAGAAAAGAGACAAAGATAACACCAGGTTTTGGGCTTGTGAGACAGGAAGGATGGTGGTGCTGTCTACAGTCCTGAGAGAATTGGGTAAATCAATGCATGCTCCCAAGCACTTAGTATAGGACTCTGCAACTCTGCACTCAATACAACTGATTGATTGATGTGCTCCTTTCATCCCTGACTTGATCCTTCCATTCATCCTCCCTCCTATTCCCACATCACATATGTATATAACTGTTTTTATTTAGTTAGTTATGTAAACAAATGCCTGTCTCCACCTTTGGACTGTGAGCATGTTGTGGGGTGCGAATATGTTTATTCTATAGTGTACTCTCCCAAGTGTTTAATACAGTGAATTGCACACAGTAAGCACTCAGTAAATGCAACTGAATGAATGAAATGGATGAATTTGACCATGACCATCTCTGCAAAACCTTGTAAAAGGTGAAAATCATAATTCTCAAATGAAATGGACCAATTTTTCCACCTTTCCTTGCAGGGTACTTGCCTTTCTCATCTCGCAGGATAATTGGGCACAGACATAGATACTATAGTATCAAAGCATTTTAGAATGGCACACACTTAATCTATTTAATTCGGAGAATACGGTGCTTAGGCAAACATATCATTGTCCTCTGTTTTCACAGATAATGTCCATAATAATAACCCCCTTAAGCACTTTGATATTTAGCCAACTCCACAGTACTTTTGTACATGTCTTTATACTCTAATTGCCCTATCTGTAGTTGATTTGAATGTCTGTCTCCCCACATAAGCTGTAAGGTCCTTGTGGCATGGATTGTTCATTCATTCAATAGTATTTATTGAGCACTTACTATGTGCACAGCACTGTACTAAGTGCTTGGAATGTACAATTTGGGAACAGATAGAGACCATCCCTGCCCAATGACGGGCTCACAGTCTAATCGGGGGAGGCAGACGGACAAAAACAAGACAACATAGTCACAATGATCTAGCAGGAGTCTGACACATGAATTGCAAGTAGGAAAAACAACTGTGCCCCACCCCACCCGATCACTACCCTGGAGCTGGGAGTCTCAGAATAATTGGTTGTGTCTACCAATTCTATATATTATACTATCCTGACCATATAAGGCAGTATGGGGTACATAGCAAGTGTTCAATGAACACCTATTGATTGGTTGATCATTTCCCTATGCATAAGTGTAACTGAAAAGATAAATGAGTGACTGACAGTCCCCATTATTCTGAGCACATGCAAAGTTTGACCTTCAAGACTTGTTGTTTTTAGTACTGGCTGCATGAGATGATACTTTGATAATTTTCCCCCTTATTATCTCAGCTTGTCTCCATTTCCCTCAGTGTTGTCCATGTAACAGAAGCAGCGTGGCTCAGTGGAAAAAGTAAAATATTAGGAGTCGAGTCAGAGGTCATGGGTTCTAATTCCGACTCCGCCACCTGTCAGCTGTGTGACATTGGACAAGTCACTTAACTTCTCGGTGCCTCAGTTACCTCATCTGTAAAATGGGGATTAAGACTGTGAGCCCCACGTGGGACAACCTGATTACTCTGTATCTACCCCAGTGCTTAGAACAGTGCTCGACACATAGTAAGCACTTAATAAAAACCAACATTATTATTATTGTCTTCTTTATAGCTAGCTCTAGTTTGGGGCTCTCCTTGTACAGAATGAACACTCAACAAATGTGATTGGTTGATTAACTGGCTTTTTTCCCCTTTTTCCTCCAATAATCAGTCCAGGAACCATGGAGTAACCTGATAAGTCATAAGAAGCCCCAGCAGTCACTTAGGAGAGTCACACTTTCCTTGTCCTGCAATGCTTAATTGAAAGTTGATGGTGAACTTTAACTGGGCATTTCAGAAGGTCTAAGTAAAGTGATGCTGCAGTCTCAGTCTGAAAGGGACTCCCATACAAAAGAGGAATCAATCTGAAATGGGGAAGAGGTTCTGGATGGGAATATGTAATTACATAGGATAGAATAGCTCTAGGGATAAATCTTGTCTCAATCTTCACTCAAACTCTATCTTTATTGACATCAATGAATGTTGCAACTACCTAAAGGCATGATTTGTTTGAAAAATCTCTCTATTTATGCATGATGAGGTTTGTTATAGCCTCAGATCCTTCAGTTGGTAGTGTAGCTTACTATAAGCTGTAGTAAATTTGTAATCCCATAAAAACTGTGTCACTGAATGCCCAATATTTGAATCCACAATGGTCTTGGTATTCTGTTTTTCCATCCACATTCTGATACTACCAAATCTTGGCAATCTCAAAGGCTGATATTACTTGGAGCCCGCAATTGATTTATAGCCCTGTAATCTATTTGTCCCTATTTATTATCCTTTATATAAAACCAGACATCGCTGGGAGCTTGTCTCTCATGCTGGAGCCTTAGAGTTGGACTCCAGACCTTTGAAGTGCTTTTATAGACAGAATATAGTGCCAGAGATCAGAGAAGCAATAAATGGGCCCAAATGTCCAGACCTAAATATATGAAATGCAGTTAATAATAAAAGTCCTGGATTTTTAATAAAGGGATTGAATTGTGCAGATTCTGTCCTTGAGACTCCATTGCTTTCTGAGTCTTTGCAATTCAGACCTTGGGGGGAAAGACACTGGTAAATGTATCCAAAAATATGACGACAGGTGACAAATCTTTGTCTCTGGAGTGATCCGTGCAGAGATTTTAGTAGGCACTTCTATCTTTTCCAAATGGTTCTATTCGGCCAAATCATACAATGTCTAAAAGGCAAATTAGGTGGCCTTCTTGTTTCATTTTGCATGAATTTTCAGCTTGCACTGGTGGGTATGTGTTGTTCAGTAAGATTCTAGGCAACTAAACTTCCATCTTTATTGCAACAACTGCTTTCAAAGCATACCACATAATCACCCTGAGTATTGAAAATTTCTGTTAGACCATTGAGCAAAACTCTCCTGCCCTGTGCTTCCCAAAATGTAGCAGTATGTAATAGGGATACAGAGGGAAAGGAAACTCATCCTCACCCTTAACTCCCACTTGTAGTACACATGTTCCAAGAATAGAATTAACAACAGGATGCCTGTTTAGTGGACTACCACTGCTCCATTCTTTCCATAATGTGGTGGCTCTTTAAACCACGAAAGAAGACGTCTTTAGATCCTTGATACTTTCCCAGGAGTTCAATAGAGGGAGTCACACACAGTAGGTGATCAATAAATTAATTACTCATGGGTATTTATTGAGCTATTACTATATGCATAGTACTGTACTGCTTGGGAGAACACTTGAGTACATATCCGTAATCAATTTAATATCTATCTTCTCCTCTAGAGGGTAATCTCCTTATGGCCAGCAAATGTGTTTACCACTACAGTGTTTGCATACAGTAAGTAATAATAAATATCATTGATTGATTTATTGACTGAATAGAGTTGGGAGACCCAATTTCTGTCTACAAGGAACTACCACCTTCTGTTCCACCGCTGAAGGTTCCTGTTCCTGTCATGCTCTGTGACCACCATGTTGGAGATAAAGTTGTTTCCATGTTCTCTCAGACCCTTCCATTGCTGCTGAATAAAAGGTCCCTGCTCTAGGATGGGACCTAATGTGGAAACATTGTTTGGCTTTTCCCCAGTTTACTCTCCCTTCTGAAACGTCTGTGCACTTGGATTCGTGACCTTTGAACTTTTGCTCCCCTATACCGTTTTCTGATTTTTGTGAATGGAAACAAAATGAAAACTCTCCATTATGCACAGTGCAGTTGCAATGCCTAGACCTTGAACAGGGCTTCAATAGTATCCAAAGAAATGCAGCCAATAGAGAAGTTGGTGAATCTATGAGACAATTTATAGATTCTCCTTGTGCATAGATCACTTGAGTAGTGATGATTCTTAATTATTTCTCCCCATTACATGTCTTTAGTATTGAGATTTGTGCAGTTCAGGAATATAATTGTTTCACTGATCTACTATAACCCAGCCTGCACAGTTCACTCTTCTCGTGCCAGCTTGCTCACTATGCCTTGATCTCATCCATCTTGCTGCCAGTGACTTGCCTTCATCCTCCCTGTAGCTTGTATATCTCCCTCCCCCTTTGTATACTCCAGACCACCAGTCTTCCCACTTTCAAAGCCTTATTAAAGTCATATCGCCTCCAAAAGGACTTCCCCAATTAAGCCCTCTTTTCCCTGTCTCCCTCTCACCTCCTGTGTCATCTTTGCAGTTGAATCTGTCTCTTTTGGATCCCAACCTCACAGCACTTATGTACATATCCATAACCTATTTATATTAATGTCTGTCTTCCACTCTAGACTGTAATCTTGTTGAGGGTAAGGAATATTTCTTCCAACTCTGTTGTACTCTCGCAAGTGCTTAGAACAGTCCTCACTGTTCTGCACATAGTAAACACTCAATAAATACTATCAATTAATAAATTGTATTTCTTAACATTTACTATGCTCCAGAACACGATGGAAAGCCCTAGGGAAGATACAATAAAATCATATCAGAGTCAGGTCATATCTTACACTGGCCTCACAATATAAGAGGAGGGAACTGATTCCCATTTTGCATTTGAGAAAAGTAATGCCTAGAGAGTTTAAGTGGCTTGCTCAAGTGCCTAAGAGAGATTAAGTGATTTGCCCAAGTCCACAGGTGACCAGTGACCCACCTGGAAATAGAACCTTAGGTCTCCTTACACCAGGAGTCATGCTTTTTTCATTAGACCATGTTAGATCTGGGACAAATGTGTGCAGGGACTGAGTATTGATCCTTTGGACACTTTTGGGGGAAAAGCTTTGCCCAGCACAAATTATGAAATGTTCATAGTGTGCACAATACTACACATGACATTTAGCTTCCATGTGAAATAATGAACATGGTGCTTACCTTAAAAAGCTTGAAGTTCTAAAGGGGACACAACACAAGAACACCCACCATCAACATATCCAAGTATAAAAGTAATGCACTAATGACAACAAAATAAATCTTTAATAAAAATTCCAAAGGAAGAAGTGGGTCAGTGATTGTACCTCCAAGAGTTTGTAATGCTTCTTTACTCCAGTATAAAATTTAGGAGACAGATGAATTAATATTATTATCATCCTCATTATCATTATTATCACAGAGAAGTAGCATGGCTTAGTGGAAAAAGCATGGGCTTGGGAGTCAGAGGTCCTGGGTTCTAATCTCCGCTCTGCCACTTTTCTGCTGTGTGACCCTGGGCAAGCCTTAGATCCCTCATCTGTCAAATGGGGATAAAGACTCTGAGCCCCACGTGGGACAACCTGATTACCTTGTAACTACCCCAACGCTTAGAACAATGCTTGGCACATAATAAGCGCTCAACAAATACTATTATTATTATTATCACTATATTTGTTAAGCATTTACTATGTGTCTAGCACTGTACTGAGCACCAGGGTAGATACAAGTTCATCAGATTGGATACAGTTTCTGTGAATCTAGTTCATTCATCCATTTAATCAATCAATTAATCAGTAGCATTTAATGAATGCTTACTGCGTGCAGAGCAGTGGGACTAAGAGTTGGGAAATTGCAATATAATAAAGTTGTTAGACACTACCCCTGATGACAATGAGCTTACAATCTACAGGAAGAACATTCCTACTGCTCTTTGTCTTAAAGACTGTAAGTTTGTACCAGAACTTTAGAAACAAGAGATTGTTAATGTAACCCTTGCGTGGCTCAGTGGAAAGAGGCTGGGCTTCGGAGTCAGAGGTCATGGGTTTGACTCCTGGCTCTGCCACTTGTCAGCTGTGTGACTGTGGGCAAGTCACTTAACTTCTCTGTGCCTCAGTTCCCTCATCTATAAAATGGGGATTAACTGTGAGCCTCGCGTGGGACGACCTGATTACCCTGAATCTCCTCCAGCGCTTAGAACAGTGCTCTGCACATAGTAAGCGCTTAACAAATGTCAACATTATTATTCTGAGTGGATTATTTGCAACCTCTACATGGTGAATGGACCTAGAGGGAATTTTCTTTCCAGGCATGTAACCTATTTAGATGAGGATAGAAGCAATAGTCCTGGGACTCATATGCAGTAGATAAATGAAAGTTAAAGAACACATTGAACCCTGCAAGAATTATAACAACAAAAGGAGAAAAAAAAGAAGATACCACTTTGATAAATGCTCTGAGGGTCTTCAAAATGTCAGCACTGGGAGGCATGAGCCAAGTAATGTTTGGCTTTGCGTGCCCCACCCCCACAAACTTGTTATTCTGTCAAAGGCTCATCATGTCAATTGGTGGAAAATGGATTACTGTCATTCTTCAAGGAACTGCACATCATTTCCCATTGATTGGCATGCCAAATCCTTCACAAAGTAATGAGTCAGGGATGATGCAAATCATCATCGAACTGTCAGTTTGATTGCATAGCCCTCTATCAATGGGATTAAGCCCGTGTGGCATCCAAAGAGTAATGAACAACATTCCTCAATTTGAAAAGTTGACAGGAAGACAGGAATGCTGGACACGCCAGCCAAAGTATCCAAAAAGAAATTGCAGGAGAAAAAAATACATTTGGTGAGAACCTCTGAATATATTCCATTTTCATTTCACAGTGAGTGCTTTACTACACTCTAGGGGAGGAGTGAGCCAAGAGACACACCCACTCCGATTCACTTATCCTTAATTTAAGAGAGAACAAGGTGCAAGATGGAACTGAATCACCCAGTCAGATCAATGGAATCAATTGAGAGTTTACTGTGTGCAGAGTAGTTCCAGCTGCAACATGCCCCTTGACAAATCAATATCTGCCCACCCTTGTAGACTATAAGGTCCTTGTGGGCAGAGATGGCATCTACCAATGTTAGTGTAGTATACTTTCTCCAGCACTTAAAGCAGTACTCTGCAGACAGTAACTGTTCAGTAAATACCATTGATTGATTGATTAATGGCTCTGAAGGATGGTTTTTGATGTCATGTGCAGTCGGGAACATGCCAGTGGGACTTGATGAACAATACTCTAAAGGAAACCAAGCATTAGGGGATAAGAGAAAACTAGAAAGGGCATCCTCCTTTTCAGTGACAGGGATTGTCTTCTGCTTGCTTCTTTCCTAAGATAGAAATGAATCAAGTTTAGGGGGCCCCCAAGGCTTACCCTGTTCATTTTGCAGAGGAACTGAAGTCCCTTGGCAGTGTTATAAATGAATCAGAACAGCGGCCCACCACCCCATTTTACTGTGTCTGACTGCAGTAATAAAATACTTAGAGAATTCAGGTGATGGTTGCCCTCTCTGACCTCAGCTTAATGATTGTACATATGCCATCTAACATACTTTTCCTAAAAGGTTGTTTGGCCCAAATCTTCCCATTCCTGAAATCCTTCAATGATTACCCATTCCTCTTCATATCATGCAAAAACTCCTCCCCATTAGGCTTTAAGACAGTCACTCAGCTCTTCCACCCCAACTTATCCTTGCTCCTTCCCCATTGCAACCCAGTACTCAAGCCTCACTCCTATAATGCCAATCTATTTTCTGTGCCTCACTTTCATCAGCCTCTTGCTCACCTTTTCCCTCCTGCCAGGAACTACCCCCTCCTTCACACCCAACAGAACACTAACCCAAATATTTCAAAGTCCTTCTAAAATCACATGAAGCAGCATGGATTAGTGGAGAGAGCTTGGATCTGGGAGTAAGAGGCTGTGGGTTCTAATCCCTGCTCCGCCCCTTGGATGTTGTGTGATCTTGAGCCAGTCACTTAACTCCTCTGTATCTCAGTTACCTCATCTGTAAATTGGGGATTAAAGATGAAAGATCCCTATAGGACATAGACTGTGTCCAACCTGATTAACTTGTATCTACCCCAGTGCCTAGTACAGTGCCTGGTACGTAGTAAACTCTTAACATACTCCATAAAAACCAACCAAACAAAATATCTCCCCCAAAAGACCTAACTGATTAATCTCTCATTTCCACCCTTTTCCCCACTCTACTGCTTGTTAATCCAGTACATTCATATCACGTACAAGACGTGGGTACTCACCCACTTATACCCCGTAACAGTTCTATATATGTCTTTACACTCCATAGCTGCCCCTTTCCTCTAATTTATTTTAGCATCTTATCTTCTCCATTAGATTTTAAACTCCTGAAGTACAGGGATTGTGTGTCTATTAACTCAAGACATTAATGCAGTGCTATGCACAATGTTATGCACAAAGTGCTTAATAAGTACTATTGATTGATTGAATGACTTTTAAATGGAGTAAAGCTGTTTCCTGTTGTTAACCTCATTTAGCTTTTACACAGATTTTCTTTGAGGAATTTGGCCCTGCCTCTAAGAAGTACACCAAACTATTGTATTTATTATTTTAATGGTTTATGTTAAGCCCTCATTATTATAGGCACTGTTCATTCATTCAATCATATTTATTTAGCACTTACTGTGTGTAGAGCACTGTACTAAGCACTTGGGAGAGTACAGTACCCACATCCCCTCCCCACAATGACTTTACAGTCTGGGGAGAGAGAGGGGAGGAGACAGACATTAATATAAACAAATTACAGATATGTACATAAGTGCTATGGGACTGAGTGAAGAGGAAGGGAGGCTTAATAAGGGAAGACTTCTTGGAGAAGTGCCCTCTTTAAGGGTTAGAAGGTGGGGTAAATAATTGTCTGTCAGATATGAAGAGGGAGGGCATTTCAGGCCAGAGGGAGGAAGAGGGCCAGGGGTCAGCACTGAGATAGACGAGATGGAGGTGCAGTGAGAAAGCTAGCATTAGAGGAGTGAAGTGTGTGGGGTGGGTTGTAGTAGGGGAGTAGTGAGGTGAGGCAGGAGACGGCAAGGTGATTGAGTGCTTTAAAGCTAATGGAGAGGAGTTTCTGTTTGATGTGGAGGAGGATGGGCAAACTCTGGAGTTATTTGAGGAGTGGGGAAATATATCCAGAGCATTTTTGCAGAAAAACGACCTGGGCAGCAGATGAAGTACGAAATGGAGTGGGGAGAGACAGGAGGCTGGGAGTTCAGCAAGGAGGCTGATGCAGTAATCCAGGTGGGATAGGAAGAGTGATTGTATTAATGTGGTACCATTTTGGATGGAGAGGAAAGGGGTGTTCTAAGCACTAGGGTGGATACAAGGGTGGACACAGTCCCTTTCCCACATGAGGCTCACAGTCTTAATCCCCATTTTAGAGATGAGGAAACTGAATTACAGAGAAGTGAAGCAAATTGTCCAAGGCCACACAGCAGGCATGTGATGGATCCAGGATTAGAACCAAGGTCCTCTGACTCCCAGGACTATGTACTTTCCTCAGGTCATGATCCAGTTCTGACCAAGCAAACCTATTGGAGGTAATGGGAATGATTTACACTAGGAAGTTTAATTTTATTATGTGGTCATCAAGGATAGAAAACATATGTTCTTCTTTTGGGTCTTCTCCAACCTCCTGGTTCAGGAATTGGCACACAAGAATTTTGTAGTGGATAGAGCACAGGCCTGAGAGTCAGAGGTCATGGGTTCTATTCCCAGCTCTACCACTAGTCTGCTGTGTGACTTTGGGCAAATAACTTCATTTCTCTGGGTCTCAGTTATCTCATTTGTAAAACGAGGATTAAGATTGTGAGTACTATGTGGGACAAGGACTGTGTCCAACCCGGTTTGCTTGTATTCACCCCAGCGCTTAGTACAGAGCCTGGAATGTAGTAAGTGCTTAAAAAATACCAGAATTATAATTAATAAGTACTTGATGATGTGATAACCAACTCCTTAGAATCTCCTTGCAGAGTGATATGTCTGCAAAGTCTCAAAATTCTGTCCCCACTGCATTTCCCTTCTTTACTATTACCATTTGAACAAGGTCACTGTTAGAGGGATAGAATTAAAATGACAATTTCCATCTTCATTTGAGGAAGTCAAAGTACCTTATATGAGCAATATAAATAATATTGTTTCTATACCAAATAATAGACTGGTAGGGTGTTTTTCTCACTTAATCTCAGACTGTCTTTTCCATAATTAGGACCAAGGGAGGAAAATAAGGTAAGGGCCTAAAATTCAGACTATGAGAAAAGTAGTGGTGAATCTGCTGTAACCCTCAACTGACTCCTCCACAGTTTCCCTACCTCTCACTTTCATAAGGATTTAATGTCTGCAAAGTTTCAAATGAAAATGGTGACATCCAGCTCTGGCTTTTAATCAAAGTTGATGCTCAAAGACATTGTGCATATTAAACATTCTACTATGTTGGCCTTTTGTTTTACCCATAGGGTAGGAGGAGGAAGCCTCTATATTATTCCTGTTCCATTTGTCTTAACTAGGGGACTGGCGCCTGGCAGTTTTCTCAATTTACACCTAAGTACCACTGCCATGTCTGAATCATAATAAATTTTGTTTATTGTAGTTGGGCATTTGTTGGCTTTGATTTTAGTTAAAACAGCTGAAGATTTATCCCTCTGTCAGAGTTGGTAGAAAATTGAGAGTCGAATTCTAGTCATAAGCTTTCTGCTTAATCTTCTGGAAACTTTTCCAATTTCCCTTTAATAACTCCAAGAGGCTAGTAGTGTACCACTTACAGATTGAGGAGGGTTTGTGTGGGTTTTTTCCTCTTCCTGGTTAGCTGACAGGTTTGACAAGAAATGAAAATGGAGGAATATGCATTAGCACTACCTTATACACAAGATGGTTAAAGTCACTGTCAAGTGCAATTTATCACAAATTACTGATTGCTGGATCTGAAAAGTAATCAGTTATTTTTTACTTGATGACTTTCTTATAAGAGTAATACATTACTGATTATGTTTAGATGACTTGTGCTCATGAGTTTCACATTGACATGACAACTTTTGTGGACAACCAATCACCCACTCCAGGAAGAAGAACAAAAGAACTGCAAAAGAAAAAGTAAATCAGATGAACTTTCTTTTTCCCTTATTTACAGTGTTTTGACTTTGGTTTGTTTTAAGAATTTGTGTCTGAACACTGTTTCCATTCAAATTCTTCCATGGAGAGTCTGGTGTTGATTCATGTTTAAAATATGAAATTAGCCTATACCAAAAGTTATATATCCTTGGATGATATCAAAAAGAACTGCTTCTCAGTCAGCTCTTAAACTGAAAGCCCTGAATCAAACTGGAACAGTGGCTCATCTGATTATGTTGCATCTACCCAAGCACTTAGAACAGTGCTTGTCATTTAGACTGTATATAGACTCTAGACTGTAAGATCACTGTTTGGGAAGGGAACATGTCTACCAACTCTCTTGTATTATACTCTCTGAAGGGCTTAGTTCAGTGCTCTGCATGCAGTAAGCACTCAATAAATACCATTGATGATAGTAAGCTATTAATACTATTCATTCATTCAATAGTATTTATTGAGCGCTTACTATGTGCAGAGCACTGTACTAAGTGCTTGGAATGTACAAATCGGTAACAGATAGAAACAGTCCCTGCCCTTTGATGGGCTTATCATTGTTTCAATATAAAAGTCACAAACAATGCTAAAACATTAACTAGACTAACCAATTTGAACAAATTGTGTTTATTAGCTGTCTTTGGGCCCCAAATGGCTTTTACTATTTCTATGAGATTTAGGGAAACAAACACTCATATTCATTTTAAGAGAAGGGTTAATTATTTCAAAAAAATTTTAATAAAAATTGTGTAATTTGTGGTAAATGTTGCATTTGTGCAAAGCAGCGTGGCCTAATAGAAAGAACACAGGCCTGAGAGTTCAGTGAACCTGGGTTGTAATAATAATAATAATGCATTTGTTAAATGCTTGCTATGTGTCAAGCACTATTCTAAGCACTGGGGTAGTTACAAGGTAATCAGGTTATCCCATGATGAGGCTCACAGTCTTAATCCCCATTTTACAGATGAGGTAAGTGAGGCACAGAGCAGTTAAGTGGCTTGACCAAGGTCACACAGCAGACAAGTGGTTGAGCCAGGATTAGAACCCATGTCCTCTGACTTCCAACACCATGCTCTTTCAACTAAGCCATGCTGCTTCACTCCACCACTTCCCTGCTGTGTGACCTTGGACAAGTCATGTAACTCTGCATTTCAGTTCCCTCATCTGCTAAATGGGTATTCAATCAATACTTATTCTCCCTCCTACTTGGGCTGTGATCCCTTTGTGGAACCTGATTACCTTGTATCTGCCCCAGACTTACTACATTGCTTTCTACACAGTAAGAAAGCACTTACTATTATAACTTATTATTACTGTTATTATCACTATTGTTTTAATAATCATATTATCACTACCTTTTGCCCTGAAAGCAACAATGGCAAAGTATTAGATGTGTCTTTGAAATTAATATCATCTTCATTGATTAACTGATTGATTAATTGAAGGAAGTGAGAAATGTAGTTGGAGAAAGGGGGATGAAAAGGAAATACCAGAGGAGGAGAATGCTGTGCCCAAAACCAATCAGTCATATTCATGAAGCACTTACTGTGTGCTGAGCACTGAACTAAATGCACAGGTTGTGTAGGAGGGCTTGCTTAGGTGGAACAGAAAGCAGGAATTGGAGGGGAGTGAGAGAAGGGAAATTAGTGGTGGGGAGACTAAATTCTAGAGATTAAATTCAATATAAATGGCAGTTGGGAGTCATTATATATTTTTGAGGAAGTTGGTAATATTACTACAGACATTTTGACAGATTCTGTTGTAATCAGGTGTAGAATATATGGGAGGGTGGGAGGGATGCTGAAGGGGACAGAAAGACAAGAGGGGAGGCTATTTTCCAAGGCTTGGAGATCTTGGAGAATAGCTGTGGGAATTGAGAGGAGAAAGTAGATCTGTATAGTGTTCATTTCAGTTCAGTTCTGGGTTCCCATCTATTCTCCATCTACACCTACTCCTTTGGAGAACTCATTTGCTCCTGTGGCTTCAATCACCACCCCTATGTGGATGATACCCAAATCTACATCTCCAGCCTTGATCTCTCTCCCTCTCTGCAGTTTCTCATTTCCTCTTGTCTTCTCTACTTGGATGTCTTCCTGGTACTGCAAGCTTAACATGTCTAAAACAGAACTCTTTATCTTCCCACTCAAAATCTGTCCTTCCCTTGACTTTCCCATCACTGTAGATGGCATTACCATCCTTGACTCCTCTCTCTCATTCAACCCAGACATTCAATCCATCACTAAATCCTGTTGATTCCCCTTCACAACATCACTAAAATCCACCCTTCCTCTCCTTCCAAACTGTGGCACCCGGCACTGCTGGCTCTGCTTCTCTCACCTGAGTACTCCAGAAGCCACAATTGAATGGATTGCAACAACTCGACCCTTGGCTGAGGCCTTCCCACTCTTACTCTGCATACCCCAAATACAGAGGGGCAAGGGGGTTCTGGCCAAATATGGCCCAGTACCGTCTGCCTCATCCCAGGTCTAGGTTGGCCGGCCAGCAGGGCAGATGTCCGAGACGCCTCTCGTAGGTGGGGACCCAGTGTCCACGCTGCAGGGAGGGCGGAAGGCCTGGGGCTGGAGCCGAGCTGTGAGGGACCCCCAGCCATGGATCACCCATACTGGCCAATGCAGTGCTTGGCACAGAGTAAACATTTAACAAATACCATCATTGTTGTTAATACAATAATTCAACCTATCCCTCCTGAGCTACAGCACCAGCCTCCTTGCTGATCTCCCAGACTCCTGTCCATACTTCACTCTGCTTCCCGGAAGATTTTGCCATAAAAAATATTCAGGACATGTCTCTCTACTCCTCAAACAACTCCAGTGGTTGCCCATCCACCTCTGTATCAAAAAAACCCCTCTCACCCTTGGTTTTAAAGCACTCAATCATCTGTCCCACTCCTACTCACCTAACTACTCTCCTGCTACATCCCAGCTTGCGCACTTCACTCCTCTAATGCTAACCTTCTCAATGTGACTCAATCTTGCCTATCTCAACACTGACCCCTCACTCACATTCTGCCTCTGACCTGGAATGTCCCCTCCTCAAAACTGACAGACAATTACTCTCCCCTCCTTCGAAGACTTATTGAAGGTACAGCTCCTCCAATAGACCTTCCCTGACTAAGCCCCTCTTTCCGCTCCTTTCACTCCTTTTTGGGTCACCCTGACTTACTCCCTTTGTTCTTCACCTCTCGCCTCCCACAACACTTATCTGGAATTTATTTGTTGGTATTAATGTCTGTTTCCCTGCCCCAAATGGTAAGCTCACTGTGGGGAGGGAATGTAGCTGTTTATTGTTTTATAGTGCTCTGCACACAGAAAGTGCTCAATAAATACTATTGAATGAATGAATAATGCTTTTGAGAAATAGTCATCAAAAATAGGTTTTCGATTACTTGTTGGAAAGACGAGAGAGAGGAGTTGAACATCACTTTAGTGGTACAACCATGGATGACAGTTCTGTTGACATTGTTACTGAGGGCAATTGGAAATTTAGGAAGAAGTGAAGGATTAGGAGGGATGATGATGATTCAGACTCAGTATTTTAAGAAATTCATCACCCTAGCTTTACCCAAGGCTATTATCTCATTTGAGGCTGTGATTAATGGTTGACTATGGAACAGTGACCAATATGCCATTATCTCAGGCAGTGGCAAACAGAACAGGAAGAGAAAAGAGAGGAAGGGTTGGGTGAATTTTCTGCTGTTTTTTGATATATTTAAAGAAATTTATTTTAGATTTCCCTGGCTTATTTTCCTCACTGTAGTGGTTCTGTTGGGAAAATACCCGAGAAGAAAATTCAAACATAGAACACTAGATAATAATGTGTGATATCTGTTAAACATTTACTATGTGCCAGGCACTGTACTAAGCACTGTGGTGGATACAAGCAAATAGGGTTGGGCACAGGCCCTGACCATCATGGGGCTCACAGTATCAATCCCTATTTCACAGGTGAGGTAAGTGGGGCACAGAGAAGTGAAGTGTCTTTCCCAGGATCACACAGAAAACAAGTGGCAGAGCCAGGAATAGAACCCGTAACCTTCAGACTCCCAGGTCTGTGCTCTATCCTCTACACCATGCTGCTTCTCACTACTGATTGGCAAATATATCAATATCAATAGATAGACAGATCAACAGGTAGAGAGATATGGATAGATAGAGAGAAAGACAATCAGAGAGAGAAAGATCAAGAGAGAGAATGATGTTATATAATAATAATGATGATAATAATGGTATTTGTTAAGTGCTTACTATGTGCAAAACACTGTTCTAGGTGACGGGGTAGATACAAGGTACTCAGATTGTCCCACGGGGGGCTCACAGTCTTCATCCCCATTTTACAGATGAGGGAATTGTGCCACAGAGAAGTGAAGTGACTTGCCTGAGGTCACACAGCAGACAAGTGATGGAGCCGGGATTAGAACCCATGTCCTCTGACTCCCAAGCCCAGGCTCTTTCCACTAAGCCACCTGCTTCTATGCCTCTTTATGCCTCTTCCTTCTGTACTCACTGCTACCCAAGGTACAGACCATAGGATGATTGACCATATCACAGGAACAGAAGAGCAACAAACCAAAAACACAATATGAGCAAGAGCTGCAGACTAAAATATTCCTTAAAAAGATTGGTGGCAGGCATTTCTAAGATGAGGAGAAGCAATGAGCAGCACTAGTGAGCAAGAGACAACCAGAGAATGGCTTGTAATGGGGCCATGGTTGCTGCAATCTTCCCCAGCCTGGGCCCATCAGCAGGTCCAGATCAGTGATACACCACAGCCAAATGGCAGTTACAGTGGTCATACAACTGAGAATAAAGCAGATATGCATGAGCTTCACGTAAGTGAAACATGTCTGAAGCCCACAAGCTGAAGGTGTCCCAGCCTTGGACTAGAGTGTGCTGCTTCTCAGAGGATGAACGTGCTGTGATCTACATTATTTTTGCCCTGTAGTATTACTGTGAGGGAGAAAGGATCTCAGTCCTTAGAGGTTAAGGATTTAAGTGCTGAAATGACACAAGAGGGGGTGAAGTAAGGTGAGGAAGGCTTCCTGCGGGATACATGATTTTGGTAGGACTAGGTATGATAGAGAAGCAACGTGGCTCACTGGAAAGAGCACGGGCTTTGGAGTCAGAGTTCATGGGTTCGAACCCCGGCTCTACCACTTGTCAGCTGTGTGACTTTGGGCAAGTCACTTAACTTCTCGGTGCCTCAGTTACCTCATCTGTAAAATGGGGATTAAGACTGTGAGCCCCACGTGGGACAACCTGATTCCCCTGTGTCTACCCCAGCGCTTAGAACAGTGCTTGGCACATAGTAAGCGCTTAACAAATACCAACATTATTATTATTATTATTATTAGATATCATGCAACAAGGCTTAGTGGATAGCACATAGGCCTCAGAGTCAGAAGTTCATGGGTTCTTCTCACCGCTTCCCCCCTTATTTGCTGTGTGACCTTGGGCAAAACACTTCACTACTCTGTGCACCAGTTACCTCATCTATAAAATGGAGATTGAGACTGTGAGCCCCATATGTGGGACAGTAACTGTGTGCAACTCAATTTGCTTGTATCTGCCCCAGTGCTTAGTACTGTGCCTGGCACATACTAAGTGCTTAACAAATACTACCATCATAATAATAATTACAACTACTATTATTCATTCATTCAATAGTATTTTCAAATTCTTTTTTTGGAGACCAACACTACAGTTATTCAAAGGGTGTGGTAGGAAATCAGGGTATCATCAATCAGTCCAACTGAGCTCACTGTAGTCAGGAAATGTGTCTACCAACTCTACTATATTGTACACAGCAAGCATTCCATAAATACAATTGATTATTAGATAAATTGTATTTATTTAGTGCTTTGTGTGTGCAAAGCACTGTAGAAGGCACTTGGAAGAGCACATTACAATAGAGTTGGTGGTTGATATCCAATACTGAAGATTTCTGAAGTTCTGAAAAAATTCATATTTGTACCCTGATTTTGGAGTCACCGAACAAAACCAAACACATTCTGTGGAATTATACTGCTGCTAGACCAGCATTATTCATAAACTAATGATAGTCAGGAAGATGTCAAAAACAATAAGCCAGAATTTTTAGTCCCGAACGTTACAAACTATCTTCAGAGCCAGGTGTCTATAACAATAGGTTGTCCAATGGGATAAGCTTGAGAACAAATGTCATATGGTGTATTTTTCCCTCCTATCAGAGCTTTGATCTTCAGCAAGAGCTGACAAATATTGGCATTATATGTCACTAAGAAGTAAAAGATCATGATCTGACCTTCAAGAATCTTCACAATATGTACATTATGTTGATGTGCCCTTTGTTTTTGTCTATCTTGGTTTGCTTTGGCTCCTTCATCTATTTCATCTCAAGTGGTGTTGTTTAACCGGGTTTTCAATGGCCTCTTTTTTTTTTTTTTTGCCATGGTTTGTATGAAAGATTCAGGCTGTTTCTTCTGCTATTTATCTCTTCCATTTGGACACAGCTGGAAGTCAGGCTATGATGAGAAACGAAGCATTTATTTTTGAATAACCATCAATATGTAGGAGACTACATTTAGGTCTATTTGAACTTTTCTGAACCCTCCTTCTTCTCATACCCATCCCCTCAGAGATTGAAATGGAAATGGAGTTCTCATGAGGAAAGATTTTCTGATGTTTCTAAACTGGAAGGATGACTAAACAGAAGAAGTGTGAGATGTATTCTGGTTAGAAATATCAATGGGTTTCTATTTTTTCCTATGTTGGGGAAGTTTCTTTTGCTTCCTTTGCCCCATTATTTCTTTGCATCCTTTTTTTTTTAGATACCTGAAGCTTTTGACAAGCAAACATCATGTTGTCCTGTAAGGAACCAGTTGCCAATGTCAAAGACAGAATTCTAGTCGGGATGGACTATAGTTCTCATCCCTTAGTGACATTACTTATGTTATAGTGCTTAGCTATCTACATTTTAAAGGATAAATCCCCTTGTAAACTAGTTAAAACTGCCTGCTGAGAAAACAAAATGGTTGATGGTGAAATTGAGTTGTAGAACATCTAGACAGGTTTTGTGGCTGTAGTTGACTCAATAATTAGGTAGTTTCAGTGTTACCATTAACAATAATATTAATAGTGATACTATTACTACTATCACTACTACTACTAGTAATGATGATGAGAAGTAGAATAAGAATAATAATCATAATAATAGTGTTTGTTAAGCACTTATTCTATGCCAAGTACTGGTGTAAATATAAAATAATCAAATTATAGGCTGTCCCTGACCTATATATGGTCTTAGCCCAAGGGGTAAGAAGAATAGATATTTAATCCCCATTTTATGGATAAGGATGTTGAGGTAACAAGAACTAGCAATGTTTATTTAGTTCTTACTATGTTCAGAGCACTGTACTAAGCCCTTGGGAGAATACAATAAATGGAATTGGTAGATTTTTTTCCTGCCTACAAGGATCTTACAGTTTAGAATTTACATTCCAGCTCATAGTCCAAACAGTTTAGTCATCACACAAAGTTGTGACTTGCCTAAGGTCACAAAGAAGAAAAGTGGCAGAGCCTGGAATTAGAACTCAGATCTTCTGACTCACCATCATGTGCTCTTAACCATAGGCCATGAGACTAAGATTTTATACAGTACTGCTCTGATAACACATTTTAGCATACTCTTTGTAAAATAGGCACGAAGTGTGAGGGAACTTCTGAGGGAAGTAGGGAGACAGAAGAGTGCAGAGATGTAGTCAGCATAATTGATTCAGCCCAGGGACCAATCAGTCAATAATATTTGTTGAGCACTTATTCTCTGAAGAGTACTGTACTAAGCCCCAGGGAGAGTTTAATATGATATATATATATATATATATATATATATATATATATATATATATATATCTAGAGTCGGTAGACATGTTCCCTGCCCATAAGTAGCTTATAGTCTTAAGGGGCAGGTAGACATTAAAATAAATTATAGATATTGAAGGAAGTAAAGAAGAGAACTGGAGGAGAGTAAGTAAAAGTAGCATTAAAGCTGGATAGAGCTAGAAAAAACAAGACAAGTGGATGTCATGCTATTGACAACTATTCTGATCTGATTCGACTCTTCTCCAATTCAGTCATTGTCCTGAATTAGCCACCTTCATGTTTCCTTCATGTCCTCCTCCTTTAGCTCCTACAGCCCAGTGAAACAACTTGTCAGTTGCAACAACTCAGTTGCCAAAGGCAAGTCAGACGTCACAGCAATCTCCCCTTTATGGTCTTGGAGTTGTTGATGTGTGAGCAATCTCACGTATCATCCAGAAATATCTCCTTACTGAAAGCAAGCATGCTAATTCCAATATTATTTCCTGAAAATTCTTGCAGGATGGTTTTATTTTTCTAAGAAAATCCCAGTCATAACTCCATGGCCCTCCCTGAAACTGAAAACTTCTTAAAAATAGATATGGATATAGGCCATAGCTAAACAAAGTGAAGAGATGAATTTTATTAAAAGAATTCAGGCTAACGAAGCCCAACCTGTTTTGAGGAAAACAGCTCTGTCACCTGACCTATCCAGACTGTGAGTCTAGACAACCCAAATTTACCAGATTAGTTTCTCAACTTTCTGCTTTTCCAGAGAAAATTTTGTTTTACAGTTTTCTAACCACATGAAGAAGACCAACCTCCCTGAAGCATTTATATTCTCAACAGTATTCGAGTTGTAGGAGGTCTTTTAACTCTCATCTAGATAATCCCACGCTATGCCTGAGGAACCTTTTGCTTCCCTTTGTCTTTACATTAGGGTCCACTGTTGGGCTGCTCTATGAGAATATTCCAGTTCTCATCAGAATCCCTGAAGATAAGGTTTTATTTTGATAATTCATGTGGCTGGATATCAAACAGCTGCCAGGATATCTACTGACATCTGCTGTTTAGTTGATATCGGGCCCTCCCATCTGGCCTTCATTCAACAGGACCAAAATCAGGAAGGAACAAAATCGCCGGGCTTGCAACAGTAATTTCAGGTTATCTCTGGCTGCACAAAGTATTCTTACTCTGTTGTTAAATCAGTAACACCCTTACCTCATCTTCTGTCCTTCAGATGACTCTGAAATGTATCTGACTAAACTTTTTTTCCAAATCTCCTCATTTCTTAAATACATATCTTACGTGTTTTTCCATTTTGTTTTGTTTGGATAGAGATAAGCGGTAGTCCCTGGAAATATGATATGCAATGGTAATTTTTAGCCTCTAGATACTCTTTTGAATTTTTAAAAGCAGTTTTCAATCAACAATTTCATTCCATTCAAAAATAATTTAAAAAGCATATGTAAGCCTCAGTTTCTTGCATAATTCTAACTTTTCATAGGATTCTTGGTTTTTATGCTCTATCTCCTTTAAGAGCATCTTATGTACCACCCGCACAACCTCAAATACTCTACTTTTATATGTCTAATGAAGGAAGAAGTTGGACAGGAATGAGGATAGCTCAAGCCTGTAATAGAAGCTTTCTTTGACTTTTTCCTCAGCATCATCCATTTTCCTTGAGTGTATTTCTCAAAAAACAGCAGCCCACAGGGAAAAGGTATTTCTGTTTCCTATTGAACATCTACCCTGTGACTGGAATTCAATCCATGCTCACTAACAATGACCTTAATTCACATTTTACAAATGAAGAAACAGAAACAGAGGACAAGGACATTTATGAAGTAAGAGAATAACTGGGTTAGAAAAAAGATCAGTGGTATTTATTCAGTGTTTACTGTGTGCAGAGCACTGTACTGAGTGGTCAGGAAAGTATGGTACAGTGAAGTTGGTGTATAGGTAGTCTGTCCACAATGAATTGACAGTCTAGGGAGAGACAGGCACTGATATAAAGAAATGATTTAAAATATAAAATAATTTATAACAAAGCAAGGAACTGGGCACTTAGGACCTTCAAACCATCATTATCACAAAAAAATTGAATAAATCATTGTTCTTTTTAGAAAAGATTATGTCACCAGGGAATATCATAAACATTAGGTGGGTTCTTAATGATTGACCTTGGCAAATATTATTAAACCCTAATCAGCAAAAACAGTGAGTTCATAGGGAATGTGATCAAGATTATAGCACATTCCCTCAAAATATTTCAAACCTAAATCTGTTGAAAGCGTAAAACTTTGTTCTCTTTGCTGAGAATAGCCCTTCATTTTCTATACCACTATTGCTACTATTACTACTAATTATTATCATTATTATTATATTTTAAGTGCTTACTATGTGCCAAGCACTGTACTAAGTACTGGGGGAGATCTACAAGTTAATCAGGTTGGACACAGTCCCTGACCCACATGGGACTCAGTCTAAGTAGGAAGGAGCAAAGAGGGGAGCTAGCTTGCCACGTTCCCTCCCCGGTTGTGATGTCCCTCTTCTTCCCTGACTAGCCCCAAGATTCCCCAGGATTCCCCACTTCAGGCAGGAAAATAGATCAAGAGCTGAGACAAGAGTGGTTGCCTATCCACCTCTGTATCAAACAAAAACTCCTCACCACTGGCTTTAAAGCACTCCACCACCTTCCCCCTTCCTACCTCACCTCATTTCTCTCCTTCTACAACCCAGCCCACATACTTTACTCCTTTAATGCCAACCTTCTCACTGTTCCTCAATCTTGCCTGTCTCGCCTCTGAACCTTGACCTGCATCCTGACTCTGTCCTAGAACACCCTCCCTCCTCAAATCCTACAGGAAATCATTCTCCCAAGCTCAAAAGTCTTACTGAAGGCACATCTCCTCCAAGAGGTCTTTGCAGACTATAACCCACTTTTCCTCATCTTCCACTCCTTTCTGCATCACCCTGACCTGCTCCTTTTGCTCTCCCCCCACCCCGTCCCCAGCCCCATAGCACTTATATCTGTAATTTTATTTATTTATATTGACTGTGAGCTTGTTGTGGGCAGGGAATGTCACTGTTTATTGTTGTATTGCACTTTCTCAAGTGCTTAGTATAGTTCTTTGCACACAGTGAGTGGTTAATAAATATGACTGAATGAGTGAATGAAAAGGAAAACCTTTGTTCACATTAAAGTTCAATTACACCCTTTTTAGAAGCCTTTTGGCAGTGGAATTTTGAAGCACCTCGAATATTACCTACTTTCTTGGCAGTGTGTACCATGCCTACTCACAATACACAGCTTGACACCCTTTCTTAAACATTCTATGCAAACCTGAGTGTGAAGGATGAATTCCCTTAAATTGTGAGCCCTGTGTGGAAAAGCAACTGTTTCCAAACTACTTGAATTGTATCTACCTCAGAACTCAGTACAATATTTAGCATACTGAAATTGCCTAACAAATGCCAAGATTATCATTCTTATTATCCTTATTATTATTACTTGAATCCAACTCAGAATAGTTACAGTGCCATGAGTATGAAAACCCTCAGATCACAAGGGTTTTACATCCCTTAACCTACAATTAAAATCCCTCATTACAAAAAGTGCCCCAGGTCCACTGAAACCCAGAGATGTATACCTTTTTTGCTGCATAACTTTACAGTTGTGTATTTAACAGAAGAAGGCTCAAGTTCCAAGCTGGATTTCAATTCTTCCCAGTAATCAATTGAAAAGCTATTACTATAATGTGGCATTGAGATTGCAGCAGTGGTAGACTTAAATATTGCAATAATATGACAAAATCAGTCAATCAATAGTATTCATTAAGTGCCTAATGGGTACAGGGAACGGCACTATGTTGTCAAAAGGGCAATGCTGTCTTTTCTGTACTGTGTAATTGTAATTTTACATTAGAGTAACAGTGTCAGAGAAACAAAGGGGGAACAGTCTTATTTTTGGAGATATCCCTCAAAAGAAACTAATATAACTGGTTCTAACAATGAGATATATTTTCTTATTTTTTAAAGTATTAAAAAAACTTAAAGATGGAATGTGTCCAAAAGGCAAATGAAATGTTTGAGAATGAGAAACACAGAAACATGAAAAAAGATAAAAGGAAAATGCTCAATATCTCACAAAATTCCCAGCTGAGAGGATGGATAGGGAGGGGAAGTCTAATAAAAAAAGCTATTGTTTCAAGTAAAAAGGAAAAAAAAAAAACATATAACCAATGTATGATTTGAATTACTCCTTCAATACATTCTTTTTTTGGATTAACCTTGAAAACATTCCGATAGTTTCAGATGGTGAAGAATGAAACAGCATGTCTAATTAGAGCAATAACACATTCAGAACATAACCCATCTACAGTCTTCAGTCTGCACTGGATAACTATTCAATTGCACAGACAATTAAAGTTCTATCATACCTTAAAAGCACTTACCTAGCTTACAGGGTTGTTCAGAGGATGTGTGAGATAATATGGGCTTTTTAATAAAAGGTGTCACCTTTGAAAATTGTGTTATTTAACCAATTGAGGAATGGAAAAATTGAAAGTTATTACAAATGATACAATATTCCCTGAAATTTAGGATTAAAACATTTTCTCATTTTCCTTTCTCAAAATAGAATACCTGAATTCATCTCTTTAGTTTGTGCATTTCTTAGGCCCCTGCAAAGATAGGACAAGGGAAGAAGCCAGGTTGGATTTCCTATGACCTGCCCTGGCTAGCAGCCAGACCTATAAGCTTCTCAACTCCACCGGGAATTGTAGTTTATGGATTCTGACAAAGATGTGGGTGATGGTAACAGAGGGAGTGAGGGGACTGACAGTTGGAGCAGCCCCAGTTCAGTCTTTGCTGCCGGCTGGGAGGAGAGGAGTGTTGCAGGGTGGATGGGATGAGGAAGTATACTGAGTTTGATTTTTCAGAAACATTCTCTCTCTCCATTTAGCTCTCTCTCCTCTCACCCCCCTTATCTCTCTCTCTCTCTCTCTCTTTCCCTCTCTCTCTCCTTTCTCATTCTCTGTCCCATTATGATCCAGTATTACCTGTAAATCAACTGGTTTTAGAAAAGAAGACTTTCCATGTCCTCAGCAGATAGGACAAAACGAAAAAATGTAAAAATCAATGAACATGAAACTCAGGGCTTAAGTGGTGCTATGGCCATTGATCTACCTCCACCATCTTCAGCAATCTCTGCAGATCAAGTTCACATAAACCAATCAAAGGACATGTCCATGAGCGGCAGATAAGCCCACCAATCAGATCCTAGTAATAATAATAATGATTTATGGTAGTTGCTAAGAGCTTACTAGGGGCCAAGCACTGTTCTAAGTGCTGGCGTAGATACTAGTCAGGTTGGATACAGTCTCTGTCTCACATGAGGCTCACAGTCTTAATCCCCATTGTACAGATGAGGTAACTGAGGTGCAGAGAAGTGAAGCGATTTGCCCAAGATCACATAGCCGACATAGGGCAGAGCCGGAATTAGAACTCATGACCTTCTGAATCCCAGTCCAGACTCTACTTTCTAAGCCACGCTGCTTCTCCCAAGAATATGGTCCATGAACTGTCCCTCAAACAACCCTTTCAAATAAAGGACTAATTTCAAAGATGGTCACTGGAGGAACAATCTTTTTTTTTTTTTTTTTTAGTTTCTTATTACTTTAGTGAAAGTAAAGACTTTTCGCATCCCCCTCAAAGTGATATAAGTTGCTAAAAATGCAAGATTCAGCGCAATTACTAAATTGAATACCTCATCTGTTTCAGGCAGCCTGCTCTTATACAATATAGCTAAAAAAGTGGCATAAACATTATGCTCATTCAGGTTCAGTATATATGTCCCTTCAAACAATGATACAGTGATATTGCTTTCCTTGCATTTAGGTCATGACCCATTTCTATAGCTTAAGGTATTCAATAGCATTCAATAGTATTTATTGAGCGCTTACTATGTGCAGAGCACTGTACTAAGCGCTTGGGATGAACAAGTCGGCAACAGATAGAGACAGTCCCTGCCGTTTGACGGGCTTACAGTCTAATCGGGGGAGACGGACAGACAAGAACAATGGCACTAAACAGCGTCAAGGGGAAGAACATCTCATAAAAACAATGGCAACTAAATAGAAACAAGGCGATGTACAATTCATTAACAAAATAAATAGGGTAACGAAAATATATACAGTTGAGCGGACGGGTACAGTGCTGTGGGGATGGGAAGGGAGAGGTGGAGGAGCAGAGGGAAAAGGGGAAAATGAGGCTTTAGCTGCGGAGAGGTAAAGGGGGGATGGCAGAGGGAGTAGAGGGGGAAGAGGAGCTCAGTCTGGGAAGGCCTCTTGGAGGAGGTGATTTTTAAGTAAGGTTTTGAAGAGGGAAAGAGAATCAGTTTGGCGGAGGTGAGGAGGGAGGGCGTTCCAGGACCGCGGGAGGACGTGACCCAGGGGTCAACGGCGGGATAGGCGAGACCGAGGGACGGCGAGGAGGTGGGCGGTAGAAAGAGAGAAGGGAGGAGAGGTAGGAAGGGGCAAGGTGATGGAGAGCCTTGAAGCCTAGAGTGAGGAGTTTTTGTTTGGACCGGAGGTCGATAGGCAACCACTGGAGTTGTTTAAGAAGGGGAGTGACATGCCCATATCGTTTCTGCAGGATCGAAGGTAGGCAAGGAAGGCAAGGTAGATAAGGAAGGTAGGCAAGGAAGGAAGGCAAGGTAGATAAGGAAGGTAGGCAAGGAAGGAAGGCAAGGTAGATAAGAGGGATGTTGAGGATGCAGACCTGGGTTCTATTCTCTGGGATTAATCACTGCTTTCATCCTTTGTTGGTCTAGGAATAGCAGTTGTTCTGGCCAAATGAGCCACAGAACCATCCAGAGTTGTGGCCAGGCGCTACCCAACCTGAGTCATCCCTCTCAGATAGCTTTTATACATTTACCCTCAACTGAGAGACTATGGCACTTTCTGGGGAATGTCTAAATTTACTCCGCTGTTATTGTAAGATACTGACCAAAGGGTGAAATTGGAGCCAGTGGGCATTTTCTCAATCTGGGGGCTAAAATGACATGGCCAAAAGGATAAAGTCCAATTTGAAATGGATGCCACACATGTAACAACACTTGGGGCATTTCTAACAAGCCCTCCTAGTCAGAAGGATATGAATTCAGGTGAAATTTATCTCATCAAGGATATCTCATCAAAGAAAATAGTGGCAGGGGAGTCTCCTGAGAGGAGGAGTTTGGGAAATTGTTTGGAAGTTGCTGACCTGCTTAACCCACAGAGAATACACATCAGAAATTAAGGAGGAGGTGGAGGAGAATAAGAAAGAGGAAAATCAGAAGAATTGGAAGCTAGATGTATAGGTGGATAAAAGTAGGGGCAATAACAAAGAGGAGAGTTACAGCAAGGAGGAGGCAATGGAAGGGTGATGGTTAAGAGTGCAAAGACTCATGATTTGCTGGAAGATGGGTAAGATTTGTGAAGTTTGCTCTCCACTGGTAATCATACAATTTTTAGCTGACTACTGAAGCCTTCACTTCAGTTAATGAATGGTTAAGTTTTTTGAAACTGTTAGAGTTAGATACTCAGAAAACTGGGGCACTTTTTAATCTTGAAATAACTAAGCATGCATTAAAGAAAAATCATTTTAAATATCACCATTTTCTCACAGGTACTGGGAAGGGGGAGCTTGTTGTGGGTAGAGACTGTCTCTGTTGCTGAATTGTACTTTCCAAGTGCCTCGAACAGTGTTCTGCACACAGTAAAGGCTCAATAAATATGATTGAATGAATATAGAGAGGAGATGCAAGTATCCCAGACTGAGATTGTGAGATAAAATATTACAGCTCCAGTGATCTGAACAGCTTGTTGGGTGGGTGCCATGGAGAAGTTTCGGCGACATGAACAAAGTAAGCCATCCTCCTTCAATCAATCAACCAGTCATTCAATCATATTTATTGTTTACTGTGTGCAGAACACTGACCTAAGCACTTGGGAGAGTTCAATATAACAGAGCTGGTAATCATGTTTTATCTAGGTATCATTGGCCTTCTTTTTTCTTTTTTTAATGGTATTTGTCTAGCACTTACTGTGTACCTCACACTTTACTAAACACTGGGGTATACAAGCTAATCAGGTTGGACCAAATCCATGTCCCACATGGGGCTCACCATCTTAATTCCCATTTTACAGATGAGGTAACTGAAGTCCAGAGAAGTGAAGTGACTTGCCCAAGATCACTCAGGAGACAACTGGCAGAGCAGGGATTAGAACCCAGATCCTTCTGACTCCCAGGTCCCTGCTCTTTCCATTAGGCCACACTACTTCTTTTACCTCTTGCAAAAAACACCTGCAGGGTCCAGTGCAGGCTTCATGGAATATTTAAGAACATTTGATCTGGTCCTTCAGTACACTGATTAGGAACATTATTAAATGAATGATCAGGCAAAACACTCTGTTTTTGACCTATAAAGGGCAACATCTCTTTAGGTGAGGCAGTGCTCTTTCTTCTCCTGCCATTTTGTTTTATTGGTTTTATGGTTGTGATGGTTCTGGACATTCTGACTGCCTTTTCTTGGCTTTCAGGATAATTTCTTTAAATTTCATTTTCTCATTCAGAATTAAACAAAAAAAAATTGGCTAGGGTCATTCATAGGGAGCCATCTCCAAAGGCTGTGAATATTCTCTGTGGCTAAATTCACCAACATGTTAGAACAGTGCTCTGCACATAGTAAGTGCTTAACAAATACCAACATTATTATTATTATTATTATGTTTCCCTCAGGAGCCTTCTAATCTGCAGTAGATTGGATCTGTATATGTATGGGAACCTCTCAGAGGAAGAACTCTCAATGTAAAATATGGACAAAAAAGAAAACTCCAACTCAAGTCTACATGGGAGAGGCTGGGGTTGCTTTGTGGCATTTATTTCTCATGACTCCAGCCTTCAGTTCAGTAAAATCCAAAGTGGTTTGTTAAAGTTTTCATTTGGTTCCCTTGACCTTCCTTGCATCTCACTGTGGAAACTCTGTGAATTTCAAAGTAAGTTAAAAACACTTCAGTTGGACTCATTTGCACTTAACTCATCAAAACTTTTTTTAGGAATTATTTGATGTCTAAGACCTTTTTGTTTTTTTCTTAAGGAAAAAAAGCCATTTCCCTCTGAACAATGAAATCACGTTTCACTGGCATAATTGGACTGGAACACAGACAGGTTTAGGTTGAGCTCTAAACTCAGAATCCATGAAGGTCGATTGGAAAAACGCAGTCTCCCATCCCAGTCTTAAGTGGCTCTTTTTTTCAAATGGTGTCACAAACATGCATACAAAACAAGGGATAAGTGTTACAGATTGCAACCTAAAGCTTTTTTGCCATGGCTGTTAGGGGAAGAAAATTAAAGGAAATTCACTGCGATTCATTTTTACTTGATTGTTCTGTATCGCAGAGCTGGAGAGGATGAAGGGTCCATGGAGAGATCTGGTGAGCTTCAGTTCACCTTGGGAATCAGCACCTGCTTGGGGCTGCTTGCCCTGACCCAGCTTGCTGTGGACAGGGAATGTGTCTGTTACATTGTTATATTGCACTCTCCCAAGCTCTTAGTACAGTGCTCTCACACAGTAAGCACTCGATTAATTCCACTGATTGATTAGTCGATCATCCAGCCTGACATGCCTTGAGCAAGGGAGCATAATGTTGCATAGGAATCCCCTCCTTCTTGTTAGTCTCTGTGAGACCAAAGTGAAACAAAGTAATGAGCAGTTGTCCAATTATCTTTTCACATGTAGATAAATTTTTTGCCTGAACTATCTACATGCTTTTATTCCTTCCCCAACTTTCAATTTAACCTTGGCTGGTTAAATATATGCCACAAAGCAGAGTTGGCAGCCTTGGGAGAGAATGTATCATAATTTGGAAATATCTCACCCTTGGGATTGCAGAACCAGAAGGGCCAGCCTTGTTGGACCTCTTAATGCCTTTCAGTGGTAATTTTGAGTGCTTACTGTGTCAAGATCACTGTCTGGAGTGCTTGGGAGAATAGAATACAACTGTCTGGAAGTCCCTTGAGAACCTGGATCAGGTTGGGGGTCCAGCGGGGCCTAGTGGAAAGACCATGAGCCTGGGAGTCAGAGGACCTGGGTAGTAATTCCTGCTCTGCCAAATGGCTACTCTGTGACCTTGGGCAAGTCACTTAACTTCTCTGTGTCTTGGTTACCTCATCTGTAAAATGGAGATTCAATATCAATTCTTCCCCCTGCTTTGATTATGAGTGCTATGCAGTACAGGGATGGTGTCTGAATAAATTCATTCATTCAGTCAGTCAGTCATATTTATTGAGCACTTACTGTGTGCAGAGTTCTGTACTAAGTGCTTGGAAAATGCAATTCAGCATCAAATAAAGACAATTCCTGTCCATGACAGTCTCTCAGTCTAGAAGGGGGAGACAGACATCAAAACAAGAAAATAGGTATCAAAAACATCGATATAAATAAATAGAATTATAGATGTATACACATCATTAATAAAACAAATAGAATTATTAATATATGCATATATACACACAAGTGCTGTGGGGCTGGGATGGGCATAGAGCAGAAGGAGCGAGTTGGGGCATTGGGGAGCCAAGGGGGGAGCAGAGGAAAAGAAGGACTTAGTCCAGGAAGACCTCCTGGAGGAGGTGAGCTTATTTTTTGCCTTCCCCATAGCTTAGAATGGCATTTGATACATAGTAAGTGCTTAACAAATACCACTATTTCTTTCATTATTATTACTTGAACTGTACATGGTTGTGAGAACTGAGCCCACCAAAAATTCCATATCACTTTCTTTGAAACTGTGCCATTAGCATCAGTTATTCAACATAAAGTGTCAAGACAGGAGCACTTAGAACCAAATCATTCTCCTTGAATTTAAATCTTGGTCACTTGCTAACAACTTCTCTGGATAGGGTGAGGAAAATGGATAACACTGGGGTTCAAGACAAAACTGCTATAAAACCATTCATACAGTAGGTGGTATTTCTTAAGCAACTATTATGTGCCAAGCACAGGGGTTGATACAGGATAACTGGACTAGCCCCTGTCACAAAAGGGGCTCCCAATTTAAGAGTAAGACCTGGTTTTGAATACCCATTTTACAGATGAAGAAATTGAGGTACAGAGAGATAGAATGATGTGCTCAGCATTAAACAGCAAGAATGGGGCAGATCTGAAACTAGAACATGGGTCTCCAGACTCCCTGTTCCATGCATTTTCCAGTAGGCAACACTGCCTCATCATTACTCTGAACCAAGCACAGTCAAGCACTCTTCTAAGCAGTGGGTTAGATGAAAGATAGAAAAGGCAGACACATTCCCTGTCCCACAGTCTAAATCCCCATTTTATAAGTGGAGGTACCAAGTCACAAGGAATTTTAGTGATTGGCTCAAGGTTGCACAGCAGGCAAGTGTCCAAGATGGGATAAGAATCCAGGTGTCTTGACTCCTAGCCCTCTGCTCTTTTCCCTGGGCCACTCATCTTCTCACAAAAATAATTCACCTGATTATGAGGTAAATGGAGACTTAAGGTGATAGTTTCTTAAATATTTTGAGAGATAAACTGCACCAGATAGACTAGTCCATAATGCTGCAATTTAGAAAAGAGCTACTCTCTTGAGCATAAATTTTAAACAGATTAGGAGACTAAGGAAAAGTCAAACACCATCCTAGGTGCTGCCAATAGTGAACAACTATAGTAACAATAGTGAACAATGCATAGTAAGTATTTGATACATTTGATAATCACCCCAGCCCCAATGCCCCAGCATTTATGTACATATCTTTAAATTATATATTATGAATTATTTATTCATATTAATGTCTGACATCCATTCTGGACTGTAAGCTTGTTATAGGCAGGGACTGTATCTGCTAATTCTGTAATATTGTACTCTTCCAAGCTCTTAGTAAACTGCTCTGCATGTAGTAAACAATAAATACAATTGATACAATTGATTGATTTGATTGAATAGGGGCTATTGTACCTGTGAATAAACTTCCCCACCAGAAGCATCAGCATAAAAAAATAAATGCAAAGAGTACATTCATTAAGAGAACTGGGGATAGGGTGAAAAGAAGAATGTCTTTTCTGGGAGGTTGAATTACCCAATTCATTCATTCATTCAATCTTAACTATTGAGCACTTACTGTGTGCAGAGCACTGTACTAAGCACTTCAAAAATACATTTCGGCAACAGATAGAGTCAATTTGTGCCCAACAACGGACTCATAGTTTAAAAGGGGGAGAGTTTTAAATGCCACGTTTTCTCTGTTTGTTCCTTCATTCAATCGTATTTATTGAGTGCTTACTGTGCAGAGTACTGTACTAAGCACTTAGAAAATACAATTCAGCAATAACGAGAGACAATCCCTGCCCACACAGGGCTTTTATTAACCAGTCCATACTTTTATCCCAAGACTGTAGATCCAGACTTCCTCCTTGCAACGTGAATCTGCCTATTGTAGAATCCCTAACATGGAAAGTAATATAGTCCTCATATTATCCAGAATTAAAATAGAAAATGCCAAAAATACTTCGTGGCAAAGTGTGTGTGTAAAATCACCTGAGTTCCTGAGAGCATTGCAAACCATTCACTTTTTGTTGGTCTGTCTTCTTGAAGAATTAGTTTTCCTTTGAGGCTTTTGGATGTCAACCTTTTGTCCATACTAGTAATGTTATATGCTGCAGTGACTCTTCCTCCAGTTAGCAATACAATCTGTCATTCAATGATATTTATTAAGTGTTCACTGTGTACAGACCTCTGTACTAAGTACTTGGGAGAGTACATTATAATACAGTTTGAGACATGTTGCTTGCCCACAATAAGCTAGAGGAGTAGGATGACAGAATGTAAATGAATCTATGCAGAGTTTTATTGTCCATGAAGAATGATTCCAAACATTTCTAAAAATGGGACATAGTAGGGGTGGGGACAGGGGTTGGATGAGGGAAGTTGTGTGGCTGTCAGTAACTGGACCAAAGATATTCACTCCATTCACAGGCCTTGTGGTCCAGGAAAAATCAGATGAAAGAGAGCTTAATGTTTTCATTGTAGTGAAAAGAGACTTTTACCCACCTAAGAAAAATGTCTTAACTACAAAATAGATTTTTCAAAGACCCTAGACAACAGCAAGGAAAAACGTGCCTGATTTATGGTGGGTTTAAAAGGTCTGCCTTCCACATGTGAGTCTGGAGCCACAATGGGTGCCATCATGGGATGATAAATGAAGAAATAACTCAAAAGGAGTCCGAGAAGCCGGCCAACACCAAGACACTGGCACCTGAGAGAGGCAGCGACAGACTCAAATAAAAAAAAAATGCAGGGGAAGACCTGATGGGGATTACATCTATGGGAGAATAAAATCCAGGAGACATTCCCATAGAGAGGAGAAAAATAAAGAGAGAAGGAAAATGAATGAATAAATAAGATTAAAGGGGAAGCCAAGAGCACACTATTGGAGGTGCTTAATGTACATAGCCATACATAACCATGATTTATTTCTATTAATGTCTGTCACCCTCTCTTGCCTGTAAGATCCTTAAGGGCAGGAAATGTGTCTACAAACTCTGTTGTACTGTGCTCTCCCAAGAGGTTAGTACAGTGCCTTGCTTGCTATAAGTGCTCAATAAATACCATTAATTGATCAATTGATTAAGGGAGAATGAGTACAGAGCTGTCTCTTGTGCTCAAAAAAAAAAACATGCTATGGACAATGAAATTCATCTAAGGGTGCATACGTTGTTGGAAATGCCAACGTGGAACCCACAGTCTCAACCATATTGTGAAAACACAAGATTCTCTTTATGCTGTGTGGTCCTGATTGTTGTCTGCACTGCCTAGTGCTGTTTTTGATTTTGCCACCTTGTCTCAGGATCCCTGTGGAGCTTCTGCTCCAAAAGTGCCCCTGTTTTCTCAACTGCAATATGCCACACTGTTCTATATTCATCAATCTGCTCTGAATCAGACTTATTTCTGTTTTACTGGATTCCTGAAATGCTTCTCAATATGCTATGTAAAGTAAAGATGTCCACACATGCAATTTATCCCATCCAACCTGAAGGTACGTGTTTAAAGTTACAGGTTAGACTGAGTAATTAATATTTCTCTGCTGATATGGGTCTGTTGTAGAGTGTGATGGGGGTCATCATTGCCAGCATTCTGGGTCCTGGGGTAAGCACATACCCTGCCCACAAAGAACTTATAGTCTAGAGGGTCAGAAAGACATTAAAATAAATTACAGATAGGAGAAAGGGCAAGAGTATAAGTATATGTACAATACATTCTGTGTGGTTGAGGGTGGGGTGAATATCAAGTGCTTAAATGGTGTAGATCCAACTTCATAGGTGAAGCAGAAGAAAGAGGGATTAGGAGAAACGAGACCTTGGTCAGGAAAGGCCTCTTAGGGGCAGTATGATTTTAGAAAGGCTTTGAAGCTGGGGAGAGTGGTGGCCTGTAGTAAATGAAGCGAAAGAGAGCTCCAGTCCAGAGAGAGGATGTGGGTAAGGGGTCAGTGACGAGATAGATGAGATCAAGGAAGAGTGAGTAGGTTGGCATAAGAAGAGCAAAGCGTACCCTCTTGGCTATAGTAAGGGATCGGTGAGACAAATGAGGAAAGGGAGAGCTGACTGAGTGTTTTAAAATTGATGGTGAGGCATTTCTTTTTAATGTGAAGGGGGCGGGGGGAGCATCCACTGGAGGTTCTTAAAGAGTGGGGACACATGGACTTATTTTTTTTTTTTTTTTAGAAAAAAGATTCAGACAGCAGGGTGAAATAGGGAATAGTGGGAAGAGATGTGAAGCAAGGAATTCAGCAAGTAGTCAGGGTGGGATGTGATAAATGCTTGGTTCAGACTGGTAGTAGTATCAATGGAAGGGGCAGATTACAGAGATATAAAGGTAGTATTGATACCAATCTGCCTGAGTAGAGGATAATATAGAGGTCACCTACATAAGCCCACCAACTTCTCTTTTTAAGATGCAGATACTATTTGATTCCATGGATAATGCATAGTTGACCACCCTGCCCGCCCTGCTGTAACTCATAAAAATGATGTAGTGCAGAGCAAAGGAGGGAAAAAGAATGATGCATCTGGGCAAATAAAAGAAAAGTACTGAATTAAATTGATGGAGGCATTAAGGAAGTACACCAGCCAATTTTCTTTTATAGGTAAAAGAGGCAGGGCAGATTTGGAGTGCTGAGAAAAGCTAGAAAGTGTGAGTGTTGTTTAGTGTTTATCCCTGATGGATGATGAGCAGCAGCCTAGGTTCTGTCATTGGAATTAAAATCGAGGACATAGTTCTGGCCCCTGGAACTTGTCACTTGCAATACTCTGTAAAGAAAAATTCAAAGAGATAAATATAACCTTATTGGCCTAGGAAGAAGAAGGGCAGAACTACAAAGCGAACTGAATAAATTTGAAATGTGCAAACCTGCTTGAGGAGAAACCAGAAGAGAGAGAAATATAATTTATCCCCAGAACTCAATCAAAACATCTGAGTGATTTCAGATGTGGGACCATTCAGGATTACAAATGATAGTCTGATTGGTTAGTTAACCGCATTTAACGTTCTCCATTTGGCTGAAATGGCTAAATTCATTCATTCAATAGTATTTATTGAGCGCTTACTATGTGCAGAGCACTGTACTAAGCGCTTGGGATGAACAAGTCGGCAACAGATAGAGACAATTGAGGGCTTTAAAGAACAGCAGCCACCTAGTCAGATTATATAACAGAGCTAAATATCTGGTTTGTTTTAGCTAGGTTGATACAGACAGACCGAGGGAAGGGGTCTGTGTTGAGAGAGAAGGATAAATGGTAAAAAAGAAAACCAAATTAGCTGCAGGAACTGAATGTCTAAGCTTTCTCCATGCCACTGATGCATTAGCAACACACTATACCGTTGATCAGTCATATGAGACTGAAAGTTCTAAATCGAAAGGCTCCATTTTGTCCCCTATCCAAGTCATGAGGGATGCAATTTGTTTTGCATTATCACACATCTCGGTGGCTCCTGGAAACAGAAACGAAAGTTATGAAATACCAGGAGAGCTACTGTTGTGAGATTCCCAGGCAGATTTGGCAGTCCAAAGAAATAGAATTCAGGTGGGCAAGATAAACATCTGAACTTCTGGGGGCTTATCCAATCTGAACATTTGGCTATTTGTCCATTGCTACTTGTTTCCCTCTTCCAAAATGGCTTCCTGCCACATAATATAACTCTCAACACACTGCCTGCAATCAGTTACCATGCACACTGTTATTTTGGCAGAGATTCCACAATCCTTGATTTAAAACATTCGTCTCTCATTTGTGATAATTTATCAACTGTCCCATTGAAATTCTGTTCCTCGTTAGAGTTTCGAAGAGAACTATACCATCTTTGCTCTATTTTGTGTAAATTAAAAGTGCTGGCAAATCTTGTTTCGCAATAAGGAGAAATCAGTATGCACATCTATGGTACTTGAAAATGGTAACTGAACTCTCAGGCCAGGTTTCCTGCTTACCATTGTTTGATTGAGAGGCTTTCATTCCTGTTGCTCATTTTCATGAGAATTTAAGCTATAATTTCCATTATGTTCTGATTGAAAGTGCCAGTGGGTGAACTCTTTTCCAGAGAGGTGGGTAATCAATTGTCATTCTGATCATCACCCTCACCATCTTCATCATGAAGTCTTTTCTGAAGAACTTCTGGCTGCACTGCATTATAATCAGCCATAACCCTGAACCTACACAACCATTTAGGCAGCAATGTAAATAGTCACAATCCCATACTGGAATATTGGATCTGATGGATGGCCCATCCAGCTCAATATTTTATCTCTGACAATGATAGAAAGAGTACTTGGAAGACAACATGATGGTTATCTTTTTGACATCCATCATCATGGTTATTGACGTACCATCATACATTCATAAGTTTTCTTCTTATTATTCCCTCATGGATTTACCTTATTGTGACAGTGTATGTTTGGCCCTTTTTCAGGTTTTGAAACCCTTGATACTTTCTTCACTAAATTTAATCTGATAATTCCCTAATATCCCTGACTTTCTTCTAGTAACTCTGAGAAGTAGCATGACCTAATAGGAAGAGCATGGGCTGGGGAGTCAGAGGACCTGGGTTCTAATCCTGGCTCTGTCAAGTACCTGTTGTGGGACCTTAGGCAATTCATTCAACTTCTCTGTGCCTCAGTTCTATCATTTGCAAAATGAGGATTCAAAACCAGACTGGAGGACCTGATTATCATGTATCTACTCCAGTGCTTAGTGTAGTTCTTGACCTGTAGTAAGTGCTTAACAGATACCTCAATTATTATTATAAACCTTCAGGGACTTTACATTAGTGATTTATCCAAAGCCTTATTCACATTTTCTGCTTACACAGTGTTATGTGATTTCAAATTCCATTTCCTTAGCACACTCAATATATATATAAATCTGTTTGTTTTAAAGCTACCACCTTCAAGAATCAATGGATGAACTGTGGGATTTGGTGAACAACAGTTCTGAGTTCTGTTGTTCATTCCACATTTTGTAAACCTCATCTTTCTAAATTGAAGGGTCCTAATCTTTTCCATCTGTCTTTGTACAAAAGCTGCTTGGTTCACCTGATCATTCAGTTGCTCTTCCCAATAAGTTCTCCAATTTTGGAGAAACATTGAACAGAATCCAATGAGGAAGCAGCATGGTCTACTGAAAAGAGTGTGGGCCAGAAGTCAGAGGACCTGAGTTCTAATCCCAGCTCTTCCATTTACCTGCTGTGCAACCTTGAGCAAGTCACTTAATTTTCTGTGCCTCAATACTCTCATCTACTATATAAGGATCCAAAACCTGCCCTCCCTCCCACTTAGACTGTAAGCCCCATGTGGGACCTGATTATTTTGTATCTATCCCAGTAATTATTTTGTATCTACCCCAGTACTCGGCACATAGTAAGTGCTTAAGTATTATTATTATCATTGTTATTTATAACATTTATAAATATAACATTTAATAATAACAATGATAACGATAAAAAACCACATTTTAACAATGATAAAATGATATGCCTTTTCTTCTAGACTAGGTGGAAATGTTCACATTTTTCAGATACCCAAAATAGACACTGAAGTGAAAGGTTGAAGAATTACCTTGTGAATTTGAGGTGTAGAGACAAACTTTCTGGTCATTGAAGTTTCTAGATCCCATTAGAGAAGAACTCCAGTATGATATGACCAGCTCTCTACTGCTTTGATAAGGCATATTTCCAATTCAGGTTTTTGTTCATTTGGAGGGAAAATCCCTTTAGGACACAAGAACATTCTGGGGACAGATCAGCTGATAGTCTTTTTTTTGAGGGCAGGAACAAGAGGCTTGGAGGAAGCGGCCCTACTTGACTTCCTTTCTTGTGGCCACTGATGTTCCTTTGAACATCCATAACTTCCAATTATGGACCTTTCTTCCATGAATGTAACCATTCGTCTTGTAAATCAACTGATATTTTGGGTTACACAACTTCCTGTGGTACAGAATTACAGGGGTTTTAAACGCCCGCTGCGACATAAATGCTTTATTTTATTTCCTTTCTAAGGGTGAGGGAAGCATTTTATCGATCCTATGGGACACCCAAACTATACCAATTTTCTTGTCCTTGTGAATTCAGAATGAAAATTGTAGTGCTTCCTGGAAATCCCCATTGCTTGGCAGGCACCTACGTAGAATGAAACCAAAGCTGGAGCAGTGGTGTTCCAAGCCCTTTCCCAGAGACCAATTTTCTTTAAATTAGATGCAAAATACAGTTCTGTCAGAGGGAACAACAAACCACCTGGAACTGAGCTGAGATCAAAACACTTGCTACTTGCTGATTCCTCAGGTAAACTCAAATTGTAGTCTTCAAGGTGAAATCCATCTTTTGAATCCACAGAGCCTCACAGTCCCTTGGAACTTCTTACAGTGTCTATAAAGGTTTCTGCTCTTAACCTTTCTTGTGTTATAAAAAGCACAGCCACGTCCCTCATAACTATTTGATGCTTTATATAAAACACTTTATAAAAAAAATTCCCAAGATAGCCTCAAAAGAATAGTTGTCCACAGTTTTCTTTAAATGCCATGCTTATTTAATACTGACATGAATATAGAGTCCCTGCTCTTTGAATTCTTGACTCCCAGAGTGGCAGTGGAGGTGCACCATTAAAACTGCAAGTTGTTCAGATTTTTTTTTTCCACTCCAGAGGGAGAATGTGTCAAGAGGAAAAGCCAGTGAGGAGAAATTTGGATGATGTCCAAAAACAGTTGTAGAAAAGAAGTTTCTTCCTCCGACAGCATTCTGACATGCTTTCTTCAGTTTTGCCATGAAGTTGAAATCTTTCCTCAGGAGAGATGAGCGTATATATAAAGACAGCACAAGCATGGTAGACCCTGAAATTTCAAACAGAGCCAAGCCTGACATAAAAAAAAGGGGGGAAAACAATTGGAAAGAAAATCTCCCAGCTCTGCTGTCCAAAAATAATCTATTTCAGAAGGTTTATCTTTGAAATACTTCAACTGTCAAACTCATTCTTGGCAATTTGGAAAATTTTCACACACACAATAATTTCATATAAAGGTTGTTCCATTTTTTAAATGTTCGGTCCATCATGTACATAGTGAGATATATAGATATATATTTATGTGTGTATGAATGGATATATGTATAATCATATATCATATATATGTATATAATCGTGAAGATGAATGATTTTGTTTTCATAGGGGGAATGTGTCACAGTGCATTAGTATCCAACCAGCAGCTGTGAAATGTATGGCACATCAAATGAGTGGATCAGGAAGGAAAGAACAGGAGAAAGAAAACCAGCAGAGATCTGTCAAGGAAAGAAGAGAGTAAGGAGTACAGGCCATCTGCTAAAAATTTAAAACAACACATATGTATACATGGGGTGTGCCTGTGTGTGTGTGTTTATGGAGGGAGGTTTAACATATGTGAATCTATATTTTCCCAAGATAAGTAATGCAAAACCAAAAGATCTCTTCTTACTGTGCTTTTATTTTGGTGAACTTATTTTTAAAAATCTAAGTTTAATGTTGTTTGGGTTGGTCACAAAGCATCCTGTATCACAGTGAAAAAGAACAAAGAAAAACCTCTTGTAGTCCCATCTCTAATTTTTCATTTTTTTCCATAAAAGGACTTTTCCATTTCAAGAGTTGGGGAAAGAAATGACCAACAAAAAAGCAATATCTCATCTTAGGTAAATATCTGAAAATTTGTTCCTCAGCAGAGAGATGAGGGTGTTTGTGGTAAAACATGATGGGTGCAAATTCTAATTTTGATCCACAACATGGCCCCCTTCTTTCCATAATGAGAAGCTTTCCAGGAAGTTCTCAAATGCTACTAGAACCATGAAGTAAACAGCTTTGAGCTCTAGCTAAATTTCCAATCCAACTTTTCCTTACTGGCCTTCGTCTAATCATTTTTCAAAACTTATTTACAAATGGACTTGATTCATTTTGCTACTTAGAGTTTCTTCTCTGACACTCTTTTCTCAAATATTTTTAGCTGAGATCCAAGTAAATCCAAGACTTTCAGTGCTTCTTTTAACCCCTTGGTTCTCATCACCATTTTTATGCCACCTTTGATAGGCAGAGCACAATACAAGACACTCAAGAGTTTTCAGTTAACATAGGAAACATAGAGCCTGTCCTTCAGGAGCTTTAACAGTTCTTTATCTTCTTCAAATCTGGCCCATGCAGCTGAATTCAAAAATCAGTCAATTGTATATATTGAGGACTTACTCTGTTCAGAGCACTGTACTAAGTGCTTGGGAGAGTACAATTTCACAGAATTAGCAGATTTGCTCCCTGCCCATAATGAGCTTACAGTCTAGAGGAAGAGACTGAATAAATAATATATAATATATTAAATAGAGGTATATACAAAAGTTCTGTGGAGGTGGGGATGGCAACGATGGCTGTCACCATGGGCAGGGATTGCATCTACCAACTCTGTTACATTCTAATAAAAATAAATATGGTATTTATTAAGCACTTACTATATGTCAAGCACTGTTCTACATGCTGGGGTAGATTCAAGGTAATCAGGTTGTCCCATTTGGGGCTCACAGTCTTAATCCCCATTTTACAGATGAGGGAACTGAGGCACAGAGACGTTAATTGGCTTGTCCAAGGTCACACAGCAGACAGGTGTCGAAGCTGGGACTAGAACCCACATCCTCTGACTCCCAAGCCCGTACTCTTTCCACTAAGCCATGCTGCTTCTCCCTGACATGAGGTACAGTGTTCTGAAAATAACAAGTGCTCAATAAATATATTTGATCATTTTACTGATGAAGTGCCTGTGGCTTTGGACTGGAGCATGTTGGTATGATATCACCCCTTGGTGTCATCTTCAGCGTGAAGCAATTTTATTTGATTCCTCTGCACGAAAATGTTGCTGACCCTTGGTATGTGGAATGGACACCTGATCCACTTAGATTGAAATTTCCTGAGGACGTATCTCCGATGGCACCCTAAGCAATTCTCCCCTTCTCCCAACTAACTCACTTTCAAGCCCTTGCCAACTCTGTCTTGTTTTTAGATCAGAAGCTTCACATACCAGGCAAGAAAGTAACTCACTTTGTAGCTAATCCACACAATTCCTTGGATATGGTTGAAAAGGACACCTATGAAATGGGTGCTCAATAAACAATAAAAAACAACATTTCACTCTAATATTTATTTCATTGGCTGAGAGGATGTTTGTTTAGATAGAATTTGAATAGCAATTTTACAACAATTGGAATGGAATGAAAAATAGTGTAAGAATACTAAATTAAATCATATACAGTGAATTGAGAAAAATTTTCTTTTTCAACCAATGTTATTAAAGGGAGTCTATGCTAAAGTGTAAATTTTTTTCATTTCAACCAAAGCAATGAATATTAGGTCTTTGAGCAGATTTACTTTCTGATTTTAATCAGTTTCCAATGTACTAGCACAGAGTTGTAGTTAAATTACCATCTATGAAAAAGAGTGCTTCTTTCCCCGATCATGCTTTAATTATCCAAGAAACTAGAACCATGGACATACTTTTATGCCTTTTTGACTACCTTTCATACAAGCTATTTGACAGAGTTTCTTTAAATAATTCAGAAAATGGCAAGTTGAAATCACTGGCCAAACTCCCTTCTTCCAATAATGATTCCAATAACTTTGCAATGAGGAAAGCAGAGGCTTTGCTTGGGATCTGCTATCTTGGGATGCTTAAAAGTAATGCAATATCCTTTATCTTATCTCATCCAGCATTTTCTTTTGAGTAATGTGAAATTTCACAAGGTTGACAATTGTACGGTTTTCTTGTGTGCCAGTGTTGAAAAGCAGTAATATATTAATTTTTTTTTTTTTTTTCTGACCAAATGGGTATTTTCTGTCAAACAGAACAACTGCTGACAGCTAGACAGAGAAGAGGAAAGAATTACGCAGACATTTGGCAGTGTAAATGTTAGACTTACTCAAACAGCGTGTTCCGCAGAGTTCAATGGCTTCAAAGAGAATGCAACTCCAAGGAAGAAAATGACAACATCCCATAATGATTATGCTAATGGGAAAGAGAGATTTCTTACTCAGTGTTAGAGCAGGGAATTGGGAGATAGGACTTCTGGGCTTAGTTCCCAAATCTGCCACCATTTCACACTGTGATCTTGGGCAAGCTACTTAACTTCTCGGTGTTTCAGCAGAGTTTGCCCATCTATAAACCAGAGCTAATAATACTTACCTACGCCACAGGGGTGTCGTAAGGATTAATTAGTTAATGTTGGGAAAACACTGGGGAGAAGAAAAGCGCTCTAGAAGTGTTATTATTTTCACAAATCTCTGATTTCCTCTTTTGCCAGCCACTTCCAAAGGAAATTCACCAAACAGTATGTTAACTTCAAACTTCTTTGTTGATAATGAAACCATAAGTCCAACTTCTGCTCATAAGAGATACAGAATTACTATATCCAAGGTAATAAGTTACTTCATGACACCCAAACCTGGAAGCTCTCTAACATGAAAATGATAGGAAGGGCCTTAGTCTCAAAGAGGTAAGAAGAGAGGTTTAAAGATAAAATTGGGGAAGGCACCCCTTAGGTTTCAAAATATTCCATATACCCTCATTTGCTTGAAGTCTAACCTGAGAGAAAAATAAACTGTGTTTAGTGGAGATAGTTTAACATAAAATGTCATTTTGCAATGGAAGGGAAATATCTGTAAATTAAATGTGATTGCATAATACCATCATGATGTAGTATATTTTTCTAGAAAACATTTTTCATTTTATAAAGGTTAAGTGGCACGAGATGAGAATAGTCCATTATTTTTCAAGGGACCATGTGATTGAAACTTGAATTTTAAAAATAGACTACTATTCCCACCATTAGTAATTATATATATATATATAATATTATACATACAGAAACTTACTATGTGCCACAAACTGTACTAAGTGCTGTATAGGCACAGGGTATAGTCTTTATTCCACATGGAACTCACAGTCTAAAAAGGAATGAGAGCAAGTATTGAATCTCCATTTTATACGTGAGAAAACTGATACACAGAAAACTCAAGTGACTTGCCCAAGGTCATACAATAGGTTACAATAAAAAGCAGGATTAGAACCCTGGTTCTATGACTCGCAGGACTGTATTCTTACCACTAATCCACACTGCTTCTCTCAAACCACAGTAATGTGGTTTTCTTTAAGCAGCTCGGTCTAAATTCAAGATGCAAAAGAGGATACAATGCAGCTGAAGATACCCATAAGGTTGTTTGAAGTGGAGCAGGAATTATGGTAAATTCAAACCTCTATAATCCTGGCGATTCTATGGAATACTTTCACTTATTGGTGATGTTTAATACTTATTGAGTTTCTGTGAGATGCTAAGCAGCATTGAATTTGACCATGTGCCATGACTTTTGAAGGCTGTTAAGGAATCTATTCTAATTCAATATCTTCTGATGGTTAAGAGCACGGGCTTGGGAGTCAGAGGACGTGGGTTCTATTCTGAATCTGCCACTAGTCTGCTTGTGACCTTAGGCAAGCCACTTAACTTCTCTGTGCCTCAGTTACCTCATCTGTAAAATGTGGATTAAGACTGTGAGCCCCATGTGGAACAACCTGATTACCTTGTATTTACCCCCGTGCTTATAACAGTGATTGGCACATAGTAAGGGCTTAACAAATACCATAATAATAATAATAATAAATACTCCATAACTTTGGTAGAAAAACCATAAGCTATTCTTTCCCCCGTCTTAGGTTTTTTTTAATTGGCATCTAGAATTTTAGGCAGAGTTAATGTTATTAATAATGACCATCATCATTAAAGACTCTTTATAGATCATAGAGGATAATCTAACTTTCCCCCAAACTCTTGCTATGAAGGATCTTCTAGCAATGAGATTTAATCATTCATTCATTCGATCGTATTTATCATGCTCTTACTGTGTGCAGAGCACTGTACTAAGCACTCGGAAATGAACCTCCGTAGTCATTCATGTCTCCCCATCATACAAATATCTTTATGCAAAGCTGTTTATACCCCAAAATGCTATCAATCAATCAATTAATTGTATTCATCGAGTACCTATTGTGTGCGGAGCACTGTACTGTTTGGGAGACTACAATACAATAGGGTAGGTAGAGGTGATTCCTGCCCACAATGAGCTTACAGACTAGAATGGGCCAGAGTTGAAACATAAATTACTAAAAACAAAGATAGTGATGCATATCAATGTTAAGGAGGGCAACCATTTCATGGTTTCTCAAGACCTTTTGTTACCATAGTCAGATTTAAAGTGTAAGACTTGATGGATGGTTGATTGAAGTAGGAATAGCATTGTACTTTATCCTAAATTTTTAAAGCAAATACTTTGTTGATTCAAACAAAAAGTACAGTTTGAATGCAATTATCTGTAAATTCCAGGTCAACTTGAATTTGGTATAACTGATCAGAATAACTGCCCAATAATCAGCTTTCCTGCAAGGTTCCATTTCAAGAGCACAACAAAATGGCCCCACTTCATAATTTTCCTGAACCTTTGTCCATCCGGCCCATCTGAATGAAAACTGCAGTGGGCGTGAGGATTGGGAGTGGCAAAACCTGAAGAGCCGGGGGGCAGAAGCTGACACCCTGAAGCCAAAAGCCTTTATCTCATGGAGTGACATGAGGAAAACTGAGAACAAATCTTCTTGAGAGAGGAGACAGGAAAAGAGGGAGGTAAGGAGAAACCCTACTAGACCCACAATTCCCTTAGGAGAACAATTACTCATAAGGTTCACCATCTTTCCTGTCAGGAAGCATTATCCTGTTCTCCAGTTGCTTTTGTGACTATTTATTAAGAGCTTACTAAGTGGCAAGTATTGTGTTAAGTGCAGGGGTAGATACAAGATGCTTAGATTGGAAAAAGTCCCAGAATGGGACTTACGAATCAAAACCAGCGTGGCTAGTTGAAAGAGTGTGGACCTGGGAGTCAGAGGACCTGAGTTCTAATTCCGCCTCTGCCACTAACCTCCTATGAATTTGACCAAGTCTCTTGAATCCACAGGGCCTCAGTTTCCTAATCTTTAAGATGAGGATTTGATGCCTGTTCTCCTTCAAGCTTAGAGAACAAGGTCTATTTGGGGCACAGACTAGTTCAGTCCACTTATCAGTATGCAAAGAGTAAGTGCTTAATTATTTGAAGGAACTCACAGTCTCAGAGTCAGGGAGAGTTCCAATCTTATCCCCAATTTATAAATAATGAAATAAACTCACCAAAAGCCACCCAGCAGGGTAAGTTACTTAATACAGATCCATGGTACAGGTGTGTATTTCCTAAGATTTATGGACATAGCTGGGCACCTGTATGTAATATTCCATCACCAAGTTAAAGGGGTTGATTTACAGCATACTCGTGAGATTTGTCCTCTGATTGGCTCCTGCAGACAGGATCTGATTGATTGGAAGGTCTGCCAATCGTCCGATGCAGTGAAATCACAGTGGGTCACAAAGCCAGAGAGAGATGGAGGGAATTTTCCTGAAAAATCAAATCATTGTCTCTCCCTGCAAGCTTCCTTGGGAGGGGCTGTGCCCATCTGGATCACTCCACTCCATTCTGTCTCTGAAAGCCTAAAGAATATTTGGAAAACTGCATAATGTTACACTTCTTGATAACCATGTTCATGTACCACATTTACCACATCATCCAGCAACCCTCACTTTTTTTTCTAGTGTCCTATTATTATAATAAGACCCAGCTCATGTTTTCCCTCTATCCACCTTAAATCAACCTACTGTAAGAAAAAAAACTCTCAGAAAGCTTGGAAAACTTGTAAAACTTTAACACTAGTTGTCATGCACTTTTAGCATTTGAGAATGCCAAGTGATATTAATAATAATAATAACAATAGTAATAATATTAGCGATATGGGAGTAGTGGATAGAGCATAGGCCTGAGAGTCAAAAGATCATGGGTTTTAATGTCAGCTCTGCCACTTGTCTGCTGTGTGACCTTGGTCAATCACTTCACTGCTCTGTGACTCAGTTACCTCATCTGGAAAATGGGGATTGAGACTGTCATCCCAGTTGGGGACTGGGACTGTGTCCAACTCAATTAGCTTGTATCCACCCCTGTGCTTTGTGCAGTATCTGGTACACAGTAAGTGCTTAAGAAATACCACAATTATTATTTGGGAAGAAGCTTGGCATAATGAATAGAGCACTGGGAGTCAAAAGGTCATGGGTTCTAACCCCAGCTCCATCACTTGTCAGCTGTGTGACCTTGGGCAAGTCACTTCACTTCTCTGTGCCTAAATTACCTTATCTGTAAAAATGGGGATTGAGGCTATGAGCCCCATGTGAGCCAGGGATTGCATCCAACTGGATATGCTTTTATCCACCCCACCACTTAGTATAGTGCCTAACACATAATAAACACTGAACAAATACCATATTTTATTATGATTATTAATAGCTTTATATGACCAAAACACTGTATTAAACATTGGGGTAGATACAAGATAATCAAGTTGGACACGGTCTAACACATAAGGCTCATAGTCTAAATAGGAGGCAGAATAGTAGTGAATCCCCATTTTAGAGATGAGGATATTGAGACACAGGGAAGTGTCTTGCCTTAGGTCACAGAGTAAGCAGATGGCAGAGCTATATTGGATGCTTATATTGGTGTTTAGCTTAGGGTGTGTCTTTCTCAATTGTGTGTCCTGCTCAGAAAATCAGCTTCAGGGAAGAAGGGAAAGTCTTCCCAAACCCTATTTCAGCAACAAACATTCTATAGATGTTCAATAAATACTTGTTGGACATGATTTAACTTACATGACTCAATCTCTTGGAAAAGTACTTACTTCACAAAGGATTAAACTGACTTCATTTCAAATCTCAGATTTTCCATCGTGAAAACAAAAATCCCTTTTGTACAGTGTGTAGAAAGCTCTGGGGCACTACCCTCTAAATATTTAACATTAATATTGTTTCAGGCCCTTTTTGCAGGTGTTGTATATTGTTTTATTTGGCTTCCATCTTATGGTTTCTTTGCTTTTTATTGCCTGATGCATATAACGGCTTCAATGATTCCAGGTAGAAAGATAGGGTGGTTGCTGAGGCATCCAAAGCAATCAGAATGTTATTTAGAAAGCCAGTTTGACAGTCAAGCCTCATAGTCATCTTTTTATTACCCTGTGTTTCTGTGACATAGTATATCTGCTTCAGGGTCACCTGACCCTGAATTGGACAAGGGGTTCGCTATTGATGTCAGGAACCAGGAAGATCACTGGGCTATGAATCAGGATTGTAAACAGTAATGAATGAATCTCAACTATTTCAGGGTCTGGCACAGAAACCTGACTTCTCTCATGAGTCTGATTCTTGCTCCTTGAGAGAGGGAAATGGGGTTATTATTAAGAAAAGGGTGTATGCTAACTATCTGGGGATGTAGTTAGGGAGAAAGACCATGAAGAACACTTTTCTGCAGATGTGTGGTTTACTTTTCTGTGACATCAAGCACATAGCCCTAAAGAGGCATAGGAAAAGTCGGTGGGGATGAAGACGAAGTTTTGTGCTGGCTTGAGGAGAACCAGAAATGTTGTAAAGGAACACTCCTTATTAGCTTAATATTCACTGTAGCTCAGAAGAGTGTGGAGATAGTGAAAGACCTGAACTTTTTCGAACTAACAGTTCTTCACATCTCCACCTGGCCCCTCTTCCTGCCGCCTTCTGCCCTTCAGGAATAGCAAAGTAATTGTGGTGCTGGTTATATTTTTACTCTCTTCCAAGCACTCTCCAAAAAGCTGGGGTAGATATGATAACAATTATGCAGCCACAGTCTAGGAATGATGGAGAACAGACATTTTATTCCCATTTTATAGGTGAAATAACTGGGGCATGGAGAAGTTGTAACATTTATTTAAATGGTATTTATTAAGCTCTTACTATTTGTAAGGCACTGTACTAAGCCGTGGGGTAGATACAAGATAATAAGGTTGGAGACCCTGTTTTACAGATAAAGTAACTGAGGCATAGAGAAGTTGTGCCAAGGTTCACCTAGAAGACAAGTGGCAGAGCATGAACAAGGAAGGGGCAGAAAGGTCACCGTGCAACAAACTAATAGGTCTATATTCCTGACTGATTGCATTTTATTCATGAGAGGCATTAGTATCCAGGCAGAGTTAACCAGAATTTAGGGTCCACCAGAGTTAGTAACAATGATTATGTATGGGACACAAGAAATGCCAGAGTAGGCTAAACTAATGGGTCTTTCGACCCTGAATTTTAGTGCCCCATAGTGGCAATAGAATGCTGGGAAACACATTAATCCTATTGGTGACTGGAAAACATCTAACAACCTTAATGTTTTTCTCTAACATCTCCCAATTTTCCCTCTCATAATAACAACATGGATCTTTCCTCCACATTCATTCATATGCTTCTTGAATCTATAAATATTTTCTGCTTCACTACTTCATATGGTATTAAGTTCCATATGTTTACCACCTATGGGGTGAATAGGTTGAGGGAGAACTCTAGAAACACATCTATCACTAAGTAAGCTTTGCGTCTCAACAGACATAAATGTCCAATCAATCAATCTGTCGATGGCATTTACAGAACACTGTAATTAGTGCTTGGCTCTGTATATTACAGTAGATTTGGGGTACAGGATCCCTGCCTTCAAGAGATTGTTATGGTCCTTGAAATCAGGAGCTATGTCTTCTATTTTATTTATATGCTCTGAGTGTCTAGTACAGTGCTCTGTGCATAAGAAGTGTTCAAAACATTCTGATGAAAGCCATGTTGATGGATTGAAATGTATCTCTACCTAAAATTTCCAACAGATACAATCTCCACAGATATCTCTGAGTTGTGCTGTGAAAGAAAATGAATTGGAGAATCTACCTGGAGCCCTGTTCCACTCTTTGCTATGTAAAACAGAGAGTCTAAGATAGAGAGAATATGAGAATGCAATAATACTAATACTTTGAATTTGAATTTGAGTAGCACTGGTTTTCTCCCCAGCATTAGTTATTTGCTTCATAAATTCATGTGTGAAAGAACAGCTCAACCCCATAAATAACTAAAGTCATGCTTATGTTGGGTTTAACAAACCTATTTCAGTTGGATTCACAGGTCCAGAGTTTTTCAATAGCAATTCAATCTAGGGATCTGCTAGAGACATCTAAAATTTAAAAACTAGGGCCCAAAAAGTCTTTTTAACCCTATAAGAATGTCACACTTAATATTGGATTTGTCCTCAGAAGCTTCTACTCTTAGAAACCCTTTGTCCCATGTATGGTTTTTGAAAGACTTGCATTAGGTACTGCTTTGTTTGCTTATACATGTCCTTCTTCAGAGAATCAGTTCTTCATTTCAAATATTTTTGAGACCCGCACAATCATCAACAACCATTACTTATAACAGACCCCATAAAGATCTTGAAAGAGGGTGAGAACTTCACTAGCTAGATACGACTATTTTTTGTTTCTTTCCTCAATTTCTACCTTCTCCCTTACCCACCTTCCCCTTTCTCCTGTACACCTAGACATACAAATTGGTTGATACACTCAGATGCATACTCTCTCTCTCTCTCTCTCTCTCTCTCTCTCTCTCTCTCTCTCTCTCTCTCACACACACACACACACACACACACACACACACGCACAGTTAGTTGATCCAAAAGCTTTGGTTAAAGGCCTGATGGTTAGAAAGCTACTCTTAGTTGTAAAGGGAAAGTTAAAGGGATGCAGTAACAGCTTTGAATCTTGCATAATCTTGTAATCTAAGTAGAAACATCTGGCCATTAGAGATGTTGTCACACAAAATAGTGCTACTATTTTCTCAGAGAGGGCTCCTGAAATTTTTGGTAAAAGGTTTACTCCTCCTGGTAAAAGCTAGAAATAATAAACACTGTTACTATTTCCAAATTATTGCTACTACTTTAGATGTACAAATACTGCTGCTGCTCCTGTTACCAGTAACTTAAACATGCCTCTTTCCCTGGCAATCTTTAATATGTGTGATGCATCGCTTTTTATACCAACATTCCAAACAGCATTTATGGGACTAAAAATCCACTATATAAATCTGAGCTTTGATTTTTCCTAGCAACCACCACAGGAAAAGAAAATTCAAAAACTGTTCCAACTATATTGTTAAAAAATAGCAAATCCAAATAGAGTCCTTTTTTTTTTTCCCAAGCACTTGGGTAGGTTATGGCTGCTGAATCTGTCAACTGGAAAATTCTTCCTAAAGGGCAGAATGCAGCATTATGGATCACAGTCTTCCAAAAAAAAAAAAGAAGAAAATTGCCCTCTAAGCTGATAAAAGCCCATCTGCCTGCTCTGACAAGGCGCTGCCATTCCTCACAGCCTCCCATCCTGTAGACATTTAGAGGGTCATAATTTCCAGTTCAGTTTTCTTTTTTTTCCTTCCTTTTTTTGGGGGATCTGAAGAGAGAGGACTAAGCAAAGACGGCCTAAACTAATTCATCTTGTGACCTTTTAGTGCCTTCAGAGTAAGGTGATTTAATAGCACTTAATCTGTCAAAAATCTGAAGCTTTGTAATAACTGTATATTAAGCCAGTTTTTATGGAGCGTTTGCTCAAGTCCTTCCAGTTTACGAAAAAAAAAATAGCAGGGAAAGAGAAAGGGCTGATTCCCTTCTTTGCTTTTCCTTATTAAAACTCATGTTTCTCATAATGTATTCCTGTACTATGAGGAGATTGAAAAATGGTCAAGATAGAATATATCATGCATTCTGGTGCCCCTGAAGAAGGACAGATCAGGTAATAACTGGACAGGCTCTGGCCATTTAAGCTTGAGTCATTTCATTGACTTTGAAATAAGATTTGTTGCTAAGGCTGCTACAGTGGCTAGATTACAAACTTCCTATATGTTTTTTCAAGAGGTCAGTAATCCGTATGTCTCTTCCTCTTTGGGCCCTGTGGCTTAGGAGGGTCAAATTTGGATGTACTGAAGAATATAAGGGTGCTTCCTTTATCTTTAAAGTAACGTTTTTAGAGGGATAATTATCTGGGACAGACCCCCTCAAATGAGAAGTACTGTGGCCTAGAGGAAAAAGCATAGGCCTCAGTCAGAGGACATGGCTTCTTATCCCAGCTCTGCCAATTGCTTTCTGTGTGACCTGGGGCTCTGTGCCTCAGTTTCCTCAACTGTAAAATGGGGATTAAATATCTGTTCACCTTCCAACTTAGTTTGTGAGCCTCATGTGTAGTAGGGGCTGTGTCCAATGTAATTAACTTGTACCTACCCCAATGCTGAGAATAGTGTTTGACACATATTAAGCACTTAACAAATGCCATAAAAAACATTTCCTCTGCTTGGTGTTTGAAGTGGAAATATAATAATAATAGTAATAATAATAACAATGATGCTAGCAATATGCATTAAAAACTGAGTGAAAAAACAGTGATGATTGTGGGATTTGTTAAGTGGTAACTATGTGCCAAACAGTCCCCACCCCATATGGAGTTCCCTGTCTAAGCTCACGTATTTTCCCTAGCCAAAAAGAAAAAAAATACCTTGTTTCTGAGGGAACAAATGTAGAGTTGGACAAGAGCATAGATAACATTTTTTTCTTGCCCTGTCCCAAGACATTTAGCTCTTGATTCAAATATAAATATCAGGTAGGAAAAGGATTCAAGGATCAGGAGAACCTAATGGAATCAGACTTTGAGTCATGTCATGCATCTACCCCATAAAGATAATAAGGCCTCGAAGGTCTTACAGGCTGAAAAATGTGTCTTCAACCTCAGTGGTGGAGTGTGGGATTTTACAGACTAATAGTCCCTTGTTCCACAGTTCACTCCCTTGCCTCAGTTGATGTCTTACTCAACTTCAGGACAATGAGAAATCCACCTCAATGGAAAGGCTATATGACAGAATTTGAGTGGGAAAGAGAAAGGACTTACTGTCCTGCTTCAATATGTGTACCCATTTCTCCAAACACACTGGGAGTTGCATGATGGTGTTCAGGAAGTAATGTATTGCTCAATCAGTCAATCATATTTATTGAGCTCTTACTGTGTGCAGAGCATTGAACTAAGCATTTGGGGGAGTCCACTATAACATAATTTGTTTACACATTCCCTGCCAACAATAAGCTTACAGTCTGAGTTTGAGTGTACAGTTTAACATTTAGCAAACCATAAACTTGATGTACTCCACTGATTTAGATAAAAGTTGATGAGGAAAAACAGCAGTTTCATTGGTAGCCATAAATAAGCACAAATGAGGAGTTAAAGAAATCAGACCATGTATGAAGGAAAGCAAGCAATTGTCCAGATGATAATTTGATAATAGGTTTAAAAGAACTTTAATATGCCACGTGATACACCTTCCCAATCATGGCTTCTTAGTAGCTATCTCCAAATGCATGTTTTTATCTATATATTTGTTATTGATAAACATTGGCAAAGCAGCATGGCTTGGTGGAAAGATCCCGGACTTAGAAGACAGGGGTAATGGGTTCTAATGCCTACTCCACTAATTGCCTGATGTGTGATCCTGGGCAAGTCACTTAACTGCTCTGTGCCTCAGGTTTTGCATCTGTAAAATGGGGATTAAGACTGTGAACCCCATGTGGGGCAACCTGATTACCTTGTATTTATCCCAGTGCTTAGAACAGTGTCTGGCACATAGTAAGCACTTAACAAATGCCATTATTGTTATTATTATTCCCTCACTTTAGTGATCCAATATTTGCCAATTTATATTATTGTCTCCCCCAGTAAACTATAAGATTCCTGTGAGTAGGACACACATATTTTACTGCTTTTGGGTGTTGCCTAAGTGCCTAAAATAGTGCATTACACAAATCAAAATCTCAATAAATACTCTGAAAGCTATTGTCATATACTTTAATAATTGTGGTTCATGGTAAGCCCTTGCTATAGGCCAAGCAGTGTACTAAGCACTAGGGTAGATCTAAGATAGTTTGGACCCAGTCCCCACCTGACATGGGACTCACAGTCCAAAGGGGAGTGAGAACAGATATTGAATCTGCATTTTACAGATAAAGAAACTGAGAAACACATAAGTTAAGTGACTTGCCCAAGGTCACACAACAGGCAGCCATCTGGATTAGAACCCAAGCCCTCTATCTCTAAAGCCCACACTCTTTCCACTAGTCCATGCTTTTTTTAGGTTTTTCTGTTTGAGGAAGTTCTGAGGAAATGTACAGCAAGGAGCAGGTTCTGTTTGCCAAGGGGAGTGAGATGGGACACAGTAGGTTGAGGTGCAAATAGGGAAGTGGAAGAAGGAAAGAGGTTAACACCATGGGAGACTCTTCTATAAAATGGCCTGGCAATAAAATTTTCATGAATGGAGCAATTCGAGGAAAGATCTGCAAGTAGTCTTTTCTATAATAACTTCAAGCAACTGATTTTGTTGCATCTGATGGAAAGTGGGCTCTAAGAACCCCTGACTTTTTGCTCCTTGCTCTGCTCTACCCCTCCTGCCTATGTACTATTCCTAACCATCCTCCTTCTGATCACTTATCAACTAAATTCCCTCTTTTAAAACCCAGAAAAAAGACCCAAACCCAGAAAACTGCCTACCTCCTCCAGATATATTTCCCTAATTAACTCCATCCATTCTCCAATCCATCTGCCCAAGCAAAGTCCTTGGCCAAGTCACTAACTTCTCTGGCTTCAGTTTCCTCATTGTGAAATGGGGATTCAATATCTCTTCTCTTACCTATTTAGACTGTGAGTCCCGTATGGGCCAGAGACCTTGACTGACTTGATTAATCTTGCATCTACCCAAGCACTCAGTATAGTCATAATATTAATGATAATTATGGTATTTGTTTAACGCTTACTATGTGCCAATCACTGTTCTATGCATTGTGGTAGGTAGAAAGTAATCAGGTTGTCCCATATGGGGCTCACAATCTAAATCCCCATTTTACGGATGAGGTAACTGAAGCACGGAGTAATTAAGAGGCTTGCTCAGGGTCACACAGCAGACAAGTGGTGGAGCTGGGCACAAAGTAAGCATTTAGCAAAGGCCACAGTAAAACCAATAACTACACTATTACTAATACAACTACTACCAGTAGTACTAATAACAAAAATAATTAGTAACAGTAGTGACAGTAGTACTAATATTATTAAGATATAATATTATAACAGTAGGATAATCAGCAGTAGTAGTAATACTAGTAGTATTATTCTTGCTTGACCTCTCTAAGCATCCTTAAAACTATCATCATTTTTTTATAAATAATGATTAGACTGTAAGTCTGTCAAAGGGCAGGGACTGTATCTGTTACCGATTTGTACATTACAAGCGCTTAGTACACTGCTCTGCACATAGTAAGCACTCAATAAATACTATTGAATAAACCTGTTATATACCCTTATTCTTTCACCTATGATTCCCACACCTAGTTCAGTGTTATGCATTCCATGAGGGAATAATAAATACTTGTTTAGTGGTCGACTGCCTTCATTTGTAAAAAAGAGATATAAAGTGGCGATGTGGCAGACCCTGATTACAGCACCACTCATTTAGAATGTTCTTTCTGTACAGTTCCTAGTTTCTAGCTGTTATTGTTCACTCAAAATATTAAAAACCATTCAAGACTTGTGACCCACACATAAAGCGCTTAATAGGCACTAAGAAATCATTACTCTTGAGGCAAGGCTGAACTGAAAACACATCTTAGCTGAAACCCTACTGTGAGCTGCACCTCCTGCAAGTAACTCATCCCCTGATGCATTGATGAGATTGAAGACTAGAGAAAAATTGCATAAACAAACAAAAAAATTACAGCTCCCATTAGCCCCCTGGGTTTCTCTCTGTATGTGCCTTCTTGTTCCTGTATTTCAAAATTCCAGGCACAGCGAAGCCTATTGGATAGAGCATGGGCCTGGGAGTCAGTAGGACATCATTCTAATTCCAGCTCTGACACTTGTCTGCTGTGTGACCTTGGGCACGTCACTTCACTTCTCTGTGCTTCATTTCCCTCATCTGTAAAATGGAGATTAGGACTGTGCGCCCCTTGTGTGATAGGGACTGTGTACAACCCAATTTGCTTGTATCCACCCCAGGCACCCCCATGCCTGACAGACAGTAAGTGCTTAACAAATACCTCAATTATTATTATGATGCCATGTCCCACTCACTTTCTGCTTAAGTAATACCAGACTGGCATGCTTCCACTGCACTTACATTGTGACACAGATCTGGGAAGGTCTATGAAAGAAACTCCTAAATTCCCACTTACATGGGATTCTCAAAAGATTTAACTTGAACTAATTTTTTTTAAATATGTGGCTTTGTGCTAGTAGGTAGATAAATTCAAATATTTTTTTAAGTTGGAGATGAACCTGCACCCACATTCCTGAGTTAGAGACTTGGGGATATTTTTGAAAGAAAGTTCTGATATTTTTATTTGGTCCCTGGGAAAATTGAAAAAAAAAAAGAATCTCTGTTTCTCAGACTACTGTTTATAAGCATACTTTCTTGGTATGTGTTTTCAGTCTTATATAGGAACAAAAGCTATGAAGCTTAAAACCCTTGGAGAAGTTTCAAGTGGAAGAAACAGAGGTAGCCTGCAAACATGATTTAAGACTGACGCTTCAGACTCCATAAATTTTCCTAGTCTGCATTAAAGTCTCTTAATATTTTATGTAGCATGGCCTGCCTAGATGTGACTTCCCAAACCTTTCATAAACCTATAGACTTTTCCCCAATCCTCTTACTTCTTTATTATTTTACCTTGTCACTATGAAAGCATCAGTGCTGTCTCCTGACCTCATTCTTTTTCCCTTACCTGTGGCCCCTTATAGATAAATAATGAGTCTGATCTTGTGTTAACCTCACCTTATTTCAAATATCAGTCAGCCATTTTTTAGAATTTTCAGCCTCCTAAATGGTGAGGATGATTAGGGAAAAGAACAAGGTTACCACAAATTCTACATTTTAAACTATCTCCAAGTCTTGAAATATTTTCTAGGCAAAATGCTTTACTTACTACACATGAATGTAGAGGAGTAGAAAGCCAGTTGGCTCCATAGCAGCCATATATCTGAAGAAGAAAATATGGACTATTTTTGTTTCCCTATTATTGATGCAATAGATCCTGGGACGTAGAGTAGCTTGCAGTCCTAAGAGGAATCTACAGGTAAAGGTAGTTAAAAAAAATTGCTCTATTGGATGGGAATCATATCAGTCACTGCAGGCAAATATCTCTCTGTTTCCTTTGCTTTCTCTGAAAATGAATCCCCTTATACAATTCTGAATATACCAACCCAAATGGTAGTTTCTGCTCCAGGCCAGCACGGCTGATTTTAACAGCTAGCATTTGGATCTGTGCAATTTATGGACAAGCAAATTTGTAATTCTTCGAAGACTGGAAATGATATGTTGGTGATCAATTGATCTTCAATTCTGTCCCTCTTATATTCTCTCACTTTCTCTCTCTCTCCTACCACTTTCTATCTCTCTTTTTTGGTTAAGAGTAACAGGACTTACAGGTGACTATCAAGTGTATTTCAATAAGAAACCAATGAGAGATCCTCAAGTGTAGGCTTTATACAAGCCCAGTGAGTAGTGACACAACTTGAACCCCACAGCTCTCAGCCTCACGGCAATTATGTACACATCCGTACATAAGTTTATTCATTTATAACAATGTCTTTCCCCCCATCTAAACTGTAAGCTCATGGTGGGTAGGGAACTTGACTACTAACTCTACTGTAGTGTATTTTCCCAAGCACTTAGTACAGTGCTCTACACACAGAGCTCAATAAATACCATAGTTGACCGATTGAATGACTGGACTTGGATAAGCTCGACTGAATGATTGGACTTGGAAAAACCTATTTAAGCTTTTCCCAAAGCAAAATGCAAGTGAGAGCACATTTAAGAAAAACATGTTCCTGACTCCTGATGGATACTCTTGATCAAAAGTATCCACTGAGGGCAGTTGGAGATTAGAAGGAAGCAGAGTCCCAAAAATTATGATGGGCAAGGAAGAAATGAATTATTACTTTTTTTATCAGAGTTAATAATGATTGATCTCTAACTGAAGAACATAGACGGGAGACAAGATATGGTGGGGCAGAATCATTTTTTTTTAAAATCTGACAGTGACAGCAGGCTATAATGGAATATAGTCAAAGGCAAAGATGCAGAGCTGAAGGTATAGGAAGGCTGAACATGAGCTAAGGAGTCAAGGACCTGGGTTCTAATCCCAGCTCTGCCACATGTCTGCCATGTGACCTTCGGCAAATCACTTCACTTCTCTGTGCCTCAGTTAAATCATCTGTAAAATGGGGATTAAAACTGTGAGCCCTATGTGGGACTTGGACTGCCTCCAACCTGACTAGCTTGTATTTATCCCAGTGCTTCGTGCAGTGTATGACACATAGTAAGCCACAGGTCTCTTTGAATAAGAGCCAGAGGAAGTGATGCAATTTCCAGTGATGTCACTTCTGATGTAAGTTCCCAGTTTAGGGTTAGGTTATTAAGGTTGGGGTAGTTACTACGAAGCCTAGCAAAGCGTAGTACCGACGCTTTGCCTTAATTCCAAAAAGGACCAAGTGATAATCAGGGTAATCCCCTTGGTGGTCATAGTGGTCTTCATTGACTCTATGAACGAGTTATATCTAGAATTCTTTCTTAGCTTGTTCATCTTGCAAGTTGCTTTAGGTAGTTCTTTGGTCAGAAATCTTCCTTGCTGTTGGCCTAGCCTCTGCAGGCATTTCCCAGCTTGTGGCTGCTTCACACAAACACCAACATCATTGAAGGGTGGGTAAGATTTGGAGGCTGAGGAGATGGAAAAGCAATTATACCTCCTAGGGAACTGGGTTGAATCCAGCAGATCAAGAGCTGTCAGGCGGTCAAGTACAACTTGAAACTTGGACATTTCTGGGGTAGGTTTACCCCTTCCTAGGGCTTTCCAAAACAGGATCAAATGCATCATTTATTTATTTTGGTTATTTTTCCTCTTGATTTACCTTTTATTTTACAGAGAGACTGTTTGAAATATTTATTATTTTCTATTCTTTTTTTTTTCCCACAACAGAAACCAAATCAGGGAAGATAAGCCTTTATCATACTATCTATCTAGCTACTTATCTATCTACTTATCTATACATACATAAAATTCTCCTTTAAGATCTGAAAATGGCACTGCTGGCTAGGAAATATTTTATCAGTGGATCAAGCTGATTAGTAAAATGCATGACTAACCATCCCAGACCAGGACTATGTAACAATTTTCCTTGGCTGGGCTTTTGAATTTGTTGCTAAGCATTGTAATACAGTGCTCAGCACACACTGAGTACTCAGTACATTCCATTAGTTGATTGATTTATTAATGATAGTGTCTGAGGCTACTTTCATTTCTCCCTCTTGTATGCCTTGATCATCCCAAATCCTCTGCTTCAAGACCATCACCGCTTTCTGCCTGCTGCAAACCAGTCTGAGCCATGAATTGCTGTTGATTCTGAACTGTTCTCAGCTATGTGTGTATTACTAGGTACCCTCTTTTTACCACTCACCCTAGGCCACCTTCTTGTATATTTTATCATCCACTCTCCTCACATGTCCCTCCGTGTCAAGGGAAGATCATTGTTTTGATGTTGATGGACTGATTATTTGCAGTCTCTTTCTTCTTGTGATGCTGTCTTGCCATTTGATGTAAATCGATTAATGGTATTTACTGAGCCCTTATTGTGTGTTTGAGAAAGTACAGTAGAGTTGATAGATGCAAATTCTGCCCATAAAGAGCTCACACCCTACAATCTACCATCAGGACTCCACTTACCTGGTCTAAAGAGATGAAAGCTATTCTCATTGTCTCATGGAGTCCTGATGTTCCATGACCTAATTGCTGTGTTCTGAGTACTTAGAAGATCTTTGCATTTGCCCTACCAGACAAAACCTCAATAGTTCTGCTAATTCTGGTCTTCCATCAACTTCACAGTGCTTCTGGGATGGGTTTGTCTAATCAGCTCTGTCATTAACATATCACAAGCAGAATGCTCATGAAACATCCACTTCTGCTCCACTACCTACCCAGTGCTGTCGGGACTAAAGCTGAAATCCTGGTCCTATACCAACCGGTTCTGGCCTGTCGATGCCAAGAAGGCTCATGGACCATTACCTTCATTGTCTAGTGGAGAGAGTACAGACCTGGGAGTCAGATGATCTGAGTTCTAATCCCAGTTCTGCCATGCACCTGTATGACCTTGGGCAAATCATTTCACTTCTCTGTGCCTCAGTTCCCTCTTCTGTAAAGTGGGGATTCAAAACCTGTTCTCCCTCTTACTCAGACTGTGCACCCCACAATGGACTTGATGATGTTCTATCTACCCCAGTTCTTAGTACAGTGCTTAGCACATATTAAGCACTTAGCAAATTATTATTATTGTTGTTCACAACTTTAGAATGTTGGAATGATGCACTCAGCATCAGGACTCAGAGTTGTGGTAACACTGGACTAGTGATTTGAAGCTGCAGCTGTAGAGGACCTGGTACTTCACCATGACCTCCCCTACTCCCTAAATCCCTCTGGTCAAATATCCATGTCTTTCTTTTTTAATAGCACCCCAGGCCATACTTCTCCAGTTTCACTCTCCATTAACTCCGCCTCTCACTTTACCTCTTTCTCAGTCTCCCACTCCAAATTCAGGTCAAAAAGTGGGTGGTGGGCTTCCCAATTTCATCTTTGAATTCCTCTCCTTCATCGTCAATCAAGTCACAGTTTCTCCTTGCCATCACTGAGATTTGGTTCACTCCAAATGACATTATGTTGCCTACCACTCCCTCCCGAGGAGTCTCACTGTCTCCCACTCCCCCTGACTCATAAGGAAAGGTGGTGACGTTGATCTGTTCCTCACCTCCCACCTGCAGTGCCACTTTTGTACCCTCGTCACCTCTCTACTTCCTTTTCTTCTGAAGCCTACATCATCTGCCTCTACAATCCACTATAATCACTAATTGCAATCATTTGTAACTCCGCTGGCCCCATCTCCACTTTTCTCCGTATTTCTCTCATTGCCTTCCCCTACACTGAATCTGGGAATTTAAATATCCGAGTGGATGTTTCTGATAACACCTCCAGAACTTGTTTGTCTCTATGTTTCTCTCTGTCCTCATCACCAGTCACTGTACACTTTACAGCTCCACCAACTCTGAAATCCCATTTCTGAGCACAGTCTCCTAAACTGCCTTCTCCTCCACCTTCTCTTTGGACTGCAGCAAAACTGTTTCCTTACCCTGACAGAAACTTCTGCTCACTAGCCCTCCTCCACTTACCACAGGCTCTCATCCCCCACTTGGACTTCTTACCTAACTTAATAATAATAATAAATTGTGGTACTGTTAAGGACTATGTGCCAGGTGCTGTGATAGATACAAGGTAATTGGGTTGGACACAGTCTCGATCCCTAGGGCTTAAAACTTAATCCCCATTTTACAGATGAGGCACAGAGAAGTGAAGTGATTTTCCCTAAGTCACATAACAGACTAGTGTCAGAGCTGGGATTAGAATCCAGGTCCTTCTGCTCCCAGGCCTGTGCTCTAGCCACTAGGACTTGCCACACTGCTTCTTCTCTCTTAATACACAAATCATCATCATAATCATCATCATCATCAATGGTATTTATTGAGCACTTATTGTTCTCAGAACATTGGACTAAGCACTTGGAAGACTACAGTATTAAAGAGTTGGTTAGACATGTTCCTGGCTCACAGTTTAATCAACACTATCCACTCCATTGACTTCAACTCCCTCTTCATCTCCCATCCCATCTCCCATCCCATCCCTCTTAGCTGACCTCCCCTCATCCTGTCTCTCTCCTCTCCAATTCATATTTCACTCTAATGCCTCTGTTGTTTTTCTAAAAACATTCTGTCCATATCGCCTCTCTTCTCAAGAATCTCCAGTATTGCCCATCTACTTCTGCACCAAACAGAAACTTCTTACCATTGGCATTACAGTGGCTCGATTAGTCCACCTCTCTACCTTACCTTTCAGAATTATTTCTACAACCCAGTGCACAGATTTAACTCTTTCAGTGCCAACATACTTATTGTTCCTCAATCTATTCTATCTCACTGATGACTTCTTCCCCATATCATTCATTTATTCATTCAATCATATGAATGAGCCTTTACTGTATGCAGAACACTCTACTAAGTTCTAAGGAGACTACATTACAACAACAAACAGATACATGCCTTGCCCACAACGAGCTCACAGTCCAGAGGAGGGGAAACAGACATAAATACAAATAAATTAATTACAGGTGTATACCTTTGTGCTGTGGGGCTGGGAGGGGGTGAAGAACAAAGGGAGCAAGTCAGGATGATGCAGAAAGGAGTGGGAGAAGAATAAAGGAGGGGATGAGTCTGGGAAGGCCTCTTGGAAGAGGTGCACCCTCAATAAGTCTTCTAAATGTGGGGAGAGTGTCTGTCGGATTTGAGGCTGGAGGGCATTTCAGGCCTGGAATTTCCTCCCTCTTCATAACTGACAGATCAGCACTCTTTCCTCCTTCAAAGTCTTACTAAAATCAAATCTTCTCTAAGAGGGGTTCTCTGGCTAAGCTCTCATTTCACCTACTCCCTTTCCCTTCTGGGTTTCCTATGCACTTGAATATGTTACCTTTAAGCACTTTATATTCACCCCACTGCCAACCCCACAGCGATTTTTTTTACCTATCCATTTTTTTTTAATGTCTGTCTGCCTCTCTAGACTATAAGCTCCTTGTGAGCATGGAACTTGTCTACTGATTCTATTGAATTGTATTTTCCCAAATGCCTAGAAGCATGCTCTGAAAACAGCAAGCACTCAATAATTACCAGTAATTGATTTATTGTTCAATGACAAAATCTAAACCATCAGACACAAGCTCCCCAAAGCTTTCCCATCTCTTTCTCAGCCCCTCCAATCTCCCCTTCCACATGTTCATCCTCCTCCCCCATTTCTCAAGAGAATATCTCCTCACTTTTTTCAAAATCTACCACTCTATTTGTGCTTCTAACCCCATCTCATCTACTGTCTAAAAGCACTTGCTCCCAACCCTTCTTCCTTTCCCGATTGTTTTTTCAACTGCTCAATGCCTTCTCCTCTGCCTTACATGTTTACAGTACCAATTTAACAACTACAACAACAAAATCCTCTCTGGATCACACAGCACCCTCCAGGAATCACTTCATCTACCTCCTCCCATTTTGGTCCAAACTCCTCAAATGAGTTGTATGTTTGCACGTTCATTTTTTCTCAGCCAATTGTCTTTCGGTCTCATGGGAATCTCATTCTACAGTCTTCACTCCACTAATGCTGCTCTCCAAATAGTGGATAACTTTGTCTTTATCTTCAGGGGAAAAAAAAATAATTAGCTTGTCCCCATCATACCCCCATCCAAAAGGAATGAGATGATCTGTGAGTCCCATCTAAGTCCCTCTAGACTGTAAACTCATCATGGGCAGGGAACATGTCTGCTACTTCTGTTGTATTATACTCTCCCAGTCACTTAGTGCACTGCTCTGCACATATTAAGCATTCAAAAATGCTATTGATTGATTGATTGACTGGGGACAGAGACTCTATCCAGTCTACTCCAGCACTTAGAACAGGGGTTGACATATAATAATTTCTTAACAAATATAATAATACTATGCAAGCAGATCCAAAAGTCTCAAGACCTGGGTTCTCCTGTGGTTGTGCTAGGGAAAGACCTAAACTCAGGTTCTACAGCTGTCAGATGAATGGCAATGCAAATCTTGACTCAGGTTTCCTCTGACTTCTTGGGTTTTTTTATAATGATCATGTAGCTCGGTTTTGCTGGGACCTCCTGAATTTTTATCAGTTCTGGGCAATTTTAGAGATCCCTCTATAAGTGTCATGTCCCAGAATTAGGGCTGTACTGGCTAAATTGGTCCATTTACTTCCCACCTTCCCTCAACTATCACGAATCCAGCCTTTAAATGCTTAGTCTTCTAGGCTCAAGCTAGAGCATGCTCAGTACATGCTCAGCTGGAGTCTAACAGCATTCTGAATATAAGAATATAAGTAATGTCAAATGGTGTGAATCGATCCAGCTCAGAAATTGGGCTCTGAAGCTGACAAAAAACAGGCTCAAAGAAATGATATGATTGTTGCCATCCTTGAGTTCCAATATACTAGAGTGCTAGAGGACTTTAACACCATGATTTTCTCTCTCCTTCCTCCTTGTCCTGCTCTCATAGTTACTGAGTGAGAAAGAGAGAGGACTCAAACTTGGAATGGGGTTCTGATGTCCCAGTTTTCAACAGAGATAATATAATTAACCATGCTGTTCTGGAATCTATCACTAGGGCCCCCTGGGTGGGCATAAGAGAGTTATTTGATCCTGATGAATCCCCAGCCCCTGTTGCCATAACCAATAGACCACACTGCCTTGGACTCCCTAATGCATGATGTTCCGCTGGACATTTTGCGATGTCAGGACTAACATTATGAAGTAAATATTGCACACAATGGGGAGGGAATTAGCTGTGCAATTCCCATTAATGCTAATGAGACTTCTGTGGTTAATTTCCCATGCATTGTGCTGAATATTAACCCCGATTAGTTATGTTGTGCTTCTGCTTTCCTTTGACCACGTTTCCACTTGGGCGGGGGATGGGGAGAGGAGGAGGGAAGGGGGAAAAGTCATTTTCCTAACTCAGTCTCTTATTTTCTAGGGGGAAAGAGACCCTGAAGTCATCTAAATAACTCTCTTTAAGTCTCCTAACGAGAGGATTCTGAGAGTGCCACCATTTACCAAAACTTTGTTAGTGCATACTTTGGAAATCATTGTTTTCATTAGAAAGCAACCTGCTGTGGTGTTCTCTTATGGAGGACGGCTTTATTTTGGTTTATTAATTTTACAGTGATGAGTAATTTTATCTCTATCCTTGTTAGACCTACAGTTTGGTTTAATGGTATTATTACTTCTATGCCTGAGTTGGTATTGCTGTTAATAGTAAATGAGGAGAAATGGAGGCATGATGGAAACATGGGAAGATCATTCAATGTGGAAAATAGTTCTGAGTAGATGGGTTGGCCAAAAGCTTTTCCTAATAGAGAAGGACACACGAAAGTTAGGGTGAAAATGTTCCAGCCAAGGTGGTCAAGGGTCTTTTGTAATGAGTTATCAGAGTGGTTGGAGACAAAGGATCTGATGATGCTGAATGGGGTTATGATTGAGGTATTCCACAGGGTATTGCAGCAAATGCTTGGTGGCCTAGTCCAGTCCACTCAGTTTGAGCTTCTCATCTCCCATCCCAAACTCTCTCCTCCTTGTGACTTTTGTTCACTGTTGACATCTTCTCCATTCTTCTGGTCTCACAAGCCCACAACTTTGGCATTATCCTCAATTCATCTCTGTCCTTCAACCTATATATATAGTGACTAAATCTTGTCAATTGTATCTACAAAACATCTCCAGAATTTGCACCTTCCTCTCCATTCAAATGATTACCACACCATTCTTGTATTCATTCATTCAACTGTGTTTACTGAGTGCTTATTGTGTGCAGAGCACCATACTAAATGCTTGGGAAAGTACAATACAATAATAAACAGACACATTCCCTGCCCACATGAGCATACAGTCTGGAGAGGGGGAGACAGATATTAATATAAATAATTACATTACAGATATGTACATAAGTGCTGTGGGGCTGGGAGGAGGGGAAAACAAAAGGAGCAAGTCATGGCCAGGCAGAAGAAAGTGGGAGAAGAGGAAAGGGTGGCTTCCTCAGGGAAGGCCTCTTGGAGGAAATTTGCTTTCAATGAGGCGTTGTAGTGGGGGGAAAGTAATTAACTGTTGGAATTGAGATGAGAGGGCATTCTAGGCCAGAGGCAGGATGTGGGTGAGGAGGGGTCAGCAGCAAGAAAGATGAGATCGAGGCACAGTGAGAAGTTTATCATTAAAGGAGTGAAGTGTGCAGGCTGGATTGTTGTAGGAGAGTAGAGAGGTGAGGTAGGAGGGGTCATTGGACATGGAATGTCTCTATCTGTTGCCGAATTGTACATTCCAAGTGCTTAGTACAATGCTCTGCACATAGTAAGTGCTCAATAAATACTATTGAACCAAGATGATTGAGTACTTTAAAGCCAATTTTTGCTTGATACAGAAGTGGATGGGCAACCAATGGAGTTTATTGAGGAGTGGGGAAACATGTCCTTAATATTTTTGTAGAAAAATGATCTGAGCAGCGGAGTGAAGTATGGACTGGAGTGGGGAGAGACAGGAGGCTGGGAGGTCAGCAAGGGGGTTGATGCAGTAATCAAGGCAAGATAGGTTAAATGCTTGGATTAACATGGTAGCAGTTTGGTTGGAGAGGAAAGGGCAGATTTAAGTGAAGTTTGAACTAATGGGTTTAGTGATAGATTGTATATGTGGGTTGAATGAGAGAAAAGAGTCAAAGAATTAAGGCCAAGGTTATGGGCTTGTGAGACATAAAGGATGGTACACTGGTCATATCCCATATCAACTACTACATCAGCCTCGTTGTTGCCTCCTGCCTCTCATTACTTCACTTTGCTGCCTGGAACATTTCTTAAAAATGTTTCTGTGCACATGTTCCCCCTCCTCAGGTACCGACATTGTTGTCCAACCATTTCTGCATCAAGAAGGAAACTTCACCACAGGATGGATTCAAGGCACTCAAACAGCTCTCTCTCCCCTACTTATCCATGCTGCTCTCCCAGTACAACCCAGTCTGAATATTTCACTCCACTTTTTTAATGGTATTTGATGATTACTTACTATGTACCAGGCACTGTACTAAGAGCTGAAGAAGTTAAAAGCTGATCAGGTGGGTCACAGCCTGTATCCCATGTGGGGCTCACAGTCTTAATCTCCATTTTACAGATGAGCTAAGTGAGGAACTGAAAAGTTAAGTGACTTGTCAAAGGTCACACAGCAAACAAGTGGAAGAGCTGGGATTAGACCCCTGGTCCTTCTGACTCTCATGTCTATGCTCTATCCACTAAGCCATACAACTTCTCCTCTAACACCAATCTGCTCACTGTACTTTGATCTCACCTTACCTGTCAATACTCCTGAGCTGATGCACCTCCTCCTGCATGGACCTCCCCATCCCCGGCTAAACAGATAGGCACTCTTTCTTCAGAGTTGCTTTGGCCTGTCTGGGCTTGACTCTGGTCCACTGAAAGGTAATGCCCTGCCTTTCCAAAATACTTGACAAGCCTCTTTTTTAAAAAAAAAAAATTGTATTTGTTAAACACTTAGTATGTGTCAAGTGCTGTTCTAAACACTGGAGTAGATCCAAGATAATCAGGTGGGACACAGTCCCTGTTCCATATAGGGTTCACCGTTTAAGACATAGGGAGGAGCACTCAATCCCCATTTTATAGATGAGATATGTGAGTCATGGAGAAGATGTGACTTGCCTATAGCAGACTGGTGGTGGTGGTAAATTTTAGGACCCAGGTTCTCTTACTCTCAGGTCCATGCTCCTTTCCACTAGGCCATGTTTCTTCTCTCATAGCCTCCTATCCCAAACAGTTATTCAACTCAAACAATGAGGATCTGCTCCAACACCAATGAATCAGTATTTGTCCCCACCTGTTTGTGGTTATATATAATTTTCAAAACCTGCTTTCTCCAGCAGTTAGTTGAACCAGAATCATTACTGATTGGCTCTCTTCTCCTATTACATTCCAGCTCACTGTCTTTGCTCCTTTCAATTCACTTTCTACCTGAACCTCACTCTGATTTTGTCTACTAGTGACTATTTACTAATGTTATTCCTATGGTCTGCAACTCCCTCTCCTACCAGTTGCAATAATAATAATTATGGTATTTGTTAGGTGCTTACTATGTGCCAAATACTGTTCTAAGCACTGGGATACTGCAGTCCTGCTTGTTACAGGAGCAACTATCTCCAATGGCTAAGAGATCCTATACTATTTTATTTCCTGGAAAATTAAATGTGAGTCCATGGTTGGCAGAATAACCTTTGTCTCCCCCAACTTTGGAAGCACCTTTAAGGGGGCCATGCCAACAGTTAATAATAATTATGGTATTTGTTAAGTGCTTACTATGTACCATCCCTGTAGAAGGAACCGCCATCCTTCTTGTCTCACAAGCCTGTAACCTTGCATTATCCTTGACTCCTCTCTCTTATTCAACCCACATATTCAATCCATCACCAAATTCTGTCGGTCCCACCTTCACAACATCGCTAAAATCCACCCTTTTGTCTCCATCCAAACTGCTACCAGATACCACATAACATAGTCACTTAAGCAGCGTGGCTTGGTGGAGGCTTAGTCACAACCAGACTGTGAGCCCCATGTGGGACAACCTGATTACCTTGTATCTACCCCGGGTCTTAGAACAGTGTATGGCACATAATAAGCTCTTAACAAATGCCATCATTATTATTATTATCATTATTATCCTATCCTTCCTTGATTATTGTATCAGCATCTTTGCTGACTTTCCAGCCTCCTTTCTCTCCCCACTCCAGTTCATACTTCATTCTCCTGCCTGGATCATTTTTCTACAAAAACGTTAAGGACATGCTTCCCCATTCCTCAAAAAACTCCAGTGGTTTCCCATCGACTTCTGCATCAAACAAAAACTCCTCACCATTGGCTATAAAGCACTCAATCAGCCTCTCAATCAAACCTCCAACAGCCTAGAAGACTGGATATAGGTTGAATGATTCCATTGTGTTTACACTCCTAACCCTTGGGCCACCCCTTCCATGGCACTGTGATGTGTCATGGACTTTTCTGAGAAGTTTCCCAATCTTCCCAATGAAGAAGGACATGGAAAGGCAGGCCTCACTTCCCCCAACCCCCACATCCCCAACCGGGTGATCCTTAATGGTCTGTACTTTATCATAGCAGTTGACCTTTCATCTGTTTTGCAAGACTGTTTTTTTCCTCTGACACCAGCCTTCTGCATTATGTAAATCATTCAATCTATCAGTGGCATTTTTGGAATGCTTAGGTGTGCAGAACACTGCACTAAGCACTTTGGGAATATAATACAACAGAATTCACTGTCCACAGTGAGATTATAGTTTGGAGTGGGAGCTTACATGTTACGTTTCTTTCTCTTTACCAGCCTTCCATCTTACATCTTAACTACACCACTGGCTTTTTGCCTTACATCCTTCTTTTCAACCTGACCTTTCACTTGTCTTTCTATAGCCCCACTGGGGTCCTATAGGACCCAATGGCTCTAGTTCCTGACCTGTTTCTGGCTGAGATCATGTTATCTCCAGTAACACTCCTCACTTTAAAAGCCCTCCTAGAGTCTCACCTCTTCCAATAATCTTTTCCCTTTCAATTCCCTTCATCACAAATCATATCAATTCAGGGACCACAACAAACACATATATACATCTTTATTCCCAGCCTCAGAACCTGTGAGTATATGCAGTATCAATTGTACATTTCATTATTTTATTCTAATTCCACTGTTGGTAAATATTTTTAAGGGTGTTTCCCCCATTTGACCGAAAACACGTTGGGGTTAGGAAACCTGTCTTCAGTTACTTTTATACTTTTCCCAGGATTTAGTATAGTGCACTGCATCCAGTGGTTGCTCAATGAATGTCATTACAGAGACTAGCAGACTTTCCCAAAGGCTCCAGTTTGACTAAAGAGGAAATCTGTGCCACTTTTTTGCCAATACTCCATCCTTCTGTTAGATTTGAGAGTATAATGGAAAGGAGGAGAAACAGTGAAGCACGCATCAATACCACTTTATGTCTGTCAGCAAGCTGGGGAGCTAGGTGCCTATGTAAGATCATCAGAACTAGTTGTGAGGGCTGGTAATTAAAGGAGATTGGTCTTGAGTAGCATGAAAAGAAGCACTGTGGCTTAATGGAAAGAGCACAGACCTATGAATCAGGGGCTGTGGGTTCTGATCCCTGCTATGACACTTGTTTGCTGGGTGACCTTGGATGAATCACTTAACTTCTCTATGCCTCAGTTTCCTCATCTGAAAAAATGGGGATTCAACACCTATTCTCCTTCCCCTTTATAATGTGAGGGCCACATTTGACAGGGACTTTGTTCAACCTGATTAGCTTGTACCTACCTCAGTGCTTAGAACAGAAGACACAGTAAACTATTAACAGATTTAGTAATTTTTTATTAGTAGTAGTAATACTATTATAGTTTATAGTAATTACTATTTCTTATGCCTTTGTTCCAAACTGCAGCACTAAATCCTGAGTTAGATATGAGATAGGTCGGCCACAGTTTCTGTCCCACATCAGTCTCCTAGTCTAAATAGGAAGTCTTGAATCCTCATTTTGCAGATGAGGAAACTGAGGCACAGAGAAGCCTCAGCGAACTAGTGGTGTAGTCAAGACTGGAACCCAGATCCTCTGGCTCCCGGACCTAGGATCTTTCCACATGGCCACTAGGCAAAAACGCTTCTTAGCTGACTCTGAGTGGCTTTATGCATGCAAGAGACTATTTGGAGCCAGAAGCATCTCAAAGCAACTTGCCCATTGTGCAGTAAACTAAGCAAGGGTTTATTGGTGGTTTTTTCCCACTCAGTTCATCAGAGTGCATCTGGTTAAATAATTTATGGTTCATTTTATCTTTCCAAGATGCATTTCCTTAGATCATAAGCAGAAGCATCCTTCCTGACTCAAAAGCCCTTACCTTGCTGTTATCCTTGACTCCTCCCTCTCATTCAACCCACATATTCAATCCATCACTAAATCCTGTCAGTCCCACCTTCACAACATCACTGAAATCCTCCCTTTCCTCTCCATCCAAACTGCTACCAAGTTAAAGTAATAACTTACCTTATCCTGCTTGGAAAACTGCATCAGCCTCCTTGCTGCTGACCTCCCAGCCTCCTGTACCTCCCCACTCCAGTCCATACTTCATTCTGCTGCCCAGATCATTTTTCTTCAGAAATGCTCAGGACATATTTCCCCACTCCTCAAGAAACTTCAGTGGTTTCCCATCCACCTCTGCATCAAACAAAAACTCCTCACCTTTTTCTTTAAAGCACTGAATCATCTTGCCCCATCCTACCTCACTACTCTCCTACTACACACAACATGCACACTTTGCTACTCTAATGCTAACCTGCTCACTCTGATTCAGTTTTGTCTATCTTTCCACCAATGCCTCACCCAAGTCCCGCCTTTCTCCTGGAACACCTTCTCTCCTCAAGTCAGATTTGACAGACAATTGATCTCCCTGCCTTCAAAGCCTAAATTGAGGGCATATCTCCTCCAAGAAGACTTCCCTGACTAGAAGTCCCTTTCCTCTTCTCATATTCATGTTTATCTCCCCCACTCTAGACTTTGTTTGTTGTGGGCAGAGAATGTGATGGTTTACTGTTGTACTCTCCCAAGTGCTTAGTACAGTGCTCTGCATATAGTAAGCATTCAATAAATAGGATTGAATGAATGAAAGCAAGACTTTATGTGATGTAAGGTAGCACCATTAATAGTTGAGCACTTGGCAAACATAGATCAGACTCTCCCAGGAAGAAAATGTCTCTCTCTCTGTCATTATTGCTGTCACCATCACCATCAGGATCACTACCATTTTCATCACAATCATTTCCATTCCCATCATCATTTACAAAGCACTTAATGTGCAGAACATTATATTAGGCACTTGGAGCATGCAATTAAAGTAGAAGTCATAGTTCTTGACCTCATTTCACTTACAATCTAGTGGGGTGAGAACAGTAGCAATAGATTCTTCACACACAATGGGAGCAAATGCAAAGACAGGTATTATTTGAATTAGGAGTATGTTCTTTTTTTTCTATGGTATTTGCTAAGCACTTATTATGTATCAAGTGCTGTTCTATGTGCTGGGGTAGATAGAAGATAATCAGATTGCTCATAGTCCCTGTCCCACACAGGGATCACAGTGTTAATCCCAATTATACAGATGAGTTAATTGAGGCACACAGAAGTGAAGTGACTTTCCCAAGGTCACACACCAGAACCAGGGCAGAGCTGGGATTAGAACCCTGGTTGTCTGACTTCCAGGCTCATGCTCTTTCCATTAAGCCACGGTGCTTTTCCATGTTCTTCCAACAACATTAATCTGTTTAGGTTTGGGGTATGATAATTACAACAACAACAATAATAATATTAATAACAATGGTAATAATATTTGATAGTGCTTACTATATGCTAAGCTCTGTGTTAAACTCTGGAGTACAGATCAAACAGTCCATGCAGAGCAAATACAGTTCCTGTCCCACGTGGGAAGAACGAACATTTCATCTCCATTTTAAAATGAGGCCCATTGAAGTTAAGGGACTTGTTTGAGGCCACACAACAAGTAGGCAGCAGTCAGCAGGTCTTCTTACTCCTAGTACCACGTTACTGAGGCAAGAGCTTGTCCATCAGCTTGTGTGTATCTGTACACAGTGTTGAAGGAAGTGAGGACCACAGCGAGAATTTTCAGTAACGTGAGATTGCTCAAAAATTCAAGTAAGCCTCTCATTGGGTGTTTATATAAGCACTATGGGTGATTGACGGGATGTTCTGATCATGGAGGTGGAGATCAGTCAGAGAATGACTCAGGTTTAGTGAACTGAGCATTTGGGGAAATGAGAAAAATAACATTGAAAAATAAAAGTGCTTTGCAAATTCAGTGTCATTAATGTGATCACAAGCTCTGATCAACAGGAAAATGTTAAAAGTGAAAAGCAAACACTATTCACTTCTTTTCACTTAAAATATTAACATTGAGTTCTGGTACACTTGGATTGGATTTACCACAGAATTGGAGTTTAGATTGAATCTGTGAACAACAAAAGGAGGAGTTCTGGAGAGCCCATCTACAGGTTAAAGAAATGTCAGTGGAGAAAAAAAACGGTTGCTCAACTCGGGGCCACACAGTGAGATTTGGGGCATTCCATCCCTTAGCTCAGGACCCCTTTGGCTTCAGCCCCATGAGCCCTTGGGTTGATCAAGCCTTGCCTCTGAAGCTCGAGCTGGGGACTGAGGACTCTGAACAGCAATTTGGTGGTGAGAGTGGCCAGGCAGCTCTTTAAAACTCTCATTTCTCTGTTTATCTTTCTTGAACCTGGAGGTGGGCTTTCCTGAACTCTTCCTTTTGTTACTCATAGCATCAGACTAAACTCCAATTCAGTGCTAAGTACAATCCACCCAAATTCTTCTCAATATTTCAGCTGCCTTAGGCATTGTTCTATTTTTCTGGAAACATTATTCAACCTTGGCTTCACCAATATTGTCCTCTTCTGGTTCTCCTCCTCTTTGGCTGCTCATTCTCAGGATCCTCTGCCTCCCACCCCCTAATTGTGGTAGTCCTTCAAAGTTCAGTTCTGGGTCCCTTTCTATTCTCCAGCTTCAACTCCCTTGGAGAACTCATTTAGCTTCAGCTACTATCTTTATGAGGATAATTCCCAAATATACGTGTCTAGCCCTGATCATGCTCCTTGTCTTCAGTCTTGCATTTCCCCCTGCCTTCAGAACATCTCTACTTGGTTTCCCACTGACACCTTAAACTTAACGTGTCCAAAACATAAGTCTTTATCTTCCCACCTAGACCCTGTCTTCCCTGTGACTTTCCTGTAACTGCAGCTGACACCACCATCCTCCCTGTCTCACAAGTCCATAATCTTGATGTTTTCCTTGATTCACCTTTCTCATTCCAACCACATATTCAGTGTCACCAAATCTTGTCGATTCAACCTTCAAGACGTCACTAAAATCTGTCCTTTCCTCTCCACCGAAACTGCTGCCATGTAAAGACAAACACTTATCCCATTCACCCTAATTGCTGCATCAGCCTCCTTACTGATCTCCTATTTCTCATTACCCCAGTCCATACTTCACTCTGCTGCCTCGATCATCTTTCTTCATAGAAATATTCAGTCCGCATTTCCCCACTCTTCAAGAGCCTCCAAAGGTTCCCCATCTACCTCCACATTAAACAGAAGCTTTTTACCATGGTTTTAAAGCCCTCAGTCACCTTGTCCCCTTTATCTTACTTCCCTGATATCTTACTAGAATCCAGCCTGTACACTTCGCTCCTCTAATGCCAACCTACTCACTGTACCTCAATTTCATCTCTGCTTCTGGCTGGGAATATCCTCTCTCTTCATATATGATGGACGATCACTCTCCCCACCTTCTAATGTTTATTAAAAGCACGTCTCCTCCAAGAGGCCTTCCCAACTAGGCCCTCATTTACTCTTCTCCCCCTCCCTTCTGCATCACCATTGCACTTGGATTTACATCCTTTATTTACCCCTCCCTCAGCCCCACAGCTCATATGTACATATCCATAATTAGATTGTCAGCTTGTTGTGGACAGGGAAAATGTCCGTTATACTCTCCCAAGTGCTTAGTTCACTGCTCTTCACAAAGAAAGTGCTCAGTAAATATGATTGATTGATTGATTGACACCCAGGGTATATAGACAAGTGATCAGTCCCCAATGGGCTGAAAAAATGCTTTAGAGGAGGCTTGGGTGAAGTTTACGGAGGATCCCAGCTGAGCACTAATAAATTAATCCAGGGGAACAGCTCCAAATTGCTCATCACATCGTAGCTCCACAAAATCCTCGGACCCCGGGGAAAGAGAAATTTTAATACCTATCCTTCTTGGGGGCCAACGGTATTAAGAAATCACTTTCCTTTTATCTCTCAGCTCCTGGTCATTTCCTTTGGCTTGTCTATGCCTTGACTATCCTGTTAAAGCAAGCAAATGATACCAAGTTTGAATTGTAGTTTAACTTGTACAGTAACCAACATCTTGCAATTTTAAACTCAATCATCCAATCAATCAATGGTATTTATTGAGCATTTACTGTGTGCAGCCACTGAACTAAGTGCTTGGGACAGTACCATACATCAGGGTTAGCAGACATGTTCCCTGTCCACAGTGAACTCAACTAGTGAACAGATTTTACTGTCCTGAAAGCTGCTGAAAAATAATTACAACAATATTTTAACAGATGATATAATTAGTTGGGATATAATACTGCCTATCCTATGTATTTCAGTTATAGTGTGTTCCCTTCTGCAGGTGTGCTTGAGGGGTGGACAAAAAGGTAGAACAAATGCTTATACATCTCTGTTCCCATAGATTTCCCTCCCACTTTGGTATCATGTCAGTGAAGGGAAAGAACCTGAGTCTTGTTCTGGTTCAGGCATAGAGAAGGGCTTTCAGGTTGAGACCAAGTGAGCATTTATCATTAAGTCTTCAAGAGGAACATACATCTGAGGGATGTTGAGGAAGCAGATGCGGAATCAAGAGAGTTGGGAACCCAGAGACAGGAAAGAAACTGCGGGTTTCCGTGTCCTGCTTTGAAGAGGCTGTACAAGCTAACCAATGAAATGGTCAATAATACAAAAGACAATTGGGCTGGGTTTTAATATTTCATGGCATTGTGCCTTTTGAAATATAACTGGAAAAGACCGTTTACCCAGAGTACTATTGCCTGATTTATAAAAAAAAATCAGTGGAACTACTTGTCTGGTTCTTCAAGAGCCCAGCAGAGTATAACTCTAAATGCACACTTCGAGTTGCAGTTTGCAGATGGAAAAGCATTTGAATGCCTCTTAGGGGAAGGCAGTATGAGGTGTCTTTGATGGATTTTCTGGTTTGCATGGGCCTGGATGATTGCTAGCTTCTCTTTCACCCTTCTTCTGATGCACACATTGTCAGTCAACTGAAAGAACATAAAAGAAGGCCTAATCACAAGGCTGGACTCATCTCCATTATAGAGACTGAATTTTGACACCCCTTTCCCTCAAAGAATTCACCCTAAAATCTATCCATATCAGATAAGGAAGTTATTCTACTATACAGAAACTTTGCAGTTCCTCACTGGAAAGGTCACTCTTTTCACAACTTGATGAAATCCAGTGGATTTTCCCAATGGAAGATGGCAGTCCAAGCCCCCTGAATCCAAACCTGAGCAATCTTACAGAGTAGAGTAGGAGGCATTTTCTCCCCAACCTGCCATCAGGCCCCTAAGTAAGGACTAATTTCTGTCCTTGGATGCATGACTACACCTTCCATTGAACCAACAAAAGTGAGAGCCCTGAAGGGAGAAGTTGACCCTAAAGATTTATCTGACTATCTGGCCACATTAGACCCTTTCGAATCCTTTAATTTGCAAAAAGTTCCAAAGCCAGTGAACCAAACAAATAGAGGCTCTTTCAACATGCCATCTAACTTTGGTGATATTTATGGGCAGGAAGAAATCCTGTGTTCAGCAATTTCCTCATCAACTAAGAACAAATGGAGAAAGCAAATCCATGAAATAGGAAAGGGCAAGGCCACCCATCTATGACTTATAAGGCAGCAGGGAAATGTTGAAGCCATTTCACGGCACAGGCTCCCACCACAGCCTCAACACAGACATCACATAAGCCATGAGAGTTGAAATTGGGAAACTATCTATCCTGGACTCACAAAGGACATGAGGATGTCCGCCGAACTTGACTCCTCTCTTTGGACAGTGAATTGTCCAGAACAAAGGGTTGTGTATTCCTGTTGGCAGGTAATGTGTCTGTTATATTGTTGCACTGTACTCTCCCAAGCACTTGCAACAGTTCTTCACACAGTAAGCACTCAGTAAATACGATCGATTGATTGATAGCAAGGAAAGAGCTCTCCTTGTTATCGATACTATGGTCAGGGATGTCCTAAGATCCCCAAACGTCCCTCTAATAATCCATTATGATGATTCATCCATGAATTTATCCAAAGATCCTCTTGAAATGACTGATTATTTTAACCACCTCTGCTTTCTTTGGGAATGATTGCTGTAATCTATCAATCAAAGATATTTTATTGAGTGCTTACTGCATGCAGAACTCTGTATAAAGTGCTCGGGAGAGTACAATACAACAGAGTCGTTAGACACATTTTCTGACCAGAATGAGCTTACAGTCTATAGGGGGACATAAATAAAAATAAATATTAATGATTTATGGCTGTGTAGGTAAGTGCTGCAGTGGTATCCTCATACTTCCAGCTGAGTGAAGTTGTATTTGTTTCTTTAGAAAACATACATTAAGAGTAGGTGGAGCCCTAGATAGCCATAAGCTTCAAACATTTATTTATTTTATGGTTCAGGATTTGTAAAATTTATAAATTTTAAAATTATAAAAATTATTGTTCTGCTATAAAAACCTGCTGAAATCTGTGCTATTAAGAAACATCATGGCCTAATGGAAAGAGTCAGGTCTGGGCAGTAAAGGGAGCTTGGTTGTAGTCCTGACTGTGCCATTTGTCTTCTGAATGACCTTGGGTTAGTTGATTAACTTCTCTGTGCCTCAGTTTTCTCGTCTATAAAATAATAATTATGGTACTATGGTACTATGGTACTTACTATGTGCCAAGCACTGTTCTAAGCACTGAGGTAGATGCAGGGTGAGTAGGTTGTCCCATGTGGGGCTCACAATCTTAATCCCCATTTTACAGATGAGGTAACTGAGTCACAGAGAAGTTAAGTGATTTGCCCAAGGTCACACAGCAGGCAAGTGGCAGGGACAGGATTAGAATCCATGTCCTCTGATTCCCAAGCACGGGCTCCTTCCACTGTCCAATGCTGCTTCTCATAAATGAGGATTAAATACATATTCTCCCTTCCCCTTAGGGTGTAAGTGAACCCCATGTGGAACAGGGACTTGGACCAACCTATTTATCTTATCTGGGAAGCAGCATGGCTCAGTGGAAAGAGCCTGGGCTTCGGAGTCAGAGGTAATGAGTTCGACTCCCGGCTCTGCCACTTGTCAGCTGTGTGACTGTGGGCAAGTCACTTAACTTTTCTGTGCCTCCGTTACCTCATCTGTAAAATGGGGATTAACTGTGAGCCTCACGTGGGACAACCTGATTACCCTGTATCTACCTCAGCGCTTAGAACAGGGCTCTGCACCTAGTAAGCACTTAACAAATACCAACATTATTATCTTATATCTTCCTCAGTGTTTAATACAGTGCTTGGCAATCAACCAATAGCATTTATTGACTGAGTGCAGAGCACTGTAGTTAGTGCTTAGGAGGGTACAATATAACAGAGCTTTCAGTCTAGACAGGGAGACAGACATTAATATTAGTAAATACATTAGAGACTTATGACTGCCATGGGCCTGAAGGTAAGGTGACGACCACGTATCCAAAAGCTAGTAAGCAGTTAAAAGTACCACGATTATAATTACTTTCATAATCCAAAGATATCTATACAGTTCTAGTAGTGTTTTTCAAAGTACAGACTGTGACATGGGTAAACTGAGGGAATTATAAAATTTAGAGAGAAATGTGGATTTTGTGGGTATGTTCAGAAGTCAGAACTTTCCAACTATTAAACATAACTTTAACCATAAACTCTCCAACCAATAACCATAATTCCTAGGAAATAAAGGGACTTTTTCTCTGACTCTCTTAGTCATTACCAAACATGAAGTGAAGAGCAAGGATGAAGATAGGGCCTCGGTTATCCTCCTTGGCATCATCCCCCAAGACTATAGCATGCCTACATGCCAAGCACTTTGTTTTCCTCTCCTCTTATTTTTTGTTGATGCAGTTACTTACTCAAGAGGTGTACATTAAGGGCAACTTCAAAAGAACTGTAGAGGACAGTTCAATGAGTCTCAGAGGAATCAGTATGTGCAGTAGGAAGGCATGACAAAACATTTATAGAAACTTTAAAATCAATTAGCATGTTGGTTTCTGAGAAGATATTGTAACCTGTCCAGAGTAATAAAATCAGCAATGCGCAGCATTACTTTCCTCTGTGAAGAGCTTGAATAAATAAGACATTTATAAAAATGAGCAGAAAATATGAAATGAATATCCCAAGAACCATGAAAAAAAGAAATAAGCTAAGAGAAATTGAATTTTCTTTTTGAGTTTCTAAGAGAGTGAGAAGCTGCAGTTGTGGATTTTATACATAATTTATAAGGAAAATTGTCCAGTTCACTCAGGTATACACCATATCAGTTGTGGAAAAGATTAAGCAAGCTGTCTTTTTTTTAATTGAAATCAAATATAGGATGGAAGAAAATGACTTCTGACCAAGGAAGAATGCAGTAAGTCACATGGGTCACAGGATTCTAGAATTTACATGAGGCTTTTTAACAAAGTAACTTTAGCTTTGCTCACTGAGCCATCATTAAAGAGAGAGAGAAAGAAAGAGTGAGAGAGAGACAGGGAAAGAGAGAGATGTGCAGGAATTCAATGTCCCACACAATCTTCAGTGATTTTCTGTTTCTATCATACCTCTGCTATCAGAACCTAAGTAGGTATCCTGGAAATAGGTTCCCCTCACAATCCTGTCTATTATCTGTAAGACTCCTAGATCTTTCCTTCTTATTCTGCCTGATGTTCTATGCTTCTTTCCTGCTCCTGACTTATTTTCCTGTCAGTGTTACTAAATGGTATGAACAGCTAAGATCCGAATGAGAGGAATAGGTCGATCTGTCAGATCACTCCTCTACCCCATGAAGAATGTGATTAAGTAGACTTTTTCAAGGAGGCTTGACTAATGGAATAAAAGCCCTCTGTGGGGAGGAAGCAGGCCCTTTCTGTGATCTAAGGTGTCGATCAATTAACCAATCAGTGGCATTCACTGAATGTTTAGTGTGTGCAAAGTACTGCATGCTAAGTGTTAAAGAGAGTACAATATAATTAGTAGAAACAATTCCTGCCCCCAAGGGATTAGCCATTTGCCCCATGCCAAGTCATTTGCCCGATGTCACAAAGCAGGTAAGAGGTAGAAATGTGATTAGAACCCAGGTCTTCCAACTCCAAGGCTTACACGCTTTCCCCTAGTTCATGTCTCTTTAGAATTGCTGATAGTGTGTCTTCCCAGCCTTGAATCATTCTCCTGATAACCCCCAGCTAGGGTCATGTCACTTCACAGCCCCGTAAAACATCAGGAAAAAACAAGCCCATGCAAAGGCCCTTTCCTATGCCTAATAAAAAGAGTGTCCCTCATCCCTGAACATACATATGTACTATCTGTGCTAGTGTGCTGATTCACAACCTACTTTGCAAACCAGAGAGTGGAGATAATTGTTAATGTCCTCTCCAGAAGAGTTATATTGGCTTTTCTAGGAATGCTGGGACCTGCCCTGGCTCTACCGCTATTTTCTAGAGTGTAAGTTCCTTGAGAGCAGGAATTGTATCTACACTTTGTTGTGCTGCAGTCTCCCAAGTACTTAGAATTCATTAAATGGTATTTATTGAGTGCTTACTATGTGCAGAACACTGTACTAAGCACTTGGAATGAACAAGTCAGCAACAGATAGAGACAGTCCCTGCCATTTGACGGGTTTACAGTCTAATCTGGGGAGACAGACAAACAAGAACAATGGCAATAAATAGAGTCAAGGGGAAGAACATCTCGTAAAAACAATGGCAACGAAATAGAATCAAGGCGATGTACGTTTCATTAACAAAATAAATAGGGTAATGAAAATATATACAGTTGAGCAGACGAGTACAGTGCTGAGGGGATGGGAAGGGAGAGGGAGAGGAGCAGAGGGAAATGGGGGGAAAAGAGGTTTTAGCTGCGGAGAGGTGAAGGGGGGGTGGTAGAGGGAGTAGAGGGAGAAGAGGAGCTCACTCTGGGAAGGCCTCTTGGAGGAGGTGAGTTTTAGTTGGGTTTTGAAAAGGGGAAGAGAATCAGTTTGGCGGAGGTGAGGAGGGAGGGCGTTCCAGGACCGCGGGAGGACGTGGCCCAGGGGTCGACGGCGGGATAGGCGAGACCGAGGGACGGTGAGGAGGTGGGCGGCGGAGGAGCGGAGCGTGCGGGGTGGGTGGTAGAAAGAGAGAAGGGAGGAGAGATAGGAAGGGGCAAGGTGATGTAGAGCCTTGAAGCCTAGAGTGAGGAGTTTTTGTTTGGAGCGGAGGTTGATAGGCAACCACTGGAGTTGTTTAAGAAGGGGAGTGACATGCCCAGATCGTTTCTGCAGGAAGATGAGCCGGGCAGGCAGCCTGGGCAGGAAGATGAGCTGGGCACTTAGTACAGTGTGCGGACAGAGTGAGAGTTAAGAATTACTAATAATAGACTAATTAGAGCTCCTCATGCCTAGAGATAGAGTCCCAGGGAAGATGAAGAGGAAGATGCTAATAGAACATGGCACACGTATGAGGAGATCCTGGCTTTAGTTCATGATCATCACAGATTTAACTAAGAAGGCTGAGATATACTCCCAAATGTGGCTGCCTATGCTTGCACACTTCAGTGAATCGGTGGTATTTATTGACAGCTTCATTCATTCATTTACTCAATCATATTTATTGAGCACTATCTGTGTGTAGAGCACTGTACTAAGCTCTTGGGAGAGTACACAATAAGCAGTCATGTTCTCTGCCCACAATGAGCTTACAGTCTGGAGTGGGGGAGATAGATATAAGTATAAATAAATAAAATTATAGATATGTACATAAATGCTGTGGAGGTAGGAGGGGAAAGAGCAAAGGGAGCAAGTCAGGGTGATGCAGAAGGGAGTGGGAGATGAGGAAAAGTGGGGCTTTGTGTGGGAGGGCTTCTTGGAAGAGATGTGCCTTCAATAAGCCTTTGAACTGGAGGAGAGTCACAGTCTGTTAGATTAGAGGAGGGAGGGAGTTCCAGGCCAGAGGCAGGACTTGGCTAGGCTTTAGCAGCAAGACAGGAAAGATGGAGGGGCAGTGATAAGGTTAGCACTAGAGGAGCAAAGTGTGGGGGTTGGGTTGTAGTAGGAGAGAAGTGAGGTAAGGTATGAGGGGGCAAGGTGGTGGGGTGCTTTAAAGTCAATGGGGAGGAGTTTTTGTTTGGTGCATAGGTGGATGGGCAACAACTGGAGTTTTTTGAGGAGCAAGATGACATGTCTTGAATGTTTTTGTAGAAAAATGATCCAGGCAGTAGAGCTAAGTATGGACTGGAGTGGGAAGAGACAGGAAGCTGGGAGGCCAGCAAGAAGTCTGATGCAGTAATCCATGTGGAATAGGATGAGTTATTGTATTGATGTGGCAGCAGTTTGTATAGAGAGCAAAAGGCAGATTTTAGCTATGTTGTGAAAGTGGGACTGACAGGATTTAGCAATGGATTGATTATGGGGGTTGAATGAGGGAGAAGTGTCAAGAATAATGCCAAGCTTACGAGCTTGTGGGACAAGAAGGATAATGGTGCTGGTCTACAGCGATGGGAAAGTCAGGGTGAAGTATTGGGTTTGGGTGGGAAGATACGGAGCTCTGGTTTGGATTTGTTAAGTTTGAGGTGAGGGGAGGACATCCAAGTAGAGATGTCTTGAAGGCAGGAGGAAATGTGAGACTGGAGAGAGGGAGAGATATCAGGGATGGCAATGTGTATTTGGGTATCATCACATATAGGTGTTAGTGGAAGCCACGGGAGCGAATGAGTTCTCCAAGGGAGTGGATGTAGATGGAGAATAGAAGGGGACCCAGAACTGAATCTTGAAGAGCCCCCACAGTTAGGGGGTAGAAGGCAGAGAAGGAGCCCAAGAAGGAGACTGAAAATTAATGGCCAGAAAAATAAGAGGAGAACCAGGAGAGGACAGTCAGTGAAGCCAAAGTTGGATAGCATTTTCAGGAGAAGGAAGTGGTCTACAGTGTTGAAGGCAACTGAGAGATTGAATAGAATTAGGATGGAGTAGACGTCATTGGATTTGGCAAGAACGAGATGACTGTTGACCTTTGAGAGACCAGTTTCTTTGGAGTGAAGGGGACGGAAGACAGATTAGGTGGGGTCAAGGAGAGAATTGGAGGAGAGGAATTTGGGACAGTGAGTATAATTGAAAATCACTTTTGGAATCTCAAGGAGGGGCCAGTCAAGTGGCTAGTGTTCTGCCCCCAACAGTTAGCTGTTGTGTCCCAGGGGCCTCTGCTCTGATACTGGGTAGTGTGATGAACAGGGTGCCACTTCCCAGTTCTGCCTCTTGTCTGCTGTGTGACAATGGACAAATCACTTCACTTCTCTGTGCCTCAGTTCTCTTATCTGTGAAATGGGAACTAAAACTGTAAGTCCCATGTGGAACATGGACTGTTTCCAACCTGATTATATTTTATTGACTGCAGTGCTTAGTACAATGCTTAGCACCTAGTAAGCCCTTTACAAATACCATTAAAATATGCATATATATTAGAGAGAGATATAGACACACACATACAAATATGTGTGTATTCATAAATGTGTATGTGTGTATGTAGGTATATGGGTAGATAGATAATTATAAAAATAAATCAGTGACAAAAGTAGCTCTTACATACCACAATTCTGACACTCCTTATCAACTACCTACACTGTCTGTGACTTCCACCCTACTCTCTTTCTACTTCTTAACATTACTCTGAAGATGCTCCTCAGAAAAAATGTGGAATACCATCATTACCTTAGACAGTATGGTGTTTGTGATGCTTGCTTTAGTGAGCTGTCTTATATAAAGAACAAGCTGTTACTCTGACCCCATGGGCTTGCAATAAAAACCCCCGCAGAATCCCTGAAGATGTTTAAGTATCTAGCTGTCATGAGCCCAATAAATTGCCTTGCTAGAGCACTAATACTTTGAATTATCATCTGCAGACACTTTTTATCTGACAAAAAAATGATAAAATAATTAATAGTGTTTGTTTCCAAGAAGAATCTTGAGAGATAACAATTTATGCAGGACTGCTGGTGAGGTGTGGAAATCATGGGGAATGAGCAGCATCTGAGACTAAGTCAGTCAACAACTATTTATAGAGTTTGACAGTAAGCACAAGAGCTTCCTAGATGCCTGAGCTCCAGAATCTGAGATTTGTCACTAATTTTCAAAGTTATTTTGGAGAAGCAACCTAACTTCCCACCATTTCAGCTTCACCTTTGAAAATTAGGTATCATCCCCTAGATTGTGAGTACCATGTGCTACAGACACTAGGTCCAACTTGATTACCCCAGGATTCAGTACAGTCCTTGGCCTGTGGAAAGCACTTAGCAAATACCCCAATCATGATTAATCATATAATCTTCTCATTTATCCCATTCTTCCCTCAGTTTACCTGACCACACAATGTCCAATGCAAATACCCAACATGGAGCTGCTCTGTGAATTAAAGTCTTATTTGATCTGGAGGTGGATATTGATTTAGCTAGGAGTTACTAAGTCTAACTGAGCAATCCACCTCAATTTCTAGGGTCATCGCACAACCCTAGATTCCGTGACATTCACTTCCTATTCCGCCTGGTAGTTACTGGCACATTTTCATTGGTCTACATTTTTTTTTTATTGTGAGTACAAAATCAGCTCTAAACGGCACTGGTGAAAGCTCATGAAGGGACATAAGGAGAGTCATTTTACTCCAACCCAGGGACTGACCTTCAGTGAGAACCAACACAGCCAAGAAAATTAATGATGTGAGCAACTCTAAATAGTTTGGTCCTCTGTTTACCTCAAAAACCGAATCGGAGAAAGATTTGTATCCTCAACACTTTGGGGAATTTATCTTAAAGTTAAACTCTCAGAGTTACATTTATCTCACAGCAAGGTTGTTGAAGAACATAAGAATATAGGAATTGCTACAGTGGAACAGACCAATGGGCCATCTAGTCTAGTATCTTGCCTCTGAGAGTAGCCAACATGGAATGATTTGAAAAAAGACAAGAGACCTCTGAAATGTACCTAATTGTGCAATGTTAGAGGAGGATGCAGGGAGAAATCTCTTTCCAAGCCCAGCTGGTGATCAGTTTATGCCCTGAAGCATGAGGCCTGATAGCCCTTGTAATTCTTAGCCTAGCAAGTGGAACTGCCGGTTCCCGTTTAGAACATGATTTCCTTCCCCTTGTGTCTTTTGCAATGAGAGTTGGACATTTACCACCCAACAGGTTTGCCTCTATTACATTACGGTAGGACCATTATGGTTAATCCATTACAGGAGGAGGAAAGGCTTCAGGGAGCTGGTAGTTGTGATTCTACAAAAGTGCTGATTTGCTGCCTATCATTTTCCACACTCCTGCGTTGTTCTTATCATTTGATCTTAAAAATACTCCCTTGGTCTGCTGCTGTGAGTAACTGTGCCCATTTAAACAGTGCTGAAATGATAGATTGATTACAGAAACAAGGGAAATGAAAACATAAACTCTGGGCCCTCTCTACCAAGTGTTCCGCTAGAGCAGAGACCTCAGGAGAGTGTGGATTGTAACCAAGTCCTAAAATTCCCCATCTCCTAGGGAGTTCCTTCCCCCAGCCTCCTTTAGGTGTGTTTGGAAGAAGAAATCTCCCTGCTGGAGCATGGCTAGTTGTTAGAGCACAGGCCTGAGAGTCAGAAAGGCCTGGCCTCTAATCCCGGCTCCTCTACTTATCTGCCACGGGACCTCTGGCAAGTAACTTAACTTATCTGTGCCACAGTTACTTCATCTATAAAATGGGAATTAAGACTGTGAGCCCAAGTGGGATGTGGATTGTGTCCAATCTGATTAGAATAGTGCTTAGAACAGTACCTGGAACATAGTAAACATTTAACAGTGTTTCTAAAATTGCTTAGAATAGTACCAGAAAAAAAAAAGAGTTTACAGTCAAGACTGGGAGAAATACATTAATAGAAAGAAATGATTTGTAATATTTATATTATGGAAACAGCATGGCCACGTGAGAAGCAACATGGCCTAAATGGATAGAGCACGGGCCTGGGAACCAGAAAGTCATGGGTTCTAATCCCAACTCTGCCACTTGTCTGTGGTGTGACCTTGGGCAAATCACTTAACTTTGCTGTGCCTCAGTTCCTCCATCTGTAAAATGGGGATTAAGACTGTGAGCCCCGTGTGGGACTGGGACTGTTTCCAGCCCACTTGTCCTGTATCTACCCCAGTGCTTAGAACTGTGCCTGGCACTTAACGAATACCATTGTTTTTATTTATTATTACTATTATTAGAAGGCAGGAGATGGGATAATGAAACAAAAATGGTGACTCACTCCCATAACATCAGAGACAAATTGGCAGATACTTTGCACAAGCTTGGTGACCATCTTAAATGGGCTGAGAGTGGGCTACCACTCTTTCCACATGCTGCCTTGAAGCAGCCGACTATTTTGTGAGCTGCACCTGAATAAGGTACATGTCCTTCATGTCTCTGATATTGGGGGCCCCGTGTGGGAGGGGATGTGTCTGTCTATTGTTGTATTGTACTCTCCCAAGCACTTAGTACAGAGCTCCGCACAAAGTAAGCACTCATTAACAGTAAGCACACAGCCAGGGTGCTGTGTGACCCTGGGCAAGTCACTTCATTTCTCTATGCCTCAGTTATGTCGTCTGTAAAATGGCGATTGAGACTGTGAGCCCTCTTGGGACAGAGACTGTGTCCAACCCAATTGGCTTGAATCCACTCAGGGCATAGTACAGTGCCTGATACATAGTAAGCGTTTAACAATACCATCATCATTATTATTTATTAAATTCAACTCACGGAGAGGAGCTCTATTCACTCTGATTATTCTTGTAGAGGCCCCATGTGGGAGAGGATATTTATTCAATCTGATTATTCTTGTATCTTAAAAATGTGCCTTGGCAAATAATGTTTAATAAATACTACAGTTAAGTGAAGTAGTTCGGTGGTGCTCTCTTATCATTTATAGGATGAATATTCTCTGTGTGTCCCTTACTGATGGTACAAAGATTTTTGAAACTCAGTGTTGCCTCCTGACTTGTTCTCTTATTGGGGAGTAAGGTGTGGCCCAGGGAGTCTAGCTTTGCCAGTGATCCTCATTCACACACATCGGTAGGTTCTTGCCTTTGATAGTCAAATTCAAAAATTGTATCCATAACAATAAACTATAAGCTATTTGAGCCCAAGAAATGTGTCTACTGTATTGTACTCTCCCAAGGACTTAGCACAGTGCTCTGCATACAGATTGATGCATGATGTATAAGTGATTATATATGAGAAGCAGCACGGTGTAAAGAAGCACCAGTTTGGGAGTCAGAAGGTTATGGGTTCTAATCCTGATTCCACCACTTATCTGTTGTGTGACTTGGGGCAAGTCACTTCACTTCTCTGTGCCTGTTATCTTATCTGTAAAATGGGGATTGAGACTGTGAGCCCCATGTGGGACAGGGACTCTGTCCAACCTGATTAGCTTGTATCCACCCTAGCAATCAGTACAGTGCCTGGCATCTAGTAAGCCCTTAACAAATACCACAGTTATGACACCCAAGCCTATATCTCCAGCCTTGATCACTCTCCCTCTCTGCAGTCTTTCATTTCCTCCTGCCTTAAAGACATCTCAACTTGGATGTGCGCCCATCACCTCAAACTTAATATGGCTAAAACTGAACTTTCTTATCTTCCCACCCAAACCCTGTTCTCCTGCTCACTTTCCCATCACTGTTGATGGCACCACCATCCTTCCCATCTCACAAGCCTGTAACCTTGGTATTATCCTTGACTCCTCTGTCTTGTTCTACCCACATATTCAAATCATCCCTAAATCCTGTCAGTTCTACCTTCACAACATCGCCAAAATACACCCCTTCTTCTCCATCCACACTGCTACCATATTAATATAAGCACTTATCTTATCCCACCTTGATTATCATATCAACCTCCTTGTTGAACTCCCTACCTCCCATCTCTTTCCACTCCAGTCCATACTCCATTCTGCTGCCCGAATCATTTTCCTTCCAAAACATTTAGACCTGTTTCCCCACTCCTCAAGAAACTACAGTGGCTGGCCAGCCACCTTGGCATCAGACAAAAATTCCTCACCATTTGTTTTAAAGCCTTAACCACCTTGCCCCCGTCCTACCTCACCTCGCTGCTCTCCTACTACAACCTAGCCCCCACACTCCACTCCTCTGGTGCTAACCTTCTCACTCTACCTCGTTCTTGTCTATCTTGCCGCCGACCTCTCGACCACATCCTACCTCTGGCCTGGAATGCCCTCCCTCCTCATACCAAACAGATAATTGCTTTCCCCCACTTCAAAGCATTATTGAAGACACATCTCCTCCAGGAAGTCTTCCTTGACTGAAACCTTCTCTCCTCTCTCCCACTCCCTTCTGCGTCGCTCATACTTGCTCCTTCATTCTTCCTCTCTCCCTTCCCCATGGCACATATGTATATATCTGTATATATCTGTAATGTATTTATTTATTCATTTATTTATCTATCTATTTATAATAATGTCTGTTTCCCTCTCTAGTCTTTGAGCTTGTTGTGGGAAGAGAATGTGTTTGATGTTATATTGTACTCTCCCAAGCACTTAGTACAGTGCTTTGGACATAGTAACTGCTCAATAAATATGATTTAAAATAAATAAATATATACTTAAATATAGTACTATGTATAATGATAATATATACATATACAATGTATACCTATATGTATATACACACACATGTACATATATAGAGAGAGAGATAGAGAGAGAGAAAGAGAGTCAACTATACTGTAGTTAACTTTAACAGTGTTTTAATTGATCTGCCACATTAGATACAGATCAAACAGGATTTAAAATTTCTATCCAAAGACAGAGCATATACCTTTCATATCTGCTTCCTTTTGGACATGAGGGAAAACAATCCAGACTTAATTTACATAAATGAGTAAGACTCACATCTCCTTTCAGGGGCCAGGTCTTCAAGGGATAGGAGGTAAAATATGAAGCTAAGTGGGATCTAGGCTTTTCTTTATCTTAAAACTTGGCATTCCAATTTGGGAAGACAGCTCCTTCAGAGGAGAATTGGTCTCAGTGAGCCAAAGAACAAGGAGTATTTGGTGTCAGAAAATTAAAAAATAAAAAATTCTTACATGTAACCTGGTAGAGACATTTAAATTATCTCTGGGGAACGAGGTCAGCTGTACCCATTCCCTGACGAAATACCTGAAGGTGAGTACAGCGAACAATGATTTTGATGTATTAGAAATAGTCACCCTGTTTGAATCAGGCCCAGTACAATCTAATTGGAATCTGATGACCTCAAAAGGGACTCCTTTAGTGATTAAATTCAGGAGTTGAGAGCCATCTACCACAATTTTTTTTCATTTCCGAACCATAAAGCTTAATGAGGGGAATTCAAGGCCTTATGGAGAATTAGAGACAAAAAGGGAAAAAAAAAATAGAAGAATGAAAGCCCAGATGGTCTGGATACAGACTTTTCAAAGTTGGCTGCAGAGAGCCTTGCACAGGCCCTGACCATTATTTTTTGATCTCTCATTGACAAGGAAATGCTTCCCTAAGGACTGGGTTTGGGGACTTGTTATTTCCATTTTATTGACATCTTTTCCAAGAATAGCAAAGCTGATAAAACACTGTCTTTAGTCAGTCAGGAAAGAGGAGTGTGTCCCCAAGAACCACGGGTGACAGACACACAGGCAACATCCGCTCACACATACCCCAGCACCAGAAATAGTCTTAATTGGATGGAAGCCGACAAAAAAAACAGTGAAGAAAAGTTGGTGAGAATGCTTTCACTGAAAAGTTTAAGCCTCTATATTGCTAGGGACATACCTGTGTTTTTCCTGACCTCTTCTTTCAAAGTGACATGATCGTTACAGAAGCAATTCCCTCCCCTTCCCTGTGGTGGTCGTGCATAAGTAGCAGAGGAAGAGATGTGCTGTGGTAAACAAAGTCAGGCCCTATTCATGCCATCAATCAATCAATCATATTTATTGAGCATTTACTATGTGCAGAGCACTGCACTAAGCACTTGGGAGAGCACTTTGCAAGAGAATTAGCAGTCAAGTTCCCTGCCCACAGAGAGCTTACATTCTAGAGGGTGAAACAGACATTAATATTAATGAATAAGCAAATATAAAATGCATACCTCCCCGCTTAGTGGATAAGACAGCATTCTTAAGGAATATGAGGAAGGAACTTAACACTGATGTATATTCAGTCCAACTTAGTACTTAGGTATGAATCAGCTTATTTATTCCACTCATGTATTGTTTACTTCTTTATTCATGTATCTTGTCCTTACCAGTTGTAGCATTGTTTTGCCTCTTGCTCTCAATATTTGTAAATAATGAATTCTACCTGATTCCTCATTAGATTGTCAATTTATTGAGGAGAGGGGCTATGTTTAGATTTCTGCTGATGAATTAATCAATCAATAGATTGAAAGGGGCCAGAGAAAGTGTTACTCCCTTGTTTTCTGTCCAGTGGACTCTCTGGCCTGCAGGGCTGGAACTCCCTTTCAAGTTTCTGTGGGTTTTTGCACTGTTTTATTTTATTCTCCCGAGCACCGAATACAGTACTTTGTATGCAGTAAGTGCTCAGTAAATATTATTGATTAATTGATTGATTGATTGAATGATTTGTACTCCAAATAACTATGCTGTCTAGCTATTTCTGTAGATTGTTTCTTTCTGTCTGTAAATAAGCTCATAAACAAAGGCAAAAGATACATTTTGTTTCAATTATCTGCATAATGTGAAAGCACCCGTTGACCTAATGCAAGTGCAGCATTGAGTGATTCCAGTTGTTCTGTTCTGGTGTGCTGTTGCCACCCAGTATTCCTGCTAAGTCACAGAAGGCAGTTTGGTCTGCCTCTATTCCTGACTATTAAATAAAATCATTCCAACCCTGAGGTGAGGATCAGTCTACCTCCCCACAGCCAGGCCAAAGGTTTGACCCCAAATTTAGTACTAAAAAACAAAGATCCTAGTAAACTAGCATTCTAAAGCAATTAAGCATAAACTCCCTTCTCACCAGTGCTTGTCCTTCTCCTGCTTCCCAGTAACTGCAAGATCTTGAAAATTGAGAGAATAAAGGCTGGAGATAAAACAGAAGTAATACTTGTGGACTCTTTTCCCCTTTCTCCTATGGTCTGAGTCCCCTTCTCCCCTAAATCCTACACTCTCCTTTGGATATGTATATATATATATATACACATATATATATGTGTGTGTGTGTGTGTGTCTATGTGTGTGTGTCTCAGATTGAGCCTCCCACTGTTACCGGATCGGATGCCCTAAGCAATCGTGAGTTCCAAAAATATACGTAGGGTACCAGTGTAGGATGTCAGAAGGAGAAAAGTAGAGAAAGAAGCAACCAAGTGAAAGTATAAGTGAAAATGGAGTCATTCGGGAACACAGCCAAGAAAGGCATTTAGAACTTTGTTCGGGTCAGCGATAGTTTCCCCACCTTCCCCTGTACTCTGCTGAGAGCAAGGGGAATCCACAGGTCCCTAGGGTGGGCTAGAGTCTGCACAGAAGCAGCAGAAAATGTGCTGGAGAAATAATGTTTGCTGATTATTCATTCATTCAATAGTATTTATTGAGCGCTTACTATGTGCAGAGCACTGTACTAAGCGCTTGGGATGAACAAGTCGGCAACAGATAGAGACAGTCCCTGCCATTTGACGGGCTTACAGTCTAATCGACTAATTACCCACCCACTTATTTGCAGATTGTTATCACTTCTCTCCCTTCAACCTCAACCTCCAGCAATTTCATCCAAACTGCCATGGGTTCAATACTAGGGATTCTGTCAGTGGTGCAGGGACTCAACAGGTAGATTTTCCAACCAATCATATTGGGACAAATATTAACAAGCAGATATATCCACCAATCAGTTCCTCCCTTGGGGAACTAATCAGAGGAAGGGTTTATGGAGGGCACATTGCAAACCAATGTTTTAACTGGAAGAATCCATACAAGAAAGTTTCCCTTGGAAACCTTTCTTTTGCCATGGGAGTTTAAATTAGCAAGGCACATACCTATCATGTACCCTCCACAGGTTAAGCTATGGAGCACAGTAACACTTGATAACTTTTTTTAATGTTATTTGTTTAGCACTTATTCATTCATTCAGTCATATTTACTGAGCACGTACTGTGTGCAGAGCACTATACTAAGCGCTTGAAATGTACCGTTCGGCAATAGAGGCAGTCCCTGCCCCAAACCGGGCTCCATACGCACTGTACTAACCACTAGGGTAGATACAAGCTAATCAGGTTGGACACAGTTCCTGCCCACATGGGGCTAACAGTATTAAACTCCCATTTTGCATATGAGGTAACTGAGGCCCAGAGAAGTTAAGTGACTTGCACAAGGTGACACAGCAGATAAGGGGCAGATGTTGGGTTAGAACCCAGGTACTTCTGACTTCCAGGCCTGTGCTCTATCCACTAAGCCATGGGACAACAACTTTTCATAGCCAACTATTATTAAAAAAGAGCAAGGACAGAGGACAGAGTCTCAGATTCGGTTTACACTTGCACACATAGGCATTTCATTATATATTTGGGATTCTATTTGTCACAGATGTCTTTATGTGGGTCTAGCCAGTACATCTTTACCTCATTTTTCATTTACTATTATCTCTCAGGCTGTGGCCTTCAGCTCCTCTGTTTTACTGTACCTCAACTTGTGGTGACATTATCGGAGCAACACCTGCTAACCACCACTGCATTTGAGGATCTATCAGCATTTCCTTTGAAACGGATTAGAAAATAATGTTGCAAATATTCCTAGAGGGTGAATTTTAGGCCAGGTTTCCCACTATTTTTGTAAATTAGACAACTGAAGAAATTATCTGGATAAGATCAAAATTCACTTTTTTTTAAAGGTATTTGAAAGTGCTAACAATGTGTCAAAAACAGTTCTCACTTCTGGGGTAGATACAAGTTCATCAGATGGGACATTGGTCTAGCTCATTACAATAATAATAATAACAATTCTAATAATAATTACAATGAGTAGTGCTTATTAGTATTTACTGAGTCAGATAATCAGATTGGGCATAGTCCCTATCCAACATGGGGCTGAACGTCTAAGAGGGAGCCTGAACAGGTATTTCACCCCCATTTTACAGATGAGGAAACTGTGGGCCAGAAATATTAAGTCATTTTCCCACAGTCACATATTAAGTAAGTGGCATATTGTTGGGACTAGAACCCAAGTCTTCTGAATCCCAGTCCACTGCTCTTTCCACTAGGTAATGCTGCCTCTGTCTACACTGCAGAGGGTTCCCCTGTTTGCTAGGCTCTCGGCATTGCCTACTTGAGGGCCAAATAGATATCATTGCATTACATTCAGCTATGTCAGTAAAAAATTTTGAAAGTCAGCCATTTTCATTCAGACTGTTTTTCAATCTCAGCCCTTGGTGATTCCTCTTCTCCTGGTTTTCTTCTAAGATCTCTTATGTCCTCCTGGAATTAATTCGAGGGCAGAAACTGCTAAGGACATGTATTCATTTAACCTCATTTTATTTAACTTTGTGTTCTCTGTATTAGTGCATTCCTCACAAAAACCAGAAATGCAGAAAATTGAAAAAGTCTAAACTCTAGACCTTTTTTAAAGATGAGTTATCTCCATAGTCTTTAATATGGAAATTATAGTATATGCCAATTCAGATATATGCTCCAAAGGATCAACAGAGTAGATCCAGATGTCAGATGAACTTGAAGAGGATTGGATTTAGTAGTTGATAGAAGCCAAACAGAGAAAAATGTTTCAAGTTGTAATGCAAGTAATTAAAAACACCTGACAAACTGAACAGAAATTTGGAATCCTTCTTTGTGGGTTTTGAATAATTTAGACAAATAACCAATAATTAAGTTGGCAGACAGAACACTACATACCCTTCTGGAGTCAGCTGTGATTCCAAAGCAAGCTTTTTTTTCTGATTTTTTTTTTAAAACCAAATGTTTCATCCAGAGACTATCACTAGATTCCTCTCCCTATATATGGAAATCAACTGAAAGTTAACCTCTAACATTTGGCTAAACAGTCTTGGGAAATGGCCTAGAGATTGAGAATTTTCATTATTTTCTCTAGAGTGAAAACTCATTGTGGGCAGAGAACGTTTCTACCAAAGCTCTTATATTGTACTCTCCCAAGTGTCTAATACAGTGTTCTGCACACAGTAAGCACTAAACAAGTATGATTGAATATTGAGATTCTAGAGAGTTTCAAATCAATAGGCTAAAAAGGTATGCCCCTCAGGGCTATGACATGATATCTTAACTAACTCAATTCAGGCTCTCCCTTGATAATGACAGTTTCCAGACGTGAACCAGGACCTAACTAAAACACGAGTAAAACAACCAAACCCAGGATAAGCTGCCAAGTCCCATAAGAGAGGTTCCTTGGGCCCAGGACTGAAGATGGGGTTTGGGTTCTAATGTGTTTTCTGATGCCGCACAATTTGTTAACATCAGGAATTATGAGTAAACAAATGTACGATTCCCCTTAGAGCTTCTGCACAATGACAACTCATGGAAATGCATCTGAGTAACTGCAGAACTCATCCACTCCCCTACATGCAAAGCACTTAATATAGATCTCTAGAATAAGTTGCCTCCTCTACTTGTAATTTTAATGTCTGTCTCCCCTGCTAGATTGAAAGTTCCTTGAAAACAAGAACCACATCTACCTGTTCTCTACTCTCAAGTGCTTTGTACAGTGCTCTGCACAGAGTAAGCACTCAACTACTGATTGATAAGTCACTCACGCTAGCTCATTCACTCACTCATCCACTTATTCACTGACACTTCCTTAGAACAAATGCTCCAGTATTTGACCTAAATTTAGGGATGTGTCTCCTGTGTTTGCTTTCTTTTTATCATATGTTTTGTCCTACATTTTCTGAATGGTCCCCATGATGTTACATAAGTAAAGTGAAATGATGGAAGATGGGTGATAACTTGTGCTTCTCCCAACATAAGTCTACTGTGATCGAGGAGGTTCAGTTCAAAAGCCTGGAGAAGTAGAGCTTCTGTTGTTCAGGATCTTGCAAAGCCTCTGCTGTAGAGTCTGGGTAAATTATTTCTTAATAAACATCTTAAAGTAGTGACTTCTAATCCCTATATACTTATCTTTCCTCCTGCGTACTTTCCCTTTGCCAAAAATAGCGCTAATTGAACTTGTGGATCACGATTGATTTGATGAAATAAAACCACCGTTCCCAGCAATGCTCTTCTTTGGGTGGGGATTTCATGGGTAACACAACCTGCCTCACTAAAAGCTCAGTGGCCCTTTGGGGAATAGTACCTTGAACAATGGGCAAGGAGCCATGCACTTTTAGCAGGAACTGGAGCCAGCAGGAGAAGTCAGAACAGGCGAACACCCCAACAGTTATTAGGGTTCCCTGCCTTCTCCTTTGGCCTCCACCTATCAAAGCTAAGGGCAACAGAAAGTTCATGGGAAGATGTATGTGGTCGTTTCCTTCTTAAAAATGAAATGATATCTTGCTTTAATTTCTCTTTGTTTCCTCGCACTCAATAACTCCAGCACATCACATTATGCACGCTGGGTGTAAATCTTTTCCAGCACACTGAGTCCTTGTTTTCCGTTTATAAAAAGAGTGTAAGGGGACATAAAACCTAAGTGAATCAAGCCCTCAGCTAGCATTTAATTGATAAGAACTAAAGCTAATATTAGATAACAAATAAATGGTCTGTTGCACAGGCATTTAATTAAACACCAAATTAATGCAGTAATGACCTCCTGGAACTAACAGCCAGGAATGCTTTACTGTGGGTTAGCATCTGGAAGTGTTCACCTTTTTTTTTTAATCACGTACAGATACATTTAAAAGAAAGATAAATTTAAAAGAAATCTAGAGAACCAGTGTGGCCCCGTGGAAAGGTCCTGGGTTCTAATCCCAGCTCTGCCACTTGTCTGCTGGGTGATCTTGGGCAAGGCACTTAACTTCTCTGGGTCTCTGTTATCTCATCTGTAAAATGGGGATTAAGACTCTGAGCCCCAGGTGGAACATGGACTGTGTCCAACCCAGTTTGCTTGTATCCACTTCAGTGCTCAGTACAGTGCCTGGGACATATTAAGTGCTTAACAAACACTATCATAATCATCATTATTATTGAATGCCTTTACTTATAATAGACACTTTTACTTATAATAGACTCCCTCACAGCTATTTTATCCCTCTGACCTAATTGTACATAACATCCTTCATTTATAGATGTTTCACTCTTTAGCAAACTCGATGTCCTGTTACCTGCTCTGCATTAGTACAAATCAGGGCATCATTATCTGCTTGAAACTCTGTTCCTGTACACTCTGGTTGATTACACGCTGCCCTGAAGATTAATTGCCAGCAGTATGCTAGATAATAGTCTCAGGTGAAATGAATAAAGAATCATAGAGAAGAGCAAAGGAACCAATACATTTCTTCATCTGTACAAACCTATGAATTACGAGCACCTTCAATCACGCACTGGAATCCATGGTGGGTTTTGAAGATTAACTCCTCTCAGATCTGTCTTCAGATGTTATAGATGGAAATGGACTAACATAAATGTCCTGAAGTCAGCATAAAAGGTCAGACTGGACTAATCTTCCCCTGGAGGTTCACCAAGCATTCTCTTCCCAATATTCAAAAAAACTCTCAAAATGCTCCCTCCTCTCATCCCCCTTCTCTTTCCTCTGGTCTTCCCACATCCTGCCTCCTCAAGAATCAAGATCATTGATGCATTCGTTTAGCATTTAATTAAAAGACTGCAAATATTTATTGTTTGCTTGAGAGCTCAGATCTTGCTGATGAGTTATCCATTGCTTTGTTGTTTGTTCACAGCCTGTGGATTCTACCCATCTTCACCCTTATCTTCAAACTGCACTTTGAAGAAGGCAAGAATTATTTCCACTACACTTTGAGCCCTATGTGAGACAGTGACCAGGTCCAATTCAACTGAATTGTATCTAACTCAGTGCTTAGCACCGGTGCTTGACATGTTAAGCACTTAACAATAACCATTTGCTTTGAAGTATGGTATCAACCTAGTACCACTCTCATGAGGCTCTTAATTAATACTAAGTCCAAGTCTTCCTAGTGAGGGAGGTGGATGCAGGCTCTCTTTGCATCCCAGAAGGAAACCTTAGTGTCTGTGTAGCAATAGATTATTGAGGAGGAAAAATTCCCTCCTCCTGTGAACTGGCAAAACATAGGTAAACATAGTTCTGCCCTCTCCCCCATCTGTTGTGGCTGAAATGCAGGGTAGGTTTGAGTGAAAATTCTCTTCACACTACTGCCATTATTCTTCTAACAGAAGGTAACCAGAGCTCCTTCAGAAGCTGGAACTCCTTCCCATTTCACACTGTAGTAGTAGAAGGAGGAAGAGAAGGAGAAAGAGTGGAAGAAGTAAATGAAAAATATTTAGTCAATGTTTCTGTGTGCAAAACACTGTACGAAGGGTTAGGAAATAATTTGTGGGTGGAAATTAGACATGGTCCCTACCTTTCCAAGGAGTTCACAATCTAAAATAAGTGCAGGGAGGAGGGGCCGGTCACAGGCCCATAAGGAAAGATGAAACACCAACATAAAAGACAAGGGTAAGGATAATTGTGACCAGGATTCAGCAGGATTTCAGACACCTCACAGCTCAGACCAACAACCAAATAAGTCACAACTAGGGCTGCAGTTTTGACCTCGGTGTTCTAAATGTTGAGAGGGCCTCTTGTTGACAGAGTTTGAGTCCTTTCTGGATTCAACCGGTCCAATGGCAGTCCTAGGGGTATGGGGATGGATCAGTCTCTGGAGGTCAGTGTAAGGATAGCAAAGGAGAGCTCATGCTAGTGCCTTGAATGGAACCCTTACTAGGCTGGCACAGGGACCATCCAGTATACCAATCAGTCAGTCAAGCATTGGTACTAGCAGCATGGCTCAGTGGAAGGAGCACAGGCTTGGGAGTCAGAGATCATGGGTTCAAATACCTGCTCTGTCACTTGTCAGCTATGTGACTGTGGGCAAGTCACTTAACTGTGCCTCAGTTCCCTCATCTGGAAAATGGGGATTAAGACTGTAAGCCTCACGTGGGACAACCTGATTACCCTATATCTACCCCAGCGCTTAGAACAGTGCTCTGCATATAGTAAGCACTTAACAAATACCAACATTATTATCTTGATTCTATTTATTGCTATTCTTGATTCTTTTAATTGCTATTGTTCTTGTCTGTCTGTCTCCCCCGATTAGACTGTAAATCTGTCAGAGGGCAGGGACTGTCTCTATCTGTTACCGATTTGTACATTCCAAGCGCTTAGTACAGTGCTCTGCACATAGTAAGTGCTCAATAAATACTATTGAATGAATGAATGCTTACTGTGTGCAAAGCACTGTACTGAGCACTTGGAAAAGTGTCTTAGATTTGGTAGACACGATCTCTGTCTACAAGGAGTTTGTGGTCTATCAATATTTTCAAGGCCCTTCTGAAATCACATCAACAAGAAAGCTTCTGTGATTAATCTTTCATCTCCATACCCTTTTTCCCCTGACTATTGCCACTTCAGCAGTTCTGAATCACCTCTATACTGCATATATTAGTACCCGATTACTTTCTCCGACCCATAATTTATTTTGGTGCTGCCTCCCCTGCTAAATTGTTATCTCCTGGAGGGTAGAGACCATGGTTATCAATTCTGTTATCCCAATTGTTAAGTATGGTGTTCTGCACAAAGTAGGCACTCAAGAAATACTATAGATTGACTAAGTGATTGACTGCTCAGCTGCTGGTATATATGTAAGTTATGTAAAGGTGGGGTAACATTCTTCACTTTGAAGAGAATATAGGAAAGGGAAGACCATAGCTTCTTTGCCTATGTAAAAGAATGCTGCTGGAGTCCTTGCAGATGGAGAAGGGAAAGTCAGGTTCATTATTTTTAGACATTATCATGCTCCACTTAATAATTATGGAATTTGTTAAAAGTGCTCACTTTGTGCCAAGGACTGTACTGAACTCTGTATTTGATACAAGATAATCTAGTCCCATCTGGGGCCCGCAGTCTAAGTAGGAGGGAGAAGAGGTTATTGGATCTCATTTTATTATGGATGAGGGAACTGAGGCAGAGAGAAGTTAAGTGATTTGCCCAAGATCATACAGCATAAAAGTGGTGGAGCCAGAATTAGAACCCAGGTACCCTGACTCCCAGGCCCAACCTCTTTCCACTAGTCCATGCTACTTTTCATCTTCTCAACCTCCTCCTCATCACTGGTATTTCTTGATCAGGGGCAGAGCACTTTTTTAGGCACCTGGGACCATATATATTTTCTCTTGGATTCCTGACCAAGAGAAGCTTACAATTTAATGTGGGAAACAAGCAAACAGTAACTGTAAACATAAAATAGATACAAGAATATGATCAAAGATACAAAGCATAAAAAGTAATGAAATAAATAGATATTCACATCCATGCTAAGGGTGGTTGATGGGCTGTCATAACCAGGAGGTGGGGATTAACCACGGAATATCTCTTGGAAGAGGTGACATTTTATGAAGGATTCAAAGGTTGCAAGCTGCGTGATTTGATGGATTTAAAAGGGAAATGAGAACTATGTTGGGGTACTGGGGAGATGTGGGCATGAGGGAGGTACTCTATGGTGATTACCTTGGGATCAGTGAAGAACACCAGCTAGGGTACAGTGGGAGAAGAAAGCAAAGAGATAACAGAAAGAAGGAGACAAAGAGCCTTTCAATCTGTGTTAGGAGTTGTGCTTTCATGTGTAGAAAAAATGGGTAGTCATTGGAAGTTTTTGAGGAGCAGAATGTTGTGTTTTCATAGCAATTTATGCAGATGATCTGAACAACTGTATTATGTAGGATATCCTGGAGCGAGAAGAGGCTTCAGTCAAAGAGACCAGGTTTTTTATTTTGTATTTTTATGGCATTTGTTATGTGCTTTCTTTGTGCCAGGTACTGTATTAAGTTCTGGGGTTGGTACACGCTTATCAGGATGGACACAATCCCTGTCCCACATGGTGCTCACAGTCTTAATCCCCATTGTATAGATGAGGTAACTGAGGCACAGAGAAGTTCAGTGAATTGCCCAAGATCACACAGCAGAGAAGTAGCAGAGCTAGAATTAGAACTCAGTTCCTTCTGACTGCCAGGCCTGTTCTCCATCCGCCAAGCCACACTGCTTCTCCAGTTATGATGTTGATCCAGTCACCTAGCTAACATGATGAAGACCATACAGATGGGAGGGGGAGAGGATGGAGCAGCTCTGAGAGGAGCCTGCAGAATTTCAAGACCCCAAATTTGTAACATTCTGAGACAAGGAGGAAAGTGTAGTTTTCAAGCCTAATTCTCCCTGACTCTGACTCTGTGCTTCTGACTCTGTGTTTAGCTCTGAGGCTGAATAAATTCCACATTGTGAATAGAAAAACTGATCCAGTACAATGCCAGGCACTTGGTACAGTGCTAAGCACTTAGTACAGTTCTAAGTGCTTAGTACATTTTTAAGTGCTTCATACAGTGCTCTGCACACAGTAAGTAATCAATAAATACCACTGATTGATCTGGTGTCTAGAAACCAGGGCATTATTGGTAAGCCTATTCTTAGCAAGCTGAGCAAAATTAGATCAGTTTCTTCTCCACATCCTAATGCAAATGGTTACATTCACACTGCAACCAGGTTGTGGAGCAGAAACAATGTAATTTTCATATGAAGCTATCCCAGGGAGAAAACTTCGAGAGACAAATCCTACAACAACCAAAAAGTGATGCCTGTAATAAATAAGTATTAAAAAATCTCCTCTAAGTTGTACTCTTCCGTCGCACCTCTATCCCAGGATATCAAATTGTTTACAAGCAATTATAGTAATTAAACATAAATACACCCCAGTGAGATAAATATTATTATCCACATTTAACAGATGGAAAAGCAGAGCAACAGCATACACAAGTGACCTGCAAAAAGCCATAGAGTGAGTGAGTCAGTTACAGCCTTAAGAACAGAGGGCAGATGTCTTGGTTCCCAGCTCCATTATTTAACCAGTTTTCTGCTTGAAAATTCTTGAATTATAAATCTGCTTAAAGCCAGCAGACGATGACAGCGAAATAAACACCAACTCATCCAGGAACTTTAGAAGCTACAGTGTCATCTATTAAGCACTTGCAATAAATGACTCACAGTTCTAAGGGCTGGGGGTGTATACAGGAATGTGGATTCAGACATTGTCTTTGGACCATAAAGAACACCCAGATGTATACTCTATAGAGTAAAAAGTATAGCTACATAGGGATAATAGGGTAAATCAATGAAAAAATTGCAATAATGATTGAAAGCTTCTTGAGGGCAAGTAATTTTTCATTGATATTTGTTAAGCACTTAAATGTGTCAAACACTGTTCTAAGCAAGGGGATAGGTACAAGTTAATTAGGTCTGACAGTCCCTGTCCTGCACAGGGTTCAGAGTCTAAATAGGAGGGAGAACAATTAATAATAACAATAATGATAATAATAATAGTGGTATTTGTTAAGCACTTACTATGAGCCAGGGACTGTACTAAGCAGTGGGGTAGATACAAGCTAATCAGGTCAGACACAGTCCCTGTCCCACATGGGGTTCACAGTCTTAAACCCCATTTTACAGATGAGGCAACTGAGGCACAGAGAAATTAAGTGACTCGCCCAAGGTCACACAGCAAACATGTGGCAGAGTTGGGATTAGAACCCATATGCTCTGACCTCTAGGTCTGTGCTCTTTTCAAATGATATCCCAAATTTACAGTTGAGGAAACTGTGGCATAGAAAAGTCACTTTCCCAGGGTCACACAGCAAGCAATTGGTAGAGCTGGGATTAGAACCCAGGTACTCCTGACTCCACTAGACCATGCTGCTTCTCATTTGTAGGTATTGTGCCTTCTAACTCTACTGTACTCTTCCAAGCACTCATGCAGTGCTCTGCATAGAATAAGCACTCATTAACCTTCTTCCAAAAGAGATGAAGAAAAATTAACTTGGCATTTGACACAAGGTTATTCAGTGATGCCTTGGCTAGGTATTGGTTTATAGAAAGGTGTCCAACATGGCACATGAATAAAATATTGAGTTAACCCTCTTAAGAATGAAACAACTGGCTTTTCTGAGTCTAATTGTTCTAATTCAGACTGAACCCTTAAAATGAAGACTCCTGGAACCACAGAATAAGTTGAGCTGCTGCAGCTGAACTACTGTATTTGGATAATTCATCTCATTGTCCTTCATGAAGGACTTTGGAATTTGTGAGTCAAATGTATAGCTGCATTAATATCAAGAAAATTACATTCAAGGAAAAGCATCTAAACACGAGAACGCTAACTACTCATGTTGTGCCTTTCTGCCCATTATCACATTTGACAAACCATTTGAATTCAAGCAGAAAACTTATGGCATAAAAAGAGGATCAGACAAGAATAAAACAATAGGGTAAGTGTTAATAAAAACAAATCAGAAATGAAGAGAAGATGGGAAATGTTTATGTCACGTTATAGAATTCTGAAATAGTAAAGCTAAAAAAAAAATTATTTGATTTTTTTGTGGCAACATTCGAGTGATTTTGAGCCTATTTGTCATCATTTATCAAGTTAAGATGGATACAGCTTGCAATAAAACAAGCAGAATTTGAAAGCTTACCTAAGACAGCTTTATGAAGCCTTGTGTAGAGGAAGGAAAGGTACCAAGATATCCATTTCTACAGAGAAGAAACCCATGATTTATGACAGTGGCCATTTTTATGAAAACTTCTACAGCTTCCATGTCCAATTCCTGGTCTGAAAAAAAAAGGGGATCTGAGGTAAAAAACCAGTCACCTCTATATTGTTTCAAATGATAACTGGGCTATGGTCCAGAAGACAGAATTCTGTTCTAGAAATCAGGAGAGTTAGGTTCTAGTTTTGGCTTGTAGATGGCTAATGTAGTCTATGACTACTCAGGCACTGTACAGTGCACTGCACCCCTGCCCACCTATTCGCTCGTTGCACTCTGTTCAACATGCCAATCAAGGAAGAGAGAGAGAGAGAGAGAGAGAGAGAGAGAGAGAGCTGCACTTGGCAGGAACAAGCTCTATAATCAGTTACACCTCTGCAGGTTCTTGATCCTGATGTCACAGGACTGGTGCTCATCTGAATTTCCTAACTTCGGACTCCATCCGGACTTAAACTCCAATTACTGAAAGATTGGGTTGTGAATTTGTCGGTTCCACTTTTCCTAGGGAATATGAAGCTGGTAAGAAGAGACAGTCTGACATTATCCCAATGTGCCTGGGTAACTTAGGTTATTCCACCAAACTGGGAAACAAAACAAAAATGTAACCCTTTCCTACCTACCGGTTGAAACATCTCATTCTCAGTCCTAGCTGTTGACCCAATTGAATGGGAACTAGTAGGGGCAATAGTAGTAGTGGTTACTAGTGATGCTATTTACTTAGCACATACTGAGTGCAATACACTGAACTGAGTGCTTCTGGAAAGTAGTTGCAGCACAAGGCACATCCTCTATCCACAGGCATCTTACACTCTAGGGGGGGAGACAGACATAAAAATATTTAAAAGCAGTAGATTCAGAATACATAAATTTAATGTTCAATAGAATGTACATTGAAAGCACAAGCACTGAGGTTAGACACATATAAATATATTTGCGTTAGAGAAGACTGTGTGGTTGATACAACTCAGGATCGTCACTCATATTTAGCATTTTATTCTCATCCAGTGCATTCCAGTTGACCATCTTGTTGCTAGATGTAACTAAATCCCAATAACTAAAGGAACTATGAAAATAAGCAAGGCCCCTCAGGTCAGTCCCTAAAAGAATCACATTCGACTTAATAAAGAGATAGTGGGCAGAACAACGTATGCAGGGGATTCTCAAATCTAAGGTGCCTGTGCACAGCGATGATGTCTACCTACTCTACTGTATTGTATTTTCCCAAGCATTTAGCAGAGTGCTCTGCACCCAGTAAGTGCTGAATAAATGCCATTGATTGATTGACTGATATCTAGAGCTCCATCCTCATCTGCTCACTTAATCCAAAATCCCTCATTTCTTCTTTCCTCCAGGACGGTTTTATTGAAACTCCACTGGTTCATCTAAATTGTTAGACCTAAAACCAAATTCATCAGCATTCCTTCTAAGCCCTCTTCTGCTCTTAACGTTCTTCTGTCTATAGCACCACCTCCATTCTCCCTGTCTCAGAAGTCTGTCACTTTGATAATATTCTCATCTCAATGTCTACCACTGCTTTTAATCACTAAATCCTCCTGGAACAAACCCAGTTTCACCCCTTTCCTCTCCACCTAATCTGAAAACACCCTGGCCCCACCTACAGTTTTGTTAATGTAGAATTTCACATGAATGTGAACCTTGTATTTTAGGAAAACTAGATGAGTCAACACTGATGATGAGGATGATAATAGCTGAAGTCAAATTACCCATCACAAACACCACATGCAACTTTAATTTCCTTCTCTTCGCCTCCATTTCTTTATTTTTATAAGGACAAAGTTCCACCTGTTCCTGGCAGGTAATTTGAAGAGACATATCTAATTAAACTTCAGGTTAGGTACATATGAATGAAATTTGCCATTTTTAAAATCACGTATCTTCAGTTCAAGAAGTTTGTGAAATTTGAAAACACCAAGCTACCTAGATATGCTGAAAGTTCAAATTCCTTTGTTATTACAGAATGTCAAGCTCTACTGATGTCAAGCAAGAATCTGAGCTTCATTGACTCGGCACTCAAGTGAATTGTGGAGAACACACATTGCTTGTTTTCTCACTAGGAAGGTGAGTGACACTGGGAATAATTTGTGAGGGCAGTTCTGCCGGACGTGCCCTCATGTTCAGTTTCTGCCACAGTGAATGATTGTTTAAACATCTGTTGAATGCATGTTCATTAGCTAATGACTCTAAAGCCTTTGAAGATCCATAAATGTTAAGTTCATTATTACTGCTCACAATGGAAGAGACTTATGAGCTACAGAATGCCCGCTCTCTGAAGAAGCTCATTCAACTGCATTTGTTTTAAAACATGTACCCCCTCCATACCTCATGATTATTACAAGAATAATAATACTGATATTTGTTAAGTGTTTACTATACACCAAGCACTGTACTAAGCATGAGGTAGATAGACACAAGTGCTCAATAAATGCCATTGATGATGATGAAGAGAAGTTAAGGGATTTACCCAAAATTACACAACAGGTAAGTGGAAGAACCAGGATTAAAACCCAGGTTCTCTGAATCCTAGGCCTCTTTTATTTCTACTAGGCCACACTGCTTCTGCTGATAATCCTAGTAATCCTAGTATTCTCCGAGTATTTCCTAGCAATCCTGGTAATCCTGACAAGTTGTATCTATCTCTGTATCTTCCTACATAGGTGAACCCTCTTTAATCGTTTGTACTTACTTTGCCCTTCTACTACTTTTAAGTTTACTAAGAGAATTAGGATGGGTGTCACAGAAGGCAGTCATTCCCATCATTCCTCTAAGTATCCGGTTGCTACCGTTCAGGTGAATGGACGATAGATCTGGACCAGTAATGACAATTCTTACAATAATGATGGTTTTTGTTGTGTGTCAAACACTGCTCTAAGTGCTGGGGCAGATACAGGTTAATCAGGCCCGACACAATCCCTGTCTCTCAGGAGGCTCACAATCTAAGGAGGAAGGAGACCAGGTGTTAAATCCATTTTACATATGAGAAAACTAAGGCACAGAGAAATGATATAGTATTAGAGTCCCAAATAACTGCCCAGAGAACATACACTCAGAGAACTCAAGTCAAACAATTAGTAGGAGTAATAATATTTATTAAACGGTTAGTGCAGAGAATGTACTAAGCACTGGATAGGAAGCTGAAAGGAGATTTTAGACACTTGGACCCACTCTTAACATGACTATATTTTCATATATTCTTTTTCATCTGTTTATGTAGATGTTCAAGATGATTCACAAAGGGAAGTTTGGGATCAGAAATATCACTATCAACATCATCTCATCCTTAAAAAGGACTAAGTGGTAAGTCATAGTACAGTGCAAATGTTAAGTGCAGTGTACACAGTAAGCACTTAATAAATACCACTGATGGATTGGGATTGGAGCAGATGTTATGCAGGGAAAAATAAAGGCTAGAAAGTCTCTAACTTCTGAAAGCTTATAACCCAATAAAGATTACAATAACATAGACAGGCTACTTCAAAAATGTTTTTGAATGACAATAGTTAAGATGTTTCATTGGTTCTACTTTTCCTCCCTTTCTCTCAGGAAATGCTTTTCTGATAAAGTCCTTTTTTCTCTTGTCATGAGACACTAAGATCTCTTAAGCCTCATCCCATGCCCCAGAGTCAAGGGGGTACTGCGCTGAACCACTGAGAGTGTGTAGATGGGGCAAGGGGAGGGCTTATGGGAAGTCTGGTCTGAGAAACATACATTCAATATCCGCATCTCCATTTTTCTAGCAAATACAAAATCTACTCTTCTTAAGATTCCATTTCAGTACACACGAAAAAAGATGTTCTTGAATGTGTCCACAGCTATTTCTAATTTGTCTGATCTTCATCAGTCAGTTTAAAGGAGCATAAAATGTCATCTGCCTCATCCGTCACTGGGTGGGTGTTAATGTATTTATCTGATTCACTTCCCCTCACTCGTCTAAGGCTGATGCTGTGCTGAATCTTTCAGATCTCCTAATTTATTACAGTCACTCTTCGGGCTTACTGAAGTTGAATTTCTCAGGTAGACTAGTTGGAAATGATGCCATGCTCTGGCAGTTCCATAAGCAATTATCATCCTAATAGCCTGAAAGTCCTATGTTGTATACCCATCTTCGGTCTAGTGCAGGAGGTCTTTCTGTATACCTTTAATCCCTTGTTTTTATTTATTTTGCAAAGCCAAAACCTTTCCAATGGAAAGACAACCTAATGACACTGTTGTCAACATAGCTGACTAACACAGGCATTGGTTCTGCCGGGTCAGGTCTGATCACAGCTGCTCTAGAGGTCAGTGCAGCAGAGAGTTGCCACTGTCAGATGAGAGGAATGGGCATCTATGTTGGGAGGAAAATGCAGATTTCTTCCAAAGTTGCAGCTCTTACACATCTTTTCAGTAACACACTGGCCCCTTCACTTGGGTGAAATGTTTTAACAAAGAGAACCAGCCTCAACTTGACCAGATCATCTATGTATATTCTTCTCTTTCTCTTCTTTCAAGTTCCCCAAGAACTTCACCCGCTGCATTAAAAAAGGACATAAGAAATGTTATTACTAGTCAGTCCAGCATTCTGTTTATGATGGTGTTGAAATGATCCTTGGAGGAACCATTCTTTGGAAGGTAAGCGCCTTGAGGATAGGAACCATGTCTTCTACTGTTAGCTTCAATACAGTGGTCTACACACAAAAGGTGCTCAGTAAGTACTGATGGTGGTGATGATGATGATGAAGTTGATGATGTTGATGGTGAAGATGATTATGATGATAATGGTTATGATCACTTTGTTAATACTGACTTATGGAAATGGTTGCCTTCTTCAACATCTAACCTCACAGTTAGGGATGTGTCTTAGACATTCTTAATTTTCCCCTGCATTTACCCATTAAAAAATACTTGCCCAATAATTTATCTAAAGCACTCTTGACCACAGTGATATTTTTAGTGTCAGTTTTAATGACATACAAAGCATAATGATCATGCTGGAGACATTTGTCAAAGTATAACTAAAGAGGACCAACACTAGATTGTGAGCTCATTGTGGGCAGGGAATGCGTCTGTTTGATGCTGTATCATACTCTCCCAAAAGGTCAGTACAATGCTTTGCACACAGTAAGTGCTCAATAAATATGATTGAATGAATGAATGAGTACCAGCACAGCCAGGTCAATCTTTAAATAAACTGTGAACAATTTAACCACCAACAGTCATTTTGAAATCAATTCTTGGTTATTTTCTTGATACAGCATTTTTATTTTGTCTCTACTGCGTGGGGAGTGGAGTTGTGGTGAAATAGAAACAGAACATGAATTCCCCCTACTCATTCACAACTAGCAGCCCATGAAATGGTTGGGCGATATTCATCTCTAATAGAATGTAGAGAAGGTGAGTTATAGCTACTCTACAGAATGTCATCCCAAAAGAGTTTAGCCAGTTCATTAGAATAGGATCATTCACTTACTCTTTTGTTTCTGGCAGTGGTGAATGAGGACATGAGACCCCACTTTGACAGATAGGGTAATGTTTCTGGTAGTCCAAGTAACTGCCCACTTATCAAACATTTTCACTAAGAGAACAGCATATTTCACTTTTTTTGTTTAATTTTCAGATTCATAAGCATGACTTGCTTTTCCTTAAGAACTCACACCTGATAGTTTCTGTGCACCATGGTTGGTGCTTTTTACTCGAAATTTTTGAAATCACCCTTCCTTGCTTTTGCCACTGCTATTGTCATTCAGAATTCTATTTGTTTCCACTTGCTAATTAAATTCTTACTGTTTCCCCTGAGGAAGAACGGCATTATAATTCCTATTTTTCTGACAAGGAAGCGTGTGCACACCAATGTCAAGGGTTCTGCTCCATCCCTCTGGGACTCTGCTATTACTGTTAGACTAGAATCCACCAATCTTATTGTCCAGCATTTTGCACTCTTTTCTCAACTTCCCAGTCCCTCTGAAGACTTCAGGGATCATGAATGGTCCAAATCATGTTTGAATTCATTTAATAAAGCCCAGGTCTGGATTCCGCAGGAATTCTTAACTTAGTGCCCACTCCAGAGGTCCCTTAAAAATCTCCACCTTACGCCTTTACACTCCTACTACAGGGTTATGGATGCTTTGGGCACTCAAAAAACCCTTGTTAAATGTATGACTCACTGACTGACTGACCTATTCTTGGTACATCTTTTTTTCACTATGAAAATCTTTTTATGTAATTCCAACAGTTATTTAGAAATAATAATAATAATAATGATTGAAAAAAAAACTTTTTCTCCATCAGTACTGGATTGAATTCACCTTAAAACAGAAGTGGGAAAATAATAAAATATCACCTTTGTCCCTCTTATTATCTCATTATTGACTGCAATGGGTTAACAACTATTCAATTGCAGAAGCAATGTTATTTAGAATTCAAATTCTATGTGTTTGTATCTCTATTTGCCTCTCTCTCTCTCCAATATTTCTGGCCATTTGCTTTCATATTTGAACTTAAATGATGAATACAAATATTGAACTTAAAAATAAATTGATACATGGTTGAACCTATGTGTGATCAGAAAGATAGAAATCATTTTTCTTTTCAGACAAAAGTATTAAAATGAATTGCTACTCTAGCTAAGTGGAGACATTATGGTGACATGAATTATATGCATAACTGCTGCAAAAGGCTGCAGTGTTTTCTGATTGCTGAATGATAAGACCAACAGGAGCAGTGTTTTGGGGGCAGGTTTCTGCCTCTATAATATGTTTCATAGGATAAGATTCAGGCTTCTTAACGAAGAGGCAGGAGAATACATTAATAAAATAACTCAGAAAACATTGCTTTTAAGTTGCAGGGGCCAACTCTTCAGACAGTAATCTCTAAATCAGAGAATGACTTTCTTCTTTACAATTATGGACCAGCTGAGACTTGACATTTTTTTGTTTCATCTTCCTAAAATAATAAAACCCCCAGAAAAAGGCAAACTCAAGATAAAGATAAGGTGATGAGAAATTGAACAGTGCAATGAGCTTGGGTTGCCCAATTAGGCTTTGATATCTAATTCCCAGTAAACAGCCACCAACATTAACAATCTTAAATTTCTCAAATTCCTATGGTAGCCAGACCCTATACTACTATTCTGTCTTTCTTTCTTACCATCAGATTTGTGAAGGGTGACAAACCCAAGTCAGGAATTAATGATCATGCATTATCCAGACTGAGAGGTTGAGAGCAAACGGTATATCTTATTAACCTCCCCCAAGTGCTTAATACAGTGCTCTGCTCACACTCTGTACTCAGTGAATATTGTCAATTAATCACTGACTAGTGGCCAAGTGGTCAGGTCAGTGGAAGATACAGGATTAGAATCCAGGTCCACTAAATCTCAGGCCCATGCACTTTCCACTAGGCCATAGTACCTCCCAGAGTTTCCCAACCTATTTTGCTGTGACATCTATGCTGGGTGCTACATTGTCAAGAACATGATGAGACTATCAGGTCAGAAATATGGTATATCTAATCCAGCATTTCCCTCTGACAGTCATGGAGCAATGTGTGATAGTTGTCTCTGAGACATCCTTTCCTACAGCAAGGAATATGTGAACCTGTTGTGGGCAGGGATTATCTCTGCTTGTTGCTGAATTGTACTTTATAAGTGCTTAATTCAGTGCCCTGCACCCAGTAAGTACTCAATAAATATGACTGAATGAATGAATGTGCCATCTAACACCCCTAATCATTCCCTCTGGTAAACAATTTGGGGCCTCTCATTCATGAATATATCCCAGTCTTTCTTGAGCTACCCAATATTTCCTGCCTTCCTGGCTTTCTGTGTTCACAGATCTTTGTGCTGACCGAGTGCTGGTAGGAAAGGTTTACACCTACCATCATGAAGCTTCAGTTGATGCCTCCTCTTTTTAGCGCTGTGTGATTTGGTGAACAACATTTCCTCCTGTCCACACCCATCATTAAATTTATAACAGCTTCCTACTGGACTCATAAGGCAATGTTGGCTTGTGTAAAGAGCACAGAACTGGGAGTCTGGAGACCTAGGTTCTAAATCAGACTAACCATAGTCAAGTCACTTAGCTTTCCCACACTAAAACTGTGGTATTGGTTAAGTGACTACTATATGCCAAGCACTGTATTAATCACTGGCATATACAAGATAATCAGGTCCCACATGGGTTTCCCAGAGCAAGTAACAGGGAGAACAGATATTGAATCCCCATTTTGCAGGGAAGAGAACTGAAGAACAGAGAAGTTAAATGACTTGCCCAAGATCACACAACAGGTAACTGGTGGAGCTGGTATTAGAACAAATGGCCTCTGACTCCCAGCCCCATGATCTTTCCACTAGGACACATTGCTTCTCTGGCCTGTAAGCTTTTTGTGGGCATGAAACAAATCTACTGATTCAATTGTATGGTACCCTCCCAAGTGCTTAGTAGTGCTCTGCAAACAGAAGGTGCTTTGATGATGATGAGCTGTTGACTATGTACTCTTCCAAGCACTTAGTACAAAGTACAGCACAAAGTAAACATTCAATAAATACCAATGATTGATTGGTTAACTTTTCTATCTCTCATTTGCTCACTAAGGATTAAAAATATGTTGTCCTTTCCCCTTAGACTGTGAAACCCTGTGGTATGGGCATCATGCCTAATTTGATTGAAATGTATCTATCCAAGTGTTCAAGCACCTCGTATTGCACATAGTAAGAACTTTGCAAAACCACAATTATAATTATTGTTAATAATTAATATAAAAATATAATTAAGTGCATTTTGAGTAGTATGGGTTCTAATTTACAAAGAGGTTGCAAAGTAACAGTCACCTTTTGTTCTCCCAATACACTTGTACTCTGTGTTCAACGCTTGGAATCAATGTGTATGGATTCTCATTTAATTAAACCAAAGTGTCTCTGTTTCCTAGGATATACTTCTACAGCAGCAAAAGAAAAAAAGCATCACTACAAAGTACCTTCAAAAATCCTTTTTTTTTTCATTATAATATACATGGAGATCAGGAAATTTCAGCTGATTACAGCCAAATAAATTGTTCATTAGTTTAATTGGACTCTAACTAGCATCAGGGGCTGTCTATATATACTCCCAGTTCTAAGCTAAAATGACTCTCTTTCTGTTATACTCAACAGTGATATTGTGGTGATGATTTGGGCTGGAAATGACCAGAATGTAACTGAGAATTCAGTCCCTAGGGCAAGGAGGTGATTGTTATTTACAATGACAAGATGATCTTTACACTTGTTTCTTGCCCAGCAGTACACACGTAGTTTTCCCTCTAAGTAGAAATCCAGGAATAACTGTTCTTTTTGCCCTTCAGTAAACGAGGTTTGCACTTTATTTAATATGTTAACATTAATTATTTGGCTATACGAAATGAACCTTATTATTGTCCATAGCATGATTTTTTTGAACTATCTAGTCATTTAATTAGAGTAGGTTGGTCATTTCCCTTAAAATTCATATATATTATTGTCTCTTTGTTGTACTCATTCATTCATTCAATTGTATATATTGAGCATTTACTGTAGGAAAAGCACTTTACTCAGTGCTTTGGAGAGTACAATATAACAGCAAATGGACACATTCCTGCCCACAGTGAGCACACAGTCTAGATGAGGAACTCACAGTCTAGAGGGGGAAATCGGGTTAGGCACCGTCCCTGTCCTATGTGGTGTTCATAGTCTCAATCCTCATTTTACAGATGAGGTAAATGAGGCCCAGAGAAGTGAAGTGACTTGATCAAGGTTACACAGCAGACAAATGGCAGAGCCAGGATTAGAACCTAGGTCCTTCAGACTCACAGGCCAATGCTCTATCCACTAGACAATACTGCTTTTCCTGCCAGGCGAAGAACTACTCTGTAGACATAATTTCAGTGCACAGTGCTTTGTTAGACTTGCACAAATTTTCACTAATTAGTTAACTTAAAAAAGAACAAACAAACCTCAAGGGACCTATGATACTAGCATTTGTCTACATCATTTTAGTGGGTGTCCTTTTCATGAAGTTCAGTGGAGCCATGAAGTTTATATTCAAATGAATAGGATAGGAATCTAACCTCCCCCTATGTAGCTTCCCCAGTGTGAAAAAAGATTAATATAGAACGTTATGAAAGGAAATTCATCATTTAGGCCCAGATGAACCTTATAATGGCTATATTTACTAACAAAGATTAAGTGTCTTTGTGTGTATGTATGTGTGTGTGTGTGTTGGTATTAATATGGGAAACAGATAGATAGCACTGTTATCTTCAAATACACCTCCAAGATTCCCTTAGGTTAATTACTGCTGCTGGGAAATCAGCCCTTATTTTTCATGGGCTTCCTGGCATTTAGGGTATTCCTGCAGAGAAACACCTGGAAGCAATTGCCGGCAGCTGGCTACCTGAAGGCACAGGTATATTTAGGATAGCAGGCTACAGAAATGAGGTCTGCTAAATCCTCTCATTCTGCATAAGAAGAACTGTGGGCACAGATAGATGAAGCAGCTTGTCTAAATCACATGGCAAATCAGGTGTAATACCAAGAACACAAAATACAAACCCAGCTTCATTGTCCTATGACCTAACCCCTATCCAGGTTTCCAAATATCACCTTCATCATGCCCAGGAAAGCATGTCTGTTCCTCCTATGTAGGAAAGTATGAAAGGCAGATAGGGCTCTTCAATCTAAAAACATCTAGCTATATAGCCACTGTCAATGAATAGATAATGGCATCTCCACTCATCCTCAAAATTTGGCAGCAGCTTTTATATCCAAGAGAGGATATTTTCACTGGACCAGAATTAATCAGTGCATTTTTTTTAAACTAATAGATTCCTATTGATATGTTTAAAGTGTGTGTCAGTCTCTGTGATGGCTACCAGATCATGTGTTAATGGAACAGTATATCAGAGCATTTAGAATTAATCAAATTGCAATAAATGAGTGAAGCATTAAGACAGAGGTATGAGAGAGAGAGAAGCCAGAGCAGAGGAATTTGCTCTACCGTCCGCTGAGCTTTCCTAATTTCTTTAACATTAAATTTCCCTTTCCATTTTGAAGGTACAAAATATATCTTTCTGACTCTCTGAGGAGTGAAAAGTCTCTCTGTCCCTTCCTTCTTTCCCTCCTCCTTCTGTCCTTAGCCTGATTCTACAAGGTGATTCAATTTGGTAGTAGTACTAATAGTATTTATTAAGTGCTTAGTGTGTGCAGAGTACTCTACTAAACTCTTGGAGAGAATATACAGGGTGGAATTAGACATGGTCCGTCTTCCTTGTGGGGCTCACAGTCCAAGAGTTTAAGTGGTGAGAAGGGTGTGGAGACAAACACATCAGGGGTGATGAAACATTACAACACAATACAGAGCACTATACTAAAGGCTGTGAAAGAATGTGTCAGTGAACATTAGTTACAGTCCCTGGCCTTCAGGGCCTCACAACCTGAGAAAAAAGAGGGGAAGGAGGAGTGGCTCCATTTAGTCTTTATACCTTATGTGGCTTAGTGGAAAGAGCGTGGGCTAGAGTCAGAGATTGTGGGTTCTAATCCAGGCTCCACCACTTGGCAGCTGTGTGACTTTGGTCAAGTCATTTAACTTCTCTGTGCCTCAGTTACCTCATCTGTAAAATAGGGATTAAGACTGTGAGCCCACGTGAGACAACCTGATTACCTTGTATTTACCCCAGCGCTTAGAACAGTGCTTGGCACATAGTAAGCGCTTAACAAATACCATAATTATTATTATTACCCAAACTATCTTCCCTAGACAGCCAGATAGGCACCTTCAACACCACTCTCTCTACTGTACTCAACTGACTGGCTCCTCTATCCCTTTGTCGATTTCATATCATTAATCCAAAGCTCTGGATCACCTTCACAGTCCTTTTCCTTCTCTCCTGTGTACAAGCTGCAGAGTACTGCTGGCTGAAATCCAGATATCAGGCTGTACTCATCCACTTCAAGTTCATCCCTGAGAGCCTTAACTCTGCCCTCTCCTCTGCCTGACAAAGTCTTTTCCCCATCCTTAACTCCAATGCCCACTGCCCTCACCAGTTGACTACCATCTCTATGCAGATGGCACGCAGATCTACATCTCCGCCCCTGTCCTCTCCCCCTCCCTTCAGGCTCGCATCTCCTCCTGCCTCCAGGACATCTCCACCTGGATGTCGGCCCGCCACCTAAAACTCAACATGAGCAAGACTGAGCTCCTCATCTTCCCTCCCAAACCCGGTCCTCTCCCAGACTTCTCTATCACTGTGAATGGCACGACCATCCTTATCGTCTCTCAGGCCCGCAATCTCGGTGTCATCCTTGACTCATCTCTCTCGTTCACCCCACACATTCTAGCCGTTACCAAGACCTGCCGGTTTCACCTCTACAATATCGCCAAGATCCGCCCTTTCCTCTCCACTCAAACGGCTACCTTACTGCTACAGGCTCTCGTTATATCCCGGCTAGACTACTGTGTCAGCCTTCTCTCTGACCTCCCTTCCTCCTCTCTCGCCCCGCTCCAGTCTATTCTTCACTCTGCTGCCCGGCTCCTCTTCCTGCAGAAACGATCTGGGCATGTCACTCCCCTTCTTAAACAACTCCAGTGGTTGCCTATCAACCTCCGCTCCAAACAAAAACTCCTCACTCTAGGCTTCAAAGCTCTCCATCACCTTGCCCCTTCCTACCTCTCCTCCCTTCTCTCTTTCCACCGCCCACCCCGCATGCTCCGCTCCTCTGCCACCCACCTCCTCACCGTCCCTCGGTCTCGCCTATCCCGCCGTCGACCCCTGGGCCACGTCCTCCCGCGGTCCTGGAACGCCCTCCCTCCTCACCTCCGCCAAACTGATTCTCTTCCCCTCTTCAAAACCCTACTTAAAACTCACCTCCTCCAAGAGGCCTTCCCAGACTGAGCTCCTCTTCTCCCTCTACTCCCTCTACCACCCCCCTTCACCTCTCCGCAGCTAAACCCTCTTTTCCCCCTTTCCCTCTGCTCCTCCCCCCTCCCTTCCCATCCCCTCAGCACTGTACTCGTTCGCTCAACTGTATATATTTCCATTACCCTATTTATTTTGTTAATGAATTGTACATTGCCTTGATTCTGTTTAGTTGCCATTGTTTTTACGAGATGTTCTTCCCCTTGACTCTATTTATTGCCATTGTTCTTGTCTGTCCATCTCCCCCGATTAGACAGTAAGCCCGTCAAACGGCAGAGACTGTCTCTATCTGTTGCCGACTTGTTCATTCCAAGCGCTTAGAACAGTTCTCTGCACATAGTAAGCGCTCAATAAATACTATTGAATGAATAATTTAACTCCCTCTTTAAACAACTTGCCCCGTAACATCTTCCCCCATCTCTTACCTCTAAGGACATGGCCATGAACTTTATTGAGAAAATTGAAACCATCAGGCATGATCTTCCTAAAATCTCTTCTGCTCCTCTCCAGATCCCCCCTTCTGCTGCCCCTTCTTCAATTCTACCATCTTTCCAGATGTATGTAAACAGGAGATCGCCCACCTTCTTTTAAAATCCACCTCCTTCACCTGCACCTCCTACATCATCCCTTCGCAACTTCTCAGAGAACTTGCCCTCTCCCTTGTTACCTCCTGACCACCATCTTCAACTGTTAGCTCTCCAATGGATTTTTCACATTGACCTTTAAGAATTTGATATTCCGCCCAGCTTCAGTTCCACAGCACTTATGTACATTTACTTCACTCTTCCATTTATCCTATTTTAATTAATTTTCATGTCTACCTCTTCCTCTAGACTGCAATTTCTCTGTGGTGCATCTATCAACTCTACGGTATTGTACTCTCCCAAGCACTTAGTACAGTGCTCCACACACAGTACACACTGAATAAATGCCACTGATCAATTGATTGCTCAAACCCAAATGAAATAGCAGCACATTCAATTCACTTACAGAGAAAATTGCTCTAAGCCTACCGGGAAACCAGCCTCTGGTGAATACCCTAAAATCAGGTGTTGGTGAAAGTATGTTAATTGCATGCACTGACTTCACAGACAAATGACAAAGTTGGTATAAATTTGTGGATTATCGTGAAGCACACTCAACAATAATGGATCCGACATTACAAAATGATATATAAATTTACCTAGAAAAGCTCTACTCTACATTTTCCAGCTATTCAAAAGGCATAACCTTTCCAGACAACAGACTACTATTGACAATTCATACAATCAAAATGTCTAACTTCCATTTTAAGTGCAGAAGACCTGGATTCTAGTTCCAGCTCCTTCAATAGCTGCTGTGTGACCAGCTGCATCACAACTTCTCTGTGTTTCAGTTTCCTCATCTGTAAAATGGTGATTGTTCTCCTTCTTCCTTGGGCTGTAAGTGTCATTTATGAGAGGAAGTATGTCCAAACTCATTATCTTGTAGTTACCCCAGTGATGAGTATAGAGCTTGGCATAAAATAAGCAATCAACAAGTATCACAGATATTATCATTATGATTGATAGTTATAAAAGAAAAATTACAGAAAATAAGTGACCCCCTAAACAAAATAACTTTCTTGTTTCATTGTACTTGTCTTTCTGAAAGGCACCTTGTAGATTCTATCAGCTTGAAACATGGAAATACTCAGTGGAATAAAACAAAACTTATTATTGTGGAGTACTTCGCAGTAGAGTTTGAGAAGCATATGATTCAATTAAGACATTTTAGAAAAATGACCTGGGTGGCAGAGTGAATTATGGGTCTTTTTCACAAGCTTCAGGGGAAAGGGGACAAGAACCAAATCAAAATGCTTTCAAATTGTTGGCCATTTTCTGTTCTAAGGATTGACCTCAAATTCATGTTGAATGTTTGTCAGTTCTGTGAGTTACATGTGGGTCTATTTTGTTTTTTGTGCTACTCTGCATTTTGAAAGTCTATATCAACATAGTCTCTCAAAACATATTATGTGCTCTTCTTTGATTCATCAGTGTGAAAAAAAAGGAAAAGGAGGAAGAGGAGAAAACAGGTAGAAGAGAAAGAGGAAGAGAAGGAGAAGCATGTAGAGGAAGAGGAGATAAAAAAGGAGAAACATGACAAGGGAAAAGAAGAGGATGAGAAAAAGGAATGGATAAAGAGGAGGAAGAAGAAAAAGAGATGAAAGGGGAGATAAATGAAGGGAGGGAGAAGAGAAGGAAAATGAAGAAGATGGGAGGAGGTATAAATGGAAGAGGAAGAGAAATGGAAAGGGAGAAATACAAAGAAGATGGAAGGAGGGAGAAAAGGTGGAGGAAGAGGGAATGCAGCACTTTTGTGTTGCTACTGGTCTGGAGATTTGCCATTCCCTCCAACCAGGGGCTCCTTAATCAACCAAGGGCATTTACTGAGTGCTCCCTGTATGCAGAACACTGTACTAAGTGCTTTTTTATTCTTCTTTCCATGTCTTCTCTTAATGAGCATTACAATAAATCTGAAACACACCAGTAAATTCTTAAAAACTACTGGGGATCATGAAGGTTTTGCCATGGCCTGAGGGGCCAGATTCAATTTTCTCAGGAAATCCAGTGGGTTATTTTTTTTTTTGCTTTGAACACATCAAGTAACCCCAAGAGAAAGTTATGTGCTTCTCCTCCAGTTGCTAAACTTCCCAGCAGTGGCACAAGCGGGTGTTCCTTGCCTAGATATCACAAAACCCTCCTGCCCATTTTCACAGGAATTCAAGGCGGGCAACCCGTTGTCTTCCCCATGTGCCACCAGAGATTTGTGGCCAACTGTTCTTTCTTGCCCCGAGCAAAGGTAAAACACAGCAAGCTCCCTGTATTCTCAAACAGTTCACTTTGATTTGGGGTAAGGGAATGTTCTTTGTAATGATTGTTACAAACGGAGGGAAGCACATTAGCATTTCCAGTCCCCAACACGGTGCATCTCGCCATTTTCAATATATATTTAAAATAACAGAGCCAGACAAGCGGTCGCCTTTCCCAGAAATTGCCAACGTATGCTCCGAGATCTCCTGCATTTTGCATTGTGTCAGTCTGTGTCAGAGGTTTCAGGAAAGGTAATATAGAAGATGAATGAAAGTCTATCATCGCAGTGCCAAGATGAAAAAGTGACAGCTCATAATGAAAAGAAAAATAGTTTCCATTTTGGGCCTCTGTAAGTAAGAGAGTGACAGAGTCAGGGGAGCTGTGAGGCTGAAAAATGGTCCCTTTGACAGACATGCCTATAAGTGAAAGTGCACCGGATATAATACTAGCCATAATATAGGGAATAATGATTATTTTAGGGATAGCATGATTCTGAATAAATCCTTGGCTACCCCGCAGAAAATGGAGTTGAAAGCAACCTAGCAAAAGCTGGTGGGTTAATTTGAGGAATAAATGACCACATTTTTTTTTTGTCTTTTAAGCCTGACTTGACTGAATTGATTTCCATCAGAAGGGACAAGAAGGCAATCTCATTAAAAAAAGGGTTTGGGGGTGAGGGTGAGAAGGAAAATGATGCTACTTCAAAATCTTCCTTTGGCTTTTTAGATAAACAAAATGCTCTGAAGAAATCTGATGATAGGTTGAAAGAAAAGGTCTTAAAGAGAAAAAAGAAAAAAAATTATCGATAGTCTTTCAAACTCAGTTGCTGATTAGTCCTTTTTACAACAAACTTGATATCATTTTTCCCAGTCTGATTTCTTCTTGCACTGGTGTTCTCATAGACGCAGAGCTAGAGAACCTGGGCCAGCTTTCCTAAAAGATGTTGACAAGTACCTTTCCCAATCTAATTTGTTTTATGTTTTTGGTATTTGTGAAGTGTTTATGATGTGTCAAACATTTTTCTAAGGGCAGGGGTAGACACAAGTCAATTAGGTTCAGTAGTCCTTTTTCCGCATGGGACTCACAGTCTAATTAGGAGGGAGAACAAGAAAACTGAGGTACAGAGAAGTGAAGTGGCTTGCCCAAGGTCACACAGCATATACTTGACAGAGCCAGGATTAGATCCCTGGTCCTCTGCCTCCAGGGCTATGCTCTTTCCATAAGACCATGCTGCTATTTTAACCCAAATGCCATGGTAATATTGAATATTTTTCTAAAATACGCCTAGAAATTTCATCCCTACAGGTTTGGCTCCATATAGTTTTATCTCTCTAAGTTTTATTTGCTTGGATTAAAATACGTAAGTGATAACTCACGATAATAATAATGATAGCTGCCTACGGATATATGAAGGGTGTGAGAGTCGAGGAAAAGTGGAATTATTGAAGGTGATAGAAGAGAGATATAAATAGAAATAATGATTTAAACCTGAGAAAGAACCTTTTAGGCAGAATCTGCCATGGAAATACAGAGACTGAGAATGAGAACTAATAAAAAGAAACATGTCCTGATGGAAAGATTTATTAGACTGAGGCAAAGACTGCCCAAGTCAGTTTTGGAAGCTCCGTCCTTTAAAACATCTCAAATCAGAATGGACAAAAGGCAGGGAAAGATACAATATTGTGTAGGAAGCATTACTGCCCAACACAGGAAAAAAGATGACCCAGTAGGACTTTTCCATCTCAAACATGATTTGGAGGCAGCGTTAATCTGCACAGTCAAAAATCTGAAGCTTTATTCTTTATGAGTCAAATACACAACTTTCCTAAATTAACAAGATGTTTTGACTGCGGGGGTAACATTTGTGCAATAAAATATTTGATTGATGCATAGAGATCAGGGCCAGGAGCATTTGGGAAAGGAACATATCAAGAACCTTTAGACTTTAGGATAATTCACTTTAGGATAATCCCTCTATCCCTTCATTGTCTCAATTTAGCCCAACCAAATATTGTTCAAGCATCTTGAACCACTTCCTAGTGCCTCAATTCAATACTTCCTGATGCTCTTACCTTTCTTTGATTTTTGCTTTTTTCCCCTGCATTTCTAGGTACCTGACTGGTCTCTGACTCTTTTTCTCTTTCAGAACCCCGGGGATCTGCTCACATTTAAAATATGCTCCATCTCTCATAGGATGATTATGTCTTCGCCTGCAGGAGGCCACATTCATTTTGCAAATTCATTGGTACTTTTTTGTAGTTTTGTGTCTAGCTCATGGACACCCTGGGGCAGGCCTTCCCAACATACACTTGGGAACTTCTGTGGTTCATCTGATGATTAACAAATGGGGGTTGGTCAACTGTCACCGGGTTCTGAACTATAACCCACTTACCTGGCAAAGTCCTTCAAGGTAATCCGATAAACTGCTGTGATTTTTTGTCACCTAGTCCACTGTATAAGTAGTTTAAAATAGACAGTGGTCAGCCAAAGGACCAGGGTGGATATCTGAGGAAGAGGGAGATGGAAGCGTCTAGTGAGCCCCACTCCTATCCCTCCTGGAGTGGCCTCTCTGTCTCTCTCCATCCATTCAACCCCTCTCAGAGCCTCTTTATGCCTCCCCTCTGTCCCCCAGATGGGTGATGGCAGACAACTCTCTGACCGCTCAGCCCCCCACAGAACTCCCTAGGCCTCCTCTCTGCCCAACTGAGAGGAGAGGAGTGTGCAGAGATGAACAGAGCTGGGGACAGGAAACGATATTGATTTTGAATTTTATAAAAACACTCTTTGTCTCTCTCTTGTTTTTAGTTCCTCTATAATTTCACCACATCAGAAGATTGGCAAATCTTCCAACCAGTCAGCTGCTGTCTATAGGAACCAATTGGTAGGTGCAGCTCATAAGTACGTCATAAACCATACCCTTCAACCGGGTGGACGACAATCAGATATGGTTGCCTAGAGGCTGCTTTAATCCAATAAAAAGGACCTTAGGCATTTATCACCCTCCTCGTGTGTCCTTCACCTCATTTCATATGCCTCAAAAGCAAACCCTCTCTTTCTCCTCTCCCACTTCCAGTCCTAGTTCACAACCTCCAACAAGTCTTCCTGGACCTCCCACCCCCTTAAAACCTTCCTAACCACAGCTCTCCCCATCCAGAGCCCTCCTCTCCCAATTGCTCTTCCTCTCCCCAAGTCATTTTTCCAACTATCACTTCAGCATTTATGTAGTCAGTCAGTTAATTGTACTTATTGAGGACTTTCTGTGTGCAGAGCATAGTACCAAATGCTAGGTGTGTGGGGGGAGTACAATATAACAACATAGGCACATTCTTTATACACAATGAGTTTACTCTCTGCCACCCAGAATAATTATGCACATATTTACATACTCTACTATTTACATTCATATATCTGTGTTTTCATTGTCCTTTTCCTCTTAACTGTAAATAATTTGTCTGCCTCTCCATTAGATTTGTAACTCATTGATGTCAGGGGTCAGCTCTTTTATGTCTATTGTACTTTCTCAAATGTTTAGTATAGTGGTCTGCCCACATTAGGTGGTCAATAAATATGATTGCCTGACTGATTCTCTTCCCAACCCCTAAAGAGTTCTCCTTAGCAACAAAATCCAACTATGATATTGAATCAAGGTGTGTGTTGCCCTTATTTAATTCCACTGGTTCTTTTTTATTAAATATCATTTATTATCCAGGGGCACCCCATAGAAGCCTGTCCTATTTGTATTTTCAGTTTAATTTAAGAAGCTAAAATTTAGGTCCAGGCTCTTTAATGGGAAGGAGCAAATGTATTCACTCTACATTCAACATCTATTTTCTCTCAATGGTTTTCCGGTAAATTATCAATCCGCAGAGAGTGTTTATGTATCACACAATTTGCATAAATGTTTTAACTCAGTATTTGAAGCATACTGTCAGGATTTCCTGAAATTCACTCAATTCTTTTTGTTCTTTCATTTAATTAATTTAAATAGTTCCAGTCCATTCACTGTCTTTTATATGTACATCTCAGAGCACTCAAGAAACAACATATTTTATTCAAAAACAACCTGGACTAACCTTTGTTCCATGTGGAAAAGTGAAATGCCGAAGTCACTTCCATAGTGGAGAAAACCCTCTCCCTCATTTGAATCCTATTCCGCCTGCCCCTGTATCCTGTGGTCTTATACCAAATTAGCCTCACATATGTGTTAACCATTTGCAGGGCCCATTGCAACAATAACTCCCAGGATGCTTTGTCCTTTCCACTTTGGCTCCTTCCTAAATCAGTTATTCTCCTCTTGTTCTTTCCATTATTGCCCTGCTTTCTATTTCAGCAGGTTGGAAGCGGTGTGGAGGGACAAGATAGTTGGAAGGAAGGGAGAGAGAAAAGAGATGAATACAAAGCAGGTAAGGAAAGGTGGGAGATGGGCAATATAATAGTGAATGGAGAAAAAAAACAGGAGTAGAAGAGGTTAGGTAGAGGAATTGTAGGGATTCAATACTTTCTGAGGGCTCTGAGCAGATTTTGTCCTGATTGGCTCTGTTTATTCTGTAATAGGGAGAATGGTAGTTGCCATGGTTGGCCTCTAGGAAAACACTTTCAGGCCTGAACAGGAGAATGGAACACCAAAGGAGCATGGCTTGAGATATGTAAAATGAACAGAGGAGTGGGGCCGAATCATTGGCATTTACCGAGTGTTTTACCATGTGCAGAGTTGGTAGACATGTTCCCTGCCCACAGGGAACCTACAGCCAAGTAATGACTCTCTGAGTCACTCTTTCCGCTACTCATGGAGAGGTCCAGAGAGACAAAGAATGAGACAACCTCACAAACTTGAAGTGAGAATAGCTGACCCTTTGGTAAAATGCAACAAAGCCAACAGTGACACTGAAGATTTTGGTTAGCCCTGTTAAGGGACTAGGGTCCAGAGCATAGTTTAATAGAAGTTTAATGTGAATCACCAGTGTAATGCTGACATTAAAAGAAACAACATGGTCCCTGAGTGAATCAACTCACCAAAGCATAATGTGAAAGAGCTGGAACATAATATTTCACCTATTTTATGTTTTGGACATACCCTACTGAATCCAGTTTTGGCAACATTTTAAATAGAATTTTAAAGAATTGAAGGAGGGGGTCCAGAAAAGAGTAGCATCATGATTAAGGGGATGGAAAATGGATTTTCTAAAAAGAAATGTGCAGGATTAAGGTCATTTAGTTTAGAGATGAAAAGGTTGTTGGAACAGAGTTTAATCAATAAATGCCTTCAAGCAGTGGAAGGGTTTTGTGGGGTGATATTTTGGTCTGTTTTTCTGAAAGGATGATCTAGGTCCTGTCCAGTTAGATCAATCAATCAGTGCATCAGTGGAATTTACTGAGTACTTCCTGCCCTAAAGATAGTACAAAAGAGTTAGTTGACATGTTCCCTGCCCACAGAGAGTTTACAGTCTAGAAAGCATGTTATATATATTTTTTTCTAATGTGTTTCTTACCTCCAGTGCCAGTCCATCCACCTCTATGTGAAACAGAAACTCCTTACCACGGGTTTTAAGGCACTCAACCAGCTCTCCCCCTCCTCTTTCCTTCCTGATTAATTCAACCACAACCCAACTCACACACTTCTATCCTCTAATTCCAGTCTATTCACTGTACGTCAATTTTCACTCTCTTGCTGTTTATCCTTTTCTTAGAACTCATTTCCAATTCATATCCAACCTCCACTCTCCCCACCTTCAAAGCAGTACTAAATTAGCTCTCTTCCAAGAGGCCTTCCCTGCCTAAACCCTCTTTGCGCTATTGTGACCCTGCTGTTTGTGTTGCCTATATACTTGGAACCATACCTTTAAAGCAGTTGATATTCATCCCACCCCTAGACCCACAATACTTTTAGGCATAGCCTTATATACTCCCATTTAGCCTATCAGTAATTTATTTTCATGTCTGTTTCCCCTCTCGAGTGTGAGCTCTTTGTGAGCAGTGAACGTGTCTATAAACTCTACTGCATTATACTCTCAATAATAATAATAATAATGTGTGTATTTGTTAAGCGCTTACTATGTGCAGAGCACTGTTCTAAGCGCTGGGGTAGACATAGGGGAATCAGGTTGTCCCACGTGGGGCTCACAGTCTTAATCCCCACTTTACAGTTGAGAGAACTGAGGCTCAGAGAAGTTAAGTGACTTGCCCACAGTCACACAGCTGACAAGTGGTAGAGCTGGGATTCGAACTCATGACCTCTGACTCCAAAGCCCATGCTCTTTCCACTGAGCCACGCTGCTTCTCAATAAAAACCATTATTTGATTGAAGTGTTAGAGTGCTCTTTTTTTGGTAGCACAAGTGCATTCTTGCTTCTAGAAAGCTACATAGACATATCTCATGGAACTGCAGAATGCTAGGCACACCTTTGGTGATACAGAAGGAATGGGGTCTAAGCTTCTTGAAGGCAGGGATCATGTCACTGATTCTACTGTATTTTCTCAAGCTCTTAGTTCAGTGCTTTGCATAGAGTGAGGATTCAGTAAATGCTACTGATCCACTAACAGACACATGTTACATTATATAGATTACATAATCTAACAATGATGCCATAAGAACACACAAAATGGTCTTTGTGGAAGTCTGTAGGACCTGGACTAGAGCATAATGCTGGTTGAGCCCATGCTTTTTCTTTGTTTTATGGTTTTTTATGGTATTTGTTAACCGCTTCTATGTGCCAGACACTGTACTAAAAGGTCGGGTAGCTACAAGTGAATCAGGTTGGACACATGAGGCTCACAGTCTTAATCTCCATTTTACAGTTGAGGAAACTGAGGCACAGAGAAGTTAAGTAGGTTGCCAAGGTCACACAGCTAGCAATTGGCAGAGGTAGGATTGGAACCAATGACCTCTGATTCCCAGGCCCACACTCTTTTCACTAGGCCACACTGCTTCTCTTGAACCACACCCTTGTTCCTGATAATAAAAATAATAATTGTGGTATTCAAGTGCTTACTATATACCAAGCACTGTAGTAAGCAGTAGGGTAGATACAAAATAATCAGGTTGAGTCTAGTCTCTACCCGATATGGGACTTATAGACTAAGTAAGAGGGAGAGCAGACTTTGAATCTCAATTTTTACTGATATAGAAATTGAGGTACAAAGAAGATTAATGATTTTCCCAAGGTAAGCTAATGCATGGCAGAGTCAGGATCAGAACCCAGGTCCTTCAACTCCCAAGTGCAATTTATTTCCAACAGGCCACACCAAATTCCTCTCCCAGATGCCACTGTGTGCCGTGGGACTCAGTGGTTGTAGCTGAAGCAGAGGAACTCTGGATGTTTAAAATAATGTTACAGGCCATAAAGGTGCCCAGTGCTATACCAGTGCTGGAGAGGGGACAGACCAGCTAGTCATTATTATTATCATCATTATCATCATCATCATTCTGTTATTTAAGTGCTTACTAAGTGCCATGCACTGTTCTAAGCACAGGAGTAGATTTAATTTAATTAGGTTGGATACAGCACCTGACCCGCATGTGGCTCACACTCTAAGTAGGAGGGAGTAGGATTTAATCCCCCTTTTACAGATGAGGTTACTGAGGCACAGAGAAGGTAAGTGATTTGCCCAAAGTCAAACAGAAGGTAAATGGCATAGTAGTGATTAGAACCCAGGTTCTTTGACTCTCAGTCCTGTGCTCCTTCACCATTATAAAACTGGATGAACTTGGATTTGTATCATTTAGGTAACTGGTATTTTCCACACCTTCAGCCCTACTTCACTTATATACATAGCTTTAAAGTGTTTATTTACCTTGATATCTGTGTCCCCCTCTAGACTGTGTTTGTTGTGGGCAGGGAATGTGTCTGTTATATTGTGTTGTACTCTCCTAAGCGATTACTTCAATGTCCTGCACACAGTTAGCACTCAATAAATACAACTGGATGCATGGCTACCCTACATAAACAGCCTGGGATTTTAGGTATATCACTTCATTCATCAGCTTCAGTAATATTTCATTCTGCAATTAATGGTGGGCTGGGATTGTATATTTTCACAGGAGTTTGCTAAGGCTATGGAGAAACTATTCTGATGTTTTGGGATCAGGTTTCTTTGGATCAGCCATAAAGGATGGGTTGAGATTTTCCCTTCAAGGTTTAGCCACTTTCCATTTTTCTATAACTTTCAATATCGTTTGGTCCCTAGGTTATTTTACTGCCTGGTTTCACTGGGAGTAAATGTTCCAAGCTTTAAAAGTCCTCCACCTGATGTCCAACAAGACAAATAACCGTAAAGCCCTCTATTATTTTAGATTTTTTTTCTATTCCCACCTGTGCCTTATTTGCAGTTACTGTCTTGGCTGCTTTGAAGTTCCACTTCCTTCCATTTAGTGACTTTTGATTTTTTTTTATTCAGCTTTCACTTTTTTCCAGGGAATCTTCCAGTTTGGGAAAAAAAATTCAAACAAAGCAAAAGCGTTCTTCATCCCCCACACCCATTCCAGTGACTACAAGGCATGTTAACTGATATAAATAGGTGCATACAAGCTACTACATACCACTGGTGATGAGGATTTGGGGCAGAGAGTAGAGATTAGAAAGGCAGACAGCTTCCTGGAAGAGATCGTGAAACACATAACTTCAATAATTCATGCAATGGCATTTATTAAGCACTTCAGAAATTAGGGTACTGTATTAACATTTTTAATGATATTTTTTAAGTGCTTACTAAGTGCCAGGCACTGTACTAAGTGCTCAGGGTAGTTTTGGGGCCTTTTAATGTTCAATCTAGTAGAAAAAGCAAGGGCCTAGGAGTCAGAGAACCTGGGTTATATTCTCTCTCCTTTTGTCTCCATTGAACCCCAGAGCTTAGTATACCTCACACATAGTAGGCACTTAAATATTATTAAACTAAAAAAAAAAAAAGTAGGTTTCTTAGATTTGGAGTCCCAAATGGGACAGGGACTGTGTGCAACCTGATTTCCTTTTATCTGTCCCCACACTTAGTACAGTCCTGACACATAGTAAGTACTTAGTATATGCTGTAATTATCATTCCTGTCTTCCTATCCAGTCTGGATAGGACTGGATAGACCTTCCAGTCTAATGAAGGTGCTTACATGGTGTACAAAAGACTTATGTGAGGTTTGAACACATGCCATCCAAAGAAATGGAAAATGATAATCTTGATAGTCTGGCAGAGAGAATATATTTCAAGGGTGTACTTCCTTTCAGAGTACATCATTAAAACAGTTCACTTTCTCACTGTGCCTCATTCTTACCTCTCCTTTCTTTGTTCCCTTTCTCATACCCCATTTTACACCTGGGACTTCCTTCCTTCCTCTTAATATTCTCCAGACCACAGTTCTTGCTCTCTTCAAAGATATCCTGAAATCTCACCTCCTTCAGATCTTGTCTTGTCTTATGCTGTCAAGTCATCTCAGACTCATATCGACGCCATGGACAAATCTCTCCCAGAACGCCCCACCTCCATCTGAAATCATTCTGGTAGTGTATCCATAGAGTTTTCTTGGTAAAAATACAGATGTGGTTTACCATTGCCTCCTTCAGTGTAGTTAAACTGAATCTCTGCCCTTGACTCTCTCCCATGCCACTGCTGCTCAGCACAGGTGAATTTTGACTAGTAGCAGATTGTCTTCCTCCCGCTAGCCACTGGCCAAGCTAGGAATGGAATGGGTAGGCCTCTGCTGGACTCTCCCTCTTGTAGTCAAGACTGGTAGAGTACTGGAAACTCTCCAGATGTGACCTTGCGAGGGGCCGCCTCCAGGAGGTACTCCCATATTAATTTTCTTCTACCCAGTCACCACGGCACTTAAGAACTCAGTCACCCAGAGTATTTTGTGTACAGCAATTTAAACACTCTTTTTCCTAACTGCAAATAGCTTCCTGCCCATCTTCCCCATTAGACTGGAAGCTCTTAGAGCTCTTTCACATTTTTATACTTTCTTTTGTATTCTCCCAAGCACTTCCTCCAGTTCTCAGCACCCAAGAGGTACTCAGCAAATATTACTGATTGATTGATTGATTTTAACAAACTGGAGATAATTCAGAGAAAAGCAGTGAAATGATTACAGGGGATGAAGGAATTGATTTATGAGGGAGGACTGAAAAAGCTTCCCAGCTACAGTGTGGATAAATGATAGCTAAGTGAAGCATAATGATATCTATAAATATTTAGGGCGGGGTAGGGGAAGAGGAAGGAGAGATTTGTGTGGAGCTGATGCACTCTGAGAGTCTCCTATTCTCACCTACCAAAGAAAACTTTCTGACTGTAAAGGTGAAAATGAAAAATGTAGAAATACTTTTACCTGGTTTGGACTGAGTTTCACAAAACATGCCGGGAAATTCTACCCTGAAGATGAAGGAATGTACTAAGTGTGTATTTAGAAATTTAGAGATGGAAAATAGCCAAAGTTCTGCTTCTATTTACTGTGCCATCCGTACCATAGGCTATATGCACCACGAAGGGCTATACTGTTGCTTGAGATTTTTTTAAAAAAAAATTCAACTATGAATTCAGTAGCCTCGATAAGCAGGCCAGATATCATACATAAAAACCCTTGTAGGATTTGTATTTTCTAAAAAGCAGTGAGCACAAGGGGTGCTTTCTTTGACACTGAGAAATAGGACCTTCATTTCACTGCCTATCAATCACTGTTGGTAGCTCGAAGAAGCAATTGAAGGACTTGGAGCTTCTGCCTGAACTTAGCCTGGAAACAAAGGAATTTGCAAATCAATCAGTGGTATTAATTGAACTCTTTACTGTCTGCAGATCTGAACTAAGCACTTGGGAGCATATAGTACAACAGAGTTGGTAGGCATGTTTCCTGTCCTCAATGACTTCACAGTCTATAGGTCTTAAAGGACAGTCTACAGTCTTACAGGACCCCCGCAGTTGTGAGAATTTTCTCCTATCAATCAACCAATCATATTAAGTGCTTACTAAGTGCAGAGTGGTGTACTAAGCACTTGGGAGAGTACAATACAACAGGGTTGGTAAACACATTCCCTGCTCACAGTGAACTCACAGTCCAGATGGGGAGATGGACATTAATATAAATGAATAAATTATGGATATGTACATAAGTGCTGTGGGGCTGAGGGAGGGGTGAATAAAGGAAGCAAATCAGATTGATACAGAAGGGAGAGGGAGTAGGGGAAATGAGGGCTTGGTTAGGGAAGGCCTCTTGGAGAAGATGTTCCTTCAGTAAAGCTTTGAAAATGGAGAGAGTAATTGTCTGTTGGATATGAAGAGGGAGGATGTTCCAGGCCAGAGGCAGGATGTGCATGAGAGGTTGGCAGCAAGATATACGTGCTCTACTGCTCCTGCCAATCAAATCTGCTTTCCATCCCTTATTAGAAGATTCTCAGCTCAGCTCACCAAGCTAATGGGAGAGGCAGCAAAGCTCAGTGGAAAGAGCCCGGGCTTGGGAGTCAGAGGTTGTGAGTTCTAATCCTGCCTCCACCACTTATCAGATGTGTGAATTTGGGCAAATCACTTAACTTCTTTGTCCCTCAGTTACCTCATCTGTAAAATGGGGATTATGACTGTGAGCCCCACGTGGGACACCCTGATTACCTTGTATCTACCCCAGCGCTTAGAACAGTGCTTGCCACATAGTAAGCGCTTAACAAATATCCCCATTATTGTTATTATTATTACCAAGCTGTTATTCATTGTGAAAGGCTCCTCCTATTTCTCTTTAACAGCCCCCCCTTGGAAACTCTACCAAAGACTCACCTCCCGCATGAAGCTTTCCAAAATCAACTTCTCTTCTAATCAACTCTGGGAATACCAGCCTCTCCCTGATATTTAGATAGATCACTGATAATTATTACCCTAATTCTCTCAGGATCTGAAGGTACTCCCACACTGAGTCAGACACCTTGAGAAGATTTTTTTTTAAATAAGAGAACTGGGTCTCTCAGTGCCACAACACTTATATACCTATCTGCAATTGGTTTATTTATATTAATGTCTATCTCCCCTTCTAGACTATAAGCTCACTGTGGCCAGGGAACATGTCTACCAGTCATGTTGCATTATTCTTTCCCAAGCACTCAGTGCAATGCTCTGCACATAGTAAGCACTCAATAATTATGATGGGTTGATGGATTGATGATTGATAAGGTATTGGCCTCATTCAAAACACTGCATTAAGGGAAACCAACACTCATATTCAAACTATTCAAACCCCTGTAATAATAATGATGGCATTAGAGAAGCAGAGTGGCTCAATGGAAAGAACCCGGGCTTGGGAGTCAGAGGTCATGAGTTCTAATCCCAGCTCTACCGCTTGCTAGTTTTGTGGCTTTGGGCAAGTCAATCAACTTCTCTGTGTTTCAGTTACGTCATCTGTTAAATGGGGATTAAAACTGTGAGCCCCACGTGGGAAAACCTAATCACTTTGTATCCCCCAGCTCTTAGAACAGTGCTTTGCACATAGTAAATGCTTAAGAAATACCACCATTTATTTTTTTCTATGGTCCAAGCACTGTTCTAAGCACTGGGGTACATACATGGTAATCAGGTTGTACCACATGGGGCTCACAGTCTTAATCCCCACTTTACAGATGAGGTAACTGAGGCATAGAAAAGGTAAGTGATTTGCCCAAAGTCATACATCTGGCAAATGGCGGAGCTGGGATTAGAATCCATGACCTCTGACTCCCAAGCCCCTGCTCTTTTCACTAAGCCAAAAAGCCATTTCCTTCTGCCACTATGGCACAGTGCTGACTTCAGTTAGTAAGCCAGGCAAGGAACTGCTTCTGGGAATGGGAAATCGAGGGTTGGGCAGGGCCCTTCCTAAAGATGGCAGAAGCCAGGGTTACATGTCCCTCTGCTTTTCTATACGGTAATGATGGACGCTCTCTAAGAGTGAGATGTGTGTCAAAGTGCTCAACTGAGAGGCAGCTGCAGGGCAGTCATGGAAAATTGCTCCTCTGTTGCACAAAATGTTGCCCTTGACCATGTTACAGTTTTCCTTTAGATTCAAAGAAGAGTTCACTCTCTTTCCTTACAAAGCTTTGGCTCAATGAGAGCTCCCTTTTGATAGCTGCGGGACATGCAGATCTATCTCAGAATTGACTCCAAGCTTTCATATGGGATGCAATATTGTCTGAAGCTTTGTTTTACTGTGTCATTAAAAATGCCTCCTCTGCCTTCATTGCTTTTGATTTCTCAATTTCAGCTCTCCATAGAGCAGCTGTTTGGGTATCCTGATGCCTCTCATTCTCCTCACACAACCCAGTCGGCATAGATGTATTAGGACTAGTATAGCTTCGATACTAGGAGAATGACTACAATGCAGCAGGTCATTGTTCCTGATCTTTGCTTAACATTTGATATTGATGTTGGCCTGTAAGTGAAGCTGGTGGAATTGCTCAACCATATTTATTGAGCACTTGCTATGTGCAGAATACTGTATTAAGCATTTAGGAGAGTACAATGAAGCAATATAACAGAGTTGGTACACATGTTCCCAGATTCAGGCTGAGAACCCAAGTAATCTGATTCCCAGGCCCAGGCTCTATCCACTGGACCACATGGCATCTAGTTCCCAGGTCCTTAATCCCAACTCTGCCACTTGTTAGCTGAGTGACTTTGGGCAAGTCACTTAACTCCTCTGGGCCTCAGTTAACTCAACTGTTAAATGGGGATCAAGACTGTGAGCCCCAGGTGATGATATTATATCTATCCCAGCACTTAGAACAGTGCTTGGCACATAGTAAGCACTTAACAAATACTATTATTTTTATTATTCTTACTATTGTTCATCTTCTCCCATTCTCTTTTGGCTTCTACAGCTTGGTCTCTTGTGCTTTGTGTTAAGTCATGCATCTGCATCTGTGCTGGACCTGTCTCCTTCATTACAATGCAACTTCCTGAAACACCTCAACCCAGTACTCGCCCCACACTGGCCGCTCAGTCCCTGTGGCCCGTCTGACTGGCTGTAAAATAGATCAGGCAAGGCTATCTTCAGGGAATGGGGTCAGAGGGAGGTGTCGATCAAGCAGAGTGCAGACACCAGGATGGGTTCCTCCTCTCAATTCACACCCCTCAGATCAGGATGGATTAGCTCCTGTTAGTGCAGAAACCTCTGCAGACTGCATAACTCCACTCTGATGGCAGCAGCTGCCCCGGGACGCTTTGCTGAACTCCGCCGGGAGGGATTTGGCACCCAGCCCACGTTTTGCTTACCCAGGGTACTGTGTGGGGACTGGAAGAATAACACCGTTCTCCATCCCGCTCGAGCAAACACAGACCTGGCCACTTGTGGCAGCTGTGGTTAGTATGGACGATTGGCTAGGATGGATAAAAACAGATTTCCCAAACCAACTGTATTCAATGCAACATATTTTTCATATGTTTAATGGAACAGAAATTTTTATTTTAACAGACGTTTATGGGCATTACTAGTGTTCTGCAGAGGGAGCGGAGACCTGGTGGGGAGAGATAGCAGGTGTAGGAATCGCATTATTTTTATCATAAGATGAGGACTCTTTGAGATTTCCTCCCCAAGGCCCCCTTCTCCTCCTCCCCACTCAGAAATGGCAGTGATTATGGATGGAGAATCCTCCCCCACAAAGCTCCAGCTCAGTTAACCCTTCCTTGATAGGAATTCAGGCATTGAAGGTTCCATTATTTAATGTTAATGTATTGTTACTCCAGCGCCTGGCAAGAGGAGATCCAGACTTTTGGCATTATAACCCTAGGCAGAAGCCAAAGCAATAAAGAGGAGACAATTCTTCATTATCATCCCTGGAAGCTTCGCAGTAACTGAAAAAAGGTTTTGGGAGATAGGCAGAAAGCATGAAGTCAAAGTTATGATTTTAGTGACAAAAAAGCGAAGCTCATCTCCTCAAGCCCTGAGAAGTGAGTGGGAAGCTTCTCTATGTATGGAGGCTCAAATAATTCAGAGTTTATCACTCTCCCCCAGGACTCTATTTATCGCACAGGGTCCTAGGGAATGAGGTGAGGGCCAGAGAGAATAGAAAATCTTGAAGCCCCAGAACAGTCGTTCCCAGAGCCAAATAAGCACCACAGTACAAACCAAGCCTAAAATGCTATCTGTCAATCAAGTAAGCTGTGCTGATACCAGGATTCCTCACCAAAACAATGTGTGTGAATGCAGCAGGTCTGGTGGATAATATATATGTCCCCTATGCAAATTATGCCCCCAAAATGTAATTTTCTGCAGGATATTTCCTTTCAAAGCATAATGTGGCAATGTATATTCAAACACAGTTTGGGTGAGGCCTTTCAGGTAACATCATGTCTGCTTCCCAGGCTTCTGGAGCTTTGACAAAGCTATAAAGGGCAAAGAACGTTTTAGCTCACTTGTAAATACTGCCAGATAAAAAGATTCCACAATCTCATTCTATTGTTTAATATAAAGATCCTCACCATCTAACCTTTAATCACATTTAATGTAACATAACAGTAAAAAGTAAAATGTGGACTTAAAGGAAAACTCTGAACAAAGCCTTAATATTTTCCTAGTAACACAGAAGCAACATGGACTAATGCACTAAACAATAGCCTGGAAGTCAGAAGGACCTTTCATTCATTCATTCATTCATTCATTCATTCATATTTATTGAACGCTTACTATGTGCAGAGCACTGTACTAAGAGCTTGGAATGTACAAATCGGCAATAGATAGAGACAGTCCCTGCCCACTGATGGGCTTACAGTCTAATCGGGGGAGACAAAAACAATAGCAATAAATAGAATCAAGGGGATGTACATCTCATTAACAAAATAAATAGGGTAATAAAAAATATATACAATTGAGTGGATGAGCACAGTGCTGAGGGGAGGGTAAGAGGGAGGGGGAGGAGCAGAGGGAAAGGGGGGTAAAAAGAGGCTTAGCTGAGGGGAGGGTTAGAGGGGCAGCAGAGGGAGCAGAGGGAAAAGGGGAAGCTCAATGTGGGAAGGCCTCTTGGAGGACCTGAGCTCTAAGTAGAACTTTGAAAAGGGGAAGAGAATTAGTTTGGCAGAGGTGAGGAGGGAGGACATTCCAGGACAGTGGGAGGACGTGGCGGGATAGGTGAGAACGGGGGACGATGAGGAGGTGGACAGCAGAGGAGCGGAGCGTGCCGGGTGGGGAGTAGAAAGAGAGAAGGGAGGAGAGGTAGGAGGGGGCAAGGTAATGGAAAGCCTTGAAGCCTGAGAACCTGAGTTCTAATCCCTCACCTCCAATTGTCTGCTGTGTGACCTTGGGCAAACCACTTAACTTCGCCATGGCTCAGTTACCACATCTGTAAAATGAGGATTAAGATTGTGAGCCCCATGTGGGACAGGGACTATGTCCAACCCAATTTGCTTGTATCTACCCCAGTGCCCAGTACAGGGCCTGGCACATAGTAAATGCTTAACAAATCACATTATTATAAACATTTCTCTGAACTTTAATGTTACTCACTAAATATATCTCAGACAACATTTTCTGAGAGATGCTTGAAAATTGGAAAAGTACATCTGTATAATATTAGGCAAGGATCCCTAAAGATTTATGAATTTGGTTGTATTGAATTCCATCAAAATTTCTTTACTGGTAAATGGAACCCTGAAAGCTCCTGAGGATAAACTGTGTTGAGAAACAACAATAATTCATAATGTCTGAAATTCTACTTCAAATGTTTCTCTCACTTTCTAGTCAATTGATTTCTCTCTCTCCCTCTGTCCTCTGTCTCTCTTCTCCCACATGAACTCCACAAGTGAGAGAGTGAGGAACTGAACTGTTTGTCTTGTATTGATGTCAATGCTTAGTGGAGTCCATGGCAAATAGTAAGCTCCTAAAGTATATATACATCATAACTGCCTAACTTCCTCTTTCTCTCGCTTTCTCTCGCTTTCTCTCGCTTTCTCTCGCTTTCTCTCTCTCTTTCTCTTTCACTCACACACACACACACATACACACACACACATAAACTCACTCTTTTCTCCTTTTAGCCCCAACAAGAACATAAAGTAATTAAACATTCTCAGCCTCAAATCAATGTAGAACTTCAATTTGCATATTCTTTTCACTGGCTCTGTCACTGTAAATAGTACCTCCTGGAGCTTGTGAAAATATCACAGATGTTGAACAGGTGAGGTTTAAAAAAGTGGGATTTCATCTGAATAGTCTGTCAGTCCACAGACAGACAGAACCTATTTCTGACACCAGCTGGAGTAAGTGATTATTTAGATAACAAATTAAAACAAGCTTGGAAATTGGAAATTAAAGGAATTAAGCCATCTCAAATGAATGAGTAAGCCCCCACTTCTGAACATTTCTTCTACATTAGCCATAACCGTGAGGTCTTCATTAATAGAAATGGTTTTGCTGCCATCATCCACTAGAGGAGTGACTCAAGAGCCTATTAGACGTATGGCACTCTCAACCTGATAGAGACAACTTGTTCTTAATACAAGTGCTTTCTTGGGAACTTAAAAATTCTTTATGGATTCTTTTGCTTCCTGTGCATGTAGCCAATTGCAGTGTTCAAATTTCAAATGTTCATATATTTTCTGACTTTTACAGTGCTGGATAATTCCTGGATGATTACTGTTTTTAATAACCGTTTAATTACTGTATTAATCTGAGCTGTCCTTTTAGCTTCTGGAAAGCACTGAGGGACAGAGGTAAGAAATAAAGATGTGTTAGTTGCAAACCATTTCCACAAAACTTCTACACAATCTTTCCGGACTTGAAAGGTGTGAAGAAGCTTGGTCTTCAAAACTGAACTCCTTTTTCATTCAAAATCATCCCTTCCACCTAATTTTCCCATCACAGGTGGAACCGCCACATTTCTTCCCATCTCTCAAGTCCTAATCTTGGCATGATCCTCGACTCTGCCTTCATCTAACTCCTTATTCTCTCTGTTGTCAAATCCTGCCAATTCTTCCACTACATCATTTTCGAAATCCTCTCCATCGTCTCCATCCAAACAGCTAGCTTGTTGATCCAGGTGTTTGTCATATCCCACACCCTACTTCTGGCCTGGAAGTAGGCCATACACTCCAGGCCATACTTCAATCTGCTGCCCAGATTATTTTTCTAAAGAGAGCCATTCAGCCCATCTTTCCCCACTGCTTAAGAACCTCCAGTGATTGTCCATCCACCTCCACATCAAACAGAAATCCCTTTCCATTACCTTTAAAACTCTCAATCACCTTGCCTACTGCTATCTTACCGTGCTGATTTCCTACTACAATCTAGCATGATCACTTCACCCCTCTAACACTAACCCACTCACTGTAATAATAATAATAATAATGTTGGTATTTGTTAAGCGCTTACTATGTGCAGAGCACTGTTCTAAGCACTGGGGTAGATACAGGGTAATCAGGTTGTCCCACGTGGGGCTCACAGTCTTCATCCCCATTTGACAGATGAGGGGACTGAGGGCCAGAGAAGTTAACTGACTTGTCCACAATCACAGAGCTGACAGGTGGCAGAGCCGGGATTAGAACCCATGACCTCTGACTCCCAAGCCCGGGCTCTTTCCACTGAGCCACACTGCTTCACTGTACCTCCATCTTGTGTATCTTGTGTGACTCACTGTCAGCACTACCAACACTTCACATGCATCCTGTCCCTGGCCTGGAACATCACTCTCCCCACCTTCAAAACCTAATTATAGTCCCAACTCCTTCAAGAGTCCTTCCCAACTAAACCCTCATTTCTCCTACTGCCTCTCCCTTCTATATTGCCCTTGTACTTGGATTTGTGTCCTTAATTCACCCCACCCTTAGCCCCACAGCATTTATGTACTTATCTGTAACTTTTTAATGTCTATGTCTAGCTCCCTTTGTAGATTGTAAAGTCCTGTGGGTAAGGAACATGTCTACCAATTTATATGTGTAGTACTGAATATATAGTACCATGTACACAGCACTGTACTAAATGCTTGGGAGTATACTATATATACTATATATACTCCCAAGCATTTAGTACAGTGCTGTGTACATGGTAAGCACTCAATAAACATGATTAATTGATTGATTACTATTCATAATTTAATGTGTTGGGTTTGGGGTAACATTGAATTGAAGTAGTTTAGATTCCAAATAATTGAAAACAAGTTTTGTTCATTTTTTACACTGTATTTGGTCTAGATTTCCAAATAGAAATTTTATTAAGTAAATAACCTGCTACCTATTTGGCAAGCAAGCTCTACTTAAATTACCAAGAACCAAACACTCTGTTTATGATCAAGGTAAAGAAGAAGCTGGTGATCTACCTCTCTACCTCTCTTTTAGGGACTGGTAGACATATGCATGAGGAGCGAATCCCTAAAGCAAAGTACATTCCCCAGAGAAATTGGTGTTTCATTAGTGAAATCACAGCAGTATTGGGTGTGTTTGTTTGACTAGATGACTGCTATTACCACTTTCCTTTCATGCTGACTTTGATGGACAGGCTCTTCTTTAATGTACAAATAATCTTTATGACCCTGATAAGCAGGTCTGATGACACTCAGCTGAGTAATGTACCAGAACTGAAATTTCCATCTATTTGATGTTTTGCACGAGGGTTTTGATGAAGTTACTGTCACCTGCTATTAACTTAATATCAAATCTTAATGGGGTCCTTTTCTTCCCATCTTCACACTGTTGGGGTCCAAATTAATTACTAAGTAAAATTTCTGCCACATGAATCCTGACTTCAGAGGAAGGAAAATAATGTCTCCAACCTTGGATGAGAGCCAATTCAACACACAGCCACGTTAAAAAGAACGGTTGAAACTTCTTGTGGCCTGACAACTTTTAAAATGCAATGGAGGCCAGCTAGGTTATAGTACCAAACCACAAAACAGTTGTCCCCAGCTTCAGAGTCAGACATCTTAATTCTACCTTGAAGAGTCTTTGTAGGTCTTGCAGGGAACTTTAGTATCTAATTATCAAATTGCCATCATCATGTCATCATCGTTACCCATGTGAGATCATTTATACAACAGAATTGCAGGGGAGGAAATTCAGAAACACAGATTAAATCAAGACACAGGTTGACTAGAAGTTAAACCTTCTGTAGTTAAAGAACTTATGTTCCCCCAGCTGCATTTGGATCTTTCTCTGCCAAGGGGCTGCTCCTCTACAAAGCTTCTATAATCCAAGATTAGAAGAGTTTAGTCCTTTCAAAAGCATTGCTACTTATTTGGGGACTTTACCTTTCTCTCATTAAACTCACTCACTAGGGAACTCATCTGCTCAGCTAGCTCCACTGTACAGATTAATCCTAATTACTCTCCCCCATTTTCAAAGCCTTATTGAAGATACATCTTGTCCAAGAGGCCTTCTCTGGCTAAGCCCTCCTTTCCTCTTCTCCCACTCTTCTCATCACCCTGACTTGCTCACTTTATTTATCCCCTGTTCCAGTTCCACAGCACTTATGTACATATCTGTAATTTATTCATTTATATGAATGCCCATCTTCCCCTCTAGACTCTAAGCTCACTTGGGCAGGGAATGTGTTTGTTTATTGTTATACTGTACTCTCCTAAGTGCTTAGTACAGAGTTCAGCACACAGTAAGTACTCAATAAATATCACAGACTGACAGACTGACTGACCAAATATAACTGACCAAGCCCAACCTTTTTGCCCAGCTACACAATATAACATGGGATTTCAAGAAAGTGGCTGAGATTCTATTTTTACCAAAAGTTAACGAGAGTGTTCTGCAGTTATAATTGTACTTACTAAGCACCTGTGCGCAAAGCACTGTAACCTGAAATTTTCAGTATCTTGTATCGAGAAACAGTGTGGCTTATTGGAAATATCACGGGCCCGGGCGTCCTGTGTTCTAGTCTAAACTTGGCCCCCTCTAGATGGCAAGCTTGTTTTGGGCAGAGAATCTGTCTGTTATATTGTTACACTACTCTCCCAAGCACTTATTACAGTCTTCTGCACACAATAAGTGCACAATAAATACAAGTGACTGACTGATTGGCTGATTTACCTGCAGTATGACCTGGGGTAAGTCAGTTAACTTCCCTGTACCACAGTTTCCTCACCTATAAAATGGGGACTCAATGATATTTTTCCCCCTCTCACGTAGACTGTGAGCTCATTGTGGGACAGGGACTGTGTCCAACCTGATTATCTTACACTTGTTCCAGAGCTTACTATAGTGTTTGGCACACAGTATCTGTTTAATAAAAACCACAATTATCATTTTTATTATCTTGCTGGGAATTGTCCAGAATGTACACCCGGAATTTCGCAAACATTTTCTGTAGCTTTGGCTCCCTCAGGTCAGGACGGCCAGCACGTGTGCTGCATCTGCTGGAAATCCAGGTTCCAAGTTGGCTAGGCTCTACCAGGGAGAAGCAGAGCCCAGGACAGTAGCATTTATTACAATCAGGGACAGATCTGGGCAGGAAATAAGCTCTGGACAAACCAGAAGTGCCTCATTTTTGGAGGGTGCTGCCAGGAACATGCCATTGTCCCCATGGACTGCTGGGTTGCTGGAAACAAAAAGGGATCCAAACATTATGGTTCACAAGTACAAAGGCTCAAGTACAAATTGCCTCACTCTCACACACAAAATCTCACCATCAGTCACATGCGTACACACACACATGCATGCACACATTCATCGAAGATTGTTATCCATTTGAACATTTGCAATTTGTAAAATGCAAATTCCACTGCACAAAAATCTAACCCCACTCATTTGGGCAAAATGGATCTGGATGCAAAATATCTGTAGCCTCCATTGGCAAAGACATTCCTGTTTAATAAGGAAGGAAGGAAGAAAAGGGGGAATAAAACCAGAGAAATAAACAATCTTCTATTGAAAAAAACACTTTTTCTAAGGGGCTCTGTTTAAAAACGCATCTTGTATTTTGATGTCTGAAGTTACTCCTTGGATATAAAGATATTGATCCGATATACAAACTCTGTATCAGGATATTTATTTCTCTTTCCCACAACCCAGCCAGCTTCTCTTGGTGTGACAATCCCTTTTTTGGGTGTGTTGTTCTTGTTGGAGGCTAGAATGGAGAGACAAGACAGGAATGAGAGGCTTCTAAAGCATGAATCCACAGACTCAATTGGTGATTTGGGGAAATTCAATTAACCACTCTGTGCATCATCTTCTTCTCCACATGTCACTGGGAATAATAATTTTTGCCTTCTACCACACAGGTTCCATTGTGATGACTAAAAAGGAAGCAGCATGGCCTAGTGGATTGAGCATGGGCCTGGGATTCAGAGGATCGGGGTTCTAATCTCAGCTCTGCTGCTTGTCTGCTATTTGACCTTGGGCCAATCACTTCACTTCTCTGTTCCTCAGTTATCCTGTCTGTAAAATTGACATTAGGACTGTGAGTCCCATGTGAGACAGGGACTAAGTCCAAACTGATTACCTTATATTTACCCCAGCACTTAGTACAGTGCCTGGCACATAGTAAGCACTTAAATATCATTTAAAAATAATAATAATAATAATGATAATAATGAGGCAATATCTGTCAAAAGGATGACTTGCTGGAGTGAAAGGCATCTGTATGTGTGCAAAGTAGCATCATTCTTTCACCAGTGGCACATCTCAAAGCAAACTCTACATCCCACTTGGGACACCGATCATCATAGACCATCTGACCACATGACCAAGTCTGGGTTGTTATGACAGTATGTAGCAACCTGCAGCAACTGCTTGGAAGAGATAATATGAAGTGTTACAGTAAATGGGATTAGTCCAACCACTGTACTGCACTGGGAAGAAAGGTCTATCAGATAGAAATTATTAAAATATTGGCACAGACAGGAGAAGCCTAGAATACGGTGTGACTACAGTATAGTCAGGCGATCACTAGTCACAGTCAGTCAACAAGAGTTAAAATCATCAGGTGTCTAGCACTGAGATAGGGGGCTTGCTAAGGAGTGGTCCTCTTTCCTCCACCACCCTTGAGAAGCTCTTGACTATTAGGAAAGGCAAATCAGGTAGATGAACCGTTCATACAAATAAATACAGTGATTTCAAAAGCAAAGTGACAGGGAGGGGTGGGTTATGCTGCTGGGTTGCAGAATGGGTGGGGTTAATCAGAAAAAACTTCTGGAGGTAGAGATACTTTAGTGTGATTTAAAAGAGGGGCTGGAAGAGCTTGCGTAGACTGGAAAAAGAAGGTTTTCCCCTGCAATGGGGACTGCTTAAGCAGGAGCTCAGAATCGGAAGAAGAATCATTCAAGGAAGGCTGGATCAGAGAATATGACTTGGAGCATAAGACTTCCTTTCTATTTTTGAGGTAAAATTAAAGATGAAGTATAATGTGCCTCTAACTCAATGATAACTAATTAGGATATTTTGTCTTGAAAATGGAACTCCAGGACTAGTTAGTCATAAAGGCACAAATGCGCCAACATTATCCTGAAACAGAACAAGGACTTGTGTTTGAATAGCTGCACAGCCCATGATCCTTTTTCCACATGGTGTGCTTTGATCGGTTCAGGCTAAGAAATTTATAGGGAGTGAAGTTAGTACAAGGATAATAAAGTTGACACAAAGTTCTATACCCTTACCAATTGTATTAAGGGATAAAATTGATACAAGTGGATTAATATTCATTGAGCACCTTCAGGTTTTTAAGGTCCTTTCAGTTCTCTTTGGCATTCTTTGTGACTACCAGTATATTATTTGCCCAATATTAAGCTATGTAAAATGATGAGGATTTATAAGGGGCTTCACTTTACAAGGACCAACCTGTCCAAATACTATGACTCCAGTTATTATTTTTGATTTCTGATCAACTAGGAGCAAAACTTGGGTTCATGAAGAGCAGAAGGGGTAGATGTCATTAAGGAGAAAATTGTTTTCCTCATTATGAAATTCATAGACCTTAATAGGGCTTCTCCTGATGACAAGCAGATAACTCTTGTTCTAATCTTCTGCAACCAATATCACATGGATGGCATATTTTAAATAATAACAATAAAAAAGAACAAAATCTAAAGTATAGAAAAATCTTTGTAGTTCATGGAGAAAAAAATGATGTTTAGTGCATAATAACAATAAGGATAAGCAGACATAAAAGGATTATTTTTATGCTTTGAGATAATCATTTGCTAGAATAACAACTATGGATTGAATTAGTCAATTATTCTAAGATGAGTTGAAAACAACAATTATTTGGCCCATTTTCAGAAAATGCTGATTTGAAAAAATGATTCTCATTTAAAATCAGTGACTTAACTGGATTAACTATGTAGGGTATCCTTTTCAGATGAGTTCATCTTTGCTAAATCTTTGTAGCAAATGATGCTTGGCTATTTCCTGGGGCCATTGGCAACATGATTATTAAGTTTTTAAAGAAACACTCAAAAAAGTTAAAAAAAATGTTTACACAATTTTTAAGAGTTCATGGTTTTCTTGACATGTTCTTAAAAAAAACCCAAAAACCTGTTTCTTCAGTTTGGTTGGGTTGTGGTGCCTGACAGACACGGTGCCATCTAACTGCGACAGTTTAAATTAAGTTCCGTAACACACCATACCCTGCTACAGCTGACATAGCCAGGTGTTACAAACCAGTGGACACCATGGTTCACAAAGTATTAAAATTACTTTCAGATACATAAACTACTTGCTGCAGAAATCTTCTCCAGCTGTCTTTATTTTTTCCTGTTTCATGTGGAAAAAAGCAAGAAAGAGGGAAACATACTGGCACAAAAAAAAAAAGAACAAAATTCAGCAGAAACACATCCCACAGCATTTATTGTACATTGGAGGAGAATTTGCAAACTTTAGCTTTATGGGCAGAGAAGTGGCAATTTTTTCAGCGTTCACTATGAGCTTCCTTCAACCCAGAATTTGAATAACTACTATTCAATCACTGACACACCCAGAGATAAACTTCACCATTAGCTGTGTCCTCACTGATAATCAAGGGCACCAGAATACTGTATTCTATGTTGAATTTTTGAAGCTGTCAACATATGTAGTCCACAAGTGAACTTCCCTAAGCATCTTTTTTTGCTCATTATTACTTCAATAGTAATAATAATAATGATAATGGCATTTGTTACTAAGTGCTGGGGTGGATACAAGCAAATCGGGTTGGTCACAGTCTCTGTCCCACATGGGGCTCGCAGTCTCCATCCCCATTTTAGAGATGAGGGAACTGAGGCCCAGAGAAGTGAAGTGACTTGCCCAAGGTCACACAGCAGGCAAGTGGCAGAGCCAGGATTAGAACTCTTGACCTTCTGACTCCCAGGCCTGTGCTCTATCCACTATGCCATATTGCTTCTACACATTTTAAAAGTGTGTAAATGGAAACACAGGGAGCATGACCTTCCCAGACTCTGCCCTCATTTCTTCTTCTCCTATTCCCTTCTGGGTCACCCTTGCACTTGGATTTGTACCCTTTATTCATCTCAGCTTCAGCTCCAAAGCACTTATGTACCTCTACAAAATGTATTTGTTCAAAATAATAGCTGTCTCTCCCTCTAAGACTATAAGTGGGCAGAAAGGTTTCTACTAACTTTGTTACACTGTATTCTCCCAAGCACTTAGTACAGTGCTCTATACACAGTAAGCACTCAGTAAATATGATTGATTGATCTGCCTAAAGGCACACACACAATAAGAAGTCAAGAAGGAAATGGGAAAAGGGATCTTTCTCCTGAATTCCTGATTGAATTACAGGACAGTTTTCCTCTGCAGTTGGAAGAAATCTTACCTGAGTGTGCCTTTTATTCAGGGGAATGAAAAAGTATGCATGATTCTTGAGTTTTGGACTTGACAATCACTGGAAGCAGCATGGCTAGTGGAAAGGGCACAGGCCTGGAAGTCAGACGACTTGGGTTTTAATCCCGGCTCCACCGCATATTTGCTGTGTGACCTTGGGCAAGTCACTTAACTTCTCTATGCCTCAGTTACCACAACTGTAAAATGGGGATTAAGACTGTGAGGCCCCTGTGAGACAGGGACTGTGTACAACCTGATTAGCTTGAAACTACTCCAGCACTTAGAACATGCTTGGCACATAGTAAATGCTTAACAAATACCATTATTATTATTATTATTATTTAACCTGGCTGTGAGACCAGGGTGTGCAGGATTCCTCAATAATGTTAGATTTGAGGAGTGTAGTTGGTTAATTCTTAAAACCTGCTTGGAGATAAAACAAGGAGTTTTTCCAACAACATCCCTCTGCTTTCCTCTTCCATCTTAACAGTTTGCTTTCTCATTGTGACTGTTGGGCTCTATTGTGGCACCTTCTATATATTTCTCCAGAGGTTCTCCTCCCTCTTTCCATGGTTAAAAAGTTATCCATGTTTCCACTTATAACCCAGATTGGTGCCTCTATGATGAATTAGCAGGGGATAATGGAGAATACAGTCCCCAAGGAGTTACTTTATTCCTTCCTCCTCTCATCCAACCAGACTGTTCCCACTGAGAGTCATGGCTCTATTCCTTTGCATCTCCATATTGAAAGAGCTTTTTCCTTTAATCCAAATTGGTTTCAAAGTGCTGTAGATGGGATACTTAATAATTGTGGTATTTTTAAGCACTTACAGTGCCAAGCAGTACTCTAAGCACTGTGGTAGAGATAAGATAATTGAGTCAGACACAGTCACAGACACAGACACAGGGCTTACAGTCTAAGTAGGAGGGAGAACAGGCATTGAGTCCCTATTTTGCAGTGGAGGAAACTGAGGCCCAGAGGAGTTATGTGTCTTACTCAAGATCACACAGAAGGAAGGTGGCAGAGTCTGGATTAGAACCCAGGTCCTCAGACTCTCAGGCCCATATTCTTTTCATTAGGCCATGCTGTGCTTCCTCTGGATACTTCCTCTGGTGTTTTCTAAAGAGACATGGCTGTCAGGATTAGAAGAAGGAGACACTCCAGTGGAGTGAAGAGTGTACAAGTGTCTCCCTATTTTTATTTTTCCATATAATAGGTGCCTCCTGGAACAAGCAAAAGGGCATCAAGAGCTGTCCTTGTCTATGCAGAGCATGAATAGCATCTATCTCAGTGCAGCGGGCATCGCCAACTTGGGTTTTTGTCAACCTGTCAATTTTTTTTTTTTAAACAGAAAGCAGAGTTCAGTAAATAAAGATAAATGATTGTGCTCCTTCTCTGCAGACCCTGGAGCTAAACTGAGCAGGCCTCTTATGGTTTGGACCTGCTTCATTGACTGTTCAGACAGCCCAGTAATACGACAGATGTACCCAGCCGTTCCCTCTTCCCTGCTGTCCAGTAGATTATGTTCATTTTGTCTGAGATGCCATTATAAGTCTCAAGGTCAAAGAAGTCAGAGGGAAGAAAGAAGAGAACTAATTTTTCCTTGAAGCCCAATGTGCAGAGGGAATCACTGCCCAGGCCTATGTTCTTTAAAAGGGGCAGAGATTGGACCCAGTGCAATTGATTTGAAATAAAATGCAGGTGTACAATTAGCCCTGCAGTGCTTCTGGCAAAAGATGAGCACAGGGATTAGAAGTGTTATCTGGACTGGGGGAGAATATGATTTGGGATTCTTTCCCAAATGAGAAATGAATAATTATCTGTGTGCCAAATTTGGTAAGGGGAGTGAGTATAAATGAAAGATCTTTTTAAAAAAGTAGTATACTTTTAAAAAGAACTATATGGGCCCCAAACTCCTTTCCACAAGGGAGTTCTGTCTACATCTTCATCCACATAACAGAGAAATGCAAGAAAAAAGGAGGCCTGGAAATTGGACTCATCATTAACTTGTAAATATATGAGAAAATGTGTTAAAATGCATTCATTTATAAATAGCAATGAGCCTAATTTTTTTATTCTGAGGGCAGGTAAGATTAGATACATGAAATTGTTTAGGAAAGAGGTTTAGACAGGCAAAAGAGAATGATGATTTACATGGGTTTTATAAAAAACTCTGCCCATGCCAATCTTTAATGCTGAATAACAATAATAATAAGCGATAATAAACCTTGTTTTCATATGCTATCATATTTCTGATTAGCTCAAACACATCATCCACATATTTGACTGATTGACTTACTTGAGCATTTTCCTGTATGAGAATCATGTAACTGGGGAGAGAAGGAAGAATTCTTTTCTCTGCTTAATAATTCTGGAAACATGTGTAGAGAACATTTGTCCAAGGGACCAAACTTAAACACTGAGAGATTCCATGGTTGATCTATATCGTGGGAAGTGGTTGTTGTTTCTTTCTGCATTTCCCGAGGAATCCCAGTCAAATGCCTAAGGGTAACGATGGTAAATCCCAAAGACTGTAAACTCCTTGTGGGCAGGAGATGTGTCTACCAAGTTTATTATCCTGTACTCTCCCAAGCACTTAGTACAGTATGTCCTCAATAAATATAATTGATTGGTTGATTGATGATGGTCAAGTCTACTCTGGCTTTTAAATGGGATACCAACTCTTGATACAGTGTAGTACCTTTCCCTTCCCACAACTGCAGTTCATTTGCATATGGGAAAATTGTAGATTGGAAGATCCCTGGGGGAAGGAATCATGTATACTGACTCTACTGTACTCTCCCAAATGCAGAGTAAGCACTTAGCAAACACTATTGGTTGATCAACTGAGTGATAAATGATGCCTCCATGTATCATGTAATTGTTAATCTTGGTGAAATTCCTCTATATCTCACATTTTTTCTAGTCCACCCCTTCCGTCCCCATGCAGATAAACCACTTGGGCTTCACTATATTGCATAGGAAAAATGAAGGTGAAGAATCACCTTTAAGGAAATACAAACCAAAAAAGTCTGTCTCACTCTCTTTCCCATATATTAAAACAACAAATATCTTTATGTTTACCAAAAGACTTTGGCCCATGAAAAATAAGCATCTTAGGAGGTTTAATAATAATAATGTTGGTATTTGTTAAGCGCTTACTATGTGCAGAGCACTGTTCTAAGCGCTGGGGTAGACACAGGGGAATCAGGTTGTCCCACGTGGGGCTCACAGTCTTCATCCCCATTTTACAGATGAGGGAACTGAGGCAGTGAGAAATTAAGTGACTTGCCCACAGTCACACAGCTGACAAGTGGCGGAGCTGGGATTCGAACTCATGACCTCTGACTAACGTCATGTTTTGCTTGGTAATTTTAGATGATCCTAAAGCAGGGGGACAATATCTTCTGGAGTTTGAGTATATGTATGGGTACATTCCACTGTGAGGAGGAAAGTGGACTATTAGAAGACATAGAAGAGCATTTTGTGGGCTCTCTGCAGTTTTGCATATGTAGAAAGAGCTTATTCACACCCCATACCTAATCACACTGTCCTGGCTATAATTGTTGAGAACTGGGAGTTACCCAGATTCCAAGTTAAGAAGAAACCAGAGTCCACACTCCAGTGGAATGCTATTAGACTCTTCCATGAAACACATGTAATTAAGTATCTAGCAGGAGGAGTCCTATGTATGTATTATCTGGTTAAGAAGAGTGACATTGTGTATACTGTTACATTATTAGGGGTAAAAGGTGTTCTCAGATCAATAAGGAAGGGAAAAGAAGGAGATGACACTCCCCTCCTAGCTGGTGGTATAATGTTACACTCTCCTGGTCTTTTTAGATTATAAGCCCCAAATGGAACAAGGAGTGTGACCAGTCTGATCAACTGGCATCTACCCCAGTGCTTACCACTGTGCTTGGCACCTAGTAACTACTTACCAAATGCCACAATCATTATTATAAGGTCAGAGGAGAATTTAGAAGTAATACTAGTAGTAGTAGAAATAGTAGTGAAAATAACTGGTATCTATTAAGTGTTTAAAATGTGCCAAGCATCATAGCAAGTGCTGGGGTAGAAACTATATAAGCAGATTGGACAGTTCCTCTAAGGGGGAGGGAGAACAGGTATCCTGCCCATTTCCACAAGTGAGGAAACTGAGGGCACGGCACACAGAGAAGTTAAGTGACTTACACAAGGATACAGAGCAAGCAAATGACAAAGCTGGGATGAGTACTAATATTTCCTGATGCCACACTAGTAGTAGTAATCAGTCAATCAATCATATTTATTGAGTACTTATTAAGCACTTCGGAGAGTACAATATGACAATATAACAGGCACATTCCCTGCCCACAACAAGCTTACAGGCTAGAGGAGGAGACAGACATTAAAATAAATAAATAAATAAATTGCAGACAAGTACTTAAGTGCTGTGGGGCTGTGGGTGGTGGTGAATGAAGGTAGCAAATCAGGGAGATGCAGAAGGGAGATAGTGAGAAGGAAATGAGAGAAGCAGCGTGGCTTAGTGAAAAGAACACAGGCCCAGGAGTCAGAGGTCGAGGGGTCAAATCCTGCCTCCACCATTGGTCAGCTGTGTGACTTTGGGCAAGCCACTCCACTTCTCTGGGCCTCAGTTACCTCAACTGTAAAATGGGGACTAAGACTGTGAGCCCCATGTGGGACAACTGATAACCTTGTATCGAGCCCCACTTGGGACAATCTGATTACCCTGTATCGACTCCAGCGCTTAGAACAGTGCTCAGCACAAAGTAAGTGCTTAACAAATACCGTTATTATTATTATCATTATAAGGGTTTAGTCAGAGAAGGCCTCTTAGAGGAGATATGCCTTCAGTAAGGTTTAGAAGGTGGGTGTGGTGAGCCCACAACAAGCGGCCTTGTTAGAGACTGTTTATGATCTTGTAAACAACAAAAAGAAACAGACTTTGTGAAGCCATTGATGGGCTCTACCTAAGGCAGATGATTGCTGTCCTGTGTGGGGCGGATCATGGAGGGAGGTGAGGTTTTCTCTCCTTATTCTACCTAGTAACGGGCCTGGACCAATCAGTGACTGCTACGTAGAGCCAGAGCTTCCACATCTAAGGCAGATAAAAGGCAGTTGTGTTAAAGCACTCCCTCTTTCACAAGGGACACCTGGAGATAGTATGCAGGGAAGCAAGAAGGAAGCATGCTGAATGCAGCAGGAGGTTAGCACTTGGAAGCAGAAAGGGCTCCTTTGACCACAGACTGGTATTAGACTCTTGGGTGGTGGAGTGAGTGTGTTTGTTTCACTCCCTTGCATGTTGGTAAAACAAAGTAAAAAACTTTTCACAGTAGCCTTGGTGATCAGAGGTGTGGTTTGACTTCTATTACCTGTACCAGAGTTCTGTTCCAGGTAGGTCCTGGTTGGGGTTTGCGATAGGGGGGAAGAGTAATCTGTCAGACACTAGGAGGGAAGGCATTTTAGGCCAGAGTAGGTTGACATTAGAGGAGCAAAGTGTACAGGCTAGGTTGTAGTAGGAGAATGGTGAGGTAGGACTGGGCCAGGTAACTGAGGGCTTTAAAGCCAATGGTAAGGAGTTTCTATTTGCTAGTAGTAAAAGCAGTGGTGATGATAGTAGCATTTATTGAGTGTCCACTTGGGGTGGTCCAATTTTCTAGGCACTAGGGTGGTACTGAATTGAGATATTTTCTGCCTTCCAGAAGGTTACACTTTAACAGTTAGACACACATAAAAGTATTTACATCTAGAATTGTCAAAATAATTGAACACACACATACATAAATGCAAAGGAGGGTATAAATAAGTTTGTAAAAGATGTTGAGAAATCAAAATTTAATCAAATCCCAATCAGATTTTTGCTTAAATATTATATCTCTCCTTTCCATTTCATTCTCCTTTCATTCTTTTTTTTTTTTTTGCCCTTCTGCTATCATTTCAAATTTCTGGACCTCCTGGCTTCTCTCCATTTCTTTGTCTCTGTCTCTCTTCCCCTTGTTTCTATTTCTTCCCTCCTCAGTGCCTCCAAAATTCAGAAGAAACCCTTGCAAAGTTCTAGTACAGAAAGGGAACTGTAGTATCAGCAACTCCTTTTGACTTTGTCATCTTAGTGATTCCCACAGGAAGTGAGAAGTAGAGAAGGTGAGTATTCTATCAGTTTTTCCCCTATGAAGGTCAAATACCAAAAAATGTGCTGGTCTCTCTTGCTGCAAATGCGAAACCACCCATCTAATGGCCACTGGATTCCCCTGGGGCATGTTTGGAAGAATACACTTACCCTGTTTCTGAAGAGATTCAAGAGTGGAAGAGAAGACTTAGCACATTGGAGAATATTTTGAAAGACATTTTTCTTCTCCTCCTGTTCACACTTTGCCTTGCTGAGTCCACTGCTTAGCTCTTCACTTTCATGAGCACTAAATTCCCTCACAAATGTTAATAGATCTGAAAAAAATAATTACAATGGTTACAAATTAGGGGTCTGTTACACTAACTAACTTTTCTCTATTAACACCGAATTTACTTTGAAGAAGAAGAAAAAGAGCCAAGTGAGCAGATTTCATAATTGCCAAACTTTATTTTCACTTTGCATCTAACTTTGCCTGTGAAACAGAACATAAAGAAATCCTTTTACAAATGGATAATTACACACACCACACTTCCCCCCAGTATTAAGAGTGTATAACCTTTCTCCTTATCTAATGTGACCAAACTCCATAATACAGAGAGATTCCCTCGTATCTATAGAGAAAGAAAATTAGCAATTAAAGTGAAGTGTATTTGTGCATGCATATATTTTACATGCCTATGCATTTAAACTTTTACACAGGAAACTTTCTGTTCTGTTTGAAAAGATCAGGAAAGATTTGCTATACCTCAGTGTAGATGGAAATTACACAGTGTTTCTGATAAATAAGATAGTGCTGCCATAGACTAGGGATGAAAACACAGGGAAAGTTTCTTGCTTTTCTTTTGCAAGTCATTCTCCACTGGCCATTAACAAGTGGCTACTCATAATTGCCCCTGCTAACCATTCTACTTCCTTTCCTGGAGTTTGAGACAAATCTAACCTAGGAATCTAGCCATTATTCCACCCTGATCCTCACCACCCAATTTAGACTTGGATGTCCAATCATTCAGGGGGGAAAAAAAAAACACTATTCTCTATAGAGCTAAAAAGGAGGAATAAATGAATTTGATTCTGGGGTGGAATGTGAAGGGCAAAGTAGCATATAAAAACATCTACTTTAGAAATGAATTTGTGAAATCAACTCAAATTGGGAGATTTAGAATATTGAAAATATGCTATTCCATGTATTACAAAAAAACTATCTAGACCTCTGCTAAACTAGTGGGCAAGACGAGGAGGATGGGAATGGAATAAAGCAAAGAGGCTTACAGCAGGTTTGGGAGACAGAAGTCTTAGATTTTTATTAAGGTGATAACTTTTCCTTAATTTTTTTTTTTAAAGCTGAATGTGAAGTTTTATCTAGAAGTAACATTTTTCCAAAGGTGTCTTTGCTAAATCAATTGACCAATAGTGTTTGAGTGCTTACTCTGTGCAGAACACTACTGTTCTAAACACTTGGGAGAGTACAAATAGACTGGGTAGAAAACTTCCTTCTCATCAAAGAGTATATAATCTAACTGAGGAGACAGATACTAAAGTAGATTATAAGTAAGGTAAAGCGATAGAGTTTAGCGATAGAGTTTAGAGATGCATATATAAATGCTATCAGTTGTGGACAGAGAGGGGTGGGGGTGGGAAGAGATGAAAAATTGATCAGGGGAGGCTTCCTAGAGGAGATGTGATGTTAGAAAGGCCCTAGGATAGTAAAATTCCCTGCAGCATTACCTACTGTAAGTCAAAAAAAAAAAAAAACCTGGGCTCTAATCCTACTATTCTTCTTATCTGTTGTCTGTCCATAGGCAAGTCACTTAACTTCTCTGACTTGGTTTACACAGCTGTAAAGTGGAGATTAAATATCTATTCTCCTACCCACTTAACTGTGGTACAGAGATTGGGTCTGATCTGATAGCACTGTATCCACTCCAGCATTGAATACAGTGCTTGACACATTGTAAAAATTTTACAGAAAACATCATCATTATTATTTATTATCATTATTGTTATTGGGAGGTAGAAGAGTAATGCTAAGATGGACCCAAAGTAAAAAAGGAGGAAAGAAGTAGCTCCACTGAAAGCCAAAAGCCAGACTAGCCTGAAGGCCCAATTGGAGAGATAAAATGCAGGGAAAAGAGGGAAACCTGTAAGTGTCATGGAGCAGGTACAGTAAATGGTTCAGGAGAGGTAACCAGGAGAGGCAGGAAGTGCTGAGGAAAGTGGTTAGTGCTGAGGAAAGTGGTTAGTAGGGAGACAGAGCACAGATCCAGGCCCAGTTCCAGAAGTTAGATACAAAGGGTACTATTGAGTCTGGCAGAGGTCCCAGCCCTGTACACCTGGCCATGTCCCAGGTACACACTTCTGAGCTCCTGAAAACACACAGCTCCTGTCCTAACCACTCCTGGCCTGGACCAGGGCACCAAGAAATGTTCTGGAGAACGAGTTACCACTGAGGGAACTCAGTGCTGTCCCCACTGAGCCTAGCAAAGATCATTATGGGCAAGGAATGTGTCTGCTAATCTCTTGTATTGTACTCTCCCAAGTTCTGAGAGCAGTGCTCTGCACATAGTAAACACTAAATAAATAACGTTGAATGATTGGCAGGGTTAGAGCAACCCACTCGCCCTCTAGGGTGAGTCTGGAGTCAGTCAATCATACTTACTGAGTGCTTACTGCGTGCACTGCACCATAGTAGGTGCTTGGGAGAGTACAATATAACAATAAACAGGCATATTCCCTGCCCACAATGAGCTTATAGTCTAGAGGAGCTTTGGGGCCAGGGGCTAGAGAGTGGAGCAGGAGGGAGCAGATTACATCACTAACTACACCACTGAGGGTATGGCCCCAGAAGGAGACAGGTGGTAGGGGCAGCTGGGGGAAGGCCAGCTGGAGCATGGGCTTAAAGACCCAGCCCCACAGCAGCAGAGGTATTTGCTTACCTAGAGAGGCTGGGTAATAGGCTCACTGAATAGAGCCCGGGCTTGGGAGTCAGAAGTCATGGGTTCTAATCCCAGCTCCACCACTTGTCAGCTGTGTGACTTTGGGCAAGTCATTCAACTTCTCTTTGCCCCAGTTACCTCATCTGTAAAATGGGGATTAAGACTGTGACCCCCACATGGGACAACCTGATCACCTTGTATCTCCCCCCCAGTGCTTAGAACTGTGTTTTGCACATAGTAAGTACTTCATTAATATCATCATCATTATTATTATTTCTTGCCTCACATAGTGGTTTTTGGGGACCATGGTGGCTGCTGTTACTCCTAGAGAAACAGCATGGCAGAGTGGCTAGAGCATAGGCCTGGGAGTCAAAAAGGTCATGGGTTCTAATCCCACTTCTTAGGCAAGTGTGACCTTATTCATTCATTCATTCATTCAATAGTATTTATTGAGCGCTTACTATGTGCAGAGCACTGTACTAAGCGCTTGGGATGAACAAGTTGGCAACAGATAGAGACAGTCCCTGCCGTTTGACGGGCTTACAGTCTAATCGGGGGAGACGGACAGACAAGAACAATGGCAATAAACAGAGTCAAGGGGAAGAACATCTCGTAAGAACAATGGCAACTAAATAGAATCAAGGCGATGTACAATTCATTAACAAAATAAATAGGGTAATGAAAATATATACAGTTGAGCGGACGAGTACAGTGCTGTGGGGATGGGAAGGGAGAGGTGGAGGAGCAGAGGGAAAAGGAGAAAATGAGGGTTTAGCTGCGGAGAGGTAAAGGGGGGATGGCAGAGGGAGTAGAGGGAGAAGAGGAGCTCAGTCTGGGAACGCCTCTTGGAGGAGGTGAGTTTTAAGTAGGGTTTTGAAGAGGGAAAGAGAATCAGTTTGGCGGAGGTGAGGAGGGAGGGCGTTCCAGGACCGCGGGAGGACGTGACCCAGGGGTCGACGGCGGGATAGGCGAGACCGAGGGACGGTGAGGAGGTGGGCGGCAGAGGAGCGGAGCGTGCGGGGTGGGCGGTAGAAAGAGAGAAGGGAGGAGAGGTAGGAAGGGGCAAGGTGATGGAGAGCCTTGAAGCCTAGAGTGAGGAGTTTTTGTTTGGAGCGGAGGTCGATAGGCAACCACTGGAGTTGTTTAAGAAGGGGAGTGACATGCCCAGATCGTTTCTGCAGGAAGATGAGCCGGGCAGCGGAGTGAAGAATAGACCGGAGCGGGGCGAGAGAGGAGGAAGGGAGGTCAGAGAGAAGGCTGACACAGTAGTCTAGCCGGAATATAACGAGAGCCCGTAACAGTAAGGTAGCCATTTGGGTGGAGAGGAAAGGGCGGATCTTGGCGATATTGTAGAGGTGAAACCGGCAGGTCTTGGTAACGGATAGGATGTGTGGGGTGAATGAGAGAGACGAGTCAAGGATGACACCGAGATTGCGGGCCCGAGAGACGGGAAGGATGGTCGTGCCATCAAAGGTGATAGAGAAGTCTGGGAGAGGACCGGGTTTGGGAGGGAAGATGAGGAGCTCAGTCTTGTTCATGTTGAGTTTTAGGTGGCGGGCCGACATCCAGGTGGAGACGTCCCGGAGGCAGGAGGAGATGCGAGCCTGAAGGGAGGGGGAGAGGACGGGGCGGAGATGTAGATCTGCGTGTCATCTGCGTAGAGATGGTAGTCAAAGCCGTGAGAGCGAATGAGTTCACCGAGGGAGTGAGTGTAAATGGAGAACAGAAGAGGGCCAAGAACTGACCCTTGAGGAACTTCAACAGTTAAAGGATGGGAGGGGGAGGAGGCTCCAGCGAAGGAGACCGAGAATGACCGGCCAGAGAGGTAAGAGGAGAACCAGGAGAGGACAGAGTCCGTGAAGCCAAGGTGAGATAAGGTATGGAGGAGGAGGGGATGGTCGACAGTGTCAAAGGCAGCAGAGAGGTCAAGGAGGATTAGAATGGAGTAGGAGCCATTGGATTTGGAAAGAAGGAGGTCATGGGTGACCTTAGAGAGAGCAGTCTCGGTAGAGTGGAGGGGACGGAAGCCAGATTGGAGGGGGTCTAGGAGAGAATGGGAGTTAAGGAATTCTAAGCATCGATTGTAGATGACTCGTTCTAGGATTTTGGAAAGGAAGGGTAGTAGGGAGATAGGGCGATAATTGGAGGGGGAAGTGGGGTCAAGAGCGGGTTTTTTTAGGATGGGGGAGACGTGGGCATGTTTGAAGGCAGAGGGGAAGGAGCCCTTGGAGATTGAGTGGTTAAAAATAGAAGTTAAGGAAGTTTGGAGGGCAGGGGCGATGGTTTTAAGAAGGTGAGAGGGAATGGGGTCCGAGGCGCAGGTGGAGGGGGTGGCACTTGCGAGGAGGGAGGAGATCTCCTCTGAGGATACTGCAGGGAAGGATGGGAAAGTAGGGGAGGGAATTGGTGGGGGGGAGGGGAGAGGCGGAGGGGTGACTTTGGCGAGCTCAGACCTGATCGTGTTGATTTTCGTGAGGAAATAGGTGGCCAGATCATTGGGGGTGAGAGATGGGGGAGGGGGAGGAACAGGGGGCCTAAGGAGAGAGTTAAAGGTCCGGAACAATCGGCAGGGGTGACGGGCATGGGTGTCGATGAGGGAGGAGAAGAAGCTTTGCCTGGCAGAGGAGAGGGCAGAGTTAAGGCAGGAAAGGATAAATTTGAAGTGTGTGAGGTCGGCTTGGTGCTTGGATTTTCGCCAGCAGCGCTCAGCAGCTCGAGTATAGGAGCGTAGGAGGCGGACGGAGGAGGTGATCCAGGGCTGTGGGTTAGTGGAGCGAGAGCGGCGGGCCTTAGGCAAGTAACTGCACTTCTCCGTGCCTGTCACCTCATCAGGAAAATGGGAATTGAGGCTGTGAGCCCCATGTGGGGAAGGGAATATGCCCAACCTGAGTTGCTTGTATCCACCCCAGTGCTTAATACAGTGCCTAGCACAAAGTAAGAGCTTAACAAATACCAACAGTATTACTATTGCTCTGTCCATAACTTGGCAATTAGAGGGAATGGCTGGGCTGGGAAGCTGTCAAATTTTATAGGGAGAGACTCTTCCCTGTTTTGTCATGCCAGTTAGGTAAGATAATGAGGTAAACATGTTGTGTGCCACTGTAATATCATCAGGTCAGGTGAGAGAAGTAGTCACATAGGGTCTTGTCTCCATAAAAAAAAATTCTAGGAAGAGCTGCTAGGAAACTATTTCCATTCCCACCAGTGTACTCTAAAGTGCAGTCAGTCTTGGGATAATTGCCCACATGGGCTTACCTCTTTAGCTTTCCAAGCCCTTTCACACATATTGCTTCTTTTTATTCATTCATTCAATAGTATTTATTGAGCACTTACTATGTGCAGAGCGCTGTACTAAGCGCTTGGAATGAACAAGTTGGCAACAGATAGAGACAGTCCCTGCTGTTTGACGGGCTTACAGTCTAATCGGGGGAGACAGACAGACAAGAACAATGGCAATAAATAGAGTCAAGGGGAAGAACATCTCGTAAAACAATGGCAACTAAATAGAATCAAGGCGATGTACATTTCATTAACAAAATAAATAGGGTAATGTAAATATATACAGTTGAGCAGACGAGTACAGTGCTGAGGGGATGGGAAGGGAGAGGGGGAGGAGCAGAGGGAGATGAGGGGAAAAGAGGGTTAAGCTGCGGAGAGGTAAAGGGGGGATGGCAGAGGAAGTAGAGGGAGAAGGGGAGCTCAGTCTGGGAAGACCTCTTGGAAGAGATGAGTTTTAAGTACAGTTTTGAAGAAGGGAAGAGAATTAGCCTGGTGGAGGTGAGGAAGGGCATTCCAGGACCGCGGGAGGACATGGCCCAGGGGTCGACAGCTGATAGGCGAGACCAAGGGACGGTGAGGAGGTGGGCAGCAGAGGAGCGGAGCGTGCGGGGTGGGCAGTAGAAAGAGAGAAGGGAGGAGAGGTGGGAATCCCAGCTCTGCCACTTGTCAGCTGTGTGACTGTGGGCAAGTCACTAACTTCTCTGGGCCTCAGTTACCTCATCTGTAAAATGGGGATTAAGACTGTGAGCCCCATGTGGGACAACCTGATTCCCCCGTGTCTCTCCCAGCGCTTAGAACAGTGCTCTGCACATAGTAAGCATTTAACAAATACCAACATTATTATAGGAAGGGGCAAGGTGATGGAGAGCCTTGAAGCCTAGAGTGAGGAGTTTTTGTTTGGAGCGGAGGTTGATAGGCAACCACTGGAGTTGTTTAAGAAGGGGAGTGACATGCCCAGAGCGTTTCTGCAGGAAGATGAGCCAGCAGCGGAGTGAAGAATACCACTGGAGCGGGGCGAGAGAGGAGGAAAGGAGATCAGAGAGAAGGCTGACACACTAGTCTAGCTGGGATATAACAAGAGCCTGTAGCAGTAAGGTAGCCATTTGGGTGGAGAGGAAAGGGCGGATCTTGGCAATATTGTAAAGGTGAAACCGGCAGGTCTTGGTAACGGATAGGATGTGTGGGGTGAACGAGAGAGATGAGTCAAAGATGACACCGAGATTGTGGGCCTGAGAGACGGGAAGGATGGTCGTGCCATCCACGGTGATAGAGAAGTCTGGGAGAGGACCGGGCTTGGGAGGGAAGATGAGGAGCTCAGTCTTGCTCAGGTTGAGTTTTAGGTGGCGGGCCGACATCCAGGTGGAGACATCCTGAAGGCAGGAGGAGATGCGAGCCTGAAGGGAGGGGGAGAGGACAGGGGCGGAGATGTAGATCTGAGTGTCATCTGTGTAGAGATGGTAGTCAAAGCCGTGAGAGCGAATGAGTTCACCACGGGAGTGAGTGTAAATGGAGAACAGAAGAGGGCCAAGAAATGACCTTTGAGGAACTCCAACAGTTAAAGGATGGGAAGGGGAGGAGGCTCCAGTGAAGGAGACTGAGAATGACCAGCCAGAAAGATAAGAGGAGAATCAGAAGAGGACGGAGTCCGTGAAGCCAAGGAAAGATAAGGTGTGGAGGAGGAGGGGATGGTCAACAGTGTCAAAGGCAGCTGAGAGGTCAAGGAGGATTAGAATGGAGTAGGAGCCATTGGATTTGGCAAGAAGGAGGTCTTGGGTGACCTTAGAGAGAGCAGTCTCGGTAGAGTGGAGGGGACGGAAGCCAGATTGGAGGGGGTCTAGGAGAGAATGGGAGTTAAAGAATTCTAAGCAGCGATTGTAGACGACTCGTTCTAGGATTTTGGAAAGGAAGGGTAATAGGGAGATAGGGCGATAACTGGAAGGGGAAGTGGGGTCGAGAGAGGGTTTTTTTAGGATGGGGGAGACGTGGGCATGTTTGAAGGCAGAGGGGAAGGAGCCATTGGAGATTGAGTGGTTAAAAATAGAAGTTAAGGAAGGGAGGAGGGCAGGGGCGATGTTTTTTAAAAGGTGATTGGGAATGGGGTCCGAGGCGCAGGTGGAGGGGGTGGCACTTGCGAGGAGGGAGGAGATCTCCTCTGAGGATACTGCAGGGAAGGATGGACAAGTAGGGGAGAGGGTTGGTGGGGAGAGGGGGAGGGGTGACTTTGGGGAGCTCAGACCTGATTGTGTTGATTTTTGTGATGAAGTAGGTGGCCAGATCATTGGGGGTGAGAGATGGGGGAGGGGGAGGAACAGGGGGCCTAAGGAGAGAGTTAAAGGTCCGGAACAATTGGCAGGGGTGACAGGCATGGGTGTCGATGAGGGAGGAGAAGAAGTTTTGCCTGGCGGAGGAGAAGACAGAGTTAAGGCAGGAAAGGATAAATTTGAAGTGTGTGAGGTCGGCTTGGTGCTCGGACCTTCGCCAGCAGTGCTCGGCAGCTCGAGCATAGGAGCGTAGGAGGCAGACAGAGGAGGTGATCCAGGGCTATGGGTTAGTGGAGCGAGAGCGGCGGAGGGAAAGGGGGGCGAGAGAGTCGAGATGAATGGAGAGGGTGGAGGTGAGAGCGGAGACCTGATCTTCGAGAGTGGGAAGTGAGGACAGGGAGGCAAGGTGAGGAGAGATGCTTTTGGAAAGAAGGATGGGATCAAGAGAGTGGAGGTCTCTGTGGGGCAGTAGCAAAGATTTGCAGGGGGAGGGAGTGTGAGAGATGAGGCAGGTGAGAAGGTTATGGTCAGAGAGAGGGATTTCAGAGTTGGTGAGGGAGGAGATAGTGCAGCGGTAGGAGATGATGAGATCGAGGGTGTGACCGAGTCGGTGAGTGGGCGCGGTATGGTGGAGCAGGAGGTCGGGAGAGTCGAGGAGGGATAGCAGGCGGGTGGCAGAGGAGTCGTCGGGTACATCCATATGGATGTTGAAGTCTCTGAAGATCAGAGTGGGCAGAGAGAAGGAAAGAAGGAAGGTGAGAAAGGGGTCTAGGTGGTTGAAGAAGTCAGAGGTGGGACCGGGAGGGCGGTAGATGACAGTGACAAGTATCTGGAGGGGGTGGTAGAGGCGAATGATATGGGCTTTGAAGGAGGGGAAGGAGAGGGATGGGGGAGGAGGGATAGTGCGGAAACGGCAGCGGGGCGAGAGGAGGAAGCCGACGCCTCCTCCCTTACCGGTGAGTCTGGGGGAGTGGAAGAAGGAGAGGCCTCCACTGGAGAGAGCGGCGGCGGAGACCGTGTCGTCGGGAGAGAGCCACGTTTCCGAAAGGGCGAGGAGGAGGAGAGAGCGGGAGAGGAAAAGGTCATGGACGAAAGGTAGCTTACCTGTAATAGAGCGGGGGTTCCAGAGGCCACACTTGAAAGTAGCTGTGGGTGCAAGGGAGGAGGGGAGAGCCGGGGGAGGGGAGGGTTTGGATGGGAAGGAGGTGGTGGGGCCCTGGACGGGGAGAGGGGGATGAGGGGTAGCGGTGGGACAAGAGGACTGGGATGGGGCATGGGTGGGGAAGAGAGAAGGGGGGAGGGGGTGAGGAGGGGGTTTGGTGGGGGGAGAGTAAGGGGAGGGGGAAGAGGGGTAGCCCTGGTAAAGTGGGGTTCTAGGGTGGGGAAGGGGAGGGCGGGAGGAGGCAGAGGAAAGAGCGGGAAAGAGCTGAGCGAGAGAGGGGAAGGGGAAGGGGAGGATAGGAAGGGGCGGGCAGGAGGAGGGGGGGAGGAGGGACATGGTGAGGCTAGAGAGGTGGGTGGCAGCACTGACAACAATAAACAGTAACAAATGAAATCGGTAATATAGCAACATGATACAGTATGATACAGTACAATAGTGTTAATAAGCGGGCGATGACCAGGGTTGGGGGTAGGCTTGATTAAGGGCCGACCTGATCAAACTCAAAGTCAAGCGGCTGGTGAGGCCAGAGTGGTGGGTGGCAGCACTGACGACAATAAACAATACATTCATTCAGTAGTATTTATTGAGCGCTTGCTATGTGCAGAGCACTGTACTAAGTGCTTGGAATGTACAAATCGGTAACAGATAGAGACAGTCCCTGACCTTTGATGGGCTTACAGTCTAATTGGGGGAGACAGACAAGAACAATAGCAATAAAGAGAATCAAGGGGAAGAACATCTCCTTAAAACAGTAGCAAATAAATAGAATCAGGGTGTTGTACATCTCATTAACAAAATAAATAGGGTAATGAAGATATATATAGTTATTCCCAAGGCATTCTCAAGTGGATGTTAAGGAAAAGTAATCCCATTTTATAGATGGAAAAATTAAGGACCTGAGGTAATAGCATTTCCCTTAGTCCTTAGAGATAACGGCAGAGATAGGACTAGAATCGATGTGTCCTGATTTAACAGCATACAGCCACTTACACTAGCTTGTACTGCTTCCTCCCAAGGCTTATGTCTTTTGTCTCCCCCATTCCAAAAGAACACACACATTCTTCAGTTACCCCAACATTTTGGAACCTTTTCTAAGTTGAGTACTGGAAAGACTGTTATTAAGGTCAACTCATTCAGGAAAAAAAAAATGCCCAAATTTGAGAACTGAAGATCTCACTGAATTCCACCAAAAAACCATAAGGGAAAAGGATACCCTAGAATGCCTACTCCCTCTCACTGCCTTCCAGCAAAACCCTGGTTAAATCATCCCAAACCCATATAACTGAGAAAATCATGTGGCCTGGTGGAAAGTACACATCATTTTCCTGGTTTGTGATGTTTGGCAAGTCAATTAACTTCTCAGGTTCCTCATCTGTGAAGTGGATATCAAATAGCTGTTCTCGTTCTTACCTATCCAACCTGATTATCTTGTATCTATTAAAGTGCTTGGAACATAGTAGGTGCTTAATAAATACCCCAATTATTAATTCTTTACACTTATCTACCCTTTACTATGGGAAGGCAAGTTAACTACTTCATTCTCCAGCCTTCTGAAGAGGAACTTACCATTCTGGCCCATGTCCTCCCTCTGGCCTGGAATGCCCTCTCTCCTCACATCTGCCAAACTAGCACAATTCCTCCCTTCAAAGCCCTACTGAAAGCTCACCTCCTCCAGGAGGCCTTCCCAGACTAAGCCCCTCTTTTCCTCTGCTCCTCCTCCCCATCGCTCTACTCCCTCCCTCTGATCTACCCCCTCCCTGCCCCACAGCACTTGGGTATATATATGCACATAATTATTATTCTATTCATTTTATTAATGATGTATATATATATATATATCTAATTCTATTTATTTATATGGATGCTAGTGATGACTGTTTACTTGCTTTGTTTTGTTGCCTGTATCCCCCCTTCTAGACTGTGAGCCCATTGTTAGGTAGGGATAGTCTTGGTTGCTGAATTGTACTTTCCAACTGCTTAGTACAATGTTCTACATACAGTAAGTGCTCAATAAATACGATTGAAGGAATGAATCCAACCCAGCAAAAGGGAGCAATGAGTAAACATGGGAAAGTTTGACTAACCATAAGGCAGCTTGTCTACATTTTCTTCTCAACCTGGAGATTGTCACTTAGTGCACAGCTAAAACATTAGCAAGCACTCATTAGAACGGGAGAGGTTTTGTATACTTCAATCTTGGGGGTCCAACTTATCAGGAACTTACTGCATAATAGCTAAATGGTGTTTTCTTCATTATCCTGGCACTTTACAAATTCAGAAAAGAGCACTTACCCTGTGCCATTTGTTTTCCTGAGACAGCTCCAGGAAGAAAAATGCCAAATAATTATATTCTTGTTACTCTCCAGAATTTCCATTTGATAGTCAATATGAAGACTAATATGAGAAGGTGGAAAATGATTTCAGTTCACCTAGATGATATGATTTACTTTCATGAGCAGAAACTCCGTTAGTGAAATTCAGTAGAATACTTTCAGTCTACTTTTTAATCAGTGAATTACAAATTATACTAATCTATGACTGTCAGCAAAACATACTGCTATTTTTTTTTAAATAGAACATGGTAACAGACAGTAACTAAGTTGGCATACGGTGAATTGTTCTAATTTGTGCCACTTTGATTACAAAAAAAAAGATACTTGCAACATTATAGCAATGATGATGATTATTTCCAACATATTTAATAAAGTGCTTCAGCTTTGACTATTTCTATTAAATTAACCAGATGGTAATAGCACATAATTTTACCCAGAAATGTACATTAATTATTAACAATAAATGTAGGGCAAAACAACAGACTTCGGTAATATCGTTGCACATCTGCAAAGAAAATTGTTGGCAACTTGAAAATGCTAATTCTGTGATTAATCTTCCATTTGGCCACACAGCAACAGAATTCAACCAGGTTTGTGAGAAGAGTTAATACTGCACACAGACTTCAAATAGGGAATCTGATTAATAAGGCAGGAGAAAACTTAAATACTTGCAAAACTTTTCTGGCTTGTCATGGAATTGGGAATACAGTTAACAAAAGCTATGAGAAACACATCTGAGTGGTAGGGTTTTACCATGTCAAAACTCATGTTACTTCTCTTCCTCTTCAAAGTCATTACCGCTCTAAATAAACTCTCATTCCTGCACTCTTTTAACCAGTCATTTTTTTTTTTTTTCCTTCAGGCAGTCAGATGGACAGGCAGGTGTTATAAACTGAGTGCCCTAGGGCATTACTGAAAAAATTGCAAACAAAGTAATAATCATCATGATAATTGCAGCATTTTTAAGTGCTTACTCTGTGTCAAGCACTGTAATAAGCAATGGGGAAGACATAATATAAGCAGACACAGTCCCACATGGGACTCACAGGGAGGTAGAATAGGTATCATCTCCTCATTTTTACAGATGAGGAAACTGAAGAACAGAAAAATGAAGTTACTCATCCATGGTTGCAAACAAAGTAATAATCATCATGATAATTGCAGCATTTTTAAGTGCTTACTCTGTGTCAAGCACTGTAATAAGCAATGGGGAAGACATAATATAAGCAGACACAGTCCCACATGGGACTCACAGGGAGGTAGAATAGGTATCATCTCCTCATTTTTACAGATGAGGAAACTGAAGAACAGAAAAATGAAGTTACTCATCCATGGTCATCCAGCAGATAAGTGGCAAAGTCAAGATTGGAGTTCAAGCCTCTCTGACTCCCAGGCCCACCCATGCTCTTTCCATAGGATAGTTACTGTTCCCATGGAATGTACAGTATAATTAGGGAAATAAACATAATGAGAACTCTGCCATCATAAAATGGAAGCAACAGAAGAAAAATATATAAATGTTCGTTAGTAATCAACCAACGGGTTTTTTTGTGTGCTTACTCTATGCCAAGCACTGTGCTAAGTACTGTTGAGAGTATGATACATTTTGATGACCTCCTCCCCTCCTCCCTGGCCTGAAGGAGTTCACAGTCCAACAGAGAAGACCAACTAGAAATAATTTATGGAGAAGAAGAAAAGAAAACTGGATTTGTAGATAGTTAAGAGCTTCCATAAGTGGGTTCTATTCTGTACTATTCTCCTGTTCTCCCTTCTACTTTGACTGTGAGCCTCATGCAGGAAAGGGACTGTGTCCAACTTAATTATCTTGAATATACCCAATGCTTAGTACAGTGCTTGGCATGTTGTGAGTGTTTAATAATACCATTAAAAAAGTTATAATGTTCAGACGTGCATATGGGTGGATGTGAAATGACCAAACACAATTTACAGATAGATGTATGAATGGGGTTACTGGAGCGATTGAATTGAAAATAACCCAGATGGACCTTCACCTTGGAACACTTCAAGCTGACTCCGGAAGTACCCCTCTACTACCTGCAAAGCTGCACATGGGCCTTCTCTTATTCATTCTGATTTAAAGACTTAGACCAGTGCTAAGCAGGGACAGAGCTTATGACCTAAAATTTCCTAGCTAAATGAATATTCTCTTCTCTCCACCACCTTTTTGAGCTAGTTTATATTCAACTGCCACCTAGCCAGGGGTCCAGACAAGCAAGAGACTAGATTATTCTCTAGCATAAGAAGCTGACTGTTCTCCTCTTCCCAGATAAAGAGGAAGCATGGCTGTGTTCTGCCAAACCAGAATATTCATGGGAGTGGTTAAATAGTAATCTACGCAACAGTATAGCTTGGAAAATATTAAAAGCATCAAGTAAGACGTCTGGGATAAATGTGTCTTCTGGAATGAAGGAAACAATCAAACAGAAACCCTTGCAAAATATGAGGACAATGGAACAAAAAGTTATCCTTAAAAATTGAAACACAAGTGACTGCAAATTGAGGTAATCAGTATAGCGTCATGGGCTGGCAATAACCCTGAAGCAATTGAGTTTATGTATTGAATCCCATGAGAGCATCCCTACAGATAATCTTTTTTTTTCATTTTTCTTGCCATGAAGTGTGTATGCTTGTATGTGTGTGCTTGTGTATAATGAAATACAATGAAATGGAGATGATTTCCTGCATAAATTAATGAATTCAAATCTGTTATCTATATGGATTTAATTTTGGTCCGTTCTTGACTTTGTATTAGGATTTTAGACAAAAAAAAAAATGAAACCAATAGTATTTTATGATTGAATACTCCGTCAAGCTCTAAAAGACATTTTCCTGTCATTCAAATCAGTGTTTCTTTCCTAGAAAATTCAATAAGGTCCATTATATATTTTTCATTTTTTCTAGAAAGATGCTATTCTAAAAGAGATGCTTCTAAATTGAAAGCATTTTTTAAACTAGTACCTAAGACCAATGGGGGGGAAAAAAGCATGCAGTCACTCATGATATATAGATAGGTAGATTTATATCAGTTTTAAATTTAGATTTGATGGTTTTCAAGCCAGTTGAAAAGTTGACATATCAAATCCTTATATCCTAAGGGAAATATTAAAGTATCTTGATCCTTGTTCAAGGAACAATCTCAGAATTCATCTCATTTGGAAGATGCTTCAGATGAATCCAGAAAAATCCAAAAGTCTTCAATCGAAACGCAAAGCCTAAAATGAGTAACACATATATCTCAGACAGGAGAAGAAGCTGTATGTGGCTTGATGCAGGACACTAAAGTGGGCAAGAATTACTATGAAAAATTACCCTTTTGAAATAGCAATTAAGGATTTAATGGGGGAGAGTAATCAGGAATATGGGTGATGTAGCTGGTAATAGTGTAATACTGGGCAATACGATGACTCAAAAAATGGCCTGTGAATATTCATGAGTTGATCTTATTATGACTTATCTGTACAGTGACATTTTCAAGTAGGAAAACATTTGACTAAAGGAAAATAACTAGTTCTCAGCAACCAGATACTGTAAAATTCCTCATTTAAAGGCAGCAAATTGGAAATGATGGACACAAGGATGGAATACATAAACTAACGAACCTCTAGCACAAAATGGAGGAAGCATACACATTTTAGACAAATCCCTGTGGCCTCTGCCCTTGGTTTGCTAATCACCAAAAAAGTGAAAGGAAATGAAAGGAGGTTGGAAATAAACCAAATAGCTTCTCATCCTAACTTTTCCAACATATTTGCATATACTTGTTCACTTGTTTACTAGAGATAATTGCCTTCATTAAAAATGAAAATGGTCCTCAGAGAAAGTTTCAGATAAAATAAAAAGTTCATTTCCAAATTAGGCAAATAGTGCTCTTGTGCTCATGTGAAACAAACCTGAAGAAAAAATGAGTCCATTCATGTAAAACAAAATCACCATTTCTACATAAACATACCATTTGGCTCCATTTCCAAACCCCACCACACCTAGTTGATAGCATATATTATGTCTATAATACCTCACTTTGACAAATATATAAAGCATTCAAGCAGATTCCTTCTGCCGCAGAGCTGCCATAGTTTTCCCAGACTCATTTTCTATCAAAAAAAGGAGGGGTTTGGTAACTAATACTTTTTGGTGCAATTTAGGAAACTTTACTGTGTGAATGCTAGACTGGCCTGATGGAGACAAGGCAATACAATGTATTACAGCTTCCTCATAGGGGACTATGTGGTAATTCAGTCTCCCCCGGGTTGCCTGCTGACTACTACTACTACTATTCTTTCCACACTGCCATCCTGAGTTGGAAAATTCTGTTGTGTTACCTCACAATCAAGGGGAAAGGGAGTGGGAGAAAAAACCTTGGGGAGATAGAGAAACAGGGTACTGGGTTCAAGAACCGTATGGAAGAAGGGAGAAAGGGGTGAAAAGATGAGAAGAGCATGAACTCAAAAGTAACAAAGAGGTTGGGGTGCTGAGGCAGAGTCTCAGCAGAAATCAAAGGAAGGAGTAATCAAGGTGGGGCAGCAGAGAGAGCAGGGCTGAGAAACCATGGAAGGGAAGAACAGAAAATAGTAGCAGTGAAGTTTGGATCATGGTGAGAGGAAAGGGGGAAAAGAGGAAAGGAAAGCAGGAAAGGAGGAGAGAAGAGAGTGAAGGAGGGTAGAGAGAGAGAGAACAGGAAAGGATAATGGGACGTTTTGCATTCCATCATAGAGAAGAAAACACTAATGAAGGTGTCTTCTCTTCCAGTGAGGTTATTGGGTTAGCATGGTGGAAGGTGGGAAGCCCTTCTGATAATCCTGATTGATAGTGGTCAGGGGTGATGCCAATGCTGTTCCTAATATGGAGATCCCCATATCCTTATTGAGTCTAGATCAGTAAAGACAGAATTACTGTTCAATCTCCTTCGATTCTTAGGAAATCGTCTGGCCTAATTATAATCATTCCAAAATGTTTACATTGGACTCAGAGTTGACTACTTCTTGTGCAAGTCCCATAGCATACTGCAGTGTATGAGTGCCATGCTAGCACCTGATGGATCATTGTCACTACTACCCTTAAAATGTGCCCCAATATTGCTGGCCCCTTGTGCCATTGTCCACAACAATAGGGTCCAAAAATCTCAGCAAGAAATGAAATACATTCTGGCTCTGGCCACAATGGAACTGGTAGAAATTGGTTTTTAGAGTGCTCTGAGGGAACCCTGTACTATGTAGCTCATCGCGGTGATGCAGGTGATAATAATGATGGTATTTGTTAGGCTCTTACTATGTGCCAAGCACTGTTCTAAGTGCTGGGGTAGAAAAAAGGAAATCAGGTTGTCCCACATGGGGTTCACAGTCTTAATTCCCATTTTACAGATGAGGTAACTGAGGCACAGAGAATTCATTCATTCATTCAATTGCATTTATTGAGCACTTACTATGTGCAGAGCACTGTACTAAGCGCTTGGAATGTACAATATGGCAACAGATAGAGACAATCCCTGCCCAATAAGGGGCTCATAGTCTAAAAGGGGGAGACAAATAGCAAAGCAAAACAGAACAAAACAAAAGTAGGCTGGGGTAGATATCATCATGATAAATAGAATCATAGATACATATACATCATTAACAAAATAGAGTAATAAATAATATATACAGTATGCACAGTGCTGTGGAGAGGGGAAGAGGGAAAAGCAGAGGGCGGGAGAAGGGGGAATGGGGAGGGGAGGAGGAGCAGAGGGAAAGGGGGTGCTCAGTCTGGGAAGGCCTCCTGAAGGAGGTGAGCCCTCAGTAGGGCTTTGAAGATGGGAAGAGAGTTAGTTTGGCAGATGTGAGGAGGGAGAAGTGAAGTGGCATGCCCAAAGTCACACAGCTGGCAAGAAGCAGAGCTGGGGTGAGAACTCACGACCTCTGACTCCAAAGCCCCGGCTCTTTCCACTAAGCCACACTGCTTCTCATGGTGATGTCACAGGCTGGAAACATTGAGATCTAATGGAAGATATCTAAAGGGGGAAGAACTGAGATTCAGTCAGTCAGAACTTTATCATTTTAATTGGAGCATTTGAAAGAGCAGGTGGAGACAATGTGGGTGTACCCCTTTTAGTAGTCACCTTTAATGTGATTTGGTTGGAGCCTGACATCACCCTCGAGCTGTTGACAAGGAGAATCCAAGAGGCAACTTTACTGATTTTTGCAATAGAAGGTTTACTTTGTTGTCTCCATGTGCCAGCTCCCTCAGGTAGTAGAAGGATCAGGCAGACAGGAAATGAAGAGAGGGGGCAAAAAGGCACGAGAAAGTTGTGAGACTAATAAATCTTTGACCCTTTGTATAACACAATTTTACATCTTTGCAGGCATTATCAGTAGGCTCTTTTGAATTTGGAGTTTCTCTAGCAAACACACTGGCTATAATTCTATTTATTTTGATGCTATTGATGCCTGTCTACTTGTTTTCTTGTCTGTCTTACCCTTCTAGATCTCCCCCTTCTAGACTGTGAGCTCATTATTGGGTAGTGATTGTCTTTATCTGTTGCCGAACTGTACTTTCCAAGCACTTAGTACAGTGCTCAGTAAATATGATTGAATGAATGAATGAACGAACAGTTTTTTGTTTTTGCAGAGAGAGGGCAATTGCGTGTGGAGTGACCTTCTCTCTGGATTGTATTAAGGTTTGGGGTCCCAGTGGCTACAGTGGTCCTCAATCTTTTGTCTTTATATCTGTTGAGGCAGCTGGAGATCATATAAATCTCTCTCCATCTCCCTTTCCTCCCTTCTCCCTTCTTAGAATCTATATACTGTTCCTACCATTTGATTGAACCTATGTTAAACACAATGCAGATTAAATGTTTCCTGTTTTAGACAAAAGCCTGCCTTCCTTAAGCACCAGGAAAGAGAGTTTAAGTAGGGAGCTGTAGATATTGGGGTCTGAACAATTGTTATTATCATTATGATATTTCTAAAACTCTTACCCCCCGCCCCCCCCAAGGGTTGCACCTGGAGAGTTTCCAGTCCTCTGCCAGTCTTGCCTATGGGAGGAGAGTCAAGCAGAGGCATACCCATTCCATTCCTAGCTTGGCCAGTGTCTAGGGAGTGGAAAGCAATCTGCTACAAGTCAAAACACCACTGTGCTGGGCAGCAGAGGCCTGGGAGAGAGTCGACGGCAGAGACTCAAGTTGACTGCAAGGAAGGAGGCAATTTTAGACCACTTCTGTAATTTTACCAAGAAAACTCTATGTCTATGCTATCAGAATGATTGCAGAGGGAGTTGTGATGTTCTGGGAGAGATGTGTCCATGATGTCACTATGGGTCGGAGATGACTTGATAGCATGAAACAAGACAAAACCTTTACTATGTGTGGAGTACTGTTCTAAGAGCTAGGATAGGTTTAAGCTAATCAGGTCGGACACAACCCATGTCCCATATGGGCTCACACAATAAGTAGGAGGGAAAGCTGGCATCAAATCTCCATTTTACAGATGAAGAAACTGAGGCACAAAGTAGTTAAGTGTTTTGCCCAAGATCACACAGCAAGCACCTGTCGGGGTCAGGATTAGAACCAGGTCCTTCCTTTGACTCCCAGGTCCATGCTCTTTCTACTAGGCCACACTGCTCTAATGGCAATACTAATGATAATAATAATTGTTAATCGCTTAGTATATGTCAAGCACTGGGGTATATTTAAGATACTAGAGAGTTTTTTTTAAAGTGTTTACATCATTAGTAGCTGTATCTACAAATAAGGATAACCATATACAAAATAGATAGTACATAGGTAACTAATCATGAACAGTAAGGATTTTAGATGTGAAAATTCTAAGAATTGTTTAGCAGAAAGAAATAATTTACTACTTCCTATTCCACTATCTACTTCTCTTTTGACAATCCAAAGTCTAACAATTTATATTCTAAAATAATTGACAGTGAAAAATTATGTTTTACTCCAAGCTCATGGTTTGCAAACTTAAGAAGAGGTTTATGTTAACACCTGAATTTGAATTTGCCAATCACAACATAAACCAAACTCCAAACCTCCTTAGTCTCCAGTGAAAAGTAAAAATCTCAGTTGATTCCTTTCTTCAAAATAAATGTGCAATCACTTGGGAGATGGATACTCATAATTAATACACAGTGTGAATGTCACCTTCAGCATAACTTTCCTCTCTGCTCTTGTCAGCTATGTCACATGCATCCTTGAAGGATTCATCAATCGCAACAGAAGCATCCAAAGACAGAAGGGAAAGAAACTTTCTATTTATTTCTCCCTTCTTTCCAAAGTTAACTACCTCAACATTCTGTTCAGACTGAAACTGGCAAGTCAGTCCTTTCCCTGAATTTACATTACTATATGTACTGAAACAAAAGGCAGAAATTGAAATTGAAAGTACATAGCACTATAGGCAACCACACATCCACACCCACACATGATATGCCACTCATTGGGGAAAAAAAAGCACCACTCCAAATTATTCGGAGTAGAATTCAGAAACTGCTCTGAGCCCTGATTTCCCCCAATGGCTCTTGGAAAAAATGTCTTCAGAGTCTTCAACCAACCAGCTTAGCAGGATTATTAATAATAATAGTAGCGATATTTGTTAAGCATTTACTGTGTGCCAAGCACTGTTCTAAATTCTGGGGTAGATACACGATAATCAGATTGGACATAGTCCCTGTCCCACATGGAGCTCACAGCCTTTATCCCCATTTTAGAGATGAGGTAACTGAGGCACAGAGAAGTAAAGAGACTTGCCCAAGGTCACATAGCAGACAAAGGGCAGAGTAGGATTAGAACCCAGCTCCTTCTGACTTCCAGGCCTGTGTTCTGTCCACTAGGCTATGCTGCTTCTCATTGCTAGTTGCTTCCAGACCCACCAGATACCAATATGTTAGATGGCTCACACTCCCCAGATGTTAATGTCATCATCACAATTTAGTATCAGAACCAGCTGCGGGAGGTAAAAGTTAAGACTATAAAGTGGAAAGACCATGGGTTGCTTTCGTCTGAAGGGAAGAGTCCAATATGGCTGTTAGAAGCAAACTGTGAGTCTTCTGTTGATATGTTCTGCTTTATATTTACTATATCCTATGGCTGATGTGACAGAGTTTAATTCTTTTTTTAAAAAAAAAAATGCTGTTTAAGTGCCAGGCATTGTACTAAGCACTTGGGTAGATACAATATAATGATAATGACACAATCCATGGTCCACACATCGGGTTTACAGTCTTAACCTCCAGTTTACTGATGCACAGAGAAGTGAAGTGACTTGTCCAAGGTCACAGCAGAAAAGTTTTCTCACTCTCAGGTCTGTGCTCCTTCCATTAGACCACACAGCTTTCCATTGCCTTTGCTTCCCTTTACCTTCTCCCCTAATAAATCATTTACTTGCATAATTGCTCTAGTGTTTCTCCATAATGTTTACAACCCCAAAACAGGAAGGGCCTATTATTTGAGAAATCCAGTCTACCAATAAAGAGAGCAGGATAAAAAGGAAAGAGAAAAGAAAGAAGAACAAAGTAATAAGGCACATGAGAGCCTGTTACTTCTGTTGGCTCTTTCAAAAAAATGCATATAATAAGCACTTGAGAAATTACAGTAACCACTTTCTTCTCTTCCTTGTGTGGAATCTGCTCAACTCCACAAACTTGTACTGGAACTCCTCTCTTCATAACTCAGAGTATGCACATCTCTACAAGCATATATGTTCAGCATTAATGCACTCTGACACTTCCTGTCACACCCTGGATTTTGCATATTTCTGTGAGAGTTTACTCAGAGTCTGACCCATCTGCATGAAGTTCAGTGATATTCCTGGGGCACAAGCCTATTCTTGCAGGTGTTCTGACCCTACTCAGCGTGGCTCAGTGGAAAGAGCTTGGGCTGGGGAGTCAGAGGTCATGGGTTCAAATTCTGCCTCCTCTGCTAGTCAGCTGTGTGACTTTGGGCAAATCACTTAACTTCTCTGTGCCTCAGTTACCTCATCTGTAAAACTGACATTAAGACTGTGATTCCCCACATGGGACAACCTGATCACCTTGTATCCTTTCCAGTGCTTAGAACAGTGCTTTGCACAAAGTAAGTCCTTAACAAATGCTATCATTATTATGATTACTCAATTTTATTTATCAGGCCCACAGGCCTACACCATTATTACTGTTTACAAAACCATCTTCCATTTCTGCCTCAAAAATGATGGGTGGAGAGAGGGAATTTTTTTTATCGTATTTATTCAGAACTTACTAGGTGCCAGACACTGTTCTAAGCTCTGGGGTAGATGGAATGTAATCAGGTTGGACACAGTCCATGTCCCACATAGTGCTCAGAGTTTTAATCCCCATTTTACAGATGAGGTCACTGATCTACAGAGAAGATCCAGGATTAGTACCCAGGACCTTCTGACTCCCAGGTCCATGCTCTATCCACGAGGTCAAACTGCTTCTGGATTGGGTTGTGGAGACTATTATGCAAGTGAATACAGTATAATCAAAAATCCTCCTGCCTTCCTTGGTGGCAGCAGTTTCCATTTCTAACCCATCTATCCTTTTGTCCTCTTCCAATTCTTTCTAATTCAGTCATTAGTTTAGGATACTCCCTGCCTCCAGACCCCTAGCTTCCCCTTTTTCCTTTTCACCTATTTATATTTGATTGGGAATCATTAGTCATGAGGCTATAGTTACAGTGTTTGTACCAGCATCTGCTTAAAGCATCAGAATTCACAGTGGCAATGAACTTTACAAACAATAATGCCACAAAGAACTACTCAGCTTGGGAACTTTCCCATCATTCATATGAGGACAGAAAACCTGCCTATTTGAAGACCAGGCACAAAACAATGATAATAGGATACCCAACAGCTGCTGAATGGTGATCTGAAATTGAGCAACTGAAAAGAAATGGGATATTCAGAGAAATGTTTCAAAGGCATAGGAAAGTGTATCCTCAGATAGTCAAGCATCTATGACTGGCATATGGACTAGCATGGCACAGTGCAATCAAGAAAGAAATAACTCTTTTGAGCAGGAACTGCAAGAGAAGCAGTGTGAGGAATAGACCTAGTGGATAGAGCATGGGCCTAGGAGTCAGAAAGATCTGGGTTCTAATTCCAGATCCATCACTTGTCTTCATTCAATTGTATTTATTGAGCACTAACTGTGTTCAGAGCACTGTACAAATCAGCAACAGACAGAGACAATCCCTGCCCAACAGCAGGCTCATAGTCTAGGAGGGGAGACAGACAGCAAAACAAGTAAACAGGCAGCGATAGCATCAATATAAATAGAATTATAGATATGTACACATCATTAATAAAATAAATAGAATAATAAATATGTACATATATACACAAGTGCTGTGGGGTGAGGAGTGGAGTAGAGCAGATGGAGGGAGTCAATGATGGGAAGGGGAGGAAGAGCAGAGGAAAAAGGGGCTTGGTTTGTGAAGCCCTCCTGGAGGAGGTGAGCTTGTCTACTGTGTGACCTTGAGCAAGTCATTTAACTTCTCTGTGCCTCATTTACCTCACCTGTACAATGGGGGTTAAGATTGTAGAACGTGGACTTTACCCAACTTGATTTGTTCCTATCTACCCCAGGGCTTAGTACAGTGCCTTCTAGCACATAGTAAGTGCTTAACAAACACCATAAAAAAAGAGACAATCATAAGGCTAAGTGGCATAATATGAAAACAGTGACAAGTATTGCAAGTAACAAACATGACAGCCCAGTAGACAATTTAGGGAACTGAATTTTGAGTTCAAGGCTTTGGATTTTCAGCAGCACATGGGCTATATGTGAACTTCACCATTAGATCCATCCTCTTTTGAGGTGTGAGGCTACCGACAACATGCATAATGCTCCCTGGCATTATGATGTCACAGGAGGGGCTCTGAAATATGTATGAGCCCAAGGGCCCACAAGGAGGCTAATTTGGCCATGACCCTGTTCTATGCCTTCATTTGGTGAAGGGATCTGAGAGCTTTGCACAATGTAGTTATTGCCTTGAATGAGTTATCTTCTCAGAATGTGTGAGCACATGTGTGAGGAAGATTCTTTACATATTCTCACACAACGAATCATCCCTCAAAGGAATCAATAGGGTGCTCATTTCCTTTAAAGAGAGCTGAGGAATAGCTTAGTAGCTTTAGTCCAGTGACCTACATTTCTGATTAAGGGGAAGTAGTGTACAAACAAATTAAGAATAGTACATTCCTAGAGGTCTGGGATAACTAACGTCTAATCCAACCAAGTCCATTTAAATGTCCCCTGATGCTGTAATTCCTAGTAGGTATCTCCCAGGTGGCTTTCTGAAAGCCCACTGCAAGGATCTCTGATGAATGTAAAAGAGAAACACCAAACAGATTTGTTTGAATAGGATATAAATGTTAGTTTAGAAAAATTTAGTGAGGAGCGGATTTTTTTTATTTATTTTGGTAATGATAAAAATCTAGGGGGATTTCAATGATTAGGAGAGATGGCAATAGTTTTGATTAAATGAAAGATAATGCGTATTGGTCAGAGAAATGCAAAATTTTCGCCGAGGTTCTCATAAAAGTGTATTAAAACCATCCATGACAATAAATTAGACCAGATGTGTTCCTAACATGTGGTAAGAATGATGTCACCTCTCCTACAGGAGGCCTTCTTCAAATAATCCCTCCTTTCCCAGGCTCGCTCCCTCTTGGCTCTGTGACCTTGGCTATTTGATATTCTCCCCACGCTCATTCCCACAGCACTTAAGTACATATCTATAAATTATAAATTATTGATATTAATGTATGTCTCCCCCCTCAACTATAAACTCATGGGTGCAAGGAAAGTGTCTACCAACTCCATTTCATTCTACTCTCCGAAACACTTAGCATAGTGCTCTGCACACAGAAAGGATTCAATTAATAACATTGATGCAGTAGAAGTTCAAACTAAATTTATTGCATGAATGTAGCAAAAGTGCTGGAAGACAGAACAGTGATGCTTATCTTAGAAACTAGACTCCTTTCATTTCTAGAGAACAGCAGCTTGAAAAAAGCCAGAGAAATACAATCAAGGTAGTTAGCAGTAAAGATGATCAATCTTGATTTTTTTGGAAAAGAGAATTACAGGAGATCAAATTGACAAATTTACCATTATGAAAGGCATGGAGGATGCTGACTTGTTCATTCTCTCTACTATGTTTCATAATTCCATTTGCCTCCTTTTACTACTATTGTACCCTCTGTCATTTAAGTAGATGAGAGTATGTTTGACAGCAATCCCTAAAATGGTTTGACGTGGACTCAGTCACATGGCCTTCCCAGCTTCATTGTTTATGCAGCCTCTGAGCAAACTACCTGAGTCTAAAAGGACAAATCAGATGACTTTCTGGATTTAAATCCCCTATCCACTGTTCTGAACTTGACTGAATTTGCTAACTTGAGCATGAACTAAAACAAAGGGTTGAGCAAATAAAACCAGATAAAACACATTAAAGAAAAGAGTTAGATATTGCCGGTTTTCAGAGCATCCACATCTGTAGCCACTCTCCAGAAATCCCCAGTCTCCTCTTTATCTGTTCAGCCCTCTAAAATATCTCCCTTTGGTGCTTATGGCATACAGAACAAACCATTTATACACTCATCCAAGAATACGCAGTTAATCTTGAAGCTTGCTGAAGAATTTAAAAATGAAAAGAAAAAAACCTCTCAATTTCTTTTTATCAAGAGAGTTCAGACATTCCATAGTATTTATTGACAGCTTATCGTGTGAAAAGCATTATAGTAAGCACTGGGAAAGCAGACAATAAAAGGTAAACAAGATCAAATTCTGGCTCTTGGGCGTTCCATACTCTAAAAGGGACACTTGGAAGCTAGCATGGGCACTGAGACAGCAATTACATCAGAAAATCAAGACAAGCAAAGAAGACCAGGACAATGAGAAACAAAATAGGACTTTCAGAACCCTGGTTTTGAAAGGACTATTCACTTCTTACTGCTCAAACTATACAGAGTCCAGTAGTCACAGCCAATGCCTGGGCAACAATCTAGAAATGGTGGGGATGACCTGCCACTGCTTAAGTCCCCCCAATCCTACTCATGGGGGGCAAGTTGAGAGTGAAGTGGGAGGGTGATGGAGTTCCCAGTGGTCTGTCTTGATGGTCCATTGAGGTAAGAGGCCAAGTGTATATGCAAACTCTGCTTAAATACCTCCCAGCTCTGCTCATGCAGGATTTTGTCCCAGGATGATATGGTGGGAGGAAAGCACAAATTCTCGCTGATGTCATATGACCATCAGTGTCAACTTCTAAGGAGGACAAGGTTGGGAAGGGGTGCAAATATGAGATTGTTGGATCACTCTGGCAGGTACTCTGAATTCAAGCCTGGAAGGTGGTATATTGCTGTATGGACAAAACAAGAAGTAGCGTGGCCTAATAGAGCACGGGCCTGGAAGTCGGAAGGATTTGGGTTATAATTCTAGCTCCACCAATAGTCTGTATATGTGGCCTTGGGCAGGTCACTTCACTGTGCCTCACTTACCTCTTCTGTACAATGAGTATTAAGATTGTGAGCCCCATGTGGGACATGGACTGTGTCCAACGACCCGATTAGCTTTTATCTACACCATGCTTAATACAGTGCCTGGCACATAGTCACTGCTTAGTAAATACTATTAAACAATAATCGTTCTTCTTGGCTTGCTGAGATGTAAAATTTGATGGATACAGAAGGTTGTATTTGGTGTGGACTTGGGTAAGAAGAGATGCTATGGGAAAATTCCCTTGAAGTGTATACAGTACAAATATGGTCACTCTGGTTAATTTTAGCTATACCACATTATATTCATTCTTTCATTCAGTCGTGTTTATTGAGCACTGACTGTATGCAGAGAACCGTACTAAGTGCTTGGGAGAGTAAAATATCACAATAAACTCATTCCCTGCCCACAATGAATTTACATTCTAGAGGAGAGAGGAGGCCTAGCACTCTTAACGTGCACACAAGCCCGTTGTGGGCAGGGATCATCTCTATTTGTTGCTGAATTGTACTTCTCAAGCACTTAGTACAATGCTCTGAACACAGTAAACACTAAGTAAACATAATTGAATGAGTAATTTATGACTTTAGGTGAGTCACTGAAACTCTGTGCCAAGTTATTCTACCTGCAAAATAGAAATGGTTGGTGAATGAAAATGTATTTTAAGAGTAAGGAAGGACAAAATGAATGAGTAAACTTTGTGTGAGCGGTTGGAATCATTTGTAAACATTTAAAGAATTTGAAATGTTAAAATATTTTGTACCCCATATATATATGTGTGTGTGTAGAGCATATAATATGCTGTAGGAGTGGAGTAAAAAATCAAAATGCTTAACGGTTACTGACCCAAGTGCATACGTGATGTAGAAGGGAGGACAAGCAAAGTAATTATAGTAATAATAATAACAGTGTTGATTATATTTGTCAAGCACTGTTCTATGCACTGGGGTAGATGCGGTCTAATCAGGTTGGACCCAGTCTCAGTCCCACATGGGGCTCACAGTCTCAATCTCCATTTTACAGGTGAGAAAACTGAGACATAGTGAAGTTAAGTGACTTGCCCAAGGTCACACAGCAGGCAAGTGGTGTATCTGGGATTAGAACCCAGATCCTTCTGACTCCAAGGACTGTGCTGTATTTTCTAAGCTATGCTGCTTCTCTGAGTAAGAGCTTAGTCAGGGAAGGCCTCTTGTAAAAGATATGATTTTAGTAGGGCATTGAAAATGGGGTGAGTGGTGTTTGTCAGATATGAATGGGACCAGAAGGAGGATGTAGGTAAGGGATTGATGGAAAAAAAAGATGAGATCAATAGTTTAATGAAGCAAAAGGGATGATCCCGGTTCTCAAGGAGATTACAATCTAATTCATTAGAATAGGTAAGAGAAAATATTTCACAGCCAACTTTCTATTGTGGATGGTCTCTCCTGGGGCCTGGCTATGCACATTTTTTTTTTCCACTTTCACCTGTCCCATATGATATGCTATAATGAGGCACCCAGGAAATGGGTTTAATCAATTGCAAAAACTCATAGTACTATCTGAATCACATATATCCTAAACCACTTTATCACTGTCTCTTTCCTGGGTCCATAATGCTGATGTATCTGGTGTGCCTGGGTCATGTCATTCTATTACATTACACAACAGAACATAACAATGTTGCACAACAGAATGATGAAATACTGGCTTGGTTCAGCAAATGTAAAGAGATAATATGCTTGTTTTCAGGAGGGAAAGCTACTGTTAGTATAGTGCCTTTTCCAACCATATAGGAAATGAGGACTCAAAGGATGCAAATCAGAAATTCAACACAGACACAACCTCATACTGCTCACGTGTCAAATGTGAGCCAGAACAGCAGGAAACTGGCCTGCTATTTCTAATTACAATTATGATAAGAGGTTAGCACAAGTCTACTTAAAGCCATAAACCCTTTTGGGGTAGGATTGGTATTTTTATTTCATTGCATATTCATAAGATTAGAATGATTTGATTCCACTGAAAAATGACTGACAATCCTAGGTGCCATCATTTCAGATTTGATAAGGCATACCCCCCCATGCACAATCATACAATGTCTAGTTCTCATGCAAATGGACACAGACACGATAAACATAATGAAGGGAAGGCATTCTTCTCCCCCACTAATTTTTTCCCCTCCAGAGAGAGCGGAAAATCCCAGTTTCAAACAAAAGTCTTCTAATTGGGTGGAATCTCCATCCAAAACTGAATGCTATCTGGGCTGGAAGAAGAGTCGAGCTGCGGTGCTGTTCTCTATCACACCGGGGAGCCTCATTGCCCAACCATCCTGGGATCTCTCTTGCCTGGGGCTGGCAGAGACTAAAGGAACAGAAATTAGTCTGACTCATTCTGCCCATTGCTTGCCTCAGCTTGGGGGCCAATGTGGGATATGAATGGTAAGGGAGAGGCAAAAATCTCTGGAAGTCATTGATTGAAGAACTGAATGATTGATTGATATTGGGCATAAGTAATGTTCCTGCTAAGCTATTGGCAAGCCCACCACTGGGAAGCTAGCAAATATGAATGTGAGCCAAACCTGTCAGATGTGCCACTGAGAATCCTTCTCTTTGCAGAGTATTTTGGGATGCCAGCTGACAATCACTTTTGGGATTTTGCCTTTCCATAAGAATTGTTGATATGGACTTTAATTATACACCCGCAGAAAATATGTGGACGTATTAGCAGAGGCAACTAATATCCCTCCCCCACCCCTTCCAATCCATACGATTTAACAGGTAATCTTCCCATTTGAGGTACTTGTTTAGCTAGTTGGGTTTTATAATTAGGACAAATGGAAGATGATCAGTTTGACCACCTAAGAGTTGAGATCACACATTTAACCTCAGTGCAGGTATAGTTATGGCAACATCAGTAAATTTTTGCCAACACTGTCCTGGTTTGGACCTCCAGGGACCACCTCCAGGGCACGAGTTGTGGTTGTAATGCAACAGTAAGCATCAGTATACGGTAATTGGCTTTAATATCTCTCATAACTTTTGAGAGAGAGAGACAGACAGACATCAGTCAATAAATCCACTCCTTAGAGGAAGTAGGTTAAAACTTAATCTTGTTCTTGAACTCCTAGCAAACTGTAAGCTTGTTTACAGGGAATGTGGGCAGGGAATGTATCTGTTATATTTTACTCTCCCAAGCACAATGTTCTACCTACAGTAAGTGCTCAATAAATACAGTTGACTGACTGACTGGATCCTCTCACAGTTTAGTGCCTATGACGACTAGCCTAGGAGGCCTGTGATGCAGCAGTGCCTGGTTTTGGCTTTGGATAGAAACCTTCCACACCAACCTCCAGGCTGCCATCACAGATAATTTCTTACAGACATTCCCCCACATAGGTTAACCCTGGTGGCCATAGTCCATAACTGAGACCCTTCTGGATTCTATTATGAATTTAATTTTAAGGGGCAATGAACCAAAGACATCCTATGCAAAAACTGCTGTTTCATTATTCATATTATTTCTTTTTAGTGTGTTTTATTGGTTGATTCAAAATCTCCTTTGTTTGAAACCGGCAACTGCATCAAATATTTATTGAGAGCTGACACTTGGTGCATGGCAGTGAAGCAGACCCTAGGGAGGATTTAGAGTCTGGAAAAAAATAAGGCTCCTGCCCTTGAGAAGCTAACCATCAGAAGGGGGAAACAAGGCAGACAAATACATACAGATGGACAGAGGAAACAGAATGGAAGAGGCTCATTTTCACATGTATGGATTTACATTGAGGGAGGGCAAATACACAATCAGACATGTATGTAGGGCTATCAGGGTAGTCAACCAGACCCCCTGTTATAAGCTCCCCTGTTTGTGACACTTTTGTCTTACACTCCTTACACGCAGTGGTTCCCACCTCAAGATAGCCAAAGAGAAAATACTATATGGAAAGAGTTACTGATATTTAGCAAGTATTTTCAGAACAATTTTGGTTTTGAGAGAAGCAGCATGGCCTAGTGAAAACAGCATGGGCCTGGGAACCAGAGGACCTGGGTTCTAATCCCTAATTTACCGCTTATCTTCTGCGTGACCCTGGGTGAGTCACTTCATTTCTCTGTGCCTCAGTTTCTTCATCTGTAAAATGTGGATTAAGACTGAGCCTCATGTGGGACAGGGGCTGTGTCCAACCCAATTATCTTGTATCTACCATAGTGGTTAATACAGTGCCTGGAACATAGTATGTGCTTAACAACTATTGATATCACTATTGTTACTATTATTATTATTAAGAGAACTTCTCATTTCCTAGAGTCCCCACTGTTATGACTTTATTAACTTTATAGAGTGGTTTGTCTTTTTTTTTTTTTTTTTTTTTGTTATTAGAGCATGTATGACTGAATGAACCAGTTATGAACTCCTCATTCATCACTGAAGTCAAGAGAACACCTATCCTGCTTGGGAATGAAGTAAGGATTTTTCTTTTCTTTTCTTTGTTGTTCATTTTCAGGTTTCTCATCTGCCCTTGTTGGATAAATTTTACAGCTATACCATGGAAGGTTCTGTGACACCAGGGCTTTTGATTCTCGGCACAGTATTTCCATCACCCCACAAAAGTTAGCTAGAGATTCCAAGAAATAAATGGCTTTTGCTGGGCTCTTAAATAATATGATTTGCATGCTTGAAATGAGATCGCCAAAGTAATTGTAGAATATTGCTTGCCATTACAGTCATTAAAAGCAGGCAGATGTAGGATCACTCTCTTGGAAAACTTTCCTGCTGGGTTTTCATGGAGATAAGTGCCCAAAATCTACTTTTGAAAAGATGTTGAATAGAATGAATTTGCCATTCACTGACTGTCTGATGATGATTTGCTTGTTAATTGGAAGTTTAGGCTTTAGAGAAGCCTTAACAAATTTGATTGCTAAATTCAGTAGGTTTACTCCCTCCTTGCAAGCCATATTCAGAAGCATAAATTCTTCTCCTTCTTTGCGCTTATGTGTGTGTATGCGAGTGCTTAATCTGAATCTGTGTTGAAAACTGCAATGTTAATGCTTTTAATAGCTGGGCCTAATGACCTTTCAGTTAAGCAAGGTCATGACATGTTGTCCCCTCAGTAAGTGTTACAAGTAACTAAATATTTATAAATATGCCAAGAGAGACAAAGAAATGAGTTCAGCTGAAACAAACATCCCAAACTTAGCATTCGGCTGACTAACCACATGCTCTCTGATTAATGTCATATACTGTGTCGCTAACAGCTGACGTGATGGACAACACCTTAATGGTGCACTCTCATTTCCATTCTAAATCAGGTTGACTGCTGTTAATAAGGAAAGTTGTAGTTAGGAGAAAAAAGGGAGAGAGAGAGAGAGAGTGAGGTTTTGTTTTTGAAAACCCTGCTGCTTTTCTTCCCCATTCAGACTCTGAGCAGCATGTCCTCTATTCGGAACAATGTCATCTGACTGTCAAGATGGCAGGCCTTGGAGAGGAGGCCTATTTTGTTTTTAATGACCGTTGTTTCAGAGAGCATGAAAAATGCTTCATTCATCTTTGTCATTACCATTCTGATTAGTTTTCATTAAGTGATGGGAAGTCTGTTGCCAGCTAAGAGAAGCCACACATTGGCAGGATGGTTCTTTAGAGGCAAGTTGTCCCCTCTGGCCTGCCTTGGAGTTTCTTTTCAAACACCATTCACTGTAGCCACATTGACTTCCACAATGACTTCCAAAGGTTCGCATTGGGTCTAACCTCATCATCCTGCTGGTTTGCCACCTGTCCAGTATGTGCCCAGACAGTTCAGCATTCGAGATTGCCCTATCCATGTCCTGAATATGCAGCTGTCCTTTGTGTTGGAAGACCATGCTGCTGACAGTGATTACTACCCGGTTTTCTGTGCGCGGAAGGGGAGAGTGGGTGAAAAGAGCAATGCTCGACCATCATCCCCTTCTACAGTGATACATGTTCTTGGGGTTGGGACTGCAGCTGTTGTAGGAAGGACGTAGGGCTGTTTTGCATTGACATCTAAGAATCATGATCTGTCCAGAGTCTCAACTCCAAAAAAGACCCACTCCATCTCTGCTCTCCGAAGGGAGGCAGAGCCAGACAGAGGACAGAGGTGAAGGTGAGAGAAGAGAAGGAGTGAAAACAGTAGCACTGAACTCTGGAGTGGTTATGCCAGGGCTGAGGACGGTGGCCTGGATAGTGAGGCTGCAATTTGGTTGTTAGACGAGCCCTGGCAGACATCTGTTCCAAGATGCAGCATAGCTTGGTAGATAAGAGTTTAGCCCTGGGAGTCCAGATGACCTGGGTTCTAAAACCAGCTCCACCATTTGTCTGCTCTGTGACCTTGGGTAAATCACTTCACTTCTCTGTGTCTTGGTTACCTCATCATGTGTGAGCCCTTTGTGGGACAAGGACTGTCCAACCTGATTATCTTGTATATTCCCCAGGACTTAGTACAGAGTAGGTGCTTAACAAATATCATTAAAATAATAATAATAAAAAGCTGAAAGGGGCCACCCCAACCCTTGTATTGCTTGAGAATTGTCCTCTGACTCTGATATTTAAGGGTCCTTGTCAAAGTCCTTGGGAGATTCTTAAACCCCAGGGTATCCACTTACAAGAACTACAGGCACAGAACAGCTCCTAAATCCCCAAAGCTCTGAATTCAGAGCTTGATTAAGCTTTCCCAATCCTGAATTCTTCAGCTCAAGTACAGCCCTGTGTCTCTGAACCTGGCTGATTGACTGTTAAGGTGGCGCAGGATCTGGTAGAATAGCAGAAGTGTTATGCGAACCAGCCTGGACAATGGCCAATAGGAACTGGCGGGTCAAACCAGATGTCCTAGTATGCCACACTCCGTTCATGTGCCAGGAGTGGTCAACAGAATTATTTTGTGAAAAAAACTCAGAATTCCTGACTGCCTTGCCCTGCCCCAAACCAGTTGCCACAGATATCTCCCCACAGCCCCTCTCCCTGGGGTATTCCACTAAGTCAGGGGATGTGGAAGCCTTTACAGCTGCTCCTGCTCACCTCTCTCCATTGTGTCTGTGCTCATAGCCATCACAAAGGTGCCAGAGCGAATGAGAGGCATCAGTGCTCTCCTGACTTTTTCAAATCCTGATCCCAGTGCTGGGCCCCAGCAAAATAATCAATCCTGTCACAGGTATAAAATGTTTGCATACCTCAAATCTGAGATAAGAGAGAGCCACATCTCATTTGAAGTAATAATAATACTCACCGCATGACTTTATTTCCTCTGTGGAGGGATATCCATCAATCAATTGTATTTATTTGAGCACTTACTATATGCAGAGCAATCAATCAGTGGTACTTATTGAGGATTTATTGTGTGCAGAGCACTGTACTAAGCACTTGGGAGAGTACAATATAATGGAGTTGGTAGACACATTTCCTGCTTACAGTCTAGAAGGGATAGGACTGTATGCTTTGTGCAGAGCTTTCAAGTAGATTTGGACATTCCCCTTCTCGATTAGGTTTTATGCCCTGCTTGCAGTGCTTTTCATTTAAGTGGGTTTTCCAACATCAGTGAATTCACCTCCTATCCTTTGAGGTTAGTGTGACTCCCAGTAGATATTTTCATAAGACTAGTTCCTGGGTGATTCCCTTGTGGCCCTATCTGGGAATTAAAGGCAGGGTTCGGTGGCAGATAATAATTTTAGAGACTTGCCCAAGGTCAGCTAGCAAACGGTTAGGGGAGCTGGAAGTAGAAATCTGGAATCCCACCTCCTCCTCACCCTCGACTCTAACCAGTAGACCACACTGCTCTCAATCAATACCCAGCCAGTTATGACGGATTCACATTCTACTGACTGTCAATAAAAACAAAAATCAAGTTTTAATCAAAATACATAACAGAGATCCACATTTCTCTCTGCTGCAATAAATCTTACCCAAAGGAAGTAGGTTAAAATTCTTTACATTTAAAAAATGAGTTACCCTGGGACTCCAAATTTCAGTTCGATTTTTGAGCGGAGGTATTTTTTTTTCTTTATCAAGCACTTGGTGCTGTAATGTGATAAGGGCCCCATGCAGACCATAAAACTAATTTATCATCTGTAAGGTGTACAAAGAAAATGGTAGCTGCCTCCTTGTCGGCTTGACATATGAGGTCATTTTTGCCGCTAGCTTTCTAATACTGAGCAATTTTATCAGCTATTTATATACATTAATTGTAGGTACCCATATGTTCACTGTTGTATTTAATAATACATGGCATTGAATATGCATTCTTTAAGTTTTAGCATGCAGCATGCATCTTTTATTTAACTGTTTGGTTTGCCTATTAAAGTCCATTATTCAGCTATGCCGTGTTACCTTCTCTCTCAAGTGAATTTATGTTTCTTTAAATCTTGTTCACTATGTTAAAACCCACTGAAGTGAACAAGGCCACCTCATGTCCCAAGGGCTCAAAGCAAAAACAAGCAAAGTAAGGGCCATGGTCTACTTAATAATACTAAACAAAAAGGATTATTTGATGAATCCCTTTCCCCAAAGGACAACAGCATATTCACGCTTCACAGTGCAAATATAAATACAGTTCTAGGGGAATGTAGACACAGAATGGTAGCTGTAGTGTGGGGAAAAAAAACCAAAACCACACAGCAGAAGAAAGTTAGGTCACTATCCTTTCCAAAATGAAGATGGGGATTCAGTTCATAAAATGGAATCCCATCCTCCATCTCTCTTCACTCCATGCCATCTCCACAACCTCCTTTGTGTCTCAAAAAAGTAAACAGCAGTCAGCTTCTTAAAATAGTGTTATCATTTTAGATTTTCCAAGATCTTGTAAATTAAAGAATCCACAGGCAGCCCACTGTTCAATAATCAGAAATTTTCACAGATTCTATAAGTGCCTTCATTGTCCCATTCCACTGCTTATTTAGGATATTTTCCTAACAGCTAATTAAAGGTTCTCAAATATTTTCATCCCCTAATCTCTTTTCTGGTATCTGTCTTCTCCCACAAGTAGAAAGTCCTCTTGGTATCTGGGAGAAGAGAAAAGCTGAAGGGAGAGAGAGGGGCTAGTCTAGGAGCCTGGAAAGTGACAGATCAGTTCATACTTACCATTTACCCAGAGTCCTCTCCATTCCTAGAAAACAATCACAGTTTCTGGAGCTCTGGGCTCTGTGATCTTCTTCTAACTCTTACCTAGAATTAGAAATTATGGTTTAACCTAAATCCTCCTGTTGTCAGTTAAACCCAAGTCACCATGCTGTAGCGCCCAAAGGATAAGGAAAAAAAAAATGGCCTGTCACATTCCTTCATATAGTCCCCCTGAGAGAAATGTAGATTGTCACTGGCCACCTTCAAATGACCACACAACAACCATTAAAAGGAAAGCTCTTCCAATAAACACTGAATGGCAACAAAAATCTGCAGGGCTTTAATGAAGTCTCAAGCATTGTATACTGTAATGGGAGGAGTATCTTTTTCCCTATATTCTATTGATTAAAACTTTGGGGCTTCTACTTAAAACTTGGAACATGGAGGACATACAATAGCTAACTGTGGAAACTGGTTATAATCAAACACAGTGCAAGTTTGTCTTCGCTGATGCTGGGTTACACATGCACAGCAGGGATTCTTCAATCATATTTTACAAAGTGCGTAGCTCCATCCCCCAGTGATGCATGCTGGGGAAATGTAAACATTTTAGAATCACTTATATGTGGGAGGAAAAAAAAAATAGAGATCCAAGTCCAGAACTTTTGAATTTTGAAGCAAGTACAGAGAAATGGCCTCTATTTGGAAGACTCCCACCACCATTAAAATAGATTAAGGCTGGGTAATAGTGCCAGTGCTTTTGAACCTATTCAGTGTTGCTATGCTTGAAAGGTGGAGTCCGGTAGCAGAATACATTTCCACTCCCCCTGGAAACTCTCCTGGCTCAAAAGGCTCAGCAATGTGGGAAGTCATTTAGACAGTTACTTAGGAACTGCTAAATGCTGCTGAATGTGGCTTGGAAAGCACAGAAATGATTATGATCTGTGCCACAGAGACAGGGCAAAGCTATGAACTGTCAATATGTGGTAACAAGCCTAAATTTATATAGCACTATTTTTAGTAGTAGTATTGATTAAGCACCTACTGAGTGCAAACTACTGTATTCAACAGGAGGCAGAGCTTAGAGCCCAGTCAGGCTACTCCTGGGAATTTCTATTCACAACTATGCTCACATACCATCAGCAATATAGAGCTTAATTCCTCCAATGAATTCTGCCACCCAAGCCAAGCACTCTTTGGTACAGAGTAGCTTAGTGGATAGAGCATGGGCCTAAGAGTCAGAAAGACCTGGGTTCTAACTCCTGCTTTGCCACTTCTTGTCTGTGTAACCTTGATCAAGTTACTTAACTTTGCTGTGCTTCAGTTACCTCAACTCTAAAATGGGGATTAATGCTCTGAGCCCCATGTGAGACATGGTCTGTGTCCATCCTGATTAGCTCATATCACCCCCGGTGTTTAGAACAGTGCTTAGCACATAGTAACCACTTGCCAAATACCATCATTTTTATTCCGGGATTGATAGGCAAAGTAGAAAACAAATCTAGAAGTTCAACATGTTTCGGGGAAATTGATAGGGAAATGAGGGACCAAGTTTCATTTCAAACAGAAAAACTATAAAGCTGTAAAAGTATCTCAATCTCAAAGTGGTGGAGAAAATTGGATCTAGCACTCAAGGCACTTTTAGTTTTTTGAGAGGTGTTTTTAGGGTCACCTACATGGGATGCTTAGTATCAAAAGGCAAGATGGACAGTCAGTGAAGTCCTGGGCTGCAGTCAGCTCACCAGCTTAGAAACAGTGCCCACTGAAACTCAACTTCACTGAGCAAGTCATGTGCAAAGAATGGATGATACCTTAACCCTCTAGACTGTAAACAAACTGTGGGCAAGAAAAACATCTGCTAACTCTGTTGTACTGAGAGGATCAGTGAGGCTTATTGGAAAGAGCCTGGGCTTGGGAGTCAGAGGTCATGGGTTCTAGTCCTGGCTCCACCTCTTATCAGCTGTGTGACTTTGGGCAAGTCACTTAACTTCTCTGGGCCTCAATTACCCTATCTGTAAAATGGGGATTAAGACTGTAAGTCCTACTTGAGACAACCTAATTACCTTGTATCTACCCCAGATCTTAGAACAGTGCTTGGCACATACTAAGCACTTAACAAATACCATCATTGTTATTATTATTACTGAACACTCCTGAGAGCTTAGTGCAGTGTTCTGCACATAGTAAGCATTCAATAAATACCAGTGAATGACTAAATCACTGAGTGGTGGATTAAAATTTAGCATATGCACTAGATAACTCGACAACATAAGACAAAGACAAGACCTAGGGAGAATATAATTTAAAGGTCCATTGAATCAATGTTGTAGAGCAGCACAGTGTTGGGAAACAATGCCAGCAAACCAACCTTTTTGTGAAGTAATTAGGAATGGCATTGTTCTCCACGAATGAGCTTTAGGAAGACTGAGAAACCCAGAGGCCTATTAGAAAACAGTGAGAAGGGCTGCAAGTGTCAAGGAGTTGCCATAGCAAGGGATTATTTCAACAACAGCAGTGTGTGGAATGGTGCGTTGGTAGTAACAATAGTACTTAGTAATTGCTTATGGCATTCAGAGCACTTAGAAAGCTTCACTCATAGGTCTTGTCAGCCATATCTACACAATGATGGAAGCTACTCATCAATACAAATATACATGTATCCATATGAGTTATATTACAGAATAGACTGCTTGCTCTTTTCCCAAAAACTTAGACTGATATCACATGTACGTACGGTTCATCCAGCCCTTTGTTGACCCTGGGCTGACTTGGCAGAGTTCCCACCTTGAAAACTTTGAAAAAAAATTATTCTTGAGGGAACTAGCTTGCATTTGTTCTTTCAAGCTTCACCTTGTTTATTTCTGCCTCCAATCCAGCTTGTAAGCGTTAGACCTAGCTTTGTTCACAGCATAGCATTCTTTCCCAGTCTGGTCCTAAAACAAAGAGGAAATCACAGGCCAGGCAACTGTCTGGAGACTAAAAGGAGGGAGAACTATCTGATATAATCCACTGTAAAAAGTGAACCAAACATAAGTCCACTTCATGTGCTTTTGGACAAGATCTTTCCAACCTAAATTCAAAAGCATATATTTAAACACCATCAGTTGCATAGCACTGAAAAATGGATTCCCTACTGGCTAACTTTCTGGATTTTGTTCTCTTAAGATGTTCTAATCCTTTGGGCCATTTTAGAAAAGAAGCTCATATTGTTTTGTGATAGGCAGTATGGAAAGTTATAAAGTGATGCATAAACCAACAGGTCAGAAAGGAAACAATGTGACTCATCTGCTAAACTCATCTTCAACTGACCGTGGTGAGGGCTTTAACTGTTTCTATGGTTCCCTCCCCAAAACCCTGTGTATCAGCTTTCAGCAAAGGAATCAGGCACGGCTTTGTTTTATCAGCAACCCAGGACCTGGCTTTCTTTATTAAGGAATAACTTGGGAGATTTGGGACCTCATTTATCGGCTCTGTAAAATGGGGATACGATTTCCAGCTTTTACTGGAAGGAATGAGGAACATGCGGATGCCTTAGATTAAATAATTCATTGCACAAAGAACGCAGAGCTTGGGATTTTCAAGAAAGGAATGCCATCTGTAGATACCTCGGGCTCGGCAAATGCCAGAGCACTGCATTCGCTGTGGGATAGTGGAAATAATGAGGTATTTCAAAAAGGTTGGCACATTGCAGCAGTTGTCAGATTCCACACGGAAAGAAATTGGGCAATGGACTGAGAAAGAGAGCAGTTATTTCACAAAGGAGCCAGGGAACATGAAATGGGTCTCAGGTTGGGTTAAGCTAGGGAGAGGAGAAAGGGAAATGATTTCTGAATTATTCATCTCGGTTTGTGTATTGGCTTTGGTCCCTGTTCTAATTGTTTGGTTTTTCTGTTGGTGGGAAGGAAATAGAACAGCAGAGTGTTGCAAACTTTTCTGGTGGGCTACCTGATGCTCCTATTAGTCTCTGGCCTGCACTCTGAGGTGTAGTAGGCATAGATTGTGAGTCCTTATAGACTGTAAGCCCCTCAAGAGACAGGGTTGGTGTCTCAGTCCCCCTTGTACATTCTTTACCAGTGCTTAGTACAGTGCTCTGAACATATGAAGCACTTAGTAAATACTATTACTGATAAATACTGTTATTACTAGGCAGATGCCCAAACTAGAAATCTGGGAACTGCCCCGAGACCTTGCATCCATTAGAGAGAGGGAGAGCAGGGCAGCAGTGATTCCCCTATTTTAGAAGGGGGACCAGAATCCCTGACAAGGAGAGATTCTGTAGGATTACTGTCCCATTTACCCCTACCTCACCTCCTAAAATTGGTTGGAAGGATGAAATGGATGCCTGTGCCCTGTGCCTAAAATGGCTGCTACTGCTGGCAAGACAGACCAATAGCTTGGTGAGAGATGGGGTTCTTCTTGGAGTAGAGGCTGTAATAACATGATGTTCATCTCTTATGCCCTACCCCAAGAAGAGGATGTAGTTGAAATTCACTGAACAAGAAGTGGAATATGTAAAAGGGGGAAAAAATGAAACACAAGGTTATAGTAATCACAATAGTATGGGGAAATTATGTGATGCCAGTATGTACCATCATTTTTTAAAAATCCTATAGTGGTTCAACAAAGGAAAGGATTATGAAGTGCCTTGAGCTCTTCTAAGGGGTGTTCTACACCAATATAGTGTAGTTTGATTAGCTTGGTCTGAGCATTTTCAAGTTCTGAAATACACTGGAGAATATTCTAATTGGGATTACTCTGTGCTGGCCAGAGATTTATGGATTATTGGATGTCTATAAATTATTTTGAAGTGCTTATTAAAGATACGCAATAGGTGAGTGACTATTATTTGTCTATATATGCTTTACATTGAATTAAAATGAATATTTGTATTTTTGGCTGATGAACCCTTTACTAGGTAAAAATAGCTTTCACCTTCTTCAGATAGCCCCTTCACCTTGTCTGTGGTGCTAAAGTCAGTGTAGCTTAATGGAAAGTTTAATTTCTTAAATTAAAGGAGATGGGGGATGATCTTGTTTGCACTCCAGGATAGAGGTGATCATGGCAAGATGTCACCTCTCCAGGTCTCTATATCCCCTAACATAGCTAATTCTTTTCTATCTAATAAGAAGATTGAGTGAAATATGAATACAGTGTTATTTGACCATCAAAAGAAACTTTTTCATTAGTAGTTTCCTGATGTTAAATAAGTGCCAATAGAAAGAGAAGAAGATATGATTATTTTAGCACCATGAAAATATTGCAAATATAGACCAGATGCTCAAAAGGTATAGCACACACAATTTAAATCCATAGACAATCCAAAAATCAGGCAATATCATCAATCTTTTCCCTTCTCAAACCTTTGGCAAAATGAAATGTTTGGAGGTTCATGAGTTTCTCAAGGAACTCCAGTGGTTGCCCATCTACCTCTGCATCAAGCAAAAACTCCTCACCATTGGCTTTAAATCATTTAACCAGCTTGCCCCCTCCTACCTCACCTCACTGCCCTCCTCTCCGCAGCTAAACCCTCGTTTCCCCCTTTCCCTCTGCTCTTCCACCTCTCCCTTCCCATCCCCACAGCACTGTACTCGTCCGCTCAACTGTATATATTTCCATTACCCTATTTATTTTGTTAATGAATTGTACATTGCCTTGATTCTATATAGTTGCCATTGTTTTTACGAGATGTTCTTCCCCTTGACTCTATTTATTGCCATTGTTCTTGTCTGTCTTCCCCGATTAGACTGTAAGTCCATCAAACGGCAGGGACTGTCTCTATCTGTTGCCGACTTGTTCATTCCAAGCGCTTAGTACAGTGCTCTGCACATAATAAGCGCTCAATAAATACTATTGAATGAATGAATGAATGAACCAAGCCCGCGCACTTTGCTCCTCTGGTGCTGACCTTCTCACTGTGCCTCAATCTCATTTATCTCGCTGTTGACCTCTCACCCATATCCTACCTCTGCCCTGGAATGCCCTCCCTCCTCATGTCAGACAGATAATTGCTCTCCCTCACTTTAAAGCCTTATTGAAGGCACATCTCCTCCAGTAAGCCTTCCCTGACTGAGCCCTCCTCTCCTATTTTCCCAATTCTTTCTGTGCTGCTCTTACTTGCTCTTTCATTCATCCTCTCTCCCTTCCCCATGGCACATATGTTTAGTTCTGTATATACCTGTAATTTATATATTTATTTATAGTAATGTCTGTCTCCCCCTCTAGACTGTGAACTTGTTGTGGGCAGGGAATATGTTTGATTCTGTACTCTCTCAAGAACTTACTACAGTGTTTCACACACAATAAGTGCTGAATGAACATGATTAATTAACAATAATAATAATAATTTTCCCTGCCCATCATGATCAAAGCATTGTCAGTCAAAAGTCATTATCAGCCTCATGGAAAGAGTACGGGCCCAGGAGTCAGAGGACCTGGGCTCCGCCATTTGTCGCCTGTGTGACCTTGGGTCAGTCACTTCATTTCTCTGTGCCATAGTTACTTCATCTGTAAAATTGGGATTAAAACTGTGAGCCCCATGTGGGACATGGACTGTGCCCAACTTGATTATTTTGCTTCTACCCCAGCACTTAGTACTCGGCATGGCACATAGTAAGCACTTTAACAAATACCATTAAAAAAAAAAAAGAGGCAGAGAATTGAAGTGAGAAAAGTAGAACTAGAGTCCAGAAACATCTAAAATGGATGACTCACCCTGGAATAATTTTGTTATTGATGCATCAATAAATTTTCTGAAACAATCAATCATATTTATTGAGCATTTAGTGTGTGCCAAGCTCCTCGGAGAGTATAACAGACTTGGCAGACATATTACCTGGCCTCAATGATCTTACAGTCTAGGGGGGGAGAGAGACATTGATATAAATAAATAAATTACAAATAGCAATAATAATAATGATTATGGCATTTGTTAAGTACTTACTATGTGCCAAGCACTGTTCTAAGCACTGGGTAGATGGAAGGTAATCAGGTTGTACCACATAGGGCTCACGGTCTTAATCCCCATATCAAATAACTGAGGCACAGAGAAGTCAAGGGATTGCTCAAGGTCACACAGCAGACCAATGGTGGAACTGGGATTAAAACTCATGTCCTCTGACTCCCAAGCCCGGGCTCTTGCCCCTAAGCCAAATGCTGTGGAGCTGAAGGAGGTGTGAAAAAAGGGAGCAAATCCAAGTGCAAGAGTGATGTGGAAAGGAGTGGGAGATGATGAATTTACGGCTTAGTTGCAGAAGAACTCCTGGGGAGATTTGCCTTTAACAAGGCTTTGAAGGTGAGGAGAGTAATTGTCTGTCTTATGAAATGGGAACGCATTCCAGGCCAGTGGCAGGACATAGGTGAGAAGTGAATGGTGAGATGGATAAAATGGAGGTACAGTGAGTAGGCTGGCATTTGCAGTGAAGTGTGCAGGCTGGGTTGTAGTGGAAGAGCAGTGAGGTAAGGTAAAATGGGGAAAGGTGATTGAGTGCTTTAAAGCCAATGGTAAGAAGTTTCTGTTGGAAGCAGAAGCTGAAAAACAACCATTAGTGGCTTTTGATGAGTGAAGAAATATAGATCAAACTTATTTGAAGAAAAATGGTCTGGGCAGCAAAGTGAAATATGGACTGGAGTGGGAAGAGACAGGAGTCAGGGAGGTCAGCAAATGAAAGAAACAATTAATAATCTGAAGAGATTAAATGGAATGTAAATGCACTGTTACTTGCTACACTAAACTGTAAGATCTTAGAGGGTGTGTATTATCTTTTTGATCCAAATTTGATGCAGTACCATCATAACATCACTTGCACTGAAGAGAATTAATAAATATTGCTTGTGATGGACTGGATGGTAAAGAGATGTTTCAGAGAACCTGGTGTTTTCTGGGGAGAGGGGCTCTTTATGGTTGTGTTATGTTATGCAGCATGGCTCAGTGGAAAGAGCATGGGCTTGGGAGTCAGAGGTCCTGGGTTCGAATTCTGACTCTGCCACTTGTCAGCTGTGTGAGTGTGGGAAAGTCACTTAACTTCTCTGTGCCTCAGTTACCTCATCTGTAAAAATGAGGGATTAAAAAATATGAGCCCCCTGTGGGACAATCTGATTACCCTGTATTTACCCCAGTGCTTAGAACAGTGCTCTGCACATAGTAAGTGCTTAACAAATACCATAATTATTATTATTATTATATCTCCCACCTTGCTTTTGTGTTTGAAACATATGTAGTGCCTCCAATATTCTTATCAAATATTGGTTTTTAGGTGCATGAAGGTGAATTCTAATATTTTAAGTACTACTTTTGGGTTCTCACAACCTCTCTCTGTGTCAGCCCTTAGAAAGGTTTCACTGTACTGACACTCCAGTGACTGGCATTGGTTTCTATATGACATTTCAACCATGTTTTTCCTTTAAAAGATAATATTTGCCTCTGTTACTTGCAATCAGATATTTGATTGACATCAGTCATTTCATAACCTGTCTCTTGGAGCTCTAACCAGTTGAACTTTTTAAGGCTTGCTTTATTGAACCAGCTTCCCTGATCATACACATGATGTGTTTTTGCTTATCTCCCTGAGTAGACCTGCTTTGCTTTTAGAGACCCTATCTTTCCCCTTCCCTAGAATCATTTTCTTTAGATTAAAAGAGCTTTAAAACCTTGTTCTATACCTGAAAACCTATGTGAAAGATGCATTTTATAACAAATGGAAAAAAGTAGATACGGGACAAACGAGAGAGGTGAATTTTGCCTATTTTTCCATGTAGGTTAGGGCACATAGGATTTATGTAAAATTGTGAATGGAGCTTTTATCTGGGAGGGAATGTGTGCAAAGCAGTGCCCGTGCTGAGAGGCTATGAGAAGAAATGATTTTTCAAGTGTTTAGTGAGAGAAAAATCTATGCTGATGCCTCCTTTTCACAACTATTAATATTCTGGCATTATCCTCAACCCATCTCTCTCAACCTGTTTATTCACTCAACAAATCATGTCATTTCTACCTTTACCACATCTCCAAAATTCACCTATTCCTTTCCATTTAAACTTCCACCAAACTGGTCCAAACACTTGCCATATCCCACCTCTACTAGTACTAGTACCTCATTATTGACCTCCCTGCCTCTAGCCTCAACCCTCTCCACTCCATGCTTCACTTTAATGCTAGGCTCAGTTCTTTACAAACATTGTTCTAGGCACATCTCTCTACTCCTCCAAAACCTTCCAGTGGCTGGCCCATCCATCTCCACATTAAGCAGTAACTCTTCACAATCAACCTTCTTAAGACCCTCAGTCTGCTCTCTTCCTCCCACCTATCCTTGCTTCTCTCCTATCGCAATCTCCTATTTTGAGATGCAGCATGGCCTAGTAGAAACAGAACGGGCCTGGGAATCAGAGGACCTGTGTTCTAATCCAGGGTCCACTACTTGTGTGCAGTGTGTCCTTGGGCAAATAAATTAACTCCTTTGTGCCTCAGTTACCTTACCTGTAAAATGGGGATTAGTATTGTGGGTCCTGGGTGGGACAGATACTGTGTCCAACCCAATTATCTTGTGTCTACTCCAGTGCTTACTACAGTGCCTGACATATAGTGTTTAAAAAAAAACCTTAAAAAAGATCAAATTGACACACTTACAGCAATTTATTTACTCTGCCTCAATCTCATCTGTCTAATTCATTCATTCAATCAATCATATTTATTGTTTACTGTATATAGAGCACTGTACTAAGTGCTTAGAGTATAATACAACAAAAGACGGACACATTCTCTGCCTACAACAAGCTTACAGTCTATAAGGGAGGAGACAGACATCAATACAAATAAATTACAGATATGTACATAAGTGCTGTGGGACTGGGAGAGGGGAAGAACAAAGGGAGGAAGTCAGGGTGACACAGAGGAGAGTGGAAGAAGAGGAAAGGGAGGTTTAGTCTGGGAAGGCTTCTTGGAGGAGATGTGCCTTCAGTGAGAATTTGAAGAGGGGGAGAGCAATTGTTTGTCGGATTTGAGGAAGGAGGAAGTTTGGAGTCAGCAGTGAGATGAGTGAGATCAGGGCACAGCGAGAAGGTTGGCATTAACGGAGTGAAGTGGGCAGGCTGGGTTGTAGAAGGAGGGTAGCAAGGTGAGACAGGAGGGAGCAAAGTGGTGGAGTGCTTTAAGGTCATTGGTGAGGAGTTTTTGTTTGATGTGAAGATTGGTGGGCAACCACTGGAGTTTTTACACAGGGTGACATCCTGAGCATTTTTGCAGAAAAGTGATCCAATCAGCAGAGTGAAGTATAGATTGGAGTGGGGAGAGACAGGAGGCTGTGAGGTTAGCAGTAATCCAGGTGGGATAGGATGAGTGATTGTATTAACATAGCAGTTTGAATGGAGAGGAAAGGGCAGATTTTAGTGATGCTGGGAAGGTGGGGTCGACAGGATCTAGTGATGGATTGAATATGTGAGATAAATGAGAGAGACTAGTCAGTCTCACTACTGATACCTTACTCATGACCACTCTCTTGCTCCAGATTCATATCTGACACTCTCCAACTTCAAGGCTCTAAAAAATTCCATCATCTTCATGATTAATGTATCATTTCCCCACCATATTCTTCATCCATTTTGCTTCACCTATGCACTTGCATCCATATACCCTAAATTCTCTGGTACCCCCCCCAATCCTGAACACTTATGTACATATCCTCATTCCCTGCTCCTTCAGGTATTTGTAACTTGTTTTATTGTCTGTCTCCTCAACTGAATTGTAAACTCCTTGTGAGCGGGGATCTTATCTACCCACTCTATTGTATTTTCCCAAGAGTTTATATTCGTGGCACACAACGAGCACTCAATCCAAACCATTGATAATTAATACTGGGTGACTGGGAAAATTAGACAAGGTCTCAGTTTTTATTTTATTAAGTTTAGTCCAGAGAGAGGATGGTTTCTCTTGTCAAGTGTTTACAAAATAGTTTAGCATTCTCAAGTAAGGGCTACTATTTTGAAGAGTGTGTGAAAATTCAGTTCTTGGGGATCATTTGAGGTAAAAATCTCCTCACCAACAAGGGAAGTATTTTTTAGTTCTATTCTTTTTCTCCCAAGGACCAAGGACCAGTGTTCTGCACAGAGTAAGCAATCATAAGTGCTGTTAATGTTGGCAATGACATAAACACACTCACAGTTCCCCACTGCAGTTGAGTTTATGGCAGCTACATGTTCTTGAACCCAAATGCCCTTCAAAATAGGAGCTAATTAACTTTGCTGGGCAGCTCACTGAAACATCACCATTACCCTGTTTCAGTTAAGGAACTGATCTTAAAACCTCTGTGGCATTTCAAGATGAAGACCTATAGAGCCACACATTCAATGAGACCCTCAAATACAGTCCTTCTAAACCACAATTTCAGGCAGTGGAATATCCCGTAACGAGTCACTTCTCTGAAATGGGAAAGTTTTGCAGGTTGTCCAATCATGCCTGCAATGCTGCTAAATAATGCCTTTATGAGCCTGCCAGAAGCATGAGTCTAATAGAGACCTTGAAAGGTCAGCTAGTCATTCTCCTGCCTCTGGCTAGCATTTGTCCTGAGACGGTATTGTACAGATAGGTCTTATTTTTATTCCAGATTTAAAGACCTCTGGGGAAGGAGATCCTATAAACTCTCTTACTCACTCATGCACATGCCTGATAATATTCTGAGTGGTCTTCTTTCTACTCCCTTCAAATCACTCTGGATTCACTTTTTCTCTGCTTAATTTTTCCAGGTTGGGTCATCCATTTGTTGGGTTCTACAGGGATAGCAGTTGGTTCCTGTTGACCGAGGAGCCACCATGCTTATATTTAAATACTAAGTTCCTAATCAGGATCATGTTTATTTTTCAATTTTAATCAGTCTAGTTGTTTCCTTGTGCTGCCCTCTCCACGTCTTTGCTGAGTTCTTTATTCTCTCCTTATGAGAAGTTGTCTTTGCACTTTATCATTCCCTTCTTGATGTCTTCTCCTGAACTTTTATAAGGGCTCAGGGGGTGTGTGGGGGGGTACTGTGTTAAATTTTCATTTTGCCAGTATAATGTCATGAAAATTAGAGAGAAAGCAGAACTGGTTATTTGGTGTAATTGTTGCTCAATCTACAATTTGTCTTCAATGATAGCTACTCATTGCTTCCATTTTCTGTTCATATTTAGATATATGAAATAAACTAGCTTACACTCACCTTACTAAAAGGCTATATGCTCCATTGACTTTAAGTAGGATCTGAGGACTAAGATCATGCCAATTTTCATATATATATACATATATGTATATACATATATCTAGGTCCAAACTGGACCCAAACCTACTGAGATTATGTGCCTGGCAATAATAATTGATCTGCCTGGCAAAACGTAACATCATCTTTCAGGAAAGAAAGCATCCAGAATGTCCATACTGATCAAGACATTTTTTGGACAACAATGGTTTCCTCTACCTCAAAAAGTCCGTCAAACAATGGATAAATACTTGGGTTTCTTCCTCTTTATTTTTCTCTCCAAGCCTCAAAAGAGTGGAGAGTAGTTATTAAGATTTCAAAGGAATCCAAAGTGAAACCAGCCTTGTATATCCCTATTGCCTTCACTGTTTTCTGACTCTTTGAATGTCAATGACTACTATACCACAAAATTACTTCGGTCAATTATTAAGGTCCTTATCCCAGCATTGATTTTTACACACACAAATCAATGGCAGGATATGGCCCAATAATTAATATTGGGAAAACTGAATTGCTTTTTTCAGGCATTTAGCAATAGTCTCAGAAACATTCTTCTGCAATTCAACTATCCTTATTTGTTTTATTCAGTTTTTTTTTTTCAGTTTCTAGAACCAAATTCTTCTACAAATTGAAGCCAAAACATTTTGATAAAATATTTCATTTATTTTCTTAATATAAAAATGGGGATTTGTTTCAAGCAATAATCAATTGAACTGTTTCAAAAGGGCATCATTTAATAACAAATGAGTTTGCATTATGAAGATCATTTGGTATATACTAATGCCCCTTCTCCTTGTTTGCTCTAATGACTCTAGGGCTCATTTCAATCAATCAGTGTTAATAATAATTTTGGTGTTTATTAAAGCACTTACTTTGTGTCAAGCACTGTACCAAAGGCTGGGGTGGATACAAGCAACTCAGGTCAAACACAATCCCTGTCCCACACAGGGTCTTAATCTCCATTTTACAGATGAGTGAACTGAAGCACAAAGAAGTGAAGTGACTTGTCCAAGTCCACACAGCAGACAAGTGACAGAGCATGGGCCTGGGAACCCATGACCTTCTGATTCCCAGGCCCATGCTCTATCCACAACCTGTGGTGCTTGAGAAGCAGCATGGCTCAGTGGAAGGAGCACGGGCTTGGAAGTCAGAGGTCATGGGTTCTAATCCCAGTTCTGCCACTTGTCAGCTGTGTGACTTTGGGCAAGTCACTTAACTTCTCTGGGCCTCAATTACCTCATCTGTAAAATGGGGATTAAGACTGTAATCCCCACGTGGTACAACCTTATCACCTTGTATCCCCCTCAGTGCTTAGAACAGTTTTTTGCACATAGTAAGGGCTTGACAAATACCATCATTATTATTATTATTACTACTGTGTGTAGTGCATCATGCTATGCACTTGGGAGAACATAATGTACAATCAAATAGGTAGACAATACCCTGTCCACAAGGAACTTACAGATTTTTTTCCACAAAATCAAAATGCACTCTTATGATCTTTACTTCTGAGTTTCTAAACTCCCAAACCTCCAAATAAGTTGGTTGACTATCTAGGTGGAGTGCTTTAAGGCCATTGGTGAGTAGTTTTTGTTTGATGTGGAGATGGGTGAGCAACCACTGGAGTTTTCACACAGGGTGATGTCCTGAACATTTTTGTAGAAAAATGATCCAGGCAGCAGAATGAAGTATAGACTGGAGAGGGGAGAGACAGGAGTCTGAAAGGTCAGCAGTAACCTCCAAATAAGTTGGTTGACATCATATCTGGATTTATGTCTTGTCCCTCTTTTTGTCTTCCTCTGCTAATCTCCTCCTCTCCCTCTGGTCCTCAAACCCTTGTGTTGGCCTGCTCTCCTGTCGCTTCCTCTCCTGGTTTGCTTTGTTGTATTTCTGTCTGCCCCTTCTGTCCTCCTGGATTGTACTATTCCTCTGCTCTCTGCCCCATCTCTTTCTTTTTTCATGTTTCCTTAGTTTCCCCTTTCAATTCTCCTTTATCCCTGCCACTCAGTTTCACTTAACTATCCTTGTACCTATGCTGTCTTGCTTTTTTCTGGGTTCCCCTTCATTTCTATCAATCAGTGGAATTTATTGCCACTTACTCTGAGCAGAGCACTGTACTAAGCACTTGGGAGAGTATAATAGAACAAGTAGACACAATCCCTACTGTCTAGGAGCTTATGGTTTTGCAGGAAAAGTCATTAAAAAGGTACAAGTAAGGAAGACAACCAAGTACAAGTTTGTGTAGCTAAGTATCAAGTAGTTGGTGATGGGGTGAGTACCTAAACACTTTGGGGGTTGGATTAAGTGCATGCATAGGTGATGCAGTAGGGAGGGAAAATAGAATGGAGAGAATGAGAGGTTAGGCAAGGAAGGCTTCTTGGAGGATGAATTATTGTAGCATGGCTTTGAAGATGTAGAGAGTGCTGGCCTGCCAGTTATGATAGGAAAGGAAAACAAGAGCATGAGAGACATAGTGATAATAAGAGAGATAAGATAAAGGCACTTCAAGTAGATTGGCATTATCAAATGAAAGTCTGTGGTCTGGGTTGTAATGAGAGAAGAATAGGATAATTAGGGGAGAGAGGGCCCTTAGATTGTCTCGGGAGTGAGGGTGAGGAGTTTCAGCTTGATGTGGAGATGGATGAGCAACAGTTGGAGGAGTGTGAACAGTGAGAAGATATGTACAGAATAAATATTTAGAAAAATAATCTGGGCATCTGAAGGGAGTTCTGACTGGAGAAGGGAGAGGCTGCTAGCAGGAAGGATAATGAGGAAGATGATGCAGTGGTCGACATGAAAGGGTGGGGTATAGTTTCAATAGAGAGGAAGGAACAAATTCTGGAGATGTGAAGATGTAATAAAACAAGATTTAGTGACTAACAAAATCTGGGCTGACAGAAATGAATAAAGGATAATGAAAAGGTTGTGGGCTTGTGGGACAAGGAGGATGGAGGATGGTGGTGTTGTTTACTGTGATGGGAAATTCAGGAGGAGAAGATCATTTTTTAGGGATAATGAGTTCAGGGTTTTTTTTAAAAAAATGGTATTTGTTAGGTGCTTACACTCAAGTGCCATACACTGTTAACTAAGCACTGGGATAGATACAAGCTTATCAGGTTCATTCATTCATTCAATTGTATTTATTGAGCACTTACTGAGTACAGAGCACTGTATTAAGTGCTTGGAAAGTATAATTCAGGAATAAAGAGAGACAATCCCTGCTCATAACGGGTTTACAGTCTAGAGGGGCAGAGACAGACATCAAAACAAGTAAACAGGCATCAATATCAATAAATAGAATTATATATATATATATACATAAGTGCTGTGGGGCAGCAGGTGGTAGGGGGGAGTCAAGGTGATGTGGAAGGGAGGGGGAGCTGAGGAAAAGGGTACAGAGTCCATATCCCAACGGGGCTCACAGTCTTAATTTCCATTTTACAGATGAGGCTCTGTCACCTGGCAGACATGTGGCAGACCCAGGATTAGAATCCAGGCCCTCTGACTCCCAGGGCCATGCTCTTTCCATTAGGCAATGCTGCTTTCACACTGCTTTTGGACATATTGAATTTGAGGTGACAGCAGGACTCCCAAGTAGAGATCATGATCTTAAGATAGTGCTTTGCAGCTTTTTCCCCTACTTCATGTTGATCTTACATTCTCTCCCATTACCATCTCTGTCACTATACTACTTTTTTGGACCTATGACCTAAGTGACTTCTGAAATCTGTGATCTGTGATATTTTGGAAATAATTTTCTCATAGAAAAGCAAAAATGGGGTTGGTCAACTGTACCGTTTTTGCCAAACGATGCTCAATAAATATGATTGAATGAGTACTCAATTCTAGTGCATTTATTTTGTCAGAAAATTACCATTTTCCGACAAAAGTCCCCTCTCAGGGTTGTACCTCGAGAGTCGGGATTATAACCCATGACCTCTGACGCCCAAGCCCAGATGGGGCTCACAGTCTCAATCCCCCTTTTACAGATGAGGTAATTGAGTCTCAGAGGAAGTGAAATGATTTGCCCAAGGCCATACAGCAGACAAGTGGCAGAGGTGGAATTAGAACCCATGACCTTTTGATTTGTAGTCTAGTAACATCATTAGTTTTAACATTTCTGTCACGCTCAGTGTGGTGCATTGTTATGGACTTGGAAATACAAACTAATGAAATGACATGTTACCTGCATACAGAGAGTTTATGGGAGAGACAAATATAAAAATGATTTCAGCTCTATTAAAATAAATAGAAAAAGCATATATATTCAGAAGTGCTGAGGAAGGTGTAAGTTAGTTTACATGAGCATGGTTCCAGGTGGCTTTGGTGGTTGTGGCAGCAAGGCTTGTTATGCCCTGGCCATCCATCCCTTAGGGAAAAACACACAAAGGGATTAGGACAATATTGCTACATGTCAGAAACTTAAAAAGGCATTTGCCATTTTTTTAAATGGTGTTTGTTAAGTGCTTACTATGTACCAGGCACTGTACTAAAGGTATATGTCTTTTTTTATGGTGTTTGTTAAGCACATACTATACACCACACACTCTATTAAGTGCTGGGGTAGATACAAGTTAATCAGGTTGGACACAGTCCATGTCACATATAGGCTTACAGTTTCAGTCCCCACTTTAGATGAGGTAAGTGAGGCACAGAGAAGTGAAGTGACTTACCCGAGGTCAAACAGCCAGCAAGTAGAAAAACAGTTAAGAACCCAGATCCTTCTGACTCCCAGGCCCATGCTTCTTCCTCTAGACCATGCTGCTTCTCTTTGCCTACATAGACCACTGACTTTAAGGGACATTTTTATAAAATCACTAAAGGTTGATTGATATCAGATGAAAGACAATTTCTAGAGAATTATAGAATAGGAAGCCCATGAAGATGTCTTTGACCAATCCACTCCCTCCAGCAACTGGAAGCCAAAAACAATTCAAGACTGATGGATTTCTAAGGATGGCAAGGGGTGGAGATTCTACAACATCCCTTGCTGGTCATTTCACCCACTGAATCCATCTTGAAAAGCAATGTGGCCTAGTAGAAAGAGTAAGGGACTGAGAATCAGAAGACCTGGGTTCTAATCCCAGCTCAGCTACTTGTCTGCTGTGTGTCCTTGGGCAAGTCACCTAACTTTTCTATGCCTCAGTTTTATCATCTGCAAAATAGGATGAATCGATGCCTGTTGGCCCTTCTACTGAAACTGTGAACACCCTGTGGGACCTAATTATCTTGTTTCTAACCCAGCTGTCAGTAGAGTGCTTGTCCCTTAGTAAGCACCTTATAAATACTACAAATATTATCTATATCATTATTATTATTATTAATATCTTATGACTAACCCAACTCTCACCACAGTTTGTCATTTCCCTTTGTAGTGTCCTCAGTTGACATGAAGAACAATAGGTCAGCTTTCTCATTAAAAAGAACAAATCACTTTGTACTTGTTAAAAGAGATAAGTCCCCATAGCCTTCATTTTTCCCTTGCTAAAGTTCACTTCCTTCAATCTCTCCTTATTTGACTTATTTCCATCCCTTTGGTCTTTTTTATGGTTACTTTGGCTAAGTACCATTATTTGGTTAACCACACTTAAATTCTATTTTTCTGAGAATTAGGGGGGAACAAATGTATGTGAACACCATGCAATTCTTTTGTATCCCTTCTTCTAAAGAATAGCCATCTCAAGCTTTTTGGCAAGGATAAAGTTCAACAATTGCTCAGTCACCTTCATTTCCATGTGTCACCAGTTCAGTGTTTCTTTAGCTGGTGCGACTAATTTCTATCTCAGAGTTTCTGAAAAGGAGAGGTTTCATTTGGATATGTTTCATATGGATATGCCGCAGAGAATAGCGTAACCATATAAGTGAATTATACATGAGCACAGGAAATTGCATTAAAGTAAATTGGTCAAATTGAGTTTAAGAGCAGAAAACATAATTGTGTAATTTTGGAAAGGAATAAATATTGACCCAAATGCACATTTTTACAAGTAATGCTCTCTTTGATCTGCAACAACCATGTTTCTTGATCAATATTCGTGGTTTGATACATTTCCTGCAATATAGAACTCGATGGGCTATTCAATATATCTGGAGTTAAAAAAAAAAGTGTTATTCTTAAAGTCATAAACAAGACTTCCAAAATAACAAAATGTCTCCTTTAAAAAAAATAATTTCCCAAATAGCCATAACAATTAAAAACCCTTTGTTCATGTACCTAGTGAGGCTTCATTTCTGAATTTGAGAGTTTACTCTATTTTTTTTTTGTCAGCAGCCATTTTTGGGTAGAAAGATATAATCAAATGGGAGTCTTTTAATGTATCAGGATAGTTTTGGAACTGGTTGAGTTTTAGAATGTGAAATGTAAATAAAAAATCAACAAAATATCAAATTGGATGGCACCAAACCTGTCAAACTTTCCATACAATGGGAATCCTTTTCCTCCAACTGATTCTTTGAACCTGAAGAGGTATGTTTGAGGCTGGGTTTGAAGCCAACTTAAGAATAGAGATAAAATTTTCAATGATCTTCTTGGGGCAACAAGTATCCTTGTTTCCATATAGCTGATTCATTCATTCATTTAACATTGAATATTCATCTTTCCTGAGCCAACAACACGGAATGGAATCAATTTGGGAGGGGCTACCTTGCCTGAGATCTGCTAAAAAATGGGGTTCAACTCCAGAATGGTTGGGACAGTGGAGAAGATGGTTTCCTCATCATTTTGGGGAACTGTTATTAAATGTTTTCAGATGATTACCCTGAAGTTCCCACTTGTCACCTTTTTCTCCACAAAAGACACTCCCAGAGGATAAGTAATTTTTGCTACTTGATCATGCAAGTGCAGGCTACACTGATTGTGGATTTTCCAGGATCCTTCTTGCTCCAAATTGTATCCTTCTCTGGTCCATGTTTTGACTATTCCATTACTCTATAAACATCTTCATCAGAAAAAGTGGAAGGAAAAACAAGGACTTGAGTGAGAAATTTTCCATGTGACTCCTTGTTAGTGTCTCTGATATAGAGTTGGGTGGAAAAGAAGACTAAACCATTTGTTAAGATAAATTTGTAAAATTTCCTCTGCTTTTTCATTTATGCCTGCTTTCCCATACTTCCAACCCTTTGGGAAATGAAGAGTTTACTCTTTCTACAGAATGGTCTGCCTCTTAGTAGCAAGGGCTTCCAGATCAAGACTGTCAGGCTGAAAACCTAAAAAGATATTTCCCTAAGAGATGCTGAAAGACTGTCAATATAAACCAGGTGGAGAAGGACATGTGAGCACCAGATTGTACTATGACTGAATTGAACTTACAGGTCTTCCTGACCATAACTCGGAAGACAACGTTCAAAAAGAGGCTAATAAATTTCCCTCTAGGGAAATGGGTCCTTAGCTTAAAAAGAGAAACATCAGGAAAAAAAAAAATCTTACATTTGGAGTACAGATTTGCAGAAATGCCCGCCTCCCTGCCCCCTCGACTTCTTGGCCAAAGTTAATTATGGTATTTTGTAAGCACTTCCTCTATGCCAAAACATTATGCTAAACACTGGGGCCAGGTGCAGATAATCAAATCAAGCCCTGCTCTACACGGGGTTTCTGAGGGAATCTTTTATGTTCAGTACTCAGCTATCCTGGTCCTCCTATCAACATCATCATCATAGTCATCAAGCCTGCTCCTTTGGGCTTCCCTCCTAAACCCTATTTCCAAGCTCTAAGCATTCCACCACCCTCCATTTGATCCTCTCTAAACAATCCACACATGTATTTATTCTATGATAGGGCTCAGAATATTGTATTCTGGAACTCCAGGGGCCAGAGTAGGAGGATGAGTTTTACTTAGTTCCCACTGAGCACCCCTTTTAAAGTGGCTCCTTTAGGAGATCTGACTCAGTGCACTTTGATTGAGTCAAATAGAGAAATCTAGTTGAAGTCTATGGAGAGTAGAGGTCATCACAGCTTGTACAGCTCGGAACAACTGACCGGTGTCTCGCCTTAGTTGGAGAGACTGAATGCAAAGAATTGCACTCTCTGGCCTGGTAGATGTGAGTGTGAAGAAAATCAGTTTCTTTCTTCCATGAGCTGGGTCGAGCCAAAGAGATGCAGCCTGATATTCTAGAGAGGAATCTGCTAGGGGAAATACAGGACTCAATAAGAGGTTCTGCCACAAAGATAAGTTAAGTGCCTTTATACAGTGCCAAGGAGCATGACATCTTTACTTTAGCATCCCTTGCTCTAATTTCCTCCTTCCCCCCACTATTTATGTTCACCTGTTACCCGATTATCACCCTGGTAAGATGAATTCCTGGAGTTGCTTCAGCCTAGCAATTAACCCTTTACAGTACGCTTCTCTGTAAGAAACTCCTGATTAAAATAAACTACTCAATTATTCATCGAACAACAGGATGAATGTCACAGGAGATCACAGAGAAAGGCTTATTTTCTTTTACCTTTAAATTTCAAAATCCATCCCCAGGATCGGCTGTAGTACCGCCGTGATCCAGAAAAAAAACAAAACACTGCAGTCAGGGCTGGGGTTTATTCTGAGTGAATTATTGGAAGTGTAAATTAGCACTTATTGTAGCCTGGAGGCCAAGCTACAATGGCATTAAAACCATGGAATGTCCTGGTGGCAGCATTCACGTATGTGAAATAGGATCCCCACAGTGTATTTGCATATGCTTTATGCATGTTCACATAGGCTGAGTAGGCTAATCTCAGCCACCCTCCAAGTTAAAATGCTATTTTTCCTCCCCTTAACCTTTCTCCTCCTCACCTTGCCATTCTGAGAGATAGGACCCCTACATTGGAAGTGTGTGTCAGAGGGGATAGAACACACTTAGTAAAAGAAATCATGGGAGGGGTACCAAAAATTGCAGCCAGACCCGAGTTAGGAGAACTATCTTGTGGCAGATCATGGTTTTATTGAGAAGCTACCCCCCTACCCCCACCCCTTCTCACTCCCCAGAGAGATGTGAAGTAGCTGTCCATCTGAGAGCCCCAAAGTTTCTTAGGGTAAATGCAGCTCTGATCAGTATTCAGATATTCAGGTGCTTGTCTGCTTTCCCTGAAACCTTTCCTTTGCTGAAAATGCTACCCAGAACAATTGCTCAGAAAATTCCTGGTATGTCCATTTTCATTCTTCCCTTGGAGATGTGTCACTAAATTCCAGTTCCTCTCCTGACCAACACTTGTGTGGGAGGATGGACAGAGAGACCACACAGTCAAAATGGGAAAGAGTTGGAAGAAGAAGGAACAGATATGTGATGTCACTGACTTTTCTGGACTGGAAGGAAAGCAGCAGGCACAACTGTGTTGACCAGAAACTGAAATGACAGGAGTACATTGTAACAATTTGTTAACTGAAAAATTTCTGCAACAGACAAATCAGGGAGCTTGATAGTGAACTGGTCATAGACTGGATACCACTAACAAATCTTGGGAAAATAAAGGTGTGGGGGAGGGAGGGAAGAGAGAGAGATAAAGACAGTAGAAGAAAGAAATGGAAGGATGAATGAGAAGAAAAGGGAAAGGGACGGAGAGAGGGAAGAGAAGATGGAAAGGGAGGAGAGAGAGAAAATGGTATGAAACAAAATTCTGAACTCAAATGGACCCTGATCTTCACTTTAACTCACTGTTTCAAAAGAGGATATCTATTTGTAAAGTACAGAGAAATGCTAGGTGAATGACATATTTTTCAGCAGGTTGGGTGCTTCATACTGCCCACAAACACAACATTTACCTCAGCATTTGTTTAAAAGTTTCCCTCTTGTGAGAAATTATGACTTTTGACAGAGAACTCTCACCTTCCCAACATCAATAAAACTAGAGTGCAGTGTCCTCCACTTTGTCATGGAGACTAACAATAAGGGAAGCCTGAGAAGAACAGTGAGGATTTTGAAGCGGTCATTGTACTCATATACTCTGTATATGTATTTATATATATTTATAAAATATAAGTATATATGAATCTATATCCTCAAGAGTCACAGGAGAAAAACAGTACGCTTTTCAGTTTCTAAAATAATTACCACAGAAATAGGGTTTGCGGCACCTACGTTTTAGTTATTCCTTGAGGACAACGTGCCATCTAGTGGTAAAATTCTAGAATTCCCTCTTCTGCCTACAATCTGCCTCATTTACCTTCACAGCTGGAGATGAGGAAAGTGTATTCTCCTAAATGTGTTAACTTAGCAGTGTTATACACTAGAAACAAATTAATATATAATTCTTCAGTGCCTTAAGGTCATTACTGTCGAGGCATAAATTAATAGAGCTATTCCAGCTAATCCATTTTGGCATTTGCTTCTGCATGTCTGAGCACATATGTGCCAGGGCCTAGCCTAGTTTCTGCTAGTGAAAATGATGAAGTCCTAAAAGAGGCTTAAGCAAATTAATGTAGCTTGTGACCTAAAAGCTAGGCTAACACCAGCACTCTCTGATCAGCTGCTTTTCTATTCTCGCTTTCAGGAGACAGGTCAGAGCCGTAAAACTGAGTTTCGGGAGAGAGCTGAGCTGCAAAAAGAGGGCAGAGTGGCGTTTTTCTCCTCTTCTATCCTTGTGTGTTTACAGAAGCACCATTACAGAGCTCATATGAAAAAATAGCCTGGTGTGTTGTAGAGCCCATTACCTGATCATGAATGCATTAAAGTCACCTAACAGAAACAGCGTTCTTTTGATTTCAGATCAGAAATAACCATCATCAGTGATTTTTTTTTTCTAATTTCTGGCTTGCGGCCTGAGCCCAAGAAGGGGTCAGATAACTGTCTTCAAAAATATCAGTCTTAAAACCAGAGCTGGTGGGGCACAGAACATCTTGTTGCAACCTTGAGCCCCAAAAGGAATCCGAACCAGAGGAAAAGAGAATGACAATGGCCATTGATCAGTTCCTTCCTGGAGGTGAATGGTATGAGAAGCAGTGTAGTCCCAGAACAGGCCTGGGACTCAGAGAACCTGGGTTCCAATCCCATCTCTGCTGACAGCCTGCTGCGTGACCTTGGGAAAGTCACTTCCTTTTCTGGCCCTTAGTTTCCTCATCTGCAAAATGGGGATTGTTCTTCTGCTCCATTAGGTTGAGCTCCATGTGGGGAAGGTACTGTATTGGATTTCATAATTAGTCCCTCTCCCACAGGGGGCTCATAATCTAAAGGGGATGGAGAACAGTTATTTAATCCCCATTTTACAGATGTGGAAACCGATGGACAGAAAAATTGACTTGCCCAAGATCACATCGCAGGCAAGTGACAGGGCTGGGGTTAGAATCCAGGTCCTCTGACACCCAAGCCCTGGTTTTTCACACTCTTCTCTATGCAGGAATCTGATTATTTTTCACCTACTCCAGAGTTTGGAACATAATGAACACTTAACAGACACCAGATTTATTATGATTATTAGATCCTCAGTCATGAACTCTTGGGGACAAGGTTCACCTATTTCTTTTCCATGGGAGACTTCACCATCATCTTCATCTTAGCGTGGGAGGGAAAAAAGTCTCCCTAAATCATCCTCTCTACACTGATCTTTGTATGGCCAAGTGTGGGCTCTTCTGTGTCTTTTCCTTTATATACTTGTTCATAGGGTGATCTTTATACCCACCCCCAAGAAAAAAAAAATACCTAGACTTTATTAATACAATTAGAGTAAGCTTCTTAATGGTTCAAGGAAACCTGTTCTCTGAAAAATGCATCCTCAGTCTCAGCCACACTTCTCAGGGCCCCTTCTCCATAGTCTCCTAATCACATCCATCACATTTTGCTGATCCCCACATCACTAGCCTTAAGGAACACAAATCTGCCTACAGCACAATTCCTCCACATACACAAATACTCAGAAAACGTAATAGAGGCAGTAGAAAGGAAAGGCAGAGTTAATGGAATTTCTTTTAGGTTCACTGCCTGATTTATTTTAGCTCTGCTGCCTGATTTCTTTTAGGACCTGAATATACGGTTGCTTACAAATTGGAAAGGTTGGGTATGAGCTAAACCTGGTCGGGATTAGCATCTATCTCATAGTAACGTAATGTTGGGAGTGAGATACCTATTTGACATACATAGGCATTGGAGCTAAGAGAAGCAAGAGGGTCTCAAAAACCACAGAGCTAAGGTAACTAGCTCAAGTGGCCATTAGTTTTGAACTGTTCTCCCTCATGCCTTGCACTAGAATCTGCACCCTTTAAGCACTCGATATTCACCCCACCCTTCCTACCCTCAACCCCCTCAGTACTTACTTGTCTTATGCTGTCAAGTCATCTTCGACCCTTAGCGCCCCCATGGACAAGCCTGTCCCAGAACGATCCATCTCCATCTGCAATCAGTCTGGTAGTGGATCCATAGAATTTTTTTGGTAAAAATACAAAAGTGGTTTACTATTGCCTCCTTCCGCGCAATAAACTTGAGTCTACACCCTCGACTCTCTCCCATGTCACTGCTGTTGAGCATTAATGCTAGCTACTGACTAAGGTAGGAATAGAATGGGTATGCCTCTGCTTGACTCTCCCTCCCATAGTTGAGACTGGTAGGGTACTGGAAACTCTCCAAGTGTGACCCTGAGAAGGGCAGCACTTACCTACATATCCATAATTTATTTTAAAGTCTGTCTCTCCGTCCAGACTGTAAACTCCTCTTGGGCAGGGAATACATCTACCAACTGTACCAACTCTCCCAAGTGCTCAGTACAGGGTCTACACACAGTGAGCACTCAAAAATATTGATTGATTGATGATTGAGTTTGAGGCTTGTATTGACTGATGTCTGGGACTGATAGGTCACAGCACAACACTTTATTTGAAATTTTCATTTCAGTATTCATTGTATCAGTTAAGGGCTTACTATGTACTTACTAAGTACTGGGATGGATGGAATATAAGTAGATCAGACAAGATTCCCTGTCCCACATGGGGCTCACAGTCTAAAGGGAAGGGAGAACAGATATCAGTCAATCAATGGTCTTAATTGAATACTGTGTGTAGAGCACTCTACTAGATATTTGGGAGAGTATAATACTATAATTTGTAGACATGATCCCTGCCTTCAGAGAACTTGTCATATCTTACATTTCCATTTTTATGAAAGATAAAACTGAGGCATAGAAAAGATAAGGGATTTTTTTGAAAAGTCAAACAGCAGGCAAGAGTTGAAAATTGAATCAGACCAAAGGTCTCCTGACTCCCATAGTGTTGCTCTTTCCACTAGGTAACACTGCTTCTCAATCTTGCTCCCTCTTAGCTCCTGACCAGTTCCTGAGTCCTACAGCTCACCTGAAAAAAGTTTCAGGGTTTATGAGATTCTGGGAGGCGAATGGTCTCTGGAGCAAGTGAGAGAGCTAAGGGTTGCCTGCTGGGAGACACAGTCTTGGTCCTAAGGATTCTGCATGATGTCATTATATCTTGCTGTGTGCCAGATCCCCACTAGATTACCAGCTCTCCCCTGGGTTGTAAAGCCCCTCCATTAGATTGTTAGCTCCTTGAGAGCTGGGATCATGTTTATTCTATCGAGCACCCCCAAGAGCTTAGTACAGGGATCTGGATGCAGTAAAACCCTCCACAAGTGCCATTGATTGTGCAAATACACATAGTGCACACTACTTATGCCTGTTATTTCTGGGTTGGCTAAGGTGTGTAGATAAGTGTGTACCCTCAGCATCCTCTGTAAACATAGCACATGCATCATACCTCTAGATTGCTCACTGTGGGAAGAGAACATGTCTACCACTCTCTTGTATTGTACTCTTCCAAGTGCTTAGTACAGTTCTCTACAGGCAGTAAATGCTCAGTAAATACATTGACATATGATTTTAGAGTGTAGTACAAGATTTCAGAGTTGTTAGATCTTTCAAAGACCCAAAGCAAATATGAGCAGCTATTCCTAAAATCCAAAGGTATGGGGAGAAGTAGCTAATAAAAATATCACTAAAAACAAGGCCTATTCTTGAGTCCTGGTATTATTTTGTGGGACAAAAAGTCATAATAAATTACAGTAAACCCAAAGCCCATGAATACAAATTGCCATCAAAATGATATAAACATTTGGGGTAAGATTTGAGAAAACGAAAGATGATGATGTTGGTATTTGTTAAGTGCTTACTATGTGCAGAGCACTGTTCTAAGCGCTGGAGGGGATACAGGGTAATCAGGTTGTCCCAGGTGAGACTCTCAGTTAATCCCCATTTTACAGATGAGGTAACTGAGGCACAGAGAAGTGAAGTGACTTGCCCACAGTCACACAGCTGACAAGTGGCAGAGCTGGGATTCGAACTCATGACCTCTGACTCCCAAGCCCGGGCTTTTTCCACTGAGCCACGTTGCTTCTCTCAGGGTGTGTGTGTGTGTGTGTTAGAGTGGGAGGATATAAGCAAACATACTACTAGAGATGGAGATGAAGATGAGAGCAGAGATGGTGACTGAAGGAAAGAGATCAAAAAGACGACCCATAACAGTAGTAAGAACAGCTGTCAAAGATTTTTCACTTCTGCAGGAGAGCCAATCTTGAGTTCAATGTTTCGCCTGAAGATGTGTGCAGAGATTCATAGTTTCATGTTATATAGTATATGTGTTATTAAGGCTAAAAGTCATTAGTGCTTATGCGGTTTTATATATTTGTGTTGGACATTTACCTGATAATTTGGGACTTGGGGTGTATTTGGAACTATTGATATATAGATACGTAGATAGATAGATAGATAGATAGATAGATAGATAGATAGATAGATATAGATATATAACATTCTGTATTTGAAGAAGACAGCACCGACAGTGACATACATCTATTAATGCATGCTTGTCTGAAAAGGCTAATATCGGCTCCACAGTCCTGACCACACTGTGTACATACAAAGTCTGTCCCTTGTTGTGTTGTCAAGTTTGCTGTTTACAGCTCCAGGCACTGTTTGTTTCTTTTGTCTCCTTGTCTCTCATTCTTTACTAAGGTTTTGCTCAAAAAGAGTCTCTCCTCTCTTGGTAGCAGTATGTGTCAAGCTTGTGTATCCTCAGTCACTGGCTCCCGGATTTCAACTGGGATGGAGCATTGGTCTGAGGCTTAGTTCTCAAGCCATGACTTTGAAACATATCTAATTTCCTCTCCCCTCCTTGCTTTCATTTTTTTCCCAATTTCAGCTTTCTGTAGGGCAGTTGTTTGGGGGACATAATAAGAGACACAGGGTCGCACTGGACCCTAGCCTTGTTGGGGATGTTAGTCTGAGTTTTTGGAATTTGATCTCATTTTGAGTTTTGTCCCAAATCATTCAGAAATGAAACTCTTCTATCTTGATGTTTTTGTTTGACTTGATGCTTCATTCTGCTACATACAGGGATCGGCAGAAGGGTGCTTCTTTTTGAACCACGGCTTAGGGAAGATTGCACTATTAAGAATAAGAATCTCGTAAAGAGCCAGGAACCAGGTACAGTAAATACAACCTCAGAGCAAAGATAAATTGTTGTGGGTATCTGGTCTAGATAGGCCAGGTCTTGAATTCTTCAACCAAATCTGCCAACATTGTTGGCGCCAAGCATGAAGGATAATTTTGTGTATAAATTGGAAGCCATTTATCTCTTAGCGCTTAGAACAGTGCTTGGCACATAGTAAGCTCTTAACAAATACTGTCATTGTTATTATTATTACCTGTAGTTAATCCTACTGTGTGGCCAGCTTTTTAATTTTCCATGCCATTGGGATGTAAAGGGATACATAGATGGAAATCTATAGAAGAAACCCAAAACAAATTTTAATTATTGAATCTTAGCAAAATTCACAAGTTGGAACTTCAACCCCTTCTACTTCTCAGCTTTCTATACTGTAACCATAAAATGTCCAAAAGACTAATTAGTTAAGGAGAAGAAAGACAGGCCTGGATAATCCACACACTCTAATAAACCCATCTAATTCACTTAGGTCTAGACTGAAGATGAAAGACATCATGGCTGATTAAATCTTTTTGCCCTGTATGGTTTCTGTTTCTGAGCTGGGTAACACACTTTAGTTGACTAAGAAAACAGTTATGGCTGCCCACTTAGAATCATTGGGCATCCTTAACCAATCAAATGATCAATCAAACAATGTTATTTATTGAGCACTTAATGAGTGCAGAGCATTGAACTAAGCACTTGAGAAAGTACCACACAACAAAGTTGGTAGGCACTATCCCCTGCCCTCAGATGGCAATTAATACTTAGCTACCTTGGTGTCTGAGAAGTAAAAAAAGAGGACAGGAGTGGAGCAGAACATCCAAAATTGAGAGAGATCCCAATCATCATTTGAGCATCATGTCAAATATAACTTCATAACATTGTTACAGAGGCATCAGAGCAGCTGGATAAGAAGAACTTGGTCCAAACAGTGAAGTGTTATTAGTACATTGCCTTTTTATATACTGCAATTAAACAAAGCACTGAACTTTGACAGGATGGCAGACCTACCTCCTGAGGAGACATACCAGGTTTTTGGGTACTTGCAAACCATAATTTTACCAAGAAGAATAGAGCAAATCCTTCACCTGTGAAATACCTCAGCTAATTTTTTACTCAAAGAATTAGCAAGGAATTCAAGGTCCTGTTGGAAAGACCTCTAAGTAATTGTCAGAGTCGTTGAAGGGGCAGTTCACCCCTGAATTGGTCTCCAGGACTGTGAAAGACTCCAAGTGTCCACTCACAGTAAGAAAACTCAAGATGCTTTCATTCTGTGGTCACACTGTGTCCTTTCACCATTACTGTTAATCCTTGAAACCTGAGCATTTCCTAAGTGCTTAGTACAGTTCTCTGCACATAATAAACTCTCAATAATTGATTGATTTCCCAGTGTTTAGTTCTGTCTCAGAAGTATTTCTGGGAAATGGAGACAGACACTTTGGGCTTATACAAAGTGCCAGGAAGTCTTGGCATATAGAAACCTCTTTATTTTCATTCATTCATTCAGTTGTATTTATCGAGCGCTTATTGTGAGCAGAGCACTGTACTAAGCACTTGAAAAGTACATTTAGGCAGCAGATAACGACAATCCCTACCCAACAACAGGCTCACAGTCTAGAAGATGGGTTTTGCACACCTTCCCTCATACACAGGAGTCCACAGTCTGCAGGCCAGAGCTCTGGGACTGACTGCATAAAACATAGATGCCTGGGCAAGAGCATTAAGCACGTGGAGATGAAAAATGACAGGAAGAAAAGTGCCCAGGACTTATAGCATTTTCACCATCTATTTAAGAGAAAAATGAATGTATTGACCTTTTTATATGTTTTGCCTTCATTCAGAAAAGTTTCAACAGTGTGGGGAAAAAGACCTAAAGACCGAGGAGGGAAGAAAAGAAGCTCAGTACAGATTATTTACGAATAAGGGTCTTTGCTTTCCATTGACTGGTGCTAAGATTAAAAAACATGATCTTGTTTTTCCCAGTTCTGTTAATGATCTATAACTTAGGACTTTACCATCCAAACAATGTGCTGAGACACAGTGGCAGAACCTAGAGAGATCTAAAGTGTAATCTAAAATTGGGGGACGGAAGAAGGGGACTCACTTTTAATTTCACTAAGTGTGCATGTGGTATAATTCCAAGATTGGGAACTCCCCTACAAAGAACTGTGTGCAGAGCACCGTACTAAACACTTCGGAGAGTATGTTCCCCTTCTATTCTCCATCTACACCCACTCCCTTGGAGAACTCATTTGGCCCCATGGCTTCAACTTACCACCTCTATGGGGATGATAACCAAATCTGCATCTCTCTCCCTCTCTCCAGGCTCGCATTTCTTCCTGCTTTTAAGATATCTTTACTTGGATGTCCTTCTGTCATCTCAAACTAAACATGTCCAAAACAGAGTCCCTTATCTTCTCACCCAAACCCTGTCCTCCTCCTGACATTCCCGTCACTATAAACAGCACCCCCACTGTAGAAGGCATTATTTTTGATTCCTCTCTGTCATTCAACCCAAATATTCAATGTCACTAAATTCTCTTGGTTCCTCCTTCACAACATCACTAAAATCTGCCCTTTCCTCTCCAACCAAACTACTACCACGTTAATAAAATCACTTTTCCTATCCCGCCTGGACTACAGTATCAGTCTCCTTGGTGACCTCCCAGTCTCCTGTCTCTTCACTCTCCAGGCAATATTTCACTCTGCTGCCTGGATCATTTTTCTAGAAGAAAGATCAAGACATGTCACCCTTCTCCTCACAAAACTCCAGTGGTTGCCCATTCACCTCCGCATCAAGCAAAAACCCTCACCACTGGCTTTAAAGCACTCCATCACCTTGCCTGCTCCTACCTTACCTCGCTCCTCTCCTTCTACAACCCAGCCTGCACACTTCACTCCTCTAGTGTAAACTTTCTCACTGTGCCTCAATCTCCCCTTTTTCATTGCTGACCTCTAGCCCAAATCCTGCCTCTGGCCTGGAATGCCCTCCCTCCTCAAATCAAACAATTTATCTCCCCTTCTTCAAAGCCTTATTGAAGGCACATCTACTCCAAGAGATCTTCCCAGACTAAGCCCCGTCTTTCCTTATCTTCCACTCCCTTCTGCAACTCCCTGACTTGCTCCATTTGCTCTTCCCCGCCCCCAGCCCCACAGCACTTACATACATACCTGTCTAGAGGGTGGGGAGACAAAAAATTCAAAGCAAGAAAATTCCCATTAATCCATTCCAAACTCAACAGTGTTCTCAACTAGATATGCTTTCACTTTTTCTTCACTTTCCTAGACCTATCAACTCCTTGGTCTGAGCCTAACTAGAAGCCAAATCAAAAAGTAATATATTCGTTTTGATGTTTGTCTCCCCGCCCTCTAGACTGAGCTCATTGTAGGAGGGGAATATGACAGTTTATTGTTGAATTATACTCTCCACAGAACTTAGTACAGCGCTCTCCACACAGTAAGTACTCAATAAATGCGACTGAATGAATGAATAAATGGACAATGAACTGACAATTCCCTGTCCACAAGAGTTTACAGATTAGGGACTACCCCATCTCATCGCCTTTGTTCATTTCATCACAACCTTCCACTAGGTAGGTCATAAAAGTCCCTCCTCCCCCTCCTTTCCAGAGCCATTTCTAAGATGCAGGAAGTGCTTCTCCTACAAATTATAATAGTGATATTTGGTAAGCACTTACTTTGTGTCAAGCACTGTGCTAGATGCTGGGGTAAATACAAATCAATCAGATGTGACACAGTCCCTGTCCCATTTGGTGTTCACAGTCTGAGAGGGTATTGAATCTTCATTATACAGATGAGGAAACTGAGGCACAGAGAAGTTAAGTGACTTACTTAAGGTCACATAGCCTACAGGCAGAGTCATGATTAGAAATCTGGTCCCCTTACTTCTAGTCCAGGGCTCTTTCCATTCGACTGTGATTCTGGTTTGGGGCTGGATATTTCCCAAACAAAAAAAAGTTGGGAGACACTGTCCATTCTTTATGAGGCACCCAAGGACAATAATAATTGTGGTATTTATTCAGTGCTTGCTATATGCCAAGAACTGTACCAAATGCTGGGGAAGATACAACTTTATCAGGTTGGACATATTCCCTGGCCCACATAATAATAATGATGGTATTTGTTAAATGCTTACTATGTGCCAAGCACTGTTCTAAGCGCTGGTGTAGATACAAGGTAATTGGATTGTCCCACATGGGGTTCATAGGCTTAATTGCCATTTTACAGATGAGATAACTGAGGCACAGAGAAGTTAAGCGACTTGCCCAAAGTCACACAGCTGACAAGTGGTGGAGTCGGAATTAGAACCCATAACCTCTGACTCGCAAGCCCGGATGGGGCTCATAGTCTCCACCCCCATTTCACAGATGATGTAACTAAGGCACAGAGAAGTGAAGTGACTTCCCTAAGGTCACACAGCAGGCAAGTGGCAGAGCAGGGATTAGAACACATGACCTTCTGACTTCTAGACCCATGTGCTATCTAATATGACATGTTGATATCATGTATTAACTGAGTGATTCATTCACCCCAATATGTCTGTGTTTTGAGAGAAATGGAAAGTAACAGGTTCAACATGTTAAAGAATTACACAAAAGACCTTTTATCACTGAGGCCAAAGGAAGCTACCAGGGCCAAACCCAGAAATCAACAAAATTGTAAAGGGAAAGATTTGGAGCCCAGATACATAAAAGAGCACTGACCTCTAGTTCTACACTTTTCTCCAAATAGACAAATTGTCAAATTCCTGGTATTTCCACTTAACAAACTGAACCTATCTACATAATGGTTACCCAAGCCCCTCTATTATGGATGACTCGTGCATTTTTTATAAATGAGCTCTCTTGGAATGGTGTATTTCTGAGTTTATCATTATTAAAAGAAGAAATGTTTCTCAACCAAAGGGCTAGGTGCCATGGTGATAGACACAATTGCCGCCCTTGGTTACTGAACTGGGCTTGTATCCATTTCAGCTTTTGATATCTGGGCTTAGCTGTCCTACATATGCGAGAGGCATGTTTGGAAAAAGATATGTGAATTCTTGGAATGCTGGCTTTCTTCACCTGTTTGCATTCAGCCAACATTTAAAGGTATTTTGGAAGCAGCCTTTGATTTAGATTTGCAGTGTGTTATATAATATCTTAAGTAGCATCCCTGGAGGGAAGTGGATCTATTGCAAACTTGGCCTATAAATTAAAAGCAAGAAAATTCCCATTAATCCATCCCAAACTCAACAGTGTACTCGACTGGATGTGTTTTCATTTTTTCTTCCCCTAGGATAAAGACCCTAGACCTGTCAACTCCTTGGTCTGAGCCTAACTAGAAGCCAAATGTGGTGAGAGAGATAAAGTAGCCCATGATAATGCTACCCTAGCCCCACACTGACTCCACATCTAACTATCCACTAATCTTGATCTAGCCTAGGTTTTTATCCTCCTGCTATTAGTTTGACATCTATGGAGAACTTACTGTGTGAGTCTATAAATGTCCCCATTAAAGAGGCATCGGTCAGGGCCTCTTTAGCCATTGGTCAAATTCTCCATTTTCCCAAGGCACACCCACCTTCAGAAAATTACCTGTGGCCCAGAAGTCCACTGAAGCTGTCCAGAAGTCCATTATGACCACTGAAGGGGCATTCTGATCTGCAACCTCAAGACTTTTCTGTCTGAAAAATACCCTTGAAAGGTCAGCAAGGTTTGGACAGGTGCAGAAAGAAGGGCAGGCACCCTTTCTGGGAAGTTGTTCCCTCAACTCATCCTCGAAGTGACCCATATGGGACCTGTTTACCTTGTTTCTACCCTAGCACTTAGCACAGTGCTTGGCATATAGTAAGCACTTTACAAATAGCACAATTATTATTACTTTAATTCATATTAATATGGGTCTCCCTGGTAGACTGTAAAGCTCTTTGAGGATAGGGAACGTGCTTAGTAACTCCATTGTGTTATCTCAAGCGCTGAACATCCCTACTAACTCTACTGCATTATCTCAAGCACTTAAAACAGTGTTCTGCAAAGAGTAAGCACTAATAAATCAGTATTGATTGTTTGATATTTTTGAAGCATTCAAGAAATCATGATTTCCACATCCTCAATGTGGATTTATTCATTTTTTTTAATGATGCAGACTGTCCAGGAAGAGAGCCAACTTTTACAGATGGGATTGATGGAAATATCCAAGCTACAGCTGGGCCCAAGACAAATGACATCCAGTGTTCATGAGCGTTCTTCTTCCAGATGTGGTGGTAGCCTAAAGACAGAAAATGAGAGAGTCACTGCTTGCCTTAGCAAGACACATGCTCATTAGGAAAAAAAATTAATCCAGAATTTCTCCCCTTCCCCTTCCCTATACCCAGATGTGGCAATCCACTTCCATAATACATATTCTTAAATCTTTTTAATGAAAACAGCAATGGCCTAGTGGAAGAGCATGGACCTAGGAGTCAAAGGATGGGGTTCTAATGACACCTCTGCAACCTCATTCAATCATTCATTCGATCGTAATTATTGAGCACTTACTGTGTAAAGAGCACAGTACTAAGTGCTTGGGAAAGTAGAAAATAATAAACAAACACATTTCCTGCCCACAACTAGCAGCTGCTTGTTGTGTGGCCTTGGGTAAGTCACTTAACTTTCCTGTGTCTCTGTTTCCTCATCTGTAAAATGACTCAGACTGTGAACCCATTATGGGTTAGGATAATTTTCTTGGACTTACCCCAGAGTTAAGCAGTATTTTGAACATAGTAAGTGCCTTAAATACCATAAATATCATTATTACACACAAAGATCTCTCTTTGCTGCTAGAGTCACCCAAGACATGAATGACATCTCAAGAATAAATTAGGTATCTTTGGAATCTTTCAGATGTCTAGGAGGCTGTTAAGTTCATTACTAATGAAATGGTTTGTTCTTTAGTGGGCTTAAAAGCTGTATTTCCTTCTCAAAGTATCTTTTGCTTGCTGCTAGAGGGTAAGTTACAGTCTAAGAGTAAATAGCATACCTCCTAAGAACACTACTAACTGCCAGGTTTCCAACAAAGGAAAACAAAACAGAATCACTCATCAATCAATGCAATGTACTGAGTCCTCACTGTGTGAAGAGCATTGTACTAAGTATTCTTCAGATTCACAAGTATGATGACGAAGGGAGGAGGAAGTGTCAATTAAAGCCAACCCTACTCATCTAAAGCTCTGAAAGCTTGAAAAGATGAATTATAAAAAGCATTTTCTATCCAGCCAGTAGAGATAGGAAGAGATAACAATTATCCATTCAAATGGAGGGAGCTGGATCATTCAGATTCGGTCCTCGAAGCATCAAGAATAATAAAAACAATAATAATAATGGTATTTGTTAAGTGCTTACTATGTGTCAGACACCATTCTAAGTGCTGGGGTATATACAAGGTAATCGGGTTGGTCACAGTCCTGGTTCCACATAGAGGTCACAGTCTTATTCCCCATTTTATGGATGAGGGAACTGAGGCACAGGGAAGTGAAGTGACTTGTCTGAGGTCACACAGCTGACAAGTGCAGACCCGGGATTAGAACCCATGACCTTCTGACTCCCAGTTCCATGTTCTAGCTACTAGGCCAGTATTGTAGCACCAGCATTTTTGGGGGGGGGGGGGCGGGGGGAGGAAGTTGTAACTGTCACTTAGCCTCAGACTAAGAAGTAGCCTCTACCAAACTGTACACCACATGCAGGGACACCACCTAGCAAGGCACCACCACAGCAGGCTATATAAGAGGCACTGCAGCTGGCCCTTAACTGCTTGATTCTGTGCCCATCACTATTTGTGGGGGTTGGGGTGGTCTGGCCCAAGGAGAATTGGGGAAGAGTGGGGCCACAGGGGCAGTCTTGTTTGGGCCTGGGAGAGCCAACTACCATGGGCCTGGGAATCAATGGACTGGGTACAAATCCCAGCCAGCTCTGTCACTTCTCTGCTGGGTGATCTTAAACAAATCACTTCACTTCTCTGGGCCTCAGTTACCTCATCTGTAATAATAATAACAATTATGGTATTTGCTAAGTGCTTATTATGTTCCAAACACTTTACTAAGCACTGGGTTGGATACAAGCATATCTGGTTAGACACAGCCCATGTCCCACATGGGGCTCACAGTCTCAATTGCCATTTTACAGATGAAGTAACTGAGGCCCAGAGAAGTGAAGTGACTTGCCCAAGGTCACGCAGCAGACAAATAGAGCCGAGACTACAACCTGTGACCTAACTTCCAGGCCCTTGCTCTAACCACTGTGCAATGCTGCTAAGGGGATTAATACTGGGAGCCCCAAGTGGGACATGGACTGTTTCCAACCCTATTAGCTTTTATCTACCACAACACTTAGTACAGTGCTGGCACATAGTAAATGCTCAACAAATACTATTCTAAAGAAGAAGGGGAAAAAAAAGGCTGCCATCCTAAAGTCTATTCCAAGGTTGGGAGGGCCACCATCCCAGTCCCTCTCCCAGAGGCCCCTTGGACTCTTTGTGTAGACACACCCAATCCTGACCACCCACCCTATGCCATCCATTTCAGGGAATCCTTGACCATTCTGACCAGGGAGCTCTTGCCCCCTCACAGAAGAGATCCTGGGCACTCTGGAGGGCCCTTGGGCTTGCCAGATCATCAGAGCAAGGAGGGAATAATAATAATTATCATTATTATGGTATTTGTTAAATGCTTATTTTGTGCCAGGCACTGTACTGGGGTGGATACAAGCAAATTGGGTTGTACACAGACCCTGTGTCATTTGGGGCTCTCAGTCTCAATCCCCATTTTACAGATGAAGTAACTGAGGCACAGAGAAGTGACTTGTCCAAGGTCACACAGTCAACTAGTGGCAGAGCCGGGATTAGAACCCATGACCTTCCGATTTCTAGACCAGTGCTTCTGTTCTTTCTTTTCCTTTCATCCATTTCCTTCATCTTGCTTCCCTTCCCATTTTCTCTCTTCCCCTCCCACCCTGCTCCCCCTCATATGTTTCCTTTTCCTTTCTTTACCCCTCCTGTCCCATCCCTCTTCCAAATCTCCCATCCCCCTTCTTTCCCCTTTCTTTCATATCCCACTCCTTTACCTCCCCTTATCCCACATTTTCATTCCTTTCCCTTTCTTTTCTTTTACTCCCCTCTTTTCTCTCCCCTTCCCCCTGGCAGTAACAGCTGTTTCTATGAAGCAGACATGAGGTGCAGTGATATTATCAGATTATGCCTTGCTCAATGTGACATAATGGTGGTAGATATCACGTGAGGGCTCTATAAAATCTAGTAACCCTGGGTGCCAGGGGAACGGGAGCAGGAGAGTACAACAGAACAATATAACAGCCATATTCTGCATCAGGACCTGAAAAGAGAATATATTTTGCCCTATTTTGGGGTGACAAATCTTTTTCCTTCTCCCATTAGCTATGCAGCCTTGCTGATGGTAAAATAGATTTACATACTGAATGTCAGGTTGGGTGCTGGGGGAGCAGGAGAGGTGGTCCAAATCCACAGAGTGAGGAAGAGGGGCCCTGGAGACATTGTGGGTCCCTGAGGAAAAAGGGAATACTGTAAAATTTCAAGACAAAAGTTGTGGCTCAGACCTTCAAGGTGTTATTTGAAAATTCAGATATGATGTAATATAGGATTCTTGACCCCATCCTCTTCCTTACCCTAGTATTCTCTTGGTCTTAGCATGGGACTAGAGGGTCTTCTTTGCATCAACCCTCCCTCTCTTCATGAGATTTTTTATGCTGGTCGATGTCCTGCCAGTTCTGAAAGAAAGAACTCCCACCCGCTCACCCTCCTGCAGCACACTTGCCTCATTGGTTGGAGATGAATAATTGAGTCCAATTAATGTATTCAGGCTATTCATGGCCATACAATTTCGGGCGAGAGTTACAGGAAAGCTGAGTTGGTAGGACCATTAAGTCTAAGAGCCTGTGCTTTCTCTATAGCATTAGAGTTAAGTGCTGTGTTTAGTACGGTGATACTAAATGTGTTTAGTTAAATCATGGATAGAAAACGTGCAGGTTTGCACGAGTCAGTCCCTTTCCACTTCTCTGAGCCTTCTCTTCCAGCTCACCAGTGGACTGCTACATCAATATTGACATCTCTTTGGAAAGAACAGCTCTTGAACCCAGAAGGTTTTTATATCCCAAACATATTAAAATGTGGCATTGGATGCAATGTTCACATTTAACTAAGAAAGCTGAAGCTCAGGTGGAGTACCGCAATTGCACATATTAGGCATGGGGCTCATCACCTGCTTTCTTTCCTTATCCATATTGGCTCTAGGGTGAAATGACGAAAATAGATGGGAACATGTTGGTGATCCTATTCATCGGCATCTACAAGATTTCTGGGTGAACAACTCGGCAGGTGATAAAGGAAGCTGAGATCAAACTTCATTCTTCCACCCTCTTCAGTTTCATAATCCCTGATTTATTTCCTCCATGACACAACTGGCATTTGGAATGAAAACCTCTAAACCCAGAGGAATAAAGAATAGGAAGATGAGTAGATAAGCCATCTGAAACAGAGGACATTAGAGAAAGAGAGTAGTGGGTGGGAGAGTGTGATGAATAGAGGGGGGAGAAAAAGAGGGAAAGAGAATGCAACTTGATGTTTTATGTTGATACCTAGGCGACTTGTCATTTAAAGAGGCAGACATCTTCATTTTCCACTACTAGAATTTAAAAGACAGAAACCCAATTTGGAATTGCTTTTTTTCTTTAATAATAATAATAAGAAAAAAAGTTTTATCCCAGTGGACAAACGTGTTTCTTTCTGCCAATAAGTGTCAGCAGGTAATCTGAACCCTTCAAAAAAACAATGCCATTAAATAATTTAACCTGCAAAGAAACACTGATGACTGGGAAATAATTTATGGATTTCAGATGGGTCAACCTTTAAAGCAGCAAAAGAGGAAATGTAAGAAATGGACTTGTTGAAGCAATGAAGAATTCCCCAGAAGAGCAAAAAGGAAACACAAATAAAACCAGAGATGGTAAATAGCCACCTTAAACATACATGCTGATGGTTCGTATATAAAATGAATTTCCTCTGCTGTGGCTAAAGAAATTGTTCAAAATACATTTTGTGAAAATGTTTACTCAGAATCCATTGTTCTTATTGTCAATTTAGAAAATTGCAAATTTAGCCAGTTTGACCAGTTTTTTAGAGGTTGAGTGTCTCAACTTCTCATTTTAGTACATTTTAATAGTGCCATGGGAATGCAGGACTTTTGATGGGAACCTGGGGATAACTTAGAGAATGAGCAACAGTATGAAGGTAGTACAGCTGGATATGAAGATAACCAAAACTGTAATGAGGGAAACTTTCTTGAGGGAAAATGTATCAGGTAATCACTGAAAGTAGGCTCCAGCCTAGCATCTGTAATTCTAGAGGATGTGTTCTGCAACTTTTGAAAAGTGGTTTCCCATTTGCATTCCTGAAATTACACAACAGAATCAGAAAAAAGTCAGGAAAGAAGGGAAGTCTGTTTCTGGGACTATTGTCATGTCAAGTAACACTAAGGTGAAGTATTTGGTTTTTTTGTTTTGCTTATTTTGTTTTATGGTATTTTTAAGTGCTTACCATGTGCTAAGCACTGTTCTTAGCACTGGCATAGTTGCTAGGTTATCAGGTTGGACACAGTCCCTATTCCATATTAAGCTCAACGTATGAGAAGAAGGGAGTATCATTGTGGGCAGGGAACATGCCTTCCAACTCTGTTATATAGTAAGTACTCTTTCAAGTAGTTAGTAGAGTGCTCTGCACATGGCAAGTGTTCAATAAATATGATTGAGTAGGAGAAGCAGCATGGCCTAAGGGATAGACCGTGAGCCTGGGAAGTCAGAGGGATCTGAGTTCTAATCCTAATCTGCCACTTGTCTGCTGTGTGACCTTGAACAAGTCACTTAACTTCTCTGTGCCTCAGTTACCTCATCTGGAAAATGTGGATTAAGACTGTGAGCCCCATGTGGGACAATCTGATTACCTTATATCTAACCCATCATTATTATTATTAGTTTGTATCTACCCTAGTGCTTAGTAGAGTGTCTGGCAGATCATAAGCACTTAACTTAGTAATAGACATCTTCAATTATCCTCATCATCTTCGTCACCTTTTATCATGTTTGGTTATGATTTTGTTCTTATGACTGATGGATGCTAAATATTCCAGGTCTATTTAGGGCTTGATTAAACAAAACTTAACCACATGAAGACACCAAATTTGCCCTTGTGAAATAGGTTTTATGCTACTTAATGAACCCTAATGTGCCTAATGTGTCTAACGTTAGGCACAGAAAAGACTTGACTGAAAGAAATGCATGGATGGCTGATGTGTTTCATTTATTCATTCATATTTATTGAGTGCTTATTGTGTGCAGAGCACTGTACTAAGCACTTGGAAAGTACAATTTGGCAATAGATAGAAATAATCCCTAACCGACAGACAACAAAACAAAACAAGTAGACAGGCATCAATACCATCAAAATAAATAAATAGAATCATAGATATATACCCATCAATAATAAAATAGAGTAGTAAACATGTACAAATATACACAAGTGCTCTGGGGAAAGGAAGGGGGTAGAACAGAGGGAGGGAGTAGGGGCACTGGGGAGGGGAGGAGGAGCAGAGGGAAAGGGAGAGTTCAATCTGGGAAGGACTTCTGGAGGAGGTGATCTCTCAGTAGGGCTTTGAAGAGGGCAAGAGTGTTCGTTTGGCAGATGTGAGGAGGTAGGGCATTCCAAGAAATTACAGGTCAGAGGTAGGACATGGGCCAGGGGTCGATGGCAGGACAGGTGAGAACGGGGCATAGTGAGGTTAGTGGTGGCAGAGGAGTGAAGTGTGCAGGGTGGACTGTAGAAGGAGAGAAGGGAGGTGAGATAGGAAGGGGGCAAGCTGATGGAGAGCTTTGAAGCCAAAAATGAGGAGTTTTTGCTACATGTGAAGATTCATAGGCAACCAATGGAGATTTTTGAGGAGGGCAGTGACATGCCCAGAGAATTTCTGTGGAAAGATAATTTGGACAGTGGAGTGAAGTATAGACTGAAGTGGGGAGAGACAAGAGGATGGAATATCAGAAAGGAGGCTGATGCAATAATCCAGTCAGGATATTATGAGAGATTGAACCAGCAAGGCAGCAGTTTGGATGTAGAGGAAAGGGCAGATCTTGACAAAAGATATTGAGAAAACGAAAAGATATCATTCTAGCCATTTGGTGATCCACCCAACTCCAAGGGGGTTCCTGGATTTTCTCACATCCACCCTGAGGTCTTTTGTCCTGTTGCCAGGGGGATGGGCTCAGAGATCAGCACAGGATAATGCCAAAGGCTAGATCAGGATGAAGAACCAATGTCATGACTGACTCCAGGTACATCCTTATGATCTTGCTGGAACATGTCCCCCAGAAGATCAACGAGACGCCTCCCTACTACCCAAGGGAGAATATATTTCCTAGTTGCAGAGATGTCACAAAGTTTCCCAAGAGTTCCATCACTAATGTTGTTCAATATCTGACCAGGAATGCCAAATAGTGAATGAGAAAAATAACAATAGTAGTAGTAATAATGATATGTGTTGTTTTATTGATTAGCACATTAGGGTTCATTAAGTAGCATAAAACCTATTTCACAGGGGCAAATTTGGTGTCTTCATTAGATTAAGTGGTGTTTAATGAATAATTATATGTTACTATGTGTCAAGAACCAGGGCAAATGCAGGGTAATCATCAGATCAGACACAGTTCCTGCCCCAAACTGGGGTTCACAATGTAAGAGGGAGGGAGAATGGGTACTTAATCCCAATTTTAGAGATGAAGAACATGAAGCACTGAGAAATGAACTGATTTGCCCAAGGCCTCACAGCTGGCAAGTGGTAGCTCTGGGATTAGAATTCAGAGCTCTTGATTCCCAGGTCTATGTTCTATCCACTAGGCAACCCTACTTCCCATCCAGCTGGAGAGAGAAGGGGATGAGAATAGGTGGTATGAGAGGAGAAAACCTAATCCAACCTACATGAGAGGCTGGAGTAGTTGGCAGGATTGAGAGGGTAGGATGAGCTAGCAGTGAGAAGGCAGGGAGGATTGAGGCAGTAGGAATTAGGCCAAGAATGGCCAAGAACATGTGGAGAAAAGTGACAATTATTTAAAGCAATCAGGAAATACTGGAAGCACCAGAGAATGTGAGGAGAAATTTTAGTTAGCCAGGGTAGACTGAGAGGTAGTTTTACACCTATATTCTGACTTGACTATTGCATTAGCTTATTGGCTGACCTCCCTGAGTTTCCTGTCTTGCCCCACTCTAGCCCATACTTCATTCTGCTCCCCAAATGTTTCCTAAAAATGTAGTCATTCCACATTTCCCCACTCCTCAAAAACACATTTCCCCACTCCTCAAAAAACCTCCAGTGGTTGCTCATCTATCTCTACATTAAACAGGAATTTCTTGCCATCAGCTCTAAGGCCTTATTCAGCTCTTCCCTTCCCATCTTGCCTCACTGACCAACTACACCCACAATGCCTATTTCCCTCTTCTAATGCCAACTTACTTATGATACCTTGAGCTCATCCTTCCTGCCACCAGCCCCTTGCTCACATCTTCCCTCTGGTCTAGGTAGATCTCCAAACCATTGAGATTGGCCAACCTGAGAACCAGCTGGTGGCAGACTTTCTGCAGGATCAGGATGTCCCACTCAAAGCCCAGGCAATGCAGACCTTCAAGATGGATGACCTGCTGGTGGAGATTCATTCATTCATTCAATAGTATTTATTGAGCGCTTACTATGTGCTGAGCACTGTACTAAGCGCTTGGAATGTACAAATCGGTAACAGATAGAGACAGTCCCTGCCCTTTGATGGGCTTACAGTCTAATCGGGGGAGACGGACTTACAAGAACAATAGCAATAAATGAGATGGGTGATATACCACAGATCAGCACTCTCTCCATTTTCAAAGCCCTTCTAAAATCAAATCTCATCTAAGAGGTCTTCCCGGACTAAGGCCTCACTTCCCCTTTGCACCTTACCTTCTGCATTAACTACACACTTGCATCTGTTCTCTTTTAGCACTTTGATATCCACCTCAAAATTCACAGCACTTAAGTACATATTAAACTGCAGTTTATTTTAATATCTGCATCCCCCTCCAGTTGGTAAGCTTCATGTGGGCAGGGAGCACTTAGTACTGTGTTCTGCATGCTATATGTGCTCAATAAGTACCACTGATTCATGGATTAATAGGCAAAAAAATATTAATAATGGTATTCATTAAGTGCTTACTACGTGTCAAGCACTGTTCTAAGTGCTGGGGTAGATAGAGGGTAATCAGGTTTTCCCACGTGGGGCTCACAGTCTTAATCTCCATTTGACAGATGAAGTAACTGAGGCACAGAGAAGTGAAGCGACTTGCCCGAAGTCACACAGCAGACAGACCCAGGATTAGAACCTGACTTCCAAGCCCATGCTCTTTCCAATAACCCGAGAGGGGCGATAGAGAGGAGAGAAAGGAGCACAGAAGAACCGTGAGTTCATCAAAACCCCATGAATGTTTCACTGATCTAGAGTAGTTTAGACATTTTTTTTTTTCCTATTCCCAATTACTGGCCAGATAAAGCAATAGCCATCACCTTGAGCTCCAATTTCGCTAAATCAGTACCATGGGAACAGCCCAATAAAGTGACTCTCCCTTCTAAATGAATTCCAATTAAATGGAGCATAGAGGGCATTGTACTTTATGAAAAGGAATTTTACAACAGGGAAAATCAGAAGCTGGGTCTGAGGCGAGGCTCCAAAAATGACCTGAAAAGCTAGGGTCCAACCTGATTTTACTAGCCATTCTGCCAACAAGGCACCTTGCAAAGGAGGCTGTGGGCTTTGTGCATTCCTCCTGGGTGCTTCACTCAGCCAACAGGAGCTTAGGTTGGGTTGTGGCCCATCTGGGTCCAGTGGATTGAGTTAGGCTAGGTCTAAGCCAGGTCTGTCCAGCTTCACATAGGGTTTAGCTTCCTCTCTAGTACTCTCACTGTTGCCTTTTAGGATCACTTTAGGTCAAGGGGAAATCCGACTGCATAGATACTGCCAGATGGAAAGTGAACCAAGGCCCTGTGAAAAGAATGTGAGCCTGAGAGTCAGAAGACCTGGGTTCTAATCTCTGCTCACTAGTCTTATGTTTGACCTTGGATAAGTCACTTCACTTCTCTGGGTCTCAGTTTTCCTCATCTGTAAAACAGGGATTCAGTAGTTGTTTTCCCTCCTCATGAGGGCCCTGTGGGATAAGAACTCTGGCAGTTCTGACTACCTACTATTTATGCCAATGCTTAGTACAGTGGTTGGCACAAAGTAAGTGCTTAACAAATAACATAACCAAAAAAACAAAAGATGCAAGCCTGATTTCTCTAAGGTTTGGGAAGTGAATAAGGGAACTCTGCTACAAATATGCTGTGGTTTGGTATCTGCCCTGTCATGCCAAAGAGCGCATCCTAGAACTAAGCCCACAACCAAACTCATTCTACTCCCACTATGTTCTCAAGGCCAAAAGGTCAAGATGAGATGATAGTGGAGCCTGAAAACAAAGGGAACACTACTTTATTCAGTGGCTACTAAACTGATGGAATTGGTCACCAAGTGCTGATTATAAAGGCCAAAAATACCAATTTTGGTTCACAAAGAGTTTGAATAAATTCGTAGTCACATAATGCATAATGGACTTCTAGAGGGACTGACAAGAATGTCAAGGGGATTTTTAGAAAAGTTAAATGATCCACTCTTAGTAGTAGGCTGGCTGGCCAGTAGAATAAACATCACATGACTCTATTAAGTTCCAGTATGGAAGGAGGAATAACATCCAAGAGAGACCTTGGTTCTGATCCTGTATTGGAATTCTTTTAAGTTCTCATTCACATTATTTATTCTTTGCTATTCATTTCCACTTCTACCTCCCACCCATCGGAAAAGCAGCGTGGCTCAGTAGAAAGAGCACAGGCTTTGGAGTCAGAGGTCATGGGTTCGAATCCCCGCTCTGCCACTTGTCAGCTGTGTGACTGTGGGCAAGTCACTTCACTTCTCTGTGCCTCAGTTCCCTCATCTGTAAAATGGGGATTAAGACTGTGAGCCCCACGTGGGACAACCTGATTCCCCTGTGTCTACCCCAGCGCTTAGAACAAATACATAGTAAGCGCTTAACAAACAAATACCAACATCATCACCACCTCTTCCCTTTTTCCTTTCTCTTCCAGGCTTCCTCCTTTCTTTATTCTCGACATTCTCCTTTTCCCCAATCGTCTTTCTTTATCCTTTCCCACTTCAACTCTTTCTATCATCTCCTTTTTCTTACCCTTGCTTCACCAAGACCAGCAGTGCAAAGGACACCTCACCCCTGACCCCCAACTCACCACCTCATGCCACGCATCAGCTAATGATAATGATTTAAGCTAATAACTTGCATTTTACAGCAACAAATGAGAATAGACAAAAAACACTTGGGCCTGGGATCGATGAGCAGAGCCCAAATGGTGAGATCCCATGGATCTCTGGGAAAAAAAGTCAACACTGATTGTGGGATGAGAAATCAGCTGTCCAAGTGGCCAGCTTAATTTGTGAGTCCTAGGTGGGAGTGCCATTATTGCATGACAGATAAAATTAGAGGCAGAGGGGAAAGAGAACTAAGGAAGAATGAATCATCAATCCTTTATTTCCCAAGAACAAAGCAAGGTTTTAGATTTACTAGTGAATTTCTCAACCCCACCTGCTTCTGTTAGAAGGGGATTTATTTCCAGGCCTTACCGTTCATATGCTAAAGGAAGTGCATCACTAAAGTACCTTCTGGGAGCTGGGGAGAAATCCAATCGAGGATTGAAAGCTGCAACTGTCAGATATGAAAAATGTCCCCTCCAAAGTTTGCTATTGGGAAGAATTACTGCAATGTATCTGGCCCAGAAAGCTTATGAGCTAATGCTTAGAACATGTTTGTCATTAGGAAATACCAAAGTGAGGATTTTAGTTCTTTCCTTTGAGCTCACCCAATCCCTCCCACCATCCCCCCTTGACCTTCTCCCCTCAACTCTGCTCTGCAATACCTGTATTTTGGTCAATCTATCATTTCACTGGATGCTCAAAATGTTCAGTGGGAGATTGCTAAGAGAAAACCCAATGGGTGAGAAAGTGGTGTTTATGATTGTAGACTGTAGACTCCTTATGACCAGAGTTTTGTGTTTATCCACTTTGTTATGTTTTACTTTCCCAAGTCCTTAATACAGTGCTACACAGATAATAAACATGCAACAAATATCACTTGCTGATTGTCCAGGTGGTAGTCCTCTTCTGAATGAGTTAAGATTCCCAGAAACAGAGATTCATTAGAAAACCAAGCCAAATGTGGTATCCTCATTTATCCAAATTCTTCTGGAATCTCCTTAGCTATTCAATCTCTTCCTTTGGGTTATTCTGGTAAAACAAGTGTCTGGAAGTACTAAGTACAGTGCTCAAAGTTTAGCAGAAAGAGGTAGGGTGCCACCTCCCTGCTTTTCTGGAGAATTTGAGGTCATCTAGCAACATTTGAGATGTTAAATCAGGGTTTGAGGACTTAACATCTGCATCATAATTTCTCCCACTAAAATGACACACCGACTATATCACCCCTTTTCCTCTCTTTTCAAGGAGTGATTATAAGAGCCCTGACATTCACTTGGTGGGGGGAGGAGGGGGGGCAGTGTGGGAGGGCTGTGTGTGTGTGATGAAGGAAGGACATTACTCTCCTGGGAGGACTGGATTCACCTGCAGCACTCAGAGCTTCAAATAGTCACTGCAGCATAAACAGCCCTATATCCTTAAATACAGGGATGCCTGGAGTATGGCCTATATCATCCTTCAGTAGGTAGTCTTCTTACCTCTCTGTGAGACATAAATGTACCTATTAATCTTAGAACATAAACCATAGACTAAAAAATAATAATGATAACATTGGTACTTGGTACTCTGTCACTTGTCAGCTGTGTGACTGTGGGCAAGTCACTTCACTTCTCTGGGCCTCAGTTACCTCATCTGTAAAATGGGGATGAAGACTGTGAGCCCCACGTGGGACAACCTGATTCCCCTGTGTCTACCCCAGCGCTTAGAACAGTGCTCGGCACATAGTAAGCGCTTAACAAATACCAACATTATTATTATTACTTAGATTGTGGATCCCCCATGGGAGAAGGACCATTTCTAATTCTCATGCATTTATTCTCTCCCAGTACTTAGTACACAGTAAGCACTTAATAAACATTATTAAAATCATTAAGCACTTACAATGTGCCAAGCACTCTACTAAATGCTGGGATAGGAATAAGATAATCAGGCTGGGCATAGTCTCTGCCCAATATGAGGCTCACAATCTAAGCAAAGGAGAGAAGCCAGGTAGTGAATTCCCATTTTATAGGTAAAGAAAATGAGGTCCAGAGAAGTTAAGTGACTTGCCCAAGGTCACATAGCAGGCAAGTGGCAGAGTCAGAATTAGAACCCCAGTCCTCTAACTCCCAGGCCTGTGCTCATTCCACTAGGCCATGATGCTTCTCAATGCCATCATTAGATGATAGCAATGGTCCTCCATTTTAGTAATCTGTATCCACATCTAGTGGCAACAGGGACTTTGGGAGAATTATGTAATGGTTCCAATCCCTGGCATGTCTTCAAAAGGTTAGCTATTTATTACATAACGTTGCTAATTCTATCTTCAACATCTCTAAATTACCCTCTAGCAGCCCATTAGACACTTCTTGTCCATGAATTCATCTAAATCCTCAGTGACAACTGATATTTTTGGCCTTCATAACTTCCTGTGATAACAGATTCCACATACTTATCCCCATTAGATTATAGACTCCTTGAGGGCAAGACACACTTACTTTGCTTCTTCTGTAATCTTAGTACTATTTTCTTACTTCTTAATTCTGTGCTCTGAATTCAGTAAGGGCTTAATAAATACCACTGGCTGCTTGATCGCTCACCACTCATTGAACAAAGAACTGTTTCTTTTCAAACCTGCTGCCTTCAAGTTTAATGGGAGCCTTCAGTGTTGGAGGATTTGTTGAACATTTCCAGGCTCACCCCATCCATAGTATTCATGATTTGTAGGTGCCAATCGTGACCCTTCTCAGCCTTTGTCTTTCCAGACTGAAGATACCTAATCTTTACAGTCTCTCCTCCCATGCAAAACAACTCCATGACACTTAGTTGATTTCCACTGGTCTCTGTATTTCTCCAAACCAGTGATATCTTTCCTAACATACAGTAAATGAAAATACATACAGTATTCCCTGTGTGGGAATACTGGCCATGGTTTTATTTAGGGGCCAAAACATGACATTTATCTTGCTTCCTATCCTCCTACAGAACAGAGATGATTTGGGGGCTGAACTACATCCTATTTAGTAGGGTTTTTGCTATAGAATGGTGAGAAGTGGCAAAGTAAGTATCAACAGGAATGTTTCCTGTAGATAACCCCCCAATTTTTTGGTGACTGACTGACTTAAGCAGTGAATCCTGGACAAGCTAACACCTGGACTTTCCGATTTAGTTAAAAGAGTTTCCTTCTGACGGCCCTAAAATTACCTCTGTTATTTCCACTGGAGAAAGTATTGGCCTCTGCTTCCTATATTAGGATTGCAATGGGCTGGGCAGAGATACACATTATCTTTATAGCCCAGCTGCTCAGCTGGCTCTCACTAAGCCCATCTCTAGAATGGGCTGCCCTTAGTCATTCTCCCAGGAACTCAGTATAGATGGTAAACAACTATTCACTTTGAGGGATAGCAAGTCTCACAGTTATTTCATTATCATTATTTTCACTACCTTTATCCTAAAAAAAGGGTCCTGGAAATAGAGCTGGTGTGACTAGAGCTTAGGAATTTGGGGTAGAAAAGACAAAGAGGAGACTCTGCTGGCAATTCTGGGATCTTTCTGGTTACCTGTAGGTACAACTTTCTACACTTCTGACAAATTGTATGAAACAATAATGAGAATGATAATAATAATAATCCTCCCTTTCCTCTCCTTCCAAACAGCTATCACCTTAATATAATCACTCATTCTGTCCTTCCTGGATTACTGCATCAGCCTCCTTGCTGACTTCCCAGCCTCCTATTTCTCCCCACTTCAGTCCATACTTTACTCTGGTGACTGGATATATCATTTTTCTAGAAAAACATTCAGGACATGTCATCTCACTCTTCAAAAAACTCCAGCGGTTGCCCATCCACCTCTGCATCACACAAAAACTCCTCACTATTAGTATTAAAACAATCCAGTACCCTGTGCCATCCTACCTCACCTCACTTCTCTCCCTCTACAACCTAGTCTGCACAATTCGCTCCTCTAGTGCAAACCTTCTCACTGTGCCTTGATCTTACCCATCTCTCCTCCAACCCCCAGCCCACATCCTGCCTCTGGCCTGGAATGCCCTCCCTTCTCAAATCCAACAATTACTCTCCCCCTTCAAAGCCTTATTGAAGGCATATCTCCCCAGTGAGGCCTTCTAAGGCCCACTTTTCCTCACCTCTTACTCCCTTCTGTCACCCTAACTTTGTCTCTTTGCACTTCCCCCCTCCCAACCTCACAGCATGTATGTACATAAGTACATAATCTTATTTATTTGTAATGTTGTCTGTCTCCCCACCTATAGACTGTAAGCTCACTGCAGGCAGGAAATATGTTAGTTGTTATATTGTACTCTCCCAAGCACTTAGTATAGTACTTTGCACATAGTAAGTGCTCAATTCACTCAGTTGTATTTATGGAACACTTACTATGTGCACAGCACTGTACTAAGCACTTGGAATGTACAATTCGGCAACAGATAGAGACAATCCCTGCCCAACAACGGGCTCACAGTCTAAACACTTAATGAGATTGAATGAATAATGATAATGTTAATAATAAGATGTTTGAGGTGCAAAACACTGTTCTACAGGTTGGAATAGATAAAATATGAGCAAGTAGAAAATAATAGTTATAGTATTTGTTAAGTGTTAACTATGTGTCAAACACTGTTCTAAGTACTGGGTAGATACAAGGCAATCAGGTTGTCTCTTGTGGGGCTCACAGTCTTAATCCCCATTTTACAGATGAGGAAACTGAGGCACAGATAAGTTAAGTGACTTGCCCAAAGTCACACAGCAGGCAAGTGGCAGAGCCGGGATTAGAACCCATATCCTCTAACTCCTAAACCCATGCTCTTGTAACTAGGGGCTCACAGCCTAAGTAGGAGGGAGAATAGATATCAAATCTCCATTTTACAGATGCAGCAAATGAGGCACAGAGAAGTAAAGTGACTCATCCAGGGTCACCCAGTAGTCAAGGTGCACAACCGAGATTAGTTCCCAGGTCCTCTGACTTAATCAATGAACGGTCAGTGGAGAGCACTATACTGACTGCTAGGGAGAGTACAATACAACAGAGGCCCATGTTCTATCCACTAGGATATGGTACTTGATGAACAGCTGTGAACTTTTTTTAATGTTATTCGTTAAGCACATACTACGTGTCAAGTACTGTTCTAATTGCTGGGATTGATAGAAGTTAATCAGGTTGGATGCAACCCTGTTCTACAGGGCACTCATAGTCTAAGAAGGAGGGAGAACAGACATTCAATCCCCATTTTACAGTTGAGGAAACCAAGGCCCAGAGAAGTGAAGTGACTTGCCTAAGGTCACACGGCAGGCAAGTATCCGAGCTAGGATTAGAACACAGGTCTTCTGACTCCCAGGCCCGTGCTCTTTCCACTGGGTCCTGGGGCATGTATTGTTGATGCATCACCTTGCAACTTCACATAGGAGCTGAAATTTCGCTCTTGAACACCCTTACTGAAAAACCCCTAAATATAATTGCTAGGATGAGTTTTATTTCTATTTTTAAAAATTCAGTCCTGCCATATTCAGAGACGTGTTGGTAATGAAAAAAGCTGAGGCCAATAGGGATAATATGATTCTGTGCAAACTCAGCAAAAAGGATTGGAGATCATCCATGAAGCTTTGCAATATCTTTTTCAAACAACCATAATTCTTAATTTCCTTCTCCCACTTTGATCCATACCTGCCATAACCTTTCCTCATCCAGTGCAAATAGATATCAGCTCAACTACAGTCCATGATATATAGCTGTCCTTTCACTCAGAAAAAATTACATCTCTGTTTTATTAGATGGAGGTCTTAAGAGCTCACAAACCCAAAAAACACTCATAAATTCTTGAAAACCTCACTACTGGGTAGCAACCATGGTTTTTGGTAACTAGATTTCCCCAAGAGCTCTGTGGGTGGTTTGGATGAATACTTTAGAAATCTTCCCTACTCTAAATTACCAATTCCCTCCTCTTCCAAAAAAAATCTTCTCCTCATTCAAATCATAGACATGGGCTTGGTATGGTTTGGATTTCCTACTGTCATACACTGTCTCTCTGGGAACTAATCCAAAACCGAGATGAGAGAAGGGAGCTCACTTTCAGGAATTTTACCTTTCCACTTGGATTTTCAGTGTTGGGGATAGGTGTCACTTAAGAGAGTTTAAAATGGTGCCAATGGGAGGCTCAAGTCTGAACATGATTACAGTGCAAATAGAATTACATTTAATTTGTCATTTGACTCTTTGCCAATCAATCAACGGTATTTATTAAGCACTTACTCTCTGCTGAAACCTGCACTAAGCACTAGGGAAAGGATCACAAACAGACTTAGATACATTTTCTGCCCACAAGGAGCTAACAGACTATAGGAAGAGTTCCTCACTTGGCCTAGCTGGTTTCCCATTCTGCTGACAAACATTTCATAGGTTACTGCTGAGGTATGGGAAGCAGCATGGCAAAGTGGATAAAGCATGGGCCTAGGAATTAGAAGGGCATGGGTTCTAATCCCCACTCTGCTACTTTGCTGTGCGGCCTTGAGAAAGTCACTTAATTTCTCAGTGCCTCAGTTACCTCATCTGTAAAATGGGGTTTAAGACTATGAGTCCTATGTGGGGCTGGGACTCTGTCCAATCCATTTTGCTTGTATCCACCCCAGAACTTAGTGCAGTGCCTGGCCCATAGTCAGTGCTTAACAAATATCACATTTATTATCATTATTAGTGGAATGAAATGCAGTCGTCAGCTCCTAATCTCCAGGGAAAATCTTCTTTGATTCTGTTACAGGAAGGCAAAATGTTTTAGTTGTAACACAAATGAAAGTGAAATGTTTAGGAATTACATTCACTAAAATTTATCCCCCAATGTCTGTGGTCACTCTAGTAGACATTCATCTTCATCTTCATCAAACTGCTAGCATGTTAATCCAAGCATTTATCCTAACCAGCCTTTATTACAGCATCAGCTTCCTTGCTGACCTTCCTGACTCTCTCCTCACCCCAATCTATATTTCACTTTGCTGCCCACATCATTTTTCTATGAAAACATTCAGTCCATGTTTCCCCACTCCACAAGAATCTCCAATAGTTGACCATCCACCTCTGTATCAATTAGATTCCTTACCATAAGCTTTAAAGCACTTAATCTCCTTTCACCCTCCTACTTTACCTCACTGCTTTCCTATTACAACCCAACTTGCATATTTCACTCTTCTAACGCCAGCTTATTCATTGTACCTGAATCTCATCTATCTCACTGCCAACCTTGCCCACATCCAGCATCCTCCCTCTTCATATCCAATAGACAATCACTTGCCCCAACTTCAAAATCCTATTAAAGGCACATCTACTCCAAGAGGTCTTCCCTGACTAAGCCCTCATTTCCTCTACTGCCACTCCCTTCTATATTGCCCTTGACCTTGGATTTTCACCCTTTATTCACACCTCCCTCAGCCCCACAACACTCATGTACATATTCTTAATTTATTAATTTATATTAAAGCTTGTCTCCCCCTCTATAATGAGAGCTCATTGTGGGCAGGAAAAATGTCTACCAACCCTGTCGTATTGTACTCTTCCCAAATGCTTACTACAGTTCTTTGCACACAGTAAGAACTCGGTAAATACGATTGATTCCTTCATCTGGACTCATTGTCCACAATATCATAGTGATTCTCCAGCAAAAGACCATAGAAGCAAATTCTGAAGTTCCAGATGGACACAATAAAAAGGTTGTGGATGTGGATGTGGTTGTGGATCTTTGGAGTGGGAGTAGACTTTATGTGGCAGCAAAAAGGAAGTCAGGAAATAAATGACAATATCTTTATGGTTGTCAGGGACTTAATAAAAGAACTGGTGGCCTACTGGTTAGAGCATGGGCCTTGGACTCAGAGAATCTGGATCGTAATCCCAGCTCTGTCATATGTCTGGGGTGAGAACTTCAGCAAGTCACTTAATTTGTTGGTGCCTCAGTTTCCTCATCTATGAAATGGAGATCCAATGCCCATTCTCTTGATTAGTTAGATTGTGATCGTTATGTGGGACAGGGACTGTGTCCGAACTGATTATCTTGTAGCTATTCCAGTGCTTAGTATAGTGCTTGGCACATAGTAAATGTTTAATAAATGCCACAGTTGTTATTATTTTTAATACTATTAAAAAGTGAATATGAATTCTGTGAAATGAGCACAAGCCTAGGAGTCAGAGTATCTAGATTTTAATTGCAGCTTTGTCATCTGACTGTTGTGTGACCTTGAGGATGTTAATTAACTCCTTTGTGCCTCAGTTTCCTCATCTGAAAAATGGGGATACAAGACCTGTTGTCTCTTCTACTTAGATTTTGACTCCCATGTGGGACAGGGACTTACTGTGTCTGATCTGATTACCTTGTATCACCCCAGAACTTAGTACTGTGTAAATACATATTATAGCATTTAACAATTGCCATAGTTATGATTATTATTAGGCACTCCAAACAAAATTATGTTGATGAATTTTCAATGGGTTGAAGTTGCTCTTGCCTTCTTTTCAACACCTTCTCTAGAGTTCAGCAAAAAACTACATTGAAGGAAAACATTTTAGGCCAAGTCAAATAGTGAAGCTCGGGAACATTTGCCCCAACCCCCATTAGAGTGTAACCTCTACAACAGATGATGGATAGACTGTTGCTGTGGTGATTCAACTGTAATCTCAACATTAACAAAGGATTGGGAGAAGAAAGTCTAGTTCATCTAGGGCAAATATCTCATTCTACACGAAGACTCCAAGCCTCCGACCTAATCAGTCGGACAATCAATCAGTGGTATTTATTGAGCACTTAGAGTTTACAGAGTACTGAAAGAAGTGCTGCTTGGAAGACTAAAGTAAAACACAATTGGTAGGAATGCTCTCTGAACACAGTGAACTTACAATTTAGAAGGGGAGGTGGGCATTAAAATAAAGTATGGATATGTACATAAGTGCTGTGGAACTTAAGGTGTGATGAAGTGCTTAAAGAGTATAGATCCAAGTGCATAGGCGATGGAGAAGCAGGAGTCAGGGAAATGAGGGTTTAGATAAGGTCTCTTGAAGGAGATTTTATTTTAGTAAAGCTTTGATGGTGGGGAGAGTGGTGGTCTGTTGGCTATAAAGGGGAAGGAAGCTCCAGCCAGAAGAGGAACGTGGGCAAAATGTTGGTGTCAAGCCGTGTGTGAAGCAGTTGTTCCCTAGTAGGTAGAGCACGGGTCTGGGAGTAAGAAGGACCTGGTTTCTAATCCCGTCTCCGCCACTTGTCTGTGTTGTGACCTGGGACAAGTCACCTGAGGCAAGTCACTTTATTTCTCTGTGTCGGTGTGAGCTTTGGCAAGTCACTTAACTTCTCTGTGCCTTAGTTACCTCCATCAGTAAAATTGGAATTAAGGCTATGACCCCTATATGGGACATGAACTGGGTCCAACCTGATCAGCTTGAATCTACACAGTGCCTAGTGAGTGTCTGGCACATAGTATGCATTTAGCAAATACCGTAAAAAAAGAGATGGAGGTACAGTGAACCAGTAGGAGTTAAAGGAGCAAAATGTGCAGGCTGTGTGGTAGGAAATCAGTGAGTCAAGGTAGGAAGGAGAGAAATGATTGAGTGCTTTAAAGTCAATGGCCAGGAGTGTTTAATTAATGTGGAGGCAGAAGAGCAACCACTGGAAATTCTTGAGTGGGAAGATGTGGACTGCATGTTCTTTGTAATGAGGTATGGACTGGAGTGGGGAGAGAAAAGAGGCAGGGAGGTCAGAGAGGAGACTAATGCAGAAGTCAAGGTGGGATAGGATAAGAGCATGGATCAGCATGGTAGCAGTTTAGATGAAGAGGAAAGGGAAAGAACATGGGCCCGGAAGTCAGAGGATGCGGGCTCCAATCCCAGCTCTACTTAGCTGCTTTGCGACCTTGGGCAAGTCAGTTAACTTCTCTATGCCTCAGTTCTCTTGTCTGCAAAATGGTGAATCAATATTTGTTCTCCTTCCTACTTAGACTGTGAGAACTATATGTCACTTGATTATCTTGTATCTGCCCCAATGCTGAGTACAGTGTTTGGCACATAGTAAGCACTTAACAAATACTACTGTTTTTATCATCATTATTAATATTAAGACAGAACTGAGATGATTCATGACAGATTGAATATATGAGTTGAATGAGAGAGATGAGTGAAGGGTAATGTCAAGGTTACAGACTTATGAGACAGGAAAGATAATGGTTAGTACAATGCTCTGCACACAGTAAGTGCTCAATAAATATGAATGAATGAATGGTGTTTTCTACAATAACGGGAAAGACGAGGAGGACTGGATTTGAGTGGGAAGATAAGGAGTTTTGTCTTGGACAAGAATCTCATCCTTGATTTCTCCCCTATTATTTCATCTGCTTTTTTTTTTAATGAAGCAGTTTATTTTATAGAACATGTCAGGTTATTGCTATGCTGAACATGCAGTAGTAACAAGTTCTTGTTATTCATAATTTGGAACTCCAATCCATTGCTTTCCTCAATGCACAACAATATTTATCATGCTGAATGTGTTTGAAAAAGGATGGTCATTTGATTTGGAAGTAAATAAATGAGAAATATTAAGGGTGCACCTGCAAACCTGTGTGATCATTCCTAGCTCTCTTTTTCTCTCCCCATAGAAAGCAAATTGTTGTGTTCTGGCTTTATATTAAAAAAGAAACAAACAGAAGAGGAGTGCAGAGAGCCATACAATCTACTGTTGCAAGTAGGCACTTCATTCTGATTATTTAACTAATGTTTCTCTCCTGGGAGATGGTAAGCTGGTTAAAAAAAAATTGTGGGGAGGGGGAACGACTAGATTTTATTTTATATTTAATATTTATATGCAAAGCTGGTGGACAGTTTTGAGATTCAACCACTATCTTATGAAGAGGTGAGCACAGGCTAATAATACTAATTATGGTATTTATTAAGTGCTAATGGCCAAATATTGTACTAAGTACTGAGGTAGATATGAGATAATGACGGTCACAGCAGCACAACTGTTGTGCTGACACAACAACACAAGTTGTGCTGATGGTCAAGCACAACTTGGCACATAGTAAGCACTTAACAAATACCATCATTATTATTACTACTACTATTACTCCGAAGGCCTTTGGGGTAGGTTTACCCTTTTTTCAATCAGATTTGTTAAGTGCTTACTGTATGCCAGACACTGTACTAAGTGTTGAAGTATTCACAAGGTAATTGGGTTGGACACCATCCCTGTCACACAGAGCGCTCTCAGTCTTGATCCCCATTTTACAGATGAGATTACAGAGGCACAGAGACATTAAATTCCTTGCCCAAAGTCATTCAGAAGGTGTTTAGAACAACGCTCCAGCACTTAGAGCAGTGCTTGGCACATAGTCAGCGCTTAACAAATGCCATCATTATCATAATTAAATGGAGTCAGGATTAGAACCCAGATCCTCTGATTCCCAGGCCCATGCTCTTTCCATTAGGCCACACTATTTCTTGATTACTACTGTCAAAAATATACAATGATTACCATCAACTATGGCTATCTGTACATTTCTGATGAATTTTTAATTTAGGTCAGAAATACCTGGTAATTGAAGCCACTGTATTTTGCACAGACCTATGCACATGCTCAAAGTCACAAAATAGATGAAAACTACATTTACAAATAATATACTGCAAATCATTTCAAATATATATATATATGTTTATGAGAGAGAAAGAGATGATGATGAACTTGTGCAAAATTAAAGGATTGTGTCATTCAATTCCCATTAATATGAAAGTGAATTATAAAGTTAAAACATAAAACATCAGTGCACCTTGGAGGCTATTGAGGAGGAAGTGCCAAATTACAGATTCATAAATAAAGTGGAATGACCTCTCTTTGATGTGACCAAGACAGTCATTTAGAATCTTTATAAAATATGTGACCAAAGATACACTTCAGAAGAAAGACTGCTGTTTGTACGAAAGCACAGGAACTCATGTCAATCTGAGCAGGGACTGCACTAGCTGGAGAGGGCTGGGATACGCATATCCTAAGGCAGGTCAGACATGTCAGGAAGATGAGTGTGAGGAAAGGAGAGAATCAAAGATTAATGAGAAAGAGCATAATGAGAAAGAGCAACAACTGGAAACCCTTGTGGTAACATCAGGAAAAGAGCCAGAAGAGGCAACCTTGTTATCACATCTGTTCAGTCATTATAATTAAATGGTAATGTACAGATCTGGTTGGGGCATGCCAGTGGAATTCCAACAGGGAGTGCACATGCTGCATTCCCATTTGTTCTGCCGACGCCCTTCTCACCGAACCTGAGGAATCATTTCAGGAGCTAATAGTCAGTGTTTGGAGCAACTGTTCATTTTGGATGACATCAGCATGGAAAGAAGATGAAGGTTAGGGGACTGTGTCTGCTTTAGTCAGATGTTCCATTTCCATTTACTAGCATGGGGGAATATCCTGGGAGAGTTCCAATACAATCTGGAGACCTGAGAAGCCCCAAACATCCTGGTATTGATCCTAATTCCAAATCATTGGAAACATGTGCACCAATTCTGCCCTGCAATCTAAGGAGATCTAAGGAGAAAACATACAAATAGAATATATTTATATAGACAAATATCATTAAAATAGCATATAGATTACATACATATATATTTTTCATGGTATTTATTTTAAGTATTTACTATGTGTTAGGCATTGTATTAAGTCCTGTGGTAGATACAAGATAATCAGGTTGGACATAGTCCATGTTCCATATGGGGATCACAGTCTTAATCCCCATTTAACAGATGAGGTAACTGAGGCACAGAGAGGTTAAGTGACTTGTCCAAGGTCACAGAGCAGAAAAAATGAAGGGTGGGGATCCTCTGAATCCCGGGTCCATGTTGATTCCACTAGGCCAAGATGATTCTCCGTAGATGATGGTGTGGATTGTGGATAAGTGCATGTATCTGCCCAAAATAGCTGAAATGCCTGTAACATTTAAAGTCCTTTGATTGAGTCACATTTGGGAATGAATCAATATACAAGGAGCTCTGAGAAATAATGGACTTCATTCTAAAGGTCTCAGATCCTTATGTGAATTACCCTGGATTCATGCATTTGGAGAGTCTTTGTTTACAGCAGTGGACTGCTGTAAACAGGATATGATAAGGAATTTTCTCTTGGAAACTGTAAGCTCCTTCAGGGCAGGAATCATATCTATTTGTTACATTCTCCCAAAAACTTAGTACACTGCTCTGCATAGTGTGATTGCTCAATAAACATCTTTGATAGTATCTAATACTGGCCATGCATATATACATAATCACACGTTTCCCAAGTGCTTAGTATAGACCTCTGCACACAGCAAGCACTTGAAAAGTAATACTGACTGATTGATTTCTGAAACATACACCAAAAGAAGACTAGGTGCTCCTGGAAAGGGATAAATAACCCTTGCTGAATTCTTACTACATCCCAGCTCACACATTTTGCTCCTGTAATGCCAACCTACTCATTGTACCTCGGTTTTGTCTATCTCACCATGACCCCTTGCCCATGCCCCTCTTCTGGCATGGAACTCCCTCACCCTTCACATACAACAGACCTCCCCACTCTCCTTATCTTAAAAGCCTTATTAAAATCACATATCCAAGAGGTCTTTGCAGATTAAGCCCTCGTCCCTTCTCCTTCTTTCTTCTGCACCAACTAGTGCTTGGATCTGTATCCTTTTAGCACTGTTCATCCCACATTCAGCCCTACAGTGCTTGTGTTCATGTGCATAATTTATATTAAAGTCTGTTTCCCCCTTTAGACTGTGAGCTTCTTGTGGGCAGGAAATGTGACTATCTTCTATTGTATTATACTTCCCCAAATGCTTAGGACAATGTTCTGTATAAAATTAGCACTTAAAAAAATACTATGAATTGATAATTACTGCCACTTTTTCTGATTCTTCTTCGGACTAAGGTTTAATTCTAGAAAAAGCAAGACTGAATGGAGAGAATGTGTATAGGAATGAGAGAGTGTCATTGGTAGAGATTTTGCTGGCAAGAGATCATGCTTTTTTTCCATTGTTTCTGAATACAAAGTACTACAATCCTCTTTGGGAATTTTGAACTAGTTCATCATGTCTTTAGTGTCTGAGTGTCCTTTGCAAAGTAGACATGGATAAGTAGAGTTTTCTGTTGTACATTTGGAGATTAAGCTGCTGAAATGTGAGTTCCCTACTGGGAACTGTTCGACCAAAAATGGAGATGTCTTTGCTAATGAAATACCTTATCATTTTCCTGTGTGTGTGAGCAGGGTTGATGTAGAGAGCTGGGGAACCGTGGGTACCATTTTGTGTTTGTATTTTTTCCCCAGGGCTTGTGGTCCAGGCACAATATGATGTCCACTGGGGCCTCATTGTCCTAGAAATGGGAATAGTTAGAGATCTAGTAGGGTAAGAACAATCAGAGGAGATACATTTCCACTGACCATGTTCCTTTCCTTCTGACCATCATCTTGAATGGATGAAAAAATTGGGAGATAAGGGTCCCTCTAGATTGTAAGGTTGATATGGGCAGGGAATGTGTCAGCTACTTCTGGTGTAATGTATTCTCCAAAGCATTTAGTAGATTGTTCTGTACATAGTATCCTCTCAATAAATATAACTGATTGATTGGCTGATTGAGAAAGATATCAAAGAAAAACAAATGACTGCAGGAAGGATGAAAAGGATGCTGTAACTAGTACCTTTCTCTGTGTGAAAGGAAGAATATGTGGAAAGATAATAGGCTGAGGGAGTCAGGAGACCTGGGTAATAGTCTTGGCTCAGCCACTTCCCTGTTGTCTGACGATGGACAAATCACTTAACTTCTCTGTGCCTCAATTTGCTCACCTGAAAAATGGGGACAAAATATCCATCTCCCTTCCTCTTAGACTGTGAAGTCTTTGTAAGACTGGACTTTAGTCTGATACTATTATCCTATACCACCCTAAGTGATGAGCATAGTCCTTGGTACATAGCAAACACTTGAATAAACACTATTAATTTATAAATACTCTTAATGAGGAGAAGAAGAAGAAGAATGAGAATTATAAGGTTAATAGGATGAGGAGGTGAACAATCCAACAAGAAAGATCATTCCCTTTAGCCTGCCAACATCAAACTACTTCAGACCTTTAGGTGACCATTTGGTATTCCTTTGTCTTAATTAGTAAATGCACTCTTTAGACTTAGCAGAGAATTCAGTGTTGATTGAAAAAAGATTTGTTTTATATGCACTAAGATATACAGAACATTTTTGCAAAAGGGAGGGTGGTCTCTGAAAATTCTACCATTTGACTTTTCTCCACAAATCTTTCAGAAAACAGCAACACACTCCAAGGCCCTTATTTATTTCCTTCTCCACACTGGATATTATTAAACTGCTAGAATAAAGCCGATTCTTCAAATCTCTGAGGCACCAAGAAAGTTATACTGCCTAGGTCACTTTCTCACCCTTTTACAACACATTGGGAATTCTCCCATTTTGACCCACTGTCTTAACAGGAAGCTGAGGAATGAACTTCAGACTGTTGAATGAAGGTGTTTTTCATTCAAAATCCTTCCTCATTCTCAAATGCTTTAAGACTGCTGGCACAACATTTCAGATGCTCTGTCAGAATTGCAGATTCCATTGGGGATCATTTTCCCAATCTCTGAATCATTGCCTTAAGTAGAATATATTCTTTCCTTGGTTGAGGAATAAAAGGGAGTTAATCTGTTGTAGTGTTTTAGCCAATAACTGGGGAAAGAGAAAAGTTGAACTAAATGGAAGTTTTACAGAGAAGGCTAGTACCTCCCAGTGACATTATTTACAATAAGGGAAAAACAGTTAGCCAAGGGAATATATGATTCCCAGAGAAATATTTTAAAACCTGTTAAATCTGATGCAAATAGATATCTAAAATCTGAAAATGCAAATTATAAAAACCTAAATCTTAGTGGTTCTAACAAGAAAGTACATATTATATTTTTCCCCCATCTACATTGGGCTCACAAGCATTATTGAACATTTATACATAACTTTTTTTAATGTTCAAATATTCCTTAAAGACAAAGGACATATGCTTGTCTATGGCATGTGCAGTACTAAAACCATTGAAAATCATGGGCATTATTATACTGTGACAGGTTTAATTGCATGGTGAGCCAACAAGTAAAATATTCTGGGAATTCTCAGCCATGTGTTTGATATTTACATGCTTTCCCATCTTGACATCATTTGGTAAATTATTTTTGAAATTCATGTTCTTTTCCTTCTCCTTATGTTCTTCTTTCAAAGACCAATGAAAGGAAATTCAGCTTTTTAAAACCTTTTTGTTTTCTTTTTTAAAAAATGGTATATGTTAAACATTTACTCTGTAAAATGTATTAAGTGCTGGGGTAGATACAAGCTGATCAGGTTGTATGGACACAGTCCATGTCCCACATGGAGCTCACAGCCTGAATCCCCATTTTACAGATGAAGTAACTGCCAGAGAGGTTAAGTGACTTGCCCAAGGTCACACAGCAGATAAGTAGGTTTTGTAAAGAGGAGCAGTGGTGAATCAATGTTGTGGGAGAAAGGGGATTAGGAGATCAGAGATGGGGCTTGGGAGACTTTCCAGTGGCTTCTGCCTTACTGTCCCTCTTAAAAAAACCCACCCACTTAACCCAGAACATAAAGCTATATAAATACCTATGCCAGCCATTTCTTGCACTTATGGCTTTATTTTTACTCATTTTCTGTGCCCTTGTGTATGTTTTTACTCAACTGTATATTTTTGACTACTCTATTATCAATGAATAAATCTGTGGTACTCAATGAGCGCTTCTTGGAACAGAAAACACTGTCCTATGTGCTTGGGAGAGAATCATAGGGTTGGTAGATACTATCTCTGACCTCAAAAAACTTATAGTCTAATGAGAGAGACAGACATTAAAATAAATTATAGATGGGGAAATGGCAGAGTACAACAATATAAACCTAAATTCCATGGGTCTTTGGAGAGGGAGACTATAAAAGTGTTTAAGGGATAGACTGAGGTACATAGTTGACACAGAAGGGAGGTATAATGAAATGAGGAATTAGTCAGTAAAGACCTCATGAAGGAAATATGATTTTAGAAGGACTCTGAAGATGGGTGGATGGCATGGTAATACATGAAGTGGAAGGGAGTTCCAGGCCAGAGGGAGGATGTGGGTATGCAGTCAGTGGTGAGACAGACAAGACAGAGGTACATTGAGCAGGTTGGGGTTTGAGGAGTGAAGTGTACAGGCTGGGTGCACTGTAGGAGATGAGTGAGGTAAAGTAGAAGGCAAAGAGCTAATTGAGAGGTCTTAAAGCCAATGGCGAGGAGATTCTGTTTCATGTAGAGGTTTTTGAGGAGTGGGGAGATGTAGATTGAATCTTCTTTAGAAAAATGATCCAGGCATCAGATTGAAATATGGACTGAAGTTAGAAGAAATTGGAGGCAGCATGGTCTTTGAGGAAGTGATGCAGTAGCTGAGCTGGGATATGGTAAGTGCTTGGTCTTTTCTATTGGTAAATAGCCTTAAGTCTATCTCATCTTTTAGAAGGTGTATGTTTTATACTGCCCAAGTGCTTAGTATAGTGCAGTGAAACAAAAGGGCATTCAATAAATTTGGCTGCTACTATTAATCAATCAATTAATGGTGTTTATTGAGAGCTTACTGGGTGCAGATTGCTGTTGTACTAAGCTCTTGGAAGAATAATAACAACAGACAGTAGACATGTTCTCTGCCCACAACAAACTCAAAGTCCGGAGGGGGAGACAGACATTAATATAAATAAATAATTTACAGATATGTACATAAGTGCTGTAGATATGAGCGTGTAGTGAATACCAAAAAAACCTGGTTCTGACACTTGTCTGCTGTGTGACCTTGGGTAAGCCACTGAACTTCTCTGTGCCTCAGTTACCTCATCTGTAAAATGGGGATCAAAACGGTGAGACCCACATGGGAAACCGGGTGACCCTGTATCTACCCCAGCACTTAGAACAGTGCTTGGGACAAAGTAAACACTTAACAAATACCATACTTATTATTATTATTACATATCCAAGTGCATAGATGACACAGAAGGGAGAGGGAATTAGGGAAAAGAGAGATTAATCAGGGAAGAACTCTTGGAAGAGATGTAACCTTAATACAGCTTTGAAGTTAGGGAGAGTGATGGCCTGGTGGATATAGAAGCATTGCTTAGAACAGTACTTGGCACATAGTAAGCACTTAACAAGTACCATCATTATTATTATTATTATTATATGGAGGGGAAGGATGTTCCAGGCCAGAGGGACGATACGATACTACTATCTCTACTACTGACATGTCTAAATTTTACAACTAGGTAATACTGCCTCTTCCGAGTTTGAGAGCAGTGTGCACCTTCCAAATCACTTGGAACTAGGAAAATGCAGGGTAGAATTTAATGAGAAGAGACAAATGAGGCATAATGGAGGAGAGTGTTGTCATCAAAAACTATTAAGAGGTATGGCCTCCGAATCCATCACCTCTGTTTCTGTTCTCTCTATCATTTTTGTCCCTACCCCTAAGGGAAGCAATGTGACCTTGTGGAAAAAAACACAGGCCTGGAATTCTGAGGTCCTGGGTCCTAATCCCAGCTCTGCCACTTGCCTGCTGTATGACCTTGAGCAAGCCACTTAACTTGTCTGTAACTCAGTTTCTTCACCTACAAATTAGGGATTAAACATTTGTTCTCCCTCCTCTCTACACCGAGTCCAGGGTCTGTGTCTGTCCTCATTATCTTGTTTCTAACCTAGTGCTTAGGACAGATCTTGGCAAATAGTAAGCACTTAAATTGTATTATTATTATTATCATTATAAACATCATCATCACTCTTTTCTTATCCTTTACAAATGTTTAGCTCATTCATGTGAAAATTTCTTAACCCAAGAAACAGCATGACTTAGTAGATAGAGTACAGGCTTGGAAGTCAGAAGGACCTGGGTTCTAACCCCTACTCTGCCACTTTGCTGTGTAACCTTGGCCTAGTCACTTCACTTCTCTGTGCCTCAGTTATTTCATCGGTAAAATGGGGATTTAGATTGTGGAGCTCCATGTGGGACATGGACTGTGTCCAACCTGATTAACTTGTATCTACCCCATATTTAGTACAGTGCCTGACACTTACTAAGCACTTTAAAATTACCATTAAAAAAAAGAAAAAGGAGCATTTATGGATCTCTCACTTGAGGTAAAGCAGGAATTTTCCACCAATCAATGCCAATCCCTTCAGAGATTTAAAATCTCAGGCCACCCTGCCAGGATTGTCACCAAAAGCTACTACACCCTTGTTCAAGACTTCTCAGGAGTGCACAGTACATAGAGAGTGGGTGAAGCTAGTAGTGTGGCCTCTAGGACATTTAACATTTTGGGGATGTTTCTCTTACTGAATTTTGGCTTAGGGAAGGAGAGGGAAAAGGAACAGAGGCATTTGCTACAGTTTCTTTTATGTTGGTTTGTTATTTCTATGTTAGGGTTTTTTTTTAATAATATTCATTAAGCACATACTATGTGCCAAGTACTGTACTAAGTGCTGGGGGAGATACAAGGTAATCATGTTGACCCAATCCCTAACCTATGGAGGAATCACAGTCTCTCCCCCTGTAAACTCCTCATGGACAGCAACTTCTTCCTCCTCACTCCACAGAAACTGATCTCTCAAAGGTCACAAGATGACCTCTTCCTTGCCAAATTCAGTGGCCTCTATTCCATCCTAATCTTCCTCAATCTCTCAGCTGCCTTAGACACTGGAAACATTATTCCACTTTGGCTTCACTGACACTGTCCTCTCCTGGTTCTCTTATTAGCTCCCTGGCTGCTTCATCTCAATCTCTTTTGTGGGCTCTTCCTCTGCCTCCCATCCCCTAAACTATGGGACTCCTGCAAAGTTCAGTTCTGGGTTCTCTTCTATTTTCCATTTACAACTTCTCCCTTGTAGAACTCATTCTCACCCCATGGCTTCAACTACCATCACTATGCAGATGATTCCCAAATCAACATCTCCAGTCTAGATCTCTCCCCTCTGCAGTCTCACATTTCCCCCTGCCTCCAGAACATCTCCATTTGAATATTCCACAAACACCTCAAAATTAACATGACCAAAACAGACCTTCTTATCTTCCCACCCAAACCCTGACACCCCTCTGACTTTCTAATCACTGTAGAATGCACCACTATCCACCCTGTCTCAGTAGCCCATAATCTTGATGTTAACCTTGACTCAACTCTCTCATTGAACCTACCAATCAGTTTGTCACCAAATTCTGCTGGTTCACAACATTGCTAAAATTTGCCCTTTCCTCACCATCCAAATTACTACCACCGGGATTTATCCTATCCTGTCTTGATTACTGCATCTAACTGACTGACCTCCCTGCTTCCTGTCTCTCCCCACTCCAGTCCAGACATTGTTCAGTCCATGTTTCCCCACTCCTCAAAAACTTCCAGTGGTTGCCCATCCACCTCTGTATCTAACAGAAAATCTTTACCCTCAACTTTAAAGCAATCACCTTGCCCCTCCTACCTTACTTTGCTATCTTCTACTATATCCCAACCCTCACACTTCACTCCTCTAATGCCAGCCTACTCACTCTACCTCAGTCTCTTTGATTGCACCACTGACCTCTGGCCCACAACCTGTTTCTGGCCTGATACACTTGCCCTCTTTTTATCTGACAGATAGTCATTCACCCTGACTACAAAACTTTACTAAAAGCAAATCCCCTCCAGAGACCTTCCCTAAGTCCTCAGTTCCTCTTCTTCCACTCCCTTCTGCATCATCCTTGCACTTGGATTTGCATCCTTTATTTACCCCTCCCTCAGCCCCACAGCACTTATGTATATATCCATAATTATTTATTTATAATAATATCTGCCTGTTGAGAATGTATCTACCAATTCTGTTGTATTGTACTTTCCCCAATGCTCAGTACAGTGTTCTGCACACAGTAAGTGCTCAATAATTATGATTTATTTATTAATTGATTGATCTTTCTTTCCATATTCTCCTGCTATTGGTTTACCAGAATCCACTCAATAGTTTGCCCTTAATAAATGTTAAGGTCTATGCACTGGGGTAGATACAAGCTAATTAGGTTGAACCTAGTCCTTGTCCCAGATGGGCCTCACAATCAATCACCATTTTACAGATGAGGTAACAGAGAAGTTAAGTGACTTGCCTAAGGTCATACAGCAAACAGGTACCAGAGTGGAGATTAAAACCTTCTGACTCCCAGGTCCCTGCTCTATTCACTAGACCACCCTGTTTCTCCAGTTAGGTGATCTCTAAGTCTATTCCTCCTATCTCTCACCTCTCACTTTTTTATGGTATTGATTAAGATTTTACTAAGTGTCAATCACTGTTCTAAGCACTGGGGTAGGTGCAAATGTATTAGCCCTACATGGGGCTCACAGTTTAAGTAGGAGGGACACTTTCTCTCTCATATGCTCCAGTATGATGACACTAATTAATCATTCCTCCATATTCCACCTCCATCCCACCCCCAAAAGTTGGAGAGGATATAATGCAGAAATGATGTGGGCAAGGAATATGTCTGTTGTTCAGTTTTATTGTACTCTCCCAAGTGCTCAGTATAGTGCTCTGCAAAGAGTAAGCACTCAATGAATATGTTTGACTGACCCACCAAGGCCTAGGCCTCTGAGTGGTCTATTCCAGAGACCTTCCATTCCTATATCTTAGAGGTCAGGTGGCTCCAAGAAGGTCAGTTTGTGTGTCAGTGACCTAGAGTCTCTGAATAGAGTGCTCTGTCTCACTGAACTAAGGCATTCACAAATTATCTTTCCATCCTCTTCTCTGTGTGAATTACTTTTAAAGAACTCCCCTCCAACCCTCTCAACCTACCTCCTGGCTCACTCTTATCATGTCAAGGATTCAGAAGCCAAGAGCCTTGTAAGATGTTTGGTCCAGGTTTTACTCCCACCTTATACTTGACCTGAGGGAACTAGATAATCGTTGAGGGAATCAAAGTCAATTGGAGGTGGGAAAGAACCCATTGCCTCCAGTCAGGAATATAGCTAAGTCAGTTCAGAGAGATTTGTATATCTTATTCTTCAAAGATTTCCAGAGAAATATCTCTCATCTTTACAGTTGTACCCCTAAAAGCCTGCTTCCCTCCTCCTGCAATTTCAAACAAGGACCAAATAATGTTTCCCTGTGGGTGGAAAGAACCTGCATTCTAATATTTCCATTTTACAGATTGGGAAATTGTGGCATAGAGAGATCAAGTAACTGGCTCAAATTCAGGTAGGAATAGAGCCTTCATTAACTGTTATGTGTCAATCTGGTTTCCTGATTTATGGGTCATAAACACAGCCAAAAAAGGAATTGTCAAAGGCAATTCCCTGTTGTGTTAAGATCAAGAACACGTGATTTACACGAGATTTTGTACAACTTTCTGTACAAAATAGAAGAAAAAACTATCACAAATGTCTAAGTGATTGAAAATGAAATAATTTCAATAAGTCATGCCTAATTTGGTTGCAATAAAAATTAGAGATCAAGAGATCTGCTATGTGTTCAATACCTTGATTTCTGGGGATAAGATATAAAACACTTTCAAAAACATCAATTACCAAAGGAACTACACTGACCCCATGTCTGACAATAAAATCTGCACACCTCCAAAGAGGATGAAAGTGTTAGGCTTCCAGTAATCACAGCAGATCACTTGACTCCAGTTGGAATTTGGAGTTTAATTTTCCACCCTTACCAGAAAGGCATTTCAACTGCAGGTTGTTGAAAAAACTCCAGAGGCTCCAATTGCCATAGGCATTTCATCTGCAGGAACGCTCTGGGGAAAACTCATCAGAACCTGAATGTCTTCAGTTTACATAGTGGGAGAGGAGGGAGGGGAAGGAAAGTGAGAGAAAGGGTCAGGAGAGCATCTCAATTTGGATAAGACCCAAAGGAAATCTCACCTTTCATTTCACACCTCTGATTTTGTTGGTGGTATCTATCCCCAGCAGGCAGTATCATTCTTAGGGATGATCAACTGCCCTGATTTTTCTCTTCTGCTGCTACCGAGAGACTTATTTCTAAAACAGACGGTTTGGCTCTCCACACACAAAAAAAAATCATAGATATAATTTCCAAAAAAAGGTGAGGGGAGAGAGAAACACACTCCTGGCTGTAAAGATATTTTTATCCATGAGGTGAAAGAAAAACTTGTTAATTGAGTATCTCACTTCAGTTAATTATTCAGAAGCATAATAATAAAAGGGAGATTCTTTTAAAATCTAATTACCCAGCATGCACTGCTCAGAATTACACTTTATCTTTTGTGTTAAATGCACAAGAGCAAGAAAGGAGTAACAAAAGAATTGTTCCTTTAGGAAAATGGTGATGACTTTAGATGTGAAAGGAAGAGACTTTTTAGAAAAACCACATCCTGGAAGGAATCATCGGAAGTATTTAACCAACTCCTTAATCATCTACTGTTTTGGATTATGCAAGGTTCCTTGAAAGCATTTTCAAATGACACTCTTTATGTACAAGTAAAGAGCTAGTTTTCAATAGTTTGCTTCTTCCAAAGCTTCATTGAGTGTGACAAAAACACAAGAGACTGCCTGAAAGCTTCCAGTAGATGCAGAAGACAGGTAAAGCACATTTTCCAAAATGTACCTTGCTCTTTTCCCCTCTCTCCTCTGCTTTGCAATCACACCAGAAGGAGAGTGTGCAACGAAAGGAAAGTTAAGGTGCCAGGCACCTATATGAATATGCAGAGTGAAGACTGGGTTTTGCACTTAGATTTGACCCCTTTATTCACAGCTTCCCTTAATCCCATAACACTTATGTATATATCTGTAATGTATTTATTTATGTTCATATCTGCTTCCCCTTCTGGACTGTAAACTTGTTCTGGGCATGGAACATATCTATCAACTCTGTTATATTTTACTCTCCCAAGTTCTTAGTACAATGCTCAACACACTTATGCCCTCAGTAAATATGATTGCTTGATGTATTGATTGATGGACAACAACTTTAAAGTTGCTGGTCAAGAAGACTGAGAGGTTCCAGTGGAGAAGGAGTGTAGGAATTATGAAGAAGGAGAAGAGACTCTGGTGAATGTTGGGAAACAAAAAAAAAGGCAAATAGCCAATCTCTTATCTGGCTTTTTGCCACTGTTTTCTGCCGAGGGCAAATCCTTCAGAGTAGAATACTATGACACAAACTAATTAATCAGTAGTATTTATTGAGATCCTAGTGTGTGCAGAGAACTTGATTAAATTCTGTGAGAGCACAATATAGTTAATGGACACAATCCCTGCAAGGAATTTACAGTCTAATGGGGGAAAGCAGACCCTAAAGTAATTTACTAATAAAAGGAAGAAGAAATGGATATGCATTTATTCATTCATTCATTCATTCAATCAATCATATTTTTTAAGCACTCACTTTGTACAGACCACTGTACTAAAACCTTGTGAAAGTACAACACTACAAAAATCAGTGACATTCCCTGCCCACAGTGGTTAGTCCTCATTTAATCGATAAATCAATCAGTAGTATTTATTAAGGACTTTGTGCAGAGCACAGAACTAAGTGCTTGGTATATAATAAATACCATTGATTGATTAATATAGGAGATAGAAGCTAGGGCTGCCCTTTATAGCCTCGATCCAAGACCAAAATAGCAGAGGGGTCCCATGCCCAATTACCTAACCCTACTTGTTCCTTTCCAATCCTTCTCTCTCCCTGGCAGTGTTTCAAGTCAATGTCTTATAAGGCTTTATTTCTGCTTATAGTAACCTTTTTCCATGGAGGAGTACTTCTGGGTGAATTTCTTCTTGTATCCCCCCCTCCTCTGTGTGGGGCTAACTTAAGTAATAGTCCCAGCTAGGATATGCCAAAGCAACTTTGTAAAATTGTGAGCAGAGCATGTTACTACCAACTCTGCTATATTGTACCTCTTCCAAGCACTTAGCACTTAAAGTGCATAGTAATAATACTAAGAATGATGGTATTTATTAAGCGCTTACTATGTGTCAAGCACTGTTCTAAGCAATGGGGTAGATACAAGGTAATCAGGTTGTCCCACATGGGGCTCAAAGTCTTAATCCCCTTTTTACAGATGAGATAAATGAGAACAGAGAAGTAAAGTGACTTGCCCAAAGTCACATAGCTCATAAGTGGCGCAACCGGGATTAGAGCCCACAACCTCTGACTCCCAAGCTCGTGCTCTTGCCACTAAGCCATGCTGCTTCTACAAATAGGTTCTACCGAGATTTGAACTTGGATCGCTGGATTCGAAGTCCAGAGTGCTGACCGCTACATCAAAGAACCAGTTAGTCACTGGTACATAGTATACACTAAGCTCTCAAAAAATTTGATTGATTGACTGATTGATTGATTGGAAGACATAAATCTGGAATAGAAGATTTTACAGAGGTCGGGTAGAAGGAAGTTCTGCAAGAGAGGTAGGACACATGCAGTTGTGGGTAATGGAAGAGGAGATGGAGAGGATTTCGAGTGAGTTATTTGGAGTAGAATACCCAAGTAAAGGCAAAGAGATGAAAGAATTTATTCAAGGATTATGGGCTTGGCAAAAGGGGTTGAAATCCTATATAAGGAATGTCAACGGATCCAGTGGGATAACAATATGCCAACATTTAGACTTTTTCATAACTGTTCCAGTGCAGTAAGAAGTACATATACTTTTGACCCAATGTGTATCATTGAATATGAAGAGCTCCATATACAATATCTTTAGAGACACATGCCCAAACAAATTCTGGGCAAAAAAGGCTTATGGAGACTAACTTAGAGGAGTGGTGACATGTAGTGAGGAGAGCACAGGCCTGGGAGTCAGAGGACTGGGTTCTAATTCTGGATCCACCACTTATCTGATGTATGACCTTGGCCAAGTCACTTAACTTCTCTGAGACTTACTTTACCCATCTGCAAAATAGGGGTTCAGTACTCCCTTTCATTGACTGTGAACTCCATGTGGGATAGGGATGATGTGTGAACTGATTATCTTGTATCTACCCCAGTGCTTATTAAAATGTTTGGCATAAAGTAAGCACTTAAATATTATTATATTATATATATAACATAATATATGATATAGAATTAATACATTTATTTAATAAAAATGATAATAATGAAAATTCAACACACTAGGTTGGAGAAAGATTGTGAAGGAGGTGAAAATGACCCACACTCCTCACATCTACCTCCTCAACATGTCTATAACCAGATCAGGTGGTTCCTATCCATTACCTTAAACCTTATTTGGAAACTATTTTCTACAACTCATGGAATAATTATGTTCTATCCCTGGGAGTGATCAATCTTATTCATTTGGGGATTTCAAAATTTTCCCCAAGTTCCTTTTAAAGATAGAAAAATGAAACCACAGGAAGCTTTCTGTGCTAGACTGAGATTTGGGAGCGAGACAATTGAGGTGTTATGAGCTTGAAGAATTCTTCCTTCCCACCCAGGCCCCCTAACAGTACTGTTAAAAAGTATCTTTCTATGAGTCCTAAACTAGACTGGAATACAGTCTGCCTTTTACTTCACTTTTTCATTCCTTTCAAACAAGAAAATGTCTGCATTTTTCTTCCTCCTAGAAACTTTATTTCCCTTCAACAGCAGTATCAAAATTACTGTTAATTTTCTACAAGGAATCTGTTCTTTGAAATATACCGTGCAGCATTTTCCTTTCTATTTTTTTTTTTTTTTTTGTAACACTGGCAGTGAGTTGGCTGTGAACATGTAAGTATAGTTGCTTTTGAATGCTGCAAGGTAAATGCAGAAAATGACAGCTTAAATGGAATCATTAAAGCAGATGTGGGTATTATCTGAATGCTTCCAAAGCCTTCTTTGCAAAGCAATAAAGACTTTATTTTCGCTTCTGATGCCTTGCACCTTTTCAGGGAAGCTGACAACCTATCATTTCTTACTTTTTTTCCCATTTCATGCGTGAACTTGGGGACCACATTTCTATCTTAAGTTACAACCTGTTGATTGGAAGAAAAGGGAAGAAATGTATACAGTTCCAGGCAGAACAGTTATTTCCTGGCATTGAAACCATAGGGCTTGTCAGCTCATTCAAAGACATTAAGTGTGAGGAAGTCATAACAAAATTGCTAGCTGCCTATACATTTTTGCTAGCCAAAAAGCTGAGTGTTTCTGGAGTTCTTAGAGTCCCCCCATGGGGTCAGAGAATGGGCAAGCCGCAGCTACAGAAACACAGGGCAGAGCTTTACATCAAGATCAGTCCCAAACCAGATAGTTAGATTCACCAGAGTTTACTAAACATACCAGAGCAAGTGTCCAGTAAAACTACATGGCAGTGGTATTTACTAACCCTCCATATTTTCTGCTGGGTGCTCTTATTCAGAAAACCTCAGAGCTGAGTCAAGCTTCTTTCCAAAATCTTGATCAGAGGTGCCCCTTCCTCTCATGAGGTTCTGAATCCTCCAATTAATTTAATTTATTTTTGGGTAAAGCAAAGGTGTCAATACAGATGTGTATTAACTAGATAACCTTGAAAATGAGCACAGGTTCAAGAGCCCCAAATAAATGGTTTGGGGGATGAGAGAAATCAGATATTGGGTGAAATGAAGATAAAGTTTAAAAGAAATGCAGCTCACATAATATGTTTGAGTCTGTTAATATGGGAGCAGAGAGGACCATTGGTTAATGCAGAAGGCCAAATTATTCTGACTCAGTAGATTTTTTTATGGTATTTGTTGAGCACTTCCTATCTGACAGGCACTGTTCTAAGCACTGGGATAGGCACAAGTTAATCAGGTTGGCCATAACCTCTGTCCTACTAAGGGCTCACTTTGCAGTTGAGGTGACTGAGACACAGAGAAGTTAAGTAACTGGCCCAAGGTCACACAGCAGACAAGTGGAAGTGCCTGTGTCAGAGCCTAAGTCCTCTATCTCTGATAGAGCCTGCGTTCTATCCAATAGGCCATGTTGCTTCTCTATTTTTGAGAATTTAGTGCTTTTCAATAATATCAAAATAATTCTGGACAAGGCAGCTTTATTTTCAATTTAATAATAACAATAATAATTGTGTTTTTGTTAGGATGTTATTGTGCCAAGCACTCTATTAGGCAGTGGGGGAGATAAAAAAGAATCAGATCAGATGCAATCCCTCTCCCACATGGGTCTCAGTTTAAGTCAGAGGGGGAACAAAGATTGAATCACCATTTTACAGATGAGGAAATTGAGACACAGAGAAAGTAAATTATTTGTCAAAGGTAACACAGCAGCCAAGTGGTGGAACTGGAATTAAAACTAAGGTCTCTTGACCCCCAGGCCCTTGATCTTTTCACTAAGGCTAACCATGCTGTTTTCCAGAACCAAACTTTATAGGCAGGGTGTGACATAAGGCCTAGAAATATATTGTGATACTGCTTGTGCTCATACTCAGGGTGAGTTTGACTCCTGCATAGACACTTCTGAGACCATTTATCCTGGAACCTAGAATTATGGCTGGTAAACAGCACGTCATGGCTGGAGCAATTAATAATAATAATAATGTTGGTATTTGTTATGCGCTTACTATGTGCCGAGCACTGTTCTAAGCACTGGGGTAGACACAAGGGAATCAGGTTGTCCCATGTGGGGCTCACAGTCTTAATCCCCATTTTACAGATGAGGTAACTGAGGCACAGAGAAGTTAAGTGACTTGCCCAGAGTCACACAGCTGACAAGTGGCGGAGCTGGGATTTGAACTCATGACCTCTGACTCCAAAGCCCGTGCTCTTTCCACTGAGCCACGCACGTCATGGCTGGAGCCATCCCTGGGAAGGGTAGGAAAGCATCAATCAATCAATCGTATTTATTGAGCATTCACTGCACCATACTAACTACTTGGGAGGGTACAGTGCCATAGAGTTGGTAAACATATTCCATGCCCTCATGGGTTTACAGTCTAGAGGGAGAGACAGATGAGATGGCCTAGTGGATAGAGCACAGGCCTGGAAGTCAGAAGGACCTGGGTTCTGGTCCCTGATCCACCACTTGTCTGCTGTGTGACTTTGGACAAGTCACTTCATTTATCTGTGCCTCAGTTACTTCATCTGTAAAATAGGGATTAAGAGTGTGAGCCCCATGTGGGACAGTACAGTAGAGTACCTGGGACATAGTAAACAAATACTATTAAAATAATGGAACCCAAAATGCATAAAGCTCAGAGGAAGGAAACACATGACTGCAAGAACTCTAATAGTTCAACATACGTAGCACACAGTGAAGAGGTGACTTACCAAAAGACACTTCTTATGTTTGTTTTAGCTTAGGATCTGTTTAGAATCATCAATAAGTAATTGCTATTTATTGAATCAAGCATATTTATTGGGCAGTTACTGTGTGCAGAGTACTGTACTAAGCACTTGGGAAAGTTAAGGAGATTATAAGGGAAAGCTGGAAATCCATGAATCTTATGATTTCCAGGATTAGCTTTTGTATGGGTGGGTTGGCAGGCAAGAAGATGACTACTTGAGGAATGAGGTAACTTTCTGTCCCTAAGAGGCAGCAAAATATACATAAACCACATCTACTTCAGTAAAATGAAGAACAGAAAGAATCATCCCACTCATTAATGGCAAAAAAAAATACTTTGCCTCAATTTACCTGCATATGTTGGGGAAAGTTTTCTTTTTTTTTTTAAATCTTGGATGACAAGACAATTGTTTTAGTTAGTGTAGACCTAGATTTGGTGTTGTACTGTTTAGTAGATAAAATGGTGAACTCTGTATATTTTGCAAGTATAATAATTATGGGAATGATACAGTATGTGGTGATCTACTACTAAAACTACATGATGCATGTGTTCGAAATTACAAATCATAGTCACAATGCAATTATAGTTTTCAAACCAGGTCTGTTCCTGAACAGCCAACAGACAGCTCTAAATCATTACTTCCCTTGCTTACTTGGTTTTTGGTTATTAGGATCATGTCTTGCAATTGTGGTGACTAAACCAATTAAGGTACAATTTAAAACAGGCAGTCATAAATATTGTACAAAGGTAGTATTGACAAGTCTATACATAAAAAAAATAGACCAAGCATTCCAGAAATAGGTAATCCATTTTAGGAGAGAATTTTATATGGAGTAACTTCTGTGGTATGAATAAATATGCATAATCAACAACAAAGCCCAACTCAAATCTCTCTCTGTTCATTTGATATACCTCTTCATGTCATATCCATTTTCTTATAAACAGCTCAATAATAAAACATCTGCATTGCTAAATAACACTACTATGTTCTAATTTCTTTGGAATGACATGAATAAAAACATTCTACTCCTGCTTATTAGAATTTATTGATGACAATCCTTTGCAAAGCAGGAGAAGGTCTAATTAATTCTGTTACTACTCTAAGTTGACTATAGACACTCAACAGGGTTTAATTTTGACTTCACATGATCCATCACTTGATAATATAGGGGAGAGGACTTCCTCCATAACTTTCCTATAAACTGCTGCCATGATACCCCAGGGTTATTCTGGTAAAACAAGTGTCTGGAAGCAGTTTACCATATAAAGAAACACATACTTTGTCATCTCTGAAGCATAATTGTAACTCCTCATTTGGTTAGGGAGATTTGTGAACAAGCTTTTCTGACTCATAACAAATAAAAATCTCAATTTTGCTGTAGAGAAGATTTTCAGCAAACTGGCCCATTTTTAGTGACTCTTTACTCTTTAGAAATGCAACAGTGTCTCCAGAACCCTTCTCATTGGTGAGTGTGCTCCAAATGATTATGTTTCCCTTGAAACTCTCCTAGTGCATTCTTCCATCATCCAATTCTTCCAGTTATTTCCTAAAAAGCCTAGTCCATGACTGTCTGTTGCACTTCTTTTTTTTGGGGGGGGGGGGGGGTGGTAGGGCGGTAGAGGTGGAAAATAATCTCAGAAATCCATGAGGGTATATGCAGAGGTAATCCCTATTTAAAATAACTGCTAGTAATCTAATAGCAATCATGGAAAAAATCTGAAAAAATAACACAGTTTTGATAGGAACATTATAAACCAGAGATTCTGTAAATTAAATCTCTCAGGTGACAACGAGACAACTGACACTTGAAATTATGTGCATAAAATGCCCCAGTGCTATGCCCCATCGTTATGGACTAGATCACATAGATTCTATAATTAAAATCTCACCGTAACAAAACCACTCCAGAAGAGTGGCCATTTGGGATGAAGTGATGCTGTCCTTTTCCTAGAAAACCTCCTTGTTCTTGCATGTTCTGGGATTTCACTTCAAAGACAAGTCTAGCATGTCCTGAACATAGTGTCTCAAAGCCCTCTTTAAATCCCACCTCCTCCGAAAGCATTCACAGCTTAATTCTCAATACTCCAAACTGTATCAACCCAACAGTCACTTCTAGCACTTAATGCATTTATTTACCCCCATCTGTAGCCCTTGTGAATATATATTTGCATATATATTTATGTGTGTATTTGTATGTATACGTAGTATATGTATGCATGTAGAATGTACTTATACACACACGCTCTACATACATACATACACTACATTTATATGCATTCTACATATAGTAGAGAATATACATATACAGACACACAACAAACATATTAATCATATCAATGACTCACTAGTTGTAAATATTTTTTAAGATCTAATATTTTTATACCCTATTAGAGTGTAGGCTCTTTGTGGGCAGGGCAAATGTCCGGCTAGACTACTGTGTCAGCCTTCTCTCTGACCTCCCTTCCTCCTCTCTCGCCCCGCTCCGGTCTATTCTTCACTCCGCTGCCCGGCTCATCTTCCTGCAGAAACGATCTGGGCATGTCACTCCCCTTCTTAAACAACTCCAGTGGTTGCCTATCGACCTCCGCTCCAAACAAAAACTCCTCACTCTAGGCTTCAAGGCTCTCCATCACCTTGCCCCTTCCTACCTCTCCTCCCTTCTCTCTTTCTACCGCCCACCCCGCACGCTCCGCTCCTCTGCCGCCCACCTCCTCGCCGTCCCTCGGTCTCGCCTATCCCGCCGTCGACCCCTGAGTCACGTCCTCCCGCGGTCCTGGAACGCCCTCCCTCCTCACCTCCGCCAAACTGATTCTCTTTCCCTCTTCAAAACCTTACTTAAAAATCACCTCCTCCAAGAGGCGTTCCCAGACTGAGCTCCTCTTCCCCCTCTACTCCCTCTGCCATACCCCCTTTACCTCTCCGCAGCTAAAGCCTCATTTTCCCCTTTTCCCTCTGCTCCTCCACCTCTCCCTTCCCATCCCCACAGCACTGTACTTGTCCGCTCAACTGTATATATTTTCGTTACCCTATTTATTTTGTTAATGAATTGTACATCGCCTTGATTCTATTTAGTTGCCATTGTTTTTACGAGATGTTCTTCCCCTTGACGCTGTTTAGTGCCATTGTTCTTGTCTGTCCGTCTCCCCCGATTAGACTGTAAGCCCGTCATCCCAAGCGCTTAGTACAGTGCTCTGCACATAGTAAGCGCTCAATAAATACTATTGAATGAATGAATGAAATGTCTTGTACACCCAATGGACATTCAATAATCAGTCAATCAATGGTATTTATTGACCACTCATTTTATGTGGAGCACTGTAGATAATCCATTACAACAGATAGGAAAACAGACATTCATATAAATGATTTATTAATTTGTCCATTAAGTGCTGTGGAACTGAGGTTGAGGTGAATACTAAATGTCCAAAGGTCACAGATCCAAGTGCAGAAGTGAGAGGAGGTTGGGGAATAGAAGCTTAATTGTGGAAGGCCTCTTGAAGGAGGTGCAACCTTAATCTCTCCCTCTAGAGTGCAAAGTCCTTGTAGGAATGGAACCTGTCTGCTAACTCTCTTGTATGTACTATCCCAGGAACTTAGTTCCGATGATGAATGATGATGATAAGGTTTTGAAGGTGGGGAGAGTGGTGGTCTGATGTACATGCAGGAGAGTGCAATCCAGGCCAGAGGGATGAAATGGGAAATAGGTGGACAGCAAGATAGAAGAGATAGGGGCACAGAGAGCAAACTAGCACCAGAGGAGCAAAGTGTGTGGGCTGGGCTGAAGTAGGAGATCAATGAGGTATGGTAGGAGAGGGCAAGCTCACTGAGTGCTCTAAAGTCAATGGTAAGGAGTTTCTGTTTGCTGGGGAGGTGGCTGGGTGACCAGCTGGAGGCTCCCGAGGAGTGAAGAGATGCAGATTGAATTTATTTTTTTTTTTGAAAAATGATCCACGCAGCAGAGTGGAGTAAAGACTGGAGTGGGGAGAGATAAGAGGTGGGGAGGTCAGTGATGAGGCAGGCACAGTAGTCAAGGCAGGATAGGGTAAGCGCTTGGATCAACATAGTAGTAGTTTGGATGGAGAGGAAAGGGTGGATTTCATTGATGTTGTGAATGAACAATTTACAACATTTGGTAACAGATTGAATATTTGGGTTGTATGAGAGAAATGAATTGAGGACAACGCTAAGATTATGGACTTCTGAGATGGGGAGGAGAGTGGTATTGTCTACAGTGATGGAAAAGTCATTGTGGGATACAAGGTTTGGATGGGAAGATAAAGAGCTTTGTTCTGGACTGCAATCTCTTTTCTTCCAGTCCCTTCTGCATCTTCCTTGTACTTGGATTTCCACTCTCTATTCACCCATCCCACAACCTCACAGCACTTATGTACATATCCATAATTTATTTGTATCAATGTCTGTCTCCCCATCTACACTCTAAACTCACTATGGGTAGGGAACATATCTACCAGCTTTGTTGCACTGTACTCTCTCAAGCATTTAATACAGTGCTCTGCACACAGTAAGTGCTCAATAAGTATAATGGATTGATTTACTGATTGATGAATTGATTACGGCTACTACTACTATTACTACTATTAGTACTTCAGCCAGTCAGCAAGTCAACAGTATTTATTGAGTACTTGCTGGAAGTGGAGCACTGCAGAAGGGATTGTGTAGAGGAAGTGGGAAACAGATGCAGTCTCTGTTATGGAGGACACTGCCATTTAACATGTCTGGAAGAAAGAATTTATAGAGTCTGGAAATACTTTCTTAGGCCTACATTGCTACAGGTCTGTTCTGGTTTATTTTGTGTTGCTGGTCTCTTGCTTTTCTTTTGATACCCATAATGCATTTTCAAATTTTCTGATGAAAACAATTTCTGAGGATCCATTTTTGACAATCAATGGCATTTATTGAGTGTTTACTATGTGCAGAGCACTGTTCTGATTTATTCAAATTGGGCATCTTAAAAGGTACAGTTGTAAAAAGACAAAGCTTTAAGAGACTTCTTTTTCCAATTGAATTTTCCTACTACTAAAGCTACCTGAGAACAAAAGTATATGGTCCTCATATTGAAATTCAAATCCAGAAAGACAAATAGTTGGCTGTGTTCACACTTGGAGGACAGAAGTGCAAACCATCTGGGACAACTGACAGGATCAAACCCAAATTCAACAACAAGTGACTGAATGATGGCACTGTATGTATTTCAGGTGGAAGAGATGGCACGTGGCCCTGCTGAAACTGTGATGTCTTAGCCCATCCAATAGGGCCTTTGACAGCTGATGCAAAATGATTTCGGAAAAGTGCCCACTGACAATATATTCTTTCCTGGGAATTGTCAGGCCAAATACTTGACAGTAAAATGAGCATGAATGATGTCAGCCACTTGCTGTCACTTCAGTTGCAAATCTTTCAATCAGTAAAACCCACTAGCAGCAACTAAGGAGAGGGGGAAGAGCCCAGACTGTCTAAAGATAAAAAGAGGTTTTCATTGTTGGATGTACCTCATTGAAATGACAGTAGGAGATCATAATGAGTTCAGTAAAAGTGAGATCCTTTAACATCTCTTCAACAGAATTGGGCTGTTATGGTATGATAGATGATCTCTGAAATATTGATTATTAAAGCCTATGTTACATCCAATGTTGGATTTTAGAAACTTTTTATTGATAAAAATGACAACATTGAAAAATTTTAAATGAACATTACAGATGGAAAATCGTCAGCTATACTGATATTGTTCTTATGGCTATCTGTCCCAAACTTAAAGGAAAAAATAGAAAAGAAGTCCATACTATTTTTGAATAACTTCTTCATCACCTTCTACAAGTAGCCACTTCCTGTATCACATTAGCATCTCAGTATTACCATCACTTTAAGGTTTAAGATTTTTTAAAAATGAACATGGTCACTGTCACTGGTCAGTTCAACGAACATGGTCACTGTCACTGGTCAGTTCAACTCCTCATCTTCCTATTCAGTCATCCTCCCCCCAATTTCCCCGCCCCCCAGTCAACGCTGCCATCTCTCCTGTCCAATAAATCCATAACCTTGACATTAATCTTCACTATTCTTTCTATTTCAACTGGCATATTCAGTCTCTCACCAAATCCTGTCAGTTCTACCTTCACAGCATCTCTAGAATCTGCCACTTCCTCTCCCTCTAAGCCGCTAACCTGCTGATCCCAAGCACATATCACATCCCACCTTGATTACTACATCAGTCTCCTCGATGACCCTCCCTGACTCCTGTCCCATGCACCTCCAGTCCATACTTCACTCTCATACCCAGATCATTTTTCTAAAAAAAGTTCGACAAAATTTTCCCACTCCTCTAAAACTTCCAATCATTCATTCATTCAGTCATATTTATTAACTGCTTACTGTGTGTAGAGCACTGCACTAAGCACTTGGAAAGTACAACTCAGCAATAAAGAGAGACAATCCCTGCCCACATCGGGCTTATAGTCTAGAAGACAGTTATTGAGCATCCATCTCTGCATCAAACAGAAATTATTTTCCATCATCTTAAAGGCACTCAATCAGCTCTCACTATCTCATATTTCCTTGCCGATCTACTACCACACAACCAACTCCTCTGTACTGAAGTCTCTTCTTACTCTACCGCCAACACATTACCCACATTCTCCCACAGGCATGGAACTCCCTCCCACTCATGGAACTCCCTCCCACTTCATATCTAATAGACCACCAAACTCCCCATGTTCAAAGCCCAAATAAAATCACATCTTCTTCTCTAATCCTGGCGGAGTCTTCCTTTCCCCTATTCACCCTTACTTTCACATCATCTAAACACTTGGGTCTGTATGCCTTGAGCACTTTGAAAGCCCTACAGCACTTATTGAGCTCATTGTGGGCAGATACTGTCTCTCTTTATTGCTGCATTGTACTTTCCCAAATGATTAGTACAATGATCCTCACACAGTAAGTGCTTGATAAATGTGACTGAATGAATACGTATACTCTGCCATTTCTCCTAGCTGTAATTTATTTTAATAACTGTCTCCTCCTCTAGATTGCCACCTCCTTCTGGGTAGGGATCATATCTATGAACTCTATTGCGTTTTACTCTTCCAGCTCCCTAGTACAGTGGTTTGCACATAGCAAACAATCAATAAATACCATTGATTGATTGAATGACTAATGAATTAGAAGAATCATCATTAATAAATGATAAGGACTTAGTACTCTAATAGAAGCCAAAAACTTTAAGGAACTTCAGATGTCATCTGGTCTATCTAATCAATCAATCAAAACATTTTATTGAGCATCTACTGTGTCCAGAGCACTGTAATAAGGCTTGGGAGAGTGCCATAGAATCAGTATTCATGATTCCTGCTCTCAGTGAATTTATAATCTAGTGGGTACAGATGCACTCAAATAATTTACAATAGGAGAATGAAATAGAACATAAAGGATATTTCCCTGATTCTTGCCAGTAATCCCTTCCTAAGTCATTTCTGTCAGGTGAAGAATTTTGTTACCTCTTCCAGTGCTTAATAGTGGATGTTCCCAGTTGTTAACTTAAAATCCTGAATTTCCTATGCAAAACAATGCTTCAGCTTAGTCATTAAACCTTGAGAGAGTTCCCTCTCGTTGTAAACATTAATCAGTTGTACTTGCTTTAAAAAATGCTCATCTTCCCATCCTAAAAAAACCCTCCCTTTACCCCATGATTCCCTTCAGTTATCGCCCATTTTCCTTCCTTTTCCTTCTTATTATTCCTCTCCAAACTCCTTAAGCGAGTTGTCTACACCTGCTGTCTCAAATTCCTCTCCTCCAATTCTCCCCTTGATCCCCCCAATCTGGCTTCAGTCCCCTTCACTCCACAGAAACCACCTTCTCAAGGATCACCAATGATCTCTTTCTTGCTAAATCCAACAGCCTCTAATCCATCCTAATCCTCCTTGACCTCTCAGCTGCCTTTGATACTGTGACCCACCCACTTCTCTTGGAAATGTTATCCAACCTTAGCTTCTCTGACTCTGTCCTCTCTGCTTCTTCTCTTATCCCTCTAGCCATTCATTCTCAGTCTTCTTCACTGGCTCCTCCTCTGCCTCACACCCAACTGTGGGGGCCCCTCAAGGTTCAGTTCTGAGTCCCCTTCTATTCTCCATCTACACCCACTCCCTTGGAGAACTCATTTGCTCCCATGGCTTCAACTACCACTTCCATATGGCTGATACCTAAATCTACTTCTCCAGCCCTGATCTCTCTTCCTCTCTGCAGTCTCGCATTTCCTCTTGCCTTCGAGACATCACTACTTGGATGTCCTCCCATTACCTCAAACTCAACATGTCCAAAACAGAGTTCCATATCTTCACACCCAAACCCTGTCCTTCCCCTGACTTCGCATCACTGTAGATGGCACCACCATCCTTCCTGTGTCACAAGCCCCTAATCTTGGCATTATACTTGATTCCTCTCTCTCATGAAACCCACATATTCAAGCCATCACTAAATCCTTCTGGTCCCACTTTACAACATTGCTAAAATCTGCCCTTACCTATCCATCCAAACTACCACCACATTAATACAATCACTCATCCTATCCTTACTGAATTACTGCATCAGCCTCCTTGCTGACCTTCCTGCCTACTGTCTCTCCCCCACTCCAGTCCATACTTCAGTCTGCTACCTGGATCATCGTTCTAGAAAAAAACATTTAGGACATGTCACCCCACTTCTCCACTTCAGTGGATGTCCATCCAACTTGACCTCAAACAAAAGTCCTCACTATTGGCTTTAAAGCACTCTACCACCTTGCCCCCTCCTACCTCACCTCACTTCTCTGCTTTTGCAACACAGCCTGCACGCTTCGCTCCTCTAGTGCCAACCTTCTCACTGTGCCTCCATCTCACCTTCCCCATCACCAACCCCTAGTCCACATCCTGCCTTTGGCCTGGAATGCCCTCGCTCCTCAAATCTGGCAGATGATGACTCTCCTCTCCTTCAGAGCATCTTCCGGACACTATAGTGACACTGTACCAGGCCCATGGGCAGAGGGGGAGATGTGACAGAATATATATATTTTTAATGGCATCTTTTCAGCTCTTACTATGTGCCAGGCACTGTACTAAGTGCTGGGGTGGATACAAGCTAATCAGGTTGGGCACAGACCCTACCCCTCATGGGGCCTCATGCTCTTTTACCCATTTTACAGATGAGGTAACTGACACCCAGAGAAGTTAATTGCCTTGTCTAGCATCACACAGCAGACAAGTGACAGATTAAGGATTAGAACTCTATCCCCTAGACCACTCTGTTCTCTCAATATTGAGAAGACAAAATCCCTGACCTGGAAGAAATCATGAGCTAATGTAGATAAGGAGGCAACGAGTAATAATAATAATAATAATTATGGTATTTGTTAAGTGCATACTATGTGCCAGGCCCTGTACTAAGTGCTGGAGTGGATAAAAACAAATCGGGTTAGATGCAGTCCCCATCCCACGTGTGGCTCACAGTTTCAATCCCCATTTTACAGATGAGGTATCTGAGGCCCAGAGAAGTAAAGTGACTTCGCCCAAGGTCACACAGAAGGCAAGTGGTGGAGCAGAATTAGAACTCATGACCTTCTGACTCCCAGGCCCGAGTTCTATTTACTCTAGTACTTATTGCTTGTAAATTACCTCTAATAGCATCCTGTTTTGAAAATGGAAGCATGAGGCCCAGAGAGGTGAAGAAAAATACTGGCCCATAGCCAGAAGGGACCCAAAAAGAAAGTTGAGACTTGGAGCAGTTGCATCATGTTTTGGCCTCCACATATCAGCACTTCAGTTACCCATGGGGATTAGATGCAAAACAAGGTCCCCACTAGCACTGTTACTGGCTTTTGCAGATGGGCCAAAATGAACACAAGATTTTTTTTAAACCTAATAAGAGACAAACAAGTACTTGTGCCTGGAAGCACGTTAAATTCAATAATATTTGAGCTTTAAAAGGATCATGGTCCACTGTGGGTCTGGAGACAAGGTAGCTTGTGAACAGTTCCTTTTAGTCTTGGTGTTTCCCATTTTTCCCCCCACCACAAATGAAAAGTAAAAATTTGGGTCAGAGGAGCCACCTGGGTCTACCACTTCCCTCTCCTCTGCTTCCTCCTCTGCAAATCCTTTTTTTGAGATCCAGATGTCAAGCAGCAGAGGTTATTTTTCCAGCAGCATCATCTGCTCTTTCGCAGCTTCCTCAGGCAAGTTCTGTTAGCAGCATCAGTGTCTCCTCTAGGCAAGACTCTGTCTTACTCTCCAACTATTAATGGGATGTCCAAACTGTCAGCCCACCAGACTGGACCCTATCTTGTTTGACTCATCTCTGTGTTGGGAGTTCAGTGCTTTTTACATTTTAAATTCCTATCCTGTTTGAGTAAAATCTTGTATACTTTATTCCTCTGACCTCTAAACCCCTATCCATCAAGATCCCTGATCTTGGAATCAGAGGCCCTGAGTCTCAATCGCAGCTCTTTCCCATACCGGCTATGTGACCTTGGACAAGTGACTTAACTTCTCTGTGCCTCAGTTCTCTCATCTGCAAAATGGGATTCAGTACCTGTTCTCCCTTCTAAACTGTGAGCCCCAGGTTGTACTTGATTATCCTGTATCTACCCCAGAGCTTAGTACAGTGCCTAACAAATCCATTATTGTTATTATCATTATTATGATCATCAACAACATCATTTATCATGGCTGAGGGTGACCCAAATCATTGTTAAAAGAACTGGTGCACTATGGTCGTGTCTAAACTAGCGGAGGGAATTAGAGGGAATCTAGGTCTCTCTGCATTGGCTGTCTGCATTGATTGAATACAAAAGCAGCTTTCTCCATGATTCTGGATAGGCAGGAATGAGAACAGTGAGACTGTGAAGGGAGCATCTTCCTTGAGGTGAAACAAAGACACCAGCCCACATTTCCACAGATAGATCTCCTTCCAGGCACCCTTCTCATATGTGTTCTAGACTCCTCTCTTAATATACCTGAGTCAAGTCCCCCATACGCAATAGCAGCATCACTCGATGCTTTCTGACTGTAAATCATGCCAAAGTTTGGATCAAGGGAAGAATGCCAGAGGAAAGGCAGGGCACAGCCTAGGAACTGGAGCTCACTTTGATATGTGAACTGAATTTCAAAAATGCAGGTTCCAAAGTTTTAGATAGAAGCATTCCTATTCACCAGCAAAGTCTCAACCAGCTCCAAGGTAGTGTCAATTTGCCAATCAGTTTATTTGATTTTTAAACATACCATGCTACAGCATGTCAGACTCTAGAGTCATATTCAGATATCTCCCTATTCACATTTTGCCCTCCCAGTTATTGATCAGACATAAACTATTGTGGGGAGTACCTCATGCCAGGATTAGAGTAACTGCTCCCAAAATTCAGGATGCACTAGATAAAGGCTCCTTCATTTAATCAACAGTGCATGTATTGTCTCTCAAAATAAAACCCACTGCAAAGAGCAATTCAAGTTTGGGAGCATCCCAAAGGTACAAAAGCAGCTTTCAAGCTCAGGTGGTGGGGTGCGGGGTAGGAGCAGAAGAGTAAAATGAATAATGATAAGAACAATATATTTGAAGAGCCATCAGAAATACCTTCACAATGTCCTTTTAAGGCCGCTAGGCTTTCTCCAGTGTTTTGCCCCTAGTAGCAGACCTCATTTTCCATAAGGTTTTAATAAAGCAAGAATATGTACAAATAACACAAAATAAGATACAGTATTGCCCCTGTAGCCCACTGATCAGACTTTTAAATCAACTGATCACTTACAGTAGAGGTTATTGAGAACAAAGAGGAACTCAGGAGTCCATTTATTTGAATGTATTTCCATTTCAATCACCACACTTTCAAGTGGCCTCTTCCTTAAGTCACATAAGGTGAACTGATGCAATTCTGAGGACATGCATCTATAAGAACACTTCCTTTGCAAGGACAGAAAAGTGTGGAGCATGGGGTTTTTACCTCAACTAGACAAGATGATTGGAAATCAGCTGTTCATTTTCTCTCTCCCCTTCCCACCGCCCTGGGGCGGACATGAAGTTAGATGACTTTCGAAGCACTTTTCTATCCTTGGGGAGGATGGTGGCTATTTAGTAGAATGTGCCGACCTCCTCAGACACAGGTGGACTCTTCATGCATGCAGGGCTAAAAGACAAAATGGACGTTACAAAAGTATTGAAAAATAAGTTCATTAGGCACAATATTGTGAAACCAAGCCCGTGCAATACTTTGAAGGGCATGATCATTGTTCTAGAAAGTTAAAGATTAAACCCCGGAACAGATGTGACATAGCAATGCCACCTTCCTGTCAGCTGCCCTGTAAGTGACTGTTATTAATAGGTCTTATTCTCTTGTACTATCTGCAAACTGGTGACCAGTGCCCACCCAAATTCTGCCAGGGAAGCAGGCAGGAACCCAATCTGACCAAGCTGCTCTGGCAGAATTATCGTAACCATAAAGAAGCAGTGTAGTTTAGTGGATAGAGCATGGGCCTGGGAGTCAGAAGGACCTGTGTTCTAATTCTGGCTCTATCACTCATCTGCTGTATGACCTTAGGCAAGTCACTTCACTTCTCTGTGCCTCAATTCCCTCACCTGTAAAATGGAGATTAGAAGTGTGAGCCCCATATGGGACAGGGTCTGTGTCCAACCTGCTAATCTTATATTTACCCCAGTGCTTAGAGCAGTGCTTGACATAAAATAAGTGGTTAACAAGTACCATTATTACTATTCTAGAGATTGGTGCTACAATTGAGTTCAATAGCTGTGTTACCTCACAATTTGGGTTGCTCCAAAAGAGGACAGTTGTGAGGTTTACTTTTGGGCTTTTTTCTATTTTTCTATTTGCCCCCAGTTTTTCTCAGGTAGTCTGTGAAACACTGTTAATAGAAATCCATTGGATTAGCCCTCAAAATATGTATTAAAATTTTGGCAAAATGGATGTCACTGAAATCAATGTGTTGCTTAATCAGTCATGCTGGGACTTTCTAACAAGTACCAATCACATCGTGGATGGTAAGCAGAACAGAGTGAAGCTACTGGCAAGCATAGACTGCAAAGTTTACACTAGCAAATTATCCAGATCACTGGGGTTGAGAAATACCACTTAAGGATGTGAACATTTCAAATGAAAGAAACACATAAAGACACCCACATTGTTGAAAATCAATGGACTTCAACATAGCTCCAAACTCCAAACGCAGTACCTCTACGCAAACCTGTGTCACTGGTGATTTTTGTATATTTTTTAGTCCTGGTTCATTCAGAGATGAGGCTCCATTGTGCCATTGGGAACTGTGGCTTCTTCAGGGGAAAAACACATAAAATATCATTATACTGGAGTAATGCAAATAGCAGCAAGGAGGTTTATGCATTTCATTATCATTATACAGGTTTGTCAAGAAAGCCAGGCTGTATGAGTGCTTAATCAGTAATACTGTCAACCCAGAAAACTATCTACTCCTGGTTGTTTTTTTTTTTTTTTGACAGATTACTGAGTGCAAAAAGATTTTGAAGACAGGAATCTGTCAGTCCTGCTGCACAAAACATCATAATCCCTGTGGAAAATGTCTCTTCCCTCCTCCCCATCCCCTGCTTTATTATGTATTGAGGAAGGTTTTGTTTCTGAAACAAATGAGCAAACCCATGAAAAGAATACCCCAACCCCTCTTTCCGATTCAGGCCTTCTCCTCCTATATTCTGAGCCACCTAGTGGGTCCAGACTTGGTCAGCCAATCAGAAACTATCCTGAATCCATTGTTTTCCCAGCAAGAATTCATATTACATGCCAGCATTTCCTGCCTCATAATGGAAGTTTCCGAGCCAGCAGCCTGTGAGGTGAAGTAGTTAGAGGCTACCTGTGGCAAGAATTCAGACTGCCAGGGTGCTGAGAAGGTTAGACTCTAATTGGTCTCTTGTTGACTCATGCCACTTTTCCCCCCTCTCCTTGCTGTCTACACAGATAGTAGCAAATTCATCGTCAGATATGCCCAAGTTGTTCACCTCCACAGGCTTAAAATTCTCCCTCCTAAATCAACAGCTTCTCTCCACTGCCTGCTGCTCTTCTTCTGTCCCAGAATATGCTGGAGGTTGGAATAGCACCTAATCGTGCCCTATTTACAGTGAAGAAATTTAAACTAATAGCTGTGCAAATCCACTGTTGAGGTGAAGAAAATAATATCCGGTGGCTAATATCTGAACATGGTAAACAACAGTGATGGTGAAAAATCAGTGTGTGGGGCCCAAGGGGATATTAGCAGGAACAATGAAGAAAGATTGAGATGAGGTAAATTTAAGCTCTATTGCAAGAAAAACTTCCTAACAGTGTGTCTATTAGACTGTGGAATAGCCTCCCTGGGGAAATGGCAGAAACTTCCCTACCAGCCATTCAAACTCATCTGGGCAAGACCCATGAATTAAATTGGCAGGATCATTCCTGAAAGAGAGAAAAACCTAGTGCTGAACTCTATCAAATGAGGGTTTGCCCTTCTCAGATATCAATCATTGTCTGGGCCCAAACTTGGCACGGGGACTTACTATTTCTTGCTCTTCCCATGGAGAATGAATGCCAGACAGAGACCACTAGGAAATCCCTGCTGCATGTGTGATGACAAAGTTTTCTGGAACACAAGCAAGCAAACTCCTAGAACCTCCTGGAGCTCATTCCCCTATCTTCACATAGTTTAGAACTGAATCCACTGTGGTTTCTAGCTGTGAGGTGAAAGCCAGTGATTTTGGCATAATGGAAAGAATCCAGCCCTGGGAGTCAGAGGATGGGAGTTCTAATCCCTGCACTGTACTTCTCTACTATATCATCTTGGGCAAATAACTTCTCTGTACCTCAGTTTCCTTATCTGTTAAATAGGGGTTTAATCCTTCTCCTTCTACCTAAATTGTGAGCCCCATATAGAATAGGGACTATGTCCAACCTGATAACCTTATATCTACCCTGGTGCTTAGAATGGTGATTGGTACGTAGTAAGCACTTAACAAAGACCATTTAAAAAACATGCCCTTATAGCTTTTTACACAGGACTTCCTCATTAACTCATCTTGGATGTCAGCCAACACTCGAGTAGGTCTAAACAGAGCTAAAAAGATGCAAAATGAGTCTTTCGTACCCTTTATCTCTATGAAACCTGCCTGGTTCTCACAAGACCCACCCAACTTTCTCACCTCTCCCACAAAAACCCATCCTCATTTTCCCACTGAAGCTGTACTAATCTCATTCCTCAAAGGGAATGAAGAAAACTGGACATAGTCATATTACGATTTCATGTTACCACTCTAGTCTGCACATAGTGCCCCACACAATGCAGATACTCAATAAACTCTGATGGTGATGATGATGATGTAAGCTCATGTCACCAACTCTCTTGTTTAGTAATAATTGTGGTATCTGTGAAGCACTATGTGCCAAGCACTGAACTCAGTACTGGGGTAGATACAAAATAATTAGGTCTCACAAGGGGCTAACAGTCTAAGTAGAAGGGAGAAGAAGTATTGAATCCCCACTTTTCAGATGAGGGAACTTACGCACAGAGAAGTGAGAAGTTGTCACTTGCCCAAGATCACTCAGCAGGTAAGTGTCAGAGCCAGAATTAAAACTCTTCCAAGCAACTAGTACAATGGTCTGAACACGGTATGCCCTCAATAAATACATTTTGTTGATCAAATGATGATGATGATCATCATGATGGTGATTATTGATGATGCACATCACCTTCCAGCTTCATCAGTATGTTCAGATTCAAGCTATGTTACCTATTTATTCCTTCTTCTCTACATTATTGTCCTTCTTTCCTTCCTTGGATATCTGTCTACTAATCATCTGGTAATTCAGACTGTGGATATTGGGTAGACTCTAGTAAAGGTAGAGGAGCCCTCAGAGAGCATCTCCCTTGAGTCTCACCACTTTTCAAATCAATCAGCCAATTAATGGTATTTAATGAGCACCTAACAAGTGAAGAACAATCTTCTAAGTCCTTGGGAGAGTACAATACAACAGAGTTGGTGGACATTTTACCATTCCATGAGGAGCTCACAATCTAAAGTATTTTAAAAACCACCCTAAATAAAACAGTCTAAATAAAGCTTCTTTACTTTTTCATTTCCAGTAGTGCCCAAAAAGGTTTATAAGCATCTTCTAGCTTCAGTTTTAGAAACTGAACACAAGTGGACCTTTAAAAATCAGTTCTTAGACCCCCAAAGTTTCACCAGGGTACTTGTATCAACCTTAGGCAAACTACCTCCTCCCACTCCCATTCCTAATTGCACTATTATTTTAACACTTCATCAAAGGTAGAAGTGAAAGGAAATAAATTCTCACTGCAGTATTTTCTGGCCCTGTTTCTGACTCTGCAGCAGGAGTTAATAAACAAACCTTATTCCCGGGACAGTGCCGATATCAATTGATGGCAGAAATGCACAAACCAAGATGTTTGGGCAGGATAAGACTTTTCAGTGTATAAATTGCTGTTAAAGGAAACCACTACATTAATTTTGTCTCCATGTATAACAAGGAAAAAATATAACACTTCCTCACTTGCCAAAAAAAAAAAGACAAATAAGGGGAGTATGCTTGCAAGCATTTAAGTTATTGCTAACAAGGAAAAGCAGAATAAATTAGAATTCAAGTACAAGAATACAGGCTTTGTAAAAGGAAATAACAAACAGACTTTGCTTTGGGTTTAATCTCTTTTCAGAGTGTTTTACATTTAGAAATACTGGGGCTGCGAGGACTCTCCAGAATTAAATTTCTCAAGATACATTTCACTCCCTTAGAGTTCATTTCTTTGGGGGAGGTACTATGTCTACACAACAAAGAAAAATGCAGCATCACATCATTGTTTTGCAAATGCTAAAAACCTCCCACTAGGGCAAGGTGATGGGGCTGGCTCAGAGGACACTGGTGAAAGAGATATTGACCACCCTTGAGGGTCCAGAGAAACAAAATGGTGGACATTTAGAAAGTGGGAAGATGCTCATTAGAGTTCTGCTGGAGCACTGACTGATCTTTCAACTTTCAATCAATCATTCACATTTACTGAGCACTTACTATGTTCAGAGCACTGCAGTAAGCTTGGGAGACTACAGTATAACAGAGTTAGCAGACACATTCCCTGCCCACAAGAAGTTTAGAGCCTAGAGGGGGAGACAGACATTAATATAAACAAATAAATTATGGATAGCTACCTAAGTACAGTGGAGTTGAAGAAGGAGTGAGTGAAAGGTGCAAATCCAACTTCAAGGGAGAAGCAGAAGGAAATGGTAAAGGAGGAAATGAGGTCTTAGGTGGGAAAGGCCTCTTGAAGGAGATGTGATTTTAATAAGGTTTTGAAGGTAGGGAGAGTGATCTTCTGTCCTATTTGAAGCGCTTAGTACAGTGCTCTGCACATAGTTGTTCAATAAATATGATGAATCTGAAGGGGAAGGACATTTCAAGCCAGAGCATAATCAATCAATCAACTGCATTTATTGAGCACATACTTTATGCAGAGCAGTCAGTCAGTTGCATTTATTGTGTTTACTGTGTACAGGGTACTGTACTAAACGCTGGGGGGAGTACAGTACAACAATAAACAGACACATTCCCTGCCCACAACGAGCTTACAGTCTAGAGGGAGGTTTACAATACTGGACAGCCCTGCTGCCGATCCCTTCTACTGTTAGCAGAAATGGCTAATCAGAGCTTTGCAGCCCGTCAGAGTATCCATTCCTTCACTCAATTAATTGTACAGTCCCTGACCACAAAGAGGTACCCAGTTAATCTCTTTTCAGCTTCTGGCCGGATTCTACATCCCTCCTTTCATCCCTTTAGAATGCTAGTCTGGAGAAGGGCTAATCATGATTCTTACTCCTGGTATTTTTGCAAGGTGCCTCTTATCTAATACCTAACCACCCTTATCCATATTTGTGCCAGATATCCTGCCTGACTCTGGAGACAGTATTGTCCATAGGATTTTCATTTCATTTTTTTCACAAGGTAACAAGAGCAACATTGAGAGGGTAAATGCAGTCGAGGGAAAAGAAATGTGACTTTGTGAGGTCTCAGTATGGCCTGGGCACATGAAAAATCTATGCTTTTGTGAAAGTCTGATGGACTAAGGTCCCAAGGCAACCTTGATCACTTCCCACTAGTTGAAAGGATCACTTGATAAGCTATTTTCAGGCCACTAGAGAAATAAGCAAGTGGTGGAAGTTCTACAAATGCAAACTAAAGTTCTTCTTCTCATTTTTTCTCCCTGGGAGCAGCTACAAGACTGACAAAATTTTCAGTGCATCGTCCTACATTCCATTCCTCAAAAAGAAAGAATCTGTGTAGACAAAGGTCCATTTGTCCATAGTAATTATCAGGCAAGCAGAGGGACAGCTAATTGCGGAGGGAAATTGTTTTACATTTAAATGCTATATTTTTATTACATTTTTCATTTGACATGAAACTTCATCTTAAAACTAGACAAAGCGGCATAAACTTTTTTTCTTCAAAATGATTGACACTCAAAAGGTAATACTATTTAAATTCCTCCAATTAAACAAAGCAAATTTAATTTTAAGTTTAATTAAGGGAAAATTTAATTAGAAAGAAGATTAAATTTTAATTAAATTTTGCCAAAATCTTCATCCTTGCCTTTACTGCTAATATTTCTGTCAAAACCAAATCCCTCCTTAATATTCTTAAATTCTATTCTAGTATTTTCCCTTCATATTAAAATGATGCCTGAATTGCAGAGCTCGTAACTGTGAAATTTATCACCTCACAAAATACTTGAGGGTGAAATTGGGGTGACTCAGACTTCCAGAGCCTGGAGTTAGTAGGGAGTTTATTTTATTACAAAGGCTTTTTCTTCACTCTCTTCCCCACTCTTTCAGAGTCATCCAGAATCTGCCATGCTCCTGAACTCTACTTTGTCGATAAATAATCACTGAGTCCCTACTGTGTACATGTCACTGCCATAAGTTCCTTTTATGCAGGAGAACATCATTACAATAGTTAAAATGCTAAAAAAAATCACAAATCATAGAAAATCAGGACTGCCTGGGGATTAAGTTCATTTAGGCCAGCCCGAAGTTAACAGTCACTCTGGAAAGGCCAAAATTCAACAGATTAATGCAAGTGCTGCTATGTTATTCCAATATTCAATCAGTGATATTTATAGAGCATTTAGTCTGTGCATTCTCATATACTAAGTACCTGGGAGACTACAATAGAATAAGTAAATATGATCCCTGCCTTCAAGAAGTCTACAATCTAGTTGGGGACTCTAAAATATGTTAAGATTAAGGGAAGCAACTGAGTTGAAGAATATATTCTCTAGATTGTAAGCTCATTTTGGGCAAAGAATGAGTCTGCTAACTCTGCTGTACTGTACTCTCCACACAGTAAGTATACTCTGCACATAGTAAGTAATAATAACAATAATTGTGGTATTTGTTAAGCCCTTACCATATGCCAAGCACTGTTCTAGGTGCTGGGGTGGATACAGGGTAATCAGGCTGTCCCATGTGGGGCTCACACTTTTAATCCCCATTTTATAGATGAGGGAACTGAGGCACAGGGAAGTCAAGTGACTTGCCCACAGTCACACAGCAGACTAGTGGTGGAGACGGGATTAGAATCCATGTCCTCTGACTCCCAAGCCTGTGCTCTTTCCACTAAACCATGCCATTTTTGTAAATGCATGAAATTCTATGGGGGAGGGGAGGAGTGCATATCAAAGTGCTTAGAGTTTGGGACTGAGGACACTGGTGGCAGTAGGAAGGATAAAATAATAATTATAATAATGATGGCATTTGTTAACATTTACTGTATGCCAAACACTGTTCTAAGTGCAGGGATAGATACAAGAAAATGATTTTATCCCACGTGGGGCTCACAATCTTAATCTCCATTTTACAGATGAGGTAACTGAGGCACAGAGAAGTTAAGTGGCCTGCCCAAGGTCATGCGGCTGACGTGGTGGAGATGGGGTTAGAACCCAAGTCCTCTGACTCCCAAGTCTGTGCACTCTCCACTAAGCCACAATGCCTCTCTTGGTTTATAGATGAGAGAAGTCAAGGAAGACTTCCTGGTGGGTGGGAGAAGTCAAGGAAGACTTCCTAGAGGAGATACAGTCTTTAGTAGGGCTTTCTGTGAATTCTGTGGATGGGGAAAAAACCCTCCATATAAAATCAATTTAAAAAGAAAGAGCAACTCTTCTCAATGATTGTGAGTTGTAGTCATAAAGTTAGACAAAAATGTACCATCGTGGGAGTGTTCCACAATGGATTGGCACATTTTAAACCACAACGCATTCATCACTAAATCCTTTGGGATAATCTGCTAAATGAGAAGTTTGCACTGGCTCCAGATCGACTGGGTTCATAGCTTCATTTATGAACTCACTGGATCTTGCAACGGGGGAGTGATGCTGGGGAAGGGAGAGGTGGCCTCTAGAGCTGACTGCCACGTCTGTCCAGAGATATAAGTGGATTGTGGAGGTGGGAAGCAGAGCGGGAGTGCATGCCTTGCTACAAGACCTCTTCCCCAGAAGTGTCCCATGTGGCAGGAGCAGAGGGAGACCGAGTCTCCATGAGCTGACCCCAGTCGGGACCACAGAAGCAGGCCCAGACAGAGAGGAGGAGCAGGACAAAAAACCAAAGCCACACCAGCCCTAGCAACTTGGGGAGCAGAGGGGGTGGAGAGAGACCTCTTGGAAGCTGGCTGGGGGTCTCCTGTTCAAATGTGGAGAGCTGCCAATGCTGCTGCCATCACTACTGCAATCCCCCGATAGACTGCAGAAAAAACAAAGCAGCTCTGTCCCAGGTCATAGCGAGGGATCAGACCCACCTCTTTGCCCCCAGATCCTCCATTGCTGCTGCCCTTCCAGGGGACAGAGAGGAAATCTGGGAGTAGCTGAGTGGGGAAGGGGGACACATATAGGGTTTTCCTCTGGAGCTGCCCTGAGGGGAAGACAAGGGGCAAGCACCAGATTCCTGTCACATAAGTGCTAAACAAATGCCATCATTATTACCATATAACTGGCAGAGGTCGTATGAAGCAGCATTGCCTAGTGGATAGAACACAGGCCTGGCAGTTAGAAGGACCTGAGTTCTAATCTTGGCTCCCCCATTTGTCTGCTGTGTGACCTCAGCCAGATCACTTAATATCTCTGTGTCTCAGTTATCTCATCTGTAAAATGGGGATTAAGACGGTGTGCCCCATGTGGGGCATAGACTCTGTACAACCTGATTATTTTGCATCTACCTCAGCACTTAATACAGTGCCTGACACTTAGTAAGTGCTTAACAAATACAATAAATAAATTAAAAAATCAAAGGGAACACAGTGTCATGTTGGCTCATAATAAAGCCCCTTCTACTAGGGAGTGGTAAATTTGATAGAATGGATTATTCATAATCCAACCAAACACTTCTTATGCAAATCACACTTCTGTCACGTACCCACTAGGGGATTCCCAAATATCTAAGTGTGTCATCATTTTAACTCCTGAAATCTCCTCTGACAAGAGTGGAGATTATGCCGATCAACTCTGTTGCATTGTATGCTCCCAAGTGCTTAGTACAGTGCTCACAGTACACTACACAGTACAGTACACTACACTAGACTACAGTACAGTAAGCACTCCATAAATACCATTGATCGATTCATTCATTCAATAGTATTTATGGACCACTTACTATGTGCAGAGCACTGTACTAAGCGATGGAGACAATACCTGCCCAAAGATGGGCTTACAGTCTGTCATTAAGTTTGATCTAATCTGCAAAACTTGAAATAAAGACTTCAAAACTCCCCAGTTCCAAAAGATTAAGAAGTCTGTCTAAGGAGAAACCAGGTAATAGCTGAACATTCTGAAGCTTCCCTAAACGAAACCTCAAACAAGGTGATGATGATGATGATGATGGTGATGATGATGAAGGAGAAAGTGGAGGAGGAAGATAGGGAAGAGAAGGGGAAAGAGAAGAAGATAATAATAATAATAATAATAATGTTGGTATTTGTTAAGCGCTTACTATGTGCCGAGCACTGTTCTAAGCGCTGGGGTAGACATAGGGGAATCAGGTTGTCCCACGTGGGGCTCACAATCTTAATCCCCATTTTACAGATGAGGGAACTGAGGCACAGAGAAGTTAAGTGACTTGCCCACAGTCACACAGCCGACAAGTGGCAGAGCTGGGATTCGAACTCATGAGCCCTGACTCCAAAGCCCGTGCTCTTTCCACTGAGCCACGCTGCTTAAGAAAGAGGAGGAGAAGAAGGAAGAGGAAGACGGGAAGAAATAAGAGAAGAAAGAGGAGGAAACAGAGGAGAGGTGGACGAGGAAGAGGAAAAAGAAATAGGAGGAGTAGGAGGAAGGGGAAGCAGAGAAGGAGAAATAGAAGGAGGGGGACAAGGAGGAGATGGAGGAAGAGAATGAAGAGAAGGAGAAATAGAAGGAGGAGGAGGAGAAGGAGAAGAAGAAGGAAGACAAAGAGGAGGATATGGAGGAAGAGGAAGAGGAGGAGGAGGAAATGGAAGAGGAGAATGAAGAGAAGATGGAGGAGATAGAGGAGAAGTAGAAGCAGGAAGGGGATAAGGATGAAGAGAAGTAGGAGAGAAGCAGTGTTACCCAGTGGATAAAGCACAGACCTGGGAATAAGAAGGACCTGGGTTCTATTCCCAGCTCTGCCACTTTTCAGCTGTCTGCCTTGGGCAAGTCCCTTAGTTTCTCTGTGCCTCAGACACCTCATCTGTAAAATGGGGATTATCTGCAAAATGGGTATTGAGAAGGCACACCCCATTTTGGACATGGACCCTGTCCAACCTGATTAGCTTGCATCTACCCGTGTGCTTAGGTCAGTGCTTGGCACATAGTAAGTGATAGTAAGTACTTAACAAATACCATTTAAAAAGATGGGCATGGTTGTCTGGGATAGCGAAGAGGATCCTTCTGAGAGGACAGCTTTGGGGGAGGAAATGAGTGGGAAGAGATTATGGCTATGGAGTAGAATTTTAGAGTTGGTGAGGTTAGAGAGGGTACAACAACTACTGATGGGAAATCCAGGAGATGTACAAGTTAATGAGTGGGTGAGATGGGGAGAAGGTAGAGAGGTTGTAGAGTGAGAGGAAGCTGGTGCTGGGGGCTCCGTATGGTTACTGGAATCCCGGAATAGTGGAGAGTAAGAAGAAAAAGATATTAGAATTACTCATAAATTTGGAGGAGGATCTGGGGGGAGTAGCAAATAACTGCATTGGTCAATCAATCATATTTATTGAGTGCTTACCTTATGCAAGAACACAATACTTAGCACTTGAGAGAGTACAATGTAACAGAATTGCTAGTCATGCTCCCCGGTCACAATGAGCTTACCGTCTAGAGGGGGAATACAAATTAATAAAAATAAATAAAACTATGAATATATGCTACAGGACTGAGGGAGTGAATCATTTAATCAATTCATTAGTAGTATTTATTGAGCACTTACTATGAGCAGGGGACTACACTAAATGCTTGAAGGAGTATAGTACAACAGAATTAGGAGTCGCATTCCTTGTCAGAACAGGTTTTCAGTCTAGGGGACTATTATGGGTGCAAGTCCTGGTGAAAGGGTGATGCAGAAGGGAGTGGGAGAAGAGGGAGTGACGGCTTAGTCGGGGAAGACCTCTTGGAGAAGATGTGCTTTTAATACAACTTCGAAGTTGGGGAGAGTACATAGGATGTGAAGTCTATAGGATATGAAGAAGGAGGGCATTATAGGCCAGAGGCAGGAGGAGGGGAAAAGATCGGCAATGAAAAAGATGAGCTCAAGGTACAGTGAATATGTTGGCATTAGAGGAGTGAAGTGTGTGGGCTGGTTTATAGGAGGAAATCAGGGAGGTAAAATAGGAGGGGGCAAGGTGATTTAGTGCTTTTAAGTCTATAGTGAGGAGTTTCTGTTTGATGCAGAGGTGGACAGGTAACCACCAGAGGGTTTTTGAGGTGTGGGAAAATGAACTGAACAATTTTGCAGAAAAATCATCTGGACAGCAGAGTGAAGTATGAATTGTAGTAGGGAGAAACAGGAGGCAGAAACCTTTGCAAGAAGGCATTTGCAGTAATCAAGGCAGGTAGAATAAAAGTTTGGGTTAATGTAATTGCAGTTTGAATGGGGAGGAAAGGGCAGATTTTAGTGAAGTAAAGGTAGAACTGAAAGTATTTGGTGAAAGATTTAATATGTTGGTTGAATGAAAGAGATAAGTTGAGAGCAATGCCAGCAATGCCAAAATGACAGGCTTGTGAGGCAGGGGAATGGTGGTACTGTCTACAGTGATGAGAAATTCATGGGAAGGAAAGGTTATGGGTGGGAAGTTGATGAGTTCTGTATTAGACATGTTACGTTTAAGCTGTCTACAGAAGCTGTCCTGGAGTCAGGAAGAAATGACAGAATGCAGAAAAGGAGAGAGATTTGGGCTGGAAATGTAGATTTGAGAATCATCAGCATAGAAATGGAAGTTGAAGCAAAGGGAGCAAACGAGTATCTGGGGAATAGAAGGGGACCCATAGCTGAACCTTGAGGTACTCCCACAGTTAGGGGGTGGGGGCCAGCAGAGGAGTCCATTAAAGAGCCCGAGATTGAGCAACCAGAGAGAGTCCAAAAATGAATCAGATTTCTACAAACAGCATCCTGCAGCTCATGCACAGAAGCAAAGGAAGTGGATTGTGGAGATAATCCAAGGCTGTGGGTTAGTGGCATGAGATTGACAAAGGGATAGAAGAAGGAATGAGTTGAGTTCAGTCATCTAATCATTTTAGTGGGTGGTACAGGTGGGTGAGATGGTTATCAAAGGAAGAAAAGGTTAGGGATAGAGCTCAAGTGGCATTGGAAAGCAAGGAGCAGGCCAAATTATCCCCTTTTTCTTTTGAGTTGGGGGAGTGGGAGAATATCAAGTCCCCTCAAGGGACAGAGACAGGGAGGTGTTCCAGGTGTGGGTGACGGTGATAAGGAACAGCAACTAGGACAGGAACAGGTTGCTCATGCTGGAGCGGAAGTTCCACAGGTTGCATTTAGATGAGGTCATAGAGTGGCAGAAAAGAGAGGGGATGATTTATCCTGTGGGGATGGATTAGGTGGTAGTGAATTGATGGGGTACAATACTGGGGATGGGTAAAAAGAGGGAGCAGAGTGTGGTGTGGGAGCAGTGGTGGTGAAATCTTGGAAACTTCAAGGATGGCCACTTCCTGTCCCACATTCTGAATAACAGAGCCTCCAATATTGTGAATTCAAGTTCCTAGTCTTGAGGGTTCACAGCTTCCAGTCCATGATCCTGAGAAAGTGTGACTTAGAATATAGTAATATACTGTATTGCAAGCACTACACTAAACTCTGGGGAAAGGAGCAAAACTGATAATTCAGTCAAGGTTCCTGTCCCACAGGGTGAGCTCAGAGTCTAAAACAGAGAGAGAAAGAGAACACATAAGGACAAAAATAACCATAATAAACCAAGAAAAATAAGTAAATAGTGACAATAACAACAATTAGAGGAGCTGTAAATTATTGTTAAAGGAAGTATTTAGGCTTTTACTGGCTTCAGGAGCATAAGAGCCACTGAAAGAAGTGAACAAGTAAATAGCAATCTAGCACATTCCCTTGACTACTATTTCTCCCATCTAGATTTTTTTCTAGGGTCATTTCTCATTTCCCATGGCTGATCTAACCTACATTCTTACACTTTTTTTGAGTTCTCTTTTGCTTTAAACTGCCATATTTAGCACGGTTAACAAGCTCATCACTCAGAAATTCCAGCAAACCATTTCATTCATACAGAATAAAGCTTAAATAAAGATCAGCATAAATAAGAGCACAATGTCGGAAATAAGGATAGAAAATAAACTTAAAATAGGTGGCATCAAGTGTTGTTTGCCTTGTGGAGATGATCTTAGTTCTCTATCAGATGTTCTAAAGCTGTATTCTTGCATCTTCTCTGTTCAGGATATTTGAAATAGCAACATAATGGTGACCTCCAACTATGCCTTCAGGTTCTACTGTAAAATAAATATAGGGCAGTAATGAATTATCTTTCTATACAGGCATTTGCAAATGAATATTAATTGTTTAGAAAGTGCTTTGGCCACTTCAAAGTAAATTCTGATAAAAGTTCAAAGGGTGATTCAATGCTATTATTAGCTGCAGTTAAGGTCCAAGTGGTGAGGAAGCTATGACCCTTTCTAACTTACCTGCCATCCTTTACTCCATTTTTTCTATTATTCAGGGATTTTTGCGAATAAATTGGAATTCCTTTTCATTACTTTTTCACTATCAATTTTAAAAAGATCAAAATGTGATTCGTAACTTGGAGCTGGAATGCAAATTTCTGCTCACTAAAGCAAACTAAAAAAATGTTTATCATAAAGGGCTTGTTCAAATATATTCTCTGATGAGGTTTGCAGAGCATGTTTAAATCTCCCTCATTCTCTCTCCTTATGTATACTGCAACCAAATTTGAGGGAGGAAAGACAACCCCAAATTAAACAATGTGTCTCTTCAGAAATATTTATTTTCTGGAAAAGCAAAATGTTCATAATCCTCAACTAGACTGTTTAAAGTTCTTCTACCAGAAGAAGAATTTTAGTAGCACTGTCTACCTCACTGTTAAAATACTGCCAACCAGAATTGACCTGCTGCCTCTTTCTTGACTCTGATCTCAAACCCCTGTGCACATTTTTGGGAATGCAACATCTCCCTCGCTTTCAACTTTAGGGTCGTTTGAGTAGCTCTTGGACAGCAGAAACTTTTGAAGTTGTTTTCTTTCTCAATTTCTCACCTTGAGGTCATTGTCATCCTTCTGCTGAGCTCTGTGTTTCACATATGATCTTCCTACCCCTTCCCTGGCCTCTTCCTTTCAACTAGTCATCAGCCAACCTTTTGCTTCACTAAGTGTCAACTTGCTACCTCGTGTGCTGTTAACACTCCTCTAGAGTCTGACCTGGTGTGGTACCCGAACAACTGAATTTTTGCCTCATGCTTGTTTTGAGCGTTTTTCTTTCTCTCTCACACACACCAATAAACACAGGGTGAGTGACAAAAATCTCTAACCATTGATTCTCTGCCAAGGCTGTTCAGAAAGCACAAGAATCTATAAAATAGCACAGATTGGCTGCTTCAGAATTTCCAGTCTTAACACATTCTCAAAGGTGAAAAAGAAGGAAAAACTCCCTATTTCAAAGCAACACATTTAAATGACAAATCAGGCTCACAATGCCGAAAAGCCACTTCGATTGATCAACTACTAAAATCATTCATTCTTTACCTGCCAAAGTCAAAAGTTCAGGAAGAGTTGTGAATTTCCTAAAAGGGTTGAAGCTGTCAAAATGGCACAATGTAAATTTCAGGAGTTTAGATGTGGTAATTGCTAGAAGGGTTACTCATCTCACAAAATTCTTCCACTGAGATGCAGGCAGACAGATTTCTGTAGACAATTGCCTTCTCTGTTCCCCCTTAAAAATATTTTTATTCTCTTTCTTTTTTAAAGTCTCTGTTATTATTGAAGGTCCTTTGAATTACCTGGACAATGGCTGTCAAGTCCTAACTGTTATGTTATAATTCATATCTTCAATATATGATTTAGGTATAGCATTCTGGACAGATTAGGGAATGTTCTTACCACAACCCTAGTCTGTTCTTATATAACATGATCCACAAGTTAGGGCATTTGGTGGACTTGCTTTAAGAAGAAATGTTTGCCACATGACTGTGGTTTCAGTCAGTCAGTTATATCTTGGAGCATTCACTGTGTGCAGAGCACTGTATTAAGGGCTTGGGAGAGTAAAATATAACAGTATAACAGGCACAGTCCCTGCCCACAATAAGGTTAAAGTCTAGAGGGGAAGACAGACAGTAATAAATAAATAAATTACAGATACGTACATATGTTCTGGTGGGCCTGGGATGAGGGGAGAACAAAGAGAGCAAGTCAGGGTGATGAAGAAGGGAGAAGGAGAAGAGGAAAGGAGAACTTATTCAGGAAAGGCCTCTTGGAGGAGATGTGCCTTCAAGGTTTTGAAGTTGGGGAGAGTAATTGTCTGTAGGATATGAGGAGGGAGGGCATTTCAGGCCAGAGGGAGGACATGGGTGAGAGGTGGGTGGTGAGATAGACAAGATAAAGATACAGTGAGAAGATTAGTGAGAAGATTACCATTAGAGGGGTGAAGTGTGTAAACTAGGTTGCAGTAGGAGAGTAGAGAGGTGAGGTAGGAAGGGGCAAGGTGATTGAGTCCTTTAAAGGCAATGGTGAGGAGTTTTTGTTTGATGTGGAAGTGGTGAGCAACCACTGGAGGTTCTTGAGGAGAGGATAAACATGGTCCGAACATTTTTGTAGACAAGTAATCTGGGCAGCAATATGAAGTATAGAATGGAGTAGGGAGAGACAGGAGACTGATACAGTAATTAAAGTGGGATAGGATCAGTGATTGGATTAACATGGTAGCAGTTTGGATGGAGAGGAAAGAGTGGATTTTAGGGATGTTGTGAAGGTGGAACCAATAGGATTTAATGATGGATTGAATATATGGGTTAAGTGAGAAAGAGGAGTCAAGGATAATGTCAAGGTTACAGGCTTAAGAGACAGGAAGGTTGGTAGTCCCATCTTCAGTGTTGGAAAAGCCAGGGGGAGGTCAGAGTTTGGGTGGGAAGATAAGTTCTCATGTAAAGTTTGAGGTGATGGGAGGACACCCAAGTAGAGATGTCTTGAAGGCAGGAGGAAATGGGAGACTGTAGAGAGGGAGAGAGATCAGAGCAGGATATGTAGATTTGGTTATCATACACATAAAGGTGGTAGTTGAAGCCATGGGACTGAATGAGTACTCCAACGGAGTGAATGTAGATGGAGAATAGAAAGGGACCCAGTACTGAACCTTGAGGGACCACCACAGTAAGGGAGTGGGAGGAAGAGAGAAGTATGGAAAATAGATTGAGAATGAAATATAGGAGGAGAACCAGGAGAGGATAATGACAATGAAGCTAGGGTTGAATAATGTTTCCAGGAGAAGGGGGTGGTTAACAGTGTAAAAGGCAGCTGAGAGGTCAAGGAAGATTAAGATGGAGTAGAGGCCAGTGGATTTGGCGAGAAGAATATGGTTGGTGACTTTTGAGAGGGCAGTTTCTATGGAGTAAAGGTGATGGAAACCAGATTGGAGGGGGGTCAAGGAGAAATTAGAAGAGAGGAACTTAAGACAGTGGCTGTACACAACTCTTTCAAGTTCAAGGAGTTTGCAGTGGAATGGTAGGAGGGACATGGGGCAATAACTGAAAACACCCGTGTGGTCAAGGAAGGGTTTTCTTTTAGGATAGGGGAGGTGTGGACATGTTTGAAACCACTGTCAAAGAAGCCATTGGGGAGTGAACAGTTGAAGATGGCAGTTATGGAAGGAAGAAGGGAGGGGCAAGTGTTTTGTTAAGAGGTAAAGGAATGGTGTCTGATGAGCAAGTGGAGGGGGTGGATTTTGAGAGAAGGCAGGGAATTTCCTCTATAGATACTGTCCTCTTCTCCCACTCCCTTCTGCTTCACCTTGACTTGCCCATTTAGTATTCCCCCTTCCTAGACCCACAGCACTTGGATACATATTTGTAATTTGTTTATATTAATGTCTGTCTCCCCACCTCTAGGCTTTAAGCTCATTGTGGGCAGGGAATGTGTCTGTTATTGTTGTATTGTAGTCTCCCAAGTGCTTAGGACAGTGCTCTGCACACAGTAAGCACTCAATAAATATGATTGAATGAATGTAAAGATAACCAGGTTAGATAGACCCTTGTGCCTAATGCAATCTAAGCAATAGGGAAAGTAGGTATTTTATCACCATTTTTAGACTGATAAGTCAGAGGTATAGAGAAATTGCATGGTTCCATTGAAGGCTAGCTGGGATTAGATCCCAGGTCTTTTGTTTTCCAGTTCCACACTCTTTCCTTTAGGCCATGTCACCTCCCCAAACAGCATAATTCCTGGGTGCAACAATTTGTCCATCCAGCCCAGAATTATGTCTACAACAGTGAAATTGGGATGAATGTGGAAGCATGCCATGGTTGCAATTCTTGACATTCATCTTTATGGTTAGGAACCTTCCAAATTTTACCCTCTACTCCCCTAATTTTCCCTATACTACCTCATTACTGATGACTTATGCCATCATTCATCTTGTTGCCCAACTTCTAGTGCCAAATTTACACCATACCTGGCTATTCCATGTACTATCAAGGATGCTGCATTTCTAGGCAGGTGAATAATCATCATGACACAGTTCCCATTTGTCCTTGAGTTTGTCCAACCTTGAATCTATTGATATTTTTGGTTAACACAACTCCCCATGAATCCCAAATATTTTTTCACCTGCTGTGTGAGGGAGTGTTTCCTCTTGAACCTACCCATATTCAAGCTTTATTGTATTTCCCCTAGCCTTAGCATTAAGGGGTGATAGGATTGGGCAAACAATAAGTCTGTATCCACACTCTTTCTCGTTTATTCACTAGTCTCTTAAGAATTATATTCTCTTTCCTGATTATCAATTCCTGTGTCAACCCTTCACCCTTTATCTCATTTCCAACCAGTCACTCCTGAATTGTAGGTATTTTCATCAGTGTGTGCTGTAGTCCTAAGTTTTGTTAGTTAATAATAAACTTTTCACATACCACAACTGTTCATTATGTTCTTCAAACTCCCACCCTGTGAATCTTTTGGACTCTACTCATATGCCAGTTGTCTGACTGATCTGCCAGGAGCCTTGCAGAAGATAGTGACTTTTAGCTACATTGCTTGGAATACTTTCTTTCTGAAAGAAGGTCAAAGTCCTTACTTCCTCAGGCTTACCTAGAAATACCTATTTTTTTCCTCTACCATAGGATCAGAACAAGTCAGAGGAAATATTTTCACAATCCAAACTGATCTTCCATCAAAACATCGGGGGTGTTTTAACATGGCTTTGGGAGTTGTTGAGGCCTAGAGGAAGCTTTCTGAAGGTCAGGGGCGATTTATGTTTGGTTGGGGAATTTGGGTGGCTTTACCCTCTATCTGTTCTTGGTTAAGTAACAAGGAGAATCAATAATAGGGCTCAGAAGAAAGAGTAAGACAACTTCATGTTCCTCGGCAATGAGTTTAGAGATCAGAACAGGTAAAAAACGTGAGTCTTTCTGGAGAAGAGTGAAATTGTTCTTGGTTCCCAGAGTTTATTGTAGAGCAATGAAAAACTGTAGCTGCTGACTGACTCCCACATATTTCTGGGTTTCCCTCATGGAACCTTTAAATAATATGATGAAGTTATGAATATTCCACATTTCCAAGCTTAGTTTAGGAGTTCAGCAGAATAGTTATAGCAGTTCAATTCTTATACTGTACCATAAACCAATCCAATACAATACTTCATAAAAAAATTGCAAAAATGGGTGTGTCTGTTTCATGAAAGCTCAGCCTCTCCTTTTAACAAGTCTTGTTTAAATGTGGGGTGCCCAGAAATGAAGCTCTACAGTTGCAAATTAAAATTAAGTCTTTACCATTACAGGATGATTGCTTTTCAACAATAAAAGGTATTGCGGAGTTATCTAGTAAGGAGTGTTTATATAGAATCTGTTACTTCAGGTACTTAATCTATTACCTTTGGCGGGTGTGTAGGCAGAAAAAAGATAATGATACTATTTTAGATATATTCATGGACAATAAGTCCATGCAGGGATAATAGAAAGAAAATTAGGGACGCTAAATGTGCAACCATACCCGGTGTAAATGCGTTTTAAGGAAGACAACCATCATATGGTTCCTCTAACATCCCTTGGTATCCCAGTTATAATCAAAACAGTGGGCTGGAGCACCACTGGTCTGAACCAGGATGGCACTGCTTATATCTTGACTACTTTTAATAGTATTTGTTATCATTATTATCCTTTTTAATTATTTCTTTTACTTGAGGCCTAATAATGTGCTTCGATGATAATTACCTCATCATTTCAAGCCCCAAAATACTTTTGATTATGTTTTCAATTAAAAGAATTAATCAATGAATCTATCTATAGTATTTCCCAAGAACATCTAAGTGGTGTCCATGTCCCACCTTAAACCAAGCCTAATAATGGTGGCCTTTGTTAAATGCTTACTATATGCTAAGTGCTGGGTCAGATACAAGAAGATCAGGTCCCTGGTGGGGCTCACAGCCCAAGTAGGAGGGAGAATGAGTTTTGAAACCTCATTTTGCAGATTAAGGAACTGAGTCCCTGAGAAATTAAGTGTCTTGCCCAGCGTCACACAGCAGACAAGTGGCAGAACCTGGGTGCTCTGACTCCCAGACCCATGCTTTTTCTACTAAGCTAAAAAAGATAATCAGGTTGCACAAAGTCCATGTCCCACATGGGGCTCACCATCTTAATCCCCATTTTACAGATGAGGATTCTGAGGCACAGAGAAATTAAATAACTTGCCCAAGGTCCAATAGCAGGCAAATGGTGGACCCGGGATTAGAAACCAGGTTCTTTGCCGCCCAGGCCGGTGCTCTTTCCAATAGGCCATACTGCTTCTTGAGTGTAAATGAGCAAGAGCAGTGAACAGTGGCTATTTCCACTGCTTGGGATGGACCCTGGTCCAAGTCATGTGTATATGGGTTGGATGGAACAGAGGGTGATTGGTTGTCCACATGTGCACTGGAAAGTTCGGTTTTCAGCTGATCTGTCTTCTGTCAAGTACTGACCAGAGGGGAGCAAAAGGCTCTGAACCCAGTGAGAACTTTAGGGGTTCCCCCAGAGAAAAAAAGGCAGAGAACTGTGCAAAACCTACATATTTCCAATAAAATTGGACCTGTGAAGTCATCAATGAGATTGTCCGGCAGCCCAGGTGTGAAATATGATGTCAGTTTCTTTTCCAGAATTCAGGAGAGCCATCAGTGATCACACTAATAGAACAGAAGCATGATTGATTTGAGAGCACTTTATACAATAGAGAAGCAGCATAGCTCAGTGGAAAGAGCATGGGCTTGGGAGCCAGAGGTCATGGGTTCAAATCCCAACTCTGCCACTTGTCAGCTGTGTGACTGTGGGCAAGTCACTTAACTTCTCTGTGCCTCAGTTTCTTCACCTGTAAAATGGGGATTAAGACTGTGAGCCCCTCGTGGGACAACCTGATTACCCTGTATCTACCCCAGCACTTAGAAAAGTGCTTGGCACATAGTAAGCGCTTAACAAATACCAACATCACAGTCTTAATCCCCATTTTACAGATGAGATAACTGAGGCATTGAGAAGTTAAATAACTTGCCCAAAGTCACACAGCTGACAGATGGCAGAGCCGGGATTAGAACCCATGACCTCTGATTCCCAAGCCCGGGTTCTTGCCACTAAGCCATGCTGCTTCCTTTGAAATATCTCAAGACAGCACTTCACACAGACTCAAACAAGAAGTGCTTGTTGGTTGCACTTCTTGTTGGTTGGACATGAGTGAGAGGGGGAGGTTCAGAGATGGATGATTCTGAAGTGTTTTTTTTTATTTTATTAGTTCTCTTCTGCTCCAAAATTTCTGGAACCTGAGAGCTACCTTCTCCCATGAATACAGACCTCCTTGCTCTCAGTTAAGGGGATCGAAAGGAAAACAAATGAAGGAAAATACAGGTGTCAGAAAGGAAGCAGTGACCTATGTGTCACTACTGAAGCAGAACTTCCTACAGAGGTTATTCAGAAACCTTCCTCCCTACCATCCCCCATTCAATTTTTTCAGTGAAAAGTCCCAGCATGACAACCGCCGTGACTAAAATCCCTAGTTTCTTCCCAAAACAAATTTTTTCAGGTACCAACCCAAGATTTTCCTTCAGGACTTCTGACTTAGTCCTGATCAAGACCCCTCAGAATGAACCCCAAGGGACCATATCAATAAGTGAGGCAGGGAATGCCCCCTTCTCTGGTAGAATGTCCTGTTGATTGATTTGGCCACAGTCCTCCTAACTCTTCAGTGACCTTTGAGGAGCATCTCCTCTAGGAAGTCTTCCCAGATTAACCAAACCAGCCACTAACTCCCAAATTTCAAATTTTGCCCATCCTTTCTCCCTAGGGTCCTCATGTGATTACTATCAGCAAATTAAATGTTTATTTGTCTTGTATGCCCCCCAGAATTAAATTAAACCCCTTGAGGATGTGGTGTGTCGATTTTTCTTAGGTTCTAATATCACAGATCCTCACCCAGTTCCATGTCATTGGTGGATGGTATCTCAAATGCTCTGGAGAATCACTTTCAAGGACAATTATGGATCTTTATTATGGGTGCACAGATCCTTAAGGAGCTGAGCATTATTTAGGATTAAGTGCATGGTGCTGTGCTGGGATTTCAAATGAGGAAGTTTAATATCCTTGCTTGCCTTGAGGTTAAATCCAAACTAGGTAACCCAATAAAGGATATTCAAATATACAGATGGAAAGGGAAGAGACCTTCAAGAGCCCAGTCTCTTAAATAACGAGCAAGTAAATAGATATGTATTTATCTTATAAACAGAGTTCATAATTTGATTTTGACTGGCAGAAGGAGCAAGTTGTTTGTCTACATGGATGAAGGGGCCTGGTGGCTCTATGGCACAGCTTACTTGGAGGGAAGAAAAGACTCTATTTGGCCGTCTCCCATGTTTGCCAAATATTAAAAATAATAATAGTATTTGATAAAAAACTTACTACATGTCAAGATTGGATGCAGTTCCTCTTCCATAATCTAAGAAGGATAGATAACAGGTATTGAACCCCCATTTTAAAGATGAGGAAACTGAGAAACAGAGAGGTGAAGTGACTTGTCCCAGGTCACACAGCAGGCAAGGGGCAGAGCCAGGATTAGAACCCAGGTCCTCTGACATCCAGACCCATGCTCTTTCCATGCTGCTTCTCTAGGAAAAGTGGACAGTTTTAGGACTTTCAGTGCTTAAGTAATGGGGTCCATAGAATGTATCTAAGTGCCCCCCAAAATAAGTAGATGACCTGGGAGGAGGCCAGCCTCCTTCCTACTGGCCCCAGCAATCTTCAGTGGACACAGACACTCTGACTCTGCCAAAACCCATACTTGGGCTTTATTTTGACCTTTCTGGCTGTGAATACTTTTATCTTTGTTTCCCCTGTTAAAGGGGAAGCTGGGGCCAGGGACATGTCACTTTGTTATTCCGTGCTTCCCAAACATCTAGTACATCCCTCTGCACCAAGTGAGCTCTCAATAAATGCAACTGCTATTATTCGTTCTTTCATTCAATCATATTTATTAAGTGCTTCCTGTGTGCATAACACTATACTAAGTGCTTGGAAAGTACAATTCAGCAATAAAGAGAGACAATTCATTCATTCAGTAGTATTTATTGAGCACTTACTATGTGCAGAGCACTGTACTAAACTCTTGGAATGTACAATTTGGCAACAGATCCCTGCCCACAGCAGTCTTACAGTCTAGAAGGGGAGAGACAGACATCAAAACAAGCAAATAGGCATCAGTATAAATAAATAGACTTATAAATAGATACAGATCAAAACAAGTAAACAGGGATCAATATAAATAAATAGTATTATAGATATGGATTTATATACATAAGTGCTGTGGGGCAGGGCATGTAGAGCAAAGGTAACAGGTCAAGGTGATGCAGAGGGGAGGGTGAACTGAGGCAAAGGAGGGCTTAGTCTGAGAAGGCCTCTTGGAGGAGGTGAACCTTCAGTAAGGTTTTGAATGGGGAAAGTGTGGGGGATTTGAGGAGGGGGGACATTCCAGTGAGAACTGGCAGAGTTCCTGTCCTTCATAAAGCTTCCAGTCTGAGAGAGAACTATTTTACTCCCATTTTACAGATGAGGAACTAGTCCAAATAATTTAAGAGGCTTGTCCATCACAGAAATAGAAAGCAGGGCAAATGGGGTGAGAAACCAGCTCTCCTAACTCCCAGGCTTGGACTCTTTCCAATAAGACCTGCTGTGATCTTAAAAAAATATCCAAACTAATGTCTAGCTAATGGACTGTCTCTTCATAGGCTCAGCTGAAAGATATAAATGTAGTCACTAGCAGGTGAAGAGGGAGCTAGGATACAGACAGGTCAGGCTGTTTTGACTTCTTCAATGCCGCCATCTTCTACCAGTTGTAAATGTTTTTTCTGTTAAATTTACATTCTATCTTTTTTACAGTCACTGTTTAAAATGATGAAGACTTCTATTAGTCTATTTATATTAATATCTGTCTCCCTCACTACTAGCTCACTGTGGGCCGGGAATGCATCTATTAACTTTGTTGTATTGTCCTCTCCCAATATTGGTCTGCACACAATAAGTGCTCAGTAAATACCATTGATTGACTAATTGATTAATCTTGCATTACACAAAAAGCAACTATGTATTCTCTTTGTTTTTTCACAGTGATAAAAATCCCATGAGAAAATGAGACTTTTTTTCCTTTACTTACTTCCTAAATAACTTCAAATGTACCTTATGTTTCCCCCACTGACCACCATGTTCAAATGGTTCAGGAGCTGTTCAAACTTATTCCACTCTAGAAAGACTCCTGATGGAGAACACCCTCCTCAAACATAAATGTTCACTGTCAGAAACACGGTTTAGGATCTCAGCTCAGTCTCTGGTTTTAACTCACAACTCAAGGGATTGTGGAAAAGACTTTTCCTTATTTTCCCCAATAACTCAGAAAAAGACATCCCTTATTGGAATGTGTTGGAAAGTTTTTCAGATGGAAAGAGCTTGTGTTTGTGAAGTATTAATACAGTACAGTGCTTAATAATAATAATAATAATAATGTTGGTATTTGTTAAGCACTTACTATGTGCAGAGCACTGTTCTAAGCGCCGGGGAAGACACAGGGTAATCAGGTGTCCCACGTGAGGCTCACAGTTAATCCCCATTTTACAGATGAGGTAACTGAGGCACAGAGAAGTTAAGTGACTTTCCCACAGTCACACAGCTGACAAGTGGCAGAGCCGCGGGGCAAACCCATGACCTCTGACTCCGAAGCCCAGGCTCTTTCCACTGAGCCATGCTATAGCACTTTGCACACAGTAAGCACTCAATAAATACGATTGAATGAATGAATGAATAAAAATATCTTTATAATAATATGTCCTGGGAATTTTGATCAGCAGCAATCCTTTCCCTCCTTTCTCTAGAGGCTCAGAGTCTTCTTCACTAAGCAGCATGCATAGTGGATAGAGCACGGGCCTGGGAGTCAGAAGGTCTTGGATTCTAATCCCAGCTCTGCTTCTTGTCTGCTGTGTGGCCTTGGGCAAATCACTTCACTTCTCTGTGACTCGGTTACCTAATCTGCAAAATGGGGATTCAGACTGTGAGCCCCACATGGGACAGGAACTGTGTCCAACCCGATTTGTTGATTAACAGTGGTGTATAGTACTGTGCCTGGCACATAATAAACACTTAACAAATACCATAGGTATTATTATTATTATTATTACTAAGTAGCCCTGCACATCCATATGAATATAACTATAAAGAGTTTTGGGGGTGTCTTTCATTTCCCTTGAGGATCCAGCACTACCACCAGCCTCCAGGTCACCTACTCTCCTCCCTCACAAAGATAAATGTCATATCTGACCCACTGTAAGCAATCATCCATTCTTAAGAGAGAATATACCATGACCTACCTTGAAATATTGGATCTATTTACACGGGTTTGCGTGGACCACATTACTTATAAGTCGCCAAGGGGAAACAGAGCCTCCAGTAGATAAAGCGATCAGTACAAACCACTGTAAATAAATCTGAAATTTCAATGAAGGTCATGCCAGGCCTGATTTATATCTCAGTACCTTATGAAATAATGTTGACCAGGTAAGTGGTTTTCAATTTTTTCACTACCTGCATAAAGCAGTGCCTTTAAACCACTAAGGCGATACCATTCCATGTGCTATAAGATGAGTGGGGCTAGAAAGATGACATTTCCTGGTTTAAAAACCTATTATTATAGAAGTTCCTTGAGCCAGATAGTATAGGTCATAAAACATGAATCCTTCTGTTTATCTTACATATATCCCAGTGCTTAATACAGTGCTCGGCACATAGTAAGAGCTTAACAAATAATATTATTGTTATCATTATTATCACTAATGATAGTAGTAATTAAATCTCCAAACACATTTGAAGATCTCACTACTGAAATATAAAAATGATCGTCACCTTCTAACTATCAAAAACAATTTTTCCTTTAATATGTCAAAGTATCATCTCCAAGTACCCTGAGTATTCCAAATCAGGCTCTCTCTATGTCTCTTTCTCTCTCTCAAAATATCCAATAATCTTTTTAAGGCCCTTCCATAATTAGCAAAATAATAATAATAATAATGTTGGTATTTGTTAAGGGCTTACTATGTGCCAAGCACTGTTCTAAGCACAAGGGTAGATACAGGGTAATCAAGTTGTCTCACGTGGGGCTCACAGTTTTAATCCCCATTTTACAGATGAGGTAACTGAGGCACAGAGAAGTTAAGTGGTTTGCCCAAGGGCACACAACAAATAAATGATGGAGCTGGGATTAAAACCCAAATCCTCCAACTCCCAAGCCTATGACTTTTTCCACTAAGTCATACTTCTCACAAAATAGTCCAACCATTCCAGTATTCTGTCTCTGTAATGTAAGTATACTTATAAATATACTTCTACTTATAGTATAAGAAGTACAAGTAATATAAGGCCATCCTTGATATCACTTAAAATCTCTAACTTGTCTCTGCATCCCTACCTTTTCCAATTAGTAACCATAAGAACATAAAAAGGGCCAATGCTGGGTCATCAGCTCTATGTAGTTCCAGCCCAGGCCAGTATTCAGTCTCCAGTAGTAGGAACAGAATACCATTAATCAAACAATTGAACAATGGCATTTATTGAGTGATTATTCTATGTGCAGAGCACTGTAGTAAGTGCAGAGTGGTAGACACTGTTCCTGTCAAGAAGAGATAATCGTAAATCTAATTCTGCTAATTCTGTTCCATAATTCTCTCCCAAACACTTAGTACAGTGTTCTGCACATAGTAAGTGCTCAATAAATACCATTGATTGATTGATTGGAGGGGGATACAGACATTAAAATTAATTGCAGATGTATATGTAAGTAAGTGCTGTTGGAGTAGGGTGAAAATCAACATACTTTAGAGTTACGCATCCAAGTACATACGCATTACAGAAGGAAGGACAAATAGGGGAAGTGTGCTTAAATCAGGGAACACCTCTTGGAGGAGATGTGATTTTTGGGGGGGTGGGGGTTGCAAGTGGGGAAGGGAGAGCAAGCCGGTGAAAAGAGGGATTAATCGGGGAAGATCTCTTGGAGGAGATGTGACCTTAATAATGCCTTGAAGGTGGAGAGAGAAGTGGTATGGCATATATGGAGCAGGAGGGAGCTCCGGGTTAGCGGGAGGATGTAGGAAAGGGGTTGGGAATGAGATAGATGAGGCTCGGGGCCACAGTGAATAAGCTGGTGTTAGAGGAATGGACTATGCAGCCTGAACGTAGTAGGAGATCACTGAGGTGAGGTAGGATGGGGAGAGCTGATTGGAAATTTTAAAGTTGATTGTAAGGAGTTTCTGTTTGCTGTGGTGGTGGGTGGGCAGTTACTGGATGTTCTTGAGGAGTGGAGAGACATGGACTGAATGGTTTTTTTAGAAAAATGATCCATGAAGTAGAATGAAGTATGGACTGGAGTGTATGGACTGGAGTGGGGAGAGATAGGAGGCTGGGAGGTTAGCGAGGAGGCAGATGCAGTAGTCAAGTCAAGATGGGATCAGTGCTTGGATCAGCATGGTAGCAGTTTGGATGGAGAGAAAAAGGTGGATTTTAGCAATGTTGGAAAGGTAGAACTGTCAGGATTTGGCAACAGATTGAATATATGAGTGGAATGAGAGAGATGCATTGGGGACAATGCCAAGGTTACGGGCTTGTGAGGTAGGGAGGATAGTGATATTGTCTACAGTGATTGGGAAGATGGGTCAGCAGCAAGATAAATGAAACTGAGGTATAGTGAGTATGTTGACATTAGAGGAGTGAAGCTTGCAGACTGGGCTATTTTAGGAGATCAGTGAAGTAAGGTAGGAGAGCTGATCTAGGGTGCCTTTAGGTTCGGGGAATTGATCAGACTTCTATATGGGATCATTATATATTGCTACTTGCACACACAATGTACTATGACAATGGCACACAAAACAGGAAGAGGCAGAAAATATTTACCTGCTTCAGAGCAGCTAAACATTTGATGTCAGACCTATGGTTATGGAGAGCCTTTCATAATGATTTCACATACTTTTAAGAGTTCTTATCTATATCTGTTACCCGTTGATGACAGAGAATAAATATGGACCCACGGTCACTCATCTCTCTCCCCTCTACTTCTCCTCACACCTCTCCCACTACATTCCCTCTCTCACTCTTTGCTCCTCTTGAGTCAGTGGCTTCAATCTTATCTCTCTATTACCACCAACCTCTAGCTCATGCCTTCCCTTCTTCCTGGATCTCCTCCCTCATCCCATCCAGCATAACACTGCTGTCCCCATCTTCAAAGTCCTTCTTAAAAAACATCTCCTCCATGATGCCGTCTCTCATTAATCTCTCACCCCTCTACCGCATTTCCTCTTCTACTGTCTCTTCAGCACTGGCAAGTTACCTGATGAGACTGTGAGTCCAACGCAGGACAGGAAGTGTGTCCACCATGATTTGTTTTTATCCATGCCAGCACTTAGAACAGTGTCTGGCACATGTAAGCACTTAACAAATACCACAATCATTTTTATTAAACACTTGCATGGTTCACCTCTCCACACACTAACACACTGTAGTTAGTAGTTATTTCATCTGTAAAATGGGGATTGAGACTGTGAGTCCCACATGTAACAAGGACTGTGTCCAACCCAATTTGCTTATGCTTACCTCTATTCGTAGTACGGTGCCTGGCATATAGTAAGTGCTTAAAAATACCACAAATATTATTATTATTATTATATTTTTAACCTTGTAATTTATTTTAGTGTTTGTATCACCAAATGGATTGTAAGATCCTTGAGGGCAGGGATTTTGTCTAATAACTTTATGGCAATCTCAAGATGGGTATACAAGAAGCTTGCATCTTACTAAAATATAATCCACCACACACCCACAAAAAACCTTCTGGATGACTTTCTTTAGAAGCAATTATTTTCAGGACATTTGTCACTTCTTCTGATTGGTTCCCCTAGATAGTATCTGAGTGGTAGAAGCCAATGTAATTCTCTAATTGGATCCCCAAGACTGGATCTGATTTGGGGAAGGGGGAAAAGAAAATAGCAGTAGTGGTGCCAGCATCACACCACAGGATTGGTCCTCAACCTATCAGCTTTTTGTTTTAAAATGGGCAGAATGAAAACTCTGTAGTCCAACTGAGTCCAGATGGGGAAATGGGGCTTTTCTAGCCCAGTTTAGATTCACAGCTCTCTCCCGGGGCAGTGATGTAGTAGCGGCTGACATGTCTGCAGCATTTGCCAGGAATTTCATGTTTAATAATTTAAAATGCCCTAAAATCCCTGAAGAAAACAAGATCAGGTTTTATTTAAAATGTGCATAGTGTGAGCTTCGCAGTTCAACTGGCAGAGTTCGGATTCATAGCTCACATTTGTAGGTGAAGAGGCCATGGCAGTTGTTGCAGCATGGGAGAGCAGGGAGATGAGGAGAGAAGGGGAAAGTGACAGAAAGGAGAGAGGAAGGTCCAATCCACTTGCTTCCCCTGCCCCACTCTTTGCTAGTACCAGCAAAATCAATACTGTAAGAACGAGGGAAAACACTGCTCTGCCAGCCTCAAGGCTGCCCATCTTAAAGGGATTCACCAAATAGCACTGTTCTTGTCCATAAAAGTACAGTTCCTTAACTACTTAGTCCAGCACTATGCACAAGGTAATTGTCCAAGAAAGTCTCTTGAGAGATTGCCTAAAGACAAACAAGCCCAGATCACAATGACTAGCCAAGTCTTCCACTGAGCGATTGTAAGTGCTACTGTATATTTGAAAATGAAAGCAGCACATATTCTTGGCAGCTTCATTTTCAAGTATCTTAGAGATTGGTGTCTTTTCCTTTCTTTGTTTTTTTGAGTCCAGGAGGACCTCTCTCCAGCCCTAGCCAGGGCAACCAGTTTTAATGTCAGCCCTTTCCACCAGAAGGTAGGTCTGATGTACCGAAGGATGGTCTGTGTGATTTCTAGTTCCCTTTGTGATGTATATGTTAATTTTGTTTCGGTTCATTCTGCTTGCAAAGAGTTAGGAATGTTTCAGCTTGTCACTGCATTAATACAGATCTGAGTACCAACTGTTTATCATGCTGAGGCAGTAGCGTGTGTCCTTCTCATTTTCTCCATTTGGTTGGATTTTATGTATGTTTTGATCCATGCAAAACATAACAAAGATATTTTTCATTTTAAGAATTCAAATGATACATCCACTGCAGGCAAAAGCTGAAACCCCCATTAGCTTCAGTGATGCCTTTAGACAGCAGCCATAGTTTACCCTTCTCTGTATATGTTTGAAGACTTTTATACATATGTATGTATATATATATATATATATATATATATATATATATATATTCCTCCCAATGATAGTGGGTGAATTGTGCTGAGCCTGCTTTACCAGTTATGAAAATGAGTCCCGGTTGTCTGATCGAAGTAACTTTCCTTGAATTGGGATCTGAATAGAGACACCCTTGGAATGACTTGATTCTTGCGTGGTTTAGGGAAAGAGCACAAGCTTGGGAATCAGAGATCATCGGTACTAATTCCGGCTTTACCACTTGTCAGCTGTGTGACTTTGAGCAAGTCACTTAACTTCTCTGGGCCTCAGTTACCTCATCTGTAAAATGGAGATTAAGACTGTGAGCCATGAGAGGGACAACCTGACTACCTTTTATCTACCCCAATGCTTAGAACGGTGTTTGGCAAATAATAAGGACTTAACAAATGCCATCATCAATATCATCATCATCTTGCTGGTCTTTTATTCCCCTTTACCTCACTAACTGTCTCTGGATCCCATTAAGTGTTCATATTGCACTGTTTGTACCCTTATTTACTAACTTACTTCTTGTACATTCAGCTCCAGCATGAATATGGCTAGTACAAGTGAGAGATTGTAATAACACTGAACAAAAAACTAGCACAGTAATCAATTCTTCAAGTTCTCCCTCCAAGGGTCTTTGTTGATGATAAAAATGATGATAATCATGTTAATAATAAATATTTGTTAAGCATTTACTAAGCACTGGGATAGATACAAGATAATCGGGCCAGACACAGCCATCTTATTTCTGCTCTTTGTCCCATCTAAATCCAGGGCAAAGGATGACTTGTGGAGAGTGGCATCCTGTCCCAACATAAAGAGCACAAAAATCAGGAAAACTCCACAGTATTCGATCTCCTTTTAATAAAAGCCACTCCAATTTGTATGTGCATTTTCTGAACCTATAATTCACCACAGCCCTAGGAATGAAACATTCCTGGTGAATTCTGGGAAGTCCTTCCCCTTTCCTCTCAACAGCACCACCTCTTCTCTGACTTGTGTTTAAGCCAAATTGATTTAATCCTGGGATTTATTTCTGAAAGACATCTGGACAGCATTTGTCACTGTGCTTTGAGTCCAAAGTAAAAGAGATTGAAAGTCGGGTATCATCTCTGTTCTGGTGACAGTGAATCACTAAAATGGTTTATTTCCATCGTAAATTGTAATTTGTTGTTTCTACAATATACATGAACCCCCTAGGCCATCAACGGGCCTCCTTCATACATTTTAAAAATAAGTAAGTAAACTACATGGATTTAGAACTGGCTCTTTCTATCACCACTATATGATTCCCACCGTGGATCTGTTTTCTTTAATCTTGACTTTTCTTTCCTGTATCAGTCAATGATGCCAGCACAATATGTATGTGCCATCAAAACTCCCTACTTTCTCTGAGGCACATATTTCCTCCAGGACACTGCCGAGTCTCACTTGTCATCAACTCCTTGACAACCTCAGCGGTAAAGATATGTGAGGCGATCCATATAAAATGTGGGCTGAATATGGGGTATTCCATCAATGATCAAGAAAATACTTCCAGACCTTCAGCCAGAAACCCGTTTTCTAAAATATTGACCTACTGCTGTCAATTAGTGGGGTTGGAGAATGAGGCCAGCATGTACTCTGTCAGCCCCATTTGCACCATTAACACAAATCTAATTTCACAAACGATCTGGCATTGCCTAATCAAGTTGCCTCCCTCACCGTAGACCCACATCAATTAAACAAAAGGCTAATCCAACAGACGGGCCTCGCCTCGGGCCCTGAATCCTGATGAAGTTTGATAAACGGGTGAAGGAAAAAAATATAATAATTATAGTTGTGGTATTTGTTAAGGACTTACTATAGGCCAAGTACTGTATTAAGCACTAGGAGTCTAAGCCAATTAGATCAGACAGTCCCTCTCTCACATGGGGCTTACAGTCTAAGTAGGAGGGAAAATAAACATTGAATCCCCATTTTATATATGGGGAAACTGAGGCACCAAGAGGGTAAATGACTTGCCCAAGGTCACACAGCAGAAAAGTCAAAGAGCCGGGATTAGAACTCAGGTGTTCTGACTGCCAGGATCATGCTCTTTCCTATACAACATGCTGCAATGTAATATCCATTAAGTAAGGAAATATACTAATGAAACCAAATCTGAGAGAAAAAGGTTGTCTGCAAAGACAATCCCTACAGAAATTAAGCCTATTATCATAAAGGTCAAGGTTTTGATGCTAGATTTCAACATTCAAACTGCAAATAGCATTGAAGGTGACATATAAGCACTTATCAATCAAGCAAAGGCATTTATAAAGTGTTTACCATGTGCAGAGCACTGTATTAAGCACTTGGGAGAGTGCATTACAACAGAGTTGTTAGACACAGTCCCTGCCCCCAAGGAGCTTGTAGTCTAGAGGGGGAGATATCTTAAACTACGGATATGTACAGAAGTGCTCTGGGGGTTGGTAGATAATATCAAATGCTTAAAGGGTACAGATCCAAGTGCATAGGTGACATAGAAGGGAGAGGGAGTAGGGAAATGAGGACTCAGTTGGGAAGGCCTCTTGGGGGAAATGTGATGTTTAGTATGGCTTTGAAGGTGGGGAGAGTGGTGATCTATCATATATGAAGGGGGAGGGTGTTCCGGGCCAGACGGAGGACAGGGGCAAGGGGTTGGTAACAAGATAAATGGGATCAAGTTACATCAAGTAGTAGGGTGTTAGAGGAGCAAAAAGTACAGGCTAGGCTGTAGTAGGAAATCGGTGAGGTAAGGTAGGATGGGTCGATCTGATTGAGTGCTTCAAAGCAGATGGTAAGGAGCCTCTGCTTAATGTCGTGTTGCTGGGGAAAACAACTGGAGGTTCTTGAGGGGTGGGGAACTATGGACTGAACTTTTTTTAAAAAATGAATTGGGTAACAGAGTGAAGTAAGGATTGGAGTGAAGGAGCAGGAGACAAAGGGAAATCAGCTAAGAGGTTGATTCAGTACTCGTGACAGTATAGGATAAATCCTTGTGTATCCATCAATCAATCGGTCATATTTATTGAGCACTTACTGTATGCAGAGCACTGTACTAAGCACTTGGGAGAGTACAATATCACAGAGTTGGCAGGCATGTTCCCTGCCCACAATGAGCTTAGTACAATGCCTGCCACATAACACTTCACAGCAAGTCTGTATGTATCTTTAAACTATAAATTACAAATCAATTATTTATTTAGTTACATTAAAGTCCATCTCCTCCTCTAAACTGTAAGCTCTTTATGGGAAGGGAATGTGTCTGCTAATTCTGTTATATTGAACTCTCTCAAGTACTTAGTATAGTGCTCTGCACATAGTGAGCACTCAGTAAATACATTGATGGATTGATTACCAAATACCATAGGAAAAAAAGTCCTCTCCTGGTATTCCACCTTTCTCTCTGACCACTCCTCAGTCTCTTTTGCAGGCTCCTCCTCTGCCTCCCACCTTCTAACTGTGGGTATCCCTCAAAGTTCAATTTTGGGTTCCCTTCTCTTCTCCACCTACAACCACACAGCTACCCATCAACTTCCATGTAAACAAAAAGCTGTTTAGCACATCTCCTCCAGGAGGAATTTCATGATTAATCTCTCATCTCCTCAAATGCTATTTTTTTTAAAAGGTATTTGTCAAGTGCTTACTCAGTGCCAGGCACTGTGCTAAGTGCTTGTGTAGATACAAGGTAATTGAGTTGGGCAGACTACCTGTCCCACATAGGGCTCACAATCTTAATCCCCATTTTACAGATGAGATAACTGAGGCACAGAGAATTTAAGTGACTTAGCCAAGGTCAAACAGCAGACAAGTGGCAGAGCTGGAATGACAATATAGGTCCTTCTGACTCCCAGGTTTGTGCTCTATCCACTAGGCCATGCTGCTTCTCCTTCTCCTTCTGCTTCTATTTCAGGACATATCTTCTAAGCACTTGGGAGAGATCTGTAATTTATTTGTGCTCATTTATGTCAATGTCTGTTTCCTCCACTTAACTGCAGCAAGCTCACTGTGGGCAGGGAATGTGTCTACCAACTCTGTTTTATCATACTCTTTCAAGGGCTTAGTACAGTGCTCTGCACACAGTAAATAGGATCGACTGCATCATTGGTTACTCATATCCTCTAGAGCACTTATGTACAAATCTTTAGAGTCATTTGCCTCTCTTTACCTGTAATTTATTCTAATGTCTGGCTCCCACACTAGATCATCAGTTCATTGAGGGCAAAAATCAACTCCACTGTATATTCCCAAGCATTAATACTGTGTGCTAAAATTCCTTCCATCGATTAAAGTATCTTCTTCTTACATATCTTACATATCTCCTTACCATCATTTCAAAGCACTTGATAAGCTTGACTCCTCCTACCTCACCTCACTGATCTCCTACTACAACCCAGCCCACACACTCCACTCTTCTAGCACCAAGTTGCTCACTATGCACTGATCTTGTCTATCTTGTTACCAATGCCTTTCCCACATCATCTCTCTTGCCTGGAACTCACTTCCTCTCCATATACATGAAACCACCATGCTCCCCAGCTTCAAAGCCTTATTAGGGTCACCTCTCCTCCAAGAGGCCTTCCCTGATTATGCCCTCTTTTCCTGACTCCCTCCTCCTTCTGCCTCATCTATGCATTTGGATCTGTACCCTTTGGGCATTTGGAATTCATCCCATCCTCAGCCCCAAAGAACCTATACACATAGTAATTTATTTATTCATTTATATCAATGTCTGTTTCCCCCTTTGGACAATAAGCTTCTTGTGGACAGGAAACGTTTCCAACAGCTTTGTTGCATGTCATCTCCCAAGCACTTAATACAGTGCTTTGCACTCAGTAATCACTCCCCCTCTAGATGTTAGCTTGTTGTGGGCAGGGAATGTATCTGTTTATTGTAATAGTGTACTTTCCCAAGTGCTTAGTACAGTGCTCTGCACACAGTAAGCACTCAATAAATGTGGCTGAATGAATACAATTGATTGATTGATTACTATCAGTGATATTTACTCCCTACTCCTAGTTCATACTCTTCAGCTCTCAAGTTCACTTTCTAATTGAACCTTGCTTCCAACTCACTCGCTTCTGATCCCTCATTCATGCTTTTCCCCTGGCCTGAAGGAACCTCTCAACAAATTTACAAGGTCTCAGCTCTTCCCACCTTCCAAGTCCTCCTAGACTCTTATCTTCTCCTGCAATCAATCAATCATATTCATTGAGCTCTTTCTGTGTGCAGAGCACTGTAGTAAGCGCATGGGAGAGTACAATATAACAGAGTTGGTAGACACATTCCCTGCCCACAATGAGCAACCATTACCTCTTTAATTCACACCCCCTAGTCATATTAAACTAAAAGAGACCTGTGGAGCTTGTGGATTTATCCCCATCATCAGCACTGAGGTAAATATATTCAGCTGTACGTTCAATTAGTTAATGGGATTCATTCTGACTTTTCCACCTGAAATATTTGTTCTACCTGATTTTTGGTCTCCCTCCCACCTCTACTATTTGTGAGTATTGTGTCTGACTACTTTCCCTATTGAAGTGTAAGCCCTAAAAGGGCAAGGAATATCAATCAATGAATCAGTGGTATTTATTGAATGCTTATTATGTGCAGAGTACTGTATTAATAATAATAATAATAATAATGTTGGTATTTGTTAAGTGCTTACTATTTGCAGAGCACTGTTCTAAGCACTGGGGTAGATATGGGGTAATCAGGTTGTCCCACGTGAGGCTCACAGTTAGCCCCCATTTTACAGATGAGGTAACTGAGGCACAGAGAAGTTAAGTGACTTGCCCACAGTCACATAGCTGACAAGTGGTAGAGCCGGAATTCGAACACATGACCTCTGACTCCCAAGCCTGGGCTCTTTTTCCCTGAGCCACGCTGCTTCTCTAATCTAACACTTGGGAGAATACAACACAATAGAAATGGCAGACACGTTCCCTATATGCCTTTGCACCTATTGTACTTTCTCAAATACTTAGTAGAACACGTGCCAGTCAGTGGATGCTCAATAAATATTCAGTGGGTGCTCAATAAATACCATCACTACAGCTACTACTACTATTCTCTCTTAGGCCATGAGTCTCATGTAGAACACCGACTGTGCCTGACATAATTAAGGAAAAACAACGTGGCTTAGTGGATAAAGTATGGGTCTGGGAGTCAGAGGACCTGAGTTCTAATTCCAGCTCTGCTACATGTCTGCTGTGTGACCTTGGGCAAGTCACTTGATTTCTCTGTGCCTCAGTTCCCTCATCTGTAAAATGGGGATAAGAGTTTGAACCCTACGTGTCAGGAATTGTGACTGACCTGATGAACTTGTATCTGTGCTTGGCACATAGTAAGTGCTTAACAAGTACTGTCATTATTATTATTATTTAATCTACCCTGGTGCTTAAAACACTGCTTGAGACATAGTAAGCATTTCACAAATACCATAGTTAATTGATTACTACTACTGCCCACACTTTTTATTCAACTAACTAAATAAGTAATAACTATGAAAATATCTAAAATGAAAACCAGTGTATACTATACCTTAAAAGAACAATTAGTGCAATATTAGTGCAAAAGAATAATACTTCCTGGCACTATTCATCAGGGTTTAAAAGAAACTGGTAAGAAGACAGTCTCTCTCCCATTCATTATAGCATAAGCAAACAGACGTAAGGTGATCTCTGCTGCAGTAGGTAAGTATAATCCTCACAAGGACACACACCAAAATGTTCTTTATGGAAATTCCCAGCAAGTATGTAGTGACTGGGAATTTAAAAACTGGAACACTGAGCATAAAGATGCTTGGTGCAATATCAGTAACAGACAGGAGACAGGCCTGCTAAAAAAAATGCACTGTCCAGTATAGAACTGGACAAATAGCCTCCGCAGTCAGCGCTAGGTTGGTCAAGGACTTGGGGGGACATTTTCATAGGGACCATCTGACCATTTCCAATTTTTTTCAAAGCTCTGCTAAAATCATTTCTCCTCCAGGAAGCCTTCCCTGGCAAAACCTCTCATCTCGCCATCATATTCTCCCTCCTTACTGCATCACCTATGCACTTGCCCCATTAAGTATTTTAATACAACCCTCATCCTCACACCCCAAAGCACTTATGTGTATATCCTTATAGTCCATTGCTGCCCCTCTCTATAATGGATTTTACTGTCTGTCTACCCCCACCAGATTGTTAGCTCGTTATGGGCAGGGAATGTCTACCAGCTCTGTTGTCCTCTCCACACAGTAACTGTTGAATAAGCAATCACACTTTAACTGATTCAAAGATCAAAGTAGAACACGAATGGCACCACCAACTCTGTCTGATTTGTTGCTCACATTAGCTGATTGTAGCCTTCTGAGATTAAGAGCAGTGAAACACAATTGAAAAAGCAAAGTGTAATATATTTTTAATACAAAATTTACTTCTTAAAGCCTCATGTGTCATAATCCCTAAACACTAGGACCCACTTCCTTTTCTTCTCTTCTCCCCTCGAACAGTCCTTTTATAAACTTAACTTTGCCTGTGTAGAAATACAGATCTCTGTTCTCCCTAAGGGTAAACAACTCCCAAGGAATTATTCATTAGACACCTTTGTGTCTGTATTTACTTTCCAAATTTGCACAATACTATTTCTCTGATTACTGGTTGAGTGCACTAAATTGTCCCCTAATGACCAGAATCAGAAAATAAAGCTTTCCTGGGCTCCTAACTTATTCCCGGGACTGGGGACATTCTGATTTCACCTTGAAATCAGGAGTTACTTGAGTGTTGGGTGAGGGATGGAAAGATAAATGGATCTTAATATTTATATTTGATATGATTGATCTAATCTCTCAACTACCCTCTAATCTTCTTCCATGCTTTCTCCCTACTCTCTGACTGTCATCAACATACATACTGAGTCTTCTACCCAGTGAGAATAAGATGGACACTGAAGGCATGAAAAGGGACAAGGATACCTAATAGAGTAATGAATGAAAACTAAAATCCAATAAATAAATGTCATGGAGATTTCCACTATTTATACCAGGCTTAAATCACCCATTGGCTTCCCTACCCAACTTCTCCTTTCCATATGCTATGACTGTAATTCCAACTAGCTCCCACATTAAGGGATGGTGAGAGTAATTCTTAAGTACCCCTCCATGAGGGAAGTTTAATTTCTTACACTGTATTAATTTATAACCAATCAGAGGGATTAAATCTTACTCCCTCCTAACTATACTATGAGCCCCATGAGGGACAAGGACTGTGTCCAAACTGATCACCTTGTATTGACCTCAGTGCTTAGAACAGTGCTTGGCATAGAACTTACTAAATATCACTTTTTTAAAACAGAAAGGAGGGGGAGCCAGGTAGCTGAGGAAGAAGGTCCTCTTTATTTTTGATGTGAGAGGTTGAAGCCATGTTCTTAGGAAAGCAGGACACAGGGAAGTTGGGAGCTATGACCCAGGAAGGACATAGGCAGAGGGAGGAATTGGAGATGATCCTGGTGTGAGTTAGAATATCTTGAAGCTTTAGGGATCCAGATAAAGAAAGCTGGAAAAGCAAGTTTCCTGCTTCTGAGCTAGAGAAGCAACACTGAGAAAGCATGGCATTTGAAGGACTCAGAATGAGTGAGACTGGTATCTGGGATAACCTGAGAGAAGAGGAGAAAGGACCAATGGAATGTGAATCCCAGGGAACCTTAGAGGGAAAGTATTGGGTCTAGGGAAGTGTTGTTTGAAGTGGGATTCTGTTTGATTGTTACCTGATTAAGAATATTTGCAAAAAAAGACTATTAAATATTACTGAGCTCTCAGATATTGGTGACTGTCTGCCATAGGGGCTGGAGGAGAAGCTCTGTGTGCCAGGGAGATATGTGGACCTGGCAAAAAATGGGAGGGAGCATTTTCTCTGCCAGCTTTCTTTAACCAGGCCAAGAGAGGTAAGTAGACTAGTCCTCTATGACCCTCTCACTGTCAGGGAAGCACCTGTGTTCAAAATGGAGTGGTGGCAGTGAATAGGGATGCAGGGATTTGGGGTACCCAAAGCAGAAATCCCCCAGCCTGCTGGTTCTGGGAAGGAACTTGAGTGTTTTAGGATCCATCCTAAAGTGATGCTACCAGGGGCTATTTCAGTTGGAATTTAGGGCTGAGAATCCCTGATAACATGAAAAATGCACAACTACAATCCTCGACTCCAGCCTCTCCACCAAATTCATTTCTCTTGTTCCTCTATCCTTCTGCTGATCTCACAACACCAATCCCCAGCCCTGGGTCACCTCCACAGAATACTTGCCCAACTCCTGCATCCTTTCTGCCAGAAACCTCCTTCCACTTGAAATCTGACAGGACATTGCTTTCCCCATCTTCCACGGCTTTCTGAAATCACAGCTCCAATTGATTTCCACCACTTTCAGTTCTCCCCACATTTTTATCTCCCCTCTGTCACTTCAGCCCTTCAATGTCACCTAAGCCCCTCTCTCCCTGATATCCTTTTTGTATAAATCTTTATCTCTTATTGAGGCTAGAGATCATATACTTTCTATCGCATGCTCCCAGGTGCTTGGAAGAGTGCTCTACATATAGTAATCAATCAATCAATCAATGATATTCACTGAGCACTTCCTGTATGCAGAGCACTGTACTAAGTGATTGGGAAAGTAATAATAATAATGATGATATTTGTTAAGCACTTACTATGTGCAGAGCACTGTTCTAAGTGCTGGGGGGGATACGAGGTGATCAGGTTGTCCCATGTGGGGCTCACAGTCTTAATCCCCATTTTACAGATGAAGTAACTGAGGCACAGAGAAGTTAAGTGGCATGCCCAAAGTCACACAGCTGACAAGCGGTGAAGCCGGGATTAGAACCCATGACCTCTGACTCCTAAGCTTGTGCTTTTTCCATTGAGCCACACTGCTTCTACAATATACAGTGCAATGTAACAGAGTTGTTGGACAAGTTTCCTGCCTTTGGTGAGCTTTCAGTTTCGAGTAGATGCTCAATAAATACTATGAGTTGTTTAAAAGTCTATGTAAATCAAAATTAGTGTCCCAAAAAAATGCTTTGTAGACCAGCTTTATTTGGTAAGGGATGCTATTTTGGAGTTTGATTGACTACATCAACAAATAGTAATGCCCTTCCCAAGAAACAAGTATAAGGCAAGATATTTAAGACAATAGAAATGTCACAGAAGGGAAAATTAAGACCAGAATGTCTCCTCCAGTTGAAGACATATTTTTGCCATTGTCTCTTTTACAGAGATGAATCTCAGAATCACTTATTAATGCTTAAATAAATCTGAAGAGCACTCTGTCATTGGTGATAATGTTCCCTGGAAACACACTCTTGTTAACTAGGTAACAAATTAGTTCACTGCTATTTCTTTCACCTTTCTCTCCCCATTCAGGTCCCCTTTGGTCACAAATAAAATGAGCTAATCATTATTTTTTCTCCTTTTAACCTCATCAGATTTGGGATCTAAGCAAGTTCACCACCAACCCACCAGCAAAAGGTACTGTGGGTCATCCGAAAGCATGAGGAAGAAAATAAATAGGTGAACTTATCATGAAAAACTCATGTGTGTGACTTCTAATGAAGCAGAATATTTAAAATGATCCTTGGTATTTCTTATGCTTATTTTCCTTATTTATAGACCTGGGAATAGCCATGATTCATTTGCTTGAGATCTGAAATGAAATCAGGCTGGGTGGTTGATGAAAATTAGGCAGTGGGTCAGATGAAAACCAGGAAACTTGTGCTATAGACAAATGCTTGTGTCCTCTTTTTATAGAGAGTTTGGGAAGAGAAGAGAAGAAGCTTGGCCTAGTGGAGAGAGCATTGGCCTGGAAGTCAGAGAACCTGTGCTCCAATCCCAGCTGCTCCACTTATCTGTTGGTTGATTTGGGGCCACTTAACTTCTCTCTGCCTCAGTAACCTTATCTGTAAATTGGGATTAAGGTTGTGAGCCCCATATGGAACAAGGACTGGGTCCCACCTGATTATCTTGTATCTATCCCAGAGCTTAGTACAGTTCCTGGAGCATAATAAGTGCTTAACAAATATCATAAAAATAAAGATGGAAAGGAGGAGGTGGGGTGCCCATAGAGACATTGGTTATTTTTCAAGCCAAGGAGTTTTCAAAAATAATTCAGCCAACAAAATTCTATCTGCAATGTTACTCCAGTGTGTTTCCATTTGACATGAAAATTAGGCCTTTTGGATCTTTAAGGAAAAATTAATCCTGCAGAAGCCTAAGGATCAGAATGCCAGTGAGGAATTTCCACTGTCATTTAGTTTCTCTGGGTGGTTCGGGACAAGCTTTTTTACATCTAGTTACTTCATCTGAAAAAGAAGGATTACAACAGGCTATTAAAATGAGGATTAACTCCCTCCAATGCTGGCAAAATATTTTGATGGCTTCAGGTAAAAGATTCTAATAATGGGTAAAGATCATGACAATTGTTATCTTTATTCAGCCTCATTTAAAGTAAATCGTTGGAATGAGAACTCACTGATCCTTTTCTACTACAGGAAAACAGCTCTTGGCCTTTTAACTTGTTATGTTGTATGCAGAAGAATGTCCCTACACTTCTCTGAAGTGGTGGCAAGGGGGATATTTGTGTTCCTTATGGTATCTGGAATGGGGTGTGAGCCTCAGTTCAACTTTAAGCAGTGACAGACTATTGAGGATTTCCCCTATTCCCTTCTGGGTTGTCAGGATGGAAAGGCCATGGGGACTTTGAGACATAGAGTAGGCAAATGCTGGTTCCAGTCAGGAGCTCGGAGACACTTCCAGAGGCTCTGATTCCTCAGTGGGGGCAAAGACAAATGTCATGTCTGGATCTCGGTTCAAATGACTTGCTCTGATTATTCCTGCCATCTGGTGTCTGGACCAAAACTGCACACAGAGTATGAAAGGTGATGAGGGGGAGCTCTCGTGCTTTATACATATATATCAAACATATTTATGTATATAGAAGAGAAACAGCATGGCCTAGTGGAAAGAGCTGGGACCTGGGAGCAAGAAGACCTGGGTTCTAATCCCAGCTCTGTCACATGCCTGCTGTGTGACCTTGGGCAAGTTACTTTACTTGTCTCAGTTTCCTCCCAGTAAAATGGGGATTCAATATCTCTTCTCCTTCCTACTTAGACTATGAGGACCACATGGACAGGACCTGTGTCTGACATGATTAGCTTATATCTACTCCAGCTCTTAGTATGATGTTTACACATAGTAAGTGCTTAACAAATGACATGATTATTTTCCTACTATATGTAGCTGTCCATATTTAATAGATAGCCCCCCTACTGATGACGAGTTCCTCACAAGGCACATAGATGTGCCTTGAAAGACCTAATCACAACCAAAAATCTAATTACATTTTCTGAATGATGAGGATAATGATGAAGATGATGGGGATAATGATGAAGATGATGATAATGATAATAATAATGGTATTTTTTGAGTGCTTACTATATGCTGGGTTCGATACAGTGCAGTCAGATTAGACACAGTCCCTGTCCCACATCAAGCTCATAGTCTAAGAGGGAGGCAGAACAGGTATTGAATCCCCATTTTACAGGTGAGGTAACTGAGGCATGAGAACATAAGTGATTCCCCAAAGTTCCCCAGTGGGAAGGGTGGAGCCAGGATTAGAACCCAGGTCTCTTGACTTCCCAATCCTATGCTCTTTCCACTAGGCAGCATGGAAAGGTAGTTCTTTCCTGCAGGTGCTGAGTTTGACCTTTGCCATCAATCGATCAATCAATGGTATTTATTGGGTGATTACTATGCTCAGAGCACTGTACTCAGAGCTTGAGACAGTACCATACAACAGAGTTGGTAGATACAATCCCTGCCCACAAGAAGCTCAAAGTCTAGAGGGATTTTGCAAGATCTGTTACTGTTTTCAGAATCATCGCTTGGTCCCCCAATCTTCCATAGATGTCTGCTCAAGGAGAGGAATTCCTCTCTTGATTGCTGCACATCAGGCTGATCTGTCATCTGTTGCGGTTTTCTCCCAACAAACCGTACTATTCCACATTGCTTGTAACTGCATTTCCTAGTAATATAGTATAAATAGTATTAGGGTCACTGAATGCTATTTCAGATTCTCTGCTCATTTGCTATGAACAATCCAGTCAGAAAAATTAGTGTTCTACAATGTTCTGAGGCCATTTTTATTTTTCTCACTATTATACAACGTATTTTATTTTTAGTGTTCAGTGAGAAATGAGGGTTTTGGTAACCTAATGGGTGGTCAGGTTCCACTATGTTTCCAGGCTTCTATATCAGACTCAATGTATCTGATAAATCTCTACTGCTTAGCAATTTTGTGTCTCATCAGATTAAAACCTTGGTGAACCTTACTTCAGTTTAAAAGCTGTTTTTGGGGGCAGTATTTAATATTGAAACTCTGAGGCTTAGTGGAAGAGCTGTTAGATCATTTACATCACGTCACTGACACAGGATTTCCTATTTGCAGCTGTCAGCACTGTGGGGTAGTTGGAGATATGGGTTCAAACTGAACAGTGGGGCTTGGGGTGTTTTGCCTTGTTGGGCTGCCTGTCCAAGGAATAGCCCAAAGTACCTCTCTTCTCACAGCTCGTCCATAGAGTGTGAATGTGTGTTCTAAATACATTTCAAACGTTCTATCAAATTACCTAATGGATTGATGATTATCCATAAGAATAACATAATTAATAACAACCAAAGGGATGTCATGCACTTAAGGCAATTTCATTTCTGCTTTACCAGAAAACCTTGACGATTTATTGATTTCGTCTGACTACTTTCGCAATCTCATTCTTTATGAGTACAGCTAATGATCCTCACAGATTGTTACCCTCTAGTGAAATAACAGGGTTTTGGCAAAAGGACTGTATTCCAGTTGAAGTGTCCTGAAACTCCCTGTAAATCTTCCTGTTTTGTTGTTCCACCAGCCAGCCTTTACCATCTGCCTTATGAATTGGATTTTTGTTGCGGTATTTCACAAGTTCTAAAATATGGTTATTATGATCCATAAACCTGCATTCATGGAGACTATTAATTAAGTCCAAAATATCATACCAGCACACTTGGTAAAATATAGGAAAAGGGTCGTGGTGCTGCTGTCATTTCAGCCCTCTCTACATAGTATCACGGCCCGCTCTCAACAAAGGCTCGAGCTAATTTTGTTGTGGCAGCCAAAGAAGTTAAACCTGAAGACTTAAATTCAGGTGGATGAGATAAATTGAAACAGATCTTATTGCTCCCAAACACTCTCCTAAAAATAATGGCATCTTGACATTTTATCAGTCACTCAAGCGGTCATTCTCAGAGGTATCAGCTAGAGCTTGAAGGATAGAGCCGTAAAGAAAGGATTGTCAGCCATAAACATTCTTCAAAACCATGAAAGCCACAAATGAAAGCTTAAGTAATGGAGGACGCAATACCCTTGATATTTCAACAATTACCTGCAACAACAGGCTTTGTTCAGCTCCCTGGTCATTTTTTCAAAAGCCTTTAGTTGTCATGCTCAGATAGAAAAGGAGTAGTGGGTAGAGGGGAAGAGGAGAGCGGGAAGGATGCAATGCCCTGAGGTAAAAAGATAAACTTGAGTGGTTGCATATTTAAGGAAGTTCATGGGAATTTTTCAACTTTTTTTTTTCTCCGCACTGAAGATTGATCGTAAGACATTAGAATTATTAAGCTTGTAGTGAGGTTTTCAAGATCATTAGAAAGGCATTTATGCCGCTCCGCTGTTTCCTTTGTGACCATTTCTGATGTCAAATTACAGGGGAGAAAAATGGGCCCTGAGCACCTTCCAGGGAAGGAAGGTAGTAATAGATAGAAGTGTTAGTGTGGGAAGTAAAAGTGAATTTAACTTCATTATACACTTAGAAAGTATGATCGCTTGGTGAAAGAACTGAAGGCTAATTTTAAATGGTTTTGGTGCTATTATCGCAGCAATTTGAACTCCAGAAAACTAAGTGAAATTCAGTATGCTGCATCTCACTCGACCCAACTCAAGACAGCAAACCCAGAAAGGTTAAATGCTCTAGAAATTGCATTTGTTGGGGTTTCTCAACATACGAGATTAATGGAGACTCAAAGTAATGGATAAATATTAGTCGTACACCATTAGCAGAGGAAAGCCCATCAGTGAGTGAATCAGAGTTTTGCAGCTTATCAGATCAATTTTAAATAGGTTTATCTTGGACTTTTCAAACATTTAATGAGAAATAAATTGTTTTCTTTCCTTCTGCCCAAGGTTGACTTTTTGATATTTCAGACAGTAGAACAATTAAACTAAATGTGTTGAAGACAAAGTGCTAATTTTGTGGTTCCTGAAGGAGTAGTTGGAGAGGGCAGATTTTATAAAATTTCCTTGTTATTTCACTGGTCTTTATGACCTTCCATTTAGAATCATAGACTCCTCAGAAGGGAAGGGGCACTAAGAGTTCAAGTTGTCCAGCCCCCTGCCTTGAGGCAAAAACCCAGTCTACATGGTGCTAGGCAAATTAGAATTGATCCTGATTGAGAGAACTTTTCACTACAGAGTGTCCTTAATAAAACTGAATGTGAAGACAAACTAGTACCACAAATAGCCACATCCTGGGTGAGGAGAAAAGAGAACATTAGTTTGTAAGTTCTTTCATTGCAATGAACTGCCTTTCTTTTTCTTCTGTAAATGAATAAGAAAAAAATGTCAGTCAATCTAGAGTACAAGTGCTCTGCATACAGCAGACAACAAATACTATTCACTAGCTGGTTGATTTGATTTTCTATGTACTTATTCATCTCCTGAAAGAAGGTTGGTCAGTTAAAATCAGGTGACTTGTCTGTAACGCCATTTTACAAAGTGCATTGACGTTACAAAAGAACAATTTATGAATGAATGAAAGAAAAATGAGATTGTCCTTGTTCTTGTTCAACTGACTTTGCGGATTATTTTTTCTCAAGCTTACAGAGGTGCCCTTTCCTCTCCACATCCTGCAGAAACTCCTGACCACTGGCTTCAAGGGACAAAATCAGTAGTCTTCCCATTACTTATCCTTTCTTCTCTCCCACTGTGCCCTAGCTCAGATACTTTGCTCCTCTCAAGCCATCCATTTCACTTCATTCTCATTTACCTTAATGCCAACCTCTTTCCTCTTTCCTCTTCACATATAGCAGACCACTACTCTCCCCATCTTTAAGGTCCTCCTGAGAGTAAATCTCCAAAAAACCTTCTCTGATTTCTCTCTCATCTCTCCATCCTATGCATCCACACAACTGCCACTTCAGCACTTCTGTTACCAAAGTACTTGGGTGCTCACTCCCCTCTTCCCACCTATAGTATGTGAATTTATGTGCCCAGGGAAGGAAGCTCCCCTCCTGATAGCACTTATCTACATATCTATAAAACAGTGCTTTGTACAGTATTCTGCACATAGTGAGCACACAGTCAAACCCCAATGATTGATTAATGTTACTTAATATAGTGTTCTGCCCAGAATAAAGACTAAGTAAATACTACTGACTGATTATAAAATATCTTAAAAATACTTCACTTTTTCTCCTACTCAAAATGAAGGCAGGAAAAAACAGGATCTGGTGACTTCTTTAGACTACAGGCTTTCATCTTGTCTTGTTTTATGCTGTTGAGTCATCTCTGACCCATAGCAACTCCATGGACACCTCTCTCCCAAAATACCCCATCTCCATGTGCAAATGTTCTGGTAGTGTATCCATAGAGTTTTCCTGGTAAAAATACAGAGTGGTTTACCGTTGCCTCCTTTGGCACAGTAAACCTGAATCTCCACCCTCGACTCTTTCCCATACTGCTACTGTCCAGCACAGGGGAATCTTGACTTGTAGCAGATTGCCTTCCACTTGCTAGCTATTGCCCAAGTTACGAATGGAATGGGTATGTCTCTGATTGACTCTCCCCACAATAGCTGAGACTGGGAGAGTATTGGAAACTCTCCAGGGGTGATCCTGAGAAGAGGTAAAATTTTAGAGGTCCTCCCCTACCTCTGTCCCTTCTTCCACCCACACTCTTTTTCTCTCCACCTTCTTTCCCCACCTTCCTTTCTCTCTTGTTTTCCCCTTATCTTTCTTCTGCTCCCTTTCCTTTTTTTTGTCATCTGTCTTTCTTTTCTCCCTTTCTCTTCTCTTCCCATCCTCTCTCCTTTCTTATCCCTATTGGCACTCAATCAATCAAGCAATCAGAGCACTCACTGTTTGCAGAGCACTGTACTAAGCACTTGGGAGAATACGTTTTAATAGAGATGGGAGAGACAGTTCCAGAAGCTATTGTTATGAAGCAGCTGTGCAATGCAAGGGAATCATCATTTTTTAGCATCATCTGATATAATAAATCATATGCCATGTGGCAATGGGGAGAGGGGTAAAAACTCTACGACTATTCATATACCAACTGCTCAAAGATTCCATTTGGGGCATGCCACGTGTGTTTTGCTTATCCATTAACACAGGTTCCTGAACACTGTCCTAGTATGTTCCTGCTAAAAATACAAAGAAGAAAACTTCTGGGATGACTATGGGTACTTTCCAAAACAACCAAATAAAATGGTTAGGATCTTGGATCATCCTGAAATTACAGAACAACATTTCTGCCTTCTTCGATAAAACATGCATTTTATCTTCCTTAAAGACTCACTGCTTTCTAGTCTGTGTCAGCGGCTCATCACAAGCCATCAGTATAATAGCATTTAAGTGGTATAACTCTGCTGACCCGTGAGACAGTTTTTGGTCACCACAATGCAAATGCTTCTTCCCTAACCACTCCTGCCCGAGATAATCATGTCTCCTTGAAATGCCAGTTAATACTATTATAACCAACAAAAATAACACTGCAGAACCTATATCAAGCAGCAAAAAAAGGATTATTGATATTTTTCATAAAGAAGCCCTATGGGCCCAGAATGTCTAGACTTGAACAGTGGCTCACAGATGGATACTCAAGATTGGGGATGGAGAAGATGAAGTGCTATTACATATGCTCACTGGAGGGAGCCTTGTAATGACACCCTTATAGACAGGGTGCCCTTGAAAAACAAGTGTCAAGCACTGTTCTAAGCACTGGGATAGATACAAGATAATCAGGTTGGACACAGTCCCTGTCCCTCATGGGGCTCATACTCTTAATGCCCATTTTACAGATGAGAGAACTGAGTCACAGAGAAGTGACTTGCCCAAGGTCACACAGCAGACAGTGACAGAGCCAGAAATAGAACCCAAGCCCTTCTGACTTACAGGCCCAAGCTCTATCCATTAGGCTATGAGTTATGCAAAACAATGAAATTTTGACCTCTGAACAGGAGTGGCTATCTCCTAAGAGGTGGGGAAAGGAGTCCAAGAGGACAGTGATCCCCTGAACTCAGCAAACTGAAATTTGGAACCGTTTTGAAATACTAGAAGCTCATACACTTATAACTTAAAAATGCTGTGATATGGCTTCTCCAGACCTGGGTATCTGAAGACTTCCGGATTTTCTCAGACAGAAACAGGTTTTTGCAAGTAGGAAGTGTCATGGGCAAATGAATGCAAAACCATGAGTTGCCCTAGTTTTGTAGGAGATAAATAGCTTATTTATTGTTATACTGTACACTCTCAAGCACTTAGTACAGTGATGTGCACACAGGAAGTACTTCTTAAATATGACTGACTGACTGACTTTCCCAGCCTCACTCCACTCCCAAAATAATGACAGCTCTCTTATAGCTATAAAAGACAAAGACTAAATAGTAGTTTGCTCCGGTATTGTTGTGGGAATTCAAATTGTATTCTTATTCTAGATAAATGGTGAACCATGCCTTCTGGGAGCTCAGAGTATTGTGGCCATCTGTCTGGTTTACAAGGTAGCCTAATTTTCAGCTGCTCTGATGCTTCTCTGGGATATATTTTTTTTAATGGTATTTGTTAAGTGCTTAACGTGCCAAGCACTGTACTAAGCACTGTAATACATATAAGCAAATTAGGTTAGACAGAATCCATGTCCCACAGGGGCTCACAGTCTTAGGGGAAGCAGCGTGGCTCAGTGGAAAGAGCCTGGGCTTGGGAGTCAGAAGTCATGGGTTCGAATCCCAGTTCTGCCACTGGTCAGCTGTGTGACTGTGGGCAAGTCACTTCACTTCTCTGTGCCTCAGTTACCTCATCTTTAAAATGGGGATGAAGACTGTGAGCCTCACATGGGACAAACTGATTACCCTGTATCTCCCCCAGTGCTTAGAACTGTGCTCTGCACATAGTAAGCGCTTAACAAATACCAACATTATTATTAATATTATCATTATTAATCCCCATTTTACAGATGAGGTATTCATTCATTCTTTCATTCAATCATATTTTTTGAGTGCTTACTATGTTGTCCCACATGAGGCTCATAGTCTTAATCCCCATTTTACTGATGAGGGAACTGAGGCACAGAGATGTGACTTGCCCAAGGTCACACAACAGACAAGTGGTGGAGCGGGGATTAGAACCCATGACCTCTGACTCCCAAGCCCATGGTCTTTACACTAAGCCAAGAGCTTGCTTGGAATTGTAGTGGTTGAAACGTATATGCCTTGCTTTGAATTTCAGTTTCAAATTTTAGCCCTGTATCTTTCCAGTGGGTGGTATCATCTCCTCCAGATCATTGCATATATAGTAGAAATTCCCCAAAAGTTTTGCCTACAACTCCAAGTACTGACCTAGAGCCACTGGCCCAGATATGAGTTATTGTCTGACTTTATGTTTTCATTAATTCATTCAAATTGAGAAAGATTTCAAATGTGGTAGTTGGACCAATGGAACATATTCTTCATCGTCATCCTCGTCCTCCACATCATTATCATCAACATCAAAAAGTCAGTCATTTCATGAAAATGTAAATGACCTCCAAAACCATGTGCATCCTCTAAGAGCATTCAATCTAAAATTTATTAGCTGTATGTGTTAGCTGTGAGTCTGAATAAATGAAATTTCCATGTAAACCACAAAACAGAAGGGGAATGTAGAGTGTTAATTGGTACTATGTCATCCTAGAAGGCTATCATCCTTGAAGGCTCATTTAGAGTACATTTTCCAGCCCATAGGAATTAAACAAGATATCTAACAATGAAAAGAAACAAAGTAAAGTGAACCGCCAGCCCCCCCCAAAAAAACACCCCAGCTAGAAATCAGTTAAGTAATCCTTCAGAGGAAGTTGTAGATAATTTCCCCAAGAAATTAAATTTCTTTACAAAACTACCCTCGGGACTTTAACACAAATCACTCTTCTTGCTTGGGTCTATTTATCATTTTTAGAGCTTATAAATTATACACATGAAACTGCAATTTTATACACCAACAACCATAATAATCCAGACACAAAACAGAGGTGTTGAAGGATACTTTCTCCTTATAAAAGAGTAAGGGGGTGGAAGGGACTGAAAGTATTTTTCTTTAAAGTTCTCCTTTCAGGAGACCAGATTTTCCTCTTCATCTTTTCTCACTTCCTTACAGATTTCTTTCTCCAAAACTTACATTTCAATTTTTCTCAGAAGACAGTAATGGTCATCTCAGTACTCTAGGTGTGGAAGACCAACTATATTCACTATCTTCTAGAACATGTAGCACGCTCTTGAACATATTCCTTAGTTCTCATGGAATGGAGAAGCAGTTGGACTTCAAGAAACAATTTATTCCATCCCCTGGTTTCTAAGAAGTGCACATTAAAGCATTCTGGAAAGATCAATTTCTACCCTTTTTTTAGTAGATAGAACAAGAACCTGGGAATCAGAAGGATCTAGGTTAAACCCGGCTCCACCACAAGTCTGCTGTGTGACCTTGGGCAAGTCAGTTGGCTTCTCTGAGCCTCAGTTACCTTATTTGTAAAATGGGAATTGAGTGTGAGCCCCATGTTGGACAGGGACTGTGTCCAACCTGATTAATTTGTATCTACTTCAGAGCAAAGAACAGTGCTTGGCACATAGTAAGTGCTAAACAAGTACAGTAATAGTAATAATAATAATTCTGCCCTGACAAGGAACCTGAAAGAAGGATACTGCAGAGTAGTAGGGAGAGCAACAGGGCATTCCTATTAGGGAAGTTATCTTCTCCTGAGTCAAGAACATGTCTCCTTTCAGAAAAGACCAAGGTAGGGACAGAAGTAGGTCATTTACCTCTCCAGTCACCCTTAGTACCTGGGGTAGAAAGACAGACACTGTGTTGGGGACTAACCTAAAAGATTACTATTTGGATATAGTAGAGTGTGTATGGAGAGGCTTCATTTCTTTATTGCATGCCACATATAGGTTGCACTTTTTTGAAATGTTTTGGTAGAAATTTGATCCAAATTTCATTAGGCATCTTCTTGCTAGGTCTCACTTCAGGATGGCCCAGCTTTCTTTCATGGAGTTCATTGTTACTGGTCAGAGAGCCATCCTTAAACTTTTGAGTTTTCAACCAGAGCAGCTCCACACTAAGCAAGACCACATTACAATTCAAACTAAAGATATGAAGTGTGTCTCTGTAGGGGGGTGGGTGTGGGTGTGTGGGTGTGTGTGTGTGTGTGCATGCGCGCGGGCATGTGCGACCAAATAAAATCTACATCTATTACTGGCTGCAAAACCTTTTCAACAACAATTTTGTGTGTGTGTGTGTGTGTGTGCGTGTGTGTGTGCATGTGTGTGTGAATACTCAACACTGAAGGACACAGAGAATACCCCAATTCTGATCTCAAGCAATTGCATTTTTCTCTTGTGTTTTGTTTCCTTTCCTTTTCCCATAAGCTGTCTGACTGCTCACACATCATCTTATTAATACACATCACCCACTATCTTGCTAATCTTCCCAACTTCCCCGGAAGGTAACAGATGGAAAGTAATATTGTCGCCACTTTGCAGACGCTCAGGCTCACAGAGGTCAAATTACAATTATGTGCAAAGTGCTATGCAGTGAGGTTGTCTCCTACCTAAGGGGTCTGGAAACTTTTGGATTCTGGTCTGAGTCACACTGGGGTGGGGAGGGATTTAAGGTCATTTAAACCTTCAATCAATCATGTTTTTTGAGCACTTACTATGTGCAGATCACTGTACTAAGAGCTTGGGAGATACAAGGTAACAGAGTTGGTAGACACATTCTTTGCCTTTAAGGGATTCCTCAAAATACTTAAAAAAAAATAACAAAAAACAAAGGGATCATCCATAATAGCATTCATTGAGTTCTGCCATATAGCATATTTTCATTTCATATTTTGGCTAGAAGGCAGTTAAGGAATTAGGAAGCATTCCTCTGACAGTGTTAGCCTGTTTAGATACAGAAAAAACAGTTATGCACATATGTGCAGTGTTAGAACATGTGAATAATACAATGCAAATTTTCCTTAACACTCAGTTGTACAACAGTGCAATCCCCACATTACAGGAGAACTCACATCTATCAACTCTGTTGTATTGTACTTTCCTAAGTGCTTAGTACAGTGCTTGGCACACAGTAAGAGCTCAATAAATATCAATGATGGATTCATTGATTGAGGTTGGTGTATGAGCAAGGAATCTTTGGGAAACTTTTTGGAATAACAGCATGGGGATATGGCCAAATGGCGTTCATTTAAATTAGTCAATCAATCAGTGGTATCAATTAAGCACTTACTATGTGCAGAGCACTGTACTCCTGTACTCCTTGCAAGAGTACAATTCAATCAAGTTGTTAGACATGTTTCCTGCCCACATTGAGCTTACAGACTGGTGGGGGGAAAAGTAATTAATATGAATGATAATTTATAGATATGTACATAACATTTCTCATTCATCATTCAAATATGAAAGGATTGGAAAATTGGTATGATGATAGAAATTTAAACTACTAAATTAGACTATCAAAGGAAGTTGGGAGGTTTATAACCTTTGGTGAGCCCTTTTTGGGGTAAGGATTGTATCTGTCTGATTGTACAGAATCTACTACAGCATTTAAAACAGGGCTTGCCACATAGTAAGCCCTTAGAAAATACCATTACTAACTCATTATGAAATGTTCTTTCATAATCCTAACTACAGTCTGACACACAGTGTGGGTCAGTGGAAAGAGCCCCGGCTTGGGAGTCAGAGGTCATGGGCTCTAATACTGCCCCCACCACTTGTCAGCTGTCTGATTTTGGGCAAGTCATTTAATTTATCTGGTCCTCAGTTACCTCATCTGTAAAATGGGGATTGAGACTGTGAGCCCCATGTGGGACAGGGACTGTGTCCAAACCAATCTGCTTGTATCCACCCCAGAGCTTAATACAGTTCCTGGCACATAATTAAGCACTTAATACCATAATCATTATTATTATTACTATTATTATTAAACCAGGGGGTCCCTCATAGGTTTACACATTAGAGCTCATGTGGACAGAGGCTCTTCTAGAGATTTCTTTCTATTATTATTATCACCGTCATAATCCTCATCATTATCATTGGAATTTGTTCAGTGATCACTGTATGCAGAGTGCTTGGGAGTGTACAATACAACACAGTTGCTAGGCACTTTACCTATGCACAGAAGCTTTCAATCTAAGGGGAGATTCAATCAGAGGTGGGACCCAATAAATTCCAATCAAACCAAAATGTTATACATTTTGTATGAAGAACACTTTCTACCTATTTGAGGGGAGGGTTTTAAGGGACAGACTTAGAAAGTCTGGTTAATTTTCTCAACTCAAGGTAGAAATCAGCCAGATTCTGAAGCTACCCTCTCAAAGCAAAGACCATTCAAGAAGCAAGGCATCATGATAACTTCATAACAGACTCATTCAGCTCGCATGGGGTTTAATCCTCAATGTACAAGATCCAAATGATGGGAATTCTCTCCCCAGCCCCCTCTATTGCTTTCTAAATGGAAAATAATGGAACACCATGTGATTTCCTTGAGAAAAATCGATTAAAGCATCAGTCAGAAAACCACATGCAGCTTTTGCGTGTTGCTAATGGATTAGGGGCCCATGGCTTTTACATCAACTTAAGGCTACTTCAACACCTAACAGGCCGTAAAACTGAGTAACAGCCAAGAGAAGAATGGGACTGGGAGAATAGAATGCCAGAGTTAGGGTGTAGGCCCCTCTAAACTGTAAGGTTGTTAAGGGCAGAGAATGTACCCGATAATTATTTTGTAGTGTACTCTCCCAAGCGCTTAGTTCAGTGATCTGCACATAGTAAGTGCTTAGCAATAATACTAATTATAAAATTTACAAATTTACAAAGTGATTCGTTCATTCAATCATGTACATTCATTCAATAGTATTTATTGAGTGCTTACTATGTGCAGAGAACTGTACTAAGCACTTGGATTTGTGATTACTATGTGCAAGCACTGTTCTAAGTGCTGGCGTAGTTATAAGCTAATCAGGTTGGACAATGTCCATGTCCCTCATGAAGTTCACAGTTTTAATCCCCATATTGGGGTAACTGAGGCACAAAGAAGTTTAGTGATTTGTTCAAGGTCACACAGCAGACAAGTGGCAGAGTGGGAATAGAACCCGTGTCCTTCCGATTTCCAGGCTCAAGCTCTATTCAACACTGCTTATTGATTGAGTAATTGATTAAACTTCTGCCCCCATCAATCATCCAGTATTTTTTACTGAGTGCTTGGGTGCAGATACTGTACTAAGCACATGGGAGAGCATACTAGAGTTTTAAGACTCTATTGGGAAGCAGTGTTGCCTAGTGGATAAAGCATGGACCTGGGAGCCAGAGGACCTGGGTTTTAATCCCTGATCTGCTCCTTGTTTGCTGTGTGACCTTTGACAAATCACAGTTTCTCTATGCCTCAGTTAACTCATCTATAAAATAGGGATTTAAGAGTGTGAGCTTCCTGGACTGCATCCAACCTGATTATCTTGTATATATCCCAGTGGTTAGAATAGTGCCTGGCACATAGTAAGCACTTAAGTATCATTCAAAAAACAAGAACCTACAAGTTGAAAATTCATTATTGTTCTCCTTACTACTTAAACTGTTAGCCACATGTATGGCAGGGACTGTGCCCCACCTGATTAATTTAACTCTACCCCAGCATTTAGATCAGTCCTTGACACATAATGAGCATTTATTCATTCACTCATTCATTCAATCTTATTTACTGAGCACTTATTGTGTGCAAAACAGTGTACTAAGCACTTGGGAAAGTTCAATATAATGATAAACAGGCAAATTCCCTGCCCATAATGAGCTTACAGTCTAGAGGGAAAGATGGGCATTAATATGAATAAATTAATGAATTACATTGCTATGTTTAACAAATACCATAAAAGAGACATGATCCTTGCCCACAGAGAACTTAATACCTAGTGAGGGAGACAAAGTCTAAGTAATTTAGAGCTAGGAGAGAAAAGAGAAAAGGGAAATGGATGGATGAGTGAGGAAGAGCTTACAAAATACTTTCCCAAATACTTAATACAATGTTCTGTGCACAATAAGTACTCAATAAATACTGATGATTGATTGATAGCAAAGCATGTAAGTCAATAGGGACACAAATGCTGCAAGTTAATGTGAGTGCATATGTGGTACAAACAAATTAATGTGATAGGAGGATGTGACCTGGTTAGGAGAATAATTAACTGGGGAAGACTTTCTAAAGAAAGTAGGACTTCAAAAAGGTTTTCTGTCACAGATGGAGATCTGATACTTATCCCTGAATACTAGTTTTTTAAAAAGAGGTTTAGCTTCATATTAATGTCCATCTCCTTCGTCTAACTGTAAGCTCATTGTGGTCAGGGTAACTTTCTGCTAACTCTGTTGCACTGTCCCAAGCACTTAGTATAGTATTCTGCAGATAGTAAGTGCTCATTAAATACCATTGAATGTTGATTGATTAGCTTATGATATCCAGTAACCCTGATAAGAATTATTTTTTCAACTTCAGAGCCCAGTGCATTTCTCAACCAACTCCTTTTTGCCCCATTGGGAGGATATAAGAGTAAAGAGCAATGTGAGGTCTATAGAACAGTAATTCCAAACCTGCACTGCTAACGATGACCAGTCCTTGACATTTTCACTAGCTTTCCTCAAACTGACCTAAGTAACAGTGTGAAGGACAGTAGTATTGCCGTGTTTCCACTGGTTATTACCAAAACAAGTAAATAAAAATTCATCTACACCCAACTCAGTTGGTATGGTCTCTGATCAAGGTAAATTAGACCAACTATAGATTAAGAGTCTCATCAAATGCAGGGGTTTTTTTGGTCATTTTTGTTGTTGTTCTTTGTTTTTATGGTATTTGTGAAGCACTTATTATGTGCCAGATACTGCACTAAGTGTTGGGGACATACAAGCAAATCAGGTTGGACACAATCCATGAGGCTCACACTCTTAATCACCATTTTACAGATGAGGTAATTGGCTCACAGAGAAGTTAAATGACTTTCTCAAGGTCACACAGCAGATAAATTGGTGGCAACAGTATGAGACAAAATTAGAAGGGGCCATGGATTTGGGTTGACAAGGTAGTAAGGAGGGGGAATACTGCAACCTCACCAAGTTTAGAAAGCCACCATAGCAGACTCTGAAGTTCCGACCTTTTTGGGAGAGGCAGTGTGGCCTTGTACCTGTTGTGTGACTTTGGGAAAGTCACTTAACTTCTCTTCACCTGAGTCATCATCTGGAAAATCAACTGGAAAATGAGCATTAAATGCCTGTTCTCTCTCCCTCTTAGACTGTGAGGCCCAAGGGAGAGTACAGTATTCTGCACCCAGGAAGTACTCAATGAATTCCATTGACAATAACAGTAGTGACCGCAACAAAAGCAGCAATGGTGACTTCATGGCATAGAGGAGACGATCTTTATCTTTCTCCCTCTCCCCCACTTTTCCTGTCTTCTTCTCCCCCTCCACATTTCCATTCTTACCTACTCCCTCTCCCTCTTCTCCTTCTCCCCCTCCTTCCCTCTCCCTGTCTCCCGACTCTTTTATATTGTACTTCACCCAGCACTTAGTGCAGTGCTCTGAACATAGTAAACACTCCATAAATGTGAATGATCAATTGAATTCCCTCCCTTTTTCTTTCTTTTCTTCTCTATTCCACCCTTTTCATTCCCATGCTCCCCTCAAACTGCTCCCAAGACCTCATCTCCTCAATGATAAAATGTCAGCACTGCTGAAGGAGAGTCATTAGTAGGGTCTCGAGAGGTTTTTTTGTCCATCCTTTTGTCCCCAAGTAAAGACACATTTAATTTCTAGTGTGGCATCTCCTGGGGTGGAGATAATACAACCTCCCTTAAGAACCCTTTGTAGGGACTACCTATATCCCTCTCTCGGTGTCATTTGAGCCCACCTCTCTTTCTCTGCCCTTGGCAGAGAAAGGAACTAGTCCAGTGTCCTTTTCAGCTGAAGATCCCACAGTAGGCTGGAAGCCTGTTATTAAATTGGCCCTCGGCCTTCTCAGCCTCTATGAAACAAAGCAGGGGCAGAGTGATCCTACAAAACAAAGAAACAGCCCATTCATTTCTTTCTAAATGATATTAATGAAAACATTTTGAATCATTAAGTTTTCCAAGATACTAATTACTAAAATAAAGATGGAATCTGGACCCTTCCAAGTTGACAGGGTCTCTTTAAATTGCTTTTTCTCCTCCTCACAGCTAGCTCCACATCTATAAATGTCTAAACCATGCTGTCAGCTAATCTTGCCTCTAGCTACTTTATGCAGGAGAGTCTTTTAGAAAACTGATTATAGCATTTCACTGCCACATAGTGAAAAAACAATGTAGTATTCTATGATAAAGCATTGATTTAATAAGTGGAATATGGAAGTGACTGTCACCAGTTTGGAGGGGTGCGAAAAGTATCACTTTATTGTTTCCCTGGGGTGAGTGGTGTAGGAGAATTGCATAGATATTCATTGTGATAAGTTCTCTGTCTTTTCCCTGCAGTCATATCCCCCCTCAGAATGCTGAACCCTTTCATCTCCAGGGGCTTCCAGGCCCAGAGAAACTTGGGAAGTTTGTTATGTGCCTAGATGCTTGCAAACTGGACATGAGATGAGATGATTGGGATCAAAGAGAGAGAACTAAGAGTCTCTATCAGATGCCAGCGATCCCAGGCCAAGATGTGATACCAGAGAGTGGAACACCAAGGCAAGGCTTCATGGAAAGACTCCGGGCTTGGGAGTCAGATTTCGTGGACTCAAATCCCGGCTTCGCTACTTGTCTGCTGTGTGACTTGGATAAGTCACATAACTTCTCTTTGCCTGTTACCTCATCTGTAAAATGGGGATTAAGACTGTGAGCCCCACATGGGACAACCTGATTACCTTGTATCTACCCCAGTGCTTAGAACAGTGTTTGGCATATAGTAAGCACTTAACAAATACCACCATTATTATTATACACCAGCTTCTGGTTCCTGTGTCAATGAAAACCCAATTTTCCAGCTGTTCTGGATCTTGTGGGGACCTGATGTCTCTTAGCCGGCTGCTGCTGAAGAAGCTGCAATGTCTATTTGTTCCAATTACCTAAGTCCTTGATTAGGTATAGGGCGTTACAGGGTACATGGGTGTAAGGGGCACAGATCCCAGATCCAGGCCTGAGTAGTAGCTAACAGCCAGTCCTAAGCAGGGCATCCATTCCTAACATTTCCCCATGCAATTCTCCTTCATTCATTCATTCAATCTCATTCATTGACCACTTACTGTGTGCAAAGCACTGTACTATGCATAGAGAAAAAGCACAGAAAGGTAAAATTCTGTATCACACAGTTTGTTTGGGTCACTTTGCAACTCTAGAGTAAATCCTCACACTCACCCCTACCCCCATTTTCAGGCGGCCATTACTCAGCTGGGATGTGGCAACATGAAGCAGGAACAGTGATGGGAGAGGAGCAGACCAAAACATTGCATCTGCTGAAAACTTGGCATTTGCCTGGGGGTGGGAAGGAAATGGGGGGAAGAGATGGAGGGTGTCAAGAAGCACAGGAAAGCTCCCAAGAAGAGATGTTCAGATTTAACCCTTTGGTGGCTGTTTCTTCTACCACCCAGGGGTCTCTGGGGCTCTGGGTTAAATCATGGTCCTGGGAGTCAGAGGATCTGGGTTCTCATCCCAGCTCTGCCACTGCTCTGCTGTGTGACTTGTCCAAGGTCACAAAACAGACAAGTGGGTGGCAGTAGTGTGGGCAAAAAGTAGGTGGGGCCTTGGCATTAGGCTGACAGGGTAGAAGGCAGGGTTGCTACTGGAGCCCCACAAGGTTTAGGAAGCCACAATTGCAGATTCTGAAGTCCTAACCTTTATGGAAGATGCAGTGTAGCCTCCTTCCTTTTGGGTGATCTTCGGAAAATTACTTAACTTCTCTTTACTTCAGTTTCCTCATCTGTAAAATGTGGATTTGATACCTTTTCTCCCTTCTACTTAGACTGTGAGCCTCATGTGAACCTGATTATCTGGTATCTTCCCTAGAACTTAGAATAGTGCTTGACATATAATAACTAATTAATAGGTACTATTATTATTGTTATTTTTATCATTATCATCATCATAATTATGATCATTATATTAAATCACAGATGACCTCTGATCATCTTCAATTGAGAATCGTTCTTCATCGAGAAGAGGATCTGAGGTAGGTGTATAATAATAATAATAAAATTGATGAGGGTCTACTATGTGCTAAGCACTGTGCCAAGTACTGGAATTAATACAGTGTAATCAAGTCAGACACAGTCCCTGTCTCAGAGGGGTTCACAGTGTAAGAGGGAGAGCTATAAGGTACTTAATCCTTATTTTACAGATACGAAAACTGGAGTACCAAGATCAGATGGGAAGGGGAGGAAAGAAAACAAGACTTTTTAGGGGGAAGGCAAGAGAGAAAAGTCAAAAGACAAAAGCCATTCCAGCAAGCCACCCATTGTTCAGTGTTTGTCTCCTTCCTGAAAGTTCTCCAGTGAGGCATTACTCTGCCTATTTTCCTAATTGACAGCTCTCTGGGCCCTTGGAATATGTGAATAACAATACCTTGGTTTATGTATAGTACTTTTATTCTAAAAGCAGTATTGTATTACTTATCTCATTTTTATGACCACCCTATAAGGTAGGTAAAAAAAGTCAGGTACTATTATTCCCATTCTGCCAGTGAGGAAACTGAAGCACAGAGAGGTGATCCGACTTTTCCACGGTCACACTGCTGCTCAGGCAATGCTCAGCCTCAAGCTCAGATCCTCTGACTGACAGGCTGGCGCTCAGCCTGAGAGTCCAATGAGAATAAAGAGAGGATGGAATGAAAGTTCTGAGCCAAGTTTCAGCATCACCTTTCTTCTAGTAGCAGATGAGTTTAGTTTGAATGTAGCCAGACTCCCATGAGTATTACCATATTTTTTTACTGTTTACCTTTAGAGTGCAAATTAATGTAAGGAAAGTAATATGCCAAGTTTGCTCTGCCTGGGGTTTCCTTAGATTAAAGACTTCTGGAAGCTGAAGGCCTGGCATTCTCTGCTCATACCCCCAAGGAATCCCCACTTGTGCCAACTCAAGAAGACTTCAGCTTTTGATTTTGAGTTATTGGATATTTTGACCCATCCTTCACCGTAGGATGGTTTGCTGACTGGCCCAGATTTGTATAGAAGCTGACTTACTCAGCCTGGGCATTCTTAGCAAACCTGTCATCTGAAACCCGGTCTGGGAAGCGACAGTTCGAATTCTGGAAGGCCCCTAAACAGGAAATTCAATCCTGGGGCCAGGAGATCAGAGAAACCAAATGTTATTCCCCAACCCCAACCAATAACACATCTCCACCAGCTGAACAAGGAGGGAGTTACTGACTTCCTGTATCTCATTCTGTCTTTTTCTGTCTCTCTTTCTATTGTTCTCTCTCACCGAATCATGATGATTCAAATGGAGAAGCAGGATGGTCTAATGGATAGATCATGGGCCTGGGAGTCGAAAGGATCTGGGTTCTAATCCCACCTCCACCACTTGTCTGCTGTGTGACCTTGGACAACTCACTTCACTTCTCTGTGCCTCGGTTACCTCATCTGTTAAAAGGGGATTGAGACTGTGAATCCTATGTAAGATTGTGTCCAACCTGTCAACCTAGCACATGATAACAGTTTAAAAAACATCACAAAAAAATTGGGCTATTTCAACATTTTCTTTTCAGTAACACCATGGGTTCTCCAAATTACTCATAAGCTGCTTTGATTTTAGTGACGGTAGGACAAGTGGTTCAGTAGGATCAAAAGAAAATAAAAGGTGGAATGAAGACAAAAGCTTCTGAAACCAAGGTCCCTTTCTGCTTTTAACATCTCCCTTCTCTTAACCCTCCTTTGCCCCTGGTGGGTTTAACCACACTACATGATGACTTCACCTAGTTCTTAGGGACTTACTTCATTGTACTCTCCCAAGAACTCACCTAGTTCTTAGGGACTTAATTCATTGTACTCTCCCAAGAACTTAATACAGTGCTCTTCTTTCAGTGAACTTCCAATAAATACCATTGATTGATTGAACGTGAAAAAATAGACAAAAAAAGTTGCAAAAATATCTTTCGGGATTTAGTTTCCAGACAAAAATGAGCAATTTCTCTCAGCCCTAAGGGGAAATTTACACCTAAATATGGGATGATTTGGGGAGAACTGGGCCTAGGGACAAGGGAGGAACTGGCCTCCCCAGCTTTCTGTGTCTAGGACATGAGGAAAATAGAGGCAATTTCAGGCTGAGTTATTAATCACGATAGTCACAAAGGTCCATCGGGTCCTCGACTAGAACTGACAAAATGAGGGACTTCTCTTAAAATGTGAATCAATGCCTAAGGTCTTTTCATTTGAGTGGCATGTACCTAGACCTTGAGAAGCAGAAGGCAGCCTCCCTCATGGAATAGGAGAGAGCTTGGAGGAAGGGCTACCAGAATCTGAAGGGGATCTTAAGTGGGCACCAGCAAAAAGCTGTGGGAAACAGTTAACAAAGCTGCATTTCTGAATCGGTGGAGGGGTAGCACTGGGGACACCACAGGGAAGGTTACCGAAGACCCAGAACCCAGATGAGGATTTTTAGTGGGTAGTTAGCACAATACACTTACCCAATTGTGCAATATTGTGTCGGAGAAAAAAAATTCCCTCCTGATCTCTGATCAGCTTAAGCCCTGAAGCATGAAATGTGAATACCTTTTTCTTAGCATCCATTAAATAAATGTTATTCTTCTCGCTGGCAGAAAAACACAAATTCCTCTGCTCAGTGCCATCCTGGAGCAGAAGGAACACAATTCACAATCTCCCCCTTTACGATAATGACTCTCACCTTCCAAAAGAAATGAGTTTTGAGGAATGGAGCATCATTGAGTGCCCAATGACAAGTCCGTCGGGTTTGCTGCTGATAATTATCTGGTAGGAAGGAAAGTCAGAGAGGATCAGGATCACTGTAGGAAGAAATATGGTTTACGAACTTGGGAGAACAGGCAAAGCACTTTGAAGTTAAGGTCACAGAAACCTCAGAATGACCCTGAAAGAAGCAACTCTCACCCTCACCAGGCTAGGCCTCCTCTCTGCTTCTCATCCCAAAGCCCGGAGGAAAAAACAGCCTCGGGTTATTGGCGGTTTGCACTGGGAAAGAGATGCCTTAAGACTAATACTATGCACAGGACAAAGAGGACAGGATAAACAAAGCATCATTTTGTGTTGCAAATAAATGGCTTCGTTAAATACCATATAAATCCCCTCTGTGCCTGTGGTCTGGAGCTCTGATAAAAATGCATTTGCAATACACTGAGTGTCAAGAAATCACATCTTGAAGTGCCAAGGGGTTAAGAAGAACTCCCCAACTAGAGTCTAAACTCATTAAAATTGTCTTTTACTGGAAGAGGAGGCCCCTGGATCCCATGCCATTTTTTCTCCTTGCACCAATTTATCGCCAGGCAAGGGAGACAAACTAAATAACATAATCCACATTTGTATAAAAAATAATAAGCTTGGGAACGGGTGGAAAAATCAAAAGTAAATAGCACAGGAAAACAAGGTAGAGGCGAAAGTTAACTTAATATAAAATACTTGACCTGCAGGTAAAGCATTAAAATGCTGTTTTGGCAGACAGAATTGATAGCAGAGTTGCTGAAAGGAAATCGGCTTCAGAAAGAAGACAAATACAATCCTAATCCTGCTCTCCTTCTACATGCCATAGATGAGTGAAACCCACAGGAAAAAAAAATTCTTATTACAGCAAATAGGTGCAAGTCCAGAGGAAAAATTAAGTCAACTTGACAATTTACAAATTTCCTTTCAAGCTTGAAAGGTGGATGAAAACACAGGGTTATTTTTAAATCGAAACCACAGTGGTTTGTATCTGTTAATATTGCTGCCAAAGGAAAAGGGACATCACCCTAGGTCTCATTATCAACCTAGGCTCCGTCTCACTGAAATGAAGCATGGATGAAATAACTTTTGTCAGGCAAGCAGTGTTAGAAAATCTAATATTGGGAAGAGACATTTTTCCTGCTGCCTGCTGGGTCCTGAGAGACTGGCAGGTTGAGCTTAGTTATGGTGCTACTGATGTGAACCGAGGAAAAAAGTTCTGGTCAGATAGCTTCTTAGAACAGTTCTTGACACATAGTAAGCGCTTAACAAATACCAATGAAACTTTCAAGGCTGTCAGGACCAAGCAGTCTACTGAGTGACATCCATCTTATTGTGGGTGAGTCTTTCCCGCGGTGACTTGAATCAGCCCCTCACTCCTCTTATGATCTGTTTCAGGGGTTCAACTGTGGCCTGAAGGAATATGAGTCCTGACCTTTCATCACAGATAGCTCCCTGTGGACGTGAGTGAGGGGACGGTGGTGATGAGATAGATGAGATCGAGGTACAGGTAGAAGGTTAGCATTATAGGAGCGAAGTTTGTGGATCTGGGTTGTAAGTAGGAAAGTAGCAAAGTGAGGTAGGAAAGGAAAAAGTGATTGAGTGCTTTAAAAGCCAATTGTGAGGAGTTTCTGCTTGATGCAGAGGGGATTGGGCAACCACTGGAGGTTATTGAGGAGAGGGGAAACATGGCCTGAATGTTTTTTGTAGAAAAATGATCTGGGCAGCAGAGTGAAGTATGGACCGGAATGGGAGGAGACAGCAGCCAGGAGGCCAACTAGAACACTTACTAGAGTCAGCGTAAAGTGCCCTGATTAAAATCATGTAGAGGGGTATTAATTATTGAAATAGGATGCAGTAGAAAGGAATGAAATCTCCCATCCAGGAAGAGCCTTAAAATAAACAATGAACAGAGTCCTGTCCTCAATGGTTTAAGTACAGATCTGCCAGAGGCAGGGGTTTGTTCAGATGACCTCTTCCAACTCTACAATTCTGTGGTTCAAGATGTTGCTCTCTTCCAACAAATAAAGCGATAAATGTTTTTATATCTTCAGTTCCTGAAAGAGGGGTGGTTTGGGGAAGTGGAGGCCTGTTTCTGTGCACCCAAGATAAGCTCACCCTTCGCCAACACCATCAGCAAGGCAGCACTTTCTGTTCACTTCGTGATACTGCTTTGGGAATAATAATAATTATTATTATTATGGTACTTGTTGAGTGCTTATTATGGGCCAAGCACTATTCTGAACACAGGGGTAGATACAAGTTAATCAGATTGGACACAGTCCCTCTCTCACATGGGGCTCATGCACTTAATCCTCATTTTACAAGGTGAGGTAACTGAGGCATAGAGCAGTTAATGACTTCCCCAAGGTCACACAGCAGACATGGGACCTGGTATTGCTTAGACTAAAAACTCTTCCACCAGGGAAGAAATTTGGTTTGTTTTCCCTCCTTCTCCCTCCCGGAAAGGACGCCCAAATGACTGATTTTTTTTTTTTAATTTCTCCATCACAATTATTTCATCCAGGCTTTAAATTCCCCGCATGTCATTTTTGTGTGCAAATTTTGCGGCGCATCACTTTTGTCTGGCAACGTTTTCGGGCAATCCAGAGGCAGGAATACTGTGGTCCCCAGAGCCAGTCAGGGGAATGTAGTGCTCTCACATCAGGAAAGTGATGATGTTCAGAGAATTGCTGGGATATAGCTACTTAACCCCCAAATCGTCAACTCCACCATACTGAAAGAACTAACCCAGCACTTAAAAAAAAAAATCACTGGAAGTAAAGACCACTCTTTCCCAAAGGCTGGGAGAAGCAGTCCCATCCCTTTCATAAAAGAGAAGAGATGAGATGTGACAAATGGCCTTTCGAATGGTTTCCTGTGTCTCGCTGAGATCACTGTGGTAAGGACTCTGAAGACATATTCAGTCTAATGGATAATAAATGGACTCACAGAGGATGCTAAGGGAACCTTTAATATTAGTGTCTGGAGGAGAAAACTTCAATTAAAACTTTGAAATGATAACACTACTAAAAGTTGTGTCTTTTTGAGAAAAGGGGATATTGTGTATTGTCAGTAGATAAGGTGGATCCCTTTTTATTATCTGATTAAAAAGCCACAGAGACCAAACATCAAAAAGAAAATACCAAGAAACTCTACACCAGAATACTCCTGGATATTTCAGTGCTCACTTAGGGCAATCTGGTCTTTCTTTATGATTGGGATTGAATCTAAACTTGTGAACTACGTGGATAATTCACATCCATCAAATCTTCTCTGTCTTTCCCCACCAAAATGGTATTTGTTAAGCATTAAGAAATATCAAGCACTGTACTAAGTGCTGGGATGGATACGAGCAAATTAGGTCGGACACAATCCTTGGCCTTCATGAGGTTCACAGTCACAATCCCCAATTTACAGATGAGGTAAATGAAGTTTAGAGAAGTGAAGTCACTTGCCCGAGGACACAGAGCAGACAAGTGGCGGAGTCAGAATTGGAACCCATGATATTCTGACTGATTCATTCATTCATTCATTCATTCATTCATTCATTTAATTGTATTTATTGAGCACAAAAAAGGGCTCACAGTCCAAAAGCTGGGCACTATCCACTATGCTGTGCTGCTTCTCCAAAGCTTAGGCCTGAAATACCCAGATAACTGAAGCCATGGAGGATTAGGGAGGAACAAATTATCCAGATCATTTTCTAGTGACGGTTTCAGCTGTGTTTCTTCCAATAGCTCCTCTGTTAAGCTCTCCATTTTTTTTTTCCTTTCCAAACCTAAAACTACAGGTATTTCAAGAATACAGGGCCAGATAACATAAATAAGAACCTATCTAAAATTAACTACATTTTTGCTCCTTTGACATGAAAACTGAGCCCAATTCTCTGTTCCAATGTTCTCTACAGTGCTACCAATGACAGCAGAAGCTCCTTCAATTCTCTCTCTTTTATTCAGCACACAAAACATGTTTATATCTGCTCTGAGCAGAAAATCACAGGATAGGAGATTGGTCACCTGCTCCATTCTACTCTTTCCCAATAGGACTTAGATCTGGATGGTTTAAGGTCAGAGCAGTGTATAAGCCAAAGATGGAACTGCTGCTGCATGATAATGATAATGGTATTTGTTAAGCACTTACTATGTGTCAAGCACTGTTCTAGGTCCTGGGGTAGATTTTACATTTTACAGATGAGGTACCTGAGACACAGAGAAGTGAAGTGACTTGCCCAAGGTCACTCAGAAGACACGGGGCAGAGTCAGGATTATAACTGGGTGTGGTGGTTGGTCTTGTCCCAAACCAGAGCACCCCTCAATATGGCCTCACGAATACTCGTGGTGAGTGCTGTGTCCGGGACAGGGCTGTTCAGAGGGAGTTGGGGAACAGTGGATGAAGAGAAGAGATAGGTTCAGTGGGGTAAATTGGTGAAGAGCCTTGAAGTCGATTGTGTGGAGTTTTTGTCTGATGTGGAGAGGTACAGGAAGACAATGAAGGAGAAGAGAGAGGTGGATTGAGCAGTGTTTTGAGATGATGATCCGTGCAGGAGAGTGTAGTCTTGGACTCCTTATACAGGATGTTCTTGAACTTCATTTCTTAATTTTTTTTAAAAAAAAGGATACTTAATGTTGTATTTCTTGTAAATTGAAGCAAAAATTAGTCTGAATACTTTAGTCAGGGTCCCACAGTGACATGAGGTAGAGTCAAAATTAAAGCTTGAGAATATCAATTTGTTTTCACTTGGATCACTGCTTATGTTATTCCTTTCTAGGGACTGGATTTGAACCTCTTTTTCATTTACAACACTTCTGCACATTTTTTTAAAGAAATAGTCCACAACAAAGCTTAACAAATGCATTTGTTACATTCAATGTTCTATAGATATTGATATGTTGCTTATAAGGAGCACAGTCAGTATATAAAAGCTCTGGGTAAAAGTTTCTCTATATAACAAAAGAGCTAATACATCAAGTTATGGTTTGTTAATAGCATTCAATTAACACATAACTGTTGTTAGTTGATTAAAAATTAACTGTGAATAACTATTAAACATTCGTCACTTACAAATGTTGCATGATTTATTAAAATAGTTGGAATTGAGGAGCCTTGGGAGATGCGAGAAATATTTTGGTGGATTTTTAATGGAAAGCTCAGACAGATTGTGAAATATTTCCTTCCTGTAAACATAACTGTAAATCAATCTTCATGTTTTAAGCACTCATTGAGAATTTTGCAGACCTCCTATTTTAAAGTGCTCTGGGAAATGTCTCCCATGAAGAGAAACCCCATCACTTTCCCTTTTGTTCCTATACAGATGGTGGATCAATCTGCAGAATTTGCCATTCTTAAATCTTTCCATTATGCATATGTTTCCAGAGTCAGTAGGAAGCAGGGTCAAAAAAGACTGAAGAGGTCATTGAGTCCAGTGGAAATTCTAGTGGACAAATCATAAATCCAGCAGTCCTCCAATTTATCTTTTTTTATGGCAGTTGTTAAGCACTTACTTTGTGTCAAGGCACTGTTCTAAGCACTGGGGAAGATACAAAGTAATCAGGTTGGACACAGTCTATGTACCCAAGTGAGGCTCACAGTCTTAATCTCCGTTTTATAGATGACATAACTGAGGCACAGAGAGGGTAAGTGATTTGCCCAAGGTCACACAGCAGACAAGTGGTGGATCTGGGATTAGAACTCAGGTTTTTCTGATTCCCAGCTGCATGCTCTAACTACTAGGTCATGCTGTTTCTCCATGCTGCTTGCCAGAAGATGATGGCAATGGTTGTGGGGCATTTTAACAACCTGAGATCCTTCACTCTGCCCCACTCCAACTACACACATTCAATCAAAAACTTTCACAGCTTGAATTTTGATTTTCCTGCATATCTTAACCAGAGCTCACTTTTGGCTGCTGCTTCCATCAAACAGCTGTTCTGGGCCTTGCAATACCCATCTCAGTGACCTCCCCAGGATACACCCCTGCTCCAAGTTTGACAAACCCTGAACAGTTCTTGAATTTTCAACATAACTTCTTTCCAGGATAGCACAGAGAAAAATGGACATTTGGCATTACCTTTCATACCATCGCTATGGGATGCATTAAATTACAAAATAAGATGTGTTTCCACTACACTGTAGCACCCCATGGAACCCGAGAGATTTCTTAATATAGTCTGGGAAGAACCCTATCTCTTAGACCATCACTTTAAAGGTTCCTACTATGTTTTGGGGAGGTAAGTAGGAAGTGGATAGTATTGTCTCCTTGTCATAGGAGGGTTACAGTGAGACACAGATAGAGCCTGTGTCTTGTCTGTGATCATTCAGGAAACACTGAGAAAACCTGGCAAGACATTTGAGAGCAAGAAAGGAATGGTAGAGTGCATGTCCCTTTACTTCTACTACACCAGAAGTATCATGGCCCTAGTGGAGAGAGCCCTGGCTGGGGAATCAGAGCACCTGGGCTCTCATTCTGGCTCTGCCTCTTGCCTGCTCTGTGATCTTGGCCAAGTCATTTAACTCTGTTTCCTCATCAGAAAAATGGGGATTAAATACTACTCCCTCCTACTTAGACTGTGAGCCCCATGTGGGACAGGGACTGTGTTTGACTGGATTGTTTTATTACCACTCAATATCCCAGAACTTAAAGTTGTCAATGAATTCTACCTAGGCAGGATGTTGTCCAATAATGGTGGGATAGATAAGGAGATGATGACAGAATCAGAGAAACAGCATGACCTAAAAAAGCAGTATGGCTTAATAAAAAAACCATGGGCTTAGGAATCAGAGGACCTGGGTTCTAACCCTGCTCTGCCACTTGTCTGTTGAGTGACCTTGTCCAAGTCAATTCACTTCTCTATGCCTCCATTTCCTCATTTGTAAAATGAGGATCATTCCCTGTTCTTCTTTCTATTTAGGCTGGGAGGAGGGACAGGGACTGTTTCTGACTTGATTGTGGTGTAGTAGATAGAGCACATGCCTCGGAGTCAGAAGATCATAGGTTCTAATCCCTGCTCTTCTGTCTGTTGTGTGACTTTGGGCAAGTCACTTCACTTCCCTGGGCCTCACTGACTTCACCTGTAAAATGAGGATTGAGACTTGTGAGCCCCATGTGGGATGGGGACTGTGTCCGACCCGATTAGCTTGTATCCACCCCAGTGCTTAATTCAGTGCCTAAGTCCCAGTCCCAGATGAAGCCCCCCTTTTTCTCTGTTCCCCCTCCCCCTCCATCTCCCCAGCTTGCTCCCTTTGCTCTACTCCTCACCCCCCCCCCAGTACAGAGAAGCAGCGTGGCTCAGTGGAAAGAGCACGAGCTTTGGAGTCAAGGCTCATGAGTTCGAATCCCAGCTCTACCACTTGTCGGCTGTGTGACTGTGGGCAAGTCACTTAACTTCTCTGTGCCTCAGTTCCCTCATCTGTAAAATGGGGATTAAGACTGTGAGCCCCACATGGGACAACCTGATTCCCCTATGTCTACCCCAGCGCATAGAACAGTGCTCAGCACATAGTAAGCGCTTAACAAATATCAACATTATTATTATTATTACTTGCATATATGCACATATTTGTAATTATATTTATTTATACTAATGAGGTATACTATCTATAATTCTATTTATTCATATTGATGCTATTGATGCCTGTTTACTTGTTTTGATGCCTGTCTCCCCACTTCTAGACTGTGAGCCTGTTGTGGGCAGGGATTGTCTCTGTTGCTGAATTCTACTTTCCAAGTGCTTAGTACAGTGCTCTGCACACAGTAAGCGCTCAATAAATATGACTGAATGAATGAATGAGGTACCTGGCACACAGTGAGGGCTAAACAAATGTCACAATTACTATTATTATTACTGTGATCTTCCCCAGCTACATAGTAAAAACTTAAAAATATTACAATTATTTATCATTTGAATCAAAAAGTCTGCAGAGCTCAGTGAAGGGACATCAGAATCCATTCCAAGTCGAATGTCTATAGTACTGTGGGGGTGTCTGATCTCCTCCTGTGAGATCTGCTTTCAAGAACAGTTCATTCAGTAGTATTTATTGAGCGCTTACTATGTGCAGAGCACTGTATTAACCAGTATCATCCTTGAACCACAGTAAACATCAACTGGAAGGACAGGTTTATCCCCACTGACATCCTCGAACATAGTCAACTCACCAAGATTGAAACAATGTTCACAGCCATACAGTTCTGTTGAAGAGGTCATGTAAGTCCGTCAGTCAGTCAGTCGTATTTATTGAGAGCTTACTGTGTACAGATCACTGTAGTAAGCAGACACATTCTGGGGCCACAGTGAGTTTACAGTCTAAGAAGAATGGTTGACAGAAGGACACCTAAGCAGATGATAGAATTTTCAATGAGACCATGTTATTTAGATTATTTGGCTATTTTGTCAATGGTTATGTCATTATAATTAAGTGGAGAATCAAGGATTGCAATGCCTTTATTTGTGCTAAAGACAGTGGTAGATGAACTTTAAGCATTTGGGTCCAGAATTACTTTAAAGAGGGTAATAAAACTCCACATTGCAATGATATTAATGGAGCCAGTGAAAAGCAGCTTGTCCTAGTGGAAAGAGCACATATATCTTGGAGTCAGAAGGAACTGGGTTCATTAAATTTTTTCATTCATTCAATTGTATTTATTGAGCACTTACTTTGTGCAGAGCACTGTATTAAGGGCTTGGAAAGTAGGGACTAATCCAACACCAGCACTTTTCTGCTGTGTGATCTTGGATGAGTCACTTCACTTCTCTGTACCTCAGTTCCTTAATGTGTAAAATAGGGATTAAGATTGTGAGCCCCATGTGGGACATGGACTATGTCCAACCTGATTAGCTTGCATCTATGTCAGTGCTTAGTACAGTGCCTGGAACCACAGTAAACACTTAACAAATATTTTTTTTTAAAAAGAGGGCCCCTTTCAAATCTTCAGACATTATCAGAGGATACTGGAACATCAGGTTAAGCAGACTAGTCTCATCTTTCTCCTGCAGCTCAAACTCTTTCCACCAGAAACAAAGGCTTCAGTCAGCCATGAGACCAAAAATGTTCATGTTCCTTAATTTCATGTATGTCTTGTCTTATTTCATGTATGTCTTGCTTCTCTAGTTGAGCTCACCTCCTCTGTTCTGCCTTCCTTTCTGGTAAAGTCAAACATGAGAGTCAGTCATTCAGTCTATGGTACTTACTGAGCACTTACTTTGTGCAGAGCACATACTAAGTGCTTGGGATAGTACAATAGGGCCTGTAGACAAGATCCCTACCCATGAGTAGCTTGCAATCTAATAATACAGAAAAAGTAGGATGAAGGATCATGGAAATTGGTCCATTATGCCAAATCTCAAGGCAGAATTTAGCTTCTTCAGACCAACTGAGAGAGCTTTATTGGAATCATAAGCCCCGTATCTCATAAACAGCTGTTGTAATCTTCAGACCAAAGACATTTTCCTATGGAAATCTACCAACCTGGGGTTTCAGAGTCCTTCAATGGGACGTCAAGCCATCCTGGCACATGGCACTCTTGGCTTACTCAAGAAATTAGGGGTAGGATTGGGGAGAGAGACTGGGAATGTGGCACAGTCAGGCAGCACATTCTGGAGCTTTCGGCATCTTGGTCCCATCTCCATTCCAGCCATCCAAGTGTAGTTCAGGGGGAGCTTAATCTGTCTCCTCCACACCAGCAAACAGTAGAACTGTGACTGCCCCTGGACTAACTCACACTCCTTGGGGTCCTCCTGGAGTATTACAACTTCCTGGTCTTTCTTCAGACTCAGTACAATGCCCTAGGTGGTTTGTGAAGCCCAGAACCTCAGGGAGGACAGGGATTCAGGGTCCAGTCAGGTTGATAAATGGATTGGGAAGTTTAGCCTTTCCCCTTGGTGCAGTCTGTTTTGGATATGCCCAAAACATCAGAGGGCATAGATCTCTACTCCTGTTGATAGTCCCGTACCCTTAGTTGCCATCATCACCCAGCCGGAAGTTGTGACTCTGTCCAGGGAAAAGGGAAATGGGCATATGAGAGAAGGAGACTCAGTGATTCATTGCTTCAGTGGATTGTCTTGCACCCTTGGCCATTGTTGCTCCAGTCAGTATTGTGGCCACAAGAGCAAGCAGTAACAGAAAGAGGGACTACAGGAGGCCAGAGGAGCTTCCACAAGGGACAGCCCTGTCAAAGGGACCCTAAAACAGCCCCACACCGAGAAATGTAAGACCCTGACATTCCTGAGTGAACAGATAGGTGTCTGACATTTCAGTGCAAAAATACCAAAACTTCAGGCTCCCCTTCCATTCAGCTTATAAAAAAAAAGAAGTGATTCTGGCATGTCGTTGTGCTTATGCTGTTGAAAGAGATTCTGATGCTGCAGTTCTGGAATAGGTCTCCTCTTTCTTTGAAAGCATGCTGTGTGATAGACTGTCATTTGTCCCCTGCTTCCAGAAGAGCCAGCTGGCAGCTAAGTGCTAAAGCCAGTGACTTGCATGTGTTTTTCTGACATTTAACAAATGGGAACAGCTTGCAAATCTGCATTAACTCACTCTGTCTCACAAATAATCACTGGATGTGTGGTGTAGACATTCGGAACATTAGTGGGAACACAAAAGAGAGTGAAAGTCGGAGGAAAAACAAGTCAGCAAATAGTGGATGTCTTAACGAAGGAATGCATGTAACATTTTGGTTCAAGGGGAAGATTTGATTTCTTTTTATTCAACCAGCCACTCCTAGTAGCACTCTGTCTGTCAGATCTGAGCTCCACAACTGACATTTGCTGAATGTACCTCACAAATGTTGATCTGCTGGTTGCTTCCATCTTGCAAATAACGTTGAATACTGCCTCTGCCTCAGAGAAAACATCTATCAAAGGGGCAGGGTTTGTCCAAAAAGGGACATGGATGTAGAGCCTACCAGTCTAATACTGGGTGAGACACTGACCCTTAAAGACACAAAATATGTCTTTGCAGAAACAGAGGTCCTTTGTTGGAATCTCAGACATGTGGATAGGCATGTTTATGTATGTAGGCTTGTGTCAGTGTGTATGTGTGTCTATGCGTGTGGTGGGGAGAGGGGGGAGTAGGTGCTTTGTAAGGGTTATAGCTGTCCTGTAGGCCAACTTTAATTTTCAAAATTGACATCACTGACTGTGTAGGTGTGGCTGAAAAAAATTAATGGGTGAACAATCATCTATTCAACATCATGTGGAAGAAGAAAATAATTTCTTGCAGCAGGATGCATTTGCCATTTTCAAGGCTTGTCACTGGGAGTGGGGTCTTTAGAAAGAGGGTACACAAGTCTATACACACACACACACACACACACATACACACCACATTCATATATGAGAATACATGTTTTCAAACTGACATTAACACTGTGGATTTGGGATAAACATGAGGGGATTTGAATCCCAGAGAATGCTATTTAGCATTTAGTATGCACATCATCCTATTCCCACAAGTTTCATATAATTTAAAGAGAAACTGTGTCCATAATGCTGAGATGACTAGCCTGAACTCTCAGAAGATAATAAACACCTCAGCATGAATAAAGTGAGAAATATATACATATGAAAATTCATTTGGTAATATCTTTTTGGAATTTCTCTTCAGGGATAAGCTAAATGCGACCCATTTTCTTTTTATTATTTTTGAATGTAAAAGAACAGTAAATGGTTCCTCCAAAAGGGAGATAAAAGGGAAATAATTCATCCCAAGGGAAAACAAGAGGTGGCCTTACAAACTTGTCATATGGCACAGGTCATTAGTTCAAGCTGGCCTTTGGGGAAGAAGTTAACCTGTTCCTGACAACAACACTCATTGCATAACACCAACAATCTTTTTCTCACACAACCAACACTAAGTTATCTGAGGTATTATAAGACAAAGATGGATGAATGCTATCCACAGGATATTTTAGAAAACTAATTCCCGTTAGTTTTCCCATTCAGATTCTGCATAGACAGCTAGATCAACAGGAGAGTCGGGAGCTTGGGTAGGACGAGATACAGAACATAACTGAATTTCCATAGATGATAAAGAAAAGTATATAAGTTGGAATGTTATTATTATTATGATTTTTATTATAATACCTTTTTTGGAGTGCTTCTAGTTTTTCATTTTATCTTCACAACATCCCTGTGAGGAAGAGAGAGGCAGGTATTATTAATCTCCATCTTACAGAAGGGATCTGAGGCACAGAGAGGTTGAATAACTTGCCCAAGGTCACAGCAGGCAGGTGACAGAGCTGGATTGAGAACTCTGGTCTCCTGAATCCTAGTTATGTGCTTTTTCCACTAGACCAAACCCTTCAGTGGATTGTCTTTCCTTCACTCACAGGATTATATCTCGACATTCACAGAAGTAGGTATCTGTGTCAAGGACCATCCAAAAGGGCTTGCCATATGTAATGTCACAGGGGTATCTTTGGATACGTTAAAGAGAGAGAATGGGGAGATGGAGTCCTACATTTTCTAAGGTTCTGTTTTTATACAAACCCCCACTAAGGAGAAGATAGTCACAGCTCTCTCCTTTTCCCTCAGAGAACTGTATTGCTTCTCCTGACACCAACTACCATTTTCTGGATTGGAATATGGGCTAGATTGGAACCACTTTTTTTTTTTTTTTTAATAACCTGCTAATCAGGCTCCCTCAGCCTTCTCCTGACGTATTATTGCCTGTATCGACTGGATCGGTTCACTCCTCACCCAATCAGTCAATCAATCAGTAACATTTATTGAGCATTTCCTGTGAACAAAACAAAGTACTAAGTGTTAGGAGGCATAGAATAGAATGAGAAGACATGATCGTGGTGCCCAAAGACTTTATAATCTAGCTTCACTCCGGCTTCCTCCAAACCTATTCCCCACATGGACATATTTTTATTTAGTTCTAATCCCATTTATGTGGCAGCATCTTGAAAAAGAAACACACAATTCATTGTTTGTACACATCAGTACAGGAAAAAAAAATCAAACCACATATGATCAATCTCACTTTAGTCTAATTCCCCCTATATGATGGGTTATTGTAGGAAAGTATGAAGGAGAGATTTAAATATTGCATAACATGCTATGTTATGCTTCAGAGGCTACCTGGGAAATGGACAATCTGCCCTCCTACCAATTATATGCCTGTCCCACTGAATAATAATAATTATGGTACTTATTAAGCACCTATTATGTGCAAATACTGTTCTGAGACCTGAGGTAGATATAAATTAATCAGGTTGGACACAGTCCCTGTCCCACATTGGGCTCACACTCTTAATCCCCATTTTTTACAGATGAGGCAAGAGAGAAGGCACAGAGAAGTTAAGTGACTTGTCCAAGCTCACATAGCAGACATGTGGTGGAGTCGGGATTAGAACCCAGGTCCTTCTGGCGCCCAGAACTGTGCTCTATCCACTTAGCCACACTGCTTCTCACTTTCACAGTTTAAAATTAACTATTCTTTGTTCCTCAGTAGTTCGTTCACTAGAGTTTGACCTTGAAATGATGTCCAAGAACAATAAACACCTTTCAAATAATGGCATTTTAAAAAGAAGTGCAGTGACCATTATTACTGGGTTTGCCTTGTGCTTCTTCAGTGTTTCTAACTGTTTCAAAAACATGTTTCCTGTATTTGGAAAAGGTATGAACTAACTGATTTTTCTCTTGTTCTCTCACCTTTTTTTTTTGGTAAGTGCTTACTATATGCCAGACCCTGTACTAAGCACTGGAGTAAACACAAGCTCATAGTTTTAATCTCCATTTTACAGATGAGGTAAATGAGACACAGTGAAGTTAAGTAACTTGCCCAAGTGGAGCCAGGATTAGAATCCAGGTCCTTCTGGCTCCTAGGCCAGTGCTGTATCCACTAGATCACATTGCTTTTCAACCTTTCTGGTTCTTCTGTTCTTAATGGCCCGTCAAGGACAGGCCTATGAGTTTATGATATAAAGCATTGAGAGCACCAACAAAATCTCTTCTCAAGTGTCACAAGATAAGTTGGATAGAACTCCATGATCTTTTGAATAGAGTGTTTGTCATTGATACAATGGAGAAGTTTGATCAGGTTTATGGTTTGTTTCCTCATAAAATTGATTCCATGCTGGGCTAGCAATGCTGCCATTGGTACTGGAAATCATTTGAAACCACAGTGTTAAAAATGCTAGCTATCTCTACAGTGGGTCTCAAGAGGAAGATTTTGGAGCTGCTTGTTAAATTAACATAGCAATGTGTGGATTTTATCCTGGACATCTTCATTGTCTTGAAAATCTTTCTGAAAAAAGATCTCATTGACCTTGTGGCACTGGTCCTCTCTACCAGGCATTCCATCTGACCTCTCCGCAAGCCTACACTTTCTCTGTTGCCCAAACAGTACCTGAAGCAGTCTTCCTCCCCCTTTCTGCCCAATCCTATCCCTATCCAGGTTTGAAAACTTCACTTAAATTACATTTCCCCACTGAATTCAGCACAGTCCCCACCAACTAGTAAGTTCAACTCACTTGAATTCTTGTAATTGGAAGCTGCCAGCCACACTTTTTTGTCGTTGTGGTCATGTTCTTGGGGGGAGGCTGTGGGTGGCAGGCAGTACCACTTCTAGAATTGCAGCTTCTGACTGCGGCTAGGAAGCTGCCAGTTCTCTGGGGCTCTGGGGCTCTGTGGTCTTTCTCCTGCTTCTTTGGCTGCTGCTCCAGGTTCCTGTGCCCTCCCCACAGGGGGTGACCCAGACACTTGAGGGCAGATCTAGAAGGGCAGGGGGGTGGAGCAGAAGAACTAGGATCTTTAAATCCATTCATCAATCAACCAGTCGATCAAACAGTGATACTGATTGAGCAGCTCTGAGCAGAGTAATCTACTAAATGCTGGGGAGAGAACAACATAACAGAGTTGGTAGAAGTGCTCCCTGCCCACATCGAGCTTACAGTCTAGTTGACGCAAAAAGCAGCGTGGCAAAGTGAATAAAGCACAGGCCCAGGAGCCAGGGGACCTGGGTGCTAATGTGAGCTTCGCCGCTTGCCTGCTGTGTGACCTTGGACAAGTCACTTAACTTCTCTGTGCCTTAATTTATTCAACTTCAAAATGGGGATCCAATTCCAGTTATCCCTCCTACTAAGACCATGAACCATATATGGGGCAGTTGCAGTGTCCATCCTAATTAACATGTGTCAATCCCAGTGCTCAGAATAGTGCTTGACATATAGTAAGCCCTTAACAAATACTATTAAAGTAAAAGTCATTTGGAACTTGGGAGCCATTAGGAAAGCAGTAACAATAACTGTGGTATTTGTCAAGCACTTACTCTGTGTCAATCCCTCTACTAAGCTCTGGGTGGACAAAAGCAAATCGGCTTTGATACAGTCCCTGTCCCATGTGGGGCTCACAATCACCATCCCCATTTTACAGATGAGATAACTGAGGCACAGAAAAGCAAGGTCATACAGCAGACAAGTGGCAGAGCTGGGATTAGAACCTAGGTCCTTCTGACTCCCAGGCCTATGCTCTAGCCACTAAGCATGTTGCTTCTCTAGGAGCAGTAGTGAGCAGCAGGTGGCCGGGGGAATAGCACCCTGGAACAACGTGCCGGGGAGTGACTCTCAAAAAGAACAAGACTGCAACTCTTCTCTTGATTATATCAACTCACCACGGGGCCAGGAATGGTACCTTGCCCAGAGAGACCACTTGGAAAAGCTGGAGATAAGGCTTGTGGGAGCAAGGCAGAAGTATTTTTAAATTACTAAATTCTGGATGGAAAATCCAAACCTCTCAGAGAGAATTGGCAACAGAGAGCCACGACAAAGGAGACTAACCTTGAAAAAATGCAAATGATAAAGCCTTGGTTAAAAAAATCAAATAGATTTAGTGGCGGCAGAAGCCAAGGACACGAGAATGCTAAATTGGGTATCCATATCGAGAATGTTGCTTGGCAAAGGAACAGTAAATTAACTGCCCACAGATATCTGAGGATGTCACTGAGAGACAGAAATGGTAGTGCATGATACTATGAGAGAGAATGAAAAGAATTTGAAGTTTAACTGAATAAAGAATAGGAAAGATTACATTGGAAATTATCTCACCTCTAATTGCTATATTTAATGGGGGTTGCTTATCGACTTCCTATGATTTCAGGGTGTTCCCCCTCCCCCCAGCCATCTACTTATATTAATAAGTCCTTAGATTTCATGTTTCCTTTGTTTTTTAATTGATCTACAGTCACCGTGACCTGGAACATATAGGGAGGCATATGTGGCAAAATGGGTAGAAGATACTGTCACTATGAATGCATAGAAATTTGCACAGCAGGACTTACAACATTCTATTTTGCACTTGTCTGGTAGTAATGCTATTGGAAACTTTCGACTTTAAAATCACTTGTTTTCTGAAGAATTCAGCACTTTATAAATATTCATTCCTCTATGGATTGGTTAGGGTCTTGCCTTTAGGGTCTTTGACGAGAAAAAGCAGAATGAAGAGATGTCATTTTGACACAGAAAGGACGTTCCATGGAAATTAATAGGTGTGTCCATGGAGTGGGAGAAGACTTTAGGGGAACAATCCTCTGTAGCCTGATCCTGAGGATCCCTCCTTCAAGGGAAGAAATTTGACAGGGGGTCAAAAATTGCTCCCCTGATAGGATCTACTCAATCAATAATTAATCAATGATATTCATTGAGCACAGGACATTCTTTTAAGCACTTGGGAGAGTATAATACCAAAGTATAAGTATAAATGATGCTTGCCCATAAGGGTAGCAGTGTGTCTTAGTGGAAAAGGGATGGGCCTGGGAGTCAGAGGATGCAGGTTCTAATCTTAACTCTGCCTCATATCTGCTGTGTGACCTTCGGCAAATCACTTAACATCTCTATGCTTAAGTTACCTCATTTGTAAAATGGGGATTAAGTTTGTGAGCCCCATGTAGGACAGGGATTGTGTCCAACCTGAAAATCTTGTATCTACTCCAGAGCCTAGTACAGTGCCTGGCACAGAGTAAGTGCTTATCAAATGCCATGGTTATTATTATTATCATTATTAATTAGTTCACAGACTAGTGGGGGAAGCAGATATTAGAATAAATAAACAATGTGTGCATAAGCACCATGGGGCAGGGGTGAGGAGAGAATCAAAGTGTTTAAGGAATAGAAGCCCAAGCGTATAGGTGAAACAGAAGGGAAGGGGAAAAGCATGGAAAAATTAGCAGTTAGTCAGGGCAGGCCTCTTGGACATGTGATTTTAGTAAGTCTTTGAAGTTGAAGAGAATGGTAGTCTTTCAGGTGTGAAGGACAAGAGAGTTCCAAGCTAGAAACCTCTGGTGGTTACCCATCCACCTCCACATCAAAAAGAAACTCCTTACCAGCGGCTTTAAACCACCTTGCCCCCTTGTATCTTACCTTGCTGATTTCCTACTGCCAGCCACACAACCCAGCAACCCAGGCCACACATTTTACTCCTCCTATGCCAACTTACTCACTGTACCTTAACCACCCTCTGACCCGGAACTCCTTCCCCCTCCATGTACAACAGACCACTACTCTCCCCACCTTCAAAACCTTATTGAAGTCACATCTCCTCCAGGAGACCCTTGCCGACTAAGCCCGCTTTTCCCTGTTTCCTTTGTCCTTCTGCTTCGTCCTTGCACTTGGTTCTCTACCGTTTTAGTATTTGCTATTCACCCCACTCTCATCCCCACAGCACCTACATGTATATCTATAATTTACTTATTTATATTAATGTCTGTCTCCCCCATTAGACTGCAAGCTCCTTATGGACAGAAAATATATCGACCACCTCTGCCGTATTCTACTCTCCCGATCAATCAATCATACTTATTGAGCACTTACTATGTGTAGAGCATTAATTCACATAATTCAGAGAACAGACATGTTCTCTGCCCAAAACAAGATTATAGACTAGAGAGGGAGACAGACATAAATATGAAAAAATCATAGTTTATAATATATAGAGATATGTACACAAGTGATGTGGGACTGGGGTTAGGGCACTAAGCACTTCCCCAAGTGCTTAGTACAGTGCTCAAAACACAGTAAGCACTCAATAAATTCCATTGTTTGATTGATTGACTGATATGGGCAAAGGGTTGGTGGTTAGATGAAGTCTAAGTACAAATAGTGGTGTTACTGTTGGAGAGGCAAAGTATATGGGCTGGGTTATAGTGGGAGATTAGCGAGGTTAGGTAAAAAGAGGAGAACTAATTGGGTGTCTTAGAGTCAATGGTAAAGAGTTTCTGTTTGATGGATCATTCTGAGAGAGCTTTCACAAACCGGTACATAGCGGGGCTAGGAATTCCCAAAGGGAAGTGTAGAGTTGGATAGAACCACTGAAACAATATTGCATAATGGATAGAGCAGGGGCCTGGAAGTCAGAAGGATCTGGGTTCTAAACCTAACTCTGCCACTTGTCTACTGTGTGACCTTGGGCAAGTCACTTAACTTCTCTGTGCCTCAGTTTCTTCATCTGTAAAATGAGGATAGAGACTATGGGATAGGAAATGTCCAACCTGATTAGCTTGTTTCTACCCCAGTGCTTAGTACAGCACCCAACACACAGTAAGAGCTTAACAAGTACCGTGAAAAAAAGAACAAAGAACAAAAAACAAATACCATTAAAAAGCAAACAAGCAAAAAACATGGGGCTGAAACAGTAGCTCTTGTATTGTCTGGCAACTGAGCAGCTGGATGTCCTCTAAAATCTGAAAAGATTCACCTCAGGCAAGATGGACTTGTATCCTTCCCTCCAGCTCAGCATTCTTTCCTTTGTTCTGTTATCGATTTTGGTTGGAGGGTAGAATCATTGGTTGGCGGAAGGGAGAGGGGGAAAAACAGCCCTGCTCTTCTTTGGACCAGAAGATACCTGAGTGAGTTTCCCTCCCATGTCTGAGTGGGAATCTCAAGCCCAAGACTCATTAATTCCAAAGTGCTGTGAATGAGCAAATACTCATGGGTCTTTCTTGTTCCTGCATCTTACCTTTTGGCTCCCACTCACCTCCACTTTCTTCTCTCCTTAGCTATTCCTCCTTTTCCATTTTTTTTATATTTATTTAATGCTTAATCTGTAGTAATAATAATTAGTAATTGTCGCATTTGTTAAATGCTTACTGTGTGACATGCACTGTACTAAGCCCTGGGGTAGATACAAATAAATCAGGTTGGAAGTTGGACACATCCCTGCCCCACAGCAAGCTCACAGTCTTAATCCTCATTTTACAGATGAGGTAACTGAGGCACAGAGAAGTGAAGCAACTTGTCCAAGATCACACAGCAGGCAAGCGACAGAGCTAAGATTAGAATCCATGACCTTCTGACTCCCAGGCCCTTCCTTTATCCACTAGGCCATGCTCCAGGCACTGTACTAAGCCCTGGGGCAGATACAAATTAATCAGGTTGGATACAGTCCATGTCCCATAAGGGTCTCACAATCTTAATCCCCATTTTACAGATGAGGTAACTGAAGTACAGAGAAGTGAAGGTCACACAGCAGACAAGTGGCAGATCCAGGATTAGAACCCAGGTTCTTCTGACTCCCAGGCCCGTGCTCTATCCACTAAACCACTCTTGCTTCTCCCATATCTGCTTCTGTATCTTTTTATCCCTCTTACCAATATGGCTCTTTCTCTCCTCTCACAGCAAGAGTTCAGATGGAGGGACAAATATCCACCATTGTCACTATTACTTATGTCCCTGTGAACTGTTGGGGAATGAAATCCCAGAAAGAATGTGAATTCTTATTTAGCAATTTGGTTTCATGGGGGCTGTTAACCTTCAGGGTGCTGGTCATTGGTTGGTCATAATTAAGATGTGAAAGGAATTCCTCTCCTTTTTCAAATGGGGGTTGAGTCTAAGCTGAGCCTTCTTCTGATGCATTTTACATCATTTACTGCTGCGGAGATAATATGGGGCTAAAAGGAACACTGAAGTATCTATCTATTCTTTTGTTATTGTTTAATGGTACTTGTTAAGTGTTTACTACTTGCCAGGTACTGTACTAAGTGCCTGGGTAGGTATGAGGCAATTAGATTGCACGCAGTCCCTGTCCCGCATAGGGTTCACAGTCTAAATCAGAGGGAATAGGATTTAATCCCCATTTTACACATGAGGTAACAGGAGACACCAAAAAAGGAAGATGCTTGCCTAAAGCTACAAAGCACACAAGAGGCAGAATGGAGATTAGAATCCCCTTTCTCTGACTCCTAGGGCTGTACTTTTTCCATTAGACCACACTGTTTCCCTCAGCTAAAATTCTGAGTTTATGAGGCAAGACAAGGAGCAAGAAAGCCAGTGCTCTGCACAAAGTGAGTACTCAATAAATGATGCTGATTGATTGATTGCTCAGAGTTATTAAAGTCTTTAGAGTTGCTGCCAAGGACTCTCAGTCCATCGGCCCATTTCCATAAAGCAAGATGAAATCAAAAGCCTGACAATGAAATACTAGTGTGGATGAGATGCCATGGGGCCCAAGAATGATAGGGAGAGAGGCAAGAGGCTAGGAAACCAGAACAGAGTGTGATATCCGACCCCTGATTAGATGGTGTGCATACTTCACACGGCTGTTTATGGATCTGGAATGATTCTGCATTATTTGAAGCTGCAGTTCCTGAGTATGGTGCTGGTGAAGTTCACACTTACTCTGATTTCCAGTGTCCCAGAATCTTAAAAACATCTATGAGTGTATGCATATGTGTGGGGGGGTGGGTGGGGGGGTGTTATGTGGGTGTTTGTGTGTAGCAGTGCACAGAGCCAGGCAGGAGCCTTCACACAAATGAATCAAAAAAGAGTGTCTGATAAGGAAATTTGTAAGAGATGCAATTTTTTTAAAGGGGAGTGAAAGAGTTATTGTATTTTCCAAAATCATCGGGGTGATGAAGTGATAGATCAGAGGACCGGCTGCTAGAACCTTCCTTCAATCCTACCCACTAAGTAAACATAGTCCTACAGCTCCTACGGGTGACCATAAATTTAGAGTTAATATTTCAGATCTATATCTAAAGAATGACAGCATCTCATAGTTCCCTGTTCCTTCAGAAAGAATGCATCATCTTTTCCTACCAATCTAATCAGGAATCCTTTTGCCTTGTCCATTTTTCTTCTTTCGTCGAAAAGGCTGAGGAAATACTTAGTCTTTTTCCCCTTTTACCCCATCTCCTGCTTTCCCCAACCCCACCTCAACCCGTATCCACTCCCCTGTCATGGAAGAGGAGAAAAAAAAATCGATTTCAATCCCTACACTAAGCCTCTGACCCAGCTACCCTGGTTCTTTTTCAGAGTTCAATTTCAAAGGCTGTACTAAAAGTACCATCTAGTGGCCAAAATTATCCTTGCACTCCCCCTGCTTTAAATCTTTCCGTCGTAAATAAACATCCTTATTTTTTATTTTTTTTAATACCAAGATGCTTCACTATTTGCCTTTTTTGAATCAATTATTTCTTCCATCTGTTTCTGTTTGTTCAGGAGAGAGATATCTTGGCTCATTTTCTCCTGCCCAAGTATGTTTTCTTCTGCAAAAAGCAAAGAGAAGCATATTTTGGTGAATATCACCTTTCTGTAAGTCCCCCACATTTCATGGAATGAAATCAAATTGATTTTATTTGATCTTCTACTGTGTGCTGCAGCACTATCCTGCAGGGAGGGGAGGATGGGTTGGAAACTCATGTGGACGAAATCTGATGAGCACAAAGGACAGTGGCATCCTTGAGGATCATAATGTGATTTCTCTGAAATTTTCAGCACTTCATTTTAGGGATCTAGATGGTGAATATTGGTTTGTCCATTGAGAAAGCCAGCTTCCTTTAAGGGGAAGATGTGATCATCATTTATTTCGATCAATTTGGGGACAGACGTAGGCTGCAACAATAGATTTGTCTACCAACTCTGTTGTATCCAAAATTTATTTATGTATATCAATGTCTGTCTCCCTCTCTAGTCTGTAAGCTCGTTGTGGACAGGGAATGTGCCTATCAAATCTGTTATACTGAACTCTCCCAAATGCATACAACAGTGTTCTGACTACAGTAAGCACTCAATACATATGATTGATTGACTGTACTTTTCTAAGTGCTTAGTACAGTGTTCTGCACACAATATGCCCTTAATAAATACCATTGATTGATTTAGATATAAAGAAGGCGTTCTTGACGATCGCAGACAACACAGAACATTGAGGTTGGCTGTCAGGTGTGTGTGTGAAAACTTTATCCTTTTCACAACCCCTGGAGACCTTAAAAGAAATATCGGATATCTAATTGTCCTACAAGAGACAGGAGACAGAACTGGATGTCCTCTTTAGGTGTTCCGTCCAGTTCTGAGATTCTGTAACTCCATGACCATGAAGTGACTCTTTCTGTTAGCACTTGAGTTACTGCTTTATACTTGGCGGTGTTCTTAAGGTTCTATTCAAAGCAAATGGAACACGGGGGGACATTAAAAGGACGAGTTGGGCAAGAGCTGCCACTCCAGGGAACTGGTTATGGTCATTACATCCTCAAACCTAGCCGATCACAGCAGCCAATAACAGCAGCAGCCAATCCCAGCTAATGATTCGTTTCCGACTTGCTCCCTAGAGTTGACAATGGTTTGGAAATGCTGTAAATAACAGATTGAGAAACCTTAGATATTGACACCCTTCCATAGAGAGCCAACGTGATCCAGGAAGGAAAACTGAAAGCTCTTTCACAGGACTTTGACCCTGACCTAGGAGAACCGTCTCAAATGGTTCACAACATCTTCAGTCTAGACTAATTTGGACACATTGAAAGGGAAAGAAGAGGAAAATAGAGGTGAGGTGCCTGACATCCAGACTGTTTCCAAACTATGAAGTAGGTGCTTCATGTCTTTTTAAGAATGTCCTTCGAGCTTGCAATGAGGTTTTGGAAATTGTTCATTTGTGAGAATGCCTTCAGTGATGCCTGTCAGTCTTTATCCATCCCCTGGATCAATGGTGCTGATCAACCTTGGCTTCACTAACCTAGTTTGGTTTTACAAGTGGTCTCAAATTTCCCAGATGATTGCCCATATTCCTGCTTCCCTTCAGCTATGAAGGTGCTTGGTTTTTTTTTTTCCTTTTTGGCAAGGATTCAGAGTACTTAGTTTTGATTCCACTTTTTCTCCAGTCAGGATAAGATTGAGGACTCCTGTTGGAGTTCAAGGTAGCAACAAGAAGATGCCTTATTGCCTCACATAAAAAGAAGAAGAAATACAATTACTGACAGAAATACAGAGAGACAGAGACAGAGAGGGCAGGGAACACGTCTACCAACTCTGTAATATTGTACTCTCCCAAGCACTTAGTACATTGTTAAGCACACAGTAAGCACTCAATGAATATGATTGATTGTATGATTGAGAGACAGACAGACATGCTAACAATATAAAAAACAAACACCTCAGTACTAATTGGTACCTCAGGGGAATAGAGGAAGAGTGCCTTTTATCAGAAAATGTCTAAACTTCTTTAGAATTTCCCAGATCAAGTCAGACTTGCCATATCAATAATAATAATATTTGTGGTATTTGTTAAGCTCTTATTATATGCCAGGTACTGTACTAAGTGCTTGGGTAGTTAGAAGCTAATCAGGTTGGACACAGTCCATGCCACACACAGGGCTCATAATCTAAATCCCCATTTTACAGATGAGGCAACTGAGGTACAGAGAAGTTAAGTGACTTGCCCAAGGTCACACAGCAGTCACGTGGCAGAGCCAGGATTAGAACCCAGATTCTTCTCATTCCCATATCTTATTGTTGGCCTACTGTAGACTTGTCAAACGGAGAAATCCATAAAAATTCCAAGTTAAAGTTCACCCTTGAAAAGTTTCTGAAAACAAGACATTTTCCTACTCTGCAAATCCTTAGATTGGTAAAATAAAGTCCAGCATTTCATATTCTTTCCTCTTTTACCTCTGCTCATTTAGAGACTATTCGTGACAGCCTGTCTACCCACTGTGATTTCATAGGGGGTCAAGCTGCTATAATCAATCCATTTCTTGGAGAGGAAAAATGATCTGATAGTAAAGGAAAGCATGTCAGAAGCAGAAAGTATGCTGGTTTCATAAACAGACATTAGGATAAAAATAGGATGACTCAAGTCTTGGATCTTCCATTTTCTGTCACATCCTTTTCACAGAGATCAATTTCCCATCAACTGCTAATATTGAGTCTAGTTCTTTCAGAATTTCAGGTCACTCTATGGAACACAAAGAAGAATTTAGAGAGAAGTGTCCCCTCTTTTTGACTACTAGAGGACTATTTAGTGCATAAGTAAAATGGTAATGTATTTTTGCTGAGGATGTTGGGGAGAAGATGGTGTTAGACAGATTCCATTAAAAAAAGGGAGAGACTCTACGAGACAAGAGTCTTGGAGAAGGTATTAACACTAAGGGAGAAATGAAAATGACCCCAGGTATACAGAGTGGTAAGTTGGACAGTGCTGCAAGGAACAATTTTACACATGGAAGGCATGCCAGTCACCCACTGCTTTTTACAGCCATGTTTGCACACCTTGATGAAAATCTCACTATCGGCAGCAATATCTTGAACCCTGAAGCATAGACATACACAGCTGCATATGCACTGTCAGTGAGGCAAGGAGTAAACGGTACTTTAATTGTCTGAAAGAGTGACTGCCCCCCACCAAAGTGCCCAATTTGTGTTCAGGGAATCACTTTAAATACTGGGAGAATCTAGCCTGAGGATTAAGACCTTGAATTTATAGAGTAACTGAACTACCTTCAGCAACTTCAGCTCAATTTACTTTTCTACAAGGTTCTGAGGTACAGGGGGCAGAATTGCACTCATTCCACTAGGACTCATTTTCTCCCTAAATATCCTTCTAGACTGTTAGTTTCTTGTGGGCAGGGAACATGTATGCTAATTCTTATATTGTACTCCCCCAAGTGTTTAGTACAGAGCTCTGCACACAGTAAGCGCTCAGTAGGCAGTATTTATTGATTAATTGATTGATTTTCACCAGGAATGTATTTTCACCTGGTCCCTAAGGGTGTCATCAGACTGTGTATATTGTGCTCCCCCATGGATTACTTTTGACAGTGATGACAGTAAAGATGATGGCTCTTTTACTTTAGTATAGGCTGACCACTCATCCTGGTTTCATTGAGGTAACACCAGATTTTTATGATCTGCCCTAGACAGTTTTAGAGAAATAATAAATATTTGTTAAGTGCTTACTATGTGCCAAGCACTGTTCTAAGCACTGGGGTATATATTCACTCATTCATTCAGTTGTATTTATTGAGCACTTACTGTGTGCAGAACACTGTACTAAGTGCTTGGAATGTACAGTTTAGCAACAAATAGAGACTATCCCTGCCCACAAAGGGCTAATTGTCCCACGTGGGGCTCACAGTCTTAACCCCCATTTTACAGATGAGGTAATTGAGGCACAGAAAAGTTAAGTGGTTTGCCCAAGGTCACACAGCAAACAAGTTTTTACGAGATGTTCTTCCCCTTGACGCTGTTTATTGCCATTGTTCTTGTCTGTCCGTCTCCCCCGATTAGACTGTAAGCCCGTCAAACGGCAGGGACTGTCTCTATCTGTTGCCGACTTGTTCATCCCAAGCGCTTAGTACAGTGCTCTGCACATAGTAAGTGCTCAATAAATACTATTGAATGGAAAAGTGGCAGAGGGGGGATTAGATCCCAGGTCCTCTGACTCCCGAGCCTGTGCTCTTTCCACTACACACTACTTCTCAAATAGACACTGATCCTGAAATTGAGATTGTCCTGGCAAAACAATCAATCAATTGATAGTATTTTTTGAGTGCTTACTGTGTGAAAAGCACTGCACTGTATTTACTGAATACTTTCTGTGTGCAGAGCACTGAACTAAGCAGTTGGGTGAGTACAATATAGCAATATAACAGAGTTGGTAGCCACATTCCCTGCCCACAATGAGTTCACAGTCTAGAGGGGGACAGACATTAATAAAAATAAATAAATTACAAATGTATACATAAGTGTTGTGGGGCATGGGGGGGGAGGTGAATGAAGGGAGCAAATCAGGTTGACACAGAAGGGAATGAGAGAAGAGGAATTGAGGGCTTAGTCAGGGAAGGCCTCCTGGAGAAGATGTGCCTTCAATAAGGCTCACTAAATGGGGATTGTTTAGTTAAATGTGTCAGTCCTACGTCAAACTCCAGATGCTCTTCTTCAGTTTAAATATCTGCACTTCTTTGCTCTGATTTCACTGTGCTTCATAAATTCTCAAATTAAAACCAAATAATTCTGGGACCTACAGCTTAGCTTGGTGCCTTGATGTCCTGGTTTGCAATGACAACAAAAATACAGTTCGCTAAACTTACTAGCAAAAGACGAACATGGAAAAATGTATACCACCCCTTCAGTAATCACCTTCCTGCCCTCTTTTAAGTAAAGAATCAATGTTCTTTGTTGTTGAGACTTGTAATGATTTCAGTTGTGCACCACTGTGCTATTATTCTGTTTGTCATATATCAGATCAAGAAAGCTCAGAAAAAATGCAAGGTCTGACTCCTAGAGATACACATGCGTTAGGAGTATGTCTACTTCAAATATGACATATGTATTTGTATACCTAATCCATATTATTTTTACATATATCACATCTATCTTTTCTATGCATCTAATATGCACTTTAGACCCCTATTTCAATCAAGTACGAGGTTTACATTTAACAGAATTTCCTGAAGCTTTATTTCCAAGCCCTTGGTGGTTTTTGAAATGGTATTAGTGTAAGATGTTTGTATCCCATTCCTAGCTCATCCATTGATTCTCTGGACCAGTCATTTAACCTCTCAAAGCTTTTATTTCTCCAGATGCCAAATGAGGATAACAATGCTTGCTGCCTTCCTATCTCCAAGGGATGCTGAGCAGATTAATTGGATGATTTTTCAAAAGTATTTTGAGGTCCTCAAAAGAAAGGCTTTGTACAGGCCTCTGTGCCTTGTGAATGATCAATACACTTTTGTTTATTTAGCTATCACTGAGGAAGATTGCTTAGTAATATTGAAAGGAATGGAACCTTGAATATTCCAGGGAATCTACTAAGATAGGAGGATGGTTGGAAAGTAAATTATGTTGCAAGGGGATAAATTGCTAACAGCTGACACCCTAACACTTCTGATAGTGGGGCATTCAAAGTTTGCTTAAGAGCTAGCTGCTTATTCCTTCCTCTGAAACAAATGAGAAGCAACATGGTCTAGTGGATAGCGCACAGACCTAGGAGTCAGAAGGACTGGGGTTTGAATCCCAGCTCTGCCACTTGTCTGCTCAGTCAATCAATCGTATTGATTGAGAGCTTACCATGAACAGAGCACTGTTCTAAGCACTTACGAGAGTACAGTACAACAGAATTAGCAGGCACATTCCCTGCCCATAATGAGTTTACAATCTAGAGGGGGAGACAGACATTAATATTAATAAATAATTTATAATGTATAATTTAAAGATATGGATGTAAGTGCTGTGGAGAAGGTCTACAGTGTGATCATGGATAAGTCACTTAACTTCTCTGTGCCTCAGTTACCTCATCTGTAAAATGGAGCTTTAGACTGTGAGTCCCAAGTGGGTTATTCTACTGATGCCTGTCTACTTGTTTTGTTTTGTTGTCTGTCTCCCCCTTCTAGACAGTGAATCTGTTGTTGGGTAGGAATTGTCTCTATCTGTTGCCAAATTGTACTTTCCAAGTGCTTAATACAGTGCTCTGCACACAGTAAGCATGCAAAAATATGATTGAATGAATGAATGACATAGACTGAGTCCAATCTGATTAGCTAGTATCTACCTACCCCTGCATTTAGTACAGTGCCTGGCACACAATAAACACTTAACAAATACCATAATACCATAATAAATCACTGTTCTAAGCACTGGGATAGATACAAGGTGATTAGTTGGACACAGTCCCTATCATAGGGCTCACAGTCTCAATCCCCTTTTTACAGATGAGGAAACTGAGGCTTAGAGAATGAAGGTTCTTGCCCAAGGTCACACAGCAGACAGGTGGCAGAGCCAGGATTAGAACCCATGACCTCCTGCTTCCCAAGCCCGGGCTCTATCCACAATGCCATGCTGCTTCTCTGGCTTCTCTCTATTTCTGTAAGCAGTTAGTCTCTCTCTCTCTCCCTCTCCTTCTCTCTCTCTCTTTTCCCTCCCTTGTTCCCCTTTCCCTTCCCCCTCTCCCCCACCTACCAGAGGTCAAGCTAAGTGACTTTAGGATTTAAACTGCACCTGGTCACAAGAGGATTAGACACAGCAGAAAAGCCAAGTGAAGGTCAGAATAATCGTTTACATTTTTATGGCACTCTTCTCCTGATCTCTTAATGCTTTGCCAAATAAAAGGTTGGATCTGCATTAGCCAACTGTAAAACATGTATTGCAGAGAGTGATGTGTTAAGCATGAAAATGACATGGCAACATGTGCCGTCTATCATCTCATTTAATAAGAGTAGCCTAGGAGAGCCAGGGTTACCTTTAAATATCTCAGAAAGAGAATTGTCTAACCCTCTCGGAAAGGAAAAGGAGACTAGCGCCAAATTAACAGCGGATTCAAGAAGACTTAGATTAATGCATAACAGGTACATGGTAAATTATTAGAGGGCTAATTAGGTACACACAATCAATAATAATAATATTTGTTAAGTGCTTACTATGTGCCAGACACTGTACTAAGTAATAGGGTGGATACAAGCAAATCAGGTTGGACACAGTCGCTGTCCCACGTGGGGCTCACAGGCTCAATCCCCATTTTCCAGATGCAGTAACTGAGGCACAGAGAAGTAAAGTGACTTGTCCAAGGTCCTACACAGCAAAGAGGTGGAGCCAGGATTAGAATGCATCACATTCTGACTCTCAGGCCTCCACTATGTCATGTTGCTTCTCAGTTGATCAATCGATCAATAGTTTTTCTTGAGCTCTGTGTGTAGAACAACATGGGCCTGGGAGTCAAAGGACTTGGGTCCTAATCCCGGCTGCATATATATTTGTAATTAATTTACATTAATTATAATCGATGTCTCCTCCTAGAGCCTGTAAGCTTGTTGTAGTCAGGGATTGTGTCTCTTTCTTTTTATATTGTACTCTCCCAAATGCTTAGTATTTGTTATTTGTTAAGCATTTACTATGGGCAGAGCACTGTTCTAAGCACTGGGGTAGATATAAGGTAATCAGCTTGTCCCACGTGAGGCTCACAGTTAATCCCCATTTTACAGAAGAGGTAACTGAGGCACAGAGAAGTTAAGTGACTTGCCCACAGTCACACAGCTGACGTGGCAGAGCCAGGATTCGAACCCATGACCTCTGACTCCCAAACCCAGGCTCTTTCCACTGAGGCATGATTGCTTTGCACACAGCAAGCTCTCAATAAACATGATTAAATTGAATTGAATTTACAGCTACTGTGTCCACCTAATTATCTTGTAGCTACCCCAGGACTTACTACAGTGCCTCACACATCATAAGCACCTAATAAATACCATTAAAAAAGACTAACAGTATAATGGTGGAGAGAATGACAGACATAAATTACTCACAAATAGTTGGAGAAAAAAGAAACGACACTAAAGTAACATAGCTGAAATAATGAAAGGATAAATAGATAAGTAAATAGAAATACAAGTTGATGTAAGTAAAGAATATGCATAGGTGCCAATGGTAGTGAATAAACATAAATTGTTGGGTGGAAATAACTATCCAGTTGGTTGTCAAAAAGGAGAGCCGCACAATTGATTCTCCAAGCATCATTTGAGAAGCAGCATGGCCTAGAGAAAAAGGACAGGCCTGGGAGTCAGAGGACATGGGTTCTAATTCTAGCTTTGCAGATTCCTCACTGTGTGACCTTGGACAAGAGACTTACCTTCTCTGTGCCTCATTTCCTTCATTGTTAAAATGGGAATTCAATCCCTGTTTTCCCCCTTTACTTATTTTCCCAATTTAGGCTGTGAGCCTCATGTGAGACAGAAACTGTGTTCCACCTAATTAAATGGTATCTACCTAAGTGCTTAGATCAATGCTTGACACATACTAAGTGCTTAATAAATATAATAATGATAGCAATATGAATAATAATTTCACCTGATCACAATATGCACCAATCCATTGTGGAACCCTTTGGAGTTCTCTTTACTTGGAACACTCTAAAGAATGCATCGCTTTCCTCTTCAGTAATTTAATAGCCACATTACTAAAAGGTTAGTCAAGTGAACTGAGAAGAGGAGGTGCTAACACGTTGTGAAATAATGTCCAAAAGGCGAGCCAAAAGCAGTATGGCCTAGTGGAAAGAGTACAGACTTTGAATCCAGAAGACCCAGGCTCTAATTCTGGCTTTGCCACTTCAATTAATCATTCATATTTAAAGTGTGCTTATTGTGTGTAGACCAACTGAACAAAGCATTTGGGAGCTTACAGAATGACAGAGTTAGAAGTCATGTTTCCAGCCACAAGGAGTTTACAATTTAGAGGAAGTGATAGTTAAAAAAAGAGAAATGTTCATAAGTTCTACCGGGCTGAGGATGAGGCGAATATCAGTTACCTAAAGGATACAGATTCAAGTGCGAAAACATGCAGAAGGAAAATGTAGGGGAAAGGAGGTTTTAATCAGGGAAGGCCTCTTGGAGGAGATATGAATTTTAAAAGGCTCTGAAGGTAGGGAGAGTGGTGGTCTGACGTATTTGGAGGGCCAGAGGGGACAGTTTCCAGGTCAGAGGGAGGATGTGGAAAAGAAGCTGGCAGTGAGATAAACAAGATGAACAAGATAGATGTGTAGTGAGTAAGTTGGCATTAGAGGAGCAAAGTGTGTGGAAAGGAAATCAGCAAGGTAAGGTAGGAGGGGGCAAACTGATTGAATTGAATTGAACGGATTGAATTGAAAGCTGAATGGTAAGGAATTTCTGTTTGGTAAGGAGGTGGATAGGCAGCCGCTGGAGGTTCTTGAGGAGTGGGGACATGTGGACCGAATGTTTTTTTAGAAAAAATGATCCAGGCAGCAGTATGGAGTTGGAAGAGCCAGGAGGCAGGGTAGGGTCAGTGAAGAGGCTGATGCAATTATTTAAGATGGGATCAGCCGACTAGCAGGCAGTTTTGATGGAGTGGAAAAGCGGGATTTTAGCATTGTCAGGAACGTACAACTGACAGGATTTGGTGACAGATTGAATATGTGGGTATAATGAGAGAAATGAGTAGAGGATAATACCAAGATTATGGAGCTTGTGAAAGATATTATAGTGGTATTGTTTACAGTGATGGGAAAGACAGGGGAAGATTGGGTTTGGGTGGAAAGTTGAGGAGTTTTGTTTTAGAAATGTTTAGTTTGAGGTAGAGATGTCCTGAATTCAGGAATGAAGGTGCATAATAATAATAATAATGTTGGTATTTGCTAAGCACTTACTATGTGCCGAACACTGTTTGGATAATCAGGTTGTCCCATGTGAGGCTCACAGTCTTAATCCCCACTTTACAAATGAGGTAACTGAGGCACAGAGAAGTTAAGTGACTTGCCCAAAGTCACACAGCTGACAGGTGGCAGAGCTGGGATTAGAACCCATGACCTCTGACTCCTAAGCCCGTGCTCTTTCCACTGGGCCACACTGTACACCTTCAGAGAAGGAGAGACATGAGGACTAGAGAGATAAATTTTGAAATCATCCACATAGAGAAGCTGGTCGAAGGCATGAGAGTGAGTGAGTTCTCCAAGGGAGTGGGTGTAGATGTAGAATCTAAAGGGACTCAGAACTAAGCCTTGAGTGACTCCCACTCTTAAGGATGGGAAGCCAAGGAGAAGCCTGCAAAAGAAACTGAGAAAGAGTGATCAGAGAGATAGTCAATCAATCAATCGTATTTATTGAGTGCTTACTGTGTGCAGAGCACTGAACTAAGCGCTTGGGAGACTACAGTATAACAGAGTTGGCACACAAGTTCCTTTCCCACAAGCTTACAGTTTAGGAGGAGAACTAGGAGACGTCAGTGTCAGTATTATTTCAAGGAAAAGGGGTGGTCCACAGTTTCTAAGGCTGCTGAAGAATCGAGTTGGTTTAGGATAAGTAGAGTCCATTGGATTTGGCAAGAAGGTGATTTTAGAGAGGTCAGTTTCTGTGGAGTGAAGGGGACAGAAACCAGATTGAAGAGGATCAAGGAGAAATGTAGGATAGGAAGTAGAGTCAGCAGGTGTAGGAATGGAAAGGAATGGTGGGAGGGAGATGTGACTATAATTTGAGAGAGCTGTGGGGTCAGGGAAATGTCTTTTTAGGATGGAGGTAGCTGAGCAGCATGGTCTTGTGGATAGATAATGGGCCTAGGGAGACACAAGGACCTGGTTTGTATTCTCGGCTCTGCCACTTGTCTATTATGTGACCCTGGACAAGTCACTTCACTTCTCTGTGCTTCAGTTACCTTCTATGTAAAATGGGGATTAAGACTGTAATAATAATGTTGGTATTTGTTAAGCGCTTACTATGTGCCGAGCACTGTTCTGTTCTAAGCGCTGGGGTAGACATAGGGGAATCAGGTTGTCCCACGTGGGGCTCACAGTCTTAATCCCCATTTTACAGATGAGGGAACTGAGGCACAGAGATGTTAAGTGACTTGCCCACAGTCACACAGCCAACAAGTGTCAGAGCTGGGATTCGAACTCATGAGCCCTGACTCCAAAGCCCATGCTCTTTCCACTGAGCCACGCTGACTGTGATCCCCACGTGGGAGAGGAACTTCATTCAACCTGATTTGCTTGTATCGGCCCCAGTGCTTGGCAGATAAGTGCTTAACAAATACCACAATTATTAGTAAATTATTATGAGCTTGTCTAAAAGCATTGGGGAAGGAGCCACTGATTAGTGAATGTTGAAGATGGCAGTCAGGAAGGAATGAAGGGAGGGGGGCAAGTGTTTTGATAAGGTGCAAAGGGATGGGGTGAGAGGCACAGGTGGAGGGAAAAGAGTTTGAGAGGAGGTGAGAGAGCTCATCTTGAGATCCTGCTGGGAAAGATGGGAGAGTTGAAGAGGGCATAGGAAAAGGGAGGACCTGGAGAGGAGCAGGGGAGATTTTAGGGAGGTAGTTCTTGAAAGTTTCAATTTGATCAGTACAGTTTGCCTGTTGCGTGATTTCAGCAAGTAAATTATAATAATGAAGGTATTTGTTAATAATAGTAATAATAATAATAATGACATTTGTTAAGCGCTTACTATGAGGGAAGCACTGTTCTAAGCGCTGGGAAGGATACAAGGTGATCAGGTTATTCAACGTGGGGCTCACAGTCTTAATCCTCATTTTACAGATGAGGTAGCTGAGGCACAGAGAAGTTAAGTGACTTGCCCAAAGTCACACAGCTGATACACGGCAGAGTTGGGATTAGAACTCACAACTTCTGACTCCCAAGCCCGTGCTCTTTCCACTGAGCAACACTGCTTCTAAACGCAGTTAAGCACTTACTATGTGCCAAGCACTGTTCTTAGCACTGAGCACTGTTCTAAGTACCTTTTCTGTGCCTCAGTTTCCTCATCTGTAAAATGGAGATTCATTACCTGGTTTCCATCTTCTTAGACTGTAAACCCCATCTGAGACAGGGACTGTGTCCTATCTACTTGTATTTACCCCAGAGCTTAGCTTGGCAAATAGACAACACTTAACAATGAGCCCACTTTGGGCAAGAAGTGTCTCTATTTGTTGTTGAATTGTACTTCCCAAGCGCTTAGTACAGCACTCTGCACACAGTAAGTGCTCAATAAATATAACTAAATTAATGAAATACCACATTTCAGATTATACCTGACTCTATTTTATGTCCCATGTCATAAGTAAGCTTGGGTTCAACATTGGCTAGGTCTGTCTAACATTTTCAAGCAGTATTTTCTGTAGAAAACCCCATTTGAAGTGTGAACCTGAACCAGACAAGCACAGTGTAAGAGGCCAACCTGTTTACAAAGTTTTCACCCCGCAAATGGGACCATTTTTGAGGTTCCATCTCTGAACTTTCCCTACAACCATGCTGCTAACACACCTACCCTATTGATGGACTGATGTCTGACTAATCTACCCACCAGCCTTCTTCCACCCATCCTTCTGCAGCCCTTAATAATAATAATAATAATGATGTTGGTATTTGTCAAGCACTTACTATGTGCAGAGCACTGTTCTAAGCACTGGGGTAGATACAGGGTAATCAGGTGGTCCCACATGAGGCTCACAGTTAATCCCCATTTTACAGATGAGGGAACTGAGGCACAGAGAAGTTAAGTGACTTGCTTGCCCATAGTCACACAGACGACAAGTGGCCAAGTTGGGATTCTAACCCATGACCTCTGACTCTCAAGCCCGTACTCTTTCCACTGAGCTATGTTGCTTCTCTGAGAGCGTCTCACTGTAGTACAGCAAGATAAAGGGGATAATCGCCTCCAGCCCTCACAGGAAATGGCTGTCAATTATGCAGACCTCTGGGTGGAATGGCTAGCATGAATGGGGACACAATCTCTGAAAAAATGTCCTTGGCTTAACACTTTTTCTGTTCCTGAGTGCTGACAACAAATGCTGTCCTTGACTGTATCAGTACCCTTAATGCTAGTGGACTAATAATATGTCAGGTACTGCTAGCTCTCTTAAAATGAATAGATTCTGGGACATTTTTTCAATTAGATCATGAGCCCCATATAGAACTTAGACTATGTCTGATCTTTTTTTTTTTTTTTTAATAGTATTTGCTAAGCCCTCACTATGTGTCAGGCACTGTACTAAGAGTTGGGGCAGATACAAGCTAATCAGGTTGGATACAGTCCAAGTCCCATATGGAGCTCTGGAGCTCAAAGTCTAACACCCATTTTATTGATGGGGCAACTAAGACAGAGAAGTTAATTGACTTGCCCAAGGTCAAATGATCTACTTTGTTTGTTACCCTTCTAGTACTGGGCACATAACTTCCATGGAGTTAGATTGTTCTTTGTGTAAACATGGCCATTCTCCCAAGGGAGAAGATGAAGTAATAATACAATCAGTGGAGAAAGATAAGCACTGATTTTTTTGTATGGTATTTGTTAAGTGCTTACTCTGTGCCAGACACTCTACTCAGTGTTGGGGTAGATACAAGTCCGAGATGTTCTTCCCCTTGACGCTGTTTATTGCCATTGTTCTTGTCTGTCCGTCTCCCCCGATTAGACTGTAAGCCCGTCAAACGGCAGGGACTGTCTCTATCTGTTGCCGACTTGTTCATCCCAAGCGCTTAGTACAGTGCTCTGCACATAGTAAGTGCTCAATAAATACTATTGAATGAACAAGTTAATCAGGTTGGACACAGTACATGTCCTACTTGGGACCTTACAATCTTAAACATCATTTTAAAGATGAGGTAACTGAGGCACAGAGAAGTTAAGTGACCTGTCCAAGGTCACACAGCAGACAAGTGGCAGAGCTGCCAGGCCCTCAGGACTCCAAGGCCCAAACTCTATTGTCTAGGCAACACTGATTCTCAGTTGTAAAACAGTTGTGGAACAATCTTGATGGACCAGGTGGAGAAAAAGAATGCAAGAAGGATTTGGAGGAAAGAGGTGGGAGAAGGAATAAAGAGAAAGTGAAGGAGGAAGTCAGAGAAGGAGACAAAGGATGGGAAAGAAAATAGTTTAAGGGACTGAGTTTTTAATTTTCAGAGGAAAAATTAAATTTTCCATGAGAAAAATAAATCACAGTAACTTTCATAGGGAGACTAGCACTCTAATATCCTTCTTGGAGCGCTGAGCTCTCAAGTGGATCTTAGTTCAAGGACAAAAGCACAAACTCCTACTCTTAGGAGGAGTGTCATGGGATCTTTAATGAACTCACTGAGCAGAGAAACAGGATCTGGGTTTCTTCGGGGGACTCATCAGCCTAAGTAAAATTCTCCTGTGTACATCTCTGTAAGGCCTGATTATTGACTAATGAGCCTGTGTGAATAACCTATTTGTTTTACTATTTGCAAGTAAACATACAATTATTCCAAAGCTAATTTGTCGATTTTGACTTTCTATATTTAATGGATTTTTGGCTAGCTCCCAGATCCTTTTTTGAGGACAAAGAGGCTATTCTTTTTTCTCCCCTCAAAGAATGTTTTTAGGCGAGCTTCACTGGATGTCATTTTTATTAAGAAAGTTTTTTTTCTTATTTCCATTAGTGGAACAGTCTAATTGCAGTCTAATCAGAAAGGAGAATAGCAAATACCTGCCTGACTTCACCACATCAACAGCATGGTGCGGAATGCATTTTAACAGTCCAGCGAACTGTCAGTGGCAAAAGTAATTGGAAATTGTTAGGATATTTCTTCATGTGATAGGGGTGGGAATTTTTCATGAACTTTGTTAATAGACGAGAACAACTCAATGCAGGTTGGGCACTCGAGTTTGCTTTATAAAGATGCTTCCTGATGTAGAAAAGTTAAGAAAGCAAAATATTCCAATGACTTGTTTAATGACTTGGTACTTGTAGCAGTGGTATCTGGCACCAGTTCACCTGTTCGAAAAAGGAAAAAAAAAAGCCTTTTTCTTAACGCCTGAGGTTTGAAGAGTGCAAAAGATCACTCTTATCAGTGGGTGAGAGGAAGGTGATTAATTTACCATATAAATAAAAAAAGAGAGAAAAGAAAGAAAACTGATTCTGAGTTCTGGATTCTTTCAGTTGGAGTAGAAGATTTTTGTTTTTCTATGGGAAGTTTTAATTCACTGTTATAGCCATTTCAGCAAGCCTCTAATCATTCTTGACAGAACACAGAGTGTGGATGAAAATATATATGAAAGAATATGCTTCAGAAAGCAAAATTAATAGGCATCGCAGGAGACATATTCAGCAGTCCATGGAGATTTGACTTTGCAGCTTCCATTAGTGTTAATGGAGAATTATTTGGCTAGTTGATATTTGAAAAGCACATTTAGAAGAAAAAAATGAAGTTCTCTGTGGTCTTATTGATGATCATGAATCATCACTGTCATTGTTCTTATTAATAAACACAACACTATCCCCGTGAATTCCAATCCAAACCAATTGAGACAAATGGAAGTAAAGGAGATGCTAGTACATTGTGCGTGTCAGGATTACCAAAATTATATAGACCACAGTGCTGCTTTGGACTATAATTTTTAAATCTGCATTCTGGACATTTTCACTGTCTGGGATAGTCATGTGACTGATGATACATGACAGTGGCTGCCTTTCATCATAGAATATATTCATGTAGACGTGGCCTTTGACCAGGTTAGAAAAGAAACAATCCTCATCTTCCAACTCCTCATCTTCCTTTGCTTCTTCATCCCAAACTTCTATTACTAGTGGAGGTATTCTGGGTGAGAATTCATCGCTTGCTATATAAGATCAGTCATCATCTCATCATCAGTAATGGCATTTGATTGAGCGGCTACTGTGTGCCAAGAGTGCTGTCCTAGGCACAAGAGGAACATACAGTGGAAGTCAATTATACAGTTCCCATCATCAAGGAGCTTTCAATGGTTGGGGAGCCAAGCAGACACAAATACAATGGGTCATTGAGTAGGAGGTTAGATTAGTGATGACCGAGCCTCTTGAGTTAAACAGCCACAAAAGGCATAAAATGGCTGAGAGCTGCAGAATAAAAAATAAATTCCCTTAACCGTTTAGCACACAATCTATAGCAAGAAGAAAGGAATGAGGATCAGCAGACATTCCCTGGGGTTGGCACACAGTGCCAGTGAAGCAAAGCAGGTACTGGGGGTAGGGATAGACAATGCCCCCTTTCCCAGACTGGGCAGCAAGTTGGGGCAGCAAGGGACCTCTGCCGCCCTAATGGCTGGATAAATGACAAACTGTGGGCACCATAACCAAACAACAAATGATAAAACTTAGGTATGGAAGCCTCTCAACAAGGGAAAATGAGTTGTATATGATTCGTGAGCCCCTGTTGGTCCACCCCTAGCATTGATTGAAGTGTTAAAGAGAAACATACACAAATCAATTAATGAATATCAAGGAAACAAGAAAATGCAAGTAACCACCAAGATAGATAAAAGGATGGCATGGTCTGGGAAGAATGCAGTGCTCTACACACAGTAAGCACTCAATAAATACAACTGAATTAATGAATTAGTCAGGGAATGTCTACTGGAAGAGGAGACCTTGGTTAGGGCTTAAAAGAGAGGGAGATTGTGGTTTGGTGGATTGGCTTCAATTAATCAATCGTATTTATCAAGCACTTACTGTGTACAGAGCACTGTACTAAGCACTTGGGAGAGTACAGAGTTGGTAGGCATATTCCATGCCCATAACAAGCTTACAGTATAGACCGGAAGACAGACATTAATATAAATAAATAAATTATGGATATGTTCATAACTGCTATGGGGCTGAGTGAGGGGTGAATAAATGGAACAAATTGGGGTGATTCAGAAGGGAGTGGAAGAAGAGGACAGGAGACCTTAGTCAAAGAAGGACTCTTGGAGATACGCCTTCAAAACGGTTTTGAAGGGAGGAAAGTAAATTTCTGTTGGATATGAAGAAGGGAGGGCTTTCCAGGCCAGAGGCAGAATTTGGCAAAAGGTTGGCAGTGAGGTAGATGAGATCGAGGTACAGTGAGTAGGTTGTTATTAGAGGGGTGGAGTTTGTGGACTGGGCTGTAGTAGGAGAGTAACAAGGTGAGGTAGGAGGGGGTAAAGTGACTGAGTGACCTTCCTGGCCTGAAGAAATGAATTTCCTGGCTTGAGAAAGTTCCAAGCAAGAGAAAAGGGTGAGCAATGAATTGAAAGTGGGGGAATTTATAATAATTATAATAATGATAGTATTTGTTAAGCACTTACTATGTGTCAAGCACTGTTCTAAGTACTGGGGTAGATACAAGGTCATCAGACTGTCCCACTTGGGGCCCACAGTCTTAATCCCCATTTGACCGATGAGGTAACTGGGGCAGAGAGAAGTGAAGTGACTTGCCCAAGGTCACACAGCAGACAAGTGGCAGACCCGGGATTAGAACCCACATCTTCTGAATCCCATGCCTGGGCTCTTTCCACTAAGTCATGCTGCTTCAATTACAATTACAATTCAGTTACAAGCAAATATGGCAATTAGAAGAATCAGCAGGATTTAGAGATCAACTGAATGCAGGAGGTAATCGACAGATAGGAGGAATCAAAGGTGACACCAAAGGTGTCAGCACCTAGGATAAGGTATCTGGGAGTAATGTCAATAAGAATAATCGATAAAATGAGAAAGTTTGGAAAGCAGGGTGAGGAGTTGTTTTTGACTTATTGAATTTAAGGTTCCAGAAGGCATTGCAGGTGGAGAAACCCAGAGGCTGGAGGAGATACAAAACTGTTAAAGCAAGTGAAACGACAGGCTGGAGGAGATACAAAACTGTAAAGCAAGTGAAACGATAGGGCAAAAGATGGGAGTCAACTGCATAGAGGAATCATCTGAAGAAAAGTGATAGCTCAAATTCAGGTGTGTGGTTGCATTTACTAAGAGAAATAGTATCAAACAAGTTGGCTAGAGGAACCAGAACATAGCTGACCTGAAAGTCTGTGTCAGTCAAGTTAAGGCTGGTGAAAATTTCTAGAAGGAAGAGATCAGTAATGCTGAAGGGAGAGAAGAGGTTGATTGAACAGGATTAGGAATGAGTAGAACTAGTAGATTTAGCTAAAAGTAGGTCATTGAAAATCTTGGTGAAGGAAGTCCCAGGAGAGAGAAGAGAGTGATATCCAGATTCCAAGGCTCACAAATCACACATATGAAAATAAAGCCCCATAGTTGGGTTGGAGAGGAAAGTTCTACAATTACATTATATAACAGGGTTCTGTAATTTCATTTTGTTTAGAAGAACCAAAAAAAAAAGAAACCTAAGCAGATGATGCACAAAGAAACAATTATAACATTTAAACATTTAAAAACACATTAACATAGTTTATCTCCTTGAATGGTAATGATGAAATTATAATGAAAGAAGGAATAATTAGAAGTTAATATTGTAATTGCATTGCAACTATTCTTATTGGCATTGAATTGCATTGCAAAAAAGGGATAAAGGAAAAGAGTGAGGAGAAATAAGAGTGGGAAAGGGAGGAACAAGGAGAAGGGAGAAAAAGAGAGGATGAAGGGGGAAAGGAAGAGGAGGGGAGAGAATGAAAAAAAAATGGAGAAATGAGAAAGAGAGTGGGAGGGAGAGTGGGAGAGAGACAGGGAGACAAAGAAGGAAAGAAAAAGACAAACTTATTCCTGATTCTTTTCATTTGGAAAATGGGGGAAGATGGGTGCCAGAATTGCAAAGTAGTAATAGTAATAATAATAATAATTGCGGTATTTGTTAAGCATTTACTATGTGCCAGGCACTGAATTGAGTTCTAGGTTGAATTCAAGCAAGTATTATACCTGCAGTGTTCACTGTCTCACCTGCTCCTCCTCCTCCTGTGCCACCACCCCTACTTAGCTACTCTGGACCTGGCAAAGTAGGAGATGACCTTTTCTAACATCTGTGGGGCTTGAGATAAATCAGCCAGTCAGTCAGTCAATCATATTTACTGAGCGCTTACTGTGTGCAGAGCTTGGGAGAGTACAATACAACAATAAACAGACACATTCTCTGCCCATAATGAGCTTACAGTCTAGAGGGGGAGAGACAGACATTAATATGAATAAATAAATTGCAGATATATACTTGAATGCTGTCCGGCTGGGAAAGAGAGTGAATAAAGGCAGCAAGTCAGGGAGACACAGAAGGGAGTGGGAGAAGAGGAAAGGAGGACTTAGGGAAGGCCTCTTGGAGGAGATGTACTTCATTGTGCTTCAATAAGGCTTTGAAAGTGGGGAGAGTAAGTGAACAGAGGCTGTAGTGGGTGAACAGGTCCCTCCCCAACAGCTCTGGCCAATGTCATCCTCATTCCTGCTTTCAGAGGAGCCAGAGAAGTCAGAGGGAAGAAAGGCTTGCCCTGCTCTCTTGCTCATCAGGGTAACCCACCAGTCTCCAGGATGAAGAGGGCAGCATCCTACAACCAGAGGGCAAGAAGTAGAGCCACCATTTTGGCTTTACCTCAGCCCCTTTCCTGCTCAAAAGGATAAGGTGGGCCAGTTACATCCTGCTTAAAAACCTGTGGGGGCAGCGCAAATGGCATCATCCTCACAGTGCTAAGTCTGTGGGAGAGCTAGCTTATACAGCGTCTTGGCACAAAGTCAAACTATTAACTTTCAAACTATATTCACCTCAACAAAGCTCTGCAGAATGGTACAGGAAAAAAGATAACAGGAGTAGGCCCAAGAAGCTGCTATATGATGAACCAAAATGGAGCAACAAAACACATTTAAGGATGTTACACACCACAGCGTCAGGTATCATATGGCTTCAGAGTTGAAAGATGGGAGGCAGCTGTGGCATAAAAATCATATTGGAGCATGGCAAACAAGAAAGGAGTGGCTCTATTTGAGGGAGAACTTTAGGAGGATTGTGAGACAGAGCCAAAAGTGAACACAGGACCAGAGACTACAAAAACAAGCAGAACAGTGGATTGAGGGATAATCTTTGGGTGTGTATGATGTGTAGGGATAGGCCCACTATGACCTATTTAGCTTCGCTTACTCCTAAAGGGAGTCTTCACGGTCGGTGACATCATTTTCATATAGGAAGGACAACTGTATATGCATTAGAATTAGAAATGGAGGAACAGATAGATCATGACATAAAGGAAAGACACAGCACCAGACATTGGGGGAACAAATGCAACAACACCACAAGGAACAACTTTTTCAAGCATATGATATGGAACGGCTCACCAATCACATATTGAACTCATCGGTCACATGAGCTAAAAATCACATGTTTGGTAGTATTATCTTTGTACCCAAAGGATAGTTTGTTCTTTCTCTCTCTCTCTCTCTCTCTCTCTCATGCACACACGCATACACACATAGCTAAACATATCACACACATATCAATTAAACAATTGTATTTATTGAAAGCTTACTATATGCAAAGCACTATCATGTGGGAGAGTACATTATCAGAATTAGCAGACAACTTTCCCTGCCCATAATGACCTTACAGTCTATAAATGAAATGGGGTCACCTTTCCCTGCTGTCTCTACTATCCTATTTCTTCTAATCTCCCAGTTAAATACAGGCACTTCCATTAGCAGAATATGAAATACAAATTTATACATATATCAAATATAATAAATTACAATTGAAATGGATTTGCCCTTTAGATTCATGGATGTGGCTATTGAAGATGAGTTTTTAACTCACAGGCATGGGTGTGACAGATTAAATTTTTGTGCTGACAGGAATAGAAAAAAATATGAATTGAACCAAAGAGAGAATAAGTACACCTAATTCAGCTGCTCCTCAGAGATTGTGTTCTCACAAAACCAAGTGTGAAGAAAAACTTTTATTGTAATACTGTAATGACGTGGGAAGTCGCATGTATGCAAATACACCCAACCACTCCTTCTGACAACATGTCATGCTCTTTTCAAACAGGCTCACAATGTGGGAGGGATTTTCTTCAATTTCCTAACAGCACTCTGACCAAAGCATGTGAAAATACTCATTTTGGCAGACATGAGTTTAAAATGAATAACTCCAGCTGACCTTCAGATGACTTTCTCCTCCTAGAGAAATAGAGTTGTAGCTACCATTATCTGCCAGAGAAGAGCAGGTTGGAGGTTTAAGCTCATTTATGGTCTCTTTAGAACGCTCAGAATCTTTTAGTCTTCTCTAACCATAACACAATGAAGCTCCCACATATGTTAACACAGCATATGGTGACATTTTAAATGCAAAAAATGTCAGGAAATTCAAAGTTATGATTCCCCAAGCTGCCATAAATGGGTTCTGTGTTCTGTCACCTTCCCCCAACCCTGAATATAGCATTTCATATTGGTCTAGTAGAGGTAGTGTCAACTCAAAAGGTCTTTTATACAAGTGTCATCTCTTTAAAGACCTGCTTAGTCTCACCTCTAATTCAGACATGTGAGCAGCAAATTCTCACCCAAGTGGCTGAATACAAGCTGTAGTTCAACTGCACTTTCAAAAGAGGTAAAGAGAATAAATAAGATGATGATGGTGATGATTATGTGACAAGAGGTACAAAATAATCATCAAATCATCATCAAAGTCATCATCATCATTTAACTAAACCAACAACTTTTTTATTCGGAGCCTGAAATTGGGGTACAGTGAGCTTGCTGTTGAGTAAGAGGAGAAGGGAGAAGGAAGGAGAGAAAAAGAGGGAAAGAATGGAAGAGGAAGGAAGAGTTGAGGAGAGAGAAAAAGGAGTAGAAAGAGGAAATAAAAGTGACAAGAGGAATATCTCCTCCAATCCATCAATTATATTTATTGAGTGCTTACTGTGTGCAAAGCACTGAACTAAGTACAAGGAAGAGTACAACACAACAGAGTTGGTAGATACGTTCCCTGCCTACAGTGGATAGAGCACAGGCCTGGGAGTCCAAAGGTCATGGGTTCTAATTCCGACTTCGTCACAACTCTGCTGGGTGACCTTGGGCAATCCACTTAACTTCTCTGGACCTCAGTTCCCTCATCTCTAAAATGGGAATTAAGAATATGAGCCCTATGTGGGACAGGGATTGTGTCCCACCTGATTAACCCCAGCACTCAGAAAATTATTTGGCACATAGTAAGTGCTCAACAAGTACCATAATAAGAATGATAAGAATAACGATAATAATAATAGCAATGATCTTACAGTCTAGAGTATGAGGCAGACATTAATATAAATAAATAAATCACAGAGAAACATCTCAGCTTTTATCCCAGCCTGGGGCATAAATCCTAACCATACAAGGGGCACCTTGCTTGCAGGGTGGCATTTGACCTACTTTTCCAGGGCTAAAATCCAACCAAGCTCCCCTCCTTCTCCATCTCCTAGTCTCTAGTCCTCACCAGGCACCAAGACTAGATGTGAGCGTCTCCTTTCATCCCCACCTTGAAGTCATCCTCCTGCTTGCTTCACCCCCATTTCACTGATGGACCACGCAAGCCTGTCACCATGGCAACTGTGATGCCGCCATGACACCCTGATGACCATTCCCTGCTTGTGTTATGAGGATGCCAGGTTGCTTTTGCTCTTATAAACAGTCCAGCCTATACCCAGATCCTTTTCACGTCAGACAAACCCCTGCCCATGTTCAACCTGCAGAGTACTTGGAAGGAATCTGGCCCCTACTGGCAGAGGAAAGAGGTGGATTTGTTTGTTTCCAAATCTACAGATAGGGCTGATGAAGTATGCTGCTCTTCCTGACCAAAAAAACTATGGGGGGAAAGCTAATGACATTGCCCATATCTAGCTATGGCTCTCAGTTCTCCATGGATTAGGCACCTACAATTTATATTAATTTGTATCCTCTTTCCAGGAACATGTCATTTATTTAACCTATAAATTTCATCAGACGATTACAACACAAGGGAGATCCACAAATAACAATTAATTTAAACATTTACAGGGACAGGACTATGTTTAATTCCTGTCTGTGTATTCTTTCCAAGTGCCTAGTATGCATTCTTTCGGTGCCTAGTACAGTGCTCAGCACGTAGTAAGTGCTTAAAAATATTATTGCTGTAAGTACTTAAAACTAATAGTGCTAATAAAAGTGCACTGGTTATTCAAATTCACCCTTGAAATTAAAGAAAAATTACTAACCCCGAAGTAATTCTTCTAACTCTTGCTCCCAGAGTAGGTAGGAGATTTAAAAAAATAAGACATAGGAAATCATCAGTCTTCTCTACTACACAACTACAGAAAACAACAACAACCTTGCTCGCTCCCCTAGGGAGTGGGAAAGTGGCTATTTGTAAACTCGTTCCAATTGCATACTAATAGTCATTTTAAAAATCTACATTAAGAATATTACAATGAGGCAGAGTTAGTAATGATCAAATCGTCATGGTTAGAGACAGCTCAAATTTAGTAAAGACAAATGTGAAATTGTTTTCCCTTGGGGTTAATATTTCTTCTATTTTTTTTTTGGTCCTCTTTGAAATGTAGATTTTATTCTGCTTCCGTTCCTAATTGAGTAATGCTAACTTTCCCTTTGTAGAAATATAGAAATACAGGATGTTTATGCACAGTAATTTCTTTTTTTTTTCCTGGAGGGAAAAGCGAGCATTCTGCCTGTGCTAAAGAAATATCATAATTATTCCAAAGAACTGAGCATGTGCAAAGAAAAAGTCCCAACTGAAAAATGTTTCAAATTCCTATTTTCTTGAATATACATTTCCTTCACTAGACCTGTTTCTTTAAGGTTCTGGGACAGTGGTACTCTATGCCAAGTCTGGGGATTTCGGGGAGACTATTTCTCCACTAATGATTGTACGAATAGGACATAGCCAAGCCTTGCTGGGGAACTGGGAAGGAGGTAGGGGAGAAGAAGGATGGGGGAAAAACAAGGGTTGTACAACACCACTAAAAATTCCTCCAATGCCCGCTCTGCATTTGCTACCTATTCCCTAACATTGGCTCCATTTGTGTCTATGGAAGCAGAGTAAGAAATCTACTTCTCCAATAGCTGAGAAATCCCCTAGCTTGGGGTAGAGACCGAGTAGTAGCTGTTGGATATTTGTTTGGGTTTTTTTTGTATTCTAGGGAGCACATCATTTGCCCTTTCCTAGAAATAGAAAATATGGAACAAACCAAGAAGAATTATATTTTCCCAAGATTTTTCAGCCCAGCCTCTTGAGATGGAAATATTGAATTATTTTTCATCTGCATCAACAGTGTCCAAACTGATTAACTTGTATCAACCCCAGTACTTAGAATAGTGCTTGGCACATAGTAAGCACTTAATGAGCACCATAACAATAATAATAATTATGGTAGCCCTATCATATGCTAATAATAACAGAGAGGGTTTTTGTAAGGGCTAAATTAATGGAATGGTATATTTGGAAATCTATGTAATATTTGGGGAGCCTAATGTATATTATGCCAGATTTTTTTTGATATCAGCTTAGGTAATAAAATCACCTAGCTCAGATTTTTTCTTAGCCAAGACTATTATCTCAAGCGGAACAGTCCATCTGTTTGAGGTCTAATCAATCAATAAATTCCATTTATTGAGTTCTTACTTTGTGTAGAGCACTGTATCAAATACTTGGGAGAGTACAATAAAATTAGTAGCCAAGATCCCTGACCTTGAGGAGCTTACAATTTATAGGTTTGTAACAGTCATTACAATCACTGATCTTGGACAGTAGTGCCCACACCATGCCTATTGCCTAAGAAATACCTTTGCATCATTTTTGCTAGGGTTTTGGAATGATTTTTTCAGGTTAATGACTTCTTGAATCAAAATAAGTTACTAACATAAATTTCATGATCTTTTTATAACCACCATTCATTCCTACTACTTTGGTCCCTGACAAATCTAACAATTTTTGTCTCTGTGATTTTGCTCTGTCTTTGAGGCAAACAGTTATACTGACATTTTCTTCCGGAATATCCTTCCCACTGCTCTTCACCAAATCATGTTCTTTCCCTCCTTCAAATCTCTCTAAAATACAATTTTCTAAGGAGCCTTCATATGCTAGCCTGTTATGCCAAGCACTCTAGTAATTAAATTTCTAGTAGTATTAGTATTAGAAGTAGTAGCAATAGTAACAGTAGTAGTAATTATTAATTGCCTTACTCTGTGCAAAGCACTGTACTAAGAGCTGGGAAAAAAATACACTAGTAAGAATAGGATTTGGTCCTAGGAAGCCAAAGAGCTCACAGTCTAAGAATAAAGTGAGGGAGAAAGATTTGACAACAGACACATATTTCTTATTTCTATTCCTATTTCCATATTTCTTTTTCAGGTGAAATGGTATAAAGACGAGAACAATATGAAATATGAGAGCCAAGATAAATAAAATAATATCAATAGGGTATTGTGGCCAGAGGAGCAGGATTTCAGGCCTCTCAAAACTCAGAGTCCAATAGTCACTACAGACACAGCAGCAGTCACAGAATAAGGTCCCTGACATTCTAAAGATTGAAACGGCCTCATTCTGCTCTTGCTGCTTCTCCGTCTGTATCTTCACCCTCCCTGCATTTAAAGTAAGGACTAATGGAAAATGTCTCTGGAGTGAAGTCTAGGCAGCTTCTCTCATGGGCTTCAGGCCTCCGATCCAGTGGTGAGAAAATGGCTCGAAGCCTCACCCTTGCATAATTGGATCAGAATTTGGGTCAGAGAAGTAGTGTGGCTTAATGGCCAGAGTACTGGCCTGGAGTCAGAAGAACCTGGGGTCTAATCCTGACTCAACCACGGGACTACTGTGTGACTCTGGGCAAGTCACTTCACTTCTCTATGCCTCATTTACCTCATCTGTAAAATGAGGAATAACACTATGAGCCCCATGTGGGACAGGGACTTTGCCCAACCTGAAAATCTTTTACCTACCTCAGAGCCTAGTACAGTGCCTGGCACATAGTAAGCATGTACCAAATACTTTAAAAGAACAACAACAACAAAAAAGAGGTGATGGGAAGCCTCCCATCAACAATCAGTCATCCCAAAGATAGTAACTGAGCCCCCCCTGTCTTCCACCAGGCTACACAGTACAGTATTAAAGTAGTTCATATTGTTATTATTTTTTTTTTTGGTCTTTTTGAGTATTTGTTTCTTCTTTCTCTCCTATTAGACTGTAAACATTCCAAGGGTAGTGAATGTCATATTCCGTTGATAAGGAAAATCCTAAGAAAAGAGCATGGGTCTTGTAATCAGAGAACTTGGGTTCTAATCCTAGCTCCCCTACTCATCTGCTGTGTGACCTTGGACAAGTCATGTAACTTCTCTCTGCCTCAATTCCTTCAACTGCAAAATGGAGATTCAATATTTCTTCTCCCACCTTAATAGACTGTAAGCCCCATGTGGGACCTGATTGTATTGTATCTACCCAAATGCTTAGTACAGTGCTGGGCACTTAACAAATATTATTATCATTGTTAGTATTATTATTATTACTTCCTTCAAGCTAAGGCAGTAATTAAAATTCCAAATCTTTTGCTAAATGCCTTTAAGCTAAGTTGTCTCTAAATGTTTTATATTTTTGAGCTAGGGATAATATGCCTTTTCATCTTTTCTCACTTAAGAGTTCTCTCTTTTTCAGTCTCTGCTCCCTGGTGTACTGATAGTGTTCATTCATACACAGTGGGGAAGGAAAAGGGAGTTAATGAGTTTTAGAAATGAGTCCTGGACTTCTGCATTTTTTTTAATACCTGATATGCACACACATCAAGGAATGACAAAATAATCAGATTTAAGATTTCATTGAAGAGGTAATCCTGAGTTTATCCATAGATCTTGCCATCATTTTCCCTGCTATGGCTATAACTAATATATCCACTTAGAGTTGGAAGCAGACTCTTTCTTGAGGATAGGAGAAGAATGCAGGAAGGATGGCAAGCTCTGACTCCTAGGCCTCATTTGGTTCATCTGAAGTCAAAATGCTTTACCCAGGGAACAAGCATCCTTGGCCCTTTCTGTGGGGATTTTCCCATATGTACCATCAGTCAGTGGTATTCATTAAGAATTTACTGGAGGCAGAGAACTGTACTAAGCACTTGGAGAGTTCAAAAGAATTGGTAGACAAATTCCCTGCCCACAACAAGCTTACAGTCTAGAATCTGTCACTGATGACTGTCCTGGCCTGAGTCCCCACTCTGCATTTGCACTCGACATTATAAAAGGGGACAACTGGGAAATGAGAAAAGCTGGGAACGTTTGCAGTGGTAGCCAGGAGGGAGATGGACTTGCACAAATGTTGAAGTGAGAAGGCATGGACCTTGAGCTTTCCAAAAGCAGGGTTAATCCTAAATGGTTTGGAGGAAAAGCAGTGTTGCCTAGTGGGAAGGATGTGGACTTAGGAGTCAGCAGGACCTGGGTTCTAATTCCAGCTTCACTACTTATCTGCTGTGTGACCTTGGGCAAATCACTTAACTTCTCTATGCTTTAGTTCCCTCATCTGTAAAATGGGGATTAAGACTGTGAACCCCATGTGGGGCCAACTTGATTAGGTTGTATTTACCCCAGTGTTTAGAACAGTGCCTGGCACATAGTAAATGCTTAACAAATACTATAAAAAAAAAAAGAAGGAAATCAGCTCATGTGGTCTGTCACTTCCAGGTTTGGACCTGGGAATGAGTTGCAAAAGGAGGTCACTTATTAGAAGGAGGCAAATTACTTAGACCTGGACTGACCCTATGGGGTAGTGGCTCTGAGGGAGAACTGTTCTGGTTAGATGATTTCACCCCTCAAGTTGAGAGAGAAAAGGCCCAGGGCAATTTCCAGAGTTTTTCCTAACCCCTGAGCACACTGCATCTTCCCCAGATCTCACCTGTGCCTTCCAATGTTTCGAGCTAGTCTTAGGTGGACTGTAAGGTTGTTGTGGACAAGCCACATGTCTACCAACTCTATTACATCATACTCTCTCAGGTGCTTAGCACAGTGCAGTGTGAGCTCAATAAGGACAATTGATTGATTGATTAAGCTTGGCCATCCTGATCAAGTAGTTTTTAGAAAGCAAAAAAGTGATTTGATCTTCTCCCTTGTTTCTCTGTTGTTTTTTAGTGGTACTAATTAATGGCTTACTATTTGACGAACATTTTACTAACTTTCTGCTCATATGTCTCGGGAGACAAGTTCATTAGTCCATGGAATCTGTTAAAAAGAAGTCATAACTAAGACTGAATTTATTTAAGGTTCTGACAAAAGTTCTAGAAAAGCAAACCGTTCTTGGTTTAATTCTTCTACTTTCTGTTCGAAGGCACCAATCTCAAGCATTTCATCTCCTTACTCCAGCATGCCTAATGTTACAAGTAGTGCTTTGTTTCCAAATGCAATTAGCCTGATACTGTCACAGCAAATATTCCTTTTCAAAGGTAGCACATGATCAGAACTCTGTGAATCTGAACCGTAGCTGGGGAAGAGCAGAATTATACACCAGCTTAAGAAGGAGCTCCGGGAAAGACTGATGTCTGCATCATTTATTTTAAGGGCTACCAATACCAATAGTTATGAATCTTTAAAGCTAGTTGAATGTTTCCAAGATCCAATTTATATTTTAAACACAACCACAGTGACTCAAGATCACGATCCAATAGATTCAAATGATGATAACAAATCTCACAAAATGTTTGATCTCTGGTTAATTCAGCAGACTGGAGATGAAAGAAAGTGATGGCAGCAGTAAATCATGCTCTGATAGAAAAATTCCGAAGTATTATCTCCGAAGACATGTTTAAACCTATTAAGTTGTAAATTCCCGGGAAGCAGGGAATGTGCATTTTGCTTCTGTTGAACTCTTCCAAGTGCTCTGCACTCAGTAGATAGTTAAAAAACACTATTTGAACAAATATGAAATTTTTTATAAGACTTTTTCCTGTAATATAAATAGTCCATTGTAGGAAAAGGAGAGTGTTCTACCTGATTAACCTGTATCTACCCCAGTGTTTAACACAGGACTTGGTACATAGCAAGCACTTAACAAATACCTTTAGAAAACTAAAAAGAAAAATATTAAAATAAAATAAATGGAGCTCTGCAAAACTAGTAGTTTGGGTTTTCAGTAAATGAGAAAAAGACTTTGGTACTCACACTATCAAAGTGTTCCTATTTACATGAGCCTCTTGGGCTAAAATAATGATCTCCTTTTCCCTTTCAAATAATTCCTTTCTTGCTTCTAACTACCAAGGGAATGTTGTGGAAACAGTCAGGACTATCATTGCTGAACTACACAAACAGAATACAAAGAAAAATTGAGGATGAGCATTGAATAGAGCACAATCCTCACTCAGCTGTTTTCTTCTTACTATGGGTCCTTCTTGGTCTTCCCATTCTTCTCCCATCTGCTCTAGATCCCATGTTGGAAAGGTCTTCATTCCATTATAATCTTGATCTCTCTTTGTCTGCCTCATACAGCCCATGAATTTGGTGCAGTCTGCCATTCATTAAACAGACAGTATTGCCATTATTTTATTTCCAGTTTCAATTAGTACAAGAGTAAGTGAAAGGTAGTTGGCTGCTGGAGGGGAGAGGGATAAGCCTACCTCTAAAACACCTGGGAATTTGATTTCTTGGGGTTGAATTCCACTATGGGCATGTAAGAACCAATCCTATTTCAGTGGGATGTGTGTGTGTGTGTGTGTGTGTGTGTGTGTGTGTGTGTGTGTGAGAGGTGTTATTGTCCTTAGAATTAGAAGATAATGGGGATCTCTCTTTATGCTCCTGGAAAGTGGCCAAAAGATAATAGTACTGATCAAAGATAATAGTAGTTCCCACCCTTGCATGGGTAAATATGCATGGGTTTGTGGCTACTTTTGCCACTTGCTTCATGTCTGGGTATGTTTTTAGCTCCTCCTTTCTCTGAACATGTCCTATCCAGAGGAGATGTGTTATAGTAAGCTTTATCTCTATAAAGGTAGATGACACAGCATTTGGGGGCTACTGTCCTCCCATTTGATTTTGTACGGTTCTTTGTTAGGGCTGATAAAATCACCCAGACTCAGTGATGACATCTGTGGTACATCTAGTGTGTAATCTTTCTGAAGATTTGACAATACCACTATTCTGTAGGCACTGAGTTCAATATGGATTTTGAAGCCACGATGGAACCACATTCTGCCAGCTACCAGGGAACATGTTGTTCCTTTCGAGTCAATCCAATTAAAATTCCCAAATACAATGTGAAATGAAAGCTGAATGTACAAGCCTTTGAAATGCAAGGGGTGGTTGAAGAGTCAGAGTGTAGAGATTTCAGAGCATCATTCTCACGTTAACTCTGATACTGTATTTTTAAAACTTGCTGAAACAACATCCATCTTGCATCAAATTCAGTCTAGTTAGGAACGGAATTCATTCCAGTCTCAGTTGACCTCTGCTTGGTCACCTCATCCATCTAATGTTCTAGCATCAGTGATGATGAGAAATGACCCCAGAGCCAGAACTCCCGTTATTTTCCCTGAGGGGCCGATGCATAATTAGATTCACAATTAGACACTCTTTCCCTGAAATTGATCCTTCATTTTATTTCCTAAAGCTTTAATCCCCAGTAGAGCTGGATTGCCCTAGAGGACAAATAGGTATTTTTCCATCAAAATTTCTCTCTGGGATTGAATATGTGCTAGACTCTATCTGTTGTCGAATTGTACATTCCACACACTTAGCACAGTGCTCTGCACACGATAAGTGCTCAATAAATACTATTGAATGAATTCCGTCACTTGGGTTCTAGGTTTACTCTTGTAGAAGAATGAGACTTCAACCAAATGTCTTCCTTTTATTGGTGTTTATTAACATTGTGCTAAGAACCATACATATGTGATAATCCAAAAATTAGCCTTCTCCAACACAAGACTGATAGTCTAAAAGGTAGAGAGAACAATTATCTCCATTTTCCCAATGAGGAAACTGAGTCAAAGAGAGGTTAAGATACTTTTCCAAGATCACACATCAGGCCAAGGGCAGAGCTACGCAACGTCAGGTCTCACAATGCACAGATCAGTGCTCTTTCCATTAGATCATATTATCTCCTTTCATTTTTTCTTCATGGTATTTGTTAAGCAACTAAGCATCAAGCATTGTTATAAACACAGACGTAGATACAGGTTAATCAGGTTGGAGCCTATCTCTGTCCCACATGGGGCTCACAGTCTAAGTAGTGTGAGGTAGTAGTAGTAACAGGTATTGATTCCTCATTTGCAGTTGAAAAACCTGAGGCACAGAGAAGTGAAGTGATGTGACTAAGGTCATGCAGCCAGCAATTGGTGGATCCAGATAAGAACCCAGGTGAGGTGGCTCCCAGGCTCATGCTTTACCTCGAGGCCATGCTACTTCCCTGCTTCCTCCTCCCTTTCCATTCATACCTTCTCCCTCAACCCCTCCCCGCCATTGATAGCCTCTTCCATTCTAAGCCTGTCTTCTTGATATCTCTCTCTACAATTCCACTCCTTGAAATCTAACCTTTTTTCTCTAACTCAAAACTTTTCTGTAACTCAGCAGATTAGTTTTAGCATCTTTTCTCTAGTTCAAAAATGAGGAAGTCTTGGCAGCTTGTGGTGCCTGTTTTTAGAAATCACAGACATTTAATTGCAAATATACCACAGATTTCAATCCTCACCCCAACTCCTATAGCATGTAGGACTCTGGGGTTAGGGTAAACTGGCTTCAGAGAGGTCTATGGAGAGTTAGCCCTTTAGGCTTTGAAGTTCCACAGCAAGAAATGATGCAGGATCATCCGTTATCATAAATAGTTTATAACTATAAAGCCTCGTCTCTCCTGTCCATTTCCTTAGGAGAACAGAACACTGAACAGTCACATCATAGGTGAGAGTTATGAATAGGGAAGGGTGGGGTGACACCATTTTTAAGGCAAAGGCTTAATGCTACCTGTGTCCTAAGTTTGTTCTAGGAATGCTTTTGCTGAATGCAGTGAACATTTCTTCTTCTCTGCCTACTCTTTTCCTGAGAATGGAGTGTGAGTTTTCAAGGTGCTTCAGCACTTCCCGGAGCAAAAGCAGAGGCTCATCAAATTGAAAAGTCTGCATCTTTGCTTCCCCTGAAGGTTCTTAAGTTCTTGAAGTGCAAAATAGAAGAACAAGTGGAATACATGCAGAGGAGATGTTCCTCTTTCAAAAAGCAGATGGAGAGTGGCAAGCAGGACTAGTTAAGCAGAGGCCCTAAGAGAAACACTTCTTCAAAGCGGAAGCAGAAGTTTCCAGCTCCTTCAATGGATGTGTTTATTTTAGCTTCTACCTGGACTACTCTGTGGGTGGGGAAGAAGATTGCCTGGGGTTAGGGAATGACCCAGCCCTGCACTGTCTCTCTCTCTCTCTGTCTTTCTCTCTCTCTTTCTCTCCCTCTTTCCCTCTGTCAAATGCCTGACTGTCAGTCTCTCTCTGCCTGTCTCTCCTTTCTTTAAAAGAGCAGATTTACTTCAGGGTGCAGCCTAGTTTCTTAATGATGGATAAATCCTTTGTGCAGATAGAATCTCTGATTGATGGAAATTGGGAAGGGAAGGAGAAAGACGAAAGAGAATTTATGAATTTGCCATAAGATTCAAATCACGACAGGGACTCTGCTAGTCTCCTTAGGCATAAAATTGGACTAGATGGAGATAGGCACTCTATTTGTTGATGTTTCAGTTGCTTACCCTTTTCATTATATCTCTGCTTACTCTGTTAACAACCTATTGAACTTGCAAAATCTGCTTTTTTTTTCTATTTTTACAAATCTGGTGATATGAGGCCAAACAGAAATGAAAATTCTTCCTTTTTAATCACCAGTTTTCCACAAGAACACCGCTGAAATTGAATGTCCTCGCCCACCTTGGAATTAATGTTTCCCCTCAGTTGGTTACTTTTCCAAGGTTTGCTCAATTAAATAACAAAATTACAGTTGGAAGCCAATTTTCTGAAACTCTGTTAGAGAACATCTGCTTTTCCAATTTGGAGGTTAGCTCAGATGATTAAAAGGAATGCCCAGTTTAGTCTGTTTTGTGGGCTATCACAAGTCTGAGACAGACAAAACCCATTTTGTTCTGGTATCGATTATGTAAACTAGTAACAGACTATAGCTGTGTGTGTGTGTGTGTGTGTGTGTGTGTGTGTGTGTGTGTAACTCCACATATCAGTAGCAGCAGATACATAGAGAGCAGTGTGGTCTAGCGGAATGTGCATGGATGTGGGTTCTAATCCCAGTGAATTTTAACAATTACCACTCTCATTACTATTACTATAATTATTATTACTATGATTTTTGATTTATGGTACTTGTTAAGTGCTTACCATGTGCCAGGCATGTGCCAGTTCCAGGTATTTTACTAAGAGCTGCAGTAGATACAAACTAATCAGGTTGGACACATGTCCCAGATGGGGCTCACAGTCTTAATCCCCCATTTTACACGTGAGGTAATTGAGGCACCGAGACGTGAAGTGACTTATCCAGAATCATACAGCAGACAAGTGGCAGAGCTGGGTTCATAACCCAGGTCGTTTTGACTCCCAGGCCCATGTTCTATCCTCTAGGCCATGCTGCTTCTCTAATGCTTCTTTTCTTATTTACCAAATGCATTCTGTGAGTACAGTCTTTACAGGAGACACAAAGGTTAAAAACATGCCCTCTGCCCTTGAAGAACTTTCGTTGCAGTGGGGAACAGAATAGACACATGGATTGATGTGCAATAGTTAAGAGAGAAAATGAATAAATAATAGATACAAGGGGATAACAAAGCAACAAATAAAAATGATAAATCTATGAGTACTGAGGTGACTGATAGACTGGCATAAGCCTGAAGGTGGGGAAATAATCAGTGAATGCCTTCTAAGGGAAATAGCTTCTGAGAGAATTCTGAGGAAAGTGAATGTGATTTGATGCATCAAAGAGTCTAGGGTATTCCAGGCAAGGGGAAAGGCCCCATTAGGATTTTTTTTTCTGAATTTTTTTTTTTTAAATTCTGAAGTATTAAACAAACACAAATTTTGTGTTTCTTATCTTTCTTCTCTCCCTCTAATTGTAATTGTAACTGTACTATTAGTTAAGCACTTAGTATGTGTCAAGCACTGTTCTAAATGCTGGGAAAGATACAAGATAATCAGATTCCCACACGGGATGCACAATATAAGTAGAGGAGCAGTGGGGGAGCAGGTATTGAATCCCCATTTTATAGATCAGGTAACTGAGACACAGTTAAGTCCTGTGGCTTGTGCTAGGTCACATAGAAGATGTATGGTGGAACTGTGATTAAAACTCAGATTCTCTGACTCCCAGACCCTTGGTCTTTCCGTTAGACCCTCAGCTCCTCAAAGATTCATTATCCGAATCTCCAAAAACCAGTGAGCAGAGACATCTGAGCTAACTTTTCTACTCTTCCACGTTTACCCTGGACTTTTCCTAGCTTTAGTGTCTTCTCCAGAGAATTAGTCCTCCTGATTATGTGTCCAAAATATGCCAGTCTAAATCAAATAATTTGGCCTTTCAAAGACCACTTTGGCTTAATTTGCTTCAAAATCCATTTGTTTGTTTTTTGGGCAGTCCATGATATTCACAAAAGTGTCCTCCAACACCACATTTCAAAAGAATCAATGTTCTTTCTATCCTGTTCTTTCACTGTTCAGCTTTCGGGAACCATACACTGTCACTGGAAACATCATAGGATTGGCCATTTATCTTTCTATGGCAGTTGCTACATCAGAACGTTTCATGGCTTTTTCCAGGCTCTTCATAGCAAAGTCTTCCTCATATTAATCTCTGGAGTATTTCTTGACTACTAATTCCTTTATTATTGATTATCGATCCCAGGAGAGAACAATTCAACAAAGTTGGTAGATATATTCCCTGCCCACAAAGAGTTTGCAGTATAGAGAAGGAGCTCATGTTTCCACCAGATCTTAACTGCATATGCCCTCACACCATCATGAAACTATCCTCCCTCAGATCTCCCATACCATCCCTCCACATCATCAAAGCTCTCCCAAAAAACACCTCTTCCAGAGGAATTCCCTGACTAATTTCTTCCTCCCTGATCAAATAAACCCTTTTGTCACTAGGTTGGAAATTCATCCAGTTTAGTTTTTTGTTGGTTGTTTTGGTTTTTATGGTATTTGTTTAGTGCTTATTATGTGCCAGACGCCATTTGAAGCTCTGTAGTAGACACAAGTCAATCAGATTGGACACATTCCCTGTCCCACATGAGATTCACAGTCCTAATCCCCATTTTACAGATGAGGTAACTGAGACCCAGAGAAATGAAGTGACTTGCCCAAGGTCACCCAGCAGACCTGTGACAGAGCTGGTATTAGAACTCTCTGTCCCCATCCAACATGATGTAATCGATAGAGCACGGGACCTGGGAGTCAAAAGGTCATGGGTTCTGATCTCTGCTCTGCAATATATCTGCTGTGTGACTTTGGGCACGTCACTTCACTTCTCTGTGCCTCAGTTTCCTCATCTGTAAAAGGGGATTAAGATAGTGAGCCCCATGTAGGACAGGGACTGTGTTCAACCTGATTTGCTTGTATCCATCCCAGCACTTAGGTCACTGCCTGGCACATAGTAAGCGCTTAACAAATACCACAATTATTATTATCCAGTACTGTGTGTGCATAGAGAGATTATCAAAGAGATGCCCAGCATTCTGGAGTGTCATCAGTCCCACCCTATTGTTTATCCTTAGATTGTATGTGTATATTGGTTGGTTTCTTCCATTTATTTGTACATTTTAAAAATGTCATTACCACTTGTATTTGTGTTTTCTTTGTTGTTCCAGTTGTGTATATGTATTATATTGTATGTACCCACTATGGACAACACTATCAGCACCCCAGCTCATAAACCCATAACCTTGGTATTCTACTCCACTCCTGCCAGTTCTACCTTCCCAACATCTCTAAAATCCTCCCCTTCCTCTCCCTCTGAATTGCCACCATGATTATCCAAGCCAAAAAAATACCATTCCCACCTGACTACTGCATCAGCCTCTCTTCTCCAGCTTCTCTCCCCTCCGGCGCATGCTTCAGTCTGTTGCCTGGATCATTTTTCCTAAAAAAAAAATGTTCTGGGCCTGCTCCCCGCTCCTCTAAATCTTCCAATGATTGCTCATCCCTCTCCACATCAAACTGCCACACTTCACCATTTGGTTTAGAGCACTCACTCACTTCTCTCCCTCCTACCTATCCTCACTCCTCCTCTACTACAATCATGCCCACATATTTCACTCCTTGAACACCTACCTACTTACTGTATTCATGGGGGAGAAGGACAAAGGGGAAGAAGAAAAAAAGAAAGATGTCCATTAAACTGTGATTTCCTTAAGGAAAGACACTGTCATTGCGTGTTTCCAAGTAATGAGTAATAGTTATCTTTCTGAATGGGTGGAATGAATCTCCATTGCAAAAACTTTCAAAGCTTCCATATCTTTTTAAGTTTCTGTCTCCCCCTCTAGACTATAGGCTCCATGAAGGCAGAGGTCACATCTACCAACTAAGTTGCACTGTACTCTCCCAAGTGCTTAGAACAGTGCTCTGCACGCAGTAAGCTCTCAAAAAATACCATTGATTGATTGGCATTCTTCCTTCATGGCTTTTTGAACAGTATAACAAACGTAAATTATTCTTCTGCAGTTTCTAAAGTCAAAGTTGGACTCCACCAACTCATCGCTCCTGATGAGCGACAGGCAGTCCAAAGTGATGCTTTTTCAACCCCTTTTGAAAATTACCTTATCTTCAAGTTGAAGAGGAAGAAAGACTAAGTTATAGAGGAGAGGTACGTCATTTTTTAAAAAAAGAAACCACAGCTTGAGAAGAAAGAGTACTGCTGTCCATATACCCCTTAGTTTAACTCAATGGCTCAGAAAAGATGGAAGGCCCAGGGGCTTTATCTCATATATTCACCTTATTTGGGGACTTTTTTCTATTGCTTCTGCTATCAAATCTCAGCCTACAGCAGTTCTCTAGTGGAACACTATAATTCTGTGGCAAAGCGGGCATGACAGGCATCAGGATTTTCTCAGAACTCTTAACTTTCAGAACTCTTACATGAACACAGTAGCCTAAGTCTGATCTCACCTGCAAATGAACAGTTCTCTGTTTTATTCCCTTCTTTTCATTTTAGGGGCTGCTCTTTAAGTCTTTGCATGAGTTTACATTTTTTTAGCTCTCAAACATCCCAGCAAGAAATTTGACTTCTTTTTCTTTGCCATTCAGCTCTTTCCCTGCTTGTTCAAAGCACTGAGCTAGGTGGTAGGAGAACTTAGACTAGTAACAGGGATCCCAAGGAATTGCTTGTGTCACTAATTATTGCCTTTGGGCTTGTAGCAACAATTTGGCATTCTTTCCTTCCGCTGAGGCTATGGATGTCTGAGTGACAGATCAGCAACAATTAAATATTTATGAGCCATCATAAATGTGCATGGCCCTGGAGTAAGCTCGGCCAGATAAATAAAGTTTTCTCTGCCTTGTGAAGTAAATTGTCCAAAGGGTCAAATAAACAGAGACAAACTAAAGAGATCAAACACAGAATCGGCAAGGGATTTACTGATTAGAATAAATCTAAAATTCAGGGAGTTTAGAAATCTTCATCTTCATCATCATCATACAATATGTACAGAAAGTAAATTGAAGAGATTCCAGTTCCTATCCTCTGAAATCTTGCTTTCTAAAACAGATAATGCTCAGTATCTGTTAATAATAATGTTGGTATTTGTTAAGTGCTTACTATGTGCCGAGTACTGTTCTAACAATGTTTAGGACAGCCTAAGCCTTTAATAAATGCCATAATTACAGACACATGCATATTTATAATACCCAGTCAGCTATTATTTCATTGTATTTTAGAAGGAATGCTTCTTTCTCTCTTTGAATAGGAAAGTCATCAACATCCAATAAATACTCAATAGAGAGTCAGTGGTAAAAGGACACAGGAGTGATACTCAATAGAGAGTCAGTGGTAAAAGGACACAGGAGTGTCAAACCCCAAAGATAGGGAAATACATTTGGAGGGAGGAAGTTCTTTTTCTATGTTTTGGTTTTCTTTGTTGTTTTGTTGGTGCTATTTAAAGTCAGGCCCCACTAATCACTGAACAGTCATTCATTCAATTGTATTTATTGAGCGCTTATGGTGTACAAAGCTCTACTAAGTTCTTGGGAGAGTACAGTATAACAGATGATGATCATGATGATGATGACGAATGCGACTGTATTGCTTAAGAACTTATTATGTGCCAAGCACTGTTCTAAGCACTGGGGGGGGGGATACAGGTAATTAGGTTGTCCCACATGGGGCTCACAGTCTAAATCCTCATTTTACAGATGAGAGAACTGAGGCACAGAGAAGTGAAGTGACTTGCCCAAAGTCACACAGCTGGCAAGTGGTGGAGCCAGGATTAGAACCCATGATGTCTGACTCCCAAGCCCGTGGTCTTTCCCCTGAGCCACACAGAGAAGTTACGTGACTTTCCCTAGGCCACACAGCAGACAAGTGGCAGAGCAGAGATTAGAACCCACATCCTCTGACTCCCAAGCCCATGTTCTTTCCATTGAGCCATGCTGCTTCTCAAACGTTCAGATCTCTCAAGATCTAGTGTCTGGGTCTCAGAATTTTGAGGCATCTCCCTCTATTGCCAACCTACTTACTGTGTCTCCTGCCAGCCTTCCCACCATCAACCTCTTGTTCCCACCCTCCCCCTCCATATCTGACAGACCATAACTCTGGCCGTCCTCAAAGTCCTACTAAAATAATATCTCCTCCGAGAAGCCTTCTCTGACATATCTCAACCCCACAGGACCTATGTACATATCTTCAACATATACTATTCTGTATTTATTTATATTAAAGTCTGTCTCCCCCTCAAGACTCTAAGCTTGTTTTGGGCAGGAAACCTGCCTGTCAGTCTGTTAAATTCTACTCTCCCAAGTGCTTAGCCCAAGGCTCTGTTCTTAGTAAGCGCTCAATAAATACCTTTGGTTGATTGATCGATTGAAGCATGAGGATATCTACCATTGACCCTGCAAGCAGGGATGTGACTTCATTCTACGGCCTGATTATAGGGAGAAGGGGCAGAGGAGGGGCAGCAGTGCTAAACTCAAGCCCAATCAATCCATCATATTTTTTGAGCACTTACTATGTACGGAGCACTGTACTAAGTGTTTGGGAGAGTACAACAGAATTAGCAGACCATTCCCTGCCCTTAATAAACTTCCAGTCTAGAGGGGAAGACAGACATGAATATGAATAAAAAGGTAATCTATAATATGTAATTTTAAAATATGCATTTAAGCACGAGGGGTTGGAGGTTGGGCAAATATCAAACATCCAAAGGTCACAGATGGTTGTGCACAGATGTCACATACCCGTGGATTACTCCTTCAGCCTCCTTGCTGACCTCCCAGCCTCCTGAGTCTCCCCACTCCAGTCCATACTTCACCCTGCTGCCCAGATCATTTTTCTTCATTCAGGACACGTCACCCCGCTCCTCCAAAAACTCCAGTGGCTGCCCATCCACCTCCGCATCAAACAAAAACTCCTCACCATTGGCTTTAAAGTTCCCCATCAGCTTGTCCTCTCCTACCTCACCTCACTTCTCTCCTTCTACAACCCAGCCCACACACTTCGCTCCTCCGGTGCTAACCTTCTCCACTGTGCCCCGATCTCGCCCCTCTCGCCGCCCACCCCTGGCCCGCATCTTGCCTCTGACTTGGAATGCCCTCCCCCCCTCAAATCTGACAATGACTCTCCCCCACTTCAGAGCCTTGCTGAAGGCACACCACGTCCAAGAGGCCTTCCCAGACTAAGGCCCACTTTTCCTCATCTCCCACTCCCTTCTGCGTCCCCCTGACTTGCTCCTTTGCTCTTCCCCCTTGTCCCCACCCCATAGCACTTATGCATATATCTGTAATTTTATTTATTTGTATTGATGTCTGATTATTTGTATCCACATCTCTCTCTCCTCCTCTAGACTGTGAGTTCACAGTGGGCAGGGATTGTCAGTCTTCACTCTTGTATTGTACTCTCCCTAGCATTTAGTACAGTGCCCTGCATGCAGTAAGCATTTAACGAATACGAATGAAGTTAAGGGAGAGTTTTCTTTTAGGATGGGGGACACACAAGCCCAGAATCATTATAATAAATTAATAATGATGGTATTTGTTAAGCGCTTACTATTTTAAGCACTGTTTTAAAAGCTGGAGTAGATGCAAGGTTGAGAAGCAGTGTGGCTCAGTGGAAAGAGCACGGGCTGGGGAGTCAGAGGTGATGGGTTCAAATCCCCGGCTCTGCCACTTGTCAGCTGTGTGACTGTGGGCAAGTCACTTAACTTCTCGGTGACTCAGTTCCCTCATCTGTCAAACAGGGATTAAGACTGTGAGCCTCACGTGGGACAACCTGATGACCCTGTATCTCCCCCAGTGCTTAGAACAGTGCTCTGCACCTAGTAAGCGCTTAACAAATACCAACATTATTATTATTGATCTCTTTTGAGGGTATTGCTGCCCGACTACTTATTTTGTTTTGTTTTCTTCTGTCGGTCTCCCCCCTTCTAGAGTATGTGCCCACTGTGGGCAGGGATAATAATAATAATAATAATAATGTTGGTATTTGTTAAACGCTTACTACTTGCAGAGCACTGTTCTAAGCGCAGGGGTAGATACAGGATAATCTGTATAATCCCACGTGAGGTTCACAGTCTTCACCCCATTTTACAGATGAGGTCACTGAGGCCCAGAGAAGTGAAGTGACTTGCCCACAGTCACACAGCTGACGGGTGGAGGAGATGGGATAATAATGATAACAATAATGTTGGTATTTGTTAAGCGTTTACTATGTACAGAGCACTGTTCTAAGCGCAGGGGTAGATACAGGATAATCTGTATAATCCCACGTGCGGTTCACAGTCTTCACCCCCATTTTCCAGATGAGGTCACTGAGGCCTAGAAGAGCGAAGTGACTTGCCCACAGTCACACAGCTGACAGGTGGAGGAGCCGGGATAATAATATAATGTTGGTACTTGTTAAGTGTTTACTACGGGCAGAGCACTGTTCCAGGCGCTGGGGTAGATACAGGGTAATCTGTATAATCCCATGTCAGGGTCACAGTCTTCATCCCCATTTTACAGACGAGGTCACTAAGGCCCAGAGAAGTGAAGTGACTTGTGCACAGTCACACAGCTGACAGGTGGAGGAGACCGGATAATAATAATAATGATAATAATAATGTTGGTATTTGTTAAGCGTTTACTATATGCAGAGCACTGTTCTAAACGCTGGGGGAGATACAGGGCAATCTGAATAATCCCATGTGAGGCTCACAGTCTTCATCCCCATTTTACAGATGAGGTAACTGAGGCCCAGAAAAAACAAAATGTGGGTATTTGTTAAGGGCTTACTATGTGCAGAGCACTGTGCTAAGTGCTGGGGGAGATTTACAGGGTCATGTGTATAATCCCATGTGAGGCTCACAGTCTTCATCCCCATTTTACAGATGAGGTAACTGAGGCCCAGAGAAAAACAAAATGTTGGCATTTGTTAAGCGCTTACTATGTGCCGAGCACTGTTCTAAGCGCTGGGGGAAGATTTACAGGGTCATCAGGTTGCCCCACGTGAGGCTCCCAGTCTTCATCCCCATTTGACAGCTGAGGGCAGTGAGGCCCAGAGAAGTGAAGTGACTTGCCCACGGTCACACAGCTGACAAGGGGCAGAGGCAGGATTCGAACCCCTGACCTCTGACTCCCAAGCCCGGCCTCTTTCCCCTGAGCCACCCATGCGCTCCAAGGCCGGAGCCGCTCCGCCGAGAACGGGGAGCCGGGCGGAAGAGAGGATTGCGATGCCCAAGCACGGGGATGAAGCCGTTTCCGGGAGCATTGGTGCCCTCAGTAAAGATGGCGGACGCGTCCCCGCCTCTCCCCTTCGCTTTAGTCTCCGCGCGCATGCGCCTGACCACCCTGGTGTGGAGGGGCGGCCCGCCTCTCCCCTTCGCTTTTGTCTCCGCGCGCATGCGCCTGACCACCCTGGTGTGGAGGGGCGGCCCGCCTCTCCCCTTCGCTTTAGTCTCCGCGCGCATGCGCCTGACCACCCTGGTGTGGGGGGGCGGCCCCCCTCTCCCCTTCGCTTTAGTCTCCGCACGCATGCGCCTGACCACCCTGGTGTGGAGGGGCGGCCCGCCTCTCCCCTTCGCTTTTGTCTCCGCGCGCATGCGCCTGACCACCCTGGTGTGGGGGGGGCGGCCACCCCTCCCCTTCGCGTTAGTCTCCGCACGCATGCGCCTAACCACCCTGGTGGGGAGGGGCGGCCCGCCTCTCCCCTTCGCTATCGTCTCCGCGCATGCGCCCGACCACCCGGGTGGGGGGGGCGGCCCCCCCCTTCACTTTAGCCTCCGCGCGCATGCGCCTGACCACCCGGGTGTGGGGAGGGCGGCCCGCCTCTCCCCTTCGCTTTCGTCTCCGCGCATGCGCCAGACCACCCGAGTGGGAGGGGGCGGCCCGCCTCCCTCTGGCCCCGCCTCCTGCCGCCTCTCCGCGTGGGGATTGGCTGGAGGGCGTGGGGGGGGCGGTCACGTGATCGAACGCGGAAGTGGTCGTGTCGCGGGGAGGCGAGGAGCGGGCCGGGTCGGGCCGGGCCATGGGGGAGCCGGACAAGTTCTGCTACATCTACAGCTGCGAGCTGGACAGCAACGTGCAGCTCAAGATGTGAGTGGCGGGCTAAGCGCAGGGTTAAGAAGAATAATGGTGACAGGCGCCTGCTAGGTGCAAAGCACTGTTGTAAGCGCTGGGGAGGAGAGGAGCAGCGGGGCTTAGTGGAAAGGACCTGACCTGGGGGGGGGGGGGGGGTCAGAGGTCCTGGGTTCCAATTCCCACTCTGCCACTTAGCTGGGGGGAGGAGGCAGCACGCAATAAGAAGAAGAAGAAGAATAGTGATTGCATTTGACAAGTGCCTACTAGGTGCAAAGCGCTGTTCTAAGCGCTGGGGAAGAGAGAAGCAGCGGGGCTTAGTGGAAAGGGCCTGACCTGAGGAGTCTGCTCGTGGGTTCTAGTTCTGACTCTGCCACTTAGCTGGGGGGAGGAGGCAGCACGCAATAAGAAGAAGAAGAAGAATAGTGATTGCATTTGACAAGTGCCTACTAGGTGCAAAGTGCTGTTCTAAGCGCTGGGGAGGAGAGAAGCAGCGGGGCTTAGTGGAAAGGGCCTGACCTGAGGAGTCTGGTCGTGGGTTCTAGTTCTGACTCTGCCACTTAGCTGGGGGGAGGAGGCAGCACGCAATAAGAAGAAGAAGAAGAATAGTGATTGCATTTGACAAGTGCCTACTAGGTGCAAAGCGCTGTTCTAAGCGCTGGGGAGGAGAGAAGCAGCTTGGCTTAGTGGATAGAGCCTGGGCTGGGCAGTCAGAGGTCGTGGGTTCCAATTCCGACTCTGCCACTTAACTGGGAGGAGGATGCAGCTCGCAATAAGAATAATGTTGACAAGCGCCTACTAGGTGCAAAGCACGGTTCTCAGCGCTGGGGAGGAGAGAAACAGCGGGGCCCAGTGGAAAGAGCCTGGGCTGGGGGGAGGAGGCAGCACGCAATATGAAGAATAATGGTGACAAGCACCTGCTAGGTGCAAAGCACTGTTCTAAGCGCTGGGGAGGAGAGAAGCAGCATGGCTTAGTGGAAAGAGCCTGGGCTAGGGAGTCAGAGGTCATGGCTTCTAATCCCGGCTCTGCCACTTGTCAGCTGTTTGACTTTGGGCAAGTCATTTCACTTTTCTGGGCCTCAGTGACCTCATCTGTAAAATAGGGATGAAGACGGTGAGCCCCGCGTAGAACAATCTGATTACCCTGTATGTACCTTAGCGCTTAGAACAGTGCTTGGCACATAGTAAGAGCTTAGGAAATGCTATAATAACAATACAACGTGATCAGGTGGTCCCACGCAGGGCTCACGGTCTTCATCCCCATTTTATACGGATGAGGGAACTGAGGCCCAGAGAAGTGAAGTGACTTGCCCAGGTTCACACAGCTGACAAGTGGCAGAGCCGGGGTTAGAACCCGCGACCTCTGACTCCCAGGCTCGGGCTTTTTCCACAAAGCCACGCTGCTTTTCTAGCCACCATATCATCATCATCATCATAATGATGATGATGGTGTTCGTTAAAGCGCTCACTATGGGCCAAGCACTGTTCTAAGCTCTGGCAAAGATACAAGGTAATACTAATGAGGCTACTAATAATGATGGCATTTGTTAAGCGCTTACTATGTGCCAAGCACTGTTTTAAGCGCTGGGGGAGATACAAGCTCATCAGGTTGTCCCACGTCGGGGATCACAGTCTTCATCCCCATTTTACAGATGAGGGACAGAGAAGTTAAACGACTTGCCCAGGGTCACTCAGCAGACAAGTGGCGGAACCGGGATTAGAACCCACGACCTCTGATTACAAGCCCGGGCTCTTTCCACTAAACGCGTGGGGCTCGCAGTCTTAATCCCCATTTTATAGATGAGGTCACTGACGTACAGAGAAGTTACGTTTCAGGTTGAGGGTGAACTAGAAGGGGAAAGCCAGAGCCCAGGAGGCGTGACAGACAAACAGTGTGCCCTGATGCACTTAAGTACATATCTGTAATTTTATTTGTTCACATTGATGACTATTTGTGTTGATGTGTCTCCCGCCCCTTCCCTCGCCCCCTCCACCACCACTCCCCACCCCCCGGCACACTGTGAGTTCATTGTGGGCAGGGATTATCTCTGTTTATGGCTGTATTGTACTTTCCCAGGTGCTTAGTACAGTGCTCTGCACCCAAAAAGTGCTCATTAAATATGATTGAATGAATGAATGAATGGTGGAAAGAGCAAGGATCTGGAAGGAAAAAGGACCTGGGTTCTAATCCTGCCTCTGCCACCTGTCTGCAGTGTGACCTTGGGTACGTCACTTCACTTCTCTGTGCCTCAGTTCCCTCATTTGTAAAATGGGGATTTGAGACTGTGAGCCCCATGTGGCACATGTAGTCTGTCCAACGTGATTAGCTTGTATTTGTCTGACTGCTTAATAATCAATCAGTCGTATTTATCGTACTGAGCACCGTACTAAGCACTTGGGTGAGTACACTATAACCGAGCGGGAAAGCACATTCCTTACCCACAACGAGTCTACAGTCTAGAGGGGGAGACAGGCATTAATAGAAATAAATTACAGATGTGTACACTAACGATGGTAGTTGTTAAGCGCTAACTTTGTGCCAGGCACTGTACTAAGCGCTGGGATGGATACAAGCAAATTGAGTTGGACACAGTCCCTGTCCCATGTGGGGCTTCACAGTCTCAATCCCCATTTTACAAGTGAGGGAACTGAGGCTCAGAGAAGTGAAGTAACTTGCCCAAGGTCATGCAGCAAATAAGTGGCAGAGGCAGGATTAGAGCCCATGACCTTCTGACTCCCAGGCCTGTGCTTTATCTACTACGCCATGCTGCTTTAGGTGGTAGGGCTGAAGGTTTGGGGATGAATAAAGGGAACAAATCAGGGCGATGAAGAAGAGGAAATGAGGGCTTAGTCGAGGAAGGCCTGTTGTAGGAGATGCCCCTTCAGTAAGGCTTTCAAGGTGAGGCGAGTAGTTGTCTGTGGGATATGAAGAGTCCAGACAAAGGACGTGGGTGAGAGGTCAGTGGCGAGATAGACGAGATCGAGGTACAGAGAGTGGGTTGGCATTAGAGGAGCAAACTATGTGGGCAGGATTGTAGTAGGAGCGCAGTGAGTTGATGTAGGAGGGGGCAAGGTGATGGAGTTCTTTAAAACCAGTGGTAAGAAATTTCTCTTTGATGCAAAAACAGATGAGCAACCAAAGGAAATTCTTGAGGAGTGGGAAAATGTAGACAGAAGGTTTTTGTAGGAAAAAAAAAACATCTGGGCAGGAGAGTGAAGTTTGGATTGGAGTGGGGTGAGACATGAGGCAGGGAGGTCAGTAAGGAGGCTGATATAGTAATCAAGGCGGAACAGGATAAGCGTGTGGATTAATGTGGTAGCAGCTTGGATGGAGAGGAAAGGGCAGAGTTTAGTGGTGTTGTGAAGGATGAGCCTGCAGGATTTAGTGATAGATTGAGTACATGGATTGAATGAGAGAGGAGTCAAGGATAATGCCAAAGGTTGCATGCAGGCTTGTGAAACAGGAAGGATGGTGGTGCTGTCCAGTGATGGGAAAATCATGGGGTGGACAGGGAATGGGTGGAAAGATAAGGAGCTCAGTTTTGGACACGTTAAGTTGGAGGTGTTGGCAGGACATCCAAGTAGAGTTGTCTTGAAGGCAGGAAGCAATGTGAGACTGCAAAGAGGGAGAGAACAAGGCTGGAGATGAAAATTTGAAAATCATCTGCATAGAGCTGATAGCATGGGAGTGAATGAGTTCTTCAAGGGAGTGGGTTTAGATGGAGAATAGAAGGGGGCTCAGAACTGATCCTTAAGGGACCCCACAGTTAGGGGGTGGGAGGCAGAGGAGGAGCCTGCAAAAGCGATTGAAAGTGAATGGCTAAAGAGATAGGAGGAGAACCAGGAGAAGACAGTGTTAGTGAAGCTGAGGTCCAGTAGTGTTTTCAGGAGAAGCGGATGGTCTACAGTTCTGAAGGCAGCTGAGTGGTTGAGGAGGATTAGGTTGGAGTAGAGGCTGTTGGACTTGGTATAATAATAATTAATAATTAGGGTACTGGGGTTAAGTGCTTATTATGTGCCTAGTACTGTTCTAAGTGCTGGGGTAGATACAAGTTAATCAGTTTGGACCCAGTGCCTGTCCCACATGGGACTCACACTTTTAATCCCCATTTTACAGTTGAGGGAACTGAGGCCCAGAGAAGTGAAGTGATTTGCCCAAAGTCACACAGCAGGCATCTGGTAGAGCTGGAATTAGAACCAAGAAGGAGATCATTGATGACCTTTGAGAGGGCGGTGTCTGTGGAGTGAAGGGGACGGATGCCAGATTGGAGGGAGTCAAGGAGAGAATTGGAGGAGAGGATTTTGAGGCAGCAGGGGTAGACAACTCACTCAAGGGGTTTGGAGAGGAATGGTAGGAGGGAAGTGGAACAATAACTGGAGGGGGTCAAGGGAGATCAGGTACTAGGTCAGGTACAGTGCCTGGCACATAGCTAGCGCTTAGCAAAAACTATAAAAAAAAGGGCAAAGAGGGAGTAGTAGTGGTATTTATATAGTGTTTATGGTGTGCAGAGCCCTGTGAGAGCAAGGAAAGTTGCAGGGGTTAGGAGGATGGAGATGGGGGCTTTGGAGTCTTCATTGAGGATTGGGGAAATGGGATCTGCATACTCTTGGGAAGGCAGAGGAAGAAGGGGAATGATGGACTTTAGTTTCCAGCAAGGAATATTTTCAGGAGTTTGGGGGCAGGCCATTACATTACTGGGACGTATGGCCTGTATCAAACTATATGTTCTGCCTCTTTGGAATAGTGTTTGCCTTTGCTTTTAGGAAAGGTTGACTTTAATGATATACATTTATTTATTACAAACTCTGACACTCCCCTGCCTTACCTGCTGATAAACACGTTGCTACACACCTGCTGATAAACACGTTGCTACACACTCATCTTATGAAGCAGTAGCGCCTTAAACACGTTACAGCTCAGGATTCATTTTGAACCTGAGTAAATCCATCAGTGGTATTTCTTGAGCACTTACTTTGTGCAGAGCCCTATACTGAGCATTCAGGAAGATATAACACGGTTGGTAGACCTGATCTCTGAATTTCATGAATACACCCATTTTTATTCCCGCACTTAAATTGGTGTTTGGGAATTGAGGCGATGGAAGACACTACTTAATATGAGTTACGATGCATTATGAAAGATGGTAATTCATAGTCTCACAGAAACCGGCAGAGGAAAATATAGCTTGGAAGAAGATGATATCATGACCTCTTGGAAGCAAGAGACTGAGGCACACTAATCTCCACCTGCTTGATTGTTTTTGTTTGTTTGTGTTTTTAACTCTGATGTGGTTCTTGTGGTTTCAGAGGCAGCCTGGAAGGGAAGAGAGAGCAAAAGAGTTACAAAGCTGTGCTGGAAGATCCTATGTTGAAGTTTTCCGGATTATACCAGGAGACGTGTTCTGACCTTTATGTCACCTGTCAAGTTTTTGCAGAAGGAAAACCTCTGGCCTTACCAGTAAGAACTTCCTACAAGGCGTTTAGTACCCGCTGGAAGTAAGTGGTTATTCGTCATTTGTAAATTCATCAGGTTTGCAATAAAATGTGTAATTGTGAACCTGTAGGGATTTTTCTGCCCTAGATTTTTGCCAACTGTCTGACCTACCCTGGAAATCTTGATGACAATAATAATAATAATAATAGTGCCATTTAAACATTTACTATGTGCCAAGCTCTTTATTGAGTGTTGAGAAAGATACCAGATAACCAGGTCCCACACGAGGCTCACAGTCTAAGTAGGAGGGAGTATGAGAACCGATTCCCCATTTTGTAGATTAAGGAACTGAAGCATAGAGCAGTTAAGGTCACATGGCAAATAAGTGGCTGACCTGGGATTAGAACTCAGGTCCTCTGTCTCCCAAGCCTGCTCTCTTTCCACCAGGCCACACTGTTTTCTAGTGTCTCCAATAGGAGAGATTCAGGGCAGATTATGTAGAAAATTAAAGTTTTCAGTGTATTAGGATTTTTTATTATCAATATTTTAATTATCAATATTATCCAAACTTTAAAAGAGCAGGAAATAAACATTGAGTTGTAAACAGTCCGTCTCTCTCCTCATCCCTCTCCCTTCCCTAATGTATATTCTTAGGCAGAAACCTGGGCAGAAAAGGGAAACTTTTTCAGCACCCTAAATACCTTCCAATTTGGTCAAGAACTAGGTATAGAAGCGTTCTCTGTCTGCAACGATTTGTGTAGGAATGACTATATTCAAAACTGTCACTGGAAGAGGAAATTGCAGAACCCCTACCCCATTTACTATATCTTGCATAAGGTTTCCCTCCTCATTTTTAAACTGCAAAGTTTTGAATTTTCACTGTATCCTGTATCTACCCCAGTGCTTAGAACAGTATTCTGCACACAGTAAGCACTTAACAAATACCAACATTATTATATCCATATATTTCTGGTGGTCAGTTATGACATAATGATTTCCAGGGGCTTCAGCTCTCCCTAGTGTTGGAAAGCTATAACATAGGGCTAAGCCAAACTATTTCTTTTCTTCACAATTTGTGGTCAAGTTAACCAACCTCTGTAGTTTTGTTTTTCTTATGTCAAAAGGCAGTAATGCTAATTTATTACCCTTTTATCCCAACATACTACATAAATAGGAAGTAACAATGGTTAATCAATGGAATATGAGCCCTTACTATGTGCAGAGCACTGTACTGAGCACTTGGGAGAGTACAGTACAACAGATTTGGTAGACAGATTCCCTACCCACAATGAGCATACAGTCTAGAAGGCAAGACAGACATTAATATTCAATAATAAATTACAGATATGTGAATACGTGCTATGGGGTGAATACCAGATGTCCAAAGGGCATAGATATAGGTGCTTAGACGAAGGGAAAGGGAGGGAATGGGGGAAAACCAGCCTTAATAGGAGAAGACCTTTTGGAGGAGACATGATTTTAATAAAGTTTTGAAGTTGGGGAGAGGGAGGGTTTCCAGGCCAGAAGAAGGATGTGGGAAAGGGATCCTGGTGCCAAAGACAAGGTCAGGGCACAGTGAGCAAGCTAGCACTAAAAGAGTGAAGAACGTGGGCTGGGTGTGTTAGATCAGTAAGGTCATATAGGAGGGGTGCAAGCTAATTGGGAGCTTTAAAGCTGAGGTTAAGGAGCTTCTGTTTGATGTGGTGGTGGATGGGCAAACACTGGAGATTCTTGAGAGGGGAGATGTGGACTGAACATTTTTTTTTTTCCTAGAGAAAAATGATCCGGGCAGCAGAGTAAACTATGGTCTGGAGTGGGGAGAGACAGGAGGCAGGGAGGTCCGTGAGGCGGCAGAGATGGTAGTCAAGGTGATATAGGATAAGCTCTTGGATCATCATCGTAGCAGTTTGGGTAGAGAAGACGGGGAAGATTTAAGCTATGTTGTGGAGGTTGAACTGACAGGATTTGGTGACGGTTTGCATATGTGGGTTGGATGAGAGATGAGTCAAAGTCAAAGCCAGGGTAATGGGCTTGTGAGAGAGAGGATAGTGGTATTGTTTGTAATGATGGGAAAGACAGGGGAGGACAGCATTTGGGTGGGAAGATGAGTTCAGTTTTGGATATGTGAAGTTAGAATGGTCAGTGGGAAATCTAGGCTGACATGTCCTGAAGGCAGGAGGAAATGCCAGATTACAGAGAAGAAGCGAGATCAGGGCTGGAGAGGTAATTCTGGGAATCATCTGCTTAAAGATGGTAGTTTAAGTCATGAGAGCAAACGAGCTCTCCCAGGGACTGGGAGTAAGTGGAGAATAGAAGGAGACCCAGGACTGAACCTTGAGGGACCCCCACTGTCAGAGGGTGGAAGGCAGAGACAACAGAAGAGACCGAGAAGGATGGGTCAGAATATTAAGAGGAGAAAAGGAGATGACAGTATCAGTGAAACCAAGGTTACAGGGAGAAGGGTTTGTTTCACAGTGTTGAAGGCACCTGAGAGGCCTAGGAAGATTAGTATTTATATAATAGTATTTAGCGGCTTACTTTTTTCACTTGGATTTGCTCCCTTTCATCACTCCTGCCTCAGCCTCACAGCACTTATGTACACATCTGTAATTTTTTTGTCAGTCTCCCTCTCTAGACTGTAAACGAGTTGTGGGCAGGGAAGCTGTATACCAACTTTGTTACAGTGTTATGTTGTACTCTACCAAACTCTTATTACAATGCTCTGCACATAGTAAGCATCTAAATAAGATTGATTGGTCCCAAGTGCTGGGATGAATACAAGTTAATCATATAGGACATAGTCCCTGTCCCATGAGGAATTCCGGATTTAAATTAATTCTTGCAATTACCCAAGTTAATATGAAGTGTGGAAAAGCCCTGTATAGAAGTGTGTGTGTGTATTTCAAGAACTGGCTTGAGATGGTTTATACTGTTTAGCAAATCCCGAAAAATAACATTAATCATAGTTGTTCAGGAGGTACTTGAAAGGCAGGCAGTATGGTTTCTAAAATAATGATTTGAATGGTTGCTGAAAATCCTATTCAGTGCAACCAAATGGTAGAGACCACTTCCCTTGCTGTCAGCATTGACTCTGGGCCAATTTCTTTCGCATTCATTATGTGGGCTGAAGAAACAACTCTGTGAGGATAATTTTATGTAAACAGAGGCTTTTTTCCTCATCGTCAAGACTGTCCACTGTGTGATTATAGCAGTCACTCTCACGGTGTTCGGTGGGGATCTGGTGAGCATTTCACTATTTTAGGGGAATTTCATTATCAAGTGATTCTAGTGTTGAAGTGAAATGGAGAAAGAAGCTTTCAGCGAAGCATAGAGATGATGTAAAGCCGAATCTATGTTCCACTCTTCCTTTATGAGGAACATTAGGTTATTTGAAAACTCTGTCATCAAAGGTGTTGTAGGATATTAAGTTGATGTTGCGGGGGAAGAAGAGGTTCACTCTAGGGAATTGGTTTCTTTTCACTGACTGTTTTGGTAATTGCGAGGAGCAGCAAATACAGTGTGCTGAATAATGGAGAAAGACATTCTTCTTCTAACATTGAAGAGCAGTGTAGCTCAGTGGATAGAGCACAGGCCTGGAAGTCAAAAGGACCTGGGTTCTAATGATGACTCTGCCACTTGTCTGCTGTGTGATTTTGGGCTAGTCATTTCATTTATCTGGGCCTCAGTTCCATCATCTGCAAATGGGGATTGACTGTGAACCCCATGTGGGACATGAACTGTGTCCAATGGGTTTGATTTGCATCTGCTCAAGCTCTTTGAAGGGTGCTTGACACAGAGTAAATGCTTAACAAATACCATAAAAAAAACAAACCAAAAAAACCCATTTTCAGTGGCATTTGCTGTGTGTGCCAAACACTACTAAGCATCCGGGTTGATACAACAATATCAGGTTGGCACAGTCCCTGTTTCACATGGGCTCTGAGGTGGAAAGGAGAGCTGGTATTTAATCCCCATTTTACAGAAGAGAAAAATGAGGCAAAGGCACACAGCAGGCAAGTGGCAGATTCACAATTATATTCATTCACTGTACTTATTGAGTGCTTACTGTGTGTAAAGCACTGTACTAAGCACTTGGGAGAGTACAATATAATAATAAACAGTCACCTTCCCTGCCCACAATGAGCTTACAGTCTAGAGAATTATAATTCGTCACCTAAATCCCAAGGGCTGTGATAGCAATACAGAGCAAGTTCCAAATCAACGTTGTAAATCAGTAATATAGGAAAATGTGTGTCACTCATGATAGTGAATTTTGTGGGGTTTTTTGCTTATAGCTGGAACGAATGGTTAAAGTTGCCTGTGAAGTATCCCGACCTACCCAGAAACGCCCAAGTGGCTCTGACGATATGGGACGTGTACGGACCCGGAAAAGCTGTCCCCGTAGGAGGAACGACCGTCTCACTTTTCGGGAAATATGGGTAAGTTTCTTTGCCTCACACTTCCAATCAGTGGTATTCATTGAGCTTACTGCGTTTAGAGCACTGTACTGAGCCCTTGGGAGAGGACAGTACAATAGCGTTGATTTAGCAATCAGTGGTATTTATCGAACACTTACCGCACACAAAGCACTATACTGAGTGCCTGGGAGCATCCCATGCAATAGAAGTATAGACAGGATCCCTGCCCTCAAGTGGTTTACAGCCTAGAGGGGAGGAGCTTACAGTCTAGAAACCATTTCTTCAGAGATCTTGAAGTCAGGGTGTGTGTAGGTGTGACTTGTGTCCTCAGAAACCTGTGGTCTCTCCCATTCAGGTGTATCTCTTTCATTCTAGATTTGCGGGTAGCTGCTGAAACGGAACATTTCTGGGCTTGGCGTCACTGCCATATGCCACTTTACCTTTGCCAGGCAGGGAGGAGTTTCCTTGCCATATGGAAGCAGATGCATTATGTGGTTTCAGAATTGTCTACAAAGTGATGGTAGAGTAGCATTTCAGTACTGATTTTTTCCACATCATCTCAGAATGTCTCCTTTTTCTCTAGTGCAGCAGACTTTTCTTGGGAGAAACCCACACTCTCAAGCCCAGAGAACATTGCACCCCTGTGTCTGTTTTATTTGGTACATTTAATTCTGCCAGAAGATGTGTTTTCATGACACATTTTGATGAGACTGCCGTTAGGGAATTAGGAAACGTTCTTCTGCTAGGACGAGCCTGTTGTGGATTCGATGTGGGCTGGGAAAAAAGCTGTTGTGAGCATGTGTGCATCAATGCTGCTTTGGGACACGGTGAGCGATGCGGCATGAATATTCCCTAGTGTGAGGTGTTGCAAACATGCAGCATCCGTATTATAGGAGAAGTAAGTATGCTGGACAGATGGGATGGAACTGATTTTGCAAAGAGATTGCAGCTGCCCTTGAGTTAAAGCGATCAAATAAGTGAATCCAGCTGCATAAATCCAGCTCCAGAGGTGGGACAACAGAAGTACTTTGGGTCTTCAACTCGGAACTTTGAAGGTTTCAGAGATCAATTGAAGTCATTGAGTGCTTACTGTGTGCAGAACAGTATATTAAGTATTTGGGAAAGTACAGTAGAATAGAGTACAGTAGAGTAAGTATTTTGATCCCTGCCTTTAAGGAGCTTACTATCTAGCAATGTGTTGGGTGTTGGGGGGGAGTGCGATGGGAAGTTTTAATTTTTTTGTATGGTTTTGAAGATGGGGAGAGAAGTGGTTTGGCAGATTCAGGTGGGAGAAACTTTCAGACAGGATTGAGGATGTGAGCAAGGGCTCAGTGGTGAGAGAGTTGAGAGCGAGGTGTAGTGAGTAGGTTGATGATAGAGGAGTGAAGGATGCAGGCAGTGTAGTACATGAGGAGACACAAAGAGCTGTTTGATAAATCAGTCAAGGGTATTGGATGCTTACTATGTGCAGAGCACTGTATTAAGTGCTTGGGAGAGTTACAGTACAGCATAATTAGACACATTCCCTGCCCATAACGGACTTATGGACTTGGGGGGAAACAGACATTAATAAGAATAAATAAATAATTTATAATATATCATATAACGATCTAGTAAAGCTGATGATGAGGCGATTCTGTTTGATGCGAAGATGGATGGGCAGCCATTTGATGTTTTTGAGGAGAGGGATGATAAGTACAGAACACACTTTTTGAAAAATGACAGGAGCAGCAGAGTGAATTAGGTTGGAGAGGGGAGAGAGATGGGCTAAGAATCTTTCTGATTCTGGCTGTATTCCCTTCCACCCAAAGCCTGGGGCCCTCAGCTGGCATCCAGCCCTGCTAATTAATAATTGAGGTACTTAAGCACTATGGCCCATGCACTGTACTAAGTGCTGAGGTGGATACAAGCAAATCGGGTTGGACACAGGAAACACAAGTCCTTGTCCCACATGGGACTCACAGTCTCCATCCTCATTTTATAGATGAGGGAACAGAGGTGCAGAGGAGTGAAGTGACTTGTCCAGGGTCTCACAGCAGACAGGTGATGGAGCTCAGATTAAAGTCCATGACAGAAGTCTCCCAGGCCTGTGCTCTATTCAATAATTGTGTCAGTGGGGCACAGTCAGGCCTAGAACTTGGCCCTTTCAACTAAGTGCTGGAGTATTAGACATGGCAAATATGCCTCAATTGTTTTGAGTTCATTTCACTTTCCAGTCTTTTATTTTTCCTTGTGTGGCCACCCTCTCATTTCCAAACTTCAGTAGTCATCTTTAAAAAAATTAAAAATTCCTCTGTCTTTGTTTGCTAAACTTTTTGGGAGTATGTCCAAAACATAAATCGGGGCTCCTTGGACTCCCTAGGAAGATAACTAACTTAGAACAAAAGTGATTCTATCCTCGCTCAGGATGTTGGTCCACGTTTTAGTCTCTGCAAATCTCTCTCAGGATCCGATTAAGCATTCAGCCTGAACCAGCAACTTCTTGGCAAACAGCTTAAGATCCGTAAGAGTAATTTGTCAAGATCAAGCCAGGATAGGTTGTTGGCCCTCAGTTGGAAAAGCTACCTTGTAAGTAGCTAAGGAGAGGATTGATCATTCTGTCTGGTTGGCCCGGGACTATGACGATTTGCTCGTTTCCGCTGCAGATGTTTCTTCCAAATGTGAATTCTAAAATCTGAGCATGATTACTGCTCTTTTTGACTTGGCACCGGAGGTTGGAGTGAGAACAGCAGCTGTTGCTTAGAGGCTGTGCTTTAGACTGACACCAGTGAGTAGTGATATTATGTATTAAATGCAGAGCACTGTACTAGGTACTGAGAAAGATTGCCGAGGTAGGAATTAGACAAGAGGCTTATAATCTATGAATTTAGGGGCTCATAATGAATTTCAGTGGGGGAGAGGACCATAAGCTCATCGTAGGCAGGAAGCGTGTCTACTAACTCTGTCTCTCAAACACTTAGTACACTGCTCATACACAGTAATTGCATATTAAATATGATTGGTTGAGTGATTGATTGGAGGCATCCGGAGTGTATCAGGAGTGATGAAACAATGAAATGTTGAAACAACATAAGAAACAAGGACAAATACACAATACGCACAATAAAAACAATGAAGCGAGGAGGAGCAGAATTTCAGACTCCTCATAATTCAGAAACCACGATATACCAGTAGCCCCAGCAACAGCTACTGCCAACACTAACCTTCCAGAGGTCACAGAAGCCTCTTGCTATAGGTTCTGTTTTCTTTCCTGCCAGGATAGTGGAGAGGGGAGCGGGATGGCATCTTCTTGGTGCAGAGGGGAGTAAGAATTGTTTTTTGAGAGATGACGTGGCTGGCACACAGAGCGTGGGGGACCCTAGGAGGTGGGGAGGAAAGGCAGTTCTTTTGGCCACAGGGAGAGGGATTGAGGTCATGCAGAGAGGTGAGACCACGGTTACTGGATGCTTCAATCGGCTGCAGTGTCTTGTCTGTATGTTTTTTCCCCTCTTCAAAAAGTAATGTTGCCATGTGCTTCTTTTGGCATGGCACCTGGAAGTGGACAGTTTTGAGCAAAGCTTCTTTTAATGTCTTAATTACACATTGTCTTGAGCAGATGATCTTGTATCCCTTAGCACCCCTCTCTTCAGTTTCTAAGTCCTGTAAATCAGCTGGCTTCTAAATATGCTTCATTGTGATTGGGTTACATCCAGCTGATGAAAATATTCATTTAACAGTACATTTAGTTCCAGCACCTCAGTCGCATCAAGGAGTAGAGAAGTAGCATGACCTAGTTGGTAGAGTATGGCCTGGGAGTTGGAAGGACCTGGCTCTACCACTTGTTTGCTGTCTGACCTTGAGTCATTTTACTTCTCTGTACCTTAGTTACCTCATCTGTAAAATGGGGATTAAGACTATGAGTCCCATGAAAGACGCGGACTGTGTCCAACCTGATTATCTTGTATCTACCCCAGAGCTTAGTAGAATGCCTGGCACATAGTAAGTGTTTAACAAGTACTGTTAAAAAAAATAATTATCTGAGCATTCAAGTCTTTTATTTCTATCCTTAGCACTTATCTATGTAAACTTTATTGTGCAATTTCTTCCTGATTCATTTGTAGTACACCTATTATCTCCTTGTTCCACTTACTTGTACTTCCTCTTTGCTCCATTTGAATTTTTTTTTTGTCTCCGCAATTCGATTGCAAAATCCATGAGAGTAGGAAACATCTTTTTAAAAAAAATTTTCACCCAAGCATTTAGTAGTGCTTTGCAATCAGTATGGTGAGGGGGTAGGTTGGTGTCAAATACTGTTGATTGATTTAAAAAAAAATTATATGTGATGTAATCAGATTTGGGTACCTGTTGTAGTATGTCTGTTTAAATCTCTGCCAAGAGGTGAGTTGTGTACAAATGCTTTGTTTTGAGGAGAAATTTCATTCTCTTCTGCCATGGACCGTATTTCATTCAGTCAGTCAATCATATTTATTTAGCCCATACTGTGTGCAGAGCTCTGTCTAAGCACTTGGGAAAGTACAGTATAACAGAGTTATTAGACACATTCCCTGTCCACAATAAGCTTATAGTTGAGACAGGGTGACAGACATTTATTTGAATAAATAAATTATGGTTATGTATGTAAGTGCTGTGGAGCTGAGGGAGGGGTGAATAAAGGGTGCAAATCCAGTGCAAGGGAGTAGAAGAGGAAATGAGGGCTTAGTCAAGGAGGGCCTCTTGGAGGAGGTGTGCTATTAATAGGCTTTGAAGGCTTTCCAGGAAAAGCGCTTTCAAGTACAGCTTGGTGGTGTAATCAGTGGTATTTACTGAGTGCTTACTGTGTGCAGAGCTCTATACCAAGCGTTTAGGAGAATACAGTGTAATACCCCTTCCCTGCCCATGAGGAGCTTACAGTTTAGAGGGGGAGAAATACAGTAAAATATGAGTATGTATATAAGTGCTGTGGGCTTGAGTGTGAAGTGAATAATCAAGTGCTTAAAGAGTACAAATCCAACTGCAAAGCTGCTAAAGAATTAAGAGGAAGTAGGGGAAATGAGGGCTTAGTCTGGGAAAGCATCTTGGAGGAGATGTGATTTGAATAAGGCTCTGAAGGTGGGGAGAGTGATCATCTGTCGGGTATGAATGGGGAGGGAGTTCCTTCCATTTTCCCTTTCAGCCCCTGTTCTGCTTTGGATTAATTTGGTCACTATAATCTGGATTCAAAACATATATAAGAGATGTGGTTCCTGTTGTCACAGATATCTGTTAACCTTTTCACCTCCGCCCCCTCAAGCTGGTTTCACCTTCCTTTTCGAGAAACCTCTGCCAGATGTAACCTGCATATCACTTTCCATTAGAAGACATTCAAATTGAAACATCAGCATGGGTCTGGGAGTCAGAAGGTCATGGATTTTAATCCCAGTTCCTTCACTTGCCTGCTGTGTGGCCTTGGACATGACACTTCTCTGTGCCTCAGTTATGTCATCTGGAAAATGGGGATTAAGACTGTGAGCCCTGTGTGGGACAGGGACTATGTCCAACTCGATTTGCTTGTATCCACCCTAGTGAGTAGTATAATGCCTGACACATAGTAAGTGCTTAACAAATATTATGATGGTGATGATTGAAATGTCTATCTCAATGCCAGCCTGCATCTTAAGGAGGGCTAAAAGGAGGGAAGCAGAGTTAGTTCCATGTAAAGAGAAGGTGAGAATTATTGTGGAGGTGGGTGAACAAAAGGCAGTATAGATACTGTGCAGGTGCTGATTGTTTTCCACCATTTTGCAACTGCAAAATACCCTGTGGACCTGAATGTCGTAGATAGAAATCGCAGTCGAAATCGCAGTCCGCAAATTGTTTATGCAAGTGAAATGACAGTGTGCTCATTTCATTCTTTGAAGTAAGCATCTCTAAAATTTCAGAAGCTGTACAGTAGAAATGTTCTATAAGTGACTGGGGAAAAGCCAGTGACTTTGACAACAGTATGGTTTAGTCTCTTACTGTTCAAAACTCAGCTCTCTTGAGTTGAGCCTAGGCTACGTTCTTATGTATGTCTAACATTATTTTGGAAAGAGGAAAAATATTGGTGTGTCTCTGACCACACTCCTCCGGGACCCATTTTCCCATTACCAGTAATTGTCCATGAAGCATATTATGATGGGTGGGCACTGAACTGGCTAATGGGGAGAATGCAAATCAGTCAATTAGGTCGCTGGTCTCAAAATGAAAACAGTCTAACGGACCTGTGATTGATTTTTTTTTTTTGTCTCATCTTGCTTGCTTTCCTTTCTTTTTCCTTTCGCACAAAACAACCGACTAGGGAGCAGTCCAGAAATGGTCTTTCTTTTCTTATCAGTCTCAATAACTGTGGAGGGATTTTTAGGTTGTTGCAGTGGCAGGCCTCAACTGATTTGATGTTTTGTGTACAACAGAATTTTTCAACCTCACTTGAGCACCTCTTGGTCTAAGTAGAAAAAAATGTTATTTGTAGAACATGAGAAAAGTATGTATGAGAATTGGAACTGTCCCAAGATTTTAATTGTCTTTAACCTAAAACCTATCAATCAATAACTGACTATGTGCAGAGCACTATGCAAAGCACTAGTGGGAGCAGATCAGAATTAGTAGATGTGATCCCTGACCTCAAGAAACTTACATTCTAGCATGAGAAGCTTGGCAACAGGAACATGTATTCCTTTCAAAACACTCTGGCTGTGTTTTGCACCACCAAAAAGGTCTCCAGTCAAAAGCATTCAGTCATTCCCCTCCACTGATGTTTGCCTTTTTCCTTAGCATGTTTCGCCAGGGGATGCATGACCTGAAAGTGTGGCCTAACGTAGAAGCTGATGGATTGGAACCCACAAAAACACCTGGCCGGACGAGCAGTACAGTCTCGGAGGACCAGATGAGCCGACTAGCCAAGGTAAAGTGCTAACCCGCAAGAGTCCTCCTAAGCCTCTTGTATAAAGTAACGTCTCCAGTATTGTTTTTCATCGTATTTGTTAAGTGCTTACACTGTAAGCCCTTAGACTAAGCCCCTTATGGGCGGGGAATGTGACTGTTTATTGCTTTATGGTACTCTCCCAAGTACTGAGTACAGTGCTCTGCACACACTCAGTGCTCAATAAGTACGACAATGAATCAGTGTGCCAAGCACTGTACTAAGCGTGAGGATATCAGGTCAAATTGCTAAACATGGGATTGAGGGGGACGGCTGGTAAAGCAATTTAGAGCCACACTTTAGATGTGTTAGCTCAGTAGTTTTGCACCCAATATTCTGTGCTAAATTTAATAATAACAATTGTGTTATTTGTTTAGAGCTTACTATGTGCCAGGCACTGTACTTAACACTGGGGTGGATACACGCAAATTGGGTTGGACCCAGTCACTGTCCCGCATGGGGTTCACAATCTTAATCCCCATTTTACAAATGAGGTAACTGAGGCCCAGAGAAGTGAAGTGACTTGCCCAAGGCTGCAGCAGAAAAACGGTGGAGCCGGGATTAGAACCCATTACTTCTGACTCTTAGGCCGGGGCTCTATCCACTACACTTCTAGGAAGTTACAGTCTGGTTCTAAACAATGCTGACCAAGTATAATCAATCAATTGGACATATTGAGTGCATACTGTGTGCAGAATACTGTACTGAGCACTTGGGAGAGTACACTATAACAATATAACAGACATTTATTTAGAGAGGGACACAAACATTAATAAATAAATTATGAATATGTACATAAGTGCTGTGCGGTGGGAAGGAGGGGATGAATAAAGGGAGGATGACAGGGCGATGCAGAAGAGAGTGGAAGCAAAGGAAAAGAAGTCCTCTTGGAGATGTGCTTTCAATAAGGCTTTACATAAGGGGAATGTAATTGATATGAAGTGGAAGGGCATTCCAGGCTAAAGGCAGGAGGTGGGCAAGAGGTTGGTGGTGAGATAGGTGAGACTGAGGTAGAATGAGCATGTTGGCATTAGGGGATGGAAGTGTGCAGGCTGGGTTGTATTAGGAGAGTAGTGAGGTGAGGTAGGAGGGGGCAAGGTGGTTGAGTGCTTTGGAGCCAATGGTAAGAAGTTTCTCTTTGATGTGGACATGGACATGGATGGGGAACCACTGGAGGTTCTCGAGGAGTAGGGAAACATAGACTGAACATTTTTGTAGGAAAATGATCTGGGAAGCAGAGTGAAGTATGGACTGGAGCAGGAGAGACAGGAGACATTCATTCATTCAATAGTATTTATTGAGCGCTTACTATGTGCAGAGCACTGTACTAAGCGCTTGGAATGTACAATTTGGCAACAGATAGAGACATTCCCTGCCCATTGACGGGCTTACAGTCCAATGGGGGAGACAGACAGACAAAAACAATAGCAATAAATAGAATCAAGGGGATGTCAGCAAGAAGGCTGATAGAGTAATCAAAGCGGGATAGGATAAGTGCTTGAATTAACGTGGTAGCAGCTTAGAAGGACAGGAAAGGGTGGATTTTAGCAAGGTAACAATGAGATATTTCTAACCCCAGCCCTGCCACTTGTCTGCTGTGTGACCTTGGACAAGTCATTTAATTTCTCTGTGCCTCGCTTACTTCATCTGAGAATGGGGATTAAGAGAAGCAGCGTGGCTCAGTGGAAAGAGCATGGGCTTTGGAGTCAGAGCCCATGGGTTCGAATCCCAGCTCTGCCACTTGTCAGCTGTGTGACTGTGGGCAAGTCACTTAACTTCTCTGTGCCTCAGTTACCTCATTTGTAAAATGGGGATTAAGACTGTGAGCCCCACGAGGGACAACCTGATTCCCCTATGTCTACACCAGCGCTTAGAACAGTGCTCTGCACATAGTAAGCGCTTAACAAATACCAACATTATTATTATTATTATTAAGTCCTCCTCCTGCCTACGTAGACTGTGAGCCCCATGTGGAACAGAGACTGCGTCCAACCCGATAAGCTTGTATCTACTCCAGTGCTTAGAAGAGCACTTGGCATATAGTCAGCATTTTACAAGTATCATTATTATTATTACCTAGATGGACTTGCACTCTAAGCTAATATCTTAGGGGTCCACACCTAAAACTCCCGAACTTCAAATAGTTTTGGAAAGCTATGCAAGATATTTTCTTTAAACACTTGTGTTCTGGGGCCCTACAAGTCTTGTTTATTCTTGCAAACTTAAAGCTGTATGGCTCTCTGGATATAAATTGCCTAGTGTTTTTGTGTATGTTGGGGGATTGAGTGTTTGATGCCCAAGTATTTCCTCCATATCAAAAATTGCTTTTTGATGAACTGGAATGACAAAAGTGCACAGTTTCCAGCTCAGTTTAATATGAACTTTGGCTTTCTTGGAAGACAATTAGTGGAAAAGAGGAACAGCTAACATAGCTCCTATTCTGCCTGTCATTGGTATGAATAGCCATCTTCTATTGAGATACATTTTAGTTTCAGGAGATAATAAAATACAGTTTTCTAACTGGCTGCCTCAAGGTTTAACCTGAAGAAATCCTGATTATAAAGAATGAGCAGTAGAATTGATTAGCCTTTGTGCTTCATCTTGAGGTTTTTTGTTGACAATCTCCTTTAATTGCATTTCTTTTTCTGGAAAATTGATTCCATAGCCACCTAATGATTAGACATTGTTTTCAATATCTTGTTGTCAGAGTGAAAAAATTCATTGTCAGAAATCTTAACGTTTCAAGGCAAGCATCCTTAGTTTTTATTCACATATTTGCACTGGGGACAGAGAAGTTCTGAAGCTATAAATATGTCCACTTTTCCAAGAGATTTATCATGGCAATAAAGTAACTTTCATTTAGACTCCTGTATGTATGCCTTTTTCAAAGATAGCTAACCTTGAGTTTCTAATAGAAAACTCATTATAATCAGCTCATTTATAGCCTGTGAACCACTATAAAGTGAACAAAATTGAATCCAAAAGGGCAATAAAGAGTATATTCGTATTTAAACAAAATATTGTAAAAATTATTTTCAGTGATCGGAATACAGGATCAAGATTGATCTATATTGTGGCTAGTGATCAAAATTTTGAATTTGGATTCCCCGATTCTGACATTTACATTATTACTTAGCTATGCCGTTTACTCTGTTTTATGTGTCCATATATTTGCTTTCCTCAGACATATCATGTACACAATCAATAGTTTCTGAATGCTTACTGTGTTCAAAGCCCCATATTGAGCACTTGGATGACTAAAAGGGTTAGTAGGTAAAGTTTCTCTCCTCAGATCCCACCAGTGGCTTCCTGAGTCTCTCCACATCAAACAACAACTCCTAACAGTTATCTTCATCAACTCTTTTTAAAGCATTTATTGAGCACGTGTTCTGTGCAGAATATTGTATTAAGCACTTGGGAGAGCATAGTAGAGTAGTGGACACAATTTCTGTCCTCAAGCAGCTTAGAGTTTAGTGACCAAAAGGGAGTCTAAAAATAAATGTAGAGAGAAGCAACAGAATTTAAAGTTGTTCATGTATGTGTTACTGTGGAATGAGGGGAAGTACCCAAATGTTTAGGTGCCATGGAAGAGCTGAAGTGGCAGTAGGGGGGTGGAAATAGGGTGAAGGGATGAGGGAGGTGTGATACCAGGAGGGCTTTGAAGATAGGGAGAGCATTGGTCTTCCAGATGGAAAGGGGGCATAGATTGACGTCCAGGCTCTCCAACACCTGACACCACCTTACATCTCTGCCCCCCAACTCACTATTCTTAAACATATTTCATCCCTCTCTCATGTCAACCCTCTAGGTATACTTCTCTCAACTCTCCCGGCTGTGCCCCCTCACATTGTCTTCTGGCTCTGATCTCTCACTCACCCCACATCAGAAAGACGACAGCTTTCCCCACATTCAAAGCCCCCCATAAAATCTCACCTCTTCCAATAAGCTTTCCCTGATTAATCTGCCAGCACCCCAAATTTATTAATTCATTTATGCCCTCTTCTGAACTCATGAATATTGATGAACTCTTACACTTGTCTCCTTGAGGGCAGGGAATGTGTCATTTCTTTTTTCTGTACTAATCCCGGCTCTGCCACTTGTCTGTTGGGTGACCTTAGGCAAGTCATTTAACTTCTCTGGGTCTCAATTTCCTCATCTGTAAAATGAGGATTCAATCCCTGCTCTCCCTCCAATTTAGACTGTGAGCCCCATGTAGGACAGAGACTGTGTTTGGCCTGATTAACTCATATCTTCCCCAGTTCTCAGAACAGTGCTTGACACATAGTAAGCACTGAACAATAAATACTAATAGTAATATTAATAAATGTACAGAGCCAGAATTTATTTATGTTAATGTGTATCTCTCCCTCTAGACTGTAAGGTCGTTGTGGGCAGGGACTGTCTGTTTTACTCTCCCAAGCACTTAGTACAGTGCTCTGGACACAGGAAATACTCAGTAAATACCATTGATTGATTAAGAAAGACTCATTTTTTGTTTTTATCTAAGTATTAGAAGTGAGTGGTAACACTGTGGCAATGGAGGGTAGCAGAAGTTGACCTTTTGGAGTTTTAAGTTTGTTTCATTAGTCTACTTCACTCTGGATAGTCACCAACAAAGTTATAAACTGGAGGCTCTGTCAGGTGCTAAAACTGTGGGAATTAAAAAAATGGGTAAGTTTTTTAGTGGCCTGAATCCCTAAAAATAATGGGAAGAGATCAGAGCAGACAACATACTTTATTGAAAGGGATGAGCAAAGTGCCGTTGCTACTTTGTAGACTGTGAGTGTTATTTAGCTAAACTCAAGGTAGAGCTAGAAGGCATACCCAGAATTTTGACCTTCTGTAGATTGCTGCCTATGGTTACATTAAAAAAAAAATTATTTGTGGTAACTAAATTGGTTTAAACTGTAACAAAATCAATCGATAATACTGATTGGAACCATGCCCTTCTCCTCTGCTCTGCCCTATACCCTTCACAGCAGCAAACTTTTTAAATTTTCTTCCAAGAAACTTGAGATAGTGTGAGGTAGTGACACATAGTGTTACAGTTTTATGATATTGACTGATGTCCCCTAGAGAATAAATTGAAACCATCAAAACCAGTAATTCACTTGAAAGAATACCTTGCGTCTGGCAGCACAATTGAAAATGCTGGGCTCTCTTTGAAGAAAACTCTTTTTTTATATCTTGTCATTTTTGACCAGTGTGTTTCATTGATTCCCATTTAGGATTCTGTCATGCTTGCCCAGGTTTGGGAGATTATCAAACTCACATTCTTCTGCCCAAAAAAAAGATGGTTTTAAGAGACAATGTTTTGTGAGAGATGAAAACAGAAAGCCTGTTCACCTGGTTTGGGGAGTCCCAAGCATCACATAACCTGTAGTTTTTCCTGACTTTATTTGTGAGATTAATTGACCACTATAAAAGTTCCAAAAGCTGGGATCATTGGCCAAGTTAATTTCATTCTTTCCCTCCTGAAATGTTTGTTCTTGGAATGAAACTCTTTTAGTTGCCTGTCTGAAGTTTGTGGTGTGGAGACACTGTGCATAACAATAATAATAATACTATTTGGTAAGGGCTGTATTGTACTGAGCAGTGGGTAGATAGTCTGGAAGTTCCTCCCTGTGCATATACACCAGACTGCCACTCTCACCATCTTCAAAACATTATTAAAATCACACCTCCTTCTAGAGGTCTTCTCTGATTAAGCCCACTTTTCCCCAGCTCCCTCTCCCTTCTGCGTTACCTGGGCATTTGGATCTGTGAACTTTGGACAGTGATATTCACCCTACCTCCAACCCCACATCACTTATGTACATATTTTTAAATTATGTAATATAAATTACTTATATTAATATGTGTGTCCCCCTCTATACTGTAATCTTGTTATGGGCAGGGAATGTCTGCTAATTCTATTGTATTGTCCTTCCCCAAGGGTGTAGTACAGTGCTCTGCACATAGTAAGTGCTCAATAAATGCCATTGTTTGATTGATAGAGACAAGAAAATCAGGTCCCAAATAGGGCTCACAGTCTAAGTTGGAGGAAGAACGGGTATTTAATCCCCATTTCAGAGTTGAAGGAACTGAGGCACAGAGAAATGAAGTGACTTGCCCATGGTCACACAGCAGACAAGTGACAGAGCTGAGATTGGAACCCAGGGCCTCTGACTCCCAGCCCCGTGCTCTTTTCAGTAGGCCTTGCTACTTACTGCCCTACCTCACAAAAGTAGTATTACTTGTATTGCTTTTAATTTAAGGCCAGTCAACTTTCCTTACTTGCTTTCTCAATTTTCTTGCTTGCTTTTTTTTTTTTTTTTGAAAAACTTCCCAAGTCATTGTTTCACCACCTTTCCCCTGAGAGTAGTAAAGTCAGCAATTCATATTCCAACTTCTGCTCGAATGTTCTGCAGGCAGTTCGTTTTCACCTTTGTTTGACCCCAGCTTTTCTCTTAGGATGTGCTAGTCACGCTTCCAAGTCGGGCACCTGTTTGGAACACTAGTGTTTTAGGCAGTCAAAGGGGTGGTCGCGGGTTTTCTCCCCAGCACGCTCTGCCACTGTAACTGTTTGCTGCCCCGACCATATGACTCTTAAGAGTAAATATACCTCCCACCCTGCCGGATAGTTATGGAAGTCGGGGAGAATTTTGCCCCCTCCTCTTCTATAGCGAATCTTCCTTTAGTAGCAGATTCAAATCAAATGCATACACACCCCCCCCCCCCCCCCCCAGCACACACACACACAGACACTGCCCCCCCAATGCACAAACACACACATACACTGCGCAGTTGCTCTCTCTGGTTATAAACTGATGACTAATATTTACTGGGTTGAAAGGTTCCATCAGAAGCGAGTAGTTTGAACACGAGAATTTTAAACTAAGCCTAGGAATAAGAACGTATCCTTAACCTTATGTTTGGTTTTAATCTGAGTCCAGTGAGTTCTACTCTCCTGAAACACTGCCATACTCTCCTTAGCAGCTCTTCTGGGAACAGCACTGCCCACATGCCCCTTCTTCATAGTGAACTCTCCTGAAACTTAGCCCTCTTGGGGAGCACCAGTTAGAAGCATCCACCTGGGAAGCCTGAAGAGATCTGGGGTTTTTCCTTGCCCATTTCCTCTGTAGTAGGTGCTACCTCCAGCTGATGATGCCTGGGAGGCCTGAAGGGGTCTGGGGTTTTTCCTTGCCCATTTCCTCTGTAGTAGGTGCTACCTCCAGCTGATGATGCCAGGCTGATGATTGACGTGACTGATTGGAAAATAACTTTCTCACTGGAAGGAGTCTTGAGGAATGAATAGAAACCAGTGTCTGAGATTCTTGAAAATGGTTGACACTGTCTCCCCTCTCCGATCAAGGTCTTGCTTAGCCTGATCCATCCTCGTCTTTCCACTCATCTCCTTGTTTTCAGGTGCTTTTTGTTTCCATCATGTCTTGTTTGAGGCAGATACGACATTCTAGTAGGAACTAGCATGCAGGTTTGTGTCTAAATACATAACTTGTATCTTATCATTATCATCATCACCTTTTAGAATGCAAGCTCCTTATGGGGGAGAGCATGTCTTCTTATTATACTGTATTATACTCTCCTGGGTGCTGAGTATGGTGTTCTATACATAGTGCTCAATAAATACCATTGATTGATTCACTGATCATCATTATTGTATTTGTTAAGTGCTGGGGCAGCTACAAGACAACGGTTGTGCCATTTTCTTGCCTGTCCTGCTGTCGACCCCTGGCCCACATCCTACCTCTGGCCTGAAATGCCCTCCCTCCTCAAATTTGCCAATCACACTTCCCCCTCTTCAAAGCCCTATTGAAGGCTCACCTCTTCCAAGAGGCCTTCTCAGCCTAATCCCTCCTTTTCCTCAGGTCCCCCTCCTCTTCCCTCCCCATCACCCCAACTCGCTCCCTTTTCTCTACCTCCCCCGTCCCCTAGCACTTGTGTATATGTATACATATCTATAATTCTATTTATATTAATACCTGTTTGTTTTGATGTATATAGAATAAATAGAATAATATTTATTGGCATTGTTGAATAATATTTATTTCCTTGTTTTTATGTCTCTCTCCCTCCTTATAGACTGTAAGCCTATTGTGGGCAGGGATTGTCTCTATTGCTGAATTGTACTTTTCAAGCATTTAGTACAGTGCTCTGCACACAGTAAATGCTCAATAAATATTGAATGAATGAATGAGTTCAGGCACAGTCCCTGTACCACATGGGCCTCACAGTCTGAGGAGGAAGATCAGCAACAGATCAGAACATATCCTGCTAACCTGGGAATAAATTATCATAGCAGTACCATCACATAACAGAAATATTCAGTCACAATTAATTGAGCGCTTACTGGGTGCAAAGCACTGTACTATGTGCTTGGGAGAGTACAGTGTAACAGTAGACACATTCCCTGCCCATAGTGAAATAATCTGATTGTGTAATGAAGTGAATTATGTATTCTGATTTCTCTTAAAATCTGGGCATATTTGATTTCACAGGAAAACTGTAATCTGCAGTTGAGCAGATTAGGACTTTTTTTAAAATTGATAACTGTTATAACCTTTGAATTTAACAGAATTGGGCTCCCAAATGTTGTCTAATTAAAAACAATATCAATACATCAGTAACTGCCTACTTTGTAGAGAAAACTTGGGAGAATGAAGAGTTAGTATACTATATTATTGTACTCTCCCAGCTGCTTATTGTGGCAATCATTTTTATTGAGCGCTTACTGTGTGCAGAGTACTGTACTAAGTGCTTGGGATTCTATAAAAATCTAACATTCCCTGCCCACAACAAGCTTGCAGTCACTCTACATACAGTGATCAATCCATCAGTTGTATTTAATGCTTTCTGGGTGCAGAACACTGTACTAAGCACTTAGGAAAGTAAGTGCCAACAAGGAGCTTGCCGTCTAGAGGAGGAGCTTCCAATCTAGACAGCTCTCTGAAAGGACTTGTTAAATACCATTGGCATTGGTGAATGGCATGATCACCCCTCTCTCAATCTAAGAATTTGTATGAGGTGTAGGCTTCTGTGCCATAGGGAATAATAATTATTATTGTATTTGTTAAGCACTTACTACATGCCAGGCACTGGGGAAGATAAAAGCAAATTAGGTTGGACAAAGTACTTGTCCCACCTGGGGCTCAGAGTTTTAATCCCCATTTTACAGATGAGGCAGCTGAGACAGAGAGAAGTGAAATGACTTGCCCAAGGTCACATAGACAAGTGGCGAAACTCGGATTAGTAAATAGGTCCTCCTAATTTCCGGACCCGTGCTCTGTTCACTAGGCAACCAACATTCCTTCTCAGGAGCAGTGTGAAGAGCCTGTGTCTGTGACCTTGAATTACTTTAGTGTCTCTCTTGCAGCATGTTTGATAGACCACACTCTTGGGTGTTTTCATAAATCTTGTGCCAAGTTGTTTCATTGTTGGTAGGTAGAATTTTTTGACTTGATTGTGACTCATGATATCTTTTACATAATCAAGTATGTTGTGTTATTGTTGTAAACAATTCATTCTCCGACAGATGTAGTAGAATCCCTCTTATCAGTCACCATCCAATTGCTTACTGTTGTCTAAAGCTGTCAGAAACTTTTAGGTCTGCCTGGAGATCTGCTCTAGGAAGTAGACTAAATTAGTTGTTGCCAGTGGAAAGATTGAGCCCTGAAAGGCTCTTGATTTATGTTCTGTAGAGCTATTGTCTGCCTTTACTAGAGCTTAAGTCAGCAAAGTGGTGAAGTACAGATCTCTGAGAAGGTTAACCAAAGAAACTCTTTTATTGAGACCAGAGCTTCTCCTCTTAAGAGCTATACTATAAATATGCAAAGGGGTGAAATTGCAGGTGGAGAATTGTGGCCCAGATCTTATCTTTCAGAACCAAATGTTTTAGTTTTTTTCATAGAAAAGGTCCCACCATCCTGTGTCTGGTTGTAATTAAAAATACAGTAGGAATGAAGAAAAGCTTTCTTATTTAACCTCAGTGAGCCAAACTTAAATATATGGTCTCAAGCTGAGTTTTGCTTTTACATAAGGAGGAAAGGTGCTTTTTCCACTTTCCTGAAAAATTAGGGAGTTGAGGTTCGCCATGACCTGGCAATAAAACAACACACCAAAATAAGAAAATTTCTTAAAGGAAACTTGGAGGTAGCTAATATTGCACTGACCTTGATTACCCAGGTATTCAGATTCCCAAATTTCTTCCTGAATTTTTCCCAGTTTTGTTTTACTCTATTTTAAGTTATGGATCAGATCCTTAATTTTCATGAGGCAATGGATCATGACAGCCTTTCCATATGACTACCCTTTATGTGAACTCTGAATTTCCCCATTATTTGCCAATGAAGTCTTGCAGAGAGATTATCTGAAGTGATCATTCAGAACAGTTTCTTTTTGTTTTTCATAGCTAGCGTTTTCTCATTCTATCTGAAGCTAATTTTATAGGAACTTACAACTTATAAATTTTAAAATGACCCTTCAAATAAACTAGTTATATTAAAGATTTCCACACAAGATTTTTTTAGTCCACTGACATAAAGACACATAAATGATTACATTTTAAAGGACCTATGCCTCAAGTTCTTTTTACTGTTCTGAATTAAATTTTCGAGAACAAAATAATGGAAAATGATAATCCTTGACCATGTCAGCTGCTTAATATATTTCTTCAGGGCAGTAGGCAAAAATGATTTTGGATAAAGCAGTAAAGATACAAGACATGTTAGCACCTTGTTTGCTCTTGGTTAAGTGAAATGTAGGTTAAATTAGAAAGAGTGCATTTATAATATGATAACATGATATCCCCCTCTAGCAAGTAAGCTCCTTTTTTAAAAATGGAATTTCTTAAGCACCTACTATGAGCCACACACTGTAGTAAGCTCTGGGGTAAATAGAAGACAGGTTGGACTCATCCAAGTCCCACATGGGGTTCACAGTCTTAATTCCCATTTTCAGATGGGGTAACTGAAGCACAGAGAAGTGAAGTGACTTGCTTAAGGTCACACAGCAGACAAGTGACAGAGTCAGGATTAGAACCCAGGTCCTTCTGACTCTCCCGCACAGGTCATATCCACTAGACTATGCTGCTTCTCCCACTCCCTGAAGACAGGCATCTGATCTTCCAACACTATTGTATTGACTCTCCCAAGCACTTTAGTACAGTGCTCTGGACACAGTAAGCACTCAATAAATTTGTTCGATTGATTGATATGAATTGTGATCTTAAAGTGAAATAGCAAGCTCATTTTGTTTAGGTTTTTTTTTCCTCTTAACCCAGGTTATTTCTGTATGGGTTTTCCTGGGTAAGGCTTTTTCCCTGATTAGTGACTTGTCTTTTGTTTTTTCCAGTTTTAGAAATGTGCTTAAAAGCACAGTGGATTTCCTCTTCCAGCCATTTCGTAGCATGTATCTCAGCAGCTGTCCCCAAAGCTCATTCAGGGTATTAGTGACTCTGTGCTAGGCACTATGGCACAGAAGAAAAAATGACATGAACAGTGTTCGGGGCAAGTTTACATCTTCATGTGCAAACGGAGAGGGTAATCAATCAATCAGTTGTACTTCCTGAGCACTTACTGTTTGTAGTGTACTGTAGTGAGCGATTGGCAGAGAACAGTACAACAGAATTAGCAGACACATTCCCTGCCCACAGCAAGCTTACAGTCTAGAGAGGGAGACAGACATTAATATGAATAAAGACATTAATACTAATGATTATAATTTTAAACTGATTTATTTTCATTTCATTTGCACATGTGGATGACCCTCTTAGGTCTGTAGCATAATTTGAGCATCCACATGGTCCAGCTCTTTGACTGGGGTGCGGGTGCGAGCCAGGCCAGAAGCTGCTGCTTCTCCTGTGCCTGTTTTACTGCTGTTAAAGGCCTGTTGCCATCCCATCTTGGATGTCCTGGGAACAAACGTCCTGAAGACATTGCCACTGGCCTATCCTGAGACCACGTTCTAATCTCTTACCTCCTCTGGATTTCCTGTTCTGCAGAATGGGAATTCAATGCTTGTACTCCCTACCTTTCAGCCTGGGGATCCCACAAGGGACAGGGACCATGTCGGACCTGATGATCTTGTCCCCACCCGGTGCTTTGCATAATCACTTAATAATACCGTCCCTCAACTAATGAAACTTTCATCCTTTCTACTTTCCCCTGTCCATGCTTCTGTTTGTGGGGCAGAGACACCATGAGGGGCAGGGAACTGGAAATAAAGGAATGGTGTAGGGAGAGTGACAGAAATACCATAATTGAAGGATGTGCTTCTCAGCAGCAGTTGAAGTGACTACTTGGGAATTAGTGCTCATTGCCTTTCTCTCTCTTTTCTCTTAACTCCACTAAGGAGGACGACTCAGTTGGTGCTTTATGTAAATATCCATATATTCCACTATATCCCCATCCATATTTTATTTTAATGCCTGACTCCCGCTGTAGACTGTAAGCTCCTTGTGGGCAGGAAATAGGTCATATTAACTCTGTTGTATTGTACTTTACAAGTACTCAGTAGAGTGCTCTACACACAGTATGCACTCAGCAAATACCACTGATGAATGCCTGTTGTTCTATATAATTTCCATTTTAGGTTGAAAGTGCACATACTTTGGTACCATGGAATGGTGCTAATTCCTAAGTGTTTAGAGTTCAGCGTAACCATCCAATAAAGTAATATTGTAATAAAGTAATAAAGTAGTGTATTCTCTATTTTTTATTCTCTGTATACAATTCAAATTTCAAAAGTAAAATGTAGAAATGGATCTTGATTCACTCTATAACTGTTCATGCTACTCCCTGTCTTAAGGATGTTTTCTCCCTCTCCTTTGGGACCATTTTTACCTCTGGTCCCAATATAAATCTATATCTATATACATACATATAATTCTATGGTATTTGTTAAGCACTTAGTATGTGCCAAGCACTGTTCTAATCCTGGGGTAGATACAAGTCAGTCAGGTTGGATACAAGCTCTGTCCCACATTGAGGCTCACAGTCCTAATCCCCATTTTCCAGATGAGGAAACTGAAGCATGGATAAGTTAAATGACTTGCCCAAGGTCACACAGCAGAAAAGTGGCTGAGCTGAGATTAACCCAAGTCCTCTGACTCCCTGGCCCCTGTTCTGTCCACTAGGCCACACAGCTTCCCAGATTTTTTCATTCACATTGTCCCTGCAGCATTGTCCCTTTCTGCCTCTTCTAGAAATACTGTAAGTAACTATCATCACACCCACTGGCTTGTTTTTGTGACTATATCTTCTTGCTACTGGTAAGTGACTCACCTTGATTTCAGTGTATTTTTTCCTCTCTGGAAAAATGTGTCTACATTGGGAAGACAGAACTATTGAGATAAGAAATCAAACTCAAAGTTAAACCAAAGGCAGAAGGCATATGACAGGTGGTATTGTTTTAACTGGTGAACTGAACTCCCCTTTATTAAGCCTTAGAATCCGAGTGTTGGATTCTTTTTTAGATACCCTTTAATTGAAATTATGGTAATCTGAGGGTTATTTAATCAATCAGTCATATGTATTTAGTGCTTACTGTTTGCAATGTGCTGTACTAAGTGCTTGGTATGAACTTACCATCTAGAGAAGGATTTTAATTCTTGGAAGTTTCAGGGGTAGACTTTTTTTAGGGTAGGGTCTATATGGGCTTGCTTTGAAAGCAGTGGGAAAGGAATCATTGGAGAGGTAACTGTTAAAGATAGCTGATGGGAAGGGAAGAAGAGATGGGGCAAGTGTTTTAGTAAGGTGTGAAGGGATAGGGTCAGAGGTGCAGTTTAAGGGGGTAGATTTTGAGAGGAGGCAGATCTCTTCTTGAGCTACTGCTTGGTAGGATGGGGAGTCGAAGGGTGGGACTGGAGAGGAATATGGGAGATTTTTATAGAAATCATGCCTGATGGTTTCAATTTTATCAATAAAATAGGGGACAAGGTCATATGGGTCGATGTACTGGGGTAATGGGGGAACAGAGGTCTTGAGTAGGGAGTTACGCTCAAACCAGAGCTGTGCGAAATGTTATGGGCATTACTTTAGCCTCTTTTCTCTCCAGAATCTTGATCGTTACTGATAATTGTTTCCATTTTCAGCTCACCAAGGCTCACCGACAAGGTCACATGGTGAAGGTAGACTGGCTGGACAGACTGACATTCAGAGAAATAGAAATGATCAATGAGGTAGGTCACATTTCTGCCAGTTTTCAAGTAGTTCCTTTCTATTTTATCCATTTTGCTGCCAGAAAAGTGCCAGAAACTACACCACTCATCCATTTCTTTTTCATCCTTTGAGTGAAAACAATTAACTAGAAGAAATCAAGGCACAAGGTGACTCAATAGAGATCTTTTTCTAAACTCAAAAGATCACATTGACTCAATGCGGTGTGGTGCAGGGCTTCTACATACCAGGTGTTGAGTCTAACATTTTGTGTCTGGGGAACAGAAATGACAATTATATTAATCAAGTTCTAGGGGAGGAGTATCAATTTCATAATGTTCACTAGCGCATAATGAGCACTGCAGGGTACAACTGACTTGATTTAGATTCTCTAAGCAGTTAAAGCATGTGCAAAGTCAGACAGTAGGTTTTATTTTCCAAAGAACTCTTAGAAAAGTAACTTCCATTTGTGGATATTGTGTTTTCTCATAGAGTATAACTGGGAGTAATGAGAAATATCTGGAAACTGAACAATAGAGGTTTTTAAACAATGCTCTAGAAATCTACTGTGAAAACCTTAGCTTAAAAAAATACATTTTCACTTTGTAGAGACTGTGTAACTGAATATCCTGTATCTTTCAGCATTATAACTTAATGATTTCTGTGCAGAAGAAAACAAACTGCTATTTTTATGTGTTTCTTTTCACTACCCATGCATTAGCCATCTCCTGTTTATTGTTTTGCTTTCATAATTTTTGTTTAACTTTTGTTCAGTTCTTCAGTTGAAACTAGTTATGTCTAGGCTGTAGGATCATTATAGGCAGAGACCATGTCTGCCAATTCAGTTGTATTGTGCTCTTCCAGGAGCTTAGTTCAGTGCTTTGCTCATAGTAAGCACTCAGTAAATACCACTGATTGATGTGCTATTGAATTGCTAACTGTTGTGATGTCACATTCTTAGAACCTTAAAGACTTTTGTGTTTTTGAAATAAAACTCTATTGTTTCCATTTGGTTAATTAAAATTATCAAATAGAAAAGTGATTTATTATTAAGCAAAATGATAAATTGAGAATGAGTCACCTGAACAAGACTTTTGGGAGGTAATCAGTAAATTACTAATTAAGTATGCTGGATTACTTTGTCATTCTCCATGTTGTCTTTTAATGACAGCATGCTTTCCTTTGAGGACAATTCTCTCATAACATTGCCTTCACCAATTTTTTTTTCCCTTTCTCTTGTGGATCCCCAATCTCTTATCACTCTCTAATAGTATTCATGAAAATTTACCATGTGTAAAGCACTGTGATAAGTGCTGAGGAAGATAGGCAGAAGAAAAATATTCAGGGCCCAAGGCCCCCAAGGTCTGGATGAAATTATTTTCATTCCTGGACATCCTGCTGCTATTGCTAGAATTGCATCTGTTTTCTCTTCCTCACTAAATGTGTTCTGTGATGCAGGCACTACACAGGAAAGGAATATCTTAAGTGGGAGCCTGGATGGGCAAAGGGAGATTAGCAAAAATGCTAGTAAGCAAATTTGAGAAGCTGAGTTGATAATTTAACTACATCTGTGACATCCAGCTGATTTCCAGTCTCTTCCTCCATTTCTTTGGGCAGATGGGGAAGGAGAAGGCTTTCAGGCAGTAGGGCTTATCCACAGGGCTGGAGATGGCCCCTATACCTACACAATCAGTGGTATTTATTGAGCGCTTACTGTGTGAAGGGCACTGTACAAAGCACTTGGGAGAATACAACACAGCACTATAACACACATTTCCTGCCCACAGCGAGTTTACACTCTAGAGAGACCTTACGTTTGAGCGCTTACTGTGTGAACATACCGGATTTTGGAGTGGTCTGGGATTGTTGGGACAACCTAGATCTGTCTGGCACATCAGAGTGGCATCAGACTTTAAGGAGCACATTGGCCTTAGATCCAAATGTTCTTGGCTAGAGCATTAGTAAAGGCTCCTGAATATTTGATACCCCTCCCACTGCTCTAATGTCTGTATCTTTAGATTATATAATGTAAATTACTTATTTATTCATGTTAATGTCTGTCTCCTCCTCCAGATTATAAACGCATTATGGGCGGGGAACATGTCTGCTAATTCTATTGTATTGTGCTCTCCCAAGCACTTAGCACAGTGCTCTACACATAGTAAGTGTTCAAAAGAGCATTGTCTGATCCTAGTTCATATGTATTTCCTGGTTTAATTGATTCACTATGTTTAAGAGCCAAATTATGGTAGCTATTCAAGTTGAATGTCATCCTCATCAAAATGCCAGGTTTGAACATTTCATGTTGTTGAATGATTTTTTCACTCGTAAGTATAGGGTGAGGCTTCCACAGCCATCCAAAATTATCTGGGGAGAACATTTCACAATTTAGTCTCCGTTAGACATTTTTGGTGATGTTTAGATTGCTTCCTTTGCCTTTTCAGGTCCAATCTGTAAGTTCATCTAAGTTTTCAGTCTTCTGGTGACCTTTTCAGTTCTTGTAGAATAAACAGTTATCTATTATACTATTTAGATAGCCGTCCTTCATATTTGAAGACCTCCCCACTGACAGTGAAGTTCCCCTGTGATGTACTATTTGGAATGTAGGGTAGAAAGTTTTTTTGTTGTTGTTTTGTTTTTCTTTTTTCCAATATAAGTAGTCAGGTTTATTAACTGAATAAATGCGCTAACACTTGATAATCTGATCCATCTGTTTCAGGACCAAAGCACTAATTGTTTAAAAGAATGTTTAAAAGAATGGCAATTATCTTCCTTCACTTCATCCTGTCTTTTTTTTTATTATTTTTAGAGTGAGAAACGAAGTTCTAATTTTATGTACTTGATGGTCGAGTTTCGCTGTGTCAAGTGTGATGATAAGGAATACGGAATAGTTTATTATGAGAAGGTATGTATCATGAAACTTTTTTATAGTGTCTTTAAAACAGAGGGGAAGGAAAAAGCATAAAAAATTACTGGCATTCCTGCTGAGATGAATTATTTAGTTTCAAGATATCAGCCGACAGCTGTCAGCAGCAGCTGTTTATGTACAAACAAATCAAATAGTATAGCAACAACAAGATTACAAAAGCCAATCATTCATGTAATGCAGCTCAGGGTTACAAAATTCAATAAACATGCAAGTGATTAAAAACTTTTTGATTTATTAGGTTCCAAATTGGCAAGTAACACTTTGTCAGAGTTAGTTTTATGTAAAAGTAATTCAAATGAATAATTAGGAAGAGGGACAGTATTTACTTGGAATGGCAGACTTAATGACTGTGAAGGGATCTATAATGTCAGCATTTTCTTCTCAGGAAAATAATGGGGTTTTCTTTATCTCTCAGCAATGTGGGGATATAGTGAAGGCTCAAGTCCCTAAAATTTAATGAAGGTGCTTTGCGCCTTAACTACTTGGCAACTCAAATTGTGACTTGAGTGTGAGCTGTTACAATTAATATACTTGCAGTGGGTTTCCAGGAGAGAAGCAACAGTGTTAAATTGGTGTAACAATTCTGCCTCACTGGTGTTAACACTAAAAAGGTGGTTTTAAGTTTTCTATAATGTAGTGAAGTTGCACCTTTTTTAATGGTAATGTTCAAATCAATGGGCAGTGAACGTTTCTGCTAATTCCATTGTATTGTACTCTCCCAAGCGCTTAGTATGGTGCTCTGCACAGTGTTCAATAACTACAGTTGATTGACTGATGAAGCCTTCACACATTCTTAAATTCTTTTAAATATCTGATTTACACACTAGCATTGTGACCCATCTTCTCCAAGCTCCCCTGCCCCCTTAATTCAGTAAATTAATGTTATATATTGACTTCTTACATTGTGCAGAAGAACACTATACTACCTGAGAGGCAGCGTGGCTCAGTGGAAAGAGCCTGGGCTTGGGAGTCAGAGGTCATGGGTTTGAATCCCAGCTCTGACACTTGTCAGCTGTGTGACTGTGGGCAAGTCACTTTACTTCTCTGTGCCTCAGTTACTTCATCTGTAAAATGGGGATTAACTGTGGGACCTCACGTGGGACAACCTGATTACCCTGTATCTACCCCAGTGCTTAGAACAGTACTCTGCACATAGTGCTTAATAAATACCAACATAATTATTATTACCTGCCACTTACCTGCTGTGTGATCTGGAGCAAGTGCCTTAGCTTCTCTTTGCCTCAGTTCTCTCATCTACAGACTTCCTCTGTGAACCCTGTATGGGCCCTGATTATCTTGTATCTACTCCAGTGCTTAGTACAGTGCTTGGCATAGTAAGCACTTAACAAATATTATTAATATTGTTAATATCATCATCATCATCATTATTACGATTACTAAGCAATCAGGAAAGTACAATAGAGTTGGTAGACCTGATCCCTCTTAAGGGAGCTGCAATCGAGTGGGAGAGACAGATGTTAAAATACATTACAGATAAGAGAAGCAACTGAGTATAAGGATCCGGTGGGGAAAGAGGTGGGGTGGGCGTCCTTTGTGCTTATAGGTGGGACTAAGTGCATAGCTGAGGCAGGAGAGAGGGAATATAGGGTGGGAGATGAGAAACCTGGTCAGGGAAGGCTTCCTGGGGGACATGTCATTTTAGTATGGCTGTGAAGATGGAGAGAGGGCTGGTCTGCCAGATATGAAGGGGGAGTGGGGTTATTCCAGGCAGGAGGGGAGGGATCATCAGCGGCTGAGGCAGGAGTGAGGGACAGCTGGTCGGCTGGCATTGGGGCAAGGTGTCTTAGTTGTGTTGGAGTGGGACGGGAAGGAGGATGGGACATGGGGAGAGAACTGATCGAGGGCTTCGATGATGAGGAGTTGCTGCTTGATGTTGTGAGACCCCTATTTGTCATAATTAAAATCATATCACTGTTAATTCACTTGCTTAAATGATAATCACAGTTGTAATTTCATTGTCATAGTTTTGTGTATGTTATAGTGTAGCAGAGTTCATATTAAACTTCACTTAATTAAGATGTCCAATATCAAAAGCAAATGCAGTATTCTGATTTTACAACTAACATTTAATTGACCTTTAGTGGATAATGCTTGCTGTTATGTAGAGTTAATTTTCTATTTCTCCAAAATGAGCATGGGACAGGCAGATGATCCCTCTGCTAGCTACTCCTAGTTTCCCCTGGAACTGGTAACTAGGAGCAGCTAGTTACCCCTAGAAACTCATGTCATGCTACCTGGTCTCCAAGGGGACCTTACAGGGTTAAAAAGGGTGGTGCCTGGCTACACTTTCGTGGCTACCGCAGATCCTGTAGACTGTAAGCTCATTGTGGGAAGGGAATGTGTCCGCTAATTCTCTTATGTCATACTCTCCCAAGCACTTAATACAGGCGAGGAAATGGTTCTGAGTCCCTGGCCATGCCGAGTAGGAGCTGTGTGAAGCCTGCCACTCCCCAAAAGTTTTTGCTTCTAATGTGCATCTCTTAAGTTGTCACTTCCTTTTTTTAACTTAACCATATTCCCACAGTGATTTCTGCAAATAAGTGCTGAAAGCAAATGTCATGTTTTAATTAGACTTCAAGGCTGGTTTTCCAGATTTCTTGCACCAATCACACATTTCTCATTTTTTCCCTCTTCTTTTTTTATCTTGAACCAAACGTCAAGGAATAAGTGCCCGCATATCTTAGAAATTTGTTTTATTTTGGCTAATGGATTGTCCATTTCTTGAATCTGCTTTTTTTCTTCATCATATTAAACCTTTAGTCTCATTTTGAATGAGAATTGCTTTCTTGTAACCTTTCTGCATGATCCATAAGTAACTTATGATGCTTTGTAGCACACTGTTCACCAACTATGTAACTTAAATATGTGATTTTTTACTCAAATTGTCATTTTAGGATGGTGATGAATCATCTCCCATTTTAACAAGCTCCGAGATTGTTAAAGTTCCAGATCCACAGATGTCTATGGTGAGTTATTTACATATCAATTACAATTTCTCTCCTGCCAAGATGCTTCCTTTATCCTCTGCCTTTTCTGTTTAGATATATAAGTCCCAGTTACTGAAGAAAATTTGAATGGATTTGCATTTTTATGGTATTTAAGTGTTTACTGTATGTCAATAACTGTGCTTAGCTTTGGGATTGGTACAAGTTAATTAGATTGGACACAGACCCTGTCCTGCATGGGGCTCAAAGTCTAAGAGGGACAATGAGTATTTAAGCTCCATTTTACAGTTGAGGAAACTGAGGCACAGAAAAGTAATATGACTTTCCCAAGGACACACAGTAAACAATTAGAGTTGGAATTAGAACCCAAGTCCTTTAACTCCCAGGTCTGGGCCCTTTCCACTAGGCTATGCTGCTTTCTATTTTGTTCTTAAATTCAGAAGGAGTGATCATGAAATCTGATTTTTCCAAATTGGTTTCAAGAGTAGCACTGGAAAACTTTAACAATATTGCTGCTATTTGTTGAGTGCCTTCTGATTGCAATGCACTGTCCTAAGTCTTTGGGAAGACCAACAGAAGAAAATGCCTTGTTTCCCTTTTTTTTTTTTTTATGGTATTTGTTGAACACTTAATATGTGCCAGGCACTGTAAGCAGTGGGGTTGATACAAGGTTGTCAGTTTGGACACGGTTCGTGTCCCACATGGGGCTCACAGTCTTCATCCCCATTTTACAGATGAGGTATCTACAGTATAATAGAGTTGGTAGATAAGATTCTTGTCCATCAATCACTAGTGCTTATTGAGTATGTACTGTGTGCAGAGCATTATAGTTAGTGCTTTGGAGAATATGGGGTTTACAATCCATTAAGTGAGATAAACATTGAAATACATAATAAAAATCATAATAATTGTGATAGTGTTATGTTCTTAGCCTCAAGACTGTAAGCTCCTGGTGGACAGGGAATGGGTTATACATTACCCTCCCAAGCACTTAGTACAGTGCTCTGTGCACAGTAAGCACTTAAATAACGTTGATTAATGTGCTAAGCACTGTACTAAATGCTGAGGTAGATTCAAAGGCATTGTCAGTCATCATTATCATCATCAATGGTATAGGTTGAGCGCTTACTGTGTGCAGAGGACCGTACTAAGTACTTGGGAGAGTATTAGTACAGCAGAGTTGGTAGGCATGTTTCCTGCCCATAATGAGTGTACAGTCTGGGATGGGGGGCAGACATTTTAATACAAGCAAATAATGCATTATATATATGTATATATATATATATATATATATATACACACACATAAGTTCTGTGGGGCTGAGGGTGGGTAAATAACAAATCCCAGAAGACAGAGATCCAAGTGCACAGAAGCACAAGGAGAGGGAGCTGGGGAAAAGAGGGCTCAATTGGGGAAGACCTCTGAAGGAGATGTGACCTCAGTAAGGCTTTGAAGGTGGGGAGAGTAATGTTCTGGTGTATGCGGATGGAGAAGGGAGGACATGGGAAAGGGGATGGAGGGAAGGTAGGTGAGATCGGAGTACAGTGAGCAAGCAGGTACTCTGTGGTATTGTGTATTCCCAAGTGCACACAGTAAGCACTTAGTAATAAGCACTCAGTAAATATGGGTGAGTGACTGATGGTGAGTTATCTGAGTAGAGATGATAACTGAAACCATTGCAATGGGCACATTCCCCAAGAGAGTGAGCAAGTCAGAGAGGTTAAAGGAATCAGTACAATCCTCTGTGAGACACCAACTGTTTAAGGCATGAATTGTAAAAGAGAAGGATAGCCAGAGTGTGGTTGGAGGAGAACCCGGAGTGATTCGAGTTGGCAAAGCAAAGTCTCAGTGTTTTGAGACAGGTATGGCCAACACTGTTGAATCAGTGGTATTTATTGAACTCTGACTATGTGCAGAGCCCTGTACTAAACACTTGGGAGAGTCCAGTCCAACAGAATGAGTAGACATGTTCCCTGCCCATAAGGAGCTAACAGTCTCTAGGTGGATTAGGATCTATTAGCGCCTAATAGACTTGACTGGAAGGAGGTCTTGGGATGATTGAGATAGTGCTAGTCTTGGTGGAATGAAGGAGTGAACACTTGACTAATGGTCTGGAGAGAGAGTAGGTGGAGAGGAAGCATAATCAGTGTGTATAATCAGCCTTACAAGGAATTTGGAAAGGGAAGGAGGAGAAAGGAGGAGTAGTCTGTAGGATCCAGAAAGGCTATTTTTGGAATAATAACGATGGTATTTGTTAAATGCTATCTGCCAAGCACTGTTCTAAGTGCTGGTGTATATACAAGGATATCGGGTTGTCCCAAGTGGGGCTCACAGTCTTCATCTCCATTTCACAGATGAGGTAACTGAGATACAGAGAAGTGAAGTGACTTGCCCAAAGTCACACAGTTGACAAGTGGTGGATTCGGATTAGAACCCACGACCTCTGACTCCTAAGACCATGCTCTTTCCACTAAGCCAGGCTGCTTCTCATAAGGGAAGCTATTTGAAGGCTAAGGGGAAGAAGCAAACCGAGTGGGAGAGGTTGAAGATAGCAAGAAGGTGATTTAGAGAAGGTTTGGCAGGACATTCATGAGGAAAGATGAACCAAAAGAGAGAAAGAACATGGATGATAAATTAAATCATGTCACCAGAGCGTCTCATCTTTGCTTCAGGAGTAGCTTCAGGCTCCTCTCTTTCAGAGAGGCCAACAGCTGCAACAGTCATAACAGCCGCAACCTTCCTAACATTCTACAAGTCTGAAAAAGCCTCACCCTCTCTTTCAAACTTCACCGTGCCCAGCCTGGGACGGGCCTGATGGGAGCCCTGGATGGCGTGGGGGCTGGGCAGCTTCTGCTCCTGTGTTCGTTTGCCCATGGATGAGGTTTGATACAGAGAGAGGCAGGATAGCCGACTGGCCTGAGAATAAGAGTGGCCAGCGTGCTTTGCAGACAGTAAATGCTCAGCGAATAGCATTGGTTGATTAAGTCCTGTGAGACTCTCCTCCTCAGTGGCTTTATCTGTATAATGGGGATAGGTATCCACCTAATGCTCAGGTATATAATAATGTTGGTATTTGTTTAGCACTTACTATGTGCAGAGCACTGTTCTAAGCGCTGGGGTAGACACAGGGGAATCAGGTTGTCCCATGTGGGGCTCACAGTCCTAATCCCCATTTTAGAGATGAGGTAACTGAGGCACAGAGAAGTTGTGACTTGCCCACAGTCACACAGCTGACAAGTGGCAGAGCCGGGATTCGAACTCATGACCTCTGACTCCAAAGCCCGTGCTCTTTCCACTGAGCCACGCAGGTATATTGCAAATGAGGTTCTGTGGAAAATGTCAAGAAAAGCCCACTTGGTGTAAAAATTGTTCTCTTATTGAATTTTCAACTTTTAAATTATTTTTTGAAATCGTTTTCTCTGGAATTAACTTTTCACAACTTATGCCATTACAAAACTGATTTAGGAGAACTTGGTGGAAAGCAAACATCACAAGCTTGCCCGAAGTTTAAGAAGCGGCCCTTCAGATCACGACCTTAAACCGAATGCTGCCACCCGAGATCAGCTTAATGTGAGTGAATATTGATTTTCATTTCTCTTGGCAGCCTTTAGATTTCAACCAGCATTGCTGCTCTGGAATCAGGAAAAGCATGAAGCATTTTTAGAAATGGAAGTGCTTTGATTCAAATACAGATTTATCATGGGTTAATAGTTACTTAGAGGGGTAGAATTAGGATACTTCATATGGAAAATCAACAGGAAGATACTATCCCTTAGTTATAAATTTTTGCTTTTGCTTTTGGGCCCTTTATTGGAAGCAGCATGGCTCAGTGGAAAGAGCTTGGGCTTCGGAGTCAGGGGTCATGGGTTCTATTCCTGGCTCTTTCACTTGTCAGAGTCTTGTACACTGGACGGTTTCAGCAGTAATTCTGAAAAGGATGGGTTTATTGTGGATAGTGAAACCGCAGTGATCATCAAGGCAGCTCATCTGACAATACCCTGCTAAGATGTGGTGTTAGGATACAGTAGTGGCACTCTGCTGTGGCCACTGGCTGGAGAGCTTGTGTTCACTTGATGATGCATTTCATCCTTGCCTACCTATGTATTTGTTGTCCTCTGTGCCCCCAGCAGAAACCTGATGGACAGAAACAAGAGAATTCAATATCGCTGCCCAAACCCCTGGCATTATACTCTGCTAGTTTGCACAGTTCTCTGTTCCAAAGTCTTTGTAATTGGCTCAGGACTAGACCATTGCTTACAATGAGTTCGTAGAGAACTCCCAGAGTTTGTAGAGTTTTTCTTTTTTTTTCTTCTTTTCTCTTTTGGTATTTGTTGTGCTTACTATGTGACAAACACTGTTCTAAGTCTTGGGGCAAATACAAGGTAGTCAGATTGGACACAGTCCCTGTCCCACATGGTGCTCATAGTCTTAATCTCCATTTTAGAGATGAGGTCGTTTAGGCACAGAGAAGTGAAGGGTCTTGCCCAAGGTCATACAGCAGACAAGCAGAGGAGCCAGGATTAGAACCCATGCCACTTTTCATTTAAATCATAATACTGTTTTCAATAACTTATCTAAGATGTTACATACTTTTTTTTTTCTTCTTTAATAGATCATAGTGAGCTATCCCCCAACCAAGCTACTCTCATATGAAGAACAAGACTTAGTTTGGAAGTTTCGCTACTACCTTACCAATCAAGAGAAGGTAAGGCATTTGTGCACTTCAGTACTCTCAAAATAAACCCGTAGAAAGACCCAATTCTTAAATCAACAATGAATACAGGCCCACCTTGTTATATTACTGTATGGTTGGATGGTATAATGCTATGGTGGATGGTACGTTAAGTGAAGAAATCAAATCAGGATCATGATTTTGAACAATTCTTGCTTGATTTTTTTTTAAATTATTATTATTTTTGTCAGAAAGAAAAGTATTTGGGTCCAGGAATGAAGATTTGAGGTGAAGGAGTCTGCGACTTTTCTCTCTATGTTGTTTGGTCTAAGGGTAATCACTGTAATTTCCCAGTCTAGGCTCCTCAAAAGCATCAGCTCTAAATGCTGCAATAATAATAATAACAATAATGGTGTCATTTGAGCATTTACTGTGTGCCAAGCACTGTACTAAGTGCTGGGGTAGTTGAACTATAAGCAGGTCAGACCAAGTCCCTGTCTCACATGGGCCTCACATTCTGGGAGGGAGGGAGAGCATGTATTTCATCTCTAATTTCACGGATGAGGAAACTGAAGCAGGCAAGTCACTTACCCAAGGTTACTTAGCAGGTAAATGCTGAAGCCGGGATTAGAACCAGTCAATACCATTTATTGAGCACTTACTGTATGCAGAGCACTTCCCCTCTGCGTTCAAACATGCCCACGTCTCCCCCATCCTAAAAAAACCCGCTCTTGACCCCACTTCCCCCTCCAGTTATCGCCCTATCTCCCTACTACCCTTCCTTTCCAAAATCCTAGAACGAGTCGTCTACAATCGATGCTTAGAATTCCTTAACTCCCATTCTCTCCTAGACCCCCTCCAATCTGGCTTCCGTCCCCTCCACTCTACCGAGACTGCTCTCTCTAAGGTCACCCGTGACCTCCTTCTTGCCAAATCCAATGGCTCCTACTCCATTCTAATCCTCCTTGACCTCTCTGCTGCCTTTGACACTGTCGACCATCCCCTCCTCCTCCATACCTTATCTCACCTTGGCTTCACGGACTCTGTCCTCTCCTGGTTCTCCTCTTACCTCTCTGGCCGGTCATTCTCGGTCTCCTTCGCTGGAGCCTCCTCCCCCTCCCATCCTTTAACTGTTGGAGTTCCTCAAGGGTCAGTTCTTGGCCCTCTTCTGTTCTCCATTTACACTCACTCCCTCGGTGAACTCATTCGCTCTCACGGCTTTGACTACCATCTCTACGCAGATGACACGCAGATCTACATCTCCGCCCCTGTCCTCTCCCCCTCCCTTCAGGCTCGCTTCTCCTCCTGCCTCCGGGACGTCTCCACCTGGATGTCGGCCTGCCACCTAAAACTCAACATGAGCAAGACTGAGCTCCTCATCTTCCCTCCCAAACCCGGTCCTGTCCCAGACTTCTCTATCACAGTTGATGGCACGACCATCCTTCCCGTCTCTCAGGCCCGCAATCTCGGTGTCATCCTTGACTCGTCTCTCTCATTCACCCCACACATCCTATCCGTTACAAAGACCTGCCGGTTTCACCTCTACAATATCGCCAAGATCCGCCCTTTCCTCTCCACCCAAACGGCTACCTTACTGTTACGGGCTCTCGTTATATCCCGGCTAGACTACTGTGTCAGCCTTCTCTCTGACCTCCCTTCCTCCTCTCTCGCCCCGCTCCAGTCTATTCTTCACTCCGCTGCCCGGCTCATCTTCCTGCAGAAATGATCTGGGCATGTCACTCCCCTTCTTAAGCAACTCCAGTGGTTGCCTATCAACCTCCGCTCCAAACAAAAACTCCTCACTCTAGGCTTCAAGGCTCTCCATCACCTTGCCCCTTCCTACCTCTCCTCCCTTCTCTCTTTCTACCGCCCACCCCGCACACTCCGCTCCTCTGCCGCCCACCTCCTCACCGTCCCTCGGTCTCGCCTATCCCGCCGTCGACCCCTGGGTCACGTCCTCCCGCGGTCCTGGAACGCCCTCCCTCCTCACCTCCGCCAAACTGATTCTCTTTCCCTCTTCAAAACCCTACTTAAAACTCACCTCCTCCAAGAGGCCTTCCCAGACTGAGCTCCTCTTCTCCCTCTACTCCCTCTGCCATCCCCCCTTTACCTCTCCACAGCTAAACCCTCTTTTTCCCCTTTTCCCTCTGCTCCTCCACCTCTCCCTTCCCATCCCCTCAGCACTGTACTCGTCCGCTCAACCGTATATATTTTCATTACCCTATTTATTTTGTTAATGAATTGTACATCACCTTGATTCTATTTAGTTGCCATTGTTTTTACAAGATGTTCTTCCCCTTGACTCTATTTATTGCCATTGTTCTTGTCTGTCCATCTCCCCCGATTAGACTGTAAGCCCGTCAAACGGCAGGTACTGTCTCTATCTGTTGCTGACTTGTTCAACCCAAGCGCTTAGTACAGTGCTCTGCACATAGTAAGCGCTCAATAAATACTATTGAATGAATGAATGAATACTATATTGGGTTCCTTGCGCACACGACCTCCTGTCTCCCAGGTCCATGTCCTAGAACATACTTCTGGGATGTTATCGAGCAAAGGTTTTGAGCCTAAGGGACTGTGGCCTGTGTGTGTATAGCGTCTGACTAATATGACCTGCCGCTACTGATGTCACTGAGGAGGATATCCATTCAAAATGTAAAAATGAGGCCATTTGGATTCAGGATGTACATTCCCCAAAATGGAACAAGAAGTATCAGCAGTGTTATAAAATAGTACCAACTTGCGTTGCAGAGGTCCTCTTGAAGATTTTTGTAAAGGGGTTTATCTAGTGCCACGCTCTATATGTCTAGAAATTAAGAAGCATTGTGGCCAAGTGAACAGAGAACGGGCCTGGGAGTCAGAGGACCTGAGTTCTAATTCTGGCTTCACCACTTACCTGCTGTGTGTGTGTCCTTGGCAAGTCACTTAACTTCTCTATGTCTCAGTTACCTCATCTGTAAAATGGGGATGAGGACTGACCTTCATGTGGCTTAGTGGAAAGAGCCCGGGCTTGGGAGTAAGAGGTCATGGGTTCAAATCCCAGATCTGCCACTTGTCAACTCTGTGACTGTGGGCAAGTCACTTAACTTCTCTGTGCCTCAGTTACCTCATCTGTAAAATGAGAATTAAGACTGTGAGCCTTATGTGGCTCTGTATCTACCCCAGCACTTAGAACAGTGCTCTGCACATAGTAAGCGATTAACAAATTCCAACATTATTATTATTATTGTGGGACATGGACTGTGTCCAACTTAATTAGCTTGTATCTATCCCAGTGCTTAGTGCAGTGCCTAGCACCTAGTAAGTATCTACAAATACCATAAGAAAGTACTTTATTTTTACCTATTCTTTTCAACATTCAGACACAGTCCTATTGGAGAATTTACTTTAGTTCTTCAATATCGCTTCTCCTTTATCTTACTTTGTTGCGGTTGGAAAATTGTGTAGATAAAAAATGCTATTGTATTTGAGCTCCACAGTGAAGATAAAAGGCTATTCATTTTATCTCAGCCCTAACATTTATATTACTGAACATATTGGAGTATTCATTAACAGAAACATGATCTTTTCTTAAATATTTATATTTCATTTAAAAAATAAATGACCTTGTTCCAACCCCTTCTTACAAGTTAGGTTTCAAAGCAGTGGTTTATAGGGTACAGCACAATACCTTTTAAAACACCATGCAAGATATTGAGTTAAGCCTTCTAGGTTGTACAGGCTCAAATAGTGTAGAGTGGATTTGCAGATTTACCAAGTGCACATGAGAACTTGTCTTGCAAGAAGAATTGTTGTTTAAAAAAATGGATACTTCCCACTTTCAGAACTGTGCAAAAGAAATAAAATGTTCGAGTGATAAAAAGTGATCGACCAGTTTCACTTAGTCGTTCGTAGATTTTTGGAAATCTTCCTGGAACATACTGTATTCATACAAGACGATCTATGTTTTCTCGTCCTAAAGAAAAACTTTTGAGTAAACTAAGTTAATTCCTTGAGGAGGAGACAGGGTGCAAGAAATTATCCAAACAATAAATTTAAAGAAAAGTTTTTTTGCAGAAATGTGTTCTCCCCCTCCTTTATCCCCTGCACTTCAAGCCCTTCAAGTGTATGATTTTGTCTGTCCAGTGTCCCACCTCTGAAGACAAATGTTTTCTCTGAAAATAGAATGGAAAATTATTGGATTTGAATGATAATTTGGTGAAGATTGATGCTTGTACTTGTTTAACCATCTCTTCCCTCCAATCATTTTTGTAACTGATGTGCTTATTTGCAATTTAAGAAGTGCTAAGAAAGTGATTTTACAAACTGGCTTTTTTCCCCTTCCCTAGCAGGGGGAAAAAAACCCAACAAACATCTTATTTAGGGAATGCATTTTTGATTGTTGTCTTTGGTCTGACATGTACCTGTAAGGAAGTCAATACCAAATTCCTGGAATTTCACTTAATTTTGCAAAATCACAGGGTTGAACTCAATCGCTAATGCACCTTTGTCCTCAATTGACTGACATAACTTCATGAATGAAGATGTGTCCAGAGTAGAAAGTTGGGGCTTAGGAGGAACCCTGAGAGCCTTTAGAGTAGGGCCTGAAACTTTCTGAATTGCTATTTTTGAAGGGTCTAGAAAAACCCCAGGTAAGCAGGAGGAGCAAGAAGTCACAGCCCCAGACATGAGACCTAAAAGTCCAAATTGGGTCTGGCTCCCCATTTAATCTCCATTCCCAAACTACCTTCCTTTGACAACCAAATTGACAACACCACCCTCTCTACTAAATGCAAGTTGCTCGCTCCCCTATCCTGTTGGTAATATATCACCAAACCACAGCCCTGGGTCATCGCCACAATCTCTTCCTACGCTCCTGTGCATGAGCTGCAGAGTGCTGCCGGGGGACATCGAGAAAGCAGGCTGACCTCGTCCACCTCAAGTTTGGCCTTGCATGCTTTAACTCTGCCCTGCAAATTTTTTTTTTCTCTCCTTATGAAATCCCATGGCCATTTCCCTCTCCAGTTCTTCCAGATGTGTAACTCCCTCTCAAACCCCCTAAACCCTCACCTCCCCATTCATTCATTCATTCAATCATATTTTTTGAGCGCTTTACTACGTGCAGAGCACTGTACAAAGCAATTGGGAAGTACAATTTGGCAACAGATCTCTTGCCCCTCATGAACTTTATTGAGAAAATTGAAACCATCAGGCGTAATCTCCCAAAACTCTCTCCTGCTCCTCTCTAATCCCTCACTCCTCCTACCCCATCTTTCCCCACCGTATCTCAAGAGGAGATCTCCTGCTTTCTCTCAGAATCCACCCCTTCCATCTGTGTCTCCTATCCCATCCCCTTTGCACCTTATCAGAACGCTTCCCCCTTCCCTTATTCCCTCCCTGATCACCATCTTTTCCTGTTCACTGTCCAATGGCTGTTTCCCCCCCATTGTTTTTGAACATGCTCATCTCTCTCCTTCCTAAAAAAGCCCTCCTCTGATGCCATGACTTACTCCAGTTATTTCCCCATCGCCCTCCTATTAATCCTCTCTAAACTCCTTGACCAAGTTGCCTATACCCACTGTCTCCAGTTCCTTTCCTCCAATTCTCTCCTTGACCCTCTCCAATCTGGCTTCCACCCCCTTCACTCCACAGAAACCTGCCCCTACAAGGTATCAAGTAATCTCCTTCTTGCCAAATCCAGTGTCCGCTACTCCATCCTACGCTCCTCTTTGACCTCTCAGCTGCCTTTGACAGTGTCTACCACCTCCTTCTCCTGGAAACATTATCCATCCTTGTCTTCACTGACACTCTCTTCTCCTAGTTTTCCTCTTATCTCTCTGACCATTCATTCTCAGTCTCTTTCACAGGCTTCACCTCTGCCTCACCCCCACAACTGTGGGAGTCCCTCTTCACCTACTGTCTTAGGGAACTCATTTGCTTCTATGTCTTCAATTACCATCTCTGTGCGGATGATTCCCAAATCTACAGTTCCAGACCTGATCTCTCGCCTTCTCTGAAGTCTCGCATTTCATTCATTCATTCAGTAGTATTTACTGAGCACTTACTATGTTCAGAGCACTGTACTAAGTACTTAGAATGTACAATTGGCCAACAGATAGAGACAATCCCTGCCCATTGACAGGCTCACAGTCTAATCAGGGGAGACAGACAAAAACAAGACAACATAATCTTGATAAATAGAATCAAGGGGATGTACATCTCATTAACAAAATAAATAGGGTAATAAAAATATATACAAATGAGCACAGTGCTGAGGGGAATGGGAGGGGGAGGAGCAGAGGGAAAGGGGGCTTAGCTGAAGGGAGTGGAAGGGGGAGGAGTTGGGGGGGGAGCAGAGAGGGAGTAGAGGGAAAGGGGGTAGCTCAGTCTGGGAAGGCCTCTTGGAGGAGGTGAGCTCTCAGTAGGGCTTTGAAGAGGGGAAGAGAGTTAGTTTGGCGGAGGTGAGGAGGGAGGGCATTCCAGGACAACAGGAGGCCATGGGCCAGAGTTTGATAGTGGAATAGGTGTGAACGGGAGACAGTGAGGAGGTGAGCGGCAGAGGAGCGGAGTGTGTGGGGTGGGCAGTAGAAAGAGAGAAGGGAGGTGAGGTAGGAGGGGCCAAGGTGATGGAGAGCCTTGAAGCCCAGAGTGAGGAGTTTTTGTTGCATGCAGAGGTTGATAGGCAACCACTGGAGGTTTTTAAGGAGGGGAGTGACATGCCCAGAGCGTTTCTGCAGGAAGATGATCCAGGCAGCGGAATGAAGAATAGACTGGAGTGGGGAGAGATAAGAGGAAGGGAGATCAGAGAGAAGGCTGACACAATAATCGAACCAGGATATTATGAGAGCTTGTACCAGTATGATAGCCGTTTGGATGGAGAGGAAAGGGTGGATCTTGGCGATATTGTAAAGGTGAGACCGGCAGGCATTGGTGACGGATTGTATGTGTGGGATGAATGAGAGAGCTGAGTCAAGCATTTCCTACTGCCTTCAGGACATCGCCACTTGGATGTCTCACAAACACCTCTAACCTAAAACATCCGTAACACATCCGTATCTTCCCACCTGTCCTCCGTCATTGTAGACAGCACCATCATCCTTCCTGTCTCACAAGCTTGTAATTTTGGCATTATCCTCAATTCATCTCTCCCATTCAACCCACATATTCAATCTCTCACTAAATCATGTTGATTCTGTCTTCACAACACCACTGAAATCTGCCCTTTCCTCTCCTTACACACTGCTACTATGTAGATCCAACCATTTATCCCAGTTCACCCTGACTAGTGCTTTTGCCTCTTTTGCTGACCTCCTTGCCTCCTGTCTCTCCCCTCTCCAGTCATACTTTACTCTGCTACTTGGTCATTTTTCTACAAAAAGTGTACCTACAGCCTTTTTTAGGAAAAGGCTACCGTGGATGGATGGTTGTAGTGATAGTGTTAAGCTCTCACTGTGTGCAGAGTACTGTACTAAGCATTGGGAGAATACACCAGTGGGCCATTCCTCTTCCTGGAGGCATGGAGTAGGCCAGATGATTCCTCAATCTCCCTTCCAGCTTTATGAGTCTTCTTTTAGGGAAGCAGTTTTGCCTAGTGGATAGAGCACAGGCCTGGAAGTCAGAAGGACCTGGGTTCTAATTCTGACTCCTCCGCTTTATCTGCTGTTTGAACTTGGGCAAATGTATTTACTTGTTTGGATGTCTGCCTCCCCCTTTCTGGACTGTAAGCCCGTTGTGGGTAGGGATTGTCTCTATTGCTGAATTATACTTTCCAACCGCTTAGTACAGTGCTCTGCACACAGTAAGCACTCAATAAATACAACTGAATGAATGAACCTCTCTGGGCTTCAATTACCTCATCTTTGAAATGGGGATTAAGACTGGGAGTACTGTGTCGGACAGGGACTGTGTCCAAACCGATTTGATCATATCTATCCTAGTTCTTAGTACAGTGCCTGGCACCTAATCAGCCCTTAACAAATGCCACAATTATTATTATTGTTTTTAATGGTAATGCTATCCCTTCTTGGCTGTATCGGTCTTTTGAAGAAACTACTGATATGAATCAGTGAGGTCTGCGTATCATCTCATTGATCTGTCTATAATAGCCATGGGTCTATAAACATACACTGTAATTTATATATTTGGCAAGGCAATGGACAGTCCTCTTCATCCGTGAAACTGAGTGGAGCTTGTTTTTTTTTTTTTATTAGGGTGGGTTATTATATGTTAGGTTGTTTGTCGTGAGGGCTATTTGAACTGTCGCAATTTCTTCCTGCTTTAGGCTTTGACTAAATTTTTGAAATGTGTTAACTGGGACCTGCCTCAGGAAGCCAAACAAGCTCTGGAACTTTTGGGGAAATGGAAGCCAATGGATGTGGAAGATTCCTTGGAGCTGTTATCTTCCCACTTCACCAATCCAACAGTGCGGCGCTATGCGGTTGCCAGATTGCAACAAGCGGATGATGAGGTACCGCCTATCACTCTTTAGTCTGTTATTCTTTATGCCTGAGTCTGGTCACTGAACTGCATATAGCGAGTGTGCTTGTGGCAGAGAGGTTTTCAGGAGGATGGAGGCCATTATGGAGGGTGAAGGGGTGTCCTATCAGTAGTAACTTAAAATATTCCTCCAAGAACTCTCTTGTGAAATGGAAATCTCCTTTCAGAACTATTACCTGACAGGGCAATTCCTCCCAGGATATTTCCTTGGCCGTGCAGCTTGTACCACGCTGGCTAAAGTAGTTCTACTGAAAAATATTTTTACATAGTGCCAGGGAGGGAATAATTCAGATACTCTTGATCAGTCAAAATACAAGAAGTCCCCATTTAATTGCACCTCAGAGAAAAAAAAAATCTCTAGGGTCCTGAGGTATATTTCTAGGTGACCTCTTCCTAGATATTCAACTGTATTATGGTTAACCATGTTGGGGGTCTGGGGAAGGAGTAGAGAGGAGAGCGAGGGGTGGGGAGAGGAGGAGGGGTGTGTGTGTGTGTGTGTGTGTGTGTGTGTGTGAAGGTGGGTCTCAGTCATTCTGGGTAAAAGGAATCAACTTTTCCTGTAAATGCTATGCTGGCTTCAAACGGAGACACACTCTCCAACCATCAGCAGTCTTTGATACCACTTATTTGATTTCCCAGTATACACTTTAAGGTCTGAAGCATTGTAGGATATGCACATCCATATTTAGCTTTCAGAAATGTCTGTCTCCTCAGCTAAGTGGCTCTGGTGGGGCCCTTGTGGCAGTTTATGGAGTGGCATATTCTTCGGGGAGGTGATTTTCATCCTTGTGCATAACTGCAGGATAAAGTAAGGCAGAAAGCCACCACTTTTGTATATGTTAATCAGATCTATCAATTGCATTTATTGAACACCTACAAGTGCAAAACCTGTTATTAAACACTTGGGAGACCTCAGCAGAGAAAGGATACACACTCCTGTCCCTTCAAGGATTTATAGCTTATTCATGTATACAGTCCATTAGGTTTGGACATGCATTAAGTGGTTGCTCTGTACCAAGCACTGTGCTAAAAGCTGGAGTAGGTAGAAGACAATCAGATTGTATGGCCAGAGTGACTGCAACAGTGTGCTATGCTTCTGCCCAATTAGAGAAGCAGCATGGCTCACTGGAAAGAGCACGGGCTTTGGAGTCAGAGGCCATGGGTTCGAACCCCAGCTCTGCCACTTGCCAGCTGTGTGACTTTGGGAAAGTCACTTAACTTCTCGGTGCCTCAGTTCCCTCATCTGTAAAATGGGGATTAAGACTGTGAGCCCCACGTGGGACAACCTGATTCCCCTCTGTCTACCCCAGCGCTTAGAACAGTGCTCGGCACATAGGAAGTGCTTAACAAATACCAACATTATTATTATTATTATTATTACCTTTGCACTTACTGTTCTTGTGGAGTGACATAGGAAAGAACAAGAGTAAGCATTGCACTCTGCAAAACACTGTCAAGATAATCAGCTTCTTCACACAGGTCCTCAGTCCTGAATCAGTCAGTCAGTTGTATTTATTGAGTGCCCCCAGTGCCGAGCACTAGCACTGTACTAAGTGCTTGGAAGAGGACACTAGCGAATAAAAGGCCCACAGAATCTAGTGGGGAGATAGCCACTAAAAGAAATTACAAGGAGGGGCAGCAACAGAATGTGAATGCTGGCATGGTGAGGGTTGTGTGAGTACCCAAGGGCTCAGAAGGTGCAGAAGAGCTGAAGGGGCAGTGAAGGAGGAGGAATAGGTTGAGAAGATGAAAGCTCACTTAGAGGAGATGTAATTTCAGAAGGGCTTTGAAGATTGAGGGAGCAGTGATCTGCTTAATGTGAAGTGGAAAGGGAGCTCCAGGAAAAAGGGAGGGGACGAGCATGAAGTCAGCAGCATGAGGGACGGGAATGAGGCACGATGATTAGGTTGGTCTGAGTGGAGTTAAGTGTGCGACCTTGAGAGGAGAGAGAAGGAGCATGTGGGGTGAGAGCTCATTGAGAGTTTCCTCTTGATAAGGAGAGGAATGAGCAGCTATTGGAGGATTTTGAGGAGATGGGATGTGCTTGGCATTTTGGATGGAGAAATGTTGTGAAGAAACAATGGGAGACACTCAGGGATTAACTAAACATTAGGGTTGAAAGAGAATGGCTTTACAACACTCAATCACCTTTTCCCCTCAGTAGATTTCCTACTATAACCCAGCACGCTGACTTTACTCCTCTATCACCAACCTACTCACTGTACTTCGATCTCATCTATCTCACGGTCAACTTCTCACCCATGTACTGCCTCTGGCCTGTTACTCCCACCCCTTTCATACCTGATAGATGATCACTCTCCCCACCTTCAAAGCCTCACTAAAATAATATCTCCTCCAAGAGGCCTTGCCAGACTAAGCCCTCATTTTCCCTATTTCTCTCTCTTCTGCATCACCCTAGTCTTGGATTTATGCCCTTTGCTCACACCACCTTCAACCCCACAGCACTTATGTATGTATCTGTAATTTATTTTAATGTCTCTCTCCCCCTTTTGGACTGTAAACTCCTTGTAGGCAGGGAACATGTCTACCAACTCTGTTATATTGTGCTGTCTCTAGCGTCTAGTTCAGTATTCTGCATACAGTAAGCACTCAGTAAATTGGATTGATTGATCCTAAGCACTTAAAACAATTGCCTTGCACTCAGTTTGGCACTCAGTAAATACTATTGGTCAGGACCGGACAGGGACTTATCCGTTAACAACCAGAGATTCCACCATCATAACCTGTCCAAGCTTTGTGTAGGACAGTAGGTGGGGTAGCAAGAGTTTTGGCAGCAGCAGTATCTATCACCCATGCAATTTTTATAGCCTAAACAGAGGACTCATTTCCCTCAAATCTTCCCTCTCCTCAAGCCATTATATTTGCAACTGATTGTTTTAAGAGATCACACGTAGGTTAATTCTTGAGAATTGAATGTGTTGGAGTCAGTCTACCAAAGACTCTGGGAATTTTGGGGAAAAGTCACTGCATGACTCAGAATCATAACTTAATGTAGTAAATTGGTTTATTCATGTGCTCATGCCCTTCATGCTTGGAGGCGCTCCAGTGAACTCTAAGGTAAGGCCATATAATGTGAAAGTCCAGACCTTCAACTAACTGTTGAGGTTAATTCATTTTAATTCATTTTCATACAGATGGAGAGAGTGGTTGAGGTATAGAATGCTAAATGAACTCTACAAATGAGACATTGATAAGTGACTTAGGATGAGAACAGTTACTCCTACGAATTATTCTTTTCCTGGGGAATTTAATAACAATGCAGCTGTTTGGTTTGCGTGATAAGAATAAGCCTTTTATTTAAGCAGAAAAGCACAACAGGCAGTGTATTCTGGAGCAATTATATTACATGCCTCAGGGAGAGAGAGAGAGAAAGAGAAGGTGAGAGACTGAAGAACAAATGACTTCAGACAACCAGGAAGAATAATAATTGCCATTAAATGTATTAATCATTCTACTATTATGAGATTAAACTCTTCATATGCAAATAATAAACCACCAGACACACATTACTGGTTATCATACTTTTGCAGAAAATAATAGAAAAAATAAGTTTCCAGGTTCTAAAGCCACCTTTGGGTAGTTTATTTTCCAAGTTGGTGTTAAAGGGATTTCACTCTGGCATGAACACTAAAAAAGCTTGAAAATAAAAACAGGCAAATTAGTATATCAATGTATTTTCTTCTTTTTAATGTTTCAGCTTCTTCTTTTCCTTAAACCTGATCTTGGGTATGTTCTTCAATGTCTAATGGGGGAAAAAAAAACATTTAAAGATCTCACTTCGCATTTGTTGGAAGATTAAGAAAGGATAGCCAGGGAGAGGAGATGAGGCTTTTCTAACATGAAATAGCAAGAAAAGCTTCTTAAATAAAAAGGGTAGAGAGAATGTCAGTTTATTGCTTGAGATTTGAAAGTTTCAGTTTGAAAAAAGTTTAAAAGTAAAATTGCCAGCAGCTCCTTAATGGTATATTGAGGAGCTAAGAGCTACTTCAGTCTTGTAGAATTTTTAGGGAACAATTTTATCCTGTAAGTTAAACTTAACGGTGCCCTGTCAAGTTAATGGAATTCTCTGACTAGCCAAAGGTACTTTATTGCCACTTTTTGCCCTAATTGACCTGTTGCTCACCATTGGAAGTGTTAAAAATTGCTCTGAGGAGCTGCTCAGGTTTTTGTTTCTGGCAGGCTCATACAATTGCCATATGGAAAGATGAGTTTCCCGTAGGGAAGGATGGGGAAATTCTCATTGTTCTTCTGATACCTGCTGTCACCATGCAGTGTGCGTTCTCTAAAAGCTGGTGCTCCTGAAATTTCAGAATCAACTCCATTTCTGACTCTGGCTAGGAAAGGAGAGAGATGAGGGAGAGGATTCATTCATTCATTCTTTTAGTTGTATTTATTGAGCACTCACTGTGCAAAACACTATACTAAACACTTGGAAGAGTACAATGTAACAGTAAACAGACACATTCCATGTGAGGATGAGACTGTGGAGAATCTTTAGGTTCTTCAGAAGGCATTTGAAGAGGCAGTGCTGATCTAGAATAGCCTTAAAGAAAGAATACTAATAATCATATTTAGTGAGCACCCATTGGGTGTACTCTACTGTTGTCACACTATACTGGACCACTGAAAGCATTTGGAAGGTACAGAACAAAGAAGCGATATGTTCCCTGCACTCAAGAATTATATGCTCTTATTAGTCAAACACACAAATATTTACAAGAATAATCCAAAAAAAAATTTGAACATGCAGCTGAAAAAAATGTAAACAAAATACTAAGAAGAGGTATAAGTAGGTTCTTACATGTTACTAAAGATTTAGTGCTGGGACTCCAACAGAAAAGCCTTTTTGGAGGAAGAGGCATTTAGAAGGTGCTTGAATCTGGAGAGAGTTCTTGTCTGTCGGATTTGGGGAGGGAGGGGGGAAGCAGTTCCAAACCGGGCAACAGTGTGAGCAATGGAACAGAGGGAGAGTTGAGAGCGATGTACAGTTAGAATGGTTAATTTGTGAGGATCAAAGAAGCAAGCTGGGAAGTAGAGTACTGAAGAGAGCAGATGTCAGGTGGGGTGAGTTGGAGAGCCTTGAAGCTGAACAATTGATTTGAGGTGGAGGGACACAGGAAGCCAACGGAATGTCTTGAAGTGATGTCTCCTGAGCAGTGCTTCAAGAAGGTGATCCATACTGCAGGGTTCATTCATTCATTCAGTTGTATTGAGCGCTAATTGTGTGCACAACCTTAAATTAAGCATTTGGGAGAGTACAATGCAATAATAAGCAGACACATTCCCTGTCCATAACAAGTTTACAGTCTAGAGGGGGGAGATGGGCATTAATATAAATAAATAAATGACAGGTATGTAAGCTACAGATGTAATTGAGGGTTGAGGGAGAGAGTTTGGAGGAAGGGAGACCAGCAAGGAAGCTGATAAAATAGTCTGGCCACCTCACAGACAAAGTGATGGCTATTTGGGTGGAGAGGAAGGGTCAGATCTGGGAGGTGCTGTGTAGGAAGAACCAGCAGAATCTGGCAGCACATTGAACGTGAGAGTTGAAAAACAGTCACTGAGGTGTCAGCCTCCTTCGACAGGGAGGATGATGATGGTGTCCTCTGAGATGAGAAAGTTAGGAGGAGGAATGGGTGTAGGGTTCATACTCAACTCAAAACTCTTTCTTTTGGCCAAGCCTAGCAGGGCTTAACTTGAAATGGGCACAGGGCAGAAGGATTCAAGATTTGAGCACATCGCTGGCCACCATACACGTTTTCAGTAGTGCCCTCGCCAGAGTGTGGGGAGAATCAATCAGTGGTGTTTACTGAGCATTCACTGTGAGCAGAGCACTATACTAAGCACTTGGGAGAGTACAATACAACAGAATTAGCAGATGCGTTCCCTGTCCATAAGGGTTCTACATTCTACAGGGTTATGATTGTAGTTCTCTAACCGGACACTTTCTTAGTCATTATTGAGCTGGGACAACTCCTAAGCCACAGACAGAAGACCCGGGAGGGATTTTGGGGACTTTTCTGAACTTAAGCGTGAGAGCGGCTGGATCTGCTATTCCAATAAAGACTGTGAGCCAGACCTGGCCTTCTCTAGCTGGCCACCTAAATGAAGAGTGTTGCCATTTATAGAGAAGCAGCTTGGCTTAGTGGGAAAAGCCCAGGACTGGAAGCAGTCAGGTGATCTGGGTTATACTCCCCCTCCACTTGCCTTCTACAAGACCTTGGGCCAGTCACTTCACTTCTGGGTGCCTCAGTTTTCTCATCTGTAAAACTGGAGATGATATTTGGTCTCCGTCCCTCTTAGATTGCGTGTTCTCTGTGGCATAAGAGCTGTTTCTGGCCTGGTTCAGGCCAGAACCTACTCCAGAGCTTTGCACAGTGCTTGGCACATAGTGCTTAACAAGTACTGAAATTATTATTATTACTATTACACATATCTGGGTACTTTAAACTCCCCCTTTGGAAGAGTAATAATTTTTTTTCTAGGTGTCTGCTAAGTGAGAGATCACATGAGTGTGGGGGATGGCTTCTTGACTGTGCATCATCTAAAACCGCTCTTGTTTCCATGTGGCTTTGATTTTTCTTTTCATCTTTGTTGTTCCCTAGGATTTGTTGATGTACCTCCTACAGCTGGTCCAGGCCCTCAAGTATGAGAACTTCGATGATATAAAGAGTGGATTAGAGCCTAGTAAGAAGGACAGTCAAGGGTCAATGTCAGAGAGCATGTCAGCATCCGGAGCAGGTTCTGCAGAAATCGAAAGGTAGGGTCTTCTAGAAAAGAATGCAAAACTGCATCTCTCAAGCATGTTATCATTCCCACACAGACAAAATTCTCCCATTAGTATCTGTGAGAATGCATGTTACCTGAGTTCAGAGGGCATCTAGACCATCATGTCATTTGTGACTAGAGATAAGGTCAAAACATAAGCAGTGTAGCCTAATGTAGAGCAGAGTCTTGGGAGTAAGACGGACTTGGGTTCTAATCCTGACTCTGCCACATCCTCTGTGTGACCTTGGGCAAGACATGTTACTTTATAGTTATCTGTAAATTGGGAATTAATACTGTGAACCCTTCGTGGGATGTGGACTTTGTCCAATCTGTTTACCTGGTATCTACCCCAGTGCTTAGAACAGTGTTTTGCACTTAGTAAGAGCTTAACAAATACCATAAAAAATATAGTAATCTGACTGCCCATGGGAACTGTGTTCTGCTCTCCCTCCAGTGTATGTATCAGGTTTCCATTAACTATCCAGGCACTGTAGTAGGTGCTGGGGCAGGTACATGGTAAGCAGGTTGGACACAGTTCCTGTCTGACATGGGGCTCACTGGCAAAGCAAGAGGTATTGAATCCTCATTTTTATAGCTGAAGGAACTAAAGCACAGAGAAAGCTAAGTGACTTGCTAGGGTCACCCACAACAGGCAAGTAGCAGAGCCGGGATTAGAATCCAGACCCATGTTCTTTCCACTAGGCTTCACTAGTAAGAGTTCATCTTTATTCCATTCCCACACTAATGCTCTGACTCCATCGGTCACTATTGTCTATCCACACATAGGATCCTGAATCTGTAGTAGTCAATTAAATGCAGTTACGAGTGAGGAAAAAAAAACACCAGTCAGGCTGGCAAACAGTGAAAATGTATCCTGGTGGTTACCCTTATTTCCCTTTCCTTTTGGGAGAGCCATTGAAGAAAACCTCTCCCTTTTTTAGTTCCAGACTAATTCAGGATTTAGATTAACAGCTGGTTTGAAGTTTTCTTCAAATCATTTGGGACTTGAGTTTTCCATTTCTGATCGTCTTTAGAATTATAGTATCTATTCAGTCTGTATTATGAAATTTGGTGAAAATTTTACCCTTGCATATCTGAGATTAACCATGCAAACAGTGTATCAGTATCTTGGAGATAGTATTTGCTGTCCTATCTGTTCCTGCTTTGTACCAATACTACTATTACTAAATCATAATTCTGCATCTTTGAAAGCTGATAACCATTTACTTGCATTTTCAGCTCCCAGATAATAACCACTACTCTTCCTCAAGTGTCTTCCCCTCCTCCTCCTGCATCAAAAGCAAAGGACTCTGCAGATGGTGAAAATCTGGAGGTGAGCAAAAGGATTTTACAGCTTTCTGAAGGGATGTTCTGATAGCAGGTATACATTTTTTCTTATGTTTTGCAGCACTAGGTATGATAAACTAAATACTACAAATTAATTAAATATCTTGTTTTATGACACGTTTATGACTTCTGTCAATGCATAAATTTTCAGATAGTCCACTGAATATGCATTTTACAAGAGCTTCAGGCATATAAATGGGTACCTAAATAACAGTCAAATGATTGGGGTATATTTTGTTAAGAAATTTCCAACTGTTTATAGACCAGATATTTATGAGCATTACTTTAGTGTAATTATAATCAAGTTCTAATGAATGTGATAAAGAAATATATCATTTTTGAGAGAAACCACAGTGTAAGGATAATTTATACCACAGAGCAGTAGATTAGGTCTTGCCAGGTGATTTAGCCCAAGGCTATTTCATAATACATTTTTATTTAATTGTGTTATATTATGTGTTACCAGGTGCCAAGCACTGTGCACTGCACTAGTGTGATTCAAATATAAGAGATCAGACATGGACTCTTCCCCACACATGTATCACAGCCTAGGTGTGGGTTGACACATATGAGCAGCAGTAGCACTGTCTATCCAACAAAAGCAGCAACCATCAAGGCTGTGAAAATAGGTTGCTGGTCAATTAATGGTAATTTTGGTGTGCTTACTGTGTGCAGAGCACTGTGATAAGTGCTTGGGAAAGTGTAGTCTAACAGAGTTGATAGACACGTTCCATGCCCACAGGGAGCTTGCAGTTTAGAGGGGGAAGCTTTTGCTGGTCTGAACATGGAGGTAGAGTGTCAAACCTGGGAGTTCTGGTCATAAGGGGGCTCTGAGCATGTGACAGATTGAGTTTCTGTCATTCTAATTATGCAAACTAATCTTGGTGTTCTTCTCTAGTCTGGTGCTTTTAGCTTTACTTACTTTCCTCTATTTTTTACCCCACTTTTGTGTGTTCCACACTTGACACTTAGCATTTATGCATTTGCGGGGATTTCTTTTTTACTATGTTTTCTGTTCTTCCCCTGCCTCTGTGCTCTACTACTTTCCTTTACCCACACTCTTGTGAATTCACACATACACCTCTGAGGAATGGAGAACTGCTTGGGGGGCTTTCCTTCCCCAGCCACTGTCTATGAACTGCCCTCCAGACTAAGCTCCTTGTGGGCAGGGAATGTATCTACCAACTCTGTAATATTGTACGCTCACAAGCGCTTAGTATGGTGCTCTGACATAGTAAGTTCTTAATAAATACGATTGATTGATTGATGGGACTCTTCGCCTGAGCTGTCTTGTGGAAGAAGGTGGTTCAGTCACAAGGTGGGCCATTAAGCAAAATTGTACTCTAGTGAGACAAAACAATAATGACTTTTTTTTCTAAAAGCCTTCTTCTAACTCAGTATGTATTTTTTTTCCAAATTACAAGTGTGCAGTCTTAATAAGAAAGATGTAATTTGTAGCACATATGGTGCTAATAAACAAGTAATAATGGAGGCTTCTAGTGTTTCAGTTTCCATTTTAACCAGTGTATGCATTTCTTCTGAATTCTGTAGTAAAACCAATTTTTGGAAGAGGTTGGAATTGTTTGTCATAATGATGGGTGGCCTGAAATAGTGTCGGATACTAAATTAAAACTTACATAGGAACCTCTGGGTGTTCTGACATATTTACGACTAAAGCTATTTTTTGATTAAATCAGTGTATCTGGGGACCCAAAAGAAATGATTACGGACCAGTTTTCAGTAAGCTTGTATGAGTCTAATCCACGGATATATTTTGTGGTTTGAAGTTTCTGTCATTCTAATTAAGCAAACTAAGAGAAACATCCAATCTCAATGGTCTTCTCTAGCCTGGTCCTTGCAGCTTTTTGTACTTTCCTCTATTTTTTACCCCACTTTTGTATGTTCCACACTTGACACTTAAAACTTATGCATTTGGTAGGCTTTCTTTTTCAACTACTTTGTTCTTCCGCCTGACTTTATGCCCTACTGCTTTATTCTTTACCCACAAACTTATCTCACACATACACCTCTTAGGAATGGGGAACTGCATGGGGGAGCTTTCTAACATACTGAGCTGGTCAGGTACCCTCTTGACTTGTGTTTTTTTGTGTGTTTGTTTTTTTCTGTGACTTTCTGTTAAAGTTGTTCCGTCATCCTCTCTTCTTTTGCTTTCTCTGCCTCTCCCCAGGAGCCAATTTTCTACTGTTGTCTTTCCTCTATCATCTTCTCTGTCTATCAAACATTCAGTCATTGGTATTTATTGAGCACTTTCTGTGCACCTGCAAGAATACCATACAAAGAAATTGATAGACATGATACCAGCCCTCAAGGAGCTTATAGTCTAGTTGGAGAGACAGACCATTAAAATAAATTACATTTATAAATTTATAAATTACATTTCTCGCTTGGAGAAATGCGAGAGTATAAGGATGTATACATAAGTGTTGTGGGCCTGGGTTGAAGGGAGTATCAAAGCACTTATTGGAGTACAGAACTAAGTACATAGGAGACACAGAAGAGAGCCAATAGGGTGGGAAAATGAGGTTAGGGGAAGCCTTTTGGAAGAGATAGGATTTTAGCAAGGCTTTGAGTAATAATAATAATTTATTATTTGGGTACTTGTTAAGCAGTGACTATGTGCCAAGCACTGTTCTAAGCACGGGGGTAGATAAAAGTTGTCAGATTGGGCATAGTCCCTGTCCCACATTGGGCTCACACTCTTAATCCCCCTTTTGTACAGATGAGGTAATTGAAGCACAGAAAAGTTAACTGACTTGCCCAAAGGCACACAGCAGACATGTGGTGGAGCCGGGATTAGAACCCAGGTCTTTCTTACTCCCAGGCCCAGACTCTATCCACTAAACCACTAAGAGGAATGGGGGGCAGGAGGAGACTGTTGGTTTTGAAGGGGGAATAACTTCAGGATGTAACAGGTAGGCAGCGAGGTAGATGGAATTGAGGTATAGAGAATAGTTTGACAGTAAGAGGAGCAAAGCGTGCATGCTGGGTTGTAATAGAAAATTCATGAGGTCAGGTGCAGGAAGAGAGAGTGGCTTAAAGCCATTAGTAAGGAATTGCTGTCAGATGAAGAGATGGATGGGCAACCTTTAGATGTTTTGAGGCATTTGGAGATGTTGCAGATTTTTTTTTTTTTAATGATCTGGTCAGCGGAGCCGTATGTGATTAACCTGTTTTTACTCAGATGCTTAGCATAGTGTAAGTGCTTACGCTAACCAGCATTTTCATTTAGAATTAATCATTTGATTTAGTGCTAATGCTGTGTAGCATCCGATATTAGTTGCTGGAGAAATCAAACAATCATTTATTGAATATATACTGTGTGCAGAGCACTGAACTAAGCTCTTGGTAGAGTACAATATAATAGAATTGGTAGACACATTCTCTGCCCACTAGAAGCTTTCAGTCTAGAGAAAACACTGTGAAACTAAAAAAAAAAAAAAAAAAAAAAAAAAAAAAGTACTGTATTCATTTCATTCAATTGTATTTATTGAGCACTTACTGTGAGCAGAACACTGTATTGTTTGGGAAAAAGTACTATTCAACAATTAACAGTACAAGACAACAGCTGTAGTCATGGAGTATAAAATCTAAAGGGATTGCTTTCTTCCCCCCTCCTTTCTCTCTCCTTCACCACCATCCCTCTGACCAAATGCAGACTGAATCACATATCCAGTGAAATAATACAAACCAAAATTCAGGGTGTACTTTTATTCTAGTTTTCCTCCATCCATGAGAAGTCCATTCATTCAGTAGTGTTTATTGAGCGCTTAGTATGTGCAGAGCACAGTATTAAGCACACATTCACTTTATGTTAATAGAGAATTTTCTAAAGCTTAAATTAAGTTCCAAATTCTTGGTAAAATTTGATTAGGCAAATTTGTAGGCAGTCCCTTTTAGGGACTTGTGGGCAGGGATCATGTGTACAAACTCTGTTGTATTGAATTTTATCAAGGACTTAGTTCAGTCTCTGCAAACAGTAAGCACTTAATAAATATAGTTGATTGATGTTGTGATACTTTTCAGCTGCTGTGGTTGTGTAAACATTGCCCATAAAACTCTACCAATAGTAATTATTGACTGCCTACTGTGTGTAGAGCACAGTACTAAGCACATAGTAGAGTGCAGTAGATTTAGGTTAGCAATATCCTTGCCCTCAAGGAATTTACAATTCAATGGGAGAGACAGACCCATAGTTATTTACAGATAGAAGAAAAAAGTATTTAAATATATGTTAAAGTAGTATGTACATAAGTACAGCAGGGGTTTTATGTGAAAATACTGGGGTAGTGCAAAATTAGTTAGAAGATAGTTGAAGGCAGGTAACCTGGGAATGAGAAAAAGTAATTTTGAGGGAAAAACATAATCATCCTTTAGTATCCGATAGCATCTATGTAATTGGTTAGGATGCTTGAACAGTCCTGGGCACTAATGCTAACTGAAAAGGGATTAAGAATTGAAAACTGCTTAGCAAGATGTTTACATAAACCATTTTGAGGAACCCATTTCAATTGGCTAATTGATTGGATATAGTTGTTAGACTATAGACTACAGAGAAAACTGCTTTTCTGATTTTCCCAGAGTATGACAGTAAGCCCTGTATTTGTGAAAATCTGCATACTGATTTCCTATTTCTTCAAATCATGGAAAAAACTGTACTTAATGAAAATGCACATTATGCATTTACAATTTAGATTTTAAATTCTGCCATCCAAACTTGGAAGGAAATGTTTGGCCAGTTGTTTTCTATCTGGAATCTTCATAAAAATCTTTGATTTTGAAGTACAGAGAAATTTTAGTGATAAAGGAGAATTTTTTTTTTGAAAAATCACAGGCATTATTTAAGTGTTCCTTATGATTGTTCAGTTAGTTGGGACTGTAGACTAAATCCTCTAGACTGTGAGCTCACTGTAGTCAGGGAACATATATAATAATGATGATGATGATGATATGTGTTAAGTGCTTACTATGTGCCAGGCACTGTATTAAGCTCTGAGCTGAATACAAGTTAATAAGATTGGATACAGTCCCTGTTCCGTGTGCTGCTCACAGTCTCAATCCCCACTGTACAGATAAGGTAACTGAGGGACAGATAAGTGAAGTGACTTGCCCAAGGTCACACAGCGGACAAGTGGCAGAGCAGGATTAAACCCATGTCTTTGACTCCCAGGTCTGTACCCTATCTACTACACCATGCTGCTTCTCTTCTGTTGCAGTGTACTCTCCCAAATGCTTAGTACAGTGATCTGCACATGTCCTTATCATCAGTCATATTTATTGAGTGCTTAATAATAATAATAATTGTGGTATTTGTTAAGCGCTTACTATGTGCCAAGCACTAAGATATCTACTCCAGCATTTTGTAGTGTGCCTAGCACATCGTGAGCACTTAACAAGTACCTTTTTTTAAAAAAGGGAGATACTAGATGATAATGATAATAATAATGTTGGTATTTATTGAGTACTTACTATGTGCCGAGCACTGTTCTAAGCACCGGGATAGATACAGGGTAATGAGGTTGTCCCACGTGAGGCTCCCTGTCTTAATCCCCATTTTACAAATGAGGTAACTGAGGCACGGAGAAGTTAAGTGACTTGCCCAAACTCACACAGCTGACAGGTGCCGGAGCCAGAATTAGAACCCAAGACCTCTGACTCCTAAGCCCGTGCTCTTTCCACTGAGCCACGCTGATGCTGCCTGAGCCTGCAGGTTTCCCTAAAGCTTTTTTGTCCAAGAAGGCTGCCATCCATATAGGATTCAGGAATTTAGGGGGAGTCAGGGTCTTCTCTGTTCCAGTGGGGGCTCCACAATCTCCCACGAGGTTGTTTTTTGAGGATCAAGTTGCTCCTGGGTCCTGTGCCTTGAACATTTCTTCAGCAAGTTAGGTCTGTGGGAAATGGGCAAAAAATATTGTCTCTCCTACTCGATATTGGACTTAGCCTCAAATTGTGTTTGGATGGGGCAAACCAATGCATAAGCAGGAAAACTCAGAAGACCGATTATGGGAAAATCACATCTTTATTTAGTCACCTTGTCCCCTAGTTTCCTCGTCTCTAAAAAATGAAAGAAAGATACCTGTTCTCCCTCTTGCTTAAACTGAGCACCATTTTAGGATATGGACAGTGTCTGATCTGTATATATTTATCCCAGTGCTTAGTAAAGTGTGTTGTGCAGAGTAAACTCTTACCAAATATTGTTATTAACAGTGTTAATAATAATAGTAATAATGCTGTTTGGTGGGTAGATATATTCTAGAGTAGATGGACATTTTTGAACCTAGTTCATTTACTAGCTGAGCATCTGTGTAGAATGTTCAAGTAAGTCCGTTGTAGACTTTAACTACAGCATCTTTTTTCATATTGATAATAAGAGGGAGATGGGAAAGTACACCTCTCTCTTTCTGTTTAATCCTTTTCAGCAAGATCTCTGCACCTTCTTGATATCCAGAGCCTGCAAAAATTCAACATTGGCCAACTATTTATACTGGTATGTGAAAATCAACCTTGTTGTTATGTGTTATGAGCATGTCGGGCCCCTCACCCTCCAACACTGCATTGTAAATCAAAAGATGCATATTTTAGGCTTGCATCCCCGAACGACAGGAGTTATGCAAAGAGGTCTCCCAAAACTTCTCTTCACCCTCATTCCGCCCATCAGCATGCCCATGAAGTGCAGGTTAGCTCCCTCTGGCTCTGTGCCTGCCTAGTTTCTATTTTAAGGTCGTTCATTCATTCGTTCATTCAGTCAATCAGATTTATTGAGTATTTACTGTGTGCAGAGCACTGTACTAAACACTTGCGAGAGTACACTATAACAATAGACAAATTCCATGCCCACAACGAGTTGTCTAATATAGGAAGTCAGTGGGCTGGGTTCACTTTGGCTTCTGTGTTGGTACAGTTCACCAAAAGACCTCTACTTCCCCATTATCAAAAGCAAACTGTGTGTCACTTATTAAGCAGTTTGCCTAGGGGAAAGAACACTGGCGTGGGAGTCATTGGACCTGAGTTCTAATCCCAGATCTACCTCATGCCAGCTGTGTGACCTGGTATAAAGCCGCTTAACTTCTCTGTGCCTCAGTTTCCTCATCTTGTAAATGGAGTGCCTCTTTTTTCTCCCACTTAGACTGTGAGCCCTCTGTGGGATTTGGACCTTGTCCCACCTGATTATCTTGTATCTACCCCACGCTTAGTAGAGTGCTTGGCATATAGTCAGCACTTATCAAATACCACAACTATTACTATTATTATTCTCTACAGACCAAATAGCCTTAGGATCTCAACAAACTATATTTTCTTAATAAGTCACAGGACACTACTAGGAGATTGCTCACATTGTAATTACTATGGCTTTTGGTTTTTGGTTTCAGATTGAGTTCTCTAAATTAGAAGATAATGATAGGCAATTTATTCTGTGTTTCTAAACACTAGCACAGATGAAGAATTTAAAATGTGATTCTTTAGGATTTCAAAATGCTTCTTTGGCAAATGCATTTCTGAAATAGAGTTCTGGGAATTGAGTAACTGACAAAACATCGCTCCAAATAGATAGGGTCAGGAATACTGGGGTCGGATGCAACATAACGACATTTATAGTTGTTATAGCTCAGGATTAAGCCTACTTTGGGTTTGTTTCCCTTGTGGTACCTTTTTTAGACTGAAATAGAGTTTAAAATTGACAACTGTATGCAAGGCTGGCAGTAAAAAAAAAAAAACCAGCGCACATCTTAGATTTCTCTTGGTGTGACAGCATTTGCAGCACAGAAGTAAGTGTCTGTTTCAATTCTACCTCTCTCAAAGTTGCCCAACCCTTCAGGGGGCATGACTGACCTTTTCGTGGTGTGTTTCCTGGAGCATAAACTCAGAACAGTATCTCCTTTGGAGGGGAGGGGAGAGTCTTGCTTGCCAAGAGATTTGACATTTTTGGATTACTTGGAGCTTAGATCATTTGCTTCCTGGAATAGTATATACAATATACTCTAATAGATCTCTCATTGCATTTTTGGAAAATGCCAGATCTTAGGAAGTCACGTCTCAATCATTGAGTCATTGGGAAAGAGGAGGCTAGAATCTCAAAATCTCAAATTTTTCAGAAGAGAAAAAAATGACCAGAGTCCAAGTACTATATTTAAAATGTGAAGGCGTGGGGGAAGTTGAGGACATCCTAATAATAATAATAATGGTATTTAATTACTTAGTAAGTGCTAAGCACGTGCTAAGTGCTTTGGTAAATACAAGATAATCTGGTCCCACATGTGGCTCACAGTCTAACTAGGAGGGAGAACGGGTACTGAAACCCCATTTTGCAGATGAAGCAGAATGGTGTAGTGGATAGAGCCCAGGCCTGAGAGTCAGAAGGTAATGGGTTCTAATACCTCCTCATCCACTTGACTGCTGTTTGACCTTGGGTAAATCACTTCACTTCTCTGGAAATAAAATGGGGATTAAGACTTTGAGTTTTATGTGGGACAGGGACTGTGTCCAACCTGATTAACTTGTATCTACCCCAGTGCTTAGAACAGTGCTCGGCACATAATAAGTGCATAACAAGTACCATTATTATCATTATTATGTGGGAACTGATGCACAGAGAAATTGTGACTTACTCAAGGTCATACAGCAGACAAGTGGCAGGGCCGAAATTATAACCCAGGTCTTGTATCGATTAGGCCACACTATTCCTCAGATGCTTTTCCTACTTCTCTTAGGTCCCTACAGCTTGTCTTCCCTTGCCATATCCCTCATTCCATGACTCCTAGACCAATCTTTACCCACTCCTGACTCCTATAATCGGTCTCCTTTCAGTACCTTTTGGGGGTTCTGCAGCTGGAGCAGCAGTCTGAATGCTGAGCTGATGGGGAAATGTTTGAGCTTGCAATTGGAGCTAGAGGAGTTGATTCAGGAGCCTATTTGTTGGGGCCCAGAGGCAGTCTGTGTGGGCCAGGCCAGGAAGGTGAGGACCACTGGAAACGGAAGGAACAAATTATCCTTTGGTAATACCAGAGCCCCTTAAATGTATGTTTCTTTCCTTTCCAAGGTTTCTTTATTCTGTTACCACTTAAGGTCTCATAGCCAAAGTCAGCATGGCTAGAGAAAGTGCTTTTTAAAGGAAGTACTCTTGATTCTCTATTTTCTTCTTCTGGGCTATTCCCTCGTCTTAGAGAATCAACGTGGCTTAGTGGAAAGAGCCCGGGCTTGGGAGTCAGAGGTCATGGGTTCTAATCCCGGCTCCACCACTTGTCAGCTGTGTGTCTTTGGGCAAGTCACTTCACTTCTGTGCCTCAGTTACATCATCTGTAAAATGGGGATTAAGACTGTGAGCCCCACGTGGGACAACCTGATTACCTTGTATCTATCCCAGTGTTTAGAACAGTGCTTGGCACATAAGTGCTTAACAAATGCCATTATTATTATTAAACTTCTTGTCATGAGGCGCACTTCTATATCATCTACCATTTGATAGATTATGGGAATTTGTCTTGGAAAATTGAGTTTTTGGGAGCCATGTTCTGTGAAGTTTGAATAAGGAAATCATATCAGAGAAGCAGCGTGACTCAGTGGAAAGAGCCCGGGCTTGGGAGTCAGAGGTATTGAGTTTGAATCCAGGCTCTGCCACTTTTCAGCTGTGTGGTTTTGGGAAAGTCACTTAACTTCTCTGTGCCTCAGTTACCTCATCTGTAAAATGGGGATTAAGACTGTGAGCCTCATGTGGGACAACCTGATTACCCTGTATCTACCCCAGCGCTTAGAACAATGCTCTGCACATAGTAAGCGCTTAACAAATACCGACATTATTATTTTATATGCCTAGCCTCACGGACAGGGACTGGGTCTAATTATCTTGCGTCTGATCTAATGATCTTACGTCTCTCACAGCAATCAGTAAAGTGTGTGGGACATATTAGTAATAGTATTTATTAAGCACTTACTGGGTGTGGAGTCCTATAATGTGTGGCAGGAGGAAATTCACAGGTGGGTTCTAAACACAATCTCTCTCAGGCTGGCAACCGGACAGTTTCCAGTACTCTATCAGGTTCGACTATGGGAGGGAGAGTCAAGCAGAGACATAGTCAAGCAGAGACATACACCCATTCCATTCCTAGCTTGTGCAGTGGCTAGCGAGTGGAAGGCAATCTGCTGTAAGTCAAAACTCACCTGTGCTGAGCAGCAGAGGCATGGGAGAGAATTGAGAGCAGAGACTCAGGTTTTCTGCGTGTAAGAAGGCAATGGTAAACCACTTCCTTATTTTTACCAAGAAAACTCTATGGATCCACTACCAGAATGACTGCAGATGAAGGTGGGGCATTCTGGGAGAGATGTGTCCATGGTGCCAAGGGTCTAAGACGGCTCAGATCTGGAGGACACGGGCATATTCTTCAATGGGAAGATGTGGGTTATACTTATAAGGTAGTACTTCCTCCCACTTAGGGCTATTATTTGCTAGAATGAGTGACTGAGGAAATCCTAGAATATCTTTTCTCTCATTATTGGGATCACACTCTATTGAATGACTTAGAGGTAGTTGTGCTTGAAGATAGAAATGGAAATAGACCAGATGACCAAATGTTATTTCTTCCATCCTTGTGATTCTATATAGTTCTGTCTCTAAAACTTGCCACCTGCTAATAGCACCTATTGATCTTTGGTTTTGCTATGGTGAGGGCCATCCTACAAGATGACCCTTTGTGGGAGATACCTATTTGGTTTTCCTTTGTTTTGCAATCTGTTGTTACCCAGTCTTTGTCCTTGACTTGTTTTGAAACCTAATAATTCTAGTTCAATCAAAAGATTCAATTTAGTAGCCAGCCATCTGTACACTACAGATTGTTGACTACTCATCCTGTACCAGAAGCTAAAAAAGGCTAGTGGACAGACCTCTACAGATCAGCTCCTAATGAAACTTTAAACTTCTTGTAAAAAAAAAACCACCTTCCATAAATAAATCATAATAGGACCACAGTCTCTCTTTTTTTTTTTTAACAATTCTTTCCCTTCCTGTTTCTACAACATGAGACTAAGAATGCATAACCACTACCTTTCTGATGCACTTCTTATTTTGTAATTTAATGAACCCCAGATTACTTTGTGAAGTGTGAACTACTTTAAAAGCACTATACAAAATGACATTCTTCCTTGATAAATCGTGTATCTCATAGCTTGATATATAGAGGGCTGTTAAATGATGTGAAAACAGCAGGGTACCAAGCAAATTGAACAGTTTCTGACAAAGCAACCCTGAGGCCCTTTATACCCAGGGAAAAGTGTTTTGTTTCTGACTCTAGAGTTTGTTAAAAAAAAAAATTGAGTATAAAAAATACCTATGAGTTTTATAAACATCTTTTCATATGTAAATATTGATTTTCATTTTGCTAACATAGCAGTGGTAGCATCATTTGCTCTAAAGAGAGTGATTATTTTTACTACATTCATACAGTTTCTTTGACATAGTGCATAATGAGAAATAAAGAAAAAAACATTTATAATTGTATTGATCTTTGGCTTTGCTATGATGAGGGCCATCCTACAAGTATATTAACTAGTTATATATGAGATCATTTTATATGATATGTGCATGGTTGGTATTTTATATACGTAATACACAGGCAGTTATTGTAAAAACAAGAGCATTAAACAAATATAGGAAGTTAAGTGGTACTTTCTTTGAAAATAGTGTATTCAGTAGAACATATTAAAATATAAATTTGTCGGCTGCTAGGCAAGGTGCCCCAACCCATCCTGGTTTTCCTTTTTAATATGTATTCCCTTTTCAAATGAATTAGTTAAGGTTCCTGCTACAGCAGAATCCTTAGGGAAACCTAGACACTCAGACAATCCCTCTAAAATGAATAGTCTCAACTTTTTAAGCCACAGAGGGAAGTTATGGTCCCCAGCCTGTACAGTGTTAGGAATCCAGAGCTATAAATTGCTTCAGCTTTTATTTTTATAGCCTTTCCAGAGTGTTGAAATTGAAAGCAAACTTGGACGTGTTTCCTGTGACTTCTAAGATCTCACAAGGTAGCAAAGAGTGTTTACAGCACAAAACTAAGGTGTCAGTCACCACTGAGGTCATTGTGCAAGAGGACCTTGGCCAATTTTATATTTTCCTGCTCTTTAAGGTGATAACATGGGACTACCGAACAGTGATTTACAAAATGGAGACTTGGGAGGGTGAATAGTGACCTGGAAAACAGAAACTTCTCCATTCTGCCTCAGTTGATCAACCAACGGTATTTATTGAGTGCTTGCTATGTGCAGAGCACTGTATTAATCGCTTGGGAGAGTACAATACAACAGAATTAGCAGACACGTTCCCTGCCGTAACAATCTTATAGTCTAGAGCGTCTTCCCATCTTGAAAAAGCAGTGTCCTTTAAACTTTAGGATGATAGTGTCATTTCATCTTCTGGACACTTGCCTTCATCAACAAGACTTGTGCAGTCGTTCTTAGTGGAAATGGCTTCCACTCAACATCCACTCTGACCATTCGTAGCCTAGGGGTACCCAAAGAGAAAAGGTTGTCAGAGGTCAGGTTGCAGACTCTAGCGGTTCAAAGAGGTATCAGATTTTCCTTTTTTTGATGATATTTAATAATGTTGGTATTTGTTAAGCACTTACTATGTGCCGAGCACTGTTCTAAGCACTGGGGGAGATACAGGGTAATCGGGTTATCCCACATGAGGTTCACAGTTAATCCCCATTTTACAGATGAGGGAACTGAGGCACAGAGAAGTGAAGTGACTTGCCCACAGTCACACAGCTGTCAAGTGGCAGAGCCGGGAGTCGAACTCATGACCTCTGACTCCGAAGCCCAGGCTCTTTTCCATTGAGCCACGTTGTTAAGCACCTACTTTGTTCCAAGCACTATATTTATCCCTGGGGTAGATACAACCTAATCAGATTGGACCAGTCTATGTCCCATGTGGGGTTCACTCTTAATCCCCATTTTACAGACAATGTGACTGAAGCATAGAGAAGTGAAGTGACTTGCACAGAGTCACACAGCAGACAAGTTTTGGAGCCAGCATTAGAGCCCAGATCCTGTGACTACCAGACCTGTACTCTTAATGCCTAAGTTACCATAATAACTGATAACACCTTTGCTGCTTTCTCGGGTGATTGGATTTTGGGATCTAAATGAGTACTATATTTTCAAAGTGGAAAGGATTGAGATATGCAAAAAGCTAAGTAGTGTAATAGAGGTGGTAGCTCGGTCTTTCTTTCTAGAAATCTACCACAGTCTAATTGTACCACAATCAATCAACAGTATCTGTCTAGCACTTGCTGTGACCAGAATACTGTACCGAGCGCTTGGGAAAGTACAGTGTGGTAGAGTTGTTAGATGTGATCCCGGCCCACAAGGATCTTAGAGGTTACAAATATACAGATTGCTCTTATCATTTTTAACAGTACCTGTCAACAGAATTTGAGTGCCTTTAATGGTCAGGGTGCTCTAGTAGGTTGGGGCTTGGAGGATAGCTCAAACAGCTCAGCATTTTAAGGTGTACACCTTCACAACATCTGTTAGGATGTTACCAGGTGCCCTTGAGGGTGCCAGGATTTTCCTAGGAATGAAAAGCAGTCCCTGGAAAGGGAAAATTTGATCAGAAGGAAATTCAGGAAAGAGGGGTGCATTAATTTTTTTAGATTGGAAAACTGGGACTCAGAGAGCTTAAAAAGACTGAGCTCATTTTGGGCAGGGAAAGTACCAACGCTTTTGTATTTGACTCTCCCAAGAGCTTAGTACAGTGCTCTGCACACAGTAAACACTCAATAAATGCCATTGACTGATTCCCTGAAATGACTTTTTTCAAGGTCACACAGCAGGTCAGTGCTAGAGGTAAGATTAGAACCCAGGTTTCCCGACTCTCAGCTCATTGTTCTTTCCACTAGGCCATGGAGGAATGGGCAAGTAATTGAGGTCACATGATCCAGTCAAATGATGAGTTAATTATTATTTATTAAAACACTTATTACAAGTCAAATTCTGTTCTAACCACTGGGGAAGACCTGTTATTCAGGTCAGACACAGTCCCTGTCCCCCATGGGGCTCAAAGTCCTAACACCAAAGTTACTAGTACCTTAATACAATTTGGTTGAGATTTTTAATGCTAGGGACATTAATTTAAATAAAGCACAAGAGGTTTCAGGATCTGTCTGCAGACTTTTATAGAAGGAGAGTTGAGCAAGTCTCATGCATTTTAGAACCATAGTTGCTAGATCTTTCCTTCATCTGTTAAAAGACTTTAAAAGAAATGGGTATAAATTGCTCAGAACCAGAGAAACCCACATGAAAACTTAATTTGATAAGGAGATGCTTAGTGCTGTAGTTTCCCCATATTTAAAATGAGTTGCTTGAATGCCAATTGTTTTATGTATCCTAGGGCTGAAGCAATAGAACTATGCTTGAACAACTGAATTTCATTTCCCTACTAAATTCTTTTCTTTTTTTCTCCTTTCCAAAGGTATGTGATTGTAGAATGCGAAGACCAGGATACCCAGCAGAGAGACCCTAAGACTCATGAAATGTACTTGAATGTAATGAGAAGGTTCAGTCAGGCTTTATTAAAGGTACAGTAATACATTTTTAGGGGGAGAAGCACAGAAACAACTTCATTAATAGTTGGGTGAAAACTGAAGCAGTGTGGTGTAGTGGGTAAGAGCATGGGCCTGGGAGTCAGGAGGACCTGGGTTCTAATGCTGGCTCCACCACTTATCTGCTGTGTGACCCTGGGCAAGTCACTTAATTTCTCTCTGTCTCTGTTACTTCTTCTGTAAAATTGGGATTAAGATTGTGAGCCCCATGGGGAACAGCGACTCAGTCCAACTTGATTTGCTCGTATCTACCCCAGTGCTTAGTACAGTGCCTGGCACATAGTAAATGCAGTGCTTTGTACATAATAAGCACTTAACAAATGCCATTATTATTATTATTATTATTATTATTAAGTGCTTAACAAACACCACAATTACTGACAACATAGTCTTTTCAACATTGTACTTCTATTTTCTTTCTCAGTTCTGGAGTTATCCTATCTACTAGGTTGTAGGTCTACCAGTTTGTTTATCCTAACAATAATAAGAATAGTAGTAAGAATAAAAATAACAGTAATGATACTTGTGGTATTTGAATGTTTATTATTTGTCAATCACTGTACTGAGCTCTGGAGTAGATTCAAGATAATCTGGTCAGGCACAGTTCCTGTACCATATGGGACTCACAGTCTAAGGTGGAGAGAGAACATGAATTTTGTCCTTTTTACATATGAGGAAACTGAGACACAGAGAAGGAAGTCAAGTGATTTGCCTGAAGTCACACATCAGGCAAATGGTAGAGCTGGGGTTAAAACCCATATCCCCTGACTCCCAAGTCCATGCTCTGCACTAGACCACACTGCTTCTCCATTAAATATTGTTTGTGTGGTCTTAGAGGACTTTTAAGGTCCCTTATCTCTCACCTTGGGTTATTTTGGTAAGGCACTGCAATGGACTGATTTGAAAAAGGAGTTCAGTCCACCCTGGCATGGACCACTCAAAAGAGGGATGACCCTTTTTGCGTATAGCATTTGGAATTTTATGAGATTAGGAAGCAACCAATCTTGGTGTTTTTTTGAGCACTTATTGTGTGCTGAGCACTGTACTAAGCCCTTGGGAGAATACAATGCAGCAGAATTGGTAGTTATACACTTCCTGTCCACAAGGAACTTACAGTCTACAGGGGGAGGCAGACATTAAAATCAACTATAGATATAAAATAGAAGACACTCTCCCTGTGTACACAGGAGCTTCCAGTCTGGAAGGGGTTAAAAAAAATTACCTATTGGTGAATAATAATAATCATAACGGTATTTGTAAAGTGCTTACTATATGCCAAGCACATAATAGAATGGAAGAGCGCTGGATATGGACTTAATGTTATGATACTGAGGGTGGAATTGAATATCAAGTTCTTAAGGGATACAGATCAAAGTGCATGAGCAATAAACAAGAGAGGCGATTGGGAGAAATGAGGGCCTGGTCAGGGAAACAGATTCAGAAAACAGCCCCACATGTTAGAAATAAATGCAGAAGCAAAACAAAGGACAGTCTTTACTTGGCCCGAGAGGGAACATATTTCCAATTAGTCTCTTAGGTCACACCCAGACACAAGAAAAAAGCATTCACCATCAATATTGTCGCTTTCAAATCCAAAGGGCATGTGGCATAGTTAGTTCACCCATAAAATGGGGATTGTGTTACTGAAGAACTTCATGTACAGAACATGCCACTTATAAATATCCATAATTCAGGGAAGCAGCGTGTCCTGGTGGAAACAGCCCTGGAAACAGGCCTGGAAGCAAGGGGACCTGGGTTTTAAATACTGTTTCTGCCACTTACCTTGGGCAAGTCACTTAACCTCCCTAGACCTCAGTTTCATCATCTCTAAAATGGAGGTTAAATAACCTTTTCTCCCTCCTACATATCTAACCTGATTATCTTGTGTTTCTATGGCAAAGAGTTAGCACTTAACACCGCTATTCTTGTTGCTTTTGTTGCTGTTATTGTTATTGCTGTGATTATCTTCATCATTATCACTGAATCATGAACCTTGTAGCTCATCCCCCAGATATTTTCTTCCAACTCCATACAGGATAAACCTATCAATCTGTTATATTAACTGAGTACTGGCTACATTTCTAAGCACTTGGGAAAGTACAATAGAAGAAAAAAACACATTCCCTGCTTTCAGTAATTTTCCCTAATTTATCAGTAGCAGTCCAACTAGACTATAAGAATCTTGAGGGCAGGGATTGTGTCTACCAACCCTGTTGTATTGTACTCTCCAAATGCTTAGTACAGTGCTCTGCACATGGTAACAACCAGCGGTTGATTCTAACTAAAACTCATAATGAATACACGTGTCACCAAAAAACTGACTGCCCTATGACTTCTAAAACAGGGATACATATCAGCCAGTAGAGGGTGTAGGAAGAATGCTTAAGAATTTTATCTTTTTGAGCTTTTCTCACATGTAATTCACTGATTAGTGATCTTTCATCTAGTAGCTCCTACTTCATATTCACTTTTTCCATTCAAATCTGTTTAAATATGACTTTTGCATCCCCGTTGTAGTGCTGGCAGGTCTATAGTTTGTGTTGAATCATCAAACATTCATGCCATCATTTGGCTGTCTGCTAAAATATGTGCCCTCTTTGAAACAAACTGATATTCACTGAAGGGACAGATAATTTTCAACCCTGGAATTATCGCTAGTGTTTTAACTAGAAGACTGTGTTTCTCATTATCTTTGAATCAAGATAATTAATCTTTTCAATTCAGCTTTGTCTTCAAGTTTATGGCTATTAGAAGAATAAATAAAGATCATCCAAGCTTCTAAAGAAATTCTGATCTCTACTCTGAGGAACTAATTTTGCTCTTCTTTTAATTCTCTCAGGGTGATAAGTCTGTCAGAGTTATGCGGTCTTTGCTGGCTGCTCAGCAGACATTTGTAGATCGGCTGGTTCATCTAATGAAAGCAGTGCAGCGTGAAAGTGGGAATCGTAAAAAAAAGGTAAACTTGGAGTTTTTTTAATTCCCCCTCCTTCACCTAGGTTACTTGAGGGAGTTGCAGCTAAAGACTGTCTCTGTTTTTTCATTATTATTTTTTTAAAAGGTATTTAAGGGCCAACTATGTGCCAGGGACTGTGTTAAGCACTGGGGTAGTTACGAGCTAATGATGTTGGACCCAGCCATGTCCCACCTGGGACTCTCAGTTTTAATCCCTGATGAGGTAACTGAGGCAGTGAGGTGACATACCCATGGTCACACAGGTAAATAAATGGTGGAGCCAGATTTAGAACCCAGGTTCTTCTGACTCCCAGGCCCATGATCTATCAATTTGACAACACTGCTTCTCTTAGACTACAGATTTTCACTTTAATGGGTGCATATAGCAATGTTTTATCATCTGAGCATGTATTTTAGGCTCAACTCATTTCTGTAATTTGATTTCCTAGTCCAGTGAAACACTACTGAGGCTTTTTTCTCCACTGCACTTATAAGGCCGATAATATTCCTCCCTCTGGGGCTCACGTTCACCTTCAGACCAGGTTCCCCTGCCCGGCTATGGCAGTCCATCCCAAGAGGGCTGTGGGAAAGTCTCAGCTCGGGGCTCCTTATTGTGGCAGTCACTCTATGTTAAATCACATGCCCAAACTTGAAAATGTTCCCAGAACAACTTATACTCTTCCTTCCCCCACCTCACCTGCTCCACATTCCAAAACCCTCCCTTCCCTCCTTTAAATTAAGCGCTTAGTACAGTGCTTTGCACACAGTAAACGCTCAAGAAATATGATTGAACGAAATTCCAATCCTCATTTCAAGGTTTAGGTCCAGGTCGTTCCCCTTAATAACCTCACCCAATCTGCAGCCATGACTTGATTTACCCCACACTCCCTCTCAACTCACACTGGGAATTGGTTTTCTTCACAAACACTCATTTTTTTGTCCAATATGCTCGGCGTAGTCAACAAGCAGCTTCTAAAAGACAGATGACCTGTCTGTTCTTTAATATGTACCCAGAGTATCTTAAGCAGCAGTCCTACTCCTGTGGGTGCCTGGCAAGTACTTATCGATTGACTGATAGATCCCAAATGGTTAGAAACAAGTTGTATTTCAGGGCAGTGCCTCCACTGACCTCTGCCGTCAGATTGAAATGCTTGTTCCGGCTCTTGGTTTGGGCTTCTGACAAACAGGGAGGGCAGTGTGTTGCAGTGTACATAAGTAGCATTGGGACAGCCACTGGGATTTGATGTGTTGTCTCTCATCGGTGCAGGATCCAAAGTGAGGATTTCTCTAAATGAGTTCCAAAGTTCTTTAGAATAATAATAATGTTGGTATTTGTTAAGCGCTTACTATGTGCCGAGCAGTGTTCTAAGCGCTGGGGTAGACACGGGAATCAGGTTGTCCCACTTGGGGCTCACAGTCCTAATCCCCATTTTACAGATGAGGTAACTGAGGCACCGAGAAGTTAAGTGACTTGCCCAAAGTCACACAGCTGACAAGTGGCCGAGTGGGGATTCGAACCCATGACCTCTGACTCCAAAGCCCGTGCTCTTTCCACTAAGCCACGCTGCTTCTCTAATAATAATAATAATAGAATAAGTGCTGAAGTCCTTGCCTAGTGGGCACTCTTGAGAGATTTGAGAATCAAGTTTGCCCCAATTCTTACCTTGCTTGGCATAAGAGAAATTGCATTTTCAGGCTTCACTGTGAAGATGCTTCTTGTAAACATCTGCCTTTCTAAAACCCGATCCCTAGTGACCTGATTCTGCAAAGCAGCTATTTCTCAGCAGCTTTAATTTTATTTTTTTTACATTTTACTTACCCATACGGACATCAGGGCACCATCAGGCATGAGCTTCCTAATTTCTCCCTCTCTCCTCTCCAGTCCCCCACTCCCTCCTCTTCTGCCCTCTTCAACTCTTCCAAAATTCCTAGCTCTATCTCAGGAAGTGATCTCTTGCTTCCTCTCTAAAAACACCTCCCTCCCTTCTTCTTCCTTGACTGCCATCTTCAGCCATTCACTTTCCAGTGGCTTCTTCCCTGCTTCCAAGCATTCTTTCATATCCCCATCCTAAAAAAAACAAAAAACCCTCCCTTGACCCCAAGTCTCCCTCCAGTTATCACCTCATCTCTCTCCTACCATTCCACTCCCAACTCCAATCTGATTTCCCCTCTCTGCACTCCACGGAATCACCCCTCTCTAAGGTAACCAATGGCCTTCTTCTCTCCAAGCCCGATGACCTCTACTCTATCCTGATCCTCCTCAGCTTCCTTCGACACTGTGGGCCACCCCATTCTCCTAGAAACTTTATCCAACCTGGGGATTCATTGACATTGTCCTCTCTGGTTCTCCTCCTGTCTTTCTTACCATTCCTTCTCAGTCTTTTTTGCAGGCACCTCCTCTCTCTTATGTTCTCTGACAGTGGGTCGGGGTTGGGGTGGGGTCTCTCAATGCTCAGTTCTGGGTTCTCTTCCATTCTCCATCTATACCCATTCCTTTGGAGAACTCATTCACTCCCGTGGCTTCAACAGGCATCTCTAAGCCATTGATTCCCAAATCAGCATCTCCATCCCTGATCTCTCTCTTTCTCTGTAGTCTCACATTTCTTTCTGCCTTCAGAACATCTCTACCTGAATGGCCCACCATTCCTTCAAGCTAAACCTGTCCAAAACAGAACTCCTTGTCTTCCCACCCAAACCCTCTCCTCCTTCCCTCCCTCCCTCAGAAAATACCACTATCCTCCTATCCCACAAGCCCATAACTTTGGTGTTGTCCTCGACTCATCTCTCTTATTCAACCCACATATTCTATCTATTACCAAATCCTGTCAGTTCTACCTTTACAACATTGCTAACATCTGCCCTTTCCTCTCCATCCAAACTACTACTACACTGATCCAAGCACTGGCAACGTGACTTAGTGGCAAGAGCCCGGGCTTAGGAGTCAGAGGATGTGGGTTCTAGTTCTGCCTCCGCCACTTGTCTGCTTCTCTATGCCTCAGTTACCATCTGTAAAATGGGGATTAAAAGTGAGAACCCCATATGGGACAACCTGATTACCCTGTATCTACCCCAGTGCTTAGAACAGTTCTTGGCACATAGTAAAGTGCTTAAGAAATACCATAAGTATTATCCAGCCTTGACTTCTGCCTCTGTGTCCTCGCTTACCTCCCTGCCCTCTGTCTCTCCCTCTGTCTCTCCCCACTCCAGTCCATATTTCACTCTACTGCCCGCATCATCCTTTTTCTAAAAATATATTCAGTCCCTGTGTCCCCACTCCTCAAGAATCTCCAGTAGTTGCCCACCCACATCCTTATCAAGCGAAAACTCTTTACCATTGGCCCAGAGCTTAGAACAGTGCTTGGTGCATAGTAAGTGCTTAACAAATATCGTAATTATTATTGAAAGCACTCAGTCAGCTTGCCCCCACCTACCTTACCTCACTGATCTCCTACTACAGCCCAGCCCACACACTTCACTCCTCTAGTGCCAGCTTGCTCACCGTGCCCTGATCATTTCTATCTTACTGCCAACTCCTCTCCCATATACCTTGATCTGGTCTGGAACTTCCTCCCCCTCCATGGACATCAGACCCAATCTCTCCACCATCAGAGCCTTATTAAGGTCACATCTTCTCGCAATTAAGCCCTCTTTTCCCTTACTCCCTTTCCCTTTTGTGTCATCGATGCATTTGGATTTATGACCTTTGGGCTTTTGGTATTCACTCCACCCCCAACCACATAACACTTAGGTATCTATTTTTAAATTACATATCATAAATTATTAATTCATACTGATGTCTGTCCAACCCTCTAGTCTGTAAGCTCGTCGTGGGCAGGGAACGCATCTGCCAACTTCTTTGAATTGTACTCTCCCAAGTGCTTAGTTCAGGCAGTCAATTGTATTTATTGAATGCTTATTATGTACAGAGCACTGTACTAAGTGCTTAGGGTACAGTATAACAGACACATTCCCTTCCCACAACGGGCTTACAGTCTAGGGTCTAGTACAGTCTACAGCCTAGTAAAGCACTCTGCATACAGTGATCACTCAATAAGCACCATTGATTGATTGAAATTGATCAGAGAAGTATGAGTCCAGTATTGTGCACACATGTGGTTACACATCATCTATCCATTATATGCTTACACAATTTAGGTGATTCTTTGAAAGTGTTTCAGAATCCATAAGATTTTTTTTAATGTTCTCACCATCCACTTTGCATCCATTTTCTTCCCATTAACCCCTTGTTTGTGTCCCTAGAATGAGAGGTTGCAGGCATTGCTGGGAGACAATGAGAAGATGAATTTATCCGATGTGGAACTTATCCCATTACCTTTAGAGCCCCAGGTGAAAATTAAAGGGATCTTCCCAGAGTCAGCTACTCTGTTTAAGGTAAGGGTAATAAGTCTTCCATTTAAGATGTTTATTATTGTTGTCATTTCATCCTTCCAGGCAGGGACTGGACAGATGCCATATAGATGGTCTGTGGCAGGGGTTGTATGTGTTTGAGAAGAAACATGACCTAGTGGAAAAATGGAAAAACGGACCTTCTAATCCCTGCTCTGCCACTTGTCTGGTTGAACTGGGGCCAGTCACTTACATTTTCTCTGCCTCAGTTTCCTCATGTGTAAAATGGGAATTAAATCCTACTCCCTCCTATTTAGATTGTGAGCCCTAGAATGGAGCAGGGACTGTGTTAATCTGATTATCTTATATCTGTGCCAGTGCTTCGCACATAGTAAGCTCTGAATTAATGCTATAATTACTTGTAGTTTGATTGCTTCCATTAGTGCTTATAAAAGGGAAAGAGTTCTCCTTTACCAGTCTATCATGTCAGATTTGTATCTCCTTGCCATTGCAGCACTGAGGTGATTATTATAATGTGTAAAATATCTTTTAATTTATGTAATTTTTATGAAATGTTATTCATTTCCCAAACCTAACTACTAATCAAAAGCATAGTTACCCCTTTCCACAAAAGCTCTTTTGAAGAAAATATCTTATATATTCCCTGGAGTCTTGGTTTGGGGAATGCAGGCCCCAGAAGGTTATTTCCTTAGCTTCCCTCCTCCAGATTTGCTCCTTTGCACTCTGAATGATGCTACCTATTTCAAAGCCGCACTTTTCTTCTACACCTCAGTCATCCTTCCTTCCCTGCTCAGAGGATTGCCAGAGGGTTGCCAGTAGCATGCCAGTTTTAAATCATATTGTATAAAGTATCTGTCTCGCCCTGTAGACTGAAAGCTTGTTGTGGACAGGGAATGTGTCTGCCAACTCTGTTGTGTTGTACTCTCCCAAACGTTTAGTACAGTGTTTTGCACATAGTAGGCACTCAAATGCCATTAACTGATTGATTGATTGTGATTAGACATTTGGACCCAAGTCCAGCATTCCTTTTGCCCAATTTGTCAAAACCTCTAGCTCTCCCTTCCACAGAAGTACTCTGTGGAACCATTGTATTCATTGATTCACTAAATCAATGTGTGTTTTTTTCCAGAGTGCTCTTATGCCTGCCCAGTTGTTTTTCAAGACGGAAGATGGCGGTAAATATCCAGTTATATTTAAACATGGAGATGATTTACGTCAGGATCAACTGATTCTTCAAATCATTTCACTCATGGACAAGGTTACTGTAACCTTTTGGATTTTTCTCAGTGTTAAAAGTCTCATTTCATTGAACCTCCTGGGCGAGCAAATAAATGGCACTGTCTTCACACACCGACTCTTCTGACAAATCATATGTGGATTTTGACATTTTGCTCTTGTCCACGTTAAAGTAAAGGTTTAGTTACTGCATATGGTACAATGGTAGAAAATGGTTTCTGATCGTTCCTCTTCGAGGTTTCCTGTGATATCTGTTTAATGTTCACAGACACCCCCCATTTCTATATCTGTCCCCATTTCTCAGATATTCCTTCCTCAGTTATTCTTCACCCTTATTGCTTTTACTTTCCTCCTTCCCCAAACCACAGTGGATCCTTCAGAAACTATAATGCACCCATGCATTGGTCGAAACCCTACCCTAAGAAAGATTAGTCTAGAGTATACACCCTGGAATGTGTGTTTGTGTTTTAATCAAGCAATCAATCAGTGGTATTGAGTGTTTACCATGTGCACAGCACTGTACTAAGCACTTGGAAGAGTACAGTGCAACAGTGTTGGTAGACCCCTTCCCTTCCCACAAGGAATTAAGAGTCTAGAGTGAGACAGACATTAAAATAAATTATGAATATGTAAATAAGTGCTGTGAGGCCGATGATGGGATGAATATCAAGTCCTTAAAGGTTTTAGATCCAAGCGCACAGGCGACGTGGAAGGAGAGGGAGTAGGGGAAATGAGAGCTTAGTCAGGGAAGGCCTTTTGGAGGAGATATGATAATAGTTCTTTAAAATAATAGCAGTTTAAAGGTGGGGAGCATGGTGGTCTATCTTAAATGAAAGGGGAAAGAATTCCAGGCCAGAGGGGGTGGATATGAGCAAGGGTTAAGTAAGGAAATAGACAAGATGGAGAGAGGTACAGTGAGTAGGATAATAGAATACGTGCTTTTAATAATTGCTTTTTGTGGAGATGATGATTTGAAAGTGTGGTTGTCTAAGAATGTTGGTGGAGTCTGCCTGTTCTCAGATGCTTGCAATTAGACTGATTTGGGTATTTGATTTTCACTTTCAGCTACTCCGGAAAGAGAATCTAGATTTGAAGTTGACACCGTATAAGGTGCTAGCTACAAGTACCAAGCATGGTAAGTTTATTTCCTAGTATTCTTTAAGAAGCTCAGTGTTCAGGAATGTCATTTTCTTTTGTCTTTGAATTTTAAAACTGTTTTATTTTTAGTTGCACCACTGACATCTGAAGAAAGTCTGAGTTAATCCCATTTAGAGGATGTAGCACTTTATACCTTACTAATGTGATTCCAACAACATTGAAATCCTTTGCTAAGTGAGCACTCTGCCCTAGAGATTAATTGGAGATTTCTTTCTGTCAGTCGCCCTTTGAAAAGGTTAAAAGATGAATCTAGCTGAGAATGCCAATTCTTCATGATGCTTTTGTAGGGACATTTTGGATACATGCTACCAAAGCAACTTCTACTTGAATATTCTGGGAGTCTTTTAGCCACAAATATTGGAAGAGTATAGTGAGTCTCTTTGGTAATATCACATGCCTTAAATAATATTGGTGAGATCCCTTTAGGGAGAGGAATTGCTATAGTAAAATCGTAAGACCATGTAGCTGCATCTTTAATTTGGCAATATGCCAAAAATGGAGGGGCATTTAGGAGGAAAGCAAAAGAAGCAGTGTGGAAACAGCATGGGCCCAGCTGTCAGAGGACCTGGGTTCTGTCTGTTGCTTGCTGCATGACCTTGAGCAAGTCAGTTGACTTCTCTGTGCCTCATTGTCCTCATCTGTAAAATGGGGATCAAATCCTTCTCCCTCCTACTTTAGACTGTGAGCCCCATGTGGGACAGGGACTGTGTAGAAAACATGTATCTACCCCAGCACCTAGAACAGCTACTTAACACATAGTAGGTGCTTAACAAACATCATTAAAAGGATGTTAACACTCTTAGATTTTCCTTGTAACTGAAACACAGATTTCAAAGTTACCCAAAAAGTTTGGTCCAATTCAGTTGATTCTTCAGGTTTACATGTGAGGATTGGTGTGTACTCATGTGTGTGAGTGCTAGAGAGAGGTGAAGATATATTTGCTACTTAGCCAATATCTAATGTTAAAGTTATATTTTTCTTTTATAGGTTTTATGCAGTTTGTTCAGTCGGTACCAGTTGCAGAAGTTCTTGATACTGAAGGAAGTATTCAGGTGCAAAACCTGTTCCATTCATTATTTTTAAAACTAATAAACCTAGCAGTGCTATCAGAATAGTTAAAATGCTTCCCATTCCCTTTTATCCCTTGGTAATGATGTTTTAAGGAAGCCTCTGTTCTGCAGTAGAAGTGTCTGATTTTGCAGTGGTTGGTACTGGATCTGATACTTAGCCAAGAAATAAACTCCCAAAGAGTAAGCTGCTCCCCTGTTGAAGAATTAAAGTCTATAGAAAGACATTAGGGGATATTTGAAGTTCATATTTAAGAATTAACACATGAGAACAGTCAGCAGGGACCTAATAGACAGTCTTGAAAAATTAAGGTATGTAGGCAGAACTACTTAGGTTGAACTTTTGCAGAGGAATTGAACGACACAGTGAAGGAGAGGCAGGTCATAGATGAGGGGACCAGCAAAAGGTTAAGATAGTTCATGCTGGAGGAGACAGAGGGCTAATGCAAGTGACTAGCTTGGCATTTGATTAGGGAATAGGAGAGGCAATCTAAGTGGTATTGTAAAGAAAGTTCTAAGATATGATGACAGGATATAGGGAGAAAGGACAGGGAAAAATCAAAGGTGCCTCTGGATTTTTGCACCTAAAGCACCAACTGGACAGTGGTTTCAGTAAATCTCAAATATGTGTAACGATTTTACTTCTATAGAAGTTTTAAATTTGGTTTAATTATGTTCTAGTTTTGCTGGCTAGGCAGAAATCCTTTTTTTAACACTAAGGAAAATTTAGAGCACTCATTCCCATTATTCTAACAGTTTGGATTTCCTTTTATGGGGCAGGTTTTTTTTTTCTTTAAGAAAGTGCTCTTTCAATGTGTTACTCTTATGAAAAAGTAATTTTAAATCCAGTTTTAAAATTCAAGAGCTAACAAAGCTGAGATAAATTATGTAGAGAGGTGAAGCATCAAAATACAATTTGCCTTTTTTTTTGGTCTCCCCATAATAGGAAAGGAATTGCACTTAATCTTGCCTTACTATTTCCTAGAATATAAAACTCATAGGAAATTTCTGATGGGTGTGAGTTGATCAAGTATTATACAAGGCTATAAACCAAATATCTTTGCTCATTAACACCAGATGAGATTTGGAAGCACTATTAATCAATCAGTCCTAGGTCGCCTCCACAGTCCACTTCCTTCGCTCCTGTCCACGTGCTGCAGAGCCATACTGATGGAAATCTATCCTGTCCATCTCATCTTATTTCTCACTTGCTTGTCCACTGCCCTCTCCTCCTCCCTGCAACGTTATTTCTTTGTCTTTATTGACGACCTTGCTGTTTGCTTCAGGTGTTGAACTCCATCCTCAAGTCTCCTGTCCCTCTACTCCTCCCATCTCTTTCCCCTAATGACTTGGCCGCATATTTTATTGATAAAATTGAAATCATTTTTCAATTCATTTCCCTATTCCCTAAAACCTCCCCAGCTTCTCTCTAGGCCCTCCCTCCTACCCTGACTCTCCCATCTTTCCCAGCAGTATCTCAAGAGGTGATCAATCAATCAATTATATTCAATGAGCACATACTATGTGCAGAGCATGGTACTAAACACTTGAGAAAGTACAATATAACAATATAACAGAGTAGATAAGCACATTCGCCCAAAGATCTCCTGCCTTTGACCCCACAACTCCCCTTCCAGTTATTCTCCATCTCCCTCCTGTGATTCTTCTCCAAATTCCTTGAGTGAGTTGTCTACACCTGCTGCCTCCACTTCCTCTCCTCCAGTTCTCTCTGACCCCTACCCAGTCTAGCTGACTTCTTTCCTCTTCACTCCACAGAAACCACCCTCCCAAAGGTCACAAAAGACTTTTCCCCAAATTCAGTGGCCCCCTACTCATTCTTACCCCTCCTGTATCTCTCAGCTGCCTTTGACACTGTGGACCACCCCCTTCTCCTGGAAACATTATCTAACCTTGACTTCATTAACACTGTCCTCTTCTGGTTCTCCTATCTCTTTGGCTTCCCCTTCTCTGTCTCTTTTGCAGACTCCTCCTCTGCCTCCCACACTTTAACTGAGGAAGTCTCTCAAAGCTCAGTTCTGGGTCCCTTCCTGTTTTCCATCTATATCCATTCCCTCTTGGAGAACTCATTTGCAACCATGGTTTCAATTACCATCTCTTTGTGGTTATTCCCAAATCTACATCTCCAGCCAACCTGTCTCCTTCTTTGCAGCCTCACATCTCCTCCTGCTTCCAGGATACTTCTCAAACTTAACGTGTCCAAAACAGAATTCTTCATCTTCTCACCTGACCTATTGTCCTCCTGACTTGTACATCACTGTACATAGCACCACCATCCTCCCTATCTCACAACCCATAACCTTGACATCATCCTAATAATAATAATAATAATTGTGATATTTGTTAAGTGCTTATTATGGGCCGAGTACAAAACATAGGAGTAGATACAGATTTCTCAGATGGAACACAGTCCCTGTCCCACACGGGGCTCACGGTCTCAGTATCAGTTTTACAGATGAAGTAACTGAGGCACATAGAATTGAAGTGACTTGACCAAGGTCACACAGCTGATAAGTGGTGAAGCTGGGGTTAGAATCCATGATTTTTCTGACTCCCAGACCTGTACTGTATCCAATACACCTTGCTTCTTCTTTACTCCTCCTTCTCATTCAACCCACATATTCAATCTTTCACCAAATCCTAAAAGTTCTACCTTCACAACATCATAAAATCTGTGCTTTCCTCTCCCTCTAAACTGCTTCTGCATTGATTCAAGAGCTTATCCCTATGCCTCTTTGATTCCTGCTTCAGCCTCCTCATTGACCTCCCTGCTTTCTGTCTCTCCTCACTCCAGTCCGTAGTTCACTCTGCTGCCTGGATCATTTTTCTTAAAAAAAAACCAAACAAACAAAAAAAAAAACATTGTCCATGTCCCCTCTCCTGAACCTCCAATAGTTGCCCATTCACTAGTGCATCGAACAGAAACTCCTTTCCACTGGCTTTAAAGCACTCACCTTGCCTGTTCCTATCTGACTTTGCTTAAGTCATACTAAGACCCACCCCTATCACTTTGCTCATCTCTCTCTCACCACCTACCCTTTGCACAAGTCCTGTTCCTGTCTTACAACTCCATCTGCCTTCATATCTGACAGATTTTCGTTCTTCCCACCTTCAGAGCCTTATGAAAACCACATCTGCTCTATGAGGCTTTCCCTGTATAAACCCTAATTTTCCCTACTTCCTCTCCCTTCTGCATTACCACGGCACTTATATCTGTACCCTTCAAGCACTTGATATTCCCCCCATCTTTAGCTCCACACAGAGCCAGCACTTAGGTACATATTCTTCTAGACTGTATGAGCTTAAGGTCAGGGAACATACCTAGCAACTATTGTATTTTATTCTCCCAAGCACTAAGTATAGTGCAGAGATACAAGTTAATCAGAGTTGGACAGAGTCCTTGTTCCACATAGGGCTCACAGTCTTAATTCACATTAAATAGATGAGATAACTGAGGCACAGAGAAGTGAAGTGACATGTCCAAGGTCACACAGCAAACAAGTGGAGCGGGGATTGGAACCCAGGTCCTTCTGAGAGTCAGGCCCCTGCTCTACCCGCTAGGCTACACTGCTTCCTTAATGAACCCAGAACACTATTCTAAGCACTTGAGTGAGTTCATCAGAAATCCATGCTATATAGAAAATAATGTGCATGACCCCTGCCCTCACAGAGTATACAATATAGCAGGGAAAAATAGGAATAAAGTATATTATGGTAGGAGCCTGTAATATAAAGCATAAAGATTTATACATAAGGGCATAAATACAAAGGGGTGTGAGGTAGCGAATAAGGGTTGAAGTGGCAGTTGAGGGATATAAAGTGTGGTGACTAGTGATTAATCAGGGCTAGCCTCCTGAAAGAGATGTGATTTCAGAAGGGCTCTGAAGATGGTGAGAGCTATGGTCTCTTGGATATGAAGGGACAGGAGGAGCAATGGGAGAAGAGAAAGAAGCCTAGTGACTAGGTTTGCTTGAAAGGAACAGTAAGTGCCAGCAGGAGTGTAATGGTAAAAGGATAACTAGGAGGGAGAGAATTGGTTGAATACTTCAAAGCCAGTGGTCAGAGGTGTTTGTTTGTTGCATAGAGGAATGGGCAAGCATTGGAGGATTTTTAAGAATGTGTTCAGAATAATCCTTCAGAAGAATGATTTGGGCAGTAGAGTCGAGTGTGGATGGGATAGTGGAGGGAGGGAGATTAATGAGAAGGCTGAACAAGAAGTCAAGCCAAAACATTACAATTTCTAGGACCAGCATAGTGGTGGTTTGGATGGGACATGTTGAAATTGTTGTGGAAGAATAACTGACTGGACGAACCAATTATGGGGTTGGAAAGGGAGAGAGTAGTTGAGGATAAGGCCTTTGCGGTGGGCTTGGAAAATGGGGAGGGTGGTACTGTTTGGGTCATCTAATCTGATAAATAATGCTCTTTCAGAACTTTTTCCGAAGACATGCACCCAGTGAAAATGGACCAAATGGAATAAGTGCTGAGGTTATGGACACTTACGTTAAAAGCTGTGGTATGTTGTCCCAAACCATTATATGTCTATTAAACGTTTTGACCGAGAAAAGTAGGTTATCAGTAATCAGTCATATTTATTGAGTGCTTACTCTGGAGAACATTGCACTAAGTATTTATGAGGGGACAATTTAGTTAGTAGACGTGATCCCCACCCCCAAGGAGCATACACCCCAGCAGAGAAATCAGACACTAAAATAGAGTTAGGGAGAAGGAACAGAATTATAGCGGGTGTACTATATGAAAATGAGGCACGAGTACTCAACTGCTGAGGTGATAGGGCAGTGTTAAACTTAGTAATAGGGGAGATGAGAGAGCAATTAGGAAGGCTTTCTACAGGAGATGAAACTTTAGAAGGGTTTTGAAGGTGGGGACCACCGTGATCTGCTGGATGTGAATGGGAAAGAAGCCCCAGAAAAAAGCGAAGGCATGAGCAAGAAGTCACGAGTAATGGATATGAGAATAAGGCATCATGAGTAGGTTGGTGTAAGAGGATCAAAGCATATGAGCTGGGATGCAGTGGGAGAGGGGAGCAGCTGATGAGTGTGGTAGGGAGAGAGATGATTGATTGCTTTAAATCCAATGGACAGGATTTTTGCTTGATGCTGAGAGGAATGGGAACTGATTGAAGAGTTTTAAGGAGCAAGGAGATATGTGCAAAACTAGATTTTAGAAGAATAATTCTTGAAGCAGAATTGTACTTTCCAAGTGCTTAGTACAGTGCTCTACACACAGTAAGTGCTCAATAAATACAATTGAGTGAATGAATGAAAGTGTTATATTGTTCTCTCCCAAGCATTTAGTATAATGGTCTGCACACAGTAAGCATTAAAATACTGTTGACTGGTAATTCATTTTTATGTCCTACTTGCTGCTTGTTATAATTTCTTAGACAGGGATCATGTCTACTAAATCTCTTGTATACATCCAAGCACTCTGTACCATGCTCTTCCCACAGTAAGTGCTCAGTAAATACGATGGGTTGATTGATGATTACAATTTTAATAAAGAGGAAGGGAGAGGCATAGATGGTGAAACTGAACCACAGTGAAGGCTAGATACTTGCTTAGGACAGGATCAGAGGGCAGGACAAAACCCTGGCATCAGGTCTTGGTGTTCTACCCATGTAATACATCCTCTTTTCTTAAACACAAGAGAAAATCCAAGGTCAGTAGAATAAGGCAAAGGGAAGAAAAAGTAAATGTTGGGGTTTTTTTTATTTTGTTTTTGGCAACCAACCCTTATTTAGACCTTTTGCCTTACATGCCTTTCTCTTGAAGGGGGTCAAAAAAAAAGTGTGTAAAGATGGTAAGGTCAAAGACTTTACCGATGAAATAAGAACTCATATAAATGCACCTACTTTTCCACATTCTGTTAAAGGGAAGGAACAGCAGCATGGCCTAATGGAAAGAGCATGGGCCTGAGAGCTGGAAGTTCTGGGTTCTAATTTCATCTCTGCCACTTGTGTGCTCTGTGACTTTGGGGGAATCACTTAACTTCTCTGTGCCACAGTTTCCTCCTCTATAAAATGGGGATTAAATCCTCGTCCCTCCAACTGTGAGCCCCATAAGGGATAGGGACTGTGTCCAATCTGTTTATCATATATCTTCCCCAGCATTTAGTGTAGAGTGCCCGGCATATAGTGAACACTTAAGGATCAGAAGAGTAAGCAAAACACTCAAAGAAAAGGTTCTTGCTCTATCTGTAATCTTGCTGGTAGGGTGGTTACCTTTGTTCTCCTAGAACAGTAATGTATAGCGGCAGGTGAGCAAGTATCTGGCATGTTGGGACACTTGCAAAATTTTCCGCTCCTCCTGCTGCCAACAAAGACTTCTTTGCCTGTTCCCAGTGAAAAGCGGAGCAGAAGAGTAAAGCAGTGACTATACTTCTCTCCCCCAGTGGCTTTCACTAGTTCCAAACCTGTGGCACTTCCACTCAGCCACCCCCAGTTTCCTGTAGTCACCCCATGTGTCTACAGTACTGTTCTGTGAAAAAAGAGATAACCATCCTAACAGCAGGATTACAAAGAAAGCAAGAACCTTTTCTTTGAATAAGTGTTTGCTTTGTTTTCTGCTTCTTGTTAAGTGTTTCCTATGTGCTGGCACTCTACTAAGTGCTGGGAGAGATCTAAGATAAACAGATTGGACAAAGTCCCTGATCTTATGGGGCTCACAATTGAAGGGAGGAGGATTTAATCCCCATTTTACAGATGAGGAAATTTCGGCACAGAGAAGTTGACTCACCCAAAGTCATAGAGCACCCAAGTGGCAGAGCTGAAATTAGAACCCAGAGCTTCTAGCTCCCAGGCCCGTGCTCTTTCCAATAGGCCATGCTGCTGTTCCTTCCCTTTAACAGAATGTGGGAAAGTAGGAGCACTTATATGAGTTCTTATTTCACTTGTAAAGTCTTTGACCTTACCATTCTTACACACTGTTTTTGACCCCTTTCAAGAGAAAGGCACGTAAGGCAAGAGGACTAAATAAGTTTCTAAATAAGAGGTCTAAATACCATGCTTATGAGAAGCAGCATGGCACAGTGGATAGAGCATGGACCTGGAAGACAGAAGGTCATGGGTTCTAATCCTGGCTCCACCACTTGTTTGCTGTGTTACCTTGGGCAAGTCACCTCACTTCTTTGAGCCTCAGTTACCTTATCTGTGAAATGGGGGTGAAGACTGTGAGCCCCTTGTGGAACAGGGACTCTGTCCAACCTGGTTACCTGGTATCTACCCCAGCGCTTAAAAGAGTGCCTGGCACATAGTAAGTGCTTAACAAATACCATCATCATTATTATTATTACCAACTCTGGGCAGTCACAGAATGTAGAGGTCTCTAACTGTAACCACAGCAGCCTTGAAGCCCCCATGCTTAAAACTCCTCCTCCTCCCCGGTTGATTTTCTGTCAGCAAGTGGGTAGATTTCTTTTCCCAGGTCCTCTTTGTCAATCATCTGTTGGATCAAAGATGAAATGGAGTTTCAAAATCAGAATGTATGGGAATTGTCAGAGTTTCAGAACTCTGATCAGTAACCCAAAAAAGACAGTTGGCCTCTATAGAAAGTAATAGTGGCTCTGCCTGTAATTTTCACACTATTTTTTTTTTCTTACTATCCTAATTGCAGCTGGTTACTGTGTGATTACATACATACTTGGAGTTGGTGACAGGCATCTGGATAACCTTTTGCTGACTAAAACAGGTAATCAACAATGTTTACTGAATTCACGATGTTCCTAGTATTCCAGATTTAGTAGCTGTGTATGTTTGTGTATCCTTATCTTTGACAACAAATTACATAACTCCTCTCCCTCTAAACCTCATTGACTTTAACTGTTTTCTTGTTAAGGTGTCTATAAAGTAAGCTTGTAATGGGCAAGTCTTCCTAATCTATTGTATTCTCCAAAGTGCTTAGCACTGTGCTCTGCACCAGTAAGCTTTCAACAAATTCCACTAATTGATTGATTGATTTTCTTCCTCCATAATCTCTCCTGGATTTTTCTCTTCCTCCCCATTCATACTACAGTCATGCTGGTTCAAACTCTTTCACCACTAAGATATCAAGACTCTTTTCTGGTCTCCCTGCCTTAAGCCTCATCCCCTCTTCAGTAAGGCAGATGGATCATATTCTTAAAACCCTCTTTAGAATACATTACCAACATTACAACTACAACATTACAAATACCAACATTATTATTATTACATTCCTTCATCTCTCAAAAGCTTCCCCATTATATTGTAAATTCACCCACCTGATTTAAATATCTACCCTTCAAACTGTGCCCACACCCCATCCCTTCTCAACTTGTGAAAAGCATTTGCACAAGGTTCTCCCACCTTTGATCACCATCTTCAGTGTTCTCTCTCTCAGTCCTCCTCTGCTTTCAGACCTGCTCAAGTCACTCAATCCTTCAATCAGTGGTATTCATTGAGTGCATGCTGTGTATGAAGCACTTGGGATAGTACAATGCGACAGTCTCCCTTGTCCTAAAAAAACCCAGTTGTGGACCCCATTGCATCCTCCAGCTATCACTCCATCTCCATATTCTCCCTCCTGTCCAAACTCCCAAAATATGTTGTATACATCACCTGCCTCCAGTCCCCCTCTTTTCTACCTCCCTTCTTGAACTGCTGCAGTCTGGTTTCAGTCAATCCATCAAATTTATTGAGCCCTTACTGAGTACAGAGCGTTGTACTAACTGCTTGGGAGAGTCCAACATAACAGAGTTGGTAGACACGTTCCCTGTCCACGGTGAGCCTACAGTCTAGAGGGACTAGAGAGCAGTCTGTTTTCTGCCCTCTTCACGCCACTGAGACCGCTCTCTCCCAGGTCACCAATAATTTCCTCCTTGCTAAGTCTAATGGACTGTATTCTAATCCTCCTCAGCCTCTCAGCTATAGTTCACACTGTGGATCTCTTCCTTTTCTTGGAAACACCATGTAACCTTGGTTTTACTGGCACAATTCTCTCCTGGTTCTCAACTCCTGCTCTCTTCTTTTCAGGCCCTTTCGCTGGTATTTCCTTTGCCGCCTCCCCTTAACTGGGTGACCCTCAAGGCTCTGTTTGCTCTCACTTCCTTGGAGAGCTCATCTTCTCCCATTCTTTCAGATAGCAACTCTCTGCCTCTACCTCACAAGCCCCAATCTCTCACTTCCCCTGTATTCTTCCCTTTCCTCCTATCCACAAGACAACCTTGATATGGGTGTCCCAGTAGCACCTTAAATTCAATATGTCCGAACATGAACCTTTCATCTTCCCTCCCAATTCCTCTTCTCCATTCAGTCAGTGGTATTTACTGAGCACTTTGTGCAGAGCACTGTACTAAGCACTTGGGTGAGTACAGTGTAACAGAGTTGGTAGACATGTTCCCTGCCTACAACGAGCTTACATAACCACCACCATTGACATCCAAGCACCTCCCGTCTTGGAAGCCTTTGCATTATTGGTGACTTCTCCCTCATGTTCATCACATGCAGTTTATCCTTCACCAAATCATGTCAATTTTCCCTCCACGACATTTCCCAACATGCAAATGGCCACCAGGCCCTTGTCAGATTCCAAATATATTTGTCTTGGCCTATGCTGTCAAGTCATCTCTGACCCATAACGACACCATGGACACATTACTGCATAATGATAATAGAGAAGAGAATCAGCATAGTGTAGTGGATAGAGCATGGGCCGGGGAGTCAGAGGTCAGGGGTTCTAATCGCAGCTCCACCATAAGTCTGCTGTGTGACCTTTGACAAGTCACATTACTTCTCTGTACCTTAGTAGCCTCATCTGTAAAATGGGAACTGAGACTGTGAGCCCCACTTGGGGCAAAAACTGGGTCTAATCCGATTTGCATGTATCCACCCCAGAACTTAGTAATACTTAGTGCTTAGCACAGAGTAAGCACTTAAGAAACACCACAATTATTATTAGTAGTAATAATAATAGTAATGACAATAAGTGCTTACTCTGTGTCAAGCACTGTTCTAAGCACTGTGTCAGTCACCTCACTGATCTCCCTGCCTTCAGACTCTCCCCTGTCACGGGCATACTCCACTCTGTTGTCTAGTACTGTCAGTACTGCTACTAATAATAATTGTATTTGTTCAGCGCTTACTTTGTGCCAAGCACTGTTCTAAGTGCTGGGAATGATACAAGTTAATCACTTCGATACACTCCGCGTCCCACGTGAAACTCACAGTCTGAGTAGGAGAAACTAGGATCTAATCCCCATTTTAAAGACCAAGTTACAGACCCATAGAAGTTAAGTGACATGACAAAGTCACATAGCAGACGCATAGCAGAACCGGGATTAGAACCCAGAATTAATGTACTGCATGCATCTCCCCTCTCCTCAGAAGCCTTCAGAGAAAGAGAAACATCCCTCTCCACATCGAGTAGCAACTTTTGTCCACTGACTTTAAGGCTTTCAGTTAGCTTTCTCTTACATGACTTTCCTTCCACTAGAAACTTCCTCCCCCTTTACAGCCAGAAAACCACTTCCTCCCCATCTTCAAAGCCTCTTTGAAATTCACATCTCCTTTGAAACCTCCCTAAACGTTTATATGCATGGGGTTCTCTAGAGGAAGGTTAGTCGTGTTTAGACTTAATAGATACTTATCTCTCACAAATATCCAGAAATCAGTGAGCCAGCTATTTGTTCGTGATTTGATGCAATATCAGTGAGGCCTTCATTGAGCACGAACTTGTGTGTGTGAGTTTGTGTTTAAAAAGTCCTGAATTTGATTATTTGGACTAACCTACACATAGACTTACTCCTTATATAATTTGCCACTAGAGGGGGCTAGTAATTTGCGTTTAAAAGGCAAGTTTACTTAGTTCAGGGCTTTTAGAGTAGGAATCACTCATAATATTTTTGTCCGGAGTCCCATGCCCAGATGTGTGACACAATTAAGCAAGTTGTAGGTGTATTTCCATGAAGATGGTTTCATGTTTGCATACTATGATGTATATATCCCTTCTACATCAGTGCCATGCACAATTTGAGGTCAATCAATGACTCTTATGGTTTTCTTTCTGTTATTTGTTTCTTCTCCAATACTATTGTTGACCCAGACACCCTCCATAAAAAGAGCATGACCATAACTTCATGGGGCAACCATATTTTTTTTTAAAAGAAACTATTTCAGAAGACAAATTAATTTTTGTCCCAAATCTCCACAGGGTAAGTTTCATGCTGTGAGTTCACCTTTGTATTGATCTCTTCAGGAAAGAGTTTGTAATCCCTGGTTCACCTGAAGAACCTTGATGGCTGCAAGTGTGCTCCATTGACTGAAAGTATTAGTTTCCCTTGCCAAGTGTTCCCAAAAATAGGCAGAAGAGTGGTTGCAGAGAAATCAGAACTTTTTGAACATTATGAAATCTCCAGCTTGCAGCAAACTGGCTGAAGTTCAAGAAGGTGATGAGGAAAAATGTAACATGTTTTAAGCCCATTAGTTCTGTTTACATTGCAAGGCAAAGCATTGCAGCAAAGATTTAAAATCATAATGCTGTGCACCCCTTTGGATTTTCTGTTTTCCTATGAGCAGTCATTAACACTGCACAATGAGTTCGATCAGAACTCTTATTTCCTTAAGTTTACCTTAACAATTAGTTCCTGTGTAATGCTAATGAACTACTTATAGAGTAATAGAGAAGCAGAATGCACTTTTGGCAGTGGGCTGGAAATGACAAGAGCAGTGTCTATGGCTGAAGACAACCATAATTTTTCACAGTGGAATATCATGGGGCCAAAATGGCATGATGTGGTTAGAAAACCCATGACTAGCAAAGGAAACAGGCATTTCAGGTATGTTATTCAATCAGTTAATCATATTTATTTTGTGCTTACTGTGTGCAGAGCACTGTACTAAACAAGCACTTGGGAGAGTACAATATAACAGAGTTGGTAAACATGTTCCCTGTCCACAATGAGCCTCTTCCTCATGCCGATTTAATAATGATAATGATAATAATTGTATTTGCTAAGCGCTTACTGGTTGAAAGGCACTGTACTAAGCACTGGGTTGGATACAAGCAAATCCAGTTGGACACAATCCCTGTCCTATGTGGAGCTCACAGTCTCTATCCCCATTTTACAGATGAGGTAACTGAGACATAGAGGAGTGAAGTGACTTGCCCCAAGTCACACAGCAGACAAGTGGCAGAGCTGGGATTAGAACCTGTGGCTTTTTGACTCCCAGTCCCATACTATGTCCACTATGCCATGGTCATTATTTTGACTCCGAGTAGTCCCAGAGGTCTATATAAGATGTCAGGATGCTTGGGGAAGGGTTTAGCACCTCAGCACCTTTAATTCACAGCTTTCAAAAAGAATGATGCTTGAGCGGGTTTCTGATAATGCTTGGCCTAAGGGGTGGAGGTCCCTACCCTGCCAGGTAGGGAATCTGAAGGATAGTGTTCTGCACAGAATACACACTCAAATACATTGATTGATTTTAATCTCAAAGCAGTAATTCCCTGCTACATGAGCACAGTCAGGTTTTCAGCACTTCTGTGCTAACTGGGGCAAAAAGTGCTAGGAGCAAGACCCTGTATTTGAGGTGTTATTGTGGTGTTAAGAGCAGACCCAGGGAGGGCCTGGGAGAATGGTTTGCTGAAGTATGTTGTGCGGTACTAGTTCAGACTGTAACAACACCAAGAAAATCCAGGTTGTCTATGTTTTCTCTAATATTTAGCCTCAGTAAAGAATGTTGCTTTTTAGAAATCAAACAAAAGGGTAAGAATATAATGAACACTGTTAGATGTAATTTTAACCGAATTGCAGTCATGCCTGCCCAAACTAGATTGCTGTGTCCCTCAAGGGCGAAATTGCATTACAGTAACTATTGATTTATTGGGAATGATTTGGAATGGAGGGTAGATGGTTCAAAGAGACCACAGCTGCCGTTTTCTAACATTCATTTCTCTATCATTGTTATGTATAGATAGCCCTACTAGAATGCTTTATACAGCATTATTTTATGACATTAATGTTGTCAAGTGGCCAAACAAAGAGTGCTGTTTGGTGCAGAGGCTGTGAAGCACTGCAATTTCACCCCTTGACTGCCACCCAGCATGTGCACTAATGTCTTCTTTGTCCACCAGATTTACCTGTCCCAAGTTTTGGATCATGTTGTACTAGATCAGATTCATGTTGTGAGGAGAACACTCCTTAATGTGTGTCGGGAACATGGCTCCCAACTCTGCTGTACTGCACGCTCTCAAGTACTTTTAGTGCAGTGCTCTCATCACATTACTCTGCCAAGCACTTAGTACAGTGCTCTGCACACAGTAAGCACTCAATAAATATGATTGAATGAATGATTGAGCGCTCAGTAAATCAATTTATTGAGCACTTGCTGTGTTCAGAGCTCTGTGCTAATCGGTTGGCAGAGTACAATAACCACAAACTTGGCAGACTCCTTCCCTGCCCACAGTGAACTTAGTCTTTGTTCATATTACATTCACATTGTGTACTGAAACGATGCTGTAGCAGCACTGCCAGTATTCTAATGCAATGGCAGTTGAAACTGTTGATTTGATTCTCTAATTTTCTTGGAGTACATTTTAACACAGATGTAAAAAGTTTTGTCATTTTAGCGCAATTTAAAAATGAAAAAAATGAGGATGGACAAATAAAATGAATACCTCGGGAAGACAAGGTTTTCTTGTAATGACTGAGATTTGAGCCTTGTCCTTAAAAATGTCATGTTTTTCCTTGTATTGTTGTAGAGGAGGAAGAATGAATGAAATGGAGTTACTCTCCAAATATTTCTACCCCTACATCCCATTAGTGGACATTTTAGTTCTTTTTCTCTAGTATTGAAGTCTGCAGTTTTTATTTTGAAAATTTAGCAAAGATAATGTGGAAGATAATTAACGGTCCATTTCTAAACTAATGTTAAGTATTCTCCAAGTTCTGAAAGCTCATAATAATTCATTTTAGAATTCCATAATTTTCCCATTATTATTTTAGCATGTCAGCTTAGAACATTTTCCAAAGCTATTAATTACATGCCTGTTAATAAAGAAGTCTGTGGAGGCAGTTTTGACAGCTTTTAGGAATTCGGCTGCATTACAAATGTATTCCATTTTTGAAATATTTGCTAATGTAACTTACCTTAATTATTCTTGATTCTTCATTTTCTTTCTGGAGACCTGAAGAAAATGTTTCCTCTCCAGAAAAGTACTGTTTTCAAATTCTGTTAATTTTTAGAAACATTAAAAATAATCAAATTTAGACTGTCATTTGGAAAATTGTCTTGGGAACAACATTTCCCTCTGGAAAAATGCAGTATATATATATTTTGTGAATACTAGATAATGGTATAGACTGTGTTCCACTGCACTTAATTTTTAGTCCCAACAAATATAGCACATTTTTATAATTTGGATTAATTTTCAGTATTAACCATGTTTTCTTCAAATTGGAACCAGTTACAGGTTTTTTCAGGAAAATTTTGGTTTAAGCAGTAGAGGGCACTGCACCGCCACCATTATTTCGTAGAGTATGCATTCCTTTGTCTCTGAAATATAAGTTGTGAAGCCACATTTATTAGACTTATCCGTGACTTGCTAACAGAACTTTCTGAATTTTGCCATATTGTGGTCTTCTGTGGATGGAAATCATGCCGAGTACAAGAAGACATGGTCCAGAATTTTTTCCCCCTTTCCTTAAAATGGGGTTTGTCATTTTAGTGACATTTGGGGAAATAGATTTCAGCTGGAGGATGCTTTCTGTGCTTTCAGAGTTTTTGAAAGTTTTGTTATGATTATTATTAACATTATTAGTAGTGTATTTGAGAGAAATAAAGATATAAGGAATTGATTCCTATGCCACCATATTTGAAAATGTTTATGGTTTTTCCATCTGCTCTCTTTGCAGAGCTTGGTTTTGTAATTGATTCAATATGTGGGTGATGTTTTCTCCCCTCCACAAAGATGAACAATTTTAACCAAAAACAAGATAGCCAGTAGACCAATCAATAACGTGAGAGCCAGACAAAACCTAATCCCAGGATTGATTTATTGAGACATCATAGAACAAAGTCACCTAGTCCTTTACTGCCTCAGTGATTGTCTACGTAATGTGTTTGGTCCATCTCACAACTCTGTGGAGAGGATTCAGGTGGGGTCTGTAGTTGAAGTCTTAGAAAGAAAGGCATTTCAACACATTTAAGTATCTTTAATCATCATCATCAATGATACTAAGCACTTACTGTGTGCAGAGCACTGTTCATCACTGGGGAGAGTACAGTACATCAGAGTTGGTTGACATGTTCCCTGCCCACAAAGAGCTTAAAGTCTGTTGTTTTGAATTAGAACGTTAGTTTATCATGGCTAGAATTTTGAAATACTTGTCATCCTTCTTCCACACGTGGGGTAACATCATGGTAGGTGGGGTAACACCTACAGCCAACTTTCACTCACTCAAAATTCCCTCTTTTTGATGTGCGTGCCTGCCCTAATCCAAGACAGGGCAGGAAGAGAATGTTCCAGTGGTTCCTTTAATCTTGCAACCAAAACTCAAAATGAAGAACTATTGTTGAGTCCCAAGGCTTATAGGATATCTCCTTAGCATATGCCATTATTCTTATAAGTATGGAGAAAAGGCAAGAATTTTATTAGAAGTTCATATCTAATAATAATAATTATGGCATTTGTTCAGCATTTATTTTATATCAAGCACTGTACTAACCACAAAGGTGAAGACAAGCAGGTGAGATACAGCCCGTTTTCCACATGAGGCTCACCAGTCTATGTAGAAGGAAGAACAGGTATTGAATGCCCATTTTACAGCTGTGGAAATCCTGACACTGAAAAGTTGTGTGTCTTGCCCAAGGTCATGCAGCAGGCAAGTGGAGGAGTTCGGTTTAGAATACAGGACTCCTGACTCTGAGGCCTGTGCTTTTTCCACTCGGTCAATCTACTCTAGGCATATTCTCAGTGGGATATGTGAGATCTCACTCTGTAAATGAAATGATGGAGTCTCCCGTCACAGAAAATGGACGGGCCCCATTCCGATCATGAAGATTTGCACAAGGGATTGATTATAGTTGTCTTGATTTGTGCACACCATGCACACCCTTTAGTCCCTGCCAGACACATTCCAGTTGCAATAACATTACAGTAAGTGTAATACACGATGATCAAAATGTCCCCAAGTGCCTATGCAAACTGCTAAGCCATATTTAATGTACAGTCTTTCATGAGTCAAAAATATTATTCATTAAATGCCCTCGGCCTTGCTTTTTGACTCTAGGGCTGTGTGTCATGCCTTTGATTTATCCATCTTTTTTGGTTTTTTTGAAAGGTACTCTTAATATCTCAATAGTAATAATAAAAGCAGTATTATTTTTAAGTGTTTACTATGTTTCAAGCACTTTTCTAATTGCTGGGGTAGGTACAAGTTAATCAGGTTGGCAAAGTCCTTGTCCCCTCTTGAAGTTCACAGTCTAAGTAGGAGGGAGAACAGGTATTGAACCTCAGTTTTACAACTGAGGAAACTGATGCATAGAGAAGGCTAATAATAATAATTATGGTATTCATTAAGTGCTTACTATGTGCCAAGTACTGTTGTCCAGAGTCACTCATGACATGGCAAAGTCTTCCAACTCCCAGACCTGTGTGTCTTTCACTAGGACACATTGCTTCTCCTAAGAGCATATCAATCAGTCACACTTATTGAGTGCTTACTATATGCAGAGCACAGTACTAAGTGCTGGGGAGAACTCAATATAGGAGGGTTTTAAAAATGAGGATTGATGTAATCTGGAACATTTGAAGAGGGAGGGAGTTTTAGGCAGGAAGAAGAGTGAGAACTCAGTATCAGACATGTTCCCTGCCTATCAGCAAATAGAATCATTCAGGGACAGTTCACTCATCAATGTTGATTTTTGTTTTGTTTTGCTTTTCGCTTACCTACCATAAAACATGTAGGCCATGTGTTGTAACAAATTTAATTCTCAAAGTATGAAACAGCAGGATTACTTTTAACATTATTTGTATTTAAGTGTTTACTATGTGCCAGGCAGTGTACTAAATGCTAGGGTAGATACAAGCTAATCTGGTTGGACACAGTCCATGTCCCACATTTTGTTTTTTTATTCACATTTTACAGGTGAGGTAACTGAGGTGCAGAGAAGTTAAGTGACTTGCCCAAGGTCACACAGCAGACAGTTGGTGAAATCAGGGTTAAAACTCAGGTTTTTCTGACTCCCAGTCCCATTCTCTATTCACTGGGCCATGCTGCTTCTCATTAACAAGTAGAAGTCCCTTGGAACTTTTTATTAATCTTCTATTAGATTTTTCAGTTAAGTGTGCTTATTTGAAAATTAGTCCTTTTTCCTAAGATAAACTGATGTACCACTTTTTTTTTTTATCAACAAATAGTTCTACAAATTGCAGAACTGGTCAGATTGTCCCTTTTTTCCTTGAAAAGATCAACTAGTGCCTAAGTTGAATCGTATCATGCTTGAGCAACATAATAGTTGATTGTAGTAAAGTAATAGAAGCTTCTTTCTGGGGAAAAAGGTGGTAGGAGACTAAATGAAGCAGATAATTTTCCAAATTTGAGATCATCTTTCCAAATTCCTTGGACCAAAACACATTTTTATGACTTTTCTTTGAAATTTTCAGTGCAGTTTGCACTGTATCTGTATTTTATTTTGCAAAAAACACCACACTTGCAAATCAACCAAGAAGTTTGTTGTTGGCAGAGAACATGTCTACCAACTCCGGGTTTTTTTGTTTTGTTTGTTTTTTAATGTTATTTGTTAAGTGCATATAGTGTGCCAGGTATTATACCAAGTGCTGGAGTAGAAAAAAGTTAATTAGGTCGGGCTCTCCTGAGTGCTTAGTGCAGTGTTCTGCATACAGAAAGTGCTCAATAAATATGATTGGTTGAAAAGTCATTATTTTGTAACTCTTAATGTGAACTGAGAGAATATTCACAGTTCATGAATTAGAAAGAACTTAATTTTTTAGGATAGTCAATCCGTAATTAGTTTTAATCTGTTATCAGTGTCCATTTACTATGAGATCGAATTGAGGATCTACAGAGTGCACAGAATTGTACTAGACACTTAGCAAATACTCTAAATGGACTCTAGACTGTGAGCTCGTTGTGGGCTGGGAATGTGTCTGTCATATTGTTATATTGAACTCTCCCAAGTATTTAGTACAGTGCTCTGCACACAGCAGTCACTCAGTAAATACGATTGACTGACAAATAAAAGTCAAGATTCCTATCCTAAGAAGCTTATAATCTCTGTCCTCAAGAAAAATGATTTTAGACCAATTTAGTCAATTGTAGCATTCATGGTCACAGGTCATGCATCTAAACAAAGAGGTAGATAATGCTACAGCAGCCTGTTTCTTTGAGCCAATAACTAGGAGAATAGTACCCAGAAATGTTTTTTGTTGAAATTTAATGGTATCTCCAGAAATTGTTTTTATGCATTTATGTGTTTGTGGTATTCGTAAAGGGCTTACTATATGCCAGATACAGTAATGAGCATTAGGTGGATACAAGCTGATCAGGTAGGACACAGTCCAAGTCCCACGTGGGGTTCACAGACTTAATCCCCATTTTACAGATGAGGTAACTGAGGCACAGAGAAGTTAAGTAACCTACCCAAGGCCACACAGTAGATAGGTGGCAGACCTGGGAGTAGAACCCAGGTCTTTTGACTCCCACACCAGTGTTCTTTCCAGTAGGCCATGCTGCTTCTCATATTTGCCAGGGACAACTTTCTAAATGTTTTATATTGGACTTAAGTACTTTTTTGAGTTATTGAAATTGCAGAAGGAAGAGAAATTTCATAAAAGGAACTATGAAGGAAGTAATGTAAGTCATTTTTACCATGAGAACCTTGGAAAAGAGAGGAGAAAAAGATCAGCATAAAGAATGCAAAATGGGGGAATGTCCCATAGCTGAGTAAATGAAAATTATAACTGATGAGGGGGAACGTGTGGTTTTTTAAGGAAAGTTTCCATTTCTGAAATTCCTGGTGTGAAATCTCCTGCCTTCTTGGTTTTGCAGGAGACATAATTTAGTGAAACTGGGGGCCCATATTGACAAGATTAGGTGAAATTATCCTACTGCTATGGTTTTTCAACATTTATTTTTAATAGAACTCTCCTTTTGACACTTGATACATGAAATAAGCCATTTAGAAAGTCCAAGAGATTTTGAAAATATAGATTGAATGTCACCTTTCTTTACTGAAATCTCAACTCCCTGAAATCTAATCTTTACAAGGACATATTGAAAGACCTGTAAATTGAAATTAGATGGGACAACTGAATGCTCTATTGGAGAAAGCAACTATGAATTGGCAGGAGGGAAGTAGTATTACAGGAATTGGCTAGTGTTTCATTTGTTTGTGGTAATTTTCTGTTATAACCTGAAATCTTGCTTTGGCCTCGGGATTAAGTAGCTTTAAGAAGTGGTAAATATGAGACTACACTTTTGTAGTCTTGTGATTGGGGGCAAAAAAAGAGTTTTAGTAGCACTGAGATTCCAAGGAATTGCTTGTCCATGTAAATTGATTCATTCAGTAGTATTTATTGAGCACTTACTATGTGCAGAGCACTGTACTAAGCGCTTGGAATGTACAAATTGGCAACAGAATTGATGGGATTGCTAAACTCGATCATTACTGTCTAGATTAAACTTCTTCCTGGCTGAGATCTCTAACATCCAGGAATTTCACATTTAAGCATTTACAGATGGTGTTGCATTTCATAGAAACCCTGACATCCCCTGTTACACAATAGAACTTTCCCTCCCCATCCTTCTGTTTCCTCCCCCCTCCCCAAACCAGAAAACTTCAAGATTTTCCAGCTCTGATTTTTAGCAGGTTTTGATTTTCCTGTTTTGTCATGTCACTTGAGAGTCTAACAAACTACAAACAAGAAACACCTTAGTAGTATTAGTGGACTGAAGAGGAGAGAGACAGGGAGGTCAGCGAGGAGGTTGATGCAATAGTTGAGGCAAGCTAATATGACTTGTACCAGTGGTGTAGCAGTTTGGATGGAGAGAAATGGAATGGATTTTAGAGGTTTTTTTGTTTTCATTTTTGTTTTTTAATGGTATTTGTGAATTGCTTATGTGCTAGACACTGTGCTAAGTCTGGGGTAAATACAAACAGATCAGGTGATCAGCTTACAGTCTTATGAGGTAACTATGACACAGACTGTTCCTCTGGACTGTAAGCTCCCTCTAGACTAGCTCTTTGTGGGAGGGGAATGTGTCTGTTTCTTGTTGTACTCTCCCCAGCACTTAGTACAGTATTCTGCACACAGTAAGTGCTCAATAAATACAATTGACTGAGAAGTTAAGTGATTTGTGCAAGATCACACAGCAGACAAGTGGTGGAGCCAGGATTAGGTCCTCTGACTCCCAGGTCCATGTTCTATGCACTAGTCCACTAATTCATAGGATGTGGTGACTGTCTAAACATGTGAAATGAAAGAGGGAGATGAGGAAAGGCTAATGCTGAGGTTGTGGATTTGTAAGACAGAGAGGGTGGCGGTGGTGTCAACACAGCGGTGAATAAGCCAGGAGGAAAGCAGAGTTTCAGGTGGGAATATGAAGAGTTCTGTTTTGGTTGTATTAAGTTTGAATTGTTGGCAGGACATCCAAGTAGAGATGGCCTGAAGGCAGGAGGAATCCCACCTGAAAAATGTATTGCAGAATATGGTTGAACTCTTGCCATATTCTGAACTTAAAACAGCTATCTATGTTATATTTAAATTCATCAGTATAATTTATTGTGTCTTTGTGTAGGGCACTGTACTGAGTGCTCAAGGGCATGCAATATAGTATAAATTAATAAGCAAAATTCCTTCCTTCAAGGAGTTCAACAAACTAGTAGGGGTGAAGCTAAAATCAGGAAGAAAGGGGATTATATATAACCATTTGTGTATAAGTAATAGGATTTATAAAATGATATATGCAAACATGCTATGGATGGTTGTGAATAAACAACTCCAAGCACTGATTTGGTAGTTGGGAAGATGTAACCTAAAGAGAAAAGACAACCATAAAGGGAAGACTTCTAGGAAGAGATAAGATTTTAGGAGGGTTTTTAAAATGAGGATTGATATAATCTGGAACATTTGAAGAGGGAGGGAGTTTTAGGCAGGAAGAAGAGTTAGAACTTGGTATCAGACATGTAGAGATATGCATGAAGTTGTGCAGGTTGACTTTAGGGAAATGGAATATATGAGCTAGAGTGTTGTGAGAGACAAAAATGGTTAAGTAGGAGGGAAGGGGCTGTTCTGAGTGCCTTAGGAACAATATTGTGTCAGGATTTTCTACTTGATGTAGAGAAATGGGCAGTCATTTGAGATTTTTGCGGAGTGGATAGATGTGTACAGTATGTTGCTTTAGAAAAATGATCCAGCACTCTGCTAATTTTTTCTGGGAGTGAAGTGTGTAAATGTTGTCAAATTTTAGTTTGTCAGTTGCACAACTAGAAATTGCAGTTGCCTTCCCAAATGAGTTTTGGGAAATAAAACAAAAACATATTCAGTGTGAAGGGAAGAATAAAATTATAAAGCATTTAACAGGTGTCAGTGTCAATCAATCAGTCAGTCATATTTATCGAGTGCTTACTGTGTGCAGAGCACTGTACTAAGCACTTGGGAGAGTACCCTATAACAGACACCTTCCGTACCCACAATGAGCTTACAGCTCAGTGATGGGGTCTGGTTGTGAGTTGTCCGATCACTACTGCACTTCTTGAGAAGTCTTCTCCCAGAATGCTCCCCGAAGCACATATTCAGTCAATAAGGCAACAATTCACTTATATTCAACTTTATCAGAAGCCACCTTCATTTTGAGAAAAGAAAAATGGAAAAAAATATCCTCACGTAACTTAATTCTCAGGAAAAAAAAAATTAAAAAGCAGTGATCCCACAAATTGCTTTTCATCTTCAAGCAACCACGATTATGAAAAATAGTTGTTGTTTCTGTCCTGGGAAGTGTTATAGCTTGTGAATGTTTACAAAATAGATGAGCTATAATATTACATTAAACCGTCTCCCAGGCCAGGGTCCAGCAAGGCAAATTTGATTATGTTCCAGGTAATATGCAGAATAGTAAAATTTGTCACCCTCATGACAAAAAAAAAAAAGATTGCATACAATGCTAGGAGCATCACCTTTGAGAAGACAAGGTAACGCAGTCTAGTGGAAAGAGCACAGACCTAGGAGCCTGAGGACCTGGGTCCTAATCCCAGCTCCACCACTGGCTTGCTATGCGACCCTCAACAAGTCTTCCCTGTGCCTTAGTTTCCTTTTCTGTAATTTCTTAAACCCATCAATAATGAGAAGCAGTGTGGCCTAGTGGCTACAGCATAGGTCTAGAGGGCAGGGAGTGTGGCTGCTTATTGTTACATGATACTCTGCCAAGTGCTTGGTACAGTGCTCGGCACAGAGTAAGTGCTCAGTAAATATGAATGAATGACCTGAGTTCTAACCTGCTATGCTGTTCTGCTATGTGACCTTGGGCAAGTCGCTTATCTTCTCTGTGATTCATTTACCTCATCTGTGAAATGGGGATTAAGACTGTGACCCATATGTGAGACAGGGATTGTCTCCAGCCCGATTATCTTATGTCTATCCCAGCACTTGGGACAGTGTCTAGCACATAGAAAGCACTTAACAAATACCTTTAAAATGAAAAAAAAAACAACCCACCACCCATTATCTCTATATCATCCCCACTACCTAGTCTGTGACCATGCCTCAGCCAACCTCAAGTCACAGGGTAGTTTGAAAATTGTGCTACTCAGCATGATTTTTAAATGCCTACATCAATGAAATACATTTTTTTTCCTATTTTGGGCAGTATATTCTCTGACTCTTTGAACCGTATTTCACCCCAATTAAATGCTGCAACCCTCAGTAATGGACTGCATTTAACTGTTCCAAGTTCTTCCTAGAAATCTTAGTTTTAAATCTCTGTAAATGAGCATATATTTTGTGTCTGTATTCCCAGATCTTTTAGTCATCCTAGAATTTGAGTCTTGCCTCCAGCCATGTTTGAAGCCAGTTGTCCTGTTAAGTAGAAAGCCAGTGTGTTTTGGATGGCCGCTTATTTTATTGGTATTTGTTAAGCATTTATTATGTGCCAGGCACTATACTAAGCCCTGGGCTACAAGGAAGATAATCAGGTTGGACACTGTCCCTGTCTCATATCTCCTCCAAGACGCCTTCACAGACTAAACCCTCCTTTTCCTCTGCTCCTCCTCCCCTCCACATTACCCCGACTCCCTCCCTTTGCTCTACCCCCACCCCCACCCCACAGCACTTGTTTATATATGTACATATAGTTCTATTTATTTCTATTAATGATGGGTATATATCTATAATTCTATTTATATTGATGCTGCTGATGCCTGTTTACTTGTTTTGATGTTCATCTCCCCCTTCTAGACTGTGAGCCCATTGTGGGCAGGGATTGTCTCTATTTTATGCAGAATTGTACAAGTGCCTAGTACAGTGCTTTGCACACAGTAAGCACTCAATAAATCTGATTGCATGAATGAATGAATGAATCTCCACTTTACAGGTGAGTTAACTAAGGCACTGAGAAGTTGTGACTTACCCAAGGTCACACGGCATACAAGTGGCAGAGTTGGAATTAGAATTTAGGTCCTCTATTTCACAATGCTTTATGTATTTATGATTTAATGGTGTATGGTTTTGCAGTAAGAATTGTGATTTGTACTTGAGTCTTATGGATTTTTTTCTACATGTTATGTTTTGATAAACAATACTAACTATTCCAGCAGTGTAAATAGAAGCATTTACAATTTGGGGTATTTATTCAATCGTGATGGGATTCTAACTGGATTTTAAAAATATTTCTAACCTAAGTATGTCATAGCCCATCAATTACTTCAAAGTAAAATGTGACAGAATTTTCAATGAAAAATATAGTGAGAAAGAGCTTTGAAATTTGGAGTTGTTTTTAAGACATTGTCATGTTTGTAACAGTGCATCAATGAAACCAAATGATCAAAGCCTCCATGTTCATTAGTTCTTGTACTCCTAGTTACCTATCACAGCTAGAAGTAACCTAACTGTGCTGTGCTATTTTGAACTGTTTTAGAAAGATCCCCATGTCACTTATGCAAAGAATGTAAAATTTTAATTAGCATGTATTATTCCCTCTATACTGCAAGTCGGATACAAGAGGATTTAATTATGATTGGCAGAGTTGCTCCTTTATGGTCCATTTGCACTTGACTCTTCAAGGTGGTAGAGTTGAATAGGCATGAGCCCCTCAAACTTCTTAATTACACATGTTTTGTAATTTTATGAAGTATAGTAAAGAAACTATACTTAAAGAAATTAACTTTAAAAAAGTCGTTCCCTTTGGTGTGCATGAGAATGAATTTTCCTAAAACATTAATAGCCTCTTTGCAAACACAGGCTTTTGAACTTGAAAAGCTTAATAGTGGTGCCATTATCAAAAACTCATTTTTTTATGTCTTTTAATAAAGTGGTAATCCTGCTCTTTGTGTCTCTATTACAAGAAAGTTGACTGTGATGGGAATTTTGCACTCTGAGCTAGCAGGCAATGATGCACTGCAGACTTCAGAATTCCAGGAAAACATGCCGTGAGGTGGACAAAAGTGGAGGGGAGGGGTGGGCCTTGGGTTCCCTCTTAGAAGCATTGGGTCTAGTCCAAGCATGAGTCATTTAAAATAGTGATTCCATCCTTGTCCCCTCCTTTTCAGCCTGACCTTCTAAACCCTCCTTCCCTTTTTTCCTTCCCCACCCCCATCTCTCCTTCTCCCCTTCATTGTATGTCTATCTTCCTATCTTTTCCTTCTTTCCTCTGCTCATCTGTCTTTCTCTTCGCCTCTCCCTCACTCCCTCCCCTGCCACCCCCCCCCCCAACACACATACACACATACACAAACGATACATCTTTTTCTTCGCTTTTTTGTTCTTCTCAAGCTCTCCCCTTCCAGTCTTGCCTGTCATCCTCATCTCTTCCAACACCACTCTCTTCTGATCCTGCCATTCTCCTGCCTCACCTTTCTCGGACCCGACTTCCTTAAACCCAGCCTTAGCATATCTTTATTAACTATGATCAACTTCATTTTAAATCAGCCTTTGGGAGAGGAATTTGGGAAATTCATTGTATGTCTCAACAGAAACAAACAAAAGACTGCTGTCAAACTCTTGATTTAATCTATTTGAAAACATTTTAGAAGTGGAAAACCGGGTCATTGGGAACATAGATCACTTTCTACATGAAATTGTTCCTCTAGTAAAAGCAGTACTGAGTAATAAAACATTTCCAAACAGCTTTAGAGAGTTGTTTCTTCTTAGCCTACAATGAAGGATTTTTATGCATGAAGGACATGCTTCATGAAAGAAAGTTTTTATAGTTGTATTCAAATACATTTTTTCAACAGAATGATTTGTAAAAGAGCCCCCAAGAGTTGCATCTGCATTTTCTTCAATCCTAGGTAAACTTTTCCATATAGATTTTGGATATATTCTGGGTCGGGACCCAAAACCTCTTCCGCCTCCAATGAAGCTGAATAAAGAAATGGTGGAAGGAATGGGAGGAACTCAGAGTGAGCAGTATCAAGAATTCCGGAAACAGTGTTACACAGCTTTTCTGCACCTTCGCAGGTAAGATGAGCCGTAGTTCTGATCCCTTTCCTTTTGATCCCCCAAAATTCCATGTGGCCGGGAGGTCCTTAATGAACAATATTCAGTCCACCAGCACCCCAACTTTGCTTCTGTTTCTAGAAGACACTAGTGCAATACTCTTTTAATATCTGCTCAGTGTCTGCATTATTAACCTGATGAGATAGGCCTTTGGAAAAGAAAATATGATGCATGGTTTTTTCTGCCATTTTAACATCTCATCAGTCATTTGGTCGAAAGAGCCGTTGGTTTCTCTTTCACCATCACTTCTTTATCCAGTCACTGAACCTCATGTCTTCCTAAGATTGATTATTCACAACTGACTTTTAATACACTGACTAAGCATCAGAAAATCAGAAACATTCCAAACATCAGAGTCAGAAAAAAACAGCAGCATTTTATTGAATAAAAGACATGACTTGGAAGATTAATCAGAGAGAACAGGACTGTGGAACCCCGTGCTTCTCTTTCAAGTTATTTAATTAAGATTAATTATAGGGTTAATTGCATGGGTAAAATGAATTATATTAGTCCTGATCCTAATAAGGCAGTCTATAATGTAGACGATCCCCACCCTCAGTAGACTCTATCTGCCAGTGGTGGCAGTAGTAGCAGCCAAATAGCCATAGGTGAAATAGAGTTTATTTTCCCCCCATGGACTTGGTACCTTCTTTGAAGCATCTCTTGGGATCCTAGATGGAGCAGAGTGAGAGATTTGTCTATCTGCTCTGTAGTGAAATCAATCAGTGGGGTTTACTGAGTGCTTACTGGGTGTAGATCACTGTACTAAATGCTTGGAAGAGTCCAATTCAAAAGAGTTGGTAGACATGTCCCCTGCCCACAAGGGACTTGTAATGCAGTGGGGAAGGCTGAGAATAATATAAATAATGGATCTGTATGTAAGTGCTGTGGAGCCGAGAGTGGGATGAATTTCAGATGCTTAAATAGAACTTATCCGTTTGCCTAGGTGACACAGAGGGGAAAGGGAATGGGGAAAAGGGGGCTTACTCCGGGAAGGAATCTCTTGAAGGAGATGTGATTTTTCAGTAAGGATTTGAAGGTGGGAAAGTGGTGGTCTGTTGGATATGTCAGGATTGGGTGGGGGGTTCAAGGACAGAGGGAGAAGGTGGGCAAAGGGTTGGCAGTGAGAAAGGCAAGGTTGAAATATTGGAAGTTGGTGTTAGAGTAATGAAGTGTGCTGATTGGGATGTAGTAGAAAATAGGCGAGATTCAGAAAGAGAGGGCGAGCTAGTTGCTTTGATGCATATGGTAAGGAGCTTGTGTTTAATACAGAGGTAGATAGACAACCAGTGAAGTTGAGGAGTGGGGAGATGTCAACTGAATGTATTTTATAAAAATGATCAGGGTAGCGTAGTGAAGTGTGGACTGGAGAGGGGAGAAACTGGAGTCAGGAAGTCTGTATTGTACTTTCCCAAGCGCTTAGTACAGTCCTCTGCACACAGTAAGCACTCAGTAAATGTGATTAAATGAAAGGGAGGTTAGCATGGAGACTGATGCAGTAATGAAGACTGGCTAGGATAAATGCTTGGATCATTAGCATAGTAACAGATTGGAAGGAAAGGAAAGGGTACATTTTGGCAGTGTTGTGAAGTTAGAGCCGATAGGATGTGTTGAAAGATTAAATATGCAGGCTGAGTGAGAGAAACGAGTACCGGCTAATCCCAAAGTTACAGGTTTGGGCAATGATGATGTCTTCAGTAATGGGGAAGGCAGAATTTGAGTGGGATGGTGAGGAGTCATGTTTTGGAGATGTTTAATTTGAGGTGTCAATGTGACATCCAGGTAGAAATGTCCTGAAGGCAGGAGGAAATGTGAGACTGCAGAGAAAGAGAGCGGCCAGGGCTGGCGAGGTGCTTCTAATACTCTTCACTGGCCTGATTTATCATCTTCTTAAAAACTCCATTTTAGAAACTGTTGCCTTGTTTGTCCGTAAGGTGGCAGGATGGCCCTGTTTTGTGTTAAAGAGCTGCCAAGAAAATGATGTGCGAATCAACGCTCTTTTGGTTTGCCAAGTGATGCAGAAGTGCTTTCACGGATATATGAGAGTTCCACTTTAATATCTGGATCCTTTAATATGAAACAGTCAAAGCCTGAAGAAAAAATATATCGAACAGTGGTGATCTTAGAAGGGAGCCAGACAAGATAATATGAAATGATAGCTCGAGAAATGTAAAAGGCTCTTTGACTTATTGAAAGAAGAAAAAAATAGCTGTGCCTTATAAACTGTCATTGATAATGGATTAGCCGCAATTCACCAGAATGAGAAAACAAAGACAAGTTATTAATCGGGAGTCAAAGTTAACTCCCTTCACTCCAGAGAGTAATCATGAAGAGATTCATCTGAGAAGTCTTGATACTAACTCTTAGTCAAAATGGCTTTGGAGTTTTGAATTCTCTAAAGAAATGACTCGTGCCTCTAAGTCAGTCGATATGAGTTCAGGTCTCATGCTGTGGTTGCACTGCTTTCTTATGGAAGCATCGGCTAAAGAAAGCCACCTGTATGTTCTCTCCCAGCCCTTCGTACAGTGCTCTGCACACAGTAGGAGCTTAAATACTCTTAGTACTGCATGATTGGTCTTATGAGAAAAGGGTTACAGACAAGTGTAAATATGAGATTACAGGTGGGGGTAAGTGAGATATGTTTGGGTTTTACCTGTGCAAGATGGTAGCTGAAAGTGAATGATCAGCCAGAGTAATGAGGAGAACTAGGAGAGTCTCTTGTGGGTGAAACTAAGATTAAATAAAGTTTCCCAAAGGAGGGAGTGTTTCATGGTGTCCAAGAGGTCAAAGAAGGTTAGGGTAGCGAAGAGGCTATTAGATTAAGTCAGGAAGAGGTATGCTGCCAAGACCACATCAAAGCAGGGATACACAGAACCCTCATTAAACCCTCCACAAAATTACATCCACAGACGTTGTGTTTAACTTCTTAAAAATACAGTTTGCAATCTTCGTTGAAAGTGGCCCCATTATAAATATATCTCTTCATTTGACGAAGATAATTAGGATATTGTATTACTATAACTATAGTGGTTATTTTGAAAACTATTTTTGACAAAAAAATCCTAAAATGATAATCTAATAAACAAATGAGCAGAAGGAAAATATGAAGGTAGAGCCGCTTATTGATTCTAAGAATTCAGCAAATAAAAATTACGTTATTGAACAGTAGTTCCTTTGCTTTGGAATTCAGTTTTTCAAGGGTATTTATTGAGCACCCGCTTTGTGTAAATCACAGAGGCACTATCCTCCCTGTCTCTCAAGCCCGTGACCTTGGCAGTATCTTCAACTTATTTTTGTCATTCAACCCATGTATTCAATCTCTTACCAAATCCTGTTAGTTCTACCTTCACAGCATCTCTAAAATCCGCCCTTTCCTCCCCATCCAAATTGCTATCGTGTTGATCCAGTCAACCAGTCAGTCCAAGCACTTATCCTCTCCCCCGCTTGACTACTGCATCAGCCTTCTGGCTGACCTCCCTGCCCCCTGTTCTCTCCCCACTTTGCACTGCTGCCCGGATCATTTTTTCTAAAGAATTGTTGTTTATGTCTCCCCACTCCTCAAGAACCTCCAGTGGTTGCTCGCCCGTCTCCTTAACAAAGAAAAGCTCCTTACTATTGACTTTAAAAGCACTCAACCAGCTCACCCCATCTTACCTTCCCTCACTAATTTCCTACTGCAACCTACCCTGAGTGCTGTGAACCTGGGTCCTCTAGCACCAGTATACTCCCTGTAACGATCCCAACTGTCTCACCAGAGAGCCCCACGCCTGTGTCCTGCCCTCTGTCTGGAGCTCATTCCCCTTTCACATTTGACCAACCGTCACTCTCCTCACCCTCAAAGCCTTATTAAACTCACATCTCCAAGCCTTTCCTGATTAAACCCATATTCCCCTTACTCACGCTCTCTTCTGTGTCACCTCTGCACTTTAAACACTTGATATTCATCCCACCCTCAGCCATACAGCACTACTGGACATATCTGTAATATTCAATCCCAGCCTCAGCCTTACAGCACTACTGGACATATCTGTAATTTATTTTAATGTCTTTCTCCCCCTCCAGACAGTCAACTCCTTGAAAGCATACCTCCTCCAAGAGACCTTCCCTGACTGAGCCTTATTTTCCTCTTCTCCACTCCCTTCTGATTTGCCCTGACACGCTCTCTTTACTCACCCCACTCCTAGCCCCTCTATTTATCTGTATTAATGTCTGTTTGCCCTTCTAGATTGTGAACTTTTTGTTGGCAGGGAATGTACCTGCTTGTAATTATAGTGTACTCTCCCAAGCACTTAAAGTGTTTTGCACACAGTAAGCACTCAATAAACACAATTGAATGAATGAATGGGCAAGAAACATGTCTACCACCTCTGTTGTATTGTACTCTACCAAGCTCTTATAGTTCAGTGATCTGCACACAGTAAGCACTCAATAAGTACCACTGCAGGATTGATTGAGAGTGAAGTCCTTTGAAAGCCACCATTTCTGTTATGTTTTGCTTTTTCTATTTTTGTATGCTCCAGTGATTGGGATTATACTATAAAACACATTTGTTTAATAACTTTACACTAATGTTAGAGAAACTGTGGCTGTAATAAGGGAGATTGTGACCAGCAGATTCCCTGGGGTTTGGATTGGTGACTCGACCAGTAAATGGGAAAAGCAGGTTAATGCTGATGGATGTAAAAGCATTAAATTCAGGGGCAGTGAACCAAAATAAGAAAGCCCAGATTAAATGGAGCAATCATCCAGTATACTGACCAGAAAAGCAGATTTAAAGGTTATTAGAAATCTCTGAAGCCATTATCAGCAGAGTGTAAGGCTGGGATGGGAACTCAGGCAGAGAAGAAGGGAATGTCCCCAGAAATGAGTAGAGAAAGTCAGTCAATTGCATGTATTGAGCATTTAGTGTGTGCAGAGAACTGTACTAGTTCTTGGAAGAGTACAATAGAACGAAGGCAGAATAGGACATATTTCCTGCCTTCAACAAGTTTACAGTCCAGAGAAATTGCAAATGAAAAGGGAAAAGATTTGTTAAAAGAACAAACGCTTATAGAGTGATTTGAAATTTTATATTGAGTTCTATGAACAATAACAATAATATGTGTTAAGCACTTACTATGTGCCAGGCACTGTACTAAACTGCTGGGGTGGATATTAGCAAATCAAGTTGGACACAGTCCCTGTCCCAGATGGAGCTCACAATTTTAATCCCCATTTTACAGTAGAGGTAACTGAGACACAGAGAAGTGAAGTGACTTGCCCGAGTTCACATAGCAGACAGGTGACAGAGCCAGGATTAGAACCCAGGTCCTTCTGACTCACAGGCCTGTGCTCTATCCACCAGACCATGCTGCTTCTCAAATATGCAGATATTTTTTTTCCCCAGGAGACCCAATTAAGTTAAGAATAATAAAATCTCTAAATTATTTCAGGGAGAAGCAATGTAGCGTAGTAGAAAAAGCATGGACCTAATAGAAGATCTGGCTTCTAATACCAGACCTGGCACATATATGCCGTGTGACCATGGGCAAGTCACCTATGAATCAGTTTACTCATCTGTAGGATTTAAATTCTATTTCTTTCTACCTTGACTGGCAGCTCCATGTGGGACAGGCACTGTGTCCAACCCAATTATCTTGTGTCTCCCCCAGCTCTTAGAACAGTGTGTGGCACATAGTAAGCGCAAAAGTACCATAAGCATTATTAATAGTAGTAGTAAGGAATCCAGTCAGTATATACCATTTTTATAAAGCCAACACCTGTTTAGAAATTGTTGAAAACGCAACAGAGTGTAATAATAATAATATAAAAGGAGAATGGATGGTAATCTTTCTAGCTTTCTTCCATATCTTAAAGTGATTTGTCCATTTTAAAATGTCAGAGGTAAAATATAAAACTAGACTCAGAAGCTCATAACTACAAATCTAAAGCCAACAGTTAGGTTATGCTGTCTCTGTTGTGAGTCAGCATTCCTAAATTGGTCTGGTTGCGAGTGGAGGTTAAAAAAGAAAAGCCATCCAGCTAAGTGCATTGATTTTTCTAGGTAATATAAAATTTTGAAAATTATGATAAATTATATAATTCAAGGTTTATTTGGCCATTGCTATCTACAGGTAGCATTGTCATTCTAAATAGCACTGACATTCTTAGTGCTAATGCCTCAACTGTAAGCTCGTTATGGACAGGGAACATGTCTACTAATTCTGTTGTATTGTAAACTCGTTCTCTAGACTGTAAGCTCATTGTGGGCAGGAAATGTGTCTGTTCATTGTTGTATCATATTCTCCCAAGTGCATAGTACAGTGCTTTGCACACAGTACGTACTCAATAAATACAATTGAATTCATGAGTATTGTATGCTAAGTGCTTAGTACACATAGTGAGTGCTCAATAAATATGATTGATTGATTTCTGCCTTGGGCCTCCATGTTTGTTTCTTCATTGTCATTATAGCACTTCATCTAAATGAATTATTCTTTAAAAAAAATGACACCAATCCATGTTACCTAGTTTGTAAACAAAAAATGCCAGCTAAGTAGGCATTTGAGGCCTGAGCTCCTAACTACCATCTCATCAAGCTTAAAGTAATAAAGGAGTTAGGTCCTTTCAGACAAGGGTCTAGGCACAGACCATCAAATGTCAGCGGCCTCTAATGCTAAAGATGCATTAAGATACTGCTTCGTGTTCAATGATGTATATAATAATCTTCATGCCTGGAATTAAAATATATTCACTTTGCGTTTTCCTCTTCCCTGTTCTGAGCTAAGGACTTTTTTACTCGTGTCTTAGAACATTACAGTTGCTAGCTGAAGCTAGGAAGGAAATTAGCAAACCTCTGAGACCTTAATAGTCCTTGAAAACCCTCACTTTGTTCACTCACAAAGATAATTTGAATAGGTTTATTCAACCCATGGCTTAAGGGCTGTCAGTTCTCCTTTATTAGAATAGTGGTGCTCTTGAATCTCCCATTTTAAGACTCATGCTTTGATTGACACCACCCATGTGCACACACTTTTTTCTTCTGCCATCATATCCAGGTAGACAAGTTGTTGGAAACTAATTCTTCATTAGTTTCCTATCTAAATGGTGTGATAAAAATATCTTTTATTGTTGCAGTATTGTGTACCTACCATGTGCAGAGCAGCATATTTAGGTTCTTTAGGGAACTATAAAAGAACTAAAATTTGTACCCCTTCCCTGAGGAGCTTACAATCTAACAGGAAGGCTATAGTCAAGAGTAGATAAATTCTGTTCTTTGACAAATTAATAGCCTCCTTTATTTCCTGGTCAGTAGCTTAGCAGAAAAGAAATGAGTACATTTCCATTTTCAGTTGATAAATTTTTAAAAAACTTTTCAGAGCTAGGTTTTTGGGTTTTTTTTACTCCTGTGTTTACAATATTTACAGATTGGTTATTCACAATAGGTGTACATTTCCCCTAATATAATGACTAAGGTGCCTCCTAGAGTGAAAACAGCTGTTACCTGAAGGAAATAACTATCTCATGTTCCAATTTTGTAAGTTGACAGTGCTGTGAGGGAGAAATAACAAATAACCGCTCACCTTTTCATTCTCCTCATTAGGTATTCCAACCTGATTTTGAATCTGTTCTCTCTCATGGTGGATGCCAACATTCCAGATATTGCTCTTGAGCCAGACAAGACTGTCAAAAAGGTAACTCTGAAATTCCTTTTCTGGACAGGCATAGACTATCTCCTGGAAACACAGAATCATTTAGAAACTACCCATGGTAAAGTAAAAAACTGAAGGGTGGTGGTGGGGCTGAAGAAAGTTGTTCTGGTAGCCCAAATCCAAGGCCTTTCTTCTTGCTTAAAATATCCTTTGTTTTTATTGTGACACTGATAGTTATTCAGATGCCTCTTTATTTGGACAGACAGGAATGACTAGTGACTCTCTAGGTCTTAAATACTTAAATTTCACATGCACACACAGTATGCGTGCATGTTTATGCATGCTTTGGACTAGCGTGCACGTGAAAGAACGCTTCTATGCCCGTGCTTTTGGATTAGTAGGCTGGTCCTTTAAATTGAGTGTCATTGTTCAGTTCAGGATACGCATAATTCATTATTTAAAATATTCTATGTTTGGCAGCTATTAATTAACTGGGCTCTGATTGAAAAATCCATAAATACTTTCTGAAGCCATTTAAGCAGATATCCACATTTCCTCAAACAGGAGAATAGTGGCTTCTGACATGCAGAAGGCTGTGTTTTTTATCATTATTTTATTTTTGTCAATGACTAAAGCTCATCCATCAGGAAGTATAATTGGCTGATACAAATTTCTTTCATCGTGATCGGCTGTAGCATCAGATTTCAGAAGTCCCCATCCTTCTTTCAACCACTGCCTTCAGGGTCTATCTTACTTCTTATTTGCCTCCCATTCATCTCTGTCAAGGCTTCACTGTTGCTTGACTTGATTTTATTCATTCCTGCCTGGAAGTCTCTTATGAGACTTCTGATGGTATTTGTCAAGCCAAATCTCCCAGTCTTTTCTGCCAATTTAGCTGGAGCGTACCTGTTCCGAATTAGCTCTTGCCACCATCTGTGGAACTGTTGGGGAAATCCCATTTCTCATCCTCAATGGATTGCTGCCCCCTTCTTGCCTCATACTTTATGATGCATATATTACTCTGGCCAAACAGTTATTTTTGTTTGTTTCAGGCTGAAGTAGCTCCTGAAAAATATCAAATGCTTTTGAAAAGTCTTTGATAAAGAATAAAACATAGACCTCAATTACCTGTTCTGTAAAATGGGGATCAAATCCTCCTCCCTCCTACTTAGACTGTGAGCTCCATGTGGGACAAGGGACTCTGTCCAACTTGATTAACTTATATCTACCACAATGCTTGGAACAATGTTTGACATATAGTAAGTGCTTAACAAGTACCATAAGTATTATTAATCATTATTATTACAATGCAGCAGAGTTGGTAGACATATTTCCATGTGGCTCCAAGGATTAGTAAATACCATTGACTGATAGATAGGATCAGAAAGCAAAGCAACCAGACCTGTTAATGAGATCCTTAAAGAACTAACTGGAAATAGCTCACCTTCATTGAAAGTAGAACATTATTGTTTATTAAATTGAGAATCTGGCCATAATGAGCATTAAGTCACTAGATTGTTTCCCAAAGACCCAAACTAGCAGAGCAGATATTTGTTCTGATCAGATTTGTATTATCCCCTAGAAAGTTAATTTTTTATGGGCAGGAAATTTGTCTACCAACTCTTATGATGTACTTTCCCGGATGCTCAAAAGAGTTCTCTGCACACATTAAGCTCTCAGTAAATGTGATTGAGTAATGTCTGTCTTCCCCTCTACACGTTAAACTCATTGTGGGAAGAGTACATATCTACCAACTCTGTTGTTTTGTACTCTTCCCAGTGCTTAGTACAGTACCCTTCACACAGTAAGCACTCAGTAAATACCATTGATGATGACGTTAACAAAAAGATTATTTTTCTGTACATTTTAATATCCATTTCTCCCATTTGATGTGACCTGGTTCCAGCTCAAAGATTTTTGATTAGGTCATTTTTCTTATAATCCAATAGTGTGCATCCAAGGTGACAGAAGCAGTTTCCCATATTTTTTTTTTAAGTATGTTACGTTGAGATCAGTATCTTGGCAAGAATCAAAGATTTTGAAAGCCCCCAAAATTGACACTTTGTTCTATTTTACAACACCTTTGTTCCAAGCTGCTTCATGGTCTGAAACAACTTCAGACTAGACGAGATATAAGATCATCATGTTCTGAATTTTTAGGGAGAGTCTTTGAAACTACCCAAAACTGATTTCAGAACATGTCCCCTGTCTTGGACATAATTCCATGTTATACAGTCAGCCCAAGATGGAGTTGTTCCGATGTACTAAAGCATTGACCATGCCGAGCCTAGCTGGTTATTAGATTGTCTTTTTATTCATTTTTATTTGACTAAATCAGGAACTAGACTTTTTAAACCTTTTTGTTGAGTGTCAAGTTTGTTCAAAGTCATTTAACAAGATAATACTGTATCTTGTTGTAGGAGAATTAAGTAGATGTTTTCAGCCTCCGAATTGATTTTTCTAAGCTTTAAACAAAAAAAATCTATATATATTTCAAGAAACTCCAAATTAGCTAAAGATCCATTTTAGACTGACCTGTAAAATTAAATTACATTCAGTGCCTATAACGTCAATAACCATTCCAACCATCACTTTTAGGTTAAGATATAGATGTTATTTGTTTTCTTATTACTGTGCCATATAATAGTAGGGAACTCAAACCCCGCTTTTTTCAGCGCATGTAAAAGACTCAAGCTTATTTTTGCTCATTTCCTTTATAAAAAAATGTTTTCCTTTAAATATTTAGTCAGTAAAGAGGCAGTTTGTTATAATGCAGCCAGAGAAATCAAGTGAACTCAGCAAGGGGATAACGTTTAAATTAAAACTCTTCCTTATAACCTGATAAATCAAAATTGTTTTTGTTGTAATTACCTTTGTGATTAAAGCATTAAGAATTGTGTATGGGGAAAAGGAGATGAAAAAAAAAAAGCTGAGATGCCTAATCTTTTGAGTTAGGAGGCTTGAATGCAGATTGTTTGGCTTGATTCATTTTAATGAAAGGTGCTATTATTTCAAAGATGCAAAATAAAATTATTTCAAGAATCAACCTCAATTCTTTTTGTACTGATGAATGTATCTTTTTGTATTGATGAATCCCTTTAAAATGCAGTATTTTGAAGATGTTTGAAGTTAAGCATGAAAATTTGGTTTTAGACATTTGAAATAACTCTCTGTTTCTCAAAAAGAATGGAATTAAGCCTAGAGAAGTCTGACCACTTGTTTTCAGTGACTACCCCTGCACTGTCAGAGGAGGACACTCAAAGTGAGGACATTGTGATGCTCTGAGGTATAGGAAAACTTCCAGTGGTTGTCCATCCACCTCTGCATCCAACAGAAGCTCCCTAGGCCCAAGCTCCATCCACTATGCCAGTACTTCTCTATAATGATGGTTAAGATTTAGTGCTTACTATGTCCCAAGCATTCTACTAAGCACAGGAATAGATACAAGATGAGGTTTCACCTACAGTTCTACAGCTCCCCCTTTCTCCAGCCTCGGGAGAGCAGACCTCCTACTGCAAGTGAAGGCAAATTCCCGGTCTGGTCTGGGATGGAACCCTCTCGCACTTGAGACTCCTCCTTGCTGCTGGCAGGTTTTGCATCTCGTCCTTGCACTGTGAGACTCTGCTCTGCTTGGACTCAGCAGTCATTTCCCTGCCTCCCTGCTCTCAGCCAAGCCCTCCCCTTGCAGAGCTGATTCTGTGGGTGTCTCCGTCTCTGGAGACTCCCCTAAAGGCAAGCCGTGTGGTGGAGAGATTAGCATGGGGCACACCCTAGGCATCAGGTGTGCTTCCCTCCCCCGTCCCAGCGCATCTCAGAGCACAGCCCCAGTGTACACCAGAGTACTTCTCACTGTACTCCCGCCACAGCTGGGTTGTCGACCAGCTCACTTCTGACAAGTCTGCCCTTTCAAAGCATTTCCATCCCTGCTCAACACCACCTCGGTTGACACCCATCTTCAGCTCTGACCTCCTAGAACTCTCTGAGGAAAAATTCTCAAAAATCCCCCCAGTTAAATGTTTCCCTTCCCTCTGACCTGAGACTGGTGAACGAGAGGGGCCTGCTCTGTCACTCCTGTGTTCACCTCTCTGGTGCCTGAGGTCTCCACCAATGGCACCTCGTTGGGCACCGAGGCCTCCCATTCTCTGAGCCCTTTCCCTTGCCTTGACTCTTTCCCTTGCCTATCATCCTCTCCGCATGTGTAAAAATAGAGAGGCCTAAGAATCTCACAAGGTGTCCATCATTGGCAAGAATAGGATTGTTTTCCATTTCTCGCATGTCACTTTTCTCATAATACATCCCAGTATCATATGCCCAAGTTAATTTCTCAGCCTGAGAGATTTTCCAACACACTTTGAAACCTGTTCAACATCATAATCTGTAACCAAACTTTATTTTTTTTTAACTGGGAGCGTGGCTCAGTGGAAATAGCACGGGCTTTGGAGTCAGGGCTCATGAGTTCGAATCCCAGCTCTGCCACTTGTCGGCTGTGTGACTGTGGGCAAGTCACTTAACTTCTCTGTGCCTCAGTTCCCTCATCTGTAAAATGGGGATTAAGACTGTGAGCCCCACGTGGGACAACCTGATTCCCCTATGTCTACCCCAGAGCTTAGAACAGTGCTCGGCACATAGTAAGCGCTTAACAAATACCAACATTATTATTATTATTATTATTATTATTATTATTATTAAAGCTTCACCATTGCTCCCTACTATGAAAAAGGACAGATAATCTTTTATTTTTTACAAAGTGTTTCCACTCATAAGTACTCTTTGTAACAGATAAGTAGTATGAATAATGTATAATTGTTTATCATATAGACTGTAAGACTTATAATTGAGCTTTCTGTGTATCAGAAACTTCCTTGATATTTGTTTTTTGTTTCTTAACTTCAAAGGTTTGATTCATTTTATTTTCCCAGGTTTTCAGATTGTCAGCTTGACATAATTTCACACTATTTCTGGTACAAAAATTAAAGTATATTTTTTAAGAATTCCCTTCCTTTCATGTGAACTAGTCCTTCAGTGTATAGCCAACCTGTAATTTTGCCAGTCCTATAAATAGTCAGCCTTTCTTGTTACACAGTAACATAGCTGACCATATTTTCATTATATGAGTAATTTATGTAATTTATATAACTTGTATCATGCATGTAGTTTTTGTTTCAAAAAGTATGTTTATTTAGACTTCTAAGAAAGCACAGTCTTAAATTTAAAAATCACAATTCAAATAAAAACATCAAAGACCCTTTGGACCTTTTCCCCTGTGGCTCTTTCTCTCTCTTTTTTTTTTTTCCTCTGAAGGACTTAACAATTTAATTTTGGTTTGGGGGAAGTTTTTCACTTCAATAAATATGAAAGCTACCAGAAAAGTAATTGTATACACCAGGTAGTATAAAGAGTGTATAATAAATTGGGTGTTATTATCATACAGTAAATTTCACACTCAAAGAAATGACTTTCATAAGTCATTCAGAATTCTGCTTCTTTTGAGTTATGGGTCATTACCTCAGCATGGAAATAACTTGCTGTATATTATTGCAGTACTGGCATGAGTTTGACTCTGTCACAGTAAAAATATGTTTTGTTTTGTTTTTTTAAAACAAACTACTTTGTAGGTTCAAGATAAATTCCGTTTGGACTTGTCTGATGAAGAGGCAGTGCATTATATGCAGAGCCTGATTGATGAAAGTGTTCATGCTCTCTTTGCCGCAGTGGTGGAACAGATTCACAAATTCGCTCAGGTATGTCACGTCACAGCGTGGTTACCATCAGGACTTGGCTATAGCTCATCCCATATTTTGAACCCACAAAAATAAAGCAACCAGTTGTCATAGTTTTCCCCCTCATGCCTTAGTTGAGGGCAATGGTGAAACCTTACATTTGAAACTTTGTGGCCAACCTAATTCACTTGTGTCCACACCAGCTCTTAGAACAGTGTTTGACACATAGTACCATTAAAAAAAAATATTGTAGCCCTCAGAGCTCCCCATGCTCTTTCTGAACATGTGGAAAATTATCTTAATTGTATGGAGTGTTTATTGTGTGTAAAGCACTATACTAAGTGCTTGGGAGAGTACAATATAATAGAGTTGATAGACATTCCCTGCTCTTAGCCAACAGGGGATGCCTTGTCATTTGGGAATGTGATAATTGGAAAGGGAATGGCTCTCTTGCCCCACTGCAATCAGTGTATTAAAAAATGCATTCTGTTGAGTGTTTACTATGTACAGATCTCTGTACTAAGCACTTGGGAGAGAACCATACGACAGAATTGATAGACATGTTTCCTGCCCAAAAGGAGCTTACATTGTAAGAGATAAATGCTTTAATAATAATGTTGGTATTTGTTAAGCGCTTACTATGTGCAGAGCACTGTTCTAAGCGCTGGTGTAGACATAGGGGAATCAGGTTGTCCCTCGTGGGGCTCACAGTCTTAATCCCCATTTTACAGATGAGGTAACTGAGGCACAGAGAAGTTAAGTGACTTGCCCACAGTCACACAGCTGATGCTTTAGCAAAAGCAGTTCTTTGAGAAGCTGCATCTGCATCCCCCGCCAAAAAATGGAATGTGTGTGTGATTATTCCAATAAGTAGATTAAGAGTGCAGAAGATATCATCTTGGCTAGTGGATAGCCCATGGGCCTGGGAGTCAGACCTGGATTATGTGACCTTGAGCAAGTCACTTCACTTCTCTTTACCTCAGTTGCCTCATCTGTAAAATGGGGACAAACTGTGAAGCCCCATGTGAGACAGTGATTGTGTCCAATGTCATTATTCAATAGTATTTATTTCAATAGTATTTATTGAGTGCTTACTATGTGCAGAGCACTGTACTAAGCGCTTGGAGTGAACAAGTCGGCAACAGATAGAGACAGTCCCTGCCGTTTGACGGGCTTACAGTCTAATCGGGGGAGACGGACAGACAAGAACAATGGCAATAAATAGAGTCAAGGGGAAGAACATCTCGTAAAAACAATGGCAACTAAATAGAATCGAGGCGATGTACATTTCATTAACAAAATAAATAGGGTAATGAAAATATATACAGTTGAGTGGACGAGTACAGTGCTGAGGGGATGGGAAGGGAGAGGGGGAGGAGCAGAGGGAAATGGGGGGAAAAGAAGGTTAAGCTGCGGAGAGGTGAAGGGGGGTGGTAGAAGGAGTAGAGGGAGAAGAGGAGCTCAGTCTGGGAAGGCCTCTTGGAGGAGGTGAGTTTTAAGTAGGGTTTTGAAGAGGGGAAGAGAATCAGTTTGGCGGAGGTGAGGAGGGAGGGCGCTCCAGGACCGCGGGAGGACGTGGCCCAGGGGTCGACGGCGGGATAAGCGAGACCGAGGGATGGTGAGGAGGTGGGTGGCAGAGGAGCGGAGCTTGCGGGGTGGGCGATAAAAAGAGAGAAGGGAGGAGAGGTAGGAAGGGGCAAGGTGATGTAGAGCCTTGAAGCCTAGAGTGAGGAGTTTTTGTTTGGAGCGGAGGTTGATAGGCAACCACTGGAGTTGTTTAAGAAGGGGAGTGACCTGCCCAGATCGTTTCTGCAGGAAGATGAGCCGGGCAGCGGAGTGAAGAATAGACTGGAGCGGGGCGAGAGAGGAGGAAGGGAGATCAGAGAAAAGGCTGACACAGTAGTCTAGCCGGAATATAATGAGAGCCCGTAGCAGTAAGGTGGCCGTTTGGGTGGAGAGGAAAGGGCGGATCTTGGCGATATTGTAGAGGTGAAACTGGCAGGTCTTGGTAACGGATAGGATGTGTAGGGTGAACGAGAGAGACGAGTCAAGGATGACACGGAGATTGCGGGCCCCAGAGACGGGAAGGATGGTCGTGCCATCCACGGTGATAGGGAAGTCTGGGAGAGGACCGGGCTTGGGAGGGAAGATGAGGAGTTCAGTCTTGCTCATGTTGAGTTTTAGGTGGCGGGCCGACATCTAGGTGGAGACATCCTGGAGTCAGGAGGAGATGCGAGCCTGAAGGGAGGGGGAGAGGACAGGGGCAGAGATGTAGATCTGCGTGTCATCTGTGTAGAGATGGTAGTCAAAGCCGTGAGAGCGAATGAGTTCACCGAGGGTGTGAGTGTAAATGGCTCATTAGCTTCTATCTATCCCAGAACAGTGCCTGATAAATAGTAAGTGCTTAACAAATACTATTATTGTTATTATTACTGTTGTTATTAGTAATAATAATAATAATGGTATTTGTTAAGTGCTTACTATGTGCCAAGCACTGTCCTAAGCGATAGGGTAAATACAAGGTAATCAGATTGTCCCACGTTGGGCTCACAGTCTTAATCCCCGTTTTACAGATGAGGTAATTGAGGCAAAGAGAAGTAAAGTGACTGGGCCAAAGTCACAGCTGATAAATGGCAGAGTCGGGATTAGAACCCACGACCTCTGACTCCCAAGCTCATGGTCTTGCCACTAGGCCATGCTGTTATTATTGTGTGCTATTTCTTTATTCAAAGCTGATGCAAGTGCTGGTGTCAATCACCTCTGAGTAGCAGGAAAGTTCAGTACTTTTCTATCACACTGAAATGACTGTCACATTTTCATGTTTGTGATTTTCAGCATCTGGCACCATTATAACTTTTGTCTCCTGGTCTCGCAGTCCTCTCAAAGCTTCTCATCAAAAAGAGACCCCTCTTTCTACATCTATTGTAGCAAAAGTCTTTTCATCATAGTTATCTCCCAACTTTCAGCTGTGACAAAATGTAGTTTACCTTCATCCTTAAAACATCTCTGCTCTCTTACTTGCTTTTGGTCACCTTATTTAAGTTCCCCAGGCAGCAGTTTTTTAGGTAGCCTATTCTCATTCATTTACTTCACATTCCCATTCTGGCGAAATTGTGTCAAGGTGAGCTTAACATCAATATTTGGTCCAGGCTTTCATCATTTATGATTCTGTTTTGTTACTTGATGTTGTGTGGCCCAAAAGTGATGGAAATGAAACTGCTCAAAGCATCATGTATGACTTAGGTGACAAGGCCAGGACCCCAACTGTGTAGAGCAGACAGCACTTGAGTGCTAAAGAACTTCAGTTTAGTCTGAAGCCACTGCACATGAACATAAAATTGCCCAAGGAATAATTTTGCCCCAACGATAATTAACTTTCTTAGTTGTTTTGTCATCTCCTCTAGCCCATTGCAGGCAGAGAACATGTCTGCTAATTCTGTTATATTGTATTCTCCCAAGCACTTAGGAATAATAATAAAAATAATAATGATGGTATTTGTTAAGCACTTACTACGTGCCAAGCACTGTTCTAAGCACTGGGATAGATACAAGGTGATCAGGTTGTCCCAAGTGGGGCTCACGCTTTTAATCCCCATTTTACAGATGAGGTCATTGAGGCACAGAAAAGTTAAGTGACCTCTCCAAAGTCACACAGCTGCTAGGTGGCAGAACCGGGATTAGAACCCACAACCTTTGACTCCAAAGTCCGTGCTTTTTCCACTAAGCCACACTGCTTAGTACAGTACTCTGCACATAAATACCATCAATTGATTGATTGGGCATTGTGTTGCCCAGGTAACAGAATTCTGTGGCAGCATTTATTTCCGTGTTGTAGACCTAAGAGCAGCATTGCCTAGTGGGTCTGGGAGTCCTAGGGCCTGGGCTGCACTCCCAGCTCTGCCACCTGCCTGCTCTGTAGCCTTGGACACGTTACCCAGCTTCTCTATGCCTCAGTTTCCTCAGCTGTAAATTGGGGATTCAGTGCCTGCTCTCCATCCCCCGTTGGTGGTGAGCCCCATATGGGTCATGGACTATGTCTGACGAGATTAATCTTTATCTACCCCAGCACTTAGAACAGTGCTTTACACACAATAAGTGCTTAACAAATACAATAATAACAATCTTAAATTTGTCTGTATATAGGGTTTTCCTAGAATAGGCTAATGCATAACTTCAGTTTTCTTCAGAATTATCATCAGACTGTAACCCTGGCTTGATTCTAAAGCATGTCACCATCTTCTCCCAAACCTCTGGGGTGTGTCCTCCAAGGGCACCACATATAGCAACTCCTGAATAACTGCCTCTGGCAATCTCCATGATATGTATAGCCTCTTAAATTAGAAAAATTTCCTAGGGGAGCTAATTTGTTTATGTTACATTGCTCTGCCCTCCGTTGCCAGCTTTTAACTGCCCTTAGTTCTGCTGTATTGTCTTAAGTGTAGCTTCATTCCCTCTGCAAAATGCTTAGTGATGCCCTATGTCAAGTGATTTGGAAGAGTTTCCCAGAGGATTTGGAGTGTATTCTAAATCCAACATCCAGGTCCTTTGCTCAAGCACTTAGTACAATGTTCTGCACATAGTAAGCTCTCAATAAATACCTTTGATTGGTTGAATCCGCCTGTCTGGCTGTGTCAAATAAATTGCATGTGCAGCCCAGCACAGAGGACCAGCCTGAACTTGTCCAGGGAAACATGTATGAAGTTTTGACCAAGGAGCACCATGGGAAGTAACCCACACCCAGCTGAACATATAAAGTTTCTAACCGTTCATTCTCAGTCTTCTTTGTGGGCTCCTCCTCCCCCTCCCACTAACTGTAGGGGTTCCTCAAGGGTAAGTTCTTGGCCCTCTTCTGTTCTCCATCTACACTTACTCCCTTGGTGAACTCATTGGCTCCCACGGCTTCTACTATCATCTCTATGCAGATGACACCCAAATCTTCATCTCCCCGTTCTCTCCTCCTCCCTTCAGGCTTGTATCTCCTCCTGCCTCCAGGATGTCTCCACTTGGAAGTCCACCCGCCTCCTAAAACTCAACATGTCTAAAACTGAGCTCCTTATCTTCCCTCCCAAACCCTGTCCTCTCCCTGACTTCCCTGTCACTGTGGGCAGCACTACCATCCTTCCAGTCTCACAGGCCCACAAACTTGGTGTCATCTTCGACTCAGTTCTCTCATTCACCCCACACATCCAATCCATCACCAACACCTGCCGGTCTCACCTTCACAGTATTGCCAAGATCCGCCCTTTCTTCTCCATCCAAACTATCATGCTTGTACAAGCTCTCATATTATCCCAACTGGATTATGATGTCAGCCTTCTTTTTGGATCTACCTTCCTCCTTTCTCTCCCCACTCAATATATTATTCATTCCACTGCCCGGATCATCTTCCTTCAGAAACGCTCTGGGCATATCACTCCCCTCCTCAAAAACCTCCAGTGGTTGCCTATCAACCTTCGCACGAAAAAAAACTCACTCATCGTCAAAGTTCTCCATCCTCTTGCCCCCTCCTACCTCACCTCCCTTGTCTCTTTCTACTGCCCACCCCATACACTCCGCTCCTCTGCTGCTCACCTCCTCACGGTCCCCCGTTTATGCCTATCCCACCGTCGACCCCTGGCCCTCATCCTGCCACTGTCCTGGAATGCCCTCCCTCCTCACATCTGCCAAACTAACTCTCTTCCCCTCTTCAAAGCCCTACTGAGAGCTCACCTCCTCCAGAAGACCTTCCCTGACTGAGCCCCCCTTTCCCTCTCCTCCCCTTCCCCTCCCCCATTCTCTGTCCCCCTTCCTGTCCCCTCAGCACTGTGCTCATTTGTATATATTATTTATTACCCTATTTATTTTGTTAATAAGGTGTACATCTCCTTGATTCTATTTATCTGAATGATGATGTTTTGTTTTGTTCTGTTTTGCTTTGCTATCTGTGAGCCCATCATTGGGCAGGAATTGCCTCTATCTGTTGTTGAATTATACATTCCAAACGTTTAGTACAGTGCTCTGCACATAGTAAGCGCTCAATAAGTACTATTGAATGAATGAATAACAGCATTCACACATATGGGTAGATATCAGTTGGGAAATGCGTATCCTGAAGTACCTTGTTTGCAAGATTGCCTTCAAATCATATGATGTGCATCTCTCAGGAGTAGAGAACAGAACCAAGATCTAGATCCCCCTCTAGATTGTAAGCTCCCCATCTAAACTGTAAGCTCCTTGTGGGCAGGGAATTTGCTATATTATATTGTATTCTCCCAAGAGCTTAGTACAGTACTTTTGAACAGTAAGAGCTCAATAATTACTATTGATTGATTAAAATCAATCAGCCCACCCTGAGGACAGTTTTATACTAGGTAGTGTAGACAATTATTATAAGGGAGCAATTGATGTTGTAAGTCAAAAAGTCTGATTTCTTTTTGATGCGGTCTACCCAGTGAGGGCTGAAAAAATATTCCAAATGCTAGATTTCAGGTCAGTTAAATTTGCTCTTGGAAGCTTGTCCCCTCCCAGTCCTCCTCCCCAATAAAATCGCTGCACCTTTTTCCATCCCATCTCTCAAAATAAGAAGTTTGCACCTCTGCAGTCACTGAAAAGTTGAGAACGGGAAATTAGCCTCAGGCTATATTTGCCAATGAGACTAAATTTGTCCACATCAATGTCCGTCTCCCCCTCTAGATCATAAGCTCATTGTGGGCAGGGAATGTGTCTGTTGATCTGTCACTCTCCCAAGCGCTTAGTACAGTCTATAGACTGTAAGCCTAGTGTGGGCAGGGATCATCTCTACTGCTGATTGTACTTTCCAAGCATTTAGTATAGTGCTCTGCATACAATAAGTACTCAATAAATACGATTGAGTGATTGAATGAATGCTCTTCATACAGTAAGCACTCAGTAAATACAATTGACTGATTGACTCTTGGCTCTGACAGGCTTTGCCATTTTAAAGATTAGCCTTGAAGATTAAAAACCCTCTCCAGCCACCTGTGCCCTTCCCAAAGCCCTGCTGGGATCACTGCAGGACTGGCTACCTTTCACCACTACCCTTCTGCTCCTCGGTACTCACACCTGGGAGGGAAGCCCAGTCCCTGTGCCATTGTGGAGTCCTCAGGCCAAAACCAAAGACTAAGTGGCTCAGTGACAAGAAGAAAGAAAGAAAAAAAACCTAGAAGAAACTGCTTTGAAATTCCTCAAGTCAGAATGGGTGGCCAGTTACTTGTTCTTTTCCCAGTGTCCTGTTCTGGGATTGTTCCGCCATACTCTTTCCCCCCTCATTACTTAGAACATACCGTCCCTTGTCTGCCAAGAGCTCTGGTCTTGTCTTCCATGAGGGCTAACAGGGAAGAAATTGCAGGTTCTTAAATAATTGAAACCATTTAGAATGAACAAATGCTTTAATATCTAGGTGATAAAAAAAATTTGTTCTCTGATTAAAGAGGGTGGCAGGTGAGATTGATTTGAATGAATGGCACTTTTGTGCCATCAACAAAGAAACTTTTTTAGTCCCCTTTAAGAAAGACTATGAAAGATGGAGTTTTAGAAAAAAAAAAAGAGAATGAAGTAGCGTGGATAACCCTGGCTTAGAAGTTCATGAAATAAAAAAAGAATGATAGAAGAAAAGAGTCTCTGGAGAAGGAGTGAAGGGTCTGAGACATACAAATCATAAATAAGCCTGAAAATGTTGGTTTTGTGGTATGTGTTCTACAGTAGGGACTAGATGGAGCTATCAGTGAGTAGTGATTCCTTGGTATTGTTCAGTGAAGTAGATCCTAGAATAAGAGGGCATTTTTTCTCTTCTGTCCATTAATAAATGATCAAGAAGGCATTTTGAGACAGATGAGGAAAACTGAACTATTTCTGGCCTATATTAGGGGAATGTGGGATAGTGGAGAGAAAGTAGGGGTAAATTGCATGATATTTTTCTTATTTAAAGAATGCCAAAAGCCCCCAGATGTCAGCTTCCAATATCCTTGTGTTCAGGGAATGTGTCTACCAACCCTAGTGTATTGTACTTTCCCAAGTGCTTAGCACAGTGCTCGGCACATAACACTAAATAAATATTATTGCTAGGCTATTTTTTTTAATCAGAATCAATCAGTGATATATATTGAGCCCTTACCATGTGCAAAGCACTATACTAAGTGCTTAGGAGAGTACAACATAACAGAGTTGGTCGACCCATTCCCTGCCAAACAAGAAGCTTTTAGACTAGAGGGAGAGAGGGCCAATGAAATAAATTACATTTCTATATTGGTAGGTCATAAAAGTTGCTTACTTGTGATCCCTTTCCCCACTGTAGATGGGGTACCACCATCCTTCCTGTCTCACAAGCCCATCACCTTGCCATTGTCCTCAACTCCTCTCTTCATTCAACCCACATATTCGATCCATTACTAAATCCTGTCGGTCCCACCTTTGCAGTATCACTAAAATCCACCCTTTTCACCTCCATCCAAACTGCTACCATGGTAATACAATCACTATCCTATCCCACCTTGATTACTGTATCAGCCTCCATATTGACCTGTCAGCCCAGTCTCTCCCCACTCCAGTCCATAGTGCATTCTGCTGCCTGGATCATTTTTCTACAAAAATGTTCAGAACATGTTTTCCCACTCCTCAAGAAACTCCAGTGGTTGCCCATCCACTTCCACATCGAACAAAAACCCCTCACCATGGGCTTTAAAGTATTCACTCACCTTGCCGCCTCTTGCTTCACCTCACTACTTTCCTTCTACAACACAGCCTGCACGCTTCACTCTTCAAATGCTAACCCTGTCACTGTATCTCAATCTCACCTATCTCGCCATTGACCCTTAGCCCATGTACTGCCTCTGGCCTGGAACTTCCTCCCTCCTCAGATCGTACAGACAGTTCCTTTCTCCCCCTCCAAAGCCTACTGAAGGCACATGTCCTCCAAGAGACCTTCCCTGACTAAGCCCCCTTTTCCTCTTCTCCCACTCCCTTCTGCAACATCCTGGCTCTCTCCCTTTATTCATCACCCCCCCCACCCAGCACTTATGTACATATCTGTAATTTATTTATTTTTATGATGTCTGCCTCCCCTCTAGATTGTGAGCTTGTTGCAGGCAGGGAATGTGTCTGCTTTTTGTTACTTTGTACTCTCCCAAGTGCATAGAATGATGTTCTGCACACAGTAAGTGTTCAATAAATATGACTGAATAAATGAATGTATTGCCTCACCATGTTGTTGACTATACAGGAGTGTGCCCAAGTGGGTTGCAGGGGTACTGTCTAGGAAATGGTTTAACCATAAATTTCTTCCTCCTTTGTCTTCTTCATAGCTGATCTGAAGCCAGCCATAGGAATCAGGAGAAACAAAATTTTAAGGGTATTTCTAGAACAAAATACTTCAAAGGACAAATAATTCACTTCTAGATCTATTAAGTAGTCATATATCTGGACTTACAGCCTATGTATAGCCAAATGTGTGGTTTTTTTTTCCATTAATATCTATGTAACACAAAAGGTTATACAAAATTTATTCAGAACAGTGAACCCTTAAGTCATTTCAGTTAAGATTTGTTATTTTCCTCCTATAGATTGTCTTCAGAGTTTTGCCAGTGTCATACACTGTTTTTACCAGACAATATTTATAAGTATATTTATCATAACAGCCTGGGCATTTCCCTCCCACACATTCTATATCCCCCAAATCCCATCACCTAAAAACCAAGAGGAATCCATGGAAGAGGTGGGTCACCAGAAGCAGTTAACATCACATGAATGTGCAATAATGTATTCATTTGGCACATTGGCCAAAATCAATTGTGAGCTTCATTTGCCCATATGCACAGCTTTGGTGCACTGCAATCAGTCTTGCAGTTAAAATAGCAATTAAAACCCACGATGTTTAAACAGTTAGGCACTTGTTACATGACAAATGTGTTTAAGCCTTATGGTTAGTTGATTATTGGGCCAGCAGTGGTAGGCAGAATGCCCTCTAATGTTTAACTACAGCCTTCAGTTTTGTGTTTGGATAATTTACGGTTTATGATCCATCCATATACATTGTATTTCCCTTATCTCTTCCAAAAGAGGTCTGCAGACACTAATATGTAATCATTAGTGGATGTTTCACCTGTTTAGATAACATTTTTAATAAGATCAGTTATTATAGTAACCATTGTGTTTTGCATCTCACGTTATTCTATTGGAACAAAGCGCACAGTACCAAAAGAAAACAGATGTTTTTGAGATTAATTGAGCTACTGAATGTTTTTTCAGTGTTTTCTGTAAACGGAGATAGTTAATCCAGCGACTAGAAGTCATAAAGGATTGTCTCTGTTGCTGAATTGTACTTTCCAAGCATTTAGTACACTGCTCTACATGCAGTAAGCACTCAATAAATATGATTGAATGAATGAATCAAAGCATTGTTTGTGTATACCATCTTAAGCATTCCGTAATTTGTCATATTTTAGTAATTTTGGGGATATTTATTTTTTTGGACTGGTTGGATCAGTGCCGAACTTTTCTCTGAAGAGCATGGGTATCTATGAAGAAAATGCTTCTTTTTGTGCATGGTTTGGGGATCTTCCTTTGGAATTGGTTAAATTCAAAAATGATACTGGTGGGATATTTGAAGGAAATTCTTCTTTTTTAATGGTATTTAAATGATTGGTATGTGCCAGTCATCGTATTGAGCATTGGGATAGATACAAGCAAATTAAGTTGGACACAGCCCATGTGTCCCACTTAGGCTCACACTGTTCATCTGGGAGTCAGAGCTCATGGGTTCTAATCCCTGCTCTGCCTCTTGCCTGCTTTGTGACCTTGGGCAAGTCACTTAACTTCTCTGTGCCGCAGTTACCTCCTCTGCAAAATGGGGAGGAAAACTGTGAGTCCCAAGTGGGACAGGGAGTGTGTCTAACCCAGTATGCTTGTATCCACCCCAGTGCTTAGTACCATTCCTGATGCATAGTAAATGCTTAGAAAATTATCATTGTTATTATTAATCTCCATTTTACAGTTGAGATAACTGAAGCATGGAGAAGTTGTGACTTGTCCAAAGTCACACAGCAAATGGTGGAGCCAGAATTAGAACTCAAGCCCTCTTACTCCCCTGCATGTGCTCTATCCCTTAGGTTAAATTCTTGAAATCTAATCAAATAAATCTTTATTATATAGCTTTTATCTGCAGTGTAAAATGCAGTGATCAAATTATTATGGTTCATTTGACAAAATCTGGATATTTTAAGGATTGGAGATTTAAAACCCAGGAGAGCCAGGTCAACTTCTCATATTTCTAAAACACATTCTGCCTTGTCTTGAATTGTATTAAGCCTTTTATCTCAGATTGTATTAAAGGAGTGCTTTACTCTATAATATATTAATTCAGCCATGGCTTTAGTTAGTTTTCAGAAAAAGCTGCTGCTGGATTCCTAACCAACCCCAAAAGCGTTAGGGAATGACCAGTTCAGGATACGTTGAGGGGAAAGTTAGCAGATGAAGGCTTTCCTTGGCCAAATCTGTCACCGTCTCTTCTGCCTCTCTATGCCAAGCTCCTTGGATCACCTCTCTCTGGCTCCCTCTCCTCGTGTCTCACCACTTTTATCATTTCCCAGGATCCTTACACCAGGTGTCGGAATTAGGAAAATAGTATTTTCTATTACTACCATAATTATTATAATTACAAATATGACTACCGCTGGGGAGAGAAAGAGGTTGTTTTTGCCCTCCAGCTCACATAAGGGTATTGTAGGACTTTTAGATACTATGACGCTAGGATAAGGCCAAATAAGTTGCCATTGGAAATTCTCAGAGGTAACAAGATGCCATTGTATTAGTAACTCAAAGTATTTTGAGACATGAAGTAAAAGCAAATAGTTCCTTGCAAACATTTTCTTGTTGTTTAGTTCAAAGGCCAAATCCAAACTAAGGCCCTGTAACTGATGAGTTTTCTCTCCCAAAATGTAAAGTGAAGTTAGTTCAGATTCATTTAATATTAATTGGTGCTTTTAGACAGCAGTGTACATTATTTAATGGAAGTTAGAAATTCCAGTTACAGCTTTGCTCCTGCAAATGCTATTGTCGGCAACGTCTCCCTGTACCCTCTAATTTAACGTGGAATTTTAATTGTCTTTGACTATGGAGAAATAATTTGTCTAATTAAAAATGTTAAGTTGGCTCAAAAGTCTTTGCCAGTGGCAGAAACGATAATCCAAAGGAATATGTTTTGCTAAGAAACAGGTTGTTCTTCTGCCTCAATATATTTTCCAGAACAAAAAAATTGACAGCCAGGAGTCTTGTGAACTGTTCAAGGTAATGTCTCTTCTTTGTTTCTTTTAATCTCTCTAGTACTGGAGAAAATGAAGCTGCAAGAAATGCCTCTTGAGAAACAACCAGGAACAACCAGCTCGAGAAAGAGAGTATTTCATCTTTGGGCGGTAGTGTCCCCTCTGCATCAAGTGCTTGAATTATGTTTCCTGGAACACCATTGTCCTGCAGACACTTGTGAGGATTTTGTTTCAAAATATTGTATATATTTTCTACTGTATATTATTAATGGGATGTGAAAGTAAACGAGGAACTTGCTCCATTGCCATTTAAGTTGCATGAGATTTCCTGGAGAGTAATTTGCCTGCCACTTAAATGACAAAGTTTTTTACTCCAGGGATTCAGAAACCTAAGTCCACTCATGTCCTTAGTGCCGTACCTGGTCGCAAATACTATCAACATTGGGAGATATTTCTCTTTTGTTTAAAGAACTGTAATGCAGAGCCTTGAAGAAAACAAGTTTCTTTGGAATTCTACATCAACACCTAAAATGAAAGTTTCTCATTTCACATATGTCCATTTCCCAGTTTGGGAAAGGGTTTCATCAGAAAAAGGCACTAATTTCCTCTCTACTAAGAAAGGGGTATTTTAATAAACACAGATCCCAGGTCAGGCAATGTGTGTATGTAAAGTAGGATTGAGAAGTACAATTAGCTGACTAGCTTGTCACAAGGTAGTAAGAGGGTAACTATCACTCCAGGGGATTTTCTGCATAACCTGTAAACATGGATTCTAATAAATCGTCTATGGATGCAAGCTTGATCTTCCCGAGCCTTTGTAAAATCATCTTTCTCACTTAGTATGCAGCAGAACCCCATATCCTGTCTGAGATTGGCTTCCTTCACCCAATCCTCTGCTCTTCTCTAATGCTAGAATTCACTGTGCTCCATTGTGCCTCAAACTCCATGCTTGTGAAAATGAAATGAGAGGCCTAATTTCTAATGATAACAATAATAAGAATAAGAATAATGATGATCGTATTCATTAAGCACCTAGTATGTGCCAAGCACTGTTCTAAGCACTGGAGTAGATGCAAGGTAATCAGGTTGTCCCACATGGGGCTCACAGTCTTAATTTCCATTTTACAGATGAGGGAACTGAGGTACAGAGAAGTTAAGTCACTTGCCCAAGGTCACACAGCAGACAAATGACGGAGCCAGGATTAGAACCCATGACCTCTGACTCCCAAGACTGGAGGCTCTTTCCACTAAGCCACGTATTATGCACTTAGTTAATAATGATGATGATGATAATGATGGTATTTGTTAAGCGCTTACTGTGTGCCAAGTGCTGGGGCGGATACAAGCAAGTCAGTCCCTATTCCATGTGGAGATCATAGTTTCAATCCTTGTTTTACAGATGAGGTATCTGAGGCACAGGGAAGTAAAGTGACTTGCCCAAAGTCACATGGCAGACAAGTGGCAGAGCTGGGATTAGAACCCATGACCTTTTGACTGCCAGGTCTATCCACTACACAGTGCTGCTTCTGACTTAGTTGTTAACTCAATGCCAGTTTGATCTCAGAAACTAAAGCAATGCCAGGACAGGAAACTTGGTTTCTAATCTCAGCCCTGCCACTCATCTGCTGTATCACCTTGGGCAAGTAATTTAATCAGTTGTATTTACTAAGTGTTTACTGCTTGCAGAACACTGTTCTAAATGCTTGGGAAAGTATAGTAAAGCAGAGTTGGTAGACATGTTCCTTGCCCACAAGGACCTTACATTCTAGAGGGGAGAAGGACATTAATATAAATAAATTGCAGATATGTACCTAAGTGCTGTGGGGCTGAGGGGGTGGTGAGTAAAGGGTTAAAATCCAAGTGCAAGAGCAACACAGAAGGAAGGAGGAGGAGAAGAGCTCTCTACCAACAGCCCACTAGGCAAATTCCTCCCAGAATAGCCCAATAGCTGTGACCTTTGGTCATTTGATAAACACCCCACCCTCAGCCCCACAGCACTTATGGACATATCTATAAATTATCTATTAAAAATCATTTATATCATTGTCTGTCTCTCCCTCTAGACTGTGAGCTTGTTGTGGGCAGAGACAATGTCTGCTAACTTTGCGGTATTTTACCAAGGAGTGCAGCATGGTGCAATGGATAGAACACAAGCCTGGGAGTCAGAAGGTCATGAGTTCCAATCCCAGTTCTGCCTCTTGTCTGCTGTATGACCGTGGGCAAGTCACTTAACTTCTCTATGCTTCAGTTACCTCATCTGTAAAATGGGGAGTGAGATTGTGACCACCACGTAGGACATGGACTGTACCCAACCTGATTAGGTTGTATCATCAACCCCTTTGCTTACTAGAGTGCCTGGCACATAGTAAGCGCTTAACAAATACCATAATTATGGAAGCATCATGGCTTAGTGGAAAGAGCAGGGGCTTGGGAGTCAGAGGATGTGTGTTCTAATCCCGGGTCCACCACTTGTCTGCTGTGTGATCTTGGGCAAGCCACTTAACTTCTCTATGCTTCAGTTACCTCATCTGTAAAGTGGGGATAAAGACTGTGAGCTCCACATGGGACAACCTGATTACCTTGTTTCTACCCCAGTGCTTAGAAAAGTGCTTGGCATACAGTAAATGCTTAAATACCATAATTATTAATATTATTATTCTCCCAAGCACTTAGTAAGTGCTCAATAAATACCATTGAATGGATGAATGCAAATGAAGGGTCACTTTGAAAGCAAGAGTTAAAAAACTTCAATTGGTCTCTTCTTGCCCTTTGAAACATTGTAAGCTCCTTGAGAGAAAGAAACACATCTTGTCCTTCCATTGCAGTTACGTGTGTAATAATAATAATAATGTTGGTATTTGTTAAGCCCTTACTATGTGCCAAGCACTGTTCTAAGCACTGGGGTAGATAGAAGGTTATCAAGTTATACCACATGGAGCTCACAATCTTAATCCCCATTTTACAAATGAGGTAACTGAAGCCCAGAGAAGTTAAGTGACTTGCCCAAAGTCACACAGCTGACAAGTGGTGGAGCTGGGATTAGAACCCACAACCTTTGACTCCCCAGCCCCTGCTCTTTCCACTAAGCCATGCTGCTTCTCAATAATAATGATGGTATTTGTTAAGTGTTTACTATTTGCCAAGCACTGTTCTGAGCGTTGGGGTAGGTAAGAGGTAATCAGGTTGTCCCGCTTGGGGTTCACAGTCTTAATCCCCATGTTACAGATAAGTGAGGCACAGGGAAGTTAAGTGGCTTGCCCAAGATCACATAGCAGGACAAGTGGTGGAGCCAGGATTAGAACCCACGTCCTCTGACTCCCAAGCCCGGTCTCTTTCCCGTAAGCCACTTTGCTTCCTTTGTTTGCTGTGTGACCTAGGGCAAGTCGCTTCACTTCTCTGGGCCTTAGTTCTCATCTGGAAAATGGGGATTAAGACTGTTGAGTCCTATGTGGGACAGGGACTGAGTCCAACACAATTACCTTGTATCTACCCCAATGCTTAGTACAGTACCTGACATTCAGTAAGTGCTTAACAAATACCTCAATTATTATTATTATTATGTGATGAGGTGCTTGACCAATGTGGATTAACAAAACATCCACAGTGAAACTTCATTCATTCAGACTCCGTTGTGACCTCACCTGGGAAGCACACTTGAAAGAAGGAAGTGTTTGATATATGGTATGGCTAATAATAATAACTGTGGTATTCGTTAAGCACTTACTATGGGCCAGGTGCTGTACTAAACACTGTGGTGGATACAAGCAAATCAGGTTGGATACAGTCCCTATCCAACATGGGGCTCATAGAAACAAGTGGCTCAGTGGGAAGAGCACGGTCTTGGGAGTCAGAGGTTATGGGCTCTAATTCCAACTCCATCACTTATCAGCTGTGTGATGTCACTTAACTTCTCTGTGCCTCAGTTACCTCATCTGTAAAATGGGTATTAAGACTGTGAGCCCCACATGGCACAACCTGATTACCGTGTATCTCCCCCAGTGCTTAAAGCAGTACTTGGCACATAATAAGCACTTAACAAATACCATCATTATTATTTTACTGATGAGGTAACTGAGGCACAGAGGAAGTGAAATGACTTGCCCAAGGTCACACAGCAGACAAATGGCAGAACTGGGGTCTGTATATAAATAGACATCCAATTGTGATTGCTATCTTTGGGAGTTGATGTTTTTGTTAGAAACAAAAACTAATGAAATAAGCACTTTGGTGTAATGATGGTCTTGTTTTACGGTGTCAAGTCATCTCTGACCCATAGCAATCCATGGACACATCTCTCCCAGAGAATGCCCCACCTTCATCTACAATTGTTCCAGAGGTATATCCGTAGAGTTTTCTTGGTATAAATATGGAAGTGGTTTACTGTTACCTCCTTCCACGCAGTCTCCACCCTCGACTCTCTCCCATGCCGCTGCTGCCCAGCACAGGTGAGTTTTGACTTGTAGATTGCCTTTCACTCTAGCCACTGCCCAAGCTAGGAATGGAATGGGTACGCCTCTGCTTGACTCTCCTTCCCTTATTCGAGATTCGTAGAGTACTGGAAACTCTCCAGGTGTGACCCTGAGTGGGGCGTAATGATGATATTCTTAGAAATCGTACGTTTTCCAAATGAAATAGTTGGGGACTTTTTCAGACGGTGATTAGATTATGCCCTCTCTGCGCCGGAAACTTGTCCTTTTATTAAAATCACAAATAGCAACAAAATGAAACTTGCAGTGTTAAATGTATCATCTTAATGGTTGAATCCAGGCTTAATCCCAGGCTGTCAGTGGATATAAAATATAGGTTTTATTACAGAGTATCCACAGTCTAGAGGGACTCATTGAGGACATAGATTGTAGGTGAATAGTTTTTCAATAAAGGGGATCTTTGTAACCTATTCAGTTGATGTGGCACTTCTTATCGTATTGCTGTCAGCATGAGAAAATTTTTGAATTGTGCCCAATCCATGATTTGAACGGGCTTTGAAGTCTCACCAGAGAAAACAGGAAATGTGAAAAATAAATTCAGTCTCCCTTGTCGTGTGTTAAATTTTAACATTTGCTTTTAAAAAAATATTATTCATCAGCTAAACTAAGGATAATTATTGACTTGTATTAGCCTCAAAGAATGTTGTTGCCACTTCAAACCTGTTTTATTTATAATGTGTGTTTTCACTCAAGGTGTGTTTTAATGAGATTGCTACTGAGAGGCCTTATTTTAAGGTACCACTGTACTGTTCAAGAGTTCCTTACAAAATATCTGAAGATTTTCCATCAGTAGTATTTATTGCGTGTCTACTGTGTTCAAAGGATGGTACTAAGTACTTGGGAGCATATATCTATTGCCAAATACTTAAGGCTTAATGGAAAATTAGTTTTATTTTCAGAGATTCTGAGTTGATTTGTCTCTGTGTAGATTGTGGTAGGTTTATTGAAGTGGGTAAATATTGGAGTGAATACTGTACCTGGTAAAGCGTGGCTCAGTGGAAAGAGCACGGGCCCTGGAATCAGGACTCATGAGTTCGAATCCCAGCTCTGCCACTTGTCGGCTGTGTGACTGTGGGCAAGTCACTTAACTTCTCTGTGCCTCAGTTCCCTCATCTGTAAAATGGGGATTAAGACTGTGAGCCCCACGTGGGACAACCTGCTTCCCCTATGTCTACCCAGCGCTTAGAACAGTGCTCGGCACATAGTAAGCGCTTAACAAATACCAACATTATTATTTCTCTTCATAACTGATGTGAGGGTTTTGAAATACCACATCCTGAGACATTTTAGATCTAAGGCAATTGTGGAAGCTGTTTACTCTCACTTGTTTGGGCCTTAGTTCTGGTCAATCAATAAATCAATCTATCATGTGTGTTGAGAGCTTATTGGGTACCGAGCACTGTACTGAGCTTTTTTTTTTTTTATGGCATTTACGTGCTTACTATGTGCCAGGCACTGTACTAAGCTAATCAGATTGGACACAGTCCACAGCCCCATGGGGCTCACAGTCTTAATCCCCATTTTACAGATGAGGTAACTGACGCACAGAGAAGTGAAGTGACTTGCCCAGGGTCACACAGCAGACAGGTGACAGGTCCTTCTGACTCCTAGGCCTGTGCTCTATCCACTAGGCTATGCTGCTTGTCAGCATTTGGGAGAATACAATATTAACAGAGTTGATAGACACGTTCCCTGCCCACAGCCAGTTTACATTCTAGAGGGGGAGACAGAGATTAATATAAATAAATAAATTATGGATAAGTACATAAGTGCTCTAAGGCAAATTCAAGTGCAAGGGTGATGCAAAAGGGAGTCAGGGAAGGCCGTGTGGAGGATGTGCTTTGAAGATGGGGAGGGTGATTGTCTGACAGATATGAAGAGGTATGACTAACTAGACCCTCTCAGTCATAAGAACCCTAACAGAAGCTCAATGATACAGGTTACAAGACCACTTGGTGGGTACCTGGGAAAGACAATGTTGCTAAAGCCTAATTTATGTTTGGGGTATTTCACTTGGCAGTGGGTGGACGGGACAAAAATTAAATTGAAGCTGGAAGGTTATGGATTCAAAACATAGGGGAATTTTTTTTTTTCCCTGTGGAAGTAACCATAAGAATTTTGTAACCCTGGGTCTGTCGATACAGAAGACATAAGTATGTTCAAGAAGGGTTTGCATAAATTCATGGACTAAAGGTCCATAGTTTAGTTGAGGTCAGGAGGATGTTTTCCACTTTACTGGGAAAAGGAAAGTAAGAAAATAACTAAATTAAAAACTGCAAGTATCTGTTGCACAAGTAGGCCACAGAAGACCCTTGTCCACCAACGATTCATTCATTCATTCAGTAGTATTTATTGAGCGCTTACTATGTGCTCTGTACTAAGTGCTTGGAATGTACAATTTGGCAACAGATAGAGACAATCCCTGCCCAATGACAGGCTCACAGTCTAAATAATCCTGTTGTATTATAGAAAGAGAGAAAAACAAGAAGATAGTCCTCTGTCTGAAAGTGTAGCTGAGACTCTAATTCATTCAATCGTATTTATTGAGCGCTTACTATGTGCAGAGCACTGTACTAAATGCTTGGAATGTACAACTCGGCAACAGATAGAGACAATCCCTACCCAATAATGGGCTCACAGTCTAAACGATCAGAGCTCCTTGTGGGCAGGGAACATGTATACCTACTCTGTTAGATTCTACTCTCCCAAGAGTTCTGCAAACAGTAAGCACTCAATAAATACAACTGATTGATCTCCTTCAGAAGGTCTCCCTAACTAATCTATCATTCTCCCTACTTGCTTTTCCTTCTGTGTCGTCTGTGCATTTGATCTGTAACCCTAAAGCACTTGGATGTCCACCCAACTCCCACAGCACGTAGGTACACAACAATCTGTATTTTAAAGACACTCTCCCACTTTAATCTGTAAACTCCATGGGTAGGGATTGTGTCTACCACTCTTCCCAAATGTTTTTTACACATTGGTATTTATTACTCTGCACACAGTAAGTGCTTAGTAAATACCACAAATGGATGATTTTGTCCAACCCCACACTATATTAAAAAGTCAGGATGGTATACCATACCAAGTTTGGGAATGAAAATTGGAAATGAGATCACACTTCTTCTGTGTCCTAGTCCTGACTGAAAGCAGCATGCCCTAGTGGATAGAGCACAGGTTTGGGAATCAGAAGGTCATTGGTTCTGATCCCCGCTCTGCCACTTGTCTGCCTTGGGCATATACTTCACTTCTCTGTGCCTCAGTTCCATCATCTGTAAAATGGGGTTGAAGACTGTGAGCCCTATGTGGGCTCCAACCCAATTATCTTGTATCTACCCCAGTGCTTAGAAGCGTGACTGGCACATAGTAAGTACTTGACAAATAGTATCATCATCATTATTATTATCATTATTATTAAAGCAGACCATATGTAGGATCTAGGGGAGCCAGATCGCAATCCTCTACATGCTTTCGCCAGACATCCCACAGTTTTCATTTTAACCCTAAAATGCTTGTCCACAGTGTTGATACATTCATCCAATTCTAGTGTAATCTGAATGTTCATTGCCTCACCTCCTCGGTCACCTGGCTTAGTTTGCAAGCACCTAGAGGGCAGGGGCCGTGTTTGGTGGAATAGGATGTAGCATATCAATTTCTGAAAAATAGGATCAGGCTCCCTAAGCGATGCAGCAAATTCACTCTGCTTTGTCCCCATGGGTGCCATGGTTGTGCTAAAAGGGGGATGTGTTTTGAGATTGAAAAGGAGGGGAACCAGAGTCTCCTAAATCCCATTTCCAGACTTGGGTTGGGATCACTTGCAGCCCAAATACCAGGAGAAGGAAGTGAAACCTGGGGTACCATTTCTAACCCTGGCATGGGTCACAGGGAGAAAATACAGGACCCAAAGAGGAGGTAGAGAAACAGGAGGAGGAGAGAATCAATCAGTGATACTTATTGAGCACTTACACTGTGCAGAGCACTGTACTAAATAGTTGGGAGAGTACAGTACAGCAGATTTAGCAGACAAATTCCCGGTTCAAAATGAGCATACCAGCCCAATTAGAGAGAAACTAAAAGGTTTGAGAATGAAGGGAGAGTTCAGTTTGGAGAAGGAAGGAAATTATATGGGATGACAAAGGGAAATCAGGTGGTGGGGAGAAATCAATCAAACAATGGCATTTACTGAGTGCTTACCGTGTGCAGAACACTGAACTAATTGCTTGGGAGACTGCATTATAATAGAGTTGGTAGAGACATTCCCTGCCCACAAGAAGCTCACAGTCTGGAGGAGGAGACGGGCATTAAAATAAATAGATGTATTTTAATGTCTGGAGAAAGGAAGAAAAAGCTTAGAGACATACCCCAAGCAAGAGTTTCATAACAATCCATTAGTACTAATTGAAGCGGTTAAAAGCGTTATTCCTCACTGAGAAATGGAAATAGAATATCTGTGGAATGGAGAAGATGAAAATCGTTATCAAAGAGTAGAGCTGAAACTGGATGTTAAAATAGGGAGGGTCTGTCCAGGATGGACTTGGGGATTTTTTTTTGGTGTGTGGTATAATAATAATAATGTTGCTTTTGTTAAGCACTTACTATGTGCAGAACACTGTTCTAAGCACTGGGGAGATACAAGGTTAACCAGGTTGTCCCACGTGAGGCTCACAGTTAATCCCCGTTTTACAGATGAGATAACTGAGGCACAGAGAAGTGAAGTGACTTGCCCACAGTCACATAGCTGACAAGTGGCAGAGCAGGGATTCAAACCCATGACCTCTGACTCCAAACCCCGGGGTCTATCCACTGAGCCACGCTGCTTCTTAATTAATATTAAGTGCTTGCTTTGTGCCAAATATTGTGCTAAGTACTGGAGATAATACAGTACGTTCAGGTCAAATGCAATCCCTGACCCACCTATGGCTTATGGTTTATGAGCAGACCAGGCCCACAAAAGCAGCGCAGGAGAAACTGGAGACCAACTTTGACTTAAGTGGTCAGGCAGAAGGGTCTGGGCCTTTCCTTCTTAAAAATGGGCATTTCCCAACAGCCTCTCTATTTGATTCCTTCCCTGGAGGCTCTTTGCTTTCCTCCTGGTGGGTGTCTCCCGAGATAGAGTGCAGGTAAAGCCTATATCTTGACAAAGCTGAAAGTGCCTCAGTGGCTTTCTATTTGATGGGATTTCAATTTTGTTCCTCAAAGTTGGATTCTCCCAGCTTTGGTCTGAGATGCCTTGTGGAGAGAGAGGGAAATGAATAAAAAAAGCCACAGGCAGTTATGTTAATCTTGCCTTACCAGTTTTCTACTCACAGTGCAGGGAAAGGGGCCCCAAAGGCCATTTGTCTTACTAAGCATAATCTTGGATTCAAACAAAGCTGCTGCGAGATACCAGTAGAAATGCATCAACATTCCCTTTCCTGACAAACTGAACTTTCTCTTTTCAAGAAGAGAAACTGATTTGCTCCTTTTAATAATAATAATAATAATAATAATGTTGGTATTTGTTAAGCGCTTACTATGTGCAGAGCACTGTTCTAAGCGCTGGGGGAGACACAGGGGAATCAGGTTGTCCCACGTGGGGCTCACAGTCTTAATCCCCATTTTACAGATGAGGGAACTGAGGCACAGAGAAGTTAAGTGACTCGCCCACAGTCACACAGCTGACAAGTGGCAAAGCTGGGATTCGAACTCATGAGCCCTGACTCCAAAGCCCGTGCTCTTTCCACTGCGCCACGTTTTTATTCACCTCTTCCTCAGCCCCACGGCACTTATTCATTCAATCGTATTTATTGAGCACATACTGTGTGCAGAGCACCATACTAAGTGCTTGGGAAGCACAATTTAGCAACAAATAGAGACAATCACTGCCCACAACGGGCTCATAGTCTATAAGGGGAGAGACAGGCATCAAAACAAGTAAACAGGCATCAACAGCATCAATATCAATAAATAGAATTATAGACATGTATACATCAATATAAATAAATAGAATTATAAATACGTACATATATACACAAGTGCTGTTGGTGGGGGTGGGGGGGAGAGCATAGAGCAAAGGGAACGAGCCAGGGCGATGGGGAGGGCAGGGGGAGTTGAGGAAAAGGGGGGCTTAGTCTGGGACTTACATACATATCTGTAATTTATGTATGTTAATATCTGCCCCTCTAGACTGTAAGCTCGTTGTGGGCAGGGAACATATCTACTTTGTCGTCCTCTCCCAAGCACTTAGTATACTACTCTGCACACAGTAAGCACTCAATAAATTGATTGATTGATGGATTGAACCATGTATCCTCTAGAAAACATGCTGATGATGAAACAGCTTGCCATGACATTAAGGAAATGCTATGTTTTTTCTGTAGCCAGGGATGAATCCATAAGCATTTATAATAATAGTGGTTCAATAGTAATAGTCATATTAGTATGCCAAACACTGTGCTCAGCACTGGGGTGGATACAATCCAATTGTTCCCATACCACGAGTCTCTTCGTCTTAAAGGAATGGAGGTTTGAATCCCCATTTAACAGATAAAGGAACTGGGACATAAAGAAGTTAAATGATTTTTCTGAGACCACACAGCAGCAGGTAACTGGCTGAGTTGGGATTAGACCCCATGGATCCCAAGCCCCTGTTCTTTCCACTAAACCCCGCTGCTTCTCTAATCCCTCGTTGACTTTCAATTATTTGGAAATGGATTATCCATGGCTGGATTTTCAGTGAGTTTTTTTTTCCCCTTTCCAAGTACTCAATTTTCCTCTCCATTTTCTTTTTTCCACTGGATAGTCCAGAGACTCAGTCCTAGCTCCAGGGCTTCTCTGTCAACACTAACCCAGGTCTGACCCTGCCTTGGCTCACATTAAGGTCTCAGGCCTTCTCAACTCTTCTTAAATTACAATTGATGACCTCCCAGTTAGAGTAGTCAACACCTTATGTAATGAAATAGCAATTTGCAATAATCCTAATTAAAAGTGGCAGCAGGAGAGAAAGTGTAAACCGCAGCAGCAAGAAGCAGATATATGTGACTTAAAGCTGGGCTGTGAGTTTTTATAAAAATCTATTGCAAGCTGATTTGCCTAAAGTTTTTATGAGAGATTTAATCCCTAACAAGCGTCAAGAGGTCTAAATTTCCCCACTGCTGCTAAAAATATACTGCATAAAATTATTCAGGTTTCTACATATTTCTGCTTTGGTCATGCCATTTCATGATTATAATTTTTGGAGTGTGTCTTTATACATTTGAAAATAGAGAATATTATTTTGTCTTTAGAGCTGTATTAACTCCATGAGACCAAGAGTATTATACAATTTATCATCCCCTTTATTCAGGATTTAGGGCATAGCAATGAAGGACAAAGCTATTAATACAAATAAAAATGTCAAGAATATGTAAATACTATATAGAAGAAGTTTTGAATTTACTAGATCCTGTTCACAAAGATAGTGACAGTGTATGTGGATGCTGGGATTTATAGTGATTTAAGTGAATTTACCAGTTCCTACAATGAGAGTGTTGAGTTAGTTGGACTTATTGCAGGATTAATCAGAAATATAATAACTTTTTTCACTTTCTATGCCTTAAGCATTTGAACCAAAATATGAAATTTGACGCCAGTACTGTGAAAAAGAAAACTGAAGGATGTTTGCCCCATTTTTGTTGGGAAGAAGTGAAGTCTCCTGGGAAGAGAGGTGGAAGAAAAATGGAAAATAAGGTGAGAAAGTGGGGCAGAATGATGAATTGAAGTTATTTTAGCACCACTGGAAGTTGTCCTTGAGCAGCAGTGTGGGCTAAGGAGGTGGAAGAGCTATGGTGCAGAAGAGGCAAGGACAGGAGGAGAGGAGCAGGTAGTAGACAGGGAGGGTTTGAGAAGACCCTATTCTCAATCAATCAAAGATATTGATTGGTTGCTACTCTCATAACAGACCCAATTAACAACTACTCCTTAGAGTCGATATTAGGAATAATGAATCGGGCAATTATCTGGGGCTGGTAATGGAGGTAAGATTTAGTGGTGAGACCCCTTCTAGACTGTAAGCTCACTATGGGCAGGGAATGTATCTGTTTGTTGCTCTATTGTACTCTCCCAATCACTCAGTACAGTGCTCTGCACACAGTAAGCACTCAATAAATACAATTGACTGACTGACTAACCTTGGTAATAAAAGATTTGGCCTCAGCCCCAGGGAGCTATTGGAAAAGTCAATCCGTGGTATTCTTTGAGAGCTTACTATGTAAAGAGCTTGGGAAAGTACAGTACAGTAGAGTTGATGGACCTTACAATCTAGTTGGGAAGACCAACTTTAAAATAAATTACAGATAGGGAGTGTAAGGATATATAAATAAATGCTGTGGATTGGGGTGAGTAACCAAGTGCACAAGGGGTACAAACCCCAGCGCATAGTCAACAGAAAATGAAGAGAGGGCAAATAGAGTGAAGAAATGAGAAATTTTGAGAATAATGGTGGCAAAATGAGCCTCCCTTTAAAATTTTGACTCCTGGAAAACAGCAAGTCTGCAACTTCCTTGTGTAGAGTGCAAGACAGTTTCATAGTGTCCTCTTAAAATGGTCTCATTGGAAAAGGCAAAAGCTGTTTGAGGACATCACAATGGGGGTATCAGGTGGATAATCATTATAAGCATAGAGAAGCCCCATGCCGTATTGGATAGAGCATGGGCCTGGGCATCAGCTCATGGGTTCTAATCCCAGCTCCGTCACTTGTCTGCTGTGAGACCTTAGGCAAGTCACTTCAGTTCTCTGGGCCTCAGTTAACTCATCTATAAAATGGGGCTTAAGACTGTAAGCCCCATGTGGGACATGGACTATGTTCAACCTTATTGCTTTGTATCTACCCCAGTGCTTTGAACAGTGTCTGGCACATAGTAAGCACTAAACAAACACCATAATTACTATTATTATTCTCAGATTTTCCTTTCTTTCAACTGTTCCTGCTTTTCTGGGGGAATAAATTCCTCTAAGCCTCAGGTCTCTAGATGTATGCATGAAAAGAAAACAACAATAACAAAACATATGACTCTTGTTTCAGTAAGAATGGACAGTTCTTTGACTCTGGGTCATCTGTGGTTGTTCAGGAAGAAGCTCTTCAAGTAAAAAGCAGCTCTGGTGCTAGTAATTAGATAGTCCTAAAAGGAAAAAGAAAGGACGGAGAGAGAAAGGGCGAGCGGACTTTCCATACTTTCTCCCTAGACTGCAAATACTGCTAATTAGGATGCCACATAGACTAGTTATTGCATAAACTGTAGGGATTACTGCAAGTTGATCCATCACTTCCCCAAGGAATGTCACTAGCACAGAATTTGTTCCCTGCCCGCAATAAGCTTCAACTCTAACAGGGACGAAGGTTGAGGAGTACAAGAGGGAGTATGTTTGAACGAGCAAACACATTTTGAGAAGCAGTGTGGTCTAGTGGAAAGAGACTAGCAGTGGGAGTCAGGAGACAAGAGGTTCTAATCCATACTCTCCCACTTGCCTGTTTTATTTCAACTTTCTCGTCTGCAAAATGAAGATTCAGTGTCTGTCTCCCTCTCTCTCAGATTGTGGGAAAGGGACTGTATCTCATCCAGTCATCTTGTATGAATTCCAGTTCTAAGCAGAGTGCTTAGCACATAGTAAGCACTTAACAAACACCACCTTTTTAATTATTATTAACACTATTTTTCCACAGCAAGAGAAAAGCATTTGGAATACATGAAGTTATGCAGGTCCAAAATGGCAATGGTTTTTGATTGATTCATTTAACAAAAGTTTTGAGCAATTGGTGGATAATAGTTTTATAATGGGTCAAGGAGGCAACTGAGGGGATGGGACATTCACACCACCACCATCCTCCTTATTCCAGAACCCATGAACTTCAGTATTATCCTGAACTATTCATCCTCTTTCAAGTCTCTCATTCAGTGTACAGCTAAATCCTGCCTGTTCTTCCTATGTTATGTTTCTCGGAGCTGCTTTTTTCCAAATGACAAAGTTACCCCAAATGGCACCTTTCCAAGTGTAAACCTTGTTGTGATTTTCATCACAACTTCCTTTATGGCTCTGCTTATGAGGGCTTGGGGAGGCTTAGGTGAAAGGGGACAAACTGAAGATGCAGGAAGTGATGAAACAATTTTGAAAGGGTAAAAAGGTTTGTAGAGGGCAAGGGGAGTGGAGTGTAAAGGGGACAGGATTAACTTGTCATCAAATGGAGTCATGAGGAAGAGTAAATGGATCCACTTGCCTTCTGATAAGGTAAAAGTCAATTCTCACTGTCATGAAACCTGACTCAGTATTATGGACCGTTATTACTTACTGATTGAGTATACAGTTCTGGGCAATTTCAGTAAAAATAAGTTATCCAACTTCAGTTCAGGAACCAATCCCCTGTTTATAACATTGTTCCTATAAGAAAATTGGTTCTGAAATACAGTGTTCTGACTTAAGATGTCAGATTTTAGGAACCAATTAAGTTGTAGGTCCTAGGACTGCCTACATTTATTTGCTTATTAATCTAAGTTTTAATTAAGCCAAATCCACCCACAGTTTATAAAGTGCTTTGGAGTCTTTACCCAGAGTTGGACACACAAAACCCTTCAAAGGTGGAGCACAATAAGGAACTTTTACATGTGAGTTCTGCTTGGATGCCCCCCCCGCCCCCATCCCTCACCCCCAACGATCTGACCACCTACTTCATCACGAAAATTAACACAATCAGGTCCGAGCTCCCCAAAGACACCCCTCCCCCTACTGCTTCCCCCCCACCCCCCAACTCTCTCCCCTACTTTCCCATCCTTCCCTGCAGTATCCTGAGGAGATCTCCTCCCTCCTCGCAAGTGCCACACCCTCCACCTGTTTTTCAGACCCCATTCCTGCTCACCTTATAAAAACCATCGCCCCTTCCCTCCTCCCCTCCTTAACTTCTAACTTATCATCAATAGTATTTATTGAGCGCTTACTATGTGCAGAGCACTGTACTAAACGCTTGGGATGAACAAGTCGGCAACAGATAGAGACAGTCCCTGCCGTTTGACGGGCTTACAGTCTAATCGGGGGAGACGGACAGACAAGAACAATGGCACTAAACAGCGTCAAGGGGAAGAACTTTAACCACTCACTTTCCAATGGCTTCTTCCCCTCTGCCTTCAAACATGCCTATGTCTTCCTCATCCTAAAAAAACCCTCTCTCAACCCCACTTCCCCTTCCAGTTGTTGCCCTATCTCCCTCCTACCTTTCCTTTCCAAAGTCCTAGAACGAGTCATCTACACTTACTGCCTTGAATTCCTCAACTCCAACTCTCTCCTGGACCCCCTCCAATCTGGCTTCCGTCCCCTCCACTCTACCGAAACTGCCCTCTCAAAGATCACCTAAATCCAATGGCTCCTACTCTATCCTAATCCTCCTTGACCTCTCAGCTGCCTTTGACACTGTCGACCATCCTCGTCCTCTCTTGGTTCTCCTCTTATCTTTCTGGCCGTTCGTTCTCGGTCTTCTTCGCGGGCTCCTCCTCCCCCTCCCATCCTCTAACTGTAGGGATTCCTCAAGGGTCAGTTCTCGGCCCTCTTCTGTTCTCCATCTACACTCACTCTCTTGATGAATTCATTCACTCGCACGGCTTCAACTATCATCTCTATGCAGATGACACCCAAATGTACATTTCCTCCCCTGTTCTCTCCCCCTCCCTTCAAGCTCTTATCCTGCCTCCAGGACATCTCCATCTAGATGTCAGCCCGCCACCTAAAAGTCAACACATCCAAAACCGAGCTCCTTATCTTCCCTCCCAAGTTCTGTCCTCTTCCTGACTTCCCTGTCACTGTGGATGGTACAACCATCCTTCACGTCTCTCAAGCCCGCAACCTTGGTGTCATCCTTGATTCAGCTCTCTCATTCACCCCTCACATCCAACCCATCACCAACCTCTGCCGGTCTCACCTTTACAATATTACCAAGATCCGCCCTTTCCTCTCCATCCAAACAGCTATCGTACTGGTACAAGCTCTCATATTATCCCAGCTGGATTATTGTGTCAGCCTTCTCTCTGATCTCCCTTCCTCCTGTCTCTCCCCACTCCAGTCTATTCTTCCTTCCCCTGCCCGGATCATCTTCCTGCAGAAACGCTCTGGGCATGTCACTCCCCTCCTTAAAAACCTCCAGTGGTTGCCTATCAACATCCGCATGAAACAAAAACTTCTCACTCTTGGCTTCAAGACTCTCCATCACCTTTCCCCCTCCTACCTCTCTTCCCTTCTCTCTTTCTACTGCCCATCCCACACGCTCCACTCCTCTGCCGCTCACCTCCTCACGGTCCCCCCTTCACGCTTATCCCGCCGTCGACCTCTGGCCCACGTCCTACCACTGTCCTGGAATGCCCTCCCTCCTCACCTCCGCCAAACTAACTTTCTTCCCCTCTTCAAAGCCCTACTGAGAGCTCACCTCCTCCAAGAGGCCTTCCCAGACTGAGCTTCCCCTTTTCCCTCTGCTCCCTCTCTGCTTCCCCTCCACCCTCTGCTCCCTCCTCTTTCCCCCCTTCACCTCCCCTTAGCTAAGCCCCCTTCCCTTTGCTCATCCCCCCCCTTCCCCTCCGCATTGTGCTCATTTGTATATATTATTTATTACCCTATTTATTTTGATAATGAGGTGTACATCCCCTTGATTCTATTTATCATGATTATGTTGTCTTGTGTTTGTCCATCTGTCTCCCCCGATTAGACCGTAAGCCCATTATTGGGCAGGGAATTTCTCTATCTGTTGCCGAATTGTACATTCCAAGCACTTAGTACAGTGCTCTGCACATAGTAAGCGCTCAATAAATGCTATTGAATGAATGAATGAATGAAGTGAAGGTAACTTTTGCATCCTTGGCTGAGTGGCTGGTCCCTGATCCTGAGTTTCATCCCCCAGAATCCCTCACCACTTGCCTCCAGTCTCACTCTGAGACCAAGAAACTAGGGCTGTGAGTCAGGCCATGGCCCAACCACCAGCTCACCCAGCCTGTTCCTACCCCTGACCATATCTCCCATCCTCTTTGAGGTTAGCAACTATGGGGGAATGAGAGACAGACTGGACCTAATTCCTCCACCTCCAAGCCCACCACCCCTGGCAGAGGATCCCCACCTCCCAGCAAGGTGGGGTCTGGGAACCCACCTCCCATAACTGACCCTGTTTCTCCTGAAATGGAAACCCAGTGACCCCAGTATGGCAGAGAGAGAGAACACATCATGTAGCAGTCATCTCCTGTCCCAGGACTTAATGGGATGGTGACTGGAGGAAACTTGTTTATGAGTCATTTAAATCCCTAATGCTGCCATTCTTGTGTCATGATCCCTCCCATTTTATCTTGGGATTCCTGGATCAGAACAAAGTGCATTTGAAGCATTTCAGAAACCAGAAATTTGAATGTTTCCCATTCCTAGGTGATAAGTTTTCAGCTTAGGCTAAGGGAAATTTCACTTTGGCTGTGTGACCGTAGGGCCAGGCAGGCAGCAAGATCAAGTAAACAGAAGTTAATTGTTGACAGATCTTGACCTGTTGGCACTTTGCCTACAAGACTCGCTCCCCTAGAAGAGTGACTCTTATTGATGCTCCCCTTTCCCAGCACCTTATCCTCTCCCCACTATAGCTGTCAAAGCCCTTTTCCCTGGATCACTTGGCAAGAGAATCCTCTATTCTGTGGGGAGTCTAGGTTCATTAACTACTGGGGAAAGTAGTTGTAAACATTTTTATTGGAAATTTTCTTTAGCAAGACGTTGAGATGAGGGAGGTGTTAAACAGAGGAACACCAGGGTATTAGAATTATGCATTCAGTTAGATGACAAGAAAGAGTTGATTGGAGATATTACATTGTTAAAGAGATGACATAATTGATCCTCAAAGCAACCAGGCAGGTAAATATTATTATTCCCGTTTATACCTCAGGCAAGATGCTAAGAGATTTAGTCAAGATTCCAGAGGGATTCAGGCTTCCAAGAGGAATTAATATGTTGATTCAGTTGTACACAGTTGGATACGATTCATTTGGATTTTACAAAAAAGTGATATGTAAATAGTCCCTTTACACAGAGAAAAAGTGTAGCTTTGTGGAAAGAGCATGGGCCTGGGAAGCAAGGGACCTGGCTTAATAATAATAATAATGTTGGTATTTGTTAAGCGCTTACTATGTGCAGAGCACTGTTCTAAGCGCTGGGGTAGACACAGGGGAATCAGGTTGTCCCACATGGGGCTCACAGTCTTAATCCCCATTTTACAGATGAGGGAACTGAGGCACAGAGAAGTTAAGTGACTTGCCCACAGTCACACAGCTGACAGGTGGCAGATCCGGGATTCGAACCCATGACCTCTGACTCCAAAGCCCGGGCTCTTTCCACTGAGCCACGCTGCTTCTCAGTGGGTTCTAATACCAGCCTGTCACTTACTTGTTGCATGAAGTTGGACAAATAACTTGTTTGGTCCTCAACTGAAAATGGGGATTAAAAATATGTTCTCCTTCCCCCTCTGACTGTTAGCTCAATGTGGGATAGAAACTCTTTCTGATCTGATTATCATGTATTTACCCCAACTCTTAGCACAGTGCTTGGTATATAGTAAGTACTTAATCACTTAAGTGCTTGGTATATAGTATTTATTCATTTAGTAATTCAATCATATTTATTGAGCGCTTACTGTGTGCAAAGCACTGTACCAAGTACTTGGGAGAGTACAATATAATAATAAACAGACACATTCTCTTCCCCCAGTGAGCTTACAGTCTAGAGGGGGAGACAGACATTAATATAAATTACAGGTATGTACATAGCTGCTGTGGGGCTGGAAGGCAAGATGAATAAAGAGAGCAAGTCAGGGCAACACAGAAGGGTGTGGGAGAAGAAGAAAGAGGGGCTTGGTCAGGGAAGGCATCTTGGAGGAGATGTGCCTTCAATAAGGCTTTGCAAGGGGGAGAGTAATTGGTGGATTTGATGATAAAGTATGTTCCAGGCCAGAGGCAGGATGTAAGCAAAGCGTTGGCAGCGTGATAGACAAGATGGAGGTACAGTGACAAAATCCATAGCACTTATTATACATCAAGCATTCTTATTCTGAATAATTTTGACATCTACTCTCTTATTTATCCTCTCCACTTCCCTAAACTAAGGGATAGGTAGGGACAATTATCTTCCCTTTCCAGGTGGTAGACCTGAGGCTCAGAGGGTTTCAGTGACTTGACCAAAGGTCAGTGTCAGAGCTAAGGCTGGATTCCAGCCCAGAACTTTTTCCAAAAAGACCCATTACCTGTAGGAATGGTAGGTCATTGTCTGAAGGAGAAAGCTGAGCATTTAGTCCAGCAAAAACTCTTCTCTGTTTGCTTCAGTTCTCTTCACCATAAAACTAAGGCAACAACCTAGGTCGGGGCATGAAAGAGTCTGAACATCCTGTTTGAGTGAATTTTTCTTGTCAGTACTTCTCCATCCTCCCCTCTTTTTAAAAAAAAAAAAATATTTGTTAAGCGCTTACTATGTGCCAGGCACTGTCCTAAGCACTGGGTTAGATATAAGCTAATCAGGTTGGACACAGTCCTGTCCCACATGGGGCCCACACTCTAAATCTCCATTTCACAGATGCAGTAACTGAGACACAGAGAAGTGAAGTGATTTGCCCAGGGTCACACAGCATACAAGCAGCAGAGCTGGGATCAGAACCCAAGTCCTCTGACTCCCAGGCCCATGCTCTTTCCAACAGGCAACACTTCTTCTCTCGGAAATGCATTGCCAAACCGGTAAAATGGACCTGTGCCCACTCCCACAATCAATAGGGGACATTTGAGTTGTACACTCAGAAGTCCCTTGCTCTCTCTAATGATTTGGAGGGTCCATGATTGTTAGGGGAGTTTATTGATGCTGACTCATCATGCCACACACCCTGTCTATAAACGGCCCCCACCAGTGCCAAGGAAAATGGTGAGCCTGTGTCTAGGAGGGTGTGTGACCTCTGACTCCCAAACCCATGCTCTTTCCATTAAGATGAGGTAACTGAAGCACAGAGAAGTAAAGTGGCTTGCCTAAGATCCCACAGCAGAGAAGTAACGGAGCTGGGTTTAGAACCCATTTCCTTCTGACTCCCAGACTGGGGTCTATGCACTAGGCCTTGCTAATTCCCTGTTTCCATAGTTGCGCTGCCCAATTATGTCCAGAGTACAGTCATCTTGCATAGTAGTAGAACCGGGAGAATGATTCTCCCCTCCGGAATAGTGGGGCCCCAAAAAACTTGCCCCTTCCTGCCTCTGGGTCTTCCCACTGTAAAGAAGAGAGAGTAGATCAGTCTGTCCTGGAAAAGGAGGTAACTATGATTTCTACATTTCCTTGAGATACTTTCAACTTCCTACTGAGAGAGTCTAAAGCAATGAATAAAAGTCTACTCAAATATTTTCATGACTGCCTCCCCTTCTGGAGTCTAATTTTTGCGTGGGCCGGAAGTATGTCTCTTGACTCTTTTGTACTCTCCCAAACATTTAGTACTTCTCTATATCTCAGTTATCTCATATGTAAAATGGAGATGAAGACTGTGAGCCCTACGTGGGACAACCTGATTACCTTGTATCTACCTTAGTGCTTAGAACAGTGCTTGGCACATAGCGCTTTACAAATACCAACATTATTATTATTACAATGGGCATCTGATAAACACAATATTACATCACTATGTTATGTTGCATGTGCACCATGATGACTTGCTAATGTCTTTAAAGCACCCAATCACCTGCTTAAAGTACTCAATCCCCTTCCCCCCTCCTACCTCACCTCACTGCTCTCTTACTACAACCCTGCCTACACACCTCACTCCTCTTATGCCAACCTTCTCACTGTAACTCGATCTCATCTATCTCATTGCCAACCTCTCACCCACCTCCTGACTCTGGCCTGGAATGCCCTCCCACTTCATATCCAACAGACAATCACTCTCCCCACCTTCAAAGCCTTACTAAAGGCATATCTTCTCCAAGAGTCCTTCCCTGACTAAGCCCGCATTTCCTTTTCTCCCACTCCTATGTCGCCCTGATTTGCTCCCTTTATTCACCCCTCCCTTAGCCTCACAGCACTTATGTACATATCTGTAATTCATTTATTCATATTAATGTGTCTCCCCCATCTAGGTTGTCAGCTTTTTGTGGCAGGGAATGTGTCTACCAACTCTGTACTCTCCCAAGCACTTAGTACAGTTATCTGCACACAAGAAGTTCTCAGTAAATATAATTGTTTCATTGATTGGTGTCATGTAGAACACTAGGTGGCTCTATTGACCCAACCTCAGGGTGGCCGAATACCTGAAGGCGGCCCTGGCCAGAGAAAAAGACCTGTACACAGCCCTGGAACCACTGAAAGACAATCAAAGTGGATGTGTTTCCCAGGAAGGGATTTTGCAATTCTGCTCTGCTGCTCGCTCGGGATGCAAGACAACTCAGCCAAAAGCTGCAGGCTGCCATTTCATATCCTAGGTCATCCAAAATTCAGAATTTTCCAGTAACCCTCTAATCCTGGCAAGACCACAGGCTCACCCAGGATTTCTATGTACTATGTTTCTCGAAAATGGGGATGTTTTATGACCCAGTCAAACCATAGGATACGTTTTCTCCTAGACTTGAATGTAATTTGTCACCTTCCCGTTCCTGGCATAATGTCCAACATGACTACGGAGCCCATCAGGTAATAAATGAGAAGCTTCACTGCAGATCCCTCTCTGCCACCTCTCTCCCCTAGTCCCTTCCCTCCATTATTTCTAGGGACTTCTCTGACCCCCTCAGTGTGTCCCAATTTCATCTCCCTCCATCCCAGCCTCCTCAGCTCTTTTCATCCTGCTATCAGAGTTCTTTTCCCAATGGTTACACACTTGGGTCCCAGCCCTGAGCTCCTTTTAGTTCTGCTGCCTTGCTGCTTACTCTCCAATCAATATCCCCCAGTGTGCAGGTTCCACAGATTCTCCTCTCCTCCTCATCCCCCTCCACTCATCTCCCTGCTCAGCCCCCAGTCCTCTGGTGCAAACTGGGACAAGCCCATGACCCTTCTTCTCTCCCCTTCTTCTCTCTCTGCCTCCCAGGACTGCTGGGATTAAACACCTCTCTCCCATTGCTTCTTCCCCCCCTCCCTGACTGATCCCCTATCTCCCTGAATGCTTTGGCTCCTACAGACCTGTAAGGGGTGGGGCAAAGGTAAATTTATCAACATGTCTTGAATAATGCTCCAACTCAGTGATTTCTTGTTGTAAATTGAGGGAAATTATGAAGAGAAAAGTGAGGCAGGGGTGCTGTTAGAAGTCTGGAGGAGAAAAACTACTCAGACGAGGGCTGAGCAAAAAATGAACCAAGTGGAAGAGGGGGGAATGAGAGGGAATTGTCCACCCTGTGCTGTGTACATACTGTCTGGTGGGGCTTTAGGATCTTCAGTTACAGCTGCTATTGATGCATGACATATCTATGGATTTTACATATTGTGGTTGTTTAGAAGCAGCAATATGGCTGTACCTCAGTCATTCTGAGAAAAGCCTTATCCCGGAATCTTAAGCCTATTTGGGAGTGTTTATGATTTCCCTCCCCAAAGGTCAATAGTTTGGGGGAGCTTCAAAGCAGAGATTCCTTTAACCGGCGATCTTTGGAAATGCAGTGTTAAAGGGCTGACATGCCTCCTAAAGGCTAAGGGGGGTTGCCAGGCCCAGCTCCATCAGCAGACAGGGGTGAGAGTGGGTGCTCATCCTCCATCCTTAGTTCCCTAGGCAGCACAGATGCCAGCACAACATTGTACCCAGGTGCCCTGCGCAAGTTATTCGAGGCACGGCCACCAAAGAACTCTGTGCCAGCCAAAGCCTTCAATTTGCATCAGATACCCAGGTGTTCCACGCTTGCTAATGAGCAGGAGGGAGCCGCCTGACCAGTGAGAGAGAGGAAGCAAGAGAGATGAATATGCTAATTCAATTAGGCTGAAGTAAACATTTTGTGAGGGGTAATAAAGCTGACAGGATGCTGGTAGTTTGTTCTGCAAGTGGGCCCCAGAGAGAATAATTACCAGGTGCACCAATGGTGGGGGAGGGTGGGGTGGTGTTTAATGCTGGCTCAGAGGCAGCAGAAAAGACTGGTTAATATTCCATAGGTGGCCAGGATTTGGTAATCCAAAGAAAATGAGTCTCTTAGAGATCATTGGAGGCTGGGGAGGAGAGGAAGCAAGGCCTAGTGGATAGCCCAGGGGCCTGGGAGTCAGAATGACCTGCCACTTGTCTACTGTGTGACCTTGGGCAAGTCACTTAACTTCTCTGAACCTCAATTACATCAGATGTATTCATTCATTCATTCAATAGTATTTATTGAGCGCTTACTATGTGCAGAGCACTGTACTAAGCGCTTGGGATGAACAAGTCGGCAACAGATAGAGACGGTCCCTGCCGTTTGACGGGCTTACAGTCTAATCGGGGGAGACGGACAGACGAGAACAATGGCAATAAACAGCGTCAAGGGGAAGAACATCTCGTAAAAACAATGGCAACTAAATAGAATCGAGGCGATGTACAATTCATTAACAAAATAAATAGGGTAACAAAAATATATACAGTTGAGCGGACGAGTACAGTGCTGTGGGGATGGGAAGTGAGAGGTGGAGGAGCAGAGGGAAAAGGGGAAAAAGAGGGTTTAGCTGCGGAGAGGTAAAAGGGGGGGTGGCAGAGGGAGTAGAGGGAGAAGAGGAGCTCAGTCTGGGAAGGCCTCTTGGAAGAGGTGAGTTTTAAGTAGGGTTTTGAAGAGGGAAAGAGAATCAGTTTGGCGGAGGTGAGGAGGGAGGGCGTTCCAGGACCGCGGGAGGACGTGGCCCAGGGGTCGACGGCGGGATAGGCGAGACCGAGGGACGGTGAGGAGGTGGGTGGCAGAGGAGCGGAGCATGCGGGGTGGGCGGTGGAATGAGAGAAGGGAGGAGAGGTAGGAAGGGGCAAGGTGATGGAGAGCCTTGAAGCCTAGAGTGAGGAGTTTTTGTTTGGAGCGGAGGTCGATAGGCAACCACTGGAGTTGTTTAAGAAGGGGAGTGACATGCCCAGATCGTTTCTGCGGGAAGATGAGCCGGGCAGCGGAGTGAAGAATAGACCGGAGCGGGGCGAGAGAGGAGGAAGGGAGGTCAGAGAGAAGGCTGGCACAGTAGTCTAGCCGGGATATAACGAGAGCCCGTAATAGTAAGGTAGCCGTCTGGGTGGAGAGGAAAGGGCGGATCTTGGCGATATTGTAGAGGTGAAACCGGCAGGTCTTGGTAACGGATAGAATGTGTGGGGTGAACGAGAGGGACGAGTCAAGGATGACACCGAGATTGCGGGCCTGAGAGACGGGAAGGATGGTCGTGCCATCCACGGTGATAGAGAAGTCTGGGAGAGGACCGATGTAAAATGAGGAGCCCCACGTGGGATGGGAACTGTGTCCAATCTGATTTGCTTTTATCCACAGCAACTCTTAGAATATGGCTTGACACATAGTAAGCACTTAAATGCTACAACTATTATTGTTATAAGGTATTATTATTATACACTTTCTCCCAGTTGATATTTAGGGGCTCCACCTGAGGAAAAGAAAAGAGCTATAAACCTAACTGGACAATTCTCTAATGAAAGACCTATCTGGATTGTGACTTATGATTTTTAGTAATACTAACAGCAATGATAATAATAATATTGATATTTGTTAAGCAATTAATATGTGCCAAGCAAAAGGGTAGATACAAAATAGATAAATCAGACCCAGTCTCTGTCTCAGTCAGAGCTCAAGTCATGTGGATAGTTGCTATAAAAATCTAATTCCAGAGTTAAATCCTCTCTGCTCTGTTCAGGCCTACAACTGCTTAAACCTGGGAACCAACAGGGTCAGTGATTCCACGTGATGATGCCATATGCAGGCAGAAAAAATGAGCCACAGCAGCAGCTGCATGCAGTGGCTAAAGCTCCCAGCTCTGCCACTTGTCTGCTGTGTGGCCCTGGGCAAGTCACTTTGCTTCTCTGTGCCTCAGTTACCTCATCTGTAAAATGGGGGTTGAGATTGCGAGCCCCATGTGGGATAGGGACTGTGTCCAACTTGATTTGCTTGTGTTTGGCCCAGCATTTAGTACAGTGCCTGGCACATTGTAAGTACTTAAATACCATATTTTTAGTAGTAGTAGTACTAGTAGTAGTAATATAAAGTAATTGTAATAATAGTGTAGTAGTAAATAAATGGTAATCATGCATTCATTCAATCATATATATTGAGTGCTTACTGTGTGCAGAGCACTGTACTAAGTGCTTGGGAGAGTATACTGTAACAGTAAAAGACACATTCCTTCCCCACATTGAGCTTACAATCTAGCGGGGGAGGCAAACATTAATATAAATAAACTACAGATAGTAATAACAGAGTGTGCAGAGCATTATATTAAGCTCTGGGAGAGAATACGCAGATGGTAATTAGAACTGGCTCCTATCCCCTGGGCAGCTCAAAGGTGGTGATGCTTTGAGAAGCAGCGTAGCTTAGTGGTAAAAGCAAAGGCTTGGGAGTCAGAGGATGTGGGTTCTAATCCCAGCTCCACCACTTGTCTGCTGGGTGACCTTGGGCAAGTCACTTAACTTTTCTGTGCCTCAGTTATCTCATCTGTAAAATGAGGATTAAGACTGTGAGCCCCAGATGGGACAACCTGATTGCCTTGTCTCTATCCCAGTGCTTAGAACAGTGTTTGGCACATAGTAAGCACTTAACAAATACCATCATCATTATTATCATGATTATCATTCCCTCTCATATGAAGGCCCTGAAAGATAACCTTATGCCCCCTTACACTGACCTGTCCTTCAGGGAGGAAGGCTTGTGGAAGTGGTGGTAGTAGAAGTAGTGGTAGCAGTAGTAGTGATATTTATTGAGAGTCTAGTTGGTAAAATGCACTGTACTGGGCACTTAAGACTATACAATAAAGAAGTGTTTTGTTCATTTCCTCACAAGGAGTTTACATGTTAATCAATTAATCAATCACTGAGCGCTTACCACGTGCAGAGCACTATTCCTAAGCTTGTGGGAGAGTGCACTATAACAGAGTGGGTAGACATGTTCCTGCTTATAATATGAGTTTATAAATATGTAATGGGGTGATTGGAACATAAAAATATTTACAGTTAGAGAGGGCGAAAATAGCAGAAACAAAGTTACATAGGTGAGGGCTAAGAAGGGTGTAAATCAGTTCGTAAATTGGCTGAAGGGGTGCTCAGGGTACTGGGAAATTCATCTGGAAAGTCTTGTTGGAAGAGGAGGGGTTTTAGAAGGGATTTCTGACTATGGAGAGAGCTGGGGGCCTGTCTGCTTTGTAAGGAGAGGGCCTTCCAAGCTGGGAAAACAAGGGTGTGGAAGGGAAAACAGGGCAGGGCAAGGAAGCGGATGGAGGTATGAAAATTGAAAGTTAGTATAATTGGGAGAAATGAAGATAGTGAGTTAGAGATTAGGGGGTGAAGACAGCAGAGAGGGTATATGGGGCCAGAAGGCCAATTGTGAGGTATTTTGCGTGATGCCAATCGATTAATCAATGGAATTATTGAACACTTACTGTGTACAGAGCGCTTCAGATAGTCCAATTCAGACAAGATAGACTCGATCCCTGACCTTTAAAATATAGCAATTTAGTGAAGAAACTGAGGAGCAGGTGGAGGCATTTGAGGAGAGGAGAGATGTGTGTGGAGCAATGCCTCAGAAAGATGATCCATGCAGCCACATGGAGTATAGATTGGAGTGGGGAGAAGTATCAATTCCTGTAGATGAGTGTAGCATAAAAAGACCAAATGGCAATCCTCCTGCCCCCTCTATTGACTTGGACTTTGGCTACTCCCATTAGACTTTCCTGAGTGCATTAGGAGTTCAAAGAGGGCGTGAAGAGAGGGAGAGGAGATGATGATGGGGCCATCTGTGAAGATGTGAGAAGCAGGGTGGCAAACTGGAAAGAACACATACCTGGGTGTCAGGGGATCTGGGTTCTATTCACAGCTCTGCCATTTGTCTGCTGTATAAACTTGGGAAAGTCACTTAACTTTCTCTGTGACTCAGTAACTTCTCTTTACCTCATCTGTAAAATGTGTAAATCTGTAAAATGTGGGACAGGGATTGTGTCCAACTTGATTATCTCAGTTCAATCGCAGCACTTAGTACAGTGCCTGGGTCATAGTAAGAGATCAATAAATGCCACTGAAAGAAAAAAATTATAATCACATCAATTTTGTATTATCATAAAAAACTCACTGTATCTCATTCTGGAGAGCCTCGGTGCCCCCTCCTAACCAGATGCCTCAGACTAAGAAGTGAGAAGTTCAACATGTTTTAATTTAGCTATATTGATCCTATCGATGTCCTTGTCAAGCAATAAGAAACAGAAGCCCCTGGCAGCCATATTAGAGTCAACTCAGTGACAGGCCAGCTGGTCTTTTGACCCCTATTATAATTTCCTTGGGGCCTCGTTTTCTCTCTGCGATAGAAAATCAAACAGGTGGCACATGGAGGAGAGCCCACACAGTCACCTCCACAAAGGAATTTGTAGAGCTGGGCTTCACCTCACAGTGCTCCCCATGTCAAGAGGTCATTGCTGAAGCATCCATCATGCTCCAGCTCTCCTGCCATGGATTTGGTGTTGATTGGAATGGCAATGGACCGGACCGTTCACTGTAAGATCCCTCTAGACTGTAAGCTCGCTGTGGACAGGGAATGTGTATTGTAGAGAAGCAGCGTGGCGCAGTGGAAAGAGCACGGGCTTTGGAGTCAGCGCTCATGAGTTCGAATCCCAGCTCTGCCACCTGTCGGCTGTGTGACTGTGGGCAAGTCACTTAACTTCTCTGTGCCTCAGTTCCCTCATCTGTAAAATGGGGATTAAGACTGTGAGCCCCACGTGGGACAACCTGATTTCCCTCTGTTTACCCCAGTGCTTAGAACAGTGCTCTGCACATAGTAAGCGCTTAACAAATACCAACATTATTATTATTATTATTAGTCTCCCAAGCTCTTAGTGTTCTGCCCACAGTAAGTGCTCAATAAATACGATTGATTGACTGACTGACCAAACATTCTCTAGGCTTTGTCACTTGACAACCTCCACTAACCACAATTCTACAAGCCAAATGCTCGTAAAGGGAAAAAGGGAGAAAGATTAGATGATAGACCGAAGGCATGGAAATAGATTAGTTATGTGTACAAATATACACTGGACAGTCTGGGTTTGAGCAAGTCCATCTCTTCACCAGATTAGACATGGAATGTCTTTCTGTTCAGTATTTTAATTTTAAACACCTGAGTGCTGTGGATCAGAAGCAGTGCCCGAGTTCACAGAGAACTGGGAGAGAAATGCAAAGACTCTGGAGCAAGATGGGGGAGTGGGCAGTGACTCTGTGGTGAAATTATTTAGATTCTGATGGACTTAAGGAAACACCTGAGACTGTGAACCCTTAGAGAAGTAGCATGGCCTAGTGGATAGAACAGAGGCATAGGAGTCAGAAGGATCTGGGTTTTACTCCCAGCTCTGCCACTTGTCTGCTGTGTGACTTTGGTCATTTAACTTCTTTGTGCCTCAATTCCCTCATCTGTAAAATGGGGATTAAGACTTTGAGCCCCATGTAGGACAGGGACTGTGTCTAACCTGATTATTTTGTAACTACCTCAGAGCTTCGAACAGTGCCTGATACATATACAACTATTGTTATTATTATTATGTGGGACGATTAGACTGTAAGCCCGTCAAACGGCAGGGACTGTCTCTATCTGTTGTCGACTTGTTCATCCCAAGCGCTTAGTACAGTGCTCTGCACATAGTAAGCGCTCAATAAAATACTATTGAATGAACAGGGACTGTAACCTGATTAACTTGTATCTACCCCAGTGCTTAATACAGAGTCTTGCACATAGTAAACATTTAACAAATGCCATAAAATACACCTCCTAGGTTCTAATCCCAGATCCGCCATTTATTTACTGTATGACCTGGCTAGTCATTTAACTTCTCTGTGCCTCATTTCCCTCACCTGTAAAATGGGGACTAAGCCTGTGAACACTTTGGGACATGGACTGTGTCCAGCCTGATTATCTTGTATCTACCCCACCAATTAGTACAGTTCCTGGAACATAGTAAGTGCTCAATAAATAACAATTTTTAAAAAAGCCTAAAAAATCCTCAAAATAGTTAATAATCAATGATATTTGTTGAATTCTTATTTTGTGCAAAACCTATAAACACTTATCTAATAATAATTATTATTATGGCATTTATTAAGCACTTACTATGTGCCATGCACTGTACTAAGCACTGGGGTGGATACAAGCAAGGTGGGTTGGACACAGCCAACAGTCTCAATCCCCATTTTCCAGATGAGGTCACTGGGGGCCAGTGAAGTGACTTGCCCAAGGTGACACACAAGGCAGACAAGTGGTGGAGTTTGACAACAGACTCCCAGGTACGTGCCCTCTCCACTAAGCCAAACTGCTTCTCTATCTACATGATGACATTACTTAAAGGGAAGCTCAGTGACTAGTAGACATAAATACCATCACAGGCCAGCCTAGGGGGTTAGTTAGGGAGTGATGTGCTCTTATATGACCTAAATTACAGGAGACAATGTGGTCTAGTCAAAAGAATATGGGTTTGTGAGTTAGGAGTGCTTGGTTCTCACATCAGGCTGGCCACCAGCCTGCTAGGTGACTTTGAACAGGGCCTTAGAGTTCAAAAGGAATAACTGAGAAGTAGCATGGCCTAATGTAAATAGCCTGGTCTTGGGAGTCAGAGGAGCTGGGGTCTAATCCTGGCTCTACCCCTTATCTGCTGTGTGACCTTGGGCAAGTCACTTCACTTCTCTGTACCTCAGTTACCTCATCTGTAAAATGGGGATTGACTATGAACCTTATATTGGACAGGTATGGTGTCCAACCTGCTTATTTTGTATCTACTCCAGCACTTAGTAATAATAATAATAATAATGTTATTTGTTAAGTGCTTACTATGTGCCAAGCACTGTTCTAACCAATGGGATAGATACAAGGCAATCAGGTTGTCCCATGTGGGGCTCACAGTCTTAATCCCCATTTTACAAATGAAGTAACTGAGGCACAAAGAAGTTAAGTGACTTGCCCAAAGTCACACAGCAGACAAGTGGCAGAGCTGGGATTAGAACACATGACCTCTGACTCCCAATCCCTTGCTCTTTCCACCAAGCCACACTACTTCTCTACAATGCCTGGCACTAAGTTCTAAACAAATATCCTAAAAAAATTGATAAAAACCATGGTGAAACTGCTTCAGAAAAGTAAAAGTCATCAACAAATTCAAGGCTAGGTTTGATTTTTACTGACAGCCAGGAAAGATTTGGCATATACCCATCAATATCAAGTGGAGGAATTCATTTCCATTTCTGTATTTTTAATCTGAGCTTGGGCTGGGGCTGGGAGGGGATCTGGCCATAATATATGTAATTTGTAACTGTCAGGGAGAGCAGAAGAAATTGAGAACCTAGGTGGGGAAAATTATCTGCATTTGCATTCGATATTTGAAACTTCTATTTTTGAGTGGATACCAGTGCCTTTATCTGACCTGTCACCATAATAGATGATTCCTGTATATTGATAAAGATATTTGCCTAGCTTTTATCTGATGGATGCTCATAGCTGATTTAATATTTCAATTTTTATTGGGAAAATCAATTAATATTTTGAAAAGAAAAGAGAATGAAAATGCACTGGTTTTATTTGCTCCCGACCTTGGGTCCCAATGCCCTTCCTTATCCATTATGGTTTAAGTCTGGGGGTGCCCTGGGTACGGTGATCTCTGGCCTGCTGGGGTCATGGTGAGTCTGTACTTTGGGGGGAAGAAGTCACCTGTAGAAAAAAATAATAATTGTGGTATATGGCATGTGGTATGTTTAGCACTTGCTATGCACTTAATGATGTACTAAGGAATAGAGTACATACAAAATAAATTAAGTCAGAAGTGTCCCTATCCCACATGATGCTCCCAATCTGAGAGGAAGAAAAAAGAGGTATTTAATCCATCCCTTGCAGGGGAGGAAGCTGAGGGACAGATAAACTAGTTCACTTGCCCAAAGTCACACAGCGGACTAGTGGCAGTGTCAGAATTAGAACCCAGGTCCTCTTACTCCAACCCTTGGCTCTTTCCACTAGGCTTGTTGCTTCTCCGCTTCAGTGTCTTGGACCTTCTGAGTAGATATCTTAGTCTACTTTATCCTGGGATTTGAGGGAAAGGGTTAGGGAACAGGCAAAAATACCATGTGGAGATTTCTTCACCAACCCCATCAGATGGTTGAGTACTACACTCCACAATCAATCAATTGTATTTATTGAGCACCTACTATGTGTAGAGCACTGTACTAAGTGCCCCAAAGAGTACAATACAACTGGGGCTCAGTTGTATTGAGAAGCAGCGTGGCTCAGTGGAAAGAGCACGGGCTTTGGAGTCAGGGCTCATGAGTTCGAATTCCAGCTCTGCCACTTGTCGGCTGTGTGACTGTGGGCAAGTCACTTAACTTCTCTGTGCCTCAGTTCCCTCATCTGTAAAATGGGGATTAAGACTGTGAGCCCCACGTGGGACAACCTGATTCCCCTATGTCTACCCCAGCGCTTAGAACAGTGCTCGGCACATAGTAAGCACTTAACAAATAACATTATTATTATTATTATTATTATTACAACACAATACAATAGAACTGGCTCCAGTTCTCCTCTGTATTGCGAAGTAGACTCCAGCCCTTCCTTCCTTTCACACCCCAGTGGGCAAACGAACTGCATTCACAGCACGCCTTCAGTGCCCCCCTGAACTGGACAGTCAGTCATGCTAAAACCCGGGGTAATGACACCAGATCTATTCCATGCCACCGAGGAGACTCCACCCCAACCTGCCTCCTATGCTTTGCTGGGAAAGAGAAAGCCATCCCCAGCCTGAGGCCTCCACAAAACCCCAAGAAGACTGGTGGCTGCTGTACTGGTTGCTGTGACTTTGGGTGAGTCTTGAACTCTGAGATCAAGGAAGACTGATATTCTCTTCCTCTAGCCAGAGCACCGTACTGATTTTATTAGTTTGTTTATTTGTTTGTGTTTCAATCATTCCTGATAAGTCTGCTACCGTTCCTTTACCCCACTTCTACTCATAGATGGTGAGTCCCCCAAAGGATGGGGACCATGTCTAATTCCCACCTATGTATTTTCTCCCAGCATTTAATACAGTGCCCTGCACAGAGTAAGCACTTAGTAAATACTATTACTGCTACTAGAAAAGCCTTGCAGGCCACTCTCTGGCATTTGGACTAGGAATGCTAACCTTCACCCCAGTCTGTTAGCCAACCTTTAAAATATGATTTTCTTTGGGGCAAAAGGTGTCTTTGGTGGACAAGTTCTGAGAAATTCTTCCCAAGTAGTAAGAGATCCTAAGTTTCCACTCTGCAAATCTAGCCATTCTAGGAGTTGAGGGAGGAGAAGGGGTCCAGAAAATTTAGATTCTATAGAATGAGGTGCATTATAAGCAGGTACAAGGATGCATGCTTTCTCCACCTTTCTATTCTATTTGAAAAGTTATTAACCATTTCAGAATATGTTGGTGTTATTGATATGATTGGTCTTTGGGAGACATTCAAGTCAAGTGAAAAGAGCACTGGACTGAGACCTGAGAAATCTGGGAATCCACCTCATGAGAAGCAGCATGGCCTAAAGGAAAGAGCATGGGCCTGGGAGTCATGGAACCTGGGTTCTAAACCCAGCTCTGGCAAATGCTTGCTGCGTGAGTTTGGGCAAGTCACTTAACTTTTCTGTTCCTCAGTTCTTCTGTTCTCCCTCCTACTTGGACTGTGAGCCCCTGGTAGGACAAGGACTATGTCCAACCTAGTTGACTTGTATCTACTCCAGTGCTTAGTGTTTGACAGATAGTAAGTGTTTAACAGATGCCATAGGGCGAACAAACAAACCTCATCCAAGATATATTCCCCAACCAGTTCCCCTTTTCCTGGTTGTGTCTTTCCAACAGCCACCTTTATAACTTAGCTAGACATCAATTTACATACAACATTGATTTCTTCATTTTTCTCTACTCTTATACTTAACAGTTGAATGTTACATTTATCAGTTGAATCTGTATTTTTTCCTCCTACTCTCACTGTGTATCTACACAATTTATGACTGCTCTCTAACCTGTTAGATCATAAGTTTCTCAGGGATAGAGAACCAGGCATTTTTTTTTTATTGAACTCTCCCTACTTCTTTGTTCAGTGCTCTGTCCTTGGAAGGTGCTCTATACTATTGAAATGACTCAAATTGACATTGTGGGGAAATATGAGATCAGTGAAATGAAACTTCAATCATACAATAGTATCTATTGAACACTGGGGCAGAGCACTGTACCAAGCATATAATAATAACAATTGTGGTATTTGTTAAGTGCTTACTATGTGCCAGGTACTATACTAAGTGCTGGAGTAGATACAACCAAATTGGGTTGGACAGAGTTCCTGTCCCATGTGGGACTCACAGTATCAATCCCCATTTTACAGATGATGTAACTGAGGCACAGAAAAGTGAAGTGACATGCCCAAGGTCACACATTAGATAAGTGGCAGAGCTGGGATTAGAACCCATGACCTTCTGACTCCTAGGCCCATGCTCTATCCTCTACACTGTGCTGCTTCCCCATTGTGAGAAATGTACAAGAAAATTAGTATGATACCTGTCCTCTAGGGCTTAACATCCTAACCTTGGTGGACAACACTAAAATAAATTGTTGATGGGAGAAAGAAAGGAAAGAAGAATATATGAATGAAATAGTGCATCGTAATACTACTACTAAAACTAATAAGAATAATTGTGTTATTTTTAAAGCACTTATTATGTGCCAAGGACTGTACTAAGCACAGGGGTAGATACAAGCACTTACCCCCTGGAAATTACGTACATATCATTATAATGATGATATTAATGAAAATAATTGTTAAGCACTTCCTACATGTCAAACACTGTACTGAGTGCTGGGATAGATACAGAATAATCAGATCCCACTTTGGGCTCACAGTCTAAGTAGAAAGGGGAACAGCTATTGAATCCCCATTTTGCCGATGAAGGAACAGGCACAGAGAAGTGAAGTGATTTGCCTAGGTCACTCAGCAGGCAAGGGGCAGAGTGGGTATTAACAATCCAGCGCTCCTGATTCCCTGATTCCTATTCTTTTTTTCAGTAAAGAACTAGAGCTTAAACACTTACGTAATTTACCCCATAGTGGTGGAGGATGTACTCCTCATTGAGGGAAAAAGAAAAGGAAGCAGAAGGAAAAAAAAAAGAAAAGGGATGGGAGACAAGAGTATGAAAAAGACAAGGAGAAATAAATAATATGAAAAAGACAAGGAGAAAAGAGTAAAAGGAGGAAGACAAGTGAAAGATGTGGCCACAGAAGCCAAATTAGGGGAGGTTATAGAGGGATGAAGTATGTGCGTATAATGGGAGGGGTTGGTAAAGGGAAGATAACTGCATGGGAAAGACTAGGACAATTCTACAGATGGGGCTTAATGGGGTGAAGGGTGCAAAAGCCTAGGGAATGTGGTGCTAAATGGATTCAAATTACATCTCCTCCAGAAAAACCTCTCTGGCAATCTCTCAGGTTTCCACCCTATTTCCCTTTCCTACTGTATTAGTCATACACACTAATGACTGTGAGCTTGCTGTGGGCAGGGGAATTGGCATTTGTTAAGCACTTTCTATATGTCAAACACTGTACTAAGTGCTGGGGTAGAAACAAGGTAATCAGATCCCAACTGGGGCTCACAGTCTGAGTAGGAAGAAGAACAGGTATTGAATCCCCATTCTGCAGATGAGGGAACTGAATCACAGAGAAGTGTAGTGACTTTCCAAAGGTAATACAGCAGGACAAAAGGCAGAGCTGGAATTAACAATCCAGGGCCCCTGATTTCCAGGTCTGTGCTCTTTCCACCAGCCCACGCTGCTTCCCTTATGCTTGGTTGTTCTCCTCCCTGTGTCCACTTGCTCCACCTTGCTCTTCCAAATGCCAAGTACCATGCTCTGCACCGAGCAAGTATTCAATACCATTGATAAATAGATAGAATGACTCAGTAGACCAAGTCTATTCAAGTGCTTGGTGGATGGGGGAATGTAAAGGGAGAAGATTTGGCCAGGCCAGTGAGAGGGGAGTACCAGGTCTCTCCTACCTGAGGAAGCAGGGAGCCCCACCAGGAGAAAATGGAGATTCGGGCTATAATTTATTAGTGAAGACCCCAGGTTAGACAGGGAACTGATTAAAATGCTCCTGTGGCAAGCCCTAAATTAAAACTGAGATTCTAAGTGGTGCTAAGAAAGGCATCTCTCTGCCCTGCACAAGGGTAAATATAATTATCTAGTGTAACCCTTATAAGCAATTGATTTCTGCTTTTTCCATCTCTGAGAATTTCTGTAGGGCTAAAGCAATATTAACCAAAAGAACAAAGCCTTATTAAAAAGCTCTCAAAGAGGAGATAGAGCAATTGACAAATCGTGTAATGTCCAGCACATTTCAAGGCTTCCCACTGGCCTGTTCCCCAACTACCTACCCTGGCTAAATGTTTATGTGTCTTTTGTGTTCATCCATGTACCTATGGGTCCTGATAAGCTGCAGACGTATATCATAACTCCCGTCTTCCCTCTGTGTGGCCAGATCCACTGTTAAAGCTGTCATTAAGCAATCCAGCTCCTGCCTGTGATTTTTATTGCTTCTGGACTAGGATCCTGTGCCATTCATGGACATTGTTCTTTCTGAGCAATTAAATCCCACAGGCTCCTAATCTCTGAAGCCATACAAAAGAGTAAATAAAATGGTGTAGGCAGGAACTTCTGCCCTGTCTTCCAGGTTATTTATTACTTTAATAAATCTAGGTTCATCTAGGCCCTTTTGAGTCTCCTGTTTCTGTCAGGCAGGAGAGGAAAAATGATCTCCTAATTGTTCTGTTTGTGAGCACAGGACAGATGCCTAATAGTTTATTGTGCAGGAAAGGCAGTTAAATAAGACAACATAGGTTTCCCCTGGCCAAAGAGTCGTTAAAGAGAAATTAAAAGCAGAAAACTCTAAAATATCTTTGGTCTAATTTGTATTCACCTTTTATAGAGTCATCCTGTTCTAGGACAAGTTACTGGTAACAATATCTGTCTTCTTTGGAGGATTTCCTCACAGACTCATGAGGGACCACCAAAGCTCATTTAGCCCATTCCTCTGCCTCCCTGTGGGATCGGGCCTAAACCACTCAAGAAAAACTGTTCATTTGTCCTCCTCTGATGCTGAGTTAAGCCAGCATATTGTCCAGTATTACGGGCTACAGAAATTCACAGTATTTTTCAGTGTTTAAATTGTGGGATTTTTTTTCCCTGCAGAAGTAGGGACCTCAACTTGTGCTCCAAATTGATCTCTGTCTGGGTTTGTTATTGGAACTGGCAGGATGTGCGGATGTGAACAGAAGACGTGGGGATAAGCCAACTTCCAAATCCCTCTCTGGAGCCCTATAAAGGCTGCCCCTTCCATAGAAAATTTCTGTGATAGCAGTACTGACTTTAACTTCACTGTAAGTAGTTATGTCCATTTTCTCCAACTGGCAATCGAGTAGACAGTGGCTGTTTTCTTCCCCATTTCCTCTCCAGCTCCTCACTCCCCTGACCCTCCTTACACTTCCCCATTCCTCATACCCCTCTCTCCCATGGTGGCTTTCAACACTGTTTCCCAATGGCTTCTGCAAATCCCTGTCTACTCCCCGTGTTATTCAGAGCTTTCCCAAGGGCTTAGTACAGTACTCTGCAATCAGTCAAGAAATCAATCAATGGCATTTATTGAGCCCTATGTGTAGAGCCCTGTACTAAGCACTTGGGAGAGTACAACATAGTAGGTAGAAATGTTTCTAGCCCACAGTGAAGCTAACAGTCTAATGAGGGAGATAGCTGTAAAAATAAATTATGGATAGGTACGTAAGTGCTGTGGGGCTAAGGGTGGAGTGAATAAAGGCTACAAATCCAGATGCAAAGGTGACACAGAAGGTAGAGGGAGTAGGCAAAATGAGAGCTTAGTCAGGGAAGCCTTCTTGGAAGAGATGTGATTTTAATAAGGCTTTGAAGGTGGGGAAAGTGGTGGTCTGTCTTTTATGAAGGGTGAAGGAGTTTCAGGAAAGAAGGAGGGCATGGGCAAGGAGTCAACAACTAGATAGTCAAGTTTGAGGTACAGTAAGTAGTTTGGCATTATCCTTGACTCCTCTCATTCAACTCTCATATTCAATCTGTCACTAAATCCTGTCGGTTCCACTTCACAAAATCAATAAAATCTGCCCTTTTCTCTCAATAATAATAATAATATTTAATAATTATGGTATTTGTTAAGCCCATACTATGTGCCAGGCACTATACTAAGCACTGGGGTGTATACAAGCAAATACAGTTACACACAAACCCTGTCCCAAATGAGTCTCCCAGTCTCAATCCCCATTTTATAGATGTGGCACCTGAGGCACTGAGAAGTGAAATGACTTGGCCAAGGTCGCACAACAAACAAGTGGTGGAGTCAGATTAGAATCCATGACCTCTGACTCCTGTGCTTTATCCACTACTCCATGCTACTTCTTTAACTGCTGCTGGGCTACTTCTCTCCATCCAAATACTACCACATTAATCCAGCCACTTATCCTATACCCCTCTTGATTACTGCATCAGCCTCCTCGCTGACCTCCCTGCCTCTTGTCTCTCCTGATTTTGGCCTATATTTCATTCTGCTTCCTGGATCATTTTTCTACAAAAATGTTCAAGCCATGTTTCCCCATTCCTCAAGAAACTTCAGTGGTTGCCCATCCACCTCTGCATCAAATAAAAACTCCTCACCATTGGCTTCAAAGCAATCAGTCATCTTGCCTCCTCTTACCTCACCTCACTTCTATCCTACTACAACCCAGGCCATAGTGAAGCAGTGTGGCTCAGTGGAAAGAGCACAGGCTTGGGAGTCAGAGTTCACGGGTTCTAATGCCGGCTCCACCACTTGTTAGCTATGTGACTTTGGGCAAGTCAGTTCACTTCTCTGTGCCTCAGTTGGCTCATCTGTAAAATGGGGATGAAGACTGTGACCCCCCCACGTGGGACAACCTGATCACCTTGTATTCCCCCCCAGCGCTTAGAACAGTGCTTTGCACATAGTAAGCGCTTAACAAATACCATACACTTCACTCTTGTAGTGCTAACCTTCTCACTGTACCTCAATCTCACATATGACGCTGTCAGCCTCTCACCCACATTCTGCCTCTGTCCTCGAACTCCCTCCCTCTTCATATCCTACAGACAGTTACTGCCCCCCCCACACACACACTTCAAAGCCTTATTGAAGGCACATCTCCTCCTTATTGAAGGTCTTGCCTGACTAAACCCTTATTTCCTCTTCTCCCAATCCCATCTATGTTGCCCTGACTTGCTTCCTCTATTCATTCAGGCCCACAGCACTTACGTACATATTTGTAATTTATGTATATTTATTTTAACGTTTGTTTCCCCTCTACAATGTAAGCTCACTGCGGCAGGGAATGTGTCTCTTTATTGCTACAGTGTACTCTCCCAATAATGATAAATGATAAATGATGATAATAAAGATGGTATTTGTTAAGTTCTTACTATGTGCCAAGCACTGTTCTAAGTGCTGGGGTAGATACAAGGTAATCAGTCCCACGTGGGGCTCACAGCTTAAACCCCATTTTACTGATGAGGTAACTGAGGCACAGAGAAGTTAAGTGACTTGCCCAAAGTCACTTAGCTGATAAGTGGCAGAGCCGGGATTAGAACCCACGATCTCTGACTCCCAAGACTGAGATCTTTCCACTAAGCCACACTGCTTCTCCCAAGCGCTTAGTATACAGTACTTGGCACAGTACTCGTATTTATAAATACAACCAAAATAAATGAATGAATAGATGCTTTATAAATATTATTGACTGATTGGTTTATTGACATTTAACAGAGAATTCTGAATCCTTCCAAGTCTTCATTAAAATGGTCTAGAGTAGGAGATGCTAATCTGGGAATCAATTATGAATTTTTTCTATTTCCAAACTCTTTCCAATAACTGTGTGATTGGTGCAGTCTGTTTTTGGCTTGCCTACCCACTGTGGGAATTTTCATTAGCAGAGAGATTTGGAAAACTGTGTTTTGGACTTAAAACATAAGGAAGTTGGAATTATTCAGCACGGGAAATAAGAATGTTGTTTAAGATCACTTATCAAACCTAATCAACACAGTCTTTCCAGAGTCAGTGCTTACATTTAGGACTGTGTGCTGATCAGATTAAGAGGTACTTGTTGTTTAAGACTGGTGAGAGAGTGAGTGCCACTTCAACTTCCCTTTAAGTAAAATAATCACGTCAACCTCCCTCTGTCTCCACCAGGCAATCACATAATGCCACCTGCTCTTAACCCTGAGACATTTTCTCTCCTTCCCTGCCCTTTTTTGAAACTTACTCCTCTTCCTTCCATCTCACCAGACTGTAACGTCTGAAACTATTCTCTTGATTTTTTTTCCTGCAGTTCCTGTAAGCTCCCTCATTTCCTGAACCCCAAATCTTTCCCCTCATCACTGCAGCCTCCTGCACTCCCCATCCCTCTCAATCAATCAACTGTGGTTATTGAGTGTTTACAGTGTGCAGAATACTGTGCTAAGCACTTGGGAGAGTACAGTATAAACAGAGTTGGTAGTTTCATTCCCTGCCCACAGTGAGTTTATAGCCTAGAGCTTGCCATTCCCTCCATTTTGTGTTTTCTGCTCTGTCTTCCACATTTTTCAACCTCGTGCACACCGTGATGGCCATCCCCTCACATCTTCACACTTAAGAGAGTGACTCTCCTGGCTTCCTCTTCCCTATGTGCTTCCCTTCCTTGGGGGAAGTGTTAATAATTAGCCAAGCCAATCAGAGAAAACTGTTAAGGTGGACCTAAGGGTGCCAGGTAGCTGGAGATGAAAATCCTCAGCCATCTAGTAGATGAGAGGTTGTGAGTTGTGTGCCTGGGAAAGTTTATGCTGCTACCCTGGGTGGACGCAGAGCACTGGGAGGGATTGGCGATGATGCCAGGTTAGAGTTGGGATATACTGTATATTCAGGGGCCAGTGGTTAGGACTCTGGAGGAGTGAGGCTCCTGCCCCTGAGAGGGAGAAGGGACTCTGAGGGACTCTGCTTCTACAGGGCATATAGGCATGAGGATGGAACCTGGGACACCCTGAGGGAAGAGGACAATGGATCTGTGAAATGGGACCAACAGTGCTCAGAACAGTGCTCGGCGCTTAGAACAGTGCTTGGTACACAGCACTTAACAAATACCATCATCATTATTACTCCATTGTACTCTCCAGGTGCTAATGGAGTGGTCTCCAAACACTAAGTGTTTAATAAGTACCACTAATTGATTGATTCATTGGAGTGGATTGTTAGTGATATATTGGTCTTATCAGCCACACCCACGTATATAGATAAATCTCATTATCAAACAATTGCAACTTCTTTGAACATAGATGATAACTCCCTCTCTCCCTCTCATTCTCTTTCTCTCTTTTTCTATATGCATATCTATTTTTCTATCTAGATATATAGTTTTTTATTTGCATATCTATCTAGATACTCAACTAGATTTTCTAAATTTATATATTCCTCTCACTCTCTAGCTAAACATATATATCTACACACCTATATATCTACACATCTATGTAAGCACATAGCCACACCTATAATGTGTATAAGCATACAAGTTTGTAAAGCAAATAAGTAAAACATTTCCTGCCCAAGTGAAAAAATATTATGCTACATCACCCTAAATAATTGAAAATCAGTATTGTATCAAGATTTGGGATTTTTTTGTAATATAACAATATGAAGATGAGTAAACATTCATATTATGTTAGTGTGATCTTGGCCAGACTTGATTTCTAAGAGCCTCCAATTTTTGGCACATATGGACTGGAACTGGACTGGAAGCATGGAATATATTCAGAAGTTTCAAATTTTGGCTAGAGAGTAAATTATCTTTCTTTCTACATTAATGACTTTTTTCTTTTTTCTTATTTTTCTTTTAAAGCAAGAGACAAGTTAAAAAAAAATTATGGAACCAAGAAGAGGATGCTACTCCTTTAATGATCCAGCACCCGCAACAAATGATGCTTGCTGATAATGTACACATATTGCAGTTGTCATAGTAACACAGTTAGCAACAAAGAAACCTTGACCTTTCCCCATCTGTTTTGAATCTTCACAATGACACATTAATTTCAGCATATGAAAATAATAAAAAAAAACCTTCCAACCAGATTCTACCATGCCTAAAGTGCACTGATAAAGCCTGTAGCTGAGGGGGAAGATAAAATGGAATGGTCTCCATTATGTGAAAATTTTAAAGCCATGTCTATGATAATAAATAGTAGTGCACCATTTTCATGGCAAAAGATGGAGTGCCTTGAATCCCTGGATTATGCTGAGGAAGATTTAGGCAAGGTTGTAAGCTTCCTCTAGCTGGTAATCTCTTTGTGGGCAGTGAACATATCTATTTATATTATACTCTTCCAGGTGCTTAGGACTGTGCTCTGAATACAGTAAGTGTTCAATAACTATCACTGACTGATTGATGAGGGTGCTCATATAGCATTACTCTACAAGCTAGGCTTTCCTCACCTGAAACACTACCAGCCACAGAAAAAACTTCTATCACTACTCCTCATTATTATCCTGAGCTGTTTTCATGAAAACAGCCTTAATTTGATATTAGTCTTAAAAAAGAAATGCATATCAATAAGTATTGTCCATTCCATTCCATCAAAGGAAAATTTTGGGTGACCAGTATCCTTATTTAAATAAGGACATTTGCAGTTTCTTTTAACTAACCTATAAATCTCTATAATTATCTTTGGGTTGAGAAACAGGGTTTCTGAGGAAAGAAACAGTCATTGGAGAAGCAGCATGGCATAGTAAAAAGAGTATGTGCCTGGGAGTCAGAATGACCTGCGTTCTAATCCCAGTTCTGCCACTTATCTGCTTTGGAACATTGGGCAAGTCACATAACTTCTCTGTGCCTCAGTTACCTCATCTGTAAAATGAGAATTAAGGCTGTGAGCCCCATAAAGAATATGGACTGTGTCCAACCTGATTACCTTGTATGTACCCCAGAATTGAGAACAGTTCCTGGAACATAGTAAGCACTTAAAAATCCCATACAAAAAGTGGTATTTGTAAAGTGTTTAGGCAAAGCATTGTACTAAGTGGTGGGGTAAACACTAAATAGTCAGTTTGGACATAGTCCCTGTCCTAGATGGTCTTCTCACTCTAAGAGGAGGGGAGAATAGTTTATGGAATCCCCATTTTATAGCTGAGGGAACTGAGGCCCAGAGAAGCTGTGACTTGCCTAAGATCATACAGTAGGCAAATCAATGGCAAAGCCAGGATTAGAATAATGTGTTTTTGAAAAAATCTGGAAATTATTGAAAATCAGTTCAAATTACAAATGGAGATCCTCCAGGGATGATATGTAGTGAAAACTTGGATAAATGAAAAATGGAGTTTAATTCTTCATATCTAAATACTCTTTCTTCTAGGGAATCAATCAATCAAACCAATGAAAGCCAAAGCACTGAGGAACACCCATGGATGCTTCTCTTTCCAACAAGCAAGGAAGGAGTGACTTCTTAATCAATACTGTGATTTTTTTACCCAACCTGTGCTCAGCTCTATTTCAAAATGTCTTTCCCATTCGGGAGAATACACTGTGTGAAAGCACTGTGCTTTTAGATAAAAACAATCTTGAACAGGGAAAAAATAACAGTGGAAGCAAGACATTCTCCTGGAAACGCCTGATCGATCAACTGCACTACTGAATGATTCTTTACAATGGAAAGTGGTTACTGGGTAAAGTTGATTGGTATGACTCTGCAGCCAAGTTGGGTTTTCTCTAATGGCAAGGAAAAAATCAACTCTAAATAGACCAAGAAAGTGTGCAGCAAAGGGGAGGTCAAAGACAAACACTATCATGGGGCCTGAAAACTCGGGAGAAGCTGCTTGCTTGTTTGCCCTTTGACCACTATTAGTTCTAATGTTCTAACTTTTCCGGGACTTTGCTCATTGATTGGGCAAAGAAAGGATGAGATCTGTGTGGCAGAACTATCAGTGAAGCAGTTAGAAACTCATTTAAAAATTTGGTCAGGGTTTATTGCACTCTCTCAGAGGTCAGGTCTGCAGAGGGGGCAAGCAGTTTTTTTTTATAACTGTTTTAGTATATAGTTTTGTCTGAATATGCTAGGATGACTACCAGACAAGGGAAAAGAGCATGGGCCTGGGAGTCAGAGGACCTGAGTTCTAATCCCGATTCTGCCACCCACCAGCTGTGTAACTTTGGGCAAAGCCCTTAACTTCTCTGTGCCTCAGTTCCCTCATCTGCAAAATGGGGATTCAATACTTGTTCTGCCTCCTAGTTAGAGTATAAACCCCATATGTGACCTAATTATCTTGTATCTACTTCAGCACTTAGTACAGTATTTGACACATAAGTACTTAACAAAATACCACGATTATTATAATTATCATGATTATTGTTACTGCTAGCCTTCTTAGTTAATGAATAGACACATATGAAGTCACATGCTTTATGCTGAGTATTCAGTATTAAATAATTTAATCTTGTGTGCCATTCGTAGAAGTATGCTTAGAACACCTGAACCTTAATCAATCAATGGGTTTATTTGACCACTTACTGCATGCAGAGCACTTTGCTAAATGTTTGGGAGAATATGATAAAGTTATAAATTGTTTTTCCAAGGGACCCTCTGACTACTTACCTCAGTAAGTAGTGTTCCTGTGTTCACTGTGTTCCTCTCCCAGGTCCCTCTCACTATGGGCACTGCTTCCAAACCATGGAATTCAAAAGCAGGAGCTGAAGCGAGGGAGGCCAAGTGCTTTAAATAGAAATGCTGGGCACAGGGGCTTCCAGTGCCAAATTCATGCCAGGCAGGAGAAAGGCCAGGTGAAAATTGGACTGGTATACACCTGGAAGCCTGGCCAACTGAGAATCTCCCAGGGAAAAGTCTAATGTGAAGCCTCATCCTAGTTTTAGCAGCAGGGAAAGTACAGATTGGGGGTAGACAAGGCAATGATCAGGTTTTCAGAATCAAGTTAATTAAGTTCCATTCCTGAGCTCACCCTGGAAAATATGCCCCCATGTGATTGACAGGTCACATGTCTGAATTAGGATGATGGAGAGTGGATGGGGCCCACATCCATCTCTGGAGACCAGGGATGCTGATAGAGAGATGGGGCTGGGCATCAGATCGCCTACATCCTGGACCCTGCAATAGTAATAATGATGATGGCATTGGTTAAGTGCAATGTGCCAAGCACTATTCTAAGCACTGGGGTAGATACAAGGTAATCAGGTAGTTCCACGTGGGACTCACAGTCTTAATCTCCATTTTACTGATGAGTCAAATGAGGCACAGAGAAGTTACACAGGGTCACAAAGAAGAAGCTATTTGCCCAAAGTCACACAGCTGGCAAGTGACGGAGTGACATTAGAACCCATGACCTCTGACTTCCAAGCCCATGCTCTTTCCACTAAGCCAGGCTGCTTCTTGTATTAATCACTATCAGTCAGGTGGGTTCTTTGGTCAATCAGGAGGGTGGGGTCTCACAGGATACACCTCTTTTTTCCACAAATTTAATTTGGCTTTCTATGCCTACTAGGAGACAATAGTTTGAGTATCAAATTCCCCTAATATTAATTGGTTAACTAGTTCCAGGTTGCTACCAAGTGGTAGATTTAGACAGAACCTTTAACTTCCACCCACCTTTCAGTTTATACACTTACATGGATTTGACTCTGTCCTCCTGACCTCATCTTCAGTGGTATTTATCGGGTATTTACTGTGTGCAGAGCTCTGTATTAAGCACTTGGGAGATTGAAATACAACAGAGTTGCTACACAGCCCTAAGAGTTTAGAGAGCCCTCTAGACTGTGAGCTCTTTGTGGGGAGGAATTTTCACTCTCTACTGTTGTATTATACTTTCTATAATACATTATACATTATAGTGCTATACATGCAGCAAGTTCTTAATAAATACGATTGATTGAGTGAATGAACAGTTTAGAGAGCCAAATCACCTTATAGAAACAGGAAAGACCTCAAACAGCCAAAAAGCGCATGAGTACCTGAAGTGGCACAGTGGAAAGAACATGGGCTTTGGAGTCAGGGCTTATGAGTTTGAATCCCAGCTCTGCCACTTGTCAGCTGTGTGACTGTGGGCAAGTCACTTCACTTCTCTGTGCCTCAGTTCCCTCATCTGTAAAATGGGGATTAAGACTGTGAGCCCCATGTGGGACAACCTGATTCCCCTGTGTTTACCCCAGCACTTAGAACAGTGCTCTGCACATAGTAAGCGCTTAACAAATACCAACATTTATTTATTTTCCCAGCTCCCTGGCAGCCATTTGCACTCTAGTTGTACTCAATTTGTGTTTATGTTTATTTACTGACATTGTATTAATGTATTTAACAGCTAACCTTTGTTTTTGTCACCCAAAGCATCCATGCAGACACAGCTAACTATTTGATATCCCTCAAGGCTTGTAGAGGAAAAGAGAAAAGGGCAGGTTACAGCCATAGGACAGAACTGACTGATTTAATCAGAGAGGGAATATTGGAGAAATCTAGGTCCTTCTAAGAAGACAGGAAATGCCTGATTAGATTAAAAATGCAATAGGAAAAGGGACAAAGAAGTGGGGGAAAGGTTAAGGGCAGAAAGGGGAAGGCCAGGAGTGAAGCTGCTGACATAGCTCCCAGGAGATAATAAGCCAAATTGAAGTTGATCTCTTTGCCCCTTTCACTGCTTACATCGGTTGGGTATGTTGAGGACCCTTCCAGGAAGGTGTGAGGGCATAAGATCCATGCCTGGAGTGAGCCATTGATCTGAGTGTTTTCTAAACTCTCTCTGGAAGTGGTAGCAGTTGTCATTATTTCTATTTCTCTTTCACCTATTGACTGATACTCTGTGCCTGCTTGTCCATCAATCAATCAGTTGAATTTATTGAGCACTTAATGTGTGCAGAGTACTGTACCTTGACATTAAATCAAAAGCTCCCTCAAGGGCATGGACTATGTCCTTTTACTTCCAGTGTATGCTGTTAAGACTCTAGACAGTGCAAGGTTCAGTGTACAGCAGGGGCTCATTGAATGCTTATGCCCATTACTGGTGATGATGAGGAGTAAAATATCAAAGTCACCATGAAATTAATCACCAATGGTATTAATTGAGTTCTTACTCTGGGTAGAGTACTGAACTAAGTGCTTAGGAGAGCACCACGCAAGACAAGTTCCTTGCCCACAGTAAGTTTACAATCTAGAGCAATTGATCAATTAATCAGTCATGATCACTGAGCTCTTACTGTGTGCAGAGCACTATGCTAAGTGCTTAGGAGAGTACACTACAATGGAGTTGGTAGATGGGATTCCTGCCCACAAGGAGCTTACAGTCTAGAGGGGAGACAGATATTAAAATAAATTACAGGTAAGTACATAAATGCTATGGGGATGAAAGTGGGCTGTCAAGTGCTTAAAGGGTAGGCAATGCCGAAGGGAGAAGAAGTAAGCGAGATAAAGGCCTCTTGCAAGAGATGTGATTTTAATCAGGCTTTGAAGGTGGGGAGCATGATGGTCTGTCATACATGAAAGGAGAGGGCATTCCAGGAAAAAAGGGAGCTGTGAGCAAGGAGTCAGCATTGAGATAGATGAGATCAAGGTACAGTAAGTAGGTTGGCATAAGAGGAAAAAGTGTGTGGACTGGGATGTAGTAGGAAATCAGTGAGGTGAGGGAGGGGAAGAGCTAAGGGATTAGTCCATAATTCTTTTTCCTAGTTGGGACAAGCTTCCTGGAAGTGATGGGCAGTGAGTTAGGCTTTAAAATGATAAGGGTGATACAATGTGACAGATCCAAATAAAGAACCTAAATTTTATCTGGTGCAATGTGGTACAACACTGAGGATGTGGAGGATAGGAGTCATGATAATTGTTATATTCAGGACAACTCCATAGTTGATGCATTCAGGACAACTTGTAATGTCCCTCCAAGTGTCTTTTGGTGCCCTAATTGGCAACTGATTACAGGACGGAGAGGCCATCAGTCTGACCTAGGATTGCTCTGTTTAAAAGTGTCACATAAAAAGAGGAAATAATGATGGGGATTCTGCATAGCCTTGGATGAAATGTTTGATACTGGGATTCTGAAAAGAAGGGGAAGAGCAGGTAAAGTGAGGGAAAGAAAGGCACAACTTAGTTCCCACTAAGACCTAGACAACGCTCAGCAGTAGCAGTAGTAATAGTAATCATGACATTTATTGATGGTGCCAGCAGAAGTAGCAGGGGCAGTAATAGTAATATGAATTGAGTTCCCACTTGGTGCCATGCCCAGTACTAAATGATTGAGAAGTACAGAATATAGAAGTGACACGTTACTTGCCCTAAATAACTTAACCTCTCATGGAGGAGAACAACAGAAAAATATTTACAACTAGAGTGGTCAAAATAAATAACTAATCAATGGTGCTTACTGAGCACTTACCCTGTGCAGAGCATTCAAGTGCTTGGGAGAATACAATACAACAGAGCCAGTAGGCACATGCCCTGCCCACAATGAGTTTACAGTGCAGAGGGATGGCTAGGAGATATTTGAATAATTGAATAAATAACTGAATAAATAATTATAATAGGAAATAATTGAATAAACATATACCTGAGTAGTGAAATTGAGTATAAAATTCATAAATGCTAGATTTGGTTAATGGGATTATATAGTTTAGGGAGCAGGGAAATTTACTAGGAAAGGATTGTTGGGGAAGGTGAGATTTTAGAAGGGATTTGTCTGTGAGGAGATCTGTCTGTGTGGGAAAGGAGGGAGTTCCAAGCCTGGAAAACAGTGTGAGCAGGGGAACAGAGTGGGACAGTCAAGGGTGAAGTTTAGCTAGAAGTTTGGCTTGGGAAGAAAGAAGAAGGATGGTGAGGAATAGTGGGTGAAGAGGGGCAGATAATTATAATGATAATAATAGTGATATTTGTTGAACGCTTACTATGTGCCAGGCACTGTACTAAGCGCTGGGATGGATACAAGCAAATTGTGTTGCCTGTAAAATAGGAAGACTGCTTGATAGATAAGGTGGGGTTAGATGACGGAGAGCCTTTGAAACCACTTTGAGAAGTTTGATGTGGAGAAACACAGGAAGCCAATCTAGGGATTTGAGGAGAGGAGAGACATGGGCCAAGCAGTTCTTCATGAGAATGAAACCAGCAGCAATAAGTAGCTTGCAGTGGAGAGGGGAGAGGTTGGAGGCTGGGAAACCAGCTGATGCAAAGTTCTGTCAAACTAGAACTTGTCTCAGGGTGAAGCATTTGGATGGAGAGGAAGGGGTGAATCCAGGATATATCACACAGTAAGACTGGAAATACATATCAATAGACTGAATGTGAGAGTTGAAAAGTACTGAAATTGAAGATTTGCAGACTAAATTTGCAGGCTAAATTACAAGGAAGATAACTCAGAGTTATCCACTGATTATAGAAAGCTAAGTGGGAGGAGTGGGCTTTGGAGAGAAGAAGAGATAAGAATTATGCCTCAGCAGGTAAACTTGGTTATAGTACTTGGGCAGTGCCTTAGTTAAGGGAGGAGATGAAATGACCAGAACATGGTGGGTGAGAGAACCAATGCAAAACAATCAGCCCTTACAAGCTAATTTTGTGTGGTCATCATTGCTTTGGAACAAGAGTGAGATCCTTTTTCAACCCATGAGATAAAAACCCAATAGTTACTGCTCATCAGTGTCACATGAAAAGAAAGCAAATCTCCATTCTTGGATCAATGCTCCGTAACATGGTATCGTGGTTCCAATCTGGAAAGATAGAGGCTGAGCTCGTAAATCTTCTCCCCCAGTTAGCATGCTGAGAAACCAGTGGGTTCTAGGGGGAGTAAGAATTTCCTATTAAAAAGCAACAATAAACCAGTGTCTTGGGGTCTCACTGTAATATGCATTACACAGACCTGTCTAATCTCAATCCTTTCTGTTCTTTCCACCCAATTTTCAGCATTTATAATGCATTCCTAATTCATTCAGTCACATTTATTGAGCCCTTACTGGGGACAGAGCACTGTACTAAGCACTTGGAAAGTACAATTCAGCAATAAAAAGAGACAATCCCCTGTCACATTTCCTAGGAAACTGGATGGGGTCTTACTGATGCTGTTTCAAACCCAGCTCCCCACAGACACACTCTTTCTCATCCCCTCACCACCTTATTCCAACTCTTCCCTGGCCTTACCCCACCACCTCGAGAAGGAAGAAAAGAAAAGTGGGCAACAACAGGAAGGGCAGAGAGGACAGAGGAAATATGAAAGGTTTTGGGGACGGAGAAGAGGAAAAAGTAGAATGGATCCATTGCACTGGAAAATCTGGCTGGAGTTAATATATCTATATATATATTTTGTATTACCCAACAGGATTACTCTCGCTCTGCCCTATCCTTAACCCTTTATACACTTGGAACCATCTCTTCGGACACGATCCCATCTCATAAATTGGCCTCAATGGTAGATTGTGTCAGAACCCTCCTAATTGCCATTTAAATATCCCCAGGATGGAAAAGAGGCAGCCTATCTAAAAATCTCAGTCCCCATAAAATTTCCACCTAAGGCCATGTTGATATTTTATGGATTAAGGTCTTAGTGTGCAAATCTTTGTGGGGAATGAGACACAAGGTTTCTCCATGTCTTTGGGTTCTGGACCATCACTAATGTTGAAATCCTCTTTCCACACTGTGGCCCAGACCCAATTTGTTCATTGTTCAATTATTCATGGAGTTTCCTTCCTAAGTGTTGGTGACTGGGAGGTTTGGAGGCCAGGTAGATTAGAGTGTAGGCAGTGGGATCAACACCAGTTAATTCACTAGTCCCCAAAACTCAAAATGAGGTGGGAATTTGGGGTGGACTTTAAAAAAAAATCAGACCTTAAGCAAGAAAGTTTTTAATACCTTTGCAAATGCAAAGGAGAAGCAGCCTGACCTAATGGAAAGAGCACAGGCTTGGGAGTCAGAGGACCATAATTCTAGTCCTATCTCTGCCAATTGCTTGCTGTGTGTCCTTGGGCAAGTCACTAAACTTCTCTGTGCCAGTTTCCTCAGCTGAGAAATGGGGATTAAATCCTACTCTTTCTTCTACTTAGACTGTGAGCCTCATGTGGCAGAGCAAATGTGTCTGACCTGATTGACCTGAATCTACCCCAGCACTTAGAACAGCATTTGACACACAGTAAGAACTTTACACATACCATAGAAAAATGCAACCACAGTTCTGCTCCACATCCAAGGCTGAATTTTCTGCTTTCTGGAAAATACATTGTCCCCTCTGGACTGTAAGCTCATTGCAGGCAGGGAATATGTCTGTTTATTGTTATATTGTACCATGGGATGGGATACCAAGTGCTTAATACTGGGCTTTGCACCCAAGAACTGTTCAGTAAATGCACTCGATTGACTGACTGAAAATAGCTGGAGAGAAACTTGGCAGAAATTTATGGAAGGGGTAGCTACGAGTCATTTCTGCATCTGGACAGGGAGAGAAGTGTATCCATGGCCAGGACCATTTAGGAGTAATATTAATAATAATAATAACTGGGGTATTTAATAATAATAATGTTGGTATTTGTTAAGCGCTTACCATGTGCCAAGCACTGTTCTAAGTGCTGGGGTAGACATAGGGGAATCAGGTTGTCCCACGTGGGACTTACAGTCTTAATCCCCATTTTACAGATGAGGGAACTGAGGCACAGAGAAGTTAAGTGACTTCTCCACAGTCACACAGCCGACAAGTGGCAGAGCTGGGATTCGAACTCATGAGCCCTGACTCCAAAGCCCATGCTCTTTCCACTGAGCCCGCTGCCCTGTATTTGTTAAATGCTTACTATGTGCCAAGCTCTGTACTAAATGCAGATTATTATTATATTTGTTAAGAGCTTACTATGTGCCAAGCACTGCTCTAAGCGCTGAGGTAGATACAAGTTAATTAGGATGGACATAGTCCCTGTCCCACAAGTGGCTCACACTCTTTATCCCCATTTTAAAGTTGAGGTAACTGAGGCCCAGAGAAGTTAAGTGACTTTCACACAACAGACATGTGATGGAACCAGGATTAGAACCCAAAGCCTTGTGACTCCCAGGCCCATGTTCTAGCCACTAAGCCATGCTGCAGTACAAGATATTCACTGGACACAGTCTGTATTCCACATGGGCCTCACAGTCTTAGTAGGAGGAAGAACAGGTATTGAATCCCAGTTTTACAGATGAGGTAACTGAAGAGAAAGTAAGTGACTTGCCCAAGGTCACCTACCAGGCAAGTGGTAGAGCCAGGATTACAATCTAGCTCTTCGGATTCCCAGGTCAGTGCACTTTCTGCTAAGTCACACTGCTTCTCAGGAGTAGGGTAGGAGCAGGCTGAAGCCTGGGAAATAAACTCATCCTGTCAGGGATCCTGCCATGAAGGTCTCTGGCCCTGCCCAGCTGAATCAGGGTCTTGATTCTAGAGTCGTTGAGCTCGGTTACATCTTCTGGTACTTGTCAGGGAATCTGAGGGAAGCACCCATTCATGAAGCACTCAGTGTTGGCTGCCTCCTCGTTGGGGATGTCCATGTTGGGGACTCCCAAGGAGGGCTGGCTGCATACAGGCTGACTGACTTGGACAACTACAGGGCTTTCATTCCCACGCACACACTTCCCAGGGAGCAGAATGAGTCCTGGCAAGTCTCTTGACCTGGAGGAGCTGCCAGGAGCACTCATCTTTTCTTTTTCCGAGCTGATGAGATTCCAGAAGAAGCTGGGGCTATGTCCACTGGGTGGGAGGTGCTGCGATTTTAAGTTTACTCTAATGTCTGGGGCCAGAGGAGCAGGCAGTGCCCATCTGTGGCCCTGCATCAAGCTTGGGGAAGGAGCCCTTTCTAATTAAGGGAATTTAGGTCCCCTGACCAACCAAGGAGCAAAGGTCTGGGTATATCTGAACCCTAGAAACTAAAGAACAGTTGGTGTCCCAGCATGTCCCAGCAGGAGGATTGGCACTGCTTCTTCACACAATCTACTTGGCCTGTTTAAACCTGGTCAAGCCTGCAAGTTGTTCCTACCTCTGAGCACCATCACCTGTGTTGAGCCCCACTTTTCCCTCTTGTGAATTTAACCCAGGGGACTCCAAATGTTCCAAGCTTTAGTCTTCAAGGTCCTATTCCAATTATAATCCACCTCCCTGCTCCTTTCTCCCCTTCAGGACTGGATGTAATCAAGTATTAATGATAGTAATAACAACTGTTATTTCTTAAGTTCTTACTATGTGCCAAGCACTGTTCCAAGTGCTGGGGTAGATACAAGCTAATCAGATTAGACACAGTTCCTGTCCCACATGGGGCTCAGAACCTTAATCCCCATTTAACAGATGAGGTAAGTGAAGCCCAGAGAAGCAAAGTAACAATAATAACAATAATGGTATTTGTTAAGTGCTTACTATGTGGCAAGAACTGTACTAAGCACTGGGGTGGATACAAGTTAATTGTCCCTGTCCCTTGTGGAGCTCACAGCCTCAATACCCATTTTATAGATGAGGTAACTGAGGCACAGAGAAGTAAAGTGATTTGCCCAAGGTCACATAACTGACAAGTGGTGGAACTGGAATTAGAACCCAGGCCCTTGAGTCCCAGAACCGTGCTCTATACTAAGTGCATACCTGTGCAGAGCACTGTGTACTAAGAGCTTGGGAGATTACAATACAATAGAACTGGTAGACATGATCCCTGCCTTCAAGAAGCTTACAGTCGGAGCCATGTGAGGATGAGGCAAGAACCCAGTTGACCTCCCATCACATGACCTGATGTTAGCATGAAGTCCATTACATCTGCCCGTGAGGCAAAGCCGGGAGCACCCTCTGAGGCCAGTTGTTTAGGACATTGGCAGCACCTGTTAACCCCCTGGGCCCTGAGGTCATGGCGTGAGTCAGGTTCCAGGACTAGGGGAGATGGGGAGCTAGGAAACAGTCAAACGGCTCCTAGAAAGTCTCTATCCTTAGCAAAAAATTTTGTTTGGCTCCTGGGACTGAGTGCTGCTCCAGCCTCCCTTCCTCCCTTTCAGCCCAGCTGAATCCTTATGTGTCCTGCTCAATGGAACCAGGATGGAAGACAGCGGGCCCCGCTCTGTAGAATTCTCACCTAGACCTTGTAGGGCCACATACAGTCCAGCTCTTGGCCTCACTGAGAAGACCTCGCTGAGAAGGCCTCGCTGAAATGGCCTCTCTGTAGAAGCCAAGTGGTCTAGATAGAGCATGAACCTTGTGTCAGAAAGACCGGAGTTCTAGTACTGGCTATTCCACTCATCTGCTGTGTGTCCTTGGGTAAGTCACTTAACTCTGTGCCTCAATTCCCTCATCTGTAAAATGGGGATTAAGTCTGTGAGCCCCATTTGGGGCAGGGAATGGGCCCAACATGATTACCTTGTATCTACCTTAGTGCTTACTACAGTGCCTGGCACATAGTAAGCACTTACCAGATAACACAATTATGATTATGATTTTTACTATTATTAAAAGGTCTTGCTGAGACGGTCTCACTGAAGAATCACTAAGCTGGCCTTGCAGAGAAGGGCTCTCTGAGGCAGCATCCCGGAGATGACCTTGTTGAGATAGCCTTACTAGGATGGCCCCCCCCAAAGACAGTCTCGCAGAGAAGTCCTCACTGAGATGGCCTTGATGAGGCAGGATTACTGAAATGCCCTCCCTAAAAATAGCCTAGCTGAGATGACTTTGCTGGATGGACTTGATGAGGCAGCATCACTGTCAGTCAATTGTATTTACTGAGTACTTACTGGGGAAAAGGTCTCGTTGAGATAGCCTCCTGAGATGGATTTGCTGGGATGAATTTGGTGAGATGGCCTTGTTGGAGCCGTCTTTCTAGGAGAGCCTCCCTGGGGTGTTCTTGCTGAGTTGGCCTCACTAGAGTGGCTTTGCTTGCTGAGACGGACTCACTGAGGTGGCATCGCTGAGATGGGCTTGCTTGGACAGCCTCACTGGGTTAAACCTTGCTGAGGTAGTATCACTGAGCTAGGCCCGCTTGCTTCTTCCAAGCCCAGTCCATTCCCCTTGGCCTCCTGCTGCTACACAAAGTCTTGCCCTACAGGATGAACCTCCCCCTTCCAGGGAAGTGGGAAGGGAAAGGTGTCAAAGGGAGGGAAATGGGTGATCCTGCAGTGAATTTATTTCAGGGGACACATGTGGGAAAGATGTTAAGGTAGCTACCCCAATCCCTGGCTGCTGCCATCCCGGCTGTCACCTGATATCCTAGAGGCCTGATTTGCAGGCAACCCTGAGCCGATAACAGATCAATCAGTGGTGATTATTGAGCACTTCTGTGCAGAGCATTGGACTAAGTACTTGTGAAAACACAACAAAGTAGACACAATTATTGCAGTCAAGGAGCTTACAATTTGGGGTCAGTCAGTCAATCATATTAACTGAGTGCTTACTGTACGAAGTGCTTGGGAGAGTATTATAGAACAGACACATCTCCTGCCACAATAAGCTTACAGTCAAGAAGGGGAGACAGGCATTAATATAAATAAGTAAAAAAATTACACATATGTACATCCTGGGCCCCAGCCCAGGCCTGCAATCACTTAATCCCCTTTCTCTAAAGCTAGTGGCATCATGGCTTGTCCGTGGCCTCTTCTTTTTCTTGTCTTGAAAGGCAGTCAGTTAAAAACAACACATGGACTCAATACCCAAATTCACAAATGCCTCAGTTCCAAACTGCTGGGGACAAGCGGAATCTCTCCCTTCCAACTGGCATCCCTGTTCCTAACAGGCCTTTGTCATTCTCTGTTCAACCGCAAATCTTTCTCTTTGCTCCAACTGAGCAAGCCTGACATAGGCTCCTGGCTGATGGGAGTTATGGGGGTGGGGTTAGCAGCAGACACAACCCTCCTCCCTCCCAAGGATCTGGGATGCAGAGTTGTGAGGCATGCTGGAAAGGATACTGATTTTTTGGAAACTTGCTCTCTGTCATAAGACTGGTAGATTTTGCTATCCATCAAATCCAGTCTACAGGAACCAGTCAGAGGGAATGGTGCATGAGGCTGCAGTAAGTTTATCCCTTCGACTGGGTGGAGGTTGATCAGAAGCAGCAGCCCAGGGAGGCTGCAAGCCAATCAAAAGTAGTTTGGGCAATTCACACCTGGATGGCAGACAGCCAGAACACCACTTTAAAGTCCATCTTTCCGATCTCAGTACCAGACAGGTGACCACCTACTTGAAAATCAGACTTCCTAGTATCAGCCCAGACACTGTCCTTTCTCTAACTTCTCACAGCACCTAGCATAGTCTACAAAGTGGAAGCTCACTGAGTACAGTTACTGTGCTAATTATCTTTAATTAGCTTGCCCTCCAACCTGGTGAAAGCCAGCCTATAAATCAGCCTGCTCTCTCTTCACCCAACATGCACCCCTAAGGGAAGAGGTAAGTGGCTATCTGTAAAGAAGGGAAAATGTCAATCTTGAGTTTTCTACAACCCCAGAGCTATGTTCTTCACATTCTTCTGTGTTCTCAGGAAAGGTCTGGCCAGTGTATTTCTCAGTGACATCAGCCAGTCAGAGACTCTGCTGTTTTAATAGCTGAAGCCCAATTCTACTGTCTGCTCAGAACACCTGCCATTTCTTTGCTGAGTGAGCAAGAGCTGAGAGCTGATTACTCAGCAGGCCCACAGGGCCCAAGCCTGTGACCATCACAGAGAAGCCTCTTTGAACGACCTGGCCTTGGCCTCTCTAACTTAATCAAATCGCTTTGAGCCTGACTGGGTTGATAAGACATGGTGGTCTTGACATTTGCTAAGAGAACAACAACCATACAGGGCCAGAAAAGACCCTGGGGAAGTTCCTGAGGGAGAGAAGCAGTGTGGCCTAGTTGATAGTCATATATATTCAGTACTTACTGTGTGCAGAGCACTGTACTAAGTGATTGGGAGAATGCAGTATGTCAATATAACAGACATCTTCCCTGTCCACAACAAACATACAGCCTAAAACATGGGCCTGGGAGGCAGAAGGATCTGGGTTCTAATCCTGATTCTGCCACTTGTCTGCTATTACCTTGGGCAAGTCACTTCACTTCTCTGGACCTCAGCTACCTCATCTGTAAAGTGGAGATTCATTCAGTAGTATTTACTGAGTGCTTACTATGTGCAGATCACTGTACTAAGCACTTGGAATGTACAGTTTGGCAACAGATAGAGACAGGCCCTGCCCAAGAACGAGCTCACAGACTAAAAGGGGAAGACAGACAGCAAAGTGAAACAGAACAAAACAACATCATTAAGATAAATAGAATCATGGAGATATACACCTCATTAACAAAATAAATAGGGTAATAAATAATATATAAAAATAAGCACAGTACTGAGGGGAAGGGGGAAGAGCAGAGTGCAAGGGGAGGGGAGGAGGAGCAGAGGAAAAGGAGGGGCTCAGTCTGGGAAGGCCTCCTGGAGGAGGTGAGCTCTCAGTAGGGTTTTGAAGAGGGTTAGTTTGGCAGATGTGAGGAGGGAGGGCATTCCAGGACAGCAGTAGGATGTGGCCCAGGGGTCAACAGCGGGACAGGCATGAACGGAGGACCGTGAGGAGGTAAGCGGCAGAGAAGTGGATTGTATGGGGTGGGCAGTAGAAAGAGAGAAGGGAGGTGAGGTAGGATGGGGCAAGGTGAAGAAGAGCTTTGAAGCCAACAGTGAGTTCTTGTTTCATGCAAAGGTTGATAGGCAACCACTGGAGATTAAGACTGTGAGCCCTATGTGGAACAGGGACTGTGTTCAATCTGATTAACTTGTATCTACACCAGCTTAATACAGTGTCTGGCATATAATAAACACTTAAATGCCATAAAAAATAATATAAAGTCAAGAGGGCAACCCCAAGACAACCCTCCAGGACCCCACATTTTCAACCAGTTGACACAACTGAGGGGAAGCCCAAGTGAAAACAGTTTTCTCCTAAGGAATCTTCATTATCCTTTGAGGAGAAAGGGTCTTGCAAGGTCTCCCAGGACCACTCTCTTCCATCTTAAAGAAGCAAGTGATTAGGGGGGTGGGGGAGAGAGAGAAATACCTTGTGGTTCGTTTGTGTTTTTTTATGGTATTCATCAAGTGCTTACTATGTCTCAAGCAGTGCTCTAAGCCCTGGAGTAGATACAAGGTTATCAGTTGGGAGGTAGTTCCTGTCTCATATTGGGCTCACATTCTTAATCCCCATTTTCTACAGATGAAGTTACTGGGGCACAGAGAAGTTAAATGAGTGGCCCAAGGTCACACAGCAGATAATGTGGCAGAATCGGGATTAGAACCCATGACCTTCTGACTCCCAGACCTGTGTACTATTTACTAAGAGAAGTGCTTACTATGTCTCAAACAAGGTGCTAAGTACTGGGGTAGATACAAGGTTATCAGATGGGTTGCAGTTCCTCTCTCATACAGGACTCACAAACTCTGTAGGAGGAAAGATGACTTAAGCTCCATTTTTACAGTTGAGGAAACCAAAGCATAAAGAAGTTAAGCACCCTACCCAAGGTCACACAGCAAGCAATTGACCAAGCTGGTATTAGAATCCCTGTCCTCTGACTCCCAGGTCCAGGCTCTGTCCATTAATCCAGGCCACTTCTCTGGTTCTTATCTGCTGTTCTACCTCTCTCCTAATTGCAGCTGCAAGCAATGTGGTCTAGTAGAAAGAACACAGGATGGGGAGTTGGGTAACCTGGATTTTGCCACTGACTTGCTGTGTAACCTTGGGCAAGTCACTTAAATCTTCCCAAAGGCCTCAGTTTCCTCATCTGTAAAAGGTGGATTAAATTCTCATTCTTTCTCTCCCTTAGCTATAAACACTATGTGGAACAGGGATGTGCTCATCTAATTATCCCTTATCTACTCAGCCCTTTGTACATAGTAAATATTTAACCAACACCATTATTATGATTATTATTATCATCATTATTCATCTATGTCCTGGGGATTCTGAGCCACTTTGGGGGTGAGAAGGAGAGTGGGGTGCATTAGTGGAATATGGGGGGGAGACTAAACTCCTTGTGGGCAGGGAACATGTCTACCTATTCTGTTATTTTGTGCTTTCTCCCAAGTGCTGAGTACAGTGCTCTGCACACAGTAAGCACTCTATATATATGATTGCTTGCTTGATTGAAAGAGTATAAAGATGTAAGATTCCGCTGTCCCCAGCCTCTGCTTTCATTCTCTGAGGTCTTCCTCTTCCCTACTGCCTCTTTCCTATTGATCCCCTTCTACTTCTCTTTAACAACACCTCTTTAGATTCACCACACCCACTCTGAATGCTGGAGCATGCTGCTTTTTACATTTTTTTATAAATTGCTACTTGCTGAAAGGACTAGACAAGGCACAATGAAAGGGTAAGCACTCCATCTGGCTGAGGGTTGGCATTGAAGGGGACTTTCAAATTGGCCCTGTGGAGCAGCTCAGGAACCGATCGATGTTCAGAAGAAAGTTAAACGAGCCTCGTTTGCTACAACGTTTGACATGAACAATGCCTAAAACTCCCCCTAGGCCAGTGGTTGAACAGTTCAAATTGGAAGAAGGCAACATACTATGCTAAACCGCTCTCTCTGTGTCTCTCCGTCTCTCTCCTTGTGGTAGGTCATCTGGAAATCACTCCAGGGAGAAGTCCCAGATGAATCAGCTGGGGTTGGATAGCCTCATTTTCCTTTGCTTAAGGCACAGAGAGATCACTTGGGTTAAGTCCAGTCTGACTACAGAGGGCTAGTGTTATAATCACATTGTTCTTCCCAAATTGAGAGACTAAGACTTCTTGGCTTATTTCCCCTGTTTAACATATACTGAACCTGTTAGGACTGACTCTTGTATGTGCTGGAGTCCGGAATACACAGATCAATCCTGAGGGATTTTACTTCTCTCATGGAGGTTGTTTTAGATTTGGCTATAAAACTTGTGATTCCCTCCTGCAGACAGAACTGATTCTATGGGGAGAGATACAACTTTCCTTTTGACTGATGACCTGAAGTGCTTGTTAGGTTAAGATCCTTGAAATTGTGACTTTCCTAGACACTTTGTGAGGCAGAGCCCCTGCCTAAATATCTGGGGAGAATTAAAAGGAAAAAAAAATTGGTTGGTGGAGCTGGGAAGCTAAGTGGCCTAGTGGAAAGAGCACAGGCCCTGAGAGTCAGAGGCCCTGGGTTTTAATTCCAGCTCAGCTGTGTGACCCTGGGCAAGTCACTTAACTGCTCTGCACTTCAATTCCTTCATCTGCAAAATGGGAAATCAATAATTGTTCTCTCTCCTACAAAGACTGTCAACTCTATTAATTATCTTGTATCTATCACAGCCCTTAGTACAGTGCTTGGAATATGATGAGTGCTTAACCAATACCACAGTTAGTGTTTAACCAATACCACAGTTATTATTATTATTATCAAATTCAGGGTGGCACACTCCCACTCCTGCTACAAGAAGCACTGGGGAAGTGGCCATGTCTTAGTCAGTCTTTTTATTTTTATTTCTTTTTTTTTTTGCTGTGGAGAAACCTGATCAAAGACCTTGTTTTAAAGGTGTTGAGCTAGAAGAAATGCCAATTGTTATTTTAGTTCTGTTAATCAGTCAAACAACCAGTGATATTTATTGAGTGCTTACTGTGTGTAGGACACTGTATTTAGCATTTGGGAGAGTACAATTCAATAGCTGGTTCACTGCCCATAAGGAGCTTATGGTATACAATGGGTACTAAATTAGGGATAGGGGCAATTATCAGTAGGAGGAGCTGATGGCTATTTCTCCAGCATCTTAGCAGTAGTCATGGCAACATTTATTTGTGCCCACTTTGTGTGAGACACTGTACCAAAAGCTGGGAAAGTACAGAATAAGAGCAACATGTTTTCTGCCCACAAATAATTTACACTTCAATAGAGGGTACAGGCATAAAAATATTTACAACTCTTGGGGTTAAAATTAATGATGAAAAAATCTGTTGGTTTAGTTTGCTTCCCTTAGATCAAACTCTGGGTTCATCTTCTTAAATCCCAGCCCACTATCAATCAATTGTATTTATTGAGCTCTTATTGTGTTTAGACCACTGTACTAAGTGCTTGGGAGAGTACAATATAACAGAGTTGGTAGATACATTTTCTGCCCACAGTGAGTTTAGAGTCTAGAGGAGAATACAGATATTAATATAAATAAATCAATTACAGATATATACATAAGTGCTATGGGACTGGGGGTGGAATGAATAAAAATGCAAATCCAAGTATGGAGGTGTCCCAGAAAGGAGTGGGAGAAAAGGAAATGAGGGTTTAGTTGCAGAAGGACTCCTGGTGATGTGCTTTTAATAAGAAGCATGAGAAGCAGCATGGGATGGGCTTGGGAGTCAGAGGAGCTGGATTCTATTCTTGGATCTGCCACTTCTCTGCTGTGTGATTGTGGGCAAGTCACTTAACTTCTCTGTGCTTCAGTTACCTCTTCTGTAAAATAGGGATTAAATCCTTCTCCCTCCAGTTTGGACTGTGAGCCCCATGTCAGACAGGGAGTGTGTCCAACCTGATTATCTTGTATCTACTCCAGTACGTAGAACAGTGCTTGATATATATAGTAAGTACTTAGCAAATGCCATTAAAATATTAAATAAAAATAAGGCTTTGAAGGTGGGGAGAGTGATTATCTGTTGGATATTAAGAGGGAGGGCATTTCAGGCCAGAGTCAGGAGGTGGGTGAGAGGCTGGCAGCAAGATAGATGAGATCAAGTTACAGTGAGTAGGTTGGCATTAGAATAGCAAAGTGTGCTGAAAGCAGTGAGAAAAAGTAGGAGGTTGTCAGTTGAGTAAATGCTTTGAAGCCTATGCTAAGGAGTTTCTGTTTGATTCAGAGGTGGTTGGGCAACCACTGGAGGTTCTTGATGAGTGGGGAAACATGGAATGAATGTTTTCAAAGAAAAATGATCCAGGCAGTAGAGTGAAGTTTGGACCAGAGTAGGGAAAGACAGGAGGCAGGGAGTTCATTCAGCAAGGAGGCTGATGCAATAATCAAGGTAGAATAGGATAAGTGCCTGGATTAATATGGTAGCAGGTCAGATGGAGTGGTCAGAGTGTGTTTCACGGATGTTATGAAGGTTGAACTAACAGGATTTGATAATAGATTGAACATGTACATTGAATGAGAGATGAATTGAAGATAATTCCAGAGTTATGGGCTTGTGAGACAGGAAGGATGAAGGTGCTATCTACAGTGATGGGGATGTCAAGGGGAGGACAGGTTTGATTGGGAAGATAAGGAGTTCTATTTGTGACATTTTAAGTTTGAAGAGTCAGTGAGACTTCCAAGTAAATATGTCCTATAGGCAAGTGGAAATATAAGATTGCTGAGACTGTGAGAGATCAGGACTGAAGATGTACATTTGGGAATCATCCACATAGAGATGGTAGTTGAAGCCATAGAAGTGAATGAGTATTCCAAGGGAGTGGGTGTAGGTAGAAAATAGAAGGGGGGACCGGAACTGAGCCTTGGAGAACTTCTAGCTATGGAACTGGCTAACTTCCATAGCTAGTGGGTGGGCAGCAGACAAGGAGCCTATGAAAGAAGTTGAGAAGGAGCTGCCAGAGAGAAAGGAGGAGAATCAGGAGAGGACAGGGTCACTGAAGCCCAAGTTAGATAATATTTCCAGGAGAAAAGGGTGGTCTGCAGTGTCAAAAACAGCTGAGAGGTGCAGAAGGATTGGGATGGAGTAGAGGCCACTGGATTGGCAAGAAGGAGATCACTAATGATCACTGAGAGGGCAGTTTCTGTGCAGTGAAGAGGGCGAAAGCCAGATTGGAGGGGGTCAAGGAGAGAATTGGAAGAGAGGAAGTGGAGGTAGTAGGTGTAGACAACTCGCTTAAGGAGTTTAGAGAGCAATAGTAGGAGGGAGACGAGCCAGTAACTAGAGGGAGCCCACCTGCTTTCCAGCCTGCCATCTGGTCACTCAACCACTGGCTCCCAAATAGAGCCAGGCAGAATCCCCCACCAGATAATCTATTCTTACATTCTAGAAAAAGCCTCCAGTTTGAGAAAGGTCTCCACTGTCGTGTTCTCTTCCTGGGGAATTGATGTTCCTGCCCACTTTCATTCATTCATTCAATAGTATTTACTGAGCTCTTACTATGTGCAGAGCACTGTACTAAGCGCTTAGAATGTACAATTCGGCAACAGATAGAGACAATCCCTGCTCAATAACGTCAGGCTAAACTAATCTCCAAGGGTACTGGGATCCTGAAGGAAGTGAACAGGGAGCTGAAGCAACCAGACAGGGTTGAGTTAGCCACGGGGACAGGAACAGAGGAAGCTCTATGAACAGATTTCTGCAAAATGTTGAGTAGGGCACCATATGGAATGGAAGAGGATTGCCAATTTTTCCCTGGCTTAGGCCGGCCAAATGTTGGAAGCCTGCCATGGTAGGGCACAGATTGCTCCTTCCTGGAGAGTATTTAGGCAACTTTCTCCATTTGTTCAAAAAAACAAAAATGGATTCCATAACCAATTGTATTAATAATAATCTTTGTATTTGTTAAGTTACTATATGTCAGTCACTGGGGAAATAATAGGGAAAGAGCATGGCCTAGAGGTAAGAGTACAGGCCTAGGAGTCAGAGGTCCTGAGTTCTAATCCCAGATCCCCCACTTACATGCTGGCTGACCTTGGGCAAGGCACTTAAGTTCTCTAAACCTCAGTTCTCCTAGCCTGCAAAATAAGGATTCAGTATGTGTTATTAATCAATCAGTGGTCACCCAGCAGACAAGTGACAGAGCTACAGACCAGGTCTTCTAACTTCCAGTCCTGTCTTCCGTCCATTAGGGTTTGTTGCTTCTCTGCCTCCTACCTTTCCAGTGTGGTGTGAAAGGAGGAATATTCTTAAATTAGACATCAGTTAATTGAGCACCAACATATTAACTCATCTCATATTAATTCCAACCAGTCTGATAATGATGGAATCATTACTGACATGAGAAGAGGATGTGGGGTCTAGTCTAGGTTAACAATTAACCTCACTCAAGAGAAGGGGTAGGGCGGGTTGAATGGATCATGCTGGTGGGTTGATTGGATGGTTGATTGGATGAATGGGTGTGAGAGTATTTTGTGTTGTCTTCAGTTGACCATTATAATGCTAGTTTTTCCAAGATTTGAAGGCAGTAAGCAGTATGGTCTAGAGATTAGAGCCTCGGCCTGGTAGTCAGAAGGACCTGTGTTCTAATCTCAGCTCCACCACTTGTCTGCTCTGTGACCTTAGAAAGGTCACTTCACTTCTCTGTGCCTGAGTTACCTCATCTGTAAAATGGGGATTAAGCCTGTGAGCCAGTGTGACTGTGTCCAACCCAATCTTCTTGTATCCATTCCAGTGCTACAGTGCCTGGCACATAGTAAGTACTTAACAAATGTCATAATAATATTAGGAAAATTTTAAGCAAGTGATAAGGAGAGGGTCCAGAAGTGGGCAACAGTGAAATAAAAATGAGGTGTTAACAGTGAAGGGGTAGAAATGGCTAAAGGTTGTTAACAGGAGGTCAAGGTAGGGTAACCAGTCTCACCCTGAGTGATCCAGCCCTTTGTTTTGACTTTGAGAGAAATTGGAGTTTCTGGGAGTCATGCAAGGGCCTCTACTGACCTATATTTTTCATGAATTGAATATTCGGCTTTAAATGTGAGGAAATTTGTCACTCTTGTGTCTCAGAGAAATCATCCAATTCCATTTTATACTTTTGTCTGTTTCCAACTTGTCTCCCTTAAAGCTGCCACTCAGAAATTTTTCCACATACACTGCCCTGTAGAATATGCTGGTAAAGTAATTTTAAAGTACAAATAAACTGAAAAGATGTACTCTTTTCTTTCAGCCCTTCCCCCCGATGCATTAAACACCACCTTTTCCTATGAGCCACAGTCCAGCCTAGTGTGTATTTTGAACCCAAACCAAGGCCCCATACTGGGAGAACTCAACTACACTTGCGCCACCAGGGAATGTTGGCTCCCTGAAGATTCAAAACTCATGGGTGTCTGCACAAATTAAGTGCCAAGTGCACTGTGGCTCACTGTACACAGTACTATATTGGGAATGGAATGGTTTATCAGTGATTCAGGTAATTTGATCAGTAGGATAGGCAAATGGGATACTTCAGGCCAAAACACTTCCCTTATTCCTTCATGCTATGTTTTTGTGTATTGTTTTATTGAGATAACCTCATTTCACTCGTCCAAATAAATAGCCTGAGGAGATGACAGATTTCTAGTGTTGTTCGACACATCTCTAGGAAAAGATTGTTTGTTCTTCACCTCCCACCTAAAATGGTCCCATATTCCTCAGCATGGCTCCCTTCTTCCATTTCAGCTTTCTACCAGTTCTCTCAGTCTTCATGATTTCTTCTAACTTCACCTCTTCTTACTCCTCTCTGGCTTCTCTCATCCTCTCCCCACCTCACTTCTCACACTTACTGGCCCCTTCAAAACCCTCTCAGCTTCCCTCTGAACCCTAACTCTACAGTATTGACAAAGCCACATTCAGCAGATATAAAGCCCACATTGACACCCCTTCCACACACCCATTGAAGACCTGAGAGTCTTATGCTGGGAAGAAAAAATTCCCATTTTGGACCAAACCAAATGTAGGCACTGACTCCTCCACAAGTCATAAAAATAATCACGGAACTTCCAGAGATTCATAAAAGGTGGAGGCGAGAGAGGTCTAAGAATCAATTCCCGCTAGGAGACTCGAAGCATAACTGAGTATAATACATTACTCCACAAAACTCAAAGCTGCCGGTGAAAGAAGTCCACCTCTTCTGCATATAAATGAGAGGCACAGTGATGACATTTTCTGCTGAGAATGAATTCCCCAAATGAACTTTGGATGGAGGAGTTTTGCCTTTTGGATGTAAAGATTTTCATTTAAAAACACACCCACTTGAGTAAATTGCAAGCAGTACAGCAGCCTCATAAGCTGAGGATTTTTATATGGTAGAGGGAGAACCGGGTGCTTGTTTTATAGAGTGCACTAGCCAGTAGATACACATTTGACATAAAGAATGCTGAGTTATCAAGTTTTTTCCAAGGGCAATCATATATCTCTAGGATTTGGAGCCAAATTATATTTGACATTTCATTTAAAGCTCAAGACATCTTGAAGTTAAACCAGAATATAGGAGTGCAAAAGCAAAAGGGCATTCAATTTGACAGAAAGGATGTTTCTCTTGCTATCTTACCTGTTCGGGTAATAGCCAAGTCCTGATACTTTCTACCCCCTTTATTTCAACTCCACTGAAATGACACATGCTTCACGTTTTTCTCTCTCTGGCACGTAGAAACATCTGGTGCCATTTTCAAGCTACAGTATGTTAGGTATTATTAATAAGAAGACTCAATTTACTTACCTTCTGCTTCCCTTTCAACTTTCTGAAGTATTTCCAGGAGAGGTGTCAGTAGGAAAGAGGTCAGGTGAGATGTCACAGAATCGCAGATTTGTTCCTGTCCCCTGCAATTCAGTCAGCAAGTATAACTACTGAGTCCCCTAAAGGTGCAAAATATCATACTAAAGATAGTTGGGATTTGCAAAGGAAAAGAAGGTTTTTACTTCCAAGGGTCTTGCAATCAAATTGAATCTGGAGCCATTTTCTTGTCCTTATCTTGACAGAGAGGGGAAGTAAATAGAGAAACCAGACCTTAGCTGGCACTGAGAGAAGGGAATGGCAAAGGGGGAAGTAGATATTTTCTCAGCATCAAAACTCAAACCATTTGGCAGCTCTAAAATCTTGAGGGAATTCCATCTGAGGATGACAGCTTTGCAAGTCTCTGAACCCTCTATGTCCATTTTATCTTCTACCATTATTTTGATATAGTTGGCCTTTGGGATCCAGAGAAGGCCCTTTGCCAATCAGGTCATGAGTTCTAAATAAGGAAGCATCATGGCCTGGTGGATAGAGCATGGGCCTGGGAGTCAGAAGAACCTGTATTCTTATTCTGGCTCCAGTGCTTGTCTGCTATGGGACCTTGGGCAAGTCACTTAACATCTCTGTGCCTCAGTTACCTCATCTGTAAAATGGGGATTAAGACTATAAACCCCAAATTGGGCATTGACTGTATCCAACCTAATTAGCTTGTATCCACCCCAGCGCTTAAAGTAATGCCTGGTGCATAGTAAGCACTTAACAAATACCAATATGCCCTCCCTCCTCACCTCCGCCAAACTAATTCTCTTCCCCTCTTCAAAACCCTACTTAAAGCTCACCTCCTCCAAGAGGTTTTCCCAGACTGAGCTTCCCTTTTCCCTCTGCTCCCTCTCTACCCCCGCTTCAACTCTCCTCAGCTAAGCCCTCTTTTGCCCCCTTTCCCTCTGCTCCTCCCCGTCTCCCTTCCCATCCCCTCAGCACTGTACTCGCCCGCTCAACTGTATATATTTTCTTTACCCTACTTATTTTGCTAATGAGATGTACATCCCCTTGATTCTAGTTATTGCTATTGTTCTTGTCTGTCTCCCCCGATTAGACTGTAAGCCCGTCAGAGGGCAGGGACTGTCTCTATCTGTTACCAATTTGTACATTCCAAGCGCTTAGTACAGTGCTCTGCACATAGTAAGAGGTCAATAAATACTATTGAATGAATGAATATAAAAAAAAGGAGTAGCGATCAGAATGTTTCTAAATGGAATTGGCCTGGTCTCTCCACTCCCTCTGCATGTGCATATCTGTACAAAATGAAGGAAATCAAAGAAGCAGTCTTGGTGTTTGGGCAAACCAATCCATAAAATTGGCACAGCCACATCAACTAGCCTGGCAGGTGATGAAAATGAGTTCACAACTGTGTAGAGTGTAGAGATCTACTATGGCTCTATCATTTCCCCTATCTGCACATAGTAAGCACTCAATAAATGCCATTGACTGATTGATCTGTAATTTATTTCAATATCTGCCTCCCTCTGTAGATGATGAAGTCCCTGTGGACAGGGATCATGTCTATCAGTTCTATTGTTCTGTACTTTCCCAAGCTCTTATGACAGTGTTCTGCACATAGTAAGTGCTTAGTAAGTACCTTGATTGATTGATTGATTGATTGACTGAGATTATCATCAAGGGACTGTGGATTTTGGGGGGTGAGTCTTGTTTATGTTTGTTACGTGATACATTGGCATTTTTCCAAGTCCACGATACTGGGGCCTGAGCCCACTGAATCCTCTTAGTATTCAGAGTGCAGCCAAACTAGTATAGTACCTAGCACATCAGAAGTGCTTAACCAACACCACAATTATTAATAGTAGGCTGATTTTTCCATTAGTATGCAGCATCGGAGGACCTGGTTTTTAAATCCAGCTCTGCAACTAGCCTGCTATGAGACCTTGGACAAGTCACTTAAGTTTTCTGTGTATCAGTTTCTTCTTCTGAGTCCCATGTGGGATAGGTAGAGTGTCTGATCTGATCTATCTGATCTGAATATAGGAAGTGCTTAACAAATACCATCATTAAGAATATGCTTGTCTTCTTCCTTAAAGTAATTTTGAATAATTACCTAGACTCCCAGAATACCCATGTATCTTTTTGAGGCCCCAGAGCTGGCCATAGTCTTTGGATTCAGCAGCATTAGAATCTGGAGTCTTTTAATGAATCAGCTAATTGTCTTGGTAACTGGCTATTAAGTAGCTGAGTATTTTTTGGTCTACCACATAGCTTTCAGACTGTAAATTTGCATTTTTTTGAAGTCCACAATATTGGGACAGTATTTTATTTTCATCATCCTCCTCTAGGCTGTAAATTCATCGTGGACAAGGAATAAGACTACCAACTCTGTTGTATTGTACTCCAAAGCACTTAGTACAGTGATCTGCTCACAATAAGTGCTCAATAAACACTAATGATCTATTGACTGATTCAGACTTTTTGTCCAGCTAACAAATCATTTAAATAATTCAGATCCCTCTCTTAAGTTTACTTTGCTATAAATTGTCCAGAATTTATTTTTTGGGGTGGGGGGAACCCAAACTTTTTGTTTTGTGGTATTTTTATGCCCTTTTTTATTTTAATGGTATTTGTTACGTGCTTATTATGTGCCATGCCCTTTACTAAATGCTGGGACAGATATAAAATAATCAGGTTGGTCACAGTCCCTGTCCCACATCAGGCTCACAGGCTTAATCCCCATTTTACAGATGAGGTAACTGAGTCATAGAGAAGTGAACTGACTTGCCCACGGTCACACAGCAGGAAAGTGTAGGAGCTGGGATTAGAACCCAGGAGCTTTTGACTCCCAGACCCATGCTCTATTCACTAGGCTACACTGCTTCTCAAAGCATTTACTATGTGCCACATTCTGTATTAAGTGTTGTGGTAGATACAAGTTAATTAAGTTGGACACAGCCCCTCTCCTACATGGGGGTCACAGTCCTAATCCTCATTTTACATATGAACTGACTGAGGCAAGGAGAAGTGATATGAATTTCCCAGTGTCACACATCAGACAAGTGGTGGAGCCGGATTTAGAAACAAAGTCCTTCTGACTCCCATGCCTGTGCTCTATCCACTAGGCCAAGCTGCTGAACCATCCAGATATCTAGATCAATAAACAGTTTGGTTTAGAGAAGCAGCATGGCTTAGTAGATAGAACATGTGCCTGGAAGTCAGAGGGACCTCGGTTTTAATCCTGGTTCTACCACATGTCTGCTGGACAAATCACTTAACATCTCTGAACCCCAGTTACCTCATCTGTAAAATGAGGATTAAAATTGTGAGCCCCATGTAGGACAGGGACAGTGTCCAAACCAATTACCTTATATCTACCTCGTGCTTAAAGCAGTGCTTGACACACAGTAAGCGCGTAACAAGTACCATAATTATCATTAGGCCATAATAACCTTTTGGCTCTAAATGACCTGGTCATTTATTAATGTAGACCAGGATTTGGCTCCATCTTGGAATACAATTCCTTTCTGCTGATTGTGTAAGGACAGTGAAGGAGAGAAAGTGACTCCATACAACAATATCGAACTGAATGAATAAGCCTGGCTGCTTAAAAGATAATTGCTTCACCCTTGGCAAATTTCTTAGTCTGAGTCTACCCTTTCGACCTCAGGAATGTGCTCTCAGTGACCCAGTGTGAGTTGAGAAGTAGCGTAGACTACTTGGTAGACCATGGGCCTGGAAGTCCGAACATCCTGGGTTTTAATCCTGACTGCCACATCTTCAGTAAGACCTTGGGCAAGTTACTTCACTTCTCTGGGCCTCAGTTACCTCATATGTGAAATGGAGATTAAGAGTGTGAGCCCCATGTGGGACATGGACTGTTTCCAACCTGATTAACTTGTATCTACCCCAGCACTTAGAACAGTACCTGGCATATAGTAAGCACTTAACAAATACCATTAAAAAAATCCAATCTAGTAATGGTATTTATTGAGCACATACTGTGCACTGGACTCTGTAATAGGTGCTTCCTCCTTCTTGGATTGCCTCACTGGTTGAGACTCCTGGGGCCCTTTCATAATTGCTAGAAAATCAGCTTTCTAGTTGCCCTTTCGGAGACAACATAAGGTAGCAGTTGCGGAGAGGCTCATTATTTGTGGTAATTTATAATAACAATAATAATAATAAGAAGAATGACATGTATTCAACACTTACTCTATGCCAAGCACTATACAAAACATTGAGGTAGGTACAAGTTAATCAAGTCAGACACTGTCCATGTCTCACATGGGGCTCACAGTTTTAGTAGGAAGAAGGACAGTTGTTGAATATCCATTTTACAGAAGAGGAAGCTGAGGCAAAGAGAAGTTAAGTGACTTGCCCAAAGTCACCCAGCCGGCAAGCTGTAGAGCTGAAATTAGAACCCAGGTCCTCTGATTCCCAGATCTGTGTTCTTTCCACTAAGTCATGCTAAATCTATGTCTGTTCATGTCCAACATTTTCATCCACTTACGCCAGGGCTGGGAAAAGGGGTTACCATCCAGGTTTGCTCTATTAATGTGAGGGTCTAGAGGGGAGCTGACACCATCATTCTTCCCTCAGGGCCAAACAACCCTTACACCCAACCCCCATATTGATACATATCTCAGCTATCTCCAAGTTGGTTTTCTCTTCTTCTCCCAACAACACAGCGGAAAATCATTATTAGGAAGATTTCCCTGCTAATTCACTAGATGGTAAAATCCTCAAAGACAAGGATCAGGTTCATATACTAATATACTCTCCCAAGCACTTAGCAGAGTGCTCTGCATACAGTAAATGCCCAATCAATTTGATGGATTGATTGATTAGTTCCTCTGTGTATAGACATATCTGTGTTGTTTTTCTATGGATGGAGAAAGTGGGGAGAGGGAAATGGTGTTAGGCCTTGATGGGAGCTGAGGCTCTTCTCCCTCTACTCCCTCTGCCACCCCCCCCTTTACCTCTCCGCAGCTAAACCCTCTTTTTCCCCTTTTCCCTCTGCTCCTCCACCTCTCCCTTCCCATCCCCACAGCACTGTACTTGTCCACTCAACTGTATATATTTTCATTGCCCTATTTATTTTGTTAATGAATTGTACATCGCCTTGATTCTATTTAGTTGCCATGGTTTTTACGAGATGTTCTTCCCCTTGACTCTATTTATTGCCATTGTTCTTGTCTGTCCATCTCCCCCGATTAGACTGTAAGCCCGTCAAACGTCAGGGACTGTCTCTATCTGTTGCCGACTTGTTCATCCCAAGCGCTTAGTACAGTGCTCTGCACATAGTAAGCGCTCAATAAATACTACTATTGAATTGAATTGAATTGAAAAATACAATTTTGTATTCTTAAGTGCCTAGTACAGTGTTCTGCAAATACTAAGTGCTTGATTGCTTTGTGTACAGTTGACCTGAGTGTGTGGTAGTTGGAAGAAAGAGAAAGTTTAAAGGCTGAAAAATGCACTGAATTCTTGATTCTCTTCTGCATTCCTTTTCTGTTTCTCTGAAAAATTAGGGCTGACAACCATCCTTTTTGTAGCACCCAGTGGGATTTCCCCAATATTTAAAGTGTGTGTTTTTAATTGTTACTACAGGTAGGTTTTGTTTTGTACAGGCCCGTTTTCAATTTCTTGGGAAATATGCCAGCAAATGATATTTATCAGTGAACCCCAGGGGGGAAATGTAGCTTTGATCTTGTTGTCTTCAATAATACTACCTGCCACCATTGATGCAGAGAAAGGGAAATAATTTTCCTGGGAATCTAACAAGGGGAGCGATCTGAAAATGCACGCTTCTTAGATAGTCTACAATATTGATTGTCACTCCAGTGGGAGATAGGGCATGGTGATCCTGTGTCCTAATCACAGAACAGCTTAGACCTGCCACTTCCTCTCTATCCAAATGGCCATCATGCTCATCCAAGACCTGCTCGTACCCCAGCTGGATTATTATATCAGTCTCCTCACTTCCCTTTCCAGTCCATATTTCAGTCTGCTGCCCCAAATCATTCATCTAATAATATCATTCTGAAGACATCTCCTCACTCCTAAAAAACCTGTTTGCCCCTACTTCTCCACATTGAGCAGAAAAATACAGCCTGTGAATCAGTGGGACAGGGACTGTGTCCAACCTGATTAACTTGCATCTACCCCAGTGCTTACAGTGGTGCTTGACACATAGTAAGTGCTGGATGAATATAATAAAAAAAGTTCCTGATCATTGGCTTTAAGACACTGAATCAGCTTTAAATCAGCGTTTACCCCATCTCTTCTCACACTAAGCCCCAGATTGCACTCTTCATTCTTCTCAAGCTTTCTTTCTCAATGTGTCTCACTCTCATCTCTCCCAGTTCCCATCTACTGCTCACACCCCACCATCTTCCTGGAACTCCTGACCCATAAAATTTGAGAGTTCATCACTCTCCCCATATACATGGCCCTTCTGAATTTATGTCTCTTCCAGGAGGACTGTCTTAAATAATTACCAACTGCCCTTTTTACATCCCCCTTACTTTTTTTCAAGCACTTTGTACCACTTCTGTACTAACAACTTCCTGCAGCACTTTTGAACATATTTTATATATCCCTTTACTTACCTCATTTGTATATCTCTTTTTCCTTCTCCTATTTGTAATTTATTGTCTGTCTCTCCTGATATATTGGAAACTACTTGAGAGCAATGATCATGCTACTGTACTCTTTCAAGTGCTCAGAACGGTGCTTTGCAGATGGGAGCTGAGTAAACACTATTGTTTGGTTATTTGTGGATGTGATCAGAGCAGGACAGGCCATGAGGTCTGCATTGAAGTTGTGTTTCTACCAGTCATACAGGTGGTCAGTTTCCTGACAGTGATTTTCAGCTCTGACCAGACAATAATATTTGTTTGTGTGACAAACATTGAGCCAAACTCTGGGGTACATACAAGATAGGTTGGACACAGTCTCTGTCCCACATGAGGATTACAGTCCCAGTAGGAAGGAATATCAGTAAATACATTTGACTGAATTAAATGGTCAGGAATGGTTTGTAAATAGACAGTAATCTATTAACAGTGTTTACTGAGCACATACTCTAAGCAGAGCACTGTTCTAAGCACTTAAGGAAGTACAATAGCAATAATGAACATGGTTCCTACCCTATAACATAGAGGAATTAGGAAGGAATGTAATGTTACTCTGATATGAATATGAATCAGTCATAATTCAGGCTTGATCAATCAGTCATTTATTGAATGCTTACTATGTGCAGAACACTTAAGGGTGTAAGCTTGGAAGAGAACAGTAGAACAGATTTCGTAGACACTTTCGCTGTCCACAATAAGCTTACTGTTTAGGAGTTTACAAAGGTGGGGAGAAGTAACTAGTGTACTCATGTGACTGACACTCACCTGGGGTTTGGAGAAGTCCCGTCTGCCAAAACCATCTTGGCAAACACTCATTGGAATTTGTAAAGCAGCTATTCGGTTTTTCCCCTCTTTTCCCATTTGCCATATTAAACCTCTAACAACTGTGCCCAGGATTTTCCAATTACCAAGGACTGACTGCTCTTTGCAGACAGCTTTAAGATCCAAGAAGAAAAGGCCCCAGCTATGAACAAAGGGTTATTACCCTAACTTTATTATGCAGAGAAATTGCTTCTTCCATCTCTGGGGTGGGTCCTGGCATCTGGTTCAGAGATACCCAAATGCACTCCACTACCAGCTGGGGACCAACTTCGAGGAAGAGTTTGCATGCTTCTGAAGCTGGAAGGGAATTGAATTTGGCAGAATGCCCCTCCTGGAGTTGAAATTAAATGTTGCCAGGTTGAGGGGGCTGCACTGGGTAAAAACTATTGCAAGTATTTGGAGGCTTTGTGTTCTTGTTCACTGAAAAGTTGTCCTCTGTGCTATGGTCATTCAGGCAAGATCAGAGGGAGGAGAAGGAGAAGAAAGGAGAGGAAGAGGAAGAGGAAGAGGTAGAGAAAGAGGAGGAGGAGAAAGAGAAGGAAAATGAAGAGGTGGAGGGGGAGGAGGAGAAGGAAGGTCATAGGGATGAGAAGAAGGAGAAGAAAGGGGAATAGGAAGAGAAGAAGGAGGATGAGGAGGAGAAAGAGGAGAAGGAGAAGAAGACATGTATACTATTCGAGCTTAGGAAAGGCAACAGGGTGTCTAGGGAGCTTGGACTGTTCTTGTTCAGTTCAGGACCTTTATCAGGAAAGTTACTAAAGGTTTCAGAGAACCTGGATTGAGACTTGCCTTTATCAATCAATTGTATTTATTGAGAGGCTACTGTGTGCAGAACACTGTACTTAGTGCCTGGGAGAGTAAAATACAATAGTGTTGGTAGATAACAACCCTCCCCACAAGGAGCTTACAGTCTAGAAGGGGAGACAGGCATTAAATTAAATTACAGATAGGGAAATGGCAGAGTATGAGAAGATGCATAAACTCTGTGGGGCTGAGATGAGAATCAACTTGCTTAAGAGGTACACACCCAAGTGTATAGGTAACAGAGGAAAGGGTGAATAGGATGGGGAAATGAGGGGTTAGTTTGGAAAGACCTCTTGGAGAAGTGATTTTAGGAGGACCCTGAAGATTGGGAGAGTGATCATCTGTCAGCTGTGAAGGGTTAGGGAGTCTGTGAAGGGGGAGGAAGTTCTAGCTCAGAGAGAGGATGTGGGGAACGGGTCAGCAGTGAGATAGATGAGATCAAGGAACAGTGAGTTAGTTGGTTTTGAGGAATAAAGTGTGCCAGCTGGGTTATTGTAGGAGACAAAGAAGGAAGGGGGTGACAACTGAGTGCCTTAAAGCCAATGATGAGGAGTTTCTGATTGTTGAACAGCCACAGGAAGTTTTAAGGAGTGGGAAGATGCAGACTGCACTTTTTATTATCTTTTTTTTCAGAAAAATGGTCCAGGCATGGCTGTAGGGAGGAAGTTATGATCATTAGAATGGGGTTGACTTGCATATGTGGAGCTTGGAGGGGTCTGTAGAGGCAGAACAGGTCTACAGAGACAACCAGCAACCTGGCCTAACACCTGGACTGATTTTTTTTTTTTCCCCCAGAAATTATTTCTGGTGTGAAAATGAATTCCATTAATTCCCCTTACATCTCCTTTAGTGTACCAGGAAGGCAATTCTTCCTGGCACAGTTGTTAGAGGCTTAATACGGCAAATAGAAAAAGAAGGGAGAAACTGAATAACTGCTTTAAAATTTCCAGCAATGATTGCAAAGATGTTTTTGGCAAGCAGGACTTCTCCAAACCCCCGGCTAGGCTCCGTCACAGTAGTACACTAGAATACAAAGATGGAAGAGAGTTAGAGTCCTTTCAGAGAGGAACACCAACTCTCTCTCCCTGGTAGTCTGAGCACCATTCTTTCATTCAAGCATATTTATTGAGTGCTTACTATGTGCAGAGCACTATACTAAGTGCTTGGAAAGCACAATTCAGCAACAAATAGAGACAATCTCAGCCCACAAAAGGCTCACAGTCTAGAAGAGGGGACAAAGACATCAAAACAAGTAAGCAGGCATCAGTAGCATCATTAGAAGTAAATAGAAGTATAGATATATACATATGCATCATTAATATAAATAAAGAGAATTATAATTGTAAATATATTAATAATGTTGGTATTTAAGCACTTACTATGTGCAGAGCACTGTTCTAAGCTCTGGGGTAGATACAGGGTAATCAGGTTGTCCCACGTGAGGCTCACAGTTAATCCCCGTTTTACAGATGAGGGAACTGAGGCACAGAGAAGTTAAGTGACTTGCCCACAATCACACAGCTGACAAGTGGAAGAGCGGGGTTTCGAACCCATGACCTCTGACTCCCAACCCCAGTCTCTTTCCACTGAGTCATGCTGCTTCTCTATGTACATATATACACAGGTGGATACTAGCCATAGGAACAAAAATGTCAGACCGTAGTACCTCCTCCAGGAAGATAATTAAAGATATTCAACTACTCTGTACCTTAGTTATCTCATCTGTAAAATGGGAAATAAGACCGAGCCCCTTGTGGGACATGGACTGTAGCCAGCCTTGTATTTCTCCCAGTGTTTAGAACAGTAGCTGTCCCATAGTAAGCATTTTAAAAACTTTAAAATTATTTAAAACAATCAAGAAAACAACCTATTAGTTTGAATCTGCCCCAGTGCTTAGTATTTAATCAATCATTCAATAATATTTATTGAACACTTACTGTGTGCAAAGCACTGTACTAAGCACTTGGGAGAGTACGATATAACAACAGACACATTCCTGCCCACATGAGCTCACAGTCTAGAGGACAGTGAGTACGGTGAGACAGTAATAATAATAATAATGTTGGTATTTGTTAAGCGCTTACTATGTGCAGAGCACTGTTCTAAGCGCTGGGGTAAACACAGGGGAATCAGGTTGTCCCACGTGGGGCTCACAGTCTTAATCCCCATTTTACAGATGAGGGAACTGAGGCACAGAGAAGTTAAGTGACTTGCCCACAGTCACACAGCTGACAAGTGGCAGAGCTGGGATTCGAACTCATGAGCCCTGACTCCAAAGCCCGTGCTCTTTCCACTGCGCCACGCTGCTTCTCTAAAGTGCATGGTACACAGTTACACATATTAACAAATATCAAAAAAAATTGTTGAAGTGTCAGTCAAGCAGTTGGTTTACCACACTCCCAATGTGTATAAATTGGGTCATAGAGCAGATCTGCAACTAAGCCATTGACATGAGGACATCTGAGGAATTTTTAAGAGGAAGTAGGTTTGTTTTGATAATAAGGAACTTACTGGAAACTGTCCAGTGTTCAGTGATGAGCATTCATTCATTTGTATTTATTGAGTGTTCACTCTGTGCAGAGCACTGGACTAAGCACTTGGGAGAGTAGAATATAATGATTAACAGACATATTCCCTCCCCACAACAAGTATACAAATGATTTCTTTCTAGAGAGGCTAGTCTTTTGGGTAATTGAGTCACCTTGACTTTCTCATCAGTCCTTTCTTGGAATACTGTGAAGCTAAACAAGTGGGGTTTTTGTATTCCTTTTCCTGGTGACATTTTGATCAGATAATGTCTTCTCTCAATGAATATCTTCTTTTGATATAAGGTTGTATTTAGGTTGAGCACTTTATGGCTGTATCTCTGCCAGTAAGAATTGGATGTAAGGTCTGCTTCCCACCCCCCCCCCCCCAGTCTTCATTATTTTATGTGCGCCAGGCTGACCCTGTTCATGTATCTTAATTACGTGATTTTTTTCCTGAGAGATTTAGGTTTCCTATCTTCCAGGGAAGTACAACGAGTGGAAGACATACTCCCTGCTCTGATTAGGGGCTGAAAAACAACATCTTTCACACCTTCTATCAAATTGTTTTCACATTTCCTTCTGTATTGATTTTTCTGAAGATGATTATTTTGGTTGTTCAGCTAGCCGCTATCATTAGGAGGCCATTGATTGTTAGGCTCTTTATGGTTCCAAATGTCATCCTAACCACATATCTTTGCTCCCCACCCTGTGAATTGAAAGCAAAGAAAAACTAAATGAAGACCAATATTTTATTTCCTAAGTGTCTGCTAAATTCCTTTCCAGCTTTCTTCTCCCCCATCCTCCACTATAAAGTGACAACATTAATTAATCTTTTTTAGCTTTGTACTCCTTGGAAGAAAAGCCTTAGATTCATTCAATGGAGTATTATTATTATAATCTCTCTGGCCTTGATAAAGTCAAATGAGGAATATTGAAAAGCATCTCTATCACAAAGTCTGTGAGATTAAGTGTAATCATGAAATATGTGTATGTTTTAAATTTCAAAGCAGATTGTGGGAACATTCTTACATATTGAGGTGGTAAAGAGCATCATTAATTTAGGTTGAGGCATTAATATTTGTCCTGTTCCCTTTGTGAGTTTTTTCTCTTCCATGACCTTGGTGGGTGAATAAATAGTAGTTCCAGGCCAAAATGGAGCTTACTACTTGAATGATGATTATTTGATGGAGAAGCTTTTCTGATCAGACAATGCACTGCTAAGGTATAATAGCCACGTTTACTTTAAAGTTATCACCACTACATTTGCTGTGTCATCTCCCACCTAATTAAATAAGTCAGAGAGAGATTGATTTTGGGTGCTTTAGGGAAAACCACATAAGTTTGAATGCTTTTTTTTTTAACCTTTCTGTGGAAGTCAGTAGTAGATAGACCATTTGTGTGGAAAAATCAGTTGTGCTTTCCATTTTATTAACTACAAATAACCTGGAGATGATTCTCTCTCCCTTCTGCATCACCTATGAGCTTGGATCCCTCAACTCATTAAGCACCTGATTTTCCCCACCCTCGGCACTAATGTACAGATCCATAATTTATGTATTTTAAGGTTTGTCTCCCCTTCTAGACTGGAAGCTCCTAATGGGCAAGGAATGTCCCTTCCAATTCTGTTGTAAAGTCCTCTCCCAAGCACTTACTACATGTTCTGCACAAAGTGAGTTCTCAGTACCATATGTTTGAGTAAGAGAGAAGTTTAGACATTGCAATTCTACACCCTGGTCAAAACTTCTAGGCCAGGGATACTGTGATCTGTGATCCAAACGGCTATCACGTTAATCCAATCATTTATTTTATCCCGCCTTGATTTTATCAGCCTCCCGGCCTCCTATCTCTTTCTTCTCCAGCCCATACTTTACTCTGCTGTCCAGACCATTTTTCTACAGAAACTCTCAGGACATGTTTCCATACTCCTCAGAAAACTCCAGTGGTTGCTCATCCACCTCCGCATCAAACACCATTTCCTCACCATTTGCTTTAAAGCACTCAATCACCTTGCCCCCTCCTATTTCACCTTACTACTCTTCTACTACAACCCAGCCCACACAATTTGCTCCTCTAAGTGCCAACCTTCTCACTGTACCTCAATCTCATCTTTCTCATCACCAACCCCTCACCCATGTCCTGCCTCTGGCCTGGAATGCCCTCCTTTTTCATATCCGACAGACAGTTACCATCCCTGCCCTCAAAGCCTTATTTAAGACACATCTCTGTCAAAAGGCCTTCCCTGACTAAGCCCTGTGTTCTTCTTCTTTCCTTCAGCATCACCCTGACTTGCTCCCTTTATTCATCCCCCCCTCCTAGCTTCATAGCACTTATGTACATAGCCATAATTAATTTATTTATATTAATATCTGTATCCCCCTCTAGATTGAAAGCTCACTGTGGGCAGCTAATTTGTCTATTGTTATATTGTACTCTCCTAAGCACTTAGTGTCATTCTCTGCACAGAGTAAGGGCTCAGTAAATGCAGCTGAATGAAATACACTTGAATAAACCTTCAGCGTATGAGAATGACTTTATGCGGTTATCCTTTCATTCATTCATTCAATAGTATTTATTGAGCGCTTACTATGTGCAGAGCACTGTACTAAGCGCTTGGGATGGACAAGTCGGCAACAGATAGAGACAGTCCCTGCCGTTTGACGGGCTTACAGTCTAATCGGGGGAGACGGACAGACAAGAACAATGGCACTAAACAGCGTCAAGGGGAAGAACATCTCGTAAAAACAATGGCAAATAAATAGAATCAATCCTTCTGATAATCCCTGTTTCTTATAAAACTGGAATTTGTTTGTGAATGGTGCTTTGATACAGGATTCGTGGTCTGCCAGAGAAAAGTTAGCTAAGACCATTTAGAATATTGAGGTCTGATGTCTTCACTAGAGAAACTGGATCCACTGAACACTATTCATTCAATAGTATTTATTGAGCGCTTACTATGTGCAGAGCACTGTACTAAGCACTTGGAATGAACAAGTCGGCAACAGATAGAGACAGTCCCTGCTGTTTGACGGGCTTACAGTCTAATCGAATGTAAGGAGACAGCCATCTGGTTTTAAATTGAATAATCCCTTTGTCAACAGGCCAGTCTTCTGTCCAGTACTAATATTATACTGGACATATATCCATGGAGCTTCCCTCCATTCTGCGTCCTGCTGTAAGGTTTTACAGCTTGGATTCCACACCAGTCTTCACATAGAACTGCATAGGGAATAGCCATGGCCTAGTGGAAAAAGCAAAAGCCTGAAAGTCAGAGGACATGGGTTTAATCCTAGATCTACCATATATCTGCTGTGTGACCATGGGCTAGTTACTTAGCTTCTCTGTGCCTCAGTTACCTCATCTGTAAAATGGGATTAAATCCTCCAATTTATACTGTGAGCCCAAATGGGTCAGGGATGTGTCCAACCTGATTTCCTTGGTTATTAATAATAATAATAATAATAATGTTGGTATTTGTTAAGCACTTACTATGTGCAGAGCATTGTTCTAAGTGCTGGGGTAGATACAGGGTAATCAGGTAGTCCCATGTGGTGCTCACAGTTAATCCCTATTTTACAGATTAGGTCACTGAGGCACAGAGAAGTTAAGTGACTTGCCCACAGTCACACAGCTGACAAGTGGAAGAACGGGGTCACAGTCGCATTCCCAATTTTGATGATGAGGTAACTGAGACATAGAGAGAAGTTAAGTGATTTAGCCAAGGTCATACAGCAGGCATGTGGTGGAGCCGGGTTTAGAATCCAGGTCTTTCTGATTCCCAAGCCCATGCTCTATCCACTAGGCAACACTGCTTTCCAGAACTCAATAAATGCCATCACTTGATCCCAGCATGGCTCTTTGGGGATGCTGGAAGGAAAGAGAGGTGACAATCGTGACTGAACCCCCTAAATCTACCCTTAGTTCTGTCTCCAAACAGTGATGGGGAACACTGGAGACTGGCACAGAGTAAATGTAATCCGGCAGTTTTCACTTTTTCCCTCCCCCACATGACTCTGCAGGCATAATTCAGTGTGTTCTCCCTGTATGCAGGGGTGTCAATCTGGCTCAACGCTATTAAAATAATAACAGCCATCTGACACCCCAGAGGGCCCAGGTTGGCTTGGGCAATTTGATCTCCTGATAGAATAAAACATTCTGTACCTGCTCTCTCATTTTGTTTCTAATTTAAATAGCTAGTAAATCTCACAATGTATGCTGGGCTGCTGCTGACCTGGATTTCTCTAATAGGCACCCCAAATTGTGTTATCTTCTGTATCAGTTGTTCAGTATTCCGACTTGCTCCTCCATAACTTAATATTATGATTTACCTCTAGCTCTGCTTTTCTTTATTGAATGCTGGCTTTTCCTCTAAGGTTAACATGGAAATGTGTCCTGTGGACAAAGATCACATTTTAGCTATAGGGCAAAGGCAGAGTTATTGATGATAGAATAGAGGGTCATAACCTGATGATTATTTAGCAGAAAACAAAATTAATATGCACATTCCAGCCCTAGGCTCTATCCTTAAGAGTTCAGTTTTATTGAAAGATTTCCAAGATTTATAGAGACGAAACTGAGCTTCAGCCTTGTTAGAGACTTTCAGGCATGAAGTTCAGTCTTTGGAATTCAACTTTGGTCTTCCTGTCTAAATTACTTGATAATAATTATTGTATTTGTTCAGCACTTACTATGTGCCAAGCACTCTTCTAAGTGCTGGGGTAGTTACAAGGTAATCGGGTTGGACAAAGTTCCTATCCCACATGGGGCTCACAATCTTAATCCCCATTTTACCATTGAGGTAACTGAGGCACAGAGAAGTTAAGTGACTTGTCCAGGGTCACACAGCAGACAAGTGGCAGAGCTGGGATTAGAACCCACCTCTTCTGACTCCCAAGGCTTTGCTCTTGCCAGTAGGCCATGCAATTTATTGATCTTGATTTTTGGTAAATCAGAATTTAGGTGGGAAAAGCCTTAAGAGTATTTAAAGTTTGGAGGAGAGCAAATATTTCTCACCTCCCATGCTTGAAGTAATTGAGTCGGAAGGATGGATTAAATGTCCCTTGGAATACACCAGGATCAAGGATTATAGGGAATAATGCTTGAACTAACAGGCAGGGAGTGTTACTGAATCTCTCAATCTCTGAATGAGCAAGCTGGCTTGTTCAGAGGATGGTGTTTCCCGAAGCTTGGAAAATGGCATATGCGGACCACGGTCAATAAACTGATGACTTTGAGTTCTAAACGGAAGATTGAAAAAAGTAGGGATTTCAGTTTGATACTAGAAATAGTTTTCAAACCTCAGGGACTGTGAGAAGCTGGAACCTATTGCCTGGAACCTAGGCTGAGGAATTCTCTTCCCTGGAGTATTTTTCTATCATTGGCAGGTCTGGTTTCAGATTGGTACCTGTTAAAGGGATAGTGGTAGTTAAGCATTTGAAAGCACCCAGACTTCTATCAACTTGACAGCCGCTGAGAGGTGCAGCTTGGAATCAGTCAGTCAAGCATATTTATTGAGTGTTCACTGTGCAGAGCACTATACTACTACTTGAGAGACTACAATATAAACTATAACAGAAACATTCCCTAACCAAAACGAGCTTACAGTTTCAATGCCTGTGTTAATGGGGACCTGGGGTGGTGAGTGGAATGGCTCAGGGCAATTGAAGAAAGATTGGGGTTCCCCTAGGGTGAGGATTGACATCCATTTTGCGCAGAAGAGTCAAGCAAAAATATTAACAAACTTTTGAGCAGCTGACATACAAAGGGTCAATCATACTGTTTAAAGCCACTTTAAAGTAGCTTCATCCATTTCCCCTCTAGACTGTAAGCTCACAGGGAATGTGTCTATCAACTCGGTTATATCATACTCTCTTAAGCACTTAGTACAGTGCTCTGAACACAGTAAGTGCTCAATAAATATGATTGATTGATTAATTATAAATCTCATGGTTCTTAAAACCTTGCCTCTCTCCTGTCTTCTGCCTCACCTGTGCCTTCTCATTGGCAGGTCAACCACATTCCCCCTCCTCCATGCTGTATTGTAAAGAATTTGAGAGTAGGGATCTTGTCTAACAGCTCTACTGTAAAGTCCTCTACACACTAGAGGGCTAAATATCTACCATTCTTTTTTTTTTCCACTCCCCTCCCCTCCTCATCCTCCTCAATCCTCTCACCCCCAAATATCAGGGCCCCAAATGACATCTGATTTCATTCTGTCCTGCTGCACACAGATCACACAATGATCTGATGACATCATTGCAGTGACATCATTGCATTACAGGGTTCCTTCATAATAATTGTTTATAGCAGCTGCTTTTGCTAATTTCTAGGGAAGGGAAAAAGATGGGAGAGAGAGAGCATAGTGGGCCAGAAAAGAAAGAGGTGAGTCTCTTCTCCCTGCCCTCCTCTCCCTTCCTCAGAGGAACTGGGTTCTAATCTTTGCTCTGCCGTTTGTGTGCTGTGTGATCTTGGGGGAGTAATTTAACTTCTCTGGGCTTCATTTTCCTTTCTGTGAAATGGCAATTCAATGCCTGTTCTCCCTTTCACTTAGAGTGTGAGCCCCATATGGAACAGGAACAGTGACTGACCTGATTATCTGGTATCTACCTCACTGCTTTCCCTCTCAGGTTGTACCTGGAGAGTTCCCAGTACTCCACCAGTCTCAGATACGAGACGGAGAGTAAAGCAGAGGCATACCCATTCCATTCCTAGCTTGGGCAGTGGTTAGCAAGTGTCAGACAATCTGTTACAAGACAAAACTCATCTGTGCTGGACAGCAGCAGCATGGGAGAGAGTTGAGGGTGGAGTCTCAAGTTTACCGTATGGAAGAAGGCAATGGTAAACCACTTTTGTCTTTTTACCAAGAAAACTTTACGGATCCACAACCAGAAGCAGCATGGCCCAGTGGATAGAGCATGGGCTGGGGAGTCGGAGGTCATGGGTTCTGATCCCAGCTCTGCCACTTATCTACTTTGTGACTTTGGGCAAGCCACTTCACTTCTCTGTGCCTCAGTCCCCTCATCTGTAAAATGGTGATTCAGACTATAAGCCCCATGTGGGACAGGGACTGTGTCCAACCCAATTATCTTGTATCAACCCCAGGGCTTAGAACAGTGCCTGGCACATAGTAAATATTTAACAAATACCATTATTATTAATATTATTAGTAGTAGTGCAATTGCAGATGGAGCTAGGGCATTCTGGGAGAGATGTGTCCATGGTGTAGCTACAGGTGGAAACGAGTCAACAACGTAAGACATGACAAGACCCCAGTGCTTAATATGGTGCTTGGCAAATACTGTTATTATTATTCAAACAGCTATTGCCCAAGAAACGAGCCCTGTGTGGACGCCCGCAAACACCTCCTGGGCTCACCAGCATAGGACAAGAGCCCTTTCCCTCCAACCCACCACCACCTCAGGAGCCACAACGTTGTCTTCCCTTCTCCCTCTATCGCCCCCTGCTCTGCAAACTGCAGACTCTCACCTGCCCTGCTGCTTTGCTGGCCCTTCCCTCTGCTGCAACAGGAGACCAATGAGAGTGGGATATGTCCCTAAAGTCAGGGACTAAAACTAACTATAACTAAAAAAGGAAGTTGTTTACCATTGCCTTCTTCCACACAGTCAACTTGAGACTCTGCCCTCTACTCTCTCCTGTGCCTCTGCTGCCCGGCACAGGGACTCAACAAGCAGAAATTCTCACAAATCAGATAGTGGGATGGGAACTCCACAAAGGGGAAGGATTTCAAGCCAGTGTGGGCGGTGGGGGTGGAATAAAACTCTCAAAAGGTGACCCAATACCTGATATTTTCAAGGGAGTGGATCTACTGAGAAACTCAAAGCCCTTAGGTACCTCTCTGAAATGGATAATTGCTATAGTGAACTCCAACCGATCTTTCCCACTTCTGTCCTTACTTCCCCCTCCATGCGCTGAGGGTTGGCACCCATAAACATGGTGGATGAAAGGAGTGACTTTTCTAGGCAGAAGGTCAGGGAAATTGTTTATACTCTTTTGTGAATTTATCAGTGGTATATATCGAGTGCTTATTATGTGCAGAGTACTAGGCGCTTAGGAGAGGTGAATGGCAGAAGTCTAGGTCTGGAAAAATGACCTATTTGCATTACCGAAATTCATTTTTTCCCATCCTGAGGTTTTGTAAGAGTCATGTGAAGTCCAAACTGTGAAGCTGGCAACACTCCTGGCATGTCCTGAAAGGAGGAAAAACAGCTTTACAATTTTATTCAAAGCAAAGGAAATGGTTTCACACCCTAATCTCTCTCCCTTTTAAGTAAAATAGATTTCACTCGTTTCAAGTAATTCTCTAGGCAATTCAGAATTTTTCTAAAGGTAAATTTCCCATTATTTTCCTCTGGCTAAAGATTTTTCCTATCATGTGTGTGTGTGTCTCCACCTCTATGATTCTCTGAGATAGAAGTAGACATCTCATATCCCCCTCCTCTCTTGTCCTGAAAGAACTAGAATGATCCTGATTTAAACTCCAAACATTTCGTTTTAGGACTGTGGAAAACTGAAGAAGCAGCAGAGCAACCTAGTAGAAAAGGCATGGGTCCAGGAGTTGAGGACTTGGCTTCTGTTCCCGGCTCTGCCGCTTGTTTACTATGTGAGCCTTGGAAACTCATTTAAATTATCTGGGCCTCAGTGATGTCATCTGTAAAATGGGGATTAAATCTTCCTCCTTCTGACTCAGAACATAAGCCCAGTGTGGGACAAGGACCGTATCCAACCTAATTATCCTGTATCTACCCCAGCACCTAAGACAGTGCCTGGCACATTGTAAACACTTAAGCAATACCCTTAAAAAACATTACTCTCTGAACTCAACATCTGGACCAAAGGGAAGTCATTACCATCATTAGTATTTCCTGGATTCCTATTGTGTGCAGGTAGGCCAAATCCCCACAAGCCTGAGAAACTTTACCCTTGCTGTTACGATGCATTTGTTATCCACCATTTCCTGAAGTGTGTGGACAAAGACAGTCACCATATATCAATCGATCAATCAGCCAGTTGTATTTATAGAATGCTTACTGAGTGCAGAGCATTGTACCAAGCATTTGGGAGAGTGCAGCTCAACAATATGTCTCCTTGCTCTAAGCAAGGCTGACTTGAGTCTCCCCGTTGTCCACAGGCCAGACTTCAGATATTCAACTGCCCACATGCAGGGCTAAAATGGACATTTCCCTCACATTCTGTTTGGCAACATTACATCATATGTGTGCAGATGCACTATTTTGTGTGATAGTATTTTTCAATTGCCACAACACACTACTTCCTCTACTCAGTCCTCAGTTACTCAAATGGCTCAGTTCCAGATCAATCTGAAGCCCACTGCCATCAGAAGAAAGTACCTTCTTGGTTCAACAGATATATGAACTTTGTTATATTGTATTCTCCCAAATGCTTAGTACAGTACTTTGCACACAGTAAGTGCTCAATAAATATGATAGATTGACTGATTGAACTCCTTCCACTAGATCAAATTGGAGACCCATCCCTGGAATATCCTCTAGTAACTGTAGCCTCTGGATAGGATATAATGGGCCATCCACCCATTAATGGTACTTATTGAACATTTATTATGTGCAGAGCACTCTACTAAGCACCACTTAGGTTCTGAATCCTCTGTCTTATGTGTTCTAGATCTTAGTACAAGGACTTGTGATTTATCCAAGTCAGATGAACTGATGGTGTAAGTAACCTTTGTAACAGAAAAAGTGGGAGGTGGTGGTGGGAGTGGAAAAGGGTCAGGCAATGGTTTGGGGGCAGCTATCAAATGCACAGCTGCAGCTTAGAACAGGGCTAACAGAGACCCAGTATGACAGATAATTTTTTTAAAGAGAGGACCTGTAAAGACCATCCAGTCCTTCTTACTGACTTGACTGCAGTAATTTTGCCTGAGTGAGGCTTCCAGCACTGTGGCATGGCCACTCCAGGCTGCCTCAGAGGGATCACACTTCCAGACCCACCCTGCTCCCCTTTCCGGATCCACCAGAGAGTTTGGCTAGTCCCAAGGGAGTCACGGCTCTGCAGACTGAGCCGTTCCTGAGTTCAAGAAATCTCCAAAGCCTACCAGAGTAATACTGATGGATCCTTTAGGAAGCCAGAGGAGAGCAAGAAGCCACCACTCAGGTCCCAGGACTTGGAGATCTTCCTCTAAGAATCACAGGGTTCCACCTGTTAAAATGCTCCACCAGTATGCTTGGTAAAAGCAATTCCACTTGGTGCCAGGCAGACACGGGCTAAGGGTCTGATAAATAGAATCCTCCTACAATTTCCCTTCAAACCACATTTGAGTCTTCAACCTTCCAGCAAAGACTCAGGCCCTGTCTCATTGTGCTACCAACCTCTCTAATTTGTAACCGATACTTGATTTACTAAATGCCAGCATTCAGCTCCTAGACAGATGGAAAAGCCCCCGGTAACAGCTGACCTTCTAATTACGGGAATAAGATAACTTTACTAGATTTAACATTCAGAGATCTATAGAGATTGGATTTGAAAGATCTTTGTCTAGGTTGGAGGAAGGAATGAAATCATATGGACCAAATGGCAGACAGCTAAAGGTTTTATGAGTTAATGGAAAGGTGAATTTATTATAGCCCTTAAGACAGACAAGAAATATGCCAGCACTTTTTGGAATATTTTGCATACTTTCTAGCTTCTGAAGGGGATATTAAGCTGAATGTGTTAAAATGTTTAAAGTAAGATACATTCAAGTCTACTGACATATACGGCTAATGAGGTTGTTGCTAGATTGATAGGTTTGTGATACACCTATACATGATATTCCCAAATCCCTTTAATTCCAGGCAGAAACCAAGGAATCTCCAAAATTGGAATAAACTGGTAAATATTTAAATGGTGTCTGAGAAAATGCTCTTTCCTGCCTAGATTTTTTTTTTGGGGGGGGGGAAAGGTTTTTTGTTTCATTTTGTTTTGTTTTGGTTGGAAAAAGCAGTGTGGTCTAGTGGAAAAAGTTCAGGACTAGGAATTCGAGGACTTGGGTTCTAATTCTCACTCTGCCACTTGCCTGTTTGACCTTAGGCAATATACAACTTCTCTGAGCCTCAGTTCCTCATCTATTCTCCCTCCTACTTAGACTATGAGCCCCATGACTGATCAATTAATCAATAAATCAATGGTATTTATTGAGCTCTTACTGTATGCAGAACACTGCACTAAGCACTTGGAAGAGGACAATACAACGTAGTTAGCAGAATCGTTCCCTACCCACGAGTTTACAGAATGGTATTTTTTGAGCAGTTACTGTGTGCAATACAACAGAGTTGGTAGATGCAATACTTGACCACAAGGGGCTTTCAGTCTAGGTGGACACAGATATTTAAAAAGATGAGGGATAGGGAAATAGTGAGGGGCAATCTGACCTGATTATCTTGTTTCCACCCTAGTGCTTAATACAGTGTTTGGCACATAGTAAGGGCTTAACAAAGTACCTCAGTGATTATTATAGTGAGGTTTGAAATACCTTGCAGGACACTTTGGTATTTCAACAGACCACCTATGTGACCGATGGCAACATAACTTTGGTGTACATCTCAAAGTGGAGGTCCTCGCCTTGTCCTGTTCTGTTCAGACCCACAAATGTTCAGCCAATCAAATGTACTTACTGAAGTCCTGCATCGGTCTATGCTCTTGGGAGAGCACAATAGAAATAGATGACACAATCAGTGCCCTCAAGAAGTTTACAGTAATAGTTGGAGAGGCTAATATTAAAATGAATTATAGATAGGAAAAAAGGTGATATGTAGATGAGTCTATAGCTTCATAGGGAATGGAAAATATGAACAAAAGTACTAGGGAAGTTGTGAGTATTTAGAAGATACAGAGGGGCTGGAGAGAAAGAATGGGAAATATAATAGGGTAGATTAGAAATTATCTGGGGAACATTTTCTGGAGGGGCATGGGCCTGGGAGCCAGAAGGCCTGGATTCTAATCTTGTCCTGACTACTGTGTGATCTGTGTGCCAGCTGTGTGACCTTGGTCAAGTCACCTAACTTCTTTGTGCCTCAGTTTCCTCAACTGTAAAAAAATGGGGTTGCAGTATTGCTTCCCATTCCTACTTGACTGTGAGCCCCTTGGGACAGGGATTGTATCTGGCCTGATTACTTGTATCTACCCCAGCACTTAGGACACTGCTGGACACATAGTAAGAGCTTAGCAAATGTCATGAAAAAAATCAGAAGGGCTTTGAGAATGGAAAAAATTCTTTTCTGTCTAGGTTTTAGGGGAAATAAGGTTCAGAGTATGAACAAGAAGAGGTTGGCAGAAGGAATGATGAGAATGAAGTACTTTTGATAGGAATGAAGAGCATGAGCTGAGGTGAAGTGGAAGATAAAGAGTGGATACAGAGGAGGAAGAAAGCTAATTGAATGCCTTTAAAGCTACTGCTCTAGAGTTTACCCTTGATACAGAGAAGATGTACAATTATTTGAGGAGTAGGCAGACATAAGCAGAATTATTAGTTTTTTTAATAAGAATCTGGGAAATGGAGCAAATAAATGTACTGGAAAGGAGTACCTCTAGACTGTAAGCTCCTTGTGGGCAGAGAATTTGTCTACCAACTCTGTGATGTTGTCCTCTTCCCAAGTGCTTAGTGTACAGTACTCTGCATAATTGTAAGCACTCAATACAAACCATTGCTTGACTGAGAGAGACTGGAGGCAGGGAGGAGGCTGATGCTATAGTAAATCCAGGATCTGACAACTGGCTTTCAGCCTGGAAAGAGAGGGGCAGATCGTGGAAGTGTGGAACCAGCAGAATTTGGTTTATGGTTGCCCTGGGGGATTGAAAGAGATGGAGGAGATAAGGTTACCACCAGGTCACAGGCTTTAGAGAAGGAGAGTTTGGTAATGTTTACCAAAGTTAGGTGTAGAGCAGATGAGGAGTTTAGTCAGGATATTTTGAGTTTAAGGTGCCAGCAGGATATCCAGGTAAAGATGCCCTTGAGTCAGGCAGAAATATGAATTATCAGAAAAGGAGAGAGGTAGTGAGATCGACTTAGGAACCCATCTGCAGAGTGATAGTAGTTGAAGCCATTGGAGCTCCCCAAGGGAATGAATAAAATGAGAAGAAAAGAGGATCTGGATCAAAACCTGGAGTCCACCCCCCACACCACCACCACCACTATGAGGAGGGAGGAAGAGTCAGCCAAAGAGACTGAGATGAATTGGCAGAAAGGTAAGAGAAAAACCAGAGAATACTAAAATCGAGGTTAGATAGCATTTCTAGAAGAAGGAAGTAGTTTGCAGTATTATAGGCAAACTCTCGACCAGTTGCTTTCAAGGAGGATTAGGTTGGGTAGAGTCCATTAGACTGGGTAAGAAGGAGGTCATTGGAAAATCACTGGACACTTTGGAGAGACTGGTTTCAGAGAAATGAAAGGGAAAAACTGTATTTCCAAAGGTCAAGAAGGAAGTTGGAGGAGGGTGAGTGGAGGCAAAGAATTTATAAAACCCTGTACAAAGAGCATTGAGTAGGTTGGCATTAGAGGAGTGAAGTGTGCAGGCTGGATTGTAGTAAAATGGGGATGAAGATTGTGAGCCCTACGTGGGACAACCTGATTACCTTGTATCTACCCCAGAGCTTAGAACAGTGCTTGGCACATAGTAATCACTTAGCAAATACCAACATTATTATTATTATTATTAAGACAGAAACAAGATATGATGGATCAAGTGATTGAGTGTTTTAAATGTCATCAGGATGAGAAAGGGTAGAGTGGGGGCATTGAATCAGTCAGGAATCATATCCTTGAAGATGCAATTTCATCACCAAATAAACCTGTGTGGATGGCCACACATGCTTGCACACATACAAGTACACCCACACACGCAGCCTTCAGCCAATCAGCGTAAAAACAATTTGGCTATCTTTTTTTTTTCCCTTGGACAACTTAGCTGTAAATGTTGCCCCATAAGATTTAGGGTTTTGTTTTTATTTTTGTGTTTGTTTCTAAAGATCATTTGCTTTGCCCAATGGAGATTTGACCACGGTCAGTGGAAAGCACTTCTCAGGACAAGCACCAAGCTACTTTGTTTACAACCTTTAAAATTCTCTGTGCTTCTTATTTCTTTCTAACAAAAGAGTGAAAAAGCAGTACGGGAGACAATTAGGTCCATTTTTTTTATGAGCGGAAAAAATGGAAAGGAAAAAAGCTTGCTGCAGTTATAGGTAATTTGAAAATCAGTGTGTGGGAGTCTGGATTTGATGACAAATAAGAGGTTTTATGTGTGTCCCTTTCACTCTCTAAAAAAACAGTAATATCATGAGTATATTCCAGGGGTGAAGAAATTTCACCAGGCTAGTCAAAGAAAATAAAGCGTAATTTTATTGCCCCTATGAAGCTTAATCAGAGTATAGCCTCTGACATTTTCACTTATACTGAGTTTCTTTGTGGAGTGTAAAATTTGAATAGAAACTACATCTCAGTAGGAGGGCTACTAAGGTAGGAATAGCTTAGTTGAGAATAATGTCAGATATTTCCCAATTTATAAGAACATAAGAAATGCCATTACTGGGTCAGACTAATGGTCCATCCAACCAGTATTCAGTCTCTGTGGCAATAGGATGCTTAGAGAAGCATCCTTCTTAATGTTTTGGGATGGATCAGATTGAATCCCTAATATTTTTCCCCCTCTATGCCCCTAACCTTCTAGAAATCCTTAAGTTCCTTTCATCCATACATTTATATAAACTACTTTTGTTTATATAAACATATGGATGTCCTGCCTTCAGAGCATCTCTTCCTGGATGTCTGGCAGACACCTTAAGCTTAACATGTTCAAAACAGAACTTCTCATCTTCCCTCCTAACCCTGTCGTCCGTCTGCCTTTCCCCTTACTGTAGACAGCACCACCATCTTTCCTGTCCTACAAGGAAGTAACCTTGACGTATCCTCAACTCACACCCCTCATTCAACCTACAAATTCAATCTGTCACCAAATCCTGACTGTTCAACCTACACAATATTGCTAAAATTTGCCCTTTCCTCTCTATCCAAACTACTACCATTCAAATCCAAGTACTTATCCTGTCACTCTTTGACTACTCCATCAGCTTCCTTTCTGACCTCCGTGGCTCTTGTCTCTCCACACTTCTGTCCTTATTTCACTCTGCTGCCCAGATCATATTTCTAAAAAAACCTCAGCCATGTATCCCCCATGTCTCAAGAGTCTCCAGTGGCTACCATCCACCTCCACATCAAACAAAAATGCCTTAATTGGCTTTAAAGCCTCCTCTCCCTCCTTTCTTATCTAACTGATTTCCTACTACAGATTAGCATGTTCATTTCACTTTTTAATGCCAATCTACTCACTGTGCCTCCATCTCAGCTATCACACTACCAACTCCTGAACCCACATCCTGCCTCTGGCCTGTAACTCCCTCTGCTTCATATTTATGAGACGATCACTCTCTCCACCTTCAAAGCCTTATTAAAATAATTATGGAGCCATGGAGTCAAGGGAAGTTTTTTAATGCTTTTTTTTGTTTAGGAAAGAGGTTATATAAACATGTTTGAAAGCAGAGGGAAGGGAACAATTGGAAAGTGAACTGTTGAAGATGGTAGTCAGGGAGGAAAGAAGTATTTTAATAAAATGTGAAGGGTTGGGATTGGAGTTGGAGAGGGTAGTTTGAGAAGAGGCAGGAGATTTCCTCTTGAGATACTGCTGGGAAAGATGAGAGAGTGGAAGAAGGGGTAGGAGGACGGAGGGACTGGAGAAGAACAAGGGAGATTTTAGAAAGTTCATGCCTGATGGTTTCAATTTATCAGTAAAGTATGTGATCATTAGGGGCAAGAGATGGGAGGAGTGAGGAGACAGGGCATTTGAGGAGGGAGTGAAATGTCTGAAACAGCTGGTGCAGGCAACTGACATGGGAGTAGGCAGGAATAATGTCCACCAACTCTGTTGTATTGTGCTCTCCAAAATACCTTGTACAGGGCTCTGCACACAGTAAGTGCTTAATAAATACCTCTGAATGATTGGGAAATGATGTTTCCAGAGAGAGGAGTTGACAGAGTTAAAGTAGGAAAGGATGAACTTGAAGTGGACACGGCAGCCAGATGTCTGGTTATTCTCCAGCAGTGCTCTGGAGCTCATGCACAGCAACAGAGGAAACATACGTGAAGGTGATTCAGGGCTACAGGTTAGTGGTGTGAGATTGGCGAAGGGAGAAGGGAGTGAGTGAATTGAGTTCAGTGCAGAGGTTGGTGTTGAGGATGTTAACTTAAAAACTAAAAACCCTACTTAAAAATCACCTCCTCCAAGAGGCGTTCCCAGACTGAGCTCCTCTTCCCCCTCTACTCCCTCTGCCATCCCCCCTTTACCTCTCCGCAGCTAAAGCCTCATTTTCCCCTTTTCCCTCTGCTCCTCCACCTCTCCCTTCCCATCCCCACAGCACTGTACTCGTCCGCTGAACTGTATATATTTTCGTTACCCTATTTATTTTGTTAATGAATTGTACATCGCCTTGATTCTATTTAGTTGCCATTGTTTTTACGAGATGTTCTTCCCCTTGACGCTGTTTATTGCCATTGTTCTTGTCTGTCCATCTCCCCCGATTAGACTGTAAGCCCTTCAAACGGCAGGGACTGTCTCTATCTGTTGCCGACTTGTTCATCCCAAGCGCTTAGTACAGTGCTCTGCACATAGTAAGCGCTCAATAAATACTATTGAATGAATGAATGAATGTTGATTTGTGCATGGAGTTTGGGTATGGAGAGCAAATGAACTACGATGATTTCACAAACTTGGAGGGGATTAAAAGATTGGAGGTCTCTGTAGGGGGCCAGGACAGGTTCCTGGATAGAGAGATTTCAGAGGTGGTGAAGATAGAGACTGTACAGTGACTAGAGATGATGAAATAAAGCATATGATCAAGTTGGTGAGTGGCTGAGGTGAAGTTGAGGAGCAAGATTTTATGCCCCTGTCCTACAAGGGACTCATAGGTCAAGAGGGAGAGACAACAGATATTGAATCCCCATTTGACTGATGAGAAAACTAAGGCACAGAGAAGTTCAGAGACTTACCAAATGTCACACAGCAAGCAGGTGGCAGAGTTAGGATTAGAATCCAGGTACCCCAACTCCCCATTCCCTGCTTTTTCCACTAAGCAAAACTGTTCTCATTGTGAGTTATCTAGAACACTTGCCACTGTAACTTTAGTTAAAATTCCCTGGAGAGCATTCCACTGCTAGTTAATATTTGAAAGCAATTTAGTAAATCTATTGTACCTTAAAAACACATGGAACTTTTATTCACATAAGTGGGAACTGGGGTACAAATGAACTAGAAAGCAGACATCTAAAGATTAGAATTAGAATATCTTGCCCTAGGCAGCAGCTTAAAATACATTAAATGTTTTTTTCCCCCCGATTTGTTTAGTAATTTTAAGACCCAAAAAAGTCTATTTGGATCTAAGACAATTGCGCAGGGGGATTTTTGTGGTAGCTGATATTAATCTAGCAGCCTGAATATGTACCCTGCATCATATATCATTACAGCCCAGAATACTGTATTTGGAAAAAGTCGTTTTCAGCTGCTCAGAAGCAGTTGACTCACCCCATCCCAATTTCCTTCTCATCATTTCGTTTTGCAGCCTTGTGATAGACATTTTCATGTTCCAGAGAGCTAAATGTTCCTCTGGGGCTGAAATATCTGTTCCTTTTAGGGGCTGTACCATAAATGAAGGGTTAAAGGGCAGGGTGGGAAAATAGATGGTAAATTTCCCTAACAGTTTTCAGCTATTTCGCACATGTAGAACACTTGCCATTTCTTCCTGTGATTCCAGTTCCCTAGTTTAAAGTAGCAAAAGGGGGCGCACAACGAGTGGATTAACTGAAGCTGTTTTACTTCTCCATCTGCTCATTAAACCCTTCCATGCCCAAACTTGCTGCTGTTCTGGCCCAAGCTCAGTTTTTTAGTATTGAAGATTTTATTATGATTCGAGGTAACCTCAAGGTTCTTTTTCCTAGTTAGAAAAAACATCTCAAAATATAACCTGCTTGTTCAATACTTTTATTTTTTTCCCAGACTTCAACATTCCAAATGAAGGAAGGTTTTTTCTCCCCTCTTTTGAGGGGAAATGAGTGAGTTTGGTGTTCGGGAAAATGACAGAGTAGATTAGTGTCCTAATCAGCCCCAGTCCATTCTGAGCTTCTCCACATCTTTCTGACTTCTCTGTGTTCTCAATTCTCTACTTTCCCAGGATATGGAAGCACCTAAAATGTGTAGGCTGAAGCTCTCACACATGTTCATGAAGAACAGAAGAGAAGGCCTTTTTTTTCCCCCAATACTCCCTGCTTTCTAGATCCAGGAAAATAAACTCCTTATCTACATATGGGTCTCTGGGGCCAGAGCCCCAACAGGGTCCCTAAAGAATTGTGGTAATTGGGTAAGAAACTAGATTTTGAGTAGCAAGGAGAATAATAATAATTAGGAAATATGATTAACACTTGCTCTGCACCAAAGCAAGTACAAAGCACTGGGATATATTGAAGATACTCAAGTCAGACACAGTTCCTGTCTTTCATGAGGCTCACAGTCTAAGTGGAAGGGAGAATGAGTTCAATCCCTATTTTACAGATGGGGAAATTGAGGCACAGAAAAGTTGTGACTTGCCCAAGATCACACAGCAGGCAAGTTCAAAGCTAGAATTAGAAACCAAGCCCACTGATTCAGTCAATCAACAGTATTTATTGATCACTTTATTGCATGCAGAGCACTCTACTGAGCACTTGGAAGAATTCAATACACCAGCTAGTGTCTGCTTTGTCTTAAGGAACCCAGGTGGCCAGTTCCAGGAATCCCCAGGGTCCCTGAATGAGCACAAAACTATTTGCTTACTTCTGGCAGTTCATCTGTAAAATAGGGATTAAGATTGTGAGCTTCATATGGGATAGGGACTGTGTCCAATCTGATTAGGTTCTATCTACCCCAGCACTTAGAACAATGCTAGACACATAGTAAGTGCTTAACAAATGCCATCATCATTATCATTATTATTATTATTATTACCCTGAGGTTATCTAAGTCATCCTCCTTCTTCTGCTCAGGACCATACCTAATCAGACCACTCCTGCCTCATGCCTTGTGACTAAGGAAAAGAGGTCACAGGCTTTGAGTAACAAGGGATTTGGATAAGAAAAATCAAGGTTTGTTATCATTATTTCCCCCTAGAATGTAAGCTCTTCATAGGCAGGGAACATGTCTGTCAGCTCTGCTGAAATTGTACCCTCCCAAGTGCTCAGTATAGTGCTCTGCACATAGTAACCTTTCAATAAATATCATTGTTTATTATTTAATATTTATTCAGTTCTTGTAGTGTCCTAGGTGCTGAAAAAATTAAACAATCAATCGTATTTATTGAATACTAACTGCGTGCAGAACACGGTACTACGCTCTTAGCACTGTACTAAGAAATAAGGGAACTGCAACAATAAAGATTTATATGAAACCACCCAATCCACAAATAGCCTGGATCCCATTGATGTTTCTACCCAGAGAGTAGGATAATGGGTAGGGCTTGTTAGAGCTATGGCTATTTGCAAGTTTGGCTTTGAAACATCTTTAGTTTTGCACGTCCATACCACACCTGAGTGAGCACGACTGTGTAAGTACTCTTCTTGAAATGGGCTGCCTGAGATCCCTTTATCTAGGTTCTTGCCACGTTTTAAATTGTGCTAAAGAAAACCCTTTTTGTTACCCCAATTCCTATCAATCAAAGACCAAAGAAATGGGCCTAATATCTTATTTCAATGTTTTCATTTATCTTAGAATTTAGCTGTTATAAAAACTGTATGTTTGAAATGTCCTTTGGGGAGGGTTCCAGTCCCATAAACTCTCGTAACTGAGTGACATGTGATAATGAAACTACCTCCACAAAGTATAGCAAAATGAGATTTTTTTTTTATTATAATCATCAAATCGTTTGCCCCAAGGTATTGATTGAATTATACATAAACCTGAAATGGAGCTATAAAAAGGATGAGAATATACTGATTCAAAGCAAACAGTGGGGAGATTAGTCTTTGAGAAAGAACTTTAATTCCAATACCACCATGAATGAGCAAACTGGATGAAGTTCTTAACTCGAGGAGCATTTAGTTTTGGAGGGGGCCATGTTGAAATTCCTTCTAGCTCCAGAAATGGTTCCTGCTTCCAAACTGCCTCAGCCTCCCAATGATTTAGCATTTCTGAAGTCAGTGACTGTCCTCTGACTGGGGAGAGCAGGGCACAGTGTTTGGGAACCAGGAGTGACCGGCAGCCAGCAAGCCACAACCAACACCAGAGTTCATAGCGTCAAAGCAGCTCTGTTTGAAGAGGGACAGGAGGGGATGGGGTCAGATGCTTGTTAGCTTGGGAATGGCAGCATTTAACTGAAGCTATTCCCTTATATTCTGGCTTCTGCAAAATAACCACTCCTTTCTAAGCTGTCCTCTGGGGTTTTGTTCGGTCAAGGTGCCTAATAATAATGATGGCATTTGTTAAGTGCTTTTGTTATTTGTTTTGGCATTTGTATTGTATTTTGTTTTGGCATTTGTTATGTGCCAAACACTGTATTAAGCACTGGGGATAAGTACTGGGGTGGATACAAGCAAATTGGGTTGGACCCAGTCCCTGTCCCACATGGGACTCACAGTTTTAATCCCCATTTTTTACAGATGAGGTAACTGAAGCACAGAGAAGTGAAGTGAATTACCCAACTCCACACAGCAGACAACTGGCAGAGCCGGAATTAGAACCCATATCTTCTGACTCCCAGGCCTGTGCTCTACCCCCTAGGCCACACTGTTTCTCATGGCCCTAAACTAGAGCTGGACCCTGTTGAGGAAAGCAATGGACTTGGAAAAGAGGTAGAAATCAGGGGACGGTGACGTTTTTATATAAAGAGGGCTTGGAGGCACCAGAAAAGTGACAAACTCTGTCACCCATGTCAAAGGTCGGCATACTTGGAAGCTTGGCTTGATTTCCAACCTCAGCTGAGTTTGTCAGTGTTTGACACCTCAACTGCTAAATAATTAACCAGAATTGAATTAGCCTAAAGTCACTCAGAGCATTTAAGTGAATGCTAATCCAAAAATTTGGGGCTGCATAGCATACTGGACAGAGCATGGGTCTGGGAGTCAAAAGGTCATGGGTTCTAATCCTGACTCTACCACTTGTCTGCTGTATGACCTTGGGCAACTCACTTTACTTCTCTATGATTCAGTTACCTCATCTGCAAAATAAGGATTGAGACTGTGAGTCCCATGTGGGATAGGGATTGTTTTTAAACCAATTTGCTTATAACCATCTCAGCGCTTAAAACAATGTTTGACACTTAGTAAGCACTTAACAAATACCTTAATCATCATTATTATTATTGTAAACATAGTCAACAAAACATGCAGAATTGATTTTAGCAGAGAAAATCAATGAACAAGAAAACTTTGTACCTATAAGTATGCCAGAATATGGTAGAGTCTGCCTGTTCTGGGCAGTGTCAGTTTGGTAAGCAAACAGTTAAACCCGTAATGAAGTACAAGTTGGCATGACTGGCACCAGGGCCAGCCTTGTATGTTCAGCTGCTCTGAGGCAGGGAAAAAATTAGCGACTTTCCCCACACATTCCTCCTCTTTTTATTATGCTATTTGTTAAGTGCTTAATATGTCTCAAACACTGTTCTAAGCCCTGGAATGGATACAAGTTTATCAGGTTGGACACAGTCCCTGTCCTACATGGGGCTCACATTCTATGTAGGAGGGAGTAGGATTTACCCCCATTTTACAATTGAGGAAACTGAGGTACAGAGAAGCAAAGTGACTTGCCCAAGGTCATACAACAAACTGGGATTAGAACCTCGTCAACTTGACTAGCTCCCTTTGCTCTTCCCCTTCACTCCCCACCCCACAGCACTTATGTATATACGTATATATATCTATAACTCTATTTATTTATATTGATGCCTGTTTACTTGGTTTTATGTCTGTCTCCACCCTCTAGACTGTGAGCCCCTTGTGGGCAGAGATTATCTCTATTGCTGTATTGTACTTTCCAAGCGCTTAGTACAGTGCTCTGCACACAGTGAGTGCTCAATATGTATGATTGAATGAATGAATGATTGAATGAATGAACCCAGGTCCTCTGACTCCCAGGCCCATGCTTTTTCCACTAGACCTCTCTGCTTCTCATCCTATTTCTGTACGGCCATGCAAATGTTTTCCCGGCCTCTTGAGCCAACCAGACTTCTATGTGGGTTGGCCCAAGCCCCATGACTCCCTTGCCCCAGTGTCAATATATTCCTTTCATCCATCTCTTTTCACATAATTTCTCTCTCCAACTGAGGCCGTGCCACTCTTGTATTTCAAATGCCCTTGCCAACCACCAGCTGCTCTCCTGATGCTGTGCCCTGAGGCAATCGCCTCACTTGCTAACCCTCTGATGCCCTGTCTGTTTGATACATTCAGTTTGGATTGGTTAGCTAGATCATGTGACTAGTTGAGTAGCAGAACTTACCTGCAATTTATCAACTGATCAGTCATATCTATTGAGTACTTACTGTATGCAGAGTATTGTACTAACGTGCTTGAGAGTACAATATAACAGAATTAGTAGACATGTTCTCTGCCCACCAGGAGCCTACAGTCTAGAAGGGACTTTCCTTCTGTTTGGCTCATTGGCAAATATCAACCAACTCAAAATTGTTACACTATTTAAATGACATATAATTGGAGAAGAAAGTGGATGCATGAGATATTAAATTTTAAGAGTTTGAACACATTTGTCCATTGACTTTCAGGCAGCCCACAGTATTACATCCTCTTTGGAAGACTAAATCCTCTCACCTTCAGTATATCTGATGCTTTTCAACAGCAAATGAGCTCTTCATCATGCAATGGGTTCAGCATCACTCAGTGAAACTTTTGTTTTTGCATAGACTTCTCTTAGTAGAATTAAACTGGATAACTGGAATTCAAGACACTCATGTATCTCTCTATAAATCTATAAATTATTTCTTTACATTAATGTCTGTCTTCCCCTCTAGACTGTAAGCTCATTCTGGACAGGGAACTATTTTACCCTTGGCTTCCTCCGGCTTAGGCTCTGTGGTAGATGCTTCCACTGTGGAACCCCACTAGTGGCTGCCATAGGGTGTCCCCAGGCTGCCACACCAGTTTTTTTTTCCCCCCATTCCAAAATACGGTAAGGGAAGAGAGATCCAAGCCATGTTGTCTTCCCCTGTTGCCTGTGGCAGACTGCGAGGGCCCGAGCTACTGCTGCTTAGGAGCATCTCCGCAGTGTTTAGATGCCTCCATGTGCACATGTGGAGCCACCTGGCTCCTACCAGTCCCAGGTTCCACTGTTGAACCAGCTGCAGTGGCCCAGGACCACTGCTCCATTTCCCACACATACCCCAGTGTTGAGGTGCCATCCATGGTGCAACCCCTGCTCCAGAGCACAGTCTGTAGCAACTCCTGGAGCCATCACCTCTTTAGGACATCTCCAATGCCCGCACCATTGCAGCTTGAGATAGACCCTAGTGCTCTGTGGTTCCCCAACTTCTTGGTATTTTGGGGGTGCCCCCTGGCCCTCTCAGACCATGTGGCTTCAAGATGGCAGATTGGGCCATGTGGTGGAGATCAGTGGAGCTTTGGAGGAGGGTCTAAGAGTGATGAATGGGTGCCATTAGAGCCTGAAGGATGGCGACTTCCCATTCTACCACCATTGAGAAACCACAGAACCTGACAGACAACATGAGGACTAATGATGGTTCACTCTTGCAGGAGTATCTTTGGGAAAGCCAAGGGGAGCTGACCATATCAGCTCGAGGTGGGCTTACACAAATGGACAGGTGTGTGAAAACTCCACCCATATAAGCAGCCCATGCTCAGGACCTGAACCAATGGCTGCATAATGAGACCGAGGGAAAGGAGTAGGACTAAAGGTGCTTTTTCATTCATTCTTTCATTTGTATTTGTTTAGAGTTTACTATATGCAGAGCACTGTACTAAGTGCTTGGGAAAGTATAATATAACAATAAACAGAAACATTCTCTGCCCCCAACGAGCTAGAGGAGAAGATGGACATTAATATAAGTATATTACAGATATGTACATAACTGCTGTGGGACTGGGATGGTTGATTAATAAAGCGAGCAAGTCAGAGTGATGGAGAAGGGAGTGGGAGCAGAGGAAAGGGGGCCTTAGTTACGGAAGGCCTCCTGGAGGAGATGTGCCTGACTTGGACAAGATGCTTCCTCCGTGTTCTCTATGCTACACCTCCCTGGGAGTGGCAGCAAGCTGTCTACCAACTCTGTTGTACTCTACAAGTACTTAGTACAGTCCTCTGCAAACAGTTAAGTGCTCAGTACCTACCACTGATTAAAAAATTATCTTGACTTATAGTAGCTGAAAGTTAGTCAGTGATTGGACCAAATTTATTTGTAAATTTGGACAAAGACATTTTCTTTAATGGTGTTTGTTGGATACTTACTATGTTCCAGACACTGTACTAAACACTGGGGTAGATACAAGCTAGTCAGGTTTTACAGTCCATGTTCCACATGGGGCTTGTAGTCTTAATCCCCATTTCACAATGTAACTGAGGCACAGAAAAGTTAAGAGAAGTTGCCCAAAAACATACAGCAGATAAGTGGCAGATTGCGATTTAGAACCAGAATGTGTCTACAGACTGTTTGTTTTTTTTATATTGTACTCTCCCAAGCTCTTAGTAGAGTGTTCTGCGTACAGTAAGTGCTCAATAAATATGATTGATTGATAGAAGCAGGTCCTCTGACTCCCAGGCCTGTGCGCTTTCCATTAGGCCATGCTGCTCCTCTGGAGTCCTTAGCTCAACCTGGCATCTTAAGTATTTTGACAGTTGAGTGTCAAGCTCCTGGAGAACAAAAACAGCTGAAGAAGAGTTGAGCAACAACCTCCCAGGTGATCTTTGGATCAGAGAGTCTCCATGACAAAAATCCACGGTATGAAGAATAAGAAGGTAACTCTTGGAGTTGGCACTTGTGGACCATCAACATGGGCCTAGTCTATTATATTGTACTCTCCCAAGTGCTTAGTATAGTGTTCTGCACACAGTACACATTAAATTCAAACCAATGATTGATCAACAAGTGAAGAATCATTAAATGATGCCATAAAAACTGGTTTGATAGGATTCAGAGTGTACTTGCATCAAATAAAGCATTCCAGAGCCAAAACCTGGGTCTTAAATGGACCATTTGTAGTCCCTTTGGTGAAGGAAGATAGGAATACAATTAGTTGTCCCATAGTGCCTCTTTGGGGCCTGCATTTGGATAGAACACAATGGCAAAATTAAGGGATGTTCTTCAGGGTGACCCAATGGAAAGAGCATAGTACTGGAAATCACAAACTCAGTTCTAATCCTCATTCTGCCACTTGCCTGTTGCGTGACCCTGGGCAAGTCATTTAACTTTGCCTCAGGGTCCTCATCTGTAAAATGGGACTGAAATACCTGATATTCCACCTTCACAGACTGTGGATCTCATAGGAGACAACAACTGCATCTTATCTGATTATCATATATCTATCCCAGGACATTGAACTTTGTTTGGCATATAGTAAACACTTTTAACAAATAATACGATTATAATTATTTAATTATTTTTATTACATTGCTGTTATTCATACAATAGCAGTCTGCCTACAGCCCATCACAGTGTCAGAGGAAAACAGTTATGCATAACCATGATTGAATATTGCAATAGTGAATTTTTCTTAACGGATTCTGCAAGAATATAACCCCTGTATGCACTGGTATTGCTAAATTCTTCATTACACTTCAAGGGAGACATTCTTTAGTACTAATCTTCATAGTTTTGGAAAGGCTGGCAATCTAGAATTGGTATTTTGACTCTTAAATTTGCAGGGGTCACTGTCAGTCTGCGAAGGGGACCCAGATTATTTTCACCTCCTTAGGGGCTATTGTGGTAATTTCATGTGAAGGACATTTTAATATTTCTTTGTTGAAATGATGATGTCAAAAATCTCCATTTTCATCTAACCACAGCCTTCAACTCTAGGAGATGGTGCCCCTGCATAGAAGGTGTGTAAATATCAGAGAAACAGTTTTTCCTAGTGGAAAGAGCATGGCGGTCCTGGGAGTCAAAAGACCTGGGTTCTAGTCTCAGCTCTGCCACTTGCCTGCTCTCTGACCTTGTGCAAGTCACTCCACTTATCTCTGCCTCATTTATCTCATCTGTAAAATGAGGATTAAGACTGGGAGCCCAATATGGGTCATGCATTATCTTCAATCTAATTATCTTGAAACTACCCTAGCGCTTAGTTCAGTGCCTGGTATATAGTAATTGCTTAAACATATCATAAAAATACAAAAATGTGCTTCATCGGGGTCCCCAAAGTCTCCTCTTAATGAATGAGAGCCAGAGGGAATGTGGGGAGTGAATTCTTCACATTAATTCACTGGACAAATGCTGACTCTGGCATCGGGCTGAGTAGACACAGGCTACAGGTGAATGGGTGCTGAAGCTCATTCAGGTACAGTTTGGCAAGTTGTTGCAGATGTGTTTTTCCTTTGAGATATATCATGTCTCGCCCACTAAGCAAGGTTTTAAATTCAGTTGCAGGAATGTAGAAATATGTGTGCAATCATTCATACAATATGATCTGGAGTAACTTTTATAGTGGTACTTTCATGTATTATTTGAACACAAGATATTCTTTCTATATTATGGCTGACATTTGCTATGCTACCTCCCAGATTTACACTGTCTCACTCTCCCTGGAGATTTTATCAAATATATCCCGCAAGCAGCTGATTGTATAATTGGAGAGTGCTCTCTCTCTCTCCCCCACTCTTTCTCTAGCTCTCTCCCCCTCTTTTCTCTTTTTCTTTATTCTCTCTCTGGATCTCTCTCTCATGCTCTCATAATAATAATAATAATAGTAAAATAGTATTTAAGTGTTTTCTATGTACCAAGCACTGTTATAAGCATCAGGGTAAATACAAGATAATCGGGTTGGACACAGTTCCCGTTCCACATGGACCTCACAGTCTTACCAGAGAAGGGCCATAGCCTAGTAGCTAGAGCACAGGCCTGAAAATCAGAAGGTCATGGGTTCTAATCCTGGCTCAGCCACTTGTCTACTGTGTGATCTTAGGTAAGTGACTTCACTTCTCTGTGCCTCAGTGCTCCCATCTGTAAAACGGGGGTTAAGACTGTGAGCCCTATGTGGGACAGGGACTCTGTCCAACCTGATTACCTTGCTTAGAAGTGCATAGAAGTGCAGTGCATAGAACATTGCCTGGCACATAGTAAACACTTAAACACAATTATTATTATTATTATTATTATTAATCCCCATTTTACTGATGAGGTAACTGAGGCACAGAGAAGTTAAGTGACTTGCCCAAGGTCACACATCAGACATGTGGTGGAGCCACGATTAGAACACATCATGACCTTCTGACTCACTGCCCGGCCTCCATCACCAGGCAATGCTGCAACCACTCCCACACCTTGGAGGGTTGGCCTCCAGTCTGACTGCCTGAAATCTCACTGTATTCTCCCAAGCACTTAGTCCTCTGCTCTATACAAAGGAAGACCTCAATAAATACCACTGACTGATCCACTGATCTAGACACTTCCACTTCCCACCTGGAGGCCGGCACCAAAACTTCCTCCCTGCCCCCCAAACCTCTCCAAGGTAACTGGTGACCTGTAGTAGCTACAGTGGGATAAAGCGAGATTCCCCTGGGTGCCAGGCACTGAAGTGAGAGCACTGCAGGTGACGCAGCAGATCTCCGGCCTAGTACCCCACTCACCTCTGTGCCCCCCGGGGCACCCTATTTCAAGGGTTCCACTTGCCAGTGTGCCTGAGTAATGTCCCTCCTATGCCCCTCCTCCAGCTAACGAATACCCGTGCATGTCCGGCTCCCTCGTGGGGAAGCCATATACATGCAGATCCACCGACTCAGGTCTGGACTGATACCACCCCACCCCTGACATCCCAGGGACCCTCTCCCTGATTGCAGGGAGGCCGGCTTGCTGGGTCTATATCTTTTATTCACCCTAGCCTCAGTCCCACAGTCCTTACCCATAATTCATTTTAATATCTGTCTCCCCCTTTAGACTATATGCTCATGTGGGCAGGGAACGTTTTCCAATTCTGTTAAACCTAACTCTTCAAGTCCTTAGAAGAGTGCTCTGCACACAATAAACACTCACTAAATATGATTAATTGATTGAGAAAGTGGGTCGTGGTAAGGTCTTTGGGAACATCCATTTGGATATTGAAGTCCCAGAAGATCAGCATAGGAATGGAGAAAGAGAGAAAAAGTCAGAAAGTGAAATGTTTCAGAAAGTTTGAGGAGGGGTTTGGGGGACTGTAGATGATAGTGACAAGTGATTGCAGTAGGGGATAGCGATGGATGCACTTGGATGATGTGACAGCCACTCAGTCAAGTTCAATATGTCCAAAATAGAACTACTCTTTTTTTTCCCCTAAACCCACTCTCCCTCCTAATTTTCACATCTCTGCTGATAATACCACCAACCTCCCTCTCCCAGAAGCCATCAGGCTAGATGCTATTCTGGACTCCTCATTGTCTTTCAATTCTCACATTCCATCTACTGCCAAATCCCATAGGTTCTTCCTAAATGGTATCTCCTGGGTCTATGCCTTTCTCACCCCTAAATAGCTAGAATTCTGGTCCAAGCTCTAGTCAGATCACAGTAGTAATAATGATGGTATTTGTTAAGCCCTTACCATGTGTCGAGCACTGTTTTAAGCTCTGAGGTAGATACAAATTAATCAGGTTGGACACTGTCCCTGTCCCACAAGACACTCACGATCTAAGGAGGGAGACCAGGTATTGAATCTCCATTTTACCACTGAGGAAATGGAGTTGCAGAGAAATGAAGTGACTTGCTAGTAGTTTGCTGTATCAAATCTCTTCCTGTTCTCCCTGCCTCCAGCCTCCCCACCCCAAAATCTTTATCTCATACTGCTGCCCAGATGATATTCTTGGAATGTCACCTCACACACATCACTACACTCCTTAAAACCCTCCACTGACTTCCCATATCCCTCTTCATCAAACTAAACTTCTCTTCACCCTTAGCTTCAAGGCTTTCCAACTCATCTCATTTTATACATTTGATCTGTTCAAGACCTATTCCCTATGTTGTCTTTCGTGTTCCTCTCAAACTAACATTCAAGCTATAACTTGCTCTCTCCTCACCTGCCTTTGCCTCTCTCATGTTGTTCTCCTGGCCTTGTACTGCCTCCTTCCTCAATCTGGTAGATTACAGCTCTTCCCACATTTAATACCCTCCTAAAATTCTGCCTTCTTCTTCAAACCTTCCCTAATTAACTTCCAGAAGCCTAAGTTGTACACACCCTCCAGCATTTATTTACCTACTCATACCTACCCTGAACACTTCTATGTGAATGTTGTTCAGGTGTCCATTTGATTACTTTCATTACTCTATGTGTACATATGTCTGTGTCTGCTTCCCCCATTAGAATGCAAGCTTCTTGTGGGCAGGGAATATGTCACATCTGTCTGTTTTGTAATTCCCAAGTGCTAATTCTCAATCCAATGCACCTAGGGGGTGTTCGGTAAACCCTACTACTAATACTAGATCGGCTCGTCCCCCGACCCTGGTCATCGCCTGCTTATTAACACTATTGTAGTGTGCCTTACTGTAGCATGTTGCTATATTAGCGATCTCGCTTGTTATTGTTTACTGTCGTCAAACTTTGAATTTGATCAGGTCGCCCCTTAATCAAGTCTACCCCCGACCCTGATCATCACCCCTTTTATTAACACGACTATATTGTATCATACTGTATCATGTTGCTATATTAGCACTACTGTATTGTATCATACTGTATCATGTTGCTATATTACCGATTTCGTTTATTACTGTTTATTGTCAGTGCTGCCACCCACCTCTCTGGCCTCGCCATGTCCCTCCTCCCCCCCTCCCCCCTCCCGCCCCTTCCTATCCTCCCCTTCCCCTTCCCCTCTCTCGCTCAGCTCTTTCCCGCTCTCTCCTCTGTCTCCTCCCCCCCTCCCCTCTCCCGCCCTAGAACCCCACTTTACCAGCGCTACCCCTCTTCCCCCTCCCCCTACTCTTCCCCCCACCTAACCCCCTCTTCACCCCCTCCCCCTTTCTCTCTTCCCCACCCACGCCCCATCCCAGTCCTCTTGTCCCACCGCCACCCCTCATCCCCCTCTCCTCGTCCAGGGCCCCGCCACCTCCTTCCCATCCAAACCCTCCCCTCCCCCCGCCCTTCCCCCCCCCCCCCTTGCACCCACAGCTACTTTCAAGTGTGGCCTCTGGAACCCCCGCTCTATTACAGGCAAGCTACCTTTCATCCATGACCTTTTCCTCTCCCGCTCTCTCCTCCTCCTCGCCCTTTCGGAAACGTGGCTCTCTCCCGAAGACACGGTCTCCGCCGCCGCTCTCTCCGGGGGAGGCCTCTCCTTCTCCCACTCCCCCACACTCACCGGTAAGGGAGGAGGCGTCGGCTTCCTCCTCTCGCCCCATTGCCGCTTCCGCACTATCCCTCCTCCCCCCTCCCTCTCCTTCCCCTCCTTCGAAGCCCATATCATTCGCCTCTACCACCCCCTCCAGATACTTGTCGCTGTCATCTACCGCCCTCCCAGTCCCACCTCCGACTTCTTCAACCACCTTGACCCCTTTCTCACCTTCCTTCTCTCCTTCTCTCTGCCCACTCTGATCCTCGGAGACTTCAACATCCATACGGATGTACCCGACGACTCCTCTGCCGCCCGCCTGCTATCCCTCCTCGACTCTCCCGACCTCCTGCTCCACCATACCGCGCCCACTCACCGACTCGGTCACACCCTCGATCTCGTCATCTCCTATCGCTGCACTATCTCCTCCCTCACCGACTCTGAAATCCCTCTCTCTGACCATAACCTTCTCACCTGCCTCATCTCTCACACTCCCTCCCCCTGCAAATCTTCGCTACTGCCCCACAGAGACCTCCGCTCTCTCGATCCCATCCGTCTTTCCAATAGCATCTCTCCTCACCTTGCCGCCCTGTCCTCTCTTCCCACTCTCGACGATCAGGTCTCCGCTCTCAACTCCACCCTCTCTACTCATCTCGACTCTCTCGCCCCCCTTTCCCTCCGCCGCTCTCGCTCCACTAACCCACAGCCCTGGATCACCTCCTCCGTCCGCCTCCTACACTCCTATGCTCGAGCTGCTGAGCGCTGCTGGCGAAAGTCCAAGCACCGAGCCGACCTCACACACTTCAAATTCATCCTTTCCTGCCTTAACTCTGCCCTCTCCTCCGCCAGGCAAAGCTTCTTCTCCTCCCTCATCGACACCCATGTCCGTCACCCCCGCCGATTGTTCCGGACCTTTAACTCTCTCCTTAGGCCCCCTGTTCCTCCCCCTCCCCCATCTCTCACCCCCAATGATCTGGCCACCTATTTCCTCACGAAAATGAACACGATCAGGTCTGAGCTCCCCAAAGTCACCCCTCCGCCTCTCCCCTCCCCCCCACCAACCCCCTTCCCTACTTTCCCATCCTTCCCTGCAGTATCCTCAGAGGAGATCTCCTCCCTCCTCGCAAGTGCCACCCCCTCCACCTGGGCCTAGGACCCCATTCCCTCTCACCTTATTAAAACCATCGCCCCTGCCCTCCTACCTTCCTTAACTTCTATTTTTAACCACTCAATCTCCAAGGGCTCCTTCCCCTCTGCCTTCAAACATGCCCACGTCTCCCCCATCCTAAAAAAAAACGCTCTCGACCCCACTTCCCCCTCCAGTTATCGCCCTATCTCCCTACTACCCTTCCTTTCCAAAATCCTAGAACGAGTCGTCTACAATCGATGCTTAGAATTCCTTAACTCCCATTCTCTCCTAGACCCCCTCCAATCTGGCTTCCGTCCCCTCCACTCTACCGAGACTGCTCTCTCTAAGGTCACCCATGACCTCCTTCTTGCCAAATCCAATGGCTCCTACTCCATTCTAATCCTCCTTGACCTCTCTGCTGCCTTTGACACTGTCGACCATCCCCTCCTCCTCCATACCTTATCTCACCTTGGCTTCACGGACTCTGTCCTCTCCTGGTTCTCCTCTTACCTCTCTGGCCGGTCATTCTCGGTCTCCTTCGCTGGAGCCTCCTCCCCTCCCATCCTTTAACTGTTGGAGTTCCTCAAGGGTCAGTTCTTGGCCCTCTTCTGTTCTCCATTTACACTCACTCCCTCGGTGAACTCATTCGCTCTCACGGCTTTGACTACCATCTCTACGCAGATGACACGCAGATCTACATCTCCGCCCCTGTCCTCTCCCCCTCCCTTCAGGCTTGCATCTCCTCCTGCCTCCGGGACATCTCCACCTGGATGTCGGCCCGCCACCTAAAACTCAACATGAGCAAGACTGAGCTCCTCATCTTCCCTCCCAAACCCGGTCCTCTCCCAGACTTCTCTATCACCGTGGATGTCACGACCATCCTTCCTGTCTCTCAGGCCCGCAATCTCGGTGTCATCCTTGACTCGTCCCTCTCGTTCACCCCACACATCCTATCCATTACCAAGACCTGCCGGTCTCACCTCTACAATATCGCCAAGATCCGCCCTTTCCTCTCCACCCAAATGGCTACCTTACTGTTACGGGCTCTCGTTATATCCTGGCTAGACTACTGTGTCAGCCTTCTCTCTGGCCTCCCTTCCTCCTCTCTCGCCCCGCTCCGGTCTATTCTTCACTCCGCTGCCCGGCTCATCTTCCTGCAGAAACGATCTGGGCATGTCACTCCCCTTCTTAAACAACTCCAGTGGTTGCCTATCGACCTCCGCTCCAAACAAAAACTCCTCACTCTAGGCTTCAAGGCTCTCCATCACCTTGCCCCTTCCTACCTCTCCTCCCTTCTCTCTTTCTACCGCCCACCCCGCACGCTCCGCTCCTCTGCCGCCCACCTCCTCGCCGTCCCTCGGTCTCGCCTATCCCGCCGTCGACCCCTGGGTCACGTCCTCCTGCGGTCCTGGAACGTCCTCCCTCCTCACCTCCACCAAACTGATTCTCTTCCCTTCTTCAAAACCCTACTTAAAACTCACCTCCTCCAAGAGGCGTTCCCAGACTGAGCTCCTTTTCTCCCTCTACTCCCTCTGCCATCCCCCCTTTACCTCTCCGCAGCTAAACCCTCATTTTCCCCTTTTCCCTCTGCTCCTCCACCTCTCCCTTCCCATCCCCACAGCACTGTACTCGTCCGCTTAACTGTATATATTTTCGTTACCCTATTTATTTTGTTAATGAATTGTACATCGCCTTGATTCTATTTAGTTGCCATTGTTTTTACGAGATGTTCTTCCCCTTGACGCTGTTTATTGCCATTGTTCTTGTCTGTCCGTCTCCCCCGATTAGACTGTAAGCCTGTCAAACGGCAGGGACTGTCTCTATCTGTTGCCGACTTGTTCATTCCAAGCGCTTAGTACAGTGCTCTGCACATAGTAAGCGCTCAATAAATACTATTGAATGAATGAATGAATGAATACTAAACCCACTGAAGTTGAGTTTCCTATGCAGAGAGAGGGTAGGTAGCCCCTTTCTGCCAGGAATGGTAGTGTTCCTAATTGATTCTGCAGACCACCAAAGACCTGCATTGAGTAATGACGGGTATCTGGCAAATGGATAGAAGGTCTGAAGAAAGTAAATACTGTATTTCCTATCAAAGCACATTCTGAAATAAATAAATGTATATGCGTATTTGTCTTCGAAATCTCCCATGAGAGGTTCTTGTCAGTTTCTGAGCTTTTGCCCCTGGCTTCACAATTTCAAGCTTGAAATTGACAGGCTAGGGCAAGACTTCAGCAGAATTTCTTTTTCGGGTCCCATGGGAATCTAGTGGACTTTATTTTTAAAATAATTTTTTTTTATCTTCAAGAATGCTGATCTATCTCAAGGGAATGGTAAATATTACCAATTGCTGAGAAAGTCATAGAGAGACCCACATTACTGCTTTGCCCCCCTGGATTCCTCACCACCACATCACTGAGATTCCCCCAAGGTCTTCTGCATCTCACTCCATTAAAATAGAATCCATTCACTCCCCTCTCCATATCACCTTCCCCAGGGATCAAGCAGTCAATCAGTGGTATTTATTGAGAGCTTACTATCTGAAGAACATTGTGCTAAGCGCTTGGGAGAGTACAATACAGCAGGATTAGCAGACACTTTCCCTGCCTGTAACGAAGGATTGGTGGAGACCATCTTTTGCAGGTTACGGAGTCTTAACCCCATTACTGTGCTCCAGCTTTTTAAATAAGAGGGATCGTCAAAAATAATAATGTTGGTATTTGTTAAGCGCTTACTATGTGCAGAGCACTGTTCTAAGCACTGGGGTAGATACAGGGTAATCAAGTTGTCCCATGTGAGGCTCACAGTTAATCCCCATTTTACAGATGAGGTAACTGAGGCACAGAGATGTTAAGTGACTTGCCCAGAGTGACACAGCTGACAAGTGGCAGAGCCGGGACAACATGCGAAGTTCCCTCTCCACTGGTCATCATGGAAAGCAGACAGTAAACACATAGGGGATGGTGAAAGGCCACTCCTGCCACGAAGCCCAAATGCCACTGTTTGGCCCTGAGCTCCCTAGGAGGACTTAGGCAGAGAAGTGGGGAGTGAGAGGAAGGAGGAAGTAAATGCTCAATAAATACTTTTGAATGAATGAATGAATAGTGGATGGGGATAGAGCATGGACCTGGGAGTCAGGAGATCATAGGTTCTAGTCCCTGCTCTGCCACTTGTCTGCTGAGTGACCTTGGGCAAGTAAATTAACTTCTCTGTTCTCCAGTTATCTCATCTGTAAAGTGGGGATTGAGACTATGAACCCCATGTGGGACAGGAAATGTGTCCAACCCAATTTGCTTGGATCCACCCCAGGGCTTAGTACAATGCCTGGCACATAATAAGTGCTTACCAAATATCACAGTTATTATTATTATTAAGAATGTACTCTTTTTTAATTGGTGAAGGGATTCCAAAATTGATTATCCTGTTTTCCACATGTGAATGATATGGACATTTGGAAAGAAATGCTGATCCGATTCTGCCTCTTGCTTAATAATCATAGGGGTCCAAGCCTTGTTTCCAGGCTAAAGAAAGGTAGATTTGGAGCCAGAGTTCATTAGAGAAGCAGCGCGGCTCAGTGGAAAGAGCCCGGGCTTGGGAGTCAGAGGTTGTGGGTTCGAATCCCGACTTTGCCACTTGTCAGCTGTGTGACTGTGGGCAAGTCACTTAACTTCTCTGTGCCTCAGTTACCTCATCTGTAAAATGGGGATTAAAACTGTGAGCCCCACGTGGGACAACCTGATCACCTTGTATCCCCCAGCGCTTAGAACAGTGCTCTGCACATAGTAAGCGCTTAACAAATACCAACATTATTATTATTACAGGTTGCCCTGAAAATGCACAGTTCAATAATAATGGTAGTATTTATAAGTGCTTTCTATGTGCCAGGCACTGTACTAAGTGTTGGGGTGGATTCAAGAAAATCAGGTTGGACACAAGACCTGTCCCACATGGGGCTCACAGTCTTAATTCCCATTTTATAGAAGAAGTAATTCAGGAAGAGAGGAAGTGAAGTGCCTTGCCTAAGGTCATATAGCAGATGAGTGGAGGAGACAGGATTAGAACCCAGGTCCTTCTGACTACCAGGCCAGTGCTCTAACCACTAGACCATGCTGGTTCAATATTTGTTCTCTCTTCCTGTTAAATACCGTGAGCCCTAAGTGGGATGGCAACTATGTCTGATCTCATTATTTTGTTTCTACTCCAGCATTTAGTACAGTGCTCGGCACACATAGTAAGCACTTAAAAAAAACCCAAAACAATTATTATGCGTGACTGCTTTGACTTAGCTGGATCCATAATCATCTCAGAAATGCCTCAAGTGCCCTTGTAGGAGTCTGGATCTTCCCAATTTCCCAGCTGAGGAAAAAGTAAACTCAAATGGAACCAACCAGACTTAACAAAACAATTCATGCAATTTCAGCTTTTGATTGAAGGCATAAGTAGGTGGAACAATTAAAATGGAAAGACTACAGGGAGTACAGGTTATGACTTACTTTACTTCTCTTACTAACAGGTTTTGTCACAGAAAAATAGATTAATACAGTAACACTTTATAGAAAGTGGGCATTAATGAATGCTAAATTACCACTGAATTCCTATGGAACTACACATTGCAGCCACCTTGATACCAAAAAGTTCCCCATGATTAATGTTATTGTAATGAATACCAAAGAAATTAATAACCATTTGTCACTTATAATAAAGTGTGGCCGATTAATTTCATGCCACTTTCTATTCTCATTTGTCAAGAGAGTGAGGAATTAGAAATTTAATGCCTAATATATGGTGTGAATTAAAGAGGTGGGGTTGTTCCTTTGACCTTTTCATATTCTCTTCTGTGGTTGGCCTGTAGACCTCTCCCTAGCAACCTTTAGGAGGGAAAAAAAGAAAATAAGGTAATGCCAGTTGGTTGAGCATGCAGAATAAGGGGGCAAAATAGGAAAATATTTTTAGACACACTTCCATAACTCACCTACTGTATTGGAAATTCAAATTCTCAAACTATTCATTATCTTGACAAACACTGTAATGAGTATAGAAAATGGCACTGCATAAATCCATTCTGATGACAAAGAGTATAATGAGAATGGGAAATGTTAGAAACTTAAAGTGATCACTTTACAATCTGGAGACTGTATGAAGCACATATAGAGTGCAAAAGGGGTCTCTTTCCCCCTCAGTCAGGTGGAAGACAATACTACAAGATACAAGTTTCAACTATGAAATTTCAGTATGCAGGAGACTTTCATTCTGAAAGTAGTCTTGAACTGAGGAGATCCACTGAAAACAGCTTGTGACTTGGAAATAGAGGACCAGGGTTCTAAACTCTCTATTTGCCTACTATTTGAACTTGGAGCAGTCATTTGATTTGCCTGAACCTCAGTTTCCTCTCCTGTAAAATTGGGATCTTGTACCTGTTCACCCTCCTAGTTATACTGTGATCTCCACCTGGGTCAAGGTCTCTGTCCAACCTAATTATTTTATATCTACCCCGGCATTTAGTACAGTGTTCTGCACACAGTAAGCACTCAGTAAATACTTAGTAAACACTGTACTAAGCGCTTGGAATGTACAATTTGGCAACAGATAGAGACAATCCCTGCCCAACAATGGGCTAATACCACAATCAACTGATTAATCAACAACTTTTGTATCTTCTTAGGATAGGGGTTAGGCCAAGTGATTCATGGGATTTTTTTTCCAGTAAACGCCATTTTTGTTTCTTCTCGATTCTGAGAGTGTTTCTCCTAGCATAAGCATTTCTCCTCCCTGCTATATCTCAATTTTCTTCCATCTCCAGTTTCCCTTTCTATTCTACTGTTCCTCAATCACCATCTCTCTTCCAAATATCACATTCCATCTCTCTTCTCCCTATGAGGCAGCCAATTCTTTTCCACACATCACCCTAGAACTGTCACTTTTCAAGGAACTGAAATAAGTAGAGATACATTTTCAGGATGTGCAAAATGCAACAGTATAAAAGGATCTACCTAAACGTAAATAACTATCCTACCTTGCTACTCTCCTATTACAACCTGGCCCCCACACTTCGCTCCTCTAATGCCAATTTACTCACTGTACCTCGATCTCGCCTGTCCTGCCCACCACTTATTTGTGTCCTGCCTCTGACCTGCAACTCCCTCCTCTTCCATATCTGATAGACCACCACACTCCCCATCTCCAAAGCTCTAATAAAATCACATCTCCTCCAAGAGGCCTTCCCTGAGAAACAGCATGGTTTAGTGGATAGAACACAGGCCTGAGAGTCAGAAGGTCATGTGTTCTAATCCCAGCTCCACCACTTGTCTGCTGTGTGACCTTGACTTAACTTCTCTGGGCCTCAGTTACCTCATTTGTAAAAAATAGGGATTAAGAGTGTGAGCCCAATATGGGACAAGGACTGTGTCCAACCTTTTGTCTACCTCAACACTTAGAACAGTGCTTGTCACCCAGTAAATGTTTAACAAGTACCATAATATCTTTGTATTATAATAATAATTATTATTATATTAACCCCTCTTTTCTCCACCCTATTCACCCTCTCCACCTGTCTTCATGTCCATTGTTTGTACTCTCCCAAACACTTGGCACAATGCTTTGCACGCAGTAAGTCCTCAATAAATATCATTGATTTATTAATTGATTACTATGCTTGGTAAAGTATGTGAGACCTTAGGGGAAAAAAGTCTGACCAGTGAACTGCACCTATTGTTTTTTGCTAAATTCAATTCATGATACGAATGTCAATGTGAATACCACACTAAAATATACAATGAACATAAACTCTGAAGCAGCATTGAAATTCTTCTGAAGTCTAAAGCGACTTGTTTGAGCTCCTTTAATTTTTTTCCCCCCAAATGCATAGATTCATAGAACTGTTAGGTTCTGTCTTCTGCCCCCAGGCAAGTGAACTACTGAAATATCCAGGAGAGATGAGTGCCTGTGCTTTCTTTAGACACCTTCAGGAAAGGAGATTATGTTTCTTGTTCCTTGACAAAGTTAGTTGTAACTGGGTATCACAGCAATAGAGGGATATTTGGAAATACATATTTTTAAAAATCCATCCATATGTAAGGTAACAATGACAATTAAATCCAATGAGCTGTTGATGCCTTGTGTTTTTCCTAATATTCATTTTGTTCTTAATCAATTTCACTTCAACTGCAGTCAGGATGACTCTATCTCCCCTAAGTATTCTGAAATGAAATTGGTTGTCTGCTGTACCTTGATATACTTTAAATTGCTCTATTTTATATTCACTATTGATAGGCAAACTTACATTTCAATGAGATTCCAAATGCTATTCCACTGTCCAGCAAACCTCTATATTTTTATTACACTATAATTCTACTAGAAACCAAACTCAGCTTACATTCTGACAGTGTCAGGAGTTGTAATGTTCTTTTTGGATTGAATATTTAAAGCTTTTTTTTGCTGTTGGTTGGCCGGATATTTCCTGCTATTTAGTCGTTTTCTTACATTTACGAGATAACAATATAACAGCAGCCCACATTGAGATTTAACGTTTGATAAATGCCTCCTCTGGAATCCTAAAAGAGACCGCACTTGGTGGGGAAAGGTGATCCAGTTGATAGTTTCGGCTGAGCACAAATAGGTGGAAGAACTCAGATTTTAAATATCAAGTAAAAATTCCTACCTTCCCCATGGAACCATAAAGCATAGCCTGACATCTACTCCATATTCAACCAAAGGTCCTTTGAGACCTCTTGATAAAGAATGTGTCACATGCACTCACAGTAGTTTTAAAGTGTATTTATTACTTGGTGGTAAAGCAAAATACTAATCAGAAAGTTAAACTTGCAGAAAGTTGACCCATAGATTGCAGGTGGCCTAATGGTACCTGTCCGGAGTTGAAAACAGGGATTTGGCTTATTCCATCTGCTAAGGAATTCTTTTTGCTTCCAATCCCACCAGTAGATCACACAGGCAGCTTGGGGAATAAGCTGCTCTCTGTATAAGGGAAGGATGGGGGTGGAGGGAGAATTATTTTCAAAATCTCTTTGATTTCTGCATAGAAAGCAATTGATTCTCCAGAGTTCTGGCAAATAATATGCTCTGCTTTGTTCAGTGAGAAAATGACCTCAGGGAGAATGTGATGGGGAGTGCTGGAAAGGAGGAACAACTGAATTTGCTTTAGAAATCAATAGGTAGCTGGTGGAAACACTTCTCTGTCGAGACTGTTTGGAAATCGACAGCCAAGGAGAGGGTACGTTCTCTGCATCCACTCACTCTGGTTTTTTTTTCATGCTTTGGTGTTGAGTATTGCTCAGTGTTGTATTTTTCCCAGATTACAATTTTCTCTAGGTTTCTCAGGTGTTACGGTCTGGTCCTAGTAGCAGAGGATAAAGATGTGAGATGCTACTGGGCAGACTAATTAAAGGGGCTCAGCAGGAGTGTGCTGAAAGGAGGATAAGCTTCATGGTAGGACCAGCCTTTCATCTAGCCTGCATTTGCCGCAATCCATAAACTGCTAGATTAAGGCAGCAAATTAAGTGTTTGCTCAGTAATTTTACTTTTAAACTCAATTTCCTCAGCCTGCTCTCCTAGTTTAGCTATAAACATCTTTAGGGGAAGGATTTCATTCATCTAAAAGTATTGGCAGTTAATGAGATGTCTTAAGGATTTTTATGGGCCTTTTTCTTCCTGGATTGTATGGGAGCTCTTTTTTCTTCACCGCTTTTAAGGCTTTGAGAATCTGAACTATATTTATTAGTAGGAGGGCAGCTTTCATTTTCTTCAGTTGATTTACTTTTATTGTCTTTATTGCAATTTAATTGGTAGAATAACAGCGTACCAAACAGTGAGGGAGACATTTGCTCCTTCATTTCCAAAGCCCGTTTTTTTTTTTTTATTGACCTTTAAGAAAGCATTTGCTACAGTGTTTGCTTCAAGACCTTAGTAAAGATCATAAATTTAGAGACGGCAGCAAAAGTTGTAGAGGACATCCCATATGTGTTATAAGAAGCGAGAAACCAGTTTTAACCTTGTGTAGCTCTTTCAGAATAATTACATCTGAATTGGAAATCTCCCATCAGTTTCTTACCTGTCTCATTTACCATGAGGAATTCCATAGATTACTCATTTCTTTTTTTTTTTTTTTTTTGCTAAGGGACATTTAACTATACTTTTCTAAGTAAGGTTTCCGTGGGGCAGGTTGAAATCTATTAACTTCAAAATCCCTAGGGAATGCAGCCTATTGACAGAAGTGCCAAATTGTTCCCCACTAATTTCTAATCATTTCCAGGGATTTTCAAGTGCCTCATTCACATCTAAGTTTTTTGTGAATAGCATATTTAATGTCACAAATATAGATTAGTGCTCGATTCCCTTGGTAGCCTATTCCTTAACCCTTAAACCTACTTCTTGTTCTGTCTATAGTCCTCCAACGTTTATAGGAGGATCCTTCCAAATAGAAATAGAACCAACAAAATATGTAGCTGAATTTGCAAACTCAAGCTAGGATACTAGGAATCTTTGAAAGTGAGTAATCATGCCTTGTTCCTGACTAGCACCTAGAGAACAGAGGCTGAAGTAATATATGGTCAGAGGATCTCTTGGCAGAAAATCAGCATGCCAGACTTTCCAATGTCATCACTTTGAATACTTCCACAGCGTAAACTGTGCTCTGCTAAAATAGTTTAGGGAAAGTAGAGAAATTGTGCAGATGGGACAGAGACCCAGGACAGAGAAACACAGGATAGGCTGGCAGGTCGTAGAAAGAAGAGGAAGTGGGTGCTAAGGGCCTGTGCTCTGCCTGCTCCAAATCCACCTCCATGAGGACTGGGCATCTGTCTACCAATTCCATTGTACCGTACTCTCTCAAGTACTTAGTATAGTGCTCTGTACAAAGTAAGTGCTCAATGAATACCATTGACTGATCGATTTATAGATTAACTGGCCTGTGGTTTCAGGGCAGCTGCTGAGATACTAAATGGGCTGTGAACTTGCTGTGGACAGAGAAAGTGTCTATCAACTCTTTTATATTGTATCCTCCCAAGTACTTAGTACAGTGCTCTGCATACACTAAGTGTTTAGTGAATATGTTTGATTGATTAAGAAGATTAATGGTCAGTAGAGGGGGAAAAAAAAACCCACACAAAACAGGAGCCCAGCGGCAGTAGCCATATCAAATTTAGACTGTAAACTTGTTGTGGGTAGGGAATATGTCTATTAACTCAGTTGTACTGTAATCTCCCAAGCGCTTGTATAGTGCTCTGTACACTGTAAGTGCTCAATAATTATCACTGATTGATTAAAACAAAGATGATAACTACTGCTGCTTAGATCCTCTTGTTTCGTCCCCTCTAGTCAATGTTTCTAGAAAACTGGAAAAAATCTGTACCCTCATTGTTTTTTTTTTCAGGTTTACAGTGTGATATCAAGTGCCACTATTTTCATGACACGAATTACTTTAAAATCCATTTTAGATCACCTATAGAGATGAAAGGGAGATGAAAAGGAGAAGGATATATATTGAAATTGATATTTATAGAGCGAGACATTTATTCAACACGGAGAAGCAGCATAGCCTAGTAGAGAAATATGACCAAGTGGACAGAGCACGGGCCTGGGAGTCACAGGATCTGGGTTCTATTCCCAGCTCCTCCAATTTTCTGCTATATGATATTGAGCAAACTAACTTCTCTCTGTGTCAGTTACCTCACCCTTAAGGTGGGGATTAATTACCTGTTATTATTATTATGGTATCTGTTAAGCGCTTACTATGTGCCGAGCACTGTTCTAAGCCCTGGGGAGGATACAAGGTGATCAGGTTGTCCCACTTGGGGCTCCCAGTCTTAATCCCCATTTTACAGATGAGGTAACTGAGGCAGAGAGAAGGTAAGTGACTTGTCCAAAGTCACACAGCTGAACAAGTGGCGGAGCTGGGATTTGAACCCATGACCTCTGACTCCCAAGCCCGTGCTCTTTCCACTGAGCCCTGTTCATCTTCCTACTTAGACTGTGAGCCTTATGTGGAACAGGCACTATGTCTGACCTTATTATCTTGTATCTACTTCAAAGATTAGTAGTGTCTGGCACATAGTGAGCGCTTAACAAGTACCATTAAAAAAGTGCTTACTGTCTACAGTAAATATTGAGAGTTTAAGAGAGTGCCACACAATTCAAAGACAAATCCCTGCCCTCAGAGAGCCAGGATAGAGAGAGCATCTAGGGTTAAATTTTCAATGCTGTGCCCAGTGAAGATTTATTGCTAGAATGGCTCTGAATACGGTTCATCCATTTGTTTATGCTGCGGCAAAATAAATAAAATGGTTTATGGGGAAAAAGCAAAGCAATATAGTACACATATTGCATTTTTTTCTCTCTCTTTCTCCCTCCTTACACACACACACACACACACACACACACACACACACACACACACACACACATACCCCCCCCCCCCCCCCGACCCCATTCTAGACAGCATATTACTGCAGAGCAGGATTAAAAGTTTAGCAATGATCAAGATCGCCCAAACTTTCCTTTTCTATTAAATTCCTAATTTCTTAGTTCCCATTTTCTTTATGTCTTGTTTCTTAGCTCTCTTTATAGGGAAATAGAATCCTCTTGGGCCACATTGCCTGCAGCGATAGCCTATGCTAGTAACAGGTGCATATAAATAATATATACATTTAGCTATAAAGAGTCTCGTCCAGGGCTATACACCCTGTGGGAACTCGATCAATACTTGTCGACTGGACCATTCAGCTAACTCAGTGAATTGACCAAACATTAACTCTTTAATCCTCACAATCATCTTGAGATTTGAGCAATCTATTTGCATAAAGGGTGAGTTATTTCTTTATTTTGTTTGTTTTACATCTCTACCGTCAGATTCAGAATTTAGGTGATGTCTATCCCCAGTAGATTTACCAGAAGGTAAACCAAGACCCTGAGGGTCTCAGAAGGATCTCCAAGACTCAAATGAGAAGCAGCGTGGCCTAGTGGGCCTAGGCAACAGAAGGACCTGGGTTCTAACAGCTTTGCCACTTGTCTGCAGTGTGACCTTGGGCAAGTCACTTCACTTCTTTGTGCCTCAGCTACTTCATCTGTAAAATGTGGATGAAAACTGTGAGCCCCATGTGGGATGGGGACAGTGTCCAGCCTAATTAGCTTGTATCCACCCCAGCACTTGCTACTTTTTCTGGTACATAATAAGTGCTTAATAAATACCATAAAAAATGATTTCCCCCATTTCAGTCAGTTAAATTTAGGAGGACAATTAGATATTGTTTCTTCAACCATAGTTATCCATCTTACTCAGTATACTATTTCCCAAAGGATCCAGTATGGCCTAATGGAAGGAACATGGCCTTAAGACTCAGGAGACCTGTGTTCTAATCCTGACTCCGCCACTTGCCTGCTGGTTGTCCCTGGGCAAGTCATTACATTTCTCTGTGCCTCAGTTGCCTCATCTGTCAAATGAGGATTCAATACCTGCTCTCCTTCCCACTTAACCTATGAGGCCCAGGTGGGAAAGAGACTAGATCTGACCTGCCTATCCTCTATCTACCCCAGTGCTTAGCACATATTGAGCTCTTAAGAAATGCCACAATTTGTAATGATGCAATGGATGCCTAATTTGCCTTTAGGCCCAGAGTAAAATTAGCTTTTAGTTATTTGGTAGGTCCAGGCCAGTGCTCTAGTGGTACTCCCCCTCTAGACCTTAAGGTCATAGTGGGCAGGGAATGTGTCTGTTTATTGTCGTATCGTATTCTCCCAAGCACTTAATAATAATAATAATAATGTTGGTATTTGTTAAGTGCTTACTATGTGCCGAGCACTGTTCTAAGCGCTGGAGTAGACATAGGGGAATCAGGTTGTCCTACGTGGGGCTCACAGTCTTAATCCCCATTTTACAGATGAGGGAACTGAGGCACAGAGAAGTTAAGTGACTTGCCCACAGTCACACAGCCGACAAGTGGCAGAGCTGGGATTCAAACTCATGTAGACCTTAAGCTCTTTCAGGGACAAGGATCACATCTTTTAACTATATTGTATTGTACTTATTCCAGAGCTCTGCATACAGTAAACAATAAATACCATTAAATGATTGATATTTTGGATAGAATGGGACAAAAGAATCAGGGCAGTTCTTCAACAATATGCCTACTTTGTTAGACAATGATGCAGGGTAGAGAGAGACAGTGTTTTCTCATCTCTATTGGAGGCTCCCCAGGTTTTCTAAAAATCAGTCAATCGTATTTACTAAACACTTACTGTGTGCTGAGAACTGTACTAAGTGCTTGGCAGAATACAGTATGAAAATAAACAGATCCATTCCCTTACCACAATGAGCTTACAGTCTAGATTAACTGAAGTTACTGATATTTTCTCATGCAAAAGTTTGAAAGTAAATCAGGATGTGCTGTTGTTGATTATTAGTTCTATGACCCACCCATAATAATAATAATAGCTGTGGTATTTGTTAAGCTCTCACTATATGTCAAGTATTGTACTAAGCCCTGGAGAGGATACAAGCAAATAGGTTTGGACATAGACCCTGTCCCACTTGAGGCTCAGGGTTTTGATCCCCATTTTACAGATGAGATAACTGAGACCCAGAGAAGTCAAGTGACTTGCCCAAAGTCTGGAAACCTGAAGGTAGTATAAGCCCACAGCTATGTCTGCAAGAGGCAAAACTACTCCTGAAGAGGGAAAATTACTGACTCACTTTTAGTGAAGACTGTAGAGTTTGCCCCACTGAACGTATGTGGATTGTATCAACCTGAATATAAGGGAACAGAAGCCTGCTTTTCATGGTTCACAAACTGACATATGAAGAAAAGAAGAATAAATGATCAATTCCCAATAGATGTGGCTGAAATTGTTTTTAATAAGGAGATGAACATTTAGCATGTGATTTAGATCAAGACTTTGTCAGAGAATGAAATTCTCATTTTAAGAGCTCTATAATTGAACTTTTCTTTGCCACAACCAAGAAAAAAGTAATGAGAGCAAAGACATAAAAGCTCTCAAACTGAGGAAAACAAATGTGTTAAAAAGATAAACACTTGGCCTGAATGATAACCCCAGTCAAGAGTAGGAAAGAGAAGAGTGCAGTAGCATTCTTTTCAATTCCAGGTATGTTTAACCCCTGAATATTTCAAGCTTTGTCCATATCTGAAGTCATTTTTTTTCATTAAGTGACTGTCTAAGATTTCAAAGATTTTTTTTATCCCCAGTGTTTGGAAAACATGGGTGGCAAGAGATAGTTTTTCCATTGGTGACTCAAAGAAACTCCCATTAAAATAAGAAATGACCAGAAACTACCACCATTCCTTAAACCCAAAAAGGACAGGTACCCAATAATGCAAAGCAGACCACCCTCATCTTACAATTTTCATTTGTCTTTTCACATTGGTTCTCTAAGAAATTCAAAGTTTTCCTAATAGTGAGTTTTTTGTTTATTTTACTTCTTTATGCTCAGATTCAGGAATTAGGTAAAATGGCAGTTCAGCTATCTGATCAATTGAAGTAAGAGGACAAGCCCGTCAAACAGCAGGGACTGTCTCTATCTGTTGCCGAGTTGTTCATTCCAAGCGCTTAGTACAGTGCTCTGCACATAGTAAGCACTCAATAAATACTATTGAATGAATGACATTTAGCCAATCAATGAACTGATCAGTTATGCATTGATTGCTTATTTTGTGGTGGGAACTTCTATACTGCCCATATTCAAGAAGCATAAAATTGGAAAGGAAATAAAATCAGACAAATATTAACTATTTGATTGCTTACACTACCATAGCCAGAACTCATCTAGAAAATACGCACTAAAACACAGTTAGGATTTTAGGAAACGTTATTCTGACAGAAGCCTATACTTGTGCTTGGTGGGCCACATTATTGAAGAAATTCCTTGAGGGCAGACATATGAGCACAGCCACAAGGGTGAAATACAGTACAAATTTTCTTTAACATTGGATACCCTGGGAATGCAACCCTCAAATGATAGGCAAACTGGGTGTGCACTTGAACTATCAGTAATCATGAGCACCAAGTCATTTTCAATATTTATAGGATTCTCATGAGTGAAATGATTTATTTACATTAATGTCGGTCTTCCCCTCGAGACTGCAAACTCGGTGTGTGCAGTGAACTTGTCTGCCAACTCTGTATTGTACTGTCCCGAACTCTCAGTACAGTCTTCTGCACATACTAAGTGCGCAATAAATACCACTGAAGATGATGGGGAAAGTGATGAACAGCCTGAAGTTGACTCCTTTGTTTGAGGAGAAGAGCATGTCAGCCTCCAGTGCACATATGGAGTGGCTTCTTGGTTGGAGGCAGTGAGAGAATCCATCTAGACTTAAGATCGTTATGAGCAGGGGATGTGTCTGCTAATTATGTTGTATTGTACTCTCCCAAGTGCTTAATAAATTGCACATAGTAAACACTCAATAAATGCCACTGATTAAATGATTGATTGGGAGGCACAATCTACTCTTGGCACAAAGCTGGACAAAGAGATTTGGCATACATCAAGCTAAGGAATCAAACTTCTGAGACACCAGAGGAACCATAGGCTGGAGAGGTAATAACGTGGCTTAGTGGAAAGAACATAGTCTTAGGAGTCGGAGGATGTGGGTTCTAATCCTGACTCTGCCATTTGTCTGCTGTGTGACCTTGGGCAAGCCACTTCTCTGTTTCTCAGTTACCTCATCTGTAAAATTCAGATTGAGTGTGTTCTCCACATGGGACAACCTGATTACCTTGAATCTATCCCAGTGCTTAGAACAGTGCTTGGCATGTAGTAAGTGCTTAACAAAAATACTGTAATTATTACTATTAACTGATCACTGGCCTAAGACCACCAGCAGATATTCCTGAGGTCACAAGACTCTGATAGAGACCGCAAGTATGTTCTATTAGGTGGGGGCAGATATAAGAGAGAGGGAAATGTTACTGATAGCTGGCAGTTATCTTCTGCACAATCTCCTCTTATTGGCACTAAGTGGTAATAAGGTATTTAATGTCAATAATTGTTATCAATAATCAAGTCAAATGATCCTAGAAACCTCAATTTGTGGAATATCTTGGCATCAATCAATCCATGGTATTTATTGAGAGCATAGAATGTACAGAGCACCGTATTAAACATTTGGGAGAGCACAGTATTCATTCATTAATTCAATAGTATTTATTGAGCGCTTACTATGTGCAGAGCACTGTACTAAGCACTTGGAATGAACAAGTCGGCAACAGATAGAGACAGTCCCTGCCGTTTGACGGGCTTACGGTCTAATCGGGGGAGATGGACAGACAAGAACAATGGCAATAAATAGAGTCAAGGGGAAGAACATCTCGTAAAAACAATGGCAACTAAATAGAATCAAGGCAATGTACAATTCATTAACAAAATAAATAGGGTAATGGAAATATATACAGTTGAGCGGACGAGTACAGTGCTGAGGGGATGGGAAGGGAGAGGGGGAGGAGCAGAGGGAAAGGGGGAAAAGAGGGTTTAGCTGCAGAGAGGTGAAGGGGTTATGGTAGAGGGAGTAGAGGGAGAAGAGGAGCTCAGTCTGGGAAGGCCTCTTGGAGGAAGTGAGTTTTAAGTAGGGTTTTGAAGAGGGGAAGAGAATCAGTTTGGCGGAGGTGAGGAGGGAGGGCGTTCCAGGACCACGGGAGGATGTGGCCCAGGGGTCGACGGTGGGATAGGCAAGGCCGAGGGATGGTGAGGAGGTGGGCGGCGGAGGAGCGGAGCGTGCAGGGTGGGCAGTAGAAAGAGAGAAGGGAGGAGAGGTAGGAAGGGGCAAGGTGACGTAGAGCCTTGAAGCCTAGAGTGAGGAGTTTTTGTTTGGAGCGGAGGTTGATAGGCAACCACTGGAGTTGTTTAAGAAGGGGAGTGACATGCCCAGATCGTTTCTGCAGGAAGATGAGCCGGGCAGCGGAGTGAAGAATAGACTGGAGCGGGGCGAGAGAGGAGGAAGGGAGATCAGAGAGAAGGCTGACACAGTAGTCCAGCCGGGACATAACGAGAGCCTGTAGCAGTAAGGTAGCCGTTTGAGTGGAGAGGAAACAGAGCTGGCAGACACAATGAGTTCACAGTCTAAGGGGGAGATAGGCAATAATATAAATACATAGTTTATAATAAATAATTTATAGATATGCATCATTTGGTAGTAATAGTATTTGTTAAGCACTTACTGTGAACTGAACACTGTACAAAGTGCTGGGAAAGAATACACAGGTTGGTATTAAACACAGTCCCTGTCCCTTGTAGAGCTTAGAATCTAAGAATTTGGGGCAAAATTTGGAATCTTGCTGTCTATCTTTGAAATAAAATCAGAAAGCATATGCTGATAGGGAGGGGGAACACATCATTCAGTCAATCAGTCAATAGTATTTACTGGGCACACACATGTGCAGATCACTGTTTTAAGTACTTGGAAGAGTACAATAGCAGATGTGTTTCCTGCCCAGGTAAGAAGTTCATGGAGCCCTGGAGTGAGAGATGGGCTTCATCTGGGTGAGCTGCCCCAACCCCTGCCAAAATCTGTATCCAAGCAAGCTGGAGAGAACATCTTCCCTTTCAACACTCCACTTTGGCAATTTTTTTTTTAATCAAAGGAACAGGCAGCACTCCATGCTGCATGGTTTAGGCATTCAGCTTTTTGGGGGCAAGAGGCCATCCAGATGGTGCCACAAGAGCTCTGTCAGCTGATTCCTACATTCTATGATCACTGGTCCTCGCAGCCAAGACATGACAGTGGTGGCTAGTGACCAAATGTGACCAGGGATTGTCCCAGCTGGGTTACAATGACCACCCATTCATGGGCCACAGGTTTTTTTTGTTGATTTGCTTTTTTAATTCTTACAAGCTCTGCACATAGTAAGAGCTCAATAAATACCGTTGATTGATTTAATGCTGTTTGTTAAGCACTTATTATACACCAGACACTGCATTTAGCACCACAGTAGATACAAGCTAATCAAGTTGGACACGGTCTGTGTCACAGTATTAATCTCCATTTTACAGATGAGGTAACTGAGGCATGTAGGAGGTAAGTGACTTGACCAAGTTCTCACAACAGACAAGTGGCAGAGCCAGGATAGAGAAGCAGCATGGCTTAGTGGCAAGAGTGCGGGCTTGGGAGTCAGAAGTCATGGGTTCTAATCCCGCCTCTGCCACTTGTCAGCTGTGTGACTTTGGGCAAATCACTTAACTTCGCTGGGCCTCAGTTACCTCATCTTTAAAATGGAGATTAAGACTGTGAGCCCCCCGTGGGACAATGTGATTACCCTTTATCTACCCCAGCACTTAGAACAGTGCTTAGCACATAGTAAGCGCTTACCAAATACCACAATTATTATTATTACTACTAGTCCTTCTACTAATTCTACAACTACTACTACTATGAGCCCTCCAAGATTCAGGTTCTGTGACTAATTCCCACTTGCATGCTATTTCCCAGCGCTTAGTACAGTGCTCTGTACACAATAATAAGTTTTTAATAAATACTATTAGACTGTGAACCCGTCGTTTAGACCGTGAGCCCATCATTTGGCAGGGCTTGTCTCTATCTGTTGCCCAATTGTACATTCCAAGCACTTCATACAGTGCTCTGCACACAGTAAGCACTCAATAAATACTATTGAATGAATGAATAATGTTACTACTGTTAGTAAAGTGTACATTTTTTTAATGTGATGGCACATGCCTGTGTGGAGAGAAACACATACGGGTATGCAAAGCCATAGAAACCTCACTGCTATTCAACAAGCAAACTAGGCAATTACACAGAGAGCTCTAAAAATTTTAGGACCTAATAAGAACAAATGTATAATTATACAGTTCATAAATGTGACACCTCTGAATTACAGCAGAGCCATTGATTAGTCACATATTAGTTAGTGTGGGTTTAGAGCTACTTAGCGTAAAGTGAAATCAAAGCTATCTGCTATATAAAGCTGCAGTTTGAGGTTTCTTTCCAGGGTTACGTGGGCTGGGTCTATGCAGCCTGAAGTATCCTGGAGATTTGCCAATTGGTAAGTAAATTTGAATATTGTAGACTGACAATTGGATACCTGAGGAACAAAGTATCTGTTCTGAGGCCCAAATTTTCCATTTTGACTGCCTACATTGATCGTGATAACGAAAAAAGAGTCCTATTTCCTCATTGGACTCCGTAAACACAGTTTCCCTCAGTACCCATATGGCTATGTCTTCATTCCAGATTGGAGTTTACCCTTAGCAGAGGGAATTCCTCACTGCCAGAGCAGTTTATACATATGTCTGGTTATCAGAAAGGACAACTATCATATCATTTCTCCAAGCACACATTGCCACTGTTGGGGTATGATATTTGTCTTGGTAGACCATAGTTCTTGGCTAGTGGCATTCCTCTTGGTCTTTGGCTCTTATGACCTTATTGTTCCAACTGTGCTTTATAGTCCAGAACAGTCATCTAGTCTAGGCTATCGAGATGTTGTATTCATTCATTCAATAGTATTTATTGAGCGCTTACTATGTGCAGAGCACTGTACTAAGCTCTTGGAATGTACAATTCAGGAACAGATAGAGACAATCCCTGCCCAAAGACGATCTCACAGTCTAATCGGGGGAGACAGACTGACAAAAACAAGATAACTTAATCACGATAAATAAAATCAAGGGGATGTACACCTCATTAAAAAATGAATAGGGTATAAAAGTATATACAAATGAGCACAGTGCTGAGGAGACGGGAAGGGGGAGGGGGAGGAGCAGAGGGAAAGGGGGCTTAGCTGAGGACAGGGGAAGGGGGAAGGAGTAGGAGCACAGGGTGGAGGGGGAGCAGAGAGGGAGCAGAGGGAGCAGAGGGCAAAGGGTAGCTCAGTCTGGGAAGGCCTCTTGGAGGAAATGAGCTCTCAGGAGGACTTTGAATAGGGGAAGAGAGTTAGTTTGGCAGAAGTGAGGAAGGGGGACATTCCAGGACAGTGGTAGGACATGGGCCAGAGGTCGATGGGTGGGATAGGCGTGAACGGGGGACAGTGAGGAGGTGAGCGGCAGAGGAGCAGAGCATGCGGGGTGGGCAGTAGAAAGCTAGACGGGAGGTGAGGTGGGAAGGAGCAAGGTGATGGAGAGCCTTGAAGCCAAGAGTAAGGAGTTTTTGTTTCATGCAGAGGTTGATAGGCAACCACTGGAGGTTTTTAAGGAGAGCAGTGACATGCCTAGAGCGTTTCTGCAGGAAGATGATCCGGGCAGCAGAATGAAGAATAGACTGGAGTGGGGAGAGGCAGGAGGAAGCAAGATCAGAGAGAAGGCTGACACAATAATCCACCTGGGATACTATGAGAGCTTGTATCAGCAAGATAGCCCTTTGGATGGAGAGAAAAGGGTGAAGATTGGTGATATTGTAAAGCTGAGACCGGCAGGCATTGGTGATGGATTGGATGTGTGGGGTGAATGAGAGAGCTAAAAATTTGCTCTCACTAAGGTCTTCAGATTGCCCCCTGTGGACACTGGTGACACTGCCAAATGGCTTAGCTGATGCCAGGAGGACCAGGAGGTGGTGGTCATCGGGTCTGCGATTATTCTGGGGGCACTGGTTGTTGGCTAGGTGGGCAGCTGTAACTACTTTGTGCTTGTGTTCTGTAGGTGCAGAACTCTAACACCCACTAAGTTGATTTTCTTGTGCTTACTGTGTAGAGGACTCCCAAATGCTGTGCTTGTAGTATTTGAATGCTTACTATTTGCCAATGCTGCTTCTCTGGCCTTGAGGAGCTTACAATCTAGTGATGGAGACAGACAATTAAATACATTACAGTTAAGTGGAAATGACAGAGTATAAGGATATCTACATAAGTGCTGGGTTGGGGGTGAGTATAAGTGCTTTAAGGATGATGCATGGCTCAGTGGAAAGAGCCTGGGCTTCGGAGTCAGAGGTCATGGGTTCGACTCCCGGCTCTGCCACTTGTCAGCTGTGTGACTGTGGGCAAGTCACTTAACTTCTCTGTGCCTCAGTTACCTCATCTGTAAAATGGGGATTAACCGTGAGCCTCACGTGGGACAACCTGATGACCCTGTATCTACCCCAGCGCTTAGAACAGTGCTCTGCACATAGTAAGCGCTTAACAAATACCAACATTATTATTATTATATGTGATTTTGGGGTGGAGAGAGAATCAAAGTGGTTAAGGGGTACAGATCCAAGTGCATAGATAACTAAGAAGGGAGGGTAAATTGGGGTAAAATCAACTTTGTAAGACTAGGTAAATGAGTCACAAAAGATCTGATTACATTCATAGCACTCTCTTCTCTTTAGCCTATCAACTAAAAAGGCTATTCCAGTACCTTTGTTTTCCACTGTGAGAGAAACTGGAGTACATACACATCTTACATACACACAAATGTATATACACACAGATGCACTACATATGTAAATATGTGTATATATATAGTACCATTTTTAACTCATGACACAATTATTTCCCTGAACAGAAGAAAATAAAATATTGATAACCAGAAAACAAACAACTGTGATGTCCTTTGCAGACATAACAGGCTGTTTTCCTATAAGTTACATACAGTTTCAAGAACTTGTAGAATTACTATCAGCAAAATTACATTACTTTTAAAATCAAATATGCTTCCAGCAATCACTCTACCAATTAGTCTTTTTTTTCTCCAAAACCACCTTATGTTACTGAATACCTAATCATGTTAACTACTATTTAATTCTAAATTCCTCTATTTGTCATAATACAAGTCATTTATGGAGCCTACCAAAAGTCCCAATAAACCTAAATGGCAAAAAAATGCAAAATGCACACATAGAATTGGGGAGAAATCAATAAAATATGCAAGCAGGCAGTCATAAAGACCCCGCTCACATTTCTTCAAAGGTGTTTTTTCAATTTAGATGTCAGTGAATTTAGCAATATTTCACATTCATTCAATGCTGGCAAAAGGGTTCTAGTGAAATTCTTTGCAGATGGAAATTGTTGGTCCCTAGAATAGTAAAAGAAACAGACACAAGGCCATGGTTCTGGTTATTTCAATATGACTGTTCCTGGATGGGGGACATTTCAGTATTTCACAGAATCATTAGTTGTCTGGCAAAACCTGCCCTCTTTAATGCTTCAGAAAACCTTGGATGATTCAGCAAATAAATTTAGATTTGATTTTAGAGACCAGTTGGGCAAGCGAAAGGGTGGCATTCAGAGGAACCCTGATTAAACAAATTAGCAGAACACAGTCAACCAAAGTTCCTCAAAAGGTGTTGGGTAGAGTCTGTTTAAATTGATTTTCTGTTTCTTAGATTGCCCATGTAGATGTTCACATTAGCAATTTCTTTTCAAATCATCTTTGTGTTGGTTTACATCCTTCTAGAGAATACCAGTGCGCATTTAAAATGGGTAGATAGAAACAAGAACTATTCATTTTTCAGTGAAATCACCTTTTTGTCCTCTGCCTTGTCCTATTTCTCCTCCACTTCCTCGAGCTCCTCCTTCTCAATTAATCACTGATATTCATTGAGATCCTACTGTGTGTAAAGCAGAGTACTAAGCACTAGGAAAAGTCAACTTGGGGAGACAGCATGTCCAGTGGAAAGAGCAGAGAACTGACCGTCAGAAGATGCAGGTTCTAGTCTCGGCTGTGCCTCTTGCCTGCTATGAGACCCTGGACCAATCCCTTAACTTCTTTGTGCCTCAATTTTCTCATCTGCTCTCCCTCCCTCTCGGACCGTCAATCCCAAATGGAACAGAGAATATAACACAGTGCTTAGTACAAAGTAAGAGTTTTATATCTTGATTAATATTGTAATAGAGTTATAAGACGTGATCCTTGTCTTCAAGGAGTTCGCAGTCTAACCAAAAGGAAGCAGACATAAAGTGATTTACAGAGAGAGGAGAAAGAAAAAATGAATCTATAGATGAGTAAAGGCCTAAATAGTAGGATATGTGAATTGACAGATATAGAAGTGTGGGTGGGTGTGAGTGTATTAGTGCTTAGTTGGCATAGGAGTTTTGGAGGGGCTGTGACCAAGAGAAAAGATTACTTTTCCTTCCCTTCCTCACCCCCTTTCTCTTTCTCTTCCTCCCTCTTCTCTCCAGGAGAGAAAGGACATATGCAAGTTTTTCCTCCTCTGTGGCACTTGGAAATTATCCAGGTTCAAATCCAGGCCAAGTGATCTGGTTAAAATTCTAACTGCAAATATGAAGTAACTACTATAATCAGGTTAGTATTGATAATTTCCACTTGGAGTGCCAATTACATGATTTTCTCTGGATATTCTAAAAAGCTATATTGGGAAGCTTGTAAATGCAAAGATCAACTATGTAAATGCATAATGAAAATAAAGACAACCTAAAAGAGGGAGGTTTTTCAAAAGGAAGGGGAAATAATACTGATGGGGAGCATCGGATAAAGATTCACCCAAGAAATACCAAGCAATAAGCTGGTTTTAATAGTAAGACTGATTGTAGTAATAGTCATTGTATTTATTAAGCACTTATTGTGTGCAGAGCATAGTGCTGAGCACTCGGAAAGAATATAAAAGTGGGAAATAGACACAGACCTTATCCCTCAAAGGCTCACAGTCTACAAAAATTATAACTATTAGTAATAGTACAAGTATATATTAACCACCTACTGTGTGCAAAGCACTGAATTAAGGGCTAGGGATTAGACCCAGTCCTTGGGGAGAATAAGGGGAGGACAGATCTGGTAGCCAACACATAGGGAAAAATGACAACAATAGAAACACAAAAACAACATCGAAGACAAAGAAACTTTGTTGTATAGGGTATTTTCTAAGCCTTTACTTTGGCTCATGTTGTCCTTTCTGACTGGACCTCTCTCCCCTTTCCCAGCCAGCAGGCACACACTCTGCTTTAATGCCAGATTCTTCAGACATGCCACTTCTGTGTTGTCAAATTAACTGTTAGGTGTAGGTTACACAAAAGCAGAGGAGTAATTCTTCTGTAATATGCTTCATTTATTAGATCCTAGAGAGTATTCAGCCTGTCTTTGCTCATTGCTCTTTAGAAAGGTTTGGGGAGAAACCAGAGAGGATCTAATGATCAGACAACTAAAGGAATGAAAAGTAGGAATGCCAACCTTCTTGCTATACCTCAGTTTTGTCTATTTTGCCACCCACCTCTGTCCCACATCCTGCCTCTGGCATGGTATTTCTTTCCTCTTCATAACCGACAAACAATTCCCACTCTCCCCACCTTCAAAGCCTTACTGAAGACACATGTCCTCCAAGAGGTCTTCCCTGAATAAGCCCTCCTTTCCTCTTCTCCTTCTCCCTCAGCATCACCTTGACTTGCTCCCTTTATTCATCCCCCATCCCAACCTCACAGCACTTATGTACATAGTTATAATTTCATTTATATATATATGTATATATAATAAATGCCTGCCTCTCCCTCTAAACTGTAAACTCACTGTGAGCAGGGAATGCATCTGTTATATTGTCCTCTCCTAAGCACATACTACAGTGCTCTTCTGAAAGTAAGTGCTCAATAAATATGATTGACTGATTCATTGTCTGACCGAAATGCTTATCATGGAGAAGAAATGGCTAAGGTTAGATTTAATCATGGTCCTCAAATTTATTTTTGGAGATGGGTTCTCCGTATCCTCTGAGGATCGGACAAGAGGAGATTCGAATGAAAGCAGGAGACTTTACCACTGAACATAGAAGGGGGTGAAACACTGGGACTAGGAAACAAGGAATATTGTGAATTTTTCATCCTTAGAGAGCTTTCAGGACAGAATTGTCCTGGGAGGTTTAGTCACTGAGCTACAGGAGACTGAACCAAATGAACTCTTGAGCTCACTCTCAACCCTAGAATGATCTGATTCTCTTATAGTTCATTCCATATGCAGGATCACTTTTCTGTAATTGTCTGTACTTTGAGGCATGCTTATTAATCTAACTATTGGTCTCTGAAGCAGATGGCATTAAAATACCAGAGAGTATGTAACACAGGGCAAATATTCCCCCTAAAAGAAAAGAGCACACCATCAGTCAAGATAATACTGATGTAGCCTCTACCCTTGGGCTATGTTCACATATGCCTGAATCAGGGATTGGAGCCCTGAATTCCCTTTACTCCCTGCCCCTACATTTTGGGTCTTACAGGGGGAATATTTCACAACAGATCTACCTCCCCATGTTCTCCAATTATGAATCATAACCACTCCTAGAGTGAGCACATTTTGTTTCAAGAAATCTGCCTCTTTTCAAAATTATCTTAAAATATTTCCAGGAAGCACTTGTGTCTATTAGGGTAATTATGGAACTAAGCCCTCATTTCCCTAATGTCTTCTCCTATGGCTATCAACTATGCCATTGGCTGTGTACCCCTTAAGCACTTGGATATTCACCTTAGCCCCACAGAATTTTTTTAAGTATCCTTGTCCTACTGTTTCTCTATCTGTAATTTATTTTAATGTCTGTCTTACTAATCAGTCAATCAATCATATTTATTTAGCACTTCCTGTTTGTAGAGCACTATGTTAAGCACTTGGGAGAATGAAATATAACAGAGTTGGTAGACACATTCCTGCCCAGAAGGAACTTAGAGTCTAGAGAGGGAGATGGACATTAATTTGTAATGTGTAATCTGTAAGTGTGTTGCGGGCAGGGAACATGCTTACCAACTCTGTTAAAATTGTACTGAGTCTCAGTACAGTACAAACTCTCAGTACAGTATTCTGCACACAGTAAGTGCTGAATAAATATGATTAATTGATTGCTGATGTGTAAATAAGTGTTGTGGACTGAGGGTGGGGTGAATAAAGTGTACAAATCCAAGTTCAAGGGCAACACAGAATGGAGAGAGTAGGGGAAATGAGGGCTTAGTTGGGGAAGACTAAGATGTGATTTTAATAAGACTTTGAAGGTGGGGAGAATGATGGTCTGTTGGATATGAAGGAGAAGGGAGTTCCAGGAGAAACAGGATGTGAGGAGTGTGTCAGTGTCAAAATAGGTGAGACTGAAGTACAATGAGTAGGTTGGTATTAGAAGAGCAAAGTGAACATTCTGGGTTGTCATAGGAAATAAGCCAAGATAGGAGGGGACAAGGTGATAGAGTGTTTTAAAGCCATTGGTAACTAGCTTCTCTTTGATGCCAAGGTAGAGGCTCTTGAGGAGTAGGGAAATATGGACTGAACATTTTTTTTAGAAAAATGATCTAGTCAGGAGAGTGGAATATGGACTGGAATGGGGAGAGACATGAGGCAGGGAGGTCAGAAGGAGTTTGATGCAGTAGTCAAGGAGGGATAATATAAGTGCTTGGATCAACCAAAGTTCTTGCATTCAGGGATCGAGGTTACCAACTCTATGATCCTATACTGTCCCAAGCATTTATTACAGTGCTCTACACACCATAAGCAGTCAATAAATACAATTGATTGATTGATTGAATTGTCTCATCAGGAGTGCATTTATACACTGCTGCCACAAAGCGCCACAACTAAGTGGGTGTTTGACTGAAGGAAGAGAAAGCAGTTGGATGAGAATGATGGGAACCTACAGGTTCTGAGTCAAGTCCTGAATCCGTTGGCCAAAATCAACCAGTCTATGTCAGCTCCTCTCTAGCCTGCAAGCTCCTTGCTGACAGGGATTGTATCTACCAAATCCATTATATTTTATTCTACCAACCACTTAGTATATTGCTCTGCACACAATAAATTCTCAGTTATCACTACTGATAGACTAAATGATTCATATTTATTGAGTGCTTACTATTTGCAGAGCACTGTACTAAATGCTTGGGAGAGAACAATACAATAGAATTGGTAGGCATAATCACTGTCCTCTAGACTGTAAGCTCATTGTAAGCAGAGAATGTGTCTGTTTATTGCTATACTGTACTCTCCCAATACTCTCCCAGTAAGTGTTTAATAAATGATTGAATGAATGAAAGAATGAATGAATGCCCTCATGGAGCTAGAGCTGGAGTATACAAAACACAGGCCAGGTATCCTACTGCCTGTCCCCTGGAGTGGTCATCCGACTCCCTGTACACTGCCTGCCACTACTCCCAACCCAGATCCCTGCCTGCTCACTGCAGGAGCTGACGCCTCCACTGTTGTCCACCTGCCTGCCTACCCAGTAGTCAGTCAGTGGATCAATGGTTTTTATTAAGCACTTATCCTTTGCAGAGCACTGTACTAAGCACTTGGGAGAATATAGTACAACAATAAACAAGCACATTTCCCACCCACAACAAGCTGCAGTTTGAATGTTCCATGGCCTCAGACATTTGAGCTGTTGCCAAGTACGCTTCTTCTTCCCCCTAATCCATCCACTTGGAAGTCACTCATCCTGAAAGAAACTCACTTGCAATTATTGGACAATCATGAATGTGACACCAGACATAATGTCATAACATCATATGCAAAACTTTGCAGAAGTCTGCCTGAGTCTGATGAAATCTAGAGAGTTTCTGGGGAGAAACTTCTGACCACCAATCTTGCAACAGATCCTCTGTGTTTCCTTCTCTGTGTCTGTGAACATGGGTACTGCTTTCAAGCCTAGGAACCTAGGTGGAGGGAGGTTGGGTGTTTTCAAATTAAAAGCATTGGAAATTTGGGCATCTAGTGCTTTATAAGTAATAGAACACCAGACAGGTTGGCTGAAAACTGGATTTTCTGGCAAAAACTGTAGGAATGATCACCCAAATTCCTTAGCACAGCTCCTTTCCTCATTCTACAGACAAGATTAATCAAACAATCCATCATTTTTAGTGAGCGCTTACAGTGTGCAGAGAACTTAACTAAGCGCTAGGGAGAAAGTACAATATAACAGAGTTGATAGACATGTTCCCTGCCTACAACAAACTTACAGTCTAGAGGGGAAAGCAGACATTAATATGAATTAATGAATTTTGGATATGTACATAAGTGCTATGGGGCTGAGGAAGAGGTGAATAAATGGAGCAAATCCAAGTGCAAGGACAATGAGGAAGGGAGTGGGAGAAGAGGAAATGAAGAATTAGTCAGGGAAAGCCTCTTGGAGGAGCTATGCCTTTAATAAGGCTTTGAAGGTGGAGAGAGTAATTGCCTGTCAGCTATGAGGAGAGGTTTTCCAGACCAGAGGCAGGATGTGGGTTAGATATCAGCGGTGAGATAGACGAGATAAAGGTACAGCGATTAAGTTGGCATTAGAGGAGCAAAATATGCAGGTTGCATTATAGTAGGAGAGTAGTGAGGTGAGGTAGGAGGAGGCAAGGTGATTGAGTGCTTTAAAGCCAATGGTAAGGAATTCCCATTTCATGCAGAAGTGGATGGGTAACCACTGCAGGTTCCTGAGGAGTGGAGAAACATGGACTGAGTGTTTTTGTAGAAAGATGATCCAAGCAACAGATTCAAGTATGGACTGGAGTGGGGAGAAACAGGAGGTAGGGAGGTCAACAAGGAGAGTGATACAGTATACAGTAATCAAAGTGGGATAGGATAAGTGTTTGAATTAACATGCTAGTAGTTTGGATGGAGAAGAAAGGGTGGATTTTACTGATGAACCAACGGGATTTAGTAATAGAAGTGTGGGTTAAGGGAGAAAGATGAGTCAAAGACAGCGCTAAAGTTATGACCTTTTGAGACAGGAAGGATGGTGGTACAGGGATGGGGAAATCAAGGAGTTCTGTTTTGGACATATTAATTTGAGCTAACAGCAGGACATCCAAGCAGAGATGTCTTGAGGGCAGGAGGAAATGCGAGACTGCAGAGAGGGAGAGAGTCCAGGGCTGGACATGTAGATTTGGGAATCATCTGCATCATGGTGGTAGTTGAAGCCATGAGAGTGAATGAGCTCTCCAAGGGAGTGGATGTAAATAGAGAATTGAAGGGGATCCAGAACTGAACCTTGACAGACACCCAGAGATAGGGGATGGGAGGCAATAGGGAAGCCTGTGAAAGGGACTGAAAATGAATGGCCAGAGAGATAGGAGGAGAACCAAGAGAGGCCAGGGTCAGTGAAGCCAAGGCTGACTCATGTTTCAAGGCAAAGGGGGTGGTTGACAGTCTAAGGCAGCTGAGAGGTCGAGCAAGATTAGGATATAGTGGAGGCCATTGGATTTGGCAAGAAGGAGATCATTTGTGACCTTTAAGAAGGCAATTTCTGTAGAGTGAAGGGGACAGAAGCCAGATTGGAGGGAGTCAAGGAAAGAATTATAAGAGAGGAATTTGAATTCACTGTGCTTTTCCATATGGGGGTCCCATAATCATCGTTATCAGTGATATTCATGGAGTGCTTACTATGTGCAGAGCACTGTACTAAATGGTTGGAAGATTACAAGTGCTGGTAGACATGTTTCCTACCCTTATTGAGTTTACCTTCTAGAGGGACTGTGGCTCGTTGAGAAGGCTAACTTGGTAGCCAGGGTCAGTTATGTATCACCCCACAATAATGTCCTTAGCCACTTTTCCCGTAGGTGGCATGTTGTATTTTCAGGGACTGAGCAGGCCTTGGCTCAGGAGAGCATTCTCAACTCAAATCAATCAATGGTCTTTATTGAGCACTCACTGTGAGCAAGCACTGTACTAATCACATGAGAGAGTATGATATAACAGAGCTCAAATCAACTCTGTGCTTTTCTTTTCACCATGAATTCTAGGGAATGCCTATCACAATACTAAATGATAAAATAATAATTATAACAGCAGCATGCGTTAAGCACTTATTATGTATCAAGCACTGTATTAAGTGATGGGGTAGATACAAGATAACCGGTTGGACACAGTACCTGTTTAAAATAGGGCTCACAGTCTTAATCCCCATTTTACAGATGAGGTAACTGAGGCACAGAGAAATTAAGTGACTTGCCCAAGGTCACAGAGCACACAAGTGGCAGAGCTGGAATTAGAATTAGATCAAATTAGAATCTGACTACCAGGACTGGGCTCTATCCACTGGATCATGCTGCTTCTCAAATGACTGCAATGGCTCTCTTCTGGAAAAAAACGTTGCATAATGATGATGGTACTGCTTCTCCTGCTGCTGACTGTTGTGTCAAGCACTTACTATGTTTCAAGCACTGTTCTAAACTCAGCAATCATGTAGGACACAGTCTCTGTTCCAAATGAGGACCAAATTCTATGTAGAAGGGACAACAGGTATCGAATCCACATTTTACTGTTAAGGAAACAAAGACACAGAGAAGTTAAATGACTTGCCCAAGATTCCACAATAGTCAAATGGTGGAACTGAGCTTAGAGCCTAAGTCCTCTGACTTCCAGGCCCATGCTCTTTCCATGACACTGAGGATAATGATGATCTCATTTCCAGGAACAGAGTGTGGAAAAGATTTGACCACAAGAGGCTCAGATCCATGTTTTCTAACGTACGGAGTGTGCTGTGCTCTGTGGTCTTATCCTGTTGTTTGGCAAAGATGAAACTGGAACTGCTTACTGAAAGCCCAGGAAGCTTCCTTGAAAAGCTAGTCATGTAGGACATGCCCATTTGCTAAATTATCCCCAGACTTGAGCATCTCCAACATAGACAAATTTCATGATTGATGATACAGTGGAAGCCCAAGCAATTTTTTTGATCACATTAATATGCCTCCAAGGTACCAGTCCATCAACCTGATTCTCTGACTATTACATTTAGAATAACTGATGATTGGAGTCTGCACCATGACAATATGACAGTCCCACTCGAATCTAGGCTGTTTTGGTGCTTCCAAAAATCCATTATTACTGTGTTTGCCTGCCACGATGAATCTCCAAATTCTATTCATTCTTATTTATGTTAAATTAGAGATTATAAATTTCTTAGTGCTTAGTATGCGGTGAAATAACTTTCCAAAGAGCACTCCCATCACCTACAGCAAAGAAGTTTGTTATAGTCTTCGAGCTAGTCAATCTACCCAGTTCCATTAATGTCATTGTGACATTTGCCAATGGGTTCAGAAGCCTTGGGACAATGGGCAAGGGGTAAAATTGATGAAACAAACAATAATAATATCTACATTAGAGATGAGAAAGGAGATTACATGGGTGAAAATAGCTCAATTCCATCTCTATCTAAAAGTCAACTAACTAGCCCTGAGATTGCCTCAAGGACAGGGATAGATGATTCAAGTGCAGGAAGGAGGACAGCACACGACTTCAGGATGGGCAGGAAAAAGAAAAAAGAAGGAAGAAACTAAGACAGCATGGTGTGAAATGGAACATTAGAGCAGTGGGTCGCAAAGTAAAATTTGCTGTGGCTACCTATACATCTACAATTTAGTGGCCTCTGCTTTTCAACATCTGAAAGATTAGGGCAACCGAAGGTCTTTGGAGCACTTGTGGTGTCCAAACTTCTACCATCCAAGCTTTTTTGGATCGAGTATGTGAGGATTCCCATCCAGCCCCTCCATAATTAGCTAAAATAGGGGTAATTGCAGAAAGGGTGGACAGGAGAAATGCTTCAAAGACACAGTGAAGCCAAATCTTAAAGGAACAGGCAAAGCAGTGAGCAGTTGAAAGACAACAGTGGAAGACCATTCAGTGTGGCTTAGAGAAATCAGAAATGATGTTACTAACTTGAAACTTAGATTCCAGGAAAACTGTGACACCAAGAGGGAGAATCAAAAAACAGTCCTAAGCATGACGGGTATTATGGCTACAATGTAATGAGAGGTAATGTTGGCATACACATGATGTGAAGAGAGTGGCAGTCACTGATCCGTTTTAGCCAGCCACAGTCATACAGTGGGATTTCCCATTAGCCCCTGATCTGCTCCACTGTATAAGGGAGACAAAGCAGCATTGGTAACAGGCCCTCTTAGTTCTTAGGGTCCTGAGTAGGCTTTGACTGACTGAATGACTGTGGTTGAAATCAACCCCTAACAGTGATTATTGAGCACTTGTGCAGTACTAAATATTAGATACAATGGAGTACTTGATCCCTGCCCTCAAGGAGCTTACAATAAAGCAGGGGAGACAGATCCAAAAATAAATTTCAGATAGGGGAAAGGAACAGAAAATAAGAAAATGTGCATATGGGCTACTGGGGGGAGTACCCAAATGATTAGAGATTGAGCGTCCTAGTACACAGGTGACTTGGAAATGCTGAACTGGCAGTAGGGTGTGGGAAAATGAATGTTAATCAGGGAAGGCCTCCTGGAGGAGATAGGCTTTTAAAAGGGATTGAAAATAGGAGAACACTGGTCTGCCAGATGTGAAAAGAGAGAGGGTCCCAGGCAGGAAGGAGGGCATGAACAAGAGATCAACCACAAGAGAGACAAGAAAGGTGCACATTGAGTATTTTGATTTGTGCAGAGCTAGGTGTGTGATCTTAATTGAAGTGGGAGAGAAATGAGGACAGGTACACTGGGGAGAGAGATAATTGCTTGCCATATAAACAATGCTCAGGCATTTCTGTTTGTTGTGGAGAGGACTAGGCAACCATCGGAGGCTTTTGAGGAGTGCATTTTTAAGGACTGAACAATTGTTTAGAAATATAATCCAGGCAGCAAAGTGAAGTATGAATTGGAAAGGGGAGAGACTGAAGATAGGGAGTTTTGTGAGGTGGCTGATGAAGTAGTCAAGTCAGATTGCATCTGTGACTATTGTCACTGTATTTCTTGGACCAGTGAGCAGCCTGAGACTCAATTCCTCTAGCCACAATGCTCTTTTTGTGGCTGTTTTTTGTATTTATCATTGCCCTTGTCTTTTATGCTATTTTTGTGCTTTTACTGTTTTATCTTTCCTTGTGCACCTCTCTCCAATCTTATCTTCTCTTTTTTCTCAAATTGGGAGCGCTTTGAGGGCCAGGACTATGTCTAACTCTCAAACTTGGTTGTTTTTTTTTCTATTCTTAGTTTGGAATTTTGTACACAGAAGGCATGTATTAAACCACAACAATGACTTCTTTTACTTCTGCTGCTACTACTTACTAATGTCATTGTCGAACCCAAAGGCCAGACACAAATGTACTAAGTTATATAATGGCTTGAGCTATTTTATGCTGGGTTTGGTTTTTTTGATAAAAAACTGTAAGCTTTAATGAAGCCAAATAGATTATCATCATGGATTGTCACAATATCATGGTTGGAGATGAAAATAGTCTGGCACAATTACACTTTATGGGACTTAATGGATGCTATCCTGTGTCTTCATTTTTCTGGGTGATTTCAAATTGATCAGTTGATGATTTGCTCTGATATATTTCCAGGTACTGAAGTTGATCTGACAAAATGAAGCTGAGTGGTCTATAAATAAACATAGGCTGAAAGCATGAGGAGGTTCAAGAAGGTTTTGGAAAAATAAAATGGGTGCCAGTCCACAGAAAGTTACTAGATGGCAAGTTGGGGATGTTAAACAGTACATCCATAACCAGCTGGAGGATGTCACTGGAGGCTAGTGGGGAGGCGGAGGGAGACAGACAAAAGAGGAGCAGCAATCACACTTCCTTCATACACCCAGTTGCCTTTTTTGGAGATAAAATATTGGGCTGAAGGGTCTTTGACCTGATTGAGGAAGGTTAAGTTCTAGGCTTATTATGTTCTTGTAACTACTGGGTTTATCCCTTTTTCTTTCTTTTTTAAATGATGGGTCCTGTATTTGCCTGTAGCTTGTATTCAGAGAATTCTCAAATGAAATAATTATGTGCTCTACAATTTTATTATTGCTTTGAATAGGCCAAGCTGCATTCATCATGCCCTGCTGATTTAAATACATCCACTTGCTAAAAGTACCTTTCCACTTCTTCTTTCCCCATTCATATTTGCCTTTCTGCCCTCCCACCACCCCCTTACTCTAATTCTTGACCACAGCTGACCTTTTCGGTGAGTGGAACACAGTAAAGACTTCCTCCTTTTCACAATCCTAGGTGAATAATATTTCCTCCCTATCAGAGCAGTGACATTTTCTCTGGCTCTACCCTTTTCTCTTATGTTTCTGAAGAATGCTTTTCTGTTGCCTCTGAACTATTTACACCTGAGGATCTATATGTATGGTGTTTATAAAAGGAAGCCAATGGGGGAAAATGGTTCATTTTTCAGCCTTTTTTTCTCATATTGCCAATAAGGATGGACAGAACTTTCTTTCCAAAGTATACCAAATCTGAACAGGAAGAGATATGGATGAAGCCAAAGTCTTTTCCATATTGTAGGCAAGCAGGTTCACAGAACTCCCAGTTCACATGGGCAATCGAGGAAACTTTAAGATAATAATTATGAGATATCTTTTAGGTTAGGAAAGTAAACCATGCAATAACTACCAGTGCTCCCAATGGGATCTCACACAGTGATGTGACTGTGGAATTACAGCAAACAGCCGGAGGAAAGGGAGATTGATACTACTGAGTAGGCTCATCTGCTTCAGTCTTTTCCCTTTCATGGTTTTTCATAGCCTATTATCAGGGGAGGTGACAGCTTAAGTGGTCAAATTGAACCTTCTGCAATATTACTCTTTGAGAAACAATGGGGCCCTAATAGAGAGAGCCTGAGCCTGGGAGTCAGAGATCCTGGGTTTTAATCCTGTCTTCACCACTTGCCTGTTGTATGACCTTGGATGAGTCACCTAACAACTCGGCCTCAATTTGGTACATAGTAAGTGATTTAAAAATACTGGTTATTAGTTTTACTCTTGACCCAAACACCAGCTATATTTTCAACAAGGGCCCACTATATAGACTTAGAACTTTAGAAGGATGATTTACCTGGCAAATTAGGAGAAGCAGAGTGGCCCAGTGGAGCAACAGGCCTGAGAGTCAGAAGAACCTGGAATCTAATCCCGGATCTCCATTTTGTCTGCTTTGTGACCTTGGGAAAATCACATAATTTCTCTGTGCTTCAGTTACCTCATCTGTAAAATGGGGATGAAAACTGTGAGTCCCATGTGGGACGCGGACTGTGTCCAACCTGATTGTCTTATCCCAGCACTTAGTACAATATCTGGCACATAAGAAGCGCTTAACAAATACCATTAAAAAAAATCAAGGGTGAATCAAGATAAGAAGGCTCAGTCCCTCTACCCAGGCTGCCTAATTTTGGACTTCCATGCCTAGGCTGATATTATAAGCACTGCCATTGGTGACTCAAATCACTAGTCCTGCCAATCCAGTGTTCTATGTCCATAAGTGATCAAGTGATGTTTGTAGCATCCAGGTGATCATTGCCCTCCTTGACATCTATCCTAATGAGTCTATATAAAATTCCCAAATCTGCATTCTTTATCCTTGACTTTCTTCCTAGTAATGCATTATGGACCACTCATCCATGAATTTAACCTTCTTTAACCTGCTGCTATTTTCAGCCTGCACAACTGTTCCCATGTCACCCTCTTCCCTCTTGTCTTGTACCAGGAGAAGTTAATCATTATAAAGACAACAACAACAACAATAATAATATTACATAATAATAATAATAATGATGATGATGCGGGTATTTGTTAAGTGCTTACTAAGTGCCATATACTGTTTTAAGTGCTAGGGTAGATACAAATTTTGACATGTTCGACACAGTTCCTGTCCCACATGAGACTCACATTCTTAATCTCCATTTTACAGATGAGGTAACTGAGGCCCAGAGAAGTTAAATGATTTGCCCAAGGTCACACAGCAGACATGTGGCAAAGCTGGGATTAGAACCCAGATCTTTCTGATTCCCAGGCCAGTGCTATATCCACTAAGCTATGCTGCTGCTAAGTGCTTACTATGTAACAAGCACTGTTCTAAGTGCTGCAGTAGATACAGGATAATCAGGTCAGACACAGTCCCTGTCCAACATGCAATTCAGTCTCAAGTAGGAAGAAGAATGGACAATAAATCCCCATTTTACAGATGAGGAAACTGAAGTACAGAGAAGTAAAGTGACTCATTCAAGATCAACAGCAGCAAGTGGCAGAAAGGTAATTAGAACTCAGATCTTCTGACTCCAAAGTCCATATTCTTTCCATTAGGCCACGCTGCTTCAAATTGGAGTGCAATAACTTTTAATGAGTTTGCTGGAAAGGATCCACAATTCAATTATTATCTCAAGAACAACATCTCTGCAAATGGAATTTCCTTCAGCCAGGCTCCTGGTCACATTATTTCCTGATCTGATTACCCTCCCCCTTTGGGGGTGTCCGTGATCTTATTACACCTTCAAAGCTGTAATTCTCTTCTTAGGAGAAACCTTTGATTATGTCAAAATGGAATCATCTGTTCTTTGCTGTTCATTCACGTAATATAATACATATTTACCCCAGGAGATTATTCAATTTCTGCAATTCAGTATGGGTCACTTACATAATCTGTTGGGTTGGAGCACTGATTCTAACAATGGATTGTTTGTTTCAGAGATCTGAGGAATCAGATATATTTGCCTACTGAGGTTTATTTTTCCTGATAAAGCACGATTGCAGCGCATGAGTCTCCTCTTCAAAAATTGTGTGTTCCCACTGCTTTTTGCAAAAACAGTTTTATTATGAATTTAAAGATTCTTTTAAAATTGGTTCCCTCTTCTCCACTCGATCTCATGTTACAGTCAGTTCATTCTTTTGTTTCTCCCAAACAAACTTCCTCACCTTCCCTCACTCTTGGCTTTCCCACCTCTCACCCAATGGTGATGCCCTCACCCCTCCCTAGGACACCTTCCCCAATTGACTTGGACGAAATTAATCTCTTCCATCAGATGACAGCATTTCCTTTCAGGAACAATTCAAGGCCCTTATTTCTTTTTTGTTTGTTTGTTTTTTAGTGGTTTTTGTTAATTGCTTATTATGTGTCAGGCACCGTACTAAGCACTGGCATAGATAGAAGCTAATCAGATTGGACACAGTCCATGACCCACATGGGGCTCACAGTCTTAACCCCCTTTTCAGATGAGGTAACTGAGGCACAGAGAAGTGAAGTGACTTGAACAAAGTCACACAGCAGACAAGTGGTAGAGATGGGATTAAAACTCAGGTCTTCTGACTCCCAAGTCCGCTCTCTTTCTACTAGACCACACCGCTTCTCTTGCAACTTGGGATCAACAACCTATGGGGAAAAATTTATTATAATGCTAGTGGTTTATAAAATGCAACTCAGTGCACTGGTAGCCTACCCACCCACTCACACTGGCCATTCGCACAAGCCACCCATTTTTCAGTGTTCCTGTTTGGCCTGTTCACCTCATGGAATGCCCTAAATTGTTCTTCAGGCAGAAACTCCAACTGGCAGAACTGGGATTAAAACACATGTTGGTTATGTATTCCTCTCTGCATCAAGCAACAACTCTTACTGTTAGACACTTAGTGTTCTTGCTCCTTATCCACTCCCTTCTCCCACTGCACCCAGCTCATGCTCTTTATTCCTCAAACTAACCTAGTTATTGTGTCTTATTCTCATGTCCCCCTCTGCTAACCACTTGCTCCCATCCTCCCTCCAACTTCAGACTCCCCTTCATAAGTGGAAGTCCACTGCTCTTCCTATCTTCAAAGGATTTTTGAAAGTACGTTTCATCCAAAGGTTAATTTCTAATTTCCCCTCATTAGTATCTCCCTACTCCAGTGTCAGTATCTTTGTCTCACCTAAGGATTTAAAGTACTCACAACCCATTTTCAAGCTTATGTATACCCATATATACTCTATTATGTCTTCGTGTCTGTAATATACTTTAGTGTACCACTTGTCAGCTGTGTGACCTTGGGCAAGTCACTTAACTTCTCTGTGCCTCATTTCCCTCATCTATAAAATGGGGATGAAGACTGTGAGCTTCACGTGGGACAACCTAATTCCCTTGTATCTACCCCAGCGCTTAGAACAGTGTTTGGCACATAGTAAGCGCTTAACAATTACCAACATTATTATTATTATTATTATTAGATTGTCATCTCCTTGATGGGAGGGATCATACCTACAAATTCTCTTTTACTGTCCCAGTTGCCTAGTCTTGTTCACACAGTGAGAGCTAAATAAATACAATGGACTAGTTATAGAGTTGATTCCCAAATCTACATCTCAGACTTGATTTTGCAACTTCTCTGCAGTCCCATATTTCCTCCTGCCTTCAGGACATCTCTACTTGGATGTTCCACTGACACCTCAAACTTAACATGTCCAAAAGAGAACTCCAAACCCTGTCCTCCCCCTGACTTTCCATTACTGCAGACAGCACCAACAATCTTCCTGTTTCACCAGCCCATAACCTTGGAATTATCCTTTTTTAAAAAATTTTATGGTATTTGTTAAGCACTTACTATGTGCCTGGAACTGTACTAAGTGCTGGTACAGCCAACATGTAGTGGAGCTGGAATTAGAATCCAAGTCCTTCTGACTCAGGCCTGTGACCTATCCACTAGACCATGCTGCTTATTGGTGGGATATCCAAACTGCTACCATGTTAATCTAAGACTTATCCTATCCCACTTTGATAACTTCATCAGTCTCTTTGCTAATCTCCCTGCCTCCTGTCTCTCCTCATTTCAGTCCATATTTCATTCTGCTGCCCAGATCATTCAGTCCATGTTTCCCCACTCTTCAGAATGTCCAGTGGTAGGCCATCTAGCACTGCATTAAAAAGAAACTCCTTACCTTAGGCTTTAAAGCATTCAAGCACGGTGTTCCCGCTTGTCTGATTTCCCTGATTTCCTTCTGTAATTCAGCCCACACACTTTGTTTCTATAATGCCAGCCTACTGTAACTCAATTGCATCTATTTTGCTTCTTGTCACCTTGTCCACGTCCTCTCTCTGGCCTGGAACTCCTTTTCCTTTCATACCCGATAGATGATCAAAAACACATCTACTCCAAGTGGCATTCCCTGACCAAGTCCTCATTTCCTCTTCTTCCACCCCCTGCTCCATTGTCCTTGCACTTGAATTTATACCTTTTATCCCACCCCAGCCTCCAGCCCCACAGCACTTATGTACACATCTGTAATTTTTTCATTTACAATAATTTCTGCCTCCCCCTCTAGATTGTGAGCTTGTTGTGGTCTTGGATGTGTCAACCAACTCTGTTATATTGTAACAATCTTATTTTTAAGCACTTACTATATGCCAAGCACTGTTCTAAGTGCTAGGGTTGATACAAGGTAATCAGGTTGCCCCACGTGGGGCTCACAGTCTTTATCCCCTTTTTACAGATGAGGTAACTGAGGCACAGGGAAGTTGAGTGGCTTGCCCAAGGTCACACAGCAGACAAGTGGCAGAGTCAGGATTAGAACCCATCTCCTCTGACTCCCAAACCTGTGCTCTTGCTACTAAGTCATACTGCTTCTCCCAAGCATTTAGTACAGTGCTCTGGACACAGTAAGTGCTCAATAAATACAATTGATTGATTGATTGATTGATTAATTGCTTACAGTGTGCAAAACTCTTTTCTACCCCATTATGCTGCTGGTGATAAAGATGGCAATGGTCATGATGATAATGGGCTAATCTTAGATTTTGTGGAGTGTAGATGGATGGCTGGAGGATAGCCATGTAGGGCACATTAGTCTGGCATGCAGGATTCAGGAATGGAGTCTATAATGTTTCAATTCATTCATTCAATCATACTTATTGAGTGCTTACTGCGTGCAGAGCACTGTACTAAATGCTTGGGAGAGTACAATACAGCAATGAACAGACACATTCCCTGCCACCATGAGCTCTGACTATAAATAAGAGAGTTAGAGTGCAAAATGATGTCACGTGATGGAAATGATGGTGGCAGCAAAAACCAAATAACAGAATTTACATGTGCACAGTGTAGAAAGAATAAACCAGGCTTGTACACTCTCACTCAATGACAGTGGTGATATCTTTGGGAAGTAAAAACAATGGCCATAAAATTTCACTAGTTTTAAAAGTAGTGCTTAAGGGCTTACTTCATCCCAGGCACTATGCTAAGTGCTTGGGTAGGTTCCAAGATAATTAGGTTGAATACAGTTCCCTTTTTTATGGTTTTTTTTAAGCATTTACTATGTGTCAAGCACTGATCTAAGAGCTGGGATAGATGCAAGACAATCAGGTTGGACACAGTCCCTGTCTCAAAAATAGTTTACAGATTAGATGCTCAGGGTCAGTGTTACCCAATAGGAGAAGCAACAGGCCTCATAGAAAGAAGCTGGGGTTGGGATACAGAGGACCTGGGTTTGAATACTGGCTCTGTCATTTGCCTGCTGTGTGACTTTGGGCAAGTCAATTTACCTCTCTGTACCTCAGTTCCCTTATCTGTAAAATAGGGATTCAATACCTACTTAAACTGTGAGCCCCATGTGGGACGGGGACTGTGTCCAACCTAATTATCTTGTATCATTGTTGAGTGTAGTGTCTGGCACATAGTAAGCACTTAACAAATGCAAAAGTTATTTAGGAGATGTTTTCTGCTGCTGGACATGCCTTTTTATTAATAATATTTGGAGCAGGTCAGCACTGAACATTTGAGAAATCACCTTCCTGAACTCTCCCCATAGGCTGCTGGCATGGTGCTGTCGGGCCAGGTCAGAGCCATCCTGGGAATGTGGGATCCAGACACGGTTGTCTTGAATCAAGCTGGGACCACCCTCACCTCCAGCATCCAGAGGGTTGGATCCTCACAGCCAAAACGAGGGGGAAGGTTGAAATTTTCTCAAGGTTTTCCTCTAGGTTGTGAAGCTTTCTGTGGTCAGGGAAAGTATGTAATAACTCTTATTATATTGTATTCTCCCAAGTTCTTAATTCAGTGTTCTGAACTCAGCAAGCTCTCAATAAATATCATTGATTGATTGATCCCAGGATTGAGCGCTTAGTACAGTGCCCTGCACATAGTAATGCTGAATAAATATGATTGAATGAATGAATATTGAACCTGGAGTGCTCAGAGCTGATATTGCTAATTAAAGAAATCCAGCTCTCTCTCTAGCCCTACCTCTATCCTCATCCAGATCCATATCTATATCCCTAATTTTGTCCTTGGATTTTTTATCCCAGTCATACCCTTAATTATATTCATCCCCTAAGGCTAAACTCCCCTTTCAGGGTTGTACCTGGAGAGTTTTGGCTATGGGACCAGTCTCAGCTATGGGAGGGAGAGTCAAGCAGAGGCATACCCATTCCATTCCTAGCTTGGGCAGTGGCTACTGAGTGGAACGCAATCTGCTACAAGTCAAATCTTACCCATGCTGGGTAGCAGCAGCATGGGAGAGAGTCGAGGGCAGAGACTCATGTTTACTGCATGGAAGGAGGCAGTGGTAAACTATTTCTGTATTTGTACCAAGCAAATTATCTGGATACACTACCAGAACGACTACAGTTGGAGAGTGGGGTGTTCTGGGAGAGATATGTCTGAATTGTCTCTATGGGTCGGAAACGACTCGACGGCATAAAACAAGGCAAGGCTAAACTAAAAAATACAAACAAACAAAATGTATAGTGAACCATAGATTGGTAGACTATTCACCATTTGAGGAAGCTATGATTCAAGAGTTAGCACTTTAAAGGACTGTAAGCAACTTCCTCTGATGTGAATTTAGTTTTCCTACTTTTTTAGTGGCATTTATTAAGCGTTTGCTATGTGTCAAGCATTGCTCTTAGTGCTGGAGTAGATATGAGCTTACCAAGTTGGACCCAGTCCCTGTCCCACATATGGGCTCACAGTCTAAATAGGAGGGAGTAGGATTTCATCTCCATTTTTAAGGTTTAAGAAACTGAGGCACAGATAACTCAAGTGACTTGCACAAGGTTAAAGAGCTTGAGCCAAGATTAGCTACCGGGTCCTCTGACTTGTAACTCTGTGCTCTTTCCACTAGGCTATGCTGGTTTTCAGCTTGTCCTTAGCCAATCACAAAAGAAAACAATATAGAGAAATGCTCATTGTGCAGGCTCTACTCACTAATATTACTTTTTTTCTAATATTAAGTCTGCACAGACCCCGTGGTCACATGGAGGTTAGGGATATGACCCTTGATGTTAACTCGAGGAGATGTATTATTATTATTATTACTACTATACTATTACTACTACTAATAATAATTATATTTTTTAAGTGCTTACTCTGTGCCAGTCACTGTTCTAAGCAGTGGAGTAGATACATGATAATTGGGTTAGGCACAGTCCTTGTCCCACACAGGGCTCACAGTCATAATCCCCATTTTCCAGATAAAGGAACTGAAACACAGAAGTGAAGTGACTTTCCCACAGTCACCCAACAGATAAGTAGCAGAGCTGGGATTGGAATCCAGGTCCTGCCGACTCCCAGGCCTTTGCTCTTTCCATTAGGCCACACTGTTGAAACCCTGAAATCACCAGTTGGTTTAACCCAAATGGCAGTAGAAGGTCTTCAGTTTCCCTCTGATCGAATCTACATCCCCATCAGGTGCATATTTAGCATCAAATGGATCACAGACCCAGAACACAGCCAATCTGTCATCGACTGGTAATTGAAGCAATACTTGTTGCCATGCAGCTGAGCTGGGGGAATGCGAGGAGAATTGGTGATTATCACTAATTTGTAGAGTGAGGCTGCATGTCTGGAGGGTAGAAGAAATGTTTTAAACATTAGTGCTGCACAGACTCAAATGGCAGCTTAGCTGTGAGAAGCGGCAGCCAACAGGCTTACCTGGCATTTGGCAATCAGAAGTCTTTGGAAATAATATAGTACAGAGAGGCACAATCCAAAACAACACTAGAAGTTGCACATACCCCCATCAGGACAAAGATTGTCTGATGGATACATCTGAAAGTCTTCAGCCACATGCCACTACCCTGCTAAAATTTTGCAACCTGTAGTATCATCTTTGAGCATGAAGGACAGCTCTCATGCTCCAAATACTCTCTTAGGGGAGAAAGTTGGTAGACTTGTTTCCTGCTGCACAGTGAATTTACAGTCTAGACGGGGAGACAGACACCTGTTGTCCCTCTAACTTAGATTGTGAGCCCAGTGTGGAACAGGGATTGGTCAGCTCATGGGTAGGGAATGTGACTGTTTATTGTTGTAGTGTACTCTCTCAAGGGTTTAGTACAATGCTCTGCACACAGTAAGCGCTCAATAAATAGAACTGAATGAATAAATGACTGTATCTGACTTGATTAACTTGTATCTTCCCCAAAGCAATGCTAGACAAGTAGTGCTTTCACTAATGAGCCAAGAGTTTGAAATGGCAGGTGACTGTTATCCCATTTCATCGCAATCCACATTTTCTCTTAAGCTTCAGGGGTCAAGAATGAAATAAAATAGTTTTTGTCCTCAGCCATTCACAGAAGAAGAAAAACAGTAATGAGAAATGCTCAGTGTGCTGCCTCCAATCACTCATTTAGTGGGGGTTAAGGGGATTTATCGACAACAATGTTTAGTTCTGTAGCAGTCAATAAAATCCCAGCCCAACATTCACTTTCCTTCTGGCTTATGAAGCCATTGCATGAACTTTAATGTGGCCTTTCAATATCAGTCAGTCAGTCAGTCAATCATATTTATTAAGCACTTACCATGTGCAGAACACTGTATTAAGAGCTTGGGAGAGTATAATATAACCATATGATAATAATAATGATTGTGGTATTTGTTAAGCATTTACTATGTGCCACGCACTATACTAAGCGCTCGGGTGGATACAAGCAAATTGGGTTGGACACAGTCCCTGTCCCACATGGGGCTCACACTCTCAATCCCCATTTTACAGATGAGGGAACTGAGGCCCAGGGAAGTCAAGTGACTTGCCTAAGGTCACACAGCAGACAATTCCCTGCTCAAAACAAGCTTATAGTCTAGAGGAGGGGTCAGACACTAATTTAAATAAATAAAATTACAATATGTACATAAGTCCTGTGGGGCTGGGAGGGGGGATGAATAAAGGGAGCAAGTCAGGGAGATGCAGAGGAGAGTGGGAGAAGAGAATAGGAGGGCTTAGTCAAGGAAGGCCTCTTGAAGGAGATGTGCCTTCAATAAGGCTTTGAATGCAGGGAGAGTAATTTTCTGTAAGATATGAAAAGGGAGAGCGTTCCAGATCAGAGTCAGGACATGAACTGGAGGTCGATAGCGAGATAGATGAGATTGAGGCATAGTGGGAAAGCATTAGAGGAGTGAAATGTGTGGGCTGGCTGGGAGAATAGCGAGCTGAGGTAGGAGTGGGCATCACCCGGCAAGAGAGAGACATCTTTATTCTTATTAAGTGATAAGGAAGGAGTCCTTGTGTGCAACTGGACCTGGGTTTTATTTACTATGGGGGCACTGGGGAAAGGATATGATTTCAGCACCATTTTAACTCTAGGTGGCAGGGATCCACTACCGAAACAATATTAGTCCTTCAAGGCAGTGGTAGAATGATCCAAAGCTCGCATTCTTCCTTGTCATGTGATTTCCAGAGGGCATGTAGGTTTAAGAGTCAAGGTCTGTGCCACCAATCAAGCATAAACAAGGGGCATCCCTGGGAACACAGAATCCAGATGATGATGAAGAACTATTGAATCTCCATTTTACAGCTGAGGTAACTGAGACACAGAGAAGTTAAGTGACTTGCCCAAGGTCACAAACAGGCGGTCAGAACGAGGATTAGAATCCAGATCCTCTGACTCCTAGGTCCGTGCTTTTTCCACTAGGCCACGCTGTCCCTTGAAATAGCTTTTTATTACTGAGTTCAGCAGAAAACATATCTGATTGATTTTTCCCCACATGAAGGAGGATAGGATTGGAACAAATATTGTGGGGTTTTTCCATTCAAGTTTAATGTTGTGAGGAAGAGGATCCCTTTCTTCTGCTTATGTATTTGTCCCTGTGGCAACTCGTGATGTACTCCAGTGGGCACAGGCAAAGGAGGTTGGTGTCAGTAAAGGAGTGGGGGGGGAGGAGAGGGAGCTACTGAGCTCACAGGTGGGGTAATTCACTAGCATCCTTGACACTTTGATAATGTCCCTCTCTCTCCCTCTGCTAAGAGTCTTATATCTGTGGTAGCATGGCTAGGGAAGAAGCATGGCTCAGTGGAAAGAGCCTGGGCTTCAGAGTCCGAGGTCATGAGTTCGACTCCCCACTCTGCCACTTGTCAGCTGTGTGACTGTGGGCAAGTCACTTAACTTCTCTGTGCCTCAGTTCCCTCATCTATAAAATGGGGATTAAAAGTGTGTGAGCCCCACATGGGACAATCTGATTACCCTGTATCTCCCCCAGAGCTTAGAACAGTGCTCGGCACCTAGTAAGCGCTTAACAAATACCAACATTATTATTATTATTATAGTCAGGAGCTCTCTGTCTCTGTTAGTAGCACTGCTGCCATCAGCCAATCAATCGATCAGTCACTCGATGGCATTTATTGAGCATTTTCTACATGCAGAGCAGTGTACTAAGTGCATGGGAGAGTACAGTATAACAGAATTAGTCGTCACGATCACTGCACATAATGAGCTTGTATTCTAGGTAGGCATGTAAATAGACAATCCTGGGCAAAGGGGTGTTGGGGTGTTCTTGTGTATGCAGAGCAGGGAAAGGGAAGTAGACTGGGATAATCTCCTCCTCTCTGGGTGAGTTGAGTTGTCAACACCTCTCACTCCCACACCCAAGCTTAATTAAATTAGTAAGAACTAGATTAAAAACTGTAACTCATCACTTTATTTTTTGGAGCCGAATTGCACCAATTCCTAAAATCCAATAATGTCCAGTTAACCTTTAATAGGAAGACAGGCATAGAGAGAGCAATAGAAAGAGAATCAGAAGGGGCACTTTTGGTTTCTCACCCTTCTGACATGTCCTATTTTACAGAGTGTGGTTTAGGAACACAAAAGGGTGCCATTAGTGGATGAGGCCAATGTTCCCTCCTGTCCAGGGGCAGCAGGGTACTTTGGAGTAATAGTTTGGTTGTTACTAGCCTAGACATCAAGCCTAATGGTGAGGAATGTACTATATAACACCCCTCAACTTTCCCCCTAGTTTTATGGTCCCCTGATAAGCATAAACCCAGCAAATTCTTCTGGAACTGCTGAACTTCTAACACATAGATTAAGGACTTTGGGGAACCATTCACTTGCCTCCTGCCTGCTTCCTGAGGTACAGCCATTAAAATAAAAAAAAATAAAATAAACTCTTTGAAAATGTATCATTTTCCTTCTTCTCAACCTCTCAATGTCCCTTTCCCTGTGCTACTGTTTAGTTCTCTAACTGTATTATTTAACTCCGTAAAACACTTAAGGATGCTGTTTGTATGCTCTGAAAGGCACATTACAAAATAGAGCTATAGGATATTGCATTATAAGCCCAGGAATATGAAGCAGTGGGGAACAAAATCATACCAATCTGTTCCATTCTAAAGCCAGAATCACAGAACCCTCCTGCTGTGCTGAATAAAGTGGAGGATGAGCTGTTAAATCTATCTTTGTGAAGTAATCTCCCCAGCTAACTTGTAATAAACATTCCAATTCCTGCTATCAGATCCTCAAGCAGGGTGAAGACCATCTGAAAAATATATGCTACCGATAATATTCTATTTGACTTGATTGCCTCAGGCATTTGAGGGGGTAGAGACACATTGATAGGAAATTTTATTTAGAGTAAATCGTGGAATGGGAGAAACAACAGCAATGGGAGCAGCTTTTTTTTTTTTTTTTTCAAATGAGCTCTTTATTAATGTTTAATAGTTCAAATATTAACCTAGTAGCTGTACTTCAGTAAGAGAAAATGTAACTGGGAAGTTGTTTAATGAGGTACAAATGAGTTATACAAACCCATCATCTTATTAGTAACTAATAAAGATAATGATAAAAGTTTGGGCCAGGATGAAATGATGTAGTGGTAAATAATGATCTTGTTGAAATGTATCTTTTTTCAAAGTCCAGTTGAAAAATTTAGACTAAAATTTATTTATGTATTTATTTTTTAATGCAGACCTGGGTCTACAGTAGCAAATTATTGCGATGATTCAAGCCACCACGTTTGACTCAATTTTCGGGCTATTTGGGGCCAAAACACACTGTAGGGCTACTGGTTATTCCCACATCTTGTGAATGCTTTGTGAGAATCCAAAATCTGGAGGTGGAATGGAATAGTGTAAAAGCAGATTTCAATACCATATCTTTCTAGACTTTCCCAAAGTTGACTGGACCCTAACAGAGAACTTGGTTTCTAGGCTTCCTGGGTAGGTACCCATCACCCATCTCCCAGAAATAGGTTCAGGAATCGGTGTGGTGAGACTGAGAGAATGGGGTCAGAAAGACTGAGTTTATACAAAATTTTTTCTGCACAGAGAATTGAACTTTCCTTCCGGGAAGAATATGATTATTTAATTATTTGGATGCAGCTAATTGAACTTCCCTTTGGGAGGAATATGATTGTTTATATTGGAGCTCCCCCAGCAGTTTGAATATACTTATGCATTACCTGTGGGTGGCAAAGCATGTAACTCCCACCCACAAACATTTCCCACGGGGGAGGAATCTACTTATGTGTTGCTTGCACACAGTGAAGCAGCTAGCTCCCATCCATGAATGCTTCCCACTTGGGAAGAATACACGTATGCGAAGCGCCCTGGCTTCCAGCCTCACGAGTGTTCAGCAGGATGGGACACTCACCCATCCCACGGTTCCTCACTTGGTGCAGGCAGAGAGGGCATCCCATTCTCGGGGAAGAGGTGACACACAGCTGGCTGCTGCAAGTCTTGATTCATTTCCCAGAAGGTCAGAGGCCACAGGTATATATTACCTGTGCTTCCAGGTCATTCTAGTTTCTGGCATCCACTTGTCCAATCTCTGCCCTCCCCCCTCCTCCATACCTTATTTGTTTGGCATGGGGGCGAGGAACACCTTATGTATTCCCAGCCTCGGATGTCAATGTAGCGGTTTTGGTTGTGGTGGTGGTGCCCCACCAGTGCTTCCGAGTTCTGCTTTGCTGGTTCAGGCAGTCATGAGATAACTTTTGACCTTGAGAAGATGAGCACCCTGGTTCACCTTGGGACAATACCAAGATAACATCAACTTCCCTATTTAGTTCCTGGTTATTAAGGGATAGATTAGTCCTGGTCCTGAAAATCTTCAGGGCTACTTTAATTGCCTTCTCTTCAGCCATTTTGATTTGCTTTCCACTTGCTCAAGCATGGTGAATTAAGGAAATAAGCCAAGTATAGAGAATGGAGTTCTCTGCTCCATGGCTTTTCTACATTTGTCATGGGCTGAACTCTAGCTGTGGATTGCCATTGCTCACATATCCCCTATCCTAAAAGACCCTCCTTTGACTCCAGCTCCCTCTAGTTATTGCCCCATCTCCCTCCTACCATTCCTCTATAATCTCCTTCCAGCGCTTAGAACAGTGCTCAGCACATAGTAAGCGCTTAACAAATACCAACATTATTATTGAGACTTGTCTACACTCTTTCTCTATTTTCTTTCCTCTAATTCTCTCCTTGATCCCTCCATTCTAGTTTCTGCCCCCTTTACTCCGTGGAAACAGCCCTCTCTTAGGACACCAATGACCTTCTTGCCAAATTGGATGGATTCCGCTCCATCCTCATCTTTCTAGACCTCTCAGATACCTTCAACACTGTCAACTTCAACTGTCACTGTCAACAGTGGAAAGAGCACGGGCTTTGGAGTCAGGGCTCATGAGTTCGAATCCCAGCTCTGCCACTTGTCGGCTGTGTGACTGTGGGCGAGTCACTTAACTTCTCTGTGCCTCAGTTCCCTCATCTGTAAAATGGGGATTAAGACTGTGAGCCCCACGTGGGACAACCTGATTCCCCTGTGTCTACCCCAGCGCTTCGAACAGTGCTTGGCACATAGTAAGCGCTTAACAAATACCAACATTATTATTATTAACTACCCTCTTTTCCTGGGAACATTATCTAACCTTAGCTTCTGTTTCTATTCTCTCCTGTTTCTCCTCCTAGCTCTCTGGTCCTCATTCTCAGATTCTTTTGCAGGCTTCATCAACTTTGTCTCCCACCCTCGACAGTGGTGGTCCCTCAGGGCTCCGTTCAGGGTCCTTTTCTATTCTCTATCTACACCCACTCCCTTGGAGAACTCATTCACTACCATGACTTCTACTACTATCTCTATGCAGTTGATTCCTAATTGTACCTCTCCAGCCCTATTCTCTCTCCTCCTCTGGAGTTCCACATTTCCTCTTGACTTCAGGACACCTCTCCCTGGATATCCTGGTGACACTACAAACTAAACATGTACAGAATAAAGCTCCTACTCCTCCCAACCAAACCAAGTCCCCCCTTTTTCTTTCCCATCACTGTAAATAATACCACTATCCTACTTATCTCACAAGCCCCATAACCTTGGTATTATCCTCAGCTCATCTCTCCTATACAACCCACATATTCAATCTGTCACAAACTCCTGTCACATCATCACTAAAATCTGTCCTTTCCTCTCCATCTAACTGCTACTATGTTGAACCTAGCACCTAACCTATCCTGACTTGACTACCACATCTACCATCTCACTGATCTCCCTCCCTCCCATCTCTTCCCATTCCAGTCCATACTTCTTTCTGCTGCCCAGATCATTTTTCTATAAATGTCTTCAGTCCACATCTCCCTGCTCTTCAAGAACCTCCAGTGGTTGCCTATCCACCTATGCATCAAACAAAAACTCCTTACCACTTGGCTTTAAGCACTATATCAGCTTGCCTGCTCCTACCTTACCTCATTGATCTCCTACTTCTCTCCTCTAGTGCCAATTTACTTACTGTGCCCTCATTTGTGATCTGTGGTCTCATCTATGAACTCTGAAATCCCTCTCTCTGACCATAATCTTCTCACCTGCCTCATCTCTCACACTCCCTCCCCCTGCAAATCTTCGCTACTGCCCCACAGAGACCTCCGCTCTCTCGATCCCATCCGTCTTTCCAATAGCATCTCGCCTCACCTTGCCGCCCTGTCCTCTCTTCCCACTCTCGACGATCAGGTCTCCACTCTCAACTCCACCCTCTCTACTCATCTCGACTCTCTCGCCCCCCTTTCCCTCCGCCGCTCTCGCTCCACTAACCCACAGCCCTGGATCACCTCCTCCGTCCGCCTCCTACGCTCCTATGCTCGGGCTGCTGAGCGCTGCTGGCGTAAGTCCAAACACCAAGCCGACCTCACACACTTCAAATTTATCCTTTCCTGCCTTAACTCTGCCCTCTCCTCCGCCAGGCAAAGCTTCTTCTCCTCCCTCATCGACACCCATGTCCGTCACCCCCGCCGATTGTTCCGGACCTTTAACTCTCTCCTTAGGCCCCCTGTTCCTCCCCCTCCCCCATCTCTCACCCCTAATGATCTGGCCACCTATTTCCTCACGAAAATCAACACGATCAGGTCTGAGCTCCCCAAAGTCACCCCTCCGCCTCTCCCCTCCCCCCCAACAACCCCCTCCCCTACTTTCCCATCCTTCCCTGCAGTATCCTCAGAGGAGATCTCCTCCCTCCTCGCAAGTGCCACCCCCTCCACCTGCGCCTCGGACCCCATTCCCTCTCACCTTCTTAAAACCATCGCCCCTGCCCTCCTCCCTTCCTTAACTTCTATTTTTAACCACTCAATCTCCAAGGGCTCCTTCCCCTCTGCCTTCAAACATGCCCACGTCTCCCCCATCCTAAAAAAACCCACTCTTGACCCCACTTCCCCCTCCAGTTATCGTCCTATCTCCCTACTACCCTCCTTTCCAAAATCTTAGAACGAGTCGTCTACAATCGATGCCTAGAATTCCTTAACTCCCATTCTCTCCTAGACCCCCTCCAATCTGGCTTCCGTCCCCTCCACTCTACCGAGACTGCTCTCTCTAAGGTCACCCATGACCTCCTTCTTGCCAAATCCAATGGCTCCTACTCCATTCTGATCCTCCTTGACCTCTCTGCTGCCTTTGACACTGTCGACCATCCCCTCCTCCTCCATACCTTATCTCACCTTGGCTTCACGGACTCTGTCCTCTCCTGGTTCTCCTCTTACCTCTCTGGCCGATCATTCTCGGTCTCCTACGCTGGAGCCTCCTCCCCCTCCCATCCTTTAACTGTTGGAGTTCCTCAAGGGTCAGTTCTTGGCCCTCTTCTGTTCTCCATTTACACTCACTCCCTCGGTAAACTCATCCGCTCTCACGGCCTTGACTACCATCTCTACGCAGATGACACGCAGATCTACATCTCTGCCCCTTTCCTCTCCCCCTCCCTTCAGGCTCGCATCTCCTCCTGCCTCCGGGACGTCTCCACCTGGATGTCGGCCCGCCACCTAAAACTCAACATGAGCAAGACTGAGCTCCTCATCTTCCCTCCCAAGCCCGGTCCGCTCCCAGACTTCTCCATCACTGTGGATGGCACGACCATCCTTCCTGTCCCGCAGGCCCGCAATCTCGGTGTCATCCTTGACTCGTCCCTCTCGTTCACCCCACACATCCTATCCGTTACCAAGACCTGCCGCTTTCAACTGTACAATATCGCCAAGATCCGCCTTTTCCTCTCCACCCAAACGGCTACCTTACTATTACGGGCTCTCGTTATATCCCGGCTAGACTACTGTGTCAGCCTTCTCTCTGACCTCCCTTCCTCCTCTCTCGCCCCGCTCCAGTCTATTCTTCACTCCACTGCCGGCTCATCTTCCTGCAGAAACGATCTGGGCATGTCACTCCCCTTCTTAAACAACTCCACTGGTTGCCTATCGACCTCTGCTCCAAACAAAAACTCCTCACTCTAGGCTTCGAGGCTCTCCATCACCTTGCCCCTTCCTACCTCTCCTCCCTTCTCTCTTTCTACCGCCCACCCCGCACGCTCCGCTCCTCTGCCGCCCACCTCCTCGCCATCCCTCGGTCTCGCCTATCCCGCCGTCGACCCCTGGGTCACGTCCTCCCACGGTCCTGGAACGCCCTCCCTCCTCACCTCCGCCAAACTGATTCTCTTTCCCTCTTCAAAACCTTACTTAAAAATCACCTCCTCCTAGAGACGTTCCCAGACTGAGCTCCTCTTCCCCCTCTACTCCCTCTGCCATCCCCCCTTTACCTCTCCGCAGCTAAAGCCTCATTTTCCCCTTTTCCCTCTGCTCCTCCACCTCTCCCTTCCCATCCCCACAGCACTGTACTCGTCCGCTCAACTGTATATATTTTCGTTACCCTATTTATTTTGTTAATGAATTGTACATCGCCTTGATTCTATTTATTTGCCATCGGTTTTTACGAGATGTTCTTCCCCTTGACGCTGTTTAGTGCCATTGTTCTTGTCTGTCCGTCTCCCCCGATTAGACTGTAAGCCCGTCAAACGGCAGGGACTGTCTCTATCTGTTGCCGACTTGTTCATCCCAAGCGCTTAGTACAGTGCTCTGCACATAGTAAGCGCTCAATAAATACTATTGAATGAATGAATGAATGAATCTATCTCATTACTGACCCCTTTTCTGCATTCTCCTTCTGGCATGGAATGCCCTTCCTCTCCATATACAGCAGTCCACCCCACTCCCCAACTTCTAAACCTCATTAAGGTCACATCTCCTTTAAGAAGCCTTCCCCAATTAAGGACTCTTTTCCCTAACGCCTTTCCTTTCTGCATTCTCTATGAACTTGGACTTGTACCCTTAGACACTAGCTAATCACCCCACCCTCAGCCCCACAGAACTTATGTACATATCCATAATTTATTTGTATTAATGTCCATCTCACCCTTTAGATTGTAAATTTGTGGTGGGCAGGGAACATATTTACCACCTCTGTTGTACTGTACTCTCCCAAGCACTTAGCAGAGTGTTCTGCACACAGTAATCTCTCAATAAATGGCATTAATTGATTGAATGATTGGTTGGAAAAATCACAAAAATGACAACATTTTTCCCAGGATCCTACCACAGAGATAAGGGAGTTAAATGAAATTAGACACAAATAATTGAATAGCTGATCTTGAACTCTAACTTAGTGAGTGGGTGATGCTCACAGGAGCTAGTCATAATACCAGGAGGAAACATGAATGTAAAAAATATGTTCTCTCTGTTTTTTATGTTCTTCCACCTTTTTAAGCTTTAGCAAGATATTTAAATAGTGGGCATTCACTTGTAAGTCCATGGAAAAAATAGATATAGTCACTACTTCAGTAAATAACTTCCATAAATAATAAAACCATTGCAATTAACCACATGAATGAAGTCTGCAAAAATGGCAAAAAAAGTTAGGAAGCAATTCTTGAAACCTAGAAGCTTTTGATCTATGTAGCATGTAAGTATTTTAATTTATTTATTTTCTCCTTTAGGCCAAAATAGATTTCTAATTATGTGAAATAATTAATTAGCTAATGTTTGGAAATACTTTGAGGAGAAAAGTAGCTACAGTATATCAATGGAGGGTATTATAATTTCAACTTCAGCTACGCTCTTTTCTTTTTTAGTAAGTAACTGGAGAATTAATTCTTATCACTGATAGGAAATTAAAACTCTGGGAGTAATGCATTTAAATTGAAACAAAGAAAATTCAGTGTAAGTAGTTCAGTAATTTGTTTCATCTTATTTATGTGACTGTGTACTTTCCCTATATAGCATTCCTGAACTTGGATATTTTATGGCTAAAATGTTAAGGCCAATGAAGAATGAAACTACTTTGAAAGAAAGGTGATGGGACATTGGGACCTTGGATAAAGCAGCACCTATTAAGTCTGCAACAAAAAGTTATTGGAATAATGATGTATCTTGGTTAAAACATACATTTATAGGGAGTATCCCAAGAGCCCTAGAAAAAAAGCATGCCTGGAAGACAAATCTAAACTTTCAAACATGATTTTAAAGAACAAAAAAGAACATTACTAATTGTTCCAGATGTTTAACTCTCTTCAAACCCCTTTCTCCCTGCCTCCACCATCTCTTGCCCCTAATGACCTGGCTCCCTACTTTATTGAGGAAATTGAAACAATCAGGTGTGATATCCCTAAAATCTCTTCTGCTAATTTCCAGTCCCTCCCTTCTCCTCTCCCTCCCTCCAGTCTCTTCCTGCCCCTCCTTCAACTCTCCCATCTTTCCCTACAGTATCTCAAAAGGAGATTGCCTGCCTTTTCTCAAAATGCACCTCTTTATCTGACCCCATCTCTTCACACCTTATCAAAACACTTGCCTCCTCTTGCACTTGCACTTGCCCACTTGCTCTGGATGAGGACCCTCCTCATCAACACCTTTCTGTACACCACCCATTTACCCCCAGTTTTCCTGGAGCTGATTGAGTCATGAACGACTCTGACTCAACTCAGACACACTCTCAATTTCCCATTCTTACTTCCCTTGGTCCCCCATGCCCGCCATCTCCTGCACTTTCAGATATCATTTTTCCAAGAGTTTTTGCTCTTGCTACAGAAAGAGCATGGGACTGGTAATCAGGGAACTGGGAAAAAGAATGTCTGCTGATATGAGAAGCAAGATAAAAGTGGGTGGTGAAGGCCCACTGTACCCACAGTCCTAGTATCAAAATCACTAGCACGGGGGACTCAGCCGGCAGACACAACCCACATTCAGATCTGTCCTAAAGGTGGCGAGTTCTCAACTGGCCAATTTGACCACCAATTATATCCTGCCTACTTGGAGTACCCAATCAGAAGGAGGGGGAGGGGCAGATCACAAATCAATATTTTAGTTGGAAGAATACAAACTACAAATATTTCCAGGAAGGCTTTCATTTGTCATGGGAGTAGTAGATTAACATACTGCAAACCTAGTGCAAAACTGCTACCTTCAAAAAAAGTCCTTTAGTTTTGGCCTGTCTTTGGGGATATGTGTAGGGAATGTGTGTGTGTGTGTGTGTGTGTGTGTGTGTGTATGGTTTTCAAATGTATTTTGTTTTGATCTTGTGTAAACCTTTTCTGTCCAGTTCCTCTCCAGCCCACTGGAGTAGAACCAATAACAGTCACATTTATCTATGGCTCAATCTTATTTTTTCCATTCTTTTCCCCCTGCAGCTCCCTCTAAGGTAAACTTGCTTCTCCCTCTCCCTTGGCCCACAGAGGTAGTAAACCATGTCTGCTGGTAATCTTTGTTTTCTTAGATGGCATTGAACAGATACACTCGGTACCCTTAATGTCAAAGGGAACGCACTTGAGATTTACTGCTTTGTTGACCGAAATTTGTTGAAGTACTATTTCTTTTAAGCCTCCTCTTCCGGCAATGCGACACTCAGCTTGATCTTCACCTTTCTGTCTTTTTCAGATGAAACATTTGCAAACTACAGAAGTACAGCTATGCTAGCCATGAGGGCAGTAACAAGGATGTATTGATTCTTGAATGGCAAGGCAAACTCAAACCAATACACGGCACCGAGTGCTCTCAAGCAATAGAAAATGAAAAGGTAGAAGACTTGAAAGCAAGATTAAGCCATAATCGTTGAAAACTTTCCACAATGGAAAAACTTGCTGTTTCTTCGTAGGGTCCTATTCTACCTGAAAAACCCAGATCGGCATTAAACAATATGAGATTAAGCACTTGTCAGGAGAACTAATGAGTTTTGGATTGATTTCTGTCTTCAGCAAAGCTACAAACATTTTTGACAGATATGATTTATAGGGCATTCTTTGGGTCTGTTCATGAGAGGAGCTGTTTATTTTGGTTGATGGACAAGGTTTCTAATGTTCCCAGTGGTGTGTGCAGATGGCAGGCAGGACAGTAATCTCTGAGACCATCTTTCACAGTCTGGGCTTGTCTCTTATACATTTGTAATCAAGATCTCTGAAAACTAATGTGGGCAGACTGCTTTAGAAATTGTTTCTGTGACCTGTGACCTGTCCTTCCTGAAAATATATATCCCTGGTCCTGCTGCATTTTAAGTCAGTGGCACTCGCCCAGAGTAGCAGAAAAATCTTTGTGGTGGGTTGTTTTATTTTCTACTCTGTTGTGGCATCAGCTCAGTTTTCTTCCTTTCAGATTTAGTCTCTGAAGCAATTTAGTGGGGTTTTTTTAAAAGACAAAAAGCAAAGCAACAACAATGACAAAAAATGTAATGTCATAGATTGGTCTACTGAGGAAAAGGACCCAAAGACATATATTAGTAATGACTTCATTATGGGAAAAAAAAATTCTAAACAGTGTTTAGAGTTTGTTAAACAGTGAAATCAACTCTCTTAAAAGCATTAAAATTTCAGCTCACTTCATCTAGATCTTAGTCTTGTTAAATAACTGAAAAGAATATGGAATATGACAGTTTTCTTAGGGGTGCTTTGGGCTTCAGATTTTGATCCTAACTGGAATGAAGCAATAGAGTTAATAGAGCTAGAAGCAGCATGACCTAATAGATAGAGCATGGGCCCTGGAGTCAGAAGAACCTGAGTTCTAATCCCAGCTCTACCACTTACCTGCTGTGTGAACTTGGATGTCACTTTACTTCTCTATGACTCAGTTTCTTCATCTGAAAAATGGGAATTGAGACTGTAAGCCCATAGGTGAGACAGGGACTGTGTCTAACCTGATTTGCTTGTATCTGCCCCAGAGCTTAATACAGTGCTGGCACAAAATAAAGGTTTAACAGGCATCATTAAAAAATAATAATAAACTTGGGGGAGAGAGAGAACTCTTCTGAAAGAGAGCAGAGTAAGGATAAAATGTAGATGGGATCAAGTTTTAAAAAACAGATTCCATGAAAATAGAAAGGATGAAAATAATGTCTTATTAATGTGCATGTCTATTTGTCCTTAAATGTTCTATCTGCATACCCACTGGCCAATTCAGGATTCAGGTAGCAATTTATGGACCATCTAAAGAGCACTTACTACTTCAATTTCTTTAGTGTGTATAAAAGTATAAAAATTCTAAGATGTTCCATCACTCTCCCCCTCTCCAACCCTGCTTTTTTTCTTTAGAAATGAAAGGTCTTGATTCCATTTCAGCATTCAGTCTGGGCTCAGGGTAGTACAAAATTTCTTCAATTTTCATTTCTCCATTCTCTTTCTACCTGTAATATAAAAACCTTCATAACTTCAAGAACCCCATTGGAAAGTTGTTCAGATCTAAATAAACTGAGGTTCGTGGAGAAATGATTCAACTAAATGTCCTTCTCCAAAATGAATATTCTCCCAAAATAGGAGTTTGCTTTACCCCCTGTTCAAAAAATGACCCCCAGTGAAATAAAGTTCCAATTCCTAGTTTCAAACTTGAGAAAAGATCAATCAGCTACTCTATACTGCATTGCTCTGCTTTATACAATTTCTTTTGCCCAGCTGAACATCCCTAGTAGCTTCCCACATATTTTTCTCCTCCTCCAACCTCTGACACTTTCTACAGAATGGCTTATTTGCTGAAAATGGCTTCCTTATACTCTATTGAGATACCACATCCTTCCTAATCTTTAAAATTATTTTTTTTTGTTTTCACAGATGCTTATTGTTCACTGTGAATGGGGGTGGGGAGGAGGAGGTCAAGAGCATGGCTTTGTTAGGGAGGGAGGGTTGGAAAGCAGCACAGTCAGTTAGTCAGTTCAGCAAAATTATTTATTGAGTTACTATGTGCAGAGTACCATAACAAGTGCTTGGGAGAGTACAATAAAATGAAGAAACAAATATCTACCTTGAAGGATCTTAAGCTTGCTGTGGGCAGGGACCATATCTATCAATTCTGTTGCATTATACTCTCCCAAGCACTTAGTACAGTGCTCTGCACATAGTAAGCACTCAATAAATACTATTGAATGAATGAATGAATGAATGAATGAATGAATGCCACTGATGAAGATAGTGGGGTGGGGGAACAGCGTGCTTAATTACAGATAGAAGGAGGGGTAATAGATTACAAAATAGGTACATAAGACCCTGAGTGGGTTGTGAGTGGGTTGTGATTACCCAAATACTGGGTGGTAATTGGGGGGATACAGAGGGCATGAGCATGTTGTTTGTAGCAGGAAAGATGTGAGATGAGAATGAGGCACAGTCCATAAGTGGGCTTGAGAGAAATGCATTCTACTGCTGATGATGAGGAGTTTCTACTTCTTGCAGGGAGGAATGAGCAGCAATTCAAAGTTTCTGAGGAGCGAAGAGGCTGGTGCAGAATAGAGTTCTACAAAAATGATCCGAGCAGCAGAGTGAAGTACAGAGACATGGAAAGCCCAGGGCCAAAGAGGTCAGTAAGGAAGTTGATGCAGCATTCAAACCAGGTTATGATAAATCCCATATGAGGATGATGGTCAGATCAAAAGAAAGGGGTGGATTCCAAAGTGCGGTATAAGGAAGAACTGATTGGAATTGGCCACAAACAGGATGTGGGTGTTGAAAGAGACGGAAGAGTAGGAGTGCTGGCCAGAAAGATGGGGAATTTCAAATCAGAGGTCTTTTCAACCCCTCTTTAAAGCTCTCAAGTCTTGTTGGAGGTCTGGTATGACCAAGGGTGGGAATCCCAGCCCAAATAAAGAGGAGCAGCATGGCCTAATGGCTAGAGCACAGGCTTGATAGTCCCAGCCCAAACAAAGAGAAACAGTGTGGTCTAATGGCTAGAGCAGGGGCCTGGGAGTCAGAAGGACCTGAGTTTTAATCCTGGGTCTGCCCTTTATCTGCTATGTAACCTTGGGTAAGTCATTTCATTCATTTATTCATTCATTCATTCAATTGTATTTATTGAATGCTTACTGAGTGCAGAACACTGTACTAAGTGCTTGGGAAAGTACAATACAAAATAATTAGTGACATTCCCTGATCAAAATGAGCTTACAGTCTAAAGGTGGGGAGACAGACATCAAAATAAATAAATAAAATTACAGATATGTATGTAAGTGCTATACATAAGTGTTGTGGGGCTGGGAGGTGGGAAGAGCAAAGAGATCAAGTCAGCGTGACATAGAAGAGGGTGGGAGATGAGGAAAGTGGAGTTTAGTCTGGGAAGGCCTTTTGGAGGAGATGTGCCTTCAATAGGGCTTTGAAGGCAGAGAGAGTAATTGTTGGATTTGAGGAGGGAGAGCATTCCAAGCTGGAGGCAGGACAGTAGGCTAGGGGTCAGCGGCTAGACAGGTGAGATGGAGGCACAGTGGGAAGGTTAGCACTAGAGGAGCCAAGTGTGTGGGTTGGGTTGTAGAAGGAGAGAAACGAAGTGAGTTAGAAGTGGGCAAGGTGATGAACTGCTTTAGAGCCAATGGTGAGTTTCGTCACTTCTCTACTTTGTGTCTCAGTTACCACATCTGTAACATGGGGATTACTACTGTGAGCCCAAAGTGGGACCTGGACTTTGTCTAACCTGATTAGCTTGCATTTATCCCAGCTCTTAGTAGAGTGCTTGACACATAGTAAGTGCTTACCAAACGCTATAAAAAAAACACTTAAATTCTGTTAAAAGCAAAAAAAAAAAATAGAGTTGAGGGAAAGCAGAGGGAAGGGTCAAAGCCTTCCATTGCCAGCTCCCATGTTCCTCATGTAGCCACAACTGATCATATCTATTTTTAACCCTAACACAACCCACTTTCTTCCTTCCATTTATGTATACATTGTGATACTGTACATATTTTTCTAGGTTATGATCATGTATACAAGGTCATGCTTATTCAAATTTAATTGTTGAGATCTCTTGTATAGTATACCTTCTTCATATTATATAAGGTTTCCTTGTACACCTGTGAATATTTTTTGATGATGGTGGTGAATTTCAATTCACCATGTGATTTCAGAGTAACCTGGAATTTAATTAGCCTTTCTATTTTCCTTTATCAAGGTTTGGGTTTATTTACACAGTCAAAAAATCTCACTGTTGCTATCATGATCAATAAATCCATTCCACTTCCTTAAAGCAGCCTTTTGAGTTCATGGCAAGATGAAAGGTATGATTCATTTTCTTTTGATCAGGAGCTTGTTTGAACAAAACAAAGAGGGAAAAAATTTGGAAAATACAATTAACAGGGAGAAAGTTTAAATAGGTTAAGCGGATGAAGTATGGCAGTTTTTATTTGTTTCAGAAAGAGTTTTTAAATGTAGGCCTCTAGGCACAAGAACAATAATGTAAACATTTCCCAAGAAAATTGTAAAACACTATTTAGATCCATAAGAACCTAATTAAATAAATAGACCTTGTACTGATTACTGAAAGGCAACATACCACAGGCTTTGTGGGTCTTTAGTGTGAAGATAATTAGTCATCATCAACTATTTACCGAGCCTGTACTAGGTGGATTGTACTGTACTCTCTTTATATATTAAACCTATATGGCTGTAGTTTGTATTCTAAGGTGCTGCAGGTGATGGGTGATTTCACTCAAGTGTGTAGTAGTCCTCAAGGACAGTCCCTTCAAAACAGAGTAGCAGCGTGTATCTTCTAAGTCTTTCTCCCTCAGGATGAGTCTTAGATTCCTTCACAGGACTGGTCACACATCAAAGAGACTAATGAAAGGTACTGCTGTCCCTGAAGCCCAGACAAGAAGCTTGCTTCTTGGGGTATGCCCAGAAGAATGAAAGTTATGATCCTTCTCCCAGAAGAGTTTCCAATGCATAATAAATGAATGAACTAATAAATTAATCTCTTTAAGAGTACATGGGTGGCTGTGGGAATAGCAAGCCCTGGAAGGTGAGACATTCATTACGAAATGTCTTCTTAAGCATTTACAAAGTGTCCAGCACTGTTCTAAGACTGGAGTAGATACAAGTTAATCAAGTTGGACACTGTCCCTGTTTCCACCGGGGTGATAAATCAGACCCAGAGAAGTGAAGTGACTTGTCTAAGGTCATACAGCAGACAGGTGGCAAAGCTGGGATTAGAATCCAGGTGCTTCTGACCCAGATCCTTCTGAGTCCCAGGACTATGTTCTTTTCACTAGGCCACACTGCTTCTCAGGGATAGAGAGATGGTTTGGCTAAACTGAGTTAATAATAATGATAATGTTGGTATTTGTTAAGCGCTTACTATGTGCCGAGCACTGTTCTAAGTGCTGGGGTAGACACAGGGAAATCAGGTTGTCCCACGTGGGGCTCACAGTCTTAATCCCCATTTTACAGATGAGGTAACTGAGGCACCGAGAAGTTAAGTGACTTGCCCACAGTCACACAGCTGACAAGTGGCTGAGCCGGGATTTGAACCCATGACCTCTGACTCCAAAGCCCGTGTTCTTTCCACTGAGCCACGCTGGGGGTTCCAAGCAGAGGGTAAATCCGTTTAGACTGTGAGCCCATCACTGGGCAGGGATTATCTCTATCTGTTGCTGAATTGTACATTACAAGCATTTAGTACAGTGCTTTGTACATAGTAAGTGCTCAATAAATACTATTGAATGAATGAATGAAAGACCTGAGCCATTGCTCAAAAAGTCAGAGGCAGGAGAACAAAGAGTGAAGGACAGTTAGGATGTGTGTTTGCCTGGATGGAGCAAAAAGTCAGAGCAATCATTGAGGAAGTTTTACAGTAGGAGGGATGGAACAGTATTGTGATGGCAGCAAATAGGGACTTAAGGGAAGGATCTGTGATTCATTGTATAGAAAGAAACAAAAGGACTTAGAAATACATTGAAAGGGGAAGGGACCCGAAAGGGTGGAGCTCCAGAGTACACCAAGTTTGTGTATTTGAGGTACGGCTTGTGTGTTAACAACAGTCATGAAAGAGGAGAGGAAGGTGAGGAATTCAGTTTTGGAAACGCCTCCGTTATTGAATAAAAAGAAACAATAAAAACAAATGTTCCTCGTGCTCCCTCATCTCTCCCATATTAGGTTGAGGCCAACTGGATGACAGACTAGACTTGGGTCACACCCTCAAGGCCTAGGCCCGAGATTGGATCAGGACCCAGATTTTCAGTCTGTGTTGAGCTATGAGGACATATCTGAGCTCAACATGGCCAATTTCACCTCAGCAAAATACCGGTGTATTTCAGACAAAAAAAAAATTGGGTCCCAATGTTATGGTTATTTCAGGTGAAATGTTTAATTCTAGAATTAGCCAGATAATTTCAAGTATAAATTTCTCTTTACAAGTAATGCACCCCCAAATCCAGAGACAACCCATTACTGTCTCCATTTCAAAGTCTTATTGAAGGCTTATCTCCACTAAGAGGCCTTTCCTGACTAAGCCCCCCTTTCCTCTTCAACCACTCACTTCTGAATCACCTTGACATGATCCCTTTATTCATCCTGCCTCCCAGCCCACAGCACTTATGTGCCTATCTGTAATGCTTTTCTTTATATGAATGTCTGTCTCCCTTTCTAGGCTGAAAGGTCGGTATGGGCAGGGGATGTATGTGTTATATTGTAATAATAATAATAATAATGTTGGTATTTGTTAAGCGCTTACTATGTGCCGAGCACTGTTCTAAGCGCTGGGGTAGACACAGGGGAATCAGGTTGTCCCACGTGGGGCTCACAGTCTTAATCCTCATTTTACAGATGAGGTAACTGAGGCACAGAGAAGTTAAGTGACTTGCCCAAAGTCACACAGCTGACAAGTGGCCTAGCTGGGATTCGAACCCATGATCTCTGACTCCAAAGCCCGTGCTCTTTCCACTGAGCCACGCTGCTTCTCTACTCTCCCAAGTGCTAACTATGGTGCTCTGGAAAGAGTAAAGGCTCAATAAATACAGCTAACTGACTTACTGATTTCGCTCCCAGGTTGGGCAGCACAGATAACCAAGATTGTGGCAGGCCTGGGGGTGGGACTCATGACATTTGCTGCACAAACATTTGTTGCCCCTTGTGGTGCAACCCATGAGAAGCAGCATGGCTCAGTGGAAAGAGCATGGGCTTTGGAGTCAGAGGTCATGGGTTCGAATCCCAGCTCTGCCACGTGTCAGCTGTGTGACTGTGGGCAAGTCACTTAACTTCTCTGTGCCTCAGTTACCTCATCTGTAAAATGGGGATGAAGACTGTGAGCCCCACGTGGGACAACCTGATTCCCCTGTGTCTACCCCAGCGCTTAGAACAGTGCTCTGCACATAGTAAGCGCTTAACAAATACCAACATTATTATGATTGATTGGTGACCCCTCTAGACAATCTGACGTCTGGAAGCAGGAAGGAAACGTCATCCTTCCTGGGAAAGGAGATGATTTGTTTGGGAGCATGATGAATTAGTTATCTCTAATAACCACAGAATGAACACAGTAGCCTTAATCAATCCATCAATGGAATTTATTGGGCACTTACTCTGCGCAGAGCACTGTACTAAGCACTTGGTATAACAGAGTTGGAAGACACATTCCCTGCCCATCTAGCTTACATTCTAGAGGGACGAGAGTACAACCCAATTTATAGACACCCTGACCCTAAAGCCAATCTTCCATATTATTCCCATTACCTTAGTTAGTCACTGGGAAGGCTATCTTTACCTGTATGCATAAGAAGCAGCATGGATACAGCACAGGCCTCAAAGTCAAAAGGATGGAGGTTCTAATCCCATAACTTCTCTGCTGTTTAACCTTGGGCAAGTCACTTAACTTCTCTGTTCTTCAGTGCTCTCATCTATAAAATGAGGATGAAGGTTGGGTGGGACATGGATTTAGTCCAATTTGATTACTCTATCTACCCCAGCGCTTAGAACAGTGCTTGATTAATAGTAAGTGCTTAACAAATGCCATCATTATTATTATTATTATTATAAATACAATACATTTAGTAAGTATAATACAATATGATAAATACAACACTGATCAGTTTAAATTGTCAACAAATTGACCACTCCTGGGCCATCAGGAAAGGGCCAATCTAAGAAGGCTTTGGCTTCCCTAGGATTACTAGTTGAAAGCCATTCAGGGAAGAAACAAAAGAATCAATCAACTTATCTATGGTATTTATTTAGTGCTTACCATGGGCAGAACACTGTATTAAATATTACTTGAGAAGTGGTGTGGTCCAGGGATAGAGCATGGACCTGTGAGTCAGAAGGTCCTGAGTTCTAATCCTAGCTCTACCACTTGTTTGCTGTGTGAACTTGGGCAAATCACTTAACATCTCTATGCTTCAGTTACCTAATCTGTAAAATGGGGGTTAAGATTGTGAGTCCCATGAGGGACATGGACTGTGTCCAACCTCATGAATTTGTATCATCTCCAGTGCTTAGAATAGTGCCTGGCACATAGTAAGCCCTAAACAAATACCATTAAAAAACAGTGCTTGGATGAGTAGAACACAACAGAGTTAGTAGACACATTCCCTGCTGGATGAGGACCCAGAACTGGACCAAAGAAGGACCAGACCTCCCTTTGGATAACCTGCACCTGCAGTTCTAAAAATCTGGAAGTAGCCTAGGAAGCTCAGTCCAAGAAGAGAATAGTGTAGAAAGACTACTAGGAAGATGAAAGAAACTGCCCAATTCTTGGGGTAAAAAGGAAGAAGTGGGATGATTTGCATCCTCGACATCTGTATTAAGCTAGGGTAAGGTGGATGGAATTGTGTTTTCATTCTGACTATTATCTGTTTTAGAAGCATTACCTGCTATTAATAATCGTAGCATTTGCTAATCAATCAACGGCATTTATCGAGGGCTTACTGTGTACAGAGCACTGTACAAAGCACTTGGGAGAGTACATTATAACAGACTTGGTAGACATGTTCCCTGCTCAAATAGAGCTCACAGTCTAGAGACTGATAAGCACTTACTCTGTGCCAAGCACTGTGGTAAATACAAGATAATCTCTCCCTGTCCCACACTGGACACTGTCCCTGACTCATAGTCTAAGGGGAATAGACAACAAATATTTAATCCCCATTTTACAGATAAGTTAACTGAGGTACTGAGAAGTTAAATGGTTTGCACAAGATTACACAGCAGTCAAGTGGTGGAGCCAGGATTAGAATCCAGAGTTCCTGACTCCTGGTTCTTCCTGTGCTCTTTCCAGTTCGCCATGTTGTTTCTCTATATGCCCTCTATATTTAAAAATGGTTACAATTCTAGCATGGCCATTAAAAAATGGTTACAATTCTAGCATGGCCATCCAAGTTATATGCAAGGGTCTGGGAATCAGAACTATCGGAGTTCTAATCCCAGCTCTGCGACTGTTCTGCTGTGTGACCTTGGGCAAGTCACTTAACTTCTCTGTTCCTCAGTTACATCATTTGTAAAATGGGCTTATGACTATGAAGCCCTTGTGGCACAGGGACTTGCTTGTATCCACCCCAGTGCTTAGTATAGTGCCTGGAACACAGTAAATGTTTGAGAAATACCACTATTATTTATATTATTATTATTACATATAATTTATGCACATATTCTTAATTTCACTCAATCATATTAAGTGCTTACTGTGTGCAGAGTACTGTACTAAGCAGTTGGGAGAGTGCAACAGAGTTGGTATATATGTTTCCTGTCCACAAGGTGCTTATAGTTTTGAGGGGAGACAGACATTAATAGAAACAAATAAGCTATGGATACGTTCACAGGTGCTGTGGGGCCAAGGATGAGGTGAATAAAAGCTGCAATTCCAAGTGCAAGGGCAACACATAAGGAGTGGAAAAAGAGGACATGAGGGCTTAGTCAGGAAGGCTTATTGGAGGAGGTGGTCTTTTAATAACGCTTTGAAGGTAGGGAGAATAATTGTTTGTCAAATATGAATGAGGAGGACGTTCCAGGCCAGGGGGAGGTCATGAGCAAGGGCTTCATGGTGAGAGAGATGAGACTGAAGTACAGTGAGTAGTTGGTATTAGAGTAGCTAAATGTGTGGGGTGGGCTGGAGTAGGAAATCAAAGACATAAGATAAGGGGGGGAAGGTGATTAAGTGCTTCAAACCTAATGGTAAAGAGTTTCCATTTGCAGAGGTGGATGGGCAACTACTGGAGGTTCTTGAGGAGTGGTGAAACTTGGACTGAATGGTTTTGAAGAAAAAACAATCCAGGCCGCAGGGGGAAATATAGAGTGAAGTGGGGAGATACAGGTGGCCGGGAGGTCAGCAAGGAGATTGCTGCAGTAATCATGGTGTGATAGGACAAGTAATTAGGTTAATATGGTAGAAGTTTCGATGGAAAGGAAAGGACAGATTTTAGTGTTGTGTTGAATGCGAGTGATCATCAGCATCATCAGCATCATAATAATAATAGTGGTATTTGTTCATTCACTCGTTCATTCAGTAGTATTTATTGAGCACTTACTATGTGCAGAGCACTGTACTAAGTGCTTGGAACGTACGATTCGGAAACAGATAGAGACAATCCCTGCCCAATAACAGGCTCACAGTCTAAACAGGGGAGACAGACCACAAAGCAAAACAGAACAAAACAAAACAAGTAGTCTGGCGCAGACATCATCAATATATACACATGATTAACAAAATAGAGTAATAAATAATATATACAAATATGAACAGTGCTGAGGGGAGGGGAAGGGCGAAAAGCAGAGGGCGGAAGAAGGGGGAATGGGGAGGGGAGGAGCAGCAGAGGGAAGGGGGGGTTAAGTCTGGGAAGGCCTCCTGAAGGAGGTGAGCTTTCAGTAGAACTTGAAGAGGGGAAGACAGTTTAGTGGATGTGAGCAGGGAGGGCATTCCAAGACAGTAGTAGGACATGGGCCAGGGGTTGACAGAGGGACAGGCGCGAATAGGGGACTTTGAGGAGGTGAGCGGCAGAGGAGCTGAGTGTACAGGGTGGAAAGAGAAGGGAGGTGAGTTAGGAGGGGCAAGGTGATGGAGAGCTTTGAAGCCAAGAGTGAGAAGTTTTCGTTTAATATGAAAGTTGATGGGCAACCACTGGAGGCTTTTGAGTGGAGTGACATTCCCAGAGCATTTCTGTAGAAAGATGATCCACACAGCAGAATGAAGAATAGACTAGAGTGGAGAGAGACAGGAAGAAGGGAGATCAGAGAGGAGGCTAATACAATAATCCAGTCAGGATATCATGAGAGCTTGTACCAGCACGATAGCCTTCAGGATGGAGAGAAAAGAGCAGACCTTGGAGATATTGTGAAGGTGAGACCAGCAGATGTTGGTGACAGATTGTTTGTGTGGGGTGAATGAGAGAGTTGAGTCAAGGATGACACCAAGGTTGTGGGCCTGTGAGACAGGAAGGATGGTAGTGTTGTTCACAGTGACAGGGAAGCCACGAGAGTACAGGGTTTGGGAGGGAAGTTAAGGAGCTCAGTACTAAGCATCTGTTAAATGCTTACTGTATGCCAAGCACTGTTCTAAGCACTGGGGTAGATACAAGTTATCAGGTTGTCCCACATGGGGCTCACAGTCTTAATCCCCATTTTGCGATGAGGTAACTGAGGCACAGAGAAGTGAAGTTACTTGCCCAAAGTCACACAGCTGACAAATGGTGGTGCCGGGATTAGAACCCATAACCTCTGACTCCCATTCCCATGCTTTTCCACTAATGCCAATGTGAGACAGACAGGATGATTGTGCTGGCTACAGTGATGGGAAAATCTAGGGGAAGGCAGGCTTCAGGTGGGAAGATGAGGAGTTCTGTTTTAGGCATATTAAATTGGAGGTGTCAGCGGACATCCAGGCAGAGCTGTCTTGAAGGCAGGAGGAAATGGGAGGCTGCAGAGAAAGAGATAGATCAGGGTTGGAGATGTAGATATAGTAATCAGGCCAATAGAGATTGTATTTAAAATCATGGGAATAAATGGGTTCTCCAAGGGACAATAGTAAGGGACCCAGAATTGAGCTTTGAGAGACTCCCAAAGTTAGAGGGTGGGAAGCAGAGGAGGATCTTGTGAAATATTGGAGGAGAACCAGGAGAGGACAGCATCAGTGAACCCTAGGTTTGGTAATGTTTCCAGGAGAAGGAGGTGGCCAGCAGTGTTGAAGGCATCTGAAAGGATGAGCATGACTAGGGTGCAGTCGAGGCCATTGGATTTAGCAAGAAAGATGGTGACCTTTGAGAGGGCAGTTTCAAAGGCGTGAATGATCCATTTATTTATATGGATGTTTGTTTCCCACTCCAAACTGAGCTCCATGTGAGCAGGGAACATGTCTACCAGCTCTTTTGTATTGTACCCTTCCAAGTGTTTAACACAACATTTTGCACTCAGTAAGACTCAGTACCATTGATTGATTGATTATATCAGGGAGGTGAGCAGTCCCCTAGCTTTCTGGTGGGACACTTAACTGAGAAATATAAAAGGGAAGAATGGTGAGAGATCTATTCAAGTTACCAGCTGCCTGCTCTCTCAAAATTGGACTGAGTAGCTGCACTCTAAAACAATCCCTTGTTATTTGGGGGATTAGCTAAAAGAAGCCATGGTGCAGTGGCAGTTCAACAATCAAATTTGGGCATATTCTCCTCAGAGGCATTACCACAGATTTTCTTCTTCTTATTATTATACATAGTAATAATAATAAATATGTTATTGCCAAATATATTATTATTATTATTGTTATATTTGTTAAGCACTCACTGAGTGTCAAACACTGTCCTAAGCAGACAACACAGCAGGCAACTGGCTCAGTCAGGATTAGAACGCAAGTCCTCTGATTCCCATGCCTGGGCTCCTTCCATTAGGTCGCACTGCTTTTCATTCCAGAAAGGTAAAAACTCTGGATACTGCTTGATGCTCTGGGGGCCTGGGCCATCTTTAAAGTGATTCTGGGGGTGGAGGTTGGCAGGGAAAAAGGATAGGGAACATCCAGACTGTCACACAATCTAGTGACCCACCCCCTGATCTTGAGTCAAACTTGGAACATTAGAGTAGGTCATGTGATGTCAACACTGAAATTGAACTTTCTCCATAATACTCTAGGATGAAAAATAATTTACTGCCTCCAGAAAACCAGATACTCAGTCCCTCAGTATTTATATATGTATCTATAAATGATACATGATTAATTATTTATTTATATTAATGTCTGTCTCCCCTTCTAGTCTGTAAGTTCATTATGAGTAGGGAACAGTGTCAACCAACTTTGTTGTATTGTATTTTCCCAAGCACTTAGTACAGTGCCTTGCACACAGTAGATGCTCAATAAATGCCAGTGATGATGATGATGATATCTATTCCCTAGAAAGGATACTATATTTGATGACTGTCTCAATCAGGATATTTGAGGTTGGCTTTACATGAGAAAAATTGGACTAAAATTGGGGGGGTTATTCAGATAATTTAACTCCTATTGGTCATCAAAAGGATAATTTAAATCCCCAAGCCCATTTTTTCTCAATAACAAGCTTTGGTGCCAGAACTATCCAGAAAGTTACCTCAAAGTCCTACTTCATTTTGTCCATGTAAGCCCTGTCTCTATTTAAACAGCACATGGAAGTAATTAGCCAAGTAAATTACCCAGATATTTCAAAAGAGAGGAAAAAAAGTACTTGTCAGTGATAAAAACTGGGCTGCCACTATTTATTTCTGGACAGGTTAAAAATGCTACCTGAAGTAGTTGAAAACACTGAAAAACATGATTTCCCTGGATTTTAAATTTATCTTGCTCTTAAAGTCCTTTTTCTCTTTACAAACGAAAAGCTCTGGATCATCTCGCTTTATAATTGGATGAGAAAATTCAGTTCTGCTATAATTAAGCAATAATTATTTTTTTTTTCCTGGAGAGGATTCAAAGAGATAAACAAGCACATAGATAAATAAGGCTCAAGGACTGTGGGCCATGGCTTTTATTGATTCACAAGGCACTTATCTCTTTGTTCACTCCCAAGTAAAAAATAATGATAGTAATTATATTAAAAAACCTCACTTTTTAATTATTTAAAAGTGCTGTTTTAAACCTTAACAGAATAATAATTGCTTTTATGGTTGTTTGGTAACCCATGGGAAGAAATGAGGTTCCATAAGAATATGAATACATCTAACTGGTTCACAGCATGAAAAAATTTCAGGGCAAATCAATTCTAATGCAGAACCCGGACCTCATCTTCTGGTTAATCTTGTGAAACTCTGGACTTGGTTACTACTGGTTCAGCATTGAGCTGTCGCCTTAGTAGGAGATAAATTCAACCTACCCACAGTCTTGATCTAATAGTTAACAGATCACAAAATAGCCAGATTTCAAAATTTCTGAATATAAAAATCCTTCCAGCATGGTGAGGCTCCCCTCCTTTCTACCCCTCATTTCGGCATCCCCCCCCACCATTCCCTCTGATGGGGCACCCTGAGAGAACTGCCTCTTCAGTTTACGGTCTAAGGCCAATCATGGGAGGGGATGGGAATGAGTCAGTTTGCAAAACAGAAGCAGCTGAGCACCCTCCTGGCACAACTCTTAACTGAGAAGTAGCATGGCCTGCTGGGAAGAACATGAGTTTTGTTGTCAGAGCACTTGAGTTTCGATCCTGACTCCATTATTTCCCTGCTAAGTGATCTTGGGCAAGTCACATCACTTGTTTGTGCCTAAGTTTACTCATCTGTAAAATAGGGGGTTGCCAATGCTCCATCTCCAGCTCCCTTAAACTTGGAGCCTCATGTGGAGTGGTACTGTGTCTGACCTGATATTCTCATCTCTATCGTAGTGCTTAATATAGAGCTTGCAGCATAGAAAGGGCTGAGCTAATACTACAATTATCATTAATCATTTCCAGCATGCTAGCCAATCCATCCCCTAATTCAAATTCCTTTACTGTGACTTGAGTCAACAACCCCACCTTGTCTTTGCACCCAGACAGGACTAACCCAAATGTATCAAGATTCCATCACAAAGTGAGCCTGGGCTGTCTCAATCAATGGTATTTATTTAGCACTCACTGTGTGGAGCACTGTACTAAATGCTGGGAAGAGTACAACAGAATTCGCAAACGTGCTCTCTGCCCATAATGAGCCACATCCAGTGTTCCTTCCAAGAAATTTTCAGACTCTCAGTTTACTTGTAGAGGGGCAGGGATGATGTGGAGAGGAAAGGAATAATCTTATGTCTGCTTGACTCCCTGAGCAGAAGCTATCTACTGGTGGACTCTTGGAACAGTTGGGAAATCCCCACAGCACTCAATCTCATGTCAAAAAAGTACCCTGATTGGTTGAGCCCAAACAGAGAAGCAGCATAGCCCAGTGGAAAGAGACCAGGCTTGGGAGTGAGAGTTCATGGGTTCGAATACCGACTGCCACTTGTCAGTGTGTGACCGTGGGCAAGTCACTTAACTTCTCTGTGCCTTAGTTCCCTCGTCTGTAAAATGGGGATTAACTGTGAGCCTCACATGGGACAACCTGATTACCCTGTATCTACCCCAGCGCTTAGAACAGTGCTCTGCACATAGTAAGCGCTTAACAAATACCAACATTATTAACTATCTCCTTTCTGCCCATTATGAACTGGAACAGAAGGAATTTATAGCAAGAACCCTATTATTTGCTAGCAATTTAAGGTATCCCTGAAGATGTTAAGAATCTATGAAATTATCTCATCCTGCTCTTGCCTAATACTCACTGACCACCATATCAATCAATGGCCTTTACTGAATGCTTGCTGTGTGCAGAACACTGTATTAAGTGCTTGGAGAAGTGCAATGCAGTACAGTTGATAGATGCAATCCCTGACCTCAAGGAGTTTATTTCCTAACTGTACCTTAATCATGTTTTTCCTGCCTCTGTCCCCTTTGTTGTGCTGTTCCCACAGCCTGAATTTTCTTTTCCCCAAATCCTCCAGAATCAACCCTCCTTACCTTGAAAGCCCTCTTAAAATCCCATCTCCTCCCAGCAGATTTCCCCATCATCTTGAGTTGTATTAACCCAACAATTAGAATTAGAATTTATGTTTAATCTGTACCCATTGTGGTTGGTGGGGGGCGGGGGAGGGGTGTGTGTGTGTGTGTGTCTGTGTCTGTGTGTCTGTGTCTGTGTGTGTGTATTTGATTGAACATCCAACTTATTTGTTCTGACTCCACTTCTCTAAATATTTTTATGCCTGTCTCCAGAGAGAATGTTTCTTTTGGAAAGGGCATGTTTCTTGTGCCCTTGTTGTAATTTCCCAAGTTTAGTGTCATGTACTCAGTAATCACTCAAGTAATACCAATATTACCATTACATGGGACTTAAAAAATATCAAGCCTGGCTCCTTCCCTTCAGTTTGAAATACTCGGAATATCACAGATTGAGGGCATTCTGTTTCAGATTTTTTTTATAATTTAATTTCACAGCCTGGCTCAGAAGCATTTTTGAAAGATATTTGGAAGTCAATTCCATTTTCCTCTAAGAAGAGAATGAAATGGTGATGTGCCATCATCCTGAGCTCTTTCCTAGTAATGGATTGTATCGAGACACCAATGAGGACGACAGCTATTTTTAAAGTGTCCATTGAGTCTGTAAGCGGTAGCCAGAGAAATTTCCAGCAGAATGATAAAAGTTCAGTGAATTTGCTTTTTTATGAATATGTGGAGGGCATTAACCAAATTGATTACTCAGAATCAGGAGATTGTAAAAAATTATTCAACAGTTTCTGAACGAGAAGGTAATTAGAGCAAGTAGCAATCTTCGGTAATGAGATGTTCCATTCTGAACTGCAAAAGATTAAAAAAAATAGCCCACCACTTAAAGTTCTATTTTTGAATCCCAATTCAGTTTGGTGGAAGTTTGTATGAAAATAATGATTTTTTAGTCATTACTAGAAAAGTGGGGTGCAAGGGAGAGCCTGAGAAACTAGGAAGAGTACAAGGAGTTAGAGGAGGTATATTTAATCTTCAGGAGGGAGCAGCATATAGAAATGGGGTCGGGGTCAGGATCAGGATGCCCTTTCAATGCTGAGCTATTTCATTAGGACCCATGTTGTGTGGGGCTGTGGTGGAATCAGGCATTCACAGTCATGATGGTGGTGAAACTCTGCCTCTTTGTAGTCCAGTGCAGAGGAGGAGACCACCATAGGTTCCCAGGCCAGGCTGGAGTCCCTGCTTTGCCAGATAAAAGAGAAGGAGCCGCAGAAGCACATGGTGGCTTTCTACCTTCTCCACCCAGGATCATTGATTCCTGAGCCCTTTCCCAAGTCACACTTGCCCACTGTGGGAGCCAACAGTGGACTTGGTGGTCACCTGAGGCCTGGAACATTGCAGCCCACCAGTTGCTGTGAACTTGTGGGTGGGGATGGGAGAGGAGTTTAGCCATTTCAGGGCCAGAACTCTCTTGGGCACACATGACTTGCAGAATTACACCAGTGAGGGTCAGCCCTGGTGTGGCCAGTGGAGTGGTGTGTCCATTCATTCATTCATTCAATAGTATTTATTGAGCACTTACTATGTGCAGAGCACTGTACTAAGCACTTGGAATGTACAATTCAGCAACAGATAGAGACAATCCCTGCCCAATGACGGGCTCACAATCTAATCAGGGGAGACAGATGGCAGAGTAAACAGAATGAAACAAAAACAAGACAACATTATCAGGATAAATAGAATCAAGGGTATGTACACCTCATTAACAAAATAAATAGGGTAATAAATAATATATACAAATGAGCACAGTGCTGAGGGGAGGGGAAGGGGGGAGGGAGAGGAGCAGAGGATGGAGTGGGGAGGGGAGGGGAGAGGGAGCAGAGGGAAAGGAGGCTCAGTTGAGGGGAGGTAAAGGGGGAAGGGGGAGGATCAGAGGGTGGAGGGGGAGCAGAGGGAAAAGGGGGAAGCTCAGTCTGGGAAGGCCTCTTGGAGGAGGTGAGCTCTCAGTAGGGCTTTGAAGAGGAGTCCAGATGGCTTAGCTCTGCTCAAAATGAGACACCTCCACCAAAACATCCATAGTGAAATAATTCCAACCAGAGCTAGTGCTCTACCCTTATTCCCTGAGGCTCCATGCTGGAGTGTTCCACTTTATGTCCACTCCCAATCCTCAATAAAGGTCCTCCCTGGGTCCCTCTGGATGGCTGCTCAGCAGTCACGCAAAGGCCAATTTCATGGGAAATCTAGCACTATACTAAGCACAAATTCAGTGTCATGCACTCAGTAATCCCTCAGGTAATACCATTATTACTATTATTTCAGACTTGAAAAGTATCAAGCAAGTTCTTAGTATAGCACTCTGCACACAATAAGCACTCAATAAATATGATTGAATGAGTGAACACAAGAAATACTCAAATCCCTTACCCTCAAGGAGTTTACAGTCTGATAGAAAGAGACAAAACTATAATACATTCAATCGCAGATACTGCAGCAACACAAAAAAGGGGAGAGAAGAATTCACCTCTTCCTTGATAGCTGATGAAAGCATGTTTATGTCTGCTTTAAATGGAAGATTCACACTGGGTTGGAAAAGCTAATTCAGTCTGACTCAGGTTATTGCTAGAGCACTCAGTGGCTGATGTCCTGAGCCTATCCATTAGATTGTAAATTCTTTGAGAGCAGGGATTGAGTCTCTCTACTTCATTGTACTCTCCCAAGTGCTTAGTACAATGTTCTGCCTGCTCTAAGATTTAAATAGATGTCATGATTGATCTCTGTTATATTGTACTCTCCAAAGCACTTAATACAGTGCTCTGCATATAGTAAGAGCTCAATAAATACGATTGATTGATTGATTGATTGACTCAGGACATTTTTGCCAGAGGCAGGTAGAGACTGTGCTGGAATGAAGGAGCTCTTGAGACAATCTGCTCCTGAGTGGTTCCCAGAGGTACCTGATACCAGTGCACATTGGTTTTACTATGTCTGATTGTATTAGGATTATGAGCATCCCTGGACACTTGTATCTGACTGTTCTTCACCCAGCTGAAGAGGTTGTTTTGGCACATGCTCATAAACCATGTCCTCTGATTGGTTTCTGCAGGCAGGACCTAATTGAAAGTTCTGCCAATCTTCTGAAACAGTGAAATCACAGTGTGTCACAGACACCCGGGAGAGTCAGAGAAATGTTTCTGAAAAATCTAAATCAGTGTCCTTCCTCATCCCAATGCCCCACCGAACTCATCTCCTCTTGGCAGAACAAGAGAGGAAGCTCAAGTGCCAAGCCGAAAATGTAGTGCCATCACCGCTACCCCTCTGGAAGACAGATTGACAATGGAGAGGGGCTCTAGTAGGGGTGGTGTCAGTGGAGGGGGCTAACGAGGCAGCTATGGAAGGGGTAGAAGCTGGACTCACCAAACTGTCCCACCTTTTTTCTCAGCTCTGAACCCTTGTCTCTAGCCTGGTGACTAATGTAGTTTAAACCAGTTAGACAATGGATGAGGTGGTCAGATATTGTGGTTGTTTAAATATTTTGAAGGATTTGGTCTGATAAACAAGTCATAGTTCAGAATAACAATAATCCTCTGTGTAACTGTTCCCAGTTCTGAGTCCTTAGGGCTCTCTGGAAAACATCTTAATGTTATTTATAATCACTCTTACTGTACTTCACATTTGTCCATCTACTATTTTTTATTTGAGCCTTATGTAGGAAGAGCACTTTATTCGAATTGATTAAATAGAGTTTAGCCCATAATAAGAACCTCAAAAAACATTATTACTTATTATCATAGGATTTGTAGGCTCCATTACAATTATTGCTGTATTTCTTAAGCCCTTTCTATGTGTCAAGGACTGTTCTAAGCACTGGGGTAGATGCAAGTTAATCAAGTCAGACGTAGTCGCTGTCCTATGTGAGGGTCACAGTCTAAGTTTTGGGGGAACAGGCATTGAATCCCCATTTTACAGATGAGGAAACTGGAACAATGAGAATTTAAGTGACTTGCCTAATGTCACCCAGCAGGCAAGTGATGGAACCTGGACTAGAATCCAGGTGCTCTAACTCTCAGGCCTGTGCTCTTTCCACTAGGCAACACTCCTCTTCTGATGCATTTATGCACCCCACGAGGGCCAAATGGTTAGAAAAGGACTGGGATGTATTAACCTGACTGTTTCAGCGGACCACAGCTATCCTCCTTCCCTCTTTCCTCCCATTCTTCATCTACCCAACTTAACTATTTTGCCATAATGTCCTCCCCTAGATCAGAGGAGTATCCTAACTACCCACAGACACTGTTCGAAAGAGAAAGTCACCTAACTCCCCCTAAAATTCACAGATTTACACCAAAAAGAAGAATTAGGTTCAGTGAGTGGATTACCCTTTACTGCATTCCAATTTTACTACAGCCTTAGATTTGAGGTGAACATTCTCTGTATTTGAATATATTTATTTTGACAACCTTATAGCAATTTCAATTATCTTTCTTTTCCTGTGTTTTTCATACAAGTCATAGATTTTTTCCCCTCCCCACATATTTCTCCTAATATTTTCTTTATCCTTGTAAGATAATTTTGAATCTAAGATTATGAATTGAATTTTTATTCTCCCTAGAGCATAACTCAATGGAAAGAGCACAGGTTTCAGAGTCAGAGGTCATGGGTTCTAACCCCAGCTCCGCCACCTGTCAGCTGTATGACTTTGGGCAAGTCTCTTAACTTCTCATGGCCTCAGTTACCTCATCTGTAAAATGGGATTAAGACTGTGAACCTCACGTGGAACAACCTGATTACCTGTATCTACCCCAGTGCTTAGAACAATGCTCGGCACATAGTAAGCATTTAACAAATACCAATATTATTATTATTATGAGAAGGAATCCTCTATGAAATTGAATGGTCTTGGAATATTTGGAGAGGAATGAGCAACAGGAAAATATTCATCCTAAATGCCAAAAGAGAGGGATTCCTAAATGATGGATTACTATATTTTTTGATGCAGCATTATTGAGAATGAGGGACTATTCTTCAGAGACCATTTCTTTGAACTTAAGGTCATTATAATTCCCAGGATATCAAGCTCTTCCTGGAAATTTCACCTCCAAAAGGTCATATTCCAAAGGGGATGACAGGTCAGTACCAGCAAATCATTATTTCCAGCCCTGCAACATCATTCTGAGAGAGAGGTTGAGTCTTCGGGGAATTTAATTATAACAAAACAAGGACTTGATGTGATGTAGATCCTCAAGCCTACATAACTAGCCCTGAAAAAAAGAGCTATTTTGAAAAGTTTCTTGCCAGAATCTCATTTTTCCTGGCACATGGCTTTGAGACAGAGTCCCCAGAACACAAAGAAAGCGGAAAAGGGGAAGAGATGAGAGAAGCAGGAGGGACTGAAAGTCTTTCAAATTTTTTTTTTCAATTACACTTTTTTTTCCTTTGCCTACCTGAAAGAAGAATATTATATGATTTGGACAGAAGCATAAGCAAAAGCTTAATTTTAAGAAGCCTGAAATAGGGTGTCGGTATCCTAAGAGTGAAACCAGTTGCAACTGTGTTCCTTACTGTCAGTGTTTGGGGTGGGAGCAGGAGGCCTTAGTAACATCAACCATCTTTATCATGTCTAGTCTCTGAAGAATATTGAACCTGAAATATTCCAGGTATGGTATGGGGCCAGAAAATAACAAAGAAGAAAAAATAAAGGGGACCCACTAGCTTCCGTTGGGTTTGATGATTTTTAAAATTCAATCTTTATGCTGATCCCTGAGACTCTCCTTATCTCTCTGTTCTTCTTGTCTCTTCGCTTATGTTCCTCTCCTGACCCAGATTTCAGACTAAAGCCAATGAATCCATGACACTGATTGAACATTTACTCTGGGCAGAGCACTGTACCAGTCACCATAATACATTAGTCAGTAGTCATGATCCCTTCCCTCAGGGAGCTCACAGCCAATGATGCCGAAACCTTCTTCTCTTGGTTGGCAGTCAGAATCCTAAAATGTTTGCTTTTGGATCCAGTCCCAGGCAAAGAGTGAGAGTGTGTAAGCAAGGTTTTGTCTGGAGGTGACCAGACTCTAGGAGACTGCTTTTGAGAGGAAATGGGGCTGGTAAAGTCCCATATGTTCTGGACCAATCATGTCAACAGGGTGATGGCAGGCAGCTGCAAAAGCAGTAATGGTTGCCTGCCCCTCCAAAGAATCATGGCAACCATTAGAGTGTAAACTCCTTGAGGGAAGGAAATAAGACACTTCATTTATTCATTCAATCATATTTATTTAGTGTTTACCATTTGCAGACAACTGTACTAAGCACTTGGGAAAGCACAACAATAAACCGTGACATTCCCTGCCCACAACCAGCTTACAGTCTAGAAGGAGGGTCACTTCTTCATTCTGTAATTTCCAAGTATTTAGTACAGTGCACCACATCAAATGGACACAATAAATACTGTTCATTCATTCATTCATTCATTCATTCAATCATATTTACTGAGCACTTACTGTGTGCAGAGCACTGTACCAGGCACTGTAAAGTTCAGTACAACCACTGTGGTCATGGAGTGTGTCTACCAACTCATATTACTTTGTTAAATTGTACTCTACCAAGCACTTAATACAGTTTTCTGCCCACAGTAAGTGTTCAATAGATATGACTGATTGATACTGTGTTTCCTATCTGGAGAAGTAAGAACCATTTTTAATGACAAAATGTTAATGTCAGGGACGTATATTGTCTTCAGGATGTTTTACTTAGCCTGAACAGACCAACCTCTTAGGAAGAAAGAAGTGGTTTGCATGCTCTGTTTCCTAGTCAATATCTGGTAAGGATGAGAAGCAGCATGGCCTAGTGGAAAAAGTATGGGCCTGGGAGTCAGAGGACCTGGGTTCTAATCCTGCCTCCACCACTATCTGCTATGTGGCCTTGGGTAAGTCACTTAACTTCTCAATGTCTCAGTTACCTTATCTATAAAATGGGAATTAAGACCGTGATCCACTCAAGGGACATGAACTGTGTCCAACTTAATTTGCTCGTATCTATTTCAGAGTTTAGTGCAATGCCTGGCGCATAATAAGTGCTAAACAGATACCATTAAAAAAAAAAAGGATGGACTCACTCAGGAAAATGGAATTAAAGCCTGATTTTAAAATGGAACCAGTCAGTTTCTAAGAACTTGAGAGATTGGCTTACCTGCCTGCACTCATTAGTCTTCATCTAGGTGCTGCTGCCTTAGAATATCTGGTTCCAGTTGAAAAGGTATCTCACTAAGGTTTCATCCACAAGATCTGCTGCCTTTTTCCTGCACTTCACTGTTCAGAGAAACTTTAATCAGCTCACAGGGATAATTTTTCCTCCACAAAGTCTAAATGCTTCCCCGTAATTTGTTTTCATCTCTATTAGGGAAACGATGCTTTGCCCTTTGAGAAACTGTCTCTTACTTTTATTGCATGTTCCCAAACACCTATGGTAGTGGTCTTCAGTCAATCAGTGGTATTTGTTGAATGCTTACTGTGTACAAAACACTGTACTAAGCCCCTGGAAGAGTATAATATGACAGAATTGGTTGACATGATCCCTGGCCACAAGGGACACACTGTAGACTCTCCATAAATGCAGTTTGTGATGACGTAGAGATGTAATCTTCCATTTCCTTTAAGAGGAGAATTTCAAACCAGAACAATGAAGATCAAGAAAAATATTTGTGAGTGTGATATTTCTTATCCAGATAACTGGGATAGGCACCATTATAAACCTTGAGTTTATAGTACCTGGGTAAATTAGGCAGTCATGCCTGCTTTATAGCAACATTAATTTGTTAGGAATATTTTTAATAAAGCTTATGAATTCAAGCTTTAAAAACATGCAAAAATTATTTTTTCTCTTTTAACTATCAAAGAATAAAAAAATTAAAGATACTATTCCTAATGATCCCTAACTTCTCTAGGAGGTGGAGGATATGGATTTTTTATAGAAATTTTTGCCCAATGTCCCTTTTTTTAACCCCTTATTCATTTTTTTTTTATTGGGTTTATTTGCCCCACCCCTGGCCCCCAAATCTGGGTAAGTTCTCTTCCTTCTAGGTCTATATTTTGCTTCTTCCTTACCCCTCTTCCCCATCCATCCCCACCAAGACTGAGCCAATAGGAACAGCCCCCAGTTGCTGGAAGCCAGATAAAAAGAGGGCTTTAATTTCAAAATGTAGTACTTCTGGCTCTTTAATAATAATAGTAATAATAATGATAATAATAATGATAAATAATTATGGTATTTTTTAAGTGCTTACTATGTGCCAAGCACTGTTCTAAGTGCTGGGGTAGATCCCAAGTTTGGCTTACATTCCTAATCCTCATTTTACAAATGAGGTAACTGAGGCACAGAGAAGTGAAGTGACATGCCCAAAGTCACACAGGTGATAAGTGGAAGTGCCGGGGTTAGAACCCACACTCTCTGACTCCCCAGCCCGCGCTCTTTCCAGGAAACCATGCTGCTTCTCTTTACCCAACCTTCTCTCCACCTGAGGCCCTCAGATCCAGCTGTAGGCAACTCGGGCACCTCATGACCCAGTATTCTGTGTGTCATTCCCTCTCCAGGAAAGGTTATTTTATTTTTTAGGTCTTTGTTAAGCACTTACTATGTGCCAGGCACTGTACTAAGTGCTGGGTGAGATACAACCCAGGCTTAGCTTGTATCTACCCCAGCGCTTAGAACAGTGCTTGGTATGCAGAAAGTGCCTAACAAGTACCATAATTATTATTCAAGTTAATCACAATCCATCCCACATGGGACTCACAGTCTTGATACCCATTTTGAGAGATGAGGTATCTGAGGCACAGTGAAGTGACTTGCCTAAGGTCACGCAGCAGATAAATGGCAAGAGGTGGGTTTAGAACCCAGCTTCTTCTGACTCCCAGGTCTGTGCTCTACCCACTAGGCACACTGCTTCTCTACTGTGCTTCACCTTCTTTTTGCAAAAATCCTCTTGCCTGGAGTAATTGTTTAAAATAATAAATGGATTTCAAACCTAAATATTCACCTCTGGATTTTGTTTTTAACACTCCTTCTTCCCAAATCTATTCCCCTTCTATGAGTAGGACTATCCCAACCTTAGGTCATTTTGGTGCCATTGCTCAGGGCCTCAGACTTTAGGGTGTCTAGCCCTAATTCACAGCAACTGAATTCCCTGTTGAGAGGCAAAACTGCTTATTTATGTGTAAACAAGCCAGTATTCAACCTCTGGAGCAATACTTTGTGGGTTAAGTGTGGTGTGGGGAACATTTAAGGAACAGAAAATTGCATATGCAGGATGCTCTCTGTTCCTCAGCTCCCCTCCTTTCCTGAAAACCAAGTCTGAAGAGATGTCTCTCCAGGCCATTGTGACTCCGTCTACCAAAATGTACTTTTGTGTCTCAAGAAATGTCTTCCCAGAACCATCTTGCCTTCTAGAAATGCCTTTTCAGAAGGAATTTTGATTTGATTTTATGTTGAAGAACCACACATATCAGGACAATGTCAGCATTGACATTCTTGGCTCTGAATTCATCTCAGGAACCAATTGTCACCTCATCTGCCTGATTTTCAGAGGGCATTTTAGGTTTTAGCATATACACCTGTCTCCACCCCACCTTTCAACCCTGACCTCCCTTGCCCTCTGCTGTCAACCTGGATGGTTTTCATGGAGTTCCTAGAGCCCAGGGAGACTGGCTGCTGAATGAGAGGGCAAGATAGGGCTTCCAGAATTCCTGGCTATTGACAACAGACTGATAATAATAATAATGATAATGATGGTATTGGTTAAATGCTTAGTATGTGCCAGGAACGGTACTGAGTGCTGGGTCAGAGAAGCAGCATGACCTGGTGGCTAGAGCACAGGCCTGGGAGTCAGAAGGACCTGAGTTCTAAAAGTGCCTCCGTCACTTTGCTGGGTGACCTTGGACAACTCACTTCATTTCTCTGTACCTCGGTTGCCTCATCTGTAAAATGGGGATTAAGACTATTGAGCCCCATGTTGGACAGGGACTGAGTCCAACCTAATTAGTTTGCATCTATCCTAGCATTTAGAACAGTGTCTGGTACATAATAAGCACTTAACACCATTAAAATGAAAATCAAGGTAACAATAATAATAATGATGCTGCTAGTAATAATAGCATTAATGACCTTTGTTAATTATTACTATATGCCAAGTACTATTGTAAATACAATATAAGCAGACCAGGCATAGTCCCTGTCCCTCCATGTCCCATCATCTAAGAAGAAGAGCTTACAAGTATTTTATCCCCATTTTACACATGAGGAAACTGAGGCACAAATAATTTAAGTGACTTTCTCAAGGCCACACAGCAGAACCAGAATTTGAACCCAAGTCCTTTGACTACCAGATCTGTGTTCTTTTCTCACTGGGCCAAGGGAAGTAAAACATGTATTTTATCTCCATTTTGCAGATGAGGAAACTGAGGTACAGAATACTTAAGTGATTTCCCAACACAGCAGGCTAGTGGCAGAACCAGGATCCTCTAACTCCTGGAAATGTGCTATTTTTGTAGGCCTCAGTGGTCAGGAGGCAGATTCAAAGAAAATTGGGAATCTAGAGAGATGTATAATTCTCCCCCAAAACTAGATGACAGGGAGTTGATAATAGGCCTTCCAGGATGGGGACGAGGTAGGGACAAGAGAAATTATTCCCAACAAAGTGGAAGGGTGTTGAAAGACCAAGGAAGTTAGCAACAAAATTCTTAGAAAAAAGACGGGCTTATTGTTCTAATTCTAAACCTCATCCTTAACAATTAATAGCTTAAGGTTAATGTATCAAATAAGCACCTTAGTTAAACTACCCTCACCTTGTAGAATAGGCACAGGAGCCAAAAAATAAGAGCTTGGGAAGGTCTAAAAGGAGCAGAAGGTAAAATAAAAGTAGCAAATTAAATTTTTCTCTTGAAATGTATTGATTCCACTGAGTTGGCACTGATTTGAACTCTGTTCACATTATTTACTAATTACAGGGAGTCAAAGACTATTAGGGCTGACATTTTTTGCAGGTACTTAGTTTTTAAAGATAATAGACCACTATACACCTACACTACACATCCACACCCACAGACACACACAAATACAATTGATCTTTGTTTCTGAAGCTGTTTGTGGGTGTGGCTTAAAAAGAACAGTGAATGAATAACATGTTCTGTGCAGACACAGTTCCTTGCTGTTTTGGAAGGTTTATGCTTGCAAACCTGTTTATTAGTATTCCAGTCTTCCCAAAGCTTCTACTCAGAAAAGCAATCCTTCTCCTAGTTGCTCCATGCTAGGCTTGGTCTGTCTGTTGCTATGATATTTCAGTAGTCCAGACCTTACCACCTTGTTCTTGACGATGCTTCATCATGTTGTAAAGAATGTGTTCTTCCCTCTCTATTTACACATTCTGTTTTGGTTCTGCATATAGCAGCTGTTTAGAATCACACTCTACTTTTAGCTGTACTAAGCAGGATGGTAGATACAAGATAATCAGATTGGACAAACATGCCTATCACACTTAGGACTCACAGTCCTAATTGCCATTTTACAAGATAAGGTAACTGAGGCACAGAGAAGTTAAGTGACTTGCTCAAGCTCACATAGCAGACAAATGGTAGAGACAGGATTAATAATAATAATGTTGGTATTTGTTAAGCGCTTACTATGTGCAGAGCACTGTTCTAAGCGCTGGGGTAAACACAGGGGAATCAGGTTGTCCCACGTGGGGCTCACAGTCTTCATCCCCATTTTACAGATGAGGGAACTGAGGCACAGAGAAGTTAAATGACTTGCCCACAGTCACACAGCTGACAAGTGGCAGAGCTGGGATTCGAACTCATGAGCCCTGACTCCAAAGCCCATGCTCTTTCCACTGCACCACGCTTAGAACCCAGGTCCTATGACTCCCAGCCCTATACTCTTTCCATTAAGGCACGCTACTTCTCGTTAGGTCACACTGCTTCTAATTAGACCACGCCACTGTGGTCTTTTATTCCCCGCCCCATAAAAAAATTGTGTTGCAATGAGCATTACCTCAGTGCTGATGAACTACCTGCATACCTAAAAAGCATTATTGACATTTGTGATTGAGTATTACTATTATTATGCTGTTTGTTATGCACTTACTATGTGTCAAGAACTGTTCTAAGTGCTGAGGTAGATACAAGTTAATCAGGTCAGACATAGTTACTGTGGTGCTTTTCCCCACCTTGGTAGAGTGGGGAAGGTAATAAGGAATAAGAAGCAGCGTGGCACAGTGGAAAGAGCACGGGCTTTGGAGTCAGGGCTCATGAGTTCGAATCCCAGCTCTGCCACTTGTACGCTGTGTGACTGTGGGCAAGTCACAACTTCTCGGTGCCTCAGTTCCCTCATCTGTAAAATGGGGATTAAGACTGTGAGCCCCACGTGGGACAACCTGATTCCCCTGTGTCTATCCCAGTGCTTAGAACAGTGCTCTGCACATAGTAAGCGCTTAACAAATACCAACATTATTATTATTATTATTACCTTCTGTGTGCAGAGCCCAGTACTATTCCCTTGGAAGAGTACTCCTGAGTGAGAAGACAAGATTTCTGCTTCTAAGGTGCTTACAGTCTAGCGGTGAAAGCAGACACAAAATAATTTAGAGATCAAAGACAAAGGAAAGCAGGATATGTAGCTGAATAAGTGCATAAAATAGTAAGGCCTGTGAAGTGCCATTGGTGGGTGGAAGTGCATAAATACGCAGTTCCACAGAATTTCTGTGACAATGATTGTGGGACTATCACCTGTGGAGAAGAAAAATTAATTGAGAAAAGCCCCCTGGAAGAGATATGATTCCAGGAGAACTTTGAAGATAGGGAGAGTTATGATCTGTCAGATTTGAAGTTGAAGAGAGTTCCAGATAGGAGAAAGTAAGGAGTTGAAGGTGGTAGAAACAACAATGACAGAAATGAAGAGAGTGAGCTAGGGTATTGTGGGATAAGAGAGTGGATAAATATGAGAAAGAGAGCTTCAAGCTCAAGAGAGGGAAGTTTGACATGATATGGTGAGGAATAGGGGACCATTAAAGATTTGGGGGGAATGAAAAGACATGAGCAGAAGAAAGTTTCAAAGAAATGATCAGGACAACAGAGTGAATTATGGACTGGAGAGGAGACTAGAAAATGAGGCTGGGAGATGAGCAACAAGGCAGATAAAGAAGGTTAAAATAAGAAAGGGCAAATGCCCAAACCCAGAGCTGTGGCATTATTATCACCAAAAAGTTCATTCTGAATGCAGAAAGAAAAAGGAAATTGGTTTCCAGATCTGATACATTCCATTTCCTAAAGAAGTAGGGGAGAACTGGAAAAGGAAGATGTAAGGGGTCAATGAAGTAGCCTCTCAAGCTAAAGAGGAGAACCACCCTCAGAGTCGAGCAATGCTCAAACTTTCAGAAAGTGATTTTCTGATAGTCGGTATAAGCTGCAACCCAGTCCACCAATTCAGTTTATCCTATTCAATTGCACAGAGAATAAGGCTGAAAACATTTCTTCCATTAACAAAGCCAGCGACTTGGGGAATCTCTCTCAAAAGGGATATTTGTTTGGCCTGTGGAGTCATTGTCGAGATTAAATGGTCAGATTTGGTTGTCTAAACAGTCAAAATTACCTTGGTGATTGCCATCTTTCTACTTGATTTTGTGTTAGGAACAGCCAAAGAGTAATGACAATAGTCTGTGTGCAGTAGAAATTGATAATTGAGGTGTTAGGAGAATGTTATAGCTAAGATTTCACTGTTCTGGGAAAATTTGAAATTGTTAGGTGTCAATCTTGTTCACCTTATTCTGCCCAATTTCTAAGTCATCCACCTAAGTGAATAGCTGTTCCACCCTAGGAGAAGGTACATAGCGCTGAGGGGCTAAGTATTGGGTTGATTGAATACTGGCTTGATGTTGCTTCCTTTTTTCATTTATGTTTAATGCCACTTGGCCCTTTAATAGCATCTTTAATCAGAATGTCGCGAGGTGCTTTACAAATAGTAACATTACCCTCATTTATAAACAGGAAATGTGAGGCTCAGTTAAGTGATTTGCCCAAGGTAATCTAGCTACAAGTAGAGGTGGGAATAGTCCCCTCTCCCATCTCCCACCTCCGCCCTCCTGGCTCCCAGACTAGCATGGCCCAGGATTGCACAAACCCGGAGGTTACTTGGCAGTTTAGCAAAGGCAGAGCTGTGCTCATTGTAATGCAAGTTCCCAGGGATGCCCATGGGAGCAGAATTGATGAAAAGCAACGTGGCCTAGTGGATAGAGGACAGACCTGGGAGTCAGAGGACCTCGGTTCTAATTCTTCCTCTGCCAATTTCTTGCTATGTGACCTTGGGCAAGTCCCTTGATTTTGCTCTGCCTCAGTGTCCCCATCTGTAAAATGGGGATTTAATAACTGTTCTCCCTCCTACTTAGGCTGTAAACCCCATGTGGGATGAGGACCTTGATGACCTTGTATGTACTCCAGCATTTAGAGCACTGCTTGGCATATATTCAGTGCATAACAAATACAATAATAATGTTAATAATAATAATGAAAGCAGGACCCTCAAATATAGTGGTATTGACTCAGGATTGGTGTGTCCCAATTGCCTTCTTTTTTGCCTTCACATATTGCTTTCCAAGAGGACCTTATGCCCAGAGCTGGTAGATTTTAGATTTGCTATTTATGCAGTGTGTAAAACATGGAGCTCTACCCTGTCTGGTAGATCTTTAGATTGTGATTCAGATGAATGTCAGAAATTATTAGGGGCCTGATGGTCCAGGGGACACTTTAAAGTAAAAGAAATCTCCCTGTACAACAATCAGTGGCATTTATTGAGCACTTTCTGGGTGCAGAACATTGTTCTAAGCTCTTGGGAGAGTACAGTACAGTAGAGTTGGTAAACATAGTCCCTGCCCACAGTCATCTTTTTAGGCTGGGCTTGTTGATCTCTCTGCAATTCTAATCATTTCCCTGTTTGCTCCAACTCTGAAAAGCCTCATCTAGGTGAGACTAATCAATAGCATGGATTGATTGATGAATGAAGAAATGGTCATGTGACAAAAGTAAGTGGGCTATGAGTTTTAGTCCTGAAATAGGATCATAGTCCACCTTTCTAGAGAAATCCATGGTGCTCCATACCCTGTTCCAAAATCAGCCTCTGGAGACTTTGGGGAGCTCTAGTTGTTAAATGCCCCACTTTGCAACCATGATGCTGATAAAGAATTAGCTCTGTGTCACTTCCATTTTTCCCATTCTCCTGCCCAAGGGCCACCTGCTGTCTGTCCTCTCACTCCTTCTGTGGAGTGGTACATCCATCAACTTTTCTTGTTCAGTTATGCCACAAATGACTCTATGGGTAACACTGAAGCAGTCACCCAAATTTTCTGTTGCTAAGGTTTTCCTTCAGTAAAGTGAACAATTGTGGCCTTTTGTACCTTTTTGTCCCTATGTCAGGGAACTTTTGACTTCCAAGCTCGTGTCTGGTAGGGTGGGATGGAGAATAATAATAGTTTTCAAGACCTTAAATACTGTTAAGTATTTAAATGCTTAAATGAGTTTAAATTAGCTTCATATTAAGCACTGGGAAAGAATCTAAAAGAAATGAGTTGATGTTAGACTCCTTCTCCCCTCCCCATCGCCCTGAATTCCTGCCTCTGTTCTACTCCTTTCCCTGCCCCACACCACTTGTATATATATATGTGCATATCTATTATTCTATTTGTTTACTAATTATGTGTATGTCTATAATTCTATTTATTTATATTGATGCTATTGATGCCTATTTACTTGTTTTGATGTCTGTCTACCCACTTCTATACAGTGAGCTCGTTGTTGGGTAGGGACTGTCTCTATTTGTTGCTGAACTGTAGTTTCCAAGCACTTAGTACAGTGCTCTGCATGCAGTAAGTACTCAATAAATACAACTGAATAAATGAATGAATAAACTCAGAGATGGGAGCAAGGAGTCTCTGAATTGCTGTTTAGTAGGTAATCAAAAGTGAGTGGTCTTCCTCCACTTAACTTTTCCTAGCCTTGGTGTTTCCTTTCCTTGAGATGACTACTAATATTTATTGAGCACTTTCCCCATTCACACAATTACCAGAACCCCAATCCCCAGTGTAATGTTATTTCATCCCCAGTTAGCACCAGGGCTGTTACGTTAATCTGTTTAACACAAGTGAAACATCTGATGCTATATATGTTGTACAGTAACAAATTAGCTAGATGATTCAGGCCCCAAATTGCTTTTGACCTCAAGTGATAGTTTCTTTGTTTCTTGTTATCTTGTTGTTTCTTGGAAATGTACTGATAACTAACAATCAGTCAACAGTATTTACTGAGTGCTTATTGTTCAGTGCACTGTTCTAAGCTTTTTTTGTTTGTTTTTTGTTTTTTTTTAATGCACTCACTATGTGCCAAGCACTGTACAAAGCTCTGGGGTAGGTAAAGATAATCAGATGAGACACAGTCCCTGTCCTGCATGGAATTCACAGTCTTAATCCCCAATTTAAAGATAAGGTAACTGAGGCACAGATTAGTTAAGTGATTTGCCCAAGTTCACACAACAGACAAGTGGCAGATCCAAAATCCAGGTCCTTCTGACTCCCTGATCCATGCTCTATCCACTAGGCCAGGCTGCTTCTCAAGCACTGTTTAAAGTGCTTCAGAGAGTACAATAGAGATGATAGAAATGATCCTTGCCCTAAAAGAATGTACAGTCTAGTGGAGGAGACAGACAATAACGATAAGTACACAAGTGTGGTGTGTTGAGTGAGTATCAAAGTGCTTGGGGGCTAAGGATTTAATTTCATAGTTAACACAGAGGGAGGGAGAATAGGGTCAGGAGATGGGATGTTAGTCAGGGAAGGCTTTCTGTAGGAGTTGGAATTTTAGTATGGCTTTGAAGACAGGGAAAGTGGTGTTCTGTCAGATGTGAAAGGGAATGGCATTCCTGGAAGGAGGGAGGGAATGAACAAGGGATCAAGGACGAGGGAGGCAAACTCCATAACTGAGATCAGGAGGTAATCTTGTGCTTCATAGTTTACAGGAGAAGACCTGGTCAGAATTATTAATCAATCAACCCATCAATGTTCTTTAATGAGCACTTACTATGTTCAGCCACTATAGTAAGTGATTAGGAGAGTACGTTACACTAGAGTTTGTAGCACTATCCCTTTCCTTCAAAGAGTTTAGAGTCTAGTAGTTGTGGTGGGGGTTGTGCAGAGACTTAAAATAAATTATGGATAGGGGAAATAACAAAAGATAAAGATATGTACATAAGCACTTTGGGGCCAGAGGAAGGGTGAATGCTTAAATCAAGCATTAAAACTAATTTAATCATTTCAGATTAGTATCATTTTAGTTCTCTCCAGGTGACAGACACATTTATTAATGTACCAGGAGTCACACACCAAAATCCAAACCTTTCCCCTGAGTCTGCTCAGGAACATATTTAAATGGATGGACTTCTTTGTGAAAATGCTTCTGGTTCCATTTTCTAGAACAAAGTGTTTTCCTGGTCTTCTATCAAATTGGCTATATGTCCATGCTAGTGGTAGCAAAATAAAATTAAATTGCTCTCAAAATATTGACCCAATCTAGAAATCCTTTTTTTTTTTTTAAATAAGATATGTTTGATTTTCAAAGCCCCTCAGTTCCAGCAATAGGGTTTGAGACCTTAATACTGTTTCCAAAGCAGTTGGTTCCCACTAGTTAATAAAACAAATTTCCCTGAAACGATAGCAAACAAATTCTGCCTCCATTTTCCTAAGACCAGAGGAGTGCCTTACTGCTTTTCAGTCTGGCCTGTTTCACTTCAGACGTCACCAAATCAATGTCTGGTGCTCCCCTACCGGGAAGCGGGAATCTGGCAGACAGTTTGATCATGGAGTAAATATCAACAGCAGCTGCACATAGCCTCACCTTCTTAATTTTCTTTATCCCCTTCAACCAAACCCTTGATTCAGAAAGTCTGAAAATAAAAACTTACCTCTTGTGAACAGAAAGCGGAAATGCTTCAAAGCAGATGGAAACATGAGAAGTGGATGTTACAGCAGCACTTTGTAACACTGCCATTCAGAAAATAATAAATAATCACCCTGAAAATTTATGCAGCGGCTTTCTTTCTAAGAGCTCAAAGTGCTTTTGTTAAATGTAAGATTTATTTAACAGTCCCAAAGTGAACTCGCACTCAGAAGTACTAAGCTCTTGTCCCTCTTCTGTTCTCCATTTACACTCACTCCCTCGGTGAACTCATTCGCTCTCACGGCTTTGACTACCATCTCTACGCAGATGACACGCAGATCTACATCTCCGCCCCTGTCCTCTCCCCCTCCCTTCAGGCTCGCATCTCCTCCTGCCTCCAGGACGTCTCCACCTGGATGTCGGCCCACCACCTAAAACTCAACCTGAGCAAGACTGAGCTCCTCATCTTCCCTCCCAAACCCGGTCCTCTCCCAGACTTCTCTATCACCGTGGATGGCACGACCATCCTTCCCGTCTCTTGGGCCCGCAATCTCGGTGTCATCCTTGACTCGTCCCTCTCATTCACCCCACACATCCTATCCGTTACCAAGACCTGCCGGTTTCACCTCTACAATATCACCAAGATCCGCCCTTTCCTCTCCACCCAAACGGCTACCTTACTATTACGGGCTCTCGTTATATCCCGGCTAGACTACTGTGTCAGCCTTCTCTCTGACCTCCCTTCCTCCTCTCTCGCCCGCTCCAGTCTATTCTTCACTCCACTGCCCGGCTCATCTTCCTGCAGAAACGATCTGGGCATGTCACTCCCCTTCTTAAACAACTCCAGTGGTTGCCTATCGACCTCTGCTCCAAACAAAAACTCCTCACTCTAGGCTTCAAGGCTCTCCATCACCTTGCCCCTTCCTACCTCTCCTCCCTTCTCTCTTTCTACCGCCCACCCCGCACGCTCCGCTCCTCTGCCACCCACCTCCTCGCCGTCCCTCGGTCTCGCCTATCGTGCCATCGACCCCTGGGTCACGTCCTCCCGCGGTCCTGGAATGCCCTCCCTCCTCACCTCCGCCAAACTGATTCTCTTTCCCTCTTCAAAACCCTACTTAAAAATCACCTCCTCCAAGAGGCGTTCCCAGACTGAGCTCCTCTTCCCCCTCTACTCCCTCTGCCATCCCCCCTTTACCTCTCCGCAGCTAAAGCCTCATTTTCCCCTTTTCCCTCTGCTCCTCCACCTCTCCCTTCCCATCCCCACAGCACTGTACTGGTCCACTCAACTGTATATATTTTCGTTATCCTATTTATTTTGTTAATGAATTGTACATCGCCTTGATTCTATTTAGTTGCCATTGTTTTTACGAGATGTTCTACCCCTTGACGTTGTTTATTGCCATTGTTCTTGTCTGTCCGTCTCCCCCGATTAGACTGTAAGCCCGTCAAAAGGCAGGGACTGTCTCTATCTGTTGCCGATTTGTTCATCCCAAGCGCTTAGTACAGTGCTCTGCACATAGTAAGCGCTCAATAAATACTATTGAATGAATTGAATGAATGAATAAGCTTCTCTGGAACACATTTAAATTGTTCATGCCAAAATGGAAGCATGGGTAGGTTGTAAAGAGTTATTAATTTAGTGATTAATTTTTAAGCTAATTCACCACTGGAAACCAAAGAGCTGGTGAATTACAGGTTGAATTGGAGCAATATAGGAACTGATCTGGAACCACATTTGTTTAACAGAGGATTTCTAAGACCTCACTCTACTGCTAACTCCCATTAGTTTTCTGATGTGACATTTTTCAGATCTGCCCCTTCCTTCCCACCCAGATAGCTACCAACCCACCATGCCAACAGTCCAAGCTCTTTTCTTATCATGGTGTAATCACTGTATTAGTTTCTTCACAGATCTCCCTGCCTCTGCCCTCTTCCCTCTTCAATTTGTACTAAACATTATAGCACCAATCGTCTTCTTAAAGCATTATTTGAAGCACCTTCAAATAACCCATCTCTCCACTGTCACAGATTAACTATAGGGTTTTAGGGATTGCATCTTTTCCTGTTTTCAACCAGAGACACATAAGTCAAGACACTGTCATTTGAAATGGAAATCACGAGCCTCCCAGCCCTACTAATCCCAGTATTAGCACTCTTGCATGGAACCACGAAAGTGGCTGGGTTTTCTCAGCCTTGGAACTTGTAAGGACAGATAGAGCAAATTGAAATGTGTGACTTGTATGTTGGAAGAATTGCTGGCTGTCAGAAATAGTCTTGGCAAAAACACTTTGCCAATGCCTGATCGTGTGACTAGCGGTATATGATTACCAAAAGAACATAGGGAACACTAATATGGTTAAGTATGCTTAATAAAATTATTGTTGGATGTACAATATTATAAATGTGACTGTATTTTTAACACTGAACCATCTAATATTATGGAAAATGAGGTCAGTAAAAATATTTGGAATCTCAATACATTTTATTCATTTCATTTGTAGAAAATGATTTTCAACAGTTGGTAACCCCGAGACTAACACAAAAGAACAAGCACGAAGGGACTGACTTGCTGAGCACCACTAACACTCTCTCATCTTTGTCAATCTCTTCAACTGTGCAGCAAGTGAGAGGAGAGGGCAGGATGCAGTGTGTTGTAAAGTCCACAGAAAGGGCTCTACAAGCAGGACCACAGAGTGAGCACAAGGAATCCTGACTACCTCATGGAGCACCCTAGGCAGTTCATCATTCCAAAGTCTTCACCAGTAATGGTCTATCCGAACAGACTGAATTGGGACTACTATCTAGAACTGCTGATCCCCGGAGCAAGGCTCAATCATTTGGACCTACAGCAGGGCATAGTGGGGTGAGGAAGCACTGTGGCCTAGAAGAGATAACATGGGCCTGGGAGTCAGTCGGACCTGAGTACTAATTCCAGATCCTCCACTTGTCTGCTGGGTAACCTTGGGCAAGTCAGTTCACTGCTCTGGGCCTCAGTTTCCTCATCTGTAAAATGGGGATTAAGACTGTGAGCCCCACACGGAACAGGGACTCTGTCCAATTTAATTAGCTTGTACCTACCCCAGCATTTAGTACAGTGCTTGGCATATAGTAAGAGCTTAAAAAATACCTTAAAAAGGTACCTATTCCCCATCTGATGTACAGTGTTGGTAGGGAAAGATGGACACTTAGAAATAGGAAAGCATAATAGAGAAGACTCAGATAAGAAGTATTCTATTTGTGAAGTGTTTACTGTGTGCTTATGAAAGCCCTGGGGTGGAAACAAGATAATAAGTTTGGACCTGTCCTTATCTACATATGGAGTTCACAGTGTGTGGGGGTGTTTAAATCCCCATTTTACAAATGAGGAAACTGAGGCCCAGAGAAATAAAATGATCTGCTCCAGGTCCCACGACAGGTAAATTGCATTGTCAGAATTAGAGTCTGGGTTCTCTGACTCTTAGACCTGTGCTCTGCATGGAAAAGAGAGAGGTGTAGGAACAATTGAGCAGTCCAAAGAAGGAGCAGTGCTGATGACCTTTCCCACTCCACACACATTCCTTGGTTTTAAACCTGTACTACAACCCCAATGAGCTAATATTTCCAAAGGCTTTGTGTTGGCAGTTCCCCACAGCTCCCGACCTCTGGCTTTTGGGGATGGTGGGGTCCTGGCTCCTATGATGGGTTGGGGGAGAGAAGGAATGGAGTCTGCTCCAGGACCAAGGAGTCTTTTGCTTGCCTCCATCCAAATCAGCTCTCTCATAGCCATGAGTGTTTGGGCCACAGGAGGGAAGGACAGGAAGGGCTGTTCTTTCATCCCATACAGGTGTGGGAGCTCTCTCCTCTTCACAACTCCCAGAATTTGATATCAGATTCTCCTGATCCCAGGTGTTCAGGACCAAGACCCCCACATGGTGACATGGCAACTCTGAGTTATTTTATATGTTAGACATTGTATGCTTTACTCCTACAGACATTGTATGCTTTACTCCTTACATCTTCCTACAAGACACCTGGGTGGGTAAACATTAAGGTGGCCAGATATTTAAGGGTCTAATCGGGATCAGCATGACCACAAACAAAAGGAGGGAGGGAGAAAAGAGAAAAGGAGAGAAAGGGGCAGGGGGGAGAGAGAGAAAGAAAGTCAGAAGCAGACAAAGAAGGTGAGAGAGAGGAGGCAGAGAGAAAAAGATAGGAGGTAGCAGAGAGAGACAAAAAATAGAAAGGAAAGATGTAGAGGAAAGGGCAAAGGGAAATGGTATAAAAGGAGAGAAAGGGAGAAGTGAGATAGAGAGAAGAAATAGAGGAGAGAGGAGAAGGGCAGTTCACCGAATCTCTTTCTGCTGCCCTTGGAAACATCTTCCTTCTCATCTGCAGAGCCCAGGGGCTCATGGGGCTGAAACTCCGGTTCTCAGACTAAGGTGGATTCCTGCTGAGGAATTTTCAGTGTCATACCCATTCTCACAAGCGGCTACCACTACTGCAGCCCCATCCGACCAAAAACAGACTCAAAGACTATTGAATGGAGGATATTTTTCCCTGACAGAGGAGGCGGAGGAGGTCCCAGTCTTCTTGCCACTCTGCTATGTCCCCTGGGAGAGTGTGCAGGAACTGAATGGGAACCAAAGTCCCTTAGCACTCAGGAGTCCCCTAGGAGCCACAGCCCTGACCAGCTCAGGGGACCCTGAGTTCACCTTGGGTAAATTGAGAAGGAGATAGAGGCCTCGACTCCCTCTACTGCCCTCTCCTCCCCTCCTTCTGACCCCCAAACACTTGGTTGTGAAGGGATGGACCTGGGACTGGGCTGCCCAAGCTGAGACCCCAAGATAACCCCAGCTGGGGCAGCCACTGAGCACACTACTAGCTCCAGCACTTAGTGACTGTTAATAGACTGAGGGACTAGTAAATTCATTCAATCATTCATTCAATTCAATCATATTTATTGAGCGCTTACTGTGTGCAGAGCACTAAACACTTGGGAAGAACAGTTCGGCAACAAATAGAGACAATCCCTGCCCACAATGGGCTCACTGTCTAGAAGGGGGGTGAAAGACATCAAAACAAGTAAATGGGCATCAGTAGCATCATTTTAAATAAATATAATTATAACTATATACACATCATTAATAAAATAAATAGAATTGTAATTATAAATATGTACGCATGTACACAAGTACTGTGGGATGGGGAGGGGGCTATGGCAAAGGGAGAGAGTTGGGGTGATGGAGAGGGAGGGGGAGCAGAGGAGGAGGCTTAGTCTGGGAAGGCCTCCTAGAGGAGGTTAGCTTTCAGTAAGGTTTTGAAGCGAGGAAGTGTGCTAGTTTGGCAGATTTGAAGTGGGAGAGCATTCCAGACCAGAGGTAGGATGTGGGCCAGGAGTCAACGGTGGGACAGACGAGAACGAGGCACAGTGAGAAGGTTAGTACCAGAGGAGCAGAGTGTGTGGGCTGGGATGTAGAAGGAGAGAAGGGAGGTGAGGTAAGAAAGGGCAAGGTGATGGAGACCTTTGAAGCCAATAGTGAGGAGTTTTTGCTTGATAAATGCTGCTAGTTGGGGGTCATCAAATGTTCATGGCAGAAGTGATATCATCAGTGCTATTTATTGAGTGCATACAGTGTGCAAACCACTGTATTAAGTATTTGAGATTGTACAATAGAGACATTTTAATGAGACACACACACACTCACACACACACAACTCAGAACCAATTTGTCCTCCCTGGGTTGGGAGAGTGGGGTGGGAGAGCTACCATTACAGATGGCAGAAGTCCCTTGCCTGGTGCAAAGCTCAGAGAACTGGAGGCTCACTAATGGTCTTTGTATGTGCTCAGACACACTCACACACACACACACACACACACACGATCCAACTGGATCAGAGGCCACCCCTGATTGCAAACTATCCCTGAGCCCTGCCTCTGTGTGTGTGTGTTTGTGTATGTGTGTACTCAGATCAGACCTTCAGACCATAAGGACCTTTCCCAAATGGGGCTCACACCATAAGTAGAACAATAATAATAATAATAATGGTGGTATTTGTTAAGCGCTTACTATGTGCAAAGCACTGTTCCAAGCACTGGGAGGGATACAAAGTGATAAGGTTGTCCCATGTGGGGCTCACAGTTTTAAACCCATTTTACAGATAAACCCATTTTACAGATGAGGTAACTGAGGCACCGAGAAATTAAGTGACTTGCCCAAAGTCACACAGCTGGTAAGTGGCGGAGCCATGATTAGAACCCATGACCTCTGACTCCTAAACCTGGACTCTTTCCACTGAGCCACACTGCTTCTCCAAGGAAGAACAGGTATTGTCCCACCTTCACAACATAACTAAAATCCCCCCTTTCCTCTCCATCCAAACTGCTACCATGTTAACACAATTCAGTCATCCTATCCCACCTGGATTACTGCATCAGCCTTCTTGCTAACTTTCCAGCCTCCTGTCTCTCCCTACTCCAATCCAAATTTCACTCTGCTGCCCAAATCATTTTTCTACAAAAATGTTCAAGACATGTCAACCCACTTCTCAAAAACTCCAGTGGTTGCCCATCCACCTTCACATCAAACCAAAACTTCTCATTGTTAGCTTCAAAGCACTCCATCAGTGCCCATGCGCTTTGCTTCTCCAATGCTAACCTTCTCACTGTGCATCAATCTCTCCTATCACACTACTGACCCCACTCCCATGCCCTGCCTCTCACCAGGAACATCCTCCCTCCTCAAATCCAACAATGACTCTCCCCTCCTTCAAAGCCTTGTTGAAGGCACATCTCCTCCAAGAAGTCTTCATTGACTGAGCCCCTCTTTCCTCTTCTCCCACTCCCTTTTGCAACTCCCTGACTTGGTCCCTTTGTTCTTCTCCCCTCCCAGCCCCACAACACTTATGTACATATCTGTAATTTATTTATTCATGATGTCTGTCTTCCCTCTCTCTAAACCATGTTAGTTGTGGGCAAAGAATATGTCTTTTTATTGTTATATTGTACTCTCCCAAGCACTTAGTACAGTGCTCTGCACACAGCAAGTGCTCAATAAATGTGATTGAATGAATGAACAAATGAATGAGGAAATTTAGGCACAGAGATGTTAAGTGAGCTGCCCAAAATCACACAGCAGACAAGTGGCAGAGTGGGAGTAGAACCCAGGTCCTCTGACTCCCAGGCTTGTGCTCTTTCTACTAGGCCAGGCTACTTCTCTTCATACTTTTTAAACACTATTTTCCAAATACTGTATAAATCACTGGGGTAGATACAAGCTAATCAGGTTAGTCACAATCTCTGTCCCTCAAGGGCTCACAGTCTAAGAGGACTGTTAACTGGTTAAAACGATAAAATTCGGAGAGACTCTTTTGTGATGATTTAACAGGAGGAGATTGAAGATTGGAGTTATAGGAACAGGATTTTCTTCTTCCTAAACGATTGCCTCTTTGGACATGCCAACTGGTTGCCCCAAATATTCAACTGATTTCATTAGCAGCTCTGGAGCATTGAGAACTCCATGATGTTCTTATCTTCTGCCAGTTTGCTTGGGCATGAGCAATTACAATGAATGCTGGACATTCTAGCAACATTTGGCAGTGAAATTGGGAAAAGTGGTTGGATAGACCTCAAATTCTCTCTATCCATAAGGTGGCTTGCAGACACCAGGATATTCACTGTTCCTCAATCTCATCTGTCCCACTTTTGACCCATTTCCTGTGTTCTCCCTCTAGCCTGAAACTGCCTTCTCCTTTAGATCCAACAGACTACTTCTCTCTTCACCTTCAAACCCTCCTCAAATTACAACAGGCCTTTCCTGGGATAAGCCTTCGTTTTCCTTGTCTGCCCTCCCCTCTGCATCACAATACTAATAATAATTATGGTACTTGTTAAGTATTAAATGTGTGCCAAGCACTGGGGTAAATACATGTTAATCAGGTCGGTCACTGTCCCTGTCTCACGTGGGACTCACAGTCTTATTCTCCATTTTACAGATGAGGTAACTGAGGCCCAGAGAAGTGAAGTGCTTGAACTAGGTCACACAGCAAAGAAGTGGCAGAGCCAGAGCTAGAACCCAGGTCCTTCTGACTCCCAAGCCTGTGGTTCTATCCACTAGGTCACACTGCTTCACCTGTGCACTTGGACATGTACCCCTTAAGCACTTGATATTCACCCCACCTCCAGATTCATAGCTCTTATACATATATCCTTACACTCTGCTGTTTCCACTAGCTGTAATTTATTCTATTGTCTGTCTCCCCCTCTTGTCTGTAAACTCTCGGACAGGGACTGTGTTTACCATCTCTATTGTAGTATATTCTCCCAAGCACTTAGTACAGTGCTCTGCACACAGTAAGTGATCAACAAATGCTTCTGATTAATTGTTTCCTGGAACAAAGCTGCTAGGCTGGATTAAAGGTTTCTGGCTCCATAAACTACTCTGCAGGATATTAGCTTTGCCTCACATTGATTTGAGCTAGGAAAGGGAATTTTCCAACGAAAACTCCTTTCAAACACAGCTGAAAATGACAACTTTGTCTTTTGCTTGTCTCGTCCTAAATCTTGCCTCACCATTTCCTGATACTGCTCGCAATATCAGGGTTTGCCAAAAGAAAACCGTTTCAGGGAAAATAAGATCTAATGCAACATATGAAGAAAAAAGAGGCTTCAATCGTCTTTGTTTCCTGGTTCTGTACTATAAAAAAGTTAAAAGGTTTGGCGCAGAATAGGGAATAGCGAGGCGCTGAAATTTACTCAAATTCTAAAGCTCCGGTACCCAAAAGTCATTTGATGGTCATTAATGTTTAAAGGCTGTGGATTTGGAAATTTCCATTAGTGTTAGCACTCGGACCACCAGATGGCGCTGTGTCTCAGTTTTGCAGCCAGAGCCCGGCACCGGGCGTATTCAGGATTCAAGGCGTGTTTATCAGATAGCTGTTAAATCTTTTCAAAATCTGTAAAGAAATTGCAGATGTCCTTTTTTTTTATTTAGAGATGACAAATGCAGTAATCATCCAGGATGGAAATAAAAAAAAAAGGTAGGAGCCCTGAACTAGAAATTGGTATAGTACCTGCCTTTCCCCTCCCGGTGTCTTTTTAAAATAAGATTCCTCTCCCGACATCCAGGCAGACGGTATTTAGTCACCGCAGGGCCAATTGGTTGATATTGCATTTTTTTCTGATTTTTTTTTTTGGTCCTCCCTGTTTTGTGTAGAAGGAAAGGGCTTCCTGGAAGTCCCCATATATATTTCCTCTTTGGTGTTTCTATCTACAAGTGAGATCCAGGGCCTCTTATGAAAGGCTTGAGACAAAACTCATCAAATATCTACAGCGGGGCCTGTTCTAGGCTGCTCAGCACTGGAGGGAGTGAGGAAAATCAACACAGCTGTTTTTTCTCTCTCCATACTGGGATTTAGAGCTGCAGGATGGCCTAATGGATAGAGCACAGGACTGGGAGTCAGAAGGTTCTGGGTTCTAATCCCGACTTTGCCTCTTGTTTGTTGAGTGACCTTGAGCAAGTGCCTTCATTTTTATGTGCCTCAGTTATCTTATCTGTAAAATGGGGGTTAAGATAATGAGCCCCATGTGGGATGTGGACTATGTCCAACCTGATTAGCTTGTAGCTATCCCAACCTGGCACCTAGTGAGCGCTTTAACAAAAATTCCATAAATGAATCTTCTCCTGTCCCTGTCTCCAGAGAGAGCAGAGGCCCAGGGGCTTGCTGAGAACACTATATAAGTCCTTTCCCCTGGCCCTTTGAATGTTTGTGCTTTAGCTAAGTTTATCAATTATTTCCTGAGGCATTGAAAGGCTCATTTCTTCTTAGTACGAGCAGCTTTAGATTTGCGATGGTATCTGAGGTTTCTTGCTGCTAATAGGACAGATATTTTTCTGCAGTGGTAATGGCTCGTGCTGAACCATCCACACTCTCTCACCCAGTACACTTATGACCAACCGCTTCTACTGCAAAATGGTTGGTTAGGATGTGGATGCAGTCTGTGTCCTTGAAATAGCCAGTCAATCAATCAGTGGTATTTATTGAGCACTTACTGTGGGCAGAACACTGTACTAAGCACTTGGGAGAATAAAATATAAAAATTAAACAGAGTTGGTAGACTCGTTCCCTGACCACTGTGCAACTGCTCAGGAGCAGACCCTGCTGTGGCCTCAACAGATTTGTTCATTGTTGCTGAATGAGACACTCCCTTTTTTCTTGCTTGGATTTTTTTTTCATATAAAGTTCTTATTATGTGCCAGGCACTGTACTAAGCATTGGGATATTTACAAGTTAGTCAGGTTGGACCCAGGCCATGTGCCATATAAGTGCTTGCAATCTTAATCCCATTTTACAGAGGAGGGAACTGAGACCAGAGAAGTTAAGTGATTTGCGCAAGGTCATCCAGCAGATAAGTGGCAGAGCCTGAATTGGAACACAGGTCCTTCTGACTCCTAGGTCCATGCTGTTTACTAGGACACGATGCTTCTCCATTGTACCAATTATTGGAGTCTTCACTGGAAAACTAGGCATGGCCTGTGTCTGTAGATAGGTGGATCTTTGGACCCGCTCTCAGCCGAAGAAGCTACTGCATCTTCAATGGGCCAGTACAAAGTATTGGAGCCCAAGTGCCTGCTCCATGGGGGAGATGGAGGAGATTGCCCCCACAGATTTCTATGTTAGAGTCTCATATTTGCTCATTCTAGGTCCTTGAACAGACCTGAGAGTTTCCAAACTATAAACTCTTTGAAGTCTGTCCCCTCTTAGTCATAATTTCTCACTTTCCAACCCTGAATCATATGATGAAAAGTTGGCCTCTATGACTGTCTTAGGGTAGTTGACATTTGAGGGTGGGAGAGTGTGGCTCTGATATAGAGTAGCAGCATGGCTTAGTGGAAAGAGTACAGTCTTGGGAGTCAGAGGATGTGGGTTCTAATCCCAGCTCTGCCACTTGTCTGCCATGTGACTTTGGGTAAGCCACTTAACTTCTCTATGCCTCAGTTACCTCATCTGTAAAATGGGTAATAAGACTGTGAGTCGGCCACATGGGACAACTTGATTACTTTGTATCTGCCCCAGTGCTTAGAACAGAGCTTGGAACATAGTAAGTGCTTAACAAATACCATAATAATTATTAATATGGAGCCACACTGATTTTATATATATACTGCATGTATATATAAAAGGGTGAGAGAAAAAGAATGAGAGAGAGATCGTGTGTGTGGGGTGCATAAACTGTAGGAATGCAGAAGTTCCCTGAGAAGGCTGGTCCAGGAGGGTCTTTTTTATGGTATTTGTTAAGCACTTACTATGCATCAAACATTGTTAGAAGTGCTGGGGTAGGTTCAAGTTCATTAGGTCTAAGTCCCTGTCACAGTCTAAGTAGGAGGGAGAACAGGTATTTAACTCCCATCTTACAATTGAGGAAACTGAGATAAGAGAAGTTAAGTGACTTGATCAAAGTCACACAGTAAGCAATTGGGAGAGCTGGGATTAGATCCTTGGACCTTGAATTCCGAGGCTCATGCTCTTTCCACTAGGCCATGCTGCCTCTCAGAAGGACCTGGGTTCTGATTATGGCTATGCCACTTGTCTGCTGTGTGACTGTGGACGATTCACTTAACTTCTCATACCTCAGTTTCCTCATCTGTAATATGGGGATTCAATATCTATTTTCCCTCTTGTTACATCCCAGTAAAGCCAATTAGGGAAAGGGGGGTTGTGATTCAGCTTTATTGATGGAATAAAGCATGGTATTCAGTATTCCAGAAAGCAAGAATTTATTAACAGAGAGATAAACATTAATAGTAAAGAATCCTGCTTCTGTTAAGCCCTCAATACAGGGGTGATGAGATCTCTGACACTATTTAAGCCCTCAACCCAGGGCATTTAGCATTTCCTACCTTGGGATCAGTCCCTTTCAGTTTTCAGGGCCTTAACTGGAAGGACCTGCAAAGGAGTCCGGGCCAAAAAGTCCTTCTGCCTGAGCTGTCCCTGCCTTCCCTTCAGAGGATGGTGAGCAGCCAAGTACGGCCAAGACCAGCATGGACATTTCCATCAGGAGGTCCCCTGTCCAGGCTGTCTCAGTAGTCCTTTAGAGAGCAGCAGTGACAAGCATTTCCCCCCAGTCTTTATGTTATGCTTGTTGACCTTTATATGGATCTTCTTCTCCTGATGTAATGCCCCTAATCTACTAATTATAGTCCCATTGTTTTCTGCTCTTAAAAGACATCTCTCCAGGCCCCCTACAGCTCGGCTGTGTCAACATTTAGGCCCCCTACAGTTTATGTCAACATTTAGGCCTTTCCTTGGAGCCTATGTCTGACTCACCTGCTATCACAGGAAGGTATGCTGAAGGGCATTAAATTTAACACCACGGTGTTTTACTCGAGGTGCAAACTGCACACTTCACCTCTTTACTTGAGAGCCCTGTGTGGGATAGGGGCTTTGTCTGACATCTTCTACCTCACCCAGTACTAGGCACAGAATAAGGGCTCAACAAATGCCACAATTATTGTTATTGCTATTATTATCATTACAATTATTACTATTATCCCACCAGCACTGAGAAGGATGTGTTTACATTTCCCCAATCCCCAACAACCAGCCCTCAGAGAGAAGGACTGACTTGCGGTCCTGTGGACTATAAACTCATTGTAGACAGGGAACATGTCTACCAACTCTGTTTTATTGTACTCACCCAATCACTTAGTACAGTGCTCAGTAACTGCTCAATGAATATGATTGATTAATTGATGGACCCTCCTGGCTCTTTCCAAGTGGCAAGGGGGGTACAGATTTTGAGGGTCATAGAAAGGTGCAGCAAACTAAAAGGACAATCTCAGAGACATGCCAACATGAGCCCCTATACTCATTCCTGCTCTGACTGTAATAATGGGAGGGGACTAAGACCTTGTGTATATCTCTGGGGATCTGTCTGATTCTAAAAGAGTCAAAAGCTGGTCACCTTATTTGGTAGCATGGTTGCTACGAGATAACCCAAGATAACACGAGATACGTCTGCCTGATGAATCTTTCTCCCTCTCTTTTTTAACTCTCATATTCAGTCAGTCAGCACCCTGGTGGCTTTTCCAATTCTTCCTATAACTCTGGCTCTCTTTTAGATAGTAGCATAACTTTTCTAAATAGTAGCAGTAACAGCATTTATTTAATGCTATTACGTGCAAAACACTATCCTAAACATTGGGAAAGTACTATGTGTGTGAGGTATCAACATGGTTCATGGAGTCTCTGATGGGCTCACAACTTCCTCGCCCAATTCTCCTGCCTATTGTCCCCACCAGCGATTCCAAACCTTTAACAACTTCCTCAAACCCTCAGTTCCTCCGCCTCCCCACTCTCTCACACCTGATATTCTACCAATGACTTTGCTGATAAAATCAAAATCATCAGATGTGACCATCAAAATCATTTCTAATAAAAATAATCATGGTGATAATAATGTTAATAGTATTTGTTAAGCACTATTTGCCAGCCACTATTCTAAGCATCGAGTAGATATAAAATAATCAGATCAGACACATTTCCTGTCCATATGAGGCTCACAGTCTAAGTAGGAGGGAGAACAGGTACTAAATCCCCATTTTACAGGTGAGAAAACTCAGGCACAGAGAAGTTAAGTGACTTGCCCAAGGTCACCCTGCAGGCATGTGGATGAGCTGGGATGAGCTGGGACTAGAACCCAGGTCCTCTGGCTTCCAGGCCCATGTCCTTAACTCCAGTCAACGCTGCTTCTATAGCTTCTTCACCTCCCTCTCTCCTTCCGACACCCAGATTCTTGCTCTTATCCTTCCCAGACTTCTCTCTAGAGGAGATCTCCCACCTGCTTTCAGAATCGACCCTGTCACCTGTCTATCCCCTCTCACTTTCTGGCAACACACATTCCCACTCTTTTTCCCTCTCTGATGATCATCTTCAAAAGCTCAATTTTGGATGGCTCCTTTCCCTCTGCCTACAAATATGACCACAAAAATAACCCTCTTCTGAACTTCAATGCACTTTCCAGATATCAACCCATCTCCCTCTTCCCATCCCAATCCATGAACAGGACGTATACTACCACTACCACTATTTCCTCTCCTCCATTTACCATCTTGACCTCTATACTCAGATTGCCAGTTCTTCACTTCCTTGCTCCCTTGTCCCGCCATCAGGCTCATACCACTAATATGCCACCCTGGATCACCTCCACATTATGCTTCCTCTTTTCCTGTGTTTGGGCTGCGTAGCACTGTTGAAGGAAATCCAAACATCTCACTGACCTTGTAACCTTAAATTAATTCTTATCTGCTTGTATTCAGCCTGTTTCACTGCCTGACAACAATACTTCTTTTCACTCCCATACTCACCCCCCAACTCAGACAGCTATTCCAGATATTTAACTCCCTTCACAAACCTCCTGTCCCCCCATCCCTTACCATCTCTTTTTCCTAATGACTTGGCCACATACTTCAACAACAAAATTGATGCCATCTGGCGTTATCTCCCTAAAAATTCCCCTGCTCCTCTCCAATCTCCCCCCCCCCCCCACCCGCTTCTATTCTCCCTATATTTCCTGCAGTAACTGAAGATGAAATTTTTCACCTCTTCTCTAGATCTAACCCCTCCACCTATGCTTCTGACTGCATCTCTTAATACCTTTTCAAAACGCTTGGCCCCTTCATTTTTCCCTTCTTGACCACCATCATCAATTGTTCACTTTCCGATGGCTTCTTCCCCACTGCTTTCAAACATGCTCATGTGTCTCCTATTCTGAAAAAAAATCCTCCCTTGACCCCACAACTTCCTCCAGTTATAGCCCCACCTCCCTTATACCAAACTTCCAAACTTCTTAAGAGAGTTGTTTACACCACCATTTCCACTTCCTCTCCTCCAGTTCTTTCCTAGATACCCTCCAATCTGGCTTCCAACCTTTTCACTTCACTGAAACAGCCCTTCTAAGGTAGCCAATGACCTTCTTCTCACTACATCTGATAGCCTCTACTCTATCCTAATCCTCCTCGACCTCTCAGCTCCCTTCGACACTGTCGACCAAGCCCTTTTCCTTGAAACATTATCCAACCTTAGCTTCACTGACTCTGTCATCTTCTGGTTCTCCTCCTATCTTGCTGCCCACTCATTCTCCATCTCTTTCACAGGCTCCTCCTCTTCCTCCCACTACCTTACTGTGGGAGTCCCTCAGAGCTCAGTTTTGGGTCCCCGTCTATTCTCCATCTACACCCACTCTCTTGGACAACTCATTCACCCCCATGGCTTCAACTACCATTTCTATGTGGATGATTTCCAAATCTACATTCCAGTCCTGACCTCTCTCCTTCCATGTAATCTCACATTTCGTCCTGTTTTCAGGATATCTCTACCTGTATGTTTTGCCTACACCTCAAATTAAACATGTCCAAAACTGAACTCCTGATCTTCTCACCCAAACCCTATCCTCCCCTTGATTTTCTCATCAATGTAAACAGCATCACTCTTGTTCCTGTCTCACAAGCCCATAACCTTCACATTATCCTTGGCCCATCATTCTCATTAAAACCACATATTCAATGTATCACAAAATCTTATCAGTTCAGTCTTCACAACATTGCTAAAATCCACCCTTGCCTTTCCATCCAAACTGTAACCACGTTAATCCAAGCACTTATCCTATTCCTCCTTGATTACTATATCAGAGTCCTTGCTAACCTCCTGCCTGCTGTGTCTCCCCACTCAAGTCCATACTTCACTCTGCTGCATGGATTATTTTTCTACAAAAACATTCAATCCATGTTTCTCCACTCCTCCAGAACCACCAGTGGGTGCCCATCCAAGTCCGCATTGAACAGAAACTCCTCACCATTGGCTTTAAAGCACCAATCAGCTTGCTCCATCATACCTCACCTCACTAATCTACTACAGCTAAGCCTGCAAATTTTGCTTCTCTAGCACCAGCTTACTTACTGTGCTCCCATCTTGTCGGTCTAGAAGCTGACTTCTTTCTCACATGTTTGCCCTGTCCTGGAACTACCTCCCCATCCATACACACCAGACCACCAGTCTCTTCACTTTCAAAGCATTGTTAAGGTTGCATCTCCTCCAAGAGGTTTTCCCCAATGAAGTCCCCCTTTTCCCTGATTTAATGTCACTTCTCTGTCATCTATGCATTTGGATCTGTGATCTTTAGACATTTAATATTTGCCCAACCCCAACCCCATAACACCTAACATACAAACCTTTATATTATATATTAAAAATTACTTATTTATTCATATAAATGTCTCTCCCTCTAAACTGTAAACTCATTATGGGCAGGGAACATGTCTTCTATTTCTGTTTTGTATTGTACTCTCCCAAGAACTTAGTAGACAATAAATACCATTGATTGACGGATTGATTGATGTCAGAGGGAGGTCAGATATTGAATTCCCATTTTAGAAATGAGAAAACTGAGGCACATAAAAATTAAATGACTTGCCCAAGTTCACACAGCAGGCAACTGGTAGAACCATGATTAGAATCCAGGTCCTCTGATTCCAAGGCCCAGGTTCTTACTACTAGGCAATACTGCTCCTCTAACTGTTAGAGAAAAGGTTAGGGCTTGAAAGATTCAGGGTTCACAGACACATGATGGATTATTGGAAGGAAAAATTAATGACCGAATATCCCTGCTCATTAAGTAGTGCAATCAAAATGCTGTTCCATCAATCACATGTGAAGGCATGGTTTGCGGAGGAATTTGGGGTTTGATGGACAAATGATGGTGTGTTATTTCTCATGGCAAAATACTCTTTATTAGGGCCAAACAACAAGTCAATAGCAGATTTGAGAATGCTAATAACTAAGGCTAACCTCTAAGACAAAAATCTTTCTATTTCTCTCTCTACCTTTCACTGGAATCATAGAGCTGGAAGGGAATTCAAAAAGAATGGAAAAGATTGAAAGTGTGTGTCTTGGTTGTCCATGTCCTCCCACTGACTTGGAACTCCTCCCCCTCCAAATATAATAGACCACCACTCTCCTCACCTTCCAATCTTATTAAAATCACATCTCCAAGGGGCCTTCCCCGAATAAGCCCTCATTACCCCATTCCCTCTCCCTTCCACACCACCCATGTACTGAACCCTTTAAGCACTTGATATTCACCAAACCCTTATCTCTAGAGCACTTACTTGCTGTACTGGGAATGTGTCTACTGACTCTGTTGTACTGTTCTCTCCCAAGTGCATAGCATAGTACTCTGCACATAGTAAGCTCTCAATAAATGCCATTCATTCATTCATTCATTCATTCATTCATTCATTCATTCACTTTACTGAAAGCCCTCTCTCTAAGGTCATCAGTGATTTCTTTCTTGTCAAACCTAATGGATTCCATTCTGTCCATATCCTCCTTTATTTGTTTATACTGAGGACACTTCCTGTTCCTCAATATGGTGTTTCCTGACACTGTTTGCTATTGACTCCCCTCATCTCTCTAGCCAATCCTTCTTAGTCCTTTTTACTACTTTTTTCTTCCACCCCAAACTGTGGTGTCCCTCAAGGTTCTAGGTATCTTCTTCTTCTCAATTTATACTCACTCCCTTGGGAAGCAAATCCGTTACTATGACTTCAACTACCGTATCTACTTTTTGAGCCCGACTCTCTCTTCAGCAATATCTCATTTCCTCCTGCCTTCAGGGCATTTCATACTCAATATATCTGGAAGTGAATTATTCATCCTCCTCTTCCTCCTTCTCATCATCATCATCATCATTATCATCATAACACCGTGAAGCAGTGTGGCTTAGTGGAAAGAACATGGACTTGGGAGTCAGAGGTCGTGGGTTCTAATCCTGGCTCCGCCACTTGTCAGCTGTATGACTTTGGGCAAAGTCACTTAACTTCTCTTTACAGCGTGGCTCAGTGGAAAGAGCATGGGCTTTGGAGTCAGGGCTCATGAGTTCGAATCCCAGCTCTGCCACTTGTCGGCTGTGTGACTGTGGGCAAGTCACTTAACTTCTCTGTGCCTCAGTTCCCTCATCTGTAAAATGGGGATTAAGACTTTGAGCCCCAGGTGGGACAACCTGATTCCCCTATGTCTACCCCAGCGCTTAGAACAGTGCTCGGCACATGGTAAGCGCTTAACAAATACCAACATTATTATTATTATTCAGTTACCTCATTTGTAAAATGAGGATGAAGGCTGTGAGCCCCATATGGGTCAACCTGCTTACCTTGTATCTACCCCAGCCCATAGAACAGTGCTCAGCACATAGTAAGTGTAGTAAGTGTTTAACAATGCCATCATTATTATTATACCAGCTTTATTCTTTCTTCCTTCTCCTTCTGTTACTTATAAATCATTTTTGTCTGTCTATCCCATCGGTCTGTCAGCTCTTTGAAAACAAAGTGCACTTTGCCTTGGTTGTATTCTCCCAAATATTACCACAATGTTTTGAACTTTATAGGCACTCGATGAATACCATCAACTGAATGACTGATTAGCTTGGAGCAGACGCTAGTTCAATCAGCAGAGCTTCCTTTACTTGGGCAACCTGGCACCTTTCCCACCTTGGTTTGGTCAACAATAGAAGTGTCACCACGTATTGAGTCGATGTATCTAGCCTTGTTTTTCTATGACAGCTTGCTTGAAAAGCCCTTGAGGAATCTGACAAATGATGTCAACTCATAAATACACAATGTAATCCCAGGGGTTTGATTGAATTCCAATCTCTTTATTATTTTCCCCACCAGTTAAATAGCTTTTGGATTTCTATGTTTTTTCACATACAAAATGGGATACTAAAACCAGCCTGCCTCTAAGAGCTATATGCAAGGTACTGAAGTTCTAAAATGTGATTTGTCAGGTCAAATCTAGGGATAACCCTTTGGGAATAGCCTTAGTTGACTCCAAAATGCTATTACAGTGAATAATCTTGGTAAATGGTCCTAACGATATTTGAGTTCTGTCCAGCATATAATTACAGTATGGGGTCTGTCAAGGCTCATAGCACTTTGTGCAAATAACTAGGAGAAAAAAAAACCCTACTATTCAATAGCACTCTACTTTAATGACACATTAAACTAATGTTACATTATGTTAAAACACAACTCAATGAAGGCAAATAGAACATTCATATAAATCCCCAATAAATTCATTATGAAAGTGCAATTACAATAAATATCCAGTGGCGTGGTGTTACTGAGGTAGTAAAAAGCATTAGCACTGTGAACATCCAGTTTCATCAAGGCTGAATCACCACAGTAATTTTGGACTTCAACATGTCTGTTTACAGATATTTGATGACCCCAAGCACCAGCTCAGCCTAATCCAGGATGAAATGGTAGGATGGAAAATGAGACACTTCCCTTCTCTCAGACCCCTTGTGGAGTAGCTTCTCTGCATGGTGTGAGTCTGTGATCAGTCAATTGAATAACCTATTAGTCAATCAAGGGTATTGAGCACTGAATGGGTGCAGAGTATTGTATCAGTACAATAGAGTTGGTAGAAATGATCCTTATCCTTAAGGAGCTTACAATCTAATGCAGGGGATGAGCAAAAAATTTTGTTGAAATATACCACATTGTTCTTTCAATTTGAAGGTAGTAGTGCTAATGACACTCCAAGCATATTGGTATAAGTTATAGTTTGAGATGAGTTTATTTTGAAGTGTGAAGGTCTACAGGTCTTTCTCTCTCCCTCTCTCTCCCTGACTCTTTTCTCTCTTTTACTCTCTCAAAATATTACTGATAACAGAAGCATATAAAATATATTCTATAACGACATGTACATAGAAACAAACACACGTTTGTGTTAAAGTTTAAGCACTGTAATTTTCCCTGGATATTTTCCAGGTAGCATTAAATACACCCTTGACAAACTCCAGGTCTTTTTGTTCATCCAAGTATCCAGCAGCTACAATGCTGGTCATGGTGTCATGGGGCAAACTTAACCACAAGATTCAAGAGACCAGATAATCTACCCGTGCCTCAGTGGCATTAAGGCAGCTTAACCATTAGCAAGGTTGCAGGAGAGGGGGTTAGTGATATTAGAGTTTCAGACTAGGTCCTGATATAGAACTGCATGCTCCCAAACCATTTTGAGAAACATCATGGCTTAGTGGAAAGAGCATGAGATTGGGAATCAGAGGACCTGGGTTTTAATCCCAGCTCCATCACTTGTCTGCTGTGTGATCCTGGGCAAGTTACTTAACTTCTCTGTGCCTCATCTGTAAAATGGGGATTAAGACTGGGATCCCCATGTAAGACATGGACTGTGTCCAACTTGATTACCTTATATCTACTCCAGAACTTAGTACAGTGCCTGGCACATAGTAAGTGCTTAACAAATACCATTAAAAAAACAGAAAAAATCCAAAAAACACATTTACCTAGCTGTTCACCGAGTTAAACTGCACAGAGTTGGGCCCATATTTCTAAAAAAAATATTGGTTCTAATAGTAACTCTGGGTTCTAATTCTGACTCTTCCACTTGTCTGCTGTGTGGCCTTGGGCAAATCATTTAACTTATTTTTGCCTCAATTATCTCATCTGTAAAATGAGGATTAATAATGGGAGTTCCAGATGAGTTGGGGCCATGTCCAATTTGATTAGTTTGTGTCTACTCCAGTGCTTAGTACAGTCCCTGGCACACAATAAGTGCATAACAAATTCCATTAAAAAAAAGAACATGCTCTTCAAAAAATACACATAGCCCATGATTACATGGTCAGTATTTGTTTGTCCAAGTCCACTACAAATTTAAATTTACCTTTATAGAATCCATGTAAAATCTAGTTTTAACTCCATGAAAAACTGGGAAACAAGTGAGTGGTTAGAGAAGAGCCATGGTTGAATTCAAAATCGAGTTGGCAAACTAAAGGGAGTTATGTCCAAACTTCAATAAGTTATTCAATCAATTGATCATGTTCACTGAGCACTTAATCATTGTACTGTACTGTACTGTTCACTGAGCACTGTACTAGGCACTTGGGAGAGGACAAGATAATGCATCAGTATTTATCTTGCCTCCCATACTGGATTAAATCCTTTCTGATGATGACCACGTCTTTTATTTCCTTTTTGGCCAAGCTTTGCCAAAGATCTGTTGCAAAAGCTTCTAATTAAAACAACTGTTCATCTTCCATTAGTAATGCTACATGGAAGTCTACTGCCAAAAAAACAATTTGGTGAATGTTTTCTATTGCTCTGTAACAACTAGAAAACTAGTGGGTAAATCTTTATAGCTTTAATAATAAATTCATTTGACTGGGGCATATGATAATCTTGATTAATTCTTCCATCATCTCACCACCATCTGCATCTACATACTGGCTGGATTGCTGACATGTGGAATCTAAATTATTCATATACTTGAACAAAAAAGTGATGTTTGAGGTCTTTCACTCACCTTTCACTATCAGACTTCAGAAGAAATTTCAGCAGACCATTTTTATGCAATTAATAAATGTTAGAATGAGATTTCAATAAGCTTCCTTTTATAATACCAAAAATTTCTCCAAATATGCATAAAAATACACCTTACCCTCTCAAGAGTACCAATTTCAGGTAGTCCTCTAATATGTTTCAAATTAAGAAGAATGACGCCCTTAACACTTCAAAATTGACAACTTTCTTCAGCTTTACAACACATCATTTTCAACTTGACAGCTCAGGCCTGGGAGTCAGAAGGACCTGGGTTCTAAACTTGGCTCTGCCATATGTCTGCTTTGTGACCTACTGCAAGTCACTTAACTTCTCTGTGCATCAGTTACCTTATCTGTAAAATGGAGATTGAGACTGTGAGACTGTGAGACTGTGAGACTGTGAGACTGTGAGACAGAGACAGTGTCCAAACTGATTAATTTATATCTACCCCAGCGATTAGAATAGTGCTTGGCACATAATCAGCACTTAATGAGAACCATGCTTATTAATTATTATTATTAACACTGCCCTCTGAATAGATCCAATTAATGTGTCCTGCATCTGATGGACACAAAAATTTTCAATTTGATGATGACTGAAGGTGATATAGATCTAATTAGAAGAGACTGAGATTCTGCAACTCTAGGAATAGTGCTTTTCTGATTTTTGTTTTTATTTTGTGCAGTTGTCCTAGTTCTTTATGTTGCTTTAGTATTTTATTGTTTTTCCAGTCTCCTCTCCCTACCTTCTATTCTTAGATTGTGAGCCCCTGGAAAGCCAAGGACCATATCTAATTTCCACCAGTGAATTCTTTTCCAGTGTTTAGTTCCCTGCTCTCCACATAGTAAGTACTTAATAAATACTATTACTACTGCTACTAGAGGCAAAAGACTGAAACAGAAAAGGAGCTGTGTAAATGCATTTGAAGACAAACTGAAGACAGGAAAAAAGAAAAAAAAAGAAAACCAAAGAACTGCACCCAAAAGAGCTAAAGAAAGTTAACAATTTATGTGTGATAAAGAGATTACATTACATGAAAAAAAGGGACTTGTAAAACAATAGCCAATATGTAGGTGAATTAAACATCTGGAGTCAACAAAAATTAAATCCCATTTGGAAGTAAGTGAATCCCCTATAGGAACTATGCTATTCATAAGAACAGAATGTACTAAATAACCACTGTTAGTAGGGGATACATTAACACATTAATTTTAAGAGTTTCAATCTCACTTTTATTTATATTTAAGCTTTTAATCTTTCAATAATTAGTCATTACTAGTGTTTAATGACTGGTTTGCAAATTGGGTATCCCTAGATGGAGCTAGAAGCAGTTAACACTATAACAAACTGGTCATTAGATATGGTAATGATCAAAATTTCTGATTATTACTAGTATAAACCATAATTAACAGTCTATAACAACTATCTTTTTCCTTTTTTTCCAGAAAAAAGGAAAATTCTGTTGGGATGCCAAGAGGCAGTAAATGTAGAAATTTTGATATTGTGTTATATGCAGCCAAACTACTTTGGAGAATTGTGTTTATTTCCTAATGATTTTGAAACTTTACCTTTTTATGAAGTTAGCAAAGAGGCTTTATTCATTTCTTGCTATTTTGTTAGAGCAGGAACTAGAATTTTAGATTGACCCATACTATCATCCCAGGTATTCTTTAATAATGATAATCGTGGTATTTATTAAGCACTTAATATATGTTTCACACTGTATTAATCCCTGGGATAGATACAAGATAATTAGATCAGACATAGTCCCCATCCTCCAAGGGACTCACTCTTCCTAGTGAGTAGCAGAGTCATCTTTCATTTTGTAAAATAAAAATAATAGAAAAAAGGACTATGCTAATCATTCTGGAAATTAGAAAGAGGCAACATGATTGGCCTAGCTAACCTTCTGGATAGTAAACTGAAGATAGTCCTTAGTTGAAGGTTATCTATCTTAAAACTTTATTTTGAGAATTAAAATCTTGACCCAGTACTGGATTCAGACAATAAGTCAGAGAAACTGTTGCCTTGAGGCAGTAATTTTTTTAATGATACTTCATCCTTACTATGTGCCAGGCACTCTATTAAGTAATGGAATAGATACAAGATAATCAGGTTGGGCACGGTTCCTGTCTTACATAGGGCTCGCAGTCTTAATCCCCAGTTTACAGATGAGATAACTGAAGGACAGAGAAGTGAAGTGATGTGCCTAAGGGCACACAGAGACAAGTGGCAGAGGAAGAATTAGAACCCAGGTCCTCTAACTCCCAGGTCCATGCTCTTTCCACTAGACTACACTACTCAGAGAAAGCTAAGGCAGGACAATCTCACAATTTCAGAACTCTTGAAGCCTGGAAATATTGAGATCTGCTAATTGTAAAATTAAAAAAAAATTGTTGGTATATTGCCTTTGACATTTGTGTTAACTTTGTCAATCAATCAGATGTTTGCCAACTAGACTGTAAACTCCTCATGGGTATGGATTGTGTCTATCAGCTCTATAGTACTGTACTTTCCCAAGCATTTCTGCCACCCTAGGGAGGAGGCAGAAAGATTTTTCCCTCCTTGAAGCAGCCCATAGCTCATAGCTGGCTCTGTCTCTACTAGATGTGGAGCTTGAAGGTCAATGAAAAATTCACAGATTAAAATATTGAGCTGGGAAATAGATTGTTGTTTAAGAAGAAACTGAGCAATGCCTTCTGTAGACACTGGAATGATAGTCACTTGACACATTATACTATTATAGTATACTATTATATAGTATACTATTATAGTATTATACTAAATACTATTGAATGAATGAACATTAGAGGGATCATGCATAATGAGAAATTAAAAAAAAGATTTTTTTCCCCTAAGATTTATAAACAACTTCCAGCCAGAAATTAACTTTGCTTGCTCTTTCTTTCTATTGCTCCCTGCCTCTCTTTCTTTCACTACCTGTCCCTCTTTCTCTAGCCATCTCTCTTTGTCTCTCTTCTACCTGTCTGCCTGTATCTTTTATCAGCACTCAGTTAATATGATTGAATGAATGAACTCCTCATGCCCATTTCTACCTTATCCAGGTTCATGCCTTGCATTTGAACAGGAGGCATGAAAATAAGTTATTTTCTGTGGCCAAATCTGCCTAGAGGGAAAGAGCATTATGGGAAAGATTCTAATTTTGACTAGGCTCTGCAAAGGACACTGACAGAACTAAACCAACATTTGAAGGGAGAAGTCTGTGCAGATGGTAACATTTGTGGGGGATGAACCACTACCCCTCCCCTTCATCCCAAAATAATGTTGCCAGCACATCCACCTGATTGACAAAGAATATTTTGATTTTTTTCCCATTCCCCAACACTATCTCTTTACCCAAGTCTAACTGGAGGAGCCTCAGAAAAATGAATAGATAAATCAATGTATTTATTGAGAGCTTACTATGTGCGGAGCACTGTACCAAGAACTTGGGAGGGTACAACATAACAGAGTTGGTAGACACATTCCTTGCTCGAAATGAAGGGAGCTCAGGGTTCTTGCAATTTGGGCAGTACCTGTCAATCTGGTAGATTTTGGGCTAATCATGAAGTCTACAAGGGCACAGTATCTCACAACCAAAACTCCAAGTCTGCAATGGATCAAACCAAAAGCTTATAACTGAATTATAAAAGTGATGCACATAATTTTAAATGGCTTGAAAATGTTGGCACCATTAAAACACATGTGGCTTCTGAGACTGAGCCAAATGAACTATATTTCTTTCCTAGGGAATTCAGCCAATATAGTCTCCACTGGTCAGCCACTGGCCAAAATTTTGTACATAATATGCAAGGGCCATGACATCTAATCTTACCTCCACTTCAAACTCCAATTTCCTGGAAGAAAATTTCCCAAAGGCACTGTACTGAACCCCCATTTCACAGTTTTCACAAGTAGAAATTTTCCCTTGAGGCAATTGTAGCATCAGTCTTTGGAGACAAAGTGGAAAGAAGACCAGATATTAAACATCAAAAATTCTGATTCTCAGTTACTCCTTAGAGGTTGAAAGGTGGGTCAGAGGCCTCTGTCTTTCAAAATTGTCTTTCAAAACTACTGCAGGAACCAAGGAAATGAAAAACCTGAAAAAAAAAGACATTGCTGTGTTGTGGTAATACTAAAGAAAAGCAAGTCTCCAAAGATGGAAAATAGAAAATTAATCAATCAATCAGTGGTGTTTATTGAGTTCTTACTCTGTACAGTAGACTGAATCACTTGGGAGAGTACACTACAACAGAGTTGGTAGACACATTTTCTTCTCACAGTGAACTTCCACTATAAAAGGGGAAACAGATATTAAAATAAATTATGAATATGTACATAAATGCTGTGGGGCTGAGGATGTGTTGAATATCAAGTATTAAAGGGTAGATATCCAAGTGCGTAGGCAATGCAGAAGGTAGAGGCAGTAGTGGAAATGAGGGCTTAATCAGGCAAGGCCTCTCTGAGGAAATGTGGTTTTAATAGGACTTTTAAGGTAGAGAAAGTGGTGGTCTTCATATATGAAGGAGGAGGGATTTCTAGGCCAGAGGCAGAATGTTGGTGAGGGGGTCACAGATGAGATAAATTAAGCTCAAGTCACAGTGAGTAGGCTGGCTTTAGAGGAGCAAAATATGCAGGCTGGTAGGAAATTAGAGAGGTAAGATGGCAGGCAGTGAACTTACTGAAGGCTTTTCAAGCTGATGGTAAAGAGTTTCTGTTTGACATGGAGTTGGATGAGCAGTGAGCCGAGATTCTGGGGATATGTAGACTTGGTTTCTGAGAAAAATGATTTGGTCAACAGAGACAAGTAAAGAGGCAGCAGAGTGAAGTAAGGACTAGAGTGGGGAGAAGAGAGGTCAGAGAGGAGGCTGATGCTGTAGTCAAGGAATGATATCAGAGCTTGGATTAGTGTAGTAGTAATGTGGGTGGAGAATAAAGGCCAGATTTTAGCAATATAGTGAAGGTAGAACCAAAAGGATATGTTATGGATTGGTATGTGGGTTGCATGGGAAAAATGAGTCAAAGGAAGCATTGTGGCCTAATGGAAAGAACATAGACCTTGGAGTCACAGGAACTGGATTCTAACCCCAGCTCTGCCACTTGTCTGTTATATGTCCTTGGGCAAGTTACTTAACTTCTCTGTGTCTCAGTTATCTGTAAAATGGGGATTAAGACTGTGAGCCCCATGTGGACTGTGCCCAACCTAATAATAATAATGTTGGTATTTGTTAAGCGCTTACTATGTGCCGAGCACTGTTCTAAGCGCTGGGGTAGACATAGGGGAATCAGGTTGTCCCACGTGGGGCTCACAGTCTTCATCCCCATTTTACAGATGAGGGAACTGAGGCACAGAGAAGTTAAGTGACTTGCCCACAGTCACACAGCCGACAAGTGGCAGAGCTGGGATTCGAACTCATGAGCCCTGACTCCAAAGTCCGTGCTCTTTCCACTGAGCCACGCTGCTTCTCCCTATATCTACCCTACTGTTTAGTAGAATGTCTGGCACATAGTAAGCACTTGACAAGTGCCATAAAAAAAGGATAATGCCAAGGTTAGGGGCTTGTTTGGCAGGGAGGATACTGGTGCTGTCTATAGTGACATGATAGACAGGGAGAGGCCAGGGTTTAGTGAGCAGATGAGGAGTTCTGTTTTGGACAGGCTAAGCTTGAGGTGTCAGCAGGACATCCAAAGTAGTGATGTCCTGATGGCAAGAGGAATGTGAGACTGCAGAGAAGGAGAGAGATCAGGGTTGGAGATGGAGATTTGCAAATCATTCTCATAGAGAGGGTAGTTGAAGCCATGGGAGTAAATGAGTTCTCCAAGGCAGTGGGTATAGATAGCGAGTAGGAGACTCAGAACTGAACCTTTAGGGGCTCCCACAGTTAGAGGGTGTCAGGGAGAGGAGAAGCCTGATAAAGAGACAGAAGAAGTGGCCCAGAGAGATTGGAGAGATTGAAGAACCAGGCGAGGACAGTGTCAGTGAAGCCACTGTTGGATAATGTTTCAAAGAGAAGGGGTATTCTGCAGTGTCACAGAAGAAGACTAGGATGAAGTACAGTGTCCATTCTCTGAGTCATCCCTTATTCTTCTCTCCTGGCTGCTGGTGACCCAGTTGGAGATAGTTATTTACCTAATTCTAGTTAAGCAATTAACCTGACTCCCTCAGAAGCAATTTTACTGCCTACCCAAAGGGAGAAATTTTCTCTGCAATCCCAGTTGTTTGGATTCTTTTAAGACTGTTATGGGATACGCATCATGTTAATGAAAATGATTATTATTAGAGCTGTTATAGTTAAATGTGTTCCACTCAATTTAGGTAATGTATCCAGCCAGTGGTGCTGAAAACAATGAGCTTTGTATTTATTCAGCTTTCACCGATGAACATTCTCAAAAGTCACAAATGGAAGCTTAAATAAAGCACTCAGATGTTCTAGAAGTAAATGGGGAGGATCTTTTTACTCTTTCACTTATCAATTAACATTTGGGGGGATTCCTGGGCCCTGAATCCCTACTTTAACTAATAAAAGACCAAACTGCTTTCACACTCTATTTCTAAGCTTGTGATTTTAAATAATTTAAATTAATTTTAAAAGAGTTTCATCCAGATAAATAAGTGAATTAATTCCTACCCATCACTCTCAGGGGCCATGGCCTCAAAGACTATGAGGCCATTACCCCTTAAATGAGTCTATCTTTCAATATTTTGTTTCCCTGTGGTTTTACTTTTCTATCTAGTTGCATGGATTCTGAATCTTTTGACACCTAATTATTTCCCTTTGGAAAACTATTTTTATTTACTAGGCAGTGGCAAAGTAAAAGGTTCAACCATGGCATCCAATTAAGCAATTCTCTTGACTGGGTCAGCTATAAAGGAGAACATTTTATTTTTCCATCTACTGTAAGTTCTTTCCATCAGTTCCTTGACAAGTGAGTATCATTATGTTGATATCCCTTCTGTGAAAGTGAGACCGCAAGATTGGGTTGAACCTAATTAGAATTTTGTTTTTATTATTTCCTCATCTTGCCCCTAGAATTTATGCATTTGGAAATATTTGTTTTAATATATTCCATCTAAATTAGGGACCTAGTCACCACTGTCTGGGATTAATGTCCTAGATGTTGCAATAATGCAAGGTTACTAATACTGGAAAATAGCTCATTTTAAATGAGTAGATTAATTTAAATGAATGAATTAGTCCATTATTTCTGTTTAATTGGCTGCAGATGTTATTGAAAATAGATGCTATACGTGTTGGGCCATGTAGTCCTGAAACTAATTCCTAAAAGAAGGTGACCCATTTTCTCCTTATTCTTATTTGCCTTCAAATGTGTCACCAGTAGTAATCTTGCCTCAGTGGCATGGCCCAAGTGTCAGGGTGTTGACATAGGTTGGCAATACAGAGCATTTTTTTTTAATTTAATTGGGAACAATAACCGCCTCTGTGTCTATAAATAGAGTATAAGATGCAAAGTTTGGATCTAGGAAAAAAGCAAAGGAAAGAGTGTTTTCCAAAAGTATTTCGTTTATTGTTTAGCGGCAGAAAGCATCCTTACTACCAGCTTTATGGCTTTCAATAAGCTCCCCTCTTCCTAACTTACTTTGCTGATCTCCTACTACAGCTGAGCCTGCACATATACTCCTCTGGCACCAACCTACTTATCATATCTCAATCTCCTCTATTTCACCTCTGGCCCCTTGCCCACAGCCTCCCTCTGGCTTGAAACTTCCTCCTACTTCTTATCCACAGACCACCACTCTGAGCCCCTCTCTTTAAAGTCCTACAAAAAATCACATCTCCTCCAAGAGGCCTTTCCTGATTTAGCCCTCTCTTCCCCCTCTATTTGGCCTCCCTTCAGCATCACTTCCCCTATATTCCCTCCTTTTTGCACTGCCTATGAAGTTGAGTCTGTGAGCCTTAGGGACTTTGATTTTCACTCCACCCCAACAACATTTAGTACATATCTATCTATTTTAATGATGTCTATCCCTGTAGTGTTTAAGTTCCTGGTGGGCGGGGGTTGTGTCTACCTACTTTGTTGTATTGTAATCATCCATTCAATCATATTTATTGAGCACTTACTGTGTGCAGAGCACTATACTAAGTGCTTGGGAAAGTAAATTACCGCAGGAAAGATAGACAATCCTTGCCCATGGAGAGTTCACCATCTAGAGGAAGGAAGACAATCAATCAATCAATGGTATTTATTGAACACTTTGTGTAGGCCAATGTACTAACCACTTTTTAAAGTACAATACAGCAGAGTTAGTAGACGTGTTCCCTGTCCTGCCCAATCTAAGTTGTACTCTCCCAAACATTCAGTACAGTGCTCTGCACATAGCAGTAATAATGATAATAATAATTAGAGAAGCAGCATGGCGTAGTAGCTAGAGCACAGACATGGGAGTCAGAAGGTCTGCTCTGTGACCTTGGGCAGTCACTTCACTTTTCTGGGCCTTAGTTCCCTCTACTGTAAAATGGGGATGGAGACTGTGAGCCTCAAATGAGGCAGGGACTGTGTCCAACTAGATTTGCTTGTATCCACCACAGAGCTTAGTACAGTGCCGGGCACATAGTAAGCACTTACTGAATAATTAGAGAACCAGCATGGCCTATTGGCAAGAGCATGGGTTTGGGAGTCAGAGTATGTAAGTTCTAATCGTATCTCTGCCACAGATGAGTGTGACATTGGGCAAGTCACTTCACTTTTCTGTGCCTCAGTTGTCTCCTCTGTAAAATGGGGATTAAGACTGTGAGTCCCATATGGGATAACCTGATTAGCTTGTATCTACCCTAGTCTTTAGAATAGTGCTTGGCACATAGTAAGTGCTTAACAAATACCATAATAATAATTAAATAATTTAATAATTGGGGCATTTGCTAAGTGTTTATTATGTGGTAAGCATAAGTGTCGGATGAATACAAGCAAATTAGGTTGGACACAGTCCCTGTTCCTCATGGAGCTCACAGTCTTAATCCCCATTTTACAGAGGAGGTAACTGAGGCTCACAGAACTTAAGTGACTTGCTCAAGGTCACACATCAGATAAGTGGTGGCGCTGGAATTAGAACCCAGGTCCTTCTTGTGGTGCACCCATAACAAGTTGCTTTATTAGTGACTGTTTGTGATACCATGAACGATAGCAAGGAAGAGACTCGTGAAGGCCCTGATGGGCTATACCTGAGCCAGGTGATTGTGGGCCTGCCTGGGGGGGAGGGCAGAGCAAGGGGGGAGGTGGGGCCTTCTCTCCCTGTTTTACCCAGTAACCGTCCTGGACCAATCAGTAACTGCCATGTAGAGCCAAAGTTGCCACACCTAAGGCAGATAAAAGGCACTCCTTTTGAATTGTGAGGAGGCACATAAGAGGCATACAGAAGGCATGCTGAAAGTAGCAGGAGAGTAACACAGAGGCAGGCAAGAAGCAGTGGCATTGAAGCAGGCACAGCATTGAAGTAAGAAGCAGCAGGAGAGCAGCAGCGGAAGGCAGCAGCACTTGGAAGCAGAAAACAGAAGCAGTGGTAGAAGGGGCTCCCTTGACCAGTAGACTGGTATTAGACCTTGAGTGGAGTGAGTGTGTGTGCATGTGTATGTGTCACTCCCTTGCACATTGATAGAATTAAGTAAAAAACTTTCCACAGTAACCTTGGTGATCAGAGTTGTGGTTTGACTTCTACTGTGTTTCAATGAGGCTCCCCCAGTCTAGGAAGGTCCTGGTTGGTAGGAGCTGGAGGGAGGGGGATGGGAGCTTGTGACATTTCTTACTCCCAGGTCTGTGCTCTATCTGCTAGGCCAGTATACATTCATTAAACACGACTGATGGATTGTTAGGCTGATTTGTTTAGTAAGTGGCCTGAGCACACTTTGTAGAATATACAATTTGGAACTTAGTAGTTCTAGTCTCTCTGCTAGAGTCCTGTGAGATCCTTTGAGAGAAGAAGCCATACTATGGTTCAGAGAAGGCCTGGTGGACACTAGCCACGTGAAGAAGTGAAACAACTATTAAAATGTTCAAATAATAACAAAATTGTTGGCATTTATTAGGTAATTAATATGTGCTAAACATTGGTGTAAAAACAAGGTTTTGAGATTGGGCACAGACCCTGTCTCACATGGGGCTCACAGCTTGCTGATTCTTGTTGTATATATGAGGAACCTTAGGCCCAGAGAAGTTAAGTAACTTTCCCAAAGGTCACACAGCAGGTCAATGTCAGAGCTGAGACTTAAATCCTTGCCACCTGATCATCTGTCCTGTACATATTTGACTAGCCCATGGTAATTAATGCATTTAAATGACCAAGAAGATATTCTGCCAAAAGAACAACAAACACAATAAATATCTTTTGCCTGAAATATCTAGGTAACTGAAATAAGATTTCCTCCTTTTCCCTTCTGCACATTACTTAGTTTGTCTGAATTATTGAATTAATTTACTTAACTACTATCAATTCCAGTCTAAAAGAAACTGAAGTTTTTTCCTTACCTGTAAAATGGGGATTTAATAACTATTCTCACTCCTCCTTAGACTAAGAGCCCCATGAAGAACAGGGACTGCACCCAACTTTAATTTCTTGCATTTAACCCAGTGCTTACTACACTGTTTGGCACACTGTAAATGCTAAATACCACTATTTTAAAAAGATATGTTTTTGATGTTCAAGTACATTAGCTCAACACATAAAGATTTAAAGAGCTCTTGTTTTCAATGTCAGATTTATAAAAGCATTGTGATGTGTATTTACTGTGCTCCTAAGAGATGTTTTCATAAATAAACAATTGGGAGAATTAATATCAATAACTTTATTGTCAAAAACTTTTTGCATCTGGATTCTCTTCTTCAAACCCAGAATGGAGCTTTCAACCTATGCTTAAGACAAAAGAAGAATTAGTTTCCATTTGTAACGCCAAGGGTGATTCCTGAATAAAATTGGGTGGATGGATAAAATATTGGGGAGGTAGAGAAAATGAGAACTAGTAGGAAATGAAGAAGTTGAATATAGAAATCAGGCACTATGGATCATTTTTTTTAATAGTATTGTTCAATCAATCATACTGTATGTAGATTACTGTACAAAACTCTTGGGAGAGTACAATATAGCAATATAACAGATTTGGTAGACACATTCTGAGCCCACAAGGAGTTCTTGACCTAGAGGGGGAAATAGTATTATAGATACATAAATTATGGATATGTAAATAAGAGCTGTGGGGCTGAGGGAGGGGTGAATAGAGAAAGCAAATGAGGAAGACACGGAAGTGAGTGGGAAAAGAGGAAATGAGGAAGTCAAGGAAGGCTTCTTGGAGATGTGTCTTGAATAAGGCTTTGAAAAGAGGGGGAGTGTAATTATCTGTCAGATATGAAAAGGGAGGGTATTCCAGGCCAGAGGCAGGACATGGGCAAGATGTAGGCTATGAGATAGATGAGATTGGGGCACAGTGAATAGGGTGGCATTAGAGGAGTGACAAGTGCAGCCTGGGTTGTAGTAGGAAAGTAGGGAGGAGATGTAAGGTGATTGAATGCTTTCTATTTAAAGCAGAGGTGGAAGGGCAACTCTGGAGATTCTTGAGGAGAGGGGAAACATAGACTGAACATTTTTTTAGAAAAAAGAGATAGGAAGCAGAGTGAAATATGGACTGGAGTGGGGAGAGACAGAAGGCAGGGAGATCAGCAAGGAGGCCGATAGGATCATTAAGGCAGAATAGGTTAAATGCTTAGATTAATGTGGTAGCAGTTTGGATGGAGAGGAAAGGGCAGATTTTAGTGATGTTTTTAAGGTTGAACTGATAGAATTCAGTGATATATTGAGTGTTTGGGTTGAATGAAAGAGATGAGTCAAGGAATGACACCAAGATTAGGGACATGCATGACAGGAACGATGGTGGTGCTGTCTATAGTTGTGGGAAAATCAGCAGAAGGACAGGGCTTGGTGAGAAGATAAAGAGTTTTTTGTTTTGGATGTCAGTCAATAGGCCAGGCAATCAGTTAGTAGTATTTATTGGGTGCTTACTGTGCAGAGCACTGTGCTAAGCACTTGGGAGAATTCAAAAGATCAAGTAGATAACCTTCCTGCTTTCAAGGATCTTATAATGTAGTGCAGTGGGGGGGTGGGGGGAGGGTGACAGACCTCTAAAATAAGTTATAGATAAGTTAAGCACAGAATATAAAGGATAGGCTCTAGATTGTAAATTCCTTATGGAAAGGGAATATATCTACCAACTCTGTTTATATTTTACTCTCCCAAGTGCTTAGTACAGTGCTCTGCACACAGTAAACACTTAGGAAATACCATTGATTGACTGATATGCCTAAGTGCTGAGGAGGTGGTGGTAGGGTATCCTCCAAAGAATCTCAAGGAAGGGGGATATTCTTGATCAGAAAATTATAACTTTAGATGGATTCTCTGGTTGACTACAGTTTGTTAAGTTGTAGAGCTAAGAGAAAGGGATATATTCATGCCCTCCCCCTTTTTTTTTGGTTGGTTTATTTTGATGACTTGAAGGTTGAGTTGTTACTTCTCATTTGGTTCCCAAAGTTGCTGAAGTAACCAAATTAGTTGTTAATTTAATCCAAATCCAATCTAATCTAATGTAATAAAAAATGGGCTAATTTGTTAAAGAACTGAATTCCCTTAGTTGTGTATAATGCATTCTGAGAGGCAAGTAGCTACTAAGAAAGTTCTACCAATCTGTCCTTTCCTAGTAGTTCTCCAGTAGGAGAAAATGGTAGAACGTTCCTTGCTGGTTTCTACTTCGTGGTCGTTTTCCAATTGATTCTTCAAGGGAACTCTTAATAGAATATGGGGGATTAGAATTCTTCCTATTTTATTCTTGTGATGAAATGTTTCAGGAAGACAATACAGGAAGTCAATACATCATTCCCAATACCTATTCTAATATTCTAATATGAACCCAGTTTGCACATGTGAACTCAAGAAGTATAGGCAGAGAAATAAATCTTGACTTGAGGTTTTTTTTTAATGATCAATCAATCAGTAGTATTTATTGAACACTTGGTGCAGAGCATTGTATGAAGCACTTAGGAGAGTAAAATATGAGTTGATAGATATGTTCCTGGCCCAGAGTGAGCTAACAGTTGTGGCCTTTTCCCATTTGTGTTACTAATTAAATACTAATTTTAATTATGAACTTGCTGGAGAGTTTTGTTTGGCCATAGTCATTGGGTCCTATGCATAATTCTCAACTGCATCCTGATTGAAATTTTAAATCCTGCATCTTCCTGTGTCAGCCCTAAATTCAGGATGGCTTTTATTGGTCCTGGTTTCAGGGATATTCAGCAAAGAGGCCCTGATAATAATAATGTTGGTATTAGTTAAGCACTTACTGCTTGCAGAGCACTGTTCTAAGCGCTGGGGTAGATACAGGGGAATGAGGTTGTCCCACGTGAGGCTCACAGTCTTCATCCCCATTTTACAGAGGAGGGAACTGAGGCACAGAGAAGTGAAGTGACTTGCCCACAGTCACACAGCTGACAAGGGGCACCATCAGGATTTGAACCCATGACCTCTGACTCCCAAGCCCGGGCTCTTTCCACTGAGCCATGCTGCTTCTCAATGATAATGATATCTAAGGTTAAAAAGCCTTTATGGATACTAATAGTCATCTATTTTGTAAATGCAGCAATAAATAAATAACTTTCTTGTGGTGAGGAGAAAGTTACTTCTATCTAATTCTTGTGCAGTAGGGCTGGGGAACTGCAAATAATTTCCAGGTGGCCATTCAGACTGAGAAAAGGAATCAGCAGGCAGCGGTTGTAGATATTCTCTTTGCTCTGGACAAACAGCATGGTCTAATGGAAAGAGCATAGGTTTGAGAGCCAGAGGACCCAGATTTTAATCCCAGCTCTGTCAGTTGCCTGCTGTGTGACCTTCGACAAGTCACTAAATTTCTCTATAGCTCAGTTTCCTCCTCAGCAAATTATAGGGATTCAGTATCTGTACACTCCCCCAGTTAGATTTTGAGCCTTGTGTGATACAGGGACTGTGCTAATGGGCTTATCTTGTACCTACCTGAACCTTTTAGTACAGTTCTTGGCCAATAGTAAGTCCTGAACAAAGTAACAATAATTATTATAATAATAATAACAATAATACTTGGTATATGCCTATCTCCATACTTAGAGTCTGGTGGTCAATTTTCCCTCCTCAATACAAGTCTAGAGGAGAAATCTGCTCTAACTCTCTGTACCTATGTAAAACTATATTTACAAATGAGAAATGAACTCATCTTCAATTTATAGTGAAGCATAATATAATGAAAAGCAGGATAGCCTAATGGATAAAGCAATGGCCTGGGACTCAGAAGGACCTGTATTATAATCCCCACTCTGCCACTTATCTGCTGTGTGGTCTATACTAAGTCACTTCTCTGCCACTCAGTTACCTCATCTGTAAAATGGGGATTAAGACTGGGTTCTCATTTGGGACATGAACTGTATCCAGCCTGATTAGCTTATAGCTGCCCCAGCACAGCAGTGTGGCTCAGTGGAAAGAGCACGGGCTTGGGAGTCAGAGGTCATGGGTTCGAATTGCAGCTCTGCCACTTGTCAGCTGTGTGACTGTGGACAAGTCACTTAACTTCTCTGTGACTGTTACCTCATCTGTAAAATGGGGATTAAGACTGTGAGCCTCACGTGGGAGAACCTGATTACCCTGTATCTACCCCAGTGCTTAGAACAGTGCTCTGCACATAGTAAGCGCTTAATGCTCTGCACATAGCGCTTAACAAATACCAACATTATTATTATTACCTGGTATGATTTAGAAATACCATTAGGTATGCATATACACAAAGAAATATCTGAAGTAATGATGATAAGATACTTTACATCTTCTGTTCTTCCTCTAGTACAGTCTTCACTTTATCAAAATGTTTGTCATGGCCTCCATAGGACAGGGTTAATGACAAATCTTCAGTTTTGAGAGTAGGTGTCTGAAGATCATAAAACCAAGATAATTTCCCCAAGAGCTACATAGCAAATGAAGATAATCCTAGTTTCCTGACCCCCACTACCTTGTTCTATCTCTTAGATCATATTTCCTCTTTCCAATATGAACCATTTTAATAATAATAGTAATGATGGCATTTTTAAGTGCTTACTCTGCCTAGCACTGTATTAAGCCCTGATCTAGATATAAGATAGTTACATCAGACACAGCTCCTGTCCCTCACACTGTTTCCAATCTAACAGGTATTGAATCCCCAATTCACAGATGAGGTAAGAGAGGCTCAGAGAAGTTAACTGACTTGCTCAAGGTCACACAGCAGGCTCATGGCAGAACCTGGATTAGAACCCTTATTCTCTGACCCCCATAACCATGCTCTTTCCCATAGGCCACCTACTTCTTTCATTTGCTTACTCTGTCCCTCACAACCATGGCTGGTCTTTGTAAGTTATTGAAAGTTTAGGGACCTATATTGTGTTTCATCATTCTCCTCCCTCTTTAGACAGTAATATCCTTGAGGTCAGGGGATCTCATCTTTGTCATCTTTTGAAATTCTGTTGAGCACACGATGTAGTGCATTCCACAAAATCGGCCCCAAATAAATGCTACAGCTTCAGCAGTGCCAGATGGCAGCTACAGCTGATTTCCCAAAATGTGCTGATCTTACCCATAGCACTTATTCTCCAGCTTGGCATGTTCCAGCATTAGCTTCCAAAGGTGCCACCCAGTGGAGCCTCTTTTAGCTAAACGATCAGTGTGGCAAACTAATTTTCATATGTTGATTGACTTCTAGTCTACTTTAAAAACCAATTAACACTTTAAGGAGGGTTTTCTTCCATCTCTCATCGACTCTGCTAGAGAACAGGGGAAGTATGGAAGGGGGAGGAGGCAGGGAAGAAGGGAAAGGGGGAAGCAAGGAGTGACCCCCATGGATGAGAGTTTAGAGAAGTGTTGACACTGCCTTCTTTTTCCTCAGCCTGGGAGAGTGAGGAATGAGAAACAGCATGGTGAGGGGTGGGGAGGTTAGGGGAAATATGGGCCTGAACGGGGAGACTCAAAACCCCACTTTTGGGGCAGCCTCTGGAGAGGGCTGGCAGCCCCCCAGGACAACAGTCTAGCCAGGCCCTCTTTCTTCTTTCCTTAGCAGATGACTGTTTGGCCCCACTGTTCATTCCACCCTGTCCGTGCGGCTGCCCTCTCCTCTCAACAGCTTCACGTCTTTGGAGCAGCAGCAGCTAGAGCAGAACAGAGAAGAAGCTCTGCCTTTTTCTCCAGCAGTGGCTGATGCCTCTCCCTGTGGGATGGGGAGCTCTGGGGGAAGAAGTACTTCAGTAGTGGGAAGGAGTCTCCCCAATGACAGTACCTCTCTATTCTCAGGAAGAGTCACAGTCTAACCTCTCCCTCCCACACTCTGTTGTGTCTCCATCCCTGAGAGCAAAAACCTTTAGTTCAGCTCCTCATTTCATCCTCACCTCTCCCCACAACTCCCCACTTCTCTCATTATCTCCCCCTCAATGCCACAGCACTTACCTACACATCGGTAATGTATTTATTTATATTAATATCTGTCTCCCCCTCTAGATTGTAAACTCATTGCAGGCGGGGAATGTGTCTGCCAATTGGCTTGTACTGTCCTCTCCCAAGCAATGCTCTACACACACAGTAAGTGCTCATTAAATAAGTTTGATTGATAGGCACTTTCAGCTTTCCTATGCCTCATGGAGTGAGAACAGGCATGGATATGGGAGAGGACCAGGCAGGGAAAGAGGAAAGTGGATGTGAGTGGACCAGAAGTGGTGATGGTGCTTCTAGGGAAATTCCTGCTGGGGTCAAGCCTCTAATTTTCCCACTTGGGAGGAGGAAGAAGTGGTGGAAAAAGAAAAGGGAGGCACAAAGTCCAATGTGGACCAGTGCATTAGGGTTGGACTGGGCTGTCCCAAAAAGAATGAGGCTGGTTCCTGTCTCTATTCTCTCTCCCTTACTCCACTTCTCAGAAGTGACCCTACTCCACTTGTCAGAAGTGAAAGACACTGACAGGTCTGTCTCCCCTGGGATCTTGCCTGCAGCAGTTAAAAGGGACACTGACTGAAATAAGGAAGGTGAGAATGTTACTGACACCACTAGGGGAAAGGAGAAAGTGATAGGCGGGGAGGGTGAGGCTTGTGGGCACTTAAGAGATTAGGATAGTGCCTGGTGCATAGTAAGGGTTTAAGGAATACCATAAAACAAGGGAGACCACTCACAACTCTCAGCAGACAATCAGGTTACAAAGAAAGTTGTCCTGCTAATGAAGACTTAATCATTAACTAGTTGTCTTTCATTTCATTCAAACGTATTTATTCATTCATTTACTTACCACTTACTGTGTGCAGTTCACTGTACTAAGCTCTTGGGAGAGTACAATACAACAGTAAACAGACACATTCCCCACCCACTACGAACTTTCAGTCTAGAGTGGGGGAGACAGATATCAATACAAATAAATTACTACAGATATGTACAGAAGTGCAGTGAGGCTGGAAGGGGAGAAGAACAAAAGGAGCAAGTCAGGGAGATACAGAACAGAGTGGGAGAAGAGGGAAGGAGGGGTTTAGTCTGGGAAGGTCTCTTGGAAGCGATGGATGCTCTCTCAATAAGACTTTAAAGGTGGGGGAGAGTAACTATCTGTTGGACTTGAAGTGATAAGACATTCCAGGCCTGAGGCAAGAGGTGGGCTAAGGGTCGGTGGCAAGATAGGCGAGATCAAGGCACAGTGAAAAGGTGGGCATCAGAGGAGCGAAATGTGCAGGCTGGTTTATAGAAGAAGAGTAGCGAGGAGAGGGTAGGAGGTGGTGTAGTGCTTTAAAGCCAGTGGTGAGGAGTTTGTGTTTGTCGCAGAGGTGGTTAGGCAGCAACTGGAGTTTTTGAGGATTGGAGAAACGTGTCCAAAACATTTTTTGTAGAAAAGTGATCTAGGCAGCAGAGTGAAGTGTGGATTGGAAGGGGAGAGATAGGAGCTGGGAGGTCAACAAAGGAGACTGATCTCAGGATCTTAGATCTTCCAATCTACCATTTTTATTTAAGGGTTCATAATTGGCTTATCACATCTGCCCAGATGGCATCTGTCTTGAATCTTTTGGAGTGCCAGTATGAGAGGTGGTATTTTCCTCTCTAGTCTGCTAGGTTTGGTGGAATTCGTGTTTGACGGGAAACTGGGAACTGTGCATTGGGGGAGAGAGGAAAGTATATCCAATCTAGAGTAGTGGCAAAGGAGGTGAAGCCTATGAGGGAGGGCTAGACAGAGAACAAAATGGAAAGTCCAGCATTAGGCACCTCCAGTGCTTTATATATCCAAAGCAATTTGTACTTTTGTATTCCTCCCTTTCAAAGTGTATCTTCTCACTTTTGTGTCCCTGCAACTTTTACAAGGATATTATCAATTCCCTTGTCAATTCTTGTACAGTGCCTGGCACTTAGTAAGTGCTAAACAAATACTTTTTTTTTTTAAAGGTTCGTTTGGCACAAATTGCTCTTCATAAAGCCATGCTGGTGGCTTTGTAGTACCGCAAAGAAAAATGGGGATTCAACCTTTCCTCCTTCCTACTTAGACTGTGAGCCCCATGTGGGGTAGGGACTACATTCACCTGATTAGTTTTAATCTACTCCAGCATTTAGGCAGTGCTTGACACATAATGTGTGCTTAACATATACCATAATAATAAAAGCTTTGGTAAATTACATTCTTCCAAACAGAAAAGTCTAAAAATCTGTTTCTCTGTCAATTTCCACTCATAGATGTGTTTGAGCCCCTGAGCCTTCTGGACAAGTTAACAGTGTTTGAGTTTCCCCAGCCGAATGTTTGCATAAACCCTTTGCTAATTGGATTGGTCAGCAACTTGCACTCACCAGTAATCACTGAGTTTCAGTTATGGATTATCTCCTAATTTAATCAGGAAATAGAACTGATCTAATAGGTGAAAGGGAAGGTCCTGCTAAAGATCTTCCTGGAGCTGCCAGAGGAATTTACTCAGGTGTGATTACACTGAACTGCCTTCACTCCTAGATGTCTATCTGACACACATGTGGCTAACCAGACCCCAAATCCTCAAGCATACGGTATAAGGAAGGGTCTAATTATCCACATTTAGTTGAAAATGGGTTATTTGATAATTTATTCTCATATCTTCCCATTATTCTCATTATCCCTTCCCTCTGAACCCACTCCCCTCCCATTTTTAAAGGTGGATTTAACTTATTCCCCTAAAATGTATCTTGTTCTGAGAACGTAAATGATCAGAAGAATTAATGATTTCTTACAAATATTGCAAATAATACTATGACTATTATTTCTATTATCAATAACAATATTAGTAATGATGATAATGGTAATAATGTTGGTATTTGTTAAACACTTACTATGTGCAGAGCACTTTTCTAAGTGCTGGGGTAGATACAGGGTAATCAGGTTGTCCCACGTGAGGCTCACAGTTAATCCCCATTTTACAGATGAGGTAACTGAGGCACAGAGAAGTTAAGTGACTTGCCCATAGTCACACAGCTGACAAGTGGCAGAGCTGGGAGTCGAACTCATGACCTCTGACTCCGAAGCCCAGGCTCTTTCCATTGAACCACACTGCTTCCCGTAAAAAGAACCCACTGTGTCAGAAGTGGGATTTGAACCCACACCTCCATACGGAGACCAGAACACCCATTCCGGGGAAGGAAATTACCTTGAGTCTGGTGCCTTAGACTACTCGGCCATCCTGACATGGATGGTATTTGTAAAGCATTCACTATATGCCAGGCACTGTACTAAGCGCTGGGGTAGGTATTAGATCAGGCTCAGTCCTGTCCCATCCAGGGTTCACAGTCTAAGGGGAAGGGAGAAATGGATATAATCCTCATTACTACAGATGAGGAAATGCAGGCACAGGGCAGTTAAGTGACTTGCTCAAGGTCACACTGCAGGGAAGTGGCAGAGCTGGAATTAGAATCTAGGTCCTCTGACTCCTAGGCCCATGCTTTTTCCACTAGACCATGTTGTTTCCTATTTCTATTAGCAATCAGTGGGATCTACTGAGCACTTTCTAGCTGCAGAGCACTGTCCTAAGTGCTTGGGAGGGAATAATACAACAGAGTTGGTAGACATGTTCCCGCCCACAATGAGTTTACAAGTACCTTTTTAGCTAACTAGATTTGAGCTTATTGCCTTTTATTATTATTATCAATATTATTATTATTATTTTATTAGTTAACTAGACTATTGCTCCTATTGCCAAGTGGTTGTGATGTCTCTAGCCCAACCAAATAAGCAGGGGTTAAAGTAGCTTTCATTCATTCATTCAATCGTATTTATTGAGTGCTTACTGTATGGAAAGCACTCTATTATGTGCTTGGAAAGTACAATACAGCAATAAAGAGAAAGAATCCCTGCCCACAGTGGGCTTACATTCTTGGGGGGGGGGGGGAGACAGACATCAAAACAAGTAAACAGGCATCAATATAAATAAATAGAATTATATAAATATGTAGGCATAAGTGTTGTGGAGCTGGCGGGGAGGGGAGAGCAAAGGGAGCTAGTTGAGGTGACATGGAAGGGAGGGGGAGCTGAGGAAAAGGGCAGTAAATCTGGGAAGCCCTCTTGGAGGAGGTAAACCTTCAGTAGGTCTTTGAATGGCGGGGGAGAGTGATTGGTGGATTTGAGGAGGGATGGCATTCCAGGCCAGAGGTAGGACTTGGGCCAAGGGTCGGCAGTGAGACAGGTGAAATGGAGGCACAGTGAGAAGGCTAGCACCAGAGGAGCATAGTGTGTGGGCTGGGATGTAGAAGGAGAGAAGGGAGGTGAGGTAAAAAGGGGGGAAGGTGATAGAGAGCTTTAAAGCCAATAATGAGGAGTTTTTGTTTGATATGGAGGTTGATAGGCAACCACTGGAGATTTTTGAGGAAGGGGGGTGACATGCCCTGAATGTTCCTGTAGAAAGATAATCCAGGCAGCAGAGTGAAGTATGGACTGAAGTGGGGAGAGGCAGGAGGTTGGGAGGGCAGAAAAGAGGCTGATGCAATAACCAGTCTGGATAGGATGAGCTTGGATTAGGAGGTTTCATTTAGACACTACAGACATAGTCGTAGTTCCACAAGATACTAAATCCTGCCTTTCACACTGCAGATTTCTCTGTCATATTTCTTTGTAGTTGGTCAGAGCCCACAGCTGCAATGAATAATGTTTTATATTCCTGTTTTACTCAGCAAGATTTCCCATTGTGAAAGATAACCATTAAACATCTTATTAAGCTATTAAATGTCTACAAGGTGATGGTGTGGTGGTAATTATGAGTGCAGCCTATGCAAAACAGCTCGTTGGAATGGAGATCACTCCAAACAGGAAGATTCATTTCAAGACGTCTCTCCCAGTATAATTCCCAAATGCCCCATTGTGTTTTTTTTTAAATCAATTATCATCACAAAATTATTCTTGTATGTACTATTTATGAAATAGCCCTATTTTGCTAACTGAAGAGATGAGTTACGGCCTTCAAAGCATTTGGGATCTAGTGGAAATAGCACAGGACTGGGAGTAGATCAATGTTACTTAATGAGCACTTACCAAGTATGGAGCACTGCACTAAGTGGGAGAGAGCAATACAGTAGACTTGGTAGGCACAGTCCCTGCTGATAAGAAGCCTGCTGTGTGTCCTTGGGAAAGTCACCCAATTTCTCTGAGCCTCAGTTTCGTCATTTGTAAAATAGGGATTAAATGCACCCCTTCTCTCCCTCCCTTAGACTCTAAGCACCATGTCGGGCAGGGACTGTGTCAGCTCTGATTATGTATTAACCATTCATTCGTATTATTGAGCACTTACTGTCTATTGGTATGGTGCTTGACACCTAGTAAGTGCTTACAAATACTTTTTTTTAAATTAGTAGTACTCATTCTCTGCTATAGTAGCATTGTTGCAGATGGTGACTTTCTCTTGTTGCATTTTCTGAAAACTGTCATTGTTACTTCCAGTAGGAACAAAATATGTTTCTGTCCTGAAGGTAGATGGGAAATATGCTTGGAGCAAATATCAAAATATTTTTTGTGGGTCTGCTCCTGGTATTCTCATCACATTATCCTAACTCTGTGTTTGTTCTTAGGCTCCCAACCCCATCTCTCACAAGGGTTTCAAGGAGAGCTGTATTTGAAGAGTTCTTGTTATAATTCCCTCATTAGGACCATTCTATGCCTCAGTAACATCCTAGTGAGGCTGTTTCAGAATTCAGCATTTTTTTTTTGGAAGTTTACAAAATGACACTAAATTAGACATTGTTTTTTATACAGCTAATTTTCTCACAGGGAGGTTTATCTCATGTTTTCTAAGAAGAATACAACAAAGGAAATTATGTTCCTCCAGCAATTTGGGGAGGAAGAGGTGGCCACTGACCAGGTGCATGTGTCCCCCGCCATTGTTTCCAATTACAGGTTGCCTATGATCCTTTCACCTTTGCTGCTTGCGATCTAGTCAGTCAGTTAATCATATCTATTGAGCACTTACTGTGTGCAGAGAACTGTACTAAGCACATGGGAGAGTACAGTAGTAAATGGACACATGCACAATGGACAATTCAATAGTAAATGGACACATTCCCCCTCCACAGCTAGCTTACAGTCAAGAGGGAGTTTACAGATTGTACAAGATGGTGTTTGTTTTCTCAACCCAATTTTTTACCATCTAACATAGCACTTTAGGGATCACTGGCTCTGGGTAAGTAGTGATTGATTAAACTTCTTGAGGGAAGGAATTATGTCAACTAATTCTACTGGACTCTTTCAAGCACTTAGTAATCAATCAGTCATATTTATTGAATGCTTACTGTGTGCAGAGCACCATACTAAGCAGTTCAGAGGTTACAATATAACAATATAACGGAGTTGGGAGACTCATTCCCTGCCCAAAATGATCTTACAATCCATAGGGGAAGAAAAACATGAAGATAAATAAATTATGGTTATGTACATAAGTGTGATGGGGCTGAGGGAGGAGTGTATAAAAGGAGCTAATCAGAATGATGCAGAATGGAGTGGGAGAAGAGGAAATGAGGCCTTATTTAGAGAAGTCCTTTTGAAGGAGATGTGTCTTCAGTAAGGCTCTGAGGGTGGGGAGAGGAAATGTCTGTTGGATATGAAGAGGGAGGGCCTTCTAGGCCAAAGGTAGGTTGTGAGCTAGAGGTTGGCTGTGAGATAGATGAGGCAGATGTACAGTGAATAGGGTGACTTAGAAGAGTGAAGCTTGCGGGCTGGATTGTAGTTGAGTGCTCTCCACATAGTAGATGCTCAATAAATGCTGTTGATTGATGAATTATGAAAAAGAGAATAATCCACCCAATGATGAATGCTGCTGCTGCTTTTCACTCAATCAATGGTATCTAATAAACACCTGCAAAGTGCAGAGCACTACATTTAGTGTTTGGGAGACTAGACTACACATTTCCTTACCTTAGCCAACTTCATTTTAAAGGAAGAGATAGACAGAAATTGTTTACCAATCTTGGGAATGGGAAGAAAAATTAGGAAATCGTGGAGAGTGGTATGACTTTATTTTGGAGAAACAGCTAAATAAATAATTGAATAGATATAAGTACTTGAGGATGGCTATAGATACAAAGAGTAGTTATTTGGTTGTCAAGACTTGGATGTTGGTAATTAATCAGGGAAAGCTTCTTGAAGGAGGAAGACTTCTTGAGAAGCAGCCTGGCTTAGTGGACAGAGGTAGGGCCTGGGAGACAGGGGACCTGGGTTCTAATCCTGGCTCTGCCATTCATTCATTCATTCAGTTGTATTTCTTGAACACTTACTGCGCGCAGAGTACTATACTAAGCACGTGGGAAAGTACAATACAACAATAAACAGTGACCATTAAACAATGAGTTTATAGTCTAGAGAGGGAGAGACAGACATCAATATAAATAAATAAAATTACAGATATGTACATAAGTGCTGTGGGGCTGGGAAGGGGGAAAAGCAAAGGGAGCAAGTCAGAGCAACATGGAAGGGAGTGGAGATGAGGAAAAGTGAGGCTTAGACTGAGAAGGTCTCTTGGAGAAGTGACTTCACTAGACTTTAAAAGGATGATGAGTAATTGTCTGTCAAACTGGGGAGAGGGTGTTCCAGTCCAGAGGCAGGATGTGGACTAGGGGTGGGCAGAGAGACAGGTGAGATCAAGGTACAGTGAGAAGGTTAGTACAAGAGGAGCAAAGCATGTGTGCTTGGTAGTAGAAGGAGAGAAGCAAGGTGAGGTAGGAGGGGGCAAGGTGATGGAGTGCTTTAAAGCCAAATGGTGAGGAGTTTTTGTTTGATATCGAGGTGAATGGAAAACCACTGGAATTTTTTGAGGAGAGGGGTGACGTCCTCAATGCTACTGTAGAAAAATGATCTGGGTAGCAGAGTGAAGTATTGACTGGAGTGGGGAGAGACAGGAGGCTGGAGGTCAGCAAAGATGCTGTGGCAATAATCCCAGTGGGATAGGATGAGTGATTCTATTGGTTATCTGATGTATGACCTTGAACAAGTTGAACATGACCTTAACTTCCTGTGGATCAGTTACCTTATCAGTAAAGTGGGGATTAAAATTGTGATGCCCCCCCATGTGGATCAAGGATTGTTTCCAAGCCCATTACTTTGTATCTATCTTACTGCTTAGTATAGTGCCTGATACATCACAAGTGCGTAACAAATACCACTGAAAAAAGAGAGAAGGAGGTGGGGTTTTAATAGTCACAGTAATAGTAGTTTTTACCATATGGTTAATACATGCAAAGCATAGTACTGATCACTGGGAAAGAATCGCCAAGATCCGCCCTTTCCTCTCCACCCAAACGGCTACCTTACTATTACGGGCTCTCGTTATATCCCAGCTAGACTACTGTGTCAGCCTTCTCTCTGACCTCCCTTCCTCCTCTCTCGCCCCGCTCCGGTCTATTCTTCACTCCACTGCCCGGCTCATCTTCCTGCAGAAACGATCTGGGCATGTCACTCCCCTTCTTAAACAACTCCAGTGGTTGCCTATCGACCTCCGCTCCAAACAAAAACTCCTCACTCTAGGCTTCGAGGCTCTCCATCACCTTGCCCCTTCCTACCTCTCCTCCCTTCTCTCTTTCTACCGCCCACCCCGCACGCTCCGCTCCTCTGCCGCCCACCTCCTCACCGTCCCTCGGTCTCGCCTATCCCGCCGTTGACCCCTGGGTCACGTCCTCCCACGGTCCTGGAACGCCCTCCCTCCTCACCTCCGCCAAACTGATTCTCTTTCCCTCTTCAAAACCCTACTTAAAAATCACCTCCTCCAAGAGGCGTTCCCAGACTGAGCTCCTCTTCCCCCTCTACTCCCTCTGCCATCCCCCCTTTACCTCTCCGCAGCTAAAGCCTCATTTTCCCCTTTTCCCTCTGCTCCTCCACCTCTCCCTTCCCATCCCCACAGCACTGTACTCGTCCGCTCAACTGTATATATTTTCGTTACCCTATTTATTTTGTTAATGAATTGTACATCGCCTTGATTCTATTTAGTTGCCATTGTTTTTACGAGATGTTCTTCCCCTTGACGCTGTTTAGTGCCATTGTTCTTGTCTGTCCGTCTCCCCCGATTAGACTGTAAGCCCGTCAAACGGCAGGGACTGTCTCTATCTGTTGCCGACTTGTTCATCCCAAGCGCTTAGTACAGTGCTCTGCACATAGTAAGCGCTCAATAAATACTATTGAATGAATGAATGAATGAAATACATGGATGAGGTATAGATTAGATCTTGTCCGCCAAGGAACTCACAGTGGGGAGTTAAGTGGGGAGGAATTATTAACAGTTAAGTAAAGAAAGGCAAACAAAAATTCAAAAGACAAGGGTGATGATAAACAAGAAAGGAGCAGTCCTATTTCAGGCTCCTCCTAGCTCAGACCAAAGGTGGAAGAAGGTCCTGCTGAGGGTGACCTGCTCAATGCTCTACAGGTGAGAAGTCACACTAATACTGTTTGAGTCCTTTCTGGGCTGTAGCAGGGGCTGATGGAGTTCTGGTGTCCCTGGGGTGGGGCATTACCTCCCCCACCTGTGCTTGGTCCCCAGAGGTCAGTTGTACAGGTAGCAGGGGATGATTCATGCAGGGTGCTTTTTAAGAGCTTTGCAAATGAGGAGTACATGTTTCCCAGAATCTAAGGACTTAGTGCAGTACTCTGCACAGAGTAAATGCTCAATAAATACCATCGATTTATTTATTAAACTAGGTCTGCCTCATTCTTGGAGTGGATTGTCAGCTTTTCTCCTGTGTGCTCTGCTTCCACGTGTGCCTGGCACTGAACTAAGTGCTGGAGTTGATACAAGATAATCAGGTTGGATATAGTCCCTGTCGCACACAGGGGTAACAGTTTTAATCTGCATTTTACAGATGAGACACATAGAAGTGAAGTGACTTGCTCAAGGTCACATAGACAAATGATGGAGCTGGGATTAGAATCCATATCTGTCCAACTCCCAGGCCTGTACTCATTCAACTAGGCCATACTACTACTGCTTCCCCCATTTCAGCTCTCCATAGTATTCCCAGTCAGTCTTTATACTGAGAGACCTTCTCAAATAACCTTTTTCATAGCGGCCTCTGACCGAGTCTTTTCTCAGATTTTCTCTTTAACACGTAGCCCCTTGTCAGCAAAAACCAACTCCTCCAACCCGTCCATAACATCTCTGGGGAGAGCCACAGTTCCCTCCACAGTTCCCTCTACCTTCAGAAACACTCTCCTTGTAGTTTTGACCTTTCATGGAAAATAAGTAACAAGTTTCTCATTAAATCAGCGGGATCCAAATGGGCTAGTTAGACTCAGGAGATTTGATGGCTACCGGGAGCAAAGGGTAAGTACTATATTAGCGAGGATGGAAGAATGCAACCGTTATGTCTTCCCCGTCTATTTAACATACATTTTGTTGTTGTTGTTATCGAAGCGATTGTACAAGCAAGAGACACAGGGAGAAATCAATATCCCTCACTCCTTAATAACTACATATCATTTTATAAAATGGAGTGCCACAGAGTGGTGGCAGGTGATGCTATTTGTTCTGGAGGGTGACAGGCTACACTCCTGTGATAATCAGGAACTGTCTGGTTTTTGGAGGACAATACAATCTCAGGAACACTCTGTGCATAGTTAGCAGTTGCTCTTAGAAGCTCAGCCTCAGGACAGAAGAATAAACTGGGAAATGGAATTCTTCAAGGCATGGGTACAGAGTTGGGATTTTTTCTAGACCTTGGAAGATTATGAAGGAGGCTCTGGGAATAAGCGTCAGCCCAGGACTTGTCTTATACAGAATAGGAAACAAACCAAGGAACACAATAATAATTCTCTTGGAGTCCTATAAAAAGGGATGATAAGAAACTTTTAGTGGTGGCCCTTGCAGATACCAGACTTCCAGGTGCATGTGGCATCACAGCATTTTACCAGGCATAGAGGGTAATCAATCAATTAATAATATTTATTGAATACTTACACTATGTGGAGCACCGTACTAAGTGCTTGGGAGAGATCTGGTAGATATGTTCCCTGCCTACAGAATGATATAGGAGATTTTGTGGAAGGTCACCCAAACATAGAGCTTTCAGTTAGGGAGATTATTGAAGTCATCTCTTGATCTAGAGCCTCTGTGTTCCCCTCCCTCATCCATCTAAACACAAGGGCCATTTCTAAGCCTCAGGAATAGACAGTGGGAACCATGCCAGAGGGAAGCTGGGTGTTTAAAATGAAACTACAGTGCATCTTTATGTCTGGGAGTCCAGTGCCTTGTCAGTAGAGAGAGGACAGACCAGCTAAAAACTAGGACTCTTCTGGTTGACTGAAGGGATGGCCACTCCGGATGAGGGAAGGTACGCTCCTGAATAGGTAGGGGGAAAAGAAGCAGCATAGCCTAGTAGAAAGAGCTCAGGCCTTGGAGTTTGAGGATCTGGGTTCTAATTCCAGCTCCACCACTTGTCCGCTGCGTGATATTGGGCAAATCACTTCACTTCTCTGTGCCTGTTACCTCAGAATAGTAATTAATAATTGTGGTATTTGTTAAGTACTTACTATGTGCCAGGCACTCTACTAAGCGCTGGGATGGACACAAGGAAATTAAGTTGGACACAGTCCCTGTCCCACGTGGGTCTCCCAGTTTCAATCCCCATTTTACAAAAGAGGTAACTGAGGCACAGAGAAGTGAAGGGACTTGCCCCAAGGCCAAGCAGCAGACAAGTGGTAGAGCTGGAATTAGAACCCATGTCCTCCGACTCCCACTACACCTTGTTGTCTCCCTATCTGTAAAATGGGAATTAAGACTGTGGGACAAGGACTGTGTCCCGCCTGATTACTTTGTTTCTACCCTAGGACTTAGTACAATGCCTGGCACATAATAAGCTCTTAACAAGATGATGCACAGCATGCATACAAGGCTGCACTCTGACCTTCTTCAGATGTTTCTTGCATAAACCTCAGAAAGGTGGATGGTCAGTCTGTCAATCACATTTACTGACTGCTTACCTTGTGCAGAACACTGTAATAAGCACTTGGGAGAGTGCAATATAGCAATAAGAGACACATTCCCAAAATGGTGCATTATGGGCAGATGATGAAACCCCATTCTTGGAACAATTCTTCACTGGAACTGAGGGTAAGCCTTTTCTGGCTTAAGAGTATAGGACTGCTATCCTCCATAGACCCAGGAAGTACTTTCATCCACCCTGAAATTGCAGGCCATAAACCTCCCCCTCTAGACCGTAAGCCTTCTAGTCTAGATTGTAAACTCACTGTGGGCAGGGAACGTTTCTGCCAACTCTATTACACCATACCTCACTTTGTGCAGGGCTCTGCAAACAGTAGATGCTCAGTAAATTGATAGACTGATTGATTGACTGATTTGAAGTCAAATATTCCTAATGACAGAGCTGCCCCCAAGGAAGAAGGGCTAATAGGGATAATTAGTTAATAATGATAATAATGTTATTCGTTAAGCGCTTATTATGTGTCAAGAACTGGGGTCGATACAAGATAATGAGGTCTGACACAGTCCTTGTCCCACATGGGGCTCGGAGAGTAGAACATGGTTTTCATCCCTATTTTGCAGATGAGGAAACTGAAACACAGTGACGTGACTTGTCTAGGGTCACACAGCAGGCAAGTTGCAGAGCTGGGATTAGAACCCAGATCCTCTATCTCTTAGGCCCCAGCTCTTTCTTCCAGGCCACACTGCTTCTCAAGTGGGACTTCATTATCTCCTCCCCCTCTAGACTGTAAGATCACTGTGAGGAGGGAATGTGTCTGTTATATTGCTTCATCATATTCCTTCAAGCACTTAGTACAGTGTTCTGCTCATGATGAGTGCTCAATAAATATGATTGACTGGCTGACTGACTGACTCTCCATACCCCTACCTGAATGACAGGACATGCTCCTGGTGTATGGGTGTTGAGTTCCACTCCAATCTGTCTCCACAGCAAGGCTGGAAATAACCTGCAATATAGAGGAACAGTGTTCAGTCAAGAAGAGAGAAGCAGCATAGCCTAATGGTTAAAACATATTAATAATAATAATAATGGCATTTATTAAACACTTACTATGTGCAAAGCACTGTTCTAAGCACTGGGGGGGGATACAAAATGATCAGGTTGCCCCCAGTGGGGCTCACAGTCTTAATCCCCATTTTACAGATGAGGTAACTGAGGCACAGAGAAGTGAAGTGACTTGCCCAAAGTCACACAGCTGACAAGTGGCACAGTTGGGATTAGAACCCATGACCTCTGACTCCCAAGCCCGTGCTCTTTCCACTGAGCCATGCTGCTTGGCAAGTCATTTCACTTCACTGTGCCTCAGTTATTTTATCTGTAAAATGGGGATTAAGATTGTGAGCCCAGTGAAGGACAGGGACTCTGTCCAACCTGAGCATTATCTTGCACTACTCCCAGTGTGTGGCACATAGTTAGCACTTAATACCATTAAAAAGGGGGAGAGAGAGAGAGAGAGGGAGAGAGAGAGAGAGACCATGTGCCAGGAGGCTGAGGAGGTGCTAGGGTACTTGATGTCATCAAGTTAGGCTGTGTGCCTGGCTTAATGGCTGTTGTCAAGGGTGGGGGGATTTTTTTTCTTTTTCTTTCACCCACAGTAAGACTCAATTGAGGACCAAAAAGTGAGATTTGACCTTATGATTGGATAAATGGCTTATTCCCCTCTACTTCATTCATTCATTCATTCAATAGTATTTATTGAGCGCTTACAATGTGCACAGCACTGTACTAAGCACTTGGAATGTACAATTCAGCAACAGATAGAGACAATCCCTGCCCTCACTGTGATAGGAGGGCACAGCATCCCTGTGGTTCATTATCCAATGATATCATTAAGCCACATACAGAGAGGCAGCGTGGCTCAGTGGAAAGAGCCCGGGCTTTGGAGTCAGAGGTCATGAGTTCAAATCCCAGCTCTGCCACTTGCCAGCTGTGTGACTGTGGGCAAGTCGCTTCACTTCTCTGTGCCTCAGTTACCTCATCTGTAAAATGGGGATGAAGTCTGTGAGCCCCACGTGGGACAACCTGATTCCCCTGTGTCTACCCCAGCGCTTAGAACAGTGCTCTGCACATAGTAAGCGCTTAACAAATACCATCATTATTATTATTACATACAAGTGAATGAAATACTGTTTTGATGTCATTCATTTATTGAGCACTTACTGTGAGTAGAGCATTTGCTATTGTTTTAATGAGATGTTCATCCCCTTTATTCTATTTATTGCTATTGTTCTTGTCTGTCCGTCTCCCCCGATTAGACTGTAAGCCCATCAAAGGGCAGGGACTGTCTCTATCTGTTACTGATTTGTGCATTACAAGCGCTTAGTACAGTGCTCTGCACATAGTAAGCGCTCAATAAATACTATTGAATGAATGAATGAATGAAGTGGTTGGGACAGTACAGTATAACATATATATATATATAACAGTACGTTTCCTTTCCCACGATGAGCTTATTGTATTTTTTACTACCATCTGCAATTTACTTATTCTGGGGCAGTGTGGAAAGGGCAAGAGTGTGGGAGTCAGGAGACCTGTTTTGTTGAACACACTCTAATCCATTCTGATTTACGACCTTGGAGAAGTAACTTAACCTCTCTGGGTCTCAATTTCCTTTTATTTCAAATGGGGATGGGAATGTCATCTGTCTCTCTCTACCTTACTGGAATGAGTCTAGCATGAGTCAACTGACATTGAAGTGTTTTGGAAAAATAAGACTTTAAGCAATTAACTTGCACAAAAATAAAAACATAACCCTAGAGATTCCTAAGGATATGCTGACATTTGCAGGTTATCTTGAAAAGTGACACATCCACATGACACATTGGGAACTTTTTTCTAGGCACGAATGATTCTGACCACATTTGTTGCATCTACTCCACTCACCCTGGCTTTAATTTTTTAATCTGCTTTTATCTGTTTTTTGTTTTATCTGTTTTTGTTTTTATCTAGGTATTTTAGGAAAAAAATGAGGTTTCCCTGAAGCATGATAGACCTAGATAATTGGGTAGACCTGGGTTTGGGTATTGACAGTGGCAGGTTGATCCAGTGTGTTTATTAAGATACTACTTGGAGGAGAAGAAGAAAATGTAAATCTTATCTGAGGTTCACTGTATGTTTCATGGGCAATACAAATTGGACTATAATTTCATACCAAACTGTTGATTTTAGCCAGGGAAGCATCAGATCAAATTCCTAGGGTTTTCAGGTCTTCCAGGGTAAAATGAACTTTGCAATTAGTGGAGGGATTGGGCCCCTTAATGAGCTTCTACTGAATAAATGCCTTGCTTGAAAAGATCTGCCTAATTATAATTGATAGGGTAGATCTCCTTAGCAACCGGCTTCCAGAAGTTAATACAGAAGCCTGAATGGAGAGGAGAGCTGAAGTCTGCTGATAATTGATGCAATCAGATGTTTGAAAGCTAGGCTGAGCTGTGAGCAAATTAACTCCTAGGGAGTCAGCAGGAGACTACACCTGACCTCAATATTTATGCCATGCCTCCACGATTGTACCAACTCTTTATTCTACTTTAAAACAGAGAAAAATATCATCACGGAATCATGTTGAATTAAACATTACGCCACTGGGACCTGCTTACCATGGGATCTAAGTTCTGTTTTCAGTGGCAGAAAAAACAAAAAAAATATAACTGAAGTTAGTTGATGGATTCTTCTTGGAAGCAAAACTTTGAAAAGGCAAAGATCTAAGCAGAACAAATCTGATAAAATTGATTAGCCTTAAAAAAAAGTAGCACATTGCTCCCTTTGAGTGGTTTAAACTTTTCCCAGTTGTCAACTGTTGTCTTTTCATTCCAGACCTCTCATTTTTCCATAACAGGAGAATGGCTGGTTTTGGAAAGATATAGGGGCACTTATGATAATGGGACAAATGTGAAGATCAAGATATCTGAACTCACATTCTCCTCTGTAGGGTCCACTCCTAACTAGTTGTGTGGCATTTGGACAGATTATTTAGCTTTTTTGCCTCACCAATTTTCCCATTTCCAATCCAAGAATAACAAAGCAAGTCATCTCCCCATTTCCCTGGTTGTAGTAAAAGATCAGGACTAGATGCTATCTAACCAGCTCTGAAAATACAAAGGACTATTTACTGTAGAAATACTTCCAACTATTGGTATTCTGGCCTATCTGCTAGGAAGAGAAATGATGATTTCCCAAAGTAATCATCACTCTAATATTTGACTTTGGCAAGCATGCAGAAGCTGACATTTAGGTTATGAGTTATTACAGTAAGTAAACATGGCAATGATATGAAAGCAATTTTATTTTTTTTAATGAATTAGTGTTAAAAACAATCCACAAGCCAAAGTTCTCAATTTCTCCAGTGACAACCCTCCCCGGACAAAGAATTGATCCTTTATCCCCTCTTTAGAAGTGGGATTTGAGGATGTATTTCATCTCATGCATCTTATTTTCTCATTTTTTTCTTCCCTTTCTGTGGCAAGGTTTTGCTGCAGACTTTGTAGGAAGAGGTTCTTTATTCCTGAGCCATCTTTTATTCATCTGTCTTCTGAGCGTGACAGGCCATGTGAACGTCACAATTCATCGGGGTGATGAGCTCTTGGGATAACAGGATGGCCATTCACGCAGAAGTGCTCCAGGAGAGCTGTTCTGAGCCACACCATTATGCATAGCCGATTCCTTTAATCCTCTGCAATTCCTGTCTTCCTTCACCACAAAATCCCATATAACAGTCATCAGAGCTTCCGAAAATATAGCCAACCACTGTCCTGTGTGCACCATCTGTCAGACATGCAAGAACTTCTGGTGTGTTTACAAACTACGGTTTTCAGTTCCGTACTATTTTCAGTTCCGCATTTTGAGGAATAATATAGATATAGTTTCTGATAGTTTTTATTTAAACATATTAGGAAACAGTATGTCATTTTACTTGGTCAGCATTGTAGGCATTTGTGGCAAAACTATTGAAGTGTCTCCTAACGGTTTATACTTGGACGTATTTAGTAATCGGCACCATGGCTGTTTCTGAAGGTTTTGGATGTGTATCATTCTAGGTTTGAGTCACTATCAACAAGGTCAGCTTTCTGGATCTTGAACACCCCTGAGCCTTTAGTATTTCTGATTAGCCATGTAGGAGAATGCAGTTCATAGAATTCTAAACTTATAACTGAGCTGTGTTTTTTTTCAGATCTGCATTCACTTGTGATTTTGGATTCCTGGAACAAAAACTCTAAGAATGGCAATTTTTTGTTTCTCTAGATTTTGAAAAGACGTAATCAGTACATCCTCTTGAGAATCTTAAAACAGTGAAAAATATAAAGTAATGATTCAGATTCAAACAGTAAATCCCTTCTAAGGAAACCAAATCAGGAAATATAAATATTTGTGAAATCCCCCATAGGGTTTAATTGAGGTTATTTTTGTTGACTGAATTGTAAACTCAGTAATTTTTAACTCACTCAGAACATCTAATATTATTCATTGCTTCTGGAGATAATGTTAAAAAAATCATTTTATGGAGCTATTATATTCTGGGAAAATGAAAAATAGAAAAATAAGAGCGGAATTCTTCTTGCACTTCAAAGGCATGCAGGACACACCCTCTAGAGAAATAGAAGAAAGTACCAAGACCCAGCATAGCCTAATGGATGGAGCACAGGCCTGGGAGTCAGAAGGACCTGGGCTTTAAACCTGGTTCTGCCACTTGTCTGCTGTGACCTTGGACAAGTTACTTAACTTCTTTGTGCCTCAGTTACCTCATCTGTAAAATGGAGATTAAGACTGTGAGACTCAAGTGGAACATGGACTGTGTCCAAACTGATTAGCTTATATCTACCCCAGTGTTTAGTACAGTGTCTGGCAGATAATAAGCACTTAACAAATACCATAAAAACAACCCTGTATCTTCCCCCCTCCCCATCCTCTACCATACCAAGGCTTATATGCAAGGAGCTAATTTGTTACCTGGGCAGTGGCTGTGGTTTTCACCCCCTCATAGCTCTGCTCCATCTATTACCTCTCTGACACACTCAGGGAGAGTGGTTATTCATTCATTCAATTGCATTTATTGAACACTTACTCTGTGCAAAGCACTGTACTAAGCACTTGGGAGAATACAATATAACAGTAGACATCCCTGCCCACAATGAGATCACAGTCTAGAGGGGGAAAAGAGAGGAGTCTTTTACAACATGGATTCCTGGATATAGAGGATTACCGAGGAATGACAAGCATATTGAATTCCTTAGATCAGACATGTCCAGAAAATCAAGCCCATTTATTTCCCAAAACAAGAAAGATGTGATTTCATCGAAACCACTGAAAATCAGTTATTGCCCATTATTACTTGTGCTAATGAATTATTCTCACATTCTGATGACCTTCTCCTCCGCCCCCCCATAGCCAGATGGTACACTCCAAAGTGTGAAAAATTCTTGATTGGCAAAACACTGCCAAAGAAACAGCTTCTAATCCAGTCCTCTGAACCAATATTTCCACCATGTTTAGTATGAACAGTAATCTGCACCTGGCCCAATAGAATATGTACCAAGCCACACTTGATCTATAATTTCAAGCACTAATCTGATAAAGTGTCATGTCATTTTATCTCTTGCAGCCTGCAACAAATTGGGTGAATGGGAACCCTGCCAGAGCCCTGAACACCCAGCTATAGCACAGAAATGTTTCTTAATTACTTCTCCCTGAATAAGTACTTATGCAGAGCTATAAATCTACTGTCCATCAGGCCCCAGGTACCCACAACCAAAGCAAAATGGGGGGCTGAAACAATTGCCTAGGGAATTGAGGAGAATAAATCAGGGTTACAAGACAAGTATAACCATTCCAGGTCCCATGTTCCTGTTTGGACTGTGTCTATATGGCCAAAGCAAAATGAAGAGTTGAGAAGTTTTCCATCAGTCCAATCAGTGTAGACAGTCAATCAAAAATGTGGAATCCCTCATTTTCTGAATTCTCTTTTTATTCATTAGCAAAATTGTCAATGCTCCTTATGATTACTTTATCCTGTCAGTCTGCATTGTTGGTGTTGATGCAGCCTGATATGGTTTCTGTAAATTAAATTGCTCTCCAGATTGATAAAAATAAAAAATAGTCTCAGAGACTGTTTCCTGGAGGACAACAGTGTCAAATGTAGACACTGTGGGATGGGACAACCCACCAACCCTTCAGTCAGACTTTGGCTTGGCCAGGGAAGGGGACTAGACTGTTGGAGATGACTCCAGCCTCATCTTTGACAAGGGGCAGGAAGGAGTAGGGATGTTTCTGAAGAGAAGAGATAATATTGATTGTATCAACATACATACTACAGTTGTAGACAAGTCCCTTTTCTATGGTATTTATTAAGTGCTATGTGCCACACATTCATTCATTCATTCATTCAATCGTATTTATCAAGTGCTTACTATGTCTGTACTAAACACTTGCGAGAGTACAATACGATAAACAGACACATTCCCTGCCCCCAATGACCTTACAGTCTAGAGAGGTGGAGACAGGCATTAATAAAAATAAATGAATTTCAGATATGAACATAAGTGCTGTGGGGTTGAGAGAGGGGAGGACAAAGGGAGCAAGTCAGGGTGATGCAGAAGGGAGTGGGAGAAAATGAAAGGCAGAAGAGCTTAGTCACAGAAGGCCTCTTGGAGGAGATGTGCCTTTAATAAGTCTTTGAAGCAGGGGTACTGTACTAAGCACTGTACTAGGCACTGGAGCAAAATACAAGCTAGTAAGTTTCGACACAGTCCATGTCCCACATGGGACTCACGGTCTTAGTTTCTTCAAAGCATAGAAAATTGTCCAACATACCTTCTCCTGGATCAGATATGATAGTCATCAACTGAACACTGCAGAATCCTAGTTTGGCTTCAGAAACAGCGAGGAACGGTCGACATGATCATCTCGCTATATCAGAAGCAGGAATAACGCAAAGAGCGGTATCAAGGCCGCTCTACAATTTTTGTAGACCATATAGGAATATTTGACGTCATCAGTAGATCTAAACTGCTTAAATGGCCTAGCAACTTTGGTTGTCATGAAAAGCTTGCTACGAACCTGAAACTACTGCATGATGACATTTTTCAGATGTTAAGCCTGGCAGGACCCTGCCCTATCCATTCCCCATCACAGTGGGGTAAATGAGTGTTACATAATAGTCCCAATTCTAAACAATTTATTGTACTGGAAAATGCGCTGAAAGGAATATGCTTCTGCTTCCAACTCAATAAACTCTTTTACCATCAACCCGAATCTTAGAATTCATAAATCAAGAATTGATATACGCAGATAACTATGCTCTGAAGATTTGCTCCCAATAAAGGTGTTGTATGGTACTCTTTCAAGCTCTTGACACAGTGCTCTGTACACAGAAAGTGATCAGTAAATATCTTAGATTGATAAACAGTTGTAAATAGTTTTGCCATATCAGCCCAGGGTTACAGACTAATACTAACTCAAAAAAATCCAAGGTAATGTATCAGCTGCAACCATAGAAGCTGTTCACAGAAACAAAAATCTGAATTGGCAACATGAAAATAAAATCCGTCACAGAATTCACTTATCTAGGCAGTGATAAATGGCGCAGAGATAGACAAGGAAGTAGAATGTCAAATCAAGAAGGTTAGCGCATTCTTTGGGAGATTTTCAGAGTGTGTCTAAAGCAGCATGATGTTAAGCTCTATACTGAACCATGACATTGTCTAACATTTTCTATGTCTGGGAGAACTAGATCACCAATAAATTCACTAATGAATCATATTTATTGAGCACTTACTGTGAGCAAAGCACCATATTAAGTGCTTGGGAGAGTACAATACAGGACGTTCTAGGCACATCCCCTTCCTATAACAAGCTTGCAGTCTCGATGTCATGTGTCACAGACCATCAGTGTCATATTCAACTTCTTGAAAATTTCCATCAGCATCACACACATGCTGGACTCAATATCAAACAAGAGATGATCACAAAGTTTCAGAAAGAAGTCAGTCTCCGAGCATTGATGTTAAACTCATGTCAACAGTGCTGAACTTGGTGGTACTTGTGAAGAATGGACAACAGTAAGAAAATCAAATACCTGTTGAACATCAAGCTGAAATTGGTACACAGGGGTACTTTTGAGTCTACATTTGCATCACTAAACTCTCCCTTTAGTACTCAGGGTAGACTTACTCCATGACTGTTTGTATAAGGTTGCTGATATGTGTTTTAGAAGCAACGCAGCCACCTTCTTGCCAGGTACCAAAGATGCCACCAGGTTTCTTCTAAGAACAGAAGGCCATAAGTAATGCTACCCCACATCAAAACTCAGGGTCCATCCAGAAAATTAGTCCATTTCTGACACCAAAGGATCCTTGGAGAAAGAGATTTTTAGTGGCTCTTCTTGGCATCCCTCCTCATGGTTATATAGGTATCACCTCTAGAATGTAAACTTGTTGTGGGCAGGAACATGTCTACAGATTCCGTTTAACTCACACAAGTGCTTAGTACAGTGCTTGGCAGATGGTAAGTGCTCAACAAATACTATTGATTAATTGATTGAATGATCTAAACATTATAACTTTCTCCTTAAATAACCCACCTGGGACCTATTGTCTATGAACTTGTCTAAAGTCACTTGAATCTATTGATATTTTCTGCCTGTATCCACTTCTGTGGTCATAAATTCTGTGTGCTTGTTTTATCAGCAGTGTGAAGAAGTGTCTCCTCTCCTTCATCTTGATCCAACCACCTTCAAGCTTCAGTAGTAGCTGGCTTAGTTTGCTGTTATGGGATGAGATGAATAACAATCCCTCTTTTGCTCTGTTTCCACCCTTTGAGATTTAGTGGCCATCAATCATGACTCCTCTCAAGCTTTCATCTTTGCAAACTGAAACATCTCACACCATATCTTTCAGTGGAAGACTCGTTAACTCCTCTTAATCACTTCCTTACCCTGCTTATTTTCCTTTTCTGGCTTTATTATGCCCTAGAAAGAGCAACCAGAAATGTGCCCAGTGTTCCAGGCATAGACAGATCTTTGGATACATCAGTTGCATCTTTTGGACTGTTCACACTTGGGGTGATAATACATTCAGAGGAACCGATTGCCTTCCCTTGCCCTGCTTGGAAGAGGTATATGGAAACATCATTCCTCACTCAAAACTTCACTCTTATCGAGAGTTTCCCTCAATACTTTCCTTCAATCAGTCAGTAGTATTTACTTGTGCAGAGCACAGTACTAAGTGCTTAGAAAAAATTCAAGCATTGGAATATGTTCCCTACCTCAAAGAGCTTGCAGTCTGAAGGGCTCAATGGGGATTCTTCCTGCAACCATAGAGAGTTCTGGGCTGAATCTTTGGTACTGCAGAACATTTTTAGAGGAATGTTCACCCCCTTGTTTGGAATAAGGGCTCCAAAATAAACAAAAGAGAGCATGTGGGCCTCTGGGCTCTGCCTGGTTAACTTAGAGGTTTGGAATCAGATTGAAAAGGGGGGACAAAAACACCCCTTCCATTGAAATATGAGATAATTAGTTGAAACAGAGGGGTTGTTCATTTCTGCAAAGTTGTGTTACTGAGAGCACCTGCTGCCCTCTTGATCCATCTGTTGGCTGTTCTCACTTAGTCAAGCACTTGACAAATCCAAAAACAAGAGGAAGAAGGAAAAATGAGATCATTCTGGGTGTATGTGAATTGAGGGATGGTTTGGGATTGATAGAGGGAGATGCTGACATTTTTTTGGTTTTTTTCCAGGGATGAAACAGGACAGTGAGGGTGGTTTGCCCAACAAAACTCAGCTGTTCCAGCTCTCTCCTCGTGGAGGCAGTTGGAGCTTTGAGCAAGGATTGCAGATTTTGGATTTATCTCCATTCAGGAGTCTCTGCTAGACCCAGATTATTGCTTTGGCCCTTCACAAGAAAAATCAAGCAGCCTTTAAGAGGTATTTTAGGCTAATGCTCTGAACAGATTTTGGTGCTTTTCATTGTGATTATAATTCAATAATAATAATAATAATGATAATAATAATAGTGGTATTTGTTAAGCACTTAACTATGTGTGAGGCATTGTTCTAAGTGCTGGGGTGGATACAAGCAAATCAGGTTGGACACAGTCTCTGTCCCAGATGAGGCTCAGAATCTGTAGATTTTACCTATGAGGTAACTGAGGCCCAGAGAAAGTGAAGCAACTTGCAGCAGCAGCATTGAAGCATGTGGGAGAGCAAGGTTTAGAACCCAGATCCTTCTGATTTCCAGACCCCCCTGCTCTACCCATTAGGCCACACTGCTTGTCCTGTCCATTCAGCCCACCTCCTAAATAAAGAAGTGTAGAACCCAAGTTCACACTATCAGGGGCCTTTGAAAGAGTCATTTTTTTTTCTTCTTTTTAATAATTGGAGGGATATAGAGTGCTAATTATTTTTCCATTACTAATCCTTGCTGACTTCTCACCCCTCTCTTTCATCTGGCCTAGAATGCCCTCCCTCCTCATATCTGACAGATAATTCATCATCTTTAAAGCCTTACTGAAGACCCATCTCCTCCAAGAGGCCATCCCTGACTGAGCCCTTTTTTCCTTTACTTCAACTCCCTTCAGCGACATCCTGACTTGTTTCCTTTATTCATCCAACCTCCTAGCCCCACTGCATTTATGTACATATTTGTAATTTATTTATATCAATGTCTGACTCCACCTCTAGAATGTAAGCTTATTGTGGGCAGGAATGTGTCTTTTATATTGTTATATTGTACTCTCCCAAGTGCTTAGTACAGTGCTCTGCCCACAGTAATTGCTCAATAAATGTAATTGACTTAATGAAGGACTGACTGTGCTCATGAGCACACTGGAGACAGAGAATCCCAATATGGCACAAAGAGTCCTTCATAAAGTGCTCTGGGTATGAAGTGTTGTTTCCTCAATTGTTCTTAATTTCCAAAAACTTTCTCCCTCTGTTTCCTTGTATTCAATCGTATTTATTGAGTGCTTACTGTGTACAGAGCACTGTAATAGCCTGGAAGAGTTCAGTACAACAACAGACACATTCCCTACCCATAATGAGCTTACAGTCTTGAGGATGAGCTTTTTCTGCCTAGCCTGATACAAAACATTTGAAGAGAATAATAATGGTAGTAGAAACAGTTGGGTTTTTTTTAACACTTACTGTGTGTAGAGCCCTGAACTAAGCTCTGGGAAAGAAAGTGAAGGTGGGAATTAGACAGGGGCCCTGTTCTTCAGTTAATAATAATGTTAATAACTGTGGTATTTGTTAAGCATTTACTATGCCCCAAGCACTGTACTCAGCTCTGGAGTAGCTACAAGATAATCAGGTCAAAGTCTCTTTTCCATATGAGGCTCACAGTTTAAGTAGGAGAGAGAAAAGGAATTGAATCCCCATTTTACAGATAAGGAAACAGAGGTCTAAAGAAATTAAGTGACTTGTCCATGGCCACAAAGCAGATCTTGTGCCCAGATTATGTTTCTATGGAAACGTTGGGCTGTTTCCCCACTCCTCAGGAAACTCTAGTGGTTGCCCATCCATCTCTGCATCAAACAGAAACTCCTTACCATCTGCTTTAAAGCACTTCAATAACCTTACTCCCTCCCACCTCACCTCTTTACTCTCCTACTACAACCCAGACCCCCCACTTCATTCCTCTAATGCTAACCTCAGTGTACTTCAATCTTGTCTATCTCGCTGATGACCTTTTGCCCAAACCCTACCTCTGGCCTGGAATACCCTCCCTCCTCATATCAGACAATTACTCTCACCACCTTCAAAGGCTTATTGAAGGCAAATTTCCTCCAAGATGCCTTCCCTGACTAAGCCCTTTTTTTCCTTTTCTTCAACTCCTTCCTACCTCACCCTGACTTGCTCCCTGTATTCATCCACCCTTTGAGCCCACAGCAGTTATGCACATATCTGTAATTTATTTATTTATATTAATGTCTGCCTCCCCCTCTAAACTGGAAGCTCATTGTGGGCAGGAAATGTGCCTATTATATTTTTTATATTGTAAACTCCCAAGCACTTAGTACAGTGCTCTGCATACAGTAATCGATCAATAAATACAATTGGTTTACTGACTGACTGACTGTGCTCATGAGGATACTGAAGTCAAAGAAACCCATTATGGCCCAGACAGGCCCTTGTAAAGTGCTCTGGGTGTGAACTGATGTTTCCTCCATTGTCCTTAGTCTCTAACAATTGCATTGACAGTCATTTAGCATCTTGTCTGTCTGGACGACTGGAAATAATGAGAGTTGCCAATTTAGGGCCTTCAGCAGCCTAGCAACCATAGGCACATAACAATGCTATTTATCATCGCCTTGTCCAGCTTAATGATGCATGATGCTTCGTTAGTTTCTTGACTGGATTGAAACAAATATACCATCTGAACACCCAGAAACATTGAATTTACCATAATGGTCATGGGCATTAGTCTCCTAAATCTGATTGCTCATTTCTAGCTACCAACTATGCCTGGAACAGTGCAAGGAACAGAACTGCACACCTCATTCCCTGCTCTCCTCCATCCATTCGGAACTCTTGAAACCCTGACCAGGGGAGAATTCTCTCTATTCTCAGAATAACTATGAATGTTCGAAGCATGAAGGGCAATTGTCCTTCCTGGAGTTGCTCTTGCCTCATATGTTGATGAATAGACACTGGGAAGATATCTCTCAGAATTGGTCAAGGGGTCATGAATGATTATTTATCAGGTTTATTAATGTTTTTGCCCTCTATGATTTCTAGAGAAGTTGGTAGGCTGATGGGAAAACTCATTTCAACTCACTTTCTCTCCTTGCCTTCGTTCCTATCTTTAATGCCTTCCTCACCTCCACTGCTTGCCACAGGTACTGCACCATTTCCCACACTCTCAATATATATCCAGAGTGCTGATTGTCCTGCTAGAAAACAGGGCAGGAGAGGGAGGAGTCATGGGGCAAATCACCCAATATTCTCTGAGCACTTTATTTCCTTATAGCCTGCTTCTCCTGGGTATACCAAACATGTAAATAAGAAAGGTTCTTCTGCCAGATGCTCTCATGGAACTATAAGTATTGTTCTCCTATTTGATTTGTCAACACCTGGGAGAATGGGAACTGTAGGTTTTCCTGATTGAGGGTGTGTGTGCCTCTGTGTGTGTGTGTGTGTGTGTGTGTCTGTCTGTCTGTCTGTCTCTTTGGGAGAACAACTTTCTTTGCCTCATAATTCTTCCAAGAGGCCTTCCTTCACTAAGCCCTCATTTCTCCTACTCCCTCTCCCTTCTGTATCACCCTTGCACTTGGATCTGTATATCTTTTATTCACCCCATCCTCAGTCCCACAGTACTCATGCAGAGAAGAAGCCTAGCATAGTGGGTAGACCACAGGCCTGGGAATCAGAGGTCATGGGTTCTAATCCTGGCTCCACCACTTGCATGCTATGTGACCTTGGGTAAGTCACTTCACTTCTCTGGGCCTCAGTTATCTCATCTGTCAAATAGGGATTGAGACTGTGAGCCCTGTGTGGCTTGGGAACTGTGCCCAACCTGATTCACTTGTATCCATCCCAACGCTTAGTCCAGTGCCTGGCACATAGTAAGCACTTAACAAATACCATAATTATCATAATAATAATAATTTTATCTGTAATGTATTTCAAAGTCTGTCTCTCCTTCTCTGTGAGTTCCTTGTGGTCAGGGAGCAGGTTACCAACTCTCCCTAAATGGAGAAGCAGCGTGGCTTAGTGGAAAGCACACGGGCTTGGGAGTCAGAGGACGTGGGTGCTAATTCCGACTCCACCACTTGTCTGATGTTTGACCTTGGGCAAACCACTTCACTACTCTGTGCCTCAGTTGTTTCATCTGTAAAATGGTGATTAAGACGGTGAGCCCCACATGGGACATCCTGCTTACCTTGTATCTACTGCAGTGCTTAGATCAATACTTGGCACATAGTAAGCACTTAACAAATACCATGATTATTATTATTATTATCTCTGTTGTACTCTTCCCAGTAATTAGTATAGTGCTCTGCACACAGTAAACATCAATAAATATGATGGATTGATTTATTATTTGATTGATTTGCCTCAGAGGTTGTGAATATCTATAAGTTTTACTTCACCCCAAAACATCCAGGACCTCTGCCAACCCCTGGGAAGCTGAGAGTCCCTAAAGATAAGAAGAGAAAGAAAACCTAGAGACCTGAGATGCAAGATGCAGTTGGGGTGGAGAGCCCTAGGATATAACTCTTATAATAAAAGACCAAGGAGGTCTGTGTTGATGTCAAAACAGAACTCCTTATCTTCCATTGCAAATCTTATCCTAAATTTCCCATCTCTGATGAAAACACCATCATCTCTCAATCCCCAAATCATGGAATTATCCTTGACTTTCTTTTCTCCTTCAATCTGTATATTCTGTCAATCACCAAATGGTTTTGGTTCCTTCTTCACATTTCCAGACCCTTCCTTGTCATACAAGCCATCACCATACTAGGCAAGCACTTGTCATTTCATGACAATAACTATTCCATCAGCTTCCAGCTTCTCCCCTCTATAATAATAATAATAGCAATAATAGTCTATGGTATTTGTTCAGTGCTTACTTTGTGTCAAGCACTATAGTAAGTACCGGGGTGGATACAAGATAAACTGGTATTGAATCACCATTTTGCAGCTGAGGGAATTGAGGCACAGAGAAGTTAAGTGATATGCCCCAAATAACACAGCAGACAAGTGGTGGAGGTGGGATTAGAACGCAAGTCCACTGATTCCCGGGCAGCTGTGCTCTTTCCACTAGGCCCTGCTGCTCTAGTCTATACTTCACTCCACTGTCTATGTCATTTTTCTAAAACATCTGAGCACATCTCCCATTCTTCAAAATCCTTCCAAGTTTTTCCGTCCATCTCTGCATCAAACAGAAAGTCCTGGTCACTGGCTTTAAGGTGCTCAATAAGTTCCAGCTCACATATTTTGCTCTTCTCAAACCAATCAATGCACTGTCCCTTGTTCTCATCTCCCTTGCCACCGAGTTTTTGCTCATACCCACCCTCCTGCCTGGGACTTCCTCGTTTTTCATTTCACTACTCGCTGTATCCTCAAAGCCCAACTAAAATTACATTTCCTCCAGGAGGCCTTCCCTGATTAATCTCTCATCTCTCCCTCCTTTTTTCTGCCTCCTATTAACACTGTGGAACTTTCACATCACTTGGTCACTTAGGTATTCATCTCCTTCCTGAATACCCCTGTAGCACTTATGAACATATCTTTGAACTCTGTTGCCTCCCCATACCTGTAATTTATTTTAGTTTCTCTCTCTCCCACTAGACTGTAAACTCCTTTAAGGCTGAAATAATGTCCATTAGCTCCATTGTACTCTCCCAAGAGCTCAGAACAGTGGTCTCACAGTCTAAGTGTTCAATAAATGAAATCGATTGATGAAGGAAAGTAGGAGCTTGTGCAAGTGTCAGAGACTATTTAGTCATTTAGAAGTCTAGCATGGAAAAACAGAATTCTGGCTAGTATTTACTAAGCACTTAATCTGTGCTGAGCACTATACTAAGCACTTGGTAGAGTACAATAGAGCTAGAGGACATGATCCATATGCTCAAGGGTATTGGAGCCTAGCAAGGAAGACAGACACCAAAATAAATGACATATAAGAGGAGGCAATGAGATATAAAGATATACACATAAGTGTAACATAGAGTGTGAGAGCCCAAGGGCTTAAAACTGAACTGAACATGCTAAAGTAAAAACTGGAGGGATTGCTGGGAGGGAAAATGAAAGATTGAAAATGAAAGATTAAGAGGTTGGCAGCAAAGGGTTGAGAACGAGACACAATGAGTAGGATGGCTTGAGAGGAGTAAAGCATGTGAGCAGCGGTGCTGTGGGAGTGCTGAGAGAATAAATAGGAGGGGAGACTCTAAGCTTGTGGTGGGCAGGGAACATGTCTAAGCAGTGTGGCTCAATGGAAAGAGCACGGGCTTTGGAGTCAGAGATCATGGGTTCGAATCCTAGCTCTGCCACTTGTCAGCTGTGTGACTGTGGGCAAGTCACTTAACTTCTCTGTGCCTGTTACCTCATCTGTAAAATGAGGATTAAGACTGTGAGCCCCACGTGGGACAACCTGATTCCCTTGTGTCTACCCCAGTGCTTAGAATAGTGCTCTGCACATAATAAGCGCTTAACAAATACCAACATTATTATTACTCTCCCAAGATCTTAGTACAATATTCTGAATTCAGTATGCACTCAATAAATACCATTGATTGATTAATTGCTTAAGAGAGCTGATTGAGTCCTTAAAGTCAATAATAAGGAATTTCTGTTTGAGTCAAAGAGGAGTGAACAACCACTGGAATTTTTTAAGGATCAGGGAAATGGGAACAGAATGATGCTTGAGGAAAAGTGATCTAAGTAGCTGATGGACTGGAGAAGGGAGAGACTGGAAGCAGGCACATCTGTGAGGAGGCTGGTGCAGTAACTGAGGTGGGGTATGACAAAGGCCAGGATGTGTGGAGTGGTGGTTTGGATGAAATGAAAGGGGCAGAATCTGGAGTTGTTATAGAGAAGAATCAACCGGATTTGGTGACAGATCCAATATGGGAGTAGAAAGAGAGGGAGGAACTAAGGATAATGCTAAGATTACAGGCTTGAAGAAAGGGGAGGATGGTTGTTTTGTTAATGGTGATAGGAAGGGAAGCCAAATATTTTTCCATTCAGACTGATGTGTTTCAGCCTTTGGAAGTCAAAGAGGGAATATACTGTTCTGAGGCATTCTTCCTACCTGTCTGTTCAGGGAAATAGCTCTAATAGTTTGATTGTTCAATACCTTCAAAGGGCTGATTTACCAGTTTAGTTGAGTTTTCTGAGAAAGGGCAGGAGCAGGATGTTTGTGAACTTCCAGGGCTCAATAATCTCATCTTCTTATTACTTTGATTTCTGTTGCTACTGAACCATTAAAGGGATTTTATTCTGGCCAGAGAAGCCATTGAGCTGGAAAGGCTTATGGTTATTTGAGGTTTTCTGATGCACAGTATGCAACTCTCATAATCATAAAGCCATCAGCAAGTATCATGCTAAAATACCCAGAGAGCCCTTACAGAAGGTTGCAGGATAGGAAACGAAGGTGTTCTTTAAACACCAGGTGGATTTCTTTCTTTTTCTAAAGATCCTTCATTCCCTGGGAAGGATTCTAAAACCTAGAGCTAAAATTTTCCAAGGTGCCAAGATTTAAATTGTGTTGACATAATCTCTTAGACTCTGGTTTGGAATTCAGCTCTGCCTCAATTGCAGAAATAATGTTGAAGTGATTACCTTGTGCTCAGCACTGTACTATGCACTGGGAAAGAGCACACAGAAGAAACAGCATAGTCTAGTGGATAGAATACGGGCCTGGGAGTCAGAAGGTTGTGGGTTCTAATCCCAGATCTGCCACTTGTCTCTGTGTGACCTTGGGCAAGTCACTTCACTTCTCTGGGCCTCAATTCCCTTATCTTTCAAATGTGGATTAAGAATGTGACCCCCCCCCCCCCCCCCGATGTAGGATAGGGACTGTGTCCAACCCAATTACCTTGTATCTACCCCAGCACTTAGTACAGTCCTTGGAACATGTAAGCACACAACAAATACCACAGTTATTATTAAAACACTGGTGGGAATTAGATAAAGTTCCCTGGCCCTTCTCTGGCTGAACTCTTATAAAGCAGGGAGAGGGACTGGTGACAGACATACTGAGTGATGAAACAATAGCATACTAAGATAACTTAAAACCAAGAACAAATACACAAAATATAAATGAAAGCAGGGGCACACAGTAGCTAAAGGAACAGAATTGCAATCTCTTTTCAGTTCAGGGTCTGAGTCATATGCACAGACAGAGCTTACTGATAAAGCATCATACACCTCTACTTTCTGAATATTTTATAGGCGCTGTAAGTTTTTTTCTCTTTCAGCTAGGGCAGTGCAAGGTGTGATTGGGATGGAGTCTCCAGACTGACACACTGGGGAGCCAAAGCTGGTTCCTGGGATCTGTCCAGAACACACTGCAGGTGCTTCTTTACGGAAGCTCAGGCTTCGTCATGGATGCTTGTCTTGTAGCTCCTTCAGTGCCTAGTGCAATGCTTCTCATAATAAACACTTAACAAATGCCACAAGTATTATTGATAGCAGTACTAATAGCCCCCAGAGAGGTCATGATGATGATGATATTTATTAAATGCTTATTGTGTGTCAAGTATTGTTCCAAGCACTGGGAATGCAAACTGTCCTGGAACACACTGCTCTGTTGTGGAACCACAATGTAATAGATCATCAATAAAAAGATCAGAGCTCTCTCCAAATAATTGGTCCCTGGAGTCCCTGGGGAGGAACAAAGCATCCCAAGGTGAAGACCTGAACTCTATGGAATCAGCTGGCACTAGTCTCACACTCTAGCACATTCCAAATACTCATTTTCAGAAGCCAAACTCACATCCTTTGTTCACGAGTAGCTTACAACCTAAGAGGGGAGACAGGTAAAAATAATGTACAATGAATGTGAGCAGAAGGAAAAATAAGGATATGGCAGGTATTAGAGCAAATGTGGGAGGTTCATTAGCTGAATAAATAATTCAATATACAATTGACTATAAGACCATTCCATGTAACTGTTACAGATAGTCACACTCTTCCTATGCCTACATGTAGAAATGGCAATAGGTATGCTACCACAGGCACTGACAAGCACATCAGGGACAACCATTACAACTACCCTCTTCCCTTTTCCCAGCAGGAAATGCAGGTCCAGTGGGGATCCTCACATTCTTGTCTCAGAAGCCAGCAGCAGTTTCTAAGGATTGAAGGTTATTAAATTACCAGAGGTGTGTGTGGTTCCATGACAAAACAGTGCGATCCAGGGGAGTTTGCATGAACTCTCTATGTGTAATACTATTATTGATAATACTTGTGCATTAAAGTGTTTACTATGAGGAATACTGTACTAGGCACTGAGGGAGCTATCATATAATCAGATCAGACTCTGTTCTTGTCCCACATGGGCCTGAGAGTCTAAGGGAGTAATAATAATAATGTTGGTATTTGTAAAGCACTTACTATGTGCAGAGCACTGTTCTAAGCACTGGGGTAGATACAGGGTAATCAGGTTGTCCCACGTGAGGTTCACAGTCTTCATCCCCATTTTCTATATGAGGGAACTGAGGCCCAGAGAAGTGAAGTGACTTGCCCACAGTTACCCAGATGACAAGTGGCGGAGTCAGTATTCAAACCCATGACCTCTGGCTCCTAAGCCCAGGCTCTTTCCAATGAGCCACGCTGAGAACAAGCATTTAATCCCCATTTTATGGATGAGGTAAATGAGGCCCAGAGAAGTGAAATGACTTGCCCAAGGTCACCCAACAGACAAGTGGCATAACTGGGATTAGAACTCAGGATTCCTGACTCCCAATCCTGTACTCTTGGCACTAGGTCACATGGCTCCGGAGGGGCCAATATGTCTCTGAATAAATGCCCTTCAGAGCACAGGCAGGAGATGTGTGATATTATGCTACCCCCCGGCCACTCGCCAATGATGCAGCAGGTTTATGCCTCTCTGTTGCCACTCAATAGGTGACTGGCTTCTGGGAGAGAGGAAGACCCTCTCTCACCCCTTAATGTAACACTCACGTCTTTCTTGGTTTGAATGTCAGTAATGGCTTGTAAAGGTTCTTAGGAAGCACTTAAAAATGAATGGCTAATCGTGAAGATGTCCATTGGTCTTCATTTTTAGTAGCATCCTTCAGGTGCAGTGAATTATGTAGTTATTAATTTGGAAGGGTGAGTCAGATGCAATTTAGCATTTCTGACTGTGTCATTATAGCAGGCGTGGTGGCCTTACCATTATGTTTACCTTCTAGAAGGAGGCTGAGGCAGGGGAGAAATGATGGATTAAGCCCAAATGAAAACACTATCATTGCAAATGGAGACAAGCCTCCTGGCACTTCACAAACTGGTGGAGAGTTTCTTCCAGAAGGTTTTAGTTTCCTGGTTCCCTAGGCACAAAAATGAAAGCTTCCCCAGTCAAACCCTGTTTTCATCCAGTCACAGATCTCTGCCAGAGGTGACTGCTGCCTTTCTGACAGGCAGAGAGACTGAGCAGTGAAGAGCCACACTTCTCTTCCAACCTCCCTTTCTGGGTCACGACATCTTGCAGGAGCCACTGAAGATGAACTGGCTGAAAATCCTGACAAGATCAGGCCCCACGGTGAACTTAAGCCCTTGACTCTTGGTCATGGCTTTGCAGAGTTGGAATTTTGAAATGCTCAGGGGCCCATAAAAAAACTCAGCTCTTAAGACCACTCATCTCCCCTCATCTCTGTCTGGACAAGACCTGCTTCTGCCATTCCTTATCGAATTACAGGTCTTGTATTCAACCTAAAGGCTTACTAAGGCTCTCTCTAATCACACCACCGATTCCATCTACATGGGTCATCTTCATCTGGCTCTATTCTCATCTTAACCTTTCCCCCTATATGAGTTGAATAGAGGACTCAGACCCAAGGAATGGCCAAGTAGTTCTAAATAAAATATCCCAACTGCAGAGTGGTTGGTGGTGAAGGGCCTGAAAGGGGTTGCAAACACACCACTGAGGAGGCATCTAGTAAGTATCAGTGATGTTGATACTGAAAAAGCAACAGAAACAAATACTGTTTATGAGTCCTACTGAACTCATTTAGAGTTCTTTGGAAGTTTGGTTCATTCCCTCTGAGCAGGAAAGATTCTTCCACAAATTTTCTTCAATCAGTAGTATTTATTGAGATCTTATTGAATGCAGAGTAATGATATGCGCTTAGTACAGTGCCCTGCACATAGTAAGTGCTCAATAAATACTATTGAATGAATAATGCTGGTATTTATTAAGCACTTACTATGTGCCAAGCACTGTTCTAAGCGCTGGGGTAGATGCAGGGTAATGAGGTTGTCCCATGTGAGGCTCACAGTCTTAATCCCCATTTTACAGATGAGGGAACAGAGAAGTTAAGTGACTTGCCCCAAGTCACACAGCTGACAAGTGGCAGAGCCGGGATTAGAACCCACGACCTCTACCTCCCAAGCCCGTGCTTTTTCCAGTGTACAATGCAACAGAGTTGGTAGACATATTCCTTACCTAAAATCAACGGAAAATATAAATCAAATATTTCTAGAGTCAACAATGTCTTGAGTATATGGTTTTGCCCACAACTCTGGAGAATTCCCTGAAGTACACCTAATAGTAAGGCAGGACTATTCAGAATTCACAGTGCATTCAGAATTCACAGAGCATCTTTGGCTGTCTTAATGTCTTAATTTTGCTGAGTCTCCAATTTACTCTGGTTTCTTATTTCTTAAGGCTTAATCCAATTACATCTTACTCCAGGCCCCAAGACAGAGATAAAATGAGAAACCATCATTAAAATAGATAGTTTCAGAATTCTAAATGGACAGTTGACAATATATTCGTGGTTTTGGTTTGGATTTAAAAAAAAGCTCAGAAAGTAATCCTTGCCTTTTGTCTATCAGTTGCTTAGTTCCATATATGACACCTGTAAAATGGAACAGACTGCAAAATGATGATTTTATAGCATGAGATACAAAAGTACGCTTTAATTTATGCTGAGCCTTTTCTTTAAAATAGAAGGATCATACATTTAGAAGTATATTTAGCTAAGAAAATAGGATAGGAAATAAAGAACCTCCATGTAAAATAATTCTCCTGGAGATTACCTCTCTATCTGCCCTTCTTATAGGCCATAATTCCTAAGAAATAGGAAAAGAAAGCATTATCTTACTTCAGCAATATTCTGCTCCTTTGCTAGGATAAACTTCTGGCTCTTTCCAAGAACCAAAATGTCATCTGAGATCCAACACACCACCTTATCCTCCTCACCCACTTCATGGCCTTTTCTTTCAGCCACAGATGGTAGTGTTTTATTTTGTTTTGTTGTTGTTGTTGGTACGATTTCCGAATTTAGCTTCAAATGACCACTCAGATCTACGGGCTTCTTTAGGAAACTTCTCACTGGGTGAAAAACCAATACTTTTAGGGCCAACAAATCCAATCAAACCTCCTTGTGATGGTGGTGTGTGAGGAATGTGGTAAAGAACAAGCCAAGCCACACACCTTAACATTTTTTTGTGGTATCTGTTTAGCCTTTACTATGGGTCAGGAATTGTATTAAGCACTGGAGTAGATACAAGGGAATCAGGTTGGCCACAGTCCCTGTCCCATATAGGGCTCACTGTCTTAATCCCCATTTTACAGATGAGGAAATTGATGCACAAAGAAGTTAGGTGACTTGCCCAAGGTCTCACAGTAGATGAGTAGTGGATCTGGGATTAGAGCCCAGGTCCTCTTACTCCCAGGGAAATGTTTTTTCCACTAGGCCACAGTGCTTCTCTACTTAGGCCACACTGCTTCTCCTACCCTTGCCAGGAAGATATTCACTATGAGATCTACAAGTCAGAGAGAGAAGATTCCTTCTCCACCCCTCAACCTCCTCTAGTCTCTGCTCCATGGGGTTTGTAGACCTCATGAATCCAAGAATTGCCCGGTTGTAGCTTGCAGTGATAGTTGATAACTTGTCTGCTCAGCATCCAGGAGAGACTCATTATGCTGGGAAATTACTCTCTGGAAAGGGAGTGTTCCAACCAGGTGCTGTGTAATCAATCAATCAATCAATCAATCAATCAATCAACCATATTTATAGAGTGCTTACTGTGTGCACAGAAGGGAAATAGCATGGTATTGTGGCTACAACATAGAGTGGGTAAATACATTTTCTGACCACAAGGAGCTTACTATCTAAATGGGGAAACAGACATTGATAAAAAATACATAAATTATGCATTTATACATTAGTGCTTTGCCACTGAAAGTGGGTGAATAAAGGAAGTAAATCCAATTGTAAGTGTGATGTAGAAGCGTAGAGGAAATGAGGGTATAGTCGGGAAATGCCCCTTGGAGGATTTTAATGAGGCTTTGACATGAGGAGAGTAATGGTCTGTCAGATATGAAGGGGAGGGAGTTCCAGGCCAGAGGGAGGACATGGGCAAGGTGTCAGTGGCAGGATTAATAAGATCAAAGTACAGTGAGTAGATTGGCATTAGAGGAGCAAAGCAATTGTGCTACACTGTAGTAGGAATTAGTGAGATATGATAGGAGGGAGCAAGGTGATTGAGCCAGTCAATCATATTTATTTAGTGCTTACTTTGTGCAGAACAGTGTACTAAGCTCTTGGGAGGGTAGGCTATGATAGTATAACGGATACATTCCCTGCCCACAAAGAGCTTACAGTTTAGAGGGGGAGACAGGCATTAATATAAATGCATAAATTACAGATATGTATATAAGTGCTATGAGGCAGGGAGGGGGAATGAATGAAGGGAGCAAGTCTGTGTAATGCAAAAGGAAGTTGAAGAAAATGAAAAGAGGGCTTAGTCAGGGAAGGTCTCTTGGAGGAGATGTGCCTTCAGTAAGTCTTTGAGGTAGTGGAGAGTCATTGTCTGTTGTATAAGAGGAGCTAAGGCATTCCAGGCCAGAGACAGGATGTGGGCAAGAGGTCAGCAGAGAGACAGATGAGAACGAGGTACAGTGAGGTTAGCATTAGAAGAGTGAAGTGTGCAGGCTGAGATTTAAAGCCAATGGCAAGGGGTTTGGGTTTGAGACACCCGGTCCTCTCCCAGACTTCTCTATCACCTTTGATGGCACGACCATCCTTCCCATCTCTCAGGCCCGCAATCTCGGTGTCATCCTTGACTTGTCTCTCTCGTTCACCCCACACATCCTATCCGTTACCAAGACCTGCCGGTTTCACCTTTACAATATTGCCAAGATCCGCCCTTTCCTCTCCACCCAAATGGCTACCTTACTGCTACAGGCTCTCATTATATCCCGGCTAGACTACTGTGTCAGCCTTCTCTCTGACCTCCCTTCCTCCTCTCTCGCCCCGCTCCGGTCTATTCTTCACTCCGCTGCCCGACTCATCTTCCTGCAGAAACGATCTGGGCATGTCGCTCCCCTTCTTAAACAACTCCAGTGGTTGCCTATCAACCTCCGCTCCAAACAAAAACTCCTCACTCTAGGCTTCAAGGCTCTCCATCACCTTGCCCCTTCCTACCTCTCCTCCCTTCTCTCTTTCTACCACCTACCCCGCACGCTCCGCTCCTCTGCCGCCTACCTCCTCACCGTCCCTCGGTCTCGCCTATCCCGCCATCGACCCCTGGGCCACGTCCTCCCACGGTCCTGGAACGCCCTCCCTCCTCACCTCCGCCAAACTGATTCTCTTCCCCTCTTCAAAACCCTACTTAAAACTCACCTCCTCCAAGAGGCCTTCCCAGACTGAGTTCCTCTTCTCCCTCTACTCCCTCTACCACCCCCCCTCACCTCTCCGCAGCTAAACCCTCTTTTCCCCCTTTCCCTCTGCTCCTCCCCCTCTCCCTTCCCATCCCCTCAGCACTGTACTCGTCCGCTCAACTGTATATATTTCCATTATCCTATTTATTTTGTTAATGAATTGTACATTGCCTTGATTCTATTTAGTTGCCATTGTTTTTACGAGATGTTCTTCCCCTTGACTCTATTTATTGCCATTGTTCTTGTCTGTCCGTCCCCCCCGATTAGACTGTAAGCCCGTCAAACGGCAGGGACTGTCTCTATCTGTTGCCGACTTGTTCATTCCAAGTGCTTAGTACAGTGCTCTGCACATAGTAAGCGCTCAATAAATACCATTGAATGAATATTGAATGAAAGTGTATGGGCCACCAGTAGAAGTTCTTGAGGAGTGTAGAGCAATGGACTGAGTGGTTTTGTAGAAAAATGATCCAGCCAGCAGAATGAAATTTGCAATGGAGAATGGAGAGGCAAGAGGCCAGAAAGCCAGCCAGAAGGCCAATGCAGCAATCAAAGAGGGATAAAATAACTCCTTGGATTAACATAGTAGCAGATTGGTTAGAGGGGAAAGCTTGGATTTTAGCAATGCCGTGAAGGTTGAACTGATAATATTTGGTATTGAATATGTGGGTTGAATGAAAACGATGAGTCAAGGATAATGACAAGGTTATAGGCCTGTGAGACAGGGAGGGTGATGGTGCTTTCTACAGTGATGGGAAAATCAGGGGAAGGCAGGATCTGGATGCAGGTTCTGTGTAAGCATAGAACTGTTTGTTCTGGTCTTCTGACCCATGTCCATCATGCCTCCAAATGGGGCTGAAAAAACAAGATTCTTATTCAGTATCCTGTCTCCCTCTTCAATTACTTATTGATTCTCTGATGAAGATATTTCTAGGGCTTTCTCTTTTCCCTTTATGAAATATAGACTGTGATAGGGTCTTTTCCAATCTCTAACGAACTCTCAAGTCTTGAATGAATCCTCAAAATTAATGGAGTTACTTTATTTTCCCTAACTTATTTGCCCTCCCTTTCATGTCACCTAAGCTTTTGGGTCTGAACACTTGAAACACTTTGATTCTGACTCCATCCCTGGCTCCCAGCCTTTAAATACATATCCTTATTCTCTATTTCCCCTGAAATGTATTTTATTGTCTGTCTCTCACTAGACCATACTCTCCTTGAGTGCAGGGATCATGTCTACCAACTCTATTATATTGTACTCTCCCAAACACTAAGTTCAGTGTTTGGTCCACAATAAGTGCACCGTAAATACCATTGATTGATGATCCTGAAATAACTTGGGCCATTTCTTTGAATAACCTTGGATGCAGATCATTAGAGACATTTTTATTGTCACTCCACTATATTATAAACTACTTGAGGGCATAGATAATGTCTTCAACTTCTATTGTAAGCTCTCAAAAGCCTACAAATAGTATTCTGCACAAAGTAGGTACTCAATAAATAATGATGACTAGGTGTATGAATTTATCTAGGTGATTTAACTTTTTCTCCCACTCCCTGCCTTTTTCTGCTCTTACTTTAGCTTGTTTTCAGTTCTCTTGAATGATGTAACTTTTGATTCTTTTTCCTATTTACAGTTTATATTTTTGAAAATGTGAATTTAAAAAAACTCTGAAATGCTGCTTTGTTGTTTCATATATTGAATTTTGCCTAGCCATTTGTATAAAAGGGCAACATTTTCTCCATCCTTCATCTATATTTGGTTTATCTGAAGGGAGATTTATTTATTTTCCAAGTTACATCTCATTTCCTTTACCATACCATTTTTCTGGCCTTCTCCCTTGAGAAGACTTACACAGTCTTTTACAAAACTGTTGCCTGGGATCCTGCAGATCCCTGGGAATCTGCATTCCATTTTGGATATCAGCTCCTGGACGGATTTTTGGTGTCCCACTGCCTCTCTTACCTAGGAATGGTCTATTCTTTTTATGATTATGTTCCGACGGCTTGAAAAGCTGTAGAGTGAGCACAACAGATAGCTGGATTAGCCACCCAACAATAAACGTGTCAGAGTATGACAATCATTCTGTTACGGGTGGATGAACCGAGAGAAGAAACCTGCCATTTATTGGTCAGATTCAGCCATCCAAGTAATGGTATCAGTTGTGAGTCGACATGTCAGATGGCTGGTTCATTCACCTCTAAAATTTACAGCTCTGGTCATGAGCAATATGCCAACGTGCTTTTGTCCTTGAGTGAAGTGTTCAAAACTCTTCACCAGATCTTGATAATGTAATTTTCCTAGAGTTATATTAGCTCAAGGTGTTCAACAGTTCATCATTAATAAAGTCAATCCTTGATAACCGTAGCACTTTGTATTCCTTAAGGGACATTTCTCAAGTTGCTCAAAGCCTTGCACAAGCATTCCCTTACTTACCTTAATGGATTTTTATTAAAGGTTTTATGAGAATGATGTAAAAATTACTCATAAAATGAAACTTTATTTTAAAGAAGAAAAGCTTCCAATAACAATTGAACTTGACTTGCATATTCTGGCCATTCATTTTCCCCATGTGTTCCTAGTAGGTTAAGTAGCAGATTAATTTTGCAAACGTGTAAGCCTTATTTTGCCTGTATTCACAATATCCTTATGAAGTAAGACGAGAAAGCAGAATAAGATGCATATTCTTTTCTGTGTTGTAAAAATAGGGAAACAGAGACACAAGAAACTGAAGAGTGTCTGATTACATTGCAGCCAATGAAGAAAAGTAATTACCTTCTGCCTTCTCCTTTTCTAAAGCTAAAATAAGAAAGCCACTATAGTTCTCAGACCTTCTGGTCAAGGATTTCTTTTGTCGTTGTCAGTTACTGAAGGAAAGGCACGTATAAATCTAGAAAAATTCTAATTAAGTCTTGTTGTCCTGAGTTACTCAGGAGACAAAGAATTGTACAAATTGCAGTTGTCCTGAGTTACTTAGATACACTGAAGATTGGATTTTGTTCCACATTTTTGAACATTAAGTCAAATAACTGAAACATTTCTTATAATTTACAGCCCATTTCTTCCACTGTCTTAAGATTGCAGTAGTTACTAATGTCATCCTGTATCTCTTCCCATTATATGAAGATTCAGGAAGGAGGGTATAGAAAGTTTCCAGCCCCTGAAAGTAGAGTTTAGGTCTGATTTTTCATCTTGCCACAGTGGAAGTTTATTAGGTGAATTTCATCACAATAGAGTTAGATGAATACATCTTGTGGTCCAAATCAGACATCAATCAATTAATCAATCATATTTATTAAGTGCATACTATGTACAGAATGAATAAACATGCCAACCCTTTCCATGATGTATAACAAAAATTAAATTAGTCAATATTTATTGAGCACTTACTAAGGGCAGAACACCATCTAAGCCCTTGGGGGAGTACAATACGAAAGAATTACCAGACATGTTCCCTGCCTTTAACGAGCTTACAGTCTAGAGGGAAATAGTCAAAAATCTATTCTGTGATAAGAGATACAATAACTCTGGTTCAGATACTCTTTTAGGGTAATAGAAAGGTTGGCCAACTGAGATAATATAGATTTATTTTATTTACCAAGTTATCTTACGTTTTCGTACAGGCCTCTGTTTTGATTTTGTTTCCATGTCTTAACAATCATGACATAGAAAAAATTAACCATATGGTAGTCAGTAAGCAGTATTTGTTAAGTACCCACTGATACAGAATATGGCACAAACCACTCTAACAGACTGATAATCCATTTATGATACAACACAAGCAAAATGCAATACCATTAGCACCCTTTCTAAGCAAAGTTAGATTAATCCTGCAAATGGGGACAGCTTTGTTTTTTAAATAAGTTGTCCAAAAGGATATTGTTTTATTATTGTTATTATTATTGTTATATTAAGTGTTTTACTAGTTGTCAAGCTCTGGGGCAGATGCAAGTTAATCAAGTTGCACATAGTCCCGGCCCACATTGGGCTCACAGTCCAAGTAGGAAGGAAAATAGGTTTTTAATCTCCATTATACAGTTGAGGAAACTGAAACACATAGTAGTTAAGTGACTTGCCCAAGGTCACACAGCAGTGAATTGACAGAGCTAGGATTAAAACCCAGGTCCTTTGACTCCCAGGTCTGTGCCTTTTCCACTATGCCATGCTGCTTCTCTAGGTCATCCAGCATCTCTTTGTTAAATAATATATGTTTATGTGACAAATTTTACTCATTCTGAACATACAAAGAAGGATAGAGTCAAAAAAGCATATGTATATGAACAACTAATGATACACTATGTTGATACATATGTCATTTTTTAAAAATCTGTTCTCTTCACTCTCTTTGTTTGCAGAAAGCTTTAGGGAGTTGAAAGTATAATTTCATATGAAAGAAAGGGCAATAAGCATTCATGTTCAGATTAGTGAATTTCTCATTCATTCTTATTTTTTCTGTGTTTTCTAATCTATCTTGAAATGAATGCAGAAAGAAAACTTTTGATAGAGTCCTGAGTTGGACACCACCCCCCATACACTTATAGAGGTCCTACTGACCTGTGCTTAGATTGGAAAATTGGTGCCTGGACAAAGAAAACTTGGTAATAGTAATAATATTTGTCAAACACATATGCTAATACAGTGCTAAACTCTAGGGAAGATGCAAGTTAATTAGGCTGGACATAGTCTCGCTTCCCTTCAGTTCTCACAGTCTAAATAGGAGGGAGAACAGATATTGAATCATCATTTGAGACATGAGGAAACTGAGGCAGAGAGAAATGAAGTGACTTGCTCAAGGTCTGTGATTAGAACCCAGGTTTTCTGACTCCCAAGTCTGTGGTCTGTCCACTAGGCTATGCTGGTTTTTGTCCTGACACCCTTGGGTTCTAACTTTATCTCCAACTTTCCATATAGAAATAGGGAAGCCATTCTCACTTCAGTCCCTCATTTAAAGACTTTGGAAACCTCTTTGCACTGGGTTCTGTACCCCTTAAGCATTTTGATACTCTCCATCCCAGTCCCACCACACTTATGTACTTATTCTTAGACTCTGCCATTCCCCCGTCGCTGTAATTTATTTTAAGTCAGCCTCCCCTTGTATATTGTAAGATCCTTGATAATAATTGTGGTGTTTGTTAAGCTCTTACTATATGCCAGGTACTTTGTACTAAGTGTTGGGGTGGACAAAAGTGAATTAGATTGGACACCCTTTCTTGTACTGGACACCCAGTAGCTTGGGGTAGGGAGATACTGGCAGCAGTGGGCTCTAGGGAACTCCATGTTTTGTCTAATGATCAGCTCAGCTCAACCAAGCCAAATGGAGAGAAAGATGGCTCATATAATAATTAGTAATAATTATAATACATGTTATGTGCTACGTGCCAAGCACTGTTCTAAGCACTGGGGTAGATACAGGCTAATCAGGTTAGATGCAGTCACTGTCCCACATGGGGCTCACAGTCTTAATCCCCATTTTACAGATGAGGTGACTGAGGTCCAAAGAAGCTAAGTGACTTGTCCAGGGTCACACAGCAGATATGTAGCAGAGCTGGGACTAGAAGGCAGATCCTTCTGACTCCCAGGCATGTGCTCTATCCACTAAGCTATGCGGTTATTCATATGAATGGCCAGCAATGAGGTAATCTGAACATACAAAAAGAGAATAGAAGACATAATACCATCCAGTGCTTATTGGAAGAAATTCATCATGATCTTAAACATCTTTTTATCCTTCCATGATTTCCAAGGTAACAGACCAATACAAGTAAAAGAGGTGTTTTGTTTTTCAATGGTATTAATTATAATTATTATTATTATTACTGGTTGTCATAATATTAATTAAGGACTTGGTAAGAGAAGCAGTGCAATCTACACTGGGAAGTAATACATGGGTGAGAAATCGGTAGGTTCCCGGGTCTCTGGTCCTCAAAAGGCTCACAGTGTGTTTACTAAGTAATTTGCTAAATCCTGGGGTTGATACAAGATAATAGGAAGTTTTCCAATCCTTTTATACCAGATACCATGCAAAGAGAGACCAGATATAAGTGTGTGATGGGGAAGGGTAGAGGGGAAGAGATGGAGAAGGGAGTTGTAGTTGTAAATGCCTATGTTTTTCTCCATCATTTGTGCCAGCTATTTTAGTGGAGGAAACATGTCACTTTATTCTGTACTTTCCAAGTACCTTCTACTTTACATTGCATCAAGTCTGAAAGAGATTAAGTGACTGGAAAAGAGATGCATAGAAATAGATTTACACAACCAGAACTAGAATCTATCATTCCATCTAATACTTGCCTTTTTTGCCACACTGCAGGGTGACTCTACATATTCCACTGTCCTATTCAGTCATAGAAACTTCATTTCATATACAAAGAGAGGAAAGAAAGAGTGTTCACCTGTATTTAAAATATGAATGAATTCCTACGGGACAGCTTCTAGTTAACAGAGTATAAAATAATGTAGCTATTTCTTATTGTTTAACTATGGAACTGCCTTGTCATTTCACAAGCAGTAGGTCAATTCTGCAAGCAGATCAATGGGAGCTTTAAAGGGAGCTTGGGGCTACTCACATCCCGATGAATGCAGGGTTGGTTAGCCAGTGGGAAATACTGGCTTGGGTTGGCTAAGCAGAGAGTCACAGGCAAGCAGGCGAAGGCTGATGGAGGGAGAGAGGACTCAATTTCAGTGACAAAGACTGTCTGATTTCATTAACTGAAAATCTTTTCTGCTTGATGGCTTAAGTATAAGCAGACAAATGCCAAGAATCCCCAATCTGTTATGCATGTAACTGGAGGTGATTTCCCTCTGCTGTGTCAGGTAGGAAGAGTTTACATATTCATTATTATTTGCACAGCAATCAATGTTGTAGGGAGTGGGTGAGACTCTTTGGGAAGATGGTGAATCAAGGAAGCAGAATTAATCAACTCTCAGTCCATCAAGAGTCAGTTGCTTGTCAGGGATAGATCTTCTCACACACCTTATAAAAGGTCACTGTCAATTGCAGCACCTTGAAAAGCAATGGATAATTGCAAGCATATATACACACACACACGTATACATAGAACCACAGATATACACTACTACAATAGAGTTGGGATCATTTAAGGTGCCCAGTATGTTTGAGGCTTGCTAATCTATGACTTCCATGACAAGCAAAATACTTCTGGAAAACCTGTGTTTGGATTCTATCAATTTAAAACATCAGTTTATGATATGTTTTTCCTACCATCACTTCCCCAGTTGGTTCCCTCAGGCAGGATTGGATTGGTCAGCAAATCTGCCTTTTCAGTGCTCACCATGGTCTGATTGGTGGAAAATCTGCCTGAGTCCCCTGTGTCAGTGACACAATCCCTTCTGTGAAAGAATGGTAAAGGGGACACTCAGCACCCACTGTATCTTGCTTCTCATATCTGGAGACAATCTGTTTCCCAGTTCTCCTGACAACCGGTACTGGCGTCTTTCCTTAGCAAAAGCTCTGGGAAAACTCATATCGTAAACTATGGGAAGTGATGGGGGATGGGGAGAAGTTTGGATGCCACCATTGAAGTTTGGAGTTGAATAGGGAAAGGTGTTTTTCTCCCCTTATAAACCTGATGAAGTTTCAATAACTTTTAAAGTTTGACAATATACTGATTAGAAGTGGGAGAGAAAGGAGAACATGTTATTTTCTCTTGCAATCTTTCTCCTGATTCTCCCTGATTCTCTGCTGGGAACAAGGCAGGAGCAGTCCGGGAGAGGTGCACAGTCAGTATCCTTGATCCAATTCCATGAAAATTGGGAATAAAAGTGGTGGGGGTGGGGTAGCTGGATGCAAGTCCCATTCAGAGCACTTTTAGGAGAACTTCCCTGGCAGCATTTTTCCTGATTGTCCAGGAATCCTGGTCATCAACCCGGGCTGTATGCTGCTTCCTCCCTCTGCCCCACAGCTTTTCCCTAGCAATGTCAAAACTGATGCTTTGTAGACTTGTGAAAGGGAAAAATCACTTTGTAAAGCTGCCTCTAAAACAACCAATCTTTAGGGAATTCACCAAACAGTAGGATCCCTGTCAATAAAGTCAGATTGGCTTCATGAAGCCTTTATTTCCTAGCTGCCCATTCTTCCTGGATAGTACATTAGATTATTAGGAAGCTGCATTCACACTTTCAGGGCACGAGGGGGTATTACTGTTGCTGGACACTGGCAAAGGCTACCAAAGAAATGCTGAAGGAATGCTTTTTTACTATTCTTGGGGACTTTGTCATTTTCTCAAGGACTTGCTTTGGTAGAGAGGGCTGGAGAGGGTTGTTTATGATGTGGAATTCCAGTCATTACATTAGACAGGGGGATATTGAGGAGAGAAGGTTAACATGAGGTCAATGGAATTTTCTTCCATTCTGGTATATAAGCCCAGAAAGTCTCTGAGCCACATGCTCTTTAAGAAGCCATTGATTTTCAGAGCAAGGAGCCAACTTTCACAATGGAACAAACATCAACTAGACAGGTCCATTTGCTGAATTCATCCACCTTTTCTATTTCAGATGTTACTGTGATTTATGTAGGGTCAATATCACCTCTTGGGATTGGATCTGCAAAACACATCAAGGTACGGTGATGCGATTCTCCATGGGATTCCTGTGGACTAGCACATTAATCAGTCAATCATATTTATTGAGCACTTAGGGTGTGCAGAGCATTGTATTAAATGCTTGGGAAAATACAATACAACAGAGTTGGTAGACATATTCCTTGTCCAAAATGAGCTTACACTCTTCATCTCCATTATGCAAATGAGATAACCGAGGCCCAGAGAAGTTAAGTAACTTGCCCAAAGTCACACAGCAGACATGTGGCAGAACCAGGATTAGAACCCAGGTCCTACTAACCCCCAGGCCTGTGCTCTGTATATAAGTGCTGAGGGAGGGATGAAAAAAAGGAACAAATCAGGGTGATACAGAAGGGAGTGGGAAAAGAGGAAATGAGGGCTTAGTCGGGGAAGTCCTCTTGGAAGAGATGTGTCAATAAGGCTTTGAAGTAATTAAGTGTCTGTCTGATATGAAGAGGGAAGACATTTGAGGCCAGAGGCAGCATGTGGACAAGTGGTAGAAGTGAGATAGACAAGATCAAGGTACTGTGAGTAGGTTGGCATTTAAAGAGAAAAATGTATGGACTGGGTTGTAGTAGGAAACCAGTGATGTGAGGTAGAAGGGGCAACGTGATTGAGTGCTTTAAAGCCGATGGAAAGGAGATGCAGAGGTAGATGGGAAATCACTGGAGTTTCGTGAGGAGTGGGGAAACATGATCTGAACGGTTTTGTAGAAAAATGAACTGAGCAGCAGAATGAAGTATGGACTGGACTGGGAAGAGACATGAGGCAGGGAGGTGATCAAGGAGGCTGATGTAGTAATCAAGGTGGGATAGGACATGTCCTTGTATTAACATGGTAGCAGTTTGGATGGAGAGGAGAGGGTCCTTTTGTGACTTCTGTCTCCATATCCCTTGGTTATTTTCCTTGGATTGAATGTAACTATTTTACAAAGTATTTTGCCCTCCTCTGGCCCTCTTCCTGATTGGACAGGCAATAAAATATCAAAATATATTGCTGCTCAGTATCTGTTAGCAGTTTTGTTTTTGCCCAGTCCAAATTGGAGGTGTTTTGCTCCCTTTCCCACCACTCAGTCCTTGAAAGCTGATAGATTTCTGATTTCTGCCTTCAAGCACCTGGGGCGTGATGGATAGCATTGCATTGAAATTTACCACACTTCCAAGTATTGAAAGGAACAACCTGTTTACAATTTAATGCATTATTGATTAGGAGTAATGACATATGCCACTTTCCCACTTCTGCAAACTGCAAGTCCATGGGGAGGCTTAAAAGGAGTTTACAGTCAGTTTTTTAGTGTCTTCATTGAGCACCCACTGGGTGAATGAACCTATTCTAAATGGGCAGGGATCTTGTCTACCAACTCTGTCGGGGTTTGCACTTTCCCAAACACTGAGTAAAGTGCTTTGCACATAGTAAGTAATCAATGAATGCCACTGATTGATTGATCTAGATGTTTAGGGTACAAGGCACCAGACTGCAAGAAATTTACAGTCTTATCGATGTTACTACTCTTACTGCTGCTGCTACTACTACCACCACCACTAATAAATTGTGGTATTTGTTAAGTGCTTACTATGTTTCAAGAAGTGTACTAACCACTGGGGTAAATACCAGATAATTAGATCCCACATGGGGCTCACAATATGAACAGGAGGGAGAACAGGTGTTGAATCTCCATTTTGCAGATGGAGGAACTGAGGTACAGAGAAATTATGTGACTTGCCCAAGGTCACACATCAGATTAGTGATAGAGTTGGGATTAGAACCCAGGTCATCTGACTCCTAGGCCCATGCTCTTTCCACTAGGCCACTCTGCTACTCATCACCATCCATATTTTACCTAATTGTGCCTGGTGAAACTGCATGTCTTCGGGTTTCCCAGTTGAAGATGTTTGACTTTAGGACTCAGTCATGCATATATTTCTTAAGTGTGAATGGAAACTTCAAATAATTTCCTTTAAATAATTTGCCTGCTGTGTGACCTTGGGCAAATCACTTGACTTCTCTGTGCCTCAATTTCTTCAACTGCAAAATGATTACCCAATATCTGTTTTCTTCTCAGACTGTGAACTCCAGTTGGGACAGAAACAGTCTACAAACTGATTAACTTGTATTTTGTCTTGTCTAATGCTGTCAAGTTGTCTCCAAACCATGGCAACACCATGGATACATTTATTGCAGAAACCCCTCCTCCATCAACAATCTTTCTGGTAGTGTATCCATAGAGATTTCTTGGAAAAAATCCGAAAGGGGTTTTCCATTGTCTCTTTCTGCGCAGTAAACTTGAGTCTCCACCCTCGACTCTCTCATGCCGCTGCTACCCAGGAATGGTGAGTTTTGATTTGTAGCAGATTGCGTTCCACTCGCTAGCCACTGCCAAAGCTAGAAATAGAATGGGTATGCCTCTGCTTGACTCTCCCTCTCGTAGTCGAGACTGGTAAAGTACTGGAAACTCTCCAGATGCAAACCTGAGAGGGGAACTTCTATTTCAAAGCTTTATTCATTCAATTGTATTTATTGAGCACTTACTGTATACTGAGCACTGTACTAAGAACTTGGAAAGTACAATACAGCAATAAAGAGAGGCAATCCCTGCCCACAATGGGCTCACAGTCTAGAGCCCATCTCTTCCAAGAGGTCATCCCCAACTAAGCCCTCATTTCTTCTTCTCCCACTATGTGTCCTTGCACTTGGATTTGTACTTTTTATTCACCCCATCCTCAGCCCCACAGCACTTATGCATGTATCTGTATTGCATTTGTTTATATTAATGTCTGTCTCCACCTCAAAACTGTATGCTCCTTGTGGACAGGAAATATGTCTAGCAACTCTGTTGTATTCTACTCTCCCAAGCACTTAATACTGTGTTCTGCACACAGTAAACAATTAATATGACTGATTGAAATTAAGAATATGTACATGTTACATATAATAATAATAATAAATATGGTGTTTGTTAAATGCTTACAATGTGCCGAGCACTGTTTTAAGCACTGGGGTAGATACAAGTTAATCAGATTGGACACAGTCCCTGCCCCACATGGAACTCACAGTCTTAATCCCCATTTTACAGATGATGTAATGAGGCACAGAGAAATTCAATGATTTATTCAAGATCATACAGAAGATGTGACAGGGCAGGATTAGAACCCAGGTCCTTTGACTCCCTGGTCTATGATCGTTCCACTAGGCCATGGGGCTTCATATTTACTCAAGGGAGGAAAAATTATCAGGCAAAGCACCTCCAGGGAGAAACTATCAATAAGTTAAACTCAAGGAATAATTAGCAGACTCACAAAAGAAGACAGTATGAGAGAAATTAATAAAAAAGTGCAAGGTGATATCTATTAGACTGTGTTGAGTTACAGAAAAGAAATATGAATAGGTTCAAAAAGAACAAAGGAAACACTTTGTTTCCTTGTAATGCTTGGTAACAAAGGAATTTTTACTGTATAACATTTTTTTCTTCACAGTATAGCACACAGAAAGTTGTGCAAGTAGAGAATATTAGTAGGTTCAGTAGAGTGTTTTGGTATAATTAATGGATAAGAAGTCCATAGTGTGCTACATGAGGGAAAGTTAGTGCGGAGAAAGAAACAAAAAATGTGGGAGTGAATGGCACTTTTCAATCATGAAGACGGGAGTATAGGAGAGCAACCGTCCATCATATAGTGTCTCCAAAAATCCTATTGTTTACTGTCAGAGAAACAATACTGGACTGGATGGACCACTAGTCTGACCCTATAATATCTTTGCTTGTATTTTTATTTTCTTTATAGAAATAAAATTTCCATATGTTCAATAGATAATAAATCAGGTAGCATTCAATCAATTAAAAACATGAGGATTCAATATTTATTTTTATTCTAGTGGATCTATGTTTTAAAAACCAAGCCATAGGACTTTAAAAATCAATATCCATTGGATATACAGATTATCTTTATTTGAAGATGACATAGCTGAAATTTGGCCTAAACTTTCTTTTAATTGGCACTAGATATTGATAATTTAAGTGCGAGATCTTTAATAAAATCACTGGCAATTGTAAGGGAAAGGCTATAGTGGAAATAATGTTTCTTAATGTGGTTAAAGATATCATTTATATATTACTTTGATCACAGACCGGTGCATTTCCAGCATATTGTTGGAGAATATTCTATTATTCTATTTTTTTTTCAAATCAATAGACTTAATTTTGTGTCCAAAAAAAACTATAAATCTCCTCAAAGATCAAACACCCATTACTTTTGAACTTTAGCTATGTCCCAGTGATGCTGTTCAGCATATTGCATTACATTATGGTTTCACCTATAGAACTGAAATCAAGTGATATTAGATATATACTCTTTACTCATTTTATCTGTTCTTTCAGTATTTCACATGTTTTAAATGTCACCTGATCAATTGTAGATTTTCTAGCTGGTGCTTTGTTAACTAGGTATGAAGATGGCTTGGGCAGGTAAGAGTCATTAACATGAGCTTCCCGGGAAGACAGATGTCTGTACAAGTGTTCTAAAATCCAGAACAGAAATAAGATACTAAAAAAATCAATGTTTAGTATTAAACACAAATCCTTCTAATTAGCTACTAAGCAATCAATGGCTTAAAGGCCCTTTTCAAGAGTTGTGCCTCACAGGAAACATGAGGAAATTGACCACATATTTAAATCTACTATAGTTTTCTTGCTTGAAGCTTTAGTTCCTAAATTGATCTCTCCCCAGACACCCACCCAACCTAAATAGCAGTGTTCTAGAGGAAAGAGTTTGAGGGTGGGAGTCAGAAGGACTAGGGTCTAATACTGAGTTCATCATCACCATTATCATCAGTATTTACTGAGCACAACTTTATGCAGAATACTATACTTCATGCATGGAAAATACAATATAAATGAAAGACGTAGTCTCTGCTCTCGAACTATTGCAATCTAATGCAGAAGACAAGCAGAAAAAAGTTGCAAACATATAATAAAGACAAGAATGAGAGCCCAAATAACCTGTTCTCCTCTTCCTCCTCCTTGTCCTTCTCCTCCTCCTCTTCATCCTTCTCTTCCTCTTCTTCCTCCTCCTTTTCTTTCTTCCTTTTTCTTCTACTTCTCATTATTATTATTATAGTCAAGGAATTGTGCATAGCTTCTTTGCAGATATTGAAGGTCCCTTTTTCAGAAAACTATTTTTTAAGTGTAATTTTTAAAGCTTCTGTCTTTGTAGAACTCAAAGCACCCTCAGACACTCTTTTTCTCATTCATAATGTATATGATCCTAGGGAAGTATTTCCTGCATCTAGGGAAAAGTAATAAACCCCTGTACAAAAGAACAGATTTAAATGTAATAGAATCTTTTTCATTTTCAAGAATAACTTGTAATCTCATGGCAAATTATAGAATTTTACAGTCTATGTAGTGTGGAAAAGTTATGACTAAATTGAAAAAAGTCAATTTACAATGAAAACAAAGATATATTTAATTATGGTTCACGCGCAAACTAGGCATTTGCCTTGTGCACTGCGGAATACTGTAACACATTTAACATTTTGATGAATTTGTGGGTTTGCAGTTTTCTGAGATTTTACCTGGAAACCTCCTGAAATTGGTTAGTATATTGGCCTATGAACAGACCAGGGTTAATTGTAGAAAATCCAGATCATTACCAAATTGGGAATGACAAATCATGTTAAAATCTGAAATTTAATAAATTAATCAAGTTAACTTCCCAACATTATCCTACTCCCTCTCATAATTATGGAAATGTAGATAAATGATGTACTGTAATTGGTGGAGCAAGTTACCAGTTCCTGAAATGTCATAAAATGGATAGGAGTTTTTTTTACCAATATTACAGTGATTTGGAGAGAAATCATTACTTTAGGGACAGTTTTTCAAATTTATATGTCCCCTCCCCAACTAAGCCCTTTTCCAGGGCTTCTAGGAAAGAGCCAAGTATATTTCCTTTTTCTTCCCTGGGAAAGACAAAGAATGGGAATGAAATAAATGAACTGGCTGGTTGGAATTATGTCTAGCTATGATCAAATCTTAATGGAACACACCTAACATGAAACTGACAAGAATTTGCAAAATCCTCCTTTGTCTTAATGGCCCAAACAAAATCTGAGAAGCAATGAGGCTTAGTGGAAAAAGCACTGGACTTGGAGTCAGAGGACCTGGGTGCTAATAGCAGCTCTGCCACTTGCCTGCTGTGTGATCTTGGGTAAGTCACTTAACTTCTCTGTGCCTCATTTTCCTCATCTTTCAGATGGTGATTCTATACCTGTTCTTAGACTGTGAGACAGGGACTGTGGCTGATCTGGTATCCATCCCAGTGTTTAGTACTGTGTAAAGGCACACAGTAAGAATTAGCAAGTACTATTATTATTACTAGTAGTAGTTATAGTAGTAGGAGGAGAAGGGGGTCCACCACTAATGATTTTTGTTTCAATCTGGGGCTTGAAGACATTATTATCCTGACACCATGAAGAGGTATTTATTTTTTTACAGTAAAATTATTAAGCCGTGTGTGCCTCTAGTTTAGCCCAGGGAATCTCTCAATTGATAACTTCTGGCCATAGTTTTTGAGGGCTCTAAGATGCTCCCCTCTCTCTATACCAGCCTGCTGGACTCTGGAGACTGCCCTGAGATTGCCCAAAGTCTCAGGCCTCAAAAAAAAAATCAGACCACAATCCCCAACATGCATGATAAATGAGCATTTCTCCGTGGTGCTGTATCCCGCACCGTTGCCAAGATATTGGACATCTTCAGGTTCATTGTAAATGATTCAAAGATAAGAAGTTGGCTTGCTGTGGATCATCAATTGTAGCAGTAGAATCTTGCGGCCCAGAGAACTCTGATGAAAGTGGAATTTTCAGAAACCTGTGTTGCCACTTGAAAATCAAGTAGAACAATACTCACTGCAGAGAAGCAGCGTTGCCTAGTGGATACAGCATGGGCCTGGGTGTCTGAAGGACTTGGGTTCTAATCCTGGCTCCACCACTTGTCTGCTGTGTGAACTGGGGCATGTCACTTAACTTCTCTGTGCCTCAGTTACCTAATCTGCAAAATATGGATTAAGATTGTGAGGCCCTTGTGGGTCATGGACTATGTCTAGCCCTATTAACTTTTATCTACACCAGCACGTAATGCATGGAACCTAATTAATCCTGAACAAATACCATAAAAAAAGTTGGTGTGATGTGAAAGTGAAAAGATCCAAGGCTATGCAAATTGACACAAAACCAAACACTTCTACACACTTGGATTGATTGTGAGCTACTTCAATTTTAAGCGCTTTGCATTACAGGGATTGTGCCCAACATTCTGTCTTAAATCTACCCTTGCTCTTAGTACAGTTGTTTGGCACAGAGTAAATGTTTAATAAGTACTATTATTATTCATAGTTATTACTAAAGCCATAATGTGGCTGGTTTGTGCAGTCATGGATCCTCCTAAGGGTGCCATTGTTTTCAGTCCCCTTGGAGATGAGGAGGGGATCCTTCAAAATGGCAAGGACATTTCAAAGTTCTCCTCACCACACCTACTACTGTTGAAGCCGAGGCTTTGTAAAACATGCAAAATCTTCCAATATGTGAAGAATGGCTTTGGAGAAATTATTGGGAATGTCATAGCATAGGCTGGAGCCCTGAGAAGTGGAATCATTCATCCATTCACTCATTCATTGGTATTTATTGAGTGCTTACTGTGTGCAGAGCACAGTACTAAGTGCTTGGAAATTACAAATCACGCCTGCACCTGATGATGAGCCTGCAGAGATCTACAAGCATGGAAGGGACACCTTATTTCCCCATTCATGCACCCTCTTAATACATGGACCACTGAAGAAATGCCACTGGTTCTCAAAGATGCCATCGTCACCAGTGTTCAAGAGAAAGGTTAAAAGGATTGGGTTGAGAAGCAGCATGGCCTAGTGGATGCAACACAGGTCTGGGAGTCAGAAGGACCTGGGTTCTAATCCTGCATTTGCTGTAAGACCCTGGGCAAGTCACTTCATTTCTCTGTACCTTAGTTACCTCATCTGAAAAATGGGGATTAAGACTGTGAGTCTTATGTGGGATGGAGACTGTGTCCAACCCAATTATCTTGTATCTACCTCAGCATTTAATAAAATGCTGGGCACATAGTAAATGGTTAACAAATACTGCAATTATTGTTATAATTGTTGCAATAATTGAAACATCTCATTACTCTCATAATGCAGTACTCCTGGAATAATTTCTAAATAATATTGTCAGTCTACTAAGGAAGCATTGTCACCTAGTGGAAAGACCATGGGCCTAGGAGTCAGATGACCTGGGTTCTAATCCCAGCCCTGCCACCTGCTTGCTGTGTAAGACCTTGACCAAGTCACTTAACTTCTTTCTGCTTCAGTTTTCTCAATTGAAAAAAGGGGATTCAATGCATGTTCTTCTTCCTACTTAGACTGTGAGCCCCATTTGGGAAGGGGATTGTGTCTGACCTGATTAACTTGTATCCACTCCAGTGCTTAGAACAGTGTTTGATGTATAATAAGCACTTAATGGATACCTTAATTGTTATTAATCATCATTACTTCTGGAATCACGATTTGGTTTCCAATCTCTGCACATCATGAAGGAAAAGAGAAGGGAATGGCACCAAGACTTTGTTTCATAGGCCCTACAAATATGTTTGATGTCCTCAGTAGAACTGAGATCTGAAAGTTACTTGGCAAATGTGGCTTCCCTGAAAAGTTTATCAGGGTTCTGATTCATGATGGTATAACTGTCCAGGCTAGAGCTGAGGTGGCCTGTTGATTCATTTCCCATCTTCCAAGGAATAAAACAAGGATGTATCATTACTGAGTTTCTATTGGAAACACAGACCTTATTGCTGCCCCAAAACTATATACATATGTAGGGCACTGTCTAACGATGCAACAATAGGCAGGGAAGTAGAAAAATCAATCAAGAAGGTTAATCCACCCTTTGGTAAGATGAAGGGGGGGGGGCTATGATATCAGGATTCAGACAAATTAACAGTCTGTAGAGCAGGAGTGCTCTTCAACCTCCTCCTTGGGTGGTAAGACCTACATGTCCTAGAGGTACAATATCAGGCTCCTTGAGACCACTTCCATCAGCATCAGTTAATAGCTGTGTTCAATATCAGTAGCAGGACAGGATCACAAGAAATTAAGTTCTAGAACCAAGTCAGTCTCCTAGGGTTGATGTCATCTATTCTCACAAATAATAATAATGATGATGGTATTTATTAAGTGCTTAATATGTGTCAAGCACTGGTCTAAGTGCTAGGGTAGATACAAGCTAATTAGGTTGGACATAGTCCATGTCCCAAATGAGGCTCACAGTCTTAATCCCCATTTTACAGATGAGGTGACTGCGGCACAGAGAAGTGAAATGACTTGCCCAAGGTCACACAGCAGACAAGTGACAGAGTCAGGATTAGAACTCAGGTCCTTCTGACTCCCAAGCCCGTATCCTATAAACAGAGCATGCTGCTTCCAACTGTGTTGGGTGGGAAATATCTATCAGTAGTATTTATTGAATGCTCACTATGTGCAGTGTACACTGTGCAACACTATACTAAGCTCTTGGGAGGGTACAGTATAACAGAATTGGTAGATGTATTCCTTGCCCACAATGAGCTTACAGTCCAGAGGGGCAGAAGACATTAATATGATTGAATAAATTGTGGATATGTACATAGGTGTTGTAGGACTGAGAGAAGGGTGAATAAAGGGTGAAAGTCCAAGTGCAAGGATGATGCAGAAGGGAGTGGGAGAAGAGAAAATGAGGGCTTAGTCAGGGAAGGCCTCATGGTGGAGATTTGTTTTAATAAAGTTTTGACAGTAGAGAGAGCAATCATCTGTCAGATATGAAGAAGGAGGACATTCCAGACCACAGGCAGGACATGAGTGAGCGGTCAGTGCCCAGGTAGATGAGACCAAGGTAAAGTGAGTAGGTTGGCACAGTGTATGGGCTGGATTGTCATAGGAAAGCAGAGAGGTAAGATAGGAGGGGGCAAGGTGATTGGGTGCTTTAAAATCGATGGTAGGGACTCTGATGTGGAGCTGGATGGAAAACAACTGGCGGTTCTTGATGAGTGAAAAAACTTGGACTGAACATTTTTGTAGAAAAGTGATCCGGGCAGCAGAGAGAAGTATGGACTGGAGTGGAGAGAGACAGAGGGAGGGAGGTCAGCAAGGAGGATGATACAGTAATCAAGGCAGTGTAGGACAATTGCTTGAATTAACATGGTAGAAGTTTGAATGAGGAGAACGAGAAGGCAGATTTTAGCAGTGTTGTGAATGTTGAATCTACAGTATTTGGTGACAGATTAAAAATGTGGATTGAATGAGAGAGATGAGTTGAGGATCATGCCAAGGTTATGCGCTTGTGAGACATGGAAGATGGTAGTGCCATCTACACTGATGGAAAAGTTGCGGGGAGGATAGGGTTTGGGTGAGAAGGTAAGGAGTTCTGTTTTAGATATATTCCATTTAAGGTGATAGCAGAATATCTGAATACAGCTATTTTGAAGGCAGGAGGAAATTTGAGAATGCATAGGAGAGAAAATGAGGATGAAGATGGAGATTTGGAAATCATCCACGTAGAGATGATAGTTGAAGTTATGGGAGTAAATGAGTTCTCCAAGGGAGTGAGTGTAGATGGAGAATAGAAGGGGACCCAGAACTGAACCTTGAGAGACTTTTACAGTTAGAAAGTGGGAGGCAGAGGAGGAACCTGCAAAGGAAACTGAGAAGGAGTGGCCAGAGAGATAGGAGGAGAAAAGGACACTGTTGATGAAACCAAGGTTGAAAACAGCATTGAGTAGTGGATCGAGCACAGACCTGTGAGCACATGAGTCATGAGTTCTAATCCCAGCTCCACCACTAATCTGCTGTGTGATTTTGGACAAGTCACTTCACTTTTCTGGGCCTCAATTACTTCATTTGTAAAATGGGGATTAAGAGTGTGTATCCATGTGGGAAAGGGACTGTGTCCAACCCAATTAACTTGTATCTACCCGGGTACTTAAGACAGTAATAATAATAATAATAATGGCATTTGTTAAGTGCTTACTATGTGCAGAGCACTATTCGAAGCACTGGGATAGATACAGGGTGATCAGGTTGTCCCACGTGGGGCTCACAGTTTTAATCCCCATTTTACAGATGAAGTAACTGAGGCACAGAGAAGTTAAGTGGCTTGCCCATAGTCACACAGCAGACAGTGCTTGGCACATAGTAAGCACTTAACAACTACAATACTGATTATCATTATAATGACTCCAGCAAAAAGGAGTGATTGAAGGCAGCTGAGAGGCTGAGGAAGATTAGGATGGAATAGAGGCCATTTGATTCAGGAAGAAGGAGATCGTTGCTGACCTTTGAGAGAGCAGTTTCTGTGGAATAAAAGGAGTGGAGAAAAGAATGGAGGGTGTCAAGGAGAGAACTGGAGGAAAGGAACTTGAGACAATGGGTGTAGACAACTCACTCTGAGTGTTTGGAGAGAAATAGATGGAGGGACATATGGCAATAATTGGAGGGAGCTGTGGGGTCAAGGGACTCTTATTTAATGGGGAGGTATGAGCATGTTTGAAAGCAGTGGGGAAGGAGCCATTGAAAAGTGAACAGTTGAAGATGACAGGCAGGGAAAAGAGAAGGAAGAGGGCAAGAGGGATGAAAATGATCCTACACAGGATATCCAAAAATACCTGTTTGGAAAGCTGAAGTTGGAGAACTGAAAATAAGGAGGACAGAGGAGACAGTAGAAAGGCTTTGCATAATGCTATATATCTGACAAGAATTGGGAATGAAATGCAGAGAATGGTCCAGTATAGCACAGTAATAAAGAAAATAGTGGCTCATTTTGGACAAAACTTGCAAAAGAACTGATAGATATGGAGACAAAAATGAAAACAGTGTAAGACACTGAAAATGTCAAGCATGATAACATAACAGGGATGAAATTTTGGGGTGCACATTATGGCTGGAACTGTGGTTCCAGTTTTTAGTCATGCACTCATGTAAATTTCACCATCAGGGGATTTTCTTCAAACACAGAGGACAATTAGATATATCGGTAAGTGGCATACATCACCACTGATTTCTAGGTTTAACTGTCACAGGCTCATAAACCTTAGTTTATTTTAGATTTAGCAACATAGTATAATAACATACTGTATTTACTTATGCCACTCACTGATTATTCCAAATCCACTCCCTTATACCCCTTTGTCACCAAGCTAGGAAGTAGTGAAAAGAGTGAAAAGACAGAGCAAAGCTGGATGTTAAAACTGACTTATGCCCTTTGCCAAAACAATATGCCCTCTTGGACAAGCAAGGTGAATGAGGTTTCACTTTAGTTAATCAGAGTGACTTAACATCTTGGGAGTAAGCCCGAGGGGAAATTTTCCATACCTGTGAATAAGACACCATTTTGAATGGTGACTTCGAGATGCTCGAATGACTCTTAGTAATCACTACTTTATTTGCAGTTTTCTTAAGTCATTTATTTTATAGGAAACAGCAGTTCTAGTGTTGCAATTTACTCCTTTATTGCCTGTTTACTGCATCACTTTGTCTGTAATAAAGAAAGGGAAACTCACCTGCATAGGGAATGCATATACCCTGGGAAACATTATCTTTAAAGGTAATCTGATTAAGCATATTTCTGGTGTGAAAAATTGCCCATCAGTGTCTCATAATATACTTACCAGAAAACTTTTTAATGATGAAATTAGAAAGGGAGTTGGATAATAAGGTGAAGGGAAAATATTCCACTCGACAGAAAGTTTTGTCTTTTATCCATTAATTCTAGAGAAATACAATCCACTACGTAAATGAATGAAATGACAAACATTTTGCTTGACTATATTGGATGCTTGCCAGCTGAAGATTTTACTGCTTCCCTGAAGAATTGTGGGGTTAACTTATTGTTTCCTATTTATTATACTGTGCAGACTGACAAACCACCATATTCTAAAAGCTGACCAAGCAAGATATGACATTCACAGGCAGTCAGGAGTTAGAGCAATCAATTTCAGAATGCTGCCAGGATTGATCATTGACAGGTAGGGCTAGGGCTACAATTATGGTGAGGAATAAAGTTAAGGTTAGGCTTAGAGACACAGAATGCATTTTGGACCAACTGCATCATCAGCTGTTACAAGGTGTCATATCTCTGTCAGTTCAGTCCAAATATTCATATTTTATGTTATTTGTTAAATGCTTACTACGTATAAAGCTCTGTATTAAGCTCTGGTTAGATACAAGTTAATAAGGTCAAACACAGCCCCTGTTCCATATGGGGCTCACAGTCTAAGTATGAAGGAGAATAAGTATTGAATTCCCATTTTACAGTTGAGGAAACTGAGGCACAGATAAGTTAAGTGAGTTCTCCAAGGTAACATAGCAAGCAAATGGTGGAGTCAGGATTAGAACCGAGGTCCTCTGGCTCTCAGGCATGGGGTTGATTCACTAGGGCACCCATTTTAAACAGGTAACCACTTTATGTTCCTATTTTTACAAGGTTTATTATTAGGAATAAATGAATCAATCAATCAACAATCAATCAGTTGCACTTATTGAACCCTTACTGTGTGCAGGGCACTGTAGCAAGCTTTTGGGAGAGTACAAAACAATATGACAGACATATTCCATGTCCACAATGAGCTTATGGTCTAGAGGGGGAAACAGACATTAATATAAACAGATAAATTAAGGATATGTGCATAAGTACTGGGAGACTGGAGGGTGGGTGGGTAGTGAATAAATGGAGCAGGTCAAGGTGATGTAGAAGGAAGTGGAAAAAGAGGAAATAAGGATTTACTCAGGGAAGGTCTCTTGGAGGAGATATGCCTTCAATAATGCTTGGAAGATGGGTGGAGTAATTGTCTGTCAGATATGAAAAGCGAGGTCACTCCAGGCCAGAGGCAGGACATGGGCAAGAGGTTGACAGCGAGATAGATGAGATCAAGATACAGTGAGTAGGTTGTTATTAGAGGGGAGAAACGTGTGGCCTGGGTTGTTGTAGGAAAGTAGCAATCTGAGATAGGAGCGGGCAAGTGCTTTGAAGTCAATGGTAAGGAGTTTCAGTGTGATACAGAGGTAGATGGACAACCACGGGAGGTTCGTGAGGAGTGGGGAAACCTGGACTTAACGTTTTTGTAGGAAAATGATCCAGGCAGCAGAGTGAAGTATGAACTTGAGTGGGAAGAGTCAGGACACAGAGAGATCAGCAAAGAGGCTAATGCAGTAATCCAGGCAATATAGGATAAATGCTTGGATTAACATGGTAGCAGTTTAAATGGAGCAGAAAGGATGGATTTTAGTGATGATGTGAAAGTTGAACAAAGGGGACTTAAGGATGGATAGAATATGTGGGTTGAATGAGAGAGAGGTTATGGGTCAAGGATATGGGCTTGTGAGACAAGATTGATGGTGGTGCTGTCTACAGTGATGGGAAAGTCAAGGGGAGAACAAGATTTGGGTGGGAAGATAAGGAGTTATGTTTTGGACATATTAAGTTTGAGGTGACAGCAGGACATCCAAGTAGAGATGTCCTAAAGTTAGGAGGATATGTGAGTCTGAAAAGAGGGAGAGAATTCTGGGTTGGAGATGTAGATTTGAGAATCATCTGCAGAGATGTGGTAGTTGAAGCAATATGAGCAAATAAGTTCTCCAAGGGAGAGGGTGTAGATGGAAAATGGAAGAGGACCTAGGATTGAATCCTGAGGGACTCCCATAGTTAGGGGGTGAGAGGCAGAGGAGGAACCCACAAAAGATACTGAGAACAAGTGGCCAGAGAGATAGGAGGAGAAACAAGAGAAGACAGTGTCAGTGATACCAAGGTTGGATATTTCCAGGAGAATGGGGGTGGTTGACGGTATTGAATGCTACTAAGAGGATGAGGAGAATTAAGATGGAGTAGAGGCTGTTGACTTTGGCAAGAGAAAGATCATTGGTGACCTTTGAGAAGGTGGTTTCTGTAGAATAAAGGGGCTGGAAGCCAGATTGGTGAGGGTCAAGGAGATAATTGGAGGAAAGGAACTTGAGACAGAGGGTGCAGACGGCTCACTCAAAAAGTTTGGAGAAGAAAGTTAGGAGGGAGAGAGAGAGCTGTGGGAGCTGTAGAGGGAGCCATAGGGAAAAAAAGAAAGAAAAAAGTTGAAGATGGCTGTCAGGGAGGGAAGAAGGGAGGGGGCACAGGAGTTGGATGCACAGGTGGAGGGGGAAGATTTTAAGAGGCAGGCGAGAGATTTCCTCTTGAGATAGTTGTTGTTGGGTATGTTGGGAAAGTTAGCATAGGGACAAGAGGAGGAAGGAACTAGAGAACAGCAGGGGAGATTTTAAGGAGATCATGCCTGATAATTTTGCTTTCCTCAGTAAAGTAGGTAGCCAGGTCATTGGGGTGAGGGATGGGGGAGGCAGGGGCAGGGGGTTTGAGGAGGGAGTTAACAATTGTAACAACTGGTGAGGGCAATGGGCATGGGTGTCAATAAGGATGGAGAAATAATTTTGTCCGGCAGAGGAGAGGGCAGAGTTGAAGCATGCCAGGATGATCTTGAGGTGGATGAGATCGGCCTGATGTCTAGATTTCCACCAGCAGTGCTCTGCGGTTCATGCACAGGAGCATAGGAAGTGGGCTGTGAAGGTGATCCAGGGCTATGGATTAATGGTACGATATAGACAAAGGGAGAGGGGAGTTAGTGCATTGAATGCAGTAGAGAGGGTGGTATTAAAGGTGACAATTTGGTGATCAAGGAAAGTTAGTTTGGGTATGAAAGATAAATGGGGTATGGAGACTTGAGAAAATTGGATGGAGTCAAAAGATTGGAGGACTCAGTGGGGTAATAGGACATATTTTCAGGGAAGAAGTGTGTGGGAGAGAAGGCAGGTGAGGAGGTTGTGGTAGTATAGAGGGGTTTCAAAGTTGACGAAGGTAATGATAATAATCACTGTGATATTTGTTAAGTACTGTACTAAGCATGGGAGTGGATGCAAGTAAATCGGGTTGGACTCAATCCCTTGTCCCATGTGGGACTCATAGTTTCAATCTCCATTTTACAGATGAGATAACTGAGGCACAGAAAAGTGAAGTGATTTGCCCTCAGCCACACAGCAAAGGGGCAGAATGTATAGTGACTAGAAGAGATGAGATCAAATGTGTGTTCAGGTTGTTGAGTGCGAGAACTCAGGTGAAGCATGAGTTTTGTGGAGTTGAGGAGTGATAGAAAGTGGGCAGCTGAAGAGTTGTCAGTAACACCTGTGTGGCTATTGAAGATACAGTGCACATTTATGGTGGAAGTCCCAATGAATTATCCAATGAATGGATAGCACTGGTGTCATACTTCTTCACCCATACCCTTGGACTTTTCTCTGTTCTTTCACAAGTGAAGTAAAAGGACAGACACTGGAAGGGAGTATTGAAGATGTCAGTGCCCCCCAAATCAATGTGCTGGAATCATATGTCTAACTTCACTTTTATCTCTGTAATGACCTTCTAGGATACTTTTCTATACTGCATGGAGCAAATATCAGCCCCTTCAGTTTAATAATAATAATAATAATGATACTACTAGAGAAGCAGTGTGGCTTAATGGAAAGAGCATGGGCTTGGGAGTCAGAGGATATGGGTTCTAATACCTGTTCCACCACTTGTCTGCTGTGTGACCTTGGGAATGTCACTTCACTTCTCTGTGCCTTAGTTATCTCATCTGTAAAATGGGAATTAAGATTGCGAGCTCCATGTGGGACAACCTGATCACCTTGTATCTATCTCAGAGCTTAAAACAGTGCTTGGCACATAGTAAGTACTTAACAGATACCACCCTTATTATTATTATTATTATTACTACTACTACTAATAATAATGTTAATAGTAGTATTTGTTAAATGCTTACTAGATTTTTGAGGCCAGGGTTCATGTCAACCAACCCTATTATATTGTACTTCCCCACTTAGTACAGTGCTCTGCACACAGTAAGTTCTCAATAAATACCACTGATTGATTGATGTGTCAAACGTTGTGATAGACACAAGATGATCAGGTCAGTCGCAGACCTGTCCCAGTTAGGACTCACAGTCCAAGGAGAAGGGAGAACATCAATCAACCAATCATATTTATTAAGTGCTTACCATCCTCTGAGCACTGTACTAAGCACTTGGGAGAGTACAGTATAACAGAGCTGGTAGCCACATTCCCTGTTCACAATGAACATACATTTAACCCCCAGTTTATGGGAGAATGAGGACTGGAGAAATTAAATGACTTATCCAAGATCACTCATCAAGCAAGTGGAAGAGTCTGAATTAGAACTCAGGTCTTGACTTCTATGTCTGTGATCTTTCCACTAGGCTATGCTGCTCTTCCAGTCATTTCAGTTTGAAATAGCCACAAAGCTCGGGGAAAAATAAAATGAAAAAAGAAGTTCAGGGAATGACAGCATATAACCAGATGATTTTTTTATTGTTATAGCATCAGTGATATTTAGTGATATTTAGACTCAGTTCATTCTGTTATATTCCTACTTTCCTGTAATTGAAATAATTTATAACAATGTGGTTGTCTATCTTTGCAGGCATACATGGACCTTAACGAGCAGTTTCATTTCTAATTTAATACCACATGCTATGGCTCCAAATGTGCATATTCAGTTGATTTTGAGTGTTTTGGGGTAATCTATACTAAGACCTTCCTCCATTTCCCCAAATAATCATGAGTTAACTGCAGTCAAATTTAGACAGTGTTATTAATCAGAGTCAAAACTAACTTTCTATTTTTCTTATTCAACTTTTTATATGCAAGAGACCAGTGCCATTATCATTCTCAACATCATCATTAAGAGCATTCATTCATTCATTCATTCATTCAATCATATTTATTGAGTGCTTACTGTGTGTAGAGCACCGTACTAAGCACTTGGAATTTACAATTTGGCAAAAGATAGAGACAATCGCTGCCTACCAACGGGCTCACAGTCTAAAAGGGGAAGATAGCAAAACAAAACAAGGAGATAGGCATACGTTGAACAGTTGTGTGCAGATGTGTACAGCAATATAATTAGGAATTACCTTTTTGTGCCCAATGTACCTGGAAATGTGGATCCCACAGTTGACCTTTTAGTCATACACAAGTAGATAATCATAATTGCAATAACTGGTATTTTTTAAGTGCTTGCTATGTGCCAGGCATTGTACAAAGTGCTGGGGTGGATACAAGTAAATTGGGTTGGACACAGTCCCTGTCCCTCGTGGGGCTCACACTCTCAATCCCCTTTTTACAGATGAGGTAATGGAGACACAGAAAACTGAAGTGACTTGCCCAAGGTCATAGAGCAGACAAGTGGCGGAGCTGCGATGAACGTAACTGGGGAAGCAGTATGGCATAATGGCTAGAGCACGGGCCAGGGAGTCAGAAGGTCTTGTCTGCTGTATGACCTTGGGTAAGTCACTTCACTCCTCTGTGCCTCAGTTAACTCATCTGTAAAATGGGGATTAAGACTATGAGCCCCACGTAGGACAACCTGATTACCTTGTATCTACTCCAGTCCTTAGAACAGTGCTTGGCACATAGTAAGCACTTAACAAATACCATAATAATAATAATAATAATAATAATGATAACTTAGCTATCAGTGCTGCTTTTTTCAAATCTGATATACAACTATATAGTATGTGAGGAGCACTGAATGGCTTAGTGGCTAGAGCACAGGCCTGGGAGTCACAATGTCATGGGTTCTAATCCCAGCTCCACCACTTGTCCGCTGTGTGGCCTTGGACAAGTCACTTCACTTCTCTGGGCCTCAGTTACCCCATCTGTAAAATGGCAATTAAGACTGTGAATCCAATGTGGGACAGGGACTCGATCCAACCCCATTTGCTAGGGCTTGGCACATAGTAAGTGCTTAATATTTTTCCAGCGCTTAGAACAATTCTTCACACATAGTAAGCACTTAACAAATGCCATCATTATTATTATACTTGGGGAGTGGACATAAAAGTAAAGAATGCTACTTGAGCCTGGGGCTGAACACAGTTGATCAAAGAGCCCTCACACTACCCCAGTCCACCAGCTAACCAGAAATTTTGAGCCTGTGTTGGCAGGACCACATTAGAAAACTGATGATCTGAGGACAGAGGAAGTCCCATGACCATCATCCCCCAAATGTTTATCCAAGTTGGCCCTGCCTCTCCCCAACAAGATGTGAATGTGAATTCCTGTACACCCATGGGCACCTTTCTTTGAAGACTAAGCTTGGAGCAGCTGCCTCTTCTGCCCAGTGACTTACAAAGGCCTACTTGGTGGAATTCTCCTTGGGCATTTTCCTTGAACAGGGTGGCCTAGTGGAAGCAACATGGGCCTGGGAGTCAGAAGGCTGGGTTCTAATCTCAGCTTTGCCACTTTCCTCCTGGTTTGCCATGGGTAAGTCACTAAATTCTCTTTGCTTCAATTTCCTCATCAGTAAAATGGAGAGTAATAACAGTAATAGTAATTGTGGTATCTGGTTAGTGCTTAGCATGTTCCAAGCACTGTACTAAGGGCTTGGGCAGATACAATAATAATAACTATAGTATTTGTTAAACACTTACTATGTGGCAAGCACTGTTCTAAGCGTTGGGATAGATACAAGGTAATCAGGTTGTCCCACCTGGGGCTCACACTCTCAATCCCCATTTTACAGATGAGGTAACTGAGGCACAGAGTAGTTAAGTTCACACAACAGACAAGTGGCAGAGTCAGGATTAGAATCCACGACCTCTAATTCCCAAGCCCATGCTCTTGCCACTAAACCATTCTACAATAAATTGGGTTGGACCACATCACTGTCCCACACAGGGCTCTCTGTCTTGGTACCCATTTTACAGATGCGGGAACTGAGGACCAGAGGAGAGAAGTGACTTACCCAAGGTCACACAGCAGACAAGTGGCAGAACAACCAGGATTTGAACCCAGGTCAAAGTGACTCGTAGGTCTATCCTCTAACTACTAGGTTATTTTACCTCCTACTTATAATGTGAGCCCCAGATGGAACAGAGGCTCTGTCTGACATGATTAACATGATTCTACCCCAGAGTTTTGTACAGTGCTTGGCCCATAGTAGGTGCTCAACAAATACCTCAATTATGGTCATTGTCGTCAGGCTTGCAAAATTCAACAGGGATTGTGAATCCACAGGGGCCATACAAATTCAAACCAGAGAGGGCAGGAGGATCTGTTGTAAAAAGCCATGCTGGCCTAAAAGAAGCATTTAATGTGAAACTCATCGCCTTTCTAGCCCTGATGAGCAGCTTCAGGAATGTGCAAACTAAACTGTAATTATCAAGATGGCCAAATGTTGATTTCTATTTAGGTTAACCACAGAGTTCATTGATTTTAGTTAAATGTTGGTCACAGGGAATCCGCAGGCAACAAACATCTTGAATTAAAATTGATGTATATTGAATCCCAAATGTAGTCTCGGTGCCGTTTTCAGAAACACCTGGGAAAAACTGTGTGCAGTTCTCAGGTGGAAGTACATCTGCTTGCTTTCCTTCAGCCCTGTAAATAGGTGGCCCCAGAGGAAGACTAGAATATGCTGGCAGGCACAGCGGTGAGAGTGATTTGACACGCAGCAGTCCGACACAAAGTGTGATGACACCCTGCCTAGTGGAGAGACAATACTGGGAACAAAGTTATGCCCAGCTCCATGATTCTGGTAACCAACCAAAGAATGATGTTTATGGGGTAACTAGGGGCAAGTCCTGCATCTGCCTCTTCAGCCAAACTCACTTTTATGGATCACAGAAACCACTGTCAGGCCTATTTGTTTGTTTGTTTGTTTGTTTGAATGGTATTTGTTGAGTGCTTGCAATGTGCTAGTCACTGTACTAAACACTGGGATAGGCACACAATAACCAGGTTGAATGCAGTCCATGTCCGTCCAGGGGTTCACAGTCTCAATCTCTATTTACAGATGAAGTAACTGAGACATAGAGAAGCTAGTAATAGTATTAATAATTATTATGGTATTTTTTAAGCACTTACTATCTAACCAAGCACTGTTCTAAGCAGGGGGGTAGATACAAGGTAATCAGATTGTCCCATGTGGGGCTCACAGTCTTAATCCCCATTTTTCAGATAAGGTAACAAGCACAGAAAAGTTAAGTGATTGCCAAAGTCCACAGCTGACAAATGATGAAGCCGGGATTAGAACCCATGCTCTTTCCACTGAGCCACGCTGTTACCTGTCCAAGGTCACACAGCAGACAAGTGGCAGAACCAGAACTAGAACCCAGATCCTCTGACTCCCAGGCCCATGCTCTTTCCATTACACCACGTTGCTTCTCTGGTGGAATTTTTGTTTCGTGGAACTATGTTTTGGGCAATTGTTATTAAAATTCCACAGAACATATTTTAGTGTTTACAACAGGTATTTAAGATCCTACTTGTGTCAACTCCATCTTGGTTTTGTTTACACTGTCCTTACAGACACTGCACAAACCTCTCCATTGAGGATTATCATCTGAGTTGACTTTGAGCCTTTGACTGTATCATACCAGAGTTCAGCCTCCTTTTCTTTAAGATCAAGCAAAAATAATATGAAAGGTGGCCCAGGCACTGAGGAAAACAGAAAAGGATATCTCAGAGCACTTATCCACATGCTCTACTACTATTTCTTCTATCTGTCATTTATTTTAATGTCTGTCTCCCCCTGTAGGCTGTAAACTCCTTGTGGACAGTGATTGTGTTTACCAACTCTATTGTATTTTTTAAAAATGAAATTTGTTAAGCACTTACTATATGTCAAATACTGTTTTAAACACTGGTGTAGGTGCGACTTAATTGGTTTGGACAGAGTACCTGTCTTGCATGAGACTCACAGTCTAGATAGGAAGGTGAACAGGTATTTAATCCCCATTTTACAGTTGAGGAGCCTGAGGTTCAGAGATGTTAAGTGACTTGTCCAAGGTCATTCAGCAAGCAGTTGACAGAGCTGGGATTAAAACCCAGGTCCTCTGATTCCCAGTTCCATACTCCTTCCTATAGGCCCCACTTCCTTTTACAACTGCTTAATACAGTGCTCTGCACATAATAAACACTCAATACATAGCATTGTTTGCTTGATATTTATTGATTGATTGCTTGATATTGCTGACTTTTTGGCCATAAGAGAAGATCCATTTTCATGTCCTTTAATTATTTTTGTAGAGTACACTCACTAAATGATGACTTCAGTGGAACCTGCCAATTCCAGTGAAGGATTGGGATAAAGTGGAGGTCAGATGGACAAGGTTAAATAGGGAGACTCAGAGGTTAAGCTTTTGTTTAGTTTTATACTTAACAGTGTTCCAGACTCCCTGAGGAAAATAATGTCAGAATTCTCTTTCTGAAAGGCAAGGAATGGGAGGGGAAAGGCCATGGAACAGAGAAATTTGCCAGATAGCAAGATCACTGTCTACGAAGGGATAGCTCCTTGTTGGAACCTGCCAAATAGAGATGTATAAGGAGACTACCTAATCCAACATTTGCTGGTCATCCAATTCTCTCCACTGACCTTGTAGAATGGTGTTTTTGTCCAGGGAAGCCACAGTCAATTATATTTACTGAGTGCTTACTGTATGCAGAACACCTTACTAAGTGTTTGGAACAGACCAGTGGATAGACAGGATCCATGCGTGCAGGTGTTTACAAGCCACAGTGATCACTCCCATACTGTAGTGTATTCATCTGCTTCCATCTGTGTTGTGTATTTGTGCTCTCTCCCTCTCTCTGTCTTTTTATTCCTTCCACTCCTGTTTGCTTCCTCACTTCCCTCTCCCATTTTCCCATTCAGTTGTATTTATTGAGTGCTTACTGTGTGCAGAGTGCTGTACTAAGTGCTTGGGAAAGTACAATATGAAATAAACAGTGACATTCCCTGTATGGAGTTTTTTAGGTTTCCACAGCCAGCAATAGGGGCAGAAGCTTTATAATTTGGATTTGCAGCTCTAGTGGTGTCCTCTTGGCTCTTCCAATTTGGCTGACAAAGTCTCACTGAACATCTTCAGGGTGTCTTCTGTTGAATGGATGGGGAGAAATGTGGGTATGTGTGTGTGTGTGTGTTTGTGTGTGTGTATCACATGCATAACCATGCTTTCTGACATATAGTTTATATTTTTAGAACATCATCAGCATAATTTTCTTTTTAAACTTGCCTTTTGTGTATTTCCTCAGAAGCCCTAAACTGTTATTTCACAGAATATCTTTCCTTTCTCAGAAGGAGTGGTAAGAGAGTCTTGAGTAGGCACAATCTGGTGGCACAGAGTCGGGGAAGTTTCAGTGTATTTTTTTCAATTTTTCGTTTTATTATTTTCTCTACAGTGCTTAGCTCCTCTCTCCTTGGGGCGCATATCCTTTGGATACTAATATATATTTGTCAAATCCCCCCACCCACACTTAATCGTTGGGTAGTCAAGCCATACATATTTAGTTGTTTTAATGTTTTCTCATAAATCAATTCCTCCAGACCCTTAATCATTTCAGTTGCTCTTCTTGGAATTTGCTGCAATTTATCAACATCTTTCTACATCTGAAGAGCCTCAGAACTGAATGCAATATTTGATGAGTGGTCTCAGCAGTGTTATTTACAAGGCTGTAAACTCCCTCAAGATATGTAATCAGTAGTAAAGTATGAAAATATTCTATGCCCAAAACTTTTCTGGTGGGGACAGTAAGGACATGAGTCCCCACTTTAAACTCTCGAGTGTGCTGAGTGAAGACAATTTGGGTGGAGACAGTTCAGATTGAAGAATAAAGATGCTGGCTTTGAGCCTGCTTGATTCACCTTGGCTGCTCTTGCAGAGGGATAGTCTCTGTTTCTCAAATGTGGGACAGAGATATCTTTCCTTTGGAAGAATATTCTGGAAAAACAGGCTCAGGAAATGGAATAAAGGAAATTACCATCTGTCCAAGATATCTGGCTAACCTAAGAGTAATAATCAATCAATTAACCAATCATATTTATTGAGCATTTATTGTGTGCGGAGCACTGTACCATGCACTTGCGAGAGTACACTAAAACAGAGTTGATAGAGATGTTCCTTGCCCAAACAGAGCTTACACAAGCAATCAGTGGTATTTATCAATCAATCACTCAATCAATGGTATTAATTGAGTACTTATTATGTGTAGAGCACTATACTAAGGGTTTGGGAGGGTATATTCAACAAAATTGGCAGACACTTTCCCTGCCCACAAGGAACTTACAGTCTAGATGGGAAAATAGACATTAAAAAATTACAGATGTGTACGTAAGTACTATGGGGTTGAGGATGGGGTGAATATCAAGTGCTTAAAAGATGAAGATCCAAATACATAGATGACAAAGAAGGGGGAGGGCGTAGGGGAAATGAGGGCCATGTTGGGTGGGGAAAGACTTTTGGAGGAGATGTGATTTTAATGAATCTTTGAAGACAGGAAGAGTGGTGGTCTGTCAGATATGAAGAAGGGGAGGGAATACCAGGCAAGAGGGAGGATTTGGACAAGGGTTGGTGGCAAAATAGACGAGACTGATGTATAGTGTGTAAATTGGAGTTACAGGAGTGAAGTGTGCAGGCTGGGTTGTAGTATGAAGTGAGGTAGAGTAGGGAGTGGGAGAGTTGTTTGAGTTTTTTAAAACTGAGGTAAGGCATTTCTGTTTGATGTGGAAGTGGATGAGCACCTATTGGAGGTTTTTGAGGAGAGGGGAGACATGCACTAAGGAGGTTATTTTTAGAAAGATGATCAAGGTAGCAGAGCAAAGTAAGGACTAGAGTGTGAAGAGATAGGTGGCGGGAATGACTGTAAGAAGGCTGATGTGAGGTGCTTAGTACAATGCTTTGCTCACTGTAAATGCTAAATAAACACCACTGAATGATTAGATCTAGTGCTTAGTACAGTGCCTAGCACATAATGTGTGCTTAATAAATACTATTTTTAAAAAAGTGTGCAAACCATTGTACTAAGAGTTGGCAGTAGGACTTGCTGGGTCTTATCTCTGTAGGTGGGGTCTTGTGTCTCTTTCTGCCTTGTAAGTCTTCAGCTCATCTGGAAATGTACAGTGCTCTGCACATAGTGGGTGGTGGCGATAGTTCAGCAGGCCAGGCTCCTTTCCTATGTGAGGCGCTGGATCCTCCTAGTGCTTGGAATGGACTGAGAAACAGTGTTGCTTAATGGATAGAGCATGGGTCTGGGAGTCAGAGGCCCTGAGTACTGGTTCTGCCACATGTCTGCTCTGTGATCTTGGCCAAGTCATTTACCTTCTCTGTGTTTTAGTTACCTCAGCTGCAAAATGGGAATTAAAACTGTGAACCCTACCATGAGACATGGCGGTGTCCAATCTGATGAACTGATATTTACTCATTGCTTAGGACAGTGCCCAACACATAGTAAGCATTTAAGAAATACCATAAGAGAAGAAAACAAAAGAAACTCAACCATGGTAACCCACACAACTGCTGGTAAATAGCAGATATCCCAAGAGTATGTCTACTACCTCTGCAGTATTGCACTCTGCCAAGAGCTTAGAAGAGTGCTCTGCACACAGTAAGCACTCAGTAAGTATTACCAAGGGATTGAGAGCTTAATGATAACAGTTTGGTATGGGGTTTTCATTTTTTTCAAACTTTTTTCATCTTGTCCTTAAAAATCTTCATGTGAGGAGAGGCAGGGCAAGTATTATTATTATTAATAATAATAATAATGTTGGTATTTGTTAAGTGCTTACTATGTGCAGAGCACTCTTCTAAGCGCTGGGGTAGATACAGGGTAATCAGGTTGTCCCACGTGAGGCTCACAGTTAATCCCCATTTTACAGATGAGGTAACTGAGGCACAGAGAAGTTAAGTGACTTGCCCATGGTCACAGAGCTGACAAGTGGCAGAGTCAGAATTCGAACCCATAACCTCTGACTCCCAAGCCCAGGCTCTTTCCTCTGAGCCATTTTATAGATGAGGAACCCAAGGCCCTGAGAACTTATCAATCAATTATATTTACTGAGCATTTGCAGGGTGTAGAGCACTGACTAAGCACTTGGAAGAGTACAGTATAACAGAGTTGCTAGACATATACCCTGCCTATAATGAACTCACATTCTAGTGGTTTTTCAAAGTCTCAGGACAGAGGCTTTGGCCTAGGACCTAGGCCCTTTGATTCCAGGACCCTTGACGTTTCCATTAAACAACCCTGCCTCTGGATTTCATTTGCCTAGTTTGGGACCCTACTGCTCTTTTGGCTCTAGTGGTTAGGCTATCTTCTCTGGCCTACGTCAGGATACAGATAGCGTGCAGTGAGACGAGTCTCCCCTCTGTGCCCAGAAGGAGGTATGATTATACCCTGAACTCAAATGAGCTTCTGTGGCTATGACAAGGAACCCTCAATGAACTGCTCTTTCTATGGCATTAAGAAAGATTCTGTAACTCCTACTCCAATTTAAGTCAAATTTTGCTCTTGTCTCATTGAAGGTCAAATTGGAGCTCTGCCTCTAGGCCTTGTCTCTTCCTAATAATGGGAGATTTAATCTCTGCTTCTGTCTCACAAGAAGAAAACCCTCTGAGTCAAATGCCAGAGGAAATCTAAGGGCAGCAGTGACCCTATCAGTTCAGAGGATGTCTGGAGAAGCACTCTAGTCATTTTTGTTTCCCCCTCAGTATCTCCCATAGGCTCAGCCAGACGGGATCTCTCTTCTCCATGACAACTCCTGACTCTGAAGCCTGAAGATTGGATGCTTTTGCTTTCTTAGGGCAGAATGCTGACTTTAGGTTTGGTTGTCTGAGGAACTTAGCCTTGGCATTAAGCTATTTGAATCAAATATGTCACGCTTCCCCAGTCCACTCTGGAAATGTCCTAGTTAGCCCAGGAGAAAGTAAAGTGAAACGACTCCAGATAATGATAATAATAATAATAATGATTATGGTATTTGTCAAGCCCTGTTCTAAGTGGTAGGGTAGATACAAGTAAATCAGATCAGATGTTGCACTTATCCCACAGAGGGACAACAGATATTTAATCCTCATTTTACAGTTGAGGAAACTGAGGCACAGAGAAGTGAAATGACTTGCATGAGGTCACACAGCAGGTCAATGTCAGAGCCAGGATCAAAACCCTGACTTGGTTCCTCTGTTATTCCCCCTTCCCAGCCCCACAGCACTTGCATACATTACTGTAATTTTTTTTATATTCATGTTTGTCTCCCCCACCTCTAGACTGCAAGCTCCTTGTGAGCAGGGAATGTGTCTGTTTATTCTTGTATTGTACTCGCAAGCATTTAGTTCAGAGCTCTGCACCCGAAAGCACTAAATAAATACGATTGAATGAATGAATGAATTCAACTCCTCTGACTCCCAGGTTGATGCTCTTTAGCTTTTAGTCCAGACTGCTTCCCAGCTGCACATCTACACTGAACTCTACTGACTCAACCTAAAGGTGTGTTGTTTTGTCAATTTTCCACTCTTGCTCTTTAAAAATTGCCTTGTGCAGATCTCAAATCTATGGAAGAGTTTTTGGTTTTTTTCAGGCCCCAAACTGAGTTTAAACCTAGGGGATACCAGACCTTCAGCTGAGTCTCAGGAGCTGTTTGGAGGAGGCAGAGAGAGAGAATAAGGGGCAGCTCTTCATTTGTGCTGGGGCTTGCTGGGTTTAGCTTTGGGACCCTTATGCAAATACCCAACAGCTGACCATCTGAGAGGGAGGCTGGGTACGTTTTTCCTTCTGGGTGGGTGGGTCAGGCACATTCCCTGGGTCACTGATGAGCTAACAGCTCCAGAGGCATGAAGCAGTCTCAGAAATGATAGAAGTGGTAGCTACTCCTCCAACTTTCTGGGTAGGTGTGCCAAAGGGGTGGTTTGTAGCCCCCTGGCACCACTCCCAGGACAATAGAATGTGCACAGGAGTATGAGATGGGCTGACATAAACTAACATAAAACAATTCAATTTGAGTTGAGAGGGAAGGGTTTGATTTCCTTCCCCCTTTGATTAATAGAAAAAGCCAGGGGGACACAATTTAGTTCCCAGAGGTGCCGGTGTAGACCAAGTATTTTGATGCCTTGGAAATTACTATTTCCCAGTCTTCCACTCTCACCCCAGCTTTACTCCTGTGAAAGGAAACAGATTGAGTCAATTCTGCTCTCAAGGGCAAGTGATAGATTGATGCATATTCTAATTCCTATTGCCTGCAGGGGCAGTAACTCAGAGAGATTCAGTCAGTGAAAATAACGTTCACTACTTGGAATCCTGTTTAGAGAGATCCTCAGGCTTAAATGAATGGAGTCATCGTGGTTCTCCCCACTAACTGTCTTTATAAAAAAAAAATAACATCTCAAGGAGTGTAGCAGAAGAGAGGAAGAAGAGATCATTACAAAGGATTTTTTGTGATAAACTTCTGTTCGGTAGCTATCTGGTACATATTACTTGGTTCCTTTTTCCAGCCCTTTAGAATTACCCCCCATTTATTAATAATTCAGAAATGCAGAGGGTTGAAGGTGACCTTGGAATATTGGACTGCCTTAACTAGATAGCTTAGATGCCTATTTATTTGATTCTTCAGGATTTCACTCAGGCATTAGGATTTGTTGAGCCAATATATGTTTAGCAGAGAAGTGAGCATATATATATATATATATATATATATTTTTTTTTTTTACTTTTTACTAGAGAATAATAGTCATGAATAGATCCCACACAGCTGCATAGATCCCAGCATCCGTGAGACAAGTGTTGGAGAATGCAGACTGTTGCAAAGGATTTTCCTGTGAGAGATGAAAAATGCAGCCTGTTGAAGTTCAACCACCTATTCCAAAGGAAACAAATCTAGCCCAACCTTATTCCCAGTTCCTTTTGCTTTCCTCTCCCCCTTCCCAGCACCCTGATCCCTAGATTCTCCTGCATTCTATCCTCTCTTCTTTCCAATCCTTTTAATGACTTTCTCTTTTAACATCTCCAATACCCACTAGGTTTCATCAGAGACCTCACTGCTGTCACCACTAATCACCTTGATTGGTTCCTTGGCTTGAAGTGTTCAACCTCCAGGGTTCCAAAGTCAAAGGAGCTGGAGCTAAGTCAGAGTCATATGAAAGTAGGATAAATGGCTAAGGTGACAGAAGAAAGGGGCTGGGTCAAAGAGGGTGGCAAAGATGGGTGAGAGGGATACGTTTTTATTGCTATTTGTCAAGTGTTTACAAAGTGCCAAGCACTGTACTAAAGTCTGGGGTAGATACAAGCTAATCAGACTGGATGCGGTTCATGTTCCATGTGGAGCTCACAGTCTTACTCCCCATTTTACAGATGAGGTAGCTGAGGCCCAGAGAAGTAAAGTGACTTGCCCAAGGTAACGCAGCAGATAAATGGCAGAGCCAGGGTTAGAATATACATCCTTCTGACTCACAGGCCTGTGCTGTATCCATTAGGCCACACTGCTGCTCTGGTGTGCTCTCAGACCCTCCATTGCCACGCAGAAAACATCCTCTTGTAACACCCTCAGTAACCGCTGCTTTCCTTCCTGCCAACAAGGGGCTCTGCTCCAGTCATGCTCTGTGCACATCGTAGCAGGGATAACAGCTGCTCCCATGTACATCTACAACTGATTGTTAGAGTGGCTGCTGTGACTCTGGATATACCCTTAACTCTAAACACTGAGGAATCTGAAATTCTGCTCCTCTAGCCATAGCTCCCTCCTGATTTTATTTAGGTTATTTCTCTATGTTGTGTCTCCATCTTTCATCTTTGCTGATTAGATTGTCTCTATTCCCTTCTCCTCACTTACACTTTAGTTTATGAGCTTCCCTAGGGAGAGAAGCCCTGTCTAATTTCTTCCTAAGTAGTCTATTCAAGATCCTAGAACAGTGCTCTATACACAGTAAGCTCTTGACAAATGCTATGCATGGCTTTGTGGAAAGAGCACAGGCTTGGGAGTCAGAGGACACGGGTTCTAATCCCAGCTGTGCCACTTGTCTGCTGTGACCTTGGGCAAGACACTTAACTTCTCTGTGCCTCAGTTATCTCATCTGTAAAATGGGGATTAAAACCATGAGCCCCACGTGGGACAACCTGATTACCTTGTATCCACCCCAGCGCTTAGAACAGTGCTTGGCCCATAGTAAGCGCTTAACCAATACCATAATTATTATTATTATTATTACTACTTCTCCCTTGCCCCTTTCCTCTTTTGGGGTCATAGTTACCTGCTTTCCCCTCCTCTCAATCTGGTTTGGCTTCTGCCCTCCAGTTTTTGCAGTTCAGTAGAGTGGGGCCAGAAAGCCAGAGAAACAACCAGGGCAGAAGAGCCTGGGCAATGGTTATGGCAGCATGGAATAAGTGAATCAATCAATCATATTTATTGAGCTCATACCATTTGCGGAGCATTGTACTAAGCACTTGGGAGAGTACAGTGTAATGTAATAGACAAATTTCCTGCCTACAGTGAGTCTACAGTCTAAAGGGGAAGATAGATATTAATGTAAATGAATAAATTATGGATGTGCTCATATGTGCTGTGGGGCTGAGGGGAGTGCTAATTAAAGGGAACAAATCAGGGAGACGCAGATGGGAGTGGGGGAAAAGGAAATGAGGGCTTAGCCCAGGAAGCCCTCTTCGGAGATGTGGCTTCAGTAAGTTGAAGTTTCCTGAAAAATTCAGTGGGGCCAAAGCTGTTAAATTATGGTATTTTTAAAATGCTTACTTTTTACCAAGCAATTAGTAAATCATGCAGAGCACTGTACTGTACAATTGGGAGAGGACAATAAAGCTGGTAGACTTGATCCCTACTCTCAAGGAGTTCATGAGCACTGTATTCAGTGCTGGGAAAGATGCGTGGTAATCAGGTTGGACACAGTCTTTACCCCACAGAGAGCTCACATTGTAAGGGTGAGGGATTTAATCCTCAATTTATGGATAAGGAAACCGAGGCTCAGAGAAATGAAAGCAATGAAAGGTCTCATGCAGTAGGTAAGAGGCAGAGCCAGCATTAGAACCCAGGCACACTAGTTCCTAGGCCCCGTGCTCTGTCCACTAGTCCCCACTGCTCCAGATTATTAAATATTTTCCATAAGCTTCATTCTGCAAATTCAAGGTGCTGTAGTAATATACAACAAAACAAAGTCATAGTCATAATAGACAAGAAAATGCACCCTCTTGAAACCTCCAGCACCCTTCCAGATCTGCAAGCATTGTAACTTCAGTAGCACTATCTTTTAGCTCAAAATACCACAAAGCTGAAGTGTTCATGCTCTGGAGCAAATGAAGCCATGTAAGGTTGCTACAATTGATTAAATGTAGGAAAGCTGAAACATTTAATCAATCATAAAAGCCATTTTAATGCATTGTATCACTCCCAAGCCGGAGAGATTAGTGTGATTATATCCCAGGCCAGAACACAGAGGAAGAAGAGAAGGGAATGAGTGATCTTGAGCTTCTTCTGTGATTCGGTCTAAAGGGTACAAAATCAAGAAGAGGGTTGGATAGATATTTGTTCTAAAATATGGGAATAATTCTAGCTGATCCACCGGATTAATGAAGCTAAATTCTCATACGGCGGGCCAGAAACATTTTCATAATCCAGGTGCTTGACTTGTTTTAAGTTGTCAAGTCATCTCCAACCCATGGAGACTCTATGGTTACTTATGTCCCAGAACAACCCACCTCTATCTGCAATCATTTTGGTAGTTAATCCACAGAGTTTTCTTGGCATAAATACAGAAGTGGTTTACCATTGCCTTCTTTTGCACAGTAAACTTGAATCTCCACTCTCGACTCTCTCCCGTGCTGCTGTTGCCCAGCAAAAGAGAGTTTTTACTTGTAGCAGATTTCTTTCCATCCGCTAACCACTGCCCAAGCTAGGAATGGAATGAGTATGCATCTGTTTGACTCGCCCTCCCATAGCCAAGACAGGTAGAGTACTAGAAACTGAAGGTGTGATCCTGAGAGGGGAATTCTGGAATGGGGCTTTTGAGATTGGTGGTGTCTGTGTGATGTTACAACAGGGGAAGGATGAAAGGAGTTGGATTTCCCTCCTTCTCTCCTGAAAACTGTACCCTCCTCAATGGTCAGTGGATGAATGCTCAAATATTATCTGAGGTCATCCAGGCTAGAATGCAAAATTCAGCAGTGCTTTCTCACAAAATAATTCCCATGCTGATCATTGCGCTTTGTTTTCAAGGATAATATCATGTTTACATTCTGCACTAGATTCTTCTAGAACAAAAACTGAGAATTTCTTCTCTACTTCATCGCAGAATGGATAAGTGCAAGGAGGAGATATGGACCTGGGAGAATCCAATCATCAATATGCTATACTGTGGGTTCCATGAAGGGAATGCATCTTTATGAATAGTGTTCCTGCTATTTAGTGAATTATTCCAAAATTGGCCTATCATATACCACAGTACCTTTCTGGTACGACCATTATTAAAGTTGTTTAAGCTTTGTACTTCTAAAGCTAGAGGTACAGTGTTCTGCACACAGTAAGCCCTCAATAAACACCACTGATTGATTCCCCACTTTTCAACCTACAGAGAAGTTGATACAATCCACTTCAAATCCTGCCATAACTGACCCTCACCTCCTAAACTCTCCAGGGAGTTATACAAAAACTTGTTCATATCCCACCTCATTAATCCTAAATTTTCAACTAGCATTCATGATCTTTCCTCACTTAAAAAGCTCCCAACACCCTTAGCGTGGCTCAGTGGAAAGAGCATGGGCTTTGGAGTCAGGGCTCATGAGTTCAAATCCCAGCTCTGCCACTTGTCGGCTGTGTGACTGTGGGCAAGTTACTTAACTTCTCTGTGCCTCAGTTCCCTCATCTGTAAAATGGGGATTAAGACTGTGAGCCCCACGTGGGACAACCTGCTTCCCCTATGTCTACCCCAGCACTTAGAACAGTGCTCGGCACATAGTAAACGCTTAACAAATACCAACATTATTATTATCATTATAACTTACTCATCACCAGTGCCTCTCCCAAACTCCCCCTGCAACTCCCACACCGGCCACCCGCTCAGCATAGCTCTGCACCTTGGCATAAGCAAAGAAACTTCCACTCAGTGTGTGAGCATTATTGAGATCTGGCATATGGCTCTCAGAACACAGAATGTCACTGGACCCCTTCCCTGTGGCATAGTTCACTGTTTAAGAGTACTGGCATTTTAATTAATTCATCTCGATTTTGTTCTATTTATTCATGTTGAAACCTCTGCTAGGTGCAGTAAACCGGGGAGGCCTCCTGTGTTATTGCGATACTCCATTAGTTACCAGATGGATATTGTAGTTGATTTTATAATCCATATTTTGGCAGTTATTTTGCGATTGGATTTTACTCCATGTGAGTACATAGCAGTCTTTTTACCGATTAACGGAGCCCTCTTTGAGATTGCAAATTGACCCGGTAGAGAGAAATAACTGTTCCTAAACAGCTGTTGGGATCTATTATAGCCACAGCATAACCCCAAATTATGAGCATCGAGGATTGCTCTCTGTCGGTTGTTTAAAATGGAATTTCCTAACTCAAGAAAAAGAACAATATATTGTCGAGATTCATAACACTCATGTGCAGAATACAGAGGCAGGATGTCTGAGTTCTCCTGATCAATCAATCTGTGGTATTTATTGAGCACTTACCATGTGCAAAGCACTCTACTAATCACTTGGGAATGTACAGTGCAACAGGCTGCATTATGTCAAGGAAAAAAAAGGAGTAGTAGATGATGATGATATTTGTTAAGTGCTTACTCTGTGTCAAGCGCTTACTCTGTTCTAAATGCTGGGGTAGATACAAGGTAAGCAAGTTGTCTCATGAAGGGCTCACAGTCTTAATCCCCATTTTACAGATGAGGTAACTCAGACACAGAGAAGTTAAGTGACTTGCCCAAAGTCACACAACAGACAACTGGCAGAGCTGGGATTAGAACCCATGACCTCTGATTCCCAAACCTATCCTCTTTCCACTAAGCCATCCTGCTTCTCCAGATGCATTCCATGGTTGCATTCCCTGCCCATAAGAACTTCTTAAAAAAAATCTGATTTCGACCCAAACACTTGTATCTGCCCAACTAAGTTTGTCAGTGCCCTATCCAGATGCTGGCTATAGACTCTTTCATCAATCAGTGGTATCGTGTGCTTAATGTGTGCAGAGCACTGTACTAAACACTTGGGAAAGTGCAATAGAATTGGTAGGCATGATCTCTGCCCACTAGGAGCATACAATTCCACTTGGTAGGCTGAAGAGGGAAAACTCCTGTCTAAGGCCACTCTTTTCACCTGTGTAACTGCCAGGGGAGTAACACTATATGCCTCAAGTCAGAGTGCAGAAGTCCTTGGCAGGAGCATAGCAGAACTGCTGCTGATATATGTGCCAATTGGTTCCTGCTCTGCCTCTACTTGTGCCCGTTTTAGATGATGTGGGCCTGGGTCAGGCCAGAAGCAGCATCTGTGGCCCATGCTGGGTGGAATGACATTACCCACCCTATGGGAAGCTTGGTGGACTCTCTGGATGGCTTTAATCAATCAATCGGTCAATTAATGGTATTTGTTGAGCACTTACTGCATGAAGAGCACTGTACTCAGCACTCGGGAGAATGTAATACAAAGGAGTTGGTAGACACATTTCCTGCTAACAATGAGTTTACGGTCTGATCTTTTCAAGTGAGTTCAGAGGAGGGGGCTAGATCTGAGGGAAGGATTATTGCACTTGTCATCCCTCTGGATAAAATTAAATGGGCTTAAAATTACTAGAGTCAATTATTTTTAGACTGGTTAGGGTGAGAGACTCTGCAACTCATCACCATGATCAGTGGGTAGGAAAAGTAAGCAGGCATTGCTGGTCCTGTGAGTATAATAGAAAATGAATTTCCCATATTATTCTGGGGAAGTAGGGAAGTCACAAATATGCCAGAGTCGTCCTGGGAGAGAGAGGAAGAGTTGTAATTCTTTCTTTAGTCACTAACAGAACAGATGACACTCCCTGGCAGCATCAGTGGGTTTTCTATGTATAGTGAAAGAGATCTGTGACTGACATCATCAAAGTCACGTTTATTCAATTTGGAGGAATCTTTTGTCTGATGCACCAGAGTTCATGAATAGGAAATTACTTTGATATCCTATATATTCCATCTCTTGGGTGTGATCCAGTGGTAGAAGCATAAGACTGGAAAAGAGAAAAGAGGTAGGGGAAGAGAAAGAGAGAGAGAGATACATTTAAACAAAAAACTAAGTCAACCTCTTGCCTGCTGTGTGACCTTGGGCAAGTCACCTAGCTTTTCTGTGCATTGTTTTCCTTATCTGTAAAGTGAGAAGTAAATACCTGTTCTTTCCCCTGCCACCCCCTTCTACTCTGAACCCCATGTGGTACAAGACGTTGTACTTGACTGGTTTGAATTGCAATGATTGTCTCAGAATAAGCAAATGCCACTTATTATTGTTATTTTTTTTAAAAAAAGATATACTATTTGTTTCTGCAGTTAGCTCTACAAACACAAATTATCTGGATAATTCAGGCTAAATAAAATACATATATGGACTTATTGAAAACATTTTTTCTGGAAACATCCAGATGACTGAGTCCAAGAAGATTAGGTTCACTTTACTGTTTTTCAAGGGGTTTCTTAATAAACCAATCTGGGTCTATTAAGTTATACCTGGGCTAAACTTTGAAAATAAAAAGATTCAGGGTTGTGGTATAAATTGAAAACACAAGAGAATGCAAGTCCAGGCCCTCCCAGAACCATCAGTTTGCAAATAATCAGTCCATCAATGCATCCTATTTATTGAGCGTTTACTGTGTGCGAGCACTTAGTGGCTTGGGAGAGAACAATACAGTAGAGTTGATAGACACATTCTTTGCCCACAAGAAGCTCACAGTCTTGTCAGTAAATCATTTCTGCTGCCATCAGTGCTTCTGTGTTGTCATCCATTCTTTTATATATTTTTTGCTTAAATGCATCTCCCCCTCTTTCCCCTCCCATCTCTCTTTTTCTTTCAGCCTTTCTCTCAGGCTTTGTTTCCACTACTCCTTTTTTCCTCATTTCTTCCCCCTGGTATTCTTTCAAAATTCCAGGTCCAAACCTACTTGAATGAAGAGACACTTTGGAAATTGGGGTTTGGAGGACATTCCCTGAGGTAAAGGTAAAACCAAAGGAACTACTGAAATGAAACAAACTGCCCCAAGCTTTCATAGTATTACCTATAATTCTTGTACACTTTGGAGCAGTAGCTGAGCTCATTTTCCAAACTCAGCATGTGTCGGGACAAAAGATTCAGTGACATGGAAGTATATCAAACAGATTTCCTAATTTATGTGACCAAGATCTGCAAACTTCACTTTAATTTATTCAGAAAATTCTGCATCCTGAGACAAGATGTATTGAACCTCAGGCTTCGGGATTTGATTGATCCCAATGTTGGGGTAATATGTTATCGTGTTGCAGTGATATCTGACAGCAGTTTATTATGGATTTTAAAAGGCAAGTACACTGGGCGAAAGCTTAAAAGGTCATTTCTAGAAACGATTTGAGACTTGGAAATCGGATCTGAACTTGACAGGTGTTGTGGGTGTTCAAATGCTTAGTGTCCACAAGATCTGTCTTTACCTATGTTTAGATTTACTGTGAAAGCTACAGAATCAGTCATTCAGCTCAAATCCCTAAGAGCTCAAAAATTGTACCAAGTGTTTTCTGAATTGCTGGAATGCTGGACAAAGATGGGGTAGAGATGTGAAGGAACAGGGAAAGAAAAAATTAAAAGGGAATGTCAACTCTTTCTTCTCCATCCCACTTTTAATTCTCCTCACTAAACTATTTTTTTTCCTTGACAAATTGTGGAGTTTGTATAGTCAGAAAAGCAGAAGATGGGGAAGACACTCCAGCTCTCGGTTTGATCTGCACTAGGCATTTACTGAGCTTCGGGTCAGCTCATGGGACTAAAAACACTAATTTGCCTCCGTTGAAACCTACCTCCTTCAATGAGATGGGAGAGGGGCAGAGAAGGAGTAGGAGAACAGAGGTTTTGTGCAGCAATGTGGGAAGCAAGGAGGGACTCCGCCTTTTATTCTCAGAAACATCTATCCAGAACAGTGTCTGCTTGAAGAGAGAGGGGCCCATTTTACTGTCATGTTTAGGCCAGACTGATAGATAATCCCAAATTACAATCCTGATTCTCCAATTCAATTACAATAATTGAAGACTGTGGGAGAAGACAAAGGAAATAAGAGGGGAAATAGGGATTAACATCCTTTAATTGTTAGGAATTTAATTTGTTTTCCTGTTAAAAACATCAGATCATATAATCTTCTCTTGTTTTTGTACCTTTTGTACCTTGTTTTATTCCAGCACTGGTATCTTTCCATAGAATTTCATATCAATTATCTCTCAAGTACATCTGGTCATTGCCCACAAACTTGATTAGATGCATCACATTCCTGTGGAAGAACAGATCAGTCCCTACCGAGAAAAAACAAAAGATAGAAAGAAAAAGAACCCAGAAAACATCAAATTGAATTTCAGTAGATACTGCTTTTGGTCAGTATCTATTTATTCCAGAGAGGCCAGCTTCTGGCCATGGAAAAATTAGTGAAGAGATTAATTTATTTGGAAGGACAACTTAACTTAGTCACTCAAATCCTCTCCTCTGTAAAATGGGGATTCTATGTTTTTTATGATATTTGTTAAGTGATTACTATGTGCTAAGCAATGTTCTAAGTACTGGTGTAAATACAAGCTGTTCAGGTTGGACATAGTCCATGTTCCACATGGGGTTCATATTCTTAATCCCCATTTTAGAGATGAGGTAATTGAGACCCAGAGAAGTTAAATGACTTGGCCAAGGTCACCCAGCAGACATCTGGCAGTCACAATTAGAACCCAGGTCCTCTGCCTCCCAGGCCTGTGCTCCTTCCATTAGGCAATACTCCTTCTCCCAAACCTGTTCTCCCTTCTCCTTAGACAGTGAACCCGATGTGGGACCTGATTACCTTATATTTACCCCAGCACTTCATTCAGTAGCATTTATTGAGCGCTTACTATGTGCAGAGCACTCTACTAAGCACTTGGAATTTACAATTCGGCAACAGATAGAGAAAATCCCTGCCCATTGACGGCCTTACAGTCTGATCAGGGGAGGCAGACAGACAAAAACAATAGCAGTAAATAGAATCAAGGGGATGTGTATCTCATTAACAAAATAAATAGGATAATAAAATATATATACAAATGAGCAAATGAGCACAGTACTGAGGGGAGGGGAAGGGAGAGGGGGAGGACCAGAGGGAAAGGGGGGAAAGGAGGCTTAGCTGAGGGGAGGTGAAGGGGGGGCAGAGAGGCAGCAGAGGGAGCAGAGGGAAAAGGGGAAGCTCAGTCTGGGATGACCTCTTGGAGGAGGTGAGCTCTCAATAGGGCTTTGAAGAAGGGAAAAGAGTTAGTTTGGTGGAGGTGAGGAGGGAGGGTATTCCAGGACAGCGAGAGGATGTGGGCCAGGGGTTGATGGCTGGATAGGCAAGAACGGGGAACGGTGAGGAGGTGAGTGGCAGAGGAGCAGAGTATCCGGGGTGGGCAGTAGAAAGAGAGAAAGGAGGAGAAGTAGGAGGGGGCAAGGTGATGGAGAGCCTTGTAGCCCAGAGTGAGAAGTTTTTGTTTCATGCGGAGGTTGATAGGCAACCACTGGAGGTTTTTAAGGAGGGGAGTGACATGCCCAGAGCGTTTCTGCAGGAAGATGATCCAGGCAGCGGAATGAAGAATAGACTGGAGTGGGGAGAGGCAGGAGGAAGGGAAATCAGAGAAAAGGCTGACACAGTAATCCATCCAGGATATTATGAGAGCCTGTACCAGTAAGATAGCTGTTTGGATGGAGAGGAAAGGGTGGATCTTGGCGATATTATAAAGGTGAGACCGGCAGGCATTGGTGACGGATTGGATGTGTGGGGTGAATGAGAGAGCTGAGTCAAGGATGACACCAAGGTTGCGGGCTTGAGAGATGGGAAGGATGATCATACCATCCACAGTGATAAGGAAGTCAGGAAGAGGACAGGGCTTGGAAGGGAAGATAAGGAGCTCAGTTTTGGACATATTGAGTTTTAGGTGGCGGGCAGACATCCAGGTGGAGACATCCTGGAAGCAGGAGGAGATACGAGCCTAAAGGGAGGGGGAGAGAACAGGGGCGGAGATGTAGATTTGTGTGTTATCTGCATAGAGATGATAGTTGAAGCCGTGAGAGCGAATGAGTTCACCAAGGGAGTGAGTGTAGATGGAGAACAGAAGAGGGCCAAGAACTGACCCTTGAGGAACCCCTACAGTTAGAAGATGGGAGGGGGAGGAGGAGCCTGCAAAGAATACTGAGAATGAACGGCCAGAAAGATAAGAGGAGAACCAGGAGAGGACGAAATCCGTGAAGCCAAGGTGAGATAAGGTGTGGAGGAGAAGGGGATGGTCTACAGTGTCAAAGGCAACTGAGAGGTCGAGGAGGATTAGGATAGAGTAGGAGTCATTGGATTTGGCAAGAAGGAAGTCATGTGTGACCTTTGAGAGAGCAGTCTCGGTAGAGTGGAGGAGACGGAAGCCAAATTGGAGAGGGTCCAGGAGAGAATTGAAGTTAAGGAATTCTAGGCAGCGAGTGTAGATGACTCATTCTAGGAGCTTGGAAAGGAAGAGTAGGAGGGAGATAACTTGATAACTGGAAGGGGAAGTGGGGTCGAGAGAGGGTTTTTTTAGGATGGGGGAGACATGGGTATGTTTGAAGGAAGAGGGGAAGAAGTCACTGGAGAGTGAGCAGTTAAAGATAGAAGTTAAGGAGGGGAGGAGGGAAGGGGCGATGGTTTTTATAAGGTGAGTGGTATAGTGCTTGTCACATAGTAAGCACTTAGCAAATATCATTATTATCTGAAATATGTGCTCATTCTTTAATCAAGCTTTTCCAGGTTGGGAGAAATCTTATGATGAATCAGTCATATTTACTGAGAATTACTGCGTTGCAGAGCACTTTCTAAGTGTTTGGGAGAGTACAGTATAGCAGGGTTAGGCTTTTTCCCTGCTGACAAAGAATGTACCATCTATCCTGAAGCTAGGAATTTCAACCCACCAATTGTTACTTCTATTCTCTCCATCTAGGTTTCTCCAAACACATAGTTCCCATCCTTCAGAGCTTTCTAAATTTCTCCCCCTCCAGAGGACAGTCCCAAGTTGATCATCACACTTTCTTAGGTGATATCATTCTTTCAGCTATTTTAGCATGCACAAATCTATTTACTTGTTAGGCAGAAGCGGTGCATAGTAGAAAGCACACAAGATTGGGAGTCAGCCGACCTAGGTTCTGCTCCTAGAGCTACCACTTGCCTGTCGTGTGACCTTGGATAAGTCACTTAACTTATCCATGCCTCAGTTTCATCACCTGTAAAATGGGGATTAAATACATGTTCTCCCACCTTGCAAGCTCTCTATGGGACAGGGACTGTGTCTTCCCTGATTATTTTAAATCTAATACAGAATTTTGTCCAGAGCTTATTGCATAGTAAGCGTTGAACAAGTACTACAATTACTGTTTGTGTTTTTCACTTTATTATCTGATTCATTCATTCATTCATTCATTCATTCATTCAATCATATTGCTGTGCTCTAACTCTTTCAAATATATTTTAGTTATCAATTTAGGTCTCCTCGTCTCCCCTAGAGTACTGTAAGGCCTCTTGGGCAGGGATTGCATTTCATTTTTGGTTTTTTAGTCAGTCCTCCAAGAGAAGCAATGTTGCCTAGTGGAAAGAGCAAGAGCCTGGCAGTCAGAGTACCAGGGTTCTAATCTTGTCTCCACCACTTCTTTGCTGTGTGATCTTGGGCAAGTCACTTAATTTTTATGTGACTCAGTTACCTCATCTGTAAAATGAGGATTAAAACTGGGAGCCCCGTGTGAGATATGAACTATGTCTGATCTGAGTAGTTTGTTTCTACCCCAGCACTCAGTATGTACCTGGCACATAATAAAAGCTTAACAACTAAAAAACACTTAGAGCCTAATTCAGTACTCTACACATAGCAAATGCTCAGAAAACAGCATTGATTATAATGGTTTTGTGAAGAGATTCCTATAAGATGTGAAGTTGATCTGGTACCTACGTCCAAGGTTGCTGGAAAATTTATAGATGGGAAGGACTGATTTATCAAGGAGGAGTTTCCCATTATATTCTAGAATATAGAGATGGGATCTTGCAGGGAAATGAAGTTCCTCTTAGTAAAAGATCCCAATCTATTTCCATATATCCGTCTTTATTGACCTTGCAAAACGTAGACAGGGCCGCTAGCTTAAAATTGTAACTGTTATTCTTTGTAACAGATGGTGTTAAAATTATGTGGCAAAGTTACCCGGTTTTTAATACAGCATCAATCAGCTTTTAGTATGGCTAAATGAAGTGTTATGGAACAAATAAGGTATTTTCCCCACCCCATTAAGTGCACTTATCTGTATAGGAACTAAAGTTTTTGGAGGATGTGAAATGTCACAAGGAATGTTTCAAGAGGTTTGTTTATAATGTTTGATGCCCAACTTTCCTCAGCAAGCTCCAGAGACACAAGTAGTTCAGTCTCCCAGGAATGAAATGGAAAAAAAAAACTGTGCTTCCTAGACTGTTGGGGTCCTGTGGAAGCTTTCTTGAGAAAGACTTTGCTGCTGTAGCATTCACCCCACTCTGGAAGGCAGTGTGGCTGAATGGACAAAGCAGAAGAGCCAGAAGGTCTTGGTTCTAGTTCCAGCTCAACTATTTACCTGTGGTTTGACCTTGGGTGAGTCACTTAATTTCTCTGTGACTCAGTTTCTTCATTATGTAAAATGGGGATATAATACTTGTTATCTCTTCTTCAGACTGTGAGCCCCATGTGAGCAGGGTCCAGGTCCCTTCTGATTATGTTGTATCCACTTGGCACAGTATTTACATATACCAAGTGCTCAATTAATACCCTTATTATTACTGAGTTTTTTAATGGCATTTGTTAAAAGTGCTTGCTAAGTGCCAGGCACTGTGCTAAGCACTGGGTTAATGCAAGATCATCAAGTCCCACATGGAGCTCACAATCTAAGTAGGAGAGAGAACAGTATTGAATCTCCATTTTGCAGATGAGGGAACTGGGGCAGAGGGTGAAGTGACTTTCCCAAGGGTACACAACCAACAAGTGGTGAAAATGGGATTAGCACCCAGGTCCTTCTGACTCCTAGGCCTGTACTCTACCCACTAGGCCATGTTGCTTCTTCACAGTGACTCCCTGTAAGAGCACTCTCTGTGTTGGTATTAAGTGAAATATTAAGTGAATGGAAAAAGGTTTCCAAGAGGCTACGTGGTCGAGAATGTGCTCTGACATCAAGCTGACCTTTTGGGTTCTGGAAAAAAACAGTTACAACAAGCGAGCATAAACTCCACAGCCCTTGTGTTAGAGAAGTGGATGAAGCTACAATTCCCCTTCCCTTGTGGTAAGCTCCCTGAATGCTGGGATAGTGTCTCTGAACTCTATTGTACTGCACTCCCCCAAGTGCTTCATACCGTGCTCCTCACAAAGTAACTTTTTAATAATTACCATTGATTGATTGATTGAAATCAGTCATTCAATCAGTGGTATTTATTGAGTGCTTAATATGTGCCGAGCTCTGTACAAAGCACTTAGGCGAGCACAGTACAACAGAGTTGATAGACACTATCTCAGCTCTCAGAGAGCTTACCACATGGGAGTTGACATGTTCTCTTCCCACAATGAGCTTACAGTCTAGAGTTGGGTAAAGAACACAGATGCCCCAAGAAGCAGCATAGCCTAGTATTTTGGACATGGGCCTGGGAGTCAGAAGGACCTGAGTTCTAATCCCAGCTCCAACACTTGTCTGCCATGTGACCCTGGTCAAGTCACTTCACTTCTCTGTGCCTCAGTTACCTCATCTATAAAATGAAGTGAACCCCATGTGGGACATGGACTGCTTCCATCTTGATTAGCTTGTATCTACCCCAGCACTCAGGACAGTGCTTTGCACATAGTAAGCACTTAACAAATACCATGAGGAAAAGAAAAATTGTTTCAGAATTAGAATAGCATTTAGAACTGCTCTCTTCCCCCCAATCTTTACCTTGAGCCTTCTTCCTTCCTCTTACTACACGGTGCTCTGACTCAGAGTGGTTCAGCCCATATTTGGATTGGAATGGAGGGTGTGAGTCATTATACTCTCCCATGAGTTTAGTACAGTGCCCTGCACACAGTAAGTGCTCACTAAGTATGATGGCATGAATGAATGTGAATAGGACAGAGTCACATACTAAAGAGTAAGTAGGACCCCCCTGCTCAGATGCCACACTGTAGGGGCAAGGCTGGCAGAGACTTCAGGGAATTTTGGCACTTATGTGCTAACTTCTCCAGAGAGGAGGTTAACAGAGGCCTGGTAAAGGGAAAACAGCTTTTTCGGTTCAAAGATTTGACCCATCACAATTACTTTAGCTCATCCTATTAAGATAGTTCTCCTGGGGTTTTGTGAACAATTTCAAAAGACATTTTAAAAGGCAAACACGTCCTCTCAGAGTGTTATTTTGACAGCTACCACTACGTTAAATCATTTATTTGTGATTTTCTCCCGAAGCTACTAAGGTGGTATACTGCATAGGGTCCTATGTAGCACTGAAGAGCTCTAGCCAACAGCCCTTCATTTTTCATCAAGTCTGACAGTTGACTTTGTCCTTAAACTCCCCATCTGGTACAGCTGCCTTTGAGAGCTTGGAGAAAGTGGGAGTTTCAAGTTGCTCTGAAGATACACCAGAAGGAACATGCATGGAACATCCCAAGACAGGTTCTGCCTTGGAGTCACTGAGACCCGCCATGAGAAAATGCAGTCTGAAAGAATAGATACAGATGGATATCTTGTGGACCATGGCTGTTTTGAGCCCAGACTCCCCTGATCCTGGCCAGGTAGAGTCAGTCAGTCAGTTATTTGTATTTATTAAGTACTTATTGTGTGCAGAGCACTGTACTAAGACCTTGAGAGAGTACACTACGACAATAAATAGACACATTCCTTGTCCTCTAGAAGGGGAAGCAGACATTAATGTAAATAAGTGCTGTGGGGCTGGGAAGTGGGAAAATATAAAAGGAACAAGTCAGGGCAAATTGGAGAAGAGAAAAAGAGGTTTCAGTCAGGGAAGGCCTCTTGGAGTAGATGTGACTTCAGTTAGGCTTTGAAGGGAGGGAGAGTACTTGTCTGTGGGATATGAAGAGGGAGGGTGTTTCTGGCCAGAAGCCGGAAGTGGGCCAGGGATCGGTGATGAGATAGACGAGATCAAGGTACACTGAGAAGGTTAGCTTTAGAGGAGCAAAGCGTGCAGCCTGGATTGTAGTAGGAGAGTAGCGAGGTGAGGTAGAAGGGGGAAAGGTGATTAAGTTGTTTAAAGCCAATGGGGAGGAGTTTCTGTCTGATGCAGAGGTGATATATATGGTGAGTGCATTAGAAGCATCTTCACTATGTTTTCTTCTGTTCTCACCTCTGCAATTTTGAAATAATTCACAAGAACAGCTTGAAGCCAATTAGCATAGTGTTATCCCAGTAGTCAGTTGTCTTAGCCCTCTGCCTTCGGGCTAGGAGGCAGTCTCGAGGAAGTGAGAGAGAGAGATGTTTGGTCTTCACCTGTTGAGGTCGGGGTGCTCATTCTAAATGCTTTACACAAACACAAGGAATAGGATAGGTCAGAACGCTCCACTGTGAGCTCCTTGAACAAAACCACAAGTTGTTTCTAATGGCTTTTGATTTCCCCGGAAGATCTTTCTCAAACTGAAGAGTCTTTTTCTCTCTCTTCTCTAAGTTCCTGCTGTGATGGTTGCTAGGTGAATGAATTGCAGAGAAGAAAGATGAGAGAGGAAAAGCATATTTTTATATCTACTCCACCCATTTCCCTGGCCTTTTTTCTTTCATAAAGAAGACTTGTTTTACCTCAAAACATGTGCTGAAGGGAAGAGCACATAGAGCCGCTAAACAGACAGTAGCCGTAATCCTCCTGACAGATGGAGAAGGATCCTTTTTTATTTTTCCAGGAAAATTTCCTAGGGGTTTAGCAGGCAAGGGCAGAGTGTTTAATTTAATAAATGACAGCTTATGTCTAGACATTTCCAAAAGCTCTCAAACAATGGAAACCCTTCTTTTCTTTACACAGAATAGAGACAAGATTTCTCTCATCCCCTGGATTTGCAGTGAGTAGTGAGAGGTGAGAGGGCAGATTTGGGGGAGGGGTAGATGCCAAGCTGGAGCAGCCACTACTTTGTCAGTACAGGTTCGCTTACAGGGGAGAGTATTAATAGGAAAGTTCTGTTTGCAGCCAACCTGAAGAGTCTCTGCGAGTTTGTCATAGGCCTCAATGCTTTCTACCTCCATAAGCTTATTGCCCCCATCTCAAGTCCTCATTGTTCAGGAACATTGGTTTACAGCACCACATGGATGAGACAAGGATGGAAGTTGAATTCTTCACCTTGCCTCCTTAGGGAGTATAAACACATCCTGAAAATAATAATGATAATTATAATAATAATAATGCCAGTCAATCGTATTTATTGAGCACTTACCCTGTGCAGAACACTGAACTTAGCACTGGGGACAGTACGTACAACAATATAACAGACACATTCCCTACCCACAAAGTCTGGGGGCAGAGGGATAATTTTGGTATTCTTTTTTTGTGGTACTTGTTAAGCACTTCCTCTATGCCAGGCACTTAACTTAGTGCTGGGGCAGATACAAGCCGAACAGATTGGACATAGTCCATGTCCGAAGTGGGAGTCACAGTTCCCGGCCAGTGGCGCAATGGGTAATGCGTCTGACTATGGATCAGAAGATTCCAGGTTCGACTCCTGGCTGGATCGACTTGGGGAACCTTAATTTTACCTAGTAAGCAGCATGGCTCAGTAGAAAGAGCCTGGGCTTGGGATTCAGAGGTCATGGGTTCGAATCCCGGCTCTGCCACTTGTCAGCTGTGTGACTGTGAGCAGGTCACTTAACTTCTCTGTGCCTCAGTTACCTCATCTGTAAAATGGGGATTAACTGTGAGCCTCAAGTGGGACAACCTGATTACCCTATATCTACCCCAGCGCTTAGAACAGTGCTCTGCACATAATAAGTGCTTAACAAATACCAACATTATTATTAATATTTACAGCACACACTATATGTCAAGCTCTGTATTAAGTGCAGGGGGAAATACCAGATCACTTGGTCTTGTATCTCCACCTCTGGCTACTATCCTCATGCACACTGGAGATTAGGGTTGCATTCTCCCCTAAAAAAGCAAAGGGAGGTGTGTGTGTGTTGTGGGGAAGGTTATGCAACTCTGGAGGGCAAAAAAGACAATTTAAAGACACGGTGAAGCACAGTCTCAGATAATATGACATAGGGGTGGACAGAAGAGCAGTTAGAAGGAGGGGTTGCTTTCCTCGAGCAAAGACTTTGCCAAGATCAGGATCCCTAGAGGCAGGTTTGAAAACCTGGCCTGCCCTTGGCCCCCACAAATGCATTATTGCAGTGTGGAACAATCTTTACAGGCAAACAATGCAAAAACATATATTGGTTTTGCCTATGTCTTCTCAGCTCCCCTCACACAAATGGAAAGGATCTCATGGGATATAGTGTTAACTTCAAAAACAAATCTGAGTGCTCATTACTCATTTTTATATATGTGTTTGAGTGTGTGTATAATGGTAATAATAATAATAATTGTATTTGTTAAGCTCCTATTATGTGCCAGGCACTGTACTAAGCGCCGGGGTGGATACAAGCAAATTGGGTTGGACACAGTCACTATCCCAGATGGGACTCACAATCTCAATCCCCATTTTATGGGTGAGGTAACTGAGGAACAGATAAGTGAAGTGACAGATAAATGAAGTGACAAGCCCAACACCACATAACAGACAATAGGCAGAGGTGGAATTATAACCCATGACCTTCTGACTCCCAAGTCTGTGTTCTATCCACTATACCCTGTATAGTACTGAGTAATCTGTATATCCTGCCACCCATCTCCACTCACTCACACACAGGTTTAAATTGCATACCTACATGCTCACAAGAAGAGCACGGTCCGGTGAGAAAGATGATGTGGGTTCTAATCCTGGCTCCACCACTTGCTTGCCGTGTGACTTTTGACAAGTCATTCATCTTCTTCATGCCTCGGTTTCATCACCTATAAAACAGGTATTCAATATTGGTCCTCCCTCCAACTTAGACTGTAGGACAAGGGCTGTGTCCAGTATGATTATCCTATATCTTCTCCACTGCTCAGTACAGTTCTTGGTCCATAGTAAATGCTCAGCAAATACACAAGTTTCACAAATAGTGTTTCCCAGTGGGTAAGGTTGGGTCTTCACTCCTGCACCAGTAGGGGTATGAAGGGCTTGTACTGTAATAATGTGAGCTCTGGGTCTCCCTCCCCACTGAGTTTCTGAGAAAAGACCACCACGAACCCTGAGTGCCTCACTACAGTGCTATCCTGGTCCTTTGCTCTCTAAACCTCAATCTCATCTATCTCACCGACGACCTCTCTTCTACGTCCTGGAACAACCTCCCTCTTTATATCTGATAGACAATTACTTTTCCCTTCTTTAAAGTCTTACTGAAGGCACTTCTCCTTATTTCTTTTTCTCCCACTCCCTTCTGCGGGATCCTAATTTGGTCCCTTTATTCATCCTGCACCACAGCCCCACAGCACTTATGTACATATCCGTATTTTATTTATTCATATTAATGTCTTTCTTCCCCTCTTTCCTGCTCATTTTGGGCAAGGAGTGTTTCTGTTATGTTGTTATGTGGTACTCTCTCAAGAGCTTAGTATAGTGCTTTGCACAAAGTAAGTGCTCAAAATATGATTGATTGATCAATTCGCCTCCTCCCTTGCCAGTGACGATACAAAGGGATTGAGCAGCAGTAGGGATGCCTCCAAAAATTTTAATGTTGAGAAAGCTTTGGTTATATCTAGACATCTAGATGGAGACATTCTGAGTCCTACTGTAGTTTTTTACACATCAACTTTCCAATCCCCAAGGATTGTGACTAACTGTACGGGACTATTTTTCTCCAATATTCAACATATTGCTTTTCACACAGTAGTCACTCAATAAAAAGTATTATTACTAATACTACTACTAATCATTTTCATGTAGGGTACGGAAGGATTATCTCCTCCATTTGGGATCACTGTATCCCAATTTAAACCTCAGCACATACTTCTAACTCTTACAGTTTGCAGGCAGGAATGGGCTGGCCAGCACTATGACGATTTTTATATTTAATGGTATTTGTTAAGGATCTATTAGATGCCAAGAAGTGTACTAAAACTGGGATAGATACAAGATAATCAAGTTGGACCCAATCCATATCCCACACTGGGATCTGAGTCTTCATCCCAATTTTACAGATGAGATAACTGAGACACAGAGAAGTTAAGTGACTTGCTCGAAGTCACACAGCAGACAAGCAGCCTAGCGGGGACTAGAATCCAGGTCCTCTGACTCCTAGGCCTGTGTTCTTTTCACTAGGCCAGGCTGCCTCTCCATGCTGAGTCTATCATAGTGACAGCTGCTCTCCTATCTAGCATAAAGCTAATGAAGCAGAGAGTCAGAAGACCTAGGTTCTAAACTTGGCTCTGCTCCAGGCCTGCTAAGTGAGCAAATATTTAGCTTCTCTGTGTCTCAGTTGCTTCATGTGTAAAATGGAAATTAAAGTATTTCACAGGTAATCTATGAGTATGAAATTAGATCTGCAAAGTAAAAATGATTTGGAAAAATAAAAATGCTAAGTGTTTATTATTATTATTATTTTCTTATTATCCTCCTCCTCCTCAGCGTGACCCTCATCTCCAATTTATTTCAGTCTAGTTTATTCTGGTCAACAGTTTGTAGTTTGTACTATTTGCAGACTGCAAAAATTCTGGCTGATTTTAAAGTCTTATTTCCTTGGATCGGTAAAAAGATCAGGAAACGGAGAGCCTCAGGTCTGCATAAACAACCTCCCAATGAAAGAGAATATAGAAATCTGAATTAAGGGCATAAATTGACCCCAATGAATATTCAGGATGTTCATGATCTGTTCAAACTTTCTAACCATCACAACTTCAATATTTAAAACCACATTTCCAACTAACAAGGACTTTTCTCTTATTCCAGATGTGCCTAGTTAGACATTTTAGTTTAAATATTTCATGGACATTTATTATAATAAATAAACAGTGGAGGAAAAAATACAAACATATATCTATGCACAAAGAATCACAGGGGATAAATAACAAAGGATGCATGCAAAAGAAAGAATAATGGAGAAATCACAGTTAGAAATAAAGGAAACAAAGCTGCTTCAATGAAATGTGATAAGAAGACTAGCGTTACCAGTCATAGATTACCAAATAAATCCAACATATCATGGCTAATTGTGTATATTTTCTAAAAACTGCATAATTAAGAAATAAAGTGTAAGCGAATATAACTGGAAGAGTGTCATAGTAATGGCTGTGAAAACAAATGTCCTGTAGCTTTTTTAATCTAAAGTAACTTTTTATTTGACAATTTTGAAATAAATTAACAGTCTAAAGACAGAAAATGCATTTTATTTTTCACAGCCATATTTCAGGCTCAGATAACAGCTTTTCTACCAATCTGTAAAAATGTAATCACTCTGGGGGCTGATCCAATGGGAAAACTTGGATTGACTGAAGGATTGATAGGCTTGAGTCACCTTGTTCGAGATTGATGTCCTTGTAAGATTGATGTCCTTGTTAAAACAACATAGAAGAATCACCTCAGATAGGCTGGACCTCACCTGGACTTTTTCCAGCATGGTCTAGTGGAAAAAGCTTAAACCTGGGAATCAGATGACCTGGATTCTAATTCTCTTTCTGCCATTTGCCTGTTGTGTGACCTTGGACAAGTCACTTTACTGTGCCTCAGTGTCCTTATGTGTAAAATGGGCATGAAATATCTGTTCTTCCTATTTAGACTGTGAGCCCCATGAGGGAGAGGGACTGTGTCTGAACTGATTATCTCATATCTATCCCAGTATAGTTCAGTGTTTGGCACACAGAAAGCACTTAACAAATACCCCAGATATTGTAGTTTGTTTTTTTTCAGGCCCACCTGGATCCATACCAGATTGCATCTTCCCGCTTCGCCTCTCTGAATGATTCTGTGCTTCCCCCGCATAGAACAGAATCTCCTGTTAAAAGGAAGTTGCTAATTTATCCACTAGATTGTGAGTTCCCTAAGGACAGGATTCCTGTCTACTAACTCTATTTTACTCTCCCAAGCCCTTAGTACAGTGCTTGGCATAGAAGAAGTGCTCAATAAATAACCATTGATCAATAATAATAATGATAATAATAACAATAATAGTGGTATTTGTTAAGCATTTACTTTGTAGCAGACACTGTACTAAGTGCTGGGGTAGATAAAAGATATTGGGTTGAACACAGTCCCTGCCCCAAATGGCACTCCCAATCTTAATCCCCATTTTACAGATGAGAGCACTGAGGCACACAGAGAAGTCAAGTGACTTGGCCAAGGTCACACAGCAGGCATGTGGCAGAATCAGGATTAGAACCCAGGTTCTTCTGACTCCTAGGCCCATGTTCTCTCCACTAGGCCATGCTAATTCTCAGTTGCCCATCATGTTGAGCATGCAATGTGTGACCTTGGGTAAGTTACTGAACTTCTCTGTTCCTCATTTACCTTATTTATAAAATAACAGACTGTGGAGCCCCATGTGGGATGTGGACTTTGTCCAACTCTATTAGCTTATATCCACCCTAGCAGCTAGTATATTAACAATAATAATAATAATTATGGTATTTGTTAAGTGCTTACTATGTGCCAAGCACTGTACTAAGCCCTAGGATGGATACAAGCAAATCGTGTTGGGCACAGTCCCCTGTCCCACGTGGGCTCACAATCTCAATCCCCATTTAACAGATGAGGCAACTGTGGCCCAGAGAAGTTAAGTGACTTGCTCAAGGTCACACAGCGGACAAGTAGCAGAGTCATGATTAGAACCCATGACCTTCTGACTCCCAGGCCAATGTTCTAGCCACTACGTCATGCTGCCTCTCTTAGTACCTGACATATAGTAAGTATTTAACAAAGATGATAATGAAAGCAATCACATATGCTATTATGAAGGAAAGTCGAGAAAACTATTCTTGTTCCTCAATTCCTTCATCCCTCTCCTCCCCACTTACCCAACTTTGAGTCTCTTGACCCTGCAATCTGAACCTCCTAGAACTACTCCAGGTATTTGGTAAACAGAGGTGAATAAGTCTGTGCTACCTCATTTAAGTCCTTTCAGCACTCAGTATTAGAGTGAGAATATCTGTAGCATAGCAAGAAGAGCTTGTATCATCTCAAGGTCCACAAGGGCCTGGTCAACACCTTCAGTTCTCTGAGAGCCACTGGGTAAAGGGGAAAGCATCAAAGCATTCAATGCCAGAACCTGTGTCCATTCACATGATAGAGGTCCATGGGTTTCTTAGCCAGAATGGTGGTTTGATCCACAGCACAAATATTGGTTTGGGTCACCAGCAATTTCCCATGGTTTGTGCGAGCTCCCATCTGGCCGCCATTAGTGATTGGAGAATGAAAAGGAACTTCATTTTTGGGGGCACAATACTAAGCATGGAATCAATAATCAATAATAAATGAACTAGTAGCCAGGAAATATGCCAAAGATTAATGTTAGAAAGACTTACTATGAAAAGCCTGGAAAATTCATGCAATGTGCTGATTTTGCAATTGCCACAAAAATACAAATGTTCAACTCTATGGTGCAGTGTGGATCAGAATGCTGCACAGTGAAAAAACAGGATAGAAAGAACATCGATTCTTCTGAAATGTGATGTTGGAGAAGGCTTTCGCAAATACGATGGACTGCCCCCAAAACAAAAAGATTTGGGAGCAAATTAAACCAAAGTGATCTTTGGAAGGCCAAGTGACTTGAATTAGATTAGCATATTTTGGACACATAATCAGGAGGACTAATTCTCTGGAGAAGACACTAATGCTAGGAAAAGTCTGTGGAAAACGAGAAAGAGGCAAATCAGCAGCTAGATGGATAGAAACTATAACAACGATAATGGAAGAACCGTTAGATAGGTTGTGGATTATGGCAGAAGACAGGACGTTCTGGAGAATGTATATCCATGGAATCACTATGAGTCGGAAATGACTAGACAGCACTTAATAATAATACACTCTAGAGGGCTTACATGCTTAGTTTAAGACCCTCTAGACTGTAAGCTCGCTGTGGGCAGGAAATGTGTCTGTTTATTGTTACAGTGTACTTAGAAGCAGCATGGCGTAGTGGATAAAGCATGGAAATGGGAGTTAGAAGGTGATGGATTCTAATCTCAGCTCTGCCCCTTGTCTGCTGTGTGACTTTGGGCAAGTCACTTTTCTGTGCTTCAGTTACCTCATCCGTAAAATGGGTTTGAGGCTGCGAGCCCCACGTGGGACAGGGACTGTGTCCAACCCGATTTTCTTGTGTCCCCCCCAGCATTGAGTACAGAGTCTGGCACCTAGTCAGTGTTTAACAAATACCATAATAATAACTATTATAATAATTACTCTCCCAAGCTCTTAGTACAGTGCTCTGCAAGTAGAGAAGCAGCATGGCTTAGTGGAAAAAGCACAGGCTTGGGAGTCAGAGGACATGGGCTCTAATCCTAGCTTTGTCACTTGTCGGCTGTGTGACCTTGGTCAAGTCACTTAACTTCTCTGCACCTCAGTTCCCTCATCTGTAAAATAGGGATGAAGACTGTGAGCCCCACATGGGACAACCTGATTACCTTGTATCTACCTCAGTGCTTAGAACAGTACTTGGCACATAGTAAGCACTTAACAAATGCCATCATTTTTATTATCATTGTTATTGATAAGTGCTCAATAAATACGATTGAATGAATTGAATGAATGGATGAATGAAGATGAAAATTAAACAAGTGTCTAACTAAACAATTTAGACACAGTCTTTGTCCCACAGGGGGCTCCCCATTTTAAGACCTGGGATTAGAATCCAGGTCTTTCTGACTCCCAGACCCTTGTTCTGTCTGCTAGACCACACTTCATTCTTAAGTGTTTAGTGAATGCATTCAGAATATTTGCCTACTTCTGTAGCAAGGCATTCCAGTAATTGGAAGTTAGTTTAAAATCAAGTCCTCCAGATATCCAAGGCAATTACTATTAGTGGGAAAAAAAGATGTGATTTGTGCCTGATGTAGTTATAACTTAACCCAACATAAGAGCAGAGAAGGTTTTGAGATTACGTAGCCCAAGGACCCTGATACCACTCATTCCTTAGAGCAGGGGTTTTCAAACTTGCTTTAAATTGACACTTGGGTCTCAAAGGAATCTTTGAAGCACCCCATCCATCTTCTTTGTGGTTGCTCCCCCTTCATATCTAGCCCCCACTTTTCACAAGCACACAGACACACACAGACACACATATGCATAGTGTGAAGTAGCATGGCCTAGTGAAAAGGAAACAGAACTGGGAATTAGAAAACCTGGGTTCTAATTCCTTTTTGGCCATTCCCCTGTGGAGTGATCTTGGACAAGTCGTTTAACTTATCCGGACCTCAGTTTCCTCATCTGTAAATTGGAAAACCCCATGTAAGACAAGGACTGTAGCTGATCTGATTATCTTGTATCTAACCCAGTGCTTATCATTGTGCTTGACACATTGTGTTTAAAAGAAAAATTACACACAGACACACACACAGACACACACATATACACATGGAGACACACACACAGAAATGTTTCCTGCATCATCAGAAACTGGAACAGATGAGTCGGGACTCATTTTCTGTTGCTGAAACATCTGGGACTAGGGATCACTTCTTGCTGGGCGCATGCCTGGGAAACCACTGCTGGTGACAACAACAGGAGTGGTTTCTCTTCTCTCTGCTCCATCTGCTTCCACTCCACTTTCAGTCCTCCCTTCTTTGAGTCTCCCCTCTCCAACCTCCCACACCTCCTTGCAGGAGCACAGCAAGAAGCAGTTTATCTGCAGTAGGAGCTGCTGCTGTTGCTTATGATATTTGGCTGCCTTAACTTTAAAGTACCTTTAGATGAAAACCCTCTACTTCAGACTAATATTTCCCCTCCAACCTTTTAGCAGCAGGATGGGAGCAGACCCGAAAAGGCTGAACATTGTGACAAACACTAAATGGTGAGGGACAGTCTGTTTATCGGCATTTCCATTTTGTTCCTCTGGAAAACTGTGAAATGGAAAGGTCGCATAATTTATAGGTTGACTCGATTTGCATTTGCTCCAGGCTACTGACTAAGGCTGTAAATAAACCAAAGACTATGACTTTATGCGAGCTGAGAGAACCCTCCTCTTTGGATCTATTTTAATGGTTTCAGTTCCTCTGGCCAGGGGACGGTTCTCCTTAATAAATTTTATGCCGCCAAAGCAGGGCTTGCAGTTTAAAATTTCAACAGATCCGTGCCACAGCTGCTCGAGTCTGGCTGGCCAGACCAGCTCGGGGAAACGAGATTTATTCCCCTCCTGGGCCGCTAAGCCAACCTGAAGACAATGTCAATAGAAAAGGTCACATACTGATAAACTGACACGCCTTGAGTTCTTTAGGACAAATCCAGGAATAGCGAATTGAAATGCTGTTCTGCAGCTTCTCCTCGGGGGCAGAAGCATTAAAGTTAAATGTTACAGATGGGAAGAAATGGCACAAAGCATGTTTGGCTTGCAAAAGAGCTTTTGGCTGTGGTGATGAAAACACAGCCGACAACTTCAGAATTTATTTTCCCAGCCAACGAAGGTTTTCAGGACTCTGAACTCAGTTCTAAGAGAGGGCTGATCTTGAGACCCCAATGTGTGATATTAATATTAATAATAACAACAATAATAGTCTTCATTAAGTACTTACTATATATAATAATGTTTGTATTTGTTAAGCGTTTACTATGTGCAGAGCACTGTTCTAAGCGCTGGGGTATATACAATGTAATCAGCTTGTCCCATGTGAGGCTCACAGTCTTAATCCCCATTTTACAGATGAGGTAACTGAGGCACCAAGAAGTGAAGTGACTTGCCCACAGTCACACAGCTGACAAGTGGCAGAGCCGGGATTCGAACCCATGACCTCTGACTCCCAAGCCCGTGACTTTCCACTGAACCACTCTGCTTCTCTAAAATTTAATGATGGTATTTGTTGAGCACTTACTATGTGTAAAGCACTGTTCTAAGCGCTGGGGGGATGTAAGGTGATCAGGTTGTCCCACATGGGATTCACAGTTTTCATCCCCATTTAACAGATCAGGTAACTAAGGCACTGAGAAGTGAAGTGACTTGCCCAAAGTCACACAGCTGGCAAGCTGTGGAGTCGGTATTAGAACCCATGAACTCTGACTCCCAAGCCTGGGCTCTTTCCCCTGAGCCCCGCTGCATATATCAAGCACTGTACTAAGTGCTGGATAAATACAAGATAATCAGGTCCCACTTAGGGCTCTCAGTTTAACTAGGAGGGAGAACAGGTATTTTCATTCTTTTTTAATGGTATTTGTTGAGCACTTAGTATGAATCAGCACTGCACTAGTGCTTAGTACAGTGTTCTGCATGATTCTCTTTCCCTCTTCAAAACCTTACTTAAAAATCACCTCCTCCAAGAGGCGTTCCCAGACTGAGCTCCTCTTCCCCCTCTACTCCCTCTGCCATCCCCCCTTTACCTCTCCGCAGCTAAAGCCTCATTTTCCCCTTTTCCCTCTGCTCCTCCACCTCTCCCTTCCCATCCCCACAGCACTGTACTCGTCCGCTCAACTGTATATATTTTCGTTACCCTATTTATTTTGTTAATGAATTGTACATCGCCTTGATTCTATTTAGTTGCCATTGTTTTTACGAGATGTTCTTCCCCTTGACGCTGTTTAGTGCCATTGTTCTTGTCTGTCCGTCTCCCCCGATTAGACTGTAAGCCCGTCAAACGGTAGGGACTGTCTGTATCTGTTGCCGACTTGTTCATCCCAAGCGCTTAGTACAGTGCTCTGCACATAGTAAGCGCTCAATAAATACTATTGAATGAATGAACATAGTAAGTGCTCAATAAATACAATTGAATGAAGACAAGCTAATCAGGTTGGACACAGTCCATGTCCTACATAGGGCTCACAGTCTTCATCCCTATTTTACAGATGAGGTAGCTAAAGCACAAATAAGTTAAGTGACTTGTCCAAGGTCACACAGCAGGAAAGTGGCAGAGTCATGATTAGAATGCAGGCCCTCTGGATTGGGTGACTCCTTTTTCATGAGGAGGTTTTATGCCCAAATACCCTTTCCTATTTCAGGAAGGCTGTTTTTTTCACCATATTAAATCAGTTATCTGAATTCTATGTCTGTCTACCTTGACATGCTCTCCACTTAAACCCGGCTCTCCATTTTCCTCTTTTTAGTATAGCTTGGTTGTGTGACTATTCAGTTAGGATTATGCAAAGGTTATTTGGCCAAAAATGAACTGGGAGACAGGCTCTGACTCTTACCAGAGATTACATATCTCTAAAGTGGCTAAGGACTTCCTGGAAGAAAATGATGTCTAGCTAATGGAAACAAGGACATAACCAATCGGAATCCAGGTAGATAATTCACTTAGAAGTGTTCATTGATCTTTACCACTCATGTACTATATTCAGCACTTGAATTCATATAATAATTATGATATTTATTATATGTGAACTATGTACTAAGCACTGGGATAAATACAACAATCATCAGATCAGACACAGTCCCTTTTCCCAGATGTGCAGCTCTCAAGCTGTCATCCCCACTTTACAGAGGAGAAAAATGAGGCATAGAGGTCAAGTGACTTACAAAAGGACACAAAGCAGGCTAGTAGCAGAGCTGGGAGTAGAACCTAGGCTTGTGATCCCCAGTACTTTGCTCTTTCCACTTGGCCACACTGCCTCTTATTTGTAGATGTACATGCGTGTTCTTGGAATTATTTCCATATTCAATCATTTATTCAGCTCTTCCATCCTGACAAATTCCCTTGTTCCTCCTCCTGATCCCACTCTTTGTAAATCATTTCTGTTTTCTTCCTTGGTTGGATTGAACCTTCTTGAGGACAGGTAATGTGTGTCTTGTTTCCGCTATACTGCCCATTCAGTCAATCTGTGGTATTTATTGAGTGCTTATCATGTGCAGAGCACTGTACTAGGCACTTGAAGAAGTACAATACAATAGAGATTATAGAGATGAACGCTATCCACAAGGAACTTAAAGAGAACAAGAGAACAGGGGGAAATGGACATTAAAATAAATTGCATATAGGGGAAATAGTAGAGTATGAGGATATGAACGTAAGTGCTGTGGGGCTGGGGTGAGAAACACAATGCTGAAAGGGTACAGACCCAAGTAGCTACACAGAGGGTGGATAGGGGACATGAGGGCTTATTCAGGGGAAACCCACCCTAAGTGCTTCAGACAATTTCAACTTCAGTAGGTACTCAGTAAATAGCATTTCTTGATTTTATGTCTGTTTCCTCCTGGCTTCTGCTGTGTACCTGCATGTAGTCAAGCTAATCAGAGTTGGGACCAAATTTTTGGAACTATAAAACTCATTTAGTTTGTGTTACGGCTGGGTTGATTTCCTTTAGAAGGGTGGGGACTGCATTGCCCTCTTGAGAAGACAAGGGATCTGTCAAGTAGAATCTTAAAATTGTTTCTCAAGTGTTCTTGCTGGTTTCAGCTCCACCAATTAGGACCCTGCGGTGTCTATTCTAGGCAAGAAACATACAAATTCCTTTTCACCAAATTTACTGCTTGTATTGCTCTAAGTGTTCCATGTGGGAAGAATGTCTGCATGGATTCCTGATTACACTGTCTCTGTGGCTCCCTATAGCAGTCTTAGGCGGCCTAGAATTATTCTGCTTACGGCTTCATCCCCTACCTACTGTGCATTTCCGCTACACTGCATTTCTCGCCCATCTATACAAAATTAATTTCCACCCTTGTGCGTGCAAAATCAGCTTGGCTCTCTTCCATGTGAGATGTGCATCTATGTGGGCACATGGAGGATAGATGAGCCACTCTGACAGGGGCATTGTGGAGGGACAATCAGTGTTGCAGTAAGGTAAAATAAAGAGCTGGCCTCTCTCCACCAAGTGATGTTTTGGCCCACAGTGTTGCCCTGGGCAAGTTATTGGTCTGTAGGTCTCCTCTGTGTTCCCACTCCTTGTTGGGCCCGGTTGGAGGGAGTGTTTCCTACAGTTACTGACTTGCAATGGATTCGGAGTGGGAAATGAAGCTGAGAGGACAGAAAATGTGGATGTGTGGTGGTCCCTAGATCCCTTGCCAACCATCCTACAGTTTTAAGGGTCACAGTAGTTTTCAGGGAGCCCAAACTAGACCTTCCCTCAGGATTTACTATGTAACAAGAATGTAATTCACCATGAAAAAAAATCCTTTCTCTAATTTTTAAAACATTATTCTTAAACTCATGGCTAGGGCAACAGAGGTTGAAAATGTCCAATTTGCTTTGGGCCACTTACCTCTTAGGGGCACAAAAAAACTCTCTCACCCAAGTCCATTAACCCTAAGGCAGCTCTGCCTCGGAGTCATAAGGGGAAGGAAGAAGGAGAGTGGTGTGCAACAAATGGTCTCCAGAGACTGATAATTCTGAAGAGTTTAGTGGAGGATCAATCAATCAGTGGTTGATTGAAAGATCAAAAGAAAGATAATTTTCTTGAGAACTCACTGTACTAAGTGCTTGGGAAAGGACAATTCAACAGAGTTCACAGATACGTTCCTTACCCACAAAGATCTTCCACTCTAGAGGAGGAGACACACATTGATATAAATAAATAATGTAATATTTATAATCATTGGCAATATTAACTTTGAATAAGACTGATACACACATGGTGTGTAAAGAAAGCATGGGAAGAGGAAGGATGTATTAATAGTATTACCTGGATTTAGTGTAGCATTTTGTTCTGAGTAAGGCCCCATATGTGTTTTCCTTTAAGTCACACAATAAGTCAGTTGCTGGGTTTGTACTGGAACGTAATTCTCAGGCACTTTCCACTAAACTACAGTCCTCTGGACTGTAAGCTTGTTGTGGACAGGGATGTGTCTGTTATATTGTTATATTGTACTCACCCAAGTGCTTAGTACAATGCTCTGCACACAGTAAGTGCTCAATAAATACAACTGACTGAATGACTACACTATTCCGTCATTCATTCAATCATATTTATTGAGTGCTTACTATGTGCATAGCATTGTACTAAGCACTTGTAATTTACAATTCAGCAACAAATAGAGACAATCCCTGCCCATCAATGGGCTCACAGTCTAAATGGGGGAGACAGACAATAAAACAAAACAGAACAAAACAAAACAAGTAGTCTGGCATCAAAATCAACATGATAAATAGAATCATAGATGTATAAACATCATTAACAAAATAATTGAGTAGAAAATAATATATACAAATATTCACAAGTGCTGTGGGGAGGGGAAGGGGAAAGAGCAGAGGGAGGGAAAAGGGAGAACGGGGAGGGGAGGAGGAGCAGAGGGAAAGGGAGGGCTCAGTCTGGGAAGGCCTCCTGGAGGAGTTGAGCTCTCATTAGGGCTTTGAAGAGGGGAAGAGATTTAGTTTGGAGGACTGAGGAGGGAAGGCATTCCAGGTCAGCAGTAGGATGTGGGCCAAGGGTCGACGGCGGGACAGGCAAGAATTAGGCACCGTGAGAAGGTTAGCAGCAGAGGAGCAGAGTGTACAGGGAGGGCCATAGAAGGAGAGAAGGGAGGTGAGGTAGGAGAGGGCTAGGAGATGACACTCTGAGCCAAGAGTGAGGAGTTTTTGTTTTGTGCGAAGGTTGATAGGCAACCACTGGAGGATTTTGAGGAAAGGAGTGACATGCCCAGAGCATTTCTGTAGGAAGATATTCCTGGCAGTGGAATGAAGAATAGACTGGAACAGGGAGAGACAGGAGGATGGGAGATCAGAAAGGAGGTTGATGCAATAGTCCAGTCGGGATATTATGAGAGCTTGTACCAGCAGGGTAGCAGTTTGGATGGAGAGGAAAAGGCGATATTGTGGTGATATTGTGAAGATGAGACTGGCAGAAATTGGTGATGGATTAGATGCCTTCTCCTACCACACAAGTGATATGAGATGGGTGTGAAATGTTTCTCCTTCTATAAGTACCTTCAAGTCAGGATGGCTGCTAGGAGTATATTATATTCATCAGGGATTTCAGGAGTAGGGATGTATAAACCTGTTACACCAGATTAACTATGAAAATGAACTCTTCACTCAAACAACATGTAACACATTTGTCTCAGTGGGTTTCCCAGCGGGCTCTCCTGTCATGGTACAGTTACAATTCTCACAATTTAACAAGTGCTAAGAGAAAAAGCACTAGGAGCAACAGTACCTTAAAATAAATGACATAGTGGGTGGAAATTTGGGCTTTACATCACATTTTTCATTCTATTTATTTTTTCATATGTTCCCACTCCCCACGTGAATGCCTTCCTTGAATCTCGATAGTTCCTATCTAGCCACAGGCCTCTTTTGAAATTGAAGAAAATTTGATCCCGTGGAGAGGAACAATCCTCTCATTATGGTAGAGTCATCAAACCAAGGCAAAAGAAAAAGTGCAGTGTTATAATGCAATTGCTGAATAGGTTACCAATCACTTCCCAAACATTAAATATCTCTTCAAGCATGTTTCTAACATGGTATGACAGGCTTAAAAATTGAAACATTAAAATCTCTGAATTACTTGACCATCTCCCAAGGCCTGGGGTCACTTTGTATTTGTGCTCATGGAAGGCCCAAATCTAGTCGGATCCCTGGGACCCTCACGGCACTACTGTTCTTAGTAGTGATTTCCTCTATCATTAAAACATCTAAGAGGGTCACTCACAGGTTACAGCAGTGACTGTGTTCCCACAGCTGCAGTGTTTTGAGTTCATATTAACCTGATAATCATTATTCTATAAATGCCTGATTGTGTCAGTGTGTCAGTCATTTGTGGTTCAATCCCTGAATCTTTAAAAAAAAGGTGTGTGTGGGTGTGTGTGTGCACACACCCACACGAGCGTGAATGTGTGGTGTGTGCAGATTGATGTGATGGACAAAACTGATAATAGGTTGCCAACTATGGAAACAAGATTTATTTATTTTTTACTGGTATTTGTTAAGCACTTACTCTGTGCCAGTCACTGTACTAAACACCAGGGTAGATACAAGCTAATTAGTTGGACACAGTCCATATCACACATGGGGCTCACAATCAATCCCCATTTTCCAAATGAGGTAACTGAGAGATAGAGAAGTGAAGTGACTTGTCCAAGGTTACCCAGCAGACAAGTGGGGGAGCCAAGATAGAATCCAGTCCGCTGACTCCCAAGCCCGTGTTCTATCCACTAGGCCACTTGCTTCCTTTTCTCTATATCCCCCAGAAAATGAGCTCCCTGTGACCCAGAGATGGATGAATACAAGTTCTTACAGTACTTCATAAACTGTAATCACTGAATCAACATCATAATGATATCTACCACCACTGCTGCCATAGCTATTTTTTTTTCTGGTATATGTTAAGAGCTTACTATGTGCCAGGCATTATGGGGAAGCAGCATGGCTCAGTGGAGAGAACATGGACCTGAGAGTCAGAGGTCATGAGTTCTAATCCCGGCTCCACCACTGTCAGCTATGTGACCTTGGGCAATTCACTTAACTTCTCTGTGCCTCGGTTACTTCACCTGTAAAATGGGGATGAAGACTGTGAGCCCTACGTGGGACAACCTGATTACCTTGTATCTACCCAAGTGCTTAGAACAGTGCTTGGCACATAGTAAGTGCTTAACAAATACCAACATTTTTATTATTATTAATAAACACTGGGGTAGATACAAGGTAACACAAGGCATTTCCAATATGAGGCTCACAGTCTTAATCCCCATTTTACAGATGAGGTAACTGAGACACAGAGAAATTAAATGACTTATCTAAGGTCAAACAAAAGCCACAGAGCTGAGATCAGAACCCAGAATCTTCTGACTCCCTGGCCTGTGCTCTATCCATTAAGGCCATTCAACTTCCCCATTTTTTTTGCAAGCTTGCTAAGTCACAAATTAGAGGCTAGCTTTTATCCCTCACTTCTTTCTCTGTCTGTCTTCTTCCTCCAGTCTATTTTAATGATATTTATTAAGCTTTTACTATGTGTAGAACACCTTACAAAGCTCTTGGGAGTTTTACAACAGAACTGGCAGACACAAAACCTACCCACAATAATCTTACAGTCTTGGGTGGGGAGAGAGACATTAATGTAAATAAATAATTTATAATGCATAATTTAAAGATGTATACATAATTACTTCCCCTCTCAGGGTCACACATGGAAAGTTTCCAGTACTCTACCAGTCTCAGCTATTGTAGGGAGAGTCAAGCAATAATAATAATAATAATGTTGGGATTTGTTAAGCGCTTACTATGTGCCGAGCACTGTTCTAAGCGCTGGGGTAGACATAGGGGAATCAGGTTGTCCCACGTGGGGCTCACAGTCTTCATCCCCATTTTACAGATGAGGGAACTGAGGCACAGAGAAGTTAAGTGACTTGCCCAGAGTCACACAGCTGACAAGTGGCAGAGCTGGGATTCGAACTCATGAGCCCTGACTCCAAAGCCCGTGCTCTTTCCACTGAGCCACGCTGCTTCTCGTAGCAGCAGAGGCTATGCACAGAGTAAACACTCAATAAATAAGATTGAATGAATATCCATTCCATTCCTAGTTTGGGCAGTGGCTAGCAAGTGGAAGACAATCTACTGCAAGTCAAAACTCACCCATGCTGGGCAGCAGTGGCATGGGAGAGAGTCGAGGGCAAAGACTCAAATTTACCGCATGGAAGGGGGCACTTCTGTATTCTTACCAAGGAAATTCTATTGGTACACTACCAGGACAATTGCACATGGAGGTGGGGCATTCTGGGAGAGATGTGTCCACGGCATTGCTCTGGGTCAGACATGACTCGATGGCATAAAAAAAGACATAATTGCAGTGGAATTGAGGGAGGTCCTATTTGGTATGAACAGAGGGCTTGTGACACCAGTATTTGCAAGCAACAATTTACCAGAGAATAATTACTGAGAAGAATAAGATTCATAGTAATCTGAAAGATTGAATTCTCAAAGCAGAATTTCAGTGTCTTTATTCTTCTTTTAACTTCACCAACACTTAAACCAGGTGATAAATAAGAAGTTTGATATGCCACAGTCAACAGTAAAAGGGAAGTCAAGAAGAATAAGAGAAACTGGAAGTCAAATTGGAAGTTTGGTCCCATCCCTGGAAGCAGTACGCAAATTCCTCCCAGAAAGTCCAGTGTTTGCTGGGAAATATAATCCAAGCTGCAGAAAGTCTTCCTCTTTACCTACTGGGAAAACTTAAACTAGCTCCATTTTCTGCAATTCCTTTGCCAACCTCCAGCATGAGATTTGATTGGCTGTTTTGAAATGCACCACAGCACCCACAAGAAATGTGGTAGACTCTTGTAATTCAGTACAGTCTAACTAGATGAGAATTAGATGTAGTCTGCAAGCGCTACAGAGTTCAGAATATAAGATGTGACATAAGACGTAAAATAAGACATGAAAAATGGTTGTCAATGAATATGTAAAAAAGAGATTTAAAGAAGAAAAGCAGCAAAAATCTTTGGAAGTCAAGGACAGTAAATAAAATACAAGATGAGAACATTGCACATGCTCAGACCAGGTGTCAGAGGTCCAACATTTATATCAGCTCGAAGATAGAGTCAAACCTTTCCCAATGTTCTAAAATTTAGCATAATTTGACTGCCACATCAGTTTCTCCTCACCCCACTGGAGCAAGCCAGGATGGTGAGCCTTAATGGTGTGCTGGACAGATGGGTGATATAGCAAAGCAAAAGTATAATTTCAGATCTCCCTTAAAAGCTTCTATTGATATGAGAGTTTACATATATCCATGTGTTTTAACTAAGGCCTTTGGTGTTTCCTTATTTCATTAATATTCTTTGGAAAATAATTATTTTCCAATTTCCTGTCTTCATTTTCAAAAAACCTTATCCATCCTCTGCTTTAATCCAAAATAATTTACACTTTCTTCTTTTCCTTAAAAGCATAACCTCGATTGTTTTCCTCTGAATGCTGAATTGCTTTTGTCTTAAAATGTCACAGTACCACTTTCTGATGCTAGAGTTCTCATTTCCTTGTCTCTTTCTCTTCTGTTCCACAAGCCTCAAACTCTTTTCTCTTTCACAGTTGGAAATCAAATGTCTGTATGCTTTGCTATCCTTTTACCATTCTTTTGGACATTTTCTACCTCTAATATTCCCAAATGGTATGTCTCTTTACCCTCAGGTTTCCGTGTCTTGCCAACTTGGAATTTTCCTTTTAATCTCATTTTGTTTGAATCTGGAGAATGTTATTTTATCTTCTTTCTTGTATCTCTTCCCATGGCATCTATACCATAATAGTTTTTTTAAAAAACGGTATTTGTTTAGCTCTTACTATGTGTCAGGCACCGTCTGATTGCTGTGGGAGACATGAAGTAATCAAATTGGATATAGTCCAAGTCCCAAAGGGGGTTCACAGACTTTATCCCCATTTTACAGATGAGGTAACTGAGGCCCAGGGAAGTGAAATGACTTGCCCAAGGGTATACAAGAGTCACGTGGCAGAGCTGGGACTAGAACCCAGGTCTTTCTGACTTCCAGGCCTGTGCTCTATCCACTAGCCCACACAATATGCTCGTGGATGTTCTGAATTATTCAACCTAATCATCACATTCAGGGCTTTGTATCCTACAAATTCTTAACTCTCTAAAGCTTCTTCAGAAGAATCAATCCACACTTGGCCTGGCTGGACAGAACCCAGTCCCAGACTAGCCTAGGATCCCAGTTTAGAGCAGTCTAATCCCAGGGCACAGGCCCTAGGTCACTGGGTTGATCCATATTAAATCGTATTTATTGAGAGCTTACAGTGTGCAGAAGAATATTGTACTAAGCTCTTGGGAGAATACAATAAAACAATAATCAGACACATTCCTTGATCACAGTGAGTTTGCAGTCTAGGACAAATTACGCATCTGTACATAAGTGCTGTGGGGCTGGAAGGGTGGGGGGAGAACAAAGGTAGCTAGTCAGGGAGATGCAGAAGGGAGTGGGAGAAAAGGAAAGGGAGGCTTAGTCGGGTAGGCCTATTGGAGATGTGCCTTCAGTAAGGATTTGAAGACAGGGAGAGTAATTATCTGTTGTATTTGAGGAGGGAGGGTGTTCCAGGCTAGAGACAGGACATTGGTGAGGGGTCAGCAATGAGATAGACGAGATCAAAGCACAGTGAAGTTAGCATTAGAGAAGCGAAGCGTGCAGGCTGGGTTGTAGTAGGAGAGTAGTGAGGTGAGGTAGGAAGGGGAAAGATGATTGAGTGCTTTGAAGCCAATGGTGAGGAGATTTTGTTTGTTGTGGAGGTGGATATGCAACCACTGGAGTTTTTTGAGGAGTGGGGAAACATGTCCTGAATGTTTTTGTAGAAAAAATGATCTAGGCAGCAGAGTGAAGTATGGACTGGAGTGGGGAGAGAAAGGAGGCTGGGAGGTCAGCAAGGAGGCTGATACAGTAATCCAGGATGAATGATTGCATTAATGTGGTAGCAGATTGGATGGAGAGGAAAGAGCAGATTTTATCAATGTTGTGAAGATGGGATTGACAGGATTTAGTGATAGGTGAAATATGTGGGTTGAATGAGAAAGAGAAGTCAAGGACAATGCCAAAGTTACAGTCTAGTGCGACCGGAAGGATGGTGGTGCTGTCTACAGTGTTTGGAAGGTCAGGGGTAGGGCAGTGTTTGGGTGGGAAGATAAGGAGTTCTGTTTTGGACATGCTAAGCTTTAGGTGCCTGGAGGATATCCACGTCGAGTTGTCTTGAAGGCAAGAGGAAATCCGAGAGAGTGTGATGTAGAGAGGGTCAATTTGGTCACCAAGGGAAGGTAGGACATGAAGGGCTAATTGGAGCATGATGAGTTGAGAAAATTGGATGGTGTCAAAATATAGGAGGTCTCTACAGAAGGTCAGAGGTTTCTATGGGGGAATAGTACAGAAGTTAGGGGAGGAGGTGTGTGGGAGAAGAGGCAAGTAAGAAGGATGTGGTTGCATAGAGGGATTTCAGAGTTGGTGAGGGTAGAGACTGTACAATGGCTAGAGATGAGGTCGAGTGTGTGTTGAAGTTGGTGAGTGGGTGAGGTGGGGTGGAGTAGAAGGCCAGTGGAGTTAAGGAGTGATAGAAGGCGGTCAGCAGAAGGATCATCAGGAACCTCTGCGTAGATACTGAAGTCCCCAAGAATCAATGTAGGCATAAATAGAGAATAAATGTGTGAAAGGGATCAAAATGGTTAAAGAAGTTGGAGGTGGGACCTGGGGTGTGGTAGATCACTTTTACTAGAATCTGGAGTGGGTGGTAGAGGTGGATGGTATGGACTTCGATAAAAGGGAAAGAAAGGGATGGGGGAGTTGGAATGGTGCAGAAGTGGCATTGGGGAGCGAGAAGGAAACCAACACCCCCTCCTTTCCCAGTAAGTCTGGGGGAGTGGGAGAAGAAGAGTCCCCCTCTAGAGAGAGCAGCAGGGGAGACTGTCATCTGGGGAGAGCTAGGTTTCAGTAATGGCGAGGAGGAGTGACTGAGTCACAAACAGGTCAAGGATGAAGAGAAGCTTCCCCATGATGGAGAGCAGGGTTTCTACAGGACACACATGGCTGAAGCTGTGGTAGGGGCGTAGTCAGGGAGAGGAAAGTGAGAGGGGTGGGGAGGATTTGAATGGGAGTGAGTTGATGGGGTCCAGTGCAGGGGGAGGGGGACGAAATGTGAAGGCCCGTGTGGGAAAGGGGGGATGAAGAGTGGCTTTGTGACACAGAGATTAAAGGGATGGGGAGGGGAGGAGTTGGGTGGCAGAGAGGGCAGGGGGTCTCTCCAAATCCACAGACATCTGACCATCCAGGATGCCCCTGATGGTCTACATGCCAGGCTAGCACTATCATGTTTTTAAATCAGACAAGGATTGCCAAATGATTGTTGTGCTCCATGGTGGTCCCAGAAAGAGTTCAAAGCAGTCATCATCAACAACAAGCTCTTCCTGAGACACATGGCATTATCCTAAACATTAAAGATATATGGTGGGAAAAGAGGACTGGGAGGGCTGAAAGGAGGTGTAGGGGAGGAAAGAAGGGTCTTGGTGGGGTCAGTGAGGAAAAAGCAATAACAGCTTAATCCAGTGATACCCACAGGAGATGTTCAATTGTCTATGGGGTCTTGAGAGACATGAGGCCAGTGTTTAGGGGAACTCTGAGGAGATGTTTGAATTGTCCTAGGAGACTTGGTAGTGAAGAGGCCAGTGACTAGAAATAAACAGCAGGTGTTAATGTGAATGTAGAAGAAAGCAGGGTCTGAATAGGTGTGTAGGCAGGCAGCTTTTTAAATTAAAAAATGTATGAACCTGGGCCCTTGCCACCTAATCTACACCTAAATCCAAATGCAGGGAAAAAGGGAAAATGAAGAAAATGGCTGCTTCTCAGCTGCAGCAGATCAGGCAGGAAATCCTGTTGGGCAGGCAGATAGTAGGCAGTGGTACTGATGACTGGGTCTCATTGAGGATGCTCAGTGGAGAGACTTTGGTGTCCTTGGGCACCGGGCACCTCTTTTTCCACATCTTCCCAAGTTTCTCAAATACATTTAACCTCCTTGTGGATTCATTCAACTCAATTGTATTTATTGAGCACTTACTATGTGCAGAGCACTGTACTAAGCCCTTAAGCAGTGCTGCGCTGGAATTAACACAGACACTAGAGATGACTTGAAGGACTTGGAACTGAAACTAGAGAAGCAGCATGGCCTAGTGGCTAGAGCTTGTGTCTAGGAGACAGAAGGACCTGAGTAATAATTCTGTCTTTGCCATGTGTCCGCTGTGTGACCTTAAGCAAGTCACCTAACTTCTCTGGGAGTCAGTTACCTTATCTGCATAATAGCGATTAAGACCCCATGTGGGACAGGGACTGTGTCCAGTCCAATTATTTTATAACTACCCCAGTACTTACTAAAAAGTCTGGCATATAGTAACCTCTTAACAAATACCATTAAAAAAAAAATCCACTGACATCTGACCTTCCAGGGTGCTCCTGATGGTCTACATGCCAGGCTAGCACTATGTCTTTAAATCAGGCAAAGATTGTTCAATTATTATTATGCTCCATGGTGGTCCCAGAAAGCAGTCATCATCAACAACAAGCTCTTCCTGAGACGCATGATATTATCCTAAATATTATGGATAGATTTAAGGACATATGAGTCCCCTGCCTGCACAGGGCTTTCAGTCAACAAGGGTGGAAAATCAGCAATAGAATCTACATACATACGCCCCCTGAGACCCTGTGATTACACGGATCATGCATCATGGTTTGTGCTGAATGGTTGAGAGAACAGGTCAGAACAGGGAAGATTTCTGGAGGCAGTAGCCTTTGAATGGTGAGTTAAATGAGCATTGCTAAATGCTCAGAAAAAAAGTCCACCTACGATTCGTGAGCAGTGCATTTTAACAAATGGCAAATCGTTATTTAGCTCCTTTGATTTTTGCTGAAATGGCATCCATCATATTAAATTATTTTGGTATTCGTGGAGATGCCGGACATAATTCCAAAGGAATTAGGCTGAGAATGAATGCTGGCCAAATTACAATGGAATTAATATGAAATTAGACATTACAGTAATGTTATTGTCAAAAGAGGTCATGGTGATTGATGTTCTATTCAAATGAGACTACCAAAAGGAATTAAAGTCAGACCTGATTAATCCCAGTCAGTTTGCACTGCTTCGGGTTTCTGCAGTTGAAACCATTTTTTAGGTTGTTAAATCAGCATGTGGTCCACGGTGACCAGTGCCAAGTTTTGTTGGATATAGCCTCAGCTGGGGAGAGCGAACAGATAGACAAGTTGAGCTGGAATAGGAAGATGAAGTTTTCCAGGTATATTATGTTAATGGGCAGCAATAATTAAGACTGAGAAAAAAAGATGATCTCCTGAAACTGGCTGCCATGTGCAGATTTCCCTTCCCTTGACTTCAGAACCAGAGCCTATTTATTTAACATTGCCTTTTGTGAAATAATTGTTTGTGCCCTCATAGTGCTCTGATGTTGCCTGGTTCAGACTCCCTCAAAGTATGGATACTGTACTGGAAAAGTCAATTTACGTCTCCAAGAATTAATATACTTCCTAAGATTGACAAACATGAATCCATCATCATTCTTATTGAGAACCTTCTAGTTCCATACACCATTGTAAGTAGTAATTGTGTTCACTGAGCATTTTCTGAATGCAGTGCACAGCAGTAAGCATTTGAAAAAGTACAGTGAAGACATAAGATATGTCTCCTGCCCCAAATGACCTTACATTCTAAGTGTCTGGCAGAGTATAAAGAAATGACACTGTTCCCATCATCAGATAACTTAATAATGGTATTAGAGTCTCCAAAGCCCTTTGTACTGTAACTTGCATAGAGCAAGTCTTGTCTTTTCTTATGCCATCAAGTTGTTTCCGACTCATAGTGACACCACAGTCACATCCCTCCCAGAACGCCTCCCTCTCCATCTGCAATCCTTCTGGTACTGTATCCATGGAGTTTTCTTGGTAAAAGTATGGAAGTGGTTTACCACTGCCTCCTTCTGCACATTAACTAGAGTCACCACCCTTGACTCTCTCCCATGCTGCTGCTGCCCAGAATGAGTGAGTTTTGACTTGTAGCAGATTGCCTTCCACTCACTAGCCACTGGTCAAGCTAGGAATGGAATGGGTATGCCTTTACTTCATTCATTCAATAGTATTTATTGAGCACTTACTATGTACAGAGCACTGTACTAAGCTCTTGGAATGTACAATTCAGCAACAGATAGAGACAATCCCTGCCCAGTGATGGGCTCACAGTCTAAACGGGAGAGTTTAGAGAGTCTCTACTTGACTCTCCTTCCTGTAGTCAAGACTGGTAGAGTACTGGAAACTCTCCAGGCATGACCCTGAGAGGGGAATAGAGCAAGTACTCAGTAAAACCTGAATGCTATGATTAGGCCATTCATTCATTCAATCAATCATATTTATTGAGTGCTTATTGCATGCAAAGCACTGTACTAAGCACTTGGGAGAGTACAATATAACAATAAACAGAGGCATTCCCTGTCAGCATGACACCATCATATCCAGCATGATCCAGAGTAGAGCAGTGATAAAAATATCTCATTAAAAAAAATTAGTCTCTCTTCCCCTCACTTGGCTAAGAAAAAAAAAGCAAATCCCTAGTTCATGGAGAGATAGCAAGCCAAGCACCAAACTTTATAACTGAAGTAAAATGAAAGATATAAAAATTCTTTATGAGCCATGATTTTCTATTTAACAGTAGAAGAAGCTTCATTCTAAGTCATATCAAATCCTTCCAATTGATGAGAAAAAAAAACATGTGAACTTCAACATAAATTGCAAAAGATTCATAAAGTATGTAACAAATGGAAAATGGATTATTTTTTGCTTTCTTTATGTGTAACTAGTCCATGATGTGACAGCCAAATAGCATGTCTAGAAAACAAACAAACAAAAAAAAACACCCTTCTAGAATTGGATCCCTACTCCACTTCAATTCCTTCTCAATTACAGCAAAAGTAGTCAACAAATGGATCTTGTGAAGTAAATTATAATCTGAGACCACTTGTGTTTCCCTTAAGAAGACTTTGAGATAGAAAAACTCTATCAGGGATTTCCCTTTCAGTCTTAAACTGCACAGTGTAAAAGCATTCAGAAACATAGGCTGAGGCAGAGATAACTGTTAAATGTTCAAAAAGTAGCTTCTATTTTTCCTGCCTTACAAAGTCTGCTTTCAGCAAAAGTGATCATAATTTTATTTTAATAGTTACTTATCATTGAGCATTGAGTTCCTTAGTTTCACATTTACACAATACTTTCCTTTTATCAGAGACATGTAGTGAAGAACAAAGCTTTTCAGCCTAATTTCCTTACCTCTTTTCTGTCCTCTCCCTTCTCTCCCTCCCAACCTTCCCTTATCTCCTGTTTCTCTTCTCTTTTTGCCTGTAGCTTCCTGTCCATTCTCCCTTCCCTCTCGTCTATTGGATTTGTAATTTTAATCTCTTTCCTTCCCTGCTTTTTCCTCTCTCTCTCTCTTTTGTTTTATTGGCATCTGTTAAGCACTAAGCATGTGCCATCCACTGTTTAAATTGCTGGGATAGATTCAAGGTAATCAGATTGCACACAGTCCCTGTCCCACACGGAGTTCACAGTCAGAAGAAGGAGGATTTAATTCCCATTTGCAGTTGTGGTAACTGACACCCAGAGAAGTTAAGTGACTTCCCAAATTCACAGAGCAGTCAAGTGAGAGTGTCAAAGACAGGATTAGAACCTAGGTCTTTTGACCCCCAAGCCTGGTTCTGGCCACTGAAGCCATGCTTCTGTTCCCCATAGACAGAACATTTCTCTACTGGTATAATGTTTTTTTTCAAAATCTGGGTGGCAGAGTTTCTTCCCTTGTTTTCTACAGTCTAGAAAACAGAGAATTCCAGTGGGCTCCTCCCCATGAATTGCAGCTGCTGCTTTTAGTGGTTATCCATATTCCTTTGATACTGCACATTACCTGATTAACTTATACCTTCAGTGCTTGACACATAATAAGTGTTTGGTAAATGTAATTATAGTAATGATAATAACAATACCCCTGACTTGGTTTAAAGTGGCAAATAAATCTCTTTGGACTTTTGGACACTTTTGGCCATACTGAATTCTGTGTGTGCATTTTGAATTTGCAAAATTGGTGGCTATTTTTTGATCATCATTGACACATGCGTGTGATTTGTCCAGTTCTATAAAGTGGTATCCTCTGCTTCAAAGAAATAGCAATTTTGAATTCACTGTACTATAACAAAGTAGTAGTGATATTATTTTGAATTGTTATCAGAATTAAGGTAAATTCAATTTAGACATACCCATAGCTTTTCACCTTAAAGTATATTTACCCCTTGCTTTCTAAACTCTAGAAAACGTGGAGAATCCAAGGTGGTTTGTCCCATATAATGTGGTTGCTGCTTTTAGCATTTACCCATAACCAAATACCCTCTCCCCAACCCTCTGCTCTTCGCCCTTCCCCTCTGCACTGTGCTCTTTCATATATAATATTTATTACCCTATTAATTTTGTTAATGAGGGTATATCTCCTTGATTCTATTTATCTTGATGATGTTGTCTTGTGTTTGGTTTGTTCTGTTTTGCTTTGCTGCCTGTCTTCCCCTTTTAGACTGTGAGCCTGTCATTGGGCAGGGATTGTCTCTATCTGTTGCCGAACTGTACATTCCAAGCAGTGCTCTGCACATAGTAAGCACTCAATAAATACTATTGAATGAACGAATCCTCTTGAACTTATGTCTGACCTGTTTACATGGCTTACTGGAAAGAACACAGGCTTGAGAGTCAGAAGTTGTGTGTTCTAATCCCTGCTCCACCACTTGGCAGCTGTGTGACTTTGGGCAAGTCATTTAACTTCTCTGTGCCTCAGTTACCTCATCTGTAAAGTGGGAATTAACACTGTGAGCCCCACCTGGGTCAACCTGATTACCTTCTTATCTACTTGATGCTTAGAACAGTGCTTGGTACATAGTAAGTGCTTAACAAATACCATCATCTTTACCTTATATTTACCCCAATACTTAGAACAAGTGAATGTAGATTCTGAAAACATCTGGATCTCATAAAATTCCTCCACCCAGACAATCCCAAATCAGATTTCATCTTCAGAAAAAAAAATATTTCATAATAAAAGACAAGCATGCTCAGGTGGAACAGAAAAAAAGATGGTTCACTTGTATTTATGTTAAATTCAAAAAAATATTTTGCACCACTATGAGTCTAATTCTATTTCGTTGTTACAGAAGCTTTTGGGCACGTCAGGACTCAGGTCTTCACTCTCTATTTCCCATCTACAAATGGAAGTCTTAAAAGGAGAACTCACTCTTTGACTCTACATAACTGGTTTTAGAAGGCAGGGATTAAAAACAATTTCATACAGGCTTTTGAATCAAACCTATTACCCTGTGAAATGGTATAGAAAATCACAGCTTTTCTAGGAGTTTTTTGATGTGCAATGACTTATGTTTATTGTGACAGTTTACTTTAAACTTATTCTGAGTAACCCAGGGAATCCAAAGTGGCCTGGAATGATGTATTAATGCAGTCTAATGGGATTATCTATTCCTTTCAGATATCACTGCCACACAGAATCATATCCAAGACCCTAAAATAAAAATTTCCCATTTCCTTAAGCCCAAAACCTTGCCCAGATCTAAGAAAATACCATTTAAAATATGAGCATCATAGCATGAAATCTTTATTTGTACATATCCAGGATTAAATATGTATTTGAAGAAGAAGGCTCTAGGTGAAGAAAGAAAATAGCCAAGCATCCACCTTTTGCTTGCTCGTTGTTAAAGAATGTTATGGTCCCCCCTGGCTCTCTATTAAAAATTGTTCTTACCTTAACTAAGGTGTGTATAAATTCAAGTGGTTTTTGTTAGTATCTAAGGACTGAATCATGTACTCATCATGTACCCAGTGATCAATTTTATATTGGCCAGACATATTTGGGGAAAGAAATCCTTCTATAGCAAATTCCATTAGGTTACTGAATGTACATGAGTGAAACCCAGTGTTAAGGGATAACCTACTGTTTGTGCTATGCTGGAAAGGGCAAAGATTCTGGAGTCCTGTCTTATTAATCCTACATCAAAGTCGAGCTCCTGGAACCTCTGAGGGTGACATGTTCACAGTATTGACAGATAGGCTTTTCCATCATCATCGGTGGTATTTATTGAGTGCATATTTTGTGAAGAGCACTGCACTAGCATTTGGGAGAGTACAATGCAACAAAGTTGATAGACAAAGTCCTCGTCCACAAGCGTAGCTAAAGAGCAGTTCTTAGAAACCAGGTAGTTTATAACCAGATGAGGTTGTAGTCCAAACCTGCTAACAGACTCCCGAAGAAAGGGACAAATAGCCGCACTCTTTAGCCAATCGGAAAGTGGAGTGGAAAACACCACCACCTGGGAGTTACCCTGTTCAACATAGGTCTTTTGAGTCTCAAGCCAAATTATGGCAAAGATTCCTTCTAATTTCCTCAAATATTAGCTAACACCTGAGTCACAGACCATTAGCACCTATAAACCCATAGCTGTCTGGCTGAATAAAACCTCCTCCCTCCAACTTAGATTGTGAGCCCCATGTGGGACATGGACTGTGTCCAACATGATTACCTCCTATCGATCCCCAATGCTTAGTACAGTACCTGGCACATAGTAAGTGCTTGACAAGTACCAGTGGAAAAAAATACAAAAAGATTGATTCTGAGGGTGATGGCAAGATTACTGTTTAATAAGTTATAGGCTGTTGGGATCTGGAGGTTCTGGAACCACAATCCCAACTGTTCCCCTTCATTTTCACCAGTCTCCAGATGGAACTTCAACTCCTGAATAGGTGAAATGGAGCAACCCTTGAAATTGACTTGGGAGACATTTCCTGATCCTCACTGTCTTTCCTCTTGGCCATTTTAAAGGTATGGAAATGCTTTCTCAGGGGCAAAATATTTCTTTCAAGGCAATGGTGCGACCATCATTCTTGATCTGGGATATACTTTGGTTTCCAGGGGTAATGGTTCTAAACCTTGTTTTCCACATTACAGTCATTTCCCTAGGCAGGTTTGGTTAAATAGATATCAACACCAGACAATTAACAGAACGGGACATGAGATGAGTCAAAACATAAATCAGACAATAATGCTGTCTTCAGCAGAGAGCAGAGTATCGACCAGTGTGACAGCTTCTGCAAACTAATTAGCAGAACCGCAGTCCAGCAGAATTGTGAAACAAGCAATGACTTGTTTTCTCCCTGCTACGCTAATGAATGACCATTTGTTTAATAAAAACAAGAATAAAAAGGAAAAAAATATTTCAAAATAGCAGAGCTCTTCCAGGCATTAGTGGTTGTTAAATAACTTGGCTCTGTTATGTGGCCAGAATACCTATTCTAAGAAATTTCATTTCTTAGATATTTGAAATATCTATGCAGTCAATCAATCAATGGTATTTATTTAACATTTATAGTGTGCAGAGCACTGTACTAAGTGCTTGACAGAAGACAATGCCATAGAGTTGCTATGGCTCCCTGCCCACAAGGACCTAAAAGTCTATAAAGGGAGACAGACATTATTATCAACATAAATAAATTACAGCTATGCTCATCAGTTCTGTGGTACTGAGGGTGGGGTGAATATCAAGTGCTTAAAGAGTACAGATGCAAGTGCATAGGCAAAACAGAAGGTAGAGGGAGTTGGGGAAATGAGTGTTTAGGCAGGGAAAGCTTCCTGGAGGAGATGTGACTTTGATAAGGCTTTGAAGATGGGGAGAGAGGTGGTCTGTCTTATATGGAGTGGGAGAGAGTTCTAGGACACAGTGGACATGGGCAAAAGGTTGGTGTTGAACTAGATGAGATTGAGGTTGAGTAGGAAGGTTGGCATTAGAGGACAGAAGCATGCAGACTGAGTTGTCGATGGAAATCAGTGAGGTAAGGTAGGGGCGGAAGAGCTTATTGAGTGCTCTGAAGTTAATGGTAAAGAGTTTTTGTTTGCTGCTTAGGTGGATGGGCAACAACTGGAGTTTTTGAGGAGTGGGAAGTTGTGGACTGATCCTTTTCTAGAAAAAAACATTCTGGAAAGCAGAGTGGAGTGAGGACTGGAGTGAGAAGAGACAGGAGGGCAGGAAGGTTAGTGAATGCAGTAGTCAAGGGGGGATATGATAAGTGCTTGGATCAGCATAGTAGCAGTTTGATTGGAGAAGAAAGCACAAATTTTAGTGTTTTTGTGAAGGTAGAAACAACGGGATTTGGTGACAGATTAAATATGTAGGTTGAATGAGAGAAATGAGTCGAAAATAATGCCAAAGTTATGCACTTGTGAGACAGGGAGGATAGTGGAGTTGTCTACAGTGAAGGAAAAGGCAGGGGGAGGACAAGGTATGGGTTGGAAGATGAAGAGTTCTGGTTTTGATTGAGCTCCAGTCCACAGAAGTGCCACCCCCTCCACCTGCACCTCGGACCCCATTCCCTCTCACCTTATTAAAACCATCGCCCCTGCCCTCCTCCCTTCCTTAACTTCTATTTTTAACCACTCAATCTCCAATGGCTCCTTCCTCTCTGCCTTCAAACATGCCCACATCTCCCCCATCCTAAAAAACCCCGCTCTTGACCCCATTTCCCCCTCCAGTTATCACCCTATCTCCCTACTACCCTTCCTTTCCAAAATCCTAGAAGGAGTCGTCTACAATCGCTGCTTAGAATTCCTTAAATCCCATTCTGTCCTGGACCCCTTCCAATCTGGCTTCCGTCCCCTCCACTCTACCAAGACTGCTCTCTCTAAGGTCACCCAAGACCTCCTTCTTGACAAATCCAATGACTCCTACTCCATTCTAATCCTCCTTGACCTCTCTGCTGCCTTTGACACTGTCGACCATCCCCTCCTCCTCCATACCTTATCTCACCTTGGCTTCACGGACTCCATCCTCTCCTGGTTCTCCTCTTATCTCTCTGGTCGGTCATTCTCGGTCTCCTTCACAGGTGCCTCCTTCCCCTCCCATCCTTTAACTGTTGGGGTTCCTCAAGGGTCAGTTCTTGGCCCTCTTCTGTTCTCCATTTACACTCACTCCCTCGGTGAACTCATTCGCTCTCACGGATTTGACTACCATCTCTACACAGATGACACGCAGATCTACATCTCCGCCACTGTCCTCTCCCCCTCCCTTCAGGCTCGCATCTCCTCCTGCCTCCAGGATGTCTCCACCTGGATGTCTGCCCACCACCTAAAACTCAACATGAGCAAGACTGAGCTCCTCATCTTCCCTCCCAAGCCCGGTCCTCTCCCAGACTTCTCTATCACCGTGAATGGCATGACCATCCTTCCCGTCTCTCAGGCCCGCAATCTCGGTGTCATCCTTGACTCGTCTCTCTCGTTCACCCCACACATCCTATCCGTTACCAAGACCTGCCGGTTTCACCTTTACAATATCACCAAGATCCACCCTTTCCTCTCCAGCCAAATGGCTACCTTACTATTACGGGCTCTCGTTATATCCCGGCTAGACTACTGTGTCAGCCTTCTCTCTGATCTCCCTTCCTCCTCTCTCGCCCCGCTCCAGTCTATTCTTCACTCCGCTGCCCGGCTCATCTTCCTGCAGAAATGATCTGAGCATGTCACTCCCCTTCTTAAACACCTCCAGTGGTTGCCTATCAACCTCCGCTCCAAACAAAAACTCCTCACTCTAGGCTTCAAGGCTCTCCATCACCTTGCCCCTTCTCACCTCTCCTCCCTTCTCTCTTTCCACTGCCCACCCCGCACGCTCCACTCCTCTGCCGCCCACCTCCTCACCGTCCCTCAGTCTCGCCTATCCCACCATCGACCCCTGCACCACGTCTTCCCGCGGTCCTGGAATGCCCTCCCTCCTCACCTCTGCCAAACTAATTCTCTTCCCCTCTTCAAAATCCTACTTAAAACTCACCTCCTCCAAGAGGCCTTCCCAGACTGAGCTCCCCTTCTCCCTCTACTCCCTCTACCGCCCCCCCCCTTCACCTCTCCACAGCTTAACCCTCTTTTCCCCCCATTTCCCTCTGCTCCTCCCCCTCTCCCTTCCCATCCCCTCAGCACTGTACTCGTCTGCTCAACTGTAAATATTTTCATTACCCTATTTATTTTGTTAATGAAATGTACATCGCCTTGATTCTATTTAGTTGCCATTGTTTTTACGAGATGTTCTTCCCCTTGACTCTATTTATTGCCATTATTCTTGTCTGTCTGTCTCCCCCGATTAGACTGTAAGCCCGTCAAAGGGCAGGGACTGTCTCTATCTGTTGCTGACTTGTTCATTCCAAGTGCTTAGTACAGTGCTCTGCACATAGTAAGCTCTCAATAAATACTATTGAATGAATGAATTGAGGAGAATTAGGATACAAGCAAATCTGAATAGGAAAGCAGAGTGATCTAGTGGCATGAGCATGGGCTTCTCCGTCATAGGACCTGGGTTCTAATCCTACTATCATCACTTGTCCGCAGTATGACTTTGAGCAATCACCTAACCTCTCTGGGCCCCAGTTCCTGCCCTGTAAAATGGGGATTCAAATCCACTTAGACTTTGAGCCCCATGTGGGACAGGGCCTGTCTCTAACTTGATTAAGTGCTTATTACAGTGCTCGATGCATAGTAAGAGCGTAATGAATACCATGATTATTAGGTTGAGCCCACTGCAAGCATGCAAATCTTCAAGTACTTATCTCTCCCATGCTTAGCAAATGCACCAAATAGGGAAAGGAAAAGCAGCATAACTTTTTTACAAACTAGAGATTTTATGTAAAAATGCTTGAAAATTCAAATGTTATTAATTGTATCTGTTAGGCTGCTTGGCAACCTTCTTGTCTTTCATAGCCAGAAAAAAAAAAGTTGAGCATGAACTGAAATATCTCCCTTCTTAATCCTCTGTGCTTGAAGAAGAGCCAGTAATGCCAGTCTGGTCTCAGTAATGTCGGAGCTGTTATACTGCATAAACCAAGCTTAGATGCAGCTTGGAAAGGTGACCCTAGATTTGCAGCCATAGCTCTGGACCTCTGGCCATTGTCTCTGCTACAGAGAATCCCCCAGTCTGCCTCAACATGAACAATCAGGGCTTGTTGTCATGGGACTCCAAAGCCCAGGGAAAGAATGAAAAATTGCAGCAGCCAGAGCGAGTGCCTTCTTTTTATTAAGCACTATGTATATTCATTCATTCATTCAATAGTATTTATTGACCACTTACTATGTGCAGAGCACTGTACTAAGTACTTGGAATGTACAGTTGGGCAACAGATAGAGACAATCCCTGCCCAATGATGGGCTCACAGTCTAATCGGGGGAGACAGACGGACAAAAACAAGACAGCATAATCATGATAAATAGAATCAAGGGGATGTACACCTCATTAACAAAATAAATAGGGTAATAAAAATATATACAAATGAGCACAGTGCTGAGGGGAGGAGGAGAGGGGGAGGAGCAGAGGGAAAGGGGGCTTAGCTGAGGGGAGGTGAAGAGGGGAAGGGGGAGGAGTAGAGGGTGGAGGGGGAGCAGAGAGGGAGCAGAGGGAGCAGAGGGAAAAGGGGAAGCTCAGTCTGGGAAGGCCGCTTGGAGGAGGTGAGCTCTCAGTAGGGCTTTGAAGAGGGGAAGAGAATTAGTTTGGCGGAGGTGAGGAGGGTGGGCATTCCAGGACTTGGGCCAGGGTAGACGGCAGGATAGATGTGAATCGGGGACAGTGAGGAGGTGAGCAGCAGAGGAGCGGAGCGTGTGGGGTGGGCAGTAGAAGGAGAGAAGGGAGGAGAGGTAGGAGGGGGCAAGATGATGGAGAGCCTTGAAGCCCAGAGGGAGGAGTTTTTGTTTCGTGTGGAGGTTGATAGGCAGCCAATGGAGGTTATTATGGAGGGGAGTGACATGCCCAGAGCATTTCTGCAGGAAGATGATCCGGGCAGTGGAATGAAAAATAGACTGGAGTGGGGAGAGACAGGAGGAAGGGAGATCAGAGAGAAGGCTGAACACTATGTGTTATGCACTGTTCTAAACCCTGGGGTAGATACAAGTTTGGATAAATACAAGTTTATCAGGTTAGACACAGTCCCTGTCCCACATGGGACTTACAGTCTAAACAGGAGAGACTAGGATTGAATTCCCATTTTTCAATTGAAGAAACTGAGGCCCAGAGACATAAAGTGACTTGTCCAAGGTCATATAGCTAGCAATTGGCAGAGTCAGAATTAGAACCCAGTTCCTCTGATTCCCACACCTGTGCTCTTTCCAGAAGGCCATATATTTTCTTTACTCTCCTTTCCCTTTCCAGTTCTTTCTCTGAATCTCCTTCTCCAATCCTTCTTCACATTTTCCTCCTCCTCCTCCCTTCTTCTGTCTCTTATTCCCTTTTCTAATTCCCTGCGGCTCCTCTCTTTAGCCTCTTTTCGTCGTTCTCTTCCAGATCTAGACGAGTTTCCATCTGTTCCTCACAATTGCTCCAGTTCCTCTTTTTTCCTTCACATTGCCTTTGTCCTTTGAAGTCACATATTCTCAGTGATTCAAAGATGTTTGATTTCTTCTGACTGCAGCAATTAAAGCATTCTGCCTTTTATTCCCTAATAGCTCTTTCTGTACTAGCTTGCCTACCTATAACACTGTGACTATATTTGCTCCAACCCAGAAGTACTCAGAAATCTTGGTTCTTTGCTAGTTCTTGACCACAGGCAGATACAAGATTAGTTATAAGTTGCCTATTTTCCAATGTCCTATTCAGTGTGAGTGCTCCAGCTCTCTTTGGAGTATTTCATCTTCTTGGTGTCAGCTAATCCATCACTCACTAAATAATTAATTTACTGGCATAAGGGCCCCTTGAGGTTCAGGCTCTCTGAGTAAGTACAACTCAAAACTGACATCCTTTAACACATTACAGAAATGGGGAAAAAACTATTTTACAAAAGTAACATATTGGGCGGTTATCATTTTGTTCTTGTCTCTCCCTCCACCAACTTCTTTCTCAGGCCCTCCCTTCTGCCTGGAACATTTTCCCCCTTTACATCTGACTGATCACTGCTCTTCTCATCTTCAAAATCCTTCTGAAATTATATCTTCCCTAGGAGTCATTCCCTGATTAATTTCTCACCTCCTCATCCTATATCCTCCTCTACTGCCACTTCAGTACTCTGGCATTACTTAAGCACTTGGATACTCCCCACTTCCCACCTCAACATTTATTTAAATATGTTTTCACTACCCTGATTCCCCCATATAAGATTTATTTTAGTACCTGTCTCCCTACACTACACTGTTAGCACCTGCAAGGCAGAGATTATGTTTACCGATTCTATTGTACTCTCTTCAGTACTCTCCCATTTAGTTCAGTGCTGTACTTCATTCATTCAGTAGTATTTATTGAGCACTTACTATGTGCAGAGCACTGTACTAAGTGCTTGGAATGAACAAGTTGGCAACAGATAGAGACAGTCCCTGCCGGTTGACGGGCTTACAGTCTAATTGGGGGAGACAGGCAGACAAGGACAATGTCAATAAATAGAGTCAAGGGGAAGAACATCTCATAAAAACAATGGCAACTAAATAGAATCAGGGTGAGGTACATCTCATTAAACAAAATAAACAAAATAAATAGGTTGGTAAAGATATATACAATTGAGCGGACGTGTACAGTGCTGAAGGGTGGGATGGGAGAGGGGGAGGAGGAGAGGGAAGCGGGGAGAAGGGGGTTTAGCTGCGGAGAGGTGAAGGGGGGGTAGAGGGAGCAGAGGGAGATAGGGGGGAGCTCAGTCTGGGAAGGCCTCTTGGAGGAGGTGAGTTTTAAGTAGGAATTTGAAGAGGGGAAGAGAATTAGATTGTCTGAGGTGAGGAGGGAGGGCATTCCAGGACCGCGGGAGGACGTGGCCCAGGGGTCAATGGCAGGATAGGGGAGACCAAGGGACGATGAGGAGGTGGGCGGCAGAGGAGCGGAGTGTGCGGGGTGGGCGGTGAAAAGAGAGAAGGGAGGAGAGGTGGGAAGGGGCAAGGTGATGGAGAGCCTTGAAGCCTAGAGTGAGGAGTTTTTGTTTGGAGCGGAGGTTGATAGGCAACCACTGGAGGTGTTTAAGAAGGGGAGTGACATGCTCAGATCATTTTTACAGGAAGATGAGCCGGGCAGTGGAGTGAAGAATAGACTGGAGCGGGATGAGAGAGGAGGAAGGGAGATCAGAGAGAAGGCTGACACAGTAGTCTAGCCGGGATATAACGAGAGCCCGTAGCAGTAAGGTAGCCGTTTGGGTGGAGAGGAAAGGGTGGATCTTAGCAATATTGTAAAGGTGAAACTAGCAGGTCTTGGTAATGGATAGGATGTGTGGGGTGAACAAGAGAGATGAGTCAAAGATGACACTGAGATTGCGGGCCTGAGAGACGGGAAGAATGGTCGTGCCATCCACGGTGATAGGGAAGTCTGGGAGAGGACCGGGCTTGGGAGGGAAGATGAGGAGCTCATTCTTGCTCATGTTGAGTTTTAGGTGGTGGGCAGACATCCAGGTGGAGACATCCTGGAGGCAGGAGGAGATGCGAGTCTGAAGGGAGGGGGAGAGGACAGGGGCGGAGATGTAGATCTGCGTGTCATCTGTGTAGAGATGGTAGTCAAAGCCGTGAGAGCGAATGAGTTCACCAAGGGAGTGAGTGTAAATGGAGAACAGAAGAGGGCCAAGAACTGACCCTTGAGGAACTCCAACAGTTAAAGGATGGGAGGGGGAGAAGGCACCTGCGAAGGAGACCGAGAATGACCGACCAGAGAGATAAGAGGAGAACCAGGAGAGGACGGAGTCCGTGAAGCCAAGGTGAGATAAGGTGTGGAGGAAGAGGGGATGGTCGACAGTGTAATAATAATGTTGGTATTTAAGTGCTTACTATGTGCAGAGCACTGTTCTAAGTACTGGGTAGATCCAGGGTCATCAGGTTGTCCCACGTGAGGCTCACAGTTAATTCCCATTTTACAGATGAGGTAACTGAGGCACAGAGAAGTGCAGTGACTTGCCCACAGTCACAGAGCTGACAAGTGGCAGAGCCGGAATTCGAACCCATGACCTCTGACTCCCAAGCCTGGGCTTTTTCCACTGAGCCACACTGTAGTGTAAGTTAGATTGTAAGCACCTTCTATACAGGGATCATGTCTACCAACTTTGTTATAATGTAATCTCCCCAGTGCTTAATACAGTGTCTGCACAAGGTAATTGCTCAATAAATATGATTGATTCATTGGTTGACTGCTATGCACTACTATTGATTAAGTGATTTATTCATTCAAGCATATTTACTTTCCTTTGAATATTGGGGTTGTGAGCAGAATGAGGATATAGGCAGAAACTGAACATCTCTTTTTTCCCTCCCTGTGGTATTTGTTAAACACTTACTATGTGTCAGGCAAACACTGTTCTAATTGCTGTGGTAGATACAAGGTAATCAGGTTGGAAACAATCCATGCCCCACATAGAGCTCATAGTCTTCATCCCCACTGTACCTATGAGATAACTGAGGCACAGATAATTGCAGTGACTTGCCCAAGGCCAACCCAGCAGACAAGTGCCAGAGTCAGGATTAGAACCCAGGTCCTTCTGATTCCCAGGCCTGTAGGCAACTAGGCAACACTGCTTCACTTATTGCAGTGCTGCTCAACCCACGCTTCCAGTCTGTCCATGATAGAGAAGCAGCATTAGTGGAAAGAGCATGGGCATGGGAGTCAGAGGTCGTGGGTTCTAATCCTGGCTCCACTACTTGTTAGCTGTGTGACTTTAGGCAAGTCATTTAATGTCTCTGTGCCTCAGTTACCTTATCTGTAAAAAGGGAATTAAGACTGTGAGCCCCAAAGGCAACAACCTGATTACCTTGTATCTACCCAAGTGCTTAGAACAGTGCTTGGCACATAGTAAGTGCTTAACAAATACCATCACCATCATCATCATCATCATCCTCAACATCATCATTTCCAGTCAGTGAGGTTTATAGCAGCGTGGCTCAGAGGAAAGAGCACAGGCTTGGGAGTCAGAGGTCATGGGTTCGAATCCCAGCTCTGCCACTTGTCAGCTGTGTGACTGTGGGCAAGTCACTTAACTTGTCTGTGCCTTGGTTACCTCATCTGTAAAATGGGGATTAAGACTGTAAGCCTCACGTGGGACAACCTGATTACCCTGAATCTACCCCAGCACTTAGAAAAGTGTTCTGCACAGAGTAAGGGCTTAACCAATACCAACATTGTTATTATTATTATTATTACACACATTGCCATCATAAATATAGCTGTAGTGGCTATGAAAGGCTGGTCTTCATCTCTAGAAGAAAGTGTTGGACCATGAATAACAACCCAGCTTCTACATCTAGTAGTAGTAGTAGTCTTGTCATGTCCTGTGCCATTGAGTCATCTCCGACCCAGAACCATTCCATGGACACATCTCTCCCCAAATAGCCCACCTCCATCTGCACTCATTCCAGGAGTGTATACATAGAGTTTCCTTGGTAAAAATACAGAAGTGGTTTACTATTGCCTCCTTCCACGTTGTTAACTTGAGTCTCCACCCTTGATGGTCTCCCATGCCGCGGCTGCCCAGCACAGGTGAGTTTTGATTTGTGGCAGATTGCCAGCCACTCCTGAAGCTAGGAATGGAATGGATAGGTCTCTGCTTGACTCTCCCTCCAGTAGTTGAGACTGGTAGAGTACTGGAAACCCTGCAGTTTTGTCCCTGAGAGGAGACTAGTAGTAATAATAATAATAATGATTTACTGATGTGAAATGCACTGAAATAATGTCTTGTGCAAGTACACTGGAAGCATGCAATATGCTCCCTGCCCACAAATAGTTTATACCCTAATGAGAGAGGAAGACATCAAAATATTTACAAGGAAAGTCATAAGAGAAAATAATTAAATGTGCAATTAAATAAACATATATGAAAAAGTGAAAACCTATAAATCAATCAGTAATATTTTTTGAACACTTACTGTATTCAGAACACTCTACTAAATGCTTGGGAGAGTACAATATGACAAAGTTGGTAAGCACATTCCTTTCCCACATAGAATTTACAGGCAAGAGGGGAAGACAGAGATTAATATACATGACTAAGTTACAGATATGAACGTATGTGCTAAGAGACTGAAAAAGGGTGAACACAAAGTGCAATTCCAAGTGTAAGGGTGATGCAGAAGGAAGAAAGAGTAGAGAAAATAAGGGTTTAGTCAGGGAAAGTCTCTTGAAATGTATTTTTAATAAGACTTTGAACATGAGGAGAGTAATTTTCTGTCAGATATGAAGAGGGAGGGTGTTCCGGGCCAAAAGCAGGACTTGGGCTAGAGGTCAGTGGCTAAATAGATGAGACTGAGTTACAGTGAGAAGGTTGGCATTAGAGGAGCATTTCTCTCTGATGTGAAGGTTTATGGGTAACCACTGGAGACTCTGGAAAAATGGGGATACATGGACTAAATGTTTAGTAGAAAATGATCTGAGCAGCAGAGTGAAGCATAGATTGGAGAGGCAGAAGGCAGAGAGGTTAGCAAGGAGGCTGATACAGTAGTCCAGGAGGGATAAGATAATTTCTTGGATCAAAATGGTAGGCATTTCGACGGAGAGGAAGGGGAGGATTTTAGCAATGTTAGGAAGGTTGAACCTACAAGATTTGGTGACTGATTGAATACGTGGGTTGAATGAGAAAGATGAGTCGAGGATAATGCAACAGTTTCAGACTTGTGAGACAGGGAGGATAGTGGTGCTGACTGCAGTGATGGGAAAATGATGGAGAGGGCAATGCTTGGGTCGGAAGATGAGGAATTCTATTTTGTACGTGTTAAGCTTGAGGTGTCATCAGGTCATTCACATGTAGATATCTTGATGGCAGGAGGAAATACAAGATTGCAGAGAGACAGAGAGAGATCAGGACTGGAGATGTAGATTTGGGAAATCATACTCATAGTATCATAGTTGAAGCCATGGGAGCAAATGAGTTCTCCAAGGAAGTGGGTGTTAATGGAGAATAGAAGGGTAATGAGCCTCGAGGGATTCCCACAGGTAGGGGGTGGGAAGCAGAAAAGGATCCTTTGAAAGAGACTGAGAATGAGCAGTCAGAGAGAAAGGAGAGGAAGCAAGGGAGGACAATGTCAGGGAAGCCAAGTTTGGATAATATTTCAGGAGAAGAGTGTGGTCAACAGTGTCAAAGGCAGTTGAGAGATTGGAGAGGATTAGAATGGAACGGAGGCCACTGAATGTAGCAAGAAGACCACTGGTGACCTTTGAGAGCAATTTCAGTGAAATGAAGGGGGGAGGGAGCCAGATGGAAGAGAATCAAGGATAGAATTGGAGTAGAGGAAGTGGAGGCAGTAGGTGTAGACAACTTGCTCAAGAGGTTTGGAGAGGAAAGAAAGGAGGAAGATAGGGAGATAAGTTGTGGGGTTAAGAAAAGGTTTCTTTAGGATGAGGTTACAAGAACATGTTTGAAGCAATGGAGAAAAAAACTTTGGAGTGTTTTGATAAGGTGTGAAAGGATAGGGTTGGAGGTGCAGATGGAGTGGGGATTTTGAGAGGAGGTGGGAGATCACCTCTTGAGATATTGTGGGGAAAGACTGGAGAGTAGAAGAAGGGGCAGGAAAAGGGAGGTACTGGAGAGTAACAGGAGAGATTTTAGGGAGATTATGCCTGATGGTTTCAATTTTCTCAGTGAAGTATGTGGCCAGGTCATTGGTGGCAGAAAATGGGGTGAGGGTGGGACAGGGGATTGGGAAAGACTAAATGTGCATGGGAGTCAATAAGGATGGAGAAATATTGTTGTCATTAAGAGGGGAGAGATAAAGGTGGCAAGGATGAAAGTCAGGTGGACAAAGCCTAATATCTTAATATTCACCAGAAGTACTCCACAGCCTGTACTCAGGAGTGCTGGTGTTCACTCCTACTTGTCTACTGAAAAGAACCTGAGCCTAGGAGTCAGAGGATCTGGGTTCTAATCCTGACTCTGCCACTTCTTTGTGGTATGACCTTGGGCCAGTCACTTCAGTTCTCTGTGTCTTAGTTTCCTTAACTGTAAAATGGGGTTTCAATAACTGTTCTCCCTTCTACTTAGATAATGAGCCCCATGGGAGACAGAGATTTTTTCTTATCTGATTAACTTCTATCTAACCCAGGGCTTAGACCAATGCTTGATACACAGTAAACACTTTAATACAATAATAACAATAGTATTAATAACAAACATAATAATAACATTTTAAGAATCCAGCACAGGATGGCATTTCTAGAATTTACTTCTTTTATGGTACTCATTAAGCACTTACTGTGTGTGAAGTGCTTAGTCTGACCCTTAGTGTCTGCTTTTCTGCCCTAGGGTGCATTAAATAACAGAGGTATAAGCTAAAAGTTTCCTCATCTTTTAGGAGTGGGTGTAGAAATGATACTGGAAACTTCACAAATTATAAAAGCACACTGAAATATAGATTTTAGCTCCTATTATCTGAAACCATAAATCTATTCTCAATCTCCAGCATCCTTCAGACTTTAGCATGTTCTTGATTTACTCTTGAATCATTATTCCTGTTATTATTATGTTTTGGGCTTTTGGGAACTAGAGAAAAGATATAAATTCAAGCTGCATAGTTCAAAAAGTTGCTTTAGTTTGGGGATTGGAAAAGGTGGGTTTCTTTTTTAAAACCAGTTTGGGAATTCCCAAGATGTCCTTCCTTGGAGGGAGAATATTATGGGGACACAGAATGAAAGGAATTGTATATTTAATAAGGCAAGGCAAGAGTGAGGCACAAAAATGACTTTCCATGGAATACGTAAGCTGGTTGTGGGCAGGTAATGTGCCTACCATCTCAGTTATATTGTACTCTCAGTCTCATGTGGAGGACAAACTGGCAGAGGTATAAGAAGTGTAGTGGAGGAAGCTCATGGATGAGCCAAGCCGATGTGAGCTGTAACAGGCAACACTGGTGTAGGTCAAAGGGGCAGCAGATTCATGTACTCAATTTTCTTCAGAGCTAGCTTCTCCCTGGAAGTCTAGCTCTCCTAACCGAACCACAGTCAGTTCATTGTTATATTGTACTCCCCCAGGTGCATAGTACAGTACTCTGCACACAGTATTAGTGCTCAATAAATACGATTGATTGTCTGACTGCTGCTTATCCCCTTCAACAACCCTACCTCTTCTCACTTCCTTAGTGAGTCCCTTCCCCAGTTAACCTTAATCTCTTCTCCTGCTTCTTCTCTACTTGAAGGTTGAGGGGAAAGTTAATTTGAGCTGAATCATTCAGGTTTGCAGGCCTTGGCATAGGCATGCAAGGAAGGGGCAGGGATGCACATTCTGCAGCACATCTTGCCAGGAGAAGGAGAGGAAGCCTTGAATGATCAATTCACAAAACAGGCAATGAGGCAAGTCCTGTGTATGTGGAAAACCTGCTAAGACACCAATCACAGGCAGAGTGGCTTCACCTGGAAGACAGATTGGCAGGGCCCCAAAAAGTATAGAGGGGAAAACAACGGAAGATCTGGGCAGTTGTCAGCAGCAATAGGGGTCAACCTTCCCAGAGAAACTGGTGTGGGTTGGAGGAGCAATGGCCACATATATTCCAGCTCCCCTTATAGCATTCTAGTTCCCAGCATCATCACATCTGTCTCGTTGTCTCTGAGTTGGCAATCACATAGAAGGGGAGTCAACAGTTACTATTGTGCTTGACACTTAGAGCTTAACAAATACCAACATTATTATTATTAATGTAAGTTCTCCTTCTATTCATGGTGATGTCCTTATCTTAACCAAATCACATCTCTAAAATGCTGCAAAGGAATGATATCTTTGCTAAAACTGTGGTTGGCCATGATCAATTATTTTCATAAAAAGAAAATGGAAGTTCTAGTGGGGCATTAGAGGTTCGTTGTTTCTTTGCCTTTAACTCCAGTCTAGTTATAGGATTCTTGTTCTCATGAGTCCCGGCAAATGCAAATATTACTTTACGTTGTTACAGAACTGACAAATGAGCTTTCCTGAGGTATTAATGCCTTCATTATAACAATAGTGAAATATTAATGCTATTAAGAAAAAGGGATAAAGATGAAAATGTTACAGCTAGTAATATTTAAAAAAGAAATGCAGACCAAAAGATCAAAACATTAATTTCTGTATTCTTACTATAATATTTAACCACTATTTGCATGTGTCATTCCATGACTATTATCTTGATGATTAAAGTCAGCAAATATAGGGTCTTTATATTTCAAGACACTTTAAATCAATCATTAGTTCATGTACATAAAAACCTGGAAGGGGCAAAATTGTTTTATTAGCTATATCAGCTTGGGGCTTGCTGGAGTTGGAAAACAGCCTTCTTCCATCCGTTGCTAAATGCAGGTCACTTGGATAGGCCCTTCCCTTTAGGTTAGCTCTCTAATTGGCTATAAATGTCCTGGGATTCTATAGAATTAATGAAGTTTTAAATCAATAACAAAAATTGTACCTGGGCATATGGCTTTCTTGGATGAGGAAGTGAGAGGCAAGCTGAAGGTTGAAGATAGAGATGGTTTATGGAGGCTTGACATCGTCGTAAATGAAGAACCATAAAGAGCTCTGTATGTTGGGAGGTACCAGAAGGATTTAAATAGAAGAGTTAGGGTTAAAGAGTAAGTTGACCACACTCAGGAACTGCATCAATGTTCGTGGCATGATGCTCATTCTTTTTAGTGATGAAATGTTGATTTTGTTACCTGCACATTGGATCATTGGGCTTATGAATTCCTATCCCAGTGTTCTCCTCTCTTCTTCTCCGCCCCGCTGACACACACCTTACATGATTAGGGGTCAGTGTGCTATTCAACTAGACTTCTATTATCAAATACTATATTCTGCTTCTTTCCTTCTTTGGTGGTTCAACAGAGACCTTTGCTGTGGTCAATCAAAAACACTTTCCCAATCAGCAGAGTGGGTTGAAAAAAGGTCTCTGGCCCAGGAATGAAACAAACCTGCCTTGAACTAACAACTCCATGATAAAGATGGCTCCATAACTAGAATAGTAAACTTCAGCCTGACAGCTTCTTAATGGATCTGCTATCTCATGTAATGAAAAATCTCCAAAGTAAAGCAGTCCAAGGCAAACCTACCTATAACCTTAATCTTAAATGTGGCCGATACATATTTGTATTACATGTTTATGATAATGTGTTTTGTATGGTAGATCTGTTCATCCTCTTTCCTTTGAATGCAAGCTATTAGAGGGCATGGGCTGCATTTTACCCATACTTTTGTTTGAGCATATGAACAGCATTTTCTTCACTTAGAACTGAAACAGGGCTCAGGAGAGCAGGGAAACAAACACAAAGACTTTAAAGACATCCTGAATCATCATCTAAAACAGTGTGGGATTTAGTGTTTGATCAGGAAACAGTAAAAGCAATGAGATCAGCCTGGTGTGTGACATTTGGAAAGGGCCTCCCAGCCTGGTTTGTGGAATTCTACAATGGGGTTCCTCTGAGAAGAGGCTACGGGACGATTTTAATACTAAAGAGGTAGCTTAAAAAATAGTACTAGGTGCTGCAAATAGCAATACTTCAGAAAGGCACACAAACAATCTCATGCATAAAGTGTGGCTTTGAATATGAAAGACAGCTCTCTTACCCCTCTCTCTCTTTCTCATTTCATTGACTAGCCTAAAATGTTTTAAAAAATTCACACACTTCTTTGGACCACCCTGTAATAGGATAGTCTATTCTACACAGTGGGGAGTGGGGATGAAGACAAGTACTTTACATTTCAAGTTGCGCTTGAGTGAAGACTCAGAAAAAGGGCCTGTCTTTGGAGAGTTCTATTAATGGGTGATGAGAGCTTCATACATTCCAAGCGCTTAGTACAGTGCTCTGCACATAGTAAGCGCTCAATAAATACTATTGAATGAATGAATATAGCCCCAAACCAAGGCTGGTTTGGAAATTTTGGTGATTAGGATGAGGGAAAGGGAAATGGAAGGCAGAAAACAGCCTACACTACTATGTCTACATGGAGTTTCTCTTCCTTCCTCTCATGGCTTTTATTGACAGATAAAACATGTGTTACCACAGCACCCAATACAGCTCATTTCCAGGCCTGACTGAATTATTGGGACATAAATATCTGGGAACTTCTGCCTCACAAGGCAGGGTTGTAAACACTATCGAGAGCCATTAGCAGGTGTGTTGATGGTTAGGAGTTTAGCGGGGGAGGTTGAGCTTTGTTTGACAGAAGTGTGGGAAGGTTTGGGGGATGCTTATTATGGGAAAGGAGCCTATTACAAAAGTTTCTCATCCCTGAATAAAACATCTCCTGCCGAGTGAGTGTGGCGAATGCTTTCATGATCAGATTCAGTGACTGATTTTGTGAGCTTCCAGTACCCCCTGGCTTAACAGATAGGTGGGAGGTTTAGAAAGCCTGATTCCAAGATGTCACTATCATTATTATTATTATAAAATAATAAAAATAATAAAATTCTAAGTAGAATAATTATAGTAATAATAATAATGGTATTTGTTAAGTGCTTACTATGTGCCAAGCACTGTTATAAGCACTGGGATAGATACAAGGTAATCAGGTTGTCCCATCTGGGGCTCACAGTCTTAATTCCCATGGAAGATGAGGTAACTGAAGCACAGAGAAGTTAAGTGACTTGCCCAAGGTCACACAGCAGACAAGTGGTGGATCTGGTATTAAAACCCACATCCTCTGACTCCTAAGCCCATGTTCTTAGGTGATGCTGCTCCTTAATCCCCTTAAATCACATCTTTACCCACAAATATGATTGCACATCATTATGGACACCTTTGTTCATCATCCTTAATAATAATGTTGGTATTTGTTAAGCGCTTACTATGTGCAGAGCACTGTTCTAAGCGCTGGGGTAGACATAGGGGAATCAGGTTGTCCCACGTGGGGCTCACAATCTTAATCCCCATTTTACAGATGAGGGTACTGAGGCACAGAGAAGTTAAGCGACTTTCCCACAGTCACACAGCCAAGTGGCAGAGCTGGGATTCGAACTCATGAGCCCTGACTCCAAAGCCCATGCTCTTTCCACTGAGCCATGCTGCTTCTCTATCCTTCTGATAGAATATATGCTTGTTTATGCTTGCTGCACTCTCCCAGTCTCATCGTCCCCTTTGCTTTGGCAGCTTTGTAACACCAGAAATAGCACAGTCTCCTCAGAGTTTTTTTATGTGACATATCACAGTCCAAGACAGGCAGTCCAAGGCACCCAGCAAGTTCTGCATTAATAGCATTGATGATGACCCCAGTCAATAAATCAATCAATCCATGGAATTTATTGAGCACTTATTGTGTGCAGAGCACTGTACTAAGTGCTTGGGAGAGCACGATGCAACAATAAACAGATACATTCCCTTCCCACAATAATAATAATAATTACGGTATTTGTTAAGCACTTACTATGTGCAGAGCACTGTTCTAAGCACTGGGGTAGATACAGGGTAATCAGATTGTCCCACGTAGAGCCCACATTTTTTTTATCCCCATTTTTATAGATGAGGTAACTGAGGCACAGAGAAGTTAAGTGACTTGCCTAAGGTCATACAGCAGACAGGTGGTGGAGCCGGGATTAGAACCCACGACCTCTGAGTCCCAAGCCCGTGTTCTTGCCACTGAGCCACACTGCTTCACAAGCTTACAGTCTAGAGCACTACACTAAGAGCTTGGGAAAATACAATACAACACAGGTGGCAGACATGTTCCTTGCCCACAACATGCTTACAGTCTAGAGGGGAGTTTACAATGTGGAGGAACCAGTTGTTCCTCAGATAATCTCTTGCTCCTGAAGTGGAACTTCACAGGGTTTATCCTACTGTTCTCATTGCTTTCTTTCCCACGTTCCCCTTTTTGGTATTTATTAAGCACTTACTATGTGCCACACACTGTACTAAGCACTAGGATAGATACAAGCTAAACGAGTGGGACACAGTCCACGTCTCACATGGGGTTCAATTAATTAATTATATTAATTATTTTAACATATTTTACAGATGAGGTCCCTGAGGCACAGAGAATTTAAATGACTTACCCAAGGTCACACAGAAGACATGCAGTGGAGCCAGGATTATAACCCAGATCTTTTGACTCCCAGGCCCTTGCTCTTTCCATGAGGTAATGCTGCTTTTCCTTCCATCTTCTACCCCTGGAATATCTCTGTATATCCTTGCAGGAAAGCATATGTTTCAATTTGTACAAGGGCAAAGAAGTTTACTTAAGAATGTTTCTTATTGCTCAGTGCCCTGGTTGTGGCTCTAATCCTCACTCTGCCACTTGAATGCTATGGCACCTTGGACAAGTCACTTCACTTCTCTGTGCCTCAGGTACCTCATCTGTAAAATGGGAATTAAGACTGTGAGCTCCATGTGGGACAGGGACTGGGTCCAACCTGATTAGCTTATCTATACCCCAGCATTTAGTACTGTGTAAGTGTTTAGCATGTAGTAAGTGTTTAACAAATATCTTACTCTCATTATTATTATTACATCTTCCAACTGAGCCAGAAAATGTTGCTGACCCCAAAGGGCCAGGTTTCGTGTAGCTTCAATTGCCCTCGATTCCTGGTTTCCTGTTGCTGTCCGTCAGCCCTTACCACCACCTGCCAACGTATGGGTCAGGTGGTGGCACTGCTGCTGTTGGTGATAATGACCACTCTTTATCACTCCACTCCAGTCTACACTATTTATGTGTATATCTTTATAATCTGTAGTTTCCTCAACTTTAATTTATTCTGTTTCCCCCACTACTCTCTAAGAGTTGTGTCTACCAACTCTATTGTTCTGTACATTCACAAGCACTTAGACCACTGCTCTGCCCATTGTAAGCATGGAATCAAAACCACTGATTGATTAATTGATTGATTGATCACACTGCCATATGAAAAGTGACAGTGGTAAACTGGCCTGATGACAGCCAAACTGCTGGATGGGCAAAGGTTGATGGTAAGGGAAAGTCCCAAATGCCAATGGATTGTGCCATCTGGACTTAACTCCTTAACCCTAACCCCTTTCTTCTTTCCTCATTTTCCCTTTCTTCTTCTTTCTCTTTCTCTGCTTGCTTTTTTCTTTTCCCTGCTCTTGGCCTTCATCCTTCTCTCTTACTTCCTTCATCTTCTTCCCTTTCCCTTCCTCCTTTTTCTCTCCCTTTCTCCCTTACTTTCCATTTCTTCCCTGCCCTGCTGAAGCCCCTATGGACTCTCCCTTTTGCAGCCCTGCCCTCATCCTATAGACTGTGGGTAGGGGGCGTGTCTACCAACTCTGTTTGGTTGTACTTTCGCAAGAGATTAGTTCAGTGTTCTTCATACAGTAAGAGCTCAGTAAATGTGATTGACTGGTCATGACTGATTCGGTCCAGCCTTGCCTGCCTAAAGTGACCAGATTTCTGTTGACTTTACTCTGCCACTTGTGGTATTTTTACATTTTTTTCATTTGTTTGCTTTTGGTATTATCCTTTAAATCACAAGATTCTTAAAGGACAGGGATTGGGTTTCACTTAGTCTCCAAGGGTGATTTACTTCTGTTAAATTCAACTTCCTTTCAAATTAAAAATAGATGCTTAAAATTCTATACTCAGTTGTCATCAGGCTCTTCTTTCTTTTCTTCCCTGCCCTGCTGAAGCCCCTATAGACTCTCCCTTTTGCAGCCCTGCCCTCATCCTATAGACTGTGGGTAGGGGGCGTGTCTACCAACTCTGTTTGGTTGTACTTTCGCAAGAGATTAGTTCAGTGTTCTTCATACAGTAAGAGCTCAGTAAATGTGATTGACTGGTCATGACTGATTCAGTCCAGCCTTGCCTGCCTAAAGTGACCAGATTTCTGTTGACTTTACTCTGCCACTTGTGGTATTTTTACATTTTTTTCATTTGTTTGCTTTTGGTATTATCCTTTAAATCACAAGATTCTTAAAGGACAGGGATTGGGTTTCACTTAGTCTCCAAGGGTGATTTACTTCTGTTAAATTCAACTTCCTTTCAAATTAAAAATAGATGCTTAAAATTCTATACTCAGTTGTCATCAGGCTCAACAGTCTTGGTTAGATTTTACATGTTTCATCCCCTGACCCAGCCCTATCTGATTGGTGGAAGACAGCTAATGGGCTGTTTTTCAAACCCCTCCCTTTCACTGTGCCACCCTCTCTATCTGCCATATCTGAGGGGTTCCAGCCAGGTAGGTAATGAGATGTTCTTCACCCATCTCCCATTCCTGTCTGAGATATGCTTTATGTGACCCGGGAGAGGTCAGAGACATTCCTTTTAAACCTGCTGCAGGGATGGGCCACATCAGAAATATTAATTGACAGGCTTCGCCTGCTGATAGGCCTGCAGGAAAATTGTGGGATCAGAGGGCAGATATTCCCTGGGGAGTAGAGATGACACAGCCAGACCTTCTTGTTCTCATCTTTCAAGGGGAAGGGGCTTATCTGCAGGGTGGAGGATGGCTGTCTAAAGGGGATGCTGCCTCTTTGAGGTTTGGGGGAGGGGGGCCCAGTGTCTCTGCTGTGGTCTTGTTAACGTTGCTGTCGAGACTGACCACAGCAGGAGCTACCCTGCCAAGAGCAACCGCTGCCTCCTGAGATATCGAACCTCAAAGCAATTTTCCACCCTTAATACCCTCTCACCCTCCCAGATTGGGTTTGGGAGGTCACACTTCCTTCTCATTTGTGAACAAAGAGCTTAGTACAGTGCTCTGCACACATTAAGTGCTCAACAGTTGATTGGTGTTTCTGTCAGGACAAGGATGTTGATGCATCCTGCCTCTCAATCAATCTGCCTCCCTGGATCCCCTGTCCTACCCCCTTTCCTCTGTGCATTTCACCCAAGTCTTTCCTTCCACATTCCTGCTTGAGTGCTCTAGACTGTAAGCTTCCTTTGGATTGTAAGCTCACTGTTGGGCAGGGAACGTGTCTGCGAACTCTTTTGTATTGTACTCTCCCAAGCACTTAGTACAGTTTTCTGCACACAGTAAGTACTCAGTAAATGCCATGATGATGAGTGAGGATGAATGGGTCCACTGCCTTCTCTCTCTTCTCCCACCTAGAAAGCATTGACAGCTGCTGGGAAGGGTGGGCCAAGGTACCAGGGAGGGCAAAATGAGTAGCAGAGGCTAGAGCTGGAACATTGCCTGGGACAACCCAAAAATGTGCTAAGGAACTATCCTTAGTTGCCTAGAACAGGGCAGGGTGGGTGAGTCAGTCAGTCAGTCATTTGTATTTATTGAGCCTTATTTTGAACAGAACACTGTACTAAGCCCTTGGGAGAGTGCAATTTAACAATATAACAGACAGATTCCCTGCCCACAGTGATCTTACAGTGCAGTGAGCTCACAATGTCACAAACATAGAAAAGATCTGCCTATCAGTAGAGTCATCATCAAAAATGGACAGCTATATGCCATTCATTCAATATGTTTCTAAGGGTACTTATGATCAAAACTTGTTTATCCAGAAACAAAATGAACCAAATAAAATTGGGTCAGGTTCCATCTGAGATAACCAAATTCCATTTTCTTTCACTAGCCAAACTTTCCATTTTCAAAATTCATTTCCTTTTTATTTGATGATTTATTATTTACCGCTAATCCTAATAACCAGTTCTGATTATGTCTGAAAATTGAACATCAGAAATGGAGAAAAAGAAGCCCAGATAAAGATGCATGGGTTAATGTAACACTGGCGTTTCCCCTGCATTTTTTATGTGGCAGAAATGAATTCTTTGTAAGTAATGAGGTCCTCAATGGCAGCTGTACAGCAGAACACTGACATTTGTAAAGCTATAAAATGTATTGGTAGATTTAATAAGCGGGACAGGCTGCCCTTCTGAGTAAGAACACAATTATGCACCTATGAAAGTATTTCCCAGGAAATACTCTGTTTATAGTGGAGAATTTTTCCATTGGGTATTAAACAAACGTTTAAGTGGCCTGGGACAACAGGTTTTCCTTTGTCTTGAAAATGACAACATCCCCAAGCAGTGGGGACAGATTGCCAAGAGAGGTTTTTTTGCTTGCTGGCTTAATGATATTTATTAAGCGCTTTCTATGTGTCAGGTACCATACTGAGCACTGGAGTAGGTTACAGGATAATCAGGTTGAACACAGTCTATGTCCCACATAAGGCTCATGGTCTTAATCCCTATTTTTCAGATGAGGGAACTGAGGCACAGAGAACTGAAGTGATTTGCCCACGGTCACACAGAGTCTGAATTTGAACCCAGGTCCTCTGTTCCTCATGGTCTTTCCACTAGGTCATGCTGCTTCTTCAGAGGTCCTGGAAAAGCAGGGATTATCTGACACCACTGGACCAGCTGTCAGGGACCCAGGCCATCGTTGCCCCCCAGACCACCCAGGAGTCCGGACCTGACTCGTTCATTCATTGTCATATTTATTGAGCACTTGCTTTGTACAGAGCACTGTACTAAGTAGTTGGGAGAGTACACTATAACAATAAACAGCCACATTCCCTGCGCATAATGAGCTTACAGTCTTGGAAGGAAAATAGACATTAATATAAATAAATAGGTAAATAAATGTACAGAAGTGCTGTGGGGCTGGGAGGGGTGGGAATAAAGGGAGCAAGTCAGGGCAAAGCAGAAGGGAGTGGGAGAAGAGGGAAGGATGACTTAGGGAAAGTCTCTTGAAGGAGGAATGCTTTCAATAGGACTTTGAAGGAGAGGAGAGAGTAATTGTCAGATATGAGGAGGGAGGGTGTTCCAGGCCAGAGGGGAGGGGAAGAGGCTGAAGAAAACAACAGCCCTCCAGCGTCATCAATCCACTGTCCAAGCAGGATGAGTGGGATGGTAACAGTCACCAATGGCCCCTTGTACCTATTTGAGGACAGCAGAAAGGGTGAGGTTACTGTAAATACTGGACTGTAGCCACACCTGACTGCTCTCCAAGAAGCCTGCAAATGGCTCTCACCACCCACTGTTCTTTAGCTCCTAACATTCATCATTCCCCTTGTCCTTTTAGGTTGCTTAAGTTTTATATAGCCAGTCTTTCTTCATGTGCCTGTATCCAATCTCCTAGCATGCTCTCTTCTTATGGTATTTGTTAAGCACTTACTATGTGCTAGGCATAGTGCTAATCCCTGGGGTAGAGACTAGCTCATCAGGTTAGACACAGTTCATGCCCCACATGGGGTTCACAGTCTTAATCCCCATTTTACAGATGAGGAAATTGAGTCATAGAGAAACTAAGTGACTTGCCCAAAGTCATACAATAGACATGCGGTAGAGCCAGAATAAGAACCCAGATCCTTCTGCCTCCTAGACCCATGCTTTTGGATTATAAACATCCTGAAGGCCAAAGATCTTATAATAAAATTGTAAACTCACTGTGGTCAGGGAGCGTGTCTGCCAACTCTGCTGTACTGCACTCCCAAAAATAAATACCAGTAAATACCACTGACTGATAATTAGAATTGTAATTTTTTATGGTATTTATTAAGCACTTATTATGTACCAAAAACTGTAGTAGGTACTGCAGTAGATACAAAATACTCAGGTTGGACACAGCCCAGGTCCTACATGAGGCTTATAACTTTAATCCCCATTTTACAGGTGAGGTAACTGTGGTAGAGAAGTTAAGTGACTTGTCCAAGGTCACACAGCAGACAAGTGGCAGAAGTGGGATTATAACCTAGGTCTTCTGATAGTTCCACCAGGGACTAGCACATTGTGCATTTACAACATGTTAGGCAAAATCTGAGATCCTTCAACCTCCAGGTCTGTAGTCTTTCCACTAGGCCACGGAGTTTCTATTGGTAAGGGCATACTATGAGCCAAACACCGAACTAAATCCTAGGGTTGCTAAAATTAAATCAGATGGAACACAGTCCTTGTCTCACATGACTCTCACAGTCTAAGGGGGGAGGAAGAATGGATATTGAATCCCTATTGTACAGATGAGAAAATTAAAGCATAGAGAAAATAAGTGAATTGCTCCAAGTCCCACAGCTGGCAAGTTCCAGAGCTAGGATCAGAACTTAAGTCTCTTCATGTTCCACGATGGATTGGTACATTGTGCACTATGGCTTGTTAATCAGGCAAAATCCTTGAAGATGATCTGATAAATGAGTTATAATAATAATTGTGGTATTTGTTAAGTGCTTACTATGTGCCAGGCACTGTACTAAACCCTGGATTGGATACAAGCAAATTGGGTTGGACACAGTCTCTCTTCCGCATAAGGCTCACAGTCTTCACCCCCATTTTATAGATGAGGTAACTGAGGCACAGAGAAGTGAAGTGACTTGCCCAAGGTCACACAGCAGATTAGTGGCAGAGCCAGGATTAGAACCCATGACCTTATGACTTCTAGGCCCGTGCTCCATCCACTACGCCATGCAACTTCCCTATGGCCTAAGCAGCTTCTGAACTATTGTCTTAATAGCTTAAATTACAAGCTTGTCTGATGTTCCAACCATCAAGGGAGGGGGGGTGGGACGTTCCTCCAGAGCTGAGCCCTATGGCGGGAGCATTAGGCACCGAGTCTCAGGAGTTTGTGATCCGGGCTCTCACCCCTCCTGGAGAAGGACCCATGTCACTTCCCCCAGAGCTGTTCCCGTGGCAAGGACCGGGGGCGGGAAGCTTCCTCTGGTGCTGACATCCATAGCTGGGGGAGCAGGGGGAGAGGCCTTGTGGTTCAAGCTTCAGGGACAGAGTCTCTGAAGTGCAGTTTCCTCCACCAGAGCATGTGTGGATTTTGTTGTTGGGGAATGGACTGGAGGGCAGGTGCCAGGCCACTGTCAGAATGTGTGATGTGACTGACAGATGTCAGTCGTAAGGGTTGCAACTTTTTCTTGGGTTGTAATTCAACTCCTTCTGTTAGTGGTTGGGTAGAGGTGATGGGATGCCCAGACACATTTCCTCTTATGAAATCACTCCCCCATCATGAACCCCCCCACCTCATCCTATCGGCTCATAATCTGTCATACCTCCCACTCACCCCCCCCCCAAAAACCCTAAGCACCCTAATATTGCAATTGCTCCCAACAGTACTCTTCCCCAGTGCTTAGTGTTGTTCTTTGCACTCAGTAGGTGTTCAGTAAATACCACTGAATGAATAAATGAATGAATGAATGCTTGTTGTAGACAAAGAACACGTTTACCAACTCTATTCTTCCAAGAGTTCAATAAAGTGCTCGATAAAGCAGCATAGCCTAGTGGACAATGCAAAGACTTGGGAGTCAGAAGAACCGAATAATAATAATGATGGTATTTGTTATGCATTTACTATGTGTCACACGGTGTTCTAAGCACTGGGGTAGATACAAGTTAATCACGTTGGACACAGTCCCTGTCCCACACAGAGTTCACAGTCTTAATCTCCATTTTACACATGAAGAAACTGAGGCACAGAGAAGTGAACTGGCTTGCAGAGCCAGGATTAGAACCCATGTCCTTCTGACTCCCAGACCCATGCTTTATCCACTAGGTCATGCTGCTTCCCAAGATAAATGGTCTAGTCTCAGCTCCACACTTGTCCGATGTGTGACACCAGGCAAGTCACCTAACTTCTCTGTGCCTCGGTTCCCTCATTAGTAAAAAATGCGGATTAAAAGTGTGAGCCCCATGTGGGATGTAAACTGTGTCCAACCTAATAATTCTGCATCTACATCGGTGCTTAGAACAGTGCTTGTCACATAGTAAGCACTTAACCAATGTCATAAAAAAATACCATTGAGTTGATTGATTGAGTAATTAATGATTGGAAAAATACCAGTTGTTCTTCCCCTTCCTGTCCCCAGGAATTCCAGACTTCCCCTCACCCATATATATATTTATACCTATATATCTATGTGTATATCTCGAGTGGATGAGACTCCACTCTATGCAGCTATGGGCCGTGGAAGCAATAATAATCAGTCATTCATGGTATTTATGGAGCACTTCTTATGTGCAGAGCACTCTACAAAGCACTTGGAAGAGTACAACAGAATTAGCAGACACATTCTCTTCCCATAATGAGCTTGCATTATAAGGGGATTAACAGACATTAATATAAAAAAGTAATTTATAATATATAGAGAGTAGCAGTAGTATTTATTATGCATTCATTCATTCAATCATAATTATTAAGCACTTACTGTGTGCAGAATACTGTACTAAGCGCTTAGAAAAGTTCAATACAGCAATAAAGAGTGGCAATCCCTGCCCACAACAAGCTCATGATCCAGAGAGGGGGATATTATTATCTAATATATGAAAAGCTCTATAGTAATTGCTGAGAAATAGTTCATGGATGAAAATTATAAAAGGTCCTCCTCCCTCCTGCTCAAGGACTGACCTATTTACAGAAATTCAACCCAGCCCTCTGTTCACGTGTGTGTGAGGGAGGAGAATCAGGTTGAATGACTGGTAAATAGAGACTATTTATCCCACATGCCACTGAAAACAAATGTCATGGCATTTTCAAGGGTTTGGTATTCTGTGTATAGGCTCATTTTGAAAGGAAATGCTTATTGGAAAGCCTTCTGAGAATCCCAAGTAGTTTTGGGAGTTCTGGGTAATTCAATCAGTGTCTCAGCTAAATAATAATAATACAGAAAAAAAATGATCCTGTCCCTTTTGCAGGTACATAGTACAGGCTGTTGATTCTAAAAGGACTATAAAATAGCTAAATCAATGGCAGCATGCTGGGAAAAGGATACCCTGACCACCCAATAAATCCAGTTTTTCCATTTTGTTATTGTGAGGAATTTTCGAGAACCTGTGGGCATGGCTTTCAGGTGGCCCATTGTGATAAGATGTTCTGTCACTCACCTTTTCTTATGGCTCTGCTCTTCTACAGAATTCCTGTCTTTCTCACCAATATGACACCTAGGTTTTCTCTCTAGTCTGAGTACAGAATCTCCGATTTTGACATTGGTGCTCCGCACACCTGAAGAAGCTTACTGTGTACAAAGCACTTATCTAAGCCCTGGGGTAGATACAAAGTAATCAGACTGGACACAGTCCTTGTCCTACATGGGACTCATGCTCTTAATCCCCATTTTACAGATGAGGTAACTGAGGCCCAGAGAATGAAGAACAAGGTCATACCCCAGACAAGTGGCAGATTGGGGATTACAACACACATCCTCCAACTCCCAGGTCCATGCTCTACCCACTAGGTCTTGCTGCTTCCCTGTTGAATAAATAGTAGGGGGGAAGGGGGAATTAAGTGACCAAAAGGGAGAGGAGTAGTTGACCCCCAAGAATAAAGGCTTTCTCTACTGGAGTCTGGGCTGGGGTAAGGGCAGGGACACCTATAGGTCAGGGGTTGGGGGAGTGGGCTAGTATGTATCGTGACACTTTTAGATCAGGATTCACCAGTGCTTGGACTGAGTCTTTCTATAATTTCATTTCATCATGATTTCCTAGTCCTTAATACTGTGCTATGCAGTGTTTACTGAATGTTCAATTGATTTGGCTGAAGTCTCAATCAATATGTGCAATGATTGGTCAGGAATTTTGATCGACAAAGAGAGAGTGAGGAGGAGAGAGAGAGAGAGAGAGAGCACAAAGAACATGAATATTTTAAAGTATCATTCAGAAACTATTTAGACAGAGGCTTTGGACCATTAAAATATAAGTACCACTGTAGGGTCTAATCTCCTGACAAAAGCTCCAGACATTTCCAGTAATAAAATCTATCAGGATAATTTAGATAAGCTATCTAGATAGCTGAACTATGAAGATAATTTAGTCTGAATTACATTTTGGGGGTTTGGAATTACCCAAATAATGGTTTAATAATTTGGATAAACTAAGATATCTAGATAATCTAGTCTGAAATATGTTTAGGGGTTCAGGATTATTCAAATGATTGAATAGTATAGACCAAGCCATTCTGGATGAAAATCAGGAAAACCTAGGAAAAAAAAAGCCCAGTCAAATTAAAACATACAATACTAGGAATGAAGTTGAGTGATGAAGTCAAGTACATCAGTTAGAGCCCAGCACGAATCAGTCCCAGCAAAGCTCAAACCATGATGTGGTGGCCCAGATCCTCCATTTCAAATGCTCTCTGGTTGTTAGAACAGAGATTCTGGAAAAGAAGAGAAAGTATAGCACCAACACCCCGTCTATACCGAGAATTTCATGTGTCTATGCAATGGACTCAAGACTGTGAGGCTTAGTATATAATAATAATGATGGCATTTGTTAAGCACTTATTATGAGCCAGGCACTGTACTAAGTAAGCACTGGGGTGGATACAGATACACTGAGTTGGACACAGTCCCTGTCCCATGTGGGGCTCACAGTCTCAATCTCCATTTTACCAGTAAGGTAACTGAGGCACAGAGAAGTGAAGTGATTTGCCCGTGGTCATATAACAGACAAGTGGTGGAGCCAGGATTAGAACCCATGTCCTTCTGACTTCCAGAACTGTATGCTATACTGGATAGAGCCTGGAATCAGAAGATCCTGGGTTCTAAACTCAGCTCTGCCTCTTGTCTGCTGTTTGACCTTAGGCAAGTCACTTCACTTCTCTGGTCCTCTGTTAGCTCATCTGTAAAATGGGGAGTAAGGTTGTGAGCCCCACATGGTACAGGAACTGCGTCCAAGCCAATTAACTTGTATCAATCCCAGTGTTTAGAACATAGTAAGCACTTAACAAGTATCATCATTATTATTATTAATCAATAAGTCTTTGGTGTTATCCTTAATTCCTTTCTCTCCTTCAACCCACATATTCAATCCATCACTAAATCCTGTTGGTTTGACCTTCACACATTGCTAAAATCTTCCCTTTCTTTCCATCCAAATTGCTACCACGTTAATCCAATCACTTATCCTATTCCACCTTCATTACTGTATCATCCTCCTTGCTGACTTCCCAGCCTCCTGTCTCTGCCCACTCCAGTCCTACTTCACTCTGCTGCATGGATCATTTTTCTACAAAAATGTTCAGGCCATCCCGCTTCCTCAAGAATCTCCAGTGATTACCCATTCACATCTGCATCAAACAGAAACACCTCAGATTTAAAGTACTCAGTAATCTTTCCTCCAACTATCTCACCTTGCTACTCTCCTACTACAACCCAGCCTACACAATTCACTCCTTTAATGCTAACTTCTCACTATATCTTAATCTTGTCCTGTCTTGCAGCAGACCTTTCACCCAAGTCTTGCCTCTGGCCTAGAAAGTCCTCCCTTCTCATATTTGACAATTACTCTCTCCCTCTTCAAAGCAGTATTGAAGGCACATCTCCTCCAAGAGGCCTTCCTTATGCCCTTTTTTTGTTTTCTTAACCTCCCTTCTGCCTCGCCCTCTTTGGCTCCCTTAATTCATCCCCCTTCACAGCACTTATGTACTTATCTGTAACTTATTTACTCATTTCTATTAATGTCTGCAAGCTTGATAAGGGCAGGGAAAGTGCTTATTGTTATATTGTACTCTCCCAGTTGCTTAGTACAGTGCTCTGCACACAGTAAGTGCTCAATATTATACTGAGCTCAGTACAGTGCTGTCCACCCAGTAAACACTCAGTAAATGCATTTGACTGAGTAAATGAATAAATATGATTGACTGAGTGCAAGTCTCAATAGTCCACAGAAACATAAGTATGCATGTGGTTTAGTGTGTGTGTGTGTGTGTGTGTGTGTGTTGTGTGAAGGGTGTTGTCTCCCCTGTAACTGAAGCTGGGGCCCATTAGGATCAAATCCAGGTGCTCCAGTCTAGACCCCTGAATACTCAACTTCAAAGAAAGGCTCAATTTACATCTGCCAAACTAACTGTCTTCCCCTGTTCGAAGTCCTACTGAGAGCTCAACTCCTCCAGGAGGCCTTCCCAGACTGAGCCCTCCCTTTCCCTCTGCCCCTCCTCCCTCTGCTCTACCCCCTTCCTCTCCTCACAGCACTTGTGTATATTTGTATATATTATTTATTACTCTATTTTATTAATGAAGTCTATATATCTATGATTCTATTTATCTTGATGGTATTAATGCTTGACTACTTGTTTTGTTTTGTTGTCTGTCTCCTCCTTTTAGAATGTGAGCACGTTGTTGGGCAGGGATTGTCTCTATCTGTTGCCGAACTGTACATTCCAAGCGCTTGGACAGTGCTCTGCACACAGTAAGCGCTCAATAAATATGAATGAATGAATGAATTAGATGTTATCAACTCCTGCCACACAGCACAAAATACCTCTCCAGTTTTTTCCAGGGTCATGCTATTAGTGATAAAAGCAGGAATTGGTGTCCTATTTCTATATTAGGCACTTGAAAACAAAGAACAGAAGTAAAAGATGTGGACCCTGTCCTCAAGATGCTTACAATTTTGGGGGGCAGGCTAATGGTACAAAATGGCCAGAGATATGATAGGTTAATTGGTAAGAACCTAGATGAAAAACAAGAATTAAATAAGCAAAATAGATCATAGTTGAGTAGACTCATGAAAGTAAGGTGACTGAGGAATGGTTTGGAGGAAGGGATTGATCATAGAATGTCTCTGTAGGCAGTGGCTTGTAGGAGTGTTTTGAAGTGTTTGAGTGTTTTGAAGATGTGGAGTAATGTAGTTTGGTGGATTTGTAACGATTTCCAGACAAGGAAAGTGGCATAAGAAATAGGAAGAGTGCAGGAGTTAGGAACAAGGTTCTGTTACCAGGATACCTTAAGAGAAGTCTAGAGTGCAACCTGGAATGTAGACAAGTAGAAAAGCGTCATGTTCAAGTGGATAGACCATGGGCCTAGGAGCCAGAAAACTTGGGTTCTAATCCTGTCTCTGCCACTTATTGCTGTGTGACTTTGGGCAAGTCACTTCACTTCTCTGTGCCTCAGTTCCCTTATCTGAAAATTGGGGATTTAATACCTGTTCTCCCTCCTACTTACACGGTGAGCCCCATGTTGGGACTCGATTATCTTGAATCTAACCCAGCACTTAGAACAGTGCTTGACACATTGTAAGAGCTTAACAAATACCACAATTATTATTAATAAGACAGCAGAGAACTAATACTAATCAAAAAAGGATATGGTCAGAATGGTCTGATCTACAATGTCTCCCTTACTAAATTTCATGGAGATACTATTCTCTCTTTAATCTTTTTCCCATGGTTCTTCTGCCTTCCATTGCCTCACTGAAATGTGCCTAATAACTGGTGTTAATTGAGCAGTAAAAATGGGAAAATCAAATGAGAACTGTGAGCGGCCAGTTTATTTCTGTCTATTAAATCTCAGGATGTGGTTTACAGGTTTGACAAATGTCAGGCCGTTTCACTGAAACTTAGGCATGAAACTCTTCCAGCTCTCACATAAAAATAGCAGATGAGACTGAGATTCCACAATGAAGATGTTTTGTTGTTCATGTGTTCATTTGTTGTTTTTTTTTTAACTCTGCAATAGGCCGGTGGGGGAAAAGAATTTGAACATTTATTTCACTCCCTTTCTTTATTTTATATTCAGCCTTTTGGGCAAAAATGTTCCTGTTACTCAACTTGGCATTTGGCATAGGACTCGCTTTCACCTTGCCAATCCAAATTGTTGCAAAGCAGAGGGCAAAACAACAATTAAGGCTTGATCACTCAAGCCTGGAACTGTTTGACCTACACAGACATGAAAAACTGTCCCTGCTCCCTGAGAAAGGAGTGCCGGGGAAGCAGCATGGCATAGTGGCTAGAGCACGAGCCTGGGAGTCAGAAAGTCATGGGTTCTAATCCCAGCTTTGCCACTTGTCTGCTGTGTGACCTTGGGCAAGTCACTTTGCTTCTTTGGGCCTCAGTTCCCTCATCTGTAAAATGGGGATTGAGACTGTGATCCCCATGTGGGACAGGGACTGTGTTCCACCCAATTTGCTTGTATCCACCCCAGCGTTTAGTACAGTACCTGGCACATAGTAAGCACTAAACAAATACCATAATTATTATTTATTATAGAGCAAAGAATTCTAATAAGATCACGTTTCTCGATCTGTTCGTGATGTCTTGCTCTTCCTAATTCACATAAAGCTAAAGTGACTGGACTTTCTAGGTCATAGCAGGATACCATGTTATCCTCTAGTCTGCAAGCTCCTAGTGGGTGAGGAACATGTTTAACAACTCCTTTGCATTTTATTCTGCCAAACACTTAGAATAGCGCTCCACACAAAGTAAGTGCTCAATGAATGCAATTGATAGATTGAACTCCATTTTCCATGGAGTGGAACTTCTTGTTGATGGACTTCCAAATAAATTGCAGGATTAATAACAAAATGCAGATATACAAGTATTGAATTTCATAAAATATATAAAAATAAATGATGTGCTATCACTGCTATTATGGAATGTACCAACCATTCAATCAATCAATCGTATTTATTGAGTGCTTACTAAGGTGCCAAGCACTGTAATAAGTGCTTGGGATAGTACAATGAAACAGAGTTGGTAGACATGTTTCCTGCCCACAATGATTAGACTGTAAAGCCATCATTGGGCAGGGATTGTCTCTATCTTTTGTTGAATTGTACATTTTAAACTCTTAGTACATTGCTCTGCACATAATAAGTGCTCAATAAATACTATTGAATGAATGAATGATTAAAATAATAATATTTATGGCATTTTTAAAGTGCTTATTATGTGCCAAGCACTGTTCTAAGCACTGGGGTAAATACAAGGTAATCAGGTTATCCCACATGGGGCTCACAGTCTCAATCCCCATTTTACAGATGAGGTAACTGAGGCACAGAGAAGTTAAGTCACTTGCCCAAAGTCACACAACAGACAAGTGGCAGAATTGGAATTAGAACCCATGACCTCTGACTCCCAAGCCCATGCTCTTGCCATTAGGCCATGCTTGTCATCTAGAAAGGGAGACAGACATTAATAAAAATTAATTTTGGGTATGTACATAAGTGCTGGGGAACTGGGGGAAAGATGAATAAAGGATGCAGAGGGTGCAAGGGCAACACAGAAAAAAGTAGGAGAAGAGGAAATGAGGGCTTAGTCTGGCCTCTTGGAGAAGATATGCTTTTAATGAGGCTGCGAAGGAGCATGGAGTGATCATCTGTCGGATTTGAAGAGGAATGGCATTCCAAACCAGAGGTAGGATGTGGGCAAGGGAAAGGCAGTGAGATAGACAGAATCAAGGGAGAATGGAAACATTGGCATTAGAGGAGTGAATTGTGTGGGCTGAGTTATAGTAGGATATCAGGGATGTAAGGTAAGAGGGGCAAGGGGATTGAGTGCTCTAAAATTGATGGTAAGGAGTTTCTATTTGATGCAGAAGTGGTTAAGGGACCACTGAAAGCTCTTGAGAAGTGGGGAAAGATTGCTCAGTTTTGTTCAGAAATGATCCGGGCAGATGAGTAAAGTATGAACTGGAGTGGGTAGAGACAGGAGGTGAGAAGGTCAGCAAGGAGGCTGATGAAGTAATCAAGGCAAGATAGGATAAGTGCTGGGATTAGCATGGTAGCAGTTTTGGTGGAAAGGAGAGGGCAGATTTTAGTGATGTTGTGAGGTTGAACCAACAGGATTTGGTGGCTGATTGAATATGTAGGTTGAATGAGAGAGATGAGTTGAGGATATCAGTAAGGTTATAGGTTTGTGAGACAGGAAGGATAGTAGTATTGCCTATAGTACTGGGGAAATCAGGGGGAGAACAGGGTTTGGGTGGGAGGACAAGGAGTTCTGTTTTGGACATGTTAAATTTGAGGTGTCGGCATGACATCCAAGTACAGGTGCCCTGAAGGCAAGAGGTAATGACTATGAGGTTGCAAAGAAGGGGAGAAATCAGGCCTGTCGATGTAGATTTGGGAATCATCCATATAGAGATGGTAGTAGAAGCCATTGGAGTGAATGAGCTCTCCGAGGAAAGGGGTGTAGATGAACAATAGGCAATCAGGGACTGACCCTTGAAGGACTCCTACAGTTATGGCATGGAAGGCAGAGGAAGACCTGCAAAAGTGATAGAGATGAGCAGCCAGAGAGATCGAAGGAGAACCAGAAGAGGATGTTGTCAGTGAAGTCAAGGTTGGTTAATGTTTCCAAGACAAAGGGGTGGTTGAAGGCAGTTGAGAGGTCGAAGAGGATTAGGATGGAATTGAGGATGCTAAATTTGGCAAGAAGGAGATCATTGGTGATCTCTGAGGTCAGTTTTGGTGGAGAGAAGGGGGTGGAAGCCAGATTGGAGGACATCAAGGAGAGAATTGGAGGAGAGGAAGTAGAAGCAGCAGGTGTAGACAACTTCTTCAAGGAGTTTGGAGAGAAATGGTAGGAGTTAAGTGGGGTGACAGCTGGAGGGAGCCGTGGGGTCAAGGGAGTTTTTCTGTTTTGTTTTTTAAAGGATAGGGAATACACTAACATGTTTGAAGGCAGTGTGGAAGAAGCCACTGGAGAGTAAACAGCTGAAGATGGAAGTCAAGGAAGGAAGACGAGTGAGGGCAAGCATTTTGGTAAGGAACAAAGGAATGGGGTCAGATGCATACATGAAAGGAGTGGATTTTAAAAGGCCATGTAAGACCTCTTCTTGATGTACTCTGGGGAAAGATGGGAGAGTTGAAGAAGGGGTGGGAGGAGGAAGGGACTGGAGAGGAGTAGGGGATAGTCAGTCAATCAGTCAGTGGTATTTATTGATTGCTTATGGTGTGCAAAGCACTGTACTAAGCCCTTGGGAAATTATAGTAAACTGGAGTTGGTAGACTCAATCTCTGTCCTCCAGGAATTTACAATCCAGGGAAGGAATTTACCGTCTGTTTATTCTTTCACTTACTAAACCCACTTTGGTTGTCTTCCTGGTCCTCAGGCTGCTTCTGATTTGCAATGTCTCCTCCAAGTCACAGTAAATATTAACATTTTCAAGAAACACAATGCCTGTCACCTATTCAGTTTGGAATTTTAAAAGGGGTAAAGTTTTGTTTTTTCCTTATGGTATTAAACACTTTCTCTGTTCCAAGCACTGCCTAATCATAAAGCACTCTTCTTTATCCATGAATCCTGTATTAAATTCCATCTATAAAACAATGAACCAAAACCTTAACGGTGTTTCAGATGTCTTTATCACCAGTTTGCACAAAATAGGAAAATTCAAAAATTCAATGTCTAATCCAAAAAGTATTCTTCCTTCTTGCCTGAGAGTTTTAGGGAAGAAAACCCAAGTAGGTTATCTTTTCTTTCATATAGAACCATTATCCTTCCTGACCAATCCTACAGAAAATTTACCTCAATCTTATATTTTTTTTTTTTGGTAGTATCTTTTTTTGTTTTTGTTGTCATTCTACTTCACAAGAAAATTCCAAGAGTAAGTTTGTTTTGTCTGGATTACTAGTTTTTGGCAAATGTGACCCTAGAATGGCTCAAGAGCATGGACTTCTAAATAAATACTCTCTGCCGGTGTATGGATAAGGCCCCAAATCCTCACTCCATTCATAATGATGATGCTGATGATTGAGAATTGTGGTATACATGTCAAGCACTGTTCTAAGTACTGGGGTAGATATGAATTAATCAGGTTGGAGACAGTCCCTGTTCCACATAGAGTTCATAGTCTAAGAAGGAGTGAGATCAGGTATTCAATCCCCAATATAATCCCCAATTTACAGTAGGGACACTGAGGTACAGAGAAGGTTAAGCCAATGTCACACAGAGATAGGACATGAATCCAGGTTCTCTGAGTCCCAAATCCATGCACTTTCAAGTAGGACATGCTGCTTCCCATTCCAGTGTATTTTCATATCTTCTTTAGAATCCTGGTGTGCTCTTCATCGTATGGTCACTTCTGGCTTTTTAGTCAGGTGATAGTAGAAACATTCAGTTCATGTTTCCCCACTCCTCAAGAAACTCCAGTGGTTGCCCATCCACCTCCGCATCAAATGGAAATTCCTTGCCATCAGCTTTAAAGCACTCAGTCACCTTGCCCCCACATATCTCACCTTGCTATTCTCCTACTACAACCCAGCTTTCACACTTCACTCCTCTAATGCCAACCAACTCACTCTACCTGAGTCTTTTCAATCTCGCCACCGACCTCTAGCCCACATCCTTCCTCTGGTCCAGAACACCCTCCCTCTTTATATACAAAAGACAATTACTCCTGTTACCTTCAAAGCTTTATTGAAAGCACATTTCTTCCAAGAAGTCTTCACTGACTAAGCCATCATTTCCTCTTTTCCCACTTATTTTTGCACTGCCCATCCCCACAGCACTTATGTACATAGCCATAATTTATTTCTCCTCCTCTAGACTGTAAGCTCACTGTGGGCAGGGAATGTGTCTGTTGTATGGTTGTGCTATGCTCTCCCAAGCGCTTAGTACAATTGCCCTGCACACAGTAAGCCCTCAGTAAATATGATTGATTAATTGATAGCACCATCCCCTAGGGTATTTCTAAGGTCTTTTCTCTGAGTTTTGTGAACTTGCTCTACATCTATAAAAAATGATTGAATGTTTGTTGCCAAGGAAGCAAAATGGGACATTTTGCAGGACAGCAGGTTCATGAAACAGATTGCACAAAGTGATACAAGCCCACAAGAAGTAATGATGTCTGCTCACCTTATTGGAAAGAGAGCATGTAGAAATCAAATATCATTGAGGGAGATAGGGATGCTCAAAATAATTCAGGTTAATCATAAAATCAATTTGCAACCACCTAGAAGAGAACGGGATCTTGGATAATAACCAGGGTGACTTAATAAATAACAAAGGCTGTCCGATGAATCCAGTCTCCTCTCTGACAGAGTGACAGGTGTGGTAGATTGAGAGCAGGAACTATTCTTCTCGTATCTTTGAAAGCCCCCCGCACTCCTGCCAAAGAACTGAGGAAGGCAGTAAGCTATTGACTGACCGCTTGGCTGACTGACTAACTTTACAAAACTAAGCTCGTAAGTGAATGCAGTTTTCTGTATTTTACAATGAATAAGGACGTATGGAACCCCATGATGGAAAATATTATCTTTTCCCTTTCAAGGTGATTAGTAGTTACATTTAAGTGGCCCAGTTTAGCCAATCGATGCCTCATGGGCAGAGATTATTTCTTTTCAGGGCACACATTACTGTAATAACAAAACTAATAAATTCCATCCATAATGATAACAATTATAATATAATTCTGGTGTAGAAAGATCATGATTCCTTTTAGTTTGGAAATGAATCCACCTTCCTCTGCAGCTTCAAAAATGAGTCTTACTCCTGCTTTCCTCACTGGTTGTTCCTCATTGGATATCTTTGCTCTCTCTTGGGTTGGAAGGCAATTGCCAGCAAATTATTGGTTGATAATGGCCTTCAAGAAAAAGGAGACCAGGTTCTTGGGAACTTCAGGTGGAATGGGATGTTCAGGGAAAGGAGGCAGATGCCCCCACTCCCAGGAGTGAGGCTGCAAATACAGAAAAACAGTTAGAGTCCCAGAGATATTCAGAGAGAGAAAAAAAAAGACAGGGGGAGCAAGACAGATTAAAAGAAAAGTGGGAAAGACAAAGGATGGAACAAAAAGCGGACAAATGAAGAGATAGAAGAGAGACTGGAGATTCAAAGGAGATAGGGAGTAAGAGTGACCCACATAAAGACTTAGGAACATAGACAAAGAAACGTAGATATATAGACAGAAACAAAGACAGATTACTGCCCTAAATGTAGTCTCACACAGATAAATACATAAGTATACATCCATAGTCAGTCAGCCTTCTTTTGACTAAGCCTTACTCTCCTCTTCTCCGACTAGCCTCTATGCCACTCTTATTCGTTCCTTCATTCATCCTCCCTCCCATCCCCACAGCACATATGCATATATCTGTAATTCATTTATCTATTTATTTGTTTATATTAATGTCTGTCCCCCCTCTAGACTGTGAGCTCATTGTGGGCAGGAATGTGTTTGTTGTTATATTGTACTCACCCAAGCCCTTAGTACAGTGCTTTGCATACAGTAAGGGCTCAAGAAGTGTGACTGAATGAACAGAAGCACAAATGTAGACTAGGATTCACAAAAATAAACTCTTACTCTATATAGTCACAGGCATCAAAGACACATACAGATACTCCCACTAGCACAAAGACACCAACACATATACACAGTCACATATATGTCGAGATACAGAATGATAAACATACAGCCATGAAGGCCAAGCCAATGTAGAACACTACCTCCATTCCCTACTATCACTGTCACCTAGTCTGTGCTTTCTCGATTTTGCTCTAGGTGGAGGTACCCAGCCCTGGCCCAGGGCATTTTGTAGAGAAACAGAGCAAGGACCCACCTTCTAAATCCAGGTGGAAGTGACTTGGATTCATAATGCCCCTGACCGATGTGGTCCAAGATAAATGAGACTGAGGTAACACTGGAGGAGCTAAGTGTGCAGACTGGATTGTAGTAGGAAATAGCACTAGGCAGAATTCTGCCTAGAGAGCAATGAACAAATTAAACATACATTTTGACTTCCTCTCTCTTAGCTTAGGAGGAAAGACATAAATTGTGGATATATACATAAGTGCTGTGGAGCTCAGGGTTGGGTGAATATCAAGTGCTTAAAGGATACAGGTCCTAGTTTATAGGTAACACAGGTGGTAGAGGGAGTAGGGGAAAAGGGGGATTAATCGGGGAAGACCTCAGAGGAGATATGATTTGAATAAGACCTCGAAGGTGGGGACAGTGGTAGTCTGTCGAATATGGAGAGGGAAGGAATACTGGTCAGAAGAAAGATGTGGGCAATAGGTCAGCAGCGAGATAAATGAGACTGAGGTAACACTGGAGGAGATAAATGTGCAGACTGGATTGTAGTAGGAAATAGCACTAGGCAGAATTCTGCCTAGAGAGCAATGAACAAATTAAACATACACTTTGACTTCCTCTCTCTTAGCTTCTTACTCCAATTTTAAGCCAATGATGTCAACAGCTTAGCTGCTGGAAATGTGGAGGGTTTTTTCTTTTTTCTTTTTTTTTTAAACTCTATTTCCTGCCTTGCCCTTTTCAGAGCTAGAACAACAGTTGTGTTTCCCCTAATGATGCTTCTCGCTCCATTTAGTAAACATCAATCTCTCCCCATCTATTTTCCACTCTGAGCCACTGGATTCTGATAGAGCCTTTCTCTCTTTCCTGTTGGCAAGGCAGGAGCAGGAGAGGAGGTGAGTTATACTGACACCTCTTACCTGAAATAAGATCCTGTTTTATCTTTTCTGGGTACACTACTAGGGTGATTGGATTGTGTAAATTGAAAAAAAAGCAGTCAGGCTGCTCTGACACCTCCTAATGGTCAGCAATGTGTATGGGTCCAGGAGGAAAATTTGTGAACTCAGGTAAACATATGTAACTGGAGTCTCTTAGGAAGGATTTTAGCTCAAGGAGCCTAGGAAATCTTTCTCTGCCTTATGTTCTGACATCGTAACATGAGAGTGAGAGATGCTTAAACTCTGAGTTTTCAAGCCCTGAATGCAGAGATCTGGAATCATTCAAAGCTTCTCCATGTTTGGAGCAGCACTGAAAATAACTGCTCTTTCATTACCAGGATTTAGAAGATTTCCCAAATCACCCTCTCAGTTCAAGGGGCCTTAAACATTTGTCCTTACTGTTCCTATGACAGATAGTTTTCTCCCTGCACCAAGGTACCCTTGGATAGAGAAAGTCTACTCTGCTCTGAGACATTGGGACAGGGACCATACCTAATTCTCACCCGTGTATTTTCTCCCATCATCATCAGAGGTATTCACTGAGTGCTTACTACCATCATCATCATCAGCAATGGTATTTATTGAGCATTTAATATGTGCAGAGCACTGCACTAAGCATTAGGTACAGTTCAATACAATAGCATTGGCAGACATGTTCCCTGTCTACAACAAGCTTACAGTCTAGAGGTTGTAAGAACTATTACTATTATTACTACTTCTGTTAGTGCATGGCAAAAATAGTTACACCTGGGATTCTTTTGGCCCAGAATTGATTTCCTACCCTCGCTCAACTTTTATTTATTAACAATAATAATATTAATAATAATAATAATGGCATTTGTTAAACACTTACTATGTGTGAAGCACTGTTCTAAGCACTGGGGGGGCAGGGGAATACAAGGTGTTCAGGTGGTTCCACGTGGGGCTCACAGTCTTAATCCCCATTTTACAGATGAGGTAACTGAGTTCCAGAGAAGTTAAGTGACTTGCCCAAAGTCACGCAGTGGACAAGTGGTGGAGCTAGGATTAGAACCCATGACCTCTGATTTCCAAGCCCGTGTTCTTTCCACTGAGCCACACTACTTCTCTACATCTCATCTCCCATTCTCTTCTGCCTTCTCCAAACTCCAAACTTCACTACAGTGTGAAGTCCTGTTCCTGTCTCTGGGGTTTCTTGAGCTCTCAATAATAATGATGATAATTGTGATATTTGTTAAGTCCTTGCTATATTCCAAGCACTATACTAAGTACTGGGGTAGATACAAGCTCCATATCACTGTATCACTGTTTAATATAGTGCCTGGCACATAGTAGGTGCTTAACAAATATCATACACAAAATAGACCTCTAATAGAGTCCTTAACTCAAATTTTTTACTGATGGAAAGCCAACATCCAAATGATTATTCCCTAGAAACATTGCTTTAAATGTATATTCATTCATTCAATCGTGTTTATTGCTTGCTTACTATGCAGAGCACTGTACTAAGTGCTTGGGAAGTACAATACAGCAAAAGAGACAATGCCTGCCCCCAACAGGCTATTGACAGCAAATAGACCACTAGGCTCTTAATAATAATTATGGTGCTTTCATTCATTCATTCAATTGCATTTATTGAGTCTTTCCTGTGTGCAGACCACTGTACTAAGCACTTGGGAGAGTACAATACTTCTTAAGCAATTTCTATGTGCCAAGCACTGTTCTAAGCACTGGGGTAAATACAAATTAATCAAGTTGGACACAGTCCCTGTCTCTCATGGGGACCACAGTCTTAATCCCCATTTTTACAGATGTCACTGAGGCACAGAGAAGTTAAGTGCCTTACCTCAGATCACACAGCAGACAAGCGGATGAGTCAGGATTAGAACCCAGGTCCCTCTGACTCCGAGGCTGGGATCTATCCACTATGACAGCCTGCTTATCGTTGTATTTATTTTGGATATCTTCGTGTGAATCCCATAGCAGAATTCATATTCATGAGTGAGTGGGGCAGCTCAGGAGGGAAGGGAATGAAAGGTCAGGATTCAGGGGAGGATCTCAACCTTCATCCACTGTTTCCCCTAGAGTAGCTGAGATCCATGTGACTCATGCACGACAATAGTGACACTCCAAACACTCTAAACATTGAGCCATATCCACTCAACCGCAGACTCCCCTATTCCTCAAATCAAACCTTGGACGATTCATGCGTTAGTTAGTTGACACACTTTGCATTAGAAGTGCAGAGCTGGCCGCAGCTGGATCGGTATAATTGACAGTATATTCTCCAACCTGCACTGGGAGTCTCAAGTTCTCCTGGCCTTTTGTTATTTTTTAAAGTTATATTTTCCTTGTAGAAGAATGACATCCTCATGGAAGATTCTGTCTCTGGCTTCACCAGAGCATGTCAACCTTTATCTAAAGGACAGGACTGCGGGAGCCTGCTCCACGGCAACGCTCAATTAATCCTAGCCTTTTTTTCTGAACACCCTGTCAAATGCGTCAAACGCAGAGCAGTTTTCTGATGTGGACTCCAGCTTATTAGGGCCCAAGCTGAGATCATTAAATTTAGTTTCTTTATAACCATCTGAGAAGACTGATTTTCAAGCCTGGATTCAAGCCCTTCTCCCTGCTCTAAGGTAGAAGTGATTAATCTATAGCACAACTGAGTCCATTTTAACATACTTTGCTGAGTTAATGCTTCTTTCACACAGCCAGGAAAATCACCTTGAACCATGTTTGAATTATCATCACTCACCAGGAAAGAAAACAATTAATCCACGATTTTGGAGCCTTTTTTTTACATTTGTATATTTTAGAACATTAAGGTGCCTAAGTCAAGAATTAAATCTGCACTGAAAGAATTTAGCTACTGGATGAAAGAAAGTCCTGCCTAATGATAGTTCACACAGTCAACAGATATTAGGAAGAATGGGTAGTAAAACAGGCATCAGTTAGTGTACATCTACTAGGTATATGGAAATTACTACAGTAGAATTCATATATTTTGAAACATATATGCTGTAGTCATATCAGAATTTGTATTTAAGGAATCTTGAATCTGGAAGAGTTGGTGCTGCTTCTGCTGTTTGATAAAGAGGGAGGGAGGAGGAAAATAAACCTGCTCAGGATGCAAGGAACTCTTCATTTTTTTCATCACCTCTCTCTTCAGCATTTGCCTTAGTGAATCAATTGTATTTACTGAGTGTTCACTATGTGAAGAGAACTGTACTAAGTCCTTGGGAGAGTATATTATAACACAATCAGTAGACACTTTCCTTGCCCACAGTGACTTTACAGAATAAGCTAGTGAGGTTTCTGAAGTCTTACATGGCACTGGGAAACTAAAACCACAGGTGTCTGATCTTTACAGCAAGCACTAACCGTACCTTCCTCCATCCCCTTGCTTACCCTATTCTATTGCCTATAACTCCTTGTTTCCCTTTCCAATCCATCCAGATGACAGCTTTGCCCATCTTCAAAGCCTTGCTAAACCTGCCCTTCCTCCAGAAAGCCTTCCCAGTATTAAGCACTTATTATTTGCCAAGCACTGTATTAAGAGTTGGGATAGATAGAAAATAATCAGGTTGTTCTCATTCTCAGTCCCTGTCCCACCTGAGGATCACTGTGTAAACAGAAGGGAGAGCAGGTATTGAATCCCCATTTTACAGATGAGGAAACAGAGGCACAGAAAAGTTAAGTGTCTGGCTCAAGATCCCAGAGCAGGCAGGTGGCAGAGCCAGATTACCAACTAGGTCTTCTGATTCCCAGACTCATAGTCTAATGGTATTTATTAAGTGCAGATCACGATAGTAAATGCTGGGAAATATACAGGAGAATTTAGAACAGTCTATGACCCTGAAGGGGCTTACAGTTTGAGAATAAGATAGGGAAAAAGGAGTAGATGACAGACATATAAGAAAGGTGAGGAGGTAGGAACTGCAAACTCTGGCAAAAGTTGCAGTGAAATTGAGGATCCCAGTGGGACTCAGTGTGAGAAAGAAAATAAAAATGAATGTTGCAAGTAGAATAGTAGTATTGAATGCTTACAGTCCTCTAGGCTGTAAATTCATTATATGCAGGGAATGTGTCTACCAATTCTGTTATATTGTACTTTTCCAGTACAGGGTTCTGCCCACAGTAAGCTCTCAATAAATACAATCATTTGAATGATTGATTGAGTGTAGCATTTCTTGAGTACCCACATTGCACTGCTCTTTACTAGGTGTTTGGGAGGTCCAGAATAATTAATACTCCCTGCCTAGAAGGAGTTTACATCCTTGTGGGTGAGGAGAACATAAAGCTATTTACAACTCTGTTAAATTAAATCGAGAGAATTTATAAATACTTTTATCTATTTAGTTTGAAATTCATATAGTTCTTAAGGTCGGTGTAAATAAAAATAACTATAGACGAGACAGAGGTGTAGGGAGATTAAGAAGGTGAGGAGGTCAATTCAATTTGAGGGAAGGCAAGATCCTGGACTTCGAAGGCAGCATGGTTTGAGTTACCTCAGGGAGTATGGCATAATATGCACTAGGAAACTAACAGTAGGGAAGAGATCATGAATTCACTTTATGTTCACAGAATGGAAGCCTTTGCTGCTCCCAAGTAGCCGATCCTGTCCCATTGGCATCTAAATTTAGTTTGCCTACCCAAATTCAGTCAATTGATGGGATTTATTGAGCACTTAACTGTGTGTAAAGCACTGTACTAAGAGTATGGGAGGGTAGAATACAGCAGAGTCGGTAGATATGTTCTCTGCCTACAACAAGCTTACAGTTTAGAGGATGAATTTTCAGCCTAATTGATAAAAATGCAGTTTTCAATAGGAAAATTAATTTTTAAAATGCAATTGCCTCCTGCAGACATGGCCAATATGAACTGGGGCAAATGAATGAAACTACCAGTTTAAACAAACCAAATCATGTTTACTCACGGTTAGAAAGGCAGGTTCACTTAAAGATTTGGTCTCTGGATAATAGATTATTTTAAAAACAACTGCAAAAAAGATTCAATAATGTGGGGAGGATAAGAAAATTAAATGTTTCAGTTACCACGCTGAGTTAAGCTGCTGTACTAAGTCACAGGAGTAGCATTCCATCATCCTGAGTGGACATGTTTTAAGAAGAATAAATTGAAAAGTCAGTAAGTTCAAAGAACATACAGCTATTTACTTTTGGAGGCTCATTTTGAGATGGGAAAACACTCATACATGCATTAACAAACCAGAACTGCTTTTAAATTATTAGAGGGAGGATGAACATTAATATTAATGATTTTTCCCATGTGCTGCTATTGCAACATCACTGGCTTCGAGCATGGAGAACTCTGCCGCATGTGTCAACTTGGTTGCATAGAAATGAGTGCTCCAAAGACAGCCAGAAAATTGGGCAGCAAGTAAATGAAATATTATCTGCCATTCACCAAATCTAGTAGGAGGCAATAGCTATGTGGTTTGCCTCTGTTGATTAAGAAGCATTTGTTGCTTGACCTATTCAGAGGGTTTGGGGTTTAGTATTGCTCTGAGAAGCTGTGTAACCTTGTAGAAAGAGCTCAGGTCTGGTAATCAGAGGGCCTGAGTTCAAATCCCAGTTTTCCATTGCCTACTGTGGGACATTGGGCAAGTCACATAACTTCTCTGTGCCTCAGTTTCCTCAATTGTAAAATGGGAATTCGATTCTTGTTCTCCTTCCCACTCAGAATGAGACCCCCTTGTGGGACAGGGACTGTGTCCAATCTGATTAAATTGTAGCTACCCCAATGTTTAGTACAGTGCTGGTGCAGATTAATTAACAAATACCATTAAAACATAGTCAAGAAAATGTTACCCTTTTGTTATGCAGTTGAGGACACAGAATCTCAAAGACTTGTCCTAAGTTCAGAGCAAAGAATGTAATTCAGGTCTCCAGAGTCATAGACTGATTCTCTAATCATGATAACTTTTCTCATTAATGGAGGCAGACATGACCAGTTTCTTGTTAAGCAAATTGAATACTATATGCAACAGGGCCCAAAATGTACCATATGTTCATGCTTCTAGAAGGTTAACCCAATAATTTTCCAAATTCATAGAAATGCTGTGCTGAATGAATTCAGCCTCAATAATATCATGACCTGTCGAAACTTTGTCTTGACCTATGCTACATACAGATTGTCTCCCTTGAAACTTCTACAAATAGGGGTATTCTCTAGTGCTTAAAGCTTAACTTTTTACAGCAGAAAATAAGTGATGTGAGGGCCAAGTAAAAGGTGAACATTCATCAGCACCCAGAGGACTAGGCCTGGTTTACATGACTGATGAGTTAATCAGATGCAGAAAGATCAGATACACAATTTCCACCCTTATTTCTCTAGGAATTATAACTAGATTGGCTGCATTAAATGGCTCCAATTTTCTTTCTGTATAAACTCTACTTTGAAAGGTGCTATGGAGCCTTTTGTCTGTTTTCTTGCTCATAAATACTCTTTTGGGCATGATTATTTAAAAAATTCCAACATTATTTAAGCACATACTATATGCCATGTGCTGTATTAATCGCTGGGGTAGAGAGAAGATGACTGGGTACCACATAGGGCTCACAGTCTGTGTCCAACCAGATTAGCTTGTATCTACCCCAGTGCTTTGTTCAGTGGCTGGCATTTATAAATGCTTAAGAAATACCATTAAAAATAAAAAAGAGGAGGGAGAACAGGTTTTGAATCTCAATTTTGCAATTGAGGAAACTGAGGTACAGATAAGTTAAAGTGACTAGCCCAAGGTCACACAGCAAGCAACAGAACTGCAATTAGAACCAGGTCTTCTGACTTCCAGGCCTGTGCTCTTTCTACTAGACCATGTTGCTTGCAAGAGAATGTGGAATCAAAGATAATGCCAAAAGGTTCAGGCTTCAGAAATAGGTTGGTGGTGCCTCCTCTGTGACAGGATTTGGGTGGAAGAAAGGATTCAGGAGGCAAGACAAGGTCAGTTCTTGACATACTAATTCTTGACCTACCAATCTGATTATTTGATCCTGGCTGATCTGTCTATGTGACCTTGGAAAAGTCACTTAACTTTACTGGGTCTCAGTTCCCTCATCTTTAACTGTGAACTCCATGTGGGACAGGGAATGTGACCTATCTGTTTATCTTGTATCTACTCTAATGCTTAGTACAACTCCCAGCACATAGTAAGCACTTAACAGATACTTTTAAAATGATAATAATATAAAAGTTAGATTCTGAGGAACCAAAAATCCAAACTGGGTAGAGCTGATATGTGAGGTAGGTAGAGTTGTTAGAGAGTCCTGAAGCTGATTGTGAGGAGCTCTTACTTGATGGAAAGCCAAAGGAGTGTTTCATGGAAGTGGGAGGTGGATTTGATGTCCATTATATTTATACTTATGGTATTTTTTTAAGAATTTACCATGTGCCAGGCATTGAACTAAGTGCTGGGGTAGATACAAGCTAATCAGGGAGGACACAGTCCATGTCCCACCTGGGGCTCAAAATCTTAATCCCCATTTTACAGATGCAGTAACTGAGGCACAGTGAAGTGACTTGCCCAAGGTCACACAATAGGCTAGTGGCAGAGCCAGGATTAGAATCCAAGTTCTTCTGACTCTCAGGTCCATGCTCTACCCACTAGATAGCACTGCTTCTCTTGTCTAGTATCTACCCTATTGTTCTGTTCTCAAACCTAGTTTCTCTTTTTTTAATGGCATTCATTAAATGCTTACCCTTTGCCTGACATGCTATCAAGCACCGGGGTAGATATAAACTAATCAGGTTGGATGCAGTCCATGTACCACGTGGGGTTGTCAGTCTTAACCCCCATTTTATGGATGAGGTAACTGAGGCAAAGAGAAGTAAAGTAACTTGACCAAGGTCACACAACAAGAAAGTGGCAGAGCCAGGATTAGAACCCAGGTCCTTCTGACTTCCAAGCCCCATGATCTATCCACAAGGCCAAAATGCCTCCTGTCCAAATCAGGTGCACACAGTTATCCTATATATCACAGTGATTATATCCCTGCCAATCCCCACAGTAGGGCATATTTGAGTTGAAGTACTCATTGTGTCCAATCCTGTGCCCATGTGAACGTTCTCATACCATTTCTTCCATCACTGCATCACCCTGCTTTAATTTAGGTTAATGTTGTCAGGCAAATCTACCATATTTTACCAACAGCTTTCTAACCTAAATGTAAGATAGAAACATATGTTATGATAGAAATGACTCTATTTATGCAATTCAAGTACAACAAATACCTATTGTAAATGGCTTGAGTGAATAAAGTTTGTTTTTAGCAAAGAAAAAGTAGGTATTTTTATGCATATCCAAAAGCAGCTATAAGATACATAAATACAAGGACTTTCTGTTCTGAAGGCCAATGTGGCTCGGCACCTCAGGGAGTGATCCTCAGGCACAGATTAGAATTCCTACAATGCCAAAAACCCGCCTTCTCTTTATTTAATGATGAGAGTAATGGTAGCACTCACTAATTACTGAAATACAAAGGACCTAGAATTATCCAAGACCCCTGCAAAATAACTGCACTGCAAGGTAGATATGAAATGGCAGTGACTCTCATAATTCAGGTTATTCTACCATCCTCCCTAATAAAAGGTAACCTTTGTCATCACTGTACTCTCTGCCTGGTGGTTTAATCTTGGGTTTCTAATAGTGAAGGGCAGAAGCCAAAAGGTTTGGAAGTTGAGATTTTGATGAAGGCTCTACAGCCACCAATTGTATTCATTTACCACAGTGGGTTGTCTAACTTGGGCAATTTCAGTTGTAATAAACCCTTAGCTGAAAACAAGTGGTAACAGAGCAGACCTGGTGGCACTAAATGAGGGGAACCTGGACTTCAGAGGCCTTGAAAAATTTAATAAATAAACAGAATTGTTCTTTTAAAAACATCTCTAAAACAACAACAAAAAAGCAGCAACTTAAAATTGATCTAAAGTAAGCAAACAACTATTTCTAGACTGTGAGCCCATTGTTAGGTAGGGAATGTCTCTATTTGTTGCCAAATTGTACTTTCTAAGCACTTAGTACAGTGCTCTGTACATAGTAAGTGCTTAATAAATGTGATTTAATGAATGAATTCTGGTATAAAAACTGCTACTATGAACATACACACACATACACACACTTCCTAGAATGTATATGTAACCATTCTCTTGAAGAGCACTCACTTCCCACCTCACTGCTCCCCACTCCCCACTTCAAAGCATGCACCAAACATTATCTCCCCTCTGGACTCAGATGGTGGGTTCCCAGTCACAAAGTTTAAAACATAACCCATTTTTCAATCACTGAAAAGTTGTAAATCAGCAGGAAACCCATCTGAAAAAAAGATGATTGGTACTAGGCCTGTACTGTTAGGGAATTTGGGTTCCACTAACCACCATCAAGGAGCTATTGGATAATAAATAATAATATGAATTTTGAAATTTGTTATATCTTTACTCTGTATCCCACAATGCACAAAGCACTAGGTTAGACATATGTAAATCAAGTCAGGCAGAGTCCCTATCCCATACAGAGCTGACAATCTAAGTAGGAAGGAGAACAGGTATTAAATCCCCACTTTACAGATAAGGAAATTGAGGCACTAGTAGTTACATGATTTGCCCACAGGTACTCAGCAGGCAAGTGATGGAGCCAGGTCCTCTGACTCCCAGGACCAGGCTCTTCCCAACTGGTCATGTTTCCTCATATCTAAACTGGGGATCACATGTCTTTTTTCCCTCTTGGGCTTTGAATCTAGATGGAACAGGAATTGTGTCTGATATTATCACATTGTATCTATCTCAAAGCTTAGTAAGGTGCTTGGCACGTGGTAAGCATTTAAGAAATCCCACAATTCTTCTTCTCCTTTCTTCTTTTTTCTTCATTCTTTTCCCTTCTTCCTTCTTCCTCCTTTTTTTCTTCTTTCTTCTTCATTTTTTCTTCTTCTTTCTCTTCTCTCCATTACATTTTCAATTACTTACATTTAGATTTCCTCTCTTCCCTTTCCCTTATTCTCCCTGGGAAAGAAAGGTATTACAAAATGGAACTTTGGAGGGGATTATCCCCTAGTAATTACCCCCACTTTGAATTCTGGTGCTTCACTTTACCTAGAATTTATTTTAATGTTTGTCTCCCTGCACCCTACTGGATTGAAAATTCTTTGTGGGCAGAGGTCATGTCTACTAACTTCATTGGTCTCTCCCAAGTACTCAGTACAGTACATTTGCAAAGTGGCATGGCTTAGTGGCAAGAGCATGGGCTTGGGATTCAGAGTTCATGGGTTGGAATTCTAACTTCACCACTTATCAGCTGTGTGATTTTGAGCAAGTCACTTCACTTCTCTATGCCCCAGTTACCTCATCTGTAAAATGGGGATTAAGACTGTGAGCCCCACGTGGGACAACCTGATGACTTTGTATCTACCCCAACGCTTAGAACAGTGCTTGGCACCTAGGAAACACTTAGCAAATGCCATTATTATTATTATTATAAAACATCTGAGACAACTTCCTATTGAATTGCCTTATCCAGTTAGCCTTGTCTTCTAATGTAAGATCAGAGGGTTTTCTAAATATTAAATTCCAGGAGAAAGTTAAAACTAAACAGTGGCTAAATCTTCTTCCTGCCCATTAGTGAGAATATTCCTTGAACTCTCCTCTTTCTTATCTGACAGACCAGTGCTCTCCATATGTAAAATACCTTCTGAAATTCCTTCTTCTCCAGGAGGCCCTTTCCCATTAATTCCTCATCTCCTGCTCTAGAAGCAGTGTGCCTAATGGGTAGAGTGCAGATCTGGGAGCCTGAAGACCTGGGTCATAATCCCAGCTCTGCCACCTGACCCCAAGTGACCTTGGGAGAGTCACTTCACTTCTCTGGGCCACAGTTACCTCATCTGTAAAATGGGGAGTAATACTGTGAGCCCAGTGTGGGACATGGACTGTGTCCAAACTGATTAGTTTGTATCCACCCCAACGATTAGCATAGTGCCTGGCACATAGGAAGCGCTTATCAAATGTCTTTTTTTTTTTAATTTCCCCACTACCACTTCACCACTTTGCCACACCTAAACACTTAGGTATTCATATTCTTCCATAGGATAATGCACATATCTTTATACTCGATTACTTTCTCCTATCTGGATTTTGCCTGTCTCCCCAACTAGATTGTAAGTTCCTTGAAGGGAGAGATAAAGTCCTACTAATTGTATTGAACTCTCCCATGCATAGTGGTCTGCACAGAGTGGGTGTTCAATAAATACTTTGATTAACTGTGGAGTGCCCAAGTCTTCCTGGGCCAGAGAAGAGGAGGGAATAAGGCAACGATTGTCACCACTCCCACACATACACATAGTGAAAGCAGTATGGAAGGGCTCTAGAGGATAGAGCCCAGATCTGATAGTCAACAGGACTTGGGTTCTAATCCCAGGTCGGCCATGTAGCTGCTGTGTGACCTTGAGAAAGTCACTAAACTTCTCTTTGTTTTAGTTACCTCTCTGTAAAATGGGGATGGACTGTGAGCCCTGTGTGGGACAGGGATTGTGTCTAGCCTGATTAGTCTGTAACTATTCCAGAGGTCAGTACAGTGCCTGCCACATTTGTAAGTACTTAACAAATACCATTAGAAAAACAAAACAAAAAAAAAATCCTATGGAGCAGAGTAAGGCTTACAGGGAATATACACGGAGTCAGGACCAATGTGCATGCTTGCCCTGTATTCTTGAGGACAAATATAGCAATAGTCTTATAAGAATGTACCTGAGCCATTGGGAAAAAAAATCCAAAGGAGCGACCGAAGAGCCTCTTCACTCTTCTGTACCTGTGGAACACATGCACTGCAGACACGAATATGAGAATTGAACTGGCTGAAGAAAGCATCCAGGAGTTGAATGGGTAAGATTACCAAGAGAAAGAGAAGGTTTTGCCAGGATTCATGTTATGACCTATTGAATAGAAGTGACTAGCGAGTGTTGAATAATAAACACTTAATACAGTGCTTTGCACACAGTAAGCACTCAATAAATATGACTCAATGAATGAATGGGTAATGATTAGGGGTGAAACTACCTTAATCTGGTGCTGATGGTGTTGTCTTGTTTTATTTTATGGTGTTGATATTAAAAGAGACTATTTCTAAATAATTTAGTGGAGTCCAGTAACCAACTCTGCCACTTGCTTGCTGTATGACCTTGGACAAGTCACTTAACTTCTATCTCAGTTTCTCCATTAGTAAAATGGGGATTATACATTTTTCCATTCTATTGAGATGGTGAGCCCAATATCGACAAGGACTGAGTCCAACCAGATTATCTTGTACCTACTCCAATACTGACTGTGACGTGTGGCACATAGTAAGTGCCTAACAAATTCCTCAATTATTATTTTATTATTATTTACCAGACAAAGATAGTATGTCTTTAGGCGGATAAAATTTTGAAACCACCAGGAATCCAATTGGTATTTTGACTCCTCTTTTGTTTCTTTATTAATGGGCATCTTTCCTGGGACAGTAAATTCCTGTTCTGCTAGCAGATCTATCAACTCACTGAGCAGCAATTGAAAGTCTTTCATTCTCATTTGCAGTATTTGAAGGCCATAAGCAGAACCACTAGAAAATTGCAACTTAAATAAAACCCACCGTTCCCTGGATTTTTCCCATGCTCTGCGATTTTCAATTTGCCTTACCCATCATTTCTTAAAGGACGGATCTGGAGTTACCTGATATTCCCATTAGTGTACTGTAAGTTTTAAAGCCACCCTCCACCTCTCTACCTTTGCATCCCCTACTCTGTCTACAGTGCTAAGTAAAAGGCATTTGAAAGATTAAGTATGTTTGAGCTGCCGTTTCATGGTGGGAGACTCTTGTAGGTATGATGTGGTATTTTTGGAAGCTAAGATCTAAGAAGCAAACATATATTAAAAGTAAACCTCTGGCCTCAGTGCAACTTTATTTTCTCTAATTCTAATTCCCTTCAAATGCCTCTTTTAGTTGCTTCTTTGGCCCTTCATGGTGTGTCACTGAGCTAAACATATGATTTTTAAAGTGGAATGATTTAATCCACTGGAATCATTGTGCCATGCTTAATTAACTAAGGTGAGGCCTCAGTCTTTTTAGAAGGCTCCAAGCAAAATTTATCTTGGGAATATGTATGGTCAAATTGGAGTCTTTCTACTTTTCTTTGAAAATAGAACAAAACTAAGTAGTCTGCTTCATATGCCCTGCATCAATCTATGTTTTCTCATGGGACCTCTGGGATTTCTTATGAGGCTTCTACTTTAAGGAAACTCATATTTCAAATCCCATCAGCATCAATCAACATTTATTAAGCATTTCCAAAGTAGAATGTCCCACAGAGGAACAAGAAGTTGCAATGCTATGGAGAGGGGAAGTCAAAGCACTGTGATGGCAACTTTGGACATAAGGGAAAATCTAGGACAGGCAAAAGTGACTGCTAGCGTTCAGAGGACAGAGGCAAAATGAGATGGGGAGTTATCAGACAATCTATCTATTATCTATCTATCAATCAATCTAAAGCACTCAATCACCTTGCCCCCTCCTACCTCACCTTGCTACCCTTCTACTACAATCCAGCCCACACACTTTGCTCCTCTAATGCCAACCTTCTCCACTGTACCTCATCTCTTCTATGTTGCCACCTACTTCACGCCCACATCCTGGCTCTGACATGGAATGTCCTTCTTCTTCATATCTGACAGACAATTACTCTCCCCCACTTCATAGCCCCATTGAAGACACATCTCCTCCAAGAGGCTCTCCCTGACTAAGCCCTCCTTTCCTCCTCTCCCACTCCCTTCTGCTCTGCCTTGACTCCCTTTATTCATCCCCATCCCAGCCCCACAGCACTTATGTAATAATAATAATAATGTTGGTATTTGTTAAGCACTTATTATGTGCAGAGCACTGTTCTAAGCACTGGGGTAGACACAGGGGAATCAGGTTGTCCCACGAGGGGCTCACAGTCTTCATCCCCATTTTACAGATGAGGTAACTGAGGCACAGAGAAGTTAAGTGACTTGCCCACAGTCACACAGCTGACAAGTGGCAGAGCCGGGATTCGAACCCATGACCTCTGACTCCAAAGCCCGGGCTCTTTCCACTGAGGCACGCTGCTTCTCATTTCTGTACATTTTTGGAACTTTATTTATATTACTATCTGTCTCCCCCCAAACGGTAAACTTGTTGTGGGCAGAGAATGTGTCTGTTATATTATTATATTGTTCTCTCCCAAGCTCTTTGTACAGTGCTGTGCACACAGACAGTGATCAATAAATATGATTGATTGATTGACTAATGGGTTGCTTACTGGGAATTTGGTCCAGGTATGTAATGGAAGTAAAAAACGCAATCTCTGCCTTTCAGGACCTTACCATTAGAGTAAATATTGTTTTTTTCTATATGCTAATTAAAATGCTATGCTCACCAAACTGATGCATTCAGTGATGCTTTAGTGTAATTGTACTCTATATGCATAACTACGCTTTCTGGAGCTCACACGTGTTTGCTGAATATTTTCATCCCAGGGACCCATCTACCCATCAGATTCAGAGGATTCAGCTATTTTCTCAAGTACGCTTTTATGGTATTTGTTAAGCGCTTATTATATGCCAGGCACTGTACTAAGCATTGGGGTAGATACAAGATCATCAGGTTGATATCAGCTTGGGAGAAAGGGATCCAGGCCAACCCTATCAGACATGTAGATGGGGGCAACTCTGCAGGGAATTGAAGGTGGGGTGGGTGGAGGAAGGGCAGGTAGGGAAGAGAACTTCAAATCCTTCAACTGTGCTCTTCTCTCATTTTCAATGATTTAGGATTTAATAGGAAGCCACCTTCTTTTGGATTATGTCTTTTATTGTTCTCCCAGGGATATTTTTCCATCCTAGTCAGGGAGACCAACTCATAGCTTTTCAATTATGAGATCTCTTCCCAGAGTCTCTTCCTTTGTAGCTGACAGAGAGGTCAGGGTTCAGAGGCCTCACAGCCCCTTCCTCAGAGCTGTCCCCTGCAGCAGGGGCCGGGGAAGTGCCCCCGCAACACAGGGTCCAGAGATGGGAGGGAAGCAGACCCGGGAGAAGGGTCTCAGGCCGATGTCAGATAGTGACATGTGACTGATGCCAATCATAAATAAGGAGGCAGCATGTTGGGTGGTAACTCAACCCCTTCTGAGATTGGCATATTTGATAGGACCCCCCCAGAAACATTTATAACCCAAATAAATACTTCTTGTGCAAATTGCACCTCCACTGTGCACCCTTCAGCAGGTTTTACAATGCAATTGCAACCCATTCCCTTCCTGATTGTGTAGGGTAAATTTATCTGGGTTTTCAGAGTGGTCCTGATTGAAAAAGAAACAGGACTTTAGCAAAACACCAGCAGCTTTGGATTGTCCTCTTCTTTCCCAGCTGCTTAACAGTGCTTTACACACAGTAAACAGTGTGCTCTAATGGAAAGAACTTGGGCTTAGACTCAGAGGACCTGAGTTCTACCCCCAGCTCTGGCTCTTACCTGCTGGGTGACCTTGGGCAAATTACTTAACTTATCAATGTCTCAGTTCCCTCAACTGCAAAAGGGGTACTGTTCGACCTCCTATTTAGAATGGGAGTCCCATGTAGCACTTATCTTATATCTTACCTAAGTGCTTAGTACAGTGCTTGGTACATACTAAGCACTTAAGTAACATAATTCTTCTTCTTCTTCTTCTTCTCCTCCTTATTCTCCTTCTCCTACTCTCCCTTCCCCTTCTCCTCTCCACTTCCTCCTTCTTCTCCTTCTCTTTTTCCTTCTTCTCTCAGTAAATATGATTGATAGACTGATAAAATGTCATTGATTGCTGGTAGTTGATGTGGGGCATAGACCAAGCTTTAAGGAACAGATTTGGGTTTCCTCTTGAATCTACAAAGGTTTCTGCATCTGCTGCTCCTTGTCCATCCCCTGTTCCACTCTGTAGACTCCTGTTATCCCACAGAGTGTCCCTGAAATCCAACTAACACATGGACAAAATGGGGAGGCTACTGAGGGACCTGGGCACAGAATCCCTGTGTTTGATTTAATTCAATCAGAAAAGAAACTGCCACCTGCCTGCTGTGTGACCTTGGGTAAGTCACTGTATTTCTGTGTCTCAGTTTTTTCAGCTTTAAAAAGGGGATTAAATACCAGTTCTCTGTCTCCCTTAAACTATGAAGCCCATGTGGGATACAGATTCTATCTAATCTGATTATCCTGTTCCTATCCCAGCCCTTAGAACAGTGCTTGGTAGATAGAAAGTGCTTAAAAGTACCACTATCATTATTATTATCATCATCATAATAATGGTAATAATAATAATTGTTGTTGCTAATATTAATAAGTGAGCAAGAACCTGGTCTGAAAAGCACTCACCTAGCTACCTTTACTTTTTGTTCATTTTCTTTTCCATCACTGGGCTAATAGCATGGAAACTTAAGCAAATACGTTAAGACAAAAAAGAATGTTTCAGACCTGGTACATCCTTAGTTATCACCATTCCATCCTTCCATCATTCTGTCTCCCTCCTATATTATTGATTAGTGTCTTCCACATCAACAATTGTGTAATCTGTGAAATTCCACTGGCAGCTCTCCCACTTTCTCCTGCATCCTCAAAAAACACATACTAAGTGTTTTCCCCCATTCTGTTGCTGTCATTTATCCAGAGATTAACCTCTTAAAAAAAAAGAAAGACAATTTTGTTGTTCTCATTTAAATTGACTTTCCAAGCCAATTTATAGCATTTTGTCTAATTTGTGGGCCATCTATGGTGGTATTACTATGTTATATGGCCCTATTACTTTGTAAAGTGCATGTGGGCTGTATGGGGAATTATGCTTAAATGATTTGTTACTATTGTGAATACAAAAGGGAATGATAGTAAGAACCTTTGCCAGTCTCAGGGAGAAGTAATTTGTGCAGAACTTGGAAAGGTAAGACCAAGCCGTACTAGCCTCTAAACAGACAAGATTCAGTCACACCACTTGTATATTGAATGGATTCAGGAAACAGACTGTTTTTCCAAATCATTACAGAATCAATCTGTCTCCGGCCCTTTATCTAAAGGTGGAAAAGAGAGAGACTCACTTTCTCATGGATTTGTCCCTTCCTTTCCACCCACCCCCTAAAAATCATCCTGGTTAAAGCATGCTTCATATCTAATTTTGGCTCTTCTACTTAACCCGCTGCATAACACTTAACACATCACTTAACTTTCTTTCCTGTGTCTCAGTTTCCACAATTGTAAAATGGCATTTCAATACCTATTCTCCTGCCTAATTAGACCGTGAGCACTACATGGAACAGAGACTGTATCCAACCTGATTAACTTGTGTCTTATATCTACCCCAATGCTTAGTACAATGCTTGGCACATAGTAAACACTAAATAACAAGTATTATTATTGTTGCAATTATTATTATTGTCATTAATATTCTTAATGAACAATCGCATTAACCCACTTTCTGGTCTTCCTGCCTCCAACCACTCACCACTTCAGTTCATATGCTACATTACAGCATGGACCATCTTTCTATTTGGGCTAATACAGCTTGGGCAAGTTACATCATTCAATCAATCAATCATATTTATTGAGTGCCTATTATGTGCAGAACACTAAGCTCTTGGGAGAGTACACTATAGTAGAGTTGGAAGACATGTTCCCTACACACACTGAGCTTACAATTGAGAGAGGGAGACAGACATTGTTATAAATAAATAAATATGGGTATGTACATAAGTACTGTGGGGCTGAGGGAGAGTTGAATAATGGGTACAAATCCAAGTGCAAAGGTGATGAAGAAGGGTGTGGGAAAGAGGAAATGAGGGCTTAGTCAAGGAAGGACTCTTGGAGGAGTTGTGCCTTCAGTAAGGCTTTGAAGGTGGGGAGAGTGATTTTCTGTCGGATATGAAGTGGGAGGACATTCCAGGCCAGAGGCAGGAGGTAGGTGAGAGGTTGGTGGTGAGATAGATGAGATTGAGGTACAGTGAGTGGGTTGGCATTGGAAGAGCAAAGAAAGTGGGCTGGGTTGTAGAGGAGAGCAGTGAGGTAAGATATGAAGGGGCAAGGTGATTGCTTTAAAGCCAATGGTAAGGAGTTTCTGTTTGATGTGTAGGAGGATGTGCAAACACTGGAAATTCTTGAGATGTGGGAAAATATGGACTGAACTTTTTTGTAGAAAAATGGTCCTGGCAGCAGAGTGAAGTAGGGACCGGATAGGGGAGAGACAGGAGACAGGGATGTCAGGAGGAGGCTGATACAGTAATCAAAATAGGATAGGATTAACATGGTAACAGTTTGGATGGAGAGTATAGGGAAGATTTTAACTATGTTGTGAAAGTTGAACTGACAAGATTCAGTGTGAGACGGAATATGTGGGTTGAATGAGAAAGATGAGTTGAGGATAATGCCAAGGTTACAGGCTTGTGAGACAGGAGGATGGTGGTGCTGTATATAGCGACACAAAAGTTAGAGAACAGGGTTTGGTGGGGAAGATAAGGAGTACTGTTTTGGATATGTTAAGTTTGAGGTGTCATATGAACATCCCAAGATTCCACTTTCCCTTTTGACACTTTCCTTGACACTGGAGTCATACGAATGGGTTGGGATTCTGGTGCAAATTGAGAATAATATCCAAACACTAAATGGAGGTAAGGAGGGAGTGTAAAAGGTTAGATTTTACCTTTTCCCTTTCCCTTGTACTATCCCATATTTTTCCCTTTGCAATCAAAGTTCTGCACTATTGAATTTTAGAAATATCATGACCCATTTATGCTAGGTGTAGCCAGGTCTGTGGCTTGTTTTTTTTGTGTGCTTATTTGTTTTTCTGTTTGTTTTTATAGTACTTTTAAGCACTTACTATATACCAGGCACTGTTGTAAGTGATGGTGTAGATACAAGCTAATCAGGCTGGACATAGTCCCTGTCCCTCAGGGGAACAAAGTCTTCATCCCCATTTATAGATGAAGTAACTGAATCATTAAGAAACCAAATGATGAGTATAACATTCTCAAGTGCAATCATATCTATTATGCGGGGTTAGTTTCTTTTAGAATCTTAGGTTAAGAAAGATTCATGTTCTAATGCTTAGCTTTTGTCCATTGCCAGGCACAGGGGAACCCCAACAGTTCTTCCAACATCACACTGCACTGAGTCCACACAAATAATAATGAGGATATTTGTTAAGCGCTTACGGTATTTGTTAAGTGCTTACTTTGTGCAGTCACTGTACTAAGCACTGGGGTAGATACAAGCAAATTGGGTTGGACACGGTCCCTGTCCCTCATGGGACTCCCAGTGTCTTAACCCTTATCTTACAGATGAGGTAGCTGAGGCACAGAGAAGTGAAGTGACTTACCCAAGATCACACAGCAGGCCAAGTGGCGGAGCTGGTTTAGAACCCATGATCTTCTGACTCCCAGGCTTTTTCTCTATCCCCTGTAATAATAATAATGGTGGTATTTGTTAAGCACTTACTATGTGCAAAGCACTGTTATAAGCACTGGGAGGGGTACAAGGTGATCAGGTTGCTCCACGTGGGGCTCACAGTTTTAATCCCCATTTTACAGATGAGGTAACTGAGGCACAGAGATGTTAAGTGATTTGCCCAAAGTCACACAGCTGGCAAGCGGCGGAACCGGGATTAGAATCCATGACCTCTGACTCCCAAGCCCAGGCTTTTTCCACTGTGCCATGCTGCTTCATACTTGCATGACTGGAAGAAATGCTCCCTAATTTTGCTGTTACATTTGATCCAAGTGTCTCTGCCACTTACTTCCAGTGTGTCCTTGTGCAAGTCAGTTAACTTTTCTGTTTCTCAGTTCCCTCATCTGCAAAATGGGGATTCAATATCTATTCTCCCTCCTATTTAGACTGTGAGCCCCATTTAGGACTTGATTATCTGATGTCCAGTCCAACACTTAGTACAACGCCTGGCACATAATAAGCACTTAAAATTATTATTATTGTTAGTATTATCATCATTATTATTATTATCCAAATGCACAGGGCCAAGAAGAAACCTATAAAAACTCTCACTGTGTCCCAAATTTGCTTTGGTTTCTGTTTATCAGGAGAATGACCAAATGGAAAGATAATTCAATCTGCCTCTGTACATTATAGTTATTTGTGCATTAAGCTACTGTCTGTTTAAGAATTTGCTTCATGTTTCAAAACTTTGCCTGATTCCTATTTCCAGTTCCCAATCCTTTCAGAGGAAGACAAAAACACTGAGTTAATGTTAATGGGAGCCCACAATCATTGCCTAAATTGGCTATTGTGAGCACAACTGTCTTGAGTCCAGTCCATCAGTCATATTTATTGAGCACTTGCTGTGTGCAGAGCACTGTATGAAGTGCTTGGGGAGCACCATACAACAATAAACAGACACATTCCCTGCCCACAACAAGCATACAGTCGAGAGGGGGAGATCTCTTAATTAAACATTTGAGATAGACAAATGCCTATCTTTCGCTTGACCAAAAAGTATTTTTTTATTTCTTTTCTCCAGTACCTTTTCAAGCCCACTTTTCCATTCCTCATCTCCCTGAGTGAAACCATGCATGAAATAGTGTTCTATTTAGTTTAATGGTTAACAGACAGCCAGAATGGCTGCATTCAGTACATTAGCTTAGTGAGGAAAGACTAGTAATTTTTAATATGGTGAAGAACTCTTTGTTGACCAACCTCAGTGAAGAGAAAATGTATTTTTGACCAGCCCCACCTCCTCCTGACTACCAGATACATTCCCATGGCCTGATTCCTATGGCATTTTTCATTTCTTTAAGAGTAAACATGATAAAATAAAGTCTTTGGAGCTCAGTAAAAGAAAAAATTTTCCACATGTTATAAAGACACTTTGAAAGACTGTCCCTCATCTATTTATGTATGACCCATAAGAATCCAGACAAAGAACATGAGGCAGGCCTACCCCAAGTTACTACTATCGATTTGGCCACAGTGCCAATAAAACAGACTAGCAATTGGTAATTGCGGTATTTATTACATGCCTTACTGTCAAGGCTGAAGTAAATATAAGATAATCAGGTGCCACATGGGGCTCACAGTCTTAGAATAATAATAGTAATAGTATTTATTAAGGACTTACTATATGTCAAGCACTGTTCTAAGCCCTGGAATGGAACCCAGGTATTGAATCCTCATTTGCAGATGAGGGAACTGAGACACTTAGAAGTTAAATGACTTGTCCAAAGTCACACAGCAGGTAAGTGGTGGAGCCTGTATTAGAACTCAAATCCCTCTGACTCCTAGACCCATGCCCTTGTCTCATCCTGCACAACTGTCCTGCTAAGTATTACAGTCAAGTAATCATTACCCACCCTCCCTCCTCCTAAACGGAGATTAAGCAATCAACAATTAAGCAGTCTTTCAGGAAGTTCCACACAGTGTTTGTTTTAGATTTTCAAGACATTAAAGAGACACCTGAGTGGATAAGCAAAGAAATGGTTGAAGGGGAAAGGTAACTTAATTTAGAAATAGAGGATGCAGATGCCGATTAGCTAACTGCATCTCATTCAGATGAATCATCATCCAACAAGCATCTCATTGAATTTTGGAAATCTGATGCGTCATTGCAGAAACTGAAACAGGTGAAGAAGGTCCTAGGGATTTTTTCACCACCAGTTAAAATCTCAGGATTAAGAAGTCTTGCTTAAATTTTGATAAAAGTAGATAAATTCATTCATTAATTCATTCATTCAGTAGTATTTATTGAGCACTTATTGTGTGCAGAGCACTATACTAAGTGCTTGGGAGAGTACAATACAACAATAAACAGGCACATCTCATGCCCACAATGACCCTACAGTCTAGAGGCAGGGAAACAGACATGAATACAAACATATAAAATTGCAGATATGTGCAGATAAGTGTTGTGGGGCAGAGAAGGGGGAAGATCAAAGGGAACAAGTCAGGGTGATGCAAGGATAAGGAAAGCTGGGACTTAGTCTGGGATGGCTTCCTGGAGGAGAGGTGCCTTCAATAAGATTTTGAAGTAGGGGAGAGTAATCGTCTGTTGGATTTGAGGACGAGGGCAGTCCAGGCCAGAGGCAAGTCATGGGCTTGGGGTTGGCAGCGAGATAGGTGAGATCAAGGCATATGGAGAAGGTTAGCACTAGAGGAGGAAAGTGTGTGGGCTGGGTTGTAGAAGGAGAGTAATGAGATGAGGGAGGAGGGGGCAAGGTGATGGAGTGCTTTAAAGCCAATGGTGAGGAGTTTATGTTCGTTGAGGAGGAGGATGGGCAACCTAATGAGAGAAGACCCTAATGCTAAAATTGCATCTCCTCTAGGATGCCTTACCTGATTAGTTTCTCATATCCCCACCCCGTTTCCCTCTCTACTGAATAATCAGTGGACTGGAGTCCTCACTCTCTAAGCCCTTAGGTACTCACCTGAGCACCTACCACTCACCTACCACTTCATACTCACATTAATTTTTCAGAAGCTGTGGAAGAGAACCTAATTTGTGACATTTAAATCTTATAAAAATCCTACCCCATGACATGACCACATTCCCTAGGAATACCACTTAGTTGAGTCATATAAGTTTGTTGCAGGCAGGGAATGTGTCTACCAACTCTACACCTCACCCAAGTGCATAGTACAGTGCCCCACACATAGCCATCAGTAAAAACAACCAATTGATTTATGGGGTGTGCCTGTGCTTTGCTGAGTGAGGGGGACAAATCTATGGATCTAAAAGGTATCTAAACAACTGTGCGTGTAAATGTGTGGGGAGAAGGGAGCAGGTAAGGCAATTGCTTTGAATTGAAAGTCTATCATGAAGACAAAATCACTGCTGGTGAGGAAAAAGAAATGAGGATAAAGAAGTACACAACATGTTTTGCTGCCTGCTGCAGCTAAGCCCCTCTCCACCCGGGTTGGGGCCAGCCTCTATTGCCCCACTTCAGGCCATATTTCACTCTGCTGCCTGGATTTGTTTTCTACAAAGGCATTCAGTCCATGTTTCCCCACTCCTCAAGAACTTCCAGTGGTCCCCCATCCACTTCTGCATCGAAGAGAAACTACTTACCATTGATTTTAAAGCAATCACCTTGCCCCCCAAACATTAGCCCACTGATTTACTACAGCATAGTCTGAACACTTCGCTCCTCTAGTGCAAAGTCGCTCACTGTGCCCCAGTTTCATTTCTCTCACACCTACCCCTTTCCCACATCCTCCTTCTAACCTGGAACTCCCTTCCCCTCTATATACTACAGGCCACCAGTCTCTCCATCTTCAAAAGTCACATCTCTTCCAAAAAGGCTTCCTCAATTAAGCCCTGGTCTATTGTGTGACCTTGGGCAAGCCACTTAACTTCTCTTGCCTCAGTTACCTTACCTATACAATGGGGATTAAGACTGTGAGTCCTTTGTGGAACAGGGACTATAGCCAACCTCATTTGTTTGCTTGCATCTACCTCAGTGATTAGTAGAGTTGCCTGGCACATAGTAAACACTTAACAAACAGCATTAAAAAAAACAACAACAAACCCCTCTCTTTTCTCTGACTTCTTCCTTCTGCATCATCTATGTACTTAGGTCTGTATTTTGGGGGAATTGTTATTTGCCCCACTCTCAACCCCACAGCACTTGGGTACATATTCAAAACTTCTTTATTATATCAATGTCTGTCTCCTCCTCTAGATTGTAAACTTATTGTGGGCAGGGAATATGTCTACCAGTTCAATTGTATTGAATTCTGCCAAGTGCTTAATACAGAGATCTGTACATAGTAACTGCTCAATAAATATAATTGATTGATAGTGATTTAGGCAAGTCAGTACCCTGCCAAGGAAAATTTCTGTCCTAGCGTAGAGAGCTACCCTGCTAGTTTCCAAAACAATTTCCTTAACAAATTCCTTCTTGACAATGAAATGGTAATGTTAAGGTGTCATCTTTAAAATTAGAAGTGCTCCTTTTGAGAAGAAATTTACATTTTGCTATGTAAGAGTTATGCTAAAGAATCTCAGGTGTACTAAGATTGTAATAGTTGTTTTAGGAACTTTTGCAGCTCTGAAGAAAAAACCTACTTCCCCCCTCTTCCACTATGTAAAAAAAAAATAAAAAACCAACAACAAACAAAAAAACAAAACACCTAACTACATTCTGCATCCCAGATTGAATTGGATTTCATTTTGCTGCTCCAATGAGTCCTGCTACAATAACATGCTGTGCATGGCTACATTTCCGACATGGGCTGCCACACCAGCTTATTGTGAATGAGTCTGCAAATGCCACTTTTAAAGAGAGTTGAGGAGAATAGTTTCAGAAGAAAAAGTTACAGCTGAATGTACACTTGAAGATTAATTACCACTTGGATCCTTTTAAGCTATCAAAATGCACAATTGCATTAAGCATAAATTAACTACCTCTATGCTGCATAATACACATTTGGAAAATGATTTTCACCTTTATGCCTTTAGTTTTACTCTCTCCTGAGCTTAGAAGGGACTGAAAGTCATTATCTTTTGTCAACTGTTCTGTGACTTATGAAGTGAGTTATTGGTCTTAGTTAAGTTCCTTACGTGCCCAAAGCCACATTTACAATTGATGACAATCGGTCCACTGCTGGAATTGTTGAGAAATAAGGTCAAAGATCGAATTAGTCATGGAAATTGAATAACCATTTTACTAGTCCATACAAGTCTCCACTGAGTACGAGATCAAGCCAGTAAATGGAAAGCTGACTTTTTGTTTTTGTTTTTCATTTTTGTTTTTTGTTATTGTTTTCCCGTGCTTGGAATTATTGAAAATTTCAAGACTCCTGAATTTCCATCTTTCATCTGCATAAAGCATAGGTAAATTCTTTAGGCAGTTATTTTCAGCATAATTATCAGACCTTTTTCAAAAGTGTAATCAACATAGATTTTCATATATTGAAACAAAACATTTCAAAAATCTGCATGGGATATTCTTAACTCATGGAGAACTAACTGACTGATATTGCAGGTCTTTTTTTTTTATCATTTCTGTAACCATTACCATGACTTCTGTGAAAAGTTAACCTGAACTTTTTGTTGTCATCTCCAGCTATTTACTGTTACCAGTTCCCATTTCCAGCAAGATGTTAGACTCAATGGCATGTGTTAGATAGACTTCTTTGTTTGCTCTGTGAAACTCTGCATGACCCACACATTTCATTTTTCATCTTCAATTTTCTGGATTGCGGTTCCTATATCCTTGTCCAGATGACATCTTTCAGCGATCAGTTTTGAGATCAAGAGAACTGCCCAGTGATATAAATAAAGGTCTTTCAGGCAGATCTTAGATTGCAAAACTCCACATTATCCTTCAAATACCAAAGAATATAAAATAAAGCTGCTAAATAATAATTAGGCTTAGAGAGAAGAATTAAAAATAAGATATTCTTCAAATAGCATTTCATTATTGGAACATTCCTATTTTAGTCTGTCTGTTCAGTCTTTGATTTTTTGTGGTCTAACTCCTTGTATGATTGGCATATTGATCATATGTCATTGGCCTCCCTAATGATTTCATGGTTTCCTCTTACAAATCAACTTGACTGAGAACCATATTGAGGCTTGAGGTCAGTCCTTTCAGGCATGAGTTAAATCTAGCAAGAAGACCCCCACCTTCACCAAGGTTGAAGTGTTAGTAACTTCATTTGGTATCTGACTCTTTCACCAGGATCTTAGAAGATACTTCCAAAATTTAAACTTACAATCTAGGCCCTGTAGACTGTTAGCTCCTGGTGGGCATGGAAAGTGTCTACCAACCTGTATTGTACTTACCCAAGTACGTAGTACGGTACTCTCCATATAGTAAGTGTTCAATAAATTTCCACTGATTTATGGATTGATTGATTGACTTTAGAGAATAAATCTCAACAACTACTTATGCCTAAATGAAACATTTCCATCTCTTTGGTTACCCATCGATCATTTTGACTTTACCCGGTGCTTGACAAGGCTCAAATCCATTGCCTTATTTTGGCAGTCATTTCTCAACTTCATGAAGGAAAAAAAATTAAGCAAGGGAAAAAAGGGCACAATAAATTTGCGTGTCTAATCAATCTTTTCATATGAGTAAAAGGGAGAAAAAGCCGAAAAAGCCTGGGTAATGATGAAATGCATCGGCTGTTCTTGTCGCATCGCTAATTAGAACTCTGCACAGAGCACAAATGACTTGGGTCCTCTGATATTACCAGTGATGCTGAAATGTTCTGCAAAGTATTGATTTTGAATGTCAACCCTCTGCTTTCCTGTTTTTTCCCTGTAATGAACACATTACCCTCAGAATACTAATTAAGCCTTAAAGAAAAAATGAAAGGCAGACAAACAGCAACACAGGCGCATAATTATAACAGCACAATATCGACCCAGACCAAAGCAAAATAACCATGTTTTAAGTGTTGCTGAATAGTTCATGGTTTGCATTGAATAAAACCTTTTACCAAGATGAATTGCTTTCCATCCAGATATATAATTTGCTGTCCATAAACGAAGGTTAAATAGTTCAGAATGCAACACGGGGTTGTTATTAACAGGATCAGCGACAATGGCAATGCAGAATATTAACCTGAGGGGAAAAAAATCAATCATTTCTTCATGTGCTGGAGGGATAAAAAAGGCAACTAATTGGTTTAGTCAGTGAAGTTGGAGAAAGGAAGGTTAAAGAAGCACTGCAGAGACCTAAAAGGAATTTCGACAAGAACTGCAGCTGAGAAGGTATGAATGTCTCCCAAGCATAGTAGAAAAATGACCTGATAGGGAGTCTCTAAAGGAGTTAAACATGCTTATGCCTTAGATTGCTCTGAAAGCTCAATTTTAAATAATCTCAGTTAGAACTTCAACAAAGTCTTTCTCTGGAAGATGACCCAACAGTGCATTCTTTCATTTTTAGCCAAACCTTACTTGAGATCTTATAAGCTTATTCTCACTCTGATTCCATTCCTCTTACGACCTGGAAACAGAAACTTCTAGGAAGTGGGGAAGCTCCCTCATTCTCTAGTGGGATGATTGGTTATTCAAACACCCAGCCACATATTTCCTTATGAAGTGCAGTTGCCAAGTCTTTTAGATATCTATCTTTGATCATATTGATACCAATTGGAGGGAAAATTCTGTCATGAATTTTCATTTATGGCTGTTTGGCATGACAGATTGCACCATATTCCTCGAAGTGCAGAAGAGGAGGGAACCAGGGAACTCTTGGGGTCAATGGATAACTGGACAATTGCTGACCAGATACTATGGCCCTGGAAACCTGTAATACTGAACCTCGGATGTTAATCAGAGGTGTCTCCTAGTGCTTCAATCCACCCAAGGGTAAAAGTAAAAATAATGTGTAGATAGAACACTGCAAACTCTTTGGTGAACTAGTTTTCATATCTGAACAGCCAATCCTGTATTCTCTCTTTGACTGGAACCAAGTACTGGCCCAGTACCTGGTGTACTTCCAACCCAGACTCTATCTGGAAGCATCAGAAAGGAAAATCACCATCTGAAAAGAAATTAGCTGCTGTTTGTTTGATATCTATTGCCTTGACCTTTTCTTTTGAAGTCTAAACTTGTTCATGGGTGAGCCAACACTGTTCTAAAGCTTCAATGGCTTTAATGTGAAGCCTTCCTAGTACCATTGTAGACATTTTTCTGAAAGAAAATTTCTGGTTGCCATAGTTACCAGTGCATCATTTGGCATGGTTCCGTGGCTGGATTTTATAACTACGACCCTGGATGTACCCCTTTACAATAATACAAATAATGCTCTACACCAACATTCAGGAAAAATAAAGGAAGAAAGGAAGGAAAGATAGGAAGGAAAGAAAGAAAGGAAGGAAAGACAGAAAGAAAGGAAGGAAAGAAAGGAAGGGAAGGAAGGAAGGGAAGGAAGGGAAGGAAGGAAGGAAGGAAGGAAGGAAGGAAGGAAGGAAGGAAGGAAGGAAGGAAGGAAGGAAGGAAGGAAGGAAGGAAGGAAGGAAGGAAGGAAGGAAGGAAGGAAGGAAGGAAGGAAGGAAGGAAGGAAGGAAGGAAGGAAGGAAGGAAGGAAGGAAGGAAGGAAGGAAGGAAGGAAGGAAGGAAAAACTTCCCCATGAACGTTAGGATTAATTTTGATTTGCTAAGAATGTACTGGATAATTTTGTTTTTAACTGAAAAGTACCTATTCAATGTTACTGAACTAGATTGTATAGCACTCTTATTAGCATTATCTCCTTTTGTGGATAAACAAAATCAATGCACATTTTTGTCTGGCTTTCTTTAATATAGCACAGAACTAGGGGACACTGTTGGTGCAGTTTTAAGACAATCTGTGATCTTGGAAGTCAACAACTTACAAGGAAGCCTGATTTTCCAAGATAATTAGATCTCTCAAATGTAATTTGGCCTCACTTGGAAGCATGTTAACTGTTTCCTGTTGCTCTGGTCAATCACCTAGTCAAAAGATATTCACTAGGTGCTCATAGAGGTAATAGAAATTTTTTAATGTTTATGGGCAATTACATATAGGCTCATCCATAGTATTTTGCCATAATTAAGACACCTTAGGGCACTCAGTCTAGCTTGTGTGTCTTTTCCTCTTTCTAAGTAACCATATTCCTCCAAAGTCAGACCCCACCTCATCACTGAAGGAACCTAAGAACTAGTAGAAAGAACCCATGATGATAAATGAGGAGCCGTGGGTTCTAATTTTGGCTCCACTACTTGCCTGCTGTTTACCCTTGGACAAGTTGCTTTACATCTCTGTGCTTCAGTTTCTTCATCCTCAAAAAACTGCAGTGGTTGCCCATCCTCCTCCGCATCAAAGAAAACTCCTCACCATGGGCTTTAAAGCACTTATCACCTTGCCCTCTCCTACCTCACCTTGCCACTCTCCTACTACAACCCAGCCCACACACTTTACTCCTCTAATGCTAACCTTCTCATTGTGCCTCAATTCTGATCTATCTTGCTGCTGACCCCTAGTCCACATCCTGCCTCTGGCCTGGAGTGCCCTCCCTCCCCAAATCCAAAAAGAATTACTCTCCCTACATTTAAAGTCTTACTGTAGCCACATTTCCTCTAAGAGGCCTTCCCAGACTTAGCTCCCACTTTCTTCTTCTCCCACTCCCTTCTGCATCACCCTGACTTGCTCTTTTGTTATTCCCCTCTCCCAGCCCACAGCACTTAAACACGTATCTGTAATTTATTTATTTGTACTGTCTGTCTCCCCACCTCTAGACTATAAGCTATTTGTCAGATGGGGGTGTGTCTGTGTATTGTTGTATTGTCCTCTCCCAAGTGCTTACTACAGTGCTCTGCACACAGAATACACACAGTTGCACAATTGCACACATTTGGGAATAACTGACCTGGCATGCTTTTGTTATATTATTGAACATTCTTAAAATTGCCCAATAATCTGAAAATATCCATTGCTTTGGCTATGTGGATTTATACAATTAGCCTATTTATGAAGGGACTCCTGGGAAACAAAGTAGTTTAATGGTCCTTAATTCAATAATCACCTTGTCTTATGCTGTTGAGTCATCTTGACCCATAATGACTCCATGGACACACGGGCCCCAGAGTACCTCATCACTAAATGCACACATCTGGTAGTGTATCCATAGAATTTCCTTGGTAAAAATATGGAAGTGGTTTACCATTGCTTCCTTCTGGACATGTTGTGGGAAAGAGGTCAGAAGAGAGAAAAATGTGTTGGAGACCCAGGAAGCAATCTGGTGCTAGAGGAGCAAACTGTGTGGGCTGGGCTGTAGTAGGAGATTAGTGAGCTTAATTATTGGGGGGCAAGTTTAATTGAAAACTTTAAAGCCAATGCTAAGGAGTTTTTGAATAATTTTGTAACATAGGCGAACAACCACTGGAGATTCTTAAGAAGTGGGGAGAAATGGCCTGAATGTTTTTAAAGAAAAATGATCTAGGCAGCAGAGTGAAGTATGGGCTTAGAAAGGGAGAGACAGGAGGCAGGGAGGTCAGCAGGCAGGCCAATGCATTAGTCAGGAGCTTGAGGCCCTTGACTGCAGCAGGTACATTATAAGGCTCACACAAAACTTTACTGAAATGAAAATTCCACACGAATATCATAGGAAGAAGAGACCAGATACTAAGTTATTTTGTCCATCCACTTGATTCCCTCTAGGTCTCAGACATGGAAAATTAGGATCATTTACAAAGTTGGATAGTCTTTTAAAGAGGTTGGAGCCCACAGAAAGGGAGAGAGGATGCTTGTGTAGTAAATATAGTGAAAACTGTGCACATCCCATTCAACTAAGAAAATAATTTTAGAGTTCCCATCTTTAGCATTCTCAGGCAATTCAAGGATTCAGGACAGGGAGTCCAAGGATTCAAGACCACATTTCCCAGAAACACTTACTCAGTGAGGAAATCCAGAACATTTAGCCAACCCTGGACGGTATGGCCATAAAATATGGATTTATGGAACTGGCCCAATTTATCCAGCATACGTAGTTATTCTGCCTAAGTAGACTAAGCTGACATCTCCTCTGCTTGTAAATGAATAGGGGAGATTGTGTGTCTGCCTCTAGCCATAGGGGCTGGATGGGGCAACTAAAACAGGAGTGAGGATAATTATCACAATCTTCCTTGAACTAAAAGCCGCACACCTTAGGTCCCACCAATCAAAAACCTGATCTCTCCCATGCTTCTCTCATATTTGTGGGGATAGGGAAGAGATAGCTACAATCTAGCTCCTCTAATCTCTGAGGACCTGCTACTTTGGTTACAGAAGGAGAATTTCCTCAACAATGCATAGACGACCAGCTAGGCTTGGCAGATAGAAAAGTAGCAGTTAGCAAAAGAAAAATAAAATTACTGCAGTTCAAGATAACAATCCAATCTTCTAGATATCTTTTATGCTTCATGTTAACTAAGAGTCTCTTGTTTCAAATTTTCCAACATCTGAAAATTGGAGAAAGAGAAAGAAAGAAAGAGAGAGAGAGAGAGAGAGAGAGAGAGAGAGAGAGAAAGAGAGACATGGAATATAACTGTGGAACTGTGGTATTATGTATTTGTATTGGTATGTATATGTATATATGTGTATATATACATGCATGTATTCTATGTATTGGTATTATGCATCAGTTATTATGCATGTCTGCCAAGCACTGTAAGCACTAGGGTAGATATAGTACAATCAGATCATACTCATTCTATGTCCCCCATGGGGTTAACAGTCCAAGAAGGAGGAAGAACCAGTATTTAATCCCCTTTTTACTGATGAGGAAACTGAAACACAAGTGACTTGCCCCTAGTCACAGAGCAACAAGAAACAGAGCAGAGAGTAGAACCTATGTCTCCTGACTCTCAGTGTGCTGTGTTCTTTCCTCTAGAGCACACTGCCCTATTTTTTCATATGGTATTTATTAAGCACTTACTATGGGTTCAAAGCACTGGGGTAAATACAAGTTAATTAGTTTGGACCCAGTCCCTGTCCTGCTCGGGGCTCCCAGTCTAAGTCAAAACCTGCCATTTTCACCTTCACAACATTGCCTTTCCTTTCCATCCACACTACTACCTTGTTGGTACAGTCGCTCATCGTATCCCAACTGGACTACTGCATCAGCTTCCTTTTTGATCTCCCAACTTCCTATCTCTCCCCAGTTCAATCTATTCTTCACTCTGCTGCCCGGATTATCTTTCTACAGAAACGCTCTGGGCATGTCACCCCCTCATCAAAAATCTCCGTTGGTTGCCTATCAACCTTCTCAAGAAGCAAAAACTCCTCACTATAGGCTTCAAAGCTCTCTATCACCTTGCCCCCTTCTCCCTCATTTCCCTTCTCTACTACAGCCCAGCCCACACATTCTGCTCCTCTGCAGCTAGCCTCCTCACTGTGCCTCATTCTCGCCTGTCCGGCCATTGACCTTTGACCCTCGTCCTACCTCTGGCCTGGAATGCCCTTCCTCCTCACATCCATCCGCCAAACTAGTTCTCTTCCTTCCTTCAAAGCCCTACTGAAAACTCACCTCCTCCATGAGGCCTTCCCAGACTGAGGCCCCCTTTTCCTCTGCTCCTCCTCCCCTCCCCATCACCCCTACTCCCTCCTTCTGCTCTATCTCCTTCCCCATCCCACAGCACTTGTGTATGTTTGTACATATTTATTATTCTATTTATTTTATTAGTGCTGTGTATATATCTATAATTTTATATATCTATTTTGATGGTATTGATGCCTGTCTACTTGTTTTGTTTTGTTGTCTCTCTCCCCCTTCTTAGACTGTGAGCCCATTGTTGGGTAGGGACTGTCTCTGTTGCTGAATTGTACTTTCCAAGCATTTAGTACAGTGGTCTGCTGACAGTAAGGGCTCAATAAATACAATTGAATGAATAAATGAGAAGAACTGAAGCTCCAAGAAGTTAAATGACTTACCCAAGGTCACACAGTAAACATTTGGCATTCCCTGGATAGAACCCCTGGTCTTTTAACTCCCAGACCCATGCTCTTTCCTCTGGGCTATGCTGCTTCACACATATTTATGTGATTCCACAATAAAGGAACCTGGGCCTAAACCCTCTGATCCTAAATAAATTCCTGTGATAAGTAGGTCTGGTCAATGTAGAATTGAATTGGCTTTCTCCTTCTCTAAGAAAACTAATGATCTGTTGGATCGCAAGTACAGCTCCATGATCAAACCAAAGAAACCCTGATTCTTCCTTGAACTAGATGCATTAGAAAGCATCCGGTTTCATGCTGAAAGGCAATGACAGATGGGGAAAAGGAATAGAAACAACCCCAACTGTTTCTAACTTTAAAAAAGAAAAAAACCAAAAGCCCATGGATGAATGTCATAAGGAAGGATCTGGAGTCTAACTAAGCCCTTAACTGTTCACCTGCCCCTGGTGACAAAGGCACTGGATCCAGTAGGACACAGAATCAGGACTGGTAGGAAAAAAGGGAAGAGCAGATGCCTGAAGAGTCTTGCAATCCAGCTGTGTATGCTGAATTGAGAATGTAAAATCACTCTCTCTGCCAGGCTGTACTGCTTCTGTTTGCCAACTTAATTAAGATAGGATTGAATGCCCGCCGATAGCAGATAATAACAGGTACATGGTGGGGATATGTGATATTGTAGATTAGGTTTATAAGCACTACAGTACGCTATAATGAAGAACCAGTGAGACAGAAGTGAATGTACTATCATTAGCCTCAAAAGATGGAACCCCTGCCATAATAAAGGAGATACTTCAGACCGTGTCTTTTCATTTAGATTGTTATTTCAGCTTTAATAAGGAATCTCAAGCTTTTGAGTGACATACCTTCTTTGGAGGGGGCAGGGGGGAATACAGAAAATGACAAGCCCTGGAAACCGTGTGCGGTGAACTTTTCAACTCCAAATCTAGGGCTTGAGACTTTCTTTAGATTGGACTGCTGTTATTAGGGGGCCGTCTGCTACTCCCAGCTTAGTTCAAGTTATTCGAAGGTTATTGAGGAACATTATGCCCCTAATTTATATATTATGGATGACCCCCTCAAATGACCTTGATTTTCCAGAAGGCAGCACATTTTCCCCAACACAGTTGTACTGAGACCACAGGGTCAAGGCCAAAAATAAAAGGCAGATTTCAAAGGCAGAGTAATGAGGGGCTTGCTTTGTGTTGTTGTGTCATTTTTTACAGTGAGATAATTTTAATAACTAAATGCCATTTGTATTCATACTTATTTACCTTCAAAATACGAGTAGCTCATGAAAATTACTGAATTTGATATACTTATGGCACCGTCTAATTTCTACATGTACACCGATATAGCAACTAAACAATTTGATAGATGTGTGGGTATGGTTCTTTTCTGTTTTACTAAATACATGCACGGGGAAAATTTCTGTTTAATTTTTCTTTTTTTTAACTTTGCTTGTGGTAAAATGATACCCCTTGGATGAAAGTGGTTTAGTGTGTCCCTGAAAAAAAGGAAAAATGTAAAAGAACACAGCAAGGGCCTCACTAAACGATGCTCTGTAATTTTGGGACTTTGTCTTTAAATAGATTTATAAAGCAGGGTGTAAAAATTCTATTTTAAATGTCATTTTGACAAAACGTGTTGGAGAATTTTCCTGCAGTCAAGGTAGGCAGAATCTAATGCTTATGGTCAAGTGCTTAGTACAGTTCTTTGCACACGGGGAGTGCTCAATAAATATCATTGTTTGGTGAGCATTTCAGGAGCTGAGAGCATTCCTGAAGCTTCCATCCCTGAAGGTAGTCTACTCACAACTCCTCATTCTCATCTCTCTTACCACTGTCCTCTTGCTCACATCCTTTCAGCCAGGAACTCCCTTCCTGCTTCTCCTAGAGCTCTCCCAATCTTTAGGGTTCTTTTGAAATCACATCTCCTCCAGGGGGCCTTTCCTGATGCATCTCTCATGGCCCCTTTAAATGCCCCCAATTGAAACATCAGCATTTCTGGGTCATCTAAGCACTTGGTTCCTCACTTAGGCTTCCTACACCATTGCACTTAAGTCCATATATCTTTATAGCATAATGCCTCCTCCCTCTGAAATGTATTACAGTGCCTATAGCCCCTGCTAGTTTGTGAACTCCTCAAGGGCAAGGATCTTGTCAACTACCTCTATTACACTTCTACAATTGCTTAGTACAGCAATCAGCACACAATAAGTGCTCAATACATACTCTTAATTGGTTGACATAGCATATCATTATGCTCTTGTCACCAGGCAGGATCAGCCTCTGGGTACCTCTTGAGCTCTTGCATTGGACGGTTGGAAATGGATTCACAGACTCTAGGGTTATGGGTGATGGAAGCAGATTTATTAAGATGATAGCACAAGTAACCTGTGATAGGTAACCTTCAGGAGCAAAGTTATTCCTAGGCTACTAAACAATAAGAACACAGGTCAGCATGGTACCCCACTTCTAGCAGCTGGCAAAACTGGGAAGTAGACACCTCATAAACCATCCCAAAATGGGCTTCCTTTCAAGTAACCCGAATGGGCTACCTCTCAAACCACCCAAAATGGGCTTCAAGTTCCTGGTTGAAGTTCCTAGAATACTCGCTCCTCCTAGCTCCAAGGAGGAGGTCTGATGGGTCTCTTGACATCACACAGGTCTGATAGAGCAGGCATCCCCGACTCTTGATAGAGCTGACTTGCCACATTGGTGTGGCAGAGTTCCAACCTATTATCAGGAGTTCATGGACATCCCTCTCCAGATAAAATCTTTCTACTTCTCAATCCTCTTCCCTTCCATTGGCCATATTTGGGATAATAAAGGATCTTGGGACAAGACCCATCACAATTTTCTCATTCCGGCCTTAATACTCACCCGTGCCTCCTGGGATCAGAACTTCGGTGGCATGGGAAGTGTTAATGCCTCCAATAGCTCCTGCCAGCCCCTCCCTAAGTTAATTAGCCTGGCCAGGGTGTGACTGTTCACAGCTCTAATGACCTAATTGATACACATATGTTTCCTCTCCTATAGAACCTCTGGTGGTTAGTAGCTTCTCTGAATGAAGAAGGACAGCAAATAAACAAATTACATGGTGCATCGAAAGGTCCCTTCTACCTGTCCATGACGTTTTATAGTCTATAAAATTAATTGGCAAAAATGGACAACACTGTGGTATGCTCAAGGATGTGAAGACAAATCACCTAAATAGAAAAGAAAGCAGTTTTGCCTAATGGATAAAGCATGGATCTGGGAGCCAGAGGACCTGGGTTCTAATCCCAGCTCTGCCACTTGCCTGGTGTGTGACCTTGGCAAGTCATTTGATGTCTTTAAATCTCAGTTTCATCAACCATAAAAAAGGATTTTCAATATCTGTTCTCCTTCCTACTTAGACTATGAATCCCATATGGGACAAGCACTGTATCTATCCTAGTTCACTTGTATCAATCCCAGCTGGTAGAACAGTGCTTGACAAATAGACTAAGCACTTAACAAATACCATAAAAAAACCCCAGAAATAAGTGAAGTCAAATTATCAACACATTGAAATTGTTGCAAACTCTTGGTATTGGAATCAGCTTAACAGACCAATCTTATCACCTTCACTATTCACTTTTTTTTTAAAGAAACTGGAGCAATTATGTTTGGGTTTTCTATATGGTTTGATTTTTAATAGCTTTATTTTCAATGCTTTGTCATGGGAATTTCCAGCCCATGCTTGTGTATTGCAAAAGCTTAAGATAGACGGAGATATTGGAAGATGAAGAGATATTGATGGGAATGGGCTAGGTGCTGAGCACACAGTAGGTGCTCAATAATTACCAATAGTCACCAATACCAGAAGGAAAGCTTTTTGATTAGGAAAAGATAAGCTGAGACCAAGGGAGGGTTTTTTAAATATTTTTGAAGCTGCAGCTATCAACACCAGCAGTTTGGAGTCACAGAAGTACAGTGTGAGTTATCCTTCAATACTTTCGATGTTTGAGAAACACAAGAAGCAGCACTAATGAAAACATCATTCTTTATAATTTCCGAGTTATTTTTAGAATTAGAATCTCTCCGTTACAGAAGAGACCATCTTCAGAATGAATTGTACTAGGTAAGATTGACCATTTTGATCATCAGTATTTCCATTTTCTTCATTTTTAGGGAATGCAAAGGAGTATCATAGCATCCTGTTCCATTTCTCATTTGCATTCCATCCAACTTCACCTCCTGGAGCTTCAGTTATGGACATATTATTCTTTTCCTCCTGCTGTAACATTCTGTGTAGCATTCCTGTGCCCTGCTCATCATTTACTTCTTTTCAACTCTGAAGGGTCTGCTCCAGTTCTGGTTAACATTTCTCCAGTCTAGTTCGAATTATGGAGTCATTCCTGAAAAAAAAATGAATAAGGTTCAGAGGGTCAGCATTGTAGGGGATTTATAAATATCACAAACCAACATTTAGAGGAAGTACAAGAAAAGTAAGAAAAAGAGATGAAGAGATGGAGAGTTCATGTTTTAAGAGTGTGCCAGATGAGGTTGGCTCTTAAAGTCTCTAGACTGTAAGCCCTACTGGGCAGGGAATATGTCTACCAGCTCCACTGTAGTTCATCCTTCCAAGCAATTATTTCAGTGCTCAGCACACAGTAAGTGTTCAATAAATACCCTTTCCCCCCACTAGACTGTAAGCTCACTGTGGGCTGGGAATATGTCTGTTATGTTGCTATACTGATCTCTCCCACTACTTAGTACAGTGCTCTTCACACAGTAAGCACTCAGTAATTATCACTGACTGGTTGATTGATTATTAAAATTAATTATCACTATTCTCATCAATCAATAGTAAATATTGAGTGATTACTTTGTACTATGCATTGTATTAAGCATTTGAGAGAGTACAGTGGAAATGGTAGGCATAATAATAATACCTGTGGTATTTGTTAAGCACTTAATATATGCCACGTACTGTACTAAAGTCTGGGGTGGGTACAAGTAAGTCGGGTTGGACACTTTCCCTGTTTTACACATCTCAAGCCCCATTTTTCAGATGAGGTAATGGAGACAGACAGAAGTGAAGTGACTTGCCCAACATCACACAGCAGACTTGACTGCTCTCCTCAAGGATTTTATAATCTAGTGAGGGAGAAAGATACTGGAGTAAAATACAGAAAGGAAGAAGTAAAAGAACATAGAAGATATGTTCTTAAGTAACTGGGTGGTGCTAACAGGCTGATGTGGCCATTCATGGGTTTTAGATTCACTTATTTTTTGAGACAGATGACCCCATGGTAAAGCTCCTAAAGAAAGAAACATAAAGGAGCCTTAAACCAATCCAGACTTTCTAAAGAAATAAAGAAGATGCTAAATCTGGCAAGAAGCCAAAAAGGAACTCTGCCTGAGACGATGTCTAATCTGATTGTATTATATCTATTCCAGAGCTTAGTATAGTGGTTGGCTCTTAGTTAAGGGCTTAACAAATATCACAGTTCATTATGGAGGAGTTGTAATACTCTGATTAAACATGTCTGTTGCCAATATTCTGATTAGGGATATAACTGGCAAGAATGAAAAATGGAAATTCAAATGAAGATTTAAAACCACAAACTGATATTTAAACCAGAAAACCCTCCACCCCCTCTTTTTCTGGCATAGTTGATAGAGCATAGGACTGAGAATCAGGAGAACTGGGTCCAAATTCTAGCTCTGCTAGGTGTCTGCTTTCTGACCTTGGGCAATTTACTGCACTTTTCTGAGCATCTATTACTTCACCTGTAAAATGGGGATTAAACCTGGGCCAAATTGTTCATATTGTAACAACCCCGGCACTTAGTACAGTGCTTGACACCTAGTAAGTATGTAAAAAATACCAACATAATTGCTGTTATTTATCCATAAGCTTAATTAAATAATATAGAGACTTCTTACTATGTAGATCCTGTTTCTAAGAGCTAGTGAAAGACAGCCACACAAACTAGAATGAAGAAAAAAATAGTGAGATGGTGACTCTGCTCCTCCACCCCCAGAGAACTCTGAGGATTTAGTTTAATCAGACACAGTTCCCAACCTTTGTACTGTTGCAAAAGGCCATGTCAGACCTTTCACTTTGTTAAAAAATATATTTTGTCCTTTCTTCACGATTACCTTGTCAACTTTCAACTGAATCTCGGATCGGATGGTTTGAAAAGACACAGTTGTCACCAAAGACTGATTATGATACAGAAAAATCTAACAATGGGGAGATGAGAAATTAATCAGGGAAGGCCACCTGAAGAAGATGTGATTTCAGAAGGACTCTGAAGCTGGGGAAAGCTGTCTTCTCTAAGATATGAAGAGGAAAGGAGTCCAGTGGGGAAGTCAGGAGCAGGAGGTTGGTTGCTGGAGAGATAAGAATAAGACAAGTGTTATATGTGCTTGAGAGGAATGTAGAGCATGAGCCAACAGAGTGAATTATGGAGTAGAGAAGGGAGAAACTAGAAGACAGGACATTAGTGAAGAGGTTAAGGCAGTAGTTATTTACATTGCATTTACTGAGTGCTTTCTGTGTGCCAAACTCTGGGATAGAAACAAGTTAATTAAATTAGGCACAAGTCGCTGGGTGCACAAGGGCATTACAGTTGAAGAGGTGAGTATCTTACCCTCATTTTACAAATTATGAGAAGCAGTATGGCTAAGTGGATAGAAACAGGTCTGGGAGTCAGAATGATCTGGGTTCTTATCCTGGTTCTGCCTCAAGTTAGTTGTGTGAACTTGGGCAAGTCACTAAACTTCTTTGGGCCTCAGTTACTTCTGTAAAATGGCCATTAATAATGTGAGCTTCATGTGGGACAGGGACTGATAATCTTGTACTTACCCAGCACTTAGTACAATGCCTGATAAATAGTAAGTGCTTAACAAATGCCATAAAATAGTTAACTAGTGTCCAATAAAAAAGTGACTTCCCCAAGTCAGGCTGCAGGACTGAAGCCAAGGTAAGGATAGGATCCAGGTCTCCTGACTCCCAGCCCCATGCTCTTTCTAATAAGCCACATTGTCTTTAATTGACATTTCAACCAATTTTGTTGACCCAGTATTCACCAGGGTAGGATGGCCTTTCTGGTCCAGGAGAGTCTCAGTCCATTATCCCTTTGGTTCAACCATCTTGATTTCAACCATCTTGAATTCAACCATCCTGATTTCTTATTCTTGATTCCTGGTTCTTGACCTTTTGAGTAAATGCATCTGGTTCCTTCAAAATTGCCTGAGTAGATTGGAGAAAATGAAAGTGCAGTGGGAGAATAGGCTGGATGGACTGGGGGTGTCTGCTGCTATAGAATCTGGTACCTGATTTTCAGTTTCTCTTGGTATAGGTGGAAGCTGACCCATGCTTAATTGGGCTTTTGAAGAAGAGAAAGATGGGATGCAGCTGTTACTTAAGAAAAATGTCTTCTCTATTCTGGTTCTCATGTATTTAACTTACATGATTGCTTCTTGACAAATTAGTAGAAAGAGCATAGTCCTAGGAATCAGAAGACCTGAGTTCTAGTACTAGCTCAGCCACTGGCCTGTTGTGTGACCTTGGGCAAGTTACTTAACTTCTTTGTGCCTCAGTTACCTCATCTGTAAAATGGGGATTCAATACCAAACCTCCTTCCTACTTAGGCTATGAGTGCTGGGTAGGGTAGGAACTGTACCAATATAATTATCTTGTAACTACCCTAGCAGTTAGTATAGTGCATGGCCCATAGTAAGCATTTAACAAATACCACAGTTATCATTAGTATAGTTGTTGCTTTTGTTGCTGCTGCTGTTGTTGTTACTCATATGATAATAAAATATCTTCAAGTTAAAATACCAGATTTCCCCCACAGTTGAAATCTCTCCTTCATAGATGCTTTAGAGGTGTAATAATGATAATAATAATAGTAATTATGGTATTTGTTAAGCACTCACTATGTTTTGAGCACTGTTCTAAGTGCTGGAGTAGATACAGGGTAATCAGATTGTCCCACATGGGGCTCACATTTTTGAATCCCCATTTTTACTGATAAGGCAACTGAGGCACGGAGAAGTTAAGTCACTTGCCCCAAGTCACACAGCTGATAAGTGGAGGAGCTGGAATTAGAACCCATGACCTCTGACTCCCCAACGCATGTGCTTTCCACTAAGCCACACTGCTTCTCAGTGTGCTCAGTTCAGTTAAGTTCAGTGTACTGAACTGAAGCATCCATGCATCTCTTCCACATCCTAATCAAGACAGCCATTTCCTTTTTCAAACATGTTACCTGAAACTGGACCTAGTCCTCCAGTTGAATCAAGAGGTAGGATTACCTTCAACAAGTCTGAAATGTAAGAAAAATGCCATTGAACCTCAAGTTGCAGTGTCAATGACTTTTTTTACAATTGAACATACAACTAAAACACAAAGTATACCTAGATGGTTTTGAAAGATTTTTTTTTCTAAGAAATAACATGCTATTTTATAGTACTACTAACTTTTGTTTATGCAATTCTGAGCAGCAACCTCTTGGGAAAGATAACATTTACTTGGGTGAAGCTGTAAAATGTACAATTTGTATCCAAAAACTAAAACTTGACAGCAAGTAGTTTGTATTCTTTTTTTTTTTAATCAAACATTTCTCCAAATGCATTACTCATTTTTATAGCTAGGAGCAGCATCTCCTATAACGAGGATAAAGCTTTTCAATTGTGAAAAATGATACCAAAAACAACTGGAAAAAATAAATTATCCACACACGCAAACATAGTCACACTCTGCTACAACTTTTCCTACCATATATGGCTATTCTAACATGGCCTTAAGGTTTTAGACAATATGCTCATTTCCAGAGAGAACACTGCTTAAGTTAAATGTAAGTTTTTGTTTTCTAAAAGGTCCAGTAGTTGGAAAGTTTTCCTGTAATGGCCTGAAATGGGTAGTGTCATAAATCTATTTAACAACCCCTCCTTTCACTCATTATTTGGAAGCTGGGAGTACATTCAGAATGGAAAACTACAGATTTCATGCTCTTTATTGAAATAATGCCTGGCCATTATCTCTGGTTGTTTTTCAATCTAGAATAATAAGACAAAAAATGCTGTTTTGCAAAAGTCATTAGTATTTATGTGAGAGAAAATTCAAAATCAATTCAAATTTTCTCTGAAAGTGATGATCCTAAAATACTTTGGGTGACCAAGATGCTTTTCTCATCCTCTGTTCCAACGCTTGTCCATAATAGCCCTCTAGACAAGTCAATCTCACACATTCTGAGACGATCTGTGAGGTTAGGGCAAATGAGCAAGGATAGCAAGAATTAGGAAATGGAGGAAGCCTCATTTTTGCAGTTAAGTTCCATATGTATGCTTGCCCAGGAGCACAACATGAGAAGGATGATAAGCCAAGGAATATAACCCTGTTTAATAATGTTGTCCTTCTGCTTAAAGATGACATTGTGTTCATGGTGAGGCTACATCCTCTAGTGTGGCATGTCTTTGAGAGAGAATCTCTCATACATTGTCCTTGGAGTCCAGGTTGGGCACCTGACCTGACTCTTTGTTATTTGGGTCAGCTGTCAAAGTGGGGAAAGATATCCTACCGCCATCAGATCATGCATTCAAGTTGTTTTCACACCAGCAGTGATGCTTTACACTGAGCCATTCATACACTCCCACTGATCCCTATTTGCCCAGTGGGATTGACTCAGTCACTGGTATTTATTAAGCACTTACTGTGTGTCAAGTGCTGTACTAAATGTTTGGGAGGGTATGATACAGCAGAGCTGGTAGACACATTCCATGACCATAAGGAGCTCATGGTGTAGTGGAAAAGACAGACGCGACATAACTTATGAATATGTACTTAAATGCTGTGGGACTGAGGGTGGGGTGAATATAAAGAGCTGAAAGGGTACAGATCAAAGTGCATAAGTGACGGAGAAGGGAGAGAGAGTAGGGGAAATGAGGGCTTAATTGGGGAAGGCCTCTTGGCTGAGATGTGCTTGTAGTAAATGTGCTTTTATTAATCTGTTGGATATGGAAGGGGTTCGACTTGCAGATCACAGAGTGGATTTGGGCAATGGGTTAGCAGTGAGATAGATAAAATTAAGGTACAGTGATAGGTTGACTTTAGAGATGTGAAGTGTGTGGGCTAAGTTATGGTAGGAAGTCATCAAGACAAGATAGGAAGGGGTGATCTGATTGAGTATTTTAAAGCCAGCGGTAAAGAGTTTTTGTTTTATATGGAGACAGATGGGAAATCACTGGAGGTCCATGGGGAAACATGGACTGAACTAGTTTTAGAAAAGTGATCCAGACAGCAAGAGTGAAATATGAATTAGACTCAGGAGAGACAGGAAGCAGGGAGGTCAGTGAGGAGGCTGATGCATTAATCACTACAGTTTTAATAAGAGCTTGGATTTGTGTAGTAGTAGGTAGAGGTAGGAAAGGAAGGGGCATATTCTGTAGATATTGTGAAGGTAAAACAAACAGGATTTAGTGACAGACTGAATATGCCAGTTGAATGAGAAATGAGTCAAGGATGATGACAAGGTTAAGGGCTAGTGAGATAGGGAGGTTAATCATACTGATCACAGTGAAGGGATAGAAAGGGGGAGGACAGGGTTTGGGTGGGAAGATGAGAAATTTGTTTTGAACAAGCTTGGTTTGAGGTCCTGGTAGGATGTCCAGGGAGATGTTCCCAAAACAGGAGGGAATCAGTCAGTGGTTTTTTTTGAGTGCCCACTTTATGCACAGCATTTGGGAGAGTACAATACAACAGAGTTGGTAAATATATTCCCTGCCCACAGGGAGCTTACAGTCTAGAGGGAAAACGAGATTTCAGGGAAGGAGAGAGGTCAGGGCTGGAGAGGTAGATTTGGAAATTATCTGCGTAGAGATGGTAGCTGTAGCCGTGGGAGTAAATGAGTTCTCCAAGGGAGTAGGTGTAGATGGAGAATAGAAGGTGACTGAGAACTGAGCCTCGTGGGATTTTCACAATTTTAGTCCGTGGGAGGAAGAAGAAGAGCCAGAGAAATGGACTTAGAACGGACAGCCAGAGAGACAGGAGGAGAACAAGTAGAGAACAGTGTCAATAAATCTTCAGTACCTTCTCAGTGGCTCAGTTGTTCACCTGTAAAGTGGAGATTGAATACCTGTCTCCCTTCTACTTGGACTGTGAACCTCATGAGGGACAGGGACTGTGTCCCACCTGACTAACTTGTATCTATCCCAGAGCTTATAAAAATGCTTGACATATAGTTAGTGCCTAACAAATAGCATTAAAAAATAAACAAAGTTAGATAATGTTTCAAGGAGAAGTGGGTGGTCCACAGTGTCAGAGGCAGCTGAGCACTCAGGAAGATTAGGATGAAGTAGAGACCATTAGATTTGGAAAGAAGAAAGTCAATGATGACTTTAGAGAGGACAGTTTCCATGGAGTGAAGTTGGCGAAGACAAATTAGAGGGGATACGGTAGAGAACTTTGAGGAGAGGAAGTGAAGACAGCAGGGGTAGAAAACTTGCTCATGTTGTCTTCATTCACTCATTAATTCATTCAATCACATTTATTAAGTGCTTACTGTGTGCAGAGCACTCTATTAAGCACTTGGATAAGTACAAAATAACAATAAAAAATAACATTCCTTACCCACAATGAGCTCACATTCTAGTGACGAGGGAGACAGCAATACAAATAAATAAAATTACAGCTGTATACATAAATATTGTGGGGGAGCAAAGGGAGCAAGTCAGGACAACCCAGAAGGGTGTGAGAGATGAAGAAGAATTGGGCTTAATCTGGGAAGACCTCATGGAGGAGATGTGCCTTCAATAAGATTTTGAAGGAGGAGAGAGTAATTGTCCGTTAGATTTGAGGAAGGAGGACGTTCCAGACCAGAGGCAGGACATGGGCCAGGATTTAGCAGCAGCAAGACATGCAAGATTAAGGCAGAGTGAGAATGTTAGCACTAGAGGAATGAAACATGAGGGCTGGGTTGTAAAAGGACAGAAGTGAGGTGATATAGGAGGGGGCAAGGTGATGGAGTCTTTTAAAGCCATTGGTGAGGAGTTTTTGTTTGTTACGGAGGTGGGTGGATAGGCAACCACTGAAGGTTTTTGAGGGGGTGTGGGTGACATGTACTGAACGTTTTTGTAGAAAGATGACCCCGGCAGAGGAGTGAAGTATAGACTGAAGTGGGAAAAGACAGGAGGTTGGGAGGTGAGCAAGGGCCTGAACTCTTAAGCAATTTGATATTTACCTCCTTTTGATCCCTGCAGCATACTTATTTACATATTCATCTGCAATTTGTTCTAAAGCCTGACTCTCCCTTTACTTTGTAAACTACAATTATATTGTACTTTCACATAGTTTATTACAGTGCTCTACACATGGTAAGCACTCAATAATACCACTGATTGATTCATTCATTCAATCATTTATTGAGCGCTTACTGTGTGATTGATTGTTATTCCATTTTCCAATGTTTGCCAACTTTCTGACGATGACGATGCTTGAAAGGTTAGCACTCGAAGTGTGATGCATTATCCATCTCACACTTGGTAGTTTTGCTGCAGGTAGGTAGTTATTCCTGACCCCTTGGCCTATTGTCAGGAGAATGATTCAAAGAAAATCAAAATGCTTAGGGAGAATTAGGGGGGCAACAGTGATCACCATGGCAAAGCTAATGGAAATTTTCAGGATGATAAATATTGTTGTTAGACTGGAGATTTTTGAGCCTATTTCTAAGTATGTGATAGGTCTATGAACATAATTTAGGAAATAACTTTATGCAGTGTGTGATGGAACATAAGAAATACAGTCTAACATGATAGTATTTTCCTGCCACCCTTCCTCATCTGTTTCAATTGCCTCCAGACACTATGATTGTATTTCCTCTTTGTAAAAAGGCTTTAAGACAGTAAAAAAGAGAATGTTCTAGAATTTGGGACCCAACCCTGGGGTGGTTATGTTAAGGTTCACTGCTTCAAAAGATGAGATACAGTCTGTATGTCTTCAGGGAATTGGAAGATGCAGTAGGTACAAGGAGGAAATGCAGGTATCCAGAGAGATGCTTGATCTGAAAAAGGCAGAATTTGTGGGTGCTTAGTAACCAGCTTGCATCACTAGCTTTTTGCTATTAATAGCAGCAGCCACAGCACAAGGCATATTTATTTACCTTTAAAGAACTTCATAATTGGGATCCTGTGCTCGAGATCAGTGAGATACTCTGTACGGTTTAAATTCAACTCTGTTGGAAGAGTTTACTCAGTATCTACTATTTTCAAGATGTTTCTGCCAACTGATCCAAGTGAAATCCTATATTCCTTGCCACACCTCCTCGTCTCCCTGCCCCACCCTACTTACTTGTTGCCTGGGGCTTCTGTAGTCATCAGTGAAAGTTTTGCTCATTAACCTGAAATCTCAGGAACAAAAATTCACACTTACATGAAGCTCACTCTTTTTTTTTTTAAACCAGATAATTGCCTGAGCTTCAGATAATGATTTCCATACTCCATTTTGTGACATCCCAAAGGAGATGTGGTCGTAATCAGAGAGTTGATGGAAAAATGAAAGGAATTACAGCCCAGGATGTCCCACTGACTTACTGTGTGACCTTGGGTTAGTCACTAAACTACTCTGTGACTCAGTTTCTCCACCTGCAATATAAGGGCAATAAAAATACTTTCTATTCTTAGAAGAATAGAAAGCCCTATTACAAGAAAAAAGTGCTTTATGGATGCAAGATCTTATCTCTTGCATAGCTCACTCTGAAGTTTATGCAGGAAACATTATTTTTCATGTTAAACTTCCCAGGTTTGAATAGGCCTTTATTGAGTGATTAAGACTCAGTGAGCAAAGGTTTTATGACCCTTGATAGAAGATATCTTACTATCCATTTTCTTTCTTTTTAATTTATTAGGTGATTTCAGAGCTCATAATTGGGGGCCCAATTTGACAGCTTTGGAACCTAAAGTTCTTCTTATTCATGGCAACAACACTGCTGTAAAATAACCCACACTGACTTTTTGTAAGGGGTTGACAGGTTAATTTCCACTGCCATGGTAACCATCCTGATTTGCATCAGGATTCAGTGACCTTCCTTCAGGCACAGGTAGGGTTTATGCCAGGGGCATTGCATTTACCATAGAGATCCTTTTTCCAATCTGGCAGCTTGCTCTTACCCTTCAGTGCCAGGAACTAAATGGCATCTCCTTTAGCCATGATTTAAGCTGGTTCTGAATTCAAATTGAATGCACTGAACTTCCTGGAAACAAAACCCTTTGAGGAAAAGGTATGTATTTTTTCAGAAAAAAGAAGAAAAAGCATATGCCAGTGATCATAGAACCTTAGTGTTGGAAGAGACCTCAGCATGTAATCTATTTGTTGATGACGATCTTAAATGATCTTAGATTTTGAGTCCTTGTCCAGAGACAGGGGTTGTGCTTAATTTCCACGTGTGAATTATCTTCCAGTACTTAATACAATGCTGTGCACAGAGTAAGTGTTTAATAAATACTGTTACTGCTAACTGTATTTAATGAGAATTTACTCTGAAGTGAACTGTACTAAGTTTTTCAGGTAGGACAAAAAGGTTAGTAGACCTAATTCCTGCCCTCAACAGTTTATAATCTTGAGGAGAAGACAGATACTAAAATAAATTACAAATGGGGAAAGCAACATAGGTATGTCACAAGCACAGCAGGAATTGGGGCAGGGTGGGGGAATACATTTCCAAGTACTAGGTGACTTAGGTGTTCTGGTCCAGCCTCCTGCCTCCATTTAAGCAAATCTCTATATCTTCAGTCAGTTGGGTAAGGCTTCCCAAAGGGAAAGGTACCTCTCCCTCTCTTGATATTTTGTTTTAGTGGGTAGAGGGAGTCATCTACAATGGCATCTGATTAGTCAGGTAAAATTTGTCATCCTGAATGTCAGAAAGTTTTTCCTTATATTCAGTCAAACTCTCCTTTATAATTCAAGGTTGCCAGAGAATATGTCTATCAGCTCTATTGTACTGCACTTTTCCAAGCACTGAGTACAGTTCTCTACTCACAGTAGTGCTCAATAAATAACATTGTTTGATTGATTTCCTCTCGTTGGGTTAGCGATTCTTGGTCAACTTCCTCTTTGAGCAATATCTAGGAAGCCAATTATTAACTCATCCCTTAGTCTTCACTTCTCTAGGGAAACTATCAAAACAATACTGATTCTAAAATCCTTCTTTATCGGACCTATATCTGATCCCTATGGTCATTGTTGTTACTTATGTCAATCAATCAATCATACCGATTGTCTATGGTCAGAGCACTGTACTAAGTGCCTGGGGAAGTACATCATAACAGAATTGGTAAGCAATTTCCTTACCCACAGTGAACTTCTACTCTAAAGAAGGATATATGCATTAATATAAATGAATAAATTATTATGTAATAAAAATTATGGATAGTCATTTATTCAGTTGTATTTATTGAGCACTTAATGTGTGCATAGCACTATACTAAGTGTTTGGGAGCGTACAATATAACTATAAACAGATACATTCCCTTCCTACAACTTGCTTCTACATTGTCTTAAGTTTATCTTTATCCAACATGCAATGAACAAAATTGGAACCAATACTCTGAAAGGAACTAAAACCCTATCGAGTTTACCAAGCCGAAAGGTCACCTTCCTCCTCTAAAGGTAAATCTTGAGAGAGTGATTTAAGCTAATGAAGAACCACTTGAATTTAATTGCTCTTTTCCAACAGTAGCACAGGGTTCAGATGATGTACTTTTTTATGGTATTTGTAAAGCACCTACTATAGGCCAAACACTAGTTTAAGTTCTGGGGTAGCTAAAAGTTAATTAGGTCAGACACAGTCCCTTTTTTCATGGAGCTCAGAGTCTTAGTAGGAGGGAAAACAGATATTTAACTCCCATTTTACAGTTGAGGAGACTGAGGCACAGGGAAAGTAAGTGACCTGCCAAAAGTCACACAGCAAGTAATAGACAGTGCTGGGGTTAGAACCCAAGTCCTATGACTCCCAGGCCTTTGCTCTTTCCACTAGGCCATATTGCTTCTCTATGAGAAACCACTTTCCATGAGGTGGTTTTTCTGGTGAATTTGAAGAAGTTTCTGAGAGAGTTCCCCTGGCAGATTGCCACCTCAAGCAAAGTCTTTAATAACCTCTCCAAAAAGCAATGTTCAATTTATAAGAAAACCTTTCCACCACTTTTCCAACTATCATTCTCCTTCATTCCCACTTTTTTCACTACAATCTGTCACGACTTCACCACTGCTCACGGATGACAGAGAACAGGTTGCTGTACCCTAGGGTGGAATTGTCACAGAGAAGACATCTGTGTAAAATAATACTAACCTCTGATACGGTTTAAATATTTCCATCACCACGGAAAATTAAAAATGAAATTAGGTGCATACATTCTGAAAAAAAATGGTATGTGCATATTGGGAAAATTTTTATTAGTTAATAAATTAGAATCTAGGGTAAAATATCATATTCCAAGCCAATAGTTTACCTACTTAATTAAAATTCTGTTAACTTAATTTGTTGTGCAAAATAATGAATGTGGGAGTTAGGGACTAGGTATTTCTTTTTTTTAAGCAACTGGGACCTGCTTGTGTCTATGTGCTTCCTCCTCATATCCATACCTCAAATTTCACACACCCAGAATATTCTCCCTAATGTTTAAATGCACAGCCATTATTGTTATTGCTCATATGAGTTCAAACCTGACAAAATAATTTCTTTTGCTTCTTTATTTCTTGGTTTAGATGCAACAAAAGATTCTACAGTCATCCTCATGACTCCCTCAATCTTTATTGCAAACATCTAGTGTACGACATTATGGACCAGTCTTCATGAGGAGCTCTTCATGAAGAGCTCTAATTTCCTGCAGTATTTATAACTATGTTTGGAATGATGGCTAAAATTTTAGGCTTGGAGTCAGTTGGAATCAAAACCCCTAAGTGATTAGCCACTAAATTAAATCTTTGCTCAAACCTCTTAGGTCAGTCCCTTTGGGCAGAGAATAATTGGAAGGCACAAATGAACAATCACATTTGTTTTCAAAGCCTAACATTTTTCTCCTACTACCAAATCAGTAAGAGAAAAACCATATGGACATTCTAGAATCTTCAGAAGGGATGGGACATGCATTTGGTTCTAAAAATATCAAACATTTGAACACTGATGTGGTGATCATTTCAACTCGGGAAAATTGAGGAACAGATTTGTTTAAGATGTCTCCCAGAAGGGAATAGCTTTCTTCACAGGCACATTGGTATCCAAGCAGCATTGGACTGGGTTCAGGGTTTTAGGAGATCTCAGTTCATCCCTGCTCACACTGAAGTGCTGTGTAACCTTGGACAAGTCACTAAACCTCCCTGAACCTGAATTTCTATATGGACAGCAGTGTAACTACCATAGATCTTTTCCTGCAGATGATAAGCTGAGTTGAGTAGTCCTTATCCAGGGAATGGTGCCTGCTTCCAACACAACATAAGGATTGATGTGGCAGGAGGTTGATTTTCCCCTTGGCTGCTTTCACTTTCAGCTGTATACTACTGAAGCGCTAATGCAGTGTTTGGTACATGTTCATGCTCAGTAAAAGCAGATCATGACCCTATTCTGAAGGTGGCATTTGTGTATGCAAGGAAATCCCAATCTGAAAATGATGCTCAGCTGCAGGAAATATAATAAAGAATTCTATTCTTCCAGGGAAGAAAGGTGTTACTTTGGGTGGTACTTAAGCAGCGTGGGTGGCTCAGTGGAAAGAGCCCAGGCTTCGGAGTCAGAGGTCATGGGTTCGACTCCCGGCTCTGCCACTTGTCAGCTGTGTGACTGTGGGCAAGTCACTTAACTTGTCTGTGCCTCAGTTACCGCATCTGTAAAATGGGGATTAACTGTGAGCCTCACGTGGGACAACCTGATTACCCTGTATCTACCCCAGCGCTTAGAACAGTGCTCTGCACATAGTAAGCACTTAACAAACACCAACATTGTTATTATTATTATTATTATTATTATTATTAAAGCCACGAAGACAGTGCTCTGGGGACATTAGTATGGAAGGGGCACTCAATCCCTAACTGAGTAGAGTCCTGAGTTACCTCTCAGTCAATAAATGGTACTTATTAAGTACTGTGTGCAGAGCACTATACTAAGCCACAGTCTGCTTCCTTTGGTTCTGTGCAACCCTTCACATCTTATCAAAGCACTTACTCCTCCTTCCTTCCCTCCCTGACCACCATTTTCAAATGGTCACTCTTCAATGCCTTTTTTCCCCACTGCTTTCAAATATGCTCAGGTCTCCTCTATCCTTAAAAAAACCCTCCCTTCACCCCATGGCTCTGACCAGTTATCTCTATGTCTCCCTCCTAATGTTCTTATCTAAACTTCTTGAACAAGTTGTCTATAACCATTGTCCCCAGTTGCTCTTCTCCAATTCTCTCCTTGACCCTCCCTCCAACTTGACTTCCATCCCCTTCATTTAACAGAAACAACCTCTCAAGTTCACTGATGATCTTCCTGTCAAATCCACCTACCTCTACTCCGTCCTATTCCTCCTTGGCAGTTCAGCTACCTTCGACACTGTCGACCACCCCCTTCTTCTGAAAATATTTTCCAGTCTCGGCTTTATTGACACTATCTTCTCCCAGTTCTCCTCCTGTCTCTTGGCCCCTCATTATCGGTCTCTTTCAGGGGCTCCTCCTCAGCCTCCAATCCCCTAACTGTGGGAGTCCCTTAAGGTTCAATTCTGGTTCCCCTTCTATTTTCCATCTACACCCACTCCCTTGGAGAATTCATTCACTCCATGGTTTCAACTACCATCTCTATGCAGATGATTGCCAAATCTACATCTCCACCACTAATCTCCCTCTGTCTTTCCAATCTCACAATTCCTCCTGCCTTCAGGACATCTCTATTTGAATATATTGCTAATTCTTCAAACTTAACATGCCCAAAACAGAGAACTCTTTATCTTCCCACTAAAACCCTGTCCTCCCTTTGATTTTCCTGTCACTGTAGACAGCACCACCATCCTTCCTGTCTCACAAGTCCGTAACCTTAGTGTTAGCCTCAACTTATCTCTCTCATTCAGCTCACATATTCACTGTTACTAAATCCTTTCATTTCGACCTTCACAGTAATGCTAAACTCCTTCCTTTCCTCTCCATCCTTACTGCTACCACATTAGTCCAACACTTATCCTGTCCTGACTTGATTACTGTATCAGGCACCTTGCTGACCTCCCTGCCTCCTGTGTCTCCCCACTCCAGTCCATACTTCACTCTGCTGTTTGGATCATTTTTCTACAAAAATGTTCAGTCCATGATTGCCCACTCCTCAAGAACCTCCACTAGTTGCCCATTCCACCTCTGCATCCAACAGAAACTCATTACCATCAGCTTTAAAGCACTCAATCACTTGCCCCCTCCTACCTCACCTCTCTGCTCTCCCATTACAACCCAGCCCACACACTTCTCTCCTTGAAAGCCAACCTACTTATTTTACTCAATTTTATCTATCTCACCACCAAACTCTCGCATGTCTTGCCACTGGCTCAAAACATCCTGCCTCTTGATATTCAACAGTTACTCTTTTCACCTTCAAAGCATTAATGAAGGCAAATTTTCTCCAATAGTCTTTCCCTGAATAAGCCCTCTATTCCTCTTCTCCCACTCCCTTCTGCATTGAACTTGCACTTGGATGTAAGCTTGTTGCAGGCAACTCTATTATATATTGTATTAAGTATATTATATATAAATATTATATATTTTATGGTACTCTCTCAAGTGCTTAACACAGTGTTCTGCACAGAGTAACTGTTCAATAAATGTTATTCTTGTTTTTTTCACCCTCCCCCCAAGCCCCTACAGCACATCTGTACACATTAGTAATTTATTTATTTATATTCATATCTGTCTCCCCATCTTAATAATGATATTAATAATAATTATGGTATTTGTTAAGTGCTTACTATGTGCCAAGCACTGTCCTAAGCACTGGGATCAATACAATGTAATCAGATTGTACCATTTGGGACTCACAGTCTTAATCCCCATTTTACAGATGAGGTAACTGAGGCACAGAGAAATTAAGTGACTTGTCCAAGGTCACACAACATTCATTCATTCAATCATATTTATTGAGAGCTTACTGTATGTAGAGTACTGTACTAAGCACTTGGAAAGTACAATTCGGGCAACAGAGACAATCCCTACCCAACAACGTGCTCACAGTCTAGAAGGGGAAGACAGATGACAAAACATGTAGGCAGGCATCACTAGCATCAATATAAATAAATAGAATTATAGATATAATTGAATTGTCTTGTCTGCAACAGCAAACAAGCTCATTGTGAGCAGGTGATGTGACTGCCAATTCTGTTACACTGTTACCCTCCCAAACACTTAGTTCAGTGCTTTGCATACAGAAAGTTTTCATCAAATGTAATTGACATTGATTGATTGAGTACAATGCCACAGAGTTGACAGAGATGTTCCCTGCCCACAAGGAACTTACAGTCTAGTAATACACTCAGCACACTTGCTTGCCCTTGATGATGCATAGTGTTGTTTAGAGAGTTTTTACAAAAACGTTCAGGACATATTTCCCCACTCCTTAATAAACTCCAATGGTTACCCACCTACCTCAACATCAAAGAGAAACTCATTACCATTGGCTTTAAGCACTCAATTACCTTTCCCCCTCTTACCTCACTTCCTCACTTCGCTACTCTCTGACTATAACCCAGCTCACACACTTTGCTTCTCTAATGCTAACCTTCTCACTGTCCCTCGATCTCATCTATCTCACCACTAACCCCTCACCCATGTCCTGGCTCTGGCATGGAATGCCCTCCCTCCTCAAAACCAACAGATTTGATCTCCCCCATTCAAAACCTTATTGAAGGCACTCCTCCAAGAGGCCTTCCTTGACTAACTCCCCCCTTTCCTCTTCTACCACTCCCTTCAGTGTCACCCTAACTTGCTCCCTTTTTTCATCCGCCCCCCACAGCACTTACATACATATCTGTAATTTATTTGTTTATATTGATGTCTGTCTCCCCGCTATCAAGACAGTAAGCCTATTGTGGGCAAGGAATGTATCTGTTGATTGTATTGTACTCTCCTAAGTGCTTAGTACAGTGGTCTGCACTCAGTAAACTCTCAATAAATAATATTGAATGAATGAATGAATGAATGAATTCCCACAGAGAGGATCTGATTGGGAGAGGGAGGAAGAAAATAGCCAAGGCAACACTAAAACCACACCCCATCAGATTTGTGTTGTAAAATGCACAGAGTGAAATTTTTGCAGCCCCTAAAGGTCTCATCAGGGAATGAGGGCATCCCTAGTCCTATGCTGATTTAAGTTTTGAATTTAGTTTTGAATTTGATTTAAGTTTCCCAGGAGTGAAGTGGCCATGGCAGCAGCTACAGCAACTACAGCACTTATTTGGCAACAGACTAATAATAATAATAATGTTGGTATTTGTTAAGCGCTTACTATGTGCCAAGCACTGTTCTAAAAGCTGGGGTAGATACAGGGTAATCAGGTTGTCCCACGTGAGGCTCACAGTTAATCTCCATTTTACAGATGAGGTAACTGAGGCACAGAGAAGTTAAGTGACTTGCCCACAGTCACACAGCTGACTAAGGACATGAGGGGTGGAGGGAAGGACATAGGGTGGAGGCAAGAGGGAGGTCTCACCCCTGCTTGCTTCCCCTGCCTCCACCCCTGTTCTGTAGTACAAGCCAAAAGCCTTGCTTCAAGGACTTGGGAGAGCATAGAGGTGGCATGCTACAGTGGTCTCATGGCTGCCGATTTTCAAGGGATTCACAAAATAGCAGCACTGTTGTTTGTAAAAGAACAGTTCCTTCTTTGGAACTTCAGTACCACTTGAAGGACAGGGCTGCCTTCCTCCTCTCATCCTGCACCAGTTGAAAGAAGCAGCATGGCCTAGTGGATGGAGATCGGGCCTGGGAGTCAGTAAGACCTGCATTCTAATCTTGGCTCTGCCACTTGTCTGTATGTAACCTTGGGCAGGTCATCACATCACTTCTCTGTGCCTCAGGTACCTCATCTGTAATGGGTGGATGAAGACTGTGAGCCCCATGTGGAACATGGTTTGTGTTCAACCCAAGTACCTTGTATCTACCCCAGTGTTTAGTAATAGTACAGTACCTGGCAGATAGTAATCGTTTTACAAATCCTGAAAAAAAAATCTGCCTTGGGAATTTTTCTCTAGAGGTGAGGAACTTAAGGAGAAGCAGCGTGGCGCAGTGGAACGAGCACGGGCTTTGGAGTCAGGGCTCATGAGTTCGAATCCCAGCTCTGCCACTTGTCAGCTGTGTGACTGTGGGCAAGTCACTTAACTTCTCTGTGCCTCAGTTCCCTCATCTGTAAAATGGGGATGAAGACTGTGAGCCCCATGTGGGACAACCTGATTCCCCTGTGTCTACCCCAGCGCTTAGAACAGTGCTCTGCACATAGTAAGCGCTTAACAAATGCCAACATTATTATTATTAAGGATGACTCCTGCAAATCCTGTTTGCATTTGCTCTTGTTGTTTGCTATTTATGCTTGTTTTAAATGTCTCTTCCCCCTCTCTACCAGCCACACACGCACATACACACAAATACCCTTCTATTGTGAGCCCTGGATTGGATAGGCACTGTTTGTTTATCGATTTCTTGCATTCACCCCTTCCCTTGCCGAATCCAGTCCAGTGTTTTCTATGTAATACCTCCTTAATGAATGTTAATGATTGCAATCTCAGTAATAATAATGACAACTTTGACCCTCCCCTACTGAGGAGAAAGACAGTTTATTTGTCACACCCTGGAGAAGAAATGCTCTCTGGGTTAAGGAGTGGGGAGAGTTTGGGGGTTCCTCCAATCTGGGTTCAGTGAAGAGCTGATCAGAGACCCCAAGTAAGCATTAACCAGATACCTTCATAGGATTCATTCACCCATTCTATTGTATTTACTGAGTGCTTACTGTGTGCAGAGCACTGTACTAAGCACTTGGGCAAGTACAACAATAAGTAGACACATTCCCTGCCCACAGCGAGTTTACAGTCTAGAGAGGGGAGCTTCTCTAGAGAGAAGCAGCGTGGCTTAATGGAAAGAGCATGGGCTTGGGAGTCAGAGGTCATGGGTTCTAATCCTGGCTCTGCTGTTTGTCAGCTGTGTGATTTTGGGCAAGACAATTAACTTCTCTGTGCCTCAGTTACCTCATCTGTGAAATGGGGATGAAGACTGTGAGCCCTAAGTGGGACAACCTGATTACCTTGTATCTACCCCAGTGCTTAGAACAGTGCTTGGCACATTGCGCTTAACAAATACCAACATTATTATTATATTATTAGGGGAGAAGACCTCTAGAATGGCAGACATTCCTTTGCCACTCCTCCCAATCCTTTGCATACATTTCTGGGTAGTGGCCAGACCAGCTAAGAATTGGGCTAGAATCAAGACAACAAATTCTATTGTGTTATAATAATAATAATACTAATAGTGGCATTTGTTATTACTATGTTTACTACATGACAAGCACTGTACTAAACATCAGGATAGATATAAGAGAATTAGGTCAGACACAGTCCCTGTCCCACTTGGGGCTTGCACTTTAAATAGGAGAAGGAGGCACAGAGAAGTTAAGTGAGTTGCCCAAGATAGCAGAGGCAATTGGCAGAATTAGGATTGGAATCCAGGTCTCTGACTTCCAGTTCTGTGCTCTCTCCCTTAGACCACACTCCTTCCTAAGTGCTAGGTATAGTGCTCTGCACACAGTAAGCACTCAAAAAATAACATTGATTGATTGACTGACTGTTTGGACAGTCCATTACAAAACCAAGTGAATAACCATTCTAGCCCACAGATACATTTGTGGATGGGGCTGAGGGTGGGTTTTCAGGGATCTTGACAGAAGAACTCCAGTTTCCACAGGGATCTGATTTAGTCAGTCAATTGTATTTATTAAATATTTACTGTATGCTGAACATTGTACTAAGCACTTGGGAGAATACAATATAACAGTAAACAGACACATTCCCTTCCCACAGTGAGCTTACAGTCTAGTGAGGGAGACAGACATTAATATAAACAAATTAAAGAAATGTACTGAAGTGATGTGGGGCTGGAACAGAGGATGAATAAAACAAGTAAATCAGGGCAACTCAGAAGGGAGTGGAAGAAGAGGAAAGGAGGTTTTAGTCAGGGAAGGCCTAAGGATTTGTAAAATCAGGTTCAGAATAAAATGGAGAAATTATTGTCATTTGATGTCATTCTACTCCCAGTTCTGATGTTTGCCTGCTGTGTGACCTCGAGCAAGTCACTTAACTTCTCTATGCCCCGGTTTCCTTATCTGCCAAGTGGGGTTTGAATAGCTGTTCTCCCTCCATCTTAAACTGTGAGATCCCTGTGAGACAAGGACTGTGTCTGACTTGATTAGCTTGTATCTACCTCAAGATTTAGCAGGGACTGGCACATAGTAAGCCCTTAACAAATACCACAATTATTTTAATTACAATTATTCTTCTTCTAAGATTCTGGGGAATAGATGGCTAATCTAAATCTAGATGCTATTATTTTAATGATATGAGTCCACAATAATGCTTTATTTCATTTTCCCTCTTTCTGTAAGTTTGCTTTTCAACTGTTTATATTTCAACCAGGGAAGAAAATGTTTTTGTTTATATATTGAAAAGAGAGCTAAGACATTTCCAGCTCAACCAGAAGGCACAGTAGCCAAAATCTATTCCTTCTGTGATAAAGGAGCCTATTTTGTTGACAAAAGCAGTTTAGGTAAGTTTGGGAGGGGGATTCCAGCTCTTCATTGTTCATCCAAAAGGAAAGGCCAAACAGACTGAGGCTTGCTTAATGCTAATGAGATCTACGATTTAATGATGATGTTCTTAGTATGAAGTGATGAGATTCAATACTGCAGTAATAGTTCCCCAGACTTCCCCGCTCAAAGCTTCCTCTAGAGAAATGATTTACAGCAAAACTCTGAACTCACAGCTCTTCCTCAGCTTGAGAGGATAAAGTGGAGTATGGGTGGAGTCTCACAAAGGTAAGCATGGTCCAGAATATTGGCCTTGCTCAGAAATGGTCCCTGTGAGGCTTAGTAGAGCAATGTCCTGGGAGTCAAGAGGACCTGGATTCTAATTCTGGCTCCTCCACTTGTCTGCTCTGTGACCTGAGGCAATTCACTTAACTTCTCTGTGCCTCAGTTACCTCATCTGTAAAATGGGGATCGAAACTGCTAGCCCCACATGGACTGTGTCAAACCTAATTTGTTTGAACCAACCCCACCTCTTAGTACAGTGCTTGGAATACAGCACTGTAATACATTTAACAAATACCATTAGTTACTTTTACTATTATTATTAGACTAAACTTTTTTACCTTATCTGTTAAAAACTTACCATGTTCAAGCACTGTTCTAAGCATTGGGGTAGATACAAGATAATCAGGTTGGACACAGTCCGTGTCCCACATCAAACTCACAGTGAAAATCAGAGGGAGTAGGATTTAATCCCCATTTTAAAGATGAGGTAACTGAGGCACCCAAAAGTTGTCACCTGCCCAAAGCCCCACAACAGACAGGTGGCAGAGCAGGTATTAGAACCTAGGTCCTCTAATTCCCAGGCCCATGGTCTTTCCACTAGAACACAGTGTTTCCCCCAAAATAATAATATACTTCCAGCACAAAAATGAAAAATACTTGAAGCTGAAGTTTCTCTCCCTTTTCTCTTTAAAATTCTGCTACAAATTTACTTACTCTCTAAAATATGCTGAGTTACCCATCTTTGACTCCATGCATACCCAATTTTTTTTAATGGCATTTGTTAAGCACTTACTATGCGTCAATCACTGTGCAAAGTGCTGGTGTAGATATAAATTACTAAGGTTGGACACAGTCCATGTCCCACAATAAAATCACAATTTTAATGCCCATTTCACAGGTGAGGTATCAGAGGCAGAACACTGCACTAAGTGTTTGGGTATGAGCGATACCACAAAATTGGTAATGTGATCTCTACCCTCAAGGAGCTTACAATCTAGTGAGCTTGGAATGCAATGGGAAAGACAGAAATTCAAACAAAACCAGGTCTATGATGCTTAGGCAAAATCAACCTTGTGGTCATCTACTTATGACATTTGGAGATGGGTTAAATGCTGGGAAATAGATTTTCTATGGTACTTTTTAAGTACCTTCATCTTATGCCATCAAGTTGTTTCCGACCCATAGCAACACTATGGACACATATCTCCCAGAATAACCATAGAGTTTAAATACTGAAGTGGTTTTCCATTGCCTCCTGCCCTCGACTCTCTTCCATGCCGCTGCTGCCCAGCACAAGTGAGTTTTGGCTTGTTGAAGTTTGCCTTCCTCCAGCTAGCCACTGCCCAACCTAGAAATGGAATGGTTAGACTCTGCTTGACATTCCCTCCTGAAGCTGAGACTGGTAGAGTATTGGAAACTCTCCAGGTGCGACTCTGAGAAGGGGTTAAGTACTTACTATATGTTACTATCATTATAAATTTCTCTCCCCACTCCTGTCTATTCTTCACTCCACTGCCCAGCTTATCTTCCTGCAGAAATGCTCTGGGCATGTCACTCCCCTTCTTAAAAACCTCCAGTGGTTGCCTATCAACCTCCACACAAAACAAAAGCTTCTCACTCTAGGCTTCAAGGCTCTCTATCACCTTGCCCCCTCCTACCCCTCCTCCCTTATCTCTTTCCACTGCCCGCCACGCACGCTCCGCTCCTCTGCCACCCACCTCCTCACCGTCCCCCGTTCTCTCCTATCCCGCCGTCGACCCCTGGGCCACATCCTCCCGCGGTCCTGGAATGCCCTCCCTCCTCACCTCCGCCAAACTAATTCTCTTCCCCTCTTCAAAACCCTACTTAAAGCTCACCTCTGCCAAGAGGCCTTCCCAAGCTGAGCTCCCCTTTTCCCTCTGCTCCCTCTACCCCCCCTTCACCTCTCCACAGCTAAACCCTCTTCTCTCCCTTTCCCTCTCCTCCTCCCCCTCTCCCGTCCCATCCCCTCAGCACTGTACTCGTCCGCTCAACTGTATATATCTTCATTACCTTATTTATTTTGTTAATGAGATGTACATCACGCTGATTCTATTTATTTGCTATTGTTTTAATGAGATGCTCTTCCCCTCAATTCTATTTATTGCCATTATTCTTGTCTGTCTGTCTCCCCCGATTAGACTGTAAACCCATCAAAGGGCAGGGACTGTCTCTATTACCGATTTGTACATTCCAAGCGCTTAGTACAATGCTCTGCACATAGTAAGTGCTCAATAAATACTATTGAATGAATGAATGAATGAATAAATTTAACTTGGGTAAACACTCACTTCTTGTGATTCTTATCAGCCTAACAATAGTGATTTCTCCTCTTCCTTTCTACTCACATCTCAGTGTAGTGGAAGTCATCATTCTCAGTAGTTTTATTTTGAAAATATAACATTGGACATGGGGCTCAGTTTATGGAGGAGGGAGAACAAGTATTTAATTCTCATTTTATAGATGAGGAAAATGAGGCATAAGCAAGTTGTATCGTACTCAGGTTTACACAGCAGGGAAGTGACAGGCCCATGTTCTTTCCAGTAGGCCACACTGTTTCTCTTGGTTAAACATATCTTTTAGAAGGTGCAATATGAAAATGGTCTGGTTCAGGACATGGAACAGAAACCTTGGGAAACCCACCTGTGCCTTCTGCACTTTAATTATATACCTGTACCCCCAAGATACCTTTGGTAGAAGCTCATTACTTTAAATGAAGAATGCTCATTTAAATTGCCGTGAAGTTATTTGTGCTTCGATGCAAGATGGGGCACTCTTGAATCCACACACTCTTCAAAGAGAAATCATCCCTGCATGAACTGAGAGGCCCACAAAACACATCTAAGTACAATAAAGGGAAAATAGAGAGGCAAGGGAGGCAGAACATTAAATTTATTCTCAGGGCCTTTGGCATCAGCATGGATTGAATAAGAGCTTCTCTCCAATGACAATCTGCAAATGAAAATACGGGAACATGACTCTGATAAACAAAAACATCAGACAGCAATCAGGGGAGTGAGAAATAGAGTTACAGGTGCAGATGATTATCAGGCCACAGCACTTCAACTGCTCACCATTTTGCTCCTGCATATTCTATCAACATGATAAGTGCTGCATTTGTGGTACTATTGACACTTTCAAGGTCTTTGCATTCATTAAAATTTTATATAGTTTTTTTTTATTTTATTTCACCCAGCACACCAGGGAGGAAATCACTGTACAGCATTATTGTTACCCGTTAAAATATAACATCCTTGTAACTGGTTCCTTACAATTTATTAGGATTTCTTCCTGTCCCTTTGAAGTTAAAGCAGCCCAAAGAAACTACTTAATCCTAACCCTTAATCTTCAAATATCCTCTTTTGGCTATCAAAGGAAAACACAGCTTATCTATGAAGAGTGATTGAGCTACCTAGTTGAGGAATGATTGAAACATCTCGGTTCCTAAGTCATACTGAGGGAATTGTCTTAAAAAAAAATAAAGGTAGGAGCAGAAATAGTTCCAGTAGCAGTGATAATAGGAGTAGTTGTATTTTTTTAAGTATTTACTGTGTCAAAGTCCGGTAGCAAGTGCTGGGAAAGAAGTACATGGGACTGGCCCTCAAAAAGCATACACTTAAAAGCAAAAAAGGGTTGGGGAGTATTGGTGACATGCATGTGTATGGATATATGCATCTATGGAGAGAGAGATATAAATATATAAGGTATATCTGTATATATCTCTATGTATATGTATATAAATGGTATCTTTTGAGCATTTAGTGTGTGCAGAGTACTATACTAAGTGCTTGGGGGAATACATTACAACAGATAAAACAAAACATAAAAGTGATAGGTGATGACAAATATGACAGTACCTCACAGATCAGATCCACAGCAACAGCTCTGGTGGTGATCTTCCTGATGTTTTAAACGTTGACAGACTATGTTGCTGTTTGAATCTTTCTCTAGTTGGAGCTGGGACTGATGAGAGGTCTGGTGAAATGGGAGGGAGAGAGCAGCTTCTTTTCCATCTATCCCTTAGCTTCTACCCAATAGCCTCTCAGTACAATTTCTTTATTTTCCATTCCAACGTCAGAGCTTAGACGTCTTTGAAAAGGGACTGAAAAGAGAGAGAATTTCAAAACAAACTACAATCAAAAAAGAACAGCAACTCAGACCTGGCCCTGGATTGGAGGAGGAAGGGGCCTCTAAGGAAAAGATGATGGCATTGAATGGGAAGTTCATACAGCTGTCAAAGAGTTTCCTACTTCTCTGGGGAATCACTTTCCTGAATGTTAGATTTCTTACTGCTGATCTGGAATCTACAGTTGTTCCCCCTCTGAACTGTATGCTCCTGTGGGCAGGGAATGTGGCTATCAACTCTCTTTCATTGTACTCTCCAAAGCACTTAGTGCAGTGCTCTGTACCCTGTAAGTACTCAATAAATATCATTGGTCAATTGATGATTGTGCCAAGGTATCTCTGTATCTTTCCTTTCAAACCCTGTCCTGCCCCTGTCTTTCCCATCACTATAGACAATACCACTATCATACCTCACAAGTCTGAAATCTTGGTGCACTCAACTCCTCTGCTCATTCCACCCTTTTATTCAATCTGTAACTAAATCTTGTCACTTCTAGCTTGACACTTCATCTGCCTCCTCATTGACCTCCCTGCCTCCTGTCTTTCCCCACTCCAGTCTGTACTTCCCTCACCACCCACATTTTTCTACAAAACATTCAGCCCATATCTCCCCAATCCTCAAGTACCTCCAATGGCTGGCCATACTCCTCCACATCAAACAGAAACTCCTTACCATCAGCTTTAAAGCACTCAATCAGCTTGCCCCCTCCTATCTCACCTCACTAATTTCCTACTATAGACCAGCCTGCAAACTTCACTTCTCCAGTGCCAGCTTACTCACTGTGCCCTGATCTCATCTCTCTCACCCCTGAGTCCTTTCCCATGTGCTCCCCACAGCCTGGAACTTGCTCCCCTTCCACTTACAGCAGACCACCACTCTCTCCACCTTAAAAACATTATTGTCACATCTCCACCAGGAGGCCTTCCCTGATTAAGCCCTCTTTTGCTGGGCTCCCTCTCCTTTCTGCATTGTCTATGGACATGGATCTGTGACCTTTGGGCATTTGATATTCACTCTACCCTCAATCCCACAGCACAAATGTGCATATCTTTTAATTATGTAAGTGACTTATCGATATTAATATCTGTCTCCCTCTCTAGACCAGAAGCTCATTTTGGGTAGGGAATATTTCTGTGAATTCTGTTGTATTGTACTCTCCCAAGTTCTTAGTACTGTGCTCTGCACACAGTAAGCACCCCAAAATACCATTGTTTGATTGATTGATTGAAGTTATTTCACTGGGTTTCTAGAAAAATACATTAGGCCTACTGACTACAGATACAAAATCATAATTATTGCCTTTTTTTTTCTCTTGTTTGTTCCCAGAGCAGTGACGTGACTAACAGGATCAGGATTGCTGTCATCTTCCAGGTGATTTTACAATACAAAGATTCCCCAGATAAATGCCTTACTCCATACTGAACCAATCACTTTCTTGGCAGTCTGCAGAGATGACTTCAAGGTGAGCTTTTCTGCCAGTTCTGTTGAAGTATCAGTTCTTTCCAGTTTTGAGCAAAGTGAGCATTGGATAAGGCAGAGTCTGTAGATAAGAAGCAGCATGGCCTTATGGATAGAGTGTGGGCTCAGAGTCAGAAGAAACTGGGTTCTAATTCTGGCTCCACCATGTGTCGTGTGTGTGTGACCTTGGGCAAGTCACTTAACTTCTCTGTGCCTCAGTCACCTCATCTGTAAAATGGGGATGGGACAGGGATTGTGTCCAACCTGACTTGCTTGTGTCCACCCCAGCATTTAATACAGTGCCTGGCACACATTAAGTGCTAAACAAATACCATTATCATTATTCTGTGTTATGTGTTCTCCCCCACTAAGATTATAAACTCTTTGAGGGCAGGGAGAAGCAGCGTGGCTCAGTGAAAAGAGCTCTGGCTTGGGAGTCAGAGGTCATAGGTTCTAATCCTGGCTCCACCACTTGTCAGCTGTGTGACTTTGGGCAAGTCACTTCACTTCTCTGTGCCTCAGTTACCTCATCTGTAAAATGAGGATTAAGACTTTGAGCCCCACGTGGGACAACCTGATCACCTTGCATCCACCCAGGCTTAGAACAGTGCTTTGCACATAGTAAGCCCTTAACAAATACCATTATTATTATTAAGTTTACAAACTGTACTGTACTTTTCCAAGTGCTTAGTTCAGTGTCCTTTGCACAGTAAATGCTCAATAATCACAAATGATCAAAATACCCACTCATTGATCTGTTACCTAAAACCAAATCCATTCTCCCTTCCAGCATCTTGTAAACATGTTGCAGTGTACAGAGATTTAGGCAGGACAGTGAATTCTGTCCAGCCCAAACCATCACCATTACAGCAAAAACAATTCATCTTCAAATCCTGCTGCTGTTGGGGCACCAATCAATACATCAATTATATTTATTGAGCACATACTGTGTGCAAAGCACTGTACTAAATCCTTGGGAGAGTATAATATATCTAAGTTGATAGACATGTCCCCTTCCTACAAGGAAATTATAGACCAGAGGGTCATGATTTCCCTCTCCTAGGTACTGATGTCTGATCAGTCCTCATGCCAATCACTTGTCAAGGGGCCAGAAAGGGTGTACAAATGAATCTTCATTTGAACCTTCCTTTGAACTTTCTGAACCATTTTGATCCCTCTCTCATATTCCTTCTCTCATCCCTATGTTGATACTTGGGCACTTCAATACCTATGTAGATATTCTTCATGATCCTTCCACTCACCCCTCCATTCTAGTGACCTCCTGCTTCCCCCAACCCACACACTCACCAACTTGGGCACACACTAGATCTTATAATATCACTGCCAAGCCCACACACTTAACTCATCCAACTCCAGTTTACTCATTGTGCCTCAATCTCATCTCTCTCATTGATGAACCCTTTCCCAGGTATTCCCCACAGTCTGGAACTCCCTCTCCCTTCATATGCACCAGACCACCACTCTCTCCACCTTCAAACACAATTAAGGTCACATCTTCTCCAAGAAGCCTTCTCTGATTAAGATCTCTTTTCCCAGACTCCCTCTCCCTTCTGTGTTATCTATGCACTCGATCCCATGACCTTTAGACATTTGATATTTGCCCCATCCTCAACCCCACAACACTTAGGTACATATATTAAGGCTATGTTATAAATTACTCATTTATATTAATGTCTGCCTCACCCTCTAGACTGTAAACTCACTGTGGACAGGGAATGCGTATGCTTATTAAATCTGTTGTATTGTACTCTCCCAAGTGCTTAGTATAGTGCCCTGCACACAGTAAGTGCTCAACAAATACCATTGATTGATTAATTGAACAATGTGCAAAGAAACAAGAGGTTCTCTGTCAATGACATATTCACACACACAGATACAAACTCACTGTCTGCATCTCCATCTTCAAACTCTTGGACAATTCCATTTGTCCCACGGCTCAGCCTTCACAATTTCAGGAGCTCCTCAGGACTGGAGAGTTCTTACCCAGAGTTATTTTCCCTTCATGTAGTAATCCAGTCTCTCATTAAAGACTTCATTATATTTCCCAAAGCAACAGGCAATATTCATCTTTTTTAGTCCAGTGGCAAAGGGTTCTGGAATTCCTTCTGGGCCTTTTGAATGCATCATTCTTTTTGCCTATTAAAAATTCCTCAAATTTATTAATTTATGTCCCTCAAATTTGAAATCGTACATCTCCAGTGGTTCATCTCCCACATCATGCAAGAAAATAGAGGATTTTACCTTCTCATTCAGCCCTTTTGTCTGCTAAATATAATTCAAATTCCACAAGATTTTCTGATGCCTAAAGACTATAAAGGAGTTATAAGACATCCATAAATTAACTTTCTTGATCAAGGCAAGTTTTTCCAGCAGTTTTTCCAGAGCCATCCCCACTCTTATGACCCATCTCCATATGATCAGCAACAGGCATTGAAAGATGGTTGATCTAGGTTAAGGGTACAGACTGTGTCCATGGGTCAGAGTATCTCTGCGAGACAGGGAGCAATAGAAAGGTTAGTAGAGGGCAATATCAAGAAATATGGGAAGGTCTCATGTCTATGTTGTCAGTCAAATAGGGTGGTTTCTCCTCCTTATTATTGAAAACTAATTGCAAGGATACTTAGGCAAATGTTCTCATCCAGAAGAAGACTAGGCAAAAAGCTTGCTGGCAGGAGTGGACTCTGTTCACTCAGGAGCCTGGGTTTGGCATGATGCCAGGCCCCTGGAAAGCCATCCCAGATGTAAAACTGCTAAGTAATGGTGATATTTTGCCTGTTTCCCCTAGAGGGTGCAACTCAGGGTAGACAAGGAAATCACTGCCTTTATTAATAGTAATAATAATAATGGCATTTGTTAAGTGCTTACTATGTCCTGAGCACTGTTCTGGGGTAGATACAAGGTAATTAGGTTGTCCCACATGGGGCTCACAGTCAATCCCCATTTTACAGATAAGGTAACTGAGGCACAGAGAAGTCAAGTGACTTGCCCAAAGTCACAGAGCTGATCAGTGATGGAGCTGGAATTAGAACCCACACCCTCTGACTCCTAAACCCGTGCTCTTTCTACTATGCCACACTGCCTTTATAGAAGTGCAAGCAAATGCTCCTTATTCCACAGGTCATCAAGTAAATATTTGAATTCCCTCTTGAGTAACGCACGTCTGCCTCCTTTGAAATATGAAAGAGCATCTGTGAGGTGAAAAATCTGAGACAGTAACTTTCCAGATGATTCAAGCTAAAAAAATACCTTTTATCTAAAATATACCGATGAATGAAACAAGCTTGTTACTTTACATAAAATTGTCTGAATTATTACCTCAGTCCTATACTTCCTTTCGCTAGTGTAGACCTAGCCTTTCATTTGCCAGTCTACTCAATTCCAGTCATTGCAATCACTGATGATTCATGAAATCATGAATACATTAAGATGTATTCCTCTCCAGTCCCTCCCTCCTTCTGCCCCTTCTTCAACTCTTCCATCCTTCCCCAACAGTATCTCAAGAGATCTCCTGCCTTCTCTCAAAATCTTCCCTCACCACCTGCTCATCTGAACCCATCTGAGAAGGAACTTGGCTTAGTGGGAAGAGCACAGGCTTGGGAATCAGAGGTCATAGGTTCTAATTCTGACTTTTTTTTTTGCTATTTTTGCTATAGATATTTTTGGTTAATTAACAAACTGGTGAACGTTTACTAAGTCACAACCCCTTTATTCCACTTTGCTACTGCAGACTGTCTGTCAGTGAAGTGTAGCTGAGCACAAGAGGATGCTTATAACAAAACCAATTACAAATCAGGGCTGCTTGTGAGGTGCTTAGGTGGCTGGCTCAGGAACTGGGTGGGAGTAAGCTGTAAGACTGGAAAAGTGACCAAAGAACTGTGACAACAATGGAGTCCCCTGAAAAATAGAATATGCCCCTTTGCTAAGGGCAAACACAGAGTCCCAAGATTATGCTTTCGGCAAAGTAGGTAGGAGCAGATGTGCCTAAGAAAGTACATCGTTCTCTAATTCTAAATAGACAGTTATCCCTGGAGGAATTAATTGGGTAAAGTCACAATTAATTCTCCTCCTTTGAGTGTAGGTATTGAGAAAGAGAAAAGTACTAATGGATGTTTCCAAGTTCATATCTGCTGAGTCTCTGTACACAAGTAGAATTGTTCCCCCACCCCACCATCATCAGACTTGGCTTTAATTATAATAATAATTGTGGTATTTGTTAAATGCTTACTATATGCTGGACAATATAGTAAGTGCTGGGTTGGATACAGGCAATATGGGTTGAACACAGTCCCTGTCCCACGTGAGGCTCACAATCGCAATCCCAATTTTACAGATGAGGTAACTGAGACACAGAGAAGTGAAGTGACCTACACAAGGTCATACAGCAAACAAGTGGCAGAGCCAGGATTAGAACCCATGATCTTCTGACTACCAGGCCTGTGTTTGATCCACTACACCATGGATGAGGGGAGCTCTTCTAGCAATAATATTAGTAATAGCAAGTGTTAAATGCTTATTTTATTCGGAGTACTGTCCCAAGGACTAGAAAAGATATGTGAGAGTTTGGATCCCTGACCCTTTAGGCATTTATAATCTAAAAAAAGGCATGCAAGAGTTTGGCAAGAGACATAGTAAGATAGATGAAATTATATACCCACACACAAACCATGTAAAAACTGGAATCCAAGGCATGTTGTTCAGGATGTGTGATTCAGGGTTAATGGCCATAAAGCAGGAATCACTTCACAGATATATATCCTTCCTCCACCTCTCTCTTGTTCCACTTTGGGCCATGATCCTAAATGGAACTTAATAGCCCAGTGTATATATATACACTTGCCAGTCAATCAATCAATCAATAGCATTTATTGAGCCCCTACAAGCATAGCTACTATATGAAGCTGATGGACGAGTACAATAGAATTAGTAGACAGAATCTCTTGCAGTAGAGGAACTTATAGTTTAGTGGGGCAGACAGGCACAAATGAATTGCAGATAGGAAGAAGGAAGGTAGATACTAAAGTGAGAGCTTAAATAGCAAGATAAATGAAAAAAGTGCTACTGATGGTTGCAAGCACACAAGTACAAGATTGGCACAAGGTTTTGGAGTAGTAGTTGGGGAAGATATAACTAGGGGTATAGAAAAATTGATTGAGGAGGGCTTCCTGGAGGTGATGTTATACGAAGAGGGGGCTTTGAAGATAGGGAGAGATTAGAAGCTGGAGGAGATTCATGGGATTGAGAAGGGCATTAGCAAGGGGTTGGAGGAGGGAGAGAAGAGAATGAGGAACTGTAAGAAAATTAGTTTCAGAGGAACAAAGTGCCAACTGGGATCTGATGGGAGAAGACTGGGCAAATAATGGAGAGATGACTGAGTTCCTTAATGTTAATGAATAGGGGCTTCTACTTGAGGTGGAGAGAAATTAGGTGACAATTGAAGGCTTTTGAGGAATGGAGAGATAAATAAAGAGAGGTGTTTTACGAAAATACTTTGGAGCCTATGACACCTCCAGCCCCCAGCTCTTGCCCATAGAGAAGGCATATATGAATTGTCAGGACTGGGAAATGGGAAAGGGTATTTTGGGGAACATGAATATATAGCAATCAATTGTATTTATTGAGAACTTACTGTGTGCAGAGCACTGTACTAAGTACTTGGGCAAGTGCAGGATAAAAGTCAATAGACATATTCCCTGCCCACATGGAGTTTACAGTCTAGAGAGGATTTTTTTCCATCAATAGGCTTTCTACCAGTCAAGGATGTTGAATAGGAAAGTGAAGTTCACAAATCTATTGTTCCACTTCTGCTTCAGTATTTATTCTTTTTTTTTTTTTTTGGTTTGAACTCAAATCTCTGTTATCTCTACCTAACACAAATTATCTAGCCATCACCAGCAAAATACACCTTGGATGCAAGTAGCTGGCTGTTTCAGGAAAATGCCTTCTTAGGCCAGAAGAATTTGTACAATCCAGGCTAATTCAAGTATACCTGTACAATCCAAGTATGGTTTTTGTGCTCAGTTGTCCAGATTTTTGTAGGTACAGATTCATGCAGAAACCAGATCTATACATCTACAATTACCTGAAAGTTTCAGGCCTTCAAATCCCTGACATTTCATTACATAGATAATTAAGAAAAAAGAATCTATGGCCTGAATCATCCAAGTTATCTCTCATCCTCCCACATCCCATAGATATGTCACAGGTTCTTGAACAGATCTATTAACACAGGCTTAAAATAAAAGAGAGGATTTCTACTAAATAATGTAAAACCAGGCATATTAGAATTGAGCTCAGGTATCCATTTCACCAGCTTTTCATCCTGCAAATGTTTGCAGAGCCAAATCCATTTCAATGTTAAACCAGGGCCTGAAATTTCTTTTTTAAACTTGTATCTACAGAGAATGTAATCATTTCCTTCAGCAACTCATCTCTCATGAATATCTCTCAGCCATGGCTTATTCTCCAACTTTTCAGTGTGAGGACCAATTCATCTGAATAAAAGGCCCTATAAGACAACTCTGAAGGAAGAAGGGAAGATTACCGTAATGGACTGCAGTTCCCAGCTGTATCCCTAAGCACTCCATTTAGAAAGATGACCATATGCCCACAACCCTGCTCAGAAAATAGCCTCCTTGGGAAGTTGAAGTTTCCAGGCATTGGGGTGGCCATGTGGCTAAGGACACATTTGGAGAACAATTGCTATAAAGAATAGCCCCAGAGGTACATAACCATTTCGACCTCCCCCAACGACTCAATATTTTTTTTAAACTCAAGGAATGTTAGCATCTTTAATATTGACCCACTGAAGTCACCAGTCAATTAATCAATCAGTAGTATTTATTGAGTAATACTGTGTGCAGAGCACAGTACTAAGCGCTTAGGAGAATACAGTACAACAGAAATGATAGATGTGTTCCTTGACCACAAAGGGCTTTCAAGCTGGAGAGAAACTTAGAGGCTGCTTCTATAATGTTCTTCTAAGGTTGATGTAATGGTTTGTCATTGTCCAAGAAGCTCCACTGGTGAATAGAGAGATAAAGATCAATTGAAGGCTCTGAAAACTTGGTCTAACTAAGTAAACAAGCAACTTGGCCTAATGGAAAGATGGGCTTGGGAATCAGAAGACCTGGGTTCTAATTCTTGCTCTGCCACTTCTCTTCTGGGTGACTTTGGGCAAGTCTTTTAAGTTCTTAGTGCCTCAGTTACCTCATCTGGAAAATAGGGATTAAGACTGTGAGCCCCATGAGGGACATAGACTCTATGTACTTCAACCTTTAGAGCAGTGCCTGGCACATAGCAAGCACTTAAAATAGATGACTAAAACAAAAACAAAGCAAAAATATACAAATAAAAAAACTTAATGGTTGAAGCAGTACTTGTAAATTCAGTCCATAAATCTGATTCTCATTTATCCAGGTAATTGTATTTGTTTCCGCAAAGACATGGTTATGGGTGTCTCTCTGTTGGTTTACTCAGATACAACTAGAGCCAACTCAAACACTGAGATAATGGCCCAAATACACTAGGGTAGCAAGAGGGGTCACCTGACCCAAGTACCCAAGGAGAAGAGGCACAGAGTGTATAAGTAAGGGAAGCTGGAGGAGCAGGGGAGAGCGCTTGGTACAAAAGAAGTGAGAGACAAAGATTTTATTACTTCCACTATCTTCTTTCTTCCATCTCAGGGCTAAGTTACTGACTTTTGCCATGAATGTAAAAATATCTAGTTATGTTGCTACCCAGATAATTGAGGTCAAATCAATCATATTCATTGAGCATTTATTGTGTACAGAGAATTGTACTAAGCATTTTTGATGAGTATCAGTAGGGAATTGCTGGGTACTCTCCAAAACACTGCAGTGGAGGCTCTGAATGGATGCTTTTTCTGAAAACATTTATTTCCTCTCTTTTCCTGAGTAGCTAGAGTCTGAAAATTTAGGGACATCTTTGAAGTCCTGTATTCCTACTACAAATAGATGCTTTTCCTCAACAAATCTGGGCTTCCTGGGACAAAGACACTGAGTGATCCAAAAGGAACTTCCCACTGGTCTGGACAGAAGGAGCAGATCTATCATCTTAGCTGAAAATTGCACTTTGAATAGTTTCCATGGAGGCTCCTGACAGATTGTGCCTAGCACTTGCTTAAGTAGGGAGTGGTGTCTGCTTCCCTAGTCATTGGTTTACTTAAGGGGATGCAAGATATTAAACAATGCTAAGGTCTGAAACAATACATCACCCTGCAGGACATGGGAAATAAATTGGAGATTGGCAGCAGGCCCAGGATGAGAAGCCAAATCAATGAACAGGGGTGATTTTTTAGTGGATAAATGACGGCAGGTTAGAAAACAGTAGGTATGTGACTTGGGGAAATCAAAACGTTAATTAGATTGCATAAAGGGAGAGAATTTAAAAGGAGAGTCTATCTACTTATCCCTAGAAATGAAGCAGGCAATCCCATCCTTGGGGCTAGCATGACAAGACACCCTTAGGAGACTCTGGCTGAGGGGTGAGTCCTGACTCTAAAATCAACAGACATGCAATTTCCACCACTATTGTCATTCTCTGTGACTGAATTAATAAGTTGCACCTTTAGTTGGGCCCCCCATAGTTGATCCCACTGCTCATGCCACTGTGAAAAGAATAAGTGAAGGTGTTGAGGGGAGAAGGAGGATAGGTGGATGGAACTCCAGCACTGTAGCAGCAGGGGCATGACAACTGCATCATCCTCATTGCTCTCTCTGGTAGGATGGTACACAATTCACCACTTGAAGTACCCATAGACCATGGATCCAAAATGTTAGTCGGTACTTATGTATCATTTGTATTTGAAGAAGACACTAAGTGATAATAAATGTAACCATGACTTAAAAGGTCAAGACAGGAACCATAGGATCAAAGCCTGGAATATTACAAACAAGCTAATGAAAAAAGAGGTGATGAGCTTGATTTTCTGTTTTCATTCCAGAGCGAATGAGCATGAACAGAGTCTCTATTCACTTCTGGCTTCTCCAAAGGGAAAGGATTCGTATGTATGAATGTATGTATGTATGTATGTATGTATGGGTGTATTCTTAGATCTCACATTAAAAACCTCTCCAATATGTGGTCACTAAAAGGAATACACTAAATAATTTCTAACCTTTGACCAAGTAATTCCATTAGGTTCCTATAGCAAATTATAAAGCTACCATGTAGTTTGGAATTGAATACAAAAGTTGTCTCTCCTTCAGTTGAACCAAGTTGTTGAGCAATAGCAAATATGAGACTAGAGATAAATAATAGCAGAAGGAAACCAGTTGTCTTGGATGCGTTGCTATTATGATGGATAATTAACAAAAGTCATCATTTACATTACTAGCATAGACATTAAGAGATGAAATAAGCATTTCCCAGAGAATAGAGAAATTTACCTTCAGCTCTTATTTCCCTTTGTCAGTATTCTGCATGCAAACAAGACATCAGGCAGAGTTATTCAAAGCTGGGTTTGACTGAACTGATCGAGGAACCCAGATACTAGAGACCAACCCGGGGATCTTACCACTGACAATGTGCACTTAATAGGAGGAATTTCCAAGGGAGGGGGAGGCGAGGACTGTCAGATGTTTTGAGGAAGGGAGCTCCAAGTACTGGAAAATTCATGAAAAAGGGGAAGGAGGTGGGCAAGATGAAAGCATAGTACTGGCAGAAGGTGGGCTTTGGAGCAGGGAAGAGTGTGAGTAGAGGAGTAGCAAGTGAGGAGAGCTGATAAATAAAGTGATGGAGAGATGAAGGAAAACCTTAAAGACAATGATGGTAATAGCAGTAGTAGTAATAATAGTATTTATTAAGCACTTACTTTGTTCAGATTACAGAACTAAATATGGGGAAAGAGTACATGGTGTGGAGTAATAATAATTATGGTATTTAAGTGCTTATTATGGGCCAGGCACTGTACTATGCACTGATAATTGTGGTATTTGTTAAGAGCTAACTATGTGCCAGGCACTGTACTAAGAGCTGGGTTGGATAAAAGTAAACTGGGTTGGACACCATCCCTGACCCAAGTGGGTCTCAGAGTCTCAATCCTCATTTTACAGATGAGGTAACTGAAGCAAAGAGAAGCCAAATGACTTGCCCAAGGTCACACAACAGACAACTGGTGGAGATAGGATTAGAACCTAAGTCCTCTGACTCCCAGGCCCATGCTCTATCCATTATGCCATGCTGCTTCTACTAAACCACGGACCCTGCTCCTCAAGGGCCTCACAATTTATCATGATAAGGAGTCTTTGCTTAATGCAGTAAGAACTAGGTAGACATTTGATTTTCAGGTAAGAAGAGACATATTCTAAGCAAAGTTTGAAGAAAATGATCTAGGCTGCAGCCTGGAGTAGAGACTGAAGAGAGAAAAGGCTGGATAACTGAATCAGAGATATTCTTTTCCTAGGCTGAATCAGACATCTTTTCCATTATTTGCTTTCTTTCACACAATACCTTGTACTTTCCTGCACATACACATACATCATTGATTCTATTAAAGAAGAAACATTTTAAAGTACTTTGTGAAAATAAATGACAGAAGATTGTTTAGCAATAAGGAGATTATTATTTTTATCAGCCTAGTTTACATCCTGTTTAACTGTAAAGGAATTTGCCTGGCTATTAAAATGATCTTTATAATAACTATCATTATTATCATTATTATAACAGAAGATTTGGCATCAAAGAGCTTAATTAGAATTATTATCCTGTGCTGTGGTTAGACACAATGATAAAAGAGTAAAAAAAACCCAAATGATTATTAATATATCACTCTCTGAGTCAAGCAAAATTTTATTCAGATTAACCATGCCAAGTTCCACATTGATTTGAGAACACTCAATGGGCTGTGCTCTATTTCACATTGATCTAGCATTGATCTCATGTTTTAAAATGGCAAGACTTAAGCTGTATCTCAAAGTGGAGAGTCAGGAATAGTAACTAAGGTTATTTGGCTTCCTGACAAACTATTGAGAATAAAGGAAACCTTTCACCCCAAGTCAACTTACTAAAGGATATCCAACTCATGATGAACGTACATCCCATTAGAAAAAAAAATAATCTCAAACACTTTATGGCTTTAAAACTGTAAGAACATTTCTTAATGTTATCCAAATAATATTTATTAAACAATTATAAACCTTCATTATGAAACCACAGGGCCACTGGATCTTAATACATTCTGAGGGACTAGGGAACACTTCCTTGTGAGTAGATTTGGCTATACGCAAACTGCACTAAGCAGCATGGATATGTTCATCATCATCATTTCCTAGATACCTTTTGTGTGCACAGAAAAGATTGTACGAGGTGCTGGGTGTGTGTGTGTGTGTTTGTTAGATAATGTCCATAAAATTTGGGACATATTTATTCAATTTATATCCCAGTGATTCTCTCTGCCGTTGTCTAGTGATATTATGAATAATCAATCAATCATTGTGGTATTTTTGAGCTGTAGGGTGGGGTGAACATCAAATATTTGAAGGGTACAGATCCAAATGCATAGATGACTAAGAAGGGAGAGGAAGTCGAGAAAACAAGAGCTAGGTTGGGGAATGCCTCTTGGAAGAGATGTGATTTTAGTAAGGCTTTGAAGGTGGGGGGAGTGGTGGTCTGTCATATATGAAGGAGGAAAGAGTTCCAGACCAGAGTGAAGATATGGGCAGGGGTGAGTGGAAAGATAGATGAGGTTAAGTTATAGTGAATAAGTTGATAATTAGAGGAGCAAAGTGAGAATACTGCGCTATCAGTAGGAAGTCAATGAGGTAAGGTAGGAGGGGGTAGTCTGACTGAATGCTTTAAAGTTGATCATAAGGAGTTTTTGTCTGATGAAAATGTGGATGAGCAACCACTGGAGATTCTTGAGAGGGGTGAGGACTGAATTTTTGGGTTTTTTTGAAGAAATGAATGTGAAGAAACAAAGATCTTCCTCTTGCATGTGTTCAGAGGTAGGATAATCAGGGAAGCCATGAAAAGTGGAAAAAAAACACCTTAACCGAACAGCCTCTTTCCCAGATCTGGAAGCCTTTAACTGATCACAGAAGAATCTTTTCTATATTCCCGAATAACTGCTTGTGGTTTCACAACTGCTGACATACCTAACTCACAGAACATTCAAGATGTGAATTTCAAGACACTGAATTTACTGTGTATCACTGAGTTTCAAAATTCATCCAATACTAAATAAATGGATATCAGTAATTCCTTTGGGTCATCACATAACTAAATGATAGAATACGTTGAGTGTGAACATCCAGAGATTAGGTAAACAAGAAGCAAAGTCAAGCAGACAAGATTATGAAACCTGATGAAGACTGCAAGGGAAACTGCTTAATAACAATAAGTAATTAGTTGGAATGAGTAAGTAATTAGTAAGAAATAATCCAAATGCAGCATTCTACAGCAACTAAAGGTCTTTATGCATATACTCTGTTTTTCATAATGTGATTTCAATATTTGTTTTGGATAGAGCACTTTTAGGAAGAACCCAGTTCTTCCTAAAAAGTGCATCTATCCTGAAGAGAATGTGATGCCAGAAGAATTATGTGTATTCACATAGCTTTCATTTATAAAGGAACAATAAATAAAGAAACAATAGTTTCAATCCACCAATTGTATTTTTTGAATAACTCCTTTGTACCAAGCAGTGTGCAGTGTGCCTTGGCGATAGTACACTAAAAGAAGACACACTCTAATAATTCTCATGGAGGAAAAAGAGATTATGCATTTACAGATAGTAAGATGGTATGCTCAAATAATAGAGAATGTAATAATTATGATTACAGTATTTATTAAGCATTTTTTATGAAGCTGAATACTGTACTAAGCTCTGAGTTAGATACAAGATAAACATTTTGAACACAGTCCCTGTCCCATATAGGGCTCCCAGTCAATCAATCAATAATACCTACTGAGTTCTTACTCTGTGCAGAGCACTGTACTAAGTGCTTGGGAAAGTACAATTCAACAGATTTGGTAGGCATGATCCCTTCCCACAAGGTTCTTAAAATCTAGGGGAATGATGTGTTTTGTAGCGCATTGCAAAGTAGTGAGCACAAATTGCGGAATGAATGTTAATAATAATAACAATAAAAATGACATTTATCAAGTGCTTACTATGTGCCAAGCAATGTTGTAAGCACTGGGGTAGATACAAGGTAATCAGATTGGCCCACGAGGGGCTCACAGTCTTAATCCCCATTTTACAGATGAAAATGTGTAAGCACAATATTTAATTTTAAAATGTTATCTTTCACACCCATTCAAATAAAAACTCACCTTTAGCTAGCAGGATAGCTATCTATCTATACTAAATAGTCCTATCTTCAATATCTAATGCTAAATTTTTGTGGACTTTCTTCACTCTATTCAACTCCATCAAAATATCTCAAAGGGAGAGAAAGGGAAATTTTATAAGCCATAATAAGCTAAGAAGCATCATGGTCTAGTGGATAGATTAGTGGCCTGAAAGTCAGAAGGATCTGGGTTCTAATCCTGCCTCTGCCACTTGTCTCCTGTGTGACCTCAGTCAAGTCACTTAATGTCTCTGTGCATGGGTTAACTCATCTGTAAAATGGGTATTAAGACTATGTGAGGCATAGACTATACCACCTGAGTAAGTTGTATCTACTCCAGTGCTTAATAGAGTGACTGGCACATTATAAGCACTTAACCCGTACATTTTTTTTAAAAGTAAATTTGGGACATCATCTGGAAGTAATAGATTCCTGTGAATATTGAGGACACATCATTATCTATTATCCAATAGAAAAATGAAATTCAATAAGCGTTAGAAAGTATAGGGATTTAGCAAGTATTTATGTGTATTGAATTTACTCATACTATAATTTAACTGGAATAAAATAAAATGTTTCCAATAACAGCCAGGTTCCTGGAAGAACACTTTGGGAAGCATTATAGATCAATCAATTCAGTCTTTGATATTGTTCAGGGATTTTTTTCAGCTTAACCAGTATTTCCAATCTGGATTTTTTTAGACCTTGACATAAGCAAGGTTTTCATTTTTTTTTCAATGATATGTGCAAAGCTCTTACTATGTGCCAGGTATTGTACTAAGTGATGGGGTAGTTGCAAGCTAATCAGATTGGACACAGTCCCTGTCCCAAACGGGGCTCACAGTCTTAATCCCCATTTTACAGATGAGGTAAGTGAGGCAGAGAGGTTAAGTGGCTTGCCCAAGGTCACACAGCAGACAAGTGGCAGAGCCGGGATTAGAATCTAGGTTCTTCTGACTTCCAGGAGAAGCACTAGGCTATGCTGCTTCTTGACTTACCTTAAGAACCTCCAGTGTTGTCCATCCAGCTCTAAATTAAACAGAAACTCCTTACCATTGACTTTAAAGTACTCAATCATCTCTCCCACTCCTACCTTACCTTTCTAATTTCCAACTACAACCCAGCATGCTCGCTTGGCTCCTCTAGCATCAACCTACTCACCGTACCTCAGTCTTGTCTACCTCTCCGCTAACCTCTTGCCTAAATCTTCCCTCTGGCCGGGACATCCCTCCACTTTCACATACTACAGACCACCTCTCTTCCCACCTTCAAAGCCTTATTTTAGAATCACATCTTCTCCCAGAGGCCTCCCTTAACTAAACCCTCATTTCCCCTACTCCTTCAGCCTTCTGCCTCATCCATGCTTGGATCAGTACCTTTAAGCACTAGTTCATTCTGGACAGGGAATGTATCTAACAACTTTGTTATAGTGTACTCTCCCAAGTGCTTGGTATAGTCTGCTGCACACAGAGTAAGCATTCAATAGATATGATTGATTGATTAACTGATTGATATTCACCACATCTTCAACCTCACAGCACTTATGTACGTACCCGTCATTTATTTCAATATCTCTCTCCCCTCTTTAGAAAGTAACTACCTTGTGAGCAGGGATCCTATGTGCCAACTCTATTGTCTGGTACCCTCCCTGGTGCTTAGTACAGGGCTCTGTACTTAGCAATTGCTCAGGAAGTCCCATCAATATCAGGGACTGCTAACCTGATAAAGGAAGACATTGCTTTGGTCTAAATTCTGAGAGCAAATAATCCAGTCTGATAGTGATTTACCCTTTAAAAAACACTCGAGAAATGAAATTTCATAGTCTTACAGTGTTTAGCTGCCAGTATTGGCAGGATAACCTTCCTTAATGTCTGATTTTCTTCTCTAATGTGGCAACATTTCATTACCTCTTAGTGTCTCCGTCAAGGTTGTAGTGGTATAACACAATTGTTTTCAGGCTTAAACTAGATGTTATTTTCTTTTGGAAAGGGAGCAGCTAGAATTTCAATTTTTGTAATTCATGTAAGAGGATGTCATGACCTCACTGGCTTTTACAGTTAGAGTGAATTAGTATTTGCAGAAATATCTGCAAATTTTAAGTCATTTCATTCCCATTGATTTTAATGTGATCTAATTATTAAACTCGTCTAATGTTCTGAAAATACATTTTCTTATTTCTTTATTTGTTCCTAATCTAATTCCATATCTCATTTTACCAAATATCTTATTCATTTACTAGAAACCAATGCTGTATGCATGAGTTGTAGTTACAAATGTTTTCTTGAAAGGCCTATTAATGGCTCCCTTTGTTTCAGGCTTATCTTCAGCCTGTCTTCAGTAATAGACTCAAGTACAACAAGCATATTTTTCACTCTTGACTTCCTTTTATGAGTCCATGTTGGCTGTTCCTTAATAAATAATGCATCTCTGAATATCCTTAAGCTTCTCTTCTTATTAATAATTCCAGTAGCTTTCCCATTGCTGAAGGGATTTGTTTTGGTCACTGTCTAGATTCTATCTTCTCTTTTTATAAACATATTTTCTCAAAAATCTAATGCTTGGAATTTAAGAATCTTTCAGAGTTAGCAAAAATTCTTCCTGATTACATGTAATCAGGATTACTGTAGTTGGGCAATGCAAAGGAAATTCAAAGACTAAATTGAAGGTAACTCAGAGGAAAATATCTTTGTATGTATATGTATGTGTATATGTATATATATTTGAAGCTCTGGGAGGGAATGTCTTTCCTAAGCTAGGGAAATATAGCATGACACTCCCTTTTGAAACCATCTTTTCTTGATCCTGCTTTCACTGTTTACGCAGGAAAAGAAAATCCAAGCCCTACTGAATCCTGCTGTGTTTCACCATAAGATTTGTTACTTGAACCTGAAGTTAAGAAGGAAAGGAAGGAATATTTTTTGTGAAAGTGGTCCTGATAACTATAATAGCTTTACGGGGAAAAAGTAGAAAGTGATCCAAATAAGTATAAGGAGGGAGAGACAGACATAGAAAGAAACAAGAGCTATAAATTAGAATTAGTTGAGCTAAAATTCAGCTTCTTTGACCTAGTGGTATCCCAATAGAAAGTAGGTTTGTGGGGAGTGTATAATTACCATTTTAAAAAAAATTCACCTTTTTTCCAAAGACCAGAAGCACTTAGAAAGTAAAAATTTTTCACTTTCTTCAATCACTAAACATTAAAGCTGTTAAGAAATACACTATGAAAGCAGATCTGATATTTGTATCCACTTTAGTTCAAAGCTGTCAGGTTTGTTAATGCCAAGGAGCACTATTATAGTCTTAAATCACATTGCAGCTTGCATTAGTACGATCAGAGACAACTCGAAGAAAATAGCTTTAGAGTAGAAAAAAGATATGGAATAACAGTAATAATAATGATAATCAATCACATTTATTGAGCACTTACTGTGTGCAGAACACTGTACTTAGCACTTGGGAGAGTCCAATATAACAGATTTGATAGACACATTCTTGCCCACAACAACTTTACATTCCAGAGGGGGATAGGGACATTAATATAAATAAATGTTACAGTATATAAGTGCTGTGGGGTTGAGGGAGGAGTGAATTAAGAGTGCAAATCCAAGTGCAAAGGCAATACAGAAGGGAGCAGAGGAAATGGATAATAATAATAATGATAATAATTATGGTAAGAACTTGTTCTGTGCTAAGCACTATACTGAGCATTGGGTTAGATACCAGATTATCAAGTCAGACACAGTCCCTTACACACACAGGACTCATAGTTTAAGTAGGAGGTGAACAGGAATGAAATCCCCTTTATAGAGGTAGAAGTTGTGATTTGCCTGAAGTTACACAGCAGGCAAGTAGCAGAACTGGAATTAGAACCCAGGTCCCCTGACCCCTGGCCCACGTCCTACCACTAACGTGGAATGCCCTCCCTCCTCACATCTACCAATCTAACTCTCTTCCCCTCTTCAAAGCCCTACTGAGAACTCACCTCCTCCTGGAGGCCTTCTCAGACTGAGCCCTCCCTTTCCCTCTGCTCCTCCTCCCCCCCCATTGCCCCTACCCCTCCATCTGCTCTACCCCCTTCCCCTCCCCACAGCACTTGTGTATATTTGTATATATTATTTATATATTCTATTTATTTTATTAATGATGTGTAGATCTGTTGCCGAATTGTACATTCCAAGTGCTTAGTACAGTGCTCTGCACACAGTAAGCACTCAATAAACATGATTGAATGAATGAATGACTCCCAAACCCTTCCTCTTTCAATCAGGAGTAGTTATTGAATGCCTACTTTTTACACTGCACTATACTAAGTACTTGCGAAAGTATAATAGAATTGATAGACAGGATCCTTAATGAGAAGGGGACTGAATAAGCAAGATTCTCTCAAAACATCAGCACTGACTACAGATGGGCTATAAACAGACTAAAGTGATGATAATGGACACCCAATAGTCCTGAAGTAAGAATGCAAACATAAGTGATAATACTCAACATCTCAAATTCCATGTAATCCCTTAAATCATCTTCATTTGCATTTCAGGGATGTTAAAGGAAGCTGTTCGGGGGATTAGCTGATTAGGTTTCTGGGAAGGGAGAAGTTCTGAAACTGCAGTTGGTCTTGGCAGCTTTCAAATACTAGGAAAGCAAAATATTGTGGGGGTCCTTGTAGTCATCTTTCGTTTTGTGTTTGTGCATGTTATTCAAGCTTGAGTTGCCTTTTATATGTGATTAGACCTTATTAGCTCTATCTGGCAGCTGAAAGCCTCATTCCCAAATTGTCCAATGTGGGGTAATGTGTATTTCTTTGTCTAGATGAGACTTTGATGACATTTCCATAGAGCTTTTGGGAAAATATCAAAACCACACCAATAATTCTTCCAAAAGTCACTTCTATCAGAGAGCTGCATCTTAAATCAAAGAGAAGTTCTTTCTGGCAAGCCTATTGCATTTCTAGCCGCGGCATGAACTTTCAAATAGCTTAATTGTAGTTTCTTCTTCAAACACCTGCAGGTAGGGAAAGCTGAGCTTTAATATCTGGATAATTTACATGAGATTCTCAGTCACTCAAGCAATGGTCTTTACTGAGGGCTTACTCTGTACAGAGCACTGTACTGAGCACTTGGGTGAGTAATAATGATAATTGTGGTGTTTGTTAAACTCTTACTCTGTCAGGCACTATACTAAGCACTGGTGACACAAACAAATCAGGTTGGATATAGTCCCTGTCCTACATGGGGCTCATCGTCTTAATCCCCATTTTATAAATGCAGTAATTGGGGCCCAGAGAAGTGAAGTGACTTTTCCAAAGTTACACAGCAGACAACTGATGGAGCAGGGATTAGAACCCTTGTCTTTCCTACTAGCAGGCTGATGCTCTATCCACTGGGCAATGCTGCCTTCAAAGATCTGACAATCTCAGCACCTAGTTTAAAGTGCAGCTAGAAAATCCTAGATCTGGAAGAAAACTCAACAGGTCATTTGCTCTAACCCTCTGACTTTAAACAAGTGGGTACCTAAATTATCCAGAGAGTTGGTAAAGTATTTTTTTTAAATGCATCTCTAAATTCCTTTAAATTCCCTGTAAGCTTGCTCTAGATTTTAGTTAATTTTACAATCGAGAGGTGTTTCCTTTTTATTTCTCCCTGGCTGCAATTAAGCTCATTCCTTTCTTGTTCAGACCTGTATGGATATAGAGAATACCTGACCATTGTCCTTCTCAGACAATATTTCCTGAAAATTTGAGCCTGGTTATTACATCACCCTCTAGCTTTCTCTTGTTCACTCAATCATATTTATTGAGTGCTTACTGCGTGCAGAGAACTGTACTAAGCACTTGGAATATGCAATTTAGCAACAGATAGAGACAATCCCCACCCAACAATGGGTTCACAGTCTAAAAGATGGAAAGACTAATAATGACTCCTAATCCTTGAGAACCCATCTCTTTCCCATTCCTTTAATCATCTGTACTGCATTTTCTTCCAAAATGTCTATTCATATACTTCTGGATATGTCTCTTGCAAGAAATTTGCCACTCCAGAAGGCGTCCCCCCTCCCCAAATGACCTAAAATTCTTCATATTATGAAAGCTAGAGTGGTGGAGCTGGGATTAGAAGCAGAGTAGCCCAATGGAAAGAGCCCGGACTTGGGAGTCAGAGGACATAGATTCTAATCCCGGCTCTACCACTTGTCAGCTGTGTGACTTTGGGCAAGTCACTTAACTTCTCTGGGCTTCAGTTCCCTCATCTGTAAAATGGGGACTATGATGGTAAGCTCCATGTGGGACGACCTGATTACCTTGTATCTACCCCAGCACTTAGAACAGTGCTTGGCACATAATGAGTGCTTAACAAATACAGTCATTATTAGTAGCAATGAACCAGTGTGTGCAGAGCATGTCCTAAATGTGTGGTAGAGTACAATAGGAATGATAGATGGGCTCCATTCTAAGAAGGAGCTTATAGCCTAGAGAGGGGGACGAGCATTAAAATCCCTGTGCCGGAAGACGGAAACCTGAACATAATTATTGATTCCTCACTTTTTTTGTGTTTTCATGTTTGATTAAATCCCACCATTTTGTTTACTGGTTCTCTTCCCTTACTACTCACCACCTTTCAGTTTGGGCCCCCACATGCTTATTGTACCTTGCGCTGGCCTCTTATATGTGGCCCCTTGCTCACACTATTCTTCCTGAATAGAATTCCCTCTCCCTTCAAATCAATTGATCTTATTTATTAGGTGCTTACTGTGTGCAGAGTACTATAATGAGCACGGCACTGAGCACTTGGGAGAGTATGATATGAGGAGTTGGTAGATATGTCTTCTGTCCCCAAGAAGCTATCCACAGGCCACAGCTTTCCCTGTCATCAAAGCCCTTCAAGTCCTATCTTCTGCAAGATGCTTTCCTGGATTAATTCCCAATGCTCAAGGTCACATTACCTTAATGGCCAATTTTAACACTTTTGCATTTATATCTGTCTTCTCACCTTACATGTTTGTATTTAATTGCTGAGTTTAGCTTTCTAATCCTGACAATATTTAATAAATTATCTGAAATGACCTAGTTCTTTCTCCTTTGCCCACTACTGGAAAAATTCAGGTGCTCAATATATAGCTTTGGTGATTACCTCTCCAGGGGTCTAAGAGAAGCTGAAACAGTGCCTTTTCCTGCTGGTGCTTCTGCTTGGAAGTATGGGGGCCAGTATAATCAAGTTCATTTCCAAATGCTCCTGTCAGCTGAATTATTTTATTCATTATTTCAATTGAGGATCAGGATGGTTTGGAATAAAAATGTTGGTATTTGTTAAGTGCTTACTATGTGCCAAGTACTGTTCTAAGCTCTGGGGTAGATTCGAGGTAATCAGGTTGTCCCATGTGGAGCTCACAAACTTAATCCCCATTTTACAGATGAGGTAACTGAGGTCCAGAGAAGTTAGTTACTTGCCCAAGATCACACAGCTGATAAATGGCAGAATCAGAGGGACCTGAGTTCTAATTCTGACCCGGCAATAGCCTGCTGTACCTCGGACAAATCACTTAACTTCTCTGGGCTTCAATTTGCTCAGATGTGAAATGGGAATTCAAGACCTATTCTTCAGTCTCTTGGAACTGTGAACACTATGACAAATGAGGGCTCTGTCTCACCTGATTAATTTTTTTTGTTTGCTTGTTTGCTAGCTCCACGAACATTCCTGAATCCTTAGACGCTGGGAGCATGCATTTTATTAATGGTATTTTTAATCAGTGAGACTTATTAAGTGCTTATTATGTGCAAAGCACAGTAGTAAGCACTTGGGAGAATATAATACAACAGAAGCGTTTACTATGTATTAGACATTGCATTATGTACTAAGGTAGATACAAGGTAATCAGGTTTGACACAGTGCTTGTCATACATGGGTCTCTCAGTATTAATCTCCATTTTCAGATGAAGTAACTGAGACACAGAGAAGTTTAGTAACTTGCCCAAGGTCATACAGCAAAGCAGTAGCCGAGTTAGGATTGGTACTTAGGTCCTTCTGACTCCAAGGCCTGTTCTCTATCTCCTAGGCCAGCTGCTTCTCTGTAACTTATCTACACCAGCACTCAGAGAAGTGCTTGTCACAGAGTGAACACTTAACACAAATACTGTAATGATAATTCTTCAAAGGAGTAAAGAAAAGTATTTAAAGTTATGCAATTCGCCAACAAAGTTTGTACTGTTTGAAAAGGGGAGAGGAGTAGCCAGTTGAGATGTGCAAAGCAGTAATGTTACATCTGGAGTGAAAGTACTGAAACATGAATATGGGAGGGAATAGATTGTCATCTTTCTAATTTAGACTGATGCAGGATTTGCTTTATCACTACTTGTTTGTTCATGCTAATTTGGCAAATGGAGGTCTATTGACTATCTAATCAGTCCATCTTACTTGAGTGCTTAACATTTGCAGAGAACTGTACTAACTACTTGGGAGAGTACAATAAAGTAGATTTAATAGGCAAGTTTTTTTTATGTTATTTGTTAAGCACTCAAGTGCTGAGGTAGATACAAGATTGGACACAGTTCATGTCCCACATGGGGCTCACAATCTTAATCCCCATTTTACAGAAGAGGTAATTGAGGAACTGAGAAGTGAAATGCTATGCCCAAATTTCCATAGGAAATATGAGATTACAACCCAGGTCTTCTAACTCCCAGGCCCAAGCTCCTTCCTGTAAGCCTAACTAGTCCCTAAAACTGCCAAGATATCACATATTGATTTACAAGTGTTTTTTTTTTCCTCAAAGAGATTTAAAAGCTGTTGTCCAGAGCTTGTGGAAAGAAACTTCTTTCTTATCACCTTTAATTTCCCATTGAGAAGGTACCTTACACTCCATTTCTGAAAATGTAATTGGAAAACTATGTATCCAGGTGATGCAGTGGGGTGCTCAGCTTCCTAGAAGCCCCTGGCAACATTTTGATTGTGTAATCCCAGTGGGATATCTCTATGCTAGAAAAGTGAATATTTCACACTCCAAATAATCAGTTTTCTTGCTTATTTTGCTATCCATCAGCTGTGAAGAGAAATGTGAACCCTCATGTCTAGATTTCTAAAGAGATCAGAATGGATCCATAGAAATTGAGTAGTATCATTAACGAACTTGAATCAATGGGAGATGCATTTTGGAAGAGGTGGGATTTTTGGTAAGATTGTAAGTGAGGTACAGTTAGGAGGAGGAACGAAAAGAGCAATCTGGCAAGTATTAAGTCAGGAGATCCAATTTTATAGCAGCTTGTGGGCAGGAAACGTCTGCCAACTCTGTTATACTTTACTCTCCCTAACACTTAGCATAGTGCTCTGCACCCAGTAAACACTCAATAAATACAATTGATTGAGTGCAACCTCATAAAGATTTTTGAAGTCATTGGAAAAGAGTTGGTTGCCTGCCTCTCTCTGCATTAAACCATTGGAAGGTTAGGAAAGTAACCTTTCTTACTGGAAAATGCATGGTCTTGGGAGTCAGAGATCGTGGGTTCTAATCCGGCTCTACCACTTAGCTGTGTGACTCTGGCCAAGTCTTTTAACTTCTCTGTGCCTTATTTACCTCATCTGTAAAATGGGGATTAAGACTGTGAGCCCCACGTGGGACAACCTGATTACTTTGGATCTACCCCAGTGTTTAGAGCAGTGCTTGGCACACAGTAAACATTTAAGAAATAATAATAATGTTGGAATTGGTTAAGCGCTATGTGCAGAGCACTGTTCTAAGCGCTGGGGTAGGTACAGGTTAATCAGGTTGTCCCACCTGAGGCTCACAGTTAATCCCCATTTTACAGATGAGGTAACTGAGGCACAGAGAAGTTAAATGACTTGCCCACAGTCACACAGCTGACAAGTGGGAGAGCCTGGGATTAAAAATATCATTATTGTTATTATTATTATTTTCAGGACAGGGAGATGTGCTGTGTGATGTCCTGGAGGAGAGGATCAGGCTACATTGGGTATGAAATGAGGTGGAGAGAGGCTAGAGGCTAGAGGCAGAAAGACCAGTGAAGAGGCTGTTACAGCTATTTAACCCTGTTATGGGTGCTTCAATCTGCCTGATGGTTGTTTGGATGGAGAGGATGGGGTGGGGCCACAAAAAAGTTTGAAAATATGGCGGAGGATTAGATGTGAGAGCAGAATATCAGTGAGGAATCAAGGAGGATTCCAAGGTTGGAGACTTCAGTCCTAGAGAGAGAGTGGAGTGAAGTCAGCAGAGAATGGGAAGCTGGGAAAGATGAGAGGGACAGTTTGGGATATGTTATATTTGAGCCTTTGGTGGAACAGTCAGGGGAAGTTTCCTGGAGCCAAGAGATGTAGATAGGGAAAGCAGGGGAGAGGCTGGGTCTCAAGGAGTAGATTTGGGTAGCAGTAGCATAGAGGTGGTGGCAGAAACCATGAGAGTGGATGAATTCTGCTGTACTCTCCCAAGTGCTTAGTACACTACTCTGCACATAGTAAGCATTCAGTAAATACCATGGATTGAGTTTAGTCAATGAAAGGCATATATTGAGTGTTTAAAGTGCAGAGCTTTTGCTCTAAACACTAGGAAACACTGCTTCTCTGTGATATTATACTCTCTCAGGTGCTTGGTACATGATCTGTACAGTTACTAACCTCTTGGGAGAGTACCTTACAACAGAGTTGTAGACATGGTCCTTTCCCTCAAGGAGCTTAAAATCTACTGGAGCTTGCAAAGAGAATGAAAATAGAATCTTTGTAACTTAAAGTTACTTTGTAATCTATCTTAAAACTTACTTTAAATCAGATAATCATTATATTTAGCAGTGGGAAATGCAATTGTACTCTTTATCCTCAGCCTCCTGTTTGGGGGTCAGAAGCGGGAGGGGAGAGAACTCCACTCTGCTGGGAACATAAAGACCAACATTTGCATAGAGACAGGTATTTAGTAAATGGATACTTCTGTCCTTCATTTTCTAAGGTGCTACTGATGGTGAAATCCAGTCTAAGCTTTTGAGTATGGTGAAAAGACAAATTCAGGATCAGGACTCCACACACTGCATGAATGTAAAGTTAGAACCTTCACTGCAGGAATGCTTATCTCCCACCAGACACATTTCTGGCTCTGGGACTAGTTACCGGAGATTGGCCGATCTTCACAAAACTTTCACCCAAGATGACATCCCTCTCCAGACTGTAAACTTCTTGTGGGCAGATAACATGTTTATCAACCCTGTTATACTGTGATCTCCCAAGCGCTTGGTGCAGTGCTCTGCATTGTGAGCCAGTAAGTAATAATAATGATAATAATGATGGTATTTGTTAAGTGCTAACTATGTGCCAAGGACTGTTCTAAGCACTGGCGGGATACAAGGTAATCAGGTTGTCCCAAATAGGGCTCACGGTCTTAATCCCCATTTTGCAGATGAGGTAACTGAGGCACAGAGAATGAAGTGACTTACCCAAAGTCACACAGCTGACAAGTGGTGGAGCCAAGCTTAGAACCCATGACCTCTGACTTCCAAGCCCTGGCTCTTTCCCCTGAGCCACGCTGCTTCTCTATACCAAATACCATTGTTTTGTTTTGGTTTTTTTACGGTATTTATGTGCTTACTATGCATCAAGCACTGTTCTAAATGCTGGGTTGGATACAAGTGAATTGGCTTGGACACAGTTCACCTGGGAATCACAGTCTAGAATGGAGAACAGGAGAACTGAGGCACAGAGAAGTGAAGTGATTTGCCCGAAGTCACACAGCTGACAAGTGGTGGAGCCAAGATTAGAACCCATGACCTCTGACTCCCAAACCCTGGCTCTTTCCCCTGAGCCACACTGCTTCTCTATACCAAATACCATTGTTGGTTTTTTTATGGTATTTACATGCTTACTATGCATCGAACACTGTTCTAAATGCTGGGTTGGATACAAGTGAATTGGCTTGGACACAGTCCACATGGAAATCACAGTCTAGAATGGAGAACAGGAGAACTGAGGCACAGAGAAGTGAAGTGATTTGCCCAGTCACACAACGAACATTTGGAAGAGTTGGTATTAGAATCTGGATCCTCTGACTCCCAGGCCCCTACTCTTTCCACTAGGCCATGCTGCTTCTTGATTGATTGGTGAACCCCTCTGCCACTTGTTGACTGCCAGGTTGGTCTGTCTGCTGTGGTGGTTATCCATTCTTCCACCATCTGCTGATGATACTTTCTTTTTCAGAATTTGCATCCTTGCCTTTAAAGTATTTATTGTGTGGCTCTAATTAGGAAATAAATAATTAGGAAATAAAAACTTGTTAGCCTCAAACTAGCTTCCAGAGCTTGAGTAGACTTCTCCTGAGACTTTCACACTCCACCAAATAAGAATCTACTTTCTTGCTCATTTGCTAATAATAATAATGTTGGTATTTGTTAAGCGCTTACTATGTGCCGAGCACTGTTCTAAGCGCTGGGGTAGACATAGGGGAATCAGGTTGTCCCACGTGGGGCTCACAGTCTTAATCCCCATTTTACAGATGAGGGAACTGAGGCACAGAGAAGTTAAGTGACTTGCCCACAGTGACACAGCCGACAAGCGGCAGAGCTGGGATTCGAACTCATGAGCCCTGACTCCAAAGCCCGTGCTCTTTCCACTGAGCCACGCTGCTTTGCTGCTATGCTGCGCTAGCATGCTGCTATGCTATGCTGCTATGCTATGCTATAGCCACGCTGCTATGTATCAGCTATGAGGAGAAATGTGAACCCACATGTCTAGATTCTGAAAGAGATCAGAATGGACCAAATATCAATTAGGTAGTGTCTCTACCTAATCAATAGGGTGAGGCTTGTTTGAGGAGGTGGGATATTTTGGAAAGATGACAGGTGAGGTACAGTTAGGAGGAGGAGCAAAGGGAACAATCAGGCCTTGGACCTTGTAGCAAAGTTGAGCTAGGTTTATGAATCAGAGAGCAAAATGAGTGCTTGCTTTAAGCCTACCATTGAGTTGTCGATTCTTGACAGGATTTCCCTCTTCCTTATATTGGTAATCATTAGAGTTTGGGGCCTTCCTGAAATGCTTCATAAAATGTCTAATATTGCAAGGATGCTGGATGTTGGTTTCCTTCAGAAGCTCACTGGTGATTATACCTCATATCGACGTTCTTATTCTGAGACCTCTTTTCCTGGATTCTGGTAAGGATTCATTTTCCTCTACTCTTTGACCTGTCTGGGCCAATTCTACAGCACTTTAGAATTGCACAATCAATACAGTAATCATAACACACACTTGCTAATCCTTCAGATCCTATTATATGAAAAGGCTTCAAATCCATGCGGGCTTGGCCTTCTCCCTCACCTGTGTCACTTCTCATTATCACCTCTCTATAGATGATATGCAGATGGATTAAATTTCTCTGTTTTTCAAGGCTTTCTCATTGACTTTGAACAGGCTGTGTCTTTCCAGGTGGGGTTAATTTTGCTTGTACTGACACAGCCTTTCTGCTTCCACAGAGATGAGGCTGGAGAATTATTTGCCTGGCTGATAGCAGGTCCTGTTCTCCTTTATGCAGAGGCAGCATATTCTGTTGTAAAAGTTTAGAGCTCTGGTTTTCCCAGAGACACTTGTCTCCCTGGATTTATGGGTTACTCTGTATATTTATTACCTGGAGCCTGACATGTAGGGCTTAGGGTTTTAACAACATGGCTGTCCATCATCTTTGCATTCCAGATGAGGAAACTCAAGCCCACAGAGGTGAAGTGCTTTGACCCAGCAGGTTTGTGTTAAATGTGGTACTAGCAGTATCAAATGCTGCATTCTTTCCTTGTCTTTCAACTCCTGAAGCATAACCATAATGGTATAATATTTATATTAATGTTTGTCTCTTCCTCAAGATTGTAAGCTCACTTTGGGGAGGGAAGCAGCGTGGCTCAGTGGAAAGAGCCCGGGCTTGGGAGTCAGAGGTTTGAGTCCCGGCTCTGTCACTTGTCAGCTGTGTGATTGTGGGCAAGTCACTTAACTTCTCTGTGCCTCAGTTACCTCATCTGTATATTGGGGATTAAGACTGTGAGCCTCATGTGGGACAACCTTATTACCCTGTATCTACCCCAGCGCTTAGAACAGTGCTCTGCATATAGTAAGCGCTTAACAAATACCAACATTATTATTACCAACTCTGTTGTACTGCTCTCAAGCTTTTAGTAGAGTGCTCTGCAAACATAAGTGCTTGATAAATATCACTGATTAACTGATTACAACCATAAGAATTCAGCGTGGTCTAGTGGAAAGAGCATAGGACTGGAGTCAGGAGGCTCAGGTTCTAATCCTGGCTCTGTAACCGCCTTGCTGGGTGACCTTGGGCAAGTCATTTAGCTTCTCTGTAAACTCACTGTGGGCAGAGAAGGTATCTGCTAATTCTGTTGAATTGTACTCTCTCAAACAAGTACAGTGCTTTAATAATAATAATGTAATAATGTTGGTATTTGTTAAGCGCTTACTATGTGCACACAGTATGCACTCAGTAAATACCATTAATTGATTGTTGGTGCTTCCATCTCTCCAGCTGTAAAATGGGGGTTCAATGCCTGTTCTCCAACCTCTTAGACCGGAAGTGCTATGTGAGGCCACTCTGTCCAATATTGAATCTAATCTACCCTACATCTTAGTAGAGTGGTTGGCACATAGTAGGCACTTAATAATAATATGTTTTTATTAGGACTGGATTGTTAGTTTGACCTCATTGATCCCTAAATATAAATATTTAATTAGGATCAAGTGTGAAAATTTAATTGAAGATTTCTTTTTCTCCACTTTCAAAATAGACCTGGTTTTATTGATAATATATCCTAATTAAGTTAAGACCCGTTAATGAAGTTGTACAAATAATTTTCAGTACCTTTTGGAAGGTTTGGTCACTTAAAAAAAAAACTATAAAATTTCTCACCAATCCCATATGGGTGATAAAAGTTAACTGTGAGGTTGAGCAACTGTGTCACGTGCAGACTCCAAAAAGGAATAATTAGTGAAGAAACACTTATACAGATGTTATAATATAAAAAATTCTCAAAAATGAAAGCTAAAATAATCTAAAATTTAAACAAAATACTTTCCAAAATAACATCTCTGCAGAACTGAATCATGTTTCACTCCCTCCAAATTTCTAATCTGGAAATACGGTTACAGCCTTGGCCTGGGAGTCAGGTCCTAGGATTTAATCATGGCTCTATCATTTGCCTGCTGTGTGACCTTGTGCAATCCACTAAACTTCTCTGTGTCTGTTTCCTTTTCTGTAAATGGAAATTCAATGCCTGGTCTCCTTCCAACTTAGACTCTGATCCCCATGTGTGATATGAAATGGTTGATCTAATTATCTTTAATCTACCTCAGTATTTAATATATTGCTTGACACATGGTAAGTGCTTACCTGATACCACTATTTTCATTTGTTTTATTTATCATTAGGCCAGTTGGAGAGGCAAGAAGGGAACTAAATTAATCAGTGGCATGTATTGAGCGCTTTCTGGGTGTGGAGCACTGTACTAGGTGCTTGGGAGAGTAAAACCAGGAAAAATGAATTTAAATGTAACACGAGTTATTTAGTGTTTCCAGGAGAAAGGAGTGGTTCCTATGTCAAAAGCAGTTGATAGATTGGGTAAGAATGAATTGATTTCAATAGATTTGGCCAAAAGGAGATCATTGCTAACTTTAAAGAGTTGTGGTCTCAGGGGAGCTAATGAGATGGAAATCAGATTAGAAAGTCAAAGAGGAAGCTGGAAGAGATAAAATAGAGGCACAACAGTTATACAGTATCCATTTGAGGAGTCTGTGCAGAAAGTGGGAAGTAGGGGAGGGTATGGGGTAGTACCTGGAGAGTGGAAATGTGAGCCTGTATGAAGACAGAGTGTTTTCATTAGATCAAAGAGTGAGAGATTCAAGATGGTAGAGGAAGAAAATTGGCACACAAGTTTTTAGAAGGTGAGGGAATGAAGTCAGAGGCACAGGTAGAAGGGGTAGGATTTCAAAAGCCAGTGAAAGATCTCTTGATGATCAGATTGGAAGGATGAAAGTGAGGATTTAAGGAGAAAAAAAGTTTGGGGTGTGAGGAGAGACTGTGTAGAGGTCATTCTTGATTATTTTTTCTTTATTTTGTCATCAACATAATTAGGAATTCCTGGTTGCTGTAATCTACAGTTCTTCTAGTCCTATGCCACATTTCTGGGTGACTTTTATACCTTTCTCACCTTCCTTTTTCCATGTCCTCAACTACACTGTTCCTCCCAAATATCAGTATTCTTTTGGTTGTTCCTGAAAATGCTTGAGTAGCACACTTCCTCTCTTCCTCTCTCTCCTCATCTCTACTGACCTGCTCCAAAGCACATTCCCCAGTCACCAATTTAAATATATCCTGGCTATCATCATCCCTTGTCACTGTGCCATTTTTAACCTTACCAATTCTGAAATCTCACTCTCCAACCAAAACTTCCTTATCCTCCCTCTTTCCACACATCTGTGTACCTCACTTTCTCTTCTTGCAGACACCTTCACTCACTAGACCTCTTTCACTTATCCCAAACAACCTGGCAGCATTTGTACTCTTTACATAAAATCCTCTCTTGAAGCACAAATCCATATCTTCATCAATGTCTTCTTCACCAAGATGAGCTCCATCATCCTTTCTATCTCTCCACTAATCTCACCAAACCAACCTCCAACCTTGGATCACCTCCACAGGACATTTTCTCTACTCCCATGATCATGTTGTGGAACACTGTGGGCAGAAACCCAGGTAGAGGTCATCTCTGACCCTACTTTGAATCTTTCCTCTCTCCAGTCCATACTTCACTCTGCTGCCCAGATCATTTTTCTAAAGCATCATTCTGTCCATGTCTTTCCACTCCTCAAAAACCTCCATTGGTTACACATTTGTTTGCTTGAAGCAGATATTCCTGATCCTTGGCTTTAAGGCATTTAATCAACACTCCTCCCCTAACTTAACCTCTCTTGTCTCCCTCTACAACCTCAGCTCTTAGAACAGTGCCAGTGCTTAGAACAGTGATTGGCACATGGTAAGCACTTGACAAATACCATCATCATCATCAACATCATAAATTTCATTCTTTTCAAGCCAAACTATTCACCATACCTCATTCTCATATCCTTTGCTGGCATGCCCCGGCTCACACCTGGAACTCCTTTCTGCATAGTTCTCCCCATCTTCAGTCATCTGAAATCACATCTCCTCCAGGAGGTCTTCTCTGATTTTTTTTAATCTCCTCATTCTGTATCCCCACTCCAAAATACTAATTCAGCCCCCAGTTCAATCTATATGCACTGACTCCATTGCTTCCTCCTACCTGAAATTTATTTTCTAGTCTGTCTTCCCTGCTAGATTGGAAGCTCCTTGAGGGCAGGGAATATGGTGATGATCAGGCCTAGTGTATGTCCATATTAGTCTGTGGTCTAGGTGGAGTGGAAGAGAAGAGATGCAGAGTTGTGGATTTAGAGGAAGTTGGTATCTGGGGGAAGATCAGATATATCAATAGGAGAAGATGCACTCATTTAAGCATGGAAAATAAGAGAAAAGCATGAAAATCTTCAGAAAAACAGAGGTAGTGCCAGGAGGCAGGTAGAGGCCTGCAGAAAGTAATTGAAGTGGGTGGTACCCACTATCATTATTAATAATGATGGTATTTGTTAAACACTTACCATGTGCCAAGCACTGTATGAAGCAGTGGGGTGGGCATAGTCCCTGTCCCTTGTGGGGCTCATAGTCTCAATCCCCAATTTACAGATGATATAACTGAGGCCCAGAGAAGTGACTTGCCCAAGGTCACATAGTAGACAAGTGACAGAGCCAGAATTACAGCACTTAGCCTATCCAAGCACTTTTCTATCCCACCTTGATCATTGTCAACCTCCTTGCTTACCTCCCTGCCTCCTGTCTCTCCCCACTCCAGTCCATACTTCACTCTGCTGCCTGGATTATTTTCCTACAAAAACGTTCAGACCATGTTTCCCCACTTCTCAAGAATCTTCAGTGGTTGTCCACCCACTGCTGCATTAAACCAAAACTCTTCACCATTGACTTTAAAGCCCTGCCACCTCATTCCCTTCTACCTCACCTTGCTACTTTCCTTCTACAACTCAGGCTATACACTTCTAAGCTAAGCTTCTCACTGTACCTCCATCTAGTCTACCTCACCACTAACCTTTTGCCCTCATTCGGCCTCTGTTTTGGAATGCCCTCCCTCTTCATGGCCTACAGACAATAACACTTTCCTACCTTCAAAACATTATTGACGGCACATCTCCTCCAAGAGGCCTTCCCTTACTAAGCCCTTCTTTCCTCTTCTCCCACTCCCTTCCATGTCACCCTGACTTGCTCCCTTTATTCATCCCCCCTTCCCATGGCACTTTGTACATATCTATAATTTATTTATGAAATTTGTTGATATTAATGTCTGTCTCCCCCTCTAGACTGTAAGTTCATTTTGGACAGGCATTGTGTCTGTTTATTGTTGTGCTCTCCCAAGCACTTAGTACAGTGCTTTGCATTCATTCAATTGTATTTGAACTCTTACTTTCATTCAATCGTATTTATTGAGCACTTACTCTGGGCAGAGCACTGTACTGGGCACTTACAAAGTACAATACAACAGTAGAGACAATGCCTGCCCACAACGGGCTCACAGTCTAGAGGGGAGGAGACATCAAGGGAGCAGGTCGTGGTGATGTGGAAGGGAGTGGGAGCTGTGGAAAAGCAGGGCTTAGTCTGGGAAAGCCTCTTGGAGGTGTGCCTTCAGTAGGGCTTTGAAGTGGGGAAGAGTGATTGGTGGATTTGAGGAGGGAGGGCTTTCTAGGCCAGAGGTAGGACATGGGCCAGGGCAAGCACTGTACTAAGCACTTGGGAGAGTATAATACAACAATAAACAGACATTCACTGCCCACAAGGAACTTACATTCTCATTAAATATGATTGAATGAATGAAGGAAAAACAGGTATGGTGAGCAGGAGATGGAGTGGAAGATGATTTGGTAAAATTCCAGGTCCTGAGTACTGAGCACTTCTGTTATCAAATCCTTTTTCAAAGCATTGACTCAACTTTAGATCTTCACTGAGGATGAATAAGGCCTTCTCTCCCTCTGTTATGAGTTGCAGATTTGACTGATTTCAACTAGACAACAGGAGTCTCAAGAGCGGGGAGCAGGTCTTTTGTCCCTTTAGTTGAATAACATCTTTTTCTTTGGTCAATCAATCTGATAATACCAATGCCACACTACATGGTATCTATCATAACACTAAATCATAATAATGATAACAGTGATGATAATCACAGTTAGGCATTCACTATGTGCCAAGAACTGTACTAAGCGCTAAGGTAGCTACAAGATAATCAGGTTGGATACAGTTGCTGTATCTCCAGAGGCTCACAGTGGAAATGCTCTGAAGGTGCTCAAAAATACCCATCACTGGAAACTGGATGAATTTTGTGCCCTCTTTACTTTGGTTTACTGGGCTAAGTTCCAATACAAGTTAATCCTTAGATATTTTGGAAAGATGAATTGTTTTCAATTCATACCTATTGTGCCTAGCTCCTACCAAGAATTCTAGAACTGTCTAATCCTTCTACATCAGAATCCATGGTCTGGGGAAGTTATTTCCAAGGCTCTGACTCTGAGTCTCTAAAATAGAACTAATAGGGTAATAGATCATGCATCTTACAGTGTTGTGAGATTTAATTAATTAATGAGCATAATGCTCCAATCTGTTTTTTATTTAAATAGCTTGAAGTCCTTATTTATCCTTAATAAAGGCTCCAAAATTGAGCCAGTACTTTGAAAAATGGCAATGCTTACAGAAGTGTTAGAATTATTATTATACTAGGGACATATTTTTGTTTGCATATAAATTGTGATAATCTCTGAGCCTTTAAAGGATACGGAGGGGAATTAATGGATCTGCTCTTTAATTGGTTTAGACAGTTGCCTTCCCATCTGTATTTACGTGATTTGTCTTCTCAGCATCTTTTGTCCTAGGACATCTGTGTGTGGACTATCCTAATATTCAATGTGGCTAATGGTATTGCAGGACACTACCAGATTCAGCAGTTCACAGCTAACATGGTAACAAGTTGTGATTCTATACAGATTACACTGTAGGCTCCTGTTTTGTAAAATTTCACTAATTTGGGGGAGTGCAGTTCATAGCTGTGATCTAAGGTGCATCTTCCATAAGGAGGAAACACCATATTTTCTTGTCAATTAATCTTAATGGCTGATGATGACTTTTTTTAAAACCTGTAATTTTGTTTATTTTTATGGTCTTTATGGCATTTACTATGTGACAGGGACTGTATCAAGCATGGGGTAGTATGCTAATAACCTAATAAGGTTGGGCACAGGCCATGTCCCATATGGGGCTCACAATCTCAACCCCATTTTATAGATGGGTCACAGATAAATTAAAAGACTTGTCCAAAGACTTGTCCAAGTTCACACAGACAAGTGGTCGAACAGGGATTAGAACCCCTGACTGACTCCCAGATCCAATTCTGGTACATAGGTAACTTTTTTTAATTGCCCAGTCCAGTTTAGACAATCAGGGACTCAACCTGCTGAGTACAAATGGTCACTCTGCTCTTTGCCCACGTCCAAGTCTATTATCTCCAGTTTGGGCAATGGCAACACTCCTGTGTGTTCTTGGAGACATGGCCTAGTTGATAGAGCACGGCCCTGGGAGTCAGAAGGACCTGGATTCTAATCCCAACTCCGCCATATGTCTGATGTGTGAGCTTGGGCAAGTCACTTCACTTCTCTATGCCCATTACCTCATCTGTAAAATGGGGATTAAGAATGTGAGCCCCACAGGGGACATGGACTGCGTCTAATCCTATTATCTCGTATCTACTACAGAACTTAGTCCAGTGCCTGGCAAATGGTAAGAACTTAACAAATGCCATAAAAAAAGCCAATTTGCTGGTATCTACCTCAGAGCTTAGTATAACGTCTTGTGCATAGTAAGTGCTTAAATACCCCAGTTATCATTATTATTATTACATATAGCTGGGAAAGGATTGTGCTTTATGACCCTCTAGAGGTGAGCTTGTACTGACCCATGAGCAGCGAGACTGTGGTAATCCTGTTACCCGAAAGCTACAGACACCAGTTAATCAATAGTATTGACTGAGTGTCCACTGATACAGAAGCCTGAACTAAGGGCTGCAGGGAGTAAGAAATAAGTAAAACAGGTTTACAACCTAATTGGCAATCAGGATACTTAAAAAAATACTTAAAAATAGTCAGTTCTCCTGTGATGCAGGGGCTCCATTATTACGGGGGCACATCTGTTTGGGAAATTCCCTGTAGCAGGTTTCACCATATCCTACATCATGTGTGTACTCACAACCATGTCTTCTGACACCACATTTAACAGTACCAAAACAGATGTATGTTGGTGGAAGAAAACCCCTAAATTTGACTGTCAAATTTGATCCAAATTGCAAAATCCAAACATACGTTATAAAAGAGTTGACTATACAAAATTCTCTCCCTAATATCTGTGAATATATATTCAATGGAACTTAGAAAAAAAGAGGGAAGTGAGCTCACAGGATCTTACTGGGAATACGGGGAGAATCAGGTAGGTCTGCTCAGGAAAATGTAAATGAGAGAGTGCCAGGAGAGCGGTTCAGGAGAATCCTCACCCAGCCATTCTGAGTAATGATAATAATAATATTAGTAATAAGAATACTTATGGTATTTAGGTGCCTACTATGTTACAGGCACTGGAGTAGATATAGGCGAGTTGGAGTGGAAACAGTCCCTGTCCCACGTGGGGCTAACAGTCTTAATCCCCATTTTACAGATGAGGCAACTGAGGCACAGATAAGTGAAGTGATTTGCCCATGGTCACACAGCACACAAGTGGCAGAGCCTAGGTCCTTCTGAATACCAGGCCCATGCTCTGTCCACTAGGTCACACTGCTTCTCTACACACATCCCTAATGTGGATGGGAGAATGTGGCCTAGTGTATAGATCACTGGCCTAGGAATCAGAAGGACCAAGGTTCTGATCTTTGCCCCTCCACCAGTCTGTTGTGTGGCCTTGGGTAAGTCACTTCACTTCTTGTGCCTCATTTACCTCATCTGTAAAATGGGGATTAAGTCTGAGCCCCATGTGGGTCAGGGACTGTGTCCAGGCTGGTAATCTTGTATCTATCCCAGCACTTAGTACAGTGCCTTGCAAATAGTAAGTGCTTAAGAAATATGATTTAAAAAAAAACAGTCCATTGGAAGCATTCTCCCACTCTTCTCCTGCAGTCTTCCAGAGGCAAGCCCGGATAGGTGAGAAATTTGGGAAACAGAACTGTAACTCTTCCCATTCAGCCCATGAGAAAACATTTCTACTCTGTAAGGGAGAATTAAACTTGCAGGAAATGAACGGGGCATGACTGAGTTCTGGGCTCATTTTCTGATTTTTAATTGACCCCATTATTATAGCTATTCTCTTAGGTATCATAAATGACCTATAATATTTGTTTCCACTATAGATTGCAATTTTTTTGCAATTCTCCAAAACTTTTCTGGAGAATATAGCAGTGACTACAAGGAGAGGAATACCTTGCTTTCCCTTTTCTTCAGGCCTCCAGATTCCCCAAGTCAAGTGAAGAGCCACCTGTTTTACGTTCCTCTGCTCTGTGTGCCTGGAGTTGTGTAGGCCTATTCTAGAGTGGGGAAGAAGTAAACAAAGCTACAGCAATTCCGTTAGATTGCTCCTAAACTCTGCTCAGTCTCCTCCCATGAAATGTACATTTCTACATACTGAATTTGTGCATGCAGAAAGATTTGCTCAATTCCATCTGTAGTGTTGAGTGGGTGGTTTGAGACCTCAAACTTGGGCAGATATAAATGAAATTACATATGATACTTGTCCTCAAGAATCTTACAGTTTAGCTGAGGAGACAATAGAATATAAAGATAAGTAAAGTTTTGGGGGGGCATTGAAGGGTGCAGAGAGTAAGTACTCAAGCATTTAATGTTAGCCATTGAAGGGGGTATAGAATTGGGAGGTAAGGAATTACTCATGGAAAGCATTTTGAAAAGGATGTGGCTTCAGAAGGACCTGGAAATGGGGAGAGCAGTGGCCTGCTGTAAGTGAAGCGGGAGGAAGTTTAAAACAGAAAGGCAGTCAGGGAAGGTATTCTGCTTTTAGTAATCCAAAGCAAATGTGGATTAGTTCATCTCAGACTACAAACAGTAAAATTGGTGTTTTGTTCTTTAATCTGAAATCTGATTTATTTTTTTTTCTGAGAAACACGTTCACCAGTTTCCTACTAAGATGGACTTCCATCATACATAAAAGCAAGCTATGTAGGCATTTTTTTAAGTACAGCTGTTAGCCTTCCTTGCATTCTTAGTGTACACTGAACAGGGATAGAGGGAAAATAATTTATCCTTTCTGAGATCAGTAGCAGTAATTCATCATGTCAGAATAACTGTGAATGTGTGTTTCAGGGAGAACTTTATAACTGAGCAATGAACAAAAGTCATCCAGTACACACACTAAATTCTCCTGTATAATTTGGTAAGGAGAACCTCTTCTTTACCAATTGCTTTTGACACACTGAGTTAGTACATCCCTCCCTTTTGCTTCCTTCTTGAAGGAAACTGAACTGTAACAGAATCAACTAAACAGTGGTGTGAATGAAGTGCAATGTTGTTTTCACTAAATCTTGCTTGCCTCTGGGCATGTTTAATTAACTGCTTTGGCTGTATTTTGAATTTCATTTAATTTTTATTCAAGTGTAGATTTCTGTGCCTGCATGGTGCAGCAGAAATATTTAGGCATGCTGAGAGTTGAATGGATTATGGGGCTTACTTTATGAACAAACATTAGCTGACCAATGCTTTTGATTCCTAGCCCAACACTTTTCTTCTGGGTGTGGGTGGAGGGATCTATCCTAAAGGAATCAAAGGATACTCAAGCCACAAAGAGAAACTAGCCCAACAAGCTCTCATAACCTTCCAACCCACAGGAATTTTATCAGTCTGCCTTCCCCAGGAGATGCACAAGGAGAAACAGAAATGGGAAAACAACCTACTGAATTACTTTTTGTCATTCATCTGAGCATCTACCATAAACAGAACACTGGACTAGAGATTTCAGAAACACTGAAGAAGTAGAAGAGGCAATAACTAAAAGAGCTTACTGTATAATGGTCAAGGCAGAGACATAAAATGATGAAACAATATTAAAAGGATGAGTAGACTTAATGATGAATACAAGTGGATTTATCATTCCTTCTACACTCACCTTTTGTGTCTTTCTTGGTTCTTCTGATTATTGTATCTGTTCAGTGCTTACTATGTACTAAGCACTGGGGCACACACCATATATGCATATCAGAAACAGTCCCTGTCCCACATGGGGACCTGGCTCTACCTTTTCAGTCTCACTGTTCCCCCTGACTAGGACTCCATGCCCCAAAATCCATTAGACCACAGTCCTCTCCATCTCCAAATTCAGTCAATAATATTTATTGAGCGCCCACTATGTGCAGGGCACTATACAAAGCACTTAGTAAAGTACAATAGACTTGTGCAAAATACAGCAGACATGATCTTTACTCTCAAGGAATTTACAATCTAAAAGGGGAGATATACTAAAATAATTGGAGATGAGGAAGGTGGAAATTGGAAAAGTGAGTATAGACAAAAGGGGTTATAGGTAATTGTGAGTACAGAAGTGTCTGGTTGGTCGCAAACACTGGCTAGGTAGCTAAGGAAATAAATCCAGGTGGAGGAGAAATTAGTTGAGGAAGACCATCTAGATGAGATGTTAGAAAAACTTTGAAGATGCGAGAACTGTGTAGTTTGGCAAAAATAGCAATGATGATAAGAGTTGTATTTCAAGTCAATACTATGTACCAAATACTGTGTTAAGACTGCAGTTCCTGCTCCACATGGAGCTTATTCTAAATAGGAGGGAGAGCAGGGGTATAATTCCACTTTACAGTTAAGGAAACTGATGCCTAGAAAAGTTGTGACTTGATCAAGGTCACAGAGCAAGGAAGTGGCAGAACAGGATTAGAACCCAGGTCACTATTTCCCAGGACCCAGCTATTTCCACTAGGCCACCCTACAAGTGTTTATGTGTTGAGGAAGTACATTTGGGAGATAGGTGGGAAGATTAGAAGTGAAATTTAAAAAGCCCTTATAACAATAGCAATTATGGTATTTTTTAAGTGCTTACTATGTGCCAGGCACTGCACTAAGTGCTGGGATAGATACAAGGAAATCAGGTTGGACACAGTCCCTGTTCCACATGGAGCTAACAGCCTTCATCCCCATTTTGCAGAGGAGGTAACTAGGCACACAGAAGTGAAGTGACTTGCCCAAGGCAACACAGCAGACAAGTAGTGGAGCCTAATTAGAAAACTTGACCTTCTGACTCCTAGGCCTGTGCTCTACCAACTATGCCATGCTGCTCCTCTAATAGAGATGCTGCTCATCTATAGAGTTGCAATTTTAGAAGGGCTTTGAAGATGGAGAGCAGTGGTCTATCACATATGAAATGGGGAGTGAGTTCCAGGCAAGGTGGAGGGCACAAGAAAGGTTAGCAAGAGAAACTGTAAGCTCATATACATTTATTCATTCATTCATTCATTCTATAGTATTTATTGAGCACTTACTACGTGAAGAGCACTGTACTAAGCGCTTGGAATGTACAAATCAGTAACAGAGACAGTCCCTGCCCTTTGACGGGCTTACAGTCTAATCGGGGGAGACGGACAGACAAGAACAATAGCAATAAATAGAATCAAGGGGATGAACATCTCATTAAAACAATAGCAAATAAATAGAATTAAGGTGATGTACATTTCATTAACAAAATAAATAGGGTAATGACAAAATAAATAGGGTAATTTAAGTGTTTACTGTATGCAAGAAACTGTACTAAGCACCAAGATATAAGGTTGGACACAGTCCATATCCCACATGGGATGCACAGTCTTAATTCCTATTTTACAGGTAAACTAACTGAGGCACAGAGAAACCAAATGACTTGACCAAGGTTACACAGCAGACAAGTGGTGGAGTCTGGACTAGAAACCAGCTCCCTGTGGACAGTATTATACTCTCTCAAATGCTTAGTACAGTGCTTTTAAGAGAGTAAGTTCTCAGCAAATACCATATTTTTAAAGGTATTTAAGCACTTTCTATGTACCAGAAACTGCACTAAGGCGTGGGGTAGATACAAGCTAATTAAGTTGGACACAGTCCATGTCTCACATGGGACTCCCAATCTGAGTCCCCATTTTATAGATGAAATAACAGACACCAAGAAGCAAAGTGACTTGCCCAAGGTCATACAGACAGTCAATTATATTTTTGAGCACTTAATATGTGCAGAGCACTGTACTAAGTACTTGGGAGAGTATAATACAGCAGATTTAGCAGTCATGTTCCCTGCCCATAACAAAATAAATACCATTGGCGGATTGACTGAGAGAACAGATTAAGTGTCTAGAAATAAATGGTCTGGAGTTTGTTCCAAGTACCTAGAGGGAAGGCCAACCATTGGAACTTTCTGAGGCAGCAAGAGTTGTGTAGAATGACATTTAAGGAAAGTTATTTGGACAGCAGAGTATGGATGGGGGATGGTAGGGACTGACACTAGAGGCTGGGGAGTCATTGAGGCTGATGCAGTTTTAGTAGGATGAAGAGTGCCTAGACCAATGTGTTGTCCATTTGGATGAAGGAAGGGGTGGATTCTAGCCTTGCTGTTGAAGAATTTACTTTTCCAAATGCTTAGTGCAGTGATCTGCACACAGCAAACACCAGTGATGATGATCTGACAAGATGTAGTGACAGGCTGGATATGGAAGTTGGGAAAAAGTCAAGTTGAGGATAACGCCAAGATTAGGAGTTCAGAAGAAGAGGAGGATGATAGTATTGTCAACTTTTGGGAAATTAGGTGCAGGAGACAATTGGGGAAGGAAGCATTGAATTTTAAATATATTCGGCTTGAAGTTCTAGTGGGTCATACCAAGTAGAAATGTCCTGATAGCAGGAGATGTGAGCTTGCAGAGGAGGAGAATGATCAGGGATAGTGAGGTGGATATGTTCCCTGCATATTGATAACAGTTGAAGTCTTTGGAGTGGGTGAGCTTCAGAGGCTTCCAGGGGTAGAATTTTGAGAACAGAGATCTCTTAAGATTCCTGAGAAGGGTGAGATGAACGTTGGGGTAGGAAGGAGCTAGGGAGAAGTGGGAGATTTAGAGGGTAATTTTGATTTGCAAGGCTTTAGGGGGCAAAATCGGGACTACTGGGGGCTTCAGGAGGGAGTAAAATCAATCAGAGGTATTTGAGTGATTACAGTGTATAGAGAGACCCATGTGCTTAGTACAGTGCTCTGTACATAGTAAGTGCCCAACAATTACCTTAAATTGGAAGAGTTCTACATTCATTCAGTCAATCATATTTATTGAGCACTTACTGTGTGCAGAACACTGTACTAAGTGCTTGGAAATACATAGAGAGGTGGAAGATATGACCTCTGCCCACAAGGCGCTTGCAGTCTACAGGAGTAAATAGGTCTGGAGTAGTCAGCGAGGGTGATGGGCTTGGGAATTGATGCTAGGTAACCAGTGCTGACCCTGGCATGCAGTCTATAGTGAACCAGGTGCCTTAAGCTTTGGCCTCCACATACACCACAAAACCCTGGGAAGGACTAGGACTAACAGCATTTCATTGTTTTAAGTGGGAGATTTCATCTTCATCAGCTTATTAGTATCTGGGTTCCCTTATTTGGAAACCATGACCTTCACTGAAAGTTCTTCACTCTCAACATGCTTACCTCGTGTATACATGGCCTTGAATGTGATTTTTGTCTTTCAGAGTCATTATTCTACAAACTCTTTTGTTCTGAGGAAACAGTGAAGAACAAATAAGTTGTTTTGTCTGGCATTATGTTCTGTTTTTAGAAGTTAATTATCTTCCCATTATTTCTAATTTTGCTAGAGTGCTGTGTGAGCAAGCTGTCACTTTGCTTTCAAAAGATTCCAGTTCCTCATCCTTTGGCGATTTCTCATTGAAACTGGGTCTTCAGTTCTGCTTATATTCCATCTCACTTTGCCCATAGACCTCAATTTAAGATTCAGAGAGGAAATCAGGGGGTTTGGTGAAATCCTGGGAGATAAATGGCTGTGCCTTCTCCTGATAACTACTGATATAAACTTGGTGGTTTTAAGAAGACAGAGAGAGGGGATTTTTATGGTGATGCCACTGCTGTGGTTGCTGCTTTTATCAGAAGTGTCAGCATGCTACCCATGATAATGTCTCACTGAATGAGCAGGGAGCTGTCTTCAGTCTCCTCTCCTAGAGCACATAATAGATATCCTTAGCACATAGATAAATCTCTCTTTATGGTATGTTTGGTCACAAAGAAGGATTAAGTTTTGTTTTTCTAGGGGGCACAGGGATATATATCTGTTGTAATCATCATGGAAAATTACTTTAAGTTCAGAAGCTCTGAGTGCATCAGGCACATGCAAAACCTGAACCAGGAAGGATGGATAGTGTCTCTTAGCCTCTTTTATGCTGACTTTGAAAACAAGAAGCTTATCACTTGAGTGATTTGTGACCAGACCTTTTGAAACAAGACAGATTCGGGTGTTGTTTTCCAGAGAAGCATATTTCAAAAGAAAATTATAGATCCTGTTTTATTTGAGCAAAATCAGTTATTTTTACTTATGGTCATTATCAAAGAAGGAACAACTGACTTGTTCTGCTCAAACAACAACCACTGGTCATGTTTTGGGTTGGTCAATCCTGACTCTCCCTCCCAGGAAGGTAAGGAGAGGGGCTAGTCTCACTCTGCACTTTGTGTAGCCCTGTATGATGAACCACCCAAATAAACTTATTAAACTGCAAGTGTGGAGCGGCAAAAGGGTATCCCCAGTCTTCTAAGGGAAAGTTTCTTGGCCTCCCTACACTCTTCCACTAGGATGTTGCCTGAGTAGTTTGGTGGCTGTCTGGCCAAAGTTGTACCCTGAAGTGCTGCAGGAGGAAGCATTAATCAGTGGTGTCTATTAAACACTTTTTTATGGTATTTGTTAAGCACTTACTGTGGTCCAAGCACTTTACTAAGTGCAGGGGTAAATACAAGATAATTGGGTTGGACACAGTCACTGTCCCACATGGGGTTCGGTCTTAATCCCCACTTGACAGATGAGGCAACCGAAGCACAGAGAAGTTGAATGATTTCCATACAGTCACACAGCAGACATGTAGCAAATCTGGGATTAGAACCCAGGTCCTTCTGATGCCCAGGCTCTTTCCACTAGGCCATGACATTTCTGTGTGTGGGCTACTTATTGTGTGCAGAGCACTCTACCAATGTTTGGGAGAGTGCAATACAACAGAGCTGGACCCACAGCAGAAAATGGACCCACAGCAGAAAATCTATTGGATGCCTAGGACCTGAGCCACGTTGTTCAGGACCTGACACATAGCCACAAGTCACCAAATGACATTGGCTAATTCTGAGAACACCAAAGTGAATGTTTCACCCTGTATCCTTCTCTTGAGAGAGCTGCAACATATGTACCAAATATGAAGATTGAAATGTGCTGTAACATGCATGGCTTAGTGGAAAGAGCCCAGGTTTGGGAGTCAGAGATTGTGGGTTCAAATTCCTGCTCCACCTCTTGTCAGCTGTGTAACTTGGGGCAAGTCACTTAACCTCTCTATGCTTCAGTTGCCTCATCTGTAAAATGGGGACTAAGACTGTGACCCCCACGTGAGACAACCTGATTACCCTGTATCTACCCCTAGCGCTTAGAACAGTCCTTGGTACATAGTAAGCACTTAACAAATGCCATCATCATTATTATTAGTAGTATCATTAATTTAGATTCCCATTCACTACTGCAGAAGGCAGAGCACACAGTTGTATACCATTAGATGGAAGTATATTTTATTCTGGACGAGGAAGAGTGACTTCACTTTCTGTAGTAGTACAAATTGCTCACGAGCACTTACTGGCTGCAATAAACTTTATTAAGCAATTAAAAATTTACAAAGGAAGCATGAGACATTCTCTGTCCACAAGAAGCTTTTATTCTGACAAGGAAGAGAGCCATAACAAGTATAAATGGGATAATCAGAAACATATTGATTGTACAGTAAATTATACATGTATATGATTAGTGTTTTGAGAGCAGGCATACATATCTAAGTGGTAGAGGTGGCTGATGGGTTGATATGATTCTGAGTGTTGGGAATTAATTGGGGAAGGCTAGTTGGGAGGGGTGAGAGGTTAAGGAGGCTTTTAAAGATAGAGTGATGACTCTGTCACTGACATCTCCAAACCAGCCCTAGTCCAAGTTAAAACCTAGCTTTGAGGATCTGTTTCTGGGTACAGCTGGGGATATGGCTGGCTGGAAAGCAACAGTGCCCAGTAGAACAAGCACAGATCTGAGAACCAGAAGATCTAGGGTCCAGTCCCACTTCTGCCACTTGCCTGCTTGTGTGACCTTGGGAAAGTCACTTCTCTGTGCCTCAGTTTCCTTATCTATAAAGTGGGGAATTAATACCTGTTCTTCCTCCCCCATAGACTAAGCTCAATGTGGGACAGGAACTGTCTGATCTAATTGTATTTTATCTATCCCACTGATGAATGCAGTGCTTTGTGGTAATAAACACTTAAATAACACAATTAGTGTTATGAATAGGTATTCATCAGGGTATAAATACATACTCCATGAGTGAGATGGGGTGACTTGAGCTGGACTCCTATCTTTGTTCATCCCAGATGTCTGACAAGAGCTGAGCATTTCCAAATAGGGCTGAAAACAAAAACAAAAGAATACAGCATAGTGCCTTTTTGACCTGCAACTCTTTAGCACCTGCTCCCTTTCTAACCTCAACACTCAAAATTGAAAGTTGGAATCCAGTGCATCTTAGCATTTAGTCCTAGGCATTCACCAACAAATTGCCAGGAGGGGAGTCCATTAAAGTTACTCAGAAAGCTTGAGTTTTGATGGCTGCTAGTTTCTGCACAACTAGGGTGGACCACTTTCAGTGGATAAACCTTGTGGAGGTCAGGGAGATAGCTTTCTCTCTTCTTACCTTGGGAAATGTAGGGCCTGAAAAGAAATACTTAAGCTTGCTGGTGGGTCACTGTAGATCCTGAAAGAAGATGCATCTAAACTGTAATGATAGCTTTGGCATTATTTAACTCTGATTTGTCCATGTGCTGTTCATTGCAGTTGGAAAATTGATGCCTTTGACTTTCAGGAACCTGACTATATCACTGAGGGCAGAGGCCCAAAGCACTTAAAAGCCATGTCAGTCCTATTCCTTTTTTTTCAATATATCATATTAAATTTGACAGAGAATTTCAGAATACTGCTTTCTGAAACAAAGTGAAGGGACATCAACTATTCGGTGCCACTGCTCCTGCCTTCAAGGCAGTAGAGATTATTCAGATCTATGTTTTTTTCCCCCACCATCTCCCTCAAGCTTTTAGTTATATCTCTTGTGGGGATTGACTCTCCTTCTGAATGATTTAAATAAATTAATCATACTTCACAGCAAGAGATTAGAAGAGACCAAGTGGAAGAAACTAGAGAAGAGAAAATAAACTGAGAAGAGAAGACAATGGGGGTCTCCTGGTAGCTATGTGGAAATGTACTTCACTTTCACATTTGCAGATGGTTTCTGGATAATGCGCAAATATTCTGACAGTTATAGGCTAGAAAATAATTTTAGGGACTTGAACAATAGATGTTGTTGTTCTTATTTTTTTTCCTGCCTCTGTCTGTTGAGAAAATGGATAAGGATGCACTAGAAAAGACAAAGGACAATGCCAAAGTTGGTGAAGGGCCTCTCCTGAGCCTTCCGGCCTCATTTTCTACTTCAGAGATTATGGCTCATACTGTTCCAATTTGGATACATAGGAAAAATCCCCATGATCAGGAGGGTGTTACCAAAACCAATAGTCCTAGTCTTGGCAGTGCTGTCCTAGTAGCAGAGCAACAGAAGTTGCTTTTGCTCAGGGGAGTCCCAATTTGAAGTGGGCATTCTGGGGCTGGATTCTTTTAGCTCCCACTAGAGCAGAGAGGACAGTGTAGTCAGTCATATTTAGTGAGTGTTTTATGTGTGCAGAGCACTGTACTAAGCACTTGGGAGAGTAAAATATAACAGACACATTCCCTGTCCACAACAAGCTTACACTCTAAAGGGACATTGTAGCTCTGGCTGGGGCTCCATAAAGGCCAGTCCCAAACCAGCTCTATGTTCCCGAGGTTCCAAGCAGCTCTCTGATGTTATGGTAGGCATAGTCTCCATCCCCCCAGATGTACTTCCCTTTGTTCGACTGTCCAAGGCCAAAGCATTAGGTTGTGTCCCATTGTGTGCTGTCCTGACAGGATTCTCCCCTTTCCCTAAATTTGATTGCAGGGAAGGATGTGCAGGGAGAGGAGAGGAACCAAAGAGACTCTTCTCATTATACTTAGTGTATTCATCTCATAATCACTGTGCTATTTATTAGATATTTGTTTTGTGATAAACATTTTTTGACACCTGATATAGTTACCATATACTTAGATCAAATGTAGTCCCAGCCATTCATTCATTCATTTAATTACATTTATTGAACACTTACTCTGTGCAGAGCATTATACTAAGCATTTGAGGGAGTACAATATAACAATAAACAAGCACATTCCTTGCCCACAACTAACATCCACATGGAGCTCAAAGTCAAAGGGAGAACAAGCATTCCCCATTTTAAATATGAGGAAACTGAGAAGCTAAGTGACTCTTTGAGGCGGGGGGGTTAAGTACTTACTACATGCCAGGAACTGTTCTAAGCACTGTGAGAGATATGAGGTAACTAGGTTGGACACAGTCAATGTCCCAGACGGGGCTCAATCTTAATCCCCATTTTCCTGATGAGGGCCAGAGAAATGAAGTGACTTGCACAAGACCACACAGCAGACAAGTGGTGGAGCTGGGATTAGAACCCAGTTCTTCTGACTCCCAGGCCCATGCTCTATCCACTAAGCTATGCAGTTTCAAGTGACCTGACTAAGGTCATATAATAAACAAATGGTGGAGCCAGGATTAGGACCCAGAATTAGAACTCCTGGCTCTTTTTCCAGATCAAGTGGTTTCTCTTCTCTCTAAAAGGGAGAACTAAGGTCAATGGATATGGGGGTCAAGCATTCAACATACTGCTTCTTTCCCTTTGCTTCTTAAAGAAGTGTTCATGTAAACAGAAGAGGACTCTTTTATAATCTTTTACTTGGGGCTTTTACATGGCAAGTGTCACAAAAGATGACACATCTCATCTTTTCAACCATACAGTTCCCTCTCACAGGAGTTGGAGAAACATCATTTGGAGCCTAGGGGCAGTGAAGATGACCATTTTCCCGATCTGTTTATGTTCAGAGGATATGAAGAGAATAATGTCGTTTTGGCTCCCAGGAAGTGGTCAAAATGTACTAGCCAGAAGGGTTCTTTATAGATTTTTCCAATATAGGAAGGGATGGAGTTTGCTATTGGAATATTACCTGTTGAGTAGATTCTAACCTTTTAGAGGACTATCTTTTCAAATGTTTGTTAGATTTATAGCAGCTGTGTTCCATATCTCTAGGCTTCAAGGCATGCTAGCATAATTGAAAAATGCCAAGTTACCATAGCTTTTAAAAATCATGAAGGAAGAAATAATTTCAAAAAGACTTGCAGATAGAATGTGAAGCCTTATGGGTGGTGGCATGGATTTTAAAAACTATATAGCCTGAAAATTTTAATGACATAGTCCATATTTGTCAATATTTGTGCTCTGTCCCCATCCACCCCAAGTCATACCTAGTGCTTAATACTTTCCTCTAGGCAATGGCAGTGCAGTCAACTGCCTGAAGCCAATTCACTCTACTCACATGAAGGCAACTAATGGGACATAAGATAGAGGTGTGGTTTGCTAATTAACTTTTCTCTGGACAATGAATAGATTCCGGGAAACTCATTATTTCTCCAACTAAAACCCTGGTTTATGATTCGCCCCTCCTCTTTTTCCCCTCATTAGTATCTGACTGGTGGGTGGATCTGTCTTTGGAGTGCTCATCTTGGCCAAATCTTATTGGTGAAAAAATCTGCCTTTTAATTCTTCTTTTCCAGTGAAATAAAACCTTCTGGTTGAGCAGAGTAGCAGTGGCCAAAGGGGAAGTTAATGGTACCATTTGTTCTAACCCCTGCTAAGCAAAACCTTTTCTAACCTTCTCTGTCTTCCACTCTGTCATGCCCCCATAAACCACATTTCTCCCTCAAATTCACATACAAAGACCTTATTCCCAGTCTTCCTTCTATCATACTCAGCACCCGCTGTATCTTGTTTCTTATGGCAGTAGGCGTTCTCGGTTTCCCAAGTCACCTGACTTTCAGGACCATGCTATTTTCATAAGACTTTCAAAAGCAAAAACTCTGGGAAAAGGTGTATCCATTACTGTGGGGGTTGAGTAAAGTAGAAGACTGGATGCACTCTCTGAATAGTTTGGAGAGGCTTCTCTGGGAAAAGAGATATCAGATGTTGAGACAAATGAACAGGCTATATGGATTTGGGAGTTTGGGGAAGCCTCTGGGAGGAGGGAGGGCAGGGAATGAGGTCAGGAAGAAAGGATCAATTTTAGAAGCTACTTCCGGAAGCATGGAGAATGGAATGGGAGGCAATTTCCTCCCCTTACAAGCCAGGAGGGCTTTCAGTACCATTTGTAGAAGTGGATAAGAACAAAGTCTCATGAACTGTGAACAATTGGGAGGGAAATCAGAAAATATTCTCCAGCCCCTGCCAAGGATTGGAGTCTTTTGTTGGGCAAGGGTGACCTGGAGGGATAGTCTGAGCTGACTTGCATTGGCTCAGGACCCATGCTTCCAGCTCCAGGAAAATTAAGGGTAAATGGGTGGTCTCCAGGGAGATGAGTGGAAGGGAACAAGACCCTACTCTATGTCACTTCCTCTTTAATCCCTTATTCACTTGGAATTCCCAAATCAAGCCTTAGTAATCTCGAGAAAGGGAATGAGATTTTTGTAACTCTGTCTCTAAAATGATCAACTAATCATCAGTGGTATTTGAGTGTTTACTCTGTGCAGAGCCCTGTAATAATAATAATGGTATTTGCTAAGTACTTACTTTGTGCCAAGCACTGTTCTAAGCGCTGGGGTAATCAGGTTGTCCCATATGGAGCAAACACTTTTAATCCCCATTTAACAGATGAGGTAACTGAGGCACAAAGAAGTTAAGATTTGTCCAAGGTCTCATAGCAGACAAGTGACGGAGCTGGGATTAGACGCCAAGTCCTCTGACTCTCAAACCCTCTTTCCACTAAGCCACAAGCACTTGGGTAAAATAAAATATAATGGAGTGGGTAGTTGCAACCCGCTGCCCTCGTGGAGATTACGGGCTACAGGGAGAGACAGACATTAAATTTACAGACAGAAAAAGCCCTAGAGAGTAAGGGTTTTTACATAGGTGCTGAAAAGGTAATCAATATGGAGAATTTGCCAAATATGAGGATCTATGCAGAAAGTGGATTATTAATGTACTAGGAAGGAATAAAGGAAATTACATACATTTCAACATAGCAATAATAAATCCCTAGTAATGAAGGTGAATATAAAATGACACTTAAAAACAATGAACTTTCCCCAGTTCTGGATTGTGCATATATGACACCACACTCTCCTGACAGAGTGGAGAGGAATCTCCTTCCAATAGACTTTTGCATGCTGAGAGGAACTGTGAGGGCACATAGATGCAGTGCTCTGGAAAAATTATTGCAGTGATGAAATTTTCAGTGCTACCTCAGTTCTTGGAAGCTTCATCCTACAAAAGTCTAAAAGGCTGGTTTAATAGCATTGCAATGCTGGCTGATCTGGAGTTGACATCTCAGAACAGCCATAAAGAAGGCTTTCTAAATGCAGGTTGGGAGCAGGTTGGATCAAAGGGGCAGTTGGTAGAATGACAGAACTGGGTCCCCCCAGTTTCTTGGGATTGGTGGGATGGGGGGTCCCTGGCTTTTGCTACTTTATAGTGGTTCATACATAATTTAACTCATCATAAAATAGCTTTTATTCCAAATTTTTCATCGCACTGTTTTTGACAGTTTTTCTTTAAAAATACCATGCCACACTGCTGCTTTTTAAAGAATGTGGTTTGCATAAGGACTTTTTGTCAAAACACAAAAATGATCGCTCTTTGAATTTTGTCCACAAAGTCTCTGGATGTTTTCCCAGTACAAAGTGCCACCCCACCCCCCACCAACCTGCCAAACTTTCAATTTGAGCCTGGTCATTGTTGGAGTTGCTCCACTTAAACATAGGAGGATGGTGGGGGATGGTGGTAGGGAATAGTTTCAAAAAGGAAATGACATTTAAACTGAGGTCTAAAAAATATGGATAAATTGAGTGAAAAATGGTTTGGGGGAGGTTGAAAGGAACACTTCCATTTAGCACTATGGTCCTTAGTTCCCTTCTGAGAGGCCCAACACAACCTGAGCCTAACAGTAGCAGAGTTTATGCCTGCTGTAAAGGGGATACTGGGAATTGAGAGCTAATGATGAATCGTGTGGAGTGGCTGACTGGAGAGAGCATGGCCTGTGAAACAGAGGACCTGGGATCAAGCTGTGTCACCTAGTAGATAGAGCACAGACCTGAGTTCTAATCCCTGTTCCACTACTTGCCTGTTGGATGACCTTGGGCAAGTCACTCCACTTCTCTATGCCCTCAGGTTCCTCATCTGTAAAAGGAGGATAAAGACTGAGACCCTCATGTGGGGCAAAGACTGTGCCCACCTCAAATAACTTGTACCTACCCCAGCTCTTAGTGTAGTGCCTTGCACATAGTAAGCACTTTGAAATTACCACAATTATCATTCTATTCCCAGCCTGCCACTTGGCTGCTGTGTGATCTTGGGTAAGTCACTTCAATTTTCTATTCTTCATTTTTCTCATCTGAAAAATGGAGAGCCAACACCTGTTCTTCTTCCCTCTTAGACTGTGACCCCTCCCACTGTCAGGCAGAGTTTGTGATGGACCTGACTATTTTATCATCTTGTATCTACTCCAGCGTTTAGTACAATGCTTGTCAAAAATATGCACCTAAAATAGCTTACTATAATCATTACTATCAATCAGTGGTATTTGAGTGCTTACTATATGCAGAATATTGTACTATCACTGGGAAGAGTACAGTTCAGCAGAGTTGGTAGACACATTCTCTGCCCACAAAGAGTTTATAATCTAGGAGGAAGAGAGGTATTAATAAATAAATTACAGATGCTCGCAAAGTGATGAGGGCTGGGTACATTCCTCTCCCTAAGAGATCACCAGTTACCCTTGCACACATGGAAACCCTCACTATCAACACTTTGTACTGTATAGATGGGCATGCCCAGGGAGGTGCCTCCGGTTAAGGAGGAGAATATGAGGAAAAAAGAAACAGGCATTTTACCTCTAGACTGCAAGGTTGTTATGGGCAGGGAACATGTCCACTAATTCTGCTATATTATACTCTACCGAGTGCTTAGTACAGTGTTCTGCAATTAGTTAGTGCTCAATATTTAGCACTCATTATCCCAGAAGGGAGGGTGGAGGAGGATTCCCTTCAGGGTCCTCTCCAGCATGGGCTTTCTGTCCCTGTTCCTCAGGCTGTATATGAGGTGGTATTATTGTCAGTAATAAAGTTCCTCACAGCCTCTGGCTCTTCCTAGAAAGCTTTCCCTGTTGATTCTTCCCTACTGTGACCTTCAGAGCCATCTGACTCATCTGCTTATTTCTTAGATTCAGCAAGACTCATAGTGCAGGTCTATAAATCACTAAGTAAACAAGGCTTCTGTTAGATTGCCTAATTGTTGTGTACTTAGAAGGTAGTTTTTGGCAGCACCTATTAAGCTACTTCATCATTAAGAATCAGTTGAGGAATATGTAGATCCTGTAACTTTAATGTCCTGGCCCCTGCTTGAACCTCAATGTGTGTTGACAGAAACAATGAAATTGAGCCTGATTATATGAGCTTGCTCCAAGAGGCACAAAATGAATTAAAAAGAGAAAAAGGAGCTTTGCCGATGTTCTGTGAACATGACCAGATGGTCAGTCACACATGCTCGTATCAGGCTGAGAAAAATAAAAATAAAAATTTCTTTAGTATTTCAATTCAATGCAAAAGAAAGATGTAGTGAGTGACGCCAGTGGATATAGTTATTCAGTCGATGGTATTTATTGAACACTTAGTATTTGCAGAGCATTGTACTAAGAACTTGGGAGAGTACCTTACACCAGAATTAGCAGACATATCCCCAGTCCATAATGAGCAAACAATCTAGAGAGGGAGACAGACATTAATATGAACATATAGACCTACAACAAGCATAGCAAGGGAAGGTATAGGTAAAAAATACCATCATGAATTATAAATAGTGCTCAGGAGGTAATTAACATAATTGCAGGAGAACACATCTTAAATACAAGTTGGTGGTGATAGCAGTTGGTGATGATAGTTACTACTTCCCAGTAAAAAGAAATCTGTTACATTGTGATTTGAACATGATATAATGATATACAGGCATCATCTGATATGGTAGTCCCATTCCTCAAATTGTCATGGATGGGATCTCTTCCTGCATAATCCTGCATAATATTTTCCCCTAAATCTGGAGCCTCCATAAATTGGGCAAATGAAGCAGGTATCCTTTCATTGTTCAGAGGCTCTAGATAAAGCCTGCATGCTCTTTCATTCATGCTGACATGGGAGACCTAAATTATCCAAGGGATATCACTGAGATCTAGGAAACATGCCTTGACAGGTAAATGAGAAGAAAATTCTCCTTCCATTTAGCTGTTCTCAAGGAGGAGGCTTCCACTTCCACAGCTATATGCGTATGCACTTTATTTCCTTGTGACCCTCTGAGGAGATTATTTAAAATGTGATTGCTAATTAAATCTGGAGATAAGGCTGTATTTGGAGATGTTGCAACCCCAGAGGTTTGGGAAACAGCACCAGAAGTCCCAAAGAAATGGCCCATGGGAGGGAAGGGGACGGGAAAAGAACAATAAATTGCACTTGGAGAAATGCAACCTAGAGATCTTGGTGAAAGCATCATAAAAAAAGAAACCCCAAGAGGGGGAAACAATATGAAGAAAGTTGTCCTGGGGACTTGAGGGCATGAATTGTTTCTGCAGCAAAATAGTCAAACCTCCAATATTCTAGACATTTTAACTGTTATCTATCTGGTTCAATTGGGTAAACGATTTCTATGCTGGCACTAGTCTCTGTGCTGGTGGCAAAGCAGTGCCATACTCACAAGATGCCAAGGGCAGCTTATGAAAACAGTAAATAAAATCAATACCTTAGGGATTGCACTATGTACACTTTAACATCCAGAAATGTGGCCACTAATAAACTTTTGTTTCTTTCTATCTGGATAAGCCCAGTTTCACTGGGAAATGGAGAGGGGAAGGAGAGAGAGACCAAAAACCCTTCTAGGCACAAAGGGAAGCAGAATGCTTTTAAGGGAGATAACTGTCTTTGTTCCCAGAACATATTTCCCCTTTCTTCAAATGCACTGTTCTTGGTTTCTGGCAGGTTGCAGGGTATAATTTGTAGTGACTAAGGCCTTCCCTACACGGGATACAGTTCTGTGACTGTCTACATGGGGCACGACTAATGGCAGGTTAAAACACGTGCACGGAATCAATATGCCTCTTAATGAGCCCTGACAGTATCTCCTGTTAGCCAGATAACAGCTGGGTGTTGGCATATTGTACTGTTGAAGTTCTGTTGGAAAGAGTTAGGTTGAGTTTGTTCAGAGATATTTTCTAGAAGCCTTCCTTAATGCCTCCCAACTTGCACTTGAGCCTTCACAGTTGACCATGGTTGCCCAGGGACACTGGCAGACCTGCATTTCCTCCTACCCCACTGTCAAGGTTGTCTGCTATCCCATGGCTGTCTGAAATTGTTCTGGAAATGGAAATGGAGACTGGGATACTCCAGAGGGCTGCTGGTTAATCGGATGGATGTGGTGGTCTCTACCCAGGCCCTTTTAAATCTGATATCATTAAATCTAAGGCTTTAGGCAGATTCCACTAACCTGTGCCAGCTATCAGTATTGTCAAATTTGAATGGCAGCAAGCTCTTCCTGCCAGGCTGATCCCATTCCCACAAACGTGGCTTTGAGGATCTGAGGTAGTGAAGACTGGGAGGGAAACTGGTCAGTAGGTCCAGGGCAAAAAGTGTGGGACAAGTGAAAAGAGGAGCAGTGTCACCTAGTGGAATAAACACTGTCCTGGGAATCAGAGGACCTGAACTTTTATCCCAGCTCTGCCAGGAAGGTTCTGTGTGAACTTGGGCAAGTCACTTCACTTCTCCTTGCCTCAGTTCCCTCATCTGTAAGATGGGGATTAAGACTGTGAGCCCCAGGTGGGACAAGGACTATGTCTAAACTGATTAACTTATATCTACCCCAGTGCTTAGAAGAGTTCCTGGCACATAGTAGGCACTAAACAAGTATCATTATTATTATTGTAGCTACCCCAGTGCTTAGTACAGTGATTGGCATGTTGTAAACACTTTGACAAATACCACCACAATCATTACACACAAAAGAAAAGGCTGGGAAGATGGGTTTGGAATTTTGGCTGGGAATGGGCACAGTTAGCAAGGGAAGGTTCTGATAGGTGGGCTCGCCCTGAAACCATAGGTTCCCAAGTTTAATGGAGGGCAGAGTGATTGGGATTAGAGTCAGGAGGATGTCTGTGCAAGTTGTTGCCAGTGCAAGGTATTTTTTACTTAGCCCCTATATTCCCCTGTGACCAGCTAGCAAGGAGGGAGATTTATGAATTTAAAAATGTTGTTGCCTCCATGATGGTCAGCCTCCCCAGGTACCAACTTCAAAAATATTCATTAAGTGCTCATTGTGTACAGAGTACTGTGCAAACAGAGCAAAATATAACTGAATTGGCAGACATATTCCCTGACCACAAGGAGCTTATCGTGTAGAGGACCAACCAATCTACTATTCACTCTCTGACTCCTTCTCTATTGTTTTCAAATGTGTCTGTTTCCCCTATCCTAAAAAAATTCTTTTGATGCCACTTCACCCTTCAGTTACTATGCTATCTACCTCCTGCCATTACTTTTGAAACTTGAATATCTTACACTCACTGTCTCACTTGCTTTTCTCCAATTTTCTCTTTGTCTGGCCTCTTCAGATTGCAGGATGTCAATCTGCAGGGTTTTAGGTTTTAACTGGAGAATTGTGAGAGATTAGATGGAGATTGTGAAGATGCAGGGTTTTAGATGGAGAGTAGAAGGGGATCTAGAACTGAACCTTGAAGGACTCCCACAGTTAGGAGGTGGAAGAAAGAGAAAGAGCCTGCAAAAGAAGACTGAAGAGGAATAGACTAGAGAGATAGTAGGATATCTAAGAGAGGAGAATTCCAGTAAAGACAAAATTAGTGTTTCCAGGAAAAAGGGGTGGCCCTCAGTTTCAAAAGCAGCTAAGTGACTGAGGAGAGGTTTGGGTGGAATAGAGAGTTTGAAAGGATATTTTAAAAAGTACATGTCACTCTAAACAATCAGCCACGAGGATAACCATGGTTCCTTTTGAAAGGTCCGAGAAATGTTTCCTATCTAGTGGTTAACTCCAGATTTAGAAACTCCTAATCCAACAATCAATATTTTTTACTGAGCACTTACTGTGTGCAGAGCACTACACTAAGTGCTTGGGAGAGTACAATATAACAGACTTGATAGATACATTCCCTGCCCACAATAAACTTACAGTCTTTCCCTCTGCTCCTCCACCTCTCCCTTCCCATCCCCACAGCACTGTACTCGTCCGCTCAACTGTATATATTTCCATTACCCTATTTATTTTGTTAATGAATTGTACATTGCCTTGATTCTATTTAGTTGCCATTGTTTTTACGAGATGTTCTTCCCCTTGACTCTATTTATTGCCATTGTTCTTGTCTGTCCGTCTCCCCCGATTAGACTGTAAGCCCGTCAAACAGCAGGGACTGTCTCTATCTGTTGCCGACTTGTTCATTCCAAGCACTTAGTACAGTGCTCTGCACATAGTAAGCGCTCAATAAATACTATTGAATGAATGAATGAATGAATTACAGTCTAGAGAGCCTATAAGGATCTTGAAGCTTCCTGGGAAAGTGGGGTTCCCATCCTGCCTCATCTAACAGGATGGTGAGGAGGGAAAGGAGGAGCTATTTTTCATTTAAAAATCCCTAGAGTTGATATGGATAGAGTTGGATAGGAAGAAGACTCTTAAGGATCCTTGTCCATTATGAAAAATCAGCCTCAGATCTCTAGAGAGGTCATTTTTTCAGGGCTTGATGTTTTCTGATCTGTGTTTCTGTATTTATGTCAAGTAGCCTCAAGAGAAACAGTACTGTTTCCTGGTAGGAACCAAGAGTTTTCTACCATAATACAGTTTTATAGTGCTTTTTTTTAACTCATATGACCTTCAAACCCACTTTAAAAAAAAAGTTATAGTAGTTAACAGATTTCAAAAAATGTCCTCAGCATACTAATTTGGTTTTGGACTTCTAAAACTGTCATTCATGCGGCTTTTGGTTGGGGTTAGTGTAAGGAAATGTACATTACCTATAAACCTCTTTACTGTGAATGATGTTCACTGAAAAATGGCAACACTGATGAGATATGGGGAATTTCTGCTCAAAATGTAATTGCAGCTTTCTTCTGCCTATTCAGATTCTCTTTTATTCAGAATGAATTTTGAGTTGATGTAACATTTTTCTCTCTCCTCCCCCCACCTTCCTTCCTACTTCCGTTGATTACCTAGGAGCTAATTGTACCTTTAATTACTCTCTCATCTCTTCAAAAGATCAGGAACCATCTATGGGAAGGGAAAATAAAGCCTCTAATTGCCTGTTGAAGATTGTGCCAAAAATATGTTCAATTTTGAGTCAGCAGTTTGCAATTGTTGTTTTCGTCCCTTTGCGTGTCTATGTGAAGTTACCTGATAGATGAGGAAACTACAGTACAAAGTGCTGTAATATGCAATCCGCTATCCTCTGATAGATGAGGAAACGAAAGTGTAAACTGCTGTAATCTGCAATCTGTTCTCTGCTGTAGAATAGGATGTCATTCTTGCTTAATTGTTCCTATTATTGGATGGCACTGTTGGGTTTCTTCAGCTATTTTAATCTGTCCCTGATTCTTGGGTTTATAATCACAAAGTCTCTTTTGGGACATTTTTGCTGACCATTTTGGTGTCCAAACGCCATATTATCAAATAAATTGCTTAGAGTTAGAGGGGGAAGCAGTTTGGTGACTCTAGGCAGCTTAAACTCAATTTCAAAGTTCCCAAAGGGATTATTCTGAATCAATTTTGAAACATGATTGATCATCAGTGAATGGAAACAACGTTTTCCGGCTATCACACCCCTTCTGGACTAACACTTCTCCCTTGACACAGAAATATATGCCCTTATCTCTGCCTGCTCCATCAATATGGACAACTCCATGCCCCACTCATTCACTCACTCTCACAAGACCAACATCCATCCTTGGATCTCCTCAGCATCTCACTTCCTGTATTCTTGTGACTAGGAAAGTGAATGACCACTGGCAGAAATACAGGCACTAGCCTGACTTCCACCACTAAGCATTCACTCTGTCCTGTTATAACACAGATTGCTCCCTCTCTCTTCTACTCAACAAAACTCCTATTCCTCCCTCACCAAATCCCATGTCCACAACTCCCATCTACTTTTCCAAACTCTTAACTTTTTTTATTGCATTTATTAAGCATATGCTATGTGACAGGCACTTTACTAAGGACTGGGTAGATAGGTTGGACACAGTCCAGGCCCCACATGGGGCTCACAGTCTTAATCCCCATTTTTCTGATGAGGTAACCTAGACACGGAGGAGTGAAGTGACTAGCCCAAGGTCAAACAGAAAAGTGGCAGAGCTGAAGTTAGAACCTAAGGCCTTTGACTGCAAGGCTTGTGCTCTTTCCACTAGGCCATGCTGTTTCTCACTGTTGAAATTCCCGGGGCCTCCACTTCCTTCCTCCTTAATTTTCAACTCTCTTACCAAATACTGTGTTGGTAAACTGACCCAGTCAGGGGAGAGCTTCTCAAGTCCAAGGCTTTCCATCACCTCTTTACCACTTTACTATCATTCTCTTTATTATTATTATGGTGTTTCTTAAGCAGTTACCATGTGTCAAACCACTGGACTAAGTACTGGAGTAGATAAATCTTTCTCCTGCTCCCTGGCTGCTTTTCTAGAGGTGCTCTCTCGTTGACTTTTTAAATCTACCTTCTTTCCTGAACCACCAAATCTATCCTCTTACCATTTGGAAGCAGATAGTTGCACCCACTCTTCTCCCTCTTTTACAGTTGTCTTCAACCTCTCGCTCTCTGTTGACATCTTACCTCTTGCCTTCAAACATGCTAAGGATTCCTCCTTTCTTAAAAATCCCTCTCTCAATCTCTTCTTTCCAATCTTTTCATTTCTGTTCTGGCTGCCTTACAAGCTGTGTTTTTTCTCATCTGAGGGCAGCAGACCATCTCTTGTTTTGCCAATTCACTACAGATAAACAGCACACCTCTCTGTAGATTCAGTATCTCTCGAATGTTGCTTTCCACCTTGTTAACTTCTGGTGGCTCTGAAGACTTGTCAAGAGATATGATTTATAATGTATTTCTTGTCTGAGGTTAAAGCAATGCTCTCAAGGTTGAAAGGGTTATCAGATTGTGAAATCAGGATGAAACTTCTAGTTTTCCCTCATCTGCTATATTTAATTAGGAAATCTAAGACATCTTCTCTGTGTCATTGTTAATTTAAAGGTTTTACAGAAAGGGCATCTTGCTTAGTAAAGACAGCAAGGTGGTTTTGTTCTGTTTCATTAGTATGAGAGAATCAAACAACAGGCTTTGATCTGCTTACCTCACTGCCTCCAATTCTGTTCAGTGGATGCCAGCAGCCGTGCCCCTCTCAGGGAACGTGGGTGGTCAGTAAAAACACTTTTTCTCATTGTAAACATGGCTTCTGATCTTATAAAAGCAGCCCAGATGGAATAAAATATTCCAGGATAAAAACACTAATGTGGGTAAAGGGAATACTGTTTCTATTGTGGGCACTCAGGGAATGGGAATGGGAGAGCTGAATGCAGTTAAAGTGAGTGACTAAACTGAATCCTGTCTTTTTCTTAATATTTGAATTAACAAGTTAATTAACCCAAAATGGAACACACGTGTCTTGGAAAGAGACAGTTTATCTCCTATGGGAAACCATTTTATCTAGTATCTAGTATCTATGGAGAGAGAGAGAGGCAGAGAGAGAAGGAGTCACAGACACGTGAACAGAGGCAGGTAAACCATGGAATTGAGATTAACTAGGGTAGGCTCACTTTGAGAAAACTGCATCGGCTAGTAGAAAGAGCAGGGGCCTTGGTTTTCTTGGTTGAAGGGCTGGATTTTGAGAGTAGGTGGGAGATCTCCTCTTGCTATACTGATGGGAAAGATAGGAGAATAGAAGAAGGGGCAGAAGGAGGAAGGAACTGGAGAGGAGCAGGGCAGATTTAGGGGAGATTACTACTAATGGTTTCAATTTTCTCAAAGTACACTGTCAGTGGCTTTTAGGTCCTAATCCCTACTCTACCATTTACCAGCTGTGTGATGCTAAAAAAATCACTTAAGTTATCTGTGCCTGTTTCTTTATCTGTAAAATGAGGACTAAGTCGTAGTTCTCCTTCTCCACTAGATTGCGAGCCCCATGTGGAACCAGATCTGTGTCCATTCTGATTATCCTGTATCTAACTCAGTGTTAGTACAATGCTTGAAATGCCACATTAGAATTATCTTTTAAATGTTGTGGCTTAGAGTTCTAGTACCTAGTCGCACTCCAAAATACTACCGGTGATTACAGTGGCATTAGCATTTCCCTTTCAGTAGAATATTCCCATGGTCCCACCCTCACCCCTCCATCCAAAAAGAGCTATGGACTGGGCCATCAAGAGTTCCTGACCAATAGGAGAGGGTAAGATAGAGAGGGGCATGGGTAGTGGTTGTCCTGTGATTCAGGGGAACTGGCCAGCCCAGCACTCTGGGATTTGAAACCCATGTCCTTTATTCCTTAATCAATCAATGATATTGAGTGCATACTGTGTGCAGATCTCAGTACTAAGTTCTTGGAAGAGTACAATACAATAATAGTAATGTTACCAGGAGATAAGCGTGGTCCATAGTGTCAAAGGCAGCTGAGAGGTAAAGGAAGATTAGGATAGAGTGGAGGTCTTTGGATTTGGCAAGAGATCATTTGTGCCCTTAGAAGAGTTTTGGTCAAGTAAATGGAGAGTAAGCCATATGGTAGGGGTTCAAGAGAATTGAAGGAGAGGAGGTGGAGGTAGCAGGTGAAGACAATTTACTGAAGGAGTTTGATGACGTATGGTAGGAGGGAGATGGGAGGGAGCTGTGGAGTCAGTGGAGGGTTTATTTTAGGATATGGGAGACAGTATGTTTGAAAGTAGTGAGGAAGAAGCCATTGAGGAGCAAACAGTTGAAGGTGGTGGTCAGGGAAAGAAGAAGGGAGAGAGCACGTGTTTTGAGAAGAAATGGGGTCAGATATGCAGGTTGAAGGGGTGGATTTTGAGAGAGGTGGGAGATCTTCTCTTGCTATACTGATAGAAAAGATAGGAGAATAGAAGAAGGAGCAGAAGGAGGAAGGAACTGGAAAGGAGCAGAGGAGATTTAGGGGAGATCACTACTAATGGTTTCAATTTTCTCAAAGTACATCATCAGGCCATTAGGGTTAAGAGATGGGCATGGGGGTTGGGGAACCAGGAGTTGGAGGAGAGAGTTAAATCTGAAACAGATGGCATGGGATTCAATAAAGATAGACCTCAGGCAGCATGAACTCACATCCCGGGGAGAAAACGTAGCTAGGTTCCCACCCTCCCACAGTACTGAGCTCATTACTGATGGTGGCAGTATCGGTGTCAGTGATGCAGAAGTAATGGCAGTTCCACCTCCTCCCTCCCCACCCCCCCTACGCCACCATGGGGCTCAATCTGAGAAAATGAGCCAGGTTTGCTAAAGGAAACATGTTTTCCTGCTTTCCCCATTGCAGCCACTTTTCCCAAAACCTGTGAAAATGATCTGGGACAGCAAAGAAAAACAGGTTTTCCTGCTTCCCCTGCTAAGAAGCTCAGGAAAATGAGCCAGGACAGTGAAGGAAACCATGCGCGCCAACCCCTATTTCGAAGGTCCAGTAACTTCATAATTTAAAGTATGTAAGAGCTGGCCGTGAGAATTTATAAAGTTCCACTTTACAGGATAGTCTTGAAGGATTTCACCTTATTAACATCAGATGCCAAACCATCAGGGAATCATTTGAGTATGGAGACCAAATAGGGTACGATGACTTTGGAAGATTGGCCGTAGGGTCAAGAAATCTGTTTAGAGAGATTTGTGGGGTAGGGTTGTTTGGGAGAGAAGACTGTGGTTGAAGAGTGGATTTTTAGAACTGATGAGTTTGGAGATTGTACAGGCAACAAAAATGATGAGATCAGGGGTGTGTCCAAGTTGTTAGTGGGTAAAATAAGGTGGAGCAGGAGGTTGGTGGAGTTGAATGAGAGGAAGCAAGCAGCAGAAAGGCCACTGGGAACATCCACATAGATATGGAAGTCCCCAAGACTCAGTGTATAGATGAAGAAAGAGAGAAGGAATGTGAGAAATGCTAAGGGGTTGAGAAAGTAGATGATGACAACCAGTAATTGGAATGGGTGGTGCAGGTGGATTAGGTGGTAATTTAAGGGAGGGAAAGAATGAGATTGGAAGATGGGATAGTGTCAAAGGGACTCTGGGAGGCAAAAAGGAAGCCCTTTCCCACTGAATTTTGGGGAGTGGGAGAGAATTATATATCCCACACAGGAGACTGAAGTAGGAGAGAGAATCGTGGCTCAGTGGAAAGAGCACGGGCTTTGGAGTCAGAGGTCATAGGTTCGAATCCAGGCTCGGCCGCTTGTCAGCTGTGTGACTTTGGGCAAGTCACTTAACTTCTCGGTGCCTCAGTTACCTCATCTGTAAAATGAGGATTAAGACTGTGAGCCCCACATGGGACAACCTGATTCCCCTGTGTCTAACCCAGCGCTTAGAACAGTGCTTGGCACATAGTAAGCGCTTAACAAATACCAACATTATTAGTATTATGTCACCTGGAGGGAGCCAGTTTTTGGTGATGGTGGGGAGAAACAGTGATTGGGTCAGGAACAGGTTAAGAATGAAGGGAAGCTTTCCCTCAGTGGAGAGGGATTCCAGAGGCTGCATTTAGCTGGAGCTCTGCAGTGGCAGGGAGGAGACATAATGAAAGGTAGAAAGAGGTTGGAGAGGAGTTGGGGGGCATGAGTCATAGTGGGAAAGGATGAGGATAGGGTGATTGGTGGGAGGATATCATGGTAAGGTAAGAGCAGTTTGAGAGAATGCTCACAGCCTTAGCAGCTTAATGTATAGTTTCTGGGGTTTCATTGCAGGTTCCTGAGAAGGATGGGAAAGGAGACCTGCTCACTTCTAGAGTGAAGAGACCAATGTTGATTTATGTCTAGGCAGCTGGGCTTATAGGTAAACAGTCAGTTCTCACCACCATGGGAGACTGCTCCTGGACTGGATTGATAGCTGTGTATTTGGGTAGGGCAAGGTCCAGGTGAGGTTTAAGCCGAAGGAGCTGCCAAGGCTATTTTACCCTCTACTGCAGGTAGCCAGTTGCTGGCCAGAGTTGAAAGGGAAACTGGGAGGACAAGATCCTGTCTTCAAGGTGCAGCCTCAGGCTCCTGATGTATCTACTGATGTTTGGAGGATCATCAATCAGTGGACTTTATTGAGCACTTAGTGTGTGCAGAGCACTGTACTAAGTGCTTGGAAGAATAAAATATAAGGGTAGATAAATGTGTTCCCTGATCACAATAAGCTTACAGTCTAGAGGGGGAGACAGACATTAATATAAGTACATTACAGATATGTACATAAGTCCTTTGGGGCTGAGGGAGGGTGCGTAAAGGGAACAAATGGCTCTCAGTGAGTGGAGCAGGGCTGGGAGATCAGAATCCCATCCACTAGGTGTGGTCTCAAGAAGAGGCTCTTTTTTAAGCAGAAGTTTCATGAGGTTTTTAAGATTTGATCTTTAAGTTTTTGGCTTCGAAGTTTGGAGCATGAATATTGGAAATTAGTGTACCTACTTGGGGGATTACCTTTTTTTACCTCATAGGCACTATCTCCATCTTCGTGTTCACTACCACTCTAGCCAAGGCAGAACTTGTTTATCTAGCTGGGAAAATTTGAGGCTTCTGGAGAATGGCAAAGTTCTTAAAGAAATGTTTTTATCACCATATGGCCTAAGAGTTTTATTCGCTTTCTTTTAAGTCCAGGCCCAATGTATGCTGGAGTTAAAATAGCAGACATGGGCATGAAAGAAGACATAATATATGGGAAAGAGTACAGGACAGAGACAATTGAGTCATTTGCAGGCTGCTATTGGGGAAGCTGTTACAGCTCTTTGGGCCTCAGGTGTACCCTTTGTCCCATTTGTCAGGTGTCCCATTTGACTAATCCCTGTTTGCACCTGATGGACAGATGTGGGCAAAATAGTATAAATGCTCTTGAAAGACTTTGGGAAATCTTAATAATAGATACTAGAGGTATTACTGTACTTAATAATATAAGCCCTACTGTTGATCTAATAGAAAAAGCCTAGTTCTGGGAATCAGGAGACTAGGCTTGTAGTCTTTGTTCCACCTTTTTGAACTTTGACATCAGAGGTGATGGTATCTGACTGAAGAATCACCTGAAGCATCTTCAAAAAGGTACCAAGGCAATCGAGCCAACTTCTTGAAGGAGAGTAATGGCAATGTGTCCAGCAACTTTTTTATATTATACTCATCCAGGTGCTTAGTACAGTGCTCTACACACAGTAAGCACACAATAAATTTAGTACTTTCCTTCAGTTCCTCTCCTCCAATTCTCTCCTAGACCCCCTGTAATCTGGCTTCTATCTGCTTTAAGCCACAGAAACCACCCTCTCAAAGGTCACCAATGATCTCCTTCTTGCCAAATTCAGTGGCTTCTACTCCATCTGAATCCTCACTGACCTCCTCTCAGCAGCCTTCAACACTGTGGAACAACTCCATCTCCTGGAAACGTTATCCAACCTTGGCTTCCCCTCCTGATTCTCCTCATATCTCTGGCCATTCATTCTGAGTCTCCTCCTTTGGCTCCTCTTCTGCCATCTACCCTGCGGGGTAGAACTGTGGGTGTCCCTCAAGGTTCAGTTCTGGGTCCCCATTAATTCTCCATCTACACCCACTCTCTTGGAGAACTAATTTACTCTCATAGCTTCAAATACCACCTCTATGTAGATGACAACCAAATCTACATCTCCAGCACTGATAACTCTCCCACTCTCCAGTCTCACATGTCCTCCTACCTTCAAGACATTTCTATTTGGATGTCCTCCTGTCACCTCAAGCTTAATATGTCCAAAACTGAACTCCTCATCTTTCCACCCAAACCCTGTTCTCCCCCTGACGTTTCCTTCACTGTAGATGACACCAGCATCCTTCCTGTCTCACAAGACCATAACCTGGACATTATCCTTGATTCGTCTCTCCCATTCAACCCTTATATTCAATCACTAAATCCTGTCAGTCCCACCTTCACAGCATCACTAAAATATGCCCTTTCCTTTCCATCCAAACTGCTACCACTTTAATGCAGTCACTCATTCTGTCCCACCTGGATTGCTGTATCAGCCTCCATTCTGACCTCCCAGCTCCCTCTCTCTCCCCACTTCCATCCATAGTTCACTCTGCTGTCTGGATCATTTTTTCTAGGAAAATGTTCAGGTCATGTCTTCCTCCTCCTCAAAAAACAAGAACTCCTCATCATTAGGTTTAAAGTACTCCATCTCTTTGCCCCATCCTACCTCACCTAGCTTCTCTCCTACAACCCAGCTTGCACAGTTCACTCCTCTAGTGCTAACCTTTTCGCTGTGTCTCACTCTCACCTGTCTGGCTGCTGACCCCTGGCCCACATCCTGCCTCTGGCCTGGAACACCTTCTCTCCTCAAATGTGACAGACAATTACTCTCCCCTCACTTCAAAGTCTTATTGAAGGTACATCTACTCCAAGAGGCCTTCTCAGACTAGCCCCCACCAACCTTTCCTCTTCTCTCACTCACTTCTGCACACCCTGACTTTCTCCCTTTGTTCTCTTCCACCCCCTTCCAGACCCACATCACTTATGTACATATCTGTAATTTATTTGTATTTTTTTCTGCCTCCCCAATCTAGACTGTGAAAGTTCACTGTGGGCAAAGAATGTGTCTGCTTATTGTTGTACTGGACTTTCACAAACACTCAGTACAGTACTCTGCACACAGTAAGTGCTCAATACATATAATTGAATACATGAATGAGTATGATTGATATAAGTGGTAGCTAAGCCTTGTGAGTGGATGAACTTGAAAGACTGAGTGTAAAGTGATAAAAGTAAATGACTTAGAAAAGTAAGTCCCCTCTCAGGATGGCATCTGGAGTGTTTCCACTACTCTTCCAGTCTCTGCTATGGGAGGAAGAATCAAACAGACACATACCTATTCCATTCTTAGCTTGGGCAGGGGCTAGTGAGTGGAAGGCAATCTTCTGCAAGTCAAAACTCTTTTGTGTTGCGGAGCAGCATCATAGGAGAGAGTTGAGGATGGAGACTCAAGTTTAACATGCAAAAGAAGGCAATGGGAAACCATTTCAAAATTTTCATCAAGAAAACTCTATGGATACACTACCAGAACAATTGCAGATGGAGGTGGGGTGCAGATGTGTCTGTGGCATCACTATGGGTCGGAAACCACTCCGTGGTAAAAGACAAGACAAGAAGAGTAAGGGGAAAAGAGGCATAGGAGAGCAAGGGCACAAAATTAAGGAGTGATCAGAAGCAGCATGGTTTAGTAGATAGAACAGGAGCCTGGAATTAAATGGAGAAATCAAGTGAGAAACAGAATGGCCTAGTGGACCCAATACAGGGCTGGAAGTCAGAGGACCTGGATTCTAATCATGGCTCTGTCATTTTTATGATGTGTGATCTGGGGCAAATCACAGAACTTATTAATGTTAGTTACCTCATCTCTAAAATGGGGATTAAGACTGTAAATCCCATGTGGAGCATGGACTACATCCAAACTGATTATCCCGATTCTACCCCAGCGCTTAGTATAGTACCTGGTGCATGTTAAGGACTTAAGAAATACCATTAAAAAAATCAGTATTTTTTTCTGACTAATTTATGACCAATTTCCTACCTCTAACTATGCATTTATATTAGGGTATTATTCATAATCTGCCTTTTAGTAGTTCTTAAATATGTGATATCCTTCTAAACTGTAAGCTCCTTGTGGACAGGAAACATGTCTATCAGCTCTGTTGTACTGTACTCTAAGTAGAAAAGGACTTGGCACATAGTAAGCACTTAACAAATACCATCATCATTACTATTTTTATTTAGTACAGTGCTCTGCACGCAATAAGCACTCAGTAGCATTGATTGATTACGTAGTACCGGGGGTTGTAGGAGATTCAAAGGAAGAGTGAGTCATGATCCCTATTCATCAGTGAGTGCTAGTTTCAGTTCTCTTTAGGTTCAGAATTTGAGACCAATGGTGTAGGGATCCAGATTTTAATATAGGGACTGAGTCTGAAATAAACTGGAGCAAAAAGGGCTCAAGTGAATTTGGGAAGTATCATCTCACACTTGATTTCCACTCAGATAACAGATTTCTCAATGAACTCTAGAAGCAAATATTTTAGTGGGTGTCAGTTTAAAAAATAAAAGCCTTTTCATATAATTCAAGGCAACTGAACACAGTTTTAATTGCAATATATACCCCACAACATAAGTAAGCATAATGCAAGAAAATAACATGTTGTGATTCCTTATATGACCCAAGTGACCTGAGACTGAGTTTGACTTTAAGATTCTCTACTTGAGAGAGATAGAACTCAGTGTTTTTCTTAATAACAAGTGATGGGAGAAAATAAGGGCTAAAAACAATTGAGAAATCAGTCAATCCAATGATATTTGAATGCTTACTGTGTGCAGACCACAGAACTAAGAGCCTGGAAGGGAACAGTACAGTTGGTAGATAAAAACCCTGCTCACAAGATGCTTACAATCTAATTGAGACACTGGCAAAATAATTACAGGTAGGGGAAACAGTGTAGTGCTGTAAGAAGGGGGTGAATATCAGACTGCATGGAGATATGATTGCAAGTGCACAGTTGATGCAGAATAGAATGGGGAGATGAGGTTTGTCCCAGAAGAGGTATGATTTTAGTAGAACTTTGAAGATGGAGAGAGTGGTCTGTCAGTTATGAAGAAGGAAAGAGTCCCAGGACATAGGGCATAAAAAAGAGGTCAAGCAGAGACATGAGATCGAGACACAAAAACTAGGTTGATGTTAGAGGAATGAAGTGTGTGGGGTGGGATATAGTAGAAAAGGAGTGAAGATAGGGAGAAAATTGATTGAGTGCTTTAAAGTCAGTGGTGAGTTTCTGCCTGATGCAGTGGTAGATGGGCAACCTTTGGAGGTTTTGAGGAGTGGGGAGATAAGGACTTATTTATTTTTCTATTATTATTTTTTTTTACTTTTTAGAAAAATGACCCAGATAGAGTGAAGTATAGGCTGGAGAGGAGAGAGGCAGGAGTCAGGGAAGTCAGCAAGTTGGCCAAAGCAATAATAGAGGTGGGATATGAGTGCTCAGACCAGCATGACAGCCGTTTGGATGGAGAAAAAGGATCAGATTCTAGAGGTGTTGTGAAGATATAATTGACAGGGTTTGGTGATTGAATAAATATAGAGCTTGAATTAGTCAGAGATAATGCCAAGGATGCAAGCTTTAGAAACAGAGGACTGTGATGCTGTCTACAGTGATGGGGAAGAAAAATAAGTTGACTGAAATTTGTTATTGATCTCATATGTCACCATTAGGTCTTCCGTAGAAAGGAAAGCAAGGTGTTATGCTGCAAAGGAAGGTCATATTCTTCATTACAAAATGTGTTTATCACAAATTTCATAATTAAATGAAACTCAGAGGAACGGCAATAAAAATACTGCCACAAACTGAGGCCCGATCACACTGGGACTAAGGTCATCCATCATCAACAACAAATGCCAGTTGAAAACATCAGTAGTGTCAAGATGGACTTGGATAAATTCATGAACAAAAAGCCCAAAAGGTTTTGCTCAAATTTACAGAAAACATCTTTGAGAATGAAATTCCCCAAGGCTTGCCCCAAATCTTTCAGTAGCTCAAAGGTTGAGCCAGAAAACACTTTATTATTAAGGGTTCTTTCAATGGCTAATGATTTTATCACTGCTACCTCAAATAAAATGTTGAATTTTTTAAAAAAATTTCCCATTTTATAATTCAAACTTGCAGCTCTTCCCCCTCATGGAAACTGAATAAAAAATAGAAAATGTATTTGAAAACAAAACAAAAAAAAGTGTTGTTTAAAGATTCAAGCTGCCCTGTTCTGTTGACATTATTCATGAAAATAGAACCTGGGAGTGAGACAGTGTCCAATTCCATATTCAAAAAGACATATTGTTAGTGCTAAATAAACATTTTAAACATAATTCAAGGAAAAAAATATCCACTGGGATAGCTTAAGGTTTAACTTGCCAATATTGATTTCACTCTCATGCACAATGTTTAACTGAATTAAAGAAGTTAGAAATTTTCAAGTTTTCTACATTAACCATACGATTAAAGGTCATTTGAGGAAGTAAATGTCTCTCACGAATACTTCCTTAGTTTTTCAGGAAATCATTATCACTCTGAACTCACTGTTGGTCCAAAGGAAAGAGCATTTCTCTAGGAATCAGGAAATACATGTTCTCATTTCAGCTATTCCTGAAGCTGGTAAAAGTGGACAAAGACCATTCATATGCTTGCTAACATGTGGCAACCCAGTACTCCATGACTGACAGGGTAATTTTGATCCCCTTTTGGGGCCAGAGACCATTTCTATTTCATACTCATGTACTTTTTCCTAGCAGTTAGTACAGTGTTTTGCACAAAGGCACTGAAGTGCTCTTTCCAGTAGGCCACACTGCTTCTCATGTGATTAGTGCAAATGTCCCGATAATCTAGAAAAAAACATCTATAAAGATCTGAAAAATCACCTTATTGTGGCCCCAAAATCCAACAAGCGGATCACCAAGGGACATTTCCATGGATGGGTAGATAAATGAAGCTAAAATCTTGAAAAAAATAATCAGATCACAAGGGATTAGAAAGTAATCCCATTGAAAGAAGAACTTCAACTAGAAATATTAATGTGAACAGGATGAGCTGTTCAAAATATGGGGCGTTAAAGAAATGACACAGAACACTCACAATATCATATTAACCACCATCTTCAAGTAAAAATGGGCGAGAGATGACTGGAGACTGCTCAGGTATCTCACTGTTGGCAAAAGTTCAGCCAGACCTCTTTGGACTCTAGAACAAAGCCAGCAACTATTTATTACCTGAATTTCATTTAGTTGCAGACTGAAAGTGCATCAGATGTGACCTGCAGCACAAGAGATATAAGGAGTAGTAGAATCAAATGCTCATTCTGTTGGAGTTTACTCTGGGCAGAGCTCTGTACTAAAATTTTGGAAAGAATACCCAGCTGGGAATTAGCCATGTTCTCTTTTCCCTCAAGGCACTCTCAATCTTTGATTACATAAGTAGGGAGTGAAAATTTGATTATATAAGTAGGGAGTGAAAATCACATAAAGAATGAGAAAATAAAGGATTAAAACGACATAAAAGTTAAGGACAAATATGCAAGATTAAAACGAAAGTCATTGGGGTGTTATGACTGGAGGAATAGAATTTAAGGTTCCTTGTGACTCAGCGTCCAAGACACACCCAAATCCACAGCGACTGCAACAGCAGCCACCCTTCTTCCCAAGGTTTGCAGGAAACCTCAGGCTACAGATGGCTTTTTCTTTTCAGCTGGGGCAGTGGAAGGCAGAACAGGATGGAATTCCAAGACTTCCAGGATGTTATAATTGAATTAACTAAAACTTTTGGCACCATTAACAAACTAGTCCTGTGGCAATGCTTAAGCAAGTTTGTCTGCCCCTAGAATGGTCATGACGATAGACTTAGGGGATAGACAGAAGTCAAAAACAGGATAAAAACTTCAAGCATGGCTTTGGGAAACCTGTTTTTGACAGTGATATGGCTTCAACATTATTACTGTAGTTTTAGGGAAGAGTAGTGGGGTCCTACCTTTTCTATCGATGTGAGAACTACTCCTAACAGATAGAAGCAGATGGCGTAGTGGCTAGAGCACGGGCCTGGAAGTCAGAAGTTCATGTGTTCTAACCCCGACTCTGCCACTTGTCTGCTGTGTGATCTTGGGCAAGTCACTTCACTTCTCTGTGCCTCAGTTACCTCATCTGTAAAATAGGGATTGAGACTGTGAGTGCCATGTGGGACAGGGACTGTCCAACCCAATTTGCTTGAATCCACCCCAGTACTTAGAACAATGCCTGATACATAGTAAATGATTAACAAATAGCATAATTAGTATTATCATCATTATTATTATTATTATTACAAGCCCCACCTAGCTCCTTGAATAATTTCTTTAGCATCACTTATGAGCCATATTTAATGTCAAATGGTAGGCCAAGAGCACTAATGAGATTCTGGAAAATGCTCAGAAATCTAGCTTCATTAGACAGGAAAAGTCAGAAGAATGGTTAAGGGAATAGGCAAGGAGCTTCTTTACAGGGAATGGACAGGGGATTATGGGAATCAGGAGGGTAGGTGTAAACAATTTAGCAACATAGTAGATCCTGGTCTCAAAAAGTGTGTCAAAGCAGTGAATGCTTGGGACATCACTGTAGTGGACAAACCAGACTGATAGCAGAAATTAGAAGAGGCAGGCTTGAGAAACAATCCTTCTGTGGAGCCCATAGAGTGTAAATTTCTTTTGGACTGGAAACATGACTTATGCTTCTGTTGACCTTCCCAAGAGCTTAGTCCAGTTCACTGTATTCAGTAGGTGTTCTATAAATACTATTACTACATCAGTGAGGCAAAGAACTATCTTTGTACACCAAACACTTTTGTAAAAGGGTATCTGTTTTGCATCTGTCGTACAGGTAAATACTAGTTTTGATTTGGGGTGTATTAATAATTTATCATTTTCATTGCAGTTATTCTTTCTTGAGAGAAAATAAAAGTGATTTAATGAGATTATTTGCAAGGAAAAACATTTCAATAGATTGTGAAGGTTGGTGGGTCATTAAAGAGTTGCTCTGTGTTCTCTGAGGAGGGTGTTCAGTGGAACTGGTGGAGGTGGTTGGCGTAAGTATCCTATATTCTCCGTTGTCAATAGTGTTTACCCCTGCTGCACAATCTGGAAGACTTTGGGCCTTCATATTTTTCCTTTATTTGCTGCAATTTAAAAATTTTATTTTTGATGAGTGTAATTGGATAAAATATTTTACTCTTATGGCTCAAACTCCTGTTTTTGAAGCTCACCAAAACGTATATGAAAGGAAGAGAGAGTAAACCGTGACCGTTGCCCATAGTACAATTCTCTATCTTTGAGGAAAATGTTCTTAAAAAAGATAGCCCCCAGTTCAGCTTTTCTTCATAAACCAATTTGCCCAACGTTATTAGAACACACTCTTTGATCAGCTTTGCATTCCCCTCCTGGAAGGAGAAGTGTTTCACCTTTGAGAAAAGAAATGTTTTTTCTCTTGCCTGAGCTTTAATCTGGGCCAAGTTATCCAGTTTTAAGCAGATGTCAGACTTTTATAGGAAGCAAAATAGCCACCCAACAGGGCTGGCCTTTTATAGCTTGGGTTATTCCATTCCATACCCCGAGTCTGTAGTTCCTGTTAATAATCGCTGACCCACAGTGAAACTATCATTTGGGGAACTTACACTATTCGGTTTAAGTAGCTCTGGGGAGCAAGCGCATCAAGCAGCATTTGGTTTCTCTGCTAATGGTACCATCTTCCTGGCACTGATGGAGAGCTATTAAATATGTATGAGTGTCATAAAGGCTTTGTAGATAAAGTGTGCTGGAATATAGCATTAACTAACTGATTCCTTACTATTCCATGTCAGCAAAGGGCTGCTAAATAATTAAACTGCCATAGTCCAGGGTTGATACTGTAAAAGGAGAGCAGATCAGTTCCTCAGACTTGGAAAGTTCTCCAAACATATTGAGGTAAGTCTCACCTGCCTGATTTAAAATACCATGTTCATGTCTTATCACATAAATGTGGTTCGACCCCATGCTTTATCATGGGCTTCTACTGCTGAAATGTGGTTCAATCCCATGCTTTATCATGGGCTTCTACTGCTGCTGGACCAGGCTCGGAGTGACACTGTGTGCTTCCTGAGGTTTCCTAAACAACAGAAACTCAGAGGCTCTTCCAGGGTCTCTGATTTTCCCTCCTAGAGTAGTATTTTCCTGGGAGGGTCATCTTCTCTTGGAGGCTGGGGAAAACAAGAACAACAATCTTCTTATTGTTGTACCCTAACCCCCAGGAAAGCCCAGCAGGTCTAGTTCTGCCCTTCCACAAAGTGGATAGATTAAGTTCTGTGTGGGGACTTTCCTGCTAAAATTGAAACAGACATCATCTGGACAGTACATTAAAGATTCAAGATCTCATAGTTCTTTGATAAGAATGGGTATTGCCTTGTCTCCCCTTAGCTGTCACTGTAGATTTTCTTGGCAGCATCATCTTCCTCCTCCTCCTCTCCTCAGTGTATTTAGCTTTGAAATAATATGATTTAATGGTCTACTTGCAAACATTTTCTTGCACAAATGGCAATTCCTATTCTTTAACAATTTTATTTTGTTTGTGTTATTATTTTGTTTGTGTTAAATAGAAAATATCTGGGGAGTTAGTGAAGAAATAGAATCAGGATTTTTTTAATTCCTCGTAGCCAGGGAATGTGTCTACCAGAAATATTGTATTACACTCTCCTGAGCACTGAGTATAGTGTGGTGCACCCAGTAAGCACTTAATAAATACTATTGACTGTTCCTATTTTGACACTTCACGGGCAATATCTTGGCAGTGCCTGATTTTTTTTTCTAACATGTTTAGAAAGGATGGAATCAATCAGTTAATTAATGGCATTTGTTGAATGCTCTCAGTATGCAGGGCATTATACTAAGAACTTGGCAGAGCACAATACGCTGGAATTGGTTGACAAGATACCTGCCCCCAAAGAGATTTCTGTCAATTTAATTTAGGTCTCATGGTACCTTTGTGTGCAACGGCACTGCATATTTTGGCTGATGTAGATGTTGTGTGAATCTACACAAGGAAAAATGTTATGGTCAGTGAATAAACCTTCCTGTCATGGGGCAAAATTAACTGGGTGACAGCAAACAAATGCGCAAATGGTGAATTCAGTAGTATTACTGAATTCAGAAAAGCTTTAAGGTGAATTCAGTGTTATGAAGTCTACCTAGGAGATGGGATCTCTAGTAGTTTTTCCCTAGGCACTTAAGCCTCACCATTGGTGAGGAGCTGGGAATAGGAAGAGAGCTAACTAGAGGGTTGAGATCTTGCTTATTCTTCTAAGGGCAGGCGACTATTTCTGGGCTCCTCAAGAATGCAACCAGTTCCTTGATAAAATAATTGGGTGACTACCTCTGGAATGCCTCTCCTTTTACAGATGAAGGCTATAGTCAGGGATACACAAAAGCTAATAACAATGTTGCTTTGTTAAGCACTTACTATGTGCCAAGCACTGTTCTAAGCGCTGGGGTGGATATAGAGTGATCAGGTTGTCCACATGGGGCTCACAGTCTTAATCCCCATTTTACAGATGAGGTAACTGAGTCACAGAGAAGTTAAGTGACTTGCCCAAAGTCATCCAGCTGACATGTGGTGAAGTTGGGATTAGAATCCATGACCTCTGACTCCTAAACCTGTGCTCTTTCCACTGAGCCATGCTGTGTGTGGTGTGACTCCCTGAATGAATGAATTCACAGGCATTTGGAAAGAGGAAGATGAGTGTGGAGGGGAGATGATGATCCATAAGCAAAGCCCCAGGATTCAGACAGTGACAGTCTAGTGTGTTGGAGGAAGACATAGAGGAGTCTTTTCTACTTTCTTTGTTAAAGTAAAAAATAAAACAGAACTGACAAAAAGATAGGGTTGTCCCCCACACCACTAGAAAGACCAGAGCCTTTGAAGAGCAGGAAAATCAGATTGTTTACAATATGGTAAGGGCAGTAATCCCAGTGGGGCAGCACAGCATTATCAGGTAGTTTCTTCTCCCGCTTAGTAGATTTGTAAAATCTGAACCCAGAAATTAACTGAATGGTGGAGGAGGGAGAGTGCTTTCACATTTGGATGAGAAAATGCCTTTCTAACACAAGATGTTTCCAGATCTCATTTCTGTAAACCATCCTTCATCAAATTGTTCAGCTCACCTCAAGAAGGACAGATCTACTCAGCACTCAGCCAGTCTATGAGCTACAAGCGATGCCATATATTCTGGACTATTACATCTCATCATCACACTTTACCCCCCATCCAGAGCAGGTGCAATATTTAAAGCTTATTTTAAAGGATTTAGAAAAATGTGCTGCATGCAGTAGGTGTTTGATAAATAGTTTTGATTGATATATAATAAAGAAGTAACATGGGAAGAGTTAAACCCACACACTGGATCACCCTGGTTAATAAGCTAGGAGTGGGAAAACTATTACTGGTCTCTTGATACCAAGATCCAGTCTTTATGCTCTCATCAAGGAAAACTTTCACTTCCTCTAGACCATAAATTCCTTGTTGGCAGGGAGTGTGTCTCCCATTTCTCTTGTATTGTCCTCTCTCAAGTGCTTTGTACAGTACTTTACACAGTAAATGCTCAATAAATACAATCGATTGATTCCTTTGCACAAAATATTGGCCATTCAAAGGGTTTTGGAAATGGGCTTGGGGGGAATCACTGGGTTTAACCCCATGAACCCCAGCTTTATTTCTGTTCTGTCTGTAGGAAGTTGTCCTCAGGTTTCTTAGAGTTTCTATAGGGTCACCCTGTGTCCAGTGATCAAAGGATGCCCATGGTTCTAAAGGAAATGAAGGTAGATTTCAATATCTCCCCATCAGTGGTTTTGTGTCTGTGGGTAGAACAGGGGATGAGGAGGTGGCACCATCACACAGATCTGTGTAACTTGAATAGGGAAACTTTGGGCCACAAAGCAGCAGCCTCAGCTCTGCCTACCTCATAGGAGTAGGGCACCCCACCTTCCCTCCCGGAGGTGCTTATGGACAATTGAAAAGTTTCCATATTTCCCTGAAAAGTGGAATTGTGTCTTATCTCCAAACCTTCGCACCAGTTCCTTTTGGGCATTCATTATTGCTGGTTAAATGGTCAATAGCAGTTCAGTGCAGTTTGGATCCTTAGATAACACAGCATGACCTAGCAGATAAAGTCTGTCACTGGAAATTAGGACATTCTGGTTCTAATCTCAGTCCAGTCAATAGCCTGGTGGTGACCTTTGGCAAGTCTCTTAAAGTCTGTGTGACCTAGGTTCCTCACTGCAAATTAGCATTAAAGTATGGTGAGTGAGTGCCTCCTTTTCATCCTTGTGGGAACAGTTAAAGAAATGACGGGGTGGTTTTTTGGTTATATGTTTTAATTTTTAAATATTAGTTAATAATAATTAATATTGTTAAGTGATTTCTATGTGCCAAGGAGTACACTAAATCTTGTGATAGATTCTAGAAAATCAGTTCAGACACAGTCCTGGTGTAATGGTTAGATAATGGGGCTCAGAGTCAGAAGATCATGGGTTTTACTCCTGATTCTACCACTTGTCTGCTGTGTGACTTTGGACAAGTCACTTCACTTCTCTGTGCCTTAGTTACTTCATATGTAAAATGGGAATTGAGACTGGGAGCCCCAAGTGCTACAGGAACTTTGCCCAACCCCATTTCCTTGTATCTACCCCAGCGCTTAATACAGTGTCTGGCATATAGTAAACACTTAAAAATACCACTCATTATTATTATTATTATTATAATAAATGGGAAGGAAGAGCTTTTATTTAATTGACATTTTACAGATGAGGAAACTGAGACTTAGAAAAGCTGAAATTTGCCCCAAAGCTAAAGTGTAAGCAAGTGGCAGTGCTGGGATTAGAACCCAGGCCCTCTCCTTCCCAGGGACATGATCTTCCCAGTAGGCCATGATGCTTCAGTTTACCTTTAGTATAAAGTAAATTCCTTTGAATAAAGTATGATTTACAATTACTGTTTGTCAGTTCTCTCCCCGACTTGCTTATAGAAGGCTCTATAGCCTTTCAAAGGATTCATGCTAGTTGCCATTTGGATTTGGACTACCTTTCACATTGTCTTTACTTTTTCTGAACACTTACTGCATAGTAGACAAATTGGAAGTAAATGGATTCTAAGCTCCTATAGGCAGGGAACCTGACTACCAATTCTGTTATACTGTACTCTCCTAAGTGTAGAGTAAGCTCATTAAGGGAAAGACCATGACTGATAACTCTGTTGTACTGTACTCTACCAAGTGCTTAGTACAGTTCTCTGCACATAGAAAACACTCAGTAAATACCACTGGTTGGTTACTCTGCAGAGAGTAAGCCCTCAATATACCACTTTTCTCCCAAGCACTTACTAAATACAGCTGATTATTCTAGCCAAGGGAAAATGGACATGGTTTCCCCCTGAATCTGGTCACATCATTGTTTCTTATATTTTGAGCCCATGTAGAATGATGGTTTTTGAGCTGATTGTTACCTTTTCTCCAGCTGTTAGCACAGTGCCTGAGCACAAAGTAGGGACCTAATGAATATCACAACAACAATCATGATCTGAGTGGCAAGGCCATTTAGAGCCCTCCAGACCCTGAGTGGCCTAAATTTATGGATTTGTAAAATGGTCCACAGGTTCATTCATTCTATACTATTTATCGAGCACTTACTGAATTAATAAATTACAGATATGTACATAGGTTTTGTGGGACTGGGTTGGGGGGGAGAGAATAAAGGGAACAATTCAGGGCAATGTAGAAGGGAGTGGGAAAAGAGGAAAGGGGGTCTTAAGGAAGGTCTCTTGGAGGAGATGTCCCTTCAATAAGGCTTTGAAACAGGAAAAGAGTAATTATCGGTTGGATTGGAGGAGGAAGGGCATTTTGAGGTCATAGGCAAGGTCTCAGTGGCAAAATACATGAGATTGGGTTACAGAAAGAAGGTAAGTTCAACCACTTTCCTAGCAAATGTAACTCACATAGTCACTTGTAAGAGTCCCAAAAGTGTTCCTAGGATCCTAGTGCCCTAAACTTTCTTCTGCCAAAGAAGGAGCAGTTTAAAAGGATTCATTCATTCTGTTCATTCATTCATTCAACTGTATTTATTGAGCACTTACTGTGAGCAGAGAACTAAGCTAAACACTTGGGAGAGTACAATATAACTATAAATAGGCACATTCCATGCCCACAATGAGATTGTAAAGGGACCCTTCCCAGAAAATCAGCTCCCTTGATTTTTTTGCCATCATTCGACGTCTTTTAGAGTAATGGGATGCATCTGGGACATAGCAAGCTAGTCCTATTTCCAGAAGGCCATTTGCTAGGATTTCAGGATAATTCCTCAGTTGTGCTCCACACAGCCAAACATTAACACTTTCTCCAAAGGATAAGAGTAGCACACACACTCTATCCCCATACAGAACCTAAAGATTGTGGATCATCACAGTTTTTACTTGGAGAGTTAAGAATCACAATGGAGATGGTATTTCTCAACAAAATATTGACCTAGTGGCCATTAATATCCATCATAGAAGTTACCAAAAATGGTACAATTGTGCCACAGAGCTAAAATAACCTCCAGTATCAAAATGTCTTTTCTTGAAACTACCACATTTCTGGCTTTGGTAACTTCTCCATTTTGTCTTGTCCCTACACTTTGTGAAAGAGTTAATATATTTCCCTAAATAGTAACCTTCCTGTTAGAGAGTGCCTTAAGTGAGAAAAAGAGAGAATCAAACTAGTTTCAATGAACCCTCATATAATTCTGAAAATAAAGGTTAACAGGAAAAAAAATCACAATTTTTGTTTTGTCCCATCTGTGTAAGCCATTTTTGGTATAAATTTACATAAACTATAGCTTGGAAAACCTCCAGGATCTGAAGATATTATGGTTACTTTGAGGGGGTGGTTAAGTTGAGGAAAGATTTTCTCGATCAAAATGGCTCTCGTTGTTATAGTTACCTCCATAAATTTCTTGTTGAAAGCTCCAATCCTGTTGTTTTTTTCCCCAAGATGTGGTTAATGTGTTTCTTTTAAGATTTAAAATAATTTTAATGGTTGTTTAAAAATAATCAACAACCTGATAGCTGTATTCTGCCTTTAAATTATGGCCCAGAGCATCAACAGGGTCAGTTAACCACAGTTGTCAAGATAAGGACAAAAGCAATGAAAATATTTTTCCTATTTCCCCAAATTAATCTATGGTATTTATTGAGCACTTAACCAGGTGAAACACTTACTGTCTGCACCAAGGCTTACCTCAAGTCCTGGTAGTAATAGTCTGTGATGTTGGGCTCATGGAGAAGTTTCAATATTAATTTTTGTCAGACCATACAGGAGACATATTTGTGACTGAAAAGCACTTGTGCACTATGTTGGGGTCTTGTGGGAAAACTGCGGTTTGCCAAGGTGGGCAAGAGGGGGAGTGTGGAGCACTTTCTCCTGCACCTAACTTTTTTAAATGTTATTTATTAAGCACTTACTATGTGTTAGACAACTATACTAAGCATTGGGGTAGATTCAAGCTATCAGGTTAGACATAGTCCATGTACCATATGTGACTCACACTCTTAATTCCAATTTTATATATTAGGTAATTGAGGCAGAGAAGTTAAATGACTTGGCCAAGGTCACACAGCAGACAAGTGGCAAAGCTAGTAATAGAAGCCAGGTCCTTCTGAACTCCAGGACCACACTCTATCCATTAGGACACACTGCTTCCAAATTCCTAGTAGCTGTTATGCAGGGTGTCACTATCCTTAAGATCATCACTGAAAGTCTTGATTTACTAAGTTCTAATCATAGTGGCATTTTTTCAGTAAAATAATTCTCATGGAGACAGATTCTCTGAGTATGCTTAAAGTATTTGGTGGTAGCATGAAAGATATTGAGAGAGGCATAAACACACCTATTTGGTTTGTAGTCTTGAAACACTATGCTTTAGAAGTCAAAAGAATTAATGTGGTTACTAACCCCTTTCTCTTGGAATCGTCTTATCTTGGCTTCACTGAACGCCGTCCTCTCCTGATTCTCCCATCTATCAGGCTGCTCCTTCTCAGTCTCTTTCACAGGCTCCTCCTCGGCCTTCCACTTCCTAACAGTGTAAGTCTCTCAAAGTTCAGTTCTATGGACTCTGATTCTCCATCTACACCCACTCTATTGCAGAATTCATTCACTCCCATGGCTTTAACTACAGTCTCCATGGAGATGATTCCTAAAGCTACCTCTCCAGCCCTGACCTCTGTCTCTCTCAGTAGTTTCATATTTCTTCCTGCCTTCAGGATATGTCTTTTTGGATGTCCAGCCAACACCTCAAAATTAACATGTCCAAAACAGGACTTTGCATCTTCCCACACAAACTCTGTCCTCACATTGACTTTCCTAACAACCATAGACAATACCATCATCCTACCTGTCTCATGAGTCTGGAACCTTGGCACTCTCTTTGATTAATCTCTCATGCTACTCAAACATTCAATATACCACTAAATCCTGTTAGTTCTGCCTTCACAACAGCTCTATATTCTACTCTACCTTCTCCTTCCAAACTGCTATCATGTTGTTTCAAACATTTATCACATCCTGCCTTTATTGGATCAGCCTCCTTGCTGACCTTCCTGCCTCTCATCTCTAGTCCGTATTTAAATCTGCTGCCCAGATCATTTTTCTGAAGATCCTTTCAGTCCATATCTCACCACTCCTAAAAAACCTCCAACCTATCCACCTCCACATCAAAAATGAACTACTAATCATCACTCTAAAGCACTTAATCAGCTCTCTTCATCCTAACTAACTTTACAGATCTCCTATTACAGCCCAACCCACTCATTCCACTCCTCTAGCATCTACCTACTTTCTGTACCTCAGTTTTGTCTATTCACTGCTGACCTATAACTCATATCTTTTCCCTGGCCTGGAACTCCATCCCTCTTGCTATTTGACAGTACACCACTATCCCCAATTTCAAAACCCTCCTGAAATCACATTTCCTCCAAGAGGCCTTCCTTAAGTACTCATTTCCCCTATCTGCCCTAACCCCTGTGTCAGCTATGCATTTGGCAGTGAACTCCTTTATCACTCTGATTCCCCTGATCCCCACAGCATGTATGCATATAACCCTATAATCTACTATTTTCCCTAGCTGTAATTTATTTCAATGTCAATCTCCCCCTTTAAGCTCTAGGCTCCTTGTGGTCAGGGACTGTGTCCATCAATTTTATTCTATTGTACTATCTTAAGTGCTTAATACAATACTCTACCTAGAGTAAGAGCTCAATAAATGTCACTGAGTGATTACTTGCAATGGAAGATTCAGGCTGTAACTATTAAAACCAATCAAAATTTGAAAAAAATCTGCTGTTGCCTTGAACCCTGTGTACTGGTAAATTAGCCTATTTTCTATTGCAGAATGCATTGCTTGCTTAGAACAAACATCAATCTAGAATTGAATGGGTTATTGTAAACTTTAATTTTTAACTTATCCCGAAAAAGTTTAAAAAAAAAAAAACACCTCTCCACTCAGATTGGCAATAAGCAAAATAAGAATGAAGTATTTAAAAATCTCAATTTGATTTTTTACTCTGCTGCCACTAAATCTGAATTTCCCCCTTTTGGAAGAGTGAAACCATACTTCTTTGTTTCATTTAGTCTTGCCTGTGTGCTCATGCTGTTGTGTTGAATGCTATGTGAATTTTTACAAAGATTTCAAAATGGTTTGACCTAAATGATGGACATTGACCTTCTCACAAGTCCAAAACTTCAATAAAGAGATGAAAGTCTGAACCATTTTCTCATGGTAGTCATTTTATATTGCGGATATATAGATAATCTGGTGAAACATTCGTGATCTCCAGAAACTGATAAGAGCATCTTCTAGGCGTTGACAACACTGCTGAAACACTTGACAAATTGCTTTTCAACTTGCGATTTAATGTTAACAATATGACAGCCTAATGATGTTGCTTGTTCATTCTATTCCACCTCGATGAGCTTCCTAATTGACAGTGTTTAGGTCCAGAGGTCACAAGATGTTTGTGAGTTTGCAATGAGAAACTCCATTGGGAAAACATGACAGTGACTTTCATAGAGCCTTAAACTGCAAGCAAAAAAATCATACTTCAGTGACAATGTTTTATTTACATGAAATCATTCATGAAAATATGTGAAAGCAACAAGGGAAGATTGGACTATGATAATGGAAAGAAAGTTACTGATCTGTCACCTGCTCTGTGAAGAGGGCCTTTTTTTTTTCCCCTAAGGCATACCAGCTTGTACCATTTCACATGACAGATTTGGGCTTCTTCGTTGACAAGTTAAAAAAAAATAGGGTCTGGAAAAAGCAGTCTGTTGATTCTAGGGAACAAGCCTATCTTTATAGAGGACATCAAATAGTAGAATAAATAATCCTTCAGCTAGGACGGGTCATTGGAGATCACGATCCCCACTTTCAGGGAAAAATCAATCAGTGTATTAATTGAGCACCTACTGTGTACAGAAACTATACTAAGCTCTTGGAAGAGTTCAACAGACTTGGTAGACATGTTCCCTGCCCACAAGAAGCTTACAGTCTAGAGGGGGAGATAGACATTAACCACATTTAAATTATTCCTGAGCAGTGGTAATTTAATGTTGCTTTTAAAGGCAATAAACAGAGGAAATTTCACAACCTCCTTCAATAGCTCATTCTAATTTCCTACGGCAAGGGCTTTTTTTTTGTTCTTGTTGTTATTTTCAATGTGACACCTAAATCCCTCATACTGCAATTTGTTTGGGTTTCCTATTCCTCCCGGGGTAGAGTTATAGGACAATTAGTCCCCCATTCTCCCCAGAACAATGTTCACTTGTGAAGCAGATGTACAGAGAAGGAGTGTGACCTAGTAAAATGGAAATCTGGGTTCTAATCCTGGGTCTGCCACTTGCCTGCTGTGTGACCTTAGGCAAGCCAATTAGCTTCTCTGTGCCTAGGTTTCCTCCTCACAATGTGAGTCCAGTGTGGGGCAAGTACTGTTAGAAGTGATTATCTTGTATCTAGTCCAGTGCTTGGCCCATAGTAAGTGTAAAAATAATACTACTGTGCAATACTACACCTTTGATAAAAGCCTAGTCATGAACCCTAGGGTGGCTGAAAAGAGCAATTGTGACTGTTACTCCTCTCCCATTATTTAAACATGAAGAAAGTTCCTATTTGTGGTACCACAATTTGTCTCAGACAAGACCTGCTTCTGTTTTCAAGCCCACCTCTTCACAGCTCAATCTCTGTGAAGCCTCTGTTTGAGGAAGGTGATCCCTCTCCCTATTGTTGCCCTTCTTGCTGCACTGCCTCCTGTTGCATTTGCCCAATAATACATTGATTTTTGGCATTGTTTAAGTTTGTGCTCTGCTAGCTTTTTTTTTCATGTTATTCTGGCTTGTGTGTGCCCTTTCCCTCCCAAATGGCAGCCATACTCTCTCTCAAGTGTTAAGGTAGTCATACTCTCTCAAACTATTGTAATTAATCAATGGTATTTATTGAGCACTTACTGTGTGCAAAGTGCTTACTGTGTGCAGAGCGTTGTACTAAACTCTTGAGAGAGTACAATACAATAGAGTTGGTAGATACATTCCCTGCCCACAGTGAGCCGGGACCACTAGACAGGGTCATGTTGGCATATTTTGAATGTGGCAGAATCCAAATCGTCATTTCCCACTCTTTTAAATTGTCTCCAATTTTTAGTAAAATAGTAATTTATAAACTCCTGATTTGTTAATCCTTAGATCATCTGTCTAGCACCAGGATGGGAGTAATAAATTACAAAGAAATATTTTGAGTGACAATGTAAATGAGTTGCTAGAAGTTTACTTTCCATCAACAGAAATTCTCATCTGCAGTAGGACCAATATTTCTTGAAATGCATGGCATTCATACTCAGGGAAGGAAGAAAGGAAAATTTCTGACAGATGCATCATAATTTATGGTAAATGAGCTGGCAGCATTCAGCTGAGTGCTTAATGGGCCAGAATGTACATTACATGCCAGAATAGCATCTTAGAAAAAATCCTTTTTTATATTGTGATGGGGCAACCTACCATGAGTTATATTCACCTTTGACTGGTAAAATATCCAAAAGGTTATTAAGCAGAAGAATTGTATTCATCAATTGTAATTTATGAGCACTTACTGTGTGCAGAGCACTGTACTAAGCACTTGGGAGAGTTCAATATAAAGAGTGGGTAAACATGTTCCCTACCTTCAGGGATCTTATAGTCTAGAGGGGTAGAAAGATATTAAAGGAAATTATGGATGTGTATGTAAGTGCTGTGGGGCTGCGGGTGAGTGAATAGTGTAGGTATGTAGGAAATTGTAGGAAGAATCCTAAACTATAGACTTCTGTCCATTTCTCTGATCTCTTGGTGAACATCAGTTTTTCTAATTCTACTCCTTAGGACTTTACAGAGATGTTTTCCTTAACACTACGATCTTAGAAATGCATTTGTTTGCTAACTCCAGGGCACACACATCATTCCTTTCAACCAAATTGACATAAGTATTATTTAGTTAGACTGCAAGTCCCATGTTGGACAGGGACTGTGTCCACCTGATTAACTTGTATCTACCTATCCCAGCGATCAGTGCAGTCCTTGGTACATAATAAGAACTTAATAAATGCTGTAATGTATTACTAGCCTAGTCCTTGACATTAGGGAGATGAATCAGCCTCACCACCAGTAGGCACATCCTTTGTGCAGAGCTCTGTAGTCTTTAGAAGACTACATACTAGTTAAAAGACACAATAACTGCCCTCAAGAAGCTTTCAGTCTAGTGGAAGGGGAGGAGACAGACATTTAAATGTTACAGATAAGAGCATGTGATTCAAACTAAAAGGCACAGGTTTGGGAATACCATCCTTTCCTTTCTTTACTAACATGTGTTTGTTCAACATAGAACAATTCTTTGTTATATCTGTACCCTTGTATTTTTCCAAAATGAGTTCACATCAGTGATCACATCTTATCTTCACAACATCCCTGTGATTGGACGTTACTTGAAGGAAGGAATTGGGTCTTCTATCTCTAATGTATTCTCCCACTGAGAACAGTGAGAACACTGAGAACTAACACTGAGACAGTGTTCTGTAAGTGTTCCGTAAATGCTATTGATTTTTTTATGATCTTTGTTAAGCACTTATTATGTACCAGGCACTATTCTAAGCACTGGAGTAGAAGAAGCAGCATGGGTCAGTGGAAAAAGCCCGGGCTTGGGACTAAGAGGTCATGGGTTCGAATCCCTGCTCCACTACTTGTCAGCTGTGTGACTCTGGGCAAATCACTTCACTTCCCTGTGCCTCAGCTACCTAATCTGTAAAATGGATATTAAGGCTGTGAGCTCCAGGTGGGACAACCTGATCACCTTGTATTTACCCCAGTGCTTAGAAAAGTGCTTTGCACATAGTAAGCTCTTAACAAATTCCATTTAGTGACATGTCTGATGTAAAATAGCTGACCAAGGACAGAAATGGGATTAAAGTGGTTTATTAAGAATTAGAGGAGCAGCATGGCCTAGGGGAAAGAGCAGAGACTGGGAAATTAGAAGACCTGAATTCTAAACCTGTCTCCGCAACTTGTGTGCTGTTTTCTTGGGCAAGTCATTTTATTCATGCATTCATTCATGCATGAATTTCACAACCTCCTTCAATAGCTCATTCTAATTTCCTACGGCAAGGGCTTTTTTTTTGTTCTTGTTGTTGTTTTCAATGTGACACCTAAATCCCTCATACTGCAATTTGTTTGGGTTTCCTATTCCTCCCGGGGTAGAGTTATAGGACAATTAGTCCCCCATTCTCCCCAGAACAATGTTCACTTGTTGAACAATGTTCATTTATTGAGCTCTTACTATGTGCAGAGTACTGTACTAAGCACTGACAATATACAATTTGGCAACAGATAGAGACAATCTCTGCCTAATGATGGGCTTACAGTCTAATTGGGGGAAACAGACGGACAAAAACAAGACAACATAATCATGAAAAATTCAGTCAAGGGGATATACACTTCATTACCAAAATAAATAGGGTAATAAAAATATATACAAATGAGCACAGTGCTGAGGGGAGGGGAAGGGAGAGGGGGAGGAGCAGAGGGAAAGGGGGCTTAGTTGAGAGGAGGTGAAGGGGGGAAGGGGGGAGGGAGCAGAGGGTGGAGGGGGGGCAGAGAGGGAGCAGAAGGAAAAGGGGAAGCTCAGTCTGGGAAGGCCTCTTGGAGGAGGTGAGCTCTCAGTAGGGCTTTGAAGAGGGGAAGAGAGTTAGTTGGCAGAGGTAAGGAGGGAGGGCATTCCAGGACAGTGGTAGGACGTGGGCCAGAGGTCGAAGGCGGGATAGGCGTGAATGGGGGACAGTGAGGAGGTGAATGGCAGAGGAGCGGAGCATGCGGGGTGGGCAGTGGAAAGAGAGAAGGGAGGTGAGGTAGGTGGGGGCAAGGTGATGGAGAGCCTTGAAGCCCAGAGTGAGGAGTTTTTGTTTCATGCGGAGGTTGATAGGCAACCAGTGGAGGTTTTTCAGGGGGGGAGTGACATGCCCAGAGCGTTTCTGCAGGAAGATGATCCGGGCAGCGAAATGAAGAATAAACTGGAGTGGGGAGAGACAGGAGGAAGGGAGGTCAGAGAGAGAAGGCTGACACAGTAATCCAGGCAAGATAATACGAGAGCTTGTACAGTATGATAGCCGTTTGAATGGAGAAGAAAGAGCAGATCTTGGCGATACTGTAAAGATGAGACTGCCAGGCAATGGTGACGGATTGGATGTGTGGGGTGAATGAGAGAGATGAGTCAAGGATGACACCAAGGTTGCGGGCTTGAGAGACGGGAAGGATGGTCGTACCATCCACAGTGACAGGGAAGTCAGGAAGAGGACAGGGTTTGGGAGGGAAGATAAGGAGCTCAGTTTGGGACATGTTTTACTTCTTTGTGCCTCAGTTACCTCATCTGTAAAATGGGGGAATGTGTCCAACATGATTAGCTTGTGTTTACCCCGGCACTTAGTACAGTGCTGGGCACTTAGTAAGCCCTTAACAAATACCATTTTTAAAAAAAGCCTTGCACTTTATGCACCCACGTGCCTTCCACACTGCACACCCTTTTTCCTCATAGAGTTGGCCCAGAGAAACCCCAGGTTTCTGAGCACTCTCTTTCCAAATGTGCAATTTTTTTAAGCAAAATGGCAGCCATTTAAGTAGGTTTTGAATACAGCTATGATCTCCAGTTTGTTCAACACAACTAATTGTACATGGATATCTTAAGTAGCAAAACCATGGAAGAAATATACATTCCACATTTTGCTTTGTAGGCTTGAAATGCTTATTTCATATCAATTCTTGAAAATACTGAAATTTCCATACAAATGATATTTTGACGGCATTAAGATGGCACTATCAGCTCCAGTGTCTATTCCCTCTGGCATTTAAAGAGTACTCAGAACTTCAGCCTGATATTATACCAAAGATAGAAGTCTCATCAAATTAGATTTGCATTCTCACGTAATATCTCATCACCCTACAAGAAAAAGAATTGAGAGTGTTTTTGTTTGGTTTGTTTGGAGGTGAGGTTGGTATGGTTTCTCGAAATTAATGAAAGGTTATACACAATTGAATTATTTCTGCATCTTGCCCATTTACCATTAATTACAACCATGTTTCACACTAAAAAATTCTATCGCTACTTGGATTCACAAATGTTCAAGGGATGCCAATTTCCTGTAATAATTTATCAGAAAATATGCAGAGCTGCTATATGGAGCAAAATGATAAAAACTACTTAAAAAAGATTTTTACACTGCTTGTGTTTCAGCATCTGCATCTAAGGCCATTAGTATTTTGCTTTCCCCTTCCCAGCATCTGACAGTGTAGAAGAGCAAGTTTAATAGAGGATATTAAAAATCCAAGATCATGAGGTGTAAGGGCACAAAGATTATTTAGGAGTTATTTACTGCAAAATAACTTGGAAACTTCCCTATCTAAGCCTCTTTGTGAACACTGGAATGTGCCAATTTCAAGAAGCAGGAAAGCTGCCAGCCATTTGATTTTCTTTCTTTGGAGTTATGGCCTGGAATGGGAGCTTCAAAATATTCAGCATTTCCAAACAAAATTTTGAACAAAGGAAATGATGACCTGAGGGACTTTTTTCTTTAATGATTATACTTTTAGCTAAGGTTGTAAAACCTCCTTCTTTGGAATTTGCTTTTTTTTAAAAAAAATCACTACTTGTGGTGTGTGTAAATTTGATGTATCTACTGTTTGAAGGCAGAGGGGTGGATTTTATCCAAGTATACTATGAATCTCTTATTTCTTTGTTTTTCCTATTACACTGGGAACATATACTCCTAGCTACACAGGGAGAAACCCCCTTTACTTGCCCTCACCAAATGTTTCCCATTCTTTGCCCATGCTTAGGTTTGGAAACGATCTAAGTGTCTAAATTATAATGAGATAATTAATAATAAAATGTATTAAATGGACTTTATATGCTAAGGACTGTGCTAGACACTGGGGGAAAGCTAAAACAAACAGATTAGAGGTAGTCCCTGTTGGCTATAGGATTCAACATTTGAAGAAAATACATACCCATTTCCCAGTTAGCTGGGGGGCAAATTAAGGGAATGGATAGTCCACAGTCAGTCTCATATATAAGCACTAGAGCTATTGTATTCTCCCATGTGTTCTTAGTTCGGTGCCCTGCATACAGTAAGTGCCCAATAAATACCATTGATGATGGTGATGATAACTAGGGCATGGACGCCAGGAAATCCAAAAAGAGTGTCTTAACTCTTCCCTCTGCTCCAGTCTGCAACTCTTTACTCAGTCATAGCCTCCTCTGGCCAAACATTTAAGGGAATAGAGGATTGTAGAGGATTATTTATATGAATATTTGTCTCCCCCTCTAGACTGTAAGCTTGTTATGGGCAGGGAACATGACTACCAACTCTGTCATATTGTACTCTCCCAAGCATTTAGTATGGTGCTCTGCACATAGTAAATGCTCAATAATTATGATTGATTAATTGACTGAGAAGGCATCTCTCTCAGCTGGTGAACTGTCAAGAATAAATGAATCAGTCAATGGGATTATTGAGTACTTACTGTGTACAGAGCACTGTACAGAGCACAAGGGAGATACATTGCAGCTGAATTGGTAGATGCATTTTTTGCCCACAAGGAATTTTCAGTCTATATGGTTGTTCCTATACACCACATAGCTATACACTGATAACTCTCTCTATTTATTGATAGAATTAAATCATAATGGAAATTTCACTCAGAAGATCAACTTATCCCAGTATCATAGTGAAAATGTCTGGATAAATCATAATTCTTTTCAGTGTGCAATGTATGATTTTCTGACTGTAGTTTAAAACTGGAAAATATTTGATCAACTCTGTTTAGAAGATTCTCATCTTCCAAAAGTAATGTCAGAAACTTTAAACAATGGATCTGGGGAATTCAACTTTGTTCTTCGTTGTATCTTGTCACTCAGTCGTTTTTAGTGTTCAGTTTGGGTTGTAAATTTGGGTTGTGTCCAGCTGGCTGGAATCTTGCCAGCTAGATGACTTGATCTGAAGCCAGAATTAGTTGATTTCATCCCCCCTCCCTTTGCACTATATGCTAATTCAAATATGCAAATTAGCATTGCCTTATAAAAGCCCTCTCCCCCTTAAGATGTTTAAGCTCACTTAAATTCCTTGATTTGAGAATATGGGAAAAAATCCAGCAGTTTTATCCTTTCTTTCAGAGATTATCACACTAATGAAGGCTCCAGGGTTAGAGAGGAACGAGGTAAAACGTGGACTGCTTTGGGCTTCTTAAGATTGGAAGTGGTGGATTAAGAGTTTTCACCACCCAACCATCTGTTTGAATATTTCAGGCAACAGCCTAATTGGCAATTGCATTTTTAGGATAAGGTTTGGGATCATTTTCATAGCAAGATCAGTCAACCCTCAAGTGCTGGGTAAAGTTATAAGCTCAAGATGTTATCATGAGTTTAGTTTCCAAGGAGAATTTTAAATAATCTTTAAAAAATAGTACTACCAGTTAACCTCAGTTGAAAATGCATAAATGTGGCACTAAATAAATAATTCTGGTGAAAGCCCAATTGAAGCTTAGTTATTCCATTCAGCACAGTCTTGTTGGAGGGAATAATAATGATGATATTTTTTAAGCACTTACTATGTGCCAAGCACTGTTCTAAGCACAGGATTAATGAGGACAGTCTGCATTAAATCATTAGACAACCTGAATGCCATTTGTCAAAGAAATGTTATTTAACATGCCTTTTTGCGTGCCATAAAATGCTCACTGTCAGATTGAATGGATTGCTGAGTGATTTTATGTGTAGAAAAATACATAATATATCAAATACATAGTTTTATATATGCTTAAGTTACAAAAAACTTGCATACATGTTTCTCTGCATTTGTAGTAGCAGAAACTTTATGTAACAGTCCACTGTCCAGGAGGTAATGGGGAAAATTAACTGAGCTCCTTCTATACCAGATGTAATTCCAGTATTTTCAGATGGCATTACTAGATAACATTTTTAATAATGGAATTCTGCCCCAGTGAAGATCAGCCTAAAATGTGTGATCTGTGACTATTGAAGTATTTTGAACCTATTTATGCCAGATAAAATAAATATAATTCTGAATCTACTAAAGGGAATTGGTAATTCATGAGAGTTTCAAGTTAAAGTTATTGAGTTATAACATAAAGTAAGAATTCTGAAGATTTTCCAAATTTCTGATTATTTCCACAGTCTATGCACATATACTTCTATTTATAATAGGCATTTTCTTAGATATAAAATTATTAGTATTTCTGGGGACATCATACTTGATAATGCTGGTTGTAAACTGTTAAAGCAGTGCTTTTTTTGCCACAGTAAACCATCCAAAAGGAAAAATGGATTTGCTTTCAGTAGAGGAGAATGTAGTTTACAGCTTGGCTTTCCAAAGGTTTGGAAGCAAAGTCTTATTGGCTCAGACTCTTAGAAGATAGCATCCAAAGACTCAATTATTGCTTCAACCAAGACATATTTTCTATAACATTGAAAGGCTCCAGAAGATTAGCATGTGAAAGCTGGTAGACTAGAAAGAAACTACTTAGGATGATTAATTTATAAAGGACTTTCAGCAATGAGCTTTTTAAAAAGCATGTGTCCTGCAGCAAATGATTCCTAAAGTCTAATAGGAGTTATTAAAACCTTGCAGATAACATTGCTGGCAAAATTTATTATGAAAATGACCTATGTTCATATGTTAAGAACGAACAGAGCAACTAGCAACTTAGTTATTCCATTTAACATCATTAGCCTGGATTATTTTTCAGAAGCAAACACAAAATTCCAGTGCTAAACAGCTTAACAACGTATATTACTTTGAAGTGCAAGATAACCCAGTAAAATAAATGTGCATGAAGGGTAGTCTGTCAGACTGCTGGGTGTATCAGGTTCAGATAGGGGCTGAGCACAGATCATTCATTGCATTTCAAAGTATTTTGCTCTTTATTCCATGACATCTGAGAAGTCTGATTCTCTGTGAAGATAGATGAAAAATTTTATACTCCCCAAATATAGTAGTAGTGTGGTCTAGTGGAAATGTGGCCTAGTGGAAAGAGCATGGACCTGAGAGTCAAAGGCCATGGATTTTAATCCCGCCTATACTGTGACATCTTGGGCAACTTCTCGGTGCATCAGTTACCTCTCTGTAAAATGGGGATTAAAACCGTGAATGCTATGTGGGATAGGGACTTTCTCTAACCTGATTATCTTGTATCTACCCCAGTGTTTAGAACAGTGCTTGATAATAGTAAGCGCTTATTAAATACCCTATAAAAAACAAACCAAAAATTGTGTTTTGCCCAAATTACCTCTCTAACAGTCCTTATTGCTATTTTTTCAATTACCCTAGATGACAGCTTTTATTGAAAAAATCTATTAAACCCCTTGAAATGGTAATTTTGGTTTCCTTATATTCAAGTTAATTGAAGCAAATGACCCAGTTCCAGGAAAACCAGCAGCAGGTGTTTCATTTAAAACACAAACTGTTCTTATCAATTGGGAACAGGAAAAGTGGTCCATGGCACACTCATTTACTCACACATTGTCACCCTTTCTTCTTTCCCTTCATTCTCAGGAAAAGAAATTGCAGATGAAAAAAACAGAGACTCTGACTTTGTACAAGGTGGACTGCTGTTTGTTTGGAACTAGAGGCAATGACAATTAAAAACTCTCCCCATTCTTTCCCTCTTGTTTTAGGAAGCTGTCCCAGTGAACTCCTAATGGGACACTCTTGACTAAGAAAAGTGAATTAATTCTTCCCACTGGGGAAACAAGGATCAATCACTCCCACTCCTTTCCTAAACACATCCACTATTTTTTAATTCATTGGTGTTTGTTCAGCGCAAACTACATGCCAGATACTGTACCCAGTGCTCCGATAGATGCATACTAATCAGATTAGACACAGTCCATGTCCCACATGAGGTTCACAGCCCTAATCCTCATTTTACAGTTGAGGTAACTGAGGCATGGAGAAGTGAAATGTCTTGCCCAAGGTCACACAGAAGACATATGGCAGACTAAGATTAGAACACAGGTCCTCTGACTCCCTGGCCGTGATTTAGAGAAGCAGCATGGCCTAGTGGAAAAAGCACAGGCCTGGGAGTCAGAGGACGTGGGTTCTAATCCCAGCTCTGCCACACTGGAGAAGCAGCATGACATGGGGAAGCAGCATGGTGTAGTGGATAGAGCATGGAAAGTCATGGGTTCTAATGCCGACTCTACCACTTGTCTGCTGTGTTATCTTGAGTGAGTCACCACTTCTCTATGCCTCATTTACCTCATCTGTAAAATGGAGATTGAATTTGCGATGCCCATGTGGGTCAATGTCCAACCTGATTTGCTAGTTTCCACCCCAGCGCTTAGTACAGTGTGTGTTACATAGTAAGCTCTTAACAAATACCGTAATTATTATTATTGTTATGTCTGCTCTGTGACCTTGGGCAAGTCACTTCTCTTCTCTATGCCTCAGTTGCCTCATCTGTAAAATGGGGATTAAGACTGTGAGCCCCATGTGGGACAGGGACTGCATCCAACCTGATTACCTGGTATCTACCTCACTGCTTAAAACAGTACTTAGCACATAGTAAACACTAAACAAATACCACAGTTTTAATTATTATTATTATCATCCACTAGACCATGTTCCTTCTTTGCTTTCTGACATTATTTTCATTTCTACCAGACAGCCAGTTGATTTTTGGTACTATCTGAAGTTCCCAGGAGAAATGCAAATGCAAGATAAAAGCTCTTTCTATTCCTTTAAAGGGTGTTTATAAGGCCATAATCCTGATACACTGCCTTACTTATTCATCAAGTTATCAGACATACCTGGGCTTTTGCTTTGTGGCTACATTTATCCGTATTGGTGTAGCCTGAAATTTCATCTTGGCACTGACAGGGAAAATAACTCCATTTACATGGTGAAGCTGAACGAAGATAGTGGCATCTCCCAGCTACAGTCCTGGTGGGGTTTCAACCAACCAGTGAGTACAAAGTTTGCTTTCCCACCTCTGGGAAGTCCAATTACTTTCAAAGGCCACAAAAGAGCCATTTAATAAATATCTGTCCTTGCATCCTAAATAGACCCCTAGTGGGCATGCCCTGACAAAGTTCTCATATTGGTTTTTTGGGTGTGCTTCTCCAAAATTTAATCTTACTTCATATTTAACCGAGGCTTAGAGTTTTCTCTCCCAAACCTCACTGGTGTCGTCTTATTGCTCATTTAAGTGAGTTGGCTCGTGTTCATAGACAGATCCTTCCAGTCTCAGGTGCATTCCGCTTATCGCAAACTCTCAAGTTGCTTCATATTTCTTTCTGATGGCCTTTAGTCAGTAAGCCTGAGGCGCATCCCTAAACAGCTGCCACAGTTCTCCTTCTGGATCATGTTCATCTTTTTACGAGACAACAAAGCCCCCATAAACATTTTTGACAGAGCATAGGGTTGGGGAGATATGACGATAATAATCTTGCTTGTCGGGCAGATAGTGGACTGTATATCTATGTCACAGAGAAAATGGAAATGTTTCAAGCAGCCAGTTACAAAGGTGACCCACCATTTGGCATCCCTCATAAGATCCTGAACAATTTCCCTTCTAGATTTTCCTTGGAGAAGTGATTCCAAAAGTCTGCTTACATTAGAAGTAATTGAGTGTTCATAATGATTCACCATTAAACAGGCTAATTTTTAAGATATAAGAAGTGTTGGGCCAACCAGTTTTTTATTGAAAGATTCCTGAGTGCACAGCAGCACTGTATTAAGTCCTTGTCTGAATACAATACGAGTTGGTAGATATGTCCCCTGACCACAAGGAGCATATAGACTTGAGGGAGTGGGGAAGGAGACTATTTTTCTATAGAAATAGATTTAGCCATTTTCAGAGGTGCAGGAATCTGTCCTGACACAAAAATTCTATTTGAATTCCATTTATTTTTTTCATGGTATTTAAATGTTTACTGTGTTTCAAACACTGTACTAAGCGCTGGGATAGATACAATCTAATCAGGTTGGACACAGTCCATGTACCACAAGGGGCTCACAGTCTTAATCATTTTACAGATGATATAACTTAGGCACAGAGAAGTGAAGTGACTTGCCCAAGGTCACACAAGATAAGGGGCAGAGCTGAGATTAGAACCCAGGTCCTTCTGTTTCCCAGGCCCCTGCTTTATCCAACAGGTAATGCTACTTCTCATGACCATGCTGCTTCCCACTGAAGTCTTAGACTGTAAGCCTCATGTGGGTCAGGGACTGTGTCCAACCTGATTAACTCATGTTTTCCCCATCATGTAGAACAGTGCTTGACACATCGTAGGCACTTAACAAATATCACAATAATAATAATTTGAATGACACAATGCTACTACTTCTGGGTTGACTTTGTTAATATCTTTTGTGTATATAAAAGATAAGGTTAAGCAGATTTGTAAATAAAAGCAATTTATCAGCCCTATATTACTTTTTCTCACTAGCAACTTTCCCCTTTAGATGCTTATACTGTAGAACAAAATGAAAACACAATCCTTTGGAACTTATCTGGCATAAATCAGTATTCAACTTGGGTTGAGTGATGATTTCTAAAGTTTAGTAGTGATGGTATCTATGAAATAAGCTGTAGGCCTGTGTTGTGCATTACTTAGCAGTATAGTAAACAACACCTAGTAGTCTGGAGGAGTTGATTTATTTCTTTGCTTGATGGTCATATATCAAAGGAGTTTACTTTCTTAAAAAATTAGTATTCTCAGAAAGCCTTCGCATTTCACTGAAACTCTTGGGAAACACACAGAAGAAGTCAAAGATGTGATCCTTTTCCTGAAGCAACTTAAACAACTTAATAGATCAATCAATCAGTGACATTTCTTGAGCACTTAGTGTGCAGAGCACCATCCTAAACACTTAGGAGAGTAAAATGTAACAGAGTTGGTAAACATGCTCCCTGCCCACAAGAAGCTTCCAATCTAGAGGGATGTCTAATGGATGTGAAAGTTAACGGGACAAGGAGAAGAGGGTTTGATTTTATTAATTCTGGAGAAGCTTGCATGGAGGGGACAAGGGGAGGAATGTATTCAGCCCTTTCTGTCTTGTATAGCCCTCCCTCTGGGCCCCTCAGTCAGCACTTCATTAAGCTTGAAGGAGGTGATAGACCTAAATACTTCTTTCTGATCATAAGGACACCCAGAAGTCACCAGGCTAGGTGAACTTTAGTAATGCAAGCCAGAAGGGTGGTGTCCATTTTATTTGCTAAGAATCTCAGGGATGGAGCTCCCAAACTTCAGTCATACCAGTGTTCGTCCATTTTGCCAAGTTGCCCTGGACAGATACTCCCTTCTCAAAGGTTTAGATCTTAGTGCATGAAACCATTTTTTCCCAAACTTTCTCTCCCTCCTGTCTTCCTATCAATCAGTGGTATTGATTGAGCACTTACTATGAGCAGAGCACTGTACTAAGCTAAAAGCAGCGTGGTTTAGTGGAAAGAGCACGGGCTTGGGAGTCAGAGGTCGTAGGTTCTCATCCCGGCTCCGCCACTTGTCTGCTGTGTGACCTTGGGCAAGTCACTTAACTTCTCTGGGCCTCAGTTACCTCATCTGTAAAAATGGGGATTAAGAAGTGTGAGCCCCACGTGGGACAATCTGACTACCCTGTATCTACCCCAGCGCTTAGAACAGTGCTCTGCACATAGTAAGCGCTTAACAAATACCATAATTATTATTATTATTATTATTGGGAGAGTATCCTGTGGCAGAGTTGCTAGACACAATAATAATGTTGGTATTTGTTAAGTGCTTACTATGTGCTGAGCACTGTTCTAAGCGCTGGGGTAGACACAGGGGAATCAGGATGTCCCACATGGGGCTCACAGTCTTAATCCCCATTTTACAGATGAGGTAACTGAGGCATACAGAAGCTAAGTGACTTGCCCACAGTCACACAGCTGGCAAGTGGCAGAGCTGGGATTCGAACTCATGACCTCTGACTCCAAAGCCCGTGCTCTTTCCACTGAGCCAGACACGGAGGCTTAGTGGATAGAGCATGGCTTAGTGGATAGAGCACAGGTCTAGGAGTCAATAGGACCTGAGCTCTAAAGCTGGCTCTTCCACATGTCTGCTGTGTGACCTTGGGAACATTTCTTAACTTCTCTGTGCCTCATTTACCTCATCTGTAAAAAATGGGAATTAAGACTGTGAGCCCAATGTGGAACAGGGACTATATCCAACTTGATTACCCCAGTGCTTGGAACAGTGCTTGGCACATAGTAAATGCTTTACAAGTACCATAATTATTATTATCCTGTCCCACAAGCCCATAACACTGGCATGATCCATGACTCCTCCTTGTCATTCATCCCACATATTCAGTCTATCATTAAATCCTGTTGGTTCCACTTTTGCAAAGCCCTTTCCTCTCCATCCCCACTGCTACCACTTTTAACACAATCATTCATCCTATCCCACCTGATTACTGCATTAGCCTCCTTTCTGACCTCCCACCCTCCTGTCTCTTCCCACTCCAGCCTATACTTTACTCTGCTGCCTGGATCATTGTTCTACAAAAATGTTCAGTCCATGTCATCCAGCTCCTCAAAAAACTCCACCTCCACGTCAAATACTCCTCACCATTGGTTTTAAAGCATTCCACCACCTTGTGCCCTCCCTACCTCACCTCATTTCTCTCCTTCTACAGCCCAGCCCTCAGCCCACTCATTTCTCTCCTCTAGTGCTAACCATCTCACTGTGCCTCAGTCTTGCCTGTCTCACCACCGATCCCTAGCCTGCGTCCTACCTCTGGCCTGGAACGTCCTCTTTCCTCATCAGACCAACAATTACTTCCCCTCTTTAAAGCCTAATTGAAGTCACAACTCCTTCAAGATGCCTTCCCAGACTAAACCCCACCTTTACTCATCTCCCACTCCCTTCTGTGTCACTTTGACCTGCTCTGTTTGCTCTTCCCCTCCTCAGCCCCACAGCACTTACGTACATATCTGTAGTTTATTTGTCCTGATGTCTGTCTCCCCCTGTCTAAACTATAACCTCATTGTGAGCAGGGAATATTTATTGTTATTCTGTACTCTCCCAAGTGCTTAGTTCAGTGCTCTGCACACAATAAGTGCTCAATAAATATGATTGAATGAATTATTATTATTATTATCACTACTGTTATTGTTACTATTAATGAGCTTACAGTATAAAGGGCCCTAAGGCACAAAAATGTGAGAAGAATAACATTGTTCTCTTTCAAATTGGTCAGCTCTGTTTACTTGCTTCATTTTTACAATATGTACCTTTTACCATATGAATTTACTGAGTCAGATAAAATCCTAGAGTGTTTGCAAAAAAAAACCCCATTTTTTTTTGTGCATTTTGCTGCCACAGTAGATAGAAAGCTTATATGTCGCTCCAAAATGCTGAAGGGAATAGGGCTATTTCTAAGGTGATAAAATGTTTATTTTATTTTGTATTTTCTTTTACACAGGCTGCTATTACTTTGAAACTTTTCTTGGCATTAAGGGGCAAACAATTTTTTTCCCCCTTGCCAAATTGTTGGCTCTAGAGCTGCACTTGATTTTAAAGAAGTTGCCTTCATATCTCTGGCTGAATGAGAATGAGCTAATTTTTGATGACCAGTAATGATGAAAATTACTGTTAGTATTATCGATAGTTATAATAAATACTTTGAGTTAATCTAGATTAAATGGTTCTACAATGATGCTCCCGTTGATAATCACAGTCCAGTGTGTGCCTGTTAATGTTATCCTTTGTTAGCTTGTTGCATTTACTAGCTGCCATGCCTGGTCCTGTTTTATTACTATTTTTGATCTGAATTTTTCCTGGTGTTTAGAGGAAGACTAGGGTGGTGGAATATAACAAGCAAGCATTAGTGGACTACAATGAGTATGATGATGATAATCTTCTTGATGTCTCTCTTTACATCCAGAGATTTCAAGCAAAAATCTGAGCAGGGTAACACTTTTCACCAACTTCCCCTTGTACGTCTTTGGCTTCCAGTGAAACAGCTCAATCGCCACTTCCTTATAGCCTTTACAGCTGCCTCCTTTGAGCTTTTCTGCTTGGCTTCTAAGGTGGTCCAGAATAGACCGTATCAGATGGGAGGTTCTTCCTGGACACGCACAGATACACACCCTATTATTCCTCGCTCTTGGATCTTGACTGATTTTTTTTTTGTGATATTTAAGCACTTAGTTTGCATCATGCACTGTACTAAATGTCAAGCTAGAACTGTGATAATCAGATTGGACACAGTCCATGTCCCAAATGGGGTTCACAGTCATAATCCCTATTTTACTGATGAGGTAACTGAGCAACAGAGAAGTTAAGTATCTTGCCCAAGATAACACAGCAGAGAAGTGGCAGAGCTGGGATTAGAATCCAGGTCCTTCTGATACCCGTGTTCTATCCATAAGGCAATCTGCTTCTCTAAATGATGAGCTGAGACACTTGACATTTAAGTATTGGAAAAGCTAGAAAAATAAAAGCAACTTACAAATTATCTTCACTGTTAACCTCTTATAGTAAACCAGGTGGGCTTGACCATATAACTCTCCAAGTGGATTGAGCTAGATTAGACAGAGAGGAGCAGCATGGGAGGCAGCATGGCCTCGTGGCAAGAATATGAGCCTGGGAGTCAGAAGACTTGAGTTCTAATCCCATCTCTGCCACTTACCTGCTGTGTGACCTTGGGCATTTAACTTCTCCATGACTCACTTCCCTCATCTGCAAAATGGGAATTTAGACTGTGAGCCCCATGTAGGACAGGGACCATGTCCAACCTGATTATCTTGTACCTATCTCTGTACTTAGAACAGTGCTTGGCACATAGTTAACACCTAACAAGTACCACAATTATTATTATTATTTTAAGAGCAGACCTCCATAGAACCATGAGAAATTTCTCCTATAGTTCGTGCTCTCTGGATGGTCCTGCCAAAGGAAAAACAGGTAGACAGACTTTTTTCCTATGATTCCTGACCACTACCCAGGTGAAGAAGAGAATACAGGAATGAGAAACACACCCAAAAATAAGTAAACCCTTGCCCAATCAGGCTAGTATTCTGTTGTATAATGTGACAATGGGCTATTTGGAGGAACAGCATGATGGACATTCACCCTAATGGTGAATCAATCAATCAATCAATTGTATTCATTGAGCACTTACTCTGTTTCAGAGTACTGTATTAAGCATTCAGGAGAGTACAAGATAACAGAACTGGCAGACTTATTCCATAAATCTAACCCTTCTAGAACTTTGGAACCCCCACAACCTCACCTTCTAAAGCCCACTATGTACCTCTCTTCCATGTTTTCATCCCAATCTATCTTGAACCTTTGGTTACTTTCTGTTTTTAGAAAAGCATGATAAAAAAAAATCCCATGTTTATCACCTGCTTACTGTTTTCTACCTTTAGGTCTCTAGAGGTGTTTCTCAGTCCTTAGGTTGGAAGGTTGGATGATCAACATTTCTGTGTTTGCCCTATGTACACTTCTCATTATTTTGTAGTTTTTAATCATGTCTCCTCTCAACCTTCATCTCCTCTCCACGGTCAAAAAAGTCTAGCTAAAGTCTGACAAATATATTATATCGGGGAGCTGGGGACTGAATAATTTCAAAATGAATTCAGTGCAGGTTCAAGGGGCCAGGTAACTGGGCATAGTAATCTATGCAGTGAAAGAATAATTTTGCATCTTCTTTCTGCCTCAAGCCCTCTCCCCTTCCATATGGTACAAAAGCAGAAAGATATAAGAAAGGAGATTTGTGTCTTCTGTGTACATTTATTGGAAGAACTTATTAGTGTTAGAATTTGGTAATGAATATCGAATAACATTTTATTCAGAGTGCAATCTTGGCAAAGATATTACATACAAACTCTGTGTCTCAATTCAATAAAACCATGCTCAGATGAATACAAAATCATCCTGCATGTGTTACAGCTCTGTGTAGCAGTGAGGGAAGATGGGGATGCTAAATCCACCCCACACTTTAATAATAATAATAATAATGTTGGTATTTGTTAAGCGCTTACTATGTGCCGAGCACTGTTCTAAGCGCTGGGGTAGACAAAGGGGAATCAGGTCGTCCCACGTGGGGCTCACAGTCTTCATCCCCATTTTACAGATGAGGGAACTGAGGCACAGAGAAGTTAAGTGACTTGCCCACAGTCACACAGCTGACAAGTGGCAGAGCTGGGATTTGAACTCATGAGCCCTGACTCCAAAGCCCGTGCTCTTTCCACTGAGCCACGCTTCTTTGTTCCTCATAAGACAAACCTCAGCCTTTTTCAAAAAGTGATGGGTGACAATGAGAGAGGTGATTTTGTTAATAGTATTTTCATAATGCAGGGTTAGAAGACTCCCCTTGCCTCCCTCATGCCCCTTTCATTCAATCATGAGCCCCTTGTTGGGCACAGATTATCTGTATCTGTTGCAAAACTGTACATTCCCAGCACTTAGTACAGTGCTCTGCACACAGTAAATGCTTAATACATATGATTGAATGAATGAATGGAGTGCTTACTGTGTGCAGAACACTGTACTAAGCAGTTGGGGAAGCACAATACAGCAATAAAGAGAAAATCCCTGCCCACAACAAGCTCACAGTCTAGAGCAGGGAGACAGACATCAGTACAAATTAACAGACCCCAATATAAATAAATAAAATTACAGATATATACATAAGTGTTGTGGAGTCGGGTGGGGTCAGGGAGAGCAAAAGGAGTGAGGAGGGTGATGCAGAAGGGAGTGGGAGATGATGAAAAATGGGACTTAGTCTGGGAAGGCCTCTTGGAGGAGTTTTGTCTTCAGGAAGACTTTGAAGTAGGGGAGAGTAATTGTCTGGCAGATTTGAGGAGAGAAGGCATTCCAGGCCAGAGTAAGACAAGGGCCAGGGTTCTGAGACAAGACAGGCAAGATTGAGGTACAGTGAGAAGGTTAGCACCAGAAGAGCAAAATGTGCAGACTGGGTTGTAGAAGGAGAGAAGCGAGGTGAGGTAAGAGGCAGCAAGGAGATGGGGAGCTTTAAAGCTAATGGTGAGGAGTTTTTGTTGTTTTTTTTATGGAAGTAGATAGGCAACCAATGGAAATTTCTGAGGAGGGGGATGACATGCCCTGAATGTTTCTGTAGAAAGATAATCCAGGCAGCAGAGCGAAGTATGGACTGGAGTGGGGAGAGGCAGGTGGTTGGGAGGTCAGAAAGGACACTGATGCAGTAAGCTAGGAGTGATAGGATGAGTGATTGTATTAATTTGGTGGCAGTTTGGATCGAGAGGAAAATGTGGATTTTAGCAATGTTGTGAAGGTGACATTGACAGGATTTGGTGACACATTGGATAAGTGGGTTGAATGACAGAGTGGAGTCAAAGGTAATGCCAAATTTATGGACTTGTGAGACGGCAAGGCTGTTTGTGCCATCTACAGTGACAGGGATGTCCAGAAGAAGACAGGGTTTGGGAGGGAAGATAAGGAGCTCTATTTTGGACATGTTAACTTTGAGGTTATGGGAGGACATCTAAGTAGAGATGTTTTGAAGACAGTAGGAGATGAGAGCCTGGAGAGAAATGAGGGGAGGAGATGAACCACACAATTAGAACTCAAAAGGTTGTCCCAGGTGAAACAGACTGGGCGGTGTGCTTGTTAATCATTTGTGTATCTAATGTCTTGCTGTGTCTGCTCCCAGTTGTTGCCATGGAGCAGCGACCTATTTTCAATCAAATTATAGTAACAGAAAGTTTTGGGATAAATGAGTTGCTGCTCATTATTTTTTTTTTAAGGAAAGTTGTTTCCTGAGGTTCTTCCCTCGTATCAGCAGCTCAGAGGGGAAAAATCTCTGAAAAGCAACTTGCAGTTTAGCCCTACAAAAAGTAAAAAACCATAAGGCTTGTCTTGTCCCCAGTCCACAACAATGGATTCAGCTTTAATTCAATTCAATCATATTTAGTGCTTACTGTGTGCAGAGCCTGTACTAAGTGCTTGGGAGAATACAATAAAACAATAAGTTAACACATTCCCTTGCCCACAACGAGCTTACAGTCTAGCCTACTAAGACTGTGAGCCCCAAGTGGGACAGGGACTGGGTCTGACTTAATTAACTTGTACCTACCCTTGTACCTACCCCAGTGCTGTAGAGCAGTGTTTGACACATAGTAAATGCTTAACAAATGTCATTTTAAAAAGTCATGGAAGTGGATACATAAGTAGATTTCAAACAGCCATAATTCTCTTAAAACAGGGTTTTTTCCAAAGGACCCTGACTTTAGTTGTGTGTGTGTGTGTGTGTGTGTGTGTGTGTTTGGGTTTGGGGGGAGCACAGGAGTAGGGTCATAAGGCAGGAAGGGTTGTTCATTACCATCTTTTTGCTGCTGTTGCTGTGCTGCTTCCTGTTGGTCATTCTGTTCCCTGTCTCTGCCCCCTACCCATAGTGCAGTTCCTCTAGAGCAGCACCAGAAACAGTAAGAACAGTAGGCTCACCCAACACCCCAGTGGGATGAAGCAGGTCCTCTACCCTTACTCTGCCCAAACCCCTCCTTGGCAATTGGTTAGACAAGAAAAGGGGGAAGCAGTGTCAGGATATTCTGGCACCGGTGATGCCTCTCTGTTCAGTCGGTAGTATTTATTGAGTGCTTACTCTGTGCAGAAAACTGAACTAAGCACCTTAAGAGTACATTACACAAAGTTAGCAGCCATATTTCCTGCCTGTAGGAGTTCATAGTCTAGAGGGGGAGACAGAGATTAAATTAAATTACGGATATGTACATGTGTGCTGCAGAGCTGAGGGTAGGGTGAATATCAAGTGTGAATATTAACCGATCCAGGTGATGCAGATGGAGACAGAGTAGGGGAAATGAGAACTTAAGTGGGGAAGACCTCTTAGAGGAGACATAATTTTAATAAGGGTGGGGAGAGTGATCACCTGTCACATATGAAGTGGGAGGGAGTTTCAGGCTAGAGGCAGGACTTCACTGAGGGGTTAGTGGTGAGAGAGACAAGATCGAAGTACAGCAGGTAGGTTGGTGGGAGAGGAGCAAAGAGATCTGGCTGGGTTGCAGAGGGAAATCAACGAGATAAGGCAGGACAAAGTGACTAAGTGCTTTAAAGCCAATAGTATGGAGTTTTTGTTTGATAGATATGAAGGTGATTTCTAAGGAGTAGGAAAAACATTATTGGACCCAAACTTTGCCTGTTTTGTTGTTTTCTAAACGTTGATTGAGACACTTACTGTAGCCCACAGGGAGCTCAGAATCTAGAGTAGGATGGAAAAGACACTGGGGAAAGGGTAAATTCAATTGAATATAACAATAATTTAACAGTCTCAATAACTGAACAAAAACAGCAGACAAAGCAGTAAAACAATGCTCTTAGAAAATAGTCTTTGAGATTCTCATGGCTCCAGACAGGATTTGTAAGCAAAACCAGCAAAATAATAATTTTGATGATGATGGTAACAATAATACTTGCTTACTATGTGCCAAGCATAGAGCTAAACACTGGAGTAGATGAAAGATAATCAGGTGTGATCCAGTTCTTGACTCAGTAGGAGTTCATGGTATAAAAGGGGGAACAGGTATTGAATCCCCATTTTACAGATGAGAAAACTAAGGCACAGAGAAGTTAATAATGTTGGTATTTGTTAAGCGCTTACTATGTGCAGAGCACTGTTCTAAGCACTGGGGTAGATACAGGGTAATCAGGTTGTCCCACATGAGGCTGACAGTCTTAATCCCCATTTTACAAATGAGGTAACTGAGGCACAGATAAATAAAGTGGCTTGCCCACAGTCACACAGCTGACAAGTGGTGGAGCTGAAATTCAAATCCTTGACCTCTGACTCCCAAGCCCGTGCTCTTTCCACTGAGCCATGCTGCTTCTCAATAATAATGGCATTTGTTAAGCGCTTACTATGTGCAAAGCACTGATCTAAGGGCTGGGGAGGATACAAGGTGATCAGGTTGTCCCACGTGGGGTTCACAGTCTTAATCCCCATTTTACAGATGAGGTAACTGAGGCACAGATAAGCTAAGTGATTTGCCCAAAGTCACACAGCTGACAAGTGGCATAGTAGGGATTAGAACCCATGACCTCTGACTCCCAAGCCCGTGCTCTTTCCACTGAGCCACGTTGCTTCTCCACATCAAACTTCTCCCTTCTCCCCCTCTCCCTTCCCATCCCCTCAGCACTGTAGTCCTCTGCTCAACTGTATATACTTTCATTACCCTATTTATTTTGTTAATGAAATGTACATCGCCTTGATTCTATTTAGTTGCCATTGTTTTTACCAGATGTTCTTCCTCTTGACTCTATTTATTGCCATTGTTCTTGTCTGTCCGTCTCCCCCAATTAGACTGTAAGCCCGTCAAACGGCAGGGACTGTCTCTATCTGTTGCCGACCTGTTCATTCCAAGCGCTTAGTACAGTGCTCTGCACATAGTAAGCACTCAATAAATACTATTGAATGAATCAAACAGAAATGCCTTTAAAACACTCAATCACTTTGCCCTCTCCTATCTTTTCTCCTCATTTTCTGGTACAACCCAGTCTGCTCATTTCTCTCCTCTAATGCCAACCTATTTACTGTACCTTGATCTCATTTATCTCAACAATGACCTTTCATCTATGTTCTGCCTCTGGAATGCCCTCCCTCTTCATAACCAACAGATTGTCACTCTCCTGACCTTCAAAGCCTTATTAAAAACACATCTCCTCCAAGAAGCCTTCCCTGATTAAGCCCTCATTTCATCTTCTCCCACTCTTTTCTTCCTTGGATTTGCACCCTTTATTCCCCCCTTCTATATTCCCATAACACTTATGTACATATCTTTAATTTTCTTATTTATTCATTCAATAGTATTCACTGAGCGCTCACTATCTGCAGAGCACTGTACTAAGCGCTTGGAATGAACAATTTGACAACATCTAGAGACAATCCCTGCCCAGTGATGGGCTTACAGTCTAATCGAAGGTCTCTTACACCCCTCTAGACTGTAAGCTCATTGTGGGCAGGGTATGTGACTACCCACTCTATTATATTGAACTCTCCCAAGCACTTAGTACGGTATTCTGCACAATCAGTAAGTGCTCAATAATAATAATAATGGTATTTGTTAAACACTTACTATGTGCCAGACATTGTACTAAGTTCTGGGGTGGATGCAAGCAAAGCAAGTTGGGCTCAGTCCCTGTCCCACATGAGCTCACTGTGTCAATCACCATTTTACAGAGGAGGTAACTGAGGCCCAGAGAATTGAAGTGACTTGCCCAAAGTCACACAGTAGAGAAGTGGCGGAGCTAGGATTAGAACCCATGACCGTTTTACTCCCAGGCCTGATTGACCTACCTTAGTCCTTAGTAAAGTGCCTGAATTAACTGAATGGTACATAGTAAGCCCTAAACTAATACCATTATAAAATAAAATAAAACAAAACAAACAAAAAGATAAACCCTTCCCTCTCTTTATCTTTCTCCAAGCAAAGTGTTTGCTCTCCCTGGTTGATTTTAACGCTCATTAATCACCTTTTTGAGTTTTTTCTCCCCAATTAAAAGTGATATCAAAATCTTCCTTTGCTGTTTTATAGCCAGGAAAATCTCTGGTTTTTTCTATTTCATTCTGTTTCCTACTATGAACTGTATTTCAAGGATTATTTTTTTTCTGAATATCGTTTACCATTTTGAGAAATTCATAGTCAAGGTGTTTCACAAATAGCCCAGTCATCATTAAAAAAGTGAGATGGAAAACATCCGGCAGTCTGTTTCTGGAGATCCTTTCTGTCTTGTGTTTCCCCTCCACTGAACAGATTTTGTGTCAGCCTGAAGCTACAATTTCCTGGAGGTGGTCGGTACCAGCTCACAGATGTTTCTAGCTTGATGGTACTATCCATTTTATTTTTCAGGCTTAAAATCAGCATACTCTCTGGCTCTCAGGTGTGGGAATCTGACGAAGTTCTCCTTTTAAACAGCTGCCTCCTTCAGACAACCCACTTTGTGTGGGTAACATGTTGGATGCTATCCAATTTCTAGGGGAGGTGAGAAGAGATAAAATTTAAGTACTTGGAGAACACCTTAGTGATGTTTTAGAGATATGCTGACTTCTTAGATTCTACATTAGGGAGGAAGGTGATGATCTTCTGTCTGTACTAGTTTACAAACTGGTGAAAGCTCTCCCCATGGAAATTTACAGTTTTTACAAGTTGTTTTATTTTATTCATAGAAGATGGGTTTAAGTTCAACCTCCCCACCCCTTCACCTTGAATCAGTCTCTTTCTTCTCCCCATACTCACCACCCCTTGAGCCCTCTGCTTTTCTACCTCTTCATCCGGTGTAAACTGCTGTCATTCCCATCCTTACACTCCTTTCCTCCCTTATCCCCTTTCCTCCCTTATCCTGTTTCCTCCCTTTAGCCCCTGCCTCTCTTATCCCCTTCCCTAGAATGCAAGCTTCATGTGTGCAGGGATGGGTTTTAGATCAACTACTCCATGACATTTACTGAGTGTTTATCATATTCAGCATGGTGTGTTAAGTGCTCAGGAGAGTACAGTGCAAGAAAGTTGCAGGACATGTTTCCTGCCCACAGCGAGCTTACAGTCTAGTTGGGGAGACAGACACTAAGATGCCAAAGTCATAGTTTTCACAATTTCACACAAAATTATACCAAGGGGAAAAAGACCTTGATCCTGAAGAACCTACTTTTCATTCTCAGAGTAATGCTTCTGGTGAAAATAATGAGAATTTTGGCTCAGCAGAAAAAATATCAAGGGAAAAGAATTACTCATCCTTAGGCATTGGAAAATTAGAGCAGTTTTTTTGATCAAACTCAGGTAAAGCAGTTGAAAGCTGACTAGAAGTATCAATTGTAAGCAGGAATGATTGACTGTTGTCAGCAAAGTCCAGAATTCAGCACACTTTAAGCTACTTTTAAGATTAAATTAGACTGAGCTGTGAAAAATGTGTTTTAAGGAGTCTTCCTTTAGTGGAAAATTAAGGCTTCACTAATTTGAACTTCCTCCTAATTCTCTTTTGGAAATTCTTCAAGATGTCTTTATTCCCAGACTGTACAGAGTTTTGCTTCGGACTGCAAACCTACTCACTGTACATTGAACTCATCTACCTCTCCCCCTACCCCTAGTCCACATCCTGCCTCTGGCCTGGAACTCCCTCCACCTTCATATCGGACAAACCACCACTCTCTCCCCCTTCAAAGCCTTATTAAAATCACATCTCCTCCAAGAGGCCTTACCCAGATAAGTCCTCATTTCCCCTATTTACTCTCCCTTTTGTATCTCCCTTGATCTTGGTTATGTACTTTTATTCACCTCATCCACATACCCACAGGACTTATGTGCTGAGCCATCCAATCAATCAATCATATTTATTGAGCACTTGCTGTGTGCAGAGCACTATACTAAGCACTTAGCGGGTACAATATAACACAGTTGGTAGACACTTTCCCTGCCCCCAACAAGAATATAGTCTAGAATAGGAACCAGACATCAAAATCAATTATGGCTATATACATAAATGCAGGTCTGAGGATGGATAGGTAAAGGATATAAATCCAAGTGCAAGAGTGACCCAGAAGGAGAAACAGTAGAGGAAATGAGGGCTTAGTTGGGGAAGGCCTCTTAGAGAATATGTGATTTTAATAAGACTTTGAAGGTGGTACAAGTGATAGTGGGTTGGGTACGAAGGGGGAGGGAGTGCCAGGTCAGACACAGGACGTGGGCAAGGGGTGGGTAGTAGGATAGTTGAGATTGAGGAACAGTGAGTACGGTGGCATTTGAGGAGCGAAGTGAATGTGCTGGGCTGTAGTAGGAAATAAGCAAAATAAGATAGGAAGAGCAAGGTGATTGGGTGCTTTCAGGTCACTGGAAACTATTGAGGAATGCAGAAACATGGGCTGAAGGCTTTTGTAGAAAAATGATCCAGGCAACAAGTAGGGACTTGAGTGGGGAGAGATAGGAGTCAGGGAGGTCAGTGACTTAGATACTGTTTCCAGGAGAAGGGGAAGGTTTGGGTAAGAAAGAGATTCTTGCTTACTTTAGGAGATGCTGTTTCCCTGGAGCAGAGATGCTGATGGTTAGATTGCAGGAAGTCAAGGAGTAGAAGTGGAGGCAGCAAGTTTAGACAACTTTATCAAGGAGTTTGTAGAGGAATGGTAAAAGGCAGATAAAACAATAACTGGAGGGAGCCACAGGGTCAATAGAGGGGTTTTATTTGTTTGTTTTAATAGGAGATACAAGGGCATGTTTGAAAGCAGTAGGAAAGGAGCCATGAAAAATCAAAAGTTGAAGATGTTGGTTGGGGAGGGAAGAAGGAAAGGGACAATTATTTTGGAAAGGTGGGAAAAGTGACTGGCAGGGATAAAGAACTGGATCAGTGATCACAGATCAGACTATCTCTGAGACTACTTCAGCAGTAAAAACCACTGGGCCCTCACCCATTGCAAAAGTCATTTTTCAAATAACATTGAGCATAATACTCAGTTGCTTACTAAAGTCAGGGGAATCTTTTTTCTATATTTTCAAAAAGGAAGAAACACGTAAAACAAACACAACAAAATATATCCAATTGTCCACCACTCAATTAGGTCAGCCTCAATGCAACAGCAAACACAGGCAAAGGTGCTTGACTCAGAGGACAGTGAAACAACAACTATCAGGCATATTTGGAAGGGTTTTCCCTGCAGTTGCCAAGTTGGAAAGGGACAATTATTTTGGTAAGGTAGGAAAAGTGACTGACAGGGAAAATGAATTGGATCTGTGGTGACAGAATATCTCTGAGACTTCTACAGGAGCCGCAACGACTGTGCCCTCACCCACTGCAGAAGTCATCTTTCAACTAACTTTAAGTATAATACTCAGTTTCTTACTAAAGTCAGGGTCCTTTTTACTGTATTTTCAAAAGGAAGAAACTAACAAAAAAACAAAAGAAAGAACCACAGCAACAACAAAAAAAATTCAAATTGTCCACCACTCAATTGGGTCAGCCACAATGTAGCAGCGTACACAGGCAAAGGTGCTTGACTTGAAGAGCAGTGAAGTGACAACTGTCAGGCATATTTTGAAAGGTTTTCCCTGAAGTTATCTGATGCAGAAACCGGGTCCTAACATCCAAAGATCCTGTGAGGAAAGACTTCATGAATCATCCTTCCTCAGCCTGTACAACCTCTCCCAGTGTGGGAAATAAACTCAACATCCAGCTAACCTATGTGATACCAACCTTTCTGGAAAGTGACTGTTTTCATCGTCACTCAGCACCCTTATGAAAAAAAGTACAATCTGGAAATAGTGCTTTTAGAGAAGCAGGATGACCAAGTGCAAAGAGCACAGAACTGGAAATTAAGAAACCTGGGTTCAAATCCCGCACTGCCACTTGTCTACTGTGGGACTGTGGACAAGTCACTTCTCTGTGCCTCAGTTTCCTCATCTGTAAAATGGGGATTCATTACCTGTTTTCCATCCCTTTTAGACAGTGAGCCCCATGAGACGTGGACTGTGTCCTTTGTGATTATCTTGTATTTACCCCAGAATGTAGTACAAGTGCTTAACATTTATTAGAGTTGTTATTGTTAGAGAGTGAAGGAGTAATATAGAAAAAAAGGTGAGAACCTAAAAGGATAAAATTCTGGTCTCTTCACTGCACCAACCAGGAGTGGAGACTTCTTATGCCCTCTGAAGCACCCTTTTCTGGGTCAGGCCAATGGAAGAACAAATGAAAGAGAAATAGCTTTCCCTCCTCACTGCTCTCCTATGGCATTGAATCAGTGTTTTCATTAATGATGAAGGAAACTCTCTACGGATGTACAAAAATATTGGCAATTAGGAGGGGCTCGGGAACATAAGGGCCAGTTACAAATAGTAACAGTTACAAATAGTGAAACACTGGAGCTTGTTTAGTAATCTAGACTGTTTCTCTTGCCTAGAAAGTATAGTAAAATCCAATAATCTAAGGAAAGAAGCCTTAAAGGCAATCTAGCCCATCTCCTTGCCTCCAAGATGTCACTTTAATTCAGGTTAGCAATCTAAGACCTTCAGCAATGGCACCTGAACATTTGCCTTTCTTCAAGTCTTTGCCATGTTTAATGCCCTTTAAATGAGGGAATTCTATTTTTAGGCTTACTTGATAGAGTTTGGACCATTTTCTTTGGACCAATTAAAGTTCTCTGCCAAATGTTGGAATGTTTTCACCCATGTATTGCTCTCTATGCTTCCTATAAATTAATCAATGGGGAGTTTGAAACTCTCAAGCTGTTTCCTGATTCTTGATGGATATAAAATTACCCTTCCTCTTATTTCAGTCATTTAGCTCTGTGACATTTATCCTAGCATGCTGTGGGTTTTCTTTTTTTTTTTGTCATGGTACTTCCAATTGATTCTTCTGTGGCATTCTTTCTAAATAACTATTCAACATTAACTTTGTTTGTCGCTGCTTTGCAGGTTAGACTGAGTTACTGCCAGTTTTCCAACCCAAAAATCATCAGCTATGTTTTGGAAACTTTATTTTTAATTTATTTTCTGCCCTGAATCTTTCCCCATGGAACAGTGGTGCTCTCCAGTTCATTAGTCTTCCCACTGAAGCTGTACAGCTGTGAATTCTGCTGATACCCAGTCCTTTGAGTAAACCCAGATGCTTTCTATATTTGCTTGGAAATGATGGGGAGAAAATCACAGTAGTGTGGCCTAGTGAAAAGAGCAGGGCCCTGGGAGTCTGAACAAACAATCCTGACTCTGCCACTTTCCTGGTGTGTGACCATGGGCAAGTCACATAACACCTCCATGTCTCAGTTTCCTCATCCATAAGAGTGGGATTAAATACCTGTTTTCCCACCCCCTTAGCCTGTAAATTATGGGTTAGGGATTGTTTCTCATCTGATTATCCTGTACCTATTTCAGTGGTTAGTAGAGTACTTGGCACATAGTAAATACTTAACAAATACTGCAATTATTATGATAAGTGACGGAGGTAGTTGCCTCAGCATGCACTCTCAGATGTGTGCGGTTGATAGGCAGCAGAGGCTGAAAATTTGCAAGTGGCCCACTATCATTCCCTGACCTCCCAAAGTCAGCATCTTCAGGGATTGGCCTACCAACTCTATTGTATTGGCCCTTCCTAAGCACTTAGCTAAGTACTCTGCACACAGTAAGCACTCAATAAATACCACTGATTGATCCAATAGGGATGATAATGATTTTGAAGCAGGGCAGTGAGACCAGCCATACCCTTGGAGAAATGGTCTGGGTTTAGGGATTGGCAGACTTCTGTATGATGGTATTATGTTACTTTGCAAGTCATACCATATATGAGTTATGCCTATATAGGAGTGTGTAGGGGTCCGTGGGAGTTTATGTCTATGTAGGAAAGTGTGTGTCTGTGTGTGTTCCTGTGTGACTTTTTTGTGTGTCGGTGAGATTATGCCTACGTAGGAGTATGTGTCTGTGGGAGTTTATGTTAGTGTAGGAAAGTGTGTGTCTCCATAGGAGTGTGTGCGTTTTTATGTGAGTCTGTCTACGTAGACGAGTGGGTGTCATACAAAACATTGGGGAAACTACCTTAAGTAAAGCACATCATTATATTCCCCACCTTAAGGAGATTGAGCATGATAAGCATAATGGCGTACTGAATAGAGTATGGGCTGAGAGTCAGAAGGTCTTGAGTTTTAGTCCTGACTCCATCATGTCTGCTACATGACCTTGGGTAAGACACTTCACTTCTCTGTGCCTCAGTTACTTCATCTGTAAAATGGGGATTGAGACTGTGAGCCTCATGTGGGACAGGAACCGTCAAACTGATCAACGTGTATCTACCACAGTGCTTAGTACAGTGCTTGGTACATAGTAAACAGCTTAACAAAGACCACAGTTATCATTTGAAGCTTCCCTATAGAAGAGGGACTATTTGTTTAAGGAGAAGAATGGAGATATTTAATCACCTCTAATTCATCTAATCCTACTCCCCAACCTCTAAATAGGCCAGAACAAGGAAGGTGTAAAAAGATTAATCTTTTTCATTTTAAACAGCATAGCGTAGTGGAAATAGTATGGGCTTGGGAGTCAGAGGTCATGTATTCTAATCCCGGCTCTGCCACTCATCAGCTGTGTGACTTGGCAAGTCACTTAACTTCTCTGTGCCTCAGTTACCTCATCTGTATAATGGGGATTAAGACTGTAAACTCCATATGGGTCAACCTGATTACCGTGTATCTACCCCAGTGCTTAGAACAGTGCTTGGCAAATAAGCCCTTAAATATTATTATTATTATTATGAATATTATTATGAATATTATGAGACATTCAATCAATCAACTCATTCAATCAACTCATTCAATCAATCAATCAGTGGTAATTAATTAACATTTGCTGTGTGTGAAACACTGCACTAAGCACTTGGGAGAATACGATACACTAATGTTGGTGACACGATGCCTGCATACAAGGAACTTAAAGTCTACAGGGGGAAACAAACATTAAACTAAATTACAGAGAGGGGAATGGAAGAGTATAAGGGTTTGTACCTAAGTGCTTCAGGGCTAAGGATGGGTTGACTATCAAATGATTAATGGGTGCATATGCAGACAGGAGAGTGGATAGAAGAAAAGATAGAGAAGCAGTGTGGCTGAGTGGAAAGAGCCCAAGCTTGGGAGTCCGAGGTCATGGGTTCTAATTCTGATTCCGCCACTTGTCAGCCATGTGATTTTGGGCGTCACTTCACTTCTCCAGGCCTCAGTGCCCTCACCTGTAAAATGGGAATTAAGACTGTGAGCCCCACATGGGACAACCTGATCACCTTGTATCACCCCAGTGCTTAGAACAGTGCTTTGTACATACTACGCGCTTAACAAGTACCATTATTATTGTTAAGAAATGAGAACCTAGTTAAGGAAGGCATCTTAAAGAAGATGTGATTTCAGGGGGGTTTTGACGGGGGAAAAGGTGGAAAGATAGGATAGGGAGAGAGTTTCAGGTCAGAGGGTGGATGTAGGTTAAGGGGGTCAGCTGTGAGACAGACAAGATCTGTACAGTGAATACCTTGGCATTAGAGGACTGAATGTGCATTTTGGATTGTAGAAGGAGACCAGTGAGATTAGTTTGGAGGAAGAAAACCCATTGAGTGCCTAAAAAGCAGTGGTAAGGAGTTTCTGTTTAATATTTCCAGGAGAAGTGGGTGGCTCACAGTTTTGAAGGCACCTGTGAGTTTGAAGAGGATTAGGATGGAGAAGAAGCTGTTGAATTTGGCAAGAAAGAGATTTTTGGTGAACTTAGGGAAGATCATATCCAAGGAGCAAACGAGGTGGATGCCAGATTGCAAAAGATCAAGGAGAAATGGAGAAAAGGAAATGGAGGCAAGGGGTATAAAAAACTCACTTTAGGAGTTTGGAAATGAATCAATCAATGGAATTTACTGAGTGCTGACTGTGTGCAGTGCACTGTACTAAGTGCTTGGGAGAGTATAACAACAACAGAATTGGTAGACACGATCCCTGACCACAAGGAACTTACAGTCTAGAGGTTAGAATGCTAGAATGGAGATGGGTTGACACTTGGAAGATGTCCTGGTGTCAAGGAAGAGTAGGGATACATGATAGGGGGGATACATGAGTGTACATAAGTGTATCTTCCCCACTAGACTGTAAGCTGCATGGCATAGTGGTTAGAGTATGGACCTGGGAGTCAGAAGGTCATGGGTTCTAATCCCAGATCTTCCCTTGTGTGACCTTGGGCAAGTAACTTCACTTCTCTTTGCCTCAGTTACCTCATCTGTAAAGTGGAGAATGAGACTGTGAGCTTCACATGGACAGGGACTGTGTCCAACCTGATGTCCTTATATCCACCCCAGTACTTACAGAGCCTGGCACATGGCACTTAGCAAATACCACAGTTATTATTATTATTATTACTGTACTTTCCCAAGTGCTTAGGACAGTGCTCTGCACACAGTAAGCACTCAATAAATAAGACTGACTCTGAGTTTGAAAGCAGTGAAAAAGGAACCATTTGAAGTCTGGAGAAGAGGAATACTTGGAGACCAGTAAGAACAGGACTTATCCTACTCACTTTAGTGTGAGCACAGACATTCCCTTGACAATTGAATCAATACATTTTTTAAAAATGCTCACTGTGTGCAGAGTGCTGTACAAAGCATTTTGGAGAGTACATTACAACAAAATTGATAGACACATTCCCAACCTATGATGAGCTTACAGTCTTAGAGGAAGTCCAACCCCTAGAGTAAAGATTGCAATCACCATTCCTGTCCCTGTGGATGGTGATGGATTTCCTCCTTGGACCTAGAGACCTCTAAAGACTAAGTGTGTTTTCTAAGTCAATCTTGTGGCACAGAACAAAGTAAGTTGAGAGAAGGATGATTGACTCCCACACATATGCTGCACTCTTTGAAAATGTAAAACATTAATTGTACTATTAATATAAGGCCTTTATAAATGCTACATTAATCAGAGTTTATCAAAACAAATTACAGCTATAATAGTATACATATTTCAGTCAGGTAAACTGAGAGATGGCAACTGCCTGAAATTCTACTCCAAGATAATGGGAGCAATGGATTTTTGTTTTTTTCTTGTAACAGTTTGATGACTCTCCTTAAGAGAGTCATTAATAATTTCAATAACTACCCTTGTTTCCATTCTGAGCTTTAATTTCCCAGATAATAACCAGAATGAATTAAATCATCCTTCATTCAGTTAAATGTCTGTGAGCCTTCCTTGAAGAATCCTTTAAGAACAACTAATAAGCCTCCATTTTAAAAAAACACTTGAAGTCAGAATTGCTTTGGGAAGGAGAGTGACGTGTAGCTCACTGGAAACAATTAGAAAACCCTTTGTTCTGTGGGCAATTCAACCCAAAGAAAGAAATGTGATGTCATATAACTTGCACAGTTCCCTGCAGATTGTCCCAAAAGCTTTCCTTTGTTTCAGAAATTTAACAAATTTTTTTTTGCTTTTAGGTGATTTTCTTACCACAAAAGCTCAGGATCAAATTTGAAATTATGAGGGAAATGATACTAAGTTACATCATTGTTTCTCATTTCAAATTTTGCTTTCAAAATTATCAGAATCAGGTTTAGTTTTCACATTTAGAAAGGTGTGGAAGAAATAGAGTTCAGATGAGAATAGGAGAAATTGACTGGAAATTATACTCAGATGGCCAATTGTATTTCCTGGTTTAGACAGTATAGAACCAGACAATTGTAGATAGTTCTGAGTGGTTTTAGGGGGGAAAAAAATGCTGAGGTTCTGGAAGTGAGAAACCTTGACTCTTCTGATTCACTGCCCACATTCTGTTCTGGCTCACATTTAATGTAGACTTCTGTGATTTTCAGTGCATGTTCATTTGTGGTGACATAGCATTATTGGATTGCAATAAGGCTATTTCAGAATGCTTAGTACAATGCTTGGTGCACAGGAAATACTCATGTCATTTTATTGATTGATTGTAGGGTTCCAGGCATATCACTTTCCTCATTCTCAGTCTCAAAGACAGAAAGAAAAGCTTCCAAGCTAGCAATGGTGTCGTGATGTCCCAATTTTCAGCAAAAATAAAATAGAAAAGAAACTTAGTAGCTTTTTTTTTTTGCTCTCCAAAGAGGTCCAGACATAAGAAAGTGTTCTTAAATTTCAGAAGACAACAATTTTTTTGAAACAGGGAAGATAGATTGTCCTAAAAAAATCAATAATCTGGACTTTTTCCCTCCTAGTGGGGTGTTGGAGAGAATTTCACTATTTGATTTCTCTTTTTTTAAAATGGAATTTGTTAAGCACTCACTATGTGCAAGGTACTTTTCTAAGCACTAGGGCAGATACAAGGTAATACAAGGTAATCAGATTGGACATAGTCCACAACCCACAAAGGGCTTGGAGTTTTAATCTCCATGTTTACAGATGAGGTAACTGAGGCACAAAAAAGTGAAGTGACTTGCCTAAGGTCATATAGCACACAACTGGGTGATACAAGATTAGAATCCACATCCTGACTCCCAGGCCAGTGCACTTTTCCCTAGACCACTCTGCTTCAAATTGGTGACTGATCAACAATTTTGTGGTTTGTGCAGAGAGAGCATCTATGCTGCTCGAACCTAATTTAGAACCAGAGAGTATTCTTGATATCAGGAACGTCTGGCTCTGTGCCTGTGAGGTTTAATTTTTTTGAAAATATGAGACTTATAAATACCCATTAGGAAATTGCAGGTCTCTTTTCCTATGGAAGAAACATGACCTGTGACAAATACAAAGACAGGAGCTGTTTTTGAAGGGAAAATATTTGACTCCATTGTTCTGAATGATCCATTCATCTTTATCCCCACATTAGATCTGACTGCAGTTTCTGAATTCATAATTTTTAGCATTCTATCCTCTGTAAAAATCCCAGTACCATTAAGGGATGTGTTGAATTTGTCTGCTTCTAAGTAGCTTCACTTTTAAGATATCTCCCTGGTCCCTTAATGAATTTTTGGTGGCAATAGTGAATCTGCTTAATAATAATGATGGTATTTGTTAAGTGCTTACTATGTGCCTGCTTAATCAGTAGCTATAACTGTTAAGCAACTAAAAGTAGTGAGGAAAGATGAAACATAGGCCTAGAAAGTGAAAATTTCATTGTCCCATTAATTATCCTGTGTCAGAAGTTATAAAGGAGGTGATGCAATTAGTTTGCCTATTTCTGGTGTCAATTACCTCTTGGAGGACAGGTTCCAAACTCGACATCAGATTGGTCCTCTCAAATGAATGTTTGTGCTCATCACAGAGCAACCTCATCATTCAGCCCAGTGCAGCAAAAATAGCAAACTGGGAAATAAAACTCAATATTGTAAACTCAGGAGAGCTATAAATCAGATTGGAGGTAGTAATACCCTTCAGATTGGGTAGTCCTATAATAGTATTATTATTATTGTTATTATGATATTTAAGTGCTTACTATGTATCAAGTAGTGTTCTAAGCCCTGGGATAGATACAAGTTAATTGGGTTGGACAGAGACCCTGTTCAACATGGGGCTCACATTCAGGAAGGAGAATTAGGCATTAACCTCCATTTTACAGTTGAGAAACAGAGAAGTTAAATAATTTACCCAAGGACCCACAGCAAACACCAGGCAGAGCTAAAATTAGAACACCAGTTATCTGATTCCCAGACCTATACTCTTTCCACTAGACCATGCTGCTCTTGTGGGGTGACTTTGCCAACAGTAACAGAAAAAAAACTACTTCCTCTCAGAACAGAGAAATCTTGTCACAAAACACTGAATTTTAGAAGGAAGGGTATTTTCAGAGGACTCATCAAAATCATAAGGCAGAAATAAACCTCTAAACCTACAGATTGTAAGTTCATTGTGTAGGGATTGTTTTGTACCAACACTATTGTACTGTAGTCTTCCAAGCACTTAATACACTGCTTTGTACACAGTAAGCACTCAATAAATACCATGAATTGGTTGATAAACTCTCAAAGTTTTCTATTCTCTAGAGAAGTCACTCATTCTTTCAATCATACTTACTGAACACATAGTATCCAGAACACTGTTTTAAGGGCTTGGGAAAGTACAATACAACAATAAATACACATATTCCCTACTCACAGTGAGTTTACAGTCTACAATCTCTGCATCTCTGTCAGCTGTAAAGTAAGGATTCAATTCCTGGTCTACCTCCAATTTAGACTGTGAGCCTAATGAGGAGCAGGGACTGCATCCGACGAGATTATCTTATATCCATCCCAATGCTTAGTACATAGTGCTCAGCAGAAAGCAAACCCTTAAATACTTATTAATGAAAATAATAATAATTTTTTAACTATAAAAACCTGTCCCCAAACATACTTTCTTGGGAAAATTCAAACCAGCTCATTTGCAGATCTCTGATTCATTTATGTAGTACACTTATGCTCTTCCTAGTTCAGTCTGCAAATAAAAAGGACTAAGTGCTATTAATCCAGAAACTTACTTAGGCAATAAAGGTAATGAAGCACTTTGACAAAATCCCTTGAATTGAAGTTCTTGCCCACCTTGTCTAGAAGTCTACTATGGCGGAGAGTGACTTATTGCAGGGCTGTTCAAGCTTGCGCTGTCTCCCCTCTTCCAAGTTGGATGATCAGCCCTCATATATTATATATTTTAAAGAGACACTATGGATCTATTTGAAAAGCAATATTTTTTCTATTTTATTTATAAGCTTGCTTTAATTATACCCCTGGAGAAATCTGAATTATGCCCAAACTGCAGCACAGACTGTCAGCAAGGTAAGTTATGGCTACCATCTTTGTGGCACAGCAGGCTCACAGCAAAATAAAATGATGCTTTTCCTGTCCTTCTTGGTTAGAGATGGAGGAGGAGAGGAATGGAAATTTGCAAGAGGGTTGGAAACCTTGGGATTTCATAGTGACTGACTAATGTCATCAAACGTTCTGGTGGCTAGTTAAGGTGATTCTCTCCCCACTCCTCACAGATGCTTAAGGATGAATTGGAAACAGTACTACCTCTGGTGATCACTTGTTCTATTATGACTTACAATATCCTTGCAGACTATTACCTCAGCAAGCTTTATTCAATTAGCTGAAGCTATTATGAATTATTGAGAAATAGGGTGAATTCACATCAGTCTGACATTACAGAGGGACTAACCTTCTTTCCTAGTGAGGCAGAGAGTGCAGTGTGGAAAACATTTAAGCTATTTCTTTCAGTATTTGTTAAGTGCTTACTATGTGCCAGGCACTGTAGTATGCACAGGGGTAGATAGAAGAATGAACTTTCTCCAGGAATGTGGTGAAATGAGTTGCTGCTTTTGATTGTCATAATCCATTTCCACTTAACTGTTTGATCCTACAGACCACTTCTTAACCTCAAATATTGCTTGTTTTTTGGAGTCTGCAGTCAAATGAATGACATTTATTAAAAAACCTGGGGGCAGTAAGGAATCTGTGATTATTCAAATTGACTCTTCATTATGACTGCCCTACAAAAGTTCAATTGATCACATTGACTTGAGCTACTTTTGCTTAACTTGGAAAAATTATGTCAAACATATAGATTTGGGCCTTTCTGCCCCTTTTCTCTCCCCTATCCCCTATCAAATAAGGATTGAATTTCCTAACTCTGGATATGACCGAAGATGGGGTGGTGGTAAATTTCTGTACTTGTGTGACTCCGTCATGATGGAGACTTTCCCATCTGGGTAAGTGTATGCTGTCAGTCATGTTTCTAAATAGTTCTGTTACACCACTATACAGTATATGGCACAGCTGTAAAGCAAGTGCTGCACTCATTGTGGATAGAGATGTCCTTGCTGAATTACTTTCTGGACTTCATTGAGATTACTCACAAGCCCCCAGGGTCTTATCAGGTAACAGCAGATCTCCTGAGCCTCTTATCAGTCTACCCAGGATTTTGAGTATTTCCCATGAAGCCTGACAACCTGCCAAATGAAGTTAAACTCCTTAAAGGGAAATGAGGCTTTTGGAATGTTGATTTTATTTATAGATACACTGTAAAAAATAAACAGGGTTTCCAGCCAACTGACAAAAACCATTAAACAGTTAAAGACAAAATACAACCACCTCAGGAAATAGTTATGTAGCTCTTTCTTTTACCTTCAGGCATATTTTAAAAGATTTGAGAATTAGAGGTTATATAATGCTACATCTGGAGTTGTCAGCTATGTTTGATCAACTCCTGAGAGAGTGAGATAGAGAGATTTCATGTCATGTTTTCTCTCTTCTTCTTCAGCGAGCCCTTTAGTTTCCTCCACAGACTGTCTTTTCTTTTCAGCTTCTTCTCCATCAGAGAGAGGGAAGATTCTTTCTTCCGAATTTCCCTCACCAGGCCATGAAAGACATCATCAATATAAAAGCGAAGGGCTGCAGAAGTCTCGAAGAAAGCACACGTGTACTCTCGGGCCAGGCTCAAGCCCTCTTCAGTGGAGACCTAGAGACATCAAAGAAATAGTTCAATTTTTCCAAAAGAGAAATAAGTGTTGAAGATCAAAGTGACTTCTTATAGGTGCTCTTGCCTTAGGTCAGGACATCAAGCCTCAAATGGAAGCAAAGGTTTAAGTTGGTGTTCAACTGAGTGGGACTGAACTTCATTCCAACATATCAGAACAAAGCATAGTTTCTGATTTTGAACTCTCCTTCAGTCCAAGAATTGCAGAAGCAAGAGAATATCCATCCACCTTAGTTATCTGAATATTAAAGCCATCCAAATATTAAAAAGCTACTTTACAAATCAATCCCTGGATTAGTGCCTGTAATTCTGAAAGGTCTATTTTACGCAGAAGACAATATTATATTTGTTGAGCACTTACTCTGAGAAGAGCACTGTACAAATGCTTAGGACCCCACGATCAGTAGAGAATGGAACAGTTTCCAAACATGAGTAGATTACCAAGATTAGGACTTTTCTAGAAGATGAAGATTGAGAGGGGATGTGATTTGCACTTTCCCAAGTCTTGAAAGCATGTAGAGAAAGCAAGGAGTTGCTCATAAAATCCTACATTGCCAAAATTGAGGGTGCTCACTGATACTTAAAAGTGAGTGAGGTGAAGCACAGAAGTAAAGCATTTTCAAGATTTAATGAAAAGTACTGTGGTATTTGTGTAGAAAATGGTGCACTTGTAAATGTGAATTGTTTTTGGAAGGAATTATAACGGATAACAGGTTCTCTCTCTCTCTCTCTCTCTCTCTCTCTCTCTCCATATATATATATATGTTAAATAAATTGTCCTTCATATCTGAAGACAGCGCCAGTGACAGAGAGGCTCACTATGTGTGCATATGTGGTTGAAAAGGCCAATGTGGAACACACAGTCTTAGTCAAAATTGTGCATGCCAAACTGTGCATTGCCCAGTGTTGTGCTTAATGGTTGCAGTGCTTAGTATTCTTTTTTCTTTTGCCTCATTTTTTTTGTTCCCTATGAAACTTGAGAGAGTCACTTCTTTCTTGAATTCAGTGTGCTATGCAGATCTACCCTACAACTGACTCTGAGTTTTCAGCTGAGACACAGCATTGTCTGATGATTTATTTTTCAATGTCCTTAAAACATTCAATCTGCCCTTCTTGCTTTAAGGATTCCCAGCTTCTGCTTTTGGTCATTCTCTTCACATGTTGCACCCAACATGGCTATATTAAGATGAGCATGCTAGAAGACTCACTCTTCTGCTTTGGCATCTCACCACCTGTCAAAAATGTTTCTTAATTTGCTTTGCAAGTTGTGTCCCAGGTTTTGGAAAGCCTCACTTAATGTCTCTGTTTTCTGGTGTCACAAAATGCTGGTGGTATAATTAATGTTTCTCATTAAGTAAGATTTTATTTCTAGGTTATGCTTGACCTAGTGGATAAAGCATGGGCCTGGGAGTCAGAAGGACTTGAGTTCTCTCCTGGCTCCTCCACTTGTCTGCTGTGTGACCTTGGGTAAGTCACTTTCCTTCTCTGTGTCTCATTTACCTCATCTGTAAAATGGAGATTAAGATGGTAGCCCCTGGGGGATATGGATTGTGTCCAACCTAAATAGCTTGTATCTATCCCAGTATTTAGTACCATGCCTGGCTTATAGTAGGTGCTTAACAAATACAAAGAAAACAATTTGCTTTGAACCCAATGCAATGACTGTTGCATGGAATAGAGCACCATGAAGAAATGCTCATTCACTGCATATGCTGATATTTACAGGGTAATTTTTCTTTCTTCAGCAGAGCTACTATGATGTTGCTGTTGAGTTTCTTGCAGGTGTCTTTATTCTTATTTTTAATGATATTTGTTAAGTGCTTACTCTTTGTTAAGTACTGTACTGAGAGCTCAGGTAATACAAGATAACCAGGTTGGACACAGTCCATGTCCTATATAGGGCTTACAGTCTTAATCACCATTTTGTAGATGAGGAACTGAGGCACAGAGAAATTAGATGTCTTGCCCAAGGTCATATAGTAGGTAAGTGGCAGAGCTAGGACTACAAGACAGGTTTGCTAACTCCCAGACTTGTGCTCTTTCTACTAGGCCACACTGCTTCTCCATTCTTCAAGAACATTATGTTCGGGTGTTTTGTGGTATCAAAGCCTGTTTCAGGTGTAGTAGTTTTGAAGACAGTTTGATCTTGTGGCATTTTAACATGGTAGTCCATCCAACATTCTCCACTTCACAACTCCTGTGATCTGAAACTCTCTGCCGCATTATAATATAATCAATAACATTTGTTCATTCATTTAATAACATGCCACTGTTTATACCAGGAAAGCAAATGTAGGCATGTTAGAACAACTCTGAGTCACTGGTTGGCTAGGAAGGTAGCCATCAACCTCCTCCCTTAAGTAACCTCTTATCACTGTTATAAACTGGCCAAGGTACAATAGACTGATCCAGCAATGGCATTGCTTATGTTCTTACAAGTGACACCCATTTGAGTGAATACCTTAAGTCTGAAATATTGTACAAGATGAACATAGCAGAACATGTGCACATTTGAGTAAGTGTTGTGCTAATAACATGCCTTCCTTCTCCAGATATTCCCTTTAGTATTTTTTGTTGGTGTGTATTATCCACCCCATGACCATTATTCTCCACTCCTAAGGGAAGGCAATCCTCAATTTTGTAGGGTCTGACTCTCCAACTGGTGGATTTCCCACAGTCTTATTCCCTATTTTACAGATGAGGTAACTGAGAAATAAAGAAGTTAAGTTGCTTGCCCAAAGTCACACAGATGATAAGTGGTGGAGCTGGGATTAGAACTCAAGACCTATGAATTCCAAGCCCATGCCCTTTCCTCTAATCCACACTGCTTGCACACACTCCTTGCCTCACATAAGGCTTACAGTCTGAGGAGGAGGGAGAACAAGTACTGAATCCTCACTCTACATGTCAGGAAACCAAGGCCCAGAGAACTAAAGTGACTTGTCCAAGACCACACAATAGACAAGTGGCATATCAGAATTAGAACTCAGATCCTCTGACTCCCAGACCCATGCCAGCTGGGTCACAGGAGTTGGAATTAACAGTTCCAACTCCAAACTATAACTGAAAGCAGTAGCACAACTTGGAGGCTAAAGTGAGTGTGTCTGAGCTTTCAAATCAACCAGTTCAAACCATAGAGAAGCAGCATGGATCAGTGGAAAGAGCATGGGCTTGGGAGTCAGAGGTCATGGGTTTGAATCCTGGCTCTGCCACTTGTCAGCTGTGTGACTGTGAGCAAATCACTTAACTTCTCTGTGCCTCAGCTACCTCATCTGCAAAATGGGGATTAAAACTGTGAGCCCCACGTGGGACAACCTGATCACCCTGTATCTACCCCAGTGCTTAGAACAGTGCTCTGCACATAGTAAGCACTTAACAAATGCCAACATTATTATTATGTGACTATAAGGACAATGCATTTTTTTATGGTATTTGTTAAGCCCTTTCTATGTACCAGGCACTGTTCTATGCACTGGGGTAGATACAAGTTAATCATGTCCCACAAGGAACTCACAGTCTTAATCCCCATTGTACAGATGAGGTAACTGAGGACCAGAGAAGTTAAATGACTTGCCCAAGGTCACACAGCAGACAAGTGCTGGAGCTGAGATTAGAACCTGGGTCCTTCTGACTCTGGCCCAAGCTTTATCCACTACACCACATTGCTTCTCTAATGGTATAGATAGGGGAAAGGCATGAGAAAGGACTCTTAACAAATATCTTAAAAAAAAATAACAACAATGCTCCTGGGGAGCCATCTTTTTAATGTAACTGACCTTCCGTCATTCACCCATAGTTCCATGAAAAGCTATTAACCATTTACTAGCGGAGTTGTTTATAATAGAAAGGCACATCTGTCAGGAGCCTGGGTCTTCCTTCTCCTCAAGTTTATATGCAGAAACGTCAGCTGGAAGACAAATATGTTTGCCCACTTGGATGAGGCCAGTTCCTCTAGACACAGCTGTGCAGAAAGGCCATTTCAGACTGAGCCCCAGCTGGTGGGAGAGCCTACTGTCAGGATTTCCTCTCTTCCTCTCAATTATGAGCATGCTTTGCTTCAATCTGATGATTTCAGAAGCCTCACAATCCTTTTCATCTTATTAAGTACTCTTCAAGCAGAATGAAAGCGATGCAAAGGTAAGGGGGGTGATGACCAATGTGCAGTAAGTTTTCTAACACTCAGTGGCACAAAGGGAGATGCTTATACCTTTAAAGAGGTTGTAATTACTAACCTTCAGTGAAAATAGATTTTCTGAGACACGGTTCCTGCATTCCAAAATGAAGCTGTGTAAGCAAAACTCTCCATCAGATCAGTCTGCTGGGAGTGATTAGGAAATTTTCTGTAGAGTGAGAACATTCTGTTGGTTTCTTTCCCTCTATGTAATATGGCTCTGTTCTTGTTGCATATTATTCATGATGAAAAAGTGTCTCATTTTCATTATAAACACCACAGCATAGAGGAAGGCAGTAATCAGAGCAGCTGTTTTCTAGGAACCTAGGTCCTAAAGAATCTTATTTATTTACTTTTAGAAAGAAAGGCATTTCCCAGTGTTTATGGATGTCATTTTATTGAGTGGGGAACTTTATTATATTACTGAGTTATTTAGCAATACTAAGTTATATAATTACTTTCCTGAAAGGAAAATGTCAGGAGTTTAGATGCTGGGAAGAATAATGACATTCAGATCCTTACACCACTAGTTTACTAGCTCAGATAATATTCAAATCTGCATTGCCTTGCTTTTAAAAAGATTCTTCCCATTTTTTAAAAATCATAAGAACCTAGTATGAAGACATTTTTGTCAGTTGAAAGATGATGAAATTGAGGCACAGAATTATTAAGTCTCTGGCCAACAATTTCCAGTATCAACATGGACTAAACAATTTTTGGATTCTACTTTGGAACTCTAATTTTCAAATAATCATGCCCTTTTCAATGAATAGAAGCATAGAGTATGTTCAAGTACCTCACTCTGTGAGTGGCCTTGGAAGTATGTAGGGCCATTTTCGAGACCAGTTGTCACATTTGTGGATTTTTAATTTTTTTTAAGATATTTGTTAAGCACTTACTATGTGTTAGGTACTGGAGTCAATACAAGATATTAAGGTTGGACACCGCCTTTGTCCCTCACGGGCCTGACACTCTAAATCCCCATTTTACAGATGAGGTAACTGAGGCACAGAGAGGTTAAGTGACTTGCTTAAGGTCACCCAGCAGATACATGGCAGAGCTGGAATCAGAACCCAGGTCCTTCTGACTCCTTCAATCATAGAGGATATATTGAGGATTAGATGAAAGGGAGGCAGGTGATTTGCTTTGAAATGGGTGGAAGAATAATGGAAAAAGAGACATTCATTACTGTTTGCTTTAGTTTACAACACATCCCAACACCTCAGACATCCAGTATAGGGTGTCCATCAAGCCTTGCTTCAGCCTGCTCAGGTAAGAAGGAAGTGCTGGCATGAGGCCTTCTTAACTTGTAAAATAGTGTGAAGTTTCTGGCTGTGGTCCCTGAACAGCCTTATGTGTGATCAATTCAGCTCCTTAAACCGTAGTGCTCTATTTCCTTTGTCCGTGTGTTTTTGTTTTGGGGTTTTTTTCCTTATCTTTCTCAGCCCCATCTCCAACTCTCTGTAGTCTGGATCATAAGAAGAATTTAACAAACACTATTACAATTATTGTGGTTATCTGACAAGCAATGTAGTAAGCACTGGGATAGATGCAAGATATTCACACTGGACACAGTCCCTGTCCCACATGAGCATCAAAATTTAAGAGGTAGGGAGAAGAGGTATTGAATATCCATTTTACATTCGAGGAAACAGAGGCACAGAGAAGTTAGATGACTTGCCCAAGGCCACACAGCAAGGAAGTAGCAGAGCCAGGGTTGGGACTCAGGTCTGCTGATCCCAGGCACATTCTTTTTCCACTAGGGCATCCTAATTCCCACTTTTTGTCCACCAAGACTGCACTCTATCTCTTAGGTCTCCAATGGCCATTTTATACTTATGTTTCTCTTTGTTTTCTTGCTTTATCTTTCCCGGCCCCCTCCCTGTACCATCTTTGACTGTAAGCCTTTTTGAGTTCAGGGACTATGTCTCAGTAATTTCTGTGTATTTTTTCCCAGCATTTAGTACAGTGTTTAGTACACACATAGGGGCTTAATTAACTATATTGAATGAATCTTCTCCAAGTCTATCTCATTCTAAAATAGTGCTCTTTTGACCTACAATTTCCCTTTTTCATTGCTACCACTCCTTTCTCAACTCCTGCCTTGATTTCCCCTTTGGATAGAGCACAGGCCTGGGAGCCAGAAGGTCATGGATTCTAATCCCGATTCTGCCACTTGTCTGCTATGTGACCTTAGGCAAATCACTCCACTTCCCTGGGCCTCAATTCCCTCATCTGTAAAATGGGGATTAAAACTGTAAGCCCCATGGGAGACTCAGACTGTGTCCAGCCTGATTTACTTGTAACCACCCCACGGCTTATTACAGTGCCTGGAACATAGTAAGCACTTAACAAATACCACAATCATTATTATTCTCCTCTTATACTGCAGTCTGGATCACAGGAAGAATTTAACAAATATTCATTCATTCATTCATTCACTCGCATTTATCGAACACCTACTGTATGCAGAGCACTGTACTATGTGCTTGGAATGTACAATTTGGCAACAGATAGAGATAATCTCTACCCAACAAAGGGCTCACAGTCTAACTGTCATTATCGCCAAGCATTGGACAAATCACTGGGGTAGATGCAAGATATTCACATTGGACACAGTCCTTGTCCTACATGAGGTTCAAAGTCTAACGAAGAAGAAGGAAAGGTATTGAATACCTTGTCTTGGCTACCCCTTATAGCAAAAGAGTACAACTGATCCTTCTTGATCTTTACTGCTCTTAACATTATTGACTTCTTCCCCTTCTTCCATACACTCTTCTGTTTGGGTTTTACTGATACAATTCTAACCTCGTTCTCCTCCTATCTTAGAGCACTCCATGTCATTTTTCTCTGTTAGATCCTCCTCTGCTTCTCATCCTCTTACTGTGCATCTCCAAGGTACTAACCTGCATTCTCTTTGCTCTATATTCACTCTCTCATAGAGCACATCTCCTCAAGCAGCCCCCTCTACCTTCTCTATGTTGATGACTCCCAAAACTCTCTCTCTAGCTTCCAGGGCATCTCAACTCTATTATCAAACCAGCATTGGATGTGTGGGGTGAATGACGGAGAAGCAGCGTGGCTCAGTGGAAAGAGCATGGGCTTTGGAGTCAGGGCTCACGAGTTCGAATCCCAGCTCTGCCACTTGTCGGCTGTGTGACTGTGGGCAAGTCACTTAACTTCTCTGTGCCTCAGTTCCCTCATCTGTAAAATGGGGATCAAGACTGTGAGCCCCACGTGGGACAACCTGATTCCCCTATGTCTACCCCAGCGCTTAGAACAGTGCTCGGCACATAGTAAGCGCTTAACAAATACCAACATTATTATTATTATTAACTTCACTTCTCTAAAGCCAACGTACACAATGTACCTCAATCTCATTGTTGACCTCTCATCCACGTCCTGCCCCTGTCCTGAAAAACCATCCTTCTTCATATCCAACAGACAATCACTCTCCCCTCCTTCAAAACCTTATTAAAAGCTCATCTCCTTCAAGAGGACTTCCCTGTTTAAGCCCTAATTTCCTCTACTCTCAATCCCTTCTGTGACATCCTTGCACTTGAATTTGCTCCCTTTATTCTGTGAGCAGGGCTACTGCATCACCTACTGGTTAAAGCATGGGGCCTAGAAGTCAGAAGGACCTGGATTCTAATCCTGACTCTCCAACCTGTCTGCTACTCAATTATTTCATCTGAAAAATGGGGATTAACAATGTGAGCCCCAAGTAGGACACAGACTGTGTCCAACCTAATTAACTTATATCTACCCTAGCAGTATCTGACACGTAATAAGCACTTTACAAATACCATATTAAAAAAATAACAGTGAGGTAAGGTAGGAAGGGACAGTGTGATTGAGTGTTTCAAAGCCAATGATAAGCAGTTGCTGTCTGACGCAGAGGTGGATGGGTAAACCCTGTAGGTTCTTGAGGAATGGGGAACCTTGGACTGCATGGCTTTGTAGAAAAGTTATGTGAGCAGCAGAGTGGAGTGGGGAGCAGCAGGAGTTCAGCAAGGAGGCTGATGTAGTAATCAAGGAGTGGTAGGATTAATGTGGAAGCAGTTTGGATGGAGACGAAAGGACTGCTTTTTGCGTTGTGAAGGCTGAACAGACAGGGTTTGGTGAAAGACTGGATATGGGAGTTGAAAGAGAGATACATTGAGGATAATGCCAAGGTTATGGGTTTATAAGACAAGGAGGATAGTGGTGCTGTCTACAGTGATGGGTAAGTCAGGTGGAGAACAAGCTTTGGATGGAAAAATAAGGAGTTCTGTTTTGGACATGTTAAGTTTGAGGTGATGGCAGTGCATCCAAGTTGAATTGTCCTCAAGGCAGGAGGGAATATGAGACTGATTAGGAGAGAGATCAGGACTGGAGAGATGTAGATTTGGGAATCTGCATAGAGGTGATAGGTGAAGCCATGGGAGTAAATGAGTGCTCCAAGGGAGTGGGTGTAGATAGGGAATAGAAGGGGACCCAGAACTGAACCTTAAGGGACCTGCACAGTAGGAGGCAGAGGAAGATCCCACAAAAGAGACTGAGAAAGAGCAGTCAGAGAGATTGGAGGACAACCAGGGCAGTGTCAGTGAAGCCAAGGTTGGATAACTTTTCCAAGAGAAGGAGGTGTCTGACAGCGTTGAAGGCAGCTGAGAGGTCAAGTAAGATTAGGATGGAGTAGAGGCTGTTGGATTTTGCAAGAAGGAGATTACTGCTGACCTCTGAGATAGTTTCTCTGGAGTGATGGGGGTAGAAGCCAGAATGAAGGAGTTAAATGAGAGACTTGGAGAAGAGGAAGTGAGGACAGTAGATGTAGAAAAGTCATTGAGGAGTTGGGAGGAAGCCATAGGATCAAGGGAGGGTTTTTTAAGATACAAGAGATATGAGCATGTCAATAACGCTACTATCCTCCCTGTTCCTAAAAGCCTGCAACCTCCATATCATGTTATGAGAAGCAGTGTGGCTCCGTGGAAAGAGCACGGGCTTGGGAGTCAGAGGTCATGGGTTTGAATCTAGGCTCTGCCAATTGTCAGCTGTGTGACTGTGGGCAAGTCACTTAACTTCTCTGTGCCGCAGTTACCTCATCTGTAAAATGGGTATTAAGACTGTGAGCCCCACATGGGACAACCTGATCACCTCGTATCCCCCCACCCCCAGCACTTAGAAAAGTGCTCTGCACATAGTAAGCGCTTAACAAATACCAACATTATTATTATTATCCTCATACCCAATCTTCAGCCAATTTCTGTTAACTCTTCTTATACAACATCTTCTGCCTCTGTCCCCTCCCCCTTACCCAAATTACTACTAGTTTGATACAAGCACTAATTTTTTTCTTGGTCAGGTTATCTCATCAACCTACCCCTCTCCAGTCTATACTGCACTCAGCCACAATAATGATAATTGTGACATTTGTTAAGCATTGCACTAAGTGCTGGGATACAAACACTTATACACTTATACAAGCACTGTGATTCCACATGGGGCTCACAGTCGGAGTAGGAGAGAGAACAGGCATTGAATCCCCTTTTTGCAGATGAGGGAACTGAGGCACAGAGAAGTCAAGTGACCTCCAAGGTGTCACAGCAGACAAGAACAGAGCCAGGATTAGAACTCAGGTCCTCTGACATCCAGGTTGACCCCCTTTCCATTAGACCAGGTTGCTTCCAGACATACATACAAACCATCTTGAAGTGTTGCTGGGCCAATATCTCACTTCTCCTCACAACCCCCACTGATTTTTGTTTTTCTCTGAATCAAACAATTATCTCACCATCAACAGCTTCTAGAATCTTCACTAACACATTAAACCTTGTCTGTCTTCTCTCTTTCCCTAACCCAGCCTTCTGAATGTCATCCTCCTGGCTTGGAATTCCCTCCCCACATTCAGAGACCTCCAAAGTCCCACAACCGCTCCCCCAGTTTACTCCACAGGACTCTATGCCATATAAACATTTCTGGCAACTCCAGCATTTATGACATTATACCCATTGCTAGCTTTCTTGTGTATCATGTTTATCCAGTTGTACATTCAATTAATTATTTGACTACTTTTGCACATTTTTCTCGGTTTCCCTCATTATAGTATAAACCCCTTGTGGGTAGGGACATTTCACTTCTTAATTCTGTACTTTCAAGGTTCCTATGCCAGTGCTCTGCAAAAGGCGGGACCTCAGTAAATACTACTATTCATTCACTGAATCACATTTATTAAGCGCTTACTGTGTGCAGAGCTCTATACTAACCTTGGGAAAGTACAATATAACAATAACCAGTGACATTCTCTGGCCACAAGAGCTCACAGTCTAGAGGGGGAAGCAGACATCAATACAAATAAATAAAATTTCAGATATGTACATAAGTTCTGTGGTGCTGGGAGAGGAAGGGGAAAAAATGGGAGCAAGTCAGGGTGATACAAAAAGGAGTGGGAGATGAGGAAAAGTGGGGCTTAGTGTGGGAAGGCCTCTTGCAGATGTACCGCCGAGGCTTTGAGGTGGGGGGAGAGTAATTGTCTGGCAAATTTGGGGAGGGAAGACATTCCAGGCCAAAGGCAGGATGTGGTCCAGGAGTCGATGGTGAGACAGGAGATTGGGAAATTTAGCACTAGAGATTCGAGGTTTGTGGGCTGGGTTGTAAAAAGTAGAGAAGCGAGGTGAAGTAGGAGGAGTAAGGTGATGGAGTGCTTTAAAGCCAATGGGGGAGTTTTTGTAGAAAGATGATCTAGGGATCAGAATGAAATATGGACTTGAGTGGGGAGAGACAGGAGATTGGGAGATCAGAAAGGAGGCTGATGCAGTAATCTAGGTGGGATAGGATGAGTGACTGTATTAATTACTGCCACCACTAGAACTCTCTAGGTCTGGTAGTAGAAACAATCCTGTTTAAGTAGAACATTTGACCCCACAGTCACCTTCCTAAATCCTCTTATCACCCTCTAATAATGATAATACTAATAATGTTGGTATTTGTTAAGAACTTGCTATGTGCCAAACACTGTTCTAAGCACTGTGATAAATACAAGGTCATCAGGTTGCCCCATGTAGGGGTCACAGTCTTCATCCTCATTTTACAGATGAGGTAACTGAGGCACAGAGAAGTTAAGTGACTTTCCCAAGGTCACACAGCAGTCAAGTGGCAGAGCTGGGATTAGAATCCATGACCTCTGACTCCCAAGCCCGTGCTCTTTCCACTAAGCCATGCTGCTACTCTAGGTATACAATCAATCATTGGTATTTATTAAGCATTTATTGGGTGCTGAATCCTGTAATGATAATTATGGTATTTGGTAAGCACAGACAATGTCAAGTACTGGAATACAGATGAAATGATCAGGTTGAACACAATCCCTGTCCCACACGAGTATCAATCTAAGTAGGAGGGAGAACAGATATTAAATCTCCATTTTACAGATGAGGAAACTGAGGTACAGAGAAGTGAAGTAACTTGCCCAAGGTCACATAGGAGACAAGTAGCAAGTCTACTAAGCACTTGGGAAAGTACAGTACAACAGAGTTGGTAGACATGATCCCTATCCTCTCTTCCCACTCTTGATGATCAGGTTACCAATCTCAACTCCACCCTCTCTCTGCATCTTACCTCACTTGCCCCCTTTCCCTCCACCACTCTCGCTCCACTAACCTGTAGCCCTGGATCTCTGCCTCTGTTTACCTCCTTCGCTCTAATGCTCGAGCTGCTGAGCGCTGCTGGCGAAGGTCCAAGCACCAAGCCAACCTATTCCTTGTAATTTATCCTTTCCTGCCTTAACTCTGCCCTCTCCTCCACCAGGCAAAAGTACTGTTCTTCCCTCATTGATGCCCATGCCCGTCACCCCCGCCAATTGTTCTGGACTTTTAACTCTCTCCTCAGACCCCCTGTTCCTCCTCCTCCCGCATCCCTCACCCCCAATGATCTGACCACCTACTTCATCACGAAAATTAACACAATCAGGTTTGAGCTCCCCAAAGTCACCCTTCCCCCTTCTGCTTTCCCCTAACCCCAACCCTCTCCCCTACTTTCCCATCCTTCCCTGCAGTATCCTCAGAGGTGATCTCCTCACAAGTGCCAGCCCCTCCACCTGTGCTTTGCACCCCATTCCTGCTCACCTTATAAAAACCATCGCCCCTGCCCTCCTCCCCTCCTTAACTTCTCTCTTTAACCACTCACTCTCCAATGGCTTCTTCCCCTCTGCCTTCAAACATGCCTATGTCTCCCCCATCCTAAAAAACCCTCTCTCGACCCCATTTCCCCTTCCAGTTATCGCCCTATCTCCCTCCTACCATTCCTTTCCAAACAACCTGAACGAGTCATCTATACTCACTGCCTTGAATTCCTCAACTCCAACTCTCTCCTGGAACCCCTCCAATCTGGCTTCCGTCCCCTCCACTCTACCGAGACTTCTCTCTCAAAGGTCACTCATGACCTCCTTCTTGCCAAATCCAATGGCTCCTACTCTATCCTAATCCTCCTCAACCTCTCAGCTACCTTCGACCCTGTCGACCATCCCTTTCTCTTCCACACCCTATCTCATCTTGGCTTCACCGACTCTGTCCTCTCCTGGTTCTCCTTTTATCTTTCTGGCTGTTCATTCTCAGTCTCCTTCGCAGGCTCCTCCTCCCCCTCCCATCCACTAACTGTAGGGGTTCCTCAAGGGTCAGTTCTTGACCCTCTTCTGTTCTCCATCTATATTCAATCCTTTTCTGAACTCATTCGCTCCCACGGCTTCAACTATCATCTCTATGCCGATGACACCCAAATCTACATCTCCTCCCCGTTCTCTCCCCTTCCCTTCAGGCTAGTATCTCCTCCTGCTTCCAGGACATCTCCACCTGGATGTCTGCCCACCACCTAAAACTCAACATGTCCAAAACTGAGCTCCTTATCTTCCCTCCCAAACTCTGTCCTCTTCCTGACTTACCTATCACTGTGGATGGTATGGCCATCCTTCCCGTCTCTCAAGCTCGCAATCTTGGTGTCACTGTCGACCATCCCCTCCTCCTCCATACCTTATCTCACCTTGGCTTCACAGACTCCATCCTCTCCTGGTTCTCCTCTTACCTCTCTGGCCGGTCATTCTCGGTCTCCTTCGTGGGTGCCTCCTCCCCCTCCCATCCTTTAACTGTTGGAGTTCCTCAAGGGTCAGTGCTTGGCCCTCTTCTGTTCTCCATTTACACTCACTCCCTCGATGAACTCATTCGCTCTCACGGCTTTGACTACCATCACTACGCAGATGACACGCAGATCTACATCTCTGCCCCTGTCCTCTCCCCCTTCCTTCAGGCTCGCATCTCCTCCTGCCTCCAGGATGTCTCCACCTGGATGTCGGCCCGACACCTAAAACTCAACATGAGCAAGACTGAGCTCCTCATCTTCCCTCCCAAACCCAGTCCTCTCCAAGACTTCCCTATCACCGTGGATGGCACGACCATCCTTCCCGTCTCTCAGGCCCGCAATCTCTGTGTCATCCTTGACTCGTCTCTCTTGTTCACCCCAAGACCTGCCAGTTTCACCTTTACAATATCGCCAAGATCCACCCTTTCCTCTCCACCCAAATGGCTACCTTACTGCTACGTGCTCTTGTTATATCCCGGCTAGACTACTGTGTCAGCCTTCTCTCTGACCTCCCTTCCTCCTCTCTCGCCCCGCTCCAGTCTATTCTTCACTCCGCTGCCCGGCTCATCTTCCTGCAGAAACGATCTGGGCATGTCACTCCCCTTCTTAAACAACTCCAGTGGTTGCCTATCGACCTCCGCTCCAAACAAAAACTCCTCACTCTAGGCTTCAAGGCTCTCCATCACCTTGCCCCTTCCTACCTCTCCTCTCTTCTCTCTTTCTACCGCCCACCCCGCAAGCTCCGCTCCTCTGCCGCCCACCTCCTCACCGTCCCTCGGTCTCGCCTATCCCGCCGTTGACCCCTGGGTCACGTCCTCCCGCGGTCCTGGAACGCCCTCTCTCCTCACCTCCGCCAAACTGATTCTCTTCCCCTCTTCAAAACCCTACTTAAAACTCACCTCCTCCAAGAGGCCTTCCCAGATTAAGCTCCTCTTCTCCCTCTACTCCCTCTACCACCCCCCCTTCACCTCTCCACAGCTTAACCCTCTTTTCCCCCCATTTCCCTCTGCTCCTCCCCCTCTCCCTTCCCATCCCCTCAGCACTGTACTCGTCCACTCAACTGTATATATTTTCATTACCCTATTTATTTTGTTAATGAAATGTACATCGCCTTGATTCTATTTAGTTGCCATTGTTTTTACGAGATGTTCTTCCCCTTGACTCTATTTACTGCCATTGTTCTTGTCTGTCCATCTCCCCCGATTAGACTGTAAGCCCGTCAAGCGACAGGGACTGTCTCTATCTGTTGCCGACTTGTTCATTCCAAGCGCTTAGTACAGTGCTCTGCACATAGTAAGCGCTCAATAAATACTATTGAATAAATACTATTGAATGAATCCTTGACTCAGCTCTCTCTTTCACCCCACACATCCAATCCGTCACCAATGCCTGCCGGTCTCACCTTTACAGTATCGCCAAGATTTGCCCTTTCTTCTCCATCCAAACGGCTATCATACTGGTACAAGCTCTCATAATATCCCGGCTGGATTATTGTGTCAGCCTTCTCTCTGATCTCCCTTCCTCCTGTCTCTCCCCACTCCAGTGTATTCTTCATTCCACTGCCCGGATCATCTTCCTGCAGAAACGCTCTGGGCATGTCACTCCCCTCCTGAAAAACCTCCACTGGTTGCCTATCAACCTCCGCACAAAACAAAAACTCACTCTAGGCTTCAAGGCTCTCCATCACCTTGCCCCCTCCTACCACTCCTCCCTTCTCTCTTTCTACTGCCCACCCCACACACTCCGGTCCTCTGCCTCTCACCTCCTCACTGTCCCCCGTTCATGCCTATCCCGCCGTTGACCTCTGGCCCACGTCCTACTGCTGTCCTGGAATGCCCTCCCTCCTCACCTCCACCAAACTAACCCTCTTCCCCACTTGAAAGCCTTATTGAGAGCTCACCTCCTCCAAGAGGCCTTCCCAGACTGAGCTTCCCCTTTTCCCTCTGCTCCCTCTGCTCCCCCTCCAGCCTCTGCTCCTCCCCCTTCCCCCTTCACCTCCCCTCAGCTAAGCCCCCTTTCCTTCTGCTCCTCCCCCTTTCCCTCCCCTAAACACTGTGCTCATTTGTATATATTTTTTATTACCCTATTTATTTTGTTAATGAGGTGTACATCCCTTTGATTCTATTTATCATGATTATGTTATCTTGTTTTCATCCATCTGTCTCCCCCAGTTAGACTGTGAGCCCGTCACTGGGCAGGGATTGTCTCTACTTGTTGCCAAATTGTATATTCCAAGCACTTAGTATAGTGCTCTGCACATAGTAAGCACTCAACAAATACTATTGAATGAATGAATGAATGAATGATCCCTGTTTACCAGGAATTTGACATTGAGTCACAGTGTGCTGCAAAAAAAAAATTGTTATGCCTACTAAATAAGCAGGTCTTCAAGCATCATCCTTTATTACATAGACTGTCCACTGACAGTACAAACTGAACAGTAATAAGCACTTGGAAATGTACAATAGAATTAGTAGAAAAAATCCCTACCCTCAAGGAGTTTGCAGTCTCTGACAACTAGGGCTAAAATCTAAATCTGAACAACTGAAATACAGTTGGAATGTAATCCCATGGGACTATTTATTTTTTGAAAGGCACTCTGTATATCTTATCTTACACCATCAAGATAGTCATATTAATGTTCTTGCCTTACCCTCTAGACTATAAGCTCATTGTGGTCAGACAAGGTATCTACCAACTCAGTTGTATTTTACTTTAGCAAGCACTAAGTACAGTGCTTTGCATACAGTAAGCACTCAATAAATACCATTGATGATGATAGTGATCAATGTTTGTGGCTAGGTTATGAGGTTTACACTAAAATTCTAACTCCACCCTGCCATAATGCACAACTTTAAACAAAATAATAGCTTTTCTGTGTCTGTTTTCCACAGACGCTAGAGTCTGTGATATTTATTGCTCATCTATTTCAGGGAGAATCCAAAGGATTTGTGAATTTAGAGTACTACATTTCTTAGAATTCCTACTGTTTGACTGAAACCCCATGACAAAATACCATAACCAGACTTACTACTCAAATCTCTTTTCTAATATGTACCCTTAAGCATCAAATGCAGCTCCTTGCACCCTGTCGACAGTCAATAACTGTTTTTTTGACTGACTGAAATATAGTACTCAAGTAAAAAGGACTCAGCCTAAAACATGATCTATTTTGTTGAAAGCATCTTTCTTCAACAATCTTTTGGTGAAAGGTCCAGATTGTGGAAAGGGGAAAACATGACAAATGGTGCATACATATCTGGTCTTGACTTTAGGGTATAACATTTAAGAAGTGTTATTCATTGAAATATTCAAAGAAATTTTGGAGGTTCTGTACCGTTCAACTGATAAGATTTACATTTCTGAGAGGGAAAAGAGAGGTTGCCATAGTAGCATTTGCTACACCAAAGTAAAAAGAATGTTAGTGTTAGCCAAAGAGGAAAGAATACCTGACATTAATTTTGTACTGACATCCTGAAGGATACTGAGCACTTAGTACAGTGCTCTGTACACAGTATGCCTTTGATAAATACAATGATGATACCTAAGTAACAACTTTTCAAATATGTATTTATATAGAGTTATGAAATCACTCAGCCTGCTGAGGATTGCAGCCTCCTTGGGAATAAAAAAGAGCCAGGCCTCAGCAGAACCAAATAACAGGAAAAGGATAGGTTGTACCAACACACCAAAAATCAAAACAAAATGAAAAATTACCCCTACAGTCTCTAGCTGAAACCCAAAAGGCAATATAGTAAGGGGCTGAGTATAGGGAGGAATACTGGCATGTGAGCTCTTACTGAAGAAGAGGGAATCATGATTTATGCTTTTCTGACTGTTGTTTTTAAAATTCATCACCAATGGGTCTTCATGGGTCAGCTCTGACCCCTTTCAGACACTTTTAGCCAAGTCAAGATTTTTTACACTTGTCCTCTAAGTTTCCTGACCCCAACTCAGGAAAGGCCTGGAAGTCAGAAGGTCATAGGTTCTAATCTCAGCTCTACCCCTTGTCTGCTGTGTGACCTTGGGCAAGTCATTCCACTTTTCTGTGCCTCATTTACCTAATCCTATATAGGATATAGGAGATATAGGAAGAGATCCAGGTTAGGACAGTGTTAGTGAAGTCAAGGTTAGATTAGAGAAGTAGCGTGGCGCAGTGGAAAGAGCACGGGCTTTGGAGTCAGGGCTCATGAGTTCGAATCCCAGCTCTGCCACTTGTCAGCTGTGTGACTGTGGGCAAGTCACTTAACTTCTCTGTGCCTCAGTTCCCTCATCTGTAAAATGGGGATTAAGACTGTGAGCCCCACGTGGGACAACCTGATTCCCCTGTGTTTACCCCAGCGCTTAGAACAGTGCTCTGCACATAGTAAGCGCTTAACAAATACCAACATTATTATTATTATTATTAATCCGTAAAATGAGGATTAAGGCTGTGAGTTCCGTTTGTGACAGGGTCTGTGTCCAACCCAAAATGCTTGAAATCCCCGTCAGCTCTCAGTACAGTTCCTGGCACATTGTAAGTACTTAACAAATACCACAACAATGAAAATGAACAGAGACATCCTGACACTCTTTGCTTTCCTGGCCCTGCTGTCTCAGGGAAGCATGGGAGTGAAGTCCCAGGATGCAAGAGTGGCCATTTGGTGGTGCGTCAGGCTGAGGATACGCTCTTCAGTCTGCTCAATGGTTAGGCCATTTCTTAATAAAAAGAAGTGATCATCTTGTAGCTCAGTGAGCTGAGTATATTTCATACATAGAGCTACCTAAGTTTGACTCTTCTCTTTTTTTTGGATCTGTCAAGTTTAGCTTTTATCCTAAGTCCCCTCCAAAGGAAGTCTTTCTGTACTCATATAAAGCATCTTTATAGACAGCTGACTTAGGAGAGATGTTTGCAGCTTTAAGGACAAGCCATGGAAGCAAGATGTTTACAGGTTCTTTCAAATACTCAAATCCTTTCTTAAATTCTTGTATGTTAGCTTAGCCGAAAAGGCTGCCCTTTAAAATGAAAATCAAGCTCTCTGAGGACTTTCCCCTAGCACTTCATAAACATCTGGGTTCATGTCTGTGGGTTCATGGAGCTGAGCTTTACAGAAAGTTCCAAGTCCCCAGAGTTGTCTAACGTGTGCTAGCCCATTCCACATCCACTTTTCCCCATCCTGACATGGCTTTCTCCTGCCAAGGGGAACAGTATGATTCTAAGGCTTCTTGCACTGGCAATCCTAGCAAACTGCTGCAGGGAAAGCAATCTTGACAAGCCTGTTAAAAAGAAGCACCCTGTGATTGACTCTGCTCAGTGTCAGCGACACCTGTTTTCTTTCCTATTTTCTGGTCGTGTCAGTGCATGTTGCAAATGATAATATCACTGTAACTGCCATGTCAGCTCAGTGACAGAACCTGCACGTCATGGCCAGGTCCTCTACTAAAAGAGTTTGAAACAAATCTTGTTTATCCTGTTTAGATCAGTGTGTGATTTTAATACTGCTGATTTATCATTCTAATGAAGAAGCCATGTGATCAAAGTATAAGACAATTAGCACAGCAATCAACCGTATTTATTGAGCCTTCTGTGTGCAAAGCACTGCACTTTGCAACTGAGAATGTGCACAGAATAAGCAGATATGATCCCTGCTTTCAAAGGTCTGACAATATAGCAGGATTGCATCTCTACTTTGTCTTTGTGTCATATAGACAGAGGGATTTAAAACTCTTGTGGGCAGAGTTGATCTCTCCAACATCCATTATGCTTTCCTAAATGAAATGATGTTCTACACATGGCCGACAGTCAGTGGTATTTGAGTGCTTACTATGTGCAGAGGAATGTAACAAGTGTTTGAGTACAGTACAACAGCGTTGGCAGAGAGGTTCCTTGCTACTGATTGATTCAGTCTCCAAAACCTTTTTCAGACACCTTGCAAAAATCCTATTTCCTCTGCCCAGCTTTGAGGGCTAGAACTGCAACTTTTCTCTCACAGGGGAGTTTTCTTTTGCTCAGTTCACTTCTCTCCAGTCAGTGGAAAATGTTACTATCAAAACCAACTTGATTTTCTTTATAGAACATCCTCCACATGGCCTTTCTCTGTGGTTCCTACTGAAGCTAAATGTTCCAAGATTTACTTTCTCTGAAAACCTTCTTGACCTTAACTGATGATCAACCCAAATCCAGAATCTAGAACCAGAGCTTTCAAAGTGATTTACCTTAAGGACTTTGGTAAGAACTGAAAATATTTCAGGCAGCCCTTTTTCTGAAGAATCAAGTGGAAAGATGACCAGATAAAAGGAAAAATTAACTGCTTCTATTTAGTTTTACTTTCAAAACAGACATTTAAAAATCAGCTAGAGTGCATTTACTTTCTTTCCTGCAGAAGATGTCCAGATACTTTGTAAGAATGAAGGATGCTGAGACAACATTTGGTAATCCCTGATATACAACCAAAAGGATCTTCTGGATTTGTTTTCTTTCATGAACACAGAAAAATAAAAACTAAAAACATTCAGAAATGATTTAATGCCACTTCCCTCTTCCTCAGAAAACTTCCTTCTCTAGAAAATGGCAGCTCTTCATGGCTGCCATTATACACTCCCCATACTTACCCTCCTTATCCTTTCCTAATATGTCCACGTGTATGCCAGAGAACCTGACTAATTATCACATCTAATCCAATAATCCAATCATTCTCTCAATAGCACCAGTGACCTTACCCTGTTTTTCTCAACAGAGTATTTCATATGGGAGAATGGTAGTGAGAATTGGTATTAGCTAAGCCTCCTCATCCTTAAAATATATAAAATAGTGCATCTCTAATTGTGCTATGAAGTGTTGGCATAAATAATTAAAATTAAAGTTCACTTAGAAACTCTTAATTTGTTCTTTGGGTATAGTTGACTTACTAGCTGATCTGAAAAATTCAGGACCCGAACAAGAAATCTCTGAAGTCATTAGTATCTTAATATCTACAAGTCTCTCTTCTGTGAGTCAAAGAATTTCTGGGGTCTTATATTATCCTCTCAATGGGAGCTTGGAATACCCATTAATTCTGCCATTATTTTATGGGATGGTGTTTGAAATACATAATGAGTACATTTGTAAATTAGTGGGGTGAATATTTTGCAATTATGAAAGCAATTAATATTTTAGGTGTCAGATCTTTTTTTTTAGTTCAAGAAAGTCACCCAATAATATTGAATGTATGGTTATGCACACACAGTTTCTATATAGAGAGCAAATCATTTCATTCTTGAAAGAACTGTAAAATATCTGATTAAGAGGCAATTTAAATACAATGAAGTCTAATGGATAAAATGTCTCCATCTTCTCTGGCTAGTTGAACGGTGGCATGGCCTCATAAAAAAGGAAATATTTACTGTCTCAAAAGATATTTTCTGGCATTAAAATTCTGTTTGTGGCTTTTGTAAACCTCCCTTGGAAAATTACAAGTGAGATTAAATGAAAAGCTGACAGGTGGCGCAGGCAATGATGGATGAATGCCATCTTGAAGACAGCCTGCTCCAGGCTAAGGTCAGCTCTTGCACTCTGAAAGGACACAAGCAAAACATAAAGAGTCGGGAAAGATGAGAAAGTGGACTTAGAAATATTTTGATATTAAGCATCTCTGGACTCCACTTGCCAAGAAAGACAAAGGTACTTTGTTTTTTGCCTAGAAGCTTTAGAAATATTCAATTTTCAGTACATGTCCTCAAATTGGCATTTGAAGAAAAAATCAACTTCTCCTTGTTGTCCACCTTGTGGCAAGCAAACTCTGATATTTAGCTTTATGTCTGAATTTGTCAAAACAATATTATCAGCCCTAGATAGATTTTGTTGGGGAGTTATTAACAAAAACATCTAAATCAGGTTGGCAAGCCAGAAAACTGGTCCCAAATAGACTAGCAGTAAATCTTTCTGTGTTCCTAAGACCTGCAAGGTGGCAATCAGCATTGCCTGTCTGCTATGAACTAGCAGTTATGAGAAGTTCAAGGTTTCCATGGATACCTCTTCCCAAGTACAGGTGAGATGATAACAGTTATGAAGCTTAACAAAAACACAGTGACTTGAAGTACTGGTTGGGGGATTCCTATTAGTAACAAAAAATGTATGTGGGGGTGAGGGGGGTGTGGGAAGTGGCTATTAAAAGTATTCCAAAAGCTTGAATTTGGCTCCTTAATCAAAATGCAACAAATGAGGAAAGTTTACTCAAAGCTACATTAATCCAGAGTCTTCATCTCAATAAAGGAACTAATCACTGGATTATTGGATTTTCCCATCCCTTTTTTCATGAGAAAAAGTAGTTTGGAACTCAGGACAGAAAATCAGGACTTGCTCAAGCTCACATAGCTGAAAAGTGGTGGATTGGGAACTAAAACCCAGATCCTTGCTCTTTCCACTAGGCCATACTGCTTCTCCCAAGTGCTGAGTGTACTATACCAAGTTCTTCATAGTACAATACAATAATAAACAGACACATTCCCTGCCAAAACACACTTACAGTCTAGAGGACTAGCTTTCAGTCTAACCACTGATTAATTCACATATAAAGAAAATATTGCAAGACCCCCTTGAGATGAATGCACACCTAAGTGTGGAATGAAGCCTACACTGTAATAGTTCATCTTTTATTTATTCCTGAGTAGAAAAAGTCCTAATCTGTTTTTCATTAGCTATAATACAAATATCAGGCTGACAACATGGGTTAGGTTGAAACTTGTTCAGTTTATTTGGACCAGTTTAAGTTTCTTCCCAAATTGGGGTTGAAAAATCAATAAAGGCACATCTGAACCCCAGAAATGTCAGAGGAAGCATTAGTTGATGACTAGACAAGATTTTTGTATCTCTAAAACCAAAAGAATATGCAAGGCTCTACTTAAATGGTAAAAAGCGTATCATCAAGGTAGGAAATCTGAATCATTCCAAACACAGAATTGTTACCAAAAAGTAGATAATAATTCACTTGGACATAAACTCAACCCCAGACCAAGAATATGTGGCTAAATGTTAAGCTTCTTGACAGTGAATTCATCCACAAAAAGCTCTGTGACAATATTATTCCCATTCTTTTAGCAAAGTAAACTCCAACCACAATCTCCAAAGTGAATAACAAATGGGCCTTTCTCCTTGATATTGTCTATCAGGCAGCTGCCCACACACTGGAACTGGCTAGGTGAAATTGTCAAGATTAGAACAATTCAAATTACTCAGATAAAAATCTCTATGTGAAAATACAGTGACCGGAGCACTCTATGTTTGCCAGTTTCAACTGATTGATAAGCCCACTGCCTGAGAAGCTCACTTTTCCTGGGCAAAGCCGTGGAGGAACATAGGAGTTGGAAAAAAAAAATGCCAATAGATTGTTTGCTTACACTCCATTAGTACCTGGAGCCAGATCTAGCTTCCTAAGAAGGCTTTCTGTCCCTTTGATATGAAAGCCCACCCCTCTCAACTTACTCCATCTTCCCTGAGGAGGACACACTGGTAAGCCTTATATGAATATTAAGACAACTGAACATTCTACTCTCTTCTAGCCAGGAAGCCAAAGGCAGATATTGCATTTAGTGGCATTTAATGCATTTATAGTTTTATATTCAGTGCCAACATAGTTGGACTTCTCTTTGGTGAGTTAGCATTATACTTCTGTTCTCCATTTACACTCACTCCCTCGGTGAACTCATTTGCTCTCACGGCTTTGACTACCATCTCTACGCAGATGACACGCAGATCTACATCTCTGCCCCTGTCCTCTCCCCCTCCCTTCAGGCTCGCATCTCCTCCTGCCTCCGGGACGTCTCCACCTGGATGTCAGCCCGCCACCTAAAACTCAACATGAGCAAGACTGAGCTCCTCATCTTCCCTCCCAAACCCGGTCCTCTCCAAGACTTCTCTATCACCGTGGATGGCACGACCATCCTTCCCGTCTCTCAGGCCCGCAATCTCGGTGTCATCCTTGACTCGTCCCTCTCGTTCACCCCACACATCCTATCCGTTACCAAGACCTGCCGGTTTCACCTCTACAATATCGCCAAGATCCGCCCTTTCCTCTCCACCCAAATGGCTACCTTACTGTTACGAGCTCTCGTTATATCCCGGCTAGACTACTATGTCAGCCTTCTCTCTGACCTCCCTTCCTCCTTTCTCGCCCCGCTCCGGTCTATTCTTCACTCCGCTGCCCGGCTCATCTTCCTGCAGAAACGATCTGGGCATGTCACTCCCCTTCTTAAACAACTCCAGTGGTTGCCTATCGACCTCCGCTCCAAACAAAAACTCCTCACTCTAGGCTTCAAGGCTCTCCATCACCTTGCCCCTTCCTACCTCTCCTCCCTTCTCTCTTTCTACCGCCCACCCCGCACGCTCCGCTCCTCTGCCGCCCACCTCCTCACTGTCCCTCGGTCTCGCCTATCCCGCCGTCGACTCCTGGGTCACGTCCTCCCGCGGTCCTGGAACGCCCTCCCTCCTCACCTCCGCCAAACTGATTCTCTTTCCCTCTTCAAAACCCTACTTAAAAATCACTTCCTCCAAGAGGCGTTCCCAGACTGAGCTCTTCTTCTCCCTCTACTCCCTCTGCCATCCCCCCTTTACCTCTCCGCAGCTTAACCCTCTTTTTCCCCTTTTCCCTCTGCTCCTCCACCTCTCCCTTCCCATCCCCACAGCACTGTACTCGTCTGCTCAACTGTATATATTGTCGTTACCCTATTTATTTTGTTAATGAATTGTACATCGCCTCGATTCTATTTAGTTGCCATTGTTTTTACGAGATGTTCTTCCCCTTGACGCTGTTTATTGCCATTGTTCTTGTCTGTCCGTCTCCCCCGATTAAACTGTAAGCCCGTCAAACGGCAGGGACTGTCTCTATCTGTTGCCGACTTGTTCATCCCAAGCGCTTAGTACAGTGCTCTGCACATAGTAAGCGCTCAATAAATACTATTGAATGAATGTATTTATTTTTAGTAAAAACCTGTGGAATGTATCTAGGCATTTCCACCTTAATTACTAAATCATCATTAGACAGGGAGTCCTGCAGAATGCTCCTATTTACTTCTCTCTGAGTAGTAGAGAAGCAGCATGGACTAGGGGATAAAGCATGGGCCTGGGAGTCAGAAGGACCTGGGTTCAAATCCTAGATCTGCCACTTGTCTATTGTGTGACTTTGCTTCATTTCTCTGTGACTCAATTTTCTTATCTGTAATATGGGGATTAAGACTGTGAGCCTCTTGGACTGTGTCCATTCAGGTTACCTTGTATCTCCCTTAATGCTTAGTACAGTGCCTGACAAGAAGTAGGTGCTTAACAAATACCAACAACAACAACAACAACAAAAACAAAGATAGGTTTTCACCTGCTGCCTCTACTTCCTCTCCTACAACTTTTTTCTTGTCCCTTCCAATCTGGCTTCCTCTTCCTTTACTCAACTAAAACTACCCTCTCAAAGTTCACAAATGATTTACTTCTTGCCAAATCCAATGGCCCCTAGTTCATCTTAAGCTCCTCGACCTTTCAGCTCCTTTTGACACTGATGACCACCCCCTTCTCCTGGAAACATTATTCAACCTTGGCTTCACTGACCCTTTCCTCTCTTGGTTCTCCTCTTTCTCTGCCACTTTCCAAGATTTAATCGATCAATCATATTTTGGGGGCACTTCCTGTGTGCAGGCTACTGAATTAAGTGCTTAGGAGAGTACAATATGACATAGTTGATAGAGTCATTCCTTGCCCACAGTGAGTTTACAGTCTAGAGGCTCCTCCTCTACCTCCCACCCCATGTGAATCTCTCAAAGCTCGATTCACTCCCGTGGCTTCAGCTACCATCTCAGTGTGGATGATTTCTATGTTTATAGTCCTATGTTTACATCTCCAAGCCTGATTTATCTCCTTCTCTGAGTCTCATATCTCCCCTGGCCTTCAACACATCTCTAACTTGTTTGTCCTGCCAACACCTCAAATTTAACATGTCCAAAACAGAAGTCCTCATCTTTCTACCCAAACCCTGCTGTCTCTGTGACTTTCCCATTATTGTAGACAACTCCACCACCTTCCCTGCCTCACAAGCCCATAAAATGGCATTATCTTTGACTCATCTTTATCATTCAACCCACATATCTGATCTGTACCAAATCCTGTCAGTTCAACATTCACAGCATCACAAAAATCTGCCCTTTCCTCTCCATCCAAACTGTTATCGTGTCAATACAAGCACTTATCCTACCTCACCTTGATTACTGCATCAGCCTCCTTGCTGACCTCCCTGCCTCCTATCCATACTTCACTCTGCTGCCCAGATCACTTTTCTACAGAACCATGTATCTCTATTCCTCAAGAACCTCCAGTGGTTGCCCATTCACTTCTGCATTAAATAGAAACTTTGTACCATTGGCTTTAAAGCACTATGCTTCTTCCTATTTCCTCTCACAGATTTTCCACTATAATCAGCATACTCATTTTGCTTCTCTAATGCCAACTACTCACTATACCTCAATCTCATTTATCTTACCACAGATTGCTTGCCCACATCCAGTCTCTAGCCTTTTCCGTTCATACCCAACAATCACATCTGTTTCAAGAGACCTTCCTCAAATAAGCCCTTACTTCCTCTACTCCCTCTCCCTTCTTCACTGCCCTTTCACTTATGTACATATCTGTAATTTATTTATTTATATTAATGTCTGTCTCCCCATCTGGACTGTAGGCTTCTTGGAGGCAGAGAACATGTCTACTTACTCTGTAATAGTGTACTCTCCCAAGTTCTTAGTACAGTGCTCTGCACACAAGTAAGTGCTTAATAAATACAATTGATTGATTGATGTCACATATAATCTATAAAAGTACATGTGCCTCTGGCAGCATTAGGAAACATAAAATGGACCTTCTTTCCAAAATGCAATGCAAGCAATGCTGTCACTGTTTACTTACTGCATATTTATGCACATGCAAATTTTAAAAAAATCATTAATCCTAACATTTATGAACTGTTCATAAAGTATCAGAAGAGATGACATCCCAGAGCCGCATGGAAAACCAGGTTGAAAGGACATTGATCCAAATCAAAAGCCACTGTAGGTCTTCCTCTATGTCTATGAAACTGATGAACAATAGAAGTACAATACTACCGTGGGGAAATAGTGTTGGAGACAAGTTTTGCTATTTGACATTAATACCATCAGAGGTTCATGTGGGATCCATCTATCCAAATCTAACAAGCCTTATCCTAAATCTCTTTTTCCCTATAACTAGAAAGACAAAGGAAAAGCACTGTAGATATCTCAAGAGTTAATAGCAACATAAATCTGACTCAGAAAACAAATAATGCTGTGATACTTCTAGTACTAAAGGGGAATCAATATAGAACCTGACATCCAAATTCCTAACTGTTTTTGACTGCTACTATTAAATCATCTAAAATTTTAAAATGCAATCATCAGTGGTATTGAGAACCTACCGTGTGTTGGGTACTGTATGTAGTCCTTGGGAGAGTTTCTAAGTGTGGTGCTCTCTTCTACTAGCTCTGATGTCCAAGAGGGGGAAAAGATTTACTTTCTAAGCATCCTTTGCTTAGGGAAGTTTAATTTTTTGTATGACAAAAAATTGTAACCAAGTCCATCAGAGCAAAGGTTTGGGAAGGAAATAGGGGATACAGGAAACTGGGAAGGAAGGGGACCCTTAGACAATGAAGGGCAGAAGTTGCAGCTATGTTCCTGGGAGAGGACACAAGAAAGGCTAAGAGAGAATAGGTTGCAAGGAAAGATCAGAGGTTGATTCTGGAGGATTTGCAAACCCTGATAGGTTGGGACTGCGGCGGACTGTGGCAGAACAGGTCTTCTGCCCCTGAGGAGAAGAAATATGAGCCCTAGGACACCTCCAGAAAAATGCAAAGAGTCCTGGGGAGAAAAATATTATATCTATAAAAAAGTAGTTGGGGTCAAAATGCTGTTAGTCATCTGATTGATTCATAAACAACACTGGCAAAAAGACTATTAAACATTATTGTGATCTCTGATCCTTGTTTCTGCTTCCTGCATGAGCTGGAAGAAAAGAGTTGGGTGCCAGGGAGACATGTGGACCCGGGTAACCGTTAGTGGGGAAGTAAGCGCTTTAACCATGAGCTTCTTTAATCAGTCACGGGGGCGGGGGTTAAAGAGAGGATGGTTGGTTAGTTCTCAAATGATTTTCTTGCCTTTGGGGAGGCTCCTGGTCTGGAGGCAGGGAGTGGTGCCAATTTTAGGGGTGCAGGGCTTGGCTAGGCTAACATCCTCAAATCAGCCTGACCCAGGAAGTGTAGTCTTGAAGGCTTTAGGACACAGCGGAGGATAGTGGTTTCTCCTAAAGTGACTCTGAGGGCTATTTCAGCAGGGATTTAAGGCCAAGAACTCCCAGAGACATCACCGTAAGGTACTCTTTTTTTTTTTTTAACAATATTTATCTGATTTTAGCCTGACGACATCCTTACAAGACCAGAAGAGGCAGGAATTATGATCCCCATTTTAGTGATGGATTAAACAGAAACAGAGAAGCTAAGTGACTTGTGCAAGGTCACTCAGCAGGCTTGTGGCAGAGCTGGAACTAGACTTCAGACCTGTTGATTCCCGGAATCATGTTCTTTCCACTAGACCAGGGATCCACAGCCCAAGACCCCGGAGCCATATCTGACTCTTCTTGACTCCACACAGGACTCTAGATCATAGGTGCCCATAAAAGTCTGAAAGGATCCAAGATGTCCACTCCACTATGGACCCTCTTTAATAGCCCTATCCAGACCAGGGGTCACTGGCACTGGGATCAGGCTGAGCTGTAGCTACCCTTGCACAACTGCCATGGGGGATATTCTACCTCTTCCCCAGTGGCAAACCACCTCCAGCCTGGCCCACCTACCTGCCTGCTGATACCATTAATAATTGTGACACTGTTAAGTGCTATGTGTCAGGTACTGAACTAAGGGCTGGGATGGATACAAGCAAATCGAGGTGGATGCCTGGAGCTCACAATTTCAATTCCCATTTTTACAGATGTGATAACTGAGGCCCAGTCAAGAGGTAGAACTGGGTTTAGAACTCAAGTCCTTCTGACTCCCAGGCTCACGATCTATTCTTTAGGCCATGCTGCTTTGTATGCTTCAGGGGTGCCTAGATGGGATGGCCAATTGGAAGGGGACCAAAGACACCTCTTCCAAGAAGGCTTTCCCTATCAGCTTCTCAACTCGGTCATCGCCCGGAGCCTTGGAGCCATTACCACGTGGGCCCGGGATCTCTGCTCCCCTGGGGGTAAGTCTCAGACCGCCGGGCCCCCTCTTCCCAGCCGAATCGACCACCACATGGACTCTGGAGCTCTCCTCCCAGGCGGTGGTTCCTTGGGCTGCCTGCCCCCCGTTTCCAGCCTAGCTCTTTAGCAGCCTTTTGGCCACCGACCGCCGACTTGAGCGGCTTTTTGGCCGCCGACCGCCGACTCATCCACGCCGAGACCACCCCCCCTCTCCCGGGAAGCTGAGCCTTGTCATCGCCCGGACCCTTGGAGCCATTACCTCGTGGGCTCGGGATCTCTGCTCCCCTGAGGCGCAACCTCGGCCCACCCGGCCCCTGCCCCGATTCCCGACAAGCCCCCCTTCGCCTACCGCTCGCTGACTCATCTGCGCTTCCTCCGCCTCCACCGGGGAGCTGAGCCTCGGACCATCCGGACCCGCGCCCGCCTCAGCCTTTCACAACCTGGATCTCCGCACCCCCGCTCGGGAACTCCGACACTACGGATCTTCGCCCCCACAGACCCCCAGCCACCAGCTTCCAGTCCACCCGCCCCCCGCCGCTCGGGCCCGGGAACATTGCGCTCCCCTTCTCGATCCTGGGGACATTGTGCTCCCCTTCTCGGCCCCAAGGACATTGTGTCCTCGGGGGACATTGTGTCCCCTTGCTCGGGCCCGGGGACATTGTGCTCCCCAACCGCTCCCCCACTCCGCCCGAGGCGGCCATTTGGGGAAGCCCCCACTCTGCCTGAGGCGGCCATTTGGGGAAGGCCTCACTCCCTCTTCCCTCTTGAGGTGATTCATCCCTCCCGCCCCCGCCCCGGGCGACGACGTCCTTGTTCTCACCATGTTACCTTACCTTAGCCGCCGCCTACGGCCGCCACCCACCCCGGACAACCTCAGGGCCCCCCCGCCGCCACAGGGTTATTTGGTCATGAGCTCTGGGACTCTCTCGGCCGCTGGCCGCTTGACTTGGAGTCTGATCGGGTAGGGTTGGCTCGTCCCCCGACCCTGGTCATCGCCTGCTTATTAACACTATTCATTCATTCAATAGTATTTATTGAGCGCTTACTATGTGCAGAGCACTGTACTAAGCGCTTGGGATGAACAAGTCGGCAACAGATAGAGACAGTCCCTGCCGTTTGACGGGCTTACAGTCTAATCGGGGGAGACGGACAGACAAGAACAATGGCACTAAACAGCGTCAAGGGGAAGAACATCTCGTAACACTATTGTAGTGTGCCTTACTGTAGCATGTTGCCATATTTGCGATCTCGCTTTTTATTGTTTATTGTCGTCAGACTTTGAATTTGATCAGGTCGCCCCTTAATCGAGTCTACCCCCGACCCTGATCATCACCCCTTTTATTAACACGACTATATTGTATCATACTGTATCATGTTGCTATATTAGCACCACTGTATTGTATCATATTGTATCATGTTGCTATATTACCGATTTCGTTTATTACTGTTTATTGTTGTCAGTGCTGCCACCCACCTCTCTGGCCTCGCCATGTCCCTCCTCCCCCCCTTCCCCCTCCCGCCCCTTCCTATCCTCCCCTTCCCCTTCCCCTTCCTCTCTCTCGCTCAGCTCTTTCCCGCTCTCTCCTCTGTCTCCTCCCCCCCTCCTCTCTCCCGCCCTAGAACCCCACTTTACCAGCGCTACCCCTCTTCCCCCTCCCCCTCCTCTTCCCCCCACCAAACCCCTCTTCACCCCCTCCCCCCTTCTCTCTTCCCCACCCACGCCCCATCCCAGTCCTCTTGTCCCACCGCCACCCCTCATCCCCCTCTCCTCGTCCAGGGCCCTGCCACCTCCTTCCCATCCAAACCCTCCCCTCCCCCCGCCCTTCCCCCCCTCCTCCCCTTGCACCCACAGCTACTTTCAAGTGTGGCCTCTGGAACCCCCGCTCTATTACAGGCAAGCTACCTTTCATCCATGACCTTTTCCTCTCCCGCTCTCTCCTCCTCCTCGCCCTTTCGGAAACGTGGCTCTCTCCCGAAGACACGGTCTCCGCCGCCGCTCTCTCCAGCGGAGGCCTCTCCTTCTCCCACTCCCCCAGACTCACCGGTAAGGGAGGAGGCGTCGGCTTCCTCCTCTCGCCCCGATGCCGCTTCCGCACTATCCCTCCTCCCCCCTCCCTCTCCTTCCCCTCCTTCGAAGCCCATATAATTCACCTCTACCACCCACTCCAGTTACTTGTCGCCGTCATCTACCGCCCTCCCGGTCCCACCTCCGACTTCTTCAACCACCTTGACCCCTTTCTCACCTTCCTCCTCTCCTTCTCTCTGCCCACTCTGATCCTTGGAGACTTCAACATCCATACGGATGTACCCGACGACTCCTCTGCCGCCCGCCTGCTATCCCTCCTCGACTCTGCCGACCTCCTCCTCCACCATACCGCGCCCACTCACCGACTCGGTCACACCCTCGATCTCGTCATCTCCTATCGCTGCACTATCTCCTCCCTCACCGACTCTGAAATCCCTCTCTCTGACCATAACCCTCTCACCTGCCTCATCTCTCACACTCCCTCCCCCTGCAAATCTTCGCTACTGCCCCACAGAGACCTCCGCTCTCTCGATCCCATCCGTCTTTCCAATAGCATCTCTCCTCACCTTGCCGCCCTGTCCTCTCTTCCCACTCTCGACGATCAGGTCTCCGCTCTCAACTCCACCCTCTCTACTCATCTCGACTCTCTCGCCCCCCTTTCCCTCCGCCGCTCTCGCTCCACTAACCCACAGCCCTGGATCACCTCCTCCGTCCGCCTCCTACGCTCCTATGCTCGAGCTGCTGAGCGCCGCTGGCCAAAGTCCAAGCACCGAGGCGACCTCACACACTTCAAATTTATCCTTTCCTGCCTTAACTCTGCCCTCACCTCCGCCAGGCAAAGCTTCTTCTCCTCCCTCATCGACACCCATGCCCGTCACCCCCGCCGATTGTTCCGGACCTTTAACTCTCTCCTTAGGCCCCCTGTTCCTCCCCCTCCCCCATCTCTCACCCCCAGTGATCTGGCCACCTATTTCCTCATGAAAATCAACACAATCAGGTCTGAGCTCCCCAAAGTCACCCCTCCGCCTCTCCCCTCCCCCCCCAACAACCCCCTCCCCTACTTTCCCATCCTTCCCTGCAGTATCCTCAGAGGAGATCTCCTCCCTCCTCGCAAGTGCCACCCCCTCCACCTGCGCCTCGGACCCCATTCCCTCTCACCTTCTTAAAACCATCGCCCCTGCCCTCCTCCCTTCCTTAACTTCTATTTTTAACCACTCAATCTCCAAGGGCTCCTTCCCCTCTGCCTTCAAACACGCCCACGTCTCCCCCATCCTAAAAAAAACCGCTCTTGACCCCACTTCCCCCTCCAGTTATCGTCCTATCTCCCTACTACCCTTCCTTTCCAAAATCTTAGAACGAGTCGTCTACAATCGATGCCTAGAATTCCTTAACTCCCATTCTCTCCTAGACCCCCTCCGATCTGGCTTCCGTCCCCTCCACTCTACCGAGACTGCTCTCTCTAAGGTCACCCGTGACCTCCTTCTTGCCAAATCCAATGGCTCCTACTCCATTCTGATCCTCCTTGACCTCTCTGCTGCCTTTGACACTGTCGACCATCCCCTCCTCCTCCATACCTTATCTCACCTTGGCTTCACGGACTCTGTCCTCTCCTGGTTCTCCTCTTACCTCTCTGGCCGATCATTCTCGGTCTCCTACGCTGGAGCCTCCTCCCCCTCCCATCCTTTAACTGTTGGAGTTCCTCAAGGGTCAGTTCTTGGCCCTCTTCTGTTCTCCATTTACACTCACTCCCTCGGTGAACTCATTCGCTCTCACGGCTTTGACTACCATCTCTACGCAGATGACACGCAGATCTACATCTCCGCCCCTGTCCTCTCCCCCTCCCTTCGGGCTCGCATCTCCTCCTGCCTCCGGGACGTCTCCACCTGGATGTCGGCCCGCCACCTAAAACTCAACGTGAGCAAGATTGAGCTCCTCATCTTCCCTCCCAAACCCGGTCCTCTCCAAGACTTCTCTATCACCGTGGATGGCACGACCATCCTTCCCGTCCCTCAGGCCCACAATCTCGGTGTCATCCTTGACTCGTCTCTCTCGTTCACCCCACAGATCCTATCCGTTACCAAGACCTGCCGGTTTCACCTCTACAATATCGCCAAGATCCGCCCTTTCCTCTCCACCCAGACGGCTACCTTACTGTTACGAGCTCTCGTTATATCCCGGCTAGACTACTGTGTCAGCCTTCTCTCTGACCTCCCTTCCTCCTCTCTCGCCCCGCTCCAGTCTATTCTTCACTCCGCTGCCCGGCTCATCTTCCTGCAGAAACGATCTGGGCATGTCACTCCCCTTCTTAAACAACTCCAGTGGTTGCCTATCGACCTCCGCTCCAAACAAAAACTCCTCACTCTAGGCTTCAAGGCTCTCCATCACCTTGCCCCTTCCTACCTCTCCTCCCTTCTCTCTTTCTACCGCCCACCTCGCACGCTCCGCTCCTCTGCCGCCCACCTCCTCACCGTCCCTCGGTCTCGCCCATCCCGCTGTCGACCCCTTGGTCACGTCCTCCCGCGGTCCTGGAATGCCCTCCCTCCTCACCTCCGCCAAACTGATTCTCTTTCCCTCTTCAAAACCCTACTTAAAACTCACCTCCTCCAAGAGGCGTTCCCAGACTGAGCTCCTCTTCTCCCTCTACTCCCTCTGCCATTCCCCCTTTACGTCTCCACAGCTTAACCCTCTTTTTCCCCTTTTTCCTCTGCTCCTCCACCTCTCCCTTCCCATCCCCACAGCACTGTACTCGTCCGCTCAACTGTATATATTTTCGTTACCCTATTTATTTTGTTAATGAATTGTACATCGCCTCGATTCTATTTAGTTGCCATTGTTTTTACGAGATGTTCTTCCCCTTGACTCTATTTATTGCCATTGTTCTTGTCTGTCCGTCTCCCCGATTAGACTGTAAGCCCGTCAAACGGCATGGACTGTCTCTATCTGTTGCCGACTTGTTCATCCCAAGCGCTTAGTACAGTGCTCTGCACATAGTAAGCGCTCAATAAATACTATTGAATGAATGAATGAATCCTATACTCCCTCTCCTCTTCATTGTCTATAGCACTTAGGTACACATTGGTACACTCTTCTGCTTCTATCCATAATTCATTTTATTATCTCTCCCACTCCCTTCTGGGTTTCCCTGATTTGCTCTCTATATTCACCACTCTGTTGGCCCTACAGCACTTATGTACATATCTGTAATTTATTTATTCATATCAATGTCTGTTTCCCTCTCTAAACTATAAATTCTTTGTGAACATTTATACTGTTCTCTCCCAAGCACTTAATACAGTGCTCAATAAATATGATTGATCAACTGATAATTGTGGTATTTGTTAAGCACTTATTATGTGCCAGGCACTGTACTAAGCACTGGGATAGATACAAGCCAATCGTTTTGGACCCAGTCTCATGTGGGGCTCACAATCTCAATTCCAATTTACAGATGGGATAACTGAGGCAAAGAGAAGTGAAGTGACTCACCCATGGCCACTCAGCAGACAAGTGGAGGAGTCGGGATTAGAACCTATTCTGACTCCCAGGGTCTGGCCACTATACCATGGACTGTAAGTTCCTTGAGGGTAGGAATCATTTTTACCAACTGTACTGTACTCTACCAAGCACTTAGTAGAATTCTCTGAACATGTCGCGTGCTCAATAATTACCATCGATTGATGATCAGGGCAGAGGGCAATTATTATATCTCTTTCCCATGCTCCACCATATGACTGTGATCTATCTCTAAAGGCCCTGAAGATGAAAAAGGTCCTCAGTCCCCACATATGTCAGATCAAGTGCTTTAGTTAATAATAATGACTGTGGTATTTGTTAAGTGCTTACTCTGTGCCAAGTACTGTACTAGGGGATAGATACAAGATAATCAGGTCCCACATGGAGTTCACAATCTAAGTAGAAGGGAGAATGGTATTGCACCCTCATTTTGTAGATAAGGGAACTGAATAAGGCACAAAAAAGTTTAAATGACTTCTCAAAGTCACATAGGCAAGTGGTGGACCTGGGATTAGAACCTCTGACTCCCACCTTAGCCCTTTCCCCTGCCTCCACACTGCTTCTCATTAGTTTCTTAATGTCACTCCTGCCATCACTAAGCCGGGCACAGTGGAGTAAAGGATTGGCAGTGGTATCAGGAATTGAACAATCTGGTTCTCTTTCTGGAGGAGTAGAAGGAAACATTTGATTCTAAATAGTTTCCTCTGTCCCTCTACCACCCAAACATTTACATACATGCCTATTTCCTTGGTTTTAGTTCCACAGGATGTTTTTCTCTATGGAAATTTAGACAAGCTTTAGCATTCTGAATGTTTACTCTATACAAAACATAGTACTAAACACTTGGGAGAAAGCCACAGAGATGATAGACATGATAGCTGCCTTGATGAGTTCTCATTCCAATGTGAGAGTTAGACACAAAAATAAATTACAGGTAGGGAGATGAAAAAAAATAAAAATTAATATATCAATGCTTGGGCAGGGGGATCAGAGCCTGTGTTTTCCCTCCATATTTCCCTTTCCCTTCCCCCTTCTTCCCCTCTAGCTGAATGTCTACAGAGATGGTACCTCTAGAACCTAAATCAAGACTTACACTTAAGACCTTTTAAGAAGTATGTTTAAATGACTAAACATTGTGTTTTGCAACTCAGGCAAGAATCCTGCCCACTTCTCAACCACAAAGAGAAGAAAAAAGAAACTTGTTTTTTTTCTGCCTCCCTCCTCTTTTCTCTCTCCCCTTCCTCTTTATCATAATTTCATAATTACAACATCCACAATGAAATAAACTATGTTCAAGTTAATTTACTGTGTTTAATTTGTGTGATTAGATCTTTGCACATCAACTCCTTAAAGGGTTTTTTTGTTGTTGTTGTTTATTTGTTTTTTGGGTTTTCTCCCTAAAAGGTTGTAGACCCCTGCCCTAGACCATGCTTTGCTCTTTTCTGGATGATGGGCCGCCGAATATCCTCTTTGAATCAATCATCCACAAGGTGAAAGTTCTATTTCCAACTTTCTCCCAAATGGTGAAATCAGAAAATTCTCTATCCCAACAAAGGGAGTGTATTCTTCATTCACTATCCCGGGACATAGTTGTCACTAATACCCTGATTTATTCATCTAAAGGCCAAGCCACCAGGAGGTTACTGGGTTGATGCCAGATGAGGAGCTTTGTGTGAAACTCATTTTTCAGCAGAAAGCTGTTTTAGCCACATGAGGCAGATTTGATGCTTAGTGTTTAATGAATGTTCCCAGAGAGAGCACTATTTCAAAGCACACATTCCACTTAGGAAGCACACTCCACTAGCATTGCTTCTGGGCCTGCCCCAGGAATACTAAGGACTATAGAAAATGCCCCTTCATTATAAGGCCAGACAGGTGGTCTCAAGGTAATTAGTAGTATTTGCTGGGCACCTACTCCAAGCACTACACTGTTCTTGGGGCTTGGGAGAATAGAATAGAGTTAGAAGGCAAGATCCCTGCCTTCCAGGGATCTTATAATCTAAAGGTAAAGGGAAGCAGATGCTAGAATGAACTGTAGGTAGGAGGAAATAACAGGACATTGAGATATGCACGTAAGTGCAGTAGTTGGGGTGTAAGTCTCCAGGTGTCTAGATGAAGGACTAGTGGTAACGTTGCACTTGAGGTGTGGGTGGAACTGAAAGATTAATCAGGGAAGGTCCCCTGGAGGAGATAAGATTTAAGAATGGCTTTGAAAATGGGGAGAGCAGAGGTCTTCTGAATGTGAAGGGGAGATGGAGTTCAAGGCACAAGGGAGGGTTTAAGCAAGAGAGATGAGAACAAAGCAAAGGGGGAAGATTGGCTTAAGAGGAGTGAAGCATGTGAGCTGAGATGCAGTGGGAAAGGTGTGAAGATAAGTAGAGGGATGAGAGTTTATGGAGTATCTTGTAGCCAGAGGTCAGGAGTTTCTGCTTGATGCAGAGAGGAATGGGCAACACTGGAAATTTCTGAGAAGTAGAGAAATGTGTGCAGAAAAACACTGTAGAAAAATGAACTAGTCATTAAACAATGTTAATTACTGAGCACTTACTATTTGCGGAGCACTGCACTAGGCAGTTGGGGAAATACAACACAACAGGGTTGGTAGAAATGATTCCTGCCCACAGCCAGCTTATAGTTATCAGAGTGAACTATGTCCTGGACAGGAAAGAGACTGGAGGCAGATGCAATGGCTACTTCTCTGTGTCTCACTTTTCTCATCTGTAAAATGGTGAGGATGAAATGTTATATGTACAGTAACTGTTACCAACTGAAATCTGTTGTAAGAACTGAACTCCTTTGTATGGTTTTTCATACCTTATGATAAACTTTAAATATAAATGAAATCAGAGAATGTTTTCTGTAGAAGGTTGACTTCAAGATTTTCTTTGAAAGTAAGAAAGGAGTTAATAAATAAGGTAGATCAATCGATGGCAATAACAATCTTCTTTGTTAAGCCCTTACTGTGTGCCAAGCACTATACTAAGTGCAGGGGTATATACAAGCAAATCGGGTTGGACACAGTCCCCGTCCCACCTGGAGCTCACAGTGCCAATCCCCATTTTACAGATGAGGTAACTGAGGCAGAGAGAAGTGAAGTGGCTTGTCCAAGGTCACACAGAGGACAAGTGATGGAGCTGGGATTAAAACCCCTGACCTTCTGACTCCCAGGCCTAGGCTCTTTCCACTACATGACATTTACTATGTGCACAACACTACCCTGGAAACCTCCCCAAAGCTAGTGGAAGATTGGAAAAATGTTCTGAGATGGAAAAGGAAGGAGGGAGTAGGAGTAGCATTGCAAAATTTTAATATTTTGGACATTTCTCCAAATCTCAAGTCTGAAACACCAGACTGGAAAGCTGGTTGGAAATCTCCTTTCCTTCCTTGGACCATTTGAACTCCTCTGATCCTGCTCTAGGAAGAGCCCAGGATTGAGAAAATATTTGGGGATAAATACTGAAAGTTTTAGCATTCAACTACAAGGTTTAGCTTGATCATAGACCCAGGAAGGGGAAGAGGGTTTTAATGACCTAAATCAGTTTCTCTTTCTAAATTTTTATGGATTAAAATTTTTTCCCTTTTTTTAGCTTTCCTTTTAGAGAAGTGTTAACTTGCGGTTTTTGACAACTCTTGTTAATTGTGTTTCACACTGTCAAGAAACTGTTGATTCCATTATTTCTATCCTATGTGCCAGATCCAGTAGTTTTTTGCATGCCCAACTTTTTTACTTCTCAGGGTTTACTGAGTCTCCCTGCTAAGCACTTAACAAGTACCATAATCATCATCATCACAGATAGCAAAGTGGAAATGAAATGAAGAGAAAAGACATAGTTTGTTACTTCTCCGTATCCTTTAGACTGTAAAGTCATTATTGGCAGGGAATGTGTCTGCTAGTTCTGTTGTACTGTACTCTTCCAAGAACTCTACACAAAATAAGTGCCCAATAAATACTATTGATTGATTGCTAGGGCTCCAGGTCAGTGGGAATAGATCAGATGTCCTCAGACTTCTTCTTATGTCTTCAATGTAATGAAAATTGTCCTGGGATCACAAGTATCCAAACACAGAGGAAGGATTCTGCCCTTTCCCAATAATGATAATAATAATACATTGTAGTATTGGTTAGCCCTCTCGGGGTTGCATTTGGACAGTTTCCAGTACTCTACCTGTTTGACTAAGGGAGGGAGAGTCAAACAGGGACAGATCTATTTCATTCCCAACTTGAGTGGTGGCTAGGGAGCAGAAGGCAATCTGCTACTAATCAAAACTCACCTGTACTGGGCAGCAGAGGCATGGGAGGGAGTAAAAGCTGGAGATTCAAGTTTACTGCATGGAAGGAGGCAATGGTAAACCACTTCTGCATTTTTACCTAGAAAACCCTAGGGGTGCACTACCAGAATGATTGCAGATGGAGGTGGGGTGTTCTGGGAGAGATGTGTTCATGATGTCTCTATTAGTCAGAGATGACTTGACAGCATAAGACAAAACTAGTATTTGTTAAGAGCTTACATATGTTAACCATTCTACGAAATGCTGGGGTACATAGATAATGACTAGGTCAAACACAGTCCCTGTCTCAACTGGGCTCTCAGTCTAAAGGAGGAAGGAGAACGAGTATTGAATCCCTATTTTACAGATGAGAATCTGAGGGACAGAGTTAAATGATTTGTCCAAGGTTGCACAGCAGGCAAGTGGCAGAGCTAGAATTAGAACTTTCTCAGTGGGTAATAAAGTCAAACATCTCTGCATGTTCATGTTGGCTAACAAAGAAACCAAGGCATCCGCAGCCATTCTGTCACAGCATCCTGGAAGCTATTAGATAGTTTTATTGGTATATGTGTTATTAACCCTGGCTTTGCTTAATATGTAGGAGGGTCTGTATTATACACCCTTTGTAAATGTAAGATTCGGACTGGTTGTTGGCTTCCCCACGTAACCAAGATATTCCTGGTTTATCTTCACAGTGTATCTTTTACTCCTCCCTCCTTTTCAACTGCTATATACAGTTTATCATCAAGTTCTGCCAGTTGACCCTTCAAATATCTCCAAAATTCCTCCCTCCCCATCTTCCCAAATGGCTACCATACTTGCCCAATCATTTGTCATTTTCCAGCTTGACTTCTGCATCAGACACTTCTCTGGTTATCCTACCTCAAATTTCTCCCCTCTCCAGTCCTAATTTTACTTTGCTATCTGTATCATTTTTTCTAAAAAAAACTTCAATCTGTACATATCTTCTGTGACTCAGAATCCTCCAACAGTGGCCCATTCCTTTCTGCATCAAGCAGAAACTCCTGACCAATGGCTTTAATGCACTTAGTCAGATATCTATCCCCTCTACCTATCTATTCTCTTCTAAGCTCATCTATTCATTACAACTTGTTCTCATCTTTTTCAACCTCAACCTGTTGCTCCCATCCTTCCTCCAACCTGGAACTCCTTCCTCCTTCAAATCCTCCTGACCACCTGTCCCATCTTCCAAAGCCCTTCTGGACTCACATTTGCTTTAGGAGGTCATCCTCATTTGTTATGTCTCTCTAGGTTATATCCCCCAAATACCATTTAAACATACTTTACAATAACTTATATACATGCTCAGTTTTCCTTCTTACTCTTACTAGACTGTAAGGCCCTCGAGGGCAGGGATCATTTCTACTAATTGTATTGCACTCTCTAGTGCTTACTATAGTGCTCAGCACATAGGCATGCTACAAATACTGATTTATGGATTTTAATCCATTTGAATGTGGGAAAAGACTGGGTGATTAGAAGGAGAGTGGAGACAGCACTAAAATGCAAGTTTATCCAATTCAAATTTTGTGAGAGGATGCTTCAAACTGAGAAGAAGTATGACCTAGTGGAAAGGCCATAGACCTAACAGAAGACCCAAGTTCTAATCACAGTTCTGCCACTTGTTTGCTTGCTGTGTGTCCTTGAGCAAGTCACTTAACTTCTCTATGCCTCAGTTACCTTATCTGTAAAATGGGGATTAAAATTTGAGGTCCATGTGGGACATGGATTTTGTCCAATCTAATTACCTTATTATATTATTATTAGTTTATAGCTATTCCATTGCTTAAAACAGTGCCAGCCACCTAGTCAGTGGTTAACAAGTATTATAAAAATGTAAATATACCTAAATTCCTATTGTGACAGTTTGAGGGATCCAACCATTTTCTTTACACTGTTGATGTTCTTCCACTACATAGCTATCCACTTAGATTAAGCCCTCAATTTGCCTACTGATTCACTCATTACCAAAATTTCCAGGGATTCCTCAATACATCTTGAATCTATCCTGGGGTTTAATACAATGTTTATGAAATAATTATCAATCAATGGTATTTGTTGAGTGCTTACTATATGTTCAGAACTGTGTACTAAGCGCTTGGGAGAGTATAATAGAAAAGAGTTAGTAGACACATTCCCGGTCCACAGGGAGCTTACAATCTAGAGGGAGAGGCAGACATTAATATATATAAGTGATTTACAGATATGTGCAAGTGTAGTTAGGTTGAGGGTGGGGTAAATACCAAATGCACTTCAGCACTTAAATGCAATTTTTTTTATATTACCAAGACCAGGGAAAAAAATGTTTAAATGTTGGAAAAAATACTCAAAACCCATTTTCTCAATGATGGATTTGTGAGGAGCAAATAAATTTCTGTTATTAGAGTGCAGAAAACAAAGCCCTTATTTTATAATGTGTTTCTTTTCCTTTTTAGCCTATAGCAAAACAAACAAAATGTGGTCTGTGTGTGGCAGAGGATTTGTTTTTTTTATTTCTTGTGAGATTGCAGAACTGATTCCTCAAACCCAAGAGATGAGCTTAGTTCAGATAAGCTTCAGAGAAGCATCTAAACCCCTGGGTGTTTATTTGAACTGAAATTCCAAACCTTTCAGGTCTCAAGGATCTATCTGCATTTTAGCATTATAACACTTAGACTCCTAGAAACCCTGTCTTCAGTCCTTGAAAACTGATATATCAAAACTCTTCCAGTTTCCATTGTAATTTTCATTTGATGTAGACTGTCTCCACTGCTAAATTATCTGGATAATTCAATCCCCCAAATATCCTTGTCAATAGGCTTCTTCCCCTAGTGTCCTTCCTATCAGATTTGCTAGTCTGTTCTCAACAAACATTCTCTGATATCACTGTTGAAGACAGAACACTGAACTGGACCATACAGCTAATCCAGTAATGGCATTGCTAATGTTTGCAATAGATCCAAGAAAGTTTTGGAAGGATAATGCATGGTAATTTCATTCTAAGTTATTAGAGAGAACTTCTGGGAATTTCTCACCATGTTTTACATGGCCAAAGAGAGTAGCTATAGATACAAGGTGAAGCAGGTTGGTATTGAGTGAAGGAATTCATTTAGGGCATCCCACATCAATGAAACATTGGCTACTTTTGTCCTAGCTAGCTGACTCCAGAAATAACCCATGAGAGGACATTTCATTAATGAATATGACAATCTGTCCTGGTTTAAACTTGCCTAAATATCATTGGGTTTTCTCTTGGGCTATGATATCCATACCACAACTAACAAATTGGTACCTTCAAATCACTGGTCACTTCTGTGAGGAAAGGTAATTTTGGACAATATCAGCATCCACATGCGTTTTGTCCGAACCCCTTTTGTTTTGGGTGGGTTTTTTTGTGCTATTTGTTAAGAACTTCCTATGTGTCAGATTCTGCTCCAAGTGCTGGGGTAGATAAGAGTCATCAGGTTGGGCACAGTCCCTCTCCCACATAAAGTTTACTTTCTAAACTGGAGGGAGGAGAATTTAATCCTCATTCTACAGATTAAGTAGCTGAGACTAAGGAAAGTTCAAGTGACTTGTCTAAGGTCTCACAACAGGCAAGTTTTGGAGCCAGGATTAGAACCCAGGTCCTCTGATTCCCAGGCCAGTACTCTTTCCACTAGGGTACACTCTTATCTCAGGGTGAACTTACTTTCTAGAAATATGAAGTACACTGGATCATTTAATTTTTTGTCTGCCTGTCTAGATAAAACTGACTGAAGCAGAAGCATAAGTGATCCATCTGTTTAAAGTTTTACCTTTCTAGTGCAATCAGATGTTAGGTGAAGTCAATTAAATTAGAACTACCTTCTACTCCAGCATTTTGGGAGGGGTCATCTCAGGGAATGCTAACCTGTGGTCTGAGCAGTATTCAGCCACCCTCAGAATTCACAATATCAGAATGTAAGCAATGTGAAATGGGTCAAACCACTCAATCAGTAGTATTTATTCATTTGCAAAACCCCTGTACTAAGTACTTGGGAGAGTACTATAGAGTAAATAGACTTGATTCTTGCCCTTTAGGAGTTTACAGTATAGCAGGAGAGACAGACACTAAAATAAATTACAGGTAGGGGAAAGCGACAGAGTTTAAAGCTATGCACATAGGTGCATAACTATAACCTACCAACAGAACTTAAGTGAGAATGCAAGTGCATAAGGGATGCTATAGGGGGTTAAATCAGGGGGAAGATGAGAGATTAGTTCCATCTTGTATCAGTGCCAACATGATTTATTGGACACTTATGTGGTGAAAAATGCTATACTAAGCACCTGGGAAGAATACAAATGAAATTAACAATATTATTCCTGTTCTCGAAGAATTCACGATCCAATTAGGGAGAGGGTAGACCTCAATTGGCAAATATACCATAATTTAGAACGAAAGAAGAGATGTACATATTAGAATAAGGTGAATAAACAAATACCACATAAGCAGGAAAATATGTGAGGGCTGACATAGCCGGTGTGATGGCAACATTTCTGTGAGGGCTTATTCAATTTTGACACTCCCACGCCATGCTCTACCTCTAACGGTGGCTCCAGAGGATGCTTGAAGAAGAGTAGGATGGTTGTCCTTCTATATAACCCTTGTAAGGGGAATGAATAGAAAGCTCTCTGCAGGCAGTCAGGGATTATGTCTACTTACTGTACTGTACTATCCTAACTAAGCATACTCTACACAGAGTAAGTGCTTAATAAGTATCATTGGTCAATTGGTAGTTTTTCTGGTTTTATTTTAATTTGGGTTTTATTATTTTAATTTTATGATTCCTTTGTTGTCAAGACTCTTGCCCAATAAGCCAGGGATGGGGGTTGATAAAATTGCCACTTACCCAAGGTTAGGGACATGCTACTAGGAGCCTTTGTATGTGGGATTTGGCCAAAATCAGTTCAATTAGTCAATCTCTAGCATTTATTGAGCACCGTACTAAGTTCTTGGGAGAGGACACTAAAGTAGATGTGATTCCTGCCCTCCAAGAACTTCAATTTAGTTGGGAAGACAGACACTAAAGTAGACTACAGTTACAAGAAGCAACTGAATATAAGTATATGTATGTAAATTCTGAGGGTGAGTGGGTGAGTACCTCAGTGCTTAGGGGGTGAGGATTCAAATGCATAGGTGTTTATATACATACATGTACATAACTCTATTGTAAACCCTTAATACACTGCTATGTACACAATAAGCACTCAATGAAAATGATTGATTGCTGGTTTATTTTTTTCTAAATAAATTTTTCAGTACATGACTCCCCAATGGTTGCTCATTTATCTCTACAACAAGCAGAAATTCCTCACCGTTGACTTCAAGGCACTCAAAAATTGGTGCTCTTCCCCCTTTATCACTACTCCTCTCACACTATAACCTAGCTCACACATTTTATTCACTCTTCTATCCCCAATCTTTTCATTTTTCTGGGCTTCTGTCTCTCCCAACAGAAGCCCCTTGATCATACCCTCCCTCCTGCTTGCATGTTCCTGCCCTTTCATATGTGACAGATGACAGTCTCTCCATCTTCAAAACTCTACCAAATTCTCATCTGCTCCAGGAAAGCTAATTTCTTCTACCCACCCTATTCTCCTTCTTTACTGTGTCACCTATGCCCTTGAATCCTCACCCACTAAACATTTTAGGTACACACTACCCAAGCCCAACACTTATGTGCATATGCTTTTATTCAATTACTTCCCTTGCGTGTAATCTCCTTTAGTGTCTGTCTCCCCAGTTAAAGAGACTGAACATGAGCAGCCTAAGAGATAGAAGGAGAACCAGGAGAGGACAGTGTCAGTGAAACCAAGGTTGGATTTTTTCAGGATGAGGGAGTCGTCCACAGTTTGTCAAAGGCCACTGAGAGGTCAAGGAGGTTTAGGGTAAAGTCAAGACATTGGCTATGGAAAGAAACAGGACAATTACTTTAAAGAGGGAATTTTTTAAGGAGTGGAGGGGGCAAAAGCCAGATTGGAGGGTGTTGAGAGAGTTGGAGGAGAGGAAGCTCAAGAAGAATAATAACGTTGGTATTTGTTAAGCGCTTACTATGTGACGAGCACTGTTCTAAGCCCTGGGGTAGACAGAGGGGAATCAGGTTGTCCCATGTGGGGGTCACAGTCTTAATCCCCATTTTACAGATGAGGTAACTGAGGCACCGAGAAGTTAAGTTAAGAGAAGAACAGAGAGGATATTTTAAATCCAAGGTAAACATCTCAGAATCATCTCAAATTGAGAATGATCTGTTAAAAATATTGATGTTAATATTCAATAACTTTATCTTGGAAATGAAAAGAGCATTTAAACAGGGAATGGCTACATTTCTATCCCCATTCAGCCTGTTACTACTATGTTATGGTAAAAATACATCAGACCAATAGCCTGTGAACTTTATTTCTAAAGAGTGGTGACAGAAGAAATCATCTGAATGGATTATGTTGGTTTTAGTCTCATTCTTAACCCCTTGATTGGGAACTGGTTTTTTTTGTTACACTTTTAATCAATCTATTTATTGAGCGTTTTCCATATGCAGAATACTATAATAAACACTTGGGAGAGTACAAAATAACAGAATTGGTTGGCATGTTCCTTACACACCAGGACCCTACAGTGCAGAGGGACAGTTTCCCCCTTAAAAGCCCTACTCAAGGCACAACTCCTCCAAGCCCCCTTTTCCTCAGCTCCCCCTCCCTTCCACGTCACCTTGACTTGCTCCCTTAGCTCTTACCCCCCAACCCCACAGCACTTATGTATATATAGATGTTCTATAATTCTATTTATTTATACTGATGCCTCTTTATTTGTTTTGATGTCTGTCCCCCATCCTCTAGACTGTAAACCCATTATGGGCAGGGATTGTCTCTGTTTATTGTGTATTGTACTTTCCAAGCACTCAGTACAGTGCTCTGCACACAATAAACACTCAGTAAATATGAATGAATACCATTATCTCTCAGGACTCCATGGACTGACTGCCCAACCTTGCTGCTTCTCCACAATCTCACATTTTCACATTGTAGAGAAGCAGTGTGGCTCAGTGGAAAGAGCACGGGCTTGGGAGTCAGAAGTCATGAGTTCAAATCCTGCTCTGCCACTTAGCTGTGTGACTGTGGGCAAGTCGTTTAACTTCTCTGTGCCTCAGTTACCTCATCTGTAAAATGGGGATTAACTGTGAACCTCATGTGGGACAACCTGATTACCATGTATCTACCCCAGTGCTTAGAACAGTGCTCTGCACGTAGTAAGTGCTTAACAAATACCAACATCATTATTATTATTATTTTCAGCTTCCTACATGGATTTCCTGCAGGTAGCTCATCCAGAACATATCCAGAACTGAACTCCTCATCTTTCCTCCCAAATTCTTTCCTCCACCTAATATTCTCTTCACAGTTCACACCATCACACCATCATCCTCCCTGAACTTGAGGCATACAACCTCAGCATTATCCTTCACTCTTATCTCTCTTTCAATCCCCATATTCATTCTGTCACCAAGGTTGTTGGTTTTTTCTTCACAACACTGTCAGAAAGTCTATTTCTCCCTATCCAAACTGCCAACATGCTGGTCCAGGCACTTGTCATATCCTGAAAGGGTTCAGGAATGGAAACTGCTTGTCTGTCCCACTACACACAAACACACACAACAATTTCAGAGGAAACTAAATTCCCATAAATTGCTCTAATTGCACCATGCACAAGTCCCTTCCTCCCATTGGAGCTTCACAGTAAGTCCTGTCTTCCTCATCCCCAGAGCTGTTCAGAAGACCAGGTGACATAGTAATTGAAACTATAAAACAATCGATTAGCAAACATTAAAAACAGCTCATTTATCATATCATCTTGAAGGATTTCCCCACATTAACATTTGGCAACACAAAGTGCCCCAACCCATCATGGACCCCTGAGAGACTATCAACTGGATCATTATAGCCCTCCCTACCTGGGATTTTAATGACATTAAAAAAGGTATGTAATCTGACTCCCTTACAGTCTAGCAAAAAGTACTTTTCTTGGCCCCTCCTCCCTACACACTCTGTAGTGAAGTAATAATAGAAACAATAATGGTATTTGTTAAGCACTTATTATGTGCCAAGCACTGTTCTAAGATACAAGGTAATCAGGTTGTTCCACGTAGGGCTCACAGTCTTAATCCCCATTTTACAGACGAAGTAACTGAGAGACAGGGAAGTTAAGTGACTTAACCAAGGTCACACAGCAGACAAGTGGCGGAGTCAGGATTAGAACCCACATCTTCTGACTCCCAAGCCCGTGCTTTTACCACTAGGCCATGTTGCTTCTCTAAATGGATCACTATCTTGTAAGCCCCTCCAGGGAACTACCTATACTTCAAATGAAGCAGCCCCTTAGCATCACTATGGTAATCATGTATTTATCTTGGACTTCTGGACTATTTTCCTCTACAAACTATTATATGAGCTGTGTGGGGTAAGGAACAGGACATAAGAAAGTATGTCTCCACCTCCTGCCTAGAAATGCTCAACAGGAAGTATGGAACCAACCCAAATGAATGTAGAAAATTACATTATCTATCAAATGTTTTTCTTAGTACTATTTTAAGAGATTAACTCCAGTATTTTGACTGCCCAACCCACATGGATATTTCTACTGCTCCCTACTTAGAGTAGCATCTGCAGAGATTAAGCAGTGAAAATCTATATGGAAGCCACATAAAAGAGGCTTTCTTGCCTCCTGTGTGACCTTTGTCAAATCATTTAACTCTTCACTGTCTCAATTTCCTCGTCTGTTAAATGAGTGATTAAATACCTCTTCTCTCTTTCTCTTAGATTTTGAGCTCCTTGTAGGGTAAGGCCTGAGAATGAGCTGGTTATCTTGAACTTACCCCAAGGTTTAATACACTGCTTGACACATTGTAAGTGCTTAACAAGACCACAAACATTATTTATAGGAGATTTGGACAGAATCCAGGGCCAGACACAATAGTGCTACCTATTTTGAAATGGCAAAAAATGTGGGAACTATCATCAGGGGCACATTTTACTTTGGGGGGCTCTAGTTGCAAGTTCACATTTTTCTATTTGACTGAAGAAAGGAAAATATTTTTTTTAACAGAATGTGTAATTTAATTTTGAGATTAAAAAAAAACTCTGTGCTTGATTGGAAATGTTGGTCATCTCAGTCCACTAACTAGAATATTTGTGCGGCACTGTCATTAAATAAATGTCATTGATCTTCCTCAGAAACATTCACAGTGAAGGAAAAATGCCACACTTGCACAGGAGTTGAATTGACTGGAAGAGATTAATGATAGCTTCCCTAATGTATGCTTCTTTCATTTTATTTCCTTAAGTCTTTTGAAAAATGGTGTTGCTTCTAAAAAGCTTCCTAAATAAATAGGGAGTGGTATGAATAGAGCTGATTCAATCAGGGAACAGTGAATATAATACTATTTTAATGCCTTGTATGTTGATGGGCCACTGGATACTCACTTTCCATTCTCCTTTTATTTCCTTCACTTTTAATATCTTTGGTCTTTGGATAATGAAGTCATGTTATGGTTACCTGTGAAGGGATAGCAACTTTTTAAAATAGTATTTATTAGGTGCTTACTATGTGCCAAGCACTGTACTAAGCACGGGGGTATATACAAGCTAATCAAGTTGGACACAGTCCATATTCCTGTCCTACATGGGGCTCTCAATCTTAATCGCCATTTTACAGATGAGGTAACTAAGGCACAGAGAAGTTAAGTGAATTGTCCAAGGTCACAGAGCAGACAAGTGGCAGAGCTGGGTTTATTTGAATTCCTTGATTTAAGTAAGCCTCTCAAGAAGAGGAATGATAATACTTATATTCACATACACTGTTCATTTCATTATAATAATTATATCATAATTATACCATAATAATGGGGAAGCAGTGTGGCTTAATAGACAGAGCATGGGCCTGGGAGTCAGAGGACCTGGGTTCTAATTCTAGCTGAGAAATTTGCCGGCTTTGTGACCTTGGGCAAGTAAATAACTAAATTTTTCTGTGCTTCAGTTTCTTCATCTGTAAAATGAACATTAAATACCTGTTCTCTCTTCTACTTAGACTCTGAACCCCATGAAGGGCAGGGACTGTGTCCAACTATCTTGTATTCACCCCAATTCTTAGTTCATTGTTTGGCACCTAGTGAGCAAATATCATTACTATTACATTATATGTAATACATAAGATGTTTAATAATTATTATTCTTATATTCTAGGTATCATTCTATGATACCTAGAATGCCCCAGGCGACTCATATCATCCTGCTCATTTCCCAGAATAACAACCCTAACCTATTTTTCCGGGGTTAAAAGTTTGCTTGAGTGCCTATCATTTATAATGTGTGTTATCACATTTCCCTCCTCAAATTTCTCCCCACTCTTCTCCTTTAACCACTCCTTCTCTGTCTGTGTCTTCATCTGGATCCTTATGAATCTGTCTTGCTCTTCTTTAATATTTTCCCCCTTCTTGCATGACGCCTGCATTTGTCTAGCTTTCCAATCTGGACTCTTTCTTTAGACACAGCTGTACCATTTTAGTTCCTTGACTTCCATTACATGTGGTTTTGGCCTCCGGTTTGCGTTTGTCTCAAATGGTCATGTCGTATTAATTGTTCTCATTTTTCTGAATACAAAACTTCCTGAGAACCGACAGCTCCCAAACATGCTAGCAAGTCTAGCACTGTTCAGCTTTCATTTCCATCAAGGACACTGACTCCATGACTAAATTTTCTTCTTGATTTTCAGTTTGAGCTCTTTGATGTTGCTTTTGTGGAATAGTGAGAGGTATAGCGCAGTCTTGATAGAAAGCTGAGAAAATGATGCTGATTATAGTATGGTATGGTATGTGTCTAGTGTCAAGCACTGAATTAAGCACTGGAGTAGAAACAATTCATTCAGGTCAGACACAATCCCTGTCCCACATGAGGAACACTAAGTAGGAGGAAGAACAGATTTTGACTTCCCATTTTTCAGTGAGAAAACTGAGGCACAGAGAAATAAAGTATTTGCCCAAGGTCATAGAAGAGACAAATAGTGTAGTCTGTATTGTAATTCTAATTTATTTCACATTGTATTCTTTCATCCTATTTGTTAGCTTTCCTGGCTTGAAGGTTAACCAGTTAAAAGAGAAAAGATAACTGTGGAAAAGCAAAGCTATGACAGGCAGCAAATTATGAAAAGGGTAAACAAAGAAAAGATACAAGGACAGTCTTTTTTTTATCAAACTCCAATTGATTGATGATGCTTGTACATAGATTAAAACTGTTTTCTTATTCTAAATAACTTGACCCCTATTGAGTGCTTTACCCATTATTTAAGAAGTTCACTTAGCCAGCTGATGTCCTGAGCAGTAATCATAATTTGTCACAGAGTGTTATTTTTTTTTCATTGCTGAGAACAGCAGATGGGGATGTGTACAGGCTACACTGATGGAAACAAGTGGAAGAAAAACTGTGAACAACAACGCTTTCGTTTGTTTGCTTTGACTCACCACCTGCCAACCGCAGCCTCTCTGATCTCCTCTTGGTAAGCCTCAGCAGCTGCAGTTGGGAAGATCAGATCGCTACTCAAGGCAATCTGTCACCAAGTAATGTGTCGTTTTTGAGACAGTAAAGCCCAAAGCTATGGCAAAACGGACTCTTTTCGGGGTCTGATTAATGGAAAATGTAGCTGCATATGGGAGATGGGATGGCATATGCCACCAACTCGATTTTTCAGGGGCTGTTTATCTAGGTTATGAATTATCCAGGCCCCCTGCTTATCCTCTCTGTTTCTGCAGCTGCCTGCCTTCTGGCCATTTCACAGTTTGTTAGCACTGACATCACAGTTAGGGCAGGGAAAGGAAGAGGAGACACAACTCAAATTAACCAATGTTACTACTTTTAGTTATTGTCATTCTTGTCCCTCCCACCACCAACCCTTGTTTACACCCTTCTTTGTCTCTGGAGCTCCCTTTCCCTTTGCATCTGACAAACCATTGCTCTCATCATCTTCAAAGTCTTTCTGAAATGATCTCTCCTTCAAAGGGCCTTCCCCAATTAATTCTTCATCTCCCAACCTTATACTCACATGCTATATCTCTCCTGCTGCCACTTCAGAATGTCCCCACTACCCAAGAATGATCAGTAGAGACTTACCTTAGCTAAACCCTGAAACCATGTGTTTCAAATGGATTGTAGGTAAAGATAGTCTTGAAGAGATGGGGTCAGAGAAAGAAGGAAAAAATGCTAAGGAAATGGAAGACCAGGACATGTAACTGGTATAAGGGAACAAAGGGTGGAGATAGAAAGGAAGAAAAAAAAGCACGGTCAGAAGCTTGCAACTGCATGGCTTTGAGGCCCAAGTTGCTACCCTGTCTCTTCAGTCTTGAATTCACCTAATATCCAGAATATTTTCCCTCCTCTAACCAAACATCTTAAGAGTGAAGCTGACCCACTCAGCTTTTGATATTCTTGGCCTAAGGCAGCAGGTAACTGAAGATAGCCTGATTGAAGAAATCCTTAATGGGAATATTTTATTAGTTATACTTCTGATGGTAAATTATAACTGTTTTTCATTATTTCATTTATTTTATCCTTTTAGGTGTCTGTCATCCTACACTTTGATAATGAGCCACCCGAGGATCAAGGGCCATGACTTGTAATTGACTCTGCACCTAAAAGAGTGCTTTTCATATTGTAAATCCTTCATGTTAATAATAATAACAGAAAAAAAGAAAGAAAGGGAGTTTAGACCAGAAAGGTGGAAAAGAAGATAGAAAGGAAAAGGGAAGGAAGCAATCAAAACTGAGGAACAACAAGAGGCTTTGGTGCAAGAGTCAAAATCTGTTTCCATTTCTCTGGAAACTTCCAAGTGAGCAGATATAAAGCATAATTGAGAAGACTGGAAAAGATCATTCTAGAGCTGCTGTAGGTAGATGGACAAGTCCTAGAGGCACACGCCCTAGAGGACATTCAAATAATTGTAAACTGCTTCACCTAATTAGCCAGACGTTATAGTTTTAACAATAAGGCTAAAGAAAATTAAGGCTTAAAAAACCTAAGTTTAGCCTTGACATGGAAAATCATGTGCATAACTAAAAATCTACATTGACAACACAGAGTTAAACACAGTCACAGAATTAGTTTACCTTAGCACGCTGACAGATCATGACATGATAATCAAGATTATTAAATTAAATTAAATCAAATCAAAGGCCTCTAGAGCTTCAGGCCATGAGACCTGGACTCCCTTCATATGCCACATGAATCAGTCATTCAGTGATATTTACTGAGCACTTATTTTGTGCAGAGCACTGTACTATGCATTTGATAGATTACCATACAATTGGAACACAGAACCTCTGCCCTAAATTGTCAGGGTAGAATAGGATCATAAACAAAGACTTGGAAGAAAGGTATGTTCAGTACAATTGTCCTGGGAAGATCTGGTAAGGAGACTGGGCAACAAGATATATAAAATCTGCTGTTATGAGCTGAAATTGGGAAATAGAAAGCAAAGAAGGCAGATGAAGGATTTTAAGGATACTGCAAAACAAAGCTGCATCCTAGGTGAAGATTGGGAGTCAATAGCTGCAGATAGTCCTGCCAGACACATTCAATAAAGGAGTCATTCATATATATTTTTGGTGTTATGAGCAGGTGGGAGGCCATAACTCTCCAACCTTTCTTTCTTCTTCATACAATTGTACATTTAAGCAGCGTAACATAGTGCAAAGAGTACAGCCTTGAGAGTCATAGGACCAGGGTTCTAACCCAGATTCCACTAGTTAGTCTGCTGTGTGACTTTGGGTAAGTCACAGCTTCTCTGGGACACAGTTCCCTCATCTGTAAAATGAGGATTAAGACTGAACTCTATGTGGGACAGAGACTGTATCCAACCTGATTATCTTGCATCTACCCCACCACTTAGTAGTGCCTGGCACATAGTAACTGCTTAACAAACCCCACAGTTATTATTATTATTATTGCTTAGAAAACGATGAGATGGTGGTAGTTAGCCAAGATTTTAAACGAATCTACTATGCAGCTAGCGAATCTCACTAGACTCCCTGCTCCTGAGGGTAAAAAAATCTTTCAATAACACTGAAGAGGAACAAAAAGAGTTTGCGTGGTCTTCACCACGTGTTTTATCGCCTTCTTGTATCAAAACAAGAATTGCATAAGGATGGCCTTAAGAGGCATCCTGTCGCACTACTTTGACAACTTTTGAATTCTTGAAATTTACCTTTAAATAATTAGGTTCTGGCCAGAATTGCATTGAGAGCAAAGAGAGAATAAGATGCAATTTATATTTCCCTCTACATTTCTAGTATTCACTGAGTTTGGGTCTCCAGCTTTGTGAATGTAGACCAAATATACATATAAATTGTATTTTTGTATTTACAAAATCCTGTCCCTGGAATATTCTCAATGTTTTTAAGCCATAAAAAAAAGTGTTACTGCAACTTATACTATCAGAATCCTACTAGCTGTTAGAAACTGGGAAAATTCAATGAAAACAACTCTCTGTTGTTAGAGCAAGGTGCTGGAGATTAGGATATCTGTGTTTTGTTTTTTATGTAATATTTTCCATTCATCACTTCAGATGTTTAACCCACTATATGATTTTATTTGCTCTTTTAAAAAATAAAGCATAATAACCTGCCAAGATTTTTTTAAAATTATCATTATTATTATTTAAGAAATGCTGCTCAGGGTCAATATTTGATGCCAATGATCAAAAGCTGTTTACAGGTATTAAGTGCCATTCACATGATGGTGCCTTATGAAAATATTCAAGAATATAAGAAACAGGGGCCTAGAAAATAGAATTTTAAAAGCACATTACATGATTTTGTCATAGAACAAGATCCCTCTTCCTATTACCCCAGAGAGCAGGCTCTCAACTTTCACCAAAATCAAGACAAGAATTACCCAGTTAAAAAAAAAATCACCATTCCTGCCCCACTGACAGCCCTATACTCATTCAGCTTAATTAGGAAAACCAGTGACACTTTATCTTTTGGGGGCAAGTTTGACATTCAACTTTAAAATCTCATTTATGGATGGATGACCAAAGCTAGTATACAACTTAAGCAGCCCAAAGCGAAGGACAAAGCGAACAGTCTCCAGTCTTGCAGTATTGTTTATTATTCCCTTCTTGGAAATATATTATGAATATTTGTTTCTTATGCCCTTAGCCAAACATCATAATGCTGTCCTGTTAGTGCTCCCATGGAAAAATAATGAAAGACAACCTTGGAAATGTCACAATAGCGACATTTGCCTGAGGGGGGGAAAACATTAGAAAAGCCCTATATGAGCAAAGTGAAGTAAATAATTAAAGCAATTATTTTGATAATTCAAGCAAAAATGAACAGTTTTGCCTCATCCAAAGTCTGCATGATGATAAATAGATGCTTTGGGTTGGAAGCAAATGGTTTCTGAAGGTTGGTGTGACTAGCCATCTTGCTTGAGATGGAGCAGCCATGAATTTTGGGGTCCCATTCCACTACTCAAAAAAGCTTCCAGAGGCTCCCATTAGAGATGGGTCTTGTTTTCATATTAGGAGTAGAGAAGTCATCTCATGGTTGTAACACTACTGCAAGGACAGCTGGTTGACCTTCTCTGACTGCTTTCCTAGTGAGAATAATGTCAAAGGATTGGCCTGAATAATCATAAGAGCCTCAAAACTGAGCTTCCCTTTGGCAGGTAGAGGGTAAAATGCAGATACTATCAGGCCTCCAACTGTTAAGATAGCAACTGATACATTCCTGGAAGGAAGAAACTGGGTAATGAGGGGAGAAGGGGTGAAAAGGCAGAGGTGTCTGTCCCCATTTCTTGTAAAATTCAATGTGAATTACTTGATTCTCAGGCATTTTCCTTCCTGTTGGATGATGGTTCCATAGGAAAAGTCACTGAGAATTCACCTTAAATTTAGGAAAAGCTTCAACAGTGACTCTTCTAGTAAATTGGGCCTGGAAGTAGAATACGTTGCCACTCCCTGATATTTCACCATCAGAATCCTCTTCTTCCCTACCATCAGTATCCACCTTATCTTTCTAGAGAGCCCACATGGCTCATTGCAATGTGTGGGGTTAATAACTGACCTCAGTGCTTTGCATTAGGAGACATTACATCATTTCATTTTTGTTTGCTTTATAGCCCAGTATTAAACACTTTCATTTTTTTCCCCGAAACAATTATCTTTTTCTTTAAATTCAGAACCAGCTTCAACAGAGACCTTGATGAAAGAAAGATAGGAAGTAGAAAAGAAATAGATTGCTATCTCCCAGCATTGTCCATTAGCTGTCATAAAAAAGGTAGTATCCTGGGAAAATGTAAATGCTTTAGCTACCCACATTTTCTGTTATAAGTAATTTTGCTTATCAGTTAGAAAGATAATCAAAGGGTTTTTGTTTGCAATTTCTTTTACATATAGCAACTCATTTTTGTCCCTGAAAATAATTACTATAGCTTTATATAATAAAAAGCTACCTACAACAACTTCACTCTAATCTCCTCATCTTCCATTTAGACATCTAGCATGAGTTCTCTTCTGTAACGCAGCCTCTCCTGGTTATCGTCATTTTCACTCAAAGCAACATACTGGCTGATATGAATAATATCAGAAGCCAGAATCCATAAGCAGCACAAACCCTGTCAATTCTAGGGAGTTTTGTCCATACAAGGGTTTATAAATGGGAGTAGTAATATAGTGATGCCATAAAAACACCCAGATCAAACTACAACAAATCTGTTCTTCCAACTTGCTAGTAATAATGTTGGTATTTGTTAAGTGCTTACTATGTGCAGAGCACTGTTCGAAGCGCTGGGGTAGACACAGGGGAATCAGGTTGTCCCACATGGGGCTCACAGTCTTAATCCCCATTTTACAGATGAGGTAACTGAGGCACAGAGAAGTTAAATGACTTGCCCATAGTCACACAGCTGACAAGTGGCAGAGCTGGGATTTGAACTCATGACCTCTGACTCCAAAGCCCGTGCTCTTTCCACTGAGCCACGCTGCTTCTCAAGGGCTAGTAAACAGAGCCCTTTTGGAGGAAAGGAGTCAAACAATTATCTATTCCATTTGATCAATATTTAAAATGAATGTGGGAAATTTAGGCTAAGAAATCAACTTTGGAACTGATTGAATAGCTTAATTCTCTGCTTTCCTATCTTTGTTTTGGTAACTCTGTCTAGAAGCTATTCTTCCCCATAGAAAACAATGCTGGTTTATGGTACTTGTGATGATGACTTATGGTAAGAGCTCACTAAGAGCCCACTACTGTAAGTGCTGGTATAGACACCAAATAACCAGGTTGGACACAGTCCCTATCTCATGTGGGGATTATAATCTAAATGGAAAGGATGACAAGTTAATCCCCATTTTACAGATGAGGAAACTGAGGCTCAGGGAAAGATTGACTTACTTCCCCAAGGTCCCACCATGGGCAAGTGATTGGATCTGGTATTAGAACCCAGATCCTCTGACTCCCAGGTCCGTATTCTTTTCACTAGGGCATGCTGCTTCCCTACTCTAAGTAACTTATTTATGATACCCTGGTGGCTGTAAAGTGACAATTCAGTTTCCAGAGGTGACCCACAGGCTTGGAAGACTTATGCACTGTGGAGTAGATAGGATCTGATTCAACAATTTTGAAGTAGAATCTCCGTCTTTGTTACCACTGGGTTAGACAACTGCTTTCTGGAATGGTTTGGCTTGAGTCTTCCAAGGCCCCTGGGGTTCTTTAACTCATGGGTATTTCCCTCCTCCATATCCCTCCTTAAAGGAAACATTCAAATTAAACATTAATTGTAGTCTATCAATTCATCATATAAATCTAATATCTACTGGGTGATGAGGAATGTACTAAGCTTTTGAGACAGTAGCACAGAATTTGATTGTGAACTCCTCAAGAGGCAGGGACTGTGTCTAATTCCCACCTATGACTTCTTTCCCAGTGCTCTACAGACAATGAATGCTTAATCAATAGTATTATTACTATGGAAATTTTTAAGGGCTTACTCTGTGTCAAACACTGCTCTAAGTGTTCTAAGTGCTAGGTTAAATACAAGTTAATCTGGTTGCACATGGTTCCTGTCCCACATGGGGCTCACAGTCTAAATAGGAGGGAGAGCAGGTATTTAGCCACCATTTCACAGATGAGGAAACTGAGGCACAGAGGAGTGAAATGACTTGTTCCAGATCACACAGCAGACAAGTGGAAGAAGCAGGATTAGAATCCAGGTTCTCTGACTTTCCGACCCATGCTCTTTCCACTAGGCCCTGCTCCTTCTATTGCTAGTAGAGTTAAAAGACATGATCCCTGTCCTTAAAATGCTTACAATCTATGGCTTTGTTTCTTTTGAGACTTCAAGACTTTCTCGCCAAGTAGTGTCTCTGACTCTTTCTGCGTTGTATCACCTCTGACTAATTTAGATGACAAGCCTTCTTAGGAGGAATCAGATCTAGCTCTGTTCTCTGAATAGCAACAAGTACATTGTGGGATTACAATAAAGATTGAATAAAAAATTGTAATTACAAAAAAGAATGAGCAGTGTTGGAAAAGTCCCTGGGCCCTTTTACATGGAAGGATTCTACTGTACAATTAAGGAAAAATAGTTTATTCAAATAAGCTATCAATAAAAATCAGGATTCATTGCAGTACATAAAAGTGGAAAATGTATTTGTGAGGAATGAAACTGATATTATGGTAATATCAAAAATATGAACATGAATAGGAAGAAAGATACACTAAAAAGTTCCTGGGAAATGGACTAAGTCCAAAAAAATAAGACATTCCACCTGAATTAAGTCATAGCCATGGCAACATATAATAGAACCTCTGTAGGTGTACTATTTCTGCCACTTATCATGTGTAAGTTACTTGACAGTTATTTCCCCATCATTATTTATCATGTTTTATTCCTCATAATGTTGAAAGAAGGTTTTCCCGTTGGTTAACAAGGTATAATAACAAGATCTTTTTTTGATAAATGACTGGATATGAATCAGTTTACACCACATACTGTGAACTGTTCCCTATAATAAAAATGCACCGAACAATAATTCCATCAACTTTATTGGATTTGTGTTGTTATATCGTAGCTGTTTGCATTCACGGTCTAGTATGGATCTTTTTTTATCTGCACTGAAAATCGGTGCTGTTGTAAACTGCTAATCCCTATGCTCCAATCACCCATTTCTACTTAAAAAAGAAAGCAAGAATATGTTAGACTTCTCTTCACTGATGTTCGCCTTCAAAAGTATTTCCATCTGAAGTGCTGTTTGAGTAGGAGTGTTAGACCACGCCATCTTAATGGGAGGAAAAGTGTTTGTTTCTAAAAATCCCTAGACTTTCATCCATGCAAATCTTTATTAGGTCAAAATCATTATCCCACAGGGCAATAATTGCAAGAAGACAGGTTAAAGGAACTAGTTAGTCCTTTTCTTGGATGATAAATATCCATGTCTTCCAAAATTTACCAGAGATGAAAGTTGCTATTTGTTTTGTGACAAATGTTGTGTGATTGAATTCCTAGCTCTTTCAACAGAGTCTACTGGAACTATATAATTACCTTCTAAATGCCCATAATGGCCAAGCTGAGGTTTCTCTCTTTAAAATCTTCACAAATGGATAGTGGTAGGGAGATGCCACAAACAACTACTTCTAATTTGGACAGTGTGGTAGCAATGAAAGGAGGAATTAAGCAAGTTCTGCTTTACTAATGTCTAACTCCCAGGGAATTAGATGCTTTAAGAAGCAAAGTAACTCTTTTATTGAGCATGAATCAATCAATTGTATTTATTAAGCACTTATTGTGTGCAGAGCACTGTACTAAGAACTTGAGAGAGTACAATATAACAAAGTGGATAGACACATTCCCTTGAGAAGGAAAAGATGTGTTTCTACTCAGAGTTTTGAAGATGGGAAGAGTGATCATCTGTTACACATGAAAAAGAAAAGCATTTCAGGCCAGAACCAGGAAGTGGGCAAGAGGTCAGTGGTGAGATAAACAAGACTGAGGCACAGTGAGTAGCTTGGCACTACAGAAGCAAAGTGTGAGGGCTGGGTTGTAGTAGGAAATCAGGGAGTTAAGGTGGGAGGGAGCAAGGTGATATAGTGCTTTAAAGCCAATGGTAAGGAGTTTCTCTTTGATGTGGAGATGGATAGGCAACCACTAGAGGTTCTTGAAGAGTGGGCAAACATGAACTGAACAGTTTTGTAGAAATGTGATTGTAGTGGTAGAGTGAAGTATCGACGGAAATAGGGAGAGACAGGAGGCACGAAAGTCAGCAAGGAGGTGGATGCAGTAATTAAAATGGAATATGATAAGTGTTGGATTAACCTTATAGTAGATTGGAGAGAGATGAAAGAACAGATTTTAGAGGTGTTATGATGGTTGAACCGACAGGATTTGGTGACAGATTAAATGTGTGAATTTAATTGGAGAGATAAGGAGATGAGTGGGGATAATACTGAATTTGCAGGCTTGTGATACAGGGAATATGGTGATGCTGTCTACAGTGATAGGAAAGTCAGGAAAGGGTAGGTAGGGTTAGGGTGGGAATATGAGGAGTATTGTTTTGGATATGTAAAGTTTGAGGTGTCAGCAAGACATCCTAGTAGAAATATCCTGAAGGCAGGAGGAAATATGAGACTTCAGAGAAGGAGAGAGATTAGGGATTGGAAATGTAGATTTGGGAATCATGTGATTAGAGATAGTAGTTTAAGCTATGAGAGCTAGTAAATCCTTGAAGGGCTTCAGTGTAGGTGGAGAATAGAAAGGGACCCAGAACTGAGGCTCATGGAATTCCTGGGGGAGGCAGAGGAGGAACCTGCAAAAGAGACTGAGAACGAATGCCCATAATGCATGAATGAATGTATGCCTACCCACTCTGTTGTACTGAAATGCTTAATACAGTTCTCTGTATACAACAAATGCTCAATAAATGCCACTGATTAACTGGTGCATGAGTCTGTATACCAAGAGGCTGATTCCCTGATATTTTGTATCCACAAATCATTTGTATTCTTTCCCCTTTGCCAGGGAGGATGGATGACAGTTCAGAAGTTCATAAAATGGACACACAGACCTCCTTCAATAGTGCCTCTTTTCTTATTAGTTCCCTCTCCATGTCCCTTATGGCCATGGTGCACCCCTCTGGCTCATTGCGAAGTCTTGTTCTCAGAGTCCTCATAGCATTTGTGTTGTCCATCCTGTTTTTTTCCACTCCACATTAGCTCAATGAATACCACTTACATAGGTCTCCTGCCATCATTTATCCTCCGCACATATTCTTCCCAGAAGTGTTGAGGTGCAGCTTCTAGGCTGGTAGTGCTGGCTGTGGACTAGAATTACCCTGTCTCCAGGATAGCTTTGTAAAAGTAATAATAATAAAAATAACAATAGTTGTATTTCTTAAGCGATTTACTATGTGCCAGGCACTATACTAAGTGCTGAGGTAAATACAAGCAAATCGGGTTGGACACAGTCTCTCACCCACATGGCATTCACAGTCTTAATCCCCATTTTATAGATGAGGTAACTGAGGCCCAGAGAAGGTAAGCAACTTGCCCAAGGTCACACAGCAAACAAGTGTGACCAACTTTTCAATAAATACTATTGAAAAGTGATGGAGCTGGGATTAGAACCAGGCCCGTAATCTATTTACTAGGAAGCCTGATTTTCATATCATTTCAGTCAGTCCAGTTACTGACCCCTCTCCCTGGCTTCCAGTTGTATTTTTTCCCAATCTCCTAAATAAAATTTGCTTGTATGTCACTGTGAGAAGCAAGCAATCCTAGCCTTCAAATAGCTTCAATACCAGGCCCTCTAGCAAAAGGAGAAAGTTGAAATTATTCAAGCCCATGTTTCTCAGATACTGCATATCTACCCTGTTTGGGAATCAGGAAATACAAACAGACTAACACCCAGGGGTCACAACTTTTCAAAAGCAGGAAAACCAGCTACCATTATACTCAGGCTGGGGAGATATGGGTTCTTAATTTGTCAAGATTAAACATATTTCTTGGGGATTTTCCTCACACATTTATCCCAAGATAATGGCTCAGTGAAGTCTCCAAAAACTTTCATTTTATCATTCACAGATCTATCAATCAATCATATTTATTGAGCACTTACTGTGTGCAGAGCTCTGTATTAAGCAGTTGGAAGAGTACAGTATAGCAGGGAAGAAAGTTGGTAAACATTTCCCTGTCCATAATGAGTAAAGCAACACTCTCTCACTGTTACTGTTCTCCATCCATCTGATCAATTTGGTTGCCCTTCTCTTTATCTTCTCCAACTCTATTGCATGTTTCTTCAGTTGGGTTGAGCAGAACTGCTGTCAGTATTCCAGATATACCCATAAACTGATTTTACATAGCCTTTTTTTTCCTTTTAGCTTATGAATATTGGTAAAAATAGGCTTGGTTGCTCAAGATCAAGTTCATATCACTATTTGGGGAAATGAATTGGACTTAGGTCAGAAAAAATGTTAGAGTTGTTACAGGTGAGTACTTCCACATCATCTAACAAGCAATTGTAAAATAGAGATGAAATAGCTTTTCTCCCTCCCGCTCAAATTATGAGCCCCATGTGGGACAGAAACTGTCCTGTCTGCTTATATTGTATCAACCCTAGGGCTCAGTAGAGTAGAGTAGGGCTCAATAGTAGCTTATTCAGAGTAAGCTCTTAAAATACTCGATGACTGTTATTATTCTGTTCCTTTACTCAGCTTTTAAGCTTTACAGTCATTGGACCTGGGTGTTAATTTATTTCTATACCATTTTCAATATTTTACCATAAATTATTCTCCTTGTCCCAGGAAACTATTGAGGAGGGAATAAAATTGAATACAGACAGCAAAGAGTTCATGTCCTCGTGATACAAAATTGAGGGAAAAAGTCCTGTCTTAGATCAGCTCTTTAATAAGTAGCTAAAGACTAAGTAACTGAAGCTTGCCAAGTTTGTCACCTCAACATGAGTGCTTGGAAGATCACTTTTAACATGCCCCTGTTATTAATTTTAGCAATATTCATTGACTGTTCACAGTTGGAAGTGTACTGTTTCAGGAAACTGGGGAAGATACCTCAAGAGGATATGTTTTCTTACTATTTTCTACTAAACACAGCTTGCTCACTTCACTCTATCACAAACCTACTCACTAAATCTCGATCTTGTCATTTTCATCACATTCTGCCTCTAGCCTGGAACTCCCTCTCTCTTCATATAATATTAATAATAATGATGGTATCTGTTAAGTGCTTACTATGTGCCAAGCACTGTTCTAAGCGCTGGGGTAGATACAAGGTAATCAGGTTATCCCACGTGGGGCTTAAAGTCTTAATCCCCATTTTACTGATGAGGGAACTGAGACACAGAGAAGTTAAGTGACATGCCCAAGGTCACACAGCAGTCAAGTGGCAGAGTGGGGATTAGAACCCATGATTTCTGACTCCCAAGCCCGTGCTCTTTCTACTGAGCCATGCTACTTCATATCTGACATATCACCATTCTCCCCACTTTCAAAACCTTAGGGAGTAATGTGGCCTAGTGGAAAGACCATGGACCTGGGAGTCAGAGGACCAGGATTCTAATCCCAGCTCGACCACGTACTTGCTGTGTGACTTTGGAGAAATCACTTAACTTCTCTGTGTCACATCTGTAAAAAATGTGGATTCAATATCTGTTCTTTCTACTTAGATTATGAGTCCTGTGTAGGGACACAGACTGTGTCTCACATGTTCATCTTCTATCTTCCCCAGCACTTAGAACATTGCTTGACACACAATAAGTGCTTAAATACCACAATTCTTATCATTATTATAAGTAACAACAACAGTAATAATAATAATGAAATCACATCTACTCTGAGGCCTTCCCAGACTAAGTCTTCATTTCTCTTGCTAACTCTTCCTTCACCATCACCCTTGTGCTTGTATTTGTACCTTTAAACATGTGATATTCATCCCACTCTCAGCACACAGCACTTATGTACACAGAGAAGCAGCATGGCTTAGAGGAAAGAGCACAGGCTTGGGAGTCAGAGGTCGGGGATTCTAATCCCGGCTCTGCCACTTTGGGCAAGTCACTTAACTTCTCTGTGCTTCAGTTCCCTCATCTGTAAAATGGGGATTAAGACTGTGAGCCCCAGGTTAGACAACCTGATTACCTTGCATCTAGCCCTGAACTTAGAACAGTGCTTGGCACAGAGTAAGTGCTTAATGTATAACCTCATTATTGTTATTATTACATATCTTTAATTTATTTTAATACCTTTTTCCCCTTTAGACTGTGAGCTCCTGGTGAGCAGGGAAAATGTAATAATGTTGGTATTTGTTAAGCGCTTACTATGTGCAGAGCACTGTTCTAAGCACTGGGGGAGATACAGGGTCATCAGGTTGTCCCACGTGAGGCTCACAGTTAATCCCCATTTTACAGATGAGGGAACTGAGGCACAGAGAAGTTAAGTGACTTGCCCACAGTCACACAGCTGACAAGTGGCAGAGCAGGGATTCTAACTCATGACCTCTGACTCCCAAGGCTCTTTCCACTAAGCCATGTCCCTACTTTATTTATAACAATAATAATAATACTTGTTTAGTGCTTACTATGTGCCAAGCACCGTTTTAGGCACTGGGGTAGGCAGATACAAATAGGTCAGGTTGGGCACAGTTCCTGTGCACATAGGACTCACACTCTTAATCCACATTTTACAGATGAGATAACTGAGGCCCAGAGAAGTTAAGTGACTTGGCCGAAGTCACGCAGCAGATATGAGGTGGAGCTGGGATTAAAACCCATGACCAACAGACCCCAAAGCCTGTGCTCTATCCACTAAGCCATGTTGCTTCTTAATACTTTAGTCTACTGAACTCTCCTGAGGATTTAGTACATTACCCTGCAACAGAAAGAGCTCAATAAATGATTGATTGATCACCTGTCCTTAAGCTATTAATCAATTAATAAATGGTATCATTAAACACTTACTGTGTGTAGCTTGCATGACTAAGTGCTTGAAAGAGTATAGTAAAATAGAGTTGGTAGTTTAAAGCTCAGAGGGGAAATTGAGCCCACATTAAATGGAAAATCATAAATGTTGAATACTCTTCAAACTTAGATTGTAAATTCCTTGAAGGCCATGACCAAATGTACTTATTCTTTTGTATTCTCCCAAGCACTTGGTACAGTGCTCTGCACACTGTAAGCGCTCAATAAATACCATCAGTTGATGGATTTCTTTTGAATTCCAGGAAAGTTTTTCAAAAGAAAATCCAAGGATGACTTGGATATTGGCAATTCTTTATAGGAGAATTCTGCTTCCAACATTCACAAGGCCTTATTCAAATTATTTCTTCAAGGTCTTTAATCATGCCTCTTGCCATTCTATATCAAACCAGTCTCATTCTGTAAACTGTTTACTTTAGTTTTAATGTTTAGATGTAATTACTTGTTACTCCACAGTCCCTCTGACACAGTCAACAGATTTACTCCTGCATTCATTTGGAGAAAATTTAATCATCCCAAATGTAAACAGCTAGGGCAAAGCTACTGCTAGACCTTCACTGGAGACCCAGATAATGTCAATGATAGAAGGCTCTTTTCTTTTAATGAGTGGAGGCCTGTCACTACGATGAAGTTCCTAACACGGCTTTGTTAACTTAAGCTATGCCTAGATGTCAACAAACAAATATTGGGGCAGTGAACAGTTAGGTGCATATGGTTGTGAGTCAAAATATCAACAACAAAGTCTGTTCCTCTCAGGATCTGCTTCAAGAAAAGGTTTTTTCCAGGCCTATTGTATTAAACAGAAGCCTCCATATCAAGTAAATGTGACTGACGATCAGATGGTCAGTCAATCAATCAATCAGTCCATTGATGGTACCCACCAATCCACCCAGAATCATGGAGGCACATTTCAGACATGGGGGTTAACCCTCAGAGTTTCTCCAGGGGTCTTCCTGCCATTCGATCAATCAATCAAACCAAATCCCTGGTATTTTCTAGTATACTGAAAAGGGGCAATACTTCCTTCATCATAAGCACGGTAAGGGTGAACTGTAGACAAGACACTGAAAGCACAAATGCTGAAGCTTGGAAAATATCTACATCACAGTTCCACAAGTTACAAGCAATAAAGAAATAAAAGGGAAAAACTGATTCAAGAAAAATGCTCTGGGGAAATTTTATGAAAAGAAATTGGATACATAAGGTTGGGCAAGATATTCTCTAAGTATAAAAGAGATCACCAGGGAAGGGTTGAAAATTTTGGCAAAAATTTTTCTTGGATGCTTCTCTTTGACTCTGCTCTAATTAGTCTGAGTTATTTATGGATTGATTTTTTTAATCTTTGGGAAATAAGTGGCTGTCCCATGACAGGGCTATAATTTATCCTAAATAGAATCTCTCATCCCTGGGGACCTAATACTACGTATCATAGAGTGGCAACCATTTCAAATTCAATCAGGAATCCCTGTCTCTCATGGTTATGTCTCATTTACCATGAGTCTATTTTAGATGATATAGAACAATTCTCAAAATTGTTCCGTGTAGAGACAAACTCTTTGCATTTGCTCATCTCCCCATTCATGAAGGAATACTCCTAGCCCCTACCTGATATGCCCCCAGACTGTACATCCCCTGAAAAATAGGTAAAAAGATTTTATCCTACTAATTATACAGATGCGAGTACAGTAAAACCTCATTAGTTTTAATCATGGTTAAATCAAAATAGTTTACAATTGGAAGCAACTATTATTCCCTGGATTATTCATTGTCCCATTTTAAAAAATGTTATTAAAACACATTTTCTTTAAAGTACATTTTGTCTCTTGTACTCTACATTAATAGGGTTTTGTATATGTGATTATCTGGCATTCAGGAGATCCAAATTAACTAAAAGAATGAGAACTAGGTCAAAATTTAATTCTCTTGGGAGTAGAGCAGAGTACTCACAAGCCCTGTTTCTACGCATAAAAAACCTGACACTGGTCTTGCCTACTGTTCAGTAGTGAGAGAAAATCAGATATCTCATCTTCATTCTCTCCACCTTTCTTCTAATGACAAATTATGAACTATTAAGGCAGAGGTTGTTTTCTTTTTGACTGATTCTGCTGCCACTGTGAGACGTAACCCCTCAATTTAAGAGCACAGTAGCCTGGGAATAATATTTTATCTTTCAAGTAATCCATTGGTCATTCTTTGGTCTCTGTCTATAAATTAAATATGGAAAGCCTACTAGGCATCTGAGAGGTACCCTTGATTTGAATTAGTTTGTATTAATGAGGCTTTACAAATGCTTATGACAGGTTATGCTATGCTATGATCTGGAAGCCTTATTCAGTTTTATGCTGCTATATTGAGGCAGTGATCATAAGTTTAAGATAGTCTAGTTAGCATGAATGAAACCAGTCAACTTTCTTATCTGGTGCTTATGTTGGCCAGAATAAGTGAAGTATAAATTCTTGTTTATTGAGAAATGAAATTTCTTGTAAAACTTAATTACTTAACTCAACTGAAAAGTGGGGATGATATACCTCCTCTCCTGCCTCAGATTGTGAGCCCCATATGGAACAGTTAATACAGTTAAGTTGACTTTATTGTATTCATCCCAGTGTGTAGCACAAAGTACATCTAAAATACCATAATAATATAATGCTGCTGATGAACTATTTTTTGCCTTTTTTTTTTAACTTTAAACCTTTAAGTTTGTTGAGATATGTAATGAAAATGCAACTCTTTTGGTAAACAGCTGCTTTGTCAGGAAAAAGTCTGGGTCACTTTAGATTTAGTCTCTGGATCTTTTAAAGTACCTGCTTGCAGAAGTGGAGGGTGGGGTCAGAAGCACCAATCTACTCAACTCAGAGCCTTCTACCCATCAAAAAGTTAAAAAGTGGTAATTGGTCCAGCCTGCCCACCTTCTCCATTTCATTGAGGAGACTGAGAACTATTCTTCTAACTAGTTATGAGCTGGCATTTCTATCAAATTTTTTTATATTTGATTATTTCAGCTAATTTTACTTTTTCCTTTCTATCATCTTCATAAAAGGACCCATTCTGGCTTTAAATCTTAAGATGGTAAACTGCATGATCTTTGAAAGTGTGGTAGCTATACTTGTTCCGCCTCTTTAGATGTGCCTCTGTGCTTCTGGGTGTATCTTTCTCTCTCTCTCTCTCTCTCTCTCTCTCTCTCTCTCTCTCTCTGTATCTTGGTCTCTCTCCCCCATAGTAACAGAGCCAAGATTTTGGACCAGCCTACATGAAGAAATTAATACTAGTGCATTAATTACAATTTCTCAACCCTGAACAGCACACAGCGTGGCTCAGTGGAAAGAGCCCAGGCTTGGGAGTCAGAGGTCATGGGTTCAAATCCTGGCTCCACTGCTTGTCAGCTGTGTGACTTCGGGCAAGTCACTTCACTTCTCTGGGTCTCAGTTCCCTCATCTGGAAAATGAGGACTAAGACTGTGAGCCCACCGTTGGACTATCTGCTTTCCTTGTATCCTCCCCTGTGCTGAGAACAATGTTTCGCACATAGTAAGCGCTAAGTGCCATTATTATTATTAAGTCTTTATCATTATTTGGCTCACAAAATTGATTTCTAGCCAAAGTGACCAATACATAGTGCAAATTCTATGTCATTGGCCAAAAGAAAATTGCCCTGTGTAGTCAGTGTGAGCTACTGTGGTTTTCACAGTCTACTTTAGCCAGATATTTTTTAGGATTTTTGCTGAACTCCCATGGACAGCTCCCCTGCTTCTAGCTATTACCTGCACTTGTCTCCCCCTCGGGGTGATCAGATATGGCTTGCAACACATTAGCACATTATTGTTGGAGGAGATCCACTGTCATTAGCATGATCTTTGAATAGGATGTTAGATGGCTTTTATACACACATATGGCCTTCAGATTAATACCTCAGTTTTCCTGGTGAGGTCTGCGTTCTGAATCCAAACTAAGATTTGGTGAATTTCAGCCTTCTGAGAGGTTTGGGTCAGCTTGGAATCTGCATAAATGCCACATGACAATGCAATTTATGACTCACATTTTTGACTACAATGACATCTCTCATCATACTACTGAGGACCAGCCACAGAGCTTAGAGACAGGATCTGTCTGCTTGCATTCATTTCTCTTTAGAATGTACTGTGTTATGTCTCTAGTAACTGAGCAAAAATTTGAACAGGGCTTCTTTATTGTACACTGTATATGTGACCAAAGTTGGAGGTTCATTTCCTTATCCAGATGCCTTATCCCTGCCCACTCACTAATGGCCTGACATCAGTTTTGTGGTGGGTGCTTAGCTATATCTGGCTCCATTGACAATTTGGAAATCACTTATACATAAGTTTGCCTCTTTACTAAACAACTTCCAAAATGAAACCCAATAATAAAATTTGAACCCATATATTTGCTGATGCACCACCAAGGATGATGAGGAGGATGATGAATGTGGCATTTGTTAAGTGCTTACTATGTGCCGGATGCCATACTGAGCCCTGGAGTAGATACAAGATAATCAGGTTGGAGACAGTCTCTGTCCCACAGAGGGCTCGAAGTTGAGAAGCAGCATGGCTTAGTGGTGAGAGCCCAGCTTGGGGAGTCAGAGGTTGTGGGTTCTAATCACGGCTCCACCACTTATCAGCTGTGTGACTGTGTCACTTCACTTCTCTGTGTCTCAGCCACCTCATCTGTAAAATGAAGATTAAGACTGTGAGCCACACATGGGACAACCTGATTACCTTGTATCTTCCCCAGCGCTTAGAACAGTGCTTGGCACATAGTAAGCACTTAACAAATATGATCATTATTATTATTATTATTAATGCCCATTTTGCAGATGAGGTAATAATAATAATAATGTTGGTATTTGTTAAGCGCTTACTATGTGCAGAGCACTGTTCTAAGTGCTAGGGTAGACACAGGGGAATCAGGTTGTCCCACGTGGGGCTCACAGTCTTAATCCCCATTTTACAGATGAGGTAACTGAGGCACAGAGAAGTAAAGTGACTTGCCTAAGGTCACAGAGCAAACAAGTGGCAGAGCTGGGATTAGAACCCAGGTCCTTCTGACTCCCAGGTCCAAACTCTATCCACTAGGCCAAGCTACTTTCAAGGAGCTGGATGACACACATTTAGATCAGCAAAACCTACAAAACCTAAAGATAGTCTTGAAACAAAAACTCCAAGGAGAAGGAGCATTAAGTGCATCCATCAGTCTGCTGCTCCACAAATTTATTGTTCTCAATATTATTCATAATCTGCACAGAATATAAAATGAGGAAGGGGCCACTTGTGAAGAAGAAAATTAATCTAGTGTGAAACAAGCGATGAATGCTTTGGGTTCAGAAGGTACAAAGTGATTTCCTATTAATCTTACTAATTTATCGGCCAATTAAATGACATAGCTCTCTGTTGGTTTCTCTGAAGATTATGGGGATTCTAGGCTTTGACATCTTCAGCTGCATTTGCTCATAGAAACCAAATCGATGTGGGAGAAATACATAGGTGAGCCAGCATGACATAGTGCTAGGTTCATAAGACGACTGGGGTAGGGAACCTGGGTTGGGGTGCCCATCAGGTGCAAATTAAAAGGTAAAGGAAAATTGGATTGCAGCCAGTCAGCATGCAAGAAATGAAAAGTTTAGAGCCATAGCTTTGATGACAGTATTTGGAGTCCAAGGCTTCTGTGAGGTAATACAGGAGTCATGAAATTTGGGGTGGCATCTTTGCTTTCTCCTCACCCTACTCCCAATTTTGGTGCCCCTGCCTAAATAACTCCACTGTTTATTCTCCTTCTAAAAACATTTTATTTTATAAAATATTTTATATTTTATATTCTTTTATATTCTTATAAAATATTTTAACTGCCTTGCAGAGCTTTAAATGGAAAGGCTATGAGAATTGGGATTGCTTAGAATGGAGGGAAAAAAACATTGTGCGAAGATGCATTAAGCACCTTCTAGACTGTAAGCTCATCGTGGGCAGAGAATGTGTCTGTTCACTCTTATATTATACTCTCCCACACACTTAGTAAGTGTTCTGCATGTAGTAAGGACTCAATATATAGGATTAGATTGAATGAATTCATTAATTTTCTTCCCTGAATAGGAAGGAACATTTTAAGGAGGAAACTGCCTCCCTAGAAGACCAAACCAGAAGAAATGTGCTTAAATACAAAAGAGAAAGTTTAATGAGAAATGATGATGAGGCAAATGACAGAACTTATTCTAGGAGATCTTTTTAAAAAAAATGGTAGACAATTCTAGATCTTGGTTTGCTCAAACAAATTTGCTTGAGCGCAGGGGGATGGACAAAATGTCCTCCTGAAATCCCATACATCACACTAAAGCCATGATCAAATGCTTCTTTGGTATTTTCTTAGAGCAACAAAGGAAACCTTGTTCAAATAAATCACTCTATCTTTTAATAAAGCAATACATTCAGTCTGGTTGACACTTCCTTGAACAAACTGAATGGCAAGAAAAATTGCTCCTATCACACCTAAAAAAATTACTATGACAACGAAAAAACAAAATTAATAAAGAATGGACTAAAATGAAAATAAACATTGGCACTTAGATCTGGGGATGGGTAACTACTTTCTTTTTCATTGTTATTATTTATTACTAGAGTACAAAATTCTGAGATGAGTATTGAAAGTTTATTAAATAAGAAGCTTTCCATGGAATTGCTTTTCTCTCTGATAATCCATTTTTCATATGTGCATTGCATGAATAATGCCACAGTTTATTTTGGTCTATTCCTAAACTTGTTGAACTAGATTCGTCTGGTACCTATGCTAATCTCTGATACTAAGGCACTTCAGCAAACTCAATTCATTCCCCTTGGCTTTCAGGCCATTGCCCATTAAATTAATGCTTCAGTGTGTTAAACAGTGTTTTACTGTTTTGGAAAAGTGAATGCAACTTCAAAAACTGTCTATCTTACACTTAGGAAATAGGAAAGTGCTACAAAGAGAGTCACATTCAACACCTCATTTGCTTACTTTTATAATTTTTAATAGACAGAAAACATACCTTAATTCTATATCATTACCTTGGAATTTCCTTATCTGTTCAACCAAAAGCCTGGTGAGCTATTCTTTAAATGGAGACATCAATGGGAATGTTCCCTCAATCACAGATATAAAAAAAAGCTGCCCCAGTCATAGAGAAGTATAAACTAGAGAAGAAGTCTTCAGCTATTGTTTACATTCTCCTTCTCAACCACACAAGTATTCTCCTTCAGCACTTAATAGAGTGTTCTGCACATAGGAAGTGTCCAATAAATACTATTACTACTACTTTGAGAATCTAAAAGAGTGGTTAGAAAAGGCAAATTGGGAATCTGACCAGAGGCACATTGAAATTAATCTGAAAGCTTTTAAGCAAACTTCTGTTGTATTGTACTCTCCCAAGGGCTTAGTACACTGATATGCAAATAAAAAGGACTCAATAAATACCACTGATCGATTGGTGCAACTTGCATCTGACGAACCCAATTCCAGCCACTTTTCCAGGATGAAACTAACTCCCACATTTACTTGTAGTGGTTCATTTCTTTACAAAATATGTGTTTTTTCTTATATAGATACATCTTAAGTTTCTTTTAGAGTGTCAAATAAAGGGATTTATAAAGACCCTTGGTTCTTTCTAGCCTCCAAGGCCAGTTTTAGCATATCTGAGATCTATTTTATGCTCTCTGCCATAAGCATATGTTGAAAGAATGCCCTTCTTTCAGAGTATAAATTGTTCTCCCAGAGGGATTTATGCATAAGAAAAAATCTGGTCATTGAGAAGAATGAATTGGAGGACTAATGTCTCTTCTTTAAACTTTGGAATACTTGATTTAGAAGTTTCCTGTATATGCTTAATGATTTATTCTATGTTGAAGCAGATAATATTCTTAAAGATATATATATATATAAAGTATGAAAAAATTGGCAGGAACTTAGACTCCTAGGCCATCATCTCCAATCCCCTGACTTCAATACAACCACTAATAAAAAATTCTAGACAAATGAAAATCTATTATATATTTAAATACCTACAGAGAAATTCCTCAAGCCTACTTCACTACCAATTTTGGCACTTAAGCACCTTATTTTTTTCCCCAAGCACCTACTTTAATAATTTTATTGCAATTTAAGCTTATAACGAGTCTTTTGCTCCTGGTTTTACTCTTTTAGTAATTAATCCTGTCAGCTCTACCTTCATGACATTGCTAAAATATGTCCATTCCTCTCCATCCAAACTGCTACCATCCTGATCATTTTCCCCCTTTACCACTGGATGTCTTGTCACAGATTTCCCTGCCTTTTTTTGTTTTCCTCTCCAGGCCATACCACACTCTGCTGCCCAAATCATTTTTCTGGGAAAAAAAAAAAGGTTCATTCCATTTCTCCCCACTCCTCAAAAACCTCCAGTGATTGTCTACTCACCTCTAGATCCAGGAGACACTCCTTACCATTGGCTTTAAGGCAATCAGCTCTCCCCTTTCTACCTTATCTGGATAATCTATTACAATCAAACCCTCACAGTTCACTTCTCTAATGCCAATCTATTCACTGGACCTTGTTCTCATCTATCTTGCTGCTGGTCTTTTGAGATAGACATCCTCCCTCTGGCCTGGGACTTCCTCTCCTTTCATATCCATTCCTTCATTCAGTAGTATTTATTAAGCACTTACTGAGTGCAGAACACTGTACTAAGCACTTCAGAAAGTACTATACAACAGTAGACACTGACATGCCCTGACCGCAATGAGTTCAAGGCCTAAAATGGCGTTAGAAGGACATCAATACAAATATCCCACAAACTACCACTCCCCACCTTCAAAGCCCTTTCCAAAATCATATCTACTCCAAGAGGCCTTCCCTAACTATTTCTGCATTTCCCCAACTCTTTATCCCTTCTGTGTCGTCTATGTGTTTACATTCATACCCTTTAAGCATTCTATAGTCACCCCACCCTCAGCCCCCATTACCTATGTACATGTATTTACATTCTGTCATTTCTCCTATCTGAAAATTATTTTCATGTCTATTTCTCCATCTAGAGTATAAGCTCTTTCTGGACAGGGATTGTGTCTATCAATCTGTTTGCATTATACTCCCCTAAGCACTTAGTACCATTGATTGAACCCCTTTTCCACCCTCCCCAATTTTCCCTTCAGTCACATTTTAAAGGCCATTTGATTTAACATAGGAATAAAAAAAAGAAAATATATTAAAAATCAAAAGGAAAATAAAATGAAATAGATAGTAACATGATTTATTTGCTTTAACTTTTTTTCTTCCGCCCCCAGGAACTATTTTTTGGAGTGGTGGGATCTTCTGAGAAGTAATTAAACCAGAGTGCTTGTTAAAATTGAATTTTGTTAAATAGATACTTTCATTTTTATCAGACCAATGCTGTTTATAGTTTGTTTTATTGGACTATTAATACACACCTTGGGTAGCAAATAGCACCAAATTGAAACACACGAATGCATATATTAATTGTCCTATAAACATGCCCTGTTGTGTCTTATTGCTTAAATTAGGTCCAGTTGCCATGATAACCATTGCATCCTATAATACCAAGAGAACTAAAAGAGTAGTAAATTTTGTGCTACACCTACAGAAACTTTTATAGACAAAATGCTTTTACAGCATGGGGAATTACAATTGTTTACATTCAGCATCAAACATATGTCCCTGCTGCTACAGTGATCCAGTAACAAATTAAAAGATGTGGAATTTACTTTGAGGCACATGGCTAATAGATCTATGATGAGTTTGTTGTGTCCATGAGAGGGACTTGAAAAGTTACTTTGAGTACATAATGATGGTCTCATTTGCCTTTAACATCCCAGCATTTGATCTAGGATTTATTTGCCTTATTATCCTTGATTGCCTTCTAGAGACCCAGTTCACTTCCTCTTATTGACAAACATTTTCACCTGCGATGAGAAAAACATAACTTTAACAGGTCATTCTAAAGATATGAGTGCTTCTGTACTGTTCAAAGTATGAGAGGACGTATTAATTGTTTTCTATTGGTTGTGATTCTCAACCTAAACCAAATCAGATATTTTCACTGAATACCAATGGCCATAGGAACCATATCAATTAATCAATCAATTGTATTTATTGAACATTTACTTTGTGCAGAGCACCATAATTGTCACTTGAGAGAGTACAATGCAACAGAGTTGGTAGATGTTTTTCTTGACCACAAGGAGCTTATAATCCAGAGAGGGAGATATATATTAATAAAAGTAAATTATGGCTATCAAATAGAAAATGTGAATGTTCCACCACAGCCCTTTGCCATTTCTGGAACAATGACTCAAAATTGTTGGCAACCCCGAAGTGCTTATGCAAATCCCCTGTGAAGTTTATTAGTCATACAGCAACTAAGGAGGCTACATGCAGCCAATCAGTTATGATATTTATTGTGCACTTGCCATGGGAAACACACTGTATAAAGCACTTGGGAAAGCAGAATACAATAGAGTTGGTAGACAAAATCTTTGCCCCAAAGGAGCTTACCATCTGGGCAAGGGAGACAGACATTAAAATACATAATAGGTAGGGTAAATGTCAGAATTTAAGGATATGTACCTCAGTGCTATGGGGCTGATAGTAGTGTAAACATTAAAGCATTTAAGGGATACAGATCCAGGTATACAGGTGATGAAGAAGGGAAGGCAAACAGGATGGAAATGTTAGAAGTTATTCAGGGAAGGCTTCTTACACATCTGTAATTCATTTATTCATATTAATGTCTGCTTCCTCCTCTAGACTGTAAGCTTATTGTGGGCAGGGAGTGTGCCTGTTATCTTGTTGTGTGGTACTCGCCCAAGCTCTTAGTACAGCAAACTGCACACAGTAAGTGTTCAATAAATATGACTGACTGAATTTAGTAGAGTTTTGAAGATGGGAAGAGTGGTGGTCTGTGGGATAAGAAGGGGGAAGAAGTTCCAGGCAAGGGGTGAATGGCAATATATACATGATAAGTAGGTTGGTTTTAGAGGAGGAAAGTGTTCAGGCTGGATTGTTTTGGAGAGGATCAAGGTAAGGTATGAAGGGGAGATTTGATTTCTATGCAAACTCAGTACTGTAAAACACACATTGGCTCAGACTGCTCAATCCCCACTGAGGAGTGACTAGAAAAAATATCCTAAATGCAAGGAGTGCCAACCTAGCCAGAGTCATTGCACAGTACTAAGCACTTAGGTGAATACAACAGAGTTGGTAGGCACATTTCTGCCCACAGTGAGCTAACAGTATACAATGGAGAAAGACTTTAATATAAATAAATTCTGAATATGTACATAACTTCTGGGAGTATGAGAGAGGAGTAAGTATCAAGTGTTCTAAGGGTATAGATCCAGGTGCATAGGTGATGGAGAAGGGACTACTCAACTCAACCCCATCCTTCCTTATCTCTCTGATCTCCTACTACAAATCAGCCCACATACTTCACTCTTCTAATGCCAACCCACTCTTCATTTGTTCATCCCATCTCTCTCACCAGAGATCTCTTGACCACATTCTCCCTCTGTCCTGGAGCTCCCTTCCCATTAATATCCAACAGACCACCATTCTCCCAACTTTAATATCAAAATCACATCTCTTCTTAAAGACCTTTCCTGACTAAGCCCTCTTTTCCCTTCCTATTTGTTCTTACTTCTTCATTATCTGTGTACTTGGTTCTGTACTCAATTGAATCAATCATATTTATTGAGTACTTATTGTGTGCAGAATGCTCTAATGAACACTAGGAAAAGTAAATTATTAAAAGATGATAAACAAGTCTCCTGCTCACAAGCAGAGAAGTAATGTTTCCCAGTGGAAAGAACACGGGCCTGGAAGTCAGAAGAACCTGGGTTCTAATCTTGGCTATGTCAACTGCTTGCTGTATGATCTTGGGCAAGTCACTTAAGTTCTCTGTGCCTTAGTTTCCTCAGTTGTAAAATTGGGATTGTTGTTCTCCCTCCAACTAAGACTTTGAGCTCCATGTGGGACATGAACTATGGCAACCTAATTAACTTGCACCCACCCCAGTTCTTAGAATGGTGTTTCACCCATAATAAGTGCTTAATAAATACCATAAAAAAAGAGTTCACTTGATATTCATTTCATCCTCAGCCCCACAGCACTTAAGTACATATCCTTACACTCTGCCTTGTCCTCTATCTGTAATTTAATGTCTGTCTCCCCCTCTAGAGTGTAAACTTATTTTCAGCAGGACTAATGTCTTTCAAATCTATCACATTGTCCTTTCCCAAGAGCTTAGAACAGTGTTCTGCACATGGTGAGTGGGCAATAATTACCACTGATGGACTGACATTATTAAATGCTGAGTAAATAACTGTTCTATGGATTCTAAAATTTAAAAAGTATTAAAATGTTAAAATCTACAATAAAATGAGATCACCCACTGTGCATTTTTGCAATTTATAAAAAGCAAGCTTTGTATGAGAAATGTAAACGGGGGAGAAAAATGAGAAAATACTTCTTTGCCAGGGCCAAGATTATTTTAATACAAAGTGAATACCGCTCTCAGCTGGAAAAAAAATAAATTAGGTATTATCTTGTTCCTGAGATAGCTAGTCTAGATAACAATAAATGCTAAAGATATTTCAGAAAAATTTTTGATTAGGCTAGCTTGTACTGAAATTCTAAAAGGCTTAAAGTCTGGTTCTTTGGATACATGGTTATGTGCACAGCTCCTCAATAGACACCTAATGAGCTGCTGTTTCTCATCCACCATTCTCAAAAGCCAACAAAGCCAACAAAGGATTAATGCACTTTTCAAAGACTTAGCATGCATCTCTTGATGACTCTGTTTCACTCAATGGACCAAGAGGAAAATCATTTAGATTCCATTCTATAGCCCGTAGATCCTTTTGAGGCACCTGAAAAGACCATCACCACTGTGCATACTTGTGTATTAGCCAAAAGAAGATCAACAACAAGCTGGAGAGCTGGCTGTTTTGAAGTCTGCATCCTATAACACCACAGTAAGGAAAAGCCCAAATTGGGTTTTCATCAGAAGAAGATAGAATCCAGGTTGAAAATCAAAGGAATTCATTTTTCTGGGCTGGTTTCACAATATAATTGAAATAAAGCATACCATGGAAAATGCTTTCGTTTGTGGCTTCTGGGTATGAACTTCACTACAATCTATTTTCAACCAGTTTTCAAAATAGCTCGACCATGGCCCATTTACATGTCAAATTACTGAGTTATGAAGGCGTATGTTAATATTTTAAGTAACATCGCCCTTGGTGTCCACCTTAACCTCATGGCTTGACCATTTTCACCCCATGTTATCCTCCTCGATGCCCATAAACTGTAGCCTGAAGGATTTACAAAGCATTAAATCTAGAACTGAATAGAATAAGAGTTCTCAGGCCAAACCAGAAATCTTAAATCAATCCTTCTCTGCAGTTTATCAGTCTCTTGTTTCAAATGTACAGATCACCATCACACCGACATACAATCAAATGAGGAACAGAACTATCATCGAGTCAAATAAAAATATACCAAAAGCTGCTGGAAAATTGCAAGATTGTTATTGGAGCATACCATCTGAACCATTTGACTGGGTAATTCAATTAAAACTCATTCTGTATCTACAGCCACTGAATGACTGGAATGCTTAAATTTTCTGCATAGCTTTAGCTTAGCGAAGTAGCATGGCCTGTGGAAAGAGCTCGATCCTGGGAGTCAGTGGTCCTGGCTTCTAATCCCAGATTTGCCACTTGTCTGCTGTGTGAACTTGGACAAGTCACTTAAACTTCTGTGTACCTCCATCTCCTCATCTGTAAAATGGGGATTCATCCTCTCTTTGGTTTAGACTGTGATCCCCATGTGGGACAGGACTGTGTCCAACCTGATTATCTTGTATCTACCCAAGTGCTTAGTACAGTGCCTGGCACAGAGTAAGTGCCTAATCAATGCCATATATATATATATATATATATATATATATATATATATATATATATATATATTGCAGATATCTTAAAGATACATAAGTGTGTATATATACACACATGTATCTTTATATATATTTTTATATGTTATATTAATATATTTATATATATATATATATATCTTTAAAATGTCTACATTTTCTTAAATGCTGGGGAAAGAGGCATTGTCCACTTTCTCCTTTGTTCCTAGAGGTTAACCCTTCACACACTGGATGATTGTTCCACAGTCTCAGAGGAGGTTTGTCTCTTAAGTCTTAAAAGTACCTTTAGCTTAAAGAAAAACGATTAACCTCTAGGCTAAACAAGATCAAAACTAGAAGAAATGTGCTCGGCATGAGTGCTTTAACAAATGAAATGAAAGTTGAGGTTTTTATTTTTTTCTTTCGCAATTACCTTTATGGAAAGCCTTAGGAAGTGAACTAAAATGAGCAACAAGAAAGAAAACATTTCATGACTTTACAACATGATCAAACTCCTCAGATGAACTTCCAAAGTAATCTAAGAAAGACATGTTCATTAGTGACTCATTACTTGGCTGGATAATTGCTGTTCCTATCAGCAACACAAATCATAGAAAATGCTTATTAAAGTAACCTATTAAAAATTTTCAACAGACAGGCTTCATTATACTATATCTTCCACTAATTAATGTAATCAGCACCATTAAAATCAAAGATGAAAAAGAACTATTAGGTCATCTTTGTCCATTTACCTGGCAGTATAAGTCTTTTTGCTTCAGTGTCCAGTCCATTAATTTTGACCAATAAATCCCATTGACCTCGCTATTAATAAGATGTCTTCCATTAGTATGCCAATTTTTTCCATAGTCCTGAATAATCCTAAAAGTCCTTGGTGTATTCTTTGGATCATTCTTAATTCCTACTTATTCTGTGAGCTCCACGTGGGACCTGATTATTCTGTATCTGCCTCAAGGCTAAGTACATATGGCATATAGTAGGTGTTTAATACAACAATAATAATAATTATAACAATAATAACAAGAAATAATGGAACATGGGTGAAGGTGTTTACTTTTGTATATCAACATGTCTCCCAGTCTTCAAAATCTCACTCCTTGTTCTCTAATCTCAGTGCTCATTAGGCAGTGAAATGTGGATTACATACCTACTAAGGTTAAGAGATCAAGAATGGATGGAATCCATCAGTGGGGTTGTCCCATCTCAGTCAAGAAAAAATGACAATATTAGGCACCAAACCCAAGCTTCTCCAAGTTTCTGTCTCCCCCATTATATTGTAAGCTACTTGAAGCTATAAATTGTGGTGTCTAAATTTATTCTACTCTTGTAAGGACTTAGAACAATGCTCAACACAGTATGGCCTACTAAAAAGAACCCAAGACTGGGACTTATGAAACTTGGAGTTTTAATGACAACTCTGCCTCTTGCTTGTTTTCTGACCTTGGGCAAGACACTTTGTGCTTCAATTTCCTCATATTTACATTAGGGAGGAGATGCCTGATTTTTCTACTTCTTTGATTATGAGACCTGTGAGGGACAGGGAAGGTGTCTGATGTGTTTATTTTATACCTACCCCAGAACACAGCACATTACTAAACATCTGGCATAAGGTATTAAATAAACACCAAATTATCAATGTCAGTTAAATATCAGTGTTGATGGCATGACATTTTTGCTACACCGTCAGAAGCAAAATCCTGAGATTGATGTACCATCATTCAGACTCAGGAATGGCATAGATTATGTTCTTCTATCTCTGATTCCAGCTGCCTAAGACCCCATGCCAAAATTATCTCATTCCTCTATCATTTATGCTGATCTAATTCCTGCTCAAAAAAAAACTTGAATCCAGGATACTTTTTGGGGTAGGATTCATCAGAGGAATAGGGGGAAGAGCATCTTGGTCAAACAGCTAAAATTAATAATCAAGCTCAATGAGTCCTCCAAGATAGAAACGACATCATCAATCATTGTCTTTTTTCAAATTAAAGTAGGCACAGGGCATGTGCTCACATTACCACAACATGTATTAGACCTATGGAATAGTATACTTGATATCACTGAAATATCATCACTGAGCTGTACAGTATGTGGACAATTTAACTAGAAATGTCTATGGGAAGCAATTCACTTCTTCAGTGTCTTTGAAACAAGGGACAAGTTAGGGAGATAAAGAATACATGAAATGTGGGACTGTTCCAGAGGCAGCAGGCAGCCCAGTGGAACAAACAACTCCTTGAAGTTGTGATTCAGATAACAGAAGTAGGCAACAATCTGTCTGCTTAGCTACAGCTTTGTCTTCATACTCAGAAAAATTATTCACCACAGCATTCTGTGCTGCAGAATGAAAAACAGTAATATGAAATTCATTTTATTCCTTGAAAGTAGAAGAAATAAGTTCATGGAAACAGCACCTGACATGCCAAAAGGGGGAAATGAGTTCAGTTTCAAAACTCTGGCCCTTGACAGTTTCTTTGCCTCATCTCAGTTCTGGAGCTTACCCAAGGGAAGAGCAGAGAGAGATGACATCCAGGCCAAAATGAAGACATGGGCATGGGCAAACTATGTGCAAACACTGCTCTAAGCACTGGCATAGGTGCAAGTTAATTAGGTTGGCTGCAGTCCCTGTCTTGCATGGGACTCAGTCTAAGAAGGAGGGAGAACAGGCATTTAATCCCCATTATAAATACAAGGAAACTGAGGCACAGAGAAGTTAAATGACTTGCCCAAGGTCACCCAGCAAGCGATTGGTAGAGCTGGGATTAGAACCAGGGTCCTTCTCACCCAAGCCTAGGTCACACTGCTTTTCTCTCAAGCACTTTGACCATGGGCAAAGGATATGCGGATGACTGAAGATAATTAGAAGAGAGCAGATGTAGGGGAGGAGAGGAGGATGGTGGTGAGCAATAATGAACAAGTTACAGCCTGGCCAGAGGCTGTGGAAGGGAACAAGTGCTGCATATTTCCCCAGGCAGGGACACTACATCAACCACAGTCACCACTGAAAGAGTTGGGACAGAGGACTACAGCAGCCCACATCCTCCCCCATGAAATGTATGGGTGTAAGTTGCACAGTATGTAATAATGATAATAATAATAACAGTAATAATAATAGTAACAATGGTACTTGTTAATCACTTAGTATGTGCCAAGCACTATTCTAAGTGCTGGGGTGGATACAGGTTAATCGGTTTGGACACAATCCCTGTCACACATGGGGCTCACATTTTTATCCTCAGCTACAGATGAGGTAACTGAGGCACAGAGAAGTGAAGCGACTTGCCCAAGGTCACACAGAAGATATGTGGCAGAGCTGGAATTTGAACCCAGGGCCTTCTGATTACCAGGCCCATGATCTATCCATTAAGCCATGCTGCTTCTCAATAATAATACTAATAACAATAATAAGTAAATTATAATAATAATGCATCTATTAAGTATGTACTAAGTTTCAAGTGCTGTATTAAGAACTAAGGCAGATACAAGAAAATCAGGTCAGACAAAAGCCCAGTGTCTCAGGGGGTTCTGAGTCTAAGAAGGGAGAGCATGTCTTCAATTTCCATTCTACAGAAAAGGAAACTGAAGCACAGAAAAGTAAAATGACTTGCAGGTAAGTGGCACAGCCAAAATTAGAACCCAGGGCCTTTGATTCCGAGGCCCATATGCTTTCTCCTAGACCACACTACTTATAGAGAAGATCTGCAGTTTGATCACCCTTGTTGTACACAGTAGACGTGAAATAGATGCTGTGAATGAGGATGATGAAACAAATATGATTATCTTATTTTTCCCCATTTTCCAATATGATTGAACCCAATAAATATAATACCTAAAAATGGTGATGGCTTGGAAGTCATAAATATTCCATTATAGCAATGCTGTTTTAGGATGTACTAAGACTTTATAAGAAGTGACACACAATTGCAGTATATGAGGGAAAAAAAATAGATGTTTGTAAATATTTGATGAATGTCACTAGAACAAGGGCAATGCTGTGTTTCTATAAAATATTAGAATTAATAAAGGCACATTGCAAGGTTTGCCTTATGAGGGGGGAGAGACATTTCTTAGAGACTCCCACGGGTATTAGTAGGAATGGAGAAAATGTACAAACTACTCCAAGTTCAATATATACAGTAATCTAGGATGAAATACTTTTTTAATCTCATTTGACATTTTAATGCATTTTTAAAACCTTGGAGCTACTAAAAACACTTGATGATGGCAGGGAATGAAGGTATCCCTAGAAACAGTGCTATCAGAGGCCAGAGCCTGAACTCAGTTACTCAGCTTTCATTGTTATTTCTAAATTGTAGAACTCAATGGAAGAAGACAAGGTGTCTCTTCACCTTGGAAGGAATAAACAGTTCTGGCAGTTGGAGCAAATGCTCATGACTTCACTGGGAAAGATGATCAGTTACAGTTACCATGGGTTAACTTGAAGGAAGTTTTGTCAAGCATTCTGATCTTTTTTGACAATTTCATCGTCATTAGACATCAATGACTTCAAATGATTAATTGGATTATGCTCATGGGGAGAGGAACTGTAGCTATTATCACAAGGATCAAGATAATTATTACATATGAAAAACAGATTAATATAGTTTTGGAGTATAATAACCGATTTCAGTTTCATAAAGCAGAAGTTCTCAAGCCTTACTGCTTAGGGTGCTGCTCCTATAATGGGGTGGGAGGGCTCAACTCTTTAATATTGTTTCCATCTTAATCAATGGCATTTATGGAGCACTTACTCTGTGCAGAGTCCTGGACTAAGTACTTGGAGGAGTACAATAGAATTAACAGACACAGTCTCTAATTCCAAAGAGTTCACAATCTAGCATGAGAGACAGACACTAAAGTAAATTTATAGGTAGGATGAGAGAGGTAAAGGAGGAGACCTAGATGGGAATCAAAGAGGCAAAGCTTTGGACTCAATCATCATCACTGCTTTGGTGAGGAGAGCAGAGGGAAATTGATCCTGTAGCCTAGCCATTCTTTTTTGAAACAGCAATCAATCAATGCTGTTTTCTTTATGGTATTTGTTAAGGGCTTACTATGTTTCAAGCATATATGTAATTTATTTATATATCTTTAATTTATTTGTAATTTATTTATACTAATGTCTCTCTCCCCCTCTTAACTATAAACTTGTTGTAGGCAGGGAATATGTCTGTTTATTGTTGTATAGTACTCCCCCAAACACACAGGTTTTCCAAGTGCTTAGTACAGTGCTCTGCACATAGTAAGTGCTCAATAAATGCTACTGAATGAATGAATAGGCAACATTGCTTCAGTGTCCAAAGCACTGTATTTGGGAAAGTACGGTAGAATAGAGTGGGTAGACAAGAAACTTAAAATGTAGTAGAGGAGCTTCAGTTTCATCATTTATATGGCAACTCTATCCCTTTGGAAGATAGTTTCCACTAGTCAAGCCAAATGATACTTAAGTTGAATAATAGATGTACTGCAAATGTCATTATCAAATTTGCATAGAGTCAAAGAACCAAACAAGCACTCTTTTTGATGTTTGCATTAGTAATATCTTTAGAACAGGAAAATGGATGGGGAGATTGAGGAATGGGAACCCGGACTGAAAGGAAGATAGATGGTTTTGCTATTAAATAATAATAATAATAATAATGTTGGTATTTGTTAAGCACTTACTATGTGCAGACCACTGTTCTAAGTGCTAGGGTAGATACAGGTAATCAGGTTGTCCCACGTGGGGCTCACAGTCTTCATCCCCATTTTACAGATGAGGTAACTGAGGCACAGAGAAGTTAAGTGACTTGCCCACAGTCGACAGCTGACAAGTGGCAGAGCTGGGATTTGAACCCATGACCTCTGACTCCCAAGCCCATGCTCTTTCCACTGAGCCACGTTGAAAATACTATTTGTCTTGAATAGCTAAGTCTTCTGAAAACATTTATCAGGAGGGTTAGGGTTGAAGTTACAGTTGCACTTTAAGGAGGGGGTTAGGGTTAAGGCTAGCATTGAGCTAAACTAAGATAGGAGTAGGGCTAAATTTAAGGATAAATTTATGGAAATAACAGATCTATTTCTCCTGAGAGGAGAAAGGGGCGTAACAAGTTGACATCACTTATCAGCTTAACTTCAGCCATATCATCAATCTTCCCAACTACAAAAAAACTCCCAGTTGGAACTGGAATATAGGATTTCCCCATTGGTGAATTCCAAATTGCAAAACACCAAAGCACATTTACCATGCCTGATGCAAATACTTCATGATCCCTGCAGTTTAAAAGTGTTAAATGTCTATTGAGAGATTCCAGGGTTTAAAGTCTTTGAAATGAAATTGAAAGATTCCATGGCAAAACTGAAAAAGGAGGCTATGTATGGAAAAAAAAGCAAACAAACAAAAAACAGAGGGAAAAAACAACTCATGGGAGACATTCCAGGTATTCACTCTTGGAACCAAGACCTGCAAATGAAGAAGAGGCTGATGGATATCCAGTGCTTAGCCTGAACTGAAACGACTGCTTTCCTGTACTCTCAGGACCATATGCCAGGTCTGGCCTGAAGAATCAATCAACTACAGATTCTGCTTTATGCAAGTAGCTCTATACCTGGTTTCCAGGGAATATAGTGTTGAGCCAGATGTAGAGACCTGCTCTAGGACACAATATTGAAGTGTGCTTATTAGAAGTGACAAGCAAAACTCAGGCAAGTAATAATCCCTGTCTTCATCAGAGAAAAAAAAAATCCCAAAAGTTCTTGGTAACTGAAGTTTTACACAAACCAAACCCCTGGGGCTTGGAAAAAGAAGCAAAATTAAGGATTGCCATGACATTTCTGACTCATTTGCTTCAAAACAGTAAGCATTAGAGTTTGTAGTAGTTTGGGGGATTTTTCCTTGCAAGAAAGGACTGGAAAGATATAGGGATGTGAACTCAACTCTAAAGAGCCAGGACTGCAAGCCTCTGTATTCCCCTTTCAAGGAAAGGCAGTGTTGTGCCACTGTCTCTGTTGCTGATGATATGTAGACCACCCCCAACAGTGCTCCATCTCTGGCTCTTGTTCCAAAGGAAGGGACCAGAGCTCTATTATTCTAAATGGTCATAAAATTACTCTTGCTTAATTTTGCTTCTTTTTCCCAGCCCCAGGGGTTTGGTTTGGGTAAAACTCAGTAACAAAGGACTTTTGATATTTTTTTTCTGGTGAAGACAGGGATTCTTACTTGCCTGAGTTTTGTTTGTCACTTCCAATAAGCACACTTCAGTAACATGTCATAGAGCAGGTCTCTACAACTGGTTCAACACTATATTCCCTGAGTATCACTCTAGTTATGTTTGGGAATCCAAGCAATTGTTTCTGGGTTCCACAGAGTCAGAATAGATGCCTGATATCTGAGTAGGATCATAGCCCAACATGCTCCTGGAACCGGTTTTCAATTGGTCTTAGTCTGGGGAACTTGTCAGAATGAGCAGAATGTAAGTTTATTGTGGGCAAGGAATGTGTGTACCAGTTCTGTTGTACTGTGCTCTCCCAAGAGCTTAGTACAGTCAGGGAAGCAGTGTGGACTAGTGGAAAGAGCATAAGCCCGAGAGTCAAAGGATCAGGTTCTAATTCCGGCTCCTCCACTTCTCTGCTGTGTGACCTTGGATAAGTCACTTAACTTCTCTATGCCTCAGTTCCCACATCTGCAAAATGGGGATTCAATCCCAGTTCTCCCTACTCAGTACTTAGAACAGTGCCTGGCACATAATCAGTGCTTAATGCCACAATTATAATTACATTATTATTATTACTCAGACTATGAGTCCCATGTGGGACCAGATTATCTTGTATCTTCCCAGAGTTAAGTATAGTGCTTGGCACATAGTAACTGCTTAAAAAATACCACACATATTATTATTTATTACAGTGCTCTGCCCACAGTAAGTGCTTAATGAATACCATTCGTTCAGTTAATCAGTCATATTTATTAAGCACTTAATTTATTGATTGATCTTCAGCAGCGATCCTTCTCCCTTCCCTTCACCCCCTCAAGTGGAAAGTGCGAGGACTTGGGAGTCAGAGGTCATGGGTTCTAATCCTAGCTCTGCCGCTTGTCAGCTATGTGACCTTGGGCAAGTCACTTAACTGAGGCCTCAGTTACCTCATCCATAAAATGGGGATTAAGATTGTGAACTCCACATGGGACAAAATGATCACCTTACATCCTCCCCAGTGCTTAGAACAGTGCTTTGCACATAATAAGCGCTTAACAAATACCAGCATTATTAATAAGAGACAAGAGCTGTGTTAGAGTTTGATGAGGGCTGTCTCAGAGGGTGACTGAAGAAAACAGTCTATTATTAATGTCTTTGTTACTTGAGAAGGAGCATGGCGTAGAGACTAGAACATGGGCCTGGGAGCCAGAAGGTCATGGGTTCTAATCACAGCTCTGCCACTTCTCTGCTGTGTGTCTGTGGAAAAGTCACTTCTCTTCTCTGGGCCTCAATTACCTCATCAGGAAAATGGGGATTGAGACTGGGAGACCCACATGGGACAGGGACTGAGTCAAACTCCACTTGTCTGTATCCACCTAACCACTTAGTGCAGTACCTGGCACAAGGTAAGCACTTAACAAATACCATCATTATCACCATTATTATTACTTAGACTTTGAACCCCATTTGCAACCTGATTACCTTGTTTCTACCTCAGTTCTTAGTAAAGTGCTTGGCACATAGTAAAAGTTTTTTTAAAAAATTATGATCTAAATACATTTCTAATTTGTGCATAGATAACCCCTTGTACCCAGAGAAGGCAAAGGCTCAATTAAATTAGGGTGGAGCAGGGGTGGAGTTTTCCAGTTAATGCTAGAAGGATTCTTCAATCAATCCAAACAGTGGAGCACCAGATTAGCATCTTCTAAAATTCTAATCTCTCTTTAACCTGTTTGCACAGTGGAGAGAGAGATCGTGCTGGGAAAGCAAGAGAAAGGGAATTCTTAGAGAGAGGGTTGGGCCTTTACAATAGGCAGAGTAATGGTATTTAACACCCACTTTGTACAATAAACCAGACCAAGTACTTGGGAACATGTAACATGAAGTCTTTCTACCTAATTGCTCCTTCCAGACACTCCTTTTACAAGTCTCAGACTTCTTTCACCTTCCCACCATCCCTACTACATCTCCCTCCTCAGCCTCTCTTCTGAGATAAATGGACTTTTGCCTGAGGTCTCCATTTTTGCACTTATTCATAGAGTTTGGGAAATAAAGAGAAAGAGCTGGAACTTATCTGCAACTACACGTTCCACTGTATCAAGAAATCTACTAGGTTTCTGGGTATATTTCAATCAAAGAACAACATTGAATGTCTTATTAACAGAACTTAGAGGTTCCACTTTGCAAAGCTCAAATATGATCTATGTATAGGTAGTACATGATAAATCCACATATACTAATACAGTGGAGAAAGATATCCACTAAAGGAAGGAAACCAAAAAGTTTCAAAGGTCCACCTGGAATAGCTTTGCCATACTTGATTCTTGCTTGGGTAAGTCTATAGGGGAGGTGAATCTTGACTGTAATTCTTGAGACTGGCATTCTAATTGTAAAATTGGATGCAAGATTCATTTCCATGTTACTTCTGAACTTTTTTTTTCTGGAAAATGCATATAAAATTATATGGTAATCTAAGCATTAAGCAGGAGAGATAATAACTGACATTTCAGCTCTAATAATACAAAGTTATAAATCAGATAATTTTATATCTCTGCAGATTTATTCATCTAAAAATCCATTTGAAGCAGTGGGATTTTAATAACGATATTCATATTAAATTATTCTCCTAGGCTAACCTCTAGCTGAAGCTAGTTTAAAATCCTTTATTTTGCATTTTATTGCACAGAGGACTATAGAAGAAAATACTGGAAAAGGGTAAAACCTCAATCCTAAGCATAGCAGCACTTCCACTGATGTGATCGCAAGTAAGTTATGGCACAGCAGGCAACTCACAGTGCCAAAAACAATATCCATTCTAAATTTTAAAACAGAAACTAACATTTGATTGGACTATATTTAATTAATTTGGGGGAACTTGAAATGCTTTTCTGTGGGTATATCTGTTTCAAAAGACTAGTATTTAGGCTCAGTTAACACTGTGACCCATGAAATGGTTGCAGGAATATGACTGTTTTGCTTTTTATAAATGTCCCTGGAAATTGCTAATAAAGTCACTTGAATTTGAGGTGTTGAAATATCAAAGAAAATCATTCTACTTTTTGGGGAATAAAACGTTCATCTTGCATAGCTTTTTCACAAGTAAATTATCTGGATAATCCAGATGTGGCAGACAAAAAGTAGCAGTACTAGTAGTAGTAGTAGTAGCAGTAGCAGTAGCATATAGTACAAATGCAAAGTACTATATTAAAAGCATGAGAAAGCATGACAGAGGCAAAAAACAGATTCCTTAACCACAGTGAGTTCATAATCTAAAGGAGAAACAGACATGAAAATAATTAGAGCAGAATAAATACCAGAATAGATCAGAATAAATAATTGAATGCACAATTGAATACAGATAGTAAATTCCATGTGGGCAGGGAATATGTCTAACATCTCTGTTATGTCATACTCTCCCAAACGCTTAGTACAGCAAACTACACACAATTAGCACTCAATAAATTTTGATTGATTAATTTATACACAAGCCTTAAGGATGGGTATGCCTAGTGGATAGAGCATGAGCCCGAGATTTAGAAGGACCTGAATTCTAATTCCAGCTCTGCAACTTGTCTCCTGTGTGTCCTTAGGCAAGTTACTTCATTTCTCTGTGCCTCAGTTACCTCATCTGTGAAACCAAGATTAAGACTGTGAGCCCGCTGAGGGACCACAGACAATGTCCAACTTGATTAGCTTGTACCCACCCCAATGTTTAGCACAGATTTCAAATCAAATGCCATTAAAAAAAGATGGATATGAATAAATGCATATGTGCTAGATGTGGCTTATCTGTTGACTTGTTACAACTCACTGTGTTGGGAATCAATTGATGAAGACTTGCTTGAGGAGGTGGAATTTTCAGAGGGCTTTGAAGGTTGGAAAGGCAAAGTTTTGACAGATTGGTTGGTGAAGGGATCTCCCAGGTTTGGAGGATAACTTAAACAAAGGAATTAAGGTGGATGGAAAGAGGGTGTGGTACAGCTAGAGGATGAGTGGAGGTAGAAAAAAAGGAATCTAAAAAGAAAAGCTTTCTGTGATATGCCATGGACTGCAGCAGTATCTATTATTCTGCAATAATTTTTCACTTTATAAACTGAAAGTCACATCTCTGACCAAACATCTCTCACTCTTGTAGGTGAAGAATGACCTTGGTATATCCTTGAACAAGTCACTTAATATCTTCTTCCTCTTTTGTGAAACTCATCACAGATATGCCCTTTATTTATGTCCCTTACCATGATGCTGTAGTCACCAATGGTAAATTAACCTCACCATGACAACGTGGTGGACAGTCACAAAAACAAAAATATCCTCACAACCAGTCAGAGAGTAAAGGTTAGCCAAAAAGTAAAAAAAAAATCATGTATTCCACTTTAAAGATAATATTTAGTGAGAACATCTATGTTTGCCCAATAGAAATAAATGAAAATGCACAAGGCTTTGACGATGGAGTTTGGAATAATGGAAAGTTAGCAATGAGACAGTGTTTGGTTCCTTTAGCGATAGATAGTTAATGTATAGGCCACTGAGATTGTTCTATTAAAACAGAGTACACTTGCTTCAGTGGATGAACGTGGCAAATCAACACCCTTCCTCTTCCAATTTACAGAAAAATGTCAAACCAATAATTGCTATTTCAGAAGTTTGTTATGCTTCATTCACTCTACAGTGCATAGCAAAGAATAAATGTGAACAGTGGTAAAAAGAATTACAAGGTAGGTCTCTTTTTCATTCATCAATCACTCCCTGGTGACATGGAATCAAGTCCTTCTGTTTGTTCTTTAGGCAAGTACTGCACTGTCCTCTCCATCCCAGTATTGACACTAGATTAATACTTAAAGGAAAAATTCAGGGTAATGAACAAATTGCATAAGACTGTAAGCTCGCTATGGGCAAGGAACATGACTACAAACTCTGTTGTACTTTCCTCTCCCAAGTGTTTAGTATGGTGCTCTGCATGTCGTAAGCACTCAGTAAATACCATTGTTGATGATTTCACAGAGTTATCAGAGTCCAAAGGCCAGTAAATGGAAACTAGAGGGTAAAAACGTTGGCATTAAGAGAGCAGCAGAAACAATGGATAAGGTTCAGAACATAAATTAACATCCCTAATATTTGAATGATGATGATGATGGCATTTGTTAAGAGCTTACTATGTGTCAAACACTGTTCTAAGCCCTGGGGTAATACAAGGTAATCAGGTTGCCCTACATGGGGCTCACAGTCTTAATCCCCATTTTACAGATGAGGTAACTGAGCTGCAAAGAAGTTAAGTGACTTGCCCAATGTCACACAGCTAAGTGGTGGAGCTGGGATTAGAACCCATGACCTGAAACTCCCTACCCTGTGTTCTTTCTATTAAGGCATGCTGCTCCCAGAATCTCCAGAGACCCAAGAAAGGGAGAATAATGAAAAATGGGCTCCCCATCTCCCTCTATTGGATTTGTGGGCTTTTCAAACACAAACTGAGCAAATTAGAAATAGAGACGGTAATCAAAAGGAATTCCAAATGAAAGAGATTCAAATAGGAGGCGTGAGGTTGCCATTTCTAAATTAAGAACCATTTTACTTTGTCAGTAAAGAATAGAGGATCACGAAAATGATCACTGGTTATTATCTCCCTTCCTACTCCAATCTAGATAGCACATAAGAAATCCTTTGTCTTACCCTTTGCGTGAACCATCTAGGGAAGAGGAAGGCAGGAGAGAAATCATTTTAACTGGGCACACTAGACCAGAGGCCAGCATTCAGAGTAAAATGAGTAGAGCAGAGGGGATTCTGTTGGGGATGGTGCTCAGGAGAGAAGGAGGCAAAGAAAGACAATTGTGTGGTCTGAGAAAGCAGAGGATAGGGAGGACCCAGTTGACTGGGAAAGTCAACTAGAGGGGAGAGAAGCTGCCTGTCTCCCCCTCTGGATTGTAAACTCGTTGTGGGCAGGGAATATGTCAGTTATATTGTTATAGTGCTCTCTCCCAAGAGCTTAGTACAGTGCTCTGGACACAGTAAGACCTCAATAAATATGACCGACTGGCAGGCAAAAAGAGACAGAATTCAGAAGGGATTGGATAGAGAGGAGAGGGAGCCAAACTCTTAAGATTGTACCACTTCTATGAAGGTTTTAGCTGTTTGACAAGTCATATTTTGGGATAGAAGGGTGTCACAAATTATCATTTCACTTAGCCTATTATAGATGGATATGCCACTATTCTGCAAACATTCCTTCAATTTAGGAATGCAAATTGAGCCATTTAGAGAATGAAAATTCTTTTGGCTTTGAGATTTTTGCTTTGGGCTATTTATTTACAGGTCTTTGGATCAATTCTACAAGAGGAAGAGCTAATAATAACAATAGTAATTGTGCTTTTATTATGCATTTATTATGTGCAAAGCAACTGGAATAATTACAATACAATTAGATGAGACAGAATCCTTGACCCACAGGGAGCTCTCAGTCTAAAGGGGAGGAGTAGCTAGTATTTAGATTTCATTCACTGATGAGGAAACTGACACGGAGAAGTTAAGTGACTTCCTGAAGGTCGTACTGCAACTAAGCGACAGAGCGGGGTTTACTACCCAGGTCCTATGTGTCCCATGAATGTTCTCTTTCATTAAACCACACTGCTTCTCTGTTTTTTTCATATTAGTTTATTTTAGTTTGCATTTACCAGTATCAGGTAAGCACATTTGACTTCCTCTCCCCCTCCTACCTAACATATCTATTCTCCCATTATAACCCAACCTGCACACTTTTTTCTTCCACCAACTACTGTTTGTACTTAAGCCTTATTACTCTTGCTGACATTCCTTAATCCCTTTGGCCTAGAACTCCCTCTCCCTTCATATCTGATGAGGTTCATCATGTGAACCACCTCTCCAAACCCTAACCAAAAAGTCTCACCTCCCCTGAGGGTCCTTCCCTAAGCCCTCATTTACCTAAATAGTTGCACCCCCTTTTGCGTCACCTATGCACTTGGGTTTATACCTTAAGCGATTAATTCTCTCCCCACCCATCACCCTTAAAAGCTTTGATACTCACCCCTCCCCAGCCACACAGCACTTACATGAAATAGCCTTATTCTCTGCAGACTTCCCTATCTAGAATTCACTGTAGTGTCTGTCTCTCCGACTAATGTCCTTGAAGGCAAGAATTGTGTCATCAGCTCCTTTTTATTGTGGTCTCAGGAGCACTAAATGCAGTGCTCTGCACACAGTAGGTACTCAGTAAATAACATGGATTGACTTTATCAAGTAGCTTTGTCTGCATTTTGAGGAATTACTAAGGGTTTCCAAAAGAACACAGGCCCTTCCCATATTCAAAGTCTTCCTGAAAGTCTACTTCCTCTCTCATGTATTCCCTAGTTAATTTTCAGCATCCCAAATCATACTTTTTAAAAGCTTACTATGTGCAGAGCATATTTACAGCATTTTGCTTACCAAAAAATTGATGTCTCTCTATAGGTAATTGTTAGATTTTATAGTCACTGGCCTGGATCTATATGTTGACATCTTTTTTTTTTCTTCTAATGGTCTTTGTTAAGTGTTTATTATGTCCCAGGCACTGTTCTAAGCTCTGGGGTACATAAAAGCTAATCAAGTTGGACAAACTCCCTGTCCCACATGGGGCTCACAGTCTAAATCCCCAATTTACAGATGAGATAACTGGGGCCCAGAGAAGTGAAACGAATTACCCCAGGTCGCACAACAGACAAATGACAGAGCCGGGATTAAAACCCAGATCCTTCTGACTCCAGGCCTGTGCTCTATCCACCAGTCATGCTGCTTCCACATATTTCTCCAGTTAAACTTCAAACTCCTTGAGGGAAAGAACTATTTCTCTTCCTTTGAACCACAAGCAACTAGATCCACACAGTGCTTTACAACCATAGAATAAATGCCTTGCCTGCTGAGCCCTTTCTTCTGTTTCCTGAAAGAGTCTCTGAACATCATAATGACAAATCAGGCATTGAAAGTCCATTTTCTTAGGATGAAATGAAAATCAAATCCAATGACCCTGCAGATATGAGATATAAAACTAATGATATTATAATGGCTTCTCCCTGCTGGACAATATATTTCATTTGAGAACCTACTCATCACACAAATCATACAAATGAAAGTATGCATCTTCATTGTTTCAATATTAGTTATATTTATTAAGCACCTACTGTGTACAGACCACCATTCAAATGCTTGGGTCCTTAAAAATGAGTGCATGTGACATGTGCACACATCAAAAATAAACACATAGCCTTTGCTTAATAAATTCTGGGTTGTCCAAAGTTGAAAGCCAATAACAATGCAAAGAGAAATATACATCTGAAACTGGACTAGTATGTATAACTAGCTCTCTTCAGTTATCGTCCAATCTCCCTCCTACCATTCCTCTCCAAACTCCTTGAGCTAGTTGTCTATATCCATTATCTCAAGTTCCTCTCCTTCAGTTAGCTCCTTAACCCCCTCCAATCTGGTTCCATCCCCTTCCCTTCACAAAAATCGCCCTCTCAATTGTCACAAATGAACAGCTTCTTGCCAAATCCAATAGTTTCTACTCTATTTTAATCCTCCTTCACCTCTCAGCTGCCTTCCACACTGTGGAGCACCCCTTTCTCCTGGAAACACTATCCAAACTCAGTTTCACTCACACTTCCCTCTCCTAGTTCTCTTCCTGTCTTTCCAGTCACTCATTATCAGGCTCTTCAGTGGGTTTCTTCTCTCAATCAGTCACTCTTATTTATTGAGCTCTTATGGTGTGTAGAGCACTGTACTAAGTGCTTGGGAGAGTACAATACAACAATAAACAGACTCATGCCCTGCCCACAGTCTAGAGGGATAGTCAAATATTAATATAAATCAATAAATTACAGATACATACATAAGTGCTGCGGGGCTGGGAGAGGGGATGAATAAAGGGAGCAAGTCAGGGCAACCCTGGAGAGAGTGGGAGAAGAGGAAAGGAGGGCTTAGTCAGGGAAGTCCTCTTGAAGGAGATGTGCTTTGAAGAGGGGAGAGTCATTGTCTGTTGGATATGAGGAGGGAGGGCATTCCAGGCCAAAGGCAGGACATGAGCAAGAGGTTAACAGAGAGGTAGATGAAATAGAGGTACTGTGAGCAGGTTAGCATTAGAGGAATGAAGCCTATCACACCTTAACTGTGGGGGTCCCTTGAGGTTCAGTTCTGGGTTCCTTTCTATTCTCTACCTCCACCTACTCCTTTGGAGAACTCATTCCCTCCCATGGCTTCACTTATGGATGATTCCCACATTTACATCTCCAGCCCTGATCTCTCTCTCCCTCTTTACAGTCTCACATTACCTCCTTACTTCAAGATATCTCTACTCGGATATCCCACCATCATCTTAAACTTAGCCTGTCCAAAACAGAACTCCTTATCTTCTCATTTAAACCCTATTCTCCCTCTGAATTTCCCATCACTCTAGACAGCACCACTAACCTTCCTGTCTTCCTGGCGTTGTTCTTGACTCATCTCTCTCATTCAACCCATGTATTCAATCTTTCACTGAATCCTGTTGGTCCAAACTTCACCACATCACTAAAATCTTCCCTTTCCTCTCTATCCAAACTGCTCCCACCTTTATCCTATTCTGCCTTGATTAGTGTATAGCCTCCTTGCTGACCTTTCTGCCTTCTGTCTCTCCCTACTCTAGTCCATACTTCACTCTGCTACCTGGATTGCTTTAATACAAAAATGTTAATTCCATGTTCCTCCACTCCTCAGGAACCTCCAGTGGTTGCCCATCCACCTCTGAATTCATCCAATGGTTGCCCATCCACCTCCGAATTCATTCATTCATTCAGTCATATTTACTGAGTGCTTACTACGTGCAGAGCACTGTACTAAGCAATTGAAAAATAAAGGTAATCAGGTTGTACCACATGGGGCTCACAACCTTAATCTCCATATTGTTATATTGTATTCTCCCAAGCTCTTAGTACAGTGTATGCATAGTATGCACTCAGTAAATATGATTGATTGAAGTCTGTTTTAATGTCATTGTTGTAGGCATGACTTTGCAATGTAAAATAAAAAAAAAAAACAACAATGGAAGACTATGTTCCTGTTTGAGATCCAGGAAAGCAAAGTAGCTTAGCCACTAAAGCACCTGGAAGATTGTTGACAACCCTTGATAAGACAAATGTTAGAAATAAACTTGGCATAACCCTTAGTAATGGATGTTCACAATCATTTTCCCTTCCCCCAAATTCCCAACTATAGCGACATTATGGGGAACAGCCTCTGTTCTCTGTCTGGAAGGAACATCAAAAGCCTCTGATCAGTAAAACAGCATCACTGAAGAGATCAAAGGCAAGAATATCAAACTAACTGGTGAGAGGGACATTTTGGCAGCTAAATCTTAAAGGCAGAGATGTTGCAATATTTTCCTAACAGTACGCAATGTACTATGTTCTGTGGATATATATTAGCACACGCCAAAACTCACAAACTTCCACCCAGTCTTCACGTACAGCCTATAGTCACACAAGAAACTACCCACCAATAAAAAGAAATACATCTAGACACAAATACAAAACACACACCTTCATACACAGGAGCCCAATTGCTGGTGATATTTCAATATTCCTGGAAACAAAATGATACTTATAGGACTACTTCATAGTATATTATCCTCTCTGGAAAATATGGCAATAATTACTCTGGTAGGAATTTGTCAACTCTGTGCTATTGAAGGGGACATGTCTGACATTTCTGGTACCAACTCTTTGCGGTTACATTGTCCTCGCAGGAAAACATCAGAAACACATTTTTTTCATCTGAAAAGGTGATGGTAATTATACTCCCAGGAACATTTCAGCAGCATTGCCATGATAACAATAATGTTTTAGTTTGACAGGAAAATACCATATAAATAACTTAGTTACATTCCATTTGCCTTTCATTCAGCTTTATTCTTCCCATTGGATCCAGGGATGATGTTAGGAATGAAATATCTTGGGCAATGGAAGAAGACAAGAGTCACTTAACATCCCAGTTCTCCTCCATTCTCCCCCAATTAGACTGTAAGGCCGTCAATGAGCAGGGATTGTCTCTATCCGTTGCTGAACTGTACATTCCAAGATTTTAATACAGTGCTCTGCACATAGTAAGCACTCAATAAATACTATTGAATGAATGAATGAATAAAAATGGGTCTAGTTGGAGGAGAGAGTACAAGAACAGACACCATAACCTTCTGTGAAAGAAAGAGGACTGAATTCACAATGCAGTGAACCCTAAAGCCACGAAGGAGAAATAACTTTGAATTCCTACCACCTTTTGCCCAAAAACGTTTTCCATTTATTTTTTAATCTACAGCATCCACATTTCAAATACTTTCATCACAGGATTTGGTGAACAGGATGGTAAAGCACAAGGAGTAGAATTACGGAGAAGAGTGGAAGAACCCTGGATCCTTAATACACGCAGTCAGTGAACACCTGCACCATGAAGAGAAGAATAAAGCATGCCTTCCTCCACTAGTAATTTCCCTGTTACTCATTTAGTTAAGCTCTTTACACAACAAAACAGAAGAGATGTCAAGAAATATGAATGATTCAAAGACACCATCTGTCCCTCAGCCAGATGTTAATGTTAATGTTGGTATTTGTTAAGCGCTTACTATGTGCAGAGCACTGTTCTAAGTGCTGGGGTAGATACAGGGTAATCAGGTTGTCCCACATGAGGTTCACAGTCTTGATCCCCATTTTACAGATGAGGTAACTGAGGCACAGAGAAGTTAAGTGACTTGCCCACAGTCACACCGCTGACAAGCGGGGTGCCTGGGGTGGGTTCGGAAAGGATCAAGTGGAATCTGGTTCTGTCACTGGTGTTTACTGACAGTGTAACTCAAGCCTCCCCTTCTCAGGATCACATCTGGAGTGTTTTCAATACTCTGTGGAAAGGAGAGTCAAGCAGAGGCATATCCATTCCATTCCTAGCTTGGGCAGTGGCTAGTGAGTGGAATACAATCTGCTACAGGTCAAAACTCACCTGTGTTGGGCAGCAGCAACATGGGAGAGAGTCAAGAGTGGAGAATCAAGTTTACTGTGTGGAAAAAAGCAATGGTAAAACACTTCTGTACTTTTACCACAAAAACTCTAGTGTTACACTACCAGAATAATTGCAAATGGCGGTGGGGTGTTGTGGGAGAGAAGTGTCCATGGAGTCGCTATGGGTCAGACATGACTCGATAGCCTAAGACGAGACAACTCAAGCCTCACTAAGACTTGTTGGGCACTTAGAAGGATGCGTGCCCCAGAACTGGGACAAAACTCCAAAATGTGTGTGGGCAGTGGTAAATTTACCCCATTCAAACAAAGTCTGAAGTTTAATCTTTTCATTTTAAGTACATTGGCGTTGTTTTTATTCCTTTCCAAATAACTACAATTCATAATTCAATTTATCTCTCCATAACTCAAGAGTACTGAAAAGAAATTAGCCACAGGTTCCAAATAGATATTTTTAAAAGTTTCACCCATAATTCCCTGTACTCTGCATACATTATTCAACCATGGACTCATCTCCAGTTTGATATTTAGTACTTGAGTGGAATATAAAGTTGTGGCCTACCAATAATGTATCTTTCTGCTTTATAGTTGCTCAAGGAACTCAGTGCCCAAATATGACAAGCACGAAAAAAAAAGTGACAGAAGGACTGGTGACCTTTCTTGGCAGCAGGCAGGACTGACTGTCGCAGCTGGGTGACAAATTGAACTCAAGTTCACCTTGCAGGACATGGTTTTCTGGACTTATTTAGACATTTCATCTACCAAATAGAGGGCGAGTACATTCTGAAAAGTTCATTCAGTTTCCTAGGATAACTCCATTGGGAAACTCTCCTTTCCAGTTAAATGTTCTGCATGTCAGAAATGTAAACTCTGCTTGAAATGATATCTTGTTCGAAATTTAGGCTGGATTGCAATCTGAAGTTCATTATATTTTTATCTAACCTACCACTATGTTTAGGCCATCAGTCTTCTTCAGATTCTTTAGCAAAATAGATTTAGCTACCTAGAACTAACTTAGTTTGGGAAGTTGCTTTTGAATTTTGCAATCTTCTTTATTTACATGGGTGATCATTATATTACAAAGACTTGTGACTAGAACAACTGCTAGAATATAAATTTGCTACATAAAACGTGGGGCAAACATCACAAATTATCCAAAAAACAGATGACCAGAAAAAAAGCTTTCATTTCAGCAATCTAGATCCTTCATAGCCAAATTATCTATTCACCTGATAATATTTCAATTATTAGGGTCTAAATGTAATTTGGGGCATAATAATAATACTAATACTACTACCTATGATAATAACCATTATTATTATATGTTGAGCACTTCCTAGATGGCTATCACTGAACTGAATTCTGAAATAGATACAATTCTAACAGATAAAATGCAGTCCTCCCTCATACGGGGCTCACAGGGGAGGCAGAATAGAAATCTTATTCCCATTTTTAGGATGAGGAAACCCAAACAAAGAAATTAAGTAATTTTCTCACAGTCACTCAGCAGAACCAGGATTAGAACCTCAGATCCCTGAATCCCAGTCCTGTGCTTTTTCCATAATCTCCAAAAATATTTACTCATCTTATATCTAGTCCAGCACTTACTCAAGACTGTAAACTCATTTGGGCAGGGCACATGTCTGATAATTCTATGGTTTTGCACTCTTAATAATAATGTTGACATTTGTTAAGCACTTACTATGTGCAGAGCACTGTTCTAAGCACTGGGGTAGATAGAGGGTAATCAGGTTGTCCCACATGAGGCTCACACTTCATCCTCATTTTACAGATCAGGTAACTGAGGCACAGAGAAGTGAAGTGACTTGCCCACCGTCACACAGCTGACGAGTGGCGGAGCTGGGTTTCGAATCCATGATCTCTGACTCCCAAGCCCGGGCTCTTTCCACTGAGCCATGCTGCTTCTCTTTTTCTCTTCTCTTCCAAGCACTTAGTACAGTGTTCAGCACATAGTAAGTGCATAATAAATACCATTGATTGAGTGATTAAGTACTGTGTAGCACATGGAAAGTACCATTTATTCAGTCAGTCAATTGTATTCATTGGATTAGCACTTACTAACCACTTGGTAGGGTAAAATATAACAACAAGCAGACATATTCCCTGCCCACAATGAACTTACAGTCTAGAAGAGGAGACAGGCATTAATATAAATAAATTACAGGTATATGCATAAGTACTGTAGGGCTGGAAGTGGGAATTAATTAAAGGAGAAAATCAAAGTGATCAGAAGGGAGTGGGAGAAGAGGAAAGGAGGGCTTAGTTAGGGCTGGCCTCTTGGAGGAGATGTGCCTTCAGTAAAGAATTGAAGGCAGCGAGAGTGATTGTCAGGTGGACATGAGGATTGAGGGCATTCAGGCCAGAGGCAGGATACGGATGAGTGGTCAGCTATGAGATAGACAAGAATGAAGTATAGTGAGAAGTTGAGCATTAGAGGAACCAAGTGTGGCAGACTGGGTTGCAGTAGGAGAGAAATGAGGTGAAGTAAGAAAGGGCAAGGTGATGGAGTGCTTTGAAGCCAATGGTAAGGAATCTCTGTTAAGACGGAGGTAGGTGGGCAATCACATGAGTTTTTTGAGGAGTGGTGAAACATGGACTGAACTTTTTTGTAGAAAAATGATCCAGGCAGCAGAGTGAAGTATGACCTGGAATTGGGAGAGACAGGAGACAGGGAAGTCAGCAGAGAGGGCAAGCTGATCCAGCAATCAGTCCTACTGCATGGGCGATTGGATTAATGTGGTTGCAGTTTGGATGGAGAGGAAAGGACAGATATTGGAGATGTGAAGGCCAAACTGACAGGATTTAGTGATGGATTTAATAAGTGGGTTGAATGAGAGAGAAATCAAGGATAATGCCAAGGTTAAGTACATATTGGACAAGAAGGATGGTGATGCCACCTACAGTGATGGTAAGGTCAGGGGGAGTTCAGGGTTTGGGTGGGAAGATAAGTTCTGTTTTTAGACATGTTAACTTTGAGGTGATGGAAGAACATCCAAGTATAGATGTCTTGAAGGCAGGAGGAAATGTGAGACTGCAGAGAGGGAGAGAGATCAGGACTGGAGATGTAGACTTGTAGATACCATCCACATAGAGATAATAATAATAATAATGTTGGTATTTGTTAAGCGCTTACTATGTGCCGAGCACTGTTCTAAGCGCTGGGGTAGACATAGGGGAATCAGGTTGTCCCACGTGGGGCTCACAATCTTAATCCCCATTTTACAGATGAGGGAACTGAGGCCCAGAGAAGTTAAGTGACTTGCCCACAGTCACACAGCCGACAAGTGGCAGAGCTGGGATTCGAACTCATGAGCCCTGACTCCAAAGCCCGTGCTCTTTCCACTGAGCCACGCTGCTTCTCGGGTATTTGAAGCCATGGGAGCAAATGAGTTCTCCAAGGGAATGGGAGTAGATGGAGAATAGAAAAAGAACCTAGAACTGAATCTTTAGGGACACCTACAGTTGGGGGGTGGGAGGTAGAAGAGGAGCCTGTGAAAGAGACTGAGAATGAGCAACGAAAATGATAGGAGGAGAACCAAAAGAGGAGAGTGTCAGAGAAGCCGAGGTTGTACAATGGTTCCATGTCCTGTCCCTGGCCTGAATGCACTCCCTCCTCATATCCAACCTACAATTACTCTCCCTGCCTTCGGTGCCTTATTGAAAGCACATCCCCTCCAAGAGGCCTTCCCCAAGCCCTCCTTTCCTCTTCTCCCACTCTCTTCCGCATCACTCTGATTTGTTCCTTTACTTAATCCCCACTCTCCTACTTTCTAAGAAGAGGATTAGGATGGTACAAGGGCTGTTGGATTTGCCTAAAAAGGAAGTCATTGGTGACCTTTGAGAGGGTGATTTCTGTGGAGTGAAGGGAGTGGAAGCCAGATTGGAAGGGGTCAAGGAAAGAATTGGAGGAGAGGAATTTGAGACAGTGGGTGTAGACAACTCGCTCATATTACTAATAATAGTACTCCATTACCTTGCCCCTCCTACCTCATCTCATTTGTCTCCCTCTACAACCCAGCCCTCACACTTTGCTCCTCTGGTGCTAACCTTCTCACTATGCCTTGATTTCACCTGTTTCGCCATCTACCCTTAGACCACATCCTACCTCTGGCCTGGAACACCCTCCATCCTCAAATCCACCTGATAATTATTCTCCCCCTACTTCAAAGCCTTACTGAAGGCACATCTCCAAGTGGTCTACCCAGATTTTATCTCTCATTCCCTCATCCCCTCATCTCTCACTCCCTTCTGTGTTGCCCTGACTTGCTCCTTTTGCTCTTCCCCCCTTCTCACCACCCCACAGCACATGTCTATATCTGTAATTTTATTTATTTATATTCGTGTCTATTTGTATTGATGTCTGTCTTCTCCCCTTTAGACTGTGAGCTCATTGTGGGCAGGTGCTGTTTCTCTTTATTGCTGTATTGTACTTTCCCAAGTAGTTAGTACAGTGCTCTGCACACAGTAAGTGCTCAATAAATATGATTGAATGAATGAATGAATAATTTATTTGATTTCCACTCTAAAAGTGGAGCCAGAATATATTTAGCTTCTATTTAGCTTCTAAAGAAAACAATTCTGTAGATTTCTGTGTTGTCCAAAACCTTTTGAGGCAGCACAATTACAAATGAGGTTACGGACCAAATAAGATGGTGTGAAAGGAACTCTACATTTCCAGATACTTTTAGGATATAAGATTCCTTTAGGATTCCCTATTTTGTATTCAGTGCAAGGCATATAAACTAACTACTTAGTTATTAACTCTCAGCCGAAACAAAATCTTATTTGAGGAATAGCCAGTTGGTTTCAATATTTTGTCCACTTAAATATGCACCTGCATATTGAACAGAAAAGGCAGATGATGCCACGGTGAATTCATTACATCTCCAAAACAACTTTTGACGTGTGTGACATAAATTAGTCATATAACGGACAGCACTGCTAAGCTCTCTGTATATAAAACAAAGTTTACTTAATTCTGCTGAATGAGCTGTACAGGCAGAAAGAAATAGATTGCCCCCTACTACTCCTTTAAACATAAGGAAAAAAAATTATATCTGGTAAAACCACGGTACTAAAATTTAAGCCTGTGTTTAGTGTAATTTATTTTATACATTAATACCAATATTCAGCAGATTATGAGTAGGTGATAATCAGAGCCAAATTAAATCAGGGAACAGGAACTCAGCCCAGGCGATGGAGAGCTAATATTCAGTGGCAGACAGAAGGAAATATGACTGAACCACTGCAAATCCAGAATAGCAAAATATGGAAAACAAGCACCAAAGGAAAGGTCACGGGAAGTGTCGCTGATACCATCGTCTCATTTTTTCTAAATGCTGGCTATATGATGTGTTGGTTGCATGGCTGACTTTGATCTCATTTTCTAAGTGAAAGGAATGCATGAATTTTTCATAATCTTTGGACCTTTTCTCCTCCCAAAGGTGGGGAGACTGGGCTGTCTTAGGAGTTTTATTCTGATTACTCTAGTGAAGGGGGAGGAAAGAGCTACTCCAAAAAATATCAACAATATTTAGCCCCTTGAAAGGGAAGAAGGTTACCAAAAAGAGCCAGTTGCATCTTTTTTTCTGTCCTGTCAGCTAAGACATTAGTATGTCCAGTGATGCCCCTGCTTTCCTACTTTTGGCACTGTGCTGAATGTTTGGGAAATTACTAGAAGGAGGAATGGAGAGATTTCTCTAGGAGATCCTTTATCCAACCCCCTCCTGCTAATGAAGGGAGCAAAGTCCATCATGTGTTATGAATTATGTGCAAAAAACCTGTGAATAAACCATAGGACTCACAGTGTGTTTCCAGGGCTCAAACCCAGGGACTTTGATGGTAGAGGAATGAGTCACCTGGGATTGTGCTACTTCAGAATTCCTAAAATGTTCTTGGAAATGAAATTTTCCCTTTCAAATGAAGAAATTCAACATTAGATCACTCTGAGTTCAAAGGTTCACAGGATTTACCCTGGAAAATCAGCCAGCTATCCACTCCTAATATAGGTATGGAGTCTACAATGAATTTTCAATAGCCAGGCAAGGCACCTGCCTGCTCATTTTGCTTTAACTAGTCTGTGTTGCTGAGTGTGTAGCAATGCATACTTTAGGGATCTCCTGAAAGCTGAAAGAGAAAATTAAAGATTCTGCACACAGACAGCAATTAGGGAGCAATTTTGAAAAAAATATATGGTTGCATTCAGGGAGGGGTAGGGTTTGCATATTATTCCACGAAAATTATTTTTAATCATTATGGCTTCCCCGGCATTCAAAGCAGTTTGTCCCCAGTGTGTTACCAGTTATGCACTGAACTGACCCATCTAGTGTATAACCTATTTCGTGGGTAAGTACTAGGCCAGTGCTATAAACATTCACTATTTTAGACTTTTATTATAGTCAGAAGCTCTCTGTGACACCTAAATTGGGATTGCTTAGTTATGAAACTCTGAACCACTAGTACTAGAATAAAATATAGTGCTCAGCAATTAGTACTGTGTACGGTACACGGCACATATTAAGCCCTAAAATACCATTATCATTATTATTATCACTACGGCTATTATTAAGACCAAAATTAGCCACCTAGTATTACGAGCCTTCCAAGGAATATATGGGATTAGAACTCCTGCCAGGACACAGTTGAGAGTTCTGTGAAGATTCCAACAACCTAAGTTGAACCAAATTTCCCAAAAAGGTAATGAGCAAAGTTGGGACTTAATCAACATCACCAGTTGGAAAGGATAAAAGAAAGTACTAAAGGGAAGTTCACAAGGTAATATTTAAAGTCACTGAGGTGCAAAACTGCTGGGGCCAAGCTTTAGGATCTGCTTATTAGGAATCATGAAGCAGGTCACTCTGTAAATGATGGCCTGAAAGCTTTTCCTGAGAAAGTGGTTGGATCAAAATAACCCCAAATTAACTACATCACCCTGTTACTCTTCTACTACAACTCCACCTACACACTTGGCTCCTCTAATTCCAACCTTTCTCACTGCACCTCGATCTCATCTATCTTGCTGCCGAACTCTCCCCAGCAATCTACCTCTGGCCTGAAACACCTCCTCATAACCGAGGAACAATTACTTTCCCCCACCTTCAAAGCCTTATTTAAAGCACAACTCCTCCGAAAGGCCTTCCCTAAACTCTCCATTCTCTTCTCCTACTTGCTTCTACTCCATCTTGACTTGTTCCCTTTATTCATCCCAGCCCCAGTTCAGTTATATACATATCTGTGATTTTATTTATTTGTATTAATGTCTATCTCTCCCCCTAGACTGTACGCTTGTTGTGGGCAAGGAATGTGCTTGTTATACTGTTGTATTATACTCTTCCCAGCACTTAGTATGTAGATTAACATACAGTAAGCGCTCAATGAATTTGATTGAATGACTGACGGACATGTCTTACGTCCCATTTAATCCAGGTATCACTTAAGTGGAGGGAAAAACTTCATCACATGGAACTTTACATTGACCTTGTTATCTAACACCTACTTAGTCCACACAAGTAGTAATTTACCCTTTGCCCTGAAAGAATTTATGCAGCATCCCAAACTGCAAAACTTCCTCTAGGCAAGTAGCTGAGACCCCAAAAAAATCAGGACTTTTCAAACCACTTCACAGAAATTTGTTCTTTCATCCGGTGAGAGAATCAATTTATTATCCTGCCAAAAATTCCATAATTTATTATTATGGAAGGGAATCTCTCCCATGCACGGGCCATGATGAATGCAGATGTGTGCCACTCAGACAATGGTATTTGTTCACGGTTTGCTGAACACTACAGTATAGAACTCAATTGTCAGAACTTTGGTCATTCCTCTAATATGAATTTGAGCTTATCTTCCTAACTGAGACGGAGTATGGCCTAGTGGATAAAGCATGGGCCTGGGAGTCAGAAGAGCCTGTATTCTAATCATAGCTCAACCACTTGTCTGCTGTTTGACCTTGAGCAAATCTCTTCACTTCTCTGAGCCTCTGTTACCTCATCTGTAAAATGGGGATTAATATGGTGGGCTCTATGTAGGACAGGGACTGTGTCTAACCCAATTAACTTGTACCTACGCCAGTGTTCAGAACAATGGCTAAGCTCTTAACATAATACCATTGAAAATAAACTAACACTGCAGGAACAACGAGGGTCCCTGAAAGGTGAGAAAGAATGAGGATTACTATGGCATCTTCTGTACTTTTCATTTTCTCCTGAAACTCCTCTGAAGTGGTAGCTGCTTCACCTCTGAAGACCCAGAAAGTCTTTGGATAGTGTGATGAATTTTCAAGTTAGTCATTCAGTGGTCAGGGCTTAGAGGAGCCTTGCTCCAATCCCACTAGGGAATACCGTGGAGAAGAGATGTATAACTTTCTGGGTAAGCATTAAGCTATGGGCATAACAGCATATAAGCAGCATTCTCAGACCATTACTCTCCTCTCCTTCAGATAGACAATGGGCAGTCCATGAACAAGGGGTCAGTGGAGAAATAGATGAGCCATTTTATTCCACACTGAGGCCTTGGGTTGTCTTATCTTCTGTGTTAACTTCTGTAGCTGGCTGGCTGGCTCCCCCGAGCATCCTTCCCATAAATGCATTCTGCTCAATCCATGGCTATTGCTGCTACCACCACCACACATATAATAATGTTGGTATTTGTTAAGTGCTTACTATGGGCAGAGCACTGTTCTAAGCGCTGGGGTAGACACAGGGTAATCAGGTTGTCCCATGTGAGGCTCACAGTCTTCATCCCCATTTTCCAGATGAGGTAACTGAGTCACAGAGAAATTAAGTGACTTGCCCACAGTCACACAGCTGACAAGTGGCAGAGCTGGCATTCGAACCCATGACCTCTGACTCCCAAGCCCGTGCTCTTTCCACTGAGCCACTCTGCTTCCCACATATGCAATTTGTCACCAAATCTTGTCACTTCAACATGCAAAACATCACCAAAATCTACCTTATTCTCTCTGTCCAAACTGCTAATATGTTTAGCCAAGCCCTTATCCTAACTCGCCTTAATTACTACATCAGCTTCTTTACTGGCTTCCTTGCCTCGTTAATTTCTCCACTTCAGTCCATACTTCACTCTACTGTCTGGATCATTTGTCTACAAAACCGTACTGTTTCCCCACTCCTCAAGAACCTCCAGTAATTGTCCATCCACCTTCACATCAAACTCCTTTAATGCTCCTTCTACCTTATCTCCCTGATTTCCTAGTAAAACTTAATCTGCATACTTTGCTCCTCTAATGCCAACCATCAATTGTACATCAATCTCATCTATCTCACCACTGACTTTTTGCCCACATCCAGCTTGGGACCTGGAACACCATCCCTCTTCAAATGACAGATTACTTAGTTATGGTCTTTGTTAAGTGCTTAATATGTGCCAGGCACTGTGCTGAGCACTGGGGTGGATATAAGGAAATCGGGTTGGACACAGTCACTGTCCCAAATGGGGCTCACATTCTCAATCCCCATTTTATGGATGAGGTTACTGAAGCACAGAGAAGTAAAATTACTTGCCCAAGGTCACACAGCAGACAAGTGGCAGAGCCAGGATTAGAGCTCATGACCTTCTGACTCCCAGGCCGGTGTTCTATCCACTGTGAGAGGCTGCTTCTCTCCCCACCTTTAAAGCCTTATTAAAAACACATCTATTTGAAGAGATCTTTCATGATTAAACCCTAATTTCTGCTCCTCCCTCTCCCTTCTGTGTTACCCTTCCACGTGGATTTGCATACCCTCCCTTAGCCCCACAGCACTTATGTACATATCCATAATTAATTTATTTTTATTAATGCTTGTATCCCTTGCTAGACGGTAGGCTCACTGTGGGCAGGGAACATGTATGCCAACTGTTATATTCATTCAATAGTATTTATTAAGTGCTTACTATATTGAGTATATACTATACTCTCTCACACACTTGGTACCATGCTCTGCACACAGTAAGTAATCAGTAAATGCAAATGATTACTCATACTTCACCCAGCTGAACAACTTCCAACAGCAACAACTTCAAAATAAAATATGAACTAGCAAGTATTATCAGTGTCGTGCAGTAAGTAAAGAAGGAAGAAGGCTTTAAAACCCAAGCAGTACATTCTCTTCCAACAAATTTGTTCCCTGGCCAAAATTGGGGGGGGGGGGAAAAGCAAAATCTCAATAAACCAAATTAACAAATATTAAAAAAGGGCATAAGTCATCATATGACCTTCATCGACCCCCATTAGAGGGTAATTACTGCAGGATCAATACCCTTTCTGCATAACTATAGACACCACCAATCAATGAAGGGTGATAAAAGAACAGTAATCAATAAACATTAGAGCACAGGAAAAATGAATGTTGATGAAAAAATATAGGCTGCGGTGTTCCATAAATACCCATTTTATATTTTGAGAGTCTGGGAGAAAGGGAGCAGGGATGCTTTGGGTTGGGAACTCTAAAGGGCCAGGTTTTCAAGAGCTAGTAATCTAGAAGCCATCATTTTGGTACTTTACAACCCTGACTGGAATTTGTTAGAAACCAAGGGCGATGGAAGCTTGGAGACCAATTCAAAAAACAATTGTCCCCATGGCTCTAGTCATGTAGACTTCTAGGTCTGTAACAGGTCCATCCTAAAGGCAGGTAGGATACTTTTTAGGAGAATCTACATGCTTAGCACCATTAATATTTCACTCATTAGCAGTTAGTTATCATCAACTGATATCAAGCTGAGTGAACATAGACTGGGAATTTTGTTCATGAATTGCCACAATAGTAATAGTAATAGAAATATGTACTGAGTACCCATTTAGTGCAGTGCACTATCACTATACCTTTGGGAAGCCCAGAATAACTAATGACCCTTTTTCTGCTCACAAAGAGCTACATATAAGTATATTTATAGTTATAATGGTCAACATATCTAATTGAGTGTGTGTATGTATAAATACATATACACACATATATATGCCTATAAATATGTAGGTATATGCTTTGAGCTCATTATGGGTAGGGAATGTCACTGTTCACTATTATATTGTACTTTCCCAGGTGATTAGTACAGTGCTCTGCAAACAATAAGTGCTTAATAAATATGATTTATATATATATGTATGTATACAAATAAATGCATGCACACTTGACTGCTGAGGATGAACATATAATAATGTTGGTATTTGTTAAGTGCTTACTATGTGCAGAGCACTGTTCTAACCACTGAGGTAGATACAGGGTAATCGGGTTGTCTCACGTGAGGCTCACAGTTAATCCCCATTTTACAGATGAGGTAACTGAGGCCCAGAGAAGTGAAGTGACTTGCCCACAGTCACACAGCTGACAGGTGGCAGATGTGGGATTCGAACCCATGACCTCTGACTCCCAAGCCCGGGCTCTTTCCACTGAGCCACGCTGCTTCTCTGGACATTATGGACATATGGTTATAAGTGGCTGATGCAAGTATGTGACTCAGGGTACTGGAAGATTAATCAGGAGGTGGGGTTTGAATGTGAATAGAGCTGTGATGTGTCTGATGAGGGGAGGATTTCAAAGCTGGGGGAAGAATTTGAGCCAGGGCTGAATCAGGTGAGTCAAGAGTGAGGGCCATATCACCTAGTTACTGAGTGAAAGATTTTGTATGGGGATCCCCGTGGCTACAGCCTATACGTGTGTGTGTGAGTGTTCATCCATGCACGGATGGACACTTGTATCTGTGTGCTGGCAGCCATCTTAGTAGGCTATCTGGTAGTACTGTTTCCTCCCTTTTGGAATGTAACTAACCAAGCCTAGTGAAGAGTGATCAAATGTAGATTTGCTTCCACATCGATGTTAGTTTTATATCCTCTCAGAAGGGGTTAGTTAATGTGCTATTAGTACCCTTTCTCCCCTATACTGAGAGAGAGGTTAGTTCAATTTTGAGAAATGGTTTTCATTAAGGTGGCATAAATCTAGCTAAATATCTTAAATTCTCATTTCCAACACTTTTGACCCAACCTTCAGAGAACTTGGATAGTATACTTACATTGGTAATTGACCTTCAGGTACCAAAGGAATAGATTAGGATTGACTTCCCTCTGGGGACCTAGGCCAAGGAGAATGAGGTTCCACTGTAGCCAGATGAAGGGGAATTGGATTTCAGATAAAACTAACTCTCAAAGTTGTGAGAAACTGGAACATGTTACTAAAGACACAGCGCAGTTTTATTATTAGTGACAATAATAATAATGGTATTTGTTAAGCACTTACTATGGGCCAGGCACTATTCTGAACAGGGTAGATACAAGATAATCAGGTTGGACACAGTCCCTGTCCCTAATAGGGCTCACAGTCTTAATCTCATTTTTAAATGAGGGAATTGAGGAACAGAGAAGGGAAGTGACTTGCCCAGGATCACACAGCAGACAAGTGGCGGAATCAGCATTAGAACCCAGGTCTTTATGATGCCAAGATTCATTCATTCATTCAATCATATTTATCGAGCACTTACTATGTGCAGAGTACTGTACTAAGCACTTGGAGTGTACAATTCGGCAAAAGATAGAGACATCTGCTGCCCAACAATGAGCTCACAGACTAAATGGGGGAGAAAGACAAGATCCATGCTCTATCCCTTAGGTCATGCTGCTTTTCTATTGGGCAAACTGGGAATTTACCCTTTGTCTATTATCTTCACAGGACTACTAAGCAACTATAAGGCAAACTCCACTTTGGGCCCACTTGAACCTTAAACAAGTGCTGTAAGAAAGATGATAGAAATTCTTTCTCTGATATTGTTTAGGTAAAGGGAAAGGAGGATCAGAAAAGAGAAGGAAGGTAAGGAGAAAGAGAATAAGAGAGGGAGGGAAAAGAACAAGATGGATTTTTGGCCTCAATTATAATGCTTCAGGCAGGGGGAAATGTACTTATTTGAAATATAAAACTGTGCTTGTTTATATGCATCCCTGTTCCTCTACACATGCAGTGTTAGCCTATGAGGGAAAATGATTTCTTTCTGATACCAGGTAGGACTCAGGTTCTGCCTTGATTCAGAATTAAATGAGATTTGATATGTCTCTTTGCTTTGTTGATCTATTAAAATATATCACCCTCTACTTATTTACCATCTGTTGGATGGTAGAAAGGATGCTACGAGAATTGCTGGCTATAAATGAGCCCTAGGTGAGTTATTATCAATATGTGTCATCAGTTTATACAAATGAAACTTGGGAGGGTCTCAAAATGACTTTTATGTAAATATAAATAAATTTGATCAAGAAAACATACGAAATACTAGTAGAAAATATAGTGAACATCATTTCATCCCTGCAGGTCCAGACATAAAAATCCATTTTATTCAGTTTAATTATGATGGGAGAAATTAGGAAAAGAGAAGATCTCCAGTAGGCGGGTGGGGAAACAGTGACAATATCCAAGTTTTTTGCTAATTCTTAAAATTCTATGCCTGAAAGATTATTCAGATATTATCTGCTATGACCTCCCAGAAAAAGAAGCATCTCCCTTGTCTGAAACTTGATAGAACAAAAGATGTGCCACCCCTTTCTTGGACTTATCAGTATGGTATGCCTTACTTTAGTGCTATGCTTACTTCAACCCAACAGCACTGGATGAGGCACATAAGAGGAAAGAACAGCAGTAGTATACCCAAGCAGCTGCTATATGATGAGCTGAAATTGGGAAATCAAAAGTAGTAAAGACAAAGGAAACCTTTAAATGACACGGTAGTGAAGTCTCAGATAATGCCACATTCCAGCAGAAAACTGGGAATCAATCACTTAGAATAGACTAAGCAAGGTGTGATTAAGGAAGAGAAAGCTATTACTGAGTGCAAGTCTACTAACGAATGATAGGTTTGGAGGCAAAAGTGAAAGCTCAACTCAGCTCCTCAGCCCCAACCTCACCAGAAGCCGTGTGGCTCAGTGGAAAGAGCATGGGCTTTGGAGTCAGAGGTCATGGGTTCAAATCCCGGCTCGGCCATTTGTCAGCTGTGTGACTTTGGGCAAGTCACTTAACTTCTCGGTGCCTCAGTTACCTCATCTGTAAAATGGGGATTAAGACTGTGAGCCCCACGTGGGACAACCTGATTCCCTTGTGTTTACCCCAGCGCTCAGAACAGTGCTCAGCACATAGTAAGCGCTTAACAAATACCAACATTATTATTATTATTATTATTATTATTATGTGGCCAGCTGCTCAGATTCTAAGCTTCTTGCCAGTTCCTGACACCTACCCTTTTCTCAGGCAGCAAATATGCTCATTCCATCTTGAATGAAAAACCTCTGGCCCACTACCTCCCTCCTACCCCTGTTTCCACTGAGGTGCTCAGAGTGGGAACTGATTAGATGTTCCTGGAAGAAAGTGATCAGCGAGCTTCTTGCAGAGGGGAGGCAAGTGGTGGAGAAGAATAGAGAGCTGTCCAACAACCACTAGACTCTAAACTCCTTAAGTCAGTCAGTCAATCGCATTTACTGAGTGCTTACTGTGTGCTAAGCACTGTACTAAGTGCTTGGGAGCATACAGTACAACGATATAACACATTCCCTGTCAACAGTGAGCTTTCAGTCTAGAGGGCAGGGGACATGCTTACCTACTCCATTGTACTCCCAATCACTTAGTCCAGTTCTGTACCCACATTTGGTGCTCAAATAAGTACCACTGATTGACTAACCTACCAGACTGACATTCAGTAATGCATCAGTGTATTTATTGAGCACTTATTCTGTGAAGAGAAAGCTCTCTCCATGATTGTCTGAGGTAGAATTCTGGCCTGAGCAGGAGGACTTGCTCCCATCTGACTGTGAGGTGAGGTGAGAATCGTCTGGCTACAGATGGGGAGGTGGGCGGGGGGTTGTGGGGGGGGGGGGGGGCGGTGGTAGGGGGAGGGGAAAGATAAAAAGTTTTAAAAGGATAGGAACCCTTTTCTATGGATTTCTGTCTCCTGTCTGAACTTGCATATTGTTTCTTTTTTTTTTTAATTTTTGGTACTTGGTATGGGTTTGTTATGTGCCAAGCACTGTACGAAGCACTGGGATAGATGCAAGATAATCAGGCTATACACAGTCCTTGTCCCATGTGGGGCTCACAGTCTAAGTCTAGCTTATTTCTCCCATTTTAATTTTTGCCCCTATATTAATCATGTCCAGTCTATGTTAGCACATTAATAATAATAATAATAATGTTGGTATTTGTTAAGCGCTTACTACGTGCCGAGCACTGTTCTAAGCGCTGGGGTAGACATAGGGGAATCAGGTTGTCCCACGTGGGGCTCACAGTTTTAATCCCCATTTTACAGATGAGGGAACTGAGGCACAGAGAAGTTAAGTGACTTGCCCACAGTCACACAGCCGACAAGTGGCAGAGCTGGGATTCGAACTCATGAGCCCTGACTCCAAAGCCCGTGCTCTTTCCACTGAGCCACGCTGCTTCTCTAATCTAACCTTGACTTCACTAACACTGTCCTCACCTGGATCTCTTCCTATATCTCTGGCCACTCTTTTCAGACCCTTTCATGGGCTCCTCGTCTTCTTCCCAACCCTTAACTGTGGGAGTTGCTCAAGCCTCAGTTCTGGGTCCCCTTCTCTTCTCCATCTACACCCATTTACTTGGAGAACTCATTCACTCCCATGGCTTCAGCTACCATCTCTATACAGTTGATTCCCAAATCTACATCTCCAGACTTGATCTCTCTCCTCCTCTACAGTCTCACATTTTCTGTTGCCTGCAGTACATCTCTACATGGATGTTCCACAGACACCTCAAACTTAAGATGTCCAAAACGGGACTCCTCATTTTCCCAATCAAATCTTGTCCTACCCCCGACTTTCCCATCACTGTTGTCACCCGTCGCCAGGGACAGGTTCTTTCGGAATCAGCACGGCGAGAGAGAGAGAGGCTGGGGATGGACAACCTGAGTTCATATAGAATTTACTCTGCGGGGCGAATTGAATTAATGAATTATTTTGACGCAACAATCGGCCTTCCCTTTTGGGAGAAACATGGTGTTAAAGCTTCCCCTTTGGGAGGAATATGGTGTTAGAGCTTCCCTAATGGGAGGAATACACTGGTATGTTACTCGCGTGTGGGTGGACACCCGACCCCACTTATGATTTACTCCACCTTTGTGTTAAATACACTTATGCGTTAAACACTAATGAGTTACATACACATAGGAGTTACATACACTTATGTGTTAAACCCAGTTATGCATTACCCACTTATGGTTACTGGCACTTGGTGAGGCGGCTAACTCCCACCCTGTTCACATCCCACTCGGGAGGCACCCACTTAGACATCAAATCCACCTATGTGCTACTCGCTCTCAGTGAGGTGGCTAGCTCCCACCCGTTTCACGTCCCCCTGGGGAGGCACCCACTTAGACATCAAATCCATTTTAAACGTTAAATACCCATGGTGAAGCATCTGGTTTCCAACCCCACGAGCGCTCAGCAGGACGGGACACTCACCCATCCCATGGCTCCTCACTCTGTGTAGGCAGAGCGGCCTTCTCACGCTCTGGACAGAGGCAACCTGCAGCCGGCTGCTGCAAGTCCCGTTCCTCTGCACAGAAGGGGAGGGGAGGCAGGTATTTATCACCTGTGCCCTTAGGCATTACAGCTTCCGGCCTCAGTTTATCCAATCTCTGCCCTCCCTCCCTCCTCCATTCCTAATTTGATTGGCATGGGGGCGAGGGGCACCTTCTGTATTCCCAGTTTGGGCTGTCAATCTGGCAGTTTCGGTTGTGGGGGTGGTGTCCCACCCTCACTTCCAAATTCCACCTGCTGGCTCAGGTCACGAGATAGCATTTGACCTTGAGATGATCGGTACCCCAGAGTCACCTGGGATAACTGTAGAAAACATCACCATCCTCCTTGTCTCACGCATCCATAACCTCGGCACTATCATCAACTCATCTCCTTCATTCAACTCCCATATTCAATCTGTCACCAAATCCTGTCATTCTACTCTAACAAAATTGCTAAAATCTGCCCTTTCCTCTCCATTCATACTGTTAGTATTCCAATCAGAGCACTTATCCTACTGCATCAGCTTCCTTGATAACATCTCTGCCTCCTGCCTCTCCTCAGTCCTGTCCATATTTCACCCTGCTGTCTGAATCATTTTCCTAAAAAGAAGTTGTGTCCATATTTCTCCATTCCTCATCAATGTCCAGTGGTTGCCTGTCCACCTCTGCAGCAAGCATACAGCCTTAGAATTGGTTTTAAAGCACTTAATCACCTTGCTTCCTATTTTATGTTGTTGATTTCCTTTTACACCCAGCATGCTAACTTCTCTTCTTCAACACTCATCTACTCACTATACCTCGATCCAATCCATCTTTCTGGCAACCACTCACACATTTCCTGCCTGTGGTCTGGAACTCCCTTCCCCTTCATTTCAAACAGACCATCACTCTCCCTACCTTCAATGTTTATTAAAAATTATTTCTCTCCAAAATGTCTTCCTCAACTAACCCCTCAGTGCTCATTCTCCCTCTTCCATGTTGCCCTTGAACTTGGATTTGTATGCTTTAATCATAATAATAATAATAACGATGACATTTAAGCGCTAACTATGTGCAAAGCACTGTTCTAAGCACTAGGGAGGATACAAGGTGATCAGGTTTTCCCACTGGGGGATGACAGTCTTAATGCCCATTTTACAGATGAGGTAACTGAGGCACTGAGTTTAGTGACCTGCCCAAAGTCACACAGCTGACAAGCGGAGGAACTGGCATTTGACCCCTTGATCCCTGACTCCCCAGCCCGAGCTCTTTCCACTGAGCATGCTTCTTTAAGCACTTGATATTCACGTCACTCTCAACCTTATAGCTCATATCTACAGATCCTTAACTAATTTTAATGCCTGTCTCACCCTCTAGACTGGAAACTCACTGTGGTCAGGGATCATGTCTACCAACTCTGTTAATATGTACCCTACTCAGCACTTAGTAGGGTGCTCTGCACACAGTAAGTACTCAATATTTATGATAGATTTTCTCATCTCTGTGGATATCAAACATACAATAAGGTTTCATATTTTTAAGGACTGCTTTTAAGCTATTTCTTAACCTCTGATCATCTTGAGCTAAGGAACTCAATTTCTGAATCTTTTTTATATCAAGGAAATTTAAAACTTTCTACTCATACTTCTGTCCTGGAAGCTAGGTGGACTCTCATCTTGGCAGAAATTATTCAGGTGTATTGTCAGTGAAGACCTTTTGGAGATGACAGTTACATACCCTGGAATATAATTTCCAATGCTCCCAAAAAGACAGATAATATACATATATATTTTCAAAAAATAATTCTAAGAGACATCATTGAGATTTGATTTAACATTCAGATTAGATTTACTATTTCCTGAGCTATATGTCACTGACCAAGGTAAAATAACTACCTTGTTATTGTGTAGGATATCAGATTTGATAACCTACAAATAAACCTAATCTTAAACCTAATCTTTCCAAGGTTCCTAAAGAGCCAAATGTCTGCAGGTGGTGGGATAATATGAAATACCTATGCACTGCTTAGGAATCTGGAGACTATGCTGTTTTCTTTAATATAAATGACATATATTACCCCAAAATGGTAACTAGCTCAGTAATAGGGCATTTGCAACCTTCTATAAAAATGATTCTTCCACTCAGATCAGTGTCACATTCAGAGTTTTCTGTTGCTTTTCAAGAAGAAGGGCACAAAAACTCTTGAAATTGAAACAACTTTCTTCTCTGTCTTTAAAATGGATATGTCTGTGTCAAAAGTGCTATACAAAGAAATAAAAATGACTTCGTTTGCTGAACCAATTACATTTATTTGCAAAGTAAATGAAGAGTGTATAATGGCCTACTGAAAGTCATTATTGTATATCAATCAGTCATCATTATTCATGTTAAGTATATAGCAACAGATTTTTAAAGTGTATTTTATTTGGAACAATAGGAATATGTTAGGGAACAAGACAAAACTGGTAGCGTAAAGAGGGACAAACTTGAGATTCCTGGAATTGGCTATGTTGGTGTTCACTTTGGGGGATGGCACATTCTGTGAAAATGGGGATATTTAAATATCAACTATTTAGGTGAAATAGGTGTAAGTAAGCATGGCCTAGTGGATAAAGCACAAGCCTGAGAGTCCTGAGGACTTGGGTGCTAATCCTGGCTCTACCACTTGTCTGCTGAACAACCTTGAGCAAGTCACTGAACTTTTCTGTGTCTCAGTTGCCTCATCTGTAAAATGGGAATTAGGACTATGAGCCTCCTGATTAGTTTATGTACCTTAATGCTTATTACAGTGTCTGGCATCTAGTAAGTGCTTAACAAAGACCATGAAAAAGAACATTATAGTGGCATAAGGTATAAACCCTTACCTCATCTGCTGAATCCTGTGTAATACTGGGGGCAGCATTGTATGTTTCTTGCTTGTTGTTAATGACTCATTTGTTTTCCTTGTGTGAGGAAGAGGAGTCAGTTGAATGCTCACTGAAGAAAGATTGAAGGGAGGATGGAAAAGTTTCCTTCATACTCAATCCTAGGCCAAGGATACAATCCATATTCTAGAAGTCAATGCATCTCATATGATACACAGAATCTTTGCTAGAAGTGGTGGTTGTTTGTTGGGGGTGATTATTCCATCAATCCCCCAGCTATTCCTGCAACCATATTTATTGAGCTCCTTATTTACCCCAAGCATTTAGGACAGGATATCCAACTTAGGTGTTCAATAAATATCATTCATTCATTCAATCATATTCCCTGAGTTCTTACTGTGTGCAAAGCACTGTAATAGGCACTTGGGAGAGTGCAATATAACAATAAAGACACATTCGCTGCCCACAGTGAGCTACCATTCCTACTACCACTACTACAGAATCCACTGTTTCTGTGTGCAGAACTCTGTACTATACTAGGCAATTTGGAAAACATAGTGGAAATCAAAAGCATGGACTCTGGTGTCAAGGAACTCAGAGCCCAGTGGCATTTGTAAAAATGCACCACCTTCTTGCACACCTCCCCTCCCCCTTTGCCACCCACCAATCACCTCCCCAGTCACGTTGTAAGGAGATGGGTTAGGGATCACTGCAACCTGAGTTTCTCCATCCAAATTCTGCCTTTTGTGGGACTAGAGAGAGCCATTTCCTGTGACTCTTGAGTCTACACTGCTGCATCCTTGTGAACCTGAGACAAGGTAGTGAAAAAAAAAATGTTGGTATTTGTTAAGCGCTTACTATGTGCAGAGCACTGTTCTAAGTGCTGGGGTAGACACAGGGGAATCAGCTTGTCCCACGTGGGGCTCACAGTCTTAATCCCCATTTTACAGATGAGGTAACTGAGGCACAGAGAAGTTAAGTGACTTGCCCACAGTCACACAGCTGACAAGTGGCAGAGCTGGGATTCAAACTCATGACCTCTCACTCCAAAGCCCATGCTCTTTCCACTGAGCCACGCTGCTTCTCATAATGTTGGTATTTGTTAAGGGCTTACTATGTGCAGAGCACTGTTCTAAGCGCTAGGGTAGATACAGAGTAATCAGGTCGTCCCACGTGAGGCTCACAGTCTTAACCCCCTTTTTACAGATGAGGGAACTGAGGCACAGAGAAGTGAAGTAACTTGCCCATAGTCACACAGCTGACAAGTGGCAGAGCTGGGATTCGAACCAGCGACCTCTGAGTCCCAAGCCCGGGCTCATTCCACTGAGCCATGCTAGCCTGAGGTCATCAATTAACCTCCATGGGATTCCACTTTCCAGTGGGAACATGGGAGTGATGAGAAGAATTTTGCCTTTAATAACTACCAAGCTCTATACGCAAGTTAATATATCTGCTCCCAATTAAAAAGGGTTTAGAAAGAAGAGTTTCTAAAAATGAGAATCTCTCTGGCAGTTTCCCCACCATACCTCTGCTCCCATTAACCTCTTCTTCATTAATTTGTTAGAGTAAACAGGCAATTTAGATCTGGATGTGAATCTCAAGCTGACACTCATTTAGAATCATTCTACCCCCGGGTCCTGATTTCACTCAGTTTCACCATTATCCACATTATCTAAATTGCTTGGACATGTTTATGTGTAGGTAATGGATTGTATTGTGAAGAGTAATGTTTTCACTAGACATAAATCGGGTTGCAGTCCTTTCGGTGTATGATGAATGTGTTATTCGCCTTTACACATCATTTACTTTGGCCTCTCTTTGGACACAATTGGCAGGCAGTAATGTGGGAAAAGAATGCAATTTTAAATATCTGATTTGGGAAACTAGGGAGTCTTTTCTAAACTAGGGAAACTTCGATTTTCTATCCAGGCTGCTCAGTATGTAAGGGAATTGAATGATGCCTTCTAGACTGTAAGCTCACTGTGCACAGGGAACAAGTCTCTCAACTCTGTTGCATTGTACTTTCTCAGTGCTCTGCCCAAATTAAGACCTCAATATATACCATTGGCAGAACCATTTGTGTTCTGACTTCAGATGAGATCAGTGTCAGTGTTAGTGCCCTGAGATAAAGCCAGAGAGACTACTTGATATTTTCTAAAATAATAATTATGGTATTCGTTTAGTGCTTATTATGTGCCAAGCACTAAAATGCTGCCACTCCATCAGTGAGGTGATGTCAGATCCAACCAGGTGAATCAGCTCCTCACTTGATGAAAGATATGCGTAATTCAGTTTGTTTCAGGACTGAACACTCTTATAACAATGAGGCACCTTCCACGAGTCTATTGCTCAAGTATTTTGCCTTAAAATAAGGTACATTCTGTCTTCTTCATGCTAGACTGTAAACTTACTGTGACCCTGTCACAGCGTGGCTCAGTAGAAAGAGCATGGGCTTTGGAGTCAGAGGTCATGGGTTTGAATCCCAGCTCTGCCACTTGTCAGCTGTGTGACTGTGGGCAAGTCACTTAACTTCTCTGTGCCTCAGTTACCTCATCTGTAAAATGGGGATTAAGACTGTGAGCCCCACGTGGGACAATCTGATTCCCCTGTGTCTACCCCAGTGCTTAGAACAGTGCTCTGCACATAGTAAGCGCTTAACAAATACCAACATTATTATTATTATTATCGTGGAACATGTCTATCAATTCTGTTGTATTGTACTCTCCCAACTGCTTAGTACAGTACTCTGCACACAGTAAGCACTCAATAAATACCATTGATTGATTAATAATAATAACTGTGGTATTTGCTAAGTGCTTACTCTTTGACAGGCACTGTACTAAGCACTGGGGTGGGTACAAGCAAATTGGGTTTGACAAAGTCCCTGTCCCATGGGGCTCACAGTCTCGATTCCTATTTTACAGATGAGGTAACCGAGGCCCAGAGAAGTGAAGTGACTTGCCCAAGGTCACACAACAGACAAGTGGCAGAACTGGGATTAGAACCCAGGGTCTCCTGGGCCCATGCTCTATCCACTACACCATGCTCCTTCTCCTGATTCTCCTAGTTTCATTGAAATGTTGCAGGTGAGAAGGGGAGAGGAGTTGGTCAGAGATCTTGGTAGTTCACTATCAAATAAATGAAGTCATCAGAAGGAAAAATCACCTTTAAAATGGAGAGCCTTCCAGTCTGAGAAGGAATAGGAAACCCCATATAGAGTAGGTAATGAAATCAGGTAATGAGGTGGGCCATAACAAACTTTTGAGGAACTTCTTTTAATTTAAGTCAAATTTAATGTATGAAGTTCTTCAAAGTCTGCTAATGTATCAATGGGGGTCACTTGATAGAAGTAGTGGAAATGTTGATTCTGAGAAAAAATTGGAGGTAGACTAAAAGTTCAGGTAATTCTTCAGGGGTTTTGTTATTTACTTGTTTGTTACATACTGAAAATAATATTAAGAGTATGCCTGCCCCCAGACTGGTCAAAAGAAAGCTGACAGCCAATCACAATGATCAAGAGGATAAAGCAGCTTCTGCATGAGAATAGACTGTAAAGAATAGATTCAGACTCTAGTCTAGAAAGATGAAGCATAAGTCGAGAATGCTCACTGTGGTCAGGGAACGTGTCTGTTTATTGTTGTATTGTACTCTCCCAAGCTTAGTATAGTGCTCTGCACAGTAAGCAGTCAATATATATGTTTGAGTGAATAATCAATCAATAGTATTTACTGAGCATCTACTGTGTACAGAACAGTGAACTAAGCACTTCGAGAGTACAATAGAATTAGTCAATAGGAACCCTGCCCTTGAGAAATATTCACTGTAGAGGGGTAGCCATGATTGAATATTTGAAACATATGTTCGCCAACTCCCTCAACACTAAGACCAAGGAGCATTCATTGAATCAATAAATTAATTTATGGTATTTAATAAGAGCTTGCTGTGTACAGAGCACGTAATGAAGCACTTGGGGGAGTACGATACAATAGAGGTATTAAACATGATTCCTCTCCTTAAGGACCTTACCATCTGAAGCTTGAAGGAAGTATGCTCAAGACAAACAAAAGGAGAAACTTTTTCTATACCATTGGTGGAAAGTTGTGAGAGCTATGTCTGAATAAATTTATGAATGGCTTGGATGAATTCATAGATTTGGAATCCGATAGGGCACTTACAAATTAGGTGTTATACATAGTAAGGTTTATGATGTTGGCTAGTTTAAGTAAAGTTATAAATATTTTTGCTTAGGTTTTAGTGAATTTTTATCAAGACTATTAGTCCAAATCAATCAGTCAATGGTATTTATTGAGTGCTTACTGTGTGCAGAGCACCACACTAAGTGCTTGGGCGAGTATAATACAGCAGAGTTAGTTAGACTTCTTCCCTGACCACGGGGAATTTACAGGGAAGGAGACAAATATTAAAATAAATATGAGATCTCATTTGTTGCAGTCACATATGGAATGCCGCTCCTCCCCACACATGCAGCTTTTCCATAAGGCTAGAGCAAATGAGGCTTTGTAATATTAATTTCATAGATGTAGGTGTATGTTAGCAAATAATATTAGAGAAACAATGAAACCCCTTATAAAGTTATAGAAAGGAACAGAAAAATCAACAGGATATCAATTCTACAAGCCCTTCACCAAAATCCGCATCACTCCTTTAAAATATTCTAGCTCCAGGGTTGGAGGAAAGTTCCATATTTACAAGGTTACATTAGCCTATAGAAACTTCTGTAGATACATTTAAATCTTCCTAGGGTTTTCAGGTGCAGAGAACCATCTCTAAATTTATGGAGAAATTAAAGGAGGAATTTTGCTCTATTAGTATTTAAAGTCTGAAAAGAGCAGGAAAAGGGTGGATTAGTCAGTCAAGATATACAATTCAGAGAGAGGTTAAACGTCTCCTGCACTAGGCTATAATTCACAAAATATACCAGACAATAAAATTCTGTGATAACTCACTTTTCATGACAAAACCTGTAATGAGAACAGAAAATGGAACAAATTCATCTATTCACTTGACACAAAGTGTAACTAGAAAAGTGGAACTGGTATAGAATTAACCCATCTGAAAATAATCATATAGCTGTAATCTTATAGTTCTCCTTAGATTACTTAGCAATACTTCTTATATAAATTTTCCTTCTCTCATTTCAGAAGTTCACAAAAGTCTGGTGGGCTTTTTAAGTACAACTAAGCAAGTTTGAAACTACACAAGAAAACAGTGTATAATATATATCTGTTTCCCCCTAGAGACTGTAAACTCATTGTGGTCAGGAAGTGTGTCTACCTACTCCATTGTACTGTATTTTCCCAAGCTCTTAGTATAGTACTTTCCACACAGTAAGTGCTCAGTTAATATTACTGATGATGATGAACAGGTTGAAATTCATAGTTCACAAATGATTCCTCTTTCCACCAACTCTCCAGCGTTCACATGGTCTCAAAGAATACAGTTCACTAAAAGTGATTCGAAAAATCTTATTGATAAAATAGGCCAGATATTAGGCAATGCTAAACAATTTGACTTGGTTGATTCAGGAAATTGGAAAATGTTTATAATTTTCTTTTTGATAGCTTCCACTGACCATCTGGGACATTTTGGACATTTAGCAGCCCAGCACTTTTGTATATATCCTTATATTCAATTGCTACCACTAACTGCAATTCATTTTAATGTTTGTCTCCCCTCTAGACTGTAAGATTTCTGTGGGCAAGAATCATTTCCACCAACTCTACTGTACTCTCCAAAAAGTTTAGCACAGTGCCCTGCACACAGTAACTGTCCATAAATGCTCCTGAGTGATGGGGTTGGTGACGATAATGATATAGTACACATAAATTACCTGCAACTGGTACTTTCCCTGGGGCTACATTCATTTGAAACTAATAAAAGGCTCTATCTCAATCTCTTATTACACACCGCTCGCACACTTTGCTCCTCTAATGTCAGCCTACTCACTTTACCACAATTTCCTCTATCTTGCTGCTCACCTCCCATGCACATCTTACCTCTGGCCTGGAATGTCCTGCCTCTCCATATCTGACAGAAAATTACCCTCCGCAGATTCAAAGCCATATTGAAGGTACATCCCCTCCAAGTGGCTTTTCCTGATTAAGTCCTCATTTCCTCTTCCCATTCCTTTCAGTGTCACCTGATTTGCTCCCTTTATTCACCTCTCCTTCAGCTTCACACCACTTTTGTACCTATACAAAATTTATTTATTTATATTGATATCTACCTCCCCTCTCTAGGCTGTGATCTCGTCATGGGCAGGAAATGTGTCTAGCTTCTCTGTTATATTGCACTCTCCCAAGAGCTTAATGCAGTGCTCTATACACATCAAGTGTTTAATTAATATGACTGTTTTTTTCTCTCTGTTGAGGAACTATGTCTGATTTACTTTGTGTGTATATTCACAAACACTCCTTTCACTGTAAAATGTTTCTCAGAGATTATCCATCCGTGATTCCCAAATGCTACATTTTCATTTAACTTGATACCTGCTTTACGACGTAGAGTCTTAATTCTCTCAGGTTTCTGTTTTCATGGTGGAAGTTATGAGTATGAGTTGACTGTTTTGAATAAATTCATAATAACTCAATACATTCATAATCATAATTCCTACTATAAATACAACTTCGGGTCACTATTTATGAATTATCCCAAGTAAAACTTGGCTTTGGACAGGTTATATGGATATATTTTAATTCTGGATCTTTAGCTAAGATGTGGCCATAATTTTTTTCCCTCCTTTTTTTCTTTTAATGGTATTTGTTAAGCATTTGCTGTGTGCCAGGCACTGTAATAAACGTTGGACCTGGATTGGACACAGTCCATCTCCCACATGGGGCCCACAGTCTTAATCCCCATTTTACAGATGAGGAAACAGGCACAGAAGAGTGAAGGAACTTATCCAAGGTCAGACAACAGAGAAGTGACAGAGCTGGTATTAGAACCCACATCCTTCTGACTACCAGGCCCATGCTCTATCCACTAGGCCACGCTGAATTATAACTGCCAGTGGCAACAGCATTCTTTAAGAGGAAAGGGACTACTTATCAAACTGTAAATGATTTTTGGGAGGTGATCACCTTGTAAAAGGCCAATCTGATTTCCATTTGAATATCATTACTATTTTTAATATCAATGATATGATAGGAAAAACTATAATTCTATACTATACAATATTCATTCATTCATTCAGTAGTATTTATTGAGCGCTTACTATGTACAGAGCTCTGTACTAAGTGCTTGGAATGTACAATTCGACAACAGATAGAGACAATCCCTGCCCAATGATGGACTTGCAGTCTAATCAGGGGAGACAGACAAAAACAAGACAAAAATCCAAAATCCATAAGCTTTAAAATGATCAAATCTGTTTACATTAGCATTTTAGGTGGTACTCTGATTAAAGTGACAGGTCACTGAATTCATTTTCAGCAGGATCCTCTTCATTTAACCATTTTTTCCCACCTGTCTTTGGAGGATTCAGTGTTGTACCTACAGTGCCACAGAGGAAAGAACTCTTTCCCACAGACTCACTTCCATAATGTCATCCAGAACAAGGCACAGGTGAGGCTTTGCAACAGTTAAAATTAAAATTCCTGGGTACCTCAAACAAATGCATTCACATTTAGTAAGATTGTTAGTTAAATAGAGCTATTTTCCATCCCTACCACATTCTCAAATAGCTCAACCCAGTAGTATAGTTTGACTTCAGACTCTCCAGGGAAGGAAACTTCGCATTCTCCTTTGGAAACATTTCACTGTTGCTCTGCCCTTTGTAATGTGCAAACAAATCCCACTACCCTTGTTATAAACCTAAAACATGCTATCATTTTCTCAGTGAAAACAGAGATCAGCCATTCGTTATAATTCCTTTCCTAGATCCTGGTAAATTTGGAGAACAAGCAATGATTTTGAAACTTCCAGTAAATAGAAACTGATAGTAAGAACAGAATATCGGGCACCCAATTGAAAATCCACTTCAATTCCCCGAACCCTTAGTTCAAAATCATACCCTAATGTTCATAGATTGGTTTCTCTGTTCTTGGAAGAAGTGAACTTAGAGAAGACTAGAAATACGCAGGCTTTGTGATTTATCAAGGACAATCACATATGAAAGATATTTCAATAGCCTCAGTGTGCCAGTAATGCAGCTGGGTTTACCAGTCCCTAAGAATCACAACAACTGTGGGTCAGTGACTTGAGTAACTTTGTGGTAAAATTTGAATATACCATTCCTAGTGCCCGGAGTCTTCCAGTCCTCACATATGAATGAATTCAGGATTTGAATGTGGCTTTCCTTTTCTTCTCTCTAGGTAGTTTCCTCTTTATCTTGAAGAAAGAGTGCTGTCTTTTCTACAGGTAAAGCACAGCAATCTTGCAATTCTATGCTATATGACTGAACTATCCGCTTAGCTTTGCAACTACCATCATTAGAACTGCATAGAGTTTCTCTGGAGATGTGGAAAATAAAATCCCCACCAGATAATATTAGAGTTACAGGTATAAAAATATGTATAGGGATACTTGTATTCTTTTCTGGCTGTCATTTTAAGAGAAACTGAGAAGGAAATTGTAGCACAGAGTTAAAGAATTCAATTTACCAATCTTCCCTGCAAAAAAGACGAATCAAACCAAGAAAACATCTTTGATTTTGGGGTATCATGAGAGTATATTATTACTCTGTACTTTGGGGAATTTTTAGTTTGCTTAAACTTGCACCTCTTGTGTGAAGTAAAAGAAAAATAATAGTTCAATTTTATAAACAGGCAGGTTAAAGTCCTGAAAGGCAGAAGGGTTTACCTGAAGTCACTGGCAAGAAAAGATTTGTACCTTCATTTCTAGACTCCAAGATTATGGTTTCAGGATATAGGCTAAGTGTACCCTCCCTGATGCATAGTCCACAGTAGGCATAAACAGAATAAATATGAATTTATTGGAGAGTGACAAAAATGAATAATTGCTATCAATGGATTGTCACACTGGAGGCAAAATATTTTAATTGAACAGTACTTTCTTATATAGGGAGCCACTGATGAGAAATGATCATCTATGGATTGATCTGAATTGGTAGACACAACAACAACATGTCTAATAATGCAACAGTTTAGGACAAAAGGGAATCATGCAGCTAAACAAAATCAGTCATTTCAAAAGTGCTCAGACCTGCAGTGCAATAATAAGAATATTTTCTCTAACTTCTCATTCATACTAATCTACCAGTCCATCTGGTAACCTTTTGTCTTTCAGAGTCTACATTAAAATAGGGGTCGTCAGAATTTGGTGCAAATACATGGGAGTGGGAAGAGATAATGCAATTTTCAATTTGCTTTTCAATTTTGTCTTTTTCCACATTATGCACCTAAATAATTGAAAAAAGTTTTGTAAATTACTAATCCCCATGAGACCCCCTGCACACAGTAATCATTTAATTATTCAATCCTTTCTACTGTTATCGTTAATGCACTAATTGGAATTTCTTCTCCACTCTTTGCACTTTGATTATATTTTGAAGAGTAAGGAACAATCTCTTTTCATATGCAACCATAGTTCTGAGAACCATTTCTAGGGGTGAAGATACAGTTATTCGGGAAGAAATGAATATCCTTTTTCTTTAGTCTGTACCAAATGCCTTTTTGCATTTTTGGGATGCTATTTGGAATTATGGCTTTTCTCATTCAAAATTAGTTTGAACTCAAGATTTTAAAACAAAGAATTGTTCTGGTCCTGGATCCAAATGAAGAATAATGGCATTTATAAGCAGGAAATAATAATAATGATACATTGTATTTGTTATGTACTTACTCTATGCCAAACATTGTATTAAGGATTAGGGTATGTACACTATAAGTAGATCAGACACGGAACCTAATCTAAATGGGAATCACAGTCTAAGAAGAAGAAAAAACAGGGTTTTTTAACCCTATTTTACAGATGAGGTAACTGAGGCACAGAGAAGTGAAGCCAGGAGCCCTATTTGAATGGTCACTATAAAACAGTACTTCACAGGTTGCTGGATAAACTCTTATCCTGACAACAGGGTATTATGGTCTGCAGTAGAGAAAGCAAAATATAAAGGAAGCAATCAACATAACTTTTCCCTTACTAATGGGAATCAGGTTGTCATAAATATCAGTAAATCAATGGTATTTAGTGAGTGCTTACTGTGTGCAGAGCACTGTACTAAGTGTGTGGGAAAATACAGAGTTGGTACACACGCTCCCTAGGAGCATGGAGCTTACAAGGAGCTTATAGTCCAGAGTGGGGACAAGGGTTGCACTTGGGTATCATTACAAGTCATGTTTAGTATGACATGTCTACTGTTACCATCTTCTATTACTCACAAGCATAAGACAACAATGAAAGTGATTTTAGTTCTTGATCCTGAAACTACTGATATTCCCTCTCCCATATCCCAATAAGAGTTCTCATGGAGAAAGGACAGAAAGCACTTCTGTAACTCATTTCTCCATTTTGGCAACTTGTCTACTCAGCTCTGGGGCTGAGAATCACAGAACTAGCACTAGACATCTCCTAGAGCAGCAGCTTCCTCCCCTAGTGTGTGAATGTCCACTTTTAGCCCTCTGCCTCTCTGGAAAGGAATGAATTGCTTTAGTCCTTGTGAAGACCTTGATCTACTTTTTGTTGTAAACATCTGTCCCAAGGTGACCCTGGGGTACCGATCATCTCAAGGTCAAATGCTATCTCGTGACCTCCTGAGCCAGAAGGTGCAACTCGGAAGTGAGGGTGGGACACCACCCCGATAACCCAAACTGCCAGATTGACAGCCCAAGATGGGAATACAAAAGGTGCCCCTCGCCCCCATGCCAATCAAATTAGGAATGGAGGGGAGGGGAGGGCAGAGATTGGATAAACTGAGGCCGGGAGCTGGAATGGCCTAAGGGCACACGTGTTAAATACCTGCCGCCTCTAACCTTCTGTGCAGAGGAATGGGACTTGGAGCAGCTGGCTGCGGGTCGCCTCTGTGCAGAGCATGAGAAGGCCGCTCTGCCTGCAGCGAGTGAGGAGCCGTGGGATGGGTGAGTGTCCCATTCTGCTGAGAGCTCATGGGGTTGGAAGCCAGATGCTTCACCATGGCTATATAACGTTTAAAATGGATTTGATGTCTAAGTGGGTGCCTCCCCAGGGGGATGTGAACAGGGTGGGAGCTAGCCACCTCACCGAGTGCGAGTAGCACATAAGTGGATTTGATATCTATGTGGGTGCCTCCCGAGTGGGACGTGAACAGGGTGGGAGCTAGCCGCCTCACCAAGTGCCAGTAAGTGGGTAATGCATAACTGGGTTTAACGCATAAGTGTATGTAACTCCTATGTGTATGTAACTCATTAATGTTTAATGCATAAATGTATTAAACGCAAAGGTAGATTCCTCCTGGGTGGGGTGAGCACATGGTGGGAGCCAGTCGCCTCAGCATGTTGTGAGTAAATCATAAGTGGGCTCGGTGTCCGCCCACACGCGAGTAATGTATCAGTGTATTTCTCCCATTAGGGAAGCTCTAACCCCATATTCCTCCCAAAGGGGAAGCTTTAACACCATATTTTTTCCAAAAGGGAAGGCCGATTGTCACGTCTAAATAATTAATTCAATTTGCCCTGCGGAATAAATTCTATACAAAACTCACGTTTTCCATCCCCGGCCTCTCTCTCTCTCTCTCGCCATGCCACCCATGTCCATCACCCCCACCAAGTGTTCCAGACCTTTAACTCTCTCCTTAGGCCCCTTGTTCATCCCTCCTCCCCATCCCTCCCCCTCAATGATCTGGCCACCTACTTCATCACGAAAATTAACATAATCAGGTCTGAGCTCCCCAAAGTCACCCCTTCCTCTCTTGCCTCCCCCCCAACCCTCTCCCCTACTTTCCCATCCTTCCCTGCAGTATCCTCAGAGGAGATCTCCTCCCTCCTCGCAAGTGCCACCCCCTCCACCTGTGCCTCGAACCCCATTCCCGCTCACCTTATAAAAAACATCGCCCCTGTCCTCCTCCCCTCCTTAACTTCTATCTTTAACCACTCACTCTCCAATGGCTTCTTCCCCTCTGCCTTCAAACATGCCCATGTTTCCCCATCCTAAAAAAAACCCTCTCTCGACTCCACTTCCCCTTCCAGTTACCGCCCTATCTCCCTCCTACCCTTCTTTTCCAAGATCCTAGAACGAGTCATCTACACTCGCTGCTTAGAATTCCTTAACTCCCCCTCTCTCCTGGACCCCCTCCAATCTGGCTTCCGTCCCCTCCACTCTACCGAGACTGCTCTCTCTAAGGTCACCCATGACCTCCTTCTTGCCAAATCCAATGGCTCCTACTCTATTCTAATCCTCCTTGACCTCTCAGCTGCCTTTGACACTGTCAACCATCCCCTTCTCCTCCAAACCTTATCTCACCTTGGCTTCACAGACTCCGTCCTCTCCTAGTTCTCCTCTTATCTCTCTGGATGGTCATTCTTGGTTTCCTTTGCAGGGTCCTCCTCCCCCTCCCATCCTCTAACTGTTGGGGTTCCTCAAGGGTCAGTTCTTGGCCCTCTTCTGTTCTCCATCTACACTCACTCCCTCAGTGAACTCATTCGCTCTCACAGCTTCAACTATCATCTCTATGCAGATGACACACAGATCTACATCTCTGCCCCTGTCCTCTCCTCCCCCCTTCAGGCTCGTATCTCCTCCTGCCTCCAAGACATCTCTATCTGGATGTCTGCCCGCCACCTAAAACTCAACATGACCAAAACTGAGCTCCTCGTCTTCTCTCCCAAGCCCTGTCCTCTTCCTGACCTCCCTATCACTGTGGATGGTACAATCATCCTTCCCATCTCTCAAGCCCACAACCTTGGTGTCATCCTTGACTCAGCTCTCTCATTCACCCCACACATCCAATCCGTCTCCAAAACCTGCCGGTCTTACCTTTATAATATCACCAATATCTGCCCTTTCCACCCCACCCAAATGGCTATCTTACTGTTACAGGCTCTCGTAATATCCCGGCTAGATTACTGTGTCAGCCTTCTCTCTGATCTCTCTTCCTCCTCTCTCTCCCCACTCCAGTCTATTCTTCACTCCGCTGCCCGGCTCATCTTCCTGCAGAAACGCTCTGGGCATGTCACTCCCCTTCTAAAAAACCTCCAGTGGTTGCCTATCAACCTCTGCACAAAACAAAAACTTCTCACTCTAGGCTTCAAGGCTCTCCATCACCTTGCCCCCTCCTATCTCTCCTCCCTTATCTCTTTCCACTGCCTACCCCACATGCTCCGCTCCTCTGTCACCTACCTCCTCACCGTCCCCCGTTCTCGCCTATCCCACCGTCGACCCCTGGGCCACATCCTCCTGCAGTCCTGGAATGCCCTCCCTCCTCACCTCCGCCAAACCAATTCTCTTCCTCTCTTCAAAACCCTACTTAAATCTCACCTCCTCCAATAGGCCTTCCCAAACTGAGCTCCCCTTTTCCCTCTGCTTCCTCTGCTCCCACTCTACCCTCCCCTTCACCCCTCCTCAGCTAAGCCCTCTTTTCCCCCCTTTCCCTCTGCTCCTCCCCCTCTCCCTTCCCATCCCCTCAGCACTGTACTCGTCCGCTCAACTGTATATATTTTCATTACCCTATTTATATTGTTAATGAGATGTACATCACCTTGATTCTATTTATTTGCTATTATTTTAATAAGATGTTCATCCCCTTGATTCTATTTATTGCTATTGTTCTTGTCTGTCTGTCTCCCCCGATTAGACTGTAAGCCCATCAAAGAGCAGGGACTGTCTCTATCTGTTACCGATTTGTACACTCCAAGCGCTTAGTACAGTGCTCTGCACAAAGTAAGCGCTCCATAAATACTATTGAATGAATGAATAAGTGAATGAATGAAAGAACCTGTCCCGGGCGACGGGTGACAATATCTCAACAAGGTGATTGACATTCCAGTAGCTCTTTCTCCTCCAAAGCTTTCATTCCATTCAACTTAATTTTCCAGGCTTATATTTTATGTGATTACCCTCACTTATGCTCCCCTGGTGTCATATTATACATCTCATCTGTTTCATTAGTCTCTTTTTGAGCAGAAGCTATGTGAAGGCAGTGAGACCAAAAACTAACAGCAACAGGAGCCCCAAAGACTTAACACATCAATGCAACAACACATTTTGGGTGTGGAATGGCCTTTCCAAATAGACCTACACTTGTGGACCATCTTCACCCATGTAGAAATCTTCAAAGGACAACTTTGTCTACACTTTCCAATTTTTCAAAGTAAAAAAAAGTTGGTATTTGTTAAGTGCTCACTATGTGCAGAGCTCTGTTCCAAGCACTGGGATAGATATGGGGTAATCAGGTTGTCCCATGTGAGGCTCATAGTCTTAATCCCATTTTACAGATGAGGTAACTGAGGCATAGAAAAGTTGTGACTTGCCCACAGTCACACAGCTAACAATTGGAAGAGCCGAGATTCGAACCTATGACCTCTGACTCCCAAGCCAGTGCTCTTTCCACTGAGCTATGCTGCTTCTCTGTACAGAACTCTGTCATATTATTTCAATTCAATTTAGTCATCATATACCAAACTTGAAACATCCTTTAATCTTTGCTTGGAACAGGTTCTATTCTTTAATCATGATGGTTGCTATTTTTGCAATTGCCTACTGATTTATTCCTTCCATATTTAGTTCTGCCAAATTTCCTAGCATGTTATAGCTTCACTCATCTACATCATTAATAAAAGAATGCTACTTGTAAGGCCAAATTCAATTTGATTTAGTGGGTGGTATTCCTGGTTTCTAACCCTTAAATCCACTTTACATGGAAGCAGAATTTCCATATGGATAACTAGAAGAACTGTCAGGAGACTTCTTTTTAATGGTAATCGTTAAGTGCTTACTATGGGTCAGGCACTGTATTAAGCACTGGGGTAGATATAAACTAATAAGGTTGGACACAGTCTCTGCCCCACATGGGGCTCACAGTTTTAATCTCCAGACTGAGGCACAAAGAAGTTAAGTGACTTGCCCAAGGTCACACAGCAGACAAGTCACCGATGGAATTAAAACCCAAGTCTGCTGACTCCAAGGCTAGTGCTCTGTTCGCTAGGCAATGCTGCTTCTTCTAGACCTGAGTTCTAATCCAGGATCTTTCACAGGCCTGTGGGACCATAGGCAAGTCATTTGACTTCTCTGTGCCTCCGTTTTCTTATCCATAAAATGGAGATTAAATGTCTCTTGGACTATGAGCCCCCTGTAGAATAGAGACTGTGTCATCTCTTTATTTCACATTTATCCGAGTGCTTAGCACAGAAGAATAAATGCCATTACAATTACCTAATGGGTCAACAGTAAGGCAGTCTGCTAGTCAGAAACTTTAATTGGAGGCCCACAGAGTAATAATATTGGTATTTGTTAAGCGCTTACTAGGTGCAGAGCACTGTTCTAAGCGCTGGGGTAGACATAGGGGAATCAGGTTGTCCCACGTGGGGCTCACAGTCTTAATCCCCATTTTACAGATGAGGTAACTGAGGCACAGAGAAGTTAAGTGACTTGCCCACAGTCACACAGCAGACAAGTGGCAGAGCCAGGATTCAAACCCATGACCTCTGATTCCAAAGCCCGTGCTCTTTCCACTGAGCCATGCTGCTTCTCTAAGTAGAAGTCACCAGGCTATATAATGTGTCAGCAGCGGCACCAAACAATAGTATTTATTGAGTGCTTACTGTACTAGGTATTCGGAAGAATATAATGCAATGGAGTTGATAAATATGATCCCCGCCCACTAGGAGCTTACATTCTAGGAGAGGAGATAGACATTAAAATAAGTTAGAGATACAGGGCACAGCCCGATATAAGGATATGTACCTAAGTACTGGGGAGGTGGGTGAATATCCAGGTGCTTAGGGAGCACAAAGCCAATTGCAACTGCAGTGCAGAGTGGTGGGTAGGTAGAAGACGTATGGTTTTAGTAGGGCTTAGAAGTTGGGGGAATAGTGATCTTTTGAATCTGTTGCAGAATGAAGTTCCCGGTCAGAGTGGGGAGAGGGCAAAGGGCCAGTGGTGAAAGAGATGAGATTAAGAAGCAATGAGTAGGCTAGCATTGTAAGAGTGAAATGTGTGGGCTGGGTTATAGTAGGAGATTAGGGAGGTGTGGTTGGAAGGGAGAGCTGAATGATAGCTTCTGACCAGAGGCTATTTATGTGGGAGTGGAAGCGACTTTATCTCAAATGTGGCTTTTCAAACAAGTTGTACAAACAGATAGTATTTGTTAAGCACTTACTATGTACCCAATTGCTGTGCTAAGTGCTTTGGTAAATAAAAGATAGCAAGGTCATATATATTTCCTGTACCACTTTGGGCTCTCCATTGTAAGGAGGAGGAGAACGCTTAGTGGAAAGAGTATGGGCTTGTCATTCCTCTGTGGTGGCTTGTCTGTTTGAGCAAGTAACTAAACTTCTCTGTGTCTAAATTACCTCATCTGTAAAATGGGTATTGACTCTCAGACCCACATGAGACATAGATTGTGTCCAATATGATTAGCTTGTATCTACCCCAGCGCTTAGTACTGTGCCTGACACATAGCAAGCACTAAACAAATCCCATGTAAAAGCCCCCAAAAACAAGTAGACCACGGCCTCACTTTTGAAAATGAAGTGCAATCTTGTCCATGGAAGCATAGCTGTGGACATTCACATAGACAGAAGCAGAGCACAAATCAGATTGGCATTCAGCAGAGAAAAATGATATACCTGTCAAGTAACAAGGGAATCATGGAAATGGAGGAAACCAGAGGAAGAAATGAAAACAACAGTGGACACAAATGCAACATTCCTGAAAATTGCAAGATCTTCATAAAGAAAAAGTGGAAGGGATTGTAAACTGTGCATTGGTCTTGTCAGCTCTAATTGCACACATGAATATCAAACTGAGTATCATAAATATCTTTGTCAAAATGCTCGCAGATCAAGTACAGAATAATATAAACCATGTACTCCCAGAGTAACCTAGGGCCTAGCAGGCACATATCTCACTGCAAATCAGATAGAGAAGAAATGCAAGGAACATCATCAATGTAAAAACCTCCTTATGCTGTTGATAGTTCTTACAAAAGCATTTGACTCCATCGATATGCCTAGGCACTAACAATTATTGTTCTCTCCCAAGAACTGTGTATGGTGTTCAACAAACAGCAAGTGCCAAATAAATACCACCGATTAACTGAGCTACTCCCAAAGTGGTATAAAGATGATAGACTTTAGGTCACATCTCCAAAATGCCATCCATGATTAATCTCCTTTTCCCTGACTCATCTTTCCTTCTGAGCCATTGGTGCACTTGGATTATTACCCTTTAAGTACTTGAGATTTACCCCGCCCTCAGGCCTAACATAATTATGTATAGATCTGTAATTTCAATTATTTATTTTAATGTCTGTCACCCCTTCAAGACTGTAAACTCATTGTGGTCAGGGAAACTGTCCACCAATCCTGATGGTAGTCTCCCAACCCCTTAGTACAGTGTCCTGCACACAGTAAGCACTGAATAAATAGTATTAATAAAAGGATATGGTTGGTCACAACAGAATTGGAACTGCCTCCTAAGAGGAGGATCTGAGTTCTAATCCCAGCTCTTTCATTCATTCAATCATATTTATCAAGTGCTTTACTGTGTGCAAACTCTGCCACTTGTCTGCTGTGTAACCTTGAGCAAGTCACTTAACTCTGTTTCCCTTAGCTACCTCATCTGCAAAATGGGGATTAATACTGTGGGACATGGATCGTGTCCAACCTGATTAGCTTGTATCTATGCCAGCACTTAGTACAGTGACTGGCACACATTATCAAATACCATAATAATAATGAAAAATTTTAAAAAAAAGAGTAAAAGAAGGTTGGGCATATTCTTGGCAAGGTATTTCACACATCCATACTTGAGGAGCCAATTAATGCATTTGGAAGCTGCTGTTGGTCTGTTCTGATCCTCCAGAAAGGATTTTGTATGTTATGGGGTAAAAGTGTCAGCAAAAGTCATCAAATTATTTGTATAAGAACTCCTATAAACTGATGACTTTGCTTTGGAAGTACATAAACAAGACTATTTGCAGGTCATTACATCACTTCCCAGAAGACTCACCACTGACAACCCAGATAAAAGCTGTCACTGCTTACCAAAGCAGCACATTGTCCAATAATGCAAAGATAGAGGACACGGGAAACCTATTCCCCACCCCCCAACCCCCTACCCCCAGTCCCACAGCATGTATGTACATATCTGTAATTTACTTATTTATATTGTCTGTCTCCCCCATTAGACTGTAAGCTGGTTGTGGGCAGGGAATGTATCTGTTTGTTGTTATACTGCACTCTCTCAGTTGCATAGTACAGTGCTCTACACACAGTAAGCACTCAATAAATACCATCGACAGACTGACTGTAGCACCACAGCCTAACGCATTGGTTTCCAAAAGAGTTGACTCAATAACAGCTCTGAACTTAGCCCCTGAGCTCTCTGATCTGATGGACAAGACCATCATATGAGGAATATTCTGTCATGACATGGCCGTATCAGGCATTCCCCTAATTCTGGCTGTTTTAACCCCCATCTCTGTGAGCCGAGATCTTATTTGGGGGCATATGCTGTGTTTATAACATGCAACATGTGAAGGGTAGAGCATTATATTTAGGGCAGCTATTGGCTACTTCTAATAAGTCAAATTTTCCCAGGGCATAAGCAACTTCTTGAAAAGAACTATGCCAACTATAAATAGAACCCAAACTTGGACCAAGATGTATTTATTTCTTTTTGTTTAACTTCCAGGGTTGGGGAGATGGAGAGAATCACAACTCAGTCGGTCATATTTATTGAGTGCTTACTTTGTGCAGAACACTGAACTAAGAACTTGAGAGAGTATGATGTAAAAACATAATAGACACTTGGCTTGCACACAATGAACTTACACTAATAAACACTAATATAAATAAATAAAATACAAAATTCAGATACATAAATAAGTGCTATAGGGTTGGAAGGGGGATGAATGAAGGGAACAAATCAGGATGACACAGAAGGGTGAAACGGAGGAGGAAAAGAGAGCTTAGTCAGGGAAGGCCTCTTGGAGCAATAAGGCTTTGAAGTGGGGGAGAGTAATTGACTGTTGGATTTGAGGAAGGAGGGCATTCCAGTTCACTGCTGGGATTTGTAGTATTGCCAAGCACAGATTTAAAGCATTATTGAAGCACAGCTTGGCTACAGTCATTCCACACCAGGGAATACAGTCACTACCAAGCCTGGGCTGGCTAGCAAGAGGTTTATGGAAGGCCATAGCAGAACATTCCAACTACTTCCAAATGAATTAGGAACTTTTGGGACAAAAATACAACTTCTGTTGTAGACATTATTGGTACTTATACTCTGAGTAACAGAATATGCTAGCCCTCAAAACCAGGATATACAGAACAAAAGTGGGTTCTTGTCTTCTGGAAGAACTTGATGGAGGTGGCAATAATCATCACATGATTTTGTTCAGAGAAGGTTAATGATAGACATACATAAGTGAAAACCTCTCTGATTTTTAGGCACACTTGGCTAAAAAGTTCCAGGCATGGGCCTGGGAGTCAAAGGATCTGGGTTCCAATCCGGCCTTCACAACTTGCCTGCTCTGTTGCCTTGGGCAAGTCCTTTAACTTCTCTATGACTCAGTTACTACATCTGTCCAATGGAGATTAATACTGTGAGTACCATGCAGAACATGGACTGTGTCCAACCTGATTATCTTGTTTTTAACCCAGTACTTAGTATAGTGCCTGGCACATAATAAGTGCTTAACAAATGTCATTGAAAAAAAAATCAATATAACATGATTTTGATTCTGCTGTCCTTCCCCCTCGAATTAAATGTATCCAACCAGATTTCACATAAAAAACTACCATTTTCAGTACTTAGGGAGCAATATAGTCAAAGGAACTCACATGACCTTTCTTGTTTTTCATCGATATGCTCACCTTTAGTGTTCTTTTCTTCCCATTATGAAGTTAAAAAATTAAATTAAAAATACAACCCTTTAAAAGTTATCTTCCAAAAAGTAATAAAATTAACACCTTCTTCAAGGAGTTACTCACAGAGCACCAGACTAATTGAAGTGAAAGGGAAATTGGGAATATTTAGAAGAGATAAAGACTCTCCAAAGAGAATGCTCTACCATTCACCTCCTGAAGTTCATCTTCAAAGGTAATGCAAAAGTCCCATTTAGGATATTAATAACACACTAAATTATACCCCAGTGTCCTGAAAGAGTTAATCTCCTCCAAAAATGGTTGAGCAATTTATTCCCAGGGATGAATGTACTCTCCAATAGAACCAGATTCATAATTCCCATCAACATTAATACTCAGAATACAAACTGTAGATCTGAAGCTATTAACGAGTTATGGCCCCCAGTAGTACTCTGACTTCCTTTCCAACTACGGACAGTGCTTTAAACACTGGTCTGTCCAACAAGAGAATGTTGATAAACTAATGTTTGAAGGTAAATCATTTAACAGGGAAGAGAAAGGCAGTCATTTATGGTAAGGTCAAGTTGAAAGAAAAAAGCAAACCTAATGAAACCTTATGCTTCCACTCAGATAAAATATTCCATCCACTCCTTATGAAAACCAACAAAAGAATTGTATGTGTTTGTGTGTGTGTGTGTGTGTGTGTGTGTGTGTGTGTGTGTGTGTGTGTGCATGATCATTTCAACCCAGACTGTTGGTCCTTCCAGATAGTTTCATAATGAAGGGGGAAGTATATTGAAATGGAAAAAAGAAAAAACAACAGCATTTTTGTTCTTTGGAACAGGGAAGCTACTTGAGGTAATAAAAACACATATTGGGCTGTTCTTAACAGTGTGTCTTCCCCCAAACATAAAATTAAAAGGAAGCAGCCCTACATTCTGAAAAGTAATTTCTCTTCTGAAACTAGAAAAACAACACAACTTTTCCAAACTAATAAAAGAAATATTACTTTTAGGTCCTTGGAGATAACCGATTCAAGGAAGAGAACTCTTCAGTGAATGAAATCTGGCTGACATGGGAAAACCTGTTGCCTTATCCTTGCTGATAATTATCAAGTTTAACTTGGAGAACCCGACTTCAAACAAAGAATCAAAATGAATTCTGGCACTACACCACAGCATCGTTCCTTGGAGAGATGGATGGTAACAAATTACGAATCAACATAACCCCACTTTCTCCTCTGAATTATTGAGCGTGAAACTGAAACCTTGGAGAGACTTAAACAATCTATCAGCTGCTAAGCTTTGGTTAGAAAATTAGCTCATAATATGTAATGGTCTTTCTTATACATTTTAATTCCTTTTAACAGTTTAAATAGAATTTGAGTAATAGCATCTTAATGTTCACCACAGAAGGTAACTAAATCTTTAATGGACTCCTGCTGCAGCCTGCTTAATATTGTAATTTAATTGAGGTCTGTGTAAAATACGTTTTTTCCCCCTTTATTTTTTTTTATTATTTAGACTTGCAGATTTTTTGGCTCATGTTTCAATCAAATTGTTACTTGCATAAACACAGCTAATATTTTAATGGGACTGAAATGGAAGTCTTACCCAGGTGGGGGGGTTGTTATTCTTCTTTTCATTTTTGAAGTCTTTACATTTTAATTTCATGCATCCAGCAGAGAAAGGTAATGCAACAGACAATTGTATTATCTCTCTGTCTATTGTGTGGATATTTAATTCCAAAAGGTGTATTTCACATATTACAAATAGAACAGTTTAGAGAAAGATCTTAGAGATTCTTGGGTGGGGGGGAGATAGAGGTCTCATTATCCAAATGAAATTAGATAGAACTGGGTGAAAGAATTGTAAAGGAGAACGTGTACCTTCATTTTGTTACTGTTTACCTACAGGCTTTGTCAGCAGGGTGTGAGGGCTATTTAAAAACATATATATGCATTTTGTTTGACCCGAATCTGCAATGTTCCAATTTAGGTTTACTTGTCAAATTAATATAAAAGGAAAGCTGCTTTAAGCCTAATTCCCCTGCTGTAGTTTAGTATGGGAATTTAACATCAGAATGTCTATTAAATAGAAAAATAGGAGTTAGGAGTTTTCCGTCCGGTCCTCCATTATCAATATCTCCCATATCCTTAACACACTGGGATTTGCATAAAGAGATACAGATAAACAGAAGAAAGTCAGACACAGCAGCTGCCAAGGAATGAGCCATATATGGGACAGGGACTATGTCTGATTGGATTATCTTGGATCTGCCAAGTGCTAAATACACTGTTCTGCAAATAGTAAGCAATCAATAAATTCCATTGATTAATTGATCTACCCAGTGCTAAGTACAGTGCTGGGCATATTGCAAGCTCTTAAATACCACAATTATTATTATTTTTAGGTGGTCTTCAAAGGTAATGAGAAAGCACCTATGAACCCTTAATGAACATTTTCATTTTAAGCATAGAAGTGAATTCAGGGTGGTTTTCAAGAAGGGTGGGAAATGGTATGGAAAAGGCATAAGCTTCTCATTGACTTGATAGTTGTCCACATCAGTAGCATCATCTTCGAATATGAGACATTATCAATTAATCAGTGGTATTTGAGTGCTTACTGTGTGCAGAGCACTATGTTAATCACTTAGAAAAGAACTATAATGTCATCAAAAATGTGCTGCAGTCAGTAATTCAGTGGGTAAATGAAGTGTAAAAATGGTACAGAGTACACTTTAAAATAGACAGTCAATAATCACAGTGGTATTAAGTATTATCTTTTGTCATATTACAGTTCAAAAGCATGAAAATCATGAGATTTATTCTTATAGGGAGAAGCAGCATGGACTGGGCCTGAGGGTCAGGAGTACGTGTGTTCTAACCTCAGCTCCACCACTTGTCTGCTGTGTAAACTTAAGCCAGTCACTTAATTTCTCTGTGCTTCAGTTACCTCATCTGAAAAATGGGGATTAAGACTCTGAAACCAATAAGGAATAAGTAATGTGTCTAACCTGATTGGCAACACCAACACCAACTGACACATAGTAAGTGCTTAACAAATATCACAAAAAACAGGGAACATAAACATCCATTCTGAAATAATGATGATAATAATAATATTCTTGTATAGCACTTTTATTTTTCCAAAGCTCTTTCATCTAAGTTTTCTCTCATGTTAAGAAGTGGGGAACTGCAAGGATAGTGAATCATATAAATTTTGCAGTGTCCCTCATCCTATCATGGTCAGGAAGGAGTGGTGAAGTGGAATTTTTATTCTAAAGTAGCTGTAGGAGAGTAATTCTAGCTGTTCATCAACTTGTGAAATTTGAGCATTCAGTGATTAGGAAACCACTGGCTTTGCATTTGATCATTCTGCTTTGACCACTTTTCTTAACTAACATTTGGAAGATTTACAGCAATCTGGAAATTACCTGGGTGTCTGGTCTTGGTCAGTTGTCCTTCCAAAGATGAATGTTTCATCCATCTGGGGTAAAATAATGAAACAATCTCTATGGATTCTCAGCACTAGTGACTATTTTTAAATAAGTGAAAAGTGGTTCAGAATTAAATGAGTCAGTCCGCCTTCTGAATTACAAGATCAAACTTTTTTTTGTGATTTACTAGACTTTGTTTTTTCCAGAATTTATCTCATGCCTTCTCATTTCACATCCTACCGGATTACATAGGTGACCACTATACATACATATATATACACACACATAGATGATAAGATATCATATTATTTATATACCAGTAGATTGCATTCCATGTAACTGCAATTCATAAGGAAGGAAAATCCCTGGAGCTAATGAACCTATTTATGGGAAGGATGGGCAGTATATGGTTATGCCTAAATAGATATTTTACTATTATTAATAATTAAAACTCATAATGAGATACCTTTCCATAAGTTGTTAGGATTTTCTGAAGAAGACACTGCACAAGCCTAAGGTGTCTCATTATTATCAATTATAGGAGGAAAGGACAGTCCCACCTCAACAACGAAGTTTTTAACAATGGCTAATTTTAACAACGGATAATTTAAAAGGATACAACATGATTGGGCTTTAAATTTTGCCCATATCAATTCAAATCTATTTTATAGAGGATGGGGAGGGAAGAAGGGAATCCAGTGAGTGGAAGAAAAGAACAAATGAAAAATTCCAAATTAACTTTGTTTCAATTTCATGGTCCTCTGCTTTCCCTGGTTTTATTTACTTGACAAGAAAAGAATCATGAAGAGGAAAATGATTGCATATTTCCGAACACTGTAAAATTAGCTAATAGGCAGGACAAAAAACACATCACCATTATACTTGAGAAAAAAAGTTCTTTGACCATTAATTTTTGATATATTCTGATTAACACTTGTATTTTCTAATATGCTATAGGGATAGGCTGAATTGATAATGATCAAACAGAACAATAGCCTTGCATTTCCTCATCATTTAAACTGGGTTAATATGCTAGCATTTTTTTTTCCTATAAGAATGCTGGTGGTATAAGAAGCAGCATGACCTAGTTAATAGAGCATGAGCCTTGGAGTCAGAAGGACTTGGGTTCTAAGCTCACTTTAGTCATCTATCTGCTAAGAGACCTTGGACAAGTCACTTAACTTCTCTATGCTTTAGTTGCATCATCTGTAAAATGGAGATTAAATCCTATTCCTTTCTATTTAGTCTGTGAACCCCATGTGGGAGATGGTCTGTTTCCAACCTAATTAACTTGTATCTACTCCTGAATAGCACAGAGTAAGTGCTTAACAAGTATAATAACAATAATTATAATAATACTTTATTATCATTATTATCATTGATATATGGAATCTAGATTGAGTAAGGTGGTGGTCTTGAACTTTTAGGGAGATGAGTTTTATCCTCTAGATTATAAACTCCTTGTGCACAGGGAACGTGATTACCAACTTTGTTGCATTGTACTCTTCCAAGAGCTTAGTACAGTGTTCTGCCCACAGTTGGCACCTAATTAATATTAACAGATCCATCCATAAAATGCATCCTTGATCATGTGAATCACTTTATTTTGTATCACTGGAACAAGGATGAAAAAAAAATGTTTCAGGATTTAGGAAAGAAAGTCTACCAAGTTTCCTTAAAAATCTGCCAAATCCTTCTCGGCAACAAAACTATAAAGCTCTCTTGAAGAATTGGTCTCATTTGGATTTTGGATAATTAATTTCTGCAAAGGAAAAATCAGATAGGTTGAAATTCCTAACAAAAACAAAACCTAACAAAAAACTTCCCCTGTCTCTCTACTTGAAGGCCTAAACAGTTTTAGACTTTGGTTACAATGCTACAGAATGTTACCTGTTACCAGTCCACAGAATGCTATTTGTGTTTTTTTTTCCCCAATGGCATTTGGTAAGCACTTACTATGTGCCAAGCATCTTTTAAGGGCTGGGGTAGATACAAGATAATTAGGTTGGAATGGTCCCTGTCCCACATGGGGTTCACAGTCTTAATCTCCATTTTACAGATGAAGTAACTGAGTCACAAAGGTTAGCTGACTTGCCTAAGGTCACACAGCAGACATCTGGCAGAGCCGGGATTAAAAACCAAATCCTTCTGACTCCCAGGCCTGGGCTCTATCTACTAGGCCATGTAGAAGCATGTGATTTTGTTTTTAATTTTTACTTTTGTTTTTTGGTGGGTTTTGTACATAGACCTAGCAATTCCATCCTTCTGGCTGGGACTGCTAACAGATGTGCCAGGATCCCCTATGAAAGAGTGAGTCTCCAGGCTGCCAGCCTAAATCTGCCTTGCAGGCACAAGACACCTCACAAGAAAACCTCTTCTCAGCATCTTTCCAAAATCCTACCTGGCATCATGATTCTAGAGCCAGAACATGCCAAACAAAACCCCAAATTCTAATGGAAAAAAGATGCCAAGTCTATCCTGGTGCGAAAAACCTCATACATGTTCAAGGTCCATTCATTCATTCATTCATTCATTCATTCATTCATTCATTCAACTGTATTTATTGAGTGCTTACTGTGTGCAGAACAATGAACTAAGCACCTGGAAAATACAATTCAGTAATAAAGAGAAACAATCCCTGCTCACACCATCATTCAAGAGTTGTTGCTGACATACCAGGGTGCGCGGAGGTTGAGTTGGCAGAATAGCAAATGCAAAATTAAAGGTCCATCCAGTGGCAGCATGGAGCAATTAGCAAAGGAGTAGATTCAGGAGTCCTCAGACTCCACAGATTTCTAGAGATTGGAATGAAGATGGAGGAGAAGCATCATGAAGATGGTTTTATGCTTGATGGTAATGCAGATACTCTTCCCAGTGTCCCACTGTGTTCATTAGAGAAGCAGCATGGCTTAGTGGAAAGAGCCCCGGGCGTGGAAGTCAGAGGTTGTGGGTTATAATCCCGGCTCCGTCACTTGTCTGCTGTGTGACCTTGGGCAATCCACTGAACTTCTCTGTGCCTCAGTTCCCTCATCTGTAAAATGGGGATGAAGGCTGTGAGCCCCATGTGGGACAAACTGTGATTACCTTGTAACTAACCCAGTGTTTAGAACAGTGCTTGGCACATAGTAAGTGCTTAACAAATCCCATCATTATTATTCTAGCTACCTCTAATCAATAGACTTGCCTCCATTACTATGTTGATCATTTCTGTGGTTAAATTTTTGTGTGGTAACTTTTTCTTCAAAAAAGCCTTCAAAACTATTGCTATCTGGTTCTGAGTCTAAGACATATGTGTGTGTGTGTGTGTGTGTGTGTGTGTGTGTGTGTTGGGAGAGAAGGAAAGTAGAAAAGTAAAGTTGTGAGGAACTTGTGGGAGGGTGAAGAGTCAAAGGAGGTGACGATACATGACATAGGTTCCATAACACCAACAGAGGTGCTTGAAACACTTGTTTCATGACAGCAGGGACAAAGACAGAATAGGATAGAAGTGAGAATAGAAGAGGGATAAGGGATTGGGAAAATCTAAAATCCTCATATTTTCCTACCTTTAGGCTTGCTTGCCTATCCCTCTTGTTGGTGCCTTTTGACTCTTGCATTTATTAAGCACCTGTTGATCAAACCTGCATAGGGCAATGTGTATTTTGGAAATGATTTATTCCCAGGAAGCTTTCTTTTTGGATCTAATATGGTCCTGAATAAGCCTAAGATTTTATCCCCAAGCTCAATCAATCATTAGTATTTTGGGGCTTTTACTGCATGAAGAGCACTAAGCACTTGGTAAAGTACATCACAATTAGAAGACATGATTTCTGCCCTCAAGAAGCTTTAATCTACTGAGAGACAGACAGAAAATGATTATGGATAGGAAGGAAAAGAGAATGAAAATGTTGGCAAGAGGATAAATGCTTAAAGAGTAAAGCTTGAAAGTCATTATGAACAGAAAAGCTTCAGATGGATGTGAGTGCTCATGGTGAGGTGGTAATTGGGAATATGTGACTTGGAGGAAAGAAATATTAACTGGGGAAGGCTTCCCAGAGGGAGTGGAATGCCAAAAGGGCTTCAAAATGGAGAGTGTCATTGCCTGGATGATTTAAAGGGAGAGGAAGTTACAAGAGGGATATAAGGAAGAGTTTGGAGGCTGGAGAACTGAGACCAAGGCACAGTGAGAAGAATGGAAGAATGAAGACTGTGAAATGAAATAGAGTTTAGAGACATCATTAGACAAGAGGGAGAATACTGACGTAGTGTCTTGCAACTGATGGTTAGGAATTTCTGTTTAATGCAGAGATGTTTTTAGGAATTTTAGAAAAATACTCCTGGCAGCATAGTGATGTGTTGATTGGAAAGGGGATGGTCTGGATGCAGAGGCATTCTGAGAGGGACTTGACAAGTGCCCGGGGTAGCAGAGTCAGCATTTGCATGGAGAGGAAAGAGCAATCTGGAAATATTTGAGGATGAAAAATCCAACAGGATGTAGTGACAGACTGATTGTGAGAGTTGAAAGAGAGAGAGTAGTCAAACAAAATACAAAGGTTGCAGGCTTTGGTGACAGGAGCATTGGTGGTATTTTCAGATGGGAAGGATAAGTGGGAGAGTGGATTTGCTAATATCAAGGGGTACCCCATGCAGAGAAGATGGATTTCTCTGGTGACATGTGCTACTGCACCCTGCTTAAAACTTTCTCTAGGACTCTAATATCAGCTGCCTGATTGCCAGGTGTATTTTCCAGTTTTCCAGCCCCACTGCTGTCCTGGGAAGCATCAAGAATATTCCAAATGTCCAGGCAGGCTGGAAGCAGAGTAAGGGTAGCAGAGTAGAACCCCCATCCCCAACACACACACACACACACACACACAAACACACACAAACACACACACACTCCCCCCGGCAAACACACATACTCAGTCACCTGATCTAAAATTCCTGTATACACTGGCTAAAACCAATGACCTTCAGTGGATACCCCAAAATAACACTTTCTGTATACCACTTCCCTTTTGGCTTGAGAGAAATGGGAGCTGTCTGTAGGATAATCACAGAAGTTAGTGAATGGTAGTGAACGTCTATGAATCAGACTGATGAATTCAATACCATGAATTGCTATTGGGTTGACAGATGGGAATTACTTGTTTCACTCAGTGTCCTGATTTAATGCATCTGATACAGAACCTTTTAAATAGTCCTTGTCATGTGTTCAACCATGGCTGCAATCTATGGTTATGAATCATCTCTTGGCATGAGAGCCTCCTTGTACATCCCTCATTCTCTGAAGTGAGTTTTTCAATAACAAAAGAGGCTTAATTACCCATATCTTAGGCAAGAAACCTGTGAGTATAGGGTAACTGACATCCAACAAGCAATGAAAAGTGGTGATCTGTACCAAAAGCAAACAAATTAAAATTGTAATTCAGACAGACATTCTCATTTGGCATCCATTGGAGCTATTGAATGAGGTGAGAACACTCAAGAATGCTTGGGTTTTAACTGAGAGGCTTGGAAACTTACACAAACAGCTTGTAATCTCTGTGTGCCATGGAAAACAGACCTAAAGCATAAATTTGAAATGACATCGCAAATAATTATTGATGCACATGGAGCATGAAACAATGGGATTGAAAAGGTCCTGACCTTAAGGAATCATAGACACATCCACCTTCTTTAGCTTGACCACTTATAAATCAGCCCAGACAGAACCTCATTCTTTAGTCCTCAATGCAAAGAGATTTCTCCATCTCACTGTATACCTTATTCCAGTGTTGGTTTTTCCTGTGTTTTTTTTTTTTAATGGCATTTGTTAAGTGTTTACTATGTGCCAGGCACTGTACTAAGAGCTGGGCTAGATACAAGCTAATCAGGTTGGGCACAATCCCTGTCCCACATGGTACTCGCAGTCTTAATCCCCATTTTACAGGTGAGGTAACTTAAGCACAGAGAAGTTAAGTGACTTACCCAAGGTCACACAGCAGATAAGTGGCAGAGTTGGGATTAGAACCCAGGTTCTCTGACGCCCAGACTCATACTTTATCCATTAGGCCATTCGGCTTTTCCAGTGTTCCTTTTTTTTTTCACATTTTCTTACAGCTAACCTAAGACTCTTATTCTGTGGTTATTGTTCTATCTTCAGTGGAGACTAAGAACAGTGCCCCTCCTGTCTCAGTATTCTCTAGATCAATCTACACAATTCTTATTCCTTTTAATCCCTTTTAGGACCTTTATTTTTTCCTAGTTTCCTCTGAACTCTTGTTCTTAATATTCTGCCACAAAACTGAACACAGTACTCTAGGAAAGTTTTAACCCCTTCTGAGTATAATGTCAAGTTTGTCTGATAGTTCTTTAGAATTTTAATGAGTGCATAGTAAGTTCTTGGGAGAGTACAATATAACAATGAACAGACATTCCCTGCCCACAAAGTGCTCACAGTCTAGAGGAATAATGATGGCATTTCTTAAACACTTACCATGTGTCAAGCACAGGAGTGGAAACAAGAAATTGAGTTGGACACAGTTCCTGTCCCATTTGGGGCTCACAGTCTTAATCCCAATTTTACAGATGAGGTAACTGAGGCATAGAAAAGTGAAGTGACCTGCCCAAAGTTACGAACAAGTGATGAAGCTGGAATTAAAATTGAGCTGGAATTAAAATAATAATAATAATAATGGCATTTGCTAAGCGTTTACGATATGCCAAGCACTACTTTAAGCTCTGGGGTAGATGAAAGGTAATCAGGTTATCCCTCGTGGGGTCACAGTCTTAATCCCCATCTTCCAGATGAGGTAACTGCGGAACAGAGAAGTTAAGTGACTTGCCCAAAGTCACACAGCTGATAAATTGCAGAGCCGGGATTAGAACCCACAACCTCTGATTCCCAAGCCCGTGCTCTTTACACTACCCATGACCTTCTGACTCCCAGGCTCATGCTTTTTCCACTACACCATGTTGCTTCTCTAACTCATTAAATCGTAGAAGCAGCGTAGCTCAGTGGATAGAGCACAAGCTTGGGAGTCAGAGGTCATGGGTTCGAATACCAGATGCCAGCTGTGTGACTGTGGGAAAGTCACTTAACTTCTCTAGGCCTCAGTTACCTCATTTGTAAAATGGGGATTAATAATAATAATAATAATAATAATAATAATGTTGGCATTTGGTAAGCACTTACTATGTGCAGAGCACTGTTCTAAACGCTGGGGTAGACACAGGGGAATCAAGTTGTCCCACGTGGGGCTCACAGTCTTAATCCCCATTTTACAGATGAGGTAACTGAGGCACAGAGAAGTTAAGTGACTTGCCCACAGTCACACAGCTGACAAGTGGCAGAGCTGTGAGCCTCATGTGAGACAACCTGATTACCCTGTATCTACTCCAGCAGTTAGAACAGTGCTCTGCACATAGTAAGCGCTTAACAAATACCAACATTATTATTAAACTAAGCATTTTAAAGAAGTAAGTTTTGGAGTCATTCGGATAGAGGTGGGTAACTAAAGCTAGGTGAGCCAACACGTTCCTCCCTTCTCCTTGTCTTAACACCATATCCTCTAGCAAGCTCTTTGTGGGCAGGGAGAGTGTCTTTCAACTCTGTTATACTGTACTCTCCCAAACAGTACTGCCTTCTGCAGACAGTAAGCATTTAATAAATATGATTGATTAACCTTCTCCAGATATCTCAGACTGAACATAGGACAATTTTTTTGGAGCACTGAAGCTAAAGATCGTTCATTTTCCTCAAGTATTTAAATAATGCCAGTGTATACAGTGGGTGTAGCAGTAGTATTTATTTTGTGCTCAATAGGTGTAAAACACTGTACTAAGGACTGAGGAGGAGTACACTGATTAAAAATAGAAAATGCCCCTGACCCTCAAGGTACTCAAAATCTAAGAAAAAGTGTGGGTAGGGGAGAGAGGCTGGAGGCAGACACATAAGAGAAAACACAGGCAAGAACCTAGGAAGATAAAGACAAAAATAAATGCCACAGGAGTTACAGTTTCATGCTCCTCACCACCTAGGCAAGACTGTTCGGAGTCCAAAAATCACAGCAGCCGCTACCTCAGAATCCCCAGCTACAACAGTGTAAGGGTTATGGAAGACATAACAATTATCATAGTAATCACAACAATAGCAATAATAATAATAATGATATTTGTTAAGCACTTACTATGTGCCAGGTACCCTACTAAGCTGTGGGGTGGATACAAGCAAATCGAGTTGGACACAGCCCCTGTCCCACAAAGGGCTCACAGTCTTCATGCCTATTTTACAGATGAGGTAACTGAGGCACAGAGAAGTTAAGTGACTTGCCCAAGGCCACACAGCAGGCAAACGCTGGAGCTAAGCTTAGGATATGTAACAGCTTCTTCCTTTCACTATGGAGGGAGCAAGATGTGGCTCCACGTTGAGGGGATAATAATACTAATACTAATAATATTGATAATTGTGGTATTTATTAAGTGCTTATTCTGTGCCAGGCACTGTACTAAGTGCTAGGGTGGATACAAACAGATTGGGTTGGACACAGTCCCTCTCCCACATGGGGCTCACATTCGTAATCCCCATTTTAAAGATGAGATAACTGAGGCACAGAGAAGTGAAGTGAATTGCCCAAGGTCTCACAGCAGACAAGTGGCAGAGCAGGAATTAGAATCCATGTCCTTCTGGTTCCCAGACTAGTGTTCTACCCACTAGACCATGACTGGAGACTGCAGGATGTTTTCTGGGAAGAGGGGCTTGTACACCCAAAGCAGAGGAGGATATTGGAAGATCACAGCTCTGGGAACTGGAGGACCGGGTCTCGAGCTGGAGCTGTGTCACCAGCCTGCTGTGTGATCTTTGGTAATTCACTTAATCTGCACCCCAGTTTCCTCATTTGCAAAATGTGAATAATAATACTTGACTTCTTATCTACCTTAAAGGGTGGTTGTGAGATAAAAAATGTGAAAAATAATGGGAAAGCACTTTAGCAACACAAAACCTGGAGTATTACTAATAGTTTTATTATCTTTACCCTGTTTCAGTAGAGAGATCAGAATGGGGTATAATGTATATGTCAACTAAAAGCACCATTGGGACTCTGTAACAATGTTTCAAAGCCATAAACAAGAGTTCGGCCCCTTAACTACTACCCTAATCTACTATCTCTATTAAAGGTGAACAAAGTTCCTTTCAACTGTGTAAACCTTACTCCCTTCTCAGTCCTCTAGGGTGGTCAGATTGGACTTATCTTCTTTAGTATTGCCAGCCATTTTGAGTCCTTCAGACTTTATTTCCTTGTGTTGCCTTCCTTCTCCTGTCCCCTTAATCAAGTTCCAACTCTCTTCATTCCCTTAAAAGAGTAAGCCTGAAAATTCTCTGGAAAATGGAGTCACTGTTCATCTAACAAGAAAACACTATTAGTTCTGCTATTTAAGCACATCAAGGTCAAATCAACACCAGCCCCAATAATTTGGGGGCAAGCCAGATCCTTTCAGTATCAGATAATTGGAAAACAACTAATCTGAGCACCATCTTTATTTGCAGCTTAATCTTCACATTGGTCTGATATTGTCCACCACAGTGGCTCATTTTATTTGCTTTATTAATGCACTGTATCAAAATTATATTAACATTTATTGAGTTACAAGATAATTTGTAGCTTCACCCACACAAATAGATTTCATTTAGAAAGGCCTCTTCAATAAAACCTAGATGCTCAGCTATCTTCTCTCTTCCAAGAATCAAGGCAATTTACATAATTTCCCAAGTGGTTCCAGCAGCTTTACCTTTTCTTAGTGAATGACTGTACAAAGGCCCTGAAATTCTAGCTTCTCTGTTCCACGCAATAGAAGCTAAGATTTAAGTTCATAAAACCAGTCATCCTATTCATTAATGTTTTGTCCTTTCTAATCTCTAGTAAAATTACTATTGAGAACAAATAATTTTTGTTATTCATATATATGTATTCACCATTAATTATCATTAAAAACTACTCTGTTATTACTTCCTTCACAGTGAAATCACTTAATCATGTCTAATGTGGGCTGCACAGTTCTGTGAATGTGAAGCAAGTAGTAGAGCCAACATAAATAGAAGGAATTCACTGTTTAAGTAAATTCTATTATCAGAAGACTCATGAAAAATCACATATAGCTTTAAATTAAATATGATCACTTTTTAGCACATTTTAGTTATAAGTAATTTCAATTTGTAATTGTTAAAAATCCAAAAGAATATATTTTTAAAGAGACTGAGATTGATTCACTATGGTTCTTTCTAATGATAAGCAGAACAATAAGGCAGCGTGATGCAGCGAAAGAGCAGGGGACTGAGAATTAGTCAGTCAGTCAATCGTATTTAATGAGTGTTTACTATGTATACTAAGTGCTTGGGAGAGTGCAATACAATAACAGACACATTCCCTGCCCACAACAAGCTTCCAGTCTTGAGGGAAAGACAGATGTTAATATAAATTACAGATATACACAAAAGTGCTGTGGAGATGGGAGGGGGGATGAATGAAGGGAGCAAGTCAGGGTGACACAGAAGGGAGGAGAAGAGCAAAGGAGGGCTTAGTTAGGGAAGGCCTCTATGAGGAGATGTGCCTTTAATAACTTTGAAAGCCGAGGCTGGGGGGAGTAATTGCCTCTCAGATATGAGGAGGGAGAGAGTTCCAGGCCAGAGGCAGGACGTGGGTGAGAGGTTGGCAGTGAGACAGGTGATACGGAGATACAATGAGAAGGTTAGCATTAGAGGAGCAAAGGGTAGGGTTGTAGTAGGAGAAAGGGAGATGAGGTAAGAGGGGGCCAGATGACAGAGTACTTTAAAGCCAATTGTGAGGAGTTTCTGTTTGATGCTGTCCCAGGTGACCCTGGGGTACCGACCATCTCAAGGTCAAATGCTACCTTGAAACCTCCTGAGCCAGCAGGCACAACTCGGAAGTGAGGGTGGGACACTGCCCCCCAAACCGAAACTGCCAGATTGACAGCCCAAACTGGGAACACAGAAGGTGCCCCTTGCCCCCGTGCCAATCAAATTAGGAATGGAGGAGGGGGGAGAGCAGAGATTGGATAAACTGAGGCCGGAAGCTGTAATGGCCTAAGGGCACAGGTGATAAATACCTGCCGCTTCTAACCTTCTGTGCAGAGGAATGGGACTTGCAGCAGCCGGCTGTGGGTCGTCTCTGTCCAGAGCGTGAGAAGGCCACTCTGCCTGCACCAAGTGAGGAGCCGTGTGATGGGTGAGTGTCCTCTCCTGCTGAGAGCTCATGGGGTTGGAAGCCAGATGCTTCACCATGGGTATATAACGTTTAAAATGGATTTGATGTCTAAGTGGGTGCCTCCCCAGGGGGACGTGAACAGGGTGGGAGCTAGCCGCCTCACCGACTGCGAGTGGCACATAAGTGGAAGTGGGTGCCTCCTGAGTGGGACGTGAACAGGGTGGGAGCTAGCCGCCTCACCAAGTGCGAGTAACCCTAAGTGGGTAATGCATAACTGGGTTTAACGCATAAGTGTATGTAACTCATTAGTGTTTAACTCATAAGTGTATTTAACGCAAAGATGAATTGCTCGCCTCCTGGGTGGGACGAGCACATGGTGGGAGCCAGCCGCCTCACCACGTTTTGAGTAAATCATAAGTGGGCTCGGGTGTCCGCCCACACATGAGTAACATACCAGTGTATTCTTCCCGTTAGGGAAGCTCTAACCCCATATTCCTCCCAAAGGGGAAGCTTTAACACCATGTTTCCCCCAAAAGGGAAGGCCGTTTGTCGCGTCTAAATAATAAATTAAATTCAATCCGCCCCGCGGAATAAATTCTATACAAAACTCAGGTTTTTCCATCCTCAGCCTCTCTCTCTCTCTCTCTCTCTCGCCGCGCCGATTCCGAAAGAACCTGTTCTCAGTGATTGGTGACAGATGCAGAGGTGGAAGATCCTGGTCTAGCCCATGACTTGCCTGCTGTGTGACCTTGGGCATATCACTTAACCTCGCAGTGCCTCAGGTTTCTCACCTGTGAAATGGAGAACCAGTAAATCCAGTGAAGGACAAGCACTGCGAAGTGATTAACCTCTGTCTACTCCAATGCTTAACAGGTTGCTTGGTACCTAAGAATCACAAATCTGAGGATGGAGGAGGCAAGTGATGGAGGAGGAAGATAATTCTCAACTTCCTGTTTGTGACCATGACCACTCTCAGCCACTTCCGAAAATGTCTCTCCCCATAAGGAATGAGGTGAACTAAACTTGGGCTGAGCACTCATTCTTAGGTGTGGCCAGGGCAATAGACTGACTGTGAGGCTGGTTGGGCTCTGAGATTCTTTGTGGAAAGTGCATGTGCTTCAATATCAATGCTTGGGAGGTGAAAGAGTGGGGAGGAATGGGGAACAGAAATTCCTCTATCCCCATCTTCCTAATTGCCTCTAAGCACCTACTTGGTTTTAAGGAGCCAAATGGGGCAAGATACGGCCCATCCCTCTAGACAGATGCCAGTCTTTCAGGACCGAAGGAATGAAAATGAAAAAAAAGCATGGCTACAAAGCAAAGACAAAGATGCTAATTCAATAAATGAAATTTTATGGAAATCCGAAAAGTTTTCAGCCTCCATGCATTGAGTATTCAGATATTCAAACAGGTATATGGCTTTGGTAGTATATAGTAGCAGCAGCAGCAGCATTTATTGAACACCCTCTTTGTACAGTAAAGATACTAAGCTCTTGGGAAGTATAGAATAATAATGTAACATGTTCCCTGCGCACAAGAAACATAAAATCATTTACAGACAATCAATCCATCAATTTACTGAGCTTACTTTGTGCAGATATCATATTAATGCTTGGGAGAGTACAAAACTGTAAAGTTGGGAAACATGATCCCTGCCCTCAAAGAAAGTGAGCCCTAAATGGAACAGGAACTGTTTCGGATCTGATTAACTTGTAACTACTCTAGCACATAGAACACTGTCTGACACATTGTAAGAGCTTAAATACAATTATAATAATAACAATTAATAATATGAGCAGGCACATGTAATACTAATAATAATGAATCGTGGTATTTGTTAAGCACTTAAGGTGTGCCAAGCACTGGGGTAGGCATAAAATCATCAGTTCTTGCAGCCCCTGTGGGACTTAAATAGATGGGAGAATAGGTATTAAATCCCCATTTTGCAGATGAGGGAACTGAGACATGGAGAAGTTAAATTACTCGCCCAAAGTTACACAGCAGACATGTAGCAGAGCTGAGATTAGAACATAGGTCCTCTGATTCCCATGCCTGTGCTCTTTCCACAGTGCCATAGATCTTCCCTATATATTGATACTGGGTGTTAGCAAATCACAGTGGTATAGAACTAAGCTACTGGGAGAGAAATTGTCCCAAAATGTCCATTTTATTATGAAAATTATTTCACCACAGGGGCAGTGATCCTATCGGCCATTAGGGGGAATGGTTCCCTCACTGACGTGGACACAAAATGGGGGAGAGAAGGGGGGAGGACTGCTGCTCATGGCCCAGACCTTGCTATCTCTTGGCCTCCAGCACCTGGGACGGGAGGAATTTGGAGATGGAGTTAAAGTACTGGTTCCACTCCTGGTCCTCAGCTAGGAGGAGGCAGCCCCTGGCCCAGCCCTAGAACCTGTGGAAGTGATCTGGGCCATTTTCTGACCACGGACTGACCCACCATGCCTGCCTTATTCCTTCCCACATGAATAGCCAGCTTGCCGTCATCACCACCACCTCAGGTGACTATCTATCGAAAGCTAGAAATTTGTGGTCTTTTACTTGCAGCCTTCTCACCATGAAAATGATTCTCATTTGAAATCCAAGGTGGAAGGTTTTTGGTAACTGAGATTGCTCCCAAGGGCATTTTGTGCCAGTCTAATCAGAAAAAGTGGACAAATTCTTAGTGTTAAAATGGTAGACTTCGGGTTGGGATTTCATTACTTTGTCCTCACTTTCAATAAGTTCTTGGCCAAGATACTTGCTTAATCTGTGCATCATCATCTTCATGGTATTTATTAAGTGCTTACTATGTGCCAGGCACTGTACTAAGTTCTGGGCGGGGGGGGCGGGGGGAGGGGTACAAGCAAATCAGGTTATACACAGTCCCTATCCCAGGTAGGGCTCAGAGTCTCAATCTCCATTTTACAGATGAGGTGACTGAGACACAGAGAAGTTAAGTGACTTACCCAAGGTCACACAGCAGACAAGTGGCAGAACTGGGATGTTTACCCATGACTTCCTGACTCCTAGGCCTGGGCTCTATCCACTAGGTCATGTTGCTTCTCATGCTGCATCACCAATACAGTGCAGGTAGGAAAAATATTCACCTACCTCTGAGCAGAGTTGTGGCAAAGAAAAGGTAGACATAGCTGGCCTGACTTTGCTAATGACTTGGGATTTTTGTGCTGTTAAAGTTGCATAAATTCTTTCAGAACACAAAATAACAATTAATTATTTCAAAGCTCATTGAAAGCTCTAGCTTTTAAGCTCCTTCAGGGCAGAGAACCTGTCTACCAACTCTGTTGTATGTCTTCCTGCAAGCATTTAGTTCAGTGCTCCATACACAGAAAATGCTCAATAAATACCATTGATTAATTGTCTATCTTAAAAGAATCCATGCCTACAGTGTCAAAAGTAAAAACATTAAATTTAAAAATTAAATGTTCAACTCTAGATTATCTGTTTGCATTTTGGAATCCTCTAAAATGGAACACAATTCACAGTCCTTGATCTGCAGACTGTAAAGGAATTCAGTTTTGATTGCCAAAGCAAGCCACCAGCAAAAGAGATTTAAATACTTAGAAGTAGGGAGGCCAGAGTGCCCTCTGGCACAAATAATGTCTAAGCCTTTATTTCTGGCTCAGTGGCAGGGGATTGTGATTGGTTACTGTCTCAGTAGCTAAGGAGAGGTCGGGGGAAGACAATTTCCTGCTGGCAAATCTGGCAGGAACATTACTAGAAGGGTTTACCACCAGCCTATATTTCTAACCAGCAGTACTTTTGAGACATGAGAGAACTGGCAGATGTAGAACTTTAACCAGTGATGGTCCAAGAGTACCAGATGCACTATGGTTAGAATGTGTGTGTTTGCTAGGGAAAACTAACTCAATAGCAAAACCTCAAATAATTTCCTTCATGGACATTCTGTTATTTTGTACTCTCCCAAGAGCTTAGTACAGTGCTCTGCACTTAGTAAGCACTCAGTAAATACATTGATTGACTGATTAATATCCTTAACCATATGTTACAGCAGGAATGGCATCTGCTAATTCAGTTGAATTGAACACTTCCAAAATGCTTATACCATGCTCAGCACATAGTAAATACCACTGATTAATTGATTGATTGATTATGGCAAGTAGGGCCAATGAAACAGGGAACAGATATGGCCAATCTCTGTAAGGAGGAAATTCTGGGCTGGTCTCCGATTTAATAAGGATTGCACTAACTCCAAGAAATGCTCCCTTTCTATTCTCTTCATAGAAAGAAAGGTCAATAACCTACCAGGCTTGATTAAGGAAGGTGCAAATCTAGATTTTCGGTTTTGATCCTAGGCCCCCCAAGGGTTCACTTTGCATTTTGTTTCAACATTTCCTTCACACAGCTATAAGCATCTTATTTTCCTCACAACAGAAAACAAGCATTTATGTTTTGTCCAAATTAGCCCTTGGGTTCCAATTTATCCCTCACGTATGTCAAATAAATGGGGTCATGCACAGCCTCTGCCTTCCATTTATTAGCCTTAACTGTTTATTTCTGCCTTTCAAGTTTATGGCCCTGCAGTGAAAGACAAGCTTAATGGGCCCAGTAGTCCTGAGTGGGAAATCATCCATTAGTGAAGCATTGAGGACATCAAATTGAGTGGCACCGTCATCAGTTTCTCGCACACACAACATCTGCTTGCAAGTTCTCAGAGCCAAAAGTAGTGGGTTTCCACTCTCGGGCTCTGTGGCTTGGTTTCAATAACTCAGGGATTTTCAATTCTTCATAGTCCCATTATATTGCTACCTTGGAAATTGTTTGTATCTGAGAATGGTTCCTGGATGGCACCATTCCTATTCAAGAAGGATTCAGGGGAAAACTGGCTGGAAAGCTATTCAAATCATATGAACAACTTCCAGCCTGTCAGGTTTGCTATCTGGAATGGGTTACCTAAGGGCCATGAAATTGTCATGTCAGGGTTGGTTAAAGGCAGACCTGTCTGGAGGTAGTGGAATAGATTCAGTGATCTTTTCCAGGTCTCTTTCTGACTTTGGATTCTATGATCCTATGATTATAGAACTGAGTTATATGAGGATACTCAGGGAAGCCACTTGAGAAAAAAATGGGCAAAGGAACATCTATTCATGTACTTTTACATTACTCCTAGATCCTGTGGAAGTGCCCCAGAACAACCTTGACTTGGTCGGTGGAAAATTTCTAGGCACTACAGAAATGATGTGTCATAGCCTTAGTCTAAATGTTGGCCACTTTGGTTCCTGGTAAAATCTCTACTGTTTTCACCAGATATCACTGAAGCCTGAAATCTTTAGTTCCCAACAAAGGAAACCAAGAACATAGGAAGCTGATGATCTCCCACTAAATGCACTAAAGCTCAATGCCAGAGTAATTGCCCTGAAATTAATTCCTATTTGCTGCATTCATTCCATCTATGACATTTTCCTCACCAGGCATTATCATAGTTCATATAACAATATTCCTCATAAAGAATTAGTCTTTAAGGTTTCAGATGGAAATAGTATCTTATTTGATTATTCTTATATGGATGGTTGAATTAGTATTCAATTCATTTTCAGTCACATTTACTGAGCACTTACTATATGCAAAACACTAAACCAAGTGCTTGGGAGAGTACAGTATAACAATAAACATATATATACCTTGCCCTCTATGACCTCGCAGTCTAGAGGGGAGACAGACATTAATATGAATAAATTAATACATTAAAGATTTATTCCTGGCTGAATGTAAAGCTCAGTGCTTACTGAAATGACCATTGTTTACCCCGACCCTCCAAAATGAAGAAAACCTCAGTAAAATCCTCACTGTACAATAATAATAATGATAATTGTGATATTTCTTAAGCACATATTATGTGCCAAGTACTGTACTAAGTGCTGGAATAGATACAAGATGATCAACTCCCACAAGGGGCTCACATTCTAAGTAGGAAGGAGAACAGATATCAAATCCCCATTTTTCAAATGAGGAATTTGAGGCACAAAGAGGTTACGTAACTTGCCAAGGTTACACTGCAAGCAGATATGTGGCAGATCCAGAATTAGAACCCAGGCCTTCTGATTCCCAGGTCTGTGCTCTTTCTACTTGGTCATGCTGCTTCCCTTGTCAAATAAAAGATCATGAGTCTGGAAGTCAAAAGACCCAGGTTCTAGTCCCAGATAAAGCACCATGACCTTGGCACATCACAACTGCTTTGTATCTCATGTGCCAAATGGAGAGAAAATATATGTTCTCTCTCTCAGATTGTGAGCCTTGTCTGGGAAAAGTGGCTGTCACAGCTGAGTATATTATGTCTATCTCAATACTTAGCCCTGTGCTTAGCAGAAAGTAAATATTTAATAAATACCACCACTATTAATGTGCACAAAAGAGTGAGATGCAGAAGAGGTTTGACTTGGCATCAAGCCTGATTTAAGTCTCAAAACCAATAAGATGGGCGAAGCAGAAGTCTGCAAATCTTTGTTTCAGTTACACCCTTTTGCCTCATTGCCATGATTTATTTAATTTAGCCTAATAGGCCATGAAAACCACAAGAGGCAACACTTTAGAAAAACGTTATTGGTTGCAACTTTATTAACAATGGAGATGATAAACAGCAATGAGTTTCCAGAAGCAGCTACTAACATTTCTGAGGACTTCTGCCACTTGTGTGCGGTGTAGCCTTGGGCAAGTTACTTAACTTCTCTGCACCTCACTTCATCTGTGAAATGGGGATTAATAATATTAATAATAATAATGATGGGATTTGTAAAGTACTTACTGTGTGCCAGGCACTGTTCTAAGTGCTGGGATAGATACAAGTTCATGAGGTCAGACACAATCCTTGTCCCACATGGGGCTCAAACTTTGAATCCTCATTTTCCAGATGAGGTACCTGAGGCCCAGAGAAGTTAAGTGATTTCCCCAAGGTCACCCAGCAGACATGTGCAGAGTTAGGATTAGAACCCAGGTCCTTCTAACTCCCAGGCCTGTGTTCTTTCCACTAAGCCACATTACTCCTTCCTATATGAGAAGCAGCATGGCTTAGCTCAGGCTTGGGAGTCAGAGGTCATGGGTTCTAATTCCTGCTCCATCACTTAGCTGTGTGACTTTGGGCAAGTCATTTAAATGCCCTGTGCCTCAGTTTCCTCATCGGTAAAAGGGGAATTAAGACTGTGAGCCCCACGTGGGGCAGAGACTGTGCAGTACCTGATTATCTTGTATCTACCCCAGTAACACATAGTAAGTCCTTAAAGAGTACTCTAAAAAAGAACATGGATTTCTTGAGAAGCAGCATCACCCAATGGATAGAGCATGAGCCTGGGAGTCAGAATGAGCTAGGTCATAATCCTAGCTCTGCCACTTGTCTCGGGGGTGACCTGGAGCAGGTCACTTAACTTCTCTGTGCCTCAGTTATCTCACCTGTAAAATAGCAAATGAAACCATGAACCTTAATAGGACAAGGACTGTGTCCAACCTGGTGTCATCTTTGACTCGTCTCTCTCGTTCACCTCACACATCCGATCCGTTACCAAGACCTGCCGGTCTCACCTTTACAATATCACCAAGATCCGCCCTTTTGTCTTCACCCAAACAGCTACCTTACTGCTACAGGCTCTCGTTATATCCCGGCTAGACTACTGTGTCAGCCTTCTCTCTGATCTCCCTTCCTCCTCTCTCGCCCCGCTCCAGTCTATGCTTCACTCCGCTGCCCGGCTCATCTTCCTGCAGAAATGATCTGGGCATGTCACTCCCCTTCTTAAACAACTCCAGTGGTTGCCTATCAACCTCCGCTCCAAACAAAAACTCCTCACTCTAGGCTTCAAGGGTCTACATCACCTCGCCCCTTCCTACCTCTCCTCCTTTCTCTCTTTCTACCGCCCACCCCGCACGCTCCGCTCCTCTGCCGCCCACCTCCTCACTGTCCCTCGTTCTCGCCTATTCCGCCGTCGACCCCTGGGCCACGTCCTCCCGCGGTCCTGGAATGCCCTCCCTCCTCACCTCCAACAATCTAATTCTCTTCCCCCTTCAAATCCCTACTTAAAGCTCACCTCTTCCAAGAGGTCTTCCCAGAATGAGCTCCCCCCCTTTTCCCTCTGCTCTCTCTACCCCCCTTCCCCTCTCCGCAGCTAAACCCTCTTCTCCCCGCTTTCCCTCTCCTCCTCCCCATCTCCTGTCCCACGCCCTCAGCACTGTACTCGTCCGCTCAACTGTATATATCTTCATCACCCTATTTATTTCATTTATTTTGTTTAATGAGATGTACATCATCCTGATTCTATTTATTTGCCATTGTTTTTATGAGATGTTCTTCCCCTTGACTCTATTTATTGCCGTTGTTCTTGTCTGTCTGTCTCCCCCGATTAGACTGTAAGCCCATCAAAGGGCAGGGACTGTCTCTATCTGTTGCTGATTTGTACATTCCAAGTGCTTAGTACAGTACTCTGCACATAGTAAGCACTCAATAAATACTATTGAATGAATGAATTAGCTAGTAACTACTCCAGTGCTTAGGAGAGTGTCTGGCACATAATAAGCACATAACACCATTAAAATAAAATAATTTTAAACTTGCTTGGTTAGTGGTAAGAGCCAAGTATTGAAAGCCAGGAGACCAGGGCTCAAGTTCAAGGTATGCCACTTGCCACTACTCACAACAAGAAAATTAGATTGGGCATACTCCCTGAGCTACATAAAATTAAAAGTTTAAAGTGGAGGACAGGTATTTTATCACTATTTTACAGAGGAAGAAATTGAAATACAAAGTAGCAGTGTGGTCTAGTAGAAAGAGCCTGAGATTCAGAAGACCTGTGTTCTAATCCCAGTTCCCCCTCTTGTCTGCTATGTGACTCTGGGTGACTTAATTTCTGTGAGCCTCAGTTTCCTCATTTGTAAAATGGGCATTAAATCCTACTCCTTCCTACTTGACTATGAGACTCTTGTAGGACACAGACTGTGTCCAATCTGATTGTCTTCTATCTTCCCCAGTGCTTAATAATCAATCAATGGTAATTATTGAGCACTTATTATGTGTAAAGCACTGTACTAAGCACAGAATACAATACAACAGGATCAGCAGAGATGGTTACCAGCCCATAATGAGCTTACAGTACAGTGATTGATGCAGATTAAGCACTTAAATATAATGATAAGAATTATAATAATAATAATAATGGTATTTGTTAAGAGTTTATTATTCCCAGACATTGTACTAAGCATTGAGGGCAAATACAAGATAATCGATTGGAGACAGCCCCTGCTCCACATAAGAGCTCACAGTCTTAATCCCCTATTTCACAGATGAGGGAACTGAGGGCACAGAGAAGTAAAGTGATTTGTCCAAGATTCCCCTAGCAGGGCAAGTGATAGAGCTGGGATTAGAACCCAAGACATCTGACTCCCAGGCCTATGCTTTTTCCACTAGACCATGCTGCTTCTCATCATTATTAATCGAACAATCAATAATTATAGTAAGTAGAATTATAATTCTAATTGCAGTAATTACATAATAATTACTAATTACTATTACTAAAAATAATAAAATTAAGTGACTTGCCCAGTGTCACACAGCAGGCAAGAAGCAGAGCCAGGACAAGAACAGAACCCATGTGTCCTGACTCCCAGCTCAGTACTCTTTTCAATAGACTATACTGATAACAAAAGGGACAAGTCTTGCCGACAGTGTTAATGCACTTGGTCTAGATACACCACAGGTTTCTCCCCCAAAGTCTAACCTAATATTGCTTGCCTGATTGACAGAGAGCATCTTCATCTTTGCCCTTCTCCTCGTACTCTGCCACCATCCTGGATAACCTCAGAGAAGCCCCTGGAATCCAAGCAGACAGATCTGTTTGCAAAGGGGAGGCTGAAGTGAGAAGGGTTTGCATAGGTCAGAGAGATGGAGAAAAATAAGATAGTATGTTGGATAGTTTGCCGATGTTCTCTTTCTGACCAAAAGCAAGCTCGTGTGAGAAGTATTCTCCACTCTACGGAGACTGCTCTCTCTAAGGTCACCCATGACCTCCTTCTTGCTAAATCCAATGGCTCCTACTCTATTCTAATCCTCCTTGACCTCTCAGCTGCCTTTGACACTGTCGACCGTCCCCTTCTCCTCCAAACCTTATCTAACTTGGCTTCATAGACTCCGTCTTCTCCTGGTTCTCTTTCTTATCTCTCTGGCCGGTCATTCTTTGGTCTCCTTCGCAGGCTCCTCTTTCCCCTCCCATCCTCTCACTGTTGGGGTTCCTCAAGGGTCAGTTCTTGGCCCTCTTCTGTTCTCCATCTACACTCACTCCCTCGTGAAACTCATTTCACTCTCATGGCTTCAACTATCATCTCTATGCAAATGACACATAGATCTACATCTCTGCCCCTGTCCTCTCCCCCTTCCTTCAGGCTTGTACCTCCTCTTCCCTCCAGGACGTCTCTACCTGGATGTCTGCCCGCCACCTAAAACTCAACATGACCAAAACTGAGCTCCTCATCTTCCCTCCCAAGCCCTGTCCTCTCCCTGACTTCCCTATCACTGTGGATGGTACAACCATCTTTCCCCTCTCTCAGGCCCACAACCTCGGTGTCATTTTTGACTCGGCTCTCTAGTTCATCCCACACATCCAATCCGTCACCAAAACCTGCCGGTCTCACCTTTATAATATCGCCAAGATCTGCCCTTTCCTCTCCACCCAAATGGCTATCCTACTGCTACAGGCTCTCGTAATATCCCGGCTAGATTACTGTGTCAGCCTGCTCTCTGATCTCCCTTCCTCCTCTCTCTCCCCTCTCCAGTCTATTCTTTACTCCGCTGCCCGGCTCATCTTCCTGCAAAAACGCTCTGGGCGGGTCACTCCTCTTCTTAAAAACCTCCAGTGGTTGCCTGTCAACTTCTGCACAAAACAAAAACTCCTCACTCTAGGCTTCAAGGCTCTCCATCACCTTGCCCCTTCCTACCTCTCTTTCCTTCTCTCTACTGCCCACCCCACACGCTCCGCTCCTCTGCTGCCCACCTTCTCACCGTCCCCCGTTCACACCTATCCCGCCATCGACCCCTGGGCCACTTCCTCCTGCGGTCCTGGAATGCCCTCCCTCCTCACCTCCGCCAAACTAATTCTCTTCCCCTCTTCAAAACCCTACTTAAAGCTCACCTCTTCCAAGAGGCCTTCCCAGACTGAGCTCCTCTTTTCCCTCTGCTCCCTCTACCCCCTCTTCACCTCTCCACAGCTAAACCCTCTTCTCCCCACTTTCCCTTTGCTCCTCCTCCTCTCCCATCCCATCCCCTCAGCACTGTACTCGTCCACTCAACTGTATATATCTTCATTACCCTATTTATTTGTTAATGAGATGTATATCACCTTGATTCTATTTATTTGCTATTGTTTTAATGAGATGTTCTTCCCCTTGATTCTATTTATTGCCACTGTTCTTGTCTGTCTTTCTCCCCCAATTAGACTGTAAGCTCGTCAAAGGGCAGGGACTGTCTCTATCTGTTGCCGATTTGTACATTCCAAGTGCTTAGTACTGTGCTCTGCACATAGTAAGTGCTCAAAAAATACTATTGAATGAATGAAGTATTATTTTATTTAAGTAAGCCCAAATACTTCTGTTCTCATATAGACTCCAGTAGCTATCTAACCTATAGGGCAAATATTTAGCATCCCTGACCAGCAGCTGACAATTGGGTAGTCCTCTGACCCAAGCAGAAGCCATTCCCTAAGATGCAAATAGGATAAACAAGTCTGCATAAATTTGCCTAATGCATTATCGTTGTGACAAGTAATATGATTAGCAAACCTTTCTTTAACAACTGTAGTTGAAAAAGATGCCACTAACTTTGGCAATATTTAAAAACAAGAGGTAATCTGAATCAAATGTTTTTGTAGAATAGACTCAAAACTGGATTTAATATGGGCAAGGGCACCAGAAACTAATACCTAGCTTTATAGAGTTCTGACCTATCTGTCCTTTATGTGGTGGCTTTGCCATAAAACACTTTCACACTGTGAAATTGTGTAAATAATCCACTACGGTTAAAATGGACATATTTAGGGCAGATGGAAAATATGAAATGATAATTTCCTGTCTCCCACATTTTACATATCCTCGAGAGGGGAAGTATTTATGTATCTGTTTAACTGAAAGATAGAAAAGGGAAATGACTGCTGCAAGGTTTTGAAAATGTCATATGGAAATGTCTTTCTAAGCAATCACCAACTCAGCCTGGACTGTGATTTATCTAAAAAAGTAAATGCAAACTGAATGGGTGGTTGTAGTCTATCATATTTGATGGGGAATTAAATCCACCACAGAAAATTCCCCAGAGAAGTTAAATGGTACACTGAGGCTCATCTAATCTCTGACTTTTGGTCCAAACTATGTTTGGATAACACTGTAATAATAGCTGTGGTTTTTGTTAAGCACCTATTATATGCCAAACACTGTACTAAGTGCTAGAGTACCTACAAGACAATCAGGTATCACATGGAGCTCACAGTATAGGAGAGAGAAAAGCTACTGAATCCCCATTTTGCAGATGATTTAACTGAGTCACAGTGAAGTAAAGTGTCTTGCCCAAGGTCATATAGCAGACAAATATCAGATTAGATTAGAACCCAAGTATTTGACTCCCAGGCCTGGGCTCTTTCTGCTGGGCAACAATACTTCTCTACTTAGTTGTGTGCAATGTCAGTGGAGGACAAATGCATTTTCAAGTTGAGAAAAACAGAAACAGATTAGTAACACAGGAGATCCTTCCTAGATAAGTATCTTTTTAAAAATGTATATTCATATCAAAAATTTATACCTGTAATTATAGTAAATACACATACTGCCTCTCATTGGGTAAACATAAACAGGTATACACTTTGACCACCAAAAGAATTCTTAAGTGCAATGCACATTGTATTGGGTTTGCTATTTACACTCCATCATTTCTAATCCGTTTTGATAAGTAGGAAATATATATATATATATATATATATATATATGTACATATATATATATATAAACTCTGCTGTATGAGATTTGTCTCTTGTATCATAATCAGGTTTCAAAAAAAGCCTGGAGCCAATTTTGAAAACTCATCACCTTGTTGCATGCTCCCATTAAGACAGTCTTCCCTTAAATGACATTGTAAATAGGGCATCCGAATTGTCCCATTTTCTATTTCTTCCAAATAGGTACACCTGTTGATACAGACAGCAGGTTGGACTAAATTTTCATTTAATGTGAAAAATACAGTTTATATAAGAATAGCGTTTTATTCTAATTCTCTACATTGAAGCAAATGGTTTTATTCATTCTCTTTGTGACATGGTATCCAGTTAATATCCTTCTAAAAGCAATGAAAAAGTAAAGAGTGATTTCAGAGAATAAGCACGGAATGAAACTAAAACATATGTCTCCTCCATGAATTTTGGACTGCAATGACTGCACAGCTTTAACTGTGCCCTTGTAATTTATGTAAGGAAATTGAGTTTGGTTATTTTAAGCTAAATTGTCAAATCTAGAGAAAAATAAATACCTCCCATTGTTTCTTTAGCTAAAGAACAATTTGGCAAGGTAGCAAGTTAAAAATGCTTTTAAAAGTGAAGATGAATACAAAGATTAGTTTCTTATCTCTAAATGACAGACTATGTTCTTGTTATTTGTGTCATTGTGATGAACAATTAAGTTGGGTAAATTCTCATCGGATTCAGCTTCCGTTCTCCTACTGAAGAGAAACTTTCCTGTCAAAACTGTTGCTCCTGTAAATGGTAAATTTCTTGTACACATATCCTTATGTGAAGTGATGCAATGCAGAATCCTTTGGACAAGATAGACTTTTCCAAACAGAAGAAGACCTTTCATTTCGCTATCACATATTTTGCTCATAGCAACTGCTTTTACCTCAGACTTCAAGAAACCATCAAACTTGCTAACTTTGTCTGACTCAAGCAGACAAGATGATTTGAGAGCAAGGTGTTGCATGATGAGGTCTGGGAGGCCCTGGGCCAAAGATCTTACCTGGGAGGAGTGTCAATATAGCTCTAGTGAGGATGACACCTCAAACATCCTAAATGAATGAAAATCAGTCATCCAAGAAGATAATCGCATTGATTCTTTTGCAACCCATTCCAGTATTCAACTCATGAGTAGGAAATTTGTGAGATTTGACAAAGGCTTCCCTGGCAAATACTATGAAGGAACTAAGGTCATTTTCATTCATTTTTCAGACTTCAACTGTCCACAGCACATTCTAGGGGATTGCTAGGTATTGGAATGAGCTGTTTGGGGCAGGGGGATTGTGGTGGTGTGGTGTTTGTTAAGCTCTTACTCTAGGCCAGACACTGTTTTAAATGCTGGGATAGATAATAATAATAATGCTGATGATAATAATAAAGATTATGGTATTTGTTCAGTGCTAACTATGTGCCAGGCACTGTTCTAAGGGCTGGGGTAGGGACAATATAATCGGATGGATAAGGTCCCTGTCCCATATAGGGTTCACAATCTTAACCCCCATTTTACAGATGAGAGAATTGAGGCACAGAGAAGTTAAATGACTTGCCAAAGGTCACACAGCAGACAAGTGGCACAGCCAGGAATAAAACCCATGACCTTCTGACTCCTAGGCCCATTCTACACTAAAACATACTCTCACCTCCAAAGTAATCAGGTTGGACCCAGTCCCTGTCCCATGTGGGGCTCACAGTCTTAATCCCCATTTCACATATGATGTAACTGAGGCACAGAGAAGTTAGATGACTTGCCCAAGGTCATAGAGCAAACAAATGGCAGAGCAGGGATTAGAACACATATCTTTCTGACTACCAGGAACCTGCTGATTCTCCCAGACCATCTGCTCAAGGGGGGTGACCTATTCTCTCTCTCATCCCCAGGCTTTTAGGGAATTGAGGAGAAAGCAGGGGAGAGAAGCAGTAGATCATGAGAAAGAATGGCAAGTTTCCATGATCATTTTGAACAGTGAAAGTTGAATCTTAGGAATTTTCTTCAAGGAATTGCTATGCCAAAGAAAATCAACTGGCATAACATACAAGATCAGAGAGCAGATCACTGTTCTCACAACACTTAAACATATTGCTCTGTATTATACTGTATCCTACCTGATTAATTTTTATCTACTCCAGCACCTAGAACAGTGCCTAACACATAATAAGTGCTTAATACCTTAAAAAAAAACCTGCTTCTTCGTGATGTAGCAGAGCTCATCTGGCTGGGACTCAGAAGCATGACCTTTTGGGTCACTCAACTTCATTCAAAAATTTCTTGTATTTTTAAGCTTCAGTGGTAACCCTCACCGAAAAACCAACTTGCTCATCAGACTACCCCTTAGTTCCTTGCCACTAGGTCTTTTCTGGAACAACTCTACAACTACTTTTTCACTTCATCTATAAACATCTCCTTTATCCTTCAGAAATCTGCTACTGACTCATTTCCTTGAGAATATTTTTCTTGGCTGAGGAACATAGTCACAAATCCAGCCTTGTTCCCCTTGGTGAAGCATGTAGTTAGCGCTTTGGTTCTTGAAATTTGGGACTATGCTTTATGCCTCTGTCTGCCTATGTGCTTGTTGTATTTATGTATTAATTTCATCTTCCCCTGTTTGATATACGATTCATAAGTGCATAGATGGTCCTTATTTTTTTTCCTTGATATTATTCCAGAAGTTCTAGCTGGCTTTTGATCCCTTCACTTCAATCAATCAATTTATTGAGTGCTTACTGTGTGTAGAGAATTGTACTAAATATTTGTGCAACTCAACAATAAAACAGCAGGTTCCCCGCTCATGATGACCTTAAAGTTTAAAAGGGGAGATAGACATTAATATGAATAAATTATGGATATATAAATTAGAGCTGTGAGGCCTGGGGCCAGCGGGAGGGTGCTAAGTAAAGGGACCAAGTCAGAGTGATGCGAAAGGAAGTGGGAAAAGAGAAAATGAGGGCTTAATCAGGGAAGACCTCTTAGATAAAATGTGCCTTCAATAGGCTTTGGGAGAGTAATTGTCTGTCAAATATGAAAAAAGAGTATGTTCCATGCCAGATGTGGGATGGTGGGTTAGAGGTAAGTGTAAAGATAGACTAGACCTAGGTACAGTGATTAGGTGGAATTAAAGGAGTGAAGCAGACTGGGTCATAGTAGGAGAGCAGTGAGGTAAGGTAGGAGGGGGGAAGGTGACTGAGTACTTTAAAGCCAAAGGTAAGGAATTTCTGTCTGATTCAGAGGTGGATGAGTAACACCTGGAAGATCTTGAGGAGAGGGAAAACATGTCCTGAAAATTTTTGTAGAAAAATGATCCAGGGAGCAGAGTGAAGTACAGACTGGTGTGGGAAGAGAGAGGAGGCAGGGAGGTGAGCAAGGAGGGTGATACAGTAACCAAGAAAGGATAGAATAAATTCTTGTATTAACATGGTAGAAATTTAGATGGAGAGGAAAGGTCAGATTTTAGCCATGTTGTGAATGTTGAACCAACAAGATTTAGTGAAAAATTGAATATGTGAATGAGAGAGGAGAGTCAAGGATTATACCAAGATTATGGGTTTGTGAGACCAGAAGGATGGTGGTGCTGACTACACTGATAGGAAAGTCAGGGGGAGGACAGGGTTTGAATGGGAAGATAAGTAGTTCTGCTTTAGAAATGTTGCGTTTGAGGTGACTGCTGGACATCCAAGTAGAGATGCCTTGAAGGAAAAAGGAAATGTGAGACTGTAGAGAGGGAGAGAGATCAGGGCTAGAGATGTAGATTTGGGAATCATTCACATAGAGGTTGCAGTTGAAGTTATGGGAGAGAAAGAGTTCTCGAAGGGAGCGGGTGTAAATAAGAATAGAAGGCGACCCAGAACTGAACCTTGAGGGACACCCACAGTTAGGGGGTGGCAAGCAGAGGAGGAGCCCACAGGAGAGACTGAGAGTGAGTGTCCAGAGAGATAGGAGGATTACCAGGAGATAACAGTGTCAGGAAAGCTGAGACTGGAGAATGTTTCCAGAAGTGGCGGGGAGGGGGTTAACAGTGTCGAAGGCCGCTGAGAGTTTGAGGAGGATTAGGATGGAGTTGAGACCTTTGATTTGGCAAGAAGGAGACTATAGTTATTATGGTACTTGTTAAATGCTTGTTATGTGCCAAGGACTGTTCTAAATGCTGGGATAGATACAAAGTAATCAGGTTGGACACCAGTCCCTGTCCCACATAGGACTCAGAGTCTTAATCATCATTTGTGATCTATGGGCAGGCAGTTTCTCTGGAGTGAAGAGGATGGAAACTGGATTGGAAGGGGTCAAGGAGAAAATTGGAGGAGAGGAATGTGACACAGTAACTCACTCAAAGACGGGGCAATAACTGGAGGGAGCTGTGGGGTCAAGGGAGGGTGTTTTTAGGATAAGCTATATATGATCATGGTTGAAAGCCCTGGGGATGAAGCCATTGGAGAGTGAACAGTTGAAGAGGGAGGGAAGAAGAGAGGGGGATAAGGTGCAAAGGGATGGGGTCAGGTTGGTGTGGGGTGGATTTTAAGAGAAGGCAGGAGATCCCTTGTCATACTGCTGGGAAGGATGGGAGAGTTGAAGAAGGGGCAGGAGAAGGGAGGAGGGACTAAAGAGGAGGAGGGGAGATTTTAGAGGGATCACCCCTGATAGTTTCAATTTTCTCAATAATGTAGGTAGTCAGGTCATTAGGGGTGAGGGATGAGGAGACAGGGGATATGAGGAGGGAATGAAACATCTGGAACAACTGGGGAGGCATTAGCCTGGGTGCCAATAGGAATGGAGAAGCAGCATGGCTTAATGGAAAGAGCACAGACTCTGAGAGTCACAGGCCCTGGGTTTTTATTCTTGACTCCTCCCACTTGTCTGCTGTGTGACCTTAGGCAAGTCACTTCACTTCTCTGTGCTTCAGTTACCTCATCTGTAGAATGGAGATTAAGACTGTGAATGTCATGTGGGACAGGTACTGTGTCCAGTCGAATTTGCTTCTGCCCCTCCCCTTCACCCCCCATACTTAGTACAGTGCCTGGCACATAGTAAGAGCTAAACTAATACCACAACACTACAGCACTCCTCATCTTTCCCCCTAAATTCACTCTTTTCCCTAACTTTCCCTTTCAGTAGTTTACATGATTATCTTTACCCTCCCAGAAGCTTGTCATCTTTATGTCATTCTCGACTTGGTGCTAACACCCTATTTTCCTCTATTTCCAGCTCCTACTGGATTTTCTGACACAAAGTTTCCAAATCTATCCCTTTAACTCAACCCAAACTGCTACCAGGAAGCCTTTGTCCCTGCCCTCCGGGATTGTATCATCTAATTAGTAAAATGACTTACACACAAATGAACAATTTAATAATAATAATAATAATAATGTTAGCATTTGTTAAGCGCTTACTATGTGCAGAGCACTGTTCTAAGCGCTGGGGTAGACACAGGGGAATCAGGTTGTCCCACGTGGGGCTCACAGTCTTAATCCCCATTTTACAGATGAGGTAACTGAGGCTCAGAGAAGTTAAGTGACTTCCCCACAGTCACACAGCTGACAAGTGGCAGAGCTGGGATTCGAACCCATGACCTCTGACTCCAAAGCCCGGGCTTTTTCCACTGAGCCACGCTGTTTCTCCAATTTCAAAAAGATATATAAAACCCAAGGATTATGCACAGGATATCAACCCAAAGGAGATGGCTTGGGGGATTTTAACACTATGCAGGAACCTCAGTGTAATTTTTTGACTGTTCCAGGCGTATCTGCACATAAGAGTGGTAAATATTCCCAATAGTTTACCACCCAAAATGCAAATTACATGAGGATTTATTAAGCAATTGTGAAGATTTGGCCAGTAATTCCGAAGCCTTATTTTGGGGATCTCAGAATATCTTGCTGTTTTACAGCCATTCTGTATCGATAACAAATTTATGTTATCTTTCCTACTGGACAATGTCTGTGCTAAATCTCATCTGCCACTGGGCTGCCCAATCCCTTAATGATGCCAAGTCCATCTGGAGTTGCTCGTAGTCTAAACAAAGAACAGTATTTAAAAGTTAGTCGGAGAAAACATCTCTGACTGATTGGGAAATAAAGAAGCTTTGGAATTACAGATATGAAATATTCATAAGTGACCGACTGCTAATGAGAGAAAAGCTAACAATAGTTCTTTCCTAGAGACTGTAAGTTGTGAAATAAAATCATCAGAAATCCTGTTGACGTAAACCAGCATAGTAAAATACATTCTGGACTGTCTAGGAATAAATCTGCAAATAACATGCAGAAGAGAACATGGGGAGTCTTTCACAAAGTTCTGATTAATTTGAGTTTCCTTAAGAGGGTCATATTCATTTGAGTTGAGGAAAGTATACGATTAGAGATGATCATTATTCAAATCTTTGCTACACTTCGAGCTGGAAATGATCTCCCAGACATTTTTGTCTTTATTGAAGTTTATGGTATATACAGGACTAGTTTGTCAAAAAAGTTATGGAGACAAATGGCAGTGTGTCTAACCCTTAAATTGGTAATAACTGATGATGAAGAGCAAAAACAGACCTGAATGTTAAGGAAAAAATGTTTTCATTTCACACAATCCAACAGAATATCAGTTCCTACGCTATGGCCTCTGCTTCCCCTTCCTCCTACTATCTTGCTTTGTATCTTTAGTTCTAAGTCATTTCTGACTATGCCCTCATTTCCCCTATCTGCCCCACTTCCTTTGTTGAATGTGCATTTGGCAGGAGGTGGTCCAGGGATCAGCGGAAAGACAGGTGAGAGTGAGGCACAGTGAGAAAGTTAGCACTCCCAACCCTCTCCCCTACTTTCCCATCTTTCCCTGCAGTATCCTCAGAGGAGATCTCCTCCTTCCTTGCAAGTGCCACCCCTTCAACCTATGCTTCGGACCCCATTCCTGCTCACCTTATAAAAACCAACGCCCCCTCCCCTCCTCCCCTCCTTAACTTCTATTTTTAACCACTCATCTCCAATGGCTTCTTCCCCTCTGCTTCAAACATGCCCATGTCTCCCCCAACCCAAAAAAACCCCTCTCTCGACCCCACTTCCCCTTCCAGTTATCGCCCTATCTCCCTACTACCCTTCCTTTCCAAGCTCTTAGAATGAATAGTCTACACTCGCTGCCTAGAATTCCTTAACTGTCATTCTCTCCTGGACCCCCTCCAATCAGGCTTCCGTCCCCTCTACTCTACCGAGACTGCTCTCTCTAAGGTCACCCATGACCTCCTTCTTGCCAAATCCAATGGCTCCTACTCTAGCCTAATCCTCCTTGACCTCTCAGCTGTCTTTGACACTGTTGACCATCCCCTTCTCCCCCACGCCTTATCTCACCTTGGCTTCACAGACTCCATCCTCTCCTGGTTCTCCTCTTATCTTTCTGGCCGTTCATTCTCAGTCTCCTTTGTGGGGTTCTCCTCCCCCTCCCATCCTCTAACTGTTGGGGTTCCTCAAGGGTCAGTTCTTGGCCCTCTTCTGTTCTCCATCTATACTCACTCCCTTGGTGAACTCATTCGCTCTCAAGGCTTCAACTATCATCTCTATGCAAATGACACATAGATCTACATCTCTGCCCCGTCCTCTCCCCCTCCCTTCAGGCTCGTACCTCCTCCTCCCTCCAGGACGTCTCTACCTGGATGTCTGCCCGCCACCTAAAACTCAACTTGTCCAAAACTGAGCTCCTTATCTTCCCTCCCAAGCCCTGTCCTCTTCCTGACTTCCCTATCACTGTGGATGGTACGACCATCCTTCCTGTCTCTCAAGCTCGCAACCTCGGTGTCATCTTTGACTCGGCTCTCTCATTCACTCCGCACATCCAATCCGTCACCAAGACCTGCCGGTCTCACCTTTATAACATCGCCAATATCCGCCCTTTCCTCTCCACCCAAACAGCTATCTTACTGGTACAGGCTCTCATAATATCCCGGCTGGATTATTGTGTCAGCCTTCTCTCTGGTCTCCCTTCCTCCTGTCTCTTCCCGCTCCAGTCTATTCTTCACTCTGCTGCCCGGCTCATGTTCCTGCAGAAATGCTCTAGGCATGTCACTCCCCTTCTTAAAAATCTCCATTGGTTGCCTATCAACCTCCGCATGAAACAAAAACTTCTCACTCTAGACTACAAGGCTCTCCATCACCTTGCCCCCTCCTACTTCTCCTCCCTTCTCTTTTACTACTCCCCACCCCGCACGCTCCTCTCCTCTGCTGCCCACCTCCTTACCGTCCCCCGTTCTTGCCTATCCCACCGTCGACCCCTGGGCCATGTCCTCTCGCGGTCCTGGAACGCCCTCCTCCTCACCTTCGCCAAACTAATTGTCTTCCCCTCTTCAAAGCCCTACTGAGAGCTCACCTCTTCCAAGAGGCCTTCCCAGACTGAGCTTCCACTTTCCCCTCTGCTCCCTCTGATGCCTCTCTACCCACCCTTCACCTCCCCTCAGCTAAGCCCCCTTCCCCCCCTTTTCCTCTGCTCCTCCCCCTTTCCCTTCCCCTCCTCTCAGAACTGTGCTCATCCGCTCATTTGTATATATTTTTATTCCCCTATTTATTTTGTTAATGAGATGTACATCACCTTGATTCTATTTATTGCTATTGTTTTAATGAGATGTACATCCCCTTGATTCTATTTATTGTTATTGTTTCTGTCTGTCTGTCTCCCCCGATTCGACTGTAAGCCCGTCACTGGGCAGGGATCGTCTCTATCTGTTGCCGATTTGTACATTCCAAGTGCTTAGTACAGTGCTCTGCACATAGTAAGCTCTCAATAAATACTATTGAATGAATGAATGGAATGAAATGTGTGGGCTGGGTTGGAGAGGAGAGCAGCGAGGTGAGGGAGGAGGAGGCAAAGTGAGGGAGTACTTTAAAGCCAGTGGTGAATTTTTGTTTGATGCAGAGATGGGTGGACAACCAATGGAGTTTTTTGAGGAGTGGGATGACATGTAGAAAAATGATCCAGGCAGCAGAGTGAAGTATGGACTAGAGTGCGGAGAGACAGGAGGCTGAGAGGTCAGCAAGGAGGCTGATGCACTAATCCAGGCAGCATAGGATGAGTGATTGTATTAACATGGTAGCAGTTCAGGATGGAGAGGAGAGGGTGTATTTTAGCTATGCTATGAATGGAGGACTGACAGGATCCAGTGAAGAATTGAATCAGTGGTTGCCTATCAATCTCCTTATCAACCAACAAGTCCTCACTATTGGCTTCGAAGCTCTTGATCATCTTGCCTCCTCCTACCTAACCTTCACTTCTCTCCTTCTACATTCCAGCCTGCACATTCCTCTCCTCTGGTGCTAATCTTCTCACTGTGCCTTGTTCTCACCTGTCCCATGTCCTACCTCTGGCCTGGAATGCCCTCCTGCCTCAAATCCACCAAACTAGCACACTTCCCCACTTCAAAGCCCTACTGAAAGCTCACCTTCTCCAGGAGACCTTCCCAGACTAGGGTCCCCTTTTCCTCTGCTTTTGATTCCCTCCCCATCCCCTCTACTTGCTCCCTTTGCTCTACCCTCCTCCCTGCTCCATAACACTTGCCTATATATGTACATATTTATAATTATAATTATTTTTATTAATGATGTGTATATATCTATAATTCTATTTATTTATAATGATGCTACTGATATCTGTTTACTTGTTTTGATGTCTGTCTCTCCTCTTCTAGACTGTAAGCCCATTGTGGGCAGGGATTGTCTCTATTTGTTGCTGAACTGTACTTTCCAAGAGCTTAGTACAGTGCTCTGCACACAGTAAGTGCTCAATAAATACGATTGAATCAATGAATGAATATGTGGGGTGAATGAGATAGCAAGGAATCAAGGATAACACCAAGACTATGGCCTTGTGTGACAGGAAGGATGATAGTGTCATCAACAGTGATGGGAAAGTCAAAGGGAGGACAGGGCTCTTGTCTGGTGTGTGACATTGGGCAACTTAACTTCTCTGTGCCTCATTTATCTCATCTGTAAAATGGGGAAGAAGATCATGAGCCCCATGTGCAACAGAACTGTGTTCAACCCAATTTGCTTGTATCCACCCCAGCACTTAGAAGAGTGCCTGGCACATAGCAAGCACTTGAGAAATACCACAGTTATTATTTTGGGATCCTGCCCTTCCTCTGTATCCAAACAACCACTACCACAGCCCAGACAGCTGTCTTCTCCTGACCTGACTACCACGTCAACCTCCTTACTATCTCCCTGTCTCCAATTTCTTCCCTCTCTAATCCATACTTGATTCTGCTTTATACATCAGATTTTTCTAAAACACACATCTCCCTACTAGTCAAAAACCTCCAACGGTTACTCATTCTTCTCTACATCAAACAGAAAATCAGCCAACTCTCTCCCTATTATGTATCGTCACTACTCTTCTACTACAACCCTTCGTTCCTCTCAAGTCAACCTAATTTCTGGGCCTTATTCTCAAAATGTTCTGCCTCCAGTCTTTTGTTCATACCTACTCTAGCAGGAAACTCCTTCTTCCTTCACATCTGTCAGACCCTTACACTCTCCATATTCAAGGGCCTGTGAAATTATTTGTCTTCCAAGAAACCTCTCAGATCAATTCCTCAAACTCTGTCCTAAAGCTTCAACTGTCCTAAATGCTATCTAAGCATTTGAGTGCTCACAATATTCAGACCAGTCCCAAATGGTGCTCAAAATCAATCCTCATTTTACAGATGAGCTAAGTGACTTGCCCAAGTTCACTCAGCAGACAGGTGGTGGAACCAAAGTGGTAACCCAAGTCCTTCTAACTTCAAATAATTTAAGGAGGCAGATTAATAATTATAATAATAACTATGTTATTTTTTAAGGGCTTATTATCTGCCAAGCACTGATTCAAGCACTGGGGTACATACAAGATAATCAGGCTGTCCCACATGGGGTTCACAGTCTCAATCCCCATTTTACAGATGAGGTAACTGAGGCACAGAGAAGTCAAGTGGCTTGGCCAGGGTCACACAGCAGACAAGTGGCAGAGCAGGAATTAAAACCCACATCCCTCAGACTCCCAAGCCCCTGATCTTTCCACTAAGCCATGCTGCTTCTCTGGGTTCTCTACTGTGGGGCCGAGGGAAGATTATTGTTATTATCATTGATATTATTACTATTAAATTTGTTAAGCGCTTACTAAGTATCAAGAACTGTTGTAATTGTTGGAGTAGATCAATCATTTTAATCCATGGTTTTTATTGAGTTCTCACTCTGAGCAGAGCATACATCAGGTTGAACACAGTCCCTAACCCACTTGCGGCTCACTGTCTAAAGTAACTGAGATTATTTTATTCTGAGGGATTAATGTTTCGAATTACAAGTTGAATGCCTTATTGGGCCTATTAAGATTTGTCCTACTCAATAGTTTCAGTGTCCCGGAGTACTTACTCAAAATAAGCATAAGAATGTTCACCAAGGGGAGAGAACCTAAATTTCCTTCTTGAAGATACAGACTTGTACAGATTTACAGGCATAATAACTGTTACTCCTAACCTCAAAGAGGATCACATGGTTTAATGTGAAGGCACTTTGACTTATTAAAAAGAAAGCAGCAAGTCCTAGTGGAAAGAGCCTGGGTCTGGGAGTCAGAGGACCTGAGTTCTAACTCCAGCCCTGCTACTCATCTGCCATGTGACCTTGGGCAAATCACTTAACTTCTATGTGTCTCAGTTACCTCATCTGTAAAATGGAGATTTATACTGTGAGCCACATGTGGGACATGGACTGTTACCACCCTGATTAGCTTGTATATAACCCAGAGCTTATTACAGTGCCTGGTACATAGTAAAAGCTTAAAATGCTATTCAAAAAAACCCATACCTCAGTAGTAGTAATAGCAGTACTAGTATCTATTTAGTGTTTACTGGGCAGAGCACTGCATTAGGAACCTGTTCTTCAAGGTGCTGAAATCTTAGATGTTAAGATTATCTAATATGCTTACCTTTGGAGACATTGTGATATGCTGACCTTATAAAATAGAGACTAACACCCAGTACCCCCACTCTTGTGGTCATTAAAAAGATAAAAGTTTTTGAAGTTCTGAGAGATGCACTCATAAAACACAAATATTTAGTTGCTATATTCACATGATGTGGAAATCTCATAATTCTTGCCCTTAAGAATTTTGACAAACAGTATTGGGAGAAAAGTTCTATTCTGAAACAGTCAAGCTCACATATCAAGATCTCAATGGAGGAAATATAGAATTCTCACTTAGGAATGATAGGTTTGCATTTTTAGCTCAGTGGAAGCAAAAAGAAATTCACAAAGGAATACTTAGAAATACTGATAGGCTGCTACCAGATGGGGGAAATTATCATGTGTCCTGATTATGCTAAATATCTTTCCAAACTCCTTTGGATGTTACAGGAATATAAAGTGGAGAGAAAAACCTAAAGAGGGTAATGAGATGGCTACGTTTCATTAAAACTGGAGTTTGGCATCCACAATAAATTCAAAGTTGCAAATCCTGAGATTAAAGACTACAGAATGACAATCAAAGGAAAACTGTGAAAATAGATTTTAAGAGTCTAATTGAAACAAGTGCCCTGTTATTAAAGAAGTTGAAAGGTATCTGAGTCTGAATGATGCTCAAAGACAGTTATTAAAGATCAAGGGAATCCTCCACAAAATCACACTGTAGATCTAAGTATTATTCACATATATAAGTAGAAGGTCAGGGCATGTGTTGTTTGCTTTTTGTTTAGAGACACAACTCATAATTACTGTAAGGTCATGTATAGACTCCTAGCAGGTAGGTATTATGTCTATCAACTGTATTGTATTCTACTCTCCTAAGCATGTACTATAATGTTCTGCACTGTGAGCACTCAAAAAAGAGCACTGACTGAGTGCAAATTTGAACAAATGTTAGTTGCTAGAAAAGAGTAGACAATTTGGGAATCTCATTTGTGCACACACACACATTCAAATAGTAGTCTTTCATACTAAGAGACACCACGGATGGGGAAATACACGCATGGGCACATGTGTGGCTGAAAAAGCCAATGTGGAATCTGCCCTCCCATTCACACTGTGAAAACCCAAAGGATGACTTTTTCTGTGCTGTCATACTCCTTGCTAACAGTCCATACTGCTGTTTTTCTCCTTTGCCTCCTTGCTTCTTATGGGGCTTCCTCTGGTTTTTTTCTGGCTGATCATTAGCCCCAAATGCTGGTTTATTCTGTGGCACAATTTACAAGTCACTATGTGACCAGTGGTTGAACATGCTTTGGGGTTTGTGCCTAAAAGGTGCAGTCATGTGCAGACAGTAATTTTTGAAAGACTGTATACAGGACTTGAAATAATGCTTGAAGATGGTTTAGGTGGGTATAGAAGCAGATTCAGAAATTTGTATCTAGGTGCTCTCATTGCATTGCTAACTAGAATAAAACAAACAGGACTGGACTAACTACTCCTCTCAGGTTTGTTCCACTGGTCTTGGAAAATAGATTGGATGTGACTAATAACACTTCAAACAGCAGCATGTCCTAGTGGAAAGAGCATGGGCCTGGGAGTCAGAGGGCCTGAATTCTAATCCCAGCTCTGCCAATTGCCCATTGTTTGACCTTGGCAAGCCAATTCATCTTTCTTTGCCTCTTTTTCCTCACCTGCAAAATGGTGACTCAATGTCTCTATTCCCTCTTAATAACACTGTGAGATCTTCATATGGGATAGGGACCACCTCTGTCCTGATTGATTTGTATCAACCTCAGTGTTCAGAGCAGTGTTTCACAAATAGTAAGGACTTAAGTTGTCACTCAGAAAATAAACAACAGAAGTAGTCTCAGAATCTTACTGATTTTTGTTTTGGCAGCCAAATTTGCCAAGTTGTTCCCAGAGTCCAAATAGTGTTGGCATCAAATGCTTTTGTGATATTTATTAAGCACTTACTATGGGGTGAGCACTGTACCAAGCACTGAGGTAGATACAAGGCACTCTGGTTCCATATGGAGCTCACAACCTAAGTAGGAAGAAATCTAGTTTTGAATTCCCATTTGCAGTGAGGGAACTGAGGCACAGAGAAGTTAAGTGACTTACTCTAGGTTACACAGCAGACAAGTGGCAAGGTAGGAATTAGAACCCATATCATCAGATTCCCAGACTTAAGCTCTTTCCATAGACCATGCTGCTTCTCCAGCCTTTGTGAGGCCTAGATACTTTAAGAGGTCTTGTTGCTGTTTCCTATACTATTCTTGCACATCACATACTACAGAGATCAGGTCTACTGTCTCATGCTCTGCTCTAAATACACACTGGCATTCTGGGAGCAATGGATCCGTGGTATTTGTTGGAAGCTGATCTAGTAGGAACCTAACTTCTTGTTAAAAGTGGAGAGTAATTAGATGCTTCAGAACTGCTACACTTTTTGCCTTCTCTTTGAGGAAGCATAACCTGATGGTTAGGGCACAGGCCTGGAAGTCAGAAGGACCTGAGTTCTAATTCTGCTTATGCCACTTGTCTCCTGTGTGACCTTGGGCAAATGACTTCATCTCTCTGGACCACAGTTACCTCATCTGTAAAATGGGGATTAAGACTGTGAGCCCTATGAGGGACACGGACTGTGTTTAACCTTATTACCTTGAATGTACCCCAATGCTTAGTACAGTGCTTAACACACTGTAAGTCCTTTAACAAGTACCATACAAAAAGAAAAAAAATAGAGTAGGATACGTTCATACATGTATTGAGGGATTCCAAGTACATCAGCACAAAGGAGATGCAGAAGTTGGTGAAGATATAATCTGGGGAGATGAGAAATTTAAAAAAAAAAGTGAGTCCGGAAGGGCTTTGAAGATGGTGAGAAGAGTGGTTGGATGGCAAAGAAGTAGGAAGGATTTCCAGGCAGGCTGGCAGGTAGGGAAGTTTTGAGCTGGAGGTCAGAAGTACAAAGACTAAGAAAAAACTCTAATGGCTAGACTATGTTGAGAAGAATACATATTACAATCTTGGATGTGCTGGAAGAGAACAGTGGAATAAATGGGAGAGGAGAGGGAGAAATAGGAGGGAGATTGTAGGTGGAGTGCTTCAAAGCCAGTGAATCTGTCCTTGATGCAGAGATTGGAGTTCTTATTTTTGTCTGCATAAATCTGGATCTCTTCTGCTTTGGCATCCCATCCCATCATGCATGTGTCTTAACTTTATGTGTATGTTTGCAATGCGGGTTTCTGAAAACTTCACTCCTCTTTGAGTCCCTGAGTGATGATATTATTTCTCTGCAACTGGATTTGTACCCAAGTTTGATTGCATTCATCCAATCTTGATGACTTTGGTTGGCCATGCCCAAAGTCTTGACAGCTGCCTGGTATGCAATATTGTGGACGAATTTGCATTCTTTTCTTATTTTGGGGACTGCTCAGGCCTTCATTCTCAAGGAACATAACACTCTCAGCAGTATCATCATTTTGGAAGGCACTTTTCAAAGCACTGGGGGTAGAATCAAGTTGAGTTTGAAGGGTAATGATCCATCCAGTTTACTATGTCATACATTGCTACTGTGATGTTAATATCCTAAGGTCTCTCTGCCATACAATAATGTAATCAATAAAAATGCCACTGTTTTGACTGTAAATACTGGAGAAAGTGGTATTTATGGTCATAGGATGTTCTTTGCTGCATTCACAATTCTAAAGGTAAAACATTGTTGTTGAGTGCCAGTATCATGAAGCACAGTGATTTTCTGCCATTTGTGGGAGTCACTTCAAATTCTAGCATCAAAATCTCACTAGGGAGCCAGGTAAGAATTTTTTTATTTTTTTTTTTACTTTTGATACAGGTGTGTATCATGCAGCTTAAGTTGCTTTAATTACTGACAGTCAGGCATAGTGTGGCCAGTGGCAATATTGAAAAAATAATAGTGAAAAACAAGTAGACCCCAAGAAAAACAACACCATGTGTGTTTCACCAGCACATAGGGTAACCGGCTGATGACATACAGATGCCATTTTACTGAAGCCCTCCAAAACTCACCCAGGATTACAGGATTTCTCCAAGATATTCTAACCCTCCAAGTTGCTTCAGAACCATATTTTCCTGTCTCAGGACCCTTAAAAGCATCTGCCACTTCCAGCCATGGAACCCAGAAGCACCAACCAAGGAGAAAACTGGTTCAGCACAGAAAATATAAATACCATATACAAGGCACCTGGTGATCAATTCCTACCAGATGGGGACAGTGGCTGAATGCCAGACTCTCCAGAGTAAATTCAGATGGCTGAGCCCTTAATTAGCATGAAAATATGACAGAGTAAGGGTACCGAAGATGCTTTATATCTCTAACTCATTTCTTTGTGAAGGTGAATACTTTTGGTGTTTTTAGTGTTTCTATTCATGTTGAGGAAAAAATGTATCCCCCTGAACATTAAAACAAATATGGGAAATCCTGGGCCTTTAAGCAAGGCAAAGCAAAGTGCATTTGGGAGGCAAGAATTTCAGAAAATTCAATCCTATTTTATTTTGATCAATAATTAAAATCTAACATTAACTTTTTTTATATCTTAAATTTTGTCACTGAACATTCCATTTAGATCCATAAGTAGTATTTAAACGCTTAGTCTGTGTAGAGCACTGTAACAAAGCACTTAAAAGTATAATAGAGTTAGTAAACATGATCCCTGCCCTCAAGGAGTTTATAATCCAACAATTTAATTGACTAGTGTGGCCAAATAGATGCTGAGTATCAAGGAAGATGTTATGTCAAATTTCAAATTCTACAATTTCAAGAGTTTTGAGAATACATTACAATTTTAATAAATTTCTCAAAATTGATGACATGTGATTTTCACTTGTGCAGTTTTGAGACAATTACATAAGGAAAATTAGCTGTGTATTAAAGTTGATAAACAAAACATCAATAACTTAATATGTTGCACTGAATTACAGAGAAGAGAACCCAGCTGTGTTTGAGGTTTTGTAAGTATCTCTATATGTTTCCAATTTGACAAAACACCAATCTCATTTGGGGAAACATGCTTTTTACATGATGTTTCTAAACCCGCATCTATTTCAAGGCCACATTTCCTGATTTGTTTACATTTAACTTTCTATAATTATGAATGGTAGAAGAAAAAAAACTATATTGAATCATCTTCCCCAAGCATAAGAAGCTGAAACCACCATTTTGCTTTTAAACTTAGAAAACTGAATTCTCAAGTTTCCAGTGAGCATTCCAAACATATAGCACTTGCTTACTGTGTGAACTGTGGCAAGTAAGTTAACCTCTGCGTGCCTCAGTATCCTCATCTGGAAAATGGGAATTAAATATCTTTTTGGCAAAAGAGAAAAATTTTGATAAGAGGTTAGCCAGCCACCAACCTCCCCCCACCCCCAGCACACTTAATTTTGAAAGATTTCAGTCTTAAAAGGGAAACAAAACTTCTTGGAGACTTACACAAATGGTGAAGTTTATTCAATGGGATATGCTACAATCAAGAAAGAAGTGACAATATAAAAACAGAAACTTGAGGATATTTTGAGCCAAAGAGCAAAAACAAAAACCAGTCAGAGTCTGCAAATAGCAAACACTTCAGTAAACCAGGCCATGATGATGATAGTGGCATCTGATGAAAAGTACAATTCCCACTCCTCAAAACTCTCCAGTAGTGACCCATTCCTTTCCACCTCTGGCTTTAAGGCATCAATCAGCTGTCTCTCCACTAATTATCCTCTCTCCTCTCCCATTAAACAGAGCTCATGTCAGTCATTTTTCTCAAGCCAACCTGCTTACTATGTCTTGTTCTCATCTCTCTGGCTGTTGACCTTTGCTTGTGCCCTTCTTTCCCCTTCGATTCTGGTAGACCGATACTCTTTCCATCTTCAAAACCCTTTTAAAATTGCATCTCCTCCAAGTGGCCTTTCTGATTAGTTTATTTCCCCACTTCCTAAAGCCACTTCTGCATCACATATACACTTGGGTTCTCCACCCCAGAAGCACATATGTTTATGTCTTTAAGTTCTATTGCTTCCTGTTATTGATTTTAATGTCTGCTTCCCCACTAGATTGCAAGCAAACACTTCTTTGTATTCTCCCAAGTGTTTAGTACTGTGTTCAGAACAGAGTAAGTACTCAGTGTTCTAATCCTGCCTCCACTACCTGTCTGCTTTGTGATCCTGGGCAAGTCATTTCACTCTCTGTGCCTCAGTTGTCTCATCTGTAAAATGAGGATTAAGATTGTGAACCCTATGTGAGACAGAGACTGTGTCAAATCTATCTTGTACCTTATCCCAGAGCTTAGTATAGTATCTGGTATATAGCAAGTGGTTAAGAAATTCCATAAAAAGTATGTGCTATTAATTGACTGACAAGCCTCTGTCAAAGGTAAAAAGATGTTCAGACTAAGAACCTGTGTGAAGGAATTGATTTGCCCAACACACTACTCCCAATCTGTCAACCTCTTTGTCCTGCTCCTTCTGGCATCTGGAGTGCAATAAGTGTGCAGGAAGGTAGAAGCAGACAAATGTATTTTTATGTGTAGAATCCAGTTAAGATTGTAGTGGGTACAGCAGGGGAAGGCTTTTCTGAATGCAAGGAAACATGAGGAATTCATTAGTTCTACATCTGCTTGTTCAGGCACAGTTCATGTGAATATGAAGAAAAGCAGCATGGCCTAGAGACAAGAGCATGGGCTTGGGAGTCAGAGCCCCTGCCATTTGTCTGCTATGTGACCTTGGGCAAGTCACTTAACTTCTCTGTGCCTCAAGTACCTCATCTGTAAAATGGAGATGGATACTGTGAACCCCATGTGGGACAACCTAATCACCTTGTACCTACCCCAGTGCTTGGCACCTAGTAAGTACTTAACAAATACCAAAACTTTTGTTACTATATGAAAACTTTAACAGGCATCATCTTGAGATTGAGAGGGAAACTGTATATTTTAGGAGATTGGCCAAAATAGATACAAAAGATCTAGACAGACTCCTTAAACTAATAGGGCACACCTGAAAATTGATTCTAATTAGGATGATATTTTCATTTGTTGTTCTGTTTCCTGCCTCTTCAACCCTCCATAAGAATACTCAAATATCTGCAAATTAGCAAGGAATCAACACCCAGGATTGGTGACCACTTGAGATTCTCTGTAGTTAAGGTTTTTGGTTTCCTCGAATGATAGAAAGGGCTGGAGTTTGACCAGCACTATGAAGACACTGAAAATTTTCCACAGCTGAGTGCCCATATTCTCCAGTGGAATTCTGCCTTTGGTATTACCTGGATTTCACCTGCTTGAAAATTACTCTATTCCTGGACCTTTTTTTAATGGTATTTGTGCAGTGCTAAGTGCTGGAGGTTCCTTACAAGATAGGATAAACAGAGTCCCTGTCCAACACAGAGCCCACAATATGAGAATGGAGTAGGATTTAATCCTCATTTTACAGATCAGGAAACAGAAGCCCTAAGAAATTAAATATCTTGCTCAAGGTCACCCAGCAGACTAATTTGCAGAGCTGGGATTAGAACCCAGGGCCTCTGCTCCCAGGACGCATGCTGGACCAGGTTGCTTTGCACTTCTAATCTGCACTTTGCCGGAAAGAAGAATCCAACAGTTAAAAGGAATGGTTTTATTCCTCTGGGGAAATGCAACCTTTTACATCTCTCTCATGAGATTAATTCTATAACATATGTGTGAAACCTGAATTGCTCTACAACTATTGATGTGAAGCAGATTGTGAGCTTCTCGTTTTGGAATATTATGTGTTTACAGTATACCCAGCATAGGACTCATGTATGCAAATGGATTCATTAATTTTTTTTTAAAACCAGGCATTAGCTGTCTAAAATAATTGTCCTGTTACTCTGTTGGGCAGTCTGAGTGAAGAAGGAACACGGACTGGATTCACAGAGGGAAGTGAATCCATTATACAACTAGTGGAAAGAGCACAGGACAGGGAATCAAGAGATCTGGGTTCTAATCCTGGCTTGGCTATTTAGCTATTGTGTGACCATGGGTGGGTATTAAATTTCTCTCTGTCTCAGTTTTGTCATCCAAAAAATGGAGATTAAATGCCTGTTCTTCCTCCCTCTTAGACCTCATGTGGGTCAAAGACAATGTCTGATCTGATTGTATTGTATCTACTTCACATAATGGTATATATTTATGTACATATCTTTAAATTACATGTTATGAATCATTTATATTTATGTCCATCTCCCCCTCTAGACTCTAATCTCATATGGGCAGGGGACTTGTCTACTAATCTTGTTATACTGTACATAACCACTTAGTATACTTCCCTGCATATATGCTGCATATAGTAAGTATTGAATAAATACCACTGACTGATTTATTGAGTGCTTACTGTGTGCAGAGAACTGTTAGGAAAGTACAATACAACAAAGTTGGTAGACGCATTCCTTGCCCTCAGTGAGCTTACAGTCTAGAGGTGCTTAGTCTAGTTGCCATAGAGTAATCAATGGCATTTATTGAGCACTTACAATGTGCAAAGCACTGTACTATATGCATTATTATTACTATTATCATTATTAGGTGCACAGAGCTGTGAGAAAACACAGTCCCCCAATTTGAGCATCAGGAAATAGTTAAGGTGGAGAGAATGTAAATTATTTCAGAGTGGCATGGCTGCCCACAGGCATTAGCTAGAGGCTAACCCAAAAAAGATGCTTTGTTGAGCTACTTGAGCTAGCCTCTTCTATGGGTAGCTAATGCCTCTTTTATAGTTTATGCACCTACCTCATATTAAGCTGACAGTGTATCAGAAGGTTAAAACCAGACTGCTCCAACAGTGCTAAAATATGAAGCTTGAAATTCTTATATTAGTGTTCATTTGCCCAACTTGTAAACATGTGTAGACACATATTGATAGATTTCCCTCTTCATTACAAAGAGGCACAATTTAGAAAGCCAAACTACAGTGAATGCTGGACTACAAAAGCATATTTTCCTGAAGTTCAGCAAAAAATGACGATTCAATAAGTAATTTAAATGGTTTGCTGTTGTTTAATATTGGTTGGGCAACAACCATGATAGGTGCTGAATTAGCATTCCTAGTTATTGCTGCTTTTACAGTTTCAGTCATAACATGGGTTTAACAGGTTTAGAATATCTTTTTCTGCAATATTATTAAGTGTCCAAAGAAGTTAATATATCTTATATATTAGCACTGTGCTATCTGTGCATTTTCTCTCCCTGTAGTAGCTCAGTGGAGCGAGCCCGGGCTTTGGAGTCAGAGGTCATGGGTTCGATTCCCAGCTCTGCCACTTGTCAGCTGTGTGACTGTGGGCAAGTCACTTAACTTCTCTGTGCCTCAGTCACCTTATCTGTAAAATGGAGGTGAAGACTGTGAGCCTCACGTGGGACAACCTGATTACCCTGTATCTACCCCAGCGCTTAGAACAGTGTTCTGCACATAGTAAGCGCTTAACAAATACCAAAATTATTATTATCAGTACAGACTAGTTTCTTCTGACCCTGCCCTATTGCACTCTCTTACTCACTATCAATATTGATGGCATTTGTTAAGCACTTACTCTGTGACAAGCACTGTTGGTTGTGGGCAGGGATTGTCTATATTTCTTTATTGTAATTTCCAAGCACTTAGTACAGTATTCTGCACACAGTAAACACTCAATAAATATGATTGAATGAAGGCACTAAGTACAGGGATTGATATCAGACTGAACACAGTCCTTGTCCCTCATGGGGGCTCAAAGTCAAAGAGGGAAGAAGAACAGCTATTCACTCCCAGTTCCTTTTTTATATCACTGTGGCCCATTTACTCCTCAATTCAAACTTCTCTACACATCTATCTTATTATTCCCTTACCCCTTCCACTCCAACTTTCCTGCCTAGTGCTCTCCTCCTCTCAGTCTTCTCTGTTTCCATGACCCCCTTCTTTCCCCACACTCTTCTTCTCTAATTCCCTTCTTAATTTTACTTATCTTCCTTTAAATTTGCCTCAGTCTTTCGTTTCCAGCTTCCCATACTCCATTCTTACCTATTCTCCTTCCAGTCGCCTTCTCCCATTTTTTCCATCCCCCAAACACACTCACTTGCCCCATTTCTCACCTTTCCTTTTCATTCATTCATTTAATCATATTTATAGAGTGTTTACTGTGTCCAGATCACTGTACTAAGCGCTTGGGAGAATGCAACACAATAATAAACAGGCACATTTCCTGGTCACAGTGATCTTATAATAATAATAATAATAATAATGTTGGTATTTGTTAAGTGCTTACTATGTGCCGAGCACTGTTCTAAGCGCTGGGGTAGACATAGGGGAATCAGGTTGTCCCATGTAGGGCTCACTGTCTTAATCCCCATTTTACAGATGAGGGAACTGAGGCACAGAGAAGTTAAGTGACTTGCCCACAGTCACACAGCCGACAAGTGGCAGAGCTGGGATTCGAACTCATGAGCCCTGACTCCAAAGCCCGTGCTCTTTCCACTGAGCCACGCTCCTTCTCCTAGCCACGCTGCTTCTCCTAGCCACGCTGCTTCTCCTTCTCTTATAGTCTAGAGGAGGGGAGACAAACATTAATATAAATTGTAGATATGTACTTCAGTGCAGTGGGATCACATTTTGCCTCTCTAACCTCAATGTAACATTTCGTGAAACACACAGCCTAAACACCCCACCCTTATCAAGTATTTCTATTCCTCTTCCCAATACTATCTCCAATGAAATTATTAATAATGATGATAATAATAATAATAGTAGTGTCTATTAAGCACTTGCTATACCCCAAGCATTATATAAAGCATTTGGGTAGATACAAAATAAGCAGTTCCCTCATGGGTCTACCAATCTAGAGAAGGGAGAACCCGTATTGAATCCCTATTTTGCAGATGAGGGAACTGAGTCACAGAGAAAAGAAGTGACTTACCCCAGGTCACTTAGCAGGGTAAGTGGCAGTCAGGATTAGAACCCAGGGCCTCTGACTCCCAGGCCCACCTTCTTTCTACTAGTACATGCTGCTTCTCCAAAATATCAGCAGGGTCCTAGGAAGCCACCATTTTGGTTTAGGAAATTCATCTCCTTCTCTGAGGCTAGTCCACAGGAGAGTTGTGCAAAACCTCACAATTCCAACCCTGACAAAGTTTTGACATTATCAGTAACAAGGACATAGTTACCCCATTCTTAACTTTAGAGTGAGCTCAGTGGAATCAATTCTTCACTTACCATCAAGATGGAAAGAGTACCCAGGCAATTTACTGTCTTGGTCCCGCCTGTCCCCTCAGATTCCCAGAAGAAAGGAGGCTTTATTAAGTACATTTTAAAAACACACACACATCCTGAAGATGTCCAGTGAATCCAGGAACTAGATCAAAACTGCTTATCAAGAGATCATCTACATGTGGCACACCCCAAAAACCTGAAATATCTACAGATGGCTGATAGGTAAATGAATGATGAATTGGTCCAGTGGTGACTTGGTGAATTCTGTCTCATTTAGGTTGCAGGCTCTTTGAAGACAAGAATTCTACAGAATACAACCATGAGTATAACATCTATTAGCGTTTACTTACAATAATAATAATAATGTTTAATGTATTTGTTAAGTGCCTAATATGTGTCACTGAGGCAGATTAAACTTAATCAGTTGGACATAGTCCGTGTCCCACCTAGCATTCACTAAGTAGGAGGGAGTAGGATTTAATCCACTTTATTTTTTTTCTACAGTTGAGGAAACTAAGGTACAGAGAATTTAAGTTACTTACCTGAGGTCACACAGCAAGCAATTGACAGAACCAGGATTAGAAAGCAGGTTCTCTGATTCCCAAGCCTGTGCTCTTTCCACTAGACCATGCTGCTTCTCAATGTCTAAAATATTGCACACATTCTTCAAACGTTACCTTAGCATCAGTTTCCATCAGAGCTACGTGAATAGCCCCAAGCTGCCCTGCCTGTCCATTGTACAATATGGGCCATTTAAACCAGAATCCATTTAAGGCCAATTCTCAGCTTTATCGTCAACTCTAATTTGAGTCCCATTATACCCCATATGCCCAAAGTCAAGTCTCACAGGGGACCAGTTTGTAGCCCATCTCCTGGGTCAGGTGAAGCAGTACAATCTGGTACAGATTCAGCCCTACTGAACCGTAGAGAAAGAGAATTCATTGCTTCAGCTTTCATTATATTTATGCTTCTGCCATTTCCCTCAGCACTTAAGATCATTTTTAGAGTGCAGACTGCCAGGGAGACACAGACAGGCTGGGATTAGCAGCATTTTTCTTCCCCTTAACCCTGTGAATGCTGAAACCAAGCTACAATAGTCTATGTGAAATTAGTAGCTTTCACAGTGAAAACACAGAGGTCTTTCTTTAACTAAGGACAATCATTCAAAATTCCAAATTTCCCCAGAGCCCACCTTTCTCTGGATTGGAGTCATAGATGCCAGATTTCCCTTTTGAATATGGAGTAGGGGATATGGGGGAAGGGATGGGTAAAAGGGTAGGATTAGAAGAGCAAGTGGGAGGGATTTGGAGGTAACAGGCTGGCTTTAAAGAGCTATTGGGAGACCAGATTTGGTGGGAGTTCTTTTCAATACTGCTCCAAAACTCCCAGTGCTTTTCAGAGGCAGCCTTTATAATAAGTTGGGTTGGAAAGTCTAGGCCAAACAGTTGTAGGGGGGAACACTACTAATCTGGATTCATTAATTCAATCGTATTCATTGAGTGCTTACTGTGTGCAGAGCACTGTACTAAGCACTTGGAAGAATATAATACATAGATAGTATGCACATTCCCTCCCCACAGTGAATATGAGGAAAGACCAAGCAGGTTAGGAACAACTAATTCCAGAAAGATAAACATGTGGGAGAGGAAGTGATTGAAGTTTTCAAACTTCAGTGAAGTCTGGGAAGAGAAAGCGCAAAATGTTTCATCACAAGATCTCTCAATTTCAGAACAAAGAGCACCCATGTTAGGAGATGCAAAACATATATGACACCAAATTTCATAAATTAGGGAGTAATTCCACAGGAAGCTATAAAGGCAGGAAATAGGTTATGGTAAAAGGAGGATTTGATTAACAGGCTCTTATGTCAAAGGAACTTGGATTTTAGGAGAGACCGTTATTGGGTAGGGATTGTCTTTATCTGTTGCCAAATTGTACTTTCCAAGTGCTTAGTACAGTGCTCTGCACACAGTAAGTGCTCAATACATGCGATTGAATGAATGAAAGAATATGGCATTGTGAATAGTCACTCTTCACTTACGTACATATCCATCAGTAAATTATTCTAACATCTGTTCCCCACTACAGTATGTAAGCTTCTTATGGTCAGGGATAATCTATACCTACTCCTTTGTATTGTACTGCCCAAATCACTTAGTACAGTAATAATAATAATAATATTGGCATTTGTTAAGCACTTATTATGTGCAGAGCACTGTTCTAAGCGCTGGGGTAGACACAGGGGAATCAGGTTGTCCCACATGGGGCTCACAGTCTTAATCCCCATTTTACAGATGAGGTAACTGAGGCCCAGAGAAGTTAAGTGATTTGCCCACAGTCACACAGCTGACAAGTGGCAGAGCTGGGATTCTGAACACAGCAAGTGGTCAACAAACCATTGATTGATTGAGCCAAGTTTACATAGACAGTCCAAATACCCATAAATCCAGATATTTCAGAAGAGATGTTTAAATGGGTGTTGACAAAAGTCAGTTTTATTTAGGAAAAAATCCCATGAGAATTTGTCTAATAATGATAGAGATCATTATACTATTTACTAAACACTTTCTATTAACCTGAACATCCTGTTAAGCCCTGTGAGTCCATGGGGTTGTAGCTTTAGAGGCCAGGTGAGTTGGTATCTTATTCCCATTCTTCAGACAAGAATACTGAAGCACAGAGAGGTAAAGTGACTTTACACAAGAGCACACAGCAGAGCCTGCAGAATTGGGAGTAATACCCACGTTCCATAACCCCCAAACACCTGTTCTTTCCTCTAGTCCTTGTTGCCTCACACTCTTTAGAACCCATCTCCTAGAACACACACTGAATGACATGAAACAATGCAAGCACAACTTCTACACATTATCCAGAGTTTGAGATGATCCGGATTAATTGGAGGTCTTCATAAATAGGAGCCAGATAAGTGGGGCCATGCATATCCCTTTCATTAATATGCCATATTCTTCCATTCACAGCAATCAGTTGATACTTCTTCAACTTTTATGTCCATTTAAATTGAACTACAAAAATGCTATGATCATATTACATTTGTGTTGCTTTATACTTCTTGCAAGTTTGCAAATAGTGGTATTGCATTTCAAGGAAATCACATATTTTCACTCCTACCTTATATAATTAAAACTAGTTTCAAAATAAAGGAAATGATGACAATTTCTGATGACAATAGCAGTATTTCCTTTAAAATACTTAAATCATCTTCTGGAATTATCAGGAAACTTAAAGAAATGAGTCTGCTTTTGCCCTGTAGAGCTGCTCCTTATATTTAATTTTAATTGCAGATTATTCTTGTTCCTGTAGCAGCACTAATAGATTTGAGACAGAAGACATACATCATTAATTGCTTCTTGTAGAGAAATGCATTTCAAACAGTGGCTTGTCTGACCCAGCTCCTAGTGCTTGTCTGATTATTATGAATTTGGCATTGTTTCCACATAAAGACAAGGAAAGTTGGAAACAATGTAACCATTCCAAATATTAAGATTCTCCATTTCTTCAGAGACTTTTTCGGTAAGGAAATGTCAACATTCAACATTTCTTCAAAGAAAGATTTACCATTCTGTCTGTTCTCTGCCCTAAAGAAAATTACTACCTATAAGAAGAGACAAGGCAATATACAGCATTGTTCTGGCTTCCCTAGACAGGCTTACTTTTTCATTCTTTTGCCTTCATTGTTGGTGGGAATAACTGACTCTCAAATCCAATGCTTAGATGAGCCTTTACCTACAAGATTCTCAAGCTAATAAATTTCAAGGTGATTCATTAGTGATGACAGACCTTTCATCAACACATCATAAAACAATTCACCAAATTTTATATTATCCACTTCCATGGTTTATCCTCTCCTTTTCACATTGCCAGCCAGCCTGTGGGTCATCACTGCATACTGATACCTGTTCTACATGCTAGGGAGATGAAATGAATAGGGGTGAAATGCAAGCTATTGTTCTCTTTAGTGTGGTTTTCAATTATCTATCCTTAATTCTGTCCTTAGAATCCCAGCAGGTAAGTATCCCTTGACTAGGCTACCTACTTAATCAGTGTTTTTCTTCTGTGGATTTCAGATTGCTCAAATAAATGCTTTCACTGACCCACATAGTATTCCAGAAAATTTCAGATAGCAAGAAATGTATTAGCCTCATTTTATCTAGGGGGAACCCGAAGCCCAGAAAAGTTAGGTTACTTACCAGATGTCACCCAACAAGCAACCTAGTTGATCCTAAGCTCAGTACTTTATCAGTGCAGTATACCAGTGATGTTTAATTTAAAAAAATGGATTCTTTCCAAATTCCTTTTTAATATGTGGAACTGTATCTCCTTTCTAGACAAATTTATTAAAGGACTAATTGTATGAGAAACTGAATAGTTCAGTGGGCAAAAGGACCCAAAGAGATTCACAAGGATCATCTCATTCCTCCTATCCTACTTCAGTGGTCTTTTATTTCAACCTCATATATACACTCTATCTCACGGTTGACCCTTTGCCTTTGTCTTCCCTCTGGCCTGAAACTCCCTTTCTCTACATATCTCACAATCCACCACCTTCAAAACACTCCTAAAATCACATCTCCTCCAAGAGGCCTTCCCTGGTTAAGCTCTCATTTCCCCTATCAATGCTCCCTTTACTGTTGACTATGTATTTGCACTTAAGAACTTTGATATTCACCCTAGTCCCATTCCACTTTTTAAAAATATTTTTATGCTCTATTATTTTCCCAATTTGTGATATGTTTTAATGTCTATCTACCCCTGTAGACTGTAAGCTTCTTGTGGGTAGGGACTGGGTCTACAAACTCTATCATATTGTATTTTCCCCACACTTAGTACAATGCTTTTGAGCTCAATACACACCACTGATTGAAGGATGAGTAGAAGGTGTCTTTCACCTCTGATTGATTTTGCTAACAAAAATAAATTCAGGTATCAGTAGGAATTTGCTCAAAAATCAAAACATTTTCCACTTGTGAATTATTTATCTTGAATTTCTTAGGGACTTTCTGAGATACATTCTCAGAATGGAATTTTATTTGAAAGCTACTCTAAACAGTAGACAGCCTCTAGACAGTAGGCTTCTCCAGATTCTAAATTCATTGACTAATTAATTAATTATTGTATGTGTTAAGCACTTACTATGAGTCCATCATTGTTCTATGTGCTGGGGTAGATACAAGTTAATCACACTGGATATAATCCCTGTTCCACATGGGGGTCACATTCTACCTAGGAGAGAATAAGATTTAATCCTAATTTTTTACAGATAAGGTATTTGAGGCACAGGGAAGTTAAGTGATTTGTTCAAGGTCAAACAGCAAACACAGGCAGAGCAGGGATTAGAGCCCAGGGCCTCTGACTCCCAAGCCTATGCTCTTCTTCCCTAGCCCACACTGCTCTTCTCATTGTGAGCAGGAAGTGTGTCTACCAACTTCGTTCGTAATCCTCCAAGCATTTATGAACATACCTGTAATTTATCTATAACAAGTAATATTATTGTCTCTTCCTCTAGACTGAAAGCTCATTGTGAGCAGGGTATGTGTGTGTTATAGTATGTTGTATTCTCCCAAGCACTTAGTACAGCATTCTGCATATAGTAAGCATTCAATAAATATGACTGACTGATAAAGTGCTTAATATAGTGCTCTGCATGCAGTAAGCACTCATTAAACACCACTGATCGATTGACTGTATTAGACTACTTGTTCTAAGTGATGACAGTGATAGAAACAGAACAGTCCCAATAATTCCTGGCTGTGTCGCAATCTGGGTTTCTCTGGCAGGGTAGAGTCTCAATTCCTGGACTTGAATATGTCTGTCTCCAACTGGAAACTTGACAGCTACCTGAAGGTAATTTAATTTTGAACCAGAGTCATTGTTTCCCCCTACAGATTCGGTTCAATTGTTTGGTTTTCACAGGTCATGGGCTGAGATTGCAAAATGGACAGTTCTGACTAACATTGTGTAAATGAGCTTTTCTCCTCTATATCATTTGGAAATGAAGAGCTGAACTAAAGGGTCACAGCAAAGCTTTCAAAATGAATTCAAATGTACCAGAAATCAACCTTACTCAAAATTCAAACAAAAAATCCCAATGAAACTTGGCTAAAAGCAGCATGGCTTAGAGGAAAGAGCATGGGCCTGGGATTTAAAGGACCTGGGTTCTAATCTTGGTCTGTCAATTTCCTGCTGTGTGACCTTGGGCAAATCACTTAAATTCCCTGTGCCTCACTTTCCTCATCTGTAAAATGGAGATTCAATTCCCACCTCTTCTCCCTCCTATTTAGAGTGCCATGTGGGACCTGATAATCATGTATCTACCTCAGGGCTTAGTACAGTGCTTGGCATATAATAAGTACTTAAGTACCATTGAAAAGTATTAAAAACAGGAAAAAAAAGACAAGTGGGTGATTCCTTCAAGTCCACTGCTTGACTTCTTTCTTAACTGGCCTCATTTCCAAGGGCCACCCAGAAGTGAAATTTAACTTCACCCAGTTTGACCAGGAATATCAATAATCTCTCAGTGAATAAGGGACATGAAAAGCCAAGAGTAAATGATCAATAAAGATCAACATTCCCAGCATGAGGGAAATCCTTTAGGCTAGAAAGGGAGCAGTGACCAGATAATAATAATAATGATAATGATAAATGTGGTATTTGTTAAGTGCTTACTTTGTGTCAGGCACTGTATTAAGTGATGGGGTAGATAAAAGCAAATTGGGTTGGACATACTCCCTGTCCAAGGGGCCACAGTCTTAATCCCCATTTTACAGATGAGGGAACTGAGGCACAGTGACTTGTGTAGTCATGCAGCCCAAACAAACTTCTAAACAAACCCTTCAGCTGTATTCCTGTCTCCCTGAAATTTGTGGTCACCCCTCCTGCTAAAACCACAACCCATTACCATTTAGAGCCATTAGTGTTACAGTGAGAACAAACAGGGGCACTCCCTTGTGGTACATGCTGGACACCTGGGAGACACGAGTAAAGGGGCTGGGAGCCCAAAATAGAAGTCAAGTGAGGCTGACACTAATGACTTGTAGATCTGGTAGAAAACACAGCAGAAGACATTTCACAAAAAACTGCCATCCAAGTACTCTGACAGTGATTTAATCAGAAATCCATTTTTGATCCATTACACCTGTGGGTATGTTCTCATAGAAGGCACTGGGAAGGTATTTGCCATGTGAACCACTTTCCAAGGAGAGGATCAACCAGAAGCAAGACAGGACATACCAAAATTACATACCAAAACAAGGATATTCCCTTTAAAAGTATAAGGGAATTTGTGAACATAAACCCACATCTCCACACCTGCAATCTTAAGAGAAGCAGGAAGAGAACAAATTGATGAATCCAAGGGTCCAGTGGCTTTAGTAGGACCAACAGCTAGGGAACAGTTTGCTTGTTATGACTTAGCAATCAGCCAAGGTTCAACAAAACCAAGATGTAAAGTAGAAGAGTCAAATCTGGATCTCCCCAAGAATTATGGAATTTCAAAAAACTAGACTTTGAACCCTCAATCAGTCCAGTACACTATGAAATGTACTCCCAAGAAAAGGAGATGATGGCACTTACCTGTCGGAATTGCTCCAGATCTATTTTGTTTCCTACCAGCACCAGGGGGATGTCATAGGTGTGCCGAACCTTATAGATGAGCTCCTTAAACTCGGCGGCTTCCTGGAAAGATTGGCGATCGGTGATGGAGTAGCAAATAATGAAACCTTCTCCTCCTCTCATGTATTGGTCTCTCATGGCCGTGAATTCTGCCTATTGAATAAGAAGAAATGATTCTTTTTTTCTTGCCTAGTGAAAAAGGGCCAGGAGAATACTCATGCACTAATTAGGTTTCCTTTTTGGTGATTTTTATCGAGATCCATAAAATCTGATCCACATTGTCAGTTGTGAGGATGAAACGATCAGAATCTACAGATCATTCATTCAATAGTATTTATTGAGCGCTTACTATGTGCAGAGCACTGTACTAAGCACTTGGAATGTACAAATCGGTAACAGATAGAGACAGTCCCTGCCCTTTGACGGACTTACAGTCTAATCGGGGGAGACGGACAGACAAGAACAATAGCAATAAATAGAATCAAGATCACTGATATGCACTGAGTGCTTTCTATGTGCAGAACACTCCTCTAAGTGTAGTGGGGAATGCAATGACTAGAGCATGGAAGGGGTCAGCATCCACCCAAGACATGCTCAGTAATTATATATGTTAGGCTAAATTCACCAAATCATCTTTTCACACCTGTCCTTCTGGGACCCTTAAATAAATAACAAGTTACATTGTGAAGTCAGGAGAGAGGCAGTGTTGTCTAGTAGGAAGAGCATAGTACTTGGAGTCAGAAGGACTTGGGTTCTAATTCTGCTCCACCACTTGTCTGCTGTGTGACCTTGGCCAAGTCACTTCACTTCTCTGTGGGCCAGTTACATCATCTGTAAAATGGGGATGAAGACTGTGAGTCCTATGTGAAACAGGGGCTGTGTCCAACCCAATTTACTTGTATCCACCCCAGTGCTTAATAATACATTGCCTGGCACATAGTAAGTACTTAATAAATACCACAATCATCATAATCAGCAGCAGAGGGATGTCCAGTTTTCTTTGGTACTACCACTACCTTTCCTATACATTATGGAAAGATATTGTGGATGACATTTGAAGAATTTGAAGCTTAGCAGGTGAAAAAGAGAGCCACAAGTAAATCTATCAATCATATTCACTGAACATTACTATGTGCAGAGTATTGTATTAAGATTTTGAACAATATAATGTAACAGAGTGCTCTGCATTTATTAAATGCTCAATAAATACCACTGATTGATTGGAATGTTCCCTGCCCATAATGAGCGTAGAGACTAGAAGAATGATTGAGGCATTTGTTACGTGCTTACTACGTGTCTAGCACTGTACTAAGCACTGGAGTAGATACAAGATAATCAAGTCTCACATGGTGTTCACAGTCAGAGTAGGAGGGAAAACAGGTTTTATCCACATTTTGCAGATGAGGGAACTGAAGCAAAGAGAACTTGAATGATTTGCTCAAGGTCATACTGCAGACAAGTGGTGTGACTAGGGACTAGAACCCAGGACCTTCTGACTCGGAGGCCCCTACTCTATCCACTATGCTATGCTGCTTGGAGTAGATGCAATGCCATCAGATCAGAGTCCTGTCCCATAAGGAGAGGGAGGTAGAACAGGTATTTAATATCCATTTTATATATGAGTGAGGAAACTGACATAGAGATAAATCAAATGACTTGCCCAAGGTCACTCAACAGGCAAGTGATTGAGCCTCCAGGTTTCCATCCTTATGCTTTTTTCATTAAGCTATGCTGCTCCTTTATTTTCAGCAAAAGGGCTTTTGAGGAGAAGGAATATGGTAAAGTCTGAAGTTCCTCTCCAGCCCTGCAGGGAGAGCAGGGAGTGTGTTAGTAACTTCTAGCGAGTGCTCTGAGATGGACTTTCTGAATTCTACCTGAATTTCCCTTGCACCATAATTCTGGAAGATACCTCATAAACAGCAATGAAATGTTTTTCTAAGGCAAAAAGTGAAACACACAGTGCTCATTTCAGCAGCTGTAGGGATGTCAATGCCAACGGGTAGATTTCAGAAGTATAAATCGCCTCCAGCACATATCCTTCTCTAAAAAGTTAAGTAGTACTCTAACACTGAAGATTTTTTTAAGTAAACGAGTTTGTTTCTGCAATTACTTATTTTGGCATTTTGACACTGGTGATGAATTAGGGGAAAATAATATTTGTCACTATGGCAGTCATCCATTTCAGCATGCATTTATTATAATATGCAAATTAGGCTGAGAGGGGGTCCCCTTTTTATTTACCATTAACTCAATTTGTTATTGACTTTTGATGGTGATTTCCCTTCTTCTTTTATCCCTCTTTTTGAAATTGAGGGGATGATTTGGGGATCCAAAGTCTGGTTTTTTAACTGTTCCATTGTGAAGGAACACTTATAGCAGGTCCTGGCTATTAGGCGCAGCCAGCTAAGGAGTTAGTTGGATAGGATTTACCTAAGATCTCCTTATTGTTCAGTAAATAGAAATTCAAGGGAGGCGTCATTTTGGACCAGTTAGTCAAACCTGCATCAGTGCCCTGTCACTTAATTGACCTAACATATGAGAAACTGTTCAATTTTAGACTCAAAAGGAATACCAGGAACTTGATCACTGTCATAAGGGAAGAAGAATTGAAGGAAGAAGGCAGAGTAGAAAAGAAGAGAGAAATTAATGTCTTTTTGACCAGAGGGAAGGAGAAATATTGGATGTAGGATACAACAGAGGAGATTATGGGAGGTGTAGAAGCATAACATAGAGCTGAACTTCTGTTGAATAGATATTGAGGGTACCAAACACTTGGGAAATTCAAAGAAAATGAGAGACATTTTAGTTGTCCACAAGGAGCTTACTCTTAATGAGACAGACATGCATATATTTATAAATTGAGTAATCAAATAAATAAATGTTTGATTTAAAAAAAACAAATATACACAAGTGCTAGAAATAGCTGATGAGATTATATAGTCTGCGGAAGTTAGGAATGCATAGGGGAAGATGGATGTGAAGAGAGCTTTGAATAGGGTGGAGGACATTGGTCTGTTAGTTTTTTGGATTTGTGAAAGGAAGGAAAGCAGCATGAGCAAGAGGACAGAGGCAGGAGAGTCAAGAGAGGGATAGTTAGCCTGGGAGGGATAAGAGAGTGAGTTGGGATGTAACAAGTTGAGAGAGCACATATGTAATGTGGACTGAGTTGGTAGAGAAACCTGAAGTGGAATGTGATGAAGTTTTGGTCAATGCAGAGGGGCACAGGGAAGGGAACGGAAACCAGGGAAGGGGTTGGAAGAGCAGAGACAGTTAAAATCACTGCATCCCAAAAATATGCTCAATTGTTGATATGAGATGGGCAATTCTTCCCTTCACCTCAACTCGAAACACAAACTGTTCCTCTGAATATTGCTTCCAGGCACCCTCCCACTACCACATTTAAGATGAGAAAAACAAAACTGACATGCCCATACTTCCCTCTGCCTTAACCTGTCAAAAAATTTCTGAACTAGCAGCATCTGCATAGAGAAGCAGCGTTGCTCAATGGAAAGAGCACAGGTTTGGGAGTCAGAGGTCAAGGCTTCTAAACCCAGTTCTGCCACATATCAGTTATGTGACTCTGGGCAAATCACTTCACTTCTATGTGCCTCAGTAGTTCCTTCATCTGTAAAATGGGGATGAAGACTGTGAGCCCCACGTGGGACAACCTGATAACCTTGTATCTACCCCAGCTCTTAGAACGGAGCTTGGCACAGAGTAAGCACTCAAAAAAACACATTATTGTTATTATGATATTTGTTCAGCATTTACTATGTACCCAGCATTGTTGTAAGCACCAGGGTAGATACAAGGTAATCAGGTTAGGCACAGTTCATGTCCAATATGGGACCCACCCTCTTAATTCTCATTTTACAGGTGAGGTAACGAAAGCACAGAGAATTTAGGCAACTTGCCCAAAGTCACACAGCAGACAAGAGGTGGAGCCAGGATTAGGACCCACATCCTCTGACTCCCAAGCCCATGCTCTTGACATTAGGCCATAATGTCTAGCAACTCTGTTATAATGTACTCTCCCATGCTCTTAACACAGTGCTCTTCCCACAGCAAGCACTCAATAAATATGATTGAGTAGAAGAGGTTGAAGCCCGGGGTGGGGGGGTGGGGTCAATGAAAAGGCTGATAGACTCTAAACTGCACTCTAGACTATAAGCTCCTTGAGGGTGAATATCATGTCTTCTAACTCAAATTGTACTCCCATCTGTATGCAACAAGCATTCAATAAATACAATTGGTGATTTAATTCAGAGCTTGTACTAGAGTGATATCTGTTTGGTTTAGAGGCAGGGTTAGATATGGGACATATGGTAGAGGAAGAATCAATTAGATTTGGCAGTAGACTGAATTGTGAAAGTGGAAAGACAGTGAGGAATTGAGAATGACACTGTGGTCGCTGGCTTCTAGAAGAAGGAGGATAGAGGTGTTATTGATTGAAGGGGTTATGTTAGGAGGAGAAGGGCTAGGGGAAAATATGAGGAGCTCCATTTTAGATATATTGAGTTTGAGGTGCCTGCAGGACATCCAAATAAAAAAATGTCTTAGAAGCAAAAGAAGATGTGGGATTACAGGCAAGACTAGGGAGATTGATTTGGGAGTGGTTTCCTTAGGGGTGGTAGTTATATGGTGAGCAGGTAAGTTTCCTGAGAGAGTGAGTGTGTATAGATCAAGGAAAGATGGCAACCAAGAACAAAACCACCTGGGATGCACACAGTAAGAGGCTGAGACACTGTGGAAAAATCGAGTGAAACAGAGAAGCAGCCAAAGAGGTAGTAAGAGGACCAGTTTAGGCTCATGTCAGTGAAAATGGGGTCCACATTATTGATGTCAAGGAGGTTTAAGAGGAATTGGATAGAGATTATTAGAACTAGCAAGAAGAGTTTCATTAATGATCTTGGAGAGAACAGTCACAACAGAGTGAAGGAAGATGGCATGAAGGAAGGGGGAGGAAAGAGTTGCTTGTAAAGTGTCAAAAAGATAATAATGTTGGTATTTGTTAAGCGCTTACTATGTGCAGAGCACTGTTCTAAGCGCTGGGGTAGACACAGGGGAATCAGGTTGTCCCACGTGGGGCTCACAGTCTTCATCCTCATTTTACAGATGAGGTAACTGAGGCCCAGAGAAGTTAAGTGACTTGCCCACAGTCACACAGCTGACAGGTGGCAGAGCTGGGATTCAAACTCATGAGCTCTGACTCCAAAGCCCAGGCTCTTTCCACTGTGCCACGCTGCTTCCCCAAAAAGAGTTGGAAGAGAGGAAGAATCAGGTGCATGAAACACATTCAAGCATTTTGCTCAGGAATGGGAGGAGGAAGAGAGTGCAATGAGGCCCAGAGAAATGTTATTATTTTATGATAAGTAAAATGAATGCATGTCTGAAAATAGAGGGAAAGGAGCCCTAGTGGAAAGAGCCCAGGTCTGGGAATAAGAAGACCTAGGGACTAACTCCTACTCCATCACTTCCTTGCTGCATAACCTTGGACAAGTATCTTCCCTTCTCTGTGCCTCAGTTCCCTCATCTGTAAAATGGGGATTTAATGCCCGTTACTCCTACTTAGACTGTGACCCTCATGTGGGACCTAATTACCTTGTAACTACCCCAGCACTTAGTACAGTGCTTGACACATAGTACTTGTTCAAGAAATATCACAATTATAATTATCATTAAAGTGGGTGACTGGGAGTGTTCATCAGGGAAGGAAGAAGAGTGGAAACAAGTCAATTTAGAAAGTGTTAATGGGGTGGGATGTGCAGATGGAGGGGAGAAGATTGTATAAGCAAATTGGGGGATCTCTTCTTGAGAGAGAACCAAGAAGCATGAGAAAGTAGCTAAGAGTTTGAGAGGAAGCTAGGGAGATGCAGGGAATATTTTTGCAAGGTCACTCTTAATAGCTTAGATTTTTGTCAGCTAAATATTTGAGAAAGTCATTAGGGAGAGAGAGGACGGAGGTGGAAGACCTGTAATAGTTGATGAGATCAATGAGTGTGACCCTCAATAATGGAACAGAAGCGGTGTTTGGAATAGAGAGAGCAGTTATTATACTTGAGGATGAAAAGAAGATGTTGGTGCCTCTGGGATGTTTGACATGTTAAGGCAGAGAGGGAAACATGAGAATATCATTATTTTTTTCCTAGTCTGAACTGTGGTAGTGGGAAGGTACCCAGAAGGAATATTCAGGACAGCTTGTGTTTCAAGATGTGGTACAGGTAGACTGGCCCATCTGGTATCAGGTAGAAGTGAACATATTTCTGGGGATATACTAATTTCAAACCTGGTCTTCTCTTTATTATTTTCTTGGCAGCTTAAACTGTGGCACTAGATGACTACAGTTTTATGTCATCCTGATGATCTGATCTCATAGTTGGTTATATTCTTAACAGGGCCAGGAGTCATTACTCCCCATTATCATACAACATAATATTTTACAGTAATAGTCTGTGACCTCCTGCAAAACCTTGTGATAATTTCTGAAATGTCAGGTCATAGAAGTGTAAGTAGAACTACCTGGTGAGAAACTGCCTTACTTAATAAGCAGATTCAGATCTAATATTTAACTTTTAAAGGGCCATCTGTCGGTCTCTCGTCTATTTTTTCTGATCTTGTCAGTCTAATCAGTTTCTTGTCAGACTCAAGGAATTCTGTCTCTTGAAGGGTGGTAGTCAGGGGCAGAACTATGCAGCTGGATTAATTCAACAGGGCTACAGCTCCTAGAGCTCTCCATCAGGATGCAACACGTGTATACTGGGCTAATCTCAAGGTGCAAAGAGAACAGAATAATTGTGGGGCAAGAGAGATGCAAGGGTGAGTTCTGGCATGGGGAGTAACTATCTTCTCTCCCTCCGACCAACTAGTGTAATCTAGTGGAAAGAGCATGGAGCTGGGAGTCAGAAGACCTGGGTTCTCATCCCGGCTCCATCACTTGCCTACTGTGTACCCTTGGGCTAGTAACTTTACTTCTCAATTTCCTCATCTGTAAAATTGGGAATAAATCCACTCCGTCCCTCTTGAACTGTGAGCTCTATGTGAGAAAGGCATTCTGCACAATCTGACTGTCTTGAATCTGTCCCAGAGCAAATGATAATATTAATAATAATGATGTTACCAGCATGCCCAGGGAGTGAGGAAGAAAGACCATGAGAGAAAGCAGAAGGAGATTAACTAATTAGTTCTTTGGATGGGGGAACAGAAAAACCTTTTTCACTAGTGAAAATGGTTTATAGAGAAGTTTAGGAACTTGCTCCAATGCCTAGCCACAGGAAAGAAGTCTGGATGTCTGTGGCAAAGAGACTCTCAATCACAGTCCCCCCAAGAAAGAACTTCGTCCCTCGTAAAATATTGTCTAAAGCATGAGGTAATAGAGACCAATAAAAAAAAATAAATTTGAGCAGTATAAACTAAGCTATGAAACAATGAAGAAGGCTTATTTTAAAAGTGTGTCCCACGAAGGAAAAAGGTGTTCTTAGCAGCAGTGTTATTTGCACTGCACAAAAGGTAAACTGAAACATTGTTGCTGTTTATTGGAAACCCTGAAGCTAATCCAACATTATGGACATTGATCTTCATGTTTAACAAATACCATTGTATTGTAAATGCCCTCTAAGATTACCAAAGCAATCACTTCCTCTCATCCCCAGTAAGGATCAGCCATCCTAATGAAGAGGGGGCAGGGTGAGAACAAGATTTCCTGACTCCACCACAAGGCCAGTACCCTGCCCCTTCCATCCTAGAGACTATCAACTCATCCCCAGTTTTCCTGGAGCTGGAAACCTGGGACCGGACTTCTCACCTCCCCTGATAAGGAAGAAACTGCTGTCACTGTCCCAAGTCTGAGAGAGTTGTGTGCAGTGTGGCATTTCCTGGGGATTTTCAGGGAAGCAGGGTAATAACATCCACAAATAGCAGGGTTTAGCTCCTTCTCCCCTCCTCCCACCTCCCTGAAGATCACTTGTTTACCCTCAATATACCGGCCCTAAAAGCCTGGGTATCAATCAATCAATCACTGGTATTTATTGAAAACTTAACTAGGTTGTAGTGGAGAACAGTAGAGTAATAAGACTGCTTGCCTCCCCCATCCTATCCCCAGCAGGAAAGAAAGCTACAGGTCAGAGCAGACAGTTTCTGAGATCCCTTTTCCCAGTGTTCTTGCTCTTGGAAGTCCCACAGAAAGAGCATGGGCTGTAGTCTGGACATCAGGAAAACTGAAAGTGCCTGCTGCCGAGAGAAGCAGGATATAGTGGGTGTTGAGTTGGATAGAAGGCAGACTGGAAATAAAGTCCTGGTATATGTGTTTGATGGGGGGAAAACTCTGTCTCAACACCTCACTTGCCAAGAGAGAAGACTGGAGAAGGAGCTGCCAAAAGGCCTGGAGTAAACCATCCCATCAGCCACCCCCCCACTCTATACCTTGTTCGCAGGTTCAATAATATTTATTGAGCGCTTACTATGTGCAGAGCACTGTACTAAGCGCTTGGGATGAACAAGTAGGCAACAGATAGAGACAGTCCCTGCCGTTTGACGGGCTTACAGTCTAATTGGGGGAGATGGACAGACAAGAACAATGGCAATAAATAGAGTCAAGGGGAAGAACATCTCGTAAAAAACAATAGCAACTAAATAGAATCAAGGCAATGTACAATTCATTAACAAAATAAATAGGGTAATGGAAATATATACAGTTGAGCGGACGAGTACAGTGCTGTGGGGATGGGAAGGGAGAGGTGGAGGAGCAGAGGGAAAAGGGGAAAAAGGGGGTTTAGCTGTGGAGAGGTAAAGGGGGGGTGGCAGAGGGAGTAGAGGGAGAAGAGGAGCTCAGTCTGGGAACGCCTCTTGGAGGAGGTGAGTTTTAAGTAGGGTTTTGAAGAGGGGAAGAGAATCAGTTTGGCGGAGGTGAGGAGGGAGGGCGTTCCAGGACCGCAGGAGGACGTGACCCAGGGGTCGACAGCGGGATGGGCGAGACCGAGGGACGGTGAGGAGGTGGGCGGCAGAGGAGCGGAGCGTGCGAGGTGGGCGGTAGAAAGAGAGAAGGGAGGAGAGGTAGGAAGGGGCAAGGTGATGGAGAGCCTTGAAGCCTAGAGTGAGGAGTTTTTGTTTGGAGCGGAGGTTGACAGGCAACTACTGGAGTTGTTTAAGAAGGGGAGTGACATGCCCAGATCGTTTCTGCAGGAAGATAAGCTGGGCAGCGGAGTGAAGCATAGACTGGAGCGGGGTGAGAGAGGAGGAAGGGAGGTCAGAGAGAAGGCTGACACAGTAGTCTAGCCGGGATATAACGAGAGCCCGTAGCAGTAAGGTAGCCGTTTGGGTGGAGAGGAAAGGGCGGATCTTGGCGATATTGTAGAGGTGAAACCGGCAGGTCTTGGTAACAGATAGGATGTGTGGGGTGAACGAGAGAGACGAGTCAAGGATGACACCGAGATTGCGGGCCTGAGAGACGGGAAGGATGGTCGTGCCATCCACGGTGATAGAGAAGTCTGGGAGAGGACCGGGTTTGGGAGGGAAGATGAGGAGCTCAGTCTTGCTCATGTTGAGTTTTAGGTGGCGGGCCGACATCCAGGTGGAGACGTCCTGGAGGCAGGAGGAGATGCGAGCCTGAAGGGAGGGGGAGAGGACAGGGGTGGAGATGTAGATCTGCATGTCATCTGCGTAGAGATGGTAGTCAAAGCCGTGAGAGCGAATGAGTTCACCGAGGGAGTGAGTGTAAATGGAGAACAGAAGAGAAATAACCCCTTCTCCCCTGATGATCTGGAGGGGATTGCTTCACTGGAATGGGTGCCTCAAATCATACCTGGAGGAACCAGAGGAGTGGGAATATCCTAAATCAAGGTTTTAATTGGAAGAATTAAAAAAACAAAAATTGTCCATAAGTCTTTGTTGAGGGACTGGTAGATTACCAAATCACACCCCTGTTGTATATCCCCAGAAATAGAACCTTAAAATCTTCCAAATAGATTGCAAGTGCCACACTATTGAGCTAGAAAATTCTTGAAATGTGATTTAAGAATTTTTTTTGTCACACAAGCCTCTGGAAATCCACCCATGAGACAGAAGCCATGTACAGTTTCAATTGGTTTTTACCCATCTTCCCCCAGTTCCTTAAATATAACTGAAACAATGGGAGATATCATTGTCAGATAACAAGTTAGCATGTTAACATGGTATATTTTAAGAGCTTTACTATGTGCCAGACACTGTTCTAAGTGCTAGGGTAGATGCAAGGTAATCCAGTTAGACACAATCCCTGTCCTACATGGGGATTTCAGTATTAATCCCCATTTTACAGATGAGAAGTGAAGTGACTTGCCCAAGGTCATATAGCAGACAAGCGGCAGAACTGGGACTAAAACCTAGGTCCAGCTCTTTCCAGAAGGTCATACTGTGTCTTCTAAGGTTTCAGAGGAGTTTGTAAGACCATAAATATCATCTTATAAAAGGAAAACAACCTTACCCCAGGATTCAACCACCCCAGGATACGCACAATTGGGAGATATGATGGCTATGATTTTAGACTTTACTACAGCTTACAGCTATTCCAAGATTCTTATAACCTGAGAAAAAAAATTGCCTGACAAATCAACATTCCACTGTCTTACAAAAAGATGCCAAAGTAATAAAGTTATGGTCTTTCCTCCACCAGCTAAGATTTGGGGATTAAGAACTCTTTGTGTTAATTTTAAAGAAAAATAATTGAAGAGGATCCTCATAGAGAGACGAGTTCAAAGGTGTTGTCTTGCAACAAGATTCTTTATGAAGACAAGAAGGCAGGTTTTGTTCATTCTAAATTGGAAAAATTCTTCACTAAGTTTAAAAATTTCTACCACAGTAGCCAAGAGAGCTACTACTTTTGCCATCTCCTGCCTAGCTTCCTCATGTATGGCTAATGTTGGTATATTATGTCTTGAATTACAAATATTATTTAGTGATACTTAATGGAAGAGTATATAGCACTAAAAGTTCCTAATATTATTCAAGGAGTTTGGTAATAGAGCTCAATTTTTAACATAAAATTCTATGGGAAAACATATTCCATGATTCATCCATGATTTTAAGGACCATCTATTGACTTTATTATAGGAAATATCCATGAACACGGGGTCAAAATTCCCTTTGAGGACCATAATGGACACATCTTAGAGCATTTCTCAAAGCAACTAAGGTCATACTAGAAATGTAATTGAGGAATCATAAACAATGAAGAGAACACTTCCTTTCAGATGACTCCATTAGCATGAAGTGCCTAGGACTGTAAATAAATACTATGAAGAAGCTTTGATAGATAGCTGACCAGCAAAAGCAAAAAATAGAATTTTCCTTCAGCCACTTATCAACTTAATAAAATATGATACTGCAATAGTGTTAGGGAAAAATTCTGCATTCAAACTGTTATTTCCCTTTGTACATCCATAAATTAAAGAACAATGCTAATTTGCATTCCACATATGCAGAATGGTAATATTTTTCTTGATCAATTTTCACTATAAATGAAACGTTGGTTAAATATTCAAGAACACCACTTTATTACATTGTCTACTCATAAGCAATGAAATATATATATGAAACAGGTCCATGGGTGAAATGCTAAAAATGAGGCTTGAGGACATCTTTTATCTTTATAAAGAAAGTTGATTTCAATATTTGTGAGCAGGTTGTTTCTCTTTGAATATATGGTTTCAAAGGGATTGCTCAGAAAAGGAACATTTCAGCTCTCTAAAGGATTTTGGAAATCTAATTCTTCTTGAGTTTTTTAAGATATCATGGAGCTAACAGAATCCAAAGGAAGTAAAATAAAAGATTGCCTCATACTGTGCAAACGAAAATGTATAATCTAAAATAAAGTACACTAAACATTTAGCATTCAGAACCAGGCTCAACACCAGAACTTGATCACTCATTCAGCTCTCTCCTTCCCTCATTGATATCCTAATACAACATGACCTGGATACCTCAGTCCTCTAATGCCAACTTACTGAACCTCAACCTCATTTGTCTCAATGCTGACCCCTTGTCCACGTACTCCATTCTGTCCCAGAACTCCCTCTCACCTCATATTTGATAGACCACCTCTCTCGCCACCTTCAAACCTATAGTACAACATGATACTTCCTCCAACTGGCCTTCCCTTAGTCCTCATTTCCCCTATTTGTCTATGCACTCATATCTGTAGCCCATACACACTTAATATTCGCCTTAACTCCACAACATTTTTGTATGTACCTATTTCCCCTTTCTGTAACATTTTAATTCCTGTCTCCCTCTCTAGACTATCAGCTCCTTGTGGGTGGCGGGCAGAGAATATGTCCATTTATCGTTATATTGTACTCTCCCAATTGCTTAGTACAGTGTTCCAAACACAGTAAGCGTTCAATAAATACAACTGAATGAATGAATGAATTCTATTGTATTGAACACTCTCATGTTCCTAGCATAATTCTCAACAAACAGCAAGTACTCAAATGCTTCTGATTGACTAACCATGTGTAAAATCAACTCAGGATTCAGAACCTCATCCCCTCCTTCTCCAGTTCCTCAACTGTGGCATTCTACAATAATAATAATAATAATAATTTTGGTATTTGTTAAGTGCTTCCTATGTGCTGAGCACTGTTCTAATCGCTTGGGTAGATACAGGGTAATCAGGTTGTCCTACGTGAGGCTCACAGTCTTAATCCCCATTTTACAGATGAGATAACTGAGGCTCTGAGAAGTGAAGTGACTTGACCAAAGTCACACAGCTGACAGGTGGCAGAGGTGGAATTAGAACCCATGGCCTCTGACTCCTTAGCCTGTTCTCTTTCCACTGAACCATGCAGCTTCTCATGCAACATTCTACATGCCCTCTGTGGTTATTGGGTAGGAGACGAACGCTCAAACATCTTTCTTTCTACTGTTAGGACTCTTTAAGACAGTAACCAGTAACACTGATGGATCAGAGCAATGGTTCATTCAACCTAGAATGCAACCTCTGCCAATGGCAACAACGTATTTAGAGGTGCGAGGGGTAGTTTTCTCTTTTTAACTTCTATTTAAATAGTGATTCATGGATCAGCCAAGTTCCTGATTTTTTCCTCTACCTACTTAACTTTGTGGACCTCTTTTCTCTAGACAATCCAAACTCCTTACGAATCTACTGCAGAAAGATGGAAAGAAAGTGGTGCAAAAGTAATAGATAAAAATGGCTAGGTTAGAAGCAGCAGCATGGTCTATTGCAAAGGGCATGGGCCTGGGAGTCAGAAGGACCTGGGTTCTAATCCCAGTTCTGACATTTGTCCGCTGTGTGACCTTAGGCAAGTCACTTAACTTCTCTGTGCCTTGTTCTCTCATCTGTAAAAATGGGAATTAAGACCATGAGCCCTGTGTTGGACAGGGACTATGTCCAACCTGATTATCTTATAACTGCCTCACCACTTAGGACAGTGCCTAGAACAAGGTAAGTACTTAATAAATACTACAATTACTATTATTATTAAGAAGAAACATCATGAAAAGGAAACGGATGAGAGACGATAGCAAAGAAAGAGACTAAAGAGAACAGAAAGGAGGAAAACAGATGGAGACCCAAAGATTTAGAAGGCAGGAGGAAGAGGAAAAGCAAAGAACATAAAGACAATTATCTGGCCAATTTCAAAAATTGGATAAGCCAAAGTAAGATTTTTACCTGAAATGTTCAGTATTTGACTATCATTCTATATTTGTAGAAATCTATTAAAGTGGTATCTTTCAAAGAGGGATGACAGTAATGGATTTTCAGAACTAGTTCTCTTTTGAAATTCCTGTTCAATAGGGTCAGATAATTTTCAATCCACCCTTCCCACAGAGGTAGGAAAGGAATTGAGAATGTGACCCCAGGCAGGTCAGAAGTCAATAGTTACATGGATGTTGTTGCTTTCAGAGAAAAAATTAATAAAAAGCAGCATGGCCTAGTGGAAAGAGCATGGGCCTGTAGTCAGAGATCCTGGATTTTCCACCACGTGTCTGCTATATGGTGCAGACCCCACATAATCACTTAAATTCTCCATGCTTCAGTTACCTCATTTGTAAAATGGGGATTAAGATTCCAAGCCCCATGAGGGACTTGGACTGTGTCCAACTTGATTATCTTTTATCTACCCCAGAGCTTAGTACAGTGCCTGGCACACAGTAAACACTTAAATACTGTCATCATCAACATCATCATTAAATATGCAGGGATGAACTTCAGGTTGAAGAGGTCAGCCTGATATCTACATTTCCATTAGCAGCACTTTACAGCTTATGCACAGGAGTTAAGGAAGCATACTGTGGAAGTGAGCCAGGGCTGTGATATAGTGGAACAAGATCAACAAAGGGCTAGGGGAGCAAGTTCAGTAGAGATCATGCCATTGAGGGCATCAATTTAATCATCAGGGGAAGGTAGTTTGGGTATGGAGACTAAATGACTTGAGAAAATTGGATGGGGTCGAGATCAGAGGTCTTTGTGGGAGAATAGAACAGATTTTCAGGCAGGAAGTATGAAGGAGAGAAAGCACTTGAGGAGACTGTGGTTAGACGGAGGAATTTCAGAGGTGGTGAGGGTAGAGATTGTACAGTGACCAGAGAGTGACTACTTCAACTGTTAGCTAGATAGGGACTGTGTCCATTTTGATTGAAGTGTATCTATCCTAACACTTAGAACACTGCTTGGCACATAGCAACTACCATGATAATAATCCTTAGTCTAGTGATTCAGCAATGTATTAGGACTTTTTAATGTGATTTCTACCTAGTATTTACATTTTCCATGCTTAAGTCCCACTTTTAAATCTTCAATTTCGAATCAGAGACATTTCTATTTTCCCAGTTTGATATAGGTTCATTAGCAACAGACCCAAAAGGCAATAGGCAGAAGAGAAAAGATGTTTCTCTGCTCAAACACTGCCACTGATTTATCATTCTCAATGGTTTCAGCATACTTATTTCCAGGTCATTTCAGAAAAGCATTCACGTGCTCATTTTAATCTAACTTCTTTGCTTAGCATATGAAGGGCAACCTGTAGAGAAAGGTGTTCCTGCTGAAAAAACAAAAACAACAACCAAAATCCTTAGATTTCAGTTTGAATTAAAATAAGCATTATACAGTGACGAAAAGGAAGAAACAAAAGGGGTGGGAAATTGGGAGGCATTAAGACAAAATTGCTAACAGCAGTGAAGATAATGAGGATAATTGGGAAGCAGCGTGACTCAGTGGAAAGAGCCTGGGCTTCGGAGTCAGTGGTCATGGGTTTGACTCCCAGCTCTGCCACTTGTCAGCTGTGTGACTGTGGGCAAGTCACTTAACTTCTCTGTGCCTCAGTTCCCTCATCTGTAAAATGGGGATTAACTGTGAGCCTCACGTGGGACAACCTGATTACCCTGTATCTACCCCAGGGCTTAGAACAGTGTTCTGCACATAGTAAATGCTTAATAAATACCAACATTATTATTATAATGGGAGGAAGTAAAGAAATCAAGAGATTCAAGGAAGAGAAAAAACAAATTGGATTTGGCTTAGAAAGTTTAAAGCTCTTAATTGGTTCCAGGATAACAGTGTGAAGTGAAATGTGCTGTGTGAAGTAGTTTTCAAAAGGAAATAAAATAAAGTTCATCAATTTGTTCCCAAGATTCAAATAATTTACAAGAACAATATAAATATAAAAATGGTGATTAAAAACAAACACATTTACCTGATCAAATAAAAATATTAGTGTGCCATTAATAAACTGGATTTAATTTTCAAGTGTACATTTATAAATGCATAACTTTCAAAGTACTCCCTTTCACACATTATTCAACAGAAAAAGCACACTGTGTTATACTAGAGACCTGTCACTATCTGATGCTAAACTGAAATGAATTTCATTTATTCACTCGATCCAAGTGAGTCAAAATACGTCAAAGATTGATAGGAAGAGGAAGGGAGCTATTTAAATGAAGCCAAATTTTGAAACATTATTTTAAAGTGAGACAGTAGTGTAAGAAGTAGTAACACTAAAATGGTACTATCATGAAAGACTGCTAAAAAGACAGTGGGATATCCCTTAAAAAAAGCATTTTGGCTAAAAAAAACCCTAATATTCAGTGGGTGAGAGAAAACGAAGTTTAATCATGAATCATTTGAATAGCTAATGGGAGGAAGAACTAAGAAATTTTGAGATATATAAGTTAAGGACCATAGTCATTCAAATATTTTCTCCTTGTGGGCAAGGCAAGTGTCTACCAACTCTGCTATGTTGTACTCTTCCAAACACTTAGTAGAATGTTCTGCATCTACTGAGCTCAATAAATACTGTGGATTGTGGAAAAAGAGAATGACTTTGATTAGACAGAGAGAGGATTGAAGGGAAAAGAAGAGAGATAATCTACCAGGGACAAAGTGCAGTGTCTGAAAGGGTTCACTGTATGAAGGTATTTTCTGGTCAGACAAGTAGATGAGTATGAGGATATTCATATATGAGCAACAAAAGTGCTTAGGGAGCAAAGGGTACATGAGTAAAGGCAAATTATTTTGAAGAAAAGAGGTAGCTAATATGTATCACTTAGTTTGGCAAATATTTGTAATTCAGTTGTAAAATACAAAAATGATGTATTGAGCTCAGTAAAGGAAGCAGAACCAGGATTAATGGAGATGAGGAAAAAAGGAATTTGAAGCAGAATATCAGCAAAATATAGTGGCAGATTTTATTAGATTGTGAAGTAATTCTCCCAGAGAGAGTGGGAAAAGCCTAGTTGTGAGGAATTCAAAATGAGACTAGACAAAATCTAAGAAAATCTATTCTATGAAACAGTTTGATTCTGAACATGAGGTGGCAAAAATGACATTGAAGGTGTTTCCATCTCTGATTTTCCTTATTCACTCTTGCTTCAAAAATTAGAGGCCATTTCTCACCTTCCCCCATCCCTGAAGGATCTACCATCACAATGCTATAAGAGCATGAACTAATGATGATATTTTTCAGCATTTTGACACATCTTGTTTTTCTAAGGTAATTTCATCTCTTCAGATAAAGGCAACACATTATACACCAATGAATATACTTTTGACATTGTCCAATATTGAAAATGAACAATCCTTTGCAGAGGAAGGAGAGGCAAGTTTTCGCTTAAAATGAAAGACAATGTGCAGAATCAACAGCAACTTGTCTTTTCCTTCCATATTTTCTTAGTGATTTATTCCTTGGGGCAAAAAAAAGAAATCATCTTTACATGTTTGTGTAATTTTTGTTTTTAAGGTAACACTGCTAACCATCTCCAGAAAACCCATCAGGATATGATTTATTTCCTGCTCTAATAAATTCACCCTCTTCTCTAATATTAAGCACAAAATTATGGGAAAGATTTTTCACCTCTTTACAGCTAAATAGATGGAATGATTAAGTAAAAAATTAATTCAATCAGTCTCATGAGGATTTTTAACAAGCCCAGCAGACTCCAGGCTCAAAATCTACAGAAAGAATCATTTACTTACACGGAAGGGTGTATGCATGTGGTATTTATTACCAAGTGAAGATCTGGAAAAAGCAAATATCAATGAGCTCATGGAAGTGTTTGAACTGACTCTTTAATGAGTTTGGAGGAGAGTTAGATAATAATGATAATATCAATTATGGAACTTAAGTGCTTACTATGTGCCAAGCACTGTTCTAAGTGCTGCGGTAGATACAAGTACATTCAATCAAATTTACTGAGTGCTTACTGTCTGCGGCGCACTGTACTAAGCACTTGGGGGAGTGCAATATAACAATAAGCAGATACAGGTTGATCAGGTTGGACACAGTCCTTGTCCCATGTGGCATTCAAACTCTTATCCCCATTTTACAGATGAAGTATCTCAGGCACAGAGAAATTAAGTGACCTGCCCAAGGTCATGTAGCAGAAATGTGGCAGAGTCAGGATTAGAATTCACTTCCTTCTGGCTCTCTAACCTCTGCTCTAGCCACTAAGCCATTGTGCTACTAAATGTTAGATGATGCTGCTTAGCATTCACAGTTCCTTAGAGCATCTTGTTGACCCTGTTTGATTCACAACCGCATTTCATCTAGAAAGCAGTATGGTCTAATAGAAAGTATATGGAATTGAGAGTCAGAGGATAACCTCCAATCCTGGCTCTCCCATTTGCCTGCTGGGTGACCTGCTACAAGTTGCTTAATTTCTCTGTGTCTCCATTTCCTCATCTATAAAGTAGGGATTCAATACCAGTTCTCTCTACTAAAATACTGTGAGCCCCAAGTGGTATAGGAACTGCATCCCTCCTCAGCCACTTGCCAGCTTTGTGACCTTGGGCAAATCACTTAACTTCTCTGTGCCTCAGTTACCCCATCTGTAAAATGGGGATTAAGGCTTGTGAGCCCCACGTGGGACAAACTGGTTACCTTGTATCTACCCCAGTGCTTAGAACAGTGCTTGGCACATACTAAGCGCTTAACAAATACCAACATTATTATTACTGTCTGATCTGATTACCTTACATAATAATAATAATGTTGGTATTTGATAAGCGCTTACTATGTGCAGAGCACTGTTCTAAGCGCTGGGGTAGATACAGGGTAATCAGGTTGTCCCACGTGAGGCTCACAGTTAATCCCCATTTTACAGATGAGGTAGCTAAGGCACAGAGAAGTTAAGTGACTTGCTCACAGTCACACAGCTGACAAGTGACAGAGCTGGGAGTCGAACCCATGACCTCTGACTCTACCCTTGTGCTTGGAAAATAATAAGTGCTTAATAAAACCCATGATTGTTATTATTGTTCATACTCAAAACTAAAGAACTCAATATTCTAATACTGTCTTGATATTATAAGCAACTGCAATAAAGAAGTTAGCAGAAGAATATGGTCCAAAGTTGAGTATTTATCATAGTCTTGGGAGTCAAAGGACCTGGATTCTAACCCCAGCTCCACCCTTGTCTACTGTGTGACCTTGGTCAAGTGACTTATCTGTGCTTTGTTTAACTCATCTGTGAATCCTGTGTGGTACAACGACTGTGTCCACCCAATTATCTACCCCACAGAGGTCATGGGTTCTAATCTCAACTATGCCACTTATCAGCTGTGTGACTTTGGGCAAGTCACTTAACTTCTCTGTGCCTCAGTTACCTTACCTGGAAAATGGGGATTAACACTGTGAGTCCCTCTTGGGACAACCTGATTACCTTCTATTTACCCAGTGCTTAGAACAGTGCTTGGCACATAGAAAGCGCTTAACAAATACCAAAATTATTATTACAGTGCCTGGTCAAAAAAACAAAAACAAAAACAAACCGCTATAGAGGGTTATGTTTCATTTTCTGTACCAGATCACATATATCCTTAACTGAGGGATAGTAGTAATAAAAATACAATGCTGTTGATCCTGTGATGGTTGGGTAAGGGGCTGGAGAAGATGAAGGAAAGAGATTTTAAAAAAAGAGTTTTCCACCTGGTGGGTGAATCGATGAGGAAGTTTGGGGAGAATGAAATGCAGGGAGGGAGAAAGAAAGGAAAGCTTAAAAGACCAGAGAGGAAGGATTGAGCAATGAAATTAAGCCTTATCTGTCTGCCATTCAGGGATACCAGGACACCTGTGTGGGATAAACACCAAATCCTATTGTTTTTAAGTCAAAGCCACCACAAAATCATGGAGTTCTTTAGAACTGTTGGGATGCCCTAAGAAATCAGTTTCTCCCTGAACTTAACTGTTCCCAGATTCAGCTTCTGATATTTAGTTATCCTAAGTTGGAAGAATAACATCACTATGAAAGTCCTTCCCTGACTAGACCCTTGTTTCCCCTACTCGTTCCCTTCTGCATCTCCTCTTAATTTGGATCTGTACCTTTGAAGCACCTGCTATTCTCTTTCAGCCCACACAGCATTTACATACAAATTTGTAATTTATTTTAATAAATGTCTTCCCCTCTAGACCTAAACTCCTTATGGGCAAGGAATGTGCCTACCAATTCATTCAATAGTATTTATTGGGCACTTACTATGTGCAGAGCACTGTACTAAGTGCTTGGAATGCACAATTTGGCAACAGATAGAGACAATCCCTGCCCATTAACGGGCTCACAGTCTAAACGATTTTGTGGTACTGTACTCTACCAAGTGCTTAATATAGTGATCTGAATAGAGTAAACACTCAATAAACAGCATCTCTTCCCTGTGTTATTCCAGGCAGGCAGCAAAATGCAATGCTGCCATATAGAATTAATCAATCACTCCTATTTACTGAGTGCTTACTATGTGCAGACCACTATACTAAACACTTGGGAGAGTACAACACAACAAACACATCCTCTGCCCACACTGAGCTTAGTCTAGAATACTACCCAAATCCCCTGGACTAAAGCCTCTCTCTAGGTATCAATCAGTGCTATTTATTGAGTGTTTACTGTTTGCAGAGCCCTGTACAAAGTGTTTGGGAGAGTACTATTCAACATAATTCACTGGCCAGAAGGACCTTACAGACTAGGGGAAGAAGTGTGACTTCCCAACCTGGATCTTGAGCCATTGTTTTACCCTGGCAGGCCCTGCTAACAGTCTGCTTGTGATCTAAGCAGAGAGAGGCTGAGCGCTTTCAGTTTTTCACCTGGAACCATCCCTCAGCTACCGTCTCTGATGGTAGGCTCTGAAATAGCTGCCTCATTTGGTCTTCTTCCTTTTCCTGAGTAGCCACAGCAGACTAGCACTTGCTCAGGGCCACCAGGCTTCTTATTATTGCCTGCCTTCCACATAAAGAATAGCTCACCTAACCTACTGGAGATGAGTGAAAGACAATGATGCCTCAGATAGAACAGTCTGGACCTGCGTGAAATAGAGAATGATTTGTTTCAAAGACAAAGCATTATTGACCCCAAGTACCATTTCACTAGCCAGATGAAATGAAGTACCGAAAGTAGAAATGGGGGAAGCTATTCTGAAAAAAATAGTAATTTAAAATTAATGTTGCTAACAGCTACTTACATTTTTTCTCATTTGTAAGATCATTGAAAATTCCCCTAAGAATATTCCTTAACTACATCACAGGAGAAATACCTTGGAATGTGAACCTCTCTTTCCTTTACCTTTCCTAAAATGCATTTTTTCCTCAATTGGGAATTTTTATCTTCCTCTCCTAAGAGAGTGTTAATGGTGTAGAGGTGGGAATGCTTTCATCAATGAGCTGTCAACATTATACTTCATTTGGCAGCTAATTTCCATTTGTTCAATGAAATATTCAGATTGCTTCACCCAGGGTTGTTCTTTGCTGCCTCTGGATTCCATAGGTCCCAGCTCAGCAGCTGGAAACAACTGTGGCTGCTTCTTCAACAGGTCAAGTCCTAATACAGCTTCATTTTCCAGATCATTATCATAATCCTTTGTCTACCTAATGGTGGCCCCCAGGCTGGCTTGACTGCAGGGAGCCTTGACTACTTAGTTGTGAACAAGCATCTGGGTCATAATTCAGACCTATTTTTATTCTCATTTTATGAGATGGCACCTTGTCTTTCCACAGCTCATTTCTTTCTAATCGTTTAGGACTCTTTAGTTGAATTATGAAATTGGCTTCCAAACCACTACTGAGAGGAAATTAGGCAACAGACCATTAGCATCTGCTTTCAGAGAGAGACCTAGGGCACAGAGAAGGCCTTGTCTTTGCTAAGGTCACACAGTAATTCATCGGCATGGCAGGGACAAAAACTCAAGGTCTCTGGTAGATCATGCAATGTTTGAACTAATAATTTCTCCTAAGAAGTGACGGGGTTTAGAAACAAATCCACCCTGTTGGTGAAGGATAATATCCAGAAAGTAAGACTCAACCTCATTTCAAAGCTGTTTCAACCATTTTAGTAACTTAGGTAAAATTAGATAAAATGAATCCATAGGAAAGAAAATAAATGAAATATTCAAGACGATTTTATGAATCTACCAATGCAGGGGAAAAAAGTTCAATTACCTATGAATTTAGGAAGATCACTCGGAGAAATTAATTCAGTTGAATCACCAGGTCAACATACTTGTAGATGATCCACCTTTATAGATGTTTTAAAATTCAGATATCTAATGCTTTCTTGAACTATGAGAAGCAGCAGGACCTAGTGAATAAAACATGGACCTGGGAGTCAGAGGGACTTGTGTTCTAATCTAGGTTCCATCACTTATCTGCTGTGTGACTTTAGGAAAGTCACTTAACTTCTCTGTGTCTCTGTGCCTCAGTTACCTCATCTGTAAAATGAGGATTAAGAATACTTGCTATGCTTTACCCACTGGGTTGAGTCATGTTTACCCACTGGATTAAGTAACTGAGATCAGTTGGAAAGAGTTGTGTTGAAAGAGTGGAATTTGAGGATTCTAGTAGAAATAGCAGTGCAAGAGGATAAGAGAGGGAAGGAGAGGAAAAGAAAGCTAAAGAGACATCATCAATTTTATTGCAATATGCTACAAAATTGAGGATGATAACAAAAACAAGGTTTACAAAGACTGAACAGAAGTGAAATTCTGTTCAGGAACAGGTACTTGAGATATGTGCAGAGAAAGATAAGAATCAGATCACTGAGAAATGAAGACACACCTTTTCTTCCAAGAGTAACATGCTTTTTTCTTCTTTTATGTAATTTCTGCCTTCATGATCCTCCTACTGATGTCTTCAATTTCTTTCCATCATAATCTTAAGTAATGTTTTAGCTGCCATTTGGATGAACTGAATAGGTAAGGTTGTCATTGAAATCAAAAGTGCTAATCCTCAGTAATTAGAACAAAAACCATTTTGGGAAAAGTCAAAAAGGCATTCCATGTTAACATAATATTATTATGGTACTTGCTGAGCCCTTGCTATGTGCCAGGCATTGCAACAAGTACTGTGGTAGATAGAAGATAATCAAGTTGGACATATTCTCTTGTCCTACATGGGGCTCACAGTCTAGGAAGCAGCGAGAACTGGTATTGAATTCCCATTTTACAAATGAGGAAACTGAGGCCCAGAGAAGCTAAGTGACTTATCACATAGCAAACAAGAGATGGAGTAGGATTTAGAACCAAATCTTCTGAATCCCAGGCCAGTGTTCTTCCCACTAGGCCACGCTGCTTCAGACAGTACACTGTACTAACTAAAGGCAACACTATGGTAGGTTGCTTGGAAGGTAAAAACCCAATTCTGAAAAGAAGATTCAACCTGAAGAGTATCAGATTCTGAATTCTCTTCAGTAAAACAATAATGATGTTCGGTCTGTACATTGTTTTCACATGCACAAATGTAGTTTCCCTTTTCCAGTGCTAAGGCATGACTATCATATGTTTTCTGACTAAATCCTGCATGTGCTTGGAGGAAAAATTGTGTCTCTAGCCTCTTCAAGAAATGTAATATCTATCATCTGCTTCAGATCACTGTGCCAAGATTTAACATTATGTAACTATTATCAAGAATATTCTGAGAGTGAAAAGGAGTGAATTGACATGAAATATATCCTTTATGACTCCAGAACCAATAGATCCTTTCTATCAGATCAATCTATGAATGGAATTTACTGAGCGCTTACTGTATGCAGAGCACTGTACTAAGTAACCTCTTTACAGGTGATGGAGCCAGAACTGCAGTTATACCACAGGATGCAGGTAATATTTTACACTGAAGATAAGCCAGCATAACATGGATCCACTAAAATCCCTCTGTAACTGAGGTCTTCAGGGTCTGTTCCAGTCCAGAATTGCATCCTGGATTTCACAAGTCAGAACAGGTTTAACCTCCAGGGAAGGCAATATTCTTTTGTTATCAACTACTATTTGCTTCAGTTCTAGTGATTTCTCCTTGAGGAAATTCCCTAGAGAAATAAAAGTAGGACTCCACAATGGCATTCAATGTCCTGTGTTCACTTATTTAGGGAAGGAGCATACCTGGAACTCCCCTCAGCTATGTGAGACTGGCTGCAAGGTTACCTATAAATTAATCCTGCTACTGCAATTCGATTTCCTCCTTACATGCTTTCCTCCAATGAGAAACAATGAATCTAATCACAGATTGATCTGATTAAGCTTAATGCCCTAATGATTAACAAGAGAAATGCATCTGCGGTCAAATTGCCTGTTTTAATTATTTTAAGAAGATGTAGGCTGGGTTTGCAGCACACTCCCAAATGGGAGTCTGTGCCTTCCCTGGCAAAATTTCACTAGTGATTTTCATGGGGTGTGGAGAAAAGTCAAAATGTCCCAAGTCAAGTCCTGGTTAGTTGAGGATTGTGGATTATTCAGCCTGGAAATTAGTTTATCAAACCTTTGGCCCACTTCCCTGCCCTATTCTCTCCTTGAGCCCCTCCAATCTAGCTTCCACCCCCTTTGCCCCACCAGATGTGCTCTCTCAGAGGTCACCAGTGATCTCCTTCTTGCCAAATCTACCAGCCTCTACTCTATCCTAATCCTTCGACCAATCACCGGTCTCTGATCCCCTCGAGCATCCCCTTCCCCTGGAAATATTATCCAATCTCAGCTTCACTGACACTCTCCTGTCACTCAGCCAATCAGTGGTATTTATTGAGCACTTACTGCGTGCAGAGCACTGTATAGAGCACTTGGGAGAGCACAATACCACAAAATTAGCAGGAAGGTTCTTTGCCCATGATAAACTTACACTGTAGTAGGGGAGACAAAATAATTTACAATATATAATTTTAAGATATGCACACAAATTTTGTAGGGCTATGGATGGGGCAATCTTCTGACTCCAAGCCCATGCTCTATCCACTACACCATGCTGCTTCCTCTAGTCCCTGGCCTGTACTCTATCCACTTGGCCATTCTGCTTCTAATCCTTTTCTCAGCTCTCTCATTCAACACCCATAGTCTGTCACCAAATCCTGTCAGTTCAACCTTCACAATATCACTAAAATCTCCTCTTTGCTCTCCATCCAGACTGCTAACATGGTAGTGCTTGGATTAGTTTACTGCAGTAATCTCTTTGCTGACATCCCTGCCTCTCCCCACTTCAATCCTATACCGCACTCTACTGCCTGGATCATTTTTCTACAAAACCATTCAGTCCCTTTATCCCAACTTCTCACTAACATCCAGTGGTTGCCCATCTATCTCTGCATCAAACAAAAACTCCTTATTTTGGCTTTAAAGCACTCAATCACCTTGGTCCGCCCCTACCTTACCTCCTTGATTTCCTACTACAACCTAGACCACACACTTTGCTCCTCTATTGCCAACATACTCACTGTATTTCAGTCTCATCTATCTTGCCATCGACCCCTTGCCCACAACCTGTCTCTGGCCTGGAATTCCCTCCCTCTTCATAACCGATAATCACTCTTCCTGCTTTCCAAGCCTCTTTAAATGCACATTTAAACTCCCCCAACTAAGCCCTCATTTCCTCTTCTCCCACTCTTTTATGCATTGCTCTTCTCCTGGATTTGCACCCTTTATTCCCCCTTCCTCAGCACAGATGTATTTACGTAAATATCTGTAATTTATTCATTTATATCAATGCCTGTCTCCCCATCTAGATTCTAAGCTCACTGTAGGCAGAAATGTTTCTACCAACTCTTTATACTGTACTCTCCCTAGCATTTAGTACAGTGCTCTGTAAATGAAAAGTGTTCTATAAATATGATTGATTGACTGTTTCCCTGTACAATTAGACCCCCATCAGATGCCAGGCAAAGACATGGAATGCAAATTCAGCAGTTTTGTGCCTCCACTTCTATTTGCCACTTGAACAACTCTATACTCCACCATTAGGAGTTGTTTCATTTTTACTTTTATCAATCAAGAAATGGTATTTATTGAGCACTTAACATGTACAAAACACTGTACTAAGCACTTGGGAAAATACAGTACAACAGAGTTGGCACACATGATCCCTGCCCACTAATAATAATAATGTTTGTGGTATTTGTGAAGTGCTTATTATGTGCCAGATACTGTTCTAAGTGCTGGGGCAGATACAAGATGATCAGGTTGGAAACAGTCCCTGTCCCTAGTTACTGTCACCCAGCAAATAATCATAAGCAGAGATAGATAGGACCTGACTGACTCTACCCCACCTGCCTATACAAAGGGGGTAAGAATGGAAGGAAGGAAAAGTGATGGAGGGAGGAGAGGAGAAGAGGAAGAGGCTCTTTAATAATGTTGGAATTTGTTAAGCGCTTACTATGTGCAGAGCACTGTTCTAAGCACTGGGGTAGATACAGGGTAATCAGGTTGTCCCACATGAGGCTCACAGTTAATCCCCATTTTACAGATGAGGGAACTGAGGCACAGAGAAGTTAAGTGACTTGCCCACAGTCACACAGCTGACAAATGGCAGAGCTGAGATTCAAACCCATGACCTCTGACTCCCAAGCCCAGGTTCTTTCCACTGAGCCACGTTTTTTCTCTGCTTTAGAAGCATTCAGGCTGAGAAACCAAGTTAAGCCATTTCCCATCATCCGCTGATGATTCTGGCCATGTGTTGGCAGCAACTTATTTTCTTCTAGATGTGGCAGAGGCAAGCAGGCAGTTAGAACAAGGGAGAAGAGATTGGGTCAAGTGAAACTAATTATTGTCCATATTAATTTATACCAGAACTGGATCTTTCCCAAATAGAGACAAAGATGTACAAGAAGTTCTTTAAAATGCTTTGCAAAGGAAGCTTTACTATAGTGTAAAACAATACAGAGAAGGGGAATATATTTAAAACAAGTACTTTTATCCTTTAAGGAACCTGCTTTATGGACTCATTAAAGACATTATTGCTAAAAAAATGCATTTTCTATTTCCTTTAGATAAGATGCTGTAGCTTCATTTGAAACTTGACTTGAATTGATGCAGGATTACAGAACACGTTTAGATAATAAGCAGCGATATCCTAGAATACTGTTAGAGTGGCTGGAAGCAGTATTAAGTTTAGTCCAGGAAAGTGTATTCATTTGAAGGGCTCTTGGGATTCATGTTGCTTTACTTCAAAACTTGAAGCAGAGGGTCAAAATTAATCTTAGAAGACTAAGAGGGGAGAAAAATATGTCTTGATATGGAAGTCCTTTAGACTATGGCTGTGTGTTGGAATTATTTGGCTTGCATTTTCTGTCTCATTCAGACTTTAATTGGACTGTAGATTGTATGGGAACTCGTATTTTTAATTTAAATAATTTCAGAATATATTTCCTTATTAAGCATTTCCTTATTAAACATACAAACCTGCTCTATGAAAAACTTTATTTATTTTTTGAAGTTTCTCATCTACTTTTAAGATGCTTAAAGGCTCTCGGCCAATGTGCTCTCGTCTTTTGTCCCAGTGAGTCCCTAGTTGCTCACTGAGATCAGAATCCACAAACTATTTTGTTGGCTTGATGCATATGTTTAAATATTTGGAATAGAGTTTTTAGTAACTTGATTCCTTAATTGTAGAATTTGTTTCTCTTAAAATTTTCTGAACCTCCCCTTCCTCCTGCTTTCTGCATTTCAAAGTAAATGCAACCCCTGCCCCAAAGCTTTCAAAAATACTTGGATAACCAGGCCTCTGAAATTCCCACTCGGGTGCAGACCATGTACATTCTGGATTTATTCAAGTTAACCCTAAGCCACTGGTAGAGCCAGATGATGGGAAGGAGTGAATAAAAGGAGTTAGTAATGAAGAAAGGACAAAATGAGGTTAGTATTAATAGTGATTAATAATAATAATGTTGGTATTTGTTAAGCACTTACTATGTGCAGAGCATTGTTCTAAGCACTGGAGTAGATACAGTATAATCAGGTTGTCCCACGTGAGGCTCACAATTAATCCCCACTTTACAGATGAGGGAACTGAGGCACAGAGAAGTAAAGTGACTTGCCCACAGTCACACAGCTAAGTGGCAGAGCCGGGAGTCGAACCCATGACCTCTGACTCTGAAGCCCAGGCTCTTTCCACTAAGCCATGCTGCTTCTCTTGAGTTTCCCTGACTATTAAAACAGAAAAGAAAAAAGGAGGAAAGGGTGAATCATTCTGGTAAGCACTACCACGAGACACTTTGATAACTCTTATAAGTAGGACTGTGAGGCTCTCAAACAGATAATACTATGAAGATGGAATATAACTCACCCAGGAAGCCTCCATCCTTATTGATCTGCTGGATCAATCTCCGTCCACCCCAGAGAAGGAGAACTTGTTCGGGCCCAGGTTTATAGCTGCAATTGCCTCCTCTCTGATCCTTAGACAGGTTGTCATTCAAAATAATGTGGTTCACTCACTAGTTTTAGATGTGACTGAAGAGTCACCAAAGTTATTTTCCAAGGTCAGATTACCCCATTTCATTGGTATATTTTTCCACTAGCCGTTGGAGGAAGGTACCCATTTTTCCCTTTCTGAGGAAGTGGCAGAGGAAGAAGTAGCCCCTCTACCTTGCCCCTAACTCTCAGCCAGAATTTTGCAAAACCTGCTGACCCATCACAATCTTATGCTGCTTAAAACCAAGATCTCAGCGGCACCAGACTATCTGTGGTCTCTATGGAGTTTGAGGGTAAAGCACTAGCGACTGTCATTACTTTGGAGATTTATATTCCAGATCCTATCCCCAAACTGCAGGAGAAATAGAACTTGGATAGGTATTGAGGAAGAATATCCTGAATGTTTCAAAGGAAGGGAGGATTCTGTCATATTCCGTCCACTATAATAAGTCAATCAAAACCAAAAGAAAAGATGTCAACCTCTTCCTTTGTCCTGTTGAAGGCCTAGATTCATATTAATGGTAAGCTCAACAAAGAAAGTCTTTAAATCCATGAGACGATAATGATAATTATGATGGTATTTGTTTAGCACTTAACTAGGTACCAACCACTGTGCTAAGTGCTGGGGTAGATACAAGATAAATGAAAGTTAAATAAGCAGTGCATTTCTCAGAAGAGTAGCTATGCATTTTTCAACTTTTATAAAATAAGCTCCTTTGAGTAATAAACATAGGGAAGGGTGCATATTAGAAAACTTTTCTGCATGACCTCGTTTAACGAGTGTTTTCACTGAACTGTGATGCCATCTCCACAGTGGCTCAGTGGTAATTATGAGTTCACAGCTGGGGTGGCATATTCAAATCCAAAAGGAAATACCTTATATAATCACATTCAGGAAGTTAGGAGAGGATACGAATAATGAGGATATTGGATGACATTCCATTTTTTGGCTATTTCTATCCCATATATATTTGCATGAAAAACAGTAGTCAATTTTTAGCCCATTAGAACATTATAGTTGCCATGTAAATTGTTTAAAAAAAGAATAATTCTATGAAGTATTAATTTGGGCAGATTTATAGTTTCACTTTTCCTAAGTTTTAAGTCTAAATGTACTAAGGAAATTGATAATGAATATTGATTTTTTTTTTTAAGCAGAGAATGGATTCACAAGGGAAACACTGGAAATGACCTGTAGGCATCTAGTTTTAATTTTGGGACCTTGATATGGCATCATGCACTGCATTTAATTTTTCAATGTGACATCCAATCTCAAGACTATCACCTGCTACAAAAAGCCTCAACATTAAATCTTACCATCAGACCTTATAACAATTATGCATTCCCTCAGGGATGTTTATGTGAAGCGTGAATATTGTTTATATCTTTAAGAAGGGGCAAAGGAATGACCTTAAAAACTATAATAAGTTTAGCACTGCCATCTGAAAGATAGTTGAACAAGTGAATCAAAAATCAATTTACAACAATCTAGAATAATGTAAAATGCTAAGAAGTAACCAAGTTAGCTATGTGAAAAGCAAGTTATGCCAGACAATGCTTTAGGATATTGTAAAATAATAATGTTGGTATTTGTTAAGCGCTTACTATGTGCAGAGCACTGTTCTAAGCGCTGGGGTAGACATAGGGGAATCAGCTTGTCCCACGTGGGGCTCACAGTCTTAATCCCCATTTTCCAGATGAGGTAACTGAGGCCCAGAGAAGTTAAGTGACTCGCCTACAGTCACACAGCTGACAAGTGACAGATCTGGGATTTGAACTCATGACCCCTGACTCCAAAGCCCATGCTCTTTCCACTGAGCCACGCTGCTTCTTAATGCCACATAGGCGAGACTGTAGATTCTACCCAACAAGATATCCCCATAAAAAAGTATGAGCTCAGCCCTACTTGATGATGATGGCATTTGTTAAGAGCTTACTATGTGCAAAGCATTGTTCTAAGTGCTGGGGAGGTTACAGGGTGATCAGGTTGTCCCATGTGGGGCTCACAGTCTTAATCCCCATTTGCAGATGGGGTAACTGAGGCCCAGAGAAGTTAAGTGTCTTGCCCAAAGTCACACATCTGACAAGTGGCTAAGCCAGGATTTGAACCCATGACCTCTGACTCCTAAGTCCCTGCTCTTTCCACTGAGCCATGCTGTTTCTCTGGGACCATGGCAGACCTTATAGCTACACCCAAACCACTACAATCAATGGTTCAGTGTCAACCTGGGAAAATCTATTGAATAATGTGGTTCACTCATTAGACACTAACTTTGGTAAATTAAATTTGTCCCTCACTTAGACACCAAGACCATCATGCCCTAATGGGACTCCCTTACCCTACTTCCCTAAATACTATCCTCTCCAATGAACTCATCTCCTTCACCAACCCCATCCCTAAATCCATCTTTCACTGCTTGCACCCAGGCCTGATTCATGCCCAATATACACTTCCTGCAGCCTAGCTCCTGTGACATAATAATAATGATAATACTAAGGGTATTTGCTAAGCACTTACTATTTGCCAAGCACTGTTCTAAGCACTGGGGTAATAATAATAATAACAATAATAATAGCATTTGTTAAGCTCTATGTGACAAACACTATTCTAAATGCTAAGGGAGACACAAGGTAAGCAAGTTGTCCTACATGGGGCTCACATTGTTAATCCCCATTTTACAGATGAGGTAACTGAAGCTAAGAGAAGTTAAATGACTTGCCCAAAGTCACACAGAAGACAAGTGGAGTCGGGATTAGAACCCATGTCCTCTGACTCCTAAGCTTGTGCTCTTTCCACTAAGCCAGTGGATACAAAACCAGGCATGAAGCATCTTTAATTCTCTTCAAATTAATCACATTTTTGCTCACCTGCTATAACTCTGCTTTCTCGTGTGCTCAACAGCAATACTGCTTCCTCACTAACTAATGTTCTTACACCTCACAGATTATTCCAGACTCTCATTTTCCTCTTGAAATCCCAGATCCACCACCTACCTTCTCTTGCCCTTGACAGTTTTGCCAATTGTATTATGATAAAATCAAAACTACCAGAACTCAACCTTGGTGGCATCAGGGTGGGCATGAGTGCCAGTGGCAGCCACAGCCAACACCAGACTTCCATTTAGAAACTTTTTCCTTGCTTTCACTGCTACATACTTCACTCCTGGACTCATGCTACCCAAGACCCTTCTTTGAAATCCAGGCAGCAGGCCAACTTCAGCCACTTCAAATTTGTCATTGCTTGCTACAATTCTTCTCTCACCCGCTCAACAACATTTACTTCTCCCTCACTGTGACACATGAACATTGTCCCCTCCAATTACTGCAGTTCTTAAACTTCCTCCTGAAATCCCCAGTGTCTCAATCTCCTCTTTCCCTTCCCCTGATGTCCTTGCCAATTACTTAGTTGACAAAATTGAAACCAGCTGTTGAGAGATTCCAGAAATTACCTCCTCACCTGAATACTCTCCCAACCACTCATCTTGGCTTTCTCTCAAGAGGAGATTCCCCCTACTTCCTTTCAAAATGATCGCCCTCCCCCTATTCCTCCAAATCCCTCTGCTCTCTCCTTTTCTAAACACATTAACACACTCTTCTTCCTTCTCTAACACCATCATTAACAACTCTTTCCTGGTTCACCTATCTCTCTGGCTGATCTTCCTCCGTCTTTTCCTCTGCTTCTCAATCTCTTACTGTGGGTGTCTCTCAAAGCTCTGTTCTGGATCCCCATTATTTGTTCAATCTACATTCACTTCCTGGGAAAGTTCACCCACTCCCAGGCATGTAACTACTACCTCAATTCGAAGGACTCCCAGTCTTGCTAATTATAACCCCTCTCTTCTGAAATCTCACATAAAAATCCATCTCCATAAAATATCCACATAGCCATTCAACAGCCATCTCGAGTTCAATAGATCTCAAGATGACACCTCATATTTCCTCGAAAATAATCTCATCCCCCTAACTCTCTCCTAACGGTTGACATCATCAGCTTCCTAGCCTCTGAAGTTGGCAACCTGGGATTATCCTTGACTCCTTCTTCCCTCGTTTATATCCCATGTGTAATCTCTTGCCAGATCCTGGTTTCTTTGCTTTTTCCTCCATGACACTTCCACAATGCATTCCTTTCTCCCTTGATCTTCTTTTCCACCACCAATCTCATATCACCAGCTGGTAACCCAGATCCACCTCCTTAGTATGCTTCCTCTGCTCTTGTGCATGAACTTCAGAGCACTGCTGGTGGAATACTAGACACTAGGCTAAACTTCTCCATCTCAAATTCTTTCTCATCCGGTTTAATGCTATCCTCTCCTCCAACTAGTAACAGTACTTTCCCATCCCTGTAGACTCCCAATGCCCATTGACCAGAACAACTGTCAGATCTTAACTCACTCCTCAAACTCTGTGTACACTTATCCTTCCCATCCCTTGCATCAAATGATCTTGACACCTATTTTGTTGATAAAATTGACCTCAATAACCATGGTCTTCCTAAAAACTCCCCTGCTCCTCTGTTGTCCCTTCTTAGTACAGTGTTCTGCATGCAGTAAGCACTCAATAAATATGACTGAATGAGTGAATCCTCCTGACCACTCTTTGATTTTCCTATCCTTTCCTGCAATATTTCAAGAGGTCATTTCCCCCCTCTTCCTAATTCTACCCCTTCCATCTGTGTCTCTGATCCCTTGCCTTTTCACATTATCAAAACACTTAAACCTCCCTTCTTCCCTTCCTGACTGTCATGTCAAATTGTTCACTTTCCAGTGGTTTCTTCCCCACTGCTTTCAGACATGCCCACATAAACCATATCCTAAAAAAAAACCCTCCCTTGATTTCATGGCATCCTCCAGTTATCGTCCTATTACCCTTCCTACCAATCCTTTCCAAACTCCTGAGTTGTTTATACTAGCCATTCCTACTTTTTCTCCTTGACTCTCTGTAATCTGCCTTCCAACCCAGATTACAGATGGAGACATCTCTTTCTATGGTCACTGATGACCTCCTTCTTGCCAAAACCACCTAGAATCTATTAATTCTCCCCCATCTTAATACTCCTAGATTTTTCAGCTGCCTTTGATCTGAAGCTCTGTTTATTTTCCTGGAAACATTATCTAATCTTGACTTCACTGACACTGTGCTCTCCTGGTTCTCCTCCTCTCTGGCAAACTCCTTCTCAGTCTCTTTCACAGGATCTTGCTCTCCTTCTAACTGTGGGGCTCCTTCAAGGCTTAGTTCTGGGTCTCCTACAATTCTCCATCTACATACACTCTGTTGGAGAAAACTTTCACTCCTACAGCTACAGCTATCATCTTTATGCAGTTTATTTCCAATTTTACCCCTTCTGTTCTGACTTTCTCCTTCTCTGTTGTCCTTCAATTTCACCTGTCTTCAGGACATCTCTACTTAGAAGTCTCACTGTTATATAAAGTTTAACATATAAACAGAACTCTCCATTCTCCCAACCAAATCCTATCCTCCCCATTTATTTTCCATCACTGTAGATAACAATACTAATTTTATCCCTGTCCCACAAGCCCATGATGTTACCATTAATTATCCTTGACTCATCTTTAATTTAACCTATGGTCAATTTGTTACCTAATGTTGTCATTTCTACCTTCACAACATCTCCAGAATCTGCCCTTTCCCCTCTATCCAAACTATCATGCTGAGCCAAGCACTTATCACAGCTCACCTTGACCAATGCATCAGCCTTGTTACTGACCTCCCTGCCTCCTGTCCTTACATACACCAGCCCAAATTTCCCCCTCCAGACTTTTAGCTCTTTGTGGGAAGGAAATGTGTCTGCTTATTGTTATAATGTACTCTCTCATATACTGAGTACAGTGCTCTGAAAACAGTAATTGCTCAGTAAATACAACTGACTGACTTTGCTGCAAGGATCATTCACCCCTGTCCCCAAAAAAAGTTCATCCCACCCTCAACCCCACAGCAATTCTTTACATATCCTTATACCCTTTCACTTCCCCTATCTGTATTATTTTCAAAGTCTATCTCCCCTGTAGACTGTAAGCTCCTTGTAGGAAGGGATCATATCTACCAGATTCATTGTATTGTACTCACCCCAAGTGTTTAGTATAGTCCTTTGCCCACTGCAAGTACACAAATACCATTGATTGAACAAAACGGTCACAAAACTGACCCAGGCACTTACCATATTCCAACTTATCTTCTTCATCTGCCTTCTCACTAATGTCCCTCCCTCCTCCCTCTTCTCTGCAGTCCACACTTCACTCCCTTGGCCAAATACTATTCTGTGCACATCTCACAACTTCTCAAAAAACATTACTCCCTCAATCAAGTAGAAAATCTTGACTCTTGGATTTAGGCATTCAAACTCTCTCTGTCCTACTTCTCCACTCTCTTATCCCACTTCACTACAGCTTGAGCTTTTCATTCCTCTCAATTACCTACTCACCGTGCCTCATTCTCCCCCCACCTCCAAAGCACTTATAAACATATCCTCATAATTCTTATTTCCTATCAGTGAATTATTTTATTCTCTGTCTCCCCACTAGACTGTGAGATCCTTGTAGGCATGGAACATATCTACCAGCTGGATTGTATGCTCCCTCCTCAGGGCTTAATATAGTGTTTGACACTGAGAAAGCCCTTATTAGTTAACTGATTGATCTCTCCATTGAGAATTTCTTGGTGACACCACCTGACCCTCCAAAAAAAATAAAATCTGGAACTACCTATCATTTCAAATCTATCATACCATATATCTCCCCATGTTGAAGTCTTTCTAAAACCACCTCTCTTCCAAAGTGACCTTCCACAGTTAATCTCTAATCTTCCCAGGTTCAATCCCCTCAGATGCTACTTAAGCACTTCTAAATGACTTAAGCAATTATACAACCTTCTATTCCATTTATGTCCTTATCTCATATACCCTATCACTTAAGTACTAACTCAGGTAGAGCATCTGACTCTTCCACTAAGCTGTCAACTCCTTGAGGGCAGAGATAATGTCTAGTCAGCCAGTCATATTTATCGAGCAGTTTCTGTGTGCAAAGCACTGTATTAAGTGCTTGGAAAAGTGCAATATAATAATAGATAAATTCCTTGCCCACAATGAACTTACACTTACTGTACTATACTCTCCCAAACACTTAATATAGGGGCTGTTCTCAGTAGAAGGTAAAATATGCTCTACTGATTAACTGAACTAAATTGGTCAAGGCAGCCAAGCCTTTAGAAAGTCATAAAAATCAGAGTGACCCAGACAATAAAGGTAAGTATAAGACAGTAGCCTTAAGGATGAAAAACAAATAAAAGGAAAAGACAGGGAGAAAGACAAGGAGATTAGGGTCATTGTTGAGTCTGAGTTAAAAGTGTCATACCATGTTCAAAAAAGCCAATGTGATACTGAGATATTTACAAAAGAATATAACTACAGTGATACTGAGATGTATACAAAGAGATATAACATACATTCAGTTATATTTGGTGGGACATATGTTGCTAAATAATTTCATGTTACAGGGAATTTATGGTGCATATTTGCACTTCAGTACGAGCTCTGCACAAAACCATATCTTCCCATACCTCATCATATTGCATCCCGGCAGAATTATTTAATAGCATTCCACATAAAGCACTTAGTAAAAGTACATACTGTGACAATTGTATAAGATTCATAAAGTAATTATGTTGCTACTGTCTTTGTGACTATCTTCAGAAGGTGGTAAATACATACACACAAACAAGCACTTCTTGAGTTCAGTGTTTATATATACACACATACACAGTCTCATACCATACCTGTCCAAGTATTCTCATTCATAAAGATTTTAAGGGGTACTTAGAGATATGTTCAGTGTAGTCCCATCCTCACATTCATGGAGCTCTCAGTTTAAGAGTGGCACACAGCAAGACTAACATTCAGTCCACATATGCACTTAAATCTTAATTATAAGGATATCTTTAAGGAGTGAATGGATCACAGATTGTGCTGGAAGGTTAAGTATTATCAGTTTGGCAGCAAGGAAGGGAGACGGACTGTAATTTTGAATTTCAGAAAGCATATTTCATGATTCCCAGGTTATTGACATGCCTTCTCAGAAATGCCCATGCTGCTTCCCACTCTGATGTAACAAGACAGTACTTGTTTGGGAATGGTCTTTAGCCCTTCCTCCTCACAGATATTCCTTTCCTCAGTACTCTAATATCATTTCATTATTACATACATTTATATGGGATAAGTGCACACTGATGACCTTTCCTTTTTCATTTCAAAGTTTCTACTTTGCCAAGAGCCAGCAAGGCAGAATAATGTTTTCTATATCTTCACACACACACTATTCTGCACTTGGACACTTCCCTGGGGAAGGAGTAAATGTACCATGAGAAAATTTAGTTCCATGGGTTTGTGTCTTCTTAATAAAAGCTCTTTCAGTCATTTTTGTCTACCTCAATTTTTTCTAAGCAGCCTTGTATCCATGCACAGAAGCAAAATAAGAAGTTTAGGGTGTGGGGGTGGCATTTTCTTTTCTTTAATTCATATGCATGTCCCTAATTTAAGAGGGGAAACTGTTCAATGGGTGTTCCTGATGTATCAAGCCTGCACTGAGAATCATTAGAATAACATTTTTGTATGAACATAGGTTCATACTGTAGGTTCATTTACTCGGGTGTACTTTTGTATCCCTAAACACTGCACCCAAAACTCTCTGGATAGAACATCATACTTACTTAACAAAATGGGAAAAGGGGGTCATTAAAACATAGGTGTTCTTTTCAGGATACAGAGCAAGTAGAAGACAAAGAAATTGATTCAAAGCTCAATGACTCTTAGATCCATGCCCTGATTAGTAGTAGTCAAGAGGTTAATTTAATGGTCAAGTGGACCTTAAGAAATAAGATGTTCTACATGGGTAAAAGCTTCAGCATTTATCTGTTGCTTGCCCAATTGCCCAAATGTAACACTTGCTGGGAGAGTGTTCTCCGATCTCGCTTAATGTGGCGCTGGTCGATTTAATAAAATAAAGAACAAAATGAGCCAACTGTTCCAGAATATTCAGGCTCTTAGGTTTATGTAGCAAATGAATTTGCTGAACTAGTGTCCTAAAACTTATTATATGGTCTATTCAGTGGTCTAGTCCAGATTGTTCAGGAGCATATCATACAGGAGGTATTACCCCTCTTCCAGGTCTGGATCTTAGTCATCTCCTCATTCATTCAAGTTTGAACCAGGGAACAGAGGGAATGAGAAAGGAACTGAAACATTATTATTTAGTAGCTTCACAAGGATTGTGGTATAAAGATCAAAGAGGTAGGATGTCAAAATGGCAAGCTGATGTTTTGGAACCATCTCCGAATCTATTTTCTCAGTTCTCCATTACCTTAGATAAACTACAGTTGGTTACCCAGATGAAATGAAGTGATTGTACTTTAGTCCACTAAATTATCTCAATTATTTATTATTTAGGGGCAAATTGTGCCATCAGAAGATTGTCTGTGTCCTACTTCTAGATGGTCATCATAAGAGAACATTAGAATTGGCTTCAGAGGAAACTTGAGGATTTCCTACTTCTGAAGGCTGTTAAAGACAATGGGGTAACCTTCTGTCTTAGATAGCTTAGTTATTCACCTTCCTGGAAGTGATGCCATTCACTCTTCATGACAGCAGTGAAAGGATGATGAATAGAACCCCAATTTAGGCCATTTTGCTACGTTAGCAGTTCTGGTAAAGTTCCGAAGGGGAACAGGTTTGTAAATCTTTCAGTTCTTTGTGTAGGTTTCTGCAGTAATAATAATAATAATAATAATGATAATAATAATAGTAATAATGATGGAATTTGTTAAGTGCTTACTATGTGCCACGCACTGTTCTAAGTGCTGGGGGGGGGGGGAACAAGGTAATCAAGTTGTCCCACATGGAGCTCACAGTCTTAATCCCCATTTTACAGATGAGGTAACTGAGGCACAGAGAAGTTAAGTGACTTGCCCAAAGTCACACAGCTGACAAGTGGCGGAGTCGGGATTAGAACCCATGACCTCTGACTCCCAAGCCCAGGTTCTCTTTCTACTGAGCCAGGCTTCCTCTCTTGTAGATATTCTTGGGAGAATTTGCATGCTTTAAACTGCTTTTTAGCTTATTCATATATTTTTGCCTCTCAAATTAGCCAGCAAATGTTTCTGTGACAGGGGCACTGCTTAGATCTTCATTTAATCAGTCAATTAGTAGTATTTATTGACTGGGTACTCTGTGCCAGAGCACTATATGAAGTGTTTGGTAGAGTACAACAGAGTAAGTAGACATGACCTTCAACCTTCAAGGAGCTTACAAATCAGCAGGGAAAAAAGGCACTGAAATAAATTGCAGGTAGGCTGGAAGAAACAGAATATAGAAATAGATATGCTTAATACATCCTGCCAGCAGAGTTCTCTCTTGTAATAGGTAATTATGTTCATCTTTTGTGAATTGATTCAATTTGTGAAATATGGTAAAATCCCTTTAAATCAGGGATACCTAGATTTGAACCTGAGGGACACAGCTGTGATTTCTCCTTGTAGGTCCCCTAAATCATCCAAAATGACAGATACCTATGGAGCGCAAACATCCATTAAACTATCATTATATGAAATGTTTATTAGAGTATTTCCAGTTTTCCTAGTGCCAAATGGTCCTAGTTGTATAGCTTATTTATGGTCCATTTCAGATTTTTCTGTTCATGTTTTCTCTTGTGGGGAAAAAAGACTTGGGTATCATTCAATCAAAAGCTCTCATAATAATTGTCAGGATTGAGGCAGATTATATAACCAGTGCTCTCTTACTCCTCTGCTCAACTAATTCTCTCATTCTATTTTGAAACTGTCTTTCTTCTGTTTGAAGAGATAAGCCTCTGACCTGTATATGCAAGGTTAAGGCTTGGTTTTAACCTTAGAAAAATAGAGGATATTCGGAATTATTCACCTGTCCAGCTGTGTCTAGAATGTCCAAATACGCTGCTTCATCATCAATCCGAACTTGGGTCTTGTATGCATCTTCTGAAAGACACAATGTAACATTGAAATATTTATTGAAACAAGATAACATCACGCATTTCTAGAACATGGTACAGTACAGTTGTTATTTATGAATCGAAACATTTGAGTCAGAGTGAACTCCCATTTTAACAAACACCATCAGGACAATTTCAGGAATATTCTAAAAACAATGCTATCTGTAAAGCATAAGCTAGGAAAGGGCAGCTTTCAAAGAACAAGTTTTCTGAATAACACATTCAAATAAAGGCTCTCCTGAGGTTCCTTCAAATGAGAGTTTATTGCAATGTTTAATATAATAAAGCCCTAAGGTCCATTCAGATATTACTTAATAAATCACTTTGGTGCCTCTCTTAAGGAATATCACAGCTTCTGGATAGGCTCCTATATCTGTGATTTGTCAGGATAAGGAGAGAAAGGATGACTAATATCTGTATAGATTGTTTTGCTCCTGTTTATATTTCTCTCATCGCATCATTTATTTTCCATGTTTGGCTTAAATGGGATGTAAGCATTGGACAATATTTATACTGGAAATAGAATTAGGAATGATCTGCATTTTAATTAAACAATAACACTTAGCAGACAATGTGGTTGCTCTGATTAATGAAATTATTTCCCTTGTAAAGTGAGGCATGAGGTGAAGTCAAGTGTTTCCAAAGTGTGCGAGAGACCATTTATCACCAAAACCACAGGACCCAAAGTATCCTATTACCTTGGTTTCATGGACAGAGATTTGAATTTAAACCTATTCTTACCTCCTTCTCTGCTTTCTCTCTCTATCTCATCTTCCTCAAAAACAATCTTTCATGAGGCAGACTAAATTCTGTGACTATTTCAATTCATCTTTGCCAAAACAATTAAAAATATGTTACAATGCTCCTTTCTTCCTTACCCCCCAACCAGTTTCAAAATAGTAATTCCTTTCCCACTTCCAAGTCTTTGCCAAAACGTCCCCCTCAGCTCTTAAATAGTCTTTCCATTCATTCAATTGTATTTATCGAGTGCTTACTGTGTGTACAGCACTGTACTAAGCACTTGAAAAGTACAATTCAGCAACAAAGACAATCCCTGCCCACAACCACCTTACAGTATCTCCCCACAGATCATTTAGTATTTCCTTACCCAATCAAATGAAAACACCCAGGCAATAGTCAAGTACAAAAAGTATTCAACTTTTCTTTGAAATCTAAGAAAACTGAGAAGTAGCCTGGGTTACTGGAAGGAGCACGGGCTTGGGAGTCAGAGGTCATGGGTTCTAATTCCGGCTCTATCACTAGTCAGCTGTGTGACTTTCGGCATGTCACCTAACTTCTCTGTGACTGTTACCTCATCTGTAAAATGGGGATTAAGATTGTCAGCCCCACGTGAGACAACCTGATAACCTTGTATCTACCCCAGCGCTTAAAATGGTTCTTGGCACATAGTAAGTGCTTAACAAATACCATCATTATTAGTATTAGTATTATTATTATTAAAATCTAAATCTGATCTAAATCAGATTTACTACGTGTCCACTGAAGTAGAACTGACCTCAAATCAATCAATCATATTTATTGGGCATGTACTGTGTGTAAGGCACTTTATTATGTACTTGGAGCATCATCTTTGCACTTGGATCTGTGACCTTTGAAGACTTGGCATTTGCCCCACCCTCAGCCCCACAACACTTATCTATAAATTATTTATATTAATGTCTGCCTCCCCCTCTAAACTGCAAGCATTTTCTGGGCAAGGAATGTGTCTACCTACTCTGTTGAATTATACTCTCTCAAGCATTTAGTAGAGTGCTCTGCACACAGCAAGTACTCAATAAATACCATTGATTGATTGATTGATTGCACTAAGTGCCTGTGAGAGTGCAGAATAAAAAATTTAGCAGACATATTTCCTGCCCACAAGGAGTTTACAGTCAAGAGGGCAACTTACAGCCTCTGAATCTTCCTTCATTGGAAATCAATTTTGGAGAAAATGCTTTGGAAACCTGAGATGGAGTGGTAATCCTCCAAGCATTATTTGAGGATGCCTTCTGCCCCTCAATATGAATTAAATGAGGAAATGAATGGGAAAAGGAGGATTGGTTTGAGAATGTTTATGGATTTGGGTTGGCCAGTTTTGCTGAATATTACAAAGGGCTGTATTGTGCACTGCAAATAGCATTTACTAAAGTACAGTGCTAGTGTGATTTTAGTTTTGGTGTTGGAGAAACAAGCAACAGTGTTGTTGCAGAAACAAGCTATGAGAAGCAGCATGGCTCAGTGGAAAGAGCATGGGCTTGGATGTCAGAGGATGTGGGTTCTAATCCGAGTTCTGCCGCTTGTCAGCTGTGTGACTTTGGGCAAGTCACTTAACTTCTCTGTGCCTCAGTTACCTCATCTGCAGAATGGAGATTGACTGTGAGCCCTTCGTGGGACAACCTGATCGCCTTGTATCCACCCAGTGCTTAGAACAGTGTAAGTAAGTGTAAGTAAGAAAGGAGTAATTTTCTGTCAGATTTGAGGAGTGAGGGTATTCTGGCCAGAGTCAGCAGGTGGGAAAGGAGTTGGCAGCAAGACAGGTGATATCGAGGCACAGTGAGAAGGTTAGGTGCTTTGTCATAGAAGAGAAGCAAGGTGAGGCAGGATGGGGCAAAGTGATGGTGAGGAGTTTTTGTTTGATACATAGGTGGATGACAACCACTGGAGTTTTTTGAGGAGTGGAGTAACATGTCCTGAATGCTTTTTTATAGAAAAGTTATCTGGGCAGTGCAGTGAAATATGGACTGGAATAGAAAGAGATAGGAGGCTGAGAGGTCAGCAAGGAGACTGATGTAGTAATCCAGGTAGGATAGGATGATTTAATGCATTAATGTGGAAATTCCTGTTGTATTCTCCAAAGTGCTTAATACAGTTCTCTGCACACAGTAAGCACTCAAATACCACTGATTGATGGAGTTTCCCATCAAGAGCCCTAGAAAAATGCTTTTGTCTCACGAGTTTAGGACTGGAATCTTGATGAAACAATTGAAGGACTGTGATTTGTTCCCTGCCAGTCTTTTTCCCCCTGGGGCATGGAGGGCAATGGCCAAATCAACTGCAGCATAAAACCTATACTACACTGTAGTACTACAATCCAGCCAGTGGTTTCATTGTGGTTGCTGTAGTCTTCACTGCCTGTGTTAGCCAGCTAATTTTTGCTTCTATCTAACCCAGTGCTTAGTACAGTGCCTAGAACATAGTAAGCACAAATACCACAATTATTACTTTTACAGGATTTCCAGGAGGCCTGTCCAATCAGAGAACCCACCAGGTGGTTCTTCAGTCAGAAAACTTCATCAATGACAGCAGTCTCCGGAGGCAGTTCCCTTAATTGCAGAGTTGGGACTAAGACCCAAGGGTCAGCTTCCCAGAACAGTACTCTTTTCCTTGGACCAAGAGCAGGGCAGTTGCCCTAAAGATAAACTATCTAAAAAGGAAGAAGCTCTCTGGTCATCCTTACTGTAAACTAGGGGACAAAATCTTCACCCATTGTCTTTGTCCCTGCTTGCTAAGGCTGCCCTCTCAGTGTATTGGCAAATTGAGAAACAAACTTGGAAAGATATGCTCAAACTGAAATTACAAGAGAACATCTTCCAGGAACCCTTGGGATGGAAGAGGAAAATTGAACTTGTATACATCAAAAAAGGGAAACTAATAAGTAGAGAGGAAAACAGGCAAAGTGACTGACTGTAATCTATATTTCCAGCCCTGGTATTTCTTTCTCTGCAGGCTCATATTTCCTTCTGCCTTTGGATGTTTCACTGACACCTCAAAATTAACATGTCCAAATGGAATTTCTTATATTCCCATCCAAACCCTCTTTTCCCCATGACTTTCCTATCTTGGTAGACAGCTCCAACATCTTCCCTGCCTCACAACTCCATACTCTCAACTATTCGCTTTCATTCAACTGACATATTCAATCTGCAACCAAATCCTTTTGATTCAACCTTCACAACATCACTAACATTCAGCCTTTCCTCTCTGTCCCAACTGCTCCCACATTTTTTCAAGAGCTTTTGCTATCACTCATTGATTACTACATCAGCCTCCTTGCTGACCTCCATGCCTTCTGTCTCTCCCCACTTCAGTCCATATTTCATTCTGCTACCCATTCAGTCCATGTTTCCCCACTCCTCAAGAACCTCCAGTGGTTGTCCACCCATCTGCACATCAAACAGAAAATCCTTACCATAGGCTTTAAAGCACTCCAACATCTTGCCTCCTCCTATCTTATCAAACCAGCCAGCACAATTCAGTCCTTCAATGCCAAACTATTCTCTGTACTTCCATCTTATCTATCTTACCTACAAAGGCTTAAGAAACAGTGTAAGAAGCAAGTGAGAAGAAGCGTGGCTTAGTGGAAAGAGCCCAGGCTCGGGAGTCAGAAGTAATGGGTTCTAATTCTGCCTCTGCCTCTTATCTGCTGGGTGACTTTGGGCAAGCCACTTGACTTCTCTGTGCCTCAGTTTCCTCATCTGTAAAATGGGGATTAAGATTGTGAACCCCATGTGGGACAACCTCATTATCTTGTATCTACCTCAGCGCTTAGAACAGTGCTTGGCACATAGCACTTTACAAATACCATAATTATTATTACTAAAAGCACATCTCCTCCAAGAGGCCTTCCCTGACTAAGCCTTCATTTCTTCTTTTCCCACTCCCTTCTGCTTCACCCTGACTTTCTTCTTTTATTCACCACCCACCCCCTCAGCCCCACAGCACTTATGTACATATCCATATATTTATTTATTTGTATTAATGTCTGTCTCCACCTTTAGACTGTGAGCTCACTGTGGACAAGGAACATGTCTATCAACTCTGCTATATTGTACTCTCCCTAACACCTAGTGTAGTGCTCTGCACATAGTAAGAACTCAAGAAATATAGATTGGTTAATTGAGCCCCTATGTGAGACAGGGACAGTGTACAACCTGATTAACCTGTATCAACTCTAGAGCTTAGAGCTGGGCTTGATACAAAGTAAGCACTTAAACACATTGATAATGATAATTATCATTATGTGACATTTAAAACCCAAAGGTCAAAGTTCAGTTCAGGTCAGATCATCTCTCAGACCTTAAGTAATTTTGGAGTCACTATTAACTATTTTTAGAAATCTTTAGTCTAATGTGAATTGGAAGCCAAAGTGACCAGCTAAACCTGGGCATCATCAACAGTGGGATAGAAAACAAAAGGCATAGTTTTGCCACTTTATCATAAATATGGCATGTCCATATGGGACTCCCATATGCACTTTTGATCTTTTCATTTTAAACAACCAGAGAGGTTGCAGGAACTATTCTAAAAAGCACTGAAAAGACTAGATCTCCAGTCTGGAGTGGAGAGACTGATAGAGGATGTAGGGGGCATGGGAACAGCACAGAATCATATTAACCACACCCGACAGTAACAAGAAGAGGGAGCAACCACTGAACCTTGAAGGTGGTAGTTTCAGAACAATTCAAAGAAAAGATTTCTTCCCAGACCAGGGGGTAAGTATAAAAATTCATTGCCACAGAAAACTGTGAAAGTAGAAAATACCAGCAGGTTCAAGAGGTGTGTGAATAAGCCTAGCAATTAATGCTTATGTTCAATCAGTGATATTTTTTAAATTTATCCAGTCAATAATATTTTTATGTCTGTATTCTCACAGAATTATTTCTCTGTATTAAATACCTAAAGTGGGGTATATTGCACCAAGTGAATACCCAAAAATACGACTGTGGTCCATAATGCTTAGTAAAATTTATTAAGAACCTGTGTGCAAAACACTGTACTTAACACCTAGGAAAAAGCTACAAAGATGAAAATTAGATTCAGTCCCTAGCCTCTGAGAGGCTCAAAATCCAAGATAAATGAACCTTCTCTCCAAATGTTTAATGCACCAACAGGAAAGGACTTAAATTTAGAAAAAAACCTGGTTCAGTTTTAAATCAAGAAGTTTTATTCTATTTTCTCACCTCTTCTCCTCAGCTTCCTCTTTGATATCACAGTATGAATGTCCAAGCAGCCAGGAAGTCTCTTACAAAAGTGATAATTGTATGTGTCTAAGGAATATCATGAAAGAGAGGGATGCATTTACTGTGCCCATTGAGATAGAGCTGAGATGTTACTACAAGTGGTCCTAGTTTAGTTCATATAAATACTGTTATCATCAACCTCGGGGAACCATTTTACATTTCTGGACTCTTCCCATTTGTCTCCCATTCACAAGAAAAGACTACTGTAGAATTGAATCCATTTCTCCCTCTTAAGTTTTTAATATTTTGGCAGAAGGAGAAAAGCAGTATGACAGTGGTTTTGAAAACTCCCATTTGAAGTGCAAAAGGTAAAAAGGTTTGGATTTTATTACCTTAATCACTGTTTCCGTTAGGACAGCATTCCAAGGATGGAAACACTTAAATCCAGATGAGAACTTTCATAAATCTGAGTCTCAGTTTAGAAAGATATTACATATATATTATACATACATATATATATGAAACAAAACATATTATTCACCTGGGATCAGGTGAATTCTTTCCAGAAATGGACAAATATTGGCTGCAAAATGAAGCCAACTTTCACATTGGTGGCTTCGTCTGCATCACAAGACACTTCTCAGTCCTGGAAATCAGGTCACTGTCCCGGCCCCCATAGTTACTATTGGTGCTCGCTTCCTCCCAAGCAAATATGTCTCATGTTTACCATGCACCCATTTTCACCACACAGACCGAAGCTGCCATATGGACACACACTTGAATGCATGCCCACACATATATCCATTCCAACTATTCTACCCTAGCTCCAAAACCAGAATGAGCTTATTTATCTAACCAATGATGTGCCAAATGAACAGAAGGCTTTTTAAACAGCCTCTGCCCAGGATGCCTGCTTGTTTTGTTGACACAGGGACAGAGCAGCAAAAGAGGAAACGCTTTCCCTTGATGTGTCTAGAATCTTTTTATTCAGAGAATTATGCCTGTATTCATGGTTGTGCAACTAGTCATGCTGAATTTACATTTTGTACATTGAACATTCCAATGTTTCAAATGCCACCTATATCCTTTCAATATTTTGGGTGTAGTTGGAGAAGTTTACTCTCAATTAGATTATCTTTATTTCATCACAAAATGGTATGTTCATTCATTCAATCGTATTCACTGAGCGCTTACTGTGTGCAGAACACTGTACCTTAGTACACTGGAAAGCACAGTACAGCAATAAAGGGAGACAATCCCTGCCTACAACGGGCTTACACTCCCGAGGGCCTCATACAGACTAGTATGTCACTGCTGATTGAGAAGTATTATTTTGAAGGACATTTTTGTTCTTGTTAAAAACTTAAATGAAGTAGAGATGTCAAGGAAATAAAAAAGTGTGAGTCAAATGAATCCTTTGCAACAGCTAAAAAATCACCATTCGGCCTATACCCTGAAGTGTACTGAAAGGTACAGACAGTGGAAACAAAGTTATAATCTTCTAGGGCATGGAACTTGCTTGGGAAGATTCCCATTGCAGTAAATATTACATTGGGGTACTTGAGTTTTTTATGTTGTGCCCAGTAGTTCATAAACTGCAGTTACCTGCAACTGAGTTAAAAAGAGAAGGAAAAGCTTGAACTGCTCAGAGGCAAAGGGTTTCAACAAACTATTTGGATCCGGTGCTGCCGAACCACAAGAAAATAGAATTCAGTGAGTCAGCATTTATTTTGGTTATAATTTTTATTAACTTCTGCCCTTTAAGGCAGTTTCCAGGCAGGGAATGTTAAGGGAATAAAAGAAATTCAGGCCTGCTTGGAGCATCTCTCAGGAGGGCTTTTCAACCCACTGCATGATAACAACTGTCTTGACCAGGTTATACCATGAGGGAATCAGAGAATTGGAGTTTATAGATCTCATGAGATGCACAAGTATCTTCTATTTGAGCAGGCATTACAGAATATGAAATCTGGATTTTCATCTAGTGTTGAATTCTGGTTTGGGAAGCATTAAGGCCATCAGTAGCATGCACCCTAGAATAAAATTAAACTCCACTGAGCTCTTCAACACATCAATTCTGAAGGCCCATGAAAATATTTCAATATTTGCTTTGAGGGCTCAGTATACCTATATTCAACTTTTGATTCTCCTCGCTAATGAGAGAAGACATGTGGATAGTGAAAAGTAATGATGTTAGTATTTGTTGAGCGCTTACTATGTGCAAAGCACTGTTCTAAGCGCTGGGGGGATACAAGGTGATCAGGTTGTCCCTCGTGGGACTCACAGTTTTAATCCCCATTTTACAGATGAGGTAACTGAGGCACAGAGAAGTAAAGTGACTTGCTCAAAGTCACACAGCTGGCAAGCGGTGGAGCCATGACTTCTGACTCCCAAACCAGGACTCTTTCCACGCTTAGTAGCACTTAGTAACATCAATGGCATTTATTGAGCACTTACTCTGGGGAGAGCCCTGTACTAAGTGCTTGGGAGCATTCAGTACAACACAATTGATAGACATGTTCCCAACCCACAACAAGCTTATAGGCTAGAGGAGAAAGCAGACATTAATATAAATTCATACTAAATAATTTATAGCAATGTATCTAAAAGCTGTGGGGTTAATATCAACTGCCAAAAGGTCACAGATTCAAATGCACAGGCAATGTAGAATGGAGAAGGAGCTGGGGAAAAGTGGACTTAAAATGGGGAAGGCTTCTTGAAGGAGACATGACCCTAGTAAGGCTTAGAAAATAGGTAGACTGGTGGTCTGGTATATATGGAGTGTGTGGGAATTTCAGGCTAGAGGAATTATTGTTCAAAATGAGTGAATTGAGATCCCACACTTATCTGGACAATGGAGGCAGGCAGTTGTGAATCAGAAGACTCCAGAGAGAGGCTCCTCTGGAATGATGGAGGTAAAGGTGAAGTGCAGCTCAGTAGAACTTAAAAAACAGCCCCAGGTAATTCAAAGTTCATTTTGTGACCATCAGAGTCACATATCATCTAGTTATATTCTTAGTGCTAAAATATGCACACTGCTCTTTACTGCCTCTTCAGAATATGCTAGAGACCAAAGATTATGCTGGACATCTGGCCTGCTAAAGCCTACATTCTGAGTCAATTTACAGACTCGCACAGAAAAATAGCATGTAAAACTTATCTGTTGACTCAGAGGAGGTTTAAGTTTTAAGTTTTTATGGCATTTATTTTCTCTCATGTTAATCCCCTTTCAATTCACATCCAGAAATAATTTTGGACAAAGTAAGCCTAAGCACTCCTATCTGATCTACATTTAGGGAGTTTGAAAAATTAAGACCAGCTTTGCAAGAAGAGAATTGTCAGCCCAGATTCCCTGGCTAAATTCCAGATGCCAGAACGTAATCCCGAAGATCCAGCCAACCCTCACACTTTGTTATAAATTGCCCTTTCCATCCCACATAACCCGACTGGGTTACATTAGATAAATAAACCAACTCTGAAAGGTCTTTCTAAACACTCTGTTAGAGTGAATAGTTCTTGTTTGGCTAGTTCAGTGGTAAGATTTCTAAATACTTCAGTCTTTTCCATACTTCTTACTGGATTTTTGTTCAGAATAATGAGTGCTATGAAATGTTATAAGTAGTTGTCCAGGTATAAAAATTTAGAACACCCCATAGTCAGGGCTCACTTCAGACCTTCCTGGACTCTATGTTGGAGGAAAATCTCTCACCTGCCTTCCCTGTTCCACATGCTGTCATTTCATTACACTGAATGGATGTACAATATAATGGCATCAGAAGAAAGTCCATTCAAACCCCTGAATCTAGAGTGTTTCTCTCAGTGGATAGGGAGAGGAAAACCTTCTGATCCATCCTGTCTTCTGTGCAACAATGCTATCATGATCTGTATCAGGTCCTTGTTCATATCGGTAACGTGCACTCTGAGGCAATTGTCTCTGTCACTACCTGAGGCCAGACATGACCTCAGTGGAGTAAAAAAAGACCCTGGGAGACTGCACAAGAGGTATTCTGCACCTTCAGAACAAAAGGAGCGTGGACCTGGGAGACTGAAGACCAGGGTTCTAATCACAGCTCCTCCACTTGACTGCCTTGTGACCTTCTGACAAGCGATTTGTAAAATGAGGATTAAAACCATAAACCCCATGTGGGACATGGATTGTGTCCAACCTTACTAGTTTGTATCTATGCCAGCATTTTGGACAGTAGCTGGCACATAGTAAGTGCTTGACAAATACCATAAAAAAGAGCACTCTGACAGACAGTTGTTACCTACATTCCCATTTGATGGATTCCAGAATTTATATTCTCCCTTCTCCTCAATTCTGATCACCTCTTGCTTATCCTCCTGTCTTCAATCTTCTTTAAATATTCCCTTCCTGAAAAATTGCCTCACAATCTATAGTTTGCTTTTAAGGTATATGTTAAGCATTTACTAATTCTCAAACACTGTTCTAGGTGCTGGGGTGGGCACAGATTAATTACATCTGACACAGTCCCTGTCCCACTTGGAGATAACAGTTTAAGTAGTGTGGCTCAGTAGAAATAGCATGGTCTTACGAGTCAGAGGTCATGAGTTTTAATCCCAGCTCTGTCACTTGTCACCTGTGTGACTTTGGGCAAGTCACTTTACTTCTTGGTGCCTCAGTTACCTCATCTGTAAAATGGGGATTAACAAAGTAAGCCCCAAGTGGGACAACCTGATTACCCTGTATCTACCCCAGTGCTTAGAAAAGTACTCGGCACATAATAAGTGCTTAACAAATACCAACATTATTATTATTATTAAGTATGAGGGAAAACAGGTATTTAATCCCCATTTTACAGTTGAGGAAACTGAGACTCAGAGAAATGAAGTGACTTGAGGATGGCATTTGTTAAGCATTTACTATGTGACAAGCACTGTTCTAAGCACTGGGGTAGATACAAGGTAATCAGGTTGTCCCACATGGGGCTCACAGTCTTAATCCCCATTTTACAGGTGAGGTAACTGAGGCACAGAGAAGTGAAGTGACTTGCCCAAAGTCACACAGCTGATGAATGGCCAAGCTGCAATTCATACCCACAAACCCTGACTCCCAAGCCTCGGCTCCTTCCTAGTCTTCTCTGGATCAAGTGAGAGAAAAAACCCTTCCTTTTTCACCTGCTCTTCTTCCCCACATCCATCTTGACTATATTCTCCCCTTCTTCCCTCATCACAATGATTCTCATTTAAAGCCATTACATTTCCTTGGAAAACATCTGCTCTCCAGTTAAATTCCTCCCTCCTGTTGGACTGTCTAATGTTGCAGAGCTCTGTACCCTCAGACAAAGCCTAAGACACAGCTGCTGAAAGAGTTTGATTCATTTTCCACACGTGTTACCTTACTCCTCAATTTTCTCCAAGACCCTAAATGTGGACAATGCCTTCCAAGTCAGGAGCAGAATCACTTTCCAATTTGCTACAATATTCACTACAGGTATTCACAGAAGTAAGTTGCTCCCTTTCTTCCTTTTTCTTCAATTTCTTAACATTGGGAAAATAACACTTCCGAGGATTCAGAAAAGAAATTTGGGATATTTAACCTGCCTGATGGATAGTTAAATGAAGAATGCCGACCACCTGTTCTCCATCTCCATGAAGGCTAGAATAAGAAGAAAGGCAGGTAGGAAGAGATAGAGAATATACATGAGAAAGAATCCTGAAAACAAACCAAACAAAAAAAAAGGGTTTAAAATAAGTCCTATAAAGAAAGACAAAAGACAGTGTTTTGGGATCTAAATTGAACAGGCACTGAGCATGTTTCAGGCTGGTTGTAGGAATTTCAAGGGAGCAAGAGGCTCTGAGTATCAGGGTATTCTAGTTTCATCAGTTTCACTGGAAAGTTCTGATTCTGGGACTTTTGCCCCAGCCCAGTAGATCTTTAAAAATAAGGCATATCAATCATTCATAGAGTACATACTCTGTGCAGAGCACTGCACTGATTGCTTAGGAGAGCACAGTAGAGTTAGTAGACATGAACCGTGCCAGCAAAGATTATTCAGTCAAGGGGAGGAGGCTGACACTTGGAGAATAATTTACAAACAGGAAGCAGAATGAGTTAGGGTAAGATCTGTAAATATTGGTTATGGGAGCTTAAGAGTGCACAATGCTTAGAAAGTGCAGAAGTACTGAAGTGCCTTTTTGGGGGACATTACCTGGGGAGACTAAAAATTAATCAGGGAAGGCCTTCTTGAAGAGTTGTGATTTCAGGAGGACTTGAAGATGGCACATACCAATCTGTCTTTCCCAGGCCATAGGGGACTTAGTAGGTGATTAGGCAGCAAATTATTCTCTCATATTCACTAATTTAGATCTTATTTCTTGTTACCTTTACTAAGGTAGCATAATTTGGTCTTCTCTCCGCTGCAGATTTTGAAGTCAACTGGGGGAACATGTTACAGTGACTTCTTGGGTGTGCTAAAGTTTTTTGAGTCACATTAAGATATGTATCTTTTAACCACCTGCTCATTCCTTCCGGGTATTTTCTTGCTGGAAGCATTACTAACATTTCCTTCTCCCTGAACTTATAGAAATCACCAACTGAAGAATTCCCACTGCTGTATTCAGTAGTATTCAGTGCCTCCTGTGTGCAGAGCACTGTGTCTGAGCAGTAGGAGAAAGAGAATGAAGTTGCAGAATAGAAAAACAACAACAATGAGGACAAAAGCTTTTGTAACCCAGAACTATGCCAATCAGTCTTCAGTTAATCAGTATCTGAACTCTTTGGAAAGGAAGTGGTAAACATGACAGATTCTAGTAGTGGGATGTGTCAGAGAACTCCTTTCAGGGAAATTTGAGACTGGAGGAGGGGAGAAGAGACAGGTTGGAACAACAGTGATGAGTGAAAAGGGATTTTAGTGTTGAATTTGCTTCCTTTAATACCCATACTTTTATATCTTCCTCTTTCCCTTCTGCACTGGTGCTTATTTCTATTATTATTTTATTAATAGTAATAATGATATTTGTTAAGCACTTACTACGTGTCAAGCTCTGTTCTAAGTGCTGGAACAGATATAAGGTAATCAGGGCCCAAATGGGGCTCAGTCTAAGTAGGAGGGAGAACAGGCATTGAATCCCTATTTTGCAAATGAGGGAAGTGAGGCACAGATAATTTGAGTGGCTTGCTAGGGTCACACAGCAAAAGTGTGGATTAGAACCCAGGTCTTCTGACTCCCAGCCACATTCTCTTTTCACTAGGCCACACTGACATTGGCCCATATTGAAATATGAACCATCAGTTAACAGAAGAAAGGGATCCTCCAGTTGGAAAGACCTCTGAATGAACAACTCATTTGCCCCCTGCCTTCCTGCAAACCTACAGTTAACTAAATCCATCTCATTTGGAAAGCCCTTGTCAGTGGTAAGGAATCATTTTTTCCAGAACCATTTCTAGACCTTTTCAACCAAGTCAAGTTGATAGAACATTATCAGAGTAATTTTCAGGTTTTAAATCTAATCCCTCATCTATCGGTGGTACTCACTGAGTGCTTACTGGACTAGACACCTGGGAGAGTGCACTACAAATATGATGGTAAACATGATTCCTGCCCTCAAGGAGATTACAGTCAAGTCAGAATACTGGATGTGGAAGGAAATAATTGTTTTTCCTTGCATAGTCGTTCCAAACTTGACTATAAACTTGACCCCATGCTTTTTTTAAAAAAATAAACAGGATAGATCATATCAAAATAAAGTCTTCCAAACCTGTTTCTTTTAATGGTACTAGTTAAGTGCTTACTATGTGCCAAGAACTGTACTAAGCACTAGGGTACATTCATGATAATCAGGTTGAACATAGTCCCTGATCTTTATGAAGCTTGCAGTCTAAGTTGGAGAGAGTCATGAATCCACATTTTACAGATGAGGTAACTGAGGTAGAGAAATGTCAACTGACTTGCTAAAAGTCACACAGCAGATATGTGGTGGAGCTGGCATTAGAACCTAGGTGCTCTGACACCCAGGCCATGATCTTTCCACTTGGCCATGCTGCTTCTCAATCTCTTAGTAGGAACAACAATGAAGACATTATTCAGAACTTCAAAAGACATTTTCTTCATAAAAGCTCAAATTGCTTCTCCATAAATGTGGGTTAGATTAGTGTTTCACTTTATGCTTACCAGTCAGTGCCTACAGGATTCCAGCTGCCCCATGTTTCCCTGACTTCCTACAGGCAAAGACAAACAGCTGCTCGCCTGATTGCACAGATGCGCTTTCAGATAGCACAGTGGGTATTATAACTCACCAATAGTGCATCTATTTAGTTCATGGCTATTCAAAGACTTGGAAAATTGTGAATTAGCTTTTCTCTTTCCATAAAAAGCAGTAGTGATAGTTTTTATTTAGCACATGCATTGCCAACAAAATGTACTATGCACTAAGTGGAATTGCTTTATTATTGTAAAACCAGGTGGCTGCACTTAATGTACTTAGCAACTAATGGTGTGATGAAGGGCACATACAACACAAACAACATATATAAAATTACCCATATTTAAATACATCTGGGAGAGTTTGACAGGGCTTACCTGGAAGTTTGTCAGGAAAAGTATCATTAAGTTGATCCAAATGGGTTAAGTAATTGAGTTGAGGAGTTTTACCGACACATCCAAATCACCACTAAATCATCAACCTCTTAGCGTCCTTTGAAACAGTCCACCAACCCCTTCTCCTGAAAACATTATTTAACCTAACTTCATGGACAGTGTCCTCTCCTGAATCTCCTCCTATCTCTCTGGCCATTCATTCTCAATCTCTTCTGTGGGCTTCTCCTCTGCCCTCCACCACCTAATTTGTCTGGGTGTCTCTCAAGGTTCAGTTCAGGGTCTCCCTCTACACTCACTCCTTTAGAGAACTCATTCACTCACTTGGCTTCAACTACCACTTTGTGGATGATTCCCAAATCCACATCTCCAGCCCTGATTTTCCAATCACTGTAGACAACTCTACCACCTTTCTTGTCTCTCAGGTCCGTAACCTTGACATTGTCCTCAATTCCACTCTCTCATTCAATCTATCACTAAATCCTGTAGTTTCAACCTTCACAACATTGCTAAAATACATCCTTTCCTCTCTAGTTCATAAGCTCATCTCTAGACTGACTATAAACTCATTTGGGGAAGGGAATGAGTCTGTTATATTGTTGGGTTGTACTCTTCCAAACAGTACAGGTCCCTGCATACATTAAGCACTCAGTAAATGATTGATTGATTCCAAAAACTGCTAACCACATTAATCCAAGCATTTATCCTATCCCACATTTATCACTATATTAGCCTCCTTGTTGCCCTCCCTGCCTTCTGTTTCTCCCATTCCAGAACCCACTTCACTGTGCTACCCAGATTGTTTCTACAAAAAGGGTGAGGCCACATTTCTCCACTCCTCAAGACCCTCCAGTGGATGCCCATTCACACCTGCATCAAAGAGAAACTCCTTATCACCAACTTTAAAGCACTCAATCACCTTGTCTCTTACCTCACCTCATTACTCTCCAACTACAACACAGCTTATACACTTTGCTGATCTAATGCCAACCAGTCACTGTATCTCCATCTCAACTACCTGGCCACTGATCTCTCATCCACATCCTGCCCCTGGCCTGAAATACCCTCTCTTTTCATATCCGACAGACAGTTACTATCCCCATCTTCAAAACTTTATTGAATGCACATTTCACTTAAGAGGTCTTTCCTGACTAAGCCCTCATTTCCCCATTTTCCACTCCCTTACATGTTGCTATGCTTTTCTCCCTTAGTCACCTCCTCCCCAAGCAGCACAGCACTTATTCAATTGTATTTATTGAGCTCTTACTGTGTGCAAAGCATTGTATTAAGCACTTTGAAAATACAATTCAGCAATAAAGAGAGACAATCCCTGCCCACAATGGGTTTACAGACTATCCATAATGTATTTACATTGAGGTCTGTCTCCATTCTCTTGACTGTAAGCTCGGTGTGGGCAGGAAATGTCTGTTATATTTTTGTGTTGTGCTCTTCCAAGTGCTTAGTACAGTGCCCTGCACACAGTAAGCATGCAATACATCCAACTGGTCTTTCCCCAAGGGCATCCAGGATTCTGGGTTGAGGTGTGCTTCCCTAATCTCTGTTCTCTTATTCACATCAAGGGAGTCGAGTCAGGGAAATGCCTTAGGGATTAGGTCCATCACAGAAATTTGAAATGGGTTGGCAAGTTGTTGACTTTCACCTCTAAATCCTCACTTTACTCTTTGCAAAAATTGGGACTAGTATTTCCTTTCTAGGTGGTGATGTAGTGGGGAAGACTGTTGTTAGATAGCTGTGAACTCCATTTAAAGGACAGTGGATTCTGCAAATGCTTCTGGTTTTGTTCCCCAAGGTATAAGTTTCTTCCTGTCCTGTAAAATTGCCTTTTCATAAAACTACCAAGAAACGTCTCTCCTAGACCACAGGGAGAAATCAAGATCTATTAGGTTATACCAGAGGCCAGGATTTGATGATTCCCACAAATTGTTCACTATAGTCTGGATAAATAATGCTTCATATAACAACAATTTTAAAAGAAAATAAAAATCCTATTCCTTTTCCTCCTTGTGACACAATTGAGAAATTAATCTTAATAATAATTGTGATATCTGTTAAACACTAGCTTTGTGCCAAGCTCTGTACTAAGCACTAGGTTAGATACAGGGTAATCAGGTACCACATGGGGTCGCAGTCAAAGTAAAACCTAGAACAGGTTTTCAATCCCCATGTTGTAGATGAGAGAACTGAGGCACAGATAAATTGAGTGACTTGCCCAAGCTCACACAACAGACAAGTAGGGGAGCTGGGATTAGAACCCAGTTCCTCGGACTCCCAGGCCCATTCTATTTCCAATAGGCCCTACTATTTCTCTGTGTGGCCTAGTATTCCTCCAAATAGTAGGACTGAACCACTGCTCTCTCCTCAAATCTGGATTTTCTGGGTACTTGCAGAAAATTATTCTCTTACCTGAAACTACGCTCTGCCTTCTTCCTCACTATACTGCTACAGACCACTGCAGTTATTCAAGCCCCCTGTGACCACAGGAGGCTATCTTACAAACTAAATGCTCCTTTTTCTTCCACTACCTCTCCATGAAGAGTGCTTAATGATGGCTTCTCCCTACCTGCCTTGGACCATTCCCAAATACAATCAGGTGATTGCTGAAGTCATCTAAATAATAAGCTTCTTATGGGTAGGGAATGTACCTACCACCTCTGCTGAACTATACTCTCCAAAGTGCTTAGTATATTGCTCTGCACTAAGAAAGCACTAAATAAGCACCACTGATAGACTGCTTGATAGCAGCATGTGATAACTGTGGCATTTGTTTAGCTCTTACTCTGTGCCAAGCACTGTACTGAGACTTCAAGTAGATGCAGTATAAGGAGATCGGACAAAGTCTCTGTACCGCATGGAGCTCAGAGTGTTCCAAGTCTGTTAATGAATGATTGTGAGGGTGTGAGAAGACTGTCTAGCTGGCTAATCTAGACTAGCTATTCCTGGTTCTGCCACTTTTCTGCTGAGTGACCTTGAGCAAGTCACATCATTTCTCTGTGCCTCAGTTACCTCATCTGTAAAATAGGAACTAAGACTGTGAGCCTGAAGTGGGACAGGAACTGTGCCTAACCTGACTTGTGTTCCCCATTCCCCCAGAGGTTAGTACAGGATCTGGCACATAGTAAGTGCTTAAATACTACAGTTTTTTATTGTTGTTATTATTATCTACCTCCTTAAGTTCTGTTCTTTCCTTTGTGATCCCTCTGTGGGTTCATGGGGTCCATATATAGCATCTACTGGGGGAGAAGAGTGAGGGGAAGGTGGAGTACTCGATAGACTCTCACTGTACTCAGCTAAAGACAGATTTCAGATTATTTTTCCCAATTCCCAGGTAGAATGGATGTAATCATTCCTAGGAGAATGAGATCAATATCTGTTTTTATAAAATTTTGTAAGGGACATCAAGAATCATCTGGGAAGTCCACTGCTTCCATTCAGTTAATACAAGAACCTAGAAGGGCAGATGGATACATCTCTTATTTTAAAAGTTCTCTAGGGATGGAAGTCCCTCAGTCTCTTTTAGCAGCTTGAACCAGTGTCTAACACCTCCCTTAAAGGCAGAATGTTTTTTCTAATGCCTTGCCACAACTCTATTGCTACTGATACCTGTCTACTTGTTTTGTTTTGTTGTCTGTTTCTCCCTTGTAGACTATGAGCCTGTTGTTGGGTAAAGATTGTCTCTATCTGTTGCTGAATTGCACTTTCCAAGATCTTGTACAGTGTTCTGCACACAGTAAGTGCTCAATAAATATCACTGAATGAACTCATAATAATTGCAAAGGAAAAAATTCCAGTTTCTCCCCAGTTTATTACACCTCAGGAAATGTTCTTGTTTTGCTCTAATAATGCCCCAACTATTTTCTAAAGAAAATGAACACGAATACTACTAACTTTTTCTCTGTTCTCAGAAAAGTCATATATTCATGCATACTCTAAATCCTGCTAAATCAAAAGATGTTCATAGTAAGATCTCTCTGCATCCTTTAAAATTGCCAATAGAATTCCCATTTCTTCCACATTTTATGACTCTGCTAATTTGGGGTGGATTTTCCTGTGTCTAAATGCTTTACCTCTCACTCACAGTGAACAAGATGACAGTATGTGTCTGAGCAACTTTAACCAGCCATCCGGGGCTTTTGTACCAGAAGAAATAAAATAACTCCAAGACTCCATGCAAATCTGCTTTTTCTGCCTTCAGGGTTAAGCTACAAATTACAGTCCAATGAGTTGGTCTAAAAGGAGGGGGTAGATGTTTAATGTCAGCATTAAGCACTGATGGTTCAGTGGTAGAATTCTCTCGCCTGCCACACGGGACGTCCAGGTTCCATTCCCGGCCAAGGCAACCATTATTTTTCACCTACACAATATAGCCAAGATCCACCCTTTCCTCTTCACCCAAACTGTTATTGTGCTGGTACAAGCTCTCATAATATTCCAACTGTATTATTCTGTCAGCCTTCTCTCTGATCTCCCTTCTCCTGTCTTTCCCCGCTCCAGTCTATTCTTCATTCTGCTGCCCGGATCATCTTTCTGCAGAAACGCTCTGGGCATGTGACTCCCCTCCTCAAATACCTCCAGTGGTTGCCTATCAACCTTCACACGAAACAAAAACTCCTCACTCTTGGCTTCAAAGCTCTCCATCACCTTGCCCCCTCCTAACTCACCTCCCTTCTCTTTCTACCTTGTACACTCCGCTCCTCTGCCGCTCACCTCCTCACGGTCCCCCGTTCACGCCTGTCCCACTATCGACCCCTGGCCCATGTCTTACCGCTGTCCTGGAATGCCCTCCCTCCTCACATCCACCAAACTAACTCTCTTCCCCTCTTCAAAGCCCTACTGAGAGCTCGCCTCCTTTGGGAGGCCTTCCCAGAGTGAGACCTCCTTTCCCTCTGCTCCTCCTCCCTTCCCCTCTGTCCCCCACCCTCTGCTCTTCCCCCTTCCCCTCCCCTCAGCACTGTGCTCATTTGTATATATATTTATTACCCTATTTATTTTGTTAATGAGGTGCATATCTCCTTGATTCTTCTTATCTTGATGATATTGTTTTGTTTTGTTCTGTTTTGCTTTTCTATCTGTCTCCCCCGTTTAGACTGTGAGCCTGTTATTGGGCAGGCATTGTCTCTATCTGTTGCCAAATTGAACATTCCAAGCACTTAGTACAGTGCTCTGCACATAGTCAGCGCTCAATAAATACTATTGAATGAATGAATGAAGATGAAAATGGAAAATGGATAGTCAAGCAGTGCTTTGCCTTTGGGGATGCTTTTAGGGTGTGTCAGGAGACGTGATTCTATTTCTCGTTCTAATGTTGATTCATTAGGTGACTTCAGAAAAATAACTTCTCATCTTCCCACCCAAACAGACTGCTTGAACTATGGGAATGATTGTCCAAAACAGAACTCCTTATCTTCCCACCCAAACCTTATCCTCCCAATGGCTTTCCCATCACTGTAAATGGCACCACCAGCTTTACTGTCTCATTAGCCTGTAACCTTGGCATTATCTTTGACTCCTCTCTCTCATTCAACCCACATATTCAATCCATCACTAAATTCTGTTGGTCTCGCTTTCCCAACATAGCCAAAATCCACCCTTTCCTCTACATCAAAATGCTACCACATTAATACAGTCACGCATTCTATCCCACCTGGATTACTGCATCACCCTCCTTGCTGAGCTCCCAGCCTCCTGCCTCTCCCCACTCGAGTCCATACTTCACTCTGTTGCCCGGATCATTTTTCTATAAAAATGTTCAGGACATGTCTCCTCACTCTTCAAGAAACTCCAGTGATTGCCCATCTACCTATACATCAAATAAAAACTCCTCATTATTAACTTCAAAGCACTCAATCACCTGGCCCACTACTACCTCACCACTCTCCTACTACAACCCAGCCCACACACATTGCTCCTCTAATGCTAACCTTCTCACTGTGCCTTGATCTCGCCTTGCTCACCTCCAACCCCTGGCCAACGTCCTGCCTCTGGCCTGGAACACCCTCCCTTCTCAAATCCAACAGTCAATTACTCTCCTATGCTTCAAAACCTTATTTAAGGCACATCTCCTCCAGGAAGCTTTCCCTGACTAAGCCACCCCTTTCCTCTTCTCCCACTCCCTTCTGCATCATCCTGACTTGCTCCCTTTATTCTTCTCCCTTCCCAGCACCACAACACTTATATGCTTATCTGTAATTTATTTATATTAATGCGTCTCTTCCCCCTTCTAGACTGTAAGCTCTTTGTGAGCAGGGAAAGTGTCTGTTTATTGTTGTATTATACTGTCCCAAGCACTTAGTACAGTGCTCTGCACACAGTAAGTGCTCAATAAATATGATTGAATGAATGAATGTTTGGTTGACAAGGATAGAGTAGATCCAGAAACTTGTGGAAGAAGAACCAGCACAATTTAGCAGTTGATTTAATGATGTGCACCCTGAAAAAGTTTGGCGCTTAAGGATGACCTTAAATTTAGGGGCTTCTTGGACACAATGGATGGTGACATACCTAAGAATTTGGAGGAAGAGGGAATGACCCAAAACCCATGAAACCAATAGTATCTTGGGGATAGGAATTTGGGGGTAGAATTTGAAGACTTTGTTGATATAAATCAGTCGATCATCAGTGATATTCAACCTGGATGATATCACAAGGAAAAGGATTGAGGAGATGCAGAGGTGCTGAACCAGTGTGGCACTAGCTTGTCTTGTGTCTTAAAAGTCAGGAGAACAGCCTGGGGATAGGCTGCTTTTACATCTGTTTATACCAGCTAACATCTATCAAATGCAGTAAACTGTCTAAAACTAACAGTAGAGATTTTTTTTTCTCTTCATGCACATCTGGGCATTTTTGCTGCCTTAAGATGAAGTCGTAGAGGCAACAGCCCCTTTTTTTATGTTACTGTTTGTATATTTACCTAGGGGCTAAAGAACTAGCTGTATAATTGAAATACCAAATTTGAAAAATCCCTGGTTTGCCTGCTGTTTTCTCTGCCTGAATCAGTGTGTCAATCTCTAAGATATAATTTCATCATGTGATAGAGAAGCAACGTGGCTCACTGGAAAGAGCATGGGCTTTGGAGTCAGAGGTCATGGTTTTGAACCCCAGCTCTGCCACTTGTCAGCTGTGTGACTTTGGGCAAGTCACTTAACTTCTCGGTGCCTCAGTTACCTCATCTGTAAAATGGGGATTAAGACTGTGAGCCCCACGTGGGACAACCTGATTCCCCTGTGTCTACCCCAGCGCTTAGAACAGTGCTCAGCACATAGTAAGTGCTTAACAAATACCAACATTATTATTATTATTATTCCAGTGGTTACATCAACCTCAGCTCATTTTGAATCTGGGGGAGATTCATTTGTAGATATGTAGATATTTCTCATCTAATTCAGTAATTCTAAAGGGACCTAGGATTCTTAGGGTTTTCTGAGTCAGTTTTGGACTGTTTTAGTGGGAAAACACAAAGAAAACTGTCCAAGGATGAACTGTTATAATTCTAAATTTGTATGAGTAGGGAACTTGATTAGGAATTGAAAATTTTCATTATACATAGGGACACATTGCAATTTTGAATTTAGAAGTTTGAACATGCAGAAAGATTTATTGATTAACCTACAGTCTCTGAGGAAATGCACTCTAGATGAAATGATCACCAGATAAAAGCCACAGTAAAAATCTTCACTATACTTATGTTCCAAGGGAAGCAGAGTAGCACCAGTGGATTATATTTGTTATACAAACACCAACAGCTTTTTCTGTTTTGTACATGGATGAGTGTGTGTGTGTGTGTGTTTTTGAGGGGGTGAGAGAGAGTGAAAATGAAAGAGAGAGAGAGAGAGAGAGAGAGAGAGAGAGAGAGAGAGAGAGAGAGAGAAGATTGGCTTGGGAGGAGAGCAGCATTTGAGGGTATAGCAAGAGCACACTGAAGGTAAGTAGGGAAAAGAGAACTAATTGAGTTTCTTAAAGCCAGTGGTTAAGATTTTCTGCTTGATGTGGGAAGGAATGGGAAACCATTACAGGATTTTGAGGAGTTGGGGAAATGTGTGCAAAATGATGTGTAGAAAAATGACAAAATTAATCCCCATCTATTCAATCAAAAATTAGTGATGGAAAATGCCTGAACTCATCCCAGAAAATTTTCATATGGCCGGTGAGCACTTTCTGATGCAGCAGCAAAAAGGAAAAATAGGATAGGGAGAATATTGACCATTATAGATAGTTGGAGGAATTGGTCACTTAGAAATGTCCTGCATCTTGTTTGTTCTCTCTCTTAGAACCATAGAAACATTTCTTGGTCTTATTAAAGACAATTTCAGTAATGCTTTTATGAATCACTAGAGAGCATATTTACCCAAGTAAATCTTATGGAAATTTGTGTTTAATGTTAAAATGTCTTCCACCGACCACTCAGTTCCAATTAAAACCTGACATTGACACATTTCTAATGCCCCCAGCCGTTATGCTATTTGAGCCACACACAATCTCACACAGTGATATCTCACAAAACCAGGAAGCTACATTCCCTTCTCATTTGCATTATGTTCTCATTTTCAGATTAGTCACATGCTTAATGAACATCTTGGAGCCTGTCCAGTTCACCATTCTATGTCATGCTTTTTCTTATCCTCAGCTCCTCGACTGAATTAACTCTCTATGCCTCTATCTAGGGTTGCCTAGACTGCATCTGTTCCATCTGCTTCAGAAGAGGATCACATCCACTACAGCTTGGAAATTGTTTCTATTGTTGAGTAAAAATTAAATATCAAATGTAAAGCAGCAGTTAATTTGCAGGGGGGAGGGGGAATGCAGGCCTCTTAAAATGAGCCTCTAATTCACCTGCATATCACAGCCTCAAACATCCCTTCTTCCATCTTCTACCTTTGAAAATTATTAAAAGTCACACTTGGGAAATCTGATAATGTTTATGATGGAATGCTGTTGACTTACATGAACCAGGTGGTGATCCATTAGAACTAGTGCATTATAAAACATCGTTCAGAGATAAAGCAGTCTTTTCTTTTTGCCAATATGACAATATCTTTTTTAGAAGTCATGGTTAACTTGTATCTACCCCAATGCTTAGAACGGTGCTTGTTACAATAAATGCTTCACGAACACCATAATTATTAATTTCTGATCTTCACTTTTGAGTTGACATTAAAATCAAGCTGGACATTTTCTGCTGTCACATCATTATCAAGACTTAAAGATTTGGCAGTAACCACTTAATTGACAATTTTTCTAATACAACATGAGAAAGAATCTATTTTAGTTTTCTCTGGCATGACTTCATAGCCTCTAATACTGGCAAACGGTCACATGTTTTTCCTTTTGAAATAAACAAAATAATGAATAGTATGAATTTACACCAAATTTTCATTTTCTCTGTCCCTTTTCTTGACATTAATGATCTGTGATGTATTTCTGCCTTTTGAGGGTAATACAATAACTGTTTAGCTGGAAATCACCTATGAGCTCATTATTTCATATGCAGAAGAAAAGAGCATTCAATTGAATTCATGGATGTAATTTTAGGTTGGGAGAATAATAATAATGATAATAAGAAAAATCAAAATAATCATGATAGTTGTTAATACAATGCTTGGCATATAAGATGTAAGTGCTGGGGTAGATACGAGAATGATTGGATACAGTCCCTATCCTGCATGAGGCTCATGGTCTGAGAATAGCATGATAGTATTTACCTAAAGGCATAAATAGTCTTCTCAATTATAGCCTGTCAAAAAAAGGTTTTTTTGGTTTTTTTTGCAATATATTGATTCAAGTACCAAGTATAAAGAGCCAGGACTTTACTCCACAACTGTCTGGAAGTCTGTACCACAAAGCATATGATTTTAGTTTCATTTTAGAATTGATGTTACCACTTAAGTGTAAAGTCCTATATGTAAGCCACCTATCTCAAAAGGGTTTTATTAATAAAATCTACTTACACTCAGGAGAAAGAAGACTATGCATTTCAATACTGACATGGTATCCTTGGAGTTATAATTTTCTAAGATGGATCATCTCAGCAAATCAATCCATAACCCAAGGGTTATCTCTGCCCTGGAGGATTTATCTAAATATCAACTTTATATCATAAAAACCCAGAAGAAAACCTTGCTGTTTTGCAAATTCTTCAGGCATTCACAATGTCACTGGGCTGGAGATATGAGTCACCAGGCACCACTAAAATATCCTGCCAGCTTAGAAAATATTTACGCAATAAACCATGACAGAGTTGGTGGGTTTGGAAAAGAAAGGGCTTATCCTCTGGGTCTTGTGATGAAAGAAGAGCAGTGAACTCCCTTTAATGCACCAGTGATGTGATCTCTCTAAATAGTCCATTGTCTTGTTACTTCAGAAAATAAAATGAATTTATTCAAAAGACAAGTAAACCAAAGGGAATAATTCCAGGTTTGTCACTTTAGAATGCTCAGTGATAGCTTCAACTAATGCAATTTGTTCTCCACTTTTAATTTTAACTACTTGTCTGCTGTGTGACCTTGGACAAATCACTTAACTTCTCTGTGCCTCAGTTACCTCATCTGTAAAATGGGAATCGAGACTGTGAGCCCCATGTGGAATAAGGACTGTGTCCAACCTGATTTGTTAGAAATCACCCAGCGCTTAGTACAGTGCCTGGCACATAGTAAACACAATACCATAATTACTATTATTATTACTACTAATTTCAGGAATTACGGGTTTTCATTTGCTCTTTTGTCCTAACAAAATAAATCACTATAAGGCAGCATCTACACGGGACACACATAATGTAATTTACCCATATAGTAATTTTGGGATTTGTTAAGTGCCTATTATGTGCCACACTGTACTAAACCCTGGGACAGATATAAGATAATCAGGTCAGGCACAGTCCCTCTCCAAAACCATGCTGATAGTCTAAAAGATATAGCTTGCGAACAATAGTAGAATGTGTGACTAGTATTTTTTGTGATAATTCAGCATAGTGTGTAGATGGTGGATTTTGCTGGGATATTGTGTCAATCAGTGATTTTTGTTGAACACACACTGTGCTTGAAAGAACACAATACAATAGAATTGATATTCATGATCCCTGCCCTCAAAGAGTTTATAATCAAGTATCTTTGTGCATCTCTCACAATTGGACTGGATGTCTGTCCAATAAACACTGTTAAAGAAATAGTGTCTATGGATTTCTAACTCCCACCCACCGGTCATCCACCTTCCTGGACTCAGAGGTGTGTCAGCAATCATGAGGAGGTTCAGAGATAGCTCCTTAAAGCATGACTCTTGGGTGCAAAGTGCAATACCCACTACTAATAAATCACAACCTATTGTAGGAGAAATTGAGAAAAAAATTATTTTCTCCCTAACAAAATCTTCAAAAAATGTTCTTGCTTTATGCTTTTTGGGGGAGGACTAGATAAAGATTCATGAGGAAAAGTGAATCAGGATGGAGGAAATGAGATGTCTAGCTGATATGAGAAAAAGCTGTGTTTCATCATAAAATCAAACTGCTCAACTGTTAGACTGTTATAGGCATATAATGGCTAAAACTGTGCCTTGGTTGCATTTGAGGATGTTAGAAAAGATCATTTAACACCTGATTTTTTTTTCTTTCCTCTTCTTCCACTCCCTTCTGCATCACCCTGACTTGCTTCCTTTGTTCTTCCCCCCTCCCAGCCTCACAGCCTTTATGTACGTATCTGTAATTTATTTATTTGTATTGATTTCTGTCTCTCCTTTCTAGACTGTAAGCTCATTGTGGGCAAGGAATGTGTCTGTTTACTGTTGTACTTTCCCAAGTGCTTAGTACAGTGCTCTGCAAACAGGAAGTGCTCAATAAATACAATGGAATGAATGAATGAATATAATTGAATTATTCTCAGTGGGAAATTTTCTATCACAGGGAGAATACTGTTAAGCTCAGTATTCCTTGCAGAGCTTCATTTGCTGCCAGACTCTGTAAAGAGTCTTGATAATCCACAGCCTTAGCCTTATCATCTGTCTTCTTTTATGGATATTAAGTGGATCTTGTCAGTGGGGGAACTAACAACCACCATATCTGTATGGGGCAGATGTAATAAATTTAAAAGTTTTTCTCCATGAAAAAATGATCACAGGGAGGAGGAAAAACACTTAATATTTATCTAGGTAGGCACCAACCTGGAGAAGCAGCCTGGTCTAGTGGAGTCACTAGGACCTGGGTCCTAATCCCAACTCCACCATTCACTTGCTGCGTGACCTTCGTCAAGTCATTTAACTTCTCTGTGACTCATTTTCCTCAATTGTAAAATATGGATTTATTCTCTATTCTCCCTCCTACTTAGACTGCAAGCTCACTGTGGGGAGGGCATGCATCTGCTAACTCTGTCATATTGTACTCTCCTAAATGCTCAGTACAGTGCTCTGCACATTGTAAGTTCTCAAAAAATTCCATTGATGATGATAGACTGTGAGGCCTATGTGGTACAAAGGCTATGTCCAACCTGATTACCTTACGTATTGTTATAATTATAAATAATAATAACCTAATATTAGCTGGGATTAATATGTGGAGTCAAAGCAAATGATTTTAGAGTCACTTAGTCTTGCTTCAGTATCCATCCAATAAGACCCTAATCTCAATGCATTTGCTTGATTTTGTATACATTGAGTCAACTTCTCTATTTGCTCCGTTATCCTACTGCCATCCTAGAAAACTTGGGAAAACAGAGGTTCTATAAAATTGATTGTTATTAGTGTTTGTTATGGTATAAGATTGTGGTTTACAATTTTATCATTATCCAGGATGCCAATTTTATACACTTTAAAAAATAATAATAGTATTTGTTGCTCATTTACTAGCTATCATGTGTTGAGGTAGATACAAAATAATCAAATCAGACCTAGCCCCTATACCATATGAAGCTCCCAGTTTAAGAGGGAGAATATGTATCTCGTTCTCTTTTTACAGATGAGAAAACTGAGGCACAGAGAAGTTCAGTGACTTGCTCAAGGTCATACAGCAGTCAAGCAGTGGAACAGGGATTTGAACTCCTGACTCCCAGTCCTCTGCCTATTTCACTAGGCTATGCTGCTTCTCCCTATATAAATAAGGGAACAGAGGGAACAGAAAGACATCCGATGGAAAAGTATAAAAGTTTCTCTCCCTGTCTGTTTCCAGCATATAATAAATGTAGAAAAAGTGTGGCAAACAGATGGAAGATATTACATGATAATGAATCTCAGGCAATATTGTTTGCTGAAAGATTCCCAGACCAGTCACGTGTCTCTTCCAATCTCAATCAGGTACTTTCTTTTTCAAGTGACCACTGACTTTGCTAAAGGCACGTACATTCACTGTCTGTCCTCCTCAGATAACATCTTTTGGAAGACAGTGAACCTCCCCTATAGTTGCCATGGAGTAGTTAAATATTTTGGTGAGTCGTGGTCTCAGCCCAGCATCTACTTCTGTAGCTCAATGGTCAACAAAATCGACCGTCCATTACATTGTTAAAGGAGGATTCAGTACCAGAATACTTGTTTTCTTATCAGGGCTAATGCCCGTGGTTCAGTAGGAATCATGAGAAAACAGAGTTGGCTTTCTGGAGGGTTTTAATGCCTTGAAGTGAGGCATATCGAGGAGTTCAGACATAAACTACAGCAAACTAGAAGGTGGTTAATCTTAAGGTTCAAGGTTCCCCCGTGACTCAACCCCATCCTATTTCTCTTTTTTATGTAGCACATATGGGCTGGACAAATTGCTGTGGTCTGAGCCTTAATGTACAAAGGTCTTGACTATTTATTTTAAATTTACAGGAGTGCAGAATAATAAAAAAAAACTTACTAGCTGAGATGCTTTTCTTTTGCCTGCCCCTATAAATTAAAAATGCAGTTTGTAAATGGGAAGGCAGTTCATATAGATGTACTCCATTTAGTACTGTGCTGCAAAAAAAAAAAAATCCCCAAACCCTATTATGTAGATGATTTGTTTAAAATGTAGCTGGGAGATGATCCTTAGAGATACGTATCTCAAGTTCATGAAGTACTCAGGGGAGCAGTCATATTCCAGGAGAAATTCAACACATATATACAATATAGTAAAGAGCACTCAATCTGGAATAGTTCACCATGTGGAAAGATGCCACTTGCAGTTGTTTGAACACTATTTGTACTTCGAAACCCATTTAGGGATTCGTGGCAGGACCTGGGAAAAGGATATTGGGCCCTGGGGAGATACATCTGGTCTCTTAGCTTGAAACCAATCAGATGTTTCTGGGCCAGAATCAAAGAGATATATACCCATTTCATATTGCTTTCCCTTGATTCCATGGCTCCTAGAAAAAGAAATATTATTGAAATATTGAATTGTACTCTTCCAAGTATTTAGTACCATCTTCTGCACACATGCTTCGACAAAAAAAACAACAAAAAAAAAACAACCCGCAGTGGCAATGGTCTTTTTTTTGAGCAGTGTAGACCCAGTCTATGAAGAGTAGAGGCACTGGGGTTTTGTTAAGGTAGATAGCAAGTAATGCTGTGGTTAAAAATCTGAGGATGCTGCCTGGTTTCCGAAGAAGAAATCATGCTTTAAGGGACAGGCCCTATCATGACCTATCATGCTCCTAAAAGCCACACTCCTTTTCCCAAAGGACTGCTTAGGGATTCCTGCACATGCTCTTGATTTTAGGTAAATTTGGAGAAAAATCAGCCAGTTTGCTGAGTAACAACGAGATGGCTATGTAAACTTGGTTACATGAGCAGTGACAAGCTTGGGATTTGGCCACCTCATCCTAAAAAAAACAAACGGTCTTTTGGGCCCAAGCCACACACCCTTCTGTACACGAAGGTGAGGCTGGACTTCTTTCACAATACTGAATCCCTTTCAGCCCAGGCTTTGTGTTTCACATCAGACCTTACAACCAAGAGCATAAACAGACATCAGAATTAATACATTCATTTGCAATGAATGCCGTTCCAGCACAAAAACGTACTGGAGTAATGATTTCAGCACGGCATCAATTAATGCTCTGCCTTGCTATTGGATGGGCGTGGGGTCCACATGCCAGGAGAGAGCATATCTGCATCAAATGTGTTTACGGAAGGCAAGATTCCAAGCCCAGAATGCCCCCGCAGCTGCCTATTTCAGAAACCACACATATCTAGAGTGACTAGCCTGGACCTTCGCCCAGGGATTAACATGCCACCGTTTCAATTTTAAAAACAAGAATGAGCCTTTTGATGAGCTTAAATGAAGCAGGGCCCCAAATAGAAGAGTGAAAGGACAGTCATTAAAAGCGCTTCTGCAGTCTCTAGTACCCCACTGTGTCGCAGCGTAAGGAACCTCAATTGAATGGGCCAAAACAAAGAGAATGTGCCTCAAGCAATTTCAGACAAATCGAATTTAATCATATTGGAGCCTTAGTAAAGCAAATGGTTAGCACACTGTGGATTCAATAAGCCTCCAAACCACATTTGTAATATCCCCCCCACAGACTAAAAAAGGAAAGTGTTATAGTTGCCTGAACAAACTTCTTCCTCAAACACCGTTTTGCTATAACACAGTTTAAGATACATCACAGAGTTGGGAGGGATGAAATATCATTTTGAGAAGAAATTAGCCTGTGTGAGAGATGCTAACTAAGCAATGTTAAATATTCAAGGCTGAAGTTCTCTGTCTTTCCTTCGAAGGCAAATGAGGAGCAAGATAAAGCCCCCCCACCCCCCCCCCCCCCACTCATCAACACTATGGCTCAACTCCATTTTACAGGATTACCTCCAGATGTGAGAGGATTGTTCTGTTCCCTAGGCCCATTATTCTTCCACTTCTTAGGAGAATGCCAACAATTAGGGGTTCCTTGTTTGTTTTAAACCAGTAACAGCTGCACTCTTCATTTCCATGAGAAGACTTTAAAACAGATTCACCTATTCAAGCATCAATACACCACATACTATCTTCCAGCACAGACCCAATTGCATCATTATACCTTGCATTCACTGGGCAATTTTGGGACTGTGGGTCTCCACACATAGGGTCAAGGTCTTCAGATGGAAGAAAACTTGAGAAAAAACAAGAAGGTTGCTCCTGTTTAATGTATATGTACAAGCCAACTATTCTACCGCTCATGGATGTGTTAGACAATGCTCTCTCTCACACAAAAGATGAGACCTCATGAAACTTGAATAGATTCCACAAGACCTAGCAAATGTCTGTGATGCTACTTGCAAAGTAAAGATATTTAGTGACACTTGCAATGTGTGATTTGCTCTTTGTTCAATTGACAAGTCATCTCTCCCCCAGTCCTGAGTTGATTACTCTTCTTTTCACATTCTGTTGTTATATTTTGAATGTAGGAGAAAGAGCTGCAGTACCCCCAGTGTATCTCATGGATAAGAACAAGAATAATTTGAAATCTGTGACTTGGCTCGTGCAGTACAAATTCAAGAAGAAATTATTAATCAATTGTCAAAGTTGTAATAGAGCTAAAGAATAATGGGAAATCTGGAGAAGAATGAAGCCATGGGTTAACTTAAACCCATGGAACCCTAAAATAATAATAATAATGATAATAATAATAATGGTATCTGTTAAGCACTTACTATGTGCCAGCACTGTTCTAAGCCCTGGGGGAGATACAGGGTAATCCAGGTTGTCCCACATGGGGCTCACACTTTTATTCCCCATTTTCCACATGAGGTAACTGAAGCACAGAGAAGTTCAGTGCCTTGCCCAGGGTCACACAGCAGACAAGTGGCAGAGGCAGGATTAACTTTTTTTTTTAGCAATACAGAGCCAGTGGTTACCATTGAAATACATTGCCCGATGATGTTCTGATGGGCAATCAATCAATGGTATTCACTGAGTGCTTACTATGTACAATTTACTGTACCAAACACTTAGGAAAGTACAATGAAGTAGAGTTGGTAGACACAATCCCTGCTCACAAATGAGAAGCAAATGCAACCAGAAAGGCCAATGGGTGTTCCACTTATGTTCATATCTTTATATTCTGCTGTTTCCCCTATCTATAATTTATTTTATTACCTGTCTCCCCTATCAGACTGTAAGCTTCTTGAAGCCAGGAACCATGTCTACCAAATGTATTATACTATCCCAAAGGCTTAATACAGTTCTGTACACAAAACAAGTGCTCAAAAATTACTACTAATTGATTTGATTCTGAGAACCAGCATTAGTTAGTGTCCAAGTGCCAACCAACTCCAGATTAAACATAAATTTACAGAGTTTACACTGCATATGGATGCAACGGGTAGTTCTGCTATAGTCATGCTGACTTCTAACTCATTTTACCCTTTGATACCATAAATTGATATTAGTGTCAGAATGGGGTGATTCTTGGACACTGTAGATATGACACCATTCCTGGATAGCTGCATAACAATATTTCAGTGATATTTTCTAAAATCATATGTTTATGGCATTTAAGTGATTACTATGTGCCAACAGTTTTAAGCACTGGGATAGGTACAAGTTAACAAGGTCAGATACAGTCCCCATTGCACATATGGATCACAGCCTAAGTAGAAAGGAGAACAAGTATCCCCATTTTATAGTTGAGGAAACTGAGGCACAGTGAAGTTAATTGACTTGTCCAAGGTCACAAAGCAAGCAACTGGCAGAACTCAAGGCCTTCTGACTCCCAGGACCATGCTCTCTCTATAAAGCCACTCTGCTTCTCTAATCATATATGACGATTGTACATTAAGCTATTGAGATTAAAGAACAATCATTTTCTCCTGCCAGAGTTCTGACTTCTAAACATTTTTCTTACTCCCTTGATATTCTACAACTTTCTGGTCATAGTATTCTCTTGGTGTCCCATTTGAGAATTTATTTTTGTGGATTAGAAGTGAAGATACAATATTTGATCAAATGTATTAACAAATCTAGGTCTTACACAATCAGTCTTATGAGGGAAGCATTCATACACAATTAATGTCTGTACTTTCTATGGCCTATGGCTCATTTCTACCAGTTTGCCTTGCTATGCATGATGCATTTCTTTTCCCTCAATCTCTTAGAACCCCATTCCAATTGCGACACACTGAAATGTTTACTTAATGTGGAGTGTTTTTCCCAGAGGTTTGCCAAGTTTCAAGATATTCTGATAGAATTTATTTTCTCCTTTGGTATACATCCCTGGCACTAATAGACATTAACTGTTATTAAAACAGCATATGATGTGTCCATCTTATTGATGTACTTTGTCACACATGAAGGGCCTTGTTTTCTCAACTCGTTCAGCAAAACAAACAGTACTTGGCTTTTTATTCCTCTAATGTAAAGTGGTTTCAGTCATTACAAATGACTCAGTGAGTGAATAAATCTTTCAGAGGAGTGTATTATGCAGTATTCATGGTGCATAAGTAAAGCAATAGGTCCACCAAATCTCTAAATAGGCAGTGACTCTCACAGTGAAGTCTATTCGAAAGAAATGTACAATTGTATCCTACTGCACCTAGGACCCAGTGGTGCTATAGATTTGTATTCTTTGCAAGAATACTTGGCCAGATATGGGAATTGAAAATATAAATAGGACCACCAAGAAAGACCTTGTTAGAATAATGATCTGTCTTCAGGAAGAAAGAGTAGTAATATCAAGGTAACCAGCTCCCCATTTCTCATACCTGGGAAGCAGAGTGGTCTAGCGGAAAGAGCCTGGGCATCAGAGGACCTGGGTTCTAATGCCAGCTCTGCCACTTCTTCTCTGTGTGACTTTGGGCAAGTCATTTTACTTCTCTGTGCCTGAGTTCTCTCATTTGCCAAATAGAAATTCAAAAAACGTTTTTCTTCTTACTTAGATTGTGAGCCCCCTGTGAGAACTGATTATCTTATATCAGCCTCAGCGATTAGTACCAAAATTATTATAAGGACCATTCTCTCCTTAAATGACCTTGCATGACCTTCCTACAAATCACAAATCTCTGTATAAGATGTGCTTCCAAAATCAATCAACCGATCAACTGTATTTACTGAGTGCTTATAGTGGGCACACTCCTATACTAAGTGCTTGGGACAGTCCAATAGAGCAGGCCTTATGGAATTACCACCACCAGACTTTGAGTATCCTAATCACAACAGCTATCCTTAGCATCTGTTTAAATTTATAAATGCCATGGTATAAGTAGCTGTTCTGTGAATGCGAAGCTGCTGCTTAAAGTGGAATTTCAACTGAGACTGTCACTGAAAGGCAATCTCTTTTCATGTGTTGGCACAGAAATTTAATGAAGCATATTTTCCAGTCATGTACCTTAACTGTGAGAATGGCATCACACAGTAGGCATGTTCAGGAATCAAGAATACTGCCCAAAACTACTGCTCTCACTTTATCCTAGACCATAAGATGGGAATGCTCACTTTCTAGCTTAAGCATGAAAGGAGACCTCATCCCACCAGCACACAATGAATTTGGGCTGTTTTCCCAGTAGGCAAGATCTGAAACCCTCTTTTAGCATTAGATGCTCTTCTGCTCTCACCCAATTCTTATGTCATTATTAATACTGACTCAATTTTGGATTGGGGGTATTTTATGATTTGTACAAATCACTCAATCTACCTCCTACCTCACTTCACTGCTCTGCTACTACAACCCAGACCACACATTTTGATCATCTAATGCCAAACTACTCATTGTACCTCAATCTCGTCTATCTCGTCACTGACCTCTCGCCCACATCCTGCCTCTGGCCTGGAAAGTCCTCCCTCTTCATAGCCAAGAACAATTATTCTCCCCATCTTCAAAGCCTTACTAAAGGCAAATTTCCTCCAAGAGGCCTTTCTCTAAGTAAGCCCTCATTTCTTCTCCCGCTCCCTCTGTGGCACCCTAATTTATTGCCTTTATTCACCCTTCCCTCAGACCCACAGCAACTACATACATATCTGTAATTTATTTATTCTGATTTCTCTCCCCCTCTAGACTGTAAACTTGTTGTGGGCAGGGAATGTCTACCAACTCTTTTCTATTGTACTCTCCCAAGCTCTTGGAACAATTTTCTGAACAATAAAGAGAAGCAGCGAGTCAGAGGTCATGGGTTCTAATGGCTTAACAAACACCACAATTATTATTATTATAAATACGATTGATCACTAGTCTTTTTCAGTCTATGCCTCAGTTGTTTCTTGTTGTTGTACTTCTTTTTCCCTTGTAATATTAGCATAATCATTTGTGTTATTAATCCTGTTTGTGATATATTGTATACTCTTTGAGAGCAGGATGAAGTTGTTTTTTTCTTTTGTAAGTTAGACTGTGTTTAGTGTAGTGATCTGACCACATTAGGTGCTCACTAAACACTGCTGAAGAAATGACTGAATGAGTGAAAGAATGAGCAAATGAATGAATCAAATAATGAAGAACTCTCCCCTTTCCCTGACCTTCCTAATCTTCCACCTCAACCCAACCTGCACTCTTGGCTTCTCTAACCCAGACTACTTATTGTATATCAATCTCATGTTTTCCACCACTGAATCCTTGCTCTTGTCCTCTCTCTGTCCTGGAATTCCCTCCCCCTCCATATGCAATGGACTACCTTCTCCCTATCTTCCAAGCCCTCATAAAATCACATCTCCTCCAAGAGGCCTTCCCTAAGTAAGCTTTCATTTTCCCTATTCACCCTCCCCCATGTCAGTTGTATTTATTGAGTGCTTACTATGTGCAATGTACTGTACTAAATGCTGGGGAGAGTAGAATATAACGATAAACAGACATATTCCTTGACCACAACAAGTTTACAAACTAAGCAATTGGGTGTGTACTCTTAAGCATTTTGGTACCCCAGCCCCTCTATATTAATGTTCATATCCTTAAAGTCCTCCATTTCCCCTATCTGTAGCTGTCTCTCTCCCACACTAAATTGTAAACTCCTTGAAGGCAGGGATCATATTTATCGTAAATTCTAGTCTACGTTACTCTCCCAAGAACTTAGTACATGGCCTTGCATACCGGGAGCTCTCAATAAATACCACTCATGGACTGATTGGCTAATATTCAATTCCTTGCAGCTTAATCCAATCTCAGCCAAGTGAGAGAATTGTACTTTCCAAGTGCTTAGTACAGTGCTCTGCACATAGTAAGTGCTCAATAAATATGATTGAATGAATGAATGAATGAATGAATGAATGAATGAATGAATGAGAGCCTCCTTATAATCTGCTGCTTTGTCTGCAGGAAATCTAGATGTGGACTACCAGTCCATTAGCTTTTCAGACCTCAGGATTCCCTAGGTGGTCTCTGCCATGGGATAAGGGCTTGTGGTTTTAGAGACATCACTATCTACACAGAACTCTGTCTGAAAGTACTGGGTCAACACTTTGGTTGAGATTTGCAGTGTGCAACTTTGGGGCCCAAGAAGAATTTTCCCATGGATCCTCTCTCTCTGGATGACCTAGTCATATGTCGTGTTGGAAAGGAAATGTGTTCAATGTGATTATCACTCATGGGATGACTTACAGTGACTACTGTCACCTCCCCTCAGCTAAGCCCCCTTTTCCCTCCCTTTCCCTCTTCTCCTTCCCCTCTCCCTTCCCCTCCCCTCAGCACTGTGCTCGTCCACTCATTTGTATATATTTTTATTACCTTATTTATTTTGTTAATGAGATACATCCCCTTGATTCTATTTATTGCTATTGTTTTAATGAGATGTACATCCTCTTGATTCTATTTATTGCTATTTTTTTGGTCTGTCTGTCTCCCCCAGTTAGACTGTAAGCCCATCAATGGGCAGGCACTATCTCTATCTGTTGCCAATTTGTACATTCCAAGCACTTAGTACAGTGCTCTGCACATAGTAAATACTCAATAAATACTATTGAATGAATGAATGAATGAATACTGTAGACTGACCCTTAGGATCCGACCCAATCTCACCCTTATACAAAAAGGAGTAAGTAACCCTGGGGGGGGGGGGGAGCAAATAACAACAACAATGAAATAAATCTCGATATTTATTTTCAATATTTACTGGAAAGAAATCATAAGAAAACTTAGAAGAAAAATTCAAAGGGGCACACCTAAATGCATACCTAAAAGTTGGAACCCTTTAATCAATTCTTTGAAAATGTCACACACAAAAAATCATGAATGCAATCACACCCTTGGGGAAGTATCTTGTTCTAGATCAGCTCACATGATCTCTAAATTACTGGGGCTTAAAACTTCAATATTTTGAGTTCTAATTGAGCAAAAGAAACTTCAGACTCAATATGAAGAAGAATGAACATCAAGAGGTATTAATTAAATACAGGCTTTGAAATGGTTTCTGACAGAAACTAGTTTCAGCCCTCATCAGTTGACCCTCATCAGGCAGAACTAAGACAAAGGAAAAGAAAATATTCCTTCTCTCATCCCTGGAGAAAATATAATTAATTAACTGATTGATTGAAAGTGGTCTTATTGGTGTGATAAGTATTTCAAATTCCAGTGATTTGGGAAATTTGCTAATAAAAATTTTCCTTCAAGGGCTCCTAGGTTGTCTTTGTGTACCTACCAACTCAGCTGTATTGTATTCACCCATGTGCTTAATACAGTGCTCTCCAGACAGCCAGTGCTCAATAAATGATTGATCAATAGAGTGGTTACTACATCAGGCTGAAGCCATATTTTTAATGGTATTTGTTAAACCCTTACTATGTGCCTGGCACTGTAGTAAAGGCTGGGATAGGTACAAGGTTGACAGGTTGGACACAGTTTCTGTCACACATGGGGCTCACAGTCTTAATCCCCATTTTACAACTGAGTCAAGGTAACACAGCAGAGGAAGGGTGGATCTTGGATTAAAAACCAGATGCTTTTGACTTCCAGGCCCATGCTCTATCCACTAGGCAAAGCTGCTTCTCTATTTTTGCACTGTGTACTTGTGAAAAGCCAATTATTTGGGATTTTAGATTCTTCCAAATGGGTGTATTAACTGATGTGCCCATTAGAGAAGGAAAATTGAAAGATGAGAAAAATCAAATTGAGAATAATGAAATACCATGTCTCCGCTTCCAAACTCCCACCTTTGAAGACTTATTATAGGTAGATAAATGTATGATTTCAGCTCTTCGTTAGTAAGTAAAGAATGTCCAGTTGGATTCATCTCAAATGATATATGTACCCTGTGATTATCTAATGGAGACATTACCCACCCTTGATTTCTTCCTCTTGAAGGAAGTATTGATGATTTATATATAATTTCCTGTTCTATTCAAGACTAAAAAGTGAGTGGGGAATGAAATACCTGCTATTGAAACAGCAATATGTATCCAGGGTAAACAAAAATGGAAATTAATAACATGAATAAGATCCACAATGGGTCTGTGTTTTTATAAATGGATTGCTGTGCTGCTGATTGTTTTCAGCTTCCAAAAGGAAGACTTTGCAGGAGAAGCTGCCATTTTCAATGATGTAGCTCAGTTCACTTGAAACTGAGGGAACAGGAGATGTACACTTTCAAGCATGGACCATCAGCTCTGAAACTGATTTTCTTCATCTGTTTTAGGAATTCTGTTTGCACATTCCTTCCAAATTTTTTCAGAGACTTACTGGGGAAATTGTTTCATAGACTAAGAAGCTTGTGGAATGTGCTTTAAGCAATATACTGCTCAGAACATTTCTTGAAATAGTAAAAATACACTTTTTAATTAATCCTATGACACTTGATTTAACATTATAATTTTTGTGTAACAGGGAAAAAAAATGGAGAGAAAAGGAAAGGGAGAGGGAAGAGGAGAGAGGGAGGAGGGAGAAAGAAGGCAAGAGAGGGAAGGAGAGAGAGGGAAGGAGGAGAAAGAGGTGGATGGGGGACAGAAAGGGAGGAGAGAGAGAGAGAGAGAGGGGAGAAGGAGGAGGCGTGAGAGTGAAAGGGATTTTTATGTGGTATCTGTTTTTAGGTGAATACTGACTGGTTGAAGCATATGCAAATTTGGGAGGTACAAAGAAAATTTGGAAAGGTAAATTATTTTATTAAGTCATTTACCACCCTATGTATTCTCTGAATAACCTGGAGGCACACATGAGGGCTCTGATTGGCCCAGTAGCTGAAACAGATTGGCATCAAGACTTCAGCGTGGCTCAGTAGAAAGAGCCTGGGCTTGGGAGTCAGAGGTCACGGGTTCTAATCCCCACTCTGCTGCTTGTAATCTGTGTGACCTTGGGCAAGTCACTTAACTTCTAAGTGCCTCAGTTACCTCATCTGGAAAATGGGGATGAAGACTGTGACCCCTACGTGGGACAACCTGATTACCTAGTATCTACCCCAGTGCTTAGAACAGTGCTTTGCCCATAGTAAGTGCTTAACAAATACCAACACTACTATCTGTGACAAGGAAGTGATGTGTCTCCTCTATCAGGTCCTGGAGCACTCTGCTTTCTCCCTTCAGATGCTAATCTGACCAGCAGAGAGGTCACTTTTCAACTCCCTGCAATGCCAGTATCAGAGCTAATGCCTAGTCATATCACAGATCCCATCTCCAATCGATCCTCATCCTCATCACCCACTCCCCAGCCTAGTTCTGTAGTTAGGCTAAATGGGTAGCCAACTGATCCATTTTACAAGACTGTTTACCTCTCTTTTCCAAGCTGGGTGGTCTTTGTGAGCAGAGAACTTGTCTTGACTGCTACATTGCACTCTCCAAAGCACTTAATTCAGTGCTCTGCACACAGCAGTTGCTCAAATTGAGAAGCAGCATGGCTTAGTGAGAAGAGCACGGTCTTGGGAGTCAGAGGATATGGGTTCTAATTCACGCTCTGCCACTTGTATACAGTGTGACCTTGGGTAAGTCACTTAATTTATCTGTGCCTCAGTTGCCTCCTCTGGAAAATGGGGATTAAGACTGTGAGTCCCTCATAGGACAACCCGATTACCTTGTATCTGCCTCAGTGTTTAGAACAGTGCTAGGCACATAGTAAGTCCTTAACAAATACCATTATTATTATTATTATTATTATTGTTGTTGTTATTATTATATGACTGACTATAAAGAGAAATAATGGTGTTTAGACTCCGTGATAATAAGGACCTCAGGAGCTGGAGTTCTGAACAGTTGTGGATGGCACAAAAAGAGCATCTTTTACAAAGCCTCCTCCCTGTGCTTTCCTTTTCAAAGTCTAGCTTTTTTGTTCTGCTGGAACTCTTGACTTTTTATAGTACATCTACTTTGTGTTTATCATTGCCAGTGGTTTCTTACAAGTAGAGAAAAACCTTGATTTTTTACACGTGAAAAGAATGCAAAGAAAGCCTCTTTAATTAACAGAAGTCAGTTATGGAGTTGGAAGGCGGCATGGCCTTTTATAAAGGAAGCTGAACTAGAAATTGGGAGACTTGGGTTGTAGTCCAGACTTTTCCACTTGCCTGTTGTGTTTTCTTGGGCAAGTCACTTAATACCTCTGTGCCTCCATTTCCTCATTTGTCAATCTGAAAAAATGCCTGTTCTTTTTCCTTCCTTCTTAGACTGTACCTGGTCTCTATTGTTTCTATTTATCCCAGTGCTTAGCACAAAGTAGTACTTGATAAATCTCACCATTATAAATGAGGGAAAAGCAAAAGGAAAACTACAAAATCTGGATAGTCCTGATAGAACCTCTTAGAATAGTGATCACAAAGCATGGAATTGAATAATTAAAATAATATTCTAGCTTATTGAATACCATTCAGAGGAGCAGTTATGAGGAGGAGTAATAAAAGGAGAAGAATTTGGGACTTACCTATGGTTGGGTCATGATAATCAGGAAACCGATGACTGATGAATTGCATTGTCATTGCTAAAAAAAAAAAGAAAAATGTGGATAAGTCCATCTGAATTAATGACGTAGGCAATGAGAGGGCTCCTGGCCAAAATGGCAGTGGCTGATTAATGAAGTCGAGTAAGTCCTTCTTAATGTTAACTTCGAGCTTGTCAACTGACTCTCTTCAAGGAATAGAAAATGGGAATTGAGGCACCAGGGTACAATAGAGGTCTGAGAGTCCTCTTTGGAGCCCAACCTATATCTAGGCAGAGGAAGGACAACAGAACAAATTAATCATTTCTTATTTTTTCAGAACTAGATCCTCCAACTCTGGGTCATGCTACTTCCATTAGCCAAAATAAACAAAGGAACAAAGGAGGGAATAAACAATAAAAGATAGTTGGAGAAATAAAACCATCTTTTGGTATAGAGCTGTTCCTCCTTAGTTGAATGGATATCTATTTCTGAGTATAGATCACATCCTTTCAACACTGGCTTAAAACTATTTTCACTACATAAATCCTGGGTGTTATACTAATCAAATTTGTTTTTAATATTTTAATAAGAAAAATGAATATTCAGCAATAGGTGAAAAATCCTTTATATCCTCAGATGAGTGTTCATGAAGCTGCCTAGGACAATAATGTCTGTGTCAGTTTAGAAAGATACACCAAATAAACAAACAGGCCCACAAGGAAGCTCTGAAGTATGTGTGTATGTGAATAGATGAGTAAATATCATTTCTTCAAAGTTACCATTTTGAAGTAGAGTGTAGACTGAGCTCCATCTCTAAACATTTTAACTGCCAAATGGGAAGAAAGAAAGTTCTGTATTGCAGAAAAAACATCACTTTAAAATACTAGTTTCATTTATTGAATGTATGTATTACATTTGGACTAATAGCCTTAAGTCTCAAATTGGAAACTTAATATTTACTGAAAAAGTTTTGGGGGGCAATTGGGAATATATAAGTATGTGTATATATCTGGAGAACATATATATATGTGTGTGTGTGTGTGTGTGTGTGTGTGTGTGTGTGCACGTATATATATATATATATGTATGTATACATGTGTGTGTGTGTGTGTGTGTGTGTGTATTTTTTTCCCAGATAAGTCATGTCCAATTACTTATGCTATGTATTAACTCATAATTCCATATCAAAGAATGCTGCTTTACACCAAAATAAATTTGATAATTATCAGAAGCATCATGCATACATTTTCACACTTTTCATTAGGTGGTACTCAGGAGAATAATTGGAAAAATTAACTACCTAAATCCCAAACTGACGAACCTCTGATATAAACAATCATAGAGACGCAAGGAATCACTCCAGGAAAGATTGTAGTATAAAGTGAAATAATGCTTTCTGTCTTTTTCTTAAAATTTTCCAAAAGAAGCCCTTTGACCTACACCTATACAACCAGAGAGAGAAAATATTGCCAAGTCTTATGAGATGGATACATCCCAGAATTTAGGGTTTCAGAACAGTCCTCAAAAATAAATCTGCTATGGATTTTCTTGGTCCAGTTATTCATATAGACATCTGACATGGATTTTGATGATGGATTGAGCACTCTAATGGAAACCTGCTGCTAATTTCCCATTTGAAAAAGTCCTCTATTCCTCAAATCCTCCGGCCTACCACTGAGACAAACACAAGAAAAAGGAGCCAGCTGAGCTTTGTTCTAAAGTATCAAAAGTAATTAAAAAGATTGATTGTAAAAGTGTATTTTGTGTTTTGCAAAGTGCCTTGAACCATAATACCTTAGAGGGAATCCTTGTTTTGGATCACTTAGGAACCATAATAAACCAAATAGACCTCAGATTGAAGGTAAGGGAGAAATAAATCTGGGGTGCATAAAAACAAGTGGATGTCAAGGAGTCAAATGGATGAATAGACTGATATTTTTGTGATTTCTGAAACAATGTTCTAGTTCAGCTGGTCCAGAAATCAACTTAATCATAAAAATATATTGCTATATAATCCTCTTTGTGGCTGATCTTTGATAACTTAGATACAATTTTGTTCTGCTTTACTCACTTCATTTACCTAAGAACCTTTAGGAACAGCCTATGCACTTAGTACTCAGTAAGTGCTCAATAAATACCATTCATTGAGTTATCTCAGCTTTAGAAATCTTAAGAGTGATATGCTGGATCACTTTTACCACCAGGGTGTTAGGACATTTCTTTTGCAGTGCCTTAAGAGGAGAAACCCCTTGCTGTCCCTTATGCATACTCCATAGTTAATGAAAACTTCCTTAACTCAATAAGGAAAGTCTTCTCTTATGTTTCCAATTAATCACATTTATTAAGCACTCACTGTGTGCAAAGCACTGTAAAAAGGACCTGGGAGACAACAATATAGGAGAGTTGGAGTTAACATTCCCTACCCACAATGAGCTTACAGTCTAGAGGTCTACCTGCAGATGACCTAAAGACATTCTTTGCAAGTAGAATAGATATTTCTCCCCATTTCAAATTAAAGTATGTTTGGCTACCGCTATACCAGGAAAAAACATTGATTGCTATTGCAGATTAACACATTTAACAACGGAAGAACAAAAACACCGCAGTAAATATATACTGTGCTGTGCCATATGTGCGGGCATATTAGTAAATATATATGTTGTGGAGGAAATTTGCCTCATTTCTGTGTTCATTTAATTTCTTTCTCTTTGAAGAGAGTGCAAGTTCAGCTTTGTCATAGAAAAGGAAATGAACAACTTAGCCCCTATTTTTACATTTGTCTCACACCACTCCCAAAAGCATGACTTACTTCCCCTATAAAATGGTAACATTGTCATTTGCCAATTAAGCTTTAGGCTTTCATTTTACTGGAAAAGCCATGGGTGAAATGGCAGGTAGGTGAGACCCTGGAGAGCAGAATTAGTTGTTGAAGTGGTGGCAACTCCTCCCCTGGAAATGTTAAGGAATAAAATGTAGACTGTAAACTCCTCATACGGAGGGATTGTGTCTACCATCTCTATTGCTCTGTATTTTGTCAAGTCAACAGTGCTCTGCACACAGTAAGCACCAATTGAAAAGCACTGAGCGATTGATAGATTAAAATCCAACTCTTCAAGAAGTTTGAGTAATGGACAGTTCCAATGCTTCTGTCTGAATATTCATCCTGGACTCAGGCACATTCTTAGTGATCTAAGGATCAGAACTTCAATGGAAAGAAGCACTTGGTGCTTCTTTTGTAATTTCCCTTGTTAAGACCCTGAATAATGGACCTTTGATCATTCCTTTTTGCTTTATGAAAACGCTTCAGTAACAGGGTTAATTTTGCTTGAGGACAGATGCATTAAAATAAGATTTGAATAGGTAGAAATGGTCAGGCCCTTGAAATATGCTATTTGAAAACCTTTATGAAGAAATGACTGTTCGTAATGCGAAAATGTAAACCCCAAGAGAGCAGGGACTGGGTCCTGACCACATCAAGGTGAAAATGATGACACTGGCAACTGTACAAAGCACTTGGGAGAGCACAATATAACAGTGTTGGTAGGCACATTTCTGGACCACAAGAAGCTTGCAGTTTAGAAGGGGAAATAGACATTAATGTAAATTACAGATGTGTACGTAAGTGCTTTGGGCTGAAGGTGGTGTGAATATCACGTGTTCAAAGGGCACATCCAAAATCACACTCAATTAACACATATTAAAGAATTTGGTAAGGTTAAATCATTGGTGGTGTGGGGGGCAAGGCAATGAATTCTGATTTTGTGACACTATTCTCCATCAGTAACCTGATAGACCTTAATTAATGCTTTGCTCAAAATATTGGAGATCTCCCTCCCCAAGATTACTAGCTGATATTTTCCATAGTCAATAAATTCCTTTTCCGAAATAGTAATGAGAAAGAAGTGTGACTTGTGTGCAATATTCCATTTTAGAAAGTAATAAATTTTCCTTCATCATTTTCCTGTTTTAGAACTGACCACCTATAGCCTCTACCCAAGTTCCTCTGGAACTCTAGGGGACAGGATAAAACCAGTGATGTTGCAAGATTTTGCAGATAGATTCACGTGCTGTGTTTAGCACAAATTTATGCAAAACAATAAGCATTTTATTTAAATGTAACTTTAAAATAGAATGATAAAGTGGAATAGCTGAATAATAAAATGGAAATTTTAATAAATCCATGCACATGCAAAACAGAAGTCTCAAAGATATGTTTATGGTAAAAAATTACTCTGTTTAATCAGCTACTCTTCTTAGAAGACCCTGTAAGATGCAGTTTGCCCTTAAAAGTAGGATATTTAATGAATATTTTATAAGGCCTTGAAAAGCACTCCATTTAAGTGACATATGTTAATCACATGGCCACTTATATAAAACAAAAGGATCATTGTTTTAGAATATATCAGGTTCTGCCAGATAGCCATTTATGCCATATGTAAATGCAGTTTTCCATAGATGAAAGGATTCAGGTTTGTTACACCTTGTTTAACACATTGTTGCTATGTTTCTTGAAAATAAAAAAATAAATTTTCCAAACTCATCAGTTGATTTTCACTTCCATTTCTAATTATACCTATTAAATTTTTAATAGACTCAATCAATTGTATACACTGAGCACTTAGAGTGTGCAGAGCACTGTACTAAGCACTTGGGAGAATACCATATAATAAGCTGGCAGACACAAAAACCTTGCTCACAAGGAGTTTATAGACTAGGAGAGACAGCTTTTAGTACAGTGCTCTGCACACAGTAAGCATTCAATAAACGTGATTGAATGAATATATGAATGACAGAAACTAGAGACAGGGAAAATTCTTCTCTATAAAAGTGCTGTGGGTCTGGAGTGAATATCAAGTGCTTAGAAAGTATAGATCAAAGTGCATAGGTGAATAAGTGAAATGAAGGGTTAGTCAGGGAAGGTCTTTTAGAGGAAGTGTGATTTTAGTTTGAGTTTGAAGATGAGGGTTGAGATGGTGTGCTAGAAATGAAGGAGGAGGGGGTACAAGGGCCGTGGGAAGATATCGGCAAGGGGAGAGCAGTGAGACGAACAATATTAGGGTACAGTGAGTAGGCTGGCATATGAGGGAAATGAGTATGTTGGGATGTAGTAAGAAATCAGCGAGGTCAGATAGGATGGGTAGTTCTGATTGAGTGCCTTACAGCTAGCGCTACAGAGTTTCTGTTTGATTTGGAGAAGAATGAGCAACCATTTGAGGTTATTGAGGAGAGGAGAGACAAGGACTGAACATTTGTTAGAAAAATGATCCAAGCAGCAGAGTGATGTGTGGACTTGGAGAAGGAAGCGACAAGCGGCAGGGAGGTCACTAGGCCACACTGTTTCTCCCCTTTTCTACCCACATTGCTGGAATGTGGTTACTATAATCTGAAATATATTCCTACTATTATCTGGAATATAATACTACTTACTTATATTTACTTCCAAACAACCTGGCTTTTCCCTGAATACAGTGGAAAATAGGGAGAAGGAAGGAATTGTGCTTTCCTCCATGTTTTGGAGAATATAGGGCCAAAACAGGAAGAAGCAAGTCCCCATGGGTAGCAGTTTCATTGTCTCTTAGAGCTAGTTTTCCAAATCCTATGGTTGAGGAATATGACTTAATTTCAATTAGAAAATCATTCTAGGGGGTGTCTGCCTACACAAGCTGTAAAATTTCTTTGCAGTGCTTAAAGAAAAAAGAAACAAATCCCTAAGCAAAAGGATTCCCGGGCTGCTGTGTCATCTTTTGAGGCCATCTAGACAACTCATGGTAAATTCTCTTTTCAGAGATTCTAGCAATGCTGTTGAATCATCAAAAAACTTCTATTGATATTGGTATATCAATCAGTTGTATGTATTAAGCACTTACTGTGTGAAGAAAACTGAACTAAGTGCCTGAGAGAGGACAATATGATGCATATCAATGTCTAGCTCACACTTTAGAGTGTACTTTCTTTATGATTGGGGATGTGTCTGCTAATTTTGCTTTAATGCACTCTCCCGAGCACTTATTACAGTGCTCTGCACATAGTAAGTACTCAATAAATACAATCGATTGTTACAATACAACATGGTTGGTAGACAAGTTCCCTGCCCACAAGAAGCTTACAGTCTATAGGGAAAAACAAAACCCTGAGGGAGTACGATAAAACTTTTTGCTTTCAATATTATTCACGATATGCACAGAAAATATTAGGAAGGGAACTCCTGTGAAGAAGATTAATCTATCCCTCTTCAACTTAAAACACATTTGCCAGCAATAAGAAAAAAAGGCAAATGGAGAGATGGATTAGGCCTGCTTTTGTAGAAGTTCCACACTGATATTAAGAGAAGCAGTGTGGCTTAGTGGCAAGAGCACAGGCTTGGGAGTCAGAGGACGTGGGTTCTAATCTCTCCTCTGCCACTTGTCTGCTGTGTGACTTGGCCAAGTCACTTAACTTCTCTGTGCCTCAGTTCTCTCCATCTTTAAAATGGGGATTAAGATTGTGAGCCCCATGTTGGACAACCTAATTACCTTGTATTTACCCCAGTGCTTAGAACAATGCTTGGCACATAGTAAGCACTTAACAAATACAATTATTATCATTACATCAGCCAGCTTTACTTTCCCCTCACTAGTGTCCTTAGCAGGACTGGATCAGGAATAAAGATCCTGAAGGTCTTTGCCTTCATCAAAAATGTAAGCAAGGCAGGCTCTTGTCAGGTAGTAGTGATAAATAAAAAGGCAGCTCCAAAGGTTTTATCTTGCTGGGACCCTATAGAAACATATCTCCAGAGATGGAGATATATGGAAACATGAAATAAGTCGATGAGTACCCTCTTGTTAAAACAGAGTTCTGCCCACCAATCCATTGCAGTCCATCTTTCAAAAAAAAAAAAAAAGCTTTCAAAATGATCACAATGTGACCTGGTACAAAGAATGATAAAAAACAAATAATTTTTAAAAAACACCTCAAGGTTGAGTCAGGAGACCACATTTTAGTCCCACTTCCCTTCTGTGTGAACTTGGGAAAATCCCATAACTTCCCTAAACCTGTTTCTTCACCTTTAAAATGGAGATAAAATATATCCTTCCTCTTAATTTCTGACCCTTGTGTGGGTCAGAGACTCTATATTTCATTCTCTTATATTTACCAGCAAACAGGAAACTTAATCAATGTAATTGTTGTTATTACTAGTCTAAAATGTGCTCTATGCCACCCTTTGATTAATAGAACTCCTTGCTTCCCTCCCAATTACCTTGCCACAAATCTCAGCCAAAAGAAGAGTATCAGTCTGCAGCAAATCCAAGAGTTCCTCCATATCCCAGATTCTCAAGAAATCACAGCGAAACAGTCAGAAAAAAAAAAAGGGAACAGTAAATTACCTTCCACATTAGGCTCACTGACAGGTATTTATTAAGCAGTATCCTGGCTCCCGAGATAACTACCATAAATTTTTCAAAGCCCAAATATGTAGAGTGGCATTTATTTTCAGAGTTAATCCAGACGGTCAAAATTAACTACTCGGTTAAGTTTGTAAAACCGGGAAATGCACTGACCTTTCTCTCTCTGGTTTTTAAAAATGAAATCTTGTGTCTGTGAAATCATCCAAAAGAATCATTCAAAATAAGATGCATCACCATTAAACATTCCAGGCAATGATGAAGATCTCAATTAACTGTGTCTTTCTCAAATTGGTGTAAATTGAAAAGAAAAACAGCTTAAAGAAGCTTAGCATTGTGATTTATTTATCAAGGAACATGAAATAAACCTCAAAAACTCAGTATGGGATGTAAGCTTGTTTGTACACTCTACATGTCATGCCTGAAATTATCTTTCCAACACTGAACTCCCTGGGATTCTACTGGCGAGGTGCTGGACTCTTATTAGTACTGGTATTCTAAAATAGCATGGGTGTTTCCTGTTCTGGCCCTAAAATTACTGATGGCAATTATTGATGCCAATAAATGGAAGTGGCTTTTTTTCCTCCCTGGTGTAAATCCCCATCCATTTCTTCATAAAGAGATCAGGATGGGCAGTTCCAACCCAGCAAATTACTTGATTCAATCTTGTCTGTCAGTTGGTATTTCTTTTGAAACAGAAAGGTGTGGGAAAGATTGGATATAGCCAGTAGGTCCGTTGCTTTGCAGTCCTGACAGGATATGGCTTTTTGGTGCATGATCTTCTAGAATACTTATTTCTACCCAGGTAAAGTTCGAAAAAGGGAAAATCAGTCTTAGAAAAGACCTGAGGCAATATGATTTTTTCTGTTTGTTGTTATGGCTCAAAGCATGAAGGGGGCATTAGATGAATCCCCAAAAATTTGAATAATCATTTCAACCCTAGACCCTGGACTTTTTTCAGCCCTTAAGCTGCATACACATAAATTTGGATGCAAACCTGTTTGATTCAGGTGCCTTTACCCAACTCCATAAACTGAAAACAACATTGAATTTGATTCCCTCTGCTAGGGAGTTAAAAACCACTCACATGCAACAGGAAGGACAGAAGAAAAGATTAACTGCCTTCTATTTTCTCCCAAATTCCCCAGCTTCAGCTCAATTAAGGTTCAGGTTCAGCCAGGAATTCCTCAAACATGAAAGCTTGTCACAGTTGCATAGTGGCATGCAGCAAGTGAGAGCCTTTCATTCATTCATTCAATAGTATTTATTGAGCGCTTACTATGTACAGAGCACTGTACTAAGTGCTTGGAATGAACAAGTCGGCAACAGATAGAGACAGTCCCTGCCGTTTGACAGGCTTACAGTCTAATCGGGGGAGACAGACAGACAAGAACAATGGCAATGAATAGAGTCAAGGGGAAGAACATCTCGTAAAAACAATGGCAACTAAATAGAATCAAGGCGATGTACATTTCATTAACAAAATAAATAGGGTAATGTAAATATATAAAGTTGAGCAGACGAGTACAGTGCCGAGGGGATGGGAAGGGAGAGGGGGAGGAGCAGAGGGAGATGAGGGGAAAAAAGGGTTAAGCTGCGGAGAGGTGAAGGGGGGTGGTAGAGGGAGTAGAGGGAGAAGGGGAGCTCAGTTTGGGAAGGCCTCTTGGAAGAGGTGAGTTTTAAGTAGGGTTTTGAAGAGGGGAAGAGAATTAGCCTGGTGGAGGTGAGGAGGGAGGCCATTCCAGGACCGTGGGAGGACGTGGCCCAGGGGTCGACGGCAGGATAGGCAAGACCGAGGGACAGTGAGGAGGTGGGCGGCAGAGGAGCGGAGCGTGCGGGGTGGGCGGTAGAAAGAGAGAAGGGAGGAGAGGTAGGAAGGGGGCAAGGTGATGTAGAGCCTTGAAGCCTAGAGTGAGGAGTTTTTGTTTGGAGCGGAGTTGATAGGCAACCACTGGAGGTGTTTAAGAAGGGGAGTGACATGCCCAGAGCATTTCTGCAGGAAGATGAGCCGGGCAGCGGAGTGAAGAATAGACTGGAGCGGGGCGAGAGAGGAGGAAGGGAGATCAGAGAGAAGGCTGACACAGTAGTCTAGCCGGGATATAACGAGAGCCTGTAACAGTAAGGTAGTTGTTTGGGTGGAGAGGAAAGGGCAGATCTCGGTGATATTGTAAAGGTGAAACCGACAGGTCTTGGTAACAGATAGAATGTGTGGGGTGAATGAGAGAGATGAGTCAAAGATGACACCGAGATTGCGGGCCTGAGAGACGGGAAGGATGGTCGTGCCATCCACAGTGATAGGGAAGTCTGGGAGAGGACTGGGCTTGGGAGGGAAGATGAGGAGCTCAGTCTTGCTCATGTTGAGTTTTGGATGGCGGGCCGACATCCAGGTGGAGACATCCTGTAGGCAGGAGGAGATGAGAGCCTGAAAGGAGCCCCCCTTCTGTGGGACATATATGTGCAAGAAAGGTAAAGTCCTGGGCAGCAGCAAGGCAGACAGTGGAGGGGACATGAACCCTGCCTCTGTCCCTGGCCATCATTCACATAGAGTGATGTGGCCATGGAGAAACTCGAGTTGTTGAGGTGCAGGTTTGTGAGGAAGGGTAGGAGAAGGAGTATGGCCCAGTGGAAAGAGCACAGGCCTATAGGCTTGGGACTCAGAGGCCTTGGGTTTTAATCCCAGCTCTCTCACTTGTCTGCTGAGTGACCTTGGGCAAACCATTTAGTGTTTCGCACATAGTAAGTGCTTTATAAATACCATTATTATTAAATTATCTGGATCTCAGTTCTATTAGCAAAATGGGAATTAAGACTGTGAGCCCCACATGGAACATGGACTATGTCCAACCTGATTATCTTGTATATACTTCAGTGCTTAGCACAAAGTAAGCATTTAAATACCATAAAAAGGTTGAGATATTTTGATTCCCTCCATAAAACTGTGGAGAGAGGGGTAAGGGTCTCTCTGATTTTGGAACAGCATGATTTCTCCTCTGAAGTTGTTCTTCCAAGTGATCTTGCCTTCCTTGATAATTGTTAGTCTCCTATGTAGGTAATTAGCATATTAATAATAATGATAATAATAACGGTGGCATTTAATATGGTAAGCACTGCAAAAGATAGAAGGTTATCATATCGGAAACAGTCCCTATCCCATGTGGGGCCAAAAGTCTATTTTATCCCCATTTTATAAATGAGGAAATTGAGGTCCTGAGAGTTTAAGTAATTTGTTCAAGGTCACACAGTAGGCAGGTGGAAAATATGAGACATGAAACCAGATAGCCTGATTCTCAGTACTGTGCTAATTTCACTAGGCCTCGCTACCTCAAATGTAATTGAATAGACAAGCACAACATTATAGTACAACAAAAATGTACTAATGGAACCAAATTCAGCCTACAGTAATTCACTTGGTCCAACAATCAAAATGTGGATTTTTTTTTTCAGTGCCTTTTCAGCATGTCAGGCCCTTATTTCCTTGATGCTCCTGATTTCCAAAAATCTCCATTATTTTTTTTTGTGGTTTAATTTTAATGATATTTGCTCAGCATTAGTATGTGTTCAGCTCTGTTCTAAGGGCTGGGATAGATACAAGTTAATCGAGTCACAAACAAACTTTGTCCCACCTGGGGTTCACAGTCCATGTAGGAAGGAGTACAGTTAGTGAATCCCTATTTTACAGTTGAGAAAACTGAGGAACTGGACAACACTCACCCAATACAAGGTCCAGATTACATGGCAACAGTTTTGAGCTGGGGAGAGCATACCCTAGTGGAAAGAGCCTATAAGTCAAAGGATCTGCTTATACTTTATTTTCTATCTCTGAGTACTTCCAAATTATTTTATGTTGCTTTGGCCCTGAGAAATGAAAAAGTAGATATATGTTGGGAGACTCTCAGAGTAAGACACCACTTCCTTTCATTTCAACACAATGTTTCTGCAGACACTCCACAAAAGAGCTTTACTTGTTACCATAGGAAGATTGCCAGCTGTCCTCCTGCACTTCACTATTGTGCCTGGAAAGACAATCCTCTGACAGTCTTAGTAATGTAAAGCATTGAAATGAGGCCAAATCTTCTGCAGGCTGCAGCATGCTCTTGTTATGCCAAGGTGCAGAAAGCCAGATTTATTCAAGAAAAGGAAATAAAACTCTTCTTTCTTTTTATGCAATCAGTAAATGAATTGTCGCAGGAATAGAGTTCCTTGATAAACATCACCCTCCTTATCCAATATTTACTTTTTAGTAAATCCTAATTAAACTTCCCATATCACCCATATTTTTCTAATTATTTAAGCATGAGTCTTCTTTATATAAATCAACTGTACTATTTAACTTTTTAATTATAAATGTAATAAAAGCTAATGTGGTAATTAATGGCTGCAGTTAAGAAGAAGAAAATGGTCTTCTTAGTTATTTATTAGCCATTGTTCAAAGGAAGATAAAGAAGAAGAAAGAAGGGTAGGGGCAAGGGTTATTCATAAGAGATTACTTCTAGTTACTATTGGCAAAGTTCTCTAACAATTTCCACCACTGGTCTGAATCACTGTCATCTATTTGACTTTCTACCTTTGCAGGGAAAGGGAAATGGTTGCAGGAAATGGGCAGGTCAGTAAAGAAAACCAGATGATTAAAGAGATGTAAAATGGAATCTAAGAACAAAGGTTAAAAGAGTTGACACTCAGTCTGCAAAGACTGAGTTATGTATTGATTTTTAATTATCTTATAAGTTATTGTAAGGCAGATGTTGACCTAGGACTTTCCATCGCCACTCAAGAATGGTAGCTTGTGCCTAGGATACCACGAAAGAGTGGTCATATTTATTTTCATGGAGCCCCAGTCATCTATTTTTGGTATAGAATTGGCGACCCTTTTGAAGGAAAGCCATATTAATTTGTACAATGCATGGAAAATGTAGTTCAAATAAGTCATGTTAAATAGGGCATAAAACTACATTCAACACCTTGATGCTATAAACTTGGGATGTTTTTGGTAAAAAGCACAGTCTTGTATTTGGAAACTGAAAAAAAAAAAAACAAAACTGAAAAATTAACCAGCTTCCAAGAACAAATGTAGAGGGAACAAATGGACTTTAACCACGATAGGAGATATTTACAACAGGGAGAAACTGTAGATAGGATTATTATTAAAGACCCTGCAATTTCCTTAAGGGTAAGTTTTAGGGTTTTTTTTAAATTACACTATGCAAATAATGTACGGAGATCCCCTTTTATTCTCCTAAAAAAGGGCATCCTAGCATTAAGGTGCGTTCTTTCTTGGAGACAGGGGGATTGGACTATAAAAGTTAATTCACTCATTCAATAGTATTTATTGAGCGCTTACTATGTGCAGAGCACTTTACTAAGCGTTTGGAATGCACAATTTGGCAAAAGATAGAGACAATCCCTGCCCAGTGACTGAAGTATTTGTGGTGCTTTCCAGTTCTTTGAATTTATAATCTCATTCTCTGTAAACATCCATTTTTCTAATTGCAAAGTTAGACTCTGTAATTTGATCTCTCAATCTCAAAAGGGAAATTACTCATCAAAGAGAAATAACTGAGGCCTTAAGAGTTTGGTTAAATTATTGGTTTCAGCTTTGAATCACTCTGTGTTTATGGGACAGTCACTCTGGGAGTAACTTCATACTTTATGGGTAAGATGCCACTGAAACAGTGTCTTGGAGCCTCGTTCCACCATAGGCTACCCAGCCATATACTGGTTTTGCAGTATGTGATTTCCAGAATATATCATGTCCATTTAGTACTCTGGCCTGAATTAGTTTTTCTCAGTGGATCTGTACTTTTGTGTTATTCTCAAATAGACCCTCATCTATGTATTGAGAATCAAAAACACTGAAGTAATCAGAACCTATAAGTACCTTTTTTATGGAAAAAGTGTGAAAATATAATTTAAGCTGTTTATGCCTTGGTTTGGATTATGCAAGCAAATGCAGCAAATTTAAAAGCTAAAAATTTATGTTACACTTTTACTCACATTCAAATCCTAGGTATTTATCCAGTTTGGGTAGGTGAATTTCTTCCAGTGCAGAATAGGCCTGGGGTTTACCATTGAACAGCATTTTACTCAAGTCCTATAATTCACTGACTCATACATAACACAGTTTTCTGGGCCACTCTCATCTTTATGGTTCAATTACCGGTCAGATCAGAAATACAGTCTGTGCCGGACTCACAGCTCTATTGCAGTGAAAACAGGATCTAGGCTTCCTAATAAAGCAAGATTTAAAACAAATAGTTGGAAACAAAAACCCTAACATTTCTAAGGTATTTTTTCAACAATTAAACCTTTCTAGCTCAATCCTAACAGTCCAAGCATGTTTGATTTAACAAATTGCTTGACCAAATTGAAAACCCATATTCATATAAAGCAAATGAAATGTTTGTTGGTTTTGGTACCGTTAAAAGTTACAGACATTTCTCAAATTTTTAGACCTCTTTTGTGAATGGTTTTACTGCTGAAGACATTGTAAAGGATTTATTTAGCTTATAACAATAATGGTGGTACTTAAGCCTTTATTATGTGCAAAGCACTGTATTAAGTGTGGGGTTGGAGACAAACTAAGCCTGTTGAACACAGTCCTATCACACATGGGCTCATAGTTTTTAATCCCCATTTTACAGATGAGACAACTGAGGCACAGAGAATTAAAGTGACTCTCCCAAGGCCCACAGCAGACAAGTGCCAGAGCGAAAATTAGAACACAGGTCCTTCTCCTCATGCTTTATTCACTAGACAACACTGATTACTATGTTTCTGTCAGTGTATTAAACATTGAGGTAGGGACAAGAAAAACAGGTTGGACACAGTCCCTGTCCCACAGAGAGCTCCCTGCCTTAATCCCCATTTTTCATATGACATAAACAAACACAGAGAGATTAAGCAATTTTCCCAAAGTCACACAGCAGATGAACTCATTGTGGGCAGGGAACGTCTCTCAACTCTGTTGTATTGTATTCGCCCAAGAGCTAAGTACAGTGCTCGGCACACAGTAAGCACTTAATAAATAACATTTATGATGATGATGATAAAGTGACAGAGCCTGGATTAGAACCTTGGTCTTCTAACTCCCGGGGCTTTTTTCACTAGGCCACACTGCTTCCATATAATTGCTATTTGAATTTTCATCCCTAAACTTTCCTACCGTAATCCCAATTCCCTCTTTAGAATCCCATGATAGTCAATCAATTAAGACTTTCATCCCAACTTCTCTTGGATTTACAAATATTTTCAGGCTCCAAAACAATTTAAGGTACTGGATTACATATGTTTAACCACCTGCAATGTGAAATATTTGCTTCTGTTTATAATGAATGACATTTAAATGAAAAAGGATGTTGCAAAACAAAAATGGCAGGGTGATTCATGATGGGGACTGAACAAAAAGATAATGTTACCCCTGCCTCCCCACCTCCCCCAGCGCATCGTCATTGTCCAATCTATTTACAAAGCTCTTACCAGTCCTGGATCTAGACTAACAGCAGCAAAATCAGGATCAGACAGGGAAACAGCAGCAAATCCAAGACAGGAGCTTCAAGCAGATGTAGAAATAGCAACAGCAGCTATCATTAGCTAACAGTCGCTCTTTATCCACACTCTTCTTCAATCATCACCATGATAATAATAATAATAATAATGACATTTGTTAAGTTCTTACTATATGCCAAGCACTGTTCTAAATTCTGGGATAGATATAAGATAATCAGGTCAGACACAGTCCCTGTCTCACATGAAGCTCATAGTTACCCTTAGGGAGAACAGCTATTAAGTTCCCTTTTTACAGATAAAAATACCCCGAAGAATAGACAGGTTATGTGTTTTGCCCAAAATTACATAGATAAGTGGCAGAGTCATTAAGATAGATTTAACTCAAATCAATGGGAGAAAGCTAGAGCTATTTTTAAGTATTTGTTAAGTATTTATGTGCCAAACACTGTATTAAGCACTGAGATAGATAGAGTGCTGGTCGCACATGGAACTCACAGCTTAAGTAGGAGAGGGAACTGCTATTCAATCCCCATTTTACAGATGAAGGAAATGAGACACAGAAAAGTTAAGTGATGTGCTCAAGGTCACACAGCAGCTATGTGGCTGAGTCTGAATTAGAACCCAGATCATCAGACTTCCAGGCTCAGACTTAATCACTCATCAGGGTGCTCCCTTCTACTTTACCTCACTAATCTCCTACTACACCTCCACTCATCTGATGCCAATTTATTTTATATCTCTATCTCACCTATCCCACTGCTGACCCATCATACATTATCCTCTCTTCGGCCTGGAATTTCCTCCATCCTCCTTCATATCTAACAGTCCACCACTCTTCCCATTTTCAAAACCCACTTAAAACCACATCTTCTCCAAGAGGCCTTCCCTATGACCTCATTTCCCCTAACCACCCTCCCTTATACATTGATTTTACATGGCCTAGAGGCAAGAGCATGGGCTTGGGAGTCAGAGGATTTGAGTTCTAATTTCTACTCCACCACCTGTCTGTTGTGGGACCTTGGGCAAGTCACTTAACTTCTCTGTGCCTCAGTTACCTCATCAGTAAAATGGGGATTAAGACTTTGAACCCCATGTGGGACAGGGACTGTGTCCAACCCAATTACCTCTTATGTACCCCAGTTCTTAGAACTGTGCTTGGCAAATAGTAAATGCTTAACAAATATGACAATAATAATAATACTCACCCCAGACCCATAGCATTTATATACATAACCTTGTTTTCTGCCATTTCCCCTATCTGTAATTTCTTTTAGTGTCCATCTCCCCTGCAGGCTATAAGCTCCTTGTGGGCAAGGATCAAGTCCATTAACTCTATTGTACATTTCTAAGTGCTTAGTTCAGCGCTTTGCAAACAGTAACCACTGAATACATTCCGTTGATTGATTTTCACTAGGGCAAGATGCTTATTACACCACCTTATAGCACCCCAGGACTCAGCCAGAAGTAAACTTCATAGAAATCTGTATTCCAACATGCAATTGACTTATAAAACATGCTCAAGAAGTGGTGGGATGCCAAAGCGGAAGAGGTCTAGAGCCAAGCAGACAGCCATGAAAAATATTTGCACATTACCAAAGGCATTATATGGTCCTTTGTATATCATCACAGCCATTCTGGAGAGTGGCTAGTTCTACTCCCACTAGAATTTCAGCTCCTTGAGGATAGGAATCATGCATACCCACTCCACTGTAGTCTCTCAAGAGCTTAGTATAGTGCTATGCACACAGTAAGTGCTCAGTAAATATCACTGATTAATTGCTAACACAAAAAGGGTCATCAAGCCCAAAATACTCTATTCATGAAGGTCAGCTAAATAAATGGTGGGATCCCAAACTGACCCATTAGTTACTATGTATGGTAAAGATTTCACTACATGCTGAATGCCATATTAAGTATTTCTGGGAGTTAAAAAGTCCCTGCCCACAAGGATCACCATTTCCTCAACCAAGCTACTAATATTGCTCTGCCTTACAGAAGCCCTGTGGAAAATAGCTGAATATAGTACAAAAAGGTCCATAAATTTGACCCAATGGGTCTTTGTGACAATCTTGCCTGTTAAAACATTCTTCCAAGCTCACTGAAGGAAACTGAATGCCTAAGTGTATAAATTGCTGACATGATTTCTTGTAATGACTAGTTATGTCCTGACTAGGTGATATTATTTCAGGAAGTAATAAACTGTGATTGTTGGACATTTCTTCAACACATACTTGTTATTAGTTTGTGGGATATCATCTTTGAGAAAGTATCCCAAATAGTTAAATTCAAACATTGGTTAAAATTTCTCATCGATTTGATAATGACTTGGAGTACAGTTACTGTCAATATCCTCATTAAGTGCTCTACTCCAAGGATGAATAATACAAATGCACATATGCATATACATAAGACACTTTAAAATGGTAGATGTAGTTTAGAACACAACGTGCTTAATTCAGCCACATATAAATAGTAACAGGAAAGGAAAAATGCTTATGCAGTGAGAGCTTTTTTTTCCCCTGCTATTCTGCTGATGAAAAAAGAAATGGTCAGTGTAGGACAAATGAATAATGGCTTACAATGGTAGGTTTTAATATCCACTTACTCCTTTTGGTGTCACGATGCTCTTTTTTGGAACTTCAGTTGAAAAGAATGAATTGAAATCACTAAAGTGCCTTGAAATCCCAATCCTCACTGGCTGGGAAAGCAAGGGAGGGGTTAGGGGTGAAAGGTTGGAAACCTACAGAAGCAGAACTGTTCATTAACAAGAATATAACTTTTTGTTATAACAAATTAATATAATTTTTTGTTGTAAGTTATATTTTATGAATTTTAGCTCTTGTTTTTTGACAACCTGCTTGATTTTCCAACCTCCTCTACCTAGGCCAGTCTTTTGCAGAGGAAACATGAGTCATAGCTAATATTTTTTGGAGTTGTAACCTAACCATCCTATTAGGAGTTTAATTTAGAAGTGCTTATTTGACTGACTTAACTGTACCAGAGTGGAAGATGTTTAGAATTTGACCTCCATTATCAATCTGGTGCAAAGACATTTGGAAAAGTTCAGTTCCTTTTCCCCTTCCCAGGCCTGTAGAAGAGATGAAGAATCCAGCAAAGAGATTCTAGTCATTGGAAACTCCCAGTACCCTGCTGTCCAACAGGGTAGGGCTTGGAGGATGTCAAACTCTGCATAGATCCAAAGACACATAAATTCTGGTCTGGGGTTAATTAGGAGATTTGAAAAGTATGTTTAACCCTAGGACCAAAGTTTTATGTGGATTTTTTTCCCCCACAAAATATTCCATTTATGGGTTCCAGCTGCAAGTTAGGGTAATAGTGTTTAGCACGTTGCTCCATGTGTCTTTGGGTCAATGGTCTATTTTTGGTGGACCAGTGGCTCCCATTTTAAGCATCAAGTCATTTAGGCAGAAGAAAGAGGATTGGATGATTAAGCTTTATAAAAAAGATAGGAAGAATATGAAGTCGAATGAATTCTTTTTAAAGAAATTCACCCATGAAAACAAACTAGAAGAGTCAGCACTGAAGAAGTGGACATTACAGTACTTCAATGCTCTGTACAATCCAAAATGTAACTCATCAGAGCAAAGGTTTTCTCAGTTCATTACGTTTTTTTTCTACCTGAATGTAGTCTGAATAGACTATTTCATAGTCATCGCACTTCACAATCATTTTTATGAATCATTTCTCAAAGTACAGCATTCCAAATCAAAAAGATCTGAACAAAATGATCTTCCTATTCCAGATTCTTAAATATGTGAGTAAAAGATTTTACTTTATAAAAGGTTACTCCAAGATTCTATGTGGCCATTGTGATAGACCAATACAATGCTCACTTGGCAATGAGAATGAAAATAGTGACCCCATGTACAGTGAGGGGATATTTTCAATAGAGATTATTTAGTAATCAGAGCTGAATTGAGCACAAGGTCATTTGGTCCCACCTTGACTCCAGGCAAACTCTCATTTAAGCCACCCAAAGAAGAATGTAACTTGTATGATTAAAAAAAAATGTCTCAGGGACAGAGATTCAAATAAATGAGAGTGAAAGAAATATATGATCTCCTAATGCATTTCATCTGCTTCTGTGGGATTGCTTGCTATGATAGTCTCTCCATAGTTTTGTCTGATCCGGGGTTAAATGATTCCAGAGATGGGTTTACCACCATTTCCAAAGACTGGGGCTGCAATCTATTAGAACCCTCCACCAGGAAATCAACATGGAATTTACCAAACAGATGGATATATTTTAAGGTCAACTAAAGAGCAATCTTAAACAATTTAAATAAGTCAATGGCAAAGGAAATAACAACACTACAGGAAGTGTAGTGCTACCTGCAAAGAAGCCACTTTGCATATCATCAATTCTATGGGGCTGGTGTATGATCATAAATACAGGAGTGCAATGAATCTGAAAATAAACAAAAGTAAGAGTTCTTCAAAGAGCATGCGGACACTTTCAGGAAGAAATGATGCAGTAATCAAAGCTAATAAATATTTATTGTGAAAGATTATTGAAAACCTTTCCACATGTGGGTTTTTATGTGGAAAATATGTCTCCATGGAAGCTGTTCCTTAACAAAGGTAACTTATACATCATATTTTATATTGAGAAATGTCCAGTGGGGGACAGTGTAAGTGGTGGCACTTACAAAAAGAGAGTTCAGCATTTGACAGCTATTTTAATGTCTCTTGAACATATTGAAGAAATGAATCACAAGACTGATAAAGAATTATTTCTGAAATTTCTGAATCAGGAATAAAACAGGGAATCCCACAGAGACCAAGGCAGATTCCAGACACTAACTTGCTCAGAAATGCTCTGAATCTCAGTAAGTATACCAGAAAGCTGCCTGTCCCACAGGCTACATTAGAAGGCCCAGGCAGAGGTGTGGTATCCATCTCTTCAAAGTAGCAATCAGCAAGCCAGCCAACTCCCTGCCCTGTACATTGCAGGTGTCTAAATTGAACTTGTATTTAATTATTTTCTGTAGGCTTCCTTTTCCCAACCTAAATCCTAGGGCAGAATAACTCTGCTTTTGTTCTGGTGACAAAGGTTAGATAAGTGGAAGCTCTAAGTATCTGAAGGGGGATAAATTAAGGAGGAGATGATGAAGAAGTAAGAGCTTTGATATTGGCTCTGGGGGTCTAAGGAAACAGTTTATAGGAGATATGAGTTGCAGGCAGCAAATAGAATGAATGTTTATGCATGTTGGTGAAGTACAGTTATTCTTCCTTTCTCTTCTTTCTTTTCCTAATTTACTGTTCTAATCAACGAACCTATTTTCTGTCCCCTTGGATACTACTATCCCCTTATGGTTCGAGGTAAATCATGATCAGCCTTAGCCCTTGGCTTCCCACTACGAAACACTATATATAAAATGAGTTACTGCAAATAAGGCAGGGGCTACTGCCATAAAGCTGTCACCTTCACCTCCAGGATTTTTGCTCCTAATAGACCCCGCGCTTTCAGGTTATCACATAACATTTAAAAAGGACGAGTGGCTATAAAATGGATGCAAAAGCATTTAAGACATTCTTGTTACAGAATATCTTTTTTCACGATAAAATGGAAGCAGGGGGACTATTAAGTGCAGGTCAGACTTTGTGGGAAACCTTTAGCACACATGTGCATGAAGTTGGCATTCCTCATTCCTTAGATGGCAGAAAAAGTGGATTTTCATTTATTAGTCACAACCAGCGGCAAGTATCATTTTTGACTCAGATTTCAGTAGAACTAAACATTTCCCCAGCAGATGACATTTTCTCTCAAATTTCAGAGGGCCTGTTGTGGCACTTAAAGCTCTGAGGTGTGACGACCAGTTCCACTGACACCCAAACTTGAGAGGAAGGAGGAAGCCAGGGAAGGTACTGTAAGGGGTCTCTCCCTAAAGAAGTAGCCAAACCTATCTAAGAAAGGGATCAAAGAGGAAGTAGAGGGTCCAGGCTGACAAGATTATACTCTAGAGGTCTTCCTCTTCACTATAATCTTGATGTGAGCAGAGAACATATCTACCAACTGTGTTATTGTCATATTGTACTCTTCCAAGTTGTTAGTGCAGGGATCCGTAGGCAATAAGCACTCAATAAATGCAACTGATGGATTGATTGACTCTTGGCCATCTTGAGGTGAGAGGGAAGAAAGCTCTGTGCCTGGGAAAGTGCTAACAGGAAGAATTCATGGTGTGGAGACTGGATAGATACATGGCACAGGGACCTATGGAATTCCAGAGTCCAGCAGTTAGGTCTCTGGAGAAGTAAAAAGGGAGAGGGAGTTGGAGAAAAGAGGATTTACTTGGGAAAGGCTCTTAATAAGGCTTTGAATGTGGAAAGAGTGGTAGTCTAGTGTATAGGGGGATGAAAGGAGTTCCAGGCCAGAGAGAGGAAATCCGCAAAAAGGACATGGAGAAAGATGAGATTGAGGCACAGTGGGCAAGCTAGAGCTAAAGGAGCAAACTGTGTGGGCTGGGGTGTAGTTCAAGATCAGTGAGGTAAGGTAGGAGGGGACAGTCCTGCCTGACTGAGGACTTTAAAGGCGATAATAAAGAGGCTCTGTTTGATGTGGAGGTTGATGGTCAACCGCTGGAAATTCTTGAGGAGTGGAGAGATGCGAACTAAAATTTTTTTTAGAAAAATGATTGGGCCAGCTGAATGAATAATGTACTGGTGTGGATAGAGATTGGAGGCAGGGAGGTCAGACAGGGAAGCAGATGCTGTATGTGCTTGAATCAGGGCAGTAGTGGTTTGGATGGAGGAAAGAATGGATTTTAGTGATACTGTGAAGGTAGTGGTATCAGCTCCACCCTCCTTCTTGCCTCACAAGCCCGTAACCCTCAGCATTATCCTTGACTCCTCTCTCATTCAAGTTGCAAATTCAATCCATCACTGAATCCTATCGGTTTCACCTTCAGAGCATCACTGAAATCTGTCCTTTCCTCTCCATCCTAACTGCTACCACCTTAAGACAATCACTCATCCTATCCCACCTTGACTATTTCATCAGGAACCTAGCTGACCTCCCAGCCTCCTGTCCTTCCCAACTCCAGTCCATACTTCACTCTGCTGCCTGGGTCATTTTTCAATAAAAATGTTCAGGAACATTTCCTCACTTCAAAAAAATACAGTGGTTGTCCATCCACCTCCACATCAAACAAAAACTCCTCACTATTGAGTTCAAAGCACTCAAGCCCCTTGCCCCCTCCTACTTCACCTTCTCCTACTACTACCCAGCCCACACACTTCACTATTCTAATGTTAACCTTCTCATTCTTCCTCTATCTTGTCCACAGAAAAACCCCTCACCCACATCCTCCCTCTGGTCTGGAACACCCTCCCTTCTCAAATAGGACAGACAATTACTCTCCTCCACTTCAAAGGCTTATTGAAGGCACTTCTCCTTCAAGAAACCTTCCCTATGGCCTCCTTTCCTCTTCTTCCTCTCCATTCTGCTTGCCTAACTTGTTCCCCTTTATTCATCCCCCAAATCCACAGCACTTAAGTACATACCTGTAATTTATTTATTTACATTAAAGTCTATCTCCCCCTCTAGACTGTAAACTCATTGTGGACAGGGAATGTGTCTGTTTATTGTTATAATGTACTCTCCCAAGCACTTAGTTCAGTGTTCTACACACAGTAAGCACTCAATAAATATGATTGAATGAAGGCAGAACCAACAGGATTGGTGACTGATTGAATATGTGGGTTATACGAGATAGATGAGTTGAGTAATGACAAGCTTATGGCTTGTGAGAACAGGAAGATAGCGATATTGTGTAAAATGATGAGAAAGACAAGGGTAGGATGAGATTTGGGTGGGAAATAAAGTCAAGTCTGAGTTCTGGCTCCACTTTTGCTACAGAATTAAGAATTAATTTCACCACAGTGGTTTTTGAATCACAGCAATGTCACCATTATTAATTCTAATAGTTTCTAACTAGAATACCTCCATTTCCTGCAAACCAAACTGGTAGATATGGGTGGTGTTTCTTTCAAATGTGAATGTGTTTTATTGATCTTGTACAAACTGAACCTTAAGCAAATGGTCATCAAGTGTTTTAGAAGACAATCTTGAGCATGGTTCTAGCTAAGGTAGTCTTGGGTTGAGCGGATTTTTAATGCTATATTGAAGACCAATTTCTAGCTATTTTAAGTTTCTGAAGGTATGCCTCCATGATTTTAAAAGATGGGGAAGGAGGAATTTCTTCTAGGGATTCCTCTAGGGATTCTGCATTCTAGGTATGTCCCTGAAGTCCACAAATATGAATCTGGACTAGGGGCATGGTGGCAGAATACAGACAATAGTTTTGACATCTTTCAGGTCATGGTGACTTGATTCCCTTGCAACCCATTGTAAAGTTGCCATATCATTAAAGAGATGAGCAGAGTGCGTGGCCATGCAGAATAGAGGATGGGCCTGGAAGAATAATAATAATAATAATAATAATAATAATGGCATTTGTTAAGCGCTTACTATGTGCAAAGCACTGTTCTAAGTGCTGGAGAGGATACAAGGTGATCAGGTTGTCCCACGTGGCTCCCACAGTCTTAATTCCCATTTTACAGATGAGGTAACTGAGGCACAGAGAAGTTAAGTGACTTGCCCAAAGTCACATAGCTGACAAGAGGCTGAGCTAGGATTTGAACACAAGACCTCTGACTCCCAAGCCAGGGCTCTTTCCACTGACCCATACCTGGTGGCCTTTTTGCTGATATCACAGGGTCAGAGGTCATATTAAGATACACTTGTGGCCTAAAGAGCCCAGGCCTAGGATTCAGAAGACCTGGATTCTAAACCCAGTTTCAGCATTTCCTCCTGTGTGATCTTGGGCAATCACTTAACTTTTCTGTGCCTCAGTTTCCTCATCTGTAGAATGGAAACCAAATGTCTGATCTTTCTCCTACCTGGACCATTAATTCCATGTGGGACAGGGATTATATCTAACCTGATTATCTTGTATCTATACCAGAATTTAGCACAGTTCTTGGCTCACTGAAAGAGTTTAACAAATACTATGATTAGTATTATCGTTACCATCTCCATCAAAGGTGCATAAAGAATAATCTGACCCTCAACTCTCAATGCAAATATCTAAGTATACTCTGGACACCTTGTTTGTCAGGTGTCTTGAGGTGGGAGAACTGTCTCATTTTAACATCAGTTAAATACAAATAAGATGATAGGGTACTTGGGACAGAGATGTACTGTAGCCTAATTGTCAAGAAAGTTTCCAGAAGATCCTATTACATCACAGAAGTCTCCCCCAAGATCAATGAGAGAGCACCTGAAATAGAAGGTAGAAATCAGCATGGCTTTCTGTAGGACAAATCACGTCAGAACTAATGCAATATTTTTCTCTGACAGAGTGACAAGGCTGGTAGATCGAGAGAAGCAATTGATCTAATATATCTTGACTTCAGTAAGGATTTTGATTCAGTGCTCTGTGGCATACTCATCACTGAAATGGGAAAATATGGCTTCTTTATTACCACTGTCTGATGAGTAAGCAACTAGTAGGGAAGGCATTCTCACATCCTAATGACATTAGCAACAAATGACTCTTTGGTCGGTTAATATTACAGTGTTTGGCAGGAATTAATTTTTCCTGGGTTTTATTTTTTGGCATTTGTTAAGAGTTTTCTATGTGCCAATCACTGTATCAGATACAATATCAGCAGATCAGACAGAGGTGAACAGGTATTAAATTCCCATTTTACAGATAAGGGAACTAAGGCCGAGAAAAATTACATGACTTGCCCAAGGTCACTCAGCAGACAAGAGGCGGAGCTGGGATTAAAAACCAGGTTTCCTGACTCCCAGGCCAGTGCTTTTTTCACTAGGTGACACTGTTCCTCACCTTTACCCCCCAGTACCTTGAGCCCCTGCACTGGGACACTAATCCTGAGACATTTTGTCCCCCAGGTTTTTCAGGTCTTCAATCCCCCACCCCAGTCAACCACAACTAAGATGAAGACTGTGGGAGAGGTGCCAGCACTTAGAGCTTTGGCTTCTCTTTCAGGACATACTGGAAGTACTGGAGGTTGATTTTTCACTTTGTCAGCACAAAAATGGTTGAAATTGTGAAATTGGAATCATTTTCCTCGAGTTATTTTTGTTGCACTTTTGACTCTGAATTTGAAGAATCCAGAACAGCTGGACCTGATTAGTCTCTTCATCATCAGACTGGTGAGACCAGCAGCCCAGGAAGGAGGCTACCCAATCTCCCCTCTAATCAGACTCCCACCGGTCCTTGTCCAGCATGGCAGGGTGAAGAGGCAGTCCTAATCCCAGTTCCATTGCTTGTCTGCTGTGTGACCTTTGACAAGTCACTTAACTTCTCTGTGTCTCAGTTACTTCACTTGTAAAATGGGGATTAAACTCCACTCTCTCCTACTTAGACTGTGAGCCCCTTGGGGTACAGGGACCGTTTCCATCCTGATTAACCTCTATCTACCCCAGCACTTGAAAAGTTTTCAGGCATAATAAATTTGTCTTATTATTACTAGTAGTAATAATAATAATACCTGATTTAAACCTAACTGCAGTTTTAGTTGAAATATGATTTTTTTTCTATGTTTTCTGTTGGTCATGAAAAGGAAGAAATCCTTGACTAGTGTGTAATGACTGAATATTCTTGGAGGATACGTGCCATTATTTTTCATCCTTTTTTCTTGAGTATAAAACAGTTTGTTTGACTAATTTAATTTTAATATTTTATCATCTTTACTGTCCTTTGCCCCGACACTAACTTCCTTAAATCCCAGTGGTTTAGAGAAATGTGGACCTCCTAATCTTAAACCTCAAAGACTTGTATTTCACTAAGGATGAGTGTAAATACATATATTTACGTACATGTATAAATACATTTATATACATATTTGTGTGTATGTATGCACACACAAACACACAGTGAGTATTGCATTCCACACAAAGGGCTACCTGGAAAGTAATAAATAAATAAAGGATGTACAAATGAATGCAAAAACTGAACAAATGCTGTAACAAAGGTGAAACTGATGAAATAGTCTTCATAATAAAGATTTTCTTTAATGTTTTATTCAGTGTAAAGGGCAGAGAATATATACATTATTCCCCACAACTTACTCAATGTACATGGAGATCTTCCAATTAGAAAGGTTTTTTTTCTGTATTTTACTGGAGACTCATTTTATGTTCAGGGTGACAAATGTCATTCTAGATGTCACTGCATTTTAACTTTAGTTTACTTAATTAGTTTAATCTCCATAGTGATTCCATTTCTATGCTTTATTCATAGAAATATAACTTAAATAAAAAGGAAAGACCAGAAAATCTGTGAAGATGTAAAATTGATGAGTAAATCATTGATGCCTTCCCAGAATTTTGAATCCTGAACATTTTAAAAATTAATTTCATAGAAATTGTTCCAGACTTGTGCATAATTTTAAAGTCATGAAACATAGTCTTTTGTTCATATTATTTGGGCCAGAGTTTTTATCCTTTCTCTATGTTAAAGCCTTCATTCTTCTTCCACCATTCCTTCTTATGGCCTGAAATACTTCATTCTTCTCTTTCAAATGTGTCAAACCTATTTTTTTTTTAGTTTCCAACTGGCTTACCTAGAACCCCATCTCTTAGTACTGCAAAATTATTTATTTGGGACTTTACTCTGCTAATTTCTCCAGAGGGTCATACTTTAGGAATACCTTAGGAATGTACCAATCCTAGGATGAATAGAGTATGGAATAGAACAATTATCTTTTCTAAAATTGGTAGGAGATGTAACCAAAGTTAATTTAGAGTAAACCCGAACTTCCTAGCCTGTGTTTGACATATCAGAGGATTAGGATCTCTTTATGAGTGTTTTAATATCATTTGTCAGCTGATCTCATTAAAATACATTTTATTCTATTGGGCTAACATCAATACAGGATCAAAAGGTAGTTGACATAGGGCTAAGATCTGTCTTTAAAATTTGGAAATGTGTAGCAAAACATCCATGAGTTTGAGGAGAAGGAATTTATCTTAGAGCTGTATTCTGTCTTCCATTTAGGTACATATGGGCCAGAGTCAAATTAATCTCTACAGATTATATTGCAGCAAGGAGATACTTCCTCTCTAACAGTAAATAGATTCAAGGTCTATGTTTCAAAGTATGGTCAGGGTTGAGATATTCCCATCTCAAGATGGGGACAAAGGTATTCCTAGCACAGGGGATAAGAACAGCCTCTAAGGATAGGCCACAAATCTGGCAGTAATTAAAAAGGTCAATTTTTCAACTGACCTGACGTAGGTCTACCAAAGATCTTGAACACTTCTCCAGTTCAAAGCTTCAACTGAGTGAACTAAGGCAGATAACACTACTACTACTATAATGACTAATCATAATAATACCTGTTAAGCACTTACTATATGTCAAGCACTGTATAAGCACTGGGATAGATACAAGTTAATCAGTCAGGTCCCACATAGATTTCCCAGACTAAGTAGGAGTGGGGACAAGTATTGAGTCTTCATTTTGCAATAGAGGGAGCTGAGGCACAGAGACATTAAGTGACTTCCTAAGGTCACACAGTGGACAAATGGAAGAGCTGGAATTAGAACTCAGGTCCTATGATTCCCAGTCCCAAGCTCTTTCCCCTACGTCATGCTGCTTCTCTAGTGGGAATCTATTTATGTTAATTTACAAACACATAACCTCTTTTTAGTGGAGTACACAGGGCATCTGCTATTTCAGAGAAGACCTTCAGTGAGCCTTGAAGTTATAACTTTTGGAGCAAATCATTTCTCATTTCTACAGTATTGTAACAGGCAGTGCCCCGAGCAGTTCAGTAATGTAGGTCAAGTAAGTCAGTCAATTATATTTATTGAAAGCTTACCATGTGCAGAACACTGTCCTAAATACTTTACAACAATAAACACGGGTCCGTCCCAATTGTTCAGGAGAAGATGGAGTGGTGCAGAGAATGCCAGATTTTTCTATAAGAGTGAGGTGGGGAATCAATGTAATTTCAAGTCTATGAATAATAATAATAATGATGTTGGTATTTGTTAAGCGCTTACTAGGTGCATAGCACTGTTCTAAGTGCTGGGGAAGATACAGGGTCATCAGGTTGTCCCATGTGAGGCTCACAGTTAATCCCTATTTTACAGATGAGAGAATTGAGGCACAGAGAAGTTAAGTGACTTGCCCACAGTCACACAGCTGACAAGTGGCAGAGCCGGGATTCGAACCCATGAACTCTGACTCCCAAGCCCGGGCTCTTTCCACTGAGCCACGCTGCTTCTCTGTCACCATCCCTGGATGATTTCCACTGAATTATTTTGGACCCAACCGACTTTTATTCCATCGCTCTTGAGAAAATATATATATATATATATATGTGATATATATATATATATATATAACCAATGGAGATAGTTTCACGTTTGTTTTCCATTTGAATCTCTTGGAAAAATAGATTTAAGTGAACATGTGATTATTCAAGGGTTCAAGAGGATGAAGTACACCAGGAAACATTCCACTATAAGGGATTTCTAAAATCCATGAAAAGCATTAATACCCAAATGTAAGCTCAGTCTTCCCCTAAACCTATTAATAGGCTATCATTCAATGAAGGCCTCAATGAAGGACTTGGAAAAATCTAATGTTGCATATCCATGTATTACCATGTATTACTAGGTTCATTTGTAGCTACAATCAAGTCCCTCCCTTTATGATTGCGCCTTGCCTTCAAACTTGGTAAGATGCTCATCAATGGTATTTGAGCACTTATTGTATGCCGTTTAGACTGTGAGCGCTTTGTTGGGCAGGGATCGTATCTATCTGTTGCCGAATTGTACATTCCAAGCACTTAGTACAGTGCTCTACACATAGGAAGCTCTCAATAATTATGATTGAATGAATGAATAAGCAAAGTACTATACTAAGCGTTTGGGAGATTACACAACAGAGTTAACAGACACGCTTTCTGCCCACAATGAGCACATGTCTTCTGTTCTTTCTCAAGGACTATTTCAATTGCACAATTTGTTCCAGGCTAGCTGGGTCAATCTTAGATTTATACCATGCATTATAGATTATGATACTTAAATACCAAAAAAAAATATTGCTAAGTGCTTACTATGCAACGGGCACTCGGAGCACTGGGGTAGACCCAAGATAATCAGAGGTTTTTTGTTTGTTTTTTAAAAGGTACTTGTTATGCACTTTACCAGTCTCAGGGCACTGTACTAAGTGCTGGGGTAGATACAAGTTGATTGGGTTGGACACAGTCCCTGTCCCTCGTGGGGCTTCCAATCTTTATCTCCATTATATAAATGAGGGAACTGAGGGACCGAGAAGTGAAGTGACTTGTCCTAGATCACATGGCAGACAAATGGCAGAACTCAGGTCCTTCTGACTCCCTGGCCTGTGCTTGGATAGAGCACTAGATCATGCTGCTTTCCTCCTTCCAGGAGGTTAGACACAACCTCTGTCTCACAGAGCTGATTACTTCACAGCTCCTTAAAAGCTAAGTGCCAAGTTCCAATCCAAGATTTTTCTATTGCTCCAACTGGAAAAGCCCCCTTTCATTGTCCATCAAGGTTGAAACAAAAGGGAAACTCAGCAAAGCCAGAAATGAAGCAACAGATTATGTTGATCTGAGTGTGAAAGCACACACAGGTTTGCAAGCTACAGACGAAAATGGGTGGAACAGCATAAACTGAAGTCAACAAGTAGAAAACTTCAGGTGTCAGGGAGAACAATGCATCTTTTTCAGGAGAGAGTTAAATGCATTTATTGTTGGTAGATAGTTTTTTCCCCTAACTGTGGAAACTCTAAGTAACGTACATTTTGTAGGTGACAAATCTCCTTTTACTTTGTATTACTAAATGATGCACATTTTACTCAGGCTAACAAAGGAATTAAATAAAGAGATGCAATTTCAGAAAGAACACAGTGGTTAGGATCTCTAGATGCTGTGAAGTCCCCCATAAAACATTTAAAGAACGCTAGAGTAATATGATTTTCCGTGGGGTTTCTCTTCTGAGTTCAGAGCTGTGTGTTTAATACAGAAATCCATTTTGTATTAAGGGTCTTTGGGGAACAATGATTCTCATATGTCCACTTACACTTGTTTATTTTTAAAATCACAATCATATGTCACACTCACTGGAGATTGATTGGTTCATTTAAAAAATTCCAATTTCTCCAAAGTAAGATCAATAAAATAAAGTAACACAAGTGCTAAAAATTCATATAAAAATAACTGACAGACAATTGGGGATACCAGTACTTTTCTATATAAGGTTTCTGAGCTGCCACAAAGTACAGTTGTGAGCTGGCCAAAATTACCCATCTAGCATGATCAGTGAATGGTGTCCATGTGGAGAGAAGGGAAGAAGAAACATTGCTCTTTGGATGCCTTGGCCTCAGTCAAAGAACCACCCCTCACTACCCACCCTCCTCCTCCACAGGACCAGGACCAGGGGTATATTTGTCAAGATCTGAGAAAGAGTGTGCTGAGGTATTGGAAAGGTTATTTAGTTCCTCAATTCCCTATTCCTCAATTCCCTGGAATATAATCAGTTGAGCCCCCATCCCAACTCTCACACAAACCCTACCACTAGACCATTCTCCAAGGTTCCTCGATGGATGGCACATTCTGTCTATGACATATTTACCAGGTGAAATCTGTCAAGATGATCTGATAAACAATTGGTTCATATTTGGCTCCAATATATGTCTTCATACTTTGAATTATGAAGTCGCCCAATCTTCCAACCAGGAAGGGACACTGGGGAAGAGGAAGACAGTGTTTATCTCCGGAGCTGACCCCCAGACCAGGGGCAGGAGGGAGGAAATATGTTCAGAGTGACTTGTAGATTGTGGGGAGGGGATAAGATTGGGAGGCTATGTGCAAACCAAATCGGCTCTGTCCCCAGCTTCCTTGGAGGGATTGTGCCCTTCTGTATCCCCTGGACCCTGAATCCACGGCCCCTCCAGGAGGCAAAGAAGAGGTAGAGTAGAGTTCTGGGATAGGTAGTGTAAGTGGAGGAAGATGCCCCTGGTTTCTCTGTTGGATGGGAAGATGGGCACCAGGCCAGCCTCAATTTGCATCATATGAGTGTCGGATGTCAATCAGAGGGGATGTGGCACCATGAGTGGTAATTCAACGCCTTCTACTAGGGATTGGTGGTGCTGATAGAGTACCCAAATAAGTTCATAATCTATCCAAATGCGTCACAATAATTATAATAATGGTATTTTTAAAGCATTAACTGTGGGCCAAGCACTTTTCTAAGCGCTAGAGTAAATACAAGCTAATCAGGTTGTCTCACATGAGGCTCACAGTCTTAATCCCCATTTCTCAGATGAGGTTAAGTGACTTGCCCAGAGTCATACAGCTGATAAGTGGCAGAGCCAGGATTCAAGCCCACAACGTTTGACTCCCAAGCCCAGGGTCTTTCTACTAAGCCACGCTGCTTCTCTGTTTCTCATGCTCCCATTGCATACCTTTCTCCAATGCAACCTATAGAAAGCCCACATAATCTTTGTCAATGTCATCTTTATTCTCCTCTTCTTTCTCACCTTCCTCACCTTTGCCTTTTTACACATTACCATCAACACAGTTACTTAATAAGAACTTAGAAATGAATTAATAGTATTTACTGAGTGCCTACTGTATGCAGTGCATTGTATTTTAAGATCTTAGGAGAATACAATAGGGTTAAGAGACAGGGTTCCTGTTTTCAAGGAATTTTGTCTATTAAAGTAGACAAAATTATTCAAAGATTTTGTGCAAAACACTGTTTTAAGAACCTGGCTAGTAGAGAACTAAGCCCACTCTCTGAACTTTGGATGTATACAATTTAATCAAGGTCTAGGAAGAGATGAATATGTTTTATAACTCTCATACTCTCATATCCATGCGGGCAATAGCTGTTTCAGACCTTTAACTCCCTCTTTAAACTCCATAACTCCCAACTCTCATTTTTTTTGTATCTAATGACTTTGACATGTATTTTGTAAATATAATTGAAACCATTCGACATTGCCTCCCTATAAACTCTCCTGCTTCTTTCCAGTCCCTGCACCCTCCTGCCCACTCTTCAATGCCTCCATCATTCCTTGCAGTATTTCCACCACTCTCTACAACTTCAAATCCTCCTAAAATCTCATCTCCTCCAAAAGGTCTTCCCTGACTAAATCCTCATTTTCTACTATCCATCCTCCCCTCAACACTGACTATGAACTTGGCTGAGTAACCCTTAAGCACTTTGATAGCCCAGCCTCACAGCATGGATAGTGGAAGGAGCACAGGCTGGAGAGGCAGAGAATGTGGGTTCTAATCCCGCACCTGACACTTGTCTGCTGTGTGACCTTGGGCAAGGCACTTAACGTCTTTGTCCCTCAGTTACCGCATCTGTAAAATGGGATTAAAACTGTGAGCCACACTTGGGGCAACCTGATTACTTTGTAACCACCCCAGCACTTAGAACAGTGCTAGACACAGTGTAAGTGCTTAATAAATACCATAATTATTATTTTAGAGAAGCAGCGTGGCTTAGTAGAAAGAGCATGGGCTTGGGAGTCAGAGGTTGTGAGTTCTAATACAGGCTCTGCCACTTAGCAGCTGTGTGACTTTGGGCATGTCATTTAACCTTTCTGGGCCCCAGTTACCTCATCTGCAAAATAGGGATCAAGACAGTGAGCCCAATGTGGGACAACCTGATTGCCTTGTATCTACCCCAGTGCTTAGAACAGTGCTTGGCACATAGTAAGCTCTCAACAAATACCACATTTTTAAAAAAATGTAAATATCACTATACTATATCTCCCCTGTCTGTAAATTATTTTAATGTTTGTCCCTCTCTGTAGGGTGCAAAATCCAGGTGAGTAGGGAATGTGTCTACCAACTCCATTATATTGTACTCTCCCAAGTACTTAGTAGAGTGCTAAGTGCTCATTAAATACCATTGATTGATTGACATAGCTACCACAATGGAAAATGGAAAAAAAAAAGCAAGCCCAGTTGGAATAAGGAATTTGAAGGCCTTCACCTAATATTATTGAAATACCTAAACCTGGCCTTTATTTGCAAATATTTTTATAACCCAAATCTAAATTTCAAGCTTTGGATTGGCCCGGCCAGAAGACACCATTTGCTAAAGTTTCTGGATGTATGCTACTGGATATGTTTTTAACATGAATTAGAAAAAAATCAAAGCAAATTATAACATTTGGAGCAAATGGGTCTGGGAGATTCCTCATGTTTATCTTTAGCATTCTTCAAAACATCAAGTCTTTAGCTTTGTAGTGGGAATGGATAGCAGAAATGGGCTTCATCCTTAAAACTCTTGGGCAACTATAATTGCAAAAACAAATGTGCACCCATTAGAGGAAAAGTAACTGTTTCTCTGCCCCAAGATATAATTTAATGTCCCAGTCACAGTCATTTATCAAAGAGTATCCCGGTCATTGCAAAAGATCCCCATGAGCTTATCAAATGCATTTTGCTCACTTGGATTGATCTCACTTTCAGAGCCATCTGCTTTTTACACAGATTTAATCATATAGATAATAATATTAAAAGTACATTATATTGACTCAAAAGGGAAAAGAATTAAAATTAAAGCAAATGCTCTAGCAGCAGTGCTCATCACAATGTTGTTTCACTTAGTGAGTCATGTGAGGAGAATGGATGGTATCAAGATACCCAAGCAGATGCTATATGGCAACCTGAAATGAGGCATATAAAAGCAAAGAGGAGGCAAAAAGCAAACATTTTAAAGACAGTGAAATATCGCTTCAGATTCCTTAGTTATAGTAGTGAACTGTTGGAAGACAACTGCAGAAGGCAGAACAGCGTGGTGTGTGGTAATCAGCACAGTGGTTCCCCTCCTTGAGCACAGATTTCAGGAAGATCATGTTTCCAATGAGGCGTAATAGCCAACCATGCCAGGGATTGTAAATAGCAGTCATCAAATTCCAAGGGACTACACTTATATACACAAAGTGTGAAACTGATTTTTGGTCAGGCCTCACACCCACATGATTAGAGTCTCAACCCAGCACTGTCATTTTCAAATTTAAAGGATTTTTATATTTCAGTTATGAGCTCCCTGAAATCTCCTCTGCCCCTCCTCAGTCCCTCCCCACTGCAGCTCCCTCAATTCTCCCATCCTTCCCAGCAGTATCTCTAGAAGAGATCTCCTGCTTCTTCTCAAAATCCACCCCTGCCACCTGTGCACCTGACCCCATTCCTTTTCACCTTATCAAAACACTTGGCTTTTCCCAAATAGCCATCTTCAACTGTTCACTTTCCAGTGACTTCTTCCTCGCTGCTTTCAAACATGTCCATGTCTCACCTGTCCTCACTCACCCTATCCTGCCTGGATTACTCCATTAGCCTCCTTGATGATCTTCTGCCCCCTGTTTCTCCCCACTCCAGTCCATACTTCACTCTGCTGCCCAACTCATTTTCGTACAAAACCATTCAAGACATGCCACCCTACTCCTCAAAAAACTCCAGTGGTTGCCCACCCACCACTGCATCAAAAAAAAAACTCCTCACCACTGGCTTTATAGCATTTAATCATCCTGTCCCCTCCTATCACACCTCCCTACTCTCCTACTACAACCTTTCCCACACGCTTCGTTTCTCTAATGCTAAACTCGCTGTGCCTCAATCTCATCTATCTCATCACCACTGAATCTATTGACTGTTGCCCAGAATCCTTAAACCAGGTTAGGACTGATGGCCTGTCAGTTTTAGTTTGTCGGGCCTCGGAGTCAGAAGATCATGGGTTCTAATCCCAGCTCCTCCATTTGTGATCACAATAGGGGACCTGTACACTGGGGGAATGGAAGGGCAATAAACCAGAAAGGAGGAATTTGGGAAAGATTAGATGTATGCAGAAATCAATCAAAATTATTGTGTGCTTACTTTGTGCAGAGCACTATTTTCAGGAATTGAGAGAGTACAATATACTAGATTTAGAGACATGTTCCCCTGTCCACAAGGAGTATACAGTCTATAGGAGAGAGACAGGCAAATAATAAATTACAGATATGGATATAGGTACTATGGGGCTAGGATGGGGTGAATAAAGTGTGTTGCCAGAGGATGGTGGCAGGGTATCAATGAATTAGTCACCTAAATCAAAAAGTCCCATTTTCAATTCATTATGCCCATCAATGATCCACACTGAAGTGAAAAAAAGCCCAAGGAAAATCTGCAGAGCAACTGAAAGCATTATTTGTCTGGCCCCTAATTGTCACTCAGATGATTTAAAATTGTTAAAGTTGATATTTTGACCTATTTATAGGAAACAAAAAGTCTTAAATTAAATAACAAAGTGGTGCTTGGTCCAAATAAAATGGCAACAACTGTAAACTATATTTGCTCACAGATCACACAGTGTATTTCAAACCAGGATGGATGGACTAGAAAGAGTAGAAGAGAAAAAGCTATTATCAACTTTGTTATTTATATGAAAACATGATTCTCCCATTTACCATTGTGTTCATTAATTGCATGCGCTATTATCTTATGAATTCCTAAAATGCCATGAATATATTCAGTCGGAAATTACCCCTGCAACCCTTTCATCATGCCTTAATGTATGTGTAAAGATTGTAGCAATCAAGGCAACTAAATATTCAGTTTGTCTCTATTTTCTTCTGTAGGGTTTAGTATTACTAATAAGGACCTTTACTTTCTTTCATTTCTGCTCAGTTGCACAATTATCAGTTTCACAATGCATGCAGTGTCTTCATTTCTTACACTCTGTAATAGACTGGAATGTTAATATCTTATTCTCACTTCTTTATATGCACCGTTGTGACTATCCTATATGGTTTATTCTGTATTTTAGATTCCATTTCTATAGGCTGAATCAATTTTCAGTGGAAGTGACGGATCAAAAAATTTTGGTTTATGCAGGACCTTGAGAAATCACTATTAACCTAGCCCCTCCTCATTCCCCTCCCTGGCCCTGCTCCCAGGAGGGTGAGCTCACTTCCCCTGCTTCCAAATTTTGAATTAGCAATGAGTGACAATGAGCTACCAAATATGGGACAGAAAAACAATGAAATTTAACATTGAATCCTCAAGTAGTCCTGGAGTGGAAGCACGTGCACTTTCAGTTGAAATGCTGATTTTCAGGAAAAATGAGAATCTCTGCCTCAAAGAACACTACTTATTAATAAGAAGATAAAAAAAGACAGGCAGCATGGCGTGTGGATAGACTTCAGGCCTGGGAGTCAGAAGGACCTAGACACTAATACAGGCTGCAGTGCTTGTGTGCTGCTTGATCTTGGGCAAGTCACTTAACTTTTCTGTGCCTCAGTTACCTCATCTATAAAATGTGGATTAACACTGTGAGACCCATGTGGGACAGGGACTGTGTCCAACCTGACCACCTTGTAATTACTCCCAGCAATTAGAACAGTGCTTGATACATAGTAAGCACTTTACAAATACCATCATCATCAACAAATGCAGAAGTCATCCATAAATTCACAAGATCTGTGATGACACAAGGACTGTCTTGAATTCTGTAATAGTAATAATATTATTTATATTCTTCCAGTGTGTCAAGTACTGTACTAAGTGCTGGGGTAGATATCAGATAATCAGGTTAAACTGTACTTATCCCACTTGAGACTTTCAGTATAAGCTGGAGGTGAAACATGTATTGAATCCCTATTTTATATGATGTGGAAGGTGGGAAACAGAAAAGTGAAGTGATTTGCTCAAGGTCACACCTCAGGCAAGAGATAGAATCAGAATTAGAACTCAGGTCATCTGACCTCTCAGGTCATCATTCATTCAATCATCCTGCTCAACCCCATTTCACCCATTCACCAACTGGGAAACAAGCTAGATCTCATCATCTCTAGCCCTTGCCCAATCTTTACCCTCACCAACTGTGAAATCCTTCTATCTGACCACAACGTCTTCACCTGCCTTCACTCCCACACACCTCCTTCCCAGAAATCTGTCCTGAGACCTCCAATCTTCTGAACATATCCAATTTTCTCAAGTGATTATGCCCCATTTAGCCTTCATATCTAAATTACTTTCCTTTGATGACTAAATTAACTCACTCAATATCACCATCTCTACTGAACTCAACTTACTTGTGGCCCTAACCTTTTGTTGCTCTTGAACCACTAGCCCACAGTCCTGGATCACCTCTACAGTCCACTCTCTTTGCTCCTGTGCAGGAGCCACAGAGCATTACTGGCAGAAATCTAGATATCAGGCCAATTTCATGGTGAGGCATGCTCATTATGCTTTCTCTTTCATATTCGTGGAACAGCTGCCCATTCAGGTTCTCTGCTGGATGTGAGCCTAGACAATGGATTACCTTTCTTGTGAATGTTAATGCCTCATTTGTTCAGTGATCACAGGACTATTAGATATGGATCATACTTTTCCTTCCCTGAGGGAAAAAATGCACGCATGCCATATGATCCTTAAATAAAGACTGTGATTTAAACAAAGCAAAACAACATACAGAATCCTATTCTCGGGCACCTAGTTTCCATCCTGATATTCCATTCTACTATTTAAATGTTGATCTAAATTCCCATTCACACCAAACTTATACTACTTACAGACTAATATAATCTCTAGTGGAATTATAATCAGATATCGAAATAAATTTTCCTGGATGAATGTTTTTTCCCCTTTTTAGCATGTAGTTTTACATCTTTTTCAGAAGACAACTGAGTAAAGTGAGCAAGAATATCACAGCCTTTATAGAGTTAACAGACATAAAGGAGAGGAAAGAATAATAGCCTTTAGGAGGATGATTGAATTTTGTACAAATCTAAAACTCATTTCCTTTCTAGTTTTAGTGAATAAAAGGATATTTGTGAAATCCAGCAAGACCTTAGTATCATTTTTCATGATTCATTCAAAGGAAATCAGCTCAATAGAAATAAGCACATACAAGGTATAATTAAGCAAAAGTCTGGCTGTAGGTTTTAGCATAGCTGGATATAAAGGAGATTCTGGAAATAACATCAATGCCATGTTAAATTTTTTCAGCTTTAGACTTTAGTGCTTTTTCTCCACTGCTTTCAAATATGCTCATGTATATCCCATCCTAAAAGAAAAAAGACCTCCCAACTTCCTCCAGTTATCATACCATTGCCTTCCGAACATCCCTCATCTTCAAAAGCCCTTTCATGAGCACATATCCTCCAAGAGGCCATCCCCAAGCCCTCATTTCCACTTTTCTCACTCCCCTCTGTATCACTTTTGCACTTAGATTTGCACTCTTTATTCACTCCACCTTGATCCCAACAGTACCTATGTATAGAACAGTGTTTGGCACATAGTAAGTGCTTAACAAATACCATAATTGTAATTATAATGTAGATATTTCTCCTAGCTTAGTACAGTGCCTCGGGACTTAGTACAGTGCCTGGCACACAGTAAGTGCTTAACAAGCGCTTAGCAAATACCATAATTCTTATTATAATATTAGGGGAAGCAGCATAATCTAGTGGCAAGAACCCGGGCTTGGGAGTCAGAGGTCATCTGTTCTAATTCCTACTCTGCCACTCATCTGCTGTGTGACCTTGGGCAAGTTGCTTCACATCTCTGTGCCTCAGTTCCCTCATCTGTAAAATAGGGATTGAGACTGTGAGCCCCATGTGGGACAAGGATTGTGTCCAATCTGATTGCCTTGTATCTACCCCAGTGCTTATAACAGTGCTTGGCACATAGTAAGCACTTAACAAATACCATCATTATTATTATCAATATTATCCATAATCTATTCACCTTTTACAGTATTCTTCTAGGTCCTAAACACCTTATGTTCAAGGAGCGTGTCATACTGTACTCTCCCAAGCACTTAGGATAGTGCTCTGCACACACAGAAAACACTAAATACCACTGACTGAACATACGTCAAAACATTAGGATAGTGAATATACACTATATCCTTGATTTTAAAAAATTGTTGGTTTTTTTATTGGTTTTTTTTTTACCAAATAGGAACTACAAGCTGAGTGACAGTGGATAGAGCAAAGGACTGGGAGTCAGAAGGACCTGGTTTCTAATCCAAGCTCCACCACTTGTCTGCTGTGTGACCTTGGACAAGTCACTTTACTTCTCTGGACCTCAGTTACCTCAACTGTAAAATGGAGATTATGAGTGTGAGCCCAAGTGGGGCAGGGATTGTGTTCAACCTGATAAACTTGTATCTACCCTGTTGCTTAGAACAGTGCTTGGCACATAGTAAGTGTTTAAAAGGTATCATTATTACCCCTCATCATGTATGTATATGTACACATTTATGTAATATATAACTTTTCTGTTCGAAGTCGGATGCCTGGAAATGTTTCCCACACTGCCTATGTGTAAGAATTGTCTTTTGCCATGTGGCTTGTTTTCGCAACCTGATGCTTGCCTCTTGACATTCTGATCTTCCCAGAGCCTCTACCCAAGGTAATAACCTGCTCAATCAATGGCATTTATTGAGTACTTTCTGTGTTCAGAGCACTATATTTAGCACTTGTTCTCCTGTTCTCTTGCCTACCTCCTGTTACATTCGAGTTGATTGGTCTGCTATTGCTGTCCAAGGGTCCCTTGCTCTGTTGCAATATTTGGGACTTTGCTTCACTTCTGGAGGATCAGCTTTAGACTGATAGCTTGGTAACAATGGGATACTTCAATCAATTATATTTATTGAGTGTTGTGTGCAGAACACTGTACTAAGTGCTAGGGAGAGCACACTATAACAGAGTTGGTAGATATGTTCCCTGCCCCAAGGAGCTGACAGTCTGGAGGGGGAGATAGATTAAAAAAATGAATTATAGATACGTACATAAATTCTGTGGGGTTGAAAAAAACAATTGAAGCTCAAGAGCAGTGCAGAAGGGAAAGTACTAATAATAATAATAATTACGGTATTTGTTAAGCACTTACTATGTGCCAGACACTGTACTAAGCTCTGGGAAAGATACAAGGTAATTGGGTTGGACACAGTTCCTGTCCCACATAGGGCTCATGTCTTAATCCCCATTTTCCAGATGAAGTAATTGAGGTACAGAGAAGTGAAGTGATTTGCCCAAGGTGACATAGCAGACTTGGCAGACCCAGGTTTAGAACCCAGGCTCCTTTCATTCAATCATATTAATTAAGCACTTACTGTGTGCAGATCACTGAACTTCCAACTTCCAGGCCCGTGCTTTATCTACTAGGCCACAAAGAGAAGCGGAAATGAGGGTTTAGTCAGGGAAGGCCTTTTGGAGAAGATTGGATTTTAATATTGCTTTCAAGGTGGGGAGAGTGATGGTCTGAGGAATATGAAGGGGGAAAATGTTTCAAACTAGAGGCAGGACATAGGCAAGAGGTCAGCAGCAAGATAGGTGAGATGGAGTGAATAGGTTGCTCTGCTGTCTCCCCCGATTAGACTGTAAGCCCGTCAATGGGCAGGGATTGTCTCTATCTGTTGCCAAAATGTACATTCCAAGCGCTTAGTACAGTGCTCTGCACAAAGTAAGCACTTAATAAATACTATTGAATGAAAGGTGGGTATGGTGGGTTCTAGTAGGAAATCAGCAAAGTAAGATAGGAGGGAGCATTGTGATTGAGCTTCTGGTTGATGTATAGGTGTGTAGGCAACCACTGGAGGTTCTTGAGGAGCAGGGAGATATTGATTGAACTTTTTGAGCACAGTCTTAATACCCAAATGGAACATGAACTTTGTCCAACCTGATTAGCTTGTATCTACATCTGCCCTCACTACAATGTCTGGTGCATAGTAAGCACTTACATATTAAAAAAAAAAAAGACAGTGGTGCTGTCTACAATGATGATGGTATTTGTTAATCGCGTACTATGTACCAAGCACTGTTCTAAACTCTGAGATGGATACAAAGTAATCAGCTTGTCCCACGTGGGGCTCACAGTCTTAATCCCCATTTTACAGATGAGGTAACTGAGGCACAGAGAGCACAGAGAAGTTAAACGACTTCCCCAGAGTCACACAGCTGAAAAGTGGTGGAGCCGGGATTAGAATCCACAACCTCTGAATCCCAAGCCCATGCTTTTTCCACTAGATCACGCTGCATATGAAAGTCAAGGGGAGTACAGGGTTTGAGTGAGAAGATGATGACTTCTGTTTAGGACATGTTAAATGTAGGTGGGACACTGAAGTAGAGATATCCTGAAGACAGGAGGACACAGGAGACCACAGAGAAAGAAAAAGATCAGGGAACATTTAGCCGAAATTTTGAACCATACTACTTGATGGTCTATAAAGCCAAGGTGGAACACATCCGTCTATATGACTGAGACCTAAATATCCAGCTTCTTGAACATGATGTACAGAACATTAAGTAACAGTAACCTTGTCCAGCTACTGTCAATAATAAAGAGATCCCAGAACACAAGCAGCTCACCAGCACTGGGACAGTGAGCACAGTTTATGATGCACATGAAAAGAATGAATGAAAATATGATCACCAATTATCTTCTATACAGTGAAGTGAAATGTAGCAATAATAAGTAGATAGGGCAGAACAAACAGCTAAAAGATATTAAAGCACAGTCTGAAACAATGTGATATACCAGTGTATCATTGGAAGGCCATTGTAGTAGACAGATCAACCTGGAAAAGGCAGTTATGATTAATGTAAGTTAGGCAGAAGCTAAAGGAAGACTGGAATGACAAGAATCAGTCATGGAGACAAGTGCAAGTCTCCACAGGCACCAAATATATTTGTCCAGCATGAAGTTGACATTATACACAATATGGAATGGATAGCTGGGCATTACTAAATTATTCCATTAACCTCTCCAAGGAATAGGAATCATCTCTATTCCCACCTGTATATTCTTTCCCCAAACTTAGGCCAGTGGACTACACACAATAAGCACTTAATACTATTACTACTACTAGTACTAAATCCAACCTTCCCCATGTAGAAGAAGCAGGCAGCTGGAAATCCCAGCAATTGCCCTCTGTCTTGTTTAAGAGACGGGATTGGGGAGCTAACATTTCCTCTTATGAGTAGGGAAGTGGGGACAATCTGTACCTGTGCTGCAACCCATATAATCCATTCATAGGTAGAATCAGTTTGGGGAGATGATAGAGACGGACTTGAGGCAGAGTGACTCTACCAATCCTATCTCAAGCACAACCTCTTCCAGCTCATGGCTCCGTGTACTCTGGCTTCACTACACCTCCCAGAGTGCTGCCCCAGAGATCCTTTTCTCGATCAATTAGCAAATCATGCGCTCAAAAAGTACCAGTGATTGATTGCCAGTCAAAATTGGGGAAACAGACTTCCCTGCAACTCCTGAAACCTAAAGTGAAGGATTGGGCTAATTCTGAGTTAACAATAACGGTAACTGTGATCTTTCATAATGACTGGTTGCGTATGTATTTATCGAGTAACACAATGATATGCTCTAGAAGACACAGCTATTGCCCTTCATCAATTTAAACTCAAAGGAGAGAAAAAAATGCCATTCATGAATAGTGAATATAGCAACAAATCAAGAAATTGAAGGAAGCATTCTTTCAATCATATTTATTGAATGCTTACTGTGTGCAGAGCACTGTACTAAGTGCTTGGGAGTGTACAATACAGCAATAAACAGACACAATCTGTGCACAACAAGGTTATGGTCTAGAGGCATCTAAGCATCCCACATCATTTTATTGTGGGCAGCGAATGTGTCTGTTTATTGTTATATTGTACTCTCCCAAGCACTTAGTGCTGTGCACACAGTAGGTGCTTAATAAATGCTACTGAATGAATAACTAAACTGAAGTTCCCTCCTAGCCCATACCTCAACACTTTTCAGGTTTTTACAGCAAATATACAAGAGAGTGCTTAAATGTTTTTTACTTCCATTCTCCAACACCCAACCTAAGACATAAGACTGAATAAGAAAGGAAATAACTGCAATGAAGAACAGCAGTGAAGGGGAAGAAATGACAATACAGGGGTGGGGATGAATGGGGAAGACAGTGTTTAGGACTTGTGGCCACCCCAGCTTGAAAATAATTTCATAATAATCGAGTCAGCATTCCCAGAACCAATCATTTGCATTTTCGACATCAGGAAATACCTGTTCCCTGTCCTTGAGGAGATAAGCTTGGTAATAAATCATCTGCCATTTTGATAGCTTGCTTCCATTGTGTCACCATGAATCATTTAGAATACTTCTAATTCATTCAGGTAAGATATTCTCCTTTAATGTAAACAATAGTGAGACAGACAAGAATGAAAAGATGAGATAAACTGGTTTCCAAGATGGAATAACATACTATAAGATGCTTCGTTGTGGTCAGTAATGTGTTTATCAACTCTGTAATATTATACTCCCTAAGTGCTTAGTACAGTGTTCTGCACACACTTTGCACTCATTAATTGATAAGCCCTCCTTTTCCCTTTTCTTTCCTCCCTAAACAATATCCCAGTTTTCCAATCCCTTCCGAGAGTCAACATGTTCATTTGTACTTCTGTTTACCTCATTTGCTTCCTGGTAATATGGGAAGCATAATACCCGTCTTTAACCCCCTTTAGAGTAACTGACTCGTTCAGTTTAGAAATGAAAGATAGTATTATTGTGACAAGTAACTTAACAGAAGCTTAGCAAATTCCAGAGAGGAACTCTGGGTGTATTAAACCATGAAAAGTAAATCTCCCAAAAGAACCAAGGTTTCTTTATGGTACAGTGTACTTAAACAGAATGAAAGGAAGGACTGAAATCATTACCTAGATCATTTGGTCCCAACACCCCCCCCCACCCCCAAACCTCCCCTTTGCCATACACACTCAAATATCTATATTGCTTGAAAAATGTGTTATCGCTAGACTCTAAGTTCCTTGTGGACAGGAAACATGTCTCCTAACTCTGCTGCACTGTACTCTCCCAAGTGCTTAGTACAGTGTTCTGCACACAGTAAGCAACTAAATACCATTGATTGATTGTCTTTCAGTTCAAAGATGATGCTGCTTATGATGACATTACATTTGAGTGTCAGACTGAGAATCTCTTTCACACTTGCTGTGAAAATCCAGTAGGGCACCTTTTTGGGCCCCCTGCCCTTTAGGATTAGCAATACTCAGATGTGAATGGCTTGACCTAAGAGAATAAGCTCCTTGAGGGCAGGGATTGCATCTACTAACTCTGTTGGATAGTACTTTCCTGAGTGCTTGATATAGTGCTCTGCACACAGAAGCTGTTCAGTAAATGTCATTGATTGATAAGAAGGGTAAGTATGTACTTTACTGCTCACTGGAAATGCACTAGTCATTTCTGCAACAGTGGTGATGGTTGGTGCTGAATCATCTACAATCTCTTTCACAGCTCATGTGAACTTAGTGGAATACACATTGTGAAAATGTGTGTAGTCTGTGATCCAAAACAATATATCCAGACTTCAAGAGCAACAAACACTACTGTGCCCCTGCTCATTTTGTAAGCATGTTCCCAAGTTGACTCCAGCCAGATTACTTCCAAGAGTTCTTTGGAATATTCTGGGAGGGAATTGGCTCTTGGCCAGAACGGTGACAAGCTCCACCCCTTCTGATAGCAGAACTGAGCTCTAATGGAAGATGAGCTGGAGAAGTTTTGTAGTTGGTTTGGTGTTAGCTGGGAATTGGGCCATACATTTGCTTCCTGCCACTAAGATCCAGCTAGAACGATTCATTCATTCATTCAATTGCATTTATTGAGTGCTTACCAGTGCAGAGCACTGTACTAAGTGCTGGGAAGTCCAATTCGGCAACAGATAGAGATAATCCCTACCCAACAGTGGGCTCACAGTCTAGAAGGGGGAGAGAGACAACAAAACAAGTAGATAGGCATCACTACCATCAAAATAAATAGAACCATAGATATATACATATCATTAATAATGAATAGAGCAATAGATATGTACAAATATATACAAATGCTGTGGAGAGGGGAAGGAAGCAGAGCAGAGGGAGGGAGTAGGGGCACTACTCCATTCTAATCCTCCTTGACCTCTCTGCTGCCTTAGACACTGTCGACCATCCCCTCCTCCTCCATACCTTATCTCACCTTGGCTTCATGGACTCCGTCCTCTCCTGGTTCTCCTCTTATCTCTCTGGCCGGTCATTCTCGGTCTCCTTCGCTGGCGCCTCCTCCCTCTCCCATCCTTTAACTGTTGGAGTTCCTCAAGGGTCAGTTCTTGGCCCTCTTCTGTTCTCCATTTACACTCACTCCCTTGGTGAACTCATCCGCTCTCACGGCTTTGACTACCATCTCTACGCAGATGACACGCAGATCTACATCTCTGCCCCTGTCCTCTCCCCCTCCCTTCAGGCTCGCATCTCCTCCTGCCTCCAGGATGTCTCCACCTGGATGTCAGCCCGCCACCTAAAACTCAACATGAGCAAGACTGAGCTCCTCATCTTTCCTCCCAAACCCGGTCCTCTCCCAGACTTCCCTATCACCGTGGATGGCACGACCATCCTTCCCGTCTCTCAGGCCCACAATCTCGGTGTCATCCTTGACTCGTCTCTCTCGTTCACCTCACACATCCGATCCGTTACCAAGACCTGCCGGTTTCACCTTTATGATATCGCCAAGATCCGCCCTTTCCTCTCCACCCAAATGGCTACCTTACTGCTACAGGCTCTCGTTATATCCCGGCTAGACTACTGTGTCAGCCTTCTCTCTGATCTCCCTTCCTCCTCTCTCGCCCCGCTCCAGTCTATTCTTCACTCCGCTGCCCGGCTCATCTTCCTGCAGAAATGATCTGGGAATTTCATTCCCCTTCTTAAACACCTCCAGTGGTTGCCTATCAACCTCCGCTCCAAACAAAAACTCCTCACTCTAGGCTTTGAGGCTCTACGTCACCTTGCCCCCTTCCTACCTCTCCTCCCTTCTCTCTTTCTACCGCCCACCCCGCACGCTCCGCTCCTCTGCCGCCCACCTCCTCACCATCCCTCGGTCTCGCCTATCCCGCCGTCGACCCCTGAACCATGTCCTCCCGCGGTCCTGGAATGCCCTCCCTCCTCACCTCCGCCAAACTAATTCTCTTCCCCTCTTCAAAACCCTACTTAAAACTCACCTCCTCCAAGATGCCTTCCCTCTACTCCCTCTACCACCCCCCCTTCACCTCTCCACAGCTTAATCCTCTTTTCCCCCCATTTCCCTCTGCTCCTCCCCCTCTCCCCTCCCATCTCCTCAGCACTGTACTCGTCTTCTCAACTGAATATATTTTCATTACCCTATTTATTTTGTTAATGAAATGTACATCACCTTGATTCTATTTAGTTGCCATTGTTTTTACGAGATGTTCTTCCCCTTGACTCTATTTATTGCCATTGTTCTTGTCTGTCTGTCTCCCCCGATTAGACTGTAAGCCCGTCAAACGGCAGGGACTGTCTCTATCTGTTGCCGACTTGTTCATTCCAAGCACTTAGTATAGTGCTCTGCACATAGTAAGCGCTCAATAAATACTATTGAATGAATGAAAGGAGGGCTTAGTCTGGGAAGGTCTCCTGGAGGAGGTGAGCTCAGTAAGGCTTTGAAGAGGGGAAGAGAGTTAGTTTGGAATGATGTCATTTTGATAATGTGTTTCTCTCTTACTAAGCTAAAGTGAAGTTAAGTATATGTTAATTTGTTCACGAGCACAGTAGGTGGGTGATTTTCATCTAAACCCAGTTTCTCAGTTCTTTACAATCTAAGCTATCAGTCAGCATATGACTTTGGAGAAGCAGCGTGGCTCAGTGGAAAGAGCACGGGCTTTGGAGTCAGGGCTCATGAGTTCGAATCCCAGCTCTGCCACTTGTCGGCTGTGTGACTGTAGGCAAGTCACTTAACTTCTCTGGGCCTCAGTTCCCTCATCTGTAAAATGGGGATTAAGACTGTGAGCCCCACGTGGGACAACCTGATTCCCCTATGTCTACCCCAGCGCTTAGAACAGTGCTCGGCACATAGTAAGCGCTTAACAAATACCAACATTATTATTAAATCTTGTAGCCTAGTAATCAGACCTCTCCAGTTATCCATAGACTAGGACCTTTGGAGCTGTAAATACTATCTTGAAAATCTCTCAGTTTTCTATTGAGATTTTCCATTTGTGTTGTTAATTAATTCTGATTTTGATCTTTCCTGGTTTGAGAGTTTGGATCAGTCATGGCTTCCAACACCAATACCACAGTATCCATGATGGGAGTTCTTAGTTCAGTATTTGCCTTGGGTGACATTGAATTTAGGATGGCCAGTCATTTTAGCTCTAGTTCAGGGATATTCAGTTCAACAGTCCAAATTCAATCTAAAGAGTTTTAGCATTCATCTTTGATTGAGCTTTGAGGGAGCGTCTTCATCTTTCTTGCAAAGCAAGGAATGATAAACAAAATGGAGAACCACCACAATAACAAAATATGCAAAATGTTGTTTATCATTCAGCTAGATAGACCAAAGATGGGAAATGGCAGAATCATATGCAGTCAAGGAAATTCTGGAAGCACAACATCAAAAGACATTCACTTATAAAGTATACATTATAATTGATATTAATGTCTGTCTCCCCCTCCAGACTGTAAGCTCACTGTGGGAAGGGAACGTATCTACCAACTCAGTGGTAGTGTACTCTCCCAAGTGCTTAGTACAGTGCTCTGCACACAGTAAGTGCTCAACAAATGCCATTAATTGATTGATTCATTTCTGCCTCTGGGAAGATATATAAGACCCAATCCTTGCCACAGTCTGATTTGCCAACTCTGCTGTATTGTACTTTCCCAAGTGCTTAGGACAGTACTCGCTCATAGTAAGCACTCAATATATAATATTGATGATGACAATTATGTAAAGCCATCCACCAGAAGTCATTGAGAAAGATCTCTCTAAAACAATGTGCTTCTATTGCACTTGAAGTAAAATTGAGTCAAGAGTGTTCTGTTTGTTGAGGAAGGTCATTTTTTTTTTCCTGTTATAGCTTCTGTTCTCCTTTGCACTTCAATAGGGTGGTCCCTTCAGGTACAGACATCCTTCATGTTGGCAAGGGGGAATACTTTAGAATAAGATATCCACTGGCAAGAAGCTGAATAAAATTACTACAATCCTAGATTGAGAGTCAGAAAAAGAAATATCTGGTCAAATAGCATGGGAAGAGTAAGGAAGAGATTGCCCTAACTGCTCCATAACGGGAAATTGAAAACTGGACAATCCTCTGGTTCATTTGGTTTCCTGCCCTGGCAGTCAATTGAGACGATTCAAAGGGAAAAAAATCCACTTTTGACTGAATATTCCTATAAACCATCTCTACATAACTGGATAAAACCCTAATGTCATTTCCACCTCTAGGTTTTCTGATTTCATTTTCTCATCGAATGGAGCCCTAAATGTTTCAAGTCCTATTAAAGCAGTCTCTCCTTCAGTTTTACAAAGACAAAATGATTTGAATAACACTACAGAGCCTACGAAGAAACTGTATTTGTGACAGTGATTGAGGTTTCATTAAGTCTTCATGACAAATATTGGCAGGTGATGGGAGACAACCATACAGAGCAGGCAGCTTTCATGAGCATTCAAATTTTCTCCATAATTTCTAACATTATAATCTGAAACTAGCTCTGAAACAGAGAGAGAGAGAGAGAGATCTTTTTCAGAGGAAAAATAGCCTGTTAAGGGTTATCTGATCTGTATAAACTCAGGCTGAGAGTGCTAAACAAAATACAGGCAAGATAGAGGACATCAAAATCAGCAAGTTTGCAAAAAGAGCTCAGGCAATATAATTGTATGTAGGCTGGTCTTGCCGTGACCCCAGCAGGGTTGGTACAGTTTATTGGTGAGGTCATGAAAGATTCAAAGACAATTTGCAGGAAAGTAATTTGGTCAATTCAAACACTATTGCCAGCAACCAGATTAAATCCTCTGCCATCTGAGTGTTATTGGGCAAAATGTCTCTGTGCATAATTTCAAATCCCTTTTCCACAATAGAATAAAAGAAATACAAATAGTTTGCTGTATTCAAAATTGTTGCTCTAAGAACTGTGGTTTATGATTATTTCCTTTTCCTTTTTTATGTGTGATGGTCAGTCCCACTGCCTCCCACATTTAGGAGTGGAAGGAGGAAGCCAGGAAAATCACTCTGATGTATCTCTCTCTTAGGGAAGTGTAGAGACTTGGCTGATTACAGGAATGGGGAGGACATAGAGGGGGGCCAGGTAGTTGGAGGAGATGATCCTTGGTCATCTTGATGAGAGAGGTAGGAAACTTTGTACCTGAGAGATAGAACAAAAGGAAAGGCACAAGAAGGTATCGGAGTTGATTCTGGATTAGGGCTTGAATACCCTGGAGGTTCAGGATTGAGACTCCAGAGGAGAAAAACTCCTGTCTCTGGATAGGGAGAAAGATCACCCTGTGATTATTGACTCAGAGGGGGTGAAACTGGACCTGTGATGCCCCAAGAGAAGAGCGGGGAGGACCAGATGAACATGAACCCCAGCAAAGTGCACAGAATCCTGGGGGAGGCAGAGTTGGTGGTGAAGGACTGTATTAGATCTAGGAAAAGGCAGTTTGAATCTGATTTGGTTTTTGTTGTTACTTTGTTAGGTAATTATTAAATATTGTTGAGATCTCAGACCTTGGTGTCCACTTGCAGTAGAGCCTGGAGGAGACGTTCCAGGTGCCAGGGAGACACATGACCTGGGAACCCATGGGCAGGAGAACTTTGTGAGCTTCCTATAGCCAGCCCAGGAAGGGGGTGGGGCAGCTCAATCACCAGTGATCACTATACCTTTAGGGAGATGTCTGGCCTTCAGTTGATGGATGGGTTGTAGCCATAGTGAAGTAGGGATTTGGGCTGTGTAGAAAATCTCCAAACCTGCTTTTTAAAATTGGGATAGTGGAGGTCTTTAAGCCCCAGAGGCAGCTGACCTGGGTCCTGACACTCCTAGAGTGACCCCAGAGTGTGCTCTTGAGCTAGGATTCAGGACTCAAAACTCACCGAATGTCATACCTTTAATTACTGTTTGAGTTCTAGCCAAATAAAAATACACAAATAACATCTAAAATGTGAGCTCATTGTGGACAGGGAATCTGGCTACAAGCTCTGTTATATTGTACTAAACTGCTTAGTACAGTGCTCTGCACACAGTAAGCACTCTATAAATACAAATGATTGACACAAGAACACCATTTTTCAGCAATGAAGACTCTTATTCCTGACTAATGTAGAAAAAGTTCTAAGTGTCTAAGAGGAATTTAATTTGCTTCACACCGTCTTCCTCCCTCACTGCAACCACTTTTACTATGGTCTAGATGTTTCAGCTCTGCCAAGTCATATCTTCTTGCAGGCCTCATCCCATCAAGCCAAACAACAGAAAGGAGCCATCAAAGTGTGAAGTGGCACTCAGCAAAAGTGTTGAAGTTGTCCTGTTCTAGTTGTTTCGTTCTCTGTAGAAAATAGCTGGGCCTGATCCAAAAGGGGAACAGCACCAACTGTTTGCTTGCCATGTGATGAATCTTTCATGTGCTTGGATCATTGATTGTGATAAAGAGAGCAGTATATATTGAGAGATCAATCAGGCAAAACTCCCTCAGCAGCATAGTGGATAGACTGATGCTAATGTCAAGGAGATATGTCTCTGGTGACTGAAGCAGTGACTCATCTTTTAGTCTCTAAATGAAGAAACCCTGCAGAAGTTGCTGACTCTCCTTGTTTTATGATCTATGTATTGCACTCCTTCATTTTCATAGATGATGCTACTAAACATGTGGTCAGTTAGTCAATCACTCAACAAGCTTTTATTGAGTGTTTGTAGAGTGCATAGCCCTGTACATTAGGCAGCTGGTGTACAGAGTTAGCTGAGCAAACCAATATGTGATGAGAATTGAACTTGCTTAGATGCTCCTTTGCTTTAATGTTGTCAGGTCGTGATTTCTGGAATGTCCTCCTTTGTTGCACAGGCCTTTTGATAGTTGAAAAAGAGCCATCCTTTTTCCACTCTGTTGAATGCATGACTGGTGAGCTGGCTTGCTTTGATTTCCCAGCGTGCCCATGTCATGCTGCTGGAAATAGTGCTTCACTGTGTTTGTTCTTTCTGCCCTACTTGTTTTTATTCTTTCTTCAGCTCATCATATGGCTACTTTTAAAGTTGCCTTTGTTCATTCATCCTTCACACCTGTCTAGCCTAACAGAGCTTCACCAAAGGCAGAAATTTACTGCTTGGGGTTTGTTTACTTATTATTTGTGACTAATTAATGGTAAGTGTTTATCAAGCAGTTATAGTGTGCAGAGCATGGTACTGAGCACTTAGCACTGTACTAAACCATTCTCAGTGTCACATCTAGGAGTACAAGATTGGAAGATATGAGTTTAATGGGAGAATAGGACCTCGTGTTGCGGAAGACCAGGAAATTAAATTGTTGGAGATACAGGATCATTTAGTTCAATGTCTTGGGGACTGGCAAAATGACCTTGAAGTGAAGTAAACTTTATCAGCTGCCATTGTTTTCTATCATAGTCTGTTGCATCAACTGACGAGTTTTTCCACCCTGCCTTGGAAGAGAGTTGACCTCTAAATGCCACTCCCCAGACAGAAAATATCAGTTTGTTCCAGAAGTGATTTGGTAATGAATTCAAGGCCTAAAATAGATTACTAGCATGAACAAAGGCCAGACACTTCAATTACTCTATAGGAGTACAATACTACAGAGTTGGGAGTCATGTTCCTACCAGGAATGAGCTTACTATGTTCAGAATCTTAATGCCACCTTGGCATCCCACATTGAGTCTTCCAAAGGACATATTAGCCTTGTTTTCTGCCTCTTTGTCTAGCTAATTGTATTTACTAAGCATTTACTTTGTGCAGAGTACTGTACTAAGTCCTTGAGAAAGTACAATAACAAACACATTCCCTGCCTACAACAAGCTTGCAGTCTAGAGTAGGAGACAGACATCAATATAAATTTCAGAGATAAAAGTGCTGTGGTGTTGGAAGTGGGGACCATGTTAGGTTGATGCAGAAGAGAGTGAGAGAAAGGGAAAGGAGAGCTTACACAGGGAAGAACTCTTAGAGGCCTGTCCCTTGTGTAATTGGACAGTGGGCTGCCTAGATAATAGAATTCTGTGACCTCATACAGATCATTTACCCTAGAGCTTTATCAATATTCTGTGTAGAGCCAAAAGTTTTAATGCAAAGAATAGGCTACAGTGGCAGACTAAGAACATGTATATAGGCATTTACAAAAAAGAAATTGGACTTTTATGGTTGAATATCTACCAGACAATTGAAGATTAAGTATTTTAAGGACTTAAGGTGCAGGACAAATGTTCAATGTTTTGCCAAAATAAAGTCACAAGGATTACAGATTTTTTTTCCATGAATGTTCTGTTAAAAGCTTAATGTAACAGCTAATTTCTGATAATCTAACTTAAGATCAGTGGATACTCTCCATAACATAACACTGAAGCAGTAGCACCTAGTGGGAAGAGTGTGGACCAGGGAGTCAGAGGACCTGGTTTCAAGTCCTGACTCCACCCTTTGTCTATGTGACCTTGGGTAAATTACTTAACTCCTCTAAGATTGTGAACCCCCCCAAAGGACAGGGACTATGTTAAATTCCCACCTGTATATTCTCTCACCATGCTCTGAACTCAATAAGCACACAACTAATAATAATAATGAAGATGGTGTTTTTTTAAGCACTTACTATGTGCCAAGCACTGTTCTAAGCCCTGGGGGAGATACAAGGTGATCAGGTTGTCCCACGTGGAGCTCACAGTATTAATCCCTATTTTACAGATGAGATAACTGAGGCACAGAGAAGGTATATGGGCAAGTCACACAGCGAAAAAGTGGCAGAGTTCGTGATTAGAACCCATGTCCTCTGACTTCCAAGCCCATGCTCTTTCTACTAAGCCATGCTGCTTCTCTGATAGTAACTGCTATTACTACTATTACTCTCTGTAAGCCCATCAAAGGGCAGGGACTTTCTCTATCTGTTACTGATTTGTACATTCCAAGCACTTAGTAAAGTGCTCTGCACATAGTAAGCTCTCAGTAAATACTATTGAGTGAATACCTCAGTTTTTTCACCTGTAAAGTGGGGGTAAAATGCCTATTCTCCCTCCTACTTGGACTATGAGTCCCATGTGGGAGAGGGCCTGTTTCTGACCTGATTAGCTTGTAACTGCATCAAGGTTCATCACAGTACTTGTTATATGATAAGCACTTAAATGCTAATTTTAATCTTTAAGATGTAAATTACAATTATTTTAATATCCCCTGCTTATAAATGGTTTAACACAAATGAAAAATGGCCTATAAAATCCATATGTCCTAGGTTTAGCTACTCATCAGCTGTCTTGAAGTTGTCAGAGTAACTTAGGAACACATATCCAATCACTGAGTAATTGCCCTGCAATAAAACTGGATTTAGATTGTAGCATCTTCCTACCACAGTTGTAAACGGTAAACATATTTACCATAATAGTGAAACCACACATGTTTGTTCTACCTACTATGCAAACAATTAAGTAAGTTTTATGGTTTGTGTAAACAAGATTAAGGCTTTATTGAAGTCTAATGCCTTTAGAGAAAACAGTACAAGTTGGCCACCTAGTTGAAGGCCTTGCGTTGAATTCAATACATCCTTTTTAATCTAAACAATTCAGTTTCTATGCCAAAGTTTTGGATAGCTGTGGGTTTTAATTTTCAGAGAAACGGCTATTGCTCTATATGTTAAAAGGTGTGATTGGGTATTCTAGCAACCAATTTTGATAAGGAGGGGACAAACTAAGCTTGAATAAAGACATTTCAAGTGTTCAGGAGACTGTAAACTTATGTCAGGGAAGGTGTCCGCTAATTCTGTTGCATTGTACCCTTTCAAGTGCTTAGTACAGCGTCCTGCACATAGCAAGTGAAGCAGTGTGGCTTAGTGGAAAGAGAACAACAGACTTGGGAGTCAGAGGATGTGGGTTCTAATCCCAGGTCCACCACTTGTCTGCTGTGTGACCTTGGGCAAAACACTTAACTTCTCTGTACCTCAGGTACCTCATCTGGAAAATAGGGATTAAGACGGTGAGCATAGTAAATGCTTAACAAATACCATAATTATTATTATCATTATTAAGTGCTCAGTAATTAACACTGATTGACCTTGGGGATTGATAGAGATTCCTGACTGAAAGTCATATTAGCATCGCTCACACTGCTAAAAGTTTCAGTAGTATCATCTTTGTAAATAATTTTATATCCCTCTCTCCCACTGAAGTGCAAGCTCCCTGTGGTTAGGGATTGTGTCATTTTACTATTCTGTAGTTTTCAAATGTCTACTACAGTCCACTGCACCAAGCTGGATGCCCAACTAATGTTACCTCTACTTTGATCCCACAGGCTAGATAAGCATACACACTAACAGGAATAAATTGGATGTTAGTAGAGACGTCTTTAAACTGTGAGCCCACTGTCGTCAGGGAAAGTGCCTACCAACTCCATGCATTGTACTCTCCCAAGTGCTTAGTACAGTGCTCTGAATGCAATAAGTGCTCAATAAATATTATTGATTGACTGTAGTTGGATGTCAAGGAGTGGAGACCACCATACTATTCAGTGCTAACCCCTGTAGGAATGTAAAGCTCCTCATGGGCAGGAAATATATCTATAAACTCTTTCCTAAGCACTTATACAGTGTTCTGAATAAAATAAGTGCTCAGTAATATCTCTGATAGATTGTCACTAGTTTTATCCAGATAAAAGTATTACTTATGTGCTTAAGACTCTCCAGTACTCTTGTCCAGCAATATTTACAACCATAGTGTGTATGTCTCAACTCTCACTCACACACACACACACAAGACAAAGAAGGTAAGGAGACTCCACTTCACACACTTAGTCATAGAAATCCTGAAATCTGAATATTTGCAAGTCCCACTGAAACTGTTTAAAAATCTTAAGATAATTATTTTTCTTTCCTTCACCACCACCCTCTAAAATACAGATCTGAAGTTAAAATAAGACCTGTCAATTCCATTATCCACATCATGAATTTTCTAGAATTTAATATGCCTGTATTTGTCTTGATGCATACCCATTTTATAATCTTGCTGGGCAATTTGAAAACTTGGGCTAGAAAACTATATATCAATTAGGTGATAGTCACAATTTTTTTTTAGCTATTATACAAAGAACACATCATATTTATCACACTCTATTAGCCCTCATTAACATGCAAGCTCAAGAAATTATTATCTTCTGATTCTTGGAAGATGCTAGATTTGTTACCAGTGTTGTATTGTCTCTATCTATTTTCTGCAGGACTTACCTTACCTAAGGAACTTAGTAGATGTTAACTAGAAGGAGAGACTATGTTCCATTTCATCTGCAGATATTAATTTGTTGATCGACTATGTGTAGTCGATCAATATATATATATTCTTGGGGACAAATTGCTACTAATAATAATTGTGACTGTGTGCAGAGCACTGTACTAAGTGCTTGGGATAGTACAATATAACATTGTTGGTAGACCCATTTCCTGACCATATTGATCTTATAGCTAGCGTGTTTATGGGCCAAGTACTGGGGTAGAGCTAAGATAGTCCTAGGTCTAACCCAATTCCTGGCTCACATGCGGCTCTTGGTCTAGATTAAAAAAAAAAAAAATGTAACACTAGTCCAAATATCTCTTCCAGACCAAACAACTTTACTGACTTGGGCATGAGGTGGTCATTTGTTTGCTTTATACCAAAACAATCTGTTTTTCAGCTGGCCTGTCCCCAGTCTGACATTGCTATAGCACCAACTGCTTTTATATCAATCAATGGTATTTATTGAGCACGTATTGTGGAAAGAGCACTGTACTATACTTTGGAAAGCAGAATTCAACAGAGTTGGTACACATGCTCTCTACATACAAGGAGTCCAAGTATCCCCACTACACAAGAAATTCAAGTGGCTGCCCATCTGAAGCAGAACCTCCTTAACACTGGCTCTGAAACATTCAAATCAGCTTGCCCCTGTCTTATCTTAACTCACTGATCTTCTACTATAGCCCAGACCACACACTTCACTTCTCTAGCACCAGCTGGCTCACTGAGCCTATAGCCCAGACCACACACTTCACTTCTCTAGCACCAGCTGGCTCACTGAGCCCGGATCTCATCTACCTCACCAACAATCCTTTGAACATGCCCTCTCTCTGGCCTGAAACTCCCTCCCCATCCACGTGTGTCAGACCACCACTTTCCCCACCTTTGAAGCCTTGTCAAGCTCACATTGACATCTTCTCCAAGAAACCTCCCCAAGTGAAGACCTCTTTTCTGGGCTCCCTAACGCTTTCAAAATCTGTGACCTTTGGGCATTTGTAATCTGCCCCACACAACTTGTGTACATATTTTTACATTTTTACTATATTAACATCTGCCTCCTCCTCTAGACTCCAAGTTCACTGTGATCAGGGATTGTTCTATCTACTCCATTGTACTATACTTTCCCAAGTGTCTTGTATTTTGCTTTACACACAGTGACTGCTAAATAAATACCATTGATGATGAAGGAGCTTAAACTCTAGAGGGAGAGAAAGACAACTTAAAAATATTAAGTGGAAAGTGGCTCAGTGGAAAGAGCCTGGGCTTCGGAGTCAGAGGTCATGGGTTCGACTCCCGGCTCTGCCTCTTGTCAGCTGTGTGACTGTGAGCAAGTTACTTAACTTCTCTGTGCCTCAGTTACCTCATCTGTAAAATGGGGATTTGATTGTGAGCCTCACGTGGGACAACCTGATTACTCTGTATCTCCCCCAGCAGCTTAGAACAGTGCTCTACACATAGTAAGTGCTTAACAAATACCAACATTATTAATATTACAGTTCTCTACATGGGTGTTGTGAGGTTGAATGGCAAGTGCTTAACGGGCTCAGATGCAAAAACATTTAATGTTCATTTTTAAATGTTCAGTCCCTTTCCTCCTCAGTTCCTACAGGTTGGTCCCACCTTTCAGAAACAGCTCGAGTGTTTATAGGTTACAGGCTACATGCACTTAGTGCAGTGTTCTGCATACAGTAAGACCACAATAAATGCCATAGATTGTATCAGGAAAGGTCAGAGGCCCAGCTGGAAACACAGACAGCAAATATATTGATTCTGCAAATTTCCACATAGAACCCTTTTGTGTGTGCTCTTATTATTCCTTTACATCTATTCCTTGCTTCTTATCAGTTTTACAACAGAGAATTATGAATGTCTCCAGGGATGGAAAGAAGTACAAACACTAGTCATTCCCACAAGGTAGACACTTTTTAAAATATTTAATAGTTATTGTGATTTATGTATTTGTTTAAATAAGCAGGGATTGCCGCAGGGGTCTCTGGAATTTAGTACAATCAGTAGCCATCTTATTTGAGTGGCATTTTGTTTATAGATTCCTGCTAAAGTGTCTTCATTTTTCTTTCCAAATAATCATCTTATTCCACGTGAGAGGATTTAACTTGGTGATCTGTTGCTTTCCATTCTGCACATTGCAGATAGGTTTTCGTAGTGTGTCACGCAGTACAGATACAGTCCCATCCACCTTGCCTAGAGGCTCGTAAAAGCTTGTGATAAGATGGGGAGGTTTGCACTCTAACATACCTGGCCATTTCAGACAGCCTAACCCTGCTAACAAGCCTGGGCTAGAGTTTGTGGAGCAGTGTAGCTTAGTGGAAATAGCATGGGCCTGAGAGCCGCAGACCTGAAATCTAATCCAGCACTACAATAGTGTTTGACACATAATAAGTGCTTAACTATAGTAATAAATAATAATAGTACAACCTTAAAAATAATCCTGGCTCCTCCATTTTCCTGCTGTGTAACCTTGAGTAGGTCACCTAACTTCTCTGTGTCCCAGTTTTCTCATCTGTAAAATGGATTCCAAGACCTGTTTTACTTGTGTGCCCAAAGTGGAACAGGGACTTTGCCTTATCTGATTTTATTGTGACTACTTGGCCCATTGTTTGGCACATACTAAGCATTTAATAGCACAATTATTAGTTGTGGCACACAACCAGGGAGGCTGCTGTTGTAACACCACCAAGCTTCATGCAAGCTGAGTAGTACATGACTGCACTCAAAGTCCACAAATACCAGCATTGCACAGAAACAACTACTCTTGCACAACATTCCCTTAACCTCTCTCCTAATCCTTTCCGTACATTTCATGGGCCTAGGAAAAATGAAAAAAACTGTCACATTAGGCTAGGCCTGAACTCCTAAGTGCTTAGTGAAATGTTTTTCACATAGTAGATACTCAAATTCCATTGACTGATCAGACACTTGGGTGAGGTCCTGTCTTGGACTATTAATGGGCTGCTCTCTTTCCCTGCCAATAACCCTCAGAGAGAGGGAGATAGCAGGAAACCAAAACCCAATGACTTGATTTTAATCCCCTGAGTAATTTAAGTCCTTATCATCCCCAATTGTGGAGCCCCTATGGATTTCAAGAGATTATGTGGAGTAGAGATTTGGTAATGCATGCAAAATGCCCACTTGATTATTGGGCCATCTTTGCTGAGGTCAGTAGAAAAGAAATAAATTAACTCATATCTATACTTTCTCAGAGTTCATGCCCACATGATCATTTCTTCCCTGACAGCCAAAAAAGCAAAAAAGTTTTAATAAAATGTATCTTTCCTTACCATCTGCCTTCAAGCACTCAATCACCTTGCCCCATCCTACCGTACCTCCCTGGTTCACTACTACAACCCAGCCCACCCACTATGCTCTTTTAAAGTCAACCTACTTATTTTCTAGACTGTAAGCTCATTGTGGGCAGAGAATGTGTTTGCTTATTGTTATATTATACTCTCCCAAGCACTTAGTACAGTGCTCTGCACACAGAAATGCTCAAGGAATATGATTGACTGAACCTTGATCTTATCTATCTCATCACTGACCTCTCATCCATGTCCTGTCTCTGGCCTGGAATGCCCATCATCCTCAAATCAGACAATCATTCTCTACACCTTCAAAGCCTCACTGAAGGCACATCTCCTCCAAGAGGCCTTCCTCAGCTAGGCAGTAATTTCCTCTTCTCCCATTCCCTCTTCATAACCCTTGTGTTTGGATAACCCTGCATTTATCCCTCCCTCGGTTCCATAGCACTTATGTACATATCCGTAATTTACATTTCTCCACTTCTAGAGTGTAAGCTTGATGTGGACAGGAAATGTGTCTGCCAACTTTTATACTGTACTCTGTCAAGCGTTTATTACAGTGCTGTGCATCCAGTAAGCTCTCAATAAAAGATACCCATACATATATATGACCATACTTTGTGGTGAAGAAAGCTGGAGACAAACCAGCATGAACTGTATCCCTTCAATGTCCATATAATTCTAGTAAAGTACTTTCACTAATAAATCCAACAAGTGATATAGGAGGAAAACGAAACCTAATATGAAAAATAGCAATGGAATTATATGGAGCTCTCAAAGAGGGTCATTTTTGTCTTCACAATGTTCTTTTTTCAATAAATGGTACTTAATGAGCACTATGTATCAAATCAATATGCTCAATCAGTTTGCCCCATTCTACCTCACTTCACTAATCTCCTACTACAGCTCAGCCTTCACAATCCACTCCTCTAGCACTAGTTTATTCACTGTGTCCCGATGTCATCTCAATAATTACCACTGATTTATCTGTAGAGGCCTATACTTAGTGCTTGTTAGAGTACAATACAAGTGGGAGTTGATCCCTGCCCACAAGGAGCTTAGATCTATTGGCGTTAGCCAGAAAAGTAGGAGAACTGGGAGAAAAGAATAGATAGGTTAGGGTATTCAAGAGAAAAGGGTGGCCCACAGCATTAAAAGGCAGCTGCAAAGTCTTGGAGTATTAAGATAGATTTGGATTTGATCAAAAAGAGGTTATAGGTGACTTGAGATAGGGCATTTTCAGTCAAATGGAGGGGGCAGAAGAAAGACTGCAGATGGTAGAGAAGAGAGTTGGAGGATAAAGGAAGAAAGGGTTCACAGTATAAAGGAAAAAACATCTCAAGGATCATGAATCACTTCCTGATTCGTCAACAAAGGTTTCTTTATTAAAATTAAAATGAATTATTCATGAAATATTGCTGTGATCATTTTCTTGAATTTGCACTGAATGGGATGAAGGCCTTCAAATCTGGTCAGGAGTAACCATCACCATTTATTCAGTCATATTCTTCACTTTGCCTCAGAGTGGCCAACTGCCAAGAATGATTTTTACCAATGGTATCCCTAAAAATTATTGTCTTTCAAACATTTTCTATGACAAAAAACTGTGGAGTGGGTGACGGTTCCCATGAGAGGGAGTGTGTGTGAGAAGGGAGAAGTGGGGTGATGGATGTTCACAGAGGAGCACATAGATATATTCACAACGCATTCCACATCAAGGTTTTGGCCTCAAATGAAGATTTGGGGGAGGGTATCGGGGAAGAATTGAGTTGGCAAATCCCCTGGTGGTCTGGCAAGCAGCAGATATCTCTGGGGGGACAGGGGGAAAGACACCAGTATTTGAGACACTGTCCCAAATTTTCCAGGCTTCACAGATGACAAGTTTTACCTCATCTTTATGGACTATCTGTGAGTTCGCACATAATAGCTGCTTGTTCTATATCATTATCTGAATGTCTTTATTTAGGATAGCTAATCCTCAATATCCCTACCCCAAATAAACTGCAGTGTGCCATGTCTTCATCTCATGGTTTCCCCCAGTAATACTCAAATGTGGAGATCATATGTAAGCCACTGACTATGTCCTACATCATTTGTACCTACCCTGGTGCTTAGAACAGTGTTTGACACATAGTAAGTGCTTAACAAATATCATTTAAAAATAATATACTATAGTTCATTTAGCATCATGCCATAACTTTGCCTTTTTTAATACACTGCTCAAGGGGCTGACAGTGTTCTCCCCCCAACAAATACATTGATAACTTCATAATGTTAAATCTTTGGCCCAACCTAGAAAATGCTATCTGAATGTTTTCCTAAGGGCCTAGAAGAATTAACATAGTTTCCCTAGTCCAGTAAGTGGTTTATGTATTTGGAAGAAAATTCAACCTGTCTGTGAATGAACACATGGAATCAGGGCAAAGAGGCTGTATAACTTACTCTGATACCTCCTATAAGAAATCATATTAAAATAACCTTAATTCCACTTTGTTCAGCCTAGCTTCTCTTTGGAGATAAAGAATCCTCTGTAAATTATATCTGCATGGGTCCATTTGAACTTTTTGGTTTCCTATGTACTTTATTTGCCTTATGTGTTCCCATCACCCATGAGTTAAAGCAAGGTTATTTAAATGTGTTCTCGGTCTTATTTGTCCTCCTTTAAGGAGCAAGGATTCTGGAAGCGTCTGTTAGAAAATGATTCCGGCTTTCTGAAAAACCCTTCTCACTCAACAATCTACGAGTATCATAGAAAGTCCTTGAATCAGTCATTCTGGAGCTGATATATGCTGATTACTGTGCCCTGGAAGCACACACGAAAGACGACAAGCAAATGATTATGAATCACTCTGCAGAACCAGCAAAATTCTACAGACTATCAATAAGTCTCAAGAAAACCAAGGTTATATACCAGCCTGCATATGGAAATTACTATCCTTAACCAAAGATTTTCATCAGTGATATAGAGCTACTTAGGCAGCAGAATATCCAACAATGGGTGGAGAGAGACAAGGAAATGGAAAAAAACAATCTAAAATAGCAGAGTCAATGACAATGGGGTATCTAGTTTCACTGCAAATGCAGTGCTTACAGAGAAGTTGTGTACAAACTATGTGTTGTAAGGCCTGAACTTACCCAGATCTCACAAGGACATTTTCAGTGTGGCCTAGTGGGTAGAGTATGGGCCTGCAAGTCAGAAGGACCTGGGTTCTAGTCGCAGTTGTGCAACTTATCTGCTTGACTTGGGGCAAGTCATTTTACTTCTGTGTTCCTCAGTTCCCTCATCTGTAAAATGAGGATTACAACTGAGCCCCATGTGGGATGTCGACTGTGTCCAACCTGATTACCTTATACCTACCCTCTCTATCTATGAGAAGCAGTGTGGCTCAGTGGAAAGAGCACGGGTTTTGGAGTCAGAGATCATGGGTTCGAATCCCGGCTAGGCCACTTGTCAGCTGTGTGACTTTGGGCAAGTCACTTAACTTCTCGGTGCCTCACTTACCTCATCTGTAAAATGAGGATTAAGACTGTGAGCCCCACGTGGGACAACCTGATTCCCCTGTGTCTACCCCAGCTCTTAGAACAGTGCTCGGCACATAGTCAGCTCTTAACAAATACCAACATTATTATTATTATTACCCTAGTGCTTAGAACAGTGGCTGGTATGGAAGTGCTTAACAAATACCATTAGGAAAAAAAAAACAACAATGCTACCTACTGCAGGGAAGAACATGTTTTAGTTGAAACATCAAAACTCCATTCCTGATTTGTGCCTTTTTTTAATGGTACTTTTAAAGTGCTTACTAAGTGCCATGGTAGATTCAAGTTCACTAGATTGGACTCAGTCATTCTCCCTAATAGGGCTCCCCAAATATAGCAGGAAGTAAGATTGAATCCCTATTATGCAAGTGAGATAACTGAAGCACAGAGAAATTAAGTGACTTCCCCAAGGACAACCAACAGATAAGTGGCAAAGCTAGGATTAAAACCCAGGTCTATGCTCTTTTCACTATGCCATGTTTTCCTCCCTAATGAAGATAAGAGTGTGGAGGGAGACAGGAGGAGTATAAAACCCCCAGAATTTCTGGAATTAAAGTAATTAGACTTAAAACTGAGCATCTATTAAACCTGCTCTCATTCTAACTTTGGAAAATGAGCTAGAACAGTTGTGGAAGTTGAGGAGAAAGAGGGTGGTCATCACATGATGCTTTGGACAGGAAAGGATGTTTCCAATCCTGAAATATCTGTATAATTTTCTAAATTTTCTAAAATCACATACACACCCACATACACACCACACACATACACACAAACACATATATATATATATATAGAGAGAGAGAGAGAGAGAGAGAGAGATACAGATCTCTCTCCCCCTCTAAACTATAAGCTCATTATAGTCAGGGAACGTGACTACCACCTCTGTTGTACTGTACTCTCCTAAGCTCTTAGTACAATTCTCCACACACAGTAAGGTCTCAGTAAATACATTGAATAATGATTTATATATACACCATATAATTACATGTGTTGCATATATAAATCATTACTCAGTGGTAATTGTAGTTCAGTTATGCAAGCACATGGCATACTTCTTATTACCAATGTTACATCAGAAAACCCAGAGATTCCATATCAACCATGAGTAAACCACTGATCCTGAATTGGAGCCTGAGAGCAGCATTGGAGCCCAAAGACATGCCCTGCTTTACTGGGGATTGAGGTTCCAATGCTGTGCAAACCAATAGAACTCTGCTCCAAGGTGGTTCTAGCTACCTCCTGAAGTTGTGACATACGGCTGAACTGCAAGTGTAGTTTTAGTCTATCACCCTACATATAATAGAGGCAGGGATAAGAGTTCCTATTCTCACCAAATATATTTTTATTAAATACTCACATGTGTAGGGTTAGTCTTGGTTTCCTATTAATTTATTCAGGACTCTTCTTTTTAATGGTATTTGTTAAAGGCTTAATGTGTGCCAGCTACTGTACTAAGTTCTGGAGTACATACAAGATAATCAGATTGGTGACAGTCCCTATCCCTCATAGGGCTGACAGTCTAAATTCCCATTCTAAAGATGAGATAACTGAGGCACAGAAAAATAAAGTGACTTTCCCTAGATCACATAACAGACAAGTGGCAGAACTGGGATTAGAACCCAGGTCTTCTAACTCCCAGACTTAAAAGACTTTGGGTTATTGTATTGCCCTTCCACAAATAATAATAATGATATTTGTTAAGCACTTACTATACAACAAACACTGGAGTAGATTCAAGCTGAACAGGTTGGCCACAATCCTTGTACCACATGGGACTCACAGTCTTAAATCTCCCTTTTACAGATGAGATAACTGTGGCACAGACAAGGGAAGTAACTTGCTCGAGGTCACACAGCTGACAGGTGGCAGATCTGGGACTAGAACTCAGGTACTTCTGACTCCCACACCCGTCCTCTATTCACTAAGCCATGTTTGTAAATAATGAGCAATATAAACAGCATCAATATGTCATTACAGGAGAGTCTGGCTAATGTTCATTTGATTAGGTAGATGCCATTGTAAAAACCTGTGTTAGGCAGCTTAGTTTTCACTCCCTGGCTGCTGAATTCCTGACTGAAAATAGTTCAACCTCTATTTCACCAGTGAAGGATGTGGAGGGGAACTCAACACCAGGTACAAACTTTGTATTTCTTTAACTTTACTGTCACTACCTATGAGGAAAAAGTGATTGTCCTGGCTGGGTGTTTCAAAGCCTGTTGTAACTCACTCTTCAAATATGTGTCAAAGCCTAACAACTGTTTTTTATTTAGATGAAGAAAGGGTGCACTCATCTTCCATGAAAATAAATCGTTCTTGATTGCCTCTCAGGGAAATATGCTTTTTAAATTGTTTGTTGCTACTGGCAATTTACTTTGGTATCCCTTATGGAGTCCCTACTACCCTTTCCCCACCCACCAATTCTTATTTTAATAATTAAATGATAGCGATTGTTGAATTCTACCAACCCAGGAAAAATTAAATAAATGCAAAGGTAATGGAAGGTGAGTGTCCAGTAAATGGAGAAGGATGATGCCACAGGAAAGGAAGTAGCTGCCATGGGTTTGGACAATGCCTCCATTTTAGCTATGACTTGTGCCTTGAAGTTTTCCCAATGATGAAAAGGTGATAAGATCACTTTTTTGGAAGAAAAATGTTTTTCTATGCCTGAAAAAATTAATAGCTTGGGTATGAGCAGCATGACATTCTGAGTATATGGGACTGTTCTGGGCTATTTAGGAAAAAGTGAAAAAATATACAAATGCTGCAAAATTGTGATTTACCCAACTAACCTGGCCAGCTTTCTTTGCACTGTCTTAAAACTCTTGCTTACTTTTAAATGCTTGACTTTCCTTGTTCGTATTGCAGCATGCTCAGTTTAATTTCCAAAACATTCTAGGTAGCCCAGAATACAGGGGAACTCACCACCCACCCACCAGCATATACACACACACTTCTCATTAAAGGGCAGAGGAAAGGTCAAGATGTGCAAGTAAGCTTGTGATGGTGTCCCAATTCCCAGTTTTCTGACAACTAATTTAGTCAGCAAAATATCAAGACTTTTGGGTGAGAAACTATGGCAACCCCTCCTATCCTCCCTACTTTATATGGAGAATTCAGGAGAATAGGGAAGAAGGAGGAGTGGTATATGGGGATGTGTTAGCTGCTTTACTATTCTTTGAGCCTTTAGTGCGCAAATCACTGTACTAAGCAGGTGGTAGAGTACAATACCACAGACAAATTCCCTGTCAACAACAAGCTCATTAAGCAGTCTGGAAGTCATTTGCTGGGGATAAGCTATTGTGGCATACTACAGTTAAGAAAGGAGTGGCTCTTTTGTCACATGCACACTTTCCAGGAGCATTGAGTGCTCTTTTCAGAGAAAGACAAGTAGATATTAGGGCATGAGTCAGTGGTTCTAGGCCTATTGTACAACTGCAGAGTTAGTGAAGAGAAATCAAGCCGTGGTATATGTTGAGTGTGAAGTCCTATACTAAATGCTTCACTATATTCTCCCCAGTAAGACACCCATTTCCTACCCTCAGAGATCTCAATCCAATGGAGGCAACAAACAAGAGTTACAAGTAATAGGTATAGGTGGATATAGCTTTATCAGAAGGAAGTAGAATTGGATACATAAATTAGATTCCAAATAAAATTTTACTTAAATGCTGAGGTTAGGAGTACAATACATCTATGTTAAGTGTGGAAGTAAAGTTAATGGAAATGGAGAAATTCAAAATGCAGGGAGGAGAAAGGATTACTCCATGATAGAGCTTGCCATATACTCCAGAGTTTTCAGTCAACCCAGTTGTTCTACACTAATGCACAAATTGTCATACATCATCTTTCCCATACATTAGGCAGAGTTGGAAACAGTTTAATTTATTTGTAAATTATTCTGTGAGCAAACACTTAAAAATCATGTGTAAATTAATGTAAATCACTAGCTTAGATGCACAATACAAGCCTCATTTACATTCAGTCCAATCCTTTTATCAAGATAGTAAGTCACTTACATATGGTATAATAGCAACTTTCCCTAGTGGTTCAGGGAACTGAACATCTTTTTTAGAAACTCAGGGATTATAAATTCCCATTGAATTTCTGCAGGATGGTTTCTTCTGTGACTTAAGGCCATTATTTAATCTTTCTAAACTCAAGGCTGTTTCTACAACAAGCAAATGTGAAATTGGATGTTTCCATAAAAGTTCCAAAACAATTAGTGCTTCTCCTCAGCCCCTCTGGATTATCTATAAGGATACTGGGGTAACACCACATTATCTGGTTTTTGTTTTTTGGCTAAGACTCCTCTTCAACTTATGAATCTACACAGAGAGAAGAAGATATATGCTTTCTACTTGTTTTATAGGTATGTTGTCAGGATGGGCAGAAAATGCCTTGACAAGTGAGATCTTCAAAAATATTACCCTTGGGCAGTGGGAAAAGTTAGGAGTAATATAACACCAATTGTTACAGACCTGAGAGGAGAATGGGTGCTGATTTTCCTGCCCAGGATTCTACTGCATCTAAAATGCCCAGATTGAGATCCCTGGATCTAATCCTTAGATCCATCTATCCAACTACCATGCTTTTCCCAATTTATACTTTATATAATCTCTAAAAATTTTATTCATTTTTCCACTGAGGGGGAAAAGCATTCCAACAATACATTTCAGTTCATTTTAGCCATCCAGAGCATATGATAGGACAAGATGTGTTCCCCATTGTTTAGGCCATATTGCAGATACTCAACAAATATCCTTTGAAAGATATGATGATTCAATCTAATTTTAATGATGAATGAGTGTGATCTATAAAATGCTTTGAGATCTTTCATTGAAATAAAGCGAGTTCTTGTTGGTAAATTACTCTGAAGTTTACCAATCACCAGAAATAGTGAAGGGTGTTTGTTTTTTTTTCCAGATTAGAACAATTAAGTGAAAAATGGATATAAAAACTCCCACAGATGATTAATCCATAAAGATGAAAGCGGAGGACATTACTAGTTAAATAGGGATTAGCTGGTATAGTTAAATCACCTACCATAAAAGCAGCAAATTAAAAATGACTGCATAGAGAGATTGATGGATGGGCAACCCTGTTGCCTCAGACCCCATTCCCACTCACCTTATAAAAACCATTGCCCCTGCCCTCCTCCCTTCCTTAACTTCTATTGTTAACCACTCAGTCTCCAATGGCTCCTTCCCCTCTGCCTTCAAACATGCCCACGTCTCCCCAATCCTAAAAAACCCCACTCTCGACCCCACTTCCCCTTCCAGTTATCGCCCTATCTCCCTACTACCTTCCTTTCCAAAATCCTAGAACAAGTCATCTACACTCCCCGCTGAGAATTCCTTAACTCCCATTCTCTCCTGAACCCCCTCCAATCTGGCTTCCGTCCCCTCCACTCTACCAAGACTGCTCTCTCTAAGGTCACCCATGACCTCCTTCTTGCCAAATCCAATGGCTCCTACTGCATTCTAATCCTCCTTGACCTCTCAGCTGCCTTTGACACTGTCGACCATCCCCTCCTCCTCCACACCTTATCTCACCTTGGCTTCACAGACTCCGTCCTCTCCTGGTTCTCCTCTTATCTCTCTGGCCGGTCATTCTCGGTCTCTTTCACAGGCGCCTCCTCCCCCTGTTGGAGTTCCTCAAGGGTCAGTTCTTGACCCTCTTCTGTTCTCCATTTACACTCACTCCCTTGGTGAACTCATTCACTCTCACGGCTTTGACTACCATCTCTACGCACATGACACGCAGATCTACACCTCTGCCCCTGTCCTCTCCTCCTCCCTTCAGGCTCGCATCTCCTCTTGCCTCCAGGATGTCTCCACCTGGATGTCTGCCCGCCACCTAAAACTCAACATGAGCAAGACTGAGCTCATCTTCCCTCCCAAACCCAGTCCTCTACCAGACTTCCCTATCACCATGGACGGTACGACCATTCTTCCCGTCTCTCAGGCCCGCAATCTCAGTGTCATCTTTGACTCGCCTCTCTCGTTCACCCCACACATCCGATCAGTTACCAAGACCTGCCGGTCTCACCTTTATGATATCGCCAAGATCTGCCCTTTCCTCTCCACCCAAACGGCTACCTTTTGCTACAGGCTCTCGTAATATCCCAGCTAGACTACTGTGTCAGCCTTCTCTCTGATCTCCCTTCCTCCTCTCTCGCCCCGCTCCAGTCTATTCTTCACTCCGCTGCCTGGCTCATCTTCCTGCAAAAACGATCTGGGCATGTCACTCTCCTTCTTAAACACCTCCAGTGGTTGCCTATCAACCTCCGCTCCAAATCAAAACTCCTCACTCTAGGCTTCAAGGCTCTCCATCACCTTGCCCCTTCCTACCTCTCCTCCCTTCTCTCTTTCTATTGCCCACCCCGCACGTTCCACTCCTCTGCCGCCTACCTCCTCACCGTCCCTCGGTCTCGCCTATCCTGCTGTCAACCCCTGGGCCACGTCCTCCTGCGGTCCTGGAATGCCCTCCCTCCTCACCTCAATCTAATTCTCTTCCCCTCTTCAAATCCCTACTTAAAACTCACCTCCTCCAAGAGGCCTTCCCAGACTGAACTCCCCCCTTTTTCCTTCTGCTCCCTCTACCCCCCTTCACCTCTCTGCAGCTAAACCCTCTTCTCCCCCCTTTCCCTCTCCTCCTCCCACTCAGCACTGTACTCATCCGCTTAACTGTATATATCTTTATCACCCTATTTATTTTGTTTATTTTGTTTAATGAGATGTACATCACCCTGATTCTATTTAGTTGCCATTGTTTTTATGAGATGTTCTTCCCCTTGACTCTAATTATTGCCATTGTTCTTGTCTGCCTGTCTGCCCTGATTAGACTGTAAGCCCATCAAAGGACAGGGACTGTCTCTATCTGTTGCCGACTTGTACATTCCAAGCGCTTAGTACAGTGCTCTGCATATAGTAAATGCTCAATAAATACTATTGAATTAGTGAATGAATGTTTAGTATGAGGTTTGGATTTAACTGAACCCAAAAAAATCCAAGTTTAATTGATCCTTAAACAAGGAAATGAAAATAAGCCAAAAAACTTATACTACTTATTTCAAGTCTATAATGTAAGAATAATTTGCATACATTTGGAAAAGATCTAAGCTTCTGAAAATGTAAACAGAAGAAATGGGCTACAAACTATTTTTTTTTCTCTGGGTTCCTGTGTTTCAAAGTATGTGCTTTCACCATTTTATTATCTACTTACTAACCTAAGAAGATATTAAGAGAGTGACAGTCACCATGAAACTGAACCTTTAAAGTATAGCAGCTCCCTGCCTCCCCTCAGCCACCCAAGGGATAGGAAGCAAGCCTAATTCCAACTGTGTATTCATTCCCAATGTTTCGTAGAGTGTTTAGCACAAAGCTCTTAATACCTTTATTAAGGCTTTGACCAATAATTCTGTGTCATTATTATATTATGTTATATTCTGAATATTCCATAAAGCAGTCTTCCACATTATATCATAAATAAATAACACTACTGATTCAGATCAATGGTCAATCCATTTCACTCACTGGGCTCTGACCATGGTAAAAGATGCTTTGGAGAAACATTCAATAGTTGCCATCCTTAATATAGGAGTGTGCTGCATAGCATATAGAAATTCTCCAAATAGTTCTAGTTTCCCCTCTAACAACCAATTATGGACTGCCTATCCTATAATTCAACCCTAAAAGAATGGACAGCACTTGTCAAGAATGGAACCCAGACCTGCTACCTGGCAGGTGAGAGTTTATCTGTTGGGCACTAAGTACTTTGGTAATAATAATGATGGTATTTGTTAAGTGCTTACTATATGCCAAGCACTGTTCTAAGCGCTGGGGGTAGCTACAAGGTAATCAGGTTGTCCACGTAGGGCTCAAAGTCTTAATCCTCATTTTGCAGATGAGGTAACTGAGGCACAGAGAAGTTACGTGACTTGCCCAAAGTCACACAGCTGCCAAGTGGCAGAACCAAAATTAGAACCACCGACCTCTGACTTCCAAGCCCATGCTTTTTCCACTAAGCCACTCTGCTTCTAGTAAGGAGAATGAAAACTTCTTCAGTTCTTAAATTTTCTTAGAATTTAATTTAGACAAATAGTCTGATGACACAGGGAAAGCCCCACAGTCATCACAATAAGAAACTAAATCTATTCCCATTTGGGTGGATTTAGTTCCACCACAAACTCCTTGTTTTATGATTTCTTTGCAGTCTCCCCTGATGGACGCTCACCTCTTGGTAAAGGTTTTGGAGATGGGTGGGTACCTTGACAAAAAACACAAAAAAACATAGTTTTTGGTTGTTTTTGTGATTAAATCAGTTATTTTGTAGTGAAAGAGAGTATCAAATTTTTTTTTTCTTTGTGAGGATGTCCTGTGTTGGGGTGGGAGCTGAAATGAAAGTGCCATAGTTTACTCTTTTAAAAAGAAATATCAATTTCTTCTGTAAAGGAGGCAAATAAAAATAAGTCAAATAGATTTAGAGAAGTCAAAATCAGAGGAATGTACTGAGTTAGAGACTCAAACCCAGAGACATAATATATAACTATGCTCATTTTTTAAAAGATTACAAATAGATCCTGTCACCCATTCTTCTCATGTCCTTTTCCATGAATACCAGTGTTGGTGAGGTGACAGCATTCCAACACTTCGTTATATCAAATGGCCTGGCAAGAATCCCGAGTATGGTTTGGAGATAACACTCTTGAGACTCCTCTAAAAGCTAGATCTGTCTATCATAGGTCCATATGTCTCTCAGTCATAGACTGGACACCACAAGGGCCTTATAGATTTTCAACAAGGTATAGAATTGTTGGTTTTTGGTCTTTTTTGGAAAAGACATTTAAGTGCTTACTATGTGCCAAGTACTGGTCCTAAGTGTTGCTGTAGATATAAGCTAATAAGGTTGGACAAAATCTATGTCCCACATGGGGTTTATAGTCTTAATCCCCAATTTAAAGGTGAGGTAACTGGGGCAAAGAGAAATTAAGTCACTGATCCAAGGTTACAAAATAGACAAGTGGTAGAGCCAGGTTGGAATACAGGTCCTTCTGATTCATTCAATCTTATTTATTGAGTGCTTACTGTGTGCAGAGCACTAAGTGCCTGGAATTTACAATTAGGCAACAGATAGAGGGAATCCCTGCCCAACAACGGGCTTCTGATGCCCAGACCCACTCCAAACACAAAGTGTATTCAACTACATAGTTAATTGTGATCAATCTTCTTTTGATGTGTATTTCCCTCATAGTGCAATCTGCTGGAAGGCAGGTCATGTGACACTACTTACTGTGCACATCTAGTGAGTATTCTATAAATTCTGTTTCTGCCTTTGTCCAGCCTGTGCAGTTGCCAAAGGACTATGTAATAATAATGTTGGTCTTTATGGATTGCAATACACTGTACTAAATGGTGGTGTAAGTATAACCAAAGCAAGACAGCCTGCCTGGAGCTTGGAATTTAATGCGACAGGCAAAATATTTACAATTAGTGGGACCTGTAGGACTTACAGTTGTCAGGTAGGGAATAAAACAACTAGGTCCCCTAGGTACTACCAGAGCCAGTAGCTTTTCTATTTATTAGAAGTTGGAGCTCATTCTACAGTCTTCCTCCTAACATCCTTAAAACCTTCTGAAGGGAAAAGTTGTCAGAATTCATAACAATCTTCAAAATAGTGAGTTTAACTGTGGGAATTATAAAGTTGACAAGCTTTGCAAATAATGATTACAATACCCAAGGCTAATGCTGATGTGAGAATGATTGAATATTTGTCCCATTTTGAACCCAGTCAAATATCACATGGTTTGTTCTGTGAATTAACATCAAAGCTTATCAACCCATATGATTTCCTGAGTTTAAGTAGCATTTTTCTTTCAATCTGCAAACTCTGTTTAGATAGTATCACATCAAGAATTAACCCCAATATATAAAAGCAGGAGAATGGGAAGGCATGGAAGCAAGACAGAGCTTATCAGGCTAATTATCAGGCTGAGTCACAGAATCATAGAGAAGAAACTTGGCCAAGATTACATAGCATCAGTAGTGAATACTGGATAAACCCACAATTCTATCTCATTGTATTACTCTCTAATACTACTCAAGTACTCTGATCATTTTCTTCAGGCTTGGTTTAGCTCATGGATCTTCTTGTCCTCTTCCACAAATACTCTGAATGGTGAAAGCCATTTAAAAAGAGCAACTTCTATTAAAGTATGCTATAATCAGGATGGCCTTGGCCATGTACCCAATAATGTTTGGTCACAAGCATCCCAGCCCCCAAAATTGTCTTCATGCAGATTTTCATTAGGCCATATGAAAGAAAACAAAGGGCAGTTGTCAGCAGAACCTAATTTACTTGAAAGATATTTTACAATCCCAAATTGAGTCTGACCTTCCTGCCCTTCATAAAGTTCTAGACTCTAGTCCCCAAGCTCTTTATGGGCAGGGAATGTGTCTACTAATTCTGTTACACTGTAATGTACTGAACACTGTACTACAGCAGCATGGTTTAAGCACCAGCATGGCTTAGTGGAAAGACCAGAGGCTTAGAAATCAGAGATCAGGGTTCTAATCCTGGCTCTGCCACTTGGCAGCTGTGTGACTTTGGGCAAGTCACTTAACTTCTCTTTGCCTGTTATCTCATCTGTAAAATGGGGATTAAGACTGAGCCCCACATGGGACAACCTGATAATCTTGTATCTACCCCAGTGCTTAACACAGTACTTGGCACACAGTAAGCACTTAAATGCCATCATCATTATTACTCTTCCAAGCACTTAACATTGCTCTGCATATAAGTGCTCAATAAATACCACTGAATGATGGATTGATTCCCAAGGGCTCCAGTCAAACATTAACAGTGGACCTCTAGAAATACTAAACACTTAGGGGCAATTTGAGTGGGGAGATGTCAAAGATGGGATTACCCCCATTAAAATAAATAAAGAGACACACCTGGGGTCATCTAAATTAGTAAGAAAGAAAGAGATGAGAAAGAAAGATAAATGACATGGAAGAGGAAGAAGATAGGGTATTTTTCTCTTCTGAAAATATTGTTGGACCAGGCAAAGCTGTGTATGTATGCACCAGTAGGGCATAGCATTAGATAAAGAGGAAAGAGACAAGCCCAGGGGGAAAAAAAAAGGATAAAATTACCATATAGCTTGAGAGAATAAGACTTACCTGTTCTGGTGCTCACACTCTGTCTTGGTCTGAGCCTAGACATAAATACTCCTCATAATACTACTACTATTACCATTAACTGAGCATGCATTTCAGATGCACTGTACTAAGCTTTAAGGAAGGTACTAGAAAGAGATTTAACATACATGATCCCTGCCCTCAAGGAATTTAATTGTCTAGCATGGGACACACAAATTCCAACTAGGAGAAAGTATATAAAGTATTTATATAAATGAAAACCTGAGTGTTTAGAAGGACTGAAGTGTCAGTGGGAAAGAGTAAAGATGTTTAAAGTGAGGAAAAAATTTTTTAAATTGTAGATTTTCCAGACTGTAAGTGCTTGGCTCACTTTTCCCCTTAAACCATAAAATAGGAATAGTGTGGCCCACCTGCTGGAGAAAACAAAAATAAAGAGCAAAACTGCTATTCAAAATAGATTATACAGCCTGTGAGAGAACATGTTGCAATTAATTGTAATCTGGATTGATTCAAGACAAAAACATGTACACTTGTAAATCATAAGTCCATTATGAAGACACTTTGAGGATTTAATGCTGCAGGCAATTTCTCAATGTACTTTCCATAGGAAGCTGTGGGTGCATGGAGTGTGTATTAAAAAGCCATAGCACATCATGTCAGATAGAACGAAGGGATTATTTACAGCTATAAGTAGCAGCTTGACATAATAGTCACTGAAATTACTACTCCATATTCAAAAGTTGAGGTTGATCAATACTAAGGTATGGAACATAAATTTGCAAATAATAGCAGATATTTAATTCTTGATCCAGTTCATATTTCTTTCTACACCTTTGCAAAAACCTTTCCATGCATGCCCTCAGAGTCACTCAGTAAAATCTGCATTATGCACCCAGAGAAAGGGACTTTATAGGAATACAGTCCAAATGTGATTTGGAAGGAGATCAAGTCCTGAATTGTGCAGCTAGTATGGAGCATTCTAATGATTTTCTCTTAAATGAATTGGTTCCTGCAAATTAGAGCCAATCCTAAATTGCAGTATAAATCTACCATTGCTGGTTCTTTGAAAAAATCAAATAATTAAATTGATGTTTCAATCTTCTCAAGGTTGTCTTCTGTCTGGTTCTAACTCCCATGTGATTGAAAGCAGATTATTTCCAGCTGTCCACTGCTAATCCAACTCTTTTGGGGGAAAAAATCTAATTTCCAAAATGAAGGGGGTCCAAATTTTGATCCCACAAATACACAAGCCCATAGAAACATTCAAAAAGGTTCTCTGGCAAGAAAAGGGAAAGAAGAGAAAAAAAAAAAAACAACCTATCAATGGTATTAACTGAATACTTATGTGCAGAGCACTATACTCAATGCTTTGGAGAATAAAATTCAACAGAATTAGCAGATACATTCCCAGCCCATCTCTTTCAAAGGAGATATTTTCCTCTCCCACATTATTAGAAGCACTGATGTATCATTGCTTACAGTCTAGTTTCAACATCTTGCAAAGTGTATGTTCCTTAGTTTCCACTCAGTACTTTAATTTGATTTTCCACTCAGCTACCATGTTAAGTTTTTTACAGCAAGTGATTGTATTACTTATTATTACTAATTATAGTAGCTAAACAGGTAGCCAAAAGACTTAAGTTTTGTTTTTCTTATTACTCTACATTTTTTGCTTAACAAAACATATTCAAACCAATAACTGGAAATTAGTATCTTGATAACTAAAGTTAAAGGTCCTTTTTAAGCATCAGTATCAGTACAAGAAACCAGACTCACTCAGCTACACAGCTCACTTGCCTGTTTAATAATATATATACCTATATACTTAAGTGTGCATAGTTGAATATTGCACATATTTCTCAAGGAACATTTTAAGAAAGGTGACTACTTTCAAACTAAAGCTGATCTGGAAGAACCTTAAAGGTAAAAAACACTTCAAGCTAAAGAGATGTTAAGAAAAAATGCCCTATAGAACATACTAAATGAATCAGGCCTTCTACTTACACATTTACAACATTTATAACCTTAAGACCATTCTCTGAAGGTCTAAAAACATGATTTCTTGAAACAGAAGCAAACTTTATAGAAGCTTTCAGTACTTGATTTCTAGAGCAACCAGAATCTTCCCCAGAGTTCAAACACAGGCCTCAAATCTTTCAAGTTTTGTTTCTTAGATAAAGGAACTTGAACCACCGAAAACTGTGTGGAAACCACCACCACCCTACAACTCTCTTGTAAAGCACTGATCAACTACTCAGCTGACAAGCAGTTAGGCAATCACTTTATATCATTTTACAGCTGAAGAAAGGGTTTGTAATCACTGAAAAAAAGGCACAACACAGTGCAGGTGGAAGAAATGGTCTGTCCATTTGCAGACCTAGACTAGAATCAATTGTTTTGTACCCCCTCAAAAATACTGCTTATAAACAGGTGAATGAAGTAAACTAATATGAAAGTTTCATGTTAAGCTTCTACTGGCCTCAACCAAATTCACTGCTTTAATTTCATAATGTTAATTTGCTTTCAGATTGCTCAGCAGCACATTAAGTCAATCAGGAACCAGTCTAATTGACTAACTAAATTAAAAATTTATATTCCAAGGTTGCAATTTTTTAAATGTCTTATGAGCTGGTGATAAAGGAATACAGAGTGAATGTTGAACTATTTTTCAGCAGAAAAGAGAAGTGAAAATAAGGATCATTTGTCTTAAGATGAGTGGCTCTTTGAATGAAATTTCTAGGAGAAAAGCACAATTCTCAGCCCTAGGGAGCAGTGAATTGGTAAAAGATACTTCCAGAATTGGTATGAGAGAGACAAGATGGACAGATTGCTGCCCTCTTTTGATTATTCTCTGAAGAAAATGGATATTTATTGAAATCACATTGCACAAATTCCATCAGTGTCAACCATTAAGAGGAAGAAAAATCCCTGCTTATTTTGTGCCATCTTAAATCTTCTGCAAAACAAAAAAGTGTCATTTTAGGATGATTTGAATGCAATAATTGTAATTTATTTTGTTTTCTGAATATTTATGGGAACTGGCATGCTAGTAGAATAAGAAGCACTAAAAGCAACATTCAAAGAGCAAAGGTCTGCATATTTCTGCCATGATTTGGAACATTTGACTAAATCTAAAGCCTCTCCAGTATTTAAACCATATTTTTAGGTAATTTTACATTAGCTGATAGTCAAAAAAAAACCTGCCTGGCATAGCTAATCATTCCAATTTGACTAATTTGACTTCTGGGAACTTTTCTGTGGCCTCTCTGAGGCTCTCTGGGCACTCAGATTCCAATTTATCACATTTGAAAATGTAATTTTCCAAAGATTTAATTATGGTCTGGGCCTTTTGCTCAGAGCTACTTTAACAAGCAGACACTAAAGCAGATACAGTGCACTCAGTATTTCCTTCCAAGAGCTCAGATTGTTTGAGTCAGTGGCAATGATATATCAGTGCTTCTAATATTGGGGGAGAGGAAAATATCTCCTTTAAAAGATGCCACCATTATGCTCCATGCTATCCTGGGTTGCTTGTGTGCAAATATGGGGGTTTAAAATTCAAATCATTTGACCTACTAGACAAACTTCACAGACTCTTACCCACCCATGATTGAAGCTTTAAAATATGATTGCTATCTCCAAATAAACCTTTCAAGTTTCTTGAGAGAAGACAAAAGCATCATGAGCTAAACATGATATATAGCAAACATGACAAGAAAATATGGGAAAAAATAGTTTAGTAACCAAAGACACCCCTTTAAATTCACTTTGCCAAGTTTGCTTTAAAATAAATTCTGATTGAGTCATCTATTTGTGTCCTCCTCCTACTCCACCCTTGCCTAGGCCACCCTACTCCACTCTACACCATGTCCCTTTCTCACAGTCTTAGATTATTTTCCTAGTTACATTATTTCATTTTGTTTTGTTAATTCAATAGACCAAGATTCAAGCGGACCATGTGTTAAGCAGGGATGCAGGCAGGAATGCATGATTTAAAAAATGATAGCTTCTTGGGTGTAAATCCTATCAATTATCTCTTTTTCTACTTCCCTGAAAAATGTGACGAAGGGAAAGGAACGGAAGGCTTTCCTCTGGCACTCAGTCTACTCCCCAGTATGCTTCTCTCTCCCCTAACTTCTTTCAGGATACTTTTAGTATTTCCTGGTTTCATGTTAGCATCCTTTGGCTATTTTAGATTGAACTCCTTCCTACGCAACTTTCTTATAGTTATGACAGTCTCCCTTCTTCTGTGTCATGTGCACAGAATCCTGATGGTCCACATCATGTCTTTTAGGTCAACATTTAAACTCTCCCTAGGATCTGTTCTCTTCCACATTAGAGATATGATATTCTCTCTAAATCCCCCCACTCCTTAAACTGTCTGAAACAGTTGTCAAAATCAGCATTTACACTGGTCCTTTTGGTCGTTAATTTCTTCCTACACCCAATCACTGCCCTCTTTAATTGTAAGCTCTTTTTGGGACAAATTTTTTCTTCTTGAGTATATTCATTCAAATAGTTTTTACCCAGTGCTTTTCACAGAGTAAGCACATGATGCCAGAAATTTTCAAGTACCCTTTTTGTTACCTGCATCAAATTCAAATTCTTAAGAACTCCACCAATCGTTGCTTCTCATTTCTGCCCTGTAACATCTTTTCCTTTCCTCCAGTCAATCAAACTTTGACTAGGCCCTCTTCATTCTCTCTCTCACATCTATTTCTACCCCTTCTTCTACCCCAAACAATCCCCAACTTCCCACAGTCCAACAATTTATATACTGACATTTGAAACCTACTTGTTAGAAGGCCTAACCTCAAAGAAGGGGGAAATCGTGAAAACCAATACATGGCATGCACAAACACTGAAAGCTACCATACTTCCAGAAGAGAGAGAGAAAAAAAACAAGAGAGGGGAGAGGGAGAGAAAGAGAGAGAGAAAGAGAGTCTATGTCCTGCCCAATTATGTACACTTGTGGTTTCCATCTCATTGGTTTGTCTTAAGGTTACAGATCTAACATTAAATATAGTTCATACAAGACCTAGCCACTCCCCGTAGCAATTTAACCCATATAATGCGGTGTTGATCATAATTATACAAAGAGCAAACATCTGCAAATACTGTACCAAAAAAAAAAAAGACTGTGCTCTGAAGATGTTCTGTCGGCAACTAAATTCTGCTGACTCATCAGCAATGAATTTCCAATCCTAACTCCTTTTTACAGTCTGACAGGAGCCCGGTATTTAGCTGCAGCTGAAACCCTTCCCGGCACTGACATCATGATTTCCCTGGCTCAGAGAAGTGGACCTGTCCCCTTCACCCCTCATTAGCCAATATTTGGAATGAAAAAACTTACCGCTCTTCCCAACTCCCCCTGCTCCTAGCATCACCACCTTGTATTCTCTGGACCCTCCTGAAGAACTGCTTGAGGAGCAGATGGTTTCATTTTCTGTCTCCATCTTACACGAGGGACTGAAGAAGAAGTGCTGGAGGAGGAGGGAAGAAAAAAAAAACCCCACAACTGTCAGGTGCTTGCTATGATATGAAACAACTCTAAAAATTGTGTAAAAGGAAAGGTTTAGTACAAGAGATAAGAACGATCAGTATCAGGCTTGCTGCCGTTTCACTGTTTGCTGGAGCAGGTCTCATAGCAACCACTTTAACTGCTTCCAATAAAAATCTCCCTTTTCCACCCCCCTCCTCCCGATCTCTCACTCTCTCTCCATCTCTTCCCCCACCACACTCTCCACTGTGTATTTTTTTTTTTTGGACAGTAGCAGTTCAAAAACACCAAAGCTCTGTTACCTTCTCATATTTTTGAGTGACTAGAGCTAAATAAACCTGAGATTCAGCATAAAATGTTATACCACACAGGATCATGCTGGAATCATATTCAAAGCCTGTAGACTATTTTAAGGGGAAAACCAAATCGACACTTAGTCATTAATTATGAATTTCAGTTGCATTCTATTTATTTTCTAGCTCTTCACACACAGTTTCATAGTTTATGAAGTAAGGATGTTGGTCCTTCCTATTTTATGGGTGTAAAAATAAGGTGCAGAGTGCTTGACATTGTTGTTTAAAACTCTCGAGGTGGAAGGCTGTGTGCACTAAATTCTTTTGATACAGCTGAAACATTTCAGATTGAACACGATTGGGTACACAAGTTTGTTCACTGTTTAACTGGATATGAATCTTCCTAGTTTTTATTGGACTGCTTGAAGAACATGTAACATCTGTAGAATAACACGCACAAAGTGAGAACTCATTAATATGGGAGGTTGGTTTTGACAGAAGCAAGAGAAATCTTTTTTAATCCTCTGGGAATGAATAAATGCCCAAAATAAAATAGGATTTCCATTAAATTTAAAATAACTCTTTACTAGCCTTCTGCAAGCTTGCAATAGTGACTGAATCTGTTTTGACCTCCTGTACCTACCCAACATTTAGCACAGTGCTTGGCATGTACTAAATGCTTAACCCAAATGACACATTTAGTATCATTACTATTATTATTGTTATAGATATTTTGGAATTGTTTCTCCATTTGAAGCAGGCCTTTACTATAATGTCTGTGATACTCTAAATAAAATACTGCTAACACTGTTTATTTAGAAATGTAAGGGGTGGGTTTGGGAGAAACTTTTATACTTGGGCATTAATTACATTTCAATTACCAACAGGTGTCTTTTAACAATCTTAAATTTCATAGTGTGAGAACAGACCTCTATTGCCTACAGGGTTAATGATAATGGCTTTTAAGACATTATACTCTCTTCCCTAAATTGGAGTGGGTAAGAAGAAAGAGAGGGGAAAAGAAAAGTGGGCAGTTGAGATAAGAGGTGGGATCACAGTTATAGGCAGCCCGAGGTTCTATTCCTTATTGTATCACTGAATTCCCAATGATTTTCAACCAATCACTTCCCCTCTATAAAGGGATGATATTCCCTCCATTAGAACAATTTTTTGGGAGTTCTCACCCATGTCCTCTGCTTCTGACCTGGAACACCCTCCATTTTCATAACCAGCAGACAATTATTCTTCTCACCTTCAAAGTCTTGTTAATAGTAAAAATAAAATTATTATGGTATTCATGAAGTGCTTCCTATCTGCCAGTTACAGAACTAAGCACCGGGGTAGATACAAGCAAATCAGGTTGGTCACAGTCCCTGTCGCATGTGCGGCTCACAGTCTCAATCTCTATTTTACAGATGAGGTCACTGAAGCAAGAGAAGTAAAGAAACTTGTCCAAGGTCACACAGCAGACAAGTGGCAGAACCGGAATTAGAACCCATGACCTCTGACTCCCAGGCCCATGCTCTATCCACTATGCCATGCAGCTTCTTAAAGGCACCTATCCTCCAAACAAATAACCTCATTTCCTCTTTCCCATTTCTTTTTGTGTCATCCGCACTTGTTCATTTTATTCATCCCTCCCTCAGCCCCAAAGCACTTTTGTATTTATATTAATGTCTATCCCCGCCTCTAGACTGTAAGCTCTTTGTGGGCAGGGAATGTGCCCATTATATTGTTGTGTTTTACTCTCCCAAGAACTTAGTACAGTGTCCTGCACATAATAAGTGTTCAATAAATATGATTTATTAATTGAGAAGTTCAGTATTTGTCATATATAATTTCAGGGCTGGGGCGGGGGGGGGGCGGGTGTGTGTGTGTGTGTGTGTGAGAGAGAGAGAGAGAGAGAGAGAGAGAGAGAGAGAGAGAGAGAGAGAGAGACAAAGAGAGAGGGATTTTGCTGTGAAGAATGTAGGGCTTATTTTGACATTATGTCAGATTCCATAAAAAGTGAGTTGGTTCAGATGACAACTGTCATCTCCAGAGTGTGAAGGAGGGGAGGAACTCACCTCAGGCTTAGTTTCACCTCTGGAGCTAACTAAGCGTCAGAAACAGAGAGGTTGATCCTGAGAATGATAAATAGCAAGGCTCCTTTTTTATAATTCTTTTTTAAATGCTTACTAGGTCCCAGTCACTGTCCTAAGTGGCAGGGTAGTTACAAGCTAATCAAATTAGACATACTCCATGTCCTGCATTGTTTGCATTGATTTGAAAACTATTTTAAGATAATGGAAGGTCGAGATTCCGCTGAAGGCTTAGAGGATGGCTTAGATGAGGCCACTTACCACCAGGATAAGAGAGCAGAAACCTAGAGAATATGCTCCTAAAGAACTTAACACATATTTAGGTATGTCCCAGGAAAAAAATTAACTTGGCCTTATTGTAGCCCCTGGACGAGAATGGGCAGGGCAGAGAAGGTTGCTTACATTATAAAACTACTACATTATAAAACATTACCACTACCATAATCAGAAAAAAGCTCCAACTTGGAACAGAAAAATAGAAAGGATGTAAGTCAGGACTGACTGCTCCCTAAAAACATATTCAGTCTGAAATTGAAATGCTAATAAGAGTGGGTGAATAAAGAGTAGGTGTAAATTCTTCTTGGTCAGGAAATGTGTCTATCAACTCTGTTATACTGTAAACTCCCAAGCACTCTGTTATATTGTAAGCTCCCAAGCACTTAGTAAAGTGCTTGGCATGCAGTTAGTGCTCAATAAATACAAATGATCAATCTGTTCAAACCAAACAATGATCCTGTCCCACCTTGATGACTGCATCAGCCTTCTTCCTGACCTACTTACCTGCTGTCTGTCCTCACTCTCATCTATACTTCACTCTGCTACCCAGATCATTTTTCTATAAAATTGTTCAGTCCATCTTTCCCTAATCCTTAAGAACCTCCAGAAGTTGTCCATAATAATAATAATAATAATAATAATAATAATGTTGGTATTTGTTAAGCGCTTACTATGTGCCGAGCACTGTTCTAAGCACTGGGGTAGACACAGGGGAATCAGGTTGTCCCACGTGGGGCTCACGGTCTTAATCCCCATTTTACAGATGAGGGAACTGAGGCACAGAGAAGTTAAGTGACTTGCCCACAGTCACACAGCTGACAGATGGCAGAGCCGGGATTCAAACCCATGACCTCTGACTCCAAAGCCCGGGCTCTTTCCACTGAGCCACGCTGCTTCCATCCACCCAGCATCTCACAGGGAACTCCTTACCATTGACTTTACAGCATTCAATCACCTTGCTCCCTCCCCTCTTACCTCGTGGCTCTCCTACTATAACCCAGCCTGCCCACCCCCTTACTGTACCTCAATCTCTTCCATATTGCAGCTAACCCCTACCTCTGCCTGGAATGCCCCTCCTCTTCCTATTCTACAGGCAATTATTCTCCCTATATTCAAAACCTTATTGAAGGCACATCTCCAAAAGGCCTTCCCTGACTAAACCCTTAATTCCTCTTTTCCCACTCCCTTCTGTATCACCCTGATTTGCTCTCTTTATTCACCCCTCCCTCAGCCCCCCAGTAATTATGTGCATATCAGTAATTTATTTATATTTAGGTCTGTATCTTCTATACTTTAAGCTCATTGTGTACAGGGAACATGTCTGTTTACCAGTGCTGTTATGTTGTACTCTCCCAAGCTCTTGGTACAGTGCTCTGCATCCAGTAAGTGCTCAGTAAATACAGTTGATTGATTCTTAGAACCCCCTTTCCAGAGATTCCACTCTGCTCCAGATACTCCAACACAGGGTGGTGCTGAATGGGGAAATTGTATTGGCTGTTGATGGTGGGACTGAAGAAGTATCAGAAGCATATTTGTGCAGCTCATCCTAAATGATAATTTACAACACCTGACCACTCCATTGTTCTGCAAGGGTCAAATCCAGTGCCCCCACCATGACTCAACCAGTTTTGCACCTGGTAATGCAATCAATCTTTTGTAGACGCTGCAAGCCTGTATTTGCACTAGCTGATTCAATCAAGGTGGTGCTGACCAGAAGGGGTTTAGAAGCTTTCCTTAGAGAAATCCTATCACCCTGATAAAAGACAGCAGAGGAAGAATACCAAACCACAAGGACAAACTGAACCATGCCTAGAAATGGAGAGTTAAGAGCAAATATATTGGAAGGGAAAATAGATATTTTATCATCCATTACTGAAGGCTAGCTCCAACTGAGGATCTATGACCTTGACTCCCTGGAAAGCTGACATATGAGGTCCTCTAATACTTAAATGTATCACTAAAGTTGATGCTTATGGTGCTATAGCTTTATGAATCTTTTATATGCTTTTATATATTTGTCCTTTCTTATGCAAAAGACTCTCACCTCCCTGAAGGCAGGGACTAACATTATCATGATTTTACTTAGTAATTTCCAACCATGTTTTTACACTGTGGGGACTCAACAAGTACAATGGACTGATTCCTTATCCCAAAACTAAAATGTTGCCACCTTTGCCCTAATTATCTGCAAAATTATTTCAATTAGGACATGTTCAATTCCTAAAAAATGAGGGCTTTCTCTGGTCTGACCCAAAGAGCACCAGGTTACCTAATTGTGGATGTTCAATAAATGCTCATTGATATGAAATCAAGCAGTGATGTGATAAAGGTGAGGGGGCAGAGGGCTGTCTGATTCAAGATGCATATCAACTAGCTAAAAAATGATTTGGATTGCTGAAACACAGAATTGGCTTTTAAGCTAGTGACATGCTCCACTCAGGTGTTAGATTGGATGTGATTGATTGAGAAGGTGGTGAGGGTTTCACCCCTCAGGTAGCTGCTTAAAATGTAGCAACTGAAGCAAAGCTAACTTACGAAACTTGCCCTGCTTAATTTCAACCTGTTTCTTTCTCCTTCTCAGCAGAGACAGAGACACATTTGGTCTAAAATGAGGCTTATCTGTTCCATTCTAATCTCCACAAGTATATGTTTGAATCCCTCTCCTGGTCCTCTCTTATCCAGAAAGAGACTGCAAGAGAAGGCCTTCAGAATGCTAAGAATACACACACATGCACACAAACAGAAAAAGGACTCCATTTTGGAAAACTGCTTTAAGACATTATGAGTTTGAGTGCCCTTCCAGAAGTGGGAAGCAAAAATGAAGAATCATGAAGATGTGTCCACATCTCCTCCAGTTCTCTCCTTGACACCCTCTAAACTGACTCCCACCCACTTTCACTCTCCTGAAACTCCCATTTGAAAGATCACCAATGAGCTTCTTCTTGACAAATCCAATGCTTCTATTCCATCCTAATCCTCCTCGACCTGTCAGCCGCCTTTGATACTGTTGACCAAACCCTTCTCCTGGAAATGTTATCCAATCTTGGCTTCACTGATCTCTCCTGGTTCTCCTCCTTTCTCTTTGAAAGCTCATTCTTCAACTCTTTAAGAGAAGCAGCATGGTTTAGTAGCAAAAGCACAGGTTTGGGAGTCAGAGGATTGGGGTTTTAATCCCACTCAACACTTGTATGCTGTGTGACTTTGGGCAAGCCAATTAACTTCTCTGTGCCTCAGTTACCACATCTGTAGAATGGGGATTGAGACTGTGAGCCCTGATTACCCTGTATCTACTACAGCATTTAGAACAGTGTTTGGCATGTAGTAAGCACTTAACAAATACCTTAATTATTTATTATTTATTTATAATTTATTCATAGGCTCCTCTCCTCCCCACCCCATAACTGGGGGAATCCCTCAAGGCTCAATTTTGGGTCCTCTTCTATCTTATCTACACCCACTCCCTTGGAGAACTCATTTCCTACTGTGTTCAATTATCATTTCTATGTGTATGATTTCCAAATCTACATTTCTAGCCTTTTTCTTTCTCTTCTGCACACTCACATTTCCTCCTACCTTCAGGACATCTCTATGTGAATGTCCTTTCAATGCCTCATACTTAAGACATCCAAAAGAGAACTCCTCATATTCTCACCTCAACCGTGTCCTCCTCCTGACTTTCCCATCACTGGAGACATAACCCCTATTCTCCCTGTCTCACAAGCCCATAACCTTGGCCTTTTCCCCAACTAATCTCTCTCATTCAATAAACAAAGCAATCTGCCACCAAATCCTCTTTGTTCAACCTTCACAACATCCCCAAAATGCCCCTTTTTCTTTCCATCCAAAATGCTACCTTGTTAATCCAAAAACTCACACTACCTCACCTTGACTACTGAGTCAGCTTTCTTGCTGACTTGGCCACCTCCTGTCTCTCTCCACTTCAATCCATATTTCACTCTGCTGCCTGGATCATTTTCTTACAAAACTGTTCAATCAATGTTTCCCCACTCCTCAAGAACCTCCAGTGGTTGCCCAGCCACTTCCGTACCAAATAGAAATAATAATATTATTTTAAGAGCTTACTCTGTGCCAAGTTCTGTTCTAAGAACTGGCATAGATACAAGGTAATCAGGTTGGACAGAGTCTCTGTCCCACATGAGGTTCACACTCTTAATCCCATTTTACAAATGAAGTTACTGAAGCCCAGAGAAGTGAAGTGACTTGCCCAAAATCACACAGCTGACAAGTGGCAGAGCCAGGACTAGAATCGAGGTCCTCCTGATTCCCAGGCCCATGCTCTATTCACTTGGCCATGGTGCTTCTCGTGAATTGTCTCTGAACATTGTCCATGATTAAAGCTTTCCCAGTCCTCTTATGCAGCCTCACATGCAGACCGAATTGTCCAAATGTCCAATTTATTCCCAGAGCAAGTCTGACTAGGATGGGCAAAATAGAGAGTTGAAAATGAAGAGAGAACTGTCATTTGTTTTCATGATTTAAATAATCAGTCGAGTTAATCAGGAGTATTGGATAGAGGTAAAAAAAACACTGTCTTTGCCTGCAAGGAACATATCCATCAGTTCTATTGATTTTATTCAAAGAATTCAATTCTACTGGAGAGGCAGATTGGCTAAATGGGTAGAGCACAAGCTTGGGAATCAGAGGACTTGGGTTCGAATTCCACCTCCGCCACTTGTGTCCTGTGTGACTTCAAGCAAGCCACTTTACTTCTCTGTGCCTCAGTTACCTCATTTGTAAAATGGGGATTAAGAGTGTGAGCCCCACGTGGGACAACCTGATTCCTTGTAATTACCTTGTAATCTACCCCAGAGTTTAGAACAGTGCTCGGCACATAGTAAGCACTTAACAAATGCCATAATTATTATTATTATCATTATTGTTATTCTACTTTCCTAAATGCTTCGTACACTATTCTCTAAATAGTAAGTGCTCTACAAATATCATTAATTGACTGAGTCATTCCAGATTCAAGCCAGAATAAAAGCATCCACTGGAAAAATTGTTTTATAAATAAATCCACTATGTAAAGCTGGTAACTATTCCCTTTTAAGTTATCAGTTGACCACAGAAAACCATGAAGGGCTTATTAAGACTCATTTTTATTACACTTTCCCAAGTGCTTATCATCTTCATCTTCATCATCAATTACATTTATTGAGTTACATGCTGAACAGAACACTGTACTCAAGGGCTTAAGAAAATATGAGGTCCCTGCTCTCAAAGGAGCTTGCAATCTAATGGGAGGGACAGGTAATGAAGGTAATAGGCTGACCCAAATAATTTACTAATTGTGGGAATAGGAAGATCTAGGACATATTTGACATTATTAAGAATCTGGAAGGAGGAATAGATTATTAAATGAGGTCACTCTGGTCATCTTCAGTTTATTCTGTTGACTAGGCTTGCTTTCAGTTTAAAAACTTTCTCTATCTTTGAGCCAAAATGTTGCTTCCATCATTTCAGGATATGACTTCTTGTCCTACTATCTCTTGAGGCTGTAAATAACCTCCTTTGTTTATATTGTTCCCTTGAAGATATTTATAGATCATGTCATTGATCAGACCACTTTGAAGTCTCAATATAAATTTAATCCTTTCTGGCTGAAACTCATCTGTCTTGTCCTCTAAACCAGACATACATTTTGTTGACCTTTTTTATGTTTCATCTAGTCTTTCTACTTTGTTTTAATGATCTTTGTTAAGCACTTACTATGTGCCAGACACTGCACTAAGCGCTGGAGTAGATACATGATAATACTTGCTTTTATAGATGAGGTAACTGAGGCACAGAGAGGTTAAATGACTTGCCCAAGGTCACACTGCAGTCAAGTGACAGAGCCGGGATTAGGACGCAGGTGTTTGACTCCCAGTACTGTGCTGTATTCAGTAAACAATGCAGCTTCTATAACTGGATTACTTTACTATGCCAGTTTTGCCTGAAACTAATGGGGCAACAGCTGGAGTTTTTGCATGATTTTGTGCTAATTAAAGCAAGGTATCAATTGCTCCATCACCAGAAACTCCCAGATCAAACAGAAACCTTATGTTTCTTTTTCCCCTCTGGCTTTAGGGCCAGGACCTTGCTGGATCACTCTTTGATGTGGGCCTTGATGCAATTCCTGACTTTAATCCTGCTGATCAAGCTCACTGTGGAAAGCAGCATGGCCTAGTGGAAAGAGCATGGACTTTGGAAACAGAGGCTCTGGATTGTAAAACCAGGCCTGCCACTTGTCTGCTGTATGATCTTGGGCAAGTCACTTGACTAGGCTGTGCTTCGGTCACTTAATCTGTAAAATGGAGGACAAATCCTACTTCCTCCTGCTTAGACTATAAGCCACATGTGGGACAGAGACTGAGTCCAACCTGAATATCTTGTATTTAGCCCAGCACTTAGCACATATGTTTGGCACATAGTAAGCACTTAGCAAATACCTCTGTTATTATTAACAAGTACCATTTATTACTATTATTATTGTTATTATTATTGTCCCCAGTGAGGAAAGGAGCTAACCCCTTTGGACAAATGTATACCCCTCTGGCTCTAATAGATCTTCCAGGAAGGAGATTCCCTTCCTTCCCACATAATGCACTTTATGATTCACAGTTTTCCCACTCAACCACCCAAACTCCTACAGAGGCATTTTCAAGCCATTTTCTCGTTTAAGCCCAGGTCATCAGCTGAAAAGTACTGAGTAATGCCACAGAGACTCACCCATTTAAAGACACTGAGTTTTTTTTGCATCTCCTATAAATTATTGTTGCCACTTCTACTGTGAAAGAAATGTTTCACTCACCAGATTTGCACAGTGGTCAACATTCATTTTCACAAAACATGTAATGTCTTTGTAAACCTCTTAGCCTTAAAAATTATCCTCCATTAGACTTCAAAATTTTCCCCAGAAACCTCTTTATCTATCCATTTCTTTGACTTTTTCCAGCCCAAACCCTTCTTGCCTTATGTCTCCCCATGACAATTCCTCTGCTTTCAATTATCATTTCTTTGCCCCACTGTCCTGAATGTCTGGTACCATGTCTCCTCCTTCATTTCACTCCAATTCAACTATTCAATTATAGCATTTTTTAAGCTATTACCATGTGCCAAGCACTGTACTAGGTACTGGGGTATATACAAGACAGTCAGGTCAGACATAGTCCCTGTTCTATATGGGGTTCCCAACCTTTCATTAAATTATAGTTTAAGAACTTACATCTCCAAAAGCCTTCTCTGGTTAGCATAAGTCAGTTACCAAGGCACCTCGCTCTACTTCACCCCAGTTTTCTACATTTTTATCATAAATGGCCAGAGTTTTTTTTTCATGGTGTTTGCTAAGAGCTTACTATGTGACAGGCACTGTTACAAGTTCTAGGGTAGATACAAGCTAATAAGGCTGAACACAGTCCTGTTCCACATATGGCTCACAGTTTTAATCCCCATTTTACAGATGAGGTAACTTCAGTTAGCACAGAGAAATGAAGTGACTTGCCCAAGGTCACCGAGCAAACAAGTGGCAGAGCTAGGATTAAAACCCAAGTCCTTCTGACACCCAGACCCATACTCTATCCACCAGCCCATGCTGCTTGAAGATACTCAAAGGCACTAGAGATTTTCAAAACTCTCCGTGAAATCCTGCAGAGCTGAATTTACCAATCTTTCAAAACAGAAGTGAATCAAAACTCCAGACATCTGGATATTCCCAAATGTGAATTTGCATTTAGATGCAGAGGTGCAGTTCCAACTCTCTGGAAAGGCATGAAATATTCAGAATCTCTGCATTTGCTCTTGCTTCTCTGGACACTTAATGCAGCTTAACAACAGATAAAAATAGACTGAGTACTGCCTGTACAGAGGATTCAGTTGGTTAATTGTGGTTTCCAATGGGAAAAGACATTGGCAACCTGAAAAATGTGGGCAGAATTTTTCGACAAATTAAAAAGTAAGACCTAGTCTTTATTAAGATTTATAAGTATTGATTAATTTGGGTCCTAAGAGCATGGGTTAAGCCTCCTGAAATAGTTGAAAATGCTGCTGTGGTGTTATTGGGTTGGCAGAAGAAAGGACAGAGAAAGATGGAGAAGGAATTACTCTTCTCCAAGAATTATAGTCCTAGGTACTCTGCAGACAATCAGACTGAAATGAGGTTTCTGAAGTTATAGATCCAGAAAAGAAAGCTCATTAGCTATCAGAGAAGAGTTTAAAGAAGAGATTTAGAAAGTATAACAAAGGAGAGCCAAGCTTTGCCTTAAGTGGTAAAATCAGTAGGTAACTTTGACTTTCAACCTAAGATTATTTGAAAGCAGGATACCAAATATCTTTTAGCTGAGAAACAGTCCAACACCCGGACCTTATACACCCATTTAAAGATTTTGTGCTACAAAAAATAATCCATATATTAGATTGTTTGACTAAGCTTGGAGCTTTGTTAGACTAAACTAGTTAATTTCCCAGAAGGATCTTCATTTAAGGTCCCTTTTCCCAATAGATAAGAAAATGAGAATCATAAGACCATAAGGGAAATAGAGGCACCATCTGGTCTATTCCCTTTCTCTAGGTGTGACTGAGCCTAATTCAGATTCTAAAATGGTATATCCTACAATCAAACAGATACTGTCTTTAAGGATTGATTTGTGCAGAGTTTTGGGTTAGATTCTGTGTTAGATTCTTTAAACTAGGGGTTCTAATAATAATAATAAGGGTTCTAAAAATAATAATAATGGTATTTGTTAAGCACTTACTATGTGCCAAGCACTATTCTAAGCGCTGGGGTAGCTACAAGGTAATCAGCTTGTCCCACGTGGGGCTCACAGTCTTAATCCCCATTTTACAGATGAGGTAACTGAGGCACAAAGAAGTGAAGTGGCTTGCCCAAAGTCACACAGGTGGCAGGTGGCAGAGCCGGGATTAGAAACCACCACGATCTCTGACTTCCAAACCCATGCTCATTCCACTAAGCCATACTATAGCCTAAGTTCTATTTCTTGTGGCTTCCCTCATTTAACCTTTGTTTCTCTCAAGTTTTCCAAATGACCAAAGGATATGATAATCAGTCTTTCAGTCATGGAGCTTATTATCAAGTGTTTATTGTGAGGGCACAGGGTACATAAATGATGCTAGGTGTTTTCACAGAGACAGGGAAAATGAGAAAGAAAAAGAGAGAGAACACTGTCTCCTTTTTCTAAGATGATGATATTGATGCCAGATAGTGCTCATATGTGAAAGCATGACTGAAAAGACTAAAGCATGATCAATGCACCATTACACATCATTTGCACTTAAGGATAAATCCTTGCTGTAATAATAGTTTTGAGCCACACAGGGCTTAGGTCTCTTTTTGAGCCTGCCCCTTGACATTCTTATCTTGGTGAAGCCTTTGTTTAATCCCTCTACCAATTGTTACATGTCAAAAAGATCTGGTTGCTGCAAAGATTTTCCAGTACTTCTCTGCCATATTGTACTGCATGAGTCTGAGCTTTTCCATGTCATTCTACCATTTATTCTGTCCTCCTGACTTGCATATGCACCTTTCAGTTCACCATAAATCAGCTGATTAGGTATCCTGTATTTGCCCATTCTTTTTACATGTCTTGGAGGGTAGGAATCACATCTAACAACTCTATTGTACTATGCTCTCCTAAGTGCCTAGTACAGCATTTGGTACAGAATAAGCGCTCAATACATACCATTGGTTGACTGAATGATTTCCCGGATCACCGGAGCTGTGTTGATATGAGTCTATGAGCTATCTTCTAGGCTCTCAGTGTTGGTTAACTGGCCCTGCCAGTTGGTTTGGAGAAATATTCATAGATGTCACTGGTAAAACTACTCTAGAAACTGGATATTTCTTCTATAAATGGCCTAGTGGCAAGAGGACAGGCTTGGGAGTCAGAGGATGTGGGTTCAAATCCAAATCAAATCCAAATCTGCATTTGTCAGCTGTGTGATTTTGGACAAGTCACTTCACTTGTCTGTGCCTCAGTTACCTCATCTGTAAAATGAGGATTAAGACCGTGAGCCCCATGTGGGAGGTGGACTGTGACCAACCTGATTACCTTGCATCTACCCCAGTGTTTAGAATAGTGCCTGACACATAGTAATCACTTAACATATGCCATTATTATTATTACAGTATTCATTCAATCACATTTACTGAGCACTTACTGTGTGCAGAGCACTGTAGTAAGCTCTTGGAAGTACAATTCGGCAACAGATAGAGACAATCCCTACCCAACAATGGGCTTACAGTCTGGAATGGGAAGAAAGACTACAAAACAAAAGTAGAGAAGCATAGTAGCTTATGTCTCTCAAAGTTTTAGGCACCATAACTTTATAAATTTTCAGTAGACACTCTGACAACCCTCTAGACCTTCAGGTCATGGTGGTGTGTTTTGTTATCACTTTCTTTTCTGCAGTCTGCTGAAAGTCTTTTGAATGGTTTTCTTTTGCAATCTGATGATAGCTTTTTTTTCCATTGTTTTCCATCTCGTCATCTATCTGTTCAGCACTGAACAAGACCAGAATTACCAGAAATCCCTTTGTCATGTGTTAGTTTCCCAGGTGTGGCCTGGTACCAAACTTCCATTTTCTGTGAATTTATTGTCACCCAAAACACTGTACTGCATTGGTAAAGTGATTCAGAATCATGCTAAACAATAGACCCAGGTCCTAACTTCAAGGAGCTTACAGTCGATTAAGAACGCAGGCACATACTTTCATCAGAAAATCATCAGGTATGGTATCTGCCCCCAGATTTTCAAATACAGATACCCTGAGTGTTTTATTACCAGGTAGGTTCTAGAAGGGGATGCAACACAACTGTAGTCAGTCCCCTTGGAAAGATTCTCAGGGGATTAGAGTTAGAAATAAGCATATTGATAACCCCTTTTGTTGGGTAGGGATTGTCTCTGTTGTCCAAGTGTACTTTCCAAGCGCTTAGTACAGTGTTCTGCACACAGTAAGTACTCAATAAATGGAATTGAATGAGTGAATATAATGTATTTATGTATACTAATGTCTGACCCTTGGGACTGTAAACTCATTGTGGACAGGGAACGCTTCTACCATTTCATTTGCATTTTGTTCCCCCAAGCATTTAGCACTGCTCTGCACACAGTAACTAATCAGTAATTATGATTGATTGAGATCCAACCTAAAGTTTAACACCTGGAAACCATCCTTACCTGTCTTGGCAGCTCTCCAATCCCTAGAAAGAAGATTGCTCTAGGAGTTCAGGGCAATTGTTATTTGACCCAGATATTACTTTTCCCAGGAGTTTATTGATAATGATTGGTAATCTCTGGACTTCCAAGAACTGATCTTTCTGGCTGTGTTACTGCTCAGACACTGCACAGAACATGGATCTGAAGCTTAGTGATGCCATCTCCACATTGCGGGACTCAATATGGTCACATAGTAATTTCTGTGATCTAAGTATCTTTGTACTTTTGGGGGAGATGGGCAGAGGCAGTATTCAGATGGATTAGGAAAGATGATATAAGTGAGTCCTGCCTCAAAAACTGACTGAAAAAGTTGAACAAGCAGCAATGACATTTCCATATATGGGTGAAAGCATCTAGGTAACTGTTCTTCAACAACTGATCAACTGATTCTGCTTATCTTCCCCACCAAACAAATTGTGCTCTAATGATCATTTTTTCAAAGTCAGTGGACTGACTCTGTTACAGAACTTTGCTGTTGGAGATTCCATCATGTCATTTCTAAACTAAGTATTGTAAATATGCTGAGGTGAAGTATGGGATGCTGATGAAACTGCTTGAGAAGATGGATATGAAATCCATGGCAGAAACAGATCTCAGAGACACGTGGTAGCTTGGACTCTACAGTTGCTCTCCATGCCTTCAGAATGATTTTATATATGAAATCAATTATCTGCATCATTGCAAATTTAAAGTACCAATCCTGTAGTATATATTCCTTCATTCAGTTGTATTTATTGAGTGCTTACTGTGTGCAGAGCACTGAACTAAGCACTTGGAAAGTACAATTCGGCAACAGAGACAATCCCTACCCAACAACTGACTCACAGTCTTTGTTTATGTGTGTGCACTCATCCTCCTGGGTTAAATTTTATTTTGTTTTTATCACTGTGGGAACATGGATAGTAGAAAATAGACACACCTATTCAGAAAATTTTAATTAAAATTTAATTTACATTGATTCTTTAAGAATTGAATGTCCCCTCACTAAATCGACAAAGCAGTTGTTCATGGTTGTGTGATTTCGTTGATTATTCTACCTTACTTCACATAAGAGGCAGTTTCATTTCTTTGTACAGAGAAACATTTTGAGCCAGAAACATGAAATTAATGAATAAGACCAGGTAATTGTCTAACCACATCTTTTCCCAAACATCTAAGTCTCTTAGTTCATGAATTTTAAGGAAGTTGCAGTAATCCAACATGAAAATATTCAACTTGGCTCATAAAGGGGGAAGGAATAATGTCACAGCTTTGGAACCACTGCTTTCAATTAGATGCTTCACTTGCACTAGTGAATGAAGAGTAGAGATCTGAATTTTAATTTGAACTGGAGGAACCTTTCCCCAGATCTGACAGAAATATGTAAAGTTACAATAACAAATCTAGAAAGTAACTTCTGATCAATTTTGCTAAACCCTGCTTCATAAATAACTAGCCAGTCAAATCTGGATTATCTACTGAATTTCTGTGATCTAGATTTCCCTCTAATGTTTTCCCATATTGAGCTCCCTCTCTCCCATCTGGGGCACAAGGTAGCTCCCCTACTTAGAATTATCTATACTTGGTATGGTATCATTCTCACCACATCTTCTCTCCATTAGCAGAGTTATTCAAGGGATTAGACTGCTATATAACAGGGCAATTGATCACAGATCAGGTACCATGTACTTATCCATTCCCCAATTAATTCCCAACAAGCTAAGTACAGACTTCACTTGTGAGACTGGAGTCAGGGAGGCCACTGAAGAGTAGAGAAGAAGAGAGAGAAACCGGGAATGTTGTGAAGGAAGAACTAGAAGAATTTTCCAGTTGAGCCCAAGAACTGAAAGTAGTAGTATTAGTAAGATTGGTAGTAGTTATCCAGGATAATAATGATGATGATATCATATTTGCTAAGTACTTACTATGCACTGTTGTAAAATCTAAGTAAATAAAAGTTAATCTGATTGGGCATAATCCCTGTCTAAGAGATAGAACACGTATTGAATTCCCATTTTACAGATGAGGAGAATGAGGCATATAGAAGTTAAGTGATTTGCCCCACATCACAAAATAGGCAATAGAGAAGCAGTATGTCTAGTGGAAAGACTGCAAGCCTGGGAGTCACAGAACTTGGGTTTTAGGTTCAGCTCCATCATTTGTCTGCTGTGTGATCTGGGAAGGTCACTTAACTTCTTGTGCCTTAGTTACCTCATCTGTAAAATGAGGATTAAGACTATAAGCCCCAAATTAGACATGGATTGTGTCCAACCTGATTATCTAGTATCCATCTCATTGCTTAGTACAGTGCATGGCACACAGTATGTACTTCACAAATACCTTTTTTTTTTTAAAGTGGCAGAGCAGTGTTTAGAACTCAGGTCATCTGACTTTCAGGCCTGTGCTCTGTCCACTAGGTTATACTACTTCCCAGGGCTGACATCAAGCTCATGAGCTTTTGGAGTAGGTATTATGGTGGTGCTATCAAAAGAGATGGGAAAATAAGAAAAAGAGGGTTTAGGATGGAAGATGAGAAGTTTGAGTTTGACATGTTGGCGAGGACATCCTAATGTCAGTTTCTTGCTAGTTAGAGGAAATTTGGCATTGTAAATTAGGTTGAAAGGTTAAGGCTAGAGAGCTAGATTTGAGAACCATCTGAATTGAACTCGTGGCTAAAGCCATGTGAGTGGATGATCAACTAATTTTCTTCCTCTCTTCAGTGTCCTACTGAGAGCTCACCTCCTCCAAGAGGCCTTCCCATACTGAGCCTCCCCTTTTCCCTCTGCTCCCTCTCTGCCCCCCCTTTGCCTCCCCTCAGCTAAGCCCCCTTTTCCCCCCCTTTCCCTCTGCTCCTCCCCCTCTCCTTTCCCCTCCCCTCAGCACTGTGCTCATCCCCTCATTTGTGTATATTTTTATTACCCTATTTATTTTGTTAATGAGATGTACATCCCCTTGATTCTATTTATTGCTATTGTTTTTGTCTGTCTATCTCCCTCAGTTAGACTGTAAGCCCATCAATGGGCAGGGATTGTCTCTACCTGTTGCCGAATTGTACATTCCAAACAGTACAGTGCTCTGTGCAGAGTAAGCGCTCAATAAATACTATTGAATGAATGAATGAATGAATCTCCCCAAGAGAATAAGAACAAAGAAGAGTAGGGGAGCTGGAACAGAGTCTTGTGGGATACCCACTTTTAGGACATGAGAAATGGAAGAACCAGAAAACAAAACCAAGAAGTGGTTACTGAGGTAGGAGGAAAATGAAAAAAAGTCCAGCAAAACTTAGGATAGATTAGAGACTAGACTTGGCTATAGGGAGGTCATTACTGATCTTAGATAGGGGGGTTTAAGTGTGGGCAGTATAGTTATGTATTGCACTCTCCCAAGTACTTAGTACAGTGACATGCACATAGCATATTTTCAATAAATACCAATGATTAAGTGAAAACCTGACTGCGGATGGTCAAGAAGAGAGTTGATAGAGAGGAAGTTAAGATGTGTAGTATACAAAACCCCTTCAAGGAGTCTGGGGACAATAGAGAGCAGGGAGAGGAAGCAATAACTGGAGTGGGCTGTAGAGTTGAGAAGACTTTTTTTTTTAAATGGGGATGATAAATATAAGTGATAGCAAAAAGGAAGGCACCATCAGAGAACAAAAGGTTTAAAATAGCAGTATGGGAAGGGAGGAGATCAGGAACAAATACATAGAGTTGTGAGAAGGTGGGAAAGACTAGGAGTTCTTCCTTTTTTTTCTATTTTAACAACCTACTAGCTAGTGAGGTCATTAAGAATTAGGGAGGGAAGGGGATAAGGTCCCAGGGGATTTTAGGAAGGAGTTAAAGATTTGTAGCTGTTGGCCATGATTGTCAGCATAGGAGTTGGTGCCCTTTTAACATGAACACATTTTGAATCTATTTCTGTGCTAAAGCAATCTCAAGTCATTCATGCTGAACATGTACTTAGAGATGTCCAAACCCCAGGTTTATGTTTTTCTTTCCAAAATCTGTAAACCACAATGAATGCATTGGAACTAAACTTTGTTAATCATTTGATGTTAAATCTGGATAAATTCAGAAATGACCACAGTTCCATAGTCCATCCACTCATGGTAGCAGTGCTAATAAAGGTGGGAGGTGTTAGGAGTAATCAGGAATGAGACAGACATCAAAGTTTGTTTTTGTTTTAAAAGTTGGAAGACCACAGGGCAATAAAGAGGAATAGATTCAACTTAATATCCAAAATATGTAGTCGTCCTCAATCCATCCATTCCTCTCTCTCTCTTTATCTCTCTCTCCATCCGCATAAACTGAATGAGTTCTTGGACAGTCAGAAAACTTTTCATCACCCCATATGAATAAGATAAGGTGATAATTTAAATTTGCATTACACCTTGGGACCCTCCTGAGTGAAAAGGCTATATAAATGAAAGTTATTATCATTTCCCAACACTTACACAGGTTCTTGAAGGCAGCAACTTATAGGATTTATAAAGCACTTCAATACAGGAAAATTTCTGAGCTCCTTATAGATGCTGCTGTCTACCCAGTGACAACCTCACCTTCCTAGAAAATGCAGTTTTGGGATGGAATGAGGTCATCACACTCTGACTGAGACACTCTCTTATAGTGGCTTTTAGGATGGGAAAAATGACTTGTTAATGTGACATTACAGAGAACCATTTATTTGGAAGGATGATAATTAATTTCCCATACCACAGTCTGGCCAGGAGGCTCTGGGTAATGTTCCTTCATTTTCTAACATGGGTCATAGAATCACTGACGACTAGGCTTCTTGACACACTTACCCAAACCATCTGAATTCAGGAGAACTGGATTTTTGCCCCAGAACTTCCATTGGTGTGATTTGGGGTAAGTCCCTGATTCTTTCTCGGACTCCAATTTTCTCTCCTGTAAATTGACAGACACTCTGGAGGCAATGCAAGATAATTGATGGGACACTGACATATAGAGAAGCAGCGTGGCTCAGTGGAAAGAGCATGGGCTCTGGAGTCAGAGGTCATGGGTTCAACTCCTGGCTCTGCCACTTGTCAGCTGTGTGACTGTGGGCAAGTCATTTAACTTCTCTGTACCGCAGTTACCTCATCTGTAAAATGGGGATTAACTGTGAGCCTCATGTGGGACAACCTGATGACCTGTATCTACCCCAGTGCTTAGAACATTGATCTGCACATTGTAAGTGCTTAACAAATACTAACATTATTAAAATCAATTGTTGGTTAAGTTCAATGCTGTATTGTTACCACTACTATTAGTAGAAATAGTAGAAATAGAGAAGCAGCATGGCCTAGTGGCAAGAGCACAGGCTTGGGAGTCAGAGGATATGAGTTTTAATCCCTGTTCCACCACTTGTCTGCTGTGTGACCTTGGGCAAATCTCTTTGCCTCAGTTACCTCATCTGTAAAATGGGGATTAAGAACTCTGAGCTCCATGTGGGACAACCTGATTATCTTTTATCTACTCCAGCACTTAGAAGAGTGCTTGGCACATAGTAAGTGCTTCACAAATACATTATTATTAAGTAGTAGTAGCAATAGTAGCAATAAATATTAAAGGTAATGGTAGTTAGTAGGGGTAATTGCTTTAGTATTATCCACTCCAATACTCTTTCTTGTGTAGGGATTGAATAAGATATCCTTCACAAGTCCACAGACTTACCCAGCATGGGAGAAATGTGTCCTCTTCTCCTGATGCCCATTTGAAAACTTTGTATATGGTGTTCATACTCAGGTTACAACCCAAAGGCACAAAGGGTCATTTGCCATTGTATAGGAGGTGGAGTAGTTTCCAAAGCCATCAGAAATTCTGTTGCCAGCATTGCAGTCACAGATGTCCAGTCAACATAGCTGTAATAGCAGAATTGAGAAGCACCAGAGTTTAAGGGAGTGGATCCAAACAGCTCTATTCATTTTCCTTGTTCCCTTTCAGAGGTAACATCTCCTCCAGAAGGCCCTCCCTTAATTATCCTCTCTTCTCCCTGCCCTGCCCCCATCCCCACGACTGCAACTTCATCACTATCAAAGCACTTGGGTACTCACCCACAGTGTTCCCCCATAATACCAACATCCTCTACGTGATCTAGTAGAAAGAGTCAAAGGGGGTCACAAAACTGGTTCTAACCCTGGCTCTGCCAGTTGCCTGATGTTTGACCTTGGCAAAGTCACAAAACTTCTCTGTGCTTCAGTTTCCTCAGTTGTAAAATGAAGATTCATTACCTATTTTCCCTCCTACTTAGACCTCCAGCCCCCATGGGATGGCCTATGTCTGAACTGATTAACTTGTATCTAGCCCAGTGCTTAGCATGTAAGCACTTTACGATTGTTATTATTATCATTTTTATCATCATCATCATTATTATTTACCTTGTTACTTCCCTGTACCTGCTATTTGTTTTTGTGTCTATCTCCTCCACTAGATTGAATGATCCTTGGGGATAGGGATTGTGTCTATTCTTTCTTACCCAATCATTTGGTCCTGTGCTCTATACACAGGAAGCACTCAATAAATACTGTTGATTGATGGATAAGAGCAGATAACCTAATTCACAGCAGGTGATCAGGGTTGCATTCTGACTGGTGGTTGATTAACCCTCTGGGAATCTGGGATCTGGACCATCCAGAGTACTGACAGAAAGACAGTGGGTATGTGGGTATTTTGGTATCAGGGATGGGGGGCATATTGGGAGTATGGGGGTGGGGAGAAGGTACCATGGGGAGAAGGCACCCAAGTGCACAGTAAAGTGCTGGGAATTTTATTGGTGCTTAATGAATACTAAAATTACTATTATTATTATCATTAGGTAGCTGGGGAGAATACCTAGAAGGAAGTAGAGTCACAGTCCATGGCATTCGAACAATTCATAATCTAAAGTAGAGAGGAAAGACAAATGGAAAAAATCAATAGTTGAATCATTATTGAAATGTTCAACAAGTTCAACTTCAACAATTCAAAAGTCTCAATGTTAGAAATAATATGACAGGGAAAAGTTCAATATAAGAGGTTAAATTTTGACAATTCAAAAGTTTCAGTGCTAGAAAAAATTTGACAGGGCATTATATTATTTTATGGTGGTGAGCAGGAAAGAAGGAATTCAGTTTTCTGGCTCCTGAATATTACAGATGGGCCATTCGGTCACACATATCTGTTTCCTCTCTACATTCTAAATATTAGGAAGGTGAGACTTCCTCCTTATTGAAATGGGGAATGGGGTGGAAGTCCTAGATATCTTTCAGGCCCTCTTGATTCCAGGGAGCCGTTAACCTGATCCGTATATGTTACGTGCTCTTGAGATTCTACACATTCCATACTCCACAAATATGGGAATTAGGACTCATCCTCAGGCAGGCCTTTTACGTAGTAAGAGTAGTAGTAGTAATAGTAGAAATTGTATCACTTATTAAAAGCTCACTGAGTGCATAACACTGTACTAAGCACTGGGAAAGAAATACATAGATGATGATAATGATGACAGTGTTTCTTGAAACACTTACAGTGTGCCAAGCACTGTACATAACACTGGGGTGACTACAAGCAAATCAGGTGAGACCCAATCCCTGTTCCACATAGGGCTCACAGGCTTCATCCCAATTTAACAGATGAGGTAAATGAGGCCCAGACAAGTGAATTGATGTCACACAGCAGACAAGTGACATAGATGAGATTTAGACACAGTCCTGGCCCCCAAGTTAGGGATGGGGTTGGTAATAGACACATAAGGAAAGGTGAATAAAATATACAAAAATAGAATGATGACAAAAATGAAAGGAGCAGGTGGATTTCAGACTACTCCCAATTCAGAACACCAGACCAGAAGTCCCAGCTGAGGCTTCCATGGTGACCCTCCCACTGTGACCAAAGTTGAGAATGCCTCAACACTGTTGCTGTTTGTGTTCTTCCCAACGGAGAACAAGGGCTGATGGGAATCTTGGAGGCATAGGGATGAGGCAGCATCTCTCCCTAATGGTTGGATCCTGGAGATAAGTAGTGTGATTCATACATAAACTGTAATATCAAAACTTCAGTCAGGAATAATAGCGGTTCCTGATGCAGAGCTGGAATGAGCTCTGAGTTTCACCAAGCAACAAAATGATCTTGCCCGCTCAGGACCTTTATTTCCCCATGTTTTAATTGAAGGTTAGCATATAGGAGGACTAATTCTAATTTTAGAAGCACGGGGAGGTTTTCAGGTCCACAGAGTAAATGTCACCCATTAAAAAATAATAATAACTTAAAAAATAAATTGACTTTAATTGGTCAATCTCTGATCTCTGCCTTAATATTTTAGGGTCAGTCAGACCATCTGAGAGTTTTTCAAAACTCAATTACGAACATTTTAAATGACTCAGCTGGCTTGAACAAATGGAATCTAATATCTTTGGCACATGAGCATATTTGATTCGTTTCCCCTTCAGCATTCATAATTCTTATGGATCTGTTCATTCTGACTCCAGCAGCCAGAGGCTCGATTGAAATGGCAAAAAGCAATTTGAGAGAGGAGGGCTTTTCCAGTGGAAGTCCTAGATTAACATGAGCTATTCCAAGATAAAATGAAGAATAAATCGTAATAGATGCCATAGACCCTGGTGGTCAAGTCTGCATCCCAAAATGTTATATCACCGCCAAAGACTTTCTCAGCAGTTACCCACCTCAAGGGAATGAAATGACTCTTTTTTCCCACCAATGAAATGGATCCAGCTAGGGATAGTTGCATTCTGATAGGTTATTTTAATGTAGTTATCTATATGGAATAGCATTTGGTTCTTCTCCTAGCACCCATTCTTTGACTCCAGGAGTTAAGAAAAGATCTGAATATAAATTGAATGGCAGTATCAGGAAAGCATTTGGAGAATCAAATGTTCATCATTTTCTAAAGCAGGATAACCTAAATTAGCAAGAAACGCCAACAGGATTTTGCAGGGAGATAATTCTATATATTTGTGGAAGAAAAAACCTCATTGGGTATAAACACTTGGGTGTATGTATTGCCCTCAATGATGAAGGGCATCATAATCCATGCAATTAGATCTGTGATCTTTGACATTTGATATTTGCCCCACCCCCAACCCTTTAGCACTTATGTACACACCTTTATATTATATAATGTAAATTACTTATTTATTGTATTATTATATTATCATGGTATTATTTATTATATATCATCTCTGTCTCCCCCCAGACTGTAAGCTCATAATGGGTGGGGAACGTATCCATTAATTCCCTCACAAACAATTAGTAGAGTGCTCAACACGAAGTAAGCACTCAATAAATATCATTGACTGATTGATTGATGAAGGGACATCTCAGTGTCTGCAAGAGTCACTACCATGGAGCTACTATGCAGATTATGACTTTTAGTCAAAACCTTGTCTATTGGTTTCATCCTTTTTATAGTATTTATTAAGCACCTACTTTGTGCCAGATACTCTATTAAACATTAAGCACAAATAATAGGATTGGACACAGTCTGTGTCCCACATAGGGCTCACAGTTTTAATTCCCATTTTACAGATGAGGTAATTGAGGCACAAAGTAAAGCGAGTTGTCCAAAATCACACAACAGGCAGATGGCAGAGCCAGGATTAGAATCCAGGTCTTCTGACGCCCAGATCCGTGCATTTTCCACTAGGCTGTGGTGCTTTTCTACTTAAGAATTTAACATTCATTCTTTGAATGTTTTCCCCCTTCATCTGAAACTCAACATACATAAAGTGGTATTTTATTATAACTCTGTCTCACAGAAGCTCCTTAAGAGCAGTTGACCAGTTTTCTCTATTCAAGGAGGCAAGCATCACATTTAAAAATATTTAATTTACATTGGATATGTTTATAAGGTCTTTTGACTGGCAAAACATAATTCCCTCAAACCTAATCCTTCCTTTACATATATAATTGTTCTTTCCTTTTTTTAAGAAGACATGACTGATTGTGAAATTCACCTAAGAGTATTTATGTGGCTAAAGAAGCCAATGCAGAATCCACAGTCTCAGCCACATTATACACAGCATTTTGGAATTTGTGCAGCTCTTATTATGTTCCAGTCACCATGATAGATATATGATAGTCATACCTTGTCTTACATTTGGTATTTTCTTCTGCTCCATCCTAACCTTACTCTTGCTTATCTATGTTTTCATAAAAGTCCGTCAATTGGTGATCCATGACTCCTGGAGTTGCTTCATCTGTCTCATCAATTGTTTGACTGTGGCTGAAAGATACAGTGAAACACATCTCTAAACAATAAGCTGGACAGATTCACTTGACATACAATAAATGACTATATTTATTGAGAACTTATTATTGATTGATTGAGGAAAAAGACTTGGTGCTGATTTTAGAAGAAGGGAGGCTTTGGATAGAGACAGTCTGATCAAGTTTGAAAGAATCCCCAGTGCTGCACATAGCAATGGCAATAATAGTAAATCAGAAAGTAAAATTACTGGGGAACAATGTGGAAGGCACTGTTGAATTTCTAGTAATTTATTTTTTCATTTACTTTGTTACTTGGATATAAATTAATTACCTTCAGTTAATATCATTCATGGCCCCTTGCAATTTTTTTTCCTGTTCCTTGGCTCAGGAAAAACTCCTGGCCCTTGTACAGATATTTTTTTCAAGTCTATTCAATCTTAGGTCATCAGCTCTTTCCAGAGCTTCTGTTGACATTTGCTTAAGCTCCACTTCCATAAGGGCTCATCCTATTCCAGGCCTCATTAGAAACAAAGTTAGTATGCAGTTACACAGTTGAGAAACAGAATTTCACTGGTTAGAACAATCACCATTTAAGCAACAATCATACCATCCGATGAAAAATGGTCTTTTGAATCTGGAAGTCATGACCTCATGAGGAAATGATGATCCCAGTGCTCTTCCCTCACGACTTGTGGGTCCAGTCTCTCATGATCTGGGACCAGTCCCTTCCTCTTGTCCCCTCCCCACCCTCACACACACCCCCTCCCCTGTCCCAACCTGGGGCCAGTAGTCACATAATAATAATTAAGATGGCATTTGTTAAGCTCTTACTATGTGCCAAGCTCTGTTCTAAGCACTGGGGAGAATATAATCAGGTTGTCCCACATGGGGCTCACAGTATTAATCCCAATTTTACAGATGAGCTAACTGAGACACAGAGAAATAAAGTGACTTTCCCAAAGCTGACAAGTGACAGAGCTGGCATTAGAACCCATGTCCTCTGACTCCCAAGCCCGTGCTCTTTCCATCGAGCTACACTGCTTCTCTCATAGGTATTGGCCAGCTCTAGTGGAAAAGGCCAGAGAAGAATCACTCCTTAACATCCTTTCACTGTAAACTCTAGACTCTAGACTATAAACTGTAAGCTCTCTAGGCTATAAACTTTTCTCTAGACTGCAAGCTTCTTAAGGGCTAGTTTGTTAATTCTGTTGTACTGTACTCTCCCAAGCACTTAGTACAGTGCTCAACACATAGTAAGTGCTCAATAAATACTATTGATTGATTGATTTATGGTTTTCACTGAGGTGCTGTAACTCTGATTGGGTCAGGGTGGAGTAACAGGGCAGAGAGCCAGTGGTTACTTTCTAAGATGACTCCGGGCTCACTCTATGCCTCCACTAGGCATAGGCATTTGAAGGCATGCATCTTCCAGTGGGAGAAGTAGGGGGAGGGGCACAAGTGCATTACAGGAATTAGGAAAAGTGGGTGAGCATCAGACAACAGGAATTTGGGAGGGAAATGGAAGAGCTATAGGTAGAGGATGGTAATTAGAGAGGATACATAGTAACTGTGCAGACAGATTTATCAAAGATCATGGAGTCTTAGAGATGCTTGAAAGCATCACAACATTCTATGCTCTGCAGGGCTTTACAGACTTTCGAGTAGATCATGGTATAACTTCTTTAAAAGAAAGATAATGTCTGTTATTTTCCTTGGAGAGTCCCATAGTGTCTAGTATAATTTTCCATCCACAAAGGAGTCTCAGTAAATGCGCAGTGCTTTGCACCTAGTAAGTGCTCAGTAAGTACGATTGAATGAATGAATGAATGATTATCAACTCCTTAGAGCAGTTGGCAAATTGCAATCTCAAAGACTGTTGCTGATATTAATGATTAGCTGATAATGGGAAAACATGGCTCAGTGAAAAGAGCCCAGGCTTGGGAGTCAGAGGTCATGGGTTCGAATCCCAGCTCTGCCACCTATCAGCTTTGCAACTGTGGACAAGTCACTTAACTTCTCTGTGCCTCAGTTACCTCATCTGTAAAATGGGGTTAACTGTGAGCCTCACGTGGGACAACCTGATTACCCTGTCTCTACCCCAGTGCTTAGAACAGTGCTCTGCACATAGTAAGCGCTTAACAGATACCAACATTATTATTATTATTATCAGCTCAAATTTATTTTGATGCCCCTGAAGGATTCTCAGGCAACTCAAGCTTTCAGGTAGATATACAGGCCCGGTTAACTTCTTAACTCAAAACACATAACTTTCACATTTCTTAAATATACTCAGTCCTCAGCCACTGCTTCGTACTCTCTCCCTGTTTCCTCCTACTTTTGCTGATTTGGATCCTCAGGGCAGTTATTTCATGGACCTTAGTCTTTATTCAATTTTGTTTTGCCTTCTAGTCAGGAATCAGGTTTATTGGGATGTGCCATGGACCCCTTGCTTACATCCACCTTCTGCCATAGAGCTCCCTCCCACTCCATATATGCCAGACCACCACTCTCTCCACCTTCAAAGCCTTATTAAGGTTATACCTCCTCTAAAAGGCCTTCTCCAATTAAGCCCTCTTTTCCCTGACTCTGACCCCTGTGCACTTAGATCTGTATCCTTTGGCCAATTAATATTCATCTCACCCTAAGCCCTAGAGCATTTATGTACATATAAGCTATTTATTTATTCATTTACATTAATATCTGTCTTCCCCTCCAAACTGTAAGCTTGTTGAGGTCAGGGAGCATGTCTAACCAACTCAGTTTTACTGTATCAATCAATCAATCATATTTAGGCTTAGGAGAGTACTTAGGAGAGTACACTATATCAGGGGTGGTGGACTCATTCCCTGCCCATAACAAGTTTACAGTCTAGAGGGGAATACAGACATTAATACAAATTATGGATATGTGCGTGAGTGCTGTGGAGCTGAGGGAGAGGAGAATAAAGGGTGTAAATCCAAGTACAAAGGTGACATAGAAGAGAGTGGGAGAAGAGGAATTGAGGGTTTAGTTGGAGAAAGCTTCTTGGAGGGGATATGCTTTTATTAATAAGGGTTAAAGGTGGAGAGAGTGAATTGTTAAGTGATTACAATGTGCCAGGCACCACACTGAGCACTGGGGTAGATGAAAGTTTGTCAGGTTGGGGCTCAAAGTCTTAATCCTCATTTTACAGATAAGGTAACTAAGACATGGAGAAGTTAAGAGACTTACCTTCGGTCACAGTCTACAAGTGGCAGAGCTAGGATTAGAACTCAGGTTCTTTTGAATTTCAGGCCCTTGTCGTATCCACTAGACCATGCTGCTTCTCAGGCTGCTTGTGTAGTTGAAAGAACACAGGTCTGGTAGCCAGGAGACTTAGTTCTAATCTTGGTTCTGTCTGTTGCTTATTGTGTAACTTTGGGTGAGTCAACTTCACTTTTCTGGGGCTCAATTTCCACATCTGTAAAATTAGGGATTAAATACCTGTTCTCTTTCTCTCAAATTGAGAGTCCCATTTGGGTCAAGGCCTGTGTCCAATATATAATGTATCTATACCAGATCTTAGTATAACTAGTAAGCACTTTTATCATTATTAATATTATTTTAAAAGTCTGGGATTGGCAAAGCTCCCTGCCAAAAATCCAAAGGGACAAAAACATCTGAAAAAGCATGGGTTTTTAACAAACATGTTTGGTAAAGCTGGGCTATTCTTATTCATTATTGTGGACTTTATTCATTTAGAAGCAGATTTAAGGGACTGAGGTCTAAGGAATGTTAGTGGTGAAAATCATTTGAGAACATTCAGTTCTTTTAACTTTATTTCTGATTGCGTGTTTGACCTTGAGTAAAACACTTCACCACTCCAACTCATAGCTCTCCTCTATAAAATGAAAATAACACTATTAAGGGGTTGCTAAATGTCTCAAAGATTTTGGATGAAAGGCACTAGAAAACTGAAAATCATAGTTATCAATAATCCCCTTAGAACAAATGTACTAAGACAGATAGGAAATAAGAGTAAATTGCAATAATAGTGTTAAAGTTCTGACAAGCCAAGCTTTTACTGCAGATATATTGATATCTTTTCTTATACAACTGGGTTTTACATTATTTTCTATATAAAATAGCATTGCTGTTTTTAGGCATTCAGTGAAAACAATAACAACCGTATTTCAAGCATTACCATTCTGACTGGTTCAACAGAGTACATTTCAGATGCCATTAATACATGAGACTGAAGGTAAACTGACTTCAGCCACATTAAAGTGCATGAGATTAACTATCTAATTGCTATTCAGAAAGAAAATTGTATATAGACTATGCATTATGATTCATTCTCCATGCATTCTCCGAGCTTTATCACTAAGGATTTGACTTCCAAGTTGTTCAGCTTTCTGGGTTATGATTCTATTTCAAATGGTCACACCTGCTGTAGGCCTATGGCATAACCATCATATATACATAATATATATATATATAGAGAGAGAGAGAGAGAGAGAGAAAGGGAGAGAGATAACATTCAAAGGTGGAATAGGACCATGACCGTGGCCAATATCATAATAAGGGTGACAATATTATTTTGGGGGCAAACGGAGAAATAGGAATACCATCCTAAACTAATACACCTTCTCCTTCCCATTAGGCAATGAAGAGAAGTGAAGGCAAAGGGAGAGAGGGAAGCAAGCAAAGGTAGGAGGAGAGCACTGACTGATTGATTGTGCTACTGTTCAATCAATCAATGGCATTTATTAAGCACCTACAGTGTGCAGAGCACTGTATACTAACACAGCAAAATTGGTAGACATGCTCCCTACCCATAATGAGCAGAGAGTCTAGAAAAATATTACAAATCACAGAATAAACTGAGCACATATGAAAGTATGTTCTTGCCTCCCAATGAAAGTTCAATCATTTAAAGTGAGCAAAAACCGTTGAAGATTTGGGAGAGGCAGACCAGCTGAGCGCAGTCATCCCAACTTTGGAACATAAAACTATTTGCAAATAGATTGATCAAATATGAATAATTTTCACCATTTTATATAAGGAAACTGAGGCAGAGAGAAGTTGAGTGACCTGTTCAGGGTAACAGCATAGGTCAGTGATGGAGCCAGGGCTATAATCCAGATTTCCTGATTACCAGTCATATGCCCTTTCCATTAAGCTATGCTACCCATGTGCATAGCACAGGGCTTAGCACATTGAAAGCATTTAATAATCAATCAGTCAGTCAGTGGCATTTATTGAGTCCTTACCTTTTGCAGAGCATTGTACCAAGCACTTAGTATTAATTTTGGGCAACAGCAAGGCCCAGTGGAAAGAACCTGGGTTTGGGTGTCGGAGCATCTTGGTTCTAATCCAGTACCTGGCACTTGTCTACTGTGTGACGTTGGACGAGTCACTTGATTTATCTGTGCTTCTGTTAACTCATCTTTAAAATGGTAATTAAAACTGTGAGTCCCATGTGGGACATGGCTTGTATTCAACCTGATTATCTTATACCTACCCCAGTGCTCACTTGAGCGCCTGGAACATAGTAAATGCTTAAAAACTACCATTCAAAATAATATTTTAAAATACCATAATCCAAAAGAACAGTATAATGAATGTCATGCAAATACTGTTGTATGATATAAATTTAGGATTGACCAAGCTAGCCTGTAACAAATGGTCAGTCCAATTTAAATGGTTAACAAGAAAGAACAAAAGGCATAAACCTGTGGGCAGGGAATATATCTGTTAACTCTGTGGTGTTGTACTCTCCCAAGTGCTTAGTAAAGTGCTCTGCACATAGTAAATGCTCAAAGAATACCACTGATTTATTGACAAAACATTAGAAAGTTTTGTATTCATGACCTAGATAGCTGAGGTTGTGAATATTTTGTCTAATATTTTAAGGATTCACCTACCAGATGTAGGTATTCATTCTTTCATTAATTCATTCAATTGTATTTATTGAGTGCTTACTGTGTGCAAAACACTGTACTAAGCACTTAGGAGAGTACAATATAACAACAAACAGATACATTCCTGCCCACAGTCTAGAGGGGGAGACAAGCATTGATATAAATTAATAAATAAGTAGATAATTAAATAACAGGTATATACATATGTGCTGTGGCGATGGGAGGGAGGATGAATGAAGGCGCAAGTAAGAGCAGTGCAGAGGGATGTGGGAGGAGAGGAGAAGAAGACTTAGTAAGGGAAGACTTCTTGGGGATGAGCCTTCAGTAAGGCTTTGAAGTGGGGAGAGCAATTATCTATATGATCATTTTACTAAATATTTTCAGAATATTGGCATTAACCTATCAGGTAGGGAGAGTCTTGGTCAAGGGGAGAAACACATCTCTTCTAATGACAATCAACAAAGAAAGCTTAGTTCATTCTATTGCCAGGCCAGTAAAAATTGCTGGTGCAAAACAGGACACAATAAAAATAGGAGGTTGCTATTACAGCTGAACTAAGATAGAGAATGTGAATGTACTAAGGAAGGAAGTAATAGATTAATCTATGTTTAAGGAAAAAGGCTGACAAGTAGAAGGAGTGTAAGGAGAAGTTAGACATTGTATGATTTGTTATGATCCAGTGAACAGCAGATTAATCTCCATCCATCTATCAGGAAGACTGATAGCTCCCTTTTGCTAGTCAATGTTGGGTCCTTTTTCATGTAAGGGTACCTTTGTGATGTGCATTTTATGGCTTTACAACTTCCCAAGGTTACTCTATTTATGGGGGATAATAATTTGCCAATTCAAGCGCTGTTACTTGGCATAGCATTCATTCCCCTCTCCAAACACAAGTAAATATTAATTGTCATATGCAAAGAAAAAGACTGTTGAACATGAAGTCTGCTTCCACTTTCACAGCTCTTTAGAACCTTCCTCACAACACAGAGGTTCCCAGAAAATACCAAGGTTAAAGGTTGAAGAACAAAGCACATAAAATAATCTATAGAGTGTGTCCTTTGGGTCAAGAGAAATCCAGTTTGCCTTGTAAGTCACAGGCATGATCATCAGCTTCTTTCAAGTTCACAGGTTCCTCCAATGCAAGGGATCTGGTATACTTTCTGTGAGAATTGATAGAAACAGATTCTGTGCTTTTCAAATCAATGTTTAGATTTGCACTACTTTCACTAATTGTCTGTTTTTTCTGCATCAAGCTGAGAATACTATTGGCTCTAAGGCCCTCAATCATCTCTCTCCCTCTTACTTACCCAGTGTCTTCTCTCACTACACTCCAGCTCATGGTCTTCCTTGCTCTCAAGGGATCCTACCCACTGAACCTCATTTTGGCCTCCCTTGCCTCTGATCTCTTGCTGAAGCGCTTCTCTCTTCCTGTAACTCCTTTCCACTTTGGGTCTGCCAGACCCCAGCTCTTCTCATCTTCTGAATTCTGAAATGATATCTTCTCTAGTAGAACTTCCTGAATTAATTTCTGTTCTTTCCAAGCTATATCCTCATAGCTGTCACCTCAGTGCACATGCACCAGTTACATGCTTACTACACAATCCCAACACCTGAGAGCACTTCTGTACAGATCTTACATACTCTGTTAACTAGGCACTAACTCATACGTGTATCCACCCCTTTTTCTTCCTCCTATCTGTACATTATAGTCTGTCTTTTGTTCTCTCCTTATTGCTGCCATATCAAGGGACAGAGAAGAAGTGCAGGAGAGGCTCCAAGAAGAGTCGTATCAGTGGAGGGGAGATGGAGAAGCCACATGGGGAGGAGTAGAATCCAGGCTCCCTGGAATGTCCCACCTACTTCTACCCCAGCTTCACCCCCTTGTCACTAGGCCAGCGACCAACTTAATTTAAACCTCTTGGACAGCATATGAGGTGTTGTGGCAGCTTTTTATCCGATTGTCTTTGATGGGCTTTGTAAAGAAACAGTTAAGAGTTCACAATGATGATACTCCTTCATGGAAGCAGCGTTCAGATAATGATAATAATGATAATAATAATAATAATGATGGTATTTGTTAAGTGCTTACTTATGTGCCAATCACTGTTCTAAGGGCTGGGGTCGATACAAGGTAATCAAGTTGTCCCAAGTGGGACTCACAGCATTAATCTTCATTTTACAGATGAGGTAACTGAGGCCCAGAGATGTGAAGTTACTTGCCCAAAGTCACACAGGGGACAAGTGGTGGAGCCGGGATTAGAACCCCCAACCTCTGACTCTCAAGCCAGTGATCTTTCCACTAAACCACACTGCTACCAGTCTGAATCAGTAACCAACTCCATTTGTGAAAATCATTCTTGACAATCGGTAACCCTCACCCAATTCCACCCACCCCATCCAATCACCCTCAATACTCTTATAAATCAATCAATCAGTAGTTTATTGAGTTCTTATTGTGTGTGAAGTACTGTACTAAGTGCTTGGGTGGATGAAATAGAGTTAGTAGGCACAATGCCTTCCCTCAAGGAAACCGGGAGACAGCCACTGAAGTTTAAGGACATGTACATAAGTGCTGTGAGGGTGAAGATGAGTTGAATACACAAGTGCTTAAGGGATGAGGACTTGACTGCATAGGAAATACAGTAGGGGGAAAAATAAGGATGGAGAAATGGTAAATTAATCAGGAAAATTTTCCTGGGAGAGGTGTGAATTTAGTAGGTTCTGGTTGGAAACAATTATACTGAGGGCAGGGAGGCCCATCCCTCCACTTCACCACCCAAGAACAACCCCAGAAGGGGAAACTAGCCAGATGCTCTCTCCATCCCCTGCCACCCACCCCTACATGGAGGGGGAAGAGAGAGGTGCAGCCAAACCTGATAGGGTAACTCTCTGTCCCCACTTACCTGGGTGGGGCTTGGGATTCCAATCAGACTGCTGTCCCGGGCCATGCAAGCTACAACTGATGAAGTCCCAAGGATAAGTGAAGGGTCAGCATGGATGAGACTCAGTGAGGCAGGATGGAATCAAGCAGAGTCAAGGACACCCACTAATGCAGAGGCTGAATAAAGCGGGAGATATATGGATGGAACAAAACATCAGTCAAGGGAGCCTAATTACAGGCAGAGCTAGGGCCCATGCCAGAAAATTGTTATTGGAACCCATCAGAGGACCAGGGTCATGAATGGGCTCCTCTGGGTCTGGGGCAGGTCCACCAACTCCTTAAAGAATGGGGAATCTCTCTCCTCTGGGAAAACTGATGCCCTGGAATGGAAAGAGACCATCCCAGGGACACCTAATGGATTGGGACAGTGCTTGCTGTCAACATCCCTCCACTTCGATTGAGGCGATGGGGCTGAAGCAGTGAATCAGTGATGGCTTCAGTCTGTCAATCAGTCAGTGAGTCAGTCAGTCATATTTTTTGAGCACTTACTCTGTGCAGAGCACTATAGTAAGCGCTGGAGAGAGTACAGTATAACAATATAACAGACACATTCTCTGCCCACAATGAGCTTACAGTCTAGAGGGGGAGACAGACATGAAAATAAATGAATAAAATTACATTATGTAAATAAATATTGAAGGTCTAGGAGACAGGATGAATAAAGTGTAGCTGCGACTATTTCAATATTCCTCCCACTGTGAGTCCAGTGCTGCAGGTGCTACCCATAGCTACATACGTTCATGTCCTTTGTTGACTTTATGGACACAACCGATTTTAGCCATTCTTATATGTTGACCCTGAATTTACAGGCAGTGGCAGCCCTGATCCTGACCTCAGTTTGGGTCATTGATTAATACCAGAAGCTTCTTCTTGTTAATTGAAGTGCAAAAAAAAAATTCCAGTCAATAGAGCCAGCTCATCTCTCATTTCTTCCCTTCAATAGCTCCATCATTTGTAACCTGAGTTGAGGTCTTCAGATATGAAATGGTAAATCCAGAAGATAAGAGAAAAACATTAGGATTGTTTTACCCTAAGAAGGGAAGAATGAGGAGTGAGTCATGCAGGTGGAATCATATATTAATGGAACTGGAAATCATTTATTCTGGAAACCAGTCTGCATTACAACTAACATTACAACTTTGAGAAGCAGCGTGCCTAGTGGATACAGTATGGATCTATGAGTCAGAACGACCTGGATTCTAGTCCTGGCTCAGCCACTTCTCTGCTGTCTTGTCTTGGGGAAATCACTTAACTTCTCACTGTCTCAATTATCTCATTTGTGGAACGTGGACTGCATCCAACCTGATTGCCTTGCATCTACCCCAGCACTTAAAACAGTGCCTGGCACATAGTAACTGCTTAACTAATAGCATAAAAAAAGTATACCTTAATAAATGGATTACAAACTTGGTGGATTGATAAAAACCCAACCAATTCCTGAAAAAAAAACCTCAAATCAGTAAAAATTCATCAATATCAAATAAAAAGGATAACTACCAATTATTCATATGAGTGACTGGTGCCGACCCACTAAACTCTGATAACATTGTTTGAGATGCTTTGATGAAAATATGGCAGAAATAGCAACCTATTAATATTTGTTAGTAAATCAATCAATCAATCAATGGCATTTATTGGGTGTTTTCTGTATTTAGAACTCTGTCCTAAGCTCTTGGGAGAGTACAATGCAGCAAAGTTGGTAGAACTATTCCCTCCCACAATAGTAAAGAGTCTACTGAATTGGATTCTCATAGGGGAAGATAATTCACTTTCAATATCAACCTATATATACTCATGAGGTTTATTTTCTTCAGAAACTACTGAACAGCTTTCCTCTGAATTCCTGGCTTTGTTTTCCTCCCCTGTCCAGAAATGCAAACCCTTGTTTCAGTGTTCAAATCACTTGTAATTTAAGTTCAGTTTGACAAGCTCTTATTTTTTTTTTCCATCTTAACCTAAATGATAGTAAATGAAGCTGGTTTTCTTTCAACCATTTTCAGACTTCCCCAGTGCATCTGAATAAAGGGGGCAGGGGAAAGGAGGCCTGATGAAATATTCAGGGAAATGTTATTGCTCAACAACAAAGGTAACAGTATTATACCAATTGATAATACAATATCAGTTCTAAAAGTTGGGTTACAGACCTGGTCCTCAGTACAGCAAGTCATGAATTGGGATTCAGCCAAATGTTCATTTTGAGACTGAAAACTGGCCTTAAAAAACTGAGCAATAATTAGTGTCTCAGTGAGCTGTGGTGATTTTTGCTTAGGAATTTTGCACAGGCACACAGTCCTCTCAAAGCTGAGCCAGGAAAGCTCATGAATGCTCCACTGGGGAACTGCCTGGCTCTCAGGGATGACTGAATTTGAAATCCATGGAGACCTGAGCCTGGCCTAAATCCATGGAGACCTGAGCTTGGCCTCCGTCAAGTTCCATCAGTCCTGCTGCAACAAGCAGGGCCACAGCCTGCCAGAGAGGTCACTGCTCCACTGGAAGGAGACAAGGGTATGCTGACTCAAACTGTTGCAATACAGCCTGTGTACTTTGGATCTGTTTTCTTACAGTGTGTGGAATGGGGAGGGGTCAGGGAAGGGGAATTAGATGAAGGTATTTCACTAGTTTTAAAGCAAATTCAGAAACACAAGAGATTGTCCAGATTTCTTTCTCTCTCTTTATTTTAAGTGACTGGATCCATTAATTATGTTTTACACTAGAGATTTCTGTCACATTCTTAGACGTGAGTATAAAGAGGACTTTGCTTTTTACTGGTTGAGTTCCAACAAAAACCGATTTTATTAAGCACGACTACACAAAATTAATCTGAAAAGTGTATAATGTATAATTACTAATAGGGGCTGCTGTTAATCAGAGAAAGGAAACATATTATGCCCAAGCTGCTCTTTTTCTGTTCAGCATCTCCTGGATCTGCCTCTTCCTGTCCACCCAAGCAGCTTGATAGAAGCTCTGGTCTTGCCCAGGTTAGACTACTGCACTAGCATTCTCCCTGATCTTCCAGAGGCCACAGAAAGGGTGTGATTTGCTGGAGTCATTTGTTTGGATTATGAATGTAACTATAAATGCTAACAGAACCCTAGTAAGTACCTAGTACTGCCTTCTCATGTGATGCTATCTGAAGCCGGCCCTGCCTCTCAACCCCTGCCAATGGGTCTAGGCAGCCACAGTGGAGGCCTCTGGCTCTATGTTACCTATCTTCTCTCTCCACCCACTATACTCCAACCTCTTTGTCCTTCCTCCCCACAGGCCAACCTTGTAGCTATGCCTCACTTTTGACTGTCCCACTTCTGTCCCCTCACTGATATTGTTCCCTAGACTTGGAACTAAAGACCAGACAGATCACAGCTCTCCCTGAAGTCAAATCCTTCTTGAAATCTTGCTTCCTCCTACAAACTTTCCCCAGTGGCTTTCTTAGCATGATGGCTCATATCATGCCTTTAGCCAATTCTAGCTCTTACAAACCCTCCTTAAGCACTCATTTTTAATGTTCACCAATAAATCTGAATTTTTACCATTCTATTGGTAAATATTATGTTTCTCTCCCTCATTAGAGTATGAGCTACTTGTGAGCAGAGAAGTTGTTCAGTATTCTGTATTTTCCATGTGCTCAATAAATGCTACTATTACCAATAACCCTAATTTGTCTATTACTACTCTATTTTTCATGATGACGATGATCATGATGATGTTAATGATGACAATGACATTGACAGTAATCACAACGCTTGAAAATGTTATGTCCATTTTATCTGTAATAAGGTGCCTGGCTATGTGTCAGACAACTTTCTGAATATTCCAAATTACTGTCCAATCCACAGTCTAAAAAGGAGTGGGATATCTCACCTGTTAAATTCTTCTTAAAATGAAAATAAAGCAAAACCTCTGATTGAAACCCTTTGATGCCCTCAGTAGTGCCAATTGCAAGTCTCTTGGGAAGTATCAGCAAAGCCTAAAGTTTGCAGTTTCAGTTCAAAAGAAATTAAAGAACAAACATTTACTCTGATGACATTTTCTTCCATTTTGCTGCAATAGTAATACTGCATATCTTAGCGACTCTTTTATCTTTATTAATTATTAAATCTCAGTGAGGTCTACTTAATGTCTTGGGGAAAGACTGTTTCCTTTTTGTTAATGGGATACTTTTCAAACTGTAATGGATGTATTGACAATTTTTGATCTTCAAATATTGAATCATGGTATTGGATTATTGTACTCTCTTGCTCCCCATAAACTTTCACTCATTCAAACAGTGTTATTTGCAATTGAACATTTCAAAAGGGGGGCTTATGCCAAAGAAAGGGAACCGAATCTTCTCACAGCCCATGTAGAAGCTATCAATCAATCAATCAATGGTATTTATTGAGTGCCTGACATATAGCCAGATCCACATGTCTTGCCAAAGGTTAAAAGGAATCCATGGCTGTAATGTATTTTGGAGGTGGTTAATGTGAGCTAAGCTCACCACTGAAAGTCAAATTAAGTCCCTAAAAACTAAGAACACGGGTAATGTTTTGGGAACAAGGAATGGTTTGCTAGATGAATAATGAAGGGAAAACAATAAGAGAGACAGGAGATAGAGTTTGATGGAATATCATCTATTATCTTCCCCCTCATCCAGCAAGCCTTTTTAGAATGGAACGAGGGAATTCAGGCTCTTCATTACCCTGTCCCCAGGCTCAAACTCTAGAGTAGCAGGGGAGAGTTCTGGTCCTCACAACTATATCAAGGTTCTTCCCCTGATAGTACACACACCAAACTCCTCTCCTTTCAACAAAGAACATACTCTGTGGAATCAGAAATTGTCATATGGGGAAAAAAATGTGATCCTTTCATTTTATCATGATCAGGTCCAACATTAACCAGAAACATGGGCAGCTTTTGGTATATAATAGCCAAAAAAGGTAGAACTGACCCATGGACACCCCAAAAATTAAGTTAGTGTAGGCTAGACATCAAGAGTTTCTGGTAATCCACCAGTCTGATAGAAATCACTTCTTGTTAGAGAGCAAGGCCATAGCTGGAGGGGTGTACTTTAAAATGGATGGAAGATTGATTGTGTGGAAGGGAACACAAATTAGAAACTCCATGATGGAAGAGAATTGGTTTTGCCTAAACTTCCCAGAGGCTATTGAGACATTCTGGGAGAAAACTGACTGCTTTGTCAGTAGTGGGAAAGTTCTAACCTTCTGGGAGAGGGGCTCAGTTCTCCTCAGGGAAAACTAGGAGAAGAGGTTCTATCTGGAGCATCCTGTGATGTGTCATGTCTCCCTGCCTACTCCAATGAAAGCTAACTGGAAGAGGTTCCCATTTGGTAAAGTATTTTTCTCAGCCTATATAGTAGTTATAGTAGAAGCAACAGCAGCGGCAGCATTTATTCAGTGCCCATTTGATGCAGTACATTGCACTAGATGCTTGGAATATTTAGAATATCTTTTCCTGCCCACAAGGAACTTCCACTTTAAAGGGGAAGACAAGCATAGAAATGAATATGACAGCACTGTCGAAATGGAGAAACTGATTTAGCTATTCCTGGGATGGAATGGAAATTATATGAATTACTTTGGAGTGACCTCCCCAAGTAAAGCTTTCAGTCAGGCTCATGCTTGAAATATATGGAGCTTGAGTTCTGTCAATCAACTATTCGATCATGCGGTTTTGAACCTGGAGGAGCATTAAATATTACATTCTCAACCGCAACCTAGGTCTTTTCTGTTGTTATTTCTCCAGTGTGTGGTCATTATCTTATTTGGGAATATAATTCAGCTATGATGGTTGGGTCTTCAGAGAACTTGCTCCTGGATTCTGGCTGAAGATTTTAATTCCTTATTTTCCTTGGATTTCAGCGAACCCTTATTCCTCACCTCCCCTCTGCCTTTCCCAGGTCCCTTCACTATTCCCCCCCATGCCTCCCCTGTTCCCCCTTACTTACTCCTCCTCTTTTTCTCTTCTGCCTATTCCTTCTTCTCTTCATTCTCTTCATCCTTTTCTTTTTTCTTCCCATTTTCTGCCTCCTTCCACTTCTATTCCTTCTCTTTTGGTTTATCTTCTTCACCTTCCTCTTCTCCTTCCTTCTGTGCCTCTTCCCTCTCCCCTTCTCTTTATTTTATCACTAAGAATTATTTGCCTGGACCAGTGGGGAGTTCTGACTCTTCCCCCTCAGAGATCTATTTGTTTACTTGTCTTGACATTGTGGTTCAGTTTGCTGCCTCTGTTCTTTATTGATTTTTGCAATCCATTATTATCTTGTATTTATATTTCAATTCCCACTTAGACTGTGGGAGTATCTCGTGAGAGATCAAGACAGTGTCTGACCTGTTATGTTTTATTTATCCCAGTGTTTAGTACAGGGCTTGGTAAATAGTAAGCACTTAAATAGGTACCAAAGTTAACTCTTGTTTCTGCTCTTCCTCCTCATCTCTTCTCTTCTCTTGGTCTTCTCCTCATCTTTTTTCCATTTTCCTCTTCCTTCTCCCCCTCCTACTTACTTTCAGGCAACTCTAAATAGAAATAGAAACCCTAAATAGAACTGTTGGGAACTAATAATTTTGGAAAATGCTTTTGGAATGTTCAAAGTTGTGTCATTTTAGGTTCCAACTGTGTGAATATCAGCACCTCTAGCATGCATACATTTGATTAAACCACTTTGAGCCCCACATTCTTCTAGGAGAAACTCTGATCAATCTTATATGTAGAAACATTCTTAAAAAAAAGCACTCCCATGAGATTCTTCCTAAGGTATTTCACAGTTAGGTAAAGCAGAAGAAGCATAAATTCACAAAAGAAAGTGTTAAAGAGAATATTAATTTTTTGAAATTTTTCAACTGACAAATCACTTTGCAACCATTTCACATTTTATTGTCTTGATTGTGTCAATTTTTTCCAACTGGTATGGCATGTTTGACATTGCACAGTTTGACATGTCAAAAGCAATATTGCAAATTGAAAATGTTCAGAATTGAGGTTTTGGACTTTAGAATAGCAGCTGTTTTTATCCTTACAAAGCTTGTGTATGTGTGTGGTAACAACAACTTCATTGGAGGTTTTTTCTTTTTTTTTTAAAGGACTGATTTGAGTTGAATTGAAACCTAAAACTTCACAACCAAAAATATGTTTTTTTGTTTGATTATTTTTAAGTGATTATTTTTTAAGTGCTTACTATATGCCAGGGACTGTACTAAGCACAGGGGCATATACAAGACAGTCGGGTTAGTGACAGAACCTATTCCACAAGAGTCTCACAATCATAATCCCCACTTTACAGATGAGGGAACTGAGGCACAGATGAGGGAACTGAGGCACAGTGAATTTAAGTGACTTGCCTAAGGTCACAGAGCAGATAAATGGTGGAGCTGGGATGAGAATTTAAGTTTTTCTGATTTCCAGGCCTGTGATCTATCCACTAAGCCACGTTACTTCCCAATCTTGCAAGGTTTTCTAACCCCTAAGTTACTTATGACAATTAGAAAGCAATTCAAAGATCACTTAAACAAGCTTTCTAGAGTCATTAACAAAGGAAAAACAGAGATGGCATTATAATCTGAGACAAAAATTATTGGATTGCTGGCTGACCTATCCCCAGCTACATGTTTTTTTAGTGTGCCTTCAAATGTGCCACTTTTCAAAGGCACAGTTTGAAACATATGGTTATGGTTAAGTGCTTACTATGTGCAAAATGCTTGAGTGGATACAAAACAACCCTAAGAGACCCAGTCCCTACTCCAGATAGGGCTCATGGGTTAAGGCGGAGGGAGGACAGATACTTAATCCCCATTTTATAGTGAAGGATACTGAGGCATTGAGAGGTTAATTCATTTACCCAAAGTTACCCAGTGACAAGTGGAAGCAGCATGGCCTAGTGGAAAGAGCATAGCCCTGGGAGTCAGATGAGCTGTGTTCTAATACTGACTCTGCCTATTGCTTGATGTGTGACCTTAGGCAAATCGCTTAACTTCTCTGTGCTTCAGTTTCCTCAACTGCAAAATGGGGATTAAATATCTGTTCTCGCTTCTACATAGACTGTGAGCCCAACGCAGGAAAGGAACTGTGTCTAGTCTAATTAATAGGGACTGCATTGAACCAAACATCAAGATCATAGTCATCGTGATCATGGTATTTGTTAAGCACTTACTTTGTGCCTAGCCCTGTGCTAAATCCTGGGGTCAATATAAACTAATCGGGTCAGATGCAGTCCCTGTCCCACATGGGGCTCAGAGTCCAAGTGAGAGTGAGAAGAGGAATCAATACCTCTATCCCAGAGCTTAGACCAGTGTTTGATCCATAGTAAGTGCTCAATAAATAAATAAATTCATAAAAAATTTAAAAAGCGACCGAGCTGGGATTAGAACTCAGGTCTCCTGACTCTTAGGCTCATACCCTTTCTACTAGGCCTTGTTACCTTGCCTTTTTCAAGCTCAGGCTTCATGGCAGAGATGTGCGCCCCAGATTGCTTCCACACTGGAGCCAATACTGACCCCTTCCTCCCACCTTTCCCTCAGTCATAGCTTATCCTACCATCCCTCCCACCCACTGAATGCCCTGAAACCCTGCACATAAGACCTTTGCTGCGGAAGGTTGACCCTCAGGCTTCCCCAACAGTTTGCCTTGCCAGCTCCACATCATGGTCTCTGTTGAACTCCATGGTGCTGAGCTACTTCATCAACTCCTTGGGGCAGAGAGGGAGATCCAAAAATCCTTGTCACCCCCACATGTGGAAGGGGGTCACAAAGCTGCTTCCACTACAGAGTCAACGAGCCTCCGCCACCCCTATTCCATCGCATCCTCTCACCTGTAGAGTACCTCAAAGGTTTCAACAGCCCCTGCTAAAGAGAGCAACTGTAATGCACCTCTGTCTCCCTACCCACACTCAACATCCCCCCTGACACTTCGTTGTCTCTCCACTAGTCCTGGAGACTAGCCCAGCTCCAGCAGCTCAGGGACGCTACCCCCTTCCCACACCTCCCTCCCCCCAGCCCAGTGCCTAGGTGTCAAGGTATGTACCCCAGCCTCTGCCCTGGAGCAGAGTTTCCTGGAGCTGCTGCCACTCCAGGACACTTTCAAACTCCTGCCCCATCACACTTTGGGATTGACCTTACACCTTAGTATTTTGGGGGATACCCACCCCCACCTCTCACCTATGGACCACATGGTTCCAAGATGGCAGATCTAGCCATGAGTGGGAGATCAAGGAGAACACTGGGAGAGGAACTAAGGGTGCAGAGAAGCAGCATGGCTCAGTGGAAAGAGCACGGGTTTTGGAGTCAGAGGTCATGAGTTCGAATCCCAGCTCTGCCACTTGTCAGCTGTGTGACTGTGGGCAAGTCACTTCACTTCTCTGTGCCTCAGTTCCCTCATCTGTAAAATGGGGATTAAGACTGTGAGCCCCACGTGGGACAACCTGATTCCCCTGTGTCTACCCCAGCGCTTAGAACAGTGTTCTGCACATAGTAAGCACTTAACAAATACCAACATTATCATTATTATTAAGGGTGATGAACAGTACCATCGGAAACTGAGGGATGCCAACTTGCTGGTCAACTGCCAACAAGGAGGCACGGAACCTGACTGACAATGTGGGATCTAATGAAGATTTGCACTGATGAGATCATCTTCAGGAGGGCATAGGGGAGCTAACTGAGGCAGTAGCTTAAAAAGAAGTAACTTAAAAACCTAAATGTGTACATGGCTCACACCCAGTATCTGGACCCCCAGTCACATGCTACGACCTCCTGGAAAGGTGTCGGGTATAAGGTCCCAGATTTTAAGTGAGCTGTTTTTTTCCTCTAAGCTACACCTTTCTGGGAGCGGTATCAGGACACACAGATTCTCAATGATAGACATTTTATGGATGAGGACAATGACACAGGGAAGTTGAAACTTGCCCAGGTCACTTATCAGGCAAGTAACAGAGCTGGGATTAGAATACAGGTCTCCCGACACCTAGATCTCTGTTCTTTCCACTAACCTACTTTGCTTCTTAACAACAGATAGTAGGTTTAAAGTGTCAATTATGGAAACAAGAGGGTTAATTGTAGTGCTGTATAAGAGGCAATTTACATGTGACATAGCTTGATCTGATCTAGGTCATTCTAGTTTAGATATCTATACCTCTATCTCCTCCACCTTACTTCTCTCACAAACACACTTGCTGAGAGATTAGTAGCAGCTTTAATGTTTTAGGTGACCCTTTTTGAGATCACTCAGAAGATGGCAGAGGGAAAGAATGGAAGAATCTACCTGAAAAGTGATTGTTTTGTAAGATGATAAATTCTTAGAGTAAAGTAGTTTTCCTTATCTCCCCACAACCTCCTTCCTCACATAATTTCTAATGCGCACTGTTACCTTGACTATAGAGTGAGATATAGCTTATATTTCAGCCTGAGCTGGAGGTGCACATAGATGTATCGTGTGGTTTTAACATATTCAGCCCTGGGAGTCCTGAGATCAAAAGTGCCCTTTGTTATTAATGGATGACATCCATTAAAATATAACATTCAGCTGGCTTTAACACATACAACAGGAAGACAGTGAAGCAAAGGGCAACAGCATGGCTTAGGAGAAAGGAGACTTAAGTCACATGCTCACCAGGCATTCACCCTCATCACTGTCTTCTTGCTGTTCTGTAACTCACAGAGACACTATTTAACAAAGCTTCTACTTAATTCACAGTACTCATCCTTAAAGAACAAGTGTCAGGAAGACATAAATAATTAGCAGCCCATTAAACTTCTTTCTTACTTCTCAAGCAAACATTAAGTAGGTGGGGAACTTTCTATAAGTAAATATAACTAAAATAACTTTCTCTAAGTAAATATTGGGTTCCATAAGACCCAAGCCTGCACCTCTCCACTTATAGTTGAGTGGCCACGGGAAGCAGCCACGGGAAGCACGGGAAGCAGCCACGGGAAGCAGCGTGGCTCAGTGGAAAAGAGCCTGGGCTTCGGAGTCAGAGGTCATGAGTTCGACTCCCGGCTCTGCCACTTGTCAGCTGGGTGACTGTGGGCAGGTGACTTCACTTCTCTGGGCCTCAGTTCCCTCATCTGTAAAATGGGGATTAACTGTGAGCCTCACGTGGGACAACCTGATTACCCTGTATCTACCCGAGCGCTTAGAACAGTGCTCTGCACATAGTAAGCGCTTAACAAATACCAACATTATTATAGTTATTTCCTTGCTGGGATGAATTTACCTTTAGAGGTGCACAGATGGCTTCCAGAGCCCTGCAATATTTCAGTGCTGCTCTTCCTTGGCAAAGGACACCTGTCAGTTTTTCCTTGAAGGTCGGTTAACTACAGAATGAGATGTTGGGAAAGTTGCTGCTACTTTAGTCAATGGGCAACTACTGCGTGTGTTCCCACTGGACTCTGAATTGCAAGAAGCCCGAATCTCTGCTCCTTTAGTCAGCCAATCATTGGTATTTTTCGAGTGCTTACAAAGTGCAGAGCACTGGTGGGGAGAACAGTGCTCTGGCTTATATGGTGGGGGCAGAGTTCCAGTCTAGGGGGAGGATGTGGGAAAGGGTTCAGTGGTAGACAGACAAAATTGGGGCACAGGGAGTAAGCTGACACTAGAGAAGTAGAGTATATGGGCTGGGCTGTAGTAGGATATGAGTGAGGTGAGGTAGGATGGGCCAAGTTGATTGAGTGCTTTAAAGCCGATGGTAATGAGTTTCTGTTTGATGTGGAGATGGATGGGCAGCCACTGGAGGTTCTTGAGGAGTGGGGAGACATGGACTGATTTTTTCTCTGGTGGGAAAATGAAGTATGGACTAGATGGGGGAAAGACAGGAAGTAGAGATGTCAGTGAGGAGGCAGATGCAGTAGGGACAGGTAGGATAGAATAACAGCAAGCATGGTAGCACTTTTGGATGGAGAGAAAAGGGCAGATGCTAGCAATGATGTGAAGGGAAGAACATAGGAGAAGAGGAAGCATTCTATGGAAATGATCCAAGTCTTAGTTTGGGGGCTATGAGATGAATGTCAAAAGAAAGGCTATTGGAAGATGAATTTATTGGAGAAGTAAGAGTTAAGCACTTGGATTTGTGCATCAAAAGAAGGGAATTTGGGTAGAGAGTACAAGTAGGGAATATCAGCCTGGAATAAATGGAGGGAATCTAGTGATCTACATTCTCTGCATGTGCAGGAAACATACTTTCTGGGAAGTCAGGGAGTATGAGAGAGAAGGTAGGTTAAGAGGTTGTGGTATCAATCAAACAATGGTATTTATTGAGTGCTTACTGTGTGCAGAGCACTGTACTAAGCCCTTGGGCAAATACAGTGCAATAGTTGGGAGAAATGATCCTTGCATTCAAAGAACTTAGAGAGTGGAAATTCAAAGTTGGTGAGGTTGTAATAGTACAATGAACCGTGATGATGAGGCCCAGTATGTCTTCAAATTGGTGAGTGGATTAAGTGTGGTAGAGCAGGATGGAGAGGAAGTAGGCCTCTTGGAGATCAACATGCACATGGGCTTCGAAGCCTCCATGGATTAGTGGAGGGAAGAAGGAGAGAAGGAAAGTGAGAAACACATCAGAATATCTCAGAGAGTTGTAGTTGGGGCCTGTAGGTCAAAAGACTGCACCTAATAATTGTAATAGTAGAAAAAAATGACTTGGGCTTCAACCTAGTAATTGTAGTAGTAGAAGAAAATGACTTGGTTTCACGGGAAGACAAAATGAGGAGTGGAGTGGGTAGAGTAGTAAGAAGCAGCATTGCCTACTGGTTAGAGGACAGGCCTGGGAGTCAGAATTACAGACGTACCTGAGTTCTAATCCTGACTTTGACACTTATCTGCTGTGTGACCTTAGCCAAGTCATTTAACTTCTCTGGGCCTCAGTTATCTCATCTATAAAATGAGGATTGCAACTATGAGCCCTATGTGGGACATGAACTGTATCCAACCTGAATAGCTTGTACTACCCCAGCTTTGTAGAGTCCCTGGAACACAAAAAAGGTTTAAATACCAAAAAAAATAATAGGAAGGTGGAAATATGGCATCAAGGAGCATAGTTGGCTTTAAAGCACTTATTCACCTTTCCCCTCCAACCTTACCTCACTGCTTCTTTATTAGAACCCAACTTGCACACTGCACTCTTCTAATCAATAAATGGTATTTATTGAGAGCTTACTATGTGCAGAGCACTCTAATGTTGACCTACTTACTGTACCTCGTTCTTGTCTTTCTTTCCACCAACTTCTCACCCACATCCTGCCTCTGGCCTGAAATGCTCTACCCCTTCATATCTGACAGATGATCACTTCCCCCACAGACAAAGCCTTACTGAAGGCACACCTCCAACAGGAGGCCTTCCCTGATTAAACTGTAATTTCCTCTTCTGCCACTCCCCTCTGCATCATCCTTGTATTTGGATTTGCACCATTTATTCACTCTCCCTCTGCCCCGTAGCACTTATGTGCATGTCCAAAATTTCTTTGTTTCTATTAATACCTGTCTTCTCCTCGACACTGCAAGTTCTTTGTGGGCAGGGAACTCGTCTACCAACTCTGTTATACTGTCGTCTCCCAAGTGCTTAGTAAAAAGCTCGGCACACTGCAAGCCCTCACTGAATACATTTGATTGATGGAAAGAGCTGGGCTTGGGAGTCAGAGGTCATGGGTTTAAATCCCGGCTCCGCCACTTGGCAGCTGTGTGACTGTGGGCAAGTCAATTCACTTCTCTGGGCCTCGGTTCCCTCATCTGGAAAATGGGGTTGAAAACTGTGAGCCCCACGTGGGACAACCTGATTACCCTCTATCTACCCCAGTGCTTAGAACAGTGCTCTGCACATAGTAAGCGCTTAATAAGCACTAACAGTATTGATGGATTAGTCCATTAAAAAGAATCACCAGAGGTATAAGGGTTAGTCTTATGTGGATTAATTTCTATTTACCAGGGAATTTTTCTAGCTCTCTTAGTAAAAGCTGCAAATACCAAAGACAAGCTCAATAAGTATCTTTACTACTACTTTCATGATGGCAATTTAGATGAAACATCCAAACAGTTAAATAAGCAACAAGTCATGAATAGCTGCCACTGAAAATATCAATCTATCATTCATATTAGTTTAGTCTCTACTGTGTGCAGAGCACTGTACAAAGCACTTAGGAGAGCACAATATAATAGAGTTGGTAGACACATTTCCTTCCCACAATGACCTTACTAGAAGGGGGATAGAAATTAATAAAAATAAATAAATTATGTATTTGTACATAGGTTCTGTGGGGTAGTAGGAGCGGTGAATGAAGTGTGCAAATCCAGTGTAAAGGAGATGCAGAAGGGAGTAGGAGAAGAGGAATTGAGGGTTTAGGCGGGAAAGGCCTCTTGGAATGGACATGCTTTTAATAAGGCTTTGAAGGTGGGGAGAGTGATAGTCTGTCAGATGTGAAGAGGGAGTGGTGTTCCAGGCCAGAGGCAGGATATGGATAAGTGGTCGATGGCAATACAGATGTGTTCAAGGTACAGTGAGCAGGTTGGCAATTAGAGGAGTGAAGTGTGCAGGCTGGGTTGCAGTAAGAAAGTATTGAGATAAGGTAGGAGGAGGAAAGGTTAGTGAGTGCTTTAAAGCCTGTGGTAAACTTTATTTTGGATGTGGAGGTAGTTGGGCAACCACTGGAGGTTCTTGAGGAGTGGGGAAACATGGACTGAATGCTAGAAAAATGATCCAGGCAGCAGAGTGAAGTATGGACTGGAGTAGGGAGAGACAGGAGTCAGGGAGGCCAGCAAGGAGACTGATGCAATAGTCAAGGCAGGGCAGGATAAGTGCTTGGATTAACATGGGAGCAGTTTGGACTTTAGCAATATTGTGAATATGTTCCTACATTTATCCCTGTGAAAACAAACTATTCAACAACAAGTGTATTCACATTTCTGAATCCACATACCAGCTGAAGGACCCAGTCAAATGTCAGAGGGCAGTGACAATGGGAGCAGTGCAAAGAAGGAAGGACATCGTTTTCAGTAGGAACCACGGAAAGGGCAGGGAAAACTACCCAAGCAGTGGGAGGAGAGGTTGCCAAGAAGAACTGAAGTACTTTGGGCAAGACATGGAAAGATGACCAGATCTCTCCCTGACCCCTTCATTGCTTCTTTCAGAGGTCCCCCCAGTAATCAATCACTCCATTTTATTAACTGAGCATTTACAGTGTACAAAGCACTGTAATAGGCACTTGGGAGAGTTCAGTATAACAGAATTGGTAGACACTCTCCCTGCTAACAAGGAGCTTACTCTCTAGAGGGGGAGCTTATAGCTCCTCTGACAGCTTCTGCATGCTGTTTGGCCAAAAACTCCTGACTCATTTCCATGAGTTGCAATTAGCAGCCCAAATCTTCCAAGATGACAGAACTGATTGTATATTTTATCCATGTGCAGACAAGGGGTTGAAAAATGTAGTGAATGACTGAAAATAATTTCCATAATGTACATACAAAAAGTCTGTTGCTCTTTGATTAATTTTTGCTTTTACCACTTGTGGAAGTCTTTGCCTGCTTCAGTTCCAGTGTCTTTACAAACCACTCCTCTAAGAATGCCATGCCATTCTCCATCTCCACATAAAACACTAGCCACACAGCATCTCACTGTTGAGTGCATCAGTTCAGGTTGTGTTTCACCAAATCTTAAATTTTCTTCTTAATAATAATAATTGAGATATTTGTTAAGCACTTACTACGTACCAAACCTTGTACCATAGGTTAATCAGGTCCCTCATGGAGCTCACAATTCAAGTAGAAGGCACTGAATTTCCATTTTGCGGATGAGGGAACTGAGGCCCAGAGAAGTCAATTGACTTGCCTGAAGTCATGTAGCAGGTAAGTGGCAGAGCTGGGGTTAGAACCCAGGTTCTCTTATTCCCAGGCCCAAATTCTTCCCACTAGTCCATGCTCTTCTCTCCCCTCTCTCTTTGCAGTCACCAAGATGCTTATGCTCTGCACATAGTAAGCGTTCAATAAATACGAATGAATGTATATTGGTGGTCGTTATTAAGTGCTTACTATGTGCTAGTGCTAAACATTCTCCTTCAAGAGGTCTTCACTAAGTAAGCGCCCTTCCCTCTTCTCACACTCCCTTCTCCATCACCCTGACTTGCTCCTTTCATTCATTCCCCCTCTCATCCCCACAGTACTTAGTACATTTCTGTAATTTATTTATATTAACATCTGTCTCCCCTTTGAGACTGTAAGCTTGTTGTGGGCAGGGAATGTGTCTATTATTATATTGTATTGTGCTATTATATTGTATACTGCCAAGTGTTTAGTACAGTGCTCTGCAAATAGGTAGTGCACAATAAATATGATTGACATTGACTAAGCTTGGAATAGATACAAGATAATCAGATCAGACACAGTCCCTGTCCCACGTGGAGTATACAATCTAGGAGAAAGGGAGAGGAGGTATTTAATCTTCATTTTTCAGATAAGAAACTAAAGCACAGAGAGATTAAGTGACCTGTCCAAGGTCACACAGCTGGTAAGTGGCAGATCTGGGACTCAAACCCGGTTCTCCTGACTCCCAGTCCTGTGCTCCTTCCACTAATAATAATGTTAATAATGTTGGTATTTGTTAAGCGCTCACTATGTGCCGAGCACTGTTCTAAGTGCTGGGGTAGACATAGGGGAATCAGGTTGTCCCACGTGGGGCTCACAGTCTTAATCCCCATTTTACAGATGAGGGAACTGAGGCACAGAGAAGTTAAGTGACTTGCCCACAGTCACACAGCTGACAAGTGGCAGAGCTGGGATTCGAACTCATGAGCCCTGACTCCAAAGCCCATGCTCTTTCCACTGAGCCACGCTGCTTCTCCCTGATTGGGGTTGCCAGTGAACTCATTGAAGTGGAAGCTTCAGGAATCGTCCTATCCTTACTCTTCCTAGAGCACACACAGACCACCTCTTCTGACCTGGTTATTGTAATGTTGGTATTTGTTAAGCGCTTACTATGTGCAGAGCATTGTTCTAAGCACTGGGGTAGATACAGGGTAATCAGGTTGTCCCACATGAGGCTCACAGTCTTAATCCCATTTTACAGATGAGGGAACTGAGGCATAGAGAAGTGAAGTGACCTGCTCACAGTCACACAGCTGACAAGTGGCAGAGCTGGGATATGAACCCATGACCTCTGATTCCCAAGCCCGGGCTCTTTCCACTGAGCCACACTGCTGTTTATATAACCAGCAATGGTTGTGGCAAATAGATGAGTATCTTGTATTCTCCCCAAAACCTCTCCATCCCCACAGAGATGACAATTCTTCCTCCCCACAACAGCTTTCACTGGCTGAGAGAGTTCCCTGTAAAAGTTCCTATCTTCCACTGGGTAAAGCTAAATTACAGTGAGCATTACCTCAATACTGGTAAACAAATTGCGTTTCACAGCCTGATAGATTGTGATCACAATAGTCCAGAAAGGGGACCTGTTCAAAGAAGCTTGTCTGATTTGAATTACACTTGGTTCCAAGTTGATTTAGCAAATATATGACAAACACTTTTGGGTGGTGAGAATGAGGAAGACCTGAGGATGGAGTAGATGATACCACATTCAATTTGTAGGCTGATAAACAGAGACTCCAAGAAATAAAATCCAAGGCTCTGCAGCAATATCAAGCTCATTCTCAGGTTCCTTTTTCACTGGTCAGTGCTCTATTTTCCTGGAGAAGAGGTATAAGTAGCCTAGGAGAAACAAAGCAAGAATATAAGGACTGAAAAACAGGCTTACTACTTGGGGCACTGATCCTATCTTCTGGCATGATTGGTTACCTGCTTGTTCAAATAAAAGGAAAATCCACACAGATCTATCCTGCCAAGTAAATAATATATTCCTATACGTTTTTTCTACTGTATTGATTTGTCATATATGGCAGCTCCTTTTTTGAATAATGTTAGAAGTATGTGCGGCCACACGAATTGCACGATCCTGTTACTTAGTAAGCCCAGGTTTGGTGAATAATGCTACAGTGTAATTAACTCATAGTTAATTAATTCAAAATCTTTTAAGGAATGTCACAGTGAGTGCCACCCCACATTACAAATAGTGTAGTGAGGAGCTCAGCATTGCTTGAGTCCTCGTGTCATCCTTCAAAGGGTCTTAATAAACTACTACTACCCTTTGTAAGACTGATCTTTTTCTCGATCAGTCTGTTCCACTGTCATCACTCTTTCTCCACAATTACATCATTTTCATGCCCTCCTTTGGAGTACCCCTGAGTTATAAAATGAGAAGCAACGTGACCTAGTGGAAAGAGCATGGGCCTGGGAGTCTGAGGGCCTGGGTTCTAATACCGCCTCAGCTGTATTGTATCTGCTGTGTGACCTTGGGTAAGTCATTTTACTTCTCTGAGCCTCAGTTCCCTCACCTGGAAAATGGGGATTCAATATCTGTCCTCCTTCTCAGTTTGTGATCTCCAAGTGGGACCTGATGATCTTGTACCTACCGCAGTACCTAGTACAGTGCTTGGTAGTAGTAAGCACTTAACAAAACCCACAATTATTATTATTGTTGTTGCCATTATGATTATTATGAATAAAATGGAGGATGAGTCAGGAATGAGTGGAAAGGATTTTAATAAAAAGATCTGGTTTGTTTGAAGTGCAAATGAGGATCATGAAGGATTCATATTTGCTAAGCCCAAGTTTCCAAATGGTAATATTTTATAATTTTCAGTAAACAGAAACTTCTCTAATGTTTTAATAGAGAAAGGCAAAAAAGGTCTGTACCAAAAACCTCCAACAACAGCAATTCAGAAACAGGAACCCCAACCTTGATATTTATGCTGAGGTCCCCTGACTATAAAAACAATTATGGTATTTGTTAATAATTTACTATGTGCCAAGAGCTGTTCTAAGCACTGGGATAGATACAAGGTTATCAGTACATTGACCCTCTCCCACGTGGACCTCATAGTCTAAGTAAGAGGGAGTAGGATTTAATCCCTATTTCATAGATGGGAAAATTAAAGCACAGATAAGCTAAGTGACTTGCCCAGGGTCACACAGCAGACATATTGTGAAACCAGGAGAAGAACTCGGGTTCTCTGTATCCCAAGACCATTCTCTTTCCACTAGGCTTTGCTGTTTTTCTATATATGCTACTAAAACCTTTAAAAAAAAACACTACTCTTTCCAGTTCCTGAGATGATATTGACTTTTCTTTGCTTCTGAGTAACTACTTCTTCAAATGAGTAGCATCCTTGAATGATATTTCTTTCCAGACTCTATAGTGCTTAATCATATGGAATCTGCCCAAATTAAATAAATCCTGTCCAGTTCATTCCCCTACACAAAATTTTCATGTAGTGATCAACAAATATAGCTAAGCTGATGCTTCAGAGTAATTTTTCCATCCACTCTATGTGCACTGACTTTTTCATGTCACCATAGTCCTAACCAAACACCACTAAATAAGCCTATGGTAAAATGGCTCCCTTCTAATTTTACTTATAAAGGAAATTGTTAGCTCTGTTGAATGGAAAGAAAGGTTAAAAGATTCTTTTTTATCTACCCCAGCACTTAGAGCAGTGCTTGACACATAGTAAGTGCTTAAGAAATACCTTATGATTACCATAATCATGATAATTGTCATTATTAAAACTTCAGTGAGAATATTTCACTCTTTTGAGACTAAACCTAATAATGTTAATAATAATAATGTTGGTATTTGTTAAGTGCTTACTATGTGCCGAGCACTGTTCTAAGCGCTGGGGTAGACAGGGGAATCCCGGTTGTCCCACTTGGGGCTCACAGTCTTCATCCCCATTTTACAGATAAGGGAACTGAGGCACCAAGAAGTGAAGTGACTTGCCCAAAGTCACACAGCTGACAAGTGGCCGAGTTGGGATTTGAACCCATGACCTCTGACTCCAAAGCCCATGCTCTTTCCACTGAGCCACGCTGCTTCTCTAATGCAGGAAATCCTAATGCAGGAAATCCTAAAGTATATTTTTCTTGGCTTTATATGTTCCCCTTTGACATTGACTAATTGCAGCATCATTTTTCTGTTTTGAAATTAAAGATGACTGCCCCTGTTTATAAGCTCAAAGGGACTGGAGAGGTTAACTATGATAACATTAAATATGCAAATAGATATGAAATCCTTGAAAGAAGTTACCGTGATCATTTTAAAGCATAATTATGATCTGCAGAACATCTAGATTTCCAGGAGAATACCAGTGTGAATAGTTTCTGCAACATTTATGTTGTTCATTTTGTTACTCCTCTTGAAATCCAATGAATCAATCTTCCAGATGGCATGGAACCAATTTTTCAGTTGTTATCCATTATAAACCTGTCAATTATGATATGATGTGCTAGCTATATCTGGTAAACACTATTTGCCACACAATGAGCTAGATGCTGAAATAGAGATAATCATATCAGATACAGTTACTGTCTTATGGACAAGGCCCCAAATCTAAGAGGTATGGAGAATAGGTCGTTATCCCCGTTTTCACAAGGAAACTTAGACCTAGACCTAGAGACCTGAGATTTGCCCACAGTCCAACAGGAAGCCTGGGTCAGAGCTAGAATTGGAGCCTGGGCCTTCTGAATCCCAATCACATTCAGACCATCCAGCAAAAAATGTAACCCTTGTCACCGGAGTATAAACTGTTCCATCATGTTTCATGATATTTTATTTGAAATGTCAATGTAGACACATTCTTGAACATCTCCAGTGAACTCTTGGAAATATTTTCCAGAACTATGCGTCCTTTTAGTGGGAAGGAAAATTCCATGACACTTTGACTCTCATTCTTTTACAAATGCATTCTAACATTAGAAGAGATGTCCACCTCAGCCTTGCCAGTGTTGCCATATAGAATAATATGCTTCCTGGAGAAAAGTCAATGGGATCTGAAATGTAAATGGAAGAATAAAGAATAAGACCACCTGCAGGCAAAATCAGAGTTAGGTGAGGCAGTTGCCTAGGCTAGGAGACTCTTGGGTAGGGAAGGGAGGAATAGACAGTTTCAGACAGACTAGACTGGAAAGCAGCAGTAAAAAATGGGGATGACTCTGTTAGACCAAAAACGTCTGTATGAGTAAGAAGGCAATAAGCAGAAAGGACAACAGTGTCCAGAGCTGCAAGAAGTAAAGAGCATAGAGAAAGAAGATCAACACAAGTTGGTCTTTCAGAAGCTTTTTTAGAGAGACCTATCTCCACTGATAAAATTTCATCCTCAGAAGGCTTATCTTTGACCAAGAGGGACAGCTAAAAGTCTGAAAGTTATGATGGGAGGTAAACGGTATCATTAACATTCAGTGAGCAATACTATCTGAATGCTCCATCTTCACTCTGTGTTTTCCCTAAATAATAGATGATGTTTTCAGATACATGTACCATTTTTTCCATATTTCCAAAATATTCACTATTGCTCTTCAGCCTAAAATGTCTGATGCTCTGATTCCTAATCACTACAGCATAACAAAAGAGATATGTGAAAAAGAGTTACATGCACAGATCCAAATTAGCGCAAAATATTCATAATTCACAAGGTCTAGAAAATGGTATTCTCCAGATCTACAGTGTAACACCTTATTTTTATTTCCTTTAGCCTGTGTTGAGCACTCCAAAAAGACACCTGATAGTGTGAAAGTAAATACAAAAAACTAAAATATACATACAAAGCTGGAAAAGAAAGAAAATGTTATCTTTTACTTCCCAGAATCCATCATCATAATTCTCACTCATTTCAGAAACACCTAGCTGGTTAAAGAAGAGGAGATTATTTGAAGGCTTCCCAGCTGCTAAGCGTCGCCAACAAGTCACTGATGACTCCAACAGATGGTCTTGCTATTAGACCATTGAGAACTACATGAGCCATTTATCCTCCTCCAGGCAACTCGCACTTGAATTCAAGAACAGACTGATAAACTAATGTGTTGTGGTGGAAAATGCCACAGGATATGTCTTTGCTGAGCAGCTTCCAAATCTCCTCAACTCAAGCACAATTGTTATGATCTGAAAATTAATGACATAAGAAAAAAACTAATGCAAACAATAACAACTGAGCTTTTAGAGGACTGCTCCATTGTCCTTAAAGTGTGTGTGTTTGTGGGGGGGGGCGGTGTGGGGGGAGGCAGAGGGTGGGGTTGAGATGTAGGAAACCAGACAGATTACTAGGTCAAGTAATATTCAGTAAACAAACATATTCTCACTGTACATAGCAATGTTGTGCTCTGAATGCATTAAAAAAAATCGGGACTCTGAGTGTTTAGAGTTGAACATTTTACAGGTATTTTTATGATGGTTTTTGCCCTCAGAAATAAGTTCCCAATAAAATCCTCATAAAATGAAAGTAGCCCTTTATGAACAGTTTGGTTTTTTTGAGGTATTATATGGTTTTAAGCTGTCTGCAGTTCAGAACCAACTCCCTTGTTGAACAATTGGTAACATTTTAGGCAATGTTATTATCACTAGGAAAAGTACAAATGGTTATAAACAGGGTATTGTCCCTAAAGACTACTTTTCAAAACCTGTCAAATGCTCTTCCTTTTCCAGATTTCCCTCTATGAATGAGGCTTTCTGGTATTAAGCAATCTGTGAAAAGCATCTGAAATCTTCTGTAGTATCCTCCAGGAAGGCAATCATTGTCTTATTTCAGGTCTGAAGAGAAGCTACATTTAACAGTGTCAGATATTAAAGAGATCAGTGAACATTCAATGGGAAGCATTTGCTATTAGCAAATTATGACTTGTCCAACTCCGGACTGAAACCATGGGGAAAAATCCAACCTTTTCATTTCTATGACAAAATACTAACCTAATTTTTTAAATTGATGATGTAAATTGATTTAGTAAAAACAACAGTCTCATAGTCTGTCTTGAGTATGAGGTGTTAGCTGAATGGCCACCTAAGTGTTTGGAGGAGAGGAATATCTTCTTCTAGCTGGAGTTGAGAGTTTCCAATAGCCAATCAGCAGCGACCAATGCACTTGAATCTGTTCTCCAAGCACATAGGACTCACTCCTCACCCTACCTTTATAGCACCTATGTACATATCTTAATATCCAGTTGGCTCCTTATCCTATAATTCATTTTAATGTCTGTCTTCCCTGCTAGATTGTGATGTCCCTGAGGGCAGCAGTTTTAACTGTTTACCTGTTACATTCTCCCTAGCTCTTAGTACAGTGTGCTCTGTGCTCTGAATGCATTAAGTGCTCAATCAATACCATTTATGTACTGACTGGAAAGGACCAAGAATTTAATGGCTGGTTACGGACACCCCAGTGGGTTTTACTCAGCCCCCTCCTTTCTCCTTCCTTTTCTCGGAAAAGGAATCCCAATATCTCTTAGTGAACTACATCTTCATATGAAAAATGTGCTCAGCGGTGCTTGAGAATGCTCTAAGCATTGTTCCATCCCTCCATTCCCATATGACTACCTTATCATACCAAATAGGCAAGTTTGTTTTACTTTGGGATACCATAAAATCACAGAGCTGGTATCACAAGTACTCAGAGATAGCTTGAGCAGTTATTTATTCTTTCTGGTCCAGTAGGTGTTTCGTAAATAAAATGAAGCTAATTGTAGTCAGAGAACATGTCTACCAACTCTGTTATATCGTACTCTCCCAAGTACTTAGTGCAGTGCTCTGAACATAGTAAGTGTTCAATAAATATGATCTATTAATTGATTGCTCTTCCTAGTGATGGAAGTAGGGTGGGTTGTCCAGATTGCACTTTGCTACACCCATGGTTGAGGGAAATCTCTTTCTCTCCCATCTCCTGAGCATAGCATATATGGTTCCAAACAGTGGTGAAAGAAGGGCAGTAGTACTTGCTTCTGTTCTTCAACAGATCAAGTCCTGTACTTAACAATTGACAGAAGCCTTTGACTCACAGTCTAGAGAAGGAATAGAGGACCAGAACAGGTGGAAAGAATAACAGTGTAATAACTGTGAAACCCAGAGCAATGCCAGTGCAAATAGGATATAAACAGTAGGAGAGAAGTGTCTTCAGTCTCCTCAAAGTCTTCACCCCAATCCCGCAGCACTTGTGTACAGATCCTTATGCTCTACCATTTCCCCCTTTATGAAACTTATTTTACTGTCGTCTCCTCTATACTGTAAACTCCCACGAGAAGGGAGTGTGTCTACCAACTCCACTGTTTTGTACTCTCTCAAGTGCTCTGCACACAGTAAGCACTTAATAAATACCATTTCTTCATCCACTACTCAAGTCTTCACAACTTTACTAACATTCAAAATGATGGAACAGAAGCCTCTGACCCAGAAGGGTACAGCTACTCCACAGCAGTTACAAGTGTTGAGTGAGTCTTCCCTATATGAGGCAGAGAAAATCCACACCCTGTAAAAGAAACTCCCCATAGGCCACAACTTGGTTTATGGAATCAAACTTCTGTTGAATGGCCAAAATCCACTCTGATGAAACCTCTCATTCCTGGGAAGCTCTGTACTCTTCATGGTGCACTGATTAAAGTAATCAGTAGTAGTAAATCATCTAATTTTCTTCTTAGTGAAAACATATTATTGTAAAATTAATGATCCACTAATTCATATTACTCAGAGAATGATCAGGTAGAGTTATCTTGAGTGTCCTTGCTGGACCATGGGGCTTTAGCTGATTGGTAAAGAACTCCAAATTAGTCATTAATTTTTTCCTTAATATGTTTTCAAAATTAGAGAGGGAACAATTAGTGAATGTTATGGTCCATTGGGTGAAATTGCCCACCAAAAAAGGGGGCTAATGACTCAGTTCTTTATCTTGTTATGAAGATAATGATTCCCTAGTCTTACAGTAATTGTCAAATGAGGATCTCAAAGCATTTTACAAGATCAATAAAATCAAGAACATTGTGAAATTTGTATTACAGAGGGGGTATTAATGGCAAATTCAACTTTAGGGTAACACTGCTTAAAGTGAAATTCACAGCTTCCCAGAAAGGAAGCATGTTTTGTGACCATATTTATCGTCATGTCATGCAGTGATTTGAATGGGGTGGATCCAACACCAACTACTTACAGATGCCTCCTTCTGGTGGTTCCACATTTCTCTTGTCCTTAAACTAATTCTAAACATAGATACATAGTACAGATTCAGTGCCATAAACCTAGGAATCATTTATTCATTCATTCAATCATTTTTATTGAGCAGTTTCTGTGGGCAAAGCACTGTACTAAGCACTTCGGAAAGTACAATATAAGAATAAACAGACACATTCCCTCCCCACAGCGAGCTTACAGTCTAGAATGGGAAATCTCAGATCCTCTTCTGCTTCGGGTGGAGGAAGTCAGGTCCCAGCTACCAAGATCAGATCTGGAGTATCAGAGCTCTTTCTTAGAGGGAAGGGAAAGGAATTTACTAGGAAGAACGATATCATCCTTCTTCTTTGGAAGAGGAGGTTGGGGGTTTAATGGAGGAAAAGGGTTGAGTGAGTAGTAAGCACCTAAACTCCTAAAGAATCTCCCATCTTGATTGTTAGCTTTATTTCTTTTTGAGGTAAATACTATACTTAGAAATATTTTTTATAAAGAATAGGACACACTGAAACGAGTCAGGCTATTCAAAATTGTCAACTGACCTTGACTCTGTTTGCTCTGCACATGCCCATAAGTGGTGAGACATATGGTGTGTCACAGCATGTGCTATTCTCTTGTGATTCAATTTGCTAAGGACAACTTTGGGTTCCCTCACTTTTGTCATGATTTGACACTCCCTTGGTGTTCTGAAAAGCCAGTTTATCATTCTGGAATCACTTCATTAATTGGGTGATTCACAGTTTTTAGGAAGCTGTGTTGTTTTTTTATCCCTTTGGCTCAGGGCTGTCACCCTTTCCCTTCTGCTCCCCTTCAGAGTCCAATCACATCACCATATTCTGGGACTTTGGTGTCACCAGTCATATGTTCACATTGGTGTTGTTTACTTTACCTTGAGTTATTTCTGCCTATTCCACTTTCCCTCAGAACCTTGTAGTGAACTCTTGATGAGCAAATTCATTTTAAGGGATTTTAGTCCACTATTTCTTCCACGTTAGAGATTCCAAACTGTAGGGAATGATACAGATGACTTGGCGCTTCTTATCTCTCCCAACCCCACTTCTATATGAGTGAAAGAAACTGCGCTCCAGAATCTCCGGGATAATGACAAAGAATCAACAAATCAATCAATAATATATATTGAGAGCATTTCCTCAATCAATTAATTTATTCAATCAATCAATACTATATTTTGAGTACTTAATCTGTGCAGGGCATTCTACCAAGATCTTGGGAGAGTACAATAGAGGTAGAGGAATTTATAATCCAGTAGAGGAGTCAGATACTAAAATAAAAGGTAAGTAAAGGATGCAATAGAGTTTAAAGATATACACATAAATGCTACAGGGGAACATAGGTGATGAATAACCAAGTGCTTAAATGGTGCAGGAGTGCTGGAGTGATATTTGGGTGGGGGCAAATAGTGTGGAGAGGGGAGTGCTTAATCATGGAAGGTCTCCAGGAGGAGTTGTGATTGGAGAAGCTCTTTGAAGATAAGGAGAGCAGTGTGAAGGGGAAGGGAGTTTGAGGCAGGAGGGAGGGTGTAAGCAAGAGGTTGAAGATGAGAAAGACCAGAATAATGCACATCGAGTAGGATGGCTTGAGAAGAACAAGTTGTAAAATATGAGTTGCAGTGAGAGTGGAGTGAGGCTAACTAGTAGTGGTAGCAGCAATGGTATTTACTAAATGTTTAGTGCATGCAGAGCACTGTATTAAGTACTGGGAGAAGATAAGCAGGTGATAATTAAACAAGGTTTACAATCTAAAAGTAAAGTGGGCATAAGGGATTTGTATGCGACACATCAGGAATGATGAAAAGCAGCATAGATAGTGGATATGGATAGAGCACAAGCTTGGGAGACAGAAGGACTTGCATTGTAATCCTGACCTCCCACTTGTCTGCTGTGTGACCTTAAGCAACACCCTTCCCTTCTCTGTGCCTCAGTTATACTATCTATAAAATGAGTATTAAGACTGTGAGCCTCATGTGGGACAAAGATCACATCCAACCTAATTTGTTTCTATCAACTCAGCCCCTGTACTTAATACAGTGCCTGGTACATAATAGACACTTAATAAATATCACAGTTATTATTAGTATGAAGAATAAAGTATAACACAAACAAACAGACAAAAAAGACTCAAAGCCTCACCAGGAATGGAAACTTTTGAGAACATGCGGCAGCAAGCCAGGTGCAGGGACTCTTGGTGGTAGGATGGAAGATGGCAGTTGTCACGAGGTTTTTCTCAGCAGTAATGGAAGAGTCAGAGAGCCCATGAGAGCTGCTTTTATCCTCAATCTGGCATGCATTGAGCATGACAGGAGCAGACACTGCCCAGTGGTGGGAGAAAAGATAGTGATTTCCATGGTACTTTTCTGAGTAGGGCTGGAGGGGAGAGAGAGAGCTAACTGAGAGAAGCAGCGTGGCGCAGTGGAAAGACCACGGGCTTTGGAGTCAGAGGTCATGGGTTCAAATCCCGGCTCGGCCACTTGTCAGTTGTGTGACTTTGGGCAAGTCACTTTACTTCTCGGTGCCTCAGTTACCTCATCTGTAAAATGGGGATTAAGACTGTGAGCCCCAAGTGGGACACCCTGATTCCCCTGTGTCTACCCCAGCGCTTAGAACAGTGCTCGGCACATAGTAAGCATTTAACAAATACCAACATTATTATTATCTTGGTCAGGAGTTTCTTCTTGAGGCAGAGATTAATGAGCAAACACTGGAGGATTTGGGGCCATGGACAGATGCGTGTAAATCAACGTTTTAGAAAAATTATCCCAGCACCGGACCAAAACTAGGACTGGAGAGGAGAAAGAGAGGAAGCAGGGAAATCATGAGAGAGGCTGATGCACTAGTCGTGTAAGGACTTTTCAAGTTCTTGGACCATTGTGGAAGCATTTTTGAAGTACAGAAAGGGATGGAGCTAAAAATGTTGTGAAAAGAGGACCCAATGTATATGATGATTTATCATTCAATCAATGGCATTTTTTGAGCTTTTACTAAGTATAGAGCACTGTACTAAGTCCTTGAGAGAGTAAGCCAGAAACAAAACATATGTTCCCTGCTCTCAAGGAGCTTATAAACTGTTTCTCTCCAGCACTTGATTTTCTCATGGTGGTGGTGGCAGGTGAGCCCTGAGACCTCTGCTGTCCCATCACCACCACCTCCACCACCTCCACCATCATCGCCACCACAATCACCACCACCACTATCACCACCACTTCCATGATCATCTCTACCACCTTCTCCACTATCACCACTGCCATGACCACCACAACCCCCTGCACCACAATCCTTGAAAGAGGAAGAGGTTCAATTTCCTATTTTCCCCCAGATTCAGAGAGAGTTAAAAGCAGTTATCCCTGCAGATTAGGATCTCTCTGCCACCAGATGTTCAGTGCATTAATAATAAAATAATAATGCTTGTAGAATTTATTAAGCTCTTATTGTGTGCCCAGTACCATGCTAAGCCCTGGGGTTGATACAATACAACCAATTCAGACTCTGTCCCTGCCTGACATTGGACTCACAGATTTAAGGGGGAGGGGGAAAAGGTATTTAATCCCTATTTAACAGATGGAGAAATTGAGGAGTAGAGAAGTTAAATGACTTGTCCAAGGACACACATGAGGCAAGTGTCTGGGCTAGGATTAGTACATGATCTCCTAACTCCCAGTCCTGTCCCGTCCTTTTCCTGCAAACAATCTTGAGATTATGACTGAAAATTACCCCTTGATACCTTCCTAAAATCATTCCAGAGGGGAGAAGATTGTGCCTCTCATAGTCACAGAGACATGGAGCACATCATGTGGTCTTCAACTCTCTCTAAGAAGATAGAAGAGAGTGCATTCACTGAGACTCAGGGCAGGCTGCTTGTCTGTGAATGAACAGAATCATTATTGTTCATATCATCATTTCCATTACTATTATTTACAGTTATTAAGCACTTACAATGTGCAAATCACCATATAAAGCTCTGGGGTGAGTACATGAAACTCAATTAAATCCTTATCCTCACCCAAAATCTAAAAAGGGGAAGGGAAAACACATTGAACAGTGAGAATAGAATCCAAGTGAGTAATTTAAGACAGCAACTATAAAATGCAGAAATAATAATAATAATGATGGCATTTGTTAAGCACTTACTATGTGCAAAGCATTGTTCTAACTGGTGGGGGGAATACAAGGTGATCAGGTTGTCTACGTGGGGCTCACAGTCTTAATGCCCATTTTACAGATGAGGTAACTGAGGCACAGAGAATTTAAGTGACTTGTCCAAAGGCACACAGCTGGCAAGTGGCAGAGCCAGGATTAGAACCCATGACCTCTGATTCCCAAGCTCGTACTCTTTCCACTAAGCGATGCTACTTCTCTCAAGTATTAATCCATACTTGAGAGCAGCTGTCTTTAAGGGCAAGCGCCTGGGAACCATAAAGCCCTGGGTTCTATTCCCAAATCCACCATTTCTCTGCTGTGTGATTTTGGGCCTCATTTACTTCATTTGTAAAGAGGGGACTAAGACTGTGAGGCCCATGAGGGACATGGACTGTATCCAACCTGTATCTTGTATCTACTCCAGTGCTTAGTACAGTGCCTGGCACATAGTAAGCCCTTATCAAATTCCATTAAAAAGTTATTGTGTTGCTCAATGAAAAGCTTGTGTCAGGTGGGAGGATGGGAGAGACTTTGATCCTCATCCTCCTGTCACTCCCATCTCCATAGATCCCAAAACCCTCAAGTTACAGATGAAGGAACTGAGGCCCAGAGAAGTGAAATAATTTGTCCAAGGTCACACAGCAGGCTCGAGGCAGAGCTGGGATTAGAACCCATGACCGTCACGGCAGGAAGCCCAAAATGATGTGGCTGTAGTTTCGGGAAGCTGGTCCCTGCTGAATTGATTTGAAATGATTTTTTTTTTTGTGGTTGTTATTCTGTTATTCTGGATCTACTTTTGAGATCTAGAATTTTCTCTGCTTGTGGTTTCCTCATAGTTTTAGATTGTGAACTCCGAAGAAACCGCATGGGTCTGGGAACCCGAAAGACCTGCATTTTAGTGCTGGATCTGCCACTTGTCTGCTGTGTGACCTTGGACAAATCACTTAACTTGGCTGTGCCTCAGTTACCTCATCGGCAATATGAAGCTTAAGACTGGGAGCCATGTATGAGGATTAAGACTGTGAGAAACCTCATCATCTTTTATCTGCACCAGCACTTAGTACAGTCCCTGGAACATAGTAAGCACCTAACAATTACCATAAAAAGAGCGCTATCCATTGATCTTCAGCGTATTGTTCCAAGTACTTAGTGTAATGCTTGGCACATTGACATGCCTAATAAATAATTGTGATGACAGTGGTGACATAGGATGAAAATACATTATTAAAGAGAAAGTTAAGTCTGTAGAATGATAAAGTATAGATGCTAGAGAGATAGGCTGGTGATGTTTATAAGTCTGAGAAAAGCTAAGGTGCTCTAATTAAAATGACTTTGGTATTTGTTAGGTACTTACTATGTGCCAACATTGTACTAAGCATTGCGACAGATAAAAGATAATCAGGTCAGGCAAAGTCTCTGTCATTTGCCTCATGTAATCCCCATTTTAGAAACGTGGAAACTGAGACAGAGAAGATCACCCAGCAGGCAAGTGGTGAAGCCAAGAATAGAAGACCAGTCCTCTCACTCCCAGGACTGAGCTCTTTCCACTATGGTAGAAAACATTTCTAATTTTGATGCTGGATGTCAACAAAGGCTTCCAGGAAACCCCTGATTCAAGTATCTCATACATTTCTATTGTAGAAAGAATTGGATGGAACACTGATCAATCTCAATATAAATTTTGTAAAGGTTAGAGTGGTGGTCGTAAGTTCAAAAACAGAGAAGCTAGAGGTCCGGTGTTTGATGATACATTATCAAAGTAATTGATGCCCAAGTGCTCTGTGTTAAAAGAAAAAAAAGAGTCATTGTCTTATGGTCTCAAGGATCTTATAGTCTAATGGAGAGTGAAAAGCCATAGCTTAATGAAGCAAGACCTACTATTTCTGTCTTGAAGAATCAGGATGCTTTCCACCTGTTTTCCAAATTCATTTGAAACTATTGGAATCTTTTGAATTCTATTGTCATCTACAAATCCCCAGTTAGAACTGCACCATTAGTGTAGACTGATTACCCATTACCTAGGTCTTTAATTTTGCAAAACTGGATAACAACTTCTTTTGCACACCACTTGCTAACTGTGGGAGGTCTGGGTCCTTCCACTAGGGAAATTAACAGACTAACAAAGTGAAAATGATCCAAGCTCATTTTCCTTGCTCAGGCAAAATTCCTTGTGACAGTCAATACATCCAATTCGTGCATTTATTCAGACATCAATGAACATTTTGTCTCAGTAAGGAGTAATGTCCCTAAGTATGCCTGGACTGATTTAGCTATCTCTTCTTTGAAGGGTTCAGGCAAAGTGTTTGTTAGTCTTTCTCATCCCTTTTCCCCCATAAATTATTCATCTTCCAATATTGTGTCTATAAAAATAAAAGAAGTCCACCAGGAGCTGCCTCTTTTACAAGGCTTGGGTGGAAATTTTCTGAAGATTATTCTCTGTCTGCACCATGGCTTTATAATAATGTAACACTAATCAGACACACTGCAGCCTTCCTGACAACCTATTTATTGCTTAATTTTTTTTATTCTGCCCAATAAAACTTTTATTCAAAACAGCTGCTATTGAATAATAGATTCCCCCATTTGAAATCATTCACACTGATTGAAGGGTAATTATTTTAATATTGTGGCTGCCAGAAGGCATTTTATATCCTTGGGGTTGTCTTGATAGCAGGATCATAGACCTGTTTGTGATACTATAGTTTGCCACTTTGGAATCTAAAACCTCTAAGATTGAAAACTGGCCTTGACCCCAGCAATGTGGGTAATTTGTACTCTAACTAAATAAAGTCAGGATGCCCCTTTCTTAAATTTCTGGTATTAGGGCCAGTGAAATGGTATATTTTTAAACTACAGCTTTTCATGTAAAACTAGCTACCAGATTACCTACAGGTGGCTTTCAACTAGACATCCAGTTTATCCATTTTCTCCTAATGTACCTTTTGCTACTTTTGATCATTTCCCTGCTCATTAGCACCTTATCCCATGACTGAATGGGCAAAGGGAGAGCAGGTAAAATATGAATGAATCTGTTTTGCTGCTAATTAGTGTCTCAAAAGTTGAATACATTTAAAACCAATGGCAAAAGTGAGGATTTGAATTACATATTCATTTCATGTCATCTATTAAACACTGCCTTCATTAGCTTGGCTGATTAACAGCACTTTCTTTCTATATGTCTTCACAGAAGATATATATATACACATAGAAATATATTTACGTAGAGAAAGAGAGCTCCTTATCTTCCCACCCAAACCCTGTCCTCCCCACTGTAGGCGGCACCCCCATCCTTCCTGTCACAAGTCCGTAACCTTGGCATTATTATTGACTCCTCTTTCTCATTCAACACACATATTCAATCCATCAGTAAAGCCTGTCAGTCCCACCTTCACAACATCACCAAAATCCACCCTTTGCCCTCCATCAAAACTTCTACCACGTTAATACAGTCATCCTCTCCCACCTGGATTACTGCATCAGCCTCCTTGCTGACCTCCCTGACTCCTGTCTCTGTCCACTCCAGTCTACACTTCACTCTGTTGTCCGGATCATTTTTCTACAAAAACGTTCAGGACATGTCACCCCACTTTTCACAAAACTCCAGTGGTTGTCCATCCGCCTCCATATCAAACAAAACTCCTCACCAATGGTTTTATAGCACTCCACCACCTTGCCCTCTCAGCGTGGCTCAGTGAAAAGAGCACGGGCTGGGGAGCCAGAGGTCATGGGTTCGAATCCTGGCTCTGCCACTTGTCAGCTGTGTGATTGTGGGCAAGTCACTTCACTTCTCTGGGCCTCAGTTACCTCATCTGTAAAATGGGGATTAAGACTGTGAGCCTCATGTGGGACAACCTTATTACCCTGTATCTACCTCAGTGCTTAGAATAGTGCTCTGCACATAGTAAGTGCTTAACAAATACCAACATTATTATTATTATTATTACATCACCTTGCTTCTCTCCTTCTACAACCCAGCCCTTTCACTTTGCTCTTCTAGTGCTAACATTCTCACTGTGCCTAGATCTTGCCTACCTTGCTGCCAACTCCTAGCCTATGTCCTGCCTCTGTCCTAGAATGCCCCCCCTCCTCAAATCCTACAGACAATTATTCCCCCACCTTTAAAGCCTATTGAAAGCAAATCTCTTCCAAGAGGCCTTCGCAGACTAAGCTCCACCTTTCCTCATCTCCCACTTTCTTCTGCATTGCCCCTACTTCTTCCCTTTTCTCTTTCTCCAACAGCACTTATATACATATCTGTAATTTCATTTATTTGTATTCATGTCTATATCCCCTCCTCTAGATTGTAAACTCATTGTGGGCAGAGAATGTGTCTGTTTACTGTTGTATTGTACTCTCCCAAGTATTTAGTACAGTGTTCTGCACATGGTAAACTCTCAATAAATACAATTGAATGAATGAAGAATGAGAAAACAGTCTATGTACTTCTTCATACTTTATACACCTTTCTTTCCAATCGGCAGAGGTAGCTGTATCCTCTACAAATATAAATAGAAGGGAGCCATTTAACCATAGCCTTATTTAGTGGCATTTGGTAAGGACTATAATAATGTTGGTATTTTTTAAGTGCTTACTATGTGCAGAGCACTGTTCTAAGCGCTGGGGTAGATACGGGGTCATCAGGTTGTCCCACGTGAGGCTCACAGTCTTCATCCCCATTTTACAGATGAGGGAACTGAGGCCCAGAGAAGTGAAGTGACTTGCCCACAGTCACACAGCTGACAGGTGGCAGAGCCGGGATTAGAACCCATGACCTCTGGCTTCCAAGCCCATGCTCTTTCCACTGAGCCACGCTGCCTCTCACTATGGTGATGTGAAGCAGTCTATGCACATGGAGTAGATGGAAAAATTACTTTGAAGCATCAGTTTACCTGTATTAGTCAGCTGATCACCATGTGAAAATTTTGTGTAGGGGAAAGAACTGAACTGGATTTAATTAGGGCAGATTCCATATGATTAAGCACTAAGAAATATCATTCAAGAATGTACTCATTTGAAGAAATAGTTACTCAAAAGCAAAGTCAATATCATCTCAGGAATTGGAAAGAGTAGTTTTTTAAAAAAAAATTTAGCAGCAAATATAGAAAAACAGCATGGCCTAATGGAAAGAGAATGGGTTTGAGATCCAGGGAACCCAGGTTCTTATCCTGGTTCCATAACTTTGCTGTATGAACTTGGGTAAGTCACTTAATTTACCTGTGCTTCAGTTTTCTCATTTATGAAATTGGGATTAAATCTTACTCCCTCCTACTTTGACAATGAACTCCATGTGTGAGAGGTTCTGTGTACTGATAACTTTGTATCTACCCCAGAGCTTAGAACATCACTTGGCACATAGTAAATGATGAACAAATACCATAATAATTTTTTTTCGCCAGGGGACCTCAGGATAAATGTCAAGGTTGAGGTCCACATTTCTGAACTGCTACTGTTTGGAATTTTCAATACCAATATTTTTGGCCATTCTTTAGTGGCCGAAAAACAAAGGCCAATAAATAATGTATGAAATTAATACTTATTTAATACTGTATGAAAGGACTAAAACAAATGATTTAGTCCTGTTAATGAAAATGATTAAGTGGTGACTTTTGGAAACTTGGGTTTAGCAATTATGAATTTCCCTCAAATCTGACAGGTGATTACTCTCCCCACCTTCCAAGCCTTACTGAAAGTTCACCTCCTCCAAGAGGTCTTCACAGACTAAGCCCCAACTTTCCTTATCTTCCTCTCCCTTCTCTGTTGCCCTGACTTGCTCCCTTTGCTCATCCCCCTTTCCAGCCCCACAGCACTTATGCACATATCTGTAATTTTATGTGTGAGTATTCATGTTCTGTCTCCCCGCTCTAGACTGTAAACTTGTTGTGGGCAGGGAATATGTCTGTTTATTGTTGTATTGTACTCTCTCAAGCACTTACTGCAGTGTTTGCTTATAGTAAGCACTCAATAAAAATGATTGAATGAATGAAAGAGAGAGAGAGATGTTTATACATCTCCAGTACAACCTGTTTTACAGTGTTCAGTATTATGGTCCTCACTAAGCCCAGGAGAGGAACAGCTATATCATTTGCATGGAGAGAAGGAAATTTGTACCCAAGTCATAGTGAGAGGCTGGTATCATTTGACACATCACTCTGTCATTTGAACCAGGAGTTGTAGGCTCCTTGACTAGTTTATCACATCCTTCAACATTAACCAGCTTAGGGCTCTGCAAGGTGTCCTCATGTCCTTACTGAAAATATAATGAAAATTCCTTTGAAATGCACTTTCTGGAAAAGGAAGCTTTTAGAAAACAGTTTTTTTTCTGTGGATTTTGTTGGGGGAGCAATTTTCAATTGTCCTAAGTAAATGCACAATCTGTCATTTTGATATGGGCAATATAGTCATTTTGATTTTATAGATGGCTACCTTAGTACTTGGAATAGCTACCCATGGGAAGTTGATGTAGTTTCATCAGTTGGGTTAATTTAAAACTGAACTGGGCAAAAGCCTAAAATATATATTATTCAGTCCAGGCAAATGGTTTGCATTTGTTTGACAAGAAAGAAGTTAAATTAGATCATCTAATAAGCTTTTTCCATCTCTGATGTCTAGGAGTCAATGATACTGCTAAACATTCCAATATTATACAAATCACTCCAACAGAAAATTCAATAGAATGGATAATTTCTGTGAAGCGATACATTTCCAACTGGTGGTCCCTTGTCCATTCATCTCTATCCTGGCTCACTTTCTTTTAAAATATCAAATGACTTTATTGATGATTCTCCCAAGTTAACATTTTCTTGATTAGTTTGGGATTCAATTATTCAAATGCTAGAGGATTATTTTTCAAAGTTGTGCAAAATTAAGCTGGTCCTTTAGCTAGAAGAAGTGGCATAGAAGATGGGAATGAGATGGAATGAAAAATAAGGCAAAGAAGCTAATAAAAGTGGAAAACTCAAGCATATTTTTAATCTATACACAGTAGCCCAGCAAATAAGACTTTTTTGTCCTCTGTTTCCATTGAGGAATATGACACACAGGTAGAGCCATTAGATTACTGGAAAGGGTAGGAAGAAAAGCTCAGAGAATAAGAGGTGATTGGATATAGAATGGAAGAGTGGCATCCTTTAACTATCCCCCTTTAATACTGTATGAAATATTGATCATGACTGTCCGGACTGAAAACTCTGAGGAACAGGATGCTATTACTTCTTCTGAATGTTTCCTAAACATCCAGTTTGCTTTAAGTATTGAATATTCATTCATTTATATTTATTGAGCACTCACTTTGTGCAAAACACTGTACTAAATGCTTGGGAGAGTACAATATAACAACAGACATATTCTTGCCCACAATGAGCTTACAGTCTAGAGAATAATAAATAATAAAAAAGTTCTGAATAAATATTATCAACGATGATGATGACTACGACAGTGCTGATGATGAGAGTAAGTACAGGTTCTTGTACAATCATTCAATCAATAGTATTTATTGAGTGCTTACTGTGTGCAGAGCACCTTACTAAGCATGTGGGAAAGTACAATATAACAGTATAACAGTCACATTCCCTGCCTACAGTGAGCTTACAGTCTAGAGGTAATGCAAACTTCCAGCGGACGATGTCCTGTTGGTGTATGAAGGATGGGAGGGATGTGTGTCCCAGGATGTCCTAGCAATTATCCTATCCCACTTTGACTACCTCCCTGCCTCCTATTTTCCCACTCCAGTCCATACTTCACTGTATGGAAGTCCATTTTGGGTGTTCAGCTCTTGGGAAGAATAGAACAGAGAAGTGACACACTTCCTGCTCACGGGAATTTACTCTCTAGTGGATGTAAGTGCCTTTACAAATATAGAAATCAATGCAGGTAATTGTAAAAGCAATTGAATAACAATTGAATAATAAAGTGCTCAAAATGGGTATAAATAAAGGCTGAAAAAAATATTTTTCAATCATCTCAATGGCCTAGAATGGAATAGAATTACCAACCATATGCATTTGCAAGACTGACTCTCATACATTGTTCAAATGGTTGGATTTTAGTAAGATAGTTTGGGAAACAGCTAGCCTTAAAATAAAACCGCAGGATTTTGTGGAAGGGTAAAAAGCAAGGTAAACTGAGGTAAGACTGGGTACACTGACAGAGCATTGTAGAGAGAATACAATGGGCATGAATCTAGAAAGAGTCAGGGGTCTGGATTATGCTCCTTGGTGGGGCCCTTTTGCCCAGGTTCCCACAGCCTCTCTGCCTCCACTTTTCCTTGGCTCCTTTCAGGTTCTATCTCTGTTATAAAATTCTCCTCTTCTCTCATCTTCTTAACTCAGGCTTTTTAGACAACTAGGATTGGCTGTCAAGAATGAGTATATCCAGAAGCCAAATGCAAGCTCTGAATCAGAAGGTGAAGCAGCCTTAATCTTATTGTCTTTTTATTGTTCTTTGGAGAATAATCAAAATCATCAAAAAATCTAGATAAAAATGCCCTGTTTCTGGCTGACCCAGTTCATTCTGTGTTTCCTGGGACTATATTGCCATCTACCACAACATTTGATAGTTGTCTAGAAGGCAACCAGAAGGTAAGGGGTTAACAAGAACAATTTAATATACCCTCTAGGTAATCAGCAGCTACTCTGAGGAAACTCTAAGGACTGTGCATGTGGAAAACTAAATGAAGTTTGGGATGACTGGAGAGCAAATTGAATTGTTGGTCTTTTTAAGAGCATTAGATTGCAGAGAGAGCAGAAGATGTTCAAGTAGGAGCAAGTCAAATGATTGTCAGCAATAACCACAAGGAAAGCAAGTACTGTTGTGACAAAACCCTGGGAGTGATTACCATAAGTTATGATTGGTCATCTGGACCTAGAGAACACAATAGAAAAATAATAACTTATGAGGATGAGTACCTGCCCCTTAATACATTATGTGATATTAGGAGGAGACCTCTTAGTTCTTAATGTGGGCCTACAATTATGAAGCTTCTCCCTCAGTTCTCAAGAGAAAGCCTTAGGACTTTTTTTGCTTTGCTGCACTTATTAGTTTAGTCGATGTGTGGATCTTCAAAGTCATGGATAGTTACACCTAAATGGCATGCAAAGTTGAATCATGGGTCTCAGATGGGCCATCAGAGTAACTGAGGGTCCAGTTCTGTATGTTCAGTAGCTTGGTGAATCTCTAAAGAATGGCTAGACCTGTAGAGTGGGGGAACCCAGATTTATGTCATAGGATCAACCTTGAGACTATTACACATCAGTGTCCTTTTGGAAAATAAAGGTTCATCAATTAAAAGGCAGCATTTCTTCATTTCCCGAGGTTACCGTAGACACCAAAAGTGTGTAAATAAAGACTGAGCCAAATCAACTAATTGGATTTGAATAAAGGGGAAGGAAATACAACGATTTCCAAACTCTCAGCATATGTTCTTATATGGAGCGATTAATGGCTCTCAATTACCGGCACACTTTAATTGAGCAGTTTCTACTGTTTGCAAGTAGCAACCCATTTGATTTTGTGGGTTTTGCTGCTAGAGAAATCTCCCAACCTAGCACTTAGAATTTATTTACATTCTCCTGATCACTCATATATATGTCTACTCAATCTATTTATTTTGACCATACTAGTTGCGAATAGAAGCTCCTCTAGGCTGTAAAGTCCTTGTCTACCAACTCTGCAGTCTTGTACTCTCCCAATCTCTTAGCACAGTGCTCAGTAGATACCACTGGTTACTGATTAACTGATTGATTGATTGGTCTCTTAAATTAGAGCAAAAGCTTCTTGTAGTGAGAGTACAGGTCGCTTCATTTTTCTGTACATTCCTAGGTACTAGTTCAATGCACCACCCCAAATGGACACCAATAAAATGTTGCTATTATTATTATTTTTATGACTATAACAATCATCACCACCAATGTTCTACATCATCCATTGAAATCACATGTAGCCTGTCCCTTTACAACTCAGGTACTCTGCTGGGTAGCATTAGCCAAGCCAGAGCTCTCAGGCTGATGAATAAGTGGAACATAATTTATGAGACTTACTCATGAAACAGTTGCATTCACTACTGGTTCATCCAGGAATTTTCCTTCTGCCATAGGTCCTCATCTGCATCCTCTTCAAAATTGGCTCTGTCTGTCATTTTTCTTCCCTGGTCCATCCTCACAACAGTGAGAATTTTTTTTCAACTAATTAAAATTAAAAGCTCATGGTCAGCATGGCTGTTACAGGCCCACTTTTCTTCCAGGCCTTTTTGTTTCTGCTGGGCAACAGCACTAGCCAAACAAAACTCCCTTATGTTTTGCTAGAATTAAATGAGCAAGGTGATAGAACTTCTACACTACTCTGCCACATCCCCTGATGAGAGATCTTTTGGGGGGCTTGACAGGCTCACCACTAAGAATTAGTTCCTTGAGATTCACTTCAAATTACTCTTGCTCAATTTCATCCCATTACTCCTAGAGCTAATTATAAACCCTTTTGTACCTCAAATAATCCCTCTTCTTCCTTTATCTTTACACCTGTGGGGGGCTTGTAGATGGTTATCTTCCTTCCTTTTGTATAAATGACCTTTGTTCTCTATAGAATTAGTTGCCATCCACATGAAGTCAAAGCCAGGATGCTAAATTGCACAAAGAAAATGTTGAAGTGGACAATTGATTCTTGTGATCACTTCCTTTTTCCTCAAAAGAAAAAGGAAATAAGGGTAAGTCTCCCTTACCTTTGGAGATTACACGTGTAGTTTTTCTTTCCTTCTTTTTTTTAATCTTTTTTTTCCCTCCTTCCTTTCTCCCCTCTCCTTTTCCACACTGGCACTCAGAAATGATGGGCTTGGCTATTGATGATGGCATTTATTGAGTTTTTAGTGTCTGATGAATACTATACCAAGCACTTGGGGAAGTATAATTCAGTAGAGATGGTAGGCATGATCCTTTCCCACAAGGAAATTATAGTCTAGATGGGAGAAAGAAATTAAAGTGAATTACAGATATGGGAAATGGGAGACTATCAGGACCTGTGCAAACATGCTGTAGGGCTGAGGACAGGGTGGGAAATAAGTGATTAAGGGGTACAGATCCAAGTGCCCAGGTAATGCAGAAGGGAGGACAAAAATAGGAAATTAAGGCATAGTCAGGGAAGGCCTCTTGGAGGGAATGTTATTTGAAGGGATTTGAAGGTGAATGAGGAGTGGTCTACTGGATAAGAAAGGGCCAGAAGAAGGATGAGGACAAGGTTGGTTGGAGATGAAATAGAGAATAGATTGGAGAAGCAACGTGGCTCAGTGGAAAGAGCACGGGCTTTGGAGTCAGGGCTCATGAGTTCGAATCCCAGCTCTGCCACTTGTCGGCTGTGTGACTGTGGGCAAGTCACTTAACTTCTCTGTGCCTCAGTTCCCTCATCTGTAAAATAGGGATGAAGACTGTGAGCCCCACGTGGGACAACCTGATTCCCCTATGTCTACCCCAGCGCTTAGAACAGTGCTCGGCACATAGTAAGCGCTTAACAAATACCAACATTATTATTATTATTATAGATAAGATTAAGGTAAACTCAGTAGATTAGCATTAGAAGAGCTAAGTGTCCAGGCTGGGTTGTATTTTAAGATCTGTGAAGTACGGTAGACTAGAGAAAGCTGAATAAGCACATTAAAGCCAGTGGTAAGGAGTTTCTGTTTAATATAGAGGTGAATGGACAATCACTGGAGGTTTTGGAAGAGTGAGGAGACATGGACTAAACTTATTTTTAGAAATTAATCAGGACAATAAGGTGAAATGTGAGCTGGATAAGGGAGAGACAGGAGACAGGGAGGTCAGCAAGGAGACTGATGCCGTAGTGAAGGTGAGATATGGTAAGTGCTGGGATCAAGACCTGATAACAGAGAAGAAAGGTCTGTTCTAGTATTATTGCTAAGGCAGAACCTGAAGGATTTAGTGACATATTGAATATTGGCAGATTTAATTTTAATTTTTTTGTGATTTTCATTAACCTGTCACTCATCTTTGGAATCTCAATTCTAGGAGTTCCAACCTGTGTCCTGGCTACTTGGGAATTTGTCCAGCCTACAGCATGGAAATATCTTGTCAGTAGTCCAGTGTCTGTGGGAAAAATCACCATCTTGGACCCCTCCTGACAAAGCCCCCTTTGAAGACTCTGCAAGTCCTTATCACTTGAAGAAAGAAGGCCCTACCAGAGAGACCTTCAGGAATCTAAGTACATACAATCAAATAAATGTTTTGGGAAGAGTGAATATAAGTCTGGATGTGAGTTTCTTCAGAAAAAAAAATGTATCCACCCTCTAGAACAAGACATCTGTTAGAAATAGAAGCATACAGCTGAAGAAAAAAGAGGTTTCAGACTAAATGCTCCATAAAAGTTGCCTCTGTGCTGCCTCATGATTTGTAAACAGTGGGTAAAGGGCAAATGATGATTAAAGTGACAAATTGAATGTAAAGGCTGTGGGCCAAGGGCTTCAGCATCTTTTTTACAGTCTATATAGGCCTCCAAAACAGTGAGCAGGAGTGGGGAACACAAGAGGAGAATTAGTACACCATAGGAGGATATGCTTGTAAGGAAATAAACTCTTGTTCCTGAGAGTCCCTCAGATACCCAACCCCTGCACATTTGAACAGTCTTGTTGCCTCACAGTTGCTTTGAGCCTGTGAAGAGGTTCAGGTCAATTCTTATTTTATGTGAATGAGTTTAATTATATCCTATCCAGAAGGCTATCTAATTATCTGCTGAATGACCACAGAGTTCCCTGCTTCAGATGTGATAATTTGGTCCTCATCCCAGCACTGGATAGTGTTGAGTCCTGGGGGCAAAAATGATCCTTTAGTTTTGAGGTGATTTAGTGGTCATTTCAGTGCCATATGTTTCTTTGCTGTGCAAAACAGTAAATTCTTGATAATAAATTCCTAATAATAAATAAAACATGAAGAGTGAAAATATATTCAACTTAAATCTTGCTCTCTTGCACTCATTCTGTCTTGCTTTCTCTGTATCCCTTTAAATACAATTCAATAATTATAATTTGGGGTATGTGGAATCTCACAAGGTATGAACTAAGTGCTGGTAGAGATACAAGATAAACAGGTTGGAGACAGTCCCTGACTCACCTGGGGCTCATGATCTCAGTTTCTTTTAACTGTTTATGCTACATTTATGTTCTATGGCTGTCATAGAAGGTGCAGAATCTTTAGACACTATTCATTCATTTGATAGTATTTATTGAGTGTTTACTATGTGCAGAGCACTGTACTAGACACTTGGAGTACACAATTCGGCAACAGATAGAGACAATCTCTGCCCAATAATGGGCTCACAGTCTAAACAGGGGAAACAGACAGCAAAGCAAAAGAGAACAGAACAAAACAGCATTGTCATCATCACAGGTGGACCATCATGAGTTTGAGGCACTGCACTGAGGTAAGGGGTCAGGGATGGTTGAAGTGTCCACTGCATGTGGATTGAGCGGTGCAGGAGTGGGACAGATAACAAACTCCCGCCCCCACTAGCACACCTTTAGTTAATAGCAAAATGTCTTTGCATCTCATGGATTAGGGAGCTGCCTCAGGTCTCAAAGGAGGCCTTAAAACCAGTCCCAAACTCCTTCTATGTTGTGGACTCCTCGTCAGCCACATGGTATTAGTTGGCCATCACTCCTGGCAGCTACTATAGGAATTTGAATTCTCTAAGAAGTTTAATCAGACTACTCCAGGATGCTATGGCCAGCTGGGTCAGCATAGAAGGTACCTCCTTGGGCTCTTTCTCCATCACTAATCAAGTAAAAAATGGAGTTGGGCAGTAGGTCCAGTCTTATTCATCCTATTATATTCAGTCAAGCCTGGAGAGGCAACAAGGGATCTGCAATATAATGTCAGAACATAATCCAAGTCCTCCGAGAAATTCATCCAACTCAACAAACCATGAGCATTATCAATAGCCCTTGAAACAGCCATATGATGCCTTGGATGGATTAATGATTGGCCTCTAGAAGCACATACACAAAGAAGTATTTACATGATATGACTCATTTTGAAGAACCAAAGTAATTAAATCTGAAGAGGAAAAAAAATGGATACAGACGAGTTGGCAAGTCCTGTCCACGATTAAATAAAAAAGGGCCGATTTTGAACCTTCAGTCTTCCTATAGTTGTCCTACATATCACACTTCTTTGATTCACAGATTTTTCATATTTGCAGATTCTTTGATTTGACTGACAGATTCTGTTGCAGTTTGTAATTTTGCCTCAACACCTTTTACCTCTCAGTAATGTCTCGATCTGCCATTGCTACTGGCCAGGCTGCTTTGCTAGCTGCTGTTTTATTCCAATAGTCTTCTACTGTGGTGTCAGTGGAATGTGTACTTTAGCCTTCAACAGAGATCTGAAACTTAATATATGTGTGTATAATATACTCTGTAGATATCTTGTATACATGCTATAATTTCTTGGTTATATGCATTTTTATGGCCTCCCTATCCCTTCTTTAGTTTGTCAATCTACCAATGGTATTTATTGAATGCTTACTGTGTGCAGAGCACTGAATTATGTGAATATCACTTCCCGTTGAACAGCTTGGATTTCCTATTGTTATTAATTTTCCTCACATGTCCTGCCAAGTGGTAAGCACTGTTTCAGTGTTAGTGAGCCCAGCAGCGTGGCTCAGTGGAAAAAGTCCGGGCTTGGAAGTTAGAGGTCATGGGTTCTAATCCCACCTCCACAACTTGTCAGCTGTGTGACCTTGGGCAAGTCAATTAACTTCTCTGTGCCTCGGTTGCCTCATCTGTAAAATGGGGATGAAGACTGTGAGCCCTACATGGGACAACCTGATTACCTTGTATCTACCCCAGCACTTGGAACAGTGCTTAGCACATAGTAAGGGCTTAATACCAATATTATTATCATTATTGTTATTATTTCATTCCCAGACTTCTTTATTGGTGATCCTGCCTCCTATTTTATACTAAGATTATTTCAACAGGGATTTTGATGAAACTCTGGAGAACAATACTTCCAAATAATTCTTTGGTTCATCTACAAAGATAAATGAGATTATTTTAATTAGAAAAATTTTTTTTTGCAAACATCTATCTGGAGTTTGAGAAAATTCCTGAGTAAGTTTAGTGATAATTAGATTATGTTGACCAAGAGAGAGACAAGGAGTTAGGTAAAACAGCAAGAAATTCCTGTCAATTTGGAAGCTTGGGGGAGTTGATACATTCACCCAGCACTGATATTTCCACAGTTTTGTGGCACAATGAATTACTGCATGTATGACTAAGAAGGAACTTAGGTCCCCTGAGACTATGATGAACACAGACTAGAAATAGAATTTATCTTTGTACAATTTACAACTTCTTCAATAAAAGCCATGCAAAAGGAAGTTTGAAAAATGTTTTCTGTTCATTTCAAGCCAAGCAGTAAGTGTCAATGTACCTTGGACTACCTCAGCACTTATGCATACACATAGAGCACCTATGTACAGCTATATATTTTCAATGTACATTAAATTAATTCTTGTGATTTATTCTCTTACTACTATTACTACTACTCCCCAGCTTCGCACTGATGATCTCACTTTGCTTTCCCTGCCCCCCACATTATTATAGGAGGTATCACTTAGCATAACCTTGCTAACTAAAAGTAACTAAGATCCTGTTGGAGAGCTAATAGATTCAGACTCTGTTGGGTGAAAAAAAAAAGACCGTGAATTTGAAAACTGTCTTTTACCCAGGACTTAAGTTCAATCACACATAATTCTTTGTCATAGGCATCCCAAGTGCCTCCTGAATTCCAACACCCTGAAAAGATCATGACAATATGAAGAAAATTCAGCTAAATGTGTTTCAGCCTAGTAACCAGTCATTTTACCTGTGAAGGCAAAAAAAAGAGACAGTGCCTAGAGGGAAAGAGCAAGTGGGATGGATCTTGAGATTAATAAGAAGGCTTCCAAAGAATACAAGTTCCTGATTTGGGATCTTTGATATTATCTTTTTTCATGACTGATTGAATACATCTACTACTGTCATTGGAAAGCTTCAAGTCTCAGCCCAAAAGGCTGGTGGTGAATCGGTGACTTCATCCCATAGCTGGAAATATTTGGAGGCTAAAAGGGTAGGACTCACAGAGTTGGCACATATAATCTGATTATTTTATATTGAAAAGTCAATATTTCCTATTGACTCCCTTTAGATCTTCAGGACAGAGTTTCAAAATTCTTATTCAGACTTCCATTTCATAGTCACTAGGGTTTCAACATTCTGACAAGTGCCATCGTTCTATAGCTTCTCTTGATGAACACTGTAATTTAACTATCACAAGTGAAATGACATTCCCTCTCACTGTCCTGGGCCATTTCCAGGTTTTGCACTTGCATGTCCTTCCTGTCATTTTAGTGAGACAGAATTCAATATTGATTCACCAAAGAATTCCAGTTGTCTCTTTTCCTGGACTATTAGCCACTTCCATTCTAAAGAGGAAAGACAGAAAAGACTTGCTAACCCAACTATTCCATCTCTTTCCTGGATTGTTTTCCTGAGTCAGTTTTCACGTGTTTCTTTCAGCTCAATTTGAAATGACCCCAGTGATGGAACATTCACTATTTCCATTAGAAGGCTATTTACCACCATACTCTGGCCTCCTTGTCCCAGTCAATTTTTTATCCAATCGAGTATTTCATCAAGAGGCTGTCCTTGCCAGCCTTATATATTAGTCTTTTATGTGCTACTGTATCAAATGCCTTCTTAAAGTCCAAGTAAATTATATCCACTGTTTCACCCTATCCACTTGCATTGTTCCTTCCTCCACGAAATAAATCAACTTTTTAAGGATGACCTCCCTTTTTAGAGGAATTTTTTGCTGGCTGTTTTCGGTTTCATTGGGCTCTCCTTTTTTCTAATAATTATAGCTTGCAATTATAACATATTTCTCACCCCAGAGCATCAGTTCAGCCTCGCAGTACCCCAAAGATTGATTTATCATCTTAATGGAATATGTGATTGAGACCCAAATGAACATAGAATGGAACTTGTATTGTCAAATGAATAGAAATTTATGAAAATCTTCCGGGACTATGGGCGATCTTCATTATCGGTTAACAAGGAAACCAAGTCCTAGGAATTTTCCCAATCTTTTAAGTGTGATGACTTTTAGTGATTTGAAAATTGCTTCCAAAACCAGGAATAGGATTGGAAACTAAGGGATCTTGTAGGAAGCAGTGTAGCCTAGGGGAAAGAGCACAGACCTGGGACTCAGAGGACCTGGGTTCTAATCTGGTTCCACAGTGAACCTGCTTTGTGACCTTGAGCAAATCATTTCACTTCTATAGGCCTCAGTTCCCTCATCTGCAAAATGGGGATTCAATACCTGTTCTCATTCATTCATTCAGTCGTATTTATTGAGCACTTACCAAGTGCACAGCACTGTACTAAGTGTTTGAGAGAGTACAATAAAAAAGAAACAGACACATTCCCTGACCTCATGGAGCTTACAGTCTAGAGGGGTGGGGATAGACATAAATATGAATACATTACAGATATGTATATAAACACTGTGGGGCTAGGAGAGGGAATGAATAAAAGGAGCAAGGCAGGGCAGTGCAAAAGAAAGTGGGAAAAGAAGAAAGGAGGGTGAGTCAGGGAAGGCTTCTTGAAGAAGACATTCATTCATTCATTCAATAGTATTTATTGAGTGCTTACTATGTGCAGAGCACTGTACTAAGTGCTTGAATGTACAATTTGGCAAGAGATAGAGACAATCCCTGCCCATTGACGGGCTTACAGTCTAACTGGGGAAGACAAACAAAAACATTAGCAATAAAAAGAATCAAGAGGATGTACATCTCATTAACAAAAATAAATAGTGTAATAAAAATATATACAAATGAGTGGATGAGCACAGTGCTGAGGGGAGGGAAAGGGAGGGGGGAGGAGCAGAGGGAAAAGGGGGGGAAAGGGGGCTTAGCTGAGGGGAAGTGGGGGTGACATAGAGGCAGCAGAGGGAGCAGAGGGAAAAGGGGAAGCTAAGTCTTGGAAGGTCTCTTGGAGGAGGTGAGCTCTCAGTAGGGCTTTGAAGAGGGGAAGAGAATTAGTTTGGTGGAGGTGAGGAGGGAGGGCATTCCAGGACAGCGGGAGGAAATGGGCCAGGGGTCGACGGCGGGATAGGTGAGAACGGGGGACGGTGAGGAGGTGGGAAGCAGAGGACCAGAGCCTAAGGAGTGGGCAGTAGAACGAGAGAAGGGAGGAGAGGTAGGAGAGGGCAAGGTGATGGAGAGCCTTGAAGCCTAGAGTGAGAAGTTTTTGTTTCATGCGGAGTTTAATAGGCAACCACTGGAGGTTTTTAAGAAGGGGAGTGACATGCCCAGAGCATTTCTGCAGGAAGATGAGCTGGGCAGTGGAATGAAGAATAAACTGGAGCGGGAGAGACAGGAGGAAGGGAGATCAGAGAGAAGGTTGACACAATAATCTAGCCGGGACACCATGAGAGCCTGTACCAGTAAGATAGCCATTTGGATGGAGAGGAAAGGGCGGATCTTGGCGATATTATAAAGGTGAGACTGGCAGGTCTTGGTGACTGATTGGATGTGCAGGGTGAATGAGAGTGCCGAGTCAAGGATGACATCAAGGTTGCGGGCTTGAGAGATGGGAAGGATGTTCGTACCATCCAAGGTGATAGGGAAGTCAGGAAAAGGACAGGGTTTGGGCGGGAAGATAAGGAGCTCAGTTTTGGACATGTTGAGTTTTAGGTGGTGGGCAGACATCCAGGTAGAGACGTCCTGGAGGCAGGAGGAGCTACAAGCCTGAAGGGAGGGGGAGAGGATGGGGCAGAGGTGTAGATTTGTTTGTCATCTGCATAGAGATGATAGTTGAAGCCGTGAGAGCGAATGAGTTCACCAAGGGAGTGATTATAGATGGAGAACAGAAGAGGGCCAAGAACTGACCCTTGAGGAACTCTTACAGTTAGAGGATAGGAGGGGGAGGAGGAGCCTGTGAAGGAGACCGAGAATGAACGGCCAGAAAGATATCAGGAGAACCAGGAGAGGACGGAGTCCATGAAGCAAAGGTGAGATAAGGTGTGGAGGATAAAGGGATGGTCTACAGTGTGAAAGGCAGCTGAGAGGTCAAGGAGGATTAGGATAGAGTAGGAGCCATTGGATTTGGCAAGAAGGAGGTCATTGGTGACCTTTGAGAGAGCAGTCTCGGTAGAGTGGAGGGGATGGAAGCCAGATTGGAGGGGGTCCAGGAGAGAACTGGAGTTAAGGAATTCTAGGCAGCAGGTGTAGACATCTCGTTCTAGGAACTTGGAAAGGAAGGGTAGTAGGGAGATAGGGCAATAACTGGAAGGGGAAGTGGGATTGAGAGAGGGTTTTTTTTTTTAGGATGGGGGAGACATGGGCATGTTTGAAGGCAGAGGGGAAGAAGCCATTGGAAAGTGAGCAGTTAAAGATAGAAGTTAAGGAGGGGAGGAGGAAAGGGGGGATGGTTTTTATAAGGTTCATTCATTCATTCAATAGTATTTATTAAGCACTTACTGTGTGCAGAGCACTGTACTAAGCTCTTGGAATGAACAAGTCGGCAACAGATAGAGACAGTCCCTGCCGTTTGACGGGCTTACAGTCTAATCAGGGGAGACGGACAGACAAGAACAATGGCAATAAATAGAGTCAAGGGGAAGAACATCTCGTAAAAACAATGGCAACTAAATAGAATCAAGGCGATGTACATTTCATTAACAAAATAAATAGGATAATGAAAATATATACAGTTGAGCAGATGAGTACAGTGCTGAGGGGATGGGAAGGGAGAGGGGGAGGAGCAGAGGGAAATGGGGGGAAAAGAGGGTTAAGCTGCGGAGAGGTGAAGGGGGGGTGGTGGAGGGAGTAGAGGGAGAAGAGGAGCTCAGTCTGAGAAGGCCTCTTGGAGGAAGTGAGTTTTAAGTAGGGTTTTGAAGAGGGGAAGAGAATCAGTTTGGCGGAGGTGAGGAGGGAAGGCGTTCCAGGACCGCGGGAGGACGTGGCCCAGGGGTCGACAGAGGGATAGGCGAGACCGAGGGACGGTGAGGAGGTGGGCGGCGGAGGAGCGGAGCGTGCGGGGTGGGCGGTGGAAAGAGAGAAGGGAGGAGAGGTGGGAAGGGGCAAGGTGATGGAGAGCCTTGAAGCCTAGAGTGAGGAGTTTTTGTTTGGAGCGGAGGTTGATAGGCAACCACTGGAGGTGTTTAAGAAGGGGAGTGACATGCCCAGATCATTTCTGCAGGAAGATGAGCTGGGCAGCGGAGTGAAGAATAGACTGGAGCGGGGCGAGAGAGGAGGAAGGGAGATCAGAGAGAAGGCTGACACAGTAGTCTAGCCGGGATATAACGAGAGCCCGTAGCAGTAAGGTAGCCGTTTGGGTGGAGAGGAAAGGGCGGATCTTGGCGATATTGTAAAGGTGAAACCGGCAGGTCTCGGTAACGGATAGGATGTGTGGGGTGAATGAGAGAGACGAGTCAAGGATGACACCGAGATTGCGGTCCTGAGAGACGGGAAGGATGGTCGTGCCATCCACGGTGATAGGGAAGTCTGGGAGAGGACCGGGTTTGGGAGGGAAGATGAGGAGCTCAGTCTTGCTCATGTTGAGTTTTAGGTGGCGGGCCGACATCCAGGGGGAGACATCCTGGAGGCAGGAGGAGATGCGAGCCTGGCACTTGCGAGGAGGGAGGAAATTTCCTCTGAGGATACTGCAGGGAAAGATGGGAAAGTAGGGGAGAGGGTTGGGAGGTGGGGGGAGGCAGAAGGGAGAGGGGTGACTTTGGGGACTTCAGGCCTGATTGTGTTTAGGCTTTGAATGTGTGAAGAACAATTGTCTGTTAGATTTGAGGAGGGAAGGCATTCCAGACCAGAGGTAGGATGGGGATGACAGATTGGCAGCAAGATAGATGAGACTGAGATACAGTGAGAACGTTAGCACTAGAGGAGGGAAGCATGCAGGCTGGGTTGTAACAGGACAGTGCGAAGTGAGGTAGGAGGGAGCAAAGTAATTGAGTGCTTTGAAGTCAGTGGAGAGGAGTTTTTGTTTGAAGTGGAGATGGATAGGCAACTACTGGAGTTATTTGAGGAATGGGGAATGTTCTTAATGTTTTTGAAAAATGATCTGGGCAAGAGAGTGAAATATGCACTGGAGTGTGGAGAGACAGGAGGCTGGGAGGTCAACAAGGAGGCTGATATAGTAATCAAGGTAGGATAAGATAGTGAATAGATTAATGTGGTAGCAGTTTGGATGGGGAGGAAAGGGTAGATTTTAGGGATGTCGTGAAGAAGGGATTGACAGGATTTAGTGAGCAATTAGAAGTGTTTAATGGGGGAGGGGTCTAAATCCACATCTAGGTCTTTAACAGTTCTCTCTCTGAAGTGATTTGGTTGTGGTTCTAGGGGTGAAGAGAGAGAGGAGGACTAGATGGCTTCTCTAAAGCCCTTCTGGTCCTAGATGCTCTCCTTCTGAAGAGATGTAAAGTAGAAAACCCTCAAGCAACAGCTTATTATGATTCAAGTGTCTTTATTCCCACTTCTTCTTTGAGGTTCCAACAAAAGTCCACAGGAGCAGGTACTGAATCTGAGTTGTCTCCACAGCCGGGTTTTTAACCCTCTGTCATTTACATACCTCTACCCCTGAGCATCACCCCTCCCTCCACAGATGTCCCTCCCTCAGATAACCACAGTCTGAATGGACTGAGTCCAACCAGATTATCTTGTATCTACCCTATCGCTTAGTACAGTGTCTGACACATAGTAAGTGCTTAACAAATAAAAACCTCTCACTGATTTCTGCACTGATGGTTCATATCTGGGGCTAGGCAATGCCACTGTCCACATCAGAACCTGTTTTTCTCCATGGGACAAACTAGCATTTACCAAATTGGGCTCACTGTGACCAAGAGCCCAGGGGCCATGGGAGGAGGCAAGGCACCAGGGTCAGATCTGTGGCCAACTCCAGAGTGTAGGGGGAGAGAGCCTGGGTCCTGGATCCTGGGGACTTGAGTCTCAGGGAGAGGGCTAGGGGATTGAGGAAAGGGGAGTAGTGAGGGGGCATTGGTGGCATGGCAGAGGCAAACAAGTTTCCAGATTGACCCAGGAGTCACATTGCTTCACGGCTGAGTATTATGAAGTGGGAGGGCTGAAGGGGACCTGTAACCAGAGGCCTGATCTCTTAGGATATGGAGCAGGGAATGTCAGCCCATGGCAGTGGCAGACAAAGCTCTCTTAACCTCTCTGTGCCTCAGTTACCTCATCTGGAAAATGGGGATTAACTGTGATCTTCACGTGGGAGAAGCAGCGTGGCTCAATGGAAAGAGCACGGGCTTTGGAGTCAGGGCTCATGAGTTCGAATCCCAGCCCTGCCACTTGTCGGCTGTGTGACTGTGGGCAAGTCACTTAACTTCTCTGTGCCTCAGTTCCCTCATCTGTAAAATGGGGATTAAGACTGTGAGCCCCATGTGGGACAACCTGATTCCCCTATGTCTACCCCAGCGCTTAGAACAGTGCTTGGCACATAGTAAGCGCTTAACAAATACCAACATTAACATTAAAGCTCTCTGAATTGTGAGTGTGCCCGCTAATACCCTCATCTGTATCCCAAGCCCAGGGGACCTATGGCCCCATGTTCCCTTCCCTGTCCCCAGACACTGTGGACATAGCTATGGTTGGGATCCCAGGTTTTGCCTGATCATGTAGCCAGCATAGCTTAGGTTCATTCATTCATTCAATCATATTTACTGAATGCTTACTGTGTGTGGAACACTCTACTAAGCACTTGGGAGAGTACAATGCAAGAATAAACAGACACATTTCATGCCCACAGTGAGCTTACAGTCTAAAGAGGCTTACAGTTTAGACGGTAGAGTGGATGAAGAATGGGCCTGTGATCCAGAAGGACCTGAGTTCTAATCCCAGCTCCACCACACATCTGTTGGGTGACCATGCCACATCACTTAACTTCTCTGGGCCTCAGTTACCTCATCTGTAAAATGGGGATTAAGATTGTGAACACCATATGTGACAGGGACTGTGTTCAACCTGATAAACTTGTATTTATTCCAGTGCTTAGAACAGTGCTTAGCACATAGTGAGTGTTTAACAAGTACCATTATTATTACTATTCATTGCTGTCCTGTCCTGGCATACTGATACCCACCTGGGTGACATTCAAATCTTATGATTTTCGTCAGATTGACTGAATGCCTTAAGAATGAGCATGATAAAAGAGCAGGTTAGGTGGTTCCTGTCCTGTCCTAGTGTCTCTCTGAGTAGAGAAAGCTGCCTTCCTGTTCTACCATTCCTGTATAATTTCATCTGTGAGGCCAAGGTAAATCTGAGAAAAGCAATAATTAAGTGATGCAAATAATGGGGAAAACGCTTATCATTTAGTCAATTCCCTCAACTAGTCAAATTAATATTGGATACACAGTTATCTTAAATGATACTCATCTCTACTTATATAGAGTCTGAGGAAATTATGAGCAGGATATTGATAAGCATAGGAAATTATTCATTTTCCCTGCCAGTTGAAATCCCCAGATCAAACTGGGAAGAACATTCTCCAGACCACTAAGCATACATGGGAATTTAGGGAATTTTGAAATGTTTACTGAATCAGTTCAAAACAGTAGCAGTCAAGGAAAAAAAATAAAATATAGAATTTTGGTCCCAGAATATTTAGGAATCATAAATAAAACTCAGGAATTCCATGAAATGTAAATTCAGTGTAAGCAGGTACAAATGCTTACAATAAAGAACCATGAAGGCAGTAAAGAAACATGGACTCTTTCCAGGATCATGGATATGGATAGGTCATATAAGGTCAAGTTACTGAGTTTGAAAAAGCTGTTCATTAAAACAATCTGATTGATTTGAAACTGTAAAATTAGAACAACATGTCTGAGATTATGTTAAATACATATCCTGTTCTCAAATGGAAATCCAATCAGAACCATTTACTCCTCAATTCAGTCCCTCCTTTCTGGCTCAATTCCCAGATGAAAATGCTAAAATAAACTGCATTACCTTATATTTCAGAACAAGAGCTTGGTTCTAAAATTAGGTGACGATTGACAGAAAGATGCTTCTTATTGTACCGTAATCAATTTACCCCTTTCAATTCATAATCTTTAGAAACTTTCAGACAATTGTTTTGACCTCACACCATGAACTTAATTATTTTTTAAATTCTGAGAAAGGACTTGAGAGAACTGACACGAGCACCCCCTGCAGCCCCCCCAATTCATACCAACCAGGACCTTCCTAGACCCAGAGAGCCTCAGTGACAATTGGTAGAGTTCAAACCACACCTGTGATCACCAAGGTTACTGTGGAAAGTTTTTACTTAGTTTGCCAACATGCAAGGGACTGATGCATACATACAATCACTCACTCCACCACCCAAGAGTTCAATACCAGTCTGTAGTCAAAGGAGCCCATTCTGCCAAAGCTTCTTCTTTCTGCTTCTAAGTGTTGGTCTTCTCCTGCCCTTTGCATACCTGCATACTTACCTACTGCAAGTTTTGGTCTCCATAATTTCTATCTGCCTTAGGTGTCACAGCTGTGGCTCTTTGTGGCATTCACTGATTGATCCAGGCCCAATACTGGGTAGAACAGGGAGAGAAGGCCAGGCCTCTCTCCATGCTCTGCCCCCACAGTCCTGCAATCACCTGCCTCAGGTAGAGCTCATCATTGCCTTCTCAAAGTCTCCTTCTTGTTGTTTGTGAGATCACAAACAGTTATTAATAAGATAGCTAGTTGTGGGCTCACCACAAGCACCAGGAGATGTAGACAGCAAATGATAAAAGGAAATGGCCCCCAGTACCACAACCACCCTAAAAAAAAGGCTAATGGGTATAAGGTGAAAATGGAGCTCAGAAAACAGAAGTACTTAAATAAAATGATGAGAACACGCAGAGGAATTAGACAGAGAGAAAAAGCACAGGCAGGCCCAAATGCTGGAGAGCTTAGAAAGCCATGGCAAGAAACTAAATTTTGAGCAGGAGTAATGTGAAATGTTGGCTTGAAATAGTGAAAAGCAAAATCTTTTCAACAAATAAACCACAATCACATGTCGTAATTCTTTAAGAACTACAATATGTATTTGTTGTCTTTCTCCCCTTCTCTCTCCCTGCAATTTAATGGTTGAGCTCATTCATTATTGTCAAGCATCTTTCTTAGAGAATTATGTTATGGAATTCAATGTCCATGCCATTTTCATTCACTGAAATAAATTTCAGTGATATATGCATAATCTAAATTGGTTGTTGCTATCTGATCTGAAAACAGATGTATTTGCTGGAATAACCTTTGAGCTGTTTTATCTAGTTGCATTTTCAGTTCATGATTCCAGAAGTTTGAAATAGACATTTTCTGTCAGTCCTGCTCAAGCAAAATAATTGGGTTTTATTTCTACCAGATCATTGTATATTATTTAAGAAATGATTTAAGAAAAAGTACAATTTCCATTATTTTCAGTCCTGGGAGTCTTTTGCTCACAGCAAAGGTTTGCCATTTTTTTATTTTTTTACTGTTCATCTGAATCCAAAACAGTAATATCATCTCAAATTTTGGAAATCATTTAAGGTGTGATTTCATATGAGGGAAATTGGGAGATAATTTCTTAAGAAAAGGAACATTTTTTTTTCTGTCAGCCATTCTTATGGATTTTGCAGTCATAAAGTAATAAAAGGAAGGATTATAATATATGTTGAACTATTTACCCTTGAGATATTGAAATAAACTGAGGTTCCATCAGGCTTGATTTTTATGTCTCCTCTCCGATGTTCCAACCCCAATCAAGTATCGCACATACAGCAAGCACTATTCATAGTCATCCAACAAACATACACATAGATGTTCACCTCATTCACAAATGCTTCTCTTATATTCTTTTCTCAATCATTATCTTTATTGTCATAGTCACTGTCATAATTTTCATTATTAACATAATTCATTTATTGAACATTTACAGGGTACATATATTGCACCTAGAGCTTGGGATCTTTTACAGAATATCTATAAGGCCTTACCTATTAGCAGAGATGATATGTGTGAGCATACTACCCTATTTTTGTGCACTACCATATATACATGTATGAAAAAATGGGGATTAGTGCCCGTTCTTCTTCCTGCTTAGGCCGTGAACCCTATGTGGGACAGGAATTGTGTCCGACCTGATGATTTTTACTTACCTCAGTTCTTAGTATGGTTCTTATCAATTGCTTAAAATATTATTAGAAATATTAAGTATAGGCAGGTATATACTGAAAAATCCCCTTATGGGCTGACAGAATTAATGCTATTCCCAAAGAAGTTAAATTACTTCCAGAGGGTAAGATTATTCCCTGAAATAATTGTTCAGATCTCTCTCTGTCTCTCTCTCTCTGTCTCTCTCTCTCTCTCTGTGTCTCTCTCTCTCTCTCTCTCTCTCACACACATACACACACACACATTTTTGTTTGGTTGTGGATGTGGCTGTGGGTCTGGGTGTGGGTGTGATGCCAGTTTATTAGAAGAAAAAATAGAAGGGATGGAAGATTTATCATGGATAACAACAATAACAACAATTTAATAAAAATGATAATAAATATAAGTGCTTATTATGTGTGAAGCACTGTACTAAAAGATGGAGTAGATGCAAGACACAGAGACATAGGGATCATAGTCTAAGAACTCCTTTAAGGGGTGGGGAAAAAGAATGGGGTTAATCAGTGAATGCTTCCCACAGTAATGCAATGTAAATGATGTTCCTCAGAATGTCCCCTGTCTATACTGACATAGCTAAGCAATTCACATCTATGTACACAATTTCACACTCCATTCCTCTTCGTACAACATCATTCTCTCTCTGTTGGAGAGAAAACAAAGAACTAGGATAGTGTATTGGGAAAACTGAGGAACATTTTTTCAATTTAATCAAATATTAATGCTTCATTAAAAATACCAGTTTTCCTATAGTGGAAGATTTATGTCCATTGTTCCACTCCAAAATTATCACAGAACCATGATAAATGGTCATTTGCATGGCTTTCTCTATTATGCATTTAAAAGAGAAATACAATATTTGACTAGTTTTCAAACAAATTTACATTTTTACGGTGAAATATACTCCAATTTCTTATATTCCCATATCTATTTCCTTATTAAAGAAACTCAGCATGGAGAGAAGATGCTACAACAGTTTTATGGTCAACCAATTTCTTTTTACTCCAAAATTAAAATTCTGAGCAGTTAACATCTTCTTCTGTTAATAGCTATTTATCCAGGACCCATAACTTGTCTGCTGTGTGAATTTGGACAAGTCACTTAACTTCTCTATGTTTCAGTTATCTCATCTGTAAAATGGGGGTTAAGACTATGAGCCCTATGTGTGACATGGACTTGTGCCAGACCTGATTATCTTGTATTTACTCCAGTGCTAAGTATAGTGCTTAGTAAGTAAGTACTTAATGATTGCCATAAAAAGCAAAAAACAAAACAAAACACTGCATAGCACTGTCCTTCACTTTAGACATAATCACTGACTCTTTTTTCCCAACCACCATGATCTTCATCACTTCTTCAACAGCTACCATTTGTTACATGACTACTGTGAGTAGTCAGAAATAAAGGACTGCAAAGTGCATTCCAAACATAAATAACGCACTTGATGCCTCAAAAAAAAAAAAATGCAGAGAGACTAGTAAAATGGTCCATCTTGGAAATGACTAAAGAAAGGTAAGGTCCAAATGTTAAAAGGAGCAACCCCTTCCATTCCATGGGGAAATTGAATTGTGCTGGAATTCTGCTGAAAACAAGTTGGAGCTACACTTAGCCTCTTCACCTTCATTTTGAGGGAGGAAGTGGCCAATTTCAAGTACAAGTCAGTCATGTTGAAAAGGTCAGGGGCAATTTCAGGAGGTGTTTGCACTTAAAATTCAGGACAACTGGCACTCTACTTTCCTTCAACTATTTATGCTGCTGATATCACTTCATGCTTTCCAACTTCTCTCACTACTTCCCTTGTCTTTTATTCCCTCTAGGCTGCTAAAAATTTTCATGTGTCAAAATGCCACAATACCAAATTGATGAATGTACTTGGAAGCTGAGCAGAGAGACTCTAGATTTATTTCAAAGAAATGGGATAGCTTTGGCACCTAGTAAGCATTTTACTAGAAGCTTTGGGGTAGATATAAGATTATCAATTGTATTTATTGAGCATTTAATGTGTGCAGAGCACTATACTAAGCACTTGGGAGAGTAAAATATAACAGAGCTGGGAAACATGTTGCCTGACCATAAGGATACAGCCTAGATGGAGGGACGGACATCAATATAAATAAACTGAATTATGGATACGCACATGGGTGCTGGGAAGTCGAGAGGGCGCTGAATAAAAGGAGTGGAGGGGAATCAAAAGACAAGGGTGGCACAGAAAGGAGTGGGAAAATAGGAAATGAGGGCTAGGTCAAATATCCGTTACCAAGACCTGCCGGTCTCACCTTTATAATATTGCCAAGATCCGCCCTTTCCTCTCCACCCAAACAGCTACCTTACTACTACAGGCTCTCGTTATATCCCGGCTAGACTACAGTGTCAGCCTTCTCTCTGATCTCGCTTCCTCCTCTCTCTCCCCGCTCCAGTCTATTCTTCACTCCGCTGCCCGGCTCGTCTTCCTGCAGAAACGCTCTGGGCATGTCACTCCCCTTCTTAAAAACCTTCAGTGGTTGCCTATCAACCTCCGCACGAAACTAAAACTCCTTACTCTAGGCTGCAAAGCTCTCCATCATCTTGCCCCTTTCTACCTCTCCTCCCTTCTCTCTTTCTACTGCCCACCCCACACGCTCCGCTCCTCTGCCGCCCACCTCCTCACTGTACCTCAGTCTCGCCTATCCTGCTGTCGACCCCTGGGCCACGTCTTTCCGCGGTCCTGGAATGCCCTCCCTTCTCACCTCCGACAATCTAATTCTCTTCCCCTCTTCAAATCCCTACTTAAAGCTCATCTCCTCCAAGAGGCCTTCCCAGACTGAGCTCCCCCCTTTTCCCTCTGCTCCCTCTATCCGCCCCCGCTTTACCTCTCCGCAGCTAAACCCTCTTCTCCCCCCTTTCCCTCTGCTCCTCCCCACTCCCGTCCCATCCCCTCAGCACTGTACTCGTCTGCTCAACTGTATATATCTTCATCACCCTATTTATTTTGTTTAATGAGATGTACTTCACCCTGATTTTATTTGCCATTGTTTTAATGAGATGTTCTTCCCCTTGACTCTATTTATTGCCATTTTTCTTGTCTGCCTGTCTCCCCCGATTAGACTGTAAGCCCGTCAAAGGGCAGGGACTGTCTCTATCTGTTGACGATTTGTACATTCCAAGGGCTTAGTACAGTGCTCTGCATATAGTAGGCGCTCAATAAATACTATTGAATGAATGAATAAAGAATGAAGATTATTGAAGTCAAAAAGAAGATTATTGACATCCAAGAGTAGCTTTTTAAATTGTCAAAGGTATTGAGCAATGGTGCCCCAATTAACCAAATAATCATTTAATCCTTCATTTCTGGTAGCCATGGCAGGTAACTGAAAGGGGTAAAGGAATGGATGTGCATGTGCCCTCATGTATTTACATGATTACATGCACTTCACAAAGTGAATAAGACTTGTTCATGGGTCATATAGGGCACTGTATCTAAGTAGTTCTTTTCCATCTTTATGTGTGGGAAACATGCTCTCCATACTGCTACTAATTATGAAGCTTACCAAATTAATTACATATTTTCTTGCTAGTGAAAAATGAAGGTAGAAAAGAAGCTAGAAAAATAAGCTAGCAGATATGAAAGGCCTAGAGATTTAACAAGTTGTGCTGAATTACAAGTATACTGAAATAAAGAAAAGAAGAGAATTTTGAGAACAGAGGCGAACCAGAGTCATGTGGGATTAAGAGTCTGAGCCCAGATGAAGAGAAGGCATTTGGCAGAGAAAGTCTAATTAATGGAAGTGATCTTCAAGAGCAGATTGTGGGGGCCACCTATCTATGACCTACACTGTGGAATATTAATATATTCAGAAAATGAAGTATATAAAACAAAGATAAATTAATGGATAGGCTGTTAAATAAAACTAGGTCAAGCAAACCAATGGGCACAGACTTTCTAAACTTGTCCCCCTAAAATAGACAAGGTTCCATGTGTTCCTTTCAGACTCAGAAAAAAAGAAGCAATGGCATCTTGGGTCAGAGGAATGCTCCATCCTTCCTGGAATTCTGTTTTAAACAGGGACAACAGAGGCTGTTTAGAGAATCAAACAATTAATAAATCAAAAGGAACAGAGGGATGGTTACCTCTCTTTTATCCATCTACATGTTTTATTATTTTTTTTGTGGTATTTGTTAAGCACTTACTATAGAAGATCATCAGGCTGGACACAGTCCATGTCCCAGATGGAGCTCAAAGATTTAATCCCAATTTTGCAGATGAGGTTACTGAAGCACAGAGAGGTGATTTGTCCAGAGGAAATCCAGAAGACAATTCTTATGACTCCCAGACCCATACTTTTATCCACTAGGCCACACTGCTTCTCCAGGGTAGATCTAGGTTGTTCCTCTTGCTTAACTTTCTCTTGAATAAACACTTTGTAGGCAGGTATCATATCTACTGACTCTTCCAAGTGCTTAGTACTGCTCTCTGCATACAGTAAGCACTCAAAGAATACCAATTAATCACTCAATTAATAGTATTTACTAAGCACTTACTATGTGCAGAGCACCACTTACTATGTGCAGAGCACAAAGTACTAAGCATTTGGGAGAGTACAAAACAAGAGGATTAGCAGACATGTTTCCTGCCCGTAATTAATTGGTTGATCAATAACCTAGCATATATCCAAAATGCACATATCTCCTTTGAGCATCCTTAATCTTCCCTTGAATAAAGTCCATAAAGTCACACATACTCCTTGAGATTCCTTTGCATTTTCTGCTTGCCTCACTGCCTCTGGTCACAAAATTTATGATCGGTCATGGGAACAAAGTTTTTGTTTCTGCTTCTTTTGAATCTGACTACTTTCAAGCTTCAATCAACTCTCCTTAATCCTAGTATTGTATTGGTAACAAGAATTTGGTTTTCCCTGACACCTTCTTCATGATTTTGTATGCTTTGATCATCTCCTTCTTCAACTCTTGCCTGTGCAGATTATGTCACCCACAATGGTTTTCATCTATACTCATATGGAAGTTACTCCAGACCCCTGATCACTGGATAAACTAAACAATTTTGTAAATTAGTTCTCCCAAGTATATGTGAAATTACTGAAAGACTCATTAATTAATGAGGCTCAGTTTTATTAATGCTGTGTCTGAAAAAGTTAAATGTTGAGTAATTATCAAAATAGTCTTTCACCTTATATAGTTAATCTGGATTTTTCTATTATAAAAAATCATTGCTGTTTCTTTTCATCAGTAGAAATGCTTTATCTGAAATATCATGAGGAGCAGCATGACCTAATGGAAGAGCCCAAGCATGGGAGTCAGAGGACCTGGGTTCTAATCCTTGCTCTGCTACTTTATTATGGTATTTGTCAAGTGCTTTCTTTGTGCCACTGTACTAAGCACTGCAATAGATACAAGATAATCGGGTTCAACATAGTTCATGTCCCGTGTAGGGCTCATAGTCTAAATTGGAGGAAGGAGGAATTAATCTCCATTTTACAATTAGGAAACCTGAGGGACAGAGAAGTTAAGTGACTTATCCAAGGACACAAAGCAGAAAGTGGCAGAGCCAGGATTAAAACCTAGGTCCTCTGACTTCCAGGCCAGTGCTCCTGTTGTTTGATCTTGAACAATTCACTTAGCTTCTCTGTGCTTCAATTTCCTCATTTGTTAAATGGAGATTCAATGTTTAATAATAATAATGACAATTGTGGTATTTGTTAAGTACTTGCTAGAGTAATCATGATAATAATGGTATTTTTTAAGCACTTATTATGTGCCAAGCACTGTTCTAAGCATTGGGTTAGATACAAGGTAATCAGGTTGTCCCACATGGGGCTCACAGTCTTAATCCCCACTTTACAGATGAAGTAACTGAGGCACAAAGAAGTTAAGTGGCTTGCTCAAGGTCATACAGTAGACAGGTGGTGGAGCTGGGATTTGAACCCATGCCTTCTGATTCCCAATCTTGTGTTCTTTCCACTAAGCCATGCTGCTATGTTCCAGGCACTGTACTAAGTCAAGAGATGGGTACAGCAAAGTGGGTTTAACACAGTCCCTGTACCACATGGGGCTCACAGTATTAATCCCTATTTTACAGATGAGGTAACTGAGGCCCAGAGAAGTGCCTTGCCCAAGGCACACAGCAGACAAGTGGTGAAAACTGGTACTAGAACTCAGGTCCTTCTGACCACTAGGAGTGTGCTCTATCACTAGACCACACTGCTTCTGTCCTCCCTCTGCTTATACTGTGAGACCCTTGAGGTTTAGGGACTCTGTCCAACTTGTATCTACCCCAGTCCCTAGTACAGAGCTTGACATGTAGTAAACGCTTACCTAATATCATTATTATTACTCTAATGACATGCACTTCATTTCATTGGGCAAATCTAATGAATATCTTCTAAATAACAACAAGTCTGGAGATTAGGTTAGAATTAGAGAAAAAGTTCTAATTTAAACCAACATGCCATGCTGCAACTTATTTTTTTTACCATATAATCTACTGGGCTCTACAACCAACTTTAACCATGCCTAAATTGATATTGGCTAGTCATATCTGGGAAATGCAGGTTTATTCATTCATTCATTCAAATGTATTTATTGAGCGCTTTAAAGATCACTGTACTAAGTGCTTGGAAATTATACTTCAGCAACAAATAAAGACAATCTCTGCCCATAATGGGTTCACAGTCTAGAAAGGGGGGGACAGGCATCAAAACAAGTAAACAGGAAAAATATGAAATGCTTCAAGAATTTGCATATCATCCTTGCAGAGGGGCCATAGTAACCTTTTCTGTGTCATTCCAATTTTAGGTTATGTGCTGCCAAAGTGAGAACGTCGATATCTGACTTGGTAGAGGGTACAGTCAGCCCCTACCTCTGGCTATATTCAGGCTGGCCAATGGTAATCATTTGGATTACCATCGTTCCTACTAATTTATGTAGAATTTCCAGTTTAGTATACCGCATATTTAGCAGTCAAGTTCCTAGAGGATATGGTAGCATCTCTGTGGTTCAATATGTGATCACTGATATTTCATTGGTAGAATTTCTGCCTCCTATATGGGAAATCTGGGTTGGGATTCTGGCTAATCCCTGATTAGGAAAACAACATGGTCTAGTGGAAAGAGCATGGGTCTAAGAGTCACCACTTTTCTGCTTTTTGCTCTTGAGCAAGTCACTTAATGTGTCTGTGCCTTAGTTTCCTCATCTGTAAAATGAGGATTCAATAGATATTCTCCCTCCCTCTTAGATTGTGAGCCCCATCTCTCCTGAGTAGTTTATATCTACCCCAGAGCTTAGTATGGTGCTTAGAGTAGTAAGCACTTAATAAATATGCAAATTATTATTATTAAACTGAGGGCAGGAAGGGTAGTATCTAATACTATTGCACATCTCTAAGCTCTTAGTACAGTGCTCTGTACATTGTAGGTACTCATTAAATGCTAATGATTGACTAATAATAATGATAATTGTGGTATTTGTTAAGCCCTTACTATGTCCCAGGCACTGTACCAAGCACTGGGGTAGATACAAGATAATAGGGTTGGACACAGTCCCTGTCCCACATGAAACTCATAGTCTTATCCCCATTTTAGAGATGAGGAACTGAGGCACAGAGAAGTGAAATGACTTGCCCAAGGACACACAGCAGACTATTGGTAGAGCAGGGATTAGAACCCAGGTCCTCTGACTCTGAGGCCCAGGATCGTTCCACTAGGCCATAATCTTCTGCCAGTTGACATTCTCTTATATACCACAAGAACACAATTATTACCAATATGGGGGCTAACATACTTGCAATTTGTAGTGCTAGATCCTTTTTTTCTCTTCTGCCTACTGCTATCACAATTTTCTCCAATCATCTGTCCTGAAATAGCTACCTTACAATTGACTTCAAAATGTTACACAGTTTTTTTCAATCTGGGAGATGTTAATCTTAAGAACATCTAGTTTTACTCAGTATCCCTTTAGACCATAAACTCTTTTGAGACTGCAAACTCGTTGTAGGATGTTGTATTGTACTCTCCCAAAAGCTTAGTACAGTGTTCAAAACCCAGTAAATGCTCAATAAGTACCACTGATGGATTGATTGATTGACTGAATATTGAATGTAGGGAAAACATTATTAGTTGTTCACTCCTCCTTCTGGGCAAATGTAAAAGATCAAAATCAGACCTTGAACAAGGTTCTATACATGATGACACTCAAAAATCACAGTCTCTCAATGCAGGGTTGCGTTCTAACCTAATCTCACATTAAGAAAACCTCATGTTATAGAACTCCCAGTGTCTAATCCCATATGAAAGTGTATAAAGCCTCTTCTGACACTGTGGAACCCTGAATGCAAAACAGGCTCACATTGTCAGAAGAATGTTCCCTGATTCTATGTCATAGTCTAGCTAAAACATACAGCGAAAGAACATGCTCCTGAAGAATTGAGGGTGTAATTTTCTGATTGGATTCATTTGGTCTTTTCCATACAGAGCTATTGATTTATATGTATATAAACAAAGTGAGACCAGGTGGTTGAGTGATAGAAATATTAGCAGTTAAGTAATAACAGTTAAATAGTAGCAGTGAAAAAGCATTGCATTTAACACTGGGGAAGAATAGAAGGATCTAGATCAAGACAAGGTCTTTGAGTCACAGGTCACTTACTAATGAAAGCTAGTGGAAAGTTGTGAGAGGGAAATACAGACACAGGGGAAGAAAAAGAGTAAATTCAGCCCAAAACACAATTTAACAACAATAAGAATAGGAGAACATTACTACCGGGAAGAAATAGTGCTTAGGCTCTTTCCAACTCTAGGCAAGGTTAACCTTGGCTACAATTTCACAACCTCCTGGCATTTTTACTGTGGGCACCAAATGATTGCAGAATGGTCTGATGATCAGGCCATTTAACTTGAATTCTCTTTTTGCCCTTTTCAGACATGCTGGATGAGTTCCCACAGTCATTTTGCCTCTTCATCCCTCCACTGTTCCATTATCAACGTGTAATTCATAGTCCTGGTCAACCACATGGAGTGCCAAAAAGCTACATAATGGAAGAAGATCTCTGGGCTGAAAGAAAGTGTGCTACAGAATCTGATAGAATAATGTGATCCACAGGAAGCTTGTTAGCTCTCGTAGCTTTGAAACCCTGGACTTTATAGTAAGTAGGATTTTATCCAAGTTCTATGGATACCTCCCAGCTTCAGAGGAGGAGCAGAAAAGTATTCAAGGTCATACTCAATATTATTTCTCTGAAGTACTCTTGCAGGTATTATACTGAATAAGGAGAATGTTACTAATTTTTTAGGGTTCCAGTTCTTAAGACAGTGCTCTGCAAACAGTAAAAGTTCAATAATATGATCATTTAATCTCAGACCGCATTCTTGAAATATAATCACTCAGTAGAATTTACTAAGTGCTTACTGTGTTCAAACCACTGTTACTAAGCACTTAGGAGGGTACAATACAAGAGAGTTAGCAAACACGATCCTTGCCCAGGAGCATAGAATCTACAGGGAGAATCAATACTTGTTGGTATAGTACTTTCCCAAGGTGATTAATACAGTGTTTTGCATATAGTTAGTGCTCACCAAATGCCGCTGATTCTATCAATATTAGTGATCCCTTCTTTTCAGTTTCCTTACAACAAAACTCTGTTATGAGAAACATTCAAATATTAATGGTGCTTGTCTCAGAAAGCTCATGATTATGTCCATTATTGTGTCTGAGGAAAATAGTATCTGGAAGTCCATTTCACAAATGCTGTGTTGATGAGCATAAAGGAGTACTACAAAAGCTTTGCTATTGATGTGGTTTTACAGAGGTCTCTTCTCTGTAGTGAATACACAACGGTAGTTTCAGTAGGCTTTTGTTGAAATACATTTTTCTTTTTGGCTATCTTTTCTCCCGTCTTCTTGAAGGATGTGTGTATATTTATCTTCAGTATTATCACTGTATAATCGCTTTTGCTGTATATTAAGTATCTTGATGGTAATTTTTTGAATAAAATTATTTTATTATGCTCCAATAAGGATCCTAAATGATTTTCAATTCTAATACACTCTTCAGATATTTGGTAATTTTTCTTTGCAACATTCTGCCTGAGTGAGATCATTATTACAAGTTTACAAATAGCAAAAATGAGGACGAGAGCTCAGAATAATGCCCATTTCTGTTACCATCATTCATTATAGTAGAACTAGACATTTTGGTTTATAGCTGGGGCAGATCAAGATTTGGCAGAAGGATGCTGGCAATTTCAGAAATAAAACTACAAATATCCCCAAACTGAGAAGGTACTGCTAAAGAGTTCTGTTAAGTGTGTCACACCCAACCCCCAGCAGCTTGTTGCCATGAAATGCTTGGACTTCCATATCTGGGTTAGCTCAAACACAGGTGGTTTACTGAAGGCACACCTCCTCCAAGAGACCTTCCTTAACTAAGCTCTCATTTCCTTTTCTTCCATTCCCTTCTACATTGTCCTTGCCATTAGATTTGCTTCCTTTATTCACTCCTCCCTCAGTCCCACAGCTCTTACATACATACCTGTAATTTATTTATTTATTTATCTTAATGTATGTCTCCTCCTCTAGACTGTAAACTCGTTGTGGGCAACCAACTCTGTTGAAGAGAGAAGCATCTTCACCTAGTGGATAGAGCAGGGACCAGGTTGTCAGAAAGACCTGGGTTCGAATACCTGTTCTGCCACTTGTTTGCTGTGTGACTTTGGGCAAGTCATTTAAGTTCTCTGTGCCTCAGTTACGTCATCTGTAAAATGGGGATTAAAACTGAGCCTCATCTGGGATATGGACTATGTCCAACCAGATTAGTTTGTACTCACCTTAGAGTTTAGCACCATATCTGGCACATAGTAAGCACTTAACAAATGCCACTATTATCATTATTAGTATTATATTGTACTCTCCCAACTGCTTAGTATAGTGCCCTGCACACAGTAAGCACTCAATAAATGCAACCAATTGATTGACTGGGGTACATGATTGGTTTATGGTCCTTTATATTCTGGAACCTGTAGTGTACACCCAGAACATTCTGCAGGGGGACTTTGACACTTATGGCCTAGTATATAGAACATGGGCCTGGGAGTCAGAGGACCTGGGTTCTAATTCTGACCCCTCTACTTGTCTGCTGTGCAATCTTGGGCAAGTCAGTTCAGTTCTCTGGGCCTCAGTTACCTTATCTGTTAAATGGAGATTGAGACTGTGAGCCCCATTTGGGACAGGGACAATGTCCAACCTGATGGGCTTGTATCCTCCTCCGTGCCTAGAGGGGCTATGTGCTTGGCACATAGCAAGGCTTTAACATGTACCATAATTATTATTATTATTCCCCTCCTTCTACTCTCAAAGTTAAATAGAGAAAAATAAAAAAGAAACAATCTCTTTAAGTTGTCCAGATGCTCCAAATTCCAACGAAAACTGGATATGTCACTAAATAATGAGGTCCAGAAAAAAGTAATCTAAAATGAACTGTGCATTTACTATTATCAGACAAGAGATAAATCAATCAAGCAACAATATTTATGGAGCTCTTACCATGGACAGAATACTGTACTAAGTGCTTGGGATAATGCAAAGGAATAAAGCCAATAAATGTGATTCCTTCCCTCAAGGAGCTTACAAGGATTATTAATATATAAATTAAAATTTATCTTTACTGAGAAAATCTGCCAAATGGAAATGAACATCTGCACTTGTGCCTCAAACTAAATTGTCCCTATTGCTTGATTACCCCTGGAAGGCTGTTATAGGATTTTAGTTGCAATACATTGACCACACCCACTTGCCCCCACCAGTCTTCCAGCCCAATTAATATTAATTAGCAGAAATTACTAATAAGAAATCTAAAGATCTCTGTAGTGTATCAGCCTGAATGAAAGAATCCATGGACACAACCAAAAGTCTATATTAGAAATACAGGGTTAGACACTACTGCAGAATTATGATATTTAGGCAACACACTGGCGAGCAATGCAAAAATAGATAAGGAAGTAGAAAATCACATCTAGCAATCCAACACATCCTTTGGGACAGAATAGTGGCTGAGGGACATTTAGCTCGAGACAAAAGTAAAGGCTTACAGAACTGCAATGCTGTGCAAGTGGCTGTGAAAGTCAGACTCTCCACAGATACTACAAAAGACCTCCTTCAATTATTCCCTCATATGAGCTATCCTCTAGATGAAGGTAATGAAGCCAAAATTACTTCCAAATGTCAGTTCCCTAGCACTGAAACTATGCTCATCTCAACCAATTGCACTGGGTGGATCTTGTGATAACAATAGATGACAGATGGTTTCTCAAACAGCTGCTGGGTTTGAGAAACCAAAAACAAGGAAAATCAGTGAAACCCTTTAAGGATACAGTTGAGTAAAGTCTTAGTGCTGCAACTCATCTGGAAACTGGGAGTGAATTGTGTGGGTGGTGCATTGAAATCAAGATAGGCGAGGCTCATTTTGAACAGAATCTTTTTGAGGATCATGGGACAAGGAAGCATTACAGTCCTCTACACTGTAAACTCATTGTGGGCAGGGAATGTGTCTGCTTATTGAGTATTGTACTCTCCCAAGTGCTTAGTACAGTGCTCTGCACACAGTAAGCTCTCAAAAAATACGATTTAATTACTTTCCCTTTCAGTCAAACAATACGACACATTGGCATAATTCCTCATACAAACCTGTATTCTGCAGTTAAACACAAATTCAAACATACCTATTATCTTATGCATATGATACCACATGCTCACAGAGTTCCAAACAACATTGCATGTAAAATCTCTCATACCACATATTTAGTCTCTCAGGTCACAAAGGCGGATAGTAGAATATAAATATACAGCTCCCCGCCCCCATGTTGTTCATTCATAGAGCAGTATAAGAAATGCCATGACTGAATCAGTCTAAATGGCCCATCCAGACCATCGTTTTGTTTCCAACAGTGACCACAAGGTGCTTGGAGTAACAACTTGAGGACACCCTCCTAGACATCAATCCTATCAACTATGAAAATGCCATCATCTCTCATTCCTATCATCTCCCCGGACATCCTAACTTGCCCTTCAATAACACCCATTTTAAACACCTCTTCCATGAATATATCCAAACTTCTTGTGGACCTCTTGGCATTTTTGGTTCATCCAATTTTCTGGAGTCCTTAGACATTCATAAACAATTACTCATAAAATAACAGGCAATCCTATGGCATCCTGGGAAGCAGCATTGCCTAGTGGAAAGAGCACGAGCCTGGGAGTTAGAGGATTCTGGGTTCTAATCCAGGTTCTTCTTCAGGTATGATGTGTGACCTTAGGCAATTCACTTCACTTCTCTGTGTTGGTTACCCCACCTGCAGAAATGGGGATCAAATCGTTCTCCCTCCTACATAGATTGTGATCCCCATGTAGGACAGGGACTGTGTCCAACCTGATTAACTTGTATCTACTCCAGTATTTAGAACAGTGCTTGGCATGTACTAACTGCTTAACAAATATTATAATTGTTAATACATCTTCACCCAAATTGAGTCAAGGAGTTGGAAGAATTATCCAGAAAATTCAACCCCTAGAATATTACACAGTGATTGACATTCTATTTTTGGTCGTGTTGGAAAATGATGCCCTATTTGTTCCTCAAAACCCAAATTTATTATAACATATATTCCTGATACAACAGGTTAAGGCATATTTGCAACCAGATTAAACCTGCCGTTCCACAAGGAGACAAATACATATCCTGTTTTAAAAGAATTGCAGAAAAGAATAATAATAATTGTGGTATTTGTTAAGTACTTATTATATTCCAAGCACCATTTTAAGCACTGGGGTTGATACAAGAAAATCAGGTCCCAAATGAAGTTTACGGATTAAAGTTAGAAAAAGAACAGGAATTGAATTCCAGTTTACAGATGAGGGAATTGTCTGAAGCCACACAGCAGGTAAGTGGCAGATCTGAGATTAGAAACCAGGGCCTCAGACTCGAAGGCTGTTGCTCATTCCACGAGGTTATGCTGTTTCTTTTTGAAAGAAGATTTCACAAACATTCCAGGCAATCCATCTGAATGTTTACAAACTACCCAAGGGGGAAAAAAGTTTTAACTTAAAGCCCTCTTACTGCAGGCTGAACATGCCTACTTGTATATTCCAATTGAATTACATCTAGACAAGATACTTTAAAACCTCTCTTCTTGAAGATGACTGTTAATTTGCCCCCATAGCCTTCTTTTCACTGAATTGAGCTATCCAAATTCCTTAATTTTAAATCAGAGGTTCTATCTTCCAACCATTTAATTATTTTTATGGTCTTTTTAACCCACAAGTCTTCTTCCTTCTTGTTTCAAAGTATGGAAACAGAGACGCCTTCTTAGAAAAGATATGATGAGAAAGTTGAAAATTAGGGAGGCTCCCATCATCATCATTATCACCATTAATGGTGCTTATTAAGCACTTACTGCATGTGGAGCACTATATTGAGCAACTGGGTGAGTACAATACAACAGAGTTGGTAGACACGTTCCCTGTCCACAATGAGTTTACAGTTTAGAGGGATAACAATATCAACATTATTTAAATATTTTTCCTGGAATGAAATCACTACTTTATGAAAGAGTTAAATGATTAAAGAGTTAAACCAGCAAAGTCTGTTTTTACGTCTTACTTTGCCTAGCCAAAGCAGTGTCTTCTCGTTTTGAAATGAAGTCATGGCACTCACAACAGTGGCATCATTAAGTCAAAATTCCTCACGGAACAATTGCAGCAGAGACACTATATGTTTTAATATTCCTGAGGCTAGCATTGGAACTAATAAGAGGATTGTGTTTTAAAGTGCCAACAAAATAGAATTTAAGAACATATTTGAAACAACTGCTACACTGTGATTGATCAGGTAGGGTGTGTGACTTCTCAAATGGCTACTGGTGGCAGATAATAATAATAATAGTAGTATTTGTTAAGCGCTTACTATGTGCAAAGCACTGTTCTAAGCGCTGGGGGGATACAAGGTGATCAGGTTGTTCCACTTGGGGCTCACAGTTTTAATCCCCATTTTACAGATGAGGGAACTGAGGCACTGAGAAGAGAAGTGACTTGCCCAAAGTCACATAGCTGGCAAGCGGCAGAGCTGGGATTAGAACCTATGACCTCTGACTTCCAAGCCCATGCTCTTTCCACTGAGCCACGTTGCTTCTCCGCAGGGAGGAGAGCCCCAGAAAGGCTTGGGTAAATCTGTGACAATGTATGTCATGGCTGTAGTGTGTGGGGAAAGAAAAAACTGAAGGGAGATGGCTTGGAGTATCTTGGAGAAGAGGATTTAGGAGGACTGCAAGTCTAGTTCTATCAACTTTCTACAGCCCTGAATATGCAGGACCCTGGTTTCCATGATCTCAGTGGTCCCCTTAGCTCTTCCTTCAAGCAAACCCATCTGGATTCCCTCTCTTCCCCCCACCACTCCCCCATCTAACCATTTACAGGTCAGTCACCACCTCACCTCTTAGGCAGAATGAGTTTTGATCGCAAAACCTGCCCAGGAATTTCTGCTCACCAGATGCTACTACCTTTGTTGTATTAACGTAGTTGTTCTCTGTTTGCTTATTTTATATATCAACTTCTCTTCTCTCTACATGGAATGGGAAGTGAATACGTGGAGAATGATGATTAGCAGTTACAACTACTATTTTCTGCAGAGCTGCGAAAAGGTGAGGAACAGTAGTGTCAATGCTGCACAAGAGTTCACTTTCTTCAGATAATAACCAAAGGCCTTTTTAGACTGGAAAATCCTCCAGTGGTTTTTGGTTCCAACTGTCATACTGGGGATCTGAGACAATATCTTTGTGTCCAAGTAGAAACACTGTGTTAGTGTGTATTTTCACACAATATGAAACGACACACCACTATGCCTTGGTGAGGCAGCTTATGTGTATCCACTGTTACAGTCTTTTAAGGAAGCCAAATCAAAGGTGAAAGCCAATTAACTATTATCTGTTGTGGGACACTGGGCAAGTCACTTAACTTCTTTCTCTGTGCCTCACTTACCTCTTCTCTAAAATGGGGATTAACACTGAGTGGGACAGGAACTGTGTCCAACCCAGTTATCTTGTATCTACCCCCAGTGCTTAGTACAATGCCTGGCACATAGTGAGCACTTAACATATACCATTAAAAAAAGCCCAGGAGTCTACATTAGTCTCTGTCGTCCAACCCACCAAAGAGGTGTGATTCTTGAATGTCTTGGAGAAACAAAGTTCGTTTCCAGAGATGTTGGTATATTCCCAATTGAGTTTCATGATACTAAATAATATTAAAGAGAGGAAAAGAAGTGAAATAAGAAGAAATATGAGAACAACAACAAAAGAAAAACTATTATAGGCTTAATAGAAAAATCAAAATTTTATCCAATAAAATATGTCAGTTGTTTAGAGGGGTTGATCTTGAGGAATAAATCAAGTGATTCATTTTAAGGGGTTTCTCAGAACACATCATAGCCCCCAAATGAAGACTCAGTATTCAAACACCTTTTAAAAGGAAGTTTGCGTTGGAATGAGATGAATGAAAGCAGCAGTTTATTCTTGTCTTACATACATGGCACAACATACAGAGCTGGTACAGAAAACTTACAAAAACCTCACACACCATGTTTCCTTCCAATTAACTTCTATGTAGTTACAACATCATAACAAATCAGTTATTTAGTTACAACAGTTCTTCAAACATGGATACCTCCCAAGTAGGGTGTTTTGGTAAGCTACTGAGACAAACAATTATTTTACAGGTTTAATACAGTGCAGTATCCTTAACAGAATTCAAGATATTCACATTGATTCAAACACTTTATAAAACAGTAAAAGTTCTCCTAGGAAGACAGGATCTCATGTATCCCTACCTAGTTGGGTTTCTTTTTTTTATTCCTTTTCTTTTTTTAGAATGGGTTGAAAGTTATTTTTCACTCAACTTTTCACACTCGACAAAGCCTTAAATTAAAAAAAAACCTCCTATTTACAAATTCCCAGTATAATTAAAAGAAATTATTTTCACTTTTTCTTTTAAATTCCAACAACCATCCATTACCTAGAGTAATATTAACCACGAGGTTGCCTGGGATACTTAAAACCATCTTCGATCTTCTTAACACATCCAAACAAAAGTAGTCACAGACCAAGATTCTAAAAAATAAATGAAAATAAAGAAAAAGCCATTTGACTTTCCAAAAGCAGAAATCATGAATCACATCTCATTGGATGCTATTTTCAGGGATGCTGTACTGAACATGACACTCTGATATACATTTGTTGTGGAGAGGAGACACTGGAAGGGAAATACAATCAAACAAAATCAGTCTAAAACAAACATAAAAGTAGATTTCAGTTCTTTTATACATAGAGAAGGGACCACATTTCTTTACATTGAGCACTGTCATAAAAAGCATGTAGAAGTTGTTTTGAAAATGCATTTTCATAGAATTTTATAAACACTGTGATATCAAACACATTCTCAAAAACTGGTAAAGTACAGACACAAAATCTGAAAGATTCAAAATGCAATTCTTTCAGTGGAATTTATTTCTTACTTGCATATTTCATATTCCAAATGTAAAGGAGTTTCACACTTCTCCCTCTATCGAACCCCAAATACAGTTACTGCTGATCAAAAATGTGTTCAAGTCCTAAAACATTTTTAAAATATCCTGAACGACCCCTGCCATTTAAAAGTGATATAGGCCAGAGCCTTATAACATTTTTCCAGATAGCTCTGCATCACAAATTGAAGTTGAAAGGCTAGGAATCTCTCTACTTAGATATGTGTTAGTTTGACAGCCTAAAAAAGTATATTGTATAAGCATTAATATACTTTGTTGGTCCTGTTCATTTCTCTTTATTTCACTCAATTTAACATTTACTTAATTGGTTTTAGGTAACACTTTCACTTGCATCTGGCACTGTAATGGCAATCCCTTTGTCTAGTCATTTTATTCCACAAACAGAAACTGACATCTGTTTTACCCTCCCTCCATTAAATATCATTGACACCTATGAAGATGCCATGAATGAAGAACTAGTTAGGTGTGTCATCTATGCATTCAGTGTGCATTTATGAATATTTCTAAACATGTTGCTAACTGAACGTGGATCTGCACAATGCTGCATTCTAATCCACTAATTTAGTCAACAGTGTAAACAAAAGAGTCTCTTAAGCAATATCCAGGGTTAGAAATGGTGCAGGGTCAATAATTCTGTTTGAGAATTCTTTGTGATATCAAATGAACATATTTGTGATGCTATAATTTTGGAGGGGGGATAGCATTGGCTTCTTGTTGACAAAACTGAAATTTTACTTGTTCATTTGTTTTACGAAATTATTTTTTACTCAACTAAATTCAATCATCTAGTATTCACCCCCGACCCTTACACACACAAAAAAAGAAAAATGACTAATGCAACATTTCACAAAGAGAATGATTCTCTGCACATGATGTGATGGATAGATCAAACTGGTAAACACTTTTTCAGTCTTTGGGTTCATCAAAATCTACTTAACCCTATCTTGACAAAAATGGTTGAATTTTCATAAGAGAACATTTTTGAAATAACAGTAACCAATAGCAATATTAACCTCCAGTGTGATCTACCTTGCCACATAGAACATCTCTTAATGTCATTAGAACCATAGGGAAGCAATGATGTATTTATTTAAAAAAACCCAGACCACTTTTACTTTAATTTGTAGCTCTCTACTGTCTTATGTTTATGCATACTCCAGTAGAATTGATATTTATTATGAAATTCCACCAGGTTTCTCTATTTTAAGAAGGAAAATGTTGATGATTCAAATTTAGAGTTATCTCCTGGTCTGATAATTCCATCCAGTCTTAACAAAAGGATGACTTGTTGTTACAAGCCTATAATTACAAATTGCAAAAAAAGAAAATTGCTCATTGCCTATGGACAAAGCATTAAGTTCCAACTCTCTTCCAAGCCACTAACCATCACAAAGCATATGCCATTTGGCAATTTGTCTCCTAGGAAATTCACAAATTTCCTTCCAGTGCTCTCCACCTGTTCCTTCAGCTGAAGCTCCCAAGATTAACCGACCGATGACCTCATTCCTCGAACCCCTATCAGAATCCAAGACCAGAAACTCAACACTGATATCTTCAAGACCTTCACATGGAATGTCAAAAACAAACAATTCATTGAACACTGCATTGGGGGTGCATTTCTTCACATGTGTCTTCTTCTTGGAGATCCTCTTTTTGGCATGGTACAGGTTCACTTTGACATAAGGATCTGAAATGGCAAGTAAAAATACATTAAGCCTGAGTTCCAATCACCTCCCATTGACCAGTTACTAAAGGAATGTGTTTCAAAGTGAATGATCTGAAGCATATCACAAGACCACAGGAATTCAACAAGATCCCACTGACGGGACCTTGTCTGGAAGAGAGCTAGCACTAATTTAGAAGCAGCGTGGCTCATTGGAAAGAGCCCAGGCTTGGGAGTCATAGGTCATGGGTTTGAATCCCGGCTCTGCCACTTGTCAGTTGTGGGACTTTGGGCAAGTCACTTAACTTCTCTGTGCCTCAGTTCCCTCATCTGTAAAATGGGAATTTAGACTGTGAGCCTCACGTGGGACAACCTCATTACCTTGTATCTACCCCAGCGTTTAGAACAGTGCTCTGCACATAGTAAGCACTTAACAACTACCAACATTATTAATTTAGGACTCTGATGGGTTGGTTATCCAGGACATGGTGCACTTAGACATCTTTGGGATCACTTTAATCTGAGCTGATGCCCTGATATTAGTAAGACCAGGGCGAAAATGATATTCAAGGAGTCTCCCTGAGAGTGTGGGAGTCCCTGTTATTGCTAGGCCCTGGAGAAATGTACTATCAACCCATTTTGCTGTATTGTACTCCCCCAAGAACTTAGTACAGTCCTCTACACACAGTAAGCACTCAATAAATAAAATTGACTTACTGACTGATAAAGGGTAAAACAAGTATTCTAGATTTCAAGTCATCAGTGTATTCCAAAGAACCAATGATTACAAGAAGATAAAGCCGATATCACAAGGAGAGTGAATCAGAAAATTAACCATCCATAAAGTCATCAGTTCCTTCCCTGTGATTTGAGATCCGGGGTAGCTCTCCCTGAGCATCTTGGGAAGTAGAATGGGAGAGTGTAAAGAGCACAGATCTGGGAATCAGAGGACCTGTTTTCTAATCCTGGCTCCACCACCTGTCTGCTGTTTGACCTTGGGCAAGTCACTTAACTTCTCTGGGCCTCAGTTACCTTATTTGTAAAATGGGGGTCCAATACTCATCCTCCCTCCTACTTAGACTGTGTGCCTCATGTGGGGCAGGGTCTGTGTTCAATTTGAATAAGGGTTATTGATGTATTTGGGACTATGGCAACTCCTTGGTTGTATTTAGCACAAATAAACGAGCCACCAAGAAAGCATCCTTTCCAAACGTTTCTAATTAGTCATACCAAAGGCCCTTACTCTACTGTTGAAAATTGACAATCTTCATTGATCAGAGGATGTTTAAAGTAGCAGTTATACATTACAAAGAATTACCTATAACAAACTGACAGTGACTTACCTTGAAATTACATGATTACCTTAATGCAGTGTTCAAACTTTAGCAGTAGACCTTGCCCCCAATTGCTCGATTTGAAGCAATGGGCAGCAAGTTCTAGGCCAGTGTATTTGGAAAAGGAGCAGATTTAGGTCTGTCTCAGTAATCCTGAAAAATCTGGGAAACAGTTTATTGCTGCGGGTGTGGAGTCTTTATATTTGAGAGTGTTCCATCAGCTCACTTTCTCCACCTCATAAGGTTCTTTGCCTTTTCTTGGTCCCAGTGATGCTTCTTCATTTGAGCTCTCTTGGGTACCTAAGAATTCTAAATCCTTATCTCTCAGGCTGGATCATTTATCCACAAAAATGTTCAGTTCATGTCTCCCTACTCTTCAAGAACCTCCAATGGCTGCCCAACCCCCTCTGCAACAAAAAGAAACTATTTACCCAATGGCTTTGAAGTATTCAATCATCTTGCACCATCCTATCTCGCTTCACTACTCTTCTACTACAGTCCAGCCCACATACTCCACTCCTCTAGTGGCAGCTTACTCACTGTGCCCAATTTCATCTATCTTGCCACTGAACCCTTTCCCACATCCTCCCCTAGCCAGGAACTCCTTTTCCCTCCAAATATGCCAGAGCACCATTCTCTCCAACTTAAAAGCATTACTAAGGTCACCAAGGTCTTCTCCAAGAGGCCTTCCCAGTAAAAGTCCTCTTTTTCCCAGCTCACTCTCCCTTCTGTATCATCTATGCACTTCGATCTGTGACCTTAGGACATTTGATATTCGCTCCAACTCTAATCCCACAGCACTTATGTACATAATTGTACATAGCTTTGAATTACATATTATAAATTACTAATTCATACTGATGTCTGTCTCTACCTCTAGACAGTAAACTCATTATGGGCAGGGAACATGTCTGCTAATTCTATTGTACTGTACTCTCCCAAGCACTCACTGCAATGCTCTGCACATAGTAAGTGCTCAATAAATACCTTTCATTGATCAGGCCCTGTTCCCCTGGGAATTACTCCAGTTGATAGCAGTGGGGCTAGGAGACTCCAAATGGGGTGCAGCTGTTTGGAGCAGAACCACAAAGAGGATGAAAAGAGAAGCTCTATCATTTGGTCACTAAGAAAATTGAGGAGCAAAACCCCATGGAACATTTAGTTAGAAATCACCAAGAATGGAAAATGGTTCTTATGTGGATGGGGTCAATGGGGTCTGGGATTCTGGAGAAGAGAAGGCTAAGAGTTGATTAGATAAGTATTTAAATAAATGGAGGGCTTTTAAGGGAAGGGTTTTGACTGGATAGTCAATATGCTAACAAAGTTTAAATGAGAGGAAGAGATCTTAAATGAAAGCAGATTAGATATAGCGAATAAATTTTTGACTGTAAAGTTTTTAACCCTGGAATAGACTACAGAGGGCACTGGAGTCTCCAGTCCTGTAGATATGAAAGAGTAGACTAGATTACAATCTGTGCAGGGATGGATTAATTATTCACCTGCCTGGATCTTTGAACACCAAGGTGCCTCTTTAAGTTGCTTTCAGCTCTTGGGATTCAATAACTTCATTAGATTTGTGTGTACGTGTTTGTGTGCGTCAGTGTGTGTGTATATGTTTTCACCATTCGAATAATAACAGTAAATCAGAGTTCAGAAACACGTTTACCTGATAATCCTGAAACATCAGCTTTAGGCAGGTGACGCGCTTTTAAAACAACCACAGTGAGTGTGTTGGTGGTGGACTGGTAGCAAAGAGAGATGAGCAGTTCTCCACGTCCTGAGGACTTCTAAAAACAATGAAGAGGGGTTATTTATGAAAAGCCTAAAGTGATTAATTTTTCAATTGTGCAGATTGAGTTTATATCGATCTTAATTTAGTTCATTTATTTTATTTAGCTTTAGGTTGAGTTGTTGATGTTAATTATACTCATATTCTAATTGGATATTATCACTGACCTAAGTTAATATCTTAACTGGAACATTATCTAACAATGATAGCCTTTATCTTCAGAGATTGTGTCGCCCTTATATAAAAGCTCTTCCCAAAATTGATGTCCGCCATCTAGTGGCAACATCAGTTATTGCTGTATTGTCCAAACTCTTTAAGTGACCACACCCAATACTAGCACTTAAAAACTTGATATATAACGAGCAGCTAGTGCGTGACTCATTTAAAAACACTGTGTTATAAGTCAACTACTCAAACCTCACAGTGTATCCCTGTAAAACAATTGAAAATATTATCCTTCCCCAATTTTCAGGGGAACTCTGATCAAGCATGGCGAAATAACTTTCTCCAAATCCCCTGGGAATGCATGGATGAAGTTGGAATGAAAGCATAACTTGTCCTGTTCTCGTTCCCCAAAAAATACCCTAGACGGTCGGCATAAGAAGTTTATGGATTCTGTCCGGCAACTAGTGGAAAATATGACTAATAGGCTTGTCAATAGCCTGAAAGGGTTAAAACACTTCCCTGAAAAACACCTTGTGCTATAGAGGAAGGGATTCGGGCATAGTGGAAAATCTGGATCACTGTTTCTAGTTCTGCTTTAGACATTTCAGGAATAAAGGCACATTAAATGATTAACCAAAGAAGTTGTACATAAACAGATAGAACAAGAGGGCTTGCCCTTTATAATACAACGAACAAGATTAACATACAAACCTCAAATGGAGAGACTATTGAGTATTACATTTTGCAGGTCATTCCATCTGAATTATTCATCCTCTCTTATCCTGGTTCTCTCATCTATGAAATTGGTATAACAACAAATCGGGAGCCCAGAATTCTGCCGTACACTTCTAACAGAAATCTCAGAGTATCAACAAGAACAGAGGTAATATTTTATGGGCGTGGCCCATTAAATCCTAGACCTTGCACTCACCGCCCCGTACCCTTTAGCCCTGAAAGCAAAAGTACATATTAAACTACTCCTATAAACTCGATTTATTATGGAGATGCTGGAACAGTCTGTACTCTCTCAGTGGTCATTTGATTGCTGAACTATGGAAGTAAAGTTCATCTTGGCTCATGGTATACCACTCACACTTTAAATAATGTCATAGTAACCCCAAAATAAAGACTGAAAGTAACTAACTTCCAGTTCATCTATTATAAATGATATGTACTTTTGTTGGTTGTGATCCAAGCTGGAACAATAATTGCTAAATAATGACACTGTTGATATGCATATTTGGAAAAGATATTAATTCAATAGAATGTGCAGTTTGCTCTTTTGAATGTAATTCTGTTAAAAGTCAATACAAACATCAATTCCTCAGGAAGAGGTGATTGTTGAAATTCAATTAGGCTGCATCAGAACATCTTTTGTAAATTTGAATTGTGATAAGTACTCTTCCCTTATTATTGTTCATTTGTGGCGTTTATCCTAATACTAGAACTGAACAAAGGAGTCTTTTGACTACTTTGTAAAATACTTAGGACTGTAACTATTTGTAACATTATGTAAAAAAAGGATTGTGGTAGACTTTAAAATTCATCTAAATATATTTCTACAGTGCTTTAACAAAAAGAAAAGTTATTGGTGCTAATTTAAAAAATTAAGTGCTATATTATCATACAATCTTAGACAATTTGGAAGTGAAACCTTCAGTGATAGTGAATTAGCTCCTAATAACATAATAATAAATCAAGCCTGATTGCAAGTACTTTCAAAATACTTAAAATCAATTACCCTAACATTTCTTTTGATGATTTCTCTGTTCATTAGCATTTTTCCATTAGACAATTCAATTCCTGAGAGGGGAATAAGGACTTCTCCAATGATATCATCTCTCGAAAACCTGTCAAAACTCAAGATCATGAAGTGAAGTACTAAGTCTTGGATCTGGCTGTAGGGGATTCCATAGAAAGTGAAGGTCTCATCGAAAGCCGGATCCAAGGTTTTTCTCAGAACTCTGGTTTTCACTTTATGCTTCTTCTCAGGCAGGATGGTCATTTTGATATAAGGGTCAGAGGTCATTGATTGTTCATCCATAGCCGGCAGGCCCCGGGCCTCTTTGATGTTCACCACAAATGCCTTCTTCTCAAAGTTGTATTCTAATGATAGGAAGAGAGTCCCTAGCTTTTCTTGTTTCTCCTCCAAAGACAGTGAGGTGTTGGATTTTAAGCTATCAAGGGAAATGGAATCTTTCTCTGATTCAGAAAAGTGCTTTGGAGTCAAGTTCTCAAGATCTGAGGGGCTCATAACTTTGGCATTTGTTTTAGGGAAATTACCATTCAGGTCTCTCTTCTCCAAGTCAAGGTGCAGTGAGTTCTTTGGCAGTGCTGATTTACTGTTTGCTTCATTTTTGTCATCTGCGCCAAACTTCTTCTTGCTGTTTAGATTTTCTGGATAAATGTCAACTCCCTTTAGCACGTGTACAAATTTATAAGGGGGAGTCTTGTTGGATTTGGAAGATTTTCTCTGACAGCAGATCCAAGCGAAGAGGGACACTGTGAAGACCAAACCAAATGCACTGAAGATCCCAACCACTGTCGGAATTTCATCTGAAAAATCAAATGATCAATAACGTCCATTAAAACAGTAAAGCTCGCGATGCAAAGTGATTTAAACAGCAGAAGAGAGATAGCAATAGCTGTAAGTTGGGTGACTGAATTACTCTTGGGCTGCTCAGAAGAGTTATGTACATATTTCATGCCACCTAAACCTATCTTCTCTGTGACACTCCATAAGAAATACAGAATGATACAAACTCCCTCATTTTAGTAAGTTTCTATATAAAAAAAAATGACTCAGGGAAACTGGATGGGGAACTAAAAAGCAGACACCTTTAAACATCAAACCAGTCTATCTTTATTTTTCCAGGTTGTATACTGCAAAATCAGCAGTAAAAGATTCCCTCTGCTGCTCTCATTGCTTTTGCATTGAAATAGATGAGTTATTCCTTACAGAGGAGTCATAGCCTATTGGAATTCCATATCTATGTTTTGTTCATATTAGGATACTCCTTGTGATATCATTTCCAACGCTTAACACAGTGCTCTGCACATTCAATAAATACGACTTAATGAATGAATGAATGTTTCTACCTGTCATATACTACAGGAACCAAGCAGCAAAGATGTACAGATCCAACTTGGGCAGCATATTAAATTATTTAGAAAATGCAGAACACTATTGATAATTGTTATACAAATGATGCAAACCTTCTCTACAGATTTCTGGACCAAGACTAAGGTCAATTCATTAAAAAAAAACCAAAAGAAAAATAGGCAAGGATTAATTAACTAGAATCATACAAAAAACAAGATGAATTGGGATCCCACACTAAAATGATCAAATTTAGAGTCAGGTTTAAAGTACAAATTGGGAAAAATATGTGATTTGTTACTAATGACAAAGAGTTTGACAACAGAGTGGAGGTATAAAGTAAATAACTTTTCTTCAGCCTATTAGAAAAGAGTACTAATTGAGAAGTCAATTTACCTTTAGTGATTTCCCCCCTTGTAAACTTCAACACAGCAATATAGTAATCAGTATTAAATTCACATTCTTATAAAGCATGAGAAGAGGTTCCTACATTATTGATGTTAGGTGACATTGCTTATACATAAGGGTATTCATGTTCCATATGTAAGCATATTTCTCCAACAATCATTAGCAACAGTCTCCATGGGTGAAGAATCAGCATTAGTCCATCTGTATCCTCTGGTTAAGTGAATCTATTGTGGTGAGGAACAGCAAAGCAAGTACAGCTATTTCTGAATGTGATTTGCAGTTGGCATTTCACCTTTTTTTAAAATTTAACATCTATAATAAGGTAGAAAGCTCAGGTGGTGAAAGAGTTGATGCCTGTGCACAAATTTCTTGTATGGAGAATCTTTTGACTCTCCTCTGTTCTTAACTTCCTCTCATCCGTATTTTCTGGAACTCATCATAAATACAAATCCAAACTCAATGAAAAGGAATTGATTTAGAAATGACATATGTAAATCAAAGTGTCCGACAAGGCAGAATTGTGATGTGAGGGAACACAAAAAAGCCAAATTGTGAAGAGATGGGAAATAGATCTGTTTAGTTCCCAACCTAAAAAATGTATCAGACTCCATGAAAGAGGATGAGGCAGGAGCTGAGGAAATCCACCGCCCCCCAACCCAAACTTTGCATTAGTCTTAAATTGCTCCTTTCTATTCAAATCCCTGTCACATCTCAGCAAGAGAAAACGGCTTCTGGTTGACTCTGAGCTAGGTCGATTCTTATAAATTAAAAGGAAAAAAAATAGGCAACTTTCCAGATAAAACAAGGGAGAAAAACCTATTTCCACCCCCAGTTACCTGGTTATTTCAGGGGTAAAAAGGAATCTTTGGCTTGTCACAGAGAAAATCCATTATGTGTGGTGCCATCACTGATAATCACAGAAATAACACTGATATGGAATGAAGCCTATGAATTATTCAGCATTCTTAAATCAAGAATCAGCGATGAACATGTTACCAGTCAAAGTAGAAGCGTCAAAAATAGGAACTGAAAAAGAACCTGGTTACAATCAATTTTCAGTTGATACTATACATCAAATGACCCAGCGTTAAGATTCAACACCAAAGGGCATGACAACTGAAAATCTAGAAAAAGAAAACAGATCCGAGTGACCGAGTGCAAAGACAATCCTTCCAGTGAAGAAATCAAATATCCCTGTTTCTCTCTTTTTGCCCCACCCTCCCACCTTCATGATCATGTGAACGTCTGAGTCTTAGGGTTGCAATACTGTAAAAAAAAAAAGTAAGCCTATTCAGTCATTTTTCTACATTTTTGATAAAAAGAGAGGGGAAAACTTTTCCTCTCTTTCCCTCCCTCTCCCTCTCCCCCACCACCCTCCCCGCCCCGCTCTTTTACAAAGCATTTCAACAGCGAATACTGCACATCTACTGCAACAGAGAAGCATACGCAATAAGGAAAGACTCCCGAGTGTACGTTTCTGCTTGCCCCAGACTATCTTTCCAAGCAATGAAAACATAACCAGCAGGTTGAAATGGAGGTGAGATTTTGCTCTTTTTCTTTTCAATTCTGGAATGAAACACCTTTCCTAAAATCCCCCAGAGTTCAGCCACCTAATCTTTTACGCTGATGGGCACAAGACGTCTCCCGGGGGGGAAGCAAAACGCTACCAACTTATAAACAACCAGCACCTCTATATCCACCCTACTACTTACAGGCTAGGAAACTTGGGGGGGTGTGTGGGGGGGGAATAAAATTATGTGAGTAAAATGTGGTTTTCCAGGAAGCAAGAAGGAACTCACCAGGGGTTAGACCGGACTCTTAGCATCCCTCCCTCCTTCTCTCCTTTCCTAGAGAGCCCCCAGTCCCCAGATCAGTGCTCATCCGTCGGTGGGGGTGGGGTGGTCCAAAGGCCAAGGAAATATCTTAAATGAGTGGGAGGGAGAATAAGTTGCATGCTGACCTCCCCAAGTGGCTCACCTAATTCCTCGCGGCTGGCTGTGATCGGAGCCATGTTGGCGGAGCGCGCTGTCCGAGGTGCTGAAAGGCGATTTTTCCTGGCTGGGAAGAGAGAGGTCCGCTTGATCCCTCGCTCCAAGGAGAGGAGGTTGGCTAGACGCCGCGCGATGGGGAATTCCAAAGTGGAGAGCAGGGAGCGGTGGGTGGGTGGGTGGAGAGGGAGGGACGGGAGTTTAGCCCTTCCCGGAACGGAGTGGTACCACCCCCTTTCCTCTTTTGGCTCATCTGAGTAGCTCGGCTCTGAGACTGTAGACGTGGTTGAAACCCAAATTGACGCAATCCTGACGCTACAGGGCTGAAATCAGCACTCTCCCCCTTCCCCCTCCTCCCCCTGCTCCTCCCCTCCTCACCCTCTCCTCTCTCCCGGGATCCAGTCTCCTCCTCCCTCTCTCCTCCAGCCTCCCAATTTCCCCGAGGATTCAGCAGACGGGCCTCAATTATTTGGATGCCCTCCACCTCCCCTCCCCTTATGGGTCCCGCAGAAGGCCACAGGAGATCCCAGACTCAAAGGGTCCTGTGAAATCTGATAGTCAGGAGGACAGGCGGGGGCAGAGGTCAAAGGGCGAGGTGATGCAAAGCCTGGATTGAGGAGAGAGGAAGAGGGGGAGACGGAAAATTTAAGGAACACCATGACCCATTTCAAAATGCAAGCACACGTTTTCTGTCTTGAGCTATTCTGGGAGGGTGGGGAACGGGAAAACGTGATACATTAGAGTGTCTGGAAATCTCCAGTGCCGACTGACCCACTTAAAAGGGAAAGAAAGGAGTGGTAGTGGTGTGTGTCGTTTCTCTTCTTAATCTGACCTTCCCTTCGCCGTTGTGATCGCTCCTGTCTTGCCTCGGGTTTCACTCCCTCATGCCTGAAATTCGACCTATTAAAGAGTTTAGAAACAGATGGGCTATATTCCCTTTTGTATCTGGACTTCTACCCAATTGGACTTCCATCTGTGTTGAAACTTCTTTGTATGCCTGCCTATGAACCTCGGCCACTAGTGGATGTAAACAGAATCACGATAAAAAAAACAAAATCCTAAAATATTATAATCCATTTGAAAATGAAAAGAAATGAAATCAACACAAAAAACCCTGATTTTCTGGTTTGACTGAGCTATGGAGGTAAATATTTGGCATCCATTTCTGACGGGAGTCTCATTTGAATAAGTATTTAGAAGATATGATGCCTGTCAGTATACAAGGGGACAGAGGAGTGACTCAAACTACCAGCACAGCTTTCAACGCACGGCCTTCCCCGCTAAGCTTATTGAGAATACTGTCTGGGGACTTTCTTCTCGGAGACTTACTGTACAACAGACGTGAATCACGTTGGCTTTTGGCCCAGCAAAAGATCAGGCTGTGCCTAGGGAGGACTTGGATTCGTTACTTTCCATCATGGAATTTTTTTTTATATAGATACAAGTAAAGTGCTTGGATGGTTGGCTCTTTAGCGATCTCTTTAATATGTTCTACTAGGAAAGAATGTATAAAAATGAAAGAGTGTGTGCATGTGTGTGCTTTGTTTGCTAATGAAAACAGAAAACCTATCACTGACTGGATCATTCCTCAGTCTCAGATATCTCCTAATAGAATTAATGAAAATGTATCTTATCTCATATCTAACCCAGTGCTTGTCACAGGGCTTGGCTCATAGCAAGTGCTTAATAAATACTGCAATTTAATTCAGTCGAATTAACAGTCTTGAACCATAAAACATGGACAAAGACTTCATGAATACAGACTGTGGGGTTAGCCAGTAGATCGTATCACATCTTTGTTATATGTGGTATATACTTAAAAATGCAAGTCACATGAATAGGATACGTGTTTGATGTGACCAGAAACATCCTTGAAGAGATTCTTGCATTAAAGTAATAAAAACAATTGTGTTTTCTAAATAATCCACCAAGTGATAAATGACATTGCCTCTGACTCTTCTAGATTTCTCAGACGTTCTTTCCACAAAGCTACCCACACACTCTGAGCTGCCTGACTCCTTAGGGAAACAAAATGATAGAATTACCTGCCTATCCGTAGCTCATGTTTCTGTCAGTGCCATAACAGTTTAACTGCTTGTCTTAAAATTAAACTGAGAAAAAAACATATTCATAAACATATTCTACTGGTGACTTTTCTTGTATAGACTATCCCCCATCCAGTTAGTAACCTGGTGTTTAACCCCCAGATTTTTTTTTTTAAATTTAGACCCAGCCTGCACTAGATTTAGCATTAGACAGACTGATGGGATGGACACATAGAGAAAACAGCAGCTTTTTATGAAAACCACCCTCCCATGTAACTGTAATCCACTTTTGCAGTCTGGTAAACAAATGATCAATGAATCGACATGCGCAGTGCTCCCTCCCACAGCAGGGGCTGGAAGAGGAAGGTTGCTAGGCGACCAGTTCCTCAACACCCAAAACAAACAGGCCTCAAATGAGTATAGCACACTATATAGGCAGGGACGATGGGCTGTTCTGTGCAGTTTGTAGTATGTCTGTGAAAAGTACTTGGTATGCTGTTGTCTTTGGTCTGTTGCTGCCTTGCATCTGCCAGAACATCCTTTAACCACTGAACCCACCTCCTTCCAGGCACCTAACTTATCCTAAAAAGAATGATATATAAGTGGCTCAAGTACGTAAGGGTGGTCCACTACAAAATTGGATAGGTTTTTAGATCTTCCCCTCCATCCGATGAAAGTTATGACTCCAAACATTCTGTAAAAGAAGCAGTGCTTAGGGCATGTTTAGTTTATTTGGTTGTAGGCTAGGTTTTGCATTACCATGGGCAAACTCTCTGCAAATCAATTCTTATTCTTATTACTGACTCAGTTATTATTATTCATATTACTGACTCAATTATATGTTCTTTGCTCAAGTTTCCTATTTCCAGACATACTGTGGTATTCCCACTTGCAAAACTCTTTTCAGGAGACTTAGATGAGCATATCTTAGATGGGCATATCTTAGATGGGCATATTATATGGGTTATAGCAAAGCAGCTTGGCTCAGTGGAAAGAGCCCGGGCTTGGGAGTCAAAAGTCATGGGTTCGAATCCCCGCTCTGCCACTTTTCAGCTGTGTGACTGTGCAAGTCACTTCACTTCTCTGTGCTTCAGTTACCTCATCTGTAAAATGGGGATGAAGACTGTGAGCCTCACGTGGGACAATCTGATTACCCTGTATCTACTCCAGTGCTTAGAACAGTGCTCTGCACATAGTAAGCGCTTAACAAATAACAACATTATTATTATTATATCATGATAAATCAGACATGCCACAGGAGAAAGTTTTGTATTCAACCCATTTGAGGGGCAAGTGATAATCAAATCATTATTATTATAAGGAAAATTGTTCTCTAAGATGCAAGTTATATATCATGATCATTTCTAATCAATTATCTCATTTTAGCTTCATAGCAAGTTTAAACAGGCAAAGGAACTGCAGCACAGAGCAATTAAGTGCCTTCCCCAGTGTCACACAGTATAGACTAACAGCAACATTGAAGCTAGGAAATAGATCTCCTAGGACCTGGGAGTCAGAGGATGTGGTTTCTAATACCAGTTCCACCACATGTCTACTGTGTGACCTTGGGAAAGTCACTTAACCTCTCTGTGCCTCAGTTATCTCATCTGTAAAATGGGGGTTAAGACTGTGAGCCCCACCTGGGACATGAACTGTGTATGACCTGACTAATCTTATCTACCCTAGTGCTAGAGCAGTGCCTGGCACATAGTAAGTGCTTAACAAATGCCATTACACACATACAAAAAATCTAGATCTGCTTTCTATGAACTAGGGAGGAGTAGTGGATTTAAATGAACTCAGCCTGGATACATAAATATAGTACCTTCTAAATGTTTAAAAGAGAAGTTGATTTGAGAAAAATAAAAAGTCAGGTCTTTCCGAGGGTATGCTATCTTTCTTTTTAAAAAAATATTATGTTTCTCAACGTTTTTATGATCTTTGCTAAGTGCTTACTATGTGTCAAGCTCTGTTCTGAGCACTGGGATAGATACAAGTTAAATAAGGTCAAATTCAGTCCCTGTGCCACATGGGGCTCACAGTCTAAGTAGGAGAGAGAACAGGTATTGAATTTCTATTTTGCATTTGAGGAAACTGAGGCACAGAGAAACCAAAGGACTTGCTGAAGGTGACATAGCAGCCAAGTAGTGGAGCTGTGGTAGAACTCTCATCCTCTGTCTACCAGGCCCATTCTTTATCCACCAGGCCCCACTGCCTCTTAATGAATAGATGGAAAAAATTGATGGATACTTGTTTTTTATACTGGGAAAGTTACTGCTTCTGTTTCTTCTTTCCATGAGGCTCTTTGTGTGTGTATATATATATATTCTTTCTCATGGAAAGAAAAAACAGAAGCAGTAATATATATATATATATGTTACAGTATTTAGCCCACTGTCTTTCACTGTCTTCCATGGTCTTTCCTACCTGATTTCAACAGGAAACAATAGTTACAAATCTAAGAAAAATAATCTGGAAAGAAAATTTAAGATGCTTGGGAAATTGAAAAAATAAATTTTAGAGATGGTATGGAAGCAGGCAGAGAGAATTAGTCAGGCATGAAGATCCACAAAGATACCCAGAGCTGTTACTCTCAAAGGAGAAGCAGCTGGTCTGCTATGTTACCTTGGGCAAGTCACTTAATTTATCTGTGTCTCAGTTACTTCATCTTTAAAGTGGGGATTAGGACTGTGATCCCTATGTGGGGCAGGAACTGTGCCCAACCTGATTAATTTGATCTACCCCAGGACTTACTGGGGTGCCTGGCACATAGTAGACACTTCTGTTGTACTGTGCTTTCCCAAGTACTTTGTACTGTCCTCTGCATATAGTGAATGCTCAAGAAACACAATTGGTCAATTATCAAATATAATAAAAAGGCTTTTACAAGACTCAATGTCCCTTTCTAGCTGTTCCTTCACCTGGTATTCCACATTGCCTAATGAAATGATATAAAATGTCAAGAATTGCATTACCAATTTTAATCTGATAGAATGATCTTTAGAGCAGATACGATGTCTAAATTTTAAAATGCACTGGAAAAAAAACTTGTAAAATAAGACTGTTCTATGTTTAGAATATGCTACCAAATTTATAGTAGAAAGGAAAAGCAGGTAGAAGATGGAACACCTGGGGTTCTAATCCCAGCTCCACCACTTGCCTGCTGTGTGACCTTGGGCAAATCCGTTAGTTTCTCTGTGCCTCAGTTTCCTCAGTTGCAAATGGGGATTCAATACCTGATCTCCCTTCTACTTAGACTGTGAGCCACATGTGGGACAGAGACTCTGTCTGATCTGATAAACTTATAGCTACTGCAGCACTTAGAACAGTGCTTGACACAGTAAGTGCTTAACAAATACCATACAAAAGGAAAAAAATTGAATAAATAATTAGAAAAGAGAAAATAATAAATTTTAGGAATTGTTGGAAAATATGAATTGTTCCAAGTAGAGAGTTAAGAGAAAATAACTCTATATGACTCAAATCTTTCAGAGGACCATAAAATAATTTTTGGATTCGAGTTTAGGAATACTATGGAAAATACAGAATAAATATGAAGAATATAAACTGCTGGCTGGAATTCAGTGGCACTTTGAATGAAATAATTGTATTTTGGTGCTCTGACATTATTCAATATTTTTGCTATTTTCAACACCTATTTCATTACATTATAATTCAAATTAATTTAACTTCTGGCCTTCTCATCACATTCCACCTGGTCTTCCTGCAATCAGGGCTTTCTGGAAATAACAATTTGTATGCCACTATTTCCATATCATACTTTAGATAGGTATATCTGCATTTTGGGAAAATACTAGAGCATCTACATTTTTAGCAGGTAAGTAAGGAGATGGGAAAGGAGAATAAAGCCAAAAGAAGGAGAGAGAAAGAGAGACAAGAGACAAGAAAGAGGTGCTCACTATGTAACTCAGCAAAGAAATAAATTATTTAAAGTGGAATAACATGCCAACAGTGTCTGACAAGAAAATGTAGAAATCAACCACTTCGTCGTTGCTCTTTTACTTCTTCCTAGGATTACATGCTTCTAAGTAAGGGTTTTTGTTGAAGATTCCCTTTCATCACCTTAAGAACTATTCCAGGGCACCCTCTCTTTTTATCAGGAGGGGCTTATTCCAATTACAGAAAAATCTTGTAGCCTAAAAGGTCAGAATGTTCCATTAAATATTGGACAGTGTGTAGATAAAAAGGTTGCACTAAACCCTGGTGGGTTTCAGATGAGGTTAGTAAGGAAGAGATTTTGGATTCACAAACAGGCCCAATCTAAGAACTCTCAAACTCACATGCCCTGTATATACCAACTACCTATTGGCTAGGTTATTGCCTGATAGTGGTCTGATTGTTTCATAGATGGAACCAGATGAATACAGAGCTGGGTCACGTGAATAATGAGTCTTCCTCATGTTTGTGATTCCACCTGCTACAACTTTGTCTCCTCAAACTAGTCATTCTTTCATTCATTGATATTTTTTGAGTGCTTACTGTGTGCAGATCACTGTACTAAGCACTTAGGAGAGTATGACATAACAATTAACATACATATTCCCTGCCCACAGAAAGTTTACAGTCTAGAGGGGGAGACAGTCATTAATATAAATAAATTACAGTTATGTACATAGGTGCTGTGGGGCTGGTGCCGGGGAATGAATAAAGGGAGCAAGTCAGGGCAATGCAGAAGAGAGTGGGAGGACAGGAAAGGAGGGCTTAGTTAGGGAAAGCCTCTTGAAGGAGATGTGCCTTCAATAAGGCTTTGAAGTGGGGGAGAGTAATTTGTCAGATTTGAGGAGAGAGGACATTCCAGGATAGAGACAGGACATTCCAGACCAGAGATGGAACATGGAGGAGAGGTTGGTGTCAAGATAGTTGGGATTCAAGTACAATGAAGAAGTTACAATAGACGAGCCATGTGTGTGGGCTGAGTTGTAGTAGGAGAGTAGTGAGATGAGGTAAGAAGGGGCAAGATAATTGAGTGCTTTAAAGCAAACAGGAGTTTCTGTTTGATGCTTTGGTGGATAGACAACCACTGGGGTTTGTTGAAGAGTGGGGGAACAGGGACTGAACATTTCGGTAGAAAAATGATTCAGGCTGCAGAATGAAGAATGAACTCAAGTGAGGAGAGGCAGAAGCTTAGGAGGGCAGAAAGAGGCTGATTCAGTAATCAAGGTAGAATAGGATAAGTGATTGGATTAATGTGGTAACAGTTTGGATGGAGAGGAGAGGGTGGATTTTAGCAATGTTGTGAAGGTGGAACTGAAAGGATTTAGTGATGGGTTGAATGAGAGATAGGAGTCAAGGATAACACCAAGGTTATGAGCCTGTGAGACAGAAAGGATGGTCGTGCTGTCAAAGACATGGGGAGGACAGAATTTGGATGCGAAGATGAGGAGTTCTGTGTTAAGCTTGAGGTGATGGGAGGGCATCCAAGTAGAGATGTCTTGAAGGCAGGAGGAAATGTGAGACTGCAGAGAATGAGAAAGATCAGTATTGGAGATGTAGATTTGGGTAACCTAATTTACTCATTTAAGTTCCTAAAATAAAAATTATTTTTCCCTTGGACTTGGGGAAATGCTATCCATCATTATTCTTCCATTTTTTCTTCACGCACTTCAAGGTCCAGATGTTAAGCAAGTTGGGTAATGCATCTGGTCTAGATCTTCAATGGTCTGAAGATTGATGTCACTTGGACATATGATTCTTACAGTCAACCTCTCTCTCTCTCTCTCCTTCTTAATCTGTCAGCACATCATGTTCCCTTTGTATCAAAATTCAGAGACCACATTTGACCCTATACCACTGTGGAAAATTCTTGGGTTTTAGTAAGGATTTTTACAGGTTCTGTCTTCTTCTAATTGTTCAACTAGCAGAACTATAAGAACAACTCATATATATTTCATAATCCATATTATACAAATCCACGTTTTCTGGGATATGTTTTTCAAATCCATTCCCTTACCTTAGCATTCGTGCAGTTCTTTGTTTCTTTCTAAAGTGAATTACCTGCTTCCTAATCCTTTTAAAATTTACATCTATCTTAGATCCCTCATGTTGCAATTTACTTGGATTTCTACTTGTTCTGACTTTGATAGAGATGGCATGAACTGGTGTCATCATCTTCTGCATTTCAATTTTCTGAGATTACTAGTAAATATTTTTTGGCCTCCTATTATAGGTGAAATTATTACAGTTATAAAGGATTTCCTTTGTGTTTTACTTCCAACCTTTTAACATTGTGACTTTATATTAACTCTTTCCAAGTTCTATTCATTTCTTCTTTATTACTAAACCCTATATTGTCATCTTCAAATATATAGAAGAATGGAATGCAGAGGTAAGTGGCTCCCACTTGACCTTGAACAAGTCACTTAACTTTCCTTTGCCTCAGTCCCCACATCTTTAAAAGGGGGATTCAATATCTGTTCTCCCTTTCTTAATCAATCAATTACAATCAATTGTATTTATTGAACATTTACTGTGTGAAGAGCATTGTACTAGGCACTTGGAAGAATATGATACAACATAGTTAGTAGACACATTACAGAATGGTGTAGTAGATACTCCATGGGCCTGGGAGGTAGAAGGACCTGGGTTCTAATCATGACTCTGCCACTTGTTTGTCATGTGACTTTGGGAAAGTCACTCAATTTACCTGTGCCTCGGTTACCTCATCTGTAAAATGGGGATTGAGATTATGAGCCCCACGTGGGACAGGGACTGTGTCCAACCTCATTTGCTTGTATCTACCCCAGCACTTAGACTAGTGCCTGGACATAGTAAGCACTTAACCAATACAGTAATTATTATTATTCCCTGCACAGAAACCTAAACTGTAAATTCCATATGGGACAGCAAACTGTGTGTGTGACTTGATTAATTTACACCTACCCCGATGTTTAGTATAATGTCATATAGTAAGAATTTAACAATTCAATTAACAATATTTGAACAATAACAATTATTATTAACAGCAGTAAGACCCAAACCTTCCCCTTAACTCTGCCTCCGACACTGTCCCTGCCCTTCAAACACTGCTTCTCCTTATGATCTTGTTCTCAATGAAATTCTTGCCCCTGTTATTGCCGCTCCTCTCCCTGAAGCCAAGTGATCTTCCTAGGTTCTGGACCCACTGTTCTTCTCTTCCCTACCTGCCACAAACAATTCAGGATCTCAGGCTCTGGCCCTCCTTTATCTTCAGCTCTCCCCTATTTGTTCAACTGAACGTTCTCCTCCTTTCCACTCTCCTTTATATTACCAAGATAGATTGTGTTTCAATCCATGAACAGGTCAGAAATGTTTCTTGCCTTTACAAATTGATAATGCTGTTCTAATATTTTCAGCAGGGAATCTGCAGTTCTCTGGTCTGACTGAGCAAATGTCACCCAGATTGGAGCCTGCTGGTTAATAAAATGAAGGAACTGCTTGAATGACTTTCTTTCGGCATGGGGTTGTAGAGTTATTGGGACATATCAGAGTTGGATTATTAAAGGATTGAAAAGATGTTCTCCAATTCTCCAGAGCATCATTTCTTCTTGATTTCTTTTTGAATTTCTCTGGTTGTATATCAAAATTATTTTCTGGATCTGAAACGCTCATCAATTGGTATTTGTGCTCTCATTTGCCAGAAATGGCCACATGTTTGTAATTATCCTGCCGCACATGGGCTCAGAACATGTTAAAACACCACGACGTTTGAACTAGAAAATTAAATTAAGAAAAATTTTATAGACATTTTAGGCATCTCAGAATCCTGGTGTGAGCAAGGTTGCACTGAAGCTCCCTCATGGTGATATAAAGCAGAACATATAACTAAGACTAAATTATGATATCTGTTTAGAATTCACCCTATCTCTCTTCTCTTCTGTTTGCCTGTGCACTTGGTTTGTACTCCTTAAACACTTTGATACTCACCCCAACCCCAGGCTCACAGCAGTCGGGCACATAATTTATATTCCATCATTTCTCCCTGAGAGTAAGGATCAACTCTAATATAATGCTAGTTATATTTATTAATGCTTACTATGTGTCAAATAAGCATTGGGTTAGACACAAGATAATCAGGTCATACACAGTCTCTGTTCCACATGGGACTCACTGACTAAGAGGGATGGAGATCAGACATTTAATCCTTATTTTACAGATGAGAAAACTAGGCATAGAGAAGCTCAGTGACTTGCTCAAGCTCACACAGCAGGCAAGTGGTGGATTAAAGATGAGACTCCAGATGCAAGATCTAAGCTCTTTCCACTATTCCATGCTGCTTTTTGATCAGCAGACCCCTGGTTTATAAAAATGCAACCATGGAAAAGTACAACTGGGAAATAAATTCTCAAAAGGGTCATACTTAGCAAATTTCCTATTGTATATACTTTTGGTCTTTAGGTACAATTTAGGGTCTTTAAAATCATTATTATGATATTTGTTAAGCACGTATTATATGTCAAGCACTATACTAAGCATTGGAGTAGATACAAGATGAATGCATTGAACACAGAACATGTTCCATGTCGGGTTCCTAGTCTCAATCCCCATTCTACAGATGACATAACTGAGGCACAGAGAAGTTAAGTGGCTTGCCCAAGGTCACATGGTAGAAAGGTGGTGTCTTCAGGATTAGAACTCAGGTCCTTCTGATTCCCAGGCCACTGCTCTGCCCCTTAGGCCATGTTACTTCTCAAATTCAAGGACTTCAAGTTCAATAAGTTTGTGTATACATTCAGGGAAAATTTATGTTTCAAGCTAAGAATAAGGAACACACACTTGATATGTATTGAATATATTTAAGATTCTTAACATGATTTCATTTGTAAAAGTTATTCAAGGAATGATCTCATGATTGATAAATATATATATATATATATACTAATGCACTAAGAAAAAAAGCATGAGTATTCCTTGTCATTTGTTACTGAATGAATAGCAGGCTGTAAGGAATGGTCTCCCACCATGTATTCTGGCTCCAGAGGAAGCACCATGGCCTAATGGAAGGACCTCAGGTCTGGGAATCAGAAGATCTGTCTTTGAATCCTGGTTCTAACTCCTGTCACATAATGTGTGACTTAAGCCTCTCTGTGCCCCAGTTTCCTCATCCGCGAAATTGGGATTCACTTCCAATTCTCCCCCTTCCTTGGACAACGTTGGACAGGGCTTTGTCTGATCTGATTATCTGGTATCCTATCCAGGACTCAGTACAGTGCTTGGCACATGGTAAGTGCCTAACAAATGTCACAATTATTTTTATTATTATTAAGGAACCCCATGGGTGAGGTGGACTCCAACTGTTCACTTCCTCTTCCCTGAAAGGGAGAAACTGGTTGTGGCAGTAAAGTTCCTGCTTGGACTTTAAAAGTCCTCTGCAGTCAGTCAGAGGAGGAAGGGCTGTTGGTTTGTTTGTTTTTTCCCAAGAATTTGGGGAGCAAGAGTAAACTAAGTCAAAGATTTTCTGAGTAGTATTTGAAGGTTTCGAGAAAGTTTATGGTCTCTGTAGACAAATTAATCATCAATCAACAGTATTTATTAAGCATTCACTTTATACATAACACTATAATAAGTGTTTGAGAGAATATGATACAGTAGAGTTAGTAAATATGATCCCTACCCTAAAGGAGATTGAAGCAGCATGGCCTAGTGGCAAGAGCAAGGGCTTTGGAGTCAGAGGTCATGGGTTCTAATCTTGATTCCGCCACTAGTCTGCCATGTGACCTTAGGCAAGTCACTTAACTTCTCTGTGCCTCAGTTCCCTCATCTGTAAAATGGGGATTGAGACTGTGAACCCTATGTGGGACAGGGACTGTATCCAACCTGATTGTCTTGTATCTACCCCAGTGCTTAGAACCGTGTTTGGCACAGAGTAAGTGCTTAACATATACCATAACTAGAGTATCAGTGTGGTCTAGTGGATAGAGCATGGGCCTGGGAGTCAGAAAATCATGAGTTCTAATCCAGCTTCCACCACTTGTGCTATGTGAACTTGAGCAAGGTACTTACCTTCTCTGTACCTCTGTTCCCTCATCTGTAAAATGGGGATTAAGATTGTAAACCCAATGTAGGACAGGGGCTGTATCCAACCCGAATATCTAATATCTACCCCAGCACTTAGAATAGTGCCTGGCACATAGTAAGCGCTTAACAAATACCATAATAATTATTATTAGAGTGGGAGACAGACATTAAAAGTAAATACAGATAGGGAGAGTATGGGAGAGAGAAATGGGAGAGTATAAGCACATGTACCTAAATTCCATGTGGGGGGTGGGGTGAATATTAAAGTGTTTAAGGGGTAGTCACCTGGAAAGACAGCCTCCCCCTCTAGAATATATGTTTCCTGTGGGCAGATAATATATCTACTAATTCTGTTGTATTATGCTCTCCCAAGTGTTTAGAACAGTGATCTGCATACAATAAGCACTCATTGAATATGATTGATTAATTAATTGTAACATCTGCCTCTGATCATTCTCTACTAGCACCAAACAAGTCACTTCGCGAGATCTTGAATACAGATTTTTCTTTTACTTACCCCATAGTTGGAGATTTTTAATAGTCCTCCGTGACCTATTTTTATAGAGCTATTACATATCTAATATAGTTCTGTTTTTCTCAGGACTGGTACTGTGCTGCATTTCATCTTCTCCAGTCTCTGTAGATTTAACTCCAATCATCCAACTCTTGCATTGTTTTTATTACTTCTCTTTGGAATTTCTTTAGTTAGTTTGTGTCAGTATCCAACTGGGGGTTGTTCCTTAGGTATCTAGGGTTGAAAGAGATAACTAGCTTTGAAGGAAACCCAGGAAACTAGTGAAGGGAGAAAACAGTGTGCATGTCTTATTTTTCTAGATCAATAAACTTTATGTGAATGGAAATTGTATTCTTTCCTTGGCCTCTCCTCCAGCAGTCTACCACCTTTGTCCTTCTTTTTGCCCTTGTTCCTCCTTTTTTTAATGGATTTTATTAACTGTGGTCTTAGAATATTTTTTCCTATCCCCTATGAAATACCCTTTCACCTAGTGGCAATATATGAAAATTCTGTGGAAATGTCTTGGCCTTCATTATTCCAGGTTTTCTGAATGAAAGTAGGGCATGACCTTTCAGACCCACTCATCTCTTAAAATGCATCTATGAGATTTAGATCAAGCTAAGGTTACATAACAAATGCACTAGTTGTGATTGTAAATATATATATATGTGTATATATATGTATGTATATGTGTATATATATATTAATGGAAACATCATAAAATTGCAAAATATTGCTATTGTTATTACTAATGGGCAGGAAGAATTTTTAGATGCTTTGAATCCAATGAATCTTGTCCTTAAATAGAGTAGAAAATGAAGTTGGGAGAGAATATACTTCAAAACAGACAATAAACCATATCATTTATCTTACTTCTTCCCAACTCACCATCCTGACTTTCTACAATATGAGAGACTTCACCGTGAATATTAAAGGTAATATTTTTCACTCTTCTTGTATTTTTCATCCATAAATCTAAATGCATTTCACAAACTTGAAATGACTGGAGCCTCAGGAAGCTAAGCCCCGCAGAGGTCAATTTGCTTTCCTTGATCTGCACATCAAGCAAATGGCAGGACTGGGAATAAAACAGGCCTGGGAGGACCGACTACTTAGACCTCTTCTTTCCTCTGACTGACTCACTGAGCTTTGATTTTCTAATCTCTAAAATGGGTCCAACCATTCTTTTCCCTCTCAAATTTTAATGAACATGATCAATTCTCCTTCCTCAGTGTAGGGAGAGTGATGCTGCTGCTGCTGAGAAAATTTGTTAAGTGCTTAGTATGTGCTGAGCGCTGTACTAGGCACTAAGGTAGACCCAAGATATCTAGGTTGGACACTCCCCTTCTAGACTGTCAGCCCTTTATTGGGTAGGGATTGTCTCTATTGTCAAAATGCATTTTCCAAGTGCTTAGCACAGTGCTCTGCACACAGTAAGTGCTCAATAAATACAACTAAATGACTGAATGAACAGTCCCTATTCCACATGATGCTCACGGTTTAAGTGGGTGGGAGAATTGGCATTGACTTCCTATTTCACAAATGAGGAAACAGGCACAGAGAAGTCCAGTAGCATACCTAAGGTCACAGCAACTTAGTGACAGATGCAGATTAGAACCCAGGTCCTTTGACTCCCAGGCTTGCTGGTGACCCTCCTTGACTTCAGTCAGAATGGTGATAGATGTTTCCCCATCCTTCAGGTATGGACCCTGTACCACTCTGCTGGAGCAGACTCCTCTTGAGTTCATTTCAAGCTGCAGGGCACAGAAGAGAGAGATCACTGGTAACAGGTATAGACTTGGAGAGTTTGAAGAGTTGGGAACTTGTAGGACACACTCTCTTGCCAACCTGGGCCAGTTGGGGGCTTAAACCATTCTTACAAAACGCTGGTCACTTTGCCAGCTACAGTCCCTAGATGGAACACTGCTTCATGCAGCCTTTGGCTAATTCCCTAGCTTCCACTGTGTGTACACCCAGCTGTTCAAGAGAAATAGGGAGGGAGAGGGTGGCAGGAGATTCATATTCCCTCTTATAAGTCTTGCTCATATCCTCCCATATGTAGAAAGGAGAATCAAGTCCATTCCAAGGAGACATCTAAAAATAGAAAGGTTTTTTTTTTGAGTTCTGTGAAGACAGGTGTTATAAACAAAATATGATTACGATGATTATCATGTCATTCATATGTTATGGCTCTCTGCTGATTTCTAAACATCAGACTAACATAGAACAACAATATATTTTAAGGCATATAGAAATAGTATTAAGAAACACTGATTCATCCGTATTTTGAAAGAGAAAAGATCTTGTGCCCTTCAGTGTCTGATATAAAAGCTTTTCATTATTTATAGTATCCTCAAAGATAATAAATGGCATGACTCATAACTAAAAAGGTGTGGCACAATACCTCATACTTATTGCATCAGCAAATGTTGTTGGTAAAGGAGGATGATGCAGAAGGTGCTTAATGTCTGCATCAGTCAATGAATCCTAAAACAAAATGATGTGGAAATCAGTGAGTCATCGACGGTAGCTTCAGCATCTGTGAGCAATATCTTTTCCCACTCAAATTCACCCTACTTCTTCTTAAACCCTACAGATTAAAATATCTGAACATTTAAAAAAAAAAACTTCTTGATTTATAATTTAACAAATGAACTTGTCTCTGTGTTGGAGAAAATGTGAAGTGCTATAAGGATCTTCTTTCCAGACCAAAGAATCTTAAAGCATAGACTGCCAAATTGTATTGTTCCACTGTACCCAAGCTCATTTGAACTCTAATCTGGTGTTGAACAGTCTGCTTTACAAATTCAGATTCCCTCAGCTATTGTTGATGTTTGAGGTTAAACACGTACTGTAGAATGAAATTATTTCTGATTTGCTGAAAGTCAACAGGGAGAGACTAGGTCGTCGCCTAACCTGCCAGTAAAATGCATTCAGTTCATCATCTAAAATTAAAATGCTCCTTCTAGTTACAAGGATTCGTTTTATTACTTCTGTGCTTGCATTGATATTTATGGAATCAATATGTAATTTAGTATCAGTATGTTTAATCATAATCAGCCAGACTGCAGTGTTTAGCTGAACCTATAAAATGTACTATAATGATTCTAAAATGTTTAATTTAAGAATCTCTGCCTCTATGCATATGAATCAGAGACCTGTGTTTAATTATTGATAGCAATTAGTGCATAGAAGCAGACAAACACCATCTGGTGGTAGAAAGTGTTCTTCAATCCAGCCCTTACTTGGTCTCCTCTGGATCTAAAGCAATTCATCAATGTTTGGTTCCTGAGAATGGGAGAATTTGTATTCTCTCTCCATCCTAGGTTTTGAGATTCCAATCCTACTAAATCCACCTCCCAAATAATAATAGGATATAGGCCTATAGGCTGAGGAGAATCACTCAGAAAAATGGGTTGATTAGAGATGCTCTTTTAGAATCATCAGAAATAAAATAATATGTTTCATTCTCTGTCTTTGTTTTCATGTACCCTTCCATCTTATGAATAGTAATTCCAGCAGTGCTACAATATTCAAACCCCAAGGTCAGAAAATGAAAACAAAAGACATCCCTTGAAGTGTTTGAGGAGCTAACTTCCTTATTACACACAGTTCTCTTTGCCCCTACCACCAGACAACCTCTTAGAGACCTTTTGGCCTTCTGTGCCAAACATCACTGAGGAGTCAAATCCCCTTCCCAATACGTTGCCATCCATTCAGATTCAAACTTAGAGGTTGACAATGCCCCCAGTTATTTTTTTTTACATATGTGGAAAATGAAAATAAAATAAATAATATACAGGAATGAATACTCCCTTGTTGGTCTCAAATGATTAACAGTTTTACATGCTGAGCTCCTATTCAATGTAGATTAAAATGAAGTGACTTTTTTTTTAACAAGGGGACACTGATCTGCTATTCTTTGCACCTAATGGAGGCTGAAGTAAAATAAATTGGACTAAATTGCAGCAAAAGAGAGACTTCCTGAATGCTCAGGTATATAACAGGCTACTGAAGAAGTTGTGGATTCTCCAGCCCTGGAGAACTGTAAAAGAAGCCAAGATACCCATCTGCCCTGGGTGGCAAGCAACATGTCTGCTACTTCTGTTGTGTTGTACTCTCTCAAGCACTTAGTGCTCTGAGCATAGAAAGTGCTCAATTAACACCATTGAACGATTGATTCATTGGTTTAGCTCTTCCCCAACATGAATGAAGGAAACTGGACCCACAGACCTATTGTGATTTTTTCTAGGTCTAAGATTCTGTGATAAATATTCAGCATCCAAGAGACACCGGCAGTAAAATAAGAACTGAACGCAATATATCTAATCAGTGGTTAAACTACTGAAACCAATAATTTAAAAACAGAGGAGCATAAACTGGTTTTTGCTTTCTTCTTATAAATGAGAATTGATTTCACTTATTGGGATTTGATAGACAACCTACTCATTTGATCAGACTTCATAGTCAGAAAAAATTATAGAGGAAATGTAGGTTTTTGCCTTCTATGCAAAATAGTTTAACTACAGTTTTTCATTAAATATTCACTTAGTCATACATACTTTAAAGAAATAAGGCAAACACATGAGAGTTTCAAATTGGGAGAAATTGCAGTTAAGGTCAATCATATACCTCTACCATTTTAATAAAGAATACTCTTGAAGAAAACAAGAGTATTAGGGGATTTTATCACTTCCACAATAATTGCACAGTGCACTTCCTGTGTTCATGTGCTTGAGCTGCCGAGTGCTGTTGGCAGATATCCAGACATCAGGCTAACATCATCCATCGTGAATTCATACTCTACAGCTATAATTCTCCCTCTCTTCTGCCCAGCAACTCTATTTCTCCACCTTACGGACTCTCATGCCCACTGTCTTCACATATTCCTGACTTTCAACTCCCTCCTTAACTCCCCAGTGCCCCTCTCTCCCTTTTCTCAGGTGCCTAATGACCTCACAATCTCCTTCATTGACAAAATTGAAACCATCATATGGGGTCTCTTTCAAATCTTCCCATCACCTCCTAAGCCCCAGCCCCCTCAAGCCCCCTCATTCTCTCTTTAATCTTTCCCAGACATATTTTTGAGATGATCTCTCTCCTCTTTTCAAAATATATTCCTATCTATATCTCCTACCCCATCCCCTCACATTTCATTAAAATATTTGCATCCACCTTTCTTCCTTTCCTGACGGCCATCTACAACTGCTTATACTTCAGTGGCTCTTGTCTCACCACTTTATAGTACATCCACATATTTCCTCTCTTAAAAGAACTCTTCCTTGACCCCAATGAACCCTGCAGCTTTGGCCTCATCTCCCTCCTGACACTCCTATTCAAACTCCTTAAACAAGTTGTTTACATCTACTAATTCCACTTCCTCTCCTCCAGTTCCATCACCTACCCTCTGCAATCCAGTTTTCACCCCTTCCAAAGTCCACTGTAACCTCTCTCTTCAAGCTCACCAATGACCTCTTTCTTGTAAAATTTGATGGAATCCACTTCTTCCTAATTTATTTTGATTTCTCAGGAGTCTTTGACACTTTAGACCACCCTGTCTCCTGGAAACAGTAATTAATTTTGGTTTTTCTGACATTGTCCTCTCTGGGTTCCCCTCTACCTCTCTTGGCAATCCTTCATAGTCTCTTTCTCCAGTTCCTCTTCCTCTGTTTTCCATTTCCTAACCATAGGATCCATTAAGACTCAGGGCTCGATCCTCCCTGAGTTTCTGTAAGCCCCTGATGGGACAGGAAATAAGTCTGATCTCACAACCTTGTATCTATCTCAGTGATTTACACAATAAATACTTAGTAAATGTCATTATTATTATTACTATTATCATTATGAATGTGAGACATTCTCAGTTAGGGGATGACAAGTGGATAAGCCACTGAGTAAAATTATATTGAAAAGGAGCAGTATGAGAGGCAGGAGAACAATGGGAGTGCCAGTTCATCAAAGTAAAGCTCAGAGAGCACTTGCAGGAGAAGGGAATGGTCAATGGTACTGAAGGCAGTAGAGTGATCAGTGAGAATTAGGATAGAGTAGGGTCCGTGGTACATGACTATCAGGAGGGCAGGGGAATGAAGGGGGAGAAAATGAGATTGTAGCTGGTCAATTTATTGAGTACTTACTATGTGCAGCTCATTGTCCTAAGCACCTGGGAGAGGACAATACATCAGAATTAGCAGACACAGTCCCTGCCCATAATGAGCCTACAGACTAGGAGTGGAGCCAGACACTAATATGAATAAATAAATCATTTATAATATATAATTTAAAGATATATGCATAATTGCTGTGATGCTGGGGGTGGGATAAATATCAAATGCCCAGAGGTCAAGAAGAGAATTGATGGAAAGGAAGTATAGGCAAAAAATATGCACAGTCCATTCAAGGATTAGAGAATTAGAGATTTAAGATGGTGATAAGAGAAGGAAGAGGAAAAGCGGCAAGTAGGGAGAGATGGAGTAGTATAGTTGTGAGGATACCATGGAAGGACTTTGGGAAAGTCATGCCTGATGTTTTCTATTTTACCCTAAAGTAGGTCAGTGAGTTTTAACTGGTACTCCCAGGATACTGGAGTTCGAAAGCAACATGAGGTAGTTCCACTGCTTGTTGGAGGCCCTTGGAAAATTTAGGTTACTTGAATCATATAATGAGGGAAAAGCCTGATCTAATTACACAGATTTGCCTGGAATAAGGGGAGGATACTTCTTTATGGGAAGAAATATGCATCTGAATTTTATGGTTTTACTAAAACCAATACACATTTTGAAGTAAAACCTGTTTTAAAAAAAAGAACAAAGAACAGGTCCAGGTTTGAAAGATCAGGGTCAATCCAATACTTGACCAAAGGTCAGTTTCATACAGCATTTATAATTCCTGACCATGTTAGTGGGAAGGACACATTAAGGGTCACAATGGGAGTGTGCTGTGAATAAGAAAGGAAAACAATTGTCTTCACAAAAATTGGCAGGATTATTAATAAAGAGAAAGGGAAAGACATTTCTAAAAAAGGCAGTTAGTTACGGTGAGAAGTTGGATGAATAGGAAGAAGTAGAGAAAGGCAAATTTAACCAATGTTTTTATTTATTAAAGGCTGAGAAATAGTTAACAGTGAAAACTGTCTTCTGAGTAAAGTGGGTCCACTGTGGAGAAAGTTCCCTTTAATTTGAAGGTTTCAGATAGCTCAAGAATATCAGGAGCATCAAGAAAATGCTAGGATTTCACTAGAGGTCTTCTTAGTTCATAAATATCTCACAACATAAACAAAATCATACTGGCTGACATTAGCGGTCAATTTAGCCTAATAGTCTGTCTCCTTCAGTACAACTAATGGCGCTTGCAGGAAGTGTGTATTAGTTGTCCTCCATGACATCCAGGGGAACCAGTAAAAGCATATTCTCTGACAACCCTGCCTTTTTCTCTATTTTATGGCCCTAAGATCCATTAATTTATCCAATGCTTTCCTGAATCTTTTCATATTTTCTGACAACTCAACTTCATTTCATTGTTTGATAAAAAATGTTATATCCTTCTTAATCATTCAATCATATTCATTCAGTTGTATTTATTGAGCGCTTACTGTGTGCAAAGCACTGTACTAAATGCTTCTTACCTGTTCTGTTAAAAGTTTTCTACCTTCTTTTAACCTATTACCCACCACCATCAAACTTAAGTAGGTGCCCCTAATTCTGTTGTTTTGGACTTTGGTGAAAATTAATTCCGCTTTTTTCTTGCCCATGTTTTTCACCATTTTATGAACTTCAATCATCACTAGTTTCAGTCTCCATCTTTAAAGACTGAGGAGTCCTAAGGTATCTTTGCCTCTCCTTCTAATAATGCTGGGAGCTTTCAAGGTAAAAATGATGAGCTGGTGTGGTCAGACTCGATTTTTAGCATTTTGTGAGAACAGGATATTTCATGACAACTTATTTGCCTTCTTTCATTACTGAAAGAATGTGGCCAGGTTAAGGTGGCCAGAAGGTCACACAGAAAAATATTACAGGCTGCAAATTGATGCATCAGTCTTGGCTATAATAGATTTTACTATTAAAAAAAAAAGCAAAAATGCTTCAAAGTCAGTTGCTGAACACTAATTAGTATAGATAGTGGTTCCCAATACTCCCGCAAGACATCATTAGCAAATGATCTCATATTGCTTTGGATTGTCTTCCATTTCAAATCACAGTTTGAACAAACTCCCTTATGCATGTTTCTTCCAGTAAAATCTTGTTGTTTTTTTTAAAAATCAATCATAATTTAATCTATAACCCTATTGTATCCAAAATCTGATTAATCACATTCTGTAGTAGACATATTGTGCCTGATTACAACAAAGTACTTTAATTTTGAATGTGCATTTAGGATTATCCCTTTGTGGCATGGTACTGAATACTCCAAGAATAGCATGTATCTGGCTTTAGAAATCAATTTACCTAATTTTACAATTTCCTTGTTTAGAAATGATTTCTCATGGTGTGAAAGAAATGTTGAGCATGGAATGCTTACTTTGTGTCAAGCACTGTTCTACAGGCTGGGGAAGATGCAAGTTAATCAGGCTGGACACAGTCCAACACAGTTTTGATAAATTCAGGAAAGGTAGGAAAGGTCAGCATTTTCAGAGTTGACTGTCACAATAGTTCAACCTTGGACTAAGGTATCCACTGAGCGATCATACTATTTCTTCCTATTCCTATTCAATATTTTGATTCTCTATAAATTAAGCACAAGGGAAATTTACAAACCCTTACTGCTCTTGCAGGAAATAACCTCTCTACCTGAAACAAACTCTTTTGTGAATCCTAAAATACACAGCTTTGGAGGAGAAATACCTTGTCCTTTCAGCTGGTAAACACTGTATAGAGACAATTATTTTGTTATTTAAAATTTAAAGTATCCAAATCCCGGGTTATATTACCATCCCTTCTCTTTTTGGCAATAAACTAAGACTGATTCAGACTACAGCATTTACATGCTAAAGATTCAAAGTACACTAATTATTTTTATTGAGAAAATTGTATCTTTCTTTTCTGTATTGTAGAAGTTGGGAATCAGAATCGGGAATTAGAAAAAGTAGTGTGGCACAGTGGAAAAAACATGGTTCTGGGAGTCAGGGAACCTGAGTTCTTGGCTCTGGTCACTTGTTTACTGTGTGGTTTTGGGCAAGTCAGTTAACCTTTCTGTGCCTCAGTTACCTCATCTGTCTGCTTACTGTGTGTAAAGCATTGTACTAAACACTTGGGAGAAAACAATATAATAAAGTTGGTACATATGTACTCTGTGCCCAGTGAGGTTACAGTTTAGAGGGAGAAACAGAAATTAATATAAATGAATTACAGATATGTACATATTTTCTGTGGGGCAGGGGGGAGGGTGTGAATAAAGGGAACAAGTCAAAGTGATGTAGGAGGAAGTGGGAGGAGAGGAAAGGCGAGCTTAGTGAGGGAAGGCCTCTTGGAGGAGATGTGCCTTCAATAAGGCTTTGAAGGGGGAGAGAGTAATTTTCTGTCACTTGTAAAGAGGGAGGGTGTTCCAGGCCAGAAGCAGGACATGGGTGAGAAGTTGGTCACAAGATAAATGAGAATGAGGTACAGGTTCCCATGGATTCAACTATCACTACTCTGCAGTTGGTATCCAAATCTACATCTCCAGCCCTGATCTCTCTATGCAGTCTCACATTTCCTCCTGCCTTCAAGACACCTTTACTTGGATATCCTCCTGTCACCTCAAGCTTAACATTTCCAAATTCAATTTCATTCAATTCAATCATATTTATTAAGTGCTTATTGTGTGCAGAGTACTGTACTAAGCACGTGGGAAAGTTCATTAGAACAATTAGAGAAGCAGCATGGCTCAGTGGAAAGAGCACAGGCTTGTTAGAGATCATGGGTTCTAATCCCCACTCTGCCACTTAGCTATGTGATCTTGGGCAAGTCACTTAATTTATCTATGCCTCAGTAACCTTATCTATAAAATGGGGATTAAGACTGTGAGCCCCATGTGGTACAACCTGATTACCTTGTATCCCTCCCAGCGCTTAGAACAGTGCTTGGCACATAGTAGGCACTTAACAAATGCCATTATTATTTTGTTTAGACTGTGAGCCTGTCATTGGGCAGGCATTGTCTCTAACTGTTGCCAAATTGTACATTCCAAGCACTTAGTACAGTGCTCTGCACATAGTAGGTGCTCAATAAATTCTATTGAATGAATGAATAATAATGTTGGTATTTGTTAAGCGCTTACTATGTGCAGACCACTGTTCTAAGTGCTGCGGTAGATGCAGGGTAATCAGGTTTTCCCAGGTGAGGCTCACAGTTAATCTCCATTTTACAGATGAGGTAACTGAGGCACAGAGAAGTTAAGTGACTTGCCCACAGTCACACAGCTGATAAGTGGTAGAGCAGGGATAAAGAGTGACAATCCCTGACCACAATGTGCTCACAGTCTAGAGGCAGGGAGACAGACAAGAATACAAATAAACAGACATTAATACAAATAAATAAAATTACAGATATAAATTTAAGTGTTTTGGACCTGGGGGTGGGGGGAGGAAGGGAGGGAAGAACAAAGGGAGAAAGTCAGGGCAATGGATTGAAAAAAAATTACTATATACTACCATGTTAATCCAAGTACTTATCCTATTTCACCTTGATTACTATATCAGCCTCCTTGCTGTCCTCCCTGCATCTTGTCTCTCTCACTTACATCTTGCCTCCGGACTGGGAAGCCCTCCCTCTTCAAATGCTATAGGCAATTGCTCTCCCATCTTTAAAGCCTTACTGAAGGCACATCTCCTTCAAGAGGCCTTTCCTAACTAAACCCTCCTTTCCTATTCTCCCACTCCCTTGTGTATCAGCTTGTCTTGCTCTTTCCATTCATCCTGGCTCCCGCACCACAGCACTTATGCACATATTCATAATTCATTTATTTAGAATAATGTCTGTCTCCCCCTCTAGACTGTAAGCTTGTTGTGGGCAGGGAATGTGACTGTGGTATTATGTTATATTGTACTCTTCCAAGCCCTTAGTACAGTGCTCTGCACACAGTAATTGCTTGATAAATTTGATTGACTGGCTGACAAGTCATTTAAGCATTCCAGGGTGCCAGTGTCTTCCTCTGTGAAATACCTGCTTTTCCTTACTGTACAATGTTTGATTAGTTCATCAGACAATTGTACTTATTAAGTGCTTATTTAATTAGTGAAGTGTATTTATTGAATGCCTATCCTACGTAGAGCTCAGTACTAAGCACTTGATATGAACCCTGTCCTCAAGGAGCTTCTGGTCCAGCAGGGGAGACAGACAGTTTACAGACAATAGGAAGAAGTAGAAAAGGGATATGACCCAAGATGACAGAATGAAATCATTGACATGGAATGTGCTTTGGAAAATTAAAGGATGAATCAATCAATCAATAATATTGCTATTGGAATTGCAGTAATTGCAGTTAGAATTATAATAACTGCAATAATGATGCAGTTTAAGTTGTCGTCTATTTTACATTTTTATTTTCTCAAATACCTTTCACATCATTAATTTCAATCAATCAATCAATAAGTAGCAGTGTGGCCTAATGGATACAGCACAGGAGTGGGAGTCAGAAGGAGCTGGGTTCTAATCCTGGCCTCTGCCACTTTTCTGCAGTGTGACCTTGGGCAAGTCAATTAATTTCTCTGTGTCTCAGTTACCTCTCCTCTCTGTAAAATGGGGAATAAGACTGGGAGTCCCAAGTGGGACACGGACTGTGTCCCATCTGATTAGCTAGTGTCTTCCTCAGTGCTTAGTACAGTACGTGGCACATAGTAAGCACAAATACCACAAGAAAATGATATTTATGAGTGCTTGCTCTGTGTAGATGACTGTACTAAACTCTCTGGAGAACACAGTAGAACAGAGTTGTTAGACATGATCCCTGCCCACAGTGAGTTTACAGTCTATACTATCTGATATATAGTATAGATATATCCTATAGTCTTCTGATAGGAGAAGTGATAGAATATAAGGATAAGCACAGAAGTGCCGTGAAGCTGGGGGAAAGGTGAGTATCAAAGTGCTTAAGGGGTGTAGACCCAAGTGCATAGGTGACCCAGAAAGGAGGGTGAATAGGGTGAGGAAATAAAAGCTTTGTCAGGGCAGGCCTCTTAGAGGAGATATGATTTCATCAGGGTTTTAAAGAAGGGGAGAATGGTGGTCTGTCAGATATGAAAGGGAGAGAGTTCCAGGCTAGAGGGCAGATGTGGGCAAGGCTTGAATACTGGCATAAGTTTCAACCAAAACATTTATCAGTCAGTCGTATTTACTGAGCATTTACATTATGCAAAGCACTGTACTAAGCACATGGGACAGAACAACACAAGAATATGACAGACATATTCCCTGCCCACAACATGCTTACAGTCTAGAGGATGAGCTTACATTTTAAAGGATCAAGAAATTTCAGTGAAAATTATTTTTTGGAATTGTTTTAATTATTTGGGATGCCAAGAAGTAGAGAATACCTATTAATGAAACATGGCATATAATAAGAAGAGTCATCTTAAGTGTACAAAAAACAGTACACACTTTTGAGCATACCTACACACAAAACATTAACAAGCTGTGAGAACAATGGAGGAGCAAAATGAGTGAAGGAATAACACCACATAATCAACTATGTTAAACTGGACCTGAGCTCTATTACACTTAGTTGGGTAGCTAGGTATACCAAGATTATAATTGGAGATGATTTTAGGCAAATTACAACTAGAGAACATCTAAAATAAAATTTCCCCCACCAGCCAAATATTACTTAGCATTTTGCAATGAATAAACCTTATTCAGTATTTAAATCTAATGTTATTTAACTTTATGTTGATTCTTTAACATAGGTCTATGCTTCTGGATGAGCTCCGATAAGGACGTACCTTTTTGTGGGACCAAATATATTTCAGTGTGCTTTTTGCAACATGAGACTTCCACACTGAAGAGAGACTGTCCCAGTGATCTGGGCCTCAGCTAAAATCCCTGGGCAAAAATCCAACTTATTGCTTTAGAGTATTAGTCACCCAATAAAAGTGGTTTTCTTTTCAGAGTCTCTGGTTGCATTTACTGTGGATGGTCCTTTATCTGGCTTCCAGCTAATTAAAGAGAGTACAGAAAAGTACTGAGTGTACCCACAAGAAAACCTCAAGCAGAACTGACTTCCCCACCCCTGCACTCAGCTGCAAGTAAGTACTCCTGAGAAACAGCTGTGAGGTGGAAATCTGTGTGACTGTTCTGCCTTATGGCATGCAAATGAGAAGACAGCGCTCAATTTCTCTCTGGAATTTTTCAAGCAATTATTGCCATAAAAAAGCTGCTTTTCAGCTGCAAATTCAGAAATATTAAAAATATTCTTTCCAAGGCAATTTGTACAGGAAAAAAGGCAATTGGGGTGCTTATTGAAATGGGGTGCCTGTCACTCACTACCAAGAATGCTTTGGATGCCATAGCTTCCCCATGTACTTTACTGTTGGAAAAAAATTCTGAAAGGTGTTGTGATTTTCACCACACCAGATCTCTTCACCCCATTACTGTTCTCCTCCAATAACCCCATTTGGTCTTCTTGGTAGAAGTAGAACTGGAGCTCTCATTGACTGAATTCTGAATTTTTTTGGTTTTATGGTGTTTATTAATCACTTACTATGTGCTAGGCACTGTACTAAACTCTGGGGTAGTTATGAGCTAATCAGATTGGACACAGTCCTTGTTCAACATAAGGCTCACAGTCTTAATACCCATTTTACAGATGAGATAACTGAGGCAGAGAGAAGTTAAATGATTTGTTCAAGGTCACACAGCAGACAAGGGGCAGAGTTGGGATTAGAACCCAGGTCCTACTGACTCCCAGACCCAGGTTCTACCTGTTAAGCCACACTACTTCTCAAATGTTACTTGAAAACATACCCATTTCACACACACACACACACACACACAGAGGCACACAAGGCAAATCCAAGAAAAAACCTTGAGTTGGAGTCTCTCTATGAATAAGTTATTTTTTAGTAGTAACTTCTAGAAATTTCTGTAACTCATACAGCTCTGGTTGTATTAAACAGCAGTTTTGTGGGCTCTAGTTTATTCACTCTGGGCCCATCTCTCCAGCACAGTGACCAGCACAGTTTTCAGGAGTGCCTATCTCCTTTCTGGTCTCTGAGCCCCATGTGGTAGAGAAACAGTATGGCTCAGTGGAAAGAGCCTGGGCTTCGGAGTCAGAGGTCATGGGTTTGACTCCCAGCTCTGCCACTTGTCAGCTGTGTGACTGTGGGCAAGTCACTTAACTTCTCTGTGCCTCAGTGACCTCATCTGTAAAATGGGGATTAACTGTGAGCCTCACGTGGGACAACCTGATTACCCTGTATCTACCCCAGCGCTTAGAACAGTGCTCTGCACATAGTAAGTGCTTAACAAATACCAACATTATTATTATTGTGTCTGATCTGATTGTACCAATCCAAGCATTTTGCATAGGACTCACCTTATAATAAGCACTTAATAAGTATTAGTATTATTATTATATGTTATATATATTTATATATAATATATTATTATAATTATTGTTATTACTATCCTCCCTGTGAAATGTCATCCAATGCTTTTTTAAAATCAGCATGATTTGCCTCTCTGAGAAGTTCCAATCAAAATGTTCAATTGATAGCTAAAATAAAGCTCAAGCCTGAGAAGAAAAGCAGTGAGAAGAAAGGTGCTGCCTAATAGATAGCAAGTAGGCATGGATTTCAAAAGGACCTGGTTTCTAATCCCAGGGCTGCCACTTGTCTGCTGTGTGACCTTGGGTATGTCACTTAACTTCTCTGTGCCTCAGTTACCTCAACTGTAAAACGGAGATCAAGACTGTGAGCCTCATGTGGGACAGGAAATGAGTCCATCCTTGTCTCTATCCCAGAGCTTAGAACATAGCACATAGCAAGGGCTTAACAAATATCATTAAGAAAAAAAAAGTTTGCTTAGGTCTTCATGATTGGCTGGATGAGAGGCATAATTTTGCATGAAGTTATAGATTAAAGATGACTATCTCTGACCATTACACAAGATCATTACTTCTTCACATATGGTATTAAAGAAACTATAGGCTATTAAAGGTAAACCAACATATTAATTATAATAATAAGAGTCATGGTATTTGTTTTGTAAATTTAGTGTCAAGCACCATATTAAGCAATGGAGTAGGTACAAGATAATCAAGTTAGACACTGTCTCTGTCCCACTTGAGGCTCACAGTCTAAAAGGGAGGAAAACATTTTACAGATGAAAGACTGCGGCATGGAAGAGTTTATTAACTTGCCAAAGGGCACACAGCAGGCAAAGTGACAGAGCTGGGATTAGAACACAGATCCTGTGACTCCTAGTCCCGTTCTCTCTCTGCTAGACCTCTTTGCTTCTCCATAGAAGTAAAATAAGCTGTGAAAGGTAAATCCATTACATTCCCACCTCTACCCAGTGCCACCTTCAGACAGCATCTAAGCAGGCTGCTGCCTCTGGCCACAGTGTCAGAGGGGGTCACAGTCTGGTACAGTAGAAATGGCAGCTTGAGATCAGAGGGGCGGGGCAGTAACTCAGGTACAATTTTCAACAGGGAAAAGGCCCTAATAATAATTGTGGTTTTTGTTAAACCCTTACCACATGCCAAGCACTGGAGTAGATACAAGATAATCAGGTCCCACACATGGCTAAAAGTCTAAATAGGAAGGAGAACGGGTATCAAATCTCAGTTGCATGAATGAGGGAACTGAGACCCAGAGAAGGGAAGAGGACCAGGGTCACACAGCAAGTAAGTGGAGGAGATGGGATTTGAATGCGGGTCCTCTGTCTCCCAGGCCCAAGCTCTTTCAACTAGACCATGCTGCTTCCACATGAGAGCATTAAAGAACAAGAGAAAGGGACTAATGTTCCCATCTTGGGCAGTCATATGTGAGAAGCTGGTTGCCAGAGCCAGTGCAAAGTATCAGACTCACATTTGTCTGATTTAAAATGCCCTATAACTTTCTTCTGTCTTTCTATACTCCAAATTAAAGGAAAATAATTGGGCAAAACAACCCAAGACTGTTGGAAATGCTTGTCTCATGTAGGCATAGCCTGAATGTTCTCTGGGTAATAAATAATTAAGAAACTATTTGCAGTTAAGTGTGCTCTTTTTTTTGTATTATGCATCTGTATGAATCCATATCTACAGGAAAACTATCTTCTGCTGACAGAGTATATTACATTTCATTAGATGCCAACAATCTAGTTACAGTGTTTATCTATCACTATAATAAGAAACCTGCAGCAGCTTTTTTCTAATTACAATTATGGGCTTTTTATTCAATAACCAACAACATTTTGGTTTTTAAAATGTCCTTTTTTAATGCTTAAATTTAAGGATAAATTAAAATTCAATTTAAGGTGCCAAGATCCAGGGCAACAATATAATCAGAATTTATATAATAAATGAACAAAAATTGCATTATCATTACTGTAGTTAGTAGAAAACATTATGCTAAAGACCCTGGTCTCATCACATTTATGCAATATATTATAACTTTGCAGTTGAGAGATTTAAATGAGACATGAACGAGAATTGCTTTGCCAGATAAGAAATGGGGGAACCAGGTATCTGTTGTCTGGGAAATAAATAGTCTTTAGATCAGGGACAAATGTGATTAAACAAAGAATGCTTGATGAAGAGTTGTCTTTCTCCTTTGTACATATCTGCTCTTATTTAGAAAGATCATACTACTCTTGGCATCCCTCAAGCTGCTCAGCACATTCAGAATTAACAAAAAGAACAACAGTTCCTCCTATTTTCTGAACTTCAGGTTATCAAGAAATGGGTTGTTAGCAGCAAAGCTGAGAACCTCAGCAGCACCGTGGTGAAAATTTACTGTGTCTCACTCTTGTAACAATCACCATCAACACCTTGCTCAAGCCCACTCCACTGCCTCTAAATCCTTTCTCCTTCAAATCTGACAATCTGCCCTCTCCTCATCTACAAAGCCCTACTACACCCACACCTCCTTCAGGAAGCCTTCCCTGACTAGTTTCTCATCTCCCCACCCTTTCTTCTTCCCCTCACCTATGCTCTTGGGCCTGTACCCACTTAGCTGATCTTCTCACAGCATCTAGGGACATACTTTTATACTCACTTCCTTCTCCTATCTGCACTTGATTTCAACATGGATTTCCCATGCTAGACTGTATGCTTCTTGAAGGCAGAGATCATGTGTATTCATTCAGTCATATTTACTGAGCACTTACTGTGGGCAGAGCCTATACTAAGTGCTTGGAATTTACAAATCAGCAATAGTTAGAGACAATCCCTACCCAACAATAGGCTCACAGTCTAGAAGCGGGGAGACAGACAAACAAGACAAAGCAAGTAAACAGGCATCAATTACATCAATATAACTAAATAGAATTATAGATACATATCATTAATAAAATACATAGAATAATAAATATGTACATATATACACAAGTGCAGTGGGGCAGGGAGGAGGGTAGAGCAGAGGGAGGAAGTCAGGGTGAAGGGGAGAGGAGGAGGAGCAGAGGAAAAGAGGGGCTTAGTCTGGGAAGTTGTCTCCTGCAGGAGGTGAGCTTTCAGTAGGGCTTTGAAGGGGGAGTAGGCTTTGAAGGGGGGCATTTATTGTTTTGACCTCTCCCAAGTGCTTAGAACAGTGCTCTGCATGCACAGTAACTAATTATCAATACAATTAACTGAATGCTTACTATGTACACTTTACTGAGCACTTGGGAGGGTACATTACAACAGAATTAGCAGACATTTTCCCTGCCCATAAAAAGATAGCACTCAATAAATACCACTGATTGATTGATTAAGTGATTCATTAGAGGAGGAGGGAAGGGGTTTGAAATCTCAAGAAATACGGATTAGAGTAATAATAATAATAATTATGATATTTGTTAAGTGCTTACTATGTGCCAAGGACTGTTCGAATCGTGGGGTGGATCCAGGGTAATCAGGTTGTCCCAGGTGGGGCTCATACTTTTAATCTTCATTTTACAGGTGAGGGAACTGAGGCACAGAGAAGTTAAGTGACTTGCCTAAGGTCACTCAGCAGACAAGTGGCAGAGTCAGGATTAGAACCCATGTCCTCTGACTCCCAAGCCTGTGCTCTTGCCACTAAGCCATGCTCCTTCTCTAAGAGTAAGAGTGGATATTAACTCTCAAGAGGTGTTGATTGAATGAAAAGGCAAGAGTACCACTAGAGATCCCAGAGATCCAAGGAAAAGATGCAAACCACAAACAGAATTTAGATTCCCCTGAAGACCTCAGAGTGCTTGTCACTATGCAAATTTGTGGTATATCTGAGCAATTACAGATGGCACCAAATTGGGTCACTGAGGAAAAGGGACCCAATAACATAAGGAGAGGAAATTATGTTAATTCAGGGGGGCAGTAAAGAGGAGTTTGCTTAGTGGGGCTGAATTTTTGAAGCTATAAGGGCAATGTCCTCATGGCAACAGGATTCCGCCAATCAGATTATGCCATGATGATGAAATCTAGCAAGGAATAACAGGAGGATGCTAGAATAAAGAGAGCCTGTTGTGAACTGGGACTCTGATGTGTGGTCTCTTTGGTAGAGTTATTGAAACTCTTTTTACCAGAGGGGAACAGTGATAATAGTGTCCAAGTGAGCCCTGTGCAACCTGATTTGCTGCTCTTCCTCCTTATCTACTGACAAAGCTATTCAATTCAGGAAGGCTCTATTATCATTTAAAATTCCCTTAAGAAAACCTTAATCCAAGCATTGTAGCTCCATTCATTGCCTCCCTCTCAACAGAGATGAACCATGTTGCTCCTCAATGCTCCAAATAATATTAGCTAGTGAATGAAGCAAGGGATAGTTGGCTCTGATATAGAAAGAGCTTCCTGTCTGTCAGGAAAATTAAGCCCTGGAAAAGGCCATTGAGAGAGGCGGTGAAATCTCCATTCCTGGAATCTCTCCGTCTAGTCACTGTTAGGCTTTCACCAGCCTGTAGGCAGGGAACTGGACCAAATGGCCTCACGAGGTCTCTTCTAGTTCTAAAAACCTTACTAATTTGTATTAATCTTTTAGGGGGGAGAGGGGACACTTGGAAAACTCTCTCATCTCCCTCTAAAATCAGTCTTGAAAATAAATAATATTTTCCAATTCTAGGGTTGAGGCTCTTTGTGCTCAGCCCAGGCTCCTCGCATATACCTCTGAGAGGAGTCTGGCTTGACTCCTCCCACTTGGAGAACTGGGTGAGCCCTAGGGGTACCCTGTTGACCCACCCAAGAGTCTTAAATAGCACCCTGGAGAATCAACCACTTAGATAGATGGGGGACTCTGCCTAGTTCACCTGTGTCCAATACAGGGCTGCAAGGAAGAAAGCATTTGCTTGGGCATAGTAAGTACTCAATAAATGCCACTGATTGAGTAGGCCTCTTTACAGATACAATACTGAGGGAGCAGGAGGCAAAAAAAGAACTCTTCTCAGCCTTTTCTAGGTGTGACAATTTTTAGCAGAGGAGAGAGCATCAGGCAACTTCTCACTCGTCTATCCCAGTGTATGAACAGTGCAGCCCAACCTCACTGCTGTTGGCTTCCCAGTGAAGCACTGCCTATAGGAGAGATAGATGGGTGGATAGATAGCCAGAAAGGTCAAAATTTTTAGCTGCCTGGAGCTTATTTCTTATGTACTTTTGGCATGAATGTATCAATAGACAGACTCAGACTTACATGTATGTAGTTATGTAAAAAGAAAAAAACCCTTATTTATTTCTTACAACATCATCCCTTCTGATTTTAAATCTACCAACCCTCCTATGACAGGGATCCCCTGTGACTCAGATTCTTCTCTGTGGAGTCACTACCTTCCTTGTTTTGCTGAGTATAGGTAGAAAGGAGCAGCTTTGGGGATCCAAACAATCAGTAATATGAACCCATCCTAGGGAGAAAAAACACATTACTGCACTCATCACAGCTCATTTAAACCAAAGAAGATGTCTTACTCACAAATGAGGTTTTATGGCTATCTCCATTTTGTGTTCAAGTCCCAAAGCAATATTAAGATGATGGTAATAGATGTGTCCAGGGCGTCCGGCTGTTCTTAGATTTCCCAGCACAGCTCAGTGGGTAATTTTCCAGCACTGTCCCCCTGCCCCCTCCTTGCTTGTGATTCTTGTTTTGTTCATCTTATTATCATTGCTATTGCTACTAATACAAATAATGGTAATCATATTCATTGGGATAAGAAATTTTAATTTTCTTGAGATTGTATATGCTTTGGCATGATCTGGAGATTCCTATGGATGTTCATATTTTCCCTTATTGTTTTTAGGCTCAAAATCTATACCTCAAAATACATTGTATCTTACTGTAATCTAACCTAATGCTAGAATAGAGCACAATTTTGCAACAGCTGCTGAATTATTTGGAATCAGAATGATAAACAAAGCCAGATTACTCTCACTGCCTAGAGAATGTGTCAGTTTTCTTCCCCTTTGAGGTGTAACAAAAGTATTTTAATTTAAACCTTGGGCAAGGGAAAAGAATAGTTCCAGACCTTATCATAAATTAGAACTGGGCATTGCATGAGGAAATATTTCTCACTAAAGGATATTTGCACATCTATTTTCCAGGTGAAAACAGAAAAATTAGTAATTTTGAAGGTCCCAGAAAGGATTGTCATCACTGACTTTAAAAATAAACTCGTTGTGGGCAGGGAGCGTGTCTGCCAACTCTGTTATATTGTACTTCTGCAAGCACCACAGGTACAGTGCTCTGCGCCCAGTAAGCACTCAATAAATACAACTGATTGATAGATTTTAAGCCATGACTCATTTATCAGGCAAAATCCTTCAAGGTGACCAAATAAATGATTTTCCTACCTCACTATCTCATCCACTAAGTGGTTTAAACTACAGAGTTGCTGTCTTAGTAACAAGAGGGTGGAGCCAGAGAAGAGGAAGAGTGGAATGTTCTATGATCCCCACTTCTCCCCCACCCTGCAGCGGCTCATTGCCCCCCTCAACCTCCTCTCTGTCCTCTGGAGGGGTGGTAGCAGGAGAGCTGCAACACTCTCAATACCCTCTGAGATCCTTTTCTGTCTTCTAGAGGGGCAGTGACAGCAGTAGTGACATAAAAACACTAAGGCCTTTCTGAAACCTACTCTCAGTTCTCCTTAGGGATGGTGGCAGACATGACACCACCCTGAGGAGCCCAGATGCAGTGTTGTGAGACTCGTGAGGGAGTGTAATATGACTGTGGGAGTGTGGGAGGCTTGCAGAGACAGGCGATGAATCCATCAATCAATCAAACATATTTATAGAGTGCTTACTGTGTACAGAGCAATGTCCTAAGTGCTTGGGAGAAGACAATAGAACTAAGTTGTTAGACACAATCCCTGCTCACAAGACAACTGCCCTCCCTCTCTGAGTAGGCTCTGGGGGATGTTCTATATCAAATAAAAATTGCTGTCCTGAAATTTCTTCCTGCCAACTAGTGACAATTAGTAATGGGAGAGAACAATGGGAAAATGTCTGTGAGTGGAAGTTAAATGCTAGGGAACATAAATCAGGATCTTGGAACTGCACAGCCCAGCGGCCTTAGTCAAGAGGTGGCTATGTGGGAGGTGCAGCCTTAAGAGAAGTTGGGCATGTGGTAACCAAGGAAGCACTGGCAGCAGGGCAGTAGAAGCAGCTTGGTGTAGTGGATAGAGCACGGGCCTGGGAGTCAGAATATCATAGGTTCTAGTCCCAGCTCTGCTGCTTGCCTACGGTGTGATCTTGGGCAAGTTGCTTCACTTCTCTGGGTCTCAGTTTCCTCATCTGTAAAATAGGGATTAGACTCTAAGCCTCATGTGGGACAGGGAATGTGTCCACCCTGATTTTCTTGTATCGCCACCAGCACTTAGAACAGTGCCTGGCACATCGTAAGCACTTAACAAATACCATGATTATTAGTAGTAGTAGTACAGTGGTGGTGAAGAAATGCTCTCCTGGCAAGTATTGTGCATGATGTAATAATTTTATGTGCTTGCACAGCATCACAACATAACATAATGACATTATGCAGAATGGGGAGGTGGCAAGGGGTGGGCCAAATGTCAGATGTCAGCCCTGGATAAGGTGGCAATAATAAAAATAAATGTGGTATTTGTTAAATGCTTACTATGTGCCAGGCACTGTTCTAAGTGCTCAGGTGGATACAAGCAAATCAGGTTGGACACAGTCCCTGCCCCACATAGGGCTCACAGTCTTAATCCCCATTTGACAGATGAGGTAACCGAGGCCCAGAGAAGTGAAGGGACTTGCCCAAGGTCACATAGCAAATAAGTGGTAGAGCCAGTATCATAAACTAGGTTCTTCTGACTCCCTGACCTGAGCTCTATCCACTGGGCCATGCTGCTCCACTAAGCAGCAATTTAAAACTAACTTCTAACCGAACTACTGGCTCCAAGGAGGCCATCTAGACACTGTCACAGCCTTCTTTATGTGTGTTGGTGCATATATGTATTATGTGTGGGGGCAGTTTTCTCTTTTCTCAAGGAGACCACTACGATACCATGAAGGGGTAGCAGTTACAGAAGGAAAGAACAGGGTAGCAAACTTTATATCAGTGGGTTTTATATGCAGTCTTACAGTCATAGTTTTTGAGCATTTACATGAAAAGCACTTATTAATGAATAGGATGCTATTTGTTTTGCAAAATGGAACCTCTTTACATTGCTGGAATGCTAATTTCTAAGTCTTATAGGGTTCGCTGCATTTCTGGGCCCAGTGACTTGTGATAATTGAAATACTGGAAATTTTAATACAATTTGCAATTTCTTTACATGAAATTTCTTGCTAATCATGAAGATGAATACATTTTATTTACATGCTATGGACATTTCCTTGACAACAATTTCTATTCCCAATGAGGAGGTTCTTTTAAAGGGTTATTTTAATAGTTTAAGCTGCTAGAATGTTTCTCGCTTGGTTTTTATACTTGTCAAAAAGAAATGGAAACTCCTTGATCTTTTCATATTGGTTAAATGTACTGAAATCTGATAGCATTACAAAAAAGGAGTTTCTTTTGTTAGCCTACAAGTAAATATACTTAGCATTACAATTCTAGCTACATAAATTGCCACTTAATCATGGAGTCTAACACATTTTGTTGGTGTAAGTAAAATAAAACCCTCTTTTAATTCCTTAAATTATTTGTCTGTGTCTTAGGAAGGAGGGAAATAATTATAAGCAGGTACATTTGGTTCTGATTTGCAAAGGTTGTTTTCTGTTCAGGTGCAAAATCAAGTATGCCATTTATAGTATTATTTCCTGTGATAAGCTTCCTGTTATCAGCAGATCTTTAGATTGCAATATGTATAATGATGTTATAAAGAACAAAACTATGGAAATGGATTCATTTATAATCCCTGAGTCTCAGCATTATGAACTACATGAGAAGATCGGCATATAACAAAGCCAAACTGAATTCTACAGACTATCATGGACACTCCCAAGCAGTTAGTATTGTGTTCTGCACACAGTAAACACAAAATAGACATGATTGATTGATTGATTGACTGAGTCTGACCAGTGATCCAAGTGGCCCCATGTTGTCTCTCTAATGGTATAACCAAAGGATGTTAGGAAAAGAAAAGTGGTGGCTGCCTACCTTGATAACCATTTTTATGGTTATGCTTGGACCACCTAACATACTTAATTTTCTCCTCAAAAAGCAACAGATTAAAGAGCAATCATCCATATACCTATTTAACCTTTCATAAATTGCTTAAAATACCTAACTTTTTCCAGTGTCAAGCATCTCTCATTTTATTAGGGTAGTCCTTATCAGCAAAATGATTTCTAGAGCAGGATGATGCATGGATACAAATGACTCTGCAAGTTATGGTCTTTTCAATGTGCAAAAATAATATTTCCATCATTAAATGCCATGTCTATAGCAATAATTATGATCCTAAAATTGGGATATAGCTCAGGTCCACAGAGATAAGCCAATGAAAAAAAATTTAAAAAAATGAAAAAAAAATCCATCAGTCCCAATACCAACCTGTGTGCAGTTTGTACAGAGAAAAAAAAATAAAATGGAAGGACTAATGTATCAATTAGAGAATAGACATCTGAGTGGGTTACAGAAGGTTTGAGGTTTTATTGCCTATTCTGTCTCTGACAGGCTATGTAACATCAATCTCCATTACTAGAATCATAATGGAATGGGAAAAGATGTGACCCTTCTGTACCCACAGCAATTACTATTGAACATATTACAGGACAATGCAAATTCCATTTTTCTATATATAGGCAGGATTTTTGTTCAAAGATAATGATACTGAGGTTGAAATCCTTGCTGTGAGTTTATGTGGTTTGCATGTGATGATCAAGGTATTATGTGAATCAGAGTGCAAGTAAAGCCCTTCTATTATTGTATTTATCAATTTATAATTTGCACTATTTGTTGCAGCTTTTGAATTATCTTCCTCATCCAAATAAGCTTTCCCAGAATGATTTTCCAATACCCTGAAGTGTATCATCCCTCCAGATATCCCTAGCACTTCTGAGTGCATTTACAGACACCTAATAATAATAATAACACCAACAGTATGTTAAGAACTTACTGTGTGCTAAATACAGTACTAAGCGCTGAGATAGACACAAGATAATCCAATGAGACACAACCCCTGCACTACATGGAGATCACAGACTGACCAGGAGGGAGATCTTATTTTGAATCCCCATTTTACGATAAGAAAACTAAGGCACAGATAAGTTGTAAGGGAATTTTCAAAAAAGTCACAGGCAAGTGACAGAGTGAGGTTAAGCCTATGCTCTTTCCACTGGACCACAGTGATTCCCTTTAACATATACATATATCTGATCAATTCATTAATTTTAACAGTGTTGTAAATATTTTCATGTTAGTCTCTCCCTTTAGAGTATAAAGTCCTTGTGGGATGGGAATGCGTTTCTCAGTTATTCTGCACTTCCCAAATGGCTAATACAGTACACTATACCAAGTGGAACCTCAGTAAATGTTATTACTAATTCCTCTACTACTACTAGGAATCTGGAACTTCCTAATGCCCCTGCTCAAGGACAACAGCTCTTGTCCTGAAATTAATGGAAAAAAAAAATTGTTACTGTATCATCCCTATAATATTCAAAGCTTCATTAACATTCGCATTCTTCCATTGTAATCAAAATGTTGCTAATTCTTTCCTAAATGTAAAATCATTTACATCAATTTTCAATAAACACCCCCAGACAGGCCATGGAAGAAAAACAGTCATTATAGTAGCATTTATTATTAGGATGGGGCTTTATAGCATCAGCTGTCTTGTCTCCCTGTTACCGACAGGGATCCCTGAAGGAATAAGATGTGCATATTATTTTGTTGATCTAAGAACTTAGTATTCCCTTTAGCAAACTGCAGTGAAAAATATGCCACTTAAAAACCTAACAGATGCACAAACCAGTTCAGAACTCAGCTAGAAACACCATCGGAATACCTGCACAAAAGGTTAACACAAAATCTTACATTTATGATACTATTCTTATCTTCTGTTGCTGACTCCTCTGGAGCCCATTATATCTATTAATGAATTTAAGCCACCCCTCCCCGCCCTTGCCTATATTTAGCATTAGATCATAAAGGAGCATTAACTGACTGTGGAATTCACCCTGGTGCTTGTGAGGTGCTTGTCCCACAATCCTAACTCCATTGTGCACATTCAAAAACTGTTCCAAAGTCTCCATTACATTCTCAGGTTTGCTTTTCACAACACCCGGCATTGTTTTCACTTTTCGCTTCTTGTCTCACACTCTTTATGAAATTTCTGCTCAGAAAGAGCTCCTCACTTCTTGACTGCAGTGTGCCATGCTGGTGTATCACTGGCAATTTACTTCAAGGTTTCAGTTAGAGCACTGAGTGTTTCTATTACTGTGTCCTAAACATGCCCTCTTTGCTTTCAGTTTCTCAATTTCAGCTCATCATGCATCAGTTGTTTGGGTATTCTACTATAATCCCTTTTTCTCACATGGGTCTATCCAACATGGCTCTAAGGAAGTGAAAACAGGATCAATTCAAGGAATCTGATTTTGCCGGGGACTTGGTTACATGAGGTCCTGCCTTGACACTTCATGTTGCATATAGTCCTTAAGTGATGTTGAAGGCACAGCACCTGGAATTGGAGGTTGGGTATGTGGGGAAACAACCTTAGAGAAGTGTGGATTAAAAAAAATCTACTCCATTAGTTTGGTATGCCACCTAATACCACATGGTTGTCACACTCTGCTTTACAGTCTCCCAGAGGATCTATTAGACTTGATTTGATATTCTATTTCCTGGCCTATCATTGTATCATTGGTCATTGTGCTGATTAATAATATAATAGTAGAATTCTGGGACAGAATTTAACTCTATATTGCCAATATAATAATAATAATAATAATAATGTTGGTATTTGTTAAGCGCTTACTATGTGCCGAGCACTGTTCTAAGCGCTGGGGTAGACATAGGGGAATCAGATTGTCCCACGTGGGGCTCACAGTCTTAATCCCCATTTTACAGATGAGGGAACTGAGGCACAGAGAAGTTAAGTGACTTGCCCACAGTCACACAGCCGACAAGTGGCAGAGCTGGGATTCGAACTCATGAGCCCTGACTCCAAAGCCCGTGCTCTTTCCACTGAGCCACGCTGCTTCTCACCGATCTTAGTGATCACTCACTCAGTGCTCTTCTTACCGATCACACTGTAACTTCTGACTGATTTGACCTAGTTTTTTGCCATTATTTTCATGACTTCTTGGCTGTGTGCCTCTAGGGTGCAGTAATCTGCATAGTGCAATCAATCAAATCGATCAATCAAAGGAATTTATTGAGCAGTTAATGTGTGTAGAGCACTGTAATAATAATAATAATGTTAGTATTTGTTTAGCGCTTACTATGTACCGAGCACTGTTCTAAGCGCTGGGGTAGACATAGGGGAATCAGGTTGTCCCACATGGGGGCTCACAGTCTTAATCCCCATTTTACAGATGAGGTAACTGAGGCCCAGAGAAGTTAAGTGACTTGCCCACAGTCACACAGCTGACAAGTGGCCGAGTCGGGATTCGAACTCATGACCTCTGACTCCAAAGCCCATGCTCTTTCCACTGAGCCACACTGCTTCTCTTCTATGCACTTGGGAGATTATCATTCTATGGTGTTTATTGAGGGCTTATTATCTGCTGCTCATTGCATTAGATGTTTGGGAGAGAACAGTACAGTAATATTGAGAGATATGATCCTTGCTCTCAAGGAGTTTACAGTCTAAGGGGGGGGAGATAAATATTAAAATAACTTACAGATAGGGGAAATGGCACAATATAAGAATTTGTACATAAATGCTGTGGGGCTAGGGGTTAGGTGAGAATCAAATTGCTTAAGAAACACAGACCCTTTGGCATAAACACAGAAGGGAGGGTGAATAAGGTAGGGAATTGAGAGGTTAATCAGAGAAGGTTTCTTGGAGGATTTGAATAGGACTTTTACACTCTTGTTCAAGTGTCATTCATTCAATAGTATTTATTGAGCGCTTACTATGTGCAGAGGTGTCCTAAGGCTTGGTTTCAACAGTCCTAGTAGAAGAGGGGGTGGGACAGGTTGGGGAGGCAGGATAGGACTTCTGAGCAGGTGGTCAGGGACAAGCAGTTTTTGGGGTTTTTTTTTAACGGTATTTGTTAAATGCTTACTATGTGTCAAAAACTATTCTAAGCACAGGATTGAATATAAGTCAATTAGGTTGGACACAGTTCGTTTGCAACCAGGAAGGAGGGAACAAGCTGTCAGATGTGTTTCTCTCTGGAGGAGCCTCCACAGGAGCCTCTGGAGCAGTGGGAAGCACCCCCCTTCCCCCCCACCCGGGGCCCCGCAGGTTCTGGACTGGCTCCTGTCCCCCTGTCTACCCACGTGGGGCTGAGGACAGATCTGGGTTCTATTCTGGGCTGGGAGGGCAGGAGGATGCCCCATGGGAGACTGAAGGAAAGTTCACAGAGTGCACAGTGAGGACAAGCAGCATCGAGAATGACTCAGCTGAGGCACCTTTCCAGTCACATCTAAACACATTTTACCCTCTCCATTATGGCCCCTATTCACTTGAGCCTGTTCTCCCAAAGCATTTAGGTACTCACTTACCTTTGCACTCCATAACACTTATGTACATATCCTCGTGCTCAACTGCTTCTCCCATCTTTAATTCACTTTAATAACTGTCTCCCCCAGTAGACTTTCAGTTCCTTAAGGCTAGAATTGCATCTACTTGCTCTACTGACTCTACCAAGAACTTAGTACAGTGTTCAGGCCACAGTAAGTGCTCAAGAAACACCAATGATTGATGGATAATTAATACTGCAAAACATTAAATTTCTTTTGAATGCTTTGCAAGAAAATGCATCTCCCATGCAGCTTAATTTGGGATCCTAGAAGAATTTAAGGCACTGGGAGGATAGGACAGGAAAGGATTTTAGAATTTATTGCAATTTAAAGAGATGTAAGCTTTATGGTAAAAACATGGGCAAACATTCTCCTCCAATCTCTCTGCATGCTCATTCCCAATCTCCTTCACAGGCTCCTCCTCTACCTCTCACCCCTTAACTCAGCGTCCCTCAACATTCAATTCTGGAGCCCCCTCTATTCTCCATCTACACCGACTCCCTTGGAGAATTCATTCATTTACATGGCTTTAACTACCACCTCTATGCAGGTGATTCCCAAATCTACATCTCCAACCCTGCTCTCTCTCTCTCTCTCTCTCTCTCTCTCTCTCTCTGCAGTCTCACATTTCCTCCTGCCCTCAAGATACCTGTACTTGGATGTCCTGCCATCACCTCAAACTTAACATGTCCAAATCAAAGTCCTTATCTTCCCACCAACACCCTGCCCTCCCTCTGACTTTCCCATCATTTTAGACAGCACTACTAGTATCACCAGTCTACCAGATCTCACATAAACCCATTACCCTGGATTATCTTTGACTCCTCTCTCTCATTCACTCCATCACTAAATCTTGTCAGTTCAACCTTCACAACATTGTTAAAATCTTCCCTTTCCTCTCCAAACTACTACCACACACAAACACTTATCCTATATCACTTTGTTCCCTGTATTAGCATCCTTGCTAGTCTCTCTGCCTCCTGTCTCTCCCCACACCAAACTATTCTTCACTCTGCTACCTGGATCACTTTTCTACAAAAACATTCAATCCATGTTTCCTCACTTTTCAACAATCTCCAGTTGTTACCCATCTATCTCTGCATCAAACAGAAATCCCTTACCATCAGCTTTAAAACATTCAATCACCTTGCCCTCTCCTACCTCACCTCACTACTCTCCTACTACAACCCAACCTGCACACTTTACTCCTCTAATGCCAATTTAATCACTGTCCCTTGATCTCATCTATCTCACCACCGACCTCTCACCCACATCCTGCCTTTGTCCTGAAATGCCCTCCAGGACATTCCATCATTATCATAACCAACAGATAATTACTAACCCCACATTCAAAGCCATAATGAAGGCACATCTTCTCCAAGAGGCCCTCCCTGCCTAAGCCCTCATTTCCTGTTTTCCCACTCCCTTCTGTGTCACTCAGCCCTACAGCACTTATATTTTATTTATTTATATTAGTGTCTGTTTATCCCTCTAGATTGTAACCTTGTTGTGGGCCAGGAATCTGTCTTATATATTGTTAGGTTGTATTTTCCCAAATGCTTAATACAGTGTCTTGTAAGCACTCAATTAATGTGATTGATTGATATAATTAATTAGCAGGAGTAATAGCAATTCTTATATATGAGACAACACAATAATCACAGTGACTAGTAATAAATTGGATTTATTAACCTTCAATTTAAAGAAGTGAGTACTGCCAGACATTTTAACTAGTCACAATATTCCATTTATTTAAGGATTGAAGAAAGAGTCTACACTGAGATGAAGATGCTATTGAGAGGAATAGCAGAGTATCAAAATTTATCCCATGAAAATTCCCAACCACTGCTGTGAGGCCAAATCCCTGTTACCATGGATAATCTGCATGTGGTTGCTATTGGAATAAGGGATTGTACTGACAGCTGGTAGCCCAGAAGGTGGCCAGTTAAAACACTGCATTCTGCTCTCATACTAAATATCCCAGCAGAACAGGCATACTAACTGACCAATCTGACAAAACAGTTGCTATAAATGTGTTTCAGTTCATTTTTTTCCTCAAATAAATCCTCAATACACTGAATCTAGGCATTGTACATGATAGTAGTAGCAATGAACTAGTGTGAAATAAAGAACAAGGGCATCAACAGCTTGTTTACTTTACCAGGAATCTGGATATGGTTCCACATGCAAAAAGAATCCAGATTCCTGCTCTCAGGGAGGTTCAGTGGAAAGAAAAAAAAAAGAACTATCACTGATCTCCCCTACGTAGTTCAATAGCACCCACCAGGGTCTGTCCTTCTAGTTCTTTGGCATAAGCTTTCATTCTTCCCAGGTGGTCAGAATTCAGTGAAATCATGGCACGAATTCCTTCACATGCAGTCATCAGAGTCCAGACCATTATGTTTCTGAAACCCACCACTTTTATGCCTTCGTTGTTTCTTCTGGGGAATAAGTGGCTCATAATAAGGAAACTTAGCATCTTAAAAAATATCTCTTATGCAGTTATTCTGCTTGCTACTTTTATGGTGTCTTAGCTCAGAATTAAAAGACATCTGGTAAATTAAAACCCTGCAAACCCAAGGGGGTGGGTAAGGCAGTGTTAGTTGAGCAGAGTCTGAGATCAACAACTAATTTATGGAATTAAAGTAGGTCTGAATTTGAATAACTATGTCAATTCTTTATTTATCTGCCCTCTCTCCCTTATTAGAGTGTTTGAGGGTAGAGATTAAGTCTCTAAAAACTGCATACTTGGGGATATGACCTTTGGCCATAATTGAATTTTTATATGTAAAATTATTTCACCAGCTTCACAATATTATCCATCCATTCCTATCTCCTGGATTGGTGTATCTTTTGTCTCAGTGGCAGTATGATTGCCACTGATGAGAGGGTGAGAATGGTGTTGCCCAGGTTCTGGTTCCCAAATTCTTTGTAACCAGGCCAAGATTCTTCCTTTTATGCATGACGAAGGACACCATCCATCCTCTCAATCACTGTAAACTTATTAAAGCCAAAGTGAGGAATAAGAGACCTGGTGCAAAAATTGGGGTTTGGGAGGCAAGAGCCCAGGAGGAAAGCTGCATTGCCGTCTCCCGCTCACACTTCTCAACAGGCCCTGCTTCTGCTTGGAAAGAGTGAGAAACTATTAGCAGCACTGAGGACTTCTGAACATTTAGAATAGCGGGATGGATGTGGTGATGATTGTTATAAATGTTAAACTATGAGCCACAGGTATCATGAATTTCTGCCCCACTTGCCACAATATATTATTGCTCTGATTCTATTAATCTTTCTACTTGTCTTTTAAAATTATTTTAGTGTTTTATGGTTTCATCCTTCCCTATGTATCCTTCCCATCATTATTCTTAGATTGTGAAGTTGTTAGAGGCCAGCAGTTGTCTCTTTACTGTTTTTGTGGTATTTAAGTGCTTACAATGTGCCAAGGACTAAACTAAACCTTGGGTAGAGACAAGCTATTTAGGTTGGACCCAGTCCATGTTCCACATGGGACCCACAGCCTTATTCTCCATTCTACAGATGAGGTAACTGAGCACAGAGAAGTTAACCTGGGAGCCCAGGTTCTCTGACTCCTAGGCTTGTGCTTTATCCATTAGGCATACTATTTTTTCATTCATTCAATCATATTTATTGAGTGCAGAACACTGTACTAAGTGCTTGGGAGAGTACAATATAACAATTAACAAATTCCCTGCCCACAAGGAGCTTACAGTCTAAGTCACCTGTATATTGTTTCCAGTGCTTACTTCAGTATTTTGCACATAGTAGGAAATTAATAAGTTATAATGCTGCTACTGTTACTATAATGATTATGGCTAGGATTAGATTTGTGGATAAAATAGCAGTTTGGACTAAATTTAGATTGGCAATTAAGGTTAGACTTTAAGGTAATGGTTAAAGGCCAGGCTAAGGAGTAGAGGATAGGGAAAAGTTTCAGTGCTTGCTAATTTAGGTGATTGGATTGTTCAGTGTGAATTGATTTGCCAATGACTGACATGGAGTTTGAGTTTTAATGATTTCTCATATTGCCCTTGTATAGAATTATGCGCCAGTGGATAGTTTGTTGTCTGAAGTTCCATAACAAGGCAGATTCACATTTGCCAACATTCTACATTTGCAGATTCATGAAGGAATTAAGCTCCTCTGAAAACTTACCCTTTCTTTGGCCACAGTGGAGACTCCAGGTGACAACTATCATTTGATATAGCATGGCCTAGTGGAAAAAGCAAGGGCCCCAAACCCAAAAGGAGCTGGATTCTAATTCTGGCTCCAAAACTTTTCTGAACAAGTAAGTCAATTAACTTCTCTGTGCTTCAGTTACCTCATCCATTAAATGGGGACTAAGACTGTGAACCCCATGAGGGGCAGGGACTCTATCCATCCCGATTTGCCCAGGACTTAGAACACTGCTTGGCATATAGTAAACATTTAACAAATACCATAAAAAAGTACCAGAAGGTACAAGCCCAATTGACCACTCCCTTCACAGTTCCCGATAACATGTGGTGGGCATTATATGTTATCTTTTCATGCCACCCATGCTGCAAAGCAAGAAGCACACTCTAGGGCCTCTGCTAGGTCCAGGGCCGAGCGAGCAAGGACAGACACCAGAGAGCACTCCTGGGGGTCTGTTAGGCACTGGGATGATGGGATAGGTACTACAATTGGGAGGATGGAATAAGTGCTTGGACTGGGAGGATAGAATAGGTGTTAGGACTTGGAGGATGAACAACAGGGATGGGCCACACCTCTAATTTATTTTAATATCTGCCTCCCTTTCTAGACTCTAAATGTCTTGTAGGCAAGGATTGGGTCTACCTACTCTTTTGTGTTGTATTTTCCCAAGTCCCTAGTAAAGTGCTCTGTACCCAGTAATCACTCAATAAATGCCACTGATCCTATCCCACACATCCCCATTCCTTTATCACAAGACTTTTCATGAGTGCACTGCATTGCTAATGAGGATGCATGTGATAGGTAAAATTGTACCAAATAAGTTGTGAACTGTCCCCTACTGTCCAAACTTAGTCCTCAATGGGATGGCATAATGGACCTGGCTTTCGAGCACATCCACTGACTTGCTTACCAACCACTGGAGGAAGAGTAGGTGTCAACGGCTGTCACTGTCAATGGCTGTCACTGAGGGTCCAACGAGACAAAGCCTCCAGGAAATGGGCGAACCCAGGGAAATCAAGGGGCAGCTCTGCCCATGGCCTGACGAGTGACCATGGGTGAGTCACTCTTTTTAGGTTTCAGTTTTGTCATCTGTAAAATGGGGAGAGGATTAGATTCCCAGGACCAGCCTGGGTGCCCAAGCCACAGCATTATTCATTCAATAGTATTTATTGAGCGCTTACTATGTGCAGAGCACTGTACTAAGTGCTTGGGATGAACAAGTCGGCAACAGATAGAGACGGTCCCTGCCGTTTGACGGGCTTACAGTCTAATCGGGGGAGACGGACAGACAAGAACAATGGCACTAAACAGCGTCAAGGGGAAGAACATCTCGTAAAAACAATGGCAACTAAATAGAATCAAGGCGATGTACAATTCATTAACAAAATAAATAGGGTAACGAAAATATATACAGTTGAGCGGACGAGTACAGTGCTGTGGGGATGGGAAGGGAGAGGTGGAGGAGCAGAGGGAAAAGGGGAAAATGAGGCTTTAGCTGCGGAGAGGTAAAGGGGGGATGGCAGAGGGAGTAGAGGGGGACGAGGAGCTCAGTCTGGGAACGCCTCTTGGAGGAGGTGATTTTTAAGTAGGGTTTTGAAGAGGGAAAGAGAATCGGTTTGGCGGAGGTGAGGAGGGAGGGCGTTCCAGGACCGCGGGAGGACGTGACCCAGGGGTCGACGGCGGGATAGGCGAGACCGAGGGATGGTGAGGAGGTGGGCGGCAGAGGAGCGGAGCGTGCGGGGTGGGCGGTAGAAAGAGAGAAGGGAGGAGAGGTAGGAAGGGGCAAGGTGATGGAGAGCCTTGAATCCTAGAGTGAGGAGTTTTTGTTTGGAGCGGAGGTCGATAGGCAACCACTGGAGTTGTTTAAGAAGGGGAGTGACATGCCCAGATCGTTTCTGCAGGAAGATGAGCCGGGCAGAGGAGTGAAGAATAGACCGGAGCGGGGCGAGAGAGGAGGAAGGGAGGTCAGAGAGAAGGCTGACACAGTAGTCTAGCCGGGATATAACGAGAGCCCGTAATAGTAAGGTAGCCGTTTGGGTGGAGAGGAAAGGGCGGATCTTGGCGATATTGTAGAGGTGAAACCGGCAGGTCTTGGTAACGGATAGGATGTGTGGGGTGAACGAGAGACTGGGCTCTACCTTCTCTGCAGCCTAGAGATACTGTCTTGCAGGAGAGTGCCCAGAATATGTAGACCGAACGATGCCTGGAAAAAAGTTCCAACAGCCTCAACATAGCTACACCTGGAGGCCAGTCTTTATGTCTGTGATGTGATCCAGAGGACAGTTCCTGTTTTATGTACCAGTCAACTAAGGATGTTGAAGATGGAGATCTGTGTTGGTTTTGCTTGGAGGACTAGGGTAGCATCTGACAGTATTATATTAAAACTCAGTGAACGGTCCTTATCTTAATTTTTTGAGTGAGTGTGTCCAATAAGTATTCTTAACAACTATCAGTGTTGCTGAGCTTTTGGAAGCAGGGAGGGCTAGAGTAGCCAACCTGGCACTTCCTGCTGAAGGGCTGGCACAGGGTTTAGCACACTAAGTGCTAAATCATTCAGGTCCAAACATTTCCACACCTAGAGACACAAAGTCATATCACCAATCCCATACCTAGAGACACAAAGTCACTCTCCCTTGCTCTGCTCATTCCCAAAGGGGAAACCTCATAAACATAATGTCCACTATCTGTAAATTAATAGTGCTTAAAAATAACTACAAATGGGTGGTATCTCTAAAGCCTGCAAAAAGATTACAATGTCTGTAAATAGAGGCAGCTGCTGGGTATAAAACCCTCTACTCTGCCTTTTTGGCACCACTTCACCATGGTTAAATGAAACATCTTGCAATTACAATCTCACCTCCCTATACTCTCTCGATCGCTCCCCCTCAACACACATATAAACACAGACGGCAGAGCTGAACTCTGTGTGCCAGCCACGGTGCCCCCCGGGAGTTGGTACTGGCTCCCCTCTGCAACAACAAAGAGAGCCCAGACCATCCTGCTTTCTACCACCGTGGCAGGAAAAAAAACACCTGCAGCCAGAGGTCTTTGTAGTGGAGTGGAAAGTGGGGAGGGCTGGGGTCTGTCAGATTTGGGGATTGGGGCTGGGGCAAATACTATTACTACTAGTACTAGAAGAATCCCATTTTCTCTGTAACAGAGTCCAAAGTCTTGCCCGGACAGAATTCTGCTGTGTGGGGCACAGGCAGTAGCCATGGTTGCTGGGGCAACAGCAAACAACTAACAATTTCTAGGAAGTACAGGAGAGAGAGTTCATGTGCTACCGAGCCCTGCCCTCCCTGGCCAAACAGTGGGGGAGGGAGCACTAGCCCTGAAATTTGAGCCAAATAATTCCCGACTTTACCAGTGCCCTTTACCCAATCACAGTGAAAACAGGGGTGGAGCTTGTTGCCACCTCCTCCCCTCTTCTTCCCAGTCCCCATCCTCTGAGCTTCCACAAGCTCTCAGCCTAGGTCATAAGGACCTGGGTTCTAATGCCAGCTCTGCCACTTGTCAGCTGTGTGACTTTGGGCAGCTCACTTGACTTCTCTGTTACCTCTCTGATAAAATCGGGATTAAGATTGTGAGCTCCATGTGAGACAAGGACTGTGTCCAACACGATTTGCTTGTAATGGCCCCAGCACTTAATACAGTGCCTGGCACATAGTAAGTGCTTAACAAAACCCACCATAATTACTATTATTAAGTGGCTCCCTCCTAGAAGACAGGAGCTATAGGTTTTTAAAAATGCTTATCAGAAAAAAAATTTATTAGGTTCTGACCTTTTCTTGCAATTATGTGCTAATTACTGATCAAAACAAAAGAAAAACAAAAAAAATCAGGAACTACTATCAAGATAAATCCTTCAAGACATATATATATGATAGCAGCAATCCACTCAATCTGTTATTTTTGAGGATCCAAAGGAGACAGTGGATAATAGTGGTAAGTAGCAAACATCATAAGTTTGTGCATTAAACTCAATATTTGCTTCATCTAATTTTCACAAGCCTCACCAGTTTGCACCAACTAGAACCTTACTGGACTGGGGGAGCTCCAGTGACATACAGTGCAAGGCAAACCACACCTCTGATCACCAAGGTTACTATGAAAAGCTTTTTACTTAGTTTTACCAAATGCCAGGGAGTGACACATATACACACACTACACCAAAGGTCCAATACTAGTCTGCAGTCAAAGGAGACTATTCTGCTGATGCTTTTTCTTTCTACTTCCAAGTTCTGCTCTCCTGCTGCTCTCAGAGTGCTTCCTTCTCACTTCTCTGCATGCTCCTGCCCCTCTATACTGCCTCCTGGGTGCACCTCCTTGATTAAAATACGAATGCCTTGTATCTGCCTCAGGCATCACAGCTGTGGCTCTATATGGCCCGTCATTGATTGGCCCAGGCCCATTACTGGGTAGAACAAGGAGAGAAAACCCCGCCTCCTTCAATGCTCCACCCCCCACACACCAGCTGTCACTGCCTCAGGTAGAGCCCAGCAATGGTTTCACACAATCTGTTTCCTGTTGTTCACTGGATCACAAACAGTCATTAAAAAGGCAGCTTGTTGTGGACTCACCACACTAATAAGTCAGGGCATGCTAAAAATGAGCAAATTGAAAATTGATCTTATTATAATCCTAAATCATCTCAGTTTGATGGATTATTTAGGACCCAGTGCTCAGTTTATGGCTTGAGAAGAGGTATAAACCCTCTTTCCCCTTGATCTTTCACTACATCATGAGATTGAAGCTGCCTCAGTTAACCTCTCCCCCCTTGTCTTGTCGTTTGCCACTGAGTACAGCTGGCTCAATCTAAGTATTTGTTTTCAGAATTAGTAGAACTCAGAAGCTGTCTCTGTCAAAGTCCCTTAGACCAGCAGCTCTCTACCCATAGGTCTTACCTTAGGAATGGGAATTAAACTATGACCAGAAAATTGGTTTCCCTCTTCCTTCATCCCAAGAGGAAATATAGACAATTTTCTTCCTCGGGCTTTCAAACTCTGACCTCTCCCAAGTAACCATGCACTGCTGGCTGGAAGAAATAGATAAGACTTTCTTTCCTACTGAATTGTAAGATGCTTAATATTGGTATAAAGTCAATTATAGAACCTAGACTATTGGAATTCTTTCTTTCACCTCTCTAAGGGGGCTTTTGCCCAACAGTACTGATTGGTTCCATTGTCACAGAGGTAAACATCAATGCCAAGAGGTAACAAAGTGCCTCATTGAAAGAAAACTAGCAAGGACATAAATGAGACCTGGTTTGAAGAGTTTGTGGCAGCCTTTGAATTTCACTATGATTAGAAGATTATATGGTCTATGAGTAAATCTATATTCTTTAATGGAAGACTATGAATGGTTCTTTGACCCCCTCCAATGTATACAACATAAATGGATCATGTTACTGAAGAATTCCCTTGGCCCATGTCTCTACCATCCTGAAAGCCTTCTACAAGCTTCCAGTCTCCTTTCAATCAATCAATTAATCAAATTGCATTTAACACTTACAGTGTGCAGAGCACTGTTCTAAGCACTTAGGAGAGTACAATACAACAGAGTTGAAAGGCATGTTCCCTACCCAAAATGAAGCTCACAGTGTAGATAAGGAGAGAGACATTAATATGAATATAGAAATTACAGATATATACATAAGTTTTGTGGGACTCAGTAGGGGTGAATAAGGGGGCAAATCATGGTGATGCAGAATGGAGCAGCAGAAAAGGAAATGAGGGAAGACTGGCTGTGAAGGTTAAGAGAGTAATTGTCAGATGTGAAGAGGGAGGGCATTCCATCCCAGAGGCAGGATGTGGGCAAGAGATAGACCTGATCAAGGTACTATAAGGAGGTTGGTATTAGAGGAGTGAAAATTCCTCACAGCTGGAAAGGGTCTCTACCAACTCACAGTAACTAACCTTTCTACTCTTTTCACCCACTACTAAGCATATCCCTCATTGCATTCCTTCCATTCCAACTTTCTAACTGAACCTCAGTCCTAACACTTCCCCCTCCAACAGCTTGCTCAGGCTGCTCACTGGGCATGGACTTCTTCCCTCCACAAATATGACCAATTAATCAATCGAAGGTATTGGTACTTACTGAACACTTACTGTGTGCAAAATACTATACTAAGTACTCGGGAGAATACAACACAACAGAATTGGTAGGCCCACTCCTTGCCCACTAGGAGCTTACAGTCTAGAAGGGGAGACAGACATCAAAATGAATTATGGCTGTGTATATAAATTCTATGGGGCTGAGGATAGGGGTGCAAATTAAATGCTTAAAGGGTACAGATCCAAGTGCATAGGTGACACAGAAAGGACAGGGATTACGGGAAAAGAGGGCTCCCTAAATACTCTCTAAAATCCCACTTTCTTCTACAGCCTCCCTGGAGTAACTCTCCTAGCCCTGTAATTTATATAAATCCATCAGCCACTCTAACATTTACGTACTTATACATATCCTCATTTGTATATGACATTTGTATATAATCAATTGTACATTCAATTATTTATCTTAACCACTTTATTTGCAAATATTTTTATGTCTGTCATCCCCATCAGAGTGTGAGACCCTAATGACAGGGAAAGAGTAACTTGTTTGTTTTTTACCACCCAAATGTTCAGCCCAGTGCCTGCAGCCAAATGGACACTTGACACTATTACTAGTAAAGCAAAGAGAAATAGGTAAAAATTACTGGCAGCTTTGGAGCAGTAAATCCTATCCATAAAGGACACATCAACAGTTAACTGTTTAAGGGGGAATTTGAATAAACTGAAATGTTTAAAAAAGTAATTTACCTGTTTTTAAAGCTTGGCAGACTCTTTAATTTTTTTTTTCACATTCAGCTGGAGTAAATGCAAGGTTGATAGAAATGTATTAATATTCCAGATACCTACAAAAAGCCTCAAGCTTTTTGCTCAGATTTTCAGTAAGGGGGGATTTCTTTTGAAAGACAGATCAATCAAGTTATAAAAAGATTTTATATTTACCATCTTCAAAATATCACGGTGTTGTTTCCCCAGCTTTTCTATCCCATGGTAGCTGAAACTTTAAGTCTGGTTTTCAGAGAATATCCATTTTCTCTTTGCTGGATTACTATAAACTCCTACAATTTACCAGCCTGCCGGGTCTTGTACATTATTTATATCCCAATTGCTTAACTGTGAATAATCTAAGAACTTTTCATTCTGCATGAAGAATCAGCATAGCATAGTTAATAGAGCATAGAGCTGGGAGCTAGAGAGTCATGGATTCTAATCCTGACTTCACCATTTGTCTGCTATGTGACCTTGGGAAGTCACTTCACTTCTTTATGCCTCCATTACCTCCTCTGTAAAATGGGATTAAAACTATGAGCCCCACGTGGGCCAAACACTGTGTTCAACCCTATTTGCTTGGATCCACCCCAGTGCTACTCCATACTCCACTCTGATGCCCAAATCATTTTCTAATACATTGCTTTGTATTACCTCCCCACTGCTCAAGACAAAAATAGTAATAAAAGTAATATTAATAGTATTTACTAAGCTATTACTATGTGCCAGGCACTGTACTAAGTGCTGGGATGGATACAAGGAAATTGGGTTGGACGCAGTCCCCACCCAACATGAGGCTCCCAGTCTTAGTTTCCATTCTTCAGAAGAAGCTAAATATGACCCTAGGAAGCTTTCCCACGCAGTTCTGAACACCCCAAATCCTATCAGATCTACAGTCATGCATACCATTTTCAGTTCAATACCCATCCTCAGCTCTTATGTCATAATGTCATGCCAAACCCTGTAGTAAGTGCTGGGGCAGATACAAGATTATCAGGTCCCACATGGGGCTCGCATTCTAACTAGAAGGGAGCACAGATACTGAATCCCCATTTTGCAGCTGAGGTAACTAAATCACGGGAAAATTAAGTGACTCACCCAAGGTCACACAGCAGACAAGTGATGGAGCCGAAAGTCAAACACAGGTCCCCTGACTTCCAGATCCGTACGCTTTCCACTCAGCCATGCTGCACCACCTCCTTTCTCCATTTTCTATGCTGCTATTGTTTGTTGCAGACAATGGGCCTGAAAGGGACAGCTCGCCCCATGAGGGTGTCTAAGGGAAGATCATCCCTGTAGATCCCTGGGCAAAAGCTAGTTCTTGCCCGAAGTGGGAAGGCAACTGAACTGCCATATGGGTTCCACCTCTAGCTTTTTTCCAGATGCAAGGGCAGGAGAGACTAGACCAAAAATCCATGTATGGGTGGAAGGGGGAGGGGAAAAACCAATGGACTGGGCAACTATGAAAATGATCATATTTGATTAAATTTGTCTGACCTTGTTTTTTTAAACTTTTTCATTTTGCAATGCCAACTAGCATCCTACATTGGTGTGTCCCACCAGGAAGAAGATAGAAAGGCCAAAGGGGAGAGTTCCCATGGTTTCTCTGAGCTAGACAAAAAGATTTTCCCTCTCATGCAAAGGAACCAGCTTTATTGGATCCTACTTTTCCATTCTTCAGTGACAGGGATTCATCTGAAAAGGCAAATATTCCAAACTCTTTTTATCAAAAGAGGAAAGCAACAGAAAATGCCCAAACAATCCTTTACAATCCAGCTAAATGGCAGCAGCAACTCATAGTTACTAAGCTTTAATTTAGACCACCAGCCTACATAATGAACCTCCCCTTTCTTCCCTCTTCCTCCACCCACCACACCATCATTGAGGCTGCATAATCAGAAGAAGTAGAACAGCCATGATTGAGGCTGCATAATCTGAAGAAGTAGAACAACAATCTCCAGTGGTTTTGTAAGTCTTTCTACGAAGGTTTAACAGCATTTTTAAGCATGCCAGACCATCACTCAGTAGATACTATAGGCATCCAAGGTCTCTTCAAAGCCTCTAATCAAAGCATCTGATTAAAACCAGTAGTGATTAAGCATCACCTGAGTGGGGCTATGCAGGGGAAAGGGTACAAAGATTCTCACCTCCTGTCATTTATCTGAGCTTTCTCATTCTGAATTGTTGACCTCAGCAGGATAATTCAAGTATAGTTGTTTTAATGGTTTTGGAAAATTTATTAAAAGAGTAGTTATAAGTCAGCAAAGCATTTTGGGCCAGGGAAACTGAAAGAGATGTATTTGTCAATAATGAAAATTAGTCAATAGCCATAGGCTGCTGAAAGGTTCTACCCTAAAAGGACAAAGTTCATCCACCTCTGTATAACCAGGCTAATGAAACAGGAGGTGAGGTCTTTTCTGGGTTTTCTAAATAGCACAACATTTAAGAGCAGATTACCTCTGTACATTTCCATTAAACACATCACATTTTATTCTCCCATAATTTGAAGTATGTCTTAGTTCAGCTCTGGGGGACTCAAAGAGGCAAAAGAGCTGTAAACATTTAGGAATCACCATGTGGTTGTATTTCACCCTTACAAAGGCTAACAATGTCCTGGTATAACCAAATTCACATGCCTTCTGAATAACAGTAGAATTAAACTCAATGTTTTCAAATCTATGGAGTACCAGTATTAATTTAATCATATTTATTTAGGGCTTACCGTGTGCAGAGCACTGTACTAATCATTTGGAAAGTACAATACAGCAAATAAAGAGAGACAATTCCTGCCTACAATGGGCTCATAGTATATTCCTGGACTATAAATCAAGGAGCTCAGGCCTAGGAGTCAGAACACCTGAGTTCTAATCCTGGCTCTACTAATTGCTTGCTGTGTGACTTTGGGCAAGTGACAACTTCTCTGTGCTTCAGCTTCCTCAAGAGCAAAATGAGGATTAAATACCTGTTCATCTTCCAATTTAGACTGTGATTCCCATGTGGGACAAGGAACTATGACCAACCAGATTAACAGGATTCTACCCAAGAATTTAGAACAATGCTTGACACTTAGTAAACACTTAACGAATACTATTCTTCTTCTACTATTACTATTACTTCTACTGCCATTACTAGTTGTAAAAATAATAATATTAATTGTGATAACTGCTCCAGATGAGAAAAATGAAGCCCAGTGAGAATGTCTTTATCAAAGACACTGAAATCCATGATAGAAAAATTCCTTTCCTACATGTTTCTTCCAGAAACTTTTTCCAAGTGTATTTTTCATGTTGTGGATTAGCCTCAGATCCAAAAACCTGTCAGCAGCTATCCCACAGCCCTCTGAACTCTCTTGCATGCTGTAGCACTTGTAGTCTGTAATGGTTGCTCTCTTCAGACTCCGTTGAACCAGGCCTACTTCTTTGTCTCCTAGAAAGGGCCTGTAACTTCCTCTTTGGTTTCTCAACCTAGGTCCAAGAAGGACTCATTTTCACCAAACGAAAGGTCATTTCTGCTGGGACTCATGATCAGATGCTTTCTCCAGTGGTCTCTAAGGATGACTCTTTACTTGTTTTGATATCTGTCTCCCCCCTTCTAGAATGTAAGCCCAGTGTGGGCAATTCTATTTATTGCTGAGTTGTACTTTCCAAATGTTTAGTATAGAGGTCTGTACACAGTAAGCGCTCAATAAATACGAATGAATGAATGAATGAATGAATGAATGAATAAGGATCAACCAGTGTTTTTGGCTTACTTTCCTCTGCTAAACCATGGGACAGGGCTTTAAGAGAATTGTTCATAGGAGGTGGGACCTGCTTTTCATATATCTCACCCAATCATTGCCTAGGTCTATATGACTTTCAATCCATCTTACTTTCCTATCCCCAGTCTTTATCTTCCTCACTCCACTGTGAACTTCCAGATGAAGTCATGGCTCCCAAAGCCACTGCTCCTGGAGATGGATCTGTGAGAGAACCTGTGAAGGTGGTTGAGCCAAGTTGCAGATCAGAGAATGCATAGACAGGGCCCATTTGATATTTCTAGGCCAAGAAGCAGCATGGTCTAGTGGCAGGAGCATGGACTTGGGAGTCAGAGGTCGTGAGTACTAATCCCGGCTCCACCACCTGTACTCTCCCAAGCACTTAGTAGAGTGCTCTGCACAAAGTAAGCACTCAACAAATATGATGGATTCATTGATTTATTAATTGTTCAATTAAGTAGAGAAAGGACAGAGGCACTGAACTAACAAAATTATTCCTCCTTCAAACTATACTGAGGATATGAGGAAAAGGTAGCATCCCACTTGACCTTTGGGAAAAAAATACACTTGAAGAACAGTAAAGTTAGGTATTATTGAAACCAGTAAAGAACTTCTTATGATAGCTGTAGTCATTTCTGGGATATGGTTAGAAGAAAAACAAAATTCAGTGGAAACATTTTGGGAATTTTCCTAGCAAGGATTCATGCAAGCTCTCAGTGTAATGCTCTGATCATCTCAGACTACAGGGAAATATAAATTTCGTTAAGAGAAACTCTGATGACCATCTTTTTGCTTTATGTGTCTTATTATGGACCATTGGAGTTGTCTGAGTATCAGTCAATGCTTTTTAACCTGAAACTGAACTTTGAATGGAACATAATAGATTGTTGAACAAAAAGTGAAGACAATTACCAACTGCAGTCAACCCCCACTCATCTAAACAATTTGCCTCCTCTAGGAGCCTGTGAAACACATTTTCTTTTGCAATTCCTCTTTGAATCAATGCAACTCTGTAATAGGAAAAGTAAAAATTTTCAAGGGAGAATAGAACACAGGTCATTGAAAGTTTTGAAGGGATTGAGTCTGTGAAAAACGATGAACACCTGATAGATAATGCAGAGGGCAAAAGAGTAAATGGCCTTTCCTTCTATTCCCCATCAGCCTCTACATTGTCTGTGAGTATAGTGTCTTCAACATAAACCAAATGGACTTATAGTAGTAATAATAATAGTAGTAGTAGTAGCACAGTTGAGCACCCAAAGGGAAGTATCAAAAAGGAATTGTCAGGTTCCCTGTTCACAAGGAGCATACACTCTATTGCAGGGGAGAAAGGCATAAAAAATTTTTCACAAAATAAATAACTGACTATAAAATCGAATAGAGTCCAAAGTATTTAGTATGGGTGTAAATAAGCACATAACTACTAGAGATGGCTGTTACATTTATGTGACCTGGGACGCTGAGAATGAATAGAAGAAGGTTCGTTGGATGAGGTGAGATTTCAGTAGGGCTTTGAATGTTGGCAGGGCGGCAGTTTTTCAGATTTGGAGAGGGAAGGAGTCCTAAGTCAGGAGGACAGCATAGAGAGGGATTCTTCAGGAAGACAATCTGAGCAGCATCATGTAGTATAAAACCTGATGGGGGAGAGATTGGAGGCAGGAAGTCCAGTAAGAAGGCTGATACAACAATCTAAGGGTGATAAAACCAAAGTTCGTACCAGAACGGTAGCTGGTGAAGAAGAAAGGAAGTGGCAGATCCAGATATATCGTGTAGGAAGGACTAGCAATGGTTTGCAGTTGGCTGAAGTGAGAGTTGAAGTCCCCAGAAAGAAGTGTTTGTTCTGTTTTTGACACAAAGACCATTTCCTGCTGGGAGAAATGAGGAGTTCATCAATCACACAATGAATCTGTCCTCTGAGGACTTCAGTTTTGCAGGTTTATATCATTTGCCTAATTAATTATAAAGTAAGCGTTTTGGTTTGAGCGATTACCTACAATTACTTTGTCTTGGAGCTTGGGGCCTTCTCCATGAATCTTTCTTCAATTAACAACTCACATTGTCCACTACTAGTAAAATCCTTGACCCACTCCTTCTTTTTCAATTTAACATTCTATTCTATTTCTTTGTATGTAGTCATGCAGGCTGTATATATCTTTATTAGGTCTCCACAATCAGTTGTAAACTTCTTGGGAACAAGGTAAATATACACACATACATAATTTTTATTGTATTGGTTAAGCACTTACTTTGTGCCAGGCACTGTTCTAAACTCTGAGGTAGATACAAGCTGATCAGATTGGGCACAGTTCATGTCCCACATGGGGCTAACAGATTTAATTCCCATTTTACAGATGAGGTAACTGAGGCACAGAGAAGGGAAGTGACTTTTCTAAGGTCACACAGCAGACAAGTTGTAGACCTGTTACCAGAACCCAGGTCCTTTTGACTTCCAGGCCCATGCTCCATCTACTAGGCCACACTGCTTTTCTATACCTAATCTCTGACTCCAAACAATTTTGAATTGAGCCTTGTACACAATAAGTGTAAAATAAAATTTTATTAATTGGTTTACTGGCATTATACATTCTTGTAAGTTAGATCACATTTGTTTCTGCTTGTTGCAGCTAATCGGGGTGCTCCCAAAATTAAAGAGAGGGAGGAGAGAGCCAGAAGTATCCACAGTGCCCCTCACTGAAGGAAAATGTGATGATATAGCCAAGTCAATCAGAAGAAAGGATTGGTAGGAAGCAGTTGTGGTGGGTTCAGATAGTTGGAGAAGAATTAGTATGGCCTAAAGGAAAGAGCATAGGCTTGGGTGTCAAAAGACCTGGGTTCTAATCCTGGGTCTGCTAATTGCTTGCTGTGTGACCTTGGGCAAGTCACTTAATTTATCTACACCTCAGTTCTCCTGTTCTCTCTCCTACTTAGACTGTGAACTTCATACATGATGGGGACTATATCCAACTTAATTGACTTGTATCTACCCCAGTGCTTAAAGCAGTGTATGATACATAGTAAGCTCTGAACAGATATAAAACAAAACAAATAAGAAGACTCTCATCTCTCTTGAGGCTCACTTCAAGAGGTGAGGTGGGGAGTAGTGTACCTGGAAAAGCAGGATGCAGGGAAAGTTCATGCTGTGACACTGAGCAGGCACAGGGCACAGAGAGATGAGAGGAGGCCCTGGATTACAATTAAGATAACTCGGAGGTTCGCGGTTCTGAATGATGCTGCTTTTCAATGACATGGGGAGCTTGGGCTTGAAAGCTGGGCTGCCCTGAGAGAAGAAGGGAGAGGAATATGATCCCTGGAATGCTTACAGGAAAGTAGGCAGGACCCTGGAAGAGAAAAGTATTAGATCCAGGGAATGGCAGTTTAAACGAGATTTGTTTTTATTGTTGCTGAATTAAGCAACCATTAGATATCATTGAGCTATTGGATTTTGGTGTCTGCTTCCAGTAGGGGCTAGAGGAGAATCTCCTGGTGCCAGGGAGACACACGGATCTGAAAAGCTGCAGGAATGGGAAGGACCCTTTCTTCACAAGCCAGTCAGTCAATCATATTTATTGAGCACTTACTGCGTGCAGCACACTGAACTAAGCGTAATGTGTGCAGAGCACTGTACTAAGCTCTTGGTAGAATACAATATAACAATATAATGGACATATTCCCTGCCCAGAATAAGCTGTAGCCAGCTGCAGGATGGGGAAATAGACCCTGATGGCCACCTCACCTTCGGGGTGATGCCTAGGTTTCAGTCTAAGGGTGACAATGTGGCTTCCTGGACTTAGAGTGCACTCACTAAAAACCTGTCCTTTCATGAAGGGAATAACAGTGCCAAGAGTTTAGTACAGTGCTCTGCACACAGTAAGCACTCAATAAATACAATTGAATTAATGAGTAACAGGAGGGCTTTAGCATTCCAGGAGCTCTTTTGGCTAGGATTTAGGGCTGAGAACTCTCAAGTAATGCCATACTGCTAAAGAGAAACAAGTGTAAATCTATGGTTTACTAGGTTTACTGTTCCCAAATTCTGCATTTTCTTTCAATGCTGCACTAGAATAAAAAGAAGGCTACCTATGATTCTTTGATCTAAATCAATGCAAGCCATCAGTGGTATTTCTTGAGGGCTTAGTATGGGCAGGGCACTCACAGCTTGGGAGAGTAAAATAAAACAGAGATGGGAGATAGGTTTCCTACATGACCTCACAGAGCTTACAATCAGCAGGGTATCTATACCTCTTCATGGTGATTAAAGACACAGATATTTAAGGACCTAAAGCTCCCATTTTTGCTCCTGATCTTTCATCTAAATGGTGTCTCAAATTCATAGAATCTGCTTCTAGATTCTGAAATGTGAATAAATTGCTAACTTTACTTTTAGTTTTCTTAACTGGGTTGACTTTGCATGGATTCCCTATATCCTTTCCTCATAATTCATTTCAGATAGAAAGCAAAAAACAGAGTAACACTTCGCCTAAAATGGTGTTAAGTGCTAAATTCCAAGAACTTTACTAAGTGCTGAGCAGACAGAAGATATCAAGTGGGATACTTTCCCTGTCCCGCACTGGGCTCACAGTCTAAGGTGCAGAAAAAAGTGGAATATTCTATGTGCGCATAAGGGTTTGTGACGTCTACATGTTTTCCTTTACATGAAAGAAAAAATAATTGCTATTACATATCATTCTCTTAGAATCATAATTTATGTTCTCCATATTAATTCCTTCATTTAAGGAAACAATTTTCCAGAGAACTGCAGCACAGTTCCTTTTTTCCAGAGGCTGAGGTGAGTTGGGGAATTTAGAGTGTTTGTGTGGACCAAATGAAATCACTGGACTCTTTCAGGTTCCCCCTCAAAAGTTCCATCAATCAATCAATCCACTGTATTTATTGAGCCCTCTCTGTGTTCAGTGAACTGTAAAAGCTATGCGCCAGGAGAGTACAGTAGAAGTAGTATTTGAGTGACTGTCCTTCCTGCTAGACTATAAGCTCATGAGATCAGGGATCATGCTTTCTCTTTTGTACTTAGAGTCATACACACAGTAGGTGCTTAATGAAAGTTATTTTAATTAAAAAAAAGAGAAGCTTCTTTTCCTCCCCTCAAGGAGCTAGTAGTCTAATGAGGGAAATAAGGAGATAAAGATTAGTGTAGAAAATGGAATCAGGAGGAAAGACATATATACACTGATAGCAAGAATATGGAAAAATCAATAACTTCATAAATAAATATGGGAAGCAGCATGGCCTAGTGGAGTCTAGTAGAAAGACCATGGGTCTGGGAGTCAGAGGACCTGGTTTCTAATCCCAGCTATACCCCTTGCCTTCTGCGTGACTTTAGGTAAGTCACTTAACGCCTCTGTGCCTCAGTTTACAAAAGTGTAAAAGGGGGATTCCATACATGTTTGGTCTCCTACTTAAACTGTGAGCCCCATGTGGGATAGGGACAACGTCCAAACCAATTAACTTGTATTTGCCCTCTAGCTCAGAACAGTGCTTGACACATAGGAAGCACTTAACACATGACATAAAAATTTTAAAAAACCCAAATAAATAAAAATAACATACATGGCTACATACATACACTTAAAGAATGGTTGTCAAGTTGAAACCACCTGGGGTGGTAGACATTAATTAGGGAATTTCTGCAGGTATTTTGGTAGGGCTCTGAATAGAAGGAAGGCTGTGCTCTGAAAGCTGGAGGAAGTTCCAGGAGAGAGGAAAGATGCAGGTAAGGAGAGGTTACATACATAGAGCTATTCCAGGGATTGAATGTATTTCCCACTGCATGGTGGTGGAAAGCTAAATGAACAGAGCACTTACATTATCTTTTAAAACTCATTAGATACAGAGTTGGGGACCACTGCTGTTTGGAGTCACAGACACCAATTTTTCCTTTCACGTGAGCATCTTTTCTCCATATGATATTCTAAGGCAATTACTTGTTTTCCTAGAGATCTTGGAAGACAGTAGAAGTAGAATTTTGCTATAGCAGACTTTGAAGACTGCTTTGAAAAGCACAAAGCCAAATACTAAATCTAATATAATGGAAATGAAGTGATGGTCCAACCATTATTCCTTTTAGTCTATCTACATTTAAATGCTTTGTCATTAGTGTTTATTTCTTTATAAGAGAGGAAGCTAGTTTGCTAAGAGGCTTTTCACATAGCTGATAATGAAAATTAATTTGAAATGACTATAAAACTTTCTAACGCTTGCATGGTTCACCTTTAATTAGGCAGGAAGGAGACCACATTTCATGGATTTTAAAAGTAACCATTTTATATCTGGCCTCCTGAAATCCGTCTCAAAAACAACGTGTGCTGTGGCATATGTTTTAACTGAATGATAAATCCTAATTGGTCTATAATATTAAATGATTTATCAGCTGTTTCCTCTAATGGAACATCCAGATCAGTTCAGGCATTTGGAGTCTGCATTGTGAGGAGAGTTGACAGGCACATTGATTTATCCTGTTATTGTATATTGATAATAAAACCAGAAGGCAGCCTCACTGCAATTTTGGTTCAGTGAGAGAATCAATCCCGCTTCTCTGGTTTTGAGCTGAATTTAAGTCTGTGTATCCCTAAGAAAATGGAAGTAGAAGATTACAACTTTAGCTGGTGGTGTTTAGATTTATGGGGCTCTGTTACTTGGATTTACATGCATTCTTTGGCTAGGGCTCTTATTCTCTCTGTTGGAAGTCCCTCCAGGACAGGGACATATATTTCATATGTGACATAATATATCTAACTCAATCTCAATTGTTATAGTTGTATGTACATACAATTATATATAGTCTGTGTACTGCACATGCATGAGTATAAATACATATATATATACACACACAGACACATCTCAACTATATACGCATACGTCTATACATGCATGCATACATAGTTGTGTATATAATGATGCTAATCAACCTACTGTTGATAACAGCAGTTATTTTGGAGTGAATTATCCAGGTTGTCTGAATTCATTGTCCTATCTACATGGATTGATTACTTGACTGTGCCTCACATCTCCTCAAAGTCAGATTCAGGTTCTTTGTATTACACATTTCTGCCCAAATCAGTGTGTTTGTGTTTATTTTAATCTTGGGTGTGAGTGTGAGTGTGTGTAAATAGGATGTCTCTCTGTATATATATATATATATATATATATATATATACCTATACAAAAATATGTTTATATAAACATAGAGAGATTCCCCAACCTCTGCATGCACCCCGAATCTGCACAAACACTCCCTTTTTGAATACAGTGAGAGTTAATGTTGGTGAGGAGAGTGAATGCAGAGGGAGATGCATTAGAGCAAGAATGCTGTTAGGTGAGCTCAGACTTGCCTTCCTTAGTAAGTGTAGATGATTGACCTGTGCAAGGACAACCCTATGTGATTCTAGGGCGGTGATTGTGCCCCATCAGGCACCCATCATTGCACTGTTAGGAGACGAACAAGAAGGATGACCTCTTTCATGTCAAGAAATGTATATTCTGTCTTTGCCCCCTACCTCCCTCCCTCCACCTGCTCCTCCCCAGTTCCAAGATTGTAGATTTCCTGCCCCAATTCCCTGCACCTTAAACTTTGATTGAGAGGAGGACAGATGGCAACAATGGGAGAAGATGGGGCAGTCGGTGAAGTAGGTGTGCACCCCTTCCCAGATCTGCCTCCTTCTTTGCTGCCTTGGGTCTTCTCACCCTCTGACAGCCTCCTCTACTGCCACTTCTGCTGCCTGCCCTCCTCTGACCCCACACCGGTTCCTTAAAGGGGAAAGCCACAAGCCATGAAAGGGCCAGCAGTTTCCACTTTGACTTGAAGGACAGGAGCCTCTACAGTCAGGGGAGGTGATTCTCCTTTTTCTGGGGATGGGCCAGTTCCTTGGGTGGTGGGTTTGGGTCACTAGCCCCTCTTGACCAAATATTAAAGGGGATCTGTCCTCTTCAACTGAAACACCTTCCACAGGCAATGTGAGGACACTATCTGTCATGTCCACTTTTTAGGTAAGACCCCTAAACGAAACACATCAAGAATCCCAGGCTTTCTGTGAAGGCATATTTGCCAAACAATTTGTGCTATTAATATGGAAAGTATGCAAAGATTTAAAATTGAATATTGAATGGTAATCAGTGGTATAGTTTGAAGTGACCCAGGGTCTTGGATTGAGCATGGCATTTCTTGTGGTCAATAAATGTGAAAACGAACAGAATTTCAAGCAATCTGACTTTTTCCATGCATAACAATTCACTCTTTAATGCAGGTCGGACACAGTTCAGTGCTGAAATATTTTATTAGAGTGCAGAGGGGATGATTTGTAAGAAATGCAGAAATATGCCATAGAAAGCCATTTCCATTGTAGCTATAGAAGAAGAGAAGTACTCCCCTGAATGAGGACTGTCGAATCTAGATCAGCCAAAACAATACTGTCTTTCACCTGCACGCGCGCACACACACACACACACACACACACACACACACACACACACACACACACACACACTCACACACCTCTTTCCTTCCTCTACCTCAAAGGACCTTATAAGAGTCACTAATTGCCTCAGCACCCCTGGAGTAAACCCACTTAGAATGTTTTTAAGCAAATTCAGATGTCTGCCACAACACCATAGGATGAAAAGTGATGAGACATTGCTGTTTGGCTCAAGTTAGAAATCTTTTGAACAAATGGCTGAGGGAAATTAAAAGCCCCAGTCATTCAAATGGAGAATACTGTTCTTGAAGATGAAAAGAAAGCTTTCTTAGAATTACTAATACACAGTAATCAAAACCCACTCTGACAATACCTCCATGCTATTTATTGTGATTGAAGTCGGTCCTGGATCCCCAGATAACTGGCAGCTAGGTATTCCAAGGAAATGTTTTGCTCCAAGGCAAGCAGAGAAAGGCATTGATGGAGAAACATTTTCTTCATTCAACCCTCCAACTTATATCCACTATTCTCATCTGGAAAGAAAGCCAATTTACTGCTTCAGGGCAACTACCCCTTTCCCTCATCCTCTCTGGAGGTGAAGGGAAATGGCCTTTCACTTCTCTTGATGTTTTGAACTATACCTGTTGGTCAGTCTAGAAGCCTTCAGGCAACATTTTCAGCATGAGAAGGAATTTCAAACTTCAGGGAGAGCTGGTGTATAGGCAGAAGTCATGTTTTGAGACCAAAGCAATCTTTTGAAAGGTTGGTCAGCCCTTCAGTCAGGTTTCCTGTTGCTGGCTTAAACTCATTGTTCCAGCAAGTCAGAGAATATAACTGCAACAAAATATCAGTGAAAACCCTGTCCTAGGTCTCCTCATCCTGTCAGAGCTGGGCTCTTGCACACGGGCTTTGGAGTCAGGGCTCATGAGTTCGAATCCCAGCTCTGCCACTTGTCGGCTGTGTGACTGTGGGCAAGTCACTTAACTTCTCTGTGCCTCAGTTCCCTCATCTGTAAAATGGGGATTAAGACTGTGAGCCCCACGTGGGACAGTCTGATTCCCCTTTGTCTACCCCAGCGCTTAGAACAGTGCTCGGCACATAGTAAGCGCTTAACAAACACCAACATTATTATTATTATTATTAAGACTTGCAGATCAGTACAAAAAGTGGAGTACCCCATCATTTTTTGCTTACCAGAGTACTTCCTTTCAAAAGGCCACAGGTAGTAAAACAAATGAAGTCATTATTTACTCCTTGCCTATCGTACATCATTGCTGGATGTGCAGTTGCTGGCTGGTAAATTGCACAACTGCAAGATTGTCAGTGCATCTGCAGTATTTATTGAGCACCCACTGTTACTTAGCACTCTACTCGGAACCAAGATTGAATCTAGTGCTTAAGAAAAAATTATTTAAAGAGATGACGGAAGAACTATCTTCCTGGTAAAAATGAGCAAAGAAAACACACCCACAGCAGTAGACAAGACAAAAGTATGTAACCCCACAGGAATTCTAGATGGCCAGAAATAGGTAGTCAGGTCTCCCCACAAACGAGATGTGGGATATATCTGCATAGACAGGGATCATATCTACCAGGTCTGTTGTGTTGTACTCTACCAGGCCCTTAATACAGTGCTGTGGACATAGGAAGTTCTTAGTAAATATCACTGATTTATTCAGCAGTGGCTTATTAATTAACCAGAATAACTCAGCTGCTTCTTCCTCCTTATCCCAAACCAAAATGGGAGGGAGAAAAAAATGCAGGGGAGCCTCAGGGGTATTTGAAACTGGCCCAAGCCCAGAGGCATTTGGCTTTATGTAGCCCAATCTTTCCCCATAGTTTCTCACTGCTATAGCTTTGAGAGAAGCAGAACACACAGGAGCTGGGAGTGTGCAAGAAATGAGTATAAAACAGAGCACAGATCAATGATATTTACTGGAGAAGAAGACCAGAGTCACTCTGAAATGGGCAGAAGTGTTTTTATGGCACAATACATTTCTGAAAATAGATTCATTCTTTTCTCTCCATAGATCTTCATTTTAATGTCTTAGCCTGCCAGTCATAAAAGAACCCTTTTCTTTCCAGGAAACTGAGGGCAAAGAGGTGTGGAAAGACTCAATGATCTAGGACCATTTCTTCACTGAATATTTCCTTTGAACTTTCACTGTTTGTTTTTGCTGCCAGTGGCACCACTATTAAGATGCCCAAATTGAACTTTTTTTTAATGGTATTCATTTAGTGCTTACTATATGCCAGGCACAGTACTAAGTGATGTGGTAGATACAAGTTAATCAGGTTGGACACAGTCTTAATCCCTATTTTACAGATGAAGTAATTTAGGCACAGAGTAGTTAAGGGACTCACTCAAGGTCACACAGGTGAAAACAGACAAATGGCAGAGCTGGGATTAGAACATAGGTCCTTCTGACTCCCAGGCCCATGTTCTATCCACTAGGCAGAATTGCTCATCAAGAAACTGTGAGAGTTACTGTGCCATGGCCTTCCCTGAAGTGGTTCCATCTCTATCCCTATTTTTTTCATCTTCTCCGTCCTCCTCCTGGTTGTCTGTTTCATATATATCTATAATTCTATTTATTTATATTACTGCTTCTTTACTTATTTTGATGTGTATGTAGCTATAATTCTATTTATTTATATTGATACTATTGATGCCTGTTTACTTGCTTTGATGTCTGTCACCCTCCTTCTAGGCTGTAAACCCACTGTGGGCAGAGATTGCCTCTCTTTATTGCTGAATTGTACTTTCCAAGCACATAATACAGTGTTCTGCACACAGTAAGAACTCAATAAATACAGCGGAATGAATACCATCTGCCCCAACCTGCACCATTTACCTTAAGGGTTAAGTAGGAGGGCAGGCACGGTTGCAATCTATATAAGACGAGAAGGAATGGGTGACTGTCATGTTGTAATGACCCTTTATGCTACCAATTTATGTGACCATCCATGTGGGTACTTGAGTGAATTTATGAACATGCAGATGGTCTTTGTGGCTGAAGGCCTGGTGCAGGCACAATTGTACATGGGTGCAACATATAAAATCCAGGTAGGTCTCTGTGATCTCCTGCCTCTGGGCATGTAAAGCTCCTTGAAGTCCATAGTCTGCTGGGAATTGTCCCATCATCTCCTCTACCCTCAGAAGCTGAGAAGTTTCTGTATATTCATTAGTCAGTCAGTCATCAGTCAATCAATTAATGGTGTTCATTCACTCATTCAGTCATATTTATTAAGCATTTACTATGTGCAGAGCACTGTACTAAGCACTTGGGAAAGTACAATGTAACAATGAAGAGTGATGATCCCTGCCCACAGTGAGCTCACGGTGAGTGTTTACTGTGTGTAGAGCACTGCACTAAACAGTTGGAAGAATACGATATAACAATATGACAAACACATTACCTGCCCACAGTGAGCTTAATTGATGGTGTTTATTGAGTGCTTACTTTGTGCAGACTACTGCGGTAAGCATTTGGAAGAGTAAAATGCAAACGAGTTGGTATACACATTCCCTGACCACAAGAAGTTTACAGTTTCTAGGGTTAGGTAGATATGAAAATAATGAATCATATACTTACCTTGTGTGCTTACCTTGTGCAGAGCACTATACTAAGTGCTTGGGAGAGCACAATATAGCAGAGTTGATAGACATTTTTCCTGGGCACAGAGAGCTTACAGTCTAGAGAGGACAGAAATTAAAATAAATAAATAGAATAAAGTATGGATATGTACATAAGTGTCATAGGAGTGAGGGAGAGGTGAACAAAGGGTGCAAATCCTAGTGCAAGGGTGATGCATAAAGGAGTGGAAAAAGAGGAAATAAGGGCTTGGTTGCCCAAGGGTTCTTGAAGGGGATGTGTTTTTAATAAAGCTTTGAAGGTGGGAAGAATGAACATATGTTGGATATAAAAAGGGAAGAAGTTCCAGGCCAGAATCAGGATGTGGGCGGTGGGTGGGAGGCAAGATAGCTGAGATCTAGGTACATTGAGTAGTTTGTCATTAGAGGAGTGAAGTCTGTGGGCTGCGTTGTAGTAGGAAGTCAGGGAGGTAAAGTTAGAGGGAGCAAGGTGATAGAGTGTTTTAAAAGTGATGATAAAGAGCTTCTGTTTGGAAATGGCAAGAGTATAAGGTTATGTACATAAATACTGTGGACCTGGGGTTGAGGGGTGACTATCAAGTGCTTAAAGGGTACAGCCCAAGTGCATGGACCATGAGTTTTGGTGTCCATGGAGGTCCACCCAATGACCAAAGTAGCCATCTCTCTCCTACCCAAAACCAGGGGAGACCAGTCCTGAACCCTCAGGAGCAGAGGACACTCAGAAATCTGCATTTAGCATTATAAGACCATGGAGGAGGCAGTAACATTTCTCACAAAAGCTTACCTAGCCTGGAGTGATGAGGTGCTGAGGGTGATTAACACTCATATTGTTTAATCAATTTAAAGTTCTTTAATTCTGATTGCTATATTTGTAATTGCTCCTATTGCCTGTAGTGCATTCCTGTTTTCTATGTGCCTGTCCTCCCCAACAGATGCTATGAACAGATAGTGAGAGCAAGGATTGTTTCTGAATGGTTTATGTTGTATCTAGCCTAGAGTTTAGTCCAGGGTCAAGAACACAGTGCACCCTCCTGCCTGGAACTCCCTCACCTTCTGTACCTGACTGATCACTCTTCTTCCCACCTTCAAAGCCCTACTAAAATCCCATCTTCTTCAGGAAGGCTTCCTGACTAATCTCTCATCTCCTCATCCTATTTCCCCCATTACTGAATGACCAATGGCCTTGAGTTCTCACCCCCATGCGCTTAAGTACACAGCACTAATGTACATATCTTTAAAGTTGGTTTCTTTCCCCAACTGTAATTTGGGTTAGTGTCTGCCTCCCCTATTAGATTTTAGACTCCTTGAGGACTAGGATCTTGTCTACTAATTGTATTGTACTTTCTTAAGTGCTTAATAAATGCTCTGTACAGAGTGATTGCCCAATAAATAATTGCCACTGGATTGATTGCATATGAGCACTTAAAATATATTATCTATCTACCTATCATCTATCTACATTGCAACCATAACACTCTTCCTCCAATCACTCTTTAGGGGGGATCTGTAAAGTCAGAACATTGGGCTGGGTGTACAATTGATTGGATCTAGGAAGTCCTGCCATTGTTATGCACTGACGATAGTATACTTTCAGAAATGTGTGACTAAATGTTTTCTGTTACTTAGCCAAAAAAGGCCACATGAAATGATGGCACCATAAAGCCCCATGATATTCCACAATTGTTAACACCCTGGCTCTCTTGGACCAGGCTTTTACAGTGAGGACAATATGCTCATTTGTACAGTAAATGTTCCTTTATTTCTCTAGTTATTGCAGGCACAAGGTTGCAGTCATGTCTAAAGACTTAGGGGGGGACTCATTAAATTTACAAGCCTATATATTTGAAGAAAGAAAATCTGTCTGACTTTTCTTTTATTAGGCTTTTTGTTATTGTTGCTTTAAAAAACACAGACCATTTTATGGTAGTCTTTTTTAGAACAAAAGCAACAGAATCTCCCCAGTAAACCACGGGCTGTAAGTTTCCTTTGGTCTCACATCTGTTCGGTGAGTATATGTGAGTATGTATGCAGCATTTGTGCTTTTAAAACTTACTGGAACAGTAATTAATTGAATTCCTCTAGAGTTATGGCCCCTAAATCCATATATTCAGCAGTTTTTGCAAAGGAAAGTGTTAGATCATGTTAATCCACCTTCAAAACAATACCATTTTTCTGAAGTACCTGCCTTTTTAAGAGATTCTCACTCTTCAGAAAGCAGTCATTGTCTTGCCTCTGGACAATATAGGCACTTCCATGTTCTGAACATATGTAGAATATGCATTTCCATGTACAAGTAGAGCAATAATCAAATTCTGTGCCAACTCTCACAAATGTTCGATTAAAAACCTAATGGGCTTCATATCTGGTAAGGTTCTGAGATATTCTCTTAAGTGAAATGTACCACAAGACCAAATGGAGCAGAGTTCAAACTCTAGGTAAAATACCCAACCATGACACAGGATACCTTATATTTATCAATCCAAATTCATGTAACTTCTAATAACTCAGACATTAAATTACAAAGTCCTCGAGGGCAAGGACTGGGTTCTCTATTTCTATTAATTGCTCCCAATCACCTGTTTTCAGTATCTATATTCCGTCTATTTATGCATATATTATAGACCAGTGGATGCTCAGCTCTTGTTCTTCCTATTATTATTAATAATAATTGATTATTCCATAAATCAATAATATTTATTGGGCACTTTCCTGTGGAGAGCACTGCACAGAGCACTTGGGAGAGCATAATAATAATGAATAATTAATACTAATTATAAATCATTAATATTTATTGTATTTGTTAAGTGCTTACAATGTGCCAAGCACTGTTCAAAGTACTGGGTAGGTATGAGGTAATCTGGTGGTACGAAGTGGGGCTCACAATCTTAATCCCCATTTTACAGATGAGATAACTGAAGCACAGAAAAGTGAACTGGCTTGCCCAAGGTCACACAGCAGACAAGTGGCAGAACCAGGACTAGAACCCACATTCTCTGACTCCCAAGCCCGTGCTTGTTCCACTAAGCCACACTGCTTCTCTAATAGGCATGATCCCTGTCCTCACAGACACTATAATAAATTAAAGGCAAAGGAAACAGCAAATTTTAAAGATGTGCAAGTAAATGCTATTGCGGGGTGAGGGAATTTCCCAAGTGCTTAGGTGACATGGAATTGCTGACATGGTAGTGAGGGCTGAAGATAAGGTGGGGAGATGAATGATTAGTCATGGAAGGCATGCTGGGGGAGGTGGGATTTCAGGAGGGTTATGAAGATAGGGAGAGCAGTGGTTTGTTGGTGTGAAGGGGGAGGGAGTTACAGGCAGAAAGGAAGATGTGAGCAAGAAGACAGCTGTGAGAGAGATGAGAGCAAGGTACAGGGAATAGGTTAGCTTGAGAGGAGTGAAGCATGAAAGTAGAGGTGTAGTGGGAGAAGAGAGAGCTGATAGAGTGCCTTAAACTGCCTGAAGAGGATGGTGATTTTTCTTATGTGATTATCTCAATCGCCATTCTTACTGCCGCAGGAAAGATGTCTCATTCTATTTCTCTTCCTTTGCTTCCTGTACCTCTCTGAATCCTTGAGTCGGTTAGCAAGGTTCTCCTCTTAAACTATTCCGATGTTTAAATCATTTATGTGACCTACACTGGCTCATCAGCTTAACAGAACTGCTACCTTCTTTACATAAATCTTCCTCTGATGACAATATGACTTTCCCTCTTGAAAGACTATGCCACAGCTAATGAGAGGGCCTTGGGTTACAAATATGACACATTTGCTTTTTGTTTTTTTAAATTAATGTGACACAGCCTCTCTGTTCTCAAGGAATTTTTCAGTCCACAGCCTTTCTGTCAGTGGTCTTGTGATGACATTCCTTACCTGAATTGTGCCCCTTTGTCCTTTTCTGCAAATAAGGTATGTACTGTCCTATTTTAGGCCAGTGGCTTAGATTCTGGATAATGCATTTTACCGTGCTAGCTTGTGTCTAACAAGGACTGCATCTCTATATCCGCTCCTGCTGACATCTCTCTGCCACCAGAACAGAGGACAGTCATTCACTTACATTTATTAAGCCCTTACTGTTTGCAGAGCACTCTACTAAGCACTTGGGACAGTACAATGAAACAATACAAGTGTCACATTCCCTGTCCACAACGAGTTTACAATCTAGAGAGTACTGTATCTACTGAAAGTGGGATTGGTAACAAGTGGATTTCTTTTATAATGATAGGGCTAGATTTGCCTTAGGAACAAGTCGTTATCTTGTAAGCTCCTCTAGACGGTAAACTCATTTGGGGCAGGGAATGAGTCTGTTCATTGTTATACTGTATTCTCCAAGTGATTAGTACAGTGCTCTGCACACAGTAATCTCTCAATAAATACTACTGATTGACTACCTCTAGAGAGTTTTTATTTTTGGAATCTCCTTCCCCTTCATATAAGACAGATCATCATTCTCCCCACCTTCAAAGCCTTATTAATATCACATCTTCTAAAGAGGCCTTCCATGACTAAACCCTCATTTCCCCTACTGCCTCTCCCTTCAGCACTGCTATGAACTTGGATCCATGGCCTTTAAGCACTTAATAGTCATCCCACCCTTAGCCCCTCAGGATTTATGAATATAGCCATAATCTATTGTAATGTATGTCTCTCCTTCTAGACTGCCTACTCCTTTTTGTGTGCAGGAATTGTGTCTAATAATAATAATAATAATAATGTTGGTATTTGTTAAGCGCTTACTATGTGCAGAGCATTGTTCTAAGCACTGGGATAGACACAGGGGAATCAGGTTGTCCCACGTGGGGCTCACAGTCTTAATCCTCATTTTACAGATGAGGGAAGTGAGGCACAGAGAAGTGAAGTGACTTGCCCACAGTCACACAGCTGACAAGTGGCAGAGCTGGGATTCGTCTACCAACTCTGTTATACTGCACGCTCCCAAGGGCTTAGTACAGTGCTCCACAAACAGTAAGCACTCAGTAAACAGCATTTATTGATTGACTGGCTAGTTACTTTATCACTTATATTTGTACTCCAAAATCTATTTCTCTGTGCCTTATCTCTCTCCCTTCAACCAACTCTGGTTCTCCCACCACCTATAGGACTTCTCAAATTGGATTTCCTGTCAACTTCTCAACAGATTGTGAAAATTTAAAAAAAAAAAATGAATGTTTCCTCCCCAAAAGACCTCCCTGCTGTGTGTTGTGCTTATTACCGTAAACGGTACCTCATCTGCCCTCCCTGACTGCCTTCCTCTCCCCAACTCTGCCCATACCATATTCTCTAATTAAACAAAGTTTGCCTTCGTGCATCCTATCACACCCATGACCTCCCTCCCTCAACCACCTCCAAGATTTTGCCCATCATGCCTTGTTCATGCATGTCCTTCTCCTGTCTACTATATATCTTCTAGGGCCTGCCAAGGGACAGAAACTGTCTAATTCTTACCCGTGCAGTTTCTCCCAGCACTTAGTATGGTGCTCTACACTCAGTAAGCGCTTAATAAATAATATTACTTTTACAGTACTCCTTCAATCTCTCTTTTAACCCTCCTGTGGGAATCTAGATTAGTCCCATTCATTCTCCAGTGACCAGTACAAAACAGTATTTTCCTTAATTGCAAACCTATGTCTTAAGATGATGCCTATGATTGCCTAGACCTATTGCCACGATGTGGGAGCTTAATAAATTCATGACGATGTTGAGAAGGGAGAACATAGGATCCTGGCAACCCTGCCCTTCCCTTTCCCTGCTCCTCCTTTTCCCTGCTCTTGCCACAGACTTGTTTAGACTTGGAGACTTCCCTGGCTTTCTACAATGCAGGAGTGGAAGGAAGGGACAGAGGTAGGTGGGGGAAAGCTGAGGTATTCTGTATTAATCACAGGGCTACTGAGTCAGAGGAAGAAGATTGCTGAGTAACACTGCTGCCACTATCTGTTGTACTGACTCAACCAACCTGCTCAAAGGGACCATAATGAAAGTTTCTCTTGAAAGGTTCTATCAGGAAAAACCAAAGGGAATTGATAGGAGATGGGAGAGCATATTGAGGAGAAAAAAGAAAGGAAAATCAGGTGAGAGAGAGGAGAGCAAGTGATGGAAGGGGGAAAAGAGAGGTAGAGAAGAGACAAGATGCTGGCAAAAGCATTTCAGAACAAATTTGAAAAGAGTTCAAGGAGGTAAGAAACACTGGTGAAAGAATCATCTATAGGCATTGGTTTTTCTGTAGATTCTTCTGTGGAAAATCTTAGGAACATAAAAACCTAGTTTGTCTTATTTGGAATTGGAGGGAGAGACTGTTCTTGGCAGAAAAAAATGGATGCCTGATCACGGATGACAGAAAATCCCCATGGAGCCTTGCTGTTGGTCCAATAGAAGGAGGTCTGCCCTGGGTATTAAGACTCTTAGATTGTAATCCCTGTACCACCAGTAGGGGATGGCCTAGGTGGGGTTAAGCCATTAATAATGAAAATTTCTGAAAGTAGAAGCACTTGGGGCATTCTGTAAAATGGGCAAATCTAGCAGGAATCTTGATAAATAACTGGTTCTTGTGGTCGGTGACATCTGAAAGGCTACCTCAGCAACTGCCTGCCAAGTCGTGTCACTATGGTCCAGCATAGGCAATGTGCTCTGTACACTTTGGCCAGAAATGGATTCTGAGCATAAAAAAGGTATGTGTCCTCTGCACTGTGCTACACCCCTGATGCCTATTCATTCATTATACTCTCTGCTCCAGTGTGAAAGTGATTGGCAGGAACAAGAATTTATGTGTGAATGGTGTACATATCTCTAGTACTAAAGCTTATTCCTTTGCACAGGTTCTTGGTCCTGAAGTCTCAGGACAGAGGCTCTTATGTCGTTTCTAATAAATGTTTCCAGCTCAGTCTCCATCTAACAGAGAGAAGGCATGAGAATTTTAAATGGGTTCTTGGATATAGAGGCTAGCCAGTCTAAATGTATCTTTGAAGGCAAGGGCAAGGACAGGGGAGAAAAAAAAAAAGAAACAAACAAAGCATTTCAGATGGTGTAAGCATGGTTGGTGTGTGGGGATTAGGAACAGAGGAAGGAGGAGTCCTCATTTTGGGGATGGAACAATAGAGAAAAGCTCCATTTACTGACTGAGCATTATTAAACCTTTGCAGTTTTGCTGAGAGTCTTTTAGACATGGCCTGCCATGTGGGCATGTAAGATATTCATATGCCTTACAGCTACGAAAGGCAGAGAGATTGCCTGTCAAGATGGTTTTTCCAAGGCTTCCTGGCTGTATTCTTTATGTCCTAGTGTGGTATTTTGTTAGTCACTGAGTGCTCCTCTCAGGCTTTATCCTATAAAAGTCTTTAGAATCCTGCTGCCACCTAGAGGTTGACAGTAGTCTTTTTATTCAGCTGAGTGAGAAACAAAACGAAATTACTTTTAATGGCAGCTTCTTATTTTGAATAAGTAGTTCTGTGGTACCAGCACTCAAAATCATTTATCCTTATTGCCCCTGTATATACGCCTTACGGTTACCTTGTTAACGTTATTGCACAAATGCTTTCTTAAATCTGACCTGTCCCCCAAGGCTGAAAAATGGATTAAAGGTGAAATTATATAATGTAGTGGGAGCTGTTCTTTCTATTGGACCCAAGGGACGTAACATTTTAAACCTGGAAATGTAAATATTTTGCTCCATTTTGATTATTGCTGGCCTTAATTAGTATAACTACAAAGTGTGAGTTTTGGTTTAATCATTCTTATTGAAATCAGTCTTGATTATTTGCATCATTACTGCCTGGGAGATAAATTGGTTAAATATCTGAAAAATGAATGTAATGAGGAGAAAAGATCTTCCCAATAGATCATGAAGTTGAATGACCTCCCATCTCTGTCCCTTCACTCACAGTGGTCCCCCAGTTTAAAACTACCTCTTCACCTAGTTCAGCCAGCTCAAAGCTTACCCTACATTCAAACATTCCTTCATTCACTCAATCAATAGTATTTACTGAGTGCTTACTGTGTGCAGAGCACTGTAATAAGTGCTTGGGAGAGTACAACACAACAATAAGCATGTACATTCCCTGCCCATATTTAGCTTACAGTCTGTGGTGAACGGGGTGGGGTGGTAGGGGAGAGACAGACAATATAAATAAATTACAGATATGTACATAAAGTGTTGTGGGACTGGGAATGGGGAAGAACAAAGGGAGCAAGTCAGGGTGATGGCAAAACAAGTGGGGAAAGGGAAAGGAGTGCTTCGACAGGGAAGGTCTCCTTGAGGAAGTGGGCCTTCAATAAGGCCTTGAAGCGGGGCAGAGTCATTATCTGTCAGATTTGAGGAGGGAGGGCATTTCAGGCCAGAGGCAGAATGTGGGCGAGGGTCGGCACTAAGATAGATGAGATCAAGGTACAGTGAGAAGGTTAGTATTAGCAGAATGAAGTGTGTGGGCTGGTTTGGAATCATGGGGAGGACTGGATTCAGGTGGGAAGATGAGTCCTCCTCCAACAAGGCTTCCCTGATTCACTTCCTGCAGGTATGAACTTTTTATACCCTTCTTAGCCCTCAGATTTACATGACCATTTTATTTTGAACTTCTCTAGTTGCATTTTTTTTAAGCTTGTCTCCCACACTAGATTGCCAGTTCCTTATGGGCAGGGAACTTGGCATTTCATTATTTTTTCATTCTCAAGCACTGGGTGCAGTGCTCAAAACACAATTATTCAAGTGGTTGTTCAATAAATGTATACTACTACAATTTCAACAACAACAACAACTACTACGGGGAAGCAGCATGGCTCAGTGGAAAGAGCCCAGACTTGGGAGTCAGAGGTCATGAGTTCTTATTCCAGCTACCCCGCTTGTCAGCTGTGTGATTTGGGGCAAGTCACCTCAGTTCCCTCATCTGTAAAATGGGGATTAAGACTGGGAACCCCATGTGGAACAACCTGTTCACCTTGTATCCCCCCAGAGCTTAGAACAATGCTTTGCATATAGTAAGTACTTAGCAAATACCATCATTATTATTATTACTACTACTACTATACCTACTACTTTTGATGGTACCATCAGATTTAGCTAATCTTCCCCTTTTGTTCCTGACAAAGCCAAATGCGCTTCCTCAGACGATCCAAGATTCCTCCCCTCTACACCTCTCAAAGGAGTTAGTGAGTGGGGGCCCACAAGGGTGAGATCCTTTTTGTACCCCATTTCTCACATGACACATGCGAATCCCGAGGGCTAGAAAATGTACACATTCCTGATTCAGCAGCCATTAAGTCTTCCTGTCCCTCTTGTGAAAACATCTCCGGAAAGAATTCTCTACCTCCACTATTCTCATGGTCAGTAGGGGTCAGTGACTACAGTCTTTTCTTTTCAGCAGAAAGGGAGTAGCTCTGGGAATCAGGGACCAACTTTTAGTCCCGGTTCCGCACATAGGGGATACCTGTTTGGGGTTATACCATTAATGGTGATGGTTTCTTTCAAAGAGCCACATAGGATGTTATATGAGATGGATTAACCCATAAGGGATGCTGGAAATAGTTGACTCATGTGGGTGATACAGTCCACGGTGGCTACCAAGGCAAACCCCTAATGGATTAGGCTGCAACAGTAAAACTTGGCACTATGCTGCAGTCACTTCTGTCTGAAATGGGTCCTGTACATTAAGAACTTTTGCATACACCTCACAATGAACTGCATCCATGTCTCTTTCATTCTGTGCCACTGTGGGAATCTGATTGTCAAAACAAGAGAGTGTAAGTGGCATTTTGCAAACCACTATCATCGGAATCAATTCCTTGGAGCTGGTTTTTATTCCCAACGACTCAGGACTGTTGTTGGTGTCCATTGTTGTTGGTGGAAGAATACATCAGGTAGCCCATGACAGGGAGTTTTCAAATCCTTACCTCACACATGAAGAAGGGATCATTTGGCAGGACTTCTATTTATCGGCTCTTTTGCTGGGCCCCTGAAGAATAATGAGAGAGCAGACAAACACCAAGATAGTAAATTACATGCCTAATTTGGTATCCAAAGCAGCACTCAATGTGAACTGAATCTGATAACCTGAATACCGGTACTACTCATAATCTCTCCTTCCAAATTCATCAGCTCCCAGATATAAGATGTGAAACACCCTCTATTTTGGTGATCTTGTACCCCCTGGGTACATGGTCCCAGAAACAATATTCACTCTACAGTGAATGCAGGGCTTCCCCAGATCCAATAATTTTTGCCCAATTGCACTTCCCAAGAGCTTAGTACAGTGCTCTGCACACAGTAAGTGCTCAATAAATGTGACTGAATGAATTGAATGAATAAGGTCCTGAAGCAGGTTCTGGGGTTCTGCCTACAGATGATGGCCCAGCAGAAAAGAAGCCCTGCTTAAAGGCAACGACTCAGTGGACACAAAAGACAAATTTGTAAATTAAATGAATGGAGGATATTTCTGTCTTTCCAAAGCCTCTATGAGAACTAAATGGTTCCTGTAATTGTTAAATATCATTCTAGGAACAGCCTGCAAAGTAGTGTTTGTGCTTAACACAGGGAGAACACTTTCATTTTAGATACTTAAATCCATTTATTAAAAAAAAATACCACTTTGCATCATCTTGCAAAGAGAGAGCTACACAAGTACATTGAAATACCATTTGCTTCTATGGCTGTGGAACAAAAGGTTAAATTGACTTGCCTGATATTACACTGGGAGTCACTGAGAAGAGAATATAAACAGTGTAATTCTCGGAAGCCTGTACCAAACGACTCCAACAATCCAAGCACATAAATGGCAATGACAAATCATGTCCTTTAATCATTCTCGGGTGTTAGATGACTTGATGAAGTCACCAAGTGTCAGTTGAAGGTATGAGGAATTTATTTTACAAGAAAAGAATCTAAACTTCGATTTTTCAAGTCGGAAATCTTATGCCTTCCGATGGGGTTCTCACAGCTAAGCAACTGTGATTTTGAGACTAAGAGGCAGTATATGTACTTCTCCCATTATTTGCCTGTCAAGATCTCGGTCATAGCATCTGACAGGAGAGAGAATGATCCCATGGGGGCCAAAAATGAAAAATTGATTTTTAGTATAACTCAGTATATTAACTGACACTCAATTAAACATTTGAAAAGTGATTTTTTTTAAGCATCCTCAGGGAATCAGGGCTTGTACGTCTTGTGACAGTAGTACCAGAAACATGGCGAAAACACTTCACACAACTGTGAAAAACTATCGTTTGAAACCTCTAAAAAGGCACAATGAAATTTAGAGTTAATGAGAAAACAGCCCTCAGGACCTCCTGGGGTCTCAGAAAAGAGGATGTTTGGAAATGATTTAGTTAGCATTAGGAGGGTGGGCTGGGGAAAGAGCTGATCACCTTGGTAATTAATGTTGGTATTTGTTAAGCGCTTACTATGTGCTGAGCACTATTCTAAGCACTGGGGTAGACACAGGGGAGTCAGGTTGTCCCACGTGGGGCTCACAGTCTTAATCCCCATTTTACAGATGAGGGAACTGAGGCACAAAGAAGTTAAGTGACTTGCCCACAGTCACACAGCCGACAAGTGGCAGAGCTGGGATTCAAACTCATGAGCCCTGACTCCAAAGCCCATGCTCTTTCCACTTAGCCACGCTTGGTACTTCATGGGTTTTGCTTGCACTGCTAAGCCTCTGACCTCTCCAGTCAGAAACTGCTGCTAGGGATTTTTTCCTCCTGATCTGTGAGGCCATAGCTGATTTCCCCAATCCATCATTCTAGCAGATCCTGCCTCACCCTTCACGGTGCAAGTAGGTGCCTAGAAAATTAGTCCCATGGCACTATCTGGCTCTGACAGTCAGCATCTTGTGCCAAAGAGCTTCAATTTTGCTTGAAATGATGTTATTTACTTCCTCTTAGTGAGCAATCTCATTTCAGGGAGTACAGAACCTAGAGGCCAGGAATCACATTGTCGAATCCTAGCCCGGCCACAGACTTGATGTTTTCCTTTGGGGCAGTGAGGCAATATTCCTTAGGAAGTAGATCTGCTATAGAAATTCTCCAGAATGTATGTTTGCGATTCCACTTGGCAACCAGAGAATTCACTTACCTCTCATGACAATCAGCCAGATATAATTAACCAAGGTTCACAGCCAGATCATCAGAAGATGATGAGGCCATAAGCACATCATCATCATCATCAGCATCATCACTGTCATCACCTCCTCTACTTCTCCATCACTATTAGTATTCAGGGAGAATCTTCTTTGTTCAGAGTACTGCCTTAGCATTTAGAAGCATAACATCTAAGAAGCCATGGTAATAGTAATGACGATGTTTATTAATTACTTACTGAGTGCAATGCACTGTACTGAGAATTTGGGAAAGTTGAACAGAAACCTAAAACATAGTCCCTGCCCACATGGACTCTACCTACTCTTTCAAGCAAGACAGAAATTCTTACAATTAGTGTATTTACCCAGGCCCTTTCCTCGAGGAGTTTACAATCTAATGGGGGATGCAAACCAAATATTCAATAACTGTTCACTTCTTCTGGGGAAGAGCTCATATGATATAGATGCTTTGGGTTAGTGGAAAATCATAGTTCATAATCTAAGATACTGGAGAATAGCAACGGGCAATTCTGCACAATTAATCAGTCAATGATACTTATTGAGCCTTATTGTATGCAGAGCATACTATGTGCTTGGGAGAGTACAGTGTGCTCGGGAGAGTACAGAGATGCTAGGCATGATTCCTGCTCTCAAAGAGCGTACAATCTAAAGGAAGGAGCAGCATAAACAATGGGAGCACAACTTGGAACTTCAACTTACGTTGGAGCAGTGAGTTGTAACCTGCTTGACCACATTATTTGTCCCCTAAGAACGAGGTCAGAGCCTGCCTTTCCAACCATGAACTACTGGGTATATGTATATATAGATTGGGATTGGGTATATATATAGATCAACTTCAGTCTCAGTATCTTGCCCCTAAATACCTGTCCAGAACAGTCTTAGGATTTGTGTTGCGAATTCCCAAGGAATTAGAGAAGCAGCGTGGCTCAGTGGAAAGAGCCTGGGCTTGGGAGTCAGAGGTCATGGGTTGGAAACCCAGCTCTGCCACTTGTCAGCTGTGTGACTGTGGGCAAGTCACTTCACTTCTCTGTGCCTCAGTTCCCTCATCTGTAAAATGGGGATTAAGACTGTGAGCCTCATGTGGGACAACCTGATGACCCTGTATCTACCCCAGCGCTTAGAACAGTGCTCTGCACATAGTAATCACTTAACAAATTCCAACATTATTAAACTCAGTGTGTTTCTTTGGTCTCTCACTTCACAAGCGTGGAAAAAAATACAGTGGGTTCTACATAGATGGGCAATCAGGACTTGTGTCACTCACACTTTCTACATAGATGGGCACAATAACACCATCATCCAAACTTGAACTTCACCTATAGCAAGGGAGAGGGCAATTAGACATACAGAAGAAATTCTTGGGTGCTTTAGTACTGGTACGATCTACAGAGGCAGCTCACTAAAAAAGGAATAGGCCAGTGTCTGTCTCTAATGATTTACCATTCAGAAGTCTGAAGACAAAGAGATGGACCAGCTGAACTCATGGCATCCCTTCCTACTCACTGATCTCAGATCTGTCCCATTTTCTGTAGTCACTGAGAAGGGGCTAAAAGGGAAAGAATACTTTGGAAGATCAGGGTTGGAAGCATGCAATAATAATTATGGTACTTGTTAAGCGCTTATTATATGCCAAGCACTTTACTAAGCAATGGGGAAATTCAAGCAAATCAAGTTGGACACAGTCCCTGTCCCATGTGGGGCTCACATTCTCAATCCCCATTTTTCAGAAGAGGTAACTGAGGCACAGAGAAGTGAAATGACTTGCCCAAGGTCACACAGCAGTCAAGTGGTGGAACAGGGATTAGAACCCATGACCGTCTGACACCCAGGTTCGTGCTCTCTGCACTACGCCATGCTGCTTCTCATATTACAACAGAGTCTTTCATCTCCATTAAAATTATTACCTTATCCACATAGGTCATTCAGAAATAGTTCTAGGCTAATTTTCCTGCCTTGTTATTAAACCTATCATTTGCTCCTTGAGGCCTGTGACTAGAGAGAGACTCATTATATATTTTATTCTTTATGTTAGCCCACATAACATGATTAATCAGAAAGCATCTGTTAAAAATATCAAATAAAAATCCACCTATTGAAAAAACTACTTTTTTCCTCTGTAAGGTCTCCTCTTGAATCTGTGTTTCATTCCTACCAGACCCCAAAGTACCTTCCCAGGTATGATATCTAGAAATTAATTGTGGATGTAATACTCACTCCTCAAAAGGACCCACATATCCTCAATAGCTCTGAGAGCCTCCATTGTGGCTCCCTTCCAGAATTGGGATTTATTTTTATAATATATTTAACTCAGCTTCTCCTACTGTAATGAAGGGTGTAATTTAGAATTAATATATTGTGGGGTCTGTAGATTTTATGTAGATAATCATTTTTCTCAATTTGTTTGGGTTATTTTAAAAAGTATTTCAGGCAGTCAGGGAAAATTATAGGCTTTTAAGAACTCTGCTTTTTGTGGAGGGTATGTTTTCACTCTGCTGATCCTGTCTCAGGGCTGGTAACTCACTAATATTTACAGAGGAGAAACACCAGAGGGTAGCATTTATTTATTTTCCAGAGCACTTCAAAATCTCACACACTCACACACAAACACATACACACACAACTTGGTGCAGGCTTTTAGATTGTTGTCCTGCCAAAAGCAAAGTGTGATTCTTCCAAATGATCCCATTAATATCACTTCATGGGGGAGAAACTGAGGGAGAGTGGAAGAAAAACAAACTGGACAGAAGGTAAGGTAATGTAAAAGGAATGAGAGCTACATGGTCCATAGAGTATAATGTACAATAATGATCTTCGGAAGTGGGGAGAAGGATAATCTTTTTTACAGTCCTAAGGGCAGTTAGTCTTGCTGGGAGGCAGAAAGATGGATTAGATGATGATTTAAAGTGACTTCTAGCCCCAGAATGCTCTGAGAAGACACTACACCCTAGGGGATGATTAAATTGAGAAGACCTGGGGATATCCCAAGAGCCCTTCAAAGAGGTGAAATGAACAATGAACATTGGGCTCCCCCTTCAATGATAATGGTAAGAGAGAGGATCAGCTCCTGGAAGGCAAAGGAACTTTGAAATAAGGTTGAGAGAGACACTGCTTCTGTCTCCTTTTTAATTTTTTCTCTTTCTGTTCCAGTATCAGCTGCATTGTGTTTGATAGATCAAACACATTGAGAAAGTCATATTTTGCTCCTTATCACAGAATACACACTCACACTACCTCACCCAAAGTTAGGCAGCTCTACACTAGTAGACTTTTAATTTTTATATGATTACAATGTTCCAGAGATAACTCATAAGAGGAACAGTTGAAATAGCTGGAAGTTTTTTGTTTCCTTTTTTATTTTTTATTTTTTGAACAAAAAGAGGCTAAGGGCCAATAGAGATCCTTCTAGGGCTTACCATCAGAGAAATAACCAGCTGTTCTTCTCATCTATCTAGCACAGAACAAACAAATGGGCTTCCAATTCAGTGAGGGGGCTTTGAGTTAGACTTAAGGAAGAATTTTCTGACAATAAAGTTGTTAAGCACATGTGATTAACAGAGATAAACCTTTTTGGGAGAGTTTAAAAGCAGGAAAGAATTTCATCTGCCAGGAATGAGTGAGGTGACGTCTTGCCTGAAAGGATAATATATTTGATAACTTCTCTAAGGTACTTTTCTACCCCCTTATATTTTTTGTTCTCTCCTATTCTATTTAAAGAAGTGTTGCTAGACTGGGGAGATATGTGTTCTGGTTTTATTGGGCTTCCTTATTTTTTTTTTAAATCAACACTGGTTTGATAAGGTAGAAGCACGGTAATCTGTCACTCCTCAGTGAATTACCTCAGCCTGTTCTCCTCTTCTCAGTATAGAAATTATTTGAACTTCACACCTTATCACGCTTATTGTACTGTTATTCACATGTTAAAAAATCACCTGTACAACATTTAATATCATTTAATGGATTTTTAGCATCCTAAGAAGAAATTTTCAAAAACTCCATATACAATAAAACTTCACTCAATTCTCAAAGAATAGAGAACTCAGATATCTGATAAGAAGAGATGCTTTTATTATCATGATTTACTCTCAATGAGCAATTTCACATTTCCAAACTGCAGCTATTAAACATTAGTATGTCATACCTATCCTATTATTGATTACCAGAATTATTCATTCATTATGGAGTTAATGGCTGGTCCATCTTAAAAAAATAATGACTAGGAAGATGATAAAAATATGAAGGGTGCCTACTGATGTTTTAATTGAAAGGGTTGGTTTCAGTAAAGTTTATGGCTTGAAGATAGTTTTCATTTTTATAGTTTAATTTACCCCTGCATGAGCTAATTTTCAAATCAGCCCACTCATGTGATAAAGTTTATCATCGAGGAATGAAAAGTACTTTTCTGTACATCGAGTTCACAAATTACTCGGAACAGGAGTTGAAGTTTTACTCTGACAGAAATATCAGGGATGGAACCATTCACCAATTCCTCATAACAATGTCAGTATCTGTTATGTACTTACTCTGTGCCTAACATTGAACGAAACACTGGGGTAGATGCAGACAGATCAGAAATGGACATAGATTCCTATATGCATTATCATGAACTAGAGCAAATATGGGCACCTTGAGTTTGCCACATGGGCCAAAGTGAATAAAGGTACTAAGAGGGAGTGACTGAGAGTTGTGATAATTACCAGCTGCCTCATCAGTGCAAAGAGAGACTTGAAAGCTTGTGTTTGAATGTTAGCCTATCCTCTGGAAACTGGTTCAGCTCACCAGGATACAAGGATTGTCAAAAGGCCTTGAGAAAGTTAACAAGGAGCTGCTCTACACTGATGATCATGCTGTTGAGGCAGGCACATTGGAAGTGATTCAAAAAATCAGGAACCTCTTTACAGAGGTTACCAACTAGGTTGGAATCATGGTTATCCTGAAAAAGACTCAGGTCTTGTATAAATCTATACCAGGGAACACCTTTACTTTGGTAAAGATGATCTGCTATAATGACTTCAGCTAGCTAGCTGAAAGACTTCTATATCTATCCCTATACACTCACATCACTCTCCAGCTATTTCATTTTTCAGTTCTTGTCCCAGGGCATTTCCACTTGGCTGTTTGGCTGGGACCTCAAATTCAACATAACTAAGACAGAAGGTATCATCTTTACCCTTAAACACACTCTTCCCTCTAACTTTTCATCCCTTAATCCCTGCCCTAGAAGCCATGATGCCAACCTTAACTTCTCTCTGTCCTTATGCTCTACTGTAATGAGCAGAAACTTAAGATCAAGACATAATGAGTAGTTTTACCTTAGCGGAATAAAGAACATGAGCCGGGGTGTAGTGGGAGAAGAAAGTATGTTAACAGGAGGAAGAAAGTTGAGTGCATGCCCTTAAAACTAATGGTCATGATTGATGTAGAGAGGAATGATCAACTACTGGAGGTTTTTGAGGAGTGTGCAGAGCAAAGTTTTAGAAAAATGATCCAAGCAGCAGGGTGAAGTATAGAGATGGGAGAAACTGGAGACGTGGAAATCAATGAGGTGGTTAATAGAAAAGTCCAGATGGGATTTGACAAGTGCATGGACCAGTGTAGTAGCTGAACACTTGCTAACATCGCCCCATTTCTCCTCTTCTCCACAATGGCTTGGAATGCCTTTCCCTTCCTTTCTCCAAACCCGTCAGAACACACTTCTCATTTTCAAAGCCCTAAAAAGAGTCCAGATTCTTCAGAAACTATTCCTTAATTAATTCACAACACCCTAAGTCCCACCATGCCCAAAAGCCACCTTTCAGATTTATACATCAAGACCCATCCTTAACAAAGGTGTAGATATGCACAATCAGCTTGATAGTCAATTATTTATTCTGATCACTCTTCCTGATATACTTGTATTCCTACCTATTAAGTCATTATTCTTCCCCCTGCTCCCATTATTTGTTTTTTTTTGTTTTTCCCCATTAGATTATAAGTGCTCGGAAGCAGGAAATATGTGTTTTGCTTGTGTTGAACTCTCCCAAGCTTTTATTATAATGTCCTGCACACAGTAAATACTCAATAAGTATAACTGATCGATTGATGATGATGATATTTGTTAAGTGCTTATTATGTGTCAGACACTGTACTAAGCGCTGAGATAGACACAAGATAATCAGATTTTCCCACGTGGGGCTCACAGCCTTATCCCCCATTTTACAGATGAGGTAACTGAGGCACAGAGAAGTTGTGACTACCCCAAAGTCACACAACTGAAAACTGGGGGAGCCCAGATTAGAACCCAGGATTAGATTGACTAATCAGAAGCAAAGATCCACTGATATTTTTCTACTTAGGAAGTGCACTATTCTGTGAGAGCCTAAAAATGACAAAGGTCATTTCCTATGAAGTATATTTCTCATCTGATGGCAGGAGAAGGCTTTCCAAAATGTGTTTGGGAGTTTGGCCAGCCCACTAGTATTGAAATGATGCTTTCTGTAAGACTAATACATCTCCTAAAAGAAAGTCAAAGACCCTTCCAAAAATAAAAAAAAAATTGATAACATGCAGACCTGGTCTTTTTCAATATGTAAGCAAATTTTCAACATAGAAAGTTGGAAAAGTTGGAAAAACTCCCAAAAAAGACCAGGGAAGGGGAAAGATCAGGTGATGAACAAATAGGGATATAGTAATGGGAAGAGGAACAATGACAACTATTCCATAAAGTGTTCACAGTTACCAGTTAGTATAGGTATAGCAAAATTATTTAGATTTCTTCTGTTATGAACTATTACTAACATTTTGTGTCTAGATTACTAGTTATAATAATAATTATTCATTCAATAATATTTATTGAGCACTTACTATGTGCAGAGCACTGTACTAAGCACTTGGAATGAACAAGTCGGCAACAGATAGAGACAGTCCCTGCCGTTTGACGGGCTTACAGTCTAATCGGAGGAGAAGGACAGACAAGAACAATGGCAATAAATAGAGTCAAGGGAAAGAACATCTCGTAAAAAAAATGGCAACTAAATAGAATCAAGGCAATGTACATTTCATTAACAAAATAAATAGGGTAATAAATATATACAGTTGAGCAGACGAGTACAGTGCTGAGGGGATGGGAAGGGAGAGGAGGAGGAGCAGAGGGAAATGGGGGGAAAAGCGGGTTAAGCTGCGGAGAGGTGAAGGGGGGGTGGTAGAGGGAGTAGAGGGAGAAGAGGAGCTCAGTCTGGGAAGGCCTCTTGGAGGAGGTGAGTTTTAAGTAGGGTTTTGAAGAGGGGAAGAGAATCAGTTTGGCAGAGGTGAGGAGGGAGGGCATTCCAGGATGAAAATGCTGTGTGTCTCCTAAGTGATAGGGGTCACATCTAATTCATACCTGTTTATTATCTCTTAGTTGTTAGTAAAGTGCTCTGCATGCAGTTATAATTTAATAAATATTATTGCTACTACTACCAATAATAATGATAATATTTATTTATTGTTATCTATGTTTCATGCACTAAGCTCAATACTGGGATAGCTGCAAGATAAATTAGGTCAGGAGCAGTCCGTGTCCCACATGGGGCTCACAGTCTAGAAGAGAGAGAGAACAGGTATTAATCTCAATGTTATAGGAAATCGAGGTACAGAGAAATTAAGTGACTTGACCAAGGACACATAGCAGGTGAGCGGTGGAGCTGGGATTAGCATCCAGATCCTCTGACTTCCAAACTCCCTTCTTCCCACTAGACCACACGTGTTCCTGCACTTGGTCATTCGATTAAACAATCCAGTGTAAGTGAATCCAAATCCGTCCTGAGGAGGAGTGTGTCAAATAACTTGCTCCTTTGACACTTCCTATTTAACTCAATCCCTTTGAAATTGTTAGCAGATAATTTATAGTTAATTATGTAGGTAAAGTATGGTTTTCTTAAGTATTCCAGGGAATTAGCCGAAATGTAAGACTCTTGCATTTTAATCTCTCTACCTAAACTTTGCAAAGGCCATGAAACAGAATCCAGGGTTGTTGTTTTTCTTTTTTTTTAATATGAAATACTTTAAGCCACATTAAAGTAATGGAGCAGGATGAATCACAATGGAAGAGATCGAGTAGGAATGTAAAAGCCTTCTTATCTCCCGTTGCCATGCCAGTGACGTCTAGCTTCCGGATGACGTAATGTGAGCAGTTTGCTTAATAAGCTGCAATGAGTCTCCCACCAGCAGTTCTAGCTGTGAGAATTCAATCAGCTAACTGCACTGGGCTGAAACACCCTGCCGGTAGAAATAATGTTACCGACAACCTCCCAGCTCACCATAAAAAGTGCCATAGAAAGTATACTCGATTGGACCAGGACCAGTTTCAAAATTAGCAGGCCAAATCTGGAAGATAAGTAATCCCCGTCAAACAGAGATATTTTCAACATTGTCATGACTCCTGATCGTATCCCCAAATTCTTCATTCCTTCTTTAGATGTGGAACATATAGCCTTTCATCTGGACCCAACAGCTGATTCAGAAGACTCTTCTGTTGAAAGAACGCTCTCTGAAACAGGATGCCTCAAACTCAGACCCATTACTAGCCAACTTCATTCATTCATTCAATAGTATTTATTGAGCGCTTACTATGTGCAGAGCACTGTTGAATCCTCCATCCAAAAGGGATGTCTATGCAATGAAGCTGCAGTGGGGGCCATGGGTTGTCCTGTTTGCTCTGGGAATATGGAGAAAGCTGCTGACCACTCTGACCTTGCTACTAGGGCTGCCTTCTCTTTGCCTCATCTCCCCAAAGTTACAACCCCTTATGGATTTCTTACCTTGGGTGAGAGTCCCAGTGTAAGTAGGAAAGAATCTCTCTTCTTCGAGGCTGACCCAGCAAATCTCAAAGGACTGTTCTCTCAGAAGAAGAGAGGTCTCTGCCTTTCCAGAGATTCATCTGATCCCCTAAAGGGATATAAAGAACTAGAATGCCCTGTCCATTCACTGAAGAGCAGAAGATCAATATCACTGGAACTGATCTATCCCAGTTCATCTTCCTCTCCTCTGTCTTGTGTCCCTGGAAGGAGCAGTACCGAGGTTAAGAAGACAACCTTCCAGACTTTAATGAAAAAGCATCTGGCAAGCATCAAGTGCATATGATGTGACACTAGAGCTCAGGAAGACCTGGAGTAGGTGGAGTGAGGATTCAAAGCTAACTCCAATCCCTAGCCCAACTACCAGGAACAGAAAGTCTTCCAGGTGCTGTGTTTGATGGACCAATGCTGCTTCATCTTACTCATGCTGCACTTTAAAACTTTTGGACAGAGGAGTGATAAATTGGAGCCAGAAGCAACTTGCGTCAATGAACAGGGTAAATGATTCCAATTACAAACCTATGAATGTACTGTAATGCTCATCCTTTTATGATCCAGGAAAAAAATGAATTCATGTAAATTATTTATTTTCCTCTGTGAGAACTCTGTCTTGACGTTATACATGCATTCATCCTGAAGTTCTGCCTTTAAACTAGAGTTGCAAACAAATAAAGTTAGAGAGGTTGTGTTTCTTTATGGTATTTGTGTTAGCTTAATCCTTTTTACAGATATTCCACAGTAAAATAAATGAAATGGAAAAATAAAAAGAACTTCTCCATGTCATGTTTATCCTGTTTTCATGAATTAATATGGTAGAATTAAGGCCAGTCTTTTATTGAGTCTGTCAGTGGTCTAATGTAAATAAAAGCAATAATAATAATAATAATGTTGGTATTTGTTAAGCGCTTACTATGTGCCGAGCACTGTTCTAAGCACTGGGGGAGATACAGGGTAATCAGGTTGTCCCACGTGAGGCTCACAGTTAATCCCCATTTTACAGATGAGGGAACTGAGGCACAGAGAACTTAAGTGACTTGCCCACAGTCACACAGCTGACAAGTGGCAGAGCCAGGAGTCGAACTCATGACCTCTGACTCCGAAGCCCAGGCTCTTTTCCACTGAGCCACGCTGCTTCCCAAATCCCCAAGAATACCACCTTTTGTTTTCTCTTTGAGATAGCTGGTGCCTCATGGTTACCTAAATGAACTTTATGGAGGCATCCTGTACCTGGCTTTTAGAAAACAATGATAAGATAATTTCTTTCTTTAATAGAAGTGGGTGTATAGTAATCCCTCTCTAGTTAGCCGTAACAAGCCATTGCCAAGATAATGGTACAGTCTGCTCTTCTGTAAACCTATACCCACTACAATGTGTGTGATTTTCCTGATGACTAAAAACTAATAAAAATTACTTTAAACGTGTTATCTGTTTCTGTGATGCTTCTCTTTAGATTCTGAACAGTCATTTCCTTAAACATATGATAACACTGCTCTGTTAGTGAATCATTAAATTCCTGTAATTACTCTTGATCATACCATATTACACTGAGTTCAAGTGCAAAATGAGTTCACAAGCTACTTGAATACTTTGCTTCATGTGACATTTGAAGTTATCATTTTAGGTACACCCGGGTCCTGAGTCATTCTCCTAGGATATTACAAATCTTGAGAAACTGCAGAGATACTTTATAACCTAGGGCCTCCTCATGTTAATATGTTAATGGAGGAGAGCTTAGGCACAGCCCAAAAGTGAAACACATCCCTGAGTTTGAGATCTGTTCTGAATAACCAGTACAGGAATCCTAGACAAGAAGATGGAAGCAATCTGAAACATACTCAAGCCCCAGAAAGAACCTACACCCTAAACTCTGGGTGGCATTTTAAAGTAATCCAAAATATTAACAGTGCTATTGTCAATGAAAATAACTCAGGAATATATACAGAGAAGATAAGCAAGCGGTGTCAGGTAGAGATAAAAAATGAAAAATGAAGTATAGTCAAGTAAAAATGCTTAATAATGAGGTGGGAAGGTTCAGGACATACTAAAACATCTTGAGAAACTTTGGATTCATTTTCTACTGGCCTCAGATCAAAAAATGATGATATCTGTATATCTTTAACATCCCAGGAGGCTTCCTCTTAACAATAACTTATGATAATGTCCTATGATAATGCAAATAAACTTAGAATGTTGTAAAGGTCAAATAAATCTGGGAAACAGTAATAACGTTGATGAGCTAGAATCCACCATCCACTCTAAGTCATGTACTGGAGAAGGATCTCCATTTCACCTCTCTCTTCTTCTTCATATGGAGTTTAAACACCCCTGCTTCAGGTGGCAAATAACTAACTGCCCAGGCAGAAGAGTTCAGCATTGTCCACCCATTCTGCTGCCACCCACTGCTGCTCCTTAAGCAATGTCCAAGAGCTGATGATGAGACCTTCAGGTCTGCCTGATAGGAAAATCTATGCTCCTTGCTGTCTGGAATTTCCCCAAATAGGACTAGTCATTCCCAGGTGCTTGACTTGCACAAGGAGGAGCCCTAGAACTCTTTTGATGATATGCATCCCACACCAAGTCTGTGGACACTTCTCTACTTGGAATTAAAGAACATGAGGGAGGACTGGCTTTAATAATGACAATGGGGATGCCTTTCGTTTCTAACCTCCCAGTGCACCACTAGGAACTATGGAGTAGATAAGGACCTAGCTCATTCCTTATCAATCAATATCAGTACTGTCATTTATTTAGCCATTTCCTTCTGCAAAGCACTGGAAAAAGCACAAGAGTAAAAAAAAAGGGGGGGCATTAAATCAAATGTGGTTTCTCATAATCTAAAGAGGTCAAGAGAAAAGTCCAAGCATAATTCTAGATAGATATCTAGAGACGCATGAAAGATAGGATGTAAATTCCCTGAGAGTAAAGATCAAATTTATAAACTCTATGATATTTTACTCTCCCCAGTGTTGTACACACAGTAGGTGCTCAATAAATACCATTGATTGATTGATTTTTCATTCTAAGTAGGCAGGAGAACAGGAGAACTGAGGTACCAAGAAGTTAAGTGATTTGCCCAAGCTCACATAGCAAGCACTTGACAGAGCTAGGATTAGAACCCTGGTCCTCTGACTTTCAGGGCCATGCTCCTTCCACTAGGCCATCATGCCGAGGGTTGATGGCATGTCACTAACCTGGTGATTAAGGGATTCTGTTTGATTCTGAGAAAAATGGGCAAACACTGGGGAGTTTTGAAGAGTGGAGAGATGTATACAGAAGGATGTTTTAGAAAAATGATCTGTGCAGTGGAGTATGGATGGTGGCAGGATTATCAGCGAGAGAGCTGATATAACAGTCTCGAGCAATTTTGAATTTCACTTATTTATTAAAGACCACATCTTCTGTCACTCTCTTTCTTGGTGGTCACCTTTATTTGAAGAATCCCAGCCAAGAAGGTTACTTTTGAATGAGCTTTAATAATCTCTCTAGGCAGCTTTATTCAATGGTTATATTTTAAAGACAAAAGTTGAGCAAATGTTGGGTTGAATATTAACTATCTCTATGGGATTAATTTCCTCAACCAGACTGTTTAATTAAACTACTTGCAAACCTCTGTAATTACCTCAACATACAGGTGTCATTTCTCTAAAGAGGAAGAATTTAGAGCCAATCAGTTAATTAACTCTACCAGGTGGAAATAAAAATGCCTATCTTTCAGGGAATATAGAATAGGTGAAAAATGATGTTCTCTTTCAGTTTGTCCAAGGTAAGCGTGCTGTGTGCTTTTGTACTCTGCCAAGCCCTTAGTACTCTGCACATAGTAAGTACTTAGTAAATGTGATTGATTCACTGATTCATTCAATTTCTTGTCTGGTCTTATGCCATTGAGTCGTCTCCGACCCATAGCAACACCGTGGACACATCTCTCCCAGAACACCCACTTCCATCTGCAATTGCTCTGGTAGTGTTGAAAGCCACTGCCCAAGCTAGAAATGGAATGGATATGCCTCTGCTTGACTCTCCCTCCCATAGACTAGACTGGTAGAGTCCTGGAAACTCTCCAGGTACAACCCCGAGAGGGGTCACTCAACTTACTGAATGTTTTTTATCACATTCTGGACCCCGGGACTATTGGGAAGCAAAGACCAGGAGAGGAAAAAAAACAGCGTAAACAAATCCAAAGCCAAAGAATAGTAATGGGGAAAAGCTACCGCGGCTATCATCTCTCCATGCATGCTTCCAGAAAGCTGTGCCTTGAGATTTTCAAATGCAAGCCATTTAGGGTCATGATTAGTATAGTCAGAGATGTGAAGTGTTGCTAAGAACTCACTAATCATAGTACTTTTAAGAAGCTGCGTGTGGGGAGGATAATTAACTTGTAGTTTCCTTAAGCGTGAAGGTCAGATTAATCAATGAATTAACCAACGGTATTCACTGGGCACCTACTGGTAGAAAGAATTATTTTAGACATTTGGGGGAGTACAGTAGACTTTGGAAATTTCAGTGCTCTGGAAGATGCTGTTGCACGTGGTCAATTTGATTCTCCATTTCTGTGATCAGAGAGGAGGAAGATGTCACCTCCACCCTTCAGAATTTCTCTTTGAAGCATTAAGCACATATTATGGCCAAAGCAAGTCTCTCGCCACACTCTGCCATTCTATCCTGTTTAGAGACTGTGACAGCCTACGATTGGACTAAGTCTACATAGAGTTGCTTCCCAAATCGGGAGCAAATTGGATCAAGGTTTGGAGGATCAAGCTTAGTAACTTTTTGCCTTGTACTTCGCAGGCTCCAAAGGACCTAGGCCTGACACTCAGAAGAGACTGGATCAACAAATTGGAATCATGTCTATCAAGTAATCTTTCACTGGGCTATCAGCAGCAACTGGGGAAGTGCAATTCTGACAATAAAAACATAAATAAATAAATCCTGGTATTTCTTAAGCACTTACTATGTACCAGCCACTGTACTAAGCACTGGGATGGATACAAGCAAATCATGTTCCAACAGTTTCTGTCCCACATAGGGCTCACAATCTTAATCCTCATTTTAACTGATAAAGTAACTGAAGCCCAGAGAGGTGAAGTGATTTGCCCTAAGTCAAACAGCAGACAAGTGGTGGAGCCGGGTTAAAACCCATGACCTTCTGACTCCCAGACCCGTGCTCTATTCACTGCAACATACTGCTACTTGGAGTGATGAAACACTTCAACACTAAAGACTGGGGAGGATCAGAGTGGAAGAGAGGCAAAAAAAGGGAAAGTTGTGGATAAAATATTGGATGTGGGGCTGGAAATCTTTTTAGATCAAAGTCCTCAGCAGGAAACAGGAGATGATGTCTTTTCGGGTAAGCAAACTGACTAATGGGTTTCCTGCTCTGACATGGTGCAGTCTATGTTACCGGTGTTGCTTAACATTATCATATTTTCCAAAAAGCTATTCTTACTAATTATAAGCTCAATGTGGGCAAAGAATGTGTCTGTTTGTTGTTATATTGTATTCTCCTAAGTGCTCAGTACAGATCTCTGGACACACTAAGCTCTCAATAAATACAACTGATGAATTATCATGATACATAAAACAACTTGAATAGGTGGAATTGCTGATCCATAACTTTCATATGTGAACAGACAAGAATGTCTTTGATCATTTCAATCTTGGGCTAATCTCAACCAGTCCTTTCTGAAAGTAGGTGGATGGAATTGCCAACTTCTAAAGCTTTCTTTTGAACCTGGCATTATCTAAATGGAAAGAGTTTCACCAGGATGTCCAGGACTTCCCAGTTTTCCTGCTCCTGGGTATTTGTTAAATGCTTACTATGTGCTGAGTACTGTTCTAAGCGCTGGAGGAAATACAAGGTAATCAGGTTGTTCGTCTTGGGGCTCACAGTCTTAATCCCATCTTACAGATGAGGTAAGTGAGGCACAGAGAAGTTAAGTGGCTTGCCCAAGGTCATGCAGCAGAGAAGCGGTGGAGCCGGGATTAGAACCCACGTCATCTGACTCCAAGCCTGTGCTCTTTCCACTGAGCCACGCAAGCATTTTCAAAATGTCACCAATTAGCACAGTGAAGGAAATGTGCTCAACCTTCCAAGGCTGGATAATTAGAAAGAATGTGTTCCAGTGATTACTGGTGTTGTTTCAGTTACGAATAATTGACATATTTATATATATTCAAGGGGGTGAAGACAGCCACTAAAGAGTTATTGACTCCATATGACATTCCTAAAATCATGCCTGAATGAAGTATAATGAGTCTCATTAAAGAGAAGCCTCAATCATAGAAGAGCCATTTAGAATTCATCTAAAGCATAGATGGTACTCTGCTGACTAGCTAAAAATCTTGCCAGATTTTAGAATTGCTGAGTGATAGGGCAGGCAACATGTATGCTGAGAAATTGGGAATTATCATCATCTCTGTCAACGTTAACATCATCGTCACACATGAGATGCACCAACTTCCAGATTAGGCATTCTGCGAGCAAGTGCTAGTCATATACTTACAATAGTAAATCAATCAATCAATCAATCATTTTTATTGAAAACTTACTGTCTGCAGAATTCAGTACAAAGCATTTGGATGAATACAAAAGAGTTCACAGATTCGTTGCCTGCCCAGACTACCTTTCCTTTTCACACTTTTTCTTCTATTCCGTTTCTTGATTTCTGTATGCTTTGACTAAGATTGCCTAAATACCTTCTTTTAGTAAATATCTCAAGTCTCCTTTATAGGTATCTTCCCACCAAAAAATAATTGAAAAGCAGAGTGTATCAATCTATTTAGTGCCTAAAGTGTAAAGTTGTTTTGACTAAGATTGCCTAAATACCTTCTTTTAGTAAATATCTCAAGTCTCCTTTATAAGTATCTTCCCACCAAAAAATAATTGAAAAGCAGAGTGTATCAATCTATTTAGTGCCTAAAGTGTAAAGTTGTTTTACATAGTCAAATTTCTTTAACTCAATCATTAAAGATATTATTAATTATATGTATGTCTATTTCTAGTGGGGAATAGCATTGCTTATATTCTAATCTAGGTGTGAGTTGGTATTTTGCTTATGTTGACCTAACTTTTCTTATCAAAAATAGATCCATTGCTGTATTGGATTAGGTTTACTGTACAGGAATTGTTAAAACCACTCTAGATTTCTTATAATTCCTTGCCTCCAAATGTCCCTCTACATGGAATCAGGACTGGCAGTCCAAACCTTCCCATACCCACAAAGAATGTTCCTTGTACTGATGATTGTATGTGTGTGTGTATGTATGTATGTACGCATGCATGCATGCATGTCTTGCCATCACTATATTAAAAATTTCTTGTGGTCAATGACCACAAGAGCAGTGTCATCTAGTAGAAAGTTCACCTACCATGGATTGTCTTTCTCATAGCTGAGCCCTTGCCTACGTCTTGGGATGCAGCATTGCTGAAGCTTTGTTTTAACTCATCCTTAAGTTGTTACTTCTGCCTTCCTTGTTTTTTGATTTCTCTATTTCAGCTCTCCATAAAGTAGCTGTTTGAGAATCCTGCTCTCATTTATTCTCCTCACATGACCCACCCAGTGTAGCAGTGTTAAAGTAAACCTTGCTTTGGTGCTAGAAGACTATGTTCCCAAACACCATCATTCATGATCTGTTTTGTCATTTGATATTGAGGGTGGCCCATAAGTGATACTGGTGAAACTGTTGAGAGCTGGATGTGGTCCTTGTATTTGGTCCAAGTTTCACAGCCATTGAGAAAATTGGGTGACACTGATCAATCGGTGATATTTATTGAGTACTTAATGTGTTCGGAGCAATGTAACATGCAACAGAGTTGGTAGAACTGCTTCCTGCCCAGAAGAAACTTTCCAACTACAGTATGCTACACTAGGGAAGTAGTGTGGCCTTGTGGGAGAAAACATGGGCCAGGGAGTCAGAAAGATCTGGGTTCTAATCCTGGCTCTGCCACTTGTCTGCTGTAAGAGCTTGGGCAAGTCACTTAACTTCTCTGAGCCTCAGTTACTTCATTTTTAAAATAAGGATTAAGACTGTTAGTCTCATGGGCCTAACCTGATTTCCTAGTATCTACCACAAAGCTTAATACAATGCCTAGACTATAATAAGGACTTAACAAATACCAATCATTATTATTATTATTAGAACTTTAGTTTGTCCCCCTAAATTCACTGCGCCACCAAACTCTGTGGGCAGTCTTTCAAAGGACATGCTGACCTTTTTTATTCTGCTTTTTATTTCCTTGTCTATCACATAGGTGCTCAATAAATTCTTCTTGATGATTGTCTCAGAAACCCATCTTAGTAGAGCCTGGTTCAGTGTTCCAAATCAAGGAAACTTTACATCAGGTCCAGATATGCCCTACCCTCCTCCTGCCTGCCTCACTCCCCAAATCCTGACCCAACTATACCAGTCAATGAGTATTACTGAATGTTGCAATGTGGAAAGGGATAGGGATTCTAAAGGGGAGGTGTTCTGGGTCTCTAAATCTGCACCCACGTCCTGGATCCTTGGACTTGGAATCTCCTATGACCCTTTAAGAGACTCTTGGTTGATGGCAGATTTTGAACGAGGATCTGCATACTTTTCACCTTATCCTCAATTATCTGTAACTTAACTCTAGACTGTAGACTGTAAATTCCTTGTGGGTAGAAAATGCATCTATCAACTCTGCTGAAGTGAAATCTCCCAAGCACCCAATCTCCCAAGTTCTCAATAAATACCTTTGATTGATTGATTAATTGGCAAAAGGAGCCAAATTTACATGCGAAGGAGCTCAATCCAGACCTGTAATTACCTCTAGACTCAACTGATACAAATATAGTTTGTCTGGAAGGAAGAGCAAGCAGGAAAGGATGTAAGACAAGCAGATTCAGACTAGATGGCTGAAAAATGATTTTAAATAGCTTTTTAAAGCATATGAAGTGTTCTTTGTACACATCAGTGATAGGCTAGAAATATGGGAAGAAATGAATATACCCTAGGGAAAATATGAATGTCAACAATCGATAGCAAATCTAGGTTAGATTTGGGGTGAGCAGGGGTTGGGGGTGCATGATTAACACAAATAAGTTCTAGCAACACCACCACTTCCCCAAAAAACTTAACTCTTCATCTCTGTGCCTCCAGTGGAATCTTACTGATATTTTCAGGGGTAGGGCTTGGTGGAGTGATGAAGCAGATAGTAAGTAGGGAACAGAAAAGTGAGTTTGACATTTAAAAGGCAGCTTGGGGATTAGGCAGAGAGTCAGAAATATCCCTGCAAAGTAAAGGTGATGCCTGAGTACCCACCTGTGCCTGTATGTATTTACAAATTGGGTGCAGTAAAGCTGCACTTTAGGAAATCATTCTGATTGGGGGAAAGAAGGAAACTCTTTACCCTTCCCCTCCCTGCCACCACCTCTACTTTCAAAAGAGGAAGATATAGATTGAATGGTGGATGACGCAGGGAGAGAAGAGGGGCATCAGGAAACACCATTCAGTTTTGTCCAACTGATTTCTTCTCTTCCCTCCTTTGAGCAAAAGGCCTCCCATCCTTGGCTAAGAGGGTACACACACCTATTTTCCATTTATGTCACCATTCTGGCTGGTGATGCTGGTGATGTCACAGAGGATCATGTGAGGATAGGGGCTCCTTCAACCATCCAGCCCCAGACCACACTTATGTTAAGGTAGCCCTACATTCAGTAGTAGTTGTCAGATGGATGTGAAAATAGAAAAGAGAAAAGGCTATGAAGTAATGGAACAGGTTTATCTATTATAAGCACAACCAGCTCATATGTTTCAATGGGCAATGAAAAGGAATGGGAATTCCCATCAGGAATGACAGATATACCTCAGTCCTAAGGCTTCGGGGCCAACGACACGACCAGAGGAAGTGATTGTAGTGCTAAGAGTTTGTGTTAAGAGTTCACAGAGTTTCTTGCACTCTCTCACTCATGCCAGGCATGTTCTCACTGGGGCAGTACAATGAGCTACTAGGTAGGTAGGATGTAACATATTGCAAAATGCATGTGATACTCACCCACGTTAGCCAGCTGTAAGCAGAGCAAGGAATAGAACCCAGTTCTCCTGATTTCCAGAGAAGTGTTTTTACTATTGGACGAATAACAGTACTATGAAAAGAAGAATAGACAGTAGAGAGCTAACTAGCGTGCAAGAGGTAAATGCAAAAGTTGTATCATGGAATGAAACATGCAGGTCACATTTTTGCAGGTGGGTAAGATATGTGCTTTGAAATATCTGCTGAATATCAGATGACAGGATCTTTGAGGCAGGGGCCATGTCTTTCCATCAGAGAACCTTAGTATTTAGAATAGAGTTTGGCATTATAATGAATGTTTGACATATTGCCCCAAATTAGTCACTTGTTTTCCTCAAAAGGGCTGATAGCCTAGGTTTTAGAATACAGATCTGTTCTCCTTAGAACTACAGGCACACAAATAGCATGGAAAAGTCAAGACTTCAGGGACATGGGAAAAGTACGTGAAACTGGATTGATGCAAGCAATTTTTCCCAAGATTCATGGTATTAGGGACAGTGAGACACAAGATTAATGTTGGATGTGCTCAGGATTTCAAAGAGGCCATTAAATTTAAAGGATACTGAGTGGAATGTGTTCTGTGCTGAGGCAGTTGATGGATCAAATTCTTAATTCTGCAATGCTGGGATTGTGTGAAGTTTTTAAATGGAGGGAGGATATACTGTTGATAGATGCCCTTTGTCCAGACTGGGTGGTGATTTGAAAGCCTGAGAAACAGCAAACAGAAAAATTGTCAAGTTTGAAAAGCTAAACATTTGCCAAAGAAGGCAATAGGGAGCACAAAATTCATCTCAACTCACTTTATCCTATACCAAAAGGCAAAAATCCTGCCAGAAGATCACCTCATAAAACATAACGACTTTTGAGAAGTTTCTGCCTCCACTCCCAATATGTCGGGGTAAAGGTGGGTGATTTTGACTTTGGTAAAAAGATGACCTCTTTTTCTTCATCAATAACTGTGGGTTTGAATTTAATCCAGGTGTTAGAAACCCTGTTCTAAAGATGAATTGAAATGAAATATAGCCAACATTCTATTAATTCAGAGACGAGATGGTGCTATATTGGATTTTTAGTCCTCTTCTTCCTTTTTCCCTCCCTGGTCTGACCACCCTTTGACTATTTCACTACTTAGTAACACCTCACCCAGGCTAGGCAGAGAGAGAGGAAATGATTTGACACTCAGCTGGCCTGATCAAGAGTTTTTAGGGGAATAAGTTAAAAATATGCAGTACCTTTTTTATAATGGGCCATTTTTAAAAATTCACTGCCTTGCCAAGATTAGATAGACTCAACCCTTCACATTATCTCTCCCTTTCTGTTTTTCTTTCTTTTTGTTTTGTTCCCTTCCCCTCTTCTTTTCCCCATTATATAAGGCTCAGTTCTGGATCCCTTTCTACTCTCCTTCTCTGTCCACTCCTTTTGGAGAACTCAAGCACTCAAATGACTTCAACTACCATTTCTATGTGAATGAGTCCCAAATCTACAACTCCAGCCGTGATCTCTCTCCTTCTCTGCAGTCTTATATTGCCTTCAGGACATCTCTACTTGGATGTCCCACTGATACATCAAATTTAATAGTCCAAAACAGAACTCTTCATCGTCCCATCCAAACCCTGTCCACCCCATTTCTTTCCCATCACTGTAGACAGCACAGCCATCCTTCTTGTTTCATAAGCCCATAACTTTGGCATTATCCTCAACTCATCTATTTCATTCAACCCACGTAGTCAATCTGTCACTAAATCCTGTTAGTTCCACTTTCACAACATTGCAAAAATCCACCCTTTACTCTCCATCAAAATTTCTACCATTTTGTTTCAATCACTTATCCTACCTTCCTTGACTATTGTATCAGCCTTCTTGCTGACCTCCCTGCCTCCTGCCTCTCCCCAATCCAGTCCAGACCTCACTCTGCTGCCCGAATAATTTTTCTAAAAAAAAAAAAATAGTCTATGTTTCCTCACTCCTCAAAAATTCTAGTGGTTTTCCATTCCATCTGAAATGGAAATACTTCATCAATGGCTTTAATGCATTCGATCAGCTTGCTTCATCTTACCTTACTCTGCTGATTTTTCTACTAGCACCCAGCACATTCACTTTGCTCCTCTAATGTCAACCTACTTGCCGTACCTCAATCTTGTCAATCTTGCCTCTGACCGTTGCCCATGTTCTGCCTTTAGCCTGGAACTCCCTCCCTCTTTATATCTGAAAGACTATCACTCTGCCTACTTTCAAAGACTTATTAAAATTACATTTCCTCCAAGAGGGCATCCCTGACTCTTCCCTCATATCCTCTATTCTCTCTCCTTTATCACCCGTGCCCTGGATGTGTACCCTTTCTTCATTCCATCCTCAACCCCACAGTACTTAAGTACATATCTGTAATTCATTATTCATACTGTCAGTTTCTCCCTCTAGACTGTTTACAGTCCTTGTGAAGAGGGAAACTCTCTATAATGAACACCTCCAAGCACTGAGTACAGTTTTCTGCACTGTACTTATAAATATGATTGAATACACATAAATACAATTGACAAAAAACAACAATAAATCCCAGTACTAAGCCCACAGCAGTATGTTCAAGTGAAAATTTATCTTTGTTATAGTAGTATAACTATCTAAATTACAAGCCCTGAGTGGATGTGTCTGATTTCAGGGGCTATTGTTGTGGGAGATCTTTTAAGTTTGCACCCTTTAAATTCCCTTTTCTAGAGAGACAGACAGCTTTTATCAATATGTCTCCTCAAGAAAACATAGAGGAATGAGCAATCCCATGCTGGGCTAGATCAATATTCTTTCCAGTTCTCCAGTATTCTGTCACCAACAATTTTTTCTAATGGCATTTGGTAAGTGCTTACTATGTGACAAGAACTTATCTAAGACTGAGATAAATACAAATGTATCAGGTTGGACAAAGTCACTGTCCCCCTAGGGCACATAGTCTAAACTGGAGGATTTAATCCCCATTTTACCAATGAAGTATTCATGGCACAGAAAAGTTAAGTGACTTGCTCAAGGTCACACAGCTGGCAAGTACAAGAGCCAGAATTAGAACCTAGGTCCTTTGACTCCAAGGCCCATGTTTTTTTTCCACAAGGCCATGCTCCTTCTCAAAGGATGACACCAAAGGAGAAGCAGTAAAGCCTGGGAGTCAGAAGGATAAGGATTCTAACCCCAGCTCTGCCCCTTGTCTCCTCTATGACTCTGAGCAAGTCACTTCACTTCTCTGTGCCCCAGTTATGTTATCCGTAAAATGGAGATTAAGTATGTGAGTCCTCAAGTGGGTCATGGACTGGGTCCATCCTTGTACCCAGGACTTACTACAGTGCCTCACAAATACTAAGGACATAAGAAATATCATAAAAAGATAATGGTGCTTGGAAGAACTGAGTGTCTACAAGCTGATCCCATAGTCAGTCAGTCAACCATATTTATTGATTACTTACTGAGTGCAGAGCACTGTACTAAGCATTTGGAAGAGTACAACATAGCAATATAACATTGTGAGCTGGTATGGATAAGAAAGACAGACAAGAATGGATGGCTTAATGTAGTCTTGTAAATAGCTACTCAGAAAGGATGAGTAACAATTTCTACCAAGCAGATATTGTAGAAGACAGGTACCATGTCATTTACCACATGTTGGGAAGGCCATTGTATAAAATGGTCATGGGCTGCTAAATATTCATGAACATTTGCAAGGCTGACGTTAATTGGCTGCTGGAATGATTTATTCAATAAAATACTAGAAAAATAGAAAATAAGCTATGTTTTTATTCATTCATTCAGTCATATTTATTGAGCACTTACTATGTGCAGAGCACTGTACTAAGCACTTGGAAAGTACAATTCTCCTTCAAGGATCATTACTTCATTTTTAAGCTAGCATTCTTTATCAAATGATTTACCTAAGGGAGATATTCTTGAACAAATGCTTCATTCCATATGTAAAAGAATTATAACCTTCTGTAAATAGAAACAATATAGTACATCAAAAAGTTTGATAACTTAAAGGAAAATTTTGGAAATGTGTAAAAGAGAAAGAGGACACTTAAAATGAGTATTTTATTCTTATTTATGTCTTGCCTAACAGGATAGCTCCCATTAACTGCCTTCTAGTCCTTTAACTTGCCACTAACTGTTGACATATCTCAAATATAAAAGCATTAAGATGGCATGCACCAATACCCCAAGGGGCTAGAGGAATCTTTTATTGAAAATGGTACATTTTGCATATTTGAAAATTTGTCCCAGAATGAGAATGATTCTGATCCCTTCACATCAATTCCAAGGTTGTGTCTGGTATAAGCCCTAAATCACATTTTCTTCCAAAACAGTGTTTCTTTCCGTCCTCATAGCCACTTAAGGGGACTGTGGTGGAAGGACTAATTACAGGTTGGTTCAGATCTCAATTTACAACTGTCTACAAAATTACATTTCTCTACCCTTCCTCTCTCCTATTCCTCCCCTGCCCTTCTGCTTTTTCCATTCTGAAGATCCATAAGCTATTTTCTACAAGAAAATGCAACTATTTTCTTGTCCTTTGAAGAGATGCTTCTTATGGCTGTGCATCTCTCCTACTTTCTGAAATCTATTTTTCTTTTGATCTTCATTTATCTATCTTGCTTTTTAAAAGTGTGTGTTCAAGATTTTGATGCAATCTGACCCACAATCTTCAGTGAATTCAAGAGGAAAGGGAACATTTCACTTGGGCTGCTTATCATGTGACATCTGGCTTTTAAAAAGTTCTATATTTAGGTGGACTTTGGGGTGCAGACCACCCACATGAAGTAAAGCTATGGCAGGCAGCTGACTTTATGTATTGTGAAAACAGGCCCTGAAGTCTGGAAAATACCACTGACTATTGCTACATGTTTATGATTCAGCTCAGTTATTCCCTTTGAAATTGAGCAGCAAAAAAAACCAGCTTCAGTCTCACTCCCACACTTTTTAACTGGTGTGAGAAGAAATTATGTTTCCAACTCTTCCTAATCTGGCATTGCGACCATCAGAGAGGACTTTGAAGGATGAATCTTCTCCCACCATTGTGCATAAGCTTCTTATTTGGGGCATAATGGACAGGAGAGTTGGGCTCAATAATTTACTTGGAAAGGCATTTGGACTGGGCTCCTACCATGAGTAGAATAGGGACTGTGTCTGATCTAATTATCATGTATTTGCCCCAGCTTTTAGTAAAGTACTTGACCCTTAGTGAGCGCTTAACAGATACAAAAATAATAATAATACCACTTCTTTGGATCATTAAAACTTCAAATCCCAATTTTATCTTGGGTATTAGATAGTCTGAATGATCCTGACAATTGTTTCAACTTTTTATTTCACACTGGTAGCAGAGATGTGGGTTTAAAGCATAGTTGAATGTGCTACTGCTATCCTACCAGATGCAAGTGGATGATACTGAATTTTTTAATTAATTAATTCATTCAATAGTATTTATTGAGCGCTTACTATGTGCAGAGCACTGTACTAAGTGCTTGGAATGTACGAATCGGTAACAGTCCCTGCCCTTTGACCGGTTTACAGTCTAATCGGGGGATTAAATGTTTCTTGAATTCCTTGGGAGATTGTTGAGAGCCATGACCAAAAGGTTTGAGTTGTTAAACTTGTTTAATCTGACCTTCTGACCATTATCTTTTAATCCTGATTGCGCTTAATTAAAATACCACTTTCATTTTACTTAGCTTTCTTATTGATTCATTCAAATGACTGAAAATATGCTGTATGCTTCTGGCCTATAACACCCTTTCAAACTGCAACTCTTCACATCAGCAGATTCTTAATGCATGAAGAAATGAGTTCAAAGGTTCTAGATTAAAGAGATAGGTTAGAGTTTCAAATTATGTCTATACTATGTAAAGTGAGCAGATACGCTACATGACTCCAAAGTCAATATTCCTCCTTTATGTAAGGTGAGATACACATTTGGTACCTACAGATTGTTGTGAAGGTCAAGGCATTAAGCTATTGGTGGAGTAAATTACCCATAGTCCTTTTGGCAAGGCCGAAAGCCACCGAAGAACTATAATCAGTCAATAGTATTTATTGAGCATTTAACATGTAATAACTTCTAGGGAGACTACAATACAACAGAGTTGATAGACACATTCCCTCCCACAAGACACTTACAGCCTACAGAGGGTAACAGACATAAATACAAATAAATAGATTACAGATACTTGCAAAAGTGTTGTGGGGTAAATATCAAGTGCATGTGGGGTTAGGGTTCTGTGGGGTACAGATCTAAATGTATAGGTAATGCAGAAGGGAGAAGGGATTGGGGAAAAGAGGGCTTAACTGCGGAAGTCTTCCTGGAGGAGATGATTTGAATAAGGCTTTGAAGATAGGGAGAGTGGGGATCTGTCATAAATGGAGGGGGAGGGAGTTCCAGGTCAGAGGTAGGATGGGGGTAAGGGATTGGTAGTTAGATAGATGAGTTGGAGGTACAGTGTACTCAGTGATGTTAGAGGAGCAATGTGTGAAGACTGAGTTGCAGTACGAAATCAGTGAGGTAAATTTGGAGGGGGTGAGCTGAGTGAATGTTTTAAAGCCAATGGTGAAGAGCTTCTGTTTGATGCAGAGGTGGATGGGTGACTGTTGGAGGTTTTTGAGGAGTGGGGAGACATGGACTTAATGGTTTTTTTTTAGAAAAATTATCCGGAAGCAGAGGGAAGTAAAGACTGGAGTGAGGAGAGACAGGAGGCAAGGAGGTCAGTGATAAGGCCAATACAAAAGTCATGGTGTGATACAATAAGTGTTTGGGTAGAAAAATAAGTAGCTAATGAAAAAAAAAAGCAACATTTCAAGGTACATTTGCAAGGAAAAAATCAAATTAAGAATTAAGACTAAGAGATTGAACAGGAACCGTATCTACTGGTAGAAACAATAAAAATTAGATATGGGCAACTGGCCAAATAGGAATTAGATTGACATAGAAGCATATGCACTAACTCAAGGGCATCACAGTTATTTTAAGCTTCATTCAGCTACTGGTCTACTTAATGATTATAATAGTTTGGTCCCTTTGTTATCTTGCTTTATTCTTTATGTCTACCTCTTCCATTTGATGACTTCCTTCCCTGCTTTTGTTTTGGTGTATCCATTGACATAGCTCCAGCCTCAGCCCATGTTCACTATGATTCAGTTCCAGATACTAGATATTCTGATGGTCTCCTGGTTAAAATGGCCAGTTTGTGAACCTAAGTAATTCATACCTCAGCGTGGCTCAGTGGAAAGAGGCCGGACTTGGGAGTCAGAGGTCATGGGTTCTAATCCCACTCTGCCGCTTGTCAGCTGTGTGACTTTGGGCAAGTCACTTAACTTCTCTGTGCCTCAGTTTGCTCATCTGTAAAATAGGAATTAAGATTGTGAGCCCCACGTGGGACAATCTGAACACCTTGTATCTCCCCTCCCCCTGTGCTTAGAACAGTGCTTTGCACACAGTAAGCACTTAATAAATACCATCATTATTATACCTGCCTCTCAGACAGGGTTTCCTTTAACTAATGGGGCAAACATCAGACACAGTTATGTCAGGGACCAAGGAGATTTTTATACTATCCAGGTGGTGATCTTTGTTGAAGAGTCCTTTAGATTTCCATTTGAAGTAGACATGAGGCAGATAATAAGCACGAAGGTTTAGGGAAGTGGAGGGGTGACTTGGGTTACTCCTGTTCTAATTTCCTTTTTTGAGACTAAACCAGCTATTTCATGTCAAACTTGTTTCACTTGAAAAATAATATCCCCAAAGACATTTCTAGTGGCCTAAAAGGAGGCTTTTTCTGCATCATGAGGTCTGGTCAGAGAAGGAAAATTGTTTTTTTACTTATTGGTAGAAGAACAATTTTTCCTCTATGGTTTCATTCTCATTTGTATGGATCTATAGCTTTTCTCTTCCTAGGTGCTACCCCAAAGTGCAATGGCTCAGATAAATAAACCCCAGGACAATCCTAACCCCTCTCTTTAACACTCATTTAGAAGCCCCAGAATAGAGAATGATAGGGGCATTTACACACATATTTCTCCTTTACAATCTCAGATAGAAAAAGGCAAGTTTGGGGTCATTTCGTGGAACACAGTGTGAGGAAAACTTGGTGTGGGTTTACTTAATCCCTCCCCTAATGAACCCAAATCTGGATCATCTTTTGTAACATTATCATTCAACAACTGATGAACTCTTAAGGTGGCAAAAACACTGTTCCAGGGACTTGGAATCCATTTAAAGAATAGATACATGAGAGAGAGAGAGAGAGAGAGAGAGAGAGAGAGAGAGAGAGAGAGAGAGAGAGAGAGAGAGAATCAGACAGGGAGGGAGAATGAGAATTTAATATGGGGAACTAGCTTTGTTAAGCCCAATTTTGTCCTGACTCCTTAAATATGTGAACTGTGGGTTAGATACAGTGCTGAGGCAGAAAGAGAGAAAGAGAATAATAGAGAGAGGAGGAAGAGAGGGAGAGAGAGAGAGCATGTCCTGCCCTATTCATTTTTCATTAGAGGTATCCATGGAGATGTGGCCTTATTGGTATTTTAAGATTTGCTTTTGATTGAAGTAGAGACTAATTAAGTTAGCCTGAGAATGATTATCCCTAAGACTCTTCTGGTGATGGCTCAGCTATCTTTATGTTACAGATGGCAACTACCTGAGTTCCATGGTCAACCAACATTGAATACAATTTTTCTAAGCTAATGACTCTAAACGAATACTTCTCTATAGAAACCTAAAAGAACGGATATCTTTTTCATCACTCTTCTAATAGCCATAATGATTAGAAGGAGCTCTTTCTCATTAGGTCAAGTAAATAGAGCTGGGATTGTCTAATATAATCTGAATACTTTTAAATTTTTATTTCCTAATCTTGTTATGGATGCTTGTGAGAAGATGCAGTGGTGCTTTAATGCTTGTTTAAAATCACAATAAGAGAAATGAAACCCTGCATTCAGTGGTCTTCCTCAATCAATTCACATGCTTATGCATGAGTGATTTCTTCTTTTAATAAGTACAGATATTTTTATCACCTTTACTGTGATCCAAAAAATAATTAGAGTAATTTTCCATGAATTGTACTCATTAAGAGACTGTGAACATACACTGGTTTTGCTTTAAGCAGTTAAATCAATTGATTCACCAGCTAAAGGAAAAACAAACAAGCATATGTGCATTCATATAAACATAAGGAAAATGAAAACAAAAAGCAAAAATCAGGATTGCTGTCCAGTACTATATGGAGATTTTGCACTGAAGTTGTGATATTCATCCGAGAAAAAATCTTGCAGAAAAAGAGAGAAAAAGACCATAAGAGAGAAAGCCTGAAATGGAATAGTGTCAGCTGGCAGCTTAGGCAAGAAGTAGGCGGGGGCCGGAATATTACTAAAGCAATCTGTTCCCAGTAAATATGGAACCATCAAGGAGAAACTCCTGCTGAACGGCTTTAAGGCACTCAATCAGCTTTCTTCTCTCCTTGTCTTCACTCCTTTTCTACTGCAACCCAACCTGCCGCTTTGGTCTTCCAATAGTGACCTACTCACTGTGCCTCACTCTGCTGTCAAGCGCTTTCTGTTGCTCTCCCTCCTGCCTGCAAAACCCTTCCACTTTGCATTCTACTGGCCATCACTCTTCCCATCTTCAAAAGCCTTCTAAAAGGATGATTCCTCTAGGTAGCCTTCCTGACTAATCTATGATCTCACATCCTATTCTATGCACCCCAACCTACTGCCACTTAAACATTTCTGCATAACCTATGCCCTATGTCCTCATCCATATAAAAGGGTCATGACAAGGGGTGTAATTTGCCTAAGATGAATTTCTTGAGATTATGAGTGTATCTGGCCATCCTAACATCTTTCGATCCCTAGTAAAAGGGGTGAACTCTGACCCAACATGGTGCCTTCTCCCCCTTGCCAGCCTTACGATGCGATCTGATGCCTAGCTGTTTCCCGCCCTGCTGTGTGCCTCTGTGCAGCCATAATGGAGGCATGGGCATGGGCCTGTTGAATGCCATGCCACGAGGTAATGAGGTATGGGCCAGTCCTCAGCAGGGGCAGCACTGGCCAGATGTTGGAGGAGCCTAGGTCACCCAGGAAGAAAGAACAGACTGCTTCCTCTGGCTGGGCCAGACCAAGGCTGCACTGCTCCCTGGTCTAGGGGTAGCCACATTTAACAGAAGAGGAAGTTGTGGCACAGAGAAGTGAAGCCTCTTGCTCAAGGTCACACAGCCAGCAAGTAAGGAAGCTGGGCTTAGAATCCAAGTCCTCTGACTCTCAAACCTAGATTCTTTCTACTAGGACGTGTTCCTTCCTTGAAAAGGGGCAGAAGCAGCACTTTGATACCTCAAGGTCAAGGAGTTCCCCTACTCCCTCGCTGGTAGTTCCATGGCCCAGCAGAAGAGCCCTGCTCTCTGGACCCTGCTCAGAAAGGGGGAGTCAAGATATGATATTAGGGAACAGCTGCTCTGAAGTCCCCCAGAAAAACCAGGATCTCTCAGGTCCACTGACCATCACCACTTCAACCCCTGCCCCTTAGGAACAGCTATGAACACCAGCCCAGAAACAGACCTCCAAGGCTGAGATTTCAAAGTGGTATAACAGGAACCTCAAATGACTGTTTTCTCTTTCCCTATTGTCTTTCCCCTCTCAGGAAAGACCTTCAATTATAAAGTGAAAATAATCAGGCAGGCAGGGGAGCAGAGATCAGGGCAAGTGGGCAGGGTAAGGGGTGGAGGGCAGGACAGTTGGACAGAGAGATATGGAGATGGGGAAAGGGGCAGGGCAGAGGGTAGAAGCAGTGGAGTAGACAAGGAGCAGGGAGGCAGGGCAAGGTGGACAGAGGACAGAGCAGGAGGGCACTGGAAAGGGCAGGTGGGCCATTCGTCTGGGCTGGGGGAGGAGACAAGACAGGCAGGCAGTTGGTACAGAGGGAGCATAGGGGACAGGGCAGAGTGAAGGGCAGGGGGCAGTACTGTGAGGCAGGGGCCAGGACAGGAAGGCATAGCAGATGGTGAAAGCAAGGGAGCAAAGGAGCAGGGAAGGTGGGCAGATGGGACAGGGGAGGGGACAGGAAAGGGAAGCAGGGAGCAAGACAGGTGGTCCAGGGGGAGTGCAAAGTGCAGGGCATAGGGAAGATCTTGAGGCAGGGCAGGTTGGCTGGAGTCAGGACAGAGGGGCAGGGGCAGGGCTCGTGGCAAGGGGCAGAGGGAGGGAGCAGGGAATGGGGAAGGACCAGGGGTCTGCCTCACCAGCAAGCTATGGTTATAGGATCTCTTACTCTGGAGACCCCTATAGTCAGAGCGGTAGTAGTCATAGTGTTTATTAGTGCTTACTGTATGCAGAACAATGTACTAATCACCAGGAAAGAACACACAGGTGGGACTAAAAAATGGTCCCTACCCCTCGGGGGACTCAACATCAGCTTGAGTCTCATTCTTGTGATTCTTCAGTAATAATGAAAAAACGTTTGCCAGTGGTTTTAGTTATTATCATTAATCAATCAATGGTATTTATTTAGGTCATACTGTGTTCAGAGAGTTGTATGAAGTTCAGTGGAATGGTAGACACATTCTCTGTCCACAAGGAGCTTACAGCCTAGAGGGATCCTTAAATGTGTAGTGATACAAATGAGTGAATAATTCAGATAATTATTCAGTTATCTGGATATATCAGATGGGCTGGTATGGGAAGTGAGGGCAAGACAATTGACCTAAATGGATAGGCATAAATTCCCTTGGAGAATGTCAAATTTATTAAAGTTTCTATCTTCATCTCTGTTTTTTTCCAATGTAAATTAAATTTCAGATTAAAGAGTAAAATGGTCAAAATAAAAATGATAAAGATTGCAAAATTACCAACTTCATTCTTAGGGACACTGCCAAAGCAGTAAGAGAACACTTTGCCAATCAATCAGTTAATGAGCAGTATGTGAGTTGTTATATGACAGTAGTTGAAGCCAATGGACCTTAATTTATCTATCTGGCTATTACCTCATCAATAAACAGGTTAGTGGAAGAGAGTATAAAATTGTTTCTATAAATCTCAGTTATGTTACTATTAAAATATTCAATTAGTTTGCTAAAATAATTTACTTATCACTGCAATATAATCAGTGTAATTTATCACTCATGTTTCACTTCAGCTGTACTGGCCTAATAAGAAGGTTTGTAGTTAAGCACAGTGGTAACTAAGGACAAAATGGAGCGATTAAAAACTCATAGTAATAGTTTTCACTCAGACTGCACATTGACTCCATTATTAATGTTTAGTTTACAATTTATTTGCTGTTCTGTATTTGATTTATCAGAACAGTTTGCAGTGAATTAGGTTAAATATCAACACACTGTACAGCTTTAGAGATAATAGAAAATTTAATTTGAATTCATTATAGGATGTTATAGCTAGAATAAAATGATCAGATTAGGTTTGGACAGTAAAAAATTGATCTTACTTACCTTCAAGTAGGACATTTAAGAGGTGTGCTTGGATAATGGTAACAAAAAAATCCACATAAAAACATCATCAATCCCAAACTGGTTCAGACCAAGGGAGAAAATGAAATGAGAAGTAGTGTATACCGAATTGCTGAGGGAGCTGACCCCTCACCTACATCCTGCCTCTGGCCTGGAATGCCCTCCCTCCTCAAATCCAACAGACAATTACTCTCCTCTCCCCATTACAAGCCAAACTGAAGGCACATCTTTCCAAGATACCTTCCTTGATTAAACTCTCCTTCCCTCTTCTCCCACTCCCTTTTGCATCTCCCTGACCTGCTCCGGTTATTCATCCCCCCTCCTAGCCCCACGACACTTATGTCCATATCTGAAATGTATTTATTTATGTTAATGTCTGTCTCCCACTCTAGACTGTAAGCTTGTTGTGGTCAGGGAATGTGTCTGTGATATTGTACTCTCCCAAGCACTTAGTATAGTGGTCTGTCCACAATAATCTCTCAATAAATACCATTGAATGAATGAACATTTGAAGGTAATGGGAAAGGAACCATCAGAAAGTGAACAGTTAAAGATGGGGGTTAGGGAGGAAAGAATCAATCATTCACTCATTCATTCATTCAGTAGTATTTATTGAGCGCTTACTATGTGCAGAGCACTGTACTAAGCACTTGGAATGTACAGTTCGGCAACAAATAGAGACAATCCCTGCCCATTGACGGGCTTACAGTCTAATCAGGGGAGACAGGCAGACAAGAACAATAGCAATAAATAGAATCAAGGGGATGTACATCTCATTAACAAAATAAATAGGGTAATAAAAATATATACAAATGAGAGGACGAGCACAGTGTTGAGGGGAGGGGAGGGGAAGGGGGGGAGGAGCAAAGGGGGAGGGGGGAGGAGCAAAGGGAAAGGGGGGAGAAAAAGGGGGCTTAGCTGAGGGGAGGTAAGGGGGGGGCAGAGAGACAGCAGAGGGAGCAGAGGGAGCAGAGGGAAAAGAGGAAGCTCAGTCTGGGAAGGACTCTTGGAGGAGGTGAGAAGAGCGGAGCGTGCAGGGTGGGCAATAGAAAGAGAGAAGGGAGGAGAGGTAGGAGAGGGCAAGGTGATGGAGAGCCTTGAAGCCTAGAGTGAGAAGTTGTTGTTTCGTGCGGAGGTTGATAGCAACCATTGGAGGCTTTTAAGAAGGGGAGTGACATGCCCAGAGCGTTTCCGCAGGAAGATGAGCCGGGCAGCAGAATGAAGAATAGACTGGATGGGGGAGAGACAGGAGGAAGGGAGATCAGAGAGAAAGCTGACACAATAATCCAGCTGGGAAAGTATGAGAGCCTGTACCACTAAGATAGCTGTTTGGGTGGAGAGGAAAGGGCGGATCTTGGCAATATTATAAAGGTGCGACTCTCAGGTCTTGGTGACGGATTGGATGTGTGGGGTGAATGAGAGAGCTAATATATATGTTATATATATACTGAGCATATATTGAGTATATATTATACAGTCATATATATTGAGCTTTAATTGTGTGCACAGTACCGTACTAAGGCCTTGGGAGAGTACAGTAGAACAGAGTTAGTAGATAGGTTCCCTGTCCACAAGGAGCACACAGCTTAGAGGAGGAATTTATAATTTAGAAGAACAGCATGACAGTGGAAAGAGCCCGGACTTGGGAGTCAGAGGTCATGGGTTCTAATCCCAGCTCCTCTGCCACTTGTCAGCTGTGTGACTTTGGACAAGTCACTTAAATTCTCTACGCCTCAGTTACCTCATCTGTAAAATGGGGATTAAGACTATGAGCCCCACGTGGGACAACCTGATTACCTTGTATCTATCCAGTACTTAGAACAGTGCTTGGCACATAGTAAGCGCTTAATAAATATCATCATCATTATCATCAAGAAGATTAGACTTTGCACCCCTAGTGGGACAAGGACTCTGTCTGCCCTGATCGACTTGTATCTACCTGAGCAGTTAGAACAGTCCTTGTCAAATATTATCAATAATAATAATAATAAGGTTTTTTAATAAGGATGGATATAAGGAAGGGATAGATTTTGAAATCTGAGAAAGACCTCTTGAGAGTTGCCTGCAAAGGATGAGAGAGAATTTAGGGGTGGGAGGGAGTTTGGGAGACAAGGGAGAGTTTTAGAAATTCATCTCTTAAGCACTTCGATCCTCATCCCAGGGCCAGAGCTTTGTGTTCATATCCTTATACATTACTATTTCCCCTAACCATAATGCATTTCAATATCTTTTTTTCTATGGATACTGTAAGCTTCTTGTCAGCAGGGAACATGCCTACCCACACTATTGTACTGTACCTCTCCAAGCACTTAGTACAGTACTCTGCACAAATTAAGGGCTCAATATATACCATTCATTAATTATAACTAATGCTTTCAGTTTTCTCAACAATGTAATTGGAAAGGTCATCAGTGTGAGAAATAGGGTAGATGGCGTGCCTGGGGATTCTTTACAATATCGCCAAGATCCGCCCTTTCCTCTCCACCCAAACGGCTACCTTACTGCTACAGGCTCTCGTTATATCCCGGATAGACTACTGTGTCAGCCTTCTCTCTGACCTCCCTTCCTCCTCTCTCGCCCCGCTCCAGTCTATTCTTCACTCCGCTGCCCGGCTCATCTTCCTGCAGAAACGATCTGGGTATGTCACTCCCCTTCTTAAACAACTCCAGTGGTTGCCTATCAACCTCCGCTCCAAACAAAAACTCCTCACTCTAGGCTTCAAGGCTCTACATCACCTTGCTCCTTCCTACCTCTCCTCCCTTCTCTCTTTCTACCGCCCACCCCGCACGCTCCGCTCCTCTGCTGCCCACCTCCTCACCATCCCTCGGTCTCGCCTATCCCGCCTTCGACCCCTGGGCCACGTCCTCCCGCGGCCCTGGAACGCCCTCCCTCCTCACCTCCGCCAAACTGATTCTCTTCCCCTCTTCAAAACCTTACTTAAAACTCACCTCCTCCAAGAGGCCTTCCCAGACTGAGCTCCTCTTCTCCCTCTACTCCCTCTACCACCCCCCCTTCACCTCTCCGCAGCTAAACCCTCTTTTCCCCCTTTCCCTCTGCTCCTCCCCCTCTCCCTTCCCATCCCCTCAGCACTGTACTCATCTGCTCAACTGTATATATTTCCATTACCCTATTTATTTTGTTAATGAAATGTACATCGCCTTGATTCTATTTAGTTGCCATTGTTTTTACGAGATGTTCTTCCCCTTGACTCTATTTATTGCCATTGTTCTTATCTGTCTGTCTCCCCCGATTAGACGGTAACCCCATCAAACGGCAGGGACTGTCTCTATCTGTTGCCGACTTGTTCATTCCAAGTGCTTAGTACAGTGCTCTGCACATAGTAAGCGCTCAATAAATACTATTGAAATAAATACTATTGAATTCAGAAGTGTTGTAAGAGTCTGGAATAATAAAGTGGAGGAAATAGGTGTGGGTGGCGATGAGAGAGAAGCACCGCTGTTGAATGAAAAAGAGAGCAGAGTTATAGCCAATAAAGAGAAATGTGAAGTGGTAGAAGATAGGTGGATACACACCAGTCAATAATAATAATGCTATTTGATAAGCACTTATTATATGCAAAGTGTACTAAGCACTGGGGTAGATATAAGATAAACAGACTGGGCATAGTCCCTGTCCCTTATCAGGCTCACAATCTAAGGGAGAGAGAGAGAAAGAAAGAAAGAGAGAGAACAGGTATTCAATCCCAATTTTACAGATGAGCAAACAAAAATATAATAATTTAAGTAACTTGTCCAAGGTCAAGCAGCAAGCAAATGGTAGAACCAGGTATAGAATTCAGGTCCCTTGACTCCCATTCCTGTGCTTTTTCTACTAGGCCGCAATGCCTCCCAGAATTGAGGCAATACTCAAAACAACAGTTCACCAAGTGAGGACATAGGACAACGGCAGGATTCCTAAGCACCTACCAGATGGTGAACTAACTTAGGCTTCATAGAACTAGACCATGTAAATCACATATTTGGGCCAGTATTATGAAACTCATTTATTCAGATTGCTGCATGGAGCCATAAAGAGGTGAAATGATGTATTCAAAACCACACTGGAAATCATTAGCAAACTAGATACTAGATGCTTAGGGTCTCAAACTTGAAACTCTTTCCATTAAAAGTAATTAATCTCTCCATGCCCCTTGCAAACTTGCCTAATATTATTAAAATATGGGTATCATCTGGCAATATAAAGAAGTTTGTGTTTTTAGTTAAAAAGCCTGACATTTCGCACTGAATCTCTTCTTATCAGTTTAATCCCTAACACCCCACACTATACAAACCCACAGAACATTCCGGTACTCATATATTTACCTTAGTCTCTCAGATGTACAAATTTCTTTCCATTTCATTTCTTTCATTATTTCAAATGTAATTTTTTTTTTATGTGTCCCCCTTCATAACCTATCAGTAGTATTTAATGAGCACTTACTGTGTACAGAGTACTGTACTAAATTCTTGGGAGAGTACAATATAACAAAGTTAGTAGATACTTTCCCTGTCCAAAATGAGCTTACAGTCTAGATGGAGCTTAATGAAGTTGCTTAATACTCTCAATAAGTACTATAAGTATTATTCATTCATTCATTCATTCAATAGTATTTATTGAGCGCTTACTATGTGCAGAGCACTGTACTAAGCGCTTGAGATGAACAAGTCGGCAACAAATAGAGACAGTCCCTGCCGTTTGACGGGCTTACAGTCTAATCGGGGGAGACGGACAGACAAGAACAATGGCAATAAACAGCATCAAGGGGAAGAACATCTCGTAAAAACAATGGCAACTAAATAGAATCAAGGCGATGTACAATTCATTAACAAAATAAATAGGGTAACGAAAATATATACAGTCGAGCGGACGAGTACAGTGCTGTGGGGATGGGAAGGGAGAGGTGGAGGAGCAGAGGGAAAAGGGAAAAATGAGGCTTTAGCTGCGGAGAGGTAAAGAGGGGATGGCAGAGGGAGTAGAGGGGGAAGAGGAGCTCAGTCTGGGAACGCCTCTTGGAGGAGGTGATTTTTAAGTAGGGTTTTGAAGAGGGAAAGAGAATCAGTTTGGCGGAGGTGAGGAGGAAGGGCGTTCCAGGACCGCGGGAGGACGTGACCCGGGGTCGAAGGCAGGATAGGCGAGACCGAGGGACGGTGAGGAGGTGGGCGGTGGAGGAGCGGAGCGTGCGGGGTGGGTGGTAGAAAGAGAGAAGGGAGGAGAGGTAGGAAGGGGCAAGGTGATGGAGAGCCTTGAAGCCTAGAGTGAGGAGTTTTTGTTTGGAGCGGAGGTCGATAGGCAACCACTGGAGTTGTTTAAGAAGGGGAGTGACATGCCCAGATCGTTTCTGCAGGAAGATGAGCCGGGCAGCAGAGTGAAGAATAGACCGGAGCGGGGCGAGAGAGGAGGAAGGGAGGTCAGAGAGAAGCCTGACACAGTAGTCTAGCCGGGATATAACGAGAGCCCGTAATAGTAAGGTAGCCGTTTGGGTGGAGAGGAAAGGGCGGATCTTGGCGATATTGTAGAGGTGAAACCGGCAGGTCTTGGTAACAGATAGGATGTGTGGGGTGAACGAGAGGGACGAGTCAAGGATGACACCGAGATTGCGGGCCTGAGAGACGGGAAGGATGGTCATGCCATCCACGGTGATAGAGAAGTCTGGGAGAGGACCGGGTTTGGGAGGGAAGATGAGGAGCTCAGTCTTGCTCATGTTGAGTTTTAGGTGGCGGGCCGACATCCAGGTGGAGATGTCCTGGAGGCAGGAGGAGATGCGAGCCTGAAGGGAGGGGGAGAGGACAGGGGCGGAGATGTAGATCTGCGTGTCATCTGCGTAGAGATGGTAGTCAAAGCCGTGAGAGCAAATGAGTTCACCGAGGGAGTGTAAATGGAGAACAGAAGAGGGCCAAGAACTGACCCTTGAGGAACTCCAACAGTTAAAGGATGGGAGGGGGAGGAGGCTCCAGCGAAGGAGACCGAGAATGATTGGCCAGAGAGGTAAGAGGAGAACCAGGAGAGGACAGAGTCCGTGAAGCCAAGGTGAGATAAGGTATGGAGGAGGAGGGGATGGTCGACAGTGTCAAAGGCAGCAGAGAGGTCAAGGAGGATTAGAATGGAGTAGGAGCCATTGGATTTGGCAAGAAGGAGGTCATGGGTGACCTTAGAGAGAGCAGTCTCGGTAGAGTGGAGGGGACGGAAGCCAGATTGGAGGGGGTCTAGGAGAGAATGGGAGTTAAGGAATTCTAGGCATCGATTGTAGACGACTCGTTCTAGGATTTTGGAAAGGAAGGGTAGTAGGGAGATAGGACGATAACTGGAGGGGGAAGTGGGGTCACTTATTATCAAGTATTATCACTATGGGTAGTGACATTTGGGGGGGGGGGGAGGCATTACTTTGCCTAAAATAAAAATGACTGCATAACTCAATCTTCCTTCTCTGAAAACTTTAGCAAATCAAGTACAAATCTGTGTGGAAGCCGAAAGAGGACCTGATGACCTCTCTCAAGACCATTTCCTGTCTTATGATTCTAAGGATGCTATTTCAAGCTCTACCCTTTCAGAGCAACTGCATGTATAAGGTCAGAGAAACATGACATTGGCAATGTGAGATTTGGATCTTCACCTAAGTGTCAATATGTGAGTCTCTTGGCTGATGTGATGGATGAGAGGAGATCCTTTAAAGGGTAGACTCATATTTCAAAATATACTCTAGCTATACACGTCACTGCATGGATTATATTTAATAGGAAAACCAGAGAATGCCTTCATTTGTGAGACTGATGGATTAAATACTACCTGCTAATCACCTCCATATGGTTATACAATCTGTTTAAGCTTTCCTTCCTTCACCTTTCCTTTCAATCTGTGGATACTCCAGTCTCTGGTTGTGTAATCAAAAGGTGTAATTGCTTGGAAAAGTTGCTCACTGGGGATTCACTTATATGAGGAGACACAGAAGTACAATCCCCAAAGTTTTGGAGCTTCAAATCTCAGTGGCAGTATTTGCTTTCCAGCTGGCAGCACAGAGAGAAATAGTTGAGAAGTAGAGGGAAACTAAGGGAGTCTTGAGTTTTCCAGTCCCTAGAGGGTAGAGATTCTATGTTTTGTTTCTGGTGTAATCTTCCAAAAGCTCAATACAGTGCCTGCAGACAGTAGGTGTTGAGTGAATACCTTTGATAATGATACTGATTAAGTGAGGGGTCATGTGACTTTTCCTGTACTAAATTCAGGGTCAAATGTACACTGGAGGAATCATCCACTCTTTCTAAGTGACTCCTCATCCACGTTCTGCCTCAGGCCTGGAACTCCTTGCAAACTGTGGACAGCAATTGTGCCTACCAATTCTGTAGTACCATACTCTCCCAAGCACTTAGTACCATTGTCTTCACACAGTAAGTGCTCAGTAAATACCATGGATCAAAATCTGAGAGATCCTCATTCTCTCTCCACCTTCAAAGCCTTGTTTTTTATGGTATTTATTAAGTGCTTACTGTGTGTCAAACACACCTCTAAGCACTGGGATAGGTACAATTTAATTAATAGGATGTAGTTCCTGCCCTGCATGGGGCTCATCAAGTAGGAGGACGACAGGCATTTAATCCCCATTTTACAGTTGAGGGCACTGAGGCACAGAGAAGTTAAGTGACTTACCCAAGATCACACCACAAGAAATTGGCAGAGCTGGGATTAGAACCTGGGCTGAGAACCCAGGTCCTTTCACTCCCAGACCCAATGGGCCTTGTTACTTCTCCAATTAAAATCATATCTCCTCTAAGAGGCCTTCCCTGAGTAAGCCCTCATTTCCCCCAAGAGCGTTACCCTATCACTTGTATCTATACCCTTTATTCACTCCACTTTCAGCCCCATAGGATTTATGTGCATATTATTAATGTCTGTCTTCCCCTCTAGACTGTAAACTCCTGGTGGGCAGAGAATGTGTCTAGCAACTGTCATGTTGTACTCTCCCAAGAGTTTAGAATTGTACTTAGCATGCAACAAATGCTCAATAAATACTATTGATAGTAGTTTTTGTTAGCAGCACTGGTAAAAGGTAGGTAAGTATTGGTTTTGGGATAATCTGGGTATTTCAACTATCAAGCCTATCTCTGTATTCTGTGGCAGTGGATAATTACGAATAGATAGAAACAGCTATCAGAAATGTGCTTGAATAAGGGAACATCAACAGAACTGAAAATTTTAAAATTGTGTTAACCTTTGAAATCTCATTCCTGGAAATGGACACTTACTATTATCCTTACGCTGTAATATGTATAATGTATAATGAAGTGACATGGCCTAGAGGAAAGACCACAGACCTGGGAGTCAGTTCTTCCACATGTCTGCTGTGTGACCTTGGGCAAGTCACTTACCTTTTCTGCACCTCAGTTTCCTCAGATGTGAAATGGGGATTCAATCCTACACTCTCCTATTTAGACTGCGAGCCCCATGTGGGACAAGGACTGAGTCCAACCTGTTTAACTCGTATCTACCCCAGTGCTTAGAACAGTGTTTGGCACTTAGTAAATGCTTAAAAAAATAATGATAATAATAATAATAATAATAACAAGAATGTACTGTATAATGTAAATAGTACATAAGGTTGAATGACGTCTTGGGAGATGAAATAGCGTGGTCAGTTACCGAAAGAGGTGAGTTGACCAGGGTGAAGTATCAGTAATGATAATAATAATACTAATAATAACAATACTTATAAGAGTAATAGTACTTGTTAAGTGCTTATTATATGTCAATCATTCTGCAAAGCATTAAGGTAGATACAAGATAATCAGGTGCTTCATGGAGCTAACCATCTAAGTAGAGGGAGAACAGGTAATGAATCCCCATTTGGCAGATGAGGGAACTGAGGCATAGAGAAGTTAAGTGATTTGCTGAAGGTTACACAACTGATAACTGCTGGAGCTGACATTAGAACCCAGGGCCTCTGATTCCCAGGCCCATGTTCTTTCCACTAGGCCATGCAGGTTCCCAAGGGTAGAACCAATAGCAGGAGGTTCTAAAATGATAAAGACACATCACTTGGAAAAACTCCAGCTCCATATTCACCATCCTTCCCAAGGTGGCAGAGGAAAGAAGTGTAAAATAATTATTGTATTTGTTAACTGCATGCTATTTTGAACACTGTTCAAAATTATGTGACAGATACAACTTATCTGCCAACTCAGTTCTACTGTATTGCACACCAAGAGCTTAGTGCAGTGCTCGGCTCATAGTAAGCAGACAATAAAAGCCAATGATGATAAAGTTAATCAGGTTGGAGGGAGATGAGGTATTGAATCTCTACTTTACAGATGAGGAAACTGAGGCACAGATAAATTAAATGACTTGCCCAAGGTCACACAGCAGTCAAGTGGCAAAACTGGGATAAAAACCCAGGTTCTCTGACTCCAAGGTCTGTAGTCATTCCATTAGTCCACTCTGCTCCCCCAAACCTCAAATCTACCACTGAAAATAATGGGAATTCTATCTCTCAGATGCTCAAGGCAGAAAGGCATCAGGCCCAAGAGAACAGGCAAGTTTCAGTCTTTTTCTGAAACCTATTAACATGATATGAAAAAGTTAAGGTTTTCAATAATACACTCGAAGTAAGCTAAAGACGGTGGGTGGAACACCAGTTAATTTTAAGCAAGTGAAAAATATGATAGGATTTAGAAGCTGAATAGATTTAATAAGCAACCATACACTGTGAAAACTTTAATTAAAAAGCTTGCACAAAAATCAACTAATTTTTTAATTAAATCTGACATGCAGTTGTAAATTGCTTTCTTCTGTCATTGCCTCTTGTAGGTGTAATGCACAATTTTTAATAGCCAATTAGTCAGTCCTGCATAATCAAGACCTTTCCTGGTGTCTTGAATAGTTCACTGAATAATGTTGTAATTTGGCACATTATCTTCTAGATTTTAGTGACCAAAAAAACAAAAATCACAAATTATAATAAAGAAGTCCTTGTCAGATGCATACCTGAAGGGTTTATAAGAGGCTTAGCCCACAAGAATTAAGTTCCAGCTGTGCTTGTGTGATGCTTTAATCCTTAGTCTACCCACATGATTTGTTTGGATGTGAATCATCTTCAACGCCTAGCCAACTTTCAGTTCAAGTCTCAGTCAACACTGAATGGATTAAGCAACAGCATGGAGTACTGCACAGCTAGCTTAAAATGGGTGTAACTACATAATTTCATAAGTGTGCCATACTTGTTCACTTCAAAGAATTGCCCAGCTTAATATTCTCCCCTCTGAAAGCAGTAACTAGGAGTGAAGATAATTGGGTTCTCTTCCCAGACTTTATTCAAAATGAAGAAACCTTTGCTTGTATTTAGGTTTTCTGAGGGCAAAAATTGCATCTGTAATTTCCACTGCATGTTTCTCAGGGTCTAGTACAGTGGCCTGCATGTAGAAGGTGCTCAATGAATGCTGTCGAGAAAATGCTGATTTCTGCCTACTGTTTTGGGAAGGAGGAAAAGGGTTAAGAAGAATGAAAGGGTGAACACTGGTGTTGATAAACAGGCTGTGTAGAAAGTGGAGTTTCAGATTTATGAGGGCAAAACAAGATTAGGTGTTATGTTTGAATGTAAGCTCATTGTGGGCGGGGATTGTGTCTGTTATATTGTTACATTGTACTTTCCCAAGCATTTGGTGCAGCGCTATACACACAATAAGCTCGAAATAAAGTATGATTGATTGGATGGGAAACTGTCAAGGGATGTGAAGAGGGGTAGAGACAGAATAACACAGAAATATAAAGCTAGTACATGTGTACTGAGGTGTCATTATGAAAACTAGTGCAGACAGAGTAGAGAAAGTAAGACAGAGATCACTGAAAACTCCATTAGCAAGATATGATCTTGACTGTGCACTGAACGTGCCCCAGTATATGAACCTTAAAAGGGATGACCGAGGAGGAATGGGAGAGGACAGGCTAGGATGATCATAAAGGACTAGGCAAGGCCAAAAAGGTTGTTTGGGTCTGAGAAGGGATCAAATTAAGAAATTGGGGTCAGTTGTCAGTCAGTCAATCTTATTTATTGAGTGCTTACTGTATGCAGAGCACTGTACTAAAACACTTAGTATTAAGTTTTTAAGGGAAGGGAGAAGAGGAAAGGAGGGCTTAATCAGGGAGGGTCTGTTGTCTGTGCACCCTTGGCTCATCATGATGACCAATTAGTATGGCAGCCCAAAGTGGAGTTGCGACCAGGTAGTATCCAGGGGTTGAGCAGCATCTCAATATAGAGTGGGGAATGAGGGATTCAATAAATACTGCTGAGGTTTCTTTTGTCAAAGATTGATCCTTTAGAAATGTTAGATGGATTCATGATCGTCAGTCAGTGTCATTTGACTGAGCAGTTACTGTGGCTTAGTGGAAAGAGCATGGACTTGGGAGTTAGAGATCATGGGTTCAAATCCTGGCTCTGCAACTTGTCAGCTGTGTGACTTTGGGGAAGTCACTTATCTTCTCTGTGCCTCAGTTACCTCATCTGTTAAATGGGGACTAAGACTGTGAGCCCCACATGGGACAACCTGACAACTTGTATTTACCCCAGTGCTTAAAACAGTGTTTGGCACATAATAAGTGCTTAAGAAATACTTTTTAAAAAATGTACTAAGTTCAGGGGAAGTATAATACTATAGAATCGGTAGACAGGATCACTGCCCACAAGGAGCTTACAGTCTTCAGGAGGAGACAGACATTGAAATAAAATATGGGTATGGGAGATGGTAGAATACAAAGATATTTACACAACTGCCATGTGTCTGGGACCAGGATTAAAGTGCTTAGGTGATATAACAGGGAATCAGAACAGCCTAGTGGAAAGAGCACAGGCCTGGGATTCAAAGGATCTAGGTTCTAATCCTGGCTCTGCTATTTACCTGCTGTGTCACCTTAGGCAAGTCATTTAACTTCTCTAGACCTCAATTTTCTCATCTGGAAAATGGGGATTCAATACTGCTCTCCCCGCTCCTCTTACTTAGAATTTGAGCCCCATGTGGAACCTGATTATCTTGTATCTACCCCAGAGCTTAGTTCAGTAACTGGCACATACAAAGCACTTAACAAATATCTCTATTATTCTATACAACCAAGTAGTTAATTGATTCAGAAAGGAAGGCAGATAGGGGAAATGAGAGCTGAGTCAGGGAAGGTCTCTTGGAGGTGATGTGATTTGTGGAAATGAGCTCAATGAGGAAAATATTATCCAAACTACTAACAATTCATATGAGGTGTATAATAATGAATAGAGACTCTCATTTTTGACACATTATGATTCTAAACAAGCTGGTGTTTGTGTTAATGAAACAATACATGGAGATAGAGGACTGAAATCTGGCTATAGAACTAATGCAGGTCAACAGGTATGTGACTGCACTGACATTACTACTAACTACACAGTTCGGTCCTCAAAATTTGTTGCATTTTGCCAAAATATTTTCTGCACAAATAATTAATAAACATGACTTTGCCTCCAGTATAATTGTGGTTAAAAGGAAAAATAACATGGACAACACTATTTCTTGAGTTCTCAAGAAACTCTACTTGGTTACAGAAGAAAAAGGCACATCTGCCTTCAAAGAGATTATAGTTAATGGAGAGAAAGGCAAGACACAACCATAAATAAAGATACAGAGTAAATAACTATTTTGGGAAAATGGACCAATGCTAGGGCAATTCAAAGAATTCTCTTGAACAAAGCTCCTAAACTTACAACACAGCCCAACTCTAACATGAGATTCCTCTTTGGCTGAGAAACTGGTGTGGATGAGGTTTTCCTACCATAGTTCTATCACTGTCATCCTAAATGTTTCTCTGCTATGGAAAGAGGAATTGTAGCACCATGATCTACTCATAAAGGATACCAAATTTAGCTGTGCCAAAAATCCTTGGTGCAAAGAAGTCTCCTTTCCCTCTTTCCCACCTCATGGATCAGGTTCTGGTTTTTTTTTTTTGGGTTCTGATTGCAGCATATAAGGTACAATGGTTCATGAGCACATTTTGAAAATGTAATTTTTTTTTTACATATAAGGCTTACAGTTCTATAAAGTCAGACTATATAATCATACATGTTGAGGTGTTTATGATTACCTTTATCACAACACTTCCAGGAATTCAATCCCCAATTTTCAGATGAGTAAACTGAAGCATGGAGAGACAAAGTGGCTTGGCCAAGGTTACATAGTGGTCAAGTGGCAGAGTTGGAATTAGAGTCCGTGTCCTCTTTCACCCAGTCCCATGCTCTTTCCATCAGGACTCACTACTTCTGTGTGTCGGTGTCTGAACCCCTTCAATTTTTTTTATTTTCCTTTGGAAAAATGGAAACTCTTATTTGTCCAAGAGGGTAAGAGATAGTGAAATTATTCATAGCTTCTGTGAGTTGAAAAGTTGATTTCTTGAAACAATAAACATTCTACCAACCATACAGAGAAGGAAAAGGAGGAGGTAATTACAGAAGTAGTTCATTGGTGAGGCTGAGGTTACTTTTATCTATGTATTAATTATGCATTTGGAGTTACATGTTTCTAATAGGAAATAATTCAGCATTACCTGGATTTATCCAGATAAAATAATTTTCATCACTCATACACAGGATAATTGTGATGTGGCCAATATTATAGGTAGAGATAAAGAAATGGAAAACGGACTTCTTTTAATCACTCTCTAATGAATTTCTGTTTGTTACTGGTCAAGACTCCTAGTCCCAGGGTACCCTTGAAACATTTCATTTGCCTACTGTGTGGAGCACTACCCAATCAAAATAATTTTGCTAATAGAACAGCAGTGAGTGATCTTCACATTCAGGTTTGCCAATGATTTTTTTCTTTTTTTTTTTCCTTTTTTAAAGTTGAAAATTCTGAAACTCCAAACTCTCTCAGATCATGGAGCCAGAGGGAAGAATGCAAGCAGAAGTTTGATGAACTTTATGAGTCCACTTACCATAGTATTCATTAAAATGCCAATATCAAAGGAGCATATTTTACTGCTTCCTTTGGGAGAATTGTAGCTCATTAAACATGTAACGGGAGTTAGCCTATGAAATTTCTTAATATGCATAATCTGGCTAAAGGGAAAGCAGTTCAGTGTAATAAGCAGGCAAATTTTTCTCAGTTACAAAATATTCAATCCTATGTGATCATGCTTCACTGTGTGCTTCTCCAGAATATGAACAATAGAATCATATTGGGGAAAAAGAAACATGATGGAAATGGAGGGCAAGAATGGTTTACAAAAGTAATAATAATAATAATATATTTGATAAATTTTTTCTTTATCAATTAACCAATGGGATTCATTGAGTGCATACCATCTGCTGAGCACAATACTAACCATTTGGAAGAGTAAAATACAATAGAGTTGGTATTCATAGTCCCTGACCAGAGTGGACTTACATCTGTATGCCAAACACTGTTCTTAGTGCTGGGTTAGATGCAAGATAATCAAGTCAGACACAGTCGCTGGTCCTCACTGGGCTCATACACCAAGTAGAGGGGATACTAGTCATCTAATGCCCATTTTACAGATGATGTAACCAAAGCACAGAGAAGTCAAGAGGCTTGCCTAACATCACACAGCAGACAATTACCAAATCTTGGATTAGAACCCAGCCCTTTGACTCCTAGCCATACTTTATTAATGCAGTAATGCAGTTGGTTGGTTATCAGAAGCTTATAGACAAGCAGTAGGGCATTTTGATCACAACACTCATCACGTCACTGTTCCTGGGGAGGGGAAATTTCCTACAGGTACAACTCTGAACAGTGCTCTCTCCTTCTTAGGCCTAAAGATTCCCTAAGTCAGCTTTCATTCTGCCACAGCTCGTTCTCATCTTTCCATACACCTGCTTCTAGATTACTTAATGAGGATCAAAATAGTAGTTCTTATTTCTTCTAAAAAATCTAATCCCCTCCCAGTTTTCTCAACAACTACACTTCTCACTGGATCACTTGACCAATAAAATGTCTGAGGGGGTTATAAACTGGCTTCTATCATTTGATGCCCAGAGTTCACAACTTACAGGGTAACCCACAAACCCCAGTGCACTTCAGGGTCTTCCTCCTCCACACATAGCCAGCCCAAGGAAATGGATCTGATATACTGGAGTCTTGCAGATACACTGCCTCCCCCTTTAGCTTCCCTCCAATCTACATCCCTATCTCTCCCACCCCCATGATTCATATTGGATCTGAGGACCCTGAGCCAGGGCTAGTTACTTCAGCACTGGACTCCTGGAGTCACAGTGGCAGGTTGGCTGGAACCCTAATGCCATCCAAACTAAGACTTTTCTAGTTTATAAAAGATTTTCCAATTGCCAGCTTTTTATCAACGAGACCCAACATTAGCCCCTCAGGTAGTGAAGTAAAGAGAAATGCTAGCTTAGAATTTGGGATACGGTCTGGACTTCTACTAACTTTTGGGAGATCAGCTGCCCACAGTTAGCTGTCATGTGGCTCGTGTTTAGACAGGGGTTTATCAAGTCTCTGGTATATTTCTATACCTCTGGCTTCCGGGACACGTCTGCAGTAACAGAGACATTGGACTTTCTCATTACTGTTGACTCTGTGAACTATGCAGCCTTAGGGAAATCATGTCCTGTGTCATGTTTGAGGAATATGAATAGAAACCTCTGGGTTTACCTAGCAGAGTGACACATATTAAACCATTTAACTTATTATGGAATTTAAATGTTCCACAAATAGCTAAGTGCCATTTTTTTGTTTAGTGGTTGGCACCTATCACCAATTTTCCAAAGAACATGATCTTCTGTGTACCTCTGGTGTCCTATTTTATGGAAAGGGAGAAACAGCTAACACATTAAATTTGAATCACAAAATATCCTTTGATGACTATCGGGCAAATAGGATCATTTCTCATTTTACTTGTTGTCAAGCTATTTCTATTACATAATAGAAGCTGCTTCATATTTTATGTGGGAAACTTTCTGAATTCTATTACATTCTAATATGCTCCAGTTGTACTCTGTGAGACCTTGGCATTAAATGTTGATAATTCAGGTAAATTCATCTTCTCTTTCCAGATCTTCGGGTTTTAAGCAGATGGAAATTTTCCATTTTAAGTCTTTTTGCAATTTCTCAAGTGTACTCTAATTTAGGTTTCTCTCAATGACCCTTCCAAGTTCAAGATGCACTGAATAAATACTGATCATTGAAGACTTGAAATAAATAATGAGAGAGTATGTCTAGAAAAGGAAGTGATGAACTCAAGTGATTTTTAAAGGTCTGTCCATTGTACCAAGTAAAGAAAAAGAATATTTGATAGAGGACAATTGGCAAAAGATACCTCCAGAATCAGAAGGAGTGTGTGTGTGTGTGTGTGCGTGCTTGCACACGATTGTGAGTGTGTCTTTGTACATATGCATATTTGTTCTTATCATGTAGAAGCCCTTCATTTTGGAAGTCAACATACTAACAGAAAAATCTCATCACTGTGCAGGCGAGGCTGTAAAGACTGACACACAGCTAATCCTATTGGGTATTGCACGAGTGTTAACAGAATCTCTTGCTGTTCTGAGACACTTGTCCCCTACAGTGCCTGTCTCACATGTCAAGACTAACCCTGGGTGTCCCAATCTTCACTCAAGAGCAGAAATCCCTCTTGGATTGCTGCTCAGCAGACTGGTTTGTCTGACACAGAAATCACTTTCATTCATTCAATAGTATTTATTGAGCGCTTACTATGTGCAGAGCACTGTACTAAGTGCTTGGAATGAACAAGTCGGCAACAGATCACCTAACATAAGGTTCACCACTATGTCACATTGTTGAGCAGTCAATCAGTCAAGCATATTTATTGAGTGCTTACTGTATGCAGGGTCTGTACTAAGTAATAATAATTGTTATGATTGTTAAGTGCTTACTGTGCACCAAGCACTGTACTAAGCTCTGGGGTAGATACAGGATAATCAGGACCCACAGGGGGCTCACAGAGTAAGTTGAAGAGAGAACAGGTATTAAATCTACATTTTGCAGAGGAGGCACAGAGAAGTGAAGTGAGTTGTCTAAGGTCTAGCTTCTCTTTGTAAGAACGATGGACAGTAGTTGGATGGGAAAAGCAGCCAGTGGATGAAAGGGGGCACAGTCAAGGCAAGAGGTCAGAGTAAAAATACAATGATTTAATAAAGCGTAACATTTGGGAATTCAAAATATAAGTGAACTGTTGGGCAACCACTACAGTGGACCGGCCAAGCTGATGGCCAGCACTAAGGAGAGGGATTGTTCTCCTGGAGCAAAGCCTTCATAGAGATTAGGATGCCAAAAAGGAAGCTCTAAAATATAGAAAGTAATGGGACAAATCCATTAGTGTAGCAAGTGAGACAGGAGGAGTGAGTTTTGCATAGATTGTAAACCCTTTAAGGGAAGGGATCATGTCTAAGAAGCTTATTATCATTCTCTCATGGGCTTTGGATAGTGCTCAGGCCATAGCTAATGTTGATTAAACATTTCTGATTAATCACATTGATAATTTCAGCCATAGTCACATGTGAATAGTCTTACCATCATCATCTCAGAAAACAAAGAACAGACATTTATGTATATCACTTTCTTAGTGAGCTATCTGGCTTCTTTCTGCCCTCCGTTAACAGTCTCAGATTTGCCTTGATGCTGACAAATGGAAGAGAGATTTTGCAGATTAGTTAATAACCTTTTCTTACCACCTCCTGTTCTCCACAAGGAAATCTGGTGATACATTCTGGGAGTCAGACTCCTAAGAACATATGTTTGTGATCAGAGTTTGCATGGGAAATCTGGATAATTTTCAAATCCTATTTGAAGCAATCTTTTGCTTGGGGTCATATCATGTTATCAAAATCCCTCTTAAAATATGGGGTGATCAGAACTCATCAGGGTGTGTGGACAATAATAATAATAATGTTGGTATTTGTTAAGCGCTTACTATGTGCCGAGCACTGTTCTAAGTGCTGGGGTAGACACAAGGGAATCAGGTTGTCCCACGTGGCGCTCACAGTCTTAATCCCCATTTTACAGATGAGGTAACTGAGGCACAGAGAAGTTAAGTGAATTGCCCACAGTCACACTGCTGTCAAGCGGCAGAGCCAGGAATCGAACCCATGACCTCTGACTCCCAAACCCGTGCTCTTTCCACTAAGCCATGCTGCTTGGGAAAGAAACCAAAGTGGGATCTGACTTACAGGTAGCGAATGTCTTCTTTTCAAGCTCAAATTGTCTATTTTCAGGCCTCGAAGAATTTAGGTAGAGAAATGAAATAATAGGAGATTATTTGCATGAAGCAAATATCACCTCTTCTGCCTTAAATATTTAATGAGAGAAATGAAAGCAGGAGCTGATTTTCTTGACACAATTTTCTCCTTTTAAGCCATAAATTTTTGCATTTGAGGCCTTGAAGACCTGAGGTAGAGAAATAAAAGTAGGAGATTGTTTGCATGAAGCAAATTTCTCCTTTTGAGGCCTCAGGTATTCTTTTTCCATGCCTTGCAGACCTTGGATGGACACATGAAAGCATGACATGGTTTTCATAAGGTCAATTCCTCCTTTTGAGCCTCAAATCTTTGCTTCAGAGGCCTTGAAGACCTCAGAGAAATAAAAGTTGGAGGTTGTACAGATGAGACCAATTTCTCCATTTTCACTGCCAATGTTCTCTTTCAGAGCCTTGAACTTCTTAGAAAAAGTAGGAGAAGCTGGAGATGGTTTGCATGAAGCAAATTTCTCCTTCCTCACCTTAAATAGTCTCTTCTGAGGCCTTAAAGACCTTAGACAGGGAAGGAAAAACTAGACACAGTTGGCATGAGAAAAATTCCTCCTTGTGCACCTCAGAGATTCTCTATTCATTCTCAATTAAAAGGCCTTGAAGGGCTGGGGTGAAGTAATGCAGAGGAGGCAGTATCCGCATGAAGCATATTTCTCCTTTTGATCACTGGAAATAGTCTCTTTTATGTTCTTGAAGATATTAAGCAGAGAAACGACAGCAGGAGATGACATCCAGAATACCCGTTTTTCAATGCAAATATTCTCTTTTCAGGTCTTGAAGTCCTTAGGGAGAAATACAAAAGCAAAAGATTGCTTGCATGAAGCAAATTTCTCCTCTTCGCATCTCAGATCTTCTCCACTCACAGGCCTTAAAGGCCTCAAGTGGAGTAAGGCACAAGAGATATTTCTGCGTGAAGCAGACTTCTCCTTTTTCACTTCAAATCTCTTTTCAGGCCCTGAAGACCTTAGGTAGAGAAATAAAAGGAGGTTTTTTGGGGGTTGGGTTTTTTTTGCGTGAAGCAAATTTCTCCTTTCCACCACCCAAATTCTCGATGAATTGTCTTTTAAAAGTTACTCAAGTGGATTGATGCACAGGAGACGTTTCTGCATGAAGCAGACTTCTTTTCCACTTTGTATATTTTCTCTTCAGGTCTTGAAGACCTTAGGTAGAAAAATGATCAGATGAGTTTTTCTAGGAGGTAGATTTTTCCTTCTTTGACCCTACATTCTACTCTTCCCGACCCTTAGGTAGAAAAACAAAAGCAGGAGATGGTTGCACAAAGAAATCTTGTACTTTTTGGACACAGGTATTCTCTTTTCTGGTCTTGAAGACCTTCGGTAGAGAAACCAAAGTGGGAGGTGTCTTAAATGAAGCAGATTTCTCTTTTAAGCCCTAAATATTTTCTTCTGAAGCCTTGAAGACCTCAGGTAGAAAAATAAAATAATAGGAGATTGTTTGCCTGAAGTAAATTTCTCCTCTTCCGTCTCAAATTTTCTCTTTTCCGGGGTTTAGGATGATAAGGTGAAAGCAGAAGATTATTTTCAGGAGGCAGATTTCTCCTTTGAAGCCTTAAATACTTTATTTGGACGCCTTGAAGACCTTAGAAAAATCAGTCTTGGAGATTGTACACAGAAAGCTATTTTTCTCCACTTTCACCGCAAATGTTGTCTTTCATGGCCTTGAACACCTCAGAAAAGAACATAAAAATGGAGACTGTTTGCATGAAACAAATTTCTCTTTGTCCCACCTCAAATATTCTCCTTGAAGGCCTTGAAGACCTTTGCAAGGTAAATCATGGTTGCTGGTGGTTCGCATGAAGCAAATTTCCCCTGTTCCACCTTAAACACTTTTCTTAAAGGCCTTGAAGTCCCTGACAGAGAAATACAAGCTGGAGGTGCTTCGCATGAAGCCTACTTCTCCTCTTGCCACTCACATATCCTCTAGTCACTCTCAATTCAAAGGTCTTGTAGGCCTGAGGTGGGAGAATACATAGGAAGTATATCTGCATGAAGCAAATTTCTCTATTTTTTCACCTAAAATAGTTTTCTTTTAGGGTCTTGAAGATCCTTCCTGTATACACAAATACAAGCTGGGAATGGTTCGCCTGAAGCAAACTTCTCCTTTCGCACCTCACATAGTCTGTTTACATTCTCAACTCAAAGGCCTTAAAGGCCAGAAGTGGGGGAATGCACAGGACCTATAGCTGCATGCAGCAAATTTCACCCTTTTTTCACCTAAAAAAGTCTCTTTAAAGCCTTGAAAACCTGGTATAGAGACCTAAGAGCTGGAGATGGTTTGCAGGAAGCAAATTCACCGTCTTTCTTCTCCTATATTCCCTCTGATGGCCTGGAAACCCGTGGGTTGAACGATAAGCAGCACAGCTTTTGCATGAAGCAAAATTCTCCTTTTTTAATGCCATATACTATCTTCTCAGGCCTTGAAGATCCTCCTTAGAGAAAGAAAGCAGGAGACTGTTTGTATCAGGCAAATTTCTCCTTTTTCACCTCAAATATTCTCTTCTGAGGCCTTGAAGGCCTTAGAGACACAAAACCTAGAGTTCCTTCACATGACGCAAATTGCTCCTTTTATACCACAAATATTCTCTTTTCTGGCCTTGAAGACCACATTTTCAAGAGTAGGAGCATGGCCCTGTGGATAGAGTACAGTCCTGGGAGAAGGAGGGACCTGAATTCCAGTCCTGCCTTTGCCACTTTTCTACTGTGTGACCTTGGGCAAGTCACTTAACTTTTCTGGGTCTCAATTACCTCATATGAAAATGGGAAATATGACTGAGATCCCCATTTGGGACAGGGACTATGTCCCAACAGAGAAGTTTATATCTACCCCAGGACCTAACATAGTACCTGTGTTAGTGAGAGCTTAACAAATAAAATAAAAAAAATAAATAAAAGAGTAAGAGTATCCTGGAAGAGTTAATCAAACAGTCAGGAATCCATACACCCAGACTCTAGGAGAATCTGGCTCATTGTGTATTTTTCCTGCCAGGCCTTTTCCTTCTGAAGTAAGCAGGTTTCCCAGAACACAGAGTCAGTGAGTCAATCATATTTATTGAGTGCTTACTCTGTGCAGAACACTGTATTAAGTGCTTGGGAGAGTACAATAAAACAACATAGCAGACACATTCCCTGCTCCACAATGAGCTTACAGTCTAGAGGAACAAATATACATAATGACCACCAATTCAGAATGAGGTCATCATTTAGGGATTTCAGTAGAAAGAGATTTTAATTCAGTCCAAATACTTGACATTATTTGGATGAGGGCTATTTGACTTCTCAAGAAAAGTCTCAGATAAATCCAACGGTCAGATAAAAAGAAACTCCCAAGATTGCTTTGACCCCCAGATTTCCCAGCTTCCCTCTTTCAGGACAACAGTGATAATAAGACCAAAAGAAGATTAAAACTAAATCCCCTTGCAAAATCCTGTCACTCAGCTGTGAGCCTCAGCTAAATGCCTGTCTTGTAAATGATCAGTATCTGAATACACAAACAAGAAATCTGTACATTAATACCATATTCAGAATAGGGCCCACTGTTTTTACCAACATATTTTTCATATATTTAAAGAAATAGAATGGACATAAAGCAGATAAAGAAGAATCATGGGCTTCCTCTGAAATTCAAGTTGAACCAATTTAAATTCATGAAGCCTACTTTTAAAGCCCACACATTCCCAATATTTGAAATTATTCTGATTGTCTAAATAATACAGTTATCAAGCCAGTCATGATGTCATTACTATTTCCTGGAGCAGACTCATTGTGAGGAAAGGGTTTATATTCTATTATAGACATAGTACTTATTTCTCAGAAAGAAATTTGTGGCAATGACAATTCTCCTTAAGAATAATATTGGGTTTTAATTAAAAACATTACTGAAATGTACTTGAGAATGCTATTTCTTATAGTGAATGTTCTGCTTTCTGATTTCTGAAAAGAGGGCTAAGGGAGGGTTCATTTTAGAGATAAGGTGGCCTAATAGATAGAGCATGGGCCTGGTTGTCGGAAGGACATAGGTTCTAATGCCAGATCTGCCATTTGTCTGCTGGGTGACCTTGGACAAGTCATTTAACTTCTCTGTGCCTCAGTTCCCTCATCTGTAAAATGGGGATTAAGACCATGAGCCCCATGGAGGACAGGGACTATGTTAAACCCAATAATCTTGTATCTACTCCAGTGCTTAGAACAGTTCCTGGCACATAGTGCTTAACAAATACTCCATTTATAATAATGAATATTATTATATGCATTTCTTTTTTATATAGAGAGAAGATGCCTGTGATGATGAAATTCACCCATAGGGAAAGTATAGTCCCAGCCACTCTAAAGGCACTAAAAAGAGTCCCTCGTCATACCGCCATCAATCAATCAATAATATTTATTGATTGCTTACTGCATGCAGAGCAGTGGACTAAGTATTTAAGAGAGTAAAATTTAACAGAGTTGGTAGACTTGTTCCCTTCCCAGAGGGGCTCATGTGTTTGATGTTTAGAGTGCCTTTCCTCACAACGATTCTGTTCTGTGGACTAGTAATGACATCACAACTTATAATTATATTATTTAGACCATCAGAATACTTTCCAATATTGTGTATGTATGGGTTCTAAACTAGGTATAATGAATTAAAATTTGTTGAACTTGAATTTTGGGGGAATGCCCTCATTATATCCCTTTTTGTTTTTTGTCCATTTTATGTCCAGTTCACAGTTACAATGCCAGTGTCTGGTACTCCTTTCTTTTTTCCCTCTTTGTCTCCTGATCTTGTTCAGTGAGGATACATTACTTCAATGCTGATGAACTGCCCATTTTTTAGGATATATTGCATATGATTATGTCTTGGCTTTCTTTTAAAGTGTGGCTCATAGATGGTATTGATGAAATTTTCATGAAAGTCAGGTATGACATTGGAGGTAAATCCAAGGATCGAAGTAATATTTAGTTTTGGCAATGTAAAATAGACCTTCAGGTGGTCTGAAGCTCTGCCAGTCTTGCACAGAACAGAATCAATCACTAGTATTTATTGAGCTCCCAGCACTTGTTGAGCAATAAACTAGGCACTTGGAAGAGTGCAATAGAGGTAGAAGACATTATACCTGTCCTTAGGGAGTTTGCAGTATAACAGGACAAACAGAAACATACAAAAAAAATGTACATGTTGGTTGGTGTAAGAAGTGCTTATAGTAGAGCATGTACCTAAAATTGCTACAAGAGGTTATAGGTCTTCATAGGCTTTTGTGGGGCAAAAGTCCTAAGAGGTTAGTTGGAAAGATGGGGCAGAGGAGAAAAAAGATTAATTGAGAAAAATTACATTAGGGAGGTAGGATTTATAAGGGATTTGAAGATGGGGAGAGATAAATTCCTGTGAATGTAAAGGGAGTGTATGTTCTGGCAGGAGGAAGGGAAGACTTGAGAAAGAGGCACAACGACAAGGGGATCTTGGAGGACATGGTAGTGTGAGCTGGGCATAATAGGAGAAAGGGAGAAAACTGACTGAATACCTCTCTCTGAACCAGACAGTCAAGAGAATCATTCACTCATTCATTCAGTCATACTGAGCACTTACCATGTGCAGTGTAATATACTAAGCCCTTAGGAGAGCACAGTACAACAATAAAAGGACACATTCCCTGCCCACAGTGAGTTTACAGTCTAGGGGTCAGGGGATACAGACTTTAATATAAACAAATAAATTATAGATATGTACAAAAGTGCTGTTGGGCTGGGAGGGGGAAGAACAAAGGGAGCAAGTCAGGGCAAGGCAGAAGAGTGTGGGAGAAGAGGAAAGGGGGACTCAGTCAGGAAAGGCTTCTTAGAGATGTGCTTTCAATAGGACTTAGAAGAGGAGGAGAGTAATTGTCTGTCAGATTTGAGGAGGGAAGGCCTTCCAGGCCAGAGGCAGGATGTTGGTGAGGGGTTGGCCATGAGATAGATGAGATCAAGGCACTCTGAGAAGGTTAGCATTAAAGGATCAGCCCTGATGCTTTCCCCCATGACATCCATGGCCCTTTGCCTCCCTCTGTACAGAATAGCCATGCTGCTTCCCAGGCCCCCTGCACTGCCTCTCTCCTCTGTAACACCGATTTTCTTGAATCTAGCCCAGCATTTAGCGTAGTGCCTGCCACATAGTAAGGGCTTAACAAAAATCATTAAAACAAACCCTATCCTGCACCATCCTGGCAGCCACAGCCTGGTGCCACCTCCATAAAATCTCAGGGAAACACTGGAGGCTACTGCTGTAGCAGTCTTTGTGGCCACAGGTGCAACTGTTTCATTCTGAGCCTTGAAGAGCCTAAATTCTTCTTCCTCTATCCACAGAACCTGAGTTTTGTTTTGGATTGTGCTTTTGTCAATCAATCACTGGTATGTATTGAGCCCTTCTTTGTGCAGAACATGCTTGGAAGAGTGCAGTACAATTGAGTTGTCTATTTTGTTTTTGTTTTCTTTCTTCACCATTCCTTATATATCTGTCAGCTGAGATGGGAAAGTTGGTTGGAGATAAGAAAATGAAGAGTTCATTCTTCAACATATTGAGGCATCATCCACGTGGAGTTATCCACGTGAGTTTGCAATTGCTGGCAAAAGAAAATAAGAGACTGCAAAGAGGGAGGGAGACTGGACCTAGTGATGTAGATTTGGTAGGAATCGAATATGAGGTCATAGCTCAAGTTGTAGAGGAGCTGAGGCACACCCTAAGCAGAAAATGTAAAGTAAGAAGTCTAGGGAACCCTTAAAAAAAAGCTGAGAGGGACATCCTTTGTCAGGGGGTGAATGGCAAGAGAGGAGCCATGGAAATAAAGACAGACGTGTCAGAATAGCAGGAGAAAAATCAAGATGGAACTGTGTTGGTGAAACCAAGATTAGGTAGTACTCCAGGAGGAGTGAGTGACCTATAGTGATAAAGTAGGTTGAGATGTGATGAAGGAAAAAGAATAGAGACCGTTAGATTTGGCAAGGAAAAGCCCATGGGTAACCTTGGACAATGCAGTCTCAGAGGAGTGAGGAGTGATATTTCTCTGGAATGAAGGGAATCAGCGTGACTCAGTGGGAAAAGCCCAGGCTTGGGAGTCAGAGGTCATGGGTTTGAATACTGGCTCTGCCACTTGTCAGCTGTGTGACTGTAGGCAAGTCACTTAACTTCTCTGTGCCTCAGTTACCTCATCTGTAAAATGGGGATTAACTGTGAGCCTCACGTGGGACAACCTGATTACCCTGTAAATCTACCCCAGCGCTGAGAACAGTGCTTTGCACATAGTAAGCGCTTAACAAATACCAACATTATAGTGAGTCAAGAAGGGAACTAGAACACAGGAGGTGGAAACAGATGAGGTTTCCAAGGTCACCCATGGGCTCCTCCTTGCCAAATTAAATGGTCTCTATTCTATCTATTTCCTTGATGACATTTCAACCTACTTTGTCACTATAGGTCACTCACTTTTCCTGGAGCACTACTTAATCTTGGTTTCACCAACACAATTCAGCCTTGATTTTTTTTCCTGCTATTCTGACCAGTCTTACTTACTTTATTTCCCTAGGTCCTCTTTTGCCGTTCACGCTTTGTTTGGAGAGGAGTTTGGGCAGGAATGGGACCAGCAAAATGGGGCGAAAACTAAAGGATGCACTGAGATACTGGTAAAGCTTTATTTTTTAGTATGAGGGACACTTGAACATTCTTGAAAGCCTTCTTAATATACTGGCCTTCATTTCTACCTCGTACTCTATTTTACTCCTACCTCTAGTCTACCCTTTAATCTTTAGACATTATATTGCCTATGTAAAACAGTGTAGTCCTAGAAATCAACTCGGGGCTTGTCTTTTTTCAGAACTTTAGCTGTAGTAGTATAAGCCTAAAAATATTGCAACAAAGGCCATATTTTCACATGTTTTCAAATGTATTATCTTTTACAGAGCCTTACCCTCAATAGTGGAATGTGGATTAAGGAGTTTAACTGAGGTGTTGTTGCTATTTTTGCTATTTAAGGTAGAAGAACCTCCCTTATCTGCAAGGATGGTGGAGTCATCTATATAAACTCGAGATACATAAACTCTCTGGGGATGCACAGACCTCAAAGATGAATCTTCACCCTTCTACTTGTTGCTGAGTCATTTCCTACCACAAAAGTTTCAGTAAGCATACCTTTTGTCAATGACTGAAAGAACTGCGAGGAGATGTCAATTAACTGTGTTTAGACAGCAATTAACTGTGTTTAAATAGCGGTTTGCTTCTGGAGAAATCTTCATCAAAACTGTCTCCCTGTTTTCTACAATCTTAATGATTGTTAAACTACTTTGAATAGAAGTTTGGATAGAACTCATTTGGATAGTGCTGCTTTGATGTGGTCACAAAGCTGTTTTGCACGCATTTTTATTCTTCAGTGTCTTGACATTGATTTACTGAATCTATATAGCCATTGTTTTTGTTTCTCCAAATTTTAACCTTGTTGCCTACATGGATCTTAATCTCCCATAACAAATCACCTTGTACAACATCTCTTTCTGCTCACTGGTGTCATTCATAATAAAGGCATATTCACTAATGATCAGAGCAGGGTATTTTTGCATTGAGTTTTTAATTCTAAAAAATGTCAACATGGACCTAAGGAAGTGTTCTCTCCAAAACCAGACCTTCCTTCTCCAGGCATCAAAGTAAAATTTTGGAAATGACACAGCCCTAACTGAAATTTCCCACCTTCAAAGCGTTAGTCACAATAGTAAAGTTTTGAGATGGGTGAACAAGGAATTTGCTCCGGCCAAAGTACAAAAGACCAATAAATGGTTTGGTCATGAGCCACTCTTTGATCGTACTCTACCAGTTGAAAGGATTGCTGATGGGAATGACAGCAGTGAAGTGATCAGGAGGGGCTGCTGGACCTGGCCTCTGCCAAATTGAGTGGACCCTTGGGCAAGCACTGTTGGAAGTGTGTCTGGAAGTCCTCCAGCTGGGGTTGAGGGTGTTTTGCTGGGGGCCCCCAATATGGGGTGGAGGTGTCTACATAAGGGACCTAGCAACAAGCTCTGGTGCTCAGAATGTGGAAAGTTGGGAGGGAAGAATTTCATGAAGGGAATGTGGGCCAGCTGGAGAAAGCATGGTTCTAGACTTTAAGCTCATCATGGGCGGGGAATGTGTCATTTATTATTGTATTCCAAGTGCTTAGTACAGGGCTCTGCACACAGTAAGTGCTCAGTAAATATAACTGAATGAATTGCCCCACCGCACTATAAACTCGGTGGAATCTGTCTTTTGGAGCGGTGGAGTGAGGAGGATGATAGTTTCAGTCAGTGCTTTACAGTTTACATTTGCTAAAGCTTTATTAAAGTTCACATAAAAGAACTTAACAGACCCCAGTGTGCCTCAAGTTCTCATCTAGTTCACCCTCCCTCAAGTGAACATAAACCACAAACCCCACAATCCTCACCATCACCATTGCAGTCCTTGGCTTCCAAACCCATGTCTGATTCCACAACCATAATCCCACTCTGGCCTGCCACACTTTCATTCATTCATTCTATCGAATTTATTGAGTGCTTACCGTGTGCAGAGCACTGTACTAAGCACTTGGAAAGTACAATTCAATGCCACATCTGTCACTTTCCTCCTCTAATGCCAACCTCCTCACTGTACCTCAATCTTGTCTATCTCCCCAATGACTCCTTGTCCACATCCTGCCTCTGGCCTGGAACACCTTCTCTCCTCAAATCCAAAAGACGATTACTCCCCTTCTCTTCAAAGTCTTAGAGAAGCAGCATGTCTCAGTGGAAGGAGCACGAGCTTGGGAGTCAGAGGTCATGGGTTTGAATCGGTATTGTCAGCTGTGTGACTGTGGGCAAGTCATTTAACTTCTCTGTGCCTCAGTTACCTCATCTGTAAATTGGAGATTAAGACTGTGAGCCTCATGTGGGACAACCTGATCACCTTGTATGCCCCAGCGCTTAGAACAGTGCTTTGCACAGAGTAAGTGCTTAACAAATACCACAATTTATTGAAGCAGCGTGGCTCAGTGGAAAGAGCACGGGCTTTGGAGTCAGATGTCATGGGTTCAAATCCCAGCTCGGCCACTTGTCAGCTGTGTGACTTTGGGCAAGTCACTTAACTTCTCAGTGCCTCAGTTACCTCTTCTGTAAAATGGGGATGAAGACTGTGAGCCCCACGTGGGACAACCTGATTCCCTTGTGTCTACCCCAGCGCTTAGAACAGTACTCGGCACATAGTAAGCGCTTAACAAATACCAACATTTTTTGATCTTGGACAAGTCACTTCACTTCCGTGGGCCTCAGTTTCCTTATCATTAAAATGGAGATTAAGGGTATAAGCCCTATGTGGGACAGGAACTGTGTCCAATGTGACTTACTTGTATCAACCCGAGTGCTTAGAACAGTGTTTGACACATAGTAAGCGCCCAAGTACCGTAATCATAATTATTATTAATAAGTGCTCAATAAATGTGAATGAATGAATGAATGAATGAATGAATGAATGAATGCTGGGAGCTTGCTGTATGAGGTCAGTGGAAACCCAAGTCTGTCTCACTCCCCACCCCACCATTCTGCAAAACATTTGCTGATCCTAATCATAAACAGTTTGGATTAGCTAGGAGTAGTTCACCAAATATTTGGCTTGCTCTCCATAAAGATAGGCTTCCTACCTAGACCCTTGAGATTAGGTGGAGGTTCTTATTTTGAGACCTCTATTTTTGCCAGATTTATGTTCCACCCTGTCAGAATGCAAGAGAGCACTGATGAGATTTTTCAGTTACTGCCTTTTCCAGTATGTCTCACTAGAGTTCTATGCACAGGAGCACCTTGATGCATGTGATTTCAGACCTCCCTCTTTGCTCACCTTCATTCTCTTCTTTAGGCTATCACTGTGACTTCAGGTCACTTTCTAATCATCTTTCTAATGACAATATTTACTACAAAGATATCCTAAAAGGGAAGATTCAAGCGTCTTTATTGTAGTAATCATAATAAAATGGAATTGTGATAATTCAATAAATATTTATATGGTCAGGATAGCAAATAAGTTCATGATAATTTGAACAATGCTATAAAATGAGAGATGAAAATGTATGGGAATGGATTAGTGCTTTTTATAGCCATACATTCATTCCACATAATTCAAATAACTTCAAATCATTGAATTTAAGAAACAATTACTTTATGTTATATATGTAATCATTTCAACATCTTAATAATATGACAACAAAATGCTAATTTATGGGTGATAACTGTCTCAGAAAGAGGATGATTCTTCTTTGATTCTAAGAATTTATGATATTTTTTCTCTGCCAAAAGATGTTAACCTATGTAGGGTTGTCCCTCAGTTAAGACAAATTTGGGCAGCTACCCCAGGTCCCACACATGACAAGAGCCCAGAGAAAGAAAAAGAGAGAAAGAGAGAAGGGCATAAGATGGAAAGAGAAAGACAAAGACAGGGAAAGAGAGAGTATTTTTTTTTTTTGGCGGTGGGTCGGTATTTGTTAAGCACTTACTATGTGCCGGGCACCGTTCAAAGCACTGGGGTAGATACAAGTTCATCAAGTTAGGCATAGTTTGTATCTCACATGGGACTCACAGTCTTAATCCCTATTTTTAAAATAAGGCAACTGAAGCACAGAGAAGTGAAGTGATTTGTCCAAGGTCACACAGCAAATGGTGGCTGGGATTAGAACCCAGGTCCTTCTGACTCCCTGGCCTGTGTTCTACCCACTAGGCCATAATGAGTGAATGTGTGTGTGTGTGTGTGTGTGTGAGAGAGAGAGAGAGAGAGAGAGAGAGTGAGAGCAAGAGTGAGAGAGAGAAGAGAGAGAGAGAATTTGGTGCTAGAACAAATGAGGATTCAGAAGAATGTCTCTGGAAGTTCATTAATTGGGGAACTCTTTAAAAGTGAAACCACTGGTTTGGCAATTACTTTACTCTTTCTCCCCATCCTTTCTCAGTGGCTCTACATTGGGTGGCTTGCACCTGGTCCCAAATCTTGGTAGGGGTTGCCTTGAGCCGGGAAGGAGACATTGGGCACCCCAGTAGATTGTAAACTCCTTGAGGGCACGGTTCATTTCTCCTCACTCCATTATGATGTACTCACTTAAATCCTTAGTACAGTGGTCTGCATACAGGTAGCGTTCGATCAATATCATTCACTGACTGATTGATAATCTTACCCTTTGCCTATTTAAATATACCTCCATCATAGTAGAATTATAAACTCTTACTGTTTCCTGAGCACTCTATTAAGTGCTTAGGAGAGTACAAATTCAACAGAGTTGGTAGGCACTTTCCCTGCCCATAGTAATATTATACAATTTCTTTCTCCATTTGAACAATCCTAATCCCATAAATCTAAACTGTCACCTTCTGTCTCCCTGTCCAACACCCATGGGTCCCAATCTGATCTTTTTCTCCAAACTCATCATAGCTATCTTAATTTTGGAACCCAGGATTAAGACAGGAATCTAGCAAGGCTATGGCCAGCATTGATTACTGCTGAATATTCAAAATAATAATAATTGTGATATTTGTTAAGCACTTACTGTGTGCCAGGCACTGTACTAAGCACTGTGGGTAAGACAAGCAAATCAGGTTGGACAGAATCCCTCTCATGTGGGTCTCGCAGTCTCAATCCTCATTTTACAGATGAGGAAACTGAGGCCCAGAGAAGTGAAGTGACTTACCCAAGGTCACAAAGCATTCATTCATTCATATTTATTGAGCGCTTATTGTGTGCAGCGCACTATCCTAAGCACTTGGAATGTACAATGTGGCAACAGATAGAAACAATCCCTGCCCAACAATGGGTTCAGACAATTGGCAAAGCTGGGATTAGAACCTACGACCCTTCTGATTCCCAGGACCATGCTCTATCCACTAAGCCATGCCACTTCTCCAAGGGATCACCTCATAAAACCGAAATACTGCATTCATATCTCTGCATTTTAACATCTAAATCTACACAGCACAAACCACAATTATTTGTGAATCCATACTTTTTAATCACTCCAATAAACTGTGTTCTAGAAACCAGCAGTAGTTTAATACTTTACTCACCTATTTTATCACAATTCTGCTCCGGAGAACTGCAAAGTATTAGGTTGAGCTCATTTACAATGTTTTTTCCTCTTAACCCCCATAACTGCTGACCAAATAACTCTACCAGGGACATTGTTCTGTAAACTCATTTGTTCTAGCACCATATTATTTTTCTTTTTCTTTCTCTCTCTCTCTCTCTCACACACACACATTCTCACTCAGCAAGAGGAGCAGGAAGAATAGTGGATAGACCACTATGGGCTATGAGTTAGAAGGTCACTAGTTTGAATCCTGTGTCTGCCACTTGTCTGCTGTGTAAGCTTGGGTAAGTCACTTCACTTCTCTGTGCCTCAGTTATCTACTCCATAAAATGGGGATTGAGACTGGGAGCCCCAAGTGGGACAGAAGCTGTGTACATTCTGATTTGCTTGTATCTGTCCCAGCGCTTAGTACAGTGCCTGGCACAAAGTGAGTGCTTAACAATTACCACAAATACTACAATTATCCAGTCTTCTTGTTATCCATGGCCTGGATCATAAAGGACTCCACACTTGCCAGGGCTCCTCAAATTGCTGTCCCCCGCAATCACCCTAATATCCTAAAATACTACCACAACTACTTCACTGCCACCAGACTGGTGGGTGACCTTAGGCATGTCACTTAAACATCTCTGTGCCCCAATTTCCTCACCTTTAAAAATAAGGATATGCTGTCTGTTCTAGCTTAGATGGTGAGCCCTGTGTAGAACAGGTACTGTGTTCAGTTTACTTATAATGAATTTATAAGTGCTTGCTATCCAGTGCATGGCACACATCACACTTTACAAATATTATCATTATTATCATTATTATTACACCAGCCTAGACTTAGAGAATGTGTGCTGAAGCATCAAATGCTATTAGCAGAGTGGGGACAAGGCTGGGAAAAGCTCCAAGATCTACATATCAAGCAAGTGGATGTCCATTGCATCATCATTATTATTATGCTATCATTGTTGTGGTTATCATTATTATTATATTGTAGTAGTTATTTCTTACATTTGTTAAGCACTTACTTTGAACAGCACTTACTAAGATACGGGTTTGAGAAATGAGCACCAGTAGTGGTTCCAGAAAGAACATCTCAACTTCAGGGAGTAATCCCTTCTTGGCACTTAAATGTAGATTTGTTTTCTGCAGATCAGGTCCAGGAAGAAATTTTCCATAGGAAGATTCAATTAAGAAAAATATACTTAGCTCCAGGAAAATATAATCCTATCTTTCTTGGAGTTTTAATTGTACTGTAATATTCCTTACTCACCTGGGAACATTTTCAGCTAATTAGTCAGGACAACACATTACAGAGTGTGGAACCACTGCCTGCCTCTTCACTTGTTACAATCTGTGCCTCAGTTGAAATGCAAGTGGTAAGGATGAGACAGAGTGCAAGTGATTGCACTGTATCTGATTGTGTTGTATAATAATAATAATGATGTTGGTATTTGTTAAGTGCTTACTATGTGCAGAGCATTGTTCTAAGCGCTGGGGTAGATACAGGGTAATCAGCTTGTCCCACGTGAGGCTCACAGTCTTAATCCCCATTTTACAGATGAGGGAACTGAGGTACAGAGAAGTTAAGTGACTTGCCCACAGTCACACAGCTGACAAGTGGCAGAGCCGGGATTCAAACCCATGTATCTGGCCCAGTGTTTAATATGGTGTTATCATTATTACTATTATCATTATTATTATGCACAAGGTAAAGCACTCTATAATTCTTTTGGACAGATCCTAAATCCCGAGGTCTCAGGACTGAAGCTTGTCTTTTATGCTTGTTAGAACCCTCCATTTTATAATCAGTTAGCTTCTCACCATCAAGTTATGGAACACTGAATCCCTAACTTCCTAGGCCATAAAAGAAGGAATTATTCAATCCACTGCCTCATCAATTCTATGCTGTAAAAGTGATTATGTCTGGTGGCAGTTGGAGAATTAACTGGTCACTGGCATCATCTAGAAGGGAATTGAAAACAAACCAAATAAAAGCATAGTTTGGCCACTATATCAAACCAAGCTATATCCATACCTGGAATATTGTGTGTCACTGTCAATCAGTAATATTTATTGAGTGTTTACTGGGTATTTAGCACTATACTAATCTCTGGAAAGAGTACAATGGAGTAAGTAAACACAATAGCTGCCCTCAACAAGTTGACAATCTACTGGGGGAGGGGGGGAATAAATTACAGGTAAACGAAGTAACCAAGTATAAGAATATGTACATATCTGTGGGGTTGGAGTAAGTACCTAAGTGGTTAGTTGGTAAAAACTCTAGTGTGGGGAAGCAGCATGACCTAGTGGAAAGAGAACAGGCTTGGGAGTCAGAGGGCCTGGGTTCTAATGCCTACTCTGCCACATACATGCTATGTGACCTTGGGCAAGTCACTTAACCTCTCTGTGCCTCAGGTTTCACACCTATAAAATGGGGATTAAGGCTGTAAGCCCTTAAGAAGCAGCATGGCTCAGTGGAAAGAGCACGGGCTGGGGAGTCAGAGATCATGAATTTAAATACGGCTCTGCCGCTTGTCATCTGTGTGACTTAGGGCAAGTCACTTAACTTCTCTGTGCTTCAGTTACCTCATCTGTAAAATGGGCATTAAGACTGTGAGCCCCACGTGGTTCAATCTGATCACCCTGTATCCTCCCCAGCGCTCAGAACAGTGCTTTGCACATAGGAAGAGCTTAACAAATGTCATAATTATTATTAAATTAGTAAGGGACAACCTGATTATCTTGTATCTACCCCAGCACTTAGTGAAGTCCCTGACATTTAGTAGGTGCTTAACAAATAATAATGACAAATAAAAACAAATACCATAAAAGGTTCCACAACAAGTTTACAGTCTGGAGAAGACAGAAAAAACAGCATTCCAAACTGAATGATTAGCGCCTAGAGAAGTTTCTAAATAAAGGTAGATGGAAAAGAGTAGTACTTCAGACTGAAATGGCAAAAGCTAATGATTGAAAGTATTAAAAACTGAAGGATATGCACAGATGTAATAAAGAATTGTTGCTCACTAAATACCTTTATCACAACAGGATGGGGGACAGCCAATGAAGCTTGAGAGTGGAAAGCTCAAAAGGAACAAAACAATATACTCTACATTGCAGATCAATCAATTGATCAATGGTATTTATCGAGTGCTTACTATATGCAGAGCACTGTACTTACCACTTGGAAGAGTACATTAGCCAGCTCAAAATGCTTCAAAGATCAAAAATATTAGAAGAATGAAGAAAGGGTTGGATAGATAAATTGAATGAATAGCTTATAATGAGTTCACAGAGGGAAAATTAGCAAGGCAGAGTGAAAATTTATATCAAAGAAGGAAAGTGTCACACAGCTGTGCCAGGAATGGTGCTAGAGGCTGAATACTGTTCTGAGGGGACTATTTGTATTACTCAGAATGGCACTAAATGTTCAAAGCAAGTTGCTGTATTGTACTCTCCCAATCATATAGTACAGTGCTCTGCACACAGTAAGCTCTTAATAAATACCATTGATTGAACATATGGAACCACCCAATGTACGCTTGTGGTCAGCACGGAATTTCTGTTATACTGCTAAATTATAAGCTACTCTGCAAACAATAAGCTCTCAGTAAATGCAACTGAGTGACTGACTTCCAGTGAACTCAGCCCAACATCCAGACAAAAAAAATCAATGTTCTTAATTAAGTGTTTACTGTGTGAAGAGCACTGTACTAAATGCTTAGGAGAGTACAAAGCAACTGAGTTGGTAGACATGTTCCCTGTCCACAAGGAGATTACAGTTTAGAGGAGGTCTATGTCAAGACCCTCGGGTGCAAGCAAGCTAGATGAGAAGCAGCATGGCATAGTGGATAGAGCCCAGGCCTGGGAGTCATAGGGTCAGGTGTTCTAATCCCAGTTCTGCCACAAGTCTGCTGTATGGCCTTGGGTATATCCCTTCACTTCTGCGTGCCTTAGTTACGTCCTCTGTAAAATAGGGATTGAGACTGTGAGTCCCATGTGAGACAGGGACTGTGTCCAACCTGATTTGCTTGAATTCACTACAGTCCTTGGCATATATGAAGAGCTTGACAAATACCATTATTATTATTATTATTGTTATTATTCTAATATTCCTCTACATCCTGTCCCTAGCTATGACTCCTTCTAAAACCACACTTAGGTTTCTAAATGGCCCTCCTGCACATGAGTTCTGTGGGGAGAAACACTAATGTGTCTGTGTTGACCTGTATATGCCGAGGAGAGAGTCACTTACTGCAAAGAAGACTGACCTTGACTTTTGGAGTACAGTGAAAAGTAATGTAGCACTCCATTTGGCTCAGAAAGGTTAAAGAAAATGTCCTATAATGAACTCCTCAAGTAGGCATTCCCATAGGAAACATTTTTTTTTCCTCCAGATTTCAGGGAAAGACTTCGAAGAGCTCCGTGACCTGCACAGTAAACCGTCTTCTAAGGATTCATTTGGAAATTTTATTAATGTAAATTCCATTTGAAAATGCCTCTGCTATTGCTGAATTACATGAATTATCACTGAAAACAAATGTTAACCTTGCTCAAGAAGTAAGGAAAAGATAGAAAGGACTGTGTTTCAGTCAATTTGCCAGAATATAAAATTTTAGAATAACCTTCCTTTCTCCCCATAAATGGAGGAGACAGATACCATCTTGTGAAGTTCTTAAATGCTCAAGACAAATGTTAATTTATATCATGTCTAAACACTCTATCAGAGGGGAAACAAGCAAGAAAAGCAGCATGATCTAGTAAGAAGCATTATTGCCTAGTGGATAGAGCACAGGCCTGGGAGACAGAGGGACCTAATCCCAGTTCTGCCACTTGTCTGCTGTGTGACCTTGGTCAAGTCACTTAAATTTTCTATGCCTCAGTTACCTCATCTGTAAAACAGGGATTAATACTGTGAGCCCCAAGAGGGACAGGGACTATAATCACCCTGGTTAGCTTGTATTTACTCCAGAATTTAGGACACTGCCTGGTACATAGTAAACCCTTGACAAATACCATGAAAAAAAGAGAAAGGGTTGGAAATGCAATGTCCCTTTTTTTCTTTGCTGAAGTAAAATTAATGAATTCCTCCCTGCCATCAAATAATGGCTTGCAGAGCAAATGCTGGCAACATGGCCCACAGCACTTACTGATTCTACCTCCCAAGGCAAACCTGGAATCATCTGACCAGGTGGTCTTTTTTACTTTATTTAGCAAAATGCCTCAGGTGCACATGCACTGCCAGATTCAGACCTTTCTAATGGGTTTCAAATAAGCTTTTTTCAGGTCTTTGTCGATTAAACATGAATTCAGTTTTCGGTTAGAACAATCCTGTCAGAGCCAGCAGAGTAAAGAAAATGGATGGAGAAGTGCAAGATTTTTGTTTTGTGGTTTGTTGTTTTAATCACATTTCTTATGTGCTTAACAATGTGCCAGGCACTGTACTGAGCTCTGAGATTGATACAAGGTAATTGAGATGGACATGGTACCTGCCACAGGTAGGGCTCACAGCCTTATTCCCCAATTTACAGCTGAGGTAACTGAGGCACAGAGAAGTTAAGTTAAGAAGGCTTGAGATTGCTAGCTCCTTTTAGGCAGGGAGCATGTCTGTTATTTCTATTGTATTGTACTCTCCCAAGAAGTTAGTACAGTACTCTGCACATAGTTAAGAGCTGAGTGAATACCATTGATTCAATGATTAAGTGACTTGTCCAAGGTCATACAGCAGACAACAGGCAGAGTGGGGACAGAGTCTTCAGACTCCCAGACCTGTGCTCTTTTCACTAAGCCACCCAACTTCTGATTGGAGAGTCATAAGTTAGGCAGAAGTCAGTAAAATCTCATGAGGCTGCTTGGGCATGGGTTGTTAATGCCAATTTGAAATGAATCCAAGGATGAGCTTTAGGAAAACTGACTAAGCAAATGAGTTGTTAAAAAAGCATCTAGAAGGTATCTATTGTTTTCAGCCAAAGCTTTTATGGTCAGGTCAAAAAGTGTTCCTACAGTGGTCTTTTCCTCACTCAGAACTTGATATGAGAGCAGTAATATATTAAGCTGTAGAGCAGGATTTTGTCTTGGATTTGACTGGCAGTCTAGAGAGTATTTATCTGCTCAACGTGTATTCAATATGGTATGTATGGGATATTAGCAACAACTCTAGCAAAGCTGATTTCCTTAATTACCCAGAAGGACTGAAACAGAAATGAAGACAAACAGAAAAACATATCAGGTGCATCTTAAGGAAATTTCAATTCTTCCTCTCCCCAAACCTGCTTATGTTGTTTAGCAGAGGGTAGGGTTTCAAGATGAAGGGAAGCTCACCCACAGCAGGGAATCCAGTTCACATAGCTAGAAGTAAGTAAAGAAGTCCAGATGGGTGGCCATTCTCTGGGACTAGTGGCAAAATGAGGCCCAAATTTACCTCCTTCCAAAACTTCCCACAAATGCTACTGATTCTGCAGTTGGCTTTTATAAGCCCTGAGCCACAGGGATCTATTTGGCCACCTGCTCAAGAACACAAGTTATTGATAGAAAAATTGCCTCAATCAAGCTTTAGTCCTACAGGACAATTACCAACAGCCTTGGGAAAGCTGAAAGAACAGGTTAAGCCAGTGGCAGAAGGGAGGGAATTTTGTTTCAGTTCACCAAAAAATAACCATATTCAGTGTTGGGGCCAGTGAATACTTTCCATGCCTCATAAACCTTGAACATCTACAACGTTCCATCACTCCCAGCAATGTAGGATACAGAACATTATTTTAGGTAACCCCCATGAGAAAATAAGAGTAAGTAAACATGTTAAAAAATGTGGATGCTGAATTATTCAGGGAGGGAAGGAAATTATCTATTGGGAGCACTGTTCCCATAGGGTTGATCCCCTCTTAGTGAAACACACTGTAATGTCGTTGTTTTTTTCAACTTGCCCTTTCACTTTGTTTCTCATCCAGAAGTGCCAAAAAAGCAGCTGCAACTCAAAATAATCATTTTAATTGTTTGCATGCCATAAAACTGTTAAAAGCAATTTTAATTTTAACAGTAAATAGGTTTTATTGCAGAGTTATATTGTTGCTTATAGCTATCAGATGTAATGGGTGGGTAGAAAGATATTTGAGCCTGTACTGTTATGTCTCCTTTATCCACTGTATACGCAGTGAAGTGTTGCCGTTTTGCCCAGAGGATAACAAAAGAAATGCTAATCGAAGCAATTAAAAGATATGAATAATACTGACATGGCTTTATTCTCTTCCAGGTACCATTGGAACTACTCAACCCATTAAATGGTAATGATGCAGTTACAGTTATTTTCCAATGGACAAGATTAGGTCTAAAACACAGAGGAATTTTCTGTGTGTGTGTGCGTGTGCACTCTTTAAAGTCTTCTCCACTTCATTATTGGATTTGGAAAATAAAGCAGCCCTTATATGGAATTGTCTCAGTCTAATTGATGACGCTGGTATTCTCACAGGATTAAGTCACATGGGAGCTAACTTTTTACACCAGATAATGGAAATTAAACTCATGTTTCATAATGTCAACTTCTGAGTGTTTTTTGTTCTTCTGAGTTCTTCATTTCTTTTATTTTCTTCCTTTTATTGCTCCCTCCTGACTCCCATTCCTCTCATCCTACAACTCTCAACTCCTTTGCTTTGTTTGTGAGACTCTATATACTGCCTCTCTTCTTTGTGCTTCCTCTCCCCCATACAACACCCCCTGTGCTGCCACCCACACCACTCACCCACATAACACACATACGCTACTAATCAGATGCACATTTAATGTCCCTCTTCATGTGTTTGCATTTTAATGTTTCTCTCTTTCTATTTTACCTATGAAGGGCTATTTGTATTTCTCCAGGTTTATTATTTGGGGCAGGGTTGCTAACATTTTAGCAGCAAGAATAACATTCAAAGTGATCTTAATAAATTGGGAAAATGATCCTCCTATAAAAGTGAAGTTGAAATTCAACAGGGGCAAGTGAAAAGCAGTTCACACAGGGACCAAGAACAAATCTGAGTTTAAGCCCATGCATTTTTTTTACTGATGTTGGTGCCTTTCTCAACCTCTTGCTCAATCAATCAATCAATCAGTGATATTTATTGAGCTCTTGCTGTTTGCAGAGCACTATAGTAAGTGCTTGTGCAAGTACAATACAACAAAATTCCCTGCCCACAATGAAGCTACAGTCTTGAGGGAAACACTTCACTGCCCTCAAATTTGGTGCCCATATCAATCAATCGATCAATCAGTTGTATTTACTGCATGCTTTCTTTGTGCACAGCACAGTACTAAGCACTTGGGATCAATCAATTGAGGGTGTCAATATGTTCATCAAGGGAAGGCAGTGTGGGTATGGAGACTAAATGAGGCATGGTAACTTGAGAAAATTGGATTGGGTTAAAGATTGGAGGTCTCTAGGAGGGGCGGGAAGAGGGTGTGTTTGAGAGAAGGAAAGTGAGGAGGCTGTGGTTGGATAGAGAGATTTCAGAGTTGGTAAGGGTAGAGATTGTACAGTGATTAGAAGTAATGAGTTTGAGTATGTATCCAAGTTGGTGAGTGGGAGAGGTGAGGTAGAGCAGGAGATCAATGGAGTTGAGGAGTGATAGAAAGCAGGCAACGTAAGTGTTGTCAGGAACATCTCTGTGGATATTCAAGTCCCCAGAGATCAGTGAAGGGATGAAGAAAGAGAGATGAATGCGAGAAGGGGATCAAAACAGCTCAAAACTTCACTATTCCACACCACTCCACCTATCCCAGGTTATCTGGACCCTCAGGAACTCCATTAGCCCTTCCATACCTACATGTAGAAGCAGCATGGCGTAGAGAATAAACCATGGGCCTGGGAGTTAGAATGTCATGGGTTCTAATTTATCCTTTCCTGCCTTAACTCTGCCCTCTCCTCCGCCAGGCAAAGCTTCTTCTCCTCCCTCATCGACACCCATGCCCGTCACCCCCGCTGACTGTTCCGGACCTTTAACTCTCTTCTTAGGCCCCCTGTTCCTCCCCCTCCCCCATCTCTCACCCCCAATGATCTGGCCACCTATTTCCTCACAAAAATCAACACGATCAGGTCTGAGCTCCCCAAAGTCACCCCTCCGCCTCTCCCCTCCCCCCCACCAACCCCCTCCCCTACTTTCCCATCCTTCCCTGCAGTATCCTCAGAGGAGATCTCCTCCCTCCTCGCAAGTGCCACCCCCTCCACCTGTGCCTCGGACCCCATTCCCTCTCACCTTCTTAAAACCATCACCCCTGCCCTCCTACCTTCCTTAACTTCTATTTTTAACCACTCAATCTCCAAGGGCTCCTTCCCCTCTGCCTTCAAACATGCCCACGTCTCCCCCATCCTAAAAAAACCCGCTCTTAACCCCACTTCCCCCTCCAGTTATCGCCCTATCTCCCTACTACCCTTCCTTTCCAAAATCCTAGAACGAGTCGTCTACAATCGATGCTTAGAATTCCTTAACTCCCATTCTCTCCTAGACCCCCTCCAATCTGGCTTCCGTCCCCTCCACTCTACCGAGACTGCTCTCTCTAAGGTCACCCATGACCTCCTTCTTGCCAAATCCAATGGCTCCTACTCCATTCTAATCCTCCTTGACCTCTCTGCTGCCTTTGACACTGTCGACCATCCCCTCCTCCTCCATACCTTATCTCACCTTGGCTTCACGGACTCTGTCCTCTCCTGGTTCTCCTCTTACCTCTCTGGCCGGTCATTCTCGGTCTCCTTCGCTGGAGCCTCCTCCCCCTCCCATCCTTTAACTGTTGGAGTTCCTCAAGGGTCAATTCTTGGCCCTCTTCTGTTCTCCATTTATACTCACTCCCTTGGTGAACTCATTCGCTCTCACGGCTTTGACTACCATCTCTACACAGATGACACGCAGATCTACATCTCCGCCCCTGTCCTCTCCCCCTCTCTTCAGGCTCGCATCTCCTCCTGCCTCCAGGACGTCTCCACCTGGATGTCTGCCCGCCACCTAAAACTCAACATGAGCAAGACTGAGCTCCCTATCTTCCCTCCCAAACCCAGTCCTCTCCCAGACTTCTCTATCACCGTGGATGGCACGACCATCCTTCCCGTCTCTCAGGCCCGCAATCTCGGTGTCATCCTTGACTCGTCTCTCTCGTTCACCCCACAGATCCTATCCGTTACCAAGACCTGCCGGTTTCACCTCTACAATATCGCCAAGATCCGCCCTTTCCTCTCCACCCAAACGGCTACCTTACTGTTACGGGCTCTCGTTATATCCCGGCTAGACTACTGTGTCAGCCTTCTCTCTGACCTCCCTTCCTCCTCTCTCGCCCCACTCCGGTCTATTCTTCACTCCGCTGCCCGGCTCATCTTCCTGCAGAAACAATCTGGGCATGTCACTCCCCTTCTTAAACAACTCCAGTGGTTGCCTATCGACCTCCGCTCCAAACAAAAACTCCTCACTCTAGGCTTCAAGGCTCTCCATCACCTTGCCCCTTCCTACCTCTCCTCCCTTCTCTCTTTCTACCACCCCGCACGCTCCGCTCCTCCGCCGCCCACCTCCTCTCCGTCCCTCGGTCTCGCCTATCCCGCCGTCGACCCCTGGGTCACATCCTCCCGCAGTCCTGGAACGCCCTCCCTCCTCACCTCCACCAAACTGATTCTCTTTCCCTCTTCAAAACCCTACTTAAAACTCCCCTCCTCCAAGAGGCGTTCCCAGACTGAGCTCCTCTTCTCCCTCTACTCCCTCTGCCATCCCCCCTTTACCTCTCCGCAGCTAAACCCTCATTTTCCCCTTTTCCCTCTGCTCCTCCACCTCTCCCTTCCCATCCCCACAGCACTGTACTCGTCCGCTCAACTGTATATATTTTCGTTACCCTATTTATTTTGTTAATGAATTGTACATCGCCTTGATTCTATTTAGTTGCCATTGTTTTTACGAGATGTTCTTCCCCTTGACTCTATTCATTGCCATTGTTCTTGTCTGTCCATCTCCCCCGATTAGACTGTAAGCCCGTCAAACGGCAGGGACTGTCTCTATCTGTTGCCGACTTGTTCATCCCAAGCGCTTAGTACAGTGCTCTGCATATAGTAAGCGCTCAATAAATACCATTGAATGAATGAATGAATAATCAGCGTGGCGCAGTGGAAAGAGCATGGGCTTTGGAGTCAGGACTCATGAGTTCGAATCCCAGCTCTGCCACTTGTCAGCTGTGTGACTGTGGGCAAGTCACTTAACTTCTCTGTGCCTCAGTTCCCTCATCTGTAAAATGGGGATTAAGACTGTGAGCCCCACGATGGACAACCTGATTCCCCTATGTCTACCCCAGCGCTTAGAACAGTGCTCTGCACATAGTAAGCGCTCAACAAATACCAACATTATTATTATTATTATAATCCTGGTTCGCCATGTGCCTGCAGTGCCTGCTGTTTGATTTTGGGCAAGTCATTTCACTTCCTCTGTACCTTAGTCGCCTCATCTGTAAAATGGGGATTGAGACTATGAACCCCATTTGGGAGAGGGACTGTATCCAACCTGATTTGTTTGTATGCACTCAGCAGTTAGTACAGTGCCTGGCACATAGTAAACACTTACCAAATGCCATAATTATTATTACTATTAAATTTGAAAATACATACACTCTACTCTGCCCTCTCCACCCTCCTTAACTCTCTTTCCCCTTATCCCTTCTTTGCTCTCATACTTTCCAGCCTTCACCCAGGATCACAGACACCTGTTCCTCCATGACTGCACCCTGGGGGCTGAACACAGTCAATGGAAATCCAGTCTCTGGATTGACTTCTCCAGCCTATCACAAATTCACTCCATCATGTTACCCCTCTGCTTGGTTTTCCGCTTGATATCTCTATTTTTCCCTCATTGATTCACATGCCCACAACCTCAGTCAACTTTTCCAACCTTCAATTCCATCCTAAATCCCCCAACCATCCTCTCATCTTCCTCTCTAACTCCTGGTGACCTCTCCAACTATTTTGTCATTTAAATCACAGCCATTAAACAAGAACTTCCTATAGTCTCCCCATCAACTCCTCAACAATCTGATGCTACTTCCTCACCTTTCTCCTGCTTCACAGCTGTTTCTCAAGAGGAGGGCTCCCTCCAGTGACATACATTCCCCACACCTGTGCCTCTGATTCAATCTTTCCCTCTTAAAGTTACTTGTTCTCCTCTCTTTCACTATTTTCAACTTCTCATTCTTCTTGGTTGCCTTCCTCACTATCTTCAGACATAGTTGAATCTCCCCCCATACTAAAAAAAAGCACTCTGTACCCCTCACCCCATACCATCTGTTCCCTAAATCATTCATTCAATGTGTTTATTGAGTGCTTACTGTGTGCAAACACTGTACTATGCTTAGAAAGTACTATTCGGCATCAGATAGAGACAATCCCTACCCAACAATGGACTCACAGTCTAGAATTCCTATGCAAACTCCTACAGTGGGTCCTATACAGTGGGTCACCGAATTAACTTTTTTCCCCTCTTCAAAGCCTACTGAGGACTCATCTCCTCCAGGGGGCCTTCCCCGATTGAGCCCTCCTTTCCCTTTGCTCCTCCTCCCCTCCCCTACTTGCCATTGCCTTCCCATTGCCCCTACTCCCTCCCTCTGCTTTATCCACTTCCCCTCCCCACAGCACTCATGTACATTTGTACTTATTTATTACTATTTATTTTATTAATGATGTCTATATAACTATGATTCTATTTATGTATTTTGATGGTATCAATGCCTGTCTACTTGTTTTGTTTTGTTGTCTGTCTCCCCCTTCTAGACTGTGAGCCCATTGAATAAATGAATGAATGAATATACACCTCCTGCTTTCACTTCCTCTCCACCAATTCTCTCCTTCATCCACTGCAGTTGATTGTTCAACTTCTTAATTCCATTGAAACCACGGTGTCTAAAAATCATCAAAGACCTCCTCTTAACCAAGTTCAAAAGGCTATCCTCCATTCTCAACCCCTTCCACCTCTCAGATGCTTGCTACCGACTCTGGATCTGGAAGAGGATGAATTTGCAGTTGGAGAACTGCTGGACCTGCCTTTTCAGGTCAGTGAAAATATATATACATACTCACATGTGTGTGTATGATTGTGTGTATGACACATATTTGTATGACTTTCTAGTCACCGGCTGATAGGTCACCTTGATTTTCAACGTCTGGCCGATTCAACGAAATGGTTTACAATTATTGCATGTCTTCTTAGATGTGGGTATCTAGGGTACAGTCATCTGCATTCATCTCCCACTGAGCAGCCTGATACAAGGGTTATTCACATATATAGATATATATGTATATACACACACACATACACACACATATAGATGGTTCATATATGCATAACTTACAGTTATGTGGTACATATATACATGTATATGCAGCATATAACTGAGTTGGCTTCTGCTAATTTTGAAATTTTAGTTAGGTCACCATAAAAATAAAGGTAATTATCTAGACTAGAAATAAGCTATCTTGGGAAGGAGAGAGCCTGGGTACTGACTTTGTAGTTTAACCTTAAATGGGTCAACCTTTATTTTAATAAGAGGGAATTTCATGCAGATTTGCAAAGAAATAGAAATTGCTTCTGGACAAAATCTAAAGAGCCTGTGCACTGCAGAGTTAGCCAGTAGTCACGATGGATAACTCAAAGGTCAAACCGAATATATTTGATTTCCAAATATATTCATTCAAAATGATCTTGGAATAAGAAGAATGAGCATTTTTTATCACAGAGAATATTTATACAAAAAGATAAAACTCTGTTAAATAGCATGATCCCAGGTTAGTTAGTCTGTTTAGGTGTAAGGAAATACCTGTAGCTTTGGTAATATTTGTGTACAATCAGTGCATTCTTGTGATACATTTGATTAAACCTAAAATTGCTTCCTTGTGTTTTTTTTACATTGGATGACACCACATTCCACTTTGAAATGAACAGTTGCAAAAATAATTTAAAAGACAATTGACTGTTGTTGTTCTCCCTAGCCAACATCTAATTTTACAGACTGAAGTCATTTAGAGATCAGTTTTTACTTTCTCTGGAAGCTTTTCCAGGCCTGCAGACAAGTTGTGGGAAAGATATAAGGTCACAATTCAGAAACCCTCCACTTTGGAGAAAGTTAGTCCCTGGAGCAAATGGATGAGCAAAGACCTACAAAAAATGTCTACTGAGAATCGAAAGGGCTAAAATGACTAAAGTAGCAACTCTGAAGCATAGATTTTTCAAGGTTTTCTGTGGTATTTTATCATCTGTGACACCCAGGCCTAGACCTTTTCTGTGGCAGAAAGGTTCAGAAAAACTTTGAAATGTTATTTTCCAAGCTAAAAAGTATGAAGGAAGAAAGTTTAAGGTAAATGGACAAATGGCTTGCTTTTTTTCTAAGGCTAAGTTAGGTTTTCCTTCTTCAGTGATTCATTGATGGGTGGAATCAGTGAGGTTTATATAATATCAGAACGATTACAGATAGAAGTGGGGCATTCTGGGAGAGATGTGTCCATGACGTCGCTATGGATTAGAGATGAGTCCATAACATAAGGCAAGACAAAGTAGACAAAAGAACAGTTACGTATTCTCTAACACTTGTATTGCAACAGATACATTGGTAATGGTGCATAATTAACAAGATTAACAAGCATTACAAAATGCATTAATCACAGTTAAGCCCTTTTGACTTTTACTCCCCCAACCATCTTTGGATTGTTAGATCATTTTGAGCACCAGAAAATATGATCCCTTTAGATAAAACAAGGACAGTTAGCTAAATCTCTTAGTATTGTTTGTCTCTCCAAGGGATTATCTGCTTCAAGTCACTGCGGCATGGGATTCAGGAGGTTCACGATAAGTGTTCAGTTTATTAATCTGCAACTACCATGACAAATGAAAGGCTTCCAGGAAACCTCTGTTGTTCAGACCCTTCCTATTCAAACCTTGGTTTACAATCTGTCTGTCCTTTTATTTATTTTGTTTTTTAATGGTATTTGTTAAGCACTTACTATGTGCCAAACACTATACTGAGTGATGGGGAGATACAAGGTAACCATGTTGTACAAAGTCCATTGCCCACATGGGGTTCACAGTCTTAATCCCCATTTTACAAATGAGATAACTGAGGCACAGAAAAGTTAAATGACTAGAATGATTGAATATTGCCAATATTTATTTTTGGCTGTTTGTCTGATTTCCTTGTGTTTGGTTGATATATCACCTTGGTTTCCAGTGTCTTGCTGATTCATTGAAATGGTTTATAATCGTTGACATGTTTTCTAAGGTGGGGCTGTCTCTGGTGCAGTCATCTCTGTATGGTTTCCCAATGAACAGCTGATATAAAAGTCAAAAAGCATGCCAGGGAAGAATAGACCAACATGAGTGAGCTGGGTGGTAATTTCTAATCAGTGTGACTTGGAGAATTCACTTCAGCATATGTTCTGTCACAGTGAGGGGAAGCTTCCAGCCAAAAACATTCAGTGGGAAAGAACTGAGGCAGCTGTAATATTCCTTTGTTTCTGACTCTTTCCCCTGACTGGCCCGATGGATAGCTGTCGACAAGCCATATGTAACGGTGAATAAGCCGACAGGCTGAAGACAATGCATGAGTCCTCTGAAATAAAGTGTCAAAAGAGGTAAAATAGTGGGTCTTGCCATTGCATTTTGAGACATATTATCTTTCCCTCCCTTCCTCCTTGAAACCCATTTCTTCAAACAATTATAGATGGCCCCTACCCAGTTGGTAGCTGGGACAATTAGACTCACTGATATCATGAGCCACAGAATAGGAATGGGAGAAGGGCCTGGTGATACTAAGATGGAAGGTGTTAGGAAATCATTGGGATAGTAGAAGTAATCACTCCAAGAAAAGTGAGTTCTTTATGGGCAAGGAACCGGTCTTTTAATTCTGTTGTGTTGTATTCTCCCAAGAGCTTAGTACAGTGCTCTGCACATAGCAAGCAGTCAATAAATACTGTTGATTGACTGATTGATTGATTTGGGCATTTGTTTTCTGGTATGGAACTCACTTACACACACACACACAAAAAAAAAAAAAACTTCTTGGAGCTCACCTAGCATGTGGTGTCTCTGATGGGGCTAATAGATTGCATACATATCCATAATTCATTTATTTATATCAATATCTTTCTCCCCCTCTAGACTGTAGGATCCCTGTGGGCAGGGAACCTGTCTGCCAACTCTACTGTACTGTATTCTCCTAAGTCTTTAGTACAGTGTTCTGCAAGTAGTAAGCACTCAGTAAATACCATTGATTGATAAAGCAAATGTTATAGATTCACTTTTAATTCTAACCAACAAAGTATCATACACACATGAAGTTAGATACCTACCCTATCAGCAAATCCTCCCTTCACAATGTCTCCAGAACTGCGCCTTCCTCTTTATCCAAACTGCCACCATTCTAGTACAAACACTTGTTGCATCCCAACTCTATTACTGCATCAATCCACTCATAGACCTCTCTGCTTCTAGTCTCTCCCCTCTCAGTCTTCAGATCATTTTTCTAAAACTTTTTTTGGCACACATCTCACCTCTTTAAAATTTCCAGTGTTTTTCCATTCCTCTCCACAACTTGCAGAAACCACAAACACTGATTTTATGACACTCAATGGTCTATCTCTCTCTGATCCTCTCTCTCCCCTTCTCTCTCTCCTCTGCTCATCTTTTTCCTTTCCTACTACTCACCAGCTCACATACTTTTCTGCTCAAATCATCCTACTCACTGTGCTTCACTCTTGTCTCTCTCCTCCCCCTCCTCTAACTCATCATTTCCCTTCAGCTGGGAACTCCCTCACTCCTCACATATGACAGACCACTGCTCTCCCCACCTTCAAAGTAGTTCTGAAATGTTCTCTTCCCCAGGAGACCATCTCTGATTAATCTCTCTTCTCACCAACTGTATCCCCCCAATTATTGTTACTTCAGTACTTTCACATCACAAGCACATGAGCACCTACACACATCCCTCTCTGCCTCTAGTAGTAGGCATGTAAAATGTACATGTCTTTAAACTTAATTGCTTGCCACTGCCTGACTTGTATTTTACAGTCTCTATCCCACTAAGTTGCAAGCTCCTTGAGGGAAAGGGATTGTGTCTATTAACTCTATTGTACTTTACTAAATAAACATTACATCACTCTCAATGAGTAATACTGCTTGATTAATAGTTTACTCCCAAATGCTAAAAAATTAACTTCTGGTGTTTGATTTATGGGTTTTGGGAATTACAATTCCTATATAGTTTTTCTAGAGGGAGATTGATCGATTCCTTAAGGTAGGGTAAAGAAAGCAACCATAAATGAGACCACGATTTTACATGGTCCTTCCTGTTAAACCCCACAGAGCTAATAACACACACCATTCAAAATAGGGGAGAGTCAAGCTCATTACTAATTATTGTCTAAAGTATCATACTAACTGATTGGGTTTAAAAACCTGTGAGCATTCATTAAATCATTTCATTTTCTCAGCCAAGTTCACCGGTCTTTGCTCTGGTTGACCTACCAATGTTTTTCCAAGCAGACTTTGCCCATCTAGTCATCAGAAAGCCTGAAGGCCAGCAAAGCAACAAAATCAGTACTGAAAATCATTTCACACTTTCAAGTGCCCAATTCGTCTTTTAATAAGAAATATAGATGAGCAAACTCCCAAATCTCCCCTTGTTCTAATAGTTTTTCTTTTCAAAGGGCAAGGTTTCATGTGGCTTAATAACTCTGTAGATGTAGCCTGTGGTTAAGAAGAAAATTGCATTTCAGACTACAACATACTATCTAAGTTTTCTTTGACCGGAGTAAATAAAGTCTTGCTTTTATTCACTTTGGAAGGATTTTTTTCCCCACTAAAAGCTCTATGAATGGTCACTGGAAGGTTCACCAACACTGGTTGAAATGTACATTATAGGAGAGTCTATTTTCCCCATAGGTCCACTATGATGACATTGTTTTCAATTACAAAACATGTATTTTACATCAGAAGTATTATTAAGAGCATTCTGAAGAATGTGCTTATAAAAGATGGATCAAATTTAGTCACCTTTTACCCCATTGTTATGAATCTGAATTAGTGGTTGTTTCAAGAAAGTTAAAGACAAAAGGATCAATTAGCATTTACTCTGAGAAGACAAAAAAAAAAAGAGAGAAACTTCCAGTCACTAAATATGCACAACAATTTGTTTCCCCCAGAAGACTTTTACCTCAGTGGCCCAAACTATTAATGATTATCAGTTTCCTCGTCAAGGAAATAAATATATGTCCACTGTTAAGATGACATGGTGACTGACAAGCTTTATATAATTGCTCATGGTGTATTTCTAATCTGTTATTTAAAACAATTCAAAAACATTAGCTCTATTTCATCATGTTTAACAATAATATGTCTTTTTTAAATTTTTCTTATTTCTCTCTCTCCCATTCATGTTTATTTATTTCATGTTTATAAGCCCACCAATGTCATTTATTGAGCACCTACTATCTTGAGAGTACTGTACTACACTCTTGGGAGAGTGCAGTCTAACAGAGTTGGTAGACAAATTCCTTACCCACAAGAAGCTTACAGCCTAGAGGGTGAGATGTCTGCACACTCTAGCAATAAATAAGTGTCTTATTATCAGTAAATCAGTGGATATTATCCCTGACAGAGGACAAGGTTGAAGTGCAAGGCCTGTCTCCTTGGAATTTGCTCTGGTCATTGCCCACGTACAGCCTCTTCCTCTACTAGCCCTTCTCCTGCTTTTGGTCATGGGGCTCCCCACTGAAGGGCTATTTCACCTGGGGAGAGTGTCCAAATTACCACTTGCCCCATCACAGTATACCTGGGAATCTTCATATTAAAGTTTTTCAGGGCAACAATCACTTTTGGTCTTTGACAGAGACCTGTAGAAGGGTGACAATGATGGGGATGCTGATGATAATAAGTTGATAACAATGCTAAAGAAGAAGAACTTCATCAGTCCAGATTGTCACTGTAGACTTCTCAGACTTAAGAATTTTTTTACAATGAGAAGATGATGCAACATTTTCAAAAATAATCAGAAAAATATGCACAGTCTCTGCCAGGGTCACCTTAGACCCTTGAGTTTTCAACCTTCATTTTAAGCTAACAAAAGCAGGATTGGCAGCTGGTGATTTGGGTCTCATTTGGGAATGTACCTACCAACTCCATCAAATTTTACTCTCCCACACATTTAGTACAGTGCTCTGCATCCAGTAAGCACTCAGTAAATACCACTGATTTGAATCTAATTCGCTGAAACTGTTATATTAAGTATGTGAAGGAAAAAGAGAGGTGCTGTGGTAGAGATTTGTCATGTAGATTCCTAATTAGTCAAGACTATGTGATTGACAGCAGCTGTCCAGTGGGGCTGTTGACTTTAGCCCCAACCTATCCTGAGTCTTTCTCCACTTTAGAAATGACCTAAAACTTTCAAACCTTGCAATGTGGTGGGAGGACAGTGTGGTGATGGCAAAGGCTCAAAATTTCACTAGTAGTTAGCTAGTATCTGAAAGGCTGTTGAGGAATGCTCAGAGGTAGAATTAAATGAGGTCATCTTTGAAAACATACGTGGCATCTTAGCTTTTCAGCCATTGTGTGTTGGGTACCTTGAGTTTCAGGCTTGTCTTGGAAGCATAAAAAAAAACAAAACTTTCTATTGAATGGTTGTCAGTTAGTATACAGTTATTTGATGCAGAAAGAATATCTTAAATTCTCAGTAGCATATTTGGCACTTGACCTAACAGGATAATTGTCTGTACATTTCATTAAGTCTGTGCAGATAAAGTCCTAATATAAAGCAATTTTAGAATCATCTACCCAAACACGAGCCTAGTCGGTTATTTTCCTCCCATACTCAGAGAAACAGACCTTTCCTAAAAACGTATTCAAGACCTTTCATCTGTAGAACCAACCTTATATGCTTGTAAACTGAGGTGATAATTGTTTGCTTCCCCTCCATAATTTAACCCTAGAATCAACAAATGTCTAACTTTCTAAAAGAAAGATCATCATCTTAGCTCTATATAGCTGTTATTGTATTTTGTCATATACAAAAAAGAAAATCAGTTTAACTCCACTCACAAGCACACTAGAATGTACACTATGGAAAAATAGCCTGATATGAAAGCAATTTTCTATGTCCAAGAGCACAAACATAAACTGCAATCCAGGGCCCCACATATTAAGGCTTTCAAAGTCTAGCAGAGGTTTAAAAACCAGATAATCCTCTCATGACATTATTCAAAGGTGGCCAATTCAACATGCATTTACATCACAATTCTTTTTGGGTAATGTAATCCAGAGGAGAGTTACCCAGAGAGGAAGTTATGTGATATTGGAAAAAACAAGATATTGAATTGAGGGAAAAAAAAACCCAAAACTAGGCAATCACGGTATCAACATTTCAGTGACTAAACTGAATTTTCAGCTTTGAAAGAAAGTTGATACTATCACTCTGTGCAGGTGCATAACCTCTCTTTCCTATGATGGTTTATGCTGTTGTCATTGATGTGGCAACTTTTCAAGATCAGCTTGTCCCCAGGAAATTTTAGAGCTGTAATTGGAGATATCATAGGAAAAACCAAATCAGGAAAACATGTTAAAATTTATGGTGCATTTCACAGACCCTCAATATATCTTTTGGAAGAAATGGATAAAGGGAACAGTGAAATACTGATGATAATGATTGATGATGGTGGTGATGGTGGCTGTGATGTTAATGGTAGTATAACAAAGATGGAGTTTCTCATCTATAATGAGGATTGAACTTTGGTCCTGATGTGTCAGAACCAAGAATTGGTGCAAAGGAATTGATCATAGTGGTAATCAATTAATATGTTCAAAGCTCTGCACTAGGCACTTGGGAGAGTACAATAGAATTGGTAGTCATGACCCCCTGCTTACAAGGACCTTACAGCCTACAGGGAGAGACAAACACTAAAGTAGATTACAGATAGGGCAATATAAAAATACGAACATAAATGCCATGGGGCTGGGTTGAGTAATCAAACTGCTTAAAGGGTACACAGCCAAATGCATAAGTGACACAGAAGGAAGGACAGGTAGGGGAAATGAGGGGTTAGTCTGGGAAGTCCTCTTTGAGGGAATGTGATTTTAGAAAAGTTCTTGAAGGCAGGGAAACTATTGGTCTGTCACATATGAAGTTGGTGGAAGCTTCAGGCCATGGGGGTGTTGTGGCTAAAGGGTCGGTGGAGAGATAGATGGAAGTGAGGTTCACTCATTCCCTGTCATTTATGAACATTTATGGACAAATGACTGCAACAAAATGCCAATACTATGCTGTAGCTTCATAAGCACTGAGTGCAATGCTCTGCACATTGTCAGAACCCAGTAAATTCCAGTGATTGATAACATTGCTGGTGGTTCCTTGAAAAAGCACTGCAGCCTTTGCTGAACATGTAAGACAGGTATTTTTCAGGCTTCCTTCTGATCATATTTACCTCACAGAGCACCCTGGGTGGTTTTGTTCAAAAATTTTCACCACTAAAGGAACAACCCCAGCAAATACTTTCCTGCTTTAAGTACTGGTCACAGAACACAGTTCTCCTGATTCCCAGAGCTAGGGTCTTTCAAATACAGTGCTGATGATAGCATAATGAGTGAAATAATAGTACTTATTAGGTACTTCTTGTGTCCAGAGCACTGTACTATGTACGTGGGAGAGCACAGTAAAATAGGTTTGGTGTACACGATTTCTGCCCTCAAGTAGTTTACAAGATACTAAAGCTCTGAAAGGTCCAGGGAAAATGTGGAAGAGGCAGACCAGCAGCTAGATGGATAGAGACCATAACAACGATAATGGAAGAATTGTTAGAAAGGTTGTTTATTATGGTAGAAGACAGAACGTTCTGGAGAAAGTATATCCACGGAGTCTCTATGAATCAGACATGCAGTATGGCTGCTCTCACCACAGAGCACTGCATATAATGGGCACTCAGTATCGGTAGGATGATGTGATGATGATGATACATACATGGACCACCCCACGTCCCATCCCACATGCTTGCAGATATTCTCACTGACACATATCGTGCTGGGAATAGGAGGGGTAGAAAAAAGACGCATTGTTCAGGCCAGGAGATGGAATGAAGCCTGTTCAGCAGAAGGTTGGGAGAAAGAGGTCAGGAGAGGTCAGAACCTTGCATCAGAGAAGTTAGTTTAAATTGATGCTACCTAGTAAGGTAAATGTCAGAGGGAATCTTTAATACCTTTACTGTACAGTATGACCACGAGCAAAAGTGAAACACCACATTGTCATGGGGTCTGTTGTATTGTACTCTCCAAATCACTTAGTATAGTGTTCTACATACAGTAGATGCTCAATAATTACCATTGGTTGATATACCTTCAGCATCTCTGTTAATGTCTTTCAGTGTACACTGAAGAGGAAGAGGAAGGTGGACTCTATAAAGTTTCTGGGTTGTGCTTATTACAATTTTAATTAACTTGATTAAAAGGTATTTTCTCCATGTGGACACAGGATTTCTGGATATTTTGGCTCAACAGCAGGCTGCTCATTGCTCTAAATTGCAGAAATGAAAATGAAGCTACCGGGAAATAAGGGAAGCCATCTGGACCCTAAATCTTCCCTTTCCTTTTTTTGATTTGTACCTGTTCTGTAAATGCAGTACTGGTACTGAAGCATTATCTCTAAACTGTGTTCTAAGGGAATAAGATTAGAAATCAAATATAATCTGTAGTTCAAATCAATCATATTTATTGAGCACTTGTGTTCAGAACACTCTACTAAGTGCTTGGGAGAGTATAATATAACAGAGTTGACAGACATGTTCCTGCCCACAATGAATTACAGTCCAGAGGGGGAGACAGACATTAGTCTAAATAAATCACATATATATACATAAGTGCTGTGGAGCCAAAGGAGGGTAAATAAAGGGAACAAATCCAAGTGCACGGGCAATGTAGAGGGAGTGGGAGAAGAGAAAATGAGGGATTAGTAAGGGAATGCCTCTTGCTGGAGATGTGCCTTCAGTAAGGCTTTGAAGGTGGGGAAAATAACTGTCTGTTAGATATGAAGAGGGAGGGCGTTCCAGGCCAGAAGAAGGACATGGGAGAGAGGTTAGCGGTGAGTTAGAGGAGATCAAAGTACAATGAGTAGGTTGGCATTAGAGGAGGGAAGTGTGTGGGCTGGGAGAGGAGTTGGAGAGTAGCGATTCTGTTTGATGCAGAGTTGGATGGGCAATCACTGGAAGTATTTAAAAAGTGGGGAAAACATGAACTGAACACTTTTGTAGAAAAATGTTCTCGGCAGCAGAGTAAAGTATGGACTGGAGTGAGGCAAGACAGGAGACTGGGAGATCAGCAAGGGGGTAGATATAGTAATCAAAGCCAGATAGGAGAAGTGCTTGGATAAATGTAGTAGCAGTTTGGATAGTGTGGAATTTAGTAATGTTGTAAAGGTTGGACCAACAGTATTTAGTGACAGATTGAAAATATAGGTGGAATGAGAGAGATGAGTCAAGGATAACGCCAAGGTTATGAGCTTAAGATACAAGAAGGTTGGTGTTGCTATCTACGGTGATGGCTCAGTGGGAAGAGCACAGGCTTGGGATTCAGAGGTCATGGGTTCGAATCCCCCTCTGCCACTTGTCAGCTCTGTGACTGTGGGCAAGTCACTTAACTTCTCTGGGCCTCAGTTACCTCAGCTGTAAAATGGGGATAGAGACTGTGAGCCCCACGTGGGACAGGGACTGTGCCCAACCCGATCTGCTTGTATACTCCCCAGCACTTAGTACAGTGCCTGGCACATAGTTAAGCGCTTAACAAATACTTAAAAAAAATCAGGGCAAGGACAGGGTTGGATAGTTAAAGAGTTCTGTTTTGGACATGTTAAGTTTGAGGTGTCGTTGGGACATCCAGGTAGAGACTTCTTGACGGCAGGGTAAGCCCCCTCTAGACTGTACGCTCATTATGGGCAGGGAACGTGTCTGTTCATTGTTGTATTGTACTCTCCCACACACTTAGTACAGTGCTCTGCAGAGTGTAAGCACTTCATAAATTCAATTGAATGAATGAATCAGGAAATGAGAAGCAGCGTGGCTTAGTGGCAAGACGACGGGCTTTGGAGTCAGAGGATGTGGGTTCTAATCCCCCTTCTGTCACTTGTCTGCTGTGTGATTTAGGGCAAGCCACTTAACTTCTCTGTGCCTCAGTTACCTCATCTGTAAAATGGGGATTAAGGCTGTGAGCCCCACATGGGACAACCTAATTATATTGAATCTGCCCCAGAAATTAGAACAGTGCTTGGCATATAGCGCTTAATAAACACCATTATTATTATTATTAGCAGGGTGGCTCAATGGAAAGAGCCCGGGCTTTGGAGTCAGAGGTCATGGGTTTGAATCCCGCCTCTGCCACTTGTCAGCTGTGTGACTGTGGGCAAGTCACTTAACTTTTCTGTGCCTCAGTTCCCTCATCTGTAAAATGGGGATGAAGACTGTTAGCCTCACGTGGGTCAACCTTATTACCCTGTATCTACCTCAGCGCTTAGAACAGTGCTCGGCACATAGTAAGTGCTTAACAAATACCAACATTATTATTATCATTATTATTATTATCATTATTATTAAATGCGAGACTAAAGAGATGGAGACAGATCAGGGTTGGAGATATAGATTTGGGAATCATCTGCATAGAGGTGTACTGTAATTGACAGTAGAAACAGCTAATCAATTCTAAGTTTATTTGAAGTGCTTGGTTCCATTCCTTTCCAATTTTCAAATGGCTTTCAATGAACTCAGTGGTAGTTTGGCTGAAAAGCATTCTTAAGAAATATCTGAATAAAATGTAGAAGAATCTTCATTTCACTAGAGCCATATTGTTTAAGTGTGCAGAAATCTTGACTTCTTCAAGTCCTTGATGATGCTGGTTGGTCATCATGGAACTGAATATCCAGCATTCAGGTCCAGTGGATGGTAAATTGCTCTAGAGGGCACAATATTTCTCATATGTCTTCTGCATGCCCTTTGAGAAACTAGTTCCATTTCATGAACCCAGAAAGTGGTGAAGAATATGACCAATACTGATAGTGATAATGCAGAGACCTTTTAATAACTTAGAAATGAAGCAAACACAAACAGAATTGATAATGTGAGACTAATTATAACAATATTTGTTAAGAACTTACTATGTACCAGGCACTGTACTAAGTCTTGGAATAGATACACAGTTATCAGATCAGACACAGTCCCTGCCCCACATGAGCATAATAGTCTAAGGGGGATGGGGAACAGGTATTTAATCCCCATTTTATGAATAAAGTAACAGGCACTGAGATGTGAAGTGACTTGACCAAGGACACACAGTAGGCCAATGGTAGAGCTGGGATTAGAACCCAGGTCATCTGACTCTCTAGTCTGTCCTCTTTCCATTAGACCATGATACTTCCAAATAAAAAGATCTCATAGTGCAGTCAGAAGCAGTTTTGGCAAAATGCCTTGTTTATTCAAACGACTAATCAGTGGTATTTACTGAGCACTTAAGATGTGCAGAGCACATTCAATATTAACCATTTGACAGGTAAAACATTGAAAATTACTAAGTGATTGTCTTCCCTTTAGAATGAAAACTCTCTGAAGGAAGGAATTGCACCTAATTCATTTTCTTGTTCTTGCCTATGCATTAAGTACACTGTGAAGGCCCAAAGTGTGTAATAGGTTCATATTAATGGATTGATTTCTTTGCAGAACGATTTAAGCTTGACTCTTCCTGGATGGGAAGAACCATGATCAGTTAGAAGAATAGTAGGATACCCATTATGTGATCGATAATTTGGGGAAAATTTCTTAAAACCTCCCTGATCCATATTTACTGATATTTTCTGATAGTGTTTCAGAAACCATCCCAAATATGAGAACATTAAAAGGGAAGATTAACCTAGAGGGAAGCGGTGCAGCTTAGTGGAAAGATCATGGGCTTGGAAATCAAGGGACATGCGTTCTAATCCTGGCCCCACAACTAGCTGGCTCTGTGACTTTGGGCTAGTCACTTGACATCCATATGCCTCAGTTTTCTCATCTGTAAAATGGGAATTAAATACCTGGTCTCCTTCCCACTTAGACTATGAGCCTTATGCAGGTCAGGGACTGTGTCCATCCTGATTATCTTGTATCTAACTCAGATCTTAGGACAGTGCTTGTCACATAGGAAGAAATGCCAAATTATTGGTATTAATGAATAGCATAATTATTAAAATAACTTTTATCTGAAGGCAGGGTACGGGAGATTTTATTCTCCAGCCTTCAGGCTGAGCCTAAGTGGTAGTTAATTATATGATCTGCTTAGCATTGAGAGAACATAAGATGAAATGCTTTAATGCAAACTCAACCAATGAAGAGTGAGCAAGGATGAGGGGAGAATGCTTTACACCATCTATAGCAGGCTGGGCACCTACAGCCTGGATGGTTTTGACAAAGGATTAGATGATAATGATGGGGTATTTGTTAAGCGCTTACTATGTGTCAAACAGTGTTCTAAGCACTGGGGTAGCTACAACCTAATCAGTTTGGACTCAGTAGATTTGCCCTTTGTCAGGAAACAAACATATTCCACGTGACCCCTGAAAAGCAATGTTGCCCAGTAGATAGAGCATGGGCCTGGGAATCAAAAGAACCTGGGTTCTAATTGTATAGCTTTGCCACTTGAGTGCTGTTTGCCTCTGGGCAAATCACTTTACTTCTCCATGCTTCAGTTACCTCATCTATAAAATGGGGATTAAGACTGTGAGCCCCCTGTAGGACAGAAATGTATAACATGATTTTCTTGTATCCACCCCAGCACATAGTACAGTGCCTAGTACATAATAATTAACATATGCCATTATTATTAACAATAATAAAATGACTAATGAGAAGTAAATAACACTTTCATAGCACGTTGCTACACTCTCCTTGGACAAGTGGCAGAGTCATAATTAGAACCCAGGTTCTATGACTCCCAGGCAGGCCCAAGCTTTTTCCACTAGTCCACACTGCTTCTCTGAGTCCAGCTTCCTCCACAGGCTGACGTCCCAACTAATATATCTCCAATCATCCACTCTCCATATTCTAATCCCTTCTATTCTCTGTCCCAAGAAATCTTAGGGTGCAGATTTAACACTAAGATACACAGTAGAAGTGTGATGTTCTGAAACACAAATGAAACATTTCAAAGCTACTCTTCTCACCAAAATAAAAACATTGAATTTGGGGGTAATGATTTCCAAAGATAAGCTGCTATTTTGAGAACTAAGCAATAATTACAAGTGACCATCTGTTTAGGCTCAGAAATACTACTAAAGTTATATTCATTTTATCAGATTGTTCATGCCTCTCCAATTACAAAATATACAGCCTGTTTTCAGCAACCCCTTCAGGAATACAGTAGATGAAGAATTTCTATTACTTTGGGCCATCTCCATCATTTTCATCATTCTCAACAAGTAATATGTCAGCTGTTAGAAGAACAATATGGTCTAGTGGAAAGAGTACAGGCCTAGGCCGAGGATCTGGGTTCTAATTTTGCTTCACTATGTGTCTGCTGTGTGACCTTGAGCAAGTTATTTAACTTCTCTCTGTCTCAATTTTCTCAATTGCAAAATGGGGATTCATTCCTAACGTCTCCCACTTAGACTGTGAGCCCCATGTGGGGATGGGAATGTGTCCAATCTGATTAACTTGTATCTACCCCACCACTTAGAACAGTGCTTGACACATAGTGTTTAATACAAAAACAATAATAATAATAAACTTAAAAATATAATAATATTATGTGTTAAAGGGGATGGCATAAGGAAATAACTTGTGGTCTCTAACACTGAGGACCTTACAATATACCTGAGCACCTATTATATAAAAAGGGAAAATGGTAGCCCCACACAACAGAAGCATATAAATAACCAAAAGAAATATACAATAATTACCAAGATTGCATACATTCAGAATGAGCTGGAGTAGATTGCAAAGTCATATTTAAAGAGAGTATTCCGAAAAGACTTCATGAGGTGGGAAGGAGAAGGTTATGATTTTTACAGAAAGAGGAGTATTCCGGAAGAGAAATAGTGTAAGGAAAAGCTCAAAGAGTAAAAAGTCATTTTTCAGAACTCATATTGAGAAGGTCTGCTTGGATGAAAAGGTACATGAGCTGGAATATACTGTGTTTAAAGAGCAGGCATTTAGTGGAGAGTTTGACATCTGTAGTTTAGAGTTTTAATTTGCTCTGAGTGGCTATTGTACGCTTTTTGAGGAGGCCAAGGGAATCATCAGATTGATTTTTAAGAAAGATGAGTTATGTGTGGAATAGAGTGGAATTGAAGTTGGAAGCAGAGGCAACCATTAAGAGGATGTTATAATGTTTTTGAAATAATCAAGGACTACCCTCATCAAATATATATATATATATATATATATATATAATAAGTGGAGAATTGATAGAATTGTCTATATTATGAAGATAATAAAACCTAATTCCACCTGAAATCAGGAAGAGAGAGCAAAACAGGTACCATATGGCATCTATTGTATGGTACTCTCCCAAGAGTTTTGTCTAGTGCTCTGCCCATAGTAAGCATTTAATAAATACCATTGATTGATTCAGTTTTCTAATTCTCCTAGAAGTATAAATCTAGTGAGTTGTTGGAATTTAACAGACTCTCCCATATGTACTGTGGGAGAAAGATAATGTTTCACACTTTATTTTGCTACTCTTACATTTCCCCTTGAATTCCCTTGGTTTTAAGTGACATCATAACCACATGATTTGCTATTACAATCCATACTCATTGCAATATGTCTAGCAAAAATAAACAGCCACTCTAAATTTCTTTGACACCTGTCTATTATTCTGAAACCAAATTGTTCCTCCTTTAAAGAAAATTACCCCAAAACTGACATGGTCTGTCTTTAATCAACCTTATACGCTGTATTATGAGTAGCCCAGACCTTTTCTGAAAGGGAATGATGTGTTCATGGCATTCAATATAAGTGTACGCCCCGTGCCATGAAAGGTTTGTTCTCAGAGAAAAGGGGAAATATGGAAACATAAAAATCTTCCAAAGAAGTGTCTGATCCTACAAGGTGGGCCCTAAATCACTCTTTTGACATTTTGTCATAAGTAAATAATGGCTGAAACTCCCTAGTTTGGAGTTGGGGCAGAGCCAGTACATCTTTTCTCTGTGGGTCCTTAGGATCAGAGATTATGTGTGGCCATTCCAGACTTTCAAAAATCAGTGCTCAGAGGAGAGGATATTCTATCTGCTCTACATATTCCATGACTGCTTACCCTTGTAAAAGAGTTAGTGACAATTCCAATTAATATAGATTATATGATTTGAAATGACTTTGATATGATGCTCATATCTACCCAAGCGTACTGTTTGACATATAATAATCCAATTTATTATTAAATGCAATTTATTATTGCACTAAAATGTAGTGATAAAAAAATGAAAAATGTCTCTAAGAAAATCACTATATCTAAAAAAGTTCACTGTCATCCATTTATCGGTTCTAGTTATGGCTCCTACTACTAATCACACTTCCAGCTTCTTGACACCTTCATCAGTGTAACCTATGAGCCTTCTCAACATCAAGCAGTAAGTCAAGAATACCAACAACAATATTTTGGAACAGTCAGTTCCTTGATTTCAAACAAAACAACTTCACTAAAGAAATACATGTAGAGAAGAGATGCTATCAAAATACCCACATCTACTGGAGGGTAAACTAAAAGGACACATATGCATTCATTTTTTTCATTCAATCTTATTTATTGAGCACTTACTATGTGCAGAGCACTGTACTAAGCACTTGGAAGAATACAATATAACAAGAAACAGACACATTGCCTGCCCAAAACGAACTTACATTGTGCAGAAAATATGACCTAGAGGCAGCCTGTCAGGAAGCCACTATGGCGATAGAACAGAAAGGCAGCAATCAAAAAAGAGGTTACTCTCCTTGAGCAAAGATTTTACAAAAGTGGGGTTTTCAGAAAGTCAGTAGACTTGAAAAGAGAGACAAACCTTGTATGGGAAAAACACTTCAGCACAGCAAGAAATTATTCATACACTGCAGAAGAGAGAGTGTCAGACATGCCTGCATGCATTGACAGTTTCTTCCCATCATTAGCATCAACTTTGTAAATGTGGGACAGCTATATAGTGTTGTTTCAGCTACAGTGATTACTGCATTTGTTCAGCTAGTAGAGCCACTTGGCAGTGGAGGTTAGGAGAATTTTAATTTACTCCTTCTCACAAAACCTGGTCCCCCAGGAATCCGAGTTAGGGAAAAATGAAAGAATTACTTTATTAGAAATCTAAATTATGTAGCAGGTCCTAGGAGAGATCTGAGATATGATGGCTTTCTAAGACTATATAAGAGATCATGCAACTTTCCTCAATTGCATCTGGTAAACAATAAGAAACATGTTTTGGAGAAACATGTTTGTTCATGAAAATTGGTGGTTGTTGCCTTAAAGAATTACCTTACTTTTTAATTCACTAAAATCACTACTGACATACTGTTCCAAACAATCTGAAGGACCTAAATTAGACTCTCAGCCCTTGTGTTACTTTTCAGAACAGTTTGTTCACTTATAACAGAGCCACATCATTGCAGTCTGGTCCGAAATTGCGATCTCACCTGCTATCCCCCTACATACAGTTCCACAAAACTCAGGAAACATTTTCTTCAGCACACTCTTCACAGTTAGCCACAGTGGATTTCTCTGAGAAGAATCCATCTCTGCTTTTTGTCTCTAAAGAGCTACTGCCACTTTCTATTTATACCCTATTGAAAAATCACAATAAATTCAGATGTCATATTGCCACCCTATGTTTTATTTCTTCCCATTAGAATATTTCCCTCCACCTAATCCCAGTTCTCTCCCAAGTGGAAGTTGGAATCATGATCCAAGTAATGGTGAAAAATACAGGAACAGTGGGCCAAAGTGACATCAACATCTGTAGTGTGCTGTAATACTGATAGCAGCCTTTGCTCATTTGATCCTGTACATCTTAAGGCTCACTGAGTGTTCCAGAGATACTGACCATGAAAGAGAGGACAGCCATCTGATGAGAAGGTATGATGCTTCCAGTCACTTTCTACACCTACTTTCCAGCACCAGGTCCTATGCCCAGGGCCATTTGCAGGTGAGATAGGGAATCTCTTGATGCTTCTCCTTGAGCCCCAGGAGTTTGTTGTCACCATCCTGTGACTCTCACATTTGGAACCCCTAAAAGCCAAGGGAAGTATCTTTGGTTCCACCAGCCAACCAACCCTGCTTCTAAAGGCCTGGCTGATGAGGTTCGGATGAATGCCAATTGCCCACTTCCACCTGTGACAAAGATTCTCTACTGCATGATAACAACTGTTATGGTATTTGTTAAGCCTCAGTGTGTGTCAAACCTTATTCTAAGCACTAGGAGAGATACAGGTTAGGTTGGACACAGTCTCCATCCCAAATGGAACTCACAGTGTAAGTAGGAAGCCGTACAGGTATGGAATCATTTTATAGGTGATGAAACTGAGGCACAGAGAAGTTGAGTGACTGGACCAAGGTCACACCACAGAAAAGTGGCAGAGCTATGATTAGAACCCAATTCTGCCTAAAGTGGGATGTCTATTGAGCGTAGTCCATTGAGCTTTGGTGTTCAGGAAGTGAATGTTGGTTTGCCATCAGTGTATCTTTCCCTCTGCCTTCATTTTGGAGGTTGGAGATTCTCCCTAAAAACTGGTTTTGTGAGAGAATCACTGTGACCAGGGAGAACTGATCAGTAATGTTGTTGGGTAGATCAATCAATAGTATTTATTGGGGATTTATTGTGTGTGGAACACTTTACTAAGCACTTGGGAGGGTACTCAGCTGAAGCCCCCTTGGATGCACATGGAAATTTCCTCATGATCCAGTTCTAATAAATGACCATTGTAGTTCTAAGAGGTAATGCACATTGGCCTTGGGTTTCTTTGAACTCAAAGAGATAGGATCACTAATCATCTCTAACAATGTCTGGGTGCTTGCTAAATCAAAAATACAAAACTAGACCTTGGATATCACTTGTTGGTATTCTGGACTACTCATTTAAAGCAAATATTACATTTCTATGGATGAAAAATCTCACTCTTTTGAGTTTGACCCCAGTGGAATATGCTAAGGGGATCCACTCATCAATCAATCAAATAAACCAATATATCAGTGGTATTATTTAGTACTTGCTGTGTGCAGAGTGCTTGGAAAAGTACAGCTAAGTAGACATGATCATGCCCTCAAAGATCTTTCAAATTAGTAGGGGGGACAGACATTACTAATCCTCCTTGACCTCTCTGCTGCCTTTGACACTGTCGACCATCCCCTCCTCCTCCATACCTTATCTCACCTTGGCTTCATGGACTCTGTCCTCTCCTGGTTCTCCTCTTACCTCTCTGGCCGGTCATTCTCGGTCTCCTTCACTGGAGCCTCCTCCCCCTCCCATCCTTTAACTGTTGGAGTTCCTCAAGGGTCAGTTCTTGGCCCTCTTCTGTTCTCCATTTACACTCACTCCCTCGGTGAACTCATTCGCTCTCACGGCTTTGACTACCATCTCTACGCAGATGACACGCAGATCTACATCTCCGCCCCTGTCCTCTCCCCCTCCCTTCAGGCTCGCATCTCCTCCTGCCTCCAGGACGTCTCCACCTGGATGTCTGCCCGCCACCTAAAACTCAACATGAGCAAGACTGAGCTCCTCATCTTCCCTCCCAAACCCGGTCCTCTCCCAGACTTCTCTATCACCGTGGATGGCACGACCATCCTTCCTGTCTCTCGGGCCCGCAATCTTGGTGTCATCCTTGACTCGTCTCTCTCGTTCACCCCACAGATCCTATCCGTTACCAAGACCTGCCGGTTTCACCTCTACAATATCGCCAAGATCCGCCCTTTCCTCTCCACCCAAACGGCTACCTTACTGTTACGGGCTCTCGTTATATCCCGGCTAGACTACTGTGTCAGCCTTCTCTCTGATCTCCCTTCCTCCTCTCTCGCCCCGCTCCAGTCTATTCTTCACTCCGCTGCCCGGCTCATCTTCCTGCAGAAATGATCTGGGCATGTCACTCCCCTTCTTAAACAACTCCAGGGGTTGCCTATCAACCTCCGTTCCAAAAAAAACTCCTCACTCTAGGCTTCAAGACTCTACAACACCTTGCCCCTTCCTACCTCTCCTCCCTTCTCTCTTTCTACCACCCACCCCGCATGCTCCGCTTCTCCACCGCCCACCTCCTCACCGTCCCTCAGTCTTGCCTATCCCGCCGTCGACCCCTGGGCCACGTCCTCCCGCGGTTCTGGAACGCCCTCCCTCCTCACCTCCGCCAAACTGATTCTCTTCCCCTCTTCAAAACCCTACTTAAAACTCACCTCCTCCAAGAGGCCTTCCCAGACTGAGCTCCTCTTCTCCCTCTACTCCCTCTGCCACCCCCGCTTTACCTCTCCGCAGCTAAACCCTCTTTTTCCCCTTTTCCCTCTGCTCCTCCACCTCTCCCTTCCCTTTCCCACAGCACTGTACTCGTCCGCTCAACTGTATATATTTCCATTGCCCTATTTATTTTGTTAATGAATTGTACATCGCCTTGATTCTATTTAGTTGCCATTGTTTTTACGAGATGTTCTTCCCCTTGACTCTATTTATTGCCATTGTTCTTGTCTGTCCATCTCCCCCGATTAGCCCGTCAAATGGCAGGGACTGTCTCTACCTGTTGCCAACTTGTTCATCCCAAGCGCTTAGTACAGTGCTCTGCACATAGTAAGCGCTCAATAAATACTATTGAATGAATGAATGAACATTAAAATAAATTACAGGTACAGTCATAAGTGCTGTGGTTACAGACTCACCTCCAATGCATCTACTTTTGCAGTTACATTTAGTCTTGTATTATATATCCTGCCTGTAGCTTTGTCACTGGAAAACATCCATGCCAAGAAGTTTCCCATGGAACCTAAGTCCAAACCTTTAGATTTTTCTGATGGCTCACAGCTGAGATTTTCATCGAATCGAAATGAAATATGAAAAGGCAGTCATATCAGAATACCACATACTGAGAAATACTATTTATATACTAATTAGAACTCTAATTAGTTTTCAATAATAGGAAATGTAATCGAAAGCTTCATTTCTCCAGAGACTCTTGGGGAAGCATTAGAAACAATATACTTTAGTTCATTTATGTGTCTCTGTTCTGATTGAAATGAAATAGAGAAATAAATAACATTTCATCTAGAGCTAAGGGTGGGAATTAAAGTCCCAGTAATTACAGTGTAATGGAAATGTTAGTCATAACTGTCCAATCAAGCTGATCCAAATAATAACATTGTTCAGACGTACACAAATAAAATGGGTCGAAGCGAAGGTCAGGGCAAAATGAGGAAAACAGCATCTTATACATTTTATGGCAATTATCAAAAAGATTGAACTCTCCTCTCCTCTAGATTGTAAACTCCCAGAGGGCAGGGACTATGTCATTCAATGTTGTTGTACTCTTCCAAGTGCTTATTAGAGTGAACTGCATATAGTAAGCACTCAGAAAATACCTTCGATTGATTGATTGAAAAGACTGATGGAAAAAGACTGAGTTAATTGAACTCCTGAAAACAAATAGAGAAAAGAATGAACAAGAATTAATGGTGTTCATAAAACAGTAGTTCTTCAGCAAGATGTAGGGATTGCCTGAGAGACAGTTGGGAAAGTTTAAGGAGTCTGACAGAATGGGGAACCTGGAACTGTGAAATTCTGAAACTGCTTTGATGGTTGCAGCAGTGAAGCATGAAAATAATATGTTCTCCTACTACACACTTCTGATGCTCTGGATTCTCTTTTCACATTCATTGGCTTGGTCTTCTATGGACCTCTCATCATCATCATGAACAGCATTCACTGGGTGCCAAGCGCTGTACTGGATATTTGGGAAACATAAGGAAAATCCCAAAGATGCAATCACTGCCCTATTGCTTTCAAAATGTTCAGTATACAGGAAGATATGTGTGGAAAATAATTTCAAATAATGTGTGAAAAATAAGATAATTTGCCAAATATATGATAGGATAATATGACATAACAGAGAGATCAAATTTCCCTTTTCATTTTGATGAACTTCTTAAATATTAGTCCAAAAGAAAAAAAGAGACTGCTACATCATTAACTGACCTAGGTATACATCTAACTCTGAGGGAGACATATGGGCAAAATTGACAACAAGAATATATACTAGCTATCATATAAATATGATTGAATTAACTAGTTCAATAGTTGAGTATACAAATAAATACGCAGATGAGAAAAAGTGTAAATGCTAGAAATAAGATATAACAGCCTCTTATGGCCTCTTTCCCATCCAATTCACCCTTCACACAGCAGCAAGAATCAGCTTCCCCAAGTGTCACCTCCATCAAGTGGCAGACCATCTAGGAAGCTACAGTGACTCCCAACTGACACTTGAATCAAATTCTAACACAATTGTAATGAACTTTAATCTGTCCACCACTGGTCTTTGCTCATAACTAATCTCCCTTATCTCCCAGAACACCAATGATCATGTTCTCAACTTCAGCCAAGCCAAACAAATCTTTCACGATTCTCCAGACATGTCTCATCTACCTTTGAATGATTTCCTGGGGGATGCCCTCCTTTCTCCTTCTTCCCCAGAATGACCTCTCCCCTCTTTCAGAGGATTGAGCATTTGTGACTAGTATGGAGTATTGCCTCTTGTGAACATTGTATCGATTCTTAAAGATGATGGTGTTGGCCAATGGCTGTGACTGCTCAGACCACACATTTTATATAAGGAATTCTATCAATCCACTCAGTCCATGCTTTACTTTCCTTACAGACTTCCAGTGGTTGTCCATCCATATCCACATCAAACAGAAACTCCTTACCATATGCTTTAAGGCAATCAGCTCACCTCCTCCTACCTTACTTTGTTGATTTACTACTACAACTAACCTGCACAATTTACTCATCTAACACCAACCTACTCACTGTTATTCTATTTCTTTTATCTTGCCACCCATCCCAGGCCCATGTCTTTCACCTGGCCAGGAACTCCCTCCACCTTCATAACCAAGAGACCACCAGTCTGAGCCCCTATCTTCAAAGTCTTACTAAAAATCACATCTCCTCCAAGGGGCCATCCTTAACTATGTCTCCACTTCCCTTCTGCATCACTTATGCACTTGTGTCTGTACTCTAATTCTTAAGCACTGTGATTTTCACTTCATCCCACAGCTCTTATGTACATATCTAACTGCAATTTATTTAAATGTCTGTCTCCTCCTCTAGTCTTCAAGTTCCTTGTGAGCAAAGATCATGTCTACTTATTCTATTGTGTTCTGCCAAGAACTTAGTACTAAGCTTGGCATGCCAATAAACTCTCAATAAATTGATTAATCCTTTGGAAAATTCCTTTTTTAAATGCACAGACAGGTCTAAACACCATAGCAGCAGAGTAAGAAGCAGTGGGGTCTAGTAGAAAGTGCTCAGACTTGGGAGTCAGGAAACCTGGGGTTCTATTCCTTCATTGTCACTGATCTGTTTTTGACCCTGAGCAAGTTACAACTTTCATTCATTCAATCATATTTATTGAGCGCTAACTGTGCAGAGCACAGTTTCCTCACTTGTAAACTGAAGATAAAATACCTGTTCACCTTTAGACGCACACAGAACAGGGATTGTGTCTGATCTGACTGGCATGTAGTAAGAATTTAACTAAGAGCATGGGCCTGGGAGTCAGAGGACCTAAGTTCTAATACTTACTCTGATAATTGTCTGTTGTGTGACCTTGGGTTAGTCACTTGTCTGTGCCTCAGTTGCTTCATCTGTAAAATGAGGATTAAATGCCTGTTCCCTCTCCTATTTAGAAAATGGCCAGAACAGAGAAGCTTTGATTACCAGTCAATGGCAAATCACAAAGCCCTTCTTAATCTTCCTAGGTTATGAGTGGCTTATGAAAGACTTCTCCAATGGTCCAGTGATATATTGCCTGACTCCACCTGTAGCTTGTAAGCTTATGGTGGGCAAAGATCCTATCTTCCAGCTCTGATGTACTGTACTCTCCCAAATGCTTAATACACTACTCTGCACATAGTAATCACTCAATAAATAGGACTGATTTATTAGTTGCTTGCCAGCCCCACTGGGTAGCAGTTATCAATCAGGTAGACTCCTCGACTCTCTCAGGGAAACACCTCAACCTCACACTAATATTTTTGAACCCTATGCTGGATTAAGGAAAAAAAGGGCTTCATCTCCAATTTTCCTAATGTTAATGGGCTATTCTGGGAACAGTGGAGACCTTTGAGAAGAATGGTATCCATTATTTTTCTACCATTAAGTATGTTCCATTCAGATGCAGCCAGTGAGAAAGAACTGGCTTTTGAGTTCCTTCTCTTCCTTCCTTTATTTCCCATCTGTTGTTTGTTCTTGAGAGTGCTGTTAAGAAAACTTTCTTTTTTCAGTTTACTCCACATAACTAATTAATGGCCTTATTCAAGAAACAAAAGAGCTTCATACTTGAGAGAAAGCAAACATCTTCACATAGAGAATAGGACTTAGGGAAAACATTTCAAACACAAAGTAGGTTGTACAGAGAAGAAAATGGACAGAACAGAGAAACACTGATCACCAATCAATGACAAATCATAAAACCCATCCTAATCATCCAAGGTTATCAGTAACCTATGAAAGACTTCTCTAATGTTACCTAAAGATGAGTAAAAATTAATGATAGCATGTCTGACAGGAGCCAGAGGTACACTATGAAAAAGAAAATTTAGGGGAAAGTTCATTCATTCATTCATTCAATAGTATTTATTGAGCGCTTACTATGTGCAGAGCACTGTACTAAGCGCTTGGGATGAACAAGTCGGCAACAGATAGAGACAGTCCCTGCCGTTTGATGGGCTTACAGTCTAATCGGGGGAGACAGACAGACAAGAACAATGGCAATGAATAGAGTCAAGGGGAAGAACATCTCGTAAAAACAATGGCAACTAAACAGAATCAAGGCAATGTACATTTCATTAACAAAATAAATAGGGTAATGAAAATATATACAGTTGAGCAGACGAGTACAGTGCTGAGGGGATGGGAAGGGAGAGGTGGAGGAGCAGAGGGAAAAGGGGAAAAAGAGGGTTTAGCTGCGGAGAGGAAAAGCGGGGGTGGCAGAGGGAGTAGAGGGAGAAGAGGAGCTCAGTCTGGGAACGCCTCTTGGAGGAGGGGAGTTTTAAGTAGGGTTTTGAAGAGGGGAAGAGAATCAGTTTGGCAGAGGTGAGGAGGGAGGGCGTTCCAGAACCGCGGGAGGACGTGGCCCAGGGGTCGACGGCGGGATAGGCGAGACCGAGGGACGGTGAGGAGGTGGGCGGCGGAGGAGCGGAGCATGCGGGGTGGGTGGTAGAAAGAGAGAAGGGAGGAGAGGTAGGAAGGGGCAAGGTGATGGAGAGCCTTGAAGCCTAGAGTGAGGAGTTTTTGTTTGGAGCGGAGGTTGATAGGCAACCCCTGGAGGTGTTTAAGAAGGGGAGTGACATGCCCAGATCGTTTCTGCAGGAAGATGAGCTGGGCAGCGGAGTGAAGAATAGACTGGAAGGGGGTGAGAGAGGAGGAAGGGAGATCAGAGAGAAGGCTGACACAGTAGTCTAGCCGGGATATAACAAGAGCCTGTAGCAGTAAGGTAGCCGTTTGGGTGGAGAGGAAAGGACGGATCTTGGCAATAGTGTAAAGGTGAAACCGGCAGGTCTTGGTAACGGATAGGATGTGTGGGGTGAACGAGAGAGACGAGTCAAAGATGACACCGAGATTGAGGGCCCGAGAGATGGGAAGGATGGTCGTGCCATCCACGGTGATAGGTAAGTCTGGGAGAGGACCAGGCTTGGGAGGGAAGATGAGGAGCTCAGTCTTGCTCATGTTGAGTTTTAGGTGGTGGGCCGACATCCAGGTGGAGACATCCTGGAGGCAGGAGGAGATGCTGACCAGAATCCATCCTAATGTTAATCCTAAATTACTGTTACCAAAGACTGACTGGAAAAACAAGACATGATTTTGTACACACTGATTTTGTAGACACAAACAATTCCTAACACCTACAGAGTTATCTTTCATAGTCGTGACATCTACTCTTCTGCCCATTCACATATGATACATTTTCTGTATCAATTATTATTATTATTATTATTATTATTATTAATGTATCAAACCATCCTGCCACCTACCCCGGTCCTTTCACCTCCCACCTTCAATCACCATCCTGGAGGGGCTATGGACAAGTTCAAAACCCACATAAGGCAAGGCAAAATTCAGGTCCTTGCCACCCTCAAAATATAGGGGATAGACCCCACCTCCTGGTGCCTTATTAAAACACTTGCTCCCTCCTTTCTTCCCTCCCTTACTATTGTTCATTCTCCATTGAGGCCTTCACCATTGCTTTCAAACATATCAAAACATTCCCTACCCTAAAAAAAAAAAGGCTTCATTGACCCTGCAGCACCCTCCAGTTATCACCCCATTTCCCTTCTATCATTCTTATCCAAACTCTTGGGGGTTGCTGACACCACTCATTGTCTCCTCCTTTTTTCCTCCTACTCTCTCCTTGACTCCTTGCAATACCACTTGTGCCCCTCAAATCCACTCAAACTGCCCTCTACAATGTTGATGGCCTCCTTCTTGCCAAATCCCAAAGTTTCTACTCTATCTTAATCCCCCTATAATTCTCAGTTTCCTTTAACACTATCAATCATCCTCTTCTACAGGAAGCACTATCTAACTTTGTCTTGAATGACACTCTCCAGGTCCTCCTCCTATCTCTCTGGCCACTCTTTCCCAGTTTCTTTTATTAAGACCAATAATTTAAGTGCTTACTATGTTTCAGGAACTGTTCTAAGCATCGAGGTAGTTACAAGATTATTAGGTTGGCCACAGTCCCTCTTCCACATAGGTATTAATCCCCATTTTACAGATGAGAGAACTGAGGCACTGAGAAGTTAAGTGACTTGCCCAATGACATAACAGACAAGTGGTAGAGCCAGAATTAGAGTTCAGGTCCTTTTGACTCCCATGCCCATGCTCAATCCACTAGGCAAGGCTGAGACTCACAGTCTTAATCCTCATTTTTACAGATGGGGAACTGAGGCAAAGGAAGTTAGGTGACTTGCTCCTGGTCACACATTAGGCAAGTGGCAGACCTGGTATTAGATCCCAGATCCTTTGACTCCCAGACCCATGCCTGGTCCTTTAGATCACTCTGCTTTTCTTCCACAGACTCCTCTTTGGCCTCCCTTTCCCTTAAAATGTGGCTCCTTCAAGGTGCAATTTTGGATCTCCTATTCTTGATCTTCACCCTTTCCCTCAAAAACCTCATCTGCTCACATGGCTTCAGCAACTACCTATATGAAGATGCCTGCCAAATCTACCTCCACAGCTCCAGTCTCCTGTGAGATCTTGCTTTTTCTTTTGCATTAAGGAAATCTCAATTTGGATGTCCCACCAACATATCCAAATTGAATTCCTCAATTTCCTAATTTATTCCCCACCTTTCACATCATTATTGATTATATCACTATCCTCCCTGTCTTACAAGCCTGTAAATTTTACATGATCAGTGACACATCTATCATTCTACCTGTATATAGTCAGCCAACAAATCCTTTCAATTCTACTTTCACAATAGCTCCAAAATCCACCCCTTTCTCTCCATCCAAACTGCTACATTGCTGGTCCAAGATCTTGTCATTGCACTCCTTGACTGCTGCATCCGCCTCTTCTCTGTCCCCTCTGCCTCCATCTTCTCCCATCTCCAATCCATATTTTACTCTGCTATCTGGATCATTTTTCTAAGAATTGTTCTGTACGAATATCCCCTCTTCAAAAATCACCAATGGTTGCCTATTCATCTTCACATCAAAGAGAAACTCCTCACCATTGACTTAAACACACTCAATCAGTTCTCTTCCTCCAATCTAACCGTGGTCTATTCCCACTAGAACACAGCCTGCATGCTTTGCTTCTTTAATACCAACCTACTTAGTGTGCCTCAACATTCTCTATCTTACCCTGGAGCCCTTGCTTATGGCATCCATCTTCCTTGAAATGCTCTCCCCATTCGCATTTGACAGATCATCACTTTTCCCATCTTCAAAGCCCTCATCTCCTCTAGGAAGTCTTCCTTGCCTAACCTTTCATCTTCCAACCTATGGTATTTATTGAGTAAAATACAACAGAGTTGATAGACATCTTCTCTGCCCACAGTGACTTCCAATCCAGAGCTACACTCATTATACTCTGTGACTTTATTGAATGTCTCTCCTCTTCTGCTATTTTGTAAGCTCTTTGAGGTCAGGGATGCTGTCTATCAACTTCATCATACTCTCCCAAGTGCTTAGTATAGTCCTCTGCATACAATAAACATTCAGTAAATACCACTGATTGACTGATTGATTAATGGAATTAAATAGCGACACTCAAAGGCAACTGTTATCAGACATGTCTGGGTCAATCAGGAATCAACCCGAACAAGGAGTTAAGCCTTTACTATGTGTCAAACACTTTTCTAAGCACTGGGGTAGGTACAAATTAATCACGTCCCCATGAGACATGGGGCTCATAGTCTAATAGGTACAGAGTCCCCATTTTATAGATAAGGAATCCAAGCCACATAGAAGTTAAGTGACTTGCTCACAAATAAAGAAACTAAGGTTCAGAGAAATTAAGTGAGTTGCTCAATTTCACTCAGCAGACCAGTGGCAAAACCTGGTTCGCAATTCTTCAACTTATTGGATATTAATAATTTTTTCTATTCTAAAATTGTGATTATTTGATGCTTTCAAGAATATATGCTGAATTGTTATAAGTATTTTCACTGGGCTTTCAAATTGCTCTGGATAACTCAGCCCATCCTGAGCTAACACTACTTTAGCTCTCAATAGAAGAATTTACCCACATCAATCTTTAAAACAATTAATTAAAACAGTATCATTCCCTCCAGTGACCACTGAGATGGGTTCAGTATCATGTTCATCAAAGTCTTGGGCTCACAGATGTACACCAGTTAGCTACCTTGTTAGAAATGCAAGTTGGAAAAATATCATCTACAAGAGTGCAAGAGATTGTATCAGTAAATGGTTAGAGAGTTTCTAATTTTTTTCTCTTGGAGTAACTTTGATTTTTTCCTTTGTTTTGTAATGGCAGACTATTGAAATCTATAAAAGATGAAAATTATCCTGTTTTCCAGATATTAGCCTTATATAATAGAAGAGTAGGTAAATTCCAGGAAGATGCATTTGTTGGTAATAACCAAGCATTTTTTCTACACCTACATTACATTTTTAACTGAAAAGAAAATGTGATTATAATGGATAGACTCTTGCTTTTGCTATCTAGGTAACCATTTTAACTTCAATTGCCTAATTTAAATAGGCTATAGAGCTAATGAGAGCTGTGAGATGTTGGGATAGCAAAATTGCTTCCAAGTGCAAGACTTTTTTAAAGAACTCCTTTTAAAAGCTCATCAAGCTTGTTATCTTCAGTTTGCTTTTTATATCACGAATTAAAATTCTGAAAGGAAAAATTTGGTAAAGTTTAACAATATCTACAGATAGAATGTATCACTACATCTCAAATTTTCTATATCTTTGAATTAAAAGTCACTTATAGGAAAGCACATCTTCATTAAGGGACTTTTGTCTTATACCAAACCCTGATTTATGTTTTGTTGGTCAATTTTACCATCTTGACTTTTTTTCTTTTTCTTCTCCCTTTTGGCCCCACACCATCCATTGTCAACCGAATGCCAATTGACATTATTTTTAGTGATTTCCTTGAATATCCTCTTGGGTTATAAAGCAGCTTAATTTTTGTAAACATTTCACATCATTGAATGAGATAGCAATGGTTACTTTAATGTTGTTCTCGCTTTCTCTTTCCTTTCCTCCCTCTCTCTTCCTTCTCTCTCCCTCTCACCCCGACTGGGGAAGGAAGGGAGTAAGATCGTGCATATTCAAAACTGAAGATTCACTGGAACCCATCCTTATACCAAATATGGTGACTCTGTATTGACCTAACATGGTTCTAAGTACTCAAGACCCCCAGTGAACCCACTGACCACAATAAATTCAAGCATGACTATGATGCATATGTATGCAAATTTGGTAGATTATCTGAATGTCAAGTAATTCTAGTGAAAACAAGAATGTTAAAAAAAAGTTTTAATTAGCTAGTTATGTACCTGTAAAAGAAAGTCAATCCCAATTATATTCCCTTCATCTGAAATTTTGAATATCTTTACCATCTTAAGCCCCGGTTAATTTATATAATCAACTTCCCCTGACTATAAATGAAAATGACTTGTTCCAAACTCTCAGTGAGCCAAGGCTAAATAATAGAACCTAAGTTTCTTCACTTCAGACCTACTAGTTTCACATATACCCATTTTAGTTGGAGTTCAGTATATTAATGATTGTGGTATTGGTTTAGTGCTCACAATGTGCCAGGCACTATACTAAGTGCTGGGGTGGATACAAGCCATTTGGGTTGGACAGAGTCCCTGCCCCACCTGGGATTCACAATCTTAATCCCCATTTGACAGATGAGGTAACTGAGGCATAATAAAGTTAAGTGACTGGCCCAAGGTCACATGGCAGAGAAGTGGTGGGTTCAGAATTAGAACCCATATCCTTCTGACTCCCAGGTCTATGCACGATCTGCTAGTGCTAGGCTACGCTGCTAGTTAGGAATCTACTTTGGCAAATGGGAGAATTTACATGGGATGGGATTCTTGAAATTGAATTAGGCAGCTAAGAATACCTAGTTCGGGGCAACAGAAGAGAAATTTGCACAACAGAAAGAGATAAGAACCAGAAAAAATGATGGAAAAAGACTATTTGGTCTTTTCTGTCTTTCTTGTTCATAAAGTCAAACATGTCAGTTAAAGCTTTTAATTTACTATTGTACTTTAGCATGGGAGGCAGAAAAAAGTTAAGCATGAGTCTTTCTCAAGGTTCTTTTCAGTTAGCAGAATGAAACTTTTTGATTATTTGTTGTACCTTGTTTCTGTCTTTTACTCTTTAACAATAGCAAAGAGAACCATTCATAATAGTGCACTGGTATCATTGTTACACCCCAGTGACAACTTCTAACAGCTCTTTCCTCTGGGTATTTTGTATGCCATTTCTCTTCTGAGCCCTTCAGAGACATTCACTGATGAAAACAATTTCATAAAAGGAATCTCTAATGTTCCAGCAGGGGAGTCACAAGACACAGTCCCTTACCAGTTGAAAACTATTTTAATGAAAGATTAAAAACTAGTCAAAGTTGAGAGTCCTGGACTGAGTACTGTACTCTCCCAAGTATTTGGTATGGTGCCCTGCAAACCATAGGCACTCAAAAACTATCTTAAGCACTTATAAATATCACTGAGTCTTTTCCATATGAAAAGAAACTCAAGAGGTCACAAGATCTAATCCCCTCCCTTCAGGCCAATCTCTGTCAATTGCCTTCTATAACTGTAAGCAACTTTACCTGGGTTTAACTGGGATGGTGTCACCTTAATAAATCCAGAATGAGGAAGAGAAAGAAGAATCTGGGGGATGCTTGGGTTCCTGGGAAGATTTGTGCCCATTCAAGGTTTTATTTTTTGATGATATTTGTTAAATACTTACTATGTGCCATTTACTGCACCAAGAACTGGATCAGATACAAGCTGCTCAGGTTGGACACAGTCCATGTCCTACACAGGTCTCACAGTCTTAGTCTCCATTTTATGGATGAGGTAAATGAAGCACAGAGAAGTTAAATGACTTGCCCAAGGTCACATACGTTTTTTGCTACATTTCATCACTCAAAGCCTCAAACACAGAGAAAAAGATTGGTCAGTTTCCTTTTTCCTGGTCTCCCCGGCCTATTTTGGGGAACTGGAAACTGCCTTTTCCCTGTGGATAAACTAGGATGGATCACAGCTTTCTAAGAGTTTTAATATATTCCTGGAGAATAACCTATATCCAAAAAGACTCTAGAGTTTGCTGTTGAATTTAGGAATTCTCCAGAACATGCTTTTAAAATTCCAATAATTCCAATTTTTATTTTACAATTGCAATTCAGTAGCCCATTAATTAATAGTTCTCCTATGAATTCTGATAAAGGACCTTGATGTAGAGAGTAGCTTTCAGCATTCAAAGACCAGCTGGCTTGTGTCCTTGACTTAGACAGTGACCTTGTTCCAGGCAAATGTGACAAGAGAGATATTGAGGAGGGAAACTAGCAGATTTTTCTGACACAGAGAACTAACTGAAAATAGGCAATTAGGATTAGCATCTGGGAATTGTCAAATATTAAAAAACCAGCTAAAATGTGCAATTAGAATCTTAATTTTCACTTCATGTTCACTCCACATTTTGTTGGACTATAACTTAGTAGGGCAACTACATTTACGAAAGGACATAAAAAAAAAATATTTTAATGAAAGTTGAATTGCATTTGTTAATTTGAAACTGTGTTTTTTGAAACTGGTTCCCTTTTATTCTGAAAGAAAACAAGACAGGAATGAAAGATGAAAGGGAGCAAGAAAATCTACAATTTCATTTTGCCTCTGTTTCATTTGGGCCAGCACAGCTAATATCGGTAACAAAGACAAAAATGTTATCACATGGAAAAACTGCCACTGTAAACTTTTACAAGTGATTCTTTTATTGTCCTGCTCCAATTCCATTCTTCTTTCATCCATCTTGCTTCTTGGTATCCTTTCCCTTCTCTCCTCTCATCAAAATCCCATCAACTTTAACATCAATGAATATTGCCTCAGCATCCACAAAATTAATATCATTTTACTAACTCTTGTGGAATGTGTTGGGGGAGGGAGTAATCACATCAGAAGATTTGATTCACCCCACCTTCTGTCCCTCAGGACCCATGTGCATATCCTTAATTCATTTAATGACTATATCCCCCTCTAGACTATAAACTCAGTGTGGGCAGGGAATATAACTACCCACTCCAGTATACCATACTGTCCCAAGTGCTTAGTATAGTGAGCTGCACTAAGTGCCCAGTGAATATGATTGATTGATTGACTAGATCCTTGAACACAAGAAGCAATCTCCTTGTTGCAAGTGTGGAGGAGAGTTGGTGCCAAGATTAGAGCAAGACCAAGGTCCAGTAAAGATGGCTATCTGAAAGAGCAAGATCAAGAGGACTGGCATCAGATATTAAGAGAATCAGGAAGGCAGGGTTGGCCTAGTATCCAAGGATGCAAAGCTAAGATCTCCAGAGTCATTATGCTCATTACTCTTCTATATGGTTTTGAGACCTAGATCATTCTTTAATTGAACAGCTGGCTTCTGAAGCATTTCTGCTTAGTATTCTTCAGAGGCCATTCTCAATAACCCGGTAGCAAGAAAGCATGGCAAATCGTCAATTCCAGGAGCAATTTGAAGCCGGGCTTACCAGAACATGAGGAAAAGAGATAACAGAATCCAAATACTTGTTGTATGGTGAGGTGAAACAGAGATTTGAAAATGAGGAGACAGGTGGTTTGTTGGATATGAAGGGGAAGGGAATTCCAAGCAGGAGGCAGGAATGAGTAAGGGGCTGATGGTAGGAGAAAAGATGTTGAGGCAAAATGAGTAGGTTTGTTTTAGAGGCGCAAATTGTGTGGGCTGGATTGTAGTGGGAGAGGAGCAAAGATAGGTAGGGAGAGACCTGCTTCTCCCAACCTCTCAAATAATTGATGTGAAGGCATCTTGATAAAATGAAAGCACTACACATGCACAACTTGCAGACAGCTGCAGCAAATGGATCAGCTTGGTGTACTGCAATAAAAAAATGGTAACTTTTTAAACAGAAACTACTGGAGAATTGTGAAAGACAGAAATTAGCAAAGCAGTTCAGAAAGGGACTGTCTGTACATGTGCGTAGGATAATAATAATGTTGGTGTTTGTTAAGCACTTACTATGTGCAGAGCACTGTTTTAAGCGCTGGGGTAGACACAGGGGAATCAGGTTGTCCCATGTGGGGCTCACAGTTTTAATCCCCATTTTACAGATGAGGGAACTGAGGCACAGAGAAGTTAAGTGACTTGCCCACAGTCACACAGCTGACAAGTGGCAGAGCTGGGATTTGAACTCATGACCTCTGACTCCAAAGCCCGTGCTCATTCCACTGAGCCACGCTGCTTCTCACTGAGCCATGCTGCTTCTCACTGAGCCATGCTGCTTCTCGTGGCTCATCCAGATAATCATGGATAATCCGGTTTGTCAGTCCTGCCTCCACCTTTTTCATCACACTTTCACCTCTGGTGAAGTCATATTGAATATAAACAGATCAAACTACAACTTTTCTAGCCTAAGTCTCCATTAAGCTGCTAGAGTATGCTAAGCACTGAACCAAGATGTGGATCTGGCCTCTCATGAAATCATGTAGATTTAATGTCTCTTCAGTTTTTGCTATCCAGAATGGAATGACTGTGGTGCCCTTGTAACCACAGATCTTAACAAGTGTTAATGTGTACTCAGAAACCTGCTTTGTAAATGGAGTTAATGGTGCCATGAACAGTGGCTTCAAAGCTTTGAAATTGGTAACAAGGATTTGAAAATAATATCCCACTGAAGCTATTTGAACTATTCAGTGCTCACCTCCTGCTTCCAAGAGATTTAGCTAAAGCATGGCCTACAACAACTTCTTTCAGAAATGGAAAATGAGCAAAGCCAAGAATAGAAGGGAGATTATTGTACAGCATGGCCTAGTTGATAGAATATGGGCCTGGGAGTCGGAAGGACCTGGGTTCTAATCCTGACTCTGCCACTTGCCTGCTGTGTGACCTTGGGCAAATCACTTTACTTCTCAGTGTCTCAGTTACTTTATCTGTAAAATGGGGATTTAGATTAAGAGTTCGATGTGGGACAGGGATGGTGTCCAAACCGATCATCAACTCTACCCCAGTGGTTAGTACAGTGCCTGGCATAAATGCTTAAAACATACCATAAAAAATTGTGGAAGTAGCTGAAAGCACCACAAGAAAAATAAGCTTTCACTTTCTGTGTACTGTGTGTTTTATACTGTTTCACTTAATTTAGAACTGGAAGTGCCTCATTAGGTGACTTCCAAGTTGGGGACATTTTTCTCACTTTCAGGACTACATTTCCCAGGCACTCAACATTCTACAGAGAGCAGAGAGCTGCACAAAAATCCATGGAGTAGAGATGGTTTGGTGGCACTGTGGGGAATCATTGGTAATATCTCTTTGAGGAAGTCGGTGTGATCCATGATTCAAAGATTATTCTCAGATTATTCTCCCCTATCCTACAGCATTTATGTCAATATCCTTACACTCTGGCTTCCCCTACTGCCATCTTATTTTGATTTCTGTCTCCCCCTCTCACCTGTAAATTCTGTGTGGACAAGGATCTTTTCCACGAATTTTGTACTCTCCCAAGTGCTTAGTACAGTGCTCTGCACGGAGTAAGTGGACAATGAATACCATTGTTTGCCTGGAATTGGCTGTACTTTCATATCTTAAGCTACCCTGCTCTGCCCACTATATCTTCCCTGACACAGCCATACAGCTCTCTGAGTGCTTCAAAGGCCAATGAGTAGGTCTTCGGTTGAAATAACTAGACAGCATTGTTCTAAGAGTAACAGTGATTACTTATACACAAGTAAGGCTAATGAAATGTCTAGTAGAGGGGGTACACACTTCCCATTCTCACTCCTGTCATATTTATCTCTAACTTGATAGGTCAGTAAGCTTCTTGTCAGCAGAAATTGTGTCTACTACTTCTATTGTGCTCTTCCAAGAGCTTAGTGTAATGGTCTGCAACACAGAAAATAAAGAGATAATCCATAAATACCATTGACTGATTATTAGAATTTCTATAGAGAGTAGGTCTAAATTTTGTGTGTTTAGAGTTTGGTGTCCTCAGGGCAGGTGGCAGCAACTTTTTGCTGGGGCAAGAGTGATCTTTTATCAGATGCCAGGTAGATAATAAGAATAATAATTACGGTATTTGTTGTGTTTATTATGTGCCAGGCACTGTACTAAGCGCTGGGGTGGGTACAAATTGGGTTGAACATAGTCTCTGTCCCACATAGGACTCACAATCTCAATGCCCATTTACAGATGAGATAACTGAGGCACATAGAAGTGAAGTGACTTGCCCAAGGTCACATAGCAGACAAGTGGCAGGACTGGGATGAGAACCCACGACCTTCTCACTCCCAGGCCCATCCATTACGCTATGCTGCTTCTCTATTTGTATGTGTATATATGTCCCTTTTTTAAAATAAACACGGTATTTGTTGAGTGCTTACTATGTGCCAAGCAGTGTAATAAGATCTGGGAAGATACATTCTAACAAGGTTGGACCCAGGCCCTATCTCATATGGGGTTCACAGTCTTAATCCCCATTTTCATTAGTCAATTGTATTTATTAAGAATTTACCATGTGTAGAGCGCTGTACTTAGCACTTGGGAGAGTAAAATATTCCAACATACCTGTCATTCTCTGTCCACAATGAGTTTATAGTCGAGATGGAGCTTACAGATAAGTGACTTGCCCAAGCTCACACAGCAGACAAGTGGCAGAGCTGGGATTAGAAACAAGATCTCTCTCACTACCAGCCCTGTGTTCTCTCCACTAGGAAAGTCTGTTTCTATAATTACAGTGTTATAATTAGTGATGCACAATTACTTATTACAGTGATGTTAGCAACCTCTTTTTTCCTTTGATCTATATTTAGCATGATCAAAAAAAGCAAAAGAGGAACTGAGTCTCTGTTACACCATATTGTCCTAACAATGTCTGGCAACTAGCACAGTTCCATCCCTCCATAGAGTAGGAGTTAGGCATTTGTGCTAAGCTAATATTTCTCAGAATTACACTCTCAGAATGCAGCCCTGGGAACATCAACATATACTGTAAATGTTTACTCTCAGCTTTGCCCCCATTTTGTCCAAGATTTTCAGATTAAATGTTCCAGGAACACTTTTATGTTTTTCTTTTATGGTATTTCCTAAGCACTTATTATGTGTCGAGTAGTTTTCTAAGCATTGAGTTAAGCAAATGTTACTCAACATAATACAGGCCTGGCCCACATGTAGTTTACAGTCAAGTAGGAAGGAGAACAGGTTATAAATCTCCATTGTACAGTTGAGGAAACTGAAGCACAGTAAAGTCAAGTGACTTCTCCAAGGTCACACAACAGGCAAGTGACAGAGTCAGGTTTGAACAGAGGAACTGAGTTTTAATGTGCACTTTGCTGCTTGCTTGCTGTGTGACCTTGGGCAAGTCACTTAACTTCTTTGTAACTCAGTTTCTTCAAACAGTGAGACACAAACATTGTCTGATTTAAATTTTTATTTTACACTATTACAGTATTATTATCATTAATATTCCTAGTTTTGCTAGAAGCAATCTGTGAAGTCATCCACAAAATAATCTCCATAGGGCTCTTGATCTAAGAAGTGGAGAGATCGTATAGTTCATTGTCATTTTACAGCAAAAGCAGGAGCTCTCGTTTCTGGATGAAGAAAAGTAAATCTGGAGAGCATACACATTTTCTTTGTCCAGAAAGAGAGGTGGGATGGTGTCTGGATAAAACTTATAATAGATACTTTTAAAATCACTGGGAGATCCAGGAAAAACCCCACCACAGAAAGGTTTCATGTGGATCTTTTCTTTAATATGACACACCTAGGAATAAAAGAAATCTATGGTGTCCATGATTCACTAGACATTCTTTAGTGTATTTCCGCATTAACCAAGCTTTCTGGCTGCTATGGAGACGTGATAGCTTTGTGAGTTAGCTAAAATTAGGAATCAGCACAGACTTTATCAACTCAAATTATTCTATAATACCTTAAACCCCCTAAAGACTACAAAACCGGGTTATTCAGAAAAGCATGCCTCAAACCTCAAACAATTTCCCCATTAATATATTGGATGGAGAAGAATTATAAATCAATTTTCCCATCTCTGTAATAATGGGGCACACAGAAGATGTTTAGCTTAATCCTCCCTAGTGTAAGTGGAAGAACATATTCTCCTTAAACTAGAATAGTACCTGTAGAGAATACATAATACCTATCTAGTCACTCTGAAGTCCAGTATCTTAATGGTTCAACACAATGCTTTCCTGAACCAGCAAAAGTTTTCCTTTCTATCTGGCTGGACTCCACTAGACCTCATGATATTTCTAAGGTAAATGGAAAGACTTGCAAGTGTTAATAAAGGGCAAAGTTTCCTTTGTGTGGGGAGGTCAAATGAGAAGTGCTCAACCAGGATAGAGCGAAGAAACCAATTCACAGGTACAGTGAATCACAGTGAAGATACTCAGAGGGAATAGGAAAAGACTGGTTTGATACTTAACTATTGGAAACGGGATCATTTTTGGATATTAGACTGTGCACAGAGCCAGTCTCTTGAAAGAAAGAGTCAAAAACAGTACAGTGGACCAGTTCTTAAAATGTGGACATGTCATTGCTGCCCCAAAAACTTTATCTTCTAATGAAATCCTGGGTTTTATCCCTCAAAGTAAAAATTAAAAAGAAAAGGTCTTAATTAAAAGTGTCTATCCTTTCTACATGCAAAAGGAAAAAAACACAATTACAAATGTGCAGTGCATGCAGTCCATTGTCAAGTGATCACTTCTAACCCTGTTTAAGGAGTCTATTAATATGAATGAATATGTTAAAGATGTAAAAGTCTATCAGAGCAGAAAGGAAACTGAAGTCCTGCTCATTCAAGAGCAAAACTAGTCCCAATTTGTTACAGGTGAGGCAAAAAGTGGCATTTATGGGTTTGAAAAAGCAGAAACCACCAATGTCACAACCCATTTCGCAAGAGTGTTGACAATTTTTGGCTCCTTGGGAAGCTCGACCCAACAGCTCCCCCCAATTCACAAGAAGCAGTGAAAAGAGCACAGATCTTTCATATACGCCTAATCTCAGCTTTGCCTCTTGCCTGTTGTATGACCTTGGGCAAATCACTAAATTCCTTAAGCCTCAGTTCTTTCAACTGTAAAATGGATATTGAAAATTTAGTTGCCTTCTTAATTAAACTGTGAGTCTTCTGCGGGGATAGGGACTGTGTCCAACTGGATTAATTGATCTGCACCCCAGTTTTTGGGACATAGTAGGTGCTTAACAAATACTGAATATTACTTTGCCTCCCTACTTATATGAGATATCCTCAGACAATGAGTGAGGCAGGGACAACAATCATATCATTGAGACATTGGGAAGCAGCATTGACTACTGGATACAGCACAGGCCTGGGAGTCAGAAGGACCTGTATTCTGCCACTTATCTGCTGTATAACCTTGGACAAGTCAGTTCACTTCACTGTGCCTCAGTTACCTCATCTGTAAAATGGTGATTAAGACTGTGAGCTCTGGGTGGGACATGGACTGCATCCAAATTGATTAGCTTTTATCTACCTCAGCACTCAGAATAGTGCCTGGCACATAGTAAGTGGTTAACAAATACCATTTAAAAATAAAAAAAACTGAAATCTCATCCCAGATCTACCACTTATCTGCTTTGTGACCTTGGTCAAGTCACTTAATTTCTCTGTGCCTCAGTTCCCTCATCTGCAAAATAAGGATTCAATAAAGGTTCTTCCACTTTGACTGTGAGCCTCATGTGGAACCTGATTATCTTGTATCTACTCCAGCATTTAGAACAGTCTTATTAGAACTTAGAAGAGTACTTATTCAATCCATCACCAAATCTTGTCGGTCCCACCTTCACAGAGCTACTAAGGATCACCCTTTACTCTCTATCCATACTGCTACCACATTAATACAGTCACTCATCCTATCCTACCTGGATTACTGCATCAGCCTCCTTCCTGTCCTCCCAGTCTCTTCCTGTCTCTCTCCACTCCAGCCCATACTTCACTCTCCTGCCAAAATCATTTTTATACAAAAATGTTCTGGAAACGGCACCCCGCTGTTCAAAAATATCCAGTGGTTGCCCATTCACCTCCATATCAAACAAAATCATCTCTCCATTGACTTTAAAGCATCCATCACCTTGGCACCTCCTACCTCACCTTACTTCTCTCCTTCTGCAAGGCAGCCCACACACTTCACTCCTCTAGTGCTAACATTCTCACTGTGCCTCAATCTCACCTGTCTCACCTCCAACCCCTAGCAAACATCCTGCCTCTGGCCTGGAATGCTCTCCCTCCTCTATTCTGACAGATAACCACTCTCCCAAGCTTCAAAGCCTTATTAAAGGCACATTTCCTCCAAGTGTTCTTCCCAGTCCAAGCCCCACTTTTCCTCATCTTCCACTCTCATCTGCATTACCCTGACTTACTCTCCTTGCTCTTCCCCCATCACAGACCCAAAACACTTAGATATATATCTGTAATTTTATTTATCCCTTTGCTCTTCCCCTTGCCCAGCCGCAAAGCACTTATGTACTATTTCTTATTTTATTTGTCTTGCTGTCTGTCTTGCCAATTCTAGACTGTGAGCTCACTGTGGGTGGGGAATATCACTGTTTATTGTTATATTGTACTTTCCCAAGCACTTAGTAGAGTGTTCTGCACACAGTAAGCCCTCAGTAAATACAATTGAATGAATGAATGAACAGCGCTTGACACACATTAAGGGCTTAATTATTAGTATTGTCATCATCATCAAGAAGGAGTGAGTACCAGGTCCACACTAAATTCACATACTATGGTCCTAAAATACATTGCAGGTAATTGAGGAGAGGAGGGATGAAAAGAAAGGGAGTAAAGATAGTAAGAGGGGAAGGAAGACAGTGTTGGGATGGGGTGTGATTGGGGACCAAATAAGAAGTGGTATGGGAAAAAGGGTGTTTGGGCATCAAGCAGGAGGAGTGAGAGAGCTCATAGGAGAAGAATGGAGGGATATAGGAGGATTTGGATGAAAACATATAGAAAACCTTGGTGAGCCCTTTCCCACCCCCTCCCTCCTGCCTGGAACCCAATGCTCTTTCCTATAGGGCAGATCACTGCTTTCCCCATCTTCAGCACCCTACTTAAATCACATCTTCTCCAGGAAATCTTGCCTGACCAATAATTTCATCTCCTCACCTTACATTCTTCCCTAGTGCATCACCTATGCACTTGAGCCCTCACCTCCTAAACACTTGGGCACAACCTCACTCCAAACCACATATGTACATATCTTAAAAATTGGTTCATCCCTCTACATGTAATTAACGTTAGTGTCTGAGGACTCTGTTGTATTCTCCCAAACAGTGCTCTTCATAGAGAAAGCACAAAATAAATGTTATTTGGTTGATTTAGGGAATGAGAAAGGGAGAAAAAGAGTGTGAGAAGTGGATAGGGGGAGAGAAAAGTCATGGAGGAAATGGTAGTTCAGGAGGTAGTCTCTGTTAGTAATAATAATAATTATGGTATTTGTTAAGCATTTACTATGTGCCAAACACTGTTCTAAGTGCTGGGATAGATACAAGGTAATCAGTTTCTCCACATGGGGCTCACAGTCTAAATCTCCATTTTATAGATGAGGTAATAAGCACAGAGAAGTTAAGCGGCTTGCCCAAGGTCACACAGCAGACAAATCTTGGATTCAGGATTAGAACCCAGTTCGTCTGACTTCCAAGCCCATGCTCTTTCCACCAAGCAAGCCTGCTTCTCATCTTTGTAAGAGTCAACTGTTAGCTAGCTTGATTTTTGGAGCTGAAGCTTCTTAGTACTTAGTAATTCAACCTTGGGAGCTAAAAAGGACAGGATTTTCTCTCTCCATTTACTATGATTCAACCAGAGAATTGCTACTAAGCCAGCAGGTGTCTGTGATTCTGCCTGCTCCACTCCTTCCCAGTGAGATACTTTAAGGCTTTTTGCGGAGAGATCACAAAGAAGTGAAGAAAGGAAAGCCACATTAAAGGTACAATGATCTCATGATACAAGCAACTCACTAACCCAGCCTGCAGCAAAACAGAGCCAAACAACTCAGGTGCACCTTCTGCATGGTACATTGCATAGCACTTGAAGTAGATTTGGGAGTCGGGGGGGGGGGGGGGGGGGGGGGGGGGGAAGCATTCTCTCTTGCCCGTTAATTCCACTCAATTGCCCCCAGACGGTATGTTTCTCTACTTATTTCTCCAGAAGGGCTCTAATATCAACCTCCTCCAAAGATGGATAGGAGACTCAATGATGTTCATTGAGAGTTTACCATGTGCAGCATACTCCTGAATTGTACTTTCCAAGTGATTAATACAGTGGTCTGCACATAGTATATGCTCAAAAAATATGCTTGAATGAATACTGCAGTAAGTGCTTGGCAGAGTACTGTACAATAGAGCAGATAGACATGACTTATGCCCACAAGGTGCTTACCAGAGGAACAAACAGCTGGAGAAGATTCATTCATTCAATCGTATTTATCGAGTGCTTACAGTGAGCAGAGGACTGTACTAAAAGCTTGGGAGATTACAATACAACAAAAAACAAACACATTCCCTGCCCACAACAAGTTTACAATCTAAATGGTGGGGTGACAGACATTAATATAAACCAATAAATTACAGATATGTGCCCAAGTGCTGTGGGGCTAGGAAGAACAAAAGGAGCAAGTCAAAGTGACGCAGAAGGGAGTAGAAGGAAAAGAAAGGAGGGGCTTAGTCAGGAAAGGCCTACTGGAAGAAACGTGCCTTCAATAAGGTGGAGAAGTGGGGGAGATTAATCTTCTGTTGGATTTGAGGAGGAAGGATTCATTCAATAGTATTTATTGAGCACTTACTATGTGCAGAGCACTGAATTAAGTGCTTGGAATGTACAAATCAGTAACAGATAGAGACAGTCCCTGCCCTTTGACGGGCTTACAGTCTAACCGGGGGAGACGGATGGACAAGAACAATAGTAATAAATAGAATCAAGGGGATGAACATCTCATTAAAACAATAGCAAATAAATAGAATTAAGGTGATGTACATCTCATTAACAAAATAAATAGGGTAATGAAAATACATACAGTTGAGCGGACAAGTACAGTGATGAGGGGATGGGAAGGGAAAGGGGGAGGAGCAGAGGGAAAGGGGGGAAAAGAGGGTTTAGCTGCGGAGAGGTGAAGGGGGGCAGTAGAGGGAGTAGAGGGAGAAGGGGAGCTCAGTCTGGGAAGGCCTCTTGGAGGAGGTGAGTTTTAAGTAGGGTTTTGAAGAGGGGAAAAGAATAAGTTTGGCAGAGGTGAGGAGGGAGGGCATTCCAGGACCGCGGGAGGACGTGGCCCAGGGGTCGATGGTGGGATAGGCGAGAACAGTGGATGGTGAGGAGGTGGGCGGCAGAGGAGCAGAGCGTGCAGGGTGGGCAGTAGAAAGAGATAAGGGAGGAGAGGTAGGAGGGGGCAAGGTGATGGAGAGCCTTAAAGCCTAGAGTGAGAAGTTTTTGTTTTGTGCGGAGGTTGATAGGCAACCTTTTTAAGAAGGGGAGTGACATTTCCAGAGCGTTTCTGCAGGAAGATGAACCGGGCAGCAGAGTGAAGAATAGACTGGAGCAGGGAGAGAGAGGAGGAAGGGAGATCAGAGAGCAGGCTGACACAGTAATCGAGCCGGGATGTTACGAGAGCCTGTAACAGTAAGATAGCCGTTTGAATGGAGAGGAAAGGGCGGACCTTGGTGATATTATAAAGGTGGGACTGGCAGGTTTTGGTGACAGATCGGATGTGTGGGGTGAACGAGAGAGCCGAGTCAAAGATGACACCGAGATTGCGGGTCTGAGAGATGGGAAGGATGGTCGTACCATCCACAGTGATAGGGAAGTCAGGGAGAGGACAGGGCTTGGGAGGGAAGATGAGCTCAGTTTTGGTCATGTTGAGTTTTAGGGGGCGGGTAGACATCCAGGTAGAGATGTTTTGGAGGGAGGAGGAGATACGAGTCTGAAAGGAGGTGGAGAGGACGGGGCAGAGATGTAGATCTGTGTGTCATCTGCATAGAGATGATAGTTGAAGCCGTGAGAGCAAATGAGTTCACCAAGGGAGTGAGTGTAGATGGGGAACAGAAGAGGGCCAAGAACTGACCCTTGGGGAATCCCAACAGTTAGAGGATGGGAAGGGGAGGAGGAGCCTGCGAAGGAGACTGAGAATGACCGGCCAGAGAGATAAGAGGAGAACCAGGAGAGGACGAAATCCATGAAGCCAAGGTGAAATAAGGTGTGGAGGAGAAGGGGATGGTCGACAGTGTCAAAGGCAGCTGAGAGGTCAAGGAGGACTAGAATAGAGTAGGAGCCATTGGATTTGGCAAGAAGGAGGTCGTGGAGGGGACGGAAGCCAGATTGGAGGGGGTCCAGGAGAGAATGGGAGTTAAGGAATTCTAAGCAGCGAGTGTAGACGACTTGTTCTAGGATCTTGGAAAGGAAGGGTAGTAGGGAGACAGGGTGATAACTGGAAGGGGAAGTGGGGTCGAGAGAAGGGTTTTTGGGGATGGGGGAGACATGAGCATGTTCAGAGGCAGCGTGTGGGTGAGGGGTTGGCGGCAAGGTACACAAGATAAAGGTATAGTGGGAAGGTTAGCATTAGAGGAGTTAAGTGTATGGGCTGGGTTGTAGTAGGAGAGTAGCAAAGTGAGTTCAAGGGGGCAAGGTAGTTGAGTGCTTTAGTGCTTTAGCCAAGAGTAAGGAGTTTCTGTTTGATGAGGAGATTGATGGGCAACCACTGGAGGGTCTTGAGGACTGAACTGAACTTTTTTGTAGACAAATGATGAAGGCGGCAAAGTGAAGTATGGACTGGAGTGGGAAGAGGCAGGAAGCAGGGAGGTCAGCAAGGTGGCTGATTCAGTAATCCACTTGGGATGGAATGAGTGATTGTATTACCATGGTAGCAGTTTGGATATAGAGGAAAGGGTGGATTTTAGCCATGTGAAAATGGGAGTGAGCGCTCAATAAATCCATTTGAATGAATGAATGAGAAGAGTGACACCAAAGTTAGAGATGGTGGAGCCATCTACTGTGACAGGAAAGTCAGGGGGAGGACAGTATTTGACTGGGAAGATAAGGAGTTTTGTTTTGGACATGTTAAATTTGAGGTGATGGGAGGACATCCAAGTGGAGATGACTTGAATGATAGAAGATACAAAGTCCCTGTCCCACACATTGGGTTCACAGTCTTAATTCCCATTTTACAGATGAGGTAACTAAAGCACAGAGAAGTTAAGCAGTTTGCCCAAGGTCACACAGCAGACAAGTGGTGCAGGCGGGATTAGAACCCAGGTTCTTATGATTCCCAGGCCCATGCTCCATCCACTAGGCCATGTTGCTTCTCTACTTCAGAGCTTATTTTGCCTATGGCAGAAACTGAACTTTAGCTTTTGAAAGATGGATTCTCTCACTACATATAGGATGTAAAGAACAAGTCTTTCGATTCACTTTGAGGTGATGCTGCACCCACACACCACATGGTGTGTAGCCTTGGGGGAATACTGTAAGGAAGGTCTGACTGTCTACATTTATTCTAAATCAGAAGTTACCATTTATAATTATCCTAAATTAAGACTGTTTTGTGTTCAGTTTTGGGGGAAGCTGCACCCACATCCCTTATGGCACAGATTTGGGACACTTGAAAAAGAGAAATATTCCCATATGTCTATTTTAATATCTTTTAAAAAATTGCCTACAAAAATAAGCTTTGTTTCCAAGCAGGGAATATGTCTACCAACTCTGCTATATTGTATTCTCCCAAGCACTTAGTACAGTGCTCTACACACAGTAAGCACTCAATAAATTTGATTGATTCCTCCCATTTATAAGCATGCTGAACACATCTAAAAGTTCAATGGATTAAAATCACATATTTATGTGCCTGACTCCCTTGGTGGGTGGTAAGGTTCCTGAGGGAAGGGTTCATGTGCACTGCGATTGAAAAAGAGAGGGTATGAATTTCACAGTGTCATCTAATAGCTTGCACTTACTCCCCACTCAGTCACTAAGAATGAAAAGGGACATAGGCAAGGTTGGAATAGTGTCCCAGTTTCCTAGTTTACTATGAAATGAACATGTTCAGTCTAACAGACAAACCATAGGCTCAAGGTACAGAGGTGATGTTAGGCTTCGCTTAGTGGCTTCAATGCTGTCATCCTCCTTGTTCAAAAAGCTCATTCCTCCTGAGGCATCTGGTCTTATGTTATGCTGTCAAATTGTTTCTGACCCATAGTGATTCCACAGACATCTCTTTCCCAGAATGCCCCATCTCCATCTAAAGTAATTCTGGTAGTATCCATAGACTTTTCTTCGTAAAAGTACAGAAGTGTTTTACCGTTTCCTTCTTTGGCGCGGTAAACTTGAGTCTCCACCCTCAACTCTCTCTCATGTCACTGTTGCCCAGCACAGGTGAGTTTTGACTTGGAGCATATTGCCTTCCACTCGCTCACCACTGCCCAAGCTAGGAATGGAATGGGTGTGCCTCTGCTTGACTCTCCCACCTATAGCCAAGACAGGTGGAGTACTGGATACTCTCCAGGTGTTATCCTGAAGGGCTACTCTATGGATTATCTTCGTAAAAAATAGTTCTGAATACATCCAGGTCCTCATAATAATAATAATAATAATAATAATAATAATGGTGGTATTTGTTAAGCACTTACTATGTGCAAATCACTGTTCTAAGCGCTGGGTGGATACAGGGTGATCAGATTGTCCCACGTGGGGCTCACAGTTTTAATCCCCATTTTACAGATGAGATAACTGAGGCCCAGATAAATTAAGTGGCTTGCCCACAGTCACACATCTGACAAGTGGCAGAGCCGGGAGTCGAACCCATGACCTCTGACTCCGAAGCCCAGGCTCTTTCCACTGTGCTCATCACAAACATCCAGTGACTACCCCTTTCCCTTTGTATAAAACAGAAACCCAACCACTGTACAGACTTCACAAGGCTCTCGACTCCCTCCTTCTTTCATTTCTGCTCTATTCACTAGCTACACTCCACCGCACACCCTTTGCTTCCCCCAAACAACCCTTCTTGCTATACTTACCATACTTCGTTCTTGAGCCTCCCATCTCTGACCCCATTATTCACTCCCTTCCCTCCTGCCTGGAACTCTCTCCTCTTTCAAATATACCATGTCCCAAGTTCCTTCAATTTCACAGCCCTCCACAAAGTCTTCCTCCTTGAAGCTACGACTAGGGTTTTATATATTTAGTGATTTATAACATTTCACTTATTTACTGCATTTATTTTGTCATTCATTCACTCAGCTTTTCGGAACACTTGCTATCTATATTTTTGCATAGGTAATTGGTTATACTGTATGTATGGTTGTATTTACATTTTCTCCCCTGTTTCCTTTGGCTAGGCAAAATTCATGTCTGTTTGTCTTCCCAATTAGACTGTAACCTCCTTGAGGGCAGAGAATGTGACTCATGCTCTCCCAAGCTCCCAGTTTAGTGAATGAATATAAGCATGGGTCACAATGTGCTCAAAACAGGAAAATCAATTACTTGACAGTATTTATTGCATGAAGAGCACTATACTAAGCATTTAGAAAGTACAAAAGAACTAAGAGACACAGTTCCTTCCCCTGAGGAGTTTACAATGCAGTGAAGGATACAGATGAATGACAGATGCAGGAGTAAGACAGTATATAAAATATTTAAGAGTAAGTATCATATGTAAGTACCTATGTGTTTAAGTGGCATAGACATATCAAACTAGCACTTGGGGGATATAGGGTGGGATGATGAGAGAGTAATCATGGCAGAACTCTTGGAAGAGATGTCATTTTAGAACGGTTTAGAATTTGAGGAGAGCAGTGGTCTGGTGGATATGAAGTGGAAGAGAGGTCCAGGAAGGAGGGAGGATGTGAGCAAGAACTGGTGCGTAGTGGGAGAAGAGAAAGGATAAGTTCAGAAGAGAAAGCTAAGTGATTAAAGGCAATGAGAGCGATTCTCCACCTCCACTCCTTCCAACTTTCTCTTTCCCTCTCCTGTTTATATTAGCATTCATTCCATCAAGGAGAAGGAGAGGGAGTAGGAGTGAGTAGGGATTAAAGATCAGTTCAATCATCTTCTAAAACACATAATATAATCCAAGTTTTTCAGATAATTAAATGGACAAAGAGGTTTGTAAGATAAAACTCAGCTGATCAAGATCATAGTTTGGGTGGATACAGGCTCTCCAACACTCAGGATTTACATTTCACTGAAAACTGAGAAATACCAATTGAGGGTGACTTTAGTAAGAAGTTCTCTATGCCTCACACAAAAAGCAGCGTGGCGTAAGTAGGAAGAGCAAGGGCTTCCGAGTCAGAGGTCGTGGGTTCTAAACCTGGTTCCCGCCACTTATCAGCTATATGACTTTGGGCAAGCCACTTAACTTTTCTGGGCCTCAGTTACCTCATCTGTAAAATGGGGATTAAGACTGAGCCCTACATGGGACAGCCTGATTACCTTATATCTACCACAGTACTTAGAAATGTATTTTGCACATATTTAGTGCTTAACAAATACCATCATCATCATCACACTAGCAAAACATAGTTTTAGGTCTTCAGCAGGCACAAACTGGTTCCAATTTATAACATAGCCACCACATTGCAGCTGGGAAAGAAAAAAAAAAGCTTTATCATGTCTGAACTGCAGGGATTACCACAATACATTTTTTATCTGCTAATTGAATTTACCATGTTATCCAGTGGATTGAACCAAAATCAGAACTTCTCTGTTAAAAGATGTGACGAGGCTTATTGCAGATTGAATCTTAGTCATCAAATGAAGCAAAACAGCAGTACTGAGGTTATGGGGAGAATTTTGATTGATAATGAAAAATATACCTAGAGCTTAACAGCATGAAAAAAGTCAGTTTTATTATTAATAGGGGTTGTAGCATATAGCATAACAGAAATATTCTATTTCTCCACAAAGTCTTACAGGAGTATTAAACTTTTCCATTAGCAGATCAGATTAGGCCTTCAAGTTAAGCCACGGACTTCATCCCTATTAAATGAGATACTTGAGGCTGCAGCACTCTTCTCTATGATATTATTCCAATTAAATACCCTTTTTTCTCATTCAGCAGCTATTGAGTGAAGGAGACACATTTCAAAATACCGGAAGCTTTACTGGGTAATGACTGATAACGAAGTGGAAAGCAACCAGAGGAAACTTAGTGATCATTTAACTTTCCTTAATTGAGAAAAATGCATGTGTAAATAGAGGATCGAACAGAATTCTGAAAGCCCAGTGAATGACTTGGTAGATTTTCATTGCTGACCGTGACTTGATACTCTTTGAATGTGGACAATTTAATTTTTCTCTTGGGCCCTCAAGAAGATCAGTTAGCTCCTCCTCAATGAGAGGCTCAGTAAACTCAGTGTTTCAGCATTTTGCCTTGCCCCACCTCATTCTCTTTTCCCTGACTGATGTTTTTGTCTTTTGGAAAGAGTGGCTAATTTGCCCTGAGTCCATGAATAAGACAATCTGGAGGGATAAAGAAGTGGAAATAGCAAAAATGAAAGTCAGAATTCCAGTGTGATAAACCTATTGGAGGCAAAGACATACATCAGTCAATCAGTGGTACTTATGGAGCTCTTACCATGTGCAGAGCACTGTAATAAGTGCTTGGGACAGGATAATGCAATAGAGTTGATAGACATGGTACAGAGATGACAGCTTTAATGAGCAAGCCCATTGGAAACACAGAGAAAACAAGTCTGCCCATTGTCTTGGAAATCATCTATCTTTGAGGTCATCTGGCTATTTTTAATTATTAATGGTATTTTTTAAGTGCTTATTCAGGGAACATATCTATCAACTCTGTCAAGTTCAATTCTCCCAAGCACTTAATACAGAGCTTTGTAGACAGTAAGGGCTAAATAAGTACGATTGATTGATGTGTCGGGCACTGTACTAAGCACAAGAAAATCACATTTGACACAGTCCATGTTTCACATGGAGTTCACAGTTGTAATTCCCATTTTACAGGTGAGATTAATGAGGCACAGAGAATTTAAGTGATTTGCCGAAGATCACACAGCAGACAAGTGGCAGAGGAGGAATTAGAACCCATGTCCTCTCTCAGGCTCAGTCTCTTTCCACTAAGCCAAGCAGCTTCACATCTATGAACCCTACATGAGAGAAAAAAAGGGAGCAAGAGATCCTTTTTAAAATCCTCTGCATTGTCATGAGACGTCCCATATCAGCAAAGGGATAAACCAGGAACATCTCCAAACTACAATACTTATTAAAATAAGGCTTTTCCCTGATATATATACCCAGGGCACTCCTGTTTTCAAAGAACATTGCCTATTCCTGGGTGTCCAAGTCTGTTATTTGAAAAACAGTTTGTTTTCTAGGTCACAGGAAACACACAGAGACTCAGTCATTTTCATAGAAAAAAAATCATAGAAGTTGACCCAATTTTACAATTCGGATATTAAAAATCAGCCTAATTTCCTAAAAGGAAGTACCACCTCTCCAAGCTGTGAGCATCTGAACAATGTACCCTTCTGTTAAATAGCTTATGACCTCCCATTAACTAAACCTCCTCCCCTCATAACAGGTGAAGAGTACTGTGGTGACAGCAAACTGAAAATTTAGCTCTTCTGCATCTAATGGAAGATACATGGAAGAACTGAACCTCTGATGCTCTAGGAGAGATTCATTCATTCATTCAATAATATTTATTGAGAGCTTACTATGTGTATAACACTGTACTAAGCGCTTGGAATGTGCAAATCTGCAACAGATAGAGACAGTCCCTGCCCTTTGACAGGCTTTCAGTCTAACCGGGGGAGACGGACGGACAAGAACAATAGTAATAACTAGAATCAAGGGGATGAACATCTCATTAAAACAATAGCAATAAATAGAATCAAGGTGATGTACATCTCATTAACAAAATAAATAGGGTAATGAAGATATATACAATTGAGTGGTCAATAACAATGCTGAAGGGAGGGGAAGGGAGAGGGGGAGGAGCAGAGGGAAAGGGGGGAAAAGAAGGCTTAGCTGAGGGGAGGTGAAGGGGGTAGAGGGGGAGCAGAGGGAGTAGAGGGAAAAAGGGAAGCTCAGTCTGGGAAGGCCTTTTGGAGGAGGTGAGCTCTAAGTAGGGTTTTGAGGAGGGGAAGAGAATTAGTTTGGCGGAGGTGAGGAGGGAAGGCATTCCAGGTCAGCGGGAGGGTGTGGCCCAGGGGTCAACGGCGGGATAGGCGATAGATGCTTTAGGATATTTCTCTGCTCACATCCCTCCCCAGATACGTACCACCAAAAGTTTTCATATCCTAGAGAGAGGTCAGAACAGGGGAATGAGCTGGGTCTTCAATTCAGCTGGCTTGGCTACAATCCTCCAGAGAGCAGAACAATTGCTTTCTGGAAATGGGCCAAGGTCTGTCTCTTCTGGCAAGCTCACAGGCTACTGGCACTAACTGGAGATTCTCTACTCTAGCCGGGCATAAGCCAGGAAGGGGAATGAGGCAACTCTCCTCTCTGCAAACCAAAAGGTCAACGGGGAGTACTCCATTGGACTTAATGGGCAGGATCAAACTGGACATATGTTCACTGATGACTGGTTTGGTTTAAGTTGACAGCTGTCATCATAACAGAAACTTTCCTTCCATTTTATTATGTGCCATTTCACTCCTTTTACCTATAAATTCAATAGAGATCTGTGGAGCCGTGTCAGTATTAAGACCAAAACATCCAGCTCAAATTGCCCCCAAATAAATCTGCCTGTTTTCATAAACCTGTTTATTCTCCCTTGTCTAGGTGGAAGAGTTACAGTGCCCCAAAGCTCTTCTATTTTTTAGTGTAATTAAAATCCACAGAACAGTTCTTCAGTTCATCAACCTCAGTATCAGTATGTATCTAGATGACTCGTAGAGAACTGATGATTATGGATAATATTTCTCTAAAGTCATTCATTTCAAAAGCACAACCCAGAGTAAGTTTAATTTGTATCTTATGTGCTGTAAATATAAACACAACATTGAAAAGGCTTGCATTGTTTATGGATTCATAAAAACATATTCACTAAACCTGAAAGCCTTGTGATTCATGCTTTTCACTTGGAAAGAAAAAAAGATACATTTGTTTATACTGCATGGTAGGATTCTTCCCCTTGATTTTTCTCTTCATTATTTGCAGCTGAGACAGCCTCCAACATTCAAATATGAATCTTTTAAGGAGAAGAAAAATTATTTATCTAGAAAATAACTTAAAGGAGCACCACAGAGAGATTAAATAGATTTTTTAGGTAAGGAATAAATAGATAAAATGAAAACTATGTGATGAATGTACAGATAAAATAATAGATAGGCAAATGGCAGAGGAGAGGACAGGAAAAATTATGAAAGAGGAGAAAGAGAAAGTGAGAGAGACACAAGAGGAGACAGATGAAGAAATATGTATGGAAGAAAAAAATATGAATGGCTGTATAATACATGAGGGTGAAGCAAGATGAAAGAAATAGACTTTTACTGACAGTCTTCTTGAGAAATGTGTGTCTTTTGACTCCACATGGAGCAGAGTGGCCTAGTGAATAGAGCATGTGTCTGAGAGTCAGAAGTACCTGGGTTCTAGTCCTGGCACTGTCACTTCTCTTCTGTGTGACCTTGGGCAAGTCACTTCATTTCTCCATGTCTCAGTTACCTCAACTGTAAAATGGGGATTCCAACTGTGAGCTCCATGTGGGACATGGACTTTGTCCACCCTAATCACCTTATAATTATCCCAGTGTTTAGACTAGTGCCTGGCACCTATTAAGTGCTAAATAAATACCATGAAAAGCCTGCAAGGAGGAGAACTAATCCCAACCTTTCTGGGAATTATTCCAGGGCAGAAAAGGAAAAGAAAATTAACCCCTTGATAATTGAACTCATTGAGAGCAAGGATCAAATCTAAAACTTGCATTCTTCCAAGAGTTAGAGTAAGATTAATAAATACTATTGATTGATGGATTGATTGACAGTCCTACATATCCTCAGATCTGACTCCAAGAACATGACTGCTAATTGGCCATTATTTGTTCTGTGTATTCTAGGGCTCAACCAGGCAATTTTCAGAGTCTGGGCAAGCTTCTGTTGAGGGGAAGGAAACAGTGATGAACCTACATCACCTCAAGGAATCAGCTGGTGATCTGATCAATCAATCATTGTATTTATATAGCACTAACTGTGGGCAGAGCACTGTATTAAGTGCTTGTGGGAATACAAGACAAAAATCTAGCAGACACATTCCCTTCCCACAACAAGCTTACAGTCTAGAGGGGGAGCTTGGTTATTGGGAAGTCCCTCCCCCCATATGGCCAATCTAGCGGTATTTACAAGGCTTCAGTCCAACAAATGAAACAACCCTATCCTTACAGCTTCAGAAAAACAGATTTTAGCTATTTGCCAGGTAAAACAAAAACCAGTAGTCATAATAATAATTATTATGGTATTTATTAAGTACTTAATATGTCAGGCACTGTACTAAGCACTGAGGTGGATACGAGCAAATCAGGTTGGACACAGTCCCTCTCCCATGTGAGGCTCACAGTCTCAATCCCCATTTTACAGATGAGGTAAGTGAGTCCCAAAGTGAAGTGGTTTGCCCAAGGTCACACAACAGACAAGCGGTGGACCTAGGATTAGAACCCATGACCTCCTGACTCTTAGGCCTGTGCTCTATCCACTACTCCATAGTTGTAAACATCACTTGCACTGTTTGGAAAACAAAACAGCTTTTGTTTGGGCCATTCAGAAACCTGCTGAAGCTATTTCTGACATATAGTAAGTGCTTAACAAATACTATAATCACTACTATTACCTCTTCTAAAACACATTCTAGAATCTACCATGTGGCATTTTAGAGCTAAAATCACCCAATTGTCCTAATCAGTTACGGTTCAATGGGGAATTTCAATTCATGAAACATGGCATAGTTTGATCACATGGCTACAGGGGTTGGTGAAAATAGAATGAATAGTTCCCACTTTAAGTTGTGGATCAGAGCAGTAATTCAGCTTCTCACTTGTTTGCACAATTTTCAAATATAAACACATGCTGTGTGGATAAAGAATGACTTACCATGAAAGTAAGACAGGTTTATCATAATCATTATCAGAGGGTCAATGCAAGAAATCATACGGCCTAGTGAAAAGACCATTTTCCTTGGAGTTAGAGGACTTAGGTTCTAATACTGGTTCCAGAAACTTGCCTGCTGTGTGACAAAAAAGTCACTTCTCTGTGTCTGTTTCCTCATCTGTAAAATGAGAATTAACACACCCATTCTCTTTCCTACTTGGACTGTGGACCTCATGTGGGACAGGGACTGTCTGTCCTGATTATCTCATCTCTACCCCAGTTCTTAGTACAGGGGTTTGACATAATAATTATAATCGATAACAGGACTGACTGAGCAACTTGCTTCATGCATACCAGTCAATCTCCCTAAGCTCTTGGGAGAGCACAATTCAACAATGAGCAGACATTCCCGGCCCACAACAAACTTAAACAACTCTCTTAAGCATTCAAAGGAATTATAAACAAAGGGCCATACATTATCTCTGCCCATAAGGAGCTTACATTAGTTCTATCTGCTGCAAATGAAGAAACAACTACTTTAATAAAGCATTCAGATATATGATGGTTAAAAGTTTAATTAAATGGTTATTATATAGATTTGCATGGTACAGTTTCTAAGTAGCTATGTGTTAAAATTGGAATTTAACTTTGTGTTTAGGAACCAGAAACATAAGGTATATTATTGGTCTAAGGTACTTTAAAATTCAAGAGAGCTGCTTGTCCAAAAGATTAATGTTGAAACTTGAGGTGGAGGAAAGCTAATTTGCCAACATCTTCAAAGGAAGGATATTTATGTGCAGACTTCTAGAAGCTATTTCTTCCTCCACTAAGAGAGTCTTTGGATAAAGGGCACCACTAGACAATAGCATAACTGATTCAGGCACTTGAGTGTAATATTCAGTCATTCATTCAATAGTATTTATTGAGCGCTTACTATGTGCAGAACACTGTACTAAGCACTTGGAATGTACAAATTGGCAACAGATAGAGACAGTCCCTGCCCTTTGACGGGCTTACAGTCCTAAAGTACCACAAAACCATGTGGCATAGATTCTAAAATGAATTTCAGAAGAGGTAATAGGAATAATTGTGGTATTTGTTAAGCACTTGCTATATGTCAAGCACTGTCTTTTGAGCTGGGGTAGATTTAAAATAAACAGGTCCCACATGGGTAAGATATTCAATCCTTATTTTGCAGATGAGGAAACTGAGGCACAGAGAAATTAAGAGACTTGTCCAAGGTCACACAGCAGGTAAGTGGCAGAGGCAGGATTAGAACCCAGGTTCTCTGATTCCCAGGTCTGCACTTTTTCCACTAGGCCACAATTTACTGACTTGGCTACTTTAAGTCCTACGGTTTGCAATTATGAAGACCAAATTTAAATGAAATAAAATCCATTTATAAAAGAAAACTTATGTTCTAATATGATACTAATAATAATAGTATTTGTTCAGCACATTCATTCATTCAGTTGTATTTATTAAGCATTTACTGTGTGCAGAGCACTGAACTTAGCACTGGGGTGGATAAAAGCAAAATGGGTGGGACTCAGTCTCTGTCCCATGCAGGGCTACGTTCTCAATCCTCATTTTACATATATGAGGGAACTGAGGCACAGAGAAATAAATTGACTTGTCAAAGATCATGCAGCAGACAAGTGGTGGAGCCGGGATTAGAACCCATGATCTTCTGATTGTTGGGCCCATGCTGTAACCACTACACAATACCGCTTCCCCTTTGTTCTCTAAACTGAAATAGAACACAAGTCAAGGCATTTATATCTGACATTTTCATTTCTGACACTCACTCTACTCACCTTCAAAGCCTTAATAAAAGCCCATCTCCAAGAGGCCTTCCCCTACTAAGCCCTCATTTCCACTTCTCCCTCCCTTCTGTGTTACCCTTAACACTGGTTTTATGCCTTTATTCACTCCTGACATCCTCATAGCACTTATGTATAAAGCCATAATTTATTTCTCTAAATGTCAGTCTCCCCTTCTAGACTGTAAATTTGCCATGGGCAGGGATCATGCCTACCAACTTTAATATACAGTATTCTTCCAAGGGCCTAATTCAGTGCTCTGCAAAGAGTAGGCACTGAAATATGACTGATTGATTGACTGGAATAAAAGTTGTAATATTCCTTTCTTCCCATTTCCATGTGGGCAGAGACTGTGTCTGTTATATTTTCATACTGTACTCTCCCAAGGGCTTAGTACAGTGCTCTGCACAGAGTAAGTGCTCAGTAAATATGATTGACTGACAGCCCTTTCTAGAGGGCAATACATTGATACAACACTAGACTATAGTTGCTTTACAAGCAGCATGGCTCAGTGGAAAGAGCATGGGCTTTGGAGTCAGAGGTCATGAGTTCGAATCCCAGTCTGCCACTTGTCAGCTGTGTGACTGTGGGCAAGTCACTTAACTTCTCTGTGCCTCAGTTACCTCATCTGTAAAATGGGGGTGAAGACTGTGAGCCCCACGTGGGACAACCTGATTCCCCTGTGTCTACCCCAGCCCTTAGAACAGTGCTCGGCACATAGTAAGTGCTTAACAAATACCAACATTATTATTATTATTATTATTTGTGCTTATCTCTAGGCCTGGATGGAACAGAAAAGACCTATGTATTGTCAACATTCAACACCTTCCTCTTTGTCATGCATGATAACGACAATGATGAAAGAGAAAATGATTACCATACGATGGACGGCAAGGAGATCAGTCACCACAAAGTTCTGCCATACATCCTGCTGCTCCTGTCAGGGGCAGAATACTGAGCTAGGTATACCATTGCACTGACTAAGAATGGCATTGTCTATGGTCTTTTGAAATGTTACGAGTAAGGAGGAAGAGAGGAATATCCACAGCAAGGAGGCCAAATTTGGCCTGGGAATATCATGTTAGTGTATAATCTATCCTTTTCCTTCCACTTCAAAGACCACCTGGCTGATGGTATAATTTCATCAGTAATAGTAATAATGATATTTGTTAAGTGCTTACTGTGTGACAGGCACTGTTCTAAACCCTGGGATAGATACAAGATGATACAGTCCCTGTCCCATATAGGGCTCACAGTCTTAATCCCGCTTTAAAATGGGGGAACTCAGCCCAGAGAAGTTAAGTGACTAGCCAAAGGTCACACAGCAGACAAGAGGCGGAACTGGGATTAGAACCCATGACCTTGTGACTCCCAGGCTCATGATCTATCCATTAGGCCATGCTGCTTCTCACTGAGTTTGAGTGTTGCCAGTAGGACCATTGCATGAGTGATGATCCCTTCTTTACTCATTCATTCATTCAATAGTATTTATTGAGTGCTTACTATGGGCAGAGGACTGTACTAAGCTCTTGGAATGTACAATTCGGCAACAGATAGAGACAATCCCTGCCCAATGACAGGCTTACAGTCTAACTGGGGGAGGAGACAGATGGACAAAAACAAGGCAACATAATCATGATAAACAGAATCAAGGGGATGTACGCCTCATTAACAAAATAAATAGGGCAATAAAAATATATACAAATGAGCACAGTGCTGAGGGTAGGGGAAGGGAGAGGGGGAGGAGCAGAGGGAACGGAGGCTTAGCTGAGGGGAGGTGAAGGAGGGAAGGAGAAGGGAGCAGAGGGGGGAGCGGAGAGGGAGCAGAGGTAAAAGGGGAAACTCAGTCTGGGAAGGCCTCTTGGAGGATGTAAGCTCTCAGTAGGGCTTTGAAGAGGAGAAGAGAGTTAGTTTGGCGGAGGTGAGGAGGGAGGGCTTTCCAGGTGAGCGGTAGGACATGGGCCAGAGGTTGACGGCGGGATAGGCATGAAGAGGGGACTGTGAGGAGGTGAGTGGCAGAGGAGTGGAGCACACGGGGAGAGCAGTAGAAAGAGAGAAGGGAGGTGAGGTAGGAGGGGGCAAGGTGATGGAGAGCCTTGAAGCCCAGAGTGAGAAGTTTTTATTTCATGTGCAGGTTGATAGGCAACCACTGGAGGATTTTAAGGAGAGAATTGACATGCCCAGAGCAGGAAGATGATCTGGGCAGCGGAATGAAGAATAGACTGGAGTGGGGAGAGACAGGAGGATGGGAGATCAGACAGAAGGCTGACACAATAATCCAGCCGGGATATTATGAGAGCCTATACCAGTAGGATAGCCCTTTGGATGGAGGGGAAAGGGTGGGTATGTTGGGATCTCCTTACCGTACATTGGGATGAATGTAAGATGCCTTTTGGCGCATTGTTGCATTTTTTCCCCCAGAGTGTTTTCATTTTCCTCTCTTAGGCTTAAGGTCAAGACCATATCCCACTTTTTCTTCTGCCTCTTCATGCTGACCCATCATCTGTGGCTGCCTCTCAAATACTGTGCAATAGGAAGAAGGAAGGATGCAAAGAGAAGGTCCTTTCTGCTGTAAGATCTAAAAATTTAGCCAGTACTATTTCTTACTTTTCTTTCACTATGAAGACTTTTGAACTGTCCACTACAAGCTTTCTGTTAAGGCAGCACCATTAACAGAAAGCACCAGTTTCATTTTATTGGTAATTTGTGAGTTGTTTAAAATCTCATTTAAATGGTCAGGTTTTATTGACCAAACTGTTTTGATTTTTTTCAGGATCACACTAAATATTCCTTGTTTTCCAATAGTTATTGGCAAGAATTTAATCTAAAGCCATTCTGATGAGTAACCTTAATATGCATAGTAATAGTGCATTACGTATGGGTATTAAAAGGGCAAGTTGCCAAAGTATCTCTGTCATTTACCATTCCACCTCCCCCCCGCCCAAGCCCTGCTTTCCTCTCTCCATCAAAAGGACTCAAAAATAGTCCAAAGAACATTATAGATTTGTAAGTTCTTTGTGGGCTGGGAATGTGTCTACCAACTTTGTTATATTGTACTCTCTCATGTGCTTAGTACAGTGCTCTGCACCCAATATGTGCCCAGTAAATACCATTAATTGATTTAAATTTCTTTGAGACACCAACCCGGAGGTACCTTTAACGTTTTGTTAACTTCCTTGAAATAATCTGTTATCTTCTGGAGACAAAAGTGTCACAAAGGTAGAAAGATAACAGCCTTTTCCATTAGAGAAATCTGACATCACATTTCATTATCCCTACAGGAAAAGTCGACTAACAGCAAACAACCTTCTTAGAGGTAGAAGATTGGAATAATGTCATAATATTAACACAATCAACCCAGATCTCAGATAACACTACAGTGAAAACGCATGAATGATCCTAGCTTTCTTTTCTTGACATAATAGGGTTTTAAGAATTATTACTTCTAAGAGACTGGATATTTGTCTGGCCTTTGTCTTTCTAAGGAAAAAGAAAATACTGAGTCCATCACCTGGAAATGATATTATTTTTGAAACAACCATTTTTCATTTGAAATTTGTGCTGTTTGGTTTAGTTCTTGACATAGAGACAGTTCCCGTGTTATAATTGCTGGGGGCTGTTCAGATTTCTAAAACAGGATTGTTCTATCCTTAATAACCTGTATTTAGGGCTTTGATAAAAAAAACAGAAAAATGAGTTCTCTTCCTCAGTAATTCTATGTTTATAAACAGGTTGGATCAAATTTAGACGAATGACTAAATTCACAAAATGAAATTGACTTTATGCTTGGAAATGGCTGTTGGCCTTGAACTAGTCTTTTTAGTTATATATAGGGGTGAGGTGTGTATGTGCATATATATATGAAAAACATATATAGGGATATATACACACACATATTTGTGGATATATACACATACGTGTTTATATATGTGTGTGTGTGTGTGTATATATATGTATATGACATATGAGAAGCAGCATGGCTCAGTGGAAAGAGCACAAGCTTGGGAGTCAGAGGTCATGGGTTCGAATCCCCACTCCGCCACTTGTCAGCTGTATGACTGTGGGCAAGTCACTTAACTTCTCTGGGCCTCAGTTACCTCATCTGGAAAATGGGGATTAAGACTGTTAGCCTCATGTGGGACAACCTGATGACCCTGTATCTACCCCAGCGCTTAGAACAGTGCTCTGCACATAGTAAGTGCTTAACAAACACCAACATTATTATATAGATGCAAAATGTACAGTTTATTCTAAAATAACAGTTCTCTAGCCTTGGCTTTACTTGCATAGTCTTCTTCTCTTCTGTTACCTCTCTGGTCCACATTAGCCTCTTTCTACTGATTCATTCTCTTCTTCTCACTCCCTACGGGTGTTTCTCAAAGCTCTATTCTGTATACCATTTTCTTCTCAGTCAATCAATGGAATTTATTAAGCACTTACTGTGTGCTGAGCCCTGCACTAAACACTTGGGAGAATGCAATATAATAGAGTTGGAAGGCATGATCCTTGTCCACAAGGAGCTCAATTTACATTCACTTCCGTGGGGAGTTCATCAACTCCCACAACTCAAACACACTCCATGCAGATGAGTCTTTAGTTAACACTGCTAGGCCTGACCTCTCTCTTTCTTTGCAATTTCACATCTCCTCCTGCCTCCAAGATATCTGTACCTGCCTTACCCATAGTCACATTAAGCTCAACATATCCAAACCTGAAATTGTCATCTCTCCAAAATGCTCTTCTTCACAAAAAAGGTTTGGTTGATAAAAAAAAATCCTGTCTGTTTTTACCCAAAACTAATTTCAGAATCTGCCCCTTCTTGTTACTACAAATGGCCACCACACTGGTTCAGACCCTCATTATATTTCTGTTTGACTAGAGCATTAGCCCTCTCACTGGTCTCCAGTGGGGGGGGGGGGAGGAGGGGGAGAGGAAGGTGGGGGAGATAGATCAATGCTGGAGATGTAGATTTGGGAATCATCTGCATAGAGGTGGTAGTTGAAGCCATGGGAGCAAATAAGTGAACTCCACTGTCAATGTTGCCTTTCTAAATTATCATTCTACACAGATCTCCTCACTTTTCAAAATCTTCCATTAGATACTATTCTTCTCTGTTTCAAGCAGAAATGTCTGATTATTTCATTGTAGGATCCTCAATCAACTCTTTCCCTGCTCTGTACCCACCCTCCTTTTCTACTGAAAACTAGCTCCAACTCTTTGTTTCTCTAATTCTAACCTATTCAACTTTTCCTCCTTTCTCTCTCTCTCTCCTATCACCAACCTCCTACATATGTCCTCCATCCTTTCTGATACTCATTCCCTCTTCAAACTTAACGGACCACCCTTTTCCCCCATCTTCAAAGTCCTTCTTTAATCACATCTCCTCCAGGAAGCCTTCCTATTTAATCTTTTGTCTTTCCTGCTATTACAAGTTTAATATAGAGCTGTCCCTAAGTTGACTTCCACACAACAGTATTTACTATGCCTAGATGCAACACCTCTCCTTCTCCAAAGCAACATACTTAGGATACCTCCATTTCCCCACACCTCTTGCCCTGGAAGGCTAGAATTCAGCTTGGGGATTCATATAGGATATCCCCTTGGTTGGGAAGAGTCCTCTTGGTTAGGAGTGCCCAGTGGTTAAGGGGAACCTCCTTTTTGAGGGCAGCAAACTAAGTCACTTGACTGTGGTCCCTTGCAGGAGAATTGCTTCCCTGGCTTTTGGAAGCAAAAGCTTATCAGGAAAGCAGACATCAATTCAATTGCCGGCAAGGTACTGACGGTGCATAAGATGATGATATTGAAGCGATGCTTAACAATCTGCAGATGATACTAAATTAAGTGGCATGGCAATAATGAGAACAGTGTATTCATAAACATAAAGCCTTCAACCATTTAATTACCTAGCTGGACTAACATGATAAATGCACCTGGATGCAGATCAATGTTAAATAATGATTTCTGGAACAAAGGATTCATGGAAGCAGGATTCAGTAAACAGAAGGTGGTTTGCAATACAAAGCAGGAGTCCATGCTGGAGTTACTGCATTGTACTCAAACAGCTAAACATTAATGGCATATCGAACTTCATCAAAAAGGAAAAGAAACTGTTATTTCTTCTATGTAAATTAGGCATTTTAAGAGATTATATACTCTTTGAGAGCACTAGAAGACTAGTGCCCTGCTACTGGCCAGAAATAATTGATTTAATTTACACTGAGGATTAATTCCCCCACACAATCTGGTCTGTTGTACATAATTTAGTCTAGAGAAAATAGATCATAATGAAAGAGTCTATTGGCCTTCCAATAATCCATTCATTACTCCTCATGGTCCATCTCCCAACCTCCTGTCTCTCCCCACTTCAGTCTATACTTCATTTTGCTGCCCAGATAATCTTTCTACAGAAATGTTCTGGGAATGTCACTCCCCTTCTCCAAAATCTCCAGTGATTGCCCATCAATCTCCATATCAACTATTGGCTTCAAAGCTCTCCATCACCTTGCCCCTTCTTACCTCACCTCCCTTCTCGCCTTCTACATCCCAGCCCATACACTCCGCTCCTCTGGTGCTAAGCTTCTCACTGTGCCTCCTTCTCACCTGTCCCGCCATTGACCACTGACCCACGTCCTACCTCTGGCCTGGAATGCCCTCCCTCCTCAAATCTGCCAATCAGACTCCTCCCCACTTCAAAGCCCTATTGAAGGCTTACCTCCTTCAGAAGGCCTTTGCAGACTAAGCCCCCCTTTTCCTCTGTTCTCCCTGACTCCCCATTGCCCTGATTCTCTCCCTTTGCTCTACTCCCTTCCCCACCCCACTTGTGTATATGTGTACATATTTATAATTCTATTTATTTTATTAAAGATGCATATATAGCTATAATTCTATTTTTATATCAATGCTATTGTTGCCTGTTTACTTATTTTGATGTGGGTCTTCCCCCTTCTAGACTGTGAGCCCACTGTGGGCAGGGATTGTCTCTGCTGAATTATACTTTCCAAGTGCTTAGTACACTGCTCTGCACACAGTAAGCGTTCAATAAATACAAGTGAATGAACACTGTACAAGGATATATGTCCTGCCTGCATTCAAGGGCCTAAATATATGGAACATTAGAATACAAAGAGATGAGTAATCTAGAGAGAGAGGGAGAAAGAGGGGGGAGTGCTTCACAATCACACTGGCTAGCCAGTTCAGTGCCCTGCCATATTGATAGTCAACAGACTTGACTAAATGACAGTTGACTGACAGTTCTTCATGCCAGTTATTTGAAATTGGAGTTGTTTGTTTCATTTTCTGTCTCCCCATTTCTTTAACTACCTATAGGTATTCAGTTTTGCTTTCTTATTAATGCCTACTATAGCAGAATCATATTCTGGTTTCTCCATTAGTTTTTTAGGCTCTTTTTGTGGGGAGAGTGTATTTTATTTCCTTTTTTCTAGTTTTTTGGGTTTTTTTTTTTACAAGAAAGTAGAAAACCCCCTCAACCATTTCTATGTTCAGTATAAGTACTACACTCCATAAAAGACTAATGAAGTTGGTCCTGTGGCCTCTAGCTGTATACACTATCTTTGCCAGCCATTTCTTACTAGTGGAAAGAGTACAGGCCTGAGAATCAGATGATCTGGATTACCATCCTGGTTCTGTCACAAACCTGCTATGTGAATTTGAGCAGGTCACTTAAAATTATCCAAGCCAGTTTTCCTCATCAGGAAAATGTCTATGCAATACCTTTTCTCACTTCTACTTAGAATGTGAGCCCCTTTGGGAATAGGAACTGTGTCCAACCAGATTACCTTGTTTCTACCCTGGTGCTTAGTACAGTGATTGATATACATAGTACATGCTTAACCAAAGTATTATTATTACATTCTGTGGGGGAAAGAGGACTTGGCCTAGTGGAGAGATCACAGGCCTGAGGATCAGAAGGACCTGGGTTCTAATCTCAGCTCTGTCACTTTTCTGCTGTGTGACTGTGAACAAGTCACTTAACTTCTCTGTGCCTCAGTCATCTCATTTGGAAAATGCAGGTTGAGACTATGAGCCCCATGTAGAGACTGTGAAAAATCTGATTGGCATGTATCTACCCCAGTGCTTATAACATGGTGCCTGTCACACAGTAATCACTTAAATACCATTAAGAAAGAAGAAGGGGAGAAAATGGATAGCTCAGCAGTCCCCATCACCGTCATTGCATATATAAATCAAGAGCATGTAGTATATAACATCTTCCTCTCCACAACCTTATGCTAAAAAATCACATAAAGCATAGGTGGTCCCATTTGGTCATTTGCTGATGGCACTTACCAAGAGAAATGACTTGGGATCTGATCATTGCTTCAAAAGCCTGATCCTTCCCACCAAGACCAAGTGATTTTCAAAAGGGAGTCACAGTCTCCTGCCTGCAAAGAAGGGACAGGGACAGGCTATGCAAGGGAGAAGGATGAAATTCCCTCATCCTTCAAAGCATAAGCACTCTCACCCAACGAGGGTAATTGGACATATAGTCAATCCTTAGCTTCCTAAACATGCACTCCGTTTTACTTTTATGACATCAGTTTCACCTGAATGACAGCAGCCTATTCCCTAGCATTAGCTCTATTATCTGTTTCAGGTTGGTAGTTCTTTCTCCCCTGAAAGGAGATGCATGGAGCCCCAGAGAACTGGGGAGACAATGTTACAAATCACATTAGAGGGGAAAGGGAGGAAAGTATAAAGAAGTCCCTGGGGAATAGTAGCATGAATGGCCAGTGTTGGGAAGTGGGTGAGGATTATTTGAATTCCAAGCAGAGCTGAATCATCTGAAGGTAGTTCAAGATCTGGGCATGGTTTAGGCCAACAAGAATTTCAAGAGCAATCTGAACAAAATCTTCCAGCTCACTCTGTGCATGCCAACTTTGAAGCAGGAGAACAAATTTTTTCTCTTTGTTGCTGCCCAAGCATGCTACCTATTTGGCATTCATCCAGCACTTTATAGTTCCAGAACGCTTTATGACCATTTTCATTCATTATTCATGAAAAGGCAGTGTTTGATTGGTGGTTTGAAGCTATTACCAAAGTCAAGTTACTAAAAAGAGTTTATCTGACAAGTTTTGGGGTTTTTTCAGGGGTTTTTTTATTGCTTAGCATCCATTTTTCCTTTCTCTCCCAATAGAAGCAGCTGGCCCTCTAACCCAAGACAGAAACTCAGTCCTAATACACCCGATTGGCTTTGTTGCTGAGTTTTCTACAAGAACAGCTTGCTCTTGATGACCATATGTGCCTCAGTACCTGACACAATGAAATCTGGAGAGTCAGCCTGTTTCTATTCCTTGGTTTAAAAATAGTCATTTTTAAATGAATTCCATCTAGACAACATTTACATCTGTCATGCTACACATTTAACTGCAGATTTTAAAATGTCTCTGGAATCTCGACTCCTCAGACTAGAAGGGTTTTTAAGAGATCTGCTGGTCTATTCTCCTGTCCCCAGACAGAACTATGCTTAAGCTTACACCATAATATCAAGCAGAAGCAATGTTGCCTAGTGGAAAGAGCAGAGGCCTGGGAGTCCATGGACCTGGGTTCTAATCCCAGCTCTCCCACTGTCTGCTGTATGATCTTGGGCAAGTCACTTCACTTCTCTGTGCCTCATTTTCCTCATCTGAGATAAGGGGTTTAAATCATAGGGCCTCCTACTTAGACTGTGAGCCCCATGTGGGATAAATACTATGTCCAAAGTATCATCTTCTATCTACCTCAGTTTAGGACAATGTTTGGCACAAAGAAAGTGCTTAACAAGTACTTTAAAAACAGGTATATTGTCAAATCCTATATTGTGTGGGTGAGTGGAGAAGGAGGGAGGAGGTCTGAGAAGGAGAGCAGAAGGTTTAATGCAATGATGCATAAGATTCCAGGATTCAAGTGATCATGCTTTCATTTCTATATGCAGCATTGGCTGCTGGCTGATAGATTGGCTGGTGGGGTGGCATTATCCCTGCATTACCCTTCCCACTCTGAGTCCTCTCCCACACCCAATTCCACTCGAGACATCCATCTCCAGTCTCCCTATCATTCTTCCAGTCACTCTGCTTTTAAACTCCAAATGTCCCACCCAGAATGAGCTTGCAAGGTTGAGTATTTTATACAAATTCATTCATTCAATAGTATTTATTGAGTGCTTACTATGTGCAGAGCACTGACTTCCACCAGTTTCATCCCCAGTGTAAATTTGTGACTCTTCTCTGACAAGCCTTTCTATTCTATTTCAGTTCTTGCAACCTCAAAGACATGATATCAACTCTTGATAAGAAAGTCTGAGCACTAAGCAAGCCACAAAAGAATCAGTTCTGGTGCCTTGGTCTTAGTGGAGAATCAAACAGTTGTTTGAGGACTAATCTTCCCTCCTTACAAGTGCTGCTTCATAGGTCATGATGAAAAAACTGCCCCCTGAAACCTATTATTGAAGATAGAGAAATCTGCTCTTTGGCTATGCAGCACTATCTTGCTTCAACTACTACATCAGTCTCTTCACTGATTTCCTTGCCTCTTGTCTCTCTGCCCTCAAGTCCTTACTTCACTCTGCTGCCCAGATCATTTCCCTAAAAAAAATACACTCTATGACTCCCCGAAATCCTAAAGAACCTCCAGTAGTTACTCTTCCACCTCTACATCAAATAGAAATTCTTTACCATTAGCTTTAAAAGTACTCAATCAGCTTGACCTCTCCTACCTAACTTCACTGATCTCCTACTACAATTCAAACCACACACTTTGCTTAACACATACCTATTCTTTCTGCCTTAATCTCATCTATCTTGCCCATCCATATCCTCCCTCTGGCCTGGAACTCCAACTCCCTCCATATCTGACAGATCACCATTCTCCCCACCTTAAAAGCCTTATTAAATTCTCCTCCAACCAAGATGTCTTCCCCAAAAAATCCCTTACTTTCCCTACTTGCTTTCCCTCTGTCTATGCAATTGGGTCTGAACCCTTTAATGATCCTACCTTCATGTTAAGGCCTTTATGTACATGTCCATAATTTAACTTTTCTCCCCATTTAGACCCTAAATTCCTTGTGAACAGAGAATGTGTCTACAAATTCTATTATATTGCACTCTCCCAAGCATTTAGTACAATGCCCTGCACATAGTAAGTGCTAAATAAATACCACTATTTGACTGATTTAGTGCAGATCTAGACCCCCGGGAAAATCAATGAGACAGGTTTAAGAAACAGAATGTCAGTGTAATTTGACTGACTGTGAGGCCAGATATCTGCATTCGTATCAACATTCAAAAAACAGAGACAATGTTTAGTTTTATAAACAAAAAAAGAGCAACTACTCCTGCTTATCACTGACTTGGAAAATGGCCTGGATTTTTGGTGTGTGAAGGATATAATTGCAAATTTAAATTTATTAGGTTAGGCTCGTATGAAACAGCTTGTGGTCCTTCTCCTTATTACTGACATATGCTCTATCAGATGTAAACTACTATTTCGTTTCCTCTGCCACACTAAAGTGAGAGTTACCATCCATCAGTTGGCACTTGAGCTAGAGTTGAGTTGATATTTGTGGTAGTTTTTGGCTGGTTAGAGCCCTACAATGGCAGACTGACAGTCCCGATTACTACTTATCTTCAGAATTGCCAGTCCCACAACTTCAGTTTGGAGGGGATGAGAAACGTCCAGAAGTAGGGTGCATGCCCGTTGGAGCTGTGCCATCAGTGATCAAGGTTCTGGAGGAAAAAACATCTACTCTGTGTGTTGTGAAATGTACAGACCAGCAGGAACGCTGCTAATAGCTGACTAATCCTGAAGACAGAGGTTGCTATGACTACCGAGGCAGCCACTCTGACAACTGCCTGGATGGTCTGTGGTGTTCCAGTATAGGGTCTGTTGCAGTCACTTTGGTCATAAATTGCTTTTGCATGCAAAATTCCTGCTTGCGTTTGTGACATTACTGGGGGGTTTCTCTCCCCTAAATCCTGTGTGAAAGAGCTCCAGACTCACTTTCTTATGAATAACAACAACAACAATAAGAGCACTTGTAAACTGTATACTATGTGTCAAGCACTGCTCAAAGTGCTGGGGTAGATACAAATTAATCAGGTTGGACACAGTCCCTGTCCCATTTGGGGCTCACACTCATCCCCATTTTGTAGATGGCATAAATGAGGCACCGAGAAGTGAATTGACTTGCCCAAAAGCACACAGCAGACATGTGGCAGACCCAGGATTAGAACACAGGTTCTTCTGACTCCCAGGCCTGTGCTCTATCCACTAAGCCACATTATTTCTCATTAAATGTGTCCAGGTCCTCAGCAGACTCCACTGGATCTTGAAGCCCTTCAGATATTCTGCTCTTTAAATGCAAATTTGGAGATGCTCTGCTCAGTGCTCCCCAAGTCACTGCACCCCTATCACTGCCGCTATCCATAGACCCAAGTCCAGGAGTCTTCCCAAAGGTGAAGGGGTCATCAGAGACTAGATGACTACCCCCTCCATAGGCTGGATAGAGGAAGTTCATGGAAAAGAATACCGTTTCTTTTCAAAGGTATTTTAAATGCTTACTACGTGCCAGGGACTGCAGTAGGCACTGGGGTAGATACAACCTAATCAGGTTGGACACAGTTCTGGGCCCACATGGAGCTCACAGTCTTAATCCTCATTTTACAGATGAGGTAACTGAGTACAGATAAGTTAAGTGACTTGTCCAAGGTCACACAGCAGTCCCCTAATGGAGCTGGGATTAGAACCCAGGTTCTTCTGACTCCCAGGTCCATTCTCTATCCACTAGGCCACCTGCTTACCATACTTCTTACTTCCTCCCATGACTCTACTCTCTCTTGGGCTGTCTCCCCAGCAGCCCAAGCTTCTCCTCCAGGTCTACAACAGGCAGTCACCAAGGTCTGAGATCTCAATAATGTTTTATAGTTTCTTAATTTGGTAACAGTGAAAATAATTCCTGTTAAAGCCATCTTTCCCTCTCCTCAAGAACCTCTGAACTTTCCATAGGCATCAGAGGGCTCATGCTTTCTCTGGTCCTTCCCTTTTTCTCTTAGGATGTCCTAGGTTCCAGTTTCACCTGATTTAAATCCTTCAGAATCAAGGTGTCTCAATGTCCTTTCTCCCCTCAGGGGCAGGAGCCTTCCTCCTCTGACTTCCTAGTCGCCAGATTCCTAACCTCCAGGGCAACCCAGTCCTTACCCAGGACCACATCCAATCTCCTTCTGTGGCCTGTGTCCATTGTCAACTCCGAATGACTTTTTCCAGCATCCTGCTCTCCCAGGAACACAGCTCACAACCTCTCATCTCAAGATGGCTGAGGTTCTTCCTCCCCAACTACCTGGTTCTACTAGTTCCTCTCCAATCCTTTCCTTTGATTGGCTCAGCTCAATCTTTACACTTCCATCATGGTCAGACACCATGGAGTGACTCTCCTGACTTCCTCCTTCTACTCCTAAATGTGAGAGATCAGTGGAACTGGCCATCGCAGCACTTTACAAAGTGCTGCAACCATCTATGCACATGTTGTAACAATAATAATTATGGTATCTGTTAAGCACTTACTATGTGCCAAGCAGTGTTTTAAGCACTAGGGTAGACACAAGGTAATCAGGTTTTCACAGCCAAGGCTCATGGTCTTAATCCCCATCTTACAGATGAAGTAACTGAGGCATAGAGAAGTGAAGTGGCTTGCCTAAAGTCACTCAGCAAACAAGTGGCAGAGCAGAATTAGAATCCACATCCTCTGATTCCCAAGCCCATGTTCTTGCCACTAGGGTCATGCTGTCTAGAGAAGCAACATGGCTCAGTAGAGAGAGCACGGGTTTGGAAGTTGGAGGTCAAGGGTTCGAAACCCAACTCTGCCACTTGTCAGCTGTGTGACTGTAGGCAAATCACTTAAGTTCTCTGTGCCTCAGTTACCTCATCTGTAAAATGAGGATGAAGACTGAGTCTCATGTGGGACAACCTGATGACCCTGTATCTCCCCAAGCACTTAGAACAGCGCTCTGCACATAGTAAGCGCTTAACAAATACCAACATTTTCATTTTTATTATTACTCCTCCCCAGACAGACTATAACTCTGGGGAGAGAAGAGAATATGAGTGACTCAAGTCCCTACCACTATCACCAATTCCTCTGTACAGGTTCTTAAAGTCCCGAAATCCTCATGACTGGACCAAAGCTCATCCATCATATATCATGGAAGCTCCAATAATGACCAAAATGATTGAGGTTTTGAAAGGGTCTTTTTTCATCCTAACAACATTCTTCCTTCTACTCCTGAGTCAGATTCTTGATCTGGTCCCAAAGATCAAAACTGTTCTTGGGTGCTAGAGACTCTGGTGCTGGAGATGGGAATCTGGGCATGTGCACCATCTCAGTACTCTGTGGACAAATAAGGAGGGTTTTGTATGTTATTTGTTAAGCTCTTACTAAGTGTCAAGCACTGTCATAGATAAAATATAACCAAAGCAGATAAAGTCTTTCTCACAGTCCATGATGGAGTGAGAATAGGTATTTAGTCCCATTTTACTGTTGAGAAAACTGAAGTACAGAGAAATTAAGTATGTTGCCCAAGGTAACAGACCATAAAAATAGCAGAGTTGAGATTATGCTCTTTCCACTAGGCCATGCTGCAAACATTGCCTCCCAGGAAACTAGTTCTGTACACTTTCTTTCTCAGTACTTTGTCACCTAAAGGACTTGAAAGAGGTTTTTGGGCCTCATTTTAGCATATAGTTGCCATAAGCTTGCAAAAATTATGTTACTGACAAAGTCAATCCATGTATGTGAGTGTGGTTGAAAAAAGCAAAATGAGATCCTCATTTGCAGTGACAATAGGGATACTAAAGGATGACCAAGGAATCCCAGAGACCAGTCCAGTATGGGTCAAACCCAAGAGGACTGCAAAGGCAGAGATAATGCATGATCAACACTCCCTAATTTTTTAATGGTATTTGTTAAGTGTTTATTCAATTCATTCATTCAATTCATTCAATAGTATTTATTGAGCGCTTACTATGTGCAGAGCACTGTACTAAGCGCTTGGGATGAACAAGTTGGCAACAGATAGAGACAGTCCCTGCCATTTGACAGGCTTACAGTCTAATCGGGGGAGATGGACAGACAAGAACAATGGCAATAAATAGAGTCAAGGGGAAGAACATCTCGTAAAAACAATGGCAACTAAATAGAATCAAGGCGATGTACAATTCATTAACAAAATAAATAGGGCAATGGAAAATATACAGTTGAGCAGACGAGTACAGTGCTGTGGGGAAAGGAAGGGAGAGGTGGAGGAGCAGAGGGAAAAGGGGAAAAAGAGGGTTTAGCTGCGGAGAGGTAAAGCGGGGGTGGCAGAGGGAGTAGAGGGAGAAGAGGAGCTCAGTCTGGGAAGGCCTCTTGGAGGAGGTGAGTTTTAAGTAGGGTTTTGAAGAGGGGAAGAGAATCAGTTTGGCAGAGGTGAGGAGGGAGGGCGTTCCAGGACCGCGGGAGGACGTGGCCCAGGGGTCGATGGCGGGATAGGCGAGACCGAGGGACGGTGAGGAGGTGGGCGGCGGAGGAGCGGAGCGTGCGGGGTGGGTGGTAGAAAGAGAGAACGGAGGAGAGGTAGGAAGGGGCAAGGTGATGTAGAGCCTTGAAGCCTAGAGTGAGGAGTTTTTGTTTGGAGCGGAGGTTGATAGGCAACCACTGGAGTTTAAGAAGGGGAGTGACATGCCCAGATCGTTTCTGCAGGAAGATGAGCCGGGCAGCGGAGTGAAGAATAGACTGGAGCGGGGCGAGAGAGGAGGAAGGGAGGTCAGAGAGAAGGCTGACACAGTAGTCTAGCCGGGATATAACGAGAGCCTGTAGCAGTAAGGTAGCCGTTTGGGTGGAGAGGAAAGGGCGTATCTTGGCGATATTGTATAGGTGAAACCGGCAGGTCTTGGTAACGGATAGGATGTGTGGGGTGAACGAGAGAGACGAGTCAAGGATGACACCGAGATTTGTGGGGAAGGGATAGTAAACCTCCCCTATGTGTACTATCTGCCAGGCTCTGTACTAAGTGTTGCAGTAGATTCAAGCTAATCAGTTTGGGTCCAGTTTATGCTCCACATTGGGCTCACAGTCTTAAGCCCCATTTTACAGGTAAGGTGCTCTGCACATAGTAGGCACTCAGTAAATACCATGGATTGATTGATCAACTGAGGCACAGAAAAGCTAAGTAACTTGCCCATGGTCATACAGCAGACAAGTGGTGAATTCAGGCCCATGGTCTACCAACCAGACCATACTGCTTCTCAAATTTCTTTTTCTTCCAAAGGCATATCCTTGTAATGCTAAGGAATTAGGCCCATAGAAGACCTTTTTCTATTTTCAAGTCTGCCTCGTGAAATTCTGTTCTTTACAAAGCCTTTGGAAAACAATCCCTTTCATAATTTCTGCCCACCAGTTTGGTGGCCAACTGTCATTTTCTTTGTTTGATAATTTGCTTAATTGACTGTGTTTTGAAATCATTTTGGGACTGTGCCTACCAGTTCTGTTGTACTGTACTCTCCAAAGTTCTTAGTACAGTGCTCTGTTCACAGTAACTCTTAGAATATTCCATTGATTGATTTGTAATTCTTGCTTAGGATCTGTCTCTCAGTTCTACACTAGCAGTTCAACACTGGTCACTGAAGCAGTAGGGATTATATTCATTCCTTCATTCAATAGTATTTATTGAGCGCTTACTATGTGCAGAGCACTGTACTAAGCTCTTGGAATGTACAATTTGGCAACAGAGACAATCCCTGCCCAATGACGGGCTCACAGTCTACTCGGGGGAGACAGACAGAGCTAAACAGAACGAAACAAAAACAAGACAACATTATCACAATAAATAGAATCAAGGGGATGTACACCTCATTAAATAGGGTAATAAAAAATATACACAAAAATATACAAAATGAGCACAGTGCTGAGTGGAGGGGTAGTGGGGGGGAGGAGCAGAGGGAAAGGGGGCTTAGCTGAAGCAGAGATGAAGGGGGGAAGGGGGAGAAGCAGAAGGCAGAAGGGGAGCAGAGGGGGAGCCGAGGGAGCCAAGGGAAAAGGGGAAGCTCAGTCTGGGAAGGCTTCTTGGAGGAGGTGAGCTCTCAGAAGAGCTTTGAAGAGGGGAAGAAAGTTAGTTTGGCAGAGGTGAGGAGGGAGGGCATTGCAGGACAGCGGTAGGACGTGGGCCAGAGTTCGATGGTGGGGTGGGATAGTGAGGAGGTGAGCGGCAGAGGAGCGGAGCGTGCGGGGTGGGCAGTAGAAAGAGAGAAGAGAGGTGAGGTAGGAGGGGGCAAGGTGATGAAGAGCCTTGAAGCCCAGAGTGAGGAGTTTTTGTTTTGTGCGGAGGTTGATAGGCAACCACTGGAGGTTTTTAAGGAGGGGAGTGACATGCCCAGAGCGTTTCTGCAGGAAGATGATCTGGGCAGCGGAATGAAGAATAGACTGGAGCAGGGAGAGACAGGAGGTAAGGAGATCAGAGAGAAGGCTGACACAGTAATCCAACTGGGATATTATGAGAGCTTGTACCAGCACGATAGCCATTTGGATGGAGAAGAAAGGTCGGATCTTGGTGATATTGTAAAGGTGAGACCAGCAGGCGTTGATGACGGATTGGATGTGTGGGGTGAACGAGAGAGTTGAGTCAAGGATGACACCAAGGTTGCGGGCTTGTGAGACGGGAAGGATCGTCATGCCATCCACAGTGACAAGGAAGTCAGGGAGAGGAAAGGGTTTGGGAGGGAAGATAAGGAGCTCAGTTTTGGACATGTTGAGTTTTAGGTGACGGGCAGACATCCAGGTGGAGACGTCCTGGAGTCAGGAGGAGATGAGAGCCTGAAAGGAGGAGGAGAAAACAGGGGAGGAGATGTAGATTTGGGTGTCATCTGCATAGAGATGATAGTTGAAGCTGTGGAAGCAAATGAGTTCACCAAGGGAGTGAGTGTAGATGGAGAAGAGAAGAGAGCCAAGAACTGACCCTTGAGGAACTCCTACAGTTAGTGGATGGGAGGGGGAGGAGGAGCCCGCGAAGGTGACCGAGAATGAATGGCGAGAAAGATAAGAGGAGAACCAGGAGAATGGAGTCCAAGAAGCCAAGGTGAGAAAAGGTGTGGAGGAGAAGGGGATGGTCGACAGTGTCAAAGGCAGCTGAGAGGGCGAGGAGGATTAGGATAGAGTATGAGCCATTGGAATTGGCAAGAAGGAGGTCATGGGTGACCTTTGAGAGAGCAGTATACTTAAGTTCAGCTGAGAAATCAGTGGCCTAGTGGAAAGAGCCTGGACCTGGTAGTCTGGAGATCTGGGTTCTAACCCCAACTTTGCTCTCATTTATTCAGTAGCATTTATTGAGCGCTTACTATGTGCAGAGCACTGTACTAGCGCTTGGAATGTACAAATCGGTAGCAGATAGAGACAGTCCCTGCCCTTTGACGGGCTTACAGCCTGCTGAGTGAACTTACCAAAGTCACTTGGTTTCCTCGGGCCCCAGTTTCCTCACCTGAAAAATAGAGATTTAATGCTGTTCTCACTCCCCCTTGTACTGTGAGCCCCATGTGGTACAGGTAATGTATATACCACACCATCATAACTGCCCCAGTATTTAGCAAAGCGCTTGCCACATAGTAATTGCTTGACAAATACAATTATTATTACTAGGGATTGCCAAACTTGGAAAGTGACAGGATGTGTGTAATGATAGTGTATGCAAGATTTAGATATTTTGCAATGTTTTCCTCTAGTAGTCAAGTCCTCTAATGAGCTTCTCTTTAAATTCTCAGTCCCAGTTTCATCTCTGCTATGCCAAAGAATGCTCAGAAAGGATGGGCACACTGATGCGTGTTGAGATTTAGTTTCACTTGGCATTACTGTCAATTAAGCACCTTCTAGGGCTGTGACATTTTCTACTTGACAAATTGATGAAGGCTGCTATCAACCCTACGCTTTTCATTACCTAATGTCTTTCCTTTTTGGAGAAGCTTTTAATTCACACTCCTTCTAGCCAATATGGCTTTTGCCTTTGATTAAGACAGTCATTGAGATATGTTCAGTGTGTATCACGCTCCATCTGAGTTTAATTAACTTTCTCTAAACGTTTCGGGCATTCACAGCAATGGAATGGGAGGTGAGCATGAAAAAAAAAAACCAGTTAGATACTCATTTTTAAAGTCAGAAGCAAATTCTGGCCGTAAGAGTAAGCTCTGATTGATCAGCAAGTTTTCCATTAGATAAAAGATGTTTCTTCTAGAGTTTGCAGAATAAGACCTGAAAATTTCCTAGTCATCTGTCTTCACCAAGTATGGAATCATTAAGCCTCAAATTAACTATCATATGGTAAATTGCTTTCCTTCTGTCCACAGTAGCGATGTCATTCAGGAGATACAGAGGCAAAACCATGCTTTAACAACAGAAAGAAGGATGTTAATAAATAGTATCAGTGAAGATGGCTTTAAGTTATCCATTTTGAAGAGGAGCAACCTAGGTAAAATGGGATAATAGGTGAAAATAAAATATCAAATGATTTTCAGTTGTATTATTTTCTTCAAAATACAGATTTCAGTCATCCTTTTGCGTATTTATGAACCCTCATGGGTAGGACATTCATTGTCTAAATGGTTCACACTTTGGTTTGGATCTACTTCTGATTCTGTCTTGGAGGAGATGGGTATCAGTAGCTTGCTATCCTCAATACTCCTGTTTAAACCACCCTTCGGCAATCTTAACTTTTAAACCTATTTCCAAGGTTTATTCCTCTACACTTGGATTAAATCAATCGTAGTGCTTTGTTTTACTTTTCCAGATAAAAGCACTGAAAAACAACAAAAGTTCCTGTATACCAAAACCCAACAACTTGGGGAGCCTGGCCTAGGGAAAAAGGCTAGGTGTAGGAGTTGGGAGGGCTGGATTTTAGTCACATTTCTGCCACTGGCACATTGTGTGACCTTGGCCATCTCACATTACCTGTCAACGTCTGGTCAACATCCATACAATGTGGATAGGAAAGACTGTGAACCCTATATGGTACAAGGGAGAGTGTTGAATCTTGTAACTTTGTTTCTACCCCATCTAGCACAAAGTAGGCACTTTATACACTTCATAATTATTAAAATTCCAGAAAGCCTAAGTGGTCAGACTCCCCTGATATCAGCCATTTATATCCAGGGAGTGGAGTGACTCCTCCAGTTTCAATTTGTGAGTCTCCTCCATTCCCTCCTGCCTATCCCTGACCCCATATTCGTCATCTATGTCTACCCTTTCCTTCTCTTCTCCTGGCCCAATCTAGGATTTTGACTTCCTCAGTACACTGCATTCCCAGGGCTATGTGCTCCAGAATAATAATGTGAGACCATGATCCTCCTTGAAAAAACTTAAGAGGGTGACCAGTTTTTCGTCAAGCCATGCCCAATTCTAGCCAGAAAACAATTTATTAATAATAATAATGATATTTGTTAAGCACTTACCTTGTGCCAAGCACTGTACTAATCTGTGGGTTGGATGCCAGACTGAGCCCCCCTTTCCCTCTGCTCCCCATCCCCTACCCTCCCCCCCACCCTCTGCTCTTTCCCCTTCTCCTCCCCTCAGGACTGTGCTCATTTGTATATATTACAATATTTATTTTGTTGATGAGGTGTATATCTCTTTGATTCTATTTATCTTGATGATGTCTTGTTTTTGTTTTCTTCTGTTTTGCTTTGCTGTCTCCCCCGTTTAGACTGTGAGCCTGTCACTGGGCAGGGATTGTCTCTGTTGCCGAACTGTACATTCCAAGAGCTTAGTACAGTGCTCTGCACATAATAAGCACTCAATAAATACTATTGAATGAATGAATAGTAGCAAATCAAGTGGGACACAAACCCTGTCCCAAATGGGGTTTACAATATTAATCCTTATTTTCTACAGAAGAGGTAACTGATGCACAGATCAGTTAAATGACTTCCCCAAGGTCACAAAGCAGTCAATTGGCAAAGCTGGGTTTAAAATACAGGTCCTTCTGACTCCCAGGCCAGTGTTCTATCCACTAAACCACACTGCTTCTCAACTTCAATTTCAGAGGTTAAAACAAAGTTCCCAGAGATATCCTTTTTCTTTAAATATCATTCCAAAGACTGGGAAATCAATCAACTGGGCAGGCTTGGCTTAGAACCTTTTACAGAACTAGTCTTTTTTTTTTTCCCCTGAAAATGCAGCTTGCATGAAGCATTTTTTTGTTCCATCAAAGTATCTCATCAAACTCTGGGCAAGTCACTTAACTTCGAGGATTTTTTCATGTCCCTAATCTAAGAGCACTGAAGTAGCACTCAGAGGAGCATGCCCTAACAACTTGATGGGTTTTATGGCAATAGACAACGAGCCAAACACAAGTTGAGAGATGTCACTCGGTGCAGCTTAGCGTCTATCTGGGTTTTCAGGGGCATTTTCTCTCATAACCAATATAGCCAATACATTTCATATTTAATCAATTTATAAATATTTCATCAAATTATATTCAGAAATATTCACATATATTTCATCAATTTAAAAATCTGAATGTAGGACTGAATTCACTCTGGACATTAACCCAGAAAATGGCCATGAAACCTTGGGTCTCGCCTGCTTGAAGAGATAGTCTAACACTACCACAGCTATCTGCCTCATACATAAACTAAATATTTGATGCCATTATTTATACTACCCAAATTAATTTTTGAGTGAGCAAAAAAGGAATCAGGATGATGATCTAGGTTTTTAAGTTGCCTTAGCCTGAGGATCAGTGATTTTCTTCATGATCAATCAATAGTATTTATTAAGCACTTATTATGTGCAGAGCACTATTCTAAAAGCTTGGGAGAGTACAATGCAACAGAATTAGCAGACACCATTCCCTGCCTATAATGAGTTTACAGTCTAAAAGTCATGATGTGCCAATTAATCCACTTGGAATAGCAATGTTATTCTGAGTCCTTTTTCCCTAATGCAGATTGGTATGCAGATAATCTGAATCTTTAGAAAGTTCCAAGATGACTATTATAAGCACTGGAGTTGACTTTATTAATCTTCCCCATTAGTTTCTCTCTCTCTCTCTCTCTCTCTCTCTCCCCTACTGGGTTTATGGCGATTGGATCCTGACCCGATATAGAATCCTAGGCAGATTAAGAGACCAACTTCAATTTCCAAAGATGAATGTAGTTCAGTTTGGATTGCCTCACCTTCTGAACCCTCCTGGATCTCAAATTTACTTCACTCATAGCTACAAATATCCAATGAATCTATCTGCACTCTGGTGAACAGTGATGCAAGAAGAATGTGGAAGCTTGTTATGGTCAGGGAATGTCTGTGATATTGATTAATTGTATTTTTCCAAAGCACTCTGCACACAATAAGTACTCAACAATTATGACTGACTGACAGAAGAGAGAAGGGTGTTATTTTTCCAAGTCAAACCAGATAGGCTTGATGAAATGTTTCAGCAATATGTTTGCTTGGGCCAGTCTGTTCTAAAAAGGGGTGCAAAGCATTTTCCAGCCAAAGGAGTTAATGAATGATTAATCAAGAGACTTCAAACAATTTGTAGGTGTGGGCTCTTGTCCCTGGGTCAGCTGGGAAGCAGCATGGCTCAGTGGAAAGAGCCCGAACTTGGGAGTCAGAGATCATGGGTTCAAATCCCAGCTCTTCCACTTGTCAGCTGTGTGACTGTGGGCAAGTCACTTCACTTCTCTGTGCCTCAGTTCTCTCACCTGTAAAATGGGGATTAAGACTGTGAGCCTCATGTGGGGCAACCTGATTACACTGTATCTACCCCAGCACTTAGAACAGTGCTCTGTACATAGTAAGCGCTTAACAAATACCAACATTATTATTATTATTACATCCCACAAGGCTGTCTAGGGACTAGACAGTGAGCCTGGTGTTGGATAGGGATTGTCTCTGTTGCCCAATTGTACTTTTCAAGTGCTTAGTACAGTGCTCTGCACCCATTAAGTGCTCAATAAATACAATTGAATGAATGAATCAGTCATTTCTTGAATGACAGCAGTCGATGGCCCAACGACAAGAAGCCTCAGTCAATGAGGAGCAAAGTTATCAATGATCTGTAGGTCAAAGGTAAATGAAGCAACAGATGTCTCCACAAATTCTAGATTTTTGGTCAAAGCTTTAAAGGAAAAATGTTTGAGCAAGAGACTGTCAGGTGAGTTTGCACGACAGGGTACTCTAGAGTCCTATCCCCATGGCTAGACTGATTGCTGCCATTTCACAGGGAAGCATATTGATGGATAATGACTCCACTCTTTTGGAATGTATTCCAAATAACAGCTTCACAATAATGTTATGGTATTTGTTGAATGCTTACTATGTGCCAAGCACTCTCAAGTTCTGGGGTAGATACAAAGTAATCAGGTTGTCCCACATGGGGCTCACAGTCTTCATCCCCAATTTCCAGATGAAGTAATAATAATAATTATGGTATTTATTAATTGCTTACTATGTGCTGAGCACTGTTCTAAGCGCTGGGGTAGATACAGGATAATCAGGTTGTCCCACGTGGGGCTCACATTTTTTAATCCCCATTTTTACAGATGAGGTCACTAAGGCCCAGAGAAGTAAAGTGACTTGCCCACAGTCACATAGCTGATAAGTGACAGAGCTGGGATTAGAACCCATGACCTCTGACTCCCAAGCCCAGGCTCTTTCCACTAAGCCACACTGCTTGGCACAGAGAAGTTGAGACTTGCCCAAAGTCACACAGCAGACAAGTGGATGAGTCAGGATTAGAACTCATGTCCTCTGACTCATTCATTCAATTGTATTTATTGAGCATTTACTTTATGCAGAGCACTGTACTAATTGCTTGGAATGTACAATTTGGCAATAGACAATCCCTGCCCAACAGCAGGTTCCATTCTAAACGAGGGAGACCAACAACAAAACAAGTAGGCATCAATACCATCAAGATAAATACAATCATAGATATATACACATCATTAATAAAATAGAGTAATAAGCAATATATACCAATATGCACACGTGCTGCAGAGAAGGGAAGGGGAAGAGCAGAGGGAGGGAGTAGGGGGAATGGGGAGGGGAGAAGGGGCAGAGGGAAAGGGAGGGCTCAGTCTGGGAAGGCCTCCTGGAGGAGGTGAGCTCTCCGTAGGGCTTTGAGAGGGGAAGGGAGTTAATTTGGTGGATCTGAGGAGGGAGGGCATTCCAGGTCGGTGGTAGGACGTGACTCCCATCCCTATGATCTTTACACTAAGCTATGCTGCTTCTATAACTAGGAGGTGTCATTAAAACAGATTTGGCAATATCTTCGACTTGCACATGGATTTGTACCCATTATTCATCCTACCCTCAGCCCTGCAGAATTTATGTACATCTCCAAAACACTTAGTACAGTGCTCTGCATACCATAAGCTCTCAATAAATGACAATGAATATCTGTAATTTATTTTACTGTCTCTCCTTCTAGAGCTCCTTCTAGTCAGGGAATATGTCGAACAACTCTTCTATACTCCTAAGCATGTAATACAGTGATCTGCACACAATAAACACTCAATAAATACCACTGATTGATCATTCCAGAAAAATTTAGCAGAATACAAACCTAACATACTAGCATACTTTTAAAGCAAATTACATGGCTTGTGGTCAGTGGGATTCAAGAAGCAAAGTTATTTTTTAACATAAGGCTTGTCAATGAAACTTTTATGAAATTCTATTTTCTCCAGAATTAAATGTACAGTAAGGCGAATTGAATTCTCTAAAATAGCCATTACAGCACCATCTGGTGGAGGCCACATTATTCCTACTATCTAACAATATGTACATATTTATAATTAGGTATGTGTGTAGAGCTAATCAGTCTATCTGGTACTTATCTACTTTATATGTAGATACCTACCTATGTATATATCTAGTTTATATTTAGATATCTCTGCCTACCAAAGTAATTAGTGTTGCATGGCAAACACTGGCTTAAAATACATTTAGAACTATATGAAACAGCAGGTAGGAGCAATCACTGACCAGGAAGAGACACTTTATCTAAAATCAGAAGTTTCTGCTGTTCTGACATTCATTTATCCAACGCTTTGCTCTTGAATTCTTACATCCCTACACTCCTTTGTGTCTGGTGCTCTGGCATTCACTTAACTCATCACTCTTCAAGTCTCCTATCCCTCTGGCCCAGGGCATATAGAGGGCTGAGGCCTGCTGTTCTTCACCCCTGTTTTCCACTACCCAGACAGTCCCAGGGTGATGGGCTCCAGCTGTGAGCCAGCTTGCAAAGTGAAGCATCGCTCCCAGCCTCCAGCCCCAAGCCTCATTCCTCATCTACAGCTTCCCATCCCGGCTCTGACACATGCATTGAAAGCAGGTCTGCCCAGGAGCAGCTGGATCCCCACAGGAGCAGGGAGAGGCCTAGGTAGCAGTACTTAAGGGAGGGCAAGGTGAACTCTCCTTGTAAGTGCTCGATGAATACCACAATTCCTAAAAAGGCAAATTCCACTGTTCCCCACACCATATACTTTGCTCACTAGTTCCTTCTGCTCATTATGTATGAGATGGAAGGAAAACTTTAAGAATTTCAAACTCAGCTCAGTATTGTGACCACTGAAGCAGCATGGTGTAGTGGAAAGGACACAGGCCTGAGAGTCAGAGGACATGGGTTCTAATCCCAGCTCTTCCACTTGTCAGCTGTGTGACCTTGGGCAAGCCACTTCACTTCTCTGTGCCTCAGTTACCTCATCTGTAAAATGGGGATTAAGAATGTGAGCCCCAAATGAGACAATCTGATTACTTTGTATCTACTCAAGTGCTTAGAACAGTGTTTGGCATATAGTAAGCACTTAAATACTATAATAATAAAATTATCATTATCAACTTAATGTCCACCTCCCCTCTAGACTGTAAGCTCATTGTGGGAAGGGAATGTGTCCATTTATTTTTATATTGTACTCTCCCAAGCACTTAGTAGAGTGCTTTACATCCAGTGAGTGCTCAACATTCATTCAATTGTATTTACTAAGCACTTACTGTGGGCAAAACACTGTACTAAGCACTTGGAAAGTACAATTCGGCAACAAATAGAAACAATCCCTACCCAACAACAGGCTCACAGTCTAGAATGGGGAGAATGACAATGAAACAAAACAAGTAGACAGGCATCAATAGCATCAAAATAGATTAATAGAATTATAGATATATAGGCATCATTAATAAAATAGAGTAATAAATATGTATAAATATACACAAGTGCTGTGGGACAGGGAAGGGGGTAGAGCAGAGGGAGGGAGGAAGGGCAATGGGAAGGGGAGGAAGAGCAGAGGAAAAGGGGGGCTCAGCCTGAGAAGGCCTCCTGGAGGAGGTGACCTCTCAGTAGGGCTTTGAAGAGGGGAAGAGAGCTAGTTTAGCATATGTGAGGAGGAAGGGCATTCCAGGCCAAAGGTAGGACATGGGCCAGGGTTCCATGGCGGGACAGGCAAGAATGAGGGACAGTGAAGAGGTTAGCAGCAGAGGAGTGGAGTGTTCGGGCTGGGCTGGAGAAGGAGAGAAGGGAGATGAGGTAGGAGGGGGAAAGGTGATGGAGAGCTTTAAAGCCAAGAGTGAGGAGTTTTTGCTTCATGCAAAGGTTGATAGGCAACCACTAGAGATTTTTGAGGAAGGAAGTGACATGCCCAGAGGATTTCTGTAGAAAGATAATCCGGGCAGCAGAATCAAGTATAGACTGAAGCGGGGAGAGACAGGTGGATGGGATATCAGAAAGGAGGCTGATGCAGTAAGCCAGTTGGGATATGATGAGAGATTGTACCAACAAGGTACTGGTTTAGATGGAGAGGAAAGGGCGGATCTTGGTGATAAATACAATAGAATGAATGAATGAATATCAAGTAAGCCTAGCACATGTCAACTCTGTTTTGGATGATTAAATGGAAAATCTTCTTCCCACATCTCCATTTCCATTGACTGAAGTAGAATGCCCCATAGGAAACAATGTTTCCCATCATCATTGTTCTTCAAAATTCCCTAACATGGACCAAAATAATGTAAATACATATTTAGAGTGATAGAAACATCATAAGCATAATCAACACCATTACCTTGCATGACTGAATCACAACAAAAAAGGCTCCAAAAATAAAATATGAACTTAATTCACTGTTCAAAAATCGCAATTGTTTTAATCAAAGGTTCTATGCATTCAGTTTAATTGCCAGGCTTAACCTCTTATAACTGTCTATACTGGAATTTAATTCTGACTGTTTAGTTTAAGAAAATCAGGATTAAACATCTGAAGGGCATGAAGCAGCATGCAAAGTATCTGAGGAAAAATGAGGGGTTCCAAGGTATCCTGTTTTTCTAACCTCACACCCCACTTTTCTCTCTGCAAAAAGCTGCTGAATCTGCTCACAAGGTGTGAAGTAGTAGATGGGTTGACACTTGCCTGCTGTGACCTGGGCAAATCACTTTACTTCTCTGTGCCTCAGTTAAGTCATCTATAAAATGGGGAATACAACGAAGTCCCACGTGGAATATAGAATATGTCCAATCTGATTAGCTTGTATTTACGCCAGGGCTTAGAACAGTGCCTGGCACATAGTAAGTGCTTAAGAAAAAGTGCCTTATGACCACACAGTACAATTTATAGATGTCTCCCTTATGCAGGCTACGTCTGTTATATTGTTGTGTTGCATTCATTCAATTGTATTTATTGAGCATTTGGAAAAGTACTATACAGTAATAAAGAGAAATCCCTACCCACGAGTTTAGTGCGCTGCATACAGTAAGCGCTCAATAAATATGAGTGATTGATTACAGTTGTGTAACTCAGAACTCAAAGAAACAGCTCTTTTTCTGAGAGTGAGAGTGGGCATTTAGAAACTGACAAATTCCTGACCAAAGGGTCAGGGCCCTGACCAGCAATCCTAGCTGGAGGACCAGTTCAAGGAGCAAATCAGGAGAGTGCTGCTTCATTGAGGCTTCCCATAACTGGTTTGCTGCAGTGTTGCAATGTCTGCCTGCCCCCATCCATCTACCACTGTCTCTTGTCCCCCAAGAGATTTTACAGGGATTTAGGTTAGGGGGTGAAAGGGATTCAACTATCAGCCATGACTTGCAGCAGCCACTTGCATGTCAGCCCTGTCCTGAGCGTGGGATGTCTACTGTGTCTGCACTAAGTGAGGGACTGCAGGATGGAAAATCACTCCATGATGCCATGATTATGAAAGATGCCGTATAAGATTCTGTCCTCTTCTACAAAACCAAGACAGCCATGTAAATCCTTGAGGTATCTGCTACCGCCCACACATAGCTCCCAATATCCTTGGTGTCCTCCTCTAGCAGGCCCCCACACCGTTTCCCCAGTACCCCACAGTAGCTCTGTTTCACATCATCAAGAAGCCTCCAGTCCAGCCCACCTTTCACCACCCAGGAGGGATGGAGAAGAGCAGGCTCGGCCTGATGCCACCTCCACAAAACCTCGGGAAGACTTTGACGGATGTAATTTATATATTTATATTAATGTCTGTCACCCCCTCTAGACTGTAAGCTTGTTGTGGTCAGGCAATCTGCCTGTCTACTGTTATATTGTACTCTCCCAAGTGCTTAGTGCAGTGCTCTGCACACAGTCAGCGCTCAATATACACAATTGAGTTCAGTTTATTCCCAATTCAGTTAGCCTTTAATAAATATTACTACAGCTGCTGCTACTACCACCACCACCACAGTTCCCTGTAATCAGCTCACTGTGTTCTCTTGAATTTGAAATAACAGCGATCCAAAACATCCACAGTCTGATTGGCAGCTCAACTTGTGAAGAAGACATTTCAAATGACACTTTAACTTGCAGGACACCCTTTCTGGATGGCAGCTCAATACAGAACATCCAATTTGATATCTTAACAAACAGAATGTGCAGCCAGAACATGTCATTCAAGCTTCTGAAGTACATATAATATTGTTGGGCTCTCACCCTCATCCTCACTATGAACACTGTAGAGATGCTTTAGTCAAGTCTGCGATATGCTTATATGAGAAGCATACAACACTCCACGATTCACAGCTGAGCTGTAAGACCATCTGTGACCAACTCGAAAAGCCCCTTTGCCTCTATTTCCCCCAATCCTATATTCAACTATCTTCCTTTCTTTTTTCCTCTTTTTCTTTCCCTCTCTTCCTCCTTTCTTCCCATCCTCTCTGTTCTACCCTTCCCTTCTTCCCTCCGTTCCTCATTCCCCCCTCTCTTGCTTCCTTCCCACTTTGAATACATATTCTCATGGTTGCAGATGTTTGGTTGTATGCTCTGTAATCTCGATTGTCATCAGTAACTTCAATGAAGGCAGAATATCCATGCATGCCATGTTACAAACGAACACTTTAAATTTTGCATGGAAATTATTTGCAGATGTGGGAAGCAGCATGGCTTAGTGGAAAAGGAGTCCGGGCTTGGGAGTTAGAGGACCTAGCTCTAATTCTAGCTCTGACACCTGTCTGCTTTATGACCTTGGGCAAGTCACTTAACTTTTTTGGAACCTCATCTATAAAAAGGGGATTAAATCCTCTTCTCTACAATTTAGACTGTGAGCTCCATTTAGGACAGGGATTGAGTCTGAAATGATTATCTTGTCTCTACCTCAGTGATATGTATAGTGCCCAGCCCATAGTAAGTGCTTAATTAGTACCATTAAAAAATAAGTAAAATAAAAATGCCCCCATAGAAGAGCACCAGACCATGAACAAATCCCTAAACAAGGACTACTCAAGTGATTAACCTAAGTCGCTGAAGTTTGCTACCCTGGAAACTGGTTTTTCCTATTACTACAGGCAAAGAGAGTATAAGCTCCTTGTGGTCAGGGACCTTCTCTACCAACTCTATTGCATTGTACTTTTCCAGACAATAGAGAGTACTCTATTGTAGGCAGTAGGCAAGAAGCTCTCAATAAATAGGATTGATTGAATTGGTGCTATGCTACACTGTGCTGCCCAGATTTAGTACTTCAGCAATAAAAGGCTTCGTTCAAAGAGTGGGGGTTCTTCTCTCTGAACCAGTGGGAACTCATTTGGCAGGAAATAGAGAGTGCCAGCAGTGCTGTACAAAACAATATCCTTAAAATCAATTTTTCTGCACTGGTTCTCAGTTTTATAGTCTTTGTGACTGGCCCAAAGGTAGCCTGTCATTTAACGTGAGACTCCACCATCACCATCACTCGTCTAAATCAATCTTAATTTGTAACTCTCAGGTATTACTTAAAATCTGGTACAATTCGAGCAGAGGTTGCTTGGTCCAGCTGGATTCCTTTATTGCCAAAAAGACTCCTGCAATGGATCTTATACCCAGAGTGGAGTCAGGAAATGAATCTGAGTCCTTCTAGAATGCTGGATAAAGTTCTGTCCAGGGGTAGGGGAGTGAACTTGTTGATTTCTCAAGATCCTGGGCAGCCTTATGATTCTAAGCCAAACGTGATGCTTGAGACTTCAAGACAAATATCCAAGTTTTGAACAATTTAATGGCTATGTACTACCATCTAGTGGATAATTCTCTGTATTGTTGGAAAAATTGCCACCTCAAATTATATACAAATCATTAAACTTGAAAGCCTCAAAATTAAGCATCAGTACATGGAATATCATTCACAGGAAGTAGAACTAAAATTTAGTAGTACGAAAGTAGTAGTAAAACTATTTATTAAACATAGTGTAATGCAGAACACTGTCCTAAAGGGTGGGGGGAAAATGCAAATATATAGATAGGTTGCTGGCCTTCCAAGGACTCACAATCTAAAAATAAAGTGGGGAGAGGTCTGAGGAGGAACAATAGGAAAGATTAAATAAGATAAATACAAAAACAACATAGAAGACAAAGTTTAGAGTCCACCAAAGCCGACAGTAAAGGGGATGGGTGAAAACCTCAGTGTACTGCTGTCCAGGTCATCAAGAGTCCCATCATAACCAAGGCATTCTGATGTTCTGAAATTTAGTAAAACCTCCTTCTGACCCATCTTAAATCTCTCAGAGCCCTCCAGGCACATGGCAACTTGGGAACAAGAGTTTTAGGTGGCTCCATGAGAAGGAGGCAGGGGTTACTAGTAATTTCTCTAAGTAGGCTATACTACTTACAGTTTTAAAATAGAGGCATGATTTGTCCTCCAGGAAGTACAGGCCATTTAAGAAGGTAGGGGCTTTGAAAAGCTCAAGACACTGAAGCAAACTGGAAAAAGGCCCCAAGTGCTGCAAATTGGTAACATATCAATGCACCATGCCTTTGTGTACATCAACCATTTTGGATCATCGCATATATCAGTAATATTAATAACAATAATTATAGTATTTGTTAAACACTATGTGCCAGGCACTACGCTGAGCACCAGGGTAGATATGAGCATATTGGGTTGAACACAGCCCTGTCCCACATGGGGCTCAAAGTCTTCATCCCCTTTTTACAGATGAGATAACTGACACACACAGAAGTTAAGTGATTTGCCCAAGGTCACACAGCAGGCAAGTGGCACATTCCGAGGCCCGTGTTCTATCCACTTTGCCATACTGCTTCTCTCAGTGATGGCACTCAACACTGCAATTATCTCTGATCATATCAAATCCATAGTGACTTCCCTCCCCCTTCTCAGCTAGATTCCCCAACTCATGCAAAAAGAGGAGTATTAAGAAATTATACATCCTGTAAATCTATCATAACACAAGAACAGGAAGTAATTTTTTTTCAAAAAAATCATTTCATCCATATAGAATAGAAATGGTCTGCTAAATGACATCTGGTGTCATGATTGGAGGTACTACTTAAGTCCCAAAATACTTAAGTAAATATTCTTATACTCATCTATTTCCTCAATCTCTAATCTATTTTAATGTCTATCTCCCCCTCTAGAATGTTAGCATATGGTGGGCAGAAAATGTGTCTTCGAACTCCATTGCATTTTACTCTTCAAAGCGCTTAGAAACAGTACTCTGCACACAGTAAGGCCTCAATGAACACCACTGACTAAAATAACACTTTAAAAATCATCTGGGGACAGAAAGAATGATAAATGAGGATAATAATAGTGGTATTTGTTAAGAGCCTACTATATGCCAGGCACTGTACTAAGCACTGGGATGAATAATGTCCTGAGCCTCCAGCTCATACCAACTAGGACTTTCTTGTACAGGGGAAACATTAGGGACACACAGAAGGGTCAAACCACTAACCACCAAGGTTCTTGTGGAAAGTTTTTTACTTATTTTTCATGCAAGTGAGTGACACATATACACTCTCACTCCCTCCACCAAGGGTTCACTACCAGTCTGCTGGTCAAAGGAGCCCATTCTGTTGATACTTCTTTCTCCTTCCAAGTGCTGCTATCCTCCACTGCTTCTGAGTGATGCTCTTCTGCTTCCTTCTCTTTACATTCCTCTTTCCTAAATCCTTGCTTCCACTACATGCCTGCTACAGGTGTTGCCTCACAATTCAACACAACTGCCTTTTATCTGCCTTAGGCAACACAGCTGTGGCTCTATATAGCAGTCATTGATTGGTCCAGGCCCATTACTGGGTAGAACAGGGAAAGAAGGCCACACCTCCCTCCATGCTCCACCCCCACAGGCCAGCAATCACCTGTCTCAAATAGAGTGCATTGGTGCCTTTGCCAGTTTCTTCCTTCTTGTTCACAGGATTACAAACAGTCGCTAATAAAATAGCTTGTTGTGGGCTCACCACAGATTCAAGCAAATTGGGTTGGACACAGTAGTGTTAAGAATGCAGTTTGCTGTCGGGAAGGAGCAGTGAGCCTCAGTCTTGACACTTCAGAAACTGTGTGCAGAGAAATGGATAATAGTGATAGTGGCTTGCATAGTCCCACTCTCACATTCCGTTTCCTGATGGTTACATTCCTGCTAGGGCATAGAGAGAAATAAAGAAATATTAAACACATTGAGACTTCTTCACATAGTTTTTTTTGTTTGTTTTGGTTTTTATTTTGCAGAGGGGGTGTGTTTACAGCCTAAGTGACTGTAACATTGTGGCAGAAGGCATTTACCTTGGTAGCCACTGGGTTCTTCGCCACTGACAGTGGCCTATTAATTTGGAGAATTCCTGCTCTGCTCCTCTCATGAGATGCTAAAGATGGCCCTTTGGTCAGACATCTTTACCATAGATAGCATAGCCTCTACCGACAGAACCTGCAATAACCACTCAATTGTATTTGAGTGCTTACTGTGTGCAGAGCACTCTACTAAGTGCTTGAGAGAGTAATCCGTCAATCAATAGTATTTACGGAGTGCTTACTATATAGAGCACTGTACTAAGCACTTGGGAAGTATTACGCAATGAAATTAGCAGATGTTTTCTGCCCATAATGACTTTACAGTCTAGAGGGATCTTACTATCTAGAGTACAATACAACCGAGTTGGTAGATGTCCATAGATGTCCCTGTCCATAACGAGCTTGCAATCTAGAGGCATAAGACCTAGGTGTCCTGATTCCCAGATTTGTGCCCTTACCCTAGGATCAACAGCAGAATAGGAAAAGCTAAAGTTGCACAGGAGCTCTGCTGCATTCTTTTTAATCTGGCACAAGATTTTTGGCTGTATTGACAGTGTTTCATCTCTAACCCTGAAAAGGATCAGATTTAGTAAGGAGCATGGCCTACAGCAGGAGGCTTTATGTTGCCCTAAGGACACCAATCTTGACAGAAAGAGATGGTTTAAGAGCCAGAGGCAAGGTGGATGACCCATCAGAATTATGCTTTAAGGCACAATAAATAATGAAAGAAACTTTGAGAATCACTGAGCAAATGTAGAAATAAGTGGCCAAAAAGGAATGAATGAATGACATGAGACAGAGGCCTGGGGCATTTAATATTTGCTTCATATGATTTTATTAAAGTTTTCTCATATTTTAATTAATCTCAAATGGTTTTCTATTATGGCCAAATAGTATTTAATATCATATTTAATGGTTCTGTTATGGACTTTATCTGAGTACATGAAAACCAAGGACAACATTTTCACCAGTTCATGCTCCTCAGTGCTTTGGCTTTAAATATAATATGGGAAAGGAAATAGAACAAAATAACTGACCTAAGAAGAATACAACAAATGGAATTGGGCTGCTTTGTTGGACATTTAGTGGAGCATTCTCTTGAGACGGACAATGAGAGAGTGAAAGAGAGAGAGGCTCTGAACCGATTGGCTGAAATAATTAACAGACAAGTGCTTTCACTTTGTGAGGCTGGGATGAATAAGTGGCTGCTGAGATTGATTAATGGGACTGTGCCAAACTGAGATGCTGATTAATCTCCATTCTGTTTCTGCCTACATAGCCACAAAGAGCTTATTGTGTTTACTGTGCAACAAAAGAGATTATACATCCTGGAAACTTATCATAACACAGGAACAGAGGTTGCTTCTTTTCAAAGAATCATTTCAGCCGAGTGGAATAGAAATGGTTTTCTAAAAGGTATCTGGTATCACCTAATAGGAGGTGAATGAGTTTTGTTTCTGAATGAAATTTCTTCTCCTGACACTACTTTCCCCCAGTGCTTATTGCCTTTGTAACTTTCACAGGTGATAATTTTGCAGTTGGGTTTTTCAGAGAAGCACAGGGAAGGTTGGGTTAGAGCAAAATAGAGTCATCTGTTTTCTCAGAAATCATGGTGTAGGGATCATTACTGCTCTCCCTTGGGTATGGTATTGCATCTTTTAAACTTTCTTTAGTATTTTCTTTGCCTTCACCCCTCCTTGATTGTGTTGGCCCTGTTGTCTGTTCACTTCCCATTATTTGACTCCTTCAGAAATCTCATTTCCTCTCCATTCTGTCCCCTACCTTCGGTAGACACGTGAAACACAGAATTAGTTTACTTGTCCCAAAGTTTCTACTTCACACCATCAAAAGGACCTGCTAGCCATTTAAAATTGTAACTCGATTCCCTAGGTTTAACTCCTACACTGGGTGTTCATTAGAAATAGCCTGTAACAAATTAATTTTGTTATATAAGAAGTGTGGCCTAGTGGATAGAATGTAGGCCTGGTTTCTAATCCCAGCTCCACCATTTGTCTGCTGTGTGACCTTGAGCAAGTCACCTTAACTTTTCTGTGCCTCAGCTACCTCAACTGTAAAATGGGGATTAAGACTGTGTGCCCAGGTGGCACAGGAACTCTGTCCAACCCAATTTGCTTGCATCTACCCAAGGACTTAGTACAGTGCCTGGTGCACAGTAAGTATTTTAAAATACCAGTTATTATTATTAGTTATTATTATTAGAACAAAATTTATATCATTCAAGTTACTCAGCATTTTCTTTTCTAAGGAAGGGGTACCAGAAGAGATATGGTCTTTGGACAGCACCCTTGTGACAGCACTTGTCAATCAAGTGACTCCTGGACCTATCATGAATTCCCAATCATGAAACCAATGATAATAATAATAATAATGATGGTATCTATTAAGAGCTCACTATGTGCAAAGCACTGTTCTACACGCTGTGGGGGATACAAGGTGATCAGGTTATCCCACGTGGGGCTCACAGTCTTAATCCCCATTTTACAGATGAGGTAACTGAGGCACAGAGAAGTAAGTGACTTGCCCAAAGTCACACAGTTGACAAGTGGCAGAGCCGGAATTAAAACCCATGACCTCTGACTCTCAAGCTCATGTTCTTTCCACTGAACTACAGTGATGTAATCTCACAGAAAAACAAAATAAACATTGAGACTGTAACACAAATTTGAGACTTGTGTTAAAAAGTGTTTACATCAAAGGCCCCCACTTATTCAATTGAAACTCAGGCTCATACCATTTGTGCAGTTGAGAAACTGTAAATTATTTTCTCAACCCAATACTTGTTTTATATCTTCCTGAACTGGTTTGGAGGAACATAAGGTTAAAGGGACCTCACATGTTTATTTGGTCCATCTTCCTATAACCTCTGTACTTGACCAGAATTGTTTTGGCCCCGGGGAAATAGGAAACTATTCTTAAAGAACTCAAGAAGTAAGCAGCTTGGCTCAGTGGAAAGAGCCCGGGCTTGGGAGTCAGAGGTCATAGGTTCGAATCCCGGCTCTGCCACTTGTCAGCTGTGTGACTGTGGGCAAGTCACTTAACTTCTCGGTGCCTCAGTTACCTCATCTGTAAAATGGGGATTAACTGTGAGCCTCACGTGGGACAACCTGATTTCCTTATATCTACCCCAGTGCTTAGAACAGTGCTCTGCACATAGTAAGCGCTTTACAAATACCAACATTATTAACAATACAATGCATGTCTAACAAACTACACTCGTATAATATTATATAATCCCCAAACTGTGGGAAACCTTGAAAGATTCTGTCCATTCCACAGCCTCTAGAAAGGGAAGTAATGATTTGTCCACACAGGTGAGAGGTTTCTCTGTTTATTTTTTCATAAAGATTACCAGGGATGGAGATGGAACAACTTCCACTCAGAGTCCTTTCATTCCTAAGATACTATCAACTAAGTGTATACAGGATAATAACACACATCTTTGAGAATTGAAGAACTGATCTCTCATCAATCTGCAATTACAAATGAAATATTTGCAGCTTGATTTAAGCTCTTTCCCTCTTGTTTAGATCTTTATCAAAATGGAGAAAACAGTCACCATTTTTTTTGAAATCTGTATGTCATTTCTTGATTTTTTCTTCTCCAGGTTAAAAAACCCCAACTCCAAATTCCAGCAGTTTTACACATCTATCTAGTTATTGGGAGAGATTTCTATGATAAATTTCTAGTCCCACCCTACATCCCAAAACAATCAGAAGTGAAGCATGCCCAGTTACCCATACACATATTTAAATCTCTCTCACCTTACCTGTACATGTCCTTGGAAAAACATCAAGGTCTCTAGATTAACAGAGTTCTAAAGATGGTATACATTCACAGCCTATAGAAAGATCCTCCTCTTAGAAAGCATCAAGCCTAAGTTTAATTCATCCAATCATATTCACTCAATTATATTTATTAAGTGTTTCCTGTGTGCAGAGCACTGTACTAAAAGCTTGGGAAAGAACAATATAACAATAAACAGTGACAGTACCTGCCCAAAATGAGCTCACATTCTAGAGGTGGGGAGACAGATATCAATACAAATGAATACCTGTACTGATATATTCATAAGTTCCATGGGGCTGGAAGGTGGTGGGGGAGAGCAAAGGGAGCAAGTTAGGGAGACGCAGAAAGGAGTGGAAGATGAGGAAAAGTGGGGCTTAGTCTGGGAAGACCTCTTGGAGTAAATGTGCCTTCAGTAAGGTTTTGAAGTGGGGGAGAGTAATTGTCTGGCGGATTTGAGGAGGGAAGGCGTTTCAGGCCAGGGACAGGACGAAGGTCAGGGGTCAGCAGGAAGACAGGTGAGATCGAGGTACAGTGAGAAGGTTAGCACAAGAGGAGTGAAGTATGTGGGCTGGGTTGTAGAAGGAGAGAAGTGAGGTGAGGTAAGAGGGAACAAGATGATGGAGTGCTTTAAAGCCAATGGTGAGGAGTTTGGGGTTGATACAAAGGTCGATAGGCAACCAATGGAGATTTTTGAGGGCGGGGGGGGTGTCATGTCCTGAACATTTTTGTAGAAAGATGATCCGGGCAGCAGAGTGAAGTATGAACTGGTGTGGGGAGAGTTAGGAGGTTGGGAGGTCAGCAAGGAGGCTGATGCAGTAATCCAGGCAAGATAGGATGAGTGATTGTATTACCATGGTAGCAGTTTTGATGGAGAGCAGTTTTGATGGAGAGGAACGGGTAGCTCTCTTAGTGATGTTGTGAAGGTGGGACTGACAGGATTTGGGGATGAACTGAATATGTGGGTTGAATGAGAGAAAGGAATCAAGGATAATGCCAAGATTGTGGGCTTGTGAGCCTGGAAGGATGATGGTGCCATCTACAGTGATGGGAAAGTCGGGAGAGAACAGGGTTTGGGTGGGCAGATAAGGAGCTCTCTTTTGGACTTGTTAAGTTTGCTTGCACCTGATGTAGTTAATTTGCTTAATAGAGTAGATGGCCAAGTCATTGGCAACAAGGGATGTGGGACGCGGGGGGGGGGGGGGGGGGGGGGGGGGGGGAATGTGGGAGTTAAATGTCTGCAACAGCTGGCAAGGGTGATGGGCATGGGTGTCAATAAGAGTGGAGAAATAGTTTTGCCGGGCAGCGGAGAGGGCAGAGTTAAAGCATGCAGGGATAAACTCAGAAAGAAAAGAGGAAAAGCTAGAGAGAGATGTGGGAAGCAGTGTGCTGAGCACTGTACTAAGTACTTGGGAGAGTAAAATATAACAACAAACAGATACAGTCCCTGCCCACAACGAGCTTACAGTAATCCCCTAGTAGACCTCTTCTCCAAGATCCAAACACACATCCTACTATCAAGCAATATGTAATTTATTCATTTATATTAATGTCTGTCTCCTCTTCTAGACTGTATGATCATTGTGGGCAGAGAACTTACCTACAGAAACAAGAGTACAATACAATAGGGTTGGTAGAAGAGGGGGAAGCATAATGAGCATGGGATTCGATGTTGTCAAATAGTGTTTGACACCAACAGTAGGCGAGGTTTCCTAGAAATTGTGGAGGTATTTAGCTTTCTGAGAAATTCACCAAGATCATTAGGCTACTCCATGGTTAAGTCAATGTTGAAAGTGGCTCGAATGAAACTTTTGCCATCACCCTTGGAGTGAAGTGGGGATATGTGATGGTCTGATCCTGTTTAACATATTCTATGCTGCCATCCATAAAGCTGCAATAAGAGCTATGAAAATGGGATCCAGGATATGCTTCTGAGCCACTGGGAAATTCTTCCGGCTCTATAGGCTATGAGTATTGTCAAAAGTCTTGGAAGTCCAAGAACTGCTTTTTGCAGAAGACTGAGCCCCTTAGGCACCGACACTAAAGATGAAAAAAGATTCTGAATTGTTTCAGACTAAACACAGCACTATAAACTGAGAATAAATCCAAAGAAAATTAAAACAGTTTATCAACTTCCACCTGGGGAAGCCTGTTGCCAAACTGTACATTCCAAGCTCTTAGTACAGTGCTCTGCACATAGTAAGCGCTCAAAAAATACTATTAAATGAATGAAAAAAAATTTGCACAGGAACCACCAAATTTATTGCTATAGCTAAATTCTATTACTAAGTCAGCCCACCATCTAACGATGCATGAATAGACAGAAAAGTAGGAAACAGAATCAAAAAGTCCAGCGTGGCTTTTGACAGACTGAAACTCAGCATGTAGTGACAAGGGGGCAATAAGTTCCATGCCAAGTTGAAGGTGCTGAAGACTGTTGTCGTATCCAACCCTCTATATGGCTGTGAGACCTGAACCTACTACAAAAGACACTCCTGAAGCAGTTCCGAAACGGCCATCTACAAAGTGAACTGGACATCAAATGGCAAGAAAAGATGTCCAACAAAGCAGTCAGATCACCAGCAAGGAAGCAAATGTTCAAAGCAACCAAGCTCGGCTGGGAGGAACATATGAAGAGAAAGCATACCCAAAATGCTGTTGTTCAGGGCCTACCCAAGATGGAAGGACAGAGTAAACAATTCAGATACAAGTGAGGCACAGCCTCAAATAATAGATTATAGGCCTCTAGATTGGAAACTTGTTGTGGGCAGGTTATGCTTCTACCAACTCTGTTGTTCTATATTTTCCAAGGCTTTGGACAGTACTCTGCACATGATAAGCATTCAGTAAATACCACTGACTCATTAATTGATAGCTGAGTCCTATTTAGAGACATCTGTAGCAAATGTAGCAACGTGGCAGGCAGCAGAGAGGAGAGGGGTAGCTCTCCTTAGAGCAAAGGATGGGTGAATATCTGAAGTTTAAGAGTATAACTTGAAAGCAGATACAGGCCTTGCACAGAACAAGCCCATTTGCTCAGCAAGTATCTATCATCGAGTGTGAACATTGCAGAAAGGAGTGTATACACACAGTTCCATGCGTAGTTCCATCCAATCTGGCTTCCGTCCCCTCCACTCTACCGAGACTGCTCTTCTTGCCAAATCCAATGGCTCCTACTCCATTCTAATCCTCCTTGACCTCTCTGCTGCCTTTGACACTGTCGACCATCCCCTCCTCCTCCATACCTTATCTCACCTTGGCTTCACGGACTTTGTCCTCTCCTGGTTCTCCTCTTACCTCTCTGGCCGATCATTCTCGGTCTCCTTCGCTGGAGCCTCCTCCCCCTCCCATCCTTTAACTGTTGGAGTTCCTCAAGGGTCAGTTCTTGGCCCTCTTCTGTTCTCCATTTACACATACTCCCTCGGTGAACTCATTCGCTCTCACGGCTTTGACTACCATCTCTATGCAGATGACACGCAGATCTACATCTCCGCACCTGTCCTCTCCCCATCCCTTCAGGCTCGCATCTCCTCCTGCCTCCAGGACATCTCCACCTGGATGTCGGCCCGCCACCTAAAACTCAACATGAGCAAAACTGAGCGCCTCATCTTCCCTCCCAAACCCGGTCCTCTCCCAGACTTCTCTATCACCGTGGATGGCACGACCATCCTTCCCGTCTCTCAGGCCCGCAATCTCGGTGTCATCCTTGACTCGTCCCTCTCGTTCACCCCACACATCCTATCCGTTACCAAGACCTGCCGGTTTCACCTCTACAATATCGCCAAGATCCGCCCTTTCCTCTCCACCCAAACGGCTACCTTACTATTACGGGCTCTCGTTATATCCCGGCTAGACTACTGTGTCAGCCTTCTCTCTGACCTCCCTTCCTCCTCTCTCGCCCCGCTCCGGTCTATTCTTCACTCCGCTGCCCGGCTCATCTTCCTGCAGAAACCATCTGGGCATGTCACTCCCCTTCATAAACAACTCCAGTGGTTGCCTATCGACCTCCGCTCCAAACAAAAACTCCTCACTCTAGGCTTCAAGGCTCTCCATCACCTTGCCCCTTCCTACCTCTCCTCCCTTCTCTCTTTCTACCGCCCACCCCGCACGCTCCGCTCCTCTGCCGCCCACCTCCTCACCGTCCCTCGGTCTCGCCTATCCCGCCGTCGACCCCTGGGTCACGTCCTGGAACGCCCTCCCTCCTCACCTCCGCCAAACTGATTCTCTTTCCCTCTTCAAAACCCTACTTAAAAATCACCTCCTCCAAGAGGCGTTCCCAGACTGAGCTCCTCTTCCCCCTCTACTCCCTCTGCCATCCCCCCTTTACCTCTCCGCAGCTAAAGCCTCATTTTCCCCTTTTCCCTCTGCTCCTCCACCTCTCCCTTCCCATCCCCACAGCACTGTACTCGTCCGCTCAGCTGTATATATTTTCGTTACCCTATTTATTTTGTTAATGAATTGTACATCGCCTTGATTCTATTTAGTTGCCATTGTTTTTACGAGATGTTCTTCCCCTTGACGCTGTTTATTGCCATTGTTCTTGTCTGTCCGTCTCCCCCGATTAGACTGTAAGCCCGTCAAACGGCAGGGACTGTCTCTATCTGTTGCCGACTTGTTCATCCCAAGCGCTTAGTACAGTGCTCTGCACATAGTAAGCGCTCAATAAATACGATTGAATGAATAGTTACAATTTCAGTAGTGGCATCTTCTCTGAAAAAGAAGGCTATACATACATACACTAGCCTTGTGAAATCCAGTGATTCGTAGTTAAAAAGGCATTTTCATTTGGGAGCAAGCACAAGGCTGGAAAAAGGAAATAGTTATCGAGTGAGGTTAAATTGAAAGCTTGTCATCTATAAAGGCCTATGCTGTGGAATGTCAGACAAGACTTCTTTTCTGAAGAGGTAATGTTAGATTATCTCAGGCCTCTGAACACCTGAAATCTATCTCTCAGATCTATAGATTTATTCTTGAAAGCAGATCATGTCTAGCATGAAATGTCCTATTTCAGAGAGAAGCAAAGCAAAATGGTGTTGCATGACCCCCCAGTGGGGTTTCAGATGAGTCATGTACCTTTTCAAACATAACTCAACCGCCTGGAGTTCAGAAGAGGTGGAAGATTTCCTTTCACATTTTAGTTGCTTAGAGGGTTTGAAAAACTATAAAAATAATTTAAAAGCCAAAAGTGCACTGAGGTTCATGGAGCAGGGAGAGTGCATCGGGGCATCCTGAGTGTCATATTGTCAAATGTGTAACTGCTTTGAGCTCTTTGTGAACAATCCACTGGACTCAAACCCTCAGAACTGCTGATGTGTCTCTTTGATAGCACTAGCAAAAGTCTTGAAAAGGCAAACAATTCAAAAGACACAGGCCACCAATATAACATCTGCCCTTTCAGAACCATTTCTTAGTTCTGTTTTCGGAGCTGAAAACAATGGAAAAAATACAAAAGAGTGGCTGTTTTTCTGACTTCCAAGCCTCTCCACCTCACAAGTTTTCCCTTGTTCTCACACACTTCACAAGTTGTGGAAATTGGAAGAAAAAGGATCTATACGATGGGAGTACAAATCGATTAACCCAACCATAGAGACAGCAAATCGAACACTACCGGTAGAGTTGTTCCATTTTATCTTATGGGCAAGAAGTGGAGGACTAAGGTAAGCAAAGAAGCATGACCTTCAAGGTTTCCTCTCTTTCTTGACCTGCCTTCTTGATCCCACTTCATTTGCCCATGCTGAGCGGAGTAGCGGGCTAAAATGTCAGTATCGCCAACCTAATAATAATAATAATCCACCAATCAATGACATTTATTAAAAGCTTACTGTGTGCAGAGCACTATAATGAGAGCTCAGGAGAGTATAATACAACAGAGTTGGTAGACATATTCTTTGCCCACAGTGAGCTTACAATCTTCAGGGGGAGACAAACATCAATATAAATATTAATGATATCAGTAGTATTAATAATAAGAAAATGCTGACAGTAATACCTCAAATGTATAGCACTTTCATATTTTCCAAGGTGCTTTTACCTTAATTGTCTAATTTTATCCTCACAAGATCTCTGGGAGGTAGGGAGAGGTACATATTATTATTCTCATTTTACAGAGAAAAGTGAGAAAAAAGGTTAAGTGACTTACCCAAGGTCTCCCAGCAGACCAATGCAGAACAGCAACTACAACCCAGGCCTCTTGACTCCAGACTCCTCTCTTTTCACTAAATCACTTGTTGTCCCAGCCCTGTAGCATGACTCTCCCCGAAATGTCACAGTTCATAGAATATTAGAGATGGCAGGCAAATCAAGAGGTCAAATTACTCAGGCCATTGTCTTTTAATGGGTGGAAACCTAAACCTTCCTGGACACATAACTGCTTAGTTTGTCTTAAAGATTTCCCGCATCAGTTATCCTAAGACAACGCTTAATAGCTTGGTCCAGTGCATAACACTTAAATCAAGTTCTTTTTCAAGTATAGCTAAGTTTTCCCCAGCCATTTTTACATTTTCAGACTTACTGGACATGGAGAGAAACCCTATATATTCTTGAAGATAAGGGATATTTTGTTATTATTAGTATTTTTTTGCTTTTTTTATTTTTTATGGTATTTGTTAAGCATTTACTAAGTGCTAGGCATTGCACTAAGCACAGGGATAGATACAAGTAATCAGGTTGAACACCATAAATGCCCCACAAGGGGCTGACAGTCTTACCCATTTTACAGATGAGGTAACTTGGGCACAGAAATCTTAAGTGACTTACACAAGGTCACAGAGCAGACAAGTGGTACAGTTGGACATTAGAACCCAAGTCTCTCTGACTTCCAGGCCTGTCGCCTATCCACTAGGCCATGCTGCTTCTTATAAATAATAGTTACTGTTCCAAGCCCCTGGCTCATACCAACCAGGACTTTCCTGATCCGGGAGGAGCCTCAGTGACATGTAGTAAAGTCAAACCACACCATCAACCACTAAGGTTATTGGGGAAAGTTTTTTTACTTTGTTTTACCAACATGTAAGGGAGTGACATACACACATACACACTCACACACTCCACTAAGGGTCCAATACCAGTCTGCTAGTCGAGGAAGCCTGTTCTGCCGATGATTCTTCTTTCTGCTTCCAAAGGTAGCTGCCTTCTGCTGCTTTCGAGTGCTGTTCTCCTGCTGCTTCTGCTTACACGCTTTCCTCAGTGCCTGCTCCTACATGCTTCTTCTCCAGGTACTTCCCTCTATGTGCCTCTGCTCCAGGTGCTTCAGTACTGTTTCCTCATGATTCAAACCAGATTCAAACTGACCGCCTTTTATCTGCCTTAGTGGTTGGCAGTCACTAACTGATCTGGCCTGTTACTGGGAGAAGGCCACGCCTCCCTTCATGTGCCACCCCCACAGGCCAGCAAATAACCTGTCTTCAAGTAAAGCCCACCATTGCCTTTGCCAGTCTCTTTCTTGTTGTTGTTTGCGGGATCACAAACAGTCACTAATAAGGCAGCTTGTTGTGCTCACGCTGCTTCTTATAAGCAATAGTTACAAAATTATATCCTGGAACGTGTCTTTCAGTTTTGTAGTAATGTACCCTACCAAAGACCTAGTAGAGTGCTCTGCACAAAGTAAATGCTGGAAAAATAGCAGTGATTGATCAACTGTGTTTCTCAAAGGGCCAGCTTTTGTTGCTCCTTGTCATTTTCATTTTCACTGCTCTTCCCCTAAGCATCTCCAAGATCTCCACTGCATTTTCAGGTGTGGGTGATCTGTTCACATTGGCTAACTCCATCCAGTTTCCAAAAGAAAGAGAAATGATAATAATAATTGTGGTATTAGTTAAGACCTTACTATGTTCCGAGCACTGTACTAAGAGCTGGGGTAGCTAATAGATAATCATCTTGGATCTTGGTTCTGTACCTTTCAAGGACTTGATATTTATATCACCCTCAGCCCCAAAGCACTAACGTGCATAGCATAATTTATTTATTTACATTAATGTGTGTTTGACTCTTAGACTGCAAGCTCTGTGTGGACAGAGATCATTTCTACCAACTCTGTTGTATTATACTCTCCCAAATAAGTGTTCAAGAAATACAACTAATTGATTGATTGATAATCAGGTTGGATTTATTTATTGGTTCATTTATTCATTCAATCATATTTACTGAGCGCTTACTGTGTGCAGAGCACTGTACTAAGCACTTGGAAAGTACAGTTTAGCAATAAAGAGAGACAATCCCTGCCCACAATGAGCTCACAGTCTAAGGGTAGGGAGACAGACATCAATACAAATAAACAATATAAATAAATAAAATTATAGCTAGGTACATAAGTGCTGTGAAGTGGGGAAGGAAGGAAAGAGCAAAGGGAGTAAGTCAGTGTGACTCAGAAGGAAGTGGAAGATGAAGAAAAGTGGGGCTTAATCTGGGAAGGCCTCTTGGAGGAGGTGTGCCTTCAGTAGGGTTTTGAAGTTGGGCAGAGTGATTGTCTGGCCAATTTGAGGAGGCAGAACGTTCGAGGCCAGAGGCAGGATTTGGGCCAGGGGTCGGCAGCCAGACAGGCGAGATCGAGGCACAGTGAGAAGGTCAGCACCAGAGAAGCGGAGTGTGCTGGCTGGGATGTAGAAGAAAAGAAGGGAGGTGGGGTAGGAGGTGGATAGGCAACCACTGGAGATTTTTAAGGAGGGGGGTGACATGCCCTGAACATTTCTGGAGAAAGATAATCCAGACAGAGAAGTGAAACATGGACTGGAATGGGAAGAGTCAGGAGATTGGAAGGTCAGAAATGAGGCCAACGCAGTAATCTAGGTGGGATAGGATGAGTGATTGTACTAACGTGGTAGCGGTTTGGATGGAGAGGAAAGGGTGGATCTTGGCAATGTTGTGAAGGTGAGACTGATGTGTGGCCAACATTAAAGCAGTAAGCAAGGTTCCTCCATCAGTGAGCCTTCTAATAAACTATTTACTCATTTAGGAAATTGAAAGTGTTCAATGAAGTTGTTAAATCAGAATTACTTCCTAGTAGAAAAAGGTGGAATGAGGATAGGGTTGAATGACCTCAATCTGGTGCCCTCTCCAGATCTGCCATCTGATGCTGGTCCCAGCCACTGAGGAAGAAGGTGGAGGATATCAGGAGACTAAATCACCTTTTCTCCAAATAACCCCAGATATAATGGAATACTCAAGAGCAATGTCAGAAAATCAGAGAGTTAGAGCTACCCAAAAAGTCACAGGCCCAGGTTCAGAGAAGCATACCAAAAATATTTGTTTTAAGCCCATTTACTTCTTAAACACTGATTGTTTTCATTAGGAAAAGTCTGAGACCCTGAGAACCTAAGCCCTTTTTTGTCATTAGCATATCAAATCAGTAATATGTTCAATGAGGCTTGCAAAAGATCCTTATAAGATCACCCATATAGCAAAGTCCTTTCCATCACTAATAATAATAATAATAATAATAATAGTTCTAGTATTTGTCAAGTGCTTACTATGTGCCAGGCACTGTACTAAGCGCTGGGGTTGATACAAATTAATTAGGTTGGAGACAGTCCCAGTCCCACATGGGACTTACAGTCATAATTTCCATTTTACAGATGAGTTAACTGAGGCCCAGAGAAGTGCAGTGAGTTGCCCAATATCACAGAGCAGAAAAGTGGCAGAGCCAGGATTACAGTCCAGGTCCTTCTGATTCCCAGCTCTGTGCTCTATCCAGGAGGCCATGCTGCTCTCACTAATGTCAATTTATTTACTGTTCCTCTATCTCACTTCACCCACCGTTGACTCCTTGTTCATTTCCTCCTTCCTCCCTCCTTCCATATCTATTGCTTAATTTAATGTCTGTCTCCCCAACTAAACTGGCAGCTCCTTGAGGACAGGGATCATAGCTACCAATTGAATACACTCCTAAGTGCTTAGTACAGTGCACTGCACATGAAGTGTTCAATAAATACCACAAACTGATTGGAATTCCCTCACAGGCAAATCTGACAGACCATTACTCTCCCCATATCTACAGCCCTGCTGAAATCATATCTCCTTCCTGAAGACTAAAAGATGAGAATCTGCATGGCCTAGTGGATAGAACATGGGACTGGACGTCAGAAGGACCTGGGCTCTAATCCTGGATCCACCACTTGTCTACCATGTGATCTTGGGCAAGTCACTTAATTCCTCTGTACAAAATGTGGATTAAAACTCTGAGCCCCATGTGGGACAGTGACTGCGTCCAACCTGATTAACTTGTATCTACCCCAGTGCTTAAAACAGTGCCTGGAATGTAGTAAGTGTTTAACAAATACCACTGAAAAAATAAGAGTAAGCAAATCATCTTACACCCTACACATACCTTATTTTCCCTCTCTACTGCTTCTCCCATATATTTATTTCCATACTCTAGACACTTAGGTACACCCCCATCCCCATCCCTGCACAGAATGTATTTTCATATCCTTTTTCTTTTTTTACAGCATTTGTTAAGTGCTTACTATTTTCCAGGCAATAAGTGCTGAAGTAAATATAAGTTAATTAGTTTGGACGCAATCCACATCTCACAAGGGGCTCACTTGGGTCTTAATCCCGAGTTTAGAGATGAAATAACTGAGGCACTGAGAAGTCGTGACTTGCTCAAGGTCACGCAGCAAGTAAGTGGAAGAGCTGGCGTTGGAACCCATGCCTAGGCCCATGTTCTATCTACTAGGTCAAGCTGCTTTATAGTAGTTTATACTTATATTCAGTTGTTCTGTAATTATCTTTAATTTATTTTATTGTCTGTCTCCCCATTAGACTGTAAGCTTCTTAAGAGCAGGGATCATATCTACTTACTATTATACTGTCCTAGGTACTTAGTGCAGTAAATGCCATTGATTGATTGATTTTGTTCCACTGTACAAAGGCTTTAAAGCATTCTCCATTACTCAAGTTGCTTTTCCAGCCCTTATATTACATGTGTCCTCTATTCTATGGTCTCACTCCATCCCTTTTTCTCTGTGCCTCAAACTAGGCAATTTTTACTTCAGGAGCAAAACTATTCACCCATTTCTGCTTTTGGAAAAAGCATCTGTATGTCTGTGGATTCCATCTTTCATTTTCTTTCCTTTAGCCATTTTTTTAAAAAGATGGTATCAAAGTAGCTGGAGACCTGACAAGCACTAGTAAGAGATAAAAGGTATTGGGCATGGTGCTTACAGTCCTATATCCCAGATCATGTCCACCTCTCCCTTTCCCTGCATTCTCCTGGACTTCTTGAGACTGCAGATAGGGATGGGGTTGGGGAAGTAGGAGCTTTTGATAAGGGGATGATGCCAAAGATAATTATGTCCTCTTGGCCTGGCTCTGCTCCCAACTCACAGTTATCTTTCCCTTTTCTACTTCAGGTTGCCACTCCTGTTGCAATCCCTCCTTCTGATCACTGTAAGTCTGGGAACAGAAGTACTTGGGGAGGTTGGAAAATTTATCATGATATCAGAAAGAACCATCTGATGGGCTAGCACGACACAGCAAGTCAAAGAAGACTCCTGGCTAAAACAAGGAGTTGTTACTCAATCCTACTTACTCTCTGACCTCACCCTCACACTGCATTTTAAAGCCTACTTCCACTCCTGTTCTTAGTGGAAACAAAAAGTGTCCCAGACAATTTTTATTGAGCCAAACTTCCCCGGTGTCATTCCTCTGACTTTTCCTGTTAAAATCTGTTTGGGGATTAACATTTTATGGGATCACTGGAATGAAAAGTGTGAGGGGCTTAAAGGGAACAAAATGATAAAGAAGATAATAAACTGGAAAAGGAGGCACCAGAAATATGGGAACACTATGTTTTAAGAAATTTTAATGTAATTTTGTTTTTATGAACTGGTTTTAATGGAATATTTTAGTAATATCAAATAAAGAAAAACTTCTTTTCCAGATGTTCATATCCTATAGAGGCTAGTACTTCGTTGTTCTGAATAATTCTTGGGTTTCAGGGGAATCGTAGAAAAGAAACTATAGTAAAAGCAAAATACACATACTCCTCTTTCAATACACATACTCCTCTTTCTTCCTTGAGTTAGCATGGAATTTCTTATTTTTCCAAAACTATTTCACATTGATTATCTCATTTGACTCTCCCAACATTCCTTGAAGGAATGTAGATGAGGAAACTCAGTTAAGGAGAAGTTAAGCAGAATGGCCTAGTGAAAAGAATCCCAGATTGGGATTGAATGTCAGTTGACACTTGCCTTTCATTCATTCATTCTATCATATTTACTGAGTGCTTACTACATGCAGAGCACTGTAATAAGCGCTTGGGGAGAGTCCAATATGACAATAAACAGACCTATTACCTGCCCACAATGAGCTTAAAGTCTAGAGGGGGAGACAGGTGTAAATATGAATAAATACATTACACATATGTACATAACTGCTATACAACACATCACACCCAAAGAGGGACTTGAACCCAGGACCCTCAGATTAAAAGTCTGATGCTTTACCATCTGAGCTATCTGGGCTCTAAATGCCTAATCTGTGAACTTGGATGTCATTAATTTAACTGGGCTTTAGTTTTCTCATCTGTAGAATGTAGATTAAATACATGTTCTTCCTCCCTCTTGGACTGTGAGACTTTGTGGACCGGGGATAGGGTCTGGCCTGATTGTCTTGTACCTATCCCAGAGCTGAGTATAATGCTTGGAACATAGCTAATACTTAACAAATACCACAATTATTATTAGGTGATGTCTGAGAACAAATAGCATGTCAATCAGCTAAAATCCTGTGTCCTTTTCACTAGGCGTGGAGATCAGTTTCCCTGACTTTTCCTCAAAGAGAACAATGGGAGGTTACAAAAAAAAAAAAGAAGAAATCTATAATTCCCACACTAAGATTTTGGACTGATGGCCTCTGGGGAAGCCCCAGGTTCTGGCTCTTGGACCATTCATGTTTGAATTGCTACTCTGGGAGCAGAACAAGATAGGTATGAGATCTGATTCATTTTCACTCCATGTAACACCTAGAAGAATGTGGAACATGACTTTTGAGGGAGAGGAGCAGAGAACAATTGATCATGCGATGGGTAGAGACTACGAGAAAAGGACTCTTAGGAAGACAAACTGGCAAGTACTCATTCAGGGCATTGAAAGGAACCTATCAATGGCATATTTGATGCAAGTTGAAATGGAAATTTTTCAAACTGGAAAGCATAATGTGTTCACGACCACCAGAATAAATTAATGTATCCTGTGTTATTTTGGAGTCTTCTGGGGGTTAAATACTGAGAAGTTGATGGAACCAACTAAATGATTTTCCTTTTCTGGTGAACACTAGAGGGCAGATCTGTGCCTAAACTCCTCAAATCCAGTTTGAATAAAAGCACAAGGAAATTCCACAGAACCAAACCTCTGCCAAGGAACTGACTGTTTGTAATCCTGAAACATATGAAAGGCAGCAGTTTTTTGCTCAATAGTTGTGGGGGGGTGTATGTGTGTGTGTGTGAGAGAGAGAGAAGAGAGAATAAAATATCTGCATATATAATTAGAATATTTTTCATTTGCAATTTAATTAAGTTGTTGTTCCTTTCTAGTCCTGAAAAAACCCAAAAATCTGCCTTGCTGAGCCAGAAATCATGATTTTTATCCAAAAAAATTCAATTAGAAAGTTGTGATCAGATGCATTTTATGCATTTAACAACAGATGGCAGTAAACTCCAAGACATGAAACAGGCTGTTGGTTTTGGAGCCTGTTAGTCTTCAGTAGTTTCTCCCTCAGTTGAGTGGTGCAAAGGATCACTAAGGCGCAGTAAGCCCCTGGAAATATTTGAATGTGGAAGGCTGCTCTGAAATCTTGACTATCAGCAATGTTTCCCTTTGTAGCATTCCCTCTTCCTATCTACCCCCTCCTACAATTCACTGTCTGGCTTCCTCGGGAATGCTTGAAAAGAGGTGGTGATTTTTCCCCTTTAGCAGAAATCTTGGCTAGCAGTGAGCAGAAGCCTGCATGCCCAAGGTAAGATGTCGGAGACACAAAATGAGGGATGGGGAAACTGTCTTCTGGATCCTGCACAGGGCATACCTCCCCTGGCTTGATTCATGGATCTGGGTAGGCTGAATATCCAGGAGAAAGACAGAAAGATATAGAACCGAAAATGGAAAAAAGAAGAAAGGGAGAGCACGAGAGAGAGTGAGGTGATTGTGGGGGTGAGAGGAAAGACACGTAAAGAGAAGAAACAAAGAGAGAAAGAGAAGTGGGACTGAGATGGAGTGCAGGGAAGACAGAAGGGAGAGAACCAAAGAGGAGCAGGGGATAGGGAGCAGAAGCCATATAAACACACTAAGAACCAGACTCACAGTTTCTCCAAAAGTCTGTCCACCCTCCCAACCATGTCATCCTGGGCTCTCTATCCCAAACTGTCTTGCCCTATCCAGGCAGGAAGGCCAATGGCAGGGGCAGGACAGAAGGTGCCACTTCCACAAAATGGAGAATGCTGGGAAGGGCCAAGATGTGGCTGTTACTTTGGCTTTGGTTGTCACAACTAGACTCTGAGCCACAAGAAGCCCAAAACTCCGCTCTTTAGAACTCTATGGCTTTTGTGATTTTATTTTGCATTAATCCCTGTTTTAGGCTTATAATGTTATTTTTGTATTCTTACTGTTTTAGCTCTCCAAAAATATCTGCCGCCCATATTCTTTCCTCCTTTATTCTTACATTGTGACTGCTTTGTGGTCAAATTCTATCTAATTTTCATCCTTGTAATCTTTTCTAGCATTTTGTAAAATGTCTTCCACACAGTAAAAGATTAATACTACAGCCGCTACAACTTCTACTACTACTAGAGAAGCAGCATGGCTTAGTGGAACTAGTCTGGGCTTGGGACTCAGAGGTCATGGGTTCTAATCCTGGCTCTGCCACTTGTCTGCTGTGTGACCTTGGGCAAGTCACTTAACTGCTCTGTGCCTCAGTTACCTCATCTGTAAAAATGGGGGGTAAAAAATGTGAGCCCCGTGTGGGACAATCTTATTACCCTGTATCTATCCCACTGCTTAGAACAGTGCTCAGCACTTAGTAAATGCTTAACAAATACCATAACTATTATTAATATAACTACTACTATTATTATTACTACTACCACTATTACCACTACATTTATACACAGAGACATACCGAACCACCCTCACACACACACACACACATACATTCATGAACACACAAAATACTCACTGCCCCCATTCCTCATGGCTTAAATCCCATCGCGTAGCTCTGGGGACACCCCATGTTCCCAATTAATCATATTTACAGAGGGTTTACTCTGTGGTGGACACTGTACTAAGTGCTTGGTAGTAAACAAACAACAGTGTAACAGACACATTCTCATTCAAACCACATATCAATCTATCACAAAATCCTGACGGTCAACCTTCACAACATTGCAAAATTCATCCTTTCCTCCCCTTCCAAAGTGCTACCACATTAATTCAAGCACTTTCCCTATCCCGCCTTGATTACTCTATCAGCCTTCTTGCTGACCTCCCTGCCTCCTGTCTTTCTCCTCTCCAATCCATCCTTCACTCTGCTGCCTGGATCATTTTTTCCACAAAATCATTCAGTCCATATTTCCCCCTCTTCAAGAACCACCAGTGGTTGCCCATTCACTTCCACATCAAGCAGAAACTCCTTACCATCGACTTTAAAGAAGTCAGTCACTTGGCCCACTCCTACCTCTCCTTGCTACTCTTCTACTACACTTCACTTCACTGCTCTACTGCCAACCTACTCACTATGCCTCAATCTTGTCTAGCTCAAGATCAACCTTTGCCCATGCCCTTTCTGTGGTTTGGAACTCTGTCCCCCTCCAAATATGACAAACCACCACTTTCCCCACCTTCAAAACCATACTGTAGGCACATCTCTTCCAAGAGTCCTTTCCCGAAACCCTTATTTCCCCTTTTTACACTCCCTTCTGCATCACCCTGACTTTCTTACTTTATTCACCACTCCCACCTCCAATTCCACAACACTTCTATACATATTGTTATTTTATTTATTCATACTGATGTCTGACTCCTCCTCTAGACAATAAGCTCACTGTGGATAGGGAATGTCCCTGCTTTATTGTTGTTTTGTACTGCCAAGAATCCTGGTCGGCCACTGAGACTGGGGAGTTTCTACTGCCAATGCTCAGATTGTGACCCAGAAGAAATGCTCCAGGTGAAGACAAAGGAGGTGTTAAAAGAACAGAAATCTACACTGCCTCCAGATCTCCAACCTAGACCTGGAACTAATCAGGTTTTGCATAAATGTGTCCTGGTTTGCAAGCATTCCAAGTTCATTTCTAATGCCAGCCCTTGGGGTGCAAATTAGCTGGGAAGTGGAAGATACAGTAATTATTGACGTGCTCATTAAACAGGGCCTTACATGGGTTGGAATGTTGGGGCCCAGCCCAAAATCATGTTTGGCAATTCCCCAGACAGGCTAAATGAGAAGGTTGCCCAAGGTCACTTCCAAGGTGTGGATGTGTGGCATTTCATCTCTCTTCAGTTATCTCAAGTAGCTTACCGAGACTGTAGTCCCAGGCTTCTTTTGAAACATCTACATATGTACCAACAGTCATTCATCATGGAAATACCCTTCCTCAAAATTACATCCATCCCATCTATGGGGTGAAACACCTAAATCCTTATATCGTGGAATCAGAAATGGTGGGAGGGTGGATGTCTAAACCTGGTTAGATCTATTTGGGTTTAGCATTTTGCTGGCCAGACTTGGTTCAATAAACTGAGAATGTACAAAGAGATGAAGCTCATAGATCTGGTTTATGAAAAGGGTTCTGGACATGTCCTCCTGTTAGGTGCAGCTTCATGATGACCCATCTAATCATTCAATAACATGGAAGGGCACCAACCTTTGAGTCCATAGATGCTGGTTAAGAAAAACAAAAAAGTCTTCAGACACTCTATGGGACTACTAAATATTTTCATAGAGATCCTTGCAGTAATTCCTCATCAGGAGAGGAAGGGAAGATGAACATATGATCTATCCAATCAAAACCATTGGGGGGAAATGATGCAGAAAGAAAGAACAGATAGTCTAGGTCAACCATGCAAATTAGCATTAGCTCTTAGGATCTGGGATTAAAATATTTCAGGCTGGGGACAAGTGAAAATGTTAATAGAAATGGAAACTATGCTCTACAGAACTTGTCCTGAATTTCTTTAAGCGTTAGAATCCCTCTCAGCATATGTTTAGCTCTGGGTGAAAGTATGATTGGTGCATATTTTGCAAATCAGTAAGAATTTTGGTCAGTGAGCCTATCTGCAACTTTAGCCTTGTTTTATTGGATATTCTTATTGCTTCACCCCACAAGAGAGAGAATTAGTTGTCTTTACTTGGGAGTAAGCCTTTGGTGGCTCTAATACAGTGTGTACATGTGTATATTATTGAGGGGGGAGAATGTCTATTCACTAATCTTGGGATGTAGAGTCATACAATGTGGGGTTATGACTTGGCAAATTTAAATATTAACAGTGGTATTTGTTAAGAGCTTACAATGCACCAAGCATGTACTAAGTGCTGGAGTACATCCAAAATAATGTCAGAACCAGTCCCTGTCCTACATGAGGCTCCCAGTCTAAATAGGAGGGAGAACAGGTATTGAATCCCTATTTTACAGGTGAGAAAACTGAGGACCAGAGAAGTTAAATGAACTTCCATTGTCATACAGCAGGTTAATGGCAGTTATGGGTTTAGAATCCAGGTCTTGGGATTCCCAGGGCCATGCTCTTTCCACTAGGCAATGATGCTTATTTGCACTGAAGTGTTATCATGTGTAGTGACCCAAGGACTATGGATGGGGGCAGGGCACTTATAGAGGCTGGTCCTATATCACCCCAATAGAGCTATAGAATATAGTAATAGGCTTACTTAAGGATATGAGGTGGAAGGCTAGGTTTGCAAACAGAAATAAAGGTGAAAAGACAGGATTGCAAATAAGACATAAGGCCAAAGGTCAGGGGTAAAATGAAGGGTCAGGCTTGCGAAATAGGTAATATGAAGAGGAAAGTGAGACCACTAGAAGAAAACGAGATGCTGATTCAGGAGACAAAGAAAAGTGCACTGCAAACCTCTAGTTAAAACCATTTGAGATTAGGCAATGGGATTCCTGAAAGAGAGAGATGGGTATCCAACCAATCTTGAAGCTATCTGGCCCTATGCCCCCTGTTTCTTTGGGAAGAATATCCATGGGTTTCTAGGAAAATATCCATGACATGGCACACTGTCGAGGAAAGGGTGGACCAAGGGTTAGTTGTGTTAAACTGAAATTATTCAAACACCATTGAGTCTTCACACCTGTTGAGGCTCAGGTTTGAGAAGCTCCCCTCAGATTGCACCCAAAGTTGGAGACCGTACTTGCTTAAATTGTGTGGCCCTGGCTCTCGGGCGTTACAGGAGTGGGGTTCATGAAGAACATACAACAAAGAAATGGGCATTAATATCTGATGTTCTGCCAAGAACACTTTGGTCACCATCCCTATCATTGTGAGAGTGTGCTAAGCATCTGATGTGGGCAACACCCAATAGAGAAGTAGCATGGCCTAGTGGAAAGAGCATAGGCCTGGGAGGCAGAGGACTTGGGTTCTAAATCTGGTTCTATCATTTGCCTGCTGTATGACCTTGGACAAGCCTCTAAACTTCTCGGCTTTCAGTTTCCTTGTCTGTAAAATGGGGATTCAATGCCAGTTCTCCATCTACTAAGACTGTGAGCCCCTTGGGGCAGGCTTTGTGTCCAATCTGATTAACTTGTAACTACCCCCAAGCATTCTTTAGAGTGCTCTGCCCATAGGAAGTGCTCAATAAATACCATTGATTCATTGATTCACTGATTGATCTACCCCAACATTAAGAATAGTGCTTGGCACATTGAAAGAAACTTAACAAATACTATAATAACAACCATCATAATAATAATAGAAGCAAATGATGCAGTCCCTCCTCTTCAACAGTTTATCCCTAAAGGACAAGACAAGAAAACACAAATTCTCAATTGTGTAATAGGGCAAAAGAGTAGGAGAACTGCTACAGAACAACAACAAAAAAAAAAGAATGAACAACAAATAAACAGAGCCAATCAATTCTCTAACACATTATTTTCTTGAAGAACCCTATGTTAAGGAAAACTCACCATGTAATACACTCCTCACAGGACAGCCATTTCTTCTTACATCACAACAGGTTCTATTCAGACTGACGTTCATTGTTGACAGAATGTATCTTAATCCTGCAACAGTGTTCCTACCAAAATATGGAATAAAACCATGCATTAGGTTAGAGCTAACTGTATACGCATAGGTGCTGATATAATACAAGATGTTGCATGATCAGGAAAGGTGGAGAATTAGTCAAGAGCGGGCTTCTTGGAAGACGTGACTCTGTAGGAGAACTTCTAAGGTAGGGAGGAATGGGGTCTTCATGGATTGATGATGAAATGAGTTACATTAAGGGTGCAGAACATGAGGAATGGGTTACTGATGCAAATCTCTCTGCAGAGACATCTCTTCTGCATGCCTGTGCCATTAGTGCAAGAATAAGGTTAGTTCTGAAGAAGAATTCAGAGCAGGGGGAATTTTGTCTTTTGCACTGTCCCAGTAACCCATAACAACAACTCCAGCACCTAATCTTGCTTCATTTAAAACAACTGAATACCCAGGGAAATAAAAACTAATATGTTGATTTCAGTGAAAACTAGGTGGCAGATGTTGAAGTCGGTGGACAGCATGAAACTTATTTAAAAAAAGAAACAAAAACAGGCTTTTTTACACCTTTCCTGTTTCACCCATTAGAATGAATGCTCCAGCAATAACAGTCATCATGGTAGTTGTTGTTGTAAAGATGATGGCTGCTGTTACTGGTATCTTATTGCCATTCATTGATTCCCTCCTAATATTCCCTACTCTCTCTGTTGTCCCTCTGTCTTGCCAGAACCTTCTTCCAACAGTTCTGCAGCAGTTCTGAGCTGGCAAGACACCAAATTCCCTAACCTCAATAATCGCCCCATACCCTGCTCCATGTTCCTGGATGCCTACACAATTTCTGCACATGAACTAATATATTTTAACACAGGTTAACTAAATTCCTCATGGACAAGGACCATGTCTACCAACTCTATCATACTTTACTTTCCCAAGCACTTTACTAAACTGTACACAGTAAGCACTCACTAAATTTCCCTGTTTGACCGAGCTGGTATCCAAGGTGTGTTTTACTGTCCTGCAAGAAAACAAAATAACATTGGAAGTTTTGGAAAGACATGCTGAGTTTTCATAATATGTAATAAGTTAGGTAATGTTATGCCTTATGAGAGCTTGGGACTAAGAAACTAGGGCTGTTTCTCATCTAATTATCTGGTATCTGCCCCAGTGCTTTGTACAGTGCTTACCACACAGTAAGCTCAAACAATTACTATTATTTCTTCATTGGTTTATTCAATCATATTTACTGAATGCTTACCGTTTGCAGAGCACAGTACTAAGCCCTTGGGAGAATACAATATAATAATAAACAGATGCATTCCCTGCCCACATTGAGCTTACAGTTCTATCATTCATAAGTAAGATCCTAATAAAATTAATAGGCATGTTATTGTAGAGTGTTATCTGGTTGGCTATATACCTCTGGTGTGTATGTTATATTGTTCTATTGTATTCTCCCAAACACTTAGTACAGTGTTCTGTAAACAGTAAGCCCTCAGTAAATACAAGTTATTGATTGATTGATTGATTTGATCAACTCTTCTTCTCCCAGAAGTTTCACTGGATCACTGCTGCCATTTTCTCTACTTCTTTTTCATTCTGTCTCCTTCCAAACATATCTATAACATCCCAGGAAGGCCATTCCATGAATACTGGTGGCAACAGAGTTGTTGAGGAGAAGGATTGTGTGGTTTGGAGAGGAAAAAAAGGTTAGTTTTTCAGGAAGACAGTGGTGTTAATATCATTCCCTATTTTCTTAGGGTTATTAAGACAGAACTGCCTCGATCCACTTCTAATCATTCACACACAGATTCCACATCTCGCTTTCTCCATTTCCCCAGAATTAGATACTGAAATCATTAATGCAAAAATCAATTTGTATTAGCAATTGCTCAAATCATATTCCTATTTTATTAGCATGCAATTTTATGAATATGGTAGAGAAATCTCTCCACGTTAATGAATTCTGCTTCAAATGCCCTCATTATAAAACTTTCAAATCTCATTAGCTAAACCAGTCATTAAAAATACAATGATAATGAAGTACAATAGAAAACTGCTGATATAGTTAGATTTGGCTAACTTTCCATCTCAGCAAGAAAAAAAAAATCTTGCCAACTTGAGCAGAATTAAAATGCTTTGTAAATACAAGGAGCAGAGATTTCTACCTGTTCAACCCCTGAATCACATTCATGCAAAATGACTACTTTCTTAAGGAAAAATGCTTTCACTTGAAGCTTTGCAGGTGGGTGGGTTTAGACTGAACAAGGACCTGTCTCAGCATTTCTAAATTATGCCTTTTAAAATCACAGGCAGAGAAAAATATCCTTTATTAAGTATATGCTCTTTTTTTGCATCTGAAGTATGTCAAATTTTGGAAGGCATGATTTGAAGTTGCCTAGAATCTTTAACGATGCAGCCCTGAAATGCATCAGTTAGTCTGGCTCTTAGTAAGATCATGTTTCCTGATGTGGTGGAAAGAGACAGTCAGTGGAAACAGTACCACATACCCATACTGGGTTTGCATATGGTCATACTATCTGTGCAGTGCCTCATTTGCCTCAAAATGAGCACTGTTTGTGAGGTGAAGACATCTTGAGAACATACTTGTCCTCTGTTTCTCCCATATTGTATCTCAGCATTCTTCCAGGGTGATTATTCCTTGAGCAGACAGATTAAGGACCTGGGAAAAGACCACTTGTGGGCTATCACTCCACATAAAGAACTGTCCAACGAAACCTTCCTTTTTTTCCAGGCAAAAGGTCATTCTGAGAGGGACCAAAGGGTTCCTGTGTTCCCCAAACCTCCTAGCATCCTGGGGGGAGCTTGGATGTTTTTCACTGGATATTTAAATCCCCTCCAAGAGTGCATGCTTTCCCATAATGGTTTTGGGGGAAACAGGCAGGTCTGTGGTTGAGGCAAATGAACAGATGCCCAGAATTTCCCCAAAAGAACCAGTCTATGTTGAGAACAGCCTAGGATAAATCTTGGGAGAGAAGATCTTCTTTCTTATAATCCAGGTTATAGTTCTTTAATCCTTATGTGTACTGTGCAGGTTTGACTACTGCTCAATCATGTAGCTATAGAGAAACCCTGATAGGAAGAGGGGCTACTCTATCCAAGACAACAACCTGGAAAGTTAAGGGATTGAGCAAAGGTTACTTAGTAACTCAAGGAGAAAAATTTTGAAAAAGGAGAATTGTGTCTGCCACCTAGAGTGGCCATCAGAGCATTAGCACTCACCGGTACAATACAACATTCAGCTGCATTATATTTCATGCACATTTTCTGCCCTTTGCCATTGTTGTAATTGTAATTATAGAGTCATATTCAGCTGCCTCTAAAATGCTGATGGTGTAAAAGAGAAAACACAAGATGGGTGCGGGGAGGAGGGCTGGGGAAATTGCAAGTCTCTCATTGTGGAACAACTGCAAACCTGTGATTTCCGCTGCCCGTTTACCACAAAGAAGTACTTAACTTGCATCCATCACATTTGCTAGTTGCTTTGGTTGCCTGATAATAGAAAGGTCAAATAGAGGTGAAAGGGAGTGTTTTCAAAGTCCATAGAGAAGGCAAGGCAAAAATCCAAGGCAGGAGGGATAGAGAAGACTGATTGATTAGTTTAGCTCCTTTAACCCCTCCTATATCCCAGAAAGCTTTATCCTGCTCAAAGAGAAATGGCTTTAGAGATGGGTCTTCTGTCACTTCTCTTTAACTGTCAGGCCAGTGGGCACTCTTCTGCCCAAGCCAACCTCTTAAGCACTGATTAGAGCATTTTGCAACAATTCAGGGAATTTAGGCAATGTAAAATCCTGTAAAAAATCCTTCCTCTATTTTGCTGCTTTTTTCTAGGTTAAAAGATTTCCTTCATTGAATTCCATATTTTCTGATCATTGCTCTCTGCCATTTGTTAACCACATTTGCCGAGCAGCACTCTGAGAAGATAATTTATAGGGGCATAGTTTAGGACAAAGTGCATGGAACTAGGTCAGAACTGATTCTCTTACCTTGTGACTTTTATGACTGCAACTTATTTATTGCACAGGGTAATTGCTGTTCCATTCACCAAGTGGCTATGGGAGCTCTTGCAGACTATGAGCTTGTTGTGAGTAGGAAACGTGTCTACTAACTCTCTAATATTGTACTCCCCCAAGCTCTTAGTACAGTGCTCTGCACACAGCACTCCATAAATATGACTGATTGATTCAAAGTGGCAATTTGAAAGTGTATACTTTCAGACAAGTACTCTGCAGAGCACAGATACAATCAGATCTGAGGAGGTCCTTGTGTTTTTCCTGGGTGTTTTGTTTTTGTTTGGGGAGCCTTTTTGTTGTTGTTGTTGTTAAGTGCTTACTTTGTACCAAGCACTATCCTAAGCCCTGGGGGAGATACAAGATAATCGTGTCCAACATGGGGTTCACAGTCTAAATAGAAGGGACAACAGATATTAAATCCCCATTTTGCACTGAGGGAACTGAGCCACAGAGAAGTTGAAGGGAATGTGTCTGTTATATTGTTGTATTGTACTCCCTCAAGCCCTTAGTGCAGTGCTCAGGACACAGTAACATTCAATAAACACAAATGACTGAATGACTAGCCCAAGGTCACACAGCAAACAAGTGGCAGAGCCCAGATTAGAACCCAGATTCTCAGTGTCCCAAGCCTTTGCTCTTTCCACTAGGCTATGCCACTTTACTGTTCCAAGTGGGGCTCATAGTCCAAGAATCTTCTTGGATTTCTCTCTTCTGGTCACTGTTGCCATTTCAAACTGTTTATGTTTAGCTCTTCTTACCTGCTTCTCCATTTCCATGATCTGCACTAATCACTTTTCTCCCTCTCTTTGAACTAATTACAGATCACAGCTGGGTTAAGATGAGTATTTCAATGCTAGAAGACTGACTTCATTCTATTACTTTGTTTTCTATGATCTTGTCTGCCATTTGATACTGAATAGAGACCACAACTGATATTGATGCAACTGGTCAGAGAATCAAACATGATGCCTGTTTGGAGTCCAGTTCTTCCAACCAAAGAGATGGTTGCCATCCTTACAGTTCTGTAGACCTATAGTTTGGTCTGGTGTTCAGTATTGTGCAGCCACCACACTGAGAAGCAGTGTGACCTAGTGGAGAGAACCCGGGCCTGGGAGTGAGAAAGATATGGGTTCTAATCCCAGATCTGTCACTTGTCTGTTGTCTGGCAAGGCACTTTACTTCTTCGGGCCTCAGTTACCTCATATCTAAAATGGGGATTGATTGTAACCCCCATGTGGGACAGGGACTGTGTCCAACTTAATTAGGTTGTATCTCACCCAGTGCTTAGTACAATGCCTGGCAGAGAGTAAGTGCTTAACAAACACCATTAAAAACAAAAATAAAAAACATTGTTCATAGTTTCCAACAGGTTGCAATGGCCTTTTTGATTTCCTTTTTTGCTACTTTGTCTACTGTTGCAATGTCAGTGTGCTGCTTAGGTAATAGAATTCTGTGAGAGACTTCAAAGTTCTTCACACTCTGGCCCCACCTTACCTTTTTTCTTGTCACCTGCTATTCTCCAACTCACAACTCACTAGGAGAAGCAGCGTGGCGCAGTGGAAAGAGCGCAGGCTTTGGAGTCAGGGCTCATGAGTTCGAATCCCAGCTCTGCCACTTGTCAGCTGTGTGACTGTGGGCAAGTCACTTAACTTCTCTGTGCCTCAGTTCCCTCATCTGTAAAATGGGGATTAAGACTGTGAGCCCCACGTGGGACAACCTGATTCCCCTGTGTTTACCCCAGCGCTTAGAACAGTGCTCTGCACATAGTAAGCGCTTAACAAATACCAACATTACTATCTTTGTTCCTCTCAAGCCAATCTTCTAGCTGTACCTGGCTCTCGACTCTTTGACCTTCACCCCCACAACTCACACTATTTCCTCAACTTGGAACTCCTTTCCTCCCCCGAATCAGACAGACCACATCTCTACCCCACGGATTCAAATCCCTCCTAGAATCTGATAGTGTCTGATAAATTTTCCCCAGTAAATGTCCTAGAACCTCAGCCAGTTGTAGTACTTGTGATCTTATTAATATACCCTTCCTTAGCACACATATGCATACCTATACTAAATTATGTATTTTTACCATTCAAGTTGTAAATATATGTATGGTTGTCACTCTCATTAGAATATAAACTCCTTGTGGACAGGGGACATGTCGCTTCTTTATTCTAAATTTACAAAGCATCTAGCACAGTGAACCATTCCCTGTGGGTGTGCAATGAAATGCTGTTACTACTCCTACAAACTCACATCCTCCTGTTATCTTTTAGGTGCAGATTTTAGTTGAAACAATGAAACAGTGCTTTCCTCTAGACATCCCTTTCAGTTTAGAGTGCTATGATATTATGATTTCTAGGCCATTTTCAGAATCAGGGTATACAGCTATGTATCACTGGTATTTGTTTATTCACTTCAGTCAGTGTTAAAATTGTGCACCAGTCCAATGCTATACAAAAATCTGACTCACTAAACCATTTGGATGGTGATTTGAAAGTAACGCCAACAAAGTAAGCTGAGTCTGAAGAGTGGGCCAACTGATTGCCAACCACCGAACGTTCCATTACCATGTCACTCCAAGATATGTGGAGTTGGGGTGCACTTGTTTGGTTAGATTCTCCCTAAAGTTCAGGGTGGAGTCTAGCATTCCATTGTGGAACCCGATTATCTGGGTCAGCTGAATTCAGTTCAGTAGGCACAGGAAGTGAAATCCCAGCAAAAGTCCCCAGATACATAATCTCTGAGGAAAATGGGTGCCAGGTGAAGAAACTGTGAATGTTATCTTGCAATCATCTTAACACGATGCTCTCTGAGTCCAGCCTGGCCATCCTGATCTCTCACCAGGCCCTCCTCTGTCCCACACTGTCCAAGTCAATGCAGTCAAGAAAATTCATTATCAGCCCCTCATCCCTTGTAAACATGTAGAGACTATGCCAGCATTTGGCAAGACATTACACTATCCGGGGGAAAAGTCACACTCATGTAATAAACCCACAGTTTGCCCAGAATATATGTAGCAGTCTAATCTCATTTTGGAATCAATTTTTTTCCCTTATAATGATACCCGTAGATCATTGGCATAATGGAAGCTCCCCATATTGCTCTCTACGGGCTGATCATTGGCATACATACTGAAGAATTTGGCACAGTAGGGGACTATTTTGTCTAATGATGCTGTTTCTTGCACAGTTCTACTCAGAAACATGATCACACAGGCTCTGTTATGATCTAGATTTTCCAGGTTAGGAAGCATTCTTCTGGCATTTGTAGGAAGATGTGTAGAGATTGTGTCCATACTGCAGTTCTTTGAATTTTGTTCTGTTCATGTAATGTGACTACAACAAATTCTAGTTTCCCAGAAGTAGCATTGCAGTCATTCTGATGTTGTTTTGCTGGCCAGTGCCATCTTTGGAGATCATGACCTATTGTTTAATTCCTCTTTTTGACATCTTTAAACACATATATTTAGAGCACCTTCATGGACTCCTTACATAAAATCCTGATTAGGGTTTGGTTATCTTGTAGATTTGGGCCCAAATGGCTAGGACTCCAGAGGGGCTGAACCTTTGCCCCTGAGGGGGAGGAAAGATACCCCATGATCCAACTACTCAAAAGAAAAGGGGGGGGGGGAAGGACCAGAGGAATGTGGGGTGCTTACAGGGAAGTACAGAGGGCCTTGGGAGGAAAAGTATTAGATCTGGGGAAAGGTTGTTAGAACTGGATTTGTTTTAATTGTTGACCTTGTTAAGAAATTATTAAATGTTGTTGAGCTTTCAGTTCTAGGTGTCTGCCTGCAGTAGGAACTGGAAGATAAGTGCTTAGTACAGTGCTCTGTTCACAGTAAGTGCTCAATAAAAATGATTGAATGAATGAAAAAGCTCTGGACGATGGGAAGATACATGGATCCGTGAAGCTGTGAGTGAGAATGCTTTTTCAGAGAGCTAACTGTAGCCAGTCCCAAAAGGGGGATAGTAGGAGGGTCCCCAGTGACCCCTTCACTACTGGGGAGACATCTGGGCTTCAGCCATTGGGTGGTGGCAGCAGTAGAAGGACAGACACTTGGGGAGCACTGATCAGGTCCCCAAAACCTGCTTAGAAGAATGGAAGAACAGTAGACCTTTAGGCTGACCAGGGTCTAGGTCTCCCTAAAGTGACTCCAATGGGCTCTTTTTACCAGGATCTAAAGCTGAGAATCCCTGGTAACATCACAGGCAGAGAAAAGTTAAGTGACTTGCCCGAAGTCACTGAGCTGGGATGGAGTGCAGTGGAGATTAGAACTCAGGTCTTCTGACTCCCAGGGCAGCGCACTTTCCACTTGGCCAATCACAAAATGCTTCTGGAATAGGGAGGTCTTTAGTTCCATTCAGCTATATTTATTGAGCACTTACTGTGTGCCGAGAGGTGTACTAAAGCGTTGAATTCTTTAGTTGAGGCCAGTCCCAGAAAGCAAGGACACAGTAGCCATCATTGTGTTCAAAGCCCTTGTAAATCAACCTGGAAGTCCCAACTTGTCCCTTCTACCAAGCTGTTTCCCCAAAGGACCAGTAGGTCATCTGGGATGAGGTGGCAATTCTGAATTAAATATTCTGAGAGAAAGTAAGGGGTATCTTGTGGATTTCAATGGATGTAGGAACATAGGGGGTGCTTCCCGATAAATAAGTGGGGAAGAAAAGTTCACTGTATATATCTTGCTTCTCCCAAAAGATTGAGTTCTTTTTAATTTGTTCTGCTTCACCCATCCCCAGACCTATATTATATACTGCAATTAAGCAGTCAGGGAGGATGTCTATTTTCTTTTTTTCTTTCCATGCCTTCTTGAGTTGGTCTCGGCAATGGGAATTAGCTCTTTTTTCTGCAGGAAACAATTGCAGCTGGAGGGGTGACTCATGGAAATGCACATGCTGTTGATTATATTATCTTGTGATAACAAGTGTCAGTGCTGTAGAGCAATTAAATAAAACCCTTTGCAAATTCAAGCCTTGAGTCCCTAAGCCACCAGAACAGTCAGCCTGCTTCCCACTGAGCTAATGTTGAAATATAGAAACCAGAGATAATCGAACCTTTCTCTATCATTCCAGCAAGGTTATATTTTATAATATGTGGCAGTAATTCAGTTGTAATTAAACAAGGACTGATGTATTGTTTCTTAATGAACTCAAACTAAGTCCTGGGCTGCTTCTTACTGGCTCTGCTAATTAGGCAATGAGGAATGTTTCATGAGCAATAAAAATCACTTTATTAGTCCAGTAGGTAAGGGATTAGGTGGCAAATAGTGAGGAGGTTTCTGATAACTCAGTGCCCAAGGCAGATGGAAAAGGTTCCTAATAGAATGTTCTCTGTTCAACTTGCCATCTGCTCTCCAGTTCACTACACAGAAAACAATAGGGAGATGAAGTATTCTGGGCCACTCACATATTCAGACTACTGCTTTTTCCTCTTTCACTCATTGCCAAATTATTTTGGGTGAAATCCAGAACATTAGCACACCCATCCTTGGTATGCATCTTCCCCTTCCTTCTGGAACAGAGAGAAGTCCAGTGCTAAAGCCACCAAGATTTCCGAACCTATGATTCATAAGTCCCATAATGTAAGGGGAATCTAAGTGGGCCTGTACTGAGCATTCTTCTGCCTCAATCAAGATATCAATATTTCTATATTAAAATAAAGCTCAGGGCAAAAACAGTTGACCAGTCTAGTTTTCACAATCTTAGTTCCAGGGCACTTTCAGTGTTCCTAAAATTGTTTGAGGCAGCCTACAAAAACAAAAGAACTGTTCCACATAAACTGAATAGCATGACCAGCCTAGGGAAAGATTAAAACAAACTATACCTAACTATAAAATTAATCAGTAAGACGTGTATTTGCTGTTCTGGGCAATGAATTATAGAGTGATGAGTGTTGAGTCAGTTTCCACAGAACAGGTGTTGTATTGTGGTTGAATTTTGAAATGCCAGTATATTATAGGTCTCATCTTATCTTATGCATTCGAGTCGTCTCAGACCTATAGCAGTGCCTTTGACACACCTCTCCTAGAAAGCCCCACCATCTACAGTCGTTCTGGTAGTGTCTCCATAAAGTTTGCCTGGCAAAAATAGGGAAGTGGTTTACCAGTGACTCCTTCCATGCAGTAAACTTGAGTCTCCACCCTCACCCTAAGGTTAGGTTAAGAGGCTAGTAGACACAATTAATGCAGTGGTGTTCAAGAGTCGCCACACCACTGGAACTCAGAACTTTGGTGGACTGAAGGAAGACCTGCTCAAGGCTGGGCATTATCTCTATCCCAGACCCCCACCTTTCAGTGCCTTAAGAAGGAAGTCTCACCTCCTTCAGAGATAAAGGACATGCACAATTCAGAGAAGCAGCGTAGCTCAGGGGAAAGAGGCCGGGCTTGGGAGTCAGAGGTCATGGGTTCTAATCCCAACTCCGCCGCTTGTCACCTATGTGACTGTGGGCAAGTCACTTCACTTCTCTGGGTCTCAGTTCCCTCATCTGTAAAATGGGGATGAAGACTGTGAGCCCCATGTGGGACAACCTGATCACTCAGTATCCTCTCAGTGCTTAGAACAGTGCTTTGCACATAGTAAGCGCTTAACAAGTACCAAAAAAAGTTCTACAAAATGAAAAATGGGAATGGCCTTTTAAATGGGTAGATTGGAGTGGTGAAATCAGTCAGACAGTCATATTTATTGAGTGCTTATTATATGCAGAGTACTGTTCTAAGCACTTGGGAGAGTACAATATAAGAGTAAACAGACCCATTCCCTGCCCACATTGAGCATATAGCCTAGAGCGGGAGAGAGACATTAATACAAATAAATTACAGATTTACAGGAACCCAAGGAGTTAAGATTATACTAGATTAGAAATTCTATCAGCGGAATTCCTACGATCTACCTGCCTCTAGCCAAGCAGGAATGAATTGTTTCAGTCCTATTGCTAAAAACCTCTAATTTTTAGGTGGTGAATAGTTATTTTGACATATTGGATTATCTTACCCATTAACTTATCTCTTCCTCTCTTTTGGCTGTGATCCCCTCATGGTCCAGGGACATTATTTTATTCCTTCTCCATATATTCTCCTGAAGGATAGTGTAATGATTCAAATTAAGTGGTTATTGATCGATTTTAATTATGATGTTGATCATAATTCAGTCACCCTAAATCTGGAAATTATAAAAATAATTATAATGCATTCATCGTAATTATGATAAACACTTTTATCATTAAGAATTTACTATGTGTTAATTGCTGGAGTAGATACGAGATCAGATTAGACACAACCCTTGTCCCATGAAGGGCTCACTATCTATTTGATTGCCATTGTACAGGTGAGGAAACTGAGGTCCAGAGGGATTAAATAACTTTCCCAAAGTCACAGAGAAGATCAGTGTCTTTGCTGGGATTAGAACCCATGTCTCCTGACTCCCAAGTCTGTAATTTTTTCCACATGGTTACATTGCTTAAAGTTAAATTTGTACAGGGCATTTCAATCAATCGTATTCACTGAATGCTTATTGTGTGCAGACCACTGTACTAAGCACTTGGGAGAGCACAGTTCTATAGAGTTGGTAGACACAATCCCCTCCTTCAAGGAGTTTACAGCCTAGTGGATTTTTTTAAAAGCACTTTCACACAAATGATCTAATTTTAGCTTCACAGCATCCCTGCAAGAGCTTTTCTCTTGACTTTATTTTACAAATGAGGAGAATGAGGTACAGAGAGATTATGAGATCATACAGCAGGATCATAGACTGTTCTAGTCTCTCTGTCCTGCCACCAAAGGTAGGCAGATTTTAGTAAAAAGTAGTGTCCTTTGATGTTCAATGTTAGCAAAGTCTCAGTTAACTAACAAGCTCAGCAAGAAATTTTGCAAAAGCTGCAATCACCTCAGGAGGAGGACAGGTAGAAAGCACTTCCTTTCTCCATTTACCCTACTGTCAATCAAAGACACATTCCATGAAAGAGGAAGATTAACAGTAATAACAGTAGCCCACTCATTGAGTCACACAGGAAGACACACACTCTATCTAAAATTCAGATTTTAGACTGCTTCATTTGAAATAGCCCAGTGGGCCTTCCCTTAAACCCAAATTAGAAAGAGTTTTTAGGATATTCATATAGGGTGGATTTCATATCTTAGAGCAATGATATCTCTAGGAAGACAGTTTCCTGAGTTGGAAGGAAATATTAACAGAGCAGACAGGAGGGAAATGTTTTACCAAATAAACCAAGAAATCTCAACCTCCATTTTTTGTGGGAGGCATAGCCCTGAGCAGGTACCTAAGGGATGTAGGCCACATCAACTGGATCAGGAGGCTATTGAAGTCACCTGGACTTCTGGGATAGTTTGTTGAGAATGCTTAATTTACCGGGAACCAGACCCACAGATTGCATCCAGAGAAACAGCATGGCCTAAAGGACAGAGTTTCAGGGAGGACCTGGATTCTAACCCTAATTCTAATATAATATAATTCTAATCCAGACTTTGTCAATTACTTGCTGTGTGACCTTGGGCAAGTTGTTTAGAGTCTCTGTGCCTCATTTCCTCAACTGTTAAATGAAGATTAAATACTTGTTCTCTCTCCTACTTAGACTGTGAGCCCCATATGGGACAAGGACTGTGTCTGACATAATTTATTTGTAAATCTCCCAGCACTTAGAATAGTGTTTGACATATAGAAAACTCTTGACAAATACCATAAAAAAGTAATGCTCAGCCAGTTTTATACAGAACAGACCAATGTGGGTAGATGGTGGGAAGTCCGTTGATATAAATTATACTCTTGGTTGTGTCACTCCAATTTTAATGTCCTAAGGGATGTCACCATTCATAAGCATAAACTCTCATGATAAGACACCCAAACAGAACAGCTCCATAAAAAGACCTGCCAGGCCAGGGTCACTGAAGACTCACCAAGGATCATAGCTGCTGGGTAAGACAATCACCCTAACCAGTGAATAGCCACCACATAGGATGATTTCTCTACCTAGAAGCTGTGATTCTCAGTAGGTCTACTGGGTTCTATAGCTCCCTCTTTAGAAAATTAGTTTGGCAAAACCCTTTCCCTGCCTTCTCTTCAGCCTAAATTTCACTGCTACCCTACTCTTCTCAGATGGAATACCTGGTCTTGGGTGGAAGGAAGATTTCTGAGCCAAATTAGGGAGAGTCCTGCTCAGTAATTATGTTAAAATGTCTGGGTCTTTGCTCTGCTTTTACTGCTTCTTCTCCCTTACCCTTCCAAATTGATTTATATGCATGATTCCTTATTCATTTTTTCAGTAAAGTTTGTTTTCTTTTCCTCTACTAGTGACATCAGCACTGCCTGATTAGATGCTGGTAAATCCTAACAGTTTACTGAAGCTTCCCCCTTTTACCATACATTATAAGTAATTGAATGAATTATTAACAATGATATTTATATTTTCATGAATGCGGAGACACCAGCCTGTCGCTAATAGTCCTAATGTCGTCATGAAAGCCTCAAATGCTGACAAAGCCAAATGAAAACAGAAAAGGCTTTCACTGACAATGCAGAGTCAAGGCAATTTAAGTTCGCCAATTCCAAGTCAGTGAAGGGAAGCACTTTCTCGGATCATGGGGTGAAGATTCCGTGCAGAGTCAGGGCAGTAGTCATTTCAGAGCCCTGATTCTCATTACTTTCTCATCCAAACCACCTATCATGCTATTCCCCTCACCTATGATACCCTCCTATACATTCTAATAATAATAAAGATGGTACCTGATAAGTACTTACTCTGTGCCAAGCACTAGGGTAGCTATAATACCATCAGATGCATCCCCATTCCACACCGGGCTCATGATCTAAGTAGAGGGAGAACAAGTACATAATTCCCATTTTACAGAAAAGTCAAATGACTTGCCCAAAGTCTTGCAGCAGGTTGGTACCAGCGTCAGGATTAGAACCTAGGTATCCTGAGTCCCTTTCCTGTGTTCTTCCCTGAGGTCAGCCTGCTTCTTTTCAACAAAATATATCTCTTGCCCCTCCTAATCTCAACTAAAAGCACTCCTCCTCCAAGAAGATTGCCTAGATTAACCCCATCTGTCACGGAACATTCAAGTCGCTCTACTGCGTACCAAACTTTGTTTACCATTGTAAATTATATACCTCATCTTCCATTTGTTTTGTTTTTCTTAATGGCATTTGTTAAGAGCTTACTGTGTGCCAGACACTGTCCTAACTGCTGAGGTAGATACAAGAAGCAGCGCGGCTCACTGGAAAGAGCACCGGCTTTGGAGTCAGAGGTCATGGGTTCGAACCCCGGCTCTGCCACTTGTCAGCTGGGTGACTTCGGGCAAGTCACTTAACTTCTCGGTGCCTCAGTTCCCTCATCTGTAAAATGGGGATTAAGACTGTGAGCCCCACATGGGACAACCTGATTCCCCTGTGTCTACCCCAGCGCTTAGAACAGTGCTCAGCACATAGTAAGCGCTTAACAAATACCAACATTATAGAGAAGCAGCATGGCGCAGTGGAAAGAGCACGGGCTTTGGAGTCAGGGCTCATGAGTTCGAATCCCAGCTCTGCCACTTGTCAGCTGTGTGACTGTGGGCAAGTCACTTAACTTTTCTGTGCCTCAGTTCCCTCATCTGTAAAATGGGGATGAAGACTGTGAGCCCCACGTGGGACAACCTGATTCCCCTGTGTTTACCCCAGCGCTTAGAACAGTGCTCTGCACATAGTAAGCGCTTAACAAATACCAACATTAGAAGCAGCGTGGCTCAGTGGAAAGAGCACGGGCTTTGGAGTCAGGGCTCATGAGTTCGAATCCCAGCTCTGCCACTTGTCAGCTGTGTGACTGTGGGCAAGTCACTTAACTTCTCTGTGCCTCAGTTCCCTCATCTGTAAAATGGGGATTAAGACTGTGAGCCCCACGTGGGACAACCTGCTTCCCCTATGTCTACCCCAGTGCTTAGAACAGTGCTCGGCACGTAGTAAGCGCTTAACAAATACCAACATTATTATTATTATTATTAAGATAAATCAGGCTGGAAAAAGTCGATGTCCCATGTGGGATCCATGCTCTTAATTCCCATTTTCAGATGAGACAATGAGGCCCAGTTAACTTAAGTGACTTGCCCAAGGGCAAACAGTGGGCAGAGACCATGTCTGCTAACTCTGCTGTATTGGACTCTCCCAAGCATTTAGTACAGTGCTCTGCACATAGTAAGCACTCAGTAAAAACCATTGATTGATTGAAGTGATGGAGCAAAGATTAGGAACCAGGTCCTCTGGCTCCCAGGGCTCTGCTCGTCCTACTAGGCAACACTGCTTCTCATTTCCTAAGTGCATGTGTCCTCTTGCATTCTATATTTACATCTCCTGTGATTTTCATGTGTTGTGATGTAGTGTTGTATAAGTAAATGAATCTTGTCTCACCCTTTCATTTCTAACAAGTCATCTCCTGGAAACCAGTGACCTATATCCCATCGTCTCTAAAAGTCAATGTATTCTGGGGAAAGCAGGGGAAAAGATGAAATGTGGTTTTAAGGATTTTTTTGTAAATTTGAAGTTATTTCATGTTTTTTTGGCTTATGAAGTGACTGCTGCAGGGAATCAGCATGGCCTAGTGGACAGAGCGCAGTCCTGGGAGTAAGAGGACTTAGCAGTCATGTGGTGGAGCTGGGATCAGAACCTGTGTGTCCTTTGGCTAGTCACTTAACTTCTCTGTGCCTCAGTTACCTCATCTGTAAAATGGGGATTAAGACTATGAGCTTAGAGTATTATTATTATATCTCCATGTTGAACTGGGACTGTGCCCTGCCAGTTACCTTGTATCTACCCCAGCACTTAGAACAGGGCTTGGCACATAGTAAGCACTTAACAAAAACCACAGTCAGCATCAAAATCTCCAAGAAGTAGCTTGGAATTTATCACCCAGAAATGTAAAGTTGGGCAACCACTCCTCACTTGCTCCATGCATATTTATCATCTCCTGCCTGTTCCTCCTTCCCCATAGCTGAAGTGCTTCTCAGACACGCCTTAATGAATGGTAAACTCCTTGAGGGCCAGGTCTGTACTCTCTATATAGAGGGTTAAGTGGAAGTGTCACACACTTCCAGGGCCACTCAGTCACCAAACTGGCAAAGTCACTCCATGGCTGACCTGTGGTCCCCCAGGCCAGCATTCTGTCCCCATCTAAGGATTTAATAAAAGTTGGAGTAAAACCAGTGTGGCCTAGGGAATAGAATCCAGGGCAGAGAATCAGAAGGACCTGGATTCTTATCCCAGCTCTGCTACTTGTTTTCTGTGTGACCTTGGACATTTCACTTCCTTTCTTTGTGCCTCAGTTCCCTCATTTGTAAAATGAGGATTGACACTGTAAACCCTATGTAAGACAGAGACTGTATCCACCCCAATTACTTTGGGGAAAGAGATAGATTTTTTTTTCCATTTTGTTTTTTAATTTCTTATTTAATAATGAAAATATCAGGAAGATGCAGATGTACCTTTCAGAACAGATGCAGAGAGATCCAGTTCAATCACAGAATTGAAGTTACAACTACTCTATCAAGCTTAGATCAGATTAGATGTGGCTTTAAGACACTTAATCAACTCTCCATTCTACTTTACCCCACAAATCACCTAGTTACCTCGATTTTGCCTTTCTCATCACCAACCCTTGCCCACATTCTCCCTCAGGCCTGGAACTCCGTCATCCTTCATAAGTGACAGATGACCACTCTCCCATCTTCAAAGATCTCCTAAAATCACATCTCCAAGAGGCTCTTCCTGACTTGGTCCTTATTTACTCTATTTGCCCTCCTTCCTGCATCACTTCTCCTAATCTCCTTTTACATTGCCTATACATTTCAATCTGTAACACTTACACACTTTGATTTTCACAACCACCCCCATCCTCCAGCACTTATGGACCCCCATCTTTAATTTATTTATTGCCTGTCTTCCCCTCTAGACTGCAATTTCCCTGTGGACAGGGAAGTTCTCAACCTACTTTATTTTATTGTACTCTCCCAAATTCTTTGTACAATACTCTGCTTACAGTAAGGACTCAAATACCATTGATTGATTGATTAGTTAATTGTAAGTTCCTTGAGGGCAGGGATGACATCTACTAATCTATTGTACTCTCCTAAGTACAGTGCTCTATACAGAATAATCACTCAAAGATAGCTACTGATTGATTTAAATCACCCTGGGAGGGCAACAGCTCAGATAAGTGTTAAATAACCTCAAAGAGGTTTTATTGCTCTTAACTGTGAAACTCCACTTCTTCTAACATTCACTTGGGTCACACCACTATCCACATAACAAGGCAGATAGTTCCTGGCATTTAGATACCTTCCTGGCATATTGTTTTGGCCTAAGAATGAATTTGAACTATTTGATAAAGCACAGGCCTGGGAGTCAAAGGATGTGGGTTTTAAGCCACCTCCTCCACTTGCCTGCTGTGTGATCTTGGGCAAGTCACTTCACCTCTCTTTGCCTCCGTTACCTCATCTGTAGAAATGTGGATTAATACTGTGATACCCATGTGGCACAAGAACTGTGTCCAATCTGATTATCTTCTACCTACCCCAGAGCTTAGTATGGTGCCTCTAGATTGTTAGCTTGTTGTGGGCAGGGAATGTGTCTGCTTATTGTCAAATTGTAGTCTCCCAAGCACTTAGTACACTGCTCTGCACACAATAAGTGCTCAATAAATATGATTGAAAGAGTGAATTAATGAAAGAGCTGGACAATTCAATTAAAATACAATTATGATAGTAAGTGCTTAAAAAACAGCATAAAATAGTTTCTGGCCCTAAGTAATCCCTAGATGTCATGCATTAACAACAGTGTTCTGCATGGCACCTTAGACTGGTCCAGTACTCTAGTCAATCAATTCTTAGTAGTGCCAATGTAAAAACACTACTCCATCACCCTTCTGACGGCTGAGGCTGACAAACATTATAGAAGTTGTTTAACTTGCAGTGGAACTGAAAGGCAAAAAAAAAAAGAATAAATAAAAAAGGAAGAGACAAATTTAATCAGTTGCTATATTTAGCAACTTTTGTTCCTCTATATTGTTATTCCAAAAATCCTCTTCTTAATAACAAAATAATACAGTACATACCTTCTGTCAGGAAGATAAGAAAATAGGTTGGATGAATACCTTCCCTATTCAACTGAAAACTTATTTCAGTAACATTTTTTTTAGCAACAATTCTCCTAAGAAATATCTTCTGCAATTAATTCATGCTTTCTAAATTTAAAGCATACTAATTAGGCCTTCGCTAGTAACAAAGAAAACCTTCTAAGAAACTGGCGCCTTAAATATAGTTCAGATAATTTAACTCTCCAGAATTTGTAAAAAATATAAATTTTGTATGAGATTGCTTCATGTGTGCATATCTAAGTTCACATATGTGCATGAATATGTACAATGTATGTAATATGTAGTTCCTGTCTGACATTTTCATAGACCGTGTATTCTCCTTAACCATAGAGTCCCTTAAAATACTCTCTTCAACATAGAAACATGAATAGATGATTATGCATTTCCTAACATTAAATAATGAGTATCCCCTTGATAGACAGGATGCTATTCAAGCATAGCTTTGAATTGAATCAGTTGATTGGTAGGATGACCTGAAGTTGATAAGATCTGACCCACCAGTGTGACAGTAAAAGGCCATCAACTTGAATGAATCAATCCATCAAGCGGTGGCATTTGCTGAACATTTACTGTGTGCAGAGCACTGAATTAAGTGCTTGGAAGCATACAGTTCAAAAGAATTGGTAAGATATGGTTTCTGCCCACAGGGAGCTTAATGTCATAATCATTAATCAACTCAGCTCTCTGTGTTTTTATCTGGAGCCATAGTTTAAAGAACTACACTTTAGGTCATTGTAATTTCTATGGCATGTCCAAGCATAATAAAAGGTAAAAGCTGTGCCATCCAGTACTGCTGCTGCTGAAAGACTGGAATCCAGGATGTCCTATAAAAAAGTAATAATAATACTGGTATTTGTGAAGTGCTTACTATGTGCCAAGCATTGTTCTAAGCACTGGGGTAGTTATAAGATAATCAGGTTGTCCCACGTGGGGCTCACAGTCTTAATCCCCATTTTAACAGATGAAGTAATTTAGGTACAGAGAAGTTAAGTGACTTGTCCAAAGTCACACAGCTGACAAGTGGCAGAGCCAAGATTAGAACCCATCATCTCTGACTCCCAAGCCTGGGCTCTTTCCACTGAGTCTTTCTGCTTCTTGGAAGGGCTGATATGCTTCCCTGAGGCTTCCTGCAAATGCTCTCTCCTGGTATTGCTATGAGAATTAGAGAGCAAAAACTGGGAGAGAGGTTGTTCTCCTTGAACAAGGCCTTTAGAGAAACAGCATAGCTTAGTGGAAAGAGCCTAGGCTTGTGAGTCATAGGTTCTAATACTGGCTCTGCTGCTCCTCAGCTGTGTGACCATGGACAAATCACTTAACTTCTGTGTGCCTCAGTTACCTCATCTGTAAAATGGGGATGAAGACTGTGAACCCTACTTGGGACAACCTGATTACCTTGTACCTACCCCAGCGCTTAGAACAGTGTTTGGCACATAGTAAGTGCTTAACAAGTACCAACATTATTATTATTATTTATGAAGAGTGGCATACCAAGAGGCAGTTTCAAAAGCAGAGAGAGGTCCAACAGATGAGAAACCTATCATCAGCAATAGTGGACCTATCCTTAGTGCAAACAGTGCTTCAGGATATGTTTGTCATTCGTGGCAGCATTAGCTATAATGTACTGCTGAGTCTGTCCCCAGTGTTAGATTTTAAGATCCTTGAGGGCTGTGACCATGAATACTAATTATTCACTGTATTATCTGTCCTATAGTGTTCTGCAGGAGGAGCTCAATAAATACTACTGACTGTTTTACTGAATAGTTGATCTTTTAAGTCACAGTGGCTTTGCAGGTCAAGATTAGGTCAGGTGAATAGCACATTTTCCTTCCTCCAACAACATCTTAGTGGAGGGACTTCCTAGAAACTGCCTGACCTTAAACAGTGCAAAGTGTTCATCTTATCAACAAGAGGGAATTCATTGATCATTTGAATCCTTGAGGATACTCTTTGTTACTAAAGTCCATCCATTCCTTAGGGCTAAGAGGCTTCTGTAAGAAATTTGTTCTTAATTATGCAGGTTTTGTTAGCCCTATAATTATGCCAATCCCTGTTTGAGGAGCCTTGACCATTTATTAACTGGACTTTTTGACTAAGCAGCAATTCCCTTAGCATAATGGAATACAGACTTTCCCTACACGATTGTTTTTCTTGCCATGAGATGGTAGTGTTTCATCAGCCTCAGACTTTCAAATCTCCTCAGGTATCTTTTCACTCAATTTTGCAAGATTGTTTGCATTATTTAAAAACTTGAAACTAAAATTATTTCCCTGAGTACCTAGCTGACTCTTTTGCTTACTATAAAGGTGTTTGTTTTTTTCTCTCTCTCTTTAATAATAATAATGTTGGTATTTGTTAAGTGCTTACTTTGTGCAGAGCACTGTTCTAAGCTCTGGGGTAGACACAGGGGAATCAGGTTGTCCCATGTGGGGCTCACAGTCTTAATCCCCATTTTACAGATGAGGTAACTGAAGCACAGAGAAATTAAGTGACTTGCCCACAGTCACACAGCTGACAGAACCCCTGTGTGTTAAAAAAAAAAAAAGTTCAGTGTTTTTCTTGATTGGTGACATCAGTTGTTTCAAATGATTTTCTCTGTACCATCAGTGTATGCATCAGTGTATGCATCTGGATAGACTCTACCTTCCTTCCCTAGTTTAACAAGTTGCATTATCCAGCAGGGCTATTTAATATTAACCAAATAGCAGTCAAGCTAGAGCATTGAGAAACAAATATGGGCTACTGGATAATGTACAGGACTGGAACCCAGGAGACCTGGGTTTTCATTCCAGGTCCTCCAATTATATGCTGTTTGACTTCAGACAAATCAAATACCGTCTCTGTGCTTCAGTTTCTTCAACTGTAAAACAGAGATAAAATATCTGTTCTTCCTCCTTTTCAAACTTTGAGCCACATCTGGGACAGGGACTGTGTCTGATCTGATTGTGTTTTACCTATCCCAGTGCTTGGTACACAGAAAACACTTAACAAATATCATTATTATTAACTGACCTGGGAAACTATGTATCCCTGCATTACCCCATTGGTTATAGGGAATGGAAAAGACAAGGTACACTCAGCTCTGACACAACCAGCTAAGCCAACATGAAGGAATCTCAGAATCTTGATGTACTTCTCCGGAAAGCCATATTAACTAAGGATTTGACTGAATCCAAGTTTAATGGTGGCATCAGATTGTAAATGGTATTTATTGTATTTACTGTACTAAGTGCTTGGGAGATTACATTCATTCAGTAGTATTTACTGAGCACTTGATATGTGCAGAATACGGTACTAAGCGCTTGGAATGTACAATTCAGCAAAAGATAGAGACAAACCCTGCCCAATGATGGGCTCACAGTCTACAAACAATGGAGTTGTTAGACATGTTCCCTGCCACAATAAACTTACAATCTGAAGGATGCTTTTGTAAGGTCCATGAAAACTGCGAAGAACTATAGTACTGCTCCCTACATTTCTCCTCAAACAAGTGGACTGTGAAGATAACATCCAAGCACTTAGTAAAGTGTTCTGCACACAATAAGGGCATAATAAATAGCATTGATTCATTGATAACATCCACTAAGCACCACTAGAATCTAAACCACATTGCTATTCCTGGTGCAGGTAATCAGGTCTTCAGTTGTTGGTGCTGAAAGACTTGGGCTAGGATATTTCCAGCAATGGATGGTTGGAAGGTGCTGTAAGTCTGACTTTTCCTGCTTCTAATTGAAGATGGTGATGGTGGTTGCATCATGTGAGTATTTCACATGTCAAAGTGAAGATAGTGTGAGCCTGTAGGTCACTGTAGCTAACATTAAATTCAGTTGCTTTACCAGTTTCATGTCTTTGACAGCCAGTATTCTTTATGTTAACGTGCACCAATGCCATATAACTTCTTTTTTATGATATTTGTTAGTACTTACCATGTGCCAGGCACTGTACTAAACACTGGGTTTGATACAAGCTAATCAGGTTGGACACAGTCCCTGCCTCACAGTATTAATCCTCATTTTACAGATGAGGTACCTGAGGCCCAGAGAAGTTAAGTGACTTACCCAAGGCCACACATCAGACAAGTGTCAGAACCAAAATTAGAATGCAGGTCCTTCTGACTCCCAGGTCCATGGTCCATCCCACTAGGCATACTGCTTCTCCTTGGCAAGTAGTGTGGCCTAGTGAACAGAGCATGTATCTCAGAATCACAGGACCTAGGGTTAGAACCCCAACTCTGCCATTTGCCTAGTGTTTTACCTTGGGCAAATCACTTAACTTCACTGGGACTCAGTTTGCTCCTCCCTCAAGACTCTAAGCTCCTTGTGGGCAGGGAACTTATCTACCCATTCTGTTATGTTGTACTCTCCCAAATGCTAGTACAGAGCTCTGCATATAGTAAGCACTCAATTATTATGATTAGTTGATTTGTAAAATGGAGATAAAATACCTGTTCTATCACCCTCTTGGATTATGAGCCCCATGAAGGACTAAGACTGCAACTGACCTGATTGACTTAATCTACTCCAGTACTTGGAATAGAATAAGTGCATAACTAATACCCTAATTATTATTATTGTTGTGTAAAAGTCCTTGTTTTGGTGGTGATCTACTTAGTTTTAGATCCCTTCTGCTTTGCCATTCTTCCACTGTCATGAAAGTTCTTTAGCTTGAGTTGCATCATTGATTTCTGGAACCCTTCTTTTGAATGGATCATGAGATAACACAAGGTACTGCTAGCAGAGTTATTGTTTTGCTATTTGCGTCTGAGTCATTTTCTTGGAACCAATCTTGAGAACTTTGACTAGCCATATTCAATATCGTGTTGCTTGTCCAGTCGTTAGATACACAGAGAAATTACTTTTAGCACTTTAAATTGGACACTGTAGAGTCATTCAATCGTATTCAGTGAGCTCTTACTGTGTGCAGAGCACTGTACTAAGCAATTGAAAAGTACATTTCAGCAACAAATAGAGACAATCCCTGCCCCACAACAGGTTCAGAGTCTAGAAGGGATGCCTTGTTCTAACAACTCTACCATAATGGATTTTTTAATTTGTTTTTGTTTTTAATGGTACTTGTTAAGAGCTTACTATGCTCCAGGCACTGTGCTATGTGCTGGGGTAGGATGAAGAATCACGCTAGACATAATCCACATCCCATTTGGGGCTCACGGTGTTAATCCCTATTTTCCAGATGAGGTAACTGAGGCACAAAGAGGTACCCTATTTATTTTGTCATTACCCTATTTATTTTGTTAATGAAATGTACATCCCTTTGATTCTATATATTTGCTCTTCATTCTATTCATTGCTATTTTTCTTGTCTGTCCGTCTCCCCCAATTAGACTGTAAGCCCGTCAAAGGGCAGGGACCGTCTTTGTTACTGATTTGTACATTCCAAGTGCTTAGTACAGTGCTCTGCACATAGTAAGTGCTCAATAAATACTACTGAATGAATGAATGAATGACTTGTCCAAGGTCATACAGCAGACAAGTGGCACAGCCGGGACTAGAACTCAGTCTTTCTAACTCCCAGGAACAAGCTCTTTCCACTAAGCAATGCTGCTTCTCAATGTTGCTGCAGAGCTCATTCCAGATAACTATGTTTTCCAACAGCTTAAACTGGGGATTTACAACCTATTTTACAATGCAATAGCTCTATCAATGGGAGTCGGTAATGTGTCATACCTCCAGAGGAAGCAACATGATCTAGTGGATAGAGCATGGGCCTGGGAGTCAGAAGGTGATGGGTTCTAATCCTAGCTATGCCACTTGTCTGCTGTGTGACCTTAAGCAATTCACTTCACTTTTCTGTGCTTCAGTTATCTCATCTGTAAAATGGGTATTAAGACTGTGAGACTCATTCAGGACAGAAACTGTGGCCAACACAGTTTGCTTGTATCCACTCCAGTGCTTAGCACAGTCTCTGGTACATAGTAACTACTTAACCAATACCACAATTTTTATTATCATCATCACTGGTCAGTCCAGCATGTGGATTTACACATGATCACCGTAATCAGCACATCTGTCACATCCCTCATTTGCCCTATTAGAGAGTAAATAAGATGTCTCTTACATTGTGGTACATTTAGGATGGTTTTTTGGAGATCCTGCAAGACTTGGAGTAAATTATAAATCCAAGTCCTAATTTTCTATGGTTATTTGATAACTGAAAAATGGGCCAAAACTGCATTTTCATGGATTTATCATTTATAAGTGCGCTACAAACAGGCTAAAGAAACAATGATAGGTAGATTTCTCAGCTAGACAGTAAGGACTATACCATTTAAGTGTTTAAGAATTTGCATGTGCCGAGGCATTTGGACTAATCATTATTCCTTAGCTCTAGAGAACAGACTTACAATGTGGCTGTCAGTTGAAAATTGTAGTAGGAGCCATTATGATCAATTCTGCATTCCTAAGCTTAATTTAATTAACAAGTAATATGATGGTCCTGACTATCAATTTCAGGGTAAGAAATGTGATGCTAAAAAAGTACATTAGGAAACAATATATCCATCATGATTAATGTTCTTATCAATGCAGTGAACATGGTGTTACAGAACTTGATGATAAATGGGGATCCATTATTCAGGAGAGTTTAGAAAAGATGGCTTCAAGAATGTTATATCATGATGGGTCAGGCCCCAGGGAAGTATGCTAGCAGGGTATTTTACTTGACTTAAAAAAAAATTAACTTGTTTCTTCCTTTTGCTGAAAAGAGGTCACAAACAATGGATCTTCCCAAGAGTGGACGAGAGAAAGATTTCTTCGAAAATTTCCTCCTTATAACGTGAATTTATCTAAATGTTATTGACAAGAAAAATAATCTGAGGACATCCCTGCATTTTCCTCATGAATTTTTTTTTTGTTCTTAGATGGTCTCTGCTTTGTAATCAGTTAGTAAAATCACTGAAGTAAATTGAATACTCAATTTGTGCTGACTGGAGTTCCAAAGTGTAATCAAATCACAGTCTCTATTTCTTTCTCATACACAGAGAGAGTTGGGCTTATTATAAGACAGAAATCTATAAAGCTCCTTGAGGACAAGGATCACATTTACCAACTCTGCTGCACTGAATTTTTCAAAGCATTTAGTACAGTTCTCTGCACACAGTAAGCATTGAGTAAATGCCACTGATTGAATGCAAGATACTAGAGTCCCACTGGGATATAAAATAAGTGTGATATGTATTAGTCACTTTCTAAGTGCCTAGAAATGGTATTAAGCATTGGGACTGTTACAAGGAAATGAGTCTAAAGGAAAGAAGAACAGGAGAACATCCCCATTTTATAGGTGAGGAAACAGACAGTGAAGTTAAGTGATTTGCCCTAGGTCACACAACAGACAAGAGGGAGATATATGAGGATTAGAACCCAGGTCCCTGACTCTCAAATCCCTTTCTCTTTCCAGTAGGTCATGCTGCTTTTTTAAGTATATCTTTGAACATTTGAAATGGAAGTCATAGGTCTAACAATGTGGATTTTGCACCAGACCCTTAGAACAAAATTGCCTCATGAATCCACAGACTATAATTCTAAAAAGTGTTGAAATTTAGCTCAAGAACTGCTACAAGGTCTCAGTATCAATATAACACACACACAAACACACACACAAATCATGAATATAAACAAGGGCTGTTGGAGAAAAGAATTTTAAATAAAACTCAGATGGTGTCGATCAGGGTTGTGCTTTGCACAGAGTAAAGCTCTCAGTAAATACGACTGAATGAAATGTTGGTCTACCAACAAGGCAGTCTCTTTTCATCATCATTGTAATCAATGTCAGTATCCTCAACTTGCTGTATGTTCACTTGCTGAAGGACACAGGAAGATTCCAGAGCTGTTTCTGTATCATGGAATCAGCCAATACTGTGAAAACCAGAAGAACCAAAGTCCAATCACTGAAGGAAAGAGTGATGTTTTCATGAGAAAACCATTTTTCAACAGAAAACTTTGGGTATAGACCAAAATTCAAGTGTAATTTGGAAAATGGCTGTCCCATGAGAAACGGGGATTGGGTACAACCCACGTACCCTGCATGTACCACAGTGCTTACTACAGTTCTTGGAACATAGTAAGTATTTAGTCAATGTAAAAACAATAATAATCAACTCCTGACCATTGGCTTTAAAGTACTCATTCAGCTTTCTCCCCATTACTTATCCTTACTTTTTTATAGTATTTTTTATGGGCTTACTATGTGCCAGGAATTATAATAAGTGCTCGGGAAGATATTAGATATTTGAGTTGGACACAGTCCTTCTCCCATATGAGGCTTAGAGTCTAAGTCAAAAGGAGAAGGATTTAATCCCCATTTAACAGATGAGGTAAATGAGGCACAGAGAAATGAAATGACTTGACCAGGCTAATACAGCAAGCAACTCAGAGCTGGGATTAGAACTAAAGTCTTCTGCCTCCCAGGGCTGAGGTGGTTCCGTTAGGTCATACCACTTCACACGCTCCTCTCCCACAGCACTCCAGTTCACAATGTGAGCCTAAAGCCAACCTACTCACTATGCCTCATTCCCATCTGGGGTGCTAATCTGAAATACCTTTCTCCTTCACATCCATCAGACCACTGTTCTTCCCAATTTCAAAGTTTTCAGAATCCTTACTCCTCCAGGAGGCCCAACCAGTTCAATTTCTCATTGCCCCATTCTATTTTCCCCCAATAACTGGTTCTTCAGCACTTCCGTATCACCTAAGCACTTGGGTACACATTCTTTCCCCGACCTTTCCCACCCTGGAAACAATTATGCAATTTCTTAAAACTCTGTTGCTGCCCCTACTTGCAATTTATTGTAGATTGCAGACTGCAAACTCTAGAGTGTAAGTAAGCTCGTTGTGGGCAGGGAAAGTGTATACCAACTCTTAATTTGTTTTATCATACTGTCCCAAGCATTTAGTACAGTTCTCTGCACACAGTAAGTACATGATAAAATTGATTGCTTTTATAGTATGTTTCCTCTGCTAGACTGAAAGCTACCTGTGGGCAGGGATCATGTCTACCAACTCTTACAAGTGCTTAATACAGTGCTGCACAAAGTAAGACCTTAATAAGTTCCATTTGATTTATCTATTCCAATAAAAGATTGGTTCAAATGACCAATTAACTTACACTATTGGTATTAGGTCCTGTTGGGTGCTTCTCTACTAACACTAATAAGATGAGAGGGACCCGGCTTGCCTTGATTTGCTTTAGCCATTCATTGCTTAGATTATTGGGAATTTAAATTAAACTAGAAAGCTTTGTCAAATCTTGGTGATTTATTTTCTTCCCTTCTCACACCACAGCACAAGCCAAGTTTGCATTAGTAATTTATCCTTAGAAAGACAAACTTCATTCATTTCAATCAGGCTTTAGTCCCTAAATTACTGAGGCAATGAGTATTTCCTCTAGTCAATCAATGATGTTTATTGAGGGCTTTAGTATAGGGAGAGTAGCATACTAAATGTTTGCACTGAAATAGTCCTTAAACTTTTAGTGGGCAGGGACTTTGTCTTCCAACCGCTATTGTATTAGCCTCTCCCAAGAGCTTAGTACAGTGTTCTCCACATGTAAATAAATACCACTGATTGATTGATTCTCAGGACAGCAACATCCTTTACTACACTGTCACGAAAAGCCAGTTTTGCCAGTTTAATAGACCCTCAATTTTCAGACATTGCCTACTCACTCCGTGTTTTAGAGACATAAATCTATAACAGTCCAAGGCTGAAGTTTCCAATTATTTTTATATCTACTGTTAAAACTTTAAACCAGATCCACAATATCTTGGGATCAGGTCAGAAAAGAGGTTTCCATATAATTTCCTGATAACATTTTCTTCGGCAGGTGGAGTGTAAAATCTGAATATTATCTGGATTTGTGTCTCCAACAAGTCACAAGCCATCTGGTACAGCTAAACACATCAAATCCATCATCTGGTTCCATTTTAAAAATCAGGGTTTCTTTTCCACCCTTCATTTAGTAGTAAAACATTCAATTTTAGTTCCGATGAAGCTATGCAGTTTCCAAAATGTATTCCCTGTTTTACCTTTTCATTTTTGTGGTTGAAATAAAATGCTTCCCTGTGGAGTTATTCCTCTCAGAATCATTTTGGGTATGTGTTTTGGCATATTGCTTTGAGGCTAGAAATGTAGATGGAGGGGAAAATGCCTGAAATCCTATCCTTGTCCTAGATGTGTCTAATATTAAGACATGTGCATTAGGGATGTTATCTGTACTAGAGTAGGTTATCATCCGTGTTTTAATTTATGTCATATTGAGGCATTCGGTCTTTGGGATTGTGTATGTGTTATTATACAAGCAAAGCGTGTTGGATAAGGGGCAATTATCCAGATAAAGTTCCCCCAAACTTCTTTTAAGGAAAAGGATCATCATTGTCATCATTATTATTATTGTTTGTTAAGTGCTTACCAAGTGTCAAACACTGTTCTAAGTTCTGGATTAGATACAAGTTAAGCAGATCAGAAATAGTTACTGTCCCATATGGGGCTCACAGTAAAAAGTGAAGGAGACCAAGCATTAAATCCCCATTTTACAGATAAGAAAACTGAGGCACAAAGAAGTTAAGTGACTAGCCCAAGGTCACTCTGCAGGCAAGTGGTGGAGGTAGAATTAGAACTCAAGTCCTTTCTCACCCAGGGTCATGCTCTTTCCATTAGGCAATGACACTCCTCATTGGCATATTTCCAAAGTCAATCGAAAGAAGAAGACTTAAGGGTTGAAGGCCCACCACAGGTTTGTGACAAATCAAGTGACTCAAGTAGATCCCTACTGCTTGGATTCCCTAAAAAGAATAAACAACTGTGGTATTTGTTAAACGCATGCTATATGCCAAGCACTATGCTAATAGCTGAGGTAGATAAAATATAATCAGATATGATACAACCATAGTTCTTACAATCTAAGAGGGAAAAGAGGTATTTTGTCCCCAATTTGCAAATGAGTGAACTGAGGCACAAAGAAGTTAAGTGACTTGCCCATGATCAGACCACAGGGAAGTCATTCCACTCTCCTACTTAGACTGAGTCCAACCTGATTATCTTCTATCTACCAGTGCTTGGTGCAGTGAATGTTTAAAAGGCTCTATTAAAAGCAAGAGTGGCAGTGCCAAAATGACAACCCAGGTCTTTTGAGTCCTACTCCTGAATGCTTTCCAGTAGGCCATACTGCTTCTGTTATGGAACACCTGGCCATCTCTTACCTCCTACTTAATTCAATGCTCTGCACACAGTTAGCATTCAATAAATAATAAATATCACTGATCCATCAATTCCTTTCATAAATCCCCACACTTGACTCAAAGCTATCTATTTTTCCTTTTTTATTTTTTAACTCTCATCCCCACCCCTCCATCCTCTTGTCACACTCACCCTGCTCACCCTAAGGCTACTTTATTCTAAAACTCTCTCTCCACGATTCCCCTGCACTCACTCCAAGTGCTCCATCTCCTTCCTGGTTGGCCTTCCTTAATCCTGCCACTCTGGCCTTGCACCACCATAATCGCAGACCTACCCTAAAGGGCTATTTTGTCTTTAACCTTTTCCTGCCATGGCTGATTCTGACCCTTCCTTGGCATACAGTTCCCCTGCAGATCCCAGTTTAGGATTCCCATTATGAGACAGTAGCAGTGGAGAATGGACTGGATCAGGTCCAGTAGCATCCTTCTCCTTCTCACCCCCAACTAATCCCAGTTCCAGCCCAACCTCACCACTTAAAACTTCAGAGAAACATATGTAAGGACCTTGCAAGGACCTATATAAGAGGGAGAATTCAAAGTTATCAAGTGTGGGGTTGGGTTAGTGGGGAGGTGGTCTTGGGACAATGTAGGATTGGAGGTAGGTGGGTTCAGGGTAACAGGACATGGGGATAGAGAGACTTGGAAAGGGAGAGTGAGTATTTAATCCTTATTTTAAAGCTGAGGAAACTGAGGCACAGAAGTGTAACTGAGGCACAGAGAAGTGTAGAAGCTTGACCAGAATCACACAGCAAGTAGTTGGTAGAGTCAGGATTAGAACACAGGGTCTCTGATTCCCAGGCCTGTGCTCTATCCACTAGCCAAGACTGCTTCTTTATTCATTTTGTTGTTATTGTTGTTTTTACTTAAGTGTTTACTATGTGACAAACAATGAGGTAAGTACTAAGCACCGGGATAGATTCAAGGTAACTGGGTCATATAAGGTCCCTGTCCCACTTGGAGTTCACATTTTTTTCCTTTTCCCATGAAGAAGATAAAGCTGAAGGTTTAACTGAAAGAGATAGTTGATGAGGGTTAGCAGGGAAAGGAGAAGGACAAAAAAGAAGATTGCTATTCAACCTCATGGGATTGAGAATAAGCCAGACTAGGTCCCAGAGAAATGTATTATCCTCTGCTTTCATTTTGAATATTTTAGAAAGCATCTATTTTTAATCCTTTTTTTTTGGTTTGTTATAATAATAATTATAATAGTTATGATACTTGTTAAGCACTATGTGCCAAGCACTGTTTTAACACTGGGGTGGATACATGGTAATCAGGTTATCCCATGTGGGGCTCACAGTCTGAAATCCCATTTTACAGATGAGGTAACTGAGGCACAGAGAAGTTAAGTGGCTTGTCCAAGGTCACATAGCAGACAAGTGGCAGAGCCAGGATTATAGAAACCAAGTCCTCTTTCCACTAAGCCATGCAAAGTGCCTCCCTTGTATTAGCTAAAAGATGGTAGGGAAGACTTTTTTTTTTTAATGCCACATTTCTAAGTCCTGGAGCAAACTCAAGCTTATCTGTTTGGGTACAGTCCATGTCCCATGTAGGGTTTACAGTATTCATCTTCATTTTACAGATTAGGTAATTGAGGCACAGTGAAGTGAACTGACTTGCTCTAGGTCACAAAGCAGATAAGTGATGGAGCCAGGATTAGAACACAGGTCCTGACTCCTAGGCCCATGCTCTATCCACTAGGCCATGCTGCTTCCCAAGTCAAGGAATATTGTTCTAAAGTTAAAGCAACTACACTTTGGAACTGAAGTAAAGGAGTCTGGGCAGGAGGAGGTTAATCTGGACACAGGGTGTGTGGAAGGGACCAGCTAAAATGAATCAGCCAGGCATTCTTAAGAGGACTCAGGATGAATAATGCAGGGACATAATTCAGAAAAGATGGATGCTTCTTAGTGGCATTCTGCCTAGAATTGAACTTCAAGACAAGATAAGTAGATCAGGGACTTGAATGTTGTTGTTAGACACAGAAGGGAAGGAGGGATGACTTCTAGTATTATTAGGAAATACTGAGCTGGAAAATCTTATCCACTAAAGGACACACGTATTCAAGGTCATGGGGCCATGTGGGACAAAGTTGTCAAAACTAGAAGAGAACTAAGATTTACAACACCCTTGCTCCTTGCATTTCCTCCAAAGAGAAATTTATGCATTCTTCCACATTTTCTAGCTTGGTATTAGAGATTGAAACAGTTTTGCATGACTTCTCAATCTCCCAGAGGTTCTTACTAAATAAGAAACCAAAGCAATATGCTGTCTCTGTAGGCTGCAGATTTTCAAAGTCAATCAAAAGTGGCCAGAGATGTATATCTTCACCAACTGATACTTCTTATGCACCATGACAACTGGTTTTACCTTCACTCTTAAAAAACTTTTGACTTGATATTAGTCTCCCAGAAATTCTAGTTGCTTTGCTGAATTGAGGGTAGAAAGTTCAAACTTATTTCATTATTTCCCTGAAATATACTTCAGCCAATCTTGATTTGTCTTCACCCTGAACATAACCCAAAGTATCTACCTTACTGTTTATTCCAGAAAGATGAACAAATAATTCCAAACTTTGACCTTCTCTTACTTTTTGATAAATTTAGGCAGTGTATTTCTTAGTTGTTTGGATTCCTTTCCTTCTAGAAATAGGACTACAATGGTTTTAAAATGTAATATAGTAATTAACATTGATTGGCTACAAGGTTCAGGACACTGTTCCAATCACTGGAGAACAGTTATGTAGAGATTTTCCAACTAAGAGAAGGCCTGCCCTCAAACAACTCTGTTGGAAACTCAAAATATGATAAACCAGTAATCCAGTTTGGAGCCTGATATATCTAGTTAGGGAATCCATGAAGATGAAATTTAATGATTAGCCAAATTTCCATTTTATTTGGTGCTGTGTAAACATACTTTAAAGGAATGTATGAGCCCCTATAGGTATAGCCACACACATGAACCCTTGATTTTGCAATGTTATAAGTTCAGGAGTAGTATTACTCTAAAGAAACCCCTCTTTTTGCTTAAATGCATTAGTAGTATTTCAAATTAAAACAATAAAAAAAATCGTCTGCTAGATTTTGAGTTTCTTGAAGGTGTGAATTATGGCTGCTTACTCCATTGAATTTTCTTAGTGCTTAGTACAATGCTCAACCAATGTTGAGTAAATACCATTTATACACGGTCTGTCAATTAATCAGTGGTATTTATTGAGTGCTTGTGTTGAATGCACTGTATTAAACACTTGGGAGACAACAATAGAGTCATTAGACATGATCTCTGTCTTCAAGGAGCTTATAATAACTATGTTATTGCTGACCCAAGCAGTTTCAAGTCATAAGCATAACTAAATATGTAATGAAACTTTGAAATGATTTCATGGTCACTCAGCTAATAGGAACCCTTCCAATGCTTTGGGGTGGGGTTAAAGTGGCTTGATTTGTGAGTTAAGGCAGTAGTAAGGGAGAGGGTTATTTGGTTTTATATTTTGCAAAGTCTCTCCTATCCAAAATGCCAATTTACAGCCCAGAAAAAAAATAAGAGTAATCCCATCAGCCCTCTCCATGTTATTTCCTTTCTGCAGCTTCATTGATTTACCTTTAAAGCATAATTACCCAGTGTGCTTAACTTTATTAATTTAAGCCAGGTGTAACTTTCCAAGGAGGCAAGAATCATTCATTCTTGTTCTCCCAGCACATTTCTCTCTTTCCCTTGTGTAATTCCTTGAAGCCGATTGCACTAAATTAGAACTTTGGGTGCTGTCAGTTGTCTAATTTAAATGAACTCTTCCTGGTACGATTTCTCATTCTGTCAAGGAGCAATTGGCTCATACACCCATCATTTTAGCCTCTGTTGCATTTTATATGTGACTAAAGAATTCATAATTTGCATTTAGCAGACCAGATGGGAAAGGGAGAAATGCCATGGTGCTTGAAAATGACCTTAGAAGGAAAGTAGCCAGCTGGGTGGCTGTGAGGAGAGTCAGAATGAAATAATTTTGAAGGATATCATAGGATTGATGGGAAAGGGCCCAGGTAGTTAATGATCAAAGAAAATGAACTTTCTTTGAAAGTAGAAAATGATCAAAGTAGTCAGGGGTTAAATTATATCTGCCTCAACCAACACATATAACACTAAATGATGAACCTTTTGGTAGACTCCACCAAAACTACACAAGAATCCACTATTAAAAAAAATCAGTGAAATTGGTCTCACCTACTGAAATCATGTCTGATTCCACTGGCTCACAATTTTTGAATTAGTCTAGGTTGACTAACTTTGGCAATAGTATCACTGGTGCTATTTAAAACAACTGGACACTGTCACTGTTTAGGGTAAATGTTAAGTGTAGTTCAAGGGAGTTGCACACATAGGATCACCTCCAATTTTGCTGCAGCAAGTAAACCTCCTTAGATAGTCTAGTCAGTTTTTAGTGTAAGATTCTGAGACATCTATCCTAGCCTGGGAGAATAGATGGAATTGAAGGAGAAATATCTAAGGAGAATATTGGGTACCAGTTTCATGGAGACTCAGGACATTTGGGGAATGTTATATGTGACAGGAATTTGACCTCATGCAATTCTTTTTTGGAATCCAGGGCAGTCAGCTATATGAATATTTTAGTATCTCTCATGGCTTAGTCATTGGGTGGAGACAGCTTTTTTAACCCAACAGCTGACTTGCCAAGTCATGAAAACAAACGTCTAAATTCAAGACCTAGATAATAATTAACCATAGCATTAACAAGAAAAGAAATGATGAAAATTTCCAGTTAGCTGAAAAGAGTGATTGGGAAATTTTAAGTAATATCCTATACTATTTTCACTGTAGAACCATGGCATTCCTGCTAATGCAATTTGAACATACACCTGCAGCTCAATGATTTCCCCCCAGTAACACCTTGGCTGCTGGAGAGTTATGGTTGTTTATAATAATAATTAATAATAATGAGAAGAAAAATATAATATCTTAATCATTTACTATGTACCAGACACTAGAATGGATACAATACTATCAGATCATATATAGTATACATTCTACCTGGGACTCACAGTCTAGGGAGAGGAAAAACATATTTAATGCCCATTTTATAGTTGAAAAACCTGGAAGAAAGAGGTTGAGTGATTTGCCCAAGGTCACACAGAAAGCAAGTGGTGGAATTGGAATTAGAACCCAGATCTGCTGACTTCCAGTGTTGTGCTCTTTCCACTAGGTAAAGGAACACTGGGCCCCCATCCAACTCTGTACAATCTCCCATCACTCACATCTGGTCTCCATGACTGGCTTTCACATGTCAAATTGTATCTATCAGCTTGCTGAAGCAAATGCAAAGTCTCTTCATTTATGATTTTGATTTTGTGTCTGCTCCCTCTCTCCTCTTTTTTTTTTTATAATCATTCAACCTGCCATAATTACTTCTACTTAGATAAATACCTTTGGGGTGGTTCCCTGAAAACCCTTCTTCCATTTACCATTTCTTAGCCTAGGGGCTTATTCTTCCTATGCCTATCTTTATCTGTGACTATTTAGCACCAGCTGTGTTCCAAACCCACTATTAAAGGACCAGAAATTTTATCCTTCAGAAAAATAAAATAAAACAAGCACACAATATAGACTATCCTATCTTATACCTATTTATGCAATTACCTAATTGTTTCTTAATGTCTCAGATGCATGTTTACTGACTATTCCCATCTTGGAACTGTCTGTGATGAGATGGTCACGTTGGTTTCCCGACAAACCCAAAGCCTTTTTTGTAATCTCAAGCATGTCACAGTCTGTCAGTACAGTTTGAATAAAATAAAATAGCCACTAAAATAAAATGAAACACTGGATGATCCCCATAATGAAAGCACAGAGTTTTTCATTTTGAAAATTCTTCTCTTCAAGCTAAATTGAATTTCATCACTGGGAAAACTTGCATTGTATACATTATTGTCAGATTAAAGCTAAAAGCTTTTGATATGACATGCAGGCAATTCATCCAGTTTATTATCTGACAGCTAATTCCCATCACCTCATGCAGCTATGGGGAAGCACTAGGGTTCATTTTGTCACACTAGCTTAGCTCTGCCTGAATTTTTCTTAATGCATGCTCATATTAATCTCTAGATTGTCTTCAAAGAGAGAAGGTGAATTAGGTCCTTGCCAAAATTTAGCACTTTAAAATAATTGATATAATCTTGCAGGAGTTCACAGAAGATTTGTAGTGTTTCATGAATCTGTTTCAAACAGCAAAAATGCAGGGTAGATACTCCCAAAATTAATAAAAGCTTTAAGAGATTGGCTGTAATTGTCTTGAACAATAAAGTGGGAGGATGATCCTCTATTCTTAATTTTATTAAGTATCATTTAGTACCAGATGTACTTGCCAGACACAAGTATCTTCTTTGGGAGAATAAATTCTGTTTTGGAACAACAGCAATACACTTCATGTGGCATTTTATGAGGAGCCAGAATGACTCCAAGATCTGGGGAAGCTAAGAAACTGGAGGTTAAGCTCATTTGCAATGAATTATGAATCAAGTCATTAAATATCCCCATTCTTTACGTTTAATAAAAAAGGACTAAAATATTTATCTAGTGACCATGAAACAACTAGCTAATGTTATTGCAGATACCACATCTAAAGCAATCTCATCTTGTCACTTTTAATATCAGATGGCAAGACATGATGGCAAACTAAGAAATCCTGGAACAAAGTAAGCCTACCACCATCAATATAATGCTCACTGCATCATACCTTTAATGGGTGAGAGAAGTGAGGAAAATGTATGACAGCAGGATGTTCCCAATAACTACTGTAGGTGAATTGAAGTGAATGGATAAAAAAGAGGAATGATCATTCAGTTAATCAACACGGTATTCACAGTCCTTACAGAGCAGAACACTCTACTAAGTGATTGGGAGTGTACATACAATGGAGTTAGTAGACATGATCTCTGGCTACAGGGAGCTTACAGCCTTCAGGGTAGAATAATAAACCCCTTGAAGACTTAAAGAAACAAAGCTTTGGACACCGTGGCTGGGCAAAAGAGCTGAAGACTGGCCAACCTGAAGAATATTAGAAATGAGGTGACTCTTTATGATCTTGTCACGAGATAGTAATGAAAATATTGTCATGCACTGCACGTCGGAAAAGCAACAGAGTGAAGGGTAATGTACATGTGTACATGATCTCCATAGGTTTTGTTAATTATACTCACACACACTGATAAAATCAGTCATCTTCAAAACCCACAAAACAGCTACATATATATATAGCTATGTAAATATATACAGCGAGAGAGAGAGGGAGAAAAAGAGAGGTATACTTCTTTATCTAGGTCTTTAGTAACCCCATGTTCAAAACTATAATCCAAATCAGCAAAAGGGGGCTTGCTCCCCTTTCATCCATTTGCCCTGTGAAATTTACATTGGCTTCACACAGACCTACCACCCCCCGACCCTACCCCCAGAAGTTATTGCTAAAACTTTTGGCCTCTTCTCATCTTACTGGCTAACAACTAGTATCTGATTCATCCAACAGTATTTATTAAGCACTTACTATATGCAGAGCACTGTACTAAGCACTTGGAATGTACAATTTGGCAACAGTTACAGACAGTCCTTGCCCAGTAATGGGCTCACAGTCTAAATGGGATTGCCTCAAACACTATCAGAGTTCCCCCACAAGCACAGTTCCCATGAAAGTGAAGCAATAAAGGAAAAGAAAGGAAACTCTAAGTATATTATCAGGCTCACCTTGATTTATTGCAGCTTATTGTCAAGGTTTTCATAAAAAGAAAGTTGTGCTATCTGGTATTCACCAACTTAACAACTTTAGTAATTGCTTTTCTGATATCCTCTCATACAAAAACATACAAAAAAAATAGAAGCATTGTGGCCTAGTGGACGAGGCATGGGCCTGTCAGACAGAGGACCTCGCTTCTAATGCCAGCTCTGTCTCTAGTCAGCTGAGTGACCTTGGGTAAGTCACTTAACTTCTCTAGGCCTCTGTTTCCTCAACCACAAAATGGGGATTCAGTACCTGTTCTGTCTCCTACTTAGACTGTACCCATGTGGTACAGAGACTGTGTCCAGCTTGATTAACTTATATCTACCCTAGAACATAGAACAATGCTTGACACACAGTATGCGCTCAACAAATGCTATACAAGATATAAAACCAATATTAGTTGAACCTGACTACCAACTCTATTGTACCCTCTTTTCCCACTTTATATAATGCTCCACACACAATAAGATTATTAAATACCCTTAATTGATTGAATGACTGATTTTGAGAAACACCTCCATCCAGTAGAAGAAAGTTGCAGTAATCAGGCTACGTGTGAATCCTGGGGAGAGGGTGGAATAGTTAAGTTTAACTAGTTCTCCTGGGAGTGCAACAGAGCAGTCTTAGGTGGAATAGATTAATAGTAATATTTATTAAACATGTCAACATGAAAGATCAATATTATGCACTGGGAAGAAATGCATAGATATGGCTTCAGACATTATTTGACATTCATTCAGTGGTACTTATTAAACACTTACTGCATAAAAATCATTGTACTAAGTGCTAGAAAAGAATACCATAAAAGATTTGGTTCTCCCTGTGGGTGCTTTTCATCTAAAAGGAGGACCAGGAGATTGGGAATGTATATGGGAGGCAAGATTCAATTCCTAAATTCATTCAATCATATTTATTAAGTACATACTTTGTGCAAAAAACCATACTAAGTGCTTGGGAGAATACAACAGCAAACCGACACATTCCCTGCCCACAACGAGCTCACAGTCTAGAAGGGACCATAGAGGACACCTAAAGGTGCCATACCTTTACATAAAGACAAGGATGAACACAATAAGGAATGGAAGAATAAAAGGGTGACATCATCAACAAAATCACAACTTTACATTACCAACCACAAGCCATTCCAGTTCAACAACAGTAGATTACTGGTGGAAATGAATACTCCTCAGATTCATCGTGCACCAGACTGACTTATACTTGGTCCACATTGCCTCATTCTTCCCAACACAGGAACATCCTTTGGTCCTCTCCGTCTAGGGGAGGTGGGGCGGGGGAGAGGGTAGAATTACCCACTGAGTGATGGCAGATAGGGAGAGAGGGAAATGATCATCAGGTAGGCTCATATGGATCTCTCTCAGAACCCTCCTTTTGGAGAGTTCCAGGCCACAGAAACTCCTCGTTTCCTCCCAAACTTGTTCTCTGTGGCAGGTCCAGCAGGCAGGAAGAGAAGAGGCCACTTTGATCATAAAGCAGTATGGATTTCCAAGAACTACAACCCCACCAAACCCCTGAATTTATGCCAAGCCAGGGTTTGGCTCTCAGGCCTCTGAAGACACTTTTTCTTAATGATGTGGGACTTAGATGTCAGTATTACCCTGCCAAGCACCGTCATGGGATTGATTTCCCCAGGCTGCTCTGCCTCTTTGGGCCTCAGTCATAGTCAACTGCAATTTTTGATCAACTGACATGTCCCATTTGCCTAGTGGTCTCGGAGCAAGGCTCTGACAATCCGAATTCACGATTCCAGTCTCAATGCCAATAAAATGATACCCCATGAGCAGACACTTGAAGGGAAAACCGAGAATCACTGATTAAGCTTAATTAATGAAAATATCCCTCTCTCGTCCAATTATCTGCTGTACCAAACTTTCTAAAGGGAGAGTTGAGAGCCTATGCATTGATTTGCTTTTGCTTTCTGTGCACTGCTGCAAAGAAACTGTGGGTTGTAGGTTGATACATTCACCACTTGACCAACTGAAATAGTTGGGTTTTTTTTTTTCCTCCTGTAACAAGTGACCTGTTGAGCTGAGTACACATTATTTCTCTCCACAGGACAGCTCTCCCTGGGATGAGGACTGATAAGAAACCAATTCAGTTCTCCTCTGCTAATACTGTCATTCATTTTTTTGCAGCAAATCCTGGTCAGTATTACCGAGGCCTTCCGACTACTCAGCCCAAGCCTTCACCTACTGAGATAATCTGATCCCTCTGTGAGCAGTTCTAAGATAACCTTAAAGGGGTTGAAGCCACCCTGGAAAGTAATGTAATGCAAAGGCCCCTCTTACATGGGTTTTTGAGTCATTTCCATCTTAAAGACTATCATTCTCCTGGCCTTCTTATGTGAAAAGACAGTCAGCCCTTCTTGAGCTATTTTCCCCCAGCCCATTTTTTTTTCAGCTGAGAGCAACAATGGAGGATGATTGAAGAGCAGAGACCCGAAGACTCTTCAATTTTCCCAATTGCTTTAATTTGATGAAGAAGGAATGCTACATTTTGTTAAATTATATTATGATAAAGAGGAGCTGGTAGCTTCTCAGCATGAATCTGAAAGCAAATTATTTCCACAAAAAAGGACGACGTATTTAACCAGACAAGTAATTATGTTGTGGTGCTACTATCTCCCCTGCTTCAGATTAGAAAAAGAATTCAATTATCACTCCATTAGATCAAAAAATAATTTTAGTGATACATTCAAATTGAATTCATTTATTCCTAAGCATGTTCTAATGCATTTTTGGATTAACCTTCCTGCATTTGGCTGATTGGAATCTTTAGTCAATACTTTTACTTAAAAATCTCCTTCAACGAGCTCCTCTTTTTGTTTTCAGTTAACATATTCTGTAACATTGATTTTTTCTGACACTATAAAATACATAATATTTACTTTTCTTTTTAAAGATAATTGGGTTTTTGGTGTAGTCTAATGAAAATGACTTTCTTTTCTTTTACTGACTTTATTTGGTACAACTTCATAATATTTCCCCACATTATTCTACAATATATAATAGAGTTAAGAACACCCTTAAATCAAGAGGTTAAGTTGTTGTATCATTTTTTTGTGTCTGGTTTTATTTTACATTTTGCTCATGTGACACTTTCATGTGCCTCCCTGACATATTCTCACTCAAACATACAGGACAACGTGGAATAAATTAGGACAGCAGCTATCATCTAAGACACAAAATTGATATGAGCCAAAATATGTCTGAACTATATATCGATTTCAAAGGAATCAATATTTCTGTGGCACCTAATGCTGAAGGACAGAAATCTTGCATTATGATTGAAATGCAAGATTGCAATAGATGATGTCACCTCCCTACCATTCCACAGTGTGTTTGGGAAGTGAGGCTAGGGTCAAGTTGGAGGCAAGTGGGGGAAAAGAAACCATGAACATGGAAACCAGGGTGACTTTGCTCCCCTGTTCCTCTGCACTTTCCTGCCATCACCAATTCTCCTGTCCTGACAGCTCACACCAATTGTTCCCTTCAGTGTTGCTCTTGCACTTGGATTGGCACCTTTTAATTTAATAATAATAATTATGGTATTTGTTAAGCACTTACTATGTGCCAAGTACTGTTCTAAGCACTAGGGTAGATACAAGGTAATCAGGTTGCCCAACATGGGGCTCACACTTTTAATCCCCATTTTATTGATGAGGTAATTGAGGCCCAGAGAAGTTAAGTGACTTGCCTAAGGTCACACAGCAGACATAATAATGTTGGTATTTGTTAAGCGCTTACTATGTGCCAAGCACTGTTCTAATCACTGGGGTAGATACAGGGTAATGAGGTTGCCCCACGTGAGGCTCACAGTTAATTCCCATTTTACAGATGAGGTAACTGAGGCACAGAGAAGTTAAGTGACTTGCCCACAGTCACACAGCTGACAAGTGGCAGAGCCAGGAGTCAAACTCATGACCTCTGACTCCAAAGCCCCGGCTCTTTCCACTAAGCCACGCTGCTTCCCCATGTGACAGAGCCAGGATTAGAACCCACATCCTCTGACTCCCTAGCTTTCTCCTAAACCATGCTGCTTTTATTCACTCCACTCTCACCCTCACAGCAGCTATGTACATATCAGTAATTAACTCATTTATATTAATATCCATCTCCCCCTTAAGAGTGCAAATTCCATTTTTTTATGATATTTGTTAAGCCCTTAGTATTTGGCAGGCATAGCACTAATCCATGGGATAGATGCAAGATAATCAGGTTGGACACAGTCCATGACCCATATGGAGTTCACGGTCTTAATCTCCATCTTACAGATGAGGTACCTGATGTACAGAGAAGTTAAGCCCATCATTGGGCAGGGATTGCCTCTATCTGTTGCCGAATTGTACATTCCAAGAGTTTAGTACAGTGCTCTGCACATAGTAAGCACTCAATAAATACTATTGAATGAATGAAAGTGACATCCAGGATCACACAGCAAACAAGAAGTGGAGTCAAGATTAGAACCGAGGTCCTTCCAACCCCCAGGCCCATACTTTATCCACTAGGCTACACTGTTTCTCATGGGCAGAGAACATTTCTACCAACTCTGTCACTGTATTCTCCCAAGTGCTTAGTACTGTCACAAGTGCCCAGTTTGTACCAACCAAGACCTTCCTGGATGGGGAAAGCCACAGTTACACATAGTAAAGTCAACCACATCTCTGACCACCAAGGTTTCTGTGGAAAGTCTTTTACTTATTTTTGCAAATGTGCAAGGGAGTGATCCCTACATACACTCACTCACTCCACTAGAAGTCCAATAAGAGTCTGTGGTGGTCAAAGGACCCCATTCTGTCCAATGCTTCTTCTTTCTGCTTCTTATGACTGCTCGTTTCCTGCTGCTTCTGCACTGCCTTTTCTGCATATACCTCTGTGCTACTTCTCCACCCATCCTCAGCATTCTCCTATGCTGCTACTTATGTATGGGCCTCCTCCTGAATCCAAATGACTGCCTTTTATCTGCCTTAGGCATCACAGTTGGAGTTCTACTTAGCAGTCATTGATTCATCCAGGCCTGTTGCTGGGTAGAACAAGAAGAGAAATCCACCCCTCCCCCACAGGCCAGCAATCACCTGTCTCAGGTAGAGCCAATCAGTCCTTCATGAGTATCTACCTTCTTGTCGTTTGCGAGATCACAGTCACTAATAAACCAGCTTCTTGTGGGCTCACCATAAGTACAATGCTCTGAACACAGTAAGCACTCAATAAATATGAGTGATTGATTGATTGAATGACTGATTATACCAGGATTGATCCTCATGTCCCGAGTCTTTTTTCTATTCCAGAGAAGAATCCAAAGTATCCTTCCCTTTGCCTGACCCTGTTCTGTCACATGAGATGTCTCACAAGCTTCTAGGCCTATGACACCTTTGACTGGTGACAGAAATGTTGCTTTAAAGTCCCTCTGTTGGTCCTGACTCCATGCTGAATTCAGAGCCAAGGATTGTACTAAGCAATGGGGTAGATACAAGATCATCAGATCAGGCTCAGTACTTGTCTGACACAAGACTTATAGTGTAATGTGAAGGGAAAAAAATATTTCATCCCCATTTTACAGGTGAAGAAACTGAGACACAAAAAGGTTGAGTGACTTACCCAAAGTCACACAGCAGGCCAGTGACAGAACTGGGAATATAACCCAGTTACATAATATTTCCTCTGTGCCTTGGAGTGTACTATAAAGATTTTATGCACTGTTTGGGTGCCTAGAACAATGGTGTACAAAAATTGGTGACTAATATATCCAGTAGATTGGATGGCTGATTGTGGCCCACATACTTCATGGCTCATTTTCTTTTGGCATTGTGTAACCTGGGCAAGGTATTAGGACAGCAAGTATCTTCTAAGTATCTGCCTTCCTGTCTCTCCACCAACCCAACCCACTTCTTGCTTGTATTCTCTCCTGACTCATGGTTGACAAAGAGACATCTGTGCACCCATTCTGCCACTATGTTGAGCCTGTTGTTGGCTAGGGATTGTCTCCATTTGTTACCAAATTGAACTTTACAAGCACTTAGTACAGTGCTCTGCACACAGTAAGGACTCAATAATTACGATTTAATTAATGAATGAATCCGAAGATAGTATAATATTTACACATTATAGACATTAAAACATGATTAATAAAGGTCACAGTTATTATGGGTTTATGACATGGCAATGAATTCCCTACAGTACTTTTGTGATTGGACTATGGGTATGCTCGGATGCCTTTTCTGATCACCATCCATCCAATTTAAAGGGCTAATTATGACTTATTTTAGGCATGTCCTCTGAGAGACTCCTCCAACTTAGGATCTGATTGTTTGGAACATCTGCCACTCACACAAAATTTTTCTCTCCATTGCTGCTTGTCATTACAACTGGAGGGAAAAAGTTTCAGGCCTGCAACTCTTATTCACACACCCATGAAACTCACATTGCTGCACCCTGGTGTCCTGTGGGAAGGGATTGCCATCCCTAGCCTCAGATAACTTTGTCCCAGCTCCTCGGGGAGTATTATGTCTGCCATCACCAACCAGGGCAGTCCTCTCTATAATCCCTGCCCCTACATCCACTGCTCCTCCAAAGGATGGAGAGGAGGAGAAGAGGAAACACTGAGATGCTCTGGGAGGGGTAGAAGCCAGGCTACCCCTCTTCTCTGGCTGTTCCCCTCTGTGCTCTTCAGGCTATGAATGTAGTGTAAACCACTTAGATAATGGAGGAGACTGTGAGATAGGGTCAATTACCAAGGCACCATGAAGGATATCACCAGATAAACAGGTCATAGTTCAAAATGATAACAACCCTTTGTGAAACCATTATTATTATTCATAATAATATCCTTACAGCAATAATTCTGAAATAATTCAGCAAAGCTTTGCAGGATTTTATTATTAATTACTTGGGTAAGTGCATTAACTCTCTATTTTGCTTGGTTTTATAGACCCAGTTCAATTTGTCACCTAGAATTTTAATCAAAAAAGTGAATTCATACTCTGAAACCTCTTTGCCATGATGACACATTGTTTCAGGTGGAGAAAGCCTATTTGACTTCCATGATACTTGACCTATGTTTCCATTCAGCTACCCACAAACTCAGTGTCCTCCATAACCAAAATGGCACCCCTCACTCCTCTAATGCCAACCTACTCACTGTACCTCAGTTTTATTAACCCCCTGCTCACACCCTCCTTCCTGCCTGGAACTCCCTCTTCTTTCACAACTGATAAACCACCACTCTTCCCATCTTCAAAGTTCTATTTAAATTCTCTCTCCTCCAGGAAGTCTTCCCTGACTAATCTCTTGCTGCCCCATTACGCTTTCCCTGATGCATCTACCATACACTTGGAGTACATACCCCACCTCTCACCCTCAGACCATTAGTACATGAACTTCTACTCAGTTGCTTCTCCTACCTGTATTTTTATAGCTTCTGTCTCCCCTACTAGATTATAAACTCTATGAGGACACAATCATGTCTACTCTACTGTACCCTCCTAAAGACTTAGTATAGTGCTATGCAGTAAGTGCTCAATAAGTTCTATTGATTGATTATTCTGGTGGAGACAATCAGCATTTTTTAAAAATTTAATGGTTGGGAAATATATCAACATTTTGTGACCACTAAAATGCTATTTTTCATAAAGTATTTTTTCTCAAAGCACAACAAAATATTAGCTTTTCTCCTTTGTTCCAATTTGATCTATCTGCAACTCATTTTTAGAGTAATATCCATGTTTTTGTTCCATGTCATGTATCCTGTACACAGTGTTCTATAACTCTCCAACCAGAATATCCTTTCCAGAAGATCCATTCAAGAGTTCTTTCCTTGGGAAAAAATCACAACCACATGATTTCTAAAATTGGATTTTTTATTTGCAAATCATGGCAATGTACCCTGAAGCTACTTCTTTTTCTGGGAGCTGGAGGTTATTCTGTCAAAGTCAAGAGCAATGTAGTCTATAGGTCAATGTATGTTTTTCTCATTCCTATTGCGGAGATGCTCTAGAATTGGCCCCTCCATGTTGTTTCAAGAGATGGGTCTCCATCATCCCTGAAAATTAATTTTAAAAATCAATGTTCACTTTTCTAATTCATCCTTCAAGAGTTTAAATATCTACCTCCCAGCCAAGTTAAGAGCCTGAAATACTGCCATCCATTTAAAAGACAGGAGAAAATTGTACCCATTGAGTTCGATTTATACAAAAAGGAAGAATTTTGTATTCATTGAGTTAATCACTGTCTGAACTATGCTGTTTCATTTCAAACTAATGCCTTTCCACCTCCTCTTTCTTTTGTCCTGGCAGAGTCAATTATAACCCAGATTGCTACATGGGATTGTAGCACTGGGGAAACTGTTAACACCTAGCCACTCTGACATGAGATCACACTAAACAGCTTATTAAGATTCAGGCATCGGCTCTGATGACTAACATGAAGCAAAGGGTTGGGATTTACTTCCAACTCATTTAATTACAGAAATCAATGAATTCTTGGAGCAGAGCCAGGAAGGAGAAAATGAACCTGGCTTGACCGACATTTCGCTTTAGATATAAAGATATTAAAAGCAACTCTGCCTTGAGAAGCTATCCAATTTAGAGAGTTCTTGAGGCGATGAAATGGAGGACAAGAAGTTATAAATATTTACCTGTTAAGGTAGAAGTTGTAGGATTTTGGAATAATGTTGAGAAAGCCCAAAGATGTTCTCTGAGGTGAGCCAAATTATAGAGGAACTGATATTCTAATTCTTTCCTTAAAATATTGGATTTATAGCTACTGTTTACTCAATGCTGGGTATACCATATGCTTAATTTTTCTCTGTCATTTCTTATAAGTATGGATTTGAGCAATTAAAAATACATAATTTGGTGGTAATTACCAAGCTATTTTATATTCAGGGTAAAAAAAAAGAGCTTAAAATTGTGTCTGTGGATGGGAGGTATCTTTTATTTTTATTACTCATATGCAGCAGTATCTGCCCAGCAAGGGTTCCTTTTTTTATGGTATTTTTTGTTCCGAGGTGCCACAGGCTCTGTAATAAACAATGGGATAGATATAAGATGATCAGATTGGATGCAGTCCATGTCCCACAAGGGGCTCCTAGTCTTAATTCCCATTTTACAGATAAGGTAACTGAGGCACAGAGAAATTTAAAGTGATTTATTTGCCAAAGATCACACAGCAGGTAAATGGCAGAGCCCAAATGAGAAACCAGGTCCTTTGGACTCCCAGGCCCATGCTTTATCTAGGCCATGTTGCCGTTCTGTTAATTCCATGAAATCAATCTTTTCCAGAAATTGCAAATGGTACAAATGAATAAACGAATATGATACCTACCATTTGACTCCCATAGTAGGGTTAAAGCATTGTTGCCTAATTAAAAGTTTCAGATCCCAAAATGTCAGTTTTGAAGTTTTGAAGAATTCATTAGGAGAGAGTTGAATGATGGTACCTATCATTTCAAGAGATCAGTGAAAACTTATGAATAATAGCTAATGAATGGAGAAAAGGGATAATATTTTGTAATAATAGTAATAATAATAGTATTTGTTAAGCACTTAACTCTGTGCCAAGCACTAGTATAAATACAAGGTAATCAGGTTGGACACACATGGGGTTCACAGTCTTACTGATTTTTACTGATGATGTAACTGAAGCACGGAGAAGTTAAATGACTTGCCCAAGGTCACACAGCAGACAAGTGGTGGAGCCAGGATTAAAGCCCACGTTCTCTGACTCTCAATCACGTGCTTTTGCCACTAGGCCATGCTGCTGCTTTGATTGCATTAATGATATGAAGAATGATGTTATCACCCAAATGACCTGATTAACCTAAGTTAACTGTAGCAGAACTATAGTGGCTCAAAAATTTATATGAATTTTGGATTTATCCATTTGCACAACTTTTGCTGACCATTTCATAGTGCCTGCTCTGTACATTGGTCCATCCTATTGATGATGATCATTAATGTGACAGGATGGCGACTGCCCCATCTCATATCTGAAATGTGATCATTCTGAAATCACTCTCCAACATTCAGGTATTATAGGAGTCACTGTCTGCACCATGGAGTACACGGGTTGCCTCTAACCTTCAATCAATCAATTGTCTAGAGGAAAGACAGTCATTACTATAAATAAATAAATTATGGATATGTACTTAAGTGCTATAGGGCTGGGGTTGGGGGTGGTGAGTGGGAAATAAAGGGAGTGTGTCAGGATGATGCAGAAGGGAGTGGACAAAGAGGAAATGAGGGTTTAGTCAGGGAAGGCTTCTTGGAGGAGATGTGCCTTTAATGAAAGTTGGAAGGGTGTCGGTTATGGAAAGGGTGGGTGTCACAGGCCAGAAGCAGGATGTGGAGAGAGATCAGTGGTGAGATAGAGGAGATCCAAGTACAGTGAGTAAGTTGGCATTAGAGGAGTGAAATGTGCAGGCTATGTTGCCAAAGAAGAGGAGTGAGGAGTGAGGTGAAGTAGGAGGGGGCAAGATTATTGAGTGCTTTAAAGCAGTTGGTGAGGAGTTTCTTTTTGATGTGGACATGGATGGACAACCACGGGATGTTCTTGAGGAATGGGGATACATGGACTGAACATTTTTGAACAAAAAAGATCTGGGCAGCAGAATGGAGTATGAACTGGAGTGGGGAGAGGTAAGGAGGTCAGAAAAGAGGCTGATACAGAAATTAAGGCAGGATAGGATAAGTGCTTGGATTAATGTGGTAGCAGTTTCATTGGAGAAGAAAGGGAGGATTTTAAGAATTTTGTGAAAGTTGAAATGACAAAAGTTAGTGAATATGTGAGTTGAATGGGAGAGAGGAGTCAAGGATAGCATCAAGGCTAAAGGCTTGTGAGACTTCAGATTCTAGTAGCTGTCATCTACCATCCCCCAGGTCCCACCTCCAAGGATGGTGATGCTGTCTACAATGATGGAAAAGTCATGAGGAGGACAGGATTTGGATGGTAAGATAAGGAGTTCTGTTTTGAAAAGAAGTTTAAGGTGATGGCCTTCGAAGCCCTGCTGAAGGCACACCAACTCCAAGAGGCCTTCCCAGACTAAGCCCCCTTTTACTCAGTTTCCCCTCCTTTCTGCGTCACCTTGACTTGCTCCCTTTGCTCTCCCCCACCCCCTCCCCATAGGACTTATGTATATATGTATATATCTATAATTCTATTTATTTATATTAACACCTGTTTACTTGTTGTGATGTCTGTCTCCCCCCACCCCCAGACTGTAAGCCTGTGGGGGAGGGATTGTCTCTCTTTATTGCAAATTTTACTTTCCAAGCGCTTAGTACAGTGCTCTGCACACAATAAGTTCTCAATAAATATGACAATGAATGAATGAATGAACAGGTAAATTGAGATATCTTGAAGACAGGAGGAAAGGTGAGATTGCCAAGAGGGATAGAGATCAGGGCTGGAGATGTTGATTTGGGAATCATCCACATAGGGAGGTATTTGAAGCCATGGAAGGGATTGTGTTCTCCAAGGGAGTGGGCATATATGGAAAATTGAAAGAGAATGAGAACTGAACCTTGAGGGACATCGACAGTTATGGGGTGAGAGGCAAAGGAGGAGCCTGCAAAAGAGCCTGAGGATGAGTGGACAGAGATATAGGAGGAGAACCAGGGGAGGACAGTGTCAGTGAAGTCAAAGTTGAATAATGTTTCCAGAAGGGTCTGGTCAACTCTGTCAAAGGCAGCTGAGAGGCCATCAGATTTGACAAGAGGGAGATCATTTGTGACCTTTGGGAGGGCAGTTTCTATGAAGTGAAGGGGATAGAAACCACAAGCCAGTGGAAAGACTCCATTTTAATTGTTTTTTGCACCCTTTGTTCACCCCACCCTCAGCCCCACAGCACTTATGTGCATTTCCATAATTACATTTAAATTAATGTCTGTCTCTTCCTTTAGACCATAAGTTCAGCTGTGGGCAGGGAACCTAACAACTCTGCTGTACTCTCCCAAGTGCTTAGTACAGTGCTCTGCACACTAAGTGCTCCATACATACCACTGATTGGTTTAGTGACTGATTATTTTCCCACTTTTCCACCATCTTTAATTGGCATTCCCAATACCAAATCCCATTTCCATTACTCTGTACATCTGAAATAAAAGTCTAACTCAGCAATAGTGTGCAAGCTAAAACCAGGAAACAAGGGGACAATAAACAGAATAAGCCATTTCTTTTTATTTTATGTTTTACCACTGGGTAGGCCCTGAAAACAGGGCTGCTGGGAATTGAGGTTAATCTGTCCCTGGTTTCCTTGTTGATGTGGTGTGTGTTCTTTTATCTTTATGGACTTTTTTTGTACCCCATTCCTTTGCTTCCTACAAATGCCATTTGCCTATCATTCCCATTCTAATCAAGTTGCTGAGTGATGATGAGAACAATCATTGCCTGGAAAGGCTAGCACCATGTCACACATGGACCAACTGGCAGTGTACTTGACAGTCCCAGCTTTGAGAGAGCTTGTATAGCACAGTGAAGGTTGCCAACAGAGGTGGGTTCTATTTGCATCGTGATTTGAAGAAGTTTTTCATGGTTGGTGTGAATCCTGAAGGTCTGTTTTGCAGTTGGACAATTACTGGGAACAGCTTATTCAAATTTGGCCAGAAGTGAAAGTGACATTCTAATGATAATAATAATAATGATGGTATTTGTTAAGCGCATACTTATGTGCCAAACACTGTTCTAAGCTGGGGTAGATACAAGGTGATCAGGTTGTCCCGCGTGGGGTTCACAGTCTTAATCCCCATTTTACAGATGGGAAAACTGAGTCATAGAGAAGTTAAGTGACTTGCCCAAAGTCACACAGCTGATAAGTGGTGGAGCCAGAATTATACTGCCCCTGCCCCTGAAATAATTGTCCTGGCCTACAAATACCCTGGCGTATCCTGATTCTGGTCTAATTATGTAGAGGAAAACTGTATTTTTCTTGGATGCTATTGTTGCTCTTTCATTGTGTTTTTTCTTTCTTTTTTTAAGCTTTTTGCCCTTTTCTGCCATAAATGGAAACTTCTACATCATTCACCAAGATGTCTTAGGAATGGCAACAATGTGTGTCACTGAGGCAGAGGAATCAGTTGAGAGAGGGTGGATGGCTTCTCACAAACCATTACCACTATTATGAAATAATTTAAGCACATATCTGCTGGTGGCAGGACATAAAGCTCACCTCTGAATCATTTTCATAAATACAGCGTGCAAGTGTACAAGGGAGTCTTGGTGTGACACATACAAGCAGTATGGCTTATTGGATAAAGCAAGGCCGTAGGAGTCAGAAGGACCTGAGCTCTAATCACAGCTCTGCCACATGTCAACCCTGTGACTTTGGGCAAGTCACAACTTTTCTGTGCCTCAGTTACCACATATATAAAATGGGGATGAGTGGGAGTCCCATGTGAGACTGTGTCCAACCTAATTAACTTGTATTTACCCTTGCATTTAAAATAGTATTTTGCCTATAGTGCTAACAAATACCATAATTATTATTATTATTACAGCCATGGATTCAGGCTCATTCATAGCAGTACTAAAATTGAATCAAAGAACAATTTTATACATGCAAATGGATAGTTAACAAATAGTTGAAAATTCAAAGCCTAAAGGGCAATGCCTTATGAGTCAATCGTATAAAGTTGTCTCAAATGGTTTAAAGACTTCAAAATCAATCATTGACACACAATTCTAATCCCAATTCCTAGATTTAACTTTAATCCAGAGCAATCAATAAATCAAATATATTCATTGAATTCTTAGTGTGGGCAGAGCACTGTACTTGAGCAAAAATGATCAAATTGTAGGCTTGGATCCAACTCTCAACCTAAAATCCACCTTGACTCCAACTCAACTCTAATCAGTCTCAACCTTAATCCTATTCCCAGCCACAAAGCAAGCTTTATTATGATCAAAGTAGGCAATGGAGATTTAGTTCAGTGATTACAATGGGCTGAACCCAGATTGCCTTAAATTAAATAACTTCCCATAATGAAGACAAAAGAAGATGGTTTTGGTGAAAGATTTGGAACTTTTCATTTCTACCTTGTGAGGTGTATATAGATTTATCAGTAAAATAGCATTTCTCCACAAAATTTAAGTGGCTTGGGAAGGCTATGGTGGATGCTGTATTGGTCACTGGGGATGAGGTTGTGACTGTTGGACTCTGAGGCACAGAGCTTGAAATTCTATTCCTCTAGCCTCAACTGATTTTTGTATGTCCATCTTAATTGCTTAGACAAAAGCACTGAAAAGGCTCAAAGTTACTGAATGTAACAGTACCCAACTGATTTTTGTTTCTATTTTGTATATCTGTCCTTGACCTTTATATTGTTTTAGTGTCTTATTGTTTCATCTCTCATTGTGTCATTGCACTAGCCTTCTCTCCCTTCCTATAGTTGCGGATTGTGAACCTCTTGAGGGCCAGAGAGAATGTCTAATTCCTGCTTTTGCATTCTTTCCCAGTGCTTAGTTTGGAATTTTGCACATATTAAGGGTTTAATTAATTATATTACTACTACAACTGGTGAGAAGACAAATAATCCATGAAAACTTTAGTAATTACGTTAATCTGATTCGGAAACAGTATCTTACCTTTATCTTGTTAGTTTTTGTTTTTTTCCCCCTGGGTGTAGAGTGTTACTAAAACTAAGTTCCATTCAGGACAATTCTGGGATTTAGCAAATATTTTAAGAATTTGGAAAGAGCCAGAAAGCTTAGAGACAAAAAGGAGGAGCAGACTATAACCAGTTAAAGAAGTCACAACCACAGGGTAAGAATACCATGACAGCAATTACAATTCTGAGAAAGAAAAAGAGAAATGGCCAATTCCTGAATCCACAAGAGAATATATATATTAAAAAAAAGATCTAACTAAGGACCCTGTTAATGAATCAGAAAAGTCAGATTACTCTCTGGAAATGTCACAGGCTGAATAAGATTCATTTAAATCACATAAGGGAAAAAATAGCAGTAGTTAATAATGGTAGGGAATTTTAGAGTCATTTAGATATTGATTTAGAGGCCTTTTTCTCTTCTGGATTAGAAAAAAACCAAATACTTGCTTCAGGGGTTAATAGATTTGGGTTAAAAATCCTTATAAAGGTTTAGCAAGTCAAATAATCACTAATCTCGGAGGTAAAGAATTAAAACATCAGGATAGAGTGAAAAAGAAAGACCTTGGTGAAGTGAAGCCCCGGCAAAGAGAGTGATTAAATGAGGGATTAGAGTACCAAGGCTAAGTTAATTAGCTGGATAAGGAAACAGAGAACTAAGACAATGACATTTAGTTCTTTTGGAAGGCATGCACTGTTTAAAAATACCATAGGCCCTAGAGATTCTGTCTTTGCAATTCATTGAGGATAACAAAGCAGAAACTCTATAAAGTTATCAGGAAGAGGGAAGTAGAGTGTAAAGTAACAAGGTACCCTTTCCTAATGACTCCTTTCTCAGTAACTATGAACCTTTTCAATGCTTTCATCTAAGCAATTAAGATGGACATCAAATAGTAGTCATCTAACAGAAGTTATATAATCATATCTCAGAGACAAAGAGAAATGTTGTTAGTAGTACTTCTTGGGGAAGAGCTGAATTTCGGGTGGGTGAATTGGGGGCAATGTCTTCCCTTCACACTTGAGAGACCTGCTCTCTGGGCCTTAGAGGCAGAGTCATTCAGTGCAGCTCCAAGCTGGAAGTGCAGTAGTAATGGTTCCTCAGGCTCATTTGGACAAAGAAGGCAACAACGCAAAGAATGGAATTATTATTCCTGTCATAGTTCTACTCTTTAACTATATCTGGACCAGGACTGGATGTGACAGATATCCAGAAGTCTGTCCTCACTCCCATACTGTATATTCTTATACTCCACTTTTTCCTACAGTACTCCGCCCACAGTATGTGCTCAGTATATTTTTATGGTGTTCGTTAAGTATTTACTATGTGCTTGATTCTGTACTAGGTGTTGGGGTAGACACGAGTTAATTGGTCCGAGTAGAGTCCCTGTTCCACTTAGGGCACACAGTCTTAATTCCCATTTTACGGATGAGGTAACTGAAGCACAGAGAAGTTGAATGACTTGCCCAAGGTCACAGAGCGGTCAAGTGGTGGAACTGTATTTAGAACCCAGGTCCTCTGATTCCCAGGCCCATTCTCTTTCCACTAGACCATGCTGCATCTCTAAAAATAGATACCACTGATTGATTGATCAATACTGTGCAGAGTTGGATTCATCCAAAACCACGGTAGCATCTGAAACCCATCAGCAGGTGAGGATGAAGGATAGACTTTGAATGGATTCTTCTGGTTGCGCTTGAAGTACCATATGTTAATGATCATTTTAATGCCAGCAGAAAACACCTCTATTAGGTGTTCCACGCAAGGTTACGTTACCAAGATTGAAAGCCAGATCCCTGGCTGGCTGTTCACAGTAGACCTCTGGGATGGGAAGGCAATGTGAATTTGATTGAACTCATGTATGATGCCTGATTAAAATTGCATAGGGAAAGAAGCAGGAAATAAAGCAAAATGTTAACTAGCTACATTAAAGGCACATGAATAGAAAATCACATAGAAGATACACTCTGTCATGTTTTTCAAGCAGTGATACTTCTCTTTGGAAATTCTTGCCATAGCAACACCATCACCTCAAAATCACAGAGAGCACAAAATAAACAATCAAAATGGTTTCCCAGTGGTGCTAACCCATTTATTTTTATCCAAGAATGGCAGAAGTAACTCCAGGAACTGGGCATATTTATTTAGTTTTTTTGTCTCCCCAGGAATAAAGGAATATGTATAGCAGGCACATCAATCAACCACCTTCTCTAATTCTTCAAAGTAATTGCCCCCAGGATACTTGATTGTATCTCAGAGAGTTGTCATGTTATCCACTTGGAAGCTGAGCAGATATCACAAGCCTGAACTTCAAAGGATGTGCTTTCTACAAACAAAAGGGGAAAAAAGCCAAATGTTACTGAATTGTTAAACAGCAATGTCTGCCCTGCTTACTTAACCAGGCATCCAAGTGAACAGGGCCCTGCCTTGCTTTTATTTAACTAAATGCTTGTACAGATCCACATTGGCTTCTACTTTTTCCCTTTTGATATAGCTGCAGTAGCTGCTGATTTTAATTAATTCATTCAACAGAACAAATGGGACATCCTCCCTATCCTCCATCACAATTTCTCTGGCTAGTACAACATTTTATTCAGAGGTGCAGAGCCATTTAATATGTATATGTTATATACACATATATGTACACAAATATGTATAACATATACATTTTAAATGGCTCAGTACCTCTGAATCATATATATATATATATATATATATATATATGTTTGTGTGTGTGTGTTTATGTATATGTGTGTGTATATATATATATATATATATATATATATATAGTTAATATTCAAACAGACCTATGGTGTGCACATTTTATCCCTTCAGAGTACTGCTTATTGAGAAAGAAATAGTCTTTTCGAATTTTTGAATACACTGAGTTTTGTCTTCAACTCCTAGAATGAGCTTCTTAGTGGAAAAGAGAAAAATAATCTTCTGCATACTAAAATTTTCCATTGATAGCTTAAGAAAAGATGTCTGCCTGACTTCTTAAATATGGCAGACCTATCTGTAATTGAACTAACATGTCCCTTTTTAATTCGACTTTGAATAAGGGAAAACATTAATTTCAAGGCCTATGGAAAACTCAGGAAATGAACAGAATTAGATCCTCTAAAACCTGTCAATATTTCTAGAACACAAATTCCATATAGAAAAGACTGTACCATGTTACCAGACAATAAGGCCAATGTTTGAAATTGAAATTGGTAATTCTACATATGTAAATGGTGAGACAATACTTTTTTATGATATTCCTCAAGTGCTTTCTATGTGTCAAGCAACATTCTAAGCCCCAGGGTAGACCCAAGTTAATCAGCCTAGGTACAGTCTCTGTCCCCCATGGGGTTCATAATCTAAGTAGGAGGGAGAACAGGCATGAAATCCCCATTTTGAAGTTGAGAAAACTGAGGCACAAAGAATTTAAGTGGTTTATCTAGGTCGCATAGCAGGAGCAGCATGATTTAGTGGATAGAGCATCCACCTGGGAGTCCAAAGGACTTGAGTTCTAATCCCAACTCTGCCACTTCATTCATTCATTCATTCATTCATTCATTCATTCAATCATATGTATTGAGCACTTACTATGTGCAGAGCACTGTACTAAGTGCTTGGAAAGTATAATTCAGCAAAAGAGACAGTCCCTACCCAACAATGGGCTCCCAATGCCTGGCAAATAATCAGCACTTAAATTATTAATTATTATTACCATAAGGAGAATACACTCTGGACACCCATGCTTCCTCCTGGGTCAACAATAACGGGTAGGATCCTGTGGTGATAGGGGCTCACCTTGGTGCTTGGTGGAATAGTTTATCTATCAGACCAGTTACAGATTTTGGTAATGGTTTAATATAAAGCATCAAGATTTCCAACTGAAAAAGACAACTTAAAACTTTCCATCTCTAGACTACTTCTCCAGACTGGTTTGCCCAGTGGGTGAAGATTCCATCCCTTTAAGAAAGAAATCTGATTTAACAATATCTGTTATCCTTTGGAACCCTTGAGAAGCAGCATTGCCTAATGGAAAAAACATGGGCCTGGAAATCAAAGGACTAGGTGCCATGTATCTGCTATGCTATCTTGGGCAAGTCACTTAACTTCTCTGTGCTTCAGTTACTCATCTGTAAAATGAGGATTATATTCACCTTCCTCCTACTTAGATTGTGACCCCATGTGGAATAGGAATTGTGTCCAACCTAAGTGGTACCTACCTCAGCCTTCCCCTCTCAGGGTACCTGGAGAGTTTCCAATACTCTGCTAGTCTCAACTATGGGAGGGAGAGTCAAGCAGAGGCATATCCATTCCATTTCTAGCAGGGGCAGGGGCTAGCGAGTGGAAGGCAATCTGCTACAAGTCAAAACTCACATGTGTTGGGCTGGGCTGGATTGTGAAGAGTTTCTATGAAACTGATCGGACTGAATAGATATAAATTCTCTTCTTCCCAGAAATCCCCAAGATTGATAGATTCAGAGGTGGCTTTACAAAGGGAGTATTCCTTTCCTTGAGTCTTCCAAGGCTCAATTTTGGCATTGCCAATGAAGGACAAGGAGAGGATGCAGTTTGGAGCACCCTTCCTCCTCAGGGCCATCTCTCCAGTTACCACCTATTTACCTTCAATTTCCTTGGGAACAGGATATAACCATCTACTCCCAATTTCCTTGGGGCCTAAAAGCCTGGGTTGCCTCCCTGATCCTTCCCTCATCCTGCTCCTACCCAGGAAGAAAGACACAGACTTTTCTAGGGATTCTTCCCCTCTGTACTGTAAGCTCATTGTGGCAGGGAACGTGTCTACCAACTCTGTTATACTGTACTCCCCCAAGTGCCTTAAAGCACTCAATCCTTCTGCTACCTCCTACTTACCTCACAGCTCTCCCACTACAACTCAGCCCACACACTTTCCTCCTCTAATGCTAACCTACTCACTGCACCTCGATCTTGTCTATCTCACCACCAACCTCTCACCCACATCCTGCTGTTGGGCTGGAATGCCCTTTCTCTTCATATCCAACAGATGATCACTCGTCCCACCCTCAAAACCTTATTACTCTCTCGGTTCCCTCATCTGAAAAATGAGGAATAAAACTAAGAGACACACGTGGGACAGAGACTGAATCCGTCTTGATTATTTTGTATCTACTCCAGTGCTTAGTACAGTACTTAGTATGCACTAAACACTTAACAAGTATCATAAAGGGGGGATTAGCTGGAATTGCTGCTGTCACTTTGAGAAAAAAGCAGTATTTAACATTTGTCTTCTGCCATCCGTCAATAAAAGTGATTTAGATAAAACACACACACACACACACACACACACAGCATAGAGGACTTGTTTTTGAAGAATAGTTCATGACTGAAGTAATAGGATTCTTTAAAACCATTTTTGGCTTTCACTCAAATATATAAACCAGAAAGCAAGGTTTCTCCATTACCCATGTTCAGCAATGAGAAATTATCAGTACAAATTGCTTCTCACCTACCCAGTATTGGAGAAATGGGGCTAAGAGTAAAGTGGAAATTATTCCCGTGAATCAGTTCTTTTTTTTTCATTGTTACTTTTATTCAAAATCAAGAAACAACTGGGTTCCTTCCTTAAGAGACCATTGGAGTGACTTAAATGGCTTGCAGTTGTCTTCTGAAATTTTGGTGAATCGAAGAGGACAGAATGTAAAGAACTGTAAAAAAAATCCTAAAAAAAAAAACATATCTCAAAGACCTTACCAAAAATGTCATCAAGAAGTCCAAACTTCCAAATGTCATTTTTTTTTTACCAAAGAAGATAGAGTGGGAAAGTGAAGAGAAACATGATAACTGGAATTTTCCTCTCTGCTCTTGCCCTGTTGTTCCAACTAATCTCCTTCAAAACTACCTTCCTGAAAGCTGTCTTTAAGTTAATAATAATAATAATAATGTTGGTATTTGTTAAGTGCTTACTATGTGCAGAGCACTGTTCTAAGCACTGGGGTAGATACAGGGTAATCAGGTTGTCCCACGTGAGGCTCACAGTCTTAATCCCCATTTTACAGATGAAGGAACTGAGGCACAGGGAAGTGAAGTGACCTGCCCACAGTCACACAGCTGGCAAGTGGCAGAGCCGGGATTCAAACCCATGACCTCTGACTTCCAAGCCTGGGCTCTTTCCACTGAGCCAAGTTATGCCTGGATACCTGTCACTCACCTGTTCTTCAACCCTTATCAAATCATACTGTAGCCTTGGAGTGTCTCTGAGAGAAGAAAAAAGACATAAAAGTATATGTAGGGGTGAGAAAGTGTACTTGTGTCAATCCTGTGATTAGCTTTGAACAAAAAGTTTGCCAGTTCCCTAGATTTTTCTGAGAACCTTAAAAGTACCTAGGCTGAGATGGTGAAGCACCTAGCATCGACCTTAGGATTCTCTCCATATGGAACCCTGGGGTGCCCCCACTAAAGTCATCCTCACTGCCACCTATCACCATCAATTCCTCTCCTCCAATTCTCTCCTTAATCCCCCTAATCTAGCTTCTGTCCCCTTCACTCCACAGAAACCACCATCTCAGTGATCACAAAAGACCTCCTTCTTGCTAAATTCAGTAGCCTCTACTCCATCCCAATCCTCCTTAACCTCTCAGTTGCTTTAGAAGCTGTCGACCACCACCTTCTCCTGTAAACATTATCTAACCTAGGATTTACTGACATTGTTCTCTCATGGTTCTCCTCCTACAGTTCGGGTTGCTACTTCTCAGTCTCTTCTGTGTGGGCTCCTCCTCTGCCTCCCATCCTCTAACTATGGGAGTCCCTCAAGGCTCAGTTTTGATCCACTTCTATTCTTCGTCTATAACCACTCCCCTGGAGAACTCATTTGGCTTCAACTACCACCTCAGCTGTTTTTGCTGTTAGGAAAAGGTACAAGAATGACAGTTCATCAGCAGAAACAGCATTTTGCATAAAGTAGCCTTCAACAAATGCAGTAATAGTAGTTATTATTAATGATCTTTTTAAAAATTATTGATGTCTATTTCCTACATAGTACAAATAACATGTACTCATCAATTAATGAATGAGAAATATGTATCGATATTCCCACCCTATCTTCAAAGAACAGTACCGAAAATCAACTCCAACTCTCCTGGACCCTCTCCAATCTGGCTTCCGTCCCTTCCACTCTACCGAGACTGCTCTCTCAAAGGTCACACATGACCTCCTTCTTGCCAAATCCAATGGCTCCTACTCTCTCCTATTCCTCCTCGACCTCTCAGCTGCCTTTGACACTGTCAACCATCCACTTCTCCTCCACATCTTATCTCACCTTGGCTTCAAGGACTCCTCCTCTCCTGGTTTTCCTCTTATCTTTCTGGTCATTCATTCTAGGTCTCTTTCGCAGGCTCCTCCTTCCCCTCCCATCCACTAACTGTAGGGGTTCCTCAAGGGTCAGTTCTTGGCCCTCTTCTTTTCTCCATCTACACTCACTCCCTTGATGAACTCATTCGCTCCCACAGCTTCAGCTATCAGTTCTATGCAGATGACACCCATATCTACATCTCCTCCCCTGTTCTCGCCCTCTCCCTTCAGGCAAGTATCTCCTCCTGCCTCAAGGACTTCTCCACCTGGATGTCTGCCCGCCACCTAAAACTCAACATGTCCAAAACTGAGCACCTTATCTTCCCTCCCAAACCCTGTCCTCTTCCTGACTTCCCTGTCACTGTGGACGGTACGACCATCCTTCCCGTCTCTCAAGACCACAACCTTGGTGTCATCCTTGACTCAGCTCTCTCATTCACCCCACACATCCAATCCGTCACCAAAACCTGCCGGTCTCATCTTTATAATATCACCAAGATCCGCCCTTTCTTCTCCATCCAAACAGCTATCGTGCTGGTACAAGCTCTCATAATATCCCGCTTGGATTACTGTGTCAGCCTTCTCTCTAATCTCCCTTTCTCCTGTCTCTTCCCGCTCCAGTCTATTCTTTACTCCGCTGCCCGGCTCATCTTCCTCCAGAAACTCTCTGGGCATGTCACTCCCCTCCTTAAAAACCTCCAGTGGTTGCCAATCAACATCCACACGAAACAAAAACTCCTCTTTCTTGGCTTCAAAGCTCTCCATCACCTTGCCCCCTCCTACCTCACCTGCCTTCTCTCTTTCTACTGCCCACCCCATATACTCCGCTCCTCTGCCGCTCACCTCCTCACTGTGCCCCGTTCATGCCTATCCCGCTGTTGACCTCTGGCCCACATCCTACCGCTGTCCTGGAATGCCCTCCCTCCTCACCTCCGCCAAACTAACTCTCTTTCCCTCTTCAAAGCACTACTGAGAGCTCAACTCCTCCAAGAGGTTTTCCCAGACTGAGCTAAGCCTTTTCCCTCTGCTCCCTCTGCCCCCTCTCTGCTCACCCTCTGCCTTATGCTCCTCCCCCTCATTATTTTGATAATGAGGTGTACATCCCCTTGATTCTATTTATCATGATTATGTTGTCTTGTTTTTGTGTCTCCCCCCGATTAGACTGTAAGCCTGTCATTGGGCAGGGATTGTCTCTATCTGTTGCCAAATTGTACTGTCCAAATGCTTAGTACAATGCTCTGCACATAGTAAGCGCTCAATAAATACTATTGAATGAATGAATCATTTTTCCAGATGAACATGCATGTCTTTTGTCAATAATGTGGTCATTTCATTTCCATCAGTTGTCCTAGAGAAATCCAATTAACAGGTACGATGATACAAATCTGCAAAGACTATGATAATAGTTAAGAATAATCAACTCTTCATTGTTCATTTATCCAGTTTATGAATTTCCCAGGCTCCTTTCTTCTCTTCCTTTTCCTGCAGGCTACCTCCCTTTTGATCGTGTTTTTCGTTAATATATCTTCTGGACAGTGAATATGAGAAGAAATTGAGACCAACAACAAATATGATACATTTGGTTCTTAGTTAGCAACTCTGATAAAAGAATGATCCTACTGAAACAATGATGCATTTGTATGATTTCCTGATTTTAATTATCCAGGTACTCTGTTCCCCATCTCTTAGGTTATTGAAAAGTGGTGATATTTCCAAACAAGACCAATGTAAACTCCTCTTTTCGTGACTAAATCATATATTTTGGATGTGGTAGCCATAACTAGTTAACTATTCAAAATAAAGGTCATATTAGGGTTTTTAATATACTATTCATCCAAGTTTCATTTTTACAGTCCCTACATTTTTCCCTAATGATATTCAATTTTTAAAAAAAAGATAAAAATAGAATAATGATTAGATCTATCAATAAATAGTGAATGATGTTACGATAAGCAAAATAGGCTCCACTGTTGATTCCAGAGTTGCTCGGCGTCAAAGAAATAGAGGGAAAACAAGTTTGGCAGGAGACTAGTTGCACTATCTCTTCTCTACCCCTTACTAACAAAACCAGTTCACAGTTGCATTTTCTCCTGTGACTCATACTCTTGGAGTGACAAAATCACATGTCTCTATATATGACCACAGGGGGAGGATGACTTGGTTTTCTAAATGATATAAACCATTTTCTGACCCTATATGTTAGCTATAGGTTTATAGCTCTTCAAAAGACAAAGCAGAAGGAATAGAAGGACCCTCAGTTTGAACCGAGGAAAGTGTGGCTCAGTGGAAAGAGCCCAGGCTTGGGAGTCAGAGGTCATGGGTTCTAATCTTGGCTCTGATTCTTGTCAGCTGGGTGACTTTAGGCAAGTCACTTAACTTCTCTGTGTTTCAGCTCCCTCATCTGTAAAATGGGGATTGACTGTGAGCCCCACCTGGGACAACCTGATTACCTTGTATCTCCCCAGCACTTAGAACAGTGCTTGGTACATAGTAAGCACCAAACACCATCATTATTTTTCATTACTTATCAATTATTCATTATAAACTTGGATATGAAAATGAATATTTTTGCTTATCTTATGCATGCTAGAATGCCATTTTTTTTTCCTTTTCTCAAAGATGTCCTTGATTTCTGCCTTTAAGCAAGGATGAGAAGATGTTTATCTAAACAAATACCCAACACCTACTTGCATTTCAAATGAAATGACTCCCTTTCTGTAGTCTTTTTCACAGGTCATTTATGGAAAATAATAATGATGATAGTACTTAAGTGCTTACAATGTGTGAAGAACTGTTCTAAGCTTTTGGTGTGGATAGAAATTAATCAGGTTGGACAAGTCCTTATCCCACATGGGGCTCACAATCTAAGTAGGAGGGATTAGGACTTAATCTCCATTTTACAGATGAAGAAACTGAGGCATAGGGAAGTTAATGATTTGCCCAAGGTCACACAGCAGACATGTGGCAGAGTCAGGATTAGAACCCAGGCCCTTTGATGCCTAGGCACTTGCTCTTTCCAGCAGGCCATGCTTCTTCTCAGCTCCTCTTTCTTCACAATGCCCTTGAGTTCACATTTTATCCCCTATGGTTTAATCTAATGCTGCCCAATTTGGATCTCTTCCTTCTCCTCTCACACAGTCTACTTTGCAAGTTTAGTACGCACTCATTGATTGTAAATGTTTGGCATGAATATTCGAATGAGTCTTGCCACATAAAATCGGTTCATTAATCAGTCAATGGTAATTGAGCATTTATTATGGTCAAAGCACTGTACTAAGTGCTTGGGAGAGTACAGCACAACAGAATTAATGGACATGTTCCTTGCCTATAACGAGTTTACTGTTTAGACGAGGAGACATCAATATAAATAAATAAGTGATTTATAATGTATAATTTAATTTAAAGATTATGTATATAAGTATACAATTTACAAGTATGTAAAAGGCATTATTTTTAAATGGTATTTGTTAAACTCTTACTATGTGTCAGACACTGCACTAAGCACTGGGGTAGATCCAAGAGCTTAGTACAGTGTTCTGCACATAGTAAGTGCTCAATAAATACTACTGAATGAATGAAAAGCTAGTTAGGTTGGATGCAGTCAACGTCTCATATGGGCCTCACAGTCTTAACCCCCATTTTACAGGTGAGGTAAAAGACACAGAGAAGTTAAGTGACTTTCCCAAGGTCACACAGCAGACAAGTGACAGAGTTGGCATTTGAACTCAGCTCTTTCTGATTCTCAGGCCCATGCTCTATCCCCCTGGCCATGCTGCTTCATCTTTGATACTGCAGATGTCTGGTCCCTAAGGGAAGGGCACAGGTCAGCTCCCAGGTTGCTAACTCTACCTGCATCTCAGCAGAGATTAGTCAATTCCTGATTGGTGCCAGCAAGTCTCCCTCAGAATTGTTTTGCCATGTCCTCTGCTATGTGTACATGATGCTATCATTATCCTGGGGAGTTGGTTCCCCTAGAAACTAGGGACCTTTCCCCATCAAGAGGATCTCAATTTTATCTCTTTCCTCCCCCAGTAGGGAGGGCAAATTGGAGTGGAGCAGAACAGAACAGGTTTTCAAGAAGGAAACAACTGGGGGAGAGCCTTGAAGCCATTATCACTTCAAAATGAAAAAGTTCCTCTGTTATAGCCACTTCGAAAAGTTTATACAAGTGACACATTTCCGCATCTTAGTACAGTGCAGTTGTTGACTTTTAAATACAGTAGGTGGTTCTCTGATTCATCTTCTCTTCCACTAAAAAGTCATGCAGTGAAGAAAATGAGTTACAAGATAAAGGCTCCTCTTCCATTGCAGTGTGTAAGTTTCAAAGACTTTTCTAACACTTGGCTACCTTGTCTCTCTAGGCAGTAAACTCGTTATAGGCAGGGAATGCATCTGCTAATTATGTTGTAGTCTCCCAAGCACTTAGTACAGTGCTCTGCACATAGTAAGCATTCAATAAATCTGATTGATTGACTGTTACATTGATTTCTAAAACCGATGAACTGATCAAAGTGAAAACAAGTTCTCTTCCAACAGGTCCAATTAATAAGATTCAGTGTCTAATGATTGATAGATGCCAGTGTCTGAATATTAAGTCAGTAGTACTTAGAGACTTGTAACATGACCACAATGTTACCAAGGTGAAAGAAATTGAAACAAGATATTCAGATATCCAGAATGGCTCATGTGGGAATTAGAGGTGCGGGGGAGAGGACTAGAGAAAGATTATCAATTTCTTTTTAAAGTTTGTAGAACCAGTGACTATTTTCTCACAAGCCAGAAGAATCTGACAGCACATAGAGAGAGGAAATTTTGTCAGGCTTCTTATCTTTAATCTGGCTATTACCTGGGTTAATTGGACATGAGATTTTATTTGTTGTTCTCAGTGTGTGCCAAGATCTTAAATACTGAGATGTTTCCAGAAATTCAAATAGCTTCAAGTATTAAGCAGGAAACAATGTGTCTTAGTGGAAACTTCATGGACCTGAGCCAAAGGACCCGGGTTCCAATCCCAGCTCTGCACTTTACTGTCGGGCAAGTCACTTTACTTTTCTGTGCCTCAGTTACCTCATCTGTAAACTAGGGACCCAATACCTCTTCTCCTTCCGATTAAGACTGTGAGCCCATATACGACCTGATTGTCTGTTATCTACCCCAGGGCTGAGTAAGGTGCTTGGCACATGGTAAGTGTTTAACAAATACCACTTTTATTATTATTATTATTGAGGCAATTTGGCTTAAGAATAGGTGGGGTAATGTACTGTCTTCCCCAATTCCATCAATGACAAAGTAAGTATGATGTTTAAATTATGGCATTTATTAAGCACTTACCGTGTGCTAAGCATGGTGCTCAGTACTCTAGTAGATACAAGATAATCACTTTGGACACAGTACCAGTCCCACATGGGGCTTACAATCTAAGTGACTATAATGTGCTCCAGTGAGTTCTTGCCCACATCCTTGAGGTGTCTATCCTCAGTTTATGAAACAAAATGTTCTACTTGTGCCATTGCTCACAAGACTGTTAAAACCCATCCTCTATTTTGGGAAAATTCTTATTCCTGAAAGTTTGTCCAATCTGTTCCCTCAGAAAAATGTGCATGATTGTACACAATTACACATCCTGCACATAAGGTTTGGGCGGAATTACTGATGAACTTGACTTCAGCAAGTCTCTTAGGGTTCAGGGGACCTGCCTTTTGCTTCTCATGGAGCAGAAGTTGAATTCCCAGAAGCCATAAGACTTAGGCAGCTCTTCCTATACACACTCCCTTCCAGAGTGGGAAATTATCCAGTTTCATACTGGACAATTCAGTTTTTATTTGGTTTGTCCCCTAATACAGCTTTGGCACTGGACCCCTTTTGGTCTGGTATTTTTTTTTAAGCAATCAACCCCCCCTCCCCTGCAGCATGTGCCACTAAATTTTGAGATTATTCATTTTTAAAGAACCTAGGTGGGGAGTACAAAGTCTTTGGAGCAAGTGGATGGGGTCAGGTGTTCCCCCAGAGAAAACTTCTAAAGAAACTTTCTTATGTAAACAGAGAAGCAGTATGGCATAATGAAAAGAGCATAAGCCTGGTAGTCAGAGGACCTGGGTTCTAATCTCAGCCCTGCCACTTACCTGCTTTGGGACCCTGGACAAGTTGCTTAACTTTTCTGTGTACCAGTTTACTCATCTGTAAAATAGGGATTCATTACCCGTTCTCCATCTTAATTAGAATGTGAACCCTCATTGGGCCAGGATCTTCGTCTGACCTAAATACCTTGTATCTACCCCAGAGCTTAGTACAGTGCTTAGCACATAGTAAGTGTTTAACAAATACAATGAATTATTATTACTCCTTAAAAGGATGTGTATGAAGTCATTACCTTCCATGATGTGCCTGGAGTTGAGCAGCATGTGATGTCATATGCTTCTCCTTCTCTGGTATCTGTAAGGGCTGGCGGTGGCCATCCTACTGACTCATTATGACGGAATGGCAGACTTGCAGGTGAAGAGAAAGAGAGAAGGTCCTGGGCCTCAGTGTTATAGAAATGCAAGCCAAACATATCATCAGACATATATCAGGCCATAAACAAAGATAGTGGACAGTAGAGAATCTTGAATTGTGGTAGTTCTTAATTTTGAATCGTTTGGTGGGGTTTTTTTTCTTCTTAGATGAAAATAGCTTCATGAAAAGAGAATTTCTGTGAAGACTTTGAGCTCTATTCCTTGAACCCAAGAGCTCTTCTAGTAATGTTTGCAGAAATGAGGGTGTATTAATAATAATAATGACGATACGTAAGTGCATACTACGTGCCAAGCACTGTTCTAAGTGCTGGGGGAGATAACAAGGTAATCAGTTTGTCCCACAAGAGGCTCACAGTCTTAATCCCCATTTTACAGATGAGTTAACTGAGGCATAGAGAAGTTAAGTGTCTGGCCCAAAGTCACACAGCTGACAAGTGGTGGTGTTGGGATTAGAACCCACAATTTCTTACTCCCTAGCCAGATCCATGAGTACTTGATCTAAGTCTCTAAGGTAAAAAACTATTATATTCACTTAACTGAGGGAAGGCATGGGTAACCTGCTTGTTTACTTGATCACTCTAAATAATTGTTGGGTTCTGCATATTCAAGGGTGGCTATTATTAAAGTCTGCTATATTCCTGAAAGTGCTAGTTTATTACTTCATTCTGGGCCTATTAGCTGCTCTCCTCTTTTACCACAAAGAGCTCTGGTTGTAGTACAGGTGTCAGGGTTCAGTAAAATTGAGAGTACACGTATCTGCCAAGTGGCACACTTAAAATAAAGATTAAAATCCCAGAAGAGATGAAACACACAAGAGAAAAGGTAAAGAAAAATTGCTTCCTTGGCTTCCTGCCCTAATAATCACCTCTGGAGCAAAATATGAACTAGGTTAATTCTTCCTTCAGTGAAAGCTTAATACAGAGGGGAACAGGTCTATTCTACATGCTTTTTATGTGCCAAAGGTTTCCAAGGAAACCGTCCACTCAGTTTCCTAATGTTCTGCATAGCGGGTGCTCCCTGGATTCTAGCATTCAGAATATTAAGACTGTTCCACAGTGGCATCAAAAAGGAAATACAGATTATATAAAGGCAAAATATTGGTTAAAGTAATGAGCCTCAATTTTTTGGATAATTCCATTCTGAAGCAAGTTTTAAAGTGCTTTAGGAAATTTTAGGTACAAATCTCAGAATAAAGAAAAGGATTGAGAGAATGATTTTCTCATTTTGCATAAGCATTTAGGAAAAGTTATTAGTTCTGAATGGATTTCTTCATATTCAAAAGACAGGGAAAAACAATGATGTGTGATCACTCTATTATGTTTTAAGTAATATCACCTTAGTTTTTAAATGTGATTGGAGGAGAAGCAAAGTGATCTAGTGGAGAGAGCATGTGCCTGGAAGTCAGAAGGACCTGGGTTCTAAACTCTCTCCACCAATTGTCTGCTGTATGACCTTGGGTGAATCACTTAACTTCTTTATGCCTCAGTTCCCTCATCTGCAAAATCGAGATTAAGACTGTGAGCCACATGTGGGACATGGACTGTGTCCAACCTGGACTGTGTCCAAGATTAAAGAGGGATGAGGATAATCAGTCAATTATATTCATTGAGTGCTTACTGTGTGCAGAGCATGTTCTAAGAAATTTGGGAGAGTACAACAGAGTTGGTTGAAATGTTCCCTGCCCACAAAAGAGCTAGACTGGGAGATAATAATTAACATAAATAAATGTTACAGATACGAGCCTCGTAAGTCCTGTGGGGCTGAGAGAGGAATGCAAATCCAAATTCAAAGGTGACGCAAAAGGCAGTGGGAGAAGAGGAAATGAGGACTTAGTCCAAGAAGACCACTTGGAGCAGATACACTTTTAATAAGGCTTTGAAAGTGAGGAGAGCAATTGTCTGTTGGATAAGAAGAGCGAGGGCATTCTATCCCAGAGTCAGGATATGTGCAAGAATTTGGTGGCGAGATAGACAAGATTGAGGTATAGTGAACAGTTTGGCATTTAGGGAAGCAAAGTGTGTGAGAGAAGTTGTATTAGGAAATCAGGAAGGTAAGGTAGAATGGGGCAAGGTAATCATGGTCTTTAATTAAATTCTTTAAAGTTGAAGATAAGGAGTTTTTGTTTGATGTGAAAATGAATGGGCAACCACTGGAAATTCTTGAGGAGTGGAGAAGCATGGGTTGAATGCTTTTGTAGAAACATAATGCAAGCAGCAGAGTGAGGTATGGACTGGAGCGGGGAGAGACAGGAGTCAGGGAGGTCAGCAAGGAGGCTGATTCAGTAATCAAGGCAGGACAGGATAAGTGCTTAGATCAATGTGGTAGCAGTTTGGATGGAGAGGAAAAGATGGATTTTAGTGATGTTACTGTGATGGTTGAGCAAACAGGATTTGGTGACAGATTGAATATGAGAGTTGAATGAGAGAGATGAGACAAGCATCACTCCAAGGGTATGGGCTTGTGAGACAGAGAGGAGGGTTGTACTGTCTGTATTCGCAGAAAAGTCAGGGAAAGACTGTAAACTCACTGTGGGCAGGGAATGACTACCAACTTTGTTGTGCTGTTATCTCCCAAGTGCTAAATAGAGTGCTCAGCACACAGTAAGTGCTCCCTAAATGCTACTGATTGATTGATAGATACATAACCATTTTTTCTCTATCTCTTACAGGTAAATTATTTTAATGTCCATTTCCCTGCTCGGTTATAAATTTTTTGATGGTAGGGATTATGTGTAATTCTATTAGACATATTCTATTTCACTCTTCCAAGCATTCAGTATAGCACTCAGTGGCATGTGATTAATCCATACTACTGATGATGGTACTAACGGTGATTTCTACCTGAAAAGCCCATAGTAGATTATTAGAGGGACTTGTTAGGACTGTGAAACGGTACTGGCTTAACCACTACCTTGGATATCATGCTCCAAGCATATTCTGGTACCTTAATCAGACACACAATATTGGATAGATTATTTGTCAGACCCAATATGTATAATTAATGTTTTTGTGCTTTTAATCCTTCCAAAATGAATTGCTCTTGATGTTGTGTTTGTGATGTGTGACTTGAAACTGTGTTCAGATTCCATAAATTAGCAAAATGTCAATTGGAGCCCCTAGGAGTTATATTTCTATATAAATCCTTTTTGGGAAAAGATTTTTTTCTCTTTCTAATCCCTTTAGACAGTGAACCCCATGTGAGACAGGGACTGTATCTGACCTGATTGTCCTATATCTGCTCTCCTGCTTAGAACAGTGCTCTGAACATGGTAAGTGCTCAACAAATGCCAGTCAATTTGTCAATCAGTCATATTTATTGAGCTCTTACTATGTGTGATGCAATGTACTAAGTATTTGGGAGAGTAAAATACAATAGAATTAGCAGAAACATTCTCAGCCAATAACAACTTTAGAGTCTAGAAGGGTAGACAGACATTAATATGAATAAAACAGGCATTTACATGAGTAAATGCCATTAAAAATACTCTTCTCTTAGTAAAACCTGTCCTACATGTATTTTCCCAAACATCCTGAGACATTATGGAAAGAAGGGGCAGGGAATATTGTGAAGTGCGTGGGACTTCTGGGGTAAAGTATCTTGAAGGACTGGGAGAGACTGCAGATGCAACCACAGCTAATCAGTCAATCAGTGCTGTTTATTGAGAATTCAGTGTGCAGAGCATTGTACTAAGTGCTTGGGAAATTACAATACAATAGAGCTGGTAGACATGTTCCCTGTCAAAGTTTGGAGGGACGTGCTGCCATGTTGACCTCCATCACATGCTGAAAAAGGAGTTGTGGCAGGGTGGTCTTGCTCCAGGAGCAGTGGTGTTTGGGTGTTCTGAGCTGAAGGAGCAACCTAGCCTCACAGTGCCACTTCATTTTTCCTTGCTGTGATGGAGAAGGGACTACTAAGCTTACAGGGAGCTCTCTCAGAGCATCCTGACAAAGTCAGGAACTGACTCATTCCCTCTCCCACCCCCATCCTCCCCCACAATCCACACTCCTTCAGCACCTGCTACTTGCCCTAAGCTCTTAAGAACATATAGAATAGAAGTAATGCTTCTCCACTCCTTAAGAATTTATCGCTGAATGGGAGAAACAATTATAAAGGAGATATAAGAGTAAGAGAAGTATAAATGGTAAAAACAGTTAAATTTATGATTAATGAGTTTTATGACAAATAAATTATCAGCTATGTTCATGACAGATTAAGAAATCATGGACCCTTCAATCATTCCACAAGAAATCAAATAGTTTCTTTAATCACCTACATGGGCAGAACATTATACTAAGAAAAAGATATTACTGCTCCCCTCAAGGAACTTGCAGTCGAATGGCAAATCCAGGTGGTGTTTGCAAAAAGAGAAAAATAGCAAGGGGAAAATAAAAGATTCAATTAACCTGGTTTGAGTTTGGAGAAAATGAATGAAGGGAGTTTGTAATTCAATCTACCTGCATAAATGTTAAAAATGAAAGATTATATATGGGTTCTATGGGAGTCTGTTTAGGTGACTCCCTGAGGTGGTATCAAAGAAATGGAGAATGCCTCTGGAAGGGGGAGATACAATAACAATAATAATAATAATAATAATGATAATGATGTTTATATTTGTTAAGCATTTACTATGTGCCAAGCACTGTTCTAAATACTGGGTAGATACAGGGTGATCAGGTTGTCCCACATGGGGCTCACAATTTTAATCCCCATTTTACAGATGAGGTAACTGAGGCACAGAAAAGTTAAGTGACTTGCCCACAGTCACACAGTTGACAAGTGGCAGAGCCGGGATTCGAACCCATGACCTCTGATTCCCAAGCCCGGCGTCTTTCCACTGAGCCACGGGCTCACAATCTTCATCCCCATTTTACAGATAAGGTAAATGAGGCACAGAGAAGTTAAGTGACTGGCCCAAAGTCACACAGCTGACAAGTGGAGGAACCAGGATCAGAACCCACGACCTCTGACTCTCAAGTTTGTGGTCATAAGCCACAAGAGTGGGGCCAAAGACAAAGTTAGCATGGCCTAGTGGAGAGAGCCCAGGCCTGGAAGTCAAAGTACTTAGGGTCTAATCCCAGCTCTGCCATTTACCTGCTGTTTGACTTTGGGCAAGTTACTTAACTTCTCTATGGCTCAATTCCCTCATCTGTAAAATGAGGATTCAACACCTGTCCTCCCTCCTACTTAGACTGTAAGGTCCATATGGGACCTGATCATCTTGTATCTACCCTAGAATTTAGTACAGTGCTTGGTGAATAGTAAGAATTTACCAAAAACTACAGTTATTATAAAAGAAATTGTAGACAGGGAACCCAATGAGGAAGCTGAAAGAGTCAATTAATCAGGAGCTGACAAAGGGGAATGGTTTGATCAAGGAGATATTGTAAAGGAAATTTGAATAGCATTTGTCAATGGCATGAATAAGAGAGGTGAAAGAGGAAAATGACATCAAAGAAATGACACCAAAGAGATGGCACTCAAGTTGCAAGCTGCTAGGGCAAGGATGAGGATGGTCCTCTAGGCTGTGATTGGGAGATTCAAAGAGATGGGTTTAGGAGAGAGAGTGAGGAATGCAGTATAAGCCATGTTGAATCTAATGAACCATGTAGAAATATTTAGGAAACAAGAGGAAATTCAGGGGAAAATAGTGAGCAAGTAATCAGCCTTAGGAGAGTCATAGTGAGGATCAGTTAGAATCAATAGTATTTTTTGAGCACTTACTTTATGCAAAGCACTGTACTAAACACATGACAAAGTACAGTACAACAGAGTTGGTATACTTGTTCCCTGCCCACAAGGAGCTTGGGAAAAGAGAAACGTTGGAATTGAGTAGAGCCCCTCACTCTTCTGATTACTGAGGTGTCAGATCATTAAGGAACGTTCCAAATTTACCTTTCCCCCTTTACCTCTAACCTCTCTGCAGTTTCTCATTTCCTCCTGCCTTGAGGATATGTCTACCTGGGTGCCTCACCGGCACCTCCAACTTAACATATCCAAACTGGAACTCCTCGTCTTCCCTTGCAAACCCTCTCCTCCCTCTCACTTACCATTTCTATGGCCAACACTACAATCCTCCCTGTCTCACATAACATTGGCATTACCCTCAATTTATCCCTTTCATTCAAACTGGATATTCTGTCACCAAATTCTGTTGGTTCTACCTTGGCAACGTCTCTAGAATCCACCTCTTCTCCATCCAAATGCTGCCACATTGGTCCAAGTGCTTGTATTCTGCCTTGAATAATGCTTCACCTTCCTCACTGACCTCCCTGCCTCCAGTTTCTCCCCACTCCAATTCATACTTCACTCTGCTGTCCAGATCACTATTCTAAAAAATCTGTTCTAAGCACATTTCCCCACTCCTCAAAAACTTCCAGTATTTTCCCATCCATCCACGAACAGAAACTCCTTAAAATCAGCTTTAAGGCACTCAATTAGCTCTTTCTGTTATAGTCTTATTCTTCCACTACTCACATAATTTGTAAATAACATCATATGTTTGCTACCCTATAAGATTGCAATGTCTTATATCATGCTTCTGTTATTCTCTTTCCAGCACTGACTATAGGACTTTGCACTTGTTAGGTCTTAAATTAATGAAACGATAATGATGATGAGAATTAGGATAATTACCTGATTACTTATTCTCTTAAGGAAAAATGGAGCCCTCCAGGTTTTTCACATCCTCATCCACTCCATATACCCCATCTCTTCGATGGTGACACCAGAAGGAAATGTTTCCAAGACTGTCTCCCACCTTATCACAAAATAAATGTTGTTGTAAATCAGACACTTCACTACAAAGTGGGAGACATTTGTTTTTCAATAATGCAATGGCTTTGCCTCTATTATTCAGAATGATTGATGTTGATGCAATCATTCTGTCTCCTAGATATTGGTACAATAAAGTGACAGTTGTTAGCAGTACATACAGAAACATCTGCATTTGGATGGGCTGAAAGAATGGTTAGTGTGTATTTTCACCTCTTAGGGAGAAATGTATCAATAATGAGTCCTAGCGCAGAAGGAAAAAAGAGTAAACAAACTGGTTTTTTTCCTTTGACCCTGATTTTTCCCATTAAAATAGTCTAATCAAATGAGCATCACAACCAAATTGGAATTAAAAAGGAATTGAAGCACCTAGCACCCTCTCTAGGGTACAGTGAGTTAGGGGGCTTGGTTATGGGTAATAATAATGATGGTATTTGTTAAGCACTTACTATGTGCCAAGCACTCTTCTAAGCACTGGGTAGATACAAGGTAATCAGGTTCTCCCACATGGGGCTCACAGTCTTAATCCCCATTTTACAGATGAGGGAACAGAGGCACAGAGAAGTTAAGTGACTTGCCCATGGTCACACAGCAGACAAGTGGTGGAGCAGGGATTAGAACCTCTGACCTCTGACTCCCAAGCCCACACTCATTCCACTAAGCAACACTGCTCTCAGTATATATGATTGATTGACTATGCCTTTGACATCATGGTGTAAATTGCAATGAGGGTGGTTGTTTGTCCAATTTCCTATCAGATAATCTGCTTTCCAGTTGCTCTGTCCCATGTTCCACTTGGATACAGAACTGCATGCCTTTATGTACAGGATTTTTATTTTTCATATCCAACTTCTCTCTGGTTCAACTCCTGCCACTAAGCTCCACATCTCGAAAGTGTGCCTGTGTTACAGGGATGTGGGAGGGGAGCAATGGCTTTGAAATGAGAGATGGTGGGTGAGGAGGGTGATTAGAGAAACACTTTAGATTCTGAGGACTTCCCCCAAAAGATTCCATAGGATGTACCTGCATTATGTTGTTTAATCTGCATAATATAAGCAACACATTGTAAATTTTTCACTTTCAGGTCATCAAAGGAGCCTCTGGTTATTCTTTAGTATTCAGGTTTCCCTCAGCCCCAAAGCTTTTACATATGTACCTGCAATTCATTTATATATATTAATGTCTGTTTCTCCCTCTAGACTGTAAACTCATGGGTTGAGAACCTATCTACCAACTCTGTTATAGTGCTATATTGTACTCTCCCAACCCAGTACAGTGTTCTGCTTACAGTACTACTCAATCGATAGGATTGATTGATTGATTGATTGATCAATCTGTGTTTTTGCTGACCACACTAATTGTGACACTTCAGTTACACCCATAAAATTACAGGAGTCCCCAACCTCAGTAGAAGGATTCATCCTGGAGTTTGTATCCTCCTAAGTATGACCCTGAGAGAAGAGATGTTAAGACCTAATAGGGCCTCTTAAGCTCAAACAGAGGTTGAAAGTTATGGGAAGAGTATGTGTCTAAATCTTTATATTTCTATTCAGTCTGAGAATCAAACAGTGGCATTTATTGAGCACTTACTATATGCAGAACATTGTATAAAGCACTTGGAAGAGTACAATATAATCGAGTTGATAGACACATTCCAAGCCCACAAGGAGTTATATAGTGCATTGGCGCTGCTTCTACATTTATATTAATGACTGTCTCCCCCTCTAGATTGTAAACTCATTGTGAGTAAAGAATGAGCTCACCAACTAGGTTGAACTCTCCCAGGTGCTCAGTATAGTGTTCTGCACACAATAAGTGCTCCGTAAATGCCACTGATTGACAGATCTGTTCTTTTTTAGAACTGGCAAATCCAGCTACTCCCAAAGCTCAACGAGAGAAAATGAACCATTACCACAAAGCAATTTTTCCCACATAGTCACTTTTGGAGTCTTCGCTGGAATCTAAGTAGATGAGAAAGGTAGCCAAGCTAGATTTATATGATCTTGCAGCTAGAGATTTGATTTGATTTGGGGTTAAACTGTGGCCCAATCTCTTCATATTCCCTCTGATTATTCTATTTTGAAGCTTATTTCTATAGACTGTTTTTGTGACTTCATCAAATGTTTCCCTGTAGGAAAATGAAGCCCTCTAATCTAATTTAGGAATTAAGGCTAGAGGGAGCCACCAACCTCAGTTAGAACAGAAACGCTAGGCTAGAAGGAGAAGAAAAAAGAAAGGAAAGGCAACATTTCTATTTTTTAACCTGTGTAACTTCAGCACAAGTTCAATACCAATGTGGGTCATTTCTCCATTAGCTTGGTTATAAATGGACCATGGTATCACTCCAGATTGTGATAGACTGTAGGAATTGTGATCCACAGCCTAATCCCCTCTAGAAAATAAAACCATAAATGCCATTACTGAGTCAGATTAGTGGTCTAGCCGGGCCAGAAGCCTGGCTCCAACTGTGATGATTCCTCTACTTGGCATTCATCCTGGTGTTTAGGAACAGTCTACAAAAGGGTCACCCTTGCATATGGGGCATTTAGTTGGCTAACAAATTTGTCTGGGTATCTGTCCTATCAATTCTAAGGAGAATTGGCTGTGAGAAGGAGAAAGAGTTGAACTAGGGTCCAAAATGGTGCCACCTCCACCGCCCAGTCACATGACACAATCTGCTGTCAGCCTGATGCCTGCCCTCACCATGTGAGGGCCCACCGGTGGCTGCGAGGCAGTGTGGGGAAAGGGAGGCATCCTCAGACACAGTGGATTGGTTTTCTCTCATCTGAAAGCAGAAAAGCAATGCGACCTGAAGTGGGTCTGCAGGAGCTCCTCAGGAGGGTGCAACTGCCCAAGCGCACCCTGGGCCTGGGAGAGTGCTGGCTGCAGCAGCCCAGCTTGTGGTCCCTCCTCCTGTCCCAAATGTAAGCTCCAGGTTTACCTATGCAAGGTATGGTTTTGGAGAAAAAAACACATCTATGCCCATGGTCAGCCTGGTGTCCTTCCTCTTGAATTTCACAGAACATCCCACTTCCCTTTCCCAGGGTACCATCTCCCACTCTGTAGGTCTGGTGACCTTGTAATTCAAAATTTGGGGAGGGGCAATCAAGAGGCTTTATAAAGCTCTGTCTTATGGGATCATCTTGGAGGATTTTACCTGATCAACTTTTCGTAGAGCAAAATCGACCAACACATCACAGAATCTTTAGGGATGTTCCCTCATTTCTCTAACTTTTCTTAGGGAATTAAGAGTTCTCCTTAAAAATAGAGTTGTGTTAGATCACTAATAATAATAATAGCAACAATAGTGGTATTTTTAAGCACTTACTATGTGTCAGGCACTGTACTAAAGGCTGGGGTGGATACAAGCAAATCAAGTTGGACACAGTCCCTGTCCCATGTGGGGCTCACAGCCTCAATCCCTATTTTACAGATGAGGTAACTGAGGCACAGAGAAATAAAGTGACTTGCCCAAAGCCACTCAGCAGACAAGTGTCAGAGCAGAGATTAGAACCCATGACCTTCTGACTTCCAGTGCTGGGGTACATAAAAGATAATCAAATCCCACATGGGGCTCACAGTCTAAGTAGGAGAGAAAACAGGAATTGAATCCCCATTTTGCAGATGAGGGAACTGAGATAAAGAGAAGTTAAGAGACTTGCCCAAGGTCGTCTCAACTTCTCTTTATCTCAGTTCCCTCATCTGCAAAATGGGGATTTGCTCAAGGTCAAACAGCAAGTAGGTGGTGGTGGCAGTATTAGAACCCACGTCCTCTGTCTCTCAGGCTCGTGCTTTTTCCTCTAAGCCACACTGCTTGAAATCTGGAGATTCCACCTTTGCAACATCTCTAAAATCCTCCCTTTGCTCTCCATCCAAACTGCTACCCTATTTTTCCAAGCTTTTATGCTATCTCACCTTGATTACTATATCAGCCTCGTTGCTGACCTCCCTGCCTCATGTTCTCTCCCCACTCCTGTTCATACTCCACGCTGCTACATAGATTACTTTTCCACAAAAATGTTCAGTCCGTGTTTCCCCACTCCTCAAGAACTCCAGTGATTGCCCAACCACCTCCGCATTAAACAGAAACTCCTCACCATTAGCTTTAAAGCCCTCAATCACCTCACCCGCTCCTACCTCACCTCACTACTTTCCCACATACTTAATTCCTCTAATGATCACTGTGCCACTTCATTTCACTACTCTCTATACCTCAATTTTGTCTGTCTTGTGGCTCACCCACATCCTGCTTCTGGCCTGGAACACCCTCCCTCTTCTTATCCAACAGATAATTACTTTCTTCAAGTTCAAAGCCTTACTGAAGGCATAGTTCCTCCAAGAGGCCTTTGCCAAATAAGCCCTCATTTTCTTTTCTCCCACTCCCTTCTGCCTCACCCTGACTTGCTTGCTTTACTCACCACCCCCACCCCAGTCCCACAGCATTTATGTACATCTCCATAATTTATTTATATTGTCTGTCTCCCCCTCTAGACTGTAAATTCACTGTAGGCAGGAATGCATCTGATAATAATATTAATAATAATTATGGTAATTGTTAAGTGTTTACTATGTGCCAGGCACTGCTGGGGAAGATACAGGATAATCAGGTTGGACCCAATCCCTGTACCACATAGGGCTCACAATCTTAAATCCCTATTTTGCTGATGAGGGAACGGAGGCACAGAGAAGTTGTGACTTGCCCAAGGTCACACAGCATATATAGATATATAGGATGTTACATAATTATGTTGTACTCTCCCAAGCGCTAAGTATGGTGCCCTATAAACAGTAAGTGCTCAATAAATATGATTGACTGATTGATGAGCCTGTTGATGTTATCTACCTTTAGGAATAGTCATAAGAATATGAGGTGTCTATAAACAATATTGATTTCAGTTACAGCTCACCAACGTGGGTAGGCATTTTAGTCTGGAGTTATTTTGTTTTATCTTCTAGACTGTAAGGTCCTCTGAACAGGAAATGTGTCTACCAACTCTGTTGCATTGTACTCTCCCAAGTGCTTAGTTTGATACTTGATCTGAATAGAGTAAGCCCTCAATAACTACAATTGATTTATTGATTGATTGTTGTTCCATGATCTATACAACTTTTCTCAGGAGGCCCAGGTAATTATTGGTCTCCAGATTTCTGGCTCCAAAATGACCCTACTGTCACATAGCATAATTCTCCACCTCAATTCTGATTTCCTACTTTTCTGATCCTTATAGGCTCAATACATCAGGCAAAATACTTATCTAATCCTCTATACATGGAGAGTATATTTTTCTATTTATATGATTTGGAAACTGAGGCTTTGGACTTGGTGTAAAGGGGGAAAGGAAGTGGGAAAGTTAGCAGTTACCTAGGGGAATTTAAGTACTGTAGGCTGCCAATCCAAATAATTCAATATTTTTTGTTTGAATTATCTGAGTAAAGCTAATCTAACTAAGCATGAGTCACACAAAACTGTAATAGAACTTTACTGTAACTCCACTGTCATATTGGAAAAACCTCAACATTTCTATTCGGGGTCTGGGTATACTCCTGCTATTACCTTTGGGGAATGTTTTTTTAAATTGTGCTATAATCCATGCTTAGTTGTTTGGAAGTTGTTGGAGAATAGGAAAGAAAAACTCTTCCATTTTAGAATTAAGATTCGTTGCTCAGCAGTGCCTCAAACACAGCTGAAGAAAAAACACTTCAAACTTGGCAGGTGGCTAGGACTCCTGAGGTATCATGTCACAGCTAAATATCAAGGAAAAGATGAAAAAAAAACCTTTAAAGCACATGGAAGGCCCCTTTTGAGCCCACACATTTGGCTTCTACTAAGATTTTAGTAAATTATTTGGGAAGATTCATCTCCTTCTCACATCCACAGAGAATATTTGAAAGAAAGAGAGAGTAACCCTATCTTACCAAGCAGAATTCTAAAATCTCTGTGTCTGAAAACATTACTTAAATGAGAAAAGAGAACATTAGTATTTTATATATAACCAAGCCTCAGTCACAAAAAAGCAGATGCCTGCAGCCCCAACAAACCAACCCATTAGATGCCTTTTTAACTAAATAGAAGCAGTAAGATTGGAAATCATGATCTTGCCCTATTCCATTTATCCCCTGTTGTGTCTTCACAAGCACAATTAAGCTGCCCAAAGCACAGTCCTGGTTTAAGCTATGCTCAGATTAAAGAGGATATGGAGTCCCCCTGATTGGCTAATTCATGTGCCCACATCATGACCTTACCCTCTTCTAACTTTCTATAGGTTTGCTCTTTGATAATAGCCGTGCATAGATTAAGTTTTATTCCTCCATTTATTTCATTTATAAAAGTGTGCTCTTCCTAATAGTATCACCTTGGGGCTCTGGTAAAACTATAAAACATTTAGTGGAAGTTCGAAGAACAGGGCAGCAGCAGTTACCAGCACATGGTAAAATATCAGCTATAAAAGTTAATTTAATTATATAGATGGGAAGATGAATTGAGATTTAATTTTCCTCCCTTTTATTCTCCACTTCATGACGCTTGGCAGAAAAAGAAATAAATTGAATTCAAAATGCAGAACTGACTTGTATTAATTTTAGAGGCAGTAGGAAAAAGTGAGAAAACAAAGAATGATTGAGTGCAATTAGAGTATCATTAACTCATATACACTGACTCTTTGTATGGCTTGTCGGTTCTTAGTTGGACCTATAAATATCTCCTTCTGAATTATTAGAAATACTGCATGGAGATGAATTTGTATAGGTAGCTATCCTTCATATCTGATTATGCTACTGCCAGTGATGATTATCTATGGATGTGCATGTGGCTGAAAATATCAGAACCCACTGTTCCAAGCACACCATAAACACAAATTTTATTTGGTATAGCCCTATTGTGTTTATTTTTTGCCTCTCTTTTTGTCTTTGTCTCTTGTTCCAGTGTCTTTGAAGCTTCTGTTAAGAGCATCTCCTTTCTTGCTTTCAGTGGCCATGCTTCTCTATCTGCAACAGTCACCTCCCAGTTGTCAGCTCTGATGTCAAGTTTCCCAAGGCTTCACTTGACTGTATTTGTCTTTAAATCTTTTTTTATGGTATTTGTGAAGTGCTTACTATATTCCAGGCACTATACTAAATGCTGGGGTAGATACTAGCTAATCAGCTTATTCATTCATTCAATTGTATTTGAGCACTTTATGTTGTGCAGGGCACTGTACTAAGCACTTGGAAAGTACAATTCAGCAATAAAGAGAGAATCCCTGACCACACCAGGCTTACAGTCTAGAAGGGGGGAGAGAGACATCAAAAAAGTAAACAGACATCAATATAAATAAATAGAATTATAGACATATGCATGTCAAAACAAGTAAACAGGCTTTAATATAAGTAAATACAATTATAGATATGTATATTCATTCAATAGTATTTATTGAGCGCTTACTATGTGCAGAGCACTGTACTAAGTGCTTGGGATGAACAAGTCGGCAACAGATAGAGACAGTCCCTGCCGTTTGACGGGCTTACAGTCTAATCGGGGGAGACGGACAGACAAGAACAATGGCACTAAACAGCGTCAAGGGGAAGAACATCTCGTAAAAACAATGGCAACTAAATAGAATCAAGGCGATGTACAATTCATTAACAAAATAAATAGGGTAACGAAAATATATATAGTTGAGCGGACGGGTACAGTGCTGTGGGGATGGGAAGGGAGAGGTGGAGGAGCAGAGGGAAAAGGGGAAAATGAGGCTTTAGCTGCGGAGAGGTAAAGGGGGATGGCAGAGGGAGTAGAGGGGGAAGAGGAGCTCAGTCTGGGAAGGCCTCTTGGAGGAGGTGATTTTTAAGTAAGGTTTTGAAGAGGGAAAGAGAATCAGTTTGGCGGAGGTGAGGAGGGAGGGCGTTCCAGGACCGCGGGAGGACGTGACCCAGGGGTCGACGGCGGGATAGGCGAGACCGAGGGACGGCGAGGAGGTGGGCGGCAGAGGAGCGGAGCGTGCGGGGTGGGCGGTAGAAAGAGAGAAGGGAGGAGAGGTAGGAAGGGGCAAGGTGATGGAGAGCCTTGAAGCCTAGAGTGAGGTATTGTGGGTGTAAGGAAGTAGAGCAAAGGGAAAGAGTCAGGGTGATGCGAAGGTGAGGACGAGCTGAGGAAAAGGAGGGTTTAGTCTGGGAAGGTCTCTTGGAAGAGGTAAGCCTTCAGTATGGATTTGAAGGGGGAAAGGGTGATTGTTTGGCAGATTTGAGGAGTGAGAGCATTCAAAGCAAGAGGTAGGACATGGGTCAGGGGTCGACGGTGGGACAGGCGAGAATAAGGCCCAGTGAGAAGGTTGGTGGCAGAGGAGTGGAGTGTGCAGGCTGGGCTGTAGGAGAGAAGGGAGGTGAGGTAAGAAGGGGCAAAATGATGGAGAGCTTTTAAGCCAATAGTGAGGAGTTTTTGCTTGATAACAGTCCATGTCTCACATGGGGCTCACAGTCGTAGTCCCCATTTTAAAGATGAGGAAACTGAGCCCCAAAGAAGTTAAGTGACTCCCAAGGTCCCACGGCAGACAAGTGGCAGAGCTGGGATAAGAACGCCAGGTCCTTCTGACTTCCAAGCCTATGCTCTATCCAGTAGGTCATGCTGCTTCTCATCATTTCCTCTGCCTCCCTTGTTTCTGCTCACCCCATCCAGCTCCATCATAAAGCAGCTATTTGGATTTCCTGCTGTGGTCTGTTGCCTTTACATGTCTGGGCTGATAGAAACAGCACAAGTATCTTTCTTGTCTTCCCACTTGATCTTAAATGCATGGGACAGTGGTTTAAATGTCTAATTCTGTACTCAAAGTAGCCCAGTTTGTCCCCGGCTGTGTAGTGCTAACTACTGTGTCCAACCCATTTCCTTGTATTTCCCCCCTAGCGCTTAGTACAGTGCCTGGCATATAAAAAGCACTTAATATATATCATATCCATTACTGTTATTATTATTATATCAGTGGAATGAGAAAGAGACATTCCTCCAAGATCCTCTCCCCAGCTCAGTACTTCACCTGGACAGGTGAAAATCAATCCAACTTGTACAATTTTTAGAGAAAGAGATTCCTCAACATTGTTCTTGTCTGTCCGTCTCCCCCGATTAGACTGTAAGCCCGTCAAACGGCAGGGACTGTCTCTATCTGTTGCCGACTTGTTCATCCCAAGCGCTTAGTACAGTGCTCTGCACATAGTAAGCACTCAATAAATACTATTGAATGAATGAATGAACATCTGTTGGTAATCAAATCCAGTTTTTAACTACCCTTCCTGACAGGAAATTCTTCCTCATTTTTAAACTAATTCCATTTGTTGAAGAGAAAGCCCAATTCCCTTGCCAGGTTAAGTCACTCACAGGGTCTTGGAAAGATCTCCTGGGTCCTTCCTCTTTTGGAAGTTTAACCCCTCCTCTTGATTCTGAAGCTACTTTTGGAGCAGAGTTCCATGGCAGTCAGACTAAGGGCAAGGGTGGGAGAAGGGCAATGGGGAACAGAATCTGTGCTGTCCCATCTTGAACAGTATTCCTACTGCCTTCAAGACATCTCTACTTGGATGTCCTCCCATCACCTCAAATGTAACATGTCCAAAACAGAATTTCTTATCTTACTAGTCAAACCCTGTCCTCCCCCTGACTTTCCCATCACTACAGACAGCACCACCATCATTCCTGTATCACAAGCCCATAACTTTGTTGCTATTCTTGACTCCTCTCTCTCATTCAACCCACATATTCAATTCATCACTAAATCCAGTCAGTCCCACCTTCACAACATCACTCAAATCTGTCCCTTCCTCTTTATCCAAACTACTACCACATTAATACAATCACTCATCCTATCCTACCTGGAGTACTGCATCAGCCTCCTTGCTGACCTCAAAGCCTCCTGTCTCTCTCCACTCAAGTCCATTCTACACTCTGCTGCCTGGATCATTTTTCTACAAAAAGTATTCAAGTCATGTCACCCTGCTCTTCCAAACACTGCAGTCATTGTCCATCCACCTCCACTTCAAACAAAAGCTCCTCACCATCGGCTTAAAAGAACTCCACCACCTTGCACCCTCCTGCCTCACCTCATTAAAAATACCAACAGTATTATTATTATTATTATTATTATTATTACTCTTCTTCTACAACCGAACCCACACACTTCACTCCTCTAGTGGTAATCTTTTCACTGTGTGGCCCGATCTTGACTATCTTGCCACTGAGCCCTAGCCCACTTCCTGCCTCTGCCTGCAATACCCTCCCTTCCCAAATCTGACAGTTACTCTGGCAACTTTCAATGCCTTATTGAGGGCACATCTCCTCCAAAAGGCCTTCCCTGATTAAGCTCCCCCTTTTCTCTTCTCCCACTCCCTTCCATATCTCCCTGACTTGCTCCCTTTGCTCTTCCCCCTCCCAGCCCCATGGCACTTATGCACATTTCAGTAATGTATTTATTTTTATTGATGTCTGTCCCCCACCTTCTAGACTGTAAGCTCATTATGGGTAGGGAATGTGACTGTTTATTATCGTACTCTCCCAAGCGCTTAGCATAGTTCTACACACATAGTAAGCACTTTACTTACTATCATTGAATGAATGAATGAGAAATGGTCATTAGCCCAGACCACAGGGAGAGTCTAAGTAGGAGTGAGTGGGAAGGGTGAAGGGGTGTGGAAGGATCATCTTCTTTACCCAGATGTCTGGCAATAACTGAATGTCTGGCTGTGCATCCTTAACCAGCAGGACATTGACTGAAGTGATCCCTGAGAGTATGCCTTCTTTTCTATCTTTTTTTCATGATATGTGTTGAACACTTACTATGTGCCAGGTAGTGTTCTAAGAACTAGGGTAGATACACACTAATCAGGTTGGAAACAGTCCATTTCCCACAGGGGGCTCAAGTCTTAATCCCCATTTTACAGTTGAGCCAACTGAGGTACAGAAGTTAGTGACTTGCCCAAGATCACACAGCAGACGAGTTGCAGAGCCAGAATCAGAACCCAGGTCCTTCTGAACCCCATGGCCAGAGTCTATTCACTAGGTCACACTACTTCTGTAGAACATGCTGCTTATCTTTTCTCAGTGGTTCATCCCTTATCCTCTTATTTTCCTCTCAGTGTAGTCGGGACCAGGAAGAAAATGAACTGACAATAAAGATTAGGAGAATTTTACCAGTGCTCCAATCAAAGGAAGAGGAAGGAGAGGAAGAAGCTTATGACCTTGCAATTAATACTCAGACATTTTAGCTTACTGAACACGAAAATGGGAAGCTAGTAGAAGTTTTTAAAAATGTGAAATGAGAGGAGGAGAAATGAAGGAGGAAAGGTTAGCTGCAGGAAGAGTAATGAAGAGGCAGATTCAATAATCTAATTGGAAGATGACGAGAGCTTGAAGCAGAGTAGTGGTTTTTGGATAGAGAGGAAGAATGTATCTGTGAAATATCTTGGAGAGAGCTTCAGTATGGTTTAGTTACAAAAAATGTGAGGGTCTGAAACCTGGAGAAGTTAAAGAAGACTCCAAGATTGTGTGCTTCTGGGACAGGGATTTTCTTTTCTCACCAGCATTGGGGTTTGATGAATCTCAATAATCAGATCAGTAGTGACACTGGAATCTAATCCCAGATCAGAAATGAGAGACAGTCTTAGCTTTCTCATTTTATAGCTAGAGGTGCAGAGAGGTATACTTGAAACAAAAGCTACCAGTAGGTACTATAATAATAATAATAATAATGGTATTTGTTAAACACTTGCTATATGCAAAGCACTGTTCTAAGCACTGAGGGGATACAAGGTGATCAGGTTGTCCCACTTGGGGCTCACAGTCTTAATCCCCATTTGACAGATGAGGTAACTGAGGCACAGAGAAGTGAAGTGACTTGCCCAAAGTCACACAGCTGACAAGTGGCAGAGCCAGGATTAGAACCCACAACCTCTGACTCCCAAGCCGTTGCTCTTTCCACTGAGCTACACTGCTTCTCTCTATTTCTCTCTCTATATATGTATATACACATATACATATGTGTATATGAGAAGCAGCGTGGCGCAGCGGAAAGAGCACGGGCTTTGGAGTCAGGGCTCATGAGTTCGAATCCCAGCTCTGCCACTTGTCAGCTGTGTGACTGTGGGCAAGTCACTTAACTTTTCTGTGCCTCAGTTCCCTCATCTGTAAAATGGGGATTAAGACTGTGAGCCCCACGTGGGACAACCTGATTCCCCTGTGTCTACCCCAGCGCTTAGAACAGTGCTCTGCACATAGTAAGCGCTTAACAAATACCAACATTATTATTATTATTATTACACATACACATTTGGATATATGTATGGTTGGGAAATTCATAATGGATTACTGAAGAGAAAATTAGGAATGCTAAATCAATTGAGTATGACATTTAGTAAGTGTTTACTGTGTGCTAAGCCTTGGGCTGGGTACAAAGCTATGAGATAAGATACAGTCTCTGCCCCACACAGTACTCACAATCTATCTTATTCATATTTTACAGATGAGGGAATTAAAGCAGAGAGAGGTTTAGGGACTTGCCAACTTCACACAGTAAGCTACTGTCAGAGATGGGACTTGAGCTTGGATCTATTAACTCCTGGTCCCAAGCTCTTTCCATTAGGACATGCTGCTTCCCACTCAACCCTAACATTAGAATGAATGTCAAATAATACTACATCCACATTGCTAGGAATCCTGTTGCTACTATCAGAGAAAGTCTTCTGAGATCAAAGGATCATTGATCTGACCCAATAATAGTTATCTGGTTCTCTTCTCCCTCACAGCTCCTGTAGTCACAATCTCTTGCCTGAGGGAGTCCATCTGGCATATGTTTAATGATGATAGTATTTGCTAAGCACTTACTATGTGCCAAGCACTGTTCTGAGTGCTGGGGTAGATACAAGGTCCTCAGGTTGTCCCAAGTGGGGCTCATAGTCTAAATCCCCATTTTACAGATGAAATAACTGAGACACAGAGAAGTTAAGTGACTTTCCCATAGTCACACAGCAGACACGTAGCAGAGCAGGGATTAGAAGCCACAACCTCTGAATCCCAATCCCCTGCTCTTTCCACTAAGCCATGCTGCTTCTCTAAAAATGGTATTTATTAAGCACTTACTATGTGCCAAGCACTGTTCTAAGCGCTAGGGTAGATAACAAGGTATTGAAGTAATTCATTCTCTCATTCAATTGTATTTATTGAGTCTTACTGTGTACAGAGCACGATACTAAGGGCTAGGCTCACATTTTAATCCCCATTTTACAGATAAGGTAACTGAGGCACAGAGATGCTAAGTGACTTGCCCAAAGTCACATAGCAGACAAGTGGCAGAGGCGGCATTGGAACCCACGACCTCTGACTCCCAAGCCCGGGCTCTTTCCACTAAGCCACGGTGCCTCTCATGAGAATTGGCTCACTTGTACAGTTCATGGTTGCTGTTGTCTTTTAATACTACTTTTTAATTGTCTACTTTGCGTAGAACACTGTCCTAAGAGCTTGGGAAAACATGGGTGAGGAAAAGAAAAGGCTTGCTGAGTAGAACAGGGAAGATGGACAGGATAAAGGAAAAAGCACCCACAACTCCACAACTGGAGTGTGACTCAGATGTGGAAAAGGGTCAGTCAAACATATGAGATGAAGAGCATATTTACACAAGGGTGTGGGTTTGAGAGGTGGAGGCAGGGAAGTTATCTGTTATCTGCTAATTTCTCTTGTATTGTTCTCTCCCAAGCTCTTCTGCCCAGGATAAGTGCTCAGTAAATACTGTTGACTGATTGATTGAGGAAGAGAGAAGAGATGTAAACTAATCATGGGACAGCTTCCTAAAGGGCTGAATTGTTTGCTTATGATAAAACAGCAGGGGTGTAGGAACACTTGTGGCTTAGGTAACTTAAGGCAGCATGGCCTGGGGGAAGAGCATGAGAATGAAAATCAGAAGACCCAGGTTCTAGTTCCAGCTCTGCCACTTACCTATTTTATGATCTTAGGAAAAGTCAATTAACTTATCTGTGCAGAACAGTTTTTTTCAGCCGTAAAAGGGGGAAAAAAATACCTTTCTTCCCTGCGCCATAGATTGTGAGTTACAGGTGGGACAGGACTAGTGCCTGATGTAATAATAATAATAATAATAATGGTATTTGTTAAGCATTTACTATGTGACAAGCACTATTCTAAGCTCTGGGGTAGATACAAGGTAAGCAGGTTGTCCCACATGGGGCTTACATTCTCAATCCTCATTTTACAGATGAGATAACTGAGGGCAAGAGAAATAAAGTGGCTTGCCCACTGTCATACAACAGACAAATGGGAGGAGGCAGGATTAGAACCCACAACCTTTATCTTGTACCTGCTCCAGGACTTGGCACATAATAAGCACTCAATAAATAATGTCATTATTCTCATTAATACAATCGTATGAACACGTACAGCACTTAGGTACATATCCGAAATTTATTAGTTTGCATGAATATCTGTCCTCCCTCCTAGTTTGTAAGTTCGTTGTGTCCAGGGAACATGCCTACCAGCTCTGTTATACCGTACTCTCCCAAGCGCTTAGTACAGAGCTCTGCACACAGAAAGTGCTCAATGAATTCGACTGATAGATTGGTTGATTCCATTATAGAAGAGGTATATGTCATTTTGGGACACACGTTAAGAATTAAACAGGATAATGGTACAGGGACATGTTTTGGGGGTACTTAGAGCTATTTAATGAAAATCAAAGGAAAAGAGACAGATACACCTCTAGGCAGGTTCAGTAACCAAATGAATACTCGTCCTCCTAACCAAAACCGCACTTCCACTTCACACTTGGTGGCAGTGTTCGGCAGAAAATCTAGGGAAGTAGCAAGATTGAGTCCAAATGGAACCGGATGCAGATTTATTGCTATGACAGAGTCCGTTTGTGCATTATTCCTCTGGGTAGTCATCAAAGCTTTGTCAAACTAGGCAAAAGTAATTTAAATGATCGTTAAAATAAGGAGATCTTGAAGTGTTGGAGCCGAGCTCTAATGCAGTAATAAATTCTTCTTTAGACAACTTTCCGAGATCATCAGGGCACCAAAATAAGCCAGCGGATTCGAAGTAAGCATTTAGAAGATAAAGACTGGCCTACTAGGACTTTATTTTTAACGGAGGTCGCTATGAGTGCTCACGTTTCTGGAGCCAGCCATGGAGAAGAGAAGTCTTTTGACTATAAAATAGCATTTGAAATAAGGGGAATGATACACCAGAACTGCCCTTGGTTAAAAATTATGACCATCTAAGTTATATGAAATATTTAAATATAAATAGACGTGTGTGCTGACTTTTTAAAAATAGAATGAGCCATTCATCTCTGTATACACAGAGACATTAATTGCTTTCAACCTTCTATTGATTTTTTGAACCAGGGGACAGTGTCGTCCAGTGGAAAGAGCATGGTCTTGGGAGTCATAAGTCATGGGTTCTAAACCCAGCTCCGCCACTTGTCAGCTGTGTGACTTTGAGCACATCACTTAACTTCTCTGTGCCTCAGTTACCTCATCTGTAAAATGGAGATTAAGACTGTAAGCCCCCAGTAGTACAGCCTTATCACCTTGTATCCCCCGACCACTGCTTAGAACAATGCTTCGCACATAGTAAGCGCTTAACAGGTGCCATCATTATCATTTTATTATTACTATCTGGACTTCCAAAATGTGCTCAGCCTAGGAATAGACAATAGATATATGACCACTGTTCAGTTCTATTGTGTGTCTTGGGTTAAAATGCATAATATACTGCTTATTTTAGAAATGACCCCCCCCCCATTCATAGAAATGGATTTTGAAGTACACATGTATCAAACCACTGAGCAGTGCTGATTAATGCTAGTCCAAAAAATGCATTTTATTAAGAAATAATTTTATTGATTATATATTTTCCCCAAGTATGGGTTATTGACTGCAATAATAAAATTGTGTGCATTCTAAGCCATCCCTATATGTAAGGTTCATCATCAATTAATCATCAAGTCAATCAATCAATGGTCACTATTAAACACTTACTGTGTGATAAGCACTCTACTTAGCACTTGAGAAAGTATAATGCAACAGACTTGGTAAATGTTATTCTTGCCCATAAGTAGCTTACGTTCTCTCCCCCCGCCACCCCCGTTCCCCCCTCCAGACTGTGAGCTCACTGTAGGCAGGGACTGTCTCTCTTTATTGCTGTATTGTACTTTCCCAAGTGCTTAGTACAGTGCTCTGCAAACAGTAAGCACTCAATAAATAAGATTGAATGAATAAATGAATACAGGAGGAGATAGACATTAAACTAGATAATGATAGGAGAAACAGGATAGTATAGTACTATTTACGTAACTATTGTAGTGCCTGGATGAGTATCACAGCGTTTAAAGTGTACATAGACAAGTTTAGAGCTGATGCAGAGGAGAGGGTGGATAGGCGAAATCAAGGAGTTAGTCTGGGAAAGCCTTTAGCATCATTTTGAAGGTGGGGAGAGTGGTGGACTCTCAGATATGAAGAAAAGAATTTGAGGCCTGAGGGAGAATGTGGGTTAGGGTTTGGTGACAGCATAGATGAGATCGAGCTACACAGAGTAGGTTGGTGTTGGAAGAGTGGAGCGTGCATATGGGTTGTAGTAGGAAATCAGGCTACGGTTCATAATTAGAGCCCTCAACCAAATAGTTATTACAATTTAAAAAGTTTTCAGTTGAAAGACACCAATAACAAGCAAGAGGAAGATCAGTTCAGGCTTGTGCTGCTACCATAAGATCAAATTTAATTTACTGTAATGTCACTTGCATGAAATACATAAGGGAAAAGCACGACAGAGCACAAAACTACTGTAAGATAACCGTATGCCCGTGGTACCTTGTGAAGTATGAGACCCAATATAAAAATATAATCAGATAATTCCACTGGGCAATTTTGCCCAGTGATGGATGAGAACGTTTCCCCAAGCATCCTCACTCTTCATTCACCATTCTTCACTGAAATCCCAACTATTTCTACTCCTTTGGGACTATTGGATCTAACAGCAATCCTGCTATGGAGAACAATGTGATGTCATCCACTTATCAACCCCAACCAAGCAGGGAGTTGAAACCTTTGCAAAGCAATTTCTTTAGGAATTGTGAACGAAGACAGAGATGTTATTGTCATGGACAGGGAATGGATCAGGTAATCGCAATTCCTTTCACCAGTGAATCAGACGTGGGGCTCATACTTTCATTCCTTCATTCAATCATATTTACTGTTATTTGCTGAGGGGTTACTATGTGTCAGGTACTTTCCAAAGTGCAGGGGTAGATATAAGCTTTTTATTGGCAGGGAACGTGACTGTTAATTCTGTGGTATTGGACTCTCCAAAGCACTTAGTACAGTGCTGTGCTCATGGTAAGTGCTCAATAAATACCTCTGATTAATCAACTGGGAGTTTTTTTCAGTGAAGGTAGAGTCATCATTATCACCATGCCCATTGCAGATTTTTTACTAAGTGTCTTAAATGGGCCAAGCACCACATGAGAGTCTAGAGAAGTATCACCTGATCCCATGAGCTCAGCCTCAGTATCACTATGACAAGGCTCAAGGATGCAGACCCATGAATAAATCATGATTCCTCTGATGGGGAAATAAAAGGGTGGAGGCAATCAATACCTCTGTGCAAACAAAGACACAAAAGCAATAATGATAATAGTGCTAATTGTTCAGCACCTACCATGTGCCAGGCACTGTGCTAAGCACTGGGATGGATACGAGTAAATTGGGTTGGGACACAGTCCCTGTCTGACATGGGGTTCAGAGTCTTAATCCCCATTTTACAGATAAAGTAACTGAGGCACAGAAAAGGGAAGTGACTTGCCCAAGGTCACAAAGCAGACATGTGACAGAGCCAGGATTAGAATAAAGGTCCTCTTGAGTCCCAGACCTGTGCTCTATCCATTAGGCCACACTGCTTCTCATGACTACACAACTATATTGCTACATGTGAAAAGGTGTGTTCCCAGAAGTGGACCAATGCTACATCCAGCAGTAGAAACAAATGGGCATTTATTTCCTCATTACATCCTTGCAGTTGGATTTGCACCCTTCACTGACCATTCCTTCAGATCCACAACATTCATGTAAACATTCATAATTTATTTATTTATATTAACGTTTATCTCCCCCTCTAGACTACAAGCTTATTGCAGGCAGGGGTTATGTCTGTTATATTGTTCTCTCCCAAGCACTTTCTACAGTGCTCAGCACACGATATTGATGCCCGTCTACTTGTTTTGTTTTGTTATCTTTCTCCCCCATCTAGATTGTGAGCCTGATATTGGGTAGGGATTGTCTCTATCTGTTGCCGAATTGGACTTTCCAAGTGTTTAGTACAGTGCTCTGCACAAAGTAAGTGCTCAATATGATTGAATGAATGAAAGTTCTCAGTAAATACAACTCATTGATTGATTGATGTAGCTGAAACCTAGCCCTCCAACAGAAGACAGGCTCTAGGCAGGAGATGCCCAGTCTTCATAGCTTTTCCCCAGTACTCTCTATGAACCACACTCTTCAAATAGCAGGGCTAGTGTATCACCAAGAGGTCCTGCAATGCAGCCAACTCACCAGCATAGACACAATTCTCAGAGCACTGGATAAGACTTCTGAAGAAGGATATATTTGTTGATTTATAATGGTATTTGCTAAGCACTTACAATGTACAAGGCACTTTAATAAGCACTGGGATAGATACAAGATACTTGGGTTGGACAGCGTCCCTGCCCACATGGAGCTCACAGTCTTAATCTCAATTTCACAGCTGAGGAAACTGAGGCCAGAGAAGTTATGTGACGGATCCAAGGTCACATAGCAAACAAGTGGTGGAGTGGTGGAGATACTAGCAAGATTTCTGAGAAGTAATATGAATTATGAAAATGTATCCTGAAACATGAGATATGAAGCAGTAGATTTTACAATGAGACATGGAAAGGTTTAAGGGGCCATGTTCATAGTCACTCTGCAGCACCTAGAATTTGCTCCCTTATTATACATTCTAGTGATCTGTCTGTTTACTAGGCCCTATCAAGTAAATAATTAGCTAACGCACATTACACTTTTACTCAGAGATTCTAGGTTTATCCTTTGGAAAAATGAAAAGAGTGGTTTTTTGTAATTTCCCAGAAATCACTTCCTTACCTGTGCCAAGATAGTGGGGCCCAACATAAAAACTTACCTCATGAAACTGCTAATCAGGTTAGATAGGAAACTGAACCTGAAAATTAAAAAAATAATAGTACTCAGTTCTACCATAGCATATGTTTTCATTATGCAATTGGCGAGACTGTTAAAGAATTAGGGAACATTCTTCCAACAACATGAGCCTGATTAAAGTGCAAAATGTTGCTGCAATAAATGGTTTGTGGACACTTGTGTCACATCAGACACAACGAGGATTACAATACAAGGTTTTCTAACTGCAGCATTTTGCAAGAATGCAAGGTCTATGATACAGAGAAACAACCTGGGGATTAGTGAAGTTACTGAAGTATTCCCAGTTCTGACAAACATGTTTTTGCTACCCATTTTGGCTGGAAGGTTGCAGTGTCACAAGTCTGTTTAGATTCAGGAAGCCATTGAGTCTGGAGGAATGTTTTGGGCTCATGCGTGATCTCTCAAAAAAACTTCCCTGCTTTCTCTCCCTCCTCCTGGCCCTTCTTCAATTCTCCCAACTTTCCCAGCAGTATTTCAAGAAGAGATCTCCCGTTTTCTCTCAGAATCTACCCCCTCCACCCATGCTTCTGACCTCATCCCTTCAAATCTTATCAGAATGTTTGCCTCCTCTCTTCTTCCTCCTGACCACCATATCTTCAACTTCTCACTCTCCAGTGACTCCTTCCCACTGCTTTCAAACAGGTTCATGTCTTCCCTAGCCTTAAAACACCCTCCCTTGACCCCATAATTTCCTTCAGGAATCTCACTATCACTCTCCTACCATTCTTCTCCAAACCCCTTGAACAAGTTGTCTACACCCATTGCATTCATTCCCTTTCCTCCAATTTTCTCCTTGACCATCCCCCTCACCCCACCCTTTAATCTGGACTCCACCCCCTTCACTCCTCTGAAACAACCCTCTCTAAGGGCACCAGTGACTTTCTTCCTGCCAAATACATTGGCCTCTGCTCCATCTTACTTCTCCAACTCTCAGCTGCCTTTGACACTGTCAACTACCCCCATTTCCTGGAAACATTATCTTCATTGGCTTCATTGACAACTGTCCACTCCTGGTTCTCCTCCTTTCTCTCTGGTGGCTCTTCTCAACTTCTTTTGCACACTCTTCTTCTGCCTCCCCCATCTCCCAAAGATGGGAGTCCCTCAAGGCTCAGTTCTGGGTCCCCTTCTATTTTCCATCTACACCCGCTCCCGAGAAGAACTCATTCTTTCCTATGGCCTCAAGTACCGCCTCTCAGTGAATAAGTCCCAAATCTAAGTCTCCTTCCCTGCTCTCTCCTTCTCTGCAGCCCCACAGTCCTATCGACACCTCTAAATTAACATGTCCAAAACATAACTGCTTGTATTCTCAAACAAACGCTCTCCTCCCCATGACTTTCCCATCACTATAGACAGCACTAATATCATCCTTATCTCGCAAGCCCATAACCTTGGTGTTATCAATGATTCGTTCTTCTAATGCCAATCTACTCGCTATAACTCGATCTCATCTATCTTGCCACCAACCTCTCTTCTACATCCTGCCTCTGGCCTGGAATGCCCTCCTGTTTCATATCTGACAGAAAATTACTCTCCCCACCTTCAAAGCCTTACTAAACACACTCTGAGAGGTCTTCCCTTAATAAGCCCTCATTTCCAATTTTCCCACTCCCTTCTGCATCACCCTGACTTGGTCCCTGTATTCATTGTCCCCCTCCAGCCCCACTCCAGCACCACAGCATTTATGTACATATCTATAATTTTTATATATATATTAATGCCTTTTTCTCCCTCTAGACTGTGATCTAGTTTTGGGCAGGGAATGTGTCTGCTATATTGTTGTGCTGTACTTCCCCAAGAACTTAGTATAGTGCCCTGCAGACAGTAAGTGCTCAATAAAAATGATTGATTGATTCATCTCTCTCATTCAACCCACATAGTCTGTCACCAAATTCTGTCAGTCAACATCACTAAAATCCACCCTTTCCTCTCCTCCAAACTGTGACCACGTTTATTCAAGCACTTATCCTCCCTGATTACTGCATCAGCCTCTTTGGTAACTTCCCTACCTTCTGCCTCTTCCCATCTCAGTCCATACTTCACTGTTCTGCCCAGATTATTTTTCAACAGAGCAATTCAGTGTTTCCACACTACTCACGAACATCCAGTGGTTACCCGACCCACCTCCACATCAAACAGAAACTCCTTACCATAGCCTAGAAAGCACTCAGTCACCTTGATCCCTCCTACCCTAGCTCCCAGATTTCCTACTACAACCCAGCTCACACACTTCGTTCTCTCATGTCTGCCTACTCCCTGTACCTCAGTCTCATCTGTCTTGCCACTCAGCTCTGGCCCACATCCTGCTTCTGGCCTGGAGTACCCTCCCTCTTCATATCTGACAGATGATCACTCTCCCCCCTTTCAAAGCATTATTAAAAGTACATCTCCTCCAAGAGGTCCTTCCTGGCTGAGCACTCATTTCCTCTTCTCCCTCTCCCTTACAATTGGATTTGCACCCTTTATTCACTCTTTCCTCAGCCCCACAGCACTTATGTACATATCCCTAATTCATTTATATGAATGCCTGTCCCCCAACTCTAGACTGTAAACTCATTACAGGCAGGGAAAGTGTTCACCAACTCTGTTATACTGTATTCTCCCAAGTGCTTAGTACAGTGTTTTGCACACAGTAAGCACTCAAATACCATTGATTGATTGATAATGAACTTGGCTTTGTACACTGTGTTTTCCTTAATGCAAGGTTTTCATGAAAACACAACTCCCACATTTTAGGAGAACACAGAAAATCTGAGACAAAATTCTAAATTAAAAAATAGATTCATACCTGCAATGTCGACTCCACCAATTTTCATGAGAATATAATCTGACAGAGAATGGGAATTGGGTATTTGTACATCCTGAACACCAGCAAGCACTTCATGAATGTTCTTTAGATACGCACTTAATCTGCTGTTATTAAGAAGGGCAACTTTTACTTAAGAACTCATCCATCTCCACTTCCAAAAACCTTAAGAGACTGCTCTGTGGAAAGGAATATTCATTTTAATTTCATGACTTTTAAAATAAATTTTGAAACTAAGTACTAGACTCTAAAAAATACCACAGTGAACCAAGATTGACTCATTTAGTCGCCATAATAGAAGAGGAAACGAACCTGAAGTGAACAAAGAGATATGCAGCAGGAAGTGAACGCCAGCAAAATCCAATTTCCTTCTGTAAATGACTGTGCGCAGATAACAGCAAACAAGCCGTTTAAACATACTCCATGAGTCATTTATCCTTTGTTCAGAGTTAGCAACACACTCTGAGCTGAACCAGTTCCCTGGCTAGTGACACAGTTAACGGAGAATGCCATTTCTCTGGAGTCAGCTAGTTTCATCGAGCTGGTTTAGAGAATTCTCCCTGTTTTGAGGCACCTCTCTGTGTCAAGTCTTTAGTAAGTGAGAAGAGAGAACTCTTCATTACACATGCTTGTGATATATCTTCATGAGACAAACTAAACATTGTTGATGAAAAAAAAAAAGTGGAGTCAACTGCACTTCTTAACCTTCTAACACCATCTTCATCCAATCATGGTGGCTTCCTGATTGGTTGGTTGATAAGGATCAAACATTGTGGTTGAGCAGTGTATTTACAAGTCTGGGATGCAACAATCTGGTTAGAGGTTGCTGTCCTTTAGCAGAGGCTTTGGAAACAGCAGGGGAATAGAAGACAGATTCTAAAACAGGGGCAGACACTAACTAACAGAAGCTATAGTGCACCAGTAGTGTAAAAGAATGCAAAAATAAGTTCTTAAGTATTAGAGTTGACCAATGGGTTTTTCCAGCTCAGGGTGCTGGAAACGAATTTGGGATGATTTATTGGAAAAAATAGGATTTTAGGAGGAATTTGAATGTGAGGAGAGCTGTAGTCTTTAGTGTAGTGAGGGAAGAAGTTCCAAATTGGGGCCATAGATGAAGGAGGTAGGAGAATAAAGAGTGAAATATAACTAGAAGGTTGACTTAAGCAGAGATAGCAAAGCCAGTGAAGTGTGGTTGTGAATCAGGATGCTAGATGATCAAATGATAGACGGGAAATTTACAGGAGTCATTGAAAGGAAAGGGAAGTTTTCAAAGAGAATGGAGATAAGGAACAGAACTTGGTAACAGATGGAATTAACAATATTAATTGTGGTATTCGTTAAGTGCTTATTATGTGCCAAGCAATTTATTAAGTTCTGAGGTATGTACAAGATAATCAAGTCAGGCAAAGTTCCTGCCCAATATAGACTCACAGACTAAGTATGAGGGAGAACAAATATTGAATCCCTACTTAGAGATGAGAGAACTAAGGTCCAGAGAAGTTAAGTGATAGGCCCAAGGCTACACAGCAGACAAGTAATGCAGACAGGATTAGAATACAGTCCTCTGACTCCCAAGCCCAGGCCCTTTCCACTAGACCACACTGTTTCACTGAGAGTGATAATGATAAAGGGTCCTATTGAAAAATGACATACGAGCCTTAGTCCAGTCAGACAGATTTTGGGACCAAGAACCTTCTTGAAATAACTGTTTAGAATTAATGGTTTGCCCAGTACAGCTCACCCTCTCTTGTCTCTGTCAGCCATGTTCCTACTGGGGCCCAGAGGGTAGAGAAAAACAGAAAGCACAATTAATGTGAAAATTCTGTGGGAAAGGGAAAATGATAATATCAAATGATCTCCCCAGCCAAGAATAAAGAAACAACAGTGACAAAATTGAGTCATTTGGGTGACTGCTTATTACCTTTTTAACAATTATATAAGATGAAAGAACTAAGAATGATACTGACAAAGCTCTGTCAAACTATTTGACTTCAAGAACCAAAAATATTCCCACAGGCTGGAAATACTTAAAGAGCCATGCATAAGCTTTGGCATTTTGAATGAGTAAAATCCCATCTTGGGTCTAGGAAACAAATAGGCTTATTAATTAAGGAATAATTTAATGTTTAGATAAATGTAACTGGAAAGAATTAAGCCATTGTTCTTGTTCTAAGAGGAAAAAAAAGCCTCCATCCCCAGTAAAAGTTAAGGCAAAAGATAAAGTCGACCTTAGGTTCTACAAGTTCTCTCAGCTAGTGTGCATTAGTCTACCCTTAGTATATTTAGCAGTCAATGACTACTGGTTTGATAAATATCTAGGGGGATATTGTAAAAAGCCAAGTGATGTAATGAATTGTTCAGGCATGTTTTTGACCCTTAGTGTTATCTTTCTTGGCCATCCTTCTCCTGCTCAGGTTGATTCAGCCTCCTTCTCAGCTTGATGCTTTACTTTGCCCATGCTGACAAAGTTTATATTAAATTTCCAATAGTGAAACTGAGTTACACTGGAATGGATAAAAGGAAGATAGCTGAATCCTCTCCCATAAATCAATCAATGGTATTTATTGAGCATCTACTGAATGCAGGGTTCTGTTCTAAGCATTTGAGAGTTACCAGATGCAAAACATGTTTCTTGTCCACAAATAGCTTAAGGTATATTTCACAGTGAGATCCTAATTCATTGTGTGTGTTTTTAATGGTATTTGTTAAACACTTACTGTGTCAAGCACAGGGGTAGAGAAGCACTGTTCTGAGCACGGCAGTACATACAAGTTAATCAGGTCAGACACAGACCCTGTCCCTCTTAGGGATCACAGAAAAGAGAACAGGTTTTGAATCCCCACAATCAATTAGTGGTATTTGAGAGCATTTACTATGTACAGAACACTGTACTTTCCCCAAGTGCTTAATACAGGCATTGCACATACTAAGTGCTCAAAAAATTCCACTGATGAATTCACTGATTGACTGTACAAGACACTTAGGATGAGAGGTCAGGAGTCCTCTGAGAGCTTCCAGATCACCTAGCTTTGGGGGAGGTACTTGGATTTGAGACAAGGGGTGGTGAAAGTGATAGGGGTGCCGGGATTTGGGATTCATGAGTCAAGGACTGGCTGACCCGAGATAGAATGAACTAGAGGGCTTTAGGATAGAGCAAGGGCTAACAGAGGTCCCGGCACTCCTAAAGTGACTCTGGGGGCTCTTTAGGCTGAAGTTTATGTCTGAGAACCACTGATAACCTCACATCCTGAAACATTTGTTTTTGGTTTTTTTTGCTTCTTCTCTCACAAATTGAAACAAAACCATGTAGTGACATAAGCTTAATACCTCATAAATTTCTCTTCTAACCCTCAAAGATGATGAATAAGCCAATCCTTGACCCCTCTTACCAGGCTAAACACTCCCATACTATTCATTTTTTTTCTCTGAAGACCTATTTTGCAGTCTTTTGGACATTTTTAAGCTCATGATTGATCACAGACAATCTAGAATTACAAGGAGACTATTGGGCACACCAGACTTGGAGGTAGCCATTTTTGTTCTGGTGACCACTGGAGGGGGAAAAAAAAACACTACTTAGGTCAATGTCAGAGGACTAAGTCTAGAAGAAGAAAGTTTTGATAGTGGGAGCCTATTATATTCCCTTATGTCCATCCATTTTGCACAGTAATAAACTGTTTCAAATAACCTCTTGGCTTTTTCTTTGATAACAGAAAGAGAAACTATAGATATGAAGATCAACACAACCCTAAACTGTTTGGTCTACATCACGAGACTAGTTATGGGATTGGAGAAAGGGACTCAACAGCCTTTTTTAAAAGTGGAATTTGTTAAGTGTTTACTATGTATCAAGCACTGTTCTAAGCTCTGTGGTAGGTAAAAGTTTATCAGGTTGGACACAGTCCCTGTCCCAGTTGTTCCCAGAGATTCAGAGAATCCCAGCTTGCTTTATCCCAAGTAGTTATTCTTAGTTTGCTTTATAATCCCTCTTAACCACCAAAGCGGAAACATCCAATATTTGCGTCTTTGCCTCACTGCAGCTTCTATGCACTTCAATCTGTGACCTTTGGACACTTGATATTTGCCCCACCCCCACCTCTACAGAACTTATGAACATATTTTTATATTATATATTATAAATTACTTCTTTATTCATAATGATGTCCGTCTCCCCCTCTAGACTGGAAAGCTCGTTATGGACAGGGAACGTGATTCTGTTGTACTATTCTCTTCCAAGCACTTAGTATAGTGTTCATCACATAGTAAGCGTTCAATAAATTTGATTGATTGTTGGACTGATTGGTGGGTCACTTCCCTCCCCACCCCCCCACCCCCACACAGTGGCCTAGTGCATCACGTGCTCTGTGCACACAGGCAGGTATGAAGTATACAGTGTTTATATTGTACTCTCCCAAGCACTTAGTACAGTGCTCTACATTCAGTAACCACTCAATACATATGACTAATTGATGGCTTGATTGATAAGGCATCTGCTGAGTCTTCTAAGCTCCTCTCCACCACTTCTGAAGAAAATATCTGGTAACTACAACCTGTAAATGTAAGTGCTCTAGGGCCCCTTTACCATGGGGAGCCAACTGCCTTCCTTCCCTACCACCTAGGACCCTTGCCCCTAGAAATGCTCTGTGGCCCAGCTGTGCTGTTTCCCTGGGACAGACACTGACTCCCTGTCCTCTCCTTAAAGGAGTACTTCTCATCCTGCATTCCACCACCCTACTGGGGAAGAGAACAACACCTGTGCCATAAGGCCTCAGATAACCTCACCAAAGCTAGTGGCTGCACCAGCCATTGCTGTGACTATGGGTATATGGTGGATTCTGAATCACGAGGAGACTGAAATTCTGTTTCTTTAGCCACTACTCCCTATTGATTTTTGCTTTTATTCTGTGTACTCTGTTTTGTCCTTGTTTCAGTCTATTTTAATGTTTTATTATTCCATTATTCTGTTCACGTGTCTGTCTCCAGGTCTCTCCCCTACCTATATTCATAGATTATGAGGTCTTTGATGGAAAGAATTAAAAGCTGGGCTCTAATCATCTGTTCCACATATCTGCTGTGTGACCTTGGTGCCCCAGTTACCTCATCTGTAAAATGGGGATTAAGACTGTGAGCCTAATGTGGGACATCAACTGCATCCAACCTCATTAGCATGTGCTGTTTCTCAGGGCTTAGTACAGGGCCCTGAATGCAGTAAGCATTTAGTAAATATTATTACTAGTACTACTACCACCTAAAAAAGTTATTCCTACTGATGAAACTGGAAGGGAATAAGGACAACTCTTCACTGGAAGACCAATGTTAGCATTCTTTAGGAAAGACTTTTAGTTTTCCTTTCAGATGAAAATTAACTAGTGCAAAACCGGGGGGAGGAAGGGATATTCTCAGGCTTGATGGCTTTTGTACTCAGAGTATTTATGCTTAAACTGCAAAGATTACAGGGAAATTTTTCAATTCTCTGGGGCTTTTGACTTGCTGATTTGTTTCCATTGGTACTAAAAGAGTCTGCTTGGTGAATGGATAACAAATTTTCTCAGCTGACAATGAGTGTAAACTACTTTAAATATTGTAATGGAATGGTCATATTTATCTGTCTCATGGGTAGATACATCATGGTGTTTATAGTCTATGCAAAAAGTATCCACGGCTAGCCTAAAAGACTCCATTTAAATGCCCCCAAATGAAAACTTCAACAGATCCTCACATTCTCCTTAACTCAGGGTTTATCTTCTCAGCAAGAACTCTAAAACTCAAAAGCTACGATTTGATTAAGGCCGTTCCTGCTCAAGCATTATAAAAAGTCAGTGGACAGTTGTGATGGTAGTACTGAATTTGATATGGCATAAAAACATAAAACACCAAGATGATACAGAATGCTATTACTGAGCTATATCAATGGCTCACCTAATCTAGTTTTTTTTATCTCTGATAATGACGGTGTGACACTTGGAGGAATTGGTTCTTACAAGGCTGTGCAGGCTCTTCCTGCACATCTCATCTAATCCAACCCTTCCTCTCCAACCAAACTGCCACAAACCTAGCACAAGATGAGCCTCCTCAATGGTCTTCCAGCTTTCAGCCTCTTCCTCCTCCAGTCTATACTACATGATAATGCTCAGATCACCTTCCTGAAGCAGGCTCCTTCCATGACCTTCTGCACCTTCTGTCATTATAAACCACTTAGAATCTGGTTCAAAGCTCTCCACCAATTTTTTCCACTCTTCTCCTCCCCTGCTATTCCCCAGCTTTCTCTCTTTTCTCTCGTTAAACTAACAAATCCCACCCCTCCCACTCCCACTCCTTGCTCCCACCCCTCTGACCTTCAACCCCCTCATTCATGCTGCTCCCCCAGGATGGAACTTCCTTCCTCCCCAAATCCAACAGATGAGAGTGCTTTCCACATTCTATTCCCTCTTAAAATTTCACTTCAATCAATTGATTTTTCCATGGTATTTGCTGAGAGCTATATTAAGCATTACCAACAAGATTTCCTCAATTAGATTCCAGCATCCTAAGCTGTATAACTCCATCAACCAACTCTAGCACATAGGCCCTTATTTTACCCATCCTGAGTGCTCATACAGGTCTGTGAAGGAGCTGCGATTTGAATAAGACGTGTTCAGTTGGCTTCAGAATTTTCTGGGTATCTTACCAATTCTACCAATCCTGAGATGAAGGGGTTGAAATATAACCCAGCATGACATCACCACCTCCTGCCAGTCATATGACACAGTCTGATGCCAGCTTGATTTCCACCTCTCCTCCATGTGGCCCCACTAGGCAGGTCAGTGGCTGCACACTCCCCGATCGAGGGATTGCTCTTGCCTTGGACTGCTGCTGATGGATATCAGATGGCCCAGGCCCCATTGAGGAGCTGGAACAAAATCATTTTGTTTGTACTGCTTTGCCACTTTGAGGAGAGGGAAAAGGGCTCCTGAGTGGAGAGATGGACCCTTGGCTAGCCCCTGCCAAAATGGCCTATCTGTTCCCTAGTCCATTGGTGGACACTGAGCTTGCGAGCATCACCCTTCCTGATGTTGGTGGTGGTAGCATCGGCAGTTCTCTGCACCCAGCCAGGAAAGCCCAGCCAAGCACTTTCCCCTCCCTCAGTCCCAAAATTTAAATAGGAGAACAAGTAAAACTATTAATACTAAACCAAATATGATAAACTGCAATTAGGCATTCTTCTGGAGAAAACATCCATATTTGGAGGTATAGGTTGTCAAACTGTGGACAATGAAATTAAATTGTGGTTATGAGATGAAGATGAAGATACTTCAGCTACTCCTTGGCATTTGGATTTCCCTCTGACTTCTCCAAGAAATCTGGATGCCAATGTATAATACATTCATAGGCACAGTAAATAACACGGGGTGTTCATGCACATGCCTTGTGTCATGTGTTCATTACATCTCTCCTTCCTTTTAGCCGTCCTAGTCCCCAAAGATTGAAGTTCTCTTCCTTCCTGAACACAATCTTGCCTCGTAAAGTATGTTCAGTTCTGGGACAGACATCATGGTATCTAGGTCATGAGACCTGAAATTTACCCCTTGGCAGCCACATGAAAATAAGCATCCTTGTTGAATTGCTCTTACCAGGTCTAAACTCCTTGAAATAATGTACCAATATATAACAGAAGTTGGGAAAGAAGGAAAGAGTTGGAGAGAGATAAATTACAGTTTGCAAATTTCAATCAGTAATGTTTCCTACATTTGAAAGCAACCTCTCAGAAACTTCAGTTGCTGAAAATCAAATCCGGCTCCAGAACTTGTCTGTTTTGTGACCTAGGGCAAGTCACTTAACTTCTCTGGGCCTAATTACCTCATTTATAAAATGAGGATTAAGACTATGAGCTTCATGTAGAACATGGACTGTGCCCATAGCAATTAGCTTGTATCTATGCCAGTGCTTAGAACGGTGCCTGGCACACAGCAAGCACTTAAATACCATTTTAAAAAATCATAAAGGCTAATTAATATGTGAATATGAAAAGGGGACTCTACATTCAGTAGATCTTGAATAAACTCCTCTAAACTGTAAAATCATTGTGGGCAGGGAATGATCTTACAGTTTAGAGGAGTTGGTTGTGTTGTATTCTTGTTGTGTTGTATTTATTATTGTGTTGTATTATTCCAAGCACTTAGTACAGTGCTCTGCACACAGTAGGTCCTCAATAAATGTGATTGAATGAATGAATAAACACTATCTATGTTTGATTAACTGATTAGAATTAAGGCCCTGTTACTCAGGACATGGTTTAGATTTGGGATTAACTGAAATTTACAGTTTAGGGTTAGGGTTTAGACTAGGGATTAAGGCTAGGGTCAGCTCTAGGCATAGTGAGGTCATGGAACTGGGAGACTGAGAGCCCAGGGAAGGGGGTCATCTTGGGGCAAGAGGGTTGGAGTAGGGCAGGATATTGATTAATGGGAGGGGAGTTGGAGCAGGGCTGGTGGAAGGGTAGCCAAAGGGATGGAGGCCTTTAGGGGAAGCAGAGTGACTTTATGCATAAAGTCTGGGGCCTGGGAGTCAGCAGGGCCTGGGTTTTAATCCTACCACTGCCACTTATCTGCTCTTTGACACTGGGCAAGACACAACTTTTTTGAGCCTCACTTACCTCATCTGTAAAATGGGGATTAAATCTGTGAGCATTATGTGGGGCAGGATCCCTGTCCAACCTGATAACATTGTATTGACCCCAGTGCTTAGTACATGGCCTGGGACATAGTAAGATCTTAGAAAATACCATTATTATTATTATTTGGGGGAGGGCTGGAGTGTGATAAGGCAGGGTCAGAAGGGCAGGCTGGCAGACTTGGAGAAAATTCATTCATTCAATAGTATTTATTGAGTGCTTACTATGTGCAGAGCACTGTACTAAGTGCTTGGAACATAAAAATCGGCAACAGACAGAGACAGTCCCTGCCCATTGACGGGCTTACAGTCTAACTGATCATTCTCAAGGCTAAGTAGAAGACTAGACTTGAGAATGGATGGGCCCCAGGGGTAAGAACAGTGAGCTCTCCTTCAATCCTGACCAAGTTTTCCTGGCTTTGTCCAAGGATATGATGAAGTGCCATTGTCAGCACTGTTTTGAAGAGACAGCCTACCCCTCTAGTAGAAGAGTGGGGGCCTAATCTTGGTTACCTCAAGTGCTAATGTTATCTCTGTCTGCTCCTCCCCTTCTTCTCTCTCCACCTCTAAACTGTGGCTCCCCAGAGATGAGTGCCTCACTGCTCCTCATTTGCCTATTGTGCCATGGTTCTGAGGCTCTGCCCCTGCTCTCCAAGATCTAGGCTTTCTGCCCCTTGCTAGGTAGACTAGACATGGGGTGGAGGAGGTTCCTAAAGCCAATGATGGGGTACTCAAATTATATATACAGGGACTACAGGAAAGAGCAGAAGAAAGGGGTGAAACAGGCAGTTCCCGGCCATTAAAAAAGGCAGGTACCAGGAGCCACACAGTAGTAAATAGTACATTAAAGGACTGTGGGATCAAGACGGTTATAAGCACAAGGGACAGAGGACAACAGGGCTACAACAAAGAATAGAGAACCCCATCACCACCAGGAAAACGACTGATATTGGCAAAACTAAAGGTGCAGGAAAAACATCTCCCTCTTTCTTCCCCAATCAGCCCAAGAAGGTCATAATAGCTGACCTGGCCATGACCATTTTTCAGCACTATGCAACCTCCCAACCTGGGGACACCCCAATATATGTGGGCACACTAATAATAACTGTGGCATTTTTAAGTACTTACTATATATCAAGCAAGGGGCTAAGCGCTGGGTAAATACAAGATAATCAGGTCCCACATTAGAATTTTAGCCCAATGGCACCAGGTAGAGTTATCTGTCATGTTCAGGGGTGGCCTTTATATTCGTCCCATTCTTCCTGCTCTCCCATGAAGAAGAGAGAGTTGAACCTATGGAGATATTCCTGCTTTTAAAAAAAATATATTTTTATAAACATCAATTATTACTATGTCAACCTTAAAACAATGGGACTATTAGGCTCCACTGCCACCCAAATTAGGATATACTAAGGGTTGGAGAAAGATTATATCAATGAGGAAATCATAGCTGCCTAAGTCCACCAATTCAGTCAGTGGCCCAGGATTGAAATGGACAAATTATTCAAACTCAATGTCCCATTTTAGCATCTCTTATTCTTTTCTTGATTCATTTTTTCTGCTGTTTCTTCTTAATAAATTCCTTTATTGGGTCACTTTCTCTACTTCAGGGAGACAAATCTTTCCCAATCCCCTGCTGACTAATTTTCTTTGCAATAAAACCACTTTCACTTTTTAGAAATTGCATGTTCCAGATCCTTAATGCCAGACATTAAAAAGAGAGAGAAAACCAACCCAGGTAAAACACAGTATAATTGGGAGGCCAATGAGATGTTTAGAGGAGAACCCAAAATATAAGCTAAGGGCTAAAAACAGCTGAGGGATTCCTAGTAACCAAATCAGAACTCCACTGTGAAGACCTGAATCTTTTTGGATGAAGGTCTGTGATCGGTGTTCATCTGGGGACCAAAAAATGTTAGAAGGACCAGTCTGAAAACTGCCCAAATGGACCTCAAGGTCAGTTGCCTTGGTGAGGCTATTGGAAGTAAACTAGAGAAATCACCTTTGCCAGACTGAAGCAGCAGGCACGGATTCATATTCCCCTGTACCCCTCTCTGACATTTCCCTCTCTTCCTCCTACTCCCCTATCCAAACCCAGACTCACGTACACCCACGATACAGCCATCTTGGGTCTGCTTTTTCAATATCCCTAATTAAAATTGAAGAATATTTTGTATGTGGAAGGTAGGGGAAGAGAGACTGCTCAGCCAGACTCCGTGCTTGTGCCTGAGTTTGTTTACCACAAACAAAATCTTCCTAGCTACTGTTACCGTAACTATAGCAACTGGATTGAGGTTACATCTATCAACAAAGAGCAAAACAAGGATAAGGCAGGCATTTAATAAAGATGAGCAACGATAATTATATGCCAAGCAGTCGAAGACTAAAACACGGATGGGTCCCGGTTTCAAATTGCAGTTACATTTTTACCGGAAGGAATAGAAATTATCACCTCTTATGCATTTTGTGGCCATTTCCTGGGTGCCTGAAAGACAGGAAATATAAACATGAAAAATTCTTATCAGCCCTTAATGGAACTCTGTGTGATAACCTTATTAAGAGGATTATTTGCTTCCGTATTGTGATGCTTTGCACATTAAAGGGCTCACTGTCATCGCTTGGGATGCCTGAGGAAAAATGTCTTCCTGATTCAAGCGACAGAAGGAAAAATCAAACCTGGTATCTAGTGCATACAAATGGAACTGTTTAGTGGAGGTAAATTAAATATAGATACTACTGTGTCCCCTCATTACAGCAGGCAGGGTAAGGGAGTTGGTGGAGGGGTTGGGGGGGAGGGGAAGATTCAGTGCAGAGGCAGAAGCGGTACATTGTGTTTCAGCTGCAATGACACCCAGGGATTTTACCCCAGCTATGACACAGATTTCTCATTAACACATTCATCCTCAGCTCCTAACTGCATTGGCAAATAATAAAGGGATTCTACAAGATGCTAAAGAAATTAATTTGTACACAGAGTGATGTACCAACATAAGAACAGGATGAATTCAAAGAGCATGAAAACTGCCATCCAAAATGATGGACCTCATGGTATTTTCACCTACAGTAGAACACAGTGGAGTAATTACTGGTAATGAGTTATTTACTCAAAGCTCCTTCTACCTATTTTGCCTCCTGAATGACAGTGAGTTCTCATTCAAACAAACACTACCAACACAAGCTGCATTTTAAAGTGTGTATGGGGTTGGACTCCTAAGCTAAGCAGAGACAGTTGCAATATAACCAATTTTCAAATAGCTGAACTCAAATTTTCATTCAGATGAGAGGTGACAGTAAATAGAATTGGATATGAGGTGTCCAGAGTTGGATCAAAGCAAATGTCAGCTTTTATTTCATTTATAGCATTTATTGGCTGCCTTTCTATTATGTGCAGGACACTATACTAAGCTCCAGGAACAAGCACAAAGATAATTCACACTTGTTTCCCAGGAGACTCACAGTATGACACTGAAGATGTCATGGGGAAAAGGAATTGGTTATGGATACCCAAGGAAAGACAAATTATAAATGGAGGAAAACAAGAAAAAGATAACACTGAAAACAAAAAGAGCTGCTGAGTGGTGAACTACAGAATTATGCATTCAGAACAGGATGTCCATATGGGTGGATTGGTCATTAGACTAGAGAAGCTATTTAACTCTGAATTATGCCATGATCCAAATGTACCTTATCACATAAGAGAGTGGTGAAATTATTGTCTGGAGTAGATAGAAAGAAAAGAAGCATAGAATAGCACTTTGTATGCTATTTGTTAAACAGTTATTATGTGTCAAATACTTTCTAAGCACTGGGAGAGATACTGTCACAAGCCCACCCAGTTTGTACCATCCAGGATCTTCCTAGACCCAAGAAGCCTCAGTAACACATAGAGTTCACACCTCTGATCACCGAGGTTACTGGGAAAGTTTTTTACTTAGTTTTACCAGTGTGCAAGACAGTGACACATACACTCAATCACTCCACCAGGGTCCACTTCCAAGTGCTGTTCTGCTGTTACTCCAATGCTTGCTTCTCTCAGCATTTCAGAATACCTCTACTACCTCCAGGTGCACCCTTTTTGACAGGTCTCTGGGGTGCTTCAAAGAAACTGCCTTTTATCTGCCTTAGGCATGGCAGCTGTGGCACTACATGGCAATCATTGATTGGTCCAGGCCCATTACTGAGTAGAACAGGGAGAAAAAAGCCCTGCCTCCTTCCATGCTCCAAACACCACTCCCTCAGGTCAGCAGTGATCTGCCTCCAATAGAGCACATCAGTGCCTTTGCAAAATCTTTTCCTTGTTGTTGTTCATGGGATTAGAAACAGTCACTTTTAAGGCAGCTTGTTGTTGGCTCACCACAGGTACAATTTCCATAGGTCAGACACAGTCCCTGTTCCACATTGAGCTCACAGTTCAAGTAGGAGGCAAGACAGGTTTTTAATCCCCATTTTACAGTTGAGGAAACTGAGGCACAGGTAAGTTAAGTGACTTGCCTAAGGTCACACAGCAAGCAATTGTTAGAGCTGGTATTAGAACCCAGGTTCTCTGACTCCCAGGCCCTTGCTCCTTCCACTAGACCACACTACTATTCCAACTATCTTAAATGGAGAGAGAAGTAAACAAAAAAAGAGAAAGACAAGACATCAATATTGGAATTACTGAGAAGATGAATAAGTACTGGTGTGAGGTTTGAGTAGGAGCAGAAAACTGTGAATAAAACATTACAAAGGAGGATCAGATGTGAAATTTTGATCAATAGCTATTGGGTAGAAATGAGAAAGCTCAATGTCTGAATTCTCATGTTCTGATTAGTCACACTATCTTTTGACTGTTGAGGACAGAAAATTTTGGTCCCAAATGATGAATAAAAATTAAAATATAATAAAATAAAATAAAATAAAAATCTCTGTCTGCTTTAGGAGGATTAAGGACAGTCTCACTGATGAGGCAAACCTTAGAGAATACTAATGATAATGGTATTTATTAAGCACTTAGTCTGAGTCAAAACACTGTGTTAAGTACCAGGGGATATACAAGTTAATCTCATGGGGAGTGAGCAGTTGGTAGCACATTTCTGGCCCATATTGAGTTTATAGTCTAGAGGGGGAAATGGACATTAATATAAATAAATCAGTTATGGATATGTACATAAGTTCCGTGGGGCTGAGGGAGGAGTGAATGAAGAAAGCAAATCAGGGTGATGCAGAAGGGAGAGGGAGAAGCGTCATAGCGTAGTGGATGGAGCACGGGCCTGGGAGTCAGAAAGTCATGAGTTCTAATCCTGACTCTGCCACTTGTCTGCTGTGTAACCTTGGGGCTCAATTGCCCCACCTGTAAAATGGGGATTAAGACTGTGAGCCTGAAGAGGGAAAGGGAATGTGTCCAAAAGTGATTTACTTGTATCCACCCCAGTGTTTAGTACAGTGCTTGTCACATAGTAAGCATTTAACATACACCACAATTATTATTATTAATAATAATTATTATTAGACGATAAAATGAGGGCTTAGACAGGGAAGGCCTCTTGAAGGAGATGTGCCTTCAGTAAGGCTTTAAAGGTGGAGAGAGTAATTGTCTGTCAGATATAAAGAGGGAGGGTGTTCTAGGCAAGGGGCAAGTAGGCAAGAGGTCAGTGGTGAGATAGATGAGATCGTGGTACAGTGCGTAGGTTGGCATTAGAGGAGGGAAGTATGTGAGTAGGGTTGTAGTAGGAGAGTAGCAAAGGGGCAAAGTAGATAGGAAGGGGCAAGGGGATTGAATGCTTTAAAGTCGATGGTAAGGAGTTGGATGGAGGTGGATGGGCAACTACTGGAGATTCTTGAGGAGTGGAGAGCCATCAGTTGTTGGACCCTAATTTAGCTGTAAGACCTGGTAAGGAGGGCAGCGTCTCTGATGTCACTGTCTATTGAACCTTCGTAAAGAGAGGCAAGGGGGATATGGCTGACCTCCAGGAATGAGCCCATTCTCTGTGTATAATTTTTTCCATGTGTAGTTCTGAATACTTGGAGCCACAGAGGAGAAGGTCTGTAGATACTGGGGTCCCATTGACCCCAACCAGAGTGGGCCTTACACTCCCCAGAAACTCCTTTGTTTATTGCTAAACATTACCCTCTTCACTCTCAAGGAACCAAGGACCTGCATTCAATTCATCAATTTAAGTAAGGAACCATTGGATTCAGCAGTTATTGCTATTTACAACCTTCTCTATAACGCTTGCACTTCTCTGACCCCACCATGTCCCCTCAATCCCCTCCCTCCAATCAGCCCATTCCTTTCCTCTCTTCCCAGCAACCAACCTTGACTCCCTCCCCACCACTTACGTCATTCCTATCCTCCTCCACCATCCCATCCCTGTTATCGTCTCCCAGCACCTCCCCCTGCCCCACTCCCCCATGCCAGTCCCCATCAGCTTGCTTACATCCAACGCCTCCCTACCCCTCATTCTAGCTCCTTCCCCCACACCTCCCAGACAGCCTCAGACAAGTGTGGCCTGTGGAACCCCTGTTCCATTATGGAAAAGCTTCCCTTCATCATTGTTCCAGAATCAGTCAATGCTCTTCCTTATCATCACTGAAACATGGCTCTCCCTAGTTGACGCTGTCTCCCCTGCCACTCTCTCTGGGGTGGGTCTCATCTCTCTCACCCAGACTCTGGGAAAGGGGGAGAAATTGGCTTCCTTCTCTCTGCTCAGTGCCACTTTCACATTCCATTCCACCTCCCCCATCGCTCTTCCCTTCCTCTGAAGCCCATATCAAAAGTAGCACGATGTAGTGGATAGAGCATAGGCCTGAGAGTCAGAAGGTCATGGGTTCTAATCCTCACTCTGCCACTTATCTGCTCTGTGACCTTGGGTAAGTCACTTTACTTCTCTCTGCCTCAGTTACCTCATCTGTAAAATGGGGCTCGAGACTATGAACCCCACATGGGACAAGGACTGTGTCCAACTCGATTTGCTTTAATCCACTCCAGCGCTTAGTACAGTGCCTGGCACATAGTAAGCACTTAGCAAAAACACATTATCATTATTATCTGCCTCTATCAACACTCCAGATATTAGTCTTGCTCATCTACCTCATCTACCAACTCTACTGTGCTGTTCTCTACCAAGTGCTTAGTACAGTCCTCTGCCCAGAGTAAACACTCAATAAATACCGTTGATTGATTGATCATTTAACATGATATTTAACCCAACACAACAAGAAACAGTGTAGCCTAGTGGATAGAGCACAGGCCTGGAAGTCAGAAGGACATGAGTACTAATCCCAGCTCTGCCACTTGTCTGCGCTGTGACCTTGCTCAGTTAAATTCTCTGTGCCTCAACTACCTCATATGAAACAGGGATTAACACTCTGAGCTCTATGTGGGGCAGGGACTGTGTCTACTCCAGAGTTTAGTACAGTGCCTAGCACATAGTAGCTGCTTAACAAATACAATGAAACAAACTAAAACACATGAGAGTTTGGGTGTGTGTTACTATTTTTGATTCTCTTCGTTGTCCGAACTCTTTGAAAATTCACTTGTGCTATTTTTTTGTTTTCTAATTACTCTGTCCCTCGTGAGAGCAGTTAATCAATCGATCAATCAATCAATCAGTCATATTTACTGAATGCTTACTGTGCAAAAAGCACTGTACTAAGCACTTGTGGAAATACAACATAACAGAAATGCCATAAGAGAGTTTCCAAAGAGATTGGACAAGAGAAATGTGAGAGGACTTTACCATGTCCAGCACATTTTCCCCAAGATTAATATGAACTCTGAAGGTGTAAATGGAAAGTGGACCCTGGAGATATACATTTAGACTGGTTCACTGCTATTAGAGGTAGCAGCAGAATGTTTCAAGAGAAGTAGTAGTTCTGCATTCTTTACAACTCCTTCCCCCTTTCTCAAAAGTTTCCTTCACCTTACCCTGCTCAGTCTTTGAAACAAATGGCAATATGTTGCAATGCCATAAGTGTTTGAAGTTACAGAAAGCACATTTATGCATCACTGCCTAGTATACAGTAAGTGCTGAACAAATACTACAATTATTATTAATTGGCCTGACACATTTATTTTTCCAAAGAGTTCTTTCTATCAATGATCTCTTTTTCTCTTTACCACATCTTGATGAGGGTTTGGATTCTCCCCATTTTTGGATGAGGAAACCAAGGCCCAGAGAGGTCAAGTGATTGGCCCAAGGTCACACAGCAGGCCAGAAGCAGAGCTGGAGTGAGAAACCAGTCATCCTACACTGTAAACTAATTGTGGGCAGTAATGTGTCAGAGCACTTGGTGCAGTGCTCTGCACATAGTAAGAGCTCAATAAATACCACTGATTGATTGACTGATCATTCAGGAACCCCCAACATGAGGTTGCAGGAGCTCAGGGGAAATGTGCATAGAAGACACACCTCTTGAAGAGGCAGGATGAAGCAGTAGGACTTTATCCATACCCTTGGTGAAAAAAGGGTGTTAACAAACGGACCAAAGGTGAACTGGACTTCCAGAATTACCCAGGTACACATATCCTTGACTTTGGTTTTTTATGGTATTTGTTAAGCATTTACTATGTGCCAGGCTCTATTCTAAGCACTAGGGTAGATACAAGCTAATCAGGTTGGACACGATCCCTGTCCTACATGGGACTCCCAGTCTTAATTCCCATTTTACAGATGAGGTACCTGAGGCACAGAGAAGTGAAGTGACAGGCCCAAGGTCCCACAGCAGACAAGTTACAGAGCTGGAATTAGTACCCAGATCATTCTGATTCCCAGGCCCATGCTTTATTCACTAGGCCATGCTATTTCTTGATAAGACAGGTGTAGGAAGGAGAAGACAAAGGCAGAACCAAGGCCCAGGAAAGACATTTTAAGGTATTCAAAATAATGATTCTAGCCCAGAATATTGGGGGTATAAAAGAAATCAGACAGTGATTTAATGAAAGTCAGTGAAAAAAAGAAATAGAAATCAAAATCATAAAGGCCGTTATACCTTCAGTACTGCAATTCTTCATGTGATATCAGTGAGGCATCAAACTCCATACTAAATTGTAAGCTCATTAGGCTGTTGTGATACCCAGTCTCTATTTGAATGCAAGACCTGTACCTATATGGAAGACATCTCCTCAAGGAGCTTCTTGAATAATAAAGCCAGTATCACTGATGAATTGTACACAACATCAAATGGATTGACAAGAGTACCAACAATGAGGTTCTTGGCCAATTTGCTGAGATTGAAGCAGTGCCCCTAGTAACCCACATTGCTGGGGGAACATGCAATACCCAAAAAGCTGTCAACTGAAAGAGAATCCATGAAAGCAAGGATTCTAGTCCTTTCCAGCTAATCGACTAGCCAAACATATGGCCTTTTTGCTTCTGACATTGTATACTGTGGTTTGCATGTTCCTTCCTTGCCTGTTTCCTGTAGAGAGAACATTCCCAGCTAAGATTCCCCCAGAGGGGAGGTGAAATTTCACTAGGGCTTCAAGAGATAAAAAGATTTCATAAATTCCCACTGCCCAAATAAAAAATTGTACTAAGACATTTTCCAGAAAGCCACTCGCTTTCTTAAACTGCATTGCTATAGCTTTATATAACCCTCAGGCTATTGGAAAACATGAATTAGCAAAATCACTGCTGTTTATGATGTCTTCTCCCACTTCAGAGTGGAGATAATGCTACACTTTGATTAGTGCTTTGATTATGATTGTTTCTATGAAAATAGTATGTTAAGGAAGAGAGTGCTAAACAATCAAATTTATTCATTCATTCATTCAATCATATTTACTGAGCACTTACTGTGTGCAGAGTACTGTACTAAGTGCTTTGAAAGTACAATTCAGCAATAAAGAGAAACAATCCCTGACCACACAGGGCTTGCAATCTAGAAGGGGGGAGAAAAACCTCAAAACAAGTAAATAGGCATCAATATAAATAAATAGAATTATAGATATATACAAATATATGTAAGTGCTATGGAGTGGGGAAAAGTGGGGAAGAGCAAAGACAGAGAGTCAAGGTGACACAAAAGGGAGGGGGAGTTGAGGAAAAGGAGGACTTAGTCTGGGAAGGCCTCTTGGAGGAGGTGAGCCTTCAGTAAGGCTTCGAAGGGGTAAAAGTGATGGTTTAGCGGATTTGAGGAGGGAGGGAGTTCCAGGCCAGAGGTAGGACATGGGCCAGGGGTCAGTGGCAGGACAGGAGAGATCGAGGCACAGTGAGAAGGTTAGCACCAAAGGAATGGAGTGTGCGTGCTAGGATGTAGAAGGAGAGAAGCGAGGTGAGGTAAGAAGGGGCAAGGTGATGGAGAGTTTTGAAGCCGATAGGAGTTTTTCTTTGATAAACAAGTGCTTACTGCTTTCCTGAGCTCTTACTGTGTGCAGAGCACTGTATAATGCTCTTGGAGAATATAAAACAATAGAGTTGATAGACACATTCCCCACAACGAGTTTACAGTCTAGAGAGGGAGACAAATATTAATAGAAATAAATAAATTATGCATATATACATTAGTCTTGTGGAGCTCAGGGAAGGGTGAACAAAGAGAGTAAATCAGAACGATGTAAAAAGGAGTGGGAAAATGGAAATGAGGGCTCAGTCAGGGAAGGGTTTTTGGAGGAGATGTGCCTTCAATAAGGCTTTGAAGTTGGGGAGAGTAATTGTCTGTTGGATATTAAGAAGGAGGGTGTTCCATGCCAGAGGCAGAATGTCGGCAAGAGGTCTGTGGAAAGATAGATGAGATCGAGGTACAGTGAGTAGGTTGGCAATGGAGGAGTGAAGTGTGTGGGCCAGTTGTAGCAGGAAAACAGTGAGGTGAAGTGGGTGGGGGCAAGGTGATGGAGTAGTTGAAAGCCAATGGTAAAGAGTTTCTATTCGATGAGGAAGTGGATCGGCAAACACTGGAGGTAAACAAAGTAGTCTCCCATTGGAAATACATGGAGTGATTTTTCAAAACGTGTCCTATTATATCCTATTCAGTAAAAAGCATCTTATAACACACTTGAGATCCAATACTATCTATGCTAAATGGAGCTGGTCTTCTCTAATGCTAAACTGTAAAGGACTTTAATTCACTATTCAAGTCATTCAAAATACTTGAATGATTGAAGGAGAAAGGAAGGGAGGTGTCTAAGTCAAATTACATTCTGAAGTGAGGAAGCATTTTACTATATATGGACATCCCTCTAAATTGTTAGCTCATTGTGGGCAGGAAATGTGTCAGTTATATTGATTTTTGCTTTCTCCCAAGTGCTTAGTGTTCTGCCCACAGTAAGGCCTTAATAAATAGGATTGATTGATAGATTGATTAAAATTCAAATTTATTATTACAAAGAAGAGCTAAGACATCAAGTGGGATGCCACTACTACAAATTGACTTTCACTCATAAATTTTTAGGCAATTGGAGAATTGAGCAATAAATTTTGGGCAATTGACTCTATCTGTTTAAGCATGTGCAAAGGCAGGAGTGTTCTCACAGACTGTCACGTGAACCTATTAACATCAGTAAAAGGTGCTGAAGTATGTTCTCTGAAACTGTAACAGTTACACCTAATGTCTGAAGAATGTGACAAAGAAGAACTGATTGAAAGGATAGCTATTTTCTCTGTCTCATTTTTAAGTTATAGAAAGGGGTATCAGTAATTTTTAGTACAATTCATTACAAATGCATCACTTCATGACAAAAACGTGTAGTCATCTTATTGTCTCCTAGGAATTGTATAAGCTCAAACAAGTTATTAATCAAGAGAAATATTATTTCAGGTATATGGAATCTGAGTCATTATGTGCCTTGACTACTACTATCGGCAATAATAAGAATTTTTTGTTGTTTTAGGTGCTTACTATGTGTCAAGAAATGGACTAAGTGTTCAGGTCGATAGAAGGTAATTTGGTTGGACACATTTTTACAGATTAGGAAACTGAGGTACAGATAAATTATGTGACTTGCCCTAGGCCACCAAGCAGGCAAGTGGTCCAGCAAATCAATGATAAAGGGGAGATTTTATTGAAGAGATTCTGACTACTTAGTCTGATTCCAGTGGTGAATCGTGTGCGCAGAGAATGTATCTGCTGTTGTATTGCACTCTCCCAAGAGTTTAGTACAGTGTTAAACACACAGTAAATGCTCAATAAATACAAATGAATGATTGACTGTTTATTGAGCACTTACTGTGTGCACAGCCCTATACTAACTGCTTGGGAAATTGCAATACAACAATGAACAGTCACAGTCCCTGCCCACAACAAGCTTTTATGTCCCTTACAAAAGTGAAGTCATGACTGTTTTGACAACTTACAAAGTTCTCTTTGCTTCACCAATAAACAGACCAATATAAGGTAAAGTCTGTCTCCGAGAATGAATTTATCTCAGACAAAGGAGTCAAGGGATTCAGTTCTATGTTTTCAAGGTAATTTTCATTAAACGAAACTGAAGGAGGTACGGTTGAAAGGGATGCTTTGCCAAGTTCAAGTCCTATCCAATTCTTCTGGCTTCAACCTTCCAAATGGAATTTGAACCTTTGAGGGTTAGAGTTCATTTTCTTTTGGCAACATACAACTTCCTGTTTCTAAGAAAAAAAACCTTGCATTGTTTCTTGGACGTCAAACGTTCTTACGAAACAACACTTGATGAATTGAGTGCAAGTGAATGAGAAACATATGGATTAAGTTTCCATTAAAATACACATGGGTTTAATAATTAAAGGGAAAAGTGCTTGACAAAACATGTTTTTTGAGGTTTTGCCGAACTGAAAATATGTGAAAAGTGGTTCAAGACGCTCAGTGAACCTGAAATGTGGCTGGGATCACCTATCTTTAGCCAAAAGAAAAATTTAATCTATGATTCAGCCAACACCATGAATCCTGAATCTTTCAAAGGACCACTGGCATGGTGCAGGAAACCAGTACTTGGGTGCTCTCATACCTCAAATCTCTTTTTAGAGGTAGCTCAATGTCAGTGTGGTAAATCAAATCTCTCTTACCCTCAGCCACCCTGATGTGGTTTTCATCGTTGTTGCTATTGTTATTGGCTTGATCATTTTTCACTTATCGAGCCAAATAATAAACATTCCCCTTTAAATCTTTGCCATCAAACAGTGATCATCTATCTATCTCTGGAGACACCATTCAGAGCTGCTTTTTTTTTTTCCCCTAGGTAAGGGAAGCGAAAGAGCACAGAGTAATCCCACAGATATCCTGGAGAGCAGTAAAACTATCTCAAGCATGTTTTTGCAATGCAGCATGGACAAAGGCCTTGGGCCAGGACTGCTCAATTTACAATGAGGAGAGGTGAAGGGTGGAAGCTTTTTTGATGAAATGATTGAATCTGTTGCTTATTCATTCATTCAATCGCATTTACTGAGTGCTTACTGAGTGCAGAACACTGTACTAAGCATTAGGAACGTACAATTTGGCAACCAATAGAGACAATCCCTGCCCGACAACAGGCTCACAGTACTGTGTGAATAATTTGGGGGTTAGAGACTACACAGAGGCAGGCTGGAGATCCTTTGGTCATGTGGAAAATATCTACATGTTGAACCAGATTGTCCCTGGAAAGATGGTGACACTTTGAGGATGTCGCATTCATTCTTCAGACTATTATGGGGTGCTTTCATGTCTTGCAACACGTATTTACAAAATGTTACTTTGAAAGGCCAGTGGTTCCTCTCTAGGCATCTAACTTTGTTTCCGATAGAAAACTGGGGGCTGGGGAGGAATGAGCACCAAAACAGGAGTACTACTGATTCCCTATCACAGCTGCTGACTTTTCCTAAAGAATGTATGTGCAATCAAATGCTATACTCCCAAACAAACAGAAAATAATACTCTGAATCACAGTAGGAAAGATGGATATTTCTAGAGGAAATAAAATGTCCTTTTGTTCTTTGTTTTCAGTTGCTATTCTTAATCACAAACTTTTGTGGTATCCTGCCACAGAAGAAGGCAAAGAAGCCTTCTTCTTTCCAGCAGACACCATTGTTCTGGTTCCCGCCTTTAGAAGTGGCATTGTAGAAAGGAGTAATGTAGAAATAGCTCCTTCTCATTTAAAGCTTTACTCCTGTTAGGTCTGGAGAGCCAATGTACCAAGAAGCCAAAGCAGGAGGTTATTGCTGACTTCCACCTCATCCAAAAATATCCTCTTTGCTAAATTCTGAATGGAAATCTTCAGTATTGGTAGTAATGTCAGAAAGAATAGAATCCAGCTAACATTTTCCAAACTCAGGTTCAACTCTGCCAAACTGGGAAGTTAAGAGCAGTCGAAAGAAAGCAAGGTTGACTCTCCTCTTTGTCCACAGCAACTGAGCAGGGATCTCTGCAAAGAAATGAAATTATCCCCAAATTCACAGAAGTATAAGAAGTAGCACCAAATTTATTGCCACTTGAGCAAAACAGCTCTTTTGTGCTCACAACTGAGTCATAATTCCAGATTAAAATAGGGTAGGGAAACAGGAGGTATGAATTTAGATTTTAGACTCTTCTCATATTTGTGGAGTGACCTTGGACAAGTCATTTAACCTTTCTGGGCTTCTGTTCACGTAGAAAAAAATAACTGTTCTTCCCTGACCACAGGGTAATTGAGAAGAAAAGGCATTTCTAAAATAGTAAAATGTAAGATCAAGGAAGGTATTAATGGGTTTGTTGTTGTCACCTAGTGGATAGACCACAGGCCTGGGAGTCAGAAGGACCTAGGTTCTCAGCCCTGCTCTGCCACTTGTCTGCTATGTAACCTTGAGCAAGTCCCTTAACTTCTCTGCACCTGACTTACCTCATATATAAAATGGGAATTTAGATTGTGAGCCCCATGTTGGACATGGACTGTATCCAACAGTGTGGCTTAGTGGAAAGATCACTGGCTTGGAAGTCAGAGGTCATGGGTTCTAATCCTGCCTCTGCCACTTGTCAGCTGTGTGAGTTTGGGCAAGACCCGTAACTTCTCTGTGCCTCAGTTACCTCATCTGCAAAATGGGGATGAAAATTAATAATAATAATAATAATAATGTTGGTATTTGTTAAGCGCTTACTATGTGCAGAGCACCGTTCTAAGCGCTGGGGTGGACACAGGAGAATCAGGTTGTCCCACGTGGGGCTCAAAGTCTTAATCCCCATTTTACAGATGAGGTAACTGAGGCACAGAGAAGTGAAGTGACTTGCCCACAGTCACACAGCTGCCAAGTGGCAGAGCCAGGATTCGAACCCATGATCTCTCACTCTAAAGCCCGTGCTCTTTTCACTGAGCCTACAGTGCTAGTGTGTACAGCTTAGAACAGTGTTTGGCACATAGTAAGTGCCTAAAAAATACCATCATTATTATTATCTTGTATTTACCCCAGAGTCTAGTACAGTGCCTATCACATAATAAGGGTTTAACACATGCCATAAAAACAAAACTAAAATGCCTTATAACAGACATATCCTAGCCAGGATTCTCTTGAATTGACTACTACAGAATACCATTAACTGTACTCTCAATCACAGTGTCGTTTCATATCAAAGTCTGGCATAGCAAAAATGGACTTCACAGCACAGTGGATTTAGGAAGTGTGCAGGGAAAATCACCAAGACCTCTTTATAGTTTTCAAAAATCTTCCAAAAGTCTTTGACAGATCAGGAGATTTAAACTCTGCAAATTACTTACTAAATTTGGGTACCTTGAAACACTCATCAAGATTTGGAGACTACTTCATGATAGCATAGCTGACAAATTTCAGCTCTGGGGAGAGCCCTATCTGATCTCTTTCCCATTGCCAGTAGTACGGACGTATTACTGCCCAGGTCTTCTTAAATTTATTCTACATAGCCAAGGCAGAATATGCAACAAGTGAGCTTGATTGAGTTGCTAGAATACATTTCCTCTCCTCTAGAAAAATATTCCAACTCAATAGATCTTGAGTATCACACAAAGTCTTATAGATAGCATCCAGATTCCTGGACATATTTCTAGAGTTCCTCTTTTTCCCCTAGAGGCACAAACCCAAGAAGAGATGGACTGATGGCAAACTGCTTTGCCAAATCACTCTGTATTATGGACTGACAATAAGTCTAAAGGAAAAGTGAGGTGATAGATAGGGAAGCCATAATCACAACCAAAATTCTATAGTTGCAACATAGAGCTAAACACCATCGCAGGATACTGTTAAACAGCTCCCTGATCAATGATGCAGTGACAGATAAGGAATTTTTTTTAAAAGGGGGGAAGTCAACTGAAGGTCAGGGCATCTTCTGGGTGACTGTCAAGCAGACATGGGAGCAGTGTAGAATCAGACTCCAGATCAAGTTAAAGGCCTACTGAGCTGTAATTTTGGCCAACATTCTCTATAGTCAGTCATAGTTATTGAGCACTTACTGTGTGCATAACACTGTACTAATCAGTTAAGGGAGTACAATATAACAGACATATTCCCTGCTACAACGAGTTTACAGTCTAGAAGGGGAGATGGACATTAATATAAATAAATGAAATCACAGATTTGTACTTAAATGCTGTGAGGCCGAGAGGGGAAATAAATAAAGGGAGCAAGTTAAAGTGACAGAGAAGGGAGTTGGAGAACAGGAAAGAAGGGCTTAGTCAGGGAAAGTCTCTTGGAAAAGATCTGCCTTCAATAAGCCTTTGAGGCTGGAATTTCCCAATAGATTTCAAAAATATCAGTATTCTCCAACATCAAATGGCAAGTCAGATTCACAAGTAACTAAGTCTTGAAATGAAGTTTGTTGCCTACTATTGAAGTTATTTTCAGTGCCATACACCCCCTTTGGGTGGACACATGAGCACAATAGATGGAAGGCTGCCCGAACAGCTGTTGAATAGTCTATTTAGTTGCCATTGTTTTTACGAGATGTTCTTCCCCTTGACTCTATTTATCGCCATTGTTCTTGTCTGTCCGTCTCCCCCGATTAGACTGTAAGCCCGTCAAACGGCAGGGACTGTCTCTATCTGTTGCCGACTTGTTCATCCCAAGCGCTTAGTACAGTGCTCTGCACATAGTAAGCGCTCAATAAATACTATTGAATGAATGAATGAAAAGGAACCCCGAAACAAGGAGGACAGAGGATATGTTTCAAGGATACAGCAAAACAAAATCTCAGACAAAGATGTATACTAGCTGAAAAAGGGGAGTCAGCTACCACATACAGACCAGCATGGATCAATCAATCCATCAGTGAATGGTTGACTGTGTACACAGCACTGTACTAAGAGCTAGGGAGAGTATAATAGAATAGAATTGGCAATAATAATAATAGTAATAATAATTGTGGTACTTCATAAGCAATTACTGTGTGCCAAGCTCTGCTCTAAGCACTGGAGTAGATACAAGTTAATTCATTTAGCCACTCATTCAGAGACAGAGGAGACAAAGGTACCATGATTAGGTTAGCCTTAGAGGAGTGAGATGGGTGAGCTGGGTTGTAGTAGGAGATTATGAGGTAAGGTGGGGGAAGGCAGAGAGCTGATTGAAGTGCCTTAAGAGCACGGGCTTGGGGGTCAGAGGTCATGAGTTCAAATTCTAGCTCTGCCACTTGTCAGCTGTGTGACTTTGGGCAAATCACTTGACTTCTCTGTGCCTCAGTTACCTCATCTGTAAAATGGGGATTGGGACTGTGAGCCTCACGTGGGACAACTTGAGGATCCTGTATCTACCCCAGCACTTAGAACAGTGCTCAGCACATAGTAAGTGCTTAACAAATACCATCATCATTATTATTATTGATAATAGTAATAAAAGATGATGGTAGGGAATTTCTGTTTGATGTGGAGATGGATGAGCAATCACTGGAGGTTTTTGAGGAATGGGGAGACATGGACTGAAGGGAATTTTAGAAAAAGAATCCATATAGCTCAGTAAAAATATAGACTGGAGAGGGGAGAGACAGGAGGCAGGAAGGTTGGTGAGGAGGCAGCATGGAAGTGTGCTTGATAAATAGAAATGAATGAATTAATATGATAAGAGCTTGGATGGAAAGGAAGGGATAAAAGAGAAGTGAAGCTGACAGGATTTGGTGACAGAGTATGCGAGTTGAATAGGAGACATGAGTCAAAGATAAAACCAAAGTTACAAGCTTGTGAGAGAGGAACTATGGATGTTTTGTCTGCAGTACTGCGAAAGTTACAGAAGGAAATGTGAGACAGTGAAGGAGAGAGGCCAGGGCTAGAGAGGAAGATTTGGGAATAATCCACATAGAGATGGTAGGAGAAGCCATAATAGCTGATGTGGGAGTGTGTGTAGATGGAGAACAGAAGGGGACTCAGAACTGGGCCTGGAGAGACTCCCACAGTTAGGGAGACTGAGAAGGAGTGACTAACAAGATAAGATGAAACCCTACAATCAAGACAGAGGGGATCTTGTGACAAGGAGACTGTAGCATAAACAGCACCAGGCACAACAAATATCAAATATGGGAGCATCTAATTTAATCTCTGACGTAATTATCATGGTGTCCTGCACACTTTAGAAGCTTGAAAATTTTACTGATTGATGTACACATAAGGAATCTGTATATCTCTCAAGGCCTCAAGGATCTCCCATCCCTAGTTTAATGACTGTCAATGGCACCTTCCTTGGGTACAAAGAACAAGTATATATAAAATCTCTCTCTTGGGTTCATGAACATGGATCTGGGAAAATTCCCCTCTGTCTAGAAGCAAAGTGAATTTGGTTGTTGAAGGAAGTATTTAGATTTACTGACGTGCCTTTTAGGAAAAGGAGGGATTGAGGTCTGAATCAACCAATCAATCATATTAAGTGAGCACTTACTGTGAGCTGAACACTTTACTAAGTGCTTGGGGGAGTACAATATAGCAGAGTTGGTAGATATGTTCTCTGCCCACAACAAGATTACAGTCTAGAGGGGGAGACAGACATTAATGTAAATTACAGATTTGTTATAATTTCTGTGGGGCTGAGGGTGGGTGAATAAAGGGTGTAAATTCAAGTACAAGGATGACATAGAAGGGAGTAGATGAGGAGGAAATGATGGCTTAGTTGGGAAAGGCCTCATGGAGGAGATGTGCCAAAGCAGCATGGTGTAGTGGATAGAGCACAGGCCTGAAAGTCAGAAAGTCATGGGTTCTAATCCCAGCACTGCCACTTGTCAATTGTGTGGCTTTAGGCTATTCCCTTCACTTCTCTGCGCTTCAGCTACCTCATCTGTAAAATGGGGATTAAGACTGTGAGCCCTGTGTGGGACAGGGGAATGTCCAACCCTATTTGCTTATTACCACCCCAGCACTTAGTACAGTGTCTGGCACATTGTAAGTGCTTAACAAATACCATAATTATTATTATTTCTATTATTAGTAGTAATATTAATAGGACTTTGAATATGAGGAGAATGATCATCTGACAGATATTAATGGGAAGGGAATTCCAAGCCAGAGACAAGATGTGGAAGAGGGGTTGCCTTGAGATAGATGAGACCAAGGAGGTAGAGTGGTGAATAGGTGGGCAGTAGAGGAATGAAGTATGCGAGTTGGTTTATAGTAGGAAATCTGAGAGGTAAATTAGGAAGGAGCAAGGTAATTGAGTGCTTTAAAGCCAATGGTAATAAGTTTCTGTTTGGTGCAGAGGTGGATGGGCAATCACTGGAGATTCTTGAGGAGTGGGGAAATGTAGACTGAAAGGATTTGTAGAAAAATGATCTGGGCAACAGAATGAAATATGGACTGGAATTGGGGGAGACAGGTCAGCCAAGAGGGTGATACAGTGATCAAGGAGAGACAGGACAAATTCTTGGTCTAACAAGGTAACCATTTTGTTGGAAAGGAAAGGGTGAATTTTAGCAATGTTGTGAAACTTGAACCATCAGGATTTGGTGACAGATTGAATATGTGGGTTAAATGAGAGAGATGAGTCAAGCAAGGATAACTCCAAGGTTACTGGCTTGAGAGACAGGGAGGATGATTCATTCATTCATTCATTGTATTTATTGAGTGCTTACTGTGTGCAAAACACTGTACTAAGCACTTGGGCGAATACAATATAACAAAAAGGCACATTCCCTGGCCACAATGAGCTCACAGTCTAGAGGGGGGTTACCTAAAGTGATGAGAACTTTCTGGGTTGGTCATCTACAGAGATGAAATTATCCAAGTAGCAGTTCTATTATACCTATGCCTAATTCAGTGCCAGTATTTTTTTTCAATTTCCAAATTTAAACATTATCTTTGTACTCATAATATTTTCATATCTCTCCCCTCCCCATTATCTGTAAATGCTTTTCATCTGCCTATCTTTCCCCATTAGATTACAGACTTCTTGAGGGTAAGGAGTATGCATCTTAGCTCTGTTGTAGTACCCAAAGCGTTAGGACAGCATTTTCAGCAGCTGCTCAATAATTACCACTAATTGCTTGACTGAGTGCCTTTTCCTATTAATATGTTAAAGAGATAGGTCCATTAGAATCTCATGGAAGTCAGATGTCTAACACTAGAAATCACTGTCAGAAGATATTGTGTGAAATAGGTCCAAAACTTTCTCATTGAGTATTGAATTCTGGGAGTGAAGAGACACAGTAGGTCAATGGTATCTAGCCTCCTTTCTCTCCTGCATCTTATCTGTAATATGCTTGTGTTTTCAGCTCCTCCCTGCTTTTAGGCCAACCCAGGGAGACAGCAGGAAACTGGTGATGGTACAATCTAATTAACAGGGATCTAATAACAAAATTACAAAAATCTAATTACAAAGGTTATCTCAGGAGCACCAGCCCCATGGAAATAAACATAGCATTGTACATGCTTTCAACTCAGAACTTTAAAAACATATTTTTCCAAGTTATATCTCCCTAAAGCTAATTGTCACTAGTCTTACCCATTCCCCGAACCTACTCTCATTGCTAGAAATTATCCAACCAGGACTCTTTTACCTTGCTCTGAAGACTTTGATCCAGGAGGATTCCAAGGCTCTTTATTAACCATTCCAACTGGAATCCCTCTCCCCACGTTTAAAGGGTAGCCACCTCTGGGGCAGAACTCAGCAGCTGTTTAATAGCACAGAGCAATACAACACAGCTGCTGAGGAGAGGAAGGGAAAAAACAGCATATCCAATTGAAACTGCAGGGGGGGAATTTAGGACGGCAGAATGTAATTACACATATTGGAATGTGGCCAGGACACCAGGGCTAAATAGCTCAGCAGTGATCTATATTCCTCTCTTACACATCATTTACAACTTGCATTAGAGCTTTTCCAAAGGCTGTTTGAGAGTGTCTCTTAAAAATTCCCCCAGACACTGAGTGAGGACCCTACTTTTTTGGACCTCAGAGAGCCGCATCCAACTGAAGACTTCAGTGTCTCTAGGTCTTTTGCACCTGATGAACAAATAGGGAGTCTACACACACTAAAGATAACCCCAAAATGTGGAAAGGAATAAAGAAATACTGCAGTGGCAGAATCACTGATGATTAAGATTGGAAATAGTTGTCAAATCAAAGCTTGAAATTTACTTATATATTTCCCCCCGGCCCACTGTGGTGAATATATGCATTTTTGTGGACAAAAAATAAGGCCTTTCCTGTTGAAATAGAGCAGTTGGTGTGTGCTACTTTTTTTAACGGTATTTGTTAAGCACTTACTATATCTCAGGCACTGCACTGAGTGCTGGGGTAGATATAAACTGATCAGTTTGGACACAGTCCCTGTCCAAAAAGAGGCTCACAGTCTTAATCCCCATTTCATAGATGAAGTAATTGAGGCACAGAAAAGTTAAGTGACTTGCCCAAGATCACATAGCACGCAAATCAATGGCAGAGCTGGGATTAGAACCAGGTCCTCTGACTCCCAGGCCCTTGATCTTCCCACTGGATCATGCTGCTTCTCTGCTGCTGCTAGTGATCTCTTTTTTACTTTCAATTAATCAATAACATTAATTGAGCTGTGTAAAGCATTGCATGAAGCTCTTGAGAGAGTAAAATACAGTTTGTAGACACAATCCCTGCTCTCAAGGACCTTACAGTCTAATGGAAAATTATAGTCTAAAGTCTTCAGTCTCTCAGTTACTGAAAATAAAACAACTATTCATGAATGACATCAGCAGGGTTAAACTTCTATTTGTGTTGGATTTTTCCTGCTCTGTGATGACAGAAATGGGGACACAGAGAAGCAGCATGGTTTAGTGGAAAGAGCATAGGCCCGAGAGTCAAAGGACTTGGATTAAAATCCCAGCTCCAGTACTTGCCTCTACTAAATGAACTTTGGCAAGTCACTTAACTTCTCTGTGCCTTAATTTCCTCATCTGTAAAATGGGGATTAAATTTCTGTTTTCCCTCTTACTTAGACTGTGAGTCCCATGTTGAGCAGGAAGTCTGTCTGACCTAATTAACTTGTATCTGAATCAATTTAGTACAGCACATAGTATGTAGTAAGTTTAATAAATATCATTATTATTGTGAAGGATTTGGAGGTCATAAAAACATCATCATTATTAACTTTATTTACTGAGTGCTGCTCACTGTAAAGCACTGTATTAAGCACTTGAGAAAGTGCAGCAGAAGCAAGAAATCCAGTCAATATTCTCCAGAAGCTTGCAACCTAAGACAAAAAAACTCTTTACAAACTGTAAGAGCGGGAGGAAGAACAGAGATACAAATGAATCAGAATAAGATAGCCAAATAAATTATTGATTATGACAATGAATATATATATATAGGTCCATAAGTGTTAAGGATAGGAATGAGAGAGATATATATGACTGGGGTACTGAATCTAGTCTCTGTACCAACAGTGTTCAAAAATGCCAGTGATTGGTTGAAGGCTTTCTGGAATGGATGAGATTTTGAGATGGCTTTAGAGATGAGTTGTGGTCTGCTGAACTTTGAAGTAGAGGGAGTTCCAAGCTGTAAGACCAGTGGGAATGAGGTGTCAGAATTGGGGGGGTCAAGTGCAAGGTAGTTGAGTTTGGGAGGAGCGAAGAGAAATAGTAGATTTTATGAGGTGGTTAAAGCCAGTGGAAAAACTTGGAGCCAAAGCTGTTGGAGATCAAACAATCATATTTATTGAGAGCTTACCGTGTGCAGAGCAATGTGCTAAACACTTGAGAGAGGAAAATGCAACAATATAACAGAGACATTCCCCACCCATATCGATCTTACATCTAGTGGGGGAGACAAAAATTAATATAAAAAATAAATTATGGATATGTACATAAGTGCTGTGGGGCTGGGGTGGTTAATCAAAGGAACAGGTCAGGCTGACACAGAAGGGAGTGGGAAAAGTGGAAATTAAGGGCTTTCCAGGGAAAGCTTCTTGAAGGAAATGTGCCTTTAATAAGGTTTTGAAAGTGGTGAGAATGGTGGTCTGCCATATTTGGAAGGGGGTGGAGTTTCAGGCCAGAGGAAGGTTGTGGGCAAGGGTCAGTGGCAAGAAAGAAGGGATTGAGGTACAGGGAGTAGGTTGGCATTAGAGGAGAGAAGTGTGTGGGCTGGGTTGTAGTAGGAGAGTAGACAGGTGAGGTAGGAGGGGGCAAGGTGATAGAGTATTTTAAAGCCAATGGCACGGAGTTTCTGTTTGATGTGGAGAGGATGGAATCCTTGGACTGGCCTACATGTAAAAGGTTTTGTGCATTATTGTGTGTGTGAATGAAAATCCACTTGGGGCTTTCACCATCCTCCTGTCCTACCATGATTGAGCCATTGTCCAAGGTCTCCTCTTCAGATCAGGCCTCTCCACTCCTGCACCAATGGGGAGTCTCAGCTCTGTCAGCTCACACTAAAATGCATTAGTGGGTTTAATTAAACTATGAGCTTTCCCTTTCCCTACCCCATCCACAGATGTTTCAGCTACTTGTTATGCTGGTCTTTCTGCCTTTCTAAAATAGGGCTCCTAGAGGTAGGGTCTTTATGATTCAACTCAAGATCCAGGAGCTCTGTTCTACTTCCTAATCAAGGCAATTTTCCTTTGCCAGCTCCTGACTGATGCAACATGCAGCACTTCTGAGAATAGAAAACTCTGATTGGTTGATTCATTCTGAAGATTTGATTGCAAAGATGTCAATTGCCTTCCTATATGGAAGAAGTTGGAACCTTCAGCTGGAACTGAAGTAGTGATTCAATCAGATAGGGTCTCAAGGGAAATCAGATCTAAGAAAGGTTATTTCTTTCTCAACCGTAGTCCCTGTTTGGGTGGAGCAGGCAGAAGAAGAGGGAAAAGTATCTTTATAAACCATGGTAGGTCCAGTGGGAATTAGTGACTTCTGATTATGAACTGCTCCTTGAGGGAAAGGATTTAATGTTGTTTCTTTCAGGTGAGGAAGATTATTTAAACTAAGGGAATGGCTGAGGAATTTGATTATTATGAGAACAGAGTGTCTCGGGTGACTAGATTATAAGGTCTTTGAGGGCAGGGTCTGTGTCTACCAGTTCCACTGTACTGTACTCTCCCAAGGATTTAGTACAGTGATCTGCACACATAGAACACTCAATAAATACTAATGTTGAGTCGACTTATTGACGGTTGTAAAGTTTGCTGTAAAGACCAGAGTTGATGATACTATTATAGCATTCATATATTCATTCATTCAATCGCATTTATTGAGCGCTTATTATGTGCAAAGCACTGTACTAAGTGCTTGGAATGTACAATTCGGCAACAGATAAAGATGATCCCTGCCCAACAACAACGGGCTCACAGTCTTCCTGACATAAACACTCAATGAATACGATCAAATCGATTTATATGCAGAGAAGCAGTTTGGTCTAGTGGATAGAGCAGAGGCCTGGGAGTCAGAAGAATCTGGGTTCTAATCATGACTTTGCCACTTGTCTGTTGTTTAACCTTGGGCAAACAGCTTGACTTCTCTGTGCCTCAGTTATCTCATCTGTAAAATGGGCATTAAGACTGTGAGCCACCTGTGGGACATAACTGTGTCCAACCTGATTAGTTTGCTCATACCCCAGCACTTAATACAGAGCCTGACACATAGAAAGCTATAAACAAGTACCATTAAAAAAATTATATCCTCTGAGAAATACTCTAAAGAATAAGTTACTCTAAGAACTCTTGAGCTTAAGAAAAGAGAAAAATACTAGCTAGTCTACTGACAGTAGAATTGGAAAAGGGAAATCTGGGGGTAAGAGACCAACTGAAATCAGTTTGTTGTTATCGTTGTTTTTTAAAGCAAAAATGATTTTAATAAAATGAACATTATTAAATGTCATTTAGAGACAAATTCAGATTCTTCATGATTTAGCAGTGATTTAAACTCTAAATTTCTTGTGGGCAGGCAACATATAAATTCTGTTATACTGTACTCTTCCAAGTACTTAATGTACTGCTCTGCATGCAGTAAGTGCTTGATAAATATAATTGATTGATTGACACTGAATCTTAGTGATTCTAAATCTTAGTGATTTAGCAGAGCCTGACCCTTTAAACCTCTATAATTTGATTTCCGCCCTATCCACTCCAATGAAACTACTCTGTCCAATGAAACTTATTCTCATCAAAACTAAAAGTCTATTCTGCCCTAATCCTCTTTCACTTCTTAGTTGCTATTGACATTACCTGTTTATTCACTTCTCCTTGAAACACTATCTAACCTTAGTTTTTCTGACACTATTCCTTCCTGTTTGATCTCTTACCTCCCTGGTTGATCCTTCTCAGTCACTTTCAAAAGGCCTTACTCTCCCTCCCACCTTCTGTGTGGATCCCTCAAAGTTCAGTTCTGTGTCCTATCCTCTTCTCAATTTAAACTCTCTCCTTTGGGGAGCTATCCATTTCCATGGCTTCAGCTAAATTTTTTTGCAAATGACTCCCAAATCTACCTCACTATTTCTGACCTCATTTCTTCTGTGCAAGCTTGCATTTTCTTCTACTTCCAGGACAATGATGTCATGCTGACACCTCCAACTCAATATGTCCAAAAAATGAACTCTTAATCTTTCCTTTTAAATCCTCTCCTCTAATTTTCCCAACCTGGTTGATAATACCATTCATTCAATTTAATCATATTAAGTGCTTACTGTGTGCAGAGCACTGTATTAAGCTCTTGGAAGAATACATTATAACAATAAATTGATACATTTCCTGCCCACAACAAGCAGACAGTCTAGAGTTGGGAGACAGACAATAATATAAATTAATTATAGCTATGTACATAAGTGCTGTGGGGCTGGAAGGGGGTATGAAAAAAGGGAGCAAGTCAGGGCAATGCAGGAGGAAGTGGGAGAAGAGGAAAGGAAGGCTTAGTCAGGGAAGACCTCTTGAAGGAGATGTGCCTTCAATAAGGTTTTGTGGGGGGAAGAGTAATTCTCTGTTGGATTTGAGGAAGGAGGGTGTTCCCGGCCAGAGGCAGGACATGGGCAAAGGGTTGGTGGGGTGATAGATGAGATCAAGGTACAGTGAGAAAGTTGGTATTAGAGGAGCTACCTGCTGATGAATTTGGCATTATCTTTGACTCCTCCCTGTCCCTCAATCCCCATGTTTGGTCTGTCCCTAATTCCCATCAGGATCCCATCAGTTCTCATCCAGAACATTTCCTGAATCCATTCCTTCTCCTCCATCATAAATGTCCACCATGCTGGTCCACTCATCTGACACATCTTATCTTGATAACTGCAACAGCCTCCTCTCAAATCCTCCCCTCTCCGTTTGTTTCCCTCTTTTATACATATTCTTCATTCTGTTACTCAGATCATTTTTCCAAGACAGTGTTCTGCAAACATTTCTCCGTTGCTGCAAAACCTCCAATCGATTTTGATTCCTTTTCACCTCATTCATAAACTCATTTCATTTGGTTTGAAGGCACTCAATCAACTCGTTTTCTTCCTACCATCCACTCTTCTCCCACAACACACTTGCTTGTTTTTTCAATTCCTCTCAAAGCTGATTTACTCACTGCACCTCACTCTAATCTTTCCTATGCCGATTTCTTGCTCACACATTTCCCCTCATCTGACATTCTTCCCCACTTCATTTTTGACAGATCACAAGATGCCCCATGTTCATAGTCTATCTGAAGTCAAGTCTCCTTCAAGAGGCTTACCCTACTTAATTTCTAATCTTCCAACTTCCCACATCTGCATTTTCACCCCAACTAAACACATACAACACTTGTAGCACTTACATACATGTACATCTTTATACTCTGTTATTTCCTCCCATCTGCAGTTTATTTTAATGTCTGTCTCCCTGGCTAGACTTTAAGTTCCATAAAGAACAGGGATCATGTCTACTAACTCTATTATAGTCTTCCAAGCATTTAGTACAGTACTCTGTACACTGTAAGGGCTCAAAAAATACTACTGATGGCTGGTTTAACTTTCACGTCTTGGTAATGTCATTGGTTACAAGCTTGGAGATGAGGTAATCAGCAAATTTAAATCAGAAATCCTTCAGCACATCTGTTCTTTGAGGAAAAGTTTCTGGGATCCTCCTGTAAAATTCCCCGGGTCTTTCAGAAACTTTATACCTTCACCCATTTTTGGAGTGGAGGTTTGGCAAACACTAGGTCAGTAGCTGGATTCTGTGGATTCTGGACACATAAGTATGTTAAATAGGCTCTGTTAGCTTATTAGGACAAATTGTTCATAATTCTTGATTAAGTAGAGTCCTCATGGTCACCCTTTCAAGCTATATAGAGTAGTCTAAGAGCCCAGTGATCAAAACCGAACCAAAATTGATGGTGATTTCACAGCTTGAATTCCCTACTTAAATTAGATTTTAAACTCCTTCCCTGACTAGGCAGTTCTCAAAATAAGTCTCCTTTCCTTGAACTAAACTAGACTTTGATGATCTTTCCACTGGTAATCACAATTCTTTGTTATCATCCACAGGAAATAGGTATCCGTTAGCTGGAGTCAGCAGGGCAGCTATCTTATAGCTGTTGAAATACAGAATTGATGGCCTGAGGCAGTGAACATGAGATGTCTTCTTCTTCCAGCCAACTTCGTGCTAGGAATTGTGATCAATTCTCGTCATTCTGTTTCAATTCTTTGCAAAGTTGGACAGAAGTGAGAGGAAGTGAAATCTATGGACTTTTGTTTGGACAGCACAATAACAAATGGCTCATTTTTAAGCTCTTTTTTGAAAGGGTGAATGTCTGAATGTTTCCCCAAGCTAAGATGAATCAGTTTCAATATAACATATTTTCAGATTAACAAACCCTAGTCCAGCATCCCCTGAGGTTCGTTAAAACGAGAAACTCTTGTAGTTATACAGTTTTTATCAGTCAGTAGACACATGTTCAAGATCAATACCATGTGGTGAGTTTCCTTAGTCGGAGGAAGGTTACTACAAAGATGTGTACCATACTGTCTTTATCCAAGCTAAATAAGCAAAAGCAGACCAAGAGCTCAATATAGCTTTTTTTGCTTAGCAATACAAAGCTCTATTCTACGACAAAGGCAAAAATGAGGCAGAAAAACAAATGAACAAACTAATCACCATCTCTTAGGTTTCTTAGAAAGAAAGAGAATGCCCAGAGAGACAGTTTACAATTAGTGTAGCACAAGGTTCTACACTATTTTTACCCAATAACATGCCTTTGTTTGTTTAATTTTGTTCAACTGCTAAATCTTCCAGATTCTTCCTCCCTAACTTCTTCTGGATCTAACCCTTCCTCTCCATTTAAACAGCTGATATTCCATTCATTTCACTGCTGGACTCCCGCATCATTCTCTCTTACTTCACTCCAGGATCCCTACTGCTGCTGCAGAGATTATGAGAAGCAGCATGGTTTAGTGGAAAGAGCATGGTCTTGTGAGTAAGAGGTTGTGGGTTCTAATCCCGGCTCCACCATTAGCTGTGTGACTATGAACAAGTCACTTTATAATAATGTTGATATTTGCTAAGTGCTTACTATGTGCCAAAAACTGTTCTAAGTGCTGAAAAAGATACAAGGTAATCAGGTTGTCCCATGTAGGACTCACAGTCTTCATCCCCACTTTACAGATGAGGTAACTGAGGCACAGAGAAGTTAAGTGACTTGCCCAAAGTCACACAGCTGATAAGCGGCGGAGTTGGGATTAGAGCCCATGACCTCTGACTCCAAAGCCCGGGCTCTTTCCACTGAGCCTTGCTGCTTACTTGATCTGTAAAGCTGGGATTAAGACTGTGAGCCCCACCTGGGCCAACCTGATAACCTTGTATCTCCCCCAGGGCTTATAATAGTGCTTGGCACAAGGTAAGCACTTAACAAATATTATTATTATTTTCCATCAACCAATCAATAGCTTTCACTGAGGAACTTCCATCTGCAGAGCACAATATTAAGTATTTGGGAGAGTTCAAAGGAGTTAATAAGCATTCATTCATTCAATAGTATTTCTTGAGCGCTTACTATGTGCAGAGCACTGTACTAAGCACTTGGAATGTACAATTGAGCAACAGATAGAGACAATCCCTGCCCATTGACTGGCTCACAGTCTAATCAGGGTAGACAGAAGGATAAAAACAAGACAACATAATCACGCTAAGTAGAATGAAGATGATGTACACCTCATTAACAAAAAAATAGGGTAATAAAATTATATACAAATGAGCACAGTGCTGAGGGGAGGGGAAGCGAGATGGAGAGGAGCAGAGGGAAAGGGGGCTTAGCTGAGGGGAGGTGAAGGGGGGAAGGGGGAGGGAGCAGAGGACAGAGGGGGAGCAGAGAGGGAGCAGAGGGAGTAGAGGGAAAAGGGGAAGATCAGTCTGGGAAGGCCTCTTGGAGAAGGTGAGCTCTCAGTAGGGCTTTGAAGGGGGGAAGAGAGTTTGGCAGAGGTGAGGAGGGAGGGCATTCCAGGACAGCGGAAGGATGTGGGCCAGAGGTCGGCAGGATAGGCGTGAATGGGGGACGGTGAGGAGGTGAGCAGCAGAGGAGCCGAGTGTGCGGGGTGGGCAGTAGAAAGAGAGAAGGGAGGTGAGTAGGAGGGGACAAGGTGATGGAGAGCCTTGAAGCCCAGAGTGAGAAGGTTTTTTTCGTGCGGAGGTTGATGGGCAACCACTGGAGGTTTTTAAGGAGGGGAGTGTCATGCCCAGAGTGTTTCTGCAGGAAGATGATCCGGGCAGCGGAATGAGGAATAGACTGGAGTGGGGAGAGACAGGAGGAAGGGAGATCAGAGAGAAGGCTGACACAATAATCCAGCCGGGATATTATAAGAGCTTGTACCAGCACTTTAGCCATTTGGATGGAGACGAAAGGCCGGATCTTGGTGATATTGTAAAGGTGAGACCGGCAGGCGTCAGTGACGGATTGGATGTGTGGGGTGAATGAGAGAGCTGAGTCAAGGATGACACCAAGGTTGCGGGCTTGAGAGACAGGAAGGATGGTCGTACCATCCACAGTGACAGGGAAGTCAGGAAGAGGACAGGGTTTGGGAGGGAAGATAAGGAGCTCAGTTTTGGACATGTAAACGTGATCACTGCCCTCAAGGAGCTTATATTCTATTTGGGCAATTCTTGCACTCTCACTCTGCACACATTTCTGCACTCCTCATAAACCTCTAATAATGATGATGCTAATAATAATAATAATATTAATAACAACAATAATATTTAAGTACTTACTATGTGGCAAGCTTATACTTAGCACTGGGGTAAATACAAGATAATCAAGTTGGACACAGTCCCTGTCCCATAATCACAGCCTAAGTAGCTGGAAAAACAGGTATGTGATCCCACTTTTTTTAAAATAGATGAGGAAACAGAGGCACATAGAAGTTAAGTGACTTTCCCCAGGTCACAAAGCAGGAAAGTGGTGGAACCAGGATAAATATCCAGGCCCCCTAACTCCTAGGCCTGAGCTTTTTTCAGTTAATCCATAAGTCAGTCAATGATTTTATTGAGTACTTATTGCACGCAGAGCACTGTACTATGCATTTGGGAGAGTATATAACAATGGAATTGGTAGGCATGATCCCTGTCCACAAGGAGGTTATAGGCAAGTGGGGGAGACACAATAATGGTTCCAAACAGAGATGGGAACATTGGTGAAGACAGGTATTTTCAGTTGCCTTTATCATGCTGACTATATTAATCAATATCAATTGTTGGAGCAATCAGTGAGGTAGCAGAACATGAGCCAGTCAGCAAGTATGTATTGACTGCACATAGGGTACATCACATTACAATGATAATAACTGAAGCTTTTGATAAGTGCTTGTTGTGTGCCAGGCACTGTATTTAGCACTGGGATAGTTACAAAATAATTAGTTGAGAAACAGTCCCCGTCCCACTTGGGCTTACTGTCTAATACATTCTAGTGTGGCTTAATGGAAAGAGCACAGGCTTGGGAATCAGAGGTTGAGGGTTCTAATCCTGGCCCTGCCACTTATCAGCTGTGTGACTTTGGGCAAGTCACTTAACTTCTCTATGCCTTAGTTACTTCATCTGTAAAATGGGTATTAATTATTAATTAATTAATTAATGATGGCATTTGTTAAGCACTTACTATGTGCAAAGCACTGTTCTAAGCACTGGGGAGGATACAAGGTGATCAGGTTGTCCCACGTGGGGCTCACAGTCTTAATCCCAATTAACAGTTGAGGGAACTGAGGCACAGAGAAATGAAGTGAACTGCCCAAATTCACACAGCTGACAAGCAGCGTAGATGGGATTAGAACCCATGACCTCTGACTCCCCAGCCCGTGCTCTTTCCACTGAGCCACGCTGCTTCGACTGTGAGCCTCACGTGGGACAACCTGATTACCTTGCATCTACCCCAGTGCTTAGAACAGTGCTTGGCACATAGTAAGCACTTAACAAATACCATTATTATGTTATTATTATAGTTCTACATTGTATTAAGGATTCAGTCAATTCTACTCATTTAACAAAATCTAATGCAGTATGATCCATCTTACCCATTTAGAATGCAACACAATCCAACTCCAGAAAAAATTTAATCTGAGTTCAGAGCTCAATATACCATATCAAAAGTTATGGCTTCTGAAGTGTCCAGATTGCTGCTGAGGGTGGATAACCCTGTAATCCTGGCTGAAGGGGCAGATATATTGAATATTGGTCTCTACACCGGAAAAGTTGGCAGGCAATCTTTGTGGCAGAGATTATGAACGAATGACTGCCCATGCTGGAAAAAATTGTCAAAGATAAAAAATGAATGAGGCAAAGAGACTCGTTTTCAAATTCGTCAGCTCTGGCTATGCTTCATTGATTGGAGAAACTGGAGCGAGTCCAAAGAAGAGAAACACAGATGATTGCAAGAATGGAAAATTAGTCCTTTGAAGAAAGGTTAAAGGAATGGAGGTTGCTCCTGGAAAAGCTTTTCTATATTTCATATTATTAAAATCTTCCATTAAAGAGAAAATTACATCAAAATTTATATTAAAAGCACTTTAAAAGTAAAGTTCCCATATTTCCCTGCCTTCTTTTCTATTTGGCCATCTTCTTTTTCATCATTTCATATACATCCTCATGCTTAGCCCTCTTGGAAATAGAAACTATTCTTACTGCAAAGTAACTGCACTTGAGTGGAGCACGTGAGAATGGTCAGACAGCAGGATACCCAAGCAACTGCTCAATGGAGACCTGAAATTGGGAAATTGAAAGCAAGGAGGCCCGAGGAAACAATTTAGGGATAATGAAAAAACAAATCTCGGATAATGCTGCAGCCCAGCTGAAAGTTGAGAGTCATTTGCTGTAAATCGGACAAGTAGTAGCTCTGTTGGAGTGGAAACTTCCTAAGGATCACGAAACTAGGAGGCAAAAGGAAAAACAATGGCAGGCACTGCTGAGAAGTGACTTATCAGAACAACAAGGTTTAGCTTTGTGTCCTTCATGTGAGCAAAATGTCACCAGAAAGGTAGGACCTACATTGACTTTTTCAGACACAGACACACAGCACGGGCCTGGGAGTAAGAGGACCAAGGTTCTAATCCTACCTCTGCCACTTGTCTGCTGGTTGAACTTGGGCAACTCTATTAACTTCTCTGTGCCTCAGTTTCCTCAACTATAAAATGTGTATTCGATACCTGTTCTCCCTCCTTCTTCAGACTGTGAGCCCCATGTGGAACAGGGACTGTGTCCAAACTAATTGACTTGGACCTACCCCAACATTTAGAGGAGTGTATGACACATATTAAGCACTTAACAAGTACCACAAAACAGACAAATAATGGGCAAATTTCATGGCCAATCAAGTACAACTTTATGTACATGAGTCTGTCTCTCCCTCTCTCTCTCTCTGTACGTGTGTGTGTGTGTGTGTGTGAGATATATCTATCTACAAATAGATAAATATGTGGTGTGTGGTGGGGCTCTACCCTGTTAAGACACCTTCATTTGAGCTCTCCCATAATATGCTAATAATCAGAGGGAGTTTTACCTGTAAATTCAGCTTCCTGCATCTAATAACCTACATTCTTTCATTATAAATATTAGAATGCCCCCAGTCCTAGATCCCCCTGTTCCTTGATTCAAATTCTCCTGAAGCCTTTCACTCCTTAACACTGATAAAAAATGTTTTGGGGTTTCTGTACCTCTGCATTTTTTTCCTAGGACATAACTTGTCTATATGTCTCCTAACCTTTGTCTATCAATCAATCAGAGGTATTTATTAAGCGCTTACTATGTGCAGAGCACTGGGAGAGTACAACAGAATTAGTGGACATGTGAACGCTAACTCTCAGTTTGCCATTCAGGACCACACCCGCATCAGATCTTTCCAACTCATACTTAGAATCAAATTCTTCAGGCTTCAGAAGGTTTTATGTGTGTGTGTTTGTGTCTTTGTCTGACATCTCTACTTGGAAATCCTCCCATCACCTCAAGCTTAACATGTCCAAAACCAGAAGTCCTTATCATCCCAGCCAAACCCTGTCCTTCCCCTGACTTTCCTATCATTGTAGATCCTCCCATCTCACAAGCCTGTAACGTTGACATTACCCTTGACTCTTCTCCCTCATTCAACCCACATTCAGTCCCACCTTCACAACATCACTAATGTACTCCCTTTCCTCTCCTCCAAACTGCTTCTATGTTAATGCAATCACTCACCCTAGCATGCCTAGATTACTGAATCAGCCTCCTTGCTGACCTCCCAGTCTCCTGTCTCTTTAGCCTCCTGACTGTCCCCACTTCATTCCATACTTCGCTCTGTTGTCTGGATCATTTTTCTTCAAAAACTTTCAGAACATACCACCCCACTCCTCAAAAAACTCCAGTGGTTGCTCTTCCACCCCTGCATCAAACAAAAAACTCCTCACCATTGGCTTTAAAGCACTCCACCACCTTGCACCCTCCTACTTCACCTCACAACTTCCCTTCTACAACCCAGCCTGCAGACTTCACTCTCATAGTGTTTACCTTCTCACTGTGCTTCATTCTCACCTATCTTGTCGCTGACCCCTAGCTCACATCCTGCCTCTGACCTGCAATACCCTGGCCCCTTCAAATCTGACAGATAATTACTGTCCCCCCTTTCAAAGCCTTTTTGAAGGCAGATCTCCAAGAGACCTTCCCAGACTAAGTCCCCTTCTTTCCTTTTTTCCCACTCCCTTCTGCGTCACCCTGACTTGCTCCTTTTGTTCTTCCGTCCTCCCTGCCCCATAGCACAAATGGGGCTTATGTGTACATATGAACATATCTGTAATTTATTTATTTATATTGATGTCTATCTGCCCCACTCAAGATTGTAAGCTAGTTGTGGGCAGGGAATGTGTGCTTAGTGTTATACTGTACTCTCCCAAGCACTTAGTACGGTGCTCTGCACATAGTAAGCACTCCATAAATATGATGGAATAAATGAATGAATTCATCAGTGTGTCCTTCCCACCGTATCATTGATCCAGTGAAAAGAACAATGTTTGGTGAAGCAGGCCAGGTTTGAAGTACCAGTTCTTCCTGTCGCTGACTAATGTGAGCCAAGAACTCCCATGGACTTCATGATATCTTGCACTTCTGTCAGCCTCTCTTTCTTCGCATTCCTCACCCCTGCAGGAATCTGACTGGTGGGAACGTGTGATTATGAATGGTCTGTACAAGCCAGTAGCCCTAAAATCAATTCCTCCAAGTAGATTCTTCATCCTGAAGACAAGATTGAGGATCTTCTGCCAAACCTGATACGAGACTCTATCATCAGCATATTCTCCCCACTGCTGCCTATATACAATTTCTCCTTATAGAAGTGTCCTTTCATTTTTGCACAGTTCTTGCTTGCCCCATTTTCTTATCCATGGGGCAATGCCTCAGCTGTTGCCTTCAAAGCCCAACCGCCCTGCCCCTCACCCGACTTCTTCTTGACAGCAGGGCAGAGTTTGTCCACCACTTACCCAGCTGCTGATCATATATAGTAAATCTCCCTCTCCACTCCTCTTCTCTTTTTACTTTCCGTCCATTAAAATGCATAAAAATTAGTCTGGAATGGTCAACCCCGACTCCTCATCAATCTTGTCCAAATTCATTAGCTCTCATTTTGTGACATCCATCCAGCCTTCCCATGGAGCATGAGCCAAGCTCTTAAAGAGTTGAGGGCACAAACCATTCATAACTGGTGTAAATAAAATAGGGAATTAAAACAGTTTGGTTTTTTTTAGTCAATCTTACTCTGTTCTTTAGCAGTGATTTCCATAGGTCCTATAACTTTGTCTATCTTTGGATCTCTTCTGATTTCAACTCCCAGTTCTGTTTCCATTATGTTGTCCCCTATTTGAGAATATTAATATTCTGACCACACATCTTTCCATTTTTGTCCCATTTTCCACTGTCTGGGTGTCTACTCTTCCAAACCTAATTATGGAAGACTTCTCTTTATTTATTTATGCAGTCATTCATTTATTTACTAAGCCCTGAATAAGACCACTTTTCCTTTTCTTCAACTTCCTTCTGTCACCCTGACTTACTCCCCACAACTTGTCTGCTGTGTGACCTTAATAATAATAATGATGGTATTTGTGAAGCACTTACTATGTGCCAAACACTGTTGGCACAGGGCTGAGGTAGATACAAGATTATTGGGTTGTCCCATGTGGGGCTCACAAGTCTTAGTCCCCATTTTACAGATGAGGTAACTGAGGCACAAAGAAGTTAAGTGACTTTCCCAAAGTCACACAGCTGACAAGTGGCAGAGCCAAGATTTGAACCCACAATTTCTGACTCCCAAGCCCATGCTCTTTCCACTAAGCCACACTATGCACTTCACTTCTCTTTGCCTCAGTTACCTCATCTGTAATATGGAAATTAAGACAGTGAGCTCCAAGTGGACATGGACTGTGTCCAGCCTGATTAGTTTGCATCTACCCCAGTGCTTTGAACAGTGCTTGGCACATAGTATGTACTTAACAGGTACCATTTTTATTATTAATATTACACTCCCTCTCCCAACCCCAGAGCAACTATGTACATATCAGTAATTTACTTATTATATTGATGTCTGCTATATTTTCATTTTCATACTGTACTCTCCCAAGTGCTTAGTACAGTGCTCAGCACACAGTTGAGTGCTCATATGTATGATTAACTGACTGACTATTTGTTCTCGCCCTCAAACATCTCATATACTCTTCGTACATCTGGAAGCAATGGTCCACTCCTTGTTCCTCAGCTGCTCTCATAATATGATCTACAAATGGCTTTACTACTTCCTACTGACACTTCATCCTTCCCTCTTCTCTGCATACAAAAGGGCTTAACATGTCACTGGACACCAGAGGTAATCAATCAATTATATTTACTGAGTTCTTGCCGTGTGCAGAGTATTGCACTAAGCACTTGGGAGAATAAAATAGACACCCGCCCTCAAGGTGCTTACATTCCAGCAGTGAATGAATTGACCACCAGGATGTGCAGAGCAATTGAGCTTAGAGTTAGGATGTATGAAAGGGACCTCGCCCCCAGCCCCAAACCTCTCTCTCTAAACTTCTATCTCTTCACTAATCTAATAATTCACATTGGGGATGTTAGTAATATCCTTATACCTTGACCCGAAAACTCTTATGATCCTCTCTGGTATATAAGAAGCAGTGTGGTTGAGAAGCAGAGTGGCTTAGTGGAAAGAGCACGGGCTTGGGAGTCAGAGGTTGTGGATTCTAAACCTGGCTCTGCCACTTATCAGCTGTGTGACTCTGGGCAAGTCATGGGCAAGTCACTTAACTTCTCTGTGCCTCAGTTACCCTCATCTGTAAAATGGGGATTGACTGTGAGCCCCACGTGGGAGAATCTAATTACCTGTATCTACCCCAGGACTTAGGACAGTGCTTGGCACGTAGTAAGCACTTAACAAATACCATCATCATCATCATATAAACCTCCAATACATGAATTAAAAAATCATGGCTCTTTATGTGTAAAACCTTCTCCAGGGGCAAGCTGATGGGGTGTCTTATGAGGTGTCCACTCTAATGCTTTTCTGATGCCCTGTTAGATGTGAATCAGGATGAAGCAGTGGGGAATGAATATTCCAAGTGTGGGACTGACTATGAGAATAATAATAATGTTGGTATTTGTTAAGCGCTTATTATGTGCAGAGCACTGTTCTAAGTGCTGGGGTAGATACAGGGTAATCAGCTTGTCCCAGGTGAGGCACATAGTTAATCCCCATTTTACAGATGAGGTAACTGAGGCTCAGAGAAGTGAAGTGACTTGCCCACAGTCACATAACCGACAAGTGGCAGAGCTGGGAGTCGAACCCATGACCTCTGACTCCGAAGCCCAGGCTCTTTCCGCTGAGCCATGCGGCTGGCCTGGAGTTACTCTTGGATAACTACATTGCTCCTGACCCACTTGGAGCCTGCTGATAGTGAGTCAATCAATCAATGGTATTTACTGAGTGTTTGCTATGTGCAGAGCACTGTACTTAGTGTTTGGGAGAGTACAATACAAAATAGTTGGTAAACACATTCTCTACCCATAGGGAAGCAGCAGTGACCTAATGGATAAAGCATAGGCCCAGGAGCCAGAGGGCCTAGATTCTAATCCCAGTTCCACCACTTGCCTGCTCTGTGACCTTGGGCAAATCAATTAACTTCTCTGTGCCTCAGTTTCTTCAATTGTAAAATAGGGATTCAGTACCTGTTCTCCCTCTGACTTGACTGTGAGCCCCATTTGTGACAGGGACTGTGTCTGAACTGATTAACTTTAGTCTACCCCAGCATTTAGAACAGTGCTTGAAACATAGTAAGAGCTAATGAGTACCATGAATAAAAAAGGAGTTTACAGTCTAGAGAGCGTCACAGACATTGAAATAAATTGTGGATATAAGCACATGACAACTCTGCTACATTGTACTCTCTCAAGGGTTTAGTACAGTGCTCTACACACAGTACGCACTCAATAAGTAGGATGGATTGATTACATAAGTGCTGTGGGGATGAGGAGGGAGTGAATAAAGGGTACAAATCAAAGGACAAGGACAAGGCAAAAGGGAGAGGGATTAGAGGAAATAAGGGAAGGCCTCATGGGTTTTAATAAGGCCTTGAATGTGGGGAGAGTGGTGGCGTGCTGTTTATGAAGGGGTAGAGAATTCCAGAACGGCTTAGTGGCAAGAGCATGGGCTTGGGAGTCAGAGGACTTGGGTTCTAGTCCCACCTCCACCACTTGTCTGCTGTGTGACTTTGGGAAAGCCACTTAGCTTCTCTTTGTGCCTCAGTTACTTCATCTGTAAAATGGGGATTAAGACTGAGAGCCCGGCATGAGAAGACCCAATTACCTTGTATGTACCCCAGTGCTTAGAACAGTGCTTGGCACAGAGTAAGCACTTAATACCATAATAATTATTATTATTATTCCAGGCCAGAGGGAGGACATAGGCCAGGGATTTGTGGCCAGATAAATGACACAGAGGTACGGTGAGGAAGTTGGCATTACAGGACTGAAATGAGCATGTTGAGTTGCAGAAGGAAATCAGCGAGGTAAGATAGGAGGAGGGTGAGCTGATCGAGTGCTTTAAAGACTATGGTAAGGAGTTTCTGTTGGATGTGGAAGTGGATGGACAACCACTGGAGGTTCTTGAGGAGTGGGGAAATGTGGACTGAACAGTTATGTAGAAAAATGATCTGGGCAGCAAAGTGAAGTGTGGACTGGAATAAGGAGAGAAAGAAAGCAGGGAGGTGAGTAAAGAGACATCCCTTTCCATCAGTCTGGGCCCTCTTGGCCATCCCCTTCAACCCTAGGCACTTTATTCCTTGACACTCTCCTCTTCCCCTGCCCCTAGTCCCTGATCCCTCTACCCAAGAAAAGGTCAGTTTCAGCTGGGTTTTATGCTCTGTACAGAGGCACTTTGCAGAAGAAGTGGATGGGCAGAGCCAGAGAACCCAGGAGAGAATGGGAATCCAACTGGAGAATCAGTGTGGCCTAGGGAAAAAAGGCACAGACCTGGAGTTAGAGTAACTGCATTCTAATCCTAGCTACAGCACCTGCCTGCCGTGTGATCTGGGACAAGGCACAGATTCCTTATTTGTAAAGTGGGGACAAAATACCTGCTCTCGTAAACCTTCCCAAGATTGTGAGTCTTATATGGGACAAAGGCTACTTCCCACCTGATTATCTTGTATCAACTTCAGAACTTGGTACATTCAATGTGTGGCTTGCATTAAGAGCATGACAAATACCAGAATTGTTATTATCAATATGTGCAAAGATCTCTCTCATATGCACCAAACAATCTACAGTCTTCCTTTTTACCAGAGCCCTCTGCATTCTCTGGATCAATGTATCTGCTATTACCTTCAGGCTCCTTAGGAACACATCCACAGAGATCTTCTCCTCGACAAACAATACAGTGAGAGCCTTCCAGGTCCTAATGTCCTCCATTTCACCTTTCTTGGACAGGAGAGTGCAAGCATCTGGTCTCATCATTCCACCATTTTCTTCCCCCTCCATATCGCATTAAACACTTTCTCTCAAGATCTCATACAGTTCTCCCCATCCTACCTCACTGACCTCCTACCTCACCCCAGCCCACATGCTTCACTCCTCTACTGCCAACCTAAATTTTCCAATCTCAGTCTTGTCTTTTTTGCCACCAAACCCTTGCTCATTTGAGACTCCTCATTTCCCCCAATCCCTCTCCCTTCTGTGTCACCTACACATTTGGATCTGTATCCTATAAGCACTTGATGTTTAAAAGCAGTAGAAGTGTGGCTTAGTGGAAAGAGCATGGGCTTGGGAGTCAGAGGTTATGGGTTCTAATCCCAGCTCCACCACTTGTCAGCTTTGTGACTTTGGGCAAGTCACTTAACTTATCTGTACCTCAGTTACCTCATCTATAAAATGGGGATTAAGACTGTGAGCCCCACGTGGGTCAACCTGATTACCTTGTATCTACCCCAGCGCTTGGTACAGTGCTTGGTGTATAGTAAGCCCTTAACAAATACCACCATTATTACTTGATATTTATCCCACTGATCCCCACAACCTTTATGTACATATGCTGACACTCTGTTATTTCCCCTATCTGCAATTTAATGCAACATCTGTCATCCTTTGAACTGTAAGTTCCTGGAGGCCGGGATCATGTCTACCAACTTTATCATATTGTACTCACCCAAGTGCTCAATACAGTGCTCTGCATGCATTGAAAACTAAATGACTAATTGACTAATGCACACGTTCTTTATGAAAGTCCATCCTCAGTCCCCCAAGATGAGAAATCTTCTTATTTCTAGGGCTCTTACCATGTTAGTAACCTCCTTTTCTGAAATCTCTACTCTTAATTGTCCCTCTTTTTAGCTAATAATAATAATTTGATGGTATTTGATGGTGGTATTTGTTAAGCGCTTACTATGTGCAGAGCACTGTTCTAAGCGCTGGGGTAGATACAGGGTAATCAGGTTGTCCCAGGTGAGGCTCACAGGTAATCCCCATTTTACAGATGAGGTAACTGAGGCACAGAGAAGTTAAGTGACTTGCCCACAGTCACACAGCTGACAAGTGGCAGAGCCGGGAGTCGAACCCATGACCTCTGACTCCGAAGCCCAGGCTCTTTCCACTGAGCCATGCTGCTAGCTGTCATATTTATCTTGGGGAATTACCTTCCCATCCCTTCTATAGCATCTTACCCTCTTCCTTAAATAACTTTTTAAAAAGCTCAACAATTATGCCTAAGACTTCCTTCATGTCCAGCTTTGTCCTTCCCAGTGATTAGATTCTAAAATGCCTTGGGGCAGACTCACACTTTGCCAGCCCCTTGCTCTTCACTCTTGCTTCCTTCTTCTACACCTCACTCAATCGCTTCTTAGCTTAACATTTGTTAATTTATTATCAATTATTAATTAATAAAACAAAGTTGTTATTAATGACGAATAATCTACTTCATTCGACATCTGTTTCCTTTACAGAGTTATGTTCCTTGAAAAATATGGCTATCTCATGGGCGAGGTTTTCTCTTAGACAACCATGGTGCACATTTGAATCCATTCCAGAACTTCTAGAAAAAGTAAATAAAATTTCTTTCTATGCTATATTCTGTTTCAATGAACATCACTAAATTACTGTTTAATCTTTGTTAAAGCAATTCGAAGAATAACATCACAACATTAAAAAAACATGGAGTTGCTTTTATGATTTGTCAGCTTTCTTACAAGCTGATGCTTGACTTTCTGATCACCAAATCTTATCCAGTCACGGCAAAACCATAATTCCTTCTTCTGTTTCAGGTTCTTACAATCACGGAAGTTCAATGAGGTCCTCATTGGACAATGATTCCTCTGAATGAGATGCAATTTACTAATCGACATCTGCATTACCTCTGTCTAAATGAAGTTGGCTCCCTCCTTCATCAATTTTATTGTTTATCTTCTCAGAGTTCTTTCTATGCATTGAAAATATGAGAATATTTTAAAATAGAGAAGCAGCGTGGCCTAGTGGCTAGAGCACAGCCTGCAAGTCAGAAAGACCTGAGTTCTAATCCCAGCTCCACCACTTGTCTGCTCTGTGAACTTGGGCTATACACTTGACTTCTCTGTGCCTCAGTTACCTCATCTGAAAATGGGGATTAAGACTGTAAACCCTATGTGGGACAGGTTCCGTGTCAAACTCAATTAATATGTATCTGTCCCAGAACTTTAGTACAATGCCTGGCACATAGTAAGTGCTTAAACGAGTACTGCCCCACTCCCTCAAAAGAACATGAAATAAACTATAGGCAGAGCTTCTGTCAAGATTATTTCATTGATAAAACATTAATTCATATTAAATATCAATCCAAATGGAGAGGGATTTACTCACCCGTAGCACTCTACCACAAGGACTGGACAGTTGAGGTTTTGCTTAGGGTGAGGCATCAGCAATATAGATGGTATTCCTTGGGGTGGCTATTTCAGTGGGTGTTTTAGCATGAGGGTATCAAACAATACCAGATGATTTAGTACCAATATCAACATTTATTCTCGTTATTGAGCACATAGTTCCTACAGGGCACTGTACTGTACCCATGCTATTTATTGAGCACTTACTGTGTGCCGAGCACTACACGAAGTGTTTAAGGAGAGTAAAATAAGAGTTGGTAGACACATTCCCTGCCCACAAGGATCTTTCAGTCTACAGAGGAAGTCATATATTAGACTAAATTATGGAAATTAGGAAGTAAGATTCCCTACCCCTAAGTTGTTTACCCTCTAATTTGGGAGACAAACATAGCAATGGTAATGGGAGTGGTCAAAATGCATAATGGACTGTGCAGCTGAATAGACATAGATACAAGAGAGCTGAGGATAGGTAAACGTATTTTTGAACCTATGAGTGCTGGCTGATGGCTTCATAAGGCAGAGTGAAGTATGGACTCCAGTGGGGAGAGACAGGAGGGAGAGAGGTCAAGAGGGAGGCCAAGATAGTAATCAAGGCAGGATAACATAAATGTTTGGATTAATAGAGTAGCAGTTTGGATGGAGAGGAAAGGGAAGATTTTAGTAACATTATGAAGGTTGAACTTACAATATTTAATGACAGATTGAATATGTCCGTTGGTAGTGCTGTCTGCAGTTGGGGGGAGATCAGGGGCAGGGCAGGTTTGGGTGGGAAGATAAGGAGTTCTCTTTTGGACATATCAAGTCTGAGATTATGATGGGGTGGTTCACCCTGGTATGTAGGATCACTGGACCACTTTAATAAAGAGGATCTGTGGCAAACTATGATCCTGGTATGTGGTCCCTTTGGGATTGTTTACCTAAAGGGACAGCCCCGTTACCCGAGAAGGTCAATGGGAACAAAATCCAGTGGAGGCTTCTGAGGAGATAAAAGATGTGAGTAGAACAATGGTTTAAGAAAATCATCTATGTAGCAGTGGCCAATAAAAACTTGAGGGGGAAGAGGCTAGAGGCAGGGACACCAGAGCTGCTACAATAGTCTATTCTCAATATCATCAAAGAATGTTATAATCCCAGTACCCCAAATCCCAAAGAGCTCAGGCTAAAAGCAAGTAAGATCCAGCAATAAGGACATATTTTAAGCAAATCAAACAACCCATCAGTGGAATTCATGGAGAGCTTACTATGTACAGAGCTTGGGAGAATGCAATGCAATAGAATTAGGGGACAATTTGGAGTTGTTTTGGGGGGAAGAAAACTAGTTTCTCTCTAGGGACAAATGATTGCTTTTTTCTCATGTTAGGACCAAATTTATTTTGGGTTTTCAAGATTTTTCTTTGGAAGTTTTTTGCCACATAAGTGAATTTGAATTTTCATCCTGAGCCCATAAATAATGTGGATGTTGTCCCCTTCCCACAGTCATAACTATGGTATTTGTTAATCGCTTACTATGTGCCAAGGACTGAGGTAGATACAAGGTAATCAGGTTGTCTCACATGGGGCTTGCAGTCTTAATCCCCATTTTACAGATGGGGCACAGAGAAGTTATATGGCTTGCCCAAGGCCACACAGCTGACAAGTGGCAGAGCCAGGATTAGAACCCACATCCTCTGACTCCCAAGCCCAGGCTCTTTCCACTAAGCTACATTGCTTCTCACTCCCTGCTTTTCCCTGGCACATAGTCTGCTTACTAATGTGATGTCATCTACATTGTCTACAAGAACATTAAAAAGTACTTTACCTCATTATTTTTGTTTTAAATGTGCAAATTTCCCCCTGCCATAAAATCACCATCTGAGGGTGGCTGTGTTTTTAAACAAACAAATCAGACTAAATCACCAGAGAGCCACATTATTCTAAACAATTTATGAGACAGTCTGCCTCACTGGATTTCCCTGTAGAAGGGATTGGGCTGATTTTATAAATGATTTATTACTGTTTTCTTCTGTAGGCACCAATTGACTAGACAGAAAAATCAAAGTTAATTGAACACAAAGTAATCAATTTTCTCCTTTTAGAGTGTTCAAATATCTATTTTTGTGTATATAGTCACTTTCTTGTAATATTTAGTCACTCAGGATTGGAGAAGCAACTTTCCAGTGCACCAAATGGAAAATGGTAATGCGTGCTTGCAACGGCTCCAACAGGGAACATCTGAAAAAGATTATGCATATTTTGCTGGGTATTTTTCCACTCTATGCTCCTCAGAGCGTCCTGCCCCTGGCTGTTTGAAACACCAGGGTGTTCTTTGAACACGGCTCTGTGCTAGCAGAGGGGGCCAACCACCCAGCCCTAGAGCATGAAATTCTTTCTCCACAGATCAGATGCAATGTGAGACCCCCATGAGGCCAACTGCCCCTCCAGTTTCCCACCCCACACTTGGCAACAGCCTTCAGGGCACAGGGCAAGGACTTTTTTTCCTCTACCCAATATTTACTCTAGATAACAATAATAACTACCATGGCATTTCCTAAGTGTTTGGTCTACGTCAAGCACTGTTCTAAGGGCTGCAGTAGCTACAAGTTAACCAGGTCAGGCACAATCCCTGTTCCACACTGGGCTCACAGTCTAAGTAAGAGGAAGATCAGATATTGAATCCCCCATTTTGTTTATTAGGAAACTGAGGTCCAGAGAAGTGAAGTGACTTGCCCAAGGTGACCCAGCAGGAAAGTCACAGAGTTGGGATTAGAACATAGGCGCTCTGACTCCTAGGCCCGTTCTCTTTCCGCTAGGCCAGGGATGCTCCCGTGAGCTGAATGCATTGGTCAACTGAATGAGTTGCCTTCTCCTGACTCCAGAGACATGCTCAGGCTCTCCATCCCAGGACCCCTTGTGACTCAGTTTCCCCAAAGGTAAACCTGAGTCATATTTCCATTAGGCACAGGAGGATGAATGTGCTCACATTTGATGGGTTCTTTGAGCTCATTTAGTGAAAGGTACCACTTATTATAATCCTACCAGAAAATCAGATAATCAATGTCAATTAGACTGAAGCTTGAGGACATAGAGGCCTCAAAACGCACTTGGCAACCCTAAATTATTTCATTCAGAGTGATGCTCTGCCTGATATTTGGATGCTACAGTTATCTGGGCTGCATTTAAATTAGTGACTTAAATAAAAATGTTTCTATGATACCTGTTCTCTCAGAGCTCAGTAACTCTACACAGTTCATGTAAGTTTAATAGATTATTTGGTTCCCAATCCAGTCATTATTATCATTTAGTTCAAAATGATTCAGCACATGGACATCACCTCCCCAAAGAAACTGTACAGTAAACAAATTGATTGATTGATTGCTTTGTCAAAATCTGAACCGACTGTAGGGGCCATATGGCATTATTAATAAACTTACTCAACATTAAATGACATGGCAGGGTTTCCAGCAACAGAGTCAACTCACCCAAATTGAAGCAAAGTCCATAGAAATGCAGCTCCACTGGGAAAAGCATGAGAAAAACAGTAGTAGAATGCTTAAGTAGTTTTCTTTTTTTATTTTACATGGTATTTGCTAAGTGTTTACTATGTGCCAGGCACTGTTCTTAAGACCGGAATTGCAGTATGGTGAAGCAAGAAGGAGAACCCATAAACAAGGAGTACAGAATAAAGGATACAAAAACAATGTGAAGCATGGTGTCAAAACATGCAGAATAGTAGTGCAATGTTGGGAGACCATTGCAGCAGATAAACCAGCCTGATGCAGGGCATTCAGGAGAAACTTGCTTACTCTCCTTTACGAGGACGTCTGAAAATGAAGACAAGACAAGGCAGCCTTGAAATTGGAGAGAAGCCAAATATGGGATAAGCCCATTAGCATACAGTGAAATAGCCCTAAATCCTAAAATTATTGGTCTTTTTAATGATTCTTTCTTCCCATAAGCATTATATACATATCTATATATATATGCATATCTATCTATCTATATCCTTCGATATGTGTGTGTGTGTATGTGTACAATTTTACAATTAAAGAAGTTGAACAGAGAAAGTTGCTGGCACCAAGAGCTTAGAACAAGGGAATACTCCATTAAATGTACCATTATGTGTGCACATAGACAGCAAGGAATAACACATTTATTTTGACTTCACAGAAAAAAATTGGAAGAGCCAAGCATCTTCATTAGGGTGCAGCTGTCATAAAACAAAAATTAGTGATGGAAAACAGAAGTTGTACTTTCGAATCACATCCATATTGGCATTTCACAACTGCAGTCTGATTGTATTGTTAATTAATTCTTGAAATGCACAATAAGCCAAAGGGACAATTTGCAAAGAGTACTTGTCATTTAATTAGTAAATTAACTTTTTATCTCGAATGTTTCTCCATTTAATTAGCATGTACTGTAGGCCAAGATCACACACCAGCTGGAATTTTAAGGATAAATGGCTTGGTTTATTTCCTTCATTTATCAAGTCAGTAACTTTCTGGAAAGCAGGATGGGGGTGTGTAAAGAGCTTCCACATGGTAGTTTGAATGGGCCCAGAGAACAGGTGTTTGTAAGGGTAAATATGAGAGTGTGACGGTAGGCTTATGTCAAGTTGCATGTGAGAGAGAGCTGGTGAATGTAGGTAGGGAAGAGGTAGAGAATGTGAATGTGTGTCTATATGTGTGGGGGTTGTTTATAATCAATCAGTCGTGTTTATTGAGCTCTCTCTGTGGGCAGTAGATTCTAAAATGTTAGCTCATGCAGAGGAGGGAAAATGTCCACCAACTCTGTTGCGTTGAACTCTCTCATGCCCTTAGTACAGGGCTCTGCATACAGTAAGAGCCCAATTAATACCATGTAATGATGGCAGACCACTGTACTAAACACTTGGGAGAATACCGTGCAGCTGAGTTGGTAGACAAGCTCCCTGCCCAAACTGAGTTTACAGTCTCTAAGTGTGCGATTGACTGGAGTGCATTAATGAATAAGGGAACACGGGGTCAAAATGATTTTATTTGTGATTTAAATTGTCACTAAATAGCTTGAAATTCAGTGTTATAATTGGATTAATTTCAGCTTTAAAACATTTCCCATTAATAATTTAGATAATAAACGGCTAATTAGCCTGGGTGGTTCATTTTATATTCTGGGAGCGATTTTGTCATTTTGGAATTAGGCTTTCTGAATGCTTCTTAATATAATACAAGAATATGTCATCTCAGCGTAGCAGCATTTTTAGGAACTCTTATTTTCTCTTTAATTAAAGACAGGAACTGCAGATTTGGTATAGAAATGAAATCTGATGAAGTCTAATTTCTTCTCCAAATTTTCTCTTTGCTCCAGATGTCAAAAGTGGCATGATTGCTGTATTGCCAAGAATTGCTACAAGCTGCTCTATTTGGCTTTGCTTTGTGCTAGATGAGTAGATACCACCGTTAGCCCACTGGCCAGTCAGATTCTCCAGAGGAAAAAAGATATTACCAGTTGGTCAAGAAAATACAATGAACCATAGCCTCTCTGTCCACAGGACGATCCCAAAACAGAAGCATCTCAATCTTCTGACTTTTGATGAAAACAAATCCTTCATGTCTTGTCTTCCCTGCATAAGAATCTCAATCCAATTCAAGCTGCTGTGGTGTGCCCCTTTGGCCACCTAGCCCATTGGACAACCAAACAAAAGCACTGGGATCGGCTGCCATTTTCCTACCACACCATCCAGGGCTCGCAGCCCAAACATGCCTCATCTCTCACCCTCTAGACTCTGCTCGCTGAGAGCAGGGAACATATATTGTACTCTCCCAAGCGCTTAGCACAGTACTCTGCACACTATAAATGTTCAGTAAATATCAGAGATTGATCCTACAGGCTGCAAGGGATTTTAGTTGCAGCAGCACACTTCCTTTAAACATTCCTTTTCTAAACTTCCTTTAGAGTGTTGGGAAGCTTTGGTTGTAAATGGAATCTGGAAGTTCTTGGTAGCAACTCTTCTTGGCCCCTCCTGGTCTCTATTACCTCAAGATTTGTTGGAATCTGACCTTGTCATTTATGCTGTATTTGTGTTACCACTGTTTTCACCTTTCCTTATGTGCTTTTCACCAAACCCTTAGGGCCAGGGACCACGCCTGCCTTTTAAATAAAACAGATTCACTGTTCATAGTGATAGTCATATCTGGGAAACTTGTTCCATTGGGACTGCTGCTGTGAAGTTGTTCAGTTTTGATATAGTATAATCCATGTATTTTTTTCCCAGCACTTAGTTGACTGCTTTGCATCTACTAAGTGCGTAAAAGTTTCTTTCACCAATACTAGCCCTTCAACTACTAGTAGTAGTAGAAGTTGTATTAGTAGTATACTAGTAGTAGTAGTGGTGCTCTACACACAGTAAGCACTCAATAAATACAATTGAATAAATAGTAGTAGTATTACAACTCAAGTCTGCTGTGTGACCTTGGACAAGTCACTTCACTTCTCTGTGCCTCAGTTACCTCATCTTTAAAGTGGGGATTGAGACTGTGAGCCATATGTGGGTTAGGGATAGTCCCCAACCCAATTCACTTTTATCCATCTCAGCACTTACTACAGTGCTTGGCACTTAACAAATACCATAATTATTACTATTACTATTACAGCTACTACTACAACTATATCCCAAATCAAGCTTTATCTTGCTCTAATACCTCTAAAACACCTTCAATCCAGACCCCTTATTTTAAAACTTTTTTGCCATAAAACCATTCAATCCAAAATAAATCCAAATTGAAAATATCAGAATATATCAGAAGAGAAAAACATCTGAAAATATTTTAGCACATAACATATATCTGCATAATGTAGGTGGTCAATAAAAGTAACTGATGATATGAAATTTTATATTTTTTTACATATGTAATATATGTATGTATATATATTATTTCAGTTTGTACTCCATGTTGATGGAATAAAATTCCTGCTCTTCCACTGCTGTTTCATCTAGGATTAAAAGGCATCTTCAGGATGCATCTTGGGTGTTGACTGCCCTATTTCAATTTTATTCTCTGATTCTGCTTTGAGTTAAATATCCTTTCATGTTACATCTGGGTTGGGATGTCTTTTATCATTATCATAGAGTACAGTGATGTCATGTTGACTAATGTAGGTTGCCTGGGGCATGATGTCTCATTGACTGTAGGGGTTGTAACATTAAATATACTAGGAAGTTCCGAGTATCGTATTGCGTAGGTTGCTGGATTTGGCCCCCTGATGAGAAAAATGACATCAGAGACGGGGCCAAGATTTTAACAACAGCATCTCAATGAATTTCTCAGCTACCAGCAGCAAGAATTGATGGATGTATGGCTCCCTGCAGGCACACCAAGTGCTGCATGTTGGATTGACCATACGTAATATGGTATATTGGTACCATAACAATGCTGTATATTATCACAGCAGCAGCCCTACTGGAACAAATCTCTCAGGTATGAATATCAATATAAACAGTGAATCTGTTCTCTCTATAAGGCAGCTATCAAACTGTAGATTCAGGTAACAAGGTTGAGGCACAGAGGAAGTTAAGTGACATGCCCAAGGTCACAGAGCAGGCAAGACAAGATGAGAACCCAGGTCCTTTGACACCCATGTCTGTGTTCTTTCCACTAGTCCTTGCTGCTTTATTGAGTGCTTACTGTGTGCAGAGCATTGTGCTAAGCTAGGAGTACAATACAACAGAGTTGGTAGACAAATGGCCTGCCCACCAAGAGCTTACAGTCTAGAGGGGTGACATACATAAAAATGAATTTCAGATATGTACCTAAGTGCTGAAGGGTTTAGAGTGGGGTGACTATCAAATGCTTGAAGAGTACAGATCCAAGGGCACAGATGTCACAGAAGGGAAAAGGAGTAGGTAAAATGGGGGGGCTTAATCAGAAAGGGCATCTTAGAGGAGATGTGATCTTAATAAGGATATGATGGTGAAAAGAGTGGTGCTCTGTCATACATGAACAGGGAGAGAACTCCAAGCCAGAAGAAGGACATGGATGGGCAAAGAGTTGGTAATGAGATAGATGAAACTGAAGTCCAGAGAGTAAGTTAGCATAAGAGGAGTAAAGCGTGCAGTCTGGGTTGTAGCAAGAAATCAGTGAGGAAAGGTAGGATGGGAAGAGAAAATCTGTGTCCTGAATTTGATGGTGAAGGAGTTTCCATTTGTTGCAGAGGTTGATGGGCAATTCCTGGAGTTTCTTTTCAGGAGTGGAGAGATGTGGAAGTGGAGAGATGTGGACTGAACAGTTTTCTTAGAATAATGCTCTGGGCAGCAGAGTGAAGTAAGAAGTGGAATGGAGAGAGATAGCAGGCTTTGAGGTCAGCAAGGAGACTGATGCAGTAATTAAAATGGAATATGATAGTTGCTTGGATCAGCATAGCAACAGCTTAGATATAGAGGTAAATGTTTAATATTGTTGTAAAGGTAGAACCGACATGATTTGGTAACAAATTGAGTATTTGACTGGATTGATGGAGATGATCTGAGGAAAATGCTAAATTTACAGGCTTGTGAGTCAGGAAGGATAGAGGTGTTATCTACAGTGATGGGAAAGGCAGGAGGAGGACAGGGTTTGGGAGGGAGGATGAGGAGCTTTGTTTTATGCATAATAACTTTGAGGCATCACGGGGACATCAAAGTAGAAATGTCCTGGAGGAAGGAGTAAATGTTAGACTGCAGAGGAGAAGAGTGGTCAGGGCTGGAGAGTATATTTAGGAATCATCTATGAAGAGATGTAGTTGAAGCCATGGAAGTGCATAGATGGAGAAGAGAAAGAGACCCAGATCTGAACCTTAAGGGGCTTCCTCAGTTAAGGGGTGGGAGGTAGAGGAGCCCGCAAAAGAGATTGAGAAAGAGTGGCCAGAGAGACAAGAGCAGGGCCAGAAGAGGACAATGCCAGTGAAACCAAAGTTGGATAACATTTCCAGGAGAAGGTGGTGGTCCAGAGTGTTGAAGGCAGAGAGGTTGAGGAGGATTAGAATGGATTAGAAGCAAGTGGATTTGGCAAGAAGAAAATCACTGGGGAATTTAGAGAAGGCAGTTTCTGTGGGATGAAAGGGTAGTAGTCATATTGGAGGGGGTCAAGGAGAGAATTGCAGGATAGGAAGTGGAGGCAGTCAGGGAGGACAACTTACTCAAGGACTTAGCAGAGGAATAGGAAGGTGATAGGTGGAGGGAACCATAGGATGAAGGGAAATCCCATCCTTCCCCACCTTCAAAACTCTCCTGAAAAGCCACCTCCTCTAAGAGGTATTCTCTGATAAATATCCACCATCCTGGTAATGTCATATCTTCAGTTATTCTTAGCATTTATTCATTTATAACTATACTTGTTTTTGCTTAATTTTTGCCTAATTATTTTGGCTTAATTTTCTTCTTTCAGATATCTATGCTTTTACTCTTGTTTCAAAAGTAAGGCTGTAATTTGTCTGAATATTTATTCATTAAATAGTAAACTTCTCAAAGGCAAGATCCTTTTCTACTACTCCTAGTGTATATTCCCAAGCTCCTGGTATAGTGTTCAGAAAAGTAAATGCTCAATAAATATTGATGAAGACGGTGCTGAATAGAATAACACCAACTGCACCTTTCAGCAAATGTATAGGGATTAAAGGGCTTCTCCAGTAATGGGGAAAAAAATAGGGTAAAAAAAAAGTTTGGAGAGGATCAGCATAAGTATGAAAATATTTTACTGGTCATTCTGCCTTACATGTTCCTTATTTTTATCTGCATATCACATCCCAGTCTTCTATAGCCCTCCCTTTTGATATCATCAGGTACTACTTTTTCAGAAATAATGAAGCATTTGATACTATAGAAAGACCTGAAATCTGGCAGCCACTAAGTAAATTAATTTGCTCTGAAAAGCTCCCCAAGAACCTATGGCTTCTCTGATTTCTTATTGTTTGGCTGAGTCAGAGATGAATAAACCTGCTTGATCCTTTCTACATTACCATGGGTATTGAGTAGGGGTACATGATAGGTGGAAGTAGGTAATAGAATTGACTGGGAAACTCTCCCAACTTGATGGGCTATAAGGAGCAGCAAAGGTCAGTGAAAGAGACTTCCAAAACTTTTTGCTGTATACAGATGACTGTCATCATCATCATCATTATGGTATTTGTGAAGCACTTACTATGTGCCAAGGACTGTTCTAAGCACTAAGGTAGATATGAGATAATCAGGTTGGACACAGTCCCTGTCCCACGTGGGGCTCACCAGGAGTCTTGCAGGTGATTATGAATTATTTCATAGAGTCATTTCAGCCTTGTGGGCTAACAATAAACTTGAAGAAAGCCAATATTATGTGCAAACTCATATCAGGGGACTTTTCATATAGATGGGCCTGAAGTCTCAGGATTGAGCCCACCCGCCTTTCCTAAAGGGAGACTCCATCATTAAGGGTGTAAACATTTATTGGGGTAACTTAGACTAAGGTTTTGATTCAAATATATCAGGGGGAAAGGAATAAGATAATCTGATTTGGAAGGCTTGTAAAAATTTCAAATTAAAAATTATCTTGACCCAATCTGGAATACAGAAAATGTAGGTGTGTCAGACTAATGTTACATGACAACCCTCCCATGCCCCCTACCCAAAACTCAAAATCCGAGAAGCAACATGGCCTAGTGGATAGAACATGGGCCTGGGAGTCAGAAGGATCTGGGATCTAATCCTTGCTCCATCACTTGTCTGCTGGGTGACCTTTGGCAGGTAACTTAACTTCTCTGTGTCTCAGTTTCCTACCTGTAAAACAGAGATTGTGACTATGAACCCTGTGTCGGACATGGGCTGTGTCCAATCTGATTAGCCTGCATCTACCCCAGCTCTTAATTTAACTTTCTGATATCATACTCTCCCAAGTGCTTAGCTCAGTGTTCTCTTTGCAATAAGCACTCAATAGTATCACTGATTAATTGAATACTGTGTTTGGCACCTAGTAAGTGCTTAAAAATACCATCAAATAATAGACATTTACAAAAGCAGAAGCATGTATAATGTTGTCTTTAAATTCCACAAGGTGGGCAGTACATTCTATTTATTGCCTTGATTCTATTTACTGCTCTTGATTCTATTTATTGCTCTTGATTCTATTTATTGCTATTGTTCTTGTCTGTCCGTCTCCCCCAATTAGACAGTAAGCCTGTCAGAGGGCAGGGACTGTCTCTATCTGTTACCGATTTGTACATTCCAAGTGCTTAGTACAGTGCTCTGCACATAATAAGCACTCAATAAATACTATTGAATGAATGAATGAATGATACACAGACAATGAAATGGAAACAAATCAAAAACCACAGATGCACTGTGGATATAGTCCCCACCACATACATGAAACCTGGGGATGCATCACACTTCATTTCATTCATTCATTCATTCATTCAATAGTATTTATTGAGTGCTTACTATGTGCAGAGCACTGTACTAAGCGCTTGGAATGAACAAGTTGGCAACAGATAGAGACAGTCCCTGCCGTTTGACGGGCTTACAGTCTAATCGGGGGAGACGGACAGACAAGAACGGTGGCAATAAATAGAGTCAAGGGGAAGAACATCTCGTAAAAACAATGGCAACTAAATAGAATCAAGGCGATGTACATTTCATTAACAAAATAAATAGGGTAATAAATATATACAGTTGAGCAGACGAGTACAGTGCTGAGGGGATGGGAAGGGAGAGGGGGAGGAGCAGAGGGAAATGGGGGAAAAGAGGGTTAAGCTGCGGAGAGGTGAAGGGGTGATGGTAGAGGGAGTAGAGGGAGAAGAGGAGCTCAGTCTGGGAAGGCCTCTTGGAGGAGGTGAGTTTTAAGTAGGGTTTTGAAGAGGGGAAGAGAATCAGTTTGGCGGAGGTGAGGAGGGAGGGCGTTCCAGGACCGCGGGAGGACGTGGCCTGGGTCGACGGCGGGATAGGCGAGACCGAGGGACGGTGAGGAGGTGGGCGGCAGAGGAGCGGAGCGTGCGGGGTGGGCGGTAGAAAGAGAGAAGGGAGGAGAGTTAGGAAGGGGAAAGGTGATGTAGAGCCTTGAAGCCTAGAGTGAGGAGTTTTTGTTTGGAGGGGAGGTTGATAGACAACCACTGGAGTTGTTTAAGAAGGGGAGTGACATGCCCAGATCGTTTCTGCAGGAAGATGAGCCGGGCAGCGGAGTGAAGATTAGACTGGAGCGGGGAGAGAGAGGAGGAAGGGAGATCAGAGAGAAGGCTGACACAGTAGTCTAGCCGGGATATAACGAGAGCCTGTAGCAGTAAGGTAGCCGTTTGGGTGGAGAGGAAAGGGCGGATCTTGGCGATATTGTAAAGGAGAAACCGGCAGGTCTCGGTAACGGATAGGATGTGTGGGGTGAACGAGAGAGACGAGTCAAGGATGACACCGAGATTGCGGGCCTGAAAGACGGGAAGGATGGTCGTGCCATCCACGGTGATAGGGAAGTCTGAGAGAGGACCGGGTTTGGGAGGGAAGATGAGGAGCTCAGTCTTGCTCATGTTGAGTTTTAGGTGGTGGGCCGACATCCAGGTGGAGACATCCTGGAGGCAGGAGGAGATGCGAGCCTGAAGGGAGGGGGAGAGGACAGGGGCGGAGACGTAGATCTGCGTGTCATCTGCATAAAGATGGTAGTCAAAGCCGTGAGAGCGAATGAGTTCACCGAGGGAGTGAGTGTAAATGGAGAACAGAAAAGGGCCAAGAACTGACAGAGGGCCAAGAACTGACCCTTGAGGAACTCCAACAGTTAAAGGATGGGAGGGGGAGGAGGCGCCAGCAAAGGAGACCGAGAATGACCGGCCAGAGAAGTAAGAGGAGAACCAGGAGAGGACGGAGTCCATGAAGCCAAGGTGAGATAAGGTATGGAGGAGGAGGGGATGGTCGACAGTGTCAAAGGCAGCAGAGAGGTCAAGGAGGATTAGAATGGAGTAGGAGCCATTGGATTTGGCAAGAAGGAGGTCATGGGTGACCTTAGAGAGAGCAGACTCGGTAGAGTGGAGGGGACGGAAGCCAGATTGGAGGGGGTCTAGGAGAGAATGGGAGTTAAGGAGTCATTTGCGGAATTAACCCAGCTTCTATATTCTGTAGCTCAATAATTGAAGATTAATCAATTCCTGCCCAGACCCCTCACTCCCCCAGCCCCATTCCCTTCTCACACTCTCCCTTTCCCAGGGGTTTTTCTTCCTCCTCCACACCCAAGATGTGGCCCTCCTCCTCTCCCTTATTCCCCTTCCTACTCCCATAATTTTTTTTTATATTTAAATCAACCTTACTTAAATGGTAAGATTGACTTAAATTATAATGGTAACAATAATTTGTAGTGCTCTCACCCCAAGCCAATCACAATCGTACCTAGATTCCCTACCCAGCTTGTGACCCCTCATTTCCATCCCTGCCTCTGCAGCGGGAATGAGGATACAGAGTAGCAGGTCATGATAGACCCAACGGTGGTCACTTGGGCACAGTCACCAACATCATTATGCCACCCTTCCCCTTTCCTTCCTGGTTTGTTATTGACTGTGGGGGCTGAAGTGGGGATAGGTGACTATAAACTGAAAATGAGAAGAGAAAGGGGAAGGACGGTGTAATATTTCCGATGTCAGCAACCATAGTTATGGCTATAATTGAAATTAAAAGAAATAAATATCGGAGCAGTGTGGTGGAAGTGTCTGCGAAAGCAGCAGAGGAGGCTGTTTTGGGTTTGGGTGAAATTCGGGAATGCTGGAGGGAAATTTATAGTTTCTTACCACATTTATGAATATAAGGAACATATTTGTCAGGTTGGGCCTATTTCTGCAGAAGACTGTCTCTATCTGTTGCCGAATTATACATTCCAAGTGCTTAGTAAGTGTTCTGCACACAGTAAACGGTCAATAAATATGATTGATTGAATGAATGAACCTATCTAAACACATGTATGTCTATGGAGAATAGATACAACCATCCATGAAGTAGCCCCATTTTCTCAGACTATAAACCAGGCTTATCCTGGGATGCACCTATAAACCTGGGGAAAAACTGTCCAAACTTGGCAAACACAAAATGATGGTATTTGGGCTTTTTGGACAATTTGTTCAGCCTTAAAAATGTATTGATATCACAGTGGAAAAGAAGAACACCAGCAATGAGGTTCTGGATTGAAGGTAGTTCACCAGGACTAGGGCTATGGCAACTCAAACAATTTTCCTGCATTGACTATTGAGGAAAGAATGAATGGCTGCAGGATAGCTAAGCTGCCCCTGTTGCTGCTATATGGCTAACTAAGATAGAGCATAAAGAAGCAGGAGGGCAGACCATAAGCTTTAAAAACATAAAAGAACACGGTGTCATATGGTTTTCTACTGAAACCCGCAGTTGGGAAGCAGGTCCAGGCAGATGAATCTGGAGGAAAGACACTCAGCACTGCGGTGGCTCTATCTAAAGACATCTGAGAAAATCGGTTTACCAAGAGGCAAATTTAAAAACAGTGACAGGTGTTGCAAATAGCAAACACAGCCACATTGCAAAGGAAAAATCTCTGTGAGCACAGACTAAAGGATTCGTTGTCCTTAGTGCATTCCTTTTTCAGGAACACCTGCACATATGGAAAGGATCTCACTGTGTTTTGATGAATAGGAAAGACCTGTAATGTAAAAACACTAATGTGAGGGTGTCTTTGTTTCTTGGCTTCTGCTGAGGCCTCCATTGTTTTAGGAGCAATTTCCTGGTTTGAGAGCCTCTTTGACAAGCCTTTATCTCTCTATATATGTAGGTTGTTTCTTTATTTAAATCCCTTGCCTGACTTTTCTACCCCCGACTGCTTACTGGAATGGTGATCAGCCTAGAGACTTTGGACAATGACCTGAAAAAATGGGGCTGAGTAGAATAATTTTAGGAGAAAGCCTTGCCTTAGTGCCCTATAATTATACATTTTTAGATGCCAATGCTCAGCCAAGCCTCACTGAGGTATAGTAAGGATAATTAAAAATGAATGTTGCTCATTGTGGGCAGGGATTAATGACTGCAAGGGCCATAACTACCAACTCCGTTGTATTGTACTCTCCCAAACACTTAGAAGAATATTCTTCACAAAGTAAGTGCTCAATAAATACTGTTGATGATGATTAGGAGGAGAAGAAGAAGGAGGAGGTCAATATAGTGCTCAGTTAATGTCACTGATTGATTTTATGATTGAAAAATAAATCAACTACAGGACCCAAGGTAGAACAAATATAGAAAATTTAATTTTTCTTGTCTCTGTCTAGAGATCTTAATCCTAAAAAGCAAGAACAATTCAGTGTAAAATGTCTACGAATTCTTTTCTCATTCAGAGTATTCTAAAAGGCAGGATTTCAAAAATATGGGGGAAAAAAAGCTCACTCCAATACACAGTTATGCAGTCCTCAAGTTCACTTACAAGGTGCCAGGCAGCCTTTCAACTTGACTCACCCAAGTTACTGTTTTACTGAAAAGGAGATACTTTACAGAATCTGTAATATTATAGGTTGCATGTGTGTTCAAAATTTGTATACAAGCCAAGATTTGGACTCTATGTACACAGGCACAGACTTAGGTAAAGCAACATTAGCATACAAGGTGCTGTGGGAATTCCTGGGGGGCATGCATTTGAATAATAATAGTAATGATAGCATTTGTTAAGCTCTAAACCCTGTCCTAAGCACTAGGGTAAATACCACTTAATCTGGTCAGACACAGTCCCTGTCCCACTTGAGACTCAGAATTTCAGGAGGAAGGAGACCAGGTATTGAATTCCCATTTTACAGATGAAGAAGCTGAGGCACAGAGAAGTTAGGTGATTATGCAAGGTCACACAGCAGACAAGTAGGTGGAGCCGGGATAGGAATCCACGTCCTCTGACTCCCAGGCCTGTACTCTTTCTCCTAGGTCATGTTGCTTCTCATGGCCTAGTGACGGCCACTCCTTTCTCAGGACACTGATTGCTGATCGAAATCTTTGCAACACTGACTGATGCGACAATCTATAAGCAGAGCTTAGTAAACCAGGAAAGATGCTTCAACACTCATGCTCTCTCCTTTTTCCACAGCATCTGCTCACAGGGCTGTAGTGTCATCTTGGCAATTCACATAACATCTTGTTAGAGAGATGTCTTACCCCATTTTTAGCATGTGGACCTCCATGCAATAAAACAAAAATCAGGACCCCCCTCCTATGGGTGATTATTAATGGGAACAGAATGTCCTAGCTGAAATATTACCGGCCAAACAAGACCGCACCAGATGTTATGCAAAGAAACACATAAAAAATGATGCTGAACTTTCCAAGTAGAAAATGTCAACAAGAAGAAGCGTGGCCTAATGGAAAGAGCATAGATGTAGGAGTCAGAGGACCTGGGTTTTAATCCCAGCTCTGTCATTTGCCTGCTTTGTGACCTTGGGCAAATTATTAAATCCCTCTGTGACTCGGTTTCCACACCTGAAAATGGGGATTAAAGACCTGTTCACATTCCTACCATGAGCCTCATGTTGGACAGGGAGTGTGTCCAATCTGATTATTTTGTATCTACCTCAGCCCCTGGTACAGTGCTTACCACATATAAGCACTGGAAAAATATAATAATAATAATAATAATAATGATCCCTTTGAAAGGTTCATCTGTGAAGAAAATAGGAAATGGATATCTCTGAAAAACTAAGGGTTCAAGTTGAGTTGGGACAGAAGGGGAGAGTTATTCAGTGTGCTATTCACCGAAAATGTTTCAAAGACTGTGTCATAAAATAGCAATGGAATAGAAATTTTTACTGTAGAAGTGTTTAATAACATTTCTAAAGAGTTGAATATGTGTTATTTGTAATGTTCTTACAGTCAAACCTCCAAGTTGAAAATTACATGACCCTGAATGATCTAATAACCAGGATGTAAATGACAATGAGGTTTGAAGCCCTTCATATGTAGCCCATTAAGAAAGTGTAGAGATCTTCTTTAGGTTACTGGTGCTCACCTGCACTAGCTGCATCTTGACTGTTAAAACTGCTGAATATTTTTTAGACCAGAAAAAAAAAACTGAAAAAAACTAATGAAACTGAAACCATCAGTCCTGATTTCCCTAAAATCTTCCCTACACTCCCCAAGTCCCACACTCCTCCTGCCCCCTCTTCAACACTTGTATGCTTTCCAAAAGTATGTCAAGAGACCTCCAACTTCCTCTCAAAATCTCCTCCACAGGCATCTTGGACACCATCACTTTATACATTATTAAAACACTTGTCCCTATCCTTCTACCCCCTCTGAGTGCCATCTTCAACCATCCTCCCTGTCTCAAATGCCCATAATTTTGGGTTTATCCTCAACTCATCTTTTTCTTTCAACCCACAGATTCAAGTCACCAAATCCTGTCAGTTCTATCTTCACAATACCTCTAGAATCTGCCCCTTCCTCTCCACCCAACTGCTACCATAATGACCTAAACATATGATATCTCACCTTGACTACTGCATCAGCCTTCTTGCTGAACTCCCTACCTCCTATCTCTTTCCTCTCCAGTCCATACTTCACTCTAATGGCTGGATCATTTTTCTAAAATAACATTCAGTCCATAGCTCTACTCTCCTCAAAAAACTCCAGTAGTGGCCACCCAACTCCACCCAACTCCTCTTCAAACAGAAACTCCTCACCCTCAATTTTAAGGCACTCATCAGCCCTACCTCTCATACCTTACCTAGCTGATATCTTACTACAGTTTGGCCTGTACAATTTGCTCCTCTAACACCAACATGGTTATTGAATCTCGATCTTATCTGTCATACCACCGATCACTTGTTCGCACCTCCTCCCACTTCATATCGGACAGATCATCACTCTCCCCACCTTCAGAGCCTTACTGAAATCATATTTCCAAGGGGCAATCCCTGACTTGGCCCTCATTTCCCCTGTTTGTCCTTCCTTCTGTGTCACCTATGCACTTGGATTTGTATCTTTTCAGGGCTTGATTTTCACACCCAGATCCACAGCACTTAAAAACTTATCCTTATACTCTCCCATTGACTCTGTCTGTAATTTATTTTAATACCAGTCTCCTCTTCTAGACTGTACACTCTTTGTGGGCAGGGATCATGTCTGCCAACTCTATTGCTTTGGACTATACTAAGTGCTTAATGCAGAGCTCTGCATGTAATAAGCACTCAATAAATGCTGTTGATGGACTGACATATTGGCAAATTTGCATGATGCACTAACCCATCTTCTGAGGAGAAAAATCACTTCCTGCAGGATCCCTGTTGTCAAATTTCTTCCCATCCCCCTCCTCACTCTTAGTATGTGAGCCTCTGAGGGACCAGGGACTCTGTTTATACTTCCTTCAGGTATTGGTTTTTAGCAAGCATTAAATAAATACTGTTACTACTATTACTACAGAATGAGTAAGCATGATCGTTGCCCTTAAGGATCTTGAAATCTAGGGTAAGAGACAGACAGTAAAATAACTTACCAGTGGGGGAAGCAATAAAGTATGAAAATATCTACATAAGTCCTATGAAAGCAGTGAAGCAGAAATCATTTTAAAGGTAACTGATTTCCAAGGGACTCTGTGAAGTCCTTTGAGGATTTCCCCAAAGCCCTCATTCACCTCTGAGCAATATAATGAGGTGTACAACAAAAAATGACACCGAGTGGAAAGAGAAGAACAGGGTAGAGGAGAATTAGGGCTGCACATAATTAAGCCCAACTGTAGGCATAACTAAGACAAGTCTGGCTAAAGACAATAATCTTCTGGCTTAAATCCCCATATAAGTCATAGTAGACACTTTTTATGGTATTTGTTACTGTTACTAAGTGTTGGGTACTGTACTAATTGCTGGGGTAGGTACAAGCTAATCAGGTTGGGCAGGGAATATGTACGTTATATTGTTATACTGTACCCTCCCAAGTGCTTAGTACGTTGTTCTGCTCAGATTAGCTCAAATAATACAAACACAGTCCATGTCCCACATGGGGCTCACCGTCTTAATCCCCATTTATAGATGAGGCAACTGAGGTATAATAAAGTGAATTAACTTGCCCAAGGTCACACAGCAGACAAGAAGTAGAGCCTGGATTAGGACTCTGGTCCTTCTGATTCCAAGGCCCATACACTATTCACTAGGTCATATTGCTTCCCCTGAATTCTGAATTCAATTTCTGAATTCACATTATGAAATGCCAAGGTAGAAGCTCAGAGCAAGGTATAAAGAAGTGATCTGTTCCATATGGAGTGGTCTAACCAGAACCCCAACCCTGTAGAGGGAGGCATTCCCACAGTCTCAATTTCCAGGTGCCCTGCAGCCATGGTCTTCGTTTTCCAGCACCGCCCCTGGAAAGCTTATTTGGAATTCTCTTCAAGTCAGGCCAGAGTCAGCCTTAATGCATTTCTATTTAGGGAACTAATGTCTCATGAAAAATAATATCTTTATCATTTATTTACTATGTAGATGGTGCTCTCTTTCTTTTGTCAGAGCCCCAAAAAGCTTTCCAAGCTGCAAACTCTCCATTAATCATTTCAGCTTCCTCTGAAGGCTAGCCACCATGTCTGCAATGGATCGTGGCATCTGTTTGAAAGCCACACAGCAACACTGCAACAATAACTTAGGAACAAAAGTGATTTCAGAACACCATATTGAGTAGGTTCTCCAGGAATACTGACATGCGGATAAGCAGAAAGGAATGTTTTGGCTCAGTGACTGCTGAGACAGCTTCTGCAGAGACCTGTGAGGGTGAAACATGGCAGACTCTTAGACTAACTGAGGAATTGGGAGTATAAAACTATTTGATTTGGTTGATTTCCATTGTCTCTGAAATAAGGCATCCTAAAACCAAAGGATCTTCCTTAACTTGGTGTGTGGATGTGTGCAGATGAGGTCCTATCCAGATAGGAAGATGTGGCTAAAGAAAGGGACATATGCACAGTTAGCAATCCATTTCACATTGCGTGTACTGGAAAGAGAGGTTTTCCTGCAATGATGCTTTGTTTACCACTTTCTAAAATGGTACTTACTAAGTGCTTACTGTGCTTCAAGCAGTGTACTAAGTGGACAGAATATGGGCCTGGGAATCAGAAGGCCCTGGGTTCTCCTTCTAGCTCTGCCACATGTCTACTGTGTGACCCTGGGCAAGTCACTTAACTTCTCTGGGTCTCAGTTACCTCATCTGTAAAATGGGCATTAAATCTTCCTCCAATTTAGACTGTAAACCCCTTGTGGGACAGGGACTGTATCCAATATGATTAGCTTGTATCTACCTCAGCATATAGTGAGGTAGCTGGTACATAGTAAGTGCTTAAAAAGTACCAATAAAGTATATATTTTCCATATATACCTAGTCATTCATGCATTAGTTTTTACTGAGCACTTCAAGACTCATAGGCACATGCTGGGTGAGATGGATGGGGCTGGCTGCCCTGCTAAGTTACAATGAACACTTTAACTGTTAAAATTAACGATATGAACTCTCCTGTATTCAGTGCACTGAAGGAGAAAAAAGTGAACAGGGAAACTGGCCAGGATCCATTTGCTAGGTCTACAGAAGGCCTGGAACCTAGGCTGCATTAGATTCCCAGACTTAAATGGCTCAAGTCAATGCTTAATCAGTATTACAATCAGAATGAATTCAAACAGAAGGAAAAAATGGAAGTTATCCATAGGTGGAGATTTACTCTACATCCACCTGCATTGATTAAGGGATAAAAAGGCTCCTTAATAGGTGACCAGATTAAGGACCACCAGGCCCCTAAAACTGTTGTTTGGAGAAAACAGTGGAATCTAGCAACCCAAAAGGCAGTCTGATGTCCCTGGTCTCTCGTACCATGAATATCAGTTAAACCAAGAGAAAGAATCTCCCCATGGAAATGTTATGGCAGAATCCAAGGTAGGAACAGATCAGGAAGAAGAAAACAGCCAGGCAGTTAGCAGAGACAGGTACAGAATTGGAAAATTTCTGAAAAAGGTTAAATTCCACTCTTTAAGAGGTCGGTACTCTGCCTCCAGCAATGAGTACCTCCGAGAGAGTCCCATTGTCCTCTGGAAAAATAGAGGCATTCAGCTCCACTGCTCCTGGAAGATATAGACATTTTTTTCCATTCCTTCCTTGCAATTCCCTCAGCAGCTTTCAATCAGGCATAATTAGAGGAAATGAAAGCACACAGCGCTTATCCAAAAGACTGGCTGTGACCCAGCCATCTAACAAGCACCTACTGTGAGCAGAGCACTGTACTAGAGACTTGCGTGAAAAAACATAAAATAGCACACATAGTTCCTGCCCTTGGGGACCTTACATTTCTCTGAGATTCAAATTCAAGACAGGTTTAAGAGTTTTTGTTACTATTGCTATTGTTATTGTTCTTGTCCGTCTGTCTCCCCCGATTAGACTGTAAGCCCGTCAAAGGGCAGGGACTGTCTCTATCTGTTACCGATTTGTACATTCCAAGCGCTTAGTACAGTGCTCTGCACATAGTAAGCCCTCAATGAATACTATTGAATGAATAAATGAATTTGGGGGTTTTTCTGGTGGAGAAGTGGTCTTGGGTCATCTTGGGTCTAGCCTGAAAGCTCACTGTGGGCAGGGAATGTGTCAGTTAACTGTTGCATTTTACTCTCCCAAGAGCTCAGTACAGTGATCTGAAAAACAGTAAGTGCTCAATAAATGACTGAATGAAGGAACGAGTGTGAAAGAGAAAATTCTGTCTTTAGCTCCCTCAAACGTTTTAAGTTTCTCAGAAGATAAATAAATCTAGCAATGTCAACAGGATGCTTGGAGGAACCAATTGACAGTTGCTTGGCATCAGTTGCATGACATCCATTTTAATGGGAAGATTAATATCTACCATCCCTAACTTTCCCCTTCACACTTATAACTTGCCCCAGCAGTCCATTTTTGGCTCTCTCATAGATAATGGAGGAGGAAGAAAGAGGAGAAAGTAAGAGAAAGAGAGAAAGATATATACAGAGATGTCTGTGTGTATAATATAGTGCCATAGCAAGAAAGTGTACTAGTATTTCCTTAGAGACACATAAGCCAGGACAGTTTCATTTAGCTATTGTTAATTTAGCTAAGGACACTTTCTTCATAGTTGAAGTTTAAAATTTAGAGGTTCATCTAGAAACAGCTCAAAAACCTACCACATTTACTCACACAAATGCCCCACTTTTTGTTACCTTGAAACATGGGTGATGCAATTATAAGTGTCATTTAAGAATTAAGTGAAGGAATAAGTTGGGGGGAGGTTAAAAAAGAAGATAGAAGAAGAAAGAGTACGCTAAGAAAGCACTTGAGACTGTGTCTCTTATTTCTACTGCATTTTCCCAATTGCAGCATACACCTGGCACAAAAAAAATTAACTCCCTTCTCAACAACCCCTTCCTCTTCCTCTAACACATGTCACTGTCACTGCTTACAATTATGTGGTACAAAAATACCCTTTCATATCCTCTTCAAAAATCGGATGAGTCAAATATATGGTTGAGGTAGTTATTCAAGTAAATAAGATTTGTGCTTTTTCTTTTTTGTAGTATTTAAAGCATTTACTATGTGCCAAGCACTGTAGCAAGTGCTGGAATAATTATAAGACACTCAGGTTGGACACAGTCCCTATTCCACATGGGAGTCACAGTTTTAGTCTTGACTTTACAGATGAGGTAAATTAGGCACAGAGAAGTAAAGTGACTTGTCCAAGTTCACACAGCAGACAAGTGGCAGATCAGGGTTAGAACATAAGTCCTCTGTCACCTAGCCCTGTTCTCTTTTCACTAGGCTTGGTTTCTTCTATTTTTATTGAAAAACCCATACTGCACTATTTTCAGCAATCCAATCTAGACACTACTAGTATCTAAAAATTCTAGTATCTATAGAAGGAGGTCTGTTGTTAAAACCCGGGCTCCTGGATGGGAATGGAAGACACGGTGACATGTGCATTCTATTTGTGCAGTTCTTAAGCAAGATTAGAAATCTGAAACAATTTTTAATTTGGCAAAGCAAATGTAGTGTTTCCCAAAGACTTGGAAAGCTGAGGCAAAAGTGTGGTAAACCGCTGGACATGCAGGCCAAAATCTCTTAGAGTAATGGGCTCACCTTCATGAGAACCTGCAGGCTTGGATGTCTGCCCTCCTTTTTTGTTTCTGAAGATTACTTCTTCAGTTGTCAGTTGCATCTATCCAGGTCTTGGAGTTGACATTTCAATGCTTAAGTTGAAGGTCTACAGAAAGACCCAGTGTATTTGATCAAAATCTTCTCGCCTTTTGGTTCCAAAGTCTCATGCTCCCCTATGGAAATATAATACACATGTTTCTGATCCATTTACCCATGACTCATCAAAAACATTGTTTTCTTAGGACTTTTTGATGACCAAGAAGACATATGAGCCTTTTTCACAAGCTATTTTAAGGGCTTTTTCTTTGAAACAGGAAGTAGGTTTTGCCAAATTAGAAAAAAATAGAAAAGAAAATCGGCTTAATTTTGGATAAACTGGGTTGTGAGTGCAGTGAATCTGTAAAAATAAGGTTTTTCCCATTCCCTTGATTTTTTTTTCCTTTTTTGATGACATGGAGTAAAGACATTCCTAATGTGCCCGCCATCATACATTGTTATTTTTAAGGGAATTAGGAATGTCTTTATTGGATTTGTGGTTTCTTTATATGAGGGATTTGGTCATCCATTGGATTTGCAGAAGACTAGGTTGTATAAATGATCAGTCAGTGAATTAACAGTATTTAATGATTAGCTACTATTTGCAGAACACTGAACAAAGTATTTGGGAAAGTTCAATGAAGCTAGTAGACATGATCCCTACTTTCAAGGATCTTACAATCTAACTGTGAAGAGAGAATCTAAAATATATAACAGATAAGAGGAAGAATAAAGTAGAAAATATATAGACACTTGCTGTAGAAATTTTGAGTACTTCATTCATAAATTTAATCCTATTTATTCAGTGCTCACTGTATGGAGCACTGTACTAAGCAAGTGGAAAGTACAACGCAGCATTAAAGAGAGACAATCCCTGCCCAAAATGAGTTCACAGTCTTGAGGGGGGAGACAGACATGAATACAAGTACTTAAGAATTTAAGTGGGACAGAAATGCTGAAATGGCAGTTGGGAATATATAACCTGTGGGGATTAAAAGTTGATCAGGGAAGGCCTCCTGGAGAAAATGTAATTTCAGAATGGCTTAGAGGATGAGGAGAGCAGTAGTCTCCCAGATCTGAAAGGGCTGGGACCTCAAGTTAAGTGGGAGGGTATGACCAATAAATTGATGGTGGGAGAGTCAAGAAAGGCTAATAGTAGATTACTTTGAGAGGTACTAAGATTGTGAGTCTGGGGTGTTGTGGGAGAAAAGAATGGTTAAGTAAGAGGGAGAGAGGTTATTTAGTGTCTTAAAGCCAATGGTCAGGAATTTCTGTTTAATGCACAGAGGAACAGGCAGGCATTGGAGGTTTTTAAGGAATAAGGAGCTGTTTGCAAAATGAAGTTTAAAAGAAAAATGATCTGCATGGCAGATATGGTCAACAGAGAGAAAAGACTGGAGGCAGGGACATCAGTTAGGAGGTTGTTGCAGCTGTCAATTTGGGATATAAGTGGTTTGAACAGTATACTGGCTGTCTATTTATTCCAGGCCATCAAGTTCCATCTAGTTTCCCAATCCAACCTCCCCGTTCTTGATGCACAAACCCACACCCTTAATGCCACCCTCTCCACCAAATTCAGCTTCCTCACCAATGTTTCTCTCTGTCAGTCTTGCACAACCAACCCCCAGCTCTTTATCTTCTCCAGAATATGTCATCTCACATCCTGCACTTATACCTCAGAGCACTTTGGGTGGGAATCCAAGCACCAAGTGACTTTGGCTACTTTAATTTTTTTTTAATGGCATTTGTTAAACACTTACAATATGCCTAACACTGTACTAAGCACTGGAATAAATACAGGATAATAGGAAAATCAGGTTGGACACAGTCCATGCCCCACTTGGGGCTCAGTGTCAATCCTCATTTTACAGATGAGGTAACAAAGGCACAGAGAAGTTAAATGACTTGTCCAAGGTCACACAGCAGACAAGGGGAGGTGTTACAAGTCCATCCTCTCTTCTGCTCAGCAATGCAACATATCTTCCTTCATCAGCTCTCATGGCCATTACCCCAAGTTATTCCAAGTCTTTAATTCCTCCCGAGAGTTTCAGTGCCCCCACAATCCTGAATATTCACCTCTAAGACATGACAAAATTATTTCATTCAATAGTATTTGAGTGCTTACTATGTACAAAGCATTGTACTAAGCACTTGGTAGAGTACAATACAACAATAAGCAGACACACTCCTTGCCCACGATGAGTTTAGTGTCTACATTAGCACAATGGAAGCCATCAGATATAAGCTCCTAAAAGTCCCCGGTCTCCTCCCAATCTTCTTCCCACTCTGCTCTTCAATTAACTCATACTTTTTGGTCATCTCTTAAGAAGAGATTCTTGTCCATTTTCAAAATTTATCTGTATTAAACCAAAGTGATCTTTGGAAGGCCAAATGACTTGACTTAGATTAGCATATTTTGGACACTTAATCAGGAGGACTAATTCTCTGAAGAAGACACTAGTGCTAAGGAAAATCCAGCGAAAACGTGGAAGAAACAGATCAGCAGCTAGATGGATAGAGACCATAACGATAACAGAAGAACCATTAGAAAGGTTATATATTATGGCAGAGGACCGGACATTCTGGAGAAAGTATTTCCATAGAGTCGCTATGAATAAAAACAACTCAATGGCACTTGATAATAATAATACTTGCAATCCCATCCCTTCTCACTTGATAGAAACACCTGCACCAATTCTTCTTTCCACTCTGTCACATTCAACTACTCGGTTTCTGTGGGCTTCTTCTCTTCTGCTTTCAAACTCACCCTCAGCTCCCCATCCCAATAAAAAGAAACTAACTTTGGATTTGTGACACCATTCTTTCTTGTGTCTCCTCTTACTTTGCTCACTGATCCTTCTTAGTCTTTTCATTTTTTCTTCATCGGCCTTTCATTCCCTATCTGTGTGCATCCCTCAAGGCTTGATTCTGTCTACCCTCTTCTTCTCAATCTAAACTCATTTCTTTGGGGACTCCATCTGCTCCCATGGTTTCCATTATCACCACATGAGAATGATTCCTTAACCTCTGCTCCTAACCCTCTCTCCTTTCTTCTTCTCTGCAATCTCACATCTTCTCCTGACTCCAGGACATTTCTACCCAGTTGCCCCAGTGCCATCCATCTTATATAGCAGTTATATAGCTTGTGGCAGGACAGAAAATTAATTGAAAACAAAGGAGGGTTTGTATACTGTATACTGTATATCATCATCTCACCTGTTATATTATACTCTCCCAAGTGCTTAGTACAGTGTTCTGCATACAGTACTTAATAATTACAATTGATTGACTGATCATCTTGATCATTATATGCAAGAGTTGAGAGGTAATCTTCCTATACTCAGCACTGGTCAGATTCTGATTAATAGGAAGCAGCCCTCAAACAGCTTCCTACAATTATAATTTAAAAGAGGTTTACACTATTATCTGTAAGCAACTTTTAAGGAGGGAATATGTCCACCAACTCTGTTATATTATACTCTCCCAAGTGCTTAGAACAGTGCTTTGCACACAGCAAATGTTCAATAAACATGAGTGACTGATGCAATCTTTTGCTTAGATTTGCCTTTAAGTGTGTGATGGATTTGTTATGGGGATGATGTTGAATGTTTATCATATCCAGTCAGGGTTGCATAAGAGGAAACAAACGAAATCAGAAGTTTGGACCCAGGAATAATTTTTTGACTATCAGGAGGATTCAATACTGGAATGAGCTGCCATGAAAGACCATGGAATCCCCAACCCTGAAAATCTTTAGGCAAGTTGACAGCCATCTGTTCTGGATGGTTTAGCTATTAATCAGCCTGGAAACAGGACATGACCAGCCCAAAGTCTCTTCAGTCTCTAAGTCCCTATGATCCTTAGGTGCCATTTTTTCATACAGAAAAGAACAGTAATTGAATTATGAATGGTTAAACACCGCAAAGGGGAACTCATGCAAATGCAAACGGAAGAGAGTGCTGAGCTGAAATCCCTAGAAGAAAATGAGGTATGCCCAATCTCAAAAAGTAAAGAGAATGAAAGAATTGAAAGTTAATCTTTTAATAAGTAATAATGTGGGTTGACATTAATTCCCATTAATATTTTCCATGGGGAGTAGTGGAAAGAGAATAAGATCGGAAGGCAGGAGAACTGGGTTCTAATTCTAGCTCCAAAATGTGCTGCCTTTGTGACCTTGGGAAGGTGACAATTTCTCTGTGTCCCAGTTTCCTCATTTGTAAAATTGGTGTAAAATACCCTTTTTCTCTGTCCCTCTGAAGTGGTAAGTCCCTTGTGGGAATGGGACTATGTCCAATTTAATTATCTTGTGTCTATCCCACTGCTTGGCACATAGTAGTGGTAGTAATATTATTTATTAAGTGCTTACTTTGTTCAGAGCACTGTGCTAAGACCTGGGGAGAGTACACAAATGGAAACCGGACAGTTTAATCTCTTAATATTAAGAGATTGATGGTATCCTCATGATCATTATTATCACTCCTAAATACTCACTAATGTCAACGTGAAAGCCTTCATTCCCAGGGAAGTATGTGAAAATCAAATGGCCTTATTTTGCCTGTGATTAACTTTAAGAATAGAAATTGTGACACAACTATATCAAAGGAAGTTGCCTTGACAGAAGGTTAGTATGAGCCCAAGGGGCAAGGCCAGGGGATTCTGATTTTGGACTATTGAAGGAATCAATTAGAATTTGAATCGAGGTTCTAATTTTTTTAAATGCATCAAAAATATATAGTATGATAAAATGAAGATTTCCATCACATAACAGTGATATTTGATTTGGGGTAGTGCATATACCTATTTTATGATCTGTATGCATATGTAAAGATTTCTCTATACATGTACCTATGTGTCTTTATGTATATACTTACATATGTATGTCTGTATATATATATGTATATATTTATACATATATTGAATAACAACTTAGTAAACATTTTCATGAAAATACATTTGCAGGTTGATTATTTATAATTATTTTAAGTGAGTAATTTCATTATGAAACTAAAATAAAATTCACTGTGACTTGAAAATATAAATATAGGAAAACATTTACAAGTTCATAAGAGGTAGCATGCTCCACTTTGTTAGGTAATTTCCATGGGTGGCATTAAAATGAAGTGCAAAGCAAATAAAAACAAAACTCTATTCAAGTGCCCTATGGAATCATAAATTGCAATGACATTACAATGAGAACAACATGATCTGCCCAATCAAAAACAATTATGTTAAGGAAAATAGAGAATAAGGAAAGCTGTGATCATCATAAACATTGTCATGCCAAATATGCAACTCTTTGGATATTAAGCCATATTAAATCTACAATTTTACTGGCTTCTCAAAAGAAAAGGAGGGAGGGGGGAGCTCTGTTGGATGAACAAAAGAATTGTAAGCACAAAAAGATGATCTGCAATCAAACTGTATTTTCAAGTTCTGACATTTTTGCTGACTAGCTTGATTTAATGTTTTGTTTTATTGTACTTATTAAGCACCTACTATGTCCTTGGCACTTTACTAAGCACTGGGGTAGATACAAGCTAATCAGGTTGGACACTATCAGTGTCTCACATGGAGTTCACAGTCTTAATCCCCATTTTATAACTGAGGTAATTGAGGCTCAGAGAAGTAAAGTTACTTGCCCAAGGTCACACAGCGACAAGTGTCAGATCTGGGATTAGAACCTAGGTCTCTCTGACTCACAGGCAGTGGTCTCTTAGTTCATATACTTATAGTGATAGACTCATAAGTAAATCTTGACGTCGAATTCAACACTCCCCTTTGCATTTGGCCAGAGGGTAGCAACTCATTCTCCCAGACACTGGGTGGGAGAAAATCTCCTCTGTCTTCTCCTCTCTGGCCCCTCTCACTAACCCCCTTCCCATCACCCATATTTATCAATTTGGCAGCCAAGGGAGCTCCTCTAGCTGAAGGACAGATTCACCTGCTCGGACATTAATAGAAGGATTTATTGTTCCTCTTTTAAATGAGCCCAACAAAATAAGCAGAACTGCCTACTATGTGCAGAGCACTGTACTAAAAGTTTGGGAGTGAGCAATAGGGAAAATAGACAAGCTCCCTGCCCTTACAGACTGTCCAGTCTAGCAGGGAACACAGATACTCGAGTAATAATAACGAAATCATTAACTGCAAGACCTAACAAATCCCCATATCCCAAAGATAGAGCACTGTTTCGGGTAGGAGGTAAAAGCAAATCTCACTGTGGTTGATCCTCCTGTCTCCTTTCCATTCTTCTACTCCAAATTTGAAGAAAGAGAACATGCTATTTTTGAGGAATGTCAATATGCTTCCTTTATATGTCCACCATTTAATTCAGGAAAAACAGCACAAAGCATCAATAGGAAAATATTATGCCTAAACATTTGTCTGGAAAACACAAGGCAAACTGGTTGCAGACATGGTAACCATAGGATACCAAACAATAGCAATAAAACACTGCAAAAATCACACCCAGAGAGGCCTGGATGCTTAAGCGATATTCAATTCTTGAGTGCTGAATAGTTTACAGAGTGAGAAATGAGTAATGGATGGTTAAAACAGTTCAGGAGAGGCAGATTCAGTCCCAAGGATATGGCTGTCCTAGTAAATTAGCTCTTTAACAACTGACCTACTCCTGCTAAGTGGGGATGGTCTTTACAGCCACTTATGAGTAGTGGAGAGACCTTGCCCAGAGGGAGATTTGGAAAGCTTTGCTGCTGCCTTCTCTCCCTGGACTGTCTTTTCCTTTTGAAGCCTTATAGAGTGTTCCCTACATAATCCCTGCTTCCACCCCATGCCACACAGCCCTGTCTAGTGAAGCGGGAAATACATTGCTCAGACCCACCCCATACAAGTCAATACTGCTTGAACAAAGATGAGGGAGATTCTCCTAACCTTGTGACCTCAAATGACCAAGTAGTCAGTCAGAATGCAAAATGGCTCCCTCCTGTCACCAAGGGAAGGAAGAAGGTGGAGTGGTGGGGTTGTAAGAAGGGTGGGGAGGTTAGAAGCACAGAATAGGATTCCAGAGTTTCCTTAGCCTCATAGCACAGTTATGCTGGTAGTATGTTTATCAGGTACAAAGTCTATAAGTACAATGAGAACATGAGGGTGCTTAATGGATGTTCATGACACTTCGGCCAAATTAAGTGTCACAGATAAATGTAGACACCTGTCAGATTAGGGGAAAATTGATCTTAGTGACAGCATGTTTGCAAAATACTTGGTGAATATTTATTGTTGTGCCTTCAGAGATTATGGAAAGATAGCAGTTGCAGAGTAACTCAGTTTCTCCATCTGCAAAACCCATCTACAGGAGTACTCTGCAGACTGCTGAGACAACAAACTTGACTATAATTGCTCACCCTGACAACTCAGAAGTGACCATCATGGAGATACCCTTATCTTCTAAGCACTATTTGTAATTTAATGTCTGTCTCCCCCTGTAGATGCTAAATTCCTTGTGGTCAGAGATCATGTGTTCCAACTCTATTGTATTGTACTTTATCAAATGCTTAGTATAATGCCCTGCACACAGTAAGCCCTTTATAAACACGATTGATTGATTGATAAGGTGTTGGAAATAATTTGTTTTTAGCACAGCTTGCTCATATCACATGTCCAGTGGGCTGTTAGCTTATTAGCATGATCTCTTCTCCATAAAATCCATCATCACTGTGAAGCTGTTGCTGTCCCCACTGAAGAAGAAAGAGTAGAAAAGGTTTTGTGTAAGCTATACAATTGACCACAGGAGTCAAGGACAATTTTGTGAAAAAAGTGGAGTCTCAAAAGTAGCAGTCAAGATGAGGGTGGAGAGGGGGAAGGGTGGTAGGAAGGAGAAGGCTGGGTGTGAAGAAGGAACTATTAAGAGGCAAAGGAGAAGGCCAGTGGCCAGAAGTGAAGTTGCAGTTGGAGATCGTGTCCCCGTTAGACCGTAAACTCACTGTGGGCAGGAAATGTGTCTACCAAATTTTTTGTAGTTCACTCTCCCAAGAGCTTAGGGCAGTGCTTGCACATAGTAAGTACACTGATTTATTGATTGCTCGCTGGTGAGCAGCACAGCATTCGGCAAAATGATGGTCAGCCCAAATACATAGTCCTTCTGAAATCACATCTCCTTCAGAAACCCCTCCCCAATTGATTTTTCATCTTCCCAGGTCATATCCCAGCACTTGAAACAGTACTCAGTGCTTAGAACAGTTCTTGTCACATAGTAAGAGCTTAAAGAATACCATCATCATATCCCCTCAGCAATCCTGTGCCAGATGCCCATCAAGATAATCACACCCACCGAGAGCACATCTGGACATAATGACTTAAATAAACTGCTATTAAAGCACTTAGGCAATTCATATATTTTTTTCTGTCTCTTTCTGTAAATTATTTTGTACTTGTCTTCCCCATTAGATTTTGAGTCTCTTGTGGGAAAGGATCATGCCTTTTATTTTATTATACTCTTCTGCACTTAGTGTGGGCAGGGAAAGTGTCTATCAGCTACTTTGTACTGTACTCTCCTTAGTACAGTGCTCTGTTTCAGTAAGTGCTCAATAAATACCATTGACCATTAGTTCAATGTTGTGCTCACAAACTGAGCTCAGTAACTGCTATTGAGTGATTGATTTGATATAACTGGGGCAATAAGAACACGAGACCTCCTGTTTCAAATGATTTCCTTATTGTTTTGAGGAGCTATTGGCCTGTTCAATAGAAATACAAGCCAGTAGAATTGCCAATCTTTTCGTGAGTGTATATGTGCATATGCAAGCTTGTGGCACATTCATGATATTTGGGTTTGTAGTGTGTGGGCATGTGTGCCAAGACAAAGGGACTGATGAGATGCTTTAATATTTTTTTACAGAATTTCACCACAGTAATGGTGATGCACCACTGGGACTAATAAAAAAGTGATTGTACTTTTCACATGGCACTAACATTTCCCAACAGCTTATGTCTAAATTTTCAATAGAAGATCTAAAGAATCCTCTCATAGACTTTAATAAACCCTTTGCTGTCTCTCTGCCTCCCCTTCTCCCCATCCCAGTATGTTCCAGCTGCAGAGCTGCTACTTCCCACCTCAAAAAATAGCAGAGTCCTTATAGCTTCTTCTATGGATTTTTAAGAGTTTCCACGACCTGCGTCACTAATCTTTAACTGACCCTCCTGTTTAGCTACACTTTCCAACAACCCCTCAGTTCTTATATAAGTTTGTACATTTTTAAAAACAGTGAAGTGTACATTCAGTTAATTGTTTAGATATTTTATCCTGATGGGTTTTGGGATTTTTTTGTACTTCTTCCTGACTTTTCCTTGTTCTTTCATACTCTGTAAATCATTTTTGTCTGTCTCCTGCATTAAATGGTAAGCTCCCTGGGGAACATGTGCCTTAGGACTGCTGTAATCTTCCAAGCACGTAATGCAGTGCATGCCACTGAAGGATTGATTAAGCACGTAATGCACTGCATGCCACTGAAGGATTGATTAAAGTTATCTTTGGAAGTTGGAGAGGCAGCAGTTGATAGTTTCGAGTAGGTCTTGGAACCGTTTATGAATAGCAAGTCTTCAATGCACTTTCACCGGAATTATCTAGATCCCTTGACCACTTCCTCCCTCTGGCCTTGATCTTCCTCTCCCTTTATTTATAATAATAATTATTATATTTGCTAAGCACTTACTATGTATCCCATGTGGGGCTCACAGTTTTATTCTCCATTTTATAGATGGAGATAACTGAGGTGTAGAGAAGTTAAGTGACTTGCCCAAGGTCAAAAAGCTGACAAGTGGTGGAGCTGGAATTAGAACCAACATTCTCTAACTCCCAGGTCCATGCTCTTGCCACTAGGCAATGCTGCTTCTGACCCACCTCCATTCTCCCTTTCTTTAAAGTCATATCATACTAAAATCATATCATCCTCAGGAAGCATTCCCTGACTAATCTCTCATTGCCCCACTCTATTTTATCTACATCCTTTGCCATCTTCATTCATTACTGAATCTTACTGTGTGCAAAGCAGTGTACTGAGCACTTGGGAGAATACGATACAACAGCAAAAAAAGAGACATTCCATGCCCACACTGAGCTCTCAGTCTAGAGGGGGAGAGAGACATTAATATAAATAAATAAATAACAGTTACACACACACACACACACACACACACATATGTGCTGAGGGGATGAGACGGAGGATGAATGAAGGGAGTAGGAGAAGAGGAGAGGAGGGCTTACTGAAGGAAGGTCCTTTGGAGTAGAAAGTCGGGGGGAGCAATTATCTGTTTGACATGTATTTTTTAATGATCCTTGTTAAGCACTTATTGCATGACAGGCACTGTACTAAGGGCTGGGTAGATGCAACTTAATCAGTCCAAGTCCCACATGGGGTACACAATCTAAGTAGGAGGGAGAACAGGTGTTGAATCCTCATTTTGCAGTTGAGGAAATTGAGGCATAGAGAAGTTAAGTAACTTTCCCAAGGTCACACAGCAGTTAAGTGGCTAGGTCAGAATTAGAACCCATGTCCCCTTGTTCCCAGGTCCCTGCTTTATTCATTAAGTAGTATTTATTGATCGCTTGGAATGTACAATTCGGCAACAGGTAGAGACAATCCCTGCCCATTGACAGGCTTACAGTCTAATCGGGGGAGACAGACAGACAAAAACAATAGCAATCAAGGGGATGTACATCTCATTAAAACAATAGCAATAAATAGAATCAAGGGGATGTACATCTCATTAACAAAATAAATAGGGTAATAAAAATATATACAAATGAGCGGACCAGCTCAGTGCTGAGGGGAGGGGAAGGAAGAGGGGGAGGAGCAGAGGGAAAGATGGGGGAAAAGGGGGCTTAGCTGAGGGGAGGTGAAGGTGGGGGTAGAGAGGCAGCAGAGGGAGCAGTGGGAAAAGGGGAAGCTCAGTCTGGGAAGGCCTCTTGGAGGAGGTGAGCTCTCAGTAGGGCTTTGAAGAGGGGAAGAGAATTAGTTTGGCCACTTAATCCATACTGCTTCCCAATATTTGAATCCATATCCCCTAAACACTAATGTACTCATCCACTTCTTACCCCCACGGCACTTACACACATAACCTAATAATAAATTGTCTCTCTTACCTGTAATTTATTGTATTGTCTGTCTCCCATAGCTAGATTATGAGGTCTTTGAGGGCAGGGATCACGGCTGCTTCCTCCAAAGTACATTGCCAAGGACCTAACACAGTGTTCTGCACACAGTGCTCCATAAACACTATCAGTCGATTGAATGATCATCCAGACCAAAGTGTTTGGAGTATTTTTGGTTTCAGTTATCTAGATAATTGCCTTCCATCTCCACTTTTCTTTCCTAGTGTACATCTGGTCTATTCATTGGTTAAGAAAGTGGGGAGGAGTTTCATTCTGTACCTACCTATCAGTCAGTCAGTCAGTGGTATTTTTTTAAGTGCTTGCTATGTGCAGAGCACTCTGAAAGCACTTGGTGGAGTCCAGTACAACAAATTTGGTAGACATGATTCCTACTCTCAAGTAGTTCACAGTCTAGTAGGGGAATATAGACACTAAAATACATCACAGAAAGGGGAAAGATCAGAGTGACAGGATATGTACAGAGATACTACAGGCCTGGGTTGGGAAAATTAAGTGCTTAAGGGGTGGATGTAGTCAGGGGGAAGAATGAGTTGATTAAACATAGGGCAGCCTACCTGAAAATCTGATGTTTAATAAAAATGAAAAACAATATTTACGCTATATATTCTTGTTGAGGGTAGCCAAAAAGAAAACAAGAACAGCTTGGGGAAAAAAAAGAAACATTCAGTAAAAATAGCATCCACTCATGAAATTCTCTTTACCTAGGCTATCAAAGAAACTTCAATTATTAAAATAGCTTGAAGATCCAATTTTAATTGTATACCCTAGAGGAAATTTATTTCCTTTTCTCCCTTCTTTCACCTTAAAAATGTAATTGAACCGGGTGGATGAATGTTAATGACATAATAATAATAATAATGGTAATAGTATTTGTTAAGTGCTTACTATGTGCAAAGCACTGTTCTAAGCACTGTGGGGATACAAGGTGATGAGACTGTCCCACGTGGGGCTCACAGTCCTAATCCCTATTTTACAGATGAGGTAACTGAGGCACAGAGAAGTGAAATGACAGGCCCAAAGTCACACAGTTGGTAAGTGGCAGAGTGGGATTAGAACCCAGGACCTCTGGCTCCCAAGCCCAGGCTCTTTCCACTGAGCCACGCTGCTTCTCTAATGATAATAATTCTGGTACACATTAAACATAAACTATGTTATCAAGTTCTGTTCTACACATCGGGGGAGATACAAGATAATCATGTCGGACACAGTCCCTGTCCCACATGGGGCTCACAATCCAAGTACGAGGGAGATGAGGAAACTGAGGCCCAGAGAAGCTAAGTAAGTGATTTGCCCAAGGTCACATAGCAGACCAGGGTCAGAGTTGGGATTAGAACCCAAAACCTCTAACTGCCAGGCCCATGCTTTTTCCACTAGTCCATATTGCTTCCCAATTATAATCATTAATATTTCCTAATCTTTAGAGTTTCTTCAGATTTCCAATATGGGGAGGCATCTTTATAGCCCCTTTTTATATTGGCAAAAGAAAAGAGACACTTGGGAAAACATTTCTATTCTTAGTCAGCTTGGAATCCTCCCTCATTTTCTTTAACACGTTCCAAATGTTGGACTGAAAACTGAAAACTTATTTTTCAATTTTAGCAGTCTAATGTTCTCACCATGCACATCAGAACACAGCTGTGATTTAGTATGGCCCATGATGTGTTTTCGTAATTATAGGACCAAGAAAGACATCAAAAGTGACTTATTCCTTCCCTCTGCATTTTATTTTTCAAACGAATCTGGTCTAGTAGCAAAAATACTAGGGGATGCATCAGGAGACTGAGTTTCTGTTCCTAACTCTACCTCTGACTTGTTGGGTGACCTTGAGTAATTTGTTTAAACTCCTTATTTTTCTTCTTCTTAATAATAATATTAATAATAATGTTTTAAGCATTCTTTTTGTGCCAAGCACTATGCTGGGTGTTGGGAGAGGTTCAAAGTAATCTGAATGGACACAATCCCTATCGCACAAAGGGCCCACAGTCTAAGAGAGAGGGAAGGTAGAGATATTTTCCCCATTTTGTATATTAGGATACTGGCTCACAGAGTGGTAAAATGAGACTTGCCTAAAATCACCCAGCAAGTAAGCGGCAGACTCAAGACTAGAACCTGGGTCTCCTGACTCCTAGTTCTCTGCTCTTCCACTAAGCTTTGCGGGAACTAAGCTATCTAATATTAGCACTAAAAGAAAGAACTGCAATGTTCCTGGGAAAAAACTATATATTTAGACTTTCCAGCCCTTCTGTGTATTATGGGGTATATGATATCAGCTCATGGTAAGTACTGATATGATGTGGATCCAGGGGGTGAGGAGTTAGAGAGGGGTGAAAAGGAAAGGAGGAGGGGCAACCCACTTCCCATAGAACTAACAGAACAAAGATTGATGTTGAGTCCTTAGCAAAATCATTCTCTGAGGTGTATATGTGTTGATTAGGGCAGTTCTAGGGAGCAGAAGGGAGAAGAAAATAGAATAGATTCATACCCTAGGGAGTATAGAGAACTATTTTCTCATCCTCCGTTTTGTGGAGTGTTCCCATAGTCTGGGCTCTATTTGATGCTGGCGGAACTCAGTGAGGCTGGGGTCAACCTGGCAGCTAAGCCAGGTTGGGGGATCTGCCCCCTTATCAATTACAGTTGGCCCATTCAAAACATTCTAAACTCTTGTGATTTCATCAGTTATGATAAATAGGGTGCTCATGTGTCTGTTTTTTTGGTGGGCTGTGTGGTTTACAGCTTGTCTTTCCCTGGAGGGGAAAGACTGGCACCAGGTGCCTTTAAATCGGGTATTTTAATTTTAAACACCCAGCCTCACTCTACCCTAACTCCTGCCATTGAGTTCTACAGCTTGGAAGAGGGGCCAGCATGCATAAGGACTGAGAGGGGAACAAAGACACTCTGAAGCAATAGGGAAGTGTGGGATCCCCCTGAAAAAAATGTTTGTGATTTGGATGAATTTAATATATTGCCACAAAATGGTGTAATGACATCACTGTGTTTGATGCTGCGGCCAGTGAGGCTAGGGGCTAGAGGACTCTGAGCCAGAAGTGTAATATGCTGCTTTTCTCACCAGAGTACCCTACAGTTTTTATTTTATTTTGTATTTACCCCCGTCCTCAACTTTTCTGTCCACTCATTTTTTATTGTGTTTTTTTCTCCTTATGTGCCCACTGTCGGTTGGGCCAGAGATTATGTTTAATTCTCACTGGCATATTCTCTCCCTGTGCTTAGGACGAGCTTAATACTATTATTACTACTGCTATTACAAGTCCAGTATAATGCACACTATGCCAAATACATCTATTTGGTCTGTGTTTTTAAGTGTTGTTTACAACCACTCTACTGCCCAGTTTTTATATTACCTTTGTTGCAGAAGGTTTTGATTCCTCCCCTTGGTAATGGAAGGTTTTCTTCAGTTTGGTTTCATATGTTACCCATTTAATCCTGATCAACAGCTAGTAACTCCAGTACCTGCTGGCTTCTCCTTTCAGGAGGTCAAACGTAATTTGTTCTCCTTGACAGTGAGCTCATCCATCCCAGTAAGTTGCCCTATCACCATTTGACCCAGCTTTCATTTATCTGGACCAAACTCTATTTGAATTTCATCACTAAAATCCTTTGTCATTTTTAGTAGTTCAGATTTGGCATAGAGCTTCAGATTGGCCACATAGTACAAATGACCGAGGATATGATGTTCTTCCTCATATTTTATCACAACATTATGACCAATATGATTTAGTTTTTCACTAAAGAGATTCAGCTTCAAATAGAACCAAAGTGGATGATATGAGCTTCTTTGAAATATGTTCTCTTTTCAAGCTTGGCATTCAGTGTGACCGACAGTTTGCTATTTAATAGGGTGCTGTTCTGCTTGTCCATATGTCAATTGCTTGATACAAAATATTAACAAAGGATCTGTCTTTTAATCCTCCAAGATTGATATTAAATTCAATGGGAAACTGAGTCATAGGATTCTTTGAAATCAATATACTTATGCTCAACTACTGTTGGCCTGTTTTTTAATAGCTCAATCAACTAGCCCAATTCCATTCCACAATGACCTGTCCTTTATAGTCAAGTCATAATTTGAGACTTCCTTTCTGCTCATCACCCTTGTTGCAATTTGTTTAACAAAGTGAATAAATCTTCTTAGCCAAATGGGTATCATTAAACTGATGATGATAGGCAAATATTATCAATTTCCCTGGATACAAAACAATGTGACGACAGGCAAAAAATATTAGCAAGCCATTTCCGGATGACATAAAATTATTTCTTCCGACTCCTGCAGCATTCAATTAATCAATCAACAGTGTTTCTCCACCACCTGCCCTATGCAGAGCACTTCTAAAAGACCTTAGAAGAGTACAACAGAATGAATAGACACAATCCCCTGCCCTCAAAGAATTTAAAATCTAGCAGGAGGGAGAAACATTGAAATAAATTACAGATAAGAGGAAGAAGTAAATGGGATTTATGTACACAAGTTCGTGCTTAATGTTAATGGACATGTAAAGATATATACTAAGTGGTATGGAAGACTGAGAGTACTTAAATACTTAGGTGGTTCAGAAGTGATGAGGTAACAGTATGGAATATAAAGTGGGGAGACTGGAAATTAATCCAGGAAGCCTCCTGGAGGAGATGCAATTTCAAAAGGACTTCGAAGATGGGTAAGACAGTAATCTGTCAAATATGAGGGAGAAGGGAACTCCAGGACAAGGTAGGGATGTGAACAACAGGATGTTAGGATGAGGAGCTCCAACTGAGATATTTGCCCTGCCTGGCAGCCCCCAGGATGCTAAAGATTCACCTCACCCAGATTCCTGATCCCTTGGCAAGATCCATGGATTCACCTCCCCCAGTGGACAGCCCTAATTAACAGGAAGTTCTTATTGGGTCAGGCACTCACTGACAAGTCCAAAGTGAAACTAAACCACTGGTGTATACAGCGGAAAGTTTTTATTCCATGCTTAGTCTAATTAGAAGCAGTAAAATGCACAGACACACACACACACACACACACACACACTACTACAGTAAGCATAGCTACCTGTCCTACTCTTTGCCCCAAGTTTGTGAAAATGGCCCCACATCAGAGAAGTTCTAGGAGTCTGACTGCAGCATCCTGGCTTGAGTCTTAGGTGCTCCTGGTGGCTGCCATAGGCAACTCAGTGCATTTCTTAGGTGGTTTTGCCATTATCACACAAGGACCTTTTTTATCCACACATGGCAGTTGTTTCAGGGTGGGGGGTGTCGCAGAGGGAATCCTGATTTACTACTCCGATTGCCTACTGTCTCAACCTCGTTACTGGGTAAAGCCGGGGGGACAGCTACTCCTCCCCCCATGCCTACCCCAATGGCTATCTTTGCAAGAAGCAGCTGGCAGTCTTTCTCCTGTTCTATAGCAAGGCAATTCAATTCCTACTCAAACTTCTCAGCAAGACATTTTAGCTTCTCCTCCAGTTCCTCCTGTGATATTGTTGCTCACCGGGTCAAAGAACAGTCTCTGATGAAATGGCTTCTGCATTACAAAATGGATTCACTCTTGCTCACCACAGTCAGCAGTGGGAGAGTACAATGAGCCACAGTGTGAAGGTTAGTCTGATGTTAGCTCTTTCATGAACATCTTACCAAAGCTCCAGATGCTACTGTGAATGCCTTGAGACAGTGTTCTGGAACAAATCCAAACCAGGTGTTCTCCCTATCTAGATTCTTTCCTTCGTAGAACCTCAGAATCATGAATTCACCAAAAACTCAGCTGCTGCTGCCTTCTCCTACCACCCATCCTCCGGCAAAAACTGAATCCTTTTTACCTTTTTTTCACTAATAGGGGAGCAGCATGGCCTAGTGACCGTAGCAAGTGTCTGGGAATCAGAGGACCTGGATTCTAATCCAGCCTCTACCATTTGCCTGCTCCTTGATCTTGGGCACTTCTTTGTGCCTCATTTACCTCATCTGCAAAATTGGGATTCAACACCTGTGCTTCCTATTTAGACTGTGAGCCCCAAGAGGGACCTGTGATCTTTTATCTACTTCAGCATTTACCATTACTTGGCACATAGTAAACACTTAACAAATACCACAATTATTAATATAAATAATAATAGTAGAAAGCTAAATTAGGTGTTGATCTTAATGGCAGGCAATGAAAGAGTTATATTTTCAGGTACAAAATACCAATAAATTAGGCTTTCTTTCCACAAGGTACCCAGGTTTCCACCACAAAGAATGTGGGTGTAGCCTCATTCCAAAATGACACTTCTAATGCCTAGATTCACAATTTGTAGGTAACAAATCTTCAATGGCTTAACAAACTTAACAGTTTAGTGGTTTAACAATATGTTCCTGCTGCCTTATTACTGTGGGATCAGTATCTTTATCACAGGAGTTCTGGTGGGCCTCCTGAGTTCCTGGAATTCATATGGTCAAATCTGGGTGAGGTGGGGGTAGGAAAGGCTAGTGAGGTGGCAAAATAACTGGGGTCAGGAGAAAGCTACTTCCCCCTCTATTCTGTAAGCTTGCTGTGAACAGAGAATGTGTCTGTTTATTGTTATACTGTACTCTCCCAAGTACAGTGATCTGCACATAGTAAGCACTCAATAAATATGACTGAATGGATGATGAGTTATATCACTTCCCTGAGCTGTAGGAACCCTGGACACTGGACCACTTTATCTGAACTGGTGTCAGTGCCATGATGGGGCCAATTCACCCAGGGATAGTGTCTATCTTTTCTATTGTAATTTCCCAGGTTCTACAAACAGTAAGTGCTCAATAAATATCATTGATTGATAGTTTGATGGAGATATTGCCAATCCATCTTTTGTTCAGACAATGCAGAAGGTAACGTTTTCACACTTCCATCTGTTCAGACTTTCTCTTCTTGCAGTCCGATCATTTCAGTGCTATGCCTCCAGGAACTTTTCAAATAGTTGATCAGAATTCTATTCTATCTTTAATCAATGGGAAATTTTCACTAGAATCATCTTTCTCCCATTTTCCATTACCTTGAACATGTCTTTTGATTTCCCTGGAAGTCTGGATTACAATGTTTTCTTTCTTGGAAAAGGATTAAGATCCTCATGATCTTTTTGAGAAGCAGTTCGTTTTGGTTTGCCTGCATCCATTATTTCTATAATTTGTCTTTGCTTGTCATTTAGTGCAAGGGGAGTAATTATCCAGCCAACTTTATTTATTTCTTTGGTCCCTGGTTATTTTTGTAATGGTAAGTCTTCCCAGCTGTTTCTAAGCTTACTGGGTGTTTTTTTTGTTGTTGCTGTTCTAATTGTCTGCTCTTGTCTGCTTCATGTTTTGCCCTGTTGGCTCATTTATTGTTCTGTATACTGGAGAATAACTTTCAGACCCATTGATCTTATTGTTGTGACTGGTGCACAGTAAATTACATTACAAACATTTTCCAGGTCTGATGTTACTTGATGGCACTAAAGGTGAAACCCGGGCTTCTAGGAAACTCCTTTTGATGCTCTTTTTGAAGTGTGTATTTTGGGAATACTAATTCATTGTAGTAAAAATACAATGTAGGATTAAAATCATATCCTGTAATTTGAAAAACAGCTATTCATTCTCAGGGCTTGGATTAACAATTACTATCATACTTCCTTCAACTTGTCTTTCTTCATTATCTCTCATTCACGAACAGTAAAGGCCTCTTCATTTGCTTTTCTCTTAACTTGCTCCTTTTTATGGTATTCATTTAAAAATACTTAAAGGAGTTATGATTGGTTAATGGGTAGTGCTAATATTTCTTGTAGTTCTAAATAATTAGATGGAACCCCTAGCTTCATTCTCCTCTAGATTATTTTTTTGTGAGAAAGCAACAAGGGTCTTCATTGTTCCTTCATAACAATCTCTTCTCTAAAACAACAATCCTAACCCCATTGGTTTTAAAAACATGTTTTATCTGATTTCTCCTCTTCCCTCTGTGTTTCTGGCTTTCCAGTCTCCTTTCCCACATTCACTAATGTACATATCATCTAATCTTCGCCATAGGACTTATCTTCCTATCAAGAAATAATTTATATTAATGTCTGTCTCCCCCTCTAAACTGTAAGCGCCTTGTGGGCAGGAAACATGTTTACCAACTCTGTTGTACTCTCCCAGTAATAATAATACTAATTATTGATTGATTAAATATCTGAATTCCTTTCTGATTAACTTTTGTGACCCCCACCATCTGCATATAGAGACATATTGTCTTATAAATGGTAACACACAGATGTACATAGTAACATAGACACTTGTGTTAACACTGTGCAAGGAGGTCTGATGGCACTGTGTACAGGGTGTGCCTTGTAGTGTGAATCACACCATCTGGGTTGTGGGTGCAACATAACAGAGCTGGGGGTGGCCTGTCAAAGGGTAGGGTGGGGCAATGGGTATGTGTTCTCAGAATTTCTATTATAAGCATTTCTCATCTCATGCTCTCCAGTATCTCCTCAACAGGCTTTAAAGAAATGCTAAAGGGAAGCATTCTATTCAGGGGAGGACAACTGTTTAAACTCTTGCCAGCCAGCACACTTACCTGCTTCAGGAGAGGAGGGTGGGTGGGGATTGTTTGATCTTGGGCCTCACCTGAGAGTGTGTCCTTTTATTTCAGGGGATCTCATGGAAAAATTGACCTCATTATTATTCAGCATCATGAGGGGACGGAAAAGGATAGTGAAGGTGGAAATGAGGATGACGGTAAGAACAAGTCTGTACCCCACAAATAACAGTGTGTGGGCAATTATGGATTGAATTTAGACTGTTCAGACCACTCTGACCACCCAAAAGGAACACAACATTTCAATCATCTTCTCCCTTAGGTAGCCATGTGGAGGTCAGTCGTCAATTTGGTCCATGACAGTGTGGATAATTTGGGACAAAAAGCCATCTCTTTCTTCAAAACAGCAGGGTTGTTTTTTTCCTCCACAAATTACCCAAGTACTTCTTTCCACCCTACCTTCCTTTGTCTGAACCAATAGAGAAACAATACTGGTTATTAAGCGTTTACTCTGTTCTAAGTATTAGGATAATGGATATAGTGAATACATGATAATTGGATGTGATGGTAATTCTTATCTCAAGTGGGGGCCACTGACTAAACAATAAGCTTATTCAAGCTTAGTTAGCTCTCTAAATTCATCCTGACTCTGTAGAATTTAGGGTGCAATGCTGATCTCTCTTCTTTTTCCCAATTTGTGGGGAATCTTCAGTCTCTCCTCAGCTGTAACCAAACCCTCTTTCCCATTACAAATCCCAAATCTCATTCTGGGTTTGGAAGAATCTCAGCATGGCTATCCCAAAGCTATGCCAACATCATCACGCCAAAACAATCTCTTTCTTCAGAAGGCTTTTCAAGAATGGGCTCCATGCTAGTGAGTCAACATCTACTAATGCAGGGATATTATCAGATATGCAAGCCAATAAGGAGTTAAATTGTTGGGAATACATAGGAAGATGGATGACAACCCAAACTCTATCTTTGAAATTCAGTTTTGGGCTATGTCCAGGAATAATAATAATTATTAATAATAATAATAGTTATGGTATTTGTTAAGCACTTACTAAGCACTGTTCTAAGACCTGGGATAGATACAAGGTCATCAGGTTGTCCCACATGGGGCTAACACTCTTAATCCCCATTTTACAGATGAGGTAACTGAGGAACAGAGAAGTTAAGTGGCTTGCCCAAGGTCACACAGCAGACAAGTGGCAGAGTCAGGATTAGAACCCACAGCCTCTGACTCCCAAGCCTGTGCTCTTTTTTTTTTAAATTGTATTTGTTAAGCACTTATGATGTGCTGAGCATTCTTCTAAGCGCTGTGGTAGATATAGGGTAATCAGATTGCCCCACGTGAGGCTCACATTTTTTAATCCCCATTTTTACAGATGAGGTAACTGAGGCTCAGATAAGTTAAGTAACTTGCCCAAGGTCACACAGCTAACAATTGATGGAGCCTGAATTAGAACTCATGACCTCTGGCTCCCAAGCCCATGCTTTTTCCACTAAGCCAAGCTACTTCTCAGCCACTAAGCCAAGCTGCTTCTCATAGGAAGTAGGATAGCACTAGCCTGAAAGCCCCAAGAAGTGTGGTCTGGAACTAATCCAACCCTGGTGTGAAGAATTGTTTTCCAAGGGGTTGAAGAGCTCTAGAGTTTACACATTACTGGGAGTCTTTCCCCAAATTAGCAGCAATGCTCATTGCTTGATAAGTAAATGGAGGAATTCCTATGCATTCTTTGTGATCAGTGTCATGATGACTTCTATCATCATCACCAGTGACATCTTTGAGAAGCAGCGTGGCTCAGTGGAAAGAGCATGGGCTTTGGAGTCAGGGCTCATGAGTTCGAATCCCAGCTCTGCCACTTGTTGGCTGTGTGACTGTGGGCAAGTCACTTAACTTCTCGGTGCCTCAGTTCCCTCATCTGTAAAACGGGGATTAAGACTGTGAGCCCCACATGGGACAACCTGATTCCCCTATGTCTACCCCAGCGCTTAGAACAGTGCTCGGCACATAGTAAGCGCTTAACAAATACCAACATTATTATTATTATCTTTATCACCCTCATCATCTTTTTCTGCCTCATTTTCAAAAATCTTCCTCCTAACTGAAATCAGTTATTAAGGCCAAATATGAGAGTGGTTTTATGGTCAATATGTCCCCACACTTAGTTCAGTGCTCTGCACAAAGTAACACTTAATAAATACCATTACTATTACTAAAAGACCTGAGAGAATTCTGTTCCCCTATTACATTTTAGGTTCCTTCCTCTGTAACTTCCATACTGTATAGTAGTAATTATGATATTTAGTAAACACTTATTTGATATCAACCACTGTGCTGAATGGCAGGGAATATTCAGGATAATCAAAACAGACACAGTCCCTACCCCATATGGGAGAATGTAAAGCTTAGCCTCATTTTATCATTGTTTCAAAGATGAGGATATTGATGCCCAGAGTGATTAAAGTGTTTTACCCAAGGTTTAACAGCAGTCCTGTGGTAGACCTGGGACTAATAACAATAATAATAATGATAATAATGGCATTTGTTAAGTGTTGACTATGTGCCAAGCACTGCTTTAAGTGCTGGGGGAAATACACGGTAATCAGATTGTCCCATGTGAGGCTCACAGCCTTAATCTCCATTTTACAGATAAGGTAACTGAGGCACAGAGGAGTTAAGAGATTTGCCCAAACTCACACAGCTGTTGAGTGACAGAGCCAGGATTAGAACTCATGTCCTCCCCACTAGGTGGGTGAGGATTGCCAAGCCCATGCTCTTTCCACTAAGCCATGCTGTTTGTTCTAAACCAGAAATTAGGTCTCCAGACTTCTAGTTTCATGTAGTTCTTTTAGGCCATGAGTACAAGGCCCTGTCCCAAGGAAACATTCAATTTATAATGTGATTAACACAAATAGTCCCTTTATTCAAGATGCTTATAATGTAAAGCCAGGGATATATTTTCTTTCATAAAGGCTTGGGAGGCTTCTTTTCAGATCAATAGGGATGTTTTTCTGCTCTTTTCATCCTTAATCCCCCTCTTTATTTCATTTCTATCTCTGTATCTTATCCTTTTTCTTCCTTTGCTTCTATAATAATAATATTGGTATTTATTAAGCACTATGTGCCAAGCACTGGGGTAGCAGTACTGGGGTATTATTTCAAGATAATCAGATCACACATGGGGTTCACAGTCTAAGTAGGAGAACAGGCATTGAATCCCCATTCTACGGATAAGAAAACTAAGGCTCAGAGAAGTGAGGTGACTTGCCCAAGGTCACACTGCAGGTAAGTGAATGGTGGAGCTGGAATTAGAATCCAGGTCCTCTGGCTCCCAGACCCAAGCTCTTTCTACTAGGCCACCTTTGAGAGAGCCTCTGTTAGCATCTTCCCCATTATGATTCCCTCTTTGGGGCCATATTAGTTCTTGGAATGGAGAGACAGAAGGAGTTCTTGCTGCCCTCCTGTTCATTTCACACTTAGAAGACTTCTCAGATGCTTTGCTAACACATAATTTCCATAAGGTCAGGATTTCCATAAGGAGGACCCTCACCCCACCACCCTGAGTCCTGACTTGGTCATCATTACTTCGTATCTTGGACATGACTTGGGCTGGGATTACAGGGGACTACAGCCATCCCCCTCTATTTCACTCCCCACTTCCCTCCCCATCAAAATAGCTCCCAACCTTGTGCAGCATGAAAGAAAATGCAATTGGCCAACATTTTAAGTATACAGAGGAAAGCAATTAGGACCCAGTGGTTTTCTAATTCTGATTTCATTTACATTAAATCAGGCTGTGAATTCAAATGTTTAAAATGTGTCTTTTATCCCTTATTCCCTTACCATGCAGTCTTCAGTGAAGAAATGATACATATGCTTTCTGGGATTGCAGCCTCAAATGTTTAGCAAACTAGCAGGAGTGAACTAGAAAATTATCAGGAAAAGACATTCCAGATCTAGGATGTGATGGCCTTAGAGAAGCCCAGAGATAGAAATGAGAAAATGTGATCAATCATATTTACTGAGAGCTTACTGCATGCAGAGGACTATATTAAGCACTTGGGAAAGTACAATATAACAGTATAACAGAGTTGGTAGACACATTCCCTGCCTATGACGAACACACAGTCTAGAGGAAGAGGCAGACATTCATGTAAATAAATACATTACTGATACGGATATAAGTGTTATGGGACATAGAGAGGGATGAAAAAGGGAACAAATCCAATGGGAAGGGTGATGCAGAAGGGAGTGGGAGAAGAGGAAATGAGGGTTCAGTCAGGGAAGGATGAAAGAGACCAGGGGCACATTTTCCACAAAGGAGAGTGAAGAAGGCAGATTTGGAAATAGGAGGATTCAGAAAGTGAGTTAGACAGGGAAAAAATGGAGATGGGTTTTGAAGCAAAGGGAGAGGAATGTGGACCTCATCCAGAAAAATTCTAGATCTTCAAGGGGCACATGATTAGGAAATGGTGATGCGACAACTTTGACAGAAACTACAAGGAGAGACAAGGACAAGGAGGGGATGCCTGTGCCATAGAGTATGGTAAGGACCATAATTGCCAAAGCGCAGGTGAGCGACTCATTCAATAGTATTTATTGAGCGCTTACTATGTGCAGAGCATAGTACTAAGCACTTGGAATGTACAAATCGGTAACAGACAGAGACAGTCCCTGCCCTTTGACGAGCTTACAGTCTAGAGATAACAAAGGAATCTGGAATCAAGTACAACACAGTAACATCTCTCCAATTAACATTAGAAACCTAGAGACCACTTTCTTGAAAAGCAGCATTCATCTGCTGTATGACCTTGGGCAAGTCACTTAACTTTTCTGAACATCGGTTACCTTACCTCATCTTTAAAATGGGAATTAAGACTATGAGCCCCATGTGGGACAGGGACTATATTCAGACTCATTAGCTCATATCTATCCCAGAGCTTAGTACAGTTCCTGGCAAATAGTAAGCGCTTAACAAAATATTGTTAAAAAAAACAGGGTGAGTTACGTGCCATTTAAATTTCACTTTCTTAACTGAATCCACTTGTTTCTATGTCCAACTGGCAAGGAGGAAGGTTGTCCATTCCTGGAAAATCCATTGGGTCTGCCCATTTTACTGAAAGGTTGCCTTGTAGGAATGATTCTCTCATTCTCTAATCTTGGAAGTCCATCAGGGTTTATGCCTGTTCCTTAGTAAAAACTAGAGGGGAGTCATAATAAGACACATTTAGCTGCAAAAACAATATTTCAGGGGCCAGAAAGCATTAAACTCACATCATCTAGCAAAGGTACCACATGTTTTGTCAGGTCCCAAGAGAGATAATCCAGAGAGCATCACTTTTATGATACATGGTTCATACAGCATTTTTTTTCCTCTTTGTCCTTTGAATGACCCATTGCCCACCCCTATTCTGTTCAGTAACCCCACAGATTCACTGTCATTAATTTACCACACCTGTAGCTCAGAGCACCCCATTCACATTTCAGCGAACCAACCCTCCCCTTCTTCTACCCAACTCCCCAGCGGCAGAATGGAATTAGATGGACAGAACATAGGGCAGTTTGCCAACCAAGGAGACTCAATCCATTCCACAGTTGGGTTTGCGTGTCTACCCATTGGGCTAGATTCATGATTCTGAGCCAGATGAAGAAGAATGACAGGGAGGATTTCTCTCAGTCCCCAAGAGAAAACCTCACATCAATATACTCTCAGTGGAAGTCATGAAATCAGAGAGATTGGCTAATCCAACACCTTTTCTTATCAGACTCAACAAACCAGTCTTACCAAGAAGAACAGATCTGCTAAATCTAAAAAGAGAGCCAAAATTAGCAGTGTGCCCTTGAGGAAAACTTCACTGTAGAATGTGAAAATTTAGCCAAGATGGCACTGTACAGTATGGTCTATCCCTGACCTGAGCCCTATCCAAATCCCTAACGCTGATCTCTAACCCCAGCCGCAGCCCCTGCTCTAACTCTAGGTCCAGATCTTAGGCCCAATCCTAACCCTAAACTTCTTTTTTAAGAATGGATCTTGGTCACTCTTATGTCAGCTTCCCACAATCTTAGTTGATTACCAAATGGGCTGTGATCTTTTCTCAACAGAGTGACTTGTATCTTCATCTAGACTGTAAGATCATTGTGGGCAAGGAAGGTGTCTGTGTATTGTTATATTGTACTCTCCCAAGAGTTTAGTACAGTGCTTTGCACACAGTAAGCGCTCAATAAATACGATTAAATTGAATGAATCCTTCTTCTGGAATATGGAGAATTTTTCTATTACATCTTTCATAGACTTTCAAGGTATTCTGCTTATGACATCCTACTGATCTCGAAATCCCCTGTGGGAGGGAAGGTTTTAAGTTCAATTCCCCCCCTGTTCCAGATGGGCAGGCTTAGTCTTAGGGAGGGAATATTATTTACCCAAGTCAGCAAGCTGCCTCAACGCGCTAGCCAGACTCCAAGCATTAGACCTCACAGCCAATTTTGAAAAGAAAAATAGCTTCTATCAGCTAGCAATGGGTCCTGTCAGAGTTGCTAATTGTGGTGTACATACTGGAGTCATTATTTACTGCAAATTTGTTTTCCAGATTTACTTTACAAAGAAAGACTTCAAGGCAAGCCAAGCCTCTGGCTGTCCAAATTCCGCATCCATCAGCCCAACAGCTTTCTATTGGTTGTGACCTTCCAACACATTACATCATCCTATCACATGACATCATTGAGAAATGGATTTTCTCTGCCCAGTCCTGTTTCCTTGCATTTTGTCTGGACCAAAACTCACCCCAGATGTCCTCAACCGAAAATGCAGAAAACAACAAAACAAGGGATTTTTCATAAAGATTCATTCACTTTCTTAAATGTTCATAGAACTTTATATCAAACTGATTTTTTAAAGATTAAAAATAAAAGATTCTATATTATTTATGGGACAATAGGAATTTTACAGCCCCAGCACCAGAGAATAGCCTCCAAACCCAAATGTGAATCTCTTGTGTAAAAATCTCCCTGGCAGAGATAGGCCAGGGCAGTTTGTGTACAACACTGTATTGGCAAATGGGAAGTATTGTGTGGTTTTGCTTTTTTTATTAAAAGGGCAGATGAACAAAAAGCTGCTTTTAGCTTCCTGCACTAGCAGTAACTAACTTGAAAGAACACAGAATGGTTTAAGTTTTGTCTGGGGAAACTGGATGATTCCAAAGGCAAAACTTCACTGCTCTTTTGGGATAAAGCATGAACTGAGAAGCAACAGCCTACTGCTGCTCTAGCCCCAGTCAGGGTGGAAAAGCAATCCTGGATCCCTCTCACTAAGCCAGAAAGGCCCAGTGTGCCGCAACATGGGACAGGGGAACACTGAATTAATTGTATGGGTTTACATCTTTTATCAATTTCAGCGATTGGATTAATAATACTGATGGTATTTAAGTGCTTTCTAAGCACTGTTCTAAGCACTGAGGGGGTGGGGGGGATTACAAGGTGAGCAAGTTGTCCCATGTGGGGATCACAGAGAAGTTAAGTGACTTGCCTAAATTAACACATTTGACAAGCAGCGGAGCTGGGATTAGAAACGATGACCTCTGACTCCCAAGATCGTGCTCTTCCCACTGAGTCATGCTGCTTCTCCTGGATTAGATAGAATCTCCCCCCTCAACACTCTAGATAATGAGAAATGGGTCTTGGACATGACTTGGGCTGGGATTACAGGGGACTACAGCCATCCCCCTCTATTTCACTCCCCACTTCCCTCCCCATCAAAATAGCTCCCAACCTTGTGCAGCATGAAAGAAAATGCAATTGGCCAACATTTTAAGTATATAGAGGCCAGAAAGCATTAAACTCACATCATCTAGCAAAGGTACCACATGTTTTGCATGTATCTGCACATAGAGAGTGCTCAGTAAATGCCATTGATTGATAGATGAGGTAACTGAGGCACAGAGAAGTTAAATGACTTGCCCTAGGTCACACAGCAGGTCTAGAGGATCTGGGTTCTAACCACAACTCTGCCTGCTACTCGTCTGCTATGTGACCTTGGGCAAATCACTTAACATCTCTGAGCCTCAGTGTCCTCATCTGCAAAATCGGGATTCAATACCTGTTCTCCCTCCTACTTAGAATGGAAGCTCCGTGAGGGACCTGCTGATCTTGTAACTACTCCAGCACTTAGTACAGTTTCTTGGTACATAATAAATACTTAACAATTATTATTAGACAGTAAATCCCTTGTGGGCAAAGAACATGTCTATCAATTTTGTTGTATTGTACTCTCCCAAGTACAGCAAGTACAGTGCTCTGCACAAAGTAGGCACTCAGTAAATACCATTGATTGATTTTTTCTAAATGGTATTTGTTAAGTGCTCACTATGTACCAGGCACTGTACTAAATGCTGGGGTAGATACGAGCTAATCAGGTTGGACAGAGTCCATATCCCACTTGGGGCTCACAATCTTAATCCCCATACTGAGATTAAGCCCTCTTTTCTCCAGCTCACTCTCCCTTCTGCATCGTCTATGCACTTGGTTCTGTGACCTTTGGACATTTGATAATCACCCCATCCCCAACCCCACAGCACTTAGATACATATCTTTCAATTCTATATTATAGATTATTCATATTGATGTCTGTCTCCCCCTCTGGACTGTAAGCTTGTTATATGCAGGGAATATGTTTATTAATTCTGTTGTATTGTAGTCTCCTAAGTGCTTAGTGCAGTGCTCTGCACATAGAGAGTGCTCAGTAAATGCCATTGATTGATAGATGAGGTAACTGAGGCACAGAGAAGTTAAATGACTTGCCCTAAGTCACACAGCAGACAAATGGTGGAACCCAAATTAGAACCCAAGTTCTTGGACTTCGAGGTCTGTGCCCTTTCCACTAAGCCGTGTTGCTTCTCATGACTGACTGATCTGTTTTCTAGATTGAGTACTATTCTTTGGTGACCTGAATCATACCCTTTTGACTGATAGAGCAGGAAAGGAAGAACAGGTGAGAAACAGTGTGGCCTAATGAGAAAACCATAGGTCTGAGAGTCACTGGACCTGGGTTCTAATCCTTATTCTGCCACATAAATGCTGTGTGACCTTGGGCAATTCACTTCACTTCTCTGTGCTTCTGTAACCTTATCTATAAAATGGGAATTCAGACTGTGAGCCTTATGTGGGACATGAAATGTATCCAACCTGGTTAGCTTGTATCTATCCCAGTACTTAGTACATAGAGTGCCTGGCACATATTAGACACTTAAATACCATAAAAAAGGTACTTCTAAAGCGTGATTTGTTTCCCAACGCTACTTTGAATTAATCAATGCCAGTTCAAATTTGTCTCGGGATACATGTTTCCTTGGAGATCCCCTAAAATCCCATTCCAAATGCTCTGTTTTAAACTGACCAGGCTGCCAATTGGCAGAGTGAGATGGAGAAGGAAATGACACAGGCCTCATACTAATCCACTGTTTTTGATTAATGAATTGGATGGCATCAGAGGCTTGATATTTTCAGTCTCCAGGTTACAGTCCATTGCAGCTTGTGTATTCATTTGTAGTGTTGGACTGGAGAACTGTAAAGATGCTATTGGCAAGCTAAAACAAGTCGCCAGTACTAAAATGACTTAAGGGTATATGATTTTTCATACTTTTCAATGCAAAAAAGTCCTCAAAGCCCTTTTTATATGCCAATCCTCACAGTATCCATTTTTTAAAGAAAAATCATTCGTGCTTATATAAGGGAAAAATGAATATTTAAAGAGAAAAACACATAAAACTGCTAGTGAACTGGCTCCTTTGTCCTTTTTGCCTTGAAATAAACTCACGACAGTTGTCTGTGTGAATATATCAAAACTTGGAGCTGAACTCAACAAAAAGGATGAGTAATTTCTTGAGTTGTTTGTTTGTCTCAAATGTTAATGAATATGTGGCTCTGTTCTGAAATAAATTATATTAAGCCTTTATTGGGTGACTAATGTTCTGTAGGCCAGGCTGTTCGTTTTAAGTTGCATGCCAACATTGTTAACAAAGGCCTAAGGACAAAAACCGAATTCTTACAAAAAAGGAAAAAGAAAAGATTGGAAAATGAGAGGGAGCTCACCTACCTCAGATGGAAAAAGGATTATGTCAACGCTTTCCTCATACAGATTTCTAGAAATCTAGTTTAAACTGTTCAAAGCAAAGGCTCAGATCTCCCTCCTGTTTATTCTACCTCAGGGGTTGGTGACCTTTTAGTTTGTGGAAAAACCAACCAAAATTAAACCTTTAAGTATTTGGTGTGCAAAGAGCCAATCATAAATTTTATGGCTCCTGGTGTAACACATGTTCCAGGTGACATCATTGTGCTGCATGGTAGCTTCTTTAGCAAAGGTTGTTTCTGCCAGCAGTGAAGGGAAAGAAAGGGGATGGGAAAATGGAAAATATGGGAAATCAGTCAGTCAAATGTTTGTATTGAGCACTTACTGTGTGCAGAGCACTGTACGAAGTGCTTGGGGGAATGTGTCAGTTTATTGCTACAGTATACTCCCCCAAGTGCTTAGTACAGTGCTTTGCACACAGTAAATGCTCAATAAAAACGACTGAATTAATGCAATAGAACAATAAACAGACATATTCCCTGCTCACAGGGAGTTTACAATCTAGAGAGGAAGACAGACATTAATATGAATGAATAAATTAAAGATTAGTGCTGTGGGGGAAATCAAGGAGAAGAGACTGGAAAGGAAGAAGACAAAAAGAAAAAAGGAAGAGAAGAAAGTGAGGCAAGGAGGAAGGTTGAGTGACCTGAATCAATTAGAAGTAGCCCCCCTCCTCCTTCACACTGAGAGCAACTTGCAACAACATGCAGCACAAATGGAGATTTCCCCGGGGGCAGAACAGGTGGATGCCAAGCCCCAGAAAGCCATGGGGATACAGAACACATGTGTGGTCCAGATGCGACAAGTATCATCTTTGAAAATATGTTTTGTGCCTGCATGCCATGTTGACCAAACCATAAGCACTGAATGTGAGGTTGTTCATAAACACAATCCCCACATTATAAGAGGACTGTCTGTATGCCAGACTGAGCTGTATTCTGCTGTCGTCTCCCAGTTGTTCACTACCATGCCACATCATTTCAGATTTTGCATCATTATGTTTTTAACACTTTTTTTGTCTGCCTTATTCAAAGTTATTTCATTTTGGCTCACCATAGAGCAGCCTCACCCAGGACTAGACTGAGATCCTCATGGGCCCAAAAACTATTCACTTTTGCTCCCTATCCCCTCCAGCCCTAGGTTTCTCCTCTCCTACTCCCCCATCAGACTCCTTCTACTATACAGAGTGGAGAAATTTAAAATAGCCACTGTGCCTAAATAGAGGGAGGGATTTAAGCAGTGTGGACTCACATTTCACACCTTCTGACATCATGCGTTTGCTGCAACCATTTTGGGAAAGTCTGGTTTGGGCACAGACAACTGCCATCATGAAATGATGATGAAGACAAATGCACCAAAGATATTCAGGGGCCAGAGACTTCCCTGGTGTGCTTCCGAGAGCCTCTTCTCTGCTTATTTCCTTCATACTCTTTTTTTCATTTATCTCTGGAAAACTCAAAACCCCTGACTCATCAGTGAAGAACTTCATCCATGAATGAAGCTACTTCCAAGAATAGTGGTACTTAGAGCAATTCATTGGAACCATGTTCCAGGGAGAGAACATAGACTCTCTCTCCTTTTTTAAGAAAATGAGAGAACAGATTTCTTTCTTGAATAATTTCCACTGTAAACCTCCTCAGGGAGAAAAGTTTGAACTATATGACCTCATAGGATACCTGCTAATTTTAGGACTGGGGATTTTAACAGGCGAGCATATAATCCTGAGAGCCAGTTGTTCTTAACCAAGACACATGAATCACTCTTCCCAGAATTAAAGTAGCTAAATAAAGTTCATTCATATGTTTGTAGAGTTTAGTCCAGAGTTTGAAAACATTAGTTGTTGGGGCTGCATGTCAAGTTCAAACTACAGCCTTTCACATACAAAGCTGGATGGAAAATATGTCCATTTAGGGTTTAGATGTGCCCAGGAAACCTTATAGGCCCCAGCAAACAATCCTTGATGCTTGGATACGGACAACTGCATGAAGACCAATCCTTGCTTGCTTCATCTACTTTCCCCATGGAAAAGCTAAGTTATGAAGGTATGGTGGATAGCCACCACCTCCCATGGTTTTTTATTCTTCATTCATTCATTCAATAGTATTTATTGAGCGCTTACTATGTGCAGAGCACTGTACTAAGCGCTTGGGATGAACAAGTCGGCAACAGATAGAGACAGTCCCTGCCGTTTGACGGGCTTACAGTCTAATCGGGGGAGACGGACAGACAAGAACAATGGCACTAAACAGCGTCAAGGGGAAGAACATCTCGTAAAAACAATGGCAACTAAATAGAATCAAGGCGATGTACAATTCATTAACAAAATAAATAGGGTAACGAAAATATATACAGTTGAGCGGACAAGTACAGTGCTGTGGGGATGGGAAGGGAGAGGTGGAGGAGCGGAGGGAAAAGGGGAAAATGAGGCTTTAGCTGCGGAGACGTAAAGGGGGGATGGCAGAGGGAGTAGAGGGGGAAGAGGAGCTCAGTCTGGGAACGCCTCTTGGAGGAGGTGATTTTTAAGTAAGGTTTTGAAGAGGGAAAGAGAATCAGTTTGGCGGAGGTGAGGAGGGAGGGCGTTCCAGGACCGCGGGAGGACGTGACCCAGGGGTCGACGGCGGGATGGGCGAGACCGAGGGACGGTGAGGAGGTGGGCGGCAGAGGAGCGGAGCGTGCGGGGTGGGCGGTAGAAAGAGAGAAGGGAGGAGAGGTAGGAAGGGGCAAGGTGATGGAGAGCCTCGAAGCCTAGAGTGAGGAGTTTTTGTTTGGAGCAGAGGTCGATAGGCAACCACTGGAGTTGTTTAAGAAGGGGAGTGACATGCCCAGATCGTTTCTGCAGGAAGATGAGCCGGGCAGCAGAGTGAAGAATAGACCGGAGCGGGGCGAGAGAGGAGGAAGGGAGGTCAGAGAGAAGGCTGACACAATAGTCTAGCCGGGATATAACGAGAGCCCGTAATAGTAAGGTAGCCGTTTGGGTGGAGAGGAAAGGGCGGATCTTGGCGATATTGTAGAGGTGAAACCGGCAGGTCTTGGTAACGGATAGGATGTGTGGGGTGAACGAGAGGGACGAGTCAAGGATGACACCGAGATTGCGGGCCTGCGGGACGGGAAGGATGGTCGTGCCATCCACGGTGATAGAGAAGTCTGGGAGCGGACCGGGTTTGGGAGGGAAGATGAGGATGAGCCCCGAGAGGGCCAGGGACCCTGTCTAATTCCCATCTTTGTGCTCTCTCCCAGAGCTTAATACAACACGTCAATCAGTGCTTAATAAAAACTATTCCACTGTCTCTACTACTACCACCATTACTACTATTATACTGATGGGCGGGGGGTAAAATTTTTTTTTACAGTGATGTAGCTTTCCTCTCCATCCAAACTGCTATGCTGCTGATCCTAACCTTATCCTCTCTCTCACCTTGACTACTGTATCAGCCTCCTTGCTTATCTCCCTGCCTCTTATCTCTCCCCACTCCAGTCCATACTTCACACTACTTTCCAGATCATTTTTCTTCACATGGCATTTAAGTACTTATTATGCATCAAACATTGTTGTAAGCACTGAGGTAGGAATGCATTAGGTTGGACACAGTTCCTGTCTCTTCTGGGGCTCATAGTCTAAATTGGAGGGAAAACAGGAGAACTGAGCCACAGAAAAGTTAACTGACTAGTCCCAGGTCACACAACAAGTATTTGGTAGAGCCAATATTAGAACTCAGGTCCTCTGATTCCCAGCCCTGTGCTCTTTACACTAAGCCATGTTGCTTCTCTGTTTAGTTGATGTTTCCCCACTCCTCAAGAACCTCTATTAGATCCCCATCCACCTCTGCATCAAACAGAAACTCATTACCTTTGGTTTTAAAGCATTCATTCAATCATATTTATCAAACGTTTCCTTGAATAACCCCTCATTTTCCCTATCCACCCTCCCTTCTGTATTGATTATGCACATAATAATAATGATAATTTGTGGTATTTGTTAAGCACTTACTATGGTGCTGAGAACTGGAGGGATACAAGCAAATCAGGTTGGACACAGTGCATGTCCCATATGGAGCTCTAAGTCTTAATTCCCATTTTATAGATGAGGTAACTGAGGTTCAGAGAAGTTAAGTGACTTGCCCAAGGTCACACAGAAAAAAGTGGGGAAGCTGGGATTAGAATCTAGGTCCTTCTGATTCCCAGGCCCATGCTCTATCCACAAAGGCACGCAGCTTCTAACCATTTTGATATTTACTTTCTCCTTACCCCTTTAGACTGTGAGCCCATTATTGGATAGGGATTATCTCTATCTGTTGCCAAATTGTACATTCCAAGTGCTTAGTACAGTGCTCTACACATAGTAAGCACTCAATAAATACTATTGAATGAATGAATGAATCCCTTAGACTATGGGGATCAGGACTGTGACTGACCTGGTTGCCTTGTCTCTAGCCCAGGATTTATTACAGTGCTCCATACCAAGTAAGCACTTGAATACCACAATTATTTTTAGTATTATAATTGGAGCTCTGAATAGCATGGAGGACCTACACACTTTAAGCCTAAGGGAGTGTCTAGACGGCTATAGAGTCCGTCGTTTAGACTATGAGCCCAATATTGGGCAGGGATTGTCTCTATCTGTTGTCAAATTTTACACTCCAAGCTCTTAGTACAGTGCTCTGCACACAATAAGCTTTCAATAAATACTATTGAATGAATGAATGAATGAATGTGAGTCCGTCAGGTAGGGATTGTCTCTATTTGCTGCCAAATTGTACTTTCCAAGCACTTAGAACAATGTCCTGCACACACTATGTACTCAGTAAATACAAATGAATGAAAGTGTCTGGTAGGAGGATGGAGGAGAGACTGTGAGTCTGCAAACAAGCAGTTCACTGTTATTGAAGGCACAACTACCACTGGATCATTTTGCCTCCTCCCCAACCCCCACGAAACAGCAATGATTAACCGATTGGATCTACAACCAAAGAGGTTTGGGTTAAATGTTCTGATAATCAAATTCCCTCATCTCTGGAACAGTTGCTGATGGATGTGCAATATCCCACACTGGAGATTTTTGGCAGATCAAATCCTCCTGCCCAATGGTGGGAGAAAGACCAGATGACCTGGATTTTCCTTTCCATCCAATTTTTCTCTGACTTTAATAGCCCAACACAGATGGTCTGGAACCCACTTGGTCCCTGGTGATACCTCTCACAACCTCTCTCCTCCTCCCAGATGTCTTGTCCATAGTCTCTTGCTTTTTCATTTATTCTGATGAAGAAATCTTTGTAGGCTTTAGTTATATTTCCTTGAGCCTGTCTCCCAGAATCAAAGAGCCCTAAAACGAGAAGCATTCTGGGTACTCATCTGGTTCAGTTACCTCTATCCAGATAGGTATATAACTCCCTGCACAGATGGTAGCTTTTCTTTTTGTTTTGATCTTTGGTTTTTAACACCTCCGAGGTTGGAAATGCCATACTCTCTCTCAGGAAGCTATTCTAGTGTTCCCGTCTTCTGAAGAGCAGTGGTGGCCTTTTGTAATCCCCCTGTGCTGAAGAAGCTCTCTCGCCTGTATTTATTCACCCAAAACTACTTTCACTCAGAGGCACAAACACAGAACTCTGCTCCAGCCTGTGGTAGGGTAAGATTGCAAATCAGGACAAATAAAAGGCACAGAGAATATGCGTATTGATTTGATAGATGCCAGAGACTATCCCTTGTTCAAATGTTCTGTTTGGCTTTGAGCTTTTGATTCCAGTCATGTCCTATGGAAGAAGCATGGGGAGACTTTCTAAAAACAAATTTACTAATTCTGACCTTTAGCCATTTGCTTACTCCTAGCCAAGCTACTGTGATGAGGTTTTTCCTAATTGCACTCACATTGTTAGGATGCTGAAGGGGTAGAAAATGCCATTTCAGAGGCTCCCAGGGCAGTTCTCTGGCAGAATTAACTAACAGCAACCTGGGCAAATTTAGAGTCCAGTCACCGAGCAATTTGAGAATCACAAGCTCCCTGTGGTGAAGCAATTACAGCCTCCAAGACTCTCATTGTTCTCCTCAAACTGTAAATTCTGTAAAAGGCAAGGCTGGCTTTTGCTGCTGCACAGGATGGGGCTCGGAACTGCACTGAAGATTCTGGGCCTTGTCACTTGCAAGGAAGCCTGAGCAGGAGAGAAATGATTTCCCTTCAGCTTTGCATGTCAGAGAGTGGAACCTGGAAAATGGAAGGCTCTAAGAAGGATTTGGAGACATGACCCAATGTCCAAACTTACCACCAGTCTTTCATTGCTGAGGGAAAATTACGTTGATCAGGGGTGTTTCCTTTGGGAAATGCCCGGACTTAAATCAGGGCACCCAAACCAGGATTGTTCCCTCTAGGGGGAGAATTTTGCCTTGTGGGCCTGCTCCACTGGATCACTACACCACCTTGCCTCCCTATACAGCTTGCTTTCTCATCTTCTTTGAGATTAAAGAGAGAAGAGAGTAATCTTCTGGGACCACCTCTTGTTGTCACCAGCCCAGATCCCTAGCCAGTAGGTTAGAGAGAACAGCCATATGTAGACTATAAACTCACTGTGGGCAGCAAATATGCCTATCAACTCTGTTGAACTGTGCTCTCTCAAGCACTTAGTATGGTGTTCTGTACACAGTAAGCACTCACATACGATTGACTGATTGATGTCTAAATTTGAACCTGACTCTTTTTCTGGTCTGCCTCTTGTCCGGTAGGGATAGAGCACCAACTTCCTTTAAGTCCAGGATTTCCATTTGAAGCCCCAGTCTCCCTCTGCTCCAGCTCATGTGGTTTGGAAGTGGTACCCGAGTCTCAAGGCACCTGAGAGGGAATGGTAAAGGCTCCGGAACACAAGCTCACTGTTGGCAAGGAATGTGTCTGTTATATTGTTATATCGTAATACCAATTACATTAATAATTTTAATATTTGTTAAGTGATTACTCTGTGCAAGGCACTGTACTAAGTGCTGGACACTGAACTCTCCCAAATGCTTAGTAAAATGTTCTGAACACAGTAAGTGCTCAGTAAAAAAAATTGACTGACAGACAAATGGTGAAGTAAGGGAGCCCTCAAAGAAATGTCCAACATAACAGTCATGGGCCTCAGAGATTCCAATATTCTCACCTGCCATCAGTGGACATCTTAGTTTGGATCACTGGAAAAATGAGACTGGGGGAGAGGTCAATATGAGCATGTCTAGAGTTCACGTAAACATACAGATTAACGTGTCAGCACCGCTGTATGGCTAAAAGATAAAGTAATTGGCATTTGGGTAACTTGAACTTCATACTTTGTTATTCCAACTTCAGCCCATGCCCACCACCAAACACTAGTTATCTGTGAGATACCATAGGGACCTGAAGCAGTTACCAAAGGTTCTAAAGGTTACTTAGTCAGGTATATTAAATGACCCACCTTCTTCAGAGGAAGTTACAAAGCAAGTTCTTGCCCTGCAGAATTTTACAGACTAGTGGAGTGGTAGGTATAAAGAACCGATAGCATTTATTGATCATTTACTGTGTGCAGAATACCATACCAAATGTGTCAGAGGGTATAGTAGTGTTAGTAGACACATTTCCTAACCTCAAAGAACTCCCAATCTAGCAGGGGAGCAGATGCTAAAATAAATTACAGGGAAAAGCAGTGGAATTAAAAGCTGTGGACATAAGTGCTATCCAAGGGTGGAAGGGGTTGTTACCAAGCAACTGAAATGGGACATGGTCAAAATCCAGCCACTTACTACCTCACCCAGGCTGCACAGAGAGAACAAAAACATAAAAATGACTAATTGATAAAGGAAAGGCTTGTCCTCCTCGGAAGAAATGTGTTTTCAGAGGTGTTTTAAAAGAAGAGAGGGCTTTTAAATTTAAAAGTTTTCTTCTAGGGAATAACTTCAATCCTGAGAATAAATGCCTCTGCATTGACTTCCTCCAAAAAATTGGTCCAGGATGAAGATCAGCCATTCTGTTAACATGTAAGCTCCTTGTGGGTAGGATAGGTGTCACTTAGGGTAGGTGTTAATTGATTATTCGCCATATCCAAAGTACCTAATACAGTGTAGCACAACAAGTGGGCAGTCAATCAATCAATCAAACAATGGTATTTGAGTGCCTACTCTATGTATAGCACTGAACTAAGCACTTGGGAGAATACAATATAGAAGACTAGGTAGACATGTTCCCTGCCCACAAAGCTCTTAAAGTCGAGAGGATGACATAAATGTTAACATATATGCATGTATACTACATAAATATACATAGGTATAGTACAGCTATGAATATAAGTGTGTATGGCTGAGCATGGGGTGAATGCTATCTGCTTAAAGGGTACATATTACTACTACTGTAACTTTTACACTTACTACTTCTACGATTATTTCTACTCCTACAATTACTGCTACTAATATTACCATAGTTACTCCTATCAGTCATTCAATCAATCAATCATATTTACTGAGTGTTTGCTCTATGTTAAACACTGTATTAAGTGTTTGGGACAGTACAATATAACAGGGTTATACTACTACTATTATGATAAGTAGTACTATAATTACTACTACTACTTAGGCAAAAGGAGCTCTAGCATTAAGCAACTAATTAAGAGCTGTCTTGGCTGCTCCAAAGCCAAAGTTTAGCATTCCTGTGTTTACACGAGTATTATCATCCTTGAAATTGAAACCATTTTCTGAGCCTTCATGTGTCTTTTTTCAATAGGAGGCATTTCCTCTGGGGCACACTGGGATGGTAATATTTTATTCATTATGCCTAACTGCAAAGCAGAGTAAATGATTAAAACAAAATAGAAGTTCCATGTGTGTCAGGCCTGCAGGATCCAGCCCAAAGAACACTGCCATTCTGAAAGTACTTTCCAGCAGGAGGTCAAGCCAGATGGTGTCAATGAGGATCTGGGAATGGAACTGTGTTTGAAGATATTTAATGTGATAGAGAAAGCTGCATGGCTTTTAGACCTCAACAAGTTTATTAAACAACAACAACAACAGAAAATTACCTTGCACCAACAGAAGCCACCTTCCTACATTTCTTCAGGCTTTTCTTTAATGGCATTTGTTAAGTGCTTACTATGTGTCAAGCACTGTTAAGTGTTGAGGTAGGTACAAGTTAATCAGGTCAGACACAATTCCTAACCCACACTGGGCTCGCAGTCTAAGTGGTATTGAATCCCTATTTTACAGTTGATAAAACTGAGGCACAGAGAAGTTAAGTGACTTGTCTAGGTCTTATAGCTGGCAAGTGGCAGAGGTGGGATTAGAACCCAGGACCTGACTCCGAGGCCCATGCTTTTTACACTAGGCTCCGCTGCTTCACATATTTAGCTGCAATCTCTATAGTTGTCTATACAGCCCAGTGCCCAAGAAACTGTCAAATTCTCCTAGCTCTTTAAAAATTCCCCACAGTATATCGAACACACATTCCAGTTTAATCAGAACAGTCCCGGATGCTTGTAGATTATGACTATTTTAGAAAAATGAACAAATATCACAGAATTAGAACTGTACTGTTCAGCCTTGCACTCCCCAGATGTAGTTTTACATTCAGCCTGCAGCAAGCTCAGGATTTGCTCAGTTTATATCCTGATGCGTTCTGGAATGTGTGGTCTGGACATCTCAGAATGCTGAGGGTCATTAATCCCATACTTCCCCTCATCCTTCTCATGATTATCCCAAGGGAGGAGAAAGGCACGCAAGCTTGGAATGGCAAGCCAAAGCTCTAGTTTGGAAATCGAAAAGAAAATAATCATCCAATCCATAGAATATATAGCATGAAAATCACCCTTTGAGGAAGAGAGACAGAAATGAAATCCAGTGTGGTTGTATATTAAAAATACATTTAGGCAAGGTAATCAAAGTACAACAGGGTCCTCCCAAGTCATCTGAGCCCAAAAGGTCCAGTTCAGATCTGCTCAGGTTGAACTTTCCAGATCACTGAGACTATCTGCTGGTGTCGAGAACTGAGGCAGCTCCCAAATCCATGGGTTATTAACTAAGGGTGTGTTATTGGGGGAGGGGGCTTGATATCTGTCCCACTGCTGTTGCACTCAGCATGCAGCAGACACTTCAACCATCCCTGGCCCCTTTCTTCAGTGCAGTGCCTCAAACCCATGGTGGTGCGACTGTACGCCCGTCAAAGGGTAGGGACTGTCTCTATCTGTTACCGATTTGTACATCCCAAGCGTTTAGTACAGTGCTCTGCACATAGTAAGCGCTCAATAAATACTATTGAATGAATGGTCCACCAACCACATTCCATACCTCCCTACCTCCTATTCGCATGCCTTAAGGGCGGCGGGGGAGCTGCCTTCTGTTGGCCCTGGCTCTGGTCCTCTGCCCCGACCCATGGATTTGCTTTCCTGGTTCCCGTGGCAAGACAGGGAGATCATCGGTCTATGTGGTCGGGGGCGGGGGGGGGGGGGGAGACAGCATCGGAAGGCACGGCTTCCAGTGTCACCCCACGACCACACCACCCGGAGGGGACATAGGAAGGGGTGGAGTAAGGTGGGCACGGATGGCGAGGGCCAAGGGGTGGTGTGTCCCAAGGTGACCCTGGGGTACCGACCATCTCAAGGTCAAATGCTACCTCGTGACCTCCTGAGCCAGCAGGCGGAACTCGGAAGTGAGGGTGGGACACCGCCCCTACAACCCAAACTGCCAGATTGACAGCCCAAGCTGGGAATACAGAAGGTGTCCCTGGCCCCCGTGCCAATCAAATTAGGAATGGAGGAGGGGGAGGGCAGAGATTGGATAAACTGAGGCCGGAAGCTGAAATGGCCTAAGGGCACAGGTGATAAATACCTGCCGCCTCTACCCTTCTGTGCAGGGGAATGGGACTTGCAGCAGCCGGCTGCGGGTCGCCTCTGTGCAGAGCGTGAGAAGGCCGCTCTGCCTGCACCGAGTGAGGAGCCGTGGGATGGGTGAGTGTCCCGTCCTGCTGAGCGCTCGTGGGGTTGGAAGCCAGAGGCTTCACCATGGGTATGTAACGTTTAAAATGGATTTGATGTCTAAGTGGGTGCCTCCCCCGGGGGACGTGAACCGGGTGGGAGCTAGCCGCCTCACCGAGAGCGAGTAGCACATAAGTGGATCTGATGTCTAAGTGGGTGCCTCCCCAGTGGGACGTGAACAGGATGGGAGCTAGCCCCCTCACCAAGTGCCAGTTACCATAAGTGGGTAATCCATAACTGGGTTTAACGCATAAGTGGATGTAACTCCTATGTGTATGTAACTCATTAGTGTTTAACGCATAAGTGGATTCCTCCCGGGTGGGGCGAGCACCTGGTGGGAGCCAGCCGCCCCACCACGTTGTGAGTAAATCATAAGTGGGCTCGGCTGTCCGCCCACACGCGAGTATCGTATCAGAGTATTCCTCCCGTTAGGGAAGCTCTAACACCATATTCCTCCCGAAGGGGAAGCTTTAACAACATGTTTCCCCCAAAAGGGAAGGCCGACTGTCGCGTCTAAATAATTAATTCAATTTGCCCCGCGGAATAAATTCTATACCAAAACTTTTCCATCCCCGGCCTCTCTCTCTCTCTCGCCGCGCTGATTCCGAAAGAACCTGTCCTCGGCGACGGGTGACAGCCGCCCACCTCCTCACTGTCCCCCGTTCTCGCCTATCCCGCTGTTATTTATCCCCTGGGCCACGTCCTCCCGCCGGCCTGGAATGCCCTCCCTCCTCACCTCCGCCAAACTAATTCTCTTCCCCTCTTCAAAACCCTACTTAAAGCCCACCTCCTCCAAGAGGCCTTCCCAGACTGAGCTCCCCTTTTCCCGCTGCTCCCTCTACCCCTCTCCCTCACCTCTCCGCAGCTAAACCCTCTGCTCCCCCCTTTTCCCTCTGCGCCCCTCCGCTCCCGTGCCACCCCCTCAGCACTGTACTCGTCCGCTCAACTGTATATATTTACATTACCCTATTTATTTTGCTAATGAGATGTACATCACCTTGATTCTATTTATTTGCTGTTGCTTTAATGAGATGTTCATCCCCTCGATTCTATTCATTGCTATTGTTCTTGCCTGTCTGTCTCCCCCGAATAGACTGTAAACCCGTCAAAAGGCAGGGACTGTCTCTATCTGTTGCCGATTTGTACATTCCAAGAGCTTAGTACAGTGCTCTGCACCTAGTTAGCTCTCAATAAATACTATTGAATGAGTGAATGGAAGTGTTTGTGCCAGAGCACTGCAGGGAGGCCATCTCTATTACCTAGAGGGAATCTCCCCACTGGGTCTTACTGGGCTTAAACTACTGAACAGTGACTATTTTGACACACCCATTCATAGCAGTTTTCCAGCACTCCACTGCAAATGACATATGGGTATGCTATTTGATTCTTCTTTTCTGTCTCTTTTCTATTACGTTGACCAATAATGATCTCATGTAATGTTCTTTGCAATTTTTTCATTTGAAAAATGTAACAACTTGAACCAATACTAGTGTGAACACGCAGGGTCAAGGAAAATTCCTTCTATTCGGTGGTAATACTTAACTGAATTTGATTCAATTTCAAATTTTACTTCCTGTCTCCCCCTCTAGACTCTAAGCTCTTTATGGGGAGGGAACTTGTCTGCTAATTCTGTTGTATTGTACTTTCCCCAGCTGTTAATATGCTGCTCTGTGCCTAGTAAGTGCTTAATAAATAAGACTGATCGAACAAGGAATTGGAAGATTTACAGGGATAGTTTCACACTCATTTTAAGATTCTCCAAATCCATTCAATAAATCAATGGTATTTATTGAGCACTTACTATATGTAGAGCACATATAAAGTGCTTGGGAGAGAACAGTAGGACAAAGTAGGGAGACATGCTCCCTGCCCACAGTGAGCTTACTGTCTAGAGGGACTGTAAGAACGAAATGATGATGATGATGATGTTGGTATTTGTTAAGCATTTACTATGTGCAGAGCACTGTTCTAAGCACTGGGGTAGATATGGGGTAATCAGGTTGTCCCACGTGAGGCTTACAGCCTTAATCCCCATTTTACAGATGAGGTAACTGAGGCACAGAGAAGTTAAGTGACTTGCCCAAAGTCACACAGCTGACAAGTGACGGAATTAAGATTCGAACCCATGACCTCTGACTCCCAAGCCCGGGCTCTTTCCACTGAGCCACGCTGCTTCTCAAGGAATTGGAGTATTTACAGGGGTATTTCCCTATACAGGGGTATAGCGTAAGATGCTCTTACTCTTTCAAGACTTTAAATGTAGCTTCCAATTTAGCTCCAGAAATGTACTGCACAGTCTTCCAATTGAGCAACTAAGAAAACACATAAAATCAATCATATTTATTCAGCTCTTACTATGTGCAGAGCACTGTATTAAGTGTTTAGGAGAGTACGACATAACAGAGTTGATAACACATTCTCTGCCCACAACAAGCTTACTGTATAGGGTGAGAGGCAGACATTAACATAAGTAAATTACATATATGTACATGTGTGCTTTGGGCCTGAGAGTAGGGTGTGGAAAATAAAGGGAGCAAATAGGAGTGAAGCAGAAGGGAGTGAGAGAAAATGAAATAAGGGCTTAGTCAGCGAAGTCCTCTTGGAGGAGACGTGCCTTCAATAATACTTTGGGGTGGGGGTAAATATTTGTAGGTTATGAAGATGGAGGGCAGTCCAGCTCAGAGCCAGGATGTGGGTGAAAGGTTAGCAGCAAGGTAGATGAGATTGAGGTACAGTTGTGGTACAGTGAGTAGGTTGGCATTAGAGGTGCAAAGTGTGCAGTCTGGGTTGAAGTAGGATAGCAACAAGATGAAGTAAGAGGAGGCAAGGGGATTGAATGCTTTAAAGCCATTGGTAAGGAGTTTCTGACTGATCCAGAGGTAGATGGGCAACAACTGGAGATTCTTGAGGAGCAGGAAAATGTGGACTGAATACATCTGCTAGATTGAGATTATTTTTGCCCCTTCTCTCTGTGCTTCCCCTGTCAACCAGCTTCATCTCTAGATTACCTCTTAGCAAAAGAACTCTGCCAGTCTCTTTTCCACCAGACTGGAAGCTTTACTCAGCTTCAGAAAAACAGCTTTACTCAGTGCAGTGGGGACTTCCCATCAGCCCCTGCTCTGCTAAAATAACTCCTCACTAATAGCTTCAAAACTCCATCACCTTGACCCCTCCTACCTCACCTCCCTTCTTGCCTTCTACAACACAACCTGCACACTCTGTTTCTCTGGTGCTAACCTTCTCACTATGCCTCGTTCTCACTTGTCCCTTCATCGACCCCTGGCCTACGTCCTATCTCTGGCCTTAGAACACCCTCCCTCCTCAAATCCTCCAAACTAGCACACTGCCCCCCTTCAAAGCCCTACTGAAAGCTCACCTCTTCCAGGAGGCCTCCCCGAACGAAGCACCCCTTTTCCTCTGCTCCCTCTCCCCTTCCCATAGCCCCGACTTGCTCCCTCTGCTCTACCCCTCTCTTCGCCCCACAACACTTATGTGTATATATGGACATATTTATAATTCTATTTTAAAAAGGATGTGTATGCATCTATAATTCTGTTTATTTATATTGATGCTATTGATGCCTTTTTCCTTGTTTTGAAGTCTGTCTTCCCCCTTCTAGATTGTGAGCCCTTTGTGGGCAGGGATTGTCTCTATTTGCCGCTGAATTCTACTTCTTAGTACAGTGCTCTGCACACAGTAAGCACTCATTAAATACAATTGAATGAATGAATGAATGAATGAATGAATGTTCCACCAGGGCACGGAAAAGCAGCAGCAGCTGTGTGAGGCCTTCCCAACTTTAAAGATGTGGGGAAGGCTTTCACTTGCTGGGGCTGTGAATGCAGCTGCAACTGTCATTATTGGGTTTCTTATTAATAATATTTGTTAAATGCTTACTATGTGCCAGGCACTGTTCTAAGCACCGCAGTAAATACAAGGTAATCGGGTTGGATACAGTCCTTATCCCACATGGGACTCTCAGTCTTCACCCCCATTTTACAGTTGAGTGAATAGAGGCACAGAAAAGTTAAGTGACTTGCCCAAGGTCACACAGCAGACAAGTGGCAGAGCGAGGATTAGAAGCCTGGTCCTTCTGATTTCCAGGCCTGTGCTCTATCCACTAGGCCATTGTATCCTCTGCCCAAGAAACCTGAGACTCTACTCGATTTCAAGCTCCTAGAGGGCAAAGATCTCCTGTCTACAAACTCTACTGTACTTGCCCATCCGCTTAATATAGTGCTGCACAGAGCATGTGCCAACTAGACCCATGCTGCCAGAAGCAGCTTGGCTTTGTGGAAAGAGCACAGGTCTGGAAGTCAGAGGACTGGGATTCTTCTTCTTCTTCAATAGTATTTATTGAGCGCTTACTATGTGCAGAGCACTGTACTAAGCGCTTGGGATGAACAAGTCGGCAACAGATAGAGACAGTCCCTGCCATTTGACGGGCTTACAGTCTAATCGGGGGAGATGGACAGACAAGAACAATGGCAATAAATAGAGTCAAGGGGAAGAACATCTCGTAAAAACAATGGCAACTAAATAGAATCAAGGTGATGTACAATTCATTAACAAAATAAATAGGGTAATGAAAATATATACAGTTGAGCGGACGAGTACAGTGCTGTGGGGATGGGAAGGGAGAAGTGGAGGAGCAGAGGGAAAAGGGGGGAGCAGAGGGTTTAGCTGTGGAGAGGTAAAGGGGGGGTGGCAGAGGGAGTAGAGGGAGAAGAGGAGCTCAGTCAGGGAAGGCCTCTTGGAGGAGGTGAGTTTTAAGTAGGGTTTTGAAGAGGGAAAGAGAATCAGTTTGGCGGAGGTGAGGAGGGAGGGCGTTCCAGGACCGCGGGAGGACGTGACCCAGGGGTTGACGGCAGGATAGGCGAGACCGAGGGACGGTGAGGAGGTGGGCGGCAGAGGAGCGGAGCGTGCGGGGTGGGTGGTAGAAAGAGAGAAGGGAGGAGAGGTAGGAAGGGGCAAGGTGATGGAGAGCTTTGAAGCCTAGAGTGAGGAGTTTTTGTTTGGAGCGGAGGTCGATAGGCAACCACTGGAGTTGTTTAAGAAGGGGAGTGACAGGCCCAGATCGTTTCTGCAGGAAGAGGAGCCGGGCAGCAGAGTGAAGAATAGACCGGAGCGGGGCGAGAGAGGAGGAAGGGAGGTCAGAGAGAAGGCTGACACAGTAGTCTAGCCGGGATATAACGAGAGCCCGTAACAGTAAGGTAGCCGTTTGGGTGGAGAGGAAAGGGCGGATCTTGGCGATATCGTAGAGGTGAAACCGGCAGGTCTCGGTAACGGATAGGATGTGTGGGGTGAACGAGAGAGACGAGTCAAGGATGACACCGAGATTGCAGGCCTGAGAGACGGGAAGGATGGTCGTGCCATCGACGGTGATAGAGAAGTCTGGGAGAGGACCGGGTTTGGGAGGGAAGATGAGGAGCTCAGTCTTGCTCATGTTGAGTTTTAGGTGGCGGGCTGACATCCAGGTGGAGACGTCCTGGAGGCAGGAGGAGATGCGAGCCTGAAGGGAGGGGGAGAGGACGGGGCGGAGATGTAGATCTGCGTGTCATCTGCGTAGAGATGGTAGTCAAAGCCGTGAGAGCGAATGAGTTCACCGAGGGAGTGAGTGTAAATGGAGAACAGAAGAGGGCCAAGAACTGACCCTTGAGGAACTCCAACAGTTAAAGGATGGGAGGGGGAGGAGGCTCCAGCGAAGGAGACCGAGAATGACCGGCCAGAGAGGTAAGAGGAGAACCAGGAGAGGACAGAGTCCGTGAAGCCAAGGTGAGATAAGGTATGGAGGAGGAGGGGATGGTCGACAGTTATCCCAGCTCTGCCACATACCTGCTGTGTGACTCTGGAGAAGTCATTTAATTTCTCTGTGATTCAATTCCCTCATCTATAAGATGGGGTTTCAATGTCTGTTCTCTCTCCCACTTTTACTGTAAATCCCTTGTAGGATCTGATTATCTTGGATCTACCCCAGCACTTAGTACAGAGCTCGGCACATAGTAAACACTTAACAAACATTAACAAACAATTATTATCCAATAAATACAAGTGACTATTTTGCATTTTAAAAGAACTCTATTGCCCTTTTTGTACTTATTTTTATGATAGTCCTTACTTTTTATTATTTTTTTTCTTTATGTACCTGTCCTCAGTTCCCTATCATCATGGATAGCCTTTAACTGAGAACCCCTTGTGGGCCAGGAACAATGTCTGATACTCCAACTTGCATTTTTTTTCCCATCCTTAGCACAGTGCTTTTCATCTAGTATGCCCTCAAGTTCTCTTACTACTAACATTATAACTTTTTTGATTTGAGTTCCAACCACTTTATTTTCTTTAAGATTCCCTAACAATGTCAGACTCAAGGTAAGGTATCGTTTGGCACCCTAGAGACCTGATGAGAAAGAAATATAAAAGACAGACTCTGAGCATGCTGATGACACTGTAGCCAAAGACAAAGTAAGGTGTTTCCTTAATGCCTACTAGATCCATCAAATGTGAACGCACCAGGTGACACCAACTTTAGGTTGAAAATATTCACAAATCCTAAATAACCAGTAAATCTCTTCAATGATTAACCAATTCTGGATGAATGGAAATTGGGTTATAATTCCCAAAGCAGATATGAATGCTTACTTATTAAACCCACTCCCAAACTAGGATGGTGCACTTTAATGCCTTGACTCAGCTTCTTGAGTATGTGGTACTCATTAAGTGCTTATGTGCCAAGCACTGTACTAAGCACTGGTGTAGATACAGGATAATTAGGATGGACAGGGTCTCTGTCCCACAGAGGGCTCACAGTCTTCATCCCCATTTTACAAATAAGCAACTGAGGCACAGAGAAGTTAAGTGACTTGCCCAAGGTCATACAGCAGAGAAGTGGCAGAGCCAGGATTAAAATTTAGGTCATTTTCAACCCCCAGGCCCTTGCTCTTTCCAATAGGCCACACTGTTTCTCGTATAGGAGGACTCCTCTCATTCTCCCCACCCCCAGGTTAAATTTATTACTACTTCCAGCTCCCAGCTTGATTATCATATGGAAAGCCTTGTCTTTACCCCTCCGCTTGTTGCCCAATAAGGGATTTGCTAGTGGCCCTCTTGAATCTAATCTCATTCCAGGATCAGCCAGGCAAGAATAAGTGAACTCCCCTTCCCCTCAGGAACCTACCCCAGAGGAGTGGTTTTATTGTTTATGTTTTGTTTTTTATACTTGTTAAGCACTGTTTTTTGTTCTGTTTTATGCTGTTGAGTCATCTCTGAGATGTGTCTACCCCAGAGGAGTTTCTGTTTGATGTGGAGGTGGATAGCAACCACTGGAGTTTCTTGAGGAGTGGAGAAACATGGTCTGAACATTTTTTTTAGAAAAGTGCTATAAGTTGGAGAATGAAGTAGGGAGAGACAGTAAGCAGGAAGGTCAGGGAGGAGGCTAATGTAGTAGTCAAGGAAGGATATAAGTATTTGGATCAGCACTGTTGCTGTTTGGAAGGGGAGAAAAGATCAGATTCTAGAGATGTGAGAGTGAAACCAACAGGATTTACTAATAGACTAAGTGGGTTGAATGAGCGAGATTAGTCAGGGGGAGGATAGGATTTGGGTGGAAAGTTGATGAGTTTTGTTTTATACATGCTAAATTTGAGGTGTAGGTAGGAAATACAAGTAGAGTTGTCCTGAAGTCAGGGGGAGAATGCAAGTGGACAGGGTACATTTTAAGAAGAGGTGGGAGATATCTTCTTCAGATACTGTTAGAAGGAACAGATAGTCGAAGAAGGGGCAGAAGAAGGGTAGAACTGGAGAGGTGCAGGGGTGATTGTAGGGAATCAGAAGGTCATGCTTTCTAATCCCAGCTCCACCACTTGTTTGCTGTGTGACCTTGGTTAAGTCACTTCACTTCTCTGTGCCTCAGTTACCTCATCCTTAAAATGGGGATTGAGACTTTGAGCCCCACATAGGACAGGGACTGCATTCAACTCGATTTGCATATAGACCTTAATACAGTGCCTGGTACATAGTAAGCATTTAACAAATACCATCAAAATTAAAAAAAAGATCATGCCAGAGGGTTTCAATTTTACTGATGAAATAGGTATTAAGGTCATTAGGGATGAAAGGTGGAGAAGCCTGGGGAACAAGGGTTTTATCCGTGTGGAGTGCTAGTTTAGATACACAATAATCAGTCTGGATTCAGTCACTTACCCATAAAGGGCTTGCAATCTAAAACGAAGGGAGGAAACAGAGCCAGAGAAGTTAATTGACTTGCTTAGTGTAACATAGCAGCAGATGGCTGAGCGGTAACTAGAATTCAACCAGATCTAGATTTGAATGAAGAGGGGAATAAAAAAAGAGGTTTCGAACTGCATGCATACAATTTATATCTGCATGTTTTTCCTGTTAGATTATAAGCCCCCCAAGGTCAGATGACTGTCTTTTAATTTTACTTTTTAATCATACTCTCCCAAGTGCCTAACACAGTGGTCTGATTGAGAGGGAAATAAAAATAAGCTGCAGGCCTTATGGATAACAAATAAATCAATGCAGTTGAGTCATCTTTATAAGTACGTAAGAATTATTATGGTGTTTATTAAATGCTTCCTACTTGCTAAATGTGGAGGAAAGAAACCTGCCTCCTGTCTCTTCCCGCTTCAGTCCATACTCTGCTGCCTAGAGTACAGGGAGTAAAGTGAAGAATATTAGCAGGGAGAGAGCCAAGTGCCTTACAACCAATGGTCGGGAGTTTCTAATTGATGTTATGTTATCCAGTGGATAACCACTGGAGGTTTTTGAGGAATGGGGAGACATGCACAAAATATTTTCAGAAAAGTGATCCAGGCAGAAGAGGGGAGTATGGACTGGAGAGGTAAAAGACAGTAAGCAGGGAGGTCTGTGAAGAGATTGATGCAATTGTCACCTTGGGATATCACAAGTGCTGGGACCAGATTTGTGGCAGATTGGTGGAAGAGGATGAAGAGGAGCCTGGAAACATTGTCAGAGAAGAACCAACACTATTTGTCAACAAACTGAATTTAGGGTTTGGAGAAAGAGAAATCTGGAAAGGGAATGTGTCTGTTATATTGTTGTGCTGTACTCTTCCAAGTGCTTAATACAGTGCCTTGCACAGAGTAAGTGCTCAGTAAATAAGACTGATTGAATGACAGAATGAAGAATATACAGCTTTGAGAGATGATGAGGATGTAAGCTCATTGTGGGCTAGGAACCTGTCTACCGACTCCACTATATTGTATTAAACGATTGATCCATCATATTTATTGATCACTTACTGTGCGCAGAGCACTGTACTAAGAGCTTGGGAGAGAACAATGTAAAAGAGTTGGTAGACATGTTCTCTGCCCACAATGAGTTTACAGTCTAGTAAATTCTCTAACATACTCTCCCAATTACTTAGTTCAATGGTTTCCACACAATGGGCTATCAAAAAATATGATTGTTTGATTGGTATTAAAAACAGTGATTGGAATGTTAGAAGGAGGAGAAGATTTAGGAGAGCATAACATCACCAAGATCCACCCTTTCCTCTCCATCCAAAGTGCCACCACATTGGTACAATCACTCATCCTATCCCGAATGGATTACTGCATCAGCATCTTTTCTGATTTCCCAACCTCTTCTCTCTCCCCACTTCAGTCTATACTTCACTCTGCTGCCCGAATTACCTTTTTACAGAGATATTCTAGGCATGTCACCCCCACCTCCTCAAAATTCTCCAGTAGTTGCCTATCAAGCTCCGTATCAAGCAAAAACTCCTATTGGCTTCAAAACTCTCCATCACCTTGGCCCCTCCTACCTCACCTCCCTTCTCTCCTTATACAGTCCAGCCCACACACTCTGCTCCTCTGGTGCTAACATCCTCGTTCTCACCTGTCCCACTGTCTACCCCTGGCCCACATTTTACCTCTGGCCTGGACTGCCCTCTCTCCTCATATCCGCCAATCACAATCCCCCCCACCCTGCCCCCTTTAAAGCCCTATTGAAGGCTCATCTCCTCCAGGAGGCCTTCCCAGACTAAGCCCCCCTTTTTCTCAGATCCCCCTTCCCTCCTCATCACTCCAACTTGCTCCCTTTGCTCTACCTCCACTCCCCACCCCATAGTACTTGTGTATATATGCACATATTGCTATCTGATCCCTATAGTCGGGATCAGAACCCAGGTCCTTCTGACTTCCAGGCCTATGCTCTATGTCTCTCTTCATTGCTGTACTGTACTTTCCAAGTGCTTAGTACAGTGCTCTGCAGCAAATAAGCATCCAATAAGTAAGACTGAATGAATTAACCATGTTCCTTCTCCATTTGTTTGCTCTATGACTTTGGACAAGTCAATTAACTTCTCTGTGCCTTAGTTACTTCATCTATAAAGTGGAGATTAGAACTGTGAACCCCACATGGGGGGCCATGACTGTGTCCAAGCTGATCATCTTGTACCTACCCCAAGATATGGTATGCTCTGGCACATAACATTTAAATACCATTAAAAATAAAAATAAATAAAAAATAAGTCCTTCTACACAAAACAAACACAAATACTGTGTCACTTGCTGCTGATGTGTTCTCAATTTTCAGTAACTGTCTGTTGTTCATGTTATTTATTTTCCCAAAGGCTTTGAGATGAAAAGCAGGCGTCAAAACAAGAACATGCCTGTTTTTTTGTCTGATGATGCACTGACACAATCGGTGTTATGGGCTTTAGTGAACAACTGTCTCATATTCATCCTATCTAGATCAAAATGATTTTCTACGCATTGCACCCAAAGGGTGCTCATTAAATACTGTTAACTGCTTGACTGACAAAGCACTCATTTGGGTAAATCATCCATTTGAATACATACAAGTGCAAGAGGAATCTAAATTTTTGCAATTATCTAATTTACCAATGATTCCCTTTCTATTAATGGTGTTCCTTGAAATCCCATGAATGCCTTCATTCATACTGTTCAGTGTGGCCTTGTGATCACTTTTTTATGTTCTGGTAATCTGGAACTATTTGCCCAGATGAATAATTTTGTATTCAATCTTTTCTGGTATTCATCAAACTACTACTCTAATGCATTACATTCTCCCAAAATGTTATTGCTCACAGTTATGTTCCCTTGTTTCAGGAGTAAGAAAAAACACTAGGAAATTATAATAAATCTGGTTGTAATGTATTTTTTGGCTTTATGATGTCTTGTATTTTGTGCTGGGATAGGCAATATAGGTCTTACTACAATATTCATATTGTCCTCCTACTTACCTGTATACATTTGACAATTCTTTTCTAGCATAATGTGCAGGGTATGTTATATAACACAATTTTTATCAATAGGTAACCGAAGAACAGATAGTAGAATTTTCCAGCCTGTAAAAAAGATTTGAAAAGCATTTTAAGAAAAATTCAAAAAGAATTTGCCGCTCCTGTTTTATTACAGGTATAATTTAATATACAGTTTGCATTATTTCCCTTCTTGTTATTTCTGCCACTGATAAACATTTCTGACATTTTAGCCAATGCATAATATTACCATAGGATTGCTTTTTCATTGCACAAGGTGCCAGTATTTCTGTCTCTCAGAATCATTTTCCTGAAATTTCCTGAGCAGACAATTTTCCAGTTCAGGGACCAAGACCAAAGAACAGCAGAGGAGATTGAAGGATAATAATGATAATAAAAACCATAATTAATAATTACGGTATTTATGAAGTGCTTACTATGTGTCAAAGCACTATTTCAAGTGCTGCGATAATCAGATCGGAAACAATCCTGTCCCCCACAGAGTTCACAGTCCAAATAGAAGGGAGAATAGGTATTGAATCCCCATTTCACAGTTGAAGAAAATGAAGCACAGAGAACTTGTGTGACTTTTCTCAAAGTCACACAGCAGGCAAGTGGCAGAGCCAAGTCCTCTGGCTTCCAGGCCCAGGGTCTTCCTTCCTGAGTTTCGACCTCAAAGCCATGTTCACTGCATATAAGGTTCTAGGTGATAAGCCCTGGATCCATCCCTATATAATGTCTAGTTACTGTGTCTTAGCTGGAAATTTAATGACAGTCAAGGAAACTTCTGAGAAATTCACCTGCCTTGTATTGATGACAGGAGACAGAAATAGCAAAGGACACAGCAGGGGTTCAACTGGGGTGAATTTACTACTTAGTCATCAAAGGAGCAAATTTCATTGTGCTGAAGCACTCAAAGGGAACAAACTCAATCTCCTTCCTATAATTGCAGTATTAAGAACTTTGTGCCAAGCACTGCAGTAAGCACTGTTATGGTACAGGAGGGTCAGGTTGGATTCAGTCCTTGTCCAATATGGAGTTCACAATCTAAGAGGAAGGAATAACAAGTATTTATACCTCATTTTATGGATGAAAAAACAGGCACAAAGAAGATACATGACTTGCCCAAGTTCACATAGCAAGCAAGTAGCAGTTGGGAGTGAACACAGGTCCTCTATCTCTCGGGCCAGGCACTTTTCCCACTAGGCAACATTATTTCATTGCTTTATAAAGCTATTCCTGTACTCACTAAGGAACACAATCCATAAATCAATGGTATTTACTGAGCGCTTACTATGTACAGACCACTGTACAAGACCTCACTTAATGGTTAAAATAGACTTTCCTGGTATCTGTAATTTACCTTTATTCCATTAATATATCCAAGCCCTTCTTGAGCCTTTTGATATTTTCAGCACAATTTCCTGTGGTAAATTCCACATGCGTACCACTTGCTGTGTGAGATGCTTTACCTTTTGTGTGCTTTGAGCCTATTGCCCTTAAGCACTTCCCTGATGGTAAAAGATTTGATGAATAATTCCATGTTCATCCTGTTCAAATCCTTCATGATTTTTAGACTTCAGTTACATTCCTCTTTTTCCAGAAGATGTGGTTTTTTTTAGTCTCTTCTTAAATGGAATGTTCTCCTTCATCCTGATCATCTTGATTTCCTTTCTCTATACCTTTCCTTATTATACTAGCTCCTTCCTAAAATGCGGCAATCAGAACTGCACACAGCATGCCATACCAAGATTTTGTATAACATTACTTTTTTTTGTTGCTGTTGGTTTACATTTAGTGTCCATTTTATTCTGAGTTTTATCGGGAAGTGTTTGCTTTCTTAAAACCCCCAGAAATCAAAAGTTTCTCACCTTCCTACCTTTGTCATCCCCTTCTATTCTCCCTGTCTAGACTGAGGAATGTGTCTGTTTACTGTTATATTGTACTTTCCCAAGAGCCGAGTACAGTAGTACACACACCGTAAGCTCCCAATAAATACGACGGACTGACTGACTGGTCCCATTAGCTAAACTTGAATTGAACAAGTGTCTTTGGTTTTTTGTGGAGCTTTTTCTGGTGTGGGTTGCCTACTCCCTCCCTCTGCTCTACCCCCTTCCCTCCCCACAGCACTTGTATATATTTGTACATATTTATTGCTCTATTTATTTTATAAATGATATGCATTTATCTATGGTTTTATTTATCTATTTTGATAGTAGTGATGCCTGTCTACTTGTTTTGTTTTTTTGTCTGTCTCCCCCTTCTAGACTGTGAGGCCACTGTTGGGTAGGGATTGTCTCTTGCTGAATTGTACTTTCCAAGCTCTTAGTACAGTGCTCTGCACACACTAAGTGCTCAATAAATACGATTGAATGAGTGAATGAATGAATGAGAAAAAATGCTGGTTGGTGGCCATAACCATCTGCACCATTCGATGGTAGCCTGTTTATTCTTCCAAAGATTTGCAATCCAATTTACATCTCTGCACATATTTCATTATTCAAGGTGACTAGGCTGCTAACACCCAACTGGTTATAAGGCCAGTGGGGATTTTTATTACTTTGTGTTCATGGAAACATTTACCTGAAAATTTAGATTTTTTTTTTCCCCTTCAGGTTCAGGAAGTGGACTTGTGTCAGAAGAGATACAAGGCACATCACGCACAGTCTTGTTAAGCTAACTGATGGTTGGGAGCTATTTTCTCCATAGTGTCAAGAAGTGTGGAAGATTCCTGACCTTACTCTTGACTTTTTTTTTTGTTGTTGTTGCTTAGGTTTGTTTGTTTCAGTTAAGTTGAGCACCTAGGTAGGACAGAGATAAACACCTTATTTCCCACTAGACTACAACCTCATTGTGGAGAGGGAACATGTTCACCAACCCCGTTGTACTCTCTCAAACTCTGGATACAGTGCTCTGCACAAAGTAAGCATTCTATAAATGTCTCTGATGATGATGTAAGACACATCTAGATGAGACGAATTTAAGATGACCCCTTAGGGAGCTAGGTATCTGTCTGTAAGACTGGTGGTAATAATAATAAGGTTGGTATTTGTTAAGCGCTTACTATGTACAGAGCACTGTTCTAAGCGCTGGGGTAGATACAGGGTAATCAGGTTGTCCCACGAGGGGCTCACAGACTTAATCTCCATTTTACAGTTGAGGTAACTGAGGCCCAGAGAAGTGAAGTGACTTACCCACAGTCACACAGCTTCCAAGTGGCAGAGCCGGGATTCGAACCGATGACCTCTGACTCCCAAGCCCGGGCTCCTTCCACTGGTACATATTCCAATTCAGAGGGGATAGATGCTGAGAATTTGTTGGGAAGATGGGTAGGAATTAGGAATGGGAAGTGAGGGTGCTGGTCCATATTAATGTTGGTATTTGTTAAGCGCTTACTATGTGCCGAGCACTGTTCTAAGCGCTGGGGTAGACATAGGGGAATCAGGTTGTCCCACGTGGGGCTCACAATCTTAATCCCCATTTTACAGATGAGGGAACTGAGGCACAGAGAAGTTAAGTGACTCGCCCACAGTCACACAGCCGACAAGTGGCAGAGCTGGGATTCGAACTCATGAGCCCTGACTCCAAAGCCCGTGCTCTTTCCACTGAGCCACGCTGCTTCTCCAAATGTAGCTATGGACAAATGTCCATATGTAGCTATTTGCGAGGGCTGACTCCTTGCCTTTGCTTATCCAATCTTGGAAATATCCAATGCCTAGCACAGACCATCTAGCCCAAACCAGAGCAGAGAGAGGGGATGTTGGAGGTGGCAAGAACATCATAACACTAACTCCCCAGTTCCTACTCAGAATTGACAGAACACTGGGTTGCATAGCTACATGGATTGGGAAATTAGCTCTTGGAAACACTCCAATTCTGTGTTCTAATTCACAACCTTAAAGCCCAGGTCCTTTCCGTGGCATGCCAGCACCAATGTAGAGGGGAAGAGGAGCCAAATAGGCTGTTGAGGTTTTGTGATGGACTACTGTACCTCAGGGCAACTCAGTTGCTGCTGGAGACTAATGTAGAAGAAGCAGCCTCAATCTTGGGGCATTAGAGGAAATAGAGCATACCTTTTGGGGGACTGTGATCATAAAATGTTAATTAAACAATGCAGTTTACTGGGGGCTTGCTGTGTGCTTGGAGAGTAAGCACTTGGAGAGTACAATACAACAGAGTTAGCAGACATGTTCCCGTCCCACAATGAGCTTATAGTCTGGAGTCATTTATTGGAAACTTTTAAATGGACCAGAGAATAACTGGGAGCAGTAATGAGGGCATATATACCTTTTATTTATTTTTTAATGGTATTTGTTAAGTGTTTAGTATGTGTCAGGAACTGTCAGGAACTGTATTAAGCACTGGGATAGATACGGCTAATCAGGTTGGAAACAGTCCCTGTCCCACATGGAGCTCACAACTGTAATCTCCATTTTACAGATGAGAAAACTGAAGCATGGAAAAGTTAAATGACTTGATCAAGGTTAAAAAGCAGACCAATGGCAGAGTGGGGATTAGAACCCATCTTCTCCGATTCCCAGGCCCATGCTCTTTCCACTAGGCCTAATTCCTTGCTTGAAGCCCTAGTCCCACCTGTTCTCCACTTCCTCACTCTCTGTCCATCTCCCCTTCACCATTTGTAGAGGCAACATTTGGAAAATTCATTCCCTCCCCTGGCTTCAACTACCATCTCTATGCAGATGATGCTCTAATCTACATTGCTAAGTCTGATGTCTCTCTTACTCTTCAGTCTCACATTTCCTCCTGCCTTTAGGACATCTTGGATAAATAAAATAAAAATAAATGTTGGTATTTGTTAAGCGTTTACTATGTGCCAAGCACTGTTCTAAGCGCTGGGGTAGATACAAGGTAATCAGGTTGTTCCACGTGGGGCTCACAGTCTTCATCCCCATTTTACAGATGAGGGAACTGGGGCACAGAGAAGTTAAGTGACTTGCCCAAGGTCACATAGCTGACAAGTGGCGGAGCCGGGATTAGAATCCATGACCTCTGACTCCCAAGCCCGTGCTCTTTTCACTGAGCCACACTGCTTCTCTCTTCTTGGATGTCCCAATGACACTTCAAACTTAACATGTCCAAAACAAAACTCCTTATCTACGCTCCCAAACCCTGTCCTTAGGACTCTCTTCACTGTAGACAGCACCACCATCTTTCCTGACTAACAAGCCCATAACCTTGCAATATCCTCTGCTCATCTCTCTTCATGCAAAACAAATATTTAATCTGTCAATGAATCTTGTTTGTTCAATCTTCATAACCACTAAAATCTGCCCTTTTCCTCTCCATCCAAACTATCATGTTAATAGGGAAGCAGCATGGCCTGGTGGATAGAGCCTGGGTGTCAGAAGGATCTGGATTCTAAATCTGGCTCCACCACTCGTCTGCTGTGTGACCCTGGGCAAGTCAGCTAACTTTTCTGTGCCTCACTTATCTTGTCCTGAAAAAGAGGATTATAACTGTGAGCCCCATTTGGGACAAGGACTGTGTCGAACCTAATTAGCTTGTATTTATCCCAGCACTTAGAACCGTGCTTGACACATAGTATGCACTTAAATGCAATTCTTATTCTTATTATTATTAATAATACAAGCACTCATCCTATCCGACCTGGATTACTACATCAGCCTCCTTGCTGACCTCCCAGTCTCCTGTCTCTCACCTTCCCAGTCCATACTTCACTCTGCTGCCGAGACCATTTTTCTACAAAAATGTTCAGTCCATGTTTCCCCACTCCTCAAGAACCTCCAGTATTTGCCCATCAACCTCTGTATCAAGAAACTCCTTACTATCAACTTTAAAGCACGCCATTATCTTGCCCCCTCCTACTTCGCTGCTTTTCTACTACAACAGAGTCCATACACTTTGCTCCTCTAATGGCCACCTATTCACTGCACCTCAATCTCATCTATCTTGCCTCTGACCTCTTGTCCACATACTGTCTCTAGTCTGGAACTCCCTCCCCCTAATTAGCTGACAGATGATCACTCTCCCTGTTCACAAAGCCTTATTGAAGGCACTTCTCTTCCAGGAAGCTCTCATTCCCTCTTTTCCCACTCCTTTTTGTGATGCCCTTGCACTTTATTTGCCATGCCTTATTCACCCTTCCCTCAGCCCCACAGCACTTACACACATATTCACAATTTATTCATATTATTGTCTGACTCGCCCTCTAGACTGTTAGCTCATTGTGGGCGGGTAACATGTCTACCAACTCTGTTGCATTGTTTTCTCCCAAGCACTTAGTACAGTGCTCTGCACACATTAAGCTCTCAATAAATATGAATCATTGATTGATTTATTGACTGAACCTTCCAACTTCTGACACCTGTAATTGTATTTGTTAAGCACTTACCATGTGCAAAGCACTGTTCTAAATTCTGGGGGGATTCAAGGTGATCAGGTTGTCTCACGTGGGGCTCACAGTTTTAATCCCCATTTTATGGATGAGGTAACTGAGGCCCAGAGAAGTTAAGTGACTTGCCCAAAGTCACACTCCACCACTGAAGAAATGCATACAGGCCCTGGGGTTAGCAATTAAAACAGCATCTGTGAGAGTTTCATTAAACATCCCTCCCATGTAGAAACAGTTCAGGATGCTAGTGAAACACTATCATAGTAATTGTGGTATTTATCAAGCACTTATTATGCACTGGGCACTGTACTAAGCTCTGGGGTGGAGACAAGCAAACTGGGCTGGACACAGTCCCTGTCCCACTTGGGGGCTTACAATATTAATCCCCATTTTACACATGTGGTAACTGAGGCACTGAGAAGTTAAAAGACTTGCCCAAGGTCTCACAGCAGACAAGTGAGCCGGGATTAGACCCCAAGTCCTTCTGACTCCCAGGCTTGTGTTCTTATCCACTGGGTCATGCTGCTTCTCTATGGCTCACAGCTTTCACCTGCTACATCCCATACCATGTGGAAAATAATTTTCCTCTTCAGAGTTCCCTCATCCATATTCTGTATCGTCGAAGGCATTTAGAAAGTCATAAAATGCTTTTGGTTTAACACAGTTTCCTGTTATGGTAACTCATAGTCATAAATTTCCATTATTTGCTGAAGTCATTAAATTATACCTGTTACTTTCTACTTCTTTGAATGGAATAAATTGCTTGAAATACGGTTTAGTCTATAAACATCCCATCGCAAATCAAATGATCTCAAAAGTATTTTGGTAAAATCACATTAGAAAAACTAACTGAAAATCTGTTTAATTTATCACTGAGCATTTAAAGTAAAATTCAATTGTGTGTAAAACAAAGCAAAGGGACCTGGATAAACTTTGTCAAATGATGACATGGAATTTGAGGAATTGATTAAATCATACAAACTGTTATTGAAATAAAAATAAAAAGGGAATTATGGTTCCCAGTTCCAACAAGGAGCAACATAGCGAAAAATTGCAGTAGCATGAAAGGATGTTTTATCACATATCAGAAAACTCTTCTGAGAGGGAAGGGTTTGAATTTTTGTCAACTGCAAAACTAATTTCAAGACAATTGAAATCAATCTGGTCAACTGCTCACAAAAATCACCACAAATTTAAATTAATTAGTACTTATTCCCAGTGCTATTACAAGGATCTTTTCTTGAAGGAACTAGAAAAAAATGGTCCTGGTCCATATCTGTCAGTTTCCCTCAGATTCCAAAGCCTTAACACTTCTAGTTATATTCTGGATCCTCCTCCTGCCTCCTGTGTGAGCTTGAGCAAGTCACTTAACTTCTCTGTGCCTCAGTCTCCTTAACTATAAAATGGAGATCAAATAACTGTTCTCATTCCTTCACATTGAGGAACAATGAGAAAGGGACTGTGTCTGATTGTCTGATTTGATTACCCTGCAGGTACCCCAGCACTTAACACAGTGCTTGGCACATAGTAAGCACTCAACAAATAGCATAATTATTATTCTCAGAGAGAACAAATAAGAGCAAAAGAGAAATTAATTATGGAAGAAAAACAAAAATTTAAGCTGTATACAAAGTGTACAGTGAGGAGAATGGCAAATAACCATTACAATGACTTGCAGTTTCTGGTAAACACCATGTAGAGACCAATTGGTGCAGTTATTTCTCTACAAGGATTAATTGGTACTGCACTTCACAACTCTAAGAGAAAAGGCTGTTATTATCAAACTGGAGATCATCTTGATAATATTTTCTCTCTTCCTCGTGGGGAAGAGAGTTTTCCCTCCCCTGTTTCATTTAATAAGGTTCCCCCAACAGCTATTTTATTTGCTTTGTTTTGGGATTTTTTTGGTGTTTGTTAAGTGCTTACTATACACTGGGCACTGTACTAAACACTGGGGAAAATACAAGGTAATCGGGTTGGACCCACTCCCAGTCCCACATGAGACTCTCAGGCTTAATCCCCATTTTACAGATGAGGTAACTGCGGCATAGAGAAGTTAAGTGACTTGCCCAAGATCTCACAGCAGACTAGTGGTGGAGTGGGATTTGAACCCAGGTCCTCCGACTCCCAGTCCAGGGCTGTTCTCACTAGTTCATGCTCCTTCTCATATAGTACAGAGAAGCAGCGTGGCTCAGTGGAAAGAGCCCGGGCTTAGGAGCCAAAGGTCATGGGTTCTAATGCCGACTACGACACCTGTCAGCTGTGTGACTGTGGGCAAGTCACTTCACTTCTCTGTGCCTCAGTTACCTCATCTGTAAAATGGGGATTAACTGTGAACTTCACACCGGACAATCTGATTACCCTTTATATACCCCCAGCGCTTAGAACAGTACTCGGCACATAGTAAGCACTTAACAAATACCAACATTATTATTATTTGGTAGCATAATACAATGAAGTATCAGAAACTGTTACAAATCCAGACAATCCCTAAAGCCTCCCTAAATCCCTCTTTTCTGCTGCCTTAAATTAGTGAGAAACACACATGTCCCCTTCTCTGAGACACTCTGGGGATTGCTACATCAGCATAACCTGTCAGCTGAGTGGGAATTTGTAAAGAAAGAGTTTGGGGAAGGGAGGTGTGATGGGGAGAGAATGGGTTCAGAGCGGGCTAGCACAGTTGATAGCTGCTATGACAGAGGACTGGTAAAAGCTGTTGATATCCTTTCAGAAAGACCTGAGTTCTAATCCCAGCTGTGCCACTTGACTGCTCTGTGCCCTTGGGCAAGTCACTTAACTTGTCTGTGCTTCAGTTCTGTCTTCTGTAAAATGGGAAGACAATACCTCTTCCCTCTTCCTCATAGAACGTGAGCCCTGTGTGGGATAGGACTGTATCTGACCAGATTATCTTGTCTCTTTCCCAGTGTTTAGAACAGTGCTTGGCACATAGATAATCAGGGCTTACCAAATACCACAAATGTAAGTTTGTTATGGACAGGGAAATTGTCTGCTAATTCTACTGTACTGTAATATTAATAAAAATAATAGTATTTGTTAAGTCCTTTCTATGTGCCAGGCACTGAACTAAGCGCTGGGGTGGATTTAAGCAAATCAGATTGGACACAGTCCCTGTCCCACATGGGGCTCACAGTCTTAATCCTCACATTAGAGATGAGGCAACTGAGGCCCAGAGAAGTTAAGTGAGTTTCCCAAGGCCACACAGCTGACAAGTGAAGGATCCAGGCTTTTAGATACAGGTCTTCTGACTCCCCGGCCCTTGTTCTCTACCAAGCTTTTAGTACAATGCTCTGCATTGAGTGCTCAAAAAATCCCACAACTATTATTATTATTATCATCTTACCATAGTGCTTTGCACTCAGTAAACACTTCTGATGGACTGATTGATTGATCAGTGTTCCTCAGGGATGCTGTCATATTTGAGAATTCCTCCTTTATCCCTATTCTGCCACTCCTCAACCATCCTGTGACAGACAGGAGACCTGGTTGGCAGAAGCCAAGAAGGAGGGTGATGGAAGAGCAGAAATCACCAGGTCGCCAGTGCAGCCAAGCAGGTGCTGACTCTGTAGCCAATCAAGCGGCAGACATAAGGACACACTCTCCCACCAAACCTTCTTTGCCTTCATCATCCCAACACCTTTTTTCACAGTTACGGAGTAGACTGCAGTACAAACTTCCAGTTATGAAACCCTCTTTCATGAAGTTAAAAACATCGTTAACATTTAGAAACATCTGTGATCCATTGACTTTGTTGTCATTTGCTTTCAGAGTGCCGGGCAGTTTGTTTCTTGGAGATCCATTCGTTAATTTTCTTTACCATCTGATAACCACTTTGATCTCCCACTCTCCCAGTTATTTGTGCCTTTTTGACCCAGGGAAGGGCAGATTGCCATTTTTCGAAGAAGAAAAGTGAGTCTGTCCAGGAGGATTAAGGATTTGCCCAAGTTAAGCTATAAAAATAGTAATTACTGTGGTATTTGTTAAACACTTACTACGTACCAGGCACTGTACTAAGCCGTAAGGTGGATACAAGCAAATGTGGTTGGGCACAGTCCTTGTCCCACAAGGGGCTCACAGCCTCAATCCCCATTTTCCAGATGAGGTAACTGAGGCAGAGTGTGATGAAAAGACTTAGCCAAAGTCACACAGAAGACAAGTGACAGAGGCAGGACACTGTCAACCATCCCCTTCTCCTCCACACCTTATCTCACCTTGGCCTCACGGACTCGGTCCTCTCCTGGTTCTTCTCTTATCTTTCTGGTCGTTCATTCTCCATCTCTTTTGTGTTCATTCTCCATCTCTTTTGGGGACTCCTCCTCCCCCTCCCATCCTCTAACTGTAGGGGTTCCTCAAGGGTCAGTTTTTGGCCCTCTTCTGTTCTCCATTTACACTCACTCCCTTGGTGAACTCATTCGCTCCCATGGCTTCAACTATCCTCTCTATGCAGATAACACGCAAATCTACATCTCCTCCCCTGTTCTCTCCCCCTCCCTTCAGGCTCGTATCTCCTCCTGCCTCCAGGACCTCTGCACCTGGATGTCTGCCCGCCACCTAAAACTCAACATGTCCAAAACAGAGCTCCTTATCTTCCCTCCCAAATCCTGTCCTCTTCTTGACTTCCCTGTCACTGTGGATAGTACGACCATCCTTCCCATATCTCAAGCCCACAACCTCGATGTCATCCTTGACTCAGCTCTCTCATTCACCCCACACATCCAATCCGTCACCAACACCTGCTGGTCTCATCTTTACAATATGGCCAAGATCCGCCCTTTCCTCTCCATCCAAATGGCTCTCCTATTGGTACAAACTGTCATAATATCCCTACTGGATTATTGTGTCAGCCTTTTCTCTGATCTCCTTTCCTTCTGTCTCTCCCCACTCCAATCTATTCTTCATTCTGCTGCCCGGATCATCTTCCTGCAGAAACGCTCTGGGCATGTCACTCCCCTCCTTCAAAACCTCCAGTGGTTGCCTATCAAACTCTGCACGAAACAAAAACTCCTCACTCTGGGCTTCAAGGCTCTCCATCACCTTGCCCCCTCCTACTCACCTCCCTTCTCTCTTTCCACTGCCCACCCTGCATGCTCAGCTCCTCTGCCGTTCACCTCCTCACTGTCCCCCATTCACGCCTATCCTGCCGTCGACCTCTGGCCCACATCCTACTGTTGTCTTGGAATGCCCTCCCTCCTCACCTCTCTTCCCCTCTTCAAAGCCCTCTTGAGAGCTCACCTTCTCCAAGAGGCCTTCCCAGACTGATCTTCCCCTTTTCCCTCTACTCCCTCTGCTCTCCCTCTGCCCTCTGCTCCCTCCCCCTTCCCCCTTCACCTTCCCTCAGCTAAGCCCCCTTTCCTTCCCCTCCCCTCAGCACTGTGCTCATTTGTATATATTTTCTATTACCCTATTCATTTTGTTAATGAGGTGTACAGCCCCTTAATTCTATTTATCATGATTATGTTGTCTTGTTTTTGTCTGTCTCCCCCGATTCGACTGTAAGCCTGTCATTGGGCAGGGATTGTCTCTATCTGTTGCCAAATTGTACATTCCAAGTGCTTAGTACAGTGCTCTGCATATAGTAAGCACTCAATAAATACTACTGAATTAATGAATGAATGAACTCAGGCCCTTCTGACTCCGTGGCCCTGTTCTATTAGGCACCTGAAGGGTGCAGTTTGCGCCTTGCTAAACAACTTGCCAAGTGAAGGGTACAGTTTGCACCTTCTTAAACAACTTTTTTTAATAGGATGCCTTTTGGCATAAACTGCTCCCTGTTATCAACCAGCCTGAGCCAAAGAACACTCTGAGTAACTACTGACACAGCTAGTGGGGTGTCAGGTGAGACACCTACTAAGAACAGAACACAAAGGAACTATGGTTGGTAGAGTAGGGCAAGGATGCAGAAGAAGCTCCACAGTAAACAAGTACAGTATAAAGACTGGGGTAAAACTCTTGTCTCTCCTGCTCGCTATTTTCTAAGGAAACCTTTTAGCCTGGGATGACTGCACTGGTCTCAGCCTGTACCTAATGGTGTCCTGAATCTCATCACTCCTGGGTTGGAGGTCTTAATGGAAGAAGGATCCTCTACAGTTAATTATTTGTGCATGCTAATAAATGTTCTAATAAGTATTTTCTTACTGTAATAGTGAACACTGAGGTTTGTTCCATCGGTGAAGTTGAGTTCCAAACCCCATTGTCCCTAACTGGACTAATAGGGACGTAACAGCAACACTGCTTCTAATCCATCAGTGACTCAGTTCCCCCTAGCTCTAGGCCAGGACTTTTCCCCTTTATCCATCAGGCCACTTAATGACAGGGAATGTGTCCATAAATTCTGTTGTATTATACTCTCCTAAGCATTTAATACAGAGCTCTACACATAGTAAGCACACACATACCATTGATTAGGACATATTTCCTCCCTGGGACTCCTAAACCTGGAATTAAGCTCTGTTTCTCCCAACTCCCCAAATTTCAAGAGGCCTAACTCAAAAAAATATTCTGGATGTGGAACTGATACATAAAAACAAGCTTCTTTTATTGACTTTGTATGTTTAATAATTCCAAATTATCATACTTAGGTAATATTAGTGGTTACTGAAATGCAAAATGAGATTAGCAAAAATCTATTTGCTACTAAGCAATTGACCAAAAAGCATGAACATATAAGCCAGAGCATTAATAAAGTTGCTGTGCCAAAGCCAAAGACAAGAGATCCATTACAATTCCATTTGGAAACTAATGAGGTTGTGAGGAAGGGCAGAGAAAGAACAGGGAAGACTGAAAGCTCATTGTGGGTAGGGAACAGCTCTCCTAATTCTGTTATACTATACTCTCCCAAGTGCTTAGTACGGTGGACCCTTGTCCCACGTCCTACCTCTGGCCTGGAACATCCTCCCTCCTCAAATCCGCCAATCACTCTTCCCCACTCAAAGCCTTACTGAAGGCTCACCTCCTCCAAGAGGCCTTCCCAGAATAAGCCCCCTTTTCCTCAGCTCTCCCTCCCTTCCGCGTCACCTTGACTTGCTCCCTTTGCTCTTCCCCTGTCTTCCCTGCCCCATAACACTTATGTAAATATAAATGTATCTATAATTCTATTCATTTATATTGATGCCTGTTTACTTGTTTTGATGACTGTCTCCCCTCCTCTAGACTGTAAACCCAGTGTGGGCAGGGATTATCTCTATCGCTATTGATGAATTATACTTTCTAAGAATTTAGCACAGTGCTCTGCCCACTAGGGAGGGAATGCCTCCATCTGTTGCCTCCACCTGTTGCCGAATTGTACATTCCAAGTGCTTAATACAGTGCTCTGCACATAGTAAGCGCTCAATAAATACTATTGTATGAATGAATGAATAAATATGTAGAATGAATGCTTTGTATAGTAAGCACTCAAATATCACTGATTGAATGATTGAGGGGGAGCGACCATCAATGTATGAGGAAGATAGACTATTTTAATAATAATTATTGTGGCATTTGTAAAGCACTTACTTTGTGTCAAGCACTGTGGCCTAATGGAAAGAGCATGGGCCTGGGAGTCACATAACCTGGGTTCTAATCCTGGCTCTGGCACTTGCCTGCTGTGTTACCTTGGGCATAGTGGAGAGAGCCCGGGCTTGGCTCCTCCTCCTTGCCCTTTCGGAAACGTGGCTCTCTCCCGAAGACACGGTCTCTGCTGCCGCTCTCTCCAGCGGAGGCCTCTCCTTCTCCCACTCCCCCAGACTCACCGGTAAGGGAGGAGGCATTGGCTTCCTCCTCTCGCCCCGATGCCACTTCCGCACTATCCCTCCTCCCCCCTCCCTCTCCTTCCCCTCCTTCGAAGCCCATATCATTCGCCTCTACCACCCACTCCAGTTACTTGTCGCCGTCATCTACTGCCCTCCCGGTCCCACCTCCGACTTCTTCAACCACCTTGACCCCTTTCTCACCTTCCTTCTCTCCTTCTCTCTGCCCACTCTGATCCTTGGAGATTTCAAGATCCATACGGATGTACCCGACGACTCCTCTACCGCCCGCCTGCTATCCCTCCTCGACTCTGCCGACCTCCTCCTCCACCATACCGCGCCCACTCACCGACTCGGTCACACCCTCGATCTCGTCATCTCCTACCGCTGCACTATCTCCTCCCTCACCAACTCTGAAATCCCTCTCTCTGACCATAACCTTCTCACCTGCCTCATCTCTCACACTCCCTCCCCCTGCAAATCTTCGCTACTGCCCCACAGAGACCTCCGCTCTCTCGATCCCATCCGTCTTTCCAATAGCATCTCTCCTCACCTTGCCGCCCTGTCCTCTCTTCCCACTCTCGACGAGCGGGTCTCCGCTCTCAACTCCACCCTCTCTACTCATCTCGACTCTCTCGCCCCCCTTTCCCTCCGCCGCTCTCGCTCCACTAACCCACAGCCCTGGATCACCTCCTCCGTCCGCCTCCTACGCTCCTATGCTCGAGCTGCTGAGCGCTGCTGGCGAAAGTCCAAGCACCAAGCCGACCTCACACACTTCAGATGTATCCTTTCCTGCCTTAACTCTGCCCTCTCCTCCGCCAGGCAAAGCTTCTTCTCCTCCCTCATCGACACTCATGCCCGTCACCCCCGCCGATTGTTCCGGACCTTTAACTCTCTCCTTAGGCCCCCTGTTCCTCCCCCTCCCCCATCTCTCACCCCCAATGATCTGGCCACCTATTTCCTCACGAAAATCAACACGATCAGGTCTGAGCTCCCCAAAGTCACCCCTCCGCCTCTCCCCTCCCCCCCACCAACCCCCTCCCCTACTTTCCCATCCTTCCCTGCAGTATCCTCAGAGGAGATCTCCTCCCTCCTCGCAAGTGCCACCCCCTCCACCTGCGCCTCGGACCCCATTCCCTCTCACCTTCTTAAAACCATCGCCCCTGCCCTCCTCCCTTCCTTAACTTCTATTTTTAACCACTCAATCTCCAAGGGCTCCTTCCCCTCTGCCTTCAAACATGCCCACGTCTCCCCCATCCTAAAAAAACCCACTCTTGACCCCACTTCCCCCTCCAGTTATCGTCCTATCTCCCTACTACCCTTCCTTTCCAAAATCCTAGAACGAGTCGTCTACAATCGATGCCTAGAATTCCTTAACTCCCATTCTCTCCTAGACCCCCTCCAATCTGGCTTCCGTCCCCTCCACTCTACCGAGACTGCTCTCTCTAAGGTCACCCATGACCTCCTTCTTGCCAAATCCAATGGCTCCTACTCCATTCGGATCCTCCTTGACCTCTCTGCTGCCTTTGACACTGTCGACCATCCCCTCCTCCTCCATACCTTATCTCACCCCTTGGCTTCACGGACTCTGTCCTCTCCTGGTTCTCCTCTTACCTCTCTGGCCGATCATTCTCGGTCTCCTACGCTGGAGCCTCCTCCCCCTCCCATCCTTTAACTGTTGGAGTTCCTCAAGGGTCAGTTCTTGGCCCTCTTCTGGTCTCCATTTACACTCGCTCCCTCGGTGAACTCATCCGCTCTCACGGCTTTGACTACCATCTCTACGCAGATGACACGCAGATCTACATCTCCGCCCCTGTCCTCTCCCCCTCCCTTCAGGCTCGCATCTCCTCCTGCCTCCGGGACGTCTCCACCTGGATGTCGGCCCGCCACCTAAAACTCAACATGAGCAAGACTGAGCTCCTCATCTTCCCTCCCAAACCTGGTCCGCTCCCAGACTTCTCCATCACCGTGGATGGCACGACCATCCTTCCCGTCCCGCAGGCCCGCAATCTCGGTGTCATCCTTGACTCGTCCCTCTCGTTCACCCTACACATCCTATCCGTTACCAAGACCTGCCGGTTTCACCTCTACAATATCGCCAAGATCCGCCCTTTCCTCTCCACCCAAACGGCTACCTTACTATTACGGGCTCTCGTTATATCCCGGCTAGACTACTGTGTCAGCCTTCTCTCTGACCTCCCTTCCTCCTCTCTCGCCCCGCTCCGGTCTATTCTTCACTCCGCTGCCCGGCTCATCTTCCTGCAGAAACGATCTGGGCATGTCACTCCCCTTCTTAAACAACTCCAGTGGTTGCCTATCGACCTCCGCTCCAAACAAAAACTCCTCACTCTAGGCTTCAAGGCTCTCCATCACCTTGCCCCTTCCTACCTCTCCTCCCTTCTCTCTTTCTACCGCCCACCCCGCACGCTCCGCTCCTCTGCCGCCCACCTCCTCACCGTCCCTCGGTCTCGCCTATCCCGCCGTCGACCCCTGGGTCACGTCCTCCCGCGGTCCTGGAACGCCCTCCCTCCTCACCTCCGCCAGACTGATTCTCTTTCCCTCTTCAAAACCTTACTTAAAAATCACCTCCTCCAAGAGGCGTTCCCAGACTGAGCTCCTCTTCCCCCTCTACTCCCTCTGCCATCCCCCCTTTACCTCTCCGCAGCTAAAGCCTCATTTTCCCCTTTTCCCTCTGCTCCTCCACCTCTCCCTTCCCATCCCCACAGCACTGTACTCGTCCGCTCAACTGTATATATTTTCATTACCCTATTTATTTTGTTAATGAATTGTACATCGCCTTGATTCTATTTAGTTGCCATTGTTTTTACGAGATGTTCTTCCCCTTGACGCTGTTTAGTGCCATTGTTCTTGTCTGTCCGTCTCCCCCGATTAGACTGTAAGCCCGTCAAAGGGCAGGGACTGTCTCTATCTGTTGCCGACTTGTTCATCCCAAGCGCTTAGTACAGTGCTCTGCACATAGTAAGCGCTCAATAAATACTATTGAATAAATACTATTGAATGAGTAAGAGGTCATGGGTTCTAATCCTGGCTACGCCACCTAGCTGTGTGACTTTGGGCAAGTCACTTAACTTCTCTGTGATTCAGTTACCCCATCTGGAAAATGGGGATTAAGACTGTAAGCCCCACGTGGGACAATTTGACTATCTTGTATCTACCCTAGAGCTTAGAACAGTGCTTGGCATGTAGTAAGTGCTTAACAAATACCATTATTATTATTATTTTTATTATTAGCTTCTCTGTGCCTCAGTTACCTAATCTGTACAATGGGGATTATGATTGAGCCCCACATAGGACATGACCTGTGTCCAATCTGATCAACTTGTATCTACCCCAGTGCTCAGTACAGTGCCTAGCATATCGTAAATGCTTAAATACCATTAAAAAAACAACAGAAAAACATTGCACTATGCTCTGGGGTAGAGTCAATATGAGCAGGTCAGAAACAATTCCTGCCCTACATAGGGCTTGCAGTCTAAGTAGGAGAAAGGACAGCTATTTAGTCACCATTTTATAGATGAGGAAGCTGAGGCCCAGAGAGGTTTAGTGACTCGCCCCAGGTCACATAGCAAGCAAGTGTGGTAGCCAGGGTTCAACCTTTGTCCATGTTCTTTCCAGTAGACCACACTGCTTCATTTCAAGTGTCTTTAGTTCCTGAAGGTCACTTAATGACTAAGGAAAATAAGGCACTTCCCCATCCTATTCTCCCGTCTGCCATTGTTCAACTTCTTTCTATCATCTCTACTGAGTGTCTATTCAAAGCACAGAACTGTACTAGGTGCTTGGGGAAGTACAATTGAAGTGAAAGGCAGAGTCTCCATCCTTACCTGCATGTCTGTGACTCACTACCATTTTCCCAAACTGTCTGCATTGTATGTAGATGAATTTATTCTATATGTAATTTCCCAGGGGCTTCTTTGTCTCTAATCAGTTCAGCTACTGCACGTGGCCAAAACTAACGAATTAGGGAGCCCCAGCCCTATTAGAAAGAGCAAACAGAAAGAACAAATAGCAATGGAGGCAGGCAAACACATTAAAAAAAAAAATCAAACAGCCTTCTTAGCCACAGAAAGTGAAATAAGGAAAGTAAGTATAGGTCCCCAGTTACTGGGCCTCTATTGAATACTTTTGGGGAACTGCTGATGAAACTGAACATTTAAAGGCAGGTCATGTTTCCTGGAGGTGGTGAGGAGAAATCACACAGTCTTATACATAAGTACGATCTCCCATATTGAGACACGCAGCTATATCCAGGTATAGAGTGACAGATTTCCAGTGAACCTGAGGTAGAGAGATATATGAAATAAGATACAGAGTCAAGAGACAGACCCAGAGAGAGAGATGGAGACAGTGAGGTAGAGAAAAAGAAGCTGAATAGGATAAAGACTGAGAAATCCAAAGAGAAAAATGTAAGATAGATACAGAAAGAGGGGGAAAAATTCATAGATATATAGAGGCAGAGAAAAACAAAATAGTTTTGAAGAAATCCAACAGATGAAGAGTGGCAGAAACATAAAAAGTGGCAGAGATACATAGAGATGCTGACACCAAGAGAAACCAAAAGAGACAGACCCCCAGAGGCCTGAAAAGACAGGGACAGAGATAGGGCAAGACAAAGAGATTCACAGGGTAAAGATAGAAAGAGATAGACAGAAAACCAAATGAGGCAAGATCTACAAGAAAGAGAAATATAGAGAGGGAGAAATTTCAAGACCTTTATAAGGAAAGTTAGAGTCAGATGGATAAAAACTGAGTCAAAGTGAGAGAAACAAAGAAACAGAGAAAGAAGGCATGGGAAAGGACATTTACAGTTTGGCTAGGCGTGACTTGCTCAATGGAGAATTTGAGGATTAAAGGACAAATATGTGGGAAAAAATGGAGCAGTAGTTATATCTATTTTTTTAATTCATGCATTTGAAGAAGAGATATGTAAATTGTTCGTTATTTGTCAGTCAGCATTTAATGAGCACTCACTGAGATTAAAGCACTGAATAAAACAAAGGGGACATTTCAGGGAGGTGCTACAGAATTTCCTACCCTTGAGCAGATTATGAGGGAAAACAAAGATATTAAACAAACATTATATACAGCATAAATTAGATACAGCAGAAAGGACAGAAACAGATAAGGGGTTTGGATAGAGATGTACATATTTTATAGTTATTGGAGTAGTTGATGTGGCTAGAGTCATGTGGGATTAATCTGCATCATTTGCCCTATTGGATTGTAAAATCCCTTCAGGGACTATGCCTATTTTCTGACTAGACTAAGCATCAACATGAGGTCTTGTATCTGTAGAAGTCTTGCACAGACTTCGTACTGATTGACTTCTGCAGTGGGCCCATTGAGACCAATTCTTCCCTCTCATTCTTGGCAGAGAGCAAGCATAAGGGCACGTAATGAGAGTTTGGTCATATCAAGGTGGAGAGCAGAAAATATTAACCTCTCCCTCTCTCCATAATAATTGCAGTAGTTGTTAAGCACTTGCTAAGTACTGAGCACTGTCCTAAAAGCTGGGATAGACACGAAATAATCAGCTCATTCACAGTCCCAGTCTTTCATGGGGCTCACAGTCTAAAGGGGAGGAGGAACAGGTATTTAATTCTCATTTCACAGATGAGGAAACTAAAGCCTAGAGATGTTAAGTAACTTGTCTGAGATCACAGAGATAGCAAACAGAGGAGCTGGGATTAAAAACAAAGTCTCAAGACTCTCACCCCTGGGCTCTTTCCACTACGTCACTCTCTAACCTACATCCTCCCTTTTTCTTTCTCCCTTATGTTCATCTCCTCAACGCCCTATGCCCAAGGCGTCAGGCCAATGTTTGGCCTGGTACATCCGCATAGAAACAAAATGGTGTTTGATGGTGGTGATGGTTCCCATAGAGGACAGACAAACCAGGAAAGAGGGAAATATGAGGGAGGGGTCAGGACCCAAACACAGGTGGCTTACCTCCCACATGCTCAGGCTGAGCATCTTTCCTGAAGGATGGATGCCGCTCTCTAAACATGGTATTTGTTAAGTGCTTACTAAATGTCATGCTTTTAGCACTGGGGTAAATACACGTTAATCAGGCTGGACACAGTCTCCATTCCACATGAGCTTCTCACTCTAAATAAGTGGGAGAACAGATATTTAATCCCCATTTTACAGATGAGTAAACTGAGGTACAGAGAAGTGACTGGCCAAAGGTCACACAAAAAACTAAGGTCCTCTTGACTCCCAGGCCCATGCTCTTTCCACCTCAACATGCTGCTTCTCTATGAGAAGTAAATGTTGCCCTCTGAGGAAGAAGCAGTGGCATTGAAGAATCACCCACTGGATTGCAAGCTCCCTGAGGGCAGAGACCTGGGCTGTGCCTGGAACAGTGCCTCGCCCATAGTGACTATTCAATAGAGGCTGCAGACTGACATTCTAATTGACTGGAATTCTAAGTGACTGGCATTCCGAGTGACAGGTGTACTGAGTGGTATTCTGAGTGGCTGGAGTTCTGAGTGCCTGGTGTACTGAGTGATTATCTGAGTGTCTGGTGTATTGAGTGGTGCTTACAGTGACTAATATCCCGAGTGACAAGTGTACTGAGTGCCTGGTTTACTGAGTGGTGCTTTGAGTGCCAGGAGTTCTGAGTGACTTGGCGTACTGAGTGAGTGGTGTTCTGAGTATCTGGTTTACTGAATGGTGCTCTGAGCAACTGTTTTTGTGAATGACTGATGATCTGAATGACTTTTTGAGTGTCTGGTGTTTAGTGACTGGTGTTATGGGTGCCTGGTGTTCTAAATGTCTGGTGTTCTGAGTAACTGGTGTACTGAGTTACCTAGGAAAAGTAACTTTCCCTCCTAAGAAAGAGGTCTGGATCCATAACTCAGCTGAGCAGCAAACCCGCTGAGCAGCAAACCCCATCACATCTCAGGATTTTTTATCTTGATCTCCAGGCAAATCACTTTGGAGTTCTCCCTTATCCCCTCTGTCCCAACCCTCCCATTCCTCTAGGAAAAGTTTGTCTTTACATCTACCATAACAATTTGGCCCTAGCTAATCTCCCTTACTCCTCCCAGGGGCTTGCTGATTAATGAGTCCTTAGGCCCTTCCCCTTCCATCATTATCTCTTGTCTATCTGGAAATCATTCACGTTTTCTTAATTAGACTCAGTCCTGAACTGTGATTGCAATGGCTTCCATCTCCAATACCTCAGTGGCTTCTTCAGTTTGTTTCTGGGTTTTTTTTTTGACCTATCCACCATTGAACTTCAAGTAGAGCAACTCCATCTGAGGTGGACTGTAACCTCCTATCTGAGAAAACCCTAAAGGACTAAGGGATCAGATTAGTTCACTGGCAATGCTTAATGATTGTGTTTTGAGATTTGGACATGATGACTACTTTATAAGATTTTTTTTCAAACTCATTACATTGGTTGCCAATTCAAAGAACTCAAGAAAAAAAAACGATCCTAGAAGTGCCTAGGGTTTTCTTTTAAGTATGCTTTCTAAGTGGGATTTGGAAACATTACCATTGCCCTGTTGGCTTTATTGATGTTTTAGACTAATAAAATGTGTCTATCTTATTATGTCTAGGGGCATATTCAACTTAAAAAAATGCAGCATAACAAAAGCCAGAAAAAAACCCAACAATAAAACAGTTGGATACAAATGAATTTGGCCACAACCTTTTGCAACATCCCTCATTTCATCTCCTTCCAGCAATGAATTACATTGAGCAGATGCATTTTGCTCAGTGCCCTAAAGATCACTGAACTTTGTCACACCAAGAAAAGTTGAATTTCAGAGCTGGAGACATTTTATGCTTGGAATTAGCCTGTGCCTAATATCCTAGAGGTGAAATTCAAGGACTAATAGAATCAGATCAGGGGTAGGTTGGAGATAATAATAATGTGGGTATTTGTTAAGCACTTACTATGTGCAGAGCACTGTTCTAAGCGCTGGGGTAGATACAGGGTAATCAGGTTGTCCCATGTGAGGCTCATGTGAGAAGTTAAGTGACTTGCCCACAGTCACACAGCTGACAAGTGGCAGAGCTGGTATTTGAACCCATGACCTCTGACTCCCAAGCCCATGATGATATCTGTTTCCCTGATAAGAAAGTCACCTTTCTCCACTTCTACAGGCCCTATATGCTTGACCCTGGAAAGAGGAAATTCAACCCTTTAAATTACACAGAAAAGCAAATTGGGAGCCATATTGTCAAGCAACAGCACAGAAGTGTAATCTGTTCCATATGGCTGGCAGGAGTAAAGACTCTGACTGCCTCATTCTCCATCAACTAATGCTTCCAGGGAGTCTTCAGGAGTGACCTGATAAAGACAGCCCTGTGGCATTTCAAGTCGGATACCACAAAAGTCTGAAAAAACAAAACAAGACCTCGGTCAGGGACAACCAGTTATAATTGTCATGCCAAATCCTGAGAAATAAGCAACTGTGGATACTACAAGACAGAGAGATGGGAAAGTTACTATAGACCATATGTTTGTTGTGAGCAGGGAATGTGTCTGCTATATTGTTTGTTGTGTTGTACTGTCTTGTACCTTAGTACAGTGTCCTGCACACAGTGAAAGTTCATTAAAAACATTTATTTACATTCTAGGCCCGAGGAACTGTTGGAGGGATTATTCTTTCACAGTGAAGAGACACCACTCAGTCTGAGTCATTCTGCAGGTATATGATATATCAATCCATGTGATGCTGCAGGCATTTCTTGTTGCTATATTTTTCAAGGGCCACATAGAACTGGTTGAGTTTCAGAGGAAGGCAACCAAGATGATTAGCAGGCCTGAAATGATTAGGCTCTTCAGTTTTCAAAAGCAATATGGGAGAAAGCAGGAATGAAGTTAAAACATCATGATGAGTATGGACAGGGCCAACATGGAACTGTCCATTATATCCACAACACTGGGACAACAGGATCCTCAGTGACATGTGAAGGTTATAGAAGAAAACTTTTTTTTTTTAATTTTCACCAAACAGGTGATAAGAAAAGAGAATTTACTAGGAAATTGGCAGCTGAACATCAATGAACTAGGATACACGCCTAGAAAATGTGTCACTAGGAGAAATGTTAAGGATGTAGAGGGAAAGATTACCTGTTCTCTCTCTCTCCACTCAAGTCAGAGAAGAATTACAGGCTTTCCCTCTACTCTAGACCATGAGTCCCACACAGGACAGAGACCACATCTGACCTGACTACATTTTATTCACCCCAGTGCTTAGTACAGTGATTGGGAAAGTGCTTAACAAATACAATAATTACAGTTAGAGGTCATTCAACCAATCAGTGTTATTTATTGAGCAATATCCATGTGCAGAGCTTTCCACTAAGCACTTGGGAGAGCACAATAATCTGAGTAAACACAATACATGCCCTTGGGGAGCTTACAATATAGCTCTATAAAGATGATACATCCTTAACTATTAGAATGGATGTCAAGGTGGAAAAGCATTAGAATGTTCTCTAAGCAGTCTCTAAACTGTAAGCCCGTTGTGGTCAGGGAATATGTCTGATAAATTATTATGCAGAACTTTACCAAGTGCTTAGAACAGTGCTCTGCACACAGTAAGTGCTCAATAAATAGAACTGACTGAACAACTGACTAAGCATCCTGTGGCCAACTTTAGAGGCCAAATACTTGTCCAGATCGGCCTTTGGTCTGACCCATTCATTCAATCATATTTACTGAGTGCTTACTATGTGCAGAATGCTATACTAAGCGCTTGGAATGTACAATTTGGCCACGGATAGAGATAATCCCTGCTGAATAATGGGCTCACACTCTAAACAGGGAGACAGACAGCAAAGCAAAACAGAACAAAACAAGTAGTCTGGCTTAGATATCATCAAGATAAATAGAATTATAGATATATACACATCATTAACAAAATAGAGTAATAAATAAAATATACAAATATGCACAGTGCTGTGGGGAAGGAGGAAGAGTAGAGGGTGGGAGAAGGGGGAATGGGAAGGGGAGGAGGAGCAGAGGGAAAGGGGGGGCTCAGTCCAGGAAGGCCTCCTGGAGGAGGTGAGCTTTCAGTAGGGGAAGAGAGTTAGTTTGGCAGATATGAGGAGGGAGGGCATTCCAGGTCAGTGGTAGATAATGGGTCAGGGGTCGACAGTGGGACAGGAGTGAACAAGGAACCGTGAGGAGGTTAGCAGCAGAGGAGCAGAGTGTACAGGGAGGGCTGTAGAAGAAGAGAAGGGAGGTGAGGTAGGAGGGGGCAAGGTGATAGAGATCTTTGAAGCCAAGAGTGAGGAGTTTTTGTTTCCTGCGAAGGTTGATAGGCAACCACTGGAGGTTTTTGAGGAGGGGAGTGACATGCCCAGAGCGTTTCTGTAGGAAGATGATCCAGGCAGTGGAATAAAGACTAGACTGGAGTGGCGAGAGACAGGAGGAAGGGAGATCAGAGAGGAGGTTGACACAATAATCCAATAATATTATGAGAGCTTGTACCGTTCATTCATTCATTCATTCAGTAGTATTTATTGAGCGCTTACTATGTGCAGAGCACTGTACTAAGCACTTGGAATGTACAGTTTGGCAACAGATAGAGACAGTCCCTGCCCAATGACGGGCTTACAGTCTAATTGGGGGAGACAGACAAAAACAAGATAACATAACCATGATAAATAGAATCAAGGGATGTGCATCTCATTAACAAAATAAATAGGGTAATAAAAATATATACAAATGAGCACAATGCTGAGCGGAGGGGGAGGAGCAGAGAGAAAGGGGTCTCAGCTGAGGGGAGGGGAAGGGGGAAGGGGGAGGGAGCAGAGGGCAGAGGGGGAGCAGAGGGAGCAGAGGGAAAAGGGGAAGCTCAGTCTGAGGAAGCCTCTTGGAGGAAGTGAGCTCTCAGTAGGGCTTTGAAGAGGGGAAGAGAGTTAGTTTGGCCGAGGTGAGGAGGAAGGGCATTCCAGGATAGTGGTAGGATGTGGGCCAGAGGTCAGCAGTGGGATAGGTGTGAACGGGGGATGGTGAGGAGGTGAGCGGCAGAGGAGTGGAGCGTGCAGGGTGGGCAGTAGAAAGAGAGAAGGGAGGTGAGGTAGGAGAGGGCACGGTGATGGAGAGCCTTGAAGCCCAGAGTGAGGAGTTTTTGCTTTGTGCGGAGGTTGATAGGCAACCACTGGAGGTTTTTAAGGAGGGGAGTCACATGCCCAGAGCATTTTTGCAGGAAGATGATCCGGGCAGCGGAATGAAGAACAGACTGGAGCGGGGAGAGACAGGAGGAAGGGAGATCAGAGAGAAGGCTGACACAATAATCCAGTAGGGATATTATGAGAGCTTGTATCAGTATGATAGCTGTTTCAATGGAGAGGAAAGGGCGGATCTTGGCATAGTGTAAAGGTGAGACCGGCAGGTGTTGGTGACGGATTGGATGTGTGGGGTAAATGAGAGAGCAGAGTCAAGAATTACATCAAGGTTGCGGGCCTGTGAGACGGGAAGGATAGTAGTCGTGCTGTCCACAGTGACAGTGAAAAGTCAGGAAGAGGACAGGGTTTGGGAGGGAAGATAAGGAGCTATGGCAGGTATTTCACTAGGGTAAAACTTTTCAACCAAACTCACCATGTTATTTAAAAAAGCAGATATTCTGCTGTCATGGTAGATTACGATATGAGTGTCATAACAGTTTGAGGAGCAGCGTGGCTCAGTGGAAAGAGCCTGGGCTTTGGAGTCAGAGGTCATGAGTTCGAATCCCAGCTCTGCCACTTGTCAGCTGTGTGACTGTGGGCAAGTCACTTCAATTCTCTGGGCCTCAGTTACCTCATCTGTAAAATGGGGATGAAGACTGTGAGCCCCACATGGGACAACCTGATTCCCCTGTGTCTACCCCAGTGCTTAGAACAGTGCTCTGCACATAGTAAGCGCTTAACAAATACCAACATTATTATTATTATTATTAAAAAATAACTACCTTTGTATTAGGGTGAGCTGGTTAAAACATTTTGTGGTTTGGTACATTTTTGGTCCTGATTTGCAAGAGTATTCAAGTGTCCTTGACCTTAGATTTTCCTGAGGGTAAAGCAAGAAGAAATGGACTTAAAACCACAGAAGAGAAATCTACCTAAGGAAGAACTTCCAGATGGTGACTAACACTGGAATAGCAAACTGAGAAGATTTCTGAGCATTTGACCAGCATTGTGTTGGTTCAAGTTTCTTGGAAGTGCCTAGATGAGATAAATATCAATCGTATTTATTGAGCACTTACTATGTGCAGAGTACTGAACACTTGGGAGAGTATGCTATAACAGAGTTGATAGAAGTGTTCCCCGCACACAGTCAATAATCAATCCTCTCTGATCTCCCATCCTCCTGTCTCTCCCTTCTTCAGTCTATACTTCACTCTGCTGCCCAGATTATCTTTTTACAGAAACCCTCTCCTCAAAAATCTCCAGTGGTTGCCTATCAACCTTCGCATGAAGCAAAAACTTCCCGCTACTGGCTTCAAAACTCTCAACTACCTTGCCCCCTCCTACCTCACCTTCCTTCTCTCCTTCTACGGCCCCGCCCGCACACCCCGCTCCTCTGCCGCTCACCTCCTCACGGTGCCTCGTTTTCTCCTTTCCAGCCATCGACCCCTGGCCCACATCCTACCTCTGACCTGGAATGCCCTCCCTCCTCCCATCCACCAAACTCTTCCCCTCTTCAAAGCTCTATTGAGAGCTCACTTCCTCCAGGAGCCCTTTCCAGACTGAGCCCCCCTTTTCCTCTGCTTGTCCTCCCCTCCCCATCGCCCCTACTCCCTCCCTCTGCTCTACCCCCTTCCCCTCCCCACAGCACTTGTGTATATTTGTACATATCTATTACTCTATATATTAATGATGTGTATATATCTATAATTCTATTTATCTATTTTGATGCCTGTCTACCTGTTTTGTTTTGTTGTCTGTCTCCCCCTTCTAGACTGTGAGACATTTGTTGGGTAGGGATTGTCTCTGTTGCCAAATTGTACTTTTCAAACCCTTAGTATAGTGCTCTGCACACAGTAAGTGCTCAGTACAGTGCTCTGCAAACAATAAGTGCTCAATAAATATGACTGAATGACTGAATGCTCTAACATTTTCTATTAAGGCCAAACAGTTATAAACCACTAAAAACCCATCAGGTGGAAAACAGCATGCCCTAATGGCTAAAGCACAGGCCTGGGAGCCAGAGGACTTGGGTTCTAATCCCACTTCCACCATTTGCCTGCTGTGTGACCTTGGGGAAATCACTTCACTTCTCTGAGCCTCAGTCTCCTCAACTGCAAATTGGGGGTAATAATGTTGGTATTTGTTAAGCGCTTACTATGTGCCGAGCACTGTTCTAAGCGCTGGGGTAGACATAGGGGAATCAGGTTGTCCCACATGGGGCTCACAGTCTTAATCCCCATTTTACAGATGAGGGAACTGAGGCACAGAGAAGTTAAGTGACTTGCCCACAGTCACACAGCCGACAAGTGGCAGAGCTGGGATTCGAACTCATGAGCCCTGACTCCAAAGCCCGTGCTCTTTCCACTGAGCCACGCTGCTTCTCAATACCTGTTCAATACCTGTTCTCCCTCCTACTTAGTCTGTGATCCCCTTGTAGGATAGGACTGTATCCAGCCTGATTAACTTGCATCTACCTCAAATCGATCTACCCCAAAGCTTACAACAGTGCTTGACACATAGTAAGCACTTAACAAATATCATTAAAAAAGTGAGCACATTCAGAAGGATTACTGCCCAGATGGCAGAGTCACTTTTGAGCTGTTTGTGGCCTATATTTATATGTTTCCCTATCCAGGGTTGAAGAGGTGGTATTAACTGACTGGGCACTTCTCTGGGACATCGTAAGGTGAAAGCTCTATTATAGCATTTTACTGGGAGCCATCTCAAACTCCAAAGCAAGATTGCTGTTCAGGAACTTGGAAAGAAATAGTTCCAGGACAAAGGCCACTCACATTGAAAGGAGGGAAAGGAAAAGGGTAGAATCGGAAAGTGGAGAGGGTATTGATCCTACAGCAAACTCTTCTGTCAAGAAGACCAAGAATTTTACCAAGTTTTCCCATTCCCAGAGAAACTTTTTGCACTTTGTTGCAGAGGAAAAGGGTGAACTGACTGCATGACAGAGTCATTTTCATTTCCCAATCACCTTCTTGGGTCATTTCATCTTCAAACGTCCCTCTGGCCAATGTGCATTCTCAGTCAGAGGGGACTGCCCAATTAAATTCCATGCCCTTACCCCTCCCTCTCCCAGAGATAATCTCTGGCAGATATGGTCCTCTTTGATATTTTTTCTTTCCCCCAACCGGAAAACATTTTTCATTGTGTGGTGAGTTGAAAGTGGTTCCTTTTTGGCAAGAGGAGACTCTGTAAAATTGAAATATCTCAGATTTCCTTGACATTGTAATACATGATGCAAATAATAGTGCCATTAAGGAAGAGTGGACTACTTAGGCTGGCCGCTTGAGAAATCTAGGATTAGAGATGCTTGAAATATGAGCATGAGACACCAACACAAATGTATCTTTTACTCCAGCTGAGTGGAAACGGAGGACTTAAGGGATGGATCACTTTGTTAGCATATGATACAGCATTAGAGAGGCTATTTGGAGGTTAACTCAACAAGGGGTGTTTCAGTGTTCAGTGTGGTAAAGATTAAGAATGCTAATGTGATATTTCTAGATTCTCAATGTATCATGAAAAATAGTCGAGACCTATTACACTGTTGCTCGAGGCAGAAGGAGAAACAGGCATTTCATCAGGCTAAAACCTTTCTATTGAGGTCACCATGTAAACAGTTAATGAAGCAGAAATTCTCCCGGGATTCATTGACTGAGCACATTTAGATGTGTTCTATATAAATGTTCAATTGGCAGTAGTGAAATTACTTCAATGATGCTTTTAAGAAACTGTGGACATTGGACCCTTCTTGCATTAAATGGGGTGTTCATAATTAATTTCTTATTTTCTAAGCCAATGTAACAGTTTGATTGTAACTTTTATGATGAGCATAAAAAGTTAGACTCAGAGGTCACCAACTACGCCAACGACCCAGTTCATTTTAAATTTAAGTTTCTGGCACAGTGTGGATCAGGCAGGTCTGCTCATGCATGCTTGGGAATCATCCCTCTCTCCTCACACAGTGACGTGGTCATTAGAAAGCCCCACGTACCACACAAATACCATGGGAATCGCTAAAGCAAATTCCCCTTAAAAGGGTAAAAGGAAGGTTAAAAGGTGAAAGCACACTTCCAAATAACATGAAATATACTTTTTTCTTCCAATTTTTAATGTTATTTGAAAAAATTCCATTCATTTCTTGACCACTGTTAGGGGTATGTGCGGGGCTCATTAAAATTATGAGGCTGGAGGGAATTCTGCATTTATTTTCAAGGCTGCTGTACAACCACAATCTAAGGGTAGAATATTAAAGTCCCTTTAGGCATTTTTTTAATGGAATTTGTTTAGTGCTTACTATGTGCCAGTCACTGTACTAAGCACTGGGGTATAAGTTAAACATGTTGGACACAGGCCAAGTTCTTCATGGGCTCACAGTCTTAATTCTCATTTATAGATGAGATAATCGAGACACAGAGAAGTGAAGTGACTCAATGACAGTTCCACTAGGGAGACAAATGGAGGAGTCAGGATTAGGAACCAGGCCCTTCTGACTCCCAGGCCTGTGCTCTATTTGCTAGGCCATGTTGCTTCAATCTTGTCAGAATCTTTTCAAGTAAGGATCTTAAAATAAACTTAACATTTTTCCCATAAGATTTCAAGAATTGCACAGTGTTGGTTCCTCTGTTATAAGAATCTCCTAATTATTATTCAAAAAAATGTAATCTGCTACATTAATGTGATGCTTTAAGTTCTTTCTCCTCCACTCTTACATACCACTTCCTAAAACACACTTGACAGAAAGATATTTTGACCTGTGTCTGGTGAAAGCACTCAGATAAAGTGTTTGAATAAGTGTAGAGCTCTACAAAGAATGGAAAGATAGACACTAATTAAATCCTGAATACATTATCCTGAAAAATGGTAGCCACCAACTGTCATTTGTTAACATGAAACCAAAAATCACTAATTATAGCAGAACTATTAGTGCCATCGGTTGTAGGGGCCTGTCTGAGAAAAAGAGGCCTCTACGTTCAGGTGTTTCTAATTCAAAGAGATTCAAATTGTATAAGAATTTGGCATCCTTATTCTCAGCTAAAAAAATTATAAAGTAAATCCTTTTGCCTCCTTTGTATATTCTTTCCCAGCACTTAGTACACTCTTGTCTGCTGTGTGACCTTGGGCAAGCCACTTAACTTCTCTGTGCCTCAGTTACCTCATCTGTAAAATGGGGATTAATAATAATAATAATAATGTTGGTATTTGTTAAGTGCTTACTATGTGCCGAGCACTGTTCTAAGCGCTGGGGTAGACACAGGGGGATCAGGTTGTCCCACGTGGGGCTCACAGTCTTCATCCCCATTTTACAGATGAGGTAACTGAGACACCGAGAAGTTAAGTGACTTGCCCAAAGTCACACAGCTGACAAGTGGCCGAGCTGGGATTCGAACCCATGACCTCGGACTCCAAAGCCCATGCTCTTTCCACTGAGCCATGCTGCTTCTCCAAAGATTAAGACTGTGAGCCCCACATGGGACAACCTGATTACCTTCTATCTACCCCAGAGCTTAGAACAGTGCTTGGCACACAGTAAGCGCTTAACAAATATCATCATTATTTCTAAACTGTGAGCCCGTCGTGGGGAGGGATTGTCTCTATCTGTTGCTGAATTGTACTTTCCAAGCACTTGGTAAAGTGCTCTGCACATAGTAAACTTTCAATAAATATGATTGAATGAATGCTCTGCACAAAGTAAACATTTAATACTATTACTCCCACTACTAAAGTGCCCATGCTCTGCACCTTTATCTGGAAATCCAGGCTGTGATAATAGCACAAAAATTCCAGGGGGTACACAATAGGTACACAATATCTAATCTGTGACTCCTCTGATAATGAATGGCTTCCAGGTAACTTTTGTTTTTCAGATTCCTGCTAATTAAACTGCCCCTCCCACAAACTTCTATATTAGTTTCTCCAGGGACGATCTGATTGGTGAGCAAATCTGCCTGTTGAGGGCTCACCTTACCTAGATCAATATCTGGTCAAATCCACCATACCCATTCTTACATGCTAGCTTTAAAAAATCCATCACCTCGCCTGATTTACTATTTACTATTACGACCCAGCACATTCATTTCACTCCTCTAACACCAACCTAATCACTGTACTTCAATCTCATCACCCACCTCCTCAATCTCTTCCTTCTTTTTGCCTGGAATTCTCTCTCCCTTCATATATGACAGACTATCACTCTCCCCACCTTCCAAACCTTGTGAAAATCACATCTCCTTCAAGATACCTTCACAGTCTAAGACCACATTTCCTCTATTCCCTCTCCCTTCTGCGTCCCTTCTGCCACTTGGATCTGTACCTTTGATTCACCCCACCTTCAGCTCCACAACACTTAACATTTATATCTGCAGATACCTCCCCCTCGACTGTAATTTCCTTGTGGGTAGGGAACATGTCTATCAACTGTTACATTGCCCTCTCTCAAGATCTTAATCTAGAGATACACACACAGATAGTGCTCAAAAAACGTGATTGATCAATCACATTTCAGCATTCTTATACACCTTCCCACTGGCTCACCCTCCCCTGTCCAAACACACTTATTTGTTACTCCTGTGCCCTTACCTTCTTTGGCAGGATAAGGGGATCCCAGGACATCTTCCAACCTAGAAACCAGGGATAGTATTTTAGAGAGTCCTCAATAGTTGTGTCAACTCACAAACATGAAATTAGGAGGGTTTACTGAATCTTAAAAAGGTCACTAGGCCTTCCATTTTGGTGTCTGCTGCAATCCCCCTCCCTCCCCACCAATTAACAGATCTGTCACAGACCTGGGGATACCCTGAGCTATTTCTAGCCCAGCAGTGGGACCATGAGCCTGAGGCAGTTGGCACAAGTCCAAGTCTTGTGGACAGACGCTGTGGTGGGTGGAGAGGTCCCTCAGTTCAGGTCACAGCTGCAGTGTCCCTCCACAGACCATAATGGTTCAGAAGAACATATGCAATCAGGTGACACTTCAGTTACTCAAAACACAGAAATTGTCTACCATATAGGTGCATCTCCATGCAAAAGTAATTTTCTGGCAGTCATTAGTGTTATGCCCTTCTTAGAGGTCACACTCAGCAGTTACATTATTCACAATCATGTCCAAGCTCTGCCTTGGGCCTTGCTCTTTCAGTCAGTCCATCAGTCATATTTACTAAGGGCTTACTGTGTGCAAAGCACTGAACCAAGCATTTGGAAGAAGACAATAAAACTGGTAGACAAAATTCCAACCTTCAAAGAATTTACAATTCAGTGACTCTCTTCTAACCTGGCCCAGTTCACTTAGGGTCATTTTCTTTGTTTCCCACTAAAATGTTCCCTAGATCTCCTGGGGCCACCACCCTCTGGACAAGAGTCCAACTCCAGAAAGGAACTGCTTTGTTTGCCCATCCTACAACTGCAGCTAATTCCATTGATCTCAACACTGTTAGTCTGAAAATGTGTGAGTGGGTTTGAGTAGCTGGGAAAGTAACTGTTTCATAATAATAACTAATAACAGTAGTGCTTTTTGTTAAGTGCTTACTATATGCCAAGCCCTGTGAGGAGCTCTGGGGTAAATCCAAGGTCATCAAATTGGATACAATCCTGTTCTACATCAGGCATATAGTCTATTGTGGAGGCATTTCAAGGAACTCTTTCTATGTTTATAACAGCCCATGTCCCTCTGTGAGAATGTCCCACCAGAGCTGAGAGAAGTGAGGAGCAAAGGGAACACTAGCCTTATTTTGTGCCTTTAGTTTCAGGAGGCTATTAAGGTTCAGAGAAGATGGGGCCCTCTTCTCTTTGAGGTTAGGAAAATGCATGGCAGTAGCATTTCCTTTGTCCTTGGGCAACCAAACTGAATAAATTAGGGTAACAAAGGGAATTCAGAAACTCTGAATCCTAGGCCTGGATTTTAACTATGTAGTGTCTGATCTCCTGGCACAGGGAGGGAGGTGAATTTGTGCCCTTGGGCCACTAAGGGACAAGTGACAGGGTCCCTAGCTACTGTCACTAAGGAGGGTGACAATGATCAGAAATGAATGTTCTCAAAAGAGTTTGTATTTTTATAAGAAAGAAAAATTCATATGGATTATTCTTCTCTAAAATAATCATGCTGATGGAAATTCTGCAAACAATAATAATTGTGATATTTGTTAAGCACTTATAATGTGCCAAGTACTATGCTAAGTCCTGGGATAACTACAAGATCATCAGGTTTCCCATGGGGCTCAGAGTCTAAGTAGGAAGGAGAATAGGTCTTGAATCCCCATTTAATAATAATAATAATAATGATAATGGTATTTATTAAGTGCTTACTATGTGCCAGGCACAGTTCTAAGCTCTTGCAATAGATTCAAGCTAATCAAGCTGGACACAGTCCCTGTCTCACATAGGGCTCACAGTCTTAATCCCCATTTTGTAGATGAGGTAGCTAAAGCACAGAGAAGTGAAGTCATTTGCCTAAGGTCACACAGCAGGCAAGAGATAGTTGGAACTAGAACCCAGGACCTTCTGATTCCCAGATTCATGTTCCATCCACAAGGCCACCCCAGATGAGAGAACTGAGGCAGCGCTTAGATCAGTGTTCAGCACTTAGAACAATGGTTGGCAAAGAGTAAGTGCTTAACAGATAGTAAGGGCTTAACAGATAGAAAGGGCTTAACAGATAGTAAGGCTTAACAGATATCATCATCATCAACTGAGGGACAGATAGGTTGAGTGAATTGCCCAAAGTCACACTATAGGTAAGTGGCAGAGCCAGGATTAGAGCACAGGTTCTCTGGATCCCCGGCCCATGCTCTTTCCATTAGGCCATGCTATTTCACAAATGTGAAACCTGATTTTCCTAGTGTCCATCTAAATGTCTTGCTTTTGTATTTGGGCTTGTACATCTTATTCACCCCAACTGCAGTCCCACAGCACTGTGGCTTAGTTAAAAGAGCATGAGTTTGGGAGTCAGAGGACTTGGGTTTTAATCCCGGCTTTGCCACTTTATCAGCTATGTGATTTTTGGCAAGTCACAACTTCTCTGTGCCTCAGTTACCTCATCTGTAAAATGGGGATTAAGACTGAGCCCCACGTGGAACAACCTGATTACCTTGTATCTACTCCAGTGCTTAGAACAGTGCTTGGCACATAGTAAGCCCTTAACAAATACCATCATTATTATTGTGTAAATATCCATAATTTATCTTAAAGACTGTCTCCTCCTCTAGACTATAAACTCCTTGAAGGCAGAGAATGTATCTACCAACTCTGTTTTAATGCACTCGCCCAATACCAATACCTTAGTACAGTGTCCTACACACAGTAAATGCTCAATAAATATGATAGATTGATTTTAAACCAATTGCTACTGTTTCCCTGGTTCTCCATATCTTTTCCTAGAGAAGAACTTCATGCTTTAGTTGTATTTTGGGACCATGTTTTGATCTATTGACATAAAACCTCTAAAATATTTTAGCAAATATAATTCTATTCAATAGCCTAATGGATAAAAAGAGATAAAAAGCAGAACAACCTTTGTTCAGTCAAGACTAGAGAAAACAGGGCCAAAGGGTGACATCTTAATGGGTTTCAAATATCAGGCAGCCCAGTTCCTCCAGGAAGCTTTCACCAATTAAGGTCATTCACTTCCTAACCTGCCAATCCAATCTCCCTGCCGACAATACATTAATGTAATTATTGCCCTGATCAGTAAGTACTTTTTTTTAAATTGGGTTTTTGTCTTTCTCATCTTCCCTAATATCTAGCAAGTTGCCTGAAAGAGGAGCCATTTCTAAACTTTACTGGGCACAATGCAGCCTGATCATAAGGAAACCTGATTCAGCTGCTGTGGGCTGAAAGATTTGATAACAATTTGGCCCTACAGAATTTGTTCTGGTCACAGTGTTAGGCATGGCAGCAGGAACCCTGGCTTTCTTGGTTTTTGGGGGATTGAGCAAAGGACTGAAAGGGAGAAAGAAGGGTGGCAACTTATCAGAGGAGAAGAAAAGACTTGTTGTGGGACAACTACCTTTGGGGCAATCAGTCACTAAATCATATTTATTGAGCGCCTACTGTGTGCAGAGCACTGAGTGCCTGGGAGAGTACAATAGAAAAAAATAATTGGCATATTCCATGTCCATAATGAGTTTACAGCCTAGATGAGGTGAGCAGACATTAACGTAAATAAATATAAACTACCTTCTTGTTCCAGCAGAACATATATAAAGAATCTAGATGCCCTACCTGAGCTCCTGCTCTACTCTTATAACCAAAGCTGGGAGAACCACTTTTCATGGGATGAGGTTATTTTTCTTTATCTTCTTACTTACTGATATGCAAAAACTTAGAAAGTAGAGGAAAGCACTGTCATTTCATCATCTCCACTGATGAGGAAGTTGAGTATGTTTCAGCTCCATCCACAGCTGGAAGGATGTAGGCGAGGCACAAGGGGACTTTCCTGAAAATGGTTGGCTGAGACTGCAGTGATTTTTCCATGATATTAATGGAATTTCTACCATGGCACATTCTACAAAAAGCAAGAATGATTCTAAGTAAGGGAATGGACTAGATGACTGTTTAAGATCCCCTAAAGCCCAGGGAATGTGTAATGTGTGTCTCAGATCTTTGTGTTGCAATTCTTTCTGGGTTATACAATAATAATAATTATAATAATAATAGTAATGATAATATTTGTTTAGTACTTACTATGTGACAGGCACTGTCCAAACACTGGGGTAGATAGGTTGATCGGGTTGGACACAGTCCCTTTCCCACATGGGACTCACAGGTTAAGTAGGTGGGAGAAGAGGTATTTAATGCCCATTTAATAGATGAGGAAACTGAGGCACAGAGAAGTTAAGGGACTTACCCAAAGTTATACAGCAGGTAAATGGCAGAGCTAGGTTTCAAACCCTTTTCCACTGATTCCCAGGCCCATGATCTTTCCAGTAGGCCATGCTTCTTCCCAGTTGTCATGGACTGAGGCTTAACAACTTCTGGTACTAATAATAGCAATAGTAGTGATAGTATTGATCCAGCACCCTCTGGGAGTCTTATGTTATACTAAGTACTCAGGAGATGGAAAAAAAAGTGACATTCTTGACCACAAGGAGCTTGAACTCCACTTCCTATTCCTCATAAATAGATATATACGTTATATATAAACATACTTTGAGCACATCTTGCCGCAGGTATTATTCTTGGCATCTGGGGTTGCTGTGCATACATTAGGGGTGTCCTCAAGGAGTTTTCAATTTAGAGCCTAGTTTGGTGGCTAGAAGTGGTGTAGATGGAACTTTAAAGTAGAAAATCCTGGGCAGAAGCTCAGAGGTGGAAGAGAAAATCCTCGGGTGAGGGTCATTTGGCTAAAATAGAGGGAATAGACTAACCAATCCATCAATCAATGTTATTTATTGTTTACTATATGCAGAGCACTGAACGAAACACTTGAGAGTACGTTACAGTAGAATTAGTAGGCATGTTCCCTGCCCATTTTGAAAACAGCATTGGCCTCCCTCAGGGTGATTGGTGAGGTAAAAATCTCTTTTCTCACATTAAAAAACAATGAAATCTCCACCCTGTAATAATCCCTGGCCCAAAAGGGATACCTCAGTATTTCTAAAGGTATATTTTATTAGGTCTGAAAAGTATCTTTTGTCTGTGATCTGACAGGATTTCCAGTTACAGAATTATACCTCTTCATGTTCCGTGGTCTGATCATTCTTAATCTGCAAGTAGAAGCAAAAGTGCTTACCCATCAATGCTTTATCTACATTAGATTGATTTGATTCCATAAATTATGCAACACATGTTGGGCTCTATTCTCATTGCATTCTAGATACCATTAGCTACAGTCTGTCTTGGATGGGAAGAGAAGAAAGAAGAAAAGAAAGAAAATGAATTCCTTATCCTTCCCATAGCCTCTCCTCTATCTCATTTTTCCATTACAGTTGGCTACACTATCATCCTCCCCATTTCTCAAGCCTTTATAACTTTGGCATTATTCCAGGCATTTCCCTCTATTTCAACACCCAATTTTTAGGCTGTCTCCAAATGTTGGTTCTTTCTCCATAACATCTGCAGAATCCTCCACTTTCCCTCCATTGAAACATCCACCACGTTGAGCCCTGCATTTATTATAAATCCGACTTAACTACTGCATCAGCCTTCTGTCTCACCTTCCTGTCTTCCCCTTTTCTGCTTTCCAGGCTACACTCCACTCTTGACTGGATCATTTTCTAAAATGCCCTTTTGCACACATTTCCCCATTCCTCAAACACCTCCATATTATACAGAAACTGCAAACTGGCACTTCATTAGCTCTCTTCCCAACTATCATCTTCATCAATGGTATTTATTGAGTGCTTAATTATTTCCAAAGCACTGTACTAAGCATTTGGGAGAGTACAAAACAACAGAGTTGACAGACATGTTCCCTTCCCACAACGAGTTTACAGTCTACTTACCTCTTCCACCCACTACATCCCAGTTCACAGTCTTCAGTCCTTTCAAGACACACTACTGACTGGGCTCCAGTTCAAACTTCACTCTGCTGCCCTCATCATTTTTCTACAGAAACGTTCAGAACGTGTTTCCCCACTCCTCAAGAAACTCCAGTCTTTGCCCGTCCACTTCTGCATCAAACAAAATCTCCTCACCATTAGCTTTAAAGCGCTCAATCACTTTGCCCCCTCCTACCTCACCTCGCTACTCTCTTACTACAACCCAGCCCACACACTTGGCTCCTCTAACGCTAACCCTCTCAGTGTACCTTGATCTTGCCTATCCCACCACCAACTCCTCACCCACATCTTCCCTCTGGCCTGGATTGCCTTCCCTCCTCAAATCTGACAGAGAATTACTCTCCCCTGCTCAAAGCCTTAGTGAAGGTACATCTCCATCATGAGGGCTTCCTTTACTTAAGCCCCCATTTCCTCTTCTCCCATTCCCTTTGGCATCAACCTGACTTGCTCCCTTTATTCATCACCCTTCCCAGCCCCACACCACTTATGAATATATGTATTTATTTATATTAACTATCTTTCTCCCCTTCTAGACTGTGAGCTCAGGGTGGGCAGGGAATGTGTCTGTTTACTGTTACACTGAGCTCTCCCAAATGCTTAGTATAGTGATCTGCACACAGTAAGTGCTCCATAAATATGATTGAATGAATGAATGAAAGGAGTAAAGATTGCAGGCTGGGTTACAGTGAGGTAGGAGGGGACAAGTGATTGAAAGTCAGTGGTAAGGAGTTTCTGTTTGATGCGGAGGTGGATGGGGAACCACTGGAGGTTCTTGAGGAGTGGGGAAACATGGACAGAACATGAATAAAGCCACTTTGTATGTCCTTATGACAGATCATTCCCCTTATGTGTGCAGTGGAAAACAGGTCTCATTAATAACTTCCTTTATGTGCTGGGTTACCCTCCCCTTACATCATTAATTACATGTAAATCACTACTGAACTGACACTCTGGCAGAACAGGGATTATCCCGTAGCGCCCCTTGGTGCTAGGAGTCATTAATGGGATGGCATGAGGATTTGGGATAACAAATTGCCCCTGGATAAAAAAGACCCAAACTCATTAAACTTTAAGCATTTTATGAATTTAATCTTTTATTTGCAAAAGCAAATGCACTAGAGACCTCTTTGATAATACTATCTTGGGTTTTCTTTTACTGGAATAAATCTGTCAGTGATAGCATTCGAGTGGAGTAACAAAAGTGCTTTAATGAGATGCACTGGCTCTTGTAGAAAACTGTTTCCATGCATCTCTGTTGTAGCTTGCTCTCCCAAGAGCTTACTACAGTGCTTTGCATTCTGTAAGCACTCAGCAAATACCATTGGTTGATTGACTGATGCATCCCTCAGTGATGATGATGATGGCATTTGTTAAGCATTTACTATGTGCCAAGCACTGTTCTAAGCACTGGGGTAGATACAAGGTAATCAGGTTGCCCATGTGGGGTTCACAGACTTAATCCCCATATTACAGATGAGGTAACAGGCACAGAGAAGTTAAGTGACTTGTCCAAAATCACACAGCTGATAAGTGGCAGAGTTGGGATTAGAATCCACAACCGCTGACTCCAAGACCATGTTCTTTCCACTAAGCTATGCTTCTTCTCATAGTTTCATAGTAGCTCCTTGGCATATCTGTATCACCTGTATCAGCTTCCCCTTTACTCCTACTACAGTATTTGGGTGACCTGCTGTTTTTTTCCAGCGGAAAGATTACATTTCCAAATAGGAGACCTTGGTCTGAGTTTCACCTCTGCAAGTGGGGAACTGCCTGCCAGATCTATGCTCTCAATGGTGAAGTTTTCTAACAAAAAAAAATCACTTAATCAATCAGTCAGTAATATCTGTTCAGCACTTGTTCTGTGCAAAACAACTATACTAAGCACTGATTCCTGCCTTCAAGAAACTTACATTCTAGCAGGGGAGAGAGGCATCAAGATAAATTTCAGGTAGGGGGAATCAATCAATGGAATTTACTGAGCACTAACTCTTTGCAGGGCATTGTACTGAGAGCTTGGGAGAGAATAATATAACTGATTTGGCAGACATGTTCCCTGCCCACAATGAGTTTACAGTCCAGAGAAGCAACAGAATTTAAAGATATAGATCTATATATAGATATATATCTAGATATATATCCATATAGATATATATCTAGATATATATATATATATGTGCTGTGGGGGTGAGGACTCAAGTTCATAGGTGACATAGAAGTGTTGAAGTGACAGTGGTGGGGGAAGGTGGCTAGGATGGGAAAATGAGAGATTAATCAGGGAAAGCCACCTGGAAGAAATGTGATTTTAGGAGGGCTTTGAATATGGGGAGAGTGGTAGTCTGTCAGACCTGAGAGGGAAGGAGTTCCTTAAAGGAAAAAGAGTGTGAGGAAGAGGTCAACAGCAAGGGCATTCTGCAAGGTGAACAGGCCAGCAGGAGTCTGGAAAAAACATCAGTCCAGGAGGATATTCAAGATTGCAGCAGCTAGTAGCTTGTCTGTGCTATGGAAAAACATCAGAACTACACAGCAGTTACTTCAGCAATCGATGGGTCCTGCATGTAAAATAATTTTCTGGACACTTTCTGTCATGCTGCATCCCTGCTGTCAAACTCATTTGTTGCATTCTGGACCCCAGCAGGACCATGACTGGCAGGAACTGGGGAGTTTTAGTGGCTTTATCAATCAACCAATCATATTTATTGGCTGCTTACTCTGTGCAGAGCACTGTACTAAGTTCTTGGGAGAGTACAATAATGTTAGAAGACACGTCCCCTGCTGCCAAGGAGTTTATAGTCCAAAACAAAATCACTAGAAGAAATTCCTTTGTGCAGATTTTTGATCCCAAAGTCTTCAAATTCAGACTCCTTCCTCACTCATGACAAGAGATTCCATCACTTTCTAGGTGGAGCAAAGAAACTCTTCAAATCACAAAAGTAAGACATTGAAAAAATGAGCACTAATACTTATTTTTTCCAAAATAATTTGCAGCATTTATCAATGATATCAATGATTCATTAAAAACTTACTATGTTCCCAGCACTTTGCTAAGCACTGCAGTAAATACATGATAATCAGGTTGATAAAGTCCTTGTCCCACAAAGAACCCATAATGTAAGTAGGAAGGAGAATGGGTTTTTCATCCCTATTTTACAAATGGTAAAACTGAGGTCCAAAGAAATTAAGTGACTTATCCAAGGTCACACAGGAGGCAACTAGCAGAGCTGGGTGAAGAACCCAGGTCCTTTGATTCCCAGGCCCAAGCTCTATCCACTGGGCCGTGTTTAAGATTGTATTGCATTGAATCAATTGGTCAAGGATCCTAACGGTACTTTTCCTTCTTCTACTCCACCTTCTTCCACTCCACCAACATTCAAAGAAATTAGAGTGACCTGCTCTAAAGCATGGGTAACCTGATGGACCCATGTTCCCATGATATACCCATGGGTAACCTGATATACAAAATATATGTGATCCTCACCCAAAACTTCTCATGATTTGCTTCAGGGCACTTCAATTCTTCCCTTCTTACATATCTGCTTTTCACTGTCTTAATAATAATTATAATAATGGTATTTCTTAAGCTCTTACTATGGGCCAAGCACTGTTCTAAGTGCTGGGGTAGATATAAGTTAAACAGGTTGTCCCACGTGGGGCTCAGAATCTTAATCCCCATTTTACAGATGAGGTGGTAAATGAGGCACAGAGAAGTTAAGTGGTTTGCCCAAGTTCGCATAGCAAACAACTGGTGGAGGCAGGATTAGAACCCACATCCTCTGACACCCAAGGCTTTGCTCTTTCCACTGTGCCACACCATTTCTCTATACCCTGAGTCTCAAGTGAGATCGGGACTGTGTCCAACCTGATAATCTTGTATCTAGCCCAGCACTTACTGCAACGTTTGGCACATAGTGAGCTCTTAAGAAGTACTGTTATTATGAGCATTATGATGATTATCATCAGCATCATCATTATGATTCCCCAACCCCCATCTCTGATCCTTGGAGACTTCAACATCCATACGGATGTACCCGATGACTCCTCTACCGCCCGCCTGCTATCCCTCCTCGACTCTGCCGACCTCCTCCTCCACCATACCGCGCCCACTCACCGACTCGGTCACACCCTCGATCTCGTCATCTCCTACCGCTGCACTATCTCCTCCCTCACCAACTCTGAAATCCCTCTCTCTGACCATAACCTTCTCACCTGCCTCATCTCTCACACTCCCTCCCCCTGCAAATCTTCGCTACTGCCCCACAGAGACCTCCGCTCTCTCGATCCCATCCGTCTTTCCAATAGCATCTCTCCTCACCTTGCCGCCCTGTCCTCTCTTCCCACTCTCGACGATCAGGTCTCCGCTCTCAACTCCACCCTCTCTACTCATCTCGACTCTCTCGCCCCCCTTTCCCTCCGCCGCTCTCGCTCCACTAACCCACAGCCCTGGATCACCTCCTCCGTCCGCCTCCTACGCTCCCATGCTCGAGCTGCTGAGCGCTGCTGGCGAAAGTCCAAGCACCAAGCCGACCTCACACACTTCAAATTTATCCTTTCCTGCCTTAACTCTGCCCTCTCCTCCGCCAGGCAAAGCTTCTTCTCCTCCCTCATCGACACCCATGCCCGTCACCCCCGCCGATTGTTCCGGACCTTTAACTCTCTCCTTAGGCCCCCTGTTCCTCCCCCTCCCCCATCTCTCACCCCTAATGATCTGGCCACCTATTTCCTCACGAAAATCAACACGATCAGGTCTCAGCTCCCCAAAGTCACCCCTCCGCCTCTCCCCTCCCCCACAACAACCCCCTCCCCTACTTTCCCATCCTTCCCTGCAGTATCCTCAGAGGAGATCTCCTCCCTCCTCGCAAGTGCCACCCCCTCCACCTGCGCCTCGGACCCCATTCCCTCTCACCTTCTTAAAACCATCGCCCCTGCCCTCCTCCCTTCCTTAACTTCTATTTTTAACCACTCAATCTCCAAGGGCTCCTTCCCCTCTGCCTTCAAACATGCCCACGTCTCCCCCATCCTAAAAAAACCCGCTCTTGACCCCACTTCCCCCTCCAGTTATCGTCCTATCTCCCTACTACCCTTCCTTTCCAAAATCTTAGAACGAGTCGCCTACAATCGATGCCTAGAATTCCTTAACTCCCATTCTCTCCTAGACCCCCTCCAATCTGGCTTCCGTCCCCTCCACTCTACCGAGACTGCTCTCTCTAAGGTCACCCGTGACCTCCTTCTTGCCAAATCCAATGGCTCCTACTCCATTCGGATCCTCCTTGACCTCTCTGCTGCCTTTGACACTGTCGACCATCCCCTCCTCCTCCATACCTTATTGCACCTTGGCTTCACGGACTCTGTCCTCTCCTGGTTCTCCTCTTACCTCTCTGGCCGATCATTCTCGGTCTCCTACGCTGGAGCCTCCTCCCCCTCCCATCCTTTAACTGTTGGAGTTCCTCAAGGGTCAGTTCTTGGCCCTCTTCTGTTCTCCATTTACACTCACTCCCTCGGTGAACTCATCCGCTCTCACGGCTTTGACTACCATCTCTACGCAGATGACACGCAGATCTACATCTCCGCCCCTGTCCTCTCCCCCTCCCTTCAGGCTCGCATCTCCTCCTGCCTCCGGGACGTCTCCACCTGGATGTCGGCCCGCCACCTAAAACTCAACATGAGCAAGACTGAGCTCCTCATCTTCCCTCCCAAACCTGGTCCGCTCCCAGACTTCTCCATCACCGTGGATGGCACGACCATCCTTCCCGTCCCGCAGGCCCGCAATCTCGGTGTCATCCTTGACTCGTCCCTCTCGTTCACCCCACACATCCTATCCGTTACCAAGACCTGCCGGTTTCACCTCTACAATATCGCCAAGATCCGCCCTTTCCTCTCCACCCAAACGGCTACCTTACTATTACGGGCTCTCGTTATATCCCGGCTAGACTACTGTGTCAGCCTTCTCTCTGACCTCCCTTCCTCCTCTCTCGCCCCGCTCCGGTCTATTCTTCACTCCGCTGCCCGGCTCATCTTCCTGCAGAAACGATCTGGGCATGTCACTCCCCTTCTTAAACAACTCCACTGGTTGCCTATCGACCTCCGCTCCAAACAAAAACTCCTCACTCTAGGCTTCAAGGCTCTCCATCACCTTGCCCCTTCCTACCTCTCCTCCCTTCTCTCTTTCTACCGCCCACCCCGCACGCTCCGCTCCTCTGCCGCCCACCTCCTCACCGTCCCTCGGTCTCGCCTATCCCGCCGTCGACCCCTGGGTCACGTCCTCCCGCGATCCTGGAACGTCCTCCCTCCTCACCTCCGCCAAACTGATTCTCTTTCCCTCTTCAAAACCTTACTTAAAAATCACCTCCTCCAAGAGGCGTTCCCAGACTGAGCTCCTCTTCCCCCTCTACTCCCTCTGCCATCCCCCCTTTACCTCTCCGCAGCTAAAGCCTCATTTTCCCCTTTTCCCTCTGCTCCTCCACCTCTCCCTTCCCATCCCCACAGCACTGTACTCGTCCGCTCAACTGTATATATTTTCATTACCCTATTTATTTTGTTAATGAATTGTACATCGCCTTGATTCTATTTAGTTGCCATTGTTTTTACGAGATGTTCTTCCCCTTGACGCTGTTTAGTGCCATTGTTCTTGTCTGTCCGTCTCCCCCGATTAGACTGTAAGCCCGTCAAACGGCAGGGACTGTCTCTATCTGTTGCCGACTTGTTCATCCCAAGCGCTTAGTACAGTGCTCTGCACATAGTAAGCGCTTAATAAATACTATTGAATGAATGAATGAATGAATAGTCTCGTAAATTAGCCATTTAACTGCACCTTCCTCTCAACTCCTTCCACTGTCCCGCCACTCATTCCTGTTCCCCTAGCCTCAAATTCCCTCCCTGCCCAAATCCAACATTCCACAGCCTTTCCCTTGTTCCAGCCCTCCAAAATTCGTTTCCAACACCCCAAATCATAGGAACCCAACAGCTATCTAGCATCTGTATAATTACTCATTTCCTTCCTCAACATGTGTGTCTATATGTATGTAGGCACTCATTTATTCCCATTATTCTTTTTGTAAGGGAACTTGTACTATGCCTCTGATATATTTTTTTCCCCTAGGTGCTTAATACGTTGCATCCTGGAGAGAGCACAGGTCTGAGAATCAGAGGATCTAGCTTCTAATCTTAGCTCTGTCACTTGCCTCCAGGGTCAACTTGGTCAGCCACTTTAATTATCTTTGCCTCAGTTTTCTCATCTGTAAAATGGAAGTTCAATACTTATTCTCACTCATCTTTAGACTGTAAGCCCATCAATTATATTTACTGAGCATTTTCTGTGTGCAGAGCACTGTACTGAGTATTTGGGGTAGTACATATAAGAGGGTTGGTAGACATATTCCCTGCCCACAGTGAGCTTATGTGAGACAGGGACTGTGTCTTTCCTGAGTCTCTTATATCTATCCCCAGTGCTTGGATCATAACAGACAGATCTTAACAAATACCATAATTATTAATATTGCAACCAGAGAGTGTTTAATAAGTACCAATACTACAACTATTACTACCACTACTGCAGCGTGCCTCAGTGGAAAGAGCAGGGGCTTTGGAGTCAGAGGACGTGGGCTCTAATACCGACTCTGCCACTTGTTTGCTGTGTGACCTTAGGCAAGTCATTGAACTTCTCTGTGCCTCAGTTACCTCATCTGTAAAATGGGGATTAAAAGTGTTAGCCCTAAGTGGGACAACCTGATTACCCTGTACCTACCCCAGCACTTAGAACAGTGCTTAGCAAATAGTAAACTCTTAATAAATACCATCATTATTATTATTGTTACCACTACTATTACTTCCACTTCTACAGCTATTACTACTACCACTCTTTCACCATGTCCCTGTTCTCCTTCTACAGTTCAAGGGGGAACAATGTGTCCAACTGGCAGTTTCAGTTCCACTGAAATCTGGCAGTTTCTGAGAGACTCCAAACTGAAACTCCCCACTCCCACATTTAGGAAGATAGAAAATCTCTCAACCATACAAAGTCCTGCCCCTCTGAATAATAACAACTATGGTATTTGTTAAGTGCTTACTATGTGCTAGGCACTGTTCTAGGCACTGGGGTAAATAGAAGATAATTGGGTTGGACACAATTCCTGTCCCACATGGGGCTCATTAATCTTAATCCCCATTTTACAGATGAGGAAAATAGGCACAGAGAAGTGAAGTGCCTTGCCCAAGGTCACACAGCAGACAGCAGACTAGTGGCAGAGCCAGGATTAGAACTCATGACTTTCTGACTCCCAGGCCTGTGCTCTCTTCAGATGTATCCCTCTGGAATGTCTGCTTATTCTGCACAAGGCCTCAAAGTCTATGTAATGGGACAAATCTATGTTTTGTCTAGTACCTAAATCTAAATATTTGTGTGGAGTATCCCTATTTTCTTTCCTTGGACTGTGAGCTCCAAATGGGACAGGAACTATGTCTGACCTGATTATTTTGTATCTACCCCACTCATATAGTGTTTGGCACATAGTAAAACATACCACAATTTCCTTTTTATTCTTTATTTGATGACAAATAGGTATGCTACAGGATGGATCAGTGACTACTACAGTGCTCTGAACACAGTGGGTGCTCAGTAAATAATTCTCAAGTCTTAGTCGGATCTGTGTCTAGATTAATAAAGCACCCAGAAAAGGAATATTGACTGTTTAGGTGCACTAGTGTTACTGCAGGGCCTGCAGTGTGGCGTAGTGGAAAGAGGATGGACCTCAGAGTCAGATCAACTGGGTTCTAATCCCGCTCCACAATCTACCTGAATCACTTTGGGCAAGTTATTTTTCTGTGCCTCAGTTCCCTCTTCTACAAAATGGGGATTCAATATTTGCTCTCCCTTCTACTTAAACTGTGAGCCCATGAGGGACTTGATGATCTCGTATCTACCCGAGCACTTAATATGCTTGGCACATAGTGAGCGCTTGACAAATATTATTATTGTTACCATTGCAGGACATAGTATTTAATGTCAAAGCACCCACTGGGAAACATGACTTTTGAACACCCTATTGATTCTAAACAAGCAGAAAAGCAACGTGGCCTAGTGTATTAAGCAAGGGCCTGGGAGACAGAAGGACCTGGATTTTAATCCCAGCTCTGCCACACTTTCATTCATTCAATAGTATTTATTGAGCGCTTACTATGTGCAGAGCACTGTACTAAGCGCTTGGGATGAACAAGTCGGCAACAGATAGAGACAGTCCCTGCCGTTTGATGGGCTTACAGTCTAATTGGGGGAGACGGACAGACAAGAACAATGGCAATAAATAGAGTCAAGGGGAAGAACATAAATTGATAAATAGAATCAAGGCGATGTACAATTCATTAACAAAATAAATAGGGTAACGAAAATATATACAGTTGAGCGGACGAGTACAGTGCTGTGGGGATGGGAAGGGAGAGGTGGAGGAGCAGAGGGAAAAGGGGAAAATGAGGCTTTAGCTGCGGAGAGGTAAAGGGGGGATGGCAGAGGGAGTAGAGGGAGAAGAGGAGCTCAGTCTGGGAATGCCTCTTGGAGGAGGTGAGTTTTAAGGAGGGTTTTGAAGAGGGAAAGAGAATCAGTTTGGCGGAGGTGAGAAGGGAGGGCGTTCCAGGACCGCGGGAGGACGTGACCCAGGGGTCGACGGCGGGATAGGCGAGACCGAGGGACGGCGAGGAGGTGGGTGGCAGAGGAGCGGAGCGTGTAGGGTGGGTGGTAGAAAGAGAGAAGGGAGGAGAGGTAGGAAGGGGCAAGGTGACGGAGAGCCTTGAAGCCTAGAGTGAGGAGTTTTTGTTTGGAGCGGAGGTCGATAGGCAACCACTGGAGTTGTTTAAGAAGGGGAGTGACATGCCCAGATCGTTTCTGCAGGAAGATGAGCCGGGCAGCGGAGTGAAGAATAGACCGGAGCGGGGCGAGAGAGGAGGAAGGGAGGTCAGAGAGAAGGCTGACACAGTAGTCTAGCCGGGATATAACGAGAGCCCGTAACAGTAAGGTAGCCGTTTGGGTGGAGAGGAAAGGGCGGATCTTGGCGATATTGTAGAGGTGAAACCGGCAGGTCTTGGTAACGGAAAGGATGCATGGGGTGAACGAGAGAGACGAGTCAAGGATGACACCGAGATTGCGGGCCTGAGAGACGGGAAGGATGATCGTGCCATCCACGGTGATAGAGAAGTCTGGGAGAGGACCGGGTTTGGGAGGGAAGATGAGGAGCTCAGTCTTGCTCATGTTGAGTTTTAGGTGGCGGGCCGACATCCAGGTGGAGACGTCCCGGAGGCAGGAGGAGATGCGAGCCTGAAGGGAGGGGGAGAGGACAGGGGCAGAGATGTAGATCTGCGTGTCATCTGCGTAGAGATGGTAATCAAAGCCGTGAGAGCGAATGAGTTCACCGAGGGAGTGAGTGTAAATGGAGAACAGAAGAGGGCCAAGAACTGACCCTTGAGGAACTCCAACAGGACCTTGGTCAAGTCACTTCGCTGTGTCTGTTACCTCATTGTAAACTGGGAATGAAGACTGTGAACTTCATATGGAACCTCATCTGTGTCCAACCTGAATATCTTTTATCTTCCCCAGTGCCTGGCACATAGTAGGCAATTAACAAATACTATTTTTTTAAAAAAGCTGTGGGATTTGTCTCTTGTAAATGGATTTCTTGGGATTAGAAAAGGCTGAGAAAAATACTTTGGATTCAGTCTAATACTCCTATTTTTTCAGTTCGTGGTAGAGAAAAATGGAGTCATCCCTATTCTTCAAGGTCTTCTCCTTGAAATTTGAAAAAAAAAACCCTCACTCCTGAACATTTAGGATATTCTTCTTGATGTTTCAACAGTTCCAGCATATGAGCTGGGAAAGAGTGACGACCACTTTAAGAGTGACAAAATCATTGCTAGGCCTGCACAGTGCCCAAGACCTCACCTCTCTTTGCCATCTAAGGGTCACCGAATCACAACTGGGACAGTCTGTGAGAAAGGCAAACAAGAGAGCTAACAAGCATCTCCCCAACACTCTATGACAGGCAGGTAGCAGTGGCTGGATGGAATCAGGCTCAATTAGAGAAGCAGCATGGCCTAAAGGAAAGAACATGGGACTGAGAGTCAGAGGACCTGGGTTCTAATCCCGGCTCTGCCGAATGCTTGCTTTGTGACCTTGAGCAAGTCTCTTACTTTGTCTATGTCTCACTTCTCCTGTACTCCCTTCTACTTAGACCAGGAGCCCCACACAAGACAGGGACTGCATCCAACCACTTGTCAGCTGTGTGACTCTGGGCAAGTCCCTTAACTTCTCTGTGTCTCAGTTCTCTCATCTGTAAAATGGAGATTAAGACTATGAGCCCCATGTGGAACACGGACTGTGGCCAACCTAATTAACTGTTTACTATATGCCAAGTACTGTTGAAAGCACTGGGGTAAATAAAATAAAACACCAGTGTTATTATTATTACTTTCCCAGTCACATAGTACAGTGCTCTGTATATAGTAAACTCTCAATAAATCCCATTGCTTACTTTCTTGCTTGATTGATGAAAGAACTGCTACTACGTTAATACCCCCTTTGCTCCTCTAGGCTAACCTTCTCAATGCGCCTCAAACTCGTCTATATCTCATCCAACCCCTTGCCCGCATTTTGCATCTGGCATGGAACACCCTCCCTCCTCAAATCTGACAATCACTGCTCCCTCTTCAAATCAGCATGAGCATAGTGGATAGAGTATGGGCCTGGGAGTCAGAAGGTCATGGGTTCTAATCCCAGCTCTGCCACTTCTTTGCAGTGTGACCTTGGGCAAGTCACTTTACTTCTCTGAGCCTCAGTTACCTCATCTGTAAAATGGGGATTAAGACTGTGAGCCCCATGTGAGAGGGACTATGTCCAATTGATTACCTTGTATCTACCCCAGAACTTAAAACAGTGCATGGCATATAGTAAGCGCTTAACAAATACCATCATCATTATTATTATTATTGAAGGAATATCTCCTCTATGTGGCCTTTCCTAAGCCCCCCTGCCCTCTATCTCTGTCGCTTCTTAGTTGCTCTGACTTGCTCCCTTTATTCTTTCCCTCTCCCAGCCTCACACATATACATATCTGTATTTATTTATTTTAATGCCTGTCTCCTCAACTTAGAGACTGTAAACTCGTTGTGGGCAGGGAATGCATCTGTTTATTGTTGTACTGAACTCTCCCATGCTCTTAGTACAGTTCTCTGTACACGGTAAGCTCTCATACAGTTGAATGAATGAATAAAAATGATTGAATAGTGGTACAGTTTATGGGAGGTGGATGACTGTAAGCTCTATCTAGATTGTGAGCTCCTTATAGTTAGGAAATGTGTCTACCAAATCTGCTACACTGTACTCTCAGGACACAGTAAATACTATTGCTTGATGTATGAAGAGCATCCACTGCTGGAGATTGCTAAGAATGGGCAGGGTCGGTCTGGAATGGGCTACTGAAGGCAAGAATTGGGCTAAGATGAGAGTTAAACTTTTCTGATAGACCCAGAGGCAAAAAAAAACTTTGGACCAGAGTGGTCTCAAGAAGTCACAGCATCTGGCATTCTGTCTCTGGGCAGGACAAGCCCCTTAAAAGATTCCCAGTTTGATAAGAATCTCAAATTTCAAGGCATAGTTGAGGAGATTCTACAGATCGGAAGAACTTGAGATGATGTAAGAACAAAAAGATCAGAGATGACATCTTCATTGCTTCGATTTTCATTAGCTGCAGGCCATTAAACAGGCATTTGCCAGTGTAATACTGTAGGCATAAAGCAACTGAAGTGTTCATTGCACACAAAATGAGTGAGAATGCAGTCAATCCAACCATTTCTGTGCAAAAGATTTGTAAGTGAAATGATGCAGCTGTCCAGAAATCTTTCTATTATCTCCTTTTGTCAAAAGATATTGACATATGGGACTCCCAGAAACTTGTTAAGTGAACACATCCAGGGGGATTGTCCTTCTGAATCCAACATATCGAAACACACAAGTTGCCAAAGTAGCTATAGGGAGTTCAAGATAGAGGCCCCCATTTATTCTTTATATGGTTAACTTTTCAGTGATTAACTTTTCAGTGATTAAGTAAGCTTGAGTTAAAAGCGGGTGTGTGCCAATTGTCATGAACCCAGACCATTTTGTTACCTGGTGGATAGATTCCATTCGTGTTGTGAAAGCCATGCAGACAGGGTTAGTGCTTTATTATGTGTCTGCTGAGCATTCAAACACCAATAGAGAGAGCCTTATCATCTTGGGCCACTTTTTCTTTATTAAGTAGCATTTATTAAGCTCTTACTAGGTGCGACACACCGCACTAATTAGTGGAGTAGATACTTTTCCCACATAGAGCTCACAGTCTTAATCCTCATTTTACAGATTAGGGAACGGAAGCACACAGACATTAAGTGACTTGCCCAAGGTCACAGAGCAGACAAGTGGCAGAGTCAGAATTAGAGAACACAAGTCCTCTGACTGCCAGATGCATGCTCTTTCCACTAGGCCATGTTAGTTCTCAGTAGGAAGTAAAAAAAAAAAAAAAAGAAAAAAAAGAAAAGAAAAGCTGTGAGTTGTCGCCCTATGTTTTTTAGGGAGAGGAAAATGGTCTATGGGTCCATACCTATATCATTACTCATTAATTTCATCCCTTCTCATACCCATTACTTAGGGAGTCAGAAGGAAGGGGAAAAAAAGGCACATAGGCCCAAGAAAGTTCACAGCATCTCTCTCTGCTTCTCAAAATTCTTTGTGGTACCATATTAAAAAAAAAAAACAACCAAAAAACCTCAGTTAGTTTCACTATTCTCCACCAACTCACTCCATCCTACATTTCTGCCCTTCCTCTGGGGCGTAAGTTCTGTGTGGGCAGAAAGCAAGTCTACTGTATTCACCCAAGTGCTTAGTGTAGTGCTCTGCACACTCTAAGCCCTCAATATAATTGATTGCTCAATGCATTTGAAGCAGTGTGGCCTAATGGAAAGAGCATGACCCCGGGAGTCAGAGGACCTGAACTCTAATCCCACCTGTGACACTTGTCTGCTGTGTGACCTTGGGTAAGTAACTTCACTTCTCTGTGCCTCAGTTACCTATCTATAAAATGGGGATTAAGACTGTGAGCCCCACTTGAGCCCCACTTTAGACAACCTGATCACCTTGTATACCCCCCAGCGCTCAGAATTGTGCTTTTCACAAAGTAAGTGCTTAACAAATGCCATTATTAACTTCTCTGTACCTCAGTTCCCTTATCTACAAAATAGGGAATCAATATCTGTTCTCCCTCCTACTTAGACTGAGTCCCATGTGGGACCTGATTATCTTCTATTTATGCCAGTGCTTAGTATAGTCCTTGACAGAGTAAGGGCTTAAAAAATATTATTCTATTATTTTCCTCCTAATAAACTTCTAACTGTACCTCATTCTTTACTCTATCTCCATGCCCTCACTCACATTATTCTCCAATTTAGAACTCCATATATCACCCTCCCCATTTTTAAAAGCCTCCTCAAATCCCACCTATTCCAAAATGCCTTTCTCTATTAATTCCCAGCAATCCAGGTCATTTAAACACATCAGCTCCCCGTGACACCTATACCCACCTGCCGTACATCTGTAGGACATATTCCAAATGAACATTTAGTGATCTAATTCAGTTTATAAAAAATTTTATGCTAGTTTCCCCACTGAAGTTTAAGCGCCCTGTGCAGTTCCTTGTTTTCTACTTACCAAGCACTTAACACAGTGCCTTGTATCCAGTGTGGACTCAATAAATGCTATTACTGCTGTTAGATAGGTTTGTATGCAAAATAACTTATCAGGACCAACAGATGGGAATGAATAATTGTTCAGCCATAACCCAAAGTTAAAAACAGGTTATATTTCTTGAAAATATTGTTCTATCAATCATGAACAGTTGTGTTGTAGGGTGCATTTTCCTACAGACTCGTGTTACAAATTAAATCTTTGGAAAAAAAAAATTAAGTCAATTGATCAATTGCACTTATTAAGAGTTTACTGTGTGCAGAGCACCATACTCAGAGCTTGGGAAACAGAGTTGATAGACATAATAATAATAATAATTATGGCATTTGTGAAATGTTTACTATGTGCCAGAAACTGTACTCTCCCTACCCACAAGAAACATACAATCTGTGGGGGAGACAGTTTATAAGCTATATACTATAATGATAAACATCATTAAGCCAATCTAAAATAACTGAAAGCTTATCACTGCATTAAATGAGGCATTCCAATGATTATGAGTTTTTGCAGGAATCTGTTGAAGCTCATTCTGCTGAATGTGCAAATGTTTTTTTTTCTTCTCTACTGAAGAGTTGATTTACACTGAACAGTAGTCTTATTTCCTCTTTGTAGCATCTTGTATTAGACCCATCTCTTTCAAACACCTCTCCAAACCTTGAAACCCCTCTCACCATGAAGGTCTCCTTGAAGAACATTTATAAATTTACCCACTTCCATGAAAATCAATGCAATAATTTTAAAATTCTCAAATGGACAAGGAGAAGCCATAATTTCTTCATTTCTCTCAGCATCTTGTGATGACACACTGGATTGTCAAGATTTATGAACACTTTGTTGGACATTGATTCATCCACATGATTAACTCATTGACATCTGCAACATCCTTTTGTAAATTAAGTTGACTTCAAGTTCGCCAGATTTAACTTCCATTTTGCAGGGGCAGGGGGATGCTTCAACAGTTTGAAAATGACACAAATTACAGGGAGAGGTTCCTCTAAGATCATTCACTGCTGATTTCTCAATCCCAGCCAAATAAGGCAGGATGAATTTAGTAGTAATATAGTACAAAATACTAATATAGTATTTGCTGAATATTTACTGTATGTCAATTACTGTATTAAAAACTGGGGAAAAATACAAGGGTTGGGAATTAGATAGTGTCCCCGGTCCTCAATGAACTCACAGTCTAAGAAAAAAGGAGGGAAAGGAGACTCGTGATAGACATGTGAGGAAAAAAAATACAGTAAGAACTCCACAGAAATTTATATAAAAGATGAGGAGAGGGATAAATACAAAATTAAAATCAAGGCTGAATGGTTCTGTGCTGAAAACATAAGAAGTAGTGTGGCTGAAGGGATAGAGCACAGACCTGGAAGTCAGAAGGACATGGGTTCTAACCCTGCCTCCACCCCATGCCAGCGGTGTGACCTTAGGCAAGTCACTTAACTTCTCTGGTCCTCCATTTCCTCATCTGTAAAATGGGGATTAAGAATGTGAGCCCAATGTGGGACATGTATCTATTCCAATGCTTAGAACAGTGTTTGGCACATAGTAAGTGCTTAACAAATACCATAATCATTATGATTATCATCAGAAGAGCAGAGTTTTCAGCTTCTCATGGTTCAAAGTCTAATGGGGACAGCCACAGCCACTGTAATCAGCACAAGTGTGTTCTTCCCAATGTGCTACATTTTGTAGAATAATAATAATTATTATGATGATATTTAAGCACTTACTACTAATAATAATGTTGGTATTTGTTAAGCGCTTACTATGTGCAGAGCACTGTTCTAAGCACTGGGGGAGATACAGGGTCATCAGGTTGCCCCATGTGAGGCTCACAGTTAATCCCCATTTTACAGATGAGGGAACTGAGACAAAGAGAAGTGAAATGACTTGCCCACAGTCACACAGCTGCCAAGTGGCAGAGCTGGGATTCGAACCCATGACCTCTGACTCCCAAGCCCAGCTCTTGCCACTGAGCCACGATGCTTCTCTAAGCACATAAGTACCAAGCACTGTTCTAAAAGCTGGGGTAGATAGAAGCTAATCAGATTCTCCCACGTGGAGCTCAGTCTTAATCCCCATTTTATAGATGAGAACTTAAGTGGCTTGCCTAAGGTCACAAAACTGACAAGTGGTGGAGCCGGCATTAGAACCCAGGTCCTCTAACTCCCAAGCCCATGCCTTTTCCACTAAGCCATGCTGCTACTTCTGTCCCTCCCACCAAGATGGAGAAAAGGACGTTGGGATAGAGATCCCAGGTTGATTTGGAAAGAGGAAGGAGAGGAAGGTTACCCGTGAAGCTAGTCGGCTTCCGGTGAATTGGGAGCCCAACGTGGGCACTGCTCCTGCTCCTTCTGTCTTTCCTGTCAGTATCGAGCAAGACAGGTTGAGATTGATCGCCCAGGATGACACAGTGTGATATACCTATCTGAAGTGCTCATCTGGAACATCCTGTCTAGTTGCAACTACTGGTGAGATAAGCAGGGCCAGATGAACTGGTCAGGACTTGGGCCTGGAGTGTCTGGACCAAGATGGTCCAGCAAAGTCTCTTATGTGACTCATGATGCAGATGATGTCATGAGGAGTAGAGTGTGATGAATAAAATCTCACAGCATCATGTCTCTTCAGAGCAGAGGCAAAAGAGAGCTGGGAACAGCCTCGGGCTTCTAGGCATGCATGACCAGGCAGCCGGGACTGGGCTTCTTTTGGTTTGGGGGTCCCAGGAGGAGAACAGAAACAGGGAGATTCCCATCTTACAGAGGAGGAAAGGGAGATAAGGGAGACAAGGGAGATATATTCTTCCAGGAACACCTCTCTTCCTTCCCTCTTTATTTCCATGCTTAACCCCCAACTGCTCCCCAAAAAGTAGAGAAGGCTATGGGGCAGGATGAGGGAGAAGAAATAATCACATTACACTTACTGTGTGCAGAACACTGTACTACACCCTTGGGAAAGTATAATATAATAAGTCAGTAGACACATTCCCTGCCCACAACAAGCATGTAGTCAAGAGGGATAATAATAATGATAATAGCAATCATCATAATAGTATTTATTAAGCACTTACTATATGGTAAAGCACTGTACTAAGCACTGGGATAGATACAACATAATCAGGTCCTTCTTGGGGTTCACATTCTAAGTAGGACAGGTACTGAATCCTCATTTTGCAGATGAGGGAACTGAGGAACAAAGCAGAGTGACTTACACAAGGTCATTCTGCATACAAGTGCCAGAGCCGGGTTTAGAACACAGGGCTTCTCACTCCTAGGTCTGGGGTCAGATAGAATAAGTGCTTGGATTAATGTAGTAGTAGTTTGCATGAGAGGAAAGGACAGATTTTAGTGATATTGTGAAGGTTGAACAAACAGGATTTGGTAATAGAATAGGTGGGTTGAATGAGAGAGATGAATTGAGGATAAGACCCAGGATAAGGACTTGTGAGATTCGGAGGATGATGGTGTTTTCTACAATGACAGAACAGTGGCAGGGGAAACCTCTCCCTCCCCTCAGCCATGGTGACTCCCCAGGGTACTGTGGCATGATTCTTGTAAAGAAGAAGCACACTCAAGGATAGGAGTTTCTTTCATAATAATAATAATGTTGGTATTTGTTAAGCACTTACTATATGCCAAGCACTGTTCTAAGCATTGGGGAAGATACAAGGTCATCAGGTTGTCCCACATGAGGTTCACAGTCAATCTCCATTTTACAGATGAAGTAACTGAGGCCCAGAGAAGTTAAGTGACTTTCCCAAAGTCACACAGAGGACAACTGGCAAAGCAGGGAATAAAACATAGCAGGGACTAGAACCCATGGCCTCTGACTCCCAAGCCCACACTCTTTCCATTAAGCCACATTGCTTTGAGTCTGCCAAAGCTGAAGGCAAAGCTATGTCTTCAATCATCAGTGGTATTCACAGAGCATTTATTGTGTGCAGATCATTGTACTAACCTGCTTTGGAGAATACAATACACAGATTTGGTAGAAATCTCCCTTGCCCACAGTGTAGTTTTTTACAGTCTAGAGGCAGACATGAGAAGCAGCGTGGCTCAGCGGAAAGAGCACGGACTTCGGAGTCAGAAGTCATGGGTTGGAATCCCAGCTCTGCCACTTGTCAGCTGTGTGACTGTGGGCAACTTCTCTGTGCCTCAGTTCCCTCATCTGTAAAATGGGGATTAAGACTGTGAGCCCCACGTGGGACAACCTGATTCCCCTGTGTCTACCCCAGCACTTAGAACAGTGCTCTTCACATAGTAAGCACTTAACAAATACCAACATTATTATGACTGTAATTTATAGATATGTACCCAAGTGTTGTGGTGTGTCTTAATTCTTTATCTTGTTATTGACTCCGGGATTTAGGACAATGCTTGTTGCAAGAGTAAGCACTTGAGAAACAGCATGGTATACTGAAAAAATCATGGACCTGCAAGGCAAAGAACCTCGGTTCTAAACTGACTCTGCCAGTTTTTCCCCAGGGTGTTTAAATTCTTAATATATGCCAGACACTGTTACTAAGAGCTGAGGTAAATTCAAGATAATCAGTACCACAAGGGCCCCCTAGTTCATACCATTCAGGACCACACCACTGACCACCAGGGTTATTGTAGGAAGTTTTTTATTTAGCTTCACTAATGTGCAAAGAAGGGACACATACACACAGTCCAATCTTTCAAAGGTCCATTTTCAGTCTGCTGGTCAAAGAATCCTGTTCTGCTCAGTGCTTCTTCTTTCTTGAATGCTGCCCCTCCTCCGAGTGCTACTCTCCACGTGCTTACTTCTGCTCCAGGTATTTTTCTGTTTGCCTCCTCACTGCCTTTTATCTGCCTTAGGCATCACAGCTGTGGCTTTACATGCAGTCATTGATTGGCCAGGCCCGTTACTGGGTAGAGCAGGGAGAGAAGACCACGCCTCTCTCCATGCTCCACCTCCACAGGCCAGCAATCATCTGTCTCAGATAAAGCCCATCAGTGCCTTTATGAGTCTCTTCCTTGTTGTTGATAACAGGATCACAGACAGTCATTAGTAAGGCACCTTGTTGTGGGCTCACCACATTCAGGTTGTACACAGTCCCTGTTCCACAAAGGGCTAATAGTCTTAATCCCCATTTTATAGAAGAAGTAACAGACACAAAAAAAGTAGTTTACCCAAGGTGGCTCAGCAGATAAGGGCAGAGCTGGGCTTAGAACCCATGTCCAATGACTTCCAAGCGTATAATTTTTCCACTAGGCAACACTGTTTCTCTATTTCCTTGCTACATAACATGAAGAAAGTTCCTTCTTGTCTCTGGGACTCAATTGCCTCATCTGTAAAATGAGGATTAACCATTCCCTGTCTACTCTAAATTATGAGCCCTGTGTGGTACTGGGACTGAATCTAACCTGATTATATTTTCCCCAGTGCTTAGTACAGAATCTGAAACATAGTAAGTTAGTGGTCATTATATCATTAATATTAAAAAATACTATAGCTAACATACTCTGAGAGCACTGAATTGTCTCCAACCCCAGTTGGATTTCCCTATTGTTTTTATAATATTTGTAAGTGCTTACTATGTGCCAAGCACTGTTCTAAGCACAGGGGTAGGGACAAGGTAATCAGGTTGTCCCACATGGGCCTCACAGTCTTAATCCCCATTTTACTGATGAGGTAACTAAGGCCCAGAGAAGTTAAGCGACTTGCCCAAGATCACACAGCAGACAAGTGTCAATGCAGGGATTAGAACCCATGTCCTCCGGCTCCCAGGCCAGTTGTTTCCACTAAGCCCAACTGCTTCCCAAATTAAGAGGCAACTCTACTTTGGCAACATTTTACTCTAGTGGCATAAAAGGGGTAATGCAGTTTCCAAAGGCATTTAAAATTGGGTAGCAATGCAGACTTTGAAAAAATCTGGCTCAGTTTACTGGCAAACTGGTGCTTCAAAAACATTTAGTTTCTCTCTCCCTAGTGTGAACAGAGCCATCCAGGACTCCGGTAATGTCTCATTCAATTCATCATTCACTCTGTGTCAAGGAAGTGTAACTTCCCAACTTACCCAAAGGGCAGCTTTAGGCCCTTGGAAAGAGCCTCTAATTTGATACAGGAATAACAAGAGGATTTGAGAAGCTTTAACTAAATATAACATGGAAAGAATAACATGGAAAAAATTCAACAAAGGAATTGTCCAATCATCTAGCTTTAGGAAATGTGAGTCAAAAACTCTGAAAAGAGCTTGTTCCACATTACTTATTAAGTAATGGTATGGTCTAGTTGAAAGACCACAGGATTAAGAGTCAGGAGAACTGGGTTCTTATCTTGGCTCTGCCACTTACCTGCAGTGTGACTTTGGGCAAGCCACTTGACTTCTCTGGGCCTCAGTTTCCTTAACTATAAAATGGGGGTTCAATACCTGTGCTCCCTTCCTCTTAAAATGTGAACACTACATGTGATGATGATAATAATAATAATGATGGTATTTGTTAAGCGCTTACTATGTGCAGAACACTGTTCTAAGTGCTGGGGTAGATACAGGGTAATCAGATTGACCCACGTGAGGCTCACAGTTAATTTTACATTTTACAGATGAGGTAATTGAGGCACAGAGAAGTTAAGTGACTTGCCCACAGTCACACAGCTGACAAGTGGCAGAGCCAGAATTTGAACCCATGACCCCTGACTCCCAAGCCCAGGCTCTTTCCACTGAGCCATACTGCTTCTCTATATGGGTGGTGTTGGATCTAATCATATTGTATCTTCTGCAGTGTTTAGTACAGGGCTTGGCACATAGATGCAAAACAAATACCAGAGTTAGAATCATTACTATTATTAATATAGCCAGAGATATACATTTGAGGACCTTTTGGCCACCCAACGAAATTAAATCAATCGAAGTTTATTCATCTAAAAACTGAGTTCACTGTCACCACCAGAAAATAAAATCAATTCAGCTAAAAAAAGACACAAATATCTCCTCCAATAATTCCATGAATATTCAATAAAAAAAGAGATGTGGGGCTTTGAAAAAAGACAAGTTGGTTTCTTCAAACCCTAGAAGTTTCTTGAGAAAGCGGATCTCGGTAGCTTCAGTCCTTATTGAAAAGGCAAGTGGGCCCTGGAAAAATAAAAAGCCTCATCTTCCCCTTTTAAGAGTTTTTTTTTTTAGGCTTTTTTTTTTAAATTTAACTCTACTTGCCTCATTTTCTGTGAGTCGCCATACAGCCACATTGACACTTAACAGAACGCTTCCCTGCCTTGGCTGACCAAGACAAGGGTTTTGGAGACTGTACCACATGTGTCTGATGAATCAGGACATAGATTTGCTTCCATGTCTAAGTGACTCTTTCAGGCACTACTGGCAAGTGGTCAAACCTCTTCCAGGCAAGTAGGTGAAAGAGTACAACGTTGACCCACTAGGGTCACTCTTCACTGTCTTCCTTTTGGAGCAAACTGCAGTCTTGCCAGCTTCCATCCCCACAAGGTCACTTTTCATCCAGAAAACCCCGTTTTTATCCCCCCTCTAATGGTATGTGTTTGACTTTTGCTTTGTACCAAGCACTGTACTAAGCCCTCCAATTGTTGAACAACCAAGTGAAAAAGGAATTTTGAATTACAGTAATAAAATTTGGACCCTTAATAGGAACTCCAAGTAAATGGAGTTTCACCCTCTTGCAGGGGGCTGAAACATTCCTTCTCTCCAGCTCCACCCAAAAACAGTAGAGTAGGAGAGAGGGGACACCAAGGGGGAAGGGAGGGGAAAATTGTAATCATTTTATTTTCAGGACCAGATCATATTTATTGTGCACTTACGATGTGCAGAGCACTGTATTAAGTGCTTGGGAGAGTATAATATAACAGAGGTGATAGACATGTTCCTTAATCACAAGAAACTTGAAGTCAAGAAGCAGTTTGGCTTAGTGGAAAGAGCATGGGCTTGGGAGTCGGAGAAAGTGGGTTCTAATCCCAGTTCCACCACTTTGCTGTGTGATCTGGGGAAAACCACTTAACTTTTCTGTAAAATGGAGGTTAAGACTGTAAAATAGAGATTAAGACTGTGGGCCCCACATGGGACAACCTGATTACCTTATATCTACTCCAGCACTTATAACAGTGCTTGGCACACAGTAAACATTTAAATACCATAATAATAATAATTAGAGGAGGATTTATGTTAACTGTGAGCCTCACATGGGATAGGGACAATGTCCAACCTGATTTACTTATATCCCCCTAGGGCTGAGTATACCACCTGCCACATAGTAAGCACTTAAATACCACAGTTATTAACTGATGGTTCATTTATTAGATAGGAAGCTCTTTGAAAGCAATAACTGCACAAGATGCCAAAGTAATAATAATAATAATGTTGGTATTTTTTAAGCGCTTACTATGTGCCAAGCACTGTTCTAAGCACTGGGGTAGACACAGGGGAATTAGGTTGTCCCACGTGGGGCTCACAGTCTTAATCCCCATTTTACAGATGAGGTAACAGGCACTGAGAAGTTAAGTGACTTGCCCAAAGTCACACAGCTGACAAGTGGCCGAGCCAGGATTCAAACCCATGACCTCTGACTCCAAAGCCCGTGCTCTTTCCACTGAGCCACGCTGCTTCTCAAGTACTAGCAATATGCTTTGAGCCACGGGGAACTAAAATATCTACTTTTTTCTAAACACCAGAATAGTGATGATTTGCAGAGGCCATTCTCCCCAGGCTTTCCAAAGATTGAGAAGTCGTGAAAGATCAGAAACCACAATCAAGCAGGAAAGGAGGGGGGGAATTGTCTGCTAAAATAATTTACAAAGCAACAACCAGCCCAGGAATCAGAAGATAATCAAACCCTTAATTTATCCAATTTAGAATTTAAAAATACAAAAGGGGTTATTACCTTGAGTGATAATTTAACCATCCAGAACAGGAGTAAATTCCTCCTTGTATCTAAGGTGGATTCTCTCTTGCTGCATTTAAGTCCATTTGCATTTACTTGGTCCTCAGTGGACTCAAGAGAACAGCTAAGCAGAATCTTCCTCAAGAAGACAGCATTAAATTAACCCCTTAGCCTTCCCTTCCCCAAGCTAAAAAATCACATTTCCTTCCATTCTTTCCTCCTAGGATTTATTTTCCATTCCTTTAATTATTTTTAATCATTATTTTCTGATCACTTTTCAATTTCCCTAAACCTTCTTATGGTACAGTAGCCAAAATAGAACTCTTAATAAGGTCCCATAAAGTTCAGAGTTCAAGGCTAAGATAGATCAACAGCATTTTAATAAATTTTCTGACTTTTAATCAAAGATTAATGTTGAGTATGCATCTACAAGATTTTCAGGCAATTTCAGTTGTGGGTAACTAAGCACAATGAGTCCAAAAATTTCCCAAGGTTTGATTTTGTTTGCAAGATCTACACACGCACCTCTTGCAGTGTAGCTTTAAAATGAGATTAGTAAACAACTAAATTGACTTTCATCTTGCAGCACAATATACAAATTGGAATGCATTTATGTTATTTCCCAGCACTCTCAAAATGATATTTTATCCAGGGCTGACAAGACAACAAAGTATTTCTACTCCAGAGCCTTAGCTTTCTTGTCAGAAGAAGAAAATGTATTCATTGAACTGATGTGGTGCCGGCTATTTGGCAATTACTAACCTTTAACTAAATAACGATTGGCTAAAGCTGCTGACCAGGCAAAATGGTCTGAGGTTTCTTCAAACCCCTCATGAGCTGGCCCAGTTTGTTTGCTTCCATTTCTCCTTGGAGATCATGATGTTGAGGGCATATCCTGTTGCCCAAGCAGTTTCACCAGGCTCATCTAAGAGCAGAGAATCAGCAGCTGTGTTTATTGAGCACCTATTCAGTGCAGCTCACTGGTCTATGTCTTCACTCCTCTAATACTCACCTTCTCACTGTACCTCGATCTCATCTGTCTCACTGCCGACTTTCACCCACATCCTACTGCTGGCCTGGAATGCCCTACCTCCTCATATCTGTCAGACAATTATTCTCCCTTCTTTCAAAGCCTTATTGAAGGCACAACTCCTCCAAGAGGCCTTCTCTGATTAAGCCCTCCTTTCCTCTTCTCCCACTCCCTTCTACCTCGGCTTGACTTTCTCCCTTTATTCACACTCCCTTCCAGCCCCAGCACTTAGGTACATATCTGTAATTTATTCATATTAACGTCTGTCTCCCTCTCTAGACTGTAACCTCATTGTGGGCAGGGAATATGTCTGTTTATTGTTATATTGTACTCTTTCAAGTGCTTAGTACAGTGGTCTCCACACAGTAAGTGCTCAATAAATATGATTGACTAAGAGGACAGTCTCTGTAAAAGGAATGATCCCTGCCCTCAAGGAGCTTACAATCTATGGGGAAGATAAACACCATTACACTATTTACATGCAAATAGTGGGAAAAAGGGCAGCAAGAGAGAGCTGTTCTGTGAAGGCAGTGCTGCTGGTGGTGAGATTGCATCTATGGATGGTAACCAAAAAATGAAGACAGATGAAATAAAAAATAAGTGAATGAAAAATAAGGTACATAAATCACTCTAATTATAAGTGCCAGAGATGTTTACATATGCACAAATGTTAAGAGTGACTATGGGGATGATAAGATCTGGACTGAGGGAAAATTAATCAGGGAATGCTTCCTTGTGGAGATGGATTTTGGGGAGGTGCTGAAGATAGGAAAAACTGTGGTCTAAATACATTTAAAAGGGATAAACAATGAGCCAGATTCTACTCAACACAGCATTAGCAGAACATCTTGAATATTGATGTCTCCCCTCCAGTATTCATCTTCTATCTTTATCTATCTGCCCTTTTTTTTGAGCTTTTAATTGGTACTTGTTAAGGGCTTACTTTGTGCCAAGCACTGTACTGAGAGCTATGGTAGATACAAGACAGTCAGGTTGGACATCGTCCTGCCCCACATGCGACTCACAGTCTAGGTTAGAGGAAGGAGAACTTAAACCCCATTTTATAGATGAAGTAGTTGAGGCATAGGGAAGTTAAGTTACTTTCCCAAGGTCTCACAGCAGACAAATGATAGAACTAGGATTAGAATTTAGCTCCTCTGACTCCCAGGTCCATCTTATTTCCAGTAGGCCACTCTCAAAATCACTCAATCAGTTTTCCCCTTCCTACCTAATTTCACCCTTCTTCCTTTACAACCTAGTCCAAAAACATCTTGTCTTATGCTGTCGAGTCATCTCCAACCCATAGTGACACCATGGACACATGTCTTCCAAAACACCCCACCTCCATCTGCAGTTGTACTGGTAGTGTATCCATAGAGTTTTCTTGGTAATAATATAGAAGTGGTTTCCATTGCCTCCTTCCATGCAGTAAACTTGAGTCTCGACATTTGACTCTCATGCCGCTGCTGCCCAGCACAGGGGAGTCTTGACTTGTAGCAGATTGCCTTCCACTCACTAGCCCCTGGCCAAGCTAGAAATGTAATGGATAGGTCTCTGCTTTACTCTCCCTCCTATAGTAGAGACTGGTAGAGTAGTGGAAACTCTCCAGGTGAGACCCTAAGAGGGTGCCACACACACCACATTTGTCTAATATTCATTCATTCAGTCAGTCAGTCCTGTTTATTGAGTGCCTACTGTGTGAACTGAGCACTTGGGAAAGTATAGTGGAACAATAAACAGACACATTCCCTGACCACAAACACTCTTCTAATACCAATTTACTCACAGTACCTCGATCTCAACTCTCTCACCTTTGACTTCTTGCTCACTTCCTCCTTTCCTGAATTCCCTCCCCCTTCATAGACAACCAACCACACCCTCTCCATCATCAAATGCCTCCTTAATTAATAGTTCCTCCAAGAATTCTTTCCTGGTGACACCTCTTTCCCCCATCCTATTTGCCTTCCTGTGTCACCTATGTGTTTGGGTATTAAAGTAAATATTAAAATGCTTGCCCCAGCTCCAGCCCTAGTGCACTTATTTATATATCCTTATATTCTGCCACTTCCCATATCTGTAATTTATTTTAATGTCTACATCCTATAAGATAAGCCCATGGAAAGAGCACGGGCTTGGGAGTCAGAGGACCTGGGTTTGAATCCCGGCTCTACCACTTGTCTGCTGGGTGACCTTGGGCAAGCATCTTAGCATTTCTATGCCTCAGTTATCTCATCTGGAAAATGGGGTTTAAGACTGTGAGCCTCATGTGGGACAACTTGATTACCTTGTATCTACCCCAGTGCTTAGAACAATGCTTGGCACATAGTAAGCACATAACAAATACCATTATTATCCCTCACAAGATTTTAAGCTCCTTGAAGGCAGGGAACATGTCTACCAACTAACTCTATTGCATTGTTCTCTCTCAAATGCTTACTACAGTCCTCCACATACAGTAAGTGCTTAGTGAATACCACTAACTGATCGGTAGCACTCACCTTCCTGAATCAGCTGCTGCCATTGCAGAATTACCCCCAGGTCCCTGCCTTCCTGCAATTCTGGCCTGAGGAGAGTTATGGAGCCCCTCACAATACCTTCAACTCCACCCTTTTTTCCAGGACCCCATCAGTTACTGTAATGATGTATGCAACTGTGAGGATCACTGCCTCAAAGATATGGCAGAACACCAACCCACCATATTGTTGACATTACCGATGGAGCCGGATGGTTGTGCAGTTCTGTCTGGTCAATCAATCAATCAGTGATATTTATTGAGTGTTTACTCTGCACAGAGTACTATACTAGAAAAGCAGCATGGCCAAATAGAAAGATTGTGGGATTGAGAGTCAGAGGACATGGGTTCTAATCCACACTCCACCATTTACCTGCTGTGTGACCTTGCTTGGGCAAGTCACTTAACTTCTTTGTGCCTCAGTTTCCTCATCTGTAAAATGGGAATTCAATACATATTCTCCCTCCTGTTTAAACTGTGAACCCCATGACAGACCTCATTTTCTTGTATCTACCTCAACACTTAGGACAGTGCTTGGCACATAGTAAGTGCCTAACAAATATGAGTGCTAGTCAATCAAAGTCTGTGCTGAATGCACACTTGATTGAGGCTCATTCTTTGCTAAGAGGGAAGTTGCAGAGGAAGAGTACATTAGGCCTGACCCTGAAGTGCTTTTATATCCCAAAACAGAAGACAGAACAGCAGAGAAGCAGCGAGACCTAGTGGATAGAGCTTGGACCTGTGAGTCAGAAGGACCCGGGTTTTAGTCCCAGTTTCACACTTGTCTGTTGTGTGACCTTAGGCAAGTCACTTCACTTCTCTGTGCCTCAGTTACCTCATCTGGAAAATGAGATTAAGACTGTGAGCCCCAAGTGGTAGAGGGACTGTGTCCAACCTGATTATCTTGCATCTACCCCAGCAATTAGAACTGTGCCTGGCACATAGTAGGCACTTAACAAATACTATAAAAAAAACTGGGGCTACCAGGGCAAAAGAATAAAGTGCAAACACAGAGAGGCCATAGCACGTATCCACTCTGCAGCCAGGTCCAGCAGATCTTTAGCCTACCCATGTGGTCAGGGAAACTGCAATATGCAGACCTGTGTTGTATTTTCCTATTCAAGGCCACAAGTCATGCTAATGCATGTGGACATAGATGGACATCTATGCAGCCATGCAGTATTTTCCAAAGGCTTTTTGCAATGGATTTGTGGTTATTGCTGTTATGCCCACTCAGATTCATTTGAACTATTCAGAAGCCAATAGCTAATAAGCCCTTTTATGGTGTCTGTGCAATTGTAGCATGAATACAAGGTGAAACAATTGAGGGAAATTGTCTTCTTCACCCTTAAATCTATAGGGCCCATCCCACCAAAGTAAACTGTTTTCATTTAGGAATAATAACAGTAACATCCACAAATCAAGCCATTCTATTGAAAAAAGCAAGATGTAAGCCCGTCAAACGGCAGGGACTGTCTCTATCTGCTGCCAACTTGTTCATTTCAAGCACTTAGTACAGTGCTCTGCACATAGTAAGTGCTCAATAAATACTATTGAATGAAAAGAGAACAACAACAGAGATATAGAATGCATGATAATAATATTAGATGTATTAAACCAAAAATGTATCTGTAGTAATTGCTTTGTCAAACTTGGAAACACATAGAAGTCTATTTTAAATGTTGGTTTCAGTAGAGCCCCCCTAGGGAAAAAATCCTTCTGGAACTTCCTAAAACAGTCTGCTTTATAGGTTTTTGGACATCAAGACATAATGGATAGAAAGCATGGGCCTGGGAACCAAAAGGACCTGGGTTCTAATCTCAGCTTTGCCCCTTGTCTGCTGTGTGATCTTGGGTAAATCATTTCAATTCTCCATGCCTTAGTTGCCTCAGCTGTAAAATGGGGATTAAGACCATGAGCCCCATGTCTGACATGGACTGTGTCCAACCTGATTAGCTTAGTCCAACTTGTGTCCAGCCTGGTATATAGTAAGGGCTGAACAAATACCATAAAAAAGAGTAGACTCCAGTTAATTGCAGCAGGGATTGATCAATGTGGTTATGTCTTCAAATCAGTCAATCAATAGTCAATACTGAACTCCCACTGTGGGGGAAGCACTGTTTTGAGCTCTAAGGGAAGTTGGATAAGGATGTAGTCTCTGCTTTTGAAATGCTTACAGTCTAATGCCTAAGACAGAAATGCTCACATACTAGCTGGCACAAAGCCTCAGGGCAGGGTTATGCTTACTTAACATAGTTAACATACTGAACATAACAGTCAGATAACCTGGGTTATAATCCTAGCTCTACCATTTACTTGATGCGTGATGTTGGGAAAGTCACTTAACTTCTCTGCGCTTCATGTAAAATGGGGGTACAATTAGACTGTGAGCTCCATGTGGGACAAGTGACTGTATTCTATCTGATTATGTTGTGTCTATTCCAGAAGTCTGTATAGTGTTTGGCACGATAACTAAATAATAATAATTTTGGAGGATACAGATATATTATTATACATGTGCATTATGTACACAAGACTTCCAGAATTATAGATGATGGCTGGGGCAGGGCTATTGTAATTAGAGTTGCAAAGTGTTAATCTGGGATGGCTTTTAGGAGGAAGCACTTAAGTATAATTCTGAAAGAAGGGAAAACTGTGGAGTCCTCAATTCCCAGAAGACATTAGTTCTATGTAAAGCCAGGCTTTCAGCAGCTTGGAACTGGAAAATTTCTGGATTAGTACAAGTTTCCCCAAAGTGACTATGCCTTCAGTTTGTAAAATTTCTGAAAGCAGGAACCATGTGTAATAGAAGCAGCATGGCATAGTAGAAGCAGCATGGCGTAATGGATAGAGCATGGACCTGTGAGTCAGAAGGTCATGGGTTCTAATCCCAGCTCTTCAATTTGTTTGATTTGTGACCTTGGTCAAGTCCGGGTCTCAGTTATCCCATCTGTAAAATGGGGATTGAAACTGTGAGCCCCACCTGGGACAGGGACCACGTTTAAGCCGATTCATTTGCTTCTACCCCAGCACTTAGTACAGTGCCTGTCACATAGTAAGTGCTTAACAAATACCATGATTATTTAATTTGAATATTCCTAAGGGATCTAATTCAATGTCCTGCACATGGTGAGCACTCAATAAACACACAAAATGATAATAACTTCAGCCAGAATGGAGAAGCACTAGAGGATGTATTTTGGTGAAGAAGTCTGATATTCAGGATTCTCTACATTCTCCAGAAAAGCCACCATCTCCTTTTTAATACATGCTATTGATCACAGGGTTCCCAGTCTTGACTTGGTCCAAATCAAAGTCAGTCATTCAATCAAACAGTATTCATAGAATACTTACTGTATGCAAGTGATGTATTAGTCACTAGAGTGAGTGAAAAGGAGTTGGAAGGCACACTCATTGCCTTCAAGGAGTTTACAGTCAGGCAGGGGAAACAGACAAAAAAATATTAGAGGTAAAAAGGAGAGATAGGAAAGATAGATGTGTAGTTGAGTCAGGGTTTAAACAGTAATAATAATAATAACAATAATAATAATTATGGTATTTGTAAAGTGCTTAATATGTGCAAAGCACTGTTCTAAGAGCTGGGGTTGATCCAAGGTAATCAGATTGTCCCACGTGGGTCTCACAGTCATAATCTCCATTTTACAGATGAGGTAACTGAGGCACAGAGAAGTTAAGTGTCTTGCCCAAAGTCATACAGCTGATAAGAGGCAGAGCTGGGATTAGAACCCATGACCTCTGACTTCCAAGCCCATACTCTTTTCACTAAGTCATGCTGCTTCTCAGTAGTGCTTGCAGTAGAATATGCAATCTGAAATGAACAAAAAAGCTACTGGTTATGAGGGCACATGTACACAGGAAGTGCAAATGTGCCAAGGTGGTAGTTGTGGGATATGTCCTAGGTAGAAGAAATATCAATCAATCCTATTTGTTGAGCACTTACTATGTGCAGAGCACTGTACTAAGAACTTGGGAGAGTACAATATAACACAGAGTTTGTAGAAATGTTCCCTGCCCACAGTGAGCTTACAGTCTAGTGGATGAAAATGAATCCAGAAAATGTCTTAGAAGAGGTAGGATGTCAGAAGAGCTTTGAAGGTGGGAAGAATTGTGGTCTGACAGATTTGAAGTGAGGGTGGGGGATGGCCTCAAGCAGGAGCCCCCTTTCCCTCTGCTCCCCCTCCCCTCCTCTTCCCACCCCACTCTCTGCTCCTTCCCCTTCCCCTCCCCTCAGCACTGTGCTCATTTGTATATATTATTTATTACCCTATTTATTTTGTTAATGAGGTGTACATCCCCTTGATTCTATTTATCATGATAATGTTCTCTTGTTTTTATTTTATTCTGTTTTCCTCTGCTCTCTGTCTCCCCCAATTAGACTGTGAGCCCATCATTGGGCAGGGATTGTCTCTATCTGATGCCGAATTGTACATTTCAAGCGCTTAGTACAGTGCTCTGCACATAGTAAGCATTCAATAAATACTATTGAATGAATAGGGGTGTGCAAAAGGGGGTCAGAGGAGAAGAGATGAGAACAAGGCACAGATAATAGTTTAACTTGAGGAGAATGAAAAGTGTGACCTGGGATGTAGAGGAAGAAGAGACTGTGGAAGGAGAAAAGAGCCAATGGAATGTCTAAAAGCCAGTTGTCTAGTTTCTGCGCAATGGGTAGAGGAATGTGAAACCATTGGAGGTGTTTGAAGAGTAGGAAGATGTGTGCAGGATGATGTTTTAGAAAATTGTTCCATGCCACAAAGGGAAGTATCCAGTCACAAGTCTAACATAGAATCTCAAGATAAAAGCAGAATTCTAACCGGGTACAAACTCTTATTTATTACCAAAATTTACTGTTTCTACCCTGTGTTTTCATAGAGAAGTGTGCCAACATTTCTAGGCTCAAGTGTTGAAAATTTCACTACCTTTTCAAGCAAGTGATGTCAAATTGTGTTAGACTTCCTGCCGGGAGGTTGCCTCAAATACCAGATTTTCTTTTGCTAATTTAATTTCATGTCCAACTAGTTCAACCCCTCTGTCACAATACCTTAGTGCCCTCTAAGTAATCTATGACTTTCAACATCATCTTAGACTTTATTCCTTCCAAATTAACTATTCTCATTCTGATTGTAAATCCACTAAGAAGAGAATGTGTGTATTTTTGTGTATAGTACAACTCACTTGTTTTAAATCAGTGATTCTCTTCACTGATTTAAGTACATCGAATCATTGTTTTCCCAGTAGCAAGGATCCTTTACTCAATCAAGTAGTGATATGTAACCAAGCCAGCATTAGATCTACCTGTCCTTAGGAAAAGTATTTTCTGTTTTGATTCACCTTAAAACTTGAAGCAATTATTCTGACTCATGTATCTCTGATCTTTGGCTTTGAGGTTTATATAGGAACTCTGGTGTCAATTGGCCTTTTCAGGCATATATTTGATAAGCAGCATTGACTAGTGGAAAAAGCATGAACATGGGTTCTAATACCAGTTCCACTACTTGTCTGCTTTGTGACTTTGGGCAAGTCACTTTACTTCTCTGTGCCTCAATTCTTTCATCTATAAAATGGGGATTAAGACTGTGACTCATATGGGGGACAAGGATGGTGTCCATCCTAATTATCTTTTATCTACCCCTGTGTTTAGTACAGTGACTGGTACATATTAAGCCCTTAACAAATACCATAAACATAAGCATGGGGCTCACAGTGTAAGAGAGAGGGAGAGCAATCATTTAATCTCCACTTTACAGATGCAGAAACCAAAGCACAGAGTATTTAAGTGACTTGCCCATTGTCAGAGAGCAGGCAGGAAAGAATCAGGATTATTAGAACCCAGATCCCCTGACTCCCAGTTTCATGCTTTTTCCACTAGGCCAGACTGCCTCCCCACCCCATCCTAATGTGATTCTGTGTCCTCAGCAATTGTGTTCATGTGAGTAAAACTTCAAATGTCTTAGTTAGGTTCATGCTGTTTTATGGGCCTCACTGATCTTTCACTATGAAAATTAGAGGAGTAATCAAAATACTATACAGTACTTGTTCTGTGGGAAAGGAACAATAGGGAATGAACCATCTGTGTTCGGGTGTTAATGGCCTGGGTCAAGTGTTTATGGACTTTTGGTCAAACTAATCAGATTGAGAACATTACAATGAACTTAATTTCCATTTCCAAGCATCATTAAAATGAAAGCTATGGAAATTAAATCTATAAGGACACATCCTTGGGCTGAGATGCCATCACCTCCTCTAATCAAAGAGACACTAGTGATAGAATGAGGGTAAGATAGGGTTGCCAAAAGCCTCACATATATGGAATTGTCCTTTATTTCACTGGTCTGATCCATTTTCCCAGAAAGGTCCATCAAGAAGGGATGCATAATTGCCCTGTATTGTAGTGACAAAATCTGACTCACAGTAGGCCTGGAGAGTGGTTCAAGCAAAGTAATATTAATAATTACAGTGAAAAGGGTATTTGGGAAGTGCTTACCATGTACCAAGCACTGTACTAAGAGCTGGGTTAGAGACAACTTAATCAGGTCGGACACAGTCCCTAACCCATATAGGATTCACTGTCTAAGAAACTGGAGTTCAGTATTCTCAAACTGAAGGTCCATAGGGCATGAGATTGCTTAGAAAGTAGTTTGGAAGTTATCTCCTAGAAGGACTTCCACATATTAGAGCCTTCAGTTTCAAACATGAGAAGCAGCATAGCCTTGCAGATAGAGCATGGGCCCAGGAGTCAGAAGGACCTAGGTTCTAATCCCAGCTCTGTCACTTGCCTGCTGTGTGACTTTGGGCAAGTTGCTTAATTTTTCTATGCCTCCACAACCTCATCTGTAAAATGGGAATTAAAACTATAAGCCCTTTGTATCCATCTTAAATATACCCATGTATATTTAGGACCTGAGATCTAATCCTGGGTCCTCTGCTTGTCTGCTGTGTGACCATGAGCAAATCACTTCACTTACCTGTACGTCAGTTACCTCATTTGTAAAATGGAGATTAAGAGTGGGAGCCCAATGTGGGACATGGACTGTATCCAACCTGATTTGTTTGTTTCCACCCTAGTCCTTAATACAGCGCCTGACACATAGTAAGCACTTAACAAATACCACTATTACTATTATTACTACTACTACTATCATTATTATTATTATTTGAAAATGGTTTGCTTTTTGGTTAGTTTTCCCTCCTAAATCTATCCCTTTTACCTGCCATGAAAACATTCATTGGCTCTCCTAGCTTTAACCTAACAGAAGTCCAGCTGGCCATGATGAAAAATCAGCAGTAGGTAAAACAGAAAGTCTGACCTACACACAGAGCCACAGTAAAGACTCACCATCATCCTTAGCCTTCCTTCCATTGTCTGGAAGGTTCCAAGTGTCTACTACAAGCTCTAGATGCTGTGGATGACTCTTAATCATGGAAATCTCTCCTCTATTAATCTCAAGGTAATGGTGAGGACACCTGTGATGGGTGTTTTATCCTGTGTTGGTAAGATCCTTGAGGGGGGGGATCATACCCACCAACTCTATTGTATTGTACTCTCCGACATGCGTAGTACAGTACTCTGCACACAGTAAGGGTTCAGTAAATCCCACTGAAGGATTGACTGATCGAGATTACCATAAATTCCTCATTAACTGCTCTCTGACTTCCTGTGACTGAAGGAAGACTATCCAGACAAGAAATTATCTTCAGATAAGTCTTAAAGGTAGGAAAGGGCCTTGGATACTTCTTCTTGGGAATCCCAGAGAGACCATAGACTGACTCCTTCTAGCATAATGAATTTTCTGGCCAAAAGACAGGAACAGCACAGCTCCTTATGTCCCCTTTAATGATTCAATTTCTGAAGGTCTATTATTTTCCTTTACTCTTCCCTGGTGACAGCCTATTGTGAATGTGAACATTAGACTGCTCATTATCCACTGACAGAAAAGTTGTAGATTACTATCAAAATCACATTCTATCCCAACCAAGATAAAACTAGTAAAGGAGAGTGTGCAGTCTCATTTATTAGGGCCTGAGATAAAGAAAAAGAATCCGTGGACTCTAATCCATACTCTGCAACTGACTTTATAGGGCTCTGAATAAGATGTTTCACCTCTTTGGGCTTCCTTCTTCCTCTGAAAGAAAACTAACTTTTCCTTTCTTTCACTTCATAAGTGTTCAGGAGGAACAAGCAATAAGAAGGTTACAGAGCATTTTGTAGGAAACAATAGATTTCCCAGGGCTATTGGCAGGTGTATTGCCTTAGCCACAGGGGAAACGGGATGATTTAGCAAGTGACTCCTTAGAACTCGAGGTCAAAGTTTTCCTGCCAATAATGTTACTGGAATTTTCCAGTCCAGCTATGTTCAAAAATCATCCATTTTAGTCACCTGGAATATTTGCTCAATTAACACCCCCCACTCCCAAGTGTTTATCTAAATTTTTCATTTTGATTCTCTCTCTCATTTCCTTACTTCATCTCTTCCTCCCTCCCCAACTCCCACAATACAATTCACAATGCCATTAAGTGCTTAGTACAGTGCTCTGCACACACTAAGCACTCAATAAATACGATTGAATGAATGAATATTATTTGCCACTTAAACAGCTCTTAATTATTTCCATTTTTTCTTGAATGGTAAGGATCAGCAATGCTCCTCTTTATCTAAATTTTTCAATGAGTACTTCTTGATGCTAACATTCCTGGTTTTGCCCACTCCCTCCTCTGTTGACTTTGCTCTTTTCTCCTGTAATGATTACATTCACGTGGCATTTCATCGCTGATGTTCCCTCGGACATCCTCACGGCAAAGAGCAAAGAGTGGGAACATAGCATGAGCAAATGGTCATGAGGGCAAGCCCTCTGCCAGGCTGTTTTTGTGCCTTTACTCTGTTTGGCCCGCTGGCCCCACAAGAAACTTACAGATTTTGATATAAGATGACTCTTTCTCTCAGGGTTGCATGTGCCTAACTGACACATTTGACTTCTGGGCATCTCTGTCACTGCCTCCCACATCCTTTTGAGGGTTTTTTTAAATAATATTTTTCATTTGTCTCTGTCCAGAGGCCTTGGAGTATCTATCTTTCAAGTTCACATTCTTCACTGATCTTTGTTCTTCACTTTTCTGTGTGTTTTTTGTTTGTTTTTTTATTAACGGTATTTATTACTATATTTACTATGTCTCAGACACTGTACTAAGTGCTGGAGTAGATGCAAAATAATCAGGTTGGACAAAGTCCATGTCCCACATGGGGCTCACAGCTTTAATCCCCATTTTATAGATGAGGTAATTGAGGCACGGAGAAGTTAAGTGACATGCCCAAAATCACACAGTGGACAAGTGGGTATCTTGGGATTACTCTCTCAGATCTGGGATTAGCTCCTTCTGATTCCCAGGCCCATGTTCTTCCCACTAGGTCATGCTGCCTCTCTTTCCCTCATTCTATTTAGGTCATTTTGTCCTTCAGCTTTTATATTTGAGATCTTTCCTCTGTCTATTTACCTGTACAAGGCATGGTCATCATTCAATTATTCCACCAAATGGCCTGAGACTACCTCTCCTCCCTTTCTCTAATAATAATAAGTGCTATTATTATTATTTATCCTATATTATCAAATATTATAATATTTGTTAAGTGCTTAGTATGTGCCAGGCACTGTACAGGCACTGGGGTAGATACAAGGTAATTGGGTTAGACACAGTCCCTGTCCCACATAGAGCTCACAGTCTTAATCCTCATTTTACAGATGAGGTAACTGAGGCACAGAGAAGTTAAATGGCTTGCCCAAGATCACACAGCAGACAAGTGGCAGAGCTAGAATTAGAACCCAGGTCTTTCTGACTCCGAAGCCAGTGATTTACCCATTAAGCTATGCTGCTCCTCTACCATTTCCACTCATAATCACACCAGATTAAGAGCAGATCAGCTTCTTGGGATTCCACTGTAATCTCATTTTGGGGAGGGAATGTGTCTATCATAGTTATATTGTACTCTCCCGGGCGGTTAATGCAGTGTTCTGCACATAGTAAGCACTCAATAAATATGAATGAATGAGTGAATGAATGAATGAATGAGAAGAGGCCCCTAGGACAGCCTGGCTGGTTTGGGAGAAATTGGGTGCCTGCTTCAATGTGGAGGGCTAGAATGTTTCTAGAGTGTTTCCTTGTCAGTTTTTGTGTGTGTGTGTTATTTGTGCAGTACGTCCTATGTGTCAGGCACTGTTCTAGGCTCGGGGGTAGATAGAAGTTTGTCGGGGTGGATGTGGTCCCTGACCCACATAAGGCTCACAATCTATACTGAAGGGAGGAGGATTTAATCCCCATTTTTACAGATGAGGAAACTGAATGATGGAGAGGTTGGATGATTTGCCCAGCATTTGGCAGAGCCAGGATTAGATTGCACGTCCTCGGACAGTCAGGCCCCGGCTCTTTCCACTAAGCCATGCTGTTTCTCATTTTGTCAACTTGCGTGAAACAAAATGGAGGCAATAGCAGAATGCTTTGGCTCTCTGAGGTGGGAGATTATTTGCATCAATCAATCAGTCAGTGGTATTGAGCATTTACTGTGTGCAGAGCACTGAACTGAGCACTTGAGAAAGTAAAATAAAATATAATTTGGAAGACATGAGGCCCTCATGGAGCTTGCAGTCTAATAGAAGAGATAGAAAATAAAATAAAGTACAGAGAGGGGAAATGAGATTGAATAAGGATATGGGCACAAGTGCTGGAAGGCTATGAGAGTGCAGTGAATAGCAAGATAATTAAGACAGACAGTTCCTGGTGCAAAAGGGAGGGTGAATAGAGTTGGGAAATGAGAAGTTAGTCAGAGGAGGTTTCTTGGGGGAGATGTGATTTTAGGAGGGCTTGGAGGATGAGGATCTATTGATATGAAGTGGGAGGGAGTTCCAAGACAGAGGGAGAATGTGAACAAGAAGTTAATGGCAAAAGAGATGAGACTGATATACAGACGAGAGGTACAGCTGCCAATATTAAGGGCAATTCCAATTTATATTGCATTATTTACAGCCAGAACCCAAAGTATAAATAATCTACCTTCCCCAAGATGTGATGGGCATTTCTGTGGCTTCTGTGGCTCCATCTAATTGGCCTAAATGGACATCAGAACCCTGCGTGGGCCAGAAATGAGGCACGAGCTCTGCCACTTGTCTGATGTGTGATCTTGGACAAGTCTCCTCATTTCTTTGGGTGATGGTTCCCTTATTTGTAAAATAGGGATTAAGACTGTGAGCTCTATGTGGGACAGGGACTGTGTCCCTGGTTATCTTGTGCTTACTCCAGCGCTTAGTACAGTACTCACCTTTATAATATCGCCAAGATCTGCCCTTTCCTCTCCACCCAAACGGCTACCTTACTGCTACAGGCTCTAGTAATATCCCAGCTAGATTACTGTGTCAGCCTTCTCTCTGATCTCCCTTCCTCCTCTCTCTCCCCACTCCAGTCTATTCTTCACTCCGCTGCCCGGCTCATCTTCCTGCAGAAACGCTCTGGGCATGTCAGTCCCCTTCTTAAAAACTTCCAGTGGTTGCCTATCAACCTCCACACAAAACAAAAACTTCTCACTCTAGGCTTCAAGGCTCTCCATCACCTTGCCCCTTCCTACCTCTCCTCCCTTCTCTCTTTCTACTGCCCACCCCACACGCTCCGCTCCTCTGCCGCCCCCTCCTCACCGTCCCCCATTCTCGCCTATCCCGCCGTCGACCCCTGGGCCACGTCCTCCCGCGGTCCTGGAACGCCCTCCCTCCTCACCTCCGCCAAACTAATTTTCTTCCCCTCTTCAAAACCCTACTTAAAGCTCATCTCCTCCAAGAGGCCTTCCCAGACTGAGCTCCCCTCTTTTTTCCCTCTGCTCCCTCTACCCCCCCTTCACCTCTCCGCAGCTAAACCCTCTTCTCCCCCCTTTCCCTCTGCTCCTCCCCATCTCCCTTCCCATCCCCTCATCACTGTACTCATCTGCTCAACTGTATATATCTTCATTACCCTATTTATTTTGTTAATGAGATGTACATCACCCTGATTCTATTTATTTGCTATTGTTTTAATGAGATGTTCTTCCCCTCGATTCTATTTATTGCCATTGTTCTTGTCTGTCTGTCTCCCCCGATTAGACTGTAAGCCCGTCAAAGTGCAGGGACTGTCTCTATCTGTTACTGATTTATACATTCCTAGTGCTCAGTAAATACTATTGGATGAATGAATGAATGAATGAATGAATGAATGAAAAGAGCAAGAACTTAACTAATACCATAATAAATAAATAAATATGACATATTTACTGATTGATTGATTGATTGATTGATTGATTGATTCCAGTGTTTCCCTTTGCTTCCCTTCCAGAAGTTTCCTCATGCAGCCCTCCTGGGGTGAAGTGTGAAGAAATTTCAAGGGTCAAGTATTAGCCTTCCAGGCAGTCTGTCAGTCAGCTGATAGCATTTGCTCCAACAATACTGTCTGCAAACCATGGGACATGTTGTTCCTGCAGGGAAGTTACCAGGGAAGAATATGATCCCTGCCCACAAGGAGCTTACAATCTAAAGGGGGAGACAAGATAAACATAAGCACAAAGCACAAGGGTGAAAAACCACAGACATTTTGAAGAATGATATTACAATTTTCCAAACAATTTTATTTATTTATCTAGTCTATTTTGTTAATGAGGTGTGTATCTCCTTGATTCTATTTATCTTGATGATGTTGTCTTGTTTTGTTTTGTTGTTTTGCTTTGCTGCCTGTCTCCTCCGTTTAGACTGTGAGCCCGTCATTGGGCAGGGATTGTCTCTATCTGTGGCCGAATTGTACACTCCAAGTGCTTAGTACAATTCTCTGCACATAGTAAGTGCTCAATAAATACTACTAAACGAATGAATAAAAGAACAACTATTTAGACTCAGAAATGTTCTGTACCACCCAGTGGGATCCACAGAGCCTAGTGGAAAGAATAGTGAGGATTTGAGAAGGCTAGTGTTTGTCTACAGTGGGTTCTCTGTGCTCGTTTACTTACTTTTTGCAGCTAAATCCATGACTCTCAGTTCTCTTCATCCCCAACACAGGCTGAGGGCAAAGTGATGGCATCTGTTTCTATTAAGCTTACTCCCCATCCTTACTCCTGTGGATCATTATTGCTTCTCCAAGCCTTGAGCTTTAGAAGCCATGGCTGCTGTGACTTTCTACCATGGTGAAAAGGTGGCATGACCGAGTGGAATGAACATAGACCTGAGAGTCAGCATCCTGGAAGTCTGAGTTCTAATCCCAGCTCTGCCATTGGAAGAAAGGGAAGTGCCAGGAGGTAGTGCTACGTAAGGAGAGGTGTGGCACAAAGGAAGAAAGACTTGGACTGGCTACTTGCAGGACTATTTAGCTTCTGCAATCAGACAGGATGGTGATTGTCCTAATAATAATCCTGCAATACTGAAATTCTATAGCATCACAAGCTGGTGGAGGAGGTGAAGCACATAGGCACTGGAATGGTAGTAAATCTTCAAGTTGCTGCAGGGTCTATCTCCTTGCCCTAAACATGTCCTCTCCCTGCAGGGTTTCAGATATCCTGCCCCACTCAAACAGAGGGGAAGGAGGCAATAGGGACTGAAGAGAGCTTAGTCTGCCCCCATCCACATTTACAGTATAATCAAGAGTCTTGGATTGCGTGAGAATTTCCTGAATGTTAGGGACTCATCCTGACCCCTCCTTGCCCCCTCTGCCCTCATACACATGCACACACACACACACACAAAATACTCAGTAGTCTCTCTTTTCCTGGGATAGTGGGATATACTCAATGCCATCTGGCAAAGCACTGGCAGGATGGCTGCATGAAAAAGCAGCATGGCCTAGTGGGAAGTGCCCAGGCTTGGAAGTCAGGGGACCTGGGTTCTGGTACCAGTTCCTCCACTTGCCTACACTGTGACCTTGGGCAAATCACTTAACTTCTCTGTGCCTCAGTTTCCTCATCTGTAAAATGGAGATTCAATACCCAGCCTTCACTCTTCTTAGACTGTGAGCCTATTATGGAACAGGGACTGTGTCTAACCTGAGTAACTTATATCTACCCCATCACTTAGGACAGAGCTTCACACATAGTAAGCACTTAAGCATTACCATAGTTATTATTAATATTTTGGGGATCATTTAGTACAGTGCTTGACACATAGTAGGTGCTCAACAAACATAATACTACTCCAAACAATAATGGTGATATGGAACAATATTAATAATGGAATAAAATTACAATACTGAAGAAATAATTCCAACAATGTGACTTTAAACCGTAGGAGAGTATAAACAAAGCTCCCACTGCAATATAAAAATATCACCTGATATTTTTTTCCTTCAGAAATAGGGATGTCATTAATAACTGTATAATTAAGACAACGTGAAAACACGCTTTTGGTGTGAGAATCACTAGCACACTTGCCCAATGTGCCTAAGAAAATACAGATGAGGTTACTGAGGCACAGAGAAGTGAATTTTCTAGGGTCCCACAGCAGACCTGGGATTAGTACCCAGACCCTCTGAATCCCAGGCTCATGCCCTTTCAGCTAGAGAATGCTGCTTTCCACTAGGCAATGCTTCTTCATGTTCATAAAGATTTTCACAGGAGTGCTAACAGAAGATTCTCTCTCCCTGGCAAGTGAAACAATAGCAACATTACTAAAGATAATGACGCTTTAAAATTACTAGAAGTTTTCCTCTCATGTAATTTTCCTCCTGCAATTCATGATAATGAAAATGCATACTATCCACAACACCTACCAAACAAAAAGAAAAGACCAGTATCTTAGGACCCATCATTATTTTATTCTGTGTCTCAAGACCAAGAGCAGAGAAATGTATCTCCCCTCCCTGCCACCATTCAGGATAGAGAACATAACATTCGCATTAATCATTCAAAGGATCAGAAAGCATGGATCAGATATACTTCCCACTTCCTGTTCTGAGCTGAAATCAGTGTATCTTAGCTTTCCTTTCTACTGTGGACATCGCAGATGGCTCTCTGAACCTACTGCCCTGTGAACATGAGTTAGTATGTTGGACGAGATAGAGGTACCACTCAATAAGCAAACCATCATCAGTGATTAACAGCAAAGCCCCAAAGTGAACAGATGTGCTATAATAAGGCCATTTCTTACACAAGACAACCAGACCCACCCAACGTATTCCTAAATTTAGCATAACTCTGACCAGCACTGAGAGTTCCTAGGGTAAAAGCGATGGCTTTTTTTTTTCCTAGGCGAGCAATCAAGCTATACATCATTAACCTTTCTGTTTGCCTGACAGATAAGGTGGGAGAGGAGACCAAGTGTCCTCATATTCAGGGCTCTGGAGACAAGCCAACACAATTACGCTCATCCCAGTCTCCGACCTGGCAGCTGTGGCTGACGGTGACGTGTAAGGCGACCGTGAAATCCAAGGGCTCCTCAGCCTCACGCCAAGACTTCACTCATCTGCCAGTCAGCTGGAGGTCCCCACTTAATAGGTAGCCCATCCAACTCTGTCCATGACACCTTGCAGATGAGCAGCAATGAATTGTTATAAAGCACCAGGCAGACCCAAGCTGGCCTCCAACTGCCTGCATTGGGAGCAGCGGTCTTGCACCTGTCTTTCCTGATTACTGCTGGTTGTGTCATCAGAATGCTTAAATAGGGATGGCATGTTGTTCTCTCAAACAATCTTCCCTCCCTAACTCTCTGTGGAGCTATACTGCTTGTGGATAAATTCACCCGCCGGCTGCTTAGTAACAGAGATTTTTGAGAAATGTTGTCATCAGAATTAAAAGGCCAACTTAATTCTGCATTCAGGGTCACACATAGTGCCTCTTCAGACACTCACACAATTCCCTCCTCTCCCTCCTACTTGGCTGTAAGCTTCCTGTGGGACAGGGACTATATCTGCCCCAGTGCTTAGAACAGTGCTTGACACTAAGTGCTTAAAAAATAGTATTTAAAAAGAAGATTTGGCAAATCACAGTCCCTTGCCCTAAAGACTATAACTTCATTGCTGTGTATTGTTGCATTGCATTCTCCCAGATGCTTAGCACAGTGTTCTGCACATAGTAAGCACTGGTAAAACTGAGCTCCTTATCTTGCCCCCGAAAACCTGTCCTCTCCCTGACTTCCCTGTCACTGTGGACAGCACGAGCATCATTCCCATCTCACAGGCCCGCAACCTTGGTGTCATCCTTGACTCAGGTCTCTCATTCACCCCACATATCCAATCCGTCACCAACACCTGCCAGTCTCACCTTCACAATATCGCCAAGATCCGCTCTTTCCTCTCCATCCAAACTGCTATGATGCTGGTACAAGCTCTCATAATATCCCACCTGGATTATTGTGTCATTCTCCTCTCGGATCTCCCTTCCTCCTGTCTCTCCCCACTCCATTCTATTCTTCATTCTGCTGCCCAGATCATCCTCCTGCAGAAATGCTCTGGGCATGTCACTCCCCTGCACAAAATCCTCCAGTGGTTAACCTTCACCCGAAACAAAAACTCCTCACTCTTAGCTTCAAAGCTCTCCATCACTTTGCCCCCTCCTACCTCACCTCCCTTCTCTCTTTCTACTGCCCACCCCATACACTCCGCTCCTCTGCTGCTCACGGTCCCCTGCTCACACCTATCCCGCCGTCGATCCCTGGCCCAAGTCCTACCGCTGTCCTGGAATGCCCTCCCTCCTCACATCCACCAAACTCACTCTCTTCCCCTCTTCAAAGCCCTACTGAGAGCTCACCTCCTCCAGGAGGCCTTCCCAAACTGAGCCTCCCTTCCCTCTCCCCTCCCCTCCCTCGCCCACCCTCTGCTCTTCCCCCTTCCCCTCAGCACTGTGCTCATTTGTATATTTTATTTATTACCCTATTCATTTAGTTAATGAGGTGTATATCTCCTTGATTCTATTTATCTTGATGATGTTGTTTCGTTTTTGTTTTGTTCTGTTTTGCTCTGCTGTCTGTCTCCCCCGTTTAGACTGTGAGCTCATCATTGGGCAGGGATGGTCTCTATCTGTTGCCGAATTGTACATTCCAAGTGCTTAGTACACTGCTCTGCACATAGTAAGTGCTCAATAAATATTGAATGAATGAATGAATAAATAAGATTGAATAACTGACTAAAGACGTGAACAGGTTGGGGGGATCCACAGCTGGAATATCCCCCCAGCATTTAAGAGGCAAAGCCTCTGTAAATGCTAGGCAATTAATTTATTGGTAGTATCTACTGAGTGCTTACTAGGTTCAGAGTGCTGTGTTAAGCAGATGAGAGTATTCATTCATTCTTTTAATTGTATTTATTGAACCTTCCTGTGTGCAAAACACTGTACTAAGCACATGGGAGAGTACACTGTAGCAATAACTAGACACATTCCCTGTCCACAACGAGCTCACACAATACAGGAGTTGGTAGATGTGATCCTTGTCCACAAATACCTTACAGTCTACATAGGAAGAAGGGAAATCGTGGATACCTGAAGATTTCTTACTGATCACATTTGGGTTGCCCAAGTACAGCCAGCCCTGCTCAGTGTACCTTTTCATTACAGAATTTGGATATAGCATGAAGGAATAAATGGGGAGTGTTCTTCTCACAACACGGATTTCTACCACAACCCACAAGTCAAAGCAAGTAGGTTTGGTGTAGGAAGAAATGGCTTCGCATAAGAGTGTCATGTCAGATGGGACAAGATAATTCTATGTTTCTGAGCTTCTGCTTCAGCCCTACAGTACTGTGGGAGCATGTCTGTGTATTTACATCTTTGATGTATTACTCAATTAAATTCCAATGCATGGCAAGATAATAATAATAATAGTGATATTTGTTAAGTCCTTACTATGTGCCAAGCACTGTCCTGAGTGGTGGGGTAGATATCATCAGGATCCACATGGGGCTCACAGTCTACGTAGGAGGGAGAACAGGTATTGAATCCCCATTTGCAGATAAGGGAACTGAGCCACAGAGATGTTAACTGACTTGCTCAAGGTTACATAGTAGATATGTGAAGGAGCCGAGATTAAAACCCAGGTGCTCTGACTCCCAGGCCCATGTTCTTTCCACGAGGCCACATTGCTTCCCTAAGAATGTTAAACTTTCTGCTCATAGTACACATAGAAATAATCTAGGAATATGTCTAGAAAAATACCATTGAGGCAACATTTTTAAACCATCTATGCCATTGAAATATTAATTACTATAGTATGATTTTTCTCATAACACAAGGACACAACTTCTATGTAATAGCAAAATATAACTGTATCTATTGTCTCTGGTGACAGGGGATCAAGTTATACTTTATTCCAAGTGTGGGAAGCAGCCTGACCTAGTGGAGAGAGCATGGGCCTGGTAGTCAGAGGATGTGGCTTCTAACCTCTGCTCTGCCACTTGTCTGCTGCACACATGAGCAAGTCATTTAACTTCCCTTTATCTCAGTTTCCTCAACTGTAAAATAGTGAATAAATCATTCTCTCTCCTACTTAGACTGTGAGCCCCATGTGGGACAGAACTTAGTTCGTGTTTAGCATATAGCAAGTGCTTAACAAGTACCACATGAATTATTGTTCCAACAGTCACCTAACACCTATGGTCCCACATACTCCTCTCTGCTTAAAACAAAGCTAGTGTAGGTAAGGAGACTTGGAGACCTAAAGAAGCTGTGGTTCTAGTGGAAAGAACACAGGCCTCGGAGTCAGAGGACCTGGATTCACCTTGTACCTATTGTGTAACTTTGGGTAGATCAATTAACTTCTCTGTCCTTCAGTTCTCTCATCTGAAAAATGGGGTTTCAATGCTTGTTCTCCCTCCTACTTAGACTGTGATCATAATGTGGGCCTGATTATCTTGTATCTACCCCAATGCTTAGTACTGCACACTTAATTGTTATCATTATTATTGAATGGAGCCTTTTCAGAGTGCAGAGTGGGAGAATGCCCTATGTCCTGAGGGGATGGGTGTGTGTATAGGTGCCATGAAGCCGAGAATGGATGGAGAGGAATGAAGAGATAAATGAGGAGACGGGTGGACCTATTTATCTTACAGAAATGGTAATTGGTGAACAACAAGATCTGCCACAGATCTAAAGTCCTTTGAAAGTCCCATGAAACACAGACACTAATGTTGCCTCCTTAGTAAATCTGAGTAGCCCCCCTGGGATGCAGTGCTCACCATGGGACCTGGTCCAGCATGGGACCAGGAGATATGCTCTACATTATTTTCATGAGCACAATCTGTGAGAGATTTTTCTCTCAATGACACTCATATACATGCATGCATTCACATCATCAACAGCCTGATGGATTAATTAGTCAATCAGTGGCATTTACTGAGCACTTGCTCTGTGCAGAGCATTGTACTAAGCACTTGGGACAGTACAGTAAAGCAGTTAAAAGAATAATAATTATTATTATCATCATTATTATTGTACATGTTAAGCCTTTACTATGTGCCAAGCACTGTTCTAAGTGCTGGGTAGATACAAGCTAATCAGGCTGGACACAGTCCCTGTACCATATGGCCTCATACTCTTAATCCCCATTTCACAGATGAGGTAACTGAGGCACAGAGAAGTTAAGTTGACATCCAAAGTCACACAACAGGCAAATGGCATAGCTGGGAGTAGAACCCAAGTGCTCTGATTTTCAGGCTTGTGCTCTTTTCCACAGACGATGCTGCTACCGCTCTAGACTGTAAAATTGTTATGGGTGGGAAGGTGTCTGCTAATTCTGTTGTATTGTACTTTCCCAGGAGCTTAAAATACAACTGACTGACTAATTAGTACAGTGCTCTGCACTTAGTGGGCACTCAATAAATACCTCTGATTGATTAACTGCTTCCCCAACCTGAACTAGAACCCAGGTCCACTGATGCGAAGAGCAGATTTTTCACCTGGACTAGCTGCATGGTTCAAATGAATGAAAGCACCCCAGGAAAAGAGGGGGTTGGGGAGCCCAGCAGAGTCTCCACCAATTATCTGCCATTGGGATTTCTGACCTTCTGCTACCATGGTCTTTGGCAGTGCTTGATCCGGCCACCTTTGCACACAGAGCTTCAGGAGTTAAACACACCAATGAGAAAGTATACTTGCAAGCCAAGTAAATTCAGTGAGCCAGTCAAATGGAGCTTTAAAAACCCCTAGCTGGAGACATTATTAAATATCACTTCAGGCTACATTATTAACCACACATTAATGGATTTTGTTAGCTTTGTCAGGAAGAAAAAGGAAACCCAAACATTATATTTCCCTCTTGTTTTCTGTCTCTGTTTTTTTCCTATTATTTCCATCACAAAACAGCCAGAATAACAATGTTGGCCAGACAACAGTTTTCAGAGACCGATGCTCAGATGGGTTTTTGATGCATACACATGTTGAAATGGCAGTCAAATGATGTTTATGCTTCTCACAGTGAGAAAAACAACGCTTCAACACCAGTGTCTTTGATCTAGTGAAAACAAGCTATCAAAATAGCAAAATCACTCGTGGAAATAAATGAATGCAAGTGGCTCAAATTTACTTAATGGTGCATCGTGCTTCTCTCTCCTCCCCAAGGATTTCATTTCTGCAGAGCTAACACTGCACGGTTATGGGTTGGTTCAAGGTTTTTGATTACAAAGATAGTAATGAAAAAGTAGATTTCCCCTAGCATGATAGGGGGCAGAGGAATGAGGTAGGTTTGGCGCATCTCCCATCTGGAAAGTGCAGAGCAGAAAAAGAGGATCAGAGTGCTAGGAAGAGCATTGGTAGCATGAATGATTCCATTTTCAATTGATGTCTTGCAGGAATTGGGGTAGGGAGGTGTGGAGCAGGAGAAGAGTAATCTCCATCCTGAAAATGTGGTGGTCAATTCAGTCTTTTTTATTTTTGTCAACCAGGAAGGATTCCCTCCTTTTCTTTGCCAAATTAGGTTACCTGCTGCCTTCCTACAGAATGTTACTGAAAAAACAAGAAACAAAATAAACCAACCATATTCATGAAAACTTCCCTGGAGCCAATCAATCCATATCAATCAGTGGTATTCATTGAGTGCTTTTTAAGCATTTGTTAAGCATTTACTATGCTGCCAGGCTCTGTACTAAGCACTGGGATAGATACAAGCTAATCAGAATGGGCATAATTTATGTCCCTCATGGGGCTCACAGTCTTAATCTCCATTTAACAGAGAAGTTAAGTTACCTGCCCAAAGTCACACATGACACGTGGCATAGCTGGAATTAGAACTCAGGTCCTTCTGACTCCCATCCCCATGCTCTAATAATAATATTATTATTATGGTACTTGTAAAGTGCTTACTATGTGCAGAGCACTGTTCTAAGCATTGGGGTAGACACGGGGTAATCAGATTGTGCCACGTGGGGCTCACATTTTTTAATCCCCCATTTTTACAGATGAGGTAACTGAGGCACAGAGAAGTTAAGTGACTTGCCCAAGGTCACACAACAGACAAGTGGCGGAGCCAGGATTAGAACCCATGGCCTCTGACTCCCAAGCCCTGGCTCTTTCCACTAAACCATGCTGCTTCTCAATCCACTTGACTTCGCTGATTCTCATGCTCCTTACTGTGTGCAGAACACTGTACTAAGCACTTAGGAAAGTACAATACAACAGAGTTGATAGACACGTTCCTTACTCTCAGTTAGCTTTCAGATTCCAGAAGGGGAGTCAATCTTTCCAAACATGGCCTATCTCAGTCAATCAATTCATCCCATTAATCATGCCTATTGTGTGGACATCCCTATATTAAACACAAAGGATGAGTAGACCTGATCCCTACCTTCAAGAGACTTACAATTTCATATGAGAAACATATGCAACAATGAATTATGGGTGGGGAGAGTCCTTTGAGCATGCGTATGTCACCATTTTCCCTGGAGCTCGTGGATCCAAAGCAGTCCTAGGTCTGCCTCTGCTGTTGACTCTGGGTCTCTGCCCATACTGGACTGTGGTTTACTCCTAGTGGACTTCACTAGAGAAGCAGTGTGGCTCAGTGGAAAGAGCACGGGCTTTGGAGTCAGAGATCATGGGTTCGAATCCCCGCTCTGCCACTTGTCAGCTGTGTGACTTTGGGCCAGTCATTTCACTTCTCTGTGCCTCAGTTCCCTCATCTGTAAAATGGGCATTAAGACTGTGAGCCCCACGTGGGACAACCTGATTCCCTTGTGCCTACTCCAGCGCTTAGAACGGTGCTCTGCACATAGTAAACGCTTAACAAATACTTCAGGCAAAAGGAAGGTTCAGTCCCCACTTGGAGTCCAAGTCTGGTGAAAGGAACCTCAGGCGTTCCGGACTTAAGCTGGGGAGCTATGTCTTCCAGGCAGAAGACCTAAAGTAGAACAAGTGTCTTGACTCTATTTTGAACCCCTTCCCCATTCCAAAGAATTGGTTGCACTGGTTGCCCTATCAGAAATCTTGTGGGATTCCCACTCACCCACAGAGGAACAGGGAAGGCCTCTGATTGGAGACCTCTGTGCCTGGGGGAGTCATGGAGAACTTTCACCTCCTGTCCCAACCTCTTCTTAATCTGCCGTGCATCCTCATTTCCTTGCCCACCTATGCCACTTGTTGGGATTAAAAAAGACACTAGGAAACATTTCTTCACACAGCAGGCTGGAAGCATTTGTATTTTGCACCAGGAAGTTTTTGAGGCAGGAAATATCAGCATTCTCAGGAAGGTTTGGGGTACATTGGTGGATAGGGTCATCATAGATTACTAGAGGAAAAGTGAGGGTTGTGAGGGGAAAGTTTTGGAAAGTGAGATGGTCCATCCCTAAAAGTTAGGACAAATGTTAAGGCAGGGCAGCGACCATACGGTCCTGCCTGTTGCCCCTGTTGGAGACCTAATCCAGAGCTAAGTGGACCATCAATCTGACCCATTGCTTATTTCATACATTGTTTAATTCAGATGTTTGACAGTGGGCACAGAGCTGAGAGTTCAGGCTAGGAGACTGGAGTGGGGCAAGGTGGGAAGGGGACTTGGGTGGAGACAGCAATGTTGGCAAACTCCAAAGCTGCAGGAGCAGAGTTATCTTATAGTGGTGGTTGACATCTGTGATTCCATCAGGCCACAATCAACTGTGGTATTTTTTAAGCGCTTACTACATGCCAAGCACTGTACTAAGTGCTAGGGTAGATTCAGGCTTATCAGGTCCCACATGGGGCTTATATTCTAAATAGGAGGGAGAAGAGGTATTGATTTCCCATTTTTCAGATGTAGTAACAGAGGCACAGAAAAGTGAAGTGATTTGCCCAAGGTCACACAGCAGACAAGAGGTTGAGTTGAGGAAAGAATGCAGGTCCTCCTCACTATTGGCTTCAAAGCTCTCAACTACCTTGCCCCCTTCTACCTCACCTCCCTTCTCTCCTTCTACAGCCCAGGCTGCACACTCCACTCCTCTGCCACCACTAACCACCTCACTGTGCCTCGTTCTCGCCTGTCCCACCATCAACCCCTGGCTCACGTCCTACCTCCGGCCTGGAATGCCCTCCGTCCTCAAATCTGCCAAACTAGCTCACTTTCTCCCTTCAAAGCCCTACTGAATGCTCACTTCCTCCAGGAGGCCTTCCCAGACTAAACTCTTCCTCTGCTCCTCCTCCCCCACATCGCCCCGACTCCCTCCCTTTGCTCTACCCTACTCCCTGCCCACAGGACGGGTATATATGTACATATTTATTTTTCTATTTATTTTATTAAGGATATATATATATCCATAAGTCTATTTATTTATATTGATGCTATTGATGCCTGTTAACTTGTTTTGATGTCTGTCTCCCCCTTCCAGACTGTGAGCCCTTTGTTAGGTAGGGATTGTCTCTATTTGTTGCTGAACCGTACTTTCCAAGTGCTTAGTACAGTGCTCTGCACACAGCAAGCACTCAATCCATATGAATGAATGAATGAATGAATGAATGAATGAATGAATGAAGTTCCTCTGGTTCCCAGGTCCATGCTATTTCCACAAAGGAACACTGTTTCCACAATCATTTATTCATTCAATCAATTGTATTTATTGAGTGCTTAGTGTGTGCAGAACACTGTACTAAGAGCTTGGGAGAGTACAGTATAACAGAATTGAGAGATACAGTAAGTGCTCACAACAAGGAGACAGACATTGATATAAATAAATTACTGAGGAGCTGAGGGTGGTCAATAAAGGGTACAAATCCAAGTGAAATTGTAATGCAGAAGGGAATGGAAGAAAAGAAAATGAGGGAAGTCAGGGAAGACCTCTTGAAGAGGATGAGCTTTTGGTAAGACTTTGAGGTGGGGAGAATGATACTCTGTTGGGTATGAAGGGAAGGGAGTTCCAGTTCAGAGGCAAGATGTGGGCAAGAGGTTGGTGGAAAGTTAGATGAGATTGAGGCACAGTGAGTAGGTTAACATTAGACGAGCAAAGTGTGCAGGTAGGAAATCAGGGAGATAAAGTAGGAGGGGGAAAGGTAATTTAATCTTTTAAAGTTAATTGTAAGGAATTTCTCTTATATGCAGAAGTAATAATAATAATAATAATTGTATTTGTTAAGCACTTACCATGTGCCAGGCACTCTACTCAGCACTGGAATAATAATTCTGGTATTTGTTAAGCACTTACTATGTGCCAAGCACTGGGGTAGATACAAGGTAATCAGGTTGGACACAGTCCTTTTCCCTCATAGGGCTCACAATATTGATCTCCATTTTACAGATGAGGTAACTGAGGCATAGAGAAGTGAAGTGACTTCCCCAAATTCACACAGAAGAGAACCACAGGAAGTTCTTGAGGATTGGGGAAACAGGGACTGAGGGTTTCTGTAGAAAAATGATCTGGGAGGCAGAATGAAGTGTGGTCTGAAGTGGGGAGAAACAGAAAGCAGGAAGGTCAGAGAGAAGGCTGATGCAGTAATCAAGGAATGATAGGATAAATACTTGAATGGAGAGGAAAGGGCAGATTTTAGTGGATTTTGCCCATGCAAGATAGAAAGAGGTTGGAGGTAGAGAGAGTAAGAAGAGTTCTTGGGGACAGGAAGACTCCTGAAGCATCTTAATGATTAGTGGACAAGAGTCTGGATGGAAAATGAGGCTAAAACAGACAGGATCACCGAGTTGCTGCCGAACCGAGGATTACAAATGTAGTTTGTGTTTCTTTGGATTTTTTATGGTATTTGTTAAGCTCTTACTCTGTCAGGCACTGTTTTAAGCAATGGAGTGGATATAAGCTAATCAGGTTGGACACAGCCCATGTCCCACATGGAGTTCACAATCTTAATCCCCATTTTACAGATTAGGTAACTGAAGCCCAGAGAAGTTAAATGAACTGCCCAAGGTCACACAGCGGACAACTGGTGGAACAGGGAGTGGAACCTAGGTCCTTCTGACTCACAGTCCCATGCTCTATTCAGTAGGCCAAACTGATTCTCCATTAGCTCCCCAGGACAGATATTTCTTTGGTAAATAAGATGTTATGGTTTGGTTTTCCTTACTACCTTAATGCTTAATGATGTAATGATAATAAGCACTTACTATGATTAGAAAGAGCACTGTTGTTAGCACTGGGGCACTTATAAGGTAATCAGGTTGTCCCAAGTGGGGCTCACAGTCTTAATCCCCATTTTACAGATGAGGTAACTGAGGCACAGAAACATGAAGTGGCTTGTCCAAGGTCACACAGCAGGTAAATGGTGGAGTCAGGATTATAGCCCAGGACCGCTGCCTCTTCTCTTTCTTCTAGGCCACATTCCTTCTTAGAAGGGGGTCACCTCCATACCACTCACATGTGAGTTGAACAATCATCAAGTCTATTCTCCTGTCTGTGTCAGGACTGCCCTAAAGTCATCTAAGAAAGTCCATTTTTTTATTCTATTTAGAGTTTGTCATATTTTTCTAATGGGTTCCAGAGTCTAGAATCCTTCATAGTGACTTACTTTCCTACTGTCTTTCCTCACTGGTTCCTGCTGCAATTTCTGCCCATTTCCAATAACTTCAATTACTAAAAGACTCTTAGCAGCCTCTTGTCAACAGTCTCTTTCCCAGATAAACTAATCCAATTCCTTTAGCCCTTCCAGCTTATTTCTCAAATGTTAGATCAATTTCATACTTTCCTCAATCCGGGACCTCTACTGACGCTAATCATGAAGACCTGCCCAAAATGGAGTAAATGGAGGATGAAAGAAACTCACTGTTTCTTCACTTTATGGAAATCAGCATGGCTTAGTGGATAGAGAACAGGCCTGTGAGTCTGAAGGGCCTGGGTTCTAATTCTAGAACCATAACTTGTGTGCTGTGTGACTTTGGGCAAGTCACTTCACTTCTCTGGGCCTCAGTTTCCTCATCTGTAAAATGGGGATTAAGACTGCGAGCCCCGAGTGGAACAGGAATTGGGTCCATCACAATTATCTTGTATCTACCCCAGATCTTAGTACAGTGATGGCACATAGTAAACATTTTACAAAATACTGCAATTATTATTGTAATGCTCTGATTTTTCTATACCAAGGGGATGGTGACCATTCTTTCCTACAAAGGAACCAAGCTTACTGTGGAGAAGTAATTTAACTAAATTTGCTTCCTTTCTAAAGAATTCCAGAGTCACCAGTTTGAAGTCTCCAGTTCCAAATTAACAGAACATTCAGGACTAAATAAGTTATTTAGATGGTGAAAGTACAATAGTTTGGACTGTGCCAGCACCCTGTAACTCACCAACCAACTCTTCATTTCCTACTGAGACCTAAATCCCTGACCCTGGGATTCTACCAAATATGGAGCAGGTTGTCCTAGTGGAAAGAACATGGGCCTGACAGTCAGAAGAACTGGATTCGTTCATTCATTAATTCAATAGTATTTACTGAGCGCTTACTATGTGCAGAGCACTGTACGAAGCACTTGGAATGTACAAATCGGCAACAGATAGAGACAGTCCCTGCCCTTTGACGGGCTTACAGTCTAATTGGGGCAGACAGGCAGACAAGAACAATGGCAATAAATAAAGGCAAGGGGAAGAACATCTCATAAAAACAATGGCAAATAAATAGAATCAGGGTGATGTACATCTCATTAAACAAAATAAATAGGGTGATGAAGATAAATACAGTTGAGCGGATGAGTACAGTGCTGAGGGGGTGGGAGGGGAGAAAGGGAGGAGGAGAGGGAAAGGGGAGAGAAGAGGGTTTAGCTGCGGAAAGGTGAAAGGGGGCGGTAGAGGGAGCAGAGGGAAAAAAGAGGGGAGCTCAGTCTGGGAAGGCCTCTTGGCGGAGGTGAGCTTTAAGTAGGGTTTTGAAGAGGGGAAGAGAATTAGATTGTCGGAGGTGAGGAGGGAGGTCATTCCAGGACCACGGGAGGACGTGGCCCAGGGGTCGACGGCGGGATAGGCGAGACCGAGGGACGGTGAGGAGGTGGGCGGCAGAGGAGCGGAGCGTGCGGAGTGGGCAGTAGAAAGAGAGAAGAGAGAAGAGGTAGGGAGGGGCAAGGTGATGGAGAGCCTTGACGCCTAGAGTGAAGAGTTTTTGTTTTGAGTGGAGGTTGATAGGCAACCACTGGAGGTGTTTAAGAAGGGGAGTGACATGCCAGAACATTTCTGCAGGAAGATGAGCCAGGCAGCGGAGTGAAGAATAGACTGGAGCGGGGCGAGAGAGGAGGAAGGGAGATCAGAGAGAAGGCTGACACAGTAGTCTAGCCGGGAAATAACGAGAGCCCATAGCAGTAAGGTAGCCGTTTGGGTGGAGAGGAAAGGGCAGATCTTGACAATATTGTAAAGGTGAGACCGGCAGGTCTTGGTAATGGATCGGATGTGTGGGGTGAACGAGAGAGACGAGTCAAAGATGACACCGAGGTTGCGGGCCTGAGAGACGGGAAGGATGGTCGTACCATCCATGGTGATAGGGAAGTCTGGGAGAGGACCGGGCTTGGGAGGGAAGATGAGGAGCTCAGTTTTACTCATGTTGAGTTTTAGGTGGTGGGCAGACATCCAGGTGGAGATGTCCTGGAGGCAGGAGGAGATGCAAGCCTGAAGGAAGGGGGAGAGGACAGGGGCAGAGATGTAGATCTGCGTGTCATCTGCGTAGAGATGGTAGTCAAAGCTGTGAGAGCGAAAGAGTTCACCAAGGGACTGAGTGTAAATGGAGAACAGAAGAGGGCCAAGAACTGACCCTTGAGGAACTCCAACAGTTAAAGGATGGAAGGGAGAGGAGGCGCCTGCGAAGGAGACCGAGAATGACTGGCCAGAGAGATAAGAGGAGAACCAGGAGAGGATGGAGTCTGTGAAGCCAAGGTGAGATAAGGTGTGGAGGAGGAGGGGATGGTCGACAGTGTCAAAGGCAGCTGAGAGGTCAAGGAGGATTAGGATAGAGTAGGAGCCATTGGAATTGGCAAGAAGGCGGTCATGGGTGACCTTAGAGAGAGCAGTCTCGGTAGAGTGGAGGGGACTGAAGCCAGATTGGAGGGGGTCCAGGAGAGAATGAGAGTTAAGGAATTCTAAGCAGCGAGTGTAGACGACTTGTTCTAGGATTTTGGAAAGGAAGGGTAGTAGGGAGATAGGGCGATAACTGGAAGGGGAAGTGGGGTCGAGAGAGGGTTTTTTTAGGATGGGGGAGACATGGGCATGTTTGAAGGCAGAGGGGAAGGAGCCATTGGAGATTGAGTGGTTAAAGATAGAAGTTAAGGAAGGGAGGAGGGCATGGGTGATGGTTTTTATAAGGGAGTGGGAATGGGGGTTCTAATTACAGTTCTGCCACTTGCCTGCTGCATAACTTTGGAAGCCACTTAACTTCTCAGGGCTTCAGTTTCCTCACCTGTAAAATGGGGAATAAATATCCGTTTCTTTTTTACTTAAAAGATGAGACTCATGTGGGACAGTGATGGTGTCTGACCTAATCATCTTGTACCTACCTTAGTGATTAGAATAGTGCTTGACACCTAGTAAATGTTTTACAAATACCACCATTGTGTATTATTGTTATTATTGTTGTTATTGTCATTATTATTATAATTATTAAGGTACCAAATTAGTTCTTGGCACAGAGTAAGCACTTAACAAATACCATCAATATTATTATTATGCAGAAAACATTTCCTGGGGCAATTCCCAAATCTTTCTCTCAAAGGCTTTGAAGAATCTTTCTTCTCCTGCCTTGAGCAGTAGTACTATTGTCCAAGGTAGCACTAATATCACAAATGTTGCATACAAATATTATCATCACTGAGAACTTTTCTAGAATGATTGTGGGAATGATAGTTTTCAGATACCCTGTAACAGCCTGCTTAACAAGTGTTTACATGATGCTATAGGTTTTCATATACACTTATTTTACAAGGTAGAATCCAGGGCATCAGAACTTGGCTAATGCTTTGACTCTCCCAGTCTTCCCAGAGGAGTTTAAGGAAGATTATCTGAAATCAGAAATCGTCAAATTTATTTTTCAGTCTAATGCGGAAAATAATTTTGCAAACTGAAATGTCAAAGTTCACTCACCTCTTTCTCTGACCTGAAAGGGGTTTCCAGATTCCTCTTTTTGATACGAAACACCAGCCCAGTTAATTACAATTCTCATTCTTCTGCTTGTGCAACTCTTAATGAAGAGCTAATGGAATCAATAAGGATTTAGAAAATCAGAATGAAACCCACATGTGACATCAAAGATTGCATGGTCTGCACCAGATTTGCTCTATTCTGATGTCAAGGTCCCAACAAGAATTACCAATATAAAGCATAGCTAACCCCTCCTCCTAACTGCCCCCTTCTGTTTTCAGGAGTTCTCATTATGTCAAGAAATTAGACCAAAATAATGAAACATTCCATGTGAATCGTCCTGGAAATGCTATTAGTCATTCAAGAGCAAGAGTGCTTCATCTCTGTAGGAAAAAAAAATGGCCATCTAAATCTCGGATTTTTAAAATTACAGAAAGAAAAGAAAGATTAACTGTTCTGTGAATGCAGGAGCCTTCCAGGAGACCAAATAAGTCTTCTATAAACTGATTTGCCTTCCTGACTGCGATTTAGCAGAGTGACACCTAATTTGTTCTGAGCACAGTTGATGCCTCAGACACAATGGAGGATGACAGCTTGCATAACCTCTCTTTCAGCTTTCATCTCATTTATTCCATTTGAAGTCGAGTTCCGACAAGAGAGAGGCACAGAATTAATATTACCTCGGATCAGCTCAGTCTCCAGAGGGAGCAGCAAAAGCTTTTCTGGAAACAATAAACCCTTTAAACATGACAGGGGGAATAGGACCTTAGGAGGTATCTGAAAGTATCCATTATTAAAGAAAGAAAAAACCTTGTGGGTGACTTTGATTTTTTCCAGCAAAAGCAAAGATGAACTATTGCCAGTTTTACATACAAATTTAAAGATCTCAGATGGTTTATGGTGAATTGGAGAATGCCTATATATACTTTGCCCCTGGCCCCCCACCCATCTCCCACTCTCATTCTCTGCACATTCAGGAGAAGGAATGACTTAACTATGAAAGGTTTAAGGTATTTGTTTTGACTTCCTAATTCCCCTCTGGTTCCTTTCCAATTAAAGAAAAGGAAAAAAAAGAGTGGGAAGGGAAATTCCCATCACATCAGAGAGTGCATAAGGTCAGATTTAATTAGTTCAATTTACCTCTATAGTGAACACACTGCTTTAATAGTCAATTAAGAAACGTTTAAACCAAAACATCCACATAGACTGATACACATTTTAAAAAATAGTAAAACAAATGTATAGAATCAGAGAGATCTTATTTCAGAAAGGGGTGTGTTTGCTGCCTGACCATAACACTGACAGCTTATCTTCCTGTTAGGGAAGATGAAAATCTTGTTTTCATCACATGTTTTTACACCTAGCCCACTTGGAGAGGCTTATTAAAGGAAATCTTGTTCTGGAGAGACTCATCCATCTTACCAAAGCATATCTGAGTCAGAAGTATCTTTCCATGTGCAAATCTTCCCATGGAAGAGAGAAAACAAGACTGGGGTAAAGGTCCCTGAGATTTAAAGAATTCTGGCCTGATATAGAAGGGGGCCAGTAATCTAACTTCTTTTTTCCAAATCTATTGGCCATTGCAACAGGAGCAGTAAATAAATAGTGGTTGGGATTTACTTATATATACAAAACCATCTTCAGGGAGCATCGTAGTCCTTTGTGTAAATTGCAGAAGGCTCAGCTTCTTCCCAAGAGCTTTCTTGGCCTGCAGCTCAGGCATTTTGGTAGACATGCCCTGAAGCCAAAATTTCAAGGGGTTCCATCTCCTTAATGGTGTAAACAACTGCTAAGAAATGGAAGAAGTCTATTCTCTTCTCACAGATAAGTGAGTGATCTCCTCTACTATCTTCTATGAGGAAACAAGGAAAAATGAATGTAAGCATTGGATAAAGTGACCTTTTATGGTATTTATTAAATGCTTACTGTGTGCCAGACACTGTGCTAAGCGCTGAGCTAGATGCAAGGTGATCAGGTTGGATACAGTCCCTCTCCCACATAGGAGTCACAGTCTTCATCTCCATTTTACAGATGAGGTAACTGAGGCACAGAAAAGTTGTGACTTAACCAAGGTGACATTGCAGAAGTTACTTAGTGACAGGAATCCAAACTGACTCCAACAGCATGTTTAAAGCTCTCTGAAGAATGGCTGTCCATCCTTCTCAATACCTTTTTAAATGTATTTTAAATAATGGATCACCATACAATCTTTGAATCCCAATTTCTTGGGATACTGAAAATAGAAGACCCTTCAGTGAATACCTAGATACAAAAATAATTCTAGCTACTTAGGGCCAAATTAGCAGGACTGATTTTATCTCCTTTTAAATCCAACATCCACTGTTCTTTCCTTATCTATGCAGCTGAGGTGGACAAGGAAATGACTACCTGGTGAAGCCATTTTATATACAGTCTCAATTGAAGTGACATTTTCTATTTAACCTGCTGAAGGCAAAACTCAATCAATCCATCAGTGATATATATTGAGTGCTGAGTGCAAAGCACTGTACTAAGATCTTGGGAGACTACAAGAGACTCCCTGCCCACAAGGAGCTTACAACCCAAAGAGGGAGACAGACATTAAAATAAACTATGAACATGTACATAAGTATGGTAGGACCAAGGGTAGGTTAAATATAAAGTGCTTAAAGGCAGAGCAGTGTGGCTTAGTGGATAGAGCACGGGCCTGGGAGTCAAAAGGACCTGGGTTCTAATTCTGGGGCCACCACATATCTACTCTCTGACCTTGGGCAAGTCACTTCACTCCTGGGCCTCAGTTCCGCATCTGTAAAATAGGAATTAGGAGTGTTAGCCCCATGGGGGACAGGGATTGTGTCCAACATGATTAACTTGTATCTACCCTAGCACTTATTACAGTGTTTGGCCCACATGGTGCTCACAGTCTTAATCTCTATTGTACAGATGAGGAAACTGAGGCACAGGGAACTTAAGTGGCTTGCCCAAGTTCACACAGCACAGCAGACAAGTGGTGGAGATGGGATTAGAACTTCATAAGCACTTAACAAGTACGATAATCATTAATAATAATAATACTGTTGGTATTTGTTAAGCGCTTACTATGTGCAGAGCACTGTTCTAAGCGCTGGGGTAGACACAGGGGAATCAGGTTGTCCCACATGGGGCTCATAGTCTTCATAGAGAAGCAGCGTGGCTCAGTGGAAAGAGCCCGGGCTTTGGAGTCAGAGGTCATGAGTTCGAATCCCAGCTCTGCCACTTGTCAGCTGTGTGACTGTGGGCAAGTCACTTCACTTCTCTGTGCCTCAGTTACCTCATCTGTAAAATGGGGATTAAGACTGTGAGCCCCACGTGGGACAACCTGATTCCCCTGTGTCTACCCCAGCGCTTAGAACAGTGCTCTGCACATAGTAAGTGCTTAACAAATACCAACATTATTACTATTATCATTATTATCCCCATTTTACAGATAAGGGAACTGAGGCACAGAGAAGTTAAGTGACTTGCCCACAGTCACACAGCTGACAAGTGGCAGAGCTGGGATTCGAACTCATGACCTCTGACTCCAAAGCCCGTGCTCTTTCCACTGAGCCACGCGGCTTATTATTACTAGAAAAATCCAAATGCTCTACATCAGCACTTGGCTTGTACTTTTCAGCTTATGACAGAAGTTCTTTTGGGATGGAAATCCAGGAGGCTTTTAGCTTGGGGTGGAGTCTAGAAAGGAAGTTCTAGAAAGAAAACTCTGAGAAATCAGTCAAATGGCATGCCCGTTAGAATTGTGAGCCCCCTGAGGGACAGGGACCATGTCTAATGACCACCTATATATTCCCCTTAGTGCTTAGTACAGTGTTCTGCACATAGTAAGCATTTAATAATAATGGTAGTAATAATAATGTTGGTATTTGTTGAACACTTACTATATGCCAAGCACTTTTCTAAACACTGGGGTAGATACGAGGTAATCAGGTTGTCCCACGTAGGGCTCACAGCCTTCATCCCCATTTTACAGATGAGGTAACTGAAGCACAGAGAAGTCAAGTGACTTGCCCCAGGTCACACAGCTGACAAGTGATGGAGGAGGGATTAGAACCCATGACCTCTGACTTCCAAGGCTGGGCTCTTTCCACTGAACCCTGCTGCTCATCTATATATGACTTTTATTACTACTAGGATACTGCTTGTGGGGTGACATCAACAATCTCATCTAGAGAAACTCCAGTTCCGAGAGTGGGTTCAAGGTAATTTTGTACCAGACACTTCAGAGGAGGCTCTTTCCTACTGCTGTACTTCTGTTGTTCAAAAGCATTTCTTTTTGAAAGCAAGTCTCTAAATCACTAAGCCGATGAGCAGAGGCTTATACTAATCGACTCTGGAATCTACATTTTCTATTTCCTGTTTAAGAGCCCATTGGTGATCCATGGCATGCTGTAAGGCTTGAAACTGAAAGGTGAGAAGTGACTGGTTGAGAAAAAGACAAAGTCTGTTAATCATCCATTATTCACCCCTATCTCACACTGTCTGTTACTTCATCATGGAAGGAAATTAAATTGATCTGACACAATTTAAGCTTCACAAAACCAAGTTCGCAGCTTCCTTGTATTTTATTCACTTCTAAGTTGCAGTTAACTGTTCCATGAATTGTTCTAGTATCTTCTCTGATCTCAGTGGTAAACTGACAATTCTGTAATGGCCAGTCAATCTCCTGCCACACCTCCACCTCATCTTCCCAGCTTCCTGTCATCCTAACACCTACTCTCTTATTCTCCTCAGCCATCTATTAAGAGGAAAGCTCCCACCTGTTTCAAAATGTACCTCATCCACCATGTCCCTTCTCACCTAATACAAATAGGTAAATCCTTTCTTCTCTTCACCAACTTCACTCACTCTTTCTTTATGGTCAAACAAAACCATGTCTCCCCTATACCAAAATAAAACCTGATCCCCACTGCACCAGTCAGCTATTACTCCATCCCAAATACCCTGCTTCTATTTAAACTCCGCAAAATGGCTGAATACCCCCACTGCTTTCACTTCCTCTCCTTCAAGCGCAATCTTGATACTCTACAATGTAGTTTCTCTCCCCTTCACTTTACTACTGAAACTGTTCTCTTCATGATCACCAATGACTTCTGTCTTATCAAATATGATGGACTTTATCTCTTCCTAATCCTATTGAACCTTCATCTGGAAATGTGATCTAATCTTGCTTTTCTGACAGTTTTCTCCTGGTTCTTCTCTAATCCATCTCGATAATCCTTTTTTCTATTTCTATTTATCTTCCTCTGCCTCCCACTCCCTAAGAGTGGGTGTTCTTTAAGGCTCTGTTCTGGGTCTGGCTCTGTTCTTCTCATTTCAATTTACACCCAATCCCATTCTCACAGCTTCAACTACAAACCAATCAGTCAATCAATCATATTTATTGAGCCTGTACTCTGTGCTGAGCACTGTACTAAGTGCTTGGGAGAGTAAAATACAACAGAGATGATAATGTTGGTATTTGTTAAGCGCTTACTATGTGCCGAGCACTGTTCTAAGCGCTGGGGTAGACATAGGGGAATCAGGTGGGGCTCACAGTCTTAATCCCCATTTTACAGATGAGGGAACTGAGGCACAGAGAAGTTAAGTGACTTGCCCACAGTCACACAGCCGACAAGTGGCAGAGCTGGGATTCGAACTCATGAGCCCTGACTCCAAAGCCCGTGCTCTTTCCACTGAGCCACGCTGTCTGACAGCATCCCTGCCCATGATGAGCTCATAGTTTAGAGGGGGAGATAGTCATCACTTTAAATACATAAATTACAGCTATGTACATAACTGCTATAGGGTAGAGGGAGTGATAAATGAAGGATGCAAATCCAAATGCAAAGGTAACCCAGAAGGGAATAAGGGAAGAGAAAATGAGGGCTTAAGCAGGGAAGGCCTCTTGGAGGAAGTGTGCTTTTAATAAGGCTTTGAAATTGGGGAGCGTGATCACCTGTTGGATGTGAGGAGGGAGGGCATTCCAGGCCAGGGACAAAACATTGATAAGGGTGGTCAGTTGTGAGATACGTGAAATTGAGGTTCTTTGAGTAGGTTAGCATTACAGGAGCAGAGTGTGCCGACTAGGTTGTAGTAGGAAATCAGAAAGTTAGGTAGGTGGGGGGAACTTGCTTGTAGGTTTTAAAGTCAATGGTGAATAGTTTCTGTTTGATGCAGAGGTCGTGGGCAACCACCGGAGATTCTTTAGGAGTGGAAAAACATGGACTGAATGGTTTTGTAGAAAAATGATCTGGGCAGCAGAATGAAGTATGGACAGGAGTGAGGAGAGACAGGAGGTCAGGAGTACAGCAAGGACGCTGATGTAGTAATCAAGACAAGATAGGATAAGTGCTTGGATTAATGTGGTAAAACTGGTTAAACTGACAGGATTTAGTGATAGATGGTGTATGTGGATTGTATGAGAGAGATGAGCCAATGATGATGCCAAGGTTATGGGCTTTGTGAGATAGGGAAAATGGTGGTGCTATCTACAGTGATGGGAAAGTGAGAGGGAGGATGGGGACCAGGTCGAAAACTGAACTCCTCATCTTCTCTGCCAAATCATCTCTTCCACCTAACCTTCCTATTATAGTTAACACCACCACCAACCAACCCATAACCTTGATAGTGTTCTTGAATCATCCCTTTCTTTCTACCCTTCTGTTCAGCCTATCACCATATCCTGCTGGTACTTCTTCCTCAACATTTCTAGAATCCATCCCTTCCTCTCCATCCAGTTACCATTCTGATCCAGTACTAGTCTTATTCTCCTTCCTGACTTCTCTGCCTCCAATCTCTCCCCTCTCCAGTGCACATTTCATTCAGCACATGTCTTTTCACTTCTCACCTCATTCATTCATTCAATTGTATCAATTGAGCGCTGACTAGGTGCAGAGCACTGTACTAAGCACTTGAAAAGTACAATTTGGCAACAAATAGAGAAAATCCCTTCCCAACCACAGGTTCACATTCTAGAAGGGGGAGACAGACAACAAAACAAATTGAAACGAGTAGACAGGCATCAATAGCATCAATATAAATTAATATAATTGTAGATATGTACACATCATTAATAAAACAAATAGAATAATAAAATAATAAATATGCACATATATATATATATATACAAGTGCTGTGGGGCAGAGAGAGAGGTAGAGCAGAGGGAGGGAGTAGAGTCGATGGAGGGGGAGGAGGAGCAGAGGAAAAGGGGGGGTTCAGTCTGGGAAGGCCTCCTGGAGGAGGTGAGCTTTCAGTAGGGCTTTGAAGGGGGAAGTGTGCTAGTTTGGTTGCCCATTCCCCTCCATATCAAGCAGAAACTTTTGACCATGGAAAACAATCATATCTCTCCTCCTATTTGTGCACTTTCTTCTCCCACTAGACCCCAGCTCAAACTTTGCTTCTCTCACTCACCACACCCTTTTCTCATCTTCCCCAAAGCCAGTAATAATAATAATTGTGGTATTTTTTTTAAGTGCTTACTATGTGCCAATTACTGCACTAAGACTTGGGGTGGACACAAGCAAATAGGATAGAACAGAGTCCCTGTTCCACATGAGTCTCACAGTCTTAATACCCACTGTACAGATGAGGAAACTGAAGCACAGAGAATTAAGTGACCTTCCCAGTGTCATAGTGAAGACAAATGGGAGATCTGGGACTGGAACCCAGGTCCTTCTGACTCCTAGGCCTGGGCTCTATCCACTAGGCAGTGCTGTTTCTGCCATGTTCCTTTTTGGAAGTCCCTCCTGCTTCTTAACTACTCTGCTCCCTATTTTCATCCCACTAGGGGAATCCCATCTCCTCTAGGAGGTCTTCCCTGATTGATTTCTAATATTTTTATTTTATAATCCTAACTGCCATTTCAACACTGCTTAAATATTTAAATACATAAAATCTCCCCAAAACACTTATGTAGGTTGAAACTTTGTTGAGAATAGGGAATATCTCTAGTAATTCAATCAGTAAATAAATACATTTTTTTTATTAAGAGTTTTCTGTGTGTGGAGCAGGAAAAGTTTGTCAGCAAAATCAGGGTGCTCTATGATGGACTGACACTCGTAAACTGCTTCTTGAGAACCTTTATCCTTTAGCCAGCTCTGCATGTTTAGCCCTCAATATAGATAGGCACTCCTGCACACACCCACCAACCCATTACTCTCTTCCACGATGCTGGAATGACTGCCAACCATTCAACATAACTTTTTGCTTGATTTCCAGTCCTTGCTTAGGAAAGGGTGGAATTCTGCCATGCTTTTCAATCATTCAGTCAGTGATATTTACTGAGTGCTTACTGTGTGCAGAGAGCAGTACTAAGTTCTTGCAAGAATACAATACAGTAAAGTTGTTAGACATGATCCCTGCCTTACAGTGTAGCTTTACAATAGGAAGTTGTAAATAGGAATAGGTTAATAGGAAGTGGGAGATTCGAGTTGAATTGTGTCCTGGGTCCCATGCCTCAATCAGAAGTGCTGATAGACAGTTGATAAAGCATTGAACTTAAACATTTTCTTTTTTGGTGCTACATGAGAGACAAAAGCAATCAAGCATTCCACTCTCTGCAACTATTCCCCTCATTGTTCATCAGAATTCTACACAGGCCAGGAGGTGAGTCCACAACCCATCACAGGTAATTGTGCTCAGCCTTGTGTTTCTGTAAAACAAGGTGAAGCTGCTAATTTGAACTTCTGTTGGTTTCCTTCGCAGGATCTTATGGTTCAAGGATAATTCTTTAAAATGTTCTATAGGTTGTGCTCTGGGGAACCATATGACCCAAATCAGAGAATTCCTTGGCCATATGATAGCATAACTGTTGCTACACATAGAAAAATAAAGGCAGAAATGTTCACTAACGGTTTGGAAGATTCAGATCCATCTAATGTATTTTAATACAGGCATAGGCCAATCCAGCCAAACCAGCCATCTGTGCAATAAAACCTTAAAAGCTAGACAGTTTTATGTGTGTGTGTTTGGAGCAGGGGGAGGAAAGGGGAAAGGTTGGTTCATCAGTATATTGCAACATCAAGACACATGTTAACTTCAAACCTTCCCAATCCCACGTGCCTGAATGCTGTATTATTTCTAAAGGGATTTTAATTTACCTCTCCCACTCCCTTGCTGCCAAAGTCTTTGCTGCTTTTCCTTAAGCACTCTTTATCTTCAAATTTCCAATTTTTTAACACTCTGTATCATGACCTTCTCTAATACAAATGTCAGTGCCCTGGCACATGCATTTCAGATGGGATTGGGAAGCAGGCTGAAGATCACTACAGAGACACTGAGATTTGGAGCTGATGACCTTAAGCCTATGTATGTAGCTTTCTAATCAAGAAAACTTTTCTGTCAGTAATTAGCATCATTATCGTCACCCAGTTGTAAAATTCATACAGGAGAATATGGGAACTTTCAGTGTCTCAAGACAGGCAACCATTTTGTTTTTCATGATGAGGGGCCAAGGCACACCAACAATCCTACACCATAAGCTACATAATTTTAGAATTAGCTTGGAATTAGGTATAAATGTGGCTTCTCACCTGAACTAATAGTATGCCAGATGCTAAGAGAACTATGCTTAGATCCATTGATGTACACATTTTCTAAAAATCCAAATTCAATAATTTCCTTAATGGGGCTCAGATATGAACCTCAGTCCCTGTCATCGTTATTATGAATTGCATTTATTGGTTAACTTAAATGTGAAGAGCCCTTTACCAAGCACATTGGAGAGTATAAAAAATTGAGTAAATAGGATCTCTGCTCTCAAGGATCTAACAGTTTAGTGGGAAAGTCAGTCAAGCATATTTATTGAGCATTAACTGAGCATAGAGCACTGTACTAAGGACTTGGATAATTATATTATATTACAATATAATAAAAGACACATTCACTTCCCACAGTGAGCTTACAGTCTAGAGAGGCAGTCATTTCAATAAATTATAGCTAGATGGCATGATAGCATATATAAGATATGCCCACAAGTGCTACAGAGACTGTGGTAGGTAAGTACTTAGATGGCATGAAAAGGTTGACCAGCATTTGGGGAAATAAAAGATGGAAAGATCAGAAATGACCTGGGGTAGGCCTCCTGAGTGATCTCTGAAGGGTTTTGTAGATGGGAAGAGCTGAGGTCTGTTGGTTTGATGGGGAAGTGAATTCTAGGAAGAGGTGAAGCATGCCCAAGAAGTCAGCGGTGAGAGATATGAGACTGAGGCACCATGAATAGGCCATTTTGAGAGGAATTGAGATTATGAGCTGGGGTATAGTGGGAGAGAATAGTAGATAAAGAGGAGGGAGAAAACCAATTGAGTCCTTTAAAGCCAATGGTCAGAAGTTTCTACTTGATCAGGAAAAGATGGGGTTCCATTAGAAGTTTTTGAGAAGAGGGGAGATATGTGCAGTATGATGTTTAAGAAGAATGATCTGGGCAGCAGAGTGAAGTATGGACTGGAGTGGGGAGAGACAGGAGAGAGAGAGATCAGTGAGGAGGAGGATGCAGTAATAGAGCAGTAATATGACAGTGACTGGAGTAGCATGCTGCCCTTTTCTATAAAGGACTTAGGAAATGATGTGGAGATAGAAGAGAAGTTTCCTGGAATTCATTGCTCCTCATGGACTGATAAGATTGGTAGATTCAAGAATGATTTGGATAAATTCATTGATGAGAAGTCCAAAATGAGTTTTAAAAAAAGTAAGGATTATGGTGGGTAAAATTACAGATGTCCTGATTTATCCAAAAAGATGATGAGGTTGGATGCCAGCAGTGCCATATTCACACTGACCCTCTAAATTGTCATTGTTGGAGACAACACTTGACTGGAAAGACTTTTGGTTTACACCAGAAACGATCATTTGTATTAAAGATTTTTTGTACTGTTCATGAGAGAAATGAGAAAGTTCATGAGGAGTTGATCAAGGAAGGGAGGGGAGAATATAATGACAGGACCAAACTAGGGTAGTGAGTCCAGGTTTACATAATTCCACAAGATCCAAACTCCTGGATAATATAGTTCTTGGTTGAGTTAATGACTTCTTAGACATAGTGTTTTGAAAGGCATAATAGTTTGACTGGGACACTAGAAAGGGTTCAGTGGAATGGGACAGTAGCTTCATCCATTATAGTTCAGTGTCTTTAAATGATTGCAAAGCAGGTGGCAACCATGGAGAATTTGTGAATATTGGTAGTTAGAGAGGCAGAATATAGCATAGGCTCAAGAAGAGTTTGGAAAAAATACTGGACAAGAAGTCCACTGTGACTTGCTAAAAGGAAAAAAAACGGAGAAGTTAGAGAAATTAAGAAAGATTTAGACAGAGTCATTGGAACACCTATCCATAGGGAGTCCTAGACAAAAAATTAAGGATTTACAAGGCAAATCCTCACCAATGGTTGCCAAGGAGGAGAAGCAGCATGGCTTAGTGGATTGAGCATAGTCCAGGAAGTCAGAAGGATACAGTTCTAAACCCAGCTTCTCCACTTATTTGCTGAGTGACCTTGGGTTTGCCACTTACCGCCTTTGTGCCTCAGTTACCTCATCTGTTAAAGGGGGATTAAGACTGGCCCCATGTTGGACAATATTACCATGTATCTACCCCAGTGCTTTATACAGTGCTTGACACATAGTAAGCACTTAAACACCTTTAAAAAAAAAAGAGGGCCACCATTCCACTCTGCTCCTCCAGGTCTTCTTGTTGATATTATTAAAGATACTGGGCAGATGAACCTTTTGTCTAACCCAGTCTGGCAGTGTCATTATGATGATGACGATACAATGACTAGTAGATGGAAGTTTGACTCATGACTAGCTTGAATTAACATTGATACTATTTTCCTTAGTCTAGTACTGGCGTTGGAGACCTTCCGCCAATCATTGTCAGTCCACAGGCAGCTACATTTCTTCCCTGATCAATGATCTGTAAGGCAGCCTTACATAGTCTAACCCAGATCTGAGTAATAACAATGACTGGGGTATTTGTTAAAAATGTACTATCTGCCAAGAACTGTAGTAGATACAAGACAATCAGATGATACCCAGTTCCTGTCCCACATGGAGCTCCCAATCTAAGCAGAAGGAGAATAGGTATGTCAGTCAGTCTTTCAGTCAATCTTATTTATTAAGTGCTTACTGTGTGCAGACACTGTACTAAGCTCTTGAGAGAATACACCATAACATTATAACTGATACATTCCCTGTGCACAACTAGCTTACTGTCTAGATGGGGAAAAGGATATTAATGTAAATAAATAAATTACATACATGTCCATAAGTGCTGCAGGGCTGGGAGGGAAGATGAATAAAGGGAGGAGAAGAAAAGCAAAAGAGGGTTTAGTCAGAGAAGGCTTCTTGGAGGAGTTGTGCCTTCAAAAAGACTTTGATGGGAGGAGAGTAATTGTTGGTTATGAGGAGGGAGGGCATTCCGGGTCAGGACACCAAACATCCTGACTTCCAATCCCATGATCTTTCCACGAGGCCATCAGTCAATCAGTCAGTCAATCGTATTTACTGAGTGCTTACCATGTGCAGAGCACTGTAATTCATTCATTCGTATTTATTGAACACTTACTATGTGCAGAGCACTGTACTAAGTGCTTGTACAACACAATCACAATAAATAGAATCAAAGGGATGTACGCCTCATTAACAAAATAAGTGGGTAATAAAAATATATACAAAGGAGCACAGTGCTGAGGGGAGGGGGAGAAGAGGAGGAGCAGAGGGAAAAGGAGCTTAGCTGAGGAGAGATGAAGGGGGAAGGGGGAGGGAGCAGAGGGCAGAGGGGGAGCAGAGAGGGAGCATAGGGAATCAGAGGAAAAAGGGGAAGCTCAGTCTGGGGAGGCCTCTTGGAGGAGGTGAGCTCTCAGTAGGGCTTTGAAGAGGGGAAGAGAGTTAGTTTGGTGGAGATGAGGAGGGAGGGAATTCCAGGACAGCGGTAGGACGTGGGCCAGAGGTCGATGGCAGGATAGACGTGAACAGGGGACAGTGAGGAGGTGAGCGGCAGAGTAGTGGAGTACGCAGGGTGGGCAGTAGAAAGAGAGAAGGGAGGTGAGGTAGTAGGGAGCAAGGTGATGGAGAGCCTTGAAGCCCAGAGTGAGAAGTTTTTGTTTCGTGCAGAGGTTGATAGGCAACCACTGGAAGTTTTTAAGAAGGGGAGTGACATGCCCAGAGCGTTTCTGCAGGAAGATGTTCCGGGCAGTGGAATGAAAATAGACTGGAGTGAGGAGAGACAGGAGGAAGGGAGATCAGAGAGAAGGCTGACACAATAATCCAGCCGGGATATTATGAGAGCTTGTACCAGTACAATGGCCGTTTGGATGGTGAGCTTGGGAGAGTATAGTAAAACAGTGTAAGAGATAGATTCCCTGCCTACCATAAGCTTACAGTCTAAAGGGGGATTAAATTACAGATACGTACGTAAATGCTGTGGGGCTGGGAGGGGGTATGAATAAAGGGAGTAGATCAGGGTGACACAAAAGGAAGTGGAAGAAAAGGAAAAGAGAAAATTTAGTCAGGGAAGCCCTTTCGAAGGAAATGTACCTTCATTAAGGCTTTAAAGGGCGGGAGAGTCATTGTCAGATGAGGAGGGAGGGCGTTCCAGGACAGGCAGGACATGCATGAGAGGTCAGCTGCAAGGTAGACGAGATAGAGATACAGAGGTAAGTAATTGCCAATATACACTGAATAAACAGATGTTGAGAAGTTCAGTGACTTGTCCAGGATCAGACAGCAGACAATAATAATAATAATGTTGGTATTTGTTAAGCGCTTACTATGTGCAGAGCACTGTTCTAAGCGCTGGGGTAGATACAGGGTAATCAGGTTGTCCCACAGTTAATCACCATTTTACAGATGAGGTAACTGAGGCACAGAGAAGTTGTGACTTGCCCACACACAGCTGACAAGTGGCAGAGCCGGGATTCGAACCCATGACCTCTGACTTCCAAGCGCGGGCTCTTGCCACTGAGCCACGCTGCTTCTCTAAGACAAGTGGAGGCAAGTAGCAGAACCAGGGTTGAAACACCAAGAATCCTGATTTCCAGGCCCATGATCTTTCCATGAGGCTGTCAATCATTTGGAATTTATCGAGCACTTACTCTTAGCAGAGCACTGTACTAAGTGCTTGCAAGAGTAAAATAAAGCAATATAACAGACACATTCCCTGCCCACAATGAGCTTAGTCTAGATGGGGAGACAGATATTAATATAAATGAATTACAGATATGTACCTAAGTGCTGTTGTGCTGGGAGCAGGAATGAATAAAGGGAGAGAGTCAGGATGACACAGAAGGGAGTCGGAGAAGAGGAAAGGAGAGTTTTAGTCAGGGAAGGCCTTTTGGAGAAGATGTACCTTCAACAAGGCTTTGAAGTGGGGCAGACTAATTGTCAGATATGAGAAGGGAAGGAGGAAGGCTAGAGGCAGTACGTTGGTGACAGGTCGGCAGTGAGACAGACGAGATTGGGATAGAGTGGGGTTAGCTTTAGTGGAGTGAAGTGTGCAGGCTGGGTTGTAGTAGGAGAGTTGCAAAGTGAGATAGAAGGGGGCCAGGTGATGGAGTGCTTTAAAGCCCATGGAGATGAGTTTCTATTTGATGCACAAGTGGAGGGACAACCACTGGAGGTTCTTGAGGAGAGGGGAAACATGGCCTGAACATTTTTGTACAGAAATGATCTGGGCAGCAAAGTGAAGTTTGGACTGGAGTGGAGAGAGACAGGAGGTTAAAGGTCAGCAAGGAGGCTGATAGAGTAATTGAGGCGGGAGAAGTTAAGTGATTGGATTAACAGAGTAGCAGTTTGGATGGAGAGGAAAGGGTGGATTTTAGCAGTGAATGTCAAATCAAAAGGACCATGCTGCCAACCCCATAATGGTGATATTTACTAAGTGCTTTGCTGTTCCAAGCACTGGGGTGGATACAAAATAATTAGATAGGACACAGTACCCATCCCATATTGGGGCTCACAGTCTAATGGGGAGGGAAAACAGATATTGAAATCTCCATGTTATAGATGAGGAAACTGAGGCCCTAGGATATTAAGTAACTTGCCCAAGGTCATACTACAGGCAAAAAGGAAGCAGCATAGTTCAGTGGAAACATTATGGGCCTGGCAGTCAGAAGGTCACACTTTCTTATCCTGGCTCTGCCACTTTTCTGCTGTGTGACCTTGGGCAAGGCATTTCACTTCTCTGTCCCCCAGTTGACTCATTGGAAAATGGGGATTAAACCGATGAGCCCCTTGTGGGACATGGATTGTGTCCAAGCTGATTGTCATGTATCTACCCCTGTGCTTAGTATAGTGCTGAAACGTAGTAAGGGCTTAAGAAATTCCATTAAAAAAAGTGGCAGAGCAGGGATCAAAACCCAGGTCTCCTTGCTTCCAAACCTGTGCTCTTTCCACTAGGCAACACTGTACCTCTTTATGCATAGGACTGGCATGCACTAGGTGAGAACTGTGCTGAGAAGGCTCCATGTTGGCCAACCTACACACATTTCTACACCCAGCAGGCTGTTAATCATCTGGATCTGTTTGTCAGTAGTATTTATCCCTTAATTACTGGTGAACCGATCACACCTTCTCTAATATGCTGAGCTGTCTATAGTTCCCAAAGCAGACACAAAGGAAGGTCTGTAAAGGGAAAATTTGACCCTCTAACACAGTAGCTTTTTTAATTAGGGCCGGGTGAGTGCATGTGAAAAAATGTGGAGAGATTGTGGATACCACCTACTGAGGGGAAGTAAACCATGTGGATTAATTTCTATATCCAAAATTAGAAGACTTAGGGCACCTTCTTCATTTAACTATGCACATTAAAAGGATTCGAAAAGAGGCTCCCTAAGGTGAAATTGTACTAGAGGGTAAACAGTAAAACCTGCTTATATTTTGCCACTTAGATTGCTCTCTGGCAGATATTATCCTATCTGTTTGACCCACTGAGCAGTTATTAACCCAGATAAATCATTTTCTCACATGACCTGGCATGAGAGCTCAGGGTTTGAATGGGTTTTCACCTCATTTCTTTGTGCCTGGGAGGGAATCAGAGAAGCAAAAGCTCGAATTTTGTGTTACAAGTTGTTTCTTCAGCCTACCTCTGTTCCACATTTGCCAAAACGCAAACTGGATCAAGCATTTTCAGGACGTTATGATGAAGCAGTGGTCACTGGCTAACATTTTTGGGCAGGAGGAAGGAGAATTGTTCAGGATAGATGAGGCAAAGATGGCTTTATTGAAATTTTCCTGTTGCCTTGCTCCCCCACCAAATTTCCTGTAATGCCTCATGTACCTAGCAGCCATTTTGTGCCATCTGTCCCATCACCCCTCCACTGGCTGATATCAGCCTACCCTTTATTGGTACACTGGTTGTCTGTGACTATTCGAACCCCATTGAGGAAGGAAACAGGAGCGTGCCTGTTGAAGAGATCACACCAGCACAAAAAAGAAAAAGAAATTTTGAGTTAACACTGGTTATACATGACAAAGCTGCCTGATGTCTGTTCATTGTTGTACGCTCCCAAGTGCTTAGTACAGTTTTCTGCACACAGTAAATAAACGCTCCAAAAATACAGTTGCATGAATGAATTTAAATGTATCTTATGAAGATCACTTCCCTCAGACTCCTTGAAAAACCATGAGAATGTGTTTCAACTAATCTTCGAAGCATATTGAAATAATCAGAGCAATCACATAAAACTGAAGAAGAGTGGAGAAATTGGGAATATTTAAATACCCATCATCATCAATTAACACTTACTAACTGCTCAATGGCATAGGTTAAGTACTCCAGAAAGCAAGACCGGCTGCCTGCTCTTGGAAACTTGAAATTTATATGAAAAAAACTGCTTTTTGAATTGGTTGGATTGAGAAATGGTTATCTCCATTCCATATAGGTGATGGATTCTCCATTAGGAAAAATGGACTCATCAAACAGAAACTCCTTAGCACTGGCTTTAATACATTCAATCAGCCCTCCCCTTCCTACCTTACCTCACTGATTTCCTACTACAACCTAGCCTGTACACTTTACTCTTCTAACTCCAGCCTACTCATGATATCTAGATTTTGTTTCTCTCACTTCCTTCCTCTTGCCTGATACTCCCAAGTCCCCCAGATCCGACAGATAAGCACACTATCTTCAAAGCCCTACTAAAATACTGTCTCTTCCAAGAACCCTTCCCTGATTCTCTAATCCCCACCCTATTTGCCCTCTTTTCCACATTACCTATATACTGGGGTCTGTACTTCTTAAGCACTTTGATACTCACCCTGCCCCCAGTCCCACAGAATTTATGCATATAATCACAGCCATATCTCCTCTGTCCCCTATCTTTAATTTATTTTAATGTCTGTCTTTCCACTAGACTGTAAGCTCCTATTTCATGATATTTGTAGTGCTTACCATGTGTCAGTGTCCTAAGCACTGGTGTAGGGATAAGTTCATTAGGTTGGAGACAGTCCCTGTCCACATGGGGCTCACAGAATAAGTAGGAGGGAGAAAAGGAAAACTGGAGGCATAGAGAAGTTAATTGACTGCCCAAGGTTATACAATAAGCATTTGGCAGAGTTGGGTTTAGAACCCAGGTTCTCTAACTCTCTAACTTCCACTAGGCCATGCTGCTTCTCCCTTGACAGCAGAGATCATATCTATCACCTCTATTGTATGGTACCCTCCCAAGCACCTAGTTCAGTGCTCTGTGAAAAATAAGCACTCAGTAAGTACCATTGATTGTTTGATTGATAAGCCTAGCTCCTGAAACTTCAGGCCCCAAAACCTGTGGGAAGGAATGGAGTATAGCACTAGTAGTTTACTCCGGGCAACTCACAATCTCTCATCCTTAACAGTCATATTCCCGTTGAGGCATAAGTGAAATAAGCAAGTAGGTGGATAGAAGTGTAGAAGATTTAGAAGCACTTGTGTAGGTTTTTTTCACATGCAAGACCCATTTAAAGCCAAAGGAACACAATATAGTTCCGATGCTACTTCCTGATGCCATAACCCAGCAATGTCCTTGGTAGCTACTTCAGTCTTTGCTGCCCATTATAACCAGCTAATTTTCAGGGTTTCTGAAAATCTTGTCCACCCCCTGGCACGCCCTAAATGGTTTTTCCATCAGAGACAGTCACCATTTGGCATAGGCCCAATTGGAAGAGCTAAGACTTGAACCAAGGTCTTTTGCATGCCCAAGTGAATCACCTTTCATGTGTGACATTTAGTTTTGGTGTGAATCAAGGATTTATCATGTGCCAAACACTGTGCTCATGAGGGCTGGTTGGGGGAGTTGGGTTTTCAGGAGAGTACATAGAAGTCACAACCCCAAACAATGAAGCATGATGGTGAAAGACAGGAACAGGATAGTTTGCCGCCTAGCAATCAGGAATGGGATGAAGAAGCAGTGATGCATAGTGGATAGAGTTCAGATCTGGGAGTCAGAAGAATCTGGGTTCTCATCCCAGCTCTGCCACTTGTGTACTGTGTGACCTGGGGCAAGTCACTTCACATCTCTGTGCCTCAGTTACCTCATCTGGTTAATGGGGATTAAAACTGTGAGCCCCAAGTGGGCCAAAGTCAGTGTCCAACCTGATTAACTTGTTTTGAACCCAGTGCTTAGTACAGTGCCTGCCAGATAGTAAGTGCTTAATAAATACCATAAGAAAAAAAAGACTTTTAGAGTAGAGACTTCAGATCATGTTACCTCTACCCAGAAAAAAAAAACCAATAGAACTCTATAAAGAACCTAGCAAATCTGAGAATCCAAGAGAAGGAAGGAAACTTTGGAAACCATGACTCCATTCCTGATTAAACCACCCAGGATAGTTGGGTTTCTATTTTTACTTATAAGACCTTCCAAGTATGGAAAGTCTACCTTCAGCTCTCAGAAGCCCATTGTATTAGTCTTCCAGTCAAGATGTCTTCCTTTTGGCCACCCTCACCCCTGGGTTTCCTATGGACTTGACTGTCTATTCTTTAAGCACTTTGATGCTCACCCCACTCTTCAGATCCTATGTACAGGTCAATCCTTATATTCTACTGCTTCCTCTCTCAGTAATTTATTCTGTTTGCCCTTGAAGACTGTAAATTCCTTGCTGACAAAGATAGTATCTACCAACTTTATCATATTGTACTTTCCCAAGCACTTAATAAAGGGCTTGGCAGACAAACTCTCAATAAATACCATTTATTCATTGACTGATTAATTAAAATCTTTCCTGCCTTACATCCATTTCCTCTTGTTTGGTCCTCAGTAAACATGAAGGATATATGGCCAAAGTCCTCACCATTCATTCATTCAGTTGTATTTATTGAGTGCTTACTGTGTGTAGAGTGCTGTACTAAGCACATGGAAAGTACAATTCAGCAGTAAAGAGAAAAAGTCCCTGTACACACAGGGCTAACAATCTAGAACGGGAGAGACAGACATCAAAACAAGTAAACAGGCATCAGTATAAATAGAATTATAGATATATACATATCAAAACAAGGTGAGAAACGTTCGGGGAAGGCTTCCTGGAGGAGATTCATTCATTCATTCATTCATTCATTCAATAGTATTTATTGAGCACTTAGTATGTGCAGAGCACTGTAATAAGCGCTTGGAATGTACAAATCGGCAACAGATAGAGACAGTCCCTGCCCTTTGACGGGCTTACAGTCTAATTGGGGGAGACCAACCTGATTAGCTTGTATCAAACTCAGTACTTAGAACAGTGTTTGACACAAAGTAAGTGCCCAACACCCCAAATATATTTGAAGGTTATTATTAACACACTCTCATCCTCTTCCCTTGGTTAAATAACCCCCATTCCTTGTACCTTTCCTCTTACCATATATTTTCTAAGTAGTCAATTTTTTGGTAGAACTCTCAGTTCCTTTGTATCCTATTTACAGTGCTGATTCCGAGCCTGAAAACATTGCTCAGATGTGGTAGAAAGTAGATGATTATTTTTCTATTCTTTCATGTCACAGTCTTCTTAATACATCCCAAAGCATGTTTGCCTTTCAAAATAATAGTACAAAATTGCTGACTCACACTGCTTCTGGTTCACTTTGATTCCTGGATCTTTTTCCACTTCACTAATGTCTTTTTGCAGCTTTTAAAAATGATTTTCATAAACTAATTGTTTCATGCAGCTGTGCTCTCACCCACAGTGCTGATTTGGGTCCTTCCCAAAGCTGAGGTAGAGGCATATTTGAACTCCCAGCTACGAGTAGGGTTCTTGAGAGCACTTTCAACTGATTCTATTCTTCTCCATTCTTATTTCCAAAGGGGAAAATGAAGTCTGAAAATAGGGGAACATTTCCTTAAATGTACAGCAGGGTGCTAGTGGTTTATCATTAGACAACCCATTGGACATTGAAAGAGATTCATCGTTTATTGTTGAGTAGTTTTCCCTCTGAAATAACACACTGAACAAGAGCAAAATGAGTGTCTGTGATGGGAAAGCCCTCTCCTACTGCTATCAGATCAAATGTTCTCAACAGGAATTCAAGCTTCCTCTAATAATAATAGTAATAATGTTGGTGTTTGTTAAGCGCTTACTATGTGCAGAGCACTGTTCTAAGTGCTGGGGTAGATACAGGGTAATCAGGTTGTCCCACGTGACGTTCACAGTTTTAATCCCCATTTTACAGATGAGATAACAGACACAGAGAAGTTAAGTGACTTGCCCAAGGTCACACAGCTGACAAGTTGCAGACCTGGGATTTGAACCCATGACCTCTGACTTCCAAGCTTGTGCTCTTTCCACTGAGCCACGCTGCTTCTCTACTGAGTGTAACCCTCCTGTAAGATATGGGCATGAGAAGAATGGGGAGAGAGGGGAGAGTGGAAAGATGTGAAAAAAGAAAAAGGAATATGTACATATATTATTTAGATTATCTTGCTTAATGATGGTTTGGTGATATGAAATAGTCATAAATGAAGGTATTAGGTGGACAAAGTTAATCCATCAATCAGTGGTATTTTTTGAGTGCTTATCGTGTGTAGATCTCTGTACTAGGTTCTTGGGAGAGTGCGGTGCAACAGAGTTGGTAGACATGCCTCCTGCTTAAAAGGAACTTAACAGTCAAGAGGAGGAGCTCACCAGAATTTTTCTGGGTCATTTCTAATTCTGAAATTACTTCTTAAATCTGACAAATCTGGAAGTGTCTTGGCTCAATCTGGACATAGAGTCAATCTACATATGTGATGGAATCTCCCTTGACAAATGACCAACGAGACTCTTCCCTGTCACTTCTGGCATGTTGGCAGGTGCATGTAGAGGCCAGAGCATAAGCTGCCTAGCTTTGTTTGTGGGGAAATGAAAAAAGCCACATCTCACCTAGCACATTCCTCCCTTGCTCTGGCAAAGTGTTGGCCTTAAGGACTGACTAGCCAAATGGCAGATCTGATGCCAAGAGAACTTGATTGTGAACATACCACTTAGCATGAACATTATGCTAAGAACATGTTGATAGACAAACACAGCCCTGTTTGGCACCATTTGTGATGATAAGGGTGTCAAGAAACAGCTTCGTTACAGAACTCTATTATTCCAATGTGGAGTGACCTTGTGATGTTAATCTTTTCTGGACAGCCAAGCTTGAAAAGAACAGCTCACAGACCACCATAATTTAGGGGGATGGGACTTTTTATGAGGCTAATCAAGTCCTTATCTCATTCTCAGTTTACCATTTGCATGTGTCCTGCAACTAATGGAAAAATCATGTCAGTAGTAGTGCATCTAGATCTAAAGCCTCACTGAGTTTCTGAAAATGCTTTTTCCATCTACTGGTCAGTTAGTTACTCTGCATAGAATCTTTCCAGCAGTGACTGGGAGAGAAATCCCATATCAACAAGTATATAAGGCCTGATTGCCCTTCCTCATGTACAGATGGGCTATGTAAGCTGCATAAGGTATGCATCTCTCTACACTAGCTAATTGCATTTCCGAACTGCAAAACCACTACCTCCTGAAGAAATGCCAGATTTAAGCTTGAGAGATATGCTGGATAGTCTCTTGACTGTAAGTCCCTCTACACTGTATGCTCCTTATGAGCAGAAACTGTGTCGACCCACTCTGCTATATTGTACTCTTTTATATATTGTACTATTGTATTAGAGCAGCGTGGTCTAGTGGATAGAGCACGGGCCCGGGAATCAGAAGGTCTTGGGTTCTAATCTACACTCCACTACTTGCCTGCTGTGTGACCTTGGGCAAGTCACTTCACTTGGCTGTGCCTTGGTTCCCTCAACTGTAAAATGGGGATTCAGACTGTGAGCCCTATGTAGGACAGAGACTGTGTCCAACCCGAATATCTTGTATCTACCCTAGTGCTTAGAACAGTGCCTGGCACATAGTAAGAGCTTAACAAATATCATAATTGTTATCAATTATTATTTAATCTTCCAAGTGCTTAGTACCATGCTTTACGCACAGTAAGCACTTGATTGATTGTTATTCCTCACTGTTGTTTTGTGATGTCACCATTCCCACTCTGTATAAACCTGGTAAGTAGACTTAGAATAGTGCTCTGCACTCAGGAAATGCTCGATAAATCATTGGTTGATTAATTGACTGACATAGGCTACAGAGCCTTGGGAATACCAAGCAAACCTGGGTGACAAGGAGAGAAAACCACAATTAATTTACCAGAGGCAAAAACTCAGGATAGAAGTGAATAGTGCTGAGGGACTGTGAAAACTATAGCTACACTTTGACAAGCAAGGAGAATAAAAAGAGCCTCTGTGGGACAGAGGTAAAAACTAGAAATAACTTGGAGGAAAAGGGACCAGGTCCTTGATGACCCAAAACTCTACAGGAATATAGTGATGGATGGCAGTTAATAAAGAACTATGATTGTATCTACCAATTCCGTACTATTGTGCTGTCTCAAACTCTTAACATAGTGTTCTGCACTCATTAAACATTCAATAAATACCATTGATTGATTCACTGATTGATAATTCCCCCGGCTTGATTTTTCTCTCTGACAGACTGTGAGTTCCATTTGGGACTGGAACTGTGTCCAACTTAATTATTTTTTATCTACCCCAGCACCTAATTCAGTGCTTGGCCCATAGTAGGTGCTTAACAAGTACCATAAAACACTGTGCTTCAGACCAGGAAGAGTTCTAGAGTACAGGAAGTAAGCTTCAATCATAAGGTCTTATCCTTGGGGGTTAATCATATATTGGACATGAGTACAAAAACAACCAGAGATGGCTTGCTTCTGGAGAGAGCCCTTGAAGGAGACAACTAGAATCTCTTCCTCTTAATTTGAATCAGAGCTGTTAGACATGGCCAAGTCTCAGCTTATATCTATTGCAGTGAGCTTTTAACTATAATATTTAATATTATAATATAGTAATATCTTTTAGACTGTAAGCTCTTCTCTATACTGTTAGCTTGTCTCTAGGCTGTAAGATCATTACAGGGAAGAGAATGTGCCCACTAATTCTCTCATATCATACTGTCCCAAGTGCTTAGGACAGTGCTCTGCACATAGTACATGCTCAGTAAATACTGCTGATTGATTGGTTGATTGATTCCACTCTAGACTGTTAGCTCATATTGGGCAGGAAATGTGTCTACCAACGCTGTTATATTGAACTCTTCCAAGTGCTTAGTACAGTACTCTGCACACAGTGAGCACTCAAAAAAAAAAGATTGATATTTATGTGACCTACTGCTTTACTGGTCAGTATAACCCCTATGATATTTTAGGTAAAGGATCCATCTCTTTCAGTTGAAATGCTTTATATTTTTTAATCAGTCAATCAATTGATCAATGCTATTCATTGGGTACTTACTGTGTACAGAGTACCGTACTAAGCCTTTGGGAGAGTACAATACGAGTTGGTAGATATGTTCCCTGCCCACAAGGAGCTTACAGTCTACAGGAGGAGTTTATTGTCTAGATGAGGAACTTCCCAATACAGCATCTGTGGTATTTTTCTAAAACTTCCATTTTTGTCCTTTGCTATTATATCCCTTATAATTATTGAAATTTTTAGTAAAGATTCCATAAACCATTATGACTATATATATGGCTTCCTGGGTAACTTCTGAGTGTTGCCCTGTTGAATGGTTTTAATGCAGCAATTTTTGCCTTTACCTTGTTCCATGTTTCAGGAAGCAACTGTTATAGATGGGGTGAGCACACAACTCTCCTATGTTTGAGCCATGCAAGTCTTTGTAGACTAAGACCTACTCTCTGCAGGAAGGGAGGGCCAGAGAAGCTGCATTTTCTTGAAACTGAAATCTGACAGGATCCTTTCTTCTCCCATTGGACTTTTATTTGTGTTGTGTTATGTTTTGTTGTAAATAAACACTCAGATCTTATGGAGGCTGATTAATGGCCTGAGAAGAAAAAAAGCCTGGTCAGTGACTTCAAGGCACACAGTCAGCTCTCCACTGAGACCCCTCACACACTTCACTCCTCTCATGCTTCTCTACTCACTGTGCATCACTACTGCATTTCTCATCACCAATCTATTTTGCACCCACTCTTCTTTCTTCCTAGAACTCCCCTTCCTTCACATTTGGCAATCACCTACTCGCCCCATCTTCAGAGCCCTTCTGCAATCAAATCTCCTCCAAGAGGCCTTCCCTGGTAAGTATCTCATCTCCTCACCTTATTTATCCTGCTACTTTCACCTCAGTGATTATGCATCCCCTAAGCCCTTGACTTCTCACCTCACCAACCTTTACTGCATGTGTGTACCTATCTATACATTCTTTTGTTTCCTTTACTTGTAGTTTTATTTTAGTGATTGTCTCCCCTACTAGATTGTACACTCCCTGAAGGCAAGGGTTATGACTACTAATTCTATCGCACCCTCCCAAGACCTTAGTTCAGTGTTCTTCATAGAGTAAATGTTCATTAAGCATTACTGATAGATTAATTGATAGACTAGGGGATTTCCTAAAGGAGACTATATTTCCCAGAAGAAAAGTGGCATATCCTGCTCTAAACTGCAACTGAAAATAGTGAGGTCTCTCCAGAGTTCTCCTCAAATGCCTCTCCATATTTACAGAAATTGAACTATTTTTACTGGATTTACAGACAAGACCAATTTTGGCATGTTTTAACAGACTGTTCATGAATGTACAGTTGATTGGATACCCAGCTCGTTTTCAACTCTCCTTCCAACTCCTTTACACCTGGATCCCCCTCATCTTCAAACCCCTCTTGAAATTCCACTTCCTCCATTTAATTTTCCTTCTTCCCAGCTTCTAGTCTTCAAAACACCTTAGCACCTGTGCACTCACCCACCTACAGAACTTTCGTACATATTGATTTACATCCTCTACTATTTAAACACTTATTTAGTCCCCATCAGGTCTTTTATCTTTATTGCATGCTCCTAGCTCTTAGTACTCTATGCTCAGTAGACACTCAGTAAATGCTTTTGTTTGACTGATTTAATTGGTATGTACCTTGGGATGTGGCTTATCTATAAAGTTTGTTTTAAAAATGTCACAAACAGTATTTTCTCTGGGGTGATTCTGTACACAATCTGGGTTTTCCTTAGGTGACCTGTGATTAGATTTTGTTTATCTCTAAACAGTAAACTTCTATGGTTAGACTGTAATTCTCCTTGAGAGCCTGGATCATGCCTATCATCTCTATTGTAGTCTCCCAAGCTCTTAGAACAATGTTGTGCCCAAAGTAAGTACTTGATAAATATCATCAGAGGATTGATTGATTGAAGGACATTTCCTGTATTTTCTCTCTACCCCCGTACAGTAGTTTTAAAGGGAAGGTCAATGGGCCATTTTGCTCTTTAGGCTTCTCTGCTTCTCAGTTCTTTACTTGGTGCAAGGGATATGTTTGCCACACTACCTTTGTATCTGGGAATAGGTCTTTCAGCATTGTGAGTGAGTGAGCATTGTGAGTCATCCTTTAACTCCACTGTACAATTTATAACATTTGTGAGAGAAGTTTCTTCCAGCCAATAGGGGTTCATAACTTCATGATAGTTTCCTCTTTTTTCCTGTTAATTCCATCCTTACTCTGACTGAAAAGTCATCCTTGTGAATGCAGACCATTCTTTTAAAATCTATCCTGGGACACTCAGTTCTTCCAAAAAATCACTCCTGGTACCTGTACAGGATTTCTTCTACTTCAGTTTCTGGGCACTCATCTCAGAAAAGTTTTGATTCTCATCCAATATCACATTGTGGGTTTTTCACTCAAACTTTCCTTGTGAAAAATTAAAAATATTCCTCAAAATATGATCCTAAATCATTCTTGTCATATTCAGCTGGCAAATTCTCTTCCCACCCAAACCCTGTCCTCTCCAGGACTTTCACGTCACTGTAGATGGCACCACCATCCTTTCCGTCTCACAAGCCCGAAAACTTGGTGAATCCTTGAATCCTCTCTCTCATTCAGCCCACATATCCAATCTGTCATCAAATCCTGTCAGTCCCACCTTCACAACAAAGCTAAAATCCACCCTTTCCTCTCCATCCAAACTGGTACCATGTTAATTCAATCACTCATCCTATCCCAACTAAATTACTGCATCAGCCTCTTTGCTGATGGTCCAACCTCCTGCCTCTCCCCATGACAGTCCATACATCACTTCGCTGCCTGGATCATCTTTCTATAGAAACATTCAGGATATGTCTCCCTCCTCTGTAAAAATCTCCGATGGATGGCTATCCACCTCCATATCAAACAAAAACTCCTCACCATTGGCTTTAGCACTCGATCACCTGGCCCCCTCCTACCTCACCTTGAAAAAACTCTTCACCATTGGCTTTAAAAGACTACTTCACCTCACTTCTCTCCTACATCCCAGCCCTCACAGTCTGCTACTCTAGGGCTAACCTTCTCACTGTGCCTCGATCTCACCTGTCGGGCTGCTGACGCCTGGACCACCTCCCAAGTCTAGCCTGGAACTCCCTACCTCTTCAAATCTGCCAATCAACTCCCCCTGTTCAAAGCCTTACTGAAGACACATCTCCCCCAAGAGGTCTTCGCAGACTCAGTTCCACTTTTCATCATCTCCCACTCCCTTCTGCATCGCCCTGACTTGCTCCCTTTGCTCTTCACCCACCATCTAGACCCACAGCATTCATGCATAGATCAGTGAATTTATTTATTTGTATTGATGTCAGTTTATTTGTATGGATGTCTGTCTCCCCACCCCGACCGTAGACTCTGAGATAATTGTGGACAGGGATTGTCACTCTAATGTGAGCCCCATGAGGAACAGGGACTGTGTCTGACTTAATTATTTTATTTACCTCAATACTTAATATAATGCTTGGCACATAGTGCCTAGAAAATGCCACAATTATAAGATATGTTGTATTGTACTTTACCAAGCTCTCAGTACTTTACTCTCTAGTTAATATTAAGTAAGCACTTAATAAATGCAAATGAATGAATGAATGAAATTTTCCTCATTGCTAGTGTTTCTTTTCTTATGGCTGGAGAAGCAGCATGGCCTAGGAGAAAGAGCATAGGCCTGGGGGTAAGAGGATCTGGGTTTGAATCCCAGCTCTGCCACTTGTCTGCTGTATGACTTTAGGTAAATCAACTTCTCTGTGCTTCAGTTTCCTCATCTGTGAAATGCACATTCAATAGCTGCTCTTCCTTCTACTTAAACTATGAGCCCCATATGGGACAGGGACTGTGTCTGACCTGGTTATCATGTATTTGCCCCAGATCTTAGAACATTGCTTGGCACATGGTAAGAAATTAACAAATATCACAATTACTGTAATAGAAAGGTGAAGTGTCATGCCAAAGGTCACTCCTCAAATTAGTCACAGATTTGGCACTCACTTCTCTCTGATTCCTCTAGACTGCTGTGCTCTTTCAGTGTGAGTTTATTATGCGAGGTAGAAGAATCCAATTTTTGCCACACTTTGTGCTCTGTCCTAGTAAATATTAAATTTGAGCCTCAGTGGTATTAAAACTAACCACAGTCATTTCCCTTTAATGTTTAAGTCTTTCAACTCCAATTGTACTTTAACTTTCACAAAAGGGTATATATGCTACATCATTCTAAGCTCTTTTAAAGGTTGAGCTGCAAAGGTTATTAAGAAGGGGTAAAATAAAAATCTGGTTCAGATCCAAGTCAGTCACTGAATATGTATATAAAAGTGAATATCAAAAGGTAAAAATAAAATTTACACCCAGGAAAAATGGCAGAAACTACGTTCTAATAAAGATAATAGGCTTAATTCAACACGAAGATTGGACAAATAAACAAAGAACTGAAAGCACTTCCAATATGGTGGGCCCTCCACACATTCCTAAGGGAATCACCATCAGATAATGAGCTGCTTAGCATGAACATAGTTTCCTCATTATTAGCAGCTGTTCATTAGGTCTCAGTAGACTACCAATGATGCAGAAAGGGCAGAGGGGCAACATACTTCCTGCTGGTGCATATTTTGCTTTCCATTGACACCTAACATTTTTCTACTCCCAAACACCTGGGGGCTCTCCCTCGCAATGACATCTTAATAACATTTACTGAGCACCCACTGGGTGGGATGCATTGAACAAAGCGTTTGGGAAGTGCAAAATAGAGAAGTGATACATTCTGTGCCTGCAAGAAGCTTAGATTATTACAGGGAAGATGGACATAAAAATAATTTACCAAGAGAGTAACAAAAGCCAGTAATGAAATGTAGAGAGAAGTATGGATTCATGGAAGGAGTACTGGCCTGTGAGTCTGAGGATCTGGGTTCTAATCTGGATTCCCACACTTCCCTGCTGTGTGACCTTGGGCAAGTCAGTCATCTTCTCTCTGCCTCAGTTTCCTCATCCGTAAAATGAGGATTAAATATTTGTTTTCCCTCTCTCAGAATGTGAGCCCCATGAGGAACAGGGACTGTGTCTGACTTATCTTTTATTTACCTCAATACTTTATATAATGCTTGACACATAGTAAGTGCCTAAAAAAATACCGCAATTATAAGATATGTTCAAAAATTCTCAGAGTGGGTATAAAGGTTTGCATAAATGCTGGAGTGGCTGCAGGGTGTGTTCAATTTAGGATGCTGGGAACTACTCTGGAACTGTGAACTCGCTATGGGCAGGGATTGTCACTGTTTATTGTTGTATTATATTTTCCTAAGTGCTTTGTACAGTGCTCTACACAAAGTAAGCTCTCAATAAATATGATTGAATGGATGAATGAATGAACACTTAGGCAAGACTTGTTGAAAGAGGTGGGATTTTAGGAGGTAGCTAAAGGGTTGAGTCTGCGGGAGGTAGGGAGCAGCTGAGTTGGAAGGTTAAGAAGTTTGTTGTTGGGAAATGGTGACAATTGTTGAGGTTAGAGAGGAGGTTCACTGTGGAAAGGGAACATGTCGACCCGTTCTGCTATAGTGTAGTCTCCCAAGCACTCAGTACAGTGCTCTGTACACAGTAAGCACTTGGTATTTGCTTGGCGAGTGGCAGAAGATGAAGTCCCTTTATGAGGAGAGTGGCAAAAGAGAAGTGACATTAGGCTAGAGCCAAGTCTTGGGGAAGAAGATTAATCAGTACAAGACTAGATTCAAAATGAAAGTAACTTTGTCCATGATGGAGTATGGATTCCACAGACCACACACCTGTTGCCAGGCAATGGACTGGGATTGAGGAATATTTCAGTTGCCAGAGATAGGTTTTATTGAACCTGTCAGTAAGGGAACAGCCAAGGATAATCCGAATAGCAGGGAAGGGCCTGAGCATCATAGCTAAGATTTGGTGAAACAATCTGTAGGAAAATAGCCATGGGCAGTTTAGACTAGCCAAGGGTAGTTAATCACAGGATCTGGGTGGAAGGATCAAAAGCAGTCGTGCGATTTCCATTTTGTATCCTGGAGTGAATTTTGCCCATGCTGTTGATATGAATGGTACGAGAACAATTTGTCTGAAGGAGCAGAGTATGAGGAAGATGATGAAAGGAAGGGAGAGGAATGCTGGTTCTGCTCAGCTAGGGGTGGAACAGGAAGGGATAAGAGTCCAGTGGATCTATAAAAGGGAGATGTTATCAGTATTGTGTTACTGCTTGTTTACTCCTTTGGATAGTCTGAGTGGGATTAAAGGTTTCTAAAGGCTTCCCGTGTGGTGTTGCGTTTTTCAGCCTGGCCCAGGCAATGTGGGGGTAGTATCTGGCACCAGGAGCCGTGGTTCCTCAGTGCGGGGGTCCAGATGGAAGCGTGTGTAAGAGACCACCCTTGGGATACTTCCTGCCTTATCGGTTTGGTAGCCCGGTACTTTGAGTTCCACATTGTAAAGTTTAGTTATGTGTGACTAAAGACTCTGTTGGCTTTTTATGACAATCAATCTCGATGCAAAATGCCATTATTCCACACAAAAACACATTTCCTACTAATATTGGCCCATTCATTCAAAGAGAGGTGACCCCGCCAATACAGCAGAAAGGCAAGCATACTAAGGCAGGCTGTTTACAATTACACAATCCTTTGGAAGCCTGTTACCTGCTGTGTGCTCTGGCAATCTGCAAAAGTTCTCTTGTGATTTGTTTTTTCCCCAAACACACTGTACTTTTCCTCTCAAACACTAAGAGCTGAATAGAGTAGCAATTTCGAGTGATTCATCAGCATGGAAGGTAAGGCAAAGTGGGGTTGTTTTTAATCTTTCAGTAGGTTACTGGCCAATATCTTAGTCATCAAGCCTGAGAAACATGAAGAACAGAAGAATCCTTCCAGCTGTGGGTTTTTCAAGTATTAAATTAATTTTCTGGATTTTTTTTAAAAGTACCTCCTGTATTTGTTCTTCTGTGACCGAAAGATTTCCCAAGTGAGATAATCAATAGTCAAAAGTTTTAAGGCCCTCTATGGTCCAAAAAGTTTATCTGAATGTCTTTGGAAATTGAAGCTAAGCCAGAAATCACACAAAAACAGAATTCCTCATGACATTTCCCATGATCCTTCAGATGAGGCCTCCAGCTGTGGGTTAAAACCAGAGGGGACTATTTCCAGTCCTGGATGAAACCTTCCAAAATGCAATTAATTCAACCGTATACAAAGCTCGATGCTCCATGGCTACCACTATCTGTCTGTCGAGTCTGTCAAAAACCATGCACACCTTTTTATTCTTTTTATCACTTATTTAATAATAATTATCAATAATTATGGTATTTGTTAAAAGCTTACTATTTGCCTAGCACTGTACTAAACACTGAGATAGAAACAAGATAATCAGGTGGAACACAGTCCCTGTCCCACAGAGGGCCTGCAGTCTAATTGGGAGGGAAAAATGGGTATTTAATCCCCATTATACAGAGGAGGAAACTGAGGCATAGAGAAATTAAGTGACTTACCCAAGGTCACAAAACAGACACTTGACAGATACAGAATTAGAACCAGGCCTTCCAATTCCCAGCCCATATTCTTTCCCCGAGGCTCTTTCCACTCTGCATTGCTTATTCATGTATCACTTGGTAGTATCCTCCTTATATAGCAGAATTTGGGGATACCATCAAGTTCTGCGAGGTCCAAGAAACTCTTTAGCTATTCAAATCTACTAATCAATCATTTAATAAATGGTATTTATTGAGTGCTTACTGTGTGCAGAACACTGTACTAAATGCTTGAGAGCGAACAATACAATGGTGTTGGTAGGCACATTCCCTGCCCCAAACAACCTTGCAGTCTAGAGGGGAAGACAGACTTAATAGAGAAATGGATAAGGTAAATAGTTCAATTCCCTAGATTCCTCAATGGAGTGTGAAACATTTTGTACAGGTTTGCCCATCTGTAACCTCTGGTACACAGGAACATTTTCCAGGTACTTTACTGAACTCTCCGTTGTACTATAACCTGAAAGCATAAATGCCACAATCTGAACCATGTATATAAATAACACCACTACTGTCACTTCGCAAGGGGTGAACAAAAGACAACTAAGCAATTTCCAAAAGCACCAGAGCTTTAACATATTACAACAAAGCTCTCAGTTTGAAAAATGACTCTCTACAAATGTGGATAAATATATATTATCCATATATATATATATATACATATATATATATATATATATGAGAGGGAGAGTTGCCCTTTGAGAAACAGGAATCCAAAATCCTGAATGCAATTCTTAGAGCCATTATGGACTTTTTCTGGAGGGTCTGGTAGATGACCTTGCTTACCAAAAGGACTGACACTTATCTTGCCTCATAGAAGTTGCATCGATTTTGACATTTTGCCAAAATGCTGCAGTAATGGGCAATTTCAGTCAACTGACTAATTGGAGAGTCCAAGATGAATGATGCTACCCATCTAGAAACAGCACCGCTTATAAATGACCCTGGATATATTCAGACTCATTATAACTACCCTGAATGGCCCCTCAATTAAAGCATACCTGATTTGAGAAGCAGCATGGATGGCCTAGTGGAACCATCCCAGGCCTGGGAGTCAGAGGACCTGAGTTCTGCTGGTTGACCTTGGATAAGTCATTTAACTTCTCTGGGCCTTTGTCTCCTCATATGTTAAATGGAGATTAAATACCAGTTCTCCCTCCCCTCCAGACGATGAGCCCTGTGCTGTGCCCAATCTAATTATGCTGTAATAATAGTAATAATAATAATAATGTTGGTATTTGTTAAGCGCTTACTATGTGCCGAGCACTGTTCTAAGCGCTGGGGTAGACACAGGGGAATCAGGTTGTCCCACGTGGGGCTCACAGTCTTAATCCCCATTTTACAGATGAGGTAACTGAGGCACCGAGAAGTTAAGTGACTTGCCCAAAGTCACACAGCTGACAAGTGGCTGAGCCGGGATTTGAACCCATGTAGCTACTCTAATGTTTAGTATAGTGCTTGGCTCATAGTAAGTGTTTAACAAATATTACAATTACTTGGCTCAGTGGAAAGAGCATGGGCTTTGGAGTCAGAGGTCATGGGTTTGAATCCCGACTCTGCCCCTTGTCAGCTGTGTGACTTTGGGCAAGTCACTTAACTTCTCGGTGCCTGTTACCTCATCTGTAAAATGGGGATTAAGACTGTGAGCCCCACGTGGGACAAGCTGATTCTCCTGTGTCTCCCCCAGTGCTTAGAACAGTGCTCGGCACATAGTAAGCGCTTAACAAATACCAACATTATTATTATTATTGTTATTCTAACCAAAAATCACTTCTGCCTCCAGCTCCAAGGAGAAGATTAAGTGATTCCAATTGCTCAGCTCTGGCCATCGAGGCATGGGCAAGTACAGGGAGGATCTTTTCACTTAAAGTATCTGTTCCTGGTCCTGTTGTGCAAAAGACAAATCTAGAACCCAATATCAAACCAGCTTTTGCAGCAAAAGGCCCTTGCAGACAAGAATAACATTTTTAGGACTGGATTTAACAGTCTGGCCCCAAAGTCCACCACAGAAACCAAGATGTGATTTGGTCCACCTACTTGAGGGCACCCCTCCCTGCCGCTGCCTAGGAGATGGACATGCTGGCCCCAGAGTCCATGCAGGCCAGGCAGCCTCCCAGGGAAACCAGGGGGCTCAATAAAGCATGCCATCATGAGGCTAGAATCTAGAAAGCCACAGAATCTGGGAAGCAGTGTACCCTAATGGAGAGAGCACAGGCCTGGGGGTCAGAGAACAGGGTTCAATCCCAGCTTTACCACTTGCCTACCGTGTGACCTTAGACAGTCATTTAACTTCTCTGTGCTTCAGTTTCTTTATCTGTAAATGGAGATTAAATATCTCATCTCCCTCCTACTTAGACTGTGAGCCTATATCTGACCTGACAATCTTGCATCTACCCCAGTGCTTAGTACAATGCTTGATTCATAATTTTCGTGAGCACCAGGCCCCTAATCAAATTTATCGACCAGGAATTTCCTAGACTGGAAATTCTGTGACAAGTTCGATGTGCCAAACAAACCACCACTGTATACTGTGAGAGAGGCTTCCTCAATTCTTAATTTAATTGCAGGAGAGTGGCATATACACACACACACACTCCCACACACTATGAAAAATGTAGCTACCATCTGACTGCTTTCACCAAGTTGGTGCAGATGATCCCACCTCTTTGGAAGAGTTGGAGAAGTTCCTCCAGACTTGGGTCATCTGCACTTGAGTCCAAGCTGGCAGCTCAGACTTCAGATGCAAATATCTGCTACCTCCTTCTTCCTCTGTGATTCAAAGCGACCTCATTTTATCTAACTTGGGCATCATAGCAGTTGTACTTAGCAGTTTGCTGATTAAGTGCTCAGTACAGTGCCCTGCATACAGTAATAATAATAATAATAATGTTATTTGTTAAGCGCTTACTACATGCAGAGCACTGTTCTAAGCGCTGGGGTAGATACAGGGGAATGAGGTTGTCCCACGTGAGGCTCACAGTCTTCATCCCCATTTTACAGATGAGGGAACTGAGGCACAGAGAAGTGAAGTGACTTGCCCACAGTCACACAGCTGACAAGGGGCAGAGTGGGATTCAAACCCATGACCTCTGACTCCCAAGCCCAGGCTCTTTCCACTGAGCCACGCTAGCACTCAATAAATGTGATTAAATGAATGAATGATCAGTCCAGACCTATTACTGGTTAAAGGCAGGGATAAAGGCAGGGATAAAGGCAGGGACAAAGGCAGGGACTGGATATAAGCCATCTTTCCCTCCATGCTTCACCCAAATGACCAGCTTTACAATGATCTGTCCTGGAGCAGAGAAGCCCAGTTCCTTCTCAAATTAGTTCTTTTCTGTTGTTGCTCATGGAGTCAACAAAAAACAGTCTCTAGTAGAATGGCTTCCTTCAGGCTCATTACAGTAGTAAGTGCCTAACTTCACTCAGTTATATTTATTGAGTGCTTACTATGTGCAGAGTACTGTACCAAGCATTTGGGAAATTACAATATAGCAATAAACAGACACATTCCCTGCCCACAGTGAGCTTTACCATTATTATTATTAGTAGTAGTAGTAGTTTTAGTACAAACTTACAGAACAGTGCTTGACATATAGTAACCACTTAAAAATAATAATAAAAATGACGATGACTTAAGCAAATGACTCTTTCAAACAGGAAAATTACAATTGAAACAAATAGCTATTCTGTTGGAATGAAGTAAGACTGCTCCTCTTTGGAACACAAAAAAAATGTGGAATCAGGATTTTTTTCCAGACACATTTGGATTTTGCCCATGTAATTCAGCCACCACATCAGAGAAGCAGTGTGGCTCAGTGGAAAGAGCACGGGCTTTGGAGTCAGAGGTCATGAGTTGGAATCCCAGCTCTGCCACTTGTCAGCTGTGTGACTGTGGGCAAGTCACTTAACTTCTCTGGGCCTCAGTTACCTCATCTATAAAATTGGGATTAAGACTGTGAGCCCCATGTGGGACAACCTGATTCCCCTATGTCTACCCCAGGGCTTAGAACAGTGCTCTGCACATAGTAAGTGCTTAACAAATACCAACATCATTATTATTATTAAACCCAAGCTGTATAGCTAAACATTGTTCAGAAAGCATTAGAACTAATGTATCTCACTGTATTGTGAACCATATCAGAGAGTGGTGATGGTCCAAAACATGAAGGAGAAAAAGGCAGAGAAGTAGAAATATGTGACCTCGAGCAAGTCACTTAACTTCTCTGTACCTCAGTTCCCTTATAAAGAAGCTAGGGATTTAATACTTGTTCTCTCTCCTACTTAAAATATGAGCCCCATGTAGGACCTTATTATCTGGTGCCTACCTTGGCACTTAGGACAGTTCTTGGCACAAAGTACTCACTTAACTACCTCAGTTAGTAGTAGTAGTAGTATCACCTATTTAAAGTTCATATTTTTCTTCTGTTTAACTAGTTTTTTCCCAGCCACCCCATCCTGCTGAGTACCATTTTGTTCCATGTATCTTTGAACTACTCTCTTCTTAACCACCCCTAAAATTTGGACCTTATCCACACATGCTGTACCTCTTCATTCCAACATCAACAAAATCACCAAACAGGAATCATAAACAATAATATACAATTTTAGGGAAAATGATTCCTTCATTTTAATGAAAAGTACAATTTTAAACACATGGGTTGCATATGTGTATGTGTACAACATCTACAACTACTTTCCTCCTTATATATATGGTATTAAGTTGTATATCTGATTTGGGAGTTATAAAAGCTACAACCCTGAAAAACAACCTTTTTAATATGCACAGGTTTTTTTAAAAAGAACAAAAAACCACATCCTCTGTGAGGCACTACAGCTTTAATATCAACAACATTTCTAAAATGGGGAAAAAGCCACACACACACATTCCACGGAGCTCAGAAAATGAGAAAATGCTATCAATTCCATTCATAGTGGCAGAATGACTCTAATAGCAGAGACATTTATGAGTCATAAATTACCATTTATAAATGCAGCATTTAGTGTTCATTTCAATGGACAACATATGGTCGCAACATTTCTAAATAGCTTGAACTGATAAATAGGCCAGTGAAGTGGTTCAATTTGTTAAAATGCTAACACATTAACTACTGCATGGAGCTGGATGCAGGTTGTATCTTAATGCCGCTTTTCTGCTTAGAGATCATGCTACTACCATCTGTAAAGAGAACTTGCCTGGAATTTATGAAGAGGACTGTAAGTCTATTTCTCATCCTGATTTATGGTTATTCACCACTTGTGGACTTTGCCATCCATCAGAAAATACACCATACCATTTCAATTCAAGTGTCTTCATTTGACCCTGTTTCACACAGTTTTCCCTCAGTGATAGCTCCAAATCCACTTTCTGATCCTAGTCTAATCCATCCCCCACCCTCCAATGAGATTCCATGGGGTAAAATCTTCAAGTTCTTTGCTGTGATAGGAAGCACAAATTTACATACTAAGGGAACCTCGTTTGGAGGACAGAATAATTTCACTCCATATTTTTTATGGTATTTATTAAGCACTTACTATGGCCAAGAACTGTACTATGCACTGGGGTAGCTTAACAGGTTGGGCACAGACCCTGTCCCACATGGGTCCCACAGTCTTCATCCCCATTTTACAGGTGAGGTAATTGAGGCACCAAGTGGCTAAATGACTTGCCCGAGGTCACCCTTCAGACAAGGAGTGGAGTCGGGATTAGAACTCAGGTCCTTTTGACTCTCAGGTCCATCCTCTATCCACCAGGCCCTGCTGCTGCTTCATTCACTAGCCTATATTACAATTCAGATGTTTCAAGGAATATCAGATTCAGTACAATAATAATCATTGTGATATTTACTAAATGCTTACCCTGTGTCAAGCACCATTCTAAGCAATGGGTATGATACAAGACAATCAGGTGAGACAGTCCCTGTCCCTTACAGGACTCACAACCTATGAAAGGGGGAAAACAGATATTGAACCCCCATTTTACAAATGAGACAACTGAGGCACAGAGCAGGTAAATCACTAGCACAAGGTCATAGCAGGAAAATGGGGGTGCTGGGATTAGAACCACCTAGGTTCTCTGAGTCTCAAGTCCGTACACTTTAAAGCAGAAAGTGTGGTGTCCTGAACTATATTCTCCCTAAGATCTAAACTATTCCTTTAGAAAGTACCACTGGAATTGAGCTGTTGTAAATCACTCCTGGCCTGTGCAAAACCAAACCTTTCCTGTGCAAGTTTCTAATCAATCATGTTATTTTCAGAAAATAGGAACACTGTTGCCCTGACTGATTCCCACTCAGCTCAGCAGAATTCATAACTGGGGAGGGGTCAGGGCTGGGCATGCATATATGGAGAACGTTAGCTTGGCATAGCTTCCAAAGAGAGCAATCAAGGACATAATTTCTGAAAGTGCTGGGGCAGCAAAATGTTCTCCTCTGATTTTTAAAAATGGTATTTCTTAGGTGCTTACTATGTGCCAAGCACTGTCCTAAGTGCTGGGTAGATGCCCCACACCAGCCTAGTGGAAATCATTCATCTCTTCCCTGGTTCTGACTTACTTAAAGTAGGACAAGCAGCTAGTGGAAGCTCTGTCCAGGGTTTTTCAGATTGCTTCCCTCTTTTCAAGATAACTGTATATACACACACACACATATATATATTTATATATGTATACACACACATGTGTATGTCTGTGTCTCCTATGGAGCTATGAAGAAATAGATCTGAATTTAGAAGAGTGGGATGAATGGTTTACGTTTCCCTCCAAGTGGACCCATCTTTCTGAGCAGTCTGATGACAAATCCACCACAGTTGCTTGAGTCTTTCAGGCATAACAAGGTCTGTGAGCAGATTCCTTTGGGGCCACTGGGTCTACCTTCTGATTGGAGTTTCTGGACAAGGCTTTTTATTATTGTTACACTTGCTAAGTGCTTACTATCTGCCAAACACTGTTCTAAACACTGGGGTAGATACAGGTTTATCAGTTTGGACACAGTCCCTTTCCCACATGGAGCTCACTCTAAAACTTCATTTTACAAATGAGGTAACTGAGGCCCAGAGAAGTTAAGTGACTTGCCCAAGGTCACACAGCAGACGTATGGCTTTACCAGTGAAGGGTCATGGGCTGAAATGGAGCAGACTCATCTCACTGAATCACCTCATCTTCTGAAAAAGCAAAGTGGTAGTAGTGCTAATGGTATTTATTAAGCACTTACTGTGTGCAGAGCACTGCACTAAGCAATGGGAGAAAATACCCAAATGGGAATTAAACACAGTCCCTGTCCCTCATTGGACTCACAATCTGAAATGTCTCTGAAAGATTCATTAGTTCTTGTCAGGGCACTCTTGAACTTCTCAGTCTAGAAATATCTTTAATTTATTCTCCTTTTACTAAGAAATCCATTACTATAAAAACATTAAATACAGAAAATCATCCCCCCAGCACCACCATCACTAGCAAATAATGAACTTGTTTATAATTCTTCTTGTGTGTCTGCTGTCTGGGGCATTAGAGACCTTCCTGCTCCGTTAGCTACTGCCCTTCTTCAATCCTGTAGCCTTATTTCCTTCTGCTTTGCACCCTCAATAGAGTTTAGGGCTTACTGTAATGAATGCAAATATATTGCTGTCTTAGGGCAGTGAAATCATTGTTTAGCAGTTGACTCTGCTCTTCGCAACAGCGGAATACATTTTAAATTAGTGCTTGGAGAAAGCCCAAATGCTGAAATACTAAGGAAAAACATTCTAACCACTGCCATATCTTGCCTGCTAATGAAAAAAGAGAACACTAAATTTATTAAATCGGGTTCATTAGGGCAGCATTTAGAGCCTGGGGTTTTTTTTAATGAATGATCTCACCTGTGAAAAGGTTTCTGGATTCTCAGATTTAAAACCAGCATCCAGATTACTGCTGTTTGTTGAGGTGATAATGGTGTTAGCCTGTTCCCCAGAGTCTCAAGAGATTTAGATTTCCAGTAAACACATCCTCACCATGGATAGGCTTGAATCAAAGGATACGATGCAAGTTTTAGCAACTTATTTTGATATCAGTTATCTGACTTCCAACTTCATTCCAACCTCAGGCAACATATTCCTGAATAAACAGAGCAACAGAGTTCTAGAAATTCCAGTGATGGTGACCTCTAGATCAACAGTCTGAATGCCATCAGAACAATAACAGCTGAATGAAGAAAGAACAAACTTTAAGGAATAAGGCTTATAAAGGAATCATTTAGCTCTCCTCTTTCTTTGTTTCTCCTCCAAGTGGTATTTCTAGATCCTTTATATGATTGGCCATCTCAATTCCAGCTGGACCCATTCTACTGATGTACTTCTCAAAATGGGAGCCCAGGAATCACAGGAGAATTACAGAAACATTCTCTGAGGGTCATGGAGATCAGAGCTTTACAATTGCAAACTGATGATTTGGTAGCAACACTTTGCAACCTTTGGTATAGTCTGCATTGGGAAAATTGAACAAAATCTTTGAGGAAAAATGGCCAGGGTGGTATCTACAAGATCAAGTTCAGATAATGTTAGGGTAGATGAAGGGAATAATAGGAAATCACAGGAGTTGATCATGATAATCACACCATGGTTAGGACAGTGATGATGGTATAAACAAATTCTGGACTATGACTGTGACTCACTTGATTAGCTAACAATTTGTTGAATCCAGCATAGAATAATTTAGTGTCAACAATCAATTGATCGTATTCTTCATGCATTTACTGTTTGCAGAGCACTGTACTAAGTGCTTGGGAGAGTATAATATAACAGAATTGGTGGACACATTCCCAGTTACTTTTCAAATATACCATTCCCAATATTGTTCTCCTGAACTGAAAGTTTATTGGGTAAATCCCTTGCAGATGAATCCCCTTGGCTTAATGGTGTCAAAACTATTATATATTATAAATTATTTATATCATTGTCTGTCTCTGCCTCTAGACTATAAGCTTGTTATAGGCAGGAAAGATGTCTACCACTCTGTTGCATTTATACTCCCAAGTTCTTAGTACAGTGCCCTGCACATAGAAAACAATAAATATCATTGATAATGATGATGCCAGAGTATTATCTATCTATATTGCTTGGCCTGTGCTTCTGATGAGTCTTACAAGCATTTCTGGTCTTCAAGGGCTAGCATTTCACTATCAGCTAATAGCTATCAAATAACATAACCTATGTGAGGTAGGAGTGGAAATACAAAGCACAGAGATTGGTCCATCTCTGCTAAACAAAGAACTCTAAGAGCATATTGATTCATATATGCCATTTTCAGACCTGAAGCTCTTCCTATGTTAGAAGCAAAGGAGGAGTTACCAAGTTGTAACAGGGCATGTGACCCAACTACCTCCTCTGCCTTTTGAGGGAAGCCTTCCTGGAGGAAGTAGGCTTTAAGAAATGATGGGAGCCAGATAGCACAGTAATGGTTCTCTGACCCAGCTCTCTGATAGACCAGTTACCTAAGGGTCTAGATTCAGTCTGGTAGTTGAAGTTTTGGTTTCAGCTTTGTCCATTTTTGTCTTTTGCCTCGGACATTTCCTGCTGCTAAGCAGAGTGGCACGAGATGCTAAGTGAACTATATGGGACACTAAATGATTTAGTGCCAGAAGACAAGGGACCTTGTTGCTGTGGAAAGATTGCATTTATCCAGTGGCTCATAGCCCAACTTTAACGGTCTCACCCAGTATTTAAATGGGTGCTGAAATTGAACCCTCCAAGTCAGGATTCAGTCATGTCGTTAGGATGCTGGGAAAGATGCATATCATGCTTCTGCTCCTTCAGATCTGCCCAGCTTGCCCATTCACACCTTCGACTTTAAGCTCTACAAGGGCAGGAACTGTGTCTGGTACACTTACCTTATAGGGTGTCCAACTCAGGCCCATGAACACAAGTGATTAATGCTTCTGAATGATGATAACAATGATAATGAATGTTCTCCTGTGAAAATCTAACAAAATGCTTGACAAGCTCTCTATTTTTCAGAGATACTCAATCCCCAGATGCTAAATTAGAAGGGCATGGTGGTATAGGGGACTAGTGTTATAAATGAGGGAATTGTTTTCATCCTAGGTCTATTACTGCCTTTTTAGCCAAACTCACCCAGCTACATTTTTTGGCCAAGGGTCAGTCTGTTCCCCCATCTGGAAAATTGATAAGGACATGGTGAGAACTAGAGAGTTCCATGTGCTTCAAAGAATTCTAAGTACAGATGGACTGGCTTCCAAGCAAAGCAGCCATGCTATACTTACTATTCTAAACATGGGTTGGGCCTGTTCTTCCTGGGCCTGGATACCAGGAAGGTACAGCAGACAGCTAAGCAAAGATCAAGGCAGTTAAACAATCATTTTGAGAGAGTTCACAATGAAAATTGAGCCAGATTATCTCATAGGTCCTTTGATCAGTTATCATCAATTGTATCAATCATGATATTTACTGAGCACCTACAGTGAGCAGCACACTGTACTAGCCACTTGGGAGAGTATGATACAATACAGTTGGTAGGTAGACCCATTCCTTGCTCATAGTGAATTTACAGACTAGAGGGGAATGGTGTGTTAAGTCTTTCTTTCCTCTAGGGGTTTCCCACTATAATAAAGCCATTTGATGTGCTGACAGGGTTGCTTGTGCAGACTCCAAAACAACTGGTAAGACATTATTCCAGTGGCCTGGGAGTGTTAGTATTGGGGTAACTTCCAAAAATGCCTAAAGCACAGGTGCTGGAAGAACCTAATGCAATAGAAGCTGGGTCCGGCTCACTCCTCTCCCTCTAGATTTTCTCACTTCATGCATACCCCATCTTGAAAGTTGACTTGTCCCAGATGATAGGGGAGAAAGGAGATGTACTAATACAGTGGAGGTCTGAGCCTCTGCTGCCATATGCGAGTTAGTATATAGATACCCCTTTTATAAAAATGGGGTGAGTGACAAACTTCCCAACAATCTTGCCACCCCTTCAGCACTGTGGTGGAAGTGAGCAAATATAGGCTTGGTTAATTTTTTAGTGTAGAGGCATCCTGGGCTGGGAACATTTCTACCAAATCTACTGTATTTTATTCTTCCAAATGCTTAGTACAGTGCTCGGCAGGTGGTAAACCTTCAGTAAATATCACTGATTGATCTACAGTCAGGTGGGAGGGATAGCTCTCTTCATTTCTCCCTAGAGCTCATACTTTCTCATACTTTCTCTTCCTTTTACCTGACCCTAAACCCACCTTCTGCTTTGGTGGACTCCAGGGTATCTTCTAGTTGTTACCCTTATAATGACAAGCTATAGTCACATTTAGAGTGAAAAAAGATTCTGTCCCAAGGACATGTCCAAGTTTCTCCCCACCCAGGTTTTCATAAAAGGATTTATTTAATGAGTTAGCAACTTCTTTCTTTATGCTGATGGCACAAAATATATAACAGAGTGGTTAATGTAAAAAGATCTGCAAGAGGCAACTAAAGGAGCAATCAATATCCCATGTAAATGGCTGACACACAACCAATTTTAGCTGAGCAGTTCTAATACAGTAATGTGTCATGAGGGGTTATAATAAGCGAAAACGGAGTTTGGATGATCCATTATAGGTTCCATTAAAAGGTGGTCTCCCAAATGCTAGTGATGAATGCCAAATGCTACCCTGCGATAAATGGAACCGGTGCAAATCCAAGAAAGTTATTTCTCCAAATGTCATCCTCTGTTCCTGTCATTACATATCCCTCCTATAGTGGAAAAGGACAGAAACGGCTAGGGCAGGCCCCAAAAGGGTGGAAAGCTAAAATATGAATATGAGTTATTGGACTTTTTTTCATTATTGTTCATTCAGATCCATCTTAGACAAAGTCATGGCAACATCCTTAGTTTGGGATCAGATAGTTTTGCTTCACCGTCTACACCAGCCCAATTCACTGGACATTTCCTCCAACTTGGCTGTGGCTATGGAGGCTTTGCTAGGTAAAAATCTCTAGATTATAATCTCAAATCTAGACCATACACTTGTTGTGGGCAGGGAACATGTCTATCAATTCTGTTGTATTATACTCTCTCAAGCATTTAGTTCAATAGTCGGCACACAGTAAGCCCTCAAAATAAATACCATCAATTAACTAATTGAATAAAGGAGCCTCTACTGTCTTTTCTTTCTGTGAAAACTCTGATTATTCAACACCACATCTTTTGCTCCTTCAAGCCTGGTGGTAGTGGATTAGACATCTATGAAGTGTATGAGCACTTGAGATAAATAACAATAATGAGAAGCAGCATGGCATAAGGGATAGAGCATAGGCCTGGGAGTCAGAAGGTCATGGGTTCCAATCTCAGCTCTGCCACTAGTTTGTATCACAAGCCCCCCACCCCCAGGTACCAACCAGGAGCTTCCTGGAACAGCAGAGCCTCAGTGACATGTAGTAAAGTTCAAACCATATTTCTGATAACCAAAGTTACTGTGGAAAGTATTTTACTTAGTTTTACCAATGTGCAAGGGAGGGATACATACATGCACTCACTCCACCAAGGATCCAATACCAGTCTATGGTCAAAGGAGCCCAATGTACTAGTGCTTCTTCCTTCTGCTTCCAAGTGCTGCTGCCTTCTGCTGCTTTAGAATACTACTCTCCTGCTACTTCGGTACTTGCTTCTCTATGCTGCCTCTGCTTCTCTGCATGCCTTTTACGTGTCTTCTGCCTATCTCAGAGTACCTCCTCATGGCCTCCAGGCTGCCCTTTTTATCTGCCTTAGATGTTGCAGCTGTGGCTCTACGTGGCAGTCACTGATTGGTCAAGGCCCATTACCAGGTAGAACACAAAGAGAAGACTACAGATCCCACCACGCTCCACCCCCACAGGCCAGCAATCACCTGTCCCAGGTAGAGCCCATCACTGCCTTTGCAAAGTCTCTTCCTTGTTGTTGTTCGTGGGATCACAAATGGTCACTAATAAGGCAGCTTACTGTGGACTCAACCAAGTGTGCTATGTGACCTTGGGCAAGTCACTTAACTTTTCTGTGGACTGTGTCCGACCTGATTTATCTCCAAATCAGCGCTTAGAACAATGCCTGGCACATAGTAAGCACTTAACAAATACCATTTTTATTATTATTAATAATCATTATGATATATGTTAAGCTCTTCCTCAGTGGTAAGCACTGGGGTAAACACAAGAATATCAGGTTGGACACTGTCCCTGTCCAACCTGAGGTTGACAATCTAAGTGGGAGGAGAATAAGCACTGAATCCCCTTTTTATAGATGAGCAAACAAAGGCATAGAGAAGTGAATAATTAATAAATATAGTGCCTGTTAAGCCCTTACTACATGTCATGCACTTTACTAAATACTGGGCTACAAGGCAATTAGTTTGGACACATCTGTCCCACATGGGGCTCACCATCTAAGTAGGAGGGAAGGACACTTGGACAAGTGAAATGATTTGCCCAAGGTCACACAGCAGGCATGTGGTGGATGGAGGATTAGAAGCTGAGTCCTCTGATTTCCAGACCCAGGCACTTCCCACTGGGATATCCTGCTTCACTTGACTTCTTTGGGGAAATAATGCAAGGAAGAACGGGGAAGAGAAATCATGAAGAGAAGTCATTTGACAAGGACCTGATAAACATGGAACCTAAGTGCATTTTAAATCAGGTTGATGTGGGTTTCCCACCACCTGGAAAACAGGATTAGGACTTTATCTGTGACCAGTCACTAGGTATCGGAATCATGAGACACCAGCTTTGCCTGCCCAGCATTGATGTGGCATTAATAAACTAACATCAGGATACACCCTTCGAAAACCATTTACATAGCACTTGCTATGCTGAAAAGCATTTGCCATGATCCTGCCATTTCTCATTACCCAGCATAGCAAATGGCGAGGTCATCATCAAGACCTCTTTCAGGAAAGAAGGAATTGCATTTACCCTCTTCGCTTAAAAGGTATTATGCAAATACGACACCACAACAGAGTCCTTGAAAACACAGGACCTTCAAAATTGATGTGCTAATTAAAGATGGATGCCATCTATATCTTCCAGATTAGTATTTCACCCACAAATAGCCAAAGCATTCTCAGAAGAGAATGCCTATTTTTGTCTCTCTTTTGACACAGGGAACTGTAAAAATGAAAGAGTAATTTGGGAATGGATAGACAGAGTGCTAGGTAGTAGATAGGTATTTGGATAGGTAATATATAGACAAGATACTTAATAATAAATAATGATGGTATTTGTTAAGCACCTACTATTTGCCAGACATAGTTCTAAGAGCTGGGGGAGATACAAGATTATCAGGTTGTCCCAGATGGGGCTCACAGTCTTAATCCCCATTTTACAGGTGAGGTAACTGAGGCGCAGAGAAGTTAAGTGACTTGCCCAAAGTCGCACAGCTGGCAAGTGGCAGAGCCGGGATTAGAACCCACAATTTTTGACCCCCAAGCTTGCGCTCTTTCCACTAAGCCACACTGTCAGATATTTAATAAGAATTGGAGGGCAGGCTTGGAAATATTTCCCAAAATGATACTAATCAACTAAAATTCTCTCTAGCCTACAGTATTCACCCTTCTTCCAACACTTAGTGAATCAGAATACAAAAACACAATAATGCATAGTGATGCATTACAATGCAAAAGTATTGTTCCTTTTCACTTCAAAAAACAAACAACAACAACAACAAAAAACCAGCCACCATTTCAGAGCACTTCCCAAGCAGGGAGAAAATGCCCTGGTAGTGAAAGAATAAAAATGTCTCTGGTAAAATCCTACCCAGGGGACCCATCCCTAGCCTGATGCTTTTGTTACTTTGGCCACACCCACATGGACTAAACCCATCTTTCAGGGGGAAAAGGGGATTTTCAATTAATTTGTCCTGAGCATGTGCGGTAGTTAACCTATGAATACTCTTGGAAACGTGGCTCTCTCCCGAAGACACGGTCTCCGCCGCCACTCTCTCCAGTGGAGGCCTCTCCTTCTCCCACTCCCCCAGACTCACCGGTAAGGGAGGAGGCGTCGGCTTCCTCCTCTTGCCCCGTTGCCGCTTCCGCACTATCCCTCCTCCCCCCTCCCTCTCCTTCCCCTCCTTCGAAGCCCATATCATTCGCTTCTCCCACCCCCTCCAGTTACTTGTCGCCGTCATCTACCGCCCTCCCGGTCCCACCTCCGACTTCTTCAACCACCTTGACCCCTTTCTCACCTTCCTTCTCTCCTTCTCTCTGCCCACTCTGATCCTTGGAGACTTCAACATCCATATGGATATACCTGACGACTCCTCTGCCGCCCGCCTGCTATCCCTCCTCGACTCTGCCGACCTCCTCCGCCACCATACCACGCCCACTCACCGACTTGGTCACACCCTCGATCTCGTCATCTCCTACCGCTGCACTATCTCCTCCCTCACCAACTCTGAAATCCCTCTCTCTGACCATAACCTTCTCACCTGCCTCATCTCTCACACTCCCTCCCCCTGCAAATCTTCACTACTGCCCCACAGAGACCTCCGCTCTCTCGATCCCATCCGTCTTTCCAATAGCATCTCTCCTCACCTTGCCGCCCTGTCCTCTCTTCCCACTCTCGATGATGAGGTCTCCGCTCTCAACTCCACCCTCTCTACTCATCTTGACTCTCTCGCCCCCCTTTCCCTCCGCCGCTCTCGCTCCACTAACCCACAGCCCTGGATCACCTCCTCCGTCCACCTCCTACGCTCCTATGCTCGAGCTGCTGAGCGCTGCTGGCGAAAGTCCAAGCACCAAGCCGACCTCACACACTTCAAATTTATCCTTTCCTGCCTTAACTCTGCCCTCTCCTCCGCCAGGCAAAACTTCTTCTCCTCCCTCATAAACACCCATGCCCGTCACCCCCGCCGATTGTTCCGGACCTTTAACTCTCTCCTTAGGCCCCCAGTTCCTCCCCCTCCCCCATCTCTCACCCCCAATGATCTGGCCACCTATTTCCTCACAAAAATCAACACAATCAGGTCTGAGCTCCCCAAAGTCACCCCTCCGCCTCTCCCCTCCCCCCCACTAACCCTCTCCCCTACTTTCCCATCCTTCCCTGCAGTATCCTCAGAGGAGATCTCCTCCATCCTTGCAAGTGCCACCCCCTCCACCTGCGCCTCGGACCCCATTCCCTCTCACCTTATTAAAACCATCGCCCCTGCCCTCCTCCCTTCCTTAACTTCCATTTTTAACCACTCAATCTCCAATGGCTCCTTCCCCTCTGCCTTCAAACATGCCCACATCTCCCCCATCCTAAAAAAACCCGCTCTTGACCCCACTTCCCCCTCCAGTTATCGCCCTATCTCCCTACTACCCTTCCTTTCCAAAATCCTAGAACGAGTCGTCTACAATCGATGCTTAGAATTCCTTAACTCCCATTCTCTCCTAGACCCCCTCCGATCTGGCTTCCGTCCCCTCCACTCTACCGAGACTGCTCTCGCTAAGGTCACCCATGACCTCCTTCTTGCCAAATCCAAATCCTCCTACTCCATTCTAATCCTCCTTGACCTCTCTGCTGCCTTTGACACTGTCGACCATCCCCTCCTCCTCCATACCTTATCTCACCTTGGCTTCACGGACTCTGTCCTCTCCTGGTTCTCCTCTTACCTCTCTGGCCGATCATTCTCGGTCTCCTTCGCTGGAGCCTCCTCCCCCTCCCATCCTTTAACTGTTGGAGTTCCTCAAGGGTCAGTTCTTGGCCCTCTTCTGTTCTCCATTTACACTCCCTCCCTCAGTGAACTCATTTTCTCTCACGGCTTTGACTACCATCTCTACGCAGATGACATGCAGATCTACATCTCCGCCCCTGTCCTCTCCCCCTCCCTTCAGGCTCGCATCTCCTCCTGCCTCCGGGACGTCTCCACCTGGATGTCGGCCCGCCACCTAAAACTCAACATGAGCAAAACTGAGCTCCTCATCTTCCCTCCCAAACCCGGTCCTCTCCCAGACTTCTCTATCACCGTGGATGGCACGACCATCCTTCCCGTCTCTCAGGCCCACAATCTCGGTGTCATCCTTGACTCGTCTCTCTCGTTCACCCCACACATCCTATCCATTACCAAGACCTGCCGGTTTCACCTCTACAATATTGCCAAGATCCGCCCTTTCCTCTCCACCCAAACGGCTACCTTACTGCTACGGGCTCTCATTATATCCCGGCTAGACTACTGTGTCAGCCTTCTCTCTAACCTCCCTTCCTCCTCTCTCGCCCCTCTCCAGTCTATTCTTCACTCCACTGCCCGGCTCATCTTCCTGCAGAAACGATCTGGGCATGTCACTCCCCTTCTTAAACAACTCCAGTGGTTGCCTATCGACCTCCGCTCCAAACAAAAACTCCTCACTCTAGGCTTCAAGGCTCTCCATCACCTTGCCCCTTCCTACCTCTCCTCCCTTCTCTCTTTCTACCACCCACCCCGCACGCTCCGCTCCTCTGCCGCCCACCTCCTCACCGTCCCTCGGTCTCACCTATCCCGCCGTTGACCCCTGGGCCACGTCCTCCCGCGGTCCTGCAACGCCCTCCCTCCTCACCTCCGCCAAACTGATTCTCTTTCCCTCTTCAAAACCCTATTTAAAACTCACTTCCTCCAAGAGGCCTTCCCAGACTGAGCTCCTCTTCTCCCTCTACTCCCTCTGCCACCCCCCCTTTACCTCTCCGCAGCTAAACCCTCTTTTTCCCCTTTTCCCTCTGCTCCTCCACCTCTCCCTTCCCATCCCCACAGCACTGTACTCGTCCGCTCAACTGTATATATTTCCATTACCCTATTTATTTTGTTAATGAATTGTACATCGCCTTGATTCTATTTAGTTGCCATTGTTTTTATGAGATGTTCTTCCCCTTGACTCTATTTATTGCCATTGTTCTTGTCTGTCCATCTCCCCCGATTAGACTATAAGCCCATCAAACGGCAGGGACTGTCTCTATCTGTTGCCGACTTGTTCATTCCAAGCGCTTAGTACAGTGCTCTGCGCATAGTAAGCGTTCAATAAATACTATTGAATGAATGAATGGTTTTCCAACATGTGCGGACTGACAGGAATTGATTTTCACATGGTGGTCAGGACAGATTATGAATCTATGGGCCCAATGGGTTCCCCCAAACCAAGATACTTCCTTCTGCCAGTATCCCCCAATTTCACACTTGCTTTCACTTACAGGCTCCCCTCATCAATACTGCGAGGGCTATTTTTGAACCCAACAAGGAACAGTGGCAGAGTTTAAACCAGGTAAGGAAGGAAGGTATAGTAGGCTAGCCTCTGAAGAATCCCTAAGTGTGATGGATCCCACTAGAGGTTGCCCTAAGGCAGCTGTCCCTTCTGTCTAATTTTTGTGGTCTGCCTGGCTTAGACAGCTTTGGTGTGCAGATGCAAATTCTCAAACCACAATTTCTCAGTACTGTCCCAAAAAGGGAGAATTGTGGTCAATTCACATAGTACAGTGCTTTCACAGTAAGCGCTTGGAAAGTACAATTCAGCAACAGAGACAGTCCCTGCCCACAATGGGATCACAGTCTAGAAGAATGAACTTTCCCAGCCTAGACTTGAACTTTCCCAGCCTAGACCTCTTTTCAAATCCTGACTCCACCACTTATCAGCTGTGTGACTTTGGGCAAGTCACTTAACATTTCTGTGCCTCAGTTATCTCATCTGCAAAATAGGGATTAAGACCGTGATCCCCAAGTGGGACAACCTGATAACCTTGTGTCCATCCCAGCGCTGAGAACAGTGCTTGGCACATAGAACCAGTATCATTATTATTATTATCTGCCAAATAGCATGAATCAGACCGGCAGACTGGCTTACTGATGTAGGACTTTGGCCTTCGGTTCCATTCAGAGAGAGAGAGAGGTGATTCTTTCAAAAACCACCTCTCACAGAAATCTCTTAGAAGAGTGGCTGAGCTGATGGGCAAACCCTTCCAAATCTGAAGCTCTGATGCTGTAGCTTCAATGGCTCCCATTGTCTCTAGAGGCCAGAGAGGATAAAAATAAACAAATCTGCAATTCACCTACTTCTGAGGTGAAAAATGATTTTGGCCAGAGGGCCAAATCTGCAGGGCCCAGGGACCTGTCCATGAAGTTCTCCTTTCCCGCAGTTAGATCGAGAGTGCTGGAACAGAGTTTGAATATTAATAATTGTGGCATTTGTTAAGTGCTTACTGTGTGCTGTTGTTCCTGTTCCTTGCTGTTGTTGGTACTGTTCTAAGCACTGGGGTGGATACAGACAAATCAAGTTGGACACATTTCCTGTCCTACGTGGGGCTCACAGTCTTAATCTCCATTTTACAGATGAGGTAACTGAGGCACAGAGAATTGCAATGATTTGCCCAAGGTCTTACAGCAGACAAGCAGTGGAGTTAGGATTAGAACACAGGCCCTTCTGACTTCTAGGCCCATGCTTTATCCACTAGGCCATGCTGCTTCTCAATCAAGACTGTAAGCTCATTGTGGGCAGGAAATGTGTCTGTTTATTGTTGTATTGTACTCTCCCAAGTGCTTAGTACAGTGCTCTGCACACAGTAAGCTCTCAATAAATACAATTGAATGAATGAATGAATCACTTCTGTCCAAGTAAGCTCCTTGCTGTCTCCCAGCCAGTAGTGGATACAGTCAGTAACCCCAATATGCCATTGTCCTCCAGGTAATAATAAGCTGGAAGGTTGCTAATTGTATTCCAGCTGGCTTGAAGACAGGTAAGAGCTGCAACAGGCGGAAACAGCTGGCTTGGATCGGGTCCAGTTTCATTTCCTTGGGCCAGATTTTGTCTTCCTGCTTCTTATGAGGAGCAGGCTAGCTATTGAGGGCATTTATGGGCTGATCAGCTATCAAAACAATTATTTAATATTTTTTTCCCACCTACTCAGTTATGGGAATTTTCTACTTTACCTTGGAAGAGTGGGTAACTGGTTATTTTCATGCCTGGTATGGGAATTTATATTATCACGATGTTCATATAAAAAAATAAATATGCACATAATTACACAAAAAGTAACTCCCCTTCAAATGGAATTTTGGCCCATTAATTAATCATTTTAATTGGAAATAACCAATATTTTTGCCAATCTCTCTGATTTAATATTGTCCTGAATGACAAGGGCAAAGAGCTTCTTATAAAAGACACATCCACCTTGCCCCCACTAATATCTAGCCAGTTACTGGCTCTCTGGATTTGAACCCAAGCTGATTTGGTGACCAGCTGTATGATAAATAATGATATTCAAGAAAGTCATGTTCAGGAAGGAAAATAACAAGAGTCAGTTGCTAAGGGGGAATTTTAAATCTGTTTTCCCTCTTGATGCTTGTGCAAGTTAGAAACTGGCTAATAGAATGCAGAATATTTCTCTACAAATGTTAGAAGTGAATTAAAAATTAACAGGAACACATCAAGATAAAAATATACTGCTTTTTTGAAAGTCCTTCTGTTGGGATATTACCACAACATTTTTAAGTCAAATTCTCATTCCATAATAAGTCTGATGATCTTATATTTTGTACAAAATTACAATCCTTTCCATAAAGGTGCACCCCTCCCTCACAAAAGAACATGTCTTGAGCATCCTCTATAAACTGGAACTTTGGGACTCAGAAGGGTGTAGAGGCATATGCTCCCTGGGCATAAAGAAAGCTTGACTCTCAGGCAAGTTCTTGTTCTAGTCAGATCTGTGTGAGTGGGGTGGTTATCCATGGGCTTACATATGCATTGCCAGGAGTTGAAGGCAAAAGCATTAGCCTGAGGAGGTTCACTCTCTATCCACTACAAAACTGTAAGGCCTGAGGCATGAGGCCCGGGGTGGGGGTGGGACTGTGAGCCTGTCATCGGGCAGGGATGGTCTCTATCTGTGGCAGAATTGTATATTCCAAGCGCTTAGTACAGTATGTGCTCTGCACATAGTAAGCGCTCAAGAAATACTACTGAATGAACTGAATGAAAAACTGCATTCTAAATAATTTCTTCCCTCTCTGTTCACTACTAAAGCTTCAGTCTAAACCACTTCTCACAATCTTCTCCAGCTACACAGTTGCCTGGCATGGAGAGAGTAAGATGTCCCTGTTCCTAATCAAGGGTAGCTTTTGCTGGTTCTGAGAAGCTGCAGGGATGAGACATCTGGACAGGTGAATGATAATAATAATAATAATGATGGTATTTGTTAAGCACTTACTATGTGCCAAGCAATGTTCTAAGTGCTGGGGTAGATAAAAGGTAATCAGGTTGTCCCATGAGGGCTAACACCCTTAATCTCCATTTTACAGATGAGGTCTTTGAGGCACAGAGAAGTTAAGTGGCTTTCCCAAGGTCACACAGCAGACAAGTGGCTGATCAGGATTAGAACACGCATCCTCTGACTTCCAAGCCCATGCTCTTTCCACTAAGCCTCGCTGCTTCTCTGAATCACACCACTGCATTTCCAGTGTCCCATCCTGTCCAGGCTTGCGAGTCTTTCCTATTCTTGGGTCTTCAAAACTGGACCTGTTTTTATGCCAACCTTCCTGCCTGGACCAGGAAAATCTTACCCATAAAGCCATGAGAGCAGGGCTTGAATCTGTTTACCCCATTGGATTTAATCATTCACTCAATCATATTTGTTGAGTGCTTAATGTGTGCCAAGCACTGTATTAAGAGCTAGGGAAAGTACAATTGCCAGGTCCCGGGTGGCCAACTTGGTACCTGAGATTACATTTGAGAGTTTGTGTGTTAAGGATGCTGAGAGAATGATCTATGCAACTTAGAAACTGGATACTTAGTTATTAGATACAGCATGCAATCAATGGAAAATCAAAGATGCAAGTATGGCAACAAACACAACTGTAACCCACCCAACCCAGGCAAAGAGTTCCCTACCGCGAGGTGATCAAGCTCATCCGGTGTTCAGGTTCTTAAGCTGCACGCACGGGTGTCCCTTGCCTAGGAGGTCCCTGGGCCTGGGCTCATTCTCTGCTTTCCCTTAGGAGCCCTGTAAGCAGCAGTCCTTGTCCCACTTCCCTTTCCTCTTATATGATTCCTGTTGACCATAACATCGAGCTCCTTCCGGATATGCCCTAATCTATAACCACCAAATGGTTTGCTCAGTTTTTAGCACTTAGGGTTGACAGTGCAGTTTCCTTTTTTCTCTGGTTTTCCTTTCTTCTCTAATTGCTAAACCCGGGGCCCCTCCAATTGGCAGGATGCGATAAGCAAACGGCTGGGCCGTGTTTGTTGAGAGAATTAGTTTAGGAAGTAGACGTTAAACTAGTTAGTCTCAAGAAGTGTGTACAGGGGTCGAGTTAATACCACTGTCTTTAGTTTAGCCTATTTTCCTTTGAAGCTCCATCCCAGCCACGGCAAAAGCATGGACCTGGCTCACTCTAGTACCTGGGCTGTGAGTATTCATTCATTCAATAGTATTTATTGAGCACTTACTATGTGCAGAGCACTGTACTAAGCGCTTGGAATGAACGAGTCGGCAACAGATAGAGACGGTCCCTGCCGTTTGACGGGCTTACAGTCTAATCGGGGGAGACGGACAGACAAGAACAATGGCAATAAATAGAGTCAAGGGGAAGAATATCTCGTAAAAACAATGACAACTAAATAGAATCAAGGCGATGTACATTTCATTAACAAAATAAATAGGGTAATGAAAATATATACAGTTGAGCGGACGAGTACAGTGCTGAGGGGATGGGAATGGGGATGGGAATGGGGAGGGGATGTGAGTAGCCCAGTGGGGGCTGCAAAACTGACCTCCCTTACATAGAGGCAAACTACAGAGTATTAGGTGAATCAATAGCAAAGAATACAAAGAATAAATACAAAGAATAAAACAATATGTATTATAATTTGGTCCTTGCTTGGAGCATATCTGTACATCTGGCTGCAATGACAGGAAGTGATATGTTGAAGGGCATTAAGTTTAACACATTGTTTATGCAAGGTGTAAACTGCACTCGTCAACAATACAAAAATAAACACTTTCCCTGCCCACAACAAGGTTACAGCCTAGAGGAGAAAGACAGGCATTAATATAAATAAATTACAGATAGAAGGGAGTGGGAGAAGAGGAAAGGGGGGCTTAGTCAGGAGAAGCCCTTTGGAGGAGATGTTTCTTGGATAAGGCTTTGAAGGAGGGAGAGTAATTGTCTGTCGGATTTGAGGAGGGAGGCATTTCAGGTCAGAGGCAGGACGTGGCAAGGGGCTAGTGGCATTATAGGCAAGATCGAGAATGATGCACAGTGAGAAGGTTAACCTTAGAGGAGCAAAGTGTGCAGGCTGGGGTGTAGTAGGAGAATAGCGAGGTGAGGTAGGAGGGGGCAAGGTGATTGTTTTAATGCCAATGGTGAGGACCTTTTGTACTCTCTCAATCTCTTAATACAAGTTTGCTCACACAGTAGGACCTCAAGAAATACCATTGATGATTGGTAAGCCAAAGAGCAATGCAGAGCTAAAATAAAGCCATTACTGCATTCAGCTAACTATGCACTTACTAAACAATGGTGCACTAAAAGAGTAGAAAACCAAATCAAGTAGGTGATAATATATTTTGAAGTGCCAATAGATAGATTCTAAACCTGCAGTAGCATAAAGCTCCAGAGTCAAACTTTAGACATTGAAGTTTTCCTTTGTAAAAAAAAAAAGCTGTGAAAATGGGTCTTGGCACAAATGTTATATCTGGCTTTATGAAGTGTCTCATCATTAGTTGTAAACTCTCTCATTAGATTGTAAGCTTCTTGAAGGCAGACATCATGTCTACCAGCATTATTGTACCCTCCTAAGCACTCTGTACAGTGTTCTGCACATAGTAAGCACTTGATAAATAGTACTGATTGATTGGATTGGCTTCAGATCAAAGTAGGTGCTATAGGTTCCCTCTTGACAACCCAAATAGACTCCAGAGCAACCCTGAGATCCAGATTTGCCAGCTGGTAGTTTCCCATAGTCCCTTACGTCCAGCTGGTATGAAAAGCATGACTATGAGGTATCTACCGGACCACCTACTTCACCACTGAGAACTGTCAGCCCACCAAGAAATTGCAGCATCTCTTACATGGTGTAAGATCTAGAACCTGGAGCCATGAGCCAGCACTTTCTTCCAAGCCTGATGCAGCTCATTTCAAAAGCATTTGAATAACAACCAAGGTTTACTTTCCTTAATGGAGATAAGGCCTGACCTTCCTTGAGTTGATCCTGAGAAGCTGGTACAGTTTAGTATTCCTAAGCGATTTAGAGTCGTGAATATTGAAGGGCTTACCAAAGTGAGAGAGCAAGGTTAGACCCAGGGAAATGTATTAAGGCCATGGGGTGCTCCCGATGACCACTGTCATAATCCACTGCCCATTGACACAGCCCAGGCAGTCCCTGTTCTCTCTACAGACAAACAGAATCTTCTTCCCTGATGGATTTTATAATTATCTGTGATCTTGATGAACTTAACATTCTAGGAGCAGCACTCATGCCTCACCTAAAGTGCGTGATGTCTGTAGGAGGCTGAGGAATCCTGGGGCCCAACAGAATAAAAATCACTCACTCTAATATGCTTAAATTTGGCATTATAGGAGGCTTCAAGCATGAGCAGTTAGACAGAAGTACACAATACATTGCCTTCATTTTCTCAAACGGTACTCTTTTGAGCTCGCATCCCCTGCCTCAGCCACTGACATTCAAATTGGCTTTTTGCATTTCATAATAGCAGTTTCTGTCTTGTTTTCAGCTTTGTCCACCAAGCCCACTGCTGTGACTTTCTCCAATGCATGAGTCAATATAAAGCTGCCTGAAAATGCATCACTTATTTCAGTCATTTTGCTTAAGTACACTCAGTATGGGCAAGGCAGTCAGAGAAAATGATTAGAGCAGCATGGTCCTGTCATCAAGTGCTTCCTTATCAATGGTCCAATGGCCCAATTTTCAAAATCTTGACTGAAGGCCCCTTAGCTTTCAGACCCTTTCTCTTTCTCTCTCTCTCTCTCACACACACACACACACACACACACCAAAAAAAAAATTGTACCTGAAGGCATAGCCTCAGTCCTTGTAAAGAATGTAAAATCATGTACAGTATGGCTCAATTTTATCAGCACTGATCTGGATCATTTCATTTCCCATGGCAGGACAACTATCCATCTAAGTATACTGGTTTCATCAGCGACATTCTCATCAATTACTTCATGATTCAGTGCCTAGTGTGCATCTCAGGCAAAATTTCTGATAGCTTTAGGGATGAGGGACTCAGAATTTTCATTTCTTCTGGGGAAGATTTTTGGGGGATGGGAGCTTCCAGGTAGTGCTTGGAAATCGCTGGTTCTAAGGAGGGCAGTAGGATCATGGAACTGAATGATGAAGAGGACTTCATGGTCAAGTCCAGAATTAATTTCAGGGGATCCAAACTGGTGGAAGAGAAGGCTTATATTCTGATGGCAATATGAATTCCACCAAAGGACAACAGCACTTTAACTTCTCAGGAAAGTAATAATTATGGTACAATATAACAGTTCGTATACAATGTTCCCCACCCACAACAAGCTTACAGTCTAGAGGGGGAGATACACATCAAGCAGCATGGTAGTAGATAGAGCACGGGCCCAGGAGTCAGAAAGTCATGGGTTCTAGAGAAGCAGCGTGGCTCAGTGGAAAGAGCCCGGGCTTGGGAGTCAGAGGTCATGGGTTCTAATCCCAGCTCCGCCACTTGTCAGCCATGTGACTTGGGGCAAGTCACTTAAATTCCCTGTGCCTCAGTTACCTCATCTGTAAAATGGGCATTAAGACTGGGAGCCCCATGTGAGACAACCTGATTACCTTGTAACCCCCCAGCATTTAGCACAGTGCTTGGCACATAGTAAGGGCTTAACAAATGCCATCATCATTATTATTATTATTCTAATTCCAGCTCTGCCACTTGTCTTCTGTGTGACCTTGGAAAAGTCACGTCACCTCTCTGGGCCTAAGTTACCTTATCTGGAAAATGGGGATTGAGACTGTGAGCTCCACATGGGACAGGGACTTTGTCCAATCTGATTTGCCTGTATCCACCCCGGTGCTTAATACAGTGCCTGGTACATAGTAAGTACTTAACAAATACCATATGTAAGTGCTGTGGAGCTCAGCGGTGGGGGGGGGGGGGGGGGGGGGCGGGGATGAATGAGGGATGCAATTACAAGTGAAATGGCAATGTAGAAGGTACTGAAAGAAAAGGAAATGAGGGCTTAGTCAGGGAAGTCCTTTTATGGGAGATCTACTTTTATTAATGGTCATCTGTCTGATATGAAGAAGGACGGTGTTCCAGGCCAGAGGCAGCACACAGGTGAGGGGTTTGCTATGAGAAAGATGAGATTGAGGAGCAGTGAGTAGGGTGGCATTAAAGGAGCAAAGTGAGTTGGTTGGGTTGTTGCAGGAGAGCAGAGAGGTAAGGTAGGAGGGGATAAGGTGATGGAGTGTTTGAAAGCCTGTGATAAGGTGTTTCTGTTTGATGTGTAAGTGGATGGTGAGAAGCAGCGTGTCTCAGTAGAAAGAGCCTGGGCTTGGGAGTCAGAGGTCATGGGTTCGAATCCCAACTCTGTCAGCTGTGTGACTGTGGGCAAGTCACTTCACTTCTCTGTGCCTCAGTTACCTCATCTGTAAAATGGGGATTAACTGTGAGCCTCACGTGGGACAACCTGATCACCTTGTATCTACCCCAGCGCTTAGAACAGTGCTCTGCATATAGTAAGCACTTAACAAATACCAGCATTATTATTATTATGGGCAACCACTAGAGGCTCTTGAGGAGTGGGACTAGGCAAATCTAATAGGACACAGTCCCTGTTCCATGTGGGGCTCACAGCCTCAATCCCCATTTTACAGATGAGATAACTGAAGCACAGAGAAGTGACTTGCCCAAGGTCACAAAGCAGACAAGTGGCAGAGCCAGAATTAGAACCCATGATCTTCTGATTCCCAAGCCCATGCTCTATCCATTACACCATGCTGCTTCTGGATGGAGAGAGAGAATAGAAGGGGACCTAGAACTGAGCCTTGGTGGACTCCCACAGTTAGGGGTGGGAGGCAGAGGAGGAGCCCTCAAAAGAGACTGAGAATGAGTGGCCAGAGAGATAGGAGGAGCATCAGGAGAGGACAATGTCACTGAAGCTTAGGTTGGATTCCAATTCTAGGAGAACAGAGTTGACGGAGCTGAGAGGTCAGCGAGGATTAGGACGGTGTAGAGGGCATTAGATTTGACAAGGAGGTCATTGGTGACCTTTGATAGGGCAGTTTCTATAGAGTGAAGGGAGCAGGAGCCAGATGGGAAGGGGTCAAGGAGAAAATTGGAGGAGAGGAACTGGAACAGTTGGGCCTAGTGCCTCAGTTACCTCACCTTTAAAATGGGGACTTAGACTGTAAAAGGGACTGTGTTCAACCTGGTTACCTTTTACCTTCCTAAAGCCCTTAGAACAGTGCTTGACATATACCAAGTGCTTTCCAAATACCATAATTATTACTATTAAGTGATATCTTATCTCTCTGTCCTGTCATTCTCGGTCTCCTTCGCAGGCTCCTCCTCCCCTTCCCATCCTCTAACTGTTGGAGTTCCTCAAGGGTCAGTTCTTGGCCCTCTTCTGTTCCCCATTTACACTCACTCCCTTGGTGAACTCATCCACTCGCACGGCTTCAACTATCATCTCTATGCAGATGACACACAGATCTACATCTCTGCCCCCGTCCTCTCCCACTCCCTTCAGGCTCGTTTCTCCTCCTGCCTCCAGGACATCTCTTCCTGGATGTCTGCCCGCCACCTAAAGCTCAACATGACCAAAACTGAGCTCCTCATCTTCCCTCCCAAGCCTGGTCCTCTCCCTGACTTCCCTATCACCGTGGATGGTATGACCATCCTTCCCGTCTCTCAGGCCCGCAACCTCGGTGCCATCTTTGACTCGGCTCTCTCATTCATCCCACACATCCAATCTGTTACCAAAACCTGCCGGTCTCACTTCTTTAATATCACCAAGATCCGCCCTTTCTCTCCACCCAAATGGCTACCTTACTGCTACAGGCTCTCGTACTATCCCGGCTAGACTACTGTGTCAGCCTTCTCTCTGATCTCCCTTCCTGCTCTCTCTCTCTGCTCCAGTCTATTCTTCACTCCGCTGCCTGGCTCATCTTCCTGCAGAAACGTTCTGGGCATGTCACTCCCCTTCTTAAAAACCTCCAGTGGTTGCCTATCAACCTCCGCACAAAACAAAAACTTCTCACTCTAGGCTTCAAGGCTCTCCATCACCTTGCCCCTTCCTACCTCTCCTCCCTTCTCTCTTTCTACTGCCCACCCCACATGCTCCGCTCCTCTGCCACCCACCTCCTCACCATCCCTCGGTCTCGCCCATCCTGCCATCAACCCCTGGGTCACATCCTCCTGCGGTCCTGGAATGCCCTCCCTCCTCACCTCCGCCAAATTAATTCTCTTCCCCTCTTCAAAACCCTACTTAAAGCTCACCTCTGCCAAGAGGCCTTCCCAAGCTGAGCTCCCCTTTTCCCTCTGCTCCCTCTACCCCCCACTTCACGTCTCTGCAGCTAAACCCTCTTCTCCCCCCTTTCCCTCTGCTCCTCCCCCTCTCCCTTCCCATCCCCTCAGCACTGTACTCGTCCACTCAACTGTATATATCTTCATCACCCTATTTTGTTTAATGAGATGTACATCACCCTGATTCTATTTATTTGCTATTGTTTTAATGAGATATTCTTCCCCTTGATTCTATTTATTGCCATTGTTCTTGTCTGTCTGTCTCCCCCGATTAGACTGTAAGCCCATCAGAGGGCAGGGACTGTCTCTTTCTGTTACCGATTTGTACATTCAAAGCGCTTAGTACAGTGCTCTGCACATAGTAAGCGCTCAATTAATACTATTGAATGAATGAATGAATGAATGAATGAAGTGGAAGAAGTTGGGGAGGAATGATAAGAGGGAGATGGGGCGATAACTGGAGGGGGCCCTGGGGTCAAGGGATGGTTTTCTTTAGGGTGAAGACACGAGCATGTTTGAAAATGGTGAGGAAGGAGTCGTTGAAGAGAGAATAGTTGAAGATAGTGGCCAGGGATGGAAAAAGGGATGGGGCAAGCGTTTGATGAGGTGCAATGGGATGGGGTCAGAAGTGCAGGTGGAGGGAATGGAATTTGAGAGGAAGTCGGAGATCTCTTGTGATCCTGCTGGGATAGATGGGAGAGTTGAAGAAGGGGCAGGAAGAGGGAGAAACTGAAGAGGAACATGGAGATTATAGGGAGATCATGCCTGATGGTTTCAATTTTCTCAATAAAATGCACGGCCAGATGGATACTGAGATTCAGCCCCACTAGGAGGGAAAATCCTGTATCTTGAGCTTCTCTTATACTTTCCCGAGTATTATTATTTGCCCTTGCATTCAGCAAGCACTCAATAAATACCAATATTGTCATTACTACTATGACTACTAAACCTGGAAACAACAAAGGATGCCCACTCTGTCCTACTATAACAATAATAATAATGATGGTATTTGTTAAGTGCTTAATATGTGCCAAGCATTGTTCTAAGCACTGTGGTAGATACAAGGTATTCAGTTTGCCCCATGTGGGGCTCACAGACTTAGTCACCATTTTACAGATGAGGTGACTGAGGCATAGAGAAGTCAAGTGGCTTGCCCAAGGTCACACAGCAGACAAGTGGCTGATCAGAATTAGAACCTGCATCCTCTGACTCCCAAACCCATGATCTTTCCACTAAGCCATGCTGCTTCTCTAAATTAAAGGAGAAATGTTTCACTGGCTTCTTATAGAGTCAGTGGGAGCTAACCCATTTTGCATTTGTATCCCAAAGATGGAATAGCCCATTCTCCAGATCAGAAAAGGAAGATATATGAAATCAGATTCCAAACCCAAGGCATTGAATAAACAATCAAACTCACTATAAAGGTGATGGAAATGGCCTACTTCACTTAAAAAGCTAAAACATCTGAACCACAGTGACCAGTACCAGAATGTTATAAAGTAATTAGACTGGATCGTATGAACTGAGATCAACTAGACCAGGCATTGTCAACCTTTTCATCATAGACCCAGCCCTTTTCATGGCTAATCATTCAAGCAGACCTCAAACTTTGGTTTAACTCAGTTTGGGAAGGAGCTACCATAAGATTGTAAATAACTGAGTAAAGAAGATGCATGGTTTGTGTTTACTGTACTCCCCCAAGAACTTAGCACTGTGCTTTGTACTTGGTAGGTGCTCAATAAACACAATTCATTGATCAATCAATCAGTGATTTTATTTGTGCCCCTGTTGAATGAAAAGCACTGTACTAGGCACTTGAGAGAGTACAACAAAAGCAAAATACACATTCCCTGGCTATGAGATTTACAATTTAACATGGGAGTCAAAAAGTTGTAGGTATATTAGGAAGAGTAGAGATCACACAGACCAAATTTGCCAAGGTGAAATATTCTAATTGAATTAGAATAAATAATTGACTATAGAGTTGACTATAAACACTTGCACAATGGTGACTGTTGGGTTGATATGACTTAAAGTGTTGGGAATTACTTGAGGAAGGCTCTCAAAAAGATAGAAGATTTTGGGAGAATTTTGAAGATAAGGAGGGTCTTAGGTGTGTGGATTTGGGGGTGGGAACTTCACTGATTGATTGATTGGGTGGGAGGAGTGATTGGTGAAGCAGAGTGGGGAAATGCCACTATAAGTGAGCCAATTTGTGGGTGGCTATTGACTACTTCTATACTAAGTCCCTGGTTTGCATCCAAATCAGAAGTTTGTGTTCAGAACCAACATGGAGCCAATAGCTATTTACAGGCACTATAGTGGATAGTCCCATATCCTGGCTGTGATTTGGTCCGACCCTATAGCAGAAGTTTAGATGAGGTGTTAGAACTGTAGCCAACCCTTGAGCCAGAACGGAAGCATGGCAACCAATGTCCTTGGCCCTCTGGACATAAAGTGGACCAGAACCAGGGCTGTGTGGCATTGAGGGGACTGGATCCATCTTACAATAATGGGTCACCCACCTCTGATTAAGTGCAGTCCCCTACCTCTCTCCAGAACACAAAGCATCTCAGACAGATGGTTATCTCCCCTTCAGATGTAACCCAAGAAGAAGACTCCATAATCTCTCTTGGTTACTGCATCTGTTGTTGCTTATTGGTGTCAGTGGACAAACTTCACCCTGGCATTAGACCAGCTGCTTTGGTCCATGGATCAGATAATGTCAGGGTATAAGAGTAAACAGAAGCAGCTGGGTGAGAAACCAAAATATAGGATGGGGCAGAATGACTTGGGCAGAAAGCCATCATTTCTGTTCTTCTTTTCATTCACCACTGATCACATTCCTCCTCTGAGGCTCATAGGGTGGCACTGGGAGATAGTTTTCAAAAGAAGTTTTCCAGTAGATCTACTGTAAAATGGACCCTTGAAAATCTGTCATCCAGGGAGTGGTGTCCCACAATCCATCTACCTCAGGGGGTGAGAGAGGTGCAGGATGATGGGTTTATGTGCTGCTTTAGAACTGTCTTCTGGAACTGCTCACCCCGGGGGCAAAATTCCTAGGGAAAAATCCCCCCCCCAAATTTTAATTCACAAACCTAAGTGCACAGCTATCACCTTACTCCTTGCCCTCCTCCCCAGAGAGAACATGAGACATTTTATTTCTACCCAGGTAATGAATTGGAGATTCTACAAATGAACTGCACCTTTCTAGAGAGTGATATTGCTATCTGGTGAATCCCTGAAAGATTAGCTGCTAGAGGCCAGAACAATGGGCTGACTTTCAGTGATTTCCCAAGTTATTTAAGCTACAACTTCACCTGTTCTAGTGAAGGGGGTCAGTGTAAGCTCATTGTGGGCAGGGAATATGTCTGCTTATTGCTATATTGTACTCTCCCAAGAGCTTAGTATAGTGCTCTGCACACAGTAAGGCTCAATAAATATGAATGAATGAATGAGTGAAACAAGTAGTGTCAGACCTTCCTCTAAGTGCTCTGTGGACCAACTCCCTGCCCCCTCCCACCTCCAGCACCATATCTCAGTCTCCTCCCCATTTCCTCCCCTCCCCCATGATCCTTCATCTCCCTTTCTCTCCCCTTGTCTCCATGGGCTTCTTGTGAAGTTTTCACACTGTACATTTTAAAACAAAAAACCATTATTGTTTTCTTCAGATATTCTAGGGCATTTCTAGTATGAAACATGAAATTCCCAAGAAATAATGCAGACAATTCAGACACTGTCCCATCACCGCCTCAAGAAAGAGCTTGGAATCCAAATTGCTCTAAGGATGGCTCATTCCCTGGCCAAACCCAGTTAGGTTGCAAAGCTCACACTATGTCCAGCATTTGCCATGAGTTTCATGAGGGAGACAGCAGGTCAGGGGCAGGTGGCTCTGAGCGCCTCTCCTCCGGAGAAACAGGCAGCCAGGAAAGATCCAGCCATCCTGACCCCTGGTCAACTCTCCACACCTGGCTGGGAGGGAGTGCCAATCACAAAGTTCCCTACTGGGAAGAGGTGAGTGTGTCAGGTGACAGGGATTGGGATGGGAATGGATCTGTTCCCTAAATGGTGTTACTACCTCCATTCCCCACCCCCAATCAGAGCCTGTGTGGCGGAACCAATCCAAAGACGTTTCAACAGACGGATTGGCAGATGACTCCACTAATAAGATCCTGTCTGGGGGAACCAATTAGAAAAAGCAACCTGTCAACATTCCAGAAACAACACTTTTATATACAATCAAAGAAGGTCATCTTGAAGCTATAATGTTTTGGTGGGAAGCAGAAACTTCTCTTTATACTGAATTGTCACAATCCCATTCAGTGTGCCAGGGTTTCACCACAATATCACAGTCCTGCTGCCCTTGTTATCAATTTTTAAACTGCTCCCAGTTCCTAGAGCATTTAAGGACAGTGACCAGGTTACTTCCTATGCTTGAAGCACAGGAGTCAGGCTGCTGTAATGAAAGATTCAGCTATTTGGTCATTTTTCTAAGGAAGCTTTTATAAACCAATTTTTGAACCTCATGAGTAAACCAATAATACCTGGTTTGGGTTCATCTCAATGGCTAGTTTTCCAGGGCTTTGATGTGGGCTGCGGACAATGTTGGCTATCATGCAGAGTTCTGATGGAGACTTCCACTCATTTTATGTAGGTCTTTGGGCTTTTGGGAAATTCCAGCTGCATAAACAGGAATAAGGATTCTCAAAGCACCGGAGGGAATAATTTGGCACTGAGAAAATTGGCCCATTGACTGGAATTTATAGCCTCCTTCACAAGGCGCACAAGTGTTGCTTAGCCAAACCATACATGTTATATAAGCTTTCCTGTAAGTCAGTCTTGGCAACCCCTGAATCGGATTGATGATTTTCCTCTCAATTCCCTCAGCAAAGAATCCTCTCTCACTGTGGTGTTCAGGAGTCACTAAGAAGGAAGCTTCCCTGAAAAAGTGAAGTAATGGTTGACCATATTTTTCTTTACCTCATATTCCAGTTTCAACATCTCCCGCCCATTCCAAGCCACTTGTTTATTAACAAATTACACATGTAAAAGCTTGTTCACGCTGAGACTGATTCTTCCCTCTTTATGTAGGAGGAGAGGGAAAGAGGGTGTAAAAGATTTAACAACCTCACTTTTTTATTTTTTGAGAAAGAGGGAGCAGAGAGGACCCAGCAGCTGTATTATTTGGAAGTAGGCCATGTGACTATCAACAATTCTTCTCTCTGGCCAGTTTCCATCTCTGAATATCTGTTTACCCTTGGGGTTCTTGAATAATCAGGTGCAAATCCTATTTCTATATATTTTCTTTTTTCACTGATAGGTAGCTGCCTTGCCCACAGAATCTATATCAGTACCAGGATGGGTGTGACTGGATTCTCAGCAGTTCTCAATAGTACAGTGCCCCCAGTAATGAAGGTGTTTTGTTAGGATGTGGGATAATAGGGAATTTGATTTGTACAAATTCTTTCAAGAACCAGCCTATCCAAAGTGGAGGAGATACAATAGCCATAAAGTCTGGGAGTTGGCAACCTGAAAACAAAACATTTCCCCAAAATATCAGAAAAAGTGGAGTAACTTGAAACATGTAGCCAAGTATCTTTTTCAGCATGAGCAATAATTATCATTTAAGAAAATACAGAAAACAACTGTTAAAGTCTCTAAGAAATAGGATATACCACCCCACAAAGCACATAATTAGAAATTTGTAGATATGTATCTCAAAGAAGTTAGGAAAGTGAAAGACAACTTTGTTTGGCTTATGAAAAATGAAGCGATCCAAAGCATTTGGTGGCTAGTGGAATAACAGTGACCAACTTTTCTTTGGTTAAGTGAAATGTAACAATGCCAGAATTGGAGGAGTTGGATTTATTGAGAAGACTGGGGCAGTTTCCCTGGGAGAAAGCTATGATATTTTCCATAGAGTAATGACACTCATCCTCCACATTAGACACCACAGAAGGTAGTACAGCCTGATAGGCAGTGGGTGAGAAAATGGTGTCTAGAAGAGAGTGGAAGATGCACAACAATGAGGTCAAAATATACTGTTACACAATGACTCTGGTATGGCCCAGTGGCTAGAGTACAGGCCTGGATGTCAGAAAGTCCTGGGATCTAATCCTGTCTCCACCACTTGTCTGTGGACTGTGTCCAACCTGGTTAGCTTGTATCTACCCCAGCACTTAGTACAGTGACTGGAATGTAGCAAGTGTTTGACAAATACCATTTAAAAAAAGACAAAAAAGATGACTGAGAGCTTCATCAGCAGAATTGTAGAAGGAACAGGAAAGGAGAAAAGGGTATCAGTTTACCTTAGTTGAAACTTAGCTACTAGAGTATGTAGACCCAATGTGAACAACACTGGTAGAAGAAGAGGATCCCGTTGAAATAACCCAAAACTAGTTTAATAGGAGTACTGATGGACACAAAGACAATCACGTCTGATGTATTGATGAAAGACAAAGCCATCATGTGCACAAAGTCAGGAAACTAGAGATTGTGTTTCAAGTTGAAAATTGTCAGTACCCGGTAAGACTGAATTAAAAAGCTAAAAAGCATTCTGCAAGTGCCAGTTCAGCAAATAAATGTTGGGAAAAGAAATATGAACACTGAACCTCAAATATAACTCTTCTAGGGAAATAGACAATGATTATAATGCCGCCCTTGTCCCTTGGAAATAAGGCACAAAGCATAGTAGGCAAGAATGAAACAGAGTTAGGGAAGAAACATTGAAAATAATGGCAACAGCAACTATCATGAAAGTAAAAGGAAAAGATTATAGGGAATAAAAGGATACTTTTCAAGGACATGCAAAGATGACTTCAAAGTGTATAAATACTTGAAAAAGATGGAAATGAGAGTTGCAACAGAAATGAAAAGAGCCAAGGGATGCATAAGGCTGATACGATATCCTAGTGGCAACAAAAGACAAAACTGGCAAGAGGGGATGGCAGGTGGAATCAAGATGGAAGGAACGTGTACAAAATTTTGTACTCACCAAAAGTCAGAGTAAATTGAACTCAGCCAAGAGTAAATCCAGAATCAGTCCCAGAAGTAATCTGGGAAGAAATTAAATGTGCCACTGCAATATAAAATCAGGAAAATACATAAGGATAACATATGGCTCAACTATCTCAAAGCAAAAGCTCTACCTCTATTTAAATCCCTTGCATAATGAGTCTACTTACACAACCTGAACACTCCAGCTGCATGGGAAAAAAAAGGCAGTAAAGATGAAGAAAGGAGATTTTGAAGCTCTCCAAACAACTTCCCAATAAATCATACTAAAGCACATCATAAATGCCTTCAAACCCTATACCAATTGAATAAAAGCCAGATTCTGCCCAGCATATTCAATTTTTGACCAAATAAAATCCTTCCATCACTTAACAGAAAGATGCTAAATCCCAGTTTGTGCTTTCTATAGGTAGAAGAAAGCATTCAACTTTGAAGATTTCAACAGTTGTTGAAGTATTCAATGAAACTGGTATTAACACAATATTCATGTCCCTAATAGAGGAGATGTTTTTTATTTGTATTTCATTCTTACAGCAGGAAAGAAGTCAGAAGCTGGAGAGAGGAGAGAGGGACCTGAGGAGGTTACCTTGAGAAGAATGAAGAATGCATGCTGGGATGTAGTACAGAAGAAACTAGATGACTCTATTGCATTGTACTCTCCTAAGTGTTAAATACAGTGTTCTGCATACTCAGGCTCATTTTAAAAAAAGTGATTTTGCAAACATCTCCCTTCTTCTCCTATCCTCCAGTGTTTTCCATTCCACTCTGCATCAAGCAGAAACTCCTGACCCTCACCTCTAATTCATTCAAGGAGCTTTCTACTGCTCTGTCAGTCAATCAGTGGAATACACTGAGCACTTCTTGTGGGCAGAGCACTGTATTAAATGCTTAGGAGAGTACAATGCAATACAGTCACCTAGTCTCTTCTCTACTACATCCCGGCATGCACTCTTCATTCTTCTCAAAATAACCTCCTCAGGGCCCTTTCTCAATTCTCCAACTTCTGTCTTCTTCTTCGAACCCCTCAACCTCCCTCCTCTTTCAGTCAGTCGTATTGACTGAGTGCTTACAGTGTACAGAGCCCTGTATTAAAGGCTTGGGAGAGTACAGCTTAACAGAGTTGGTGGACACTTTTCCTTGCTCACAGTGACCTTACAGTCTAGAGATTAGCCTTTACAACTAGCAAAATATTGCTTTTTCCATTTTCAAAGTCCCCCTGAATCACAGTTCATCTGGGTAATAGTCTCTGATTAATAGCTCATCTTTTTACCCTATTTTGCCCCCATCATTTCAGTACGACTGCATCATGTAGGCATGCAAATACTCTCACCCCCTTGTAGTACCGATGTATTTATTTACATGATTACTTCCTCTCATTTATATTGTATCTCAGTGTTTCCCTCCCCTGCTAGAGGTTAATAACCTTGTGGACAGGGATCATGTCTACTAATCTACTGTACTCTCCCAAGCATGTAGTACAGTGCCGTGCACACCGTTGATGCTCAAATAGTATTGATTGATGCTAAGCAGCCCACCTCTCTCTCCCCATTCCCCTTTCCTTTAACTATCTACTTCGTGTTGTTCATTTGTTTTCACTGTGGGATTGGACCATAGTCACTACCACCTTAGTACACATCCATCTTAAAGTCCATAAAATTCTGGAACTTGTAGTACGGATGTTCTAGAAAACCAGGGAAATTTAGCCCTACACATCCCTCAGCCTAGGCAATCCTTTCTAATGATTGCTGAGAGGAAAGAGAAAGGCAACCTAGCAAAAAATGATGTCTCAACATACAGGCCAACCAAGTATGGGCAGCCTACAGAACTACAGTTGCTGTTTCCATGCTGTCTATGTAGGTGTTATCTATATGCAATTTATCATTTGCAAGCATCTGGAATTCCTGATCAAGCACAAGTTAGAGAAGGTCCCACAACTGAGTCTTTGGGATACAACTAGGTGGGCAGTGAGATTTTCCTCCCAAGAAGTCTACATTTTATCTCAAGAAAATACAGGGAAGGAAGGCTTAAATTAAATTGGATTTCATTAGGTCTGAAATCCAAGCCCTGTGAAGTTTCTTGTTAGAATGGGTACTTTTTTCTGCCAAGAATAGTAAAATGGGGCTGTAAATGATGGCTGAGGAAGGGTAGATATAGGAAGCTTTCCTAACCTTACCACTAAACATTTAATTCATGGAACAACATAATTACCAGGGGCAGCCACAGAGTGGCAGCACAGCATAAATGTGCAAGGGTTGCTTGAAAACACACAGGCTTATTTCCTTATTCTGGGCTGCCAGGAAGACTACCAGCCAAATAACTTCCATTAGGAGCAGATTAATGAAAAATTTTCAATCTGGAGGAGATTTCCACAATAAAAGTTGATCTTCTCACATTATCATCTCTCAGATCAGTGATCTAGAAACAAACTTCCTATTCTGAACAGTGTTCTTTTCGCTAATGTTAGCAGCAGCTCATAACTAGAGAAATCGGAGCAGAATGGCCGTTAAAAAATACATTAAAGCAAAAATGTATTGAAAATGAACTTTTTCCCAGCAACACATTATCTCTGAAAATTTCTAATTTAATGAGAATTTTTAATGATCCACTTTTCATTCAATAGCAATGAAAATATGGATTCAAAATTATTTAAGAGGTCAAGCTTAGAAAATAAGGTTCTATTCCAAGATATCTTTTCAGATTATCAAGCCTAAACAGCCCAAGAAGAATGCCGGAGCTCTTTCCAAATCTAACCAGTTGTTATAAACCTGGGTTTGCACAGCAGACAAAAGCACATTATAATAAAATTTCCATGAAAGTCGTTTCAGAGTTGTGTGGGAGATTTTACATAAAGAAAATCTGTTACAAGGAATTGTACTCCTATAGAATTCTTTCTGATCTCATCATCATTAACAGCAGCACTAGTACCTTTATTGAACAACAACTGGGTGCAGAGTGCTACAATCACACTTGGAAATATAATATAATATTTAGTGATGGCAATCCTCAACCTACATCATAAAAATCTGAGAGCTAGCAAGAACTGTCCTTTAGTCGAATTTATGTTCCAGATGGTAGTGAGATAACCCTCAAGTCTAGAGAAGAAAGTTAATATGATTTATAAACAGAAGGAAACGTGGTCTATTTAGAAAAACAAGAGACTGGAAATTAAGAAGTTCTGGGTTCTAGTCCCAGTTCTACCATTCGCCTATAGTGTGACCTGGGTCAGGTTGCTTAACTGCTCTGTATCTCAGTTTCCTCATCTATAAAATGTGTTTACATCATATATTGTCCCTCCATCTTAGGCCAAGAACCCAGGGTTGGATAACCTTGTATTTTATTCCAGCACTGAGCACATAGGAAGCACTTAAGAAATGTCATTAGTAGTAGTAATAGGGTAGACTGTTGACTGTAAGCTCTTTGCACTCTTAACAGTGCAGTCTCAACAGCACTTAGGTCAGTACTCTGCTCAAAATAAGTGCTCAATAAATGCCACTAAATGATTGATTAGTTATTATTATTAATCCTATGAAGAGCATCTGGGGCCTGACACTATTGGAATCTAAACAGCCGGTTGGACATAGTTAATCTAACCACACTGATATGCCCATATCTTTAACGTACATGGAGAATAGGCAAGGAGGAAACAACACCAGGCATTACCCTGTATCTATCCCAGCGCTTAGAACAGTGCTCTGCACATAGTAAGCGCTTAACAAATACCAACATTATTATTATTACAATCAGCAAACACAACAGTACAAAAAAAAGGGATTTCTATGTGCCCAGTGTGGTTGGAACCCACATTAACTTTTCAGACACACACATACACACACACACATATACACACACACTCTCATCGTTTACCCATATTGACATCTGTCTCCATCCCCTCTAGGCTGTGAGCCCACCGTGGGGAGGGTTTGTCTCTCTCTCTATTGCTGTATTATACTTTCCAAGCGCTTAGTACAGCGTTCTACACCCAGTAAGCGCTCAGTAAATACGATCGAATTAATAGTGAAGCAGCGTGGCTTAGTGGAAAGAGCACGGGCTTGGGAGTCAGAGGTCATGGGTTCAAATGCCAGCTCTGCCACTTGTCAGCTGGGTGACTGTGGGCAAGTCACTTGGCTTCTCTGTGCCTCAGTTACTTCATCTGCAAAATGGAGATGAAGACTGTGAGCCTCACATGGGACAACCTGATGACCCTGTATCTACCCCAGCGCTTAGGACAGTGCTCTGCACATAGTAATCGCTTAACAAATACCGTTATTATTATTATCCCCTTCATTCATTCATTGTCATATTTATTGAGCACTTACTGTGTGCAGAGCACTGTACTAAGCTCTTGGAAAGTAAAATTCAGCAATATTTACACACAGACACACTGTATCTGAACCTTTTTAACAGTGGAGTCTCCTTCAAGTTTGAAGGGTAAAATGGAAGTGACCACTGGTCACTGGCCTTGGTGAGGAAAAATAGATGAAAAAAATGGTATCTGTCAGTGACAAAAACGAACTGCATGGTCTATATAGATAATTACAAATTACAAGCACAAGAATATCACTCCCACCTATTCCTTACACCTTGATCCTGATGGTGTCTGTCTCCCATCCCTCCTCCCCAACTTATATTCATAGATTGTGAGCTCCTTGAGGGAAGGAACCAAGTCTAATTCCCACCTTTCTTTCCCAGAGCTTAGAGCAGTTCTGTGCACATAGTAAGTGCTAATAAATCAATCAATCAGATGAGAGAGGACATTCTAGGCCAGAGGTAGAATGTGAGTGAGAGGTTGTTGATGAGATAGATGAGATCGAGGTATAGTGAGGAGGTGGGCAGTATAAGAGCAAAGTATATGGGCTGGGTTGTAGTAGGAAAGCAGCAAGGTAAGGTAGGAAGGGCTAAGGTGACTGAGTGCTTTAAAGCTGATGGTAAGGAGTTTCTCTTTGATGAAGAGGTGGATAAGCAGCCACTGGAGCCTCAAGGAAGTAGAGAGCTGGATCGAGGGGCAAAGGAAGATTCATATAGAGATAAGAATGCCACTACAACCAGCCAGTGAACTGAGTTTCAGAATCATTTCACCTATAAATTCTTTGATAAATTGTTTCAAGTTGGAGAATACGAGATATTTTCAGTCAAGTAAGGGGCAGAAAGTTTTTTTATATGCATCAGAACCTAAACCTGTTAATGGGCAGGATGTGACTTTAGTTCAACCTACATATCTGCAAATTCTTGCATTCAAGCAAAGATAATTATAGTCAATGCCATACTTTTCTGCCCAACATACCAGAAGTGGAGTAGATGTTTAGAACAACTTGTTGGAACGCTTTCAGATAAACCTAGAAAAGAGATGATAGGTAATGGCTTTCTGAATTTCTGATGGTTGCATGTTTCCATGACACAAGTTCTACTCATTGTGCCTCATTCATCTATTTATTTATTATTTGATTACTTATATCCTTTATCTATTTATTATTTAGTTATTTTGCCACTGACTTGTCCACATCCTGTCTCTGGTCTGGAACATCCTCCCTTCTTCATAGTTGACAGATGATCACTTTCTCCACCTTCAAAGCATGATTAAAAACACAATTCCTCAAAGAAGCCTTCCCTAACTAAGCCCTTTTTTCCTCGTCATTCGTTCAATCAATCGTATTTACTGAGCATTTACTGAGTGCAGAGCGCTGTACTAAGCACTTGGAAAGTACAAAACAGCAATAAAGAGAGACAATCCCTGCCCACAACGGACTTACAGTCTAGAGTGGGAGAAACAGACATCAAAATAAGTAATCAGGCATCAATATAAATAAATAGAATTATACATATATACATAAATGTTTTGGGGCAGGGAAATGGGGAGAAGAGCAAAGGGAGAGAGTCGAGGTGACATGGGAAGGGGAGCTGAGTAAAAGGGGGCTTAGTCTGGGAAGGCCTCTTGGAGGAGATGCACCTTCAATAAGGCTCTGAAGAGAGGAAGAGTGATTATTTGGTGGATTTGAGAAGGGAGGGCATTCCAATCCAGTGGTAGGACATGGGTCAGTGGTTGGTGGTGAGACAGGTGAGATCGAAGTACAGTGAGAAGGTTAGCACCAGAGGAGCAAAGTGTGCAGGCTGTGATTTAAAGGAGAGAAGGGAGGTGAGATAAGAAGGGGCAAGGTGATGGAGAGTTGTGAAGCCAATAGTGATGAGATTTTGTTTGATATGGAGGTTGAAAGGTAACCAATGGAGATTTTTGAGGAGAGGGGTGACATGCCCTGAACGTTTCTGTAAAAAGATAATCTGGGCAGCGGAGTGAAGTATGCACTGAAGTGGGGAGAGGCAGGAGGTTGGGAGATCAGAAAGGAGGCTGCTGCAGTAATCCAGTCGGGAGAGGATGAGCGATTGTACTAATGTGGTAGTGGTTTGAATGGAGAGGAAGGGCAGATCTTGGTGATGCTTTGAAGGTGAGATCAGCAGGATTTCTATGTTGCCTTCACACTTGGATTTGCACTGTTTATTCACTCTTCCCTCAACCCCAAAGCACTCATTTATAATCACCCCCTCTAGACTGTAAGCTCGTTGTGGGCAGGGAATATGTCTACCAACACTGCTATATTGTACTTTGCCAAGCACTTAGTAAGGATCTCTGAACACTGAATACAATTGACTGACTGATTGATGGATTGAGTCACTGTTGGGGACCGAATTCTTTTCCTATCCCACTCCAATAGGGCAGAATGGTAGTCCCAGATCATGTGGGGGGTGGGCAGTTTCTCTCCCAGAGAAGTGAATGCCATGTGTATTTCTTATCTGTGGCATATAGCACCCATAAATGCAATTAAGGAAAAATAGGAAACAGCTGTTTACAACAAAGGTATCCACAGCAGCTCAAAAAAATAAGTGGAGAGAATAGCACATCCTATTTCATGGTTGTTGTCCTTTCAGCTTTGATTTCAGGCCAATCAAAGAACATTACTAACAAATATTTTCTCACAGTTGACTGATAATGACATTTGTTAGGAACTTTCTAGGTACCAAGCACTGTATCAAGTCTTTCACTTCACTGGTATACTCCAGGTTGGTTTTGTGGAGATAATGCAGATTGATTGATTGATTATCTGGGCAGGTGAACATCAGAGGGGGATCTTTCACTTTCTCTCTTCCTCATGTTATATATAATTTAGGGGAAATTAAAGACACCTACCTGCCATGGAGGCTTGCTGGCTTCCTTGATGCTCTAGTTTGTTGGCCCAGGAAACAGAATTGATAACTGACTGATGCCCACCTTGCTGAGGGCTCTGGGCCATCTCTCCAAAGGTCTGCCTGCAATCTAGGGTTGCTCTGAAAACTCCCTAGAGATGAAATGTGGAAAATTCTAAATGACTGACAATACAAGCAGCATTGTGAGCATGGCCTAGTGACAAGATCACGTGTTGAGGAGTCAGAGGACGTGGGTTCTAATCCCAACTCTGATACTTGTCTGCTGTGTGATGTTGGGAAAGTCACTTCACTTCTGTGTGCCTAAATTACCTCATCTGTAAAATAGGGATTATGACTGTGAGCCCCATGTGGGACAGGGACTGTGTCCAGTCTAACTCAGTGCTTAGAACAGTGCTTTTGGCATATAGTAAGCACTTCCCAAATGTGATCATTATTATGATGTCAGAATTTCTGGGACAAGGATTGAAATGGTCACTGTTCAATGATGTACTCCCAGACAATGAAGTAGAAAACCAAATCAAGAAGGCCACTATGACTTTCAGGAATTAATCAATTAATGGTTGTTATTGGGTACTTACTGTGTGCAGAGCCCTGTACTAAGTGCTTGTGAGAATACAGTTCAATGAGAATTGGGTGATATGATCCCCACCCACAAATCTCAGTCTCCTTTGTGGGCTCCTTCTCTGCTTCCCACCTGCTAATTGTTGGGCTTGTTCAAGGTTCAGTTCTGGGTGTCCTTCTTATCTCCATCTACACCACTCTCCTGAATAACTCATTCACTCCCTTGGCTTCAACTACTACCTCTATGCAGATGACCCCCAAGTCTACAACTCCAGCCCTGATCTCTCTCCCTCTTTGCTGTCTTCCATTTCCTCCTGCCTTCAAGACATCTCTATTTGAATGTCCTCCTGTCACCTCAAACTCAACATGTCCAAAATAGAGCTCCTTATCTTCCCACCCAAACCCTGTCCTCCCCTTGTCTTTCCCATCACTGTAGATGGCACCACTTCCTTCTTGTCTCACAAGCGCATTACCTTGGTGTTATCCTTGACTCCTCTCTCTCATTCAACCTATATATTCAATCCATCACTAAATCCTGTCAGGCCCACCTTCACAACATAGCTAACGTGCCCTTTTCTGCTCGGCCTCTTTGCTCACCTCCCTGCCTCCTTTCTCTCCCCACTCTAGTCCATATTTCATTCTGCTGCCCGGATCACTTTTCAAAAAAAACGTTCAGGACATTTCACCCCACTCTTCAAAAAACTCCAGTAGTTGCCCATCCACCTCCACATGAAACAAAAACTCCTCAATGAGGAGATTTTAAAGCACTCCACCACCTTGCCCCCTCATACCTCTCCTCTCTACTCTCCTACTACAACCCAGCCCACACACTTCTCCTCTGGTCTTAACCTTCTCACTGTGCTTCAATCTCATCTATCTTGCTGCTGACCCCTTGCCCACATCTTGCCTCTGGTCTGGAATGTCCTCCCTCCTCAAATCCAACAGAGAACTACTCATCCCCCCTCTTCAAAGTCTTATTGAAGGCACATCTCCTCCAAGATGACTTCCCTGACAAAGCCCCTCTCTGTCCTCCTTTCCCACTCCCTTCTGCATCATCCTGACTTCCTCCCTTTGCTCATCCCCCATCTCAGCCCCACAGCACTTATGTACATATCTGTAATTCATTCATTCATATTAATGTCTGTCTCCCCACCTCTAGACTGTAAACCCGTTGTGGGCAGGGAATGTCTGCTTATTGTTGCATTGTATTTGCCCAAGAACTTAGTACAGTGCTCTGCACACAGTAAGTGCTCAATAAATGAATGTGGCTCAGTGGAAAGAGCACAGGCTTATGAGTCAGAGGTCATGGGTTCTAATCACGACTCCACCACCTGTCAGCTCTATGACTTTGGGCAAACCACTTAACTTCTCGGTGATTCAGTTACCTCATCAGTAAAATGGGGATTAAGACTGTGAGCCTCATTGCTCAGACTGTGAGCAATCAGGACAACCTGATTACTTGTATCTACCCCAGCATTTAGAACAGTGCTCAGCACATAGTAAACCCTTAACAAATACCAACATTATTATTAGTAAACTCATTCAATTTAAAAATTAAAAAAATAATTACTTATTATTAATAATTATTTATAAATGATATAATAACAAAATAAAAATGAATAATAATTAATTTCATTCAATAGTATTAAATGCATCTGAATGAATGAAAGTATCCTACAGATTAAAGTGGGAGACGGATACTAAAATAAATTACAAATGGGTATGTTCATAGTGCTGTAGGTAAGATGTGGGGTCAATATTCAGAGTTAAACAGAAACAGTTCCAGGTACATAGGTAATACAGAAGAGAGGGTGAATATGAGACATGAGGGCTTAGTAACTTGAAAGAGATAGCATCATCAATGGCATTTATTGAGCGCTTACTATGTGACTAGCACTGTACTAAGTGCTTAGGAGAGCAAAATTCAACAAGAGTAGGCACTATATTCCCTTCCTTAAATTGGTCAAAATGGCAGAGTTAGGTATCTGTGAGACATTAGGCAACAGTCCACATGTCTAATTTACAAAACTGTTGGGCTTTTTCCAACCTTCTCTGTGGCAGCAAGACCTGGATGTACTAGATGCCACATTTATTTTCTCTGTAAAAAAAATCATCAGCAATGTCTATGAATTATACCAAATATTGAATTCAGTGTCCCCAACAATGAGGTGCATAGTGATAAAACTACGTTGGATGAGATATGGTAGGAAAAAGATGAGTTACTTAGCTGTTGTATGGAAATTAAAGTAGGATGAGTAGGAAGCTAGAGTAGGAAACTAAAGTAGGATGGGAAGTAGCATGACCCAGTGGATAGATCAAGGGCTTAGGAGTCAGAAGGACCTGGATTCTAATCCTGGCTCTGCCCCTTGTCTGCTGTGTGACCTTGGGCAAGTTACTTAACTTCCCTGCTCCTCTGTTCCCTCATCTGCAAAATGGGGATTAAGATTGTGAATCCCATGTGGGACAGGGACTGTGTCCAACCTGATTAGCTTGTATCTTTCCCAATGCTTAGAACAAAGTTTGATACATAATAATGATAGCATTTGTTAAGCACTTACTATGTGCAAAGCATTGTCCTAAGTACTGGAACTTAGACATCATTATTGTCATTAATATTATTATTAGGATGGGCAAAAGAAACCATCGCAGAAAGCAAAAATACATCAAACTCCAAGATCTGTAACAATCGGTACACAAAATTGTGTAAATAATGAATGAATACATGAAATGAACAAATATACATGTGAGTGAGACTTTGGGGAGACATGCCTTGAGGTGGAAAAACCACTAGTCAAGAAAGTCCCATTAAGGGGGAGCTTTTCCAGAACTATAGTTGAAAACCAAGCTTTGCAGTGGCAGCTGCAATCACCATTCAAAATTTAGCATTTACATTTACAATAATAATTGTTGGTCATGCAGCAATCATCTTATTCACATGCATACCCAGGGAGAATGATCATCATCAAAAACATAAGTTTCAAAAAGCAAGGAAGGACAGGTATAAACTTGCACCTAAATGTCTATATAAAAAGGTAGGCTCTACCTTCCCGAGCAGTAGAGAAAAACATTGATTCTTGTGATATGTGTTTAGGACTTATTATGTGCCATACATTGAACTAAGAGCTGGGGTAGATATAAAAAAGTAGATAGGACATGGTCCACATTGGCAACCAATCTGAGGAGGAGAGAGAACAGTTACCTTACCTCCATTTTACAGATGAGGAAAATGAGACACAGAGAAGGTAAGTGACTTTCCCAAGGTCACGCAGAAGGCAAATGGCAGAAATGCTTCCTGACTCCCAGGCCCTGTGCTCTTTTTACTAGGCTACACTGCTTGAACTAGGTGACCCCAGAAATGGTCATATAGAAAGCAGATTGAATTAACTGTTTCTTCAACTTGTCTTTCCTTGACCTTTTTTTTTTTCCATCCCTGGAATCTGTCTCACAGTCTGTGGAAGTTTACAAGCCTTTAAAAGACTGCACAGTGTTTAAATAGAATGAAACAGAAAAATGGGGGTAAAAAGCCTAAAGAAAAAATTGAAAGACAACCAAACTTTTCAGTTAAACAATTTAAACTCTCATATTCTGGTCTCTACAGGCAGCGATTACATTTCACAGGAAAATGTTTTACAATTGTAATTACATATAATAGGAGGAATGTATTTTTTCCTTCATCCTACTCCCATGGTGAGTCAATTTAATTTTTAAATACAAGAGACATAATTGATTTTAGCCCTAGATTAGTACTGAAAATGATCTATATGTGTTCTCACTAATGGAACAAGAGAATTGGTCTTCCTTTGAGACTTTAACCCAACCCTGTTCATAGCTACAATTATTAGACCCTGACAGGTTGGCTAGTAGGAAGAGGGGGGAATACTCCACTGATTAACAATCTAGTGAAATAATGAATGTACTGCTCTTCTTGGTTAATTATGGATCATTCACAAATATATTACTTTTAAAAAGGCCACAAAGGGAAACCACTGTATGGAGAATTCACTATATACTTGCTAGCCATAAGGGCCTTTAGTAAGGCTTTTCAGGAACTTCTGCCCCTTCCCATGATTCGGGGAGGGATTTAAACTAAGTGAGGGGCTGCATTACGACCAGTCTTTCTGATCCTTTCTTAAGAGGATCAAATTGCAAAAATGATTGTAGTAATAATAATTATAATAATGATGGTATTTGTTATGCGCTTACTATGTGCCAAGCACTGTTCTAAGCAATGAAATAGATACAAGGTAATCAGGTTGTCCCACGTGGGGCTCACAGTCTTCATCCCCATTTTACATTTTACAGATGAGGTAACTGAGGCACAGAGAAGTGAAGTGACTTGCCCAAAGTCACACAGCTAGTAAGTGGTAGAGCTGGAATTACCATGACCTCTATCTCCCAAGCCCAGGCTCTTTTCACTAAGCCACACTGCTTCTCATTGTAGACCTATGTCTTCCATTTTGAGTGATAAGTCCTCAGTACCCTTCAAAAAAGAAAAAGATATGAATTATATAAGCTTTATACACACACACACACACACTCCTAATGGAACAGTTCTATTTACATGTGAGTATGGCTGTGACTAAGACTAAAAATCCCTTCCATATTATGCATATGAAAAGATTCTTCCTATGATGTTTACTACCCACCATGCTGATGCCATTTTCATTTGTTTGTCTAAAAGCTCTGTTTATTTTCAAAGCTTCTCCTCCAAGATGGTCACCTTGCTTCTATGGCTGCATTTTCATCTACTGCTGACATCATCAGAAACTTGGCTTCATTTTTTCTGCCCTCCCTATTATTTTATTATTTTTGTTGTTGTTGTTATTGTGCTGTCATCTAGCCTCCTCAGAAGGCCTGCACAATGAAAGTAATAATGATAGACTGATTAGGATCCAATACCTTAAAATTCGTTAGCAATGAGCATCTTATGTTAAACAGATGTATCTATTTCTTAGAGCAATTTGAGAATCAGAGTCTCTGGACAGTCATCAACATAGAAAATGAAAGGCCTATGGTTCCTTTGCCTTAATCCTTTGCCCATTAAAAAACTATCTCACATATGGATGTACTGATATGTAGATTACTGAACTCACAGGCTTCTGAAATGCTCAGGACTTTTTTCTTATTACTTTGCCATCAGAGTGTCAGTTACCTATGGGCAGGGAATGTAACACTTGCTTGTTTTGTTCTCCCCAAGAGTTTAGTATGGTACACTGTGCTCCCTGTTTGTTCAACACATGCTATTACTACTACTACTTTCCCTTTTAAGTGAAGAATCTCAAAATATTTGCCATGTCATCACCAACAAACACATATTGAGCTCATATCACTCCAGACATTATTAGGAACTTTGGGATTACGAAGACAATTCCTAGGATAAAGAAGGCCAGAAATATAGCATAATTTGTAGCTAAGGGAGGATGTGTTCACCTGAAGACCCTCCAAAACACCTGTCATGTGTATGCAAGTGGACAGGGGATGGTAGGCACTGGAATTGGTGGTGTTCCTCCTGATGGTTACAAGGGGAGGAAACTAGGCTGAGACATTGTGAGATTCCATGAGGAATGTTCCCAGGAGAGAGCTGACTTTTCCAAAGCATCCAGTAAATCGGGATACAAAAGGAACATATAAGTCCCCTCCTCGGTTTCCTATTACAGTCGACTTTACACCCCATCTCCCAACCTGTTTTTATCTGATAGCTTGGGATGTTTGGTGAATCATTGCGACTAACTCACTTTTTTTCATTTTTGAAGTGTTTTTCTTTCATCAACCTATCATATGATTTTACATCAATCAAAGTATATCGTTTTCTGGGCATCTGAAGAAACAGAAACACAGTCCGTGTGTGTGTGTGTGTGTATATATATATATATATATATATATATATATATATATATATATATATATTCCAGGTAGGATAACCTCAGTAGGTTCAGGTGTCAAATAGTTTATTGCTAATAAAAGTGGAACTAAAATGAATGTAAAATTGTCGTTGCTGCAGGGGAAGAGCCAGAACCTTCAGTTCACTGACCAGGCAAATTACTTCTGGGTAATTTGATACACCTTTAATTTCTAGACACACACACACACACACACACGCCAGAATGGATAGATATCAGGTGGTTTTGTGTGGAGCTTTTGGAAATCACCCAAATCCATGGAAAAATGTGTGATTCTTAATTTAGATGTTTTGAGCCACTTTGCAGGAGAGAAAAGATTTTACTTACCTTATAGAGATATAATCAGTTTTCTAAACGTACATCCCTTACTAATTCCCCATATAAAGAAGATTTGGATACTCAGCCTGAAAAGCAGTTGAGGTAGAGCAATGGCTTTTCTAAGAGAGTGGGCAGGGAATGAATCTACCAGTGCTATTGTATTGAACTCTACCAAGCTCTTAGTACAGTGCTTTGCACACAGTAGGCACTCAATAAATGCCACTGATTGACTAATTGAGATGAAAGCAGGAAGACCCCCAAACACAGAAAGTCTCTGTATGGAACAAATCAATTATCAGGACAATTCAAATATTTGCCTTTTCACCCACACTTGCTCACATAGTTAATATTAGACTCACTCACATTTTGAGAACACTTTGCAATTAACTTCAATCGGTGTGTTTATTGCTCACTTACTCTGTGGAGAGCACTGTACTAAGTGCTTGGGAAGAGTGCAAAGCAATAGAGTTGATAGACAGACCCTGTCCAAAAGTAGTTTAGAGTTAAGCAGGAAAAACAGTAAAATAAATTACAGATAGGGAAAATAGGAGAGAATAAGGCTATGTACCATAAGTGCTCTGGGGCTGAGGTTGGGGTGAATGTCAAATCAGTCAATCAATTGAATTTATGGAGTGCTTATTGTGGGCAGACCACTATACTAAGCATTTGGAATAGTACAATATAGCAGAGTTGGCATATGTGCTCTTGCCCACAAATGATCTTGCCTTGAGGAAGATATAGACATTAGGATAAATGAATAAATTATAGATATGTACATAAGTGGTGTAGGGCTGAGGGAGGGATGAAAAAAGGGTTCAAATCCAAGTGTAAGGGTGACATGGAAGGGAGTGGCAGAAGAGGAAATGAGGGCTTAGTTGGGGAAGGCCCACTGGAGGAGATGTGATTTTAGAACTTCGAATGTGGGAGTTATGGTTGTCCTATTATATATGAAGGGGGAGGGAGTTGCATTTCCCAGAGAGGACATGGCAAAGGGGTCAGTGGCAAGAAAAATGAGATTGAGGTACAGTGAGAGCCTCACAGCACTTATATACATATCTGTAATTTATCTGCAACTTATTTATATAGTCATATTAATGTCTGTCTCCCCCTCTAGCCTGTAAGCTCACTATGAGCAGGGAGTGTATTTGTTTATTGTTATATCGTACTCTCCCAAGCTCTTAGTACAGTGCTTTCCACATAGTATGTGCTCAATAAATACGATATAATGAATGAACGAAATTGAGTAGGTTGGTATTAGAGAGCAAAGTGCAGGCTGGGTTGTAGTAGATCAGGAGTAGAAGGCAGTTTCTCAAGAACTTCCAGTGGATGCCATCTACCTCTGAATCAAACAGAAACTCCTCACCATCTGCTTTAAAACACTCCATCACCTTGCCCCCTCTTACCTCATCTCGTTAATCTCCTACTACAACCCAGCCCCCACACTTGGCTCCTCTAATGCCAACCTACTCACTGTACCTCAATATCGTAGATCTTAGCGCAAACCTCTAACCTGTGTCCTGCCTCTGGCCTGGAGTGCCCTCCATCTTCATATCCAAAAGATAATTAGTCTCCCCACTTTTACAGCTTTACTGAGGGCACATCTCCTCCAAGAGACCTTCCTTAATCGAGCTCTCATTTCCTCTTTTCTTACTCCATTCTTTGTCACTCTGACTTGCTCCCTTCATTTATCACCTCCGCCCCCTGCCCCACAGCACTTACGTACATATCTGTAATTTATTTCTTCACATTAACATCTGTCTCCCTCTCTAGAGTATAAGCTCACTGTGAGCAGGGAATGTTTGTTATAGTGTTGTGTTGTACTCTCCCAAATCCTTAGTACAGTGGCCTGCACATAGCAAAAGCTCAATAAATACAATTGATTGATTAATTGATCAGCAAGGTGAGCTAGGAAGGGGAGTGCTGATGAGTGACAAAGCAGATAAGGAGTTTCTGCTTGATGCAAGGAAGGATGGGCAACCACTGAAGATTTTAGAGGAGACTTGAGAACGTGATTGAAGGAGAGATAGGAAGGAGGCAGGGAAGTCAGGGAGGATACTAGTGCAGTAGTTAAGGTGTAATCTGCCTCCCCCATTAGACTGTAAACTCTTTGTGGCCAAGGATTGTGTCTATCAACTCTATGGTGCTTTTCAAGTGCTTCTGCACACAGGAAGCACTCAATAAATATTGATTGATTGATTGATTACTAAAGTGCTTAGGAAGAATTGCAAAAGGTGCCCTTCACCAATCCTGGCATTCAAAAGGATAAAGGAGATGGAAAATCTGGCCAGAATCTGAAGGGAAACTCTACTTGAGTCCTTGAAAATGTTTACAAACTCTGATTAAATCAATTAATCAATTGTATTTATTATTTACTCTGTGCAGAGCACTGTACTAAGCACTTGGGAGGGTACAATATAACAGAGTCAGGTAGGCAGAATGTCTAACAGACAATATTTTATTAGAAAATCTATAATCCTGTTTAAAATAATTGACCATAAATTCGATCAGGGTTAGTTGGAGAAACTGAGAAACTGTAAAAATGACCAGAATTGTTTATAGTTTGCTAAATGGTTTTCCATTTTAATTCAGTGGGAAAATTTGGAGATTTTTTCCAAACTCTAACATTTAAAAACTCTATGCAAAATATCAATGTAGGAAAATTAATCATTGCAATGAAAGGTGGATTTTTTTAATGATGAAAACTATAATAAAACCTAATAAGTGTCCAGTTTGCTTATCACCTGAGCCATCTACAGGGACATTTATAAACCATACAAAATGTCAGTGTAAGAAAATAAATTGCTGTAATGAGAGAAGAAGGAATAATGAAAATAATTAATAATGAAAAATAAAAGCAGATTAATAATTTCCAATGAAAAATATAGACCCCCATGTCATGAATCTAGAAAGTGTCTCTCTTCAATACCCTTGAGATTTCAGGAGATGTTTATAGACATAGTTTATTATCCATATCAATTCAAATTGAAGGTTAATTCTGTAATAAAATGTAAATACACTGAAGTATTAAAAAAAGACTCAAAGTATGAATATGTACTTGAAATCCACTATGCAAATTGGACCACTTGTCCTTTAACCAAGGGGAGCGGGATGGGACTTAATTGGTATCTGGGGTGAAAAGAAATCAGTGGGAAACACATATGTATAAGCTTTAAGCCAAAAGTACTTGGAGGTTGACAACCAATTTTTCAGGGTACCTATCCCTGCAAAAGGGAATTAATCGATAAATGGAATTTATTCAATCAATAGTATTTACTGAGCATTTACTATGTACAGGACACTGTACTATTGGCTTGGGAGAGTAATGATAGTGATGATAATAATGGTATTCATTAAGTGCTTACTATGTGTTAAGCAATGTTCTAGGCACTGGAGTAGATGCAAGCTAATCAGGTTGGACACAGACCCTGTCCTCCATGGGGCTCACAGTCTAAATCTCCATTTTAAAGATGAGGTAACTGAGGGACAGAAAAATTAAGTGACTTGACAAAGATCACACAGCAGACACATGGTGGAGCTGGGATTAGAACACAGTCCTTCTGACTCACAGACCCATGCTTTAACCATTAAGTTATGCTGCTTCAGTGTGTGAATGAGTACAAGACAAAAGAGTAGGCAGAGAAGATCCATGCAGAACAGGACTTCAAAGACTAGAAAGGTAGGCATATTAAAATAACTGACAGATGGATATGTACAAAATGCTGTGGGGTTGGGGTGAAAATCAAAGTGCTTAAGGGTTACAGACCCAAATGCATAGGTGATGCCAAAGGGAGAGTGAATAGATAAATTACGGCTTATGTAGGGAAGGCATCTTGGGGGAGATGTGATTTTAATAAGGCTTTGAAGGTGGCCAGAGTGGTGGTCTGTTAGACATAAAGGGGGAGGAGTTACAGGCCAGAGAGAGGATGTGGGCAAGGGGTTATTAATTCATTCATTCAATGCAGTCGTATTTATTGAGCTCTTGCTGTGTGCAGAGCCCTGTATTATGCACTTAGAAAGTACAATTCAGCAATAAAGAGAAACAATCCCTACCCACACTGGCTTACAGTCTAGAAGGGGGGGCAGAGGGACTGACATCAAAACAAGTAAACACACATTAATATAAATAGATAGAATTACAGATATGAACATATATACATAAGCTGTGTGGGGCGGGGTAGAGCAAAGGGAGCAAGTTGGGGTGATGTGGAGCGGAGGGAGAGCTGAGGAAAAGGGAGGCAGGGAGAGCTGAGGAAAAGGGAGGCTTAATCTGGGTCACAGGCAAATAGATGAGTTTGGGGTACAGCATTAGTTTGGTCTTAGAGGAGCAAAGTGAGCAGGTTGAATTGTAGTAGGAAATCAGCAAGGTGAGATAGGAGGGGGCAAGATGATTGCTTTAAAGCCAATGATAACATTTCTATTTGATGAGTAGGTGGTTGGTTAAACCCATGTGGGATAGGAACTATGTCCAACCTGATGACACAGTTGTGTCTACCCCAGCTCATAGTACAGTGGTTGGCACATAAGGCCTGTTGGGTAGGAACTGTCTCTATATGTTGCCGAATTGTACTTTCCAAGCACTTAGTACAGTACTCTGCACACAGTAAGCACTCAAATACAATTGAATGAATGAACAAGTACTTAAGTAACATTTTTTAAAAAATCCCCCTGAAAGTTCTTGAGGAGTGGGGAAACATGGGCTGAAAAAGCTTTTTAGAAAAATGATCCAGGCAGTGGACTGAAGTATAGACTGCAGTTGGTAGAGGCAGGAGGCAGGGAGGTCAGAGAGAAGGCCAATTTAGTAATCAAGGTGGGACATGATTACAGCCTAAATATCGTAATTATTACTATAACAAATGGCAGTTCGGATGGAGAGGAAAAAGTGGATTTTAGTGATGTTGTGAAGGGAAAACTGACAAGATTTGGTGACAAATTGCATAGTGGGTTTAATGAGGATAATATCAAAATGTGGTCTTGTGACACAGGGAAGATGATGGTGCTCTCTGAAATTACTAGGAATCCAGGGGAAGGATAGGGTTTAGGTGGGAAAGTGAGTAGTTCCATTTGAGATGTTAATTTTGAGTATCAGCAGGGTATTTACTACTGCAAGTAAATACCAATTATTTATTAGTGAACAATTATACTTATTGAGCACTTATTAAAGGCAGAGCACTGTACTAAGTGCTTAGCACTGTTCTAGGTGATGTCCTGAAGGCAGGAGGAGTCATAGCTGAATATTTCAAAATCACATAGCTCTTACCAAAAACAGTGCCATCTCACATGTTGGTTCTTACCACTGGTAACACTCTCTCTTTAAACACATACAAACACACTTGCTTACCAATACAAGGAGTCCTCTGACTTACAGCCCAATTAGTTGGTAACAATTGCTTCTTTCATCCAACTGTAGTTGTGAATCAATCATATTTTCAATCAGTTGTACTTACTGAGTGCTTCCTGTGTGCAGAGTACTGTACTAAGGGCTTGGTAGCATATAGTACTATAGAATTAGCAGTCAAATTCCCTGCTCACAACAAGCATATAACCTAGAGGGGGACACACACATCAATATAAATGAATAAATTACAAATACATAATAATAATGATGGTATTAGTTAAGTCTATGTTCCAGGCACTGTACTAAATTCTGGGGTAGATACAAATTGGGTTGGACACAGTTCCTGTTCCCAGTGGGGCTCACAGTCTCAATCCCCATTTTACAGATGAGGTAACTGAGGCCTAAAGAAGTGAAGTGACTTACCCAAGATCACACAGCAGATAAGTGGCAGAGCTAGAATTAGAACCCATGACCTTCTGACTCCCAGGCCTGTGCTCTATCCACTTCACCATGCTACCTCCCTCTAAGGGTCAAGGGTTTAAGGAGAGATGAATAAAGGATGCAAATCCCAGTGCAAGGAAGTGTGAGCCTGGTGGGGGAAGGCCTCTTAGAGAAGATGTACCCTTAATAAGGCTTTGAAGGTAGGGAGAGTGATTGTCTTTCAGATATGAAGGGGGAGGACATTCCAGGGCAGAGGCAGGATATGGGTAAGAGGGTGGGGGCGAGATAGGAGAGGTTGAAGGATTGAGTAAGTAGGTTGGCACTAGAGTAGCAAAGTGTGGGCTGCTTGTAGGAAATCAGGGAGGCAAGGTAAGAGGGGACAAGAAAATAGAGTGCTGTAAATTGTATGGTAAGTGTCACCAGCCCCCCGGTTTGTATTAACCAGGCTTTCCTGGACTGGGGTAGTCCCTGTGGCACATGGTAGAGTCAGACCACACCACCAAACAGCAAGGTTACTGTGGAAAGTTTTTTACTTAGTTTTACCAACATGAAAGGCAATGACACATACATACTTTCACTCACTTCACTCCACCAAAATTCCAATACCAGTCTGCTGATCTAGGTTCTTCTGAAGCTTCTTCTTTCTGCTTCCTAGTGCAGTTGCCCTTTGCTATGCTTGAGTGCTGCTCTCCTGCTTTCTTCTCTCCACGTGCCTCTTTCTTGAATGCTTGCACCCTGCATGTTTTTCTCAATGCTTATTTTGCTTCTGTTGCTCTCCTGCCTTGCTTCTCTCCACGTGCTTCTGCTCCAGGTGCTTTCTCATACTTCAAAGTGACCACCTTTAATCTGCCTTAGGTGTCACAGCTGTGGCCTACATCACATTCACTGATTGGTCCAGCCCTTTATAGGGTACAGCAGAGAGAAAAGGCCATGCCTCCCTCCATGCTCTGCCTTCCTCAGACTGGCAGCCACCTGCTTCAAGGAGAACGCACCAGTGCCTTTGCGAATCTTTTCCTTCTTGTTGTTCACTGGATCACCATCACTAGTAAGGCAGTTTGTTGTGCGATTATCACAGTAAGGTGTTTCTGTGTGATGTGGAAATAGATGGGCAGCCCAGGGAGGCTCTTGAGGAGTGGGAAAACAGACTGAACATTTTTGTAGAAAACTGATCTGGGCATCACAGTGAAATATGGACTGGAGTGGGAAGAGACAGAAGGTAGGGAGGTCAACAAAGAAGCTGATGGAGTAATTAAGGCATGATAGGATTAGGGTTTGGATTAATGTGGTAGCAGTTTGCCGAGGAAAGGGAGGATGTCAGTGATGTTGTCAAAGTTGAACTGACAGGAATGGGTGGCAGAATGAATATGTGGGTTGAATGAGAGAAATAAGTTAAGGATAACATCATGGTCATGGGCTTGTGAGATAGGGAGGATGGTGATACTGTCTATAGTAAATAGGAAACTCAGTGGGAGGACAGAGTTTGGAGGGAAGATAAAGAGATCTGTTTTGGATATTTTAAGTTTGAGGTTTTAGAGGGACATCAAAGTAGAGATATCCTCAAGGCTGGAGGAAATGTGAGACTGCAGAGAAGGAGAGACATCAGGATTGGAGATATAGATTTTGGAATCTTTCACATAGAGGTGGTAGTTGAAGCCATGGGAGCAAACTAGTTCTACAAGGGAGTAGGTGTAAATGGAGAATAAAAGGAGATCCAGAGCTGAGCCTTGAGGACTTCCAACAGTTAGGGGGAGGAAGGTAGAGGCGGAGCCCATGAAAGAGAATGAGAATCAGTGGCCAGAGAGATAAGAGGAGAACCAGAAGAGCACAGTGTCAAGTGAAGCCAAGATTGGATATTTGCAGGAGAAGGGGGTGGTTGACAGTTTTGAAGGCAGAAAAGTGGTCCAGGAGGTTTAGGATGGAATAGAGTCCATGGAATTGTCAAGAAGGAGATCACTGATGAACTTTGAGAGGGCAGTTTTGGTGTAATGAAGGGAGCAGAAGCCAGGTTGGATGAGATCAAGGACAGAATTGAAGGAGAGGAAGTGGAGACAGCAGGTGTAGACAACTAGCTCAAGGAATTTGGAGAGGCATGGTAGGAATGAGATGAGGCGATAACTGGAGGAAGAGACACATCGGAGATCAGGATCAGATACATATGAGCATGTTTGAAAGCATTGGCCAAAAGGTCTTAGGGGAGTGAACAGTTGAAGAAGGCAGTCAGAGCAGGTAAAATGGAGGAGACAAGAATTTTAAGCAGGTATAAAGGGATCAATCAATAAAATCATATTAATTGAGCACTTACTGTTTGCAGAGCAGTGCACTAAAAGCTTGGGAGAATATAATATAACAGAGTTGGTAGACACATTCCCTGCCTACAGTGAGCTTCCAGTCTGGAGGGGGATGGGTTTGGAGGTGCAGGTGGAGAGAATGGATTTTGAGAGTTGGCAGGAACTCTCCTCTTGAGATAATGCTGGGAAAGGTAGGAGAGTTGAAGAAGGGGTGGGAAGAGGGAAGGACTGCAGAGACGCAGGGAAAATTTGAAGCATTTGAAGTATTTTTTTTTCCCAGAGAAACAATGTTATAAGTGGGGGAAATGTTTCTTGACCTGTGGATAGATTTCAATTTTTATCAAAATTGCTCAGATTTCTGTACTCAGTCAAGTACAGATAAGTATTCTACATTAATGTCTTTTAAATTGTAAATAGAGAACTTATAGGCATAAAATCACATGGATAATTAAAAATGCAGCACAAAGAAACACAGAGCTATATTACACAGTATGATGGGCATAATCTGATGGAGTCACCCCTGGAAATGACAGACGAACCTTAGCGCTGAGACGTCAGGACCAAAAGTCTATGGAAAGGAATTGATTATATTGGTAATGATTTGCACAATCTTTTCTTCTTCAAATGTCATTTCTGACCCATAGCAACTCCATGGACACACCCTCTTCAGAATGTCCCATCTTCTGTCATAAAGTTGCTCTGGTATGTGTGTATCCATAGACTTTTCTTGGTAAAGATACAGAAATGGTTTACCATTGCCTTCTGTGCAATGATAATCTGAGTCTCTTCCATTGTCTTTAATCATTGTTTTGAACACTTGATCAACTGCCTTTAAGTTTTTCCTATGCCACTGCTGCCTAGCACAAGTGAATCGACTTTTTCTGACGCTTCAGCTTAGACCTTTCTATTATGGGTATCCCTATGTGTCATAGCTCTAAGCTTCAGCCGTATGCGCAAACCCTCCTGCCACGATAAGGCTTTGATTCAGCCTGATTCCTACAGACTCCTTACTTCTGGGTCACAGAGTATATTGTGTGAATAGGCTTACAGGGATTCAGCTCACTGTACAGTTCATATGTTGCTTGAATATCGAAAATAATCATGATGGTAATAAAAATAATCTCAGTGGATTGCTAGGGATTAAAATGTACCATGCATTTCTTAAGCACCACTGAGAGTTCTCAAAAGAGTAGAAATCAGATCATCTCCATGCTCTACAAAGGTCATGGTGTGAAATATTGTTTCATTAATGTTGGGCTCCATTTTCTTCTTTTCCTGAAATATCTAGATATATGCCTTCTCGAGATTGGTAGTGGTAGTAGCAGGTAGTAGTAGTAGTATAGTAATAGTAATGAAGCAGAGTCACCTTTTGGATAGAGCAAGGGCATGGGATTCAGAAGGACCTGGCTTCTACTCCCAGCTCCACCATTCATTCGCTCACATTTACTGAATGCTTACTATGTGCAGAGCACTGAACTAAGGACCACTTGTCTACTGTGTGAACTTGGACAAATCACTTAACTTCTCTGTGTCTCACTTACCGCATTTGTAAATTGGGGATTAAGATTGTGTGCCTTATGTGGGACAGGGACTGTGTCCAACTCAATTACCTTACATCTACCCCAGTGTTTGGCACAGAGTAAGTGTCTAAGAAGTATGGCTCAGTGGAAAGAGCACAGGCTTGGGAATCAGAGGTCATGGGTTCTAATCCCGGCTCCGCCATTTGTTAGCTGTGTGACTTTGGGCAGGTCACTTGGCTTCTCTGGGCCTCAGTTACCTCATCTGTAGAATAGGGTTGAAGACTGTGAGCCCCATGGGGGACAACCTGATCGCCTTGTGTCCCCCCAGTGCTTGGAACAGTGCTTTGCACATAGTGAGTACTTAACAAATACCAACATTATTATTAGTATTATTATTATGACACATAGATCTATATCTCTTCCCCTGCCCTCTCCCTGTCCCTTCAGGCTCATATCTCCTCCTGCTTCCAAGATGTCTCTACCTGGATGTCTGCCCGCCACCTAAAACTCAACATGAGCAAAACTGAGCTCCTCATCTTACCTCCCAAGCCCTGTCCTCTCCCTGACTTCCCTATCACTGTGGATGGTACGACCATCCTTCCCTTCTCTCAGGCCCGCAACCTCAGTGTCATCTTTGACTCGGCTCTTTCATTCACCCCACATAATCCAATCCGTTACCAAAACCTGCCAGTCTCACCTTTATAATATCGCCAAGATCCACCCTTTCCTCTCCACCCAAAGGGCTATCTTACTGCTACAGGCTCTCGTAATATCCCGGCTAGATTACTGTGTCAGCCTGCTCTCTGATCTGCCTTCCTCCTCTCTCTCCCCACTCCAGTCTATTCTTCACTCTGCTGCCCGGCTCACCTTCCTGCAGAAACGCTCTGGGCATGTCACTCCCCTTCTTAAAACCCTCCAGTGGTTGCCTATCAACCGCACAAATCAAAAATTTCTCATTCTAGGCTTCAAGGCTCTCCATCACCTTGCCCCTTCCTACCTCTCCTCCCTTCTCTCTTTCTACTGCCCACCCCACACACTCCGCTCCTCTGCCACCCACCTCCTCACCGTCCCCCGTTCTCACCTATCCCGCCGTCGACCCCTGGGCCACGTCCTCCTGCAGTCCTGGAATGCCCTCCCTCCTCACCTCCGCCAAACTAATTCTCTTCCCCTCTTCAAAACCCTACTTAAAGCTCACCTCCTCCAAGAGGCCTTCCCAGACTGAGCACTCCTTTTCCCTCTGGTCCCTCTACCCCCACCGTCACCTCTCCACAGCTAAACCCTCTTCTCCCCCCTTTCCCTCTGTTCCTCCCCCTCTCCCGTCCCATCCCCTCAGCACTGTACTCATCCACTCAACTGTATATATCTTCATTACCCTATTCATTTTGTTAATGAGATGTACATCACCTTGATTCTATTCGTTTGCTGCTGTTTTAATGATATGTTCTTCCCCTTGATTCTATTCATTGTTATTGTTCTTGTCTGTCTGTCTCCCCCAATTAGACTGTAAGCCCATCAAAGGTCAGGGACTGTCACTATCTGTTACCGGTTTGTACATTCCAAGCGCTTAGTACAGTGCGCTGCACATAGCGCTCAATAAATACTATTGAATGAATAATACTAATAATGATAATAATGGTATCTGCTAGACTGTAAGCCTGGTTTGGGCAGGGATTGTCTCTATTGCTGAATTGTACTTTCCAAGCACTTTGTATAGTGCTCTGCACACAGTAAGCACTCAATAAATACAGCTGAATGAATGAATATTTAGTGTTTAATATCAAACAATGAATGACACTTATGGAGCACTCACTGTGTGCAGACCACTGTACTAAGCACTTGGGAGAGTAGAATACAACAGAATTGGTAGACACATTCTCAACATCTGCCAAGCATTGTGCAAGCACTTGTCAGCCTATGATCTTTGGACACTTGATATTCACCCCACCGCCAATCCCACAGCACTAAGGTACTTATCTTTAAATTATATCTTATAAATTTCTTTTTTATTCATATTAATATCCCTCTCCCCCTATAGTTTGTAAGCTTATGGGCAGGGAACGTATCTGCTCCTTCTGTTGCACTGTACTCCCCCAAGCACTTAGTACAGTACTCTGCATATAGTAAATGTTCAATAAATCTGTTTGATTAATTAAAAGATAATCAGATTAGACATAGTCTCTCCCCACATGGGGCTCCCAGTCTCAGAGGAAGTCAGAGCAGATATGTTATTCCCAATTCAAGAAAACTGAGGTGCTGAGAGATTAAGTGATTTCCCCATTTTTACCCAGCAGTCATGTGGCAGATCCAGGATTGGGACCTGAGGTCTTCTGATTCTCAGCCCCTTATGTATTCCAATGAACAATGCTACTTTCGTGTTAGTCCATGGAGTCGGGTCTGTCAGAACTGAAACTAAAACCCAGGCCTCCTTTAGACTGTAAGGTCCTTATGGGCCAGCAACGTGTGTACCAAATCCAGTGTAGTCTCACAAGCACTTAGTATAGTCCTCTGTACACAGTAAGGTCTCAGTATAAATAAGATGGATTGGTTGACTAAAAGCTCACTGTGGGCTGGGAACTTATCTGCTAACTCTTGTTACACTGTACTTGGAAAATAATCATGGTAATACTAATAATATTAATAATGACAACAATAATGTGATCTGCTAGACTGTAAACTCAGTTTGGGCAGGGATTGTTTCTGTTCCTGAATAGTACAGTGCTCTGCACACAATAGCCACTCAATAAATACTATTGATTGACTGATTTCCAGAGTAGGGGTCTTTCCACTGGGCCAAAAGCAGCATTCAGCATTATCTCTTATCTACAGATTATCTAAAATACAGAGATACATTTTCAACATTTCACTTATTTTTACAGAGATCGTGAGCCCCTCAAGGGACAGGATCCATGTCTAATTCCCACTTGCATACTCTTTCCCAGAGCTTAGTTCGGTGCTCTGTAAACAATAAGTGCTTAGCAAGTATTATTACTACTACTTACAAATGGTCTCATGGGCTGAGTTTGACTGGGTGAGTTTCCAGGGAATTTTGAGGTGATTTGTAGAGACTTTTTGAAGAGTTCTTGAAGGAATGAGCTACAGATTTACCCATTCCTTTGCACAGCCCTTCCCCCCAAAACCTTATTCTTATGAGCCTGAGGTTGTAATCAGATCTGATGAAATCGAGTGTAAGTTCAGAGATGTGAAAGTGTCATTTGCCATACCTTTGATTGTTTTCAGTCAGAACTTTATATATGCCTGGGGCATATATATTTTTGGTGAAATGAAAATAGAGTGTTAAGCAAAAGAGTTCTAAATTAAGTAATGTGTCCCATAGGAAATAAAGTTAATATATTCCCAAATCCAAACATGGACCAAAGCAACATGAATAAATATAAAATACTGAGCAAAAACATACTATACCTGCAGATCAAATAACATAAATAAGAATCAACGATTAAACATCATTACTTAGATTTCCTATTCAGCTAAACTACAACTTGTGCTGATGCACTAATGTTCTCTTATTCTTTGTTGCCAAGCAGAGAATAAAATGTCAACAAAACAGGGTTTTTAATTCTCATTTAGTTCAAAGTACTTCAAAGGTTGAGAGAGGGGGGAGCTGATAGAGGAAGGTGTTTAAGCCAAGGCAAACTCTGCCTGGGCTGCAAGTGAGAAAATACTGTATTTTAATTGTTGTTTTTGTTAGTCCTTTACTATATGCTTCAGTTTTCTCATTTGTAAAATGGGGTTTTAATCCTCTTTCTTCCTATTAAGACTGTGAGCCCCATATGGACAGGACCATGTTTGACCTCCTTATCTACCCCAATGCTTGACATATAGTGAGAACTTAATGAATGATATAACAATAATAATAATAATGTTGGTATTTAAGTGCTCACTATGTGCAGAGCACTGTTCTAAGCGCTGGTGTAGGTACAGGGTAATCAGGTTATCCCACATCAGGCTCACAGTCTTCATCCCCATTTTACAGATGAGGGAACTGAGGCACAGAGAAGTAAAGTGACTTGCCCACAGTCACACAGCTGACGGGGGATACAATTATTACTATTATCATTATCATTATTAGTCAATCTAATACTAAGCACTGGGGTAGATACAAGTTAATCAGGCGGGACACAGTCCTTGTTTCACCTGGGACTCACAATCTAAGTAGAAGGGAGAACAGGTATTGAATCTCCATTTTGCAGATGAGGAAACTGAGAAACAGAGAAGTTAAGTAACTTGCCCAAAGCCACACAGCAGTGAAGCATCAAATCACTTAACATCTCTGTCTCAGTTCTTTCATCTGCAAAATGGAGATTCAATACCTGTTCTACTTCCTACTTAGACTGTGAACCTCATGTGGAATCTGATTACCTTGTGTCTAGCCCATCACTTAGTACAGTGCTTGACACATAGTAAGTGCTCAACAAATACCACAGTTATCGTTATTATTAATAATTTATTATTATTATTGAGTCAGAAGGTAAAAAACAGTTATGGAGGATTCAGGGATTGTGTAAGAGATATATGAAGTGAAGAGGCAACTGACTTCACCAAATGAGAGGGGATGGGATTGAGCCTGGAAGCAGAGTTTGGTGAGTAGGAGAAGGAAAGAATAATTCACAGCAAGGATGGTTATTCAGTATGATGGACAAATGAACAGAAATGATAGACCACTGGGAGATCTGGCTCATAAGATAGACAGTTCACTGGTGGTAGGAGAGGAGAGAGGATGAAGAAGTCCATGATGTTGGTGAGGGTGAAATTGAATATACTCTCTCACTCTTGAGTGAAAAGGGATGGATGGGTGAGGCCACGAGAAAGCAGAATGATGCAGAAACATGATGAATAAGCGTCAAGAACAATGCTCTACACAAAGTAAGCACTTAATAAATATCCATGATTGATTGATGCCTGCCTGGTGCAATGACTGGTCCACTCTGTGTACCCAGGGAGCAAGGGTCACAGTAACCTGCTACCACTCTTCCTAGAGCTACTGAATTGCAGAATCAGTAGTAATGATAATGATAATAACAATAATGGTATTTGTTAAGGGCTTATTATGTGCCACACACTGTAATAAACCTTGGGGTAGATACAAGCAAATCAGGTGGGCCATAGTTTCTGACCCACATGGGGCTCACAATCTTAATCCCCATTTTACAGTTGAGGTAACTGAGGTATAGAGAAGTTAAGTGACTTTCCCCATGTCACATAGACAAGTGGTGGGACAGGAATTAGAACCCAGGCCCTTCTGACTCTCAACCCCATGCTCTATTCACTAAGCCATGTTACTGCTCAGGACTTAATTTTGAGATGAGAACACTCCCTGTCAATCTCCACTACCTCTTAGAAGATAATAAGCAAGAATGAGGGTGGAAGAACCAGTTAGAGATGCTAGGCTATTGTGATGACTTTGTAGGGACAAATTTATTAAATTACCACAGGGAAGAGAGAAGTGGTAATACATGGATTTCCATTAAATAGTGGATATGGTGCCTCATGCAATCTTAATTGATAAATGAATTTAGCTTTGCTGCCTATCTATCTGATATAAATGGAAAACTAGAGGAGATAGCTGAAGATGAAATAATATACACAGGAGCTAATTTAAAAGGAGCAAAAGAATTGGTCTGTGCTTCACTGTGAGCTGGGTGATACCAGTCCAAGACACTTAACTTCTCCATTTCAGTGATCCCAAATAGAAAGTGAAATAGCCAAGATCTTTTAAGACTCATTTTTTTTTTTGCCTGTAAGCTGACCAAGAGAGCCAATATGCTGATTTATTAAATCAAAAAGGGATAAGGGTAAACAGCAAAGTTGTAAGTTATAGACAATACCTCAATCACGGCCCCAGGGTTCTGGCTAAACCCAGTTTTATTTAACATTTCAATTAATGGAAGCGACAGATGCCTCTATAATATACTCAGAGGGTATTAATTGGAAAAGGTCTGTGAACAAAAATGAGGTTAGAGAAATCATAGCAAGACTTTAGCACAGAAGGTAGCTCTGTTTTGCTAGATCCAAATGGCCCCCAGGCTGTTGGAGGGATGGGTTTCAGTCACATTTTAATGGACCCTGCACCTCATAAGAGGAAATAGGAAAACTCCAGCTTTTTTTAATGGTATTTATTAAGTACTTACTATGCACTGGGCACTGTTCTAAGCACTGGAATAGAGGCAAGGTAATCAGTTGGACATAGTCTTTGTCCCATATGGGGCTCACACTCTTAATCCCCATTTTAGAGATGGGGATAACTGAGGGACAGAGAAGATAAGTGACTTCACCAAGGTCTCACAGCAGACATGTGACAGAGCCAGAATGAGAACCCAGGTCATTTTAACTCCCAGGCCCTTGCTCTATCCACTAAGCCCTGTTGCTTCTCCACTGCTATTTGCAACTCCAGTTTAGAATTTTTTCCAGGCAGAAAGCAGAGATTAGTCATTGGAAGAGACTTACTAGTGTAAGTCTCTCTCCCAGAATAAATTTGAATCCAAGCCAGTTCAGGTTGGAAAGGACCACAAGAGCTCATTCTGACCATTATATGCCTCTAGAGAGGGCCATATCTCAGAAAGGTCAGTGCTTGTGTTTTTCTTTAAAATTCCAGAATAAAAGGCTCAACAACCTCCTTGTAGCCCCTGACTGTCATTTCAATTCCACCTGTTGATGTCCTTCTTGTCCAAAGCCTCTTCTCTCCAAGGGATGCTGTGTGGCTTAGTGGATAGAGCATGGGCCTGGGAGTCAGAAGGACTTGGGTTCTAATCCTGACTCTGCCACTTTGCTGTGTGACCTTGGGAAATTCACTTAACTTTCTGGTGCCTCAGTTAATTCATCTGTAAAATGGGGATTGACTGTGAGCCCTGTGTGGGACAGGGAAGGTGTGCAACCTCATTAGTTTGTATCTACCCTGGTGCATAAAACAGTGCTTGACACATAGCAAATGTTTAACAAATACCATAATAATAATAAGTATTGACTGTGCTGTAGACCTGTGTGTGCCCAATTTACAGATCGCATGTACACTGCTCAGAACAGATATGACAAAACCATAGACTGAATGTGAAGTCAAAGGGTGCTACAGTGAAATACCAGCATTGCAGTTCAGTAGTTCTGTCATTTAGATGTGCTAGACATAGGACGTTATGATGAGTGCTTATTGTACTGTGTGTTTGAGCTGTATTCTCCAGAACAAGGGGTCACATATCGCCTGGAGCTAAGAGAGATCTTTTAGACCTTTGGCCCCAGTGCATCTGTTGTGGTTCCTGGAAAGGGCTTGTAGGGGAAAAAAACCTGCTAAAAGATACTGGAAGTAATTTTGCTTGACAGGAAGCATCTTAGTTAAAACATAACTCCAACCATGGCTGCATTTGGATGGGGTTTTCACGAAGCCTTTTTTTCTAACTCAGTTACTGAACACATCAGAAGCTTCATTTGGATTTAATACAATCAGAACAATTTCACATTTTATTAAGGCATTCTGAACAGTAACCTTTAGCTACTAACAGCTGAAAAATATATTCACCTGAGGCATGTCTTATTAAATCTATCCCTGCTCTAGAATCTGTAAGAGAATTTGTGATGATATCAAATGCATATTTCAAGGGAGTACACAAGGCTTTCTTCAAACCAGAATATTCCTATAGAAAAATCCCCACCTTCCTAACTTGCTTCAGAGCCATTTCATTTGTTTCTTAGATGCATAGATACTTCTTCTCAGCTACAGGGAAGCAGCATGGCCTAGAGCATGGGCACGGGCGTGGGAGTCATAAACATCTGGATTCTAATCTCACCCCTGCTGTGTGACCTTGGGCAAATCACTTAATTTCTCTGCCTCACTTACCTCATCTGATTAAGACTGTAAGCCCTATGTGGGAAGGGGACCATGCCCAAGCGATTATATCTACCCCAGTGCTTAGAACAGTACTCAACCCATAGTAAGTGCTTAACAAATACCATCATTATTATTATTATTCATTATTAACTTGGGGAAAGGAACCAAGGCAGAAGAAGGCTGAGGCTGGAGTTTGAAAATGATAATACCAGATATCAAGGTGGCCAATATCATATCCATAACAGTGAGGAGACAAGCCTCCTGGAACCCAGACTTTCTTATATGAAATAGGATAAAGGGCTACCTTGTCTTGTCTTATGCCGTCAAGTCATTTTCTACACATAACGACTTCATGGACACCTCTCCCAGAAAGCCCCACCTTCATCTACCGTTGTTCTGGTAGTGTATGCATAGAGTTTTCCTTGTAAAAATATGGAAGTGGTTTACCATTGCTTTCTTCCATGCAGTAAACCTGAGTCTCCACTCTCGACTTTCTCCCATGCCACTACTGCCCAGCACAGTGGAATTTTGACTTGTAGGCGATTGCCTTCCATTTGCTAGCCACTGACTAATCTAGAAATGGAATAGGTATGCTTCTGCTTGACTCACCCATAGCCAAGACTGGTAGAGTACTGGAAACTCTCCAGGTGCCATGCTGAGACCCCCACTCAGGATGGTGACGACCCTGAACTTACTCACAATTAAGATTTCCTTGGAATTAGGAAGCAGCATGGCTTAGTGGAAAGTTCATGAAACTGGGAGTCAGAGGACCTGGGTTTTAATCCCAGTTGAACCACTTCCCTGCTATGTAACCTTGGGAAAATAACTTCACTTTTCTGGGCCTCAGTTTCCTCAACTGTAAAATGGGGATGAAGCAGCGTGGCTCAGTGGAAAGAGCATGAGCTTTGGAGTCAGAGATCATGGGTTCGAATCCCTGCTCTGCCACTTGTCAGCTGTGTGACTTTGGGCAAGTCACTTAACTTCTCTGTGCCTCAGTTACCTCATCTGTAAAATGGGGATTAAGACTGTGAGACCCACATGGGATAACCTGATTCCCTTGTGTCTACCCCAGCGCTTAGAACAGTGCTCTGCACATAGTAAGCGCTTAACAAATACCAACATTATTATTGTTATTACCTGTTCTCCTCATATTTATACTTTGGGCCCCATTTAGGACAGGAAGTATGTCCAACCTAATTAACTTATATCTAGCCCGGCACTTCCCCTTCTCAGGATCACACTGTACCCTACCAGTCTTGGCTACGGGAGGGAGAGTCAAGCAGAGGCATGCCCATTATATTCCTAGCTTGGGCAGTGGCTAGCAAGTGAAAAGCAATCTGCTACAAGTCCAAACTCATCTGAGCTGGGCAGCAGTGGCACCTCCACATCAAACAAAAACTCCTCACTATTGGCTTTAAAACACTCAATCATCTTGCCCCTTCTTACCTCACCTCTCTACTCTCCTACTACAACCCAGCTAGCACACTTCATTCCTCTAATTCCAATCTTCTTACTGTATCTTGATCTCATTTATCTTGCCACCAACCTCTTGCCCAAGGCCTGCGACTGGCCTGGAATGCCCTCTCTCCTCATATCTGACAGACAATTATTCTCCCCACTTTCAAAGACTTATTGAAGGTATATCTTCTCCATGAGGCCTTCCGTGACTAAGCCCTCCTTTCCTCCTCTTCCACTCCCTTCTGCCTCATTCTGTCTTGCTCCCTTTATTCATCCCCATATCCAACCCCACAGCAAATATGTACATATCTGTCATTTATTTATTCATGTTTGTCTCCCCATCTAGAATGTAAGCTTGTTGTAGACTGGGAATATGTTTATTTTTGTACGTACTCTCCCAAATGCTTAATACAGTGTTTTACACACAGTAAGCACTCAATAAATATGATTGAATAAATGAATGAAATTAGGAGAATAATAATAATTGTGGTATTTGTTAAGTACTTAATATGTGCCAAGCATTATACTAAACCCTGAAATATTTATAGTGGGATCCAGTCCCTGGCCCATATGGAGCCCACATTGTAAGTAGGAGGGAGAACAGGTATTCAATCCCCATTTTTCTCTTAAGAAGAAATGAGGCACAGAGAAGTTATGACTTGCCCCAGATCCCAAAGCAGGCAAGTGGCAGAGCCAGGGTTAGAAGCAAGGTCCTCTGATTCCCAAGCTAATGCTCTTTCCACTAGCCCACAGTATTTCTCAAGGAAATCACATGGAAATCATTCCAGAATTTGTAACAATTTTCACTACCACCACTGCTAATTGATATGTTGTCTTACCTTATGCTGTTGAGTCAGCTCCGACCCATACGGACGCCATAGACACACCTCTCCCAGATTGTCCCACCTTCATCTGCATTTGTTCTGGTTGTGTATCCATAGAGTTTTCTAGATGAAAATACAGAAGTGGTTTACCATTGTCTCCTTCCACACAGTAAACTTGAGTCTCCACCCTCCACTCTCTCCCACGCCACTGCTGCCCAGCACAGGTGAGTTTTGACTTGTAGAAGATTGCCTTCCACTCACTAGTTACTGTCCAAGCTAGGAATGGAACGGATATGCCTCTGCTTGACTCTTCCTCCCATAGTCGAGACTGATAGAGTGCTGGAAACTCATCAGGTGCAACCCACTCATGGGTGACCCTGAGAGGGGGAATATGATAATACAGTTCCTAAAATTGTAACAGTGTTAACATTCACAAAATGGTATGCTATTAATCACCAACTAAAGCTAAAGCCTAAGAAAAGCCACAATGGGTCAAAGTAATGAGGCAGAGGATCCAGGGTATAAACCTGGCTCCAGCACTTGCCTGCTGTGTGTCCTTGGGCAAATCTTTTAACACCTCTTAGCCTCATTTTCCTCATATGTAAAATCAGGATTAAATGACTATTCTCCCAGTCCCTTAGACTGTGAGCCCTCTATGGGACAGGGACTGTGTCCTATCTGATTATCATGAATCTATCCTGAGAAGTTAGTATAGTTCTTGGCACATAGTAAATGCTTAACAAGTATTATTATTACTATTATTATTATTACCATCATCATTATTATCATCATTATTCTACCTCCAATTGTGGCTTTCTGGATACTAAGAGGAATGGAATTTTGATTGCCTTCCTTAACACCCATTTGTTTTGTTTAGGTTTTACCATCTAACAACCTAACCTCTATCCCTAATATTCCTAGTTCCCCATTCCCCCAAACCCTTTCGTGATAATTTATCAAGGACCTCTTATTCATTAATGTAAGTGAAATATTCTTGATGATATTAATAGGGCTGCATATTTTGAGAGAACAAGGAGGATCCAGAACACAAAAAATAATTCTCAGAATAGAAAAGCTATAAGGGAAGAGTAAATAAAAGTTATTTTTCCTTGAGAAGTTAAGAAAGATGAGGGATGATTCCCAAATGATGCGAGAAGAAGATTGAACTACAAGTTCCTTCAAATTTCTATGACTAAGATGGTGCCTGTATAGGCAAAGTGGAGCATTAAGTGAAAAAGCCCCTACTATTCACAAAAGAAAGAAAGACTGCTCTGAAGAACTTTTTCTGGTGTGCTTTATCCAACTTGGCTGTCTATACTAAGGAAATGTACCACATCATCCCATGATATTGTTCCATTTTCAGAAAGAAAATCCAGCCTGAGATAAATAGAACATTTCAAGTGTATATTTAAGAAGATTAAAACATTTTAGAAAAAATAATAGGCTCAGAGAGGAAAAGAGAAAATCACAAATTTATGTTTCAATATTTTCAGGCAGGCCTGTTATTAAATGGTTTCATAAGAAACAGTTAAAGTGGAAAGCTATAAGGCTAATGATTGCAGAAAGAATCATGCTGAGGTTGTGGAATAAAAAAGAGAGAATTTCCAGCAGAAGAGCTAATAATGGATCTTACCGTTATGGCCTCACATGAAAAAGTAATGTATAGTGCAAAAGATAACGAATAAGAATACAATATGATCTGCATGCATTGGTAGGTTATAGCCAATCAACTCCAGTATTAAAATCCCAACACACTTAATTAAATGTCTCATTTTGTGGCGGGTGATGAATAAAGGTCATGAAATGCTAAAATATAACGGAACTGAGTCAAATGTCCTTGGAACTGTTCTGAACTCAGTCACAGATAGCTTTACTTATCTCACCAAGATGGAAATCCAGACTAGCCATGTTGGCTGGTTAAGCCCTTTGAGATCTCTGTGAGGTGCAGCTGAAGGAGGAAGCAAACTGCAAATTGGAATGAAGAAGAGAACAGAGGGAAAATGTTTCTTTCCTTCCTGTTGGTTTTATATACTCCTGGAAAACAATTTGCTTAATCTACGCTTCATTTTTTCCCTACCGGCATACTCTATATTCTTAAATCTAGCATATAAGGGGAGTGGAAAGAAGTTTTAATAGAATTTGGCTAATATTGCTTCATGCCCTCAAATTTAGGGTGAAGGATACAGGAGACTTCAGAGGCATTTTTATTGGACCTCTGAACACTGATATTGATTTCACTGGACCTGCAAACACTGTGATTGATTTTACTGTCCTGAAAAGCACCATTATTTATTTGAATGCTTAAATGTTCCCAAGATGCTAAGCATCTTAGAAAACAAAGCAATAGATAAAAGCTACATTTTTTTGTTCTAAGGATTAAGGAGCCAAATTTCACTAAGATCATTAACATGCTATTCCAACTTAATATCAAAATATATCTGCTTTGTAGATGACTTTAAACCAAGTTCTTTAAGGGATGTCTAAGCATCTGTATTTGTTCACCTTATGGCAATAGCACAGTTAGCTTCTATCACAAATTGTTCACCAATCTTCCAGCTCTAAGCTTCATGAAGGCAGGGACCAGGGTCATATTTTTTACTTACATTGTATGTTTTCAAATACCTAGCGCTTTGACACAGAAGGGGCTTGGAAAATTCTTATGGTGGTGAAAAGGATTGAAGTTGCAGCCTGCATCTTATAGAGAGAATTTCACAATATTGAATGGGTTTCCAAGTAGCCTTGAAGTGGTCAAAGTTTCATCATGAGTGGTTTGATAAAGCCCACTTTAAGGCAAGGGGGTGGGTTGATTAGATGACCCTCTCAAAGTCTTTTCCATTGTTATGATTCTGTAACTATAGTTTGTACATTCGTAAATAAGATGCTTGATAGGGTCCCTCTGATTGAGGCATGTGACTGAGAATCCTGATCATTCAAACAATGGTATTTTTTGAGTACTTACCGTGTACGGAACACCATACTAAATGCTTGTGAGAGTACAGTACAACAGAGTTGGTAGACATTATCCTTTCTGTCTTGAAATAGGGGTCCCAAGACCCTGAGTTACTTGGATTCCTTTTCTTGGATTCTGAAATACTGTATGTGTGAGATGGAAAAGCAATAATCAAAATACAAGTAGTATGGTTAAGCGAGCATTTGACTTTACTGCTACAGGGATGCAAGAGGGATTCATTAGGATAATTGCAGTCAATCCACATACACATCGTTAGGAGAATAAGTCTCAAAGAGCTAGATATCGATAGCTAGGTGTAAAGGAGGAATAATACTATAGGAGTGTCCTTCTGGGTTGAGGGAACCCCATATTCTCAAATAAACCTTCTGCTCTCACACTAGTTCAGGTTGCCAGGCATCAGCTACAGCATTTCCAGACCTGAAGCTGAGGCTCAACTTCCTAGATCTTTCCACGGTCTTATATACCATTTGACTGTCCAGCATATGTGTGCAGCTGGGCCTCCAAAGCTTCTCAGTTGATAAGCATCTCTTCCTGACCTGGGTCCATTGCCTATCTGCAGAAATAAGTACTATGTCACAAATCAGAGTGACACATATCAAAGGCCACAAATCAAAGTGTTATGTAAACTGTGGGTTGAGCTCCCCAGGATGAGTGGTCAGCACTCGGGCACAACACCGTACTTACGCTACAGAGAAGCAGCGTAGCTCAGTGGAAAGAGCACAGGTTTGGAAGTCAGAGGTCATGGGTTCAAATCCAGGCTCTGCCATGTGGCAGCTGTGTGACTGTGGGCAAGTCTTTGCCTCAGTTACCTCATCTGTAAAATGGGGATTAAGACTGTGAGCCTCATGTGGGACAACCTGATTACGTATCTACCCCAGCACTTAGAACAGTGCTCTGCATATAGTAGGCACTTAACAAATACCAACATTAATAGTATTATTATTATTCTTAGGGTTAATCCTATATTTTCCTCCTGGAGTACAATGTTCTTGCTTGAGGTTGATGCCTTCATACATCTTCTCCCGGGCATTAAACAAATTACATCCCTTCCTCACTGTACACACATGTTGTCTTTTGGCTTGTATCTTGAGTTGTTATAAGTAACATTGGTCACTGTTTTTATCCTACAGCTTGAATCTCTCTATCTGATCAGAACTTTGGCTTGAGAAGAGCCAATCCAATCCCTACAGGTCAGGTAACAGTTTCACAGCTCATCAAGGCAGAGATAAGAATGAATGAATAAAGTACTCAATTGTATTTACTGAGCATTCGTTGAGTGCAGAGCACTGTGCTAAGCATGTGGAAGAGTATAATAAAAGAGAGGTGGTTGAAACATTCCCAGACCACAAGGAGCTTACAGTCTAGAGGGGGAGACAGGCATTAAAATAAATCACAGATATGTACAAAGGGACTGTGGGGCTGGGTGGATAAATAAAGGGTACAAATCCAAGTGCAAGGGTGACATAGAAGGGAAAGTAAAAAGGGTAAATGAGGGCTCTGCTGGGGAAAGTCTCTTTGAAGAGATGTGATGATCTGTCCTGAACGCTGGTCCCAGTGTCAAACTGAACTAGCACCAAAATGTACATTTCAATCTAATGTGATTCTCAGAATTCTTGCTTGTTTTCATTCTTCTTTAAGGGAATTTCTGAATTTTTCTAGGTGCCTCGAAGTTCCATTAACCTCATGACAAATATGTTTACTGAATGTCTTGTACTTCTTGAAAGATAAGTCATGACTAGTAGCTATGGTCAAAAGTTCATACTTGGGTAGTGCTGAGAAGTATATTTGCTCTGCTGAAGCTCAAAGAAATTTACCAGAAGATGGCAGACACTAACACCGTAACATAAGGGATTGGCCTTTAAAAAAGAGAATCAGATCCACTATTCTCACTGAAGACCTCATTTTGCTATTGATTCCTTGGGGCCTTAAAGGTCCCTATACTGTATTATCTGTACTTGGATAAACTAGTTCATATAACTCCAGACCTGGGATTACCTATGCTCAGCCCAACCTCGAAAAAGGAACCAAATAAATCCCTTTGCTGGATTTTGAATGCATTTGAATTATTTTTCTAGTTCCCATTTACCTTTACTGGATATCCCCATTGGTTGCATCACCTAATCTAGTGATTATCTATTCACTGTATAGCTAAGCGAAACACCTTTCCATGTGGCTGATGATGGTTTTTAATTATAATCAGAAGTGTCTTCCAAGCAGCGATCAATATATGTCTTGGATATTCAGAGGACAAAGGAAAGGAAAGCAGTGATCTCTGAGAAGCCGAAAGAAATAATCATTAGATGCTATTAAACTGATGACCAGTGGAAGCACATTCTTTATATAATAGCCAATGTTTCAAGTGCTTATTGATTCACTTTTATAACAATTACACTACATGGAAGGAGAAAAAAAAGTCAAGGAACAGAGAAACAACAAATCTGAGGCAGCTAGTCATGCCTCAGAAGACATATAAGTGCTAAATGTTCGCACTTGGATAGGCAATCTGTTCTGCAAGTGGTTCAAGAGGGAGTTGGTGTACTTTGATATATCCTGCTGTATGCATTTTGTTTAATCATTCATGGTAAAGTATATGATGTTAATGCTTCTGTTGCTTACCACAGGCTCTGAGAATTAATATTGGCCATATCATGTGGCCTCTTCTTCATGTGATGCTATGATTCTTGAGAGAACTTCACTGCTGCAAATATTCTTCGTGCATTATTTATTAAAGTGTGATAAGGTGAAGTAATTACATTATCAGATATCCCTGTCGTATTTGAGCAATAAGGCACCTTAATAATAGCCAAAGACATCTTGGAGGGAGGGAATAATTACCACAAGACAATCACACTCTAGGGGATGAAAGGAGCTCAGATACATGTCTTCCCTTATAATGCCCTAAGGATGTGATTATCTCCAAAAAGGAAAAAAAAACACTGAATAATGCTGTATGCTGTTATACAAAATTTATAGGAAAGGGCAAAAGTGTATTTCATACTAGAATATGATGTGACAGTTCAGAATATTTGAACAGCCATTTTGAATGAGCTGAGTTATTCACGGGGACTAACCTGTCCCTTCAGAAAGCTCCTTAGCCACTCAAAACCATTTTGTCAAGCCAGATTGGGTTCATAAATGTATTAAAATTGTAGCTGGAAAAATGGTCTGTTCACATACAATATTTATTTCTAGCTTTTTGGGGCCCATTAAGGCCTTCATTCTTCAACCAGATCATGAAAAGATGGGTGATGAAGAAATTCCTTTATGTTGGCCAGCTGGATATCCTTGGAACCCTGTTGACATTTCTCCCCAACAATACCAAAATCACACTGACATCTTCTCTGACTTCAGTCAATGGATAGTGTTGCCCTCTGCTGACATTAATAAGAGTTATTGGAAGCAAGAGGGTTGGAAGGCATAGAAAATCCATATATGGATCTTGCCTGATTACTTGAGTCATATCTTCATTTTAGAAATTCTCTAGAAAATTCAGCAGAAGGATTCTCTAGGAACTAAGAAGAACACTTGGGAGAGTACAATATAACAGAGTTGGAGCACATTCCCACTGCCTACAGTTGTTTGTTGGATGTATATATGCGTGCCCTTAGTATATATGTCAGCATCGGAATGGTTCATTTGAAGCGCAAGGTCCTAGAGGGCAGGAATTTGATATGTTTAATTTTAATGGGAGCAGAAATGGTATTTAAGTGCAACACACTGTACTAAGAAATAATAATAATAATAGTAATGATATTTGTCGGACACTCACTCTGTGCTGAGTACTGAAGTGCTAGGGCAGATACAATGCAGTTCAACCAGACACAGTCTCTGCCCCACATGGGGCTCACCATTTCAGGGGCACATCACATTCCCTGCCCACAGAGAGCTTAGGGTTTAATGCAGAAGTTGAAAATCTAATGGTGGAGCTGGTATTACTTAATCCAACACCCTGGGGTGATAAATGTTTGCTAAATATTTTTAAGGTGTTTTGATATATCGGTGAAATCCATTATTTTTAAAGTATCCATTTTTAAACACCTGGAAGGATATGGGCCCCTGAGCAAAATAAGGCAATAACATTTATTGAGCACATGTTTTGTTTAGAGCTCAGTTCTAGGTAACTAATGAAGATAAAGAAGAAATAGATTCAGTCACTACCCTGGAAGAATTTGCAAACTGATTACCCAGAACAAATGCAACTACATAACTATCAGTGCGAATGACTGAAATCTACACCCTCAACAGCCTTATATAAAAGTATGGCTTCTATGATGGGCACAGAGAACTGATTATTCCAGGGTCTTCAAAGTATGACGCATCCCTTGACTTAAGCAAGACATTCATTTTTGTTCTCAGGAAAACAACTTTCCAACTTTCCCCACCTTTTTTGTAATGGTGTTTATTAAGTGTTCACTAGATTGGTCATGGGTTCAAATCCTAGCTCTGCCACTTGTTAGCTGTGTGACAGAGGGCAAGTCACTTAACTTCTCTCTACCTCAGTTACCTCATCTGCAAAATGGGGATTAAGACTGTGAGCCTCACCTGGGACAACCTGATTACCCTGTATCTACCCCAGCTCTTAGAACAGTGCTCTGCACATAGTAAGTGCTTAACAAATACCAACATTATTATTATTATTAGATTGTCAGGCATTGCGGTACATACAAACAAATCAGTTTGGACACAGACCATATCCCACAAGGGGTTCACAGTCTTAATCTCCATTTTACCAATGAAGTAACTGAGGCACAGAGAAGTTAAGTGACTTGCCCAAAGTCACACAGCATTCAAGTAGTGGAGCCAGGATTAGAACGGCTCCTGTTGACTCCCAGGCCCATGTTCTATCCACTAGACCTCACTTGGTTCTCAACTGGTAAGAGGGTCATATTAAAAGAGAAGTTATTTAACATTTTCCAATAGGAAGCAGATGGCAGCTGATGAGTTTATAGAATCCCTTGTCACCGAAGGCTATGTCTTCACTTGAGAGGTCTAACTAGGTGCTAAGAGACCTATCTGAATGTCCACTGGTTTTCAGCAAGATAATTTTCTAAGGTCAGTGATTATGTACAATTTTTAATGGCATTAGTTAAGCACTTATGTGCCAGGCACTGTGCTAAGCAATGGGGTGGGTACAATAATGATAATAATGATGGTATTTGTTAAGTGCTTACTATGTGCCAAGCACTTTTCTAAGTGCTGGGTAGGTACTAGTTAATCAGGTTGCCCCATGTGGTGCTAAACCGAGGCACTGAGAAGTTAATGATAGATGACTTGCCCAAAGTCACAGAGCTGACAAGTGGCAAAACTGGAATTAGAACCCGTGCCCTCTAACTTCCAGGCCACGCTGGAACCACTAAGCCACACTGCTTATTTACAAAGATTCAACACAGTTCTGTCTCACAAGGGGGTCAACAGTCTTAATCCCCATTCTATAGATGAGGTAACTGAGGCATAGAGAAAATGTCACACAACAAATAAGTGGTGAATCTGGGATTATAACTCAGGTCTGCTGAGTCTGCTGAGTGGCCATGCTCTGTCCACTAGGCCTTGCTGCTTTGTAGATTGGAAAAATAGTCACTTTTTTCTGATTTCCTCTTAATATCTTAAGCAATGCCTTTAATGATGGAATAGAGAGCATTGTCACTCCTGAAGATAGAATTTAAAATTCTGTTAAAGTGGAAATAAAAATGGTACAAAATTATGAAATGATTAACTCGGTATCAGTAATGAATAGAAGAAATAAGGGGTCATAGGGGCCCACAAACCAAGTATCTATATTAATAACTGTGGTATTTGTAAAGCATTTATTATATGCCAGGCACTGTACTAAGGACTAGGATGGATACAAGATAATATGGTCAAGTGCAGACTCTAACAGTGAGAACTGTTGAATTTGTTAAGCATTTACTGTCTTGAGCCCCCAGTTCATTCCAACCAAGACCTTTCTGGACCAGAGGAGCCTCGGTGACATGTAGTAAAAATCAAACCACACCTCTGATCACCAAGTTCCTGTGGATAGTTTTTTACTTAGTTTTATCAGCATGCAAGGGAGTGACGCATACTACACTCATTCCACCAAGGGTCCGGTCCCAGTCTGTGGTGAAAGGAGCCCATTTTGCCATGCCTCTTCTTCCTGCTTCCATGTGCTGCTGCCTTCTGGGGCTTTCAGGTGCTGTTGTCCTTCTCCTTTAGTGCTTGCTTCTCTGTGTGCCTCCGTGCTGCCTCCAGGTGTCCTCTCATGATTGAAAGCAAGCACCTTTTAGCTGCCTTAGGAATCGCAGCTATATATCTACATGGCAGTCATTAATTGGTCGAGGCCACTTACCTTTACAGGATAGAACAGGGAGAGAAGGCCAAAGTGTCTTTCTTGTTGTTGTTGGCGGGATCACAGACAATCACTAAGAAGGCAGCTTGTTGTGGGCTCACCACACTTACTATATGCCAAATCCTGTACTAAACACTGAGGTACGCACAAGATAATCAAGTCAGACACAATCCCTGTCTCACGTGGAGCTCACAGTTTAAGTAAGAGGAAGAACAGGTATTTAGTCCCCATTGTGCAGATGAGGCAACTGAGGCACAGGGAGCTAAGTGATTTGCCCTAGCTCACAAAGCAAACAGTAGTCAAGTTGGGATTTAAAACCAGCTCCTCTAAATCTCAGTATCGTGCTCTTTCCGTTAGGTCATGCTTCTTCTCCAAGTATGAATGATTGGCAGTTGACTTAATTAGTGAGAGGAAATTAGTGAGAGGAGATTTCAAATACACATAAAGAAGGAATTACAGTGACGATTAAATACAACACTAAGGCATATGAGCTAAAATGACTTTTGGAGACCTTTATGAATGGATTTAGGTGTTGCTTATGGAATCTTCTTAGGTAATTCTCAAATAATCACAATAGTAGCAATGATGATAATAAGAACATTAGAAATGTAACAATAGTAATGATGTTTTTATTAAGCATTTACTTTATGCCAAGCACTTTACTAAGTGCAGGGGTAAATACAGGATAATCAGGTTCCACAGGGTACTCCAAGTCACTTAACTTAGTCACAGAGCAGGGACAATAGGTATTGTGCCCCCATTTTACAGATAAGGAACTGAAGCCCAGAGAAATTAAATGACTTGCCCAAGGTCACCCAGCAAACAACTGGTGGAACCAGAATTAGAACTCTGCTTTTCTAACTCTCAGGCCTGGGCTCTTTCCCCTAGGTCATGTTTTTGTCACTTCATTAAATCCAGTCACTCATACTAGCCATGTCCAAAATGTTTCTCTTTTTGACGTTTGTGTTCCAATTGGTTGTTTTCTCTTTTACATTCCTCAAGGGCAGTATGAGGGAGTAAAGGCTACATCTCCTTTACTGTGGTACTAGCTGCAATTCTTTACCCCATGAACAAGTTCATTATCCCTACTTATATATATATTCCTTCACCACCCACCGATACCTGCTGTCCAAGGTTCAGTTCACTCAAGTGACTTTCCCTTTGGCTCTGAGCCTTTTTCTTCAAAGCAGATATCACGATTATCACTACCCAGGCTTGCAACCCTCTTTCAACCTGATCAAATCAGGATGGCAGTATTGCTGTCCCAGGAGTGAGTTCCCTCTTAAACCTCCTTGATCTATCAGGGGGTTTTGACACTTTCAACCACCCCCTTCTCCTAGAAACATTATCCAACCTCAGCTTCACTGACACTGTCGTCTCCTAGCTCTTTGGCCACTCATTTTCATCCCTTTCGTGAACTCTTCGCCTACATCCCACACCTAACTGTGGAAATTTTTCAGGGATCAGTTCTGAGTCCCTTTCTACTCTCCATTTACACCCACTCCCTTGGAAAACTCATTTGCTCTCATGGCTTCAGCTACCATCTCTATGTGGATGATTTCCAAATCTTCATCTCCAGCCCTGATCAATTGCCTTCAAGATATCTTTATTTGGTTGTCCCACCAACACCACAAACTTAACTCATCCGAAATAGAAGTCCTTATCTTCCCACCTAAACCCTTTCCTCACCCTGATTTTTCCATCACTGTAGACAGCACTATAACGCTTTCTATCTCACAAGTCCATACCCTTGGCGTTACCTCCAACTCATCTCTTTCACTCAACCCACATATTCAATCTGTCACTAAATATTGTTAATTCAACCTACACAACATTGAGGAACTCCACCTTTTCCTCTCCATCCAAACTGCTATGATGTTAATCTAAGCATTTATCCTTATCCCACCTTGATTACTGTATCAACTTCTTGCTGACCTCTCTGCTTCTTATCTCTCCCCACTCCAGTCCATACTTTACTTTGTGCACAAATCATTTTTCTACTAAAACATTCAGGCCATATTCCCTCATTTCTTAAGAAGCTCTAGAGGATGCCCATCCACCTCCACATCAAACAGAAACTCCTTACCATTGGCTTTAAAACACTCAATCTCCTTACCCCTACCTACCTCGCTACTTTCCTACTACAGTCCAGCTAGCACACATTTCTCCTCTAGTGCCAGCTTGCTCACTGTACCTCAAATTCATCCACATTGCCACCATCCTCTTGCCCAAGTCCTGCATCTGGCCTGGAACACCCTCCCTCTTTATATCCAACAGTTGATCACTTTCCCCATATTCAAAGCTTTATTGAAGGCATATCTCTTCCAAGAGGCCTTCACTGACTAAGCCCTCATTTCCTATTTTCCCACTCCCTTCTGCTTCATGCTTGCTCTTGCTCTTTATTCACCCCTCCCTAAGCCCCCAAACAACTATGTACATATTTGTAATTTATTCATTTATATTAATATATCTCTCCCCCTCTAGTTTGTAATCTTGCTATGGGCAGGGAACAAGTCTACCAACTCTTTTATACTATACCAATCAGCTAGTACATTGCTCTGCTCACAGTAAGCACTCAGTAAATATAATTGATTGACTGATCACATTAATTAAGTGATTACTGGGTGCAGAGCACCATACTAAGTGCTTGGGAGAGCACAATATAACACAGTTGGTCCATATGTTTTCAGTCTGAAGCCCTTAGCCCACTTGCCAATGCCTGTTTGTGTCCGGGAGATCAGCAGCATCACTGAAATCAGAGAATATAACTTAGTTTGACAATTCAACTGTGTACTGCTGACTGAGGTGATAGCCAGAATGTTAGGGCAAAGGGGAGGAAGGTGTTTCCTGCATTAATCAACTGCACAACTATACATATATACCTCCCAGTATTAAGGAAAGGCAGCACGATCTACTGGGAAAGAGCTCAGGTCTGGAAGTCAGAAAACCAGAGATTAAGACCCAGTTTTGGCTCTGGCCTGCTAGGTGACCTTGAGCCAAGACATTAACCACTCAGTGCCTCAATTTCTTTATATTTAAAATGGAGATAATAATTATTGGCTTTAACTGTTTCAAAGGGATGTTTTTGAGGTTCAAATGTGATCACTGGGATCAGAGAGGAGAAAATTAATGCCTTGGTATTTAATGTGCATATGTTCTTTCATTTATATTTTACCTCATGTTGTATGATTCTTTGATTAGGTCAAATTCTGCCTCACCTAACTAGTTACACAACCCCAGAGCAAGTTTTATTAAAATCACATCTCCTCCAAGAGTCCTTCTCTGACTATGCCCTCATTTCCCCTACTCCCCCTCCCTTCTCAGACATCCTTATACTTGGATTTGTATCCTTCTTTTCACCTCACCCTTAGCCCCACAGCACTTATGCACATATTCATAATTCATTTCAATGCCTTTCTCCCCCTCACCCCCCACACACATAATATAAGCTCCCTGTATACAGGAAACGTGTCTACCAACTCTCCCATTCAATTTAGTACAATACTTGGTAGGTATTAAGCGCTCTATGAATATGACTGACTGATTGATTGATTGATTGATTGATTGAGCTATTAGAATGTAAACTCCTGGAGAGCGGGCTCTCACCCCTCACCCCTGCTCCCTGCTTCTTGACCATCTGCCTTCTACCACCTGCCCCATCCCTGACCAAAGATCCAGTACAGTGCTGTAATAATAGCAGTAATAATAATGGTATTTATTGAACACTTACTGTGTGTTAAGCACTGTGGCAGATACAAGGTAATCAGGTTGAACACAGTCCCTGTCCCACATGGGGCTCACAGTTTTAATCACCATTTTATATATGAGGCAAAGAGAAGTTATGTGTCTTGCCCAAGGTCAAACAGCAGACAGGTGATAGAGCCAGGATTAAAACCCAGGTCCTTCTAACTCTCAGGCCCATGCTCTATCCACGAGGCCACACTGCTTCTCTACTAATCAGTGGATTCTTAAAACTCTTTAGCTGATGCCAGAAAGCTGAATTGGATGGCTTCTGAGATTTCTTCCTACAGGGGGTTCCAGTGAAAATCATGGTGCTCAGTGCTTCTCAATGCTTCTCCAATCCCTCCAGTTATAATAAATATTATTATGACCACAGTCATCAAAATAGTCTTTCTCAATTCCACCAAACATTTCTCTTATGAGGATTTTTAACTACTAAGATTTTCTGTTTTCAATTTACATTATTTTAACTCTGCATTTCTTCTTAACCAAATTTATATTTCAGGAAACCATGTACTTTGGTTTTTCAGCTTTCTAACACGAAAAACTACTTTAATTTTTTTTTTGGGGGGGGTCGGTAGGGAGGAGGTCGGGAGATGAGAGCTGGGAAGAGAGAAGGGTTCTCCTCTCCACCTCCCTTCCAAAAATGTATTTCAAGTCTTCAAAGCTAGAACAAATTATGTTACTTATATTTCTGTTTCCATTTTATAATTAAACTATAGTAGTTAATCAAAGGAAATCATGTTTCAGCAGGAAGCCAGAAGCAGCTAAATAGGTCGGAGAGGAAAAATCCACAGTGCTCCACAGCGGTGTATGTGGTTTGAAAATCACCCAGATAATCAGTAAATCAAACAGGCTTGCCTGCTGGTGTGTTTCAGACAGAGAAGCCCATTAACTTACTCACAGTGATAAATGGGGGCAAGAGGATTTCAGCTTCAAGCTTCATTCCTGAAATACTTTTAATACATCTTTTAGGAATCACAGGATGTTGCCTCATTTCCAATTAGAGTTGTCCCGGTACACACTATCTATTTTGGATCTTACATTTGGAAATCATAGTATGAGAGCTACTCCATTGTTTCTAGACCACTGGGAGACTCAGATCCTGTAGACTAATAACCTCTGAAATGTCAAACTCAACTGACAACACCATAGCACAGACTCCAAACCTTAACTTCAAGAAGCAGCATAACTTAGCGGAAATAGCACCAGTCAGAGGATCTGGGTTCATTCATTCATTCATTCATTCATTCATTCAATAGTATTTATTGAGTGCTTACTATGGGCAGAACACTGTACTAAGCGCTTGGAATGTACAATTTGACAACAGAGAGAATCCCTGCCCAATGACGGGCTCACAGTTCTAATCCTGACTCTGCCAATTGTCTGTTGTGTGACCCTGGGCAAGTCATTTAACTTCTCTATGCTGCAGTTTCCTTATCTGATAAATGGAGCTTAAATAAATACCTGTTTCCCTCCCTGTGTGGCCATGTCAGACAGGGACTGTGTCCAACCTGATTATCTTACATCAACCCCAGAGCTTGGCACATAGCAAGTCCTTAATAAGTACCCACAGTTATAAACATTATTTTTAACCTGACTGAGGTTCTGGAGAACAATTAGCCTGAGTTTGGTTGGGTAACCAATCAGAGTCACTGAACAGTTGATCCAGATATGCTCAACTCTTCATGCTGTGGGGAAGAATCTACCCAAACTCCAGGCTTAAAAGTTGGTGAAGGAGCTTGAGACTGTGGTCACAGCAGCCATGAACTTAGCATATATTTTCAGGTCCAGGAATGAAAAGAAATCAGGATGGATCACTCAGTTAAATATGACTGACTGAATAAATGATGAATGAATGTAATAGAAATTGGTCCATGCACCTAAAATCAGACAAAAACCTTAAACAGAATTTAATATGAGTAGCCCTATAATTTTGTGATAGTGGTCTTGGAAAACCAGAAGGTAATAAAACATCACAGTAATATGCTCTGTCTTTAGGTACTCTAAAATATCTTGCTGGGTTCTGTGATTAAATTAATTAGATGTTTACTTTTCAGTTTGGGATTTATTGTTCAAATGTGTGTTTTTTCAAGACTATCATGCCCTTTTTAGTTCCTATCCTTGTGCTTGTTTATTTTGTTCTAGGTGCACTGATATTTTACATGCAGAGTCTAGTGTGAGTGCTTAATGAGTCAGTAATTAATAAACCAAAATAACAGCAACCTTGGCAGTTGGTTTACACAACATGGTTTGAAGCAGTGTTGATTTCCTGGAAAAATGACATCAGTATCCCTCTGCCTGACCAAACTGGCCAAATTTCTAGAAGGGCCATGCTAGGATCCAAGGATGGCTTTATTGCAGGGTTCCTTCAACCCTTCAGAGGTCTCATCTCTCGAGTAGGGGTGACTAAGAATTAGAACCAGCCATGGGCTGGGAGTCATTAGCCTGAAGCCTACCAAGTCAGGCTCTCTGTTGGAAGTGAGCTCTCTCAGAGCTTGTCTCTTCCCTGGAAAACTAAGTATGTTCCCTGGATACCAAACCTTTGTTGTATTTTTTAAGGGCTTGCTTTGATCCAAACCCTGGGGTAGATGTTGTATTGTGCTCTGCCAAGAGCTTAGTACAGTGTTCTGCAAACAGTAAGCACTGTCTTTCCCTCTGCACCTCCTTCCCTCCCCATTCCCCCTACTCCCTCCGATCGTCCTCCTTCCCTTCCCCACAGCACTCATGCATATTTGTAAATATTATTTATTACTCTATTTTATTAGTGTTGTGTATATATCTATGATTCTATTTATCTTGATGGTATTGATGCCTGACTACTTGTTTAGTTTTGTTGTCTATCTGCCTCGATTAGACTGTGAACCCACTTGTTGGGCAGGGATTGTCTTTATCTGTTGCTGAATTGTACATTCCAAGTGCTTAGTACAGTGCTCTGCACATAGCATATGATTGAATGAATGAATGAATAAATATGATTGATTGAATGAATGATTGCAACGTAAACAGGTCATACACTATACTTGTCCCCTATGGGGCTTGCGGTCCATGGGGGTCCATGGGGGTCCATGATGAGAAAACTGAGGCAAAAAGAACCTAATTGACTTGCCCAGTGACACCCAGTAGGCAAGTTGTAGAGACTAGGATAGAACCCAGGTATTCTGATTCCAAGTCTTGTGCTCTTGCCACTGGACCTTGCTGCTTCTTGGGCCTAGTGTCCAGAAATTGCCACTGGAGGTAAGTAACATGCATCTAACGCCCTGCACTGCACATTACATATTTTTTCACAAGTTAGCTGCAGTTGAAAACATGGTGAATCAACATTTTTCTCCCTCCCAGTTCAGGAAAGACCAGGAGAGACAGATTCCTCTAAGCAGCATGGCTTAGTGTAAAGAGCACGGGTTTGGGAGTCAGAGGTCAGGGGTTCTAATCCTGGCTCTGTCACTTAGCTGTGTGACTTTGGGCAACTCACTTAACTTCTCAGTTAAGTTACCTCATCTGTAAAATGGGGATTAAGACTGTGAGCCCCACATGAAACAACCTGATTACCTTGTATCTACCCCAACACTTAGAACAGTGCTTGGCACATAGTAAACGCTTAACAAATACTATCATCATCATCATCCCTTTAGGTCTTTATGCAGTCATTGAAAGGCAAGAGAGCTACACAACCCATCTATTCCTGGCTATGAGATTGTCAATTCCTGGATGACAGTGATCATGTGTCTTGCTTCCAAGTGTTTACTACACTGCTCAGCACTCAGAAGGCATTCAGTAAATACCTCCAATGTGATAGACATAAAGTGCCCCAAAGAAATGTCTCCAAGGGGAGCTAAGAGAAGAGGAAGAAGGGCTGTCAGGGTGTCATGAGCATTCTTCTGGGCAGCCCTGCTTAAGTGAGTGGCAGGTTGTTTTTTTTTATCAATTGCAGGTACTGTCTTCCCCCCAAGTTGCTTCCTGCTAGTGAGCTAGAGGGAGATATTTGAAAAGGAGAGAAACATGGAAAAACACTATTCCTCTTCTCACATCTCAGAGATATCGAGGTTTACATACTTACTCACAGAGTCCCCAGGGCCTCCAAGATTGGGAGGCATCAGAAAGGGTTCAAGTTCTGGAATATTTATATGGTGTCTACATCAATGCAGAGACCCAGATTTGGTTTCCTGAAGGATACTTCCCGATTGTTCGAGGAGTGCACATAATCTACAATGGATGCCCAGTAAGGTTGCTTAGCTATGTAACAACAACCTAGGCCAAAAATAAATATTGCTTCATTCCTCTCTCCTGGTACCATACTGTATTTGACCTAATTATCTTGTATCTATTCCAGTGATTAGTACAGTACTTGACACAAAGATAGTCTTTAACAAATGCAATTGTTGTTATTATTATTGTTATTGTTATTATTACTATTAATAATGATTATTGTTCCAAGTCAGGTGGCTACAGGAAGGAGAAAGTGAAAATCTATGCTTGCTCTAAGCCATCTGGCTTAGAAATTCAGTTTGTCATGCTGCCTTAAAATACTTTAGTGGATGTATAGCCTGTCATTTGTCTTATGACATATCCATGGCTTAGTGGAAAGATCATGGGATTGGGAGACAGAGCATGTGGATTCTAATCCCAGTTTCTCACGTGTCTGTTGTGTGATCTTGGGCAAACCACTTAACTTCTCTGTGTCTCAGTTACCTCATCTGTAAAACGGGGATTAAGGCTGTGAGGCTCACATGGGACAACCTGATTACCTGTTGTTGGGTAGGGATTGTCTTATCTGTTGCTGAATTGTACTTTCCAAGCACTTGGTACAGTGCTCTGCATGTGGTAAGCACTCAACAAATATGATTGAATGAATGAATGAATACCTCAGTGCTTAGAACAGTGCTTGGCACATAGTAAGTGCTTAATAAATATCATAGTCTTTTTTTTCCTTTGTACTTTATTACTTGGTCCATCTCTTCCATTAGATTGTAAACCCCTTGTGGACAGGAATGGTGTCTACCAACTGTATTGTACTCCCCCAAGTGCTTAGCATAGTGCTCTGCACCCAGTAAACTCTCCATAAATACCATGGATGTAGTTGAGTGATTGATCATCTCTCCTGTCTGCTGCAGCATGATCCAGAAAGGGCATTCTGACTCTTCCAGTGGTCCTGCACTGCTTGTCTTACATGTCCTAACTCTCCTCCATGCCCTGCTTTAAGGAAGGAAGGTATAGAATCCCCCATCCTCTGGGTTCCCAGTATAGGTGTTTGTGGTTGTGAGGTCCAGAGGAGGCAAAGGAGAACAATCAAGCTCACTGTGTCCTGTTTTTGTACTCATTCCACATGTTGTGTTTAATCCACTTAACTCAATAAATATTTAATATGAAAACAGATTTGATTTTCAGCTTCTGTAAAGAAAAATATATTTTTCCCTGAACAACGTTGGTTCATTACTTGGTAAGGGACAAGGATGGCAGGAAGCAAGTGCATAACATATTAGTGCATTAACCAATACTCTTGCAAACTGTAACTAAAGTGGGAGAATATTTAAAGAATAATTCCACTAGGAGAAACATTTCACTGAAGAGATTTACTAATGGGTTTATGCACAAAGGTATTTAGTTCTTTGAAATGCCTGAGGCTGGGGGTGGAGAAAATGGATGATACAAGAGCTTGTGAGGTATGTAGATAGGTATCTGCTAGAAATCTCAGGAGATTTAATGTGCTTTATAGTTAGAGATTTTAAAAATAGCAATTCTGCAGTAAACTCATAAAGGAGACAAATGCTAGATACAACATTTAGCGGAAGAGATATTCATCAAATCAGAGCTCATATTTTAACAGGTAAAATTGTCTCATTAAACTCTAATAAAAGTCTTCTCCAAGAGGGAAAAAACAATGTGAATCCTTTTTTATCTTCCTAAGTCCTCTGAGGAAGTCTTGTTACCTGAATCAAATGTCTCAGCCATGCAGCCACTCTAAGTTAGGATCTAAATTTTCTAAGCTGTATTTCAATCTTATAAATGTGTGTTTCCTTCTTGGCATGATTTTGCACTTTTAAAGAAAGTGCACTGTACAAATACAGAAAATTAAGTTTCCCTTTAAGAATTTTCTGATTTTTTTGTTATTATTAAACATTTACTCTAATTAATATCAATTAGATTCTATTAGCTTTAATAGGTTTTGAGTTATTGAGTTTAATTCAATTTCAATAAATTTCAATTAACTCCAATTTGTTACCATTTCTTTTTATTAATTCCAGTCACTATCAATTACCTTCAATTAATTTAATTTACCCGCAATACATTTTCAGGTAATTCTCCATTACTTTCAATTAGTTTCTCTTCATTTTAATCGGCTTCTTTGGCCGTTAACTGATTTCATAAAAACAAATGCCCTCATATAATATGGGTTTCCAGCCTTGCCAGCTGATGAAAATGCAAATTAGTGCCTTATGAAACCCTTAATTTACCAAGAGGTCACAGGTAAAGCAGTCATACCAGCCAAACTCTATCCTACCACTCCCGTTATAATTGGGTGAAGTTCATTCCCTTCTCATGGAGATGATGGATGTTTAGAATTTGTCAAAACAATGAATAGAGCTCAGTGGGATTATGAAAGCAAGTACCCTAGGGGGAATACAAGTCTTGATATGGGTGGAGTAATTAATATTGGAGTTTGGAAGTACAGGAAAGAGTAATGTTCAATATCAACTAGATAGTTAGATATTGTGCTCTTTGAAGACATTATTTTACATTATTATTATATTATTTCAAGCACTTAGTATGTGCTCTGCCCACAAGAAGCACTCAATCAATATGATTGATTGATTACGCTCTTTGATCTGTAGTCTTGGGACATTTGGTATTCACTCCATCCACTCTAATCCCCAGGGCATTTATGTCCATTTCTGTAAATTATTAATTTATATTAATATTTCCTGCCTCCAAACTTTAAACTCACTGTGGGCAGGGAAGGTACCTTGCAACTCTGCTGAACTGGGCCCTCCCAAATGATTAGTATAGTACTCTGCACACAGTAAGTCCTGAATAAATACCACTGATTGATTGACTGATTGATTACACTGTCTTTTAATGATCTCAGTGTCCCCTAGCCTGAGGAACATGTTAATTGAGTTCCTTAGGAAGATATGAAGCACAAAGGTGGAAATAATAGTAAGTGGGGTATTTGGTAGGTGCTTGCTATGTGTCAAGCACATTGTTAAGCACTGCAATAGGTGCAGTATAGTCAGACTAGGCACAGTCCCTATGCCATATGGGATTCGCAATACCCTCAACTCAAATCTGCATTTTCATTTATACTCCCTTTTTCTTTCCCAGACATATGGATGGCTTCTGAAAAATGGGAGAATTGGGCTAGTTGTTCATACCTCCAGTCCACAGTGTTATATTCTCTTCCAGGCACTTATTGAGTCCAGTAGAATTAAACCTGAGCTTATATTCGGAGGATAATTCAGTAGGTCACTGAAACCCATTCATTACCATCAGGCTGTTCTACTTCATTCTATCGTTGTTGCAATTGCCAAGAGATAAGATGGAGATATAAGATCCTTTGGAAGAAATTCCTCCTTTGCTACATCTTCAGTGATGCAGGAAAGAAACTATGGATGGAGCAATGGTTTTGAATCTATAATGTTAGACTGAGGCAACAGAATAGATCTGAGTTGTAAAAAAGAGATACATTGTAATTTATTTATTCTAAATTATATTAATTACTATTATAATTATAATTTTCTAAGTACTTTCTATGTGCAGTAGGTTAACCCATTTATAACTTTACTCTCTTTGCAGTATGTTCAAAGATGGACATCTCAGGGGGGAAAACTATTTTTAGGTACAAGTAGACCGTCAGGACTTTCCTTCCAAAGAACCCCAAACGCTGTGCCCTAAGGAATGTGACTGCAGTTTCACTGCTAATTTTTCACAACACAAAGTTCCCTTATAATAGCCTGTGCAATAGATTTCATTTTAGTTCAACTTTCAGAGTATTCATAAAGTGTATAGTTTGGGATCAAAAATATCTCCAAATTTGCATCACTTGTATACTTATTTATATCCTCAACACTTCTGTATATATGTTTATTCAACTGTACATTCAATTATTTACTTTGAATTATTCTATATGAAAATAGGTGTGTGGCTATCTCTCCAGAGTACAAGCTCTTTATGGGCAAGGAACATGCTATTTCTCCATTTGGAACTTTCAAAGCATTTAGTACAGTGTATTGAAATTCAGCCAATGGATTCTCAGGAAATATTACTATGACTTCTACTACTATCATCACTATTATTACCACTCCTACTATCATTACCACTTCCCCCACAAACCATGAGGGTTCAGCTTCAATTGAAAATAAATGTGACCTCTAATGCTTAGCATCCTTTATATTGGCTGCAAGAAAGTGGAGAGATCAACAGAGCAAACCGTGTATTTACCAAGACTTCAGGGTTTACCTAGCAAGAGTCAGCTTCAAGAATTTACCTGTCAGGGTAAAGTTTCATGAAATAGTTACAAGTGGCAACAACATAAAGCTCTGTTGGAAAAACAAAAATCAATAGCGAAAGGGAAAGGAAAGTGAAGGAGAGGTTTTTAAAGGATCATCTTTAGTGGTAACATAGCCTTTGAAAAAAGAAAACTCAGCCAATTCACAACCCTTCCTAACAGACAATGTCTGTGAGGAAAAAGGGGAAGGATTGATGGCTGAATGTAAGTCAAGTGCCAGAGAAAACTGAAAGCAACAGGGTCCAGAAATAAAATCAGATTCCCAAATTTCAAATAAAATCTGCATGGGATATAAAAGGATTTCCAGGATACAGGGTTTCCAAACCCCAGCCTTAACCTAAACCTGAAATTACATTCACACTCCCAGTCCTCCCAAATGTCAATAGTCAAGGATATAAAAGAGAAAAAAAATAACTGAATTTAAAAATGCTGAGAATATGGTTGGAGGAGAATGATTTTACTTTTGATCTGGGCTGATGAGAAATTGATGATGTGATTTTGTTGGGACAGATTTCCCCCTGAGTCAGTCATTGAACTCTTTCATATCTAATTGAGGGGATAATTCATTGACATTGTGCCTGAAGCAGGTTGAAACAAAATCCCAGTGGGAGAAGGAAATGCTATCACAACTTCGAGTACTCACTTTATTCTTCCCCCTCAGCACCCCAGTGCACTTATGCTCATAACTTTATGCTCATAACTTTATGCTCTATTTCTTTCCTCTACCTGCATTGTGTTATAGTGACTGTCTCCTCAACTAGATTGTCAACTCCCTGAGGACAGGATCAGGTTTACTCTATTTTACTTTCCCAAGCACTTACTTCAAAGCTTTGTGATGGAGTAAGCATGCAATAAATATGATTGGCTGAAAATGCCTTGAAGGATGGGTGCTGGGTCATAGGATACTACAGGGCAGCAGGTGGGATCAGAAGACACTTATTGAGCCAAGGGGCACCCCCACATCTGCAAGTTGTTTGGATGGTTATGAGGTGGGTAATGGGCACCCATCATTGCCTTGGGGAAGGGGCGAGACTTTGCACCAAAGTAACTTTAACATTAGAGAAAGGGCAGGAGATCTTGTTTATTCTGGGACAGCCTTGGGAGGACCAAGCCTAAACTCCCCAGATTAATAGTAAGATCAGTAGCATTGACATTGCACCTACTACTAGTAGAACAATTTACCAAGAGCTTCAAAATATAGAAACATGTAAACTGTAAGCTCCTTAAAGACAGGGATCATGTCTACCAGCTTTGTTATACTGTACTCTCCCAAGCACTTAGTACTGTACTCTCTACACAGTGCCAACTCAGTAAATACCACTGATTTGATTGATTGATTAATGTAAAAGGAGTGTGCCCTCAAATAACTTACAATCTATTGTGGGGCAAGGAAGACGTGCTGATGAAGATATAATTAAAAGTGAGAAAATACAAATGACAAACACAAGTAAATAAATAAGTAGCTGATAAATGCACAACTGCTGAGAGTAGGACTGCGATTGGCCCTGCGATTAGTCATGAATCAGTCATATCTATTGAGCACTTACTTTGAGTAGAGCATTGTACTAAGCACTTAGAAAAGTACAATATAATAAATTTGGAAGAAAAGCTCCCTGACCACAGTGAGCTTACAGTCTAGAGGGGTAGTAAGATATTAATATGAATGAAAAAATTACAGATATGTACATAAATGCGGTGGTGCTAAAGGAGGGGTAAGTAATGGGTGTAAATACAAATGAAGAGAGATGCAAAAAGGAGTAAAAGAAGAGTGAATGAGGGCTTAGTCAGGAAAGGCCTCTGGCAGAAGATATGCCTTCAGTAAAGTTTTGAAAGTGGGGAGATTGATCGTATGTCAGATATGAAGCATGGACTTGATTGGGGATGGACAGGAGGCAGAGAGATAAGCAAGTGACTGGTGGAGTAATCGAGATGGGATAATAAAAGTATAGTAACATGGTAACAGTTTGGATGGAGAGGAAAGGATGGATTTTAGCAATGATGTGAAAGTTGAACCATCAGGATTCGGTGAAAGATTGAATATGTCGGTTGAATAAAAGAAATGGGTTGAGGATAATGCCAAGGTTACAGGCTCGTGAGACACAGAGGATGGTGGTGCTGTCTAAAATATTGAGAAAGTCACGGAGAAAGTATTTGGGTGGGAAGATGAGAAGTTCTGTTTCGGACATGTCAGTGGGTCACCCAATTAGAAATGTCCTTTAGGCCAGAGGAAATGCAAGACTGCAGAGAAGGAGCGAAATCAGGCCTGGAGATACGGATTTGGGACTCATCCACATAGAGGTGGTAGTTGTAGCCAAGTTAGAGAATGCATTTTCCAAGGGAGTGGGTGTAGATGGAGAATAGTAAGGGACCCAGAACTGAGTCCTAAGGGACTCCTGCAGTTAGGCAGAGGGATGCAGAGGAAGAGCCATGGAAGAGACTGAGAATCAACGGGCAGAGAAATAGGAAAAGAGCCAGGAGAGGACAATGCCAGTGAAGCCAAGGTTCGATAGTTTTTCTAGCATAAGGGGTCAGTCAACAGTGCCTAAGGAAGCTAAGAGCTTGAGGAGGATTAGGATGGAGTAGAGGACATTGGATTTGGCAAGAAGGAGATCATTAGTGACCTCTGTGAGGGCAGTTTTGGTGGAGTGAAAGGGATGGAAGCCAGATTGGGGGGGGGGGTCCAAGAGAGATTTGGAGGATAGGAGGTGGAGGCAGTGGGTATGAACAACTCACTTAAGTAGTTTGAAGAGAAATAGTATGAAGGAGATGGGCCGATAAGCAGTAAAAGCTGTGGGGCCTAAGGGGGAGTTTTTATAGGTAGGGTAGGCATGAGCATATTTGAAAGCAGTGGGGAAGAAGCCAATGGAGAGTGAATAGTTGAAGATGGAGGTGGGAGAAGAAAGAACAAAGGGGGGAAACTCTTTGATAAGGTGTGAAGGAATGGAGTCAGAGGTGCAGGTGGAGGGGGTGGATTTTGAGAGGAGGTGGAAGATCTCCCTTTGAAATAGCCCTGGGAAAGATAGGAGAGTTGAAGAAGGGGGAGGAGGAGAGAGTGACTGCAGAGGGTAAGGGAGATTTTAAGGAGATTCCATTTGATGGTTTCAATTTTCTCATTTGGTCATTAGGTGCAAGAGATAGGTGTGGCGGAGTTGGGGGTAGAGGGTTTGAGGAGAGAGTTAAACATCTGAAACATCTGACAAGGGCAGTGAGTATGAACATCAATAAGAATGGAGAAATAATGTTGCCAGGCAGAGCAAAGTATTACAGGAAAGAACAGAGAGCCAAGCCCATGGTGGGACAAATCCAACACAACAAGGATCAAACCTTTTAAACCAAGTAGACTGGTGTGATGATCCCACATCAGCCTATCAGAAGCATTCATGCATAAAATAGCTTCATCTTTGAATATCAAGGACAGCTATAAGTGTGGTGGGGAGAGGGGGCTTCCTTCAGGTCCATGCCTCTAGGCTTTGCCATGAGGCTGAATCAGCTTTCTGTCCCACTTCTCTGCTTGGACTAAGACTCCGGGGTAGATTATGGAATTCCTATGGAGGGTTGAGATAGTATGAAGATTTGGAAAGGCACTCCCTACCTTTTCCCTAGGTATTCTAGGAGATCCTAGAACTGGCATAGTCCTATGGGAGTCTGTAAGTCAAAAACCATACTTGTCTGACCCAGATTCCCAGTGTGTGACCTAAAATTGGTCCCCTTGACCTTAATGGAATCACTGATGCCCTTGCACTGGATCTGTGACCTTTTAGCATTTGACATTTGCCCCACCCTCAACCCCATGGCTCAACTGTACATTCATTCATTCAATCGTATTTACTGAGCGCTTACTATGTGCAGAGCACTGTACTAAGCGCTTGGAATGTACAGTTCAGCAACAGATAGAGACAATCCCTGCCCAACAACGGGCTCACAGTCTAAACGGGGGAGACAGACAGCAAAGCAAAACAAAACAAGAAGTCTGGCGAAATATGACTGTGATGATCCTCCAGGGCTGTTTCTGGTTTCTTAGAGGCTAAAATGAGATTCAGAAAGACACCAAAGGAGGGAATGATAGAATTCGTCATTTTATATCAGAAATCACTGATTCATCCAATAGCATTGGAGCATCTGTTGTGAGCAGAGCACCATGTTAAGCTCTCATTTCCTCTATTTCCATTCCTTTCCATGTTGCCCTTGGAATTCTATTCATACCTTTTATTCTTTGTGCCCTTTATTCAACCCTCCCTCAGCCCCACATATTTAAATTATATAATATAAATTATACATTCATATTAATGTCTTTCTCCTCCTCTAGACTGTAAGCCCATTGGGGTCAAGGAGCGTGTCTGCAAATTCTGTTATATTATAATCTCCCAAGCACTTACTACAGTGCTCTGAACACAGTAAGTGCTCAACAAATACCACTGATGATGATGATGATACCTACACTTTGGGATGGTGTTTGCCAACCCCAGGTATTTGACAAGCTGGTGCTTCTCCCATTGTTTAAGGATTTTTTAAATAGTGGGCTTAATACCTTCTTTCCGGTTGTCCTATTTTTGAGCACCCTATTTCAATATATTTCATATCTCAAGTCTGTATTCAATGCCTAGAAGCAAAGTAAAGTAGAGAATTGAAGCAATTATCTGGATAATTTAAACTAAAAATAAATAATGTGAACTGCTTTGTTTCAATTATCTGGATGTTTGAGGAATATTATTTTTTACTTTAATCTGCTCAAAAATTACCTCAGTTCTCCACTTGGTTGTGCTAGGGTTGATTTTTCTGGGTTAATAGAAGGGTGGAATATAGTAAGGATGAATATAAGACCCAAAAGAAAGGTTAAGTGACCTGCAGCAGATGTATTAAATAGCCTGTTTCAACAGCAGGAATTTAAAGGCCAAACAAGCACATAACAGAAGCCAGGATGAAATCTTTAGGATGAGAATGGAGTGAGGTAATTGTTCAGAGAGGGTGATGACTGGAGACAAAGTGTTTTAAATTAACTGAGGAGAGTTATTTCTTTGGATAAACTTATCTACTAAACACTCTTCCAGTTGGCTGAAATCCCAGGATAATAGCACTAGAAAGAAAGGGAAGAAGAAATCTGCATTTTATTTTTTTACTCAGTTTTTTGTTTGGTTTTTTTTTTTGCTCATGAGTCACTTGTCCCTGGAGGTTAGGGAGGCAAATGTAACTATGGCCAGTAGATTTGATTCCATTGTCCATCAATCAATGGCTCAATTATTGGAATTTATTGAATATTTACTGTGTACAGAGCATTCTTCTAAGCACTTGGGCATATACACTATGAGTTGGTAGACATGAACGCTGCCCATGAGCTTACAGTGCAGAGGGAGAGACAGGCATTAAAATAAATTATAGATAAGAGAAGTAGTAGAGTATAAGGATATGTACCTAAGTGCTGTGAGACTGGGGTGAGTATCAAAGTGCCAAAGGAATACACAACCAAGTACATAAGGGAAACAGAATTGGGGGCAGATAGGGGAAATGAGAACTTAGGGAAGGTTATGATATCCTCAAGCTAAGTCTACCCAAGCAAAGAGAAATGTAGGATTGAAAATGTATTCAGTTAAATTCTGAGTTAATAATAACCTTGGTATGTGTTAAGCCATTTACTATGGGCTAATCACTGTACTAAACTCTGGGGTAGATACAGTATAAGGTTGAACTGAGGCCCTGCCCCACACTGGGCTCACAGTCTAAGTAGGAGGGAGAACAGGTATTGAATTACCACTTTATAGATGAGAAAACTGTTGCACAGAGAAGTTGAATGTCTTGCCCAAGGTCACACAGCAGACCAGTAGCAAAACTGGTAACAAAACTCAAGTCCTCTGACTTCCAGCCTCCTGCTCTTTTCACTAGACTACAGCTGCATCTCCAAAGTCTTCTTTTAAGGTTCCACAACACAGTATTGGAGTATAATCCTTGTGGCAAGTTCAGAAAAACTGTTTCCTTAGGGTGAATGATGGAAGGAACAGGAAAAATATATGGATGCTCCAGCCATTCTCAAACTACCACAGAGGTTTAGACACGGGAACTCAGTTTAGATATAAAGGGAGAAGAAAAGAGGAAAATAAGACTAGATCCAGATGCTTGCACTTCCCTAGTTATTTTTGCTTCAATAAATATATTCACTTATATAAGCACTCAGAGAAACTTCCAAAAATGCACAAAGTTTAATAACCAGGCAAATTTTTTGGTTCTGAACATATGTACTCGGCACATGGAGGGAGTTATTTAAATACCAGCTGCTATTAGGTCATGGAGAGCAAGAAGAAAGAGGAAGAGACAATCAATCATTTGTATTGACTGCTTACTTTGTTCAAGGCACTGAACTCATTGCTTGGGAGAGTACAACACAACATTATAATAGACTTGCTCCCTTCCCACAGAGAGCTTACAGCCTAGAGGATGGAAACAGAGGCAGCAATTGGGCACGAAGGAGAGGTCACAAGATAGAAAAGCCCCTCTCCTTTCAGGATCCCAGAAGACCTGGAAAATGTAATATTTCTGGATCTTGAGAAACATCATGCCCTGGAGGAGAGGGTTGCTGGAATAAAGCCTTAAATTTATCTACCTCCATTAAGTTTTTCACAATCAATCAATCAATCAATCGTATCTCTAGAGCACTTACTATGTGCAGAGCACTGTACTAAGCACTTGGGAGACTACTATATAACAACATTAACAGACACATTCCCTGCCAACAGTGAACCAGTCACAGACAACACCAGCGTATTGGTGAATTTTAGTTCGGGAATGGGGCAGTAGGGAGGGTCAAAAATTGTGAAATGCTCCAGCTTAGATCTCCTTTTTTTGGTTGAATTATCTGAATAATTGCTTTAGCTCTCCACTTCACTTTCTCTAATGGCTCAGCTCTAATCTCCCCACAGTCTATGATAAATCAGAGAATTTTACAGGGATGGTCTAAAATAAAGAGTTCCTTTTTATATTTGCATGGTACCTATAAGTCAAATGCTTGCTGGTCATAACAAATAATCTACCTAGGCTTGTTCAAACTGATGTACATTATATTTGCATTTGTGCTCATTTTTGTTTGGGCTTATTAATTGCATTTCTAAATAAATATGTTGCTCTTTATCCTGGATAATTCTATAAAATCAAGGGTTAGAATCGATCTTACTCGCTCATTCAGGCAAGACCAATCAGTTGATTAAACAATCATTGGTATTTATTGAGAGCTTATTATGTACAGAGCGCCTTACTGTTTGGGAGAGTACTATACAACAGAATTAGCAGACACATTCCCTATCCATAATGAGTTTACAGACCTAAACCATCTCACTGAATAAATATCCTTTCTTTAAAAACAAACAAGCAAGCAAACCCTCCAGAAAATACCATGTTGAAGAAAATGTACCTTCCTAGACCCTCCACTTACTGGGTACATGCATCATTTTATGTAACTTAAATTCCCTAGGTATTTCTACTAAATCTATCCTCAGCAGGGGTGAAAAAGTTGTCTATTTGAAGACAGCCACTAAGCCATCCCTCAGAATTGTCTTCTCAAAGGTTCTTTTATCTTTCATCATGAGACCTAACTTCAAGACACTTGCCATTCACCATCCAAATTCCAAAAAGCTAGGAAAGGGAGTTACTCCAATTTCTTCCCATTCCTTGGTCCTAGGAATCTGGCATGGGACAAGCATGGTAGATTTCAACTGGAAAGACAGGTTTGTCTGTCTCTCACTCCTTCCCACAAGGATGACTATTTTTGTGTTAAAATGAATCACTATCAGACTAGACTGTGAAGTTCACTTCAGTTACTCTGTCATTCTGAAATCTATATGCCAAGGCAAGTTGCCCAAATCCTTAAAGCATTTAAATCATTTGAATTTATCAAATTCAGCAATAATAGGTTTCCTCTTTATGAATTTTATTGACATAAGAATTATATGTAATTTATTTTAGCTAACCTGATATTTTGGAGGGTAAGCACAGTATAAACCTAAAGTAATCACGAGATTTACTGGGATTCCTGTGTTTCAAGATGCACAAAGCCACAAATAGAAGTTAATCAGTCAATCAATCAATAGCATTTATTGAGCAAATACTCTGTACAGAGGGTTGTACTAAGCACTTTAGAGACTACAGTAGAGCTAGTACACACAATTCCATTCACAAGGAGCTTCCTTCCATCATCTGCAAATTAGTCTTTTCCCCCATTTCCCCCATTTCCCTCTGCTCCTCCCCTTCTCCCTTCCCATCCCCTCAGCACTGTACTCGTCTGCTCAACTGTATATATTTTCATTACCCTATTTATTTTGTTAATGAAATGTACATCGTCTTGATTTTATTTAGTTGCCATTGTTTTTACGAGATGTTCTTCCCCTTGACTCTGTTTATTGCCACTGTTCTTGTCTGCCTGTCTTCCCCGATTAGACTGTAAGCCCGTCAAACGGCAGAGACTGTCTCTATCTGTTGCCGACTTGTTCATTCCAAGTGCTTAGTACAGTGCTCTGCACATAGTAAGTGCTCAATAAATACTATTGAATGAATGAATGAATAGTCAAATTCTCCTGTTCCATGTGGGGCTAAGAGTCTAAATCTGGGGCTAAGAGTCTAAATCCCCATTTTATAGATGAGGTAATTTAGGCACAGAGCAGTGAAGTGACTTGCCCAACATCACACAGCAGACAAGAGGCAGAGTCAGGATTAGAACCCATGACCTTCTGACTCCCGGGCCCATGCTCTATCCACTATGCCATGCTGCTTCTCCTACATGTAATGCAAAAGAATTAGTAGATATGATCCCTATCATTAAAAATCTTACAATCTAGAGTAAAAGGGTGCTTTGGTATTAGACTTGAGCAATTTACTTCACCAACAAGAACTGGGGGAATGTGGTAGTTAGAATAATGATAATAAGAGTAATTGTGCTATTTGTTAAGGGCTTACTATGGGCCAAACACTAGAATAAATTCAACCAGATGAAACACACCAACTGTTCCACCTGAGACTCACAGTCCAGGGTGATGGGAGAAGAGGTATTAATTCCCATTTAAGAACAGAAAAGTTAAAGGATTTGCCTAAGGTCCTGAAGCAGGTAAGTGGCAGAGATGGGATTAGAATACACATCTCCTGACCCCCACTCCTATGGTCTTTCCACTAGACCACACTGCTTGATGAATATTCATATTATTAGATTCTCCACTAGATTCTAACTTCCTTGAAAGCAAGGATTATGTCTACTAACTGCACTGTATTATACCAAATTTTGGTATAATAAATGCTATGGAGAACCAGCGTGGTCTAGTGGAAAGAGCCTGGACTTGGGAGTCAGAGGCTGTGGGTTTTACTTCCCACTCTGCCACTTGTCAGCTGTGTGACTTTCGGCAAATCACTTCACTTCTCTGTCCCTCAATTATCTTATCTGTGAAATGGGGGTTAAGATTGTGAACCCTACCTGGGACAACCTGTTTACCTTGTTTCTCCCCCAGAACTTAGAACAGTGTTTGGCACAAAGTAAGTGCTTAACAAATAACCATTATTATTATTATTAATTGTTTGAAGGTGGAGAGGGGGAAGGGTGGGATCTGAGAGTCAATCTTCCTCTTTAGCAATCTGAAGAAGAGCCTTGTATATCATGGGGAACATTTTGTTTTCTTTAATTTAATATATCATCCAACTCAGGAGGAGGAAAAGATCCTTGAAAGATAGCCATCCACAAGATTGCAAAATTACATTCCATTTCTTGAGCTGGACCTTAATTTAAACTCCTATTAGATTCTGCAAATCTTCTTATTCTGTTCATGTTGCCACAGGATCGATTTCCTTTTTATCATGTATTCTCCAAAATGGATGAGAAGCTTCTCATTATCTCTCCCTTGAAGAATACACTCATCATTTATTCAGGCCTTGCTGAGATATATGCTCTTTATTTTCCTAGCAGCCATGGGGAAGAAAAAAAAACCTGCTACATTTTCCTCATGCCGTTTGGAGCACATAAAGGTTGACTGGTAATAGATAACAGGTATCAGCTGTTTTCATGTCCTGGCAGTGAAATCCTTGCTGTTGAAGATGCCAAGGAAGAGTGTAATGAGGCTTAATACAGGGAATAAATATCAGTGAACTCAGCTGGGGCTTGAGAGACTCATCCTTGCATGAGACTGACATGGAAAAAAAAGAAAAAGAAAAACACAATGGAACTGTGAAGGGCTATTTTCTAAGTAAGTTATGTCATGACTTCATTCTACTACCCAGCAGATTGAACTGGATAACAGGATAATGGACTTTGCTTTGCTATAGCTGCCCACTAAAAGTCCAAAACTTTTTAATAGAAAAAGTTAAACATAGGCTGAAGAGATGGTGTTTTATTCTGTCATGCAGTAAATTGATTGGTTACATGAACATGGCCTGGTTTGGATGAACATGTATCAATTTACATAAAAATTACATACGTTGGCAAAATGTTCTTGGTTTCCACTCAGCAACATTGGTTTCAATTTTAATATGGATTTAAGTAAATTGTGCCGTTGGCATTGGCTAACACATATATCTGTTTCAGTTAAACTTTTGTAATTCGGTAAAAGATACTGCATTCACCCCACTACATATATCAGGTTATGTAAAATTAATAGATGAGGTCCATTCATATGGATTTGATTAAAAAACATGGGTAAGAATTTTTTAAGTGGTCTGGGTTGGATTATAACTGTATCTGTTCCAGTATCAGCACATTAAATGGCAAATCAGAATTGGCTTCAGTTAATAGACATTTAGTTCAAAGGAACTCTGCACTGGCTTAATTTCACTTCTGAAGGCTTTCATTAGTATGTATTGGTTTCTGTAAATACCAGTTTCATTTGCTTTATTTAATTAACTAGTGGACAAAACATAATCATATACATTCAAAATATGTTTGGTTGTGTTCTATTTCAAAGAAAATACAGTCATTTCTGTGAAAAAATCATGTAACTTTAAATCATGGACTGCTGCCAGGGAATATCTGCTCATTTCTAACCAATAGATTGGTTTGTTTGTCTTTTCAAGAATTGTCAGAGTAAGCAAAAAAACTCCTGCTGGGTTGGTGTACAGATGTGACATTCAGGTGTTAGTGGGTTTTGGAGTTATTTTTCCTTAGAATGAGCATGATGTGGCTTCAGAGAATCAGCAGGGTGATGTGGTTTGTATGGAAAAGAGAAAAAGGGTCGGGGGAGAGAGAGAGAAAGAGAAATAGTGAAAAATGAGGAGAAAGAGAGAGAGATTGAAGATCAGACAGTAGGCAAGTAGTAGAGCTGGGATTAGAACCCAGGTCCCCGACTCATGTTATATTCATTAGACAATGCTGCTTTTTTTATTAGGCCATGTTCCTTCTAGCTGTGGGCTAGTCTACTACTATTTTAAAACCAAATACTAAAAATACTAAATAGTAATAATAGTAATAATAAAAGGACTAAAAATAGTCTAAGTGATATCCTAAAACTATCCATATGCTAATTTTACTACCTAAACCTGCCCCCTGAAAACATAAATATACTTCCCTGATCATCTAACTCAAAACCAGGAGGAGGATTGTGTCCAGGCAAATGGAGGGAATCTCCAGGATCTGAAACACTGTAAGTGCATACAGATGTAAAAAGGGAAAATTACATAAAGAGAAATCGGAAGATCCAAATCAGACAGACATACCTGAGTAAAATAGAGTTTAGTAATAAAGGAATTCTTCATGTTGGATAACTATGCAAAGGGTTACTTCAGACAAGCAATAATAGCGTCCTTTCAGTAAGGATAGTTGTGAAAAATGAATGTAATTGAATGAAGACAGAAATGTAACTTTGAAAGGCAAAAAGAAAATGAAAACTAGAGAAGTGAAAAATGCAAAGGAAAACAACAAAAAAGTATCTTTTTGTATCACCCTCTTATAGGCAGAAAGGAGTTGATAATCACAGCTAAGATAATGATTTAGATTGTCAGAGGCAGGCAAAAATTTTACCAAGTATTAATTCCCAGAAAATTATGAAACGTCATGACCCCTTCCTGTTCAGTTTCAGCTGGGTTTTTGTTAACATTCCTAATTTTTACTTCTGGCAGCTCATGATCAAATCTATACTTTGTTTCATCCACCTGCAATTCTCCTTCTTTCATCTTCATACATTATTATTTTTCCTTTTGTTCCTTTTTACTCGGATAGAGCTCATTCAGCTAGAGGATATTGTGATCTCAGTAACTTATCGCCCTCCAAAATGAGGCTTATTGAGGACACTGGTTTAAATCCCCAAAGGAATGATTCCATCATTCATCCTTCTTAGTGGGACCATAGTTTCTCGTTCCTGAGGGAGTGGTAATTCGTCTTCTATTCACTGCAGTTGGCAGGAAACTTGGGTTGGGAAGAGTAGATTTCTATTTTTTTAAAAAAAGTAATTAAAGATTTCTTCTTGGGGATTTTTTTTCTCTGACCTAGCATCCTAAAGGGAATCTTTGACCTTGACTTTAGATATACTAAGAAAGGCTGTGAAATCTTTATCTTCTATTATCTTTAAGAAACAAATAGGCAGCTATCTACCTTAGATGAGAGTGCTCTGTAGAGGGCCTTTCAACACTGGGATTCTACAGTGTTTGGCATATGAGGCCTTCCCTGCCTAAACCTTTCCTTTTCTTTCCCTTCCCTTTCCTCTTTTTCAGCTACCTTCTGAGTCACCCTGACTTCCTCCCTTTATTCATACCCCATCCCAGCCCCACAAAACATATGTACACACCTGTAATTTATTTATTTATATTATTGTCTGTCTCCTTGTCTAGGCTCTAAGCTCATTAAGGGAGGGTATGTGTCTGTTTATTGTTATATTGTACTCTCCCAAGCACTTAGTATAGTGTTCTGCACACAGTAAGCACTCAATAAATATGAATGAATGAAGTATTCTGGGATTTCCAAGTTTTAGCTTTGAATGGTCCTTTGGTACTTCTATTTTTAGCTATTTTTCTATTTTTATTTCTACATTTCCCTTTCCTTGCATATTCCATAGAGGTGTGCCTTTTAATCCAGGACGTAGGATTTTTTCCATTCCTCTCCTTCCCTAATTTTCATATAACCACCAGCCCTTCCTGTCCTCACTGTTGATTCTTCCCAAAGAATATTCCTCTGACTTATCCTTCTTTTCCTCATCCAAGTACCTTAACGTACCTGCACTGTATTGTCTTCCCCTCTTACCTCCAGCCCTTACATTTCCATCCCACCTTTTAAATTCCCATTAAAGACCTATCCCAGTGAACACAATCATTGCCCTGTACAACACAACATTCCTGCTAATTAACTTGATTCTTGAAACTGCTATAGAATTTTGTTTATCAATCAATCATCTTTATTGAGCACTTACTGTGTGTAAAGCAGTGTCCTAAGCACATGGGAGAGTACAATAAAACAGATTTGGAAGACATGTTCCCTTCCCTAAGGCTCTCGTCCCTACACTAAGGGAGGGATTAACTTGTCTGATAGAGTGTATTGCCATGATTCTACCACTGGTGAACCCCATACTCTCTGAAAACTCCCCCTACTTAGTAGTGAAATGGCTGCCTTCACAGGCTATAAATAGTTGTTGTTTATGCTCAAAGACACCACAGTGGTGAAATTCACCGATGGATAGAAGAAGCAGCATGGCGTAGTGGATAGAGAATGGGCCTGGGATCAAAAGGTCATAAATTCTAATCCTGGCTCTGCCAGGTGCCTGCTGTGTGACCTTGGGCAAGTCACTTCACTTCTCAGTGCTTCAGTTACCTCATCTGTAAAATGGGGATTGAGACTGTGAGCCCCATGTGGGACAGGGACTGTGTCCAAACCAATCTGCTTGTATGCCCCCAGTGCTTAGTACAGTGCCTGGCACATAGAAAGTGCTTAACAGATACTGTAATTATTATTATTATATGTGTATAGCCAACCACACTGCACACACTGAGTGCCTTTTGTTGAGCTGCCAAAGCCTCTGTTTACAGTGTCTGGAACTGTTTATGCTTTAGCTTCTTTATCTCTTGATCCTTATGAAGCTTAGGGTGGAAAAGAGCTTCTCTTTTCTCAATTTAACTTCCTCCACTAAATAGTAAGTGGCTTGAAGGCAGCAATGGTTTCTACAAACTCTACTGTATCATAATCTCCCAAGTGCTTAGTATAGTGTTCAATAAATACGATCGATTGATTCCCTTTTTCTCCCTTCTGTATCACATATGCACTTGGATCTATATCCTTTAAGCACTTTAAGAGAAACAGCATGGCTTAGTGGAGAGAGCACGGGCCTGGGAGTCAGAAGGATTGGGGCTCTAATCCTGGTTTGGCCACATGTCTGCTGTGTGACCTTGGGTAAATCACTTAATTTATCTGAGCCCCAGTCACTTCATCTCTAAAATAGGGATTAAGAATGTGAGGCCAATTTTTGAACAGGGACTGTGTCCAAAATGATTAACTTGTATTTACCCAAGTGCTTAGTACAGTGTTTGGCACATAGTAAGTGTTTAACAAGTACTATTATTATTATTGTTACTTGAGATTCGCCTCAGCACCACAACACATGTTCATATCTGTAATTCGTTTTAAAGTCTGCCTCCCCCTCTAAACTGTAAGGATCTTGTGGGCAGGGACTATGTCCACCAATTCTGTTGTACCAAAGATTTAGTGCAGTACTCTGGACACATTAAGTGCTCTATAAATACCATTTATTGATTGATTGGGAACACAGCCCCTAAATTTCACAGCCGCTATTGTCTTGACTTTATTTACAGTTCAGCCACTCAGTGAAAAAGAAATTTTGGGTGTCTCAGTGACCACATACCCTTTTTGGTCTCTTAATACAGCCTAGCCCCCACATTCTGCTCTTCTATCACCAGCTTACTGTCCATACCTTGTTCTCATCGATCCCACAGCCAACCCCTTGCCCATATTCTCCCTCAGACCTGGAACTTCCTTCCCTTTCATATCCAACAGTCCACCTCTCTACCCATCTTCAAAAACTTCCTGAAATCACATCTCCCCCAAGAGGCCTTCCCAGACTAAGCCCTTTATTTCTTCTATCTGTTCCCACATCTGCATCAACTATGACCTTTCCTGGCTACCCTTTAAGCACTTTCATAGTCCCCCCAGCCCCACAGTACATGTGCTAATATTCTTACACTCTACTATCTCCCCTATCCCTAATCTATTTTGTTGTCTCTCTTCCCCTGTAGACTGTAAACTCCTTATGATCAAGGATCATGTTGTATTGTTGTATTGGGCATTCCCAAATATTTAATAATGTGCTCCGCACACAATAAAAGCTCAATAAATACTATTGATGTTTTGATTGATAGTAAGAGTGCTGTGGCCGCTGGATCAAGGAAAGTTTGATTAACCTCCTCTCCAATTTTATACTGTACAGTACCATGACCATTTCATAAGCCTGAGACCTTTTCCTGCTTTGAATGCAAAACCCTTCCAGGTAATAGAAAGAGCATGGGCCTGGGCATCAGGAGACTTAGGTTCCCATCCCAGATCCACCACTTACCTGTTGCTGCATCTCAGACAAGTCACATCTGTGTTGGCAGGAGCAGAGCTTTAATGTTAGGAATCTATTTTGTTCCAGAACTGCACCGTTTGCGATCTTGTCATGCCATTTGATGTGGACTTGGGCCTCAAGTGAAACTGAGGGAAAAACTCAAATAATTGGATGTGTTGTGTGTGGTGAGTCCAGGTCTTGGAGCTATAAAGAAGGTAAAACATCACTTCACCTCTGTAGACCTTTAGCTCTCTAGCCAACAAGCAAGGAGATAAATCAGCAACACATAGATACGTGAGGCTCTCCATCACCTTGCCCCCTCCTACCTCTCCTCCCTTCTACTCTTTCTACTGCCCACCCTGTAGGCTCCGCTCCTCTGCCGCCCACCTCCTCACTGTCCCCCATTCTTGCCTATCCCTACCCCGGCCCACGTCCTCCTGCTGTCCTGGAATGCCCTCCTTCCTCACCTCCGCCAAACTTTCTTCCTCTCTTCAAAGCCCTACTGAGAGCTCACCTCCTCTACAAGGCCTTCCCAGACTGAGCTTCCCCTTTTCCCTCTGCTCCCTCTCTGTCCCCCCTTCACCTCCCCTCAGCTAAGCCCCCTTTTCCCCCCCTTTCCCTCTGCTCCTCCCCCCTCCCTTCCCCTTCCCTCAGCACTGTGCTCATCCGCTCATTTGTATATATTTTTATTGCCCTATTTATTTTGTTAATGAGATGTACATCCCCTTGATTCTATTTATTGCTATTGTTTTTGTCTGTCTATCCTTTTGTTATGTCTGTCTCCCCCGATTAGACTGTAAACCCATCAATGGGCAGGGATTGTCTCTATCTGTTGCTGAATTGTACATTCCAAGCGCTTAGTACAGTGCTCTGCACATAGTAAGCGCTCAATAAATACTATTGAATGAATGATGTACTTATAAGGAGGTGATCATAAGAAGAGGTCTGACCAAAATCTTTGGGATGATTGATTCAGTCATTCTTCCTTCATAGATGACTTTTACAGGGACATCGTAGAAATGAAGGGATGTTTTTTGATGATGATGTGGTAGGAACCTGGGATGTATTCCAGGTGGGGAAACTGAGGGAAATGGCATCTGGTGAAATTGGTCGAAGGTGGGATACAAATTCACCTCAGGAACCTGGTGACCTTTTTCAATAGTTCTTGTTAAGTATTTACTATGTGCCAAACACTGTACTAAGCATGGGGGCAAATACAAAAATAACCAAGTTGGACACAGTCCCTATCCCCCTTGGTGCTCGTAGTTGGGGTGGGGGTGGGTTTAGAAAATAGATATTGAATTCCCATATCAATTAAATCCCCAAAGGAGACAGACATTAATATAAAAAACCTACAGAAATGTACCCAATTGCTGTAGGGCTGGGAGAAGGGATAAATAAAGGGATTAAGTCAGGGTGATGCAGAAGGGAGTGAGAGAAGAGGAACGGAGGGCTTAGTCAGGGAAGGCCTCTTGGAGGAGATGTGCCTTTAATAAGGCTTTGAAGTTGGGGAGTGTAATTAACTGTCAGATTTGAAAAGGACGGGGACTGCAGACCAGAGGTAGAACGTGGTAGAACGTGGATGAGGGGTCAGCAGTGAGATAGATGAGAATGAGGTACAGTGAGAAGGTTGACATTAGAGAAGTGTGCGGGCTGCGTAGGAGAATGGTGAGGTCAGAGGGCACGGTGATTGAATGCTTTAAGGCCAATGGTTTGATGCGCAGGTGGATGGGAAAACCACTGGAGTTTTTTGAGGAGTGGGGAAACAAGTCTTGGACTTTTTTGTAGGAAAATAATGTAGGGAGCAGAATTAAGTATGGACTGGAGTGGGAAGAGACAGGAGGCTGGGAGGTCAGCAAGGAGGCTGATACAGTAATCAAGGTGGGGTAGGAAAAGTGATTGTATTATTCATTCAATTGTATTTATTGAGCATTTACTGTGTGCAGAGCACTGAACTAAGTGCTTGGGAAGTAAAATTCAGCAACAAATAGAAACAGTCCCTGCCCACAGTGGGCTCATAGTCTAGAAGGGGGAAGACAAACATCAAAACAAGTAAACAGGCATCAGTAGCATCATTATAAATAAATATAATTATAGATATATACACATCATAAATAAAAATAAATAGAACTATAATGATTAATATATACATATACACAAGTGCTGTTGGGCGTAGAGGGAAGTAGAGCAAAGGGAGCGAGTCGGGGCAAAGGGGAGGGGAGAGGGAGCACAGGAAAAGGGGCCTTACCACCAAAATAACTCAACCAATCATAAAAGCACACCCATACGATTGTTTAAAAATTTGGTCTAGATCAGTAGTTTAAAATCAAGAAGTCGAAGGGGTGAGTATTACCATGGTAGCAGATTGGATGGAGAAGAAAAAAGGTTGGACTTTAACGATGTGAAGGTGGAACTATCAGAATTTAAGAAGGGATTACTCTCCTAAGCATTTAGTACAATGCTTTGCACATATTAAGTGATCAATAGATGCCACTGATTGATTAAGTAATAAGTGGGGAAATCCTTTAGAAGATTCTGGAACGAGATATTCTTCTCATAAATAAACAAGCCACCCACTCACAATCAGTAAGGCACTTGTTTTGGTTTGGGGCTACAATTAAAATGTAATATTCATTCTCAAAGAAGATACATGCATGTACAGCATTGTAACAGCAAGCACTTTATCCAGGCAAAGCAGACCAAATGTTTCCCTGCCTAAACTTTGCCAAAAACCACATGAAATGAAGCAAATGCTTTTTCATCATTGAAGCCATCCATTGCATGCAGAAAATGGAATTCTCTCTCGGGTATGAGAATGGGCTTTGAATGAAAAATTAAATTGCTATTTTCACCTCAGTCCCTCACCGCTTTTGGGTCTGTCTGTAATTCTTCTCTGAGAGTCGCACTTATGGGCCTCCAAAATTTGGGCTAATTTATGCATCTGAGTAAAGCTGCCAATAGCTTCCACACTCCAGGCAAAATTCTTCCCTTGGATCTGTTGTACAGACCGCGGATCATCAGTGTGAATCTCTACTGGCTTTTTTACATTGATTGGCCCGAATTCTGCTTTCTGCAGCACTTGTGTTGGCCCCAGTAGCATCACTAAGATTTGCCTCTGTGGGGTAGAACCACGTCCATCTGCATTAATCCCAATGTGTCCCATTCTGCCCTCAGTCGCTTTTTCACACTAACAAGACCAAATCCTTCCGTCAGCAATTCCTCACCAACTCCAATTCCTCAACTCCCCACTCCACTGGCGGGGAAGTTCTGACACTAATCAGGGAGGGAAAATGAGACTTGAAATTGGGTAAATGAGGGAGCATTTGACCCAGGGATGCCAATGGGAATTTATCAGTTCTCTAAGAAATAAATCAGTTATAAGCATGGTCTGTTCCTGGGATAGGCAATCTTTAAAAAAGGCTAAGGAGATACAGAAAAATTCATAGACCTTGTCCCATGGGATATTATAAAATAGGTAGGCGTGGAGTTGAACTGCTAAGGCAAGCTTAATGCAGATGCTTGCTAAGATAATTTACACTCTTGAGCCTTTTCAGTTATCCAATTCATAGGGAGGTGACTAGTTGTAAAGGTGGAGACATGATTCACGTAAAGTGATACTCAAATACCAGAGTATAGAGAGGAAAATCATGGCATTGTTGTCATTCTCAAGACCTTTAGCTTGAGTTTGGAATCAAAGAGCTGGATTGTGTCTTTTAATTACCCTCTTTGACTCCATTAGCCAATGTATCTAAACCAGCTTCATCCAAGTGAAGTGTTCAAGTGTAGAAAAAAGTTAATATAAAAATACATATTTTTACCTTTTCAAAAGTGAAAAGCACTATTTTTAGGGATTTTGCATGTAGAACTTGGTGAAAAAATTTTAACCCAATTTTTAGAAGAATGGACCTTACTTCCAGATTCTGACTCTGAAGAGAGCTGGTGAAGCATATTAATTTTCTGAAGGCCAAATGGCCAAAAACAGCTGGATTATGCAACCGATTCAAATGCTGACCATGGGAATTTAGGAAGCTGAGATAATTATCAATCATACTAAAAAACTTTACTGAGCACCTGCACTTACAAGGGAGTCAGAGCCCAGTGGGGTTGATCTCTGATGACCAAAATCACTCATCAGGAGATCATACCTCCAAATCCAGTCCTGTTCTGATGGAGGAAGCCTCTGGCCCAATGTCTTCACCCTCTCTGCTACTTTCCATATCCCATAAAGCTATTCTGTTCCCCCCAAATTCTGTTCCATGCCCATAAGAGTTTCATTCCTGATCCCATTCCTTCTGAACCTTGGAACGGGAGGGGAGGGGTGGTCTGTTGTGCAGACTGAAATATGTCAGGGTCTTTCATGGCAAAACAAAACAAAGCAACAAAAAAGACCTACACATTCTTCCTGAACTCCATGAAAAGTGAGTAGCCTACAGTAACCACTTAACTAATAGGCTATGTCGATGATGGTATTTCTTAAGCACTTACTATGCAACAAGCATTGTAGATACAAGTTAATCAGGTTGAGCACCTTCTCTGTCCCACATGGGGCTCACAGTCTTAATCCCCATTTTACAGATGTGGTAATTGAGGCACAAATAAATTAAGTGACTTGCTCAAGGTCACACAACAGACAAGTGGCAGAGCTGGGATTAGAACCCAGGTCCATCTGACTCCTGGCCTGTGTTTTATCCACTAGGCCATGCTGCTTCTCTAGGATATGCTGCTTCCCTTTCAGCAGTTACCCTGAGAACTGAGGAAAAAAAGAAGCTGAGAATACCCTAAAGTTCCCAGAGAATTTACAGCATTAGAAAGATGGAGATAATCAGTTTTTGGCTCCCATTCGCTGGTAAACTACAATTTTCTCCTCACACCTTTAATCTTTAAGGGTAGTTCCCCTTCCCTACCTTTAACACCTAGTATGAGTCATTAGTCTGGTTTTATACTTAGCAGACTGCTTTTCAGATGACCTGCTCCTCCCTAGTAAAGATACAACTGGGAGGTAGCATGGTCTAATGGAAAGCGCATACCCCGGAAGTCCTGAAACCTGGGTTCTGGGTTAGTGGATTGACCACTAGCCAGCTATGTGGGTTTGAGCAAATAACTTAATGTCTCTATGCCTCAGTTTCCTCCTCTGAAAAATGAGGATAAAATACATGTCATCCCTGTGTGAGCCCTGGGTGGGACAGGGATTTGTACCTAATGTGATTATTTTGTACCTACCCCACGGTTTAACAGAGTGCTTCTCACACAGTAGGCACTTAACAAACACCTTAATTATTACACAATACTGGGCCAGCTTATGTCTGATATTTTTACAGTGCTCTCCTGACTTGAATTCCTCTGCTTATTTCCACAGTCCATGTTGAATTATTCTCTCCCAAGTGCTTAGTACAATGCTCTGAACACAGTAAACACTCAATAAATACTATTGATTGACTAAAAGAGACTTGGGAAGGAAATGCAAAGTCTCTGGAGCAAATTGGTGGGATGTTGTCAGTGAATATCCAGGAAAAAAATGCTTTAGGTTCCAGAGAACTTGGCCGAACTGCTACACAATCTTGCATATGTGGTCAATTTCTTATGCCATATAAAAAGGGTATGGAACATGCAGGGTGTCTCTGTGTCTGGTGTCCATGAGGGCTATCAGGGGCCACTCTAACCAGGTGCTTACAATCCTAACACCATCATGTTCAGGGTGGTAGGAATCCCTCCCTGGGGTCTCTTTTTTTATTGGTCTTGTCCCCTAGGGAGAGTAAGGTACTGTCTCTCCCCACTCCAGTCCATACTTCACTCTGCTGCCAGCATCATTTTTCCACAAAAATGTTCATTCTCTGTTTCCCCACTCCTCAAGAACCTCCATCTCCATATCAAACAAAGTTCTTACCATCAGATTTAAAGCATTCAATCACCTTGCCCCCTGCTGCTCAACTTTCTACTATCTTAATGCAACCTAGCCTGCACACTTCTCTCCTCTATTGCCAACCTACTCTCTGTACATTGATCTCATCTAACTCGCTGCTGACTTCTCACCCACATCCTGCCTCTGGCCTGAAATAAACTCCCTCTTCACATCAGACAATCACCGCCCCTACTCCACCTTATTGAAGGCAATCTCCTCTGAGAAGCATTCTTTAAACCCTCATTTTCTCTTGTGCCTCTTCCTTCTCATCTGCCTTTTCACTTGGATTTGTACCCTTTATTGACCTCTCCCTCAGCCCTACAGCACTTACATACATATTCTCAATTTATTTATTTATATTAATGTCTGTCTTCCCCCCAGACTGAAAGCTCATGGGCAGGGAACAAGTCAACCAAGTCTGTTTTACTGTACTCTCTGAAATGTACTCTCCCACAGTAAGTGTTCAATAAATAAGATTGATTGATTGATAGGGGAAGGACCCAAGTAGAAGGACATGTACATGAATACTGGGTGTGTTTGCTCACTGGTGAGGGGGGGTTGAGTACCTAATAAATATTAGGAGGTAGGACAGAAGTGCATAGGTGACACAGTAGTAAGTAAAAATAGGGTAGTAATTAAACATAGATTAAAAATATCAATATAATTTGGTCATTGTCTTGTGCTTTCTAGAAAAGCTAATGAAAATGAGAAATTTCAGGCTTTGCCAATGTGCTTAGTAGGAGAACATTCTCTTTTACCTGGAAAAGTAATCCTTCTAGACTCTTTCACACTCTTGAATGGTCAAGTGCACTCAGATCTTTAGGAGAGAAATTCAAGGGAACAAGGATGTGATGTAAGCAAATCTCCAAACCTGTGTCCCTGTGCCCTGGCCAGGGTTTCTCAGCTGGTTAAATAGGAGACGACTTGGAATAACTTACCAACCAGGAGGGGTGAGAAATCCAAGAGCAGATGGTCATTTTTTTCTTCTTTGCAGATGCATAGAGCAATCAGTATGGCATAAATTGGGTGTAACGCTACCTGGAGTTGGAGGAGAGACTGGAAGTCTCTTCAAGATCCCTTGCACATCTGCAATTCTATAAATCTCTGGTAACTGATTAAAACATGACCCTTCTGGACAAAAGCTACAATCTGAAGGAGATGATTCATTCTACCTAGACTAATAATAGTAGACTCTCTGCTCATCACCTATTTAATTTATGGTCCAGTCCTGGCAAGGAGTTTGATGCAGCTAGAATAAAATACATCACACATCATCATGCAGGGCAGATTGAAGGAGAGAACCGACGGGGGAAAAAAGTAACAGTAGTCGGCAGGACTGTGGATCTGGAAACTCCATTCACATCCAGATCCAGCTAGCCTGAGGTGTACTTCAAAGAACAGGATCTGGGTGAAGGGCTGAATTCCTCAGACTGTGGAAATCTGCTGAAATTTACAAGCAGAGCAGTTTCTCTTCAAAAGGACACAGCTGAACTCTTCATCCATAATTATCTGATTAATAGTGGCCAGAAAGGAGGCAGTGAGGTTGTCAACCATTTGATTTCATTTTCAGCTTTAGTACCTTCTTAAATAGCTGTTACTTCCATCCCCTGGTCCGCTTCTAGACAGGCTAAGATGGCTGAAAAGAGGATCAATTTCACTTTCTTCTTTATTTCTAGTGAGGGAGAGGAGTGGGAGGACATGGAAATCATTTGTAACCAATCACTAGTTGATGTTCTGCTGAAATGCTTGAAATTTACTCTGAAATCTGTCTTCACATCAACCTGTCATGGCTAGTAAGGGAGACTGACAGCTCTATTATCTTCCTGATGCATGTGTGTAATTCTTATTAGTGTTAACTGAAGTTACGTGAGCACACTGAAGAGGGAATATATCCTTTTGTCTTGCTCTGGAGGGCTAGACATTGATAATCAGTCTGCAGACGGTCTGCAAAGTGGACAATCCATACCCACACGCCCAAGGACCAGGCTAATCAAAAAGGTAAAAGTGGTGGTTACGGGTATACAATATGGAATCAGGGACTGCCCTTCTCTGCTTCTGTGTGTCACATGCATGTCAGGAAGTATTAACAGTGCTGTGTATGCAAAGACCCGACTGTCAAGATTTTGGCCTTCTCTATAGTAAATAATTTTGCACCTCAGCCATTGATAGACCAGCATGATGCACTGTGAACAAGAAAGGGCCTACTCTTTTCGATCAAAAGCTCTGTAAGAATCGGTAGACAAAGAGGGAAAAGAGAAAACAGGACCAGATGCTGCAAATAACGGACATAACAACCCAAAAGACAGTCTTGGTCTGTGCACAGTCGAGTCTGTAAAGTGGGGCCTGCATCAACCTTTTCAGTGATATTCTCACCCATGGATGAATTTCACTATCAGTCACATCTTCCTGGATTATAAAGGACAAATATAAATATGTATATATATATATGCATTGGAAATGGATATTGGGCAAAATAGAATTTGACCATAGGTAGGGATTTGGAATAGAAAATTAACTTGGTTACTGAATTATACAATCTTTAACTCTCCTTTTTTTGCCATCTTTCTAAATGTAAACTATAATTGGACTAGAATAAAAGCATGGTGGGAATTGTGACAGTGAAATAAGGCCCTAAAATGCATATCTGGTGAAAAAAAGGCTTGCAGAATTCCACAGGCTCCATGTTTGAGTAGCCTCTTGGTTGAATAATGAATTATATTGCTCAGAGTTCCACTAGTTTTGTCAGTCAATATAAATGCATTAAGCTGTTTCCCCTTTTTTTAATAGTAGTTAAGGTGTGTCAGACACTGCAGTAAACACTGGGGTAAAGACAAGCTAATCAGGTTGGACACCGTACACCTCTCACAGGGGACTCACAGTTTTCTTAATCCCCATTTTACAGATGAAGTGAAGTGACTTGCCCGAGGTCACACAGCAAACAAGTGGCAGAGCTGAAATCACAACTCCTCTGTATAGTAGAAGAACCAGGGTCATTTTGGTTGGAATCTAGGTTCACCGAATGAACTAAGTAGAGCCTCTGGGCAATAACATTCCAAAGTAGTGGCAGAGCAGGTCAGAATAGAGGTGGTCATTCCCCCCTTAGGCTGTTAAGACCTGTCCATTAGAAATTTTCAGGTTGGAGGACACTGTCTAAACCAGTTTGAACTAGCCTAGACAACATTAATTATCCTCCATTGGTTCATTTGTAATGTGAATGTCATGCAATACGGATTGGAGCTGCATCGTGCAGCTAACAGTTGAGCAACAAGATAAGGAAAGTGGCCACTGCATAACTATGGATGAGAGAGGAAACATAAATTACAAACTCCACAGTATAGATCCTAATAAATAGCACCTCAATCTGAATTGTTCTTCCCAGAATACTAAGATTGATTTGTAAACACTATCCACACAGGAAAATAGAGAAGTTGCATGGCCTAGTGGAAAGAGAATGGGGCTGGTAGTCTGAGGACCTGAGTTCTAATCCCAGTAGAGCTGTCTGCTGTCTGCTGGGTGACTTTGGGCAAGTAGCTTCACTTCTCTGGCTCAGTTATCTCATCTGTAAAACAGGAATTAAAACTGTGAGCCTTATGTGAGAAATGGACTGTGTCCAACCTGATTAGCTAGTATCTCCCCCAACACTTACTACAGTGCCTGGAGCTTAGTAAGCACTTAACAAATGCCAATAATGATAATAAAAAAGAAAAGGAGAGTTTTGCAATTATCTAGAAAATTAAATCAATACTCAATCAGAATATTATTATTAATATTATTATCAGAAAGTTTCCCATTTAGGTTGTCTTCCTACATAGACTGTCTCATTATTGACACCCACAGTGTTCGTGTGTGTGTGTGTGTGTGTGTGTGTTAGAGAGAGAGAGGGAGAGAGAGAGAGTGAGAGAGAGAGAGAAAAGCTAGTCCTTAGAGGAAGGGTTCTTTACAGAACTAAGACCAAAGCAGAAAATACAGCTTTCTTAATGTTTACACTTTAAGGAAGAAGGCAGAGATGAATTTCACTGTTAGACCAATATTACAATATTAAACATTACTACTTAGGATATATTTGAAGATAACAATTTTCCTGAAATGATAATAATAACTGTGGTATTTATTAAGTGCTTACTATGTGCCAGAAACTTACTAAGTGCTGGGTTAGATACAAGGTAATTGGGTTGGACACAGTCCCTGTCCCACATGTAGTAGGCTATGCTGCTTCTCTACCACAGGAATTTCCATATACATTAATCTGAGTAATTACTGATGGGTCATTAAATGAAACAGGCTATTTCTAATTAAACATGTATCACTGTTTCTTCCATTTTTATAATTTATAAAATACACATGGGCAAATGGGATCTTGACACATTGTTCAGCCAATCCAGAAGCTTTTGTCTAGCCTATCTTAGGTTGTGCTATCTTTCAGTACAACTAACTGAGAAGCAGCATGGTCTAGTGGATGACCATGGGCCTGGGAGTCAGAAGGACTTGGGTCCTAGTCCCAGAACTGACACTTGTCTGCTGTGTGATCTTGGGCAAGTCATTAACTTTTCTGTGTCTTAGTCACCTCATCTGTAAAATGGGGATTATAACTGTGACCTCCATGTGGGAAATGGAATGTGTCCAATCTGATTACCTTGTTTCTCCCCAGCACTTAGAACTGTGCCTAGCATATAGTAAGCATTGTAACAGATTTCATTAAAAAAAGTACTTTCCATTGATTGATGTCATACCTTTTCTGAGTAAACTATAGCTTTCAAATAGTGTGTCTGCAAGTTCTCTTGTAACAAGTTCATGTAAAGCTTTAGGGCTTCTCAAAAGGCTTGCTTATACTTGTTCAGTGCTTACTGTGTTCCAAGCACTGTACTGAGCACTGGAGTAGATACAAGATAATTAAGCTGGGCACAGTTTACACAGGCTTACACAGGGTTGTGAGCACAATCCTGGTCAGATCTCTTAGCACATCAAATCTTCTGGAGAATCTTGGGCAGTTTGGGGATTTTTATATTCATCCAGATGTCTTAAATGATTAAACAAATAGAACAACCTCATTCAGCATCAGGAGACCTTGTTCTTGAACACTACCCTTAATACAGCAGAAACAAATGTTAGGAATGAGAGGTGGAAGCATGTTATTGTTGAAGAGTAGGATCATTTCTCAACCCTCTGTCCTTCATCACTGAATTAATTCATTCCTTTCCAAATCACTTGCTAGTTAGAATGAAGACACTGCTTAAGACACAAACTTTTCAAATGCTCTGGTGGCACACGGAGAAATCCTAAGCATGATTTTTCCCTCTGTATTTGTATAAATCCAGGGGTGTGGCTAGTCAGCCTGGGGAAGACAAGTTATTCTGCCCTGGAATCGTAGGGGTCCACCACTTTCATTTAAGGACAAGCTCTTTGTCCCCATGTCTAAGTGTATTTAAGTCCTTTCTAGGGGCCACCAGAGGGCATTACAGTCCCAAACACTTGAAAACTGACATCCCATCCAACAGAGGCAGTAGGGAGTCTTGTGTAATCTTCCTCAGAGGAAGAAATGGCCCCTGTCCAGTACCAATCAATCAAGGGGATTTATTGAGGGCTTGCTGTGGGCTGAGCACTGTGCTAAGTGCTTGGGAGAGTACAATACAACAGTATTTCATTCCTGCCTGAATATCTGAGCACACTGATGTAAGGAAGAAAGGAACTAGAAATCTCTTTAAGTTGTGAAGATACTGAATTGGGAGAGGAATAAAGAACCAATTTGGGAAGGAGTAAATGTTTCTGAAAATAATAATGATGGTAATAATAATATATTTTAATCACTTCCTATTTGCCAAGCACTGTACTAACCACTGAGGTAGATCAAGATGATCAGGTCCCACTTGGAGCTCAGTCTAAGTAGTGGGGAGAGCAGGTAATGAATCTCCATTTTGCAGGCACAGAGAAGTTAAGAAATGACTTGCCCAAGGTCACATAGCAGGCAGGTGACTCAGCTGGGGTTAAAACCCAGGTCCTCTGACTCCCAGGACCACGCTCTTTCCACTAAGTCATGCTGCTTTTCTAAGTCCTTACTTGCTCAGAGGTGAGAGCAAGAAACCACTCAGAGCCAGTCATGACAGAGATTAATCAATCACTCAGTGATATTTATGGAGCAAAACACTTTGTGCAGAGCACCATTTTAAGGACTTGGGAGAGTACAATATAACAGATTTGGTAGTCATGTTCCCTGCCCGCAGTGGGCTTATAGCAATGACAGGGAGCTGCGGTTTGTCAGAAGCCTTCCATCCCTCCTTCCCTTGCTTCAACCTCAATCCAGGGAATAAAATATTCCATGTCCTCAGAACAGAAGACCTACCAACAAGGATTGAAAACCATTTACAAATAAGATCTCCTCCTCTTCTTATCACACCTTTCCAGCAAAGGGGCAGCAAGGATAATTCACTCCAAACCAATTCTGGAGTCATATTTTGCAAAAATTGAAATCTAAATATACAGTTCATCATTCTTAAAAGGCTAGGGCCCAGAAGACAGAAGACCTACACTTTAATATGAGTTCCACGTTGTACCTGCTGTGTGATCTTGGGCAAGTCACTTCATTTCTCTGTGCTTCAGCTCCCTCATCTGTAAAATGGAGATTCAATACCTGTTCTCCCTCCTACTTAGACTGTGGACCCCAAGTGGGACCTGATTATCTTGTATCTACCACAGCACTTAGTACAGTACTTGACCCTTAGTAGAGTGCTTGGCACATAGTAAGTGGTTAACAAATACCAAAATTATTATTATTGCAACTATTTAGAAACTATTTGAAATGTGACCTGCTCCAGAGTAGCCCATGTGGAAAACAAACCTTTAGTTTTTTCGGAAAAGTTTGCTGAGCCCTCCAATTTTTAAAAAGCCCAAATGAGCCCCGATATGGCTCTGAACTTGGAATATAGAATATGATGCTCTGCCCAGAGATTACAAACCAACATGATAGTATTGGTGACTTTAGACTGGAGCTTCTTTGGAAGCTAGCTTGCCAGAGACCCACCTTCCAGTTTCATAAACTTCATCATCATCAAAATCACCATCATCAACCAGCATCCATTAAGATTCTATATTAAATGGCACTTTAGAAAGTAATTCAAGTCCTTGACCTCTAGTTGTTGTTGTCTTATGCTGTTGAGTTGTGTCCGACCCATAACGACGCCAGGGACACCTCTCCCAGAACACCCCTCCTCCAACTGCAAGCATTCTGATAGGGTATCCATGGAGTTCTCTTGGTAAAAAATATGGGAGCGGTTTACCATTGCCTCCGTCAGCGCAGTAAACCTGAATCTCCTCCCTTGACTCTCTCCTATGCTACTGCTGCCTAGCACAGGTGATAATGGCCTCAAAATCTAAGATGAATAGCACTCATGCGAACAGACCTATAGAGATATGTGGGTACCCAGTTAATTATGCCAGCATTGAACAAATACATAAATTCAATTTTATATAAATTCAATTTTAATTTCTGGGTTCCATAAATGGAATGAGAATCTTTGATGAGATGTAGTGCCTTGGGAGTTTCATATTCTAATAGGGCAGTGGTAGGGAAAAACTGCCTCCTAATTCCCAAAATAGTAGTCATATCTTGGCTCTTTACTATTTGCTCATGATCCATAATGTTTGGAAATAGAAGAAACAGTATGAACTTGGCACTAAAAAAGAAAGGTAAGTAACACATTGAACTAGGAGAATTTGCTTGAGTTGGGAGGATAAACGCACGTTACGGTACCATCACTGCCACAGCTAAATACCACCAGAGGAAAAGATGTTGGGGAGGAAGAACAGAGTGAGAACAGCCCCCACTTTACTAGGAAGCTAAAACATAGCCTCATTTGAAGGTGGTCTCTACTGTTTCGCATATCTTTGTTGGGTGGTATAGATTCCTGATATCTACTCTCCGCAGTTGCTTTACTGCTATTATAAAAATGCTTTTATGTTGGTAGATGTGTTATTTATTACGTGCTACAAGAAAATGAAGTTGGTAGTTTTGAATGTTGAACAGCTGTAGAAACTACAGTGTGTGCAGCTGTAGGTTTGCTAGAAATCTGACTCTTGTTTCATAATAATCATCGTGATTTATCTCCAGGACTATTAAGCTGGATGAATGACTCCATGCTGATATTGGGGCCAACATTTTATTTTTGTCATCTAGACTCAAGTAGTAATACCAAGGAAGCATTTCTCTCCAGCTTTCTTTGATTCACACCCAGGGGCCGAAGACTTGCAAATAGTTTTTCTCTGAACCTGAGGCTGTGGGTGTAGCTTTACTATTTTGTTAAAGGCAAGATCTCTCTTCTTTATGAAATATAACCAAGGAGTTTGCATGACCTTGGAAAGGCATGCTTTGAATTTGGGTTGGTTTCATATTTGAAATGTTAATGCAATTTTATGGTTGAAAGTTTTAACTGCGAAACATTTTTCAAAAATGTTCCCACCATGTAACTCCCCCATAATTTTGGTTCTTCCATTGACTTCAAAGTCAGCTCCTTGCCCAGAGGGGGAGTTATTCAGTGAGAGAAGTGAGCCCTTAAAATAAATTGCAAAGAACCAAATCCACCCATTTTCACAATTGGCCAACACTGAGATTCAATACCAGACTTTGAACATGCGTTGAAAATCACATCCATAATTGGCAGAGACAAACCAGCAAGCCATTCCCACACATATACAGGCATAAACAAAACCTAGTAATTGTCATCATCAGTGGTCATCAAAAGTATTTACTGTGTGTTTACTATGTGTAGAGCACTGTACTAAGTGCTTGAGAGAGTAGAATACAACAGAGTTGGTACCATGCTGGTACAAGCTCTCATAATATCCCGACTGGATTATTCTGTTAGCCTCCTCTCTGATCTCCCTTCCTCCTGTCTCTCCACACTCCAGTCTATTCCTCATTCCGCTGACCAGATCATCTTCCTACAGAAATGCTCTGGGCATGTCATTTCCCTCCTCAAACACCTCCAGTGGTTGCCTTTCAACCTTCACACGAAACAAAAACTCCTCACTCTTGGCTTCAAAGCTCTCCATCACCTTGCCCCCTTTTACTCCCCTTCCTTCTCTCTTTCTACTGCCCATCCCGTACATTCCACTCTGCCGCTCACCTCCTCACTGTCCCCCGTTTTTTCATGCCTGTCCTGCCGTTGACCCCCGGCCCACGTCCTACCACTGTCCTGGAATGTCCTCCCTCCTCACATCGCCAACTAACTCTCTTCCCCTCTTCAAAGCCCTACTGAGAGCTCACCTCCCCCAGGAGGCCTTCCCAGACTGAGCCCCACTTTCCCTCTGCTCCTCCCCCCTCCCCACTCCTCCCTCATGCCCTCTGCTCTTCCCCTTTCCCTTCCCCTCAGCACTGTGCATATTTGTATATATTATTTATTTTGTTAATGATGTGTATATCTCTATGATTCTATATATCTTGATTTCTGTGCTAGACTGCTTGTTTTGTTTTGTCCTGTTTTGCTGTCTGTCTCCCCCCTTTAGACTGTGAGCCCATTATTGGGCAGGGATTGTCTCTATCTGTTGCCAAATTGTACACTCCAAGTGCTTAGTACAGTGCTCTGCATATAGGAAGCGCTCAGGAAAATACTCATGAATGAATGAATGAATGAATGAATGAATGAATGAATGAATGAAAGACATGTTCCCTGCCCATAATGGATTTATAGTCTACAGGGGTTGGGCTTCCCCTCAGCAGACTGGGATCAAAGCTACCCTACCCTAAGGCTGCACCCACATCTTTCTGTGAAGGTTGGGGGCCATTGGTTTCAAGCTATCTCTCTCTTACTCATTCACTCTCTTCTGCCATTACACCCCAGCTCATGCTCTTTACCCCTACTAAGTTAACCATCTAATCATTCCTTGCTCTCTGCTTTTCTATCCCCTACCATTCCTTTATTATTTTTTTCCTCAATGGCATTTATTGAACACTTACCGTGTGCCAAGTGTTGTACTAAGCACTGGGTAGATATAAATTAATCAGGTTGAACACATCAGGTTGAACTGAGAAGCAGCATGGCTTAGTGGAAAGAGCACGGGCTTAGGAGTCAGAAGTTGTGAGTTCTAATTCCAGTTCTGCCACTTGTCTGCTGTGTGACCTTGGGCAACTCACTTAACTTCTCTGTGTCTCAGTTACCTCATCTGTAAAAATGGGGATTGAAAAATGTGAGTCCCACATGGAACAATCTGATTACCCTGTCTCTACCCCAGTGCTTGGAACAGTGCTCTGCACATAGTAAGCACTTAACAAATACCATTATTATTGTTATTATTACATCCCTCAGGGGGCTCACATTCCTAATCCCCATTGTACAGATGAGGTAACTGAGGCACAGAGAAGTTAAGTGACTTGCCCAAACTTACACAGCAGGAAAGTGGCAGAGCTGGGATTAGAACCCATGTTATTTGGATTTACAGGTTTACCCTCTATCCACTACGGCACTCTGCTTCCCTTCAATCCTTCAATCCTTTCCTCCTGTACGGGACCCTCACCCACAAAGTTGCAAAACTAATCCCTCCCCATCTTCAAAGACTCCCCCAAGAGTATCTTTTAACTGAACTCCCAACTTAACAGTATAACTATTTGTTATTAATATATGTTTTTAATTACTCATTATTAATAATGTCTTTGTTCTTACTCTTTTCTCTCTAGGTCCCTCTCTAGGACAGTACTTGGCTCACAGATGTTCCAAGGATGAAGATGGTGATAATCACAATGAGAGTAAACACCTATTGAGTACTCACATGCTGAAGACCCCAGGATATAATAATAAAGATGGTATTTGTTAAGCACTTACTATGTGTCAAGCACTGTTCTAAGTGTTGGGGTAGATACAAGGTAATCAGGTGGTCCCACGTGGGGCTCACAGTCTTAATCTCCATGTTGCAGATGAGGTAACTGAGGTAAGAGAAGCAGCGTGGCTTAGTGGAAAGAGCATGGGCTTGAGAGTCAGAGGACGTGGGTTCTAATCCTGCCTCTGCCACTTGTCTGCTGTGACCTTAGGCAAGCCACTTAACTTCTCTGGGCCTCAGTTCCCTCATGTGTAAAATGGGGATTAAGACTGTGAGCCCCACGTGGGACAACCTGATTACTCTGTATCTACCCCAGCACTTAGAACAGTGCTTAGCACATAGTAAGTGCTTAACAAATACAATAATAATAATATAACTCTTGGAGCATGTAGTAAAAATTAGACAGGTACCTTGCCTTGAATGGGTTTTCTATCTCACCGGCCATTCTAGATCTTTAAGGGAAGAGAGTGAGAAATACCAGACATACCAGATATGGCTTTCATTTCCGATCTAGTACAGTGGCTGGCAAATAGGAAATCCTTCACAAATACCATTAAAAAATTATCTTCAAAACTTTCTTTATGCATGTATGATGTTAGGAATTTTTTCAGGTCATCCCATGCTAACCAGCAATGGTATTTATTAAATGCTTACTGTGTGCACAGCACATTACTAAGTACTTATGAGAGTAGAGTTGGTACCATGTTCCCTACCCACAAGGAGCTTATAGTCTACAGAACTACTAAAGAAGAACCAGGCAGACTAGATGAACCACAGAAACAATAATAAACACATGGTTTAAAAATGTTTATCACTTTTCAGAACAATTTGGAAAGTACTAAGTTGGAGATGCCTAAAAATGTCATCAAATATGATAACTCCCAAAAGATTCACAGCCATTCTCAAGGCAAAGTAAAATTAGAACTCAGATTGGAGTAATCACCTTGGACCATACACCAATTCCTCCATAATGTAATATGAGTGTTAGGCACAGAAGCACCTGTATCATAAGATGAAAATTCAACTTTCAAATAGAGCTAGTCTTCCAAGTCAGAGGAGGACAGGGCTTAGGGTAATATTAAAGTAGGTTATAATAGCCACTGAAGAATTATGTACAGGTGCTGGGTGAGTTTTATGGTACCTAGTCTAATAAGATAAACTATGTATCTATGTTTCAGCACCTGTTTGTCATTTTGTGATTATAGCTTATGCAGCAGTGTGTACTGTTGTGTAAAGGATGCATAGCAGAGTGGGATAAAAAGGGCATGTATATTCACTTGCATGAGAGTAAGCAATTTACACTCAGTGACTCTCAAGGGCAACAGGGTTCAACACTTATGTATTTTTCCCATCCTCAGCACTTCTGGATGTATGCATATTTATTTGTTTATTCAAACATTCGTTCAGCCATTTCAATCTAACACAGTTGTACTACCACCTGTTACATATTGATTCTCTACCATGATCTATTTGTAAATAATTGTGTCTGTGTCCTCCAGTAGATTAGAAACTCCTTAAGGACAGAGAATATGAGTCTTGCTTCTGCTGAACTTTCCCTGGTGTTTAGTAGGCATTAATTTAAATATTATTGATTGATAGATTAGAATGAGAAATTTGAAGCCAAAGCTCACTGTGGGCAGGGAATATATCTACCTGCTCTGTTGGATTGTACTCTCCCAAATGCTTAGTACAGTGCTCTGCACACAGTAAGTGCTCAATAAATACTAATGATGATGGTGATTCAGTCTGTCACTGATTTGCCCAAGGTCACACGTTAGATGAGTGGCAGAGCTGGGATTAGAACTCAGGTCCTTCTGACTTTCTAGCCTGTGCTCTAACCATTAGACTAGGCTGCTTCTCAGCTGCATCCCATGGCTATGACTCTGGGTCACACTAGTTGTGCTTCCAGGTCTCTGTCATGGACTCCGGAGATCTGGCTGTGAGTCTTTCCTACCTTTCTTCACTCCCCACTCTCTGGGAGTCATACCATCTCTGTTTGAGCCAGGTTTCAACATATAAAAAGTAAATAGTGGCAGATGCCCCATTGCTTAAGATAAGATGGCCCTTGTAAAGCTATCGTTGTGCAATCAAGAACCCTTGGTGCCTTTCTTGGTGAAATGAACCAAGTAGTGGGTCAGAATTGATTAAGGATGGGCTGGCAGCCTGATTCAAGATGGAAACACAGTTACAGAAGGTGTCATTTGTAGTAAATAGTCCAATTTCATTGCTCCTCCTCCTTTCTGGAAAACAGTTTCATCGTCATCAGTGGTATTTATTGAGTTCTTATTAGAGAAGCAGCGTGGCTCAGTGCAAAGAGCCCGGGCTTAAGAGTCAGAGGTCATGGGTTCGAATCCCACTCTGCCCCTTGTCAGCTGGTGGCTGTGGGCAAGTCACTTCACTTCTCTGTGCCTCAGTTCCCTCATCTGTAAAATGGGGACGAAGACTGTGAGCCTCACATGGGACAACCTCATTCCCCTGTATCTACCCCAGCACTTAGAACAGTGCTGTGCACATAGTAAGCACTTAACAAATACCAACATTATTATTATTGTTATGTGCAAAGCACTGGACTAAGCGCTTGGGAAAGTATAATGCAACAGAGTTGGCAGACGTGTTCCCGGCCAACGATGAGCTTACAGTGTCTGCTCAGTGTCTTCCCTGCTGAGGATGATGATGGCAATGTTGGTGGTGAGCACATTTTCACCCATCTTCCAGGAGGCTGGAGGGGAGGCAGTTGACTTCTACTTAATGTATCTTTCTTACACCTCTTCTGAAACGTGGCACTGGGGATGAGGTCAAACAGTAAAAGCCCAAGTTTGATTTGGGCTTTACTCCCTTAGGGCCAATCTTTCCTTATTTTCTCTTCCATACATTTAGTACATAGTAAGAACTCAACAAATATCATTGTTGATTGATAATAAAATAGAAGAATCGAGAGCTGGTTATAGGGTTGTATTCTGCTCTCAAGAGGCTTCTATTTAGCTACTGAAAATCCTGCACAATAATTCTGGGCATGGCTAGATGTTTGTGAGATTGACAATTGAGGGTGAAGGGGAAAAAATATTTCAGAAGGAGTCAGTTTTATCAAGCTCTGTGACGGAAGGGAAGAGATCATTGTGTACAAATCAATGATTTTGCACAACCCTGGAGGGTTTGTTGTCCCACTGACAATTTGTCCGAGATCACATTAATGTTGTATCTTCCCAGAGAAATATGCTATCCATTTTATGGAGAGCAAATCTATATATCAAAGCCAAATGTTGATAAATAATGTAGCGCCAATAACCCCTAAAAGGCAGATTTCCATATTTCCTTGAATGCTAACAGCATGTTCCTCTCCTGAATGGCATACAGTACTATCATCTCACATGGGTGAGTGATGTTTAACTGGTTTAGGCTCTGATTTATTCATTAGGATGCATTTTTCAGTGAGATATTATTACCCATGATTGACTGATAAACATATATTTTGATTCTGAGCACTGGAGATTTCACAATATTTTAAATGCCTGTCTTTGGTGAAGAAAGTAGAAACAAAAGGTATATTCCTGAAAGATATGTGGGCTATTGATTTCTTTCCCAGATGTTGGTAATTTTAAAGGAAAATTGGCATCTTCTGTTTTATCAAGTCCAAGCCAAGCAGGGTATTCCTTGGAAGCCTCATAAAAACACTAGGTATCTTGCTTCCAGCTACTTAACTGTGTTTTATTCCAGCAATTGAGAACTATAGCTCTCTTTCTTAGCTTGCTCTGAAGTGAGGGAGAGAATAAAAACGTGCATTTGTGACTTTAAGAAATGAGAGCCATTCAACCAAGGTTTTCAGCCTCCTAGTTCCTGTCTTCATGTGGCTAGTTGCTGTAGTGTGTCCATTTTCTTCGAAGTAGGTTGAGGTTATTATACTGTGACTATAACTTTAGTTCCTGGTAACAAAGCTGGGTGAATATTTCAAGGCATTCTTCCTTTGTGAACACTTCATCCACGAGTTTTAGCCTTAAAAGTACAAGGGGAGATTAATTGGTTCGTACAATGTATATCTATACTCATTCATTCAATCATATTTATTGAGTGGTTACAATGTGCAAAGCACTGTATTAAGTGTTTGGGAGAGTACAATATAGCAGCATGGCCCAGTGGAAAGAGCATGGACCTGAGAGTCAGAGGACAGGGATTCTAATTCCTGCTCTGCCACATGTGTGCTGTGTGACCTTGGGTAAGTCATTTAGCTTCCCTGTGCCTCCTCTGTAAAATGAGAATTAAGACTATGAGCCCCATGTGAGACAGGGACTGTATCCAACCTGGTTACTTTGTAACTACCCCTTAGAACAGTGTTTGGATGTAGTAAGCACTTAAACATCGTTATTAGTAGTAGTAGTAGTAATAATAGACACATTCCCTGCCCATAACAAACTTTTTAATAATGATGGCATTTGTTAAGCGCTTACTATGTGCCAAGCACAGTTCTAAGTGGTGACATCAGACTCCTAGGCCAAACTGAAAACAGGCCCCATAGACCTACTGCCCTGTCTTTGCAAGCCCAACTTGGCCTTACAAAGACCAAATTTTAATAAAAAGCTGCAGTGACCTATCCTCCTTTCCTTAAATAGAAATTGTGTCTGGGGTGACAGTAGCCTTGCACCAGGAGGCCATATTAATTCAGATTTATTTCTTTTTGTCCAATCCACTCTGTAGTTCTACTTGTTTTGACCTAATATGGAAGTTACTAGATAAAATGATGGCATCCCAGGGAATCTTTCTCTCCAAAGCCTTCAAGAAAAAAAATGGTATATGCTGAGGGATAGGTTAGATGGGAATTGGAGTTCCCTCTTGTTCATGACTTGAAGAAGCTGTTTTCAATTGTACCTCTACTGGAAAAACTTATTCTTCCCTCTAACTGCAAGATTCCTCTAGACTGTATGCTTTTTATGGGCCAGGAATATTTCTACCAACTCTATTGCAATGTAATAATAATGATAATTGTGGTATTTGGTGTTTACCACATGCCAAACACTGTACTAAGCTCTGGAATGGATGCAAAATAATTGGATTGGACACAGACCCTGTCCCACATGGGACTCACAGTCCTAATCCCCATTTTACAGATGAGGTAACTGAGATACAGAGCCATGAAGTGACTTGCCTGAGGTCACAGAGCAGACAAGTGGCAGACCCAGAATTAGAACCCAGGTCTTTCTGACTCCCAGGCCCATACTTTATCCACTAGGGCATGCTACTCTTCCAAGCACTTAGTACAGTGCTCTGCATACAATCAGGTCTCAATAAATTGACCACCGACCATTCATTGCTCTCCCCTGCTTCAAAGTCTTAGTGAAGGCACATCTCCTCCAAGAGGTCTTCCCTGACTAAGCCCTCCTTTTCTTTTCTACCACTCCCTTATGCGTCACTCTGACTTGTTCCCTTTATTCATCCAACCTCCCATGACACTTATGTCTTGTCTTATGCTGTAGAGTCATCTCCAACCCATAACAACACCATGGGTGGGGCTCTCTCAGAATGCCCCACCTCCATCTGCAATTGTTCTGGTAGGGCATCCATAGAGTTTTCTTGGTAAAAATATGGAAGTCGTTTACCATTGCCTCCTTCCGCATGGTAAACCTGAGTCTCTGCCCTCAACTCTCTACCACACTAGTACTGCCCAGTACAAGTGAGTACTGATTTGTAGCAGATTGCCTTCCACTAGCCAGCCACTTCCCAAGCTACGAATGGAATGGGTGTGCCTCTGCTTAACTCTCCCTCCCATAGTGAAGACTGGTAGAGTACTGGAAACTCTCCAGGTGAGACCCCAAGAAGGGTGTCACTTATGTACATATCTGTGATTTACTTATATGTAATATGTTTATAGTAATGTCTGTCTCCCCCTCTAGACTGTAAGCTCAATGTGGGCAGGAAAAATGTCTGCTTATTGTTACAGTCTACTCTCCCAAGTCCTTAGTATAATGCTTTGCACACAGTAAGCGCTCAAAAAATATGAATGAATGAATGACCACTGATTGATTTCCCTATCATTAGTGATGGCAACATCATCTTCTTCATTGTTATCTGCATTTACTGAGTCTTTATTTTGATCAGGTTTCTCTACTAGGAGTCCTTTCATCCATTTTTGATACTGGACTTTTTGGTTTCTATCTGGTAGATCCCTGTTCAGTAGGAATACAGCCCTGAAAGCCTTTATGTCCAGTATTGTTATTTTGTGTCATTTCATCTCTGACCGACTGGATCTCCCGCATCTGAATCCCGCAGCATGGAAGCCAGGCCCATCTTCACAGGATTCTGGGAGGGGAGAGCCAAGAGGGTCTAGAGTAAAGCCTGGGTTTGGAGGTACTCAGATGGATCTCTGAAAAATGGTGCAGGCGAAACCATCACAATACCCTGTGTTCTTGGTGGAACACATGTTAACCTCAAGTAGGTCTCAGTGCCTGGTAATCCTGAGGGCATTAAATAGCCCCACGAGCTAATACTGGCTGCTGTAAACAGCAGGAGGCTCAAAAAAAGTAACATTTGGAGAAAATGAAAGTGCATCCTGACACTGAAGGTGGGGGAAAAAAAACATTCAAACAACATTTGTCTTCTTGTCTGAGATTCAGAGAAGCTTGCTTTCCGCTTGGTGCATTGAATCCATGATTTCTGTATTCCTGCCAAGCCTGTCGCTGCATAGCACTCTCTCTAGTCTCAAGCCACTGGGCATACATTATTCACATTTTGCTGCAGTGATTTCACAGTGCCCCTCCTCACTCTTCATTATCACAAGGGGAACGCAGCAGACAACTCGGTTTCTCTGCTCATGGAAAACTAGAGAACCAGGCCCCAGAATAACTGTTTTTGCCTTAATCGTATGGCAATGAGTGGAGTGAATAAATCCTTGGGCTCTTGTTGTTAGTTGGGTTCACCGTTCCACCTCCACCCCATCTGAGTTACCTCTGGTGGGTAAGCTCTGTGAAAATCTTGGAGGCGAATACGGACAGCGAAAAAATGTAGCTACCTCAATTGCATCAGAGTCCTAGCAGTAACCCCGTTGAGGGGGGCATGGGGATATGCCTGGGATGAAAGAGAAATCAAGTCGCACAAAGTTCTGCTGAGTTTAGCCATCCTGAATGTGCAACTGTTTGCTCTCTTAGCTGTTTTAAAAATGGGTGCATTTCTGTCCTTTCTTTAATAAAGGCCATATCAGAAAAGGGAAACCTTATTTTGAGCATTCATAGGATTAAAGACTAATTGAGGAGCAGAGTGGCTTAGTGGATAGAGTTTGGGCCTGGGAGTCAGAGGACCTGGGTTCTAATCCAGATCTGCCACTTGTCTGCTGTATGATCTTGGGCAAATCACTTCACTTCTCTAGCCCTCAGATCCCTTATCTGCAAAAAGGAATTCAATACCTGTCCTCCCTCCTACTTAGACCGTGAGCCCCAGTTGGACCCGATTATCTTGTTGGTACCCCAGTACTTGACATATAGTAAGTGCTTAACAAATACCACAATTTTATTATTAAGTTGTGCAGAGGGAAGCACATTGGCGGTTAACTGCTTGATGAGATCATTTAGAAGCACCCTGCAATATGTTTCATAACACTTTTGTTTCAAACCAGTGTATTCTGTGATTGGGGGAGAAAGTTTCCAGCCAAAATAATTAATTGGAAGCAAATTAAAATGACCCACCTTTGTACCTGTGCCTGATATTTATTTTAGTGTCTGGCTCCCCTACTTATTTGTAAGTTTGTTAGCTTCTTGAGAGCAGGGATTTTGTCTACTAATTCTATTGTGCTCTCCCAAACTTGGTAAAATGCTTTGCACATGTTAGGCACAAGTAGTGGTAATCGTAGTATTATTATAGTAATACTAGTAGTAGAATCCATTGATTGCCTACTTGGTGTGGTTTACAGTACTAGGTTCTTGGAGAAGTACAGACTAACACTGTGATAGATTCCCTGACCACAAGGACCTTTCACTCTGAAGGGGAAGACAGTTACTAAAATGTTAAAAACACTGACAGAATAAACCAAGGGAACAAATACCTGAAAGCTATTGAAGCCGTACAAAAGTTCGTAAGTGCTAGAAGTTGCTGACAGGCTGACTTGCATCAAGTGGGAATGTAATTTAGGTAGGGTTTTTGGAGGTGGTGGGATTTGAATGTGGTGAGAGCTGTGATCTGACCAACATGGGGAGGGAGGTGGTTCCAAGCCAAGGGTGAGAGGAGGTTAGAGGGAAAGGAGAGAACAAAGTAGAGCTAAAAGGTTGACTTGGGAAAACAGTAGCCTGGAGAATAGTCAGTGAAGAGAGCATATAGATAAGTGGGGGGACTGGATAGTAGAAAGACTTGAAGCTAATTATAAGGAGTTTTTGTTTAATGTGAAAAAACACAGAGAGCCAGTGGAGGGTTTTAAGGAGGCAAGAGATAAGTGTGAAGTATAGATTGGAGGCTGGAAGCTGGGAGACCAGAGAGGAGGCAAAAGCCAAGACAAGATCAGAGCTTGGTCCCAGGATGGTGGTAATTTGGGTGGAGAAAAAGGAGTGAATCCAATTGATGCTGTGCAGGAAAAATTGGCAGGATTTGGGAGTGACCTCAGAAGGAGCCTTAGCCCAGTGAAAAGAGCACAGACGTGGCCGTCAGAGGATTAGGGTTCTAATGCCAGCTCTTCCATTTGTGTACTATGTAACTTTGTCTGGATCTCAGTTTCGTCATCTCTAAAATGGGTATTCAATAACTGTTCTCCCTCCCTCTTAGATTATAAATCCCGTAGAGCACAAGGACTGTGACCAACTCAATTATATTTACCCCAACACTAATACATGGCTCACCAGATACTAGATGTTTAACAAATACCATGGTTATTACCCATTAGACTGAATGTGAGAGATGAGTAATATCTAAGAGGAGAAGATACCAACTCTGTGGGCTCTGGAATCAATCAATCCTTCAGTGAATTTTAAAGCACTTACTGTGTGCAGAGCACTGCACTAAACACTTGGTAGAGACAATCCCTGCTCTCAAGAAACTTACAATCTAGTGATGAACAACAATCACCCAGAAGAAAATACTGCCTTTAAAGCTTTTTTGAGAAATTGGATTAATCAAACTTTTTGGATGAGCCCAGAACTCAGACACCCCAAAACTGATCTTTCTATCCTGATGTCCTTCTAAAACAATAAAATGAAATAACTCCATCACCTCAACCCAGAGGCTGGACATGTGTGATTTGTCTTAGGCTGAGGGTCCTCATTTACTCCCCATGAGAGGGTAGCTTTGGAATCGCTGCGCTACCCCCAATGGGTTGCTGAATCTAAAAGGAATGGATTTGCATTGCATTGATTTTGAAGGGATAATAAGGTAGAAAACAGTCAAGACGACCCATCTGAAGCCAAGAAAATGAAATAATTTAAAACACTAGAAACCGTATTCCTCGCCCTATTCACTGTCATGGTAAGTGCAAGTTTCTTTTTAGTTTATTTTCGCTATTATTTCTGAAATACCCAGTTTCCAGGGTTGCTTTTGAAGCAGGAGACAAACTTTTAAGCATTGTACCATGCAATTTAATTAGTATTTTCCCTGACTTGCCAGATAGCAATTCCCTTGTGTACCCTACTGTGTAAATGCTCTTAACAAGCAAAAAGATGGAATGTCATAACCTCCTGCAGACTTGCATTGTGAAATTTACCTAGTGTAACACTTGTGAAGGGTTCTGACTTTTCAAACCTAATGTGGGAATGGCTACAGGGTCTGTTCACTTAATAGCCACAAGGCCTTTGTTCTCACATATGTTGTTGAGGTACCGCCCGTTAAGCACATGCAGCAAAGGAATGTGAGTACCCACGTAACTCTGAAGCAGAAGAGTGGCGAAATAATGGCTGGTCCAGCATCAATCATCACACCTGATAAAGCAAAAAGAACAATGGGGTCTTACCTCAATGTTCTGATCCTGAAGCTACAAGCCCATGTTCACACACACATATACTCACCACAAATCCACTCACAGAGGGGTGGAATTTGAACAAAAAATTTGCCGCAGCTGCTGTGTGAATAGTCTGGTCTGAGAGGTTCCATTCCTGAGCTGATTATGGGGTAACATCTGGAAAACTGAATTCAGTCCAAAAGCTACTAAAATTTCTTGGACTGTGTCTGTGAGATTTTTTGAATATCCACTTCTGAATGAAATGAAAAAGATTTTCTGAATCTTATATTACCATGGGATTTAGAGACCCAGTAGAAAACATACATGAATATTTGGATGCATAAGAATCTCATTTCTATAGAACAGGAATTTATGAAGTGCCCTTCCCAGTTTTCTCCACAATGTCCTCTTTTAAAGATCTACAAACTCATACCACCAAACCTGATTAACCACATCTAGAAAGTGGTCACCCAATCAGCTCTGGCTACACCAGTTCTTACATATATCTCTGTTGATCTTCAGGTATGGAATTTGTTAAGCTTTTACAATGTGTCAGGCACAGTTCTAAGCACTGGAGTAGATACAAGGTAATCAGGTCGCACATAGTCCCCATCCCACATGGAATTCACAGTTTTAATTCCCATTTTAAAGATGAGGTAACTGAGGCCCAAGAAGTGAAGTGACTTGACCAAGATCACACAGCAGACAAGTGACAGAGCTGGGATTAGAACCCAGGTCTTTCTGTCTCCCAGGCCTTTGTTCTACCCATTAGGCCATGCTGCTTCTAATTCTGATATTTTGCTTCTCCTTACCTTCTCCACCTCCTCCTCCTCCTTCTCCTTTCTCTCTCTCTGTCTCTATCTCTCTCTCTCACGTGCACACATATGTGTGTGCGCGTGCACACACACACACACACACACACACACACAACTTTCTGGTGAAAAATAAAAAACTGATATAAAAATGAACAAACTCAAACAGCATTGCCTAGTGGATAGAAAAGAGGCCTGGGTCAGAAAGACCTGGGTTCTAATCCCAGCTCTGCCACTTGTCTACTGCATGACCTTGGGCAAGTCACTTCACTTCTCTGGGCTTCAGTTACCTCATCTGTTAAATGGGGATTGAGATGGTGAGCCCCACAGGGGACTAGGACTTTGTCCAATCTGATTTGCTTGCATCCAGCCCAGCACTTAGTAAACTGCCTGGCACATAGTAAGCACTTAACAAATACCATAGTTATCATTATCATTATTATTATTATATCCACTTGTAAAACCAAAACCTCCCACCCCGTACCTGATCTGCTTTTCCTTGCACTCAAGTGAACCTTAATCAGCATACCTAATCAATTTCCTTCATCTAATATTTCATTACCACAGTGTAGTGGAAAGAGCATGGGCCTGGGAGTCAGAAGTTCATGGGTTCTAATACCAGCTCTGTCGCTCATCTGCTGTGTGTCCTTGGGCAAGTCACTTCACTCTCCAAGTCTCAGTTACCTCATCTGTAAAATGTGATTGAGACTGTGAGCCCCACGTGGGACAGGGACTGTGTCCAACCTGATTTGCTTGTATCTACCCCAACACTTAGTGCAGTGTCTGGCACATATTTAAGTGCTTAACATGTATAATAATAGTTATTTAAAAAGTTAGGAAGATCTCATTTTGCTTAATGTCTCAGTTTCCTCTAGGCTATATTAAAAGATAATCAATGAATCAATCACATTTATTGAGTGCTTACCATTGTGGAACACTGTACTGAGCACTTGGGAGAATACAATACAACAGAATTAGCAGACATGTTCCCTGCCCATAATGAGATTACAGCCTAGAGGGAATGACACAGCTGGTCCACCATGAGACACAGCATTGTCGAGAATCTAGAATGAGATTAACATCTTTGGTTGTGTAACAAAAACACTGCACATATACAGGGGACCACTAGTGGAGCTATAGCTCAAGAGCCCACAGAGGTCTGAGAGCCCAAAGATGGGGAGCATACTTAAGAGCAGCAGAATTGAACTTTCTCCAGCAGCATTTTATGTCTAGCCCCACTCCCTCACAATGCAGTCCCTACAATTCCCTCAAGTGCTGAAGGGCAGCCAGCATTGGTTAATTGCTGACAACTGGTCGGAGCGTAGGGTCAAGAGAGAGGTTTTTTTAAGGATAGGAGAGACATGGGCATGTTTGAAAGCAGTGGGGAAGAACTCACGGGAGAGCAAGCAGTGTGGCTCAGTGGAAAGAGCTCATGCTTGGGAGGCAGAGGTCATGGGTTCGAATTCCGGCTCTGCCACTTGGCAGCTGTGTGACTGTGGGCAAGTCACTTCACTTCTCTGTACCTCAGTTACCTCATCTGTAAAATGGGGATTAACTGTGAGCCTCATGTGGGACAACCTGATTACCCTGTATCTACCCCATTGCTTAGAACAGTGCTCTGCACATAGTAAGCACTTAAATACCAACATTATTATTATTATTATTAAAGATCACAGTCAAGGAGGGAAGAAGGGAAGATACAAGTGTTTTAAAAAGGTATGAAGGGATAGGTTCAGAAACACAGGTAGCAGGGTTAGAGAAGCGGCGTGACTCAGTGGGAAGAGCCCGGGCTTGGCAGTCGGAGGTCATGGGTTCGAATCCCGTCTCGGCCACTTGTCAGCTGTGTGACTGTGGGCGAGTCACTTCATTTCTCTGTGCCTCAGTTCCCTCATCTGTAAAATGGGGATTAACTGTGAGCCTCATGTGGAACAACCTGATTACCCTGTATCTACCCCAGCGCTTAGAACAGTGCTCTGCACATAATAAGCACTTAACAAATACCAACATTATTATTATTATTATTATTATTAGATTTAAAGAGGAGGAGAGAGACCTCCTCTTTAGATACTGCATGGATTATAGAGAAATCAAAGATGGAGGAGGAGAAGTGGAGGATTAGAGAGGAGGAGGGAAGATTTTAGGGATAGCATGCCTGATGGTTTCAATTTAGTTAATTGACTCATGAATCTCAATCAATTTGTTGGAGCCCCTTGGCCCAATCAGCTACTTTCAAGCAATTAATCAGTCAATGGTAGTTACTGTTTGCTTACTCAGTACAGAACACTGTTTTAAGTGTTTGGGAGAGTGCAATATAATAGAGTTGGTAGACACAATCCCCACCTATAAGTAGTTTACAGATTAGGTTCAGTTAGCTTAAAAACTCAGATGTTTTAAACCCAAAATATTGAAAAGAGAAATTCCTCATGTTCACCAGCATAAAAATTGAGAACAGGCCACTGCTTTTGAGATGGAATTCACTATTAGAACAGGAAGTGTTGACCCAGTTAGTTACTAGGTTAGGTCATATGACCAAGCCAAAAGGTAGACCTAGTAAGCGCTTACTGTTGAGGCCATGTTAAAGAGTCAAGAAGTTTACTTGTCTTTACTTGTCTTTACTCTGTCTCCTAAAAACAGTGATTTGAAATCAGTGTTTATATTGAACCCTTGTTACCCTACCCACCAAACCATAAATTATGGCCTGTAGCAGAAAGGTCTGTGCTTTCATGCTGTTGAGAGAGTGAGAACTATGAGGGTGATCTTCTAAATTCAGAAACAAGAGTTTAGAATGAATTTTTCCTTATTATGTTAGTTTTATATCATTTGATGATTTATCTGGCTCCAATTAAAGGAGCAGAATGGAAATCAGGAGAGAGATACATTAAAAAGATGGAAATTTTCTTGATTGAAAGTGTTATGAAACAATGGAATCCGAGTTTGAGAAGAGAAATTTAAAAATGGGCATATCCTTCTCCCCTTTTGCTAATTGAGGGGCCTACTCTCAATCATTTTTCCATAACTTTGTCTCATTCATTCATTCATCACATTTATTGAGCACTTACTTTGTGCAGAGTCCTGTACTAAGTGCTTGGAAAGTACAATTCAGCTAACAAAGAGAGACAATCCCAGCCCACAATGGGCTCACAGTCTAGAACAGGGGAGACAGACATCAAAACAAGTAAACAGGCATCAGTAAAAATAAATAGAATTAGAGCTATATATACACATCAGAACAAATAAAACAGGCATTAATATACATAAATATAATTATAGATTTGTACATATATGCACAATTGCTGTGAGGTGAGGGGCGGGTGTAGCAAAGGGAGAGAGTCAGGGAGAGAAGCGGGGGGTTGGAGGCACTGAGGAAAAGAGGGCGGGGGAATAGGTCTCAAGAATAGGTCTTGAAGGGTCTTTGCTGGAATGAACGAAGTCTAGCTAGACTTTAACTTTAGATGTCTTGGGTCTCCATCTGATGCTATGAGCACTCTTTCCCAGGTTCGCATCTCTTTTTTGCAACCTTTGAAACAGGTAGGCAAGGGAAGGGAAGAGCACAAAGGGACACCCACCTGACTCACTAGCCAGATGGTATATTTCAAGAGTAACTCCTCTTGGTACTGAAACCCTAAACTGGCTATGGAATGGACCTGTAAACAATCAACTTTGAGAGGTTTTCCCTACGAGTAGAGCAAATGCAGTTATCAGAAAACATTTTATTTTCTGAAGTGCTTCTATCTGTGATCACTCCTCCACAATACACAAAAAAGGCAGAAATGGCTAGGATTCCAGTGGCTCATCACTGTAGGCAGATTATGGCCTTGATATCTGAAAGTGGATTGAGTTTACAAGGAATTCTTGACACTTTCTAGGCTGAGGCAATATGACATAGCACATAGATCATGGGCCTGGGAATCAAAAAACCTGAGTTCTACTCCACCATTTGCTTGCTGCATGACCTTGGCCAAGTCACTTAACATCTCTGTGTCTCACTTTCCTTATCCTTAAAATCATGATGATTAAACCTGTTTTCCCTCCCTTGTCTGTGAGTTCATGTGGCATGGTGAAGTCCATGTGGCATAGTGACTGTGCCTGATGTGCTTATCTTGTATCTACCCCAAGATTTAATGTAGTACTTGGCATATGATAAACACTTAATAAAAGCCATCACGATTATTACCATTTCTGGAGGTGGTAGCTGGACCTGGCTCTCTTCCAAAATGAAGGAGGCAAATGAGGTCTAAAGACTTGAAAGAATCCCCATCCTGCGCTGCTCCAGCAGAGAAGGATTATTTGTCTCCTGTGAGACCTTGGGCAAGTCACTTAATTCTCTGTGCCTCAATTACCTCATCTATAAAATGGGGATTAAGAAAGCGAGCCCCATGTGGGACATAGGCTGTGTCCAGACTGACTAGTTTATATCTACTGCAGTGCTTAATTCAATGCCTGGCACATAATGAGCACTTAAAAAATAGCATGAAAAAAAATCATTCATTTTGAAATTTAAGTTGAATAAAAAGGTGGAACTGTGCACCTCCTAGAGCTCAGCCTGAAAAGCAAGTAGAATAGGATATCGGTTTACTATTTCTATGAGCACTAATCTTTCCTAACATTTCAGTTCTTCCAATAGTAGAAAAGGTATTTATTAAATGCTTACAGTGGAATTTACAGAATAACCAAAGGTGCAGATGAAGGCAAACCCAAAATTGTTGTTTAATAAAATCCTCAGGACCAGAATGGGGAATGAGTCAGAGTTTCTTAAAGGCATTAGCAAGGATAGAAAGTTCATTTTAGCAGAAGTTGGGCAGAAAAAAAATCAGTATGTCTTGATACAGGTGATTGTGATATAGAAAATGCAGTGCATGGGGATTGAGGAGTTAATATAGTGTGTGCTAAAGAAATAGGATTGTAGAGAACTCTGGAATTATTAGGTGTCTTCAAGAACAGCAAATGCAGGTTGAAGAGGTAAGAAGAGTTGTGACTGTGTAGGTATGTGTAGATTCAGGGCCATTTTATCATAATCAATCAGTCACTAAATCTATCATATATATTGAGCACTTACTCTGTGCAGAGCACTGTCCTAAGCACTTGGGAGACTACAGCAGAGTTGTAAATAAAATCCTTGCTCTCGAGAGTATTCACTGAGCTCCTCTAGTAAGCATTTTTTAGAAAAGTACAGTGAAAGCAACATATACCTGATCACTGCCATCCAGGAGCACACAATCTAAGAGACAGAATGTCACATATTGACATATATGCAGACAACACACATGACACTCCCATACACTCTCACATGCACACACATACTCTTCTCAATGTCATGCTTTTTAAAAAAGGAAGAAGAAATAGCTTATCCCAGGTCTCCCCATTCTATCCTGCTCACCTGGCCTCATCATCTCTCTCCTCTTCCTCAGTGGGGTACCAGGTGGCCATTCTGAGTGATCAGGAGCAAAGGAACAAATCAACACTTTCCTTTCACTAAGAACAAGGGTGGACTGTAAATTCTCCCCTCTCGTCTCACAAAGCAGCTGCTGGGTGACTGTGTAGTACAGTGCTCTGCTCACAGTAAGCACTCAATCAGTACCATTGATTGACTGATAGAGCAACAAGAGAGGAGGAGAATAGGGCTTTAGCAGTCTTACCCACTCCATGCTGATGGCATCCTTATTTGGTAGAGTAGGTAATTGTAAGAATGATCGGATAATTCTGCAGGCAAGCACATTTTAGGATTGGCTTCTTTGTCTTTGAATGAACTAGATTAAATGATTTTCTGCATTCCAGAAATATGTGAGACATTGAGAGATCTTCCTGGCAGTGAAATAGCATTTTTTTAATAGGACTTGTTAAGTGTTTACTATATATCAGGTACTGTACTAAGCCCTGCAGTAGATGCAAGCTAATCAGGTTGGGTACAATCCATGTCTGACAAGAGACTTACAGTATTAATATACTTAACAATCAAGGAAACTGAGGGCCCGAGAAAGGTAATAATAATAATAATGTTATTTGTAAAGCGCTATGTGCCGAGCACTGTTCTAAGCACTAAGGTAGATACATGATACTCAGGTTGATCCACGTGGGGCTCACAGTCTTAATCCTCATCTTAAAGAAGAGGGAACTGAGTCACAGAGAAGTGAAGTGGCTTGCCCAAGATCACATAGCAAAGAAGGTAAGTGGAATGTCTAAGGTCACCTAGCAGACAAGTAATGTAGAAAGAATTTGAACCCAGGTCCTTCTGACTCAAATGTTCATTTTCTATCCACATACTGCTTCTCATTCCTCCACTTTGCCAAATCTCATTTTTAAGCCAAAAACTGGTGATTTTTACACTTCCAACTTTCTATTCTAAGAAGTTGCTTCTCATAGAGTCCATTGGTTTGATAGATGAGAACACAGCTATCATTGCAATGTGCTGTCCTCAAGCCCCTTTCATCATAGTTATAGCCACAGACTAACAGGAACTCTGCTAGAAATGAATGTCAGAAATCATCATGGCATTTTATTCTGTGCAGTTTTATTTAGGGAAATGCTATTCAGGACATAAAACAGGGGGCTACTGTAGAAAGAAACAACCGAAAACCATAATATAATGATTTGGTTTTGGGCTTCTTGTTTTGTATAAGGATTCAGATGAAGGTTTAATTTTCTGCATTTCATCCCTCCTACTTTAATTCTGGTTAAAAATTAATCTGAGGCATCCATTACAAAATTAAGGCTCACTACAGTGATTAAAATCTTCACTTTCATGTGTAAGCAGGAAAAGCCTTTATTATTTGATAAGAAATGTTGCAACATTCTTCTCTCTCTTGTTCTGTCTCATTCATGAAGGGGAAACCTTTTGCTACTCCCAAATTATTTTATCCTTTTTCCTTGCTGGAATGGAGAAGGGAATTAGTCAAAAGGATAAGCTCCCTGTAGGCAGGAAATGTGTTCGTTACATTGTTATATTGTACTCTCCCAAGCACTTAGTACAGTGCTCTGCACACACTAAAAGCTCAATAAATGTGATTGACTGACAAGCCTTCACAGAGGAATGGTACATCTTCCTATTATATTAATGTCTGTCTCCCTCTTTATAATAATAATTGTGGTATTTGTTAAGCACTTTCAATGTGCCAAGCCCTGTTCTAAGGGCTGGGGTAGAAACAGAGAATCAGGTGGTCCCATGTGGGGCTCACAGTCTTAATCCTCATTTTACAGATGAAGGAACTGAGTCCCAGAGAAGTTAAGTGACTTGCCCAAAGTCACACAGCTGACAAGGCGGAATTAGAACTGACAACCTCTGCCTCCCAAGCCTGTGCTCTTGCCACTAAGCCATGCTCCTTATGGGGAGGAAACATGGCTATCAACTCTATTTTACTGTACTCATTCAAAGGCTTAGTACAGTGCTCTACACACAGTAGGAACTCAGTAAATACCACTGATTGACTGGTATTTTTCCTTTTCTAAAGACAATTTTGAGTAAAGGGTATGCTGATGGGAGAGAGGCTAGGGGCAGAGAAACTGTCATGAAGGCTAATGCAATAGAGGAGATGTAAACTGACTAGAACCTTGGCTAAAGTTGTGATGTAGGAGTGAGCTAGAAGGGGATCTGACCACCTGCCTCTCTTGGTTTCTAAATGCATGATGAACTCACTCCTTGGCAAGATGAACTCAAGAGCTAAGAAGGGGTATTTTTTCTAAGGATAACTCTTTGCAGTTGGGCTACTTGATCGCAGAAGGATGGAGTTGTCCTTCGTATTCAAAGAAAGCCCCACTGACACAGGAACTCATGCATGTGTGTGTTTGTGTGTTTGGGGTGGGGGGACAGAAAATGCCAATGCAGGACTCACAGTCCTGTACAAATGGTGCCTACAGAAAAGCTGCCCCTGGTCATCTTGTTCTGCTTGCTCCAAAAGAACCTCTCCTCTCTTGATACTAGCCCACTGAAATGGTCTGTCCTCGAAATTGGTTCCTAGTTAAGAGATAGGATTGTCTGAAGAGGAAAAAGGAAATGAGTCTTTGCCAGGATCTTCCCGTTCAGAAGTTGATTTAAAGTAAAAGCAGTGGCAACACCAACACCTGTGGTCCATAAAGGCCTTCAAACTACATGTCTCTTCAAGGCACCAATGTCTGTACCTCGGTTTTCATCCAAACAAATCGGGGATTAAAAATCAGTTCTTTTTTTACCACCGTATTTCCAGGTGACCCTAATCCATTCAGTTCAGGCTGGGTAGATTTGAATTTTTTGTTAGGAGATTGAGAGAAAGGAATTTTCCTAAGACTTTCTGATTGAAAACTGCTGCCCATGAGTTCAGGGGTGTCCTCTGAAATCAACTTGCCTTGACTATAGAGACTCTGGAAACCTTTAGTTTAGGAAGATAAGGATGGTGGCTGAAATATCCCCAAGTGTCATCTTTTGAGCAGGGAGCTAATGTCAGAGCTCCTGAGAGAGTCCTCAGCGCTGAACTAATGGCTTGCAGCATGGATAGATAGTGGATAGAGCATGAACCTGGGAGTCAGAAGGTCATGGATTCTAATCCCTGCTCCACCACTTGTCTGCTGTCTGACCCTGAACAAGTTACTTCCCTTCTCTGTGCCTAAATAGCTTCATCTGTAAAATGGGGATAAAGACTGTGAGCCCCTTGTGGGAAAGGGACTGTGTCCAACTCAGTTTGCTTGTATCCACCCCAGTGCTTAGTGCAGCACCTAGCACATAGCACTTAACAAATACAACTATTAGTATTATTAGTATTATCATGATTAAATAAATTATTTTTGTCTGAGGGGCACCTGCTAATATTAGTGTAACGTCAAAGGGGGAATGTACCTCTTGAAGATTCAGATCAAAAGAGGAATTTCTCCACTAGACAGTTCTTATTCAAAAATGCATCTTGCTTCACCCAATCCCAGCCTACAAGCGGCAAAAACACCCATCATTGATTATGGTATCCTGGCCTCTCTGCTTGCATTATATCTAGTGTGTCCTAAGTGTTCAAACTACAGACCTCTTGGAATCTTAGGCAGAGGAAGAATGATAATTGTAGTATTTGCTAAGTACTTTTTCTGTGCTGGGCACTATAATAATCGCTGGGATGGATTAAAGCAAAGCAGGTTGGATCTCACAAGGGGCGTGGAGTCTTAATTCCCATTTTAAAGATGGGGGAACAGAAGCACAGAGAAATTAAGGGACTTGCCCAAGGTCACACAGCAGAAACATGTTAGAGTCAGGATTAGAAACCAGGTCCTTATGACTCCCAAGCCTGAGCTCTATCCACTAGGCAGCATTGCTTTTCCTAAAGCAATATAGCATGCATACAATCAACACATGCATATATATAATTGTATATATATATATATATATATGTATATATTGAACAAATTATCTCTATACATATGTAATTGCATAGAGAAATAAATGTTTGATTTTAAATAGATACATCTAGGATTACTGTATTTTTTTTCTTTGAGTTATCACAGTCAACTTCAGAATAATTTAGTGTGGCACTTCAAAGTCAAGCATCCAGAAGTAATTAATCTTCTATCTCGATTTAATGTACCTGCATAACTGTCCCCAAGATTCTTACTACCTTAGGAAATGACCAACCCACCAATCAGATTATCATCCATTGATGAGTTACCCAAATATCCTCGGTGTATTTCCGACAGGATTCTGACATTTCTTCTGAACTAGGTTTGTCTTATGCTGTCGAGTCATCTCAGACCCATAGCAACGCCATAGACACATCTCTCCCAGAACACCCCAGTTCCATCTGCAGTCATTCTGGTAGTGGATCCATAGAGCTTTCTTGGTAAAAATATAGAAGTGGTTTACCACTGCCTCCTTCTGGGAAATAAACTTGAGTCTCTACCCTTGACTCTCTCCATGCTGCTGCTGCTCTAACTTGTAGCAGATTGCCTTCCCCTCGCTAGCCACTGCCCAAGCGAGGACTGGAATGGGTAGACTTCTGCTTAACTCTCCCTCTCACAGTCGAAACTGGTAAAGTACCGGACATTCTCTAGATATGACCCTGAGAGGGGAGAACTAGGTTTACAGGTAAATAAATCTCTCCCCATCTCCATCCTCACCATCCCTCCCTTTCCAATTCTTGGCTTTTCTGCTCCCTTCCATGCTCCAACCTGCCCACTATTCCATCTCCCCAGTCTTTCTGTGCTCTCTCTCTCTCTCTCTCTGCTCCCATCAGTGTTTCTTCTTTTAATTAATTTAGCAAAAGTCATCTTCAAGCCCTCTGTCCTACCTCTGTGGCCTCCCTATAAGTGTGATTTTTTAAAAAAACTGAATTAGTTAATTGGTTTTTAAGTGAATCAGTTAATTGGTTAATTAATTAGTTGGTTTACAGTTAAACTTCACAGTAACATTTCACTGTCATTTTATCGCTTCCCTTTCCCCAGATGACCACCTTCACCTTCCTGCCCTGTATCTAGACTATAAGCTCAGTGTGGGCAGGGAATGTATCTGTTATATTGTTATATTGTATTCTCCCAAGCACTTAGTGCAGTGCTCTGCACCCAGTAAGCCCTCTATAAATATGATTGACTGACTGACTTAACTGATTGCCTTGATCATGGCCAAGGGAGTGGATCTGGACCATACAGGATGTGGCGAGGCCGGCAATCTCTCTGCTGCCCGTCTTCAGATTTTCACTTCTAACAAACTTGTAAGTCAGCGTAATAGAAAACATTTAAATCAGGATTTAAATTAATTCAGGATACAATCACACCACCACCCAACAGACCACTGTCCCCACCTTCAAAGCCTTACTAAAAGTATAACTCCTCCAAGAGGCCTTCCCCATTTCCCCTCCTCACCCTCCCTTCTGTGTCACCTGTACATTTGGATTTATACCCTTCTTCAAATGCCATCGAGTCATTTCCAACTCATAGCAAGTCTCTGGATGCGCCCTCTTCAGAACGTCCCATTTTCTGTCATGAAGTCATTCTGGTATGTGTATCCATTGAGTTTTCTTGGTAAAGATAAGGAAGTGGTTTACAGTGTCTTCGGCACAGTAAAAACTTGATTCTCTGCAGTTGTTTTTGATCAACGTTTTGATGACTTGATCCATCTTTGACTTTTTTCCATGCCACTGCTGACTTTGTCCAATACTTCGGCTTAGACCTTTCCATTATGGGTAGCCCTATATGACATGGTTCTAAGTTTTATCAGGGTACGCAAACTCTCCTGCCAGGTTAAGGTGTCTATTACTAGGAGAGATTACCCTTTAAGCATGTGATTCATCCCACCCTCAGCCCCAGAGCACTAATGTACGCAACCTTGCTTTCTCACATTTCCCATATCTGTTATTTATTTTAAAGTCTAACTCCCCCTCTAGATTTTAAGCTCCTTGTGGACATAGTGTCCACGAACTCCATTGTATTGAACTCTCTTAAGCACTTAGTACAGTACTCTGCACACAGTAAGTGCTCAGGAAATACCATTGGTTTATTGAGTGATAGATTTGCATCATATACTCGCACATGAAAATGTTATCTAAACTGACTCAACAATGCCTGAAAGTAGTGGAGACTGTGTAGTGGAGATTGTATGATTAGCTCTCTGGTCCCCCTGGTGTTTGGATGGAGTCGCAAACATCAAAGAATCGGGTGGAGAGGAAAGGCATTTGCACCACTGGAATAGCTATCAACTCATTCCAGGCCAGTTCACAGATAATAATGGTAATATAATAATTATGGTATTTGTTAAGCGCTTACTATGTGCTAAGCACCGTTCTAAGGGCTGGGATGGATACAAGGTAATCAGGTTGTCCCACGTGGGGCTCACAGTCCTAATCCCAATTTTACAGTTGAGGTAACTGAGGCACAGAGAAGTTAAGTGACTTGCCCAAGGTCACACAGCAGACAAGTGCAAAATATATTACATGTATAGTACAGATATATTAAATATCTACCTAGTAGATAGTCAATAAATATTGTTGATGTTGGTTTTGATGATCTGCATGATAGCGCTCAATACACAGTAAGCACTCAAAAAATATCAATTGATAAATTACAATCATTGATTTTAATTGATGAATGGTAATGGTAGAAGTTTATTCAAGATAAGGTGACCAAAAGTCTCTATTTGATCAGCGTTGCCCCCCCACCCCGAGTCCCACTCGTTTTCAGGCACCCATTCTAGGATGATGGGATTTACAGCCTAGAATGACGGAACATGGTATTGGATGGGGTTGTATGGATTTGAGATGACCAATACATCGCAAAAACCTATGGGGTTGTTGAAGAACCTAAGTGTAGGGTCTCACAGTCATCTTTTATTCCCAAGTGTTTCTGGGAATTTTTGTCCAATCTGTGGTGGCTACTGAGGTCTACATATCTGCAAGCTGAGATCCCCTAAAGCAAAGGCTCTACATCACCTTGCCCCTTCCTACCTCTCCTCCCTTCTCTCTTTCTACTGCCCACCCCGCACGCTCCGCTCCTCTGCCGCCCACCTCCTCACTGTCCCACGGTCTCGCCTATCCCGCCGTCGACCCCTGGGCCACGTCCTCCCGCGGTTCTGGAATGCCCTCCCTCCTCACCTCCGCCAAACTAATTCTCTTCCCCTCCTCCAAGAGGCCTTCCCAGTCTGAGCTCCTCTTCTCCCTCTACTCCTTCTGCCACCCCCCCTTTACCTCTCCGCAGCTAAACCCTCTTTTTCCCCTTTTCCCTCTGCTCCTCCACCTCTCCCTTCCCATCCCCACAGCACTGTACTCATCCGCTCAACTGTATATATTTCCATTACCCTATTTATTTTGTTAATGAATTCATTGCCTTGATTCCATTTAGTTGCCATTGTTTTTACGAGATGTTCTTCCCCTTGACTCTATTTATTGCCATTGTTCTCGTCTGTCCATCTCCCCCGATTAGACTGTAAGCCCGTCAAAGGGCAGGGACTGGCTCTATCTGTTGCCGACTTGTTCATTCCAAGCGCTTAGTACAGTGCTCTGCACATAGTAAGCGCTCAATAAATACTATTGAATGAATGAATGAATGAAAAAGTGGGGGTGGGGGAACAGACAGAGAGTGATAGAGGAAGAAAGAGGGACAGAGGTTGAACGAGTGGAGCAGAGGTAGAAACAGATAAAAGAAAAAGACACATGCAGACTCACACACATGCACAGTTCACTAGTAGAACACAAAGCACACTTGGATTTCTCTGTGTCTGATCAGGTTATCCAGTACCTACCCCAGGATTTAGCACAGTGCTTGCAAATGGTAATAAACATTATTATTATTACTATAATAATAATAATTTGGAATTTGTTAAGTGCTGACTATGTGCCAAGCACTGTTCTAAGCGCTGGGTAAATACAAGGTCATCAGGATGTCCCACATGAGGCTCACAGTCTTCATCCCCATTTTATAGATGAGGGAACTGAGTCACAGAGAAGTTAAGGGCTCTTTCCACTGAGCCACGCTGCTTCCCATACTATAATAATACTATAATTATTATTATTTTTTATTATCATTGTTGTTTGTGGTGGTGTATTTTTGTTGTGCTGCTACTTTCAGCTTCTGATGTCCACCTCAGTAAGGGCAAGACCATGGCATGGGTTATGGCAAGTCACGGTGAATAGGACTTCAGCAGCAGTAAACCTGGTTCAGTTGCAAAGAGAACCTTCCCCTCACTTGCTGCCACCACCACTCTGGCCTGTTTGGAACTGCCTGCTGCAGAAAGAGGGTCCTGCCAAAGCTTTAGCTGTAATTGCCACTGCCACCCCTACAGAAAGCAAATCCTTATGGGATTCTGCTAAATAAAATGCAGTTGGCTAGAGAGTGACCAAGTTTCATGGCTACCCAGTCTGAAGCAGAACAGCTGGACATTATCTACTGATCAAATTCAAAAAGGTTCATATAATGGTGAATATTTTGCATTCTAATATATTTGTAAATAATTATTAACGACACTGCTAAAAGATATTTTATGGGCCATTCTCTCTTTAGTCCAGCTTATCTCAGGATAGTTCAGATAACACACTTCTTAAATTCCTGTTTTCTATTTGTAGTTTAATAAGGTTCGCTACAGGAATGACAAATTCTTTTCTTATAACCTTCCGTCTCCAAAGCATTTCCACCATAAAAACAGAGGGGCAGCCCTTCAAACAAGTCACAAAAGTGATTAAGCCCTTGTGGGCATTGGGATTCTATATCTTTACTGAGTTCAAAATATCTATTACATATCAACACGTTCTCTCTCCTACTTAGACTTTGAGCCCCAAATTGAGCAGGGATTGCATCCAACCTGATAAGCATGTATCTACCCTAGCACATACAACAGTGCTTGACACAGAGTACGTGCTTAACAATTGTGATAATAAGAAGAAGAAGAATTAAAAATGGCAATGGCATTGAGGATAATTAGGTTCTCAAGTTAGAACTAGCTCTGTGTTCTTCACACAGTTTTAGCAGTCCAAGCATTATTTAATTAAAGGAAACATCAATTGGAAGGCATTTCTGAATACTTGATTTAGGATTATTGTATTTTTTTAATTACAAGATTCAGTTCTAATGTAAAAATTAAGTAGCATACACTGAGTCATAAAGGAATTCCAATGTTTTATCTGGGAGTAGAAATAGTATTCATTCTTTGCAATATGAGTTTAATTCTCTTTTTTCTTAACCACCCAACACCAAAATATAAAACTTTTCATTTTAAAGAACATTTTAAGTGTAGCTGTCTGCATTTGTTCAGAAGATTCACCAAAAGTCTTTTCAACATACAATTTCAGATTACCAGATGTAATTTAAAGTGCCTTAAGATTCTTTAAAATGAAGAGTTTATTATGTTTAGCACTTTCCTTCCAAGAAACATGTCCTTAAGATGAGTAAACTCCCCTACTGAGTTTTCCTAAATTATTAGGGGGAAAAATTAGAGTTATAAAAAAGTAAACCCCTATGACAATAGATGTATGGTGGAAAACCACCACACTGTTCCCCTAAGCATCTTTTGTTACCATTGTCAGAGACAGAATTTGGAATGGAAGAAATATTGGTAATAGTAGTAGTAGCAGTAGTAGTAATAGTAGAGTAGTAGCAGTGACATTCACTGAGTGTATCATGAGTACAGTGCCCTGTATTAAGTGCTCAGGAGATATAACAGAAGCACAAGACACATTCACTGGCCCCATGGAACTTATGCTCTAATGGGCAGGCAGACAGAGAAATATCAATTATGCATATATATGAAGAAGCACTGAGGGTGGTTATAAATACTATAATGGAAATGGTGGCAGACCAACTGGTAATCAACCAATCAATGGTATTTATTGAGCTCTTACTGTGTGCAGAGCTCTGCGTGGCTCAGGAGAAGCAGCGTGGCTCAGTGGAAAGAGCACGGGCTTGGGAGTCAGAGGTCATGAGTTCGAATCCCGGTTCTGCCACTTGTCAGCTGTGTGACTGTGGGCAAGTCACTTAACTTGTCTGTGCCTCAGTTACCTCATCTGTAAAATAGGGATTAACTGTGAACCTCACATGGGACAACCTGATTACCCTGTATCTAACCCAGGGCTTAGAACAGTGCTTGGCACATAGTAAGCGCTTAACAAATACCAACATTATTATTCTCATCTGTAAAATGGCGATTTAATGCCTGTTCTCCCTGTCTGTTACTCTGTATGCTCCTGTGAAGCAGGAACTGTGTCCATTCCGATTATTTTAGAAGCAGCGTGGCACAGTGGAAAGAGCACGGGCTTTGGAGTCAGGGCTCATGAGTTCGAATCCTAGCTCTGCCACTTGTCAGCTGTGTGACTGGGCAAGTCACTTCACTTCTCTGTGCCTCAGTTCCCTCATCTGTAAAATGGGGATTAAGACTGTGAGCCTCACGTGGGACAACCTGATTCCCGTGTGTTTACCCCAGCGCTTAGAACAGTGCTCTGCACATAGTAAGCACTTAAATACCAACATTATCATTATTATTACTAAGTGCCTGGGAGAGCATAATATAACAGAGTTGGTAGACAAGCTCCCAGACCCCAAGGAAAGGATTGGTGTACTCCTAATTATTCGCGGAAGGTCCATCGAAAGAGGCGAGACTATCCAATACAGAATTGCTTATCCTCCCTTGTAGGCTCCCTTTCTAATGACTGTCCTACTACTTAATATACTAAAGCATTAACTACCCAACATAACTGTCTAAGCCTGAAAGAGTTCATGCAAGTCCCATAGTATTTTCCTTTCATCCACAGAGTGGCTGCCTTACTTATAAGTCTTTCTCACAGAGTCAAATACTCCAGGGGTTCCACTATTTCCTGGCCATAAAACTGGCCAAATTGATTTCATGAACTCTTTCAGGCCAGCGGGGGATTATTTCATATATTGAAACAGTAATTTACTGAATAATCCTTATAGGGTCCGGAAGAGTTTTCCCTGCAATATGTTTATTGGACTATATTACATCTTCTATTTGTCTTTTTCCTCATTTGTGACTAGGTCTGTTACTTTTAAGCTGTTTGGTTAAACAGAATTTCTTGGATAATAATTCTCTGTGGCCAATTTGCCATTTTATTTGTGGTTAATTTCAGTGATGACTATTGTAACCTCTATGGTTAGATTAAAAAGGTCTACCAAAATCACCCGTATTTATATATATATTCACATTTGGAGTATATGTATGTGTGCGTGTGTGTGTTCCTACATAATAATAATAATAATGATATTTGTATCATTGATATAATAATAATGATATTTGGTAAGTACTTAATATGTGCCAAATATTTTACTAAACACTGGGGTTTATTCAAGATAATCCAATTGGACTTAGTCCCTGTTCCCTATGGGGCTCACGGTCTAACCGGGAGGAAGAACAGGAATGTGAAGTAATGCAATCCCCATTTTACCAACAAGGAAAATGAGACACAGAAAAATTAAGTACCCATGCTACATGAGAACATAAATCCTGGGATTAGAACCCAGATCCTCAGACTCCCTGGCTTGTCCTCTTTCAGTTAGATCATGCTGCCTCCTTCATCTTTAAAGATAATATAGCTGTAGTAGTAATAATAACAGTGGCATTTGTTAAGTACTTACTATGTGCCAGGCACTGTACTAAGCACGGGATGAATACAAGTAAATGAGGTTCCTTCTCATAGCAGCAGCAGCAAGAGGAATAGCAATAGTAGGAAGTATGCCCCTGGCACTTCAGAACTACAGAATAATAGAGACATATTTAAGTGCTTATTATTTGTCAAGTACTGTGCTGAGTTCTGGGATAGAAATGAAATGATTACAAAACCACTGGGAAGCAGCATGCTCTTGTGGAAAGAGTGGGCAGGGAACATGTCTGCCAACTCTGCCCCATTGTACTCTTCCAGGTGCTTAGTACAGTGCTCTGCATATAGTAAGTACTCAATAAATACTACTGAGTGACTGATTGATTGAGTGTAAGTGCTCAATAAATACCACTGATTGGGAGAAGGGCCTGGTTCTAATCGCAGCTCTGCCTCCTGCCTGCTGTGTGATCTTGGGCAAGTAATTCGACTTCTCTGGTCCTCAGTTTTCTCATTTGTAAAATGGGGATTAAATATTTGTTCTCCTCCCTAATTAGACTGGGAGCCTGATAAGGGACTATGTGTAACCCGATTATGTTACATCTACTCCGGCCTTGGCATGGAGTAAGCACTTAAAAGTACTACCATCATTATTATCAGATCAACCACAGTCTCTGTCTCATGTGGGGCTTACAGTCTAATGGTGAGCTTGATGGGAAAAGAGTCAGATGTGACAGTCTGACTCTACCAAAGACTCGATCATGCCATTTCTTGGGGAGTGTCAGGCAATTTCTTAGAAGAACCAAATTGATCTTGCACTTTCCAGAAACCTAGCCAGTCGATGGGGTCAAATGCTTTTGAAAGGTCAATGAACATGATACAGAGGTCCTGGTGTCACTCTGCATTTTTCCTGTATCTGTCACCCTGCAAAGATCACACCTGTTACGCTATGCTTAGGTCTGAATCTATTGAGTCAACCCGTACTCTTTAGTCGTCTGTTCCAAACAATTTTGTCTAGAATCCGGTGATGGAAAGCAGAGAGATTCCCTTTGAGTTTCCAAAGTCAGTGTTCTCCCCTATCTACTTAAAAATGATGATTATGGTGGCAGTCTTTGAAGTATAATGACACCTCCTCTGCATTCCAGACAGTGGGGAAAATCTCCTGCAGATGTCTGTGGGTTAAGTCCCTCTCTGTGATTGTTGATTCCACAGGAATGCCATCAGATATGAATGGCTTTTATGGCAGAAGTTGCTTCCTCAAAAGTTGGGACTCAAGGCACTATCTCCATAATGTGGCTGGTTTTCTACATGCAGTAGGGCCTCATCCTCAATGGTTTATGGTATTTCCTGAATCTGCCCTTTTCTTTCAGCCAAACAGACATCTCCCTGCTCTATGGGCTCCTCGTAGTCAGCTCAACTACCATATCAGCCTCCTCAATGGTCTCTCTGACTCTGGCCTCTCCTTTCTCCAGTCGATGCTCCATTCTGTTGCTCAGATCATCTTTCTAGGATGCCACCCTGCACTTGTGTCTCCAGTCCCCAATAACTAGTTACCCACTAGGATTGTCCATCATCCAGAAATTAATGCAGCTGTTCCCGATGCAGCTGGCTGCCAAAATCCAGGAATGACTGTGCCCATTGCCGCAGCTGTGACTGAAATTGTTGTGAATTTGCATATGGTCTGTACAAATGAGCTAAAATTGTCCATAAAACTTGGAAAATATTTTGATACTGTGGTGGCCATAGACTTTGGGTGTGGCACTGCAGTCATGTCTCACTGCACTTTGGGACATAACATTTTACATACTCTACTCCCTGGACCCCTCTTCTAAATCAATCAGTGGTATTTATTAAGCATTTACTGTGTGTGAATCACTGTTCCAAGAACTTGGGAAAGTTCAATGAAACAGAGGTGGTAGATAGGATCCCTGCTCACGAGGAGTTTACAGTCTTTTTTATGTCTATCTTCCCTGCTAGATTATTCATCAATCAATCAATAATTCACATTTATCCAGTGCTTCATTCATTCAATCGTATTTATATTGAGCATTTACTGTGTGCAAAGCACTGTAGTAAGCACTTGGAAGAGTACAACACAACAATAAAACAGACACATTCCCTGCCCACAATGAGCTCACAGTCTAGAGGGAGCTTTGAGAGAGGGGATTGTGTATTCTTCATCTATTGTAAAATCCAAATGTTTAGGTAAACAATGAGCACAACCAATTGATTAACTGATTGTAGGATTCTTTATTTAGGAGGAGGGTGACTCCATCTGAACGCTTCAGGAGTACCTCGGTGGTATGTACAGAGGTGTTTGCAGGTTCGTGTAAAGAGGTGTGTACAGAAGTAAGTAAATAATTTTATTTTATGATACTCATTAAGCACTTACTGTGTGGCATGCATTATTCAAAGTGCTGGGGTAGATACAAGATTATCAGGTTGGACACAGTCCTTGTCCCACGTAGGGCTTACAGTCAATGTCACAGGGAGGAGAATTTAATCTCCATTTTACAGCTGAGGTAACTGAAGCACTGAGAGGCTAAGTAACTAGTCTGAGGTCACACAGCAGACAGGTGGAGGAGCTGAGATTAGAACTCAGGTCTTCTGACTCCCAGACTCATGCACAAGGAAACATTTCAGAGTGCTCAGCCCTGTGGATGAGGGGGGCCCAGTGCTCCTTTAATGAGGAGTAGGAGCTCCTGTTTTGATAGCCATCTGTATATTCTGGGATTTCTTCAGCTTTGATGTCCCACCATTGTTCACTCATGTGTCTATGTGCCATTGCAGGATTTTGTAGAGGTCTGTTTTCACTAGGAAGAATTGACAGATGCTTTTCTTTTTTCTATTTTTTTCTATTTCTTGGTATATGTTAAGTGCTTACTATATGTCAGGCTCTGTATTAAACTCTGGGGTAGACACAAGATAATTGAGTTGGATACAGTCCTTGTCCCAAATTGGGCTCACAGCCTTAGACCCCATTTTACAGATGAGGTAACTGAGGCCCAGAGAAGTGAAGTGACTTGCCCAAGGTCACACAGCAGACAGGTGACAGGGCTAGAAATAAAACCCAGGTCTTTCTGACTCCCAAGCCTGTGCTCTATCCACCAGGCCACGCTGTTTCTCTGATGCTTGTTAATCCATTTTCTGTTCCACAGCTAGTAGCTTTGTGATTTCTGAGTTATTTTCTTAAACCAATCATCGTAGATTCTCTTTGCCATATCCACAGTTTTGATAGCTGCCTGATTGACATTCTCAGAGGAGCACCCATTTGCTGTTCATCTTGATACCGGTATTTCGGGTTCCTTGATCACCTGCAATGCTGTTCTTGAGTACAGCATAACTATCTCTGTTGTTAATATTAGTAGAATTATTGGTATTATCATTATGGTACTTGTTAAATGCACACTATTCATCAAGCACTGTACTAAGCACTGGAGGAGATGCATGTTAATCTGGGCAGGCACAGTCCCTGTCCCATGTGGGGCTCACAGCTTCAATCTCCCTTTTATGGATGAGGTAACTGAAGCATAGAGAAGTGAAGTGATTTGCCCAAGATCACACAGCAGACAAGTGGCAGAGTGAGGTTTAGAACCCAGGTCTTTCTGACTCCTAGGCCTATGCTGTATTCACTATGCCATGCTGCTTCTGTGAACCACATAGGGATGATCAACACTGTCAGCAGCAGTATTGATTGAGCCTCTACTGTGTGCAGAGAGTTGAGGAGATGGTCCTTTGCCCTAGAGATGCTTACAAACTAACGAGGTAGATGAGCAGAAATAGATTTTATTGATCAATCAATCCTATTTACTGAGCACTTTTTGTGTGTGGAGTACTGTTCTAAGCCTGTGGGAGAGAACAGTATAACAAAGTTGGTAGTCACATTCCCTGCCTGTGACAAGCTTACAGATTCTGTACATACAGTTGGAACAAGATGGAAGACAGTGGTACAATTGATAAAAACAAGAATATACCAAAATCTAATAGATGAATAAATAAGACTACAGCTTATAGAGGCAGGTTCCTCGGTGTCAGTGGGAAATCCATCCTAAGACAAGAATCAGGAGATGGAAAATAACATTCATTACTATCAACAATAATTGACTGTAGTCCATCTGGGGAGTCACCCTCAATCAGATCCTTAATTCCAAAGCTTATGAAGATCATAATCAGGGAGATGTCTCCTCTCTGTTCTTCATATGTCCCTCTGTTGGGAATGTTGGCCTCGCTGATGAAAATACTCTGAAGACAAACCTTGCAGTTTGCCAGGGACCAATCAAGGCCATCCCTTTGAAATTCCCATTTGTCACTGCTAATTAGAAACCTCCAAGAGGGGAGAAATACCTTAATTCTCAATTTTATCACAGCCTTCCCTCCCTTCCTCCCCTGCCTATCCAGGCCCTCTGATGAGATGGTTTCCAAAAGGCATTTTGTTGAGCAATTGCAAATCCCATCTATATCCACCAGAATCCCAAATGCTTGGGCTGGGTATTGTCCCACTTTAACACTTGGGTTTGGAAATCTCAGCAGCTCACCCCTGAATGCACTTTGAGGAACCAGCTGCCTTTACGGTAAGCATGTTATTAATGGTCTCTTTTCAAAAGCAGAGATAGTACCCTGAAAATGCTGTATTGATTTTTTTCCCCTTCCATGTCCCTGTTTCAGTCATTGCTTGTTTGAATGGCTTTCATTTTTAGCAACAACAAGAGATTCTTTGAAGAAAAGTAGTTTATAGGATCAGACTTAAATAAAATTGCCACTCTATTTAAACTCTGAAAAATACTATTGATATTTTAATAGAAGATTGGAGAATCTATTGCTAGTTCAATAATAGTGCCAAGAAGTTTATATACAGAAATCATACTTAGTGATCATTTTATTTCTTATACAGTACATGCTAACAGCAAATAACAGTTTAAACCTTGACTCCCTCACATATTGTATCCATCAAGGATCTTAAGAGCATGAAATGCTTGGAATACTTCAGAAAGGAAAATGTCTCTGGACAACCCTTTAACCAATTCCATTTGCAAATTACTTTCGTGAAGATAGGTACCTAAGCAGTCCTTTGGTGTGACTGGGGTTTTTTTGTTGTTGTTGTCATTATTTTTGTTTATATCCTGACACTTCCTCTTTGTGTTAAATTTGCCCAACAAGTCAGAATACCTCCCATTGATGTTTCTTTTCTCTAGAGGAACTACTTTATTTTCTCCCACCAAAAATAAAATAGTATGGAAAAAAGGCCAAAATGACCCTGATGTGTGTCATTTTCCATGTGCTTAGTCAAGACACAGAGGAACTCAATCAAGACTATTGATAATAACCTGATGTCCCAGAAAACACCTGTTGACTTGATAAAAGTTTAACATAATTTGAAATTTAAAGCCACTTTAAAATCACATCTCCTCCAAGAGGTCTTCCCCAACTAAGCCCTTTTTACCTTACTTCCTCTCCTTTCTGTGTCACCCTTGCACTTGGATTTATATTCTTTATTCACCCTACTTTCAACCCCATGGCATTTATATACATATCTGTGATTTATTTTAATGTCTGTCTCCAGCTCCATACTCCAAACTCCTTGTGGGCAGGGAATGTGTCTAACAACTCTGTTATACTGTACTCTCCCAAACACCTTGTACAGTGTTGTAGAGAAGCAGTCAATAAATATGATAGATTGATTAAAGTAAGAAAAAGCAAAAAGGTGATGTCAATGTTTAACCGACAAAGAATATGAATCATATGTGGAGTTTTATTGGGCTGTAAGCTCCTTGTGATGAGGGAAACTGTCTAGAAACTATTGTTCTATACTCTCCCAAGCACTTATAGTACAATTCTCTGTACACAACAAACTATGAGTAAATACCATTGATTGATTGATCCATTGATTGATGGATTGATTGGACCACCAAGTTCCCTTAAAAATAGCTCTCTCTCTAGGCCAATGTCATAATCAGAGATGTGTCTGTGTGTTTCTTTCAAAGATTTCTAGATGAGGAAAACCGGAAGGTAGACCTGATGTCACAGCCCTAAGATTTAGATTTTAAACACCATTTTTAGTTCATCCATAGTTATTGAGCACTTACTGTGTGCAGAGCACTGTACTAGGCACTTGGGAGCATACAGTACAACCATAAACAGACACAGTCCCTGCCCAAAACATCTTAGAGTCTAGAGCTGGTCTCCCTCCATCCAGTGGTCATAAAAGGTTTAGCTCCTTGAGACTAGGAATCATGTCTGTTCCTTCTTCTCTGGGTCCCCATGCTCTGCATACGAGAAGCAGTGTTACCTAATGGTTAGAGCACAGGCCTGGGAGTCAGAACAACCTGGGTTCTAGTTGCGTCTCTGACACTTTTCTGCTTTGTAACCTTGGCCAAGTAGCTTAACTTCTCTGTGCCTGAGTTAACCCTTCTGTAAAATGGAGATTAAGACTGTGAGCCCAGTGTGGGATGTGGACTGAGTCCAACTTGTTTATCTGTACCTACCTGGTGCTTAAAACAGTGCCTGGCACCTAGTAAGTGCTTAACAAATACCATTAAAACAAAAAAAAAAAACAAAAAAGACTTGTGATGCAGATACTAAGGTTGAAACAAGCATTTTAGTTGAAGATGCATTTATTTTGCTTGAGAACTGAGACTTAATTGTACTCATGTGAAGCAGGAAATTAAAAGACATAATTCATTTTAGCTGAAGCTGGACCTTTTAGGTGCAGTTGTTTCTTGTTGGGTACAGCAATGGCAGTAGTAGTAATAGCAGTAGTAGTAGTAGTAATGGTATTTATTAGTGTAAAGGAAATAGGATCCTTTCTATCCAGCTGATATTTTATGCCATAAATTCTAAGTATTCCTGTTTCCCTTTATCCCTCTCCTCCTCTCAGTTCTCCTATCTCCCACTCTATGTTCTTTCATCTAGGCTATGCTATTTCTACCCTTGATGACAAATTAATCAATCAGACAATATTTACAAGTAAAAAAGTTGCATGTTTTTACAGGTGATTACTAATTACTTAGGCACAGAGTGACCAGTCATCTGGTTTACACCAGATACTCTGGTTTGCACCAGATACTATGGTTTGCCCCGGTCTCGCCCCTGCAGAATCCCGATATAATACGAAACATTAAAATGGCCAGTTTTTGTATTTTTGACATGAAAGCCTTCCTCCTCCATGACTCCTGCCACCAAATCTGCATCTTGGATTTCATGGCTTGGACACTGTGTTACACTTCACATTCAACAAGGAGGTTATGCGGGGGCTTCAGGGTTGCCCCCCACACCTCCACCCACAAGAGAAATGCTCTAAGATCATGTGAAATCCACATTCTTTTGCAAAATGGCACTCATGACATCATCACATTATGCTGCATACCTGATATATCTCATGTGATGACATATGTGTGACTCTTTGGGACATGCGAGGGTATGTGTAGCCACCATATTCAAGGGCTCATGCTCCTGACACACATAATCCAGATCCCTTCTCTCCTTCTGAAAGAAAGGAGGGAAAGCCAGAAGTTGGAATGTAGACTGCAGAGTGTTTCCTAGACTTTTGGACAGAGTTGCTGGAAGCCAGTGAGCTGAAAGTGGTTACCAGAGCTGGTGGAAAAATAACTAAGAGCAACTGAACTTGAGCTTCTACACTTTGGGGGAAGAGGGAGGAAGAGGTGGGGGGCTGGGGGAAGGGAGAGAGGGAGCACGCAAGCTTTAACTTCCCATCTACAAGCAGGAATAGAGCAGCTGTTGAGTTCCCCTAGGTACCAGAGGTAGCTAAACCATTGTAAACTCCTTTCTGGCTAAGCATACCCAATCAATTTCTAGTGAAAACAGCTAACGAACTGAAAAGCCATAGCCAGATGTTCTAAAGAAAGCCTCCTCCATTGTCCTATTGTCAGAAAGCTGTTTGGATTTTACCTATAGGACAGATAGAAGCTGATGGAGGTATATGACTAAGGCAAATTATTGCAGGCATCAGTTTTATTTTCCATAAGCATTTCCAGGTGGGTTGCTTTTGCCTAGAGAGCTATTGTTGGAAAGGGTAAGGAAGAGAAGCAGCGTGGCTTAGTGGACAGAGCCTGGGCCTACAAGTCATTCGGACTTAGGTTCTAATTCTGGCTCCACCACAGGTCTGCTGTATGAATTTGGGCAAGTCATTTCATTTCTCTGGGCCTCAGTTACCTCTGTAAAATGTGGATTAAAAGTGTGAACCCCATGTGGGACAGGGACTGTATCCAACATGATTAATTTGTATCTACCCCAGTGCTTATAACTGTGGTTGGCACATCGTAAGCACATAATGAGTACCATAAATATTATTAAGATAAAGAGCATATATAAAAACTGAGATATGACAGAATCTCTGAAATCCACTACAGAGGCTTGCTTTTCTGAGTGTCTCTCAAGCAATAGTGGTGTGACAGGCTAACAAAAAGAAGTAAGGCTTTAAGATGGCAAATGTTAGTGGGGTAGAGGATTTGCCATCCCACAGTATCACTTCATACCACCTCCTTAGAAGCAACATACCCTAGTGGAAAGAGAATAGTACTGGAAATCAGTAGATCTGGGTTCTAGTCCTGACCATAGCCTTGCATGCAAACTTTGTCAAGTCACTTACCTCCTCTGTCTTTCAATTTCCACATGTGTAAATTGAGGATTAAATATCAGCTCACCTTTCCATTTAGCGATTATAATAAGAATAATAATGATATGTTAGTAATAATGATGCTATTTGTTAGTACTTACTATGAGTCAAGTACCGCTCTATGTGCTAGAATAGTTGCAAGTTAATCAGGAAGGACACAGTCCCTGTACCAGTGGAAAGAGCATGGGTTTAGGAGTCAGAGGTCATGGGTTCTAATCACACTCTGCCACCTGTCAGCTGTATGACTTTGGGCAAGTCACTTAACTTCTCTGGGCCTCAGTTACCTCATCTGTAAAATGGGAATTAAACTGTGAGACCCATGTGGGACAACCTGATTACCCTATATCTACCCCAGTGCTTAGAACACTGCTCAACACATAGTAAGTACTTAACAAATGCCAACATTATTAGTATGATTATTATTACTAGAGTGGCTTAGTGGCAAGGACACAAGATTGGGAATCAGAGGTTGTAGGTTCTAAAACCGTCTCTGCCACTTGTCTGCTGTGTGACTGTGGCCAAGTCGCTTCACTTCTCTATGCCTCAGTTCCCTCATCTGTAAAAGGGGAATTAAGGCTGTGAGCTCCATGTGGGACAACCCGATTACCTAGTATCTACCCCAGTGCTTAGAACAGTGCTTGGCACATAGTGCTTAACAAATACCATCATTATTATTTTTATTATTATTGCTACTTGGGGCTTATAGTCTAAGTCAGAAAGAGAACAAATATTGAATCCTTCACTTTACAGTTGAGGAAAGGATTGAAATCCAGAATCTTTGACTCCCAGCTCCTCACTCTTTCCACTAGGCCATGCTGTATCCATAAAATGAGCCAACATCTATCCCAAAGACACATACTCCAATTTTGTTGGTACTATACAAAATCTCCCTCACTCTTTCTCGGTCCCAGAAGCGGAGAATCAACTGTGAACCCTGAGCAAGGCAAGGACTTTGTCTTCCTGATCATCTTGTATCTACACCAGCACTGAGTAGAGTGCTTGGCAAATAGTACAATGCTTATCAAATATCACACTCACTATTATTACTGCCCATTCTCTTATGGGCCTCTCGGTGGCTATTTACATCTGAGCTTTCCTATTCCAATGTGACAAATGTATTCTCTTTACACTCTGTGGCCAAATAATCTGCATCTTCTGAACTAAAACTCCCCTCCTGGATTCAGCATAGTTACACAACCTCCAAGCACATTTCCTTTAAGAGACCTTTCCTGACTAAGTTCTCATTTCCTCCAACAACTTTCTCCGCTGCATCACCTATGCACTTGTCTGTGTACTCCTTAAGCTTTGATACTTATCCAGAGCCAAAGCATGTATGCACATGTCTTTATATTTTACCATTTCCACCATCAATTAATTTTAGTGTATGTCTCGCCCTAAAGGCCGCAAACTCCTTGTAGGCAGGAATTGTGACTCCCAACTCTTTTGAATTAAACTTTCCCTAGTACTTAGTACAGTGCTGTGGAAAAAGTAAGCACTTACTAAATATCAGTGATTACTGATCATCTTTTCATTCTTAATAAAGATCTCTTGCAGGAAATTATCAATCAACGTTTGGCAAATAATGAGTCTATTAAAAGGAGCCTCTAATACAAAATGAATCATAGCAACCCTGAAGATTATTATTAAAATAACTGAAAACTCAATTTGCACACATGCGGTAACATTATTGTTATTATTAAGTGTAGTAGTAGCAGTATATTTGCTAACTGCTTATAATATGTCAAGCTTTGTTCTAAGTGCTAGGGTAGAGACAAGTTAATTAAGCACAAGTTAATCAGATTGGACACAGTCCCTGTCCCACATGGGGTTCGCAGTCTAAATAGGAGGGGCAGTAAGTATTTAATTCCCATTTTACATATGAGAAAATTGAGGCACAAAGAAGTTTATCCAGCAAGCAGTTGGCAGAGGCAGAATTAGAACTCAGGTCCTCTGACTCTCAGTCCCATGTTCTTTCAACTAGGCCATGTTGTTTCTCAAGCAACATCTCCAAGTGAGTCCCTAACGGTCCTGATTTCCTGCTCCTTCAGGTTAGGGAAGACCAAGCCTCAGCCATATCTCCAAGACCTCTCTCATCTTGAGCCAACTCCACTCTTAGATCCAGGGCTAGTCCAATTCTAATTTGTACTTGCATCTCAGGAATGATCTTAGACTAAAATGGCTTCCAAAGGTGTAAGGTTGGGGTCCTATCTGCCTAACTGTATTTCCCAAATTATTACAATACCACAAATAGACACACACATAGACACACACACACACACACAATCTTAATAGTACGGCTGTAGCCTCATACATTCCTAAAAGGAATGAAGATCTAAAAGACTCACTCTGAACTCTATACTGGACATTTAAACTAATCGATTAAATAAAGTTTGAAGTTTCAGAGTCCTAGAGAGGGAAATTCATCTTCATCAAGCATGGTATTTATTGAGTGCTCACTGTGCACTGTACTAATCCCTTGGGAAAGTACTATACAACAAAATTGGTAGACACATTCCCTGTCCACAACAAACTTACACTCTAGAGACAAGCTAACAGGCTAAATTCTACAGTTTACAGTCTATAGTCTTCATGTAGTTATTACTAACTTAGAAATGTAGCAAATGACTTAATCACTGAAAAAATCTAAGTACACAGATCTTCTAAAAATAAAGTTTCCTCATCATAGAGTGTCTGGCTGGACATTGAGTGATGACCCTCCACAAAGGACAGTGATGAAGATAATGAACAAGAATCAGAAATACATAATCCTCACTCTTGGCTTTAAAGCTCTCCATCACCTTGCCCCCCCCACCTCACCTCCCTTCTCTCTTTCTACTGCCCATCCTGTACACTCTGCTCTTCTGCCGCTCACCTCCTCACTCTCCCCCATTCATGCCTATCCCGCTGTCAACCCCTGGCCCATGTCTTACCACTGTACTGGAATGCCCTTCCCCCTCACGTCCACCAAACTAACTCTCTTCCCCTCTTCAGAGTCCTACTGAGAGCTCACCTCCTCCAGGAGGCCTTCCCAGACTGAGCCCTCCCTTTCCCTCTGTTCCCCTTCCCTTCTCCCCCCAACCCTCTGCTCTTCCCCCTTCCCCTCCCCTCAGCACTGTGCTTATCTGTAGATCTTATTTATTGCCCTATTTATTTTGTTAATAAGGTGTATAACTCCTTGATTCTATTTATCTTAATGATGTCTTGTTTTTGTTTTGTTCTGTTTTGCTTTGCTGCCTGTCGCCTCCATTTAGACTGGAAGCCCGACATTGGGCAGGGATTGTCTCTATCTGTTGCCGAATTGTACACTCCAAGCGCTTGGTACAGTGCTCTGCACAGAGTAAGCACTCAATAAATACTATTGAATGAATGAATAAATATTAAGTATCCTCTAAAATCATTCCTTCGGGTAAGAAAACCCTATTTCTGAGCCCATTGTTGTTTGCACTGTAACCAACTTGAGCTAGCTGTGTTCATTTTTCACAAGTAGAGCCCTGGAGTTTGTCAGGTGTGCATTAAACTGAGAATTGCTCTTTCCACTCTCTGTCCTGAAACCAAGATTAACCAGAACACATGTGTCTGCAATACCCCATTAATACCTCCGCTCATTACCCAAGCTGACATATTATTGTTATTCTTCTTATTATTTATTGTATCCAAGTGCCAAAAGTGTAATTGGTGCTGCAAGAATAAATGACCTTAAAGGCTGTGTTCAGCTCAGAAGGAGAATAGCTTCGTTATTGTTTTCAAGCAACACATTGGTCGAATCCCTAATGCATTTTGCTTTTCTCGACACAGGAAGAGCAGAACAATTATCCAATGAATTCAGTCACTGAAATCAGACAATCTGGATCACTTAGAACGTGAAAGTTTTTTTTCTCTTTTCACCACCACACATTTCTTGGCTTGAATTATCTTGAGATGGGTTTCCGTTTCATTTTCCATGTGGGCGAAGCCTTCAAAGTAGTTATCTTATCCTCCAACCTGCCAAGGCAATCTGTGATCTATTATACCCTTGGTCATATGCATTTACATTTTTTAGTTAGATTTATGTTTATTGATCTTGTTTCCTCATTATAGTGTTATTATTACATAGATAGGAACAATGTTCATTCCCTAGCATGGATATCAAGGAGCTAGGGCTATACTAGCTACTGTGTGTGATCAATAGAGACTTGCATTCTGACTTTACAACCTTGGAACTCAGTCAGCTTTATATCTCCTTAAAGTTCAGGAAGCGGTGTCATCCTCATAAGAGCTTAGAGGTGAAGACCTTCCATATCTTTTCCATTTTTAACCTTACAAATGAAAGAAAAAAGGGCCCACTTTTTTTAGTGGTATTCTTAATTTCCTCTGTGTATCACCAGATTAAGTTGTTATTGCTGGCTTTTGCCTCATTGACCCCACCATGACCCTTCAATTCCTCTGACTCCTGTTAGCCCATACCAGTCCTCTCCTTCCACCAGACCTCCTTGGTCCCCTCTATCACCCAACTCCTCCCCTCCCCTTGCTCCGCCCCCACCCTCACCCCATCCCTGTCATCCTGTCCCAGGTCCACCCCTTGTCCCCCCCCCCACCTCCAGCACCAGCCCCCATCAACTCATTCCATCCAAACTTTCCCCCCACCCACACTCCCCCTTCCACAGCTGCTGTCAAACCTGGCTCTCCCCAGATGAGCTGGTCTCCCCTACTGCTCTCTCCCAGGGGCGGGGGGGGCTCATATTCTTCTACTCCGCCAGACTCACCGGGAAAAGAGGAGGTGTTGGTTTCCTTCTTGTGCTCCAGTGCTGCTTTTACACCATTCCACCCTTTCTTACCCTTTCTTCGAAGCCCATGTCATACACCTCTATCTCTTGTACCTCTTGTACCACTAAACCACAGCCCTGGATCACCTTCACAATCTACCTCCTTCACTCTTGTGCACGAGCAGCAGAGCACTCCTGGCAGAAATCTTAAATATCAGGCCAACTCCAGCCACTTCAAGTTTATCCTTACATGCTTTAACTCTGCCCTCTCTGCTGCCCGACCAAATTATTTCTCCACCTTTATTGGCACCCATACCCATCACCCTCATGAGTTTTTCCATATACTTAACTCCCTCCTCAGGTCTCCTGTCCGCCCCCGCCCCCACCTTCTTTCTTTATCCCCAATAGCCTGGCCACCCACTTTTTTTAAAAAAGTGACACTATCAGGTGTGAGCTCCCCCAAATCTCCCCTGCCTCTCCTCAGTCCCTCCCTCCTCCTGCCCCCCTTCAACACTCCCATCCTTTCCATCTCTATCTCTAAAGGAGATCGCCTGCCTTCTCTCAAACTCCACCACCTCCACCTGCACATCCGACCCCAATTCTTTGCACCATAACTAAACACTTACCCCCTCCCTTCCTCCCTCCTTAACAGCCAGCTTCAACTGTTTGCTTTCCAATGGCTTCTTTCCAACTGCTTTCAAACATGACCATATCTCCCCATCCTAAAAAAAATCCTTCCTTGACCCCATGGCTCCCTCCAGTTACTGCTCCATCTCCCTCCTACCATTCCTTTCCAAACTCCTTGAGCGTGTTTTCTACACCCGCTGTCTCAAATTCCTCTCCAATTGACCCCTTCGAATCTGACTTGTGTCCCTTTCACTCCACATAAACTGCCCTCTCAGAGGCCACCAATGATCTTCTTTCCAAATCCAACAGCCTTTACTCCAACCTAATCCTTCTCAACCTCTCAGCTGCCTTAGACATCTTTCAACACCCTCTTCGCCTGGAAACATCCAACCTTAGCTTCATTTAAACTGTCCTTTCCTGGATTTTGTCTTATCTCTCTGGCCATACATTCTTTGTCTCCTTCATGGGCTCCTTCCCTGCCTCATAGCCCCTAACTGTGGGTGTCCCTCAAGGTTCAATTCTGGGTTCTCTTCTATTCTCCATCTACACCCACTTCCTTGGAAAATGCATTCCCTCCCATTGCTTCACCTACCATCTCTATGTAGATGATACCCCAAACTATATCTCCAGCTTTCTCTCCATCTCTGCAGTCTCACATTTCCTCCTGCCTTCAAGACATCTCTACTTGGATGTCCACCTGTCATCTCAAGCTTATAATAATAATAATCATAATTTTGGTATTTGTTAAGCATTTACTATATGCCAAGCACTATTCTAAGTGCTGGGTAGATACCAGGTAATTAGGTTGCCCCATGTGGGGCTCACAGGCTTAATCCCTATTTTAACAGATGAGGTAACTGAGGCACAGAGAAGTTAAGTGACTTGCCCAAAGTCACACAGCTGATAAGTGGCAGAGCTGGGATTAGAACCCATGATCTCTGACTCCCAAACCAGTGCTTTTGCCACTGAGCCATGCTGTTTCTCATAATGTTGGTATCTGTTAAGCATTTACTATGTGCCGAGCACTGTTCTAAGCACTGGGGTAGTTACAGGGTAATCAGGTTGTCCCACGTGAGGCTCACAGTCTTAATCCCCATTTTACAGATGAGGTAACTGAGGCATCGAAAAGTCAAGTGACTTGCCCAAAGTCACACAGCTGATAGGCGGCGGATCTGGGATTAGAACCCATGACCTCTGACTTCTAAGCCCAGGCTCTTTGCACTGAGCCATGCTGCTTCTCTGACATGTCCAACATGTTAATATGTCCAAACGGAACTCCTTATCTTCCCACCAAACCTTGCCCCCCTCCTGACTTTCCCATCACTGTGGATGGTACCACCATCCTTCCTGCTTCAAAGTCTGTAACCTTGGTGTTATCCTTGACTCCTCTCTCTCATTCAACCTACATTTTCAATCTATCACTAAATCCTGTCAGTCCCACCTTCACAACCACTTCTTCTACCCTTTCCTCTCCATTCAAACTGCTACCATATTAATACAATCATTCATCCTAACCTGCCTCGATTACTGCATCAGACTCCTTGCTGACCTTCCAAGCCCACTTTCTATCCCCACTACAGTCAATATTTCACTCTGCTGCCTGGATCGTTTTTCTACAGAAACAGTCAGTACACATTTTCCCACTCCTCTCAGAACTCCTGTGGTTGCCCATCCTTGTCCGCAACAAACAAAAACTCCTCACTATTGGCTTCAAAGCACTCAATCACCTTGCCCCCTCCTACCTCACCTTGCTACTCTCTTACTACAACGCATTCCTCACACTTTGCTCCTCTAGTGCTAACCTTTTCACTGTGCCTCAATCTAATTTTTCTCTCTCCAGACCCCTAGCCCATGTTCTCTCTCTAGCCTGGAAAACCGTCTCTCTTTATTGCTGAGTTGTACTTTCCAAGTGCTTAGTGCAGTGCTCTATACACAGTAAGTACTCAGGAAATACAATTGATGAATGAATGAATAAAATCTTGCAGGCAATAACTTTCCCCCACTTCAAAGCCTTAATGAAGACACATGTCCTCCAAGAGGCCTTCATGACTATGTCCCTCTTTCCTCTTCTTCCACTCTCTTCTGCATTACCCTGACATGCTACCTTTGTTCTTCCCCCCAGCAGTCCCACACCACTTGTATGCATATCTATAATTTATTTATTTATATTAATATCTATCACCCTCCCCTTCTCCCTGCCAGACCGAAAGCTTATTGTGGGTAGGGTATGTGTTTGTTAATTGTTATATTGTACTCTCCCAAGGGCTTAGTACAGTGTTCTGAACATAGTAAGTGCTCAGTAATTATGACTGAATAAATGAATGAATGCAATTCAAAAGTTGGTAGATACGTTCCCTGCCCAAAGTGAGCCTACTGTCTAGAGGCATAGATCGTTACTTTAAATAAATAAATGAATTAAGGCTATAATTAGACTTAGACTAATATAATAATTGAGACTAACATGATGTAGACTTAGCCATAAATCACCTTTATGCACAGAGTTCTGGGTCAAGATGCTCTAAAGACAAACTACCTTCCCCTTATATCGAGGGAAGACTCAAGATCAATAAATAGGAATGGCTCACTTGTATGCCCTGTTGATATACCATATCTGCATACTTCTTTCCAGTTCTGACTTCTGACCTCCTCACAGAATACTAAGTATTATTCTCATTCTTCTTATTATTATTAAAAAGAATAAGAGTGATATTCATAAATCAATCAATTGCATTTACTTTATGCTTACTTTGAACAGAGCACTGTACTAAGCACTTAGAAGAGTACAATCCAAAATACTTGGTAGATATATTCCCTGCCCACAGTGAGTTTACAGCCTATAGGGAGAGACAGACATTAATATAAGTGAATAAATTATGGATATGTACATAAGTGTTATGGAAATGAGGAGGGGGTGAATGGTCGTCTGACTCCCAGGCACTTTCCACTGCACTTAGTTCACTGACTCATTGGTATCTATACTATAAACTCCCTATGGGCAGTGAATATGTTTACTAACTCTGTTGTACATTCCCAAGTATTTAGTATATTGCTCTACACATAGTAAGCACTTAATAAATATGAATGATTGATTGGTTGATTTATCTACCCAGATACTGTGAAGAAGACATATACTCTTAACCAAATACCTAACAGTGGGAGCATAGAACATTTTCCAGTGCAGTTTGACTTCAGTTGTAAAATTCTTTAAGAGCAACAGCTGGAAGCTAGTTGCTCTCTATACAGCACCTAACATCAATGGAACACATATGGGAATCTCAATTTTAAGAAGCCATTATCTCGCTGTAAAACTGTCGTGAAAACTGGAGGGCTAGTGGCTCTTTAATGCAAGCTGACTCACTAGGAGAAGTCGATCCCACTCTTGGTGGAATCATGGCAGTAAAAGCTTCTTGAAAAGCCTACCAAGAGGTTGTAAAGGACCTTGTATTGGGCGGTAGTCCATTATTCCTAACAAATTAGCCGAAATGTTGGCATAAGAACCTGCCAGAAAGCAAAAGCAAATGGCGAGTAACAGAATCTCCCAATTTCCAGATTTTTAGGATAGAGAAAAATATAGGATTTTGGAAAGAGTTGAGCAGAGAATTTAAGATGAAGCCGGAAATTGGAGAGAGTCGAGAGAAATCGGATTGAGACTGCCAAAGGTGGATACTGCAATCCATCAATCAATCAGTGGTAATTATTGAGTGCTTACTATGTGCAGAGATCTGTATTAAGCACTTGGGAGAGTAAAATACAACAGTCCTGCAGATCCTGAGATGACCAAGGGATTGATGGGCCTTTACATTCTGTTGTCTTTTTTCAAGGGAAGAGAACAATGCATTGAATTTGTGTATTTCTCTACAAAACCAGAGGGGAAGCAACATGGACTACTGGAAAAAACATGGGCCTGAAAGTCAGAGGACTTAGGTTCTAATCCTGGCCCTGCCACTTGTCTGCCGTGTGACCTTAGGTGAGCCACTTAACTTCTCTGTGCTTCAGTAATATCTGTAAAATGGTGATTCAAACTAAGCACCCATGTGATACTGTGGCCAACCTGATTAGCTTCTATCAACCTCAGAACTTAGTTCAGTGCCTGGTGCATAGTAAAGTGCTTAACAAATGCCATTAAAAGAATAAAGGAACAGCTCTTTATGGGCAGAGACCATGTCTACCAACTTTTTTGTATTGTATTCTCCCAAGTGCTTAGTACAGTGCTCTGCACACAGTAATGCTCAATAAATGCCTTAATTACTTGATTGAAGGACAGATGGTAGTCCCTGTGGGAATTGCCTCTGTGTGGTTCCCCTTCATCTAGTCAGAGGGGAGGCATCACTGGAGCTTGAAATAGCCTGTGTACAGGATAAGAAGCAGATGATGAGCTTGAACAATATGTTGAGAACACCACCTCTGAGTGAAACCCAATTTCAGGATGAACAAGCAGAGTGGCCCTTTTGATACTGGGTGGAGAAGCTGCATGTTTGAGACCTCCAGGCAGTGGTAAAGCACCATTATCTTCCCTAACCTATATTCTAACTCATGTGCTGCCATCTTACCTGCTGCAGTTACAGATTTCAGGATCGCCCATGATCCTGAATGTAGTTGGTGAGTGGAATGCTGGCTAGGCAGCCTACTTAAAACATCCGGCTCCCTACGCCTGCCCTCATCTGAAGCTGAAAGCGAGGTGAACATGGACCGGGAACTTGTTTTCTCCCACCTTCCCACCCCCTCACCCACACTCTTCCCCCAGCTTGGAACTCCCTCCCTCCCCACATTAGACAAACCAGAACCTTCTCCCTTTTCAAAATCTTTAAAAATCTTACTTCTTCCAACGAGCTTTCCCCAATTTATTTTACAGCCTACTACTGATAATAACAATGGTATTCAGTAAGCACTTACTTTGTGCCAAACACTATACTAAGTAGTGGGCTGCCTATAAGTTAATCAGGCTGGACACAGTCTCTGTCCCACTTGGGACTCATGGTCTAAATAGGAAGAAGTAGGATTTATTCTCCTTGAGGAAAATGAGGCACAGTAAGTGCCTTGGGTAAGTGACTTGCCCAAGGTCACACAAGAGACGGGTGTCAGATTAAAACCCAGGCCTTCTGACTCCCAGGCCTATGCTCTTTCCACCAGACCAAGCTACTTTTACTACATCTATTACTACTATTACTACTACTGTTGGTACTGAAACTCAGGCAGATGATATAATATAGAAACCTAAAACCCGGCAGGGATTCACTGGAGTGATTGTCTTCAGTGAGACTTTGGTCACACTAGTTCTCTTTTATTCTTTTCACTCACCATAAATTTGGGTGACGAACAAAGTCTGGTGTAGAAACTCAGAGCGAGACAGCTGGAAATGGACAGTGATCTTATATTTTCTTTCTATCTTTCACTGTCAGAGACATCACTGATATGACTTGGTTTCTGACATTCTCCAGGATTGTAACATCCTTCTGCTTCATATCAACCTTTCTTTACAGGGCTTTGGAGTCATTCCATGCATTCCAGCTGCTTTGATGTTTAGCCGAATCCTTCAGCATGCTGCCCTCTAGAAAGTCTTTGAGAAAAAGAACACTGAGTTCACCCCCAATGTGTCATCTTCATTAGCCATCGTAAGGCCCAGTACACTGCTGGAATTCAACATATATCATGTAGCTTTCAGTAAAAAATCTGGAGATAAAGAAGTGTGGGGACCCAAGTGAAAAGGGTTTGGATTGTAATTTAAACATTTCACAGTTATCAAGGGACCTTCAATATGTGGAGTTTTGTGTCTAAATAATTAAAGTGGAGTATGTTGAGTTGTGTATTTTGGGAGGACCTGCTCCAGTTTCATTAAGGCCTCTGGGAAGGATCTATTCGTGTTGCAAACACAGTTCGTGTTTTCTAAAATAAAATTATTATGAGCTGCAGAGGGGACAGGAAGGAACAGCTTTGCAAATGCCAAAGAATGGGAAAATGGATGGTGAAATATTTGGGTGGGCTGAGTCACACAGTAAGGGGTGATAAGACAGCCAAAGATCTGTAAAGATGAGGAAATGGAAAAAGATAAGAGAACTACTCAAGAATTTAGAGAGCAAGTGCCAAGAGTAGCCTTTAATTTTAACCCCTACTTCCTGGGAAGTCAATCAATCAATCATTCTAATTTATTGAGATCTTCCTATATGCAAGCTTTGTACCAAGCTCTGGAGAGAGTAGAGTATAATAGAGTTGGTAGACACATTCCTTGTCCACTATAACCCTACAGTCTAGAGGGGGATACAGACATTAGCATATATAAATACATTATAAATATGTAGATAAATGCTGTGGGGCTGAGGGAGGGGTGAATAAAGTTCAAGGGCACAGAAGAAAGTGGGAGAATAGGAAAGGGGGGCATAGTCAGGAAGGCTCTTGGAGGGGATGTGTTTTTAATAAGGCTTTGAAGGTGGGGAAAGTGATTGTTGGATATGAAGAGGGAGGGAGTTACAGGCTAGAGGCAGGACATGGGTGAGGGTCAGCCATGAGATAGATGAGATAGAGTATAATAAGTGGGGTGGGGAGACACAGGAGGCAGGGAGGTCAGCAAGAGGCCTTGGATTAACATGGTAGGAATTTGGATGGAGAGTAAACAATAAATTGAACTGACAGGATTGGTGACCAATTGAATATGTGAGTTAAATGAGAGAAATGAATCAAAGAGAAGGGCAAGAGTGGATGGTGATGGTGAACATGGACCGGGAACTTGTTTTCTCCCACCTTCCCACCCCCTCACCCACACTTTTCCCCCAGCTTGGAACTCCCTCCCTCCCCACATCAGACAAGCCAGAACCTTCTCCCTTTTCAAAATCTTTAAAAATCTTACTTCTTCTTTGAAGGTGGGGAAAGTGATTGTTGGATATGAAGAGGGAGGGAGTTACAGGCTAGAGGCAGGACATGGTGATAGATGAGATAGAGTATAATAAGTGGGGACAGGCTTTTGAGACAGAGTGGATGGTGATGCTGTCTACAGTGATAGGAAAGTCCAGGGGAGAGTAGAGTTTGAGGGGGAAGATAAGGAGATAACATAAGAAGATAACATGTTTGAGGTATCCTTGGGACATCTAAGTAGAGATGTCCTGAAGGGAGAAGAAAATGTGAGACTGAAGAGAAGGAGAAAGATCAGGGTTGAAGATGTGGATTTGAAAATCATCTGCATAGAGATGGTAACTGAACCCATGGGAATGAATGAGTTCTCCAAGGATTGGGTGTGGATGGAGAATAAAAAGGGACCCAAAACTGAACCTTGAGCGAGTCCCAGATTTGCCAGGTAGGAGGCAAAGGAGACTGAGAACCAGGTAGCACTGATAGTCATCAATCAGTGGGTACTTATTGAGTGTTTACTCTGTACAGTAAGTACTAACTACTAAGAACTTACAGTACTAAGCACTTGGGAAACTACAATACAATAGAGTTGATAGACATGTACCAGTGCTCAGAACAGTGCTTGATACATAGTAAGTGCTTAAAAAATACCATTATTATTATATTATGTTCCCTGACCATAAGGAGTTTACAGTCTAGAGGAGGAGACAGACATTAAAATAAATTATGGATATTTACATTTTTATATAATGTCCTGTGGGGCTGAGGGTGCAGTGAATATGATGTGCTTTGAAGGTTCAAATCAAAGAGAAAGTGAAGCAGAAGGGAGAGAGAATTTGGGCAGTGAGTGTTTAATTAGGAAGGCTTCTTGGAAGAGGACCTGGGAATTAGGAGTCCTGACTTCAACCCCTCACTCACATCCTGCCTCTGGCCTGGAACTCCCTCACTCTACATATCCATAGCCTTATTAAAAACGGGTATGACCTTCCCTGACTATGCCCATATTTCTTCTTCCACTTTCTTCTCTGTCACTCTTGTACTAGGATTTGCACTAGGATTTCTCATCCCTGCTCTTTGTCTGCTGTGTTACCTTGGGAAAGTCACTCAACTTCTCTTTACCTCAGTTTCCTCATCTGTAAAATGGGGATTAAATACCTGTTCTCCCTCTTCCTGTGATTGTGAGCACTGTGTGAAACAGGGACTCTGACCTGACTATCTTGTATCTACCCCAGTGCTTAATATAATACTTGACATTTAGTAGGCACTAAACTAATACCACTACAATATTTATTGTAGAAGCAGCGTGGCTCAGTGGAAAGAGCATGGGCTTGGGAGTCAGAGGTCATGGCTTCAAATTCCAGCTCTGCCACTTGTCAGCTGACTGTGGGCAAGTCAATTAACTTCTCTGTGCCTCAGTTACCTCATCTGTAAAACGGGGATTAAGACTGTGAGCCTCACGTGGGCAACCTGATTACCCTGTATCTACCCCAGTGCTTAGAGCAGTGCTCTGCACATAGTAAGCGCTTAACAAATACCAACATTATTATTATTATTTATTTAGAGGTGGCTATGTGATAAGACATTGGAGATACTATTTCTGTATTCAGTTTGCCCCCACTAAAGGGAAATAGACATCTTCTATCAAGCCATATGTTCACCAAATGCATACTGGTTCCAGAGAGGGTCATGTCACTGTTGAGGAACTGAAGAAAAGCTGGCTTCTATGCACTCAGTGGAGCTCCAGAACCCCAGAAGAGTAGATGCCAGATGACCATGTGATTCTCAGGGAGTCCACAATTATTAGGCACTTCATTTTTTAAACAGAAGCTTCATAAGAAGTGTAAGAAAAGGAAACAAAAGGAAGCAAAACAATCGATTATATTTACGGAGCATTTACTGTGTGCAGAGCAGTGTACTGAGTGTTTGGGAAAGTACAGGATAACAAAGTTGGCAGATAATTTCCCTGCCCACAAAGAGCTTGCAGTCTTGAAAAGAGCACCAAGAGTTACAAACTGCACACATGTCCTAAGACTGTGCGTGCTCCATGTGGCAGGGACTGTGAGCCTTGCGTTGGCCTTTTCAAATTGCAATGGTATTTATTCAGTCTTTACTATGTGCAGAGCAGTCAGTCAGCAGACAATCATATTTATTGTGCACTTACTGTGTGCAGAGCACTGTACTAAGCACAATAGAACAATAAACAGACACATTCCCTGCCCACAACGAGCTTCCAGTCTAGAGATAGAGCTTACACTCTAGAGCACTGTACTAAACTCTTGGGAGGGTACAATCCAACAGAATTAGCAGACGTGTTCCTGGCCCATAATAAGCTCAAGGACTCAAATGTGGTATCTGTGGGAGTCAATCAATCAAAATCAGGAAGGCCTCTTGGAGGGGATGTGTTTTAATAAGGCTTTGAAGGCGGGGAAAGTGATTGTTGGATATGAACAAAGGCATTTATTAAGTACTTGCTGTGTGCAGAGCACTGCGTATTTAGCAGAGTACAGTTCAACAAAGTTGATAGATACATTCCCTGCCCATGGTGAGCTTGCAGTCTGGAAGAGGAGACAGATATTAGTACAAATAACTAATTTATAATGTATAATTTATAGATATGTATACAAGTGCTTTGGGGTGGAGGACGGGGCAAATATCAAAAACCCAAAGGTCACAGTTCCAAGTGCATAGATGGCGCAGAGAGAGAGAGAGAGTGGAGGAAGAGAGGGCTTAATCAGGGAAGGCCTCTTGGAGGAGATGTGACCTTAGTAAGGCTGCACTGCAGCTTCTGTAGGTCTCTAAATTAATCAGGTTTCTCCTTCCCACTTAGACTCTGACCCCAATGTGGGACAGAGACTGTTTAAACTGATTAATTTGAATCTACCCCAGTGCTTAGAACTGTGCCTGACACATAACAAGTGGTTTAAAATTGCTGTAATTCATTAATTCTGATACCAATCTAAGATGTAGCCAGGGAAAATACTTTATCTCCATTTTATACAGGGGGAAACAGGCACAGAGAGGTTAAGTAACTTGGCCAAGGTCACATAGGAGACAAGTGGCAAAGCTGGGACTGAAATCCAGTTCTTTTAATTTTCAGTCCTGTGCTGTTTCCAATAGGTGACTTTGCTTCCATTAATGATAATAATAATGATGGCAAGTGCTCATTATGTGCTAAGCACTGTTCTAAGCACTGGAGGAGGGGATACAAGGTAATCAGGTTGTCCCATGTGGGGCTCAGAATCTTTATCCCCATCTTCCAGATGAGGTAACTGAGGCACAGAGAAGTTAAGTGACTTCCCCAAAGTCACACAGCTGACAAGTGGCAGAGTCGGTATTAGAACCCATGACCTCTGACTCCCAAGCATTTACTCCTTCCAATGAGCTGTGCTGTTTCTCAACTACAACCCTTCGCTCTTCTTATAGAAAGGAGGTATTCTCTTATTTGGAAAAATGTTTTTGGAGATGGATTTCATTGGCTATGCCAGGAAACTCAATGTGGGCAGGGAATGTGTCTGATTATTGTTATCTTGTACTCTCCCAAACGCTTAATACAGTGAAGCGCTCAATAAATACAATTGACTGAATGAATGAATAAAATGCATAGACGTTTCCTGAAAAAACATACTATGCTGACAGACTTTCACTGCTCCTGATCAAGATCCCTGGGCCCAACACCCCACAAAATTATTTCAGAAATCCGTCAGTCTCATTAACAAAAAAACACCACATGCTCACGGGGTCCATACCACTATACAAACTATCCAGACCATCAACTGACTCCAGTGTGGATTTATTCAGAATGTATTGGAAGTATCAAGTCTCTGTATTTCACTACAGATTTCAGGTGTTAGTGTAAAATCTCCTGGTTCCTAACTCCGTCCCTCTCCCTAAAGCTAAAGGCTCTAGAAAAATGACAAGATGGAGGTTGAGGTTTGGGGTGGACTTCTGGTGTGTTTGTTAGTTTTGTATTTAGTTACTGCTCTTTTTATTTCCCTTCTGTGTACTGTTCATAGAGAAGTTGAGTGCATTCTTGCTGACTCTGTCGGCTCTTTTCACCCCATTATGGGGTCACCTATGAAAAGCTTTGAAGGTTTGACTCACAGGTACGGAATACAATTCGTTTCAGCTGGTAATGTTTCCCAGTAGGAAAGTGTTTGGGCTGTTGGAGAAGTAGTTTGTTGTGAGAATATAAAATCAGTTTTAAGAGGAACAAGGGAATTGTTTGGTTTCTTAGTGTTGCCAGGCAAATAAGTGATGTCCAGTGTTCATCTGGGAATTGGGCTAGTTAATTCCTTGGCCTGTCTTTGTGCCTTGTCTAGCACTATCCTAAAGTGTATTTTATTTGATATGAAATCCCCAGTCCAACACTCAAACTTGTATTCTTACTACCCTCTTAGCTGTCTTAACATACACACTCTTGAACTGCACTGAAGAGAAATTTCAGCCATAATTTTAGCTTCAAATGTATTTCCCCACATTTAAACATTGGTATTCCCACCAAAGGCAGAAATTAAACCTCAGACATTGAATGTAGAGAGATTCAAGTAAGAAATTGTTCTCACAAAGAAAGAACACTGGTCTTACATTGATCCTGCCAGATCTGCCTACACTAATGAAGAGAAGTAATTGTCAATGGCAGCATCAGTTTTGAAGGCTGGACCTAGGTAGGTAAGTGAATAAATGAAAAGTTATGGACCTTATCCTCCAGGAGTTTATACACTAATGCAGACAAGTTGAACACAAAGTGATTTTTTTTCTTTTCAAAATGTCACTGAATGGGGAGAGCACTTTAATAAACACACACACCCCCACACACAGAGAATAAAATCTCTCATGTCAAAAAATGAGAAGCAGAATGGTGTACTGAGAAGCAGCATGGCATAGTGGATAGAGCATGGGCCTGGGCGTCAGAAAGTCATGGGTTCTAATTGCGACACCCCCACTTGTCTGCTGTGTGACCTTGGACAAGTCACTTAATTTATCTGTGTTTCAGTTACCTCAGGTGTAAAATGGGGATTGAGACTGTGAACCCCACATGGGACAGGGACTGTGTCCAACCTGATTTGCTTGTATCCACCCCAGCTCTTAGTATACTGCCTGGCGCATAGTAAGTGCTTAACAAATACCAAAATTATAATTATTATTATTGCTTTTATTATTCTTTTAGGCTATTAGTATGAAATGGAGACTGGGGGAAAATTAGAGATGTTAGAATGTCAAAGACAGAACTGACTTTTCCAGACAGGTACTCTTAGAGGACAAACTCTGGAGTTTTGCTGAACAAAATCCCAAGAATGGGAATTCCTTCCATATCTTCTCTGCAGAATAGGATTTTTATTTCTAATTCTGAGAGTCCATGCAGTGGGACAGTAGTGAAGCACTACAGTACGTTTACTGCTTTTATTGCTGGGTTTGAGATATTGCTTCAGAGGCTGAATCTATTCCATTGGAGCTCATTCAATCCCATGACAAACAATGCAGGCTTTAACAGTGGGCTTTCAATACATAAAAAATTTGTTATTCTATATAACTTAGATTTCAGTTAACTGGCACAATGCAGAAGATTCAGGAGTGTGATTATCATCCTGAAATAATAGTAAAGTCACAGGGAATGGTGCTGAGTGTACCACACTCAGGTTGGTGCTATTAAATGGTATGTTTGGGCAACATGTGGCTCAAGACTTTGCACACTTTTTGAGAACAGAATTTGCTATAGGGCTCTTAGAATCTAACATCCAGAAGTCAAATTTCCCTGTTCCTTGGAACTTATCTGACCTTTACCTCCTTTGCTGGCTCCTCTTCCACCTGTCACCCTCTTACTACTGATGTCCTATGAGATTCTCCACTGAATCTATTGCTTTTCTCCCTCTACACCCACTCACATGGTGTCTCATCTATTCACATGGCTTCTTTATGTGAATAACTATCTCTGTGTGGATAACTCACAGGTCTACCTCTCTAGACCTGACCTCTCCCTGCTAGCCAATCCCACATCTCTTGCATCCAGGACATTTCCCCATGAATAATAATAATAATGTTGGTATTTGTTAAGCACTTCCTATGTGCCATGCACTGTTCTAAGCGCTGAGGTAGATACAAGGTAATCAGGTTGTCCCACGTGAGGCTCACATTCTTAATCCCCATTTTCCTGATGAAGTAACTGAGGCACAGAGAAGTTAAGTGACTTGCCCAAGGTCACACATCTGACAAGCGGTGGAGCCTGGATTAGAATCCATGACCTCTGATTCCCAAGCCTGGGCTCTTTCCACTGAGTCATGCTGCTTCTCTAGATTTTCAGTAACTCAGACTCAACATGTTCAAAAGTGAACTTCCCATTTCTCTTCCTAAACCTTCCCCTCCTCTTAATGTCCCCATCTCCATCATCAGCACAATCATCCTCCCCATGAGTGAGAAGTAGCATGGTCTAGTGAATAGAGCACAGGCCTAGGAATCAGAAGGACATGAGTTCTAATCCCAGCTCCACCACTTGCCTGCTGTGTGACCTTGGGGAAGTCACTTTACTTCTCTGTGCTTCAGTTTCCTCATCTGCAAAAGAGGGATTAAGATTGTTTATCCCAGTTGGGGCAGGCACCATGTCCAACTTGATTAGCTGGTGTCTACCTCAGTGCTTAGTACAGTGCTTGGCACATATTAAGCATTTAACAAATATCATAAAAAACAAAACAAACACAAAAAGGAAGCTGTATATTATCCACTACTCATTGCCATTTTGTTCTCACATTCAATCAGCCAGTGCATTTATTGAGCAATTACTGTGTGCACTATATCAAGCGTTTGTGAAAGAGTCACAAGAGAACTCTCCTGTCAGAATCTTCCATAGTTTCCTAAGCAGCATTTAAAATATTTGTCCTATCTCCTATACTCACATAATCACTACCTGGGCTCAAGCACTAATCATATCTTGACTGGATTTTGTATCAACCTACTTACTGGTCTTTCTGCTTCCAGTTGCTGACCGCTTCAGCCTATTTTCCATGCTACTCTCTAAATCTCCTGAACCATCACTCACTACACACCTCTCCTTTCCTAAAAATTTTCCAGTGGTTTCCCATAATGTAAAAATCCTTCCCATAAATTCCACTATCCTTTTCCATTTTATTTATCGGTTCACCTTTGTCCCTACTCTGCTGTATGCATTTGTTGCCTCCCCAGCCCACCTCCCATCCACTATATCCAGCTCTCTTCTTGTCTTCCACCAACCCCTTGTTCTCAGTGCCCAAGGTGCTGCAACTGCCTTCCTGCCATATTTGGCAGACTTCAGCCTTCTCCCCTTTCAAAGTCTTGCTAGTCGGTCAGTCAGTCACTTGTATTTATTGAGCACTTACTGTGTGCAGAACACTATACTAAGCACTTGGGAGAGTACAATAAAAAAGACACATTCCCTGCCCACAAAGAGTTTGCAGTCTGGAAGGGAAGCTTACAGTTTAGAAGGGGAACTTGAATCCCACCTCCTCCTACAAGCTCTCTCTGAAAAATTATCAGTATTCTATTCTTATCAACCCTTCAGCTCCATCTTGCACTTATATATGTATGTAATCATTCTTCCATTCATTTACTCACTCATTAATTTATTTTTAATCAGTTCATTTATTCAGTACTTGAGTATATATATATATTTGTATTTTCTATATCTTTCTCCCTGGTGAGGATGTCAACTTCTTATGGGCAGAAAATTGTCTAACAACTATGTTATGTCCACCTGTGACCAAATTCAACATCCAGTGTACTTACAATGCCATCATGTGATCAACTGCAAGTTCGGCCAAACTGACAGCAGTTAAGCCACTGTAAATGACTGAATTCCTTCCTCATTCCTTCATTCATTTTTATTGAACACTTACTATGGGCAAAGAACTGTTCTAAGTAATTGGAAAGTACAATTCCATAACCAGTAGAGACCGTCCCTGCCCACAAGGGGCTCACAGTCTGGAACCTTCCTCCGCTATTCTTTCCTCACTTAATAATAATGTTGGTATTTGTTAAGTGCTTACTATGTGCAGAGCACTGTTCTAAGCGCTGGGGGAGACATGGGGCAATCAGGTTGTCCCACGTGAGGCTCACAGTTAATCCCCATTTTACAGATGAGGTAACTGAGGCACAGAGAAGTGAAATGACCTGCCCACAGTCACACAGCTGCCAAGTGGCAGAGCCAGGATTCGAACCCATATCCTCTGACTCCCAAGCCCGGGCTCTTTCCACTGAGCCATGCTCCATCTTCCCTTTCATTCATTCATTCATTCAATAGTATTTATTGAGCGCTTACTATGTGCAGAGCATTGTACTAAGCTCTTGGAATGAACAAGTCGGCAACAGATAGAGACAGTCCCTGCCGTTTGACAGGTTTACAGACTAATCGGGGGAGACGGACAGACGAGAACAATGGCAATAAATAGAGTCAAGGGGAAGAACATCTCGTAAAAACAATGGCAACTAAATAGAATCAAGGCGATGTACAATTCATTAACAAAATAAATAGGGTAATGGAAATATATACAGTTGAGCGGACGAGTACAGTGCTATGGGGATGGGAAGGGAGAGATGGAGGAGCAGAGGGAAAAGGGGAAAAAGAGGGTTTAGCTGCGGAGAGGTAAAGGGGGGGTGGCAGAGGGAGTAGAGGGAGAAGAGGAGCTCAGTCTGGGAAGGCCTCTTGGAGGAGGTGAGTTTTAAGTAGGGTTTTGAAGAGGGGAAGAGAATCAGTTTGGCGGAGGTGAGGAGGGAGGGCATTCCAGGACCGCGGGAGGACGTGGCCCAGGGGTCGACGGCGGGATGGGCGAGACCGAGGGACGGTGAGGAGGTGGGCGGCAGAGGAGCGGAGCGTGCGGGGTGGGTGGTAGAAAGAGAAGGGAGGAGAGGTAGGAAGGGGCAAGGTGATGGAGAGCCTTGAAGCCTAGAGTGAGGAGTTTTTGTTTGGAGCGGAGGTTGATAGGCAACCACTGGAGGTGTTTAAGAAGGGGAGTGACATGCCCAGATCATTTTTGCAGGAAGATGAGCCGGGCAGCGGAGTGAAGAATAGACTGGAGCGGGGCGAGAGAGGAGGAAGGGAGGTCAGAGAGAAGGCTGACACAGTAGTCTAGCAGGGATATAACGAGAGCCCGTAGCAGTAAGGTAGCCGTTTGGGTGGAGAGGAAAGGGCGGATCTTGGCGATATTGTAGAGGTGAAACCGGCAGGTCTTGGTAACGGATAGGATGTGTGGGGTGAACGAGAGAGACAAGTCAAGGATGACACCGAGATTGCGGGCCTGAGAGACGGGAAGGATGGTCGTGCCATCCATGGTGATAGAGAAGTCTGGGAGAGGACCGGGTTTGGGAGGGAAGATGAGGAGCTCAGTCTTGCTCATGTTGAGTTTTAGGTGGCGGGCCGACATCCAGGTGGAGACATCCTGGAGGCGGGAGGAGATGCGAGCCTGAAGGGAGGGGGAGAGGACAGGGGCGGAGATGTAGATCTGCGTGTCATCTGTGTAGAGATGGTAGTCAAAGCCGTGAGAGCGAATGAGTTCACCGAGGGAGTGAGTGTAAATGGAGAACAGAAGAGGGCCAAGAACTGACCCTTGAGGAACTCCAACAGTTAAAGGATGGGAGGGGGAGGAGGTGCCAGCGAAGGAGACCGAGAATGACCGGCCAGAGAGGTAAGAGGAGAACCAGGAGAGGACGGAGTCCGTGAAGCCAAGGTGAGATAAGGTATGGAGGAGGAGGGGATGGTCGACAGTGTCAAAGGCAGCAGAGAGGTCAAGGAGGATCAGAATGGAGTAGGAGCCATTGGATTTGGCAAGAAGGAGGTCATGGGTGACCTTAGAGAGAGCAGTCTCGGTAGAGTGGAGGGGACGGAAGCCAGATTGGAGGGGGTCTAGGAGAGAATGGGAGTTAAGGAATTCTAAGCATCGATTGTAGACGACTCGTTCTAGGATTTTGGAAAGGAAGGGTAGTAGGGAGATAGGGCGATAACTGGAGGGGGAAGTGGGGTTAAGAGCGGGTTTTTTTTAGGATGGGGGAGACGTGGGCATGTTTGAAGGCAGCGGGGAAGAAGCCATTGGAGATTGAGTGGTTAAAAACAGAAGTTAAGGAAGGGAGGAGGGCAGGGGCGATGGTTTTAATAAGGTGAGAGGGAATGGGGTCCGAGGCGCAGGTGGAGGGGGTGGCACTTGCGAGGAGGGAGGAAATCTTCCCTCTTTCCTCACTTCTATATCCCATGAGGAGGATCAACTAAAAGTAAGTTTAGGGGAGTGTCCAGTTGGGTCTCCTTTATTACTAAGGGGAAGTAGCATGGCTTAAGGGAAAGAGCATGGGCCTGGGAGTCAGATGACCTGGGTTCTAATCCCAACTTCACCACATAGCTAGTGTGTGACTTTGAACAAGTCACTTAAATTTTCTGTGCCTCAGTTCTTTCATTTTCAAAATGGGGATTCAAATCTATTCTCCCTCTTAGTCTGTGAGCTTTACATGAGATCTGATTACTTTGTATCTATTCCAGCAATTAGTACAGTGCTTGGCACATAGTAAGTGCTTAACATATACTAATATCATTATTATTATTATTATAAAGAACCAAGACCTATTAGCAATTACAAAGGGTCCAAGCCAAAGGTGATGTAATTCTTTAACATCTCACAGTCTTCAGAAGTTTATATAATATTAATAATGGTATTTGTTAAGTGCTTTCTAGCACTGAACTAAGGACTGGGATAGATGCAAGATAATCAGGTCAGATCAGTTCCTGTCCCATGTAGAGCTCACAGTCTAAATAGGAGGGAAAACAGGTATTTAATTCCTATTTTACAGTTGAGGAAACAGAGGCACAGAGAATTAAGTGACTTACCCAAGGTAAAGCAGCAGGTGTATAGCAGAGTTGAAGATAGAACCCAGTGTTCTGACTCCCAGGCCTATTTTCTTAATGGTAGACAATGCTGTTTACATATCCTAAATCTCTTTCTAGTGCACTCTAAACTATTTCCTATTATTTTTTTTCCATAGAAGTCCAACCTTTCTGGAACTTTAATCTTTTTAGGTCTTATTGTGTCATCTGTAAAATTAGGAAAATTATAGCTACCTCCTTTCCATCAATCAATCAATCAATCAATAGCATTTACTGAGTATTTGGTGAACACAGTACTAAATGGAGAGTACAACAGAGTTGAAAGACATGATCCCTGCCATCAGGAAGTTTACAATCCAACAGAGGAGACAGACATTAAAATAAATTGAAGATAAAAATTGAGTACAAATATGTGTTTGAATGCTCTGGAAGGAGCAGGGTGAGTGCCCAAATAATTAGGAGATGCAGAAACGCTGAAGCGGCAATAGGGACCAGAAAGTGAAGTGGCAGGGTCGGAAGATGAGAGATTATTCAGGGAAGTTCTTCTGAAAGGCTTTGAAGATGGGGAGAGCAGTGTTCTCTCGGATTGAAGAGGGAGGGAGTTGGAGGCAGGAGATAAGAGAGATTAGATCAAGGCTCACTGAGTAGGTTGGTTTGGAAGGAGTGAACCAAGGTGTTGTGAGAAAGGAGCAAGGCTAAGTAAAGGAGAGAAGGGAGATTGAATGCCTTAAGACCAATGGTTAGGAATTATTGCTTTCCTACTCACATCACTATTACAAAAGATTAAGAAGATCATATACAAGGGAATTAATTTATTTGAAAATCAATAATTAGTAGTATTTATTGAGTACTTACTGTGTGCTGACCACCACATTAAATTCTTGAGAGTGTATAGTTTAGTTACTAGACAGAATTCCTGTCTTCAAGGAGCTTATAAACTAGCAATCTAGGAAATAAATATATGGTATGGTATTTTAGGTGTAAAAGTTAACCTTTAGTACAGGGTTATTCAAAATTGAGGTTGTGAAAGATGAGGAGTGGGACATTTTGGTTTACATTTTGTTGGAATTTTAAATAATTTTCCTTTGGCATAAGCCTCGGTCTTTAAAAAGAAGTATGATCTGAGTAGGTCTAAAAATTCTAAAAATGAGTCATTTCTTAGATTGGCTTAAGACTGAATTTAATCTCCACAAAATATGATTCAAAGGAATATATCCTTGTTTGGTTCATCAGTTCGAGATAAAAATGTTCATTTAATCTGATAGCATTCACATAGGCAAACTACTGTAATTTGTGGAAAAATGTTCCTTGTAAATTCTAAAGGGCATTAACCATAATTACTGAAGTAGTTGAGAGTCATCTGAGAGTCATCTGTAATAAACTATAACTTCAGATAAATGAAAACTTTGATGTTAAATGTTTAAATGTGAATAAATAAAAGGCGTTAAGCTATTTTCCCTGTATAACTAAAATTAAATGTGAAATATGCCTCAGAGATCATTTTGTTGGGCTATACCAGAAAAAATAGATCGTTTGAGATGGAAGAGATCTCAAGATCACATGGCCCAACATTCTGTCTCCAAACTGATGAACACACAAACCTTTCCACTTTCCATGGATACAAGCAAATCGGATTGGACACAGTACCTGTCCTACGTAACTCTCACAGTCTCAATCTCCATTTAAAAGATGAGGTAACTGAGACACAGAGAAGTGAAGTTACTTGCCCAAGTTTACACAGCAGACAAGTGGCAGAGCTAGGCTAGAACCCATGACCTACTAACTCCCAGGCCTGTGCTCTATCTACTACACCATGCTGCTTGTTGATATATTGATATATGATATAGAAGAACTGAGTATACAATATATGTATGTGTGTGTGTGTGTGTGTGTGTGTGTGTGTGTTTTTGTGGGTGGTACATATGACTGCCCAACTCATCTGTCTCACCAGTGACCCCTAATCCACATCGTCCCTCTGGCCCGGAGCTCTTCCCCCCTTCATATTTGAGAAAACACCATTCTCCCTTCTTTTAAAGCCCTACTAAAATCACATCTTTTCCAAGAGGCCTTCCCTGACTAAGCCCCCTGTTTCCCCTAGTCACTCTCCCTTCTATATCACCTATTTATTCGATCTCTACCCCTTAATCACTTTTTTCCTTATAATACTTGTTAAATGCTTACTATGTGCCAGGCACTGTACTAAGCGCTGGGGTAGCTATAAGCTAATCAGGTTGGACACAGTCCATGTCCCACATGGGGTTCACAGTATTAATCTCCATTTTACAGATGAGTTAACTTAGGTACTGGGAAGTTAATTGACTTATCCAAGATCACACAGCCGACAAGTGGCAAAGTTGGGATTAGAACTCAGATCCTTCTGACTCCTAGGCCCAGTCTCTATTCACTAGGCCATGCTGCTTATCAATATCAATGTTGATATTCTCAATATCAATATCAAGTGGATGTTACCTGATAGTCACCCCCACCTCACCCAGCACTAATGTGCATATTCTGATAATCTTCCATTTCTCCTAACTGTAATTTATTTAAATGCCTGGCTACCACTCTAATCCGTAAACTCCTTGTAGACAGGGATCATATCTACCATCTCTATTGTACTGTACTCTCCCAAGCACTTAGTATAGTGCTCTGCACACAGTCAGTGCTCAATAAAAACCATTGATTGATTTATTGATTATAATGCCTAAGAATAAATCACTGAGGTGAAAAAAGGGAACTAGAAGTTCCATGAATAGCTCTATTACAATAAATCCCAATATCCTACTATCCTTTATTATTCATCAAGTAAGCTAAGACATTGTACAAGACTAAAAGTTGTCACTTTGCTAAGATATTACAAAAAAGTAGAGAATAGATAAAGCAAAATTGAATCAAAAAATGTTTACTAAACCAAAGAAATTTGAAGGCTGGGTAGTGTATGCTGTGTATATATACATATATATATATATATATTTAAATGTCTGTTTTTAACATGACCACCAATATTTTCTATTTTGATCTAGGACCATTTGTAAAAATATGTTGACGCTCTCTAGGGGCTGTATTTTCCAGCTGTAATCAGGAAATTCTGGGAGATGGGACTTTATTGGGTGTCACCCAAAATTATCTAACCCAAGAGATTACATGTGTTTAAGTGATTAGAAAAAGATTAGGTATCAACCTAGGGAACTGCCACATTTCTCAGTTCACATAATCCAAATGGCGTTAATAGTCTTCACTTTCACAGTGTTCTGTTTTTCCCAGATGTGAGGGTTTATGGTAGTGTAAAGTGAAAATCGGGGTAGTGGCAGAAATTTGCCAAACAGACTGCTGTTTCCAGGTTCATTTTTTCTTGGTTTCTAGACAATGATATTAAAGGATGAACACATCTAGTAAGGCTTGGCTTGGATAATGGTTAGTTAATTGAGTTTACCACTGACTGAAGGGTCAACCCTCACATGTGGCGGCCAATGATCAGGCACAAACAGGAGAATAATAATGATAATAATAATGATAATAATAATATTCATTAAGTGCTCACTATGTGTCAAAGTTCCGTACTAAGTGCTGGGATTGATTCAATGTGATTGGATCGGAAACAGTCCCTATCCCACTGCTCTGAATCCAGTAAATGCTCAAAAATAATAATAATAAAAATAATGGTACTCATTAAGTGCTTACTATGTGCCAAGCACTGTTCTAAGTGCTGTGGTAGATACAATTTAATCAGATTTGACACAGTCCCTGTCCCACATTGGGCTCATGCTATTAATCTCCATTTTTTACAGATGAGGTAACTGAGGCATAGAGAAGGGAAGTGACTTGCCCAAGGTCACAGAGCAGACAACTGGTGGAGCCAGGATTAGGACCCATGACCTTCTGACTCCCAGGCCCATGCTCTATCCACTCTACCACGCTGCTTCATGATTGATAGTGAATGGTGTCCCAAGAAGATGCCCTGGAACCATTATTATTTCAAAACTGTATCAGGGACTTAGAAAAGAATAAGAGGTAATAAGGGGTAGATACTGGTACCTGATAAGGTCGGAGTTAGGTTCAAAGTGAGCTGAACAAGGTCACGTTGCATGACTTTGTACACACAGGATCTCAAACCAAACTATTCATTTATCTGATGCACTGTCATAGTGAACTACTGCTGAAAATACTCCACCGACATATATTTTGAAAAATCCAGGCAGTATTTATTAAAATTGGTTTAAGCCAAAAATAGAGAGATCAATAGAGGACTTCAACATAATGGTTCCATTTAGAAACAAATGCGATCTTGTGGTTTATTAGCAAGCAGGAGATGTGCTGAATCTCAAAAAGAATATTGAAATAGTGCTGAATAGATATTGAAATAGTTAATGCAGTGGAACAGCAAAGGACAATCTTAATAGTTTTATGACATGGAATTGTCAGTCGGTCACATTGTGACTCCGCTACTTTGCTGTGACATCTTGAGCAAGCTACTTAACTTTTCTGTCCTTCAGTGACCTCATCTGTAAAATGGGGATTGAGTGCCACGTAGGACATGGACTGTGTCCAATCGGATTAGCTCATATCTACCTCAGGTTCAATAAAGTGCCTGGCATGTAGTAAGTCCTTAGAGAATACCATAAAAAAAGCACTGTAGGCCCCGGCCCACAGTGGTTCCTCTCAGTGCCATTGCTAGGTCCCTTGTCCTTTAACCTCAACAGCAATTGCAGGCCTCCTGCCACTACCAGCTTGACTACCACTTGGAATGGTGGCCAAACCAGGCTCAACATGGCAGGGATGATTTGGAGCATTTTTCCCTGCTCTCTCTGATGTGGCAGCTGCACACCTCAGTGTGAAGGAATTCCTTGACCATACCCTCCAAGACGAGCTCTGACTTAGGGAGGAAGTAACACCCTCACCAGTTCTGTGCTCAAGCTCTGGTGACTGGCATGGCTGTTTCTGAAAAGGAATGCAGCCTCCAGCTGACTCAACCCTGGCTTGGGGTGGGCAGGCGCTGGCTGGCTAGTGAGAGAAGCATGGATTTCTTCCAGTTTTGAGTCAGGAGATGCCGATGACTATGGGATACCCTGTACCTCCCCGCTCCACTCTGAGTTTGGGTAAAATCTGTGGGGAAGTCCTGGGGAATAGCAGCAGGCTGTATCTTTCCCAGAATGGGTTGCTGCTGCGTATCACTCCCTCACATGTGCCTGGCTGATTGCCTATTCCATTTCTTTAGCCAGGGTTGCAGCAAGGCTTCCCCACCCCCACTGAGTCTACATGGGCACATGTGATCAAGAGCATGACATGCATAGATACCCAACAGCGAGTCATGCCGCCAAAAGTCAGTTCCATCAGCAATGGCCACAGACCAAGCCTTCCCTTATCCTCTAGTAAAGCTCCTGCTCCTTTTGTAGTTCCTCTCCTGACAGATCAATCAATCTTATTTATTGAGCCCTTACTATATGCAAAGCACTGTACTAAGACACATTCCCTGCCCACAATGACCTTACAGTCTAGAAGAGGAGCAGCATGGCTCAGTGGAAAGAGCATGGGCTTTGGAGTCAGAGGTCATGAGTTCGAATCCCAGTTCTGCCACTTGTCAGCTGTGTGACTGTGGGCAAGTCACTTCACTTCTCTGTGCCTCAGTTACCTCATCTGTAAAATGGGGATTAAGACTGTGACCCCCATGTGGGACAACCTGATTCCCCTGTGTCTACCCCAGTGCTTAGAACAGTGCTCTGCACATAGTAAGCGCTTAACAAATACCAACATTATTATTATTAAGAGGAGATGGACAGTAATATAAGTAAATTACAGATATGTACTAAGTGCTGTAGGGCCGGGAGGGGGGATGAATAAAGAGAGCAAGTCAGGGCGACGCAGAAGGGAGTGGGAGAAGAGGAAATGAAGGCTTAGTCAGGAAAGGTCTCTTGGAGGAGATGAACGCTGTCTTCTTGGAGACTGTGTCTGTGAAAAATAGCTCTTTAGAGGAGCACGTCATGGATTAGAAGGCACGGTGCATTCAGCTTCAAGCTACAGCATAGCGACTCTAGACTGCCTTTGAAACAATTGTGGTATGGAAGATTATCAACTCAGATATAGTCACTGTCCCACAGAAGGCTCAACATCTCCCCATTTTTACAGTCCAGGAAATTGAGGTCCAGAGCGGTTAAGTAACTTTGGGAAGATCACACAGCACGTAGCAGAACTGAGACTAGTCTCCTGATTCCTGGAGTGGATACAAGGTAATCAGGTCCATAGATAATAAAAGTTATAGAATAATTCTGGTATTTGTTAAGCACTTACTATGTGCCAAGCACATAATAAAAGTAATAGAATAATTCTGGTATTTGTTAAGCACTTACTATGTGCCAAGCACTGCTCTAAGTGTTGAAGTAGATACAAGGTAATCAGGTTGTCCCACGTGGGGCTCACAGTCATAATCCCCATTTTACAGATGAGGTAATTGAGGCCCATAGACTTGCCCAAGGTCACGCAACAGACAAGTGGTGGAGCCAAGATTAGAACCTTATATTAGAACTAGGATTAGAACAATTTATGTTGCATTGTAGTTTCCTAAGTGCTTAGTACAGTGCTCTACCCACAGAAAGTGCTCATTACATACCAATGATAAACTGATTCATAGATTGATCCATTTTTTATGGAATATATTTAGTGCTTACTTTGTGCCAAGGTCTGTACTAAACACTGGGGTAGATACAACATAATTGGGCTGGACACAATCCCACATAGTCCCCTGAGAAGTAGCTTGGCTCAATGGAAAGAGCCCGGACTTGGGAGTCAGAGGTTGTGGGTTCTAATCTGGACTCTGCCACTTTTCAGCTGTGTGAGTTTGGGTAAGTCACTTAACTTCTCTGTGGCTCAGCTACCTCATCTGTAAAATGGGGATTAAAACTGTGAGCCCCAAGTGGGACAACCTGATCACCTTGTATCCCCCCACAGCACTTAGAACAGTGCTTCACACATAGTAAGCGCTTAAAAATTACCATCATTATTATAGGGATCACAGTTTAATTTCCCAATTTCAGATAAGGAAACCGAAGCACATAGTAGTTAGGTGACTTGCCCAAGGTCACACAGCAGACAAGTAACAGAGCTGGGATTAGAACCCATGACCTTCTGACTCCCAGGCCTGTGCTCTATCCAATACACCATGCTGATCCAGGGAGAGAGTGTGAGCACCAGCTACCACCGGCTGCCATATATAATTGTAGTAATTCAGGACCCACTTGTCACAGCCTTTCAGTTACCACTGCCGAGTGAGAGGCTTCAAATCTTTTAGCCTATAGTCACAATTTCCAGCTCGATTCCAGGCCTGACCAAGTGGTGGGGAACCTGTAAAATGCTGCTTCAACTGCAGAATTATGATGTTTTCTTGGGGTTATGTCTCTTATGTTTTTTTTTTATCTTTATGCTTCCCATCTGCTAAATTGCAAGCTCTTTGAAGGCAGGGATCATCTTTACCAATTCTGTTGTACGCTCTCAAATATTTAATAGAGTGTTGTGCACACAGAAAACTCTCAGTAAATACCATTGATTGATTGATTCAGCACCACGTATGGTGAGTAAATCCTCAAGAGGAAATGACCTGCAATGCATGCAAGAGCAAGCTTCCTGGTATAGCATTTCATTGGCCAGTTTGGTCCTTCTGGGAGCTCCATATTCTAAATTCATTTTCATTTGCCTCTTTATTCCCTCATTTCCTTTATTTTGAACTAGCTGACAGTTGCAGAGCATGTGTATGTGAGTTCTTTCTCTCTTGTGTCAAAAAAATAATCTCAGTGGATTGCTAGGGATTAAAATGTACCATGCATTTCTTAAGCACCACTGAGAGTTCTCAAAAGAGTAGAAATCAGGTCATCTCCATGCTCTACAAAGGTCATGGTGTGAAATATTGTTTCATTAATCTTGGGCTCCATTTTCTTCTTTTCTTGAAATATCTAGATATATGCCTTCTCGAGGTTGGTAGTGGTAGTAGCAGGTAGTAGTAGTAGTATAGTAATAGTAATGAAGCAGAGTCACCTTTTGGATAGAGCAAGGGCGTGGGATTCAGAAGGACCTGGCTTCTACTCCCAGCTCCACCATTCATTCGATCACATTTACTGAATGCTTACTGTGTGCAGAGCACTGAACTAAGGACCACTGTGTGAACTTGGACAAATCACTTCACTTCTCTGTGTCTCACTTACCGCATTTGTAAATTGGGGATTAAGATTGTGTGCCTTATGTGGGACAGGGACTGTGTCCAACTCAATTACCTTGCATCTACCCCAGTGTTTGGCACAGAGTAAGTGTCTAAGAAGCAGTGTGGCTCAGTGGAAAGAGCACAGGCTTGGGAATCAGAGGTCATGGGTTCTAATCCCGGCTCCACCACTTGTCAGCTGTGTGACTTTGGGCAAGTCACTTAACTTCTCTGGGCCTCAGTTACCTCATCTGTAAAATAGGGTTGAAGACTGTGAACCCCATGAGGGACAACCTGATCACCTTGTATCCCCCCAGCACTTAGAACAGTGCTTTGCACATAGTGAGTGCTTAACAAATACCAACATTATAATTAGTATTATTATTATGACACATAGATCTATATCTCTGCCCCTGCCCTCTCCCTGTCGCTTCAGGCTCATATCTCCTCCTGCTTCCAAGATGTCTCTACCTGGATGTCTGCCCGCCACCTAAAACTCAACATGAGCAAAACTGAGCTCCTCATCTTCCCTCCCAAGCCCTGTCCTCTCCCTGTCTTCCCTATCACTGTGGATGGTATGACCATCCTTCCCTTCTCTCAGGCCCGCAACCTCAGTGTCATCTTTGACTCGGCTCTCTCTCGTTCACCCCACGTAATCCAATCCATTACCAAAACCTGCCAGTCTCACCTTTATAATATCGCCAAGATCCGCCCTTTCCTCTCCACCCAAAGGGCTATCTTACTGCTACAGGCTCTCGTAATATCCCGGCTAGATTACTGTGTCAGCCTGCTCTCTGATCTGCCTTCCTCCTCTCTCTCTCCCCACTCGAGTCTATTCTTCACTCCGCTGCCCGGCTCATCTTCTTGCAGAAACGCTCTGGGCATGTCACTCCCCTTCTTAAAAACCTCCAGTGGTTGCCTATCAACCTCCGCACAAAACAAAAACTTCTCACTCTAGGCTTCAAGGCTCTCCATCACCTTGCCCCTTCCTACCTCTCCTCCCTTCTCTCTTTCTACTGCCCACCCCACACGCTCCGCTCCTCTGCCGCCCACCTCCTCACCGTCCCCCGTTCTCGCCTATCCCGCCATCGACCCCTGGGCCACGTCCTCCTGCAGTCCTGGAATGCCCTCCCTCCTCACCTCCGCCAAACTAATTCTCTTCCCCTCTTCAAAACCCTACTTAAAGCTCACCTCCTCCAAGAGGCCTTCCCAGACTGAGCTCCTCTTCTCCCTCTACTCCCTCTGCCACCCCCCCTTTACCTCTCCGCAGCTAAACCCTCTTCTCCCCCCTTTCCCTCTGCTCCTCCCCCTCTCCTGTCCCATCCCCTCAGCACTGTACTCATCCGCTCAACTGTATATATCTTCATTACCCTATTTATTTTGTTAATGAGATGTACATCACCTTGATTCTGTTCATTTGCTATTGTTTTAATGATATGTTCTTCCCCTTGATTCTATTTATTGTTATTGTTCTTGTCTGTCTGTCTCCCCCAATTAGACTGTAAGCCCATCAAAGGTCAGGGACTGTATCTGTTACCGGTTTGTACATTCCAAGTGCTTAGTACAGTGCTCTGCACATAGTAAGCGCTCAATAAATATTATTGAATGCATGAATTAGTAGTAGTAGTACTTGTCCCATTCTGCCGAGTCTTCCGACCCATAGCGACACCATCTCTCCCAGAATGCCCCTTTCCATCTGCAATCATTCTGGTAGTGGATCCATAGAGTTTTCTTGGTAAAAATGTGGAAATGCTTTACTACTGCCTTCTTCCATGCAGTCAGTTTGAGTCTCCATCCTCGACTCTCTCCCATGCTGCTGCTGCCCAGCACAGGGCAGTTTTGACTTGTAGCAGATTGCCTTCCACTCACTAGCCACTGCCCAAGCTAGGAAAGGGACTGTCCCTCCTGTAGTGGAGACTGGTAGAGTACTAGAAACTCTCCAGGTGTGACCTTGAGAAGGGGATTAGTAGTTGTAGCAGTTATTAAGTGCTTTCTGTGTTCAAAGCATTATATTAATTTCTGGAAGTGAATACATAAATGAAAACCTGGACATGGTCTCTGTCCACTGGGGAAGGGCTCACAATCTTAAAGTACAAGAAGGAAATGGAGACTAAGAGACAGACACATGAGGAATGATGAGAGCCTAAAACACAACACAGACCAATACACAAAATAAAACCAAGATCAGCTGGGCATTTTGGCTAGAGGAGCAGAATTTCAGGCTCCTCGGGGCTCAGAGTTCAGGGCACTCCCATATCCAAAGCAACCACTACAACAGCCACATGTCTTGCAGGGGGTTTTGTGGAAGCCTCAGGTTGTGGGTGTTTTTCTCTTTCACAGTGTGGCAGGATGAATGGAGTCTCCTCGATAGGGTGGAAGAGAGTTGGTGCCAGTTCCAGGAGAGGCAACAAGGCTGGTAGTAAGATGATCTTCTCCCCACCTCTCACCTACCTTATTCTCTGTCCTTATTCCATTGAAGACACCTGTAGCTGTGGGCTCAAGAGCTTGTTAGGAAGCAGCACAACCATCCCAGTAAACACACCTGAAGAAATGCCTTAGGGATGTTCCAACCTCTTCTGAATCCGAACAACACCTTGGTGAACCTTTTCACCCATTTTCTTGAAGCAAAACTATACTATATAATAATGTTGGTATTTGTTAAGCACTTACTATGTGCAGAGCACTGTTCTAAGCGCTGGGGAAGATACAGGGTAATCAGGTTTTCCCACATGAGGCTCACAGTTAATCCCCATTTTACAGATGAGGTAACTGGGGCACAGAGAAGTTAAGTGACTTGCCCACAGTCACACAGCTGACAAGTGGCAGACTAGGGATTCAAACCCATGACCTCTGACTCCCAAGCCCGGGCTCTGTCCACTGAGCCACGCTGTTTTATACATACTATATATGTAATGCAGACATGAAAACATTCACTGGTCCAAATATCAAGGACCTAAATCGAACAATGGGAAATGTAAAATGCTCTTTTCTTTTCTCTTTCCTTTTTAATCATTCAGTGAACCTGGGACCACCATAGGTTTATCAGCTACAGTAAATCGTCACGTTCTCTTCTTAGTCCATACTTCACTCTGTTGCCTGGATCAGTTTTCTACAAAAATGTTCAGTCCATGTTTCACAACTTCTCAGGAACCTGCAGGGGTTGCATATCCACCTCCGCATCAAACAGAAACACCTTACCATCAGCTTTAAATCACTTAATCACCTTGCCACTTCCTAGCTACAGTCAAAGGGGTGAAAAGAGAAGCAGCATGGCCCAGTGGTTAAAGCATGGGTCTGGGAGTCAGAAGGATTTGGGTCCTAATCCCAGCTCTGCCACTTGTATGCTGTGTGACCTTGGGTAAGTCACTTAACTTCTCTGTGCCTCATTTACCTCATCTGCAAAATGGGGATTAAGAATGAGTCCCATTGGGACAGGGACTGATTCCAACCTGATAACTGTGTATCTATCCCCGTGCTTGGCATCTAGTATGTGCTTAACAAATACCATAAAAAGGGTGCAGATGGATTAGATGGCAGCCTCTCCCTCTTCTTACTGCTATAGCCAGGAAGGAGTTCCTCCCTTCTAGAGAGGAGGGTGATGAAAGCTGGGAGCACATCATCTGAGGTTCTCCCCTATCGGGGAACTGGGGGATGCAGAAGGCCTGGGACAGCACCCTCCAGAACAGAGGAACAGCCCCAACCCTCACAGGAGCAGGTAAAGGAGAGCAGAGCCCCTGCTGAATGTTTAGAACATTAGGTACTATAGCTCCTAGATGACTATAAGCTGGTTGAACTCTTCGGGGGTAGGGATTGTGTCTGATGTTATCTTGTACTCTCCCAAGTACTTAGTAGAGTGCTTTGCTCACAGTAAGCACTCAATAAATATGATTGAATGAATGAATGGTTGTGAACAGGAAAATGTCTACCGAATCTGTTATGCTGTACTCTCTCAAGGACTTGCTATAGTGCTGTGCATGTATTAAGTGTTAAATAAATGCCCTTGATTAATTGATGGGGGAGATGGTGGCAACTTCAGGTTTAGGTGTGGAGGAACCTAAGAATCATTGTTTTTAAATGATGATCTATCGCTCTTATTGTCTCTTTGCCTCCCTTCTATTTTCCTGTGGGTGAGTTCTCCACCCATTTTCCTCTAGTTTATGAGCCCCCTGGATTTAGAACATTTTTCACCTTTTAAGTACTAAATGTCCTTACTCCTTGGAAGAAGAACAGGGAAATGGTCTTGGCCAGTGCAGAAGAGGCCAGTGCAAACTTTGAGTGCCACACCAGACCAATTGATGATGGATTTTGAAGCATGGCCTAGTGGAAAGAGCACAAGCGTGGGAGACAGAGGACCTGGGTTTTAATTGTGTAACTGCTGTCTGACCTTGGACAAGTAACTAGACTTTGAGCCCTATGTGGGACAGACACTGTGTCCAACCCGATTAACTTGTATCTGCCCCCGAACTAGGAACAGTGCTAGACACATAGTAAGTGCTTAACAAATATAATAATAGTTAAAAAAACAATAGGAATAAGAAGAATTTGTTGAATATTTGCTATTTCAGGGGATAAATAGGGCATTCTGTTCATCTGCCTCCAAAGTTTCTTTGCCAATAAGAGGTTCATATTCGTTTGACTGACAGTTGTCAATGCAAAGTACCATTATCCATCTTAAGAATCAAATCCACGATTACCACCCTGACAGGGCAGTGGTCTGAATTAAATATCCCAGACCTGCCAATTCACTGATGAGAAGAGCAGGGAAACTTTGAAAGCTGCTATAGGATAGATTCTTGTACTTTTTTCTTTTTTTTCTTACAAACGTTATAAATTTGATTGTTTCATTTAAAGGAAAATAACAGAAGTTATCTCAACAACCAGTGGAAGATCACTCTGAACAAGTGATTTTTTTTAAGGGGAAATGTGGTGATGTCAAGTGTAAGTGTTATTAACCACAATTTAAAAAATAACAGATTGTACCATCCCATCAACTGTGACAATCTCTCCTTTTTCATAGCCAAACACCAACTGCGCTTCCTGTGTCTTAACCTCTTTTGTGGCAGGAAGTCCAGTTTGAAGCTGTAAAGATCCTTTAAAGGAGGTGATATGTTTTGCAGTAATTGCCAGACGTTTAGAAAGATTCTATACTTGGTGTGTGCTCTAATCACTTTTACATATTGATGACCCTATCGTGAACATCAATACATTGGATTAATACATTTCAGAAACAATAATCTTTGGAACAAAAGTATCTTATTCTAAAATGTCCAAAAAAAAATCCTAAATACTCAACTAAAAGAGGGTTCTATCCTTCTAGGGCTCCTTGAGACCTTGGGGAAAAGTTCAGTAGTTTGCCTACTTGTCATATTAGAATAACTGTTTTTGCAAAGCTACTAGATAACTTCTAGTAGATGCAAACATATCATCATCAATGATATTTGCTGAGCACTTAATGGGAATGGAGAACTGTACTAAGCACTTGGGACAGTACAATACAACAGAGGTGTTAGAAACATTCCCTGTCCACAACGAGGTTATATCCTACCTTCTGACCCTCTTGTGGATTATCTATAACATATCTTTCATGCTGTGAGGCAACGAAGTCTTAAACTAGGTTTTGCTCCAGCCTGGGTTTTCAAATTAACTATAAAGATAAGATGCGTGCATTGGATGTAGAAATCATTCTCATTTCATGTACTATGGTGGGTAGCCCATTTTTGCCGTCCAGAATACAGTTCCTGCTCTCTAGAAGTTTGCACTCAAAAGCAGCAAATCCTACACAATGTCCAGTATTGTACATCATTATACAGCAGAGTCTATAGTTGGAAGGATCTTGTTTGTGTGCTTGGGAGAGTACAATACAACAGTGTTAGCAGACACATTCCCTGCCCACGATGAGTTTACAGTCTACAGTACCTCATAGGATCTCAGACATTTTCTCCTGATCCATTATCACTTTTAGAATCAACATTTCATTTTTGTAGACTTGGAAACAATTAATCAAAACCATTCCCTTGACTGGACTCATAGGGTCTAGTGCCCCATCAGACATGACTGACGAAGCCGAGTTGGTAATTTCATCAAAAACTAATACATCCTTTTACTTTCCTTATCTCATTACTCTTCTGTAAAATGAGGATTCAATGTCTGTTCTCCCTCCCAATTAGACTGTGAGCTCCATATCAGACGGAATGTGTCTGACCTGATTCCCTTTTATCTACACAAGAGCATAGAACAATGCTTGACACATAGTAAGTGTTTAAAAAATACCATAATTCAAAACAGTGCCATTGACTTGAAATATCTGCCTACTTATTAAGCGAGAGGCATAATTTATGAAGAGTGAGTACAAATGAGGACCATATTTCATTCATTTGACTTCCACTACACATGGCTCCTAAGGATGGGCCCTCAAAAATAATTTTAGGGTGAATTCCTACACCTTAACATTTATTTACATGCCTATTTTGTTTTTTATCTTGTTTCACATAGAAGCTCAATTTACTCTACCTAATAACCCCAATTGTTTAAGGATGGTAAGAGCCCGGGAGTATAAATGCCATTTTATACTTGGGTAAACAGAAACATGGAACAGTGAAATGATTTGGCCAAGATCATTCAAAAAACTAATTATAAAGCTACCACTATCTATCAAGTGTCTGAAATTCAGCCCTAAGGCTCTGTTCTTTAGAGCTCTGATTTTTCAACCATTGGTATTCCAACATTGGTGATATTTCTCAGGTCCTGGAGCAGTATTAAGCCCAAGCCTCTTCAAAGACTCATTATCAATTAATCAATTAATCACATTTACTGAGGGCTTACTGTTTGCAGAGCACTGTACTAAGTACTTGGGAGAGCATAATATAAGAGTTGGTAGACATGTTCCCTGCCCACATGAGCTTACAATTTAGAGGGTATTTACTGAACATTTACTAAGCCCATTGGAGAGTACAGTGCAAAAGAGCAGGTGCAAGAGGAACACTGTCCACAAGGAACTTCCAAACTAGAGTGGGGAAGACACTGAAATAAATTAGATATGAATATGTCCTTAAGTGACGTGGGCCTGGGGAAGGGGTAAGTATGAAAGTGCTTAAGGGGCCCAAGTATATAGATGATGCAGAAGGGAAGTAAGGGCTTAGTTTGGAGAAAGCCTCTTGAAGAAGCTTGTATTTTAATAGGGTTGGAAGTTGGAGAGACAGTCGATTGGTTGGGTAAGAACGGGGAGGAAATTCCAAGCCAGGACGTGGGAAATGGATCAACAGTAAGACAGATTAACTCTACGTACAGTGAGAAGGAACAAAATGTGCAGGTCAGATTGTTTGTAAGAAATAGGGAGGTAAGATAGGAAGTGAAGAGCTGAGTGCTTTAAAACCGATGATATCAAGTTTCTGTTTAATGCTGAGTTAGATGAGCAATCACTGGAGATTTTTGAGGAGTGGGAAGATGTGGACTGAGCTTTTTATAGAAAAAAGAGTGAAGTGAAGACTGGAGTGGGGAGAAATAGGAGGTAGGGAGGTCAGCGAGGAGGAGGTTGCAGTATTTGAAGCAGGACATTACAAACACTTAATAATTGTTATGGTACTTAATAAGCACTTACTATGTGTTAAGCAGTGGAATAGATACAAGTTAATCAGGTTGGACACAGTCCCTGTCCCACATGGGGAGTACTGTCTTAATCCCCATTTTACAGATGAGGTAAATGAGGCCCAGAGAATTTAAATGACTTGCCCAAGGTCACACAGCAGACGTTCCAGAGGAGCTGGAAGTAGAACCCAGGACCTTCTGACTCCCAGGCCCCTAGTGTGTCTTCTAATATTAGTTCTACAAATAGTTGAGGATAATTTGATTTCTTGCTTGGTTTTTAGGTAATTATTTGGATTATTTTAATACAAAGAAGTTTCTATAGGTAAAATGTGCTCTGCCCCTATGTGTTGTTTTAGTTCTCCACCAAGCAATTAATAAAGTGATCTGCACATACTAAGTGTTCAATAAATACCATTGATTAATTGATTTTGACTCCATTAGCTGTTTCCTCCCACTGGAGGGTCTCTGTGATTCCAGAGATTCAGTGAGATTCCAGTGCCAGTTGATTGGCAGATTTTTTTTTAAAAAAAAGGTCTTTCATTCAGTGTTTAGAAAGTCACAGGATGTGGCTGTCTTTGCCAAAGTGAAGAACAGAGGTGATGCTTCTGAAAACAAAGCCTATTATTTCTGTGAGCACTAGACATCGTAACTCACCCAGTGGGAGAGTAAGAGTGTCTACAAGAGGGTCAGAGAGGAAGCAGGACATTCTGTGAGCTTCCTGCCTATTCACAGAACTTGCTTCATTTATCTAAAATAACCTAAAAAATATGCCCCAACATTATAATTTTCCACCTTCGTGGTGCTTGTTTAACTGCAGAGAGGAAAGAGAAAATGTAAATACAGAGGAATGTGGAAATATGCCTTCACATAAAAAAAAAAGAACTCAAGCAAGAGGAAGGGGTTACACTTCTGCGTATGAAAGGTCTGTTATTGTTTTCTCTAGTAATCAACCTTCTGGGAGAGCAATAACATCAACTTGTTGTTTATACCCTATAAAATGTTTAAATGGCATTGTAAAGATTAGCAGAAAGTTTATTTTCCTCTCTTTGCCACAGTGAAATAGTGGGCCCTAAAAATGGATTTCAGCAAGGCTATTGGGTGGAAAGATTCAGACCCTAGAAACTCTAATCCATAGTGTCCAAACCACAGGCTGCCTCTCAGGGCTTCAGTCTAAATCAGGATTCAGTGTTAACTGCCAGCTAGCTTACTTTCAAAAAAGCCAATGAGATTTTCCTTTCAGAGGGGGAAATTCAGAGATCTTCACCAAGCTTCATCGATTTTTACAACTCTTATGCAAGGGAGGTTGAAAACAGGCAGGCCAAGCTTTACTTCTCACCATTCTCATTTTCCTTGTGGCACATCTACAGCTCAAGCTTTTATTGAGCTTGTTCTCTATCAGACACACTGACTTTGGGCAGAGCTAAGCCTAGGGAAATTCTGAGATTCTGAGACAGGCCTGGGTAGAGTGAGGGTGGGAGAGCAGAAAAGCTAGAGCCTTTCCAATTGTCAAGAAGCACTATTCGTATAGGTACCTTGGAATGAAGAGAAAGAGAAACAGAGAAAGAGAGAGGGAGGTATGGGGTGGGGAGGAAGAAGCTCATTGTGGGCAGGGAATGTGTCTGTTTATTGTTGTATTGTACTCTCCCAAGTGCTTAGTACAGTGCTCTGCACATAGTAAGCACTCAATAAATATGAATGAATGAATGAAATACTAATAATGATAATGGTATTTGTTAAGCACTTACTATGTATCAAGCACAATACTAAGCACTGAGATAGATAGAAGATAATCAGGACCCACACGGGACTCAAAGTCTAAGTAGAAGGGAGAAGTATTAAATCCCCATTTTGCAGATGAGGGAAGTGAGACACAGCAGGTACATGGTAGAGCAGGGATTAGAACCCAGGTTCTCTGACTGCCAGGCCCATGCTCTTTCAACTAGGCCACCACGGGTCCTCATTTGTATGTGTGTCTCCCCCATTAGATGCTAAAAGCACTGTGGAATGTGCTACTTTATTCTATACTTCCTAAGTAGTACAGTGCACTGCATCAATCTGAAGTTCAACAAATGCTATTATATACTCTACTAATACTACTACTCATATTTCTCACTGAAACTGCTGTCATTGCCACAGTTTTAAGGACTTGCTTCCCACTGAGCCCACCTCCCACTCCCAGGCACAATGTCCTGATTTTATCACAACAACCAGACGATTAAAGAAGCTGCCACTGCAATAGAGGTGTAGCTCCTTAAGATCACTCAACACCACCCACAGTTCCAGTATGAGTCCCTCTTTCCTTTCACCCCTAATAGAGGGTGTCACCTGAGAGTGTGTGGCATGGAATTTATTCTATTTCCAGATTGAAAAGGCTCCTGGTTCACTTTTCTAAAAAATTTCAATCCGTGTCACCCTACTCTTCACAACCTCCAGTGGTTGCTCATCCACCTTGGTATCAAACCGAAACTCCTTCCAATCAACTTTAAACACTCAATCAGCTTGCCCCCTCCTACCTTAATTCACTGATTTTCTACTATAGCTCAACCTATATAAATAAATACTATTGAATGAATGAACCTACACACTTTGCTCCTCTGACGCCAATTTACTGCCCCTCAATTCTGCTATCTCATGATTGACCCCTTGCTCACTTTTTCTCTCTGGCCCGGAACTCCCTCCCTTTCCTACCTCCCTCCCTTTCCTATTCTATAGGCCACCACTCTCCCCACCTTAAAAGCTTTATTAAAATCACATCTTCTCCAAGAGTCCTTCCCTGACTAAGCCCTCATTTTTTTAATGACATTTGTTAAGCTTTTATTATGTATCAGGCACTGTACTACGCGCTGGGGTAGATATAAGCTAATCAGATTGGACACAGACCCTGCCCCACATGGGGCTCACAGTCTCAATCTCCATTTTATAGCTGATAAAACTAAGGTGTAGAAAGTGACTTGCCCAAGATCACACAGCAGTTAAATGTCAGATCAGGGATTAGAGCCCCGGTTCTCTGACTCCCAGACTCAAGCTCTTCCCACTAGGCCACTTTGCTTCTCATTAGACCATGCTGCTTCTCATTTCCTCTATTCTCTCTCCCTTCTCCATCACCTGTGCACCTGGGCATTTGATATCCACCCCACCCTCAGGTCCACAGCTCCACATAGCCTATGTTCATCCAACTCCTGCTATTCCCATCACACAGGATAGTGCAGTATCATGCCACACATTGCTGTCAAAAGTACCAGAGTTTGGATGAAGTGGCACAATAGCAAAGATCAGCTTCTAAGCCAATTGCTCTCCAGGAATGGTACCCAGAGAAAGAAGACATGATTTCCGATGAAGTCTTTTTTCAGTTTGCAGACTAGTCATGCTCCTCTTCTTAAATATGCACTGCGAACAAAAAGAGATGTGCAGTCTTCTAATTAAATCTGATCAGGCTTCCTGGAAAATGAGTCTGGGGGAAACACCACTTGTGGACTTCACAGCTGCCAAATCTTGGCTGGAAGCTGGGAGGGATATTCAAATGGTGCCAAAGGGACTTCACTTGAGGCCAGAGGGAGGTAGAAACAAACTACCAGCACAATCAATTCTTTGGTGTGAAATAACAAAACATAAACCACTCATGTTTAATGCAAAAATTATAACTTTATAAAACAGGCAACAGGATAACTTCATCTTCCAGTAAAGAACCTCTCATGAAAGATTTGTAAAGCAGCCCAATATCCTTTTTAAAGTATAATAATGTAAAAATATTCCAGTTTTCCAAAGGCCCCAGTGTTGAATGTTCTAGAAACCTCCATCACCCAGGGAGGGTTTTATTGATTATTGGCCCAGCCAAAGAAGTTACCAGTGCACTCTCCATTCCCCAGTCTTAGGAGGTAAAGGACCAAGGTGCACACTTAAGGACTTACCTTATGCCACTCACTTCTCTCCTGCTTCTATTGCCAGAGAAACATCATGGCACACTGGCAAGAGCCAAGGACTGGGACCTGGGTCCTAATCCCAGCCCTGTCACTTGCCTGCTTTGTGACCTTGGGCAAGTCATTTAACTTCTCTGTGCCTCAGTTCACTCATCTGTAAAATGGGGATTCAATATGTGTTCCTCCTCTCCCTTAGTCTGTGAGTCCCTGAACTGGGATTGGCACTGTGTCCAACATGATGATGCTATATCTGACCCAGTCCTTACTACAGTGCACATTGTAAGAGAATAACAAACACCACGATTAGTAGGTTATGGCAAGTGTTAGCCCCTATTAAAAATATTCATGAATGTAATTAACAAATATTCAAAAATCACAAAGAAGAATTCATTTGAGCTTATGGGTCTCTAAATTGGTGATCAGGCCAGTGACATCTTTTTTGACTTTGCTTCCTCTAGAATGTAAGCTTGTTGTGGACAGGGACTATGTCTACCAACTCTGTTGTTTTGTACTCTTCCCGAGCATTTAGTACAGTGCTCTGAACAGAGTAAGCACTCAATAAATACCATTGATTGATTCACTGATTGATTTTTGTCCTTGTTTTCATGACCCCTTCCACCACCCTTAGACTGTAAACTGGTTGTAGTCAGGGAATGTGTCTGTTTACTGTTATATTGTATTCTCCCAAGTGCTTAGTACAGTGCTTTGCACACAGTTAGTGCTCAATAGATATGATTGAATGAATGAATGAATCCTTTTGCTCTAGGAAGAGTGCTCCTCCACTTAACTTATCTCCTGATTTCTGCATGCTATACTAGTCTATCTGCTGCTGTGGTCTCCCTAAAGCCCATTGTTATGCTATATTGCTTGAGAATGGTCTTCCCCGCATCTTTCCAAGTTTTTATTTCCTCTGCATCGTGGGAGTCCCCTTCCACTTCCCCAGAGAGCACCTGACTGGGGTATCTACTCTCATCCATTTTCCTCAGATTAACTCAGAGACCCAGCATGGCCTCTGAGTGGAAAGAGCACAAGCCTGAGAATCAGAGGACTTGAGTTCTAATCCTAACTCTGCCACTTATCTGTTACTTGATTTCCTACTTAACTTACCAAGTCAAGGCACTTGACCTGTGCATGTCTCTGTTTCCTCATCTTTAGTGGGAATTCATTACCTGCTCTCCTTCTTACTTAGATGGTGAGCCTCTTGTGGCAAAGGGATGTTGTCAATAGGATTATTTTGTATTTACCCTAGTGTTTAGTATTCTGCTTGGCACATTGTAAGCACTTAACAAATGCCACAATTGTTATGTCCCACCCAAGGAAAGCTGTGTTGCTGTGAGCATCATTTCAACCCTTCCCCTGATTTTCCTGTCACTATAGACAGCACCAGCATCCTTCTTGTCTCACAATCCTGTAATTTTGGCATTATCCTCTACTCATCTCTCACATTCAACCCACGTATTCACTGTTACCAAATCGTTGTAGATTCAGCATTTGCAGCATCACTAAACTCTGCCCTTTCCTTTCCATCCAAAGTACTACTATGTTAATACAAGTACTTATTCTATCCCATCTTGATTACTGTTTCAGCCTCCTTGCTGACCTGTCTTCCTGTCTCTCCCTAAACTAGTTGGTAGACACATTTCCTGCCCACAGGGAACTCACAGTCTAGAGTGGGAGGTAGACATTAATATAAACAAATAAATTACAGGTATGTACCTAAGTGCTATGGGGCTGAGGGAGGGGTGAATAAAGCCAGCAAATCAGGGTGATGCAGAAGGGAGTGGGAAAAGAGGAAATGAGAGTTTAGTCATGGAAGACTTCTAAGAGGAAATATGCCTTCAATAAGGCTTTGAAGGTGGAGAGAGTCTCCCCTCCTGCCTTTGGCCTGAATGCCCTCCCTCTTCATATCTGACAATTATTCTCCCCACCTTCAAAGCCTTACTGAATGCATATCTCCTCCAAGAGGCCTTCCCTTACTAAGCCCTCATTTCCTCTTCTCCCACTCCCTTCTCTGCCACTCTTATTTCCTCCCTTTATTCGTTCCCCCTCCACCCCCTCAGTTCCATAGTATTTATACACATATCTGTAATTCATTCATTTATATTATCTGTCTCCCCCCTAGACTGTAAGGGCCTTGTGGGTGGAGAAAATGTCTACCAACTCTTTAATATTGTCCTCTCCCAAGCTCTTAGTACAAGACTCTGCACATAGTTGGCATTCAATAAATAGGATTGATTGATTTTGTGAGCCTGCTGCTTTTCAGGACTTCACTCATGGTAATCTTAGCCTGTCATCTGATGCTTGATACTGAATATAATTCATAGATGTCAATGATGAAACTACTCTGGGAATTCCCCAGAGCTTACAACAGTATTGTTCCATAGTAAATGCTTAACAAGTATCATTATTACTATTATCAGTATTATTGTTATGGCAGTAGATCCATCCATGAAGATTCATTATAGCAGTCCATTGCTGACCCTTTGGTTGCAGTATTTGGCCAGTGTTAACCTTCCAAAGGAGGACTGGGCTGGCCACCTTTTAATGACTGGCAGAGATTTCTAGGAAGATGTTGTGTGGGGAGACAAATGCTTTAGGGAAGCAGTGTGGCCTAATGGAACACTGGGAGTCAGAGGACCTGGGTTCTAATTCCGACTCTACCATTGTCTGCTGTGTGACCTTGGGCAAGTTACTTAACTTCTCTCTGCCTCAGTTACCTTCTCTGTAAAACGGGGATAAGAGGGTGAGCTACATGCGGGATGGGGACTGTGTCCAACCTGATTAACTTGAATCTACCTCTGTTCTTACAGTGTTTGGCACATAGTTAGCACTTAACAAATACCATAAAATATGATTAATAATAATTATTATAAATACTGATTACATAGTAAGTGCTTAATTATTATTATTATTTTTAGTTAATGCTATTATTATTATTTGGGAGGTTTTGCAGGCCCAGAGAATCACCTACACTACATCTGATCATTTTGTGACTGTTCCAAAGTTTAGCCTTTAAATACCTGTAAGCTTCTATACACTTGAAACTCCCTGTGGGCAGGAAATATGTCTTCCAACTCTGTTGAATGGTGCTTTCCGAAGCTTTTCGTACAGTGCTCTGAACATAGTAAGCACTAAATAAATACCATTGATTGATTGAAAGAGTAGTTTTGTTCATTCAAGAGGAACTTGGTTGAAAATAGCCTCATAAAGTGGTTAATTCCTTCCTCTTTTGTTTGTCAGCACAGATTTTAAAATCATCTTTCACTCAGGACACCGTCTCCACCCATTCCCTTCCTTTCAGTTCCAAGGTCTTGAATTAAAACTAACAAGGGGAAATCCAGTCCAGGGTTTGTAGAACTCCACCTGGCCTACTCCACCTTATGATAATTGCTCTGGAAAGGTTGTGCAGGAGAAGTGGCCAGAAGATGTTTTCTTGACAATCATTTGCTCCTAGAAGTCTTTAATGGCAAGCAAACACTCCTTGTCCAGAGATGTTCTTGCAAAGAATTAGTAGGACACCCTAAAAGAGGCAAGTCTAAGGGTTCAGCCCTACAGATAGCTGGAACGAGTGACTCAGTTCCATCAACACAGGTCATCCCTCCAGTGCTTTGGAAACATTCCATTCTCTTTCCCTAGTCAGTGTAAAATGAACTGGAATCGTGGCTGTTTCCTGCTCTTCTTACTGAATGAAATTGATGGTCCAGTGTTGTTAGGGTCCTGAAGTCTGCCAGAGTGAGATTGCTTGACTATAAAACACCTAGGACCTTCATAAATATGAGATGTGTGTTCTATCCCAGGGAACACAACGTTAAATGAAATGAATTAATGGAAAATGAGCAATGCCCTTTTATTAGCAGGAGAATTTCTGCTTATCTACTACTGCCTCTAAAGGTGGAGGGCCAGGATTAGTATGGTGCTTAGTTTTGAGCCCTTTCACATGCAGACAAAGAGGCACAAAGGGTCCTTTTTTTCCACAGGGATTCTGGGTGGGGGAGGGGTGGATGGCCCTTGGATTCACTGACATCCAAAGAGAAGCCTTTGTATCCCACACCCCTGGAGCTGCACAAATGAGAATCAGCAGGCATCACGGTGCAGTCTGAAAAAGAGCTGGCATCTCCCTGGCTGGCACATCTGGTAGGTCTGAATGGCATTCGTTGGCATGAGCTTGCAGAATTAATTACATTCCATTGCCTTGTCACAAACAATAAACCCTTACGCCAAACCCTGATCTTTCGCACTCTGCCAGATGTAATGCATCTGCTTCTCTTTATGGGGTTTAATCTTCTTTGGCATCAGAAGGGGATAAAACAAAGGGAGGCAAAGGAAAATCAGGAGACCGGCACCAGGCAGAAGTGGAGAGGAGGAGGTTAGAGTGTCGTGGTTCCCAGCCACAGAATAGACGGCAGACGGAAGGCAAGATATCGACCCAGCATGGTTGGATTTTCTCACACAGGCCAGAGGATGAGGTCAGTGTGAAGGGGTTCCAGGACAGGAAATCTCAGAAGAGGAAGGAGGATGGAGTAATTAAATCAGAACCAGAAGTTCAGTTATTGGCTCTGAAACTGACTAGCTGTGTGACCTTGGGCACCAGTCCAACGTTTGCTGTTTGAGCCCTATCAGGCCGAGTTGCGACAAAACGCTTCTAGAAGCAAATTCCCTCACTGTTAGCTGATTCATGGGTTTGGACCTTGTTTATTCTTGGCTCCCCGACTCAATTTTATTGCCCTTCTTTGTGAGTCTCAACTCCATTCCTCACAGGATCAGAGGGCGGAGGACTATTTGAAATGGTGAGAAAGTCAGAACAGTCTAAACCAAGGACAGCTCTACCTGGAGCAATGAGGGGTTGGAGGCAAATCCCTGTCAACAGCTCTCCTTTTTGTTGTTTTTCATTGATTTTACTCTACTAGTTGTTCCTTGGATCTTTTCTCTTCTACAGTTCCCTAGGTAAGGAATCCGAGTCTGAATCCTTTTATGTCATTGGAATGCCTACTACTACTACTACTACTACTAATAATAATGTTGGTATTTGTTAAGTGCTTTCTATGTGCAGAACACTGTTCTAAGCATTGGGGTAGATACAGGGTAATTGGGTTGTCCCGCATGAGGCTCACAGTCTTAATCTCCATTTTGCAGATGAGCTCACTGAGGCACAGAGAAGTTAAGTGACTTGCCCACAGTCACACAGCTGACAAGTGGCAGAGCTGGAATTCGAACCCATGACGTCTGACTCCCAAGCCCATGCATTTTCCACTGAGCCACACTGCTACTACTACTAATAATAATAGTGGTATATGTTAAACACATACTATGTGCCAAACACTCTACTAAGCCCTGGGGGGATACAAAATTTTCAGGTTGGACACAGTCCCTGTACCTCATGGGTCTCACAGTCTAAGTAGAGGGAGTAGGATTTAATCCCCATTTTAGGAAATAAGGAAACTGAGGCCCAGAGAAATTAAATAACTTGCCCAAGGTCACACAGGAGACAAGTGGCAGAACCGGACTTAGAATCCAGGGTTTCTGAGTCCCAGTCACATGCTTTTTCCACACTGCTTCCCACTAGTGTTGGAAAGGTGGACCTGAGAGCCATAGGGTGCACTTCTAGGCCGTAGTTAGGTAGATCCAGTGGGAGCGTTTGGGAACCCAGAACCAAACTCTTGAATTGGTGCTGAGAATGTCTGCCAATAACCCTACACATCTTGCAGTCTTTACCCTAATAGTTTTGTAAATTGTGATAGTCACTTTTGTTGTTGTTGTAAATGGCATTTGTTAAGCGCTTACTGTGTGTCAGGCACTGAAATCCTTGATAGATTTCTCAGTAGATCATTAATAGCAGAGGATTCCAAAGGATGGAGATGAAGTTACAGACAAGGGGTTCTTAATGGGTTATAAGAGAGGAAAGGTTAGGGACATTAGAAGGTTAAGAGGCTCAAGTCAGCTTAACTGAATTTGTGGATGATATGTCCATGGTGAGTAGTTAAGGGAAACATTTGACATGGTCCATCCCTGTCCAAGAGGAGGGATGTGGAGGAAGGTTATCCTCACGCTCTTCCTTCAAGCATATATTAGTGTTGCCATTGGAGATGGAATATTGACCCAGTTTTACATTGTTTTTGTTTTTTGGCAGAAAAGAACATTGGTATTACAGTACATATTAGGAATTTCTCAAAGGTTAGGAAAGTATCTCTGTGTTATAATTTAATTTGTTACTTCTTAAACCCTTGGAATATTTTGTTTCCAAACCCTCTGGGCCTCAGTTTCATCTCCACCATTTCCAGACTCCCCAGGGAGATTTGCACATGAAACAAACCAAGAGGGGCAAGAATTCACTTGAGTTCTTATTTATGCAAAGGACTATGAATTAGGACAAAGTTCAACACCAAGACACCCTCTGCCACCACCTGCTAACAGCCCATTAATGCGCAAACATGGGAGCTGGCAATTGAGTCCTATTTTATATCTACATGACATTTAGGAAAACTGAAGACTGAAAGCTACACCTACAAGTAAAATCAGTGATTTAGAGACAATGAAATGCAGGCAGAGAAAAGCAGTGAAATTATTAAAGAGTACTTCAGACCCCAAATGTAGATTCTCTTTTAAAAAATAAACCTAATTTCACAATCAATCAGAGCATTATTGTGAATTCAGATAAATCATCAAAAACATTCTTGATTTGAATACATTTGTGAGTTTGGAATTGTTTAGAAGGTAAACATTTGAAACAGGCATTGATTCATCCACAGTTTCTTTCTCCCAGGGCCCACTTTAGTGACATGATGTATTCTCACCTTTTACCAGAAAAAACCTCATGGTGGGACACTAGGCCTGATTTTTAGTCAGGATTTGAATATGGAGGATTCTCCTAATGTCAAGGGAGAGTGATTCATGGAAATACTGCTCATACAACCAATTCCAGGTGATTTGTACCTCATCAATCAATCGATTAATGGTATTTAATGAGCACTTACTGTGTGCAGAGCACTGTACTCAGGATTTAGGAGCATACAATACAATAGAATTGGTAGAAACGTACCTACCCTGGCATACAGGCTGCAGATAAAAGGACCGTCAGAAGAAGGTTCATGCAGATATTAATCAATCACATATACCGAGTGCTTACCTTGTGCAGACCACTGTACTAAACACTTGACAGAGTACAGTATTTCTTCCAAGCTCACTGTGGACATGGAATGTGTTTGTTAACTAGATTGTATTTCCCTAGTGCTTAGTATTGTGCTCAGAGCACTCATTAAATGCCCTTTATTGATATCTGGTTTGGATTGATGTAGTAAATGACTTCTTCAGTTGTTACAGAGAATTGGATTATACTCAGTTCTCTTTCAGCCTCATGGCTTCCCAGTGTATGCATAAGAAGACCAAGCAACTTTGGTAAAATTCTGAAAATATTGAATAAGTATAGTCAGGGAAAAGGAATGGAATCAATCAGTAATATTTATTGAGTACTTATTGTGTACAGAACAGTGTACTAAATGCTTGGGCGACTATGCTAGAGTCAGTGGATATAATCCCTGTGCTCAAGGAGCTTAAAATCTATGAGGGGAGACAGAAACTAATTTTTTAGGGGGAGTGGGGGGACACAAAGGAAATTATAAAGAGGGTCATGTTTAGTCAGCATTTGAGAGCATTAGGCAGCATTTGAGAGCATTTAAACAGCGTTTATTTAGGTCATGTTTGAGAAGCAGCGTGGCTTAGTGGAAAGAGCATAGGCTTGGGAGTCAGAGGACCAAGGTTCTAATCCTGGCTCCGCCACTTGTCTGCTGAGTGACCTTGGCAAGTTACTTCACTTGTCTTTGCCTCAGTTACCTCATCTGTAAAATGGGGATTAACTGTGAGCCTCATGTGGGACAACCTGATCAACCTGTATCTACCCCAGCGCTTAGAACAGTGCTCTGCACATAGTAAGCACTTAACAAATACCAACATTATTATTATTATTATTATTATTGTACTTGCCCCAGAGCTTAGAACAGTGCTTGGCACAAAGTAAGTGCTTAACAAGCACCATAATTATTATTATTATAGGCAGGGCACTAATGGCATTCAGTCAGTCAGTCAATCACATTTATTGAGCACTTACTGTGTGCAGAGCACTGTACTAAGTGCTTGGGTGAGTACAATATAATGAAATAGATGTATATATTTATATGTACATATACATAAAATAATAGAAATAAATTAGATAAATATAAAAATGAGAATAACAAAGTTCTAGATCACTAGAGATTTGGGTTCCAGTGATGTCATAGCATTATACTGGGCATCGAGTATAGTGAAATGCCTTCAAACAGAATATTATATTTAGGTCTGACCCACCTAGAGTTTATCTCCTGGAGGACCCCAGACACACCAAGTCCATGTATCCCCACCCCCAACCCCCAGTACCTGTGTGACCCAGGTCGCCATGAATGAACTGGAAAACCTGGAAGCAGGATCCATATTGAAAATGTAAACACAGGATATGAGGTATTTGGTGTTTTCTGTATCTATAGAGGATAGGAGCAGAGCAGCCGCAAAACAGTCTCCCTGATATAAAACCAAATGACTGTCCATTTTAACACGTGACCCTTGTATTCTGGGGCATATTTCTTCACTCATAATCCAGACCCAGGTTCACAGCAACTTTGTACTTATCCTGATACTCTGCTGATTCCCTTACATGTAATTTATTTTAATGTCGGTCTGCCTACTAGATTGTAAGCTCCTTGTGGGCAGGGACTATGTCTACCAACTCTATTTTATTGTATCCTCTCAAGTGCTTAGTGTAGAGTTCTGCAAGTGGTAAATGCTGAATAAATACCATTGATTGATAATAGTTCTATTATTTTGTACTTTCCCAAGTGCTCTGCCCAAGATAAGTGCTCATTGATTTTTTTTATGGTATTTATTAAATGTTCACTATGTGCCAGGCACTGTACTAAGCACTGGGATAGATACATGTTAATCAGGGTGGACACAGTCCATGTCCCATATCTGGCTCACAGTGTAAGTCTCCATTTTATTGAGGCACAGAGAAGTTAAATAACTTGCCCAGGGTCATACAGCACAGAAGTGGCAGAGACAGGATTAGAATCCAGGTCCTTCTGACTCCCAGGCCTGTGTTGTATTCAGTAGGCCATGCTGCTTGCCAATAGATCAATGGATTGATCAACTGATTTGAACATCTCATATCTAAGAATAGAGGTGCTGTGGAGCAAGGAAGCAGAGGACAATAGATGGGGTTCAGAATAGTCAAAACTCCTAGTCTATTACCCTGTGTTTGAAACTCCAAACGGTTGATGAGGGGGCAGGGCTGTGTCCAGTAAGGGCCAGACTACATCATTACCCAATTACAAATTACCAAAAAAAACCCTGCTCCCAATTATAATGTGCAAAAGGCAACTTTGCAGTTATGCCGCTTAGCAGTGCTAGGGAAAGGCAAAGTAAAAAGTGTTAAAGGCCTAATGAGATGTGGGGGAGGAGGTTCTTGGCACATTTTACAGCTTTTTCACATTGTTAGTTCCTGCAGAGTGTCAGCAAGGTTTAAAGACAGCAATGAGAAAAGGAGGGAGAGACTGACATTTGCTCACTGGACTAACCAGAACACACACACACACTCCCCTCCCACCCCCCCCCCCACACACCCCAAAAAAATCTGATTTTTTTTTAATCACACCACTATTACACAGAATTCTAAAAGAACTGCTTTCTGGGCTTTTTTTTTTGTTTTTGGTGGTTGTTTTTGTTCTTCAGGAGAGCATCTGGCATCAAGTTTCCTATAAAGAGAAATGCTGGACATTTCAGTGGCAACATAAAGGATGTTTCATTATCTGTGGGTCCTGGGTGTTTGATTACTAGAAGATCTGGGAATTATTTATTTGGAATTTTCACTGTTGTTTTCATCATTTGCAATTATTCTTACTCTGGCAGATTTGGAACTTCAGAAATCGATTTGATTACAGTTATCCTTAAAAAAAATCACAAAATCATAAATGACTAGTTCAGTCCTGAGTCCACCTGAACTAGCCTAGAGCCGATTGAGTGCCTACTGTGTGCAGAGCACTGTACTAAGCACTTGGAAAGTACAATTCGGCAACAGAGACAATCCCTACCCAACATCAGGCTCACAGGCTAGAAATGGGCTCACAGTCTAGTACAGTGCTCAAAAGTGAGCACGGTAAGTGCTCAAAAGATATCACGGATTGATTGGCTCATGGAGGAAGATTCCATATCTGCCTGTTGCGTTGGTCTGTTCCAGTGTTTAGTTCCCACTTCCACCAGGGAGTTCCAGCACTTAGAATAGTGTTTGACACTTTGTAAGCACTTAAGTACCATAATTATCATTACTATTATTATTCTCCCCTAGGTCCGAATAAATGTTTCCATCACAATTTAAAATCACTTTGCCTTGTTTCTGTGGCTGTCCTTACATTGTTGTGTGATACCAAGCACTGAGCACAGTGGTCTGCTCACAGTAAGTGCTCAATAATATATCACTGATTGATGTAGCATGATGATGAGTGATGGGCCTTTAGCTCCAAGAGACTAAATCCTTTGGGTAAATAAAGTTAAGCAAATTGAAAATTCATGTGGTTAGATTAGATCAGATTAACCTATAGTTAGCACTAATGATACAAAGGAAGTTCTTCAGTAATCCCAAGTAAGGCAACCTGTACAGAACAAAAACATTATATTGCTTTATCCCAGTTACATGGATTCTCTCAACCTTCATAACTTTGCAATAGGCACTACAGCAAAACGCAGCAGGGAGGTGTCCAAGTCATTTCTGCACACCTCCTGCATCCACCTATCTTTCTTATACATCCACTCAAATCATGGTTTCTGAGATAGGAGTGTTTGGTATTTAATGTTGGTATTTGTTAAGCGCTTACTATGTGCCGAGCACTGTTCTAAGCGCTGGGGTAAACAGAGGGGAATCAGGTTGTCCCTCGTGGGGCTCACAATCTTAATCCCCATTTTACAGATGAGGGAACTGAGGCACAGAGAAGTTAAGTGACTTGCCCACAGTCACACAGCTGACAAGTGGCAGAGCTGGGATTCGAACTCATGAGCCCTGACTCCAAAGCCCGTGCTCTTTCCACTGCGCCACGCTGCACCTGGTTGCATTAGAAAGTAAATGTTCCTTTGTGAGCTCTAGCTTGAGGAAGAGAAGGGGAAACAAGGATTTGTTAAGAAAGGTAAGAAACCACCCAGTTACTTCGAAATGGGGAGCTCTCAGTTTCCTTCTGTCACTGGCTAGGCATAAATCACCACTCCCGTTTCCTTCTTGAGAGGATGAACATGGGTGGATTCAAGGGAATTTGGCCTCTAACAGCACCTTATTCATTCATTCATTCATTCATTCAATCGTATTTATTGAGCGCTTACTATGTGCAGAGCACTGTACTAAGCGCTTGGAATGTACAATTCGGCAACAGATAGAGACAATCCCTGCCCAACAATGGGCTCACAGTCTAAACGGGGGAGACAGACAGCAAAGCAAAACAAAACAAAACAAAACAAATAGGGGAAATATGATTGTGATGATCCTCTAGGGCTGTTTCTGGTTTCTTAGAGGCTAAAACGAGATTCAGAAAGACACCAAAGAAGGGAACAATAGAATTCATCATTTTATATCAGAAATCACTGATTCATCCAATAGCATTAGAGCATCTGTTGTGTGCAGAGCACCATGTTAAGCTCTCATTTCCTATATTACCATTCCTTTCCGTGTTGCCCTTGGAATTCTATTCGTACCTTTTATTCTTTGTGCCCTTTATTCAATTCTCCCTCAGCCCCCAGCATTTATGTACGTGTCCATAATTTATATTAATGTCTGCCTCCTGGAAGGAGGACCCCAATGTAGAGCACACCTAACCTAACTGCAAAATCTCCAAACAATTTAGTCCAAATCTATCCTTAATCAGAAACCAGAAATTTATAAGATCTGGGAATTGAATCATTCAGTTTACTCAGTTCTTCCTCCTACTTAGACTGTGAGCTCCATGTGTGACCTGATTATCTTGAATCTTCCCCAGCGCTTAGTACAAGTGCTTGGCACAGAATAAGCACTTACCTCAACCCCAAGGACTTCAAATGTTACAAATGACAACAGGAAGTTAATACTATCCAGAAAGTTGAAAGAAGGAAAGGACTCATTCAGGAAAAACAAAACAGAACAAAAAGCTGTAGTGATCTGAACTTGCATATGTTAACTTCGGAGCATCACAAGTAGCATTATGGTAGAGCATTGAATGGCTTATAGAAAGGAGTTACAATTAATGATCAGTAAGGCCAGATTTTGCTATGACAATCTGACATCGAATAAATCAGGAAATCCTATAAATTAGAAAAATTAGAAATGAAGAAGACCTATAAGGTCACCTAGCCATTCCCCTGGGAGCTAGAGGAGAGTTATTCCTTATAGTATATCATCAGGGGTTTGGGGCAATCTAGATTTAATGACTGTAGTTATAGAGTTCTCTGCCTCCAGAGGGAGTTTACTCCACCGTCAAACAGATCTCACCCTTTGGAAGCATCTTCTCCATAGTCAGTTTCACTTTCCTCAGGCAGCACCGGAAATTTCATCTTCTCCTACTACGCTATTAAGCAGGTAGGGATTTACCTGGTTGTCTGTGTGCTGCTAGAGAGAGAAAGAGAAAGGTAGAGAAGTAGAGAGAGAAAGGCAGGGTTTGCCTCCCCACCTCTGGGCCCTATATGTGAACAATTAAAAAGCCTCAGATTTTCCTCAAGGCATCTCCACTCATATGTGCTATTTGAAAGAAAAAGTAGCTTGAGATTTTTTCAAAAGAACTTTTTTTCTGTCCTTTTGGACATCAATGATTCTACAAGTCCCTGGCACCCCTGTCATGAAAAGCATGTAATCATGAATGGTGCGACAGTCAATCTTGGTTATTTTAAAAAATCTGTTGACTGAAATGAAGATGACATCCCAGAGCTCTAAATGGAAAGAGAGATGAGGTTTAGAGGTGCCTAAAAAGTGACTTACTGCTAATTTGATGAAGGGTGTGTGTGTGCATCAGCGGACGGAGTCATTTCACAAAGATTGCGTGACTTTTATGGAAGTGCTATTGCTCAGTCATGAATTATTGATCAATGCTCTGTGCAGAAAAAAAAACAGATGTGATGAACAATGCAACAAATGGGACAAAGAGGAAGTTTACACTTTATTATTTTACTGCCTATTATTTCACTGTTTGTAAAGATGCCAAAGGCACAGTCACCCTATCCCTGCCTTGAGGTATAAAAATCCTGACTGGGAAAATAATTAAATGCTTTAACCCTCACTACAATTCTCTGAAATGGTCCCTTTGGATATCATAGCAAAGCTAAGTTAGAAAACACCAATTCACACCTAAATTAAACCATGTTGACCCAGCTACCTCCCCCTGCAGAACACTTGGGATTTTGATTAAACATTTTTCAACAAGGCATGTAAACTCCATTCTAGTGAGTCTCACATTGGGATGGGGTGGCAGAGTATAATACAGTTATAGAATCCTCATATGGGGCAAACCTTTCAAACAGATTGAAAAAGCTTTTCAAAATTCCTTTGGTATCAACAAATATTTCAATAGTTGATTTTAACCAGTTATGTGAAGGGGGGGTCTCCCTCTAGTAGAGTAGGCTATATCTGTAAAGGCAAGGTGTGCTGTGTGTGGCTGAGAAGCAGTTGACTTAGTGGAAAGAGCATGGGCTTGGGAGTCGAAGGAAGTAGGTTCTAATCCCGGCCCTGCCACTTGTCTGCAGTGTGACCTGGGACAAGCCACTTAGCTTCTCTGGGCCTCAGTTACTTCATCTGTAAAATGGGGATTAAGACTGTGAGCCCCATATGGGATAACCTGATTACCTTGTATCTACTCCAGTGCTTAGTACAGTACTTAGCACGTAAGCACTTAACAAATACCGCAATTATCAGGTGTTCCCAGGATAGGTTTAGGAGAGGCACTAGAGTAGCCCACTAAAACTATTGATCTTTTCTGTATGAGGAAGTGCTCAAGAGTATTAAATTGGCATTATTTCATTATATCCAAATGTCTGCCCTTTGGAGGTCTGACTATAGAATATTTGGGCTGTTGGGGATGTTAAGTGGTCACCCAAACCATCTGCCAGCCTGAAGGCAAGTAATAATAATAATAATAATGATGGCATTTGTTAAGCACTTACTATGTGCAAAGCACTGTTCTAAGCACTGGAGCACTGTTCTAAGTGCTCTCATCTACTTTAGAGACCTATAAAGAGGATGCAAAAATCCTCCCTCTGAACATATTCCAACGTTAAAAATCTCCTGCTAAGAGCAGTTAAAGATTTTTCTTTCTCAGTGAGCTGGAAATGTGTACACGCCCACGTCTCCCCCATCCTAAAAAAACCCGCTCTTGACCCCACTTCCCCCTCCAGTTATCGTCCTATCTCCCTACTACCCTTCCTTTCCAAAATCTTAGAACGAGTCGTCTACAATCGATGCCTAGAATTCCTTAACTCCCATTCTCTCCTAGACCCCCTCCAATCTGGCTTCCGTCCCCTCCACTCTACCGAGACTGCTCTCTCTAAGGTCACCCATGACCTCCTTCTTGCCAAATCCAATGGCTCCTACTCCATTCTGATCCTCCTTGACCTCTCTGCTGCCTTTGACACTGTCGACCATCCCCTCCTCCTCCGTACCTTATCTCACCTTGGCTTCACGGACTCTGTCCTCTCCTGGTTCTCCTCTTACCTCTCTGGCCGATCATTCTCGGTCTCCTACGCTGGAGCCTCCTCCCCCTCCCATCCTTTAACTGTTGGAGTTCCTCAAGGGTCAGTTCTTGGCCCTCTTCTGTTCTCCATTTACACTCACTCCCTCGGTGAACTCATCCACTCTCACGGCTTTGACTACCATCTCTACGCAGATGACACGCAGATCTACATCTCCGCCCCTGTCCTCTCCCCCTCCCTTCAGGCTCGCATCTCCTCCTGCCTCCGGGACGTCTCCACCTGGATGTCTGCCCGCCACCTAAAACTCAACATGAGCAAGACTGAGCTCCTCATCTTCCCTCCCAAGCCCGGTCCGCTCCCAGACTTCTCCATCACCGTGGATGGCACGACCATCCTTCCCGTCCCGCAGGCCCGCAATCTCGGTGTCATCCTTGACTCGTCCCTCTCGTTCACCCCACACATCCTATCCGTTACCAAGACCTGCCGGTTTCACCTCTACAATATCGCCAAGATCCGCCCTTTCCTCTCCACCCAAACGGCTACCTTACTATTACGGGCTCTCGTTATATCCCGGCTAGACTACTGTGTCAGCCTTCTCTCTGACCTCCCTTCCTCCTCTCTCGCCCCGCTCCGGTCTATTCTTCACTCCGCTGCCCGGCTCATCTTCCTGCAGAAACGATCTGGGCATGTCACTCCCCTTCTTAAACAACTCCAGTGGTTGCCTATCGACCTCCGCTCCAAACAAAAACTCCTCACTCTAGGCTTCAAGGCTCTCCATCACCTTGCCCCTTCCTACCTCTCCTCCCTTCTCTCTTTCTACCGCCCACCCCGCACGCTCCGCTCCTCTGCCGCCCACCTCCTCGCCGTCCCTCGGTCTCGCCTATCCCGCCGTCGACCCCTGGGTCACGTCCTCCCGCGATCCTGGAACGCCCTCCCTCCTCACCTCCGCCAAACTGATTCTCTTTCCCTCTTCAAAACCTTACTTAAAAATCACCTCCTCCAAGAGGCCTTCCCAGACTGAGCTCCTCTTCCCCCTCTACTCCCTCTGCCATCCCCCCTTTACCTCTCCGCAGCTAAAGCCTCATTTTCCCCTTTTCCCTCTGCTCCTCCACCTCTCCCTTCCCATCCCCACAGCACTGTACCCGTCCGCTCAACTGTATATATTTCCATTACCCTATTTATTTTGTTAATGAATTGTACATCGCCTTGATTCTATTTAGTTGCCATTGTTTTTACGAGATGTTCTTCCCCTTGACGCTGTTTAGTGCCATTGTTCTTGTCTGTCCGTCTCCCCCGATTAGACTGTAAGCCCGTCAAACGGCAGGGACTGTCTCTATCTGTTGCCGACTTGTTCATCCCAAGCGCTTAGTACAGTGCTCTGCACATAGTAAGCGCTCAATAAATACTATTGAATGAGTGTACCTGAAAGAAATGACCTCTAATTCTGATTTGCATAGATCCGCCCCTGGGGTAATAGAAATACAGTTGTGTGTTCATCTGCCTGTTTCTTACACATGACCCTTCCTTTTCCCATTACCTAGGGTAGAAAATTTGTGCTCAATTCCTTCCTCCAATTACTGAGTCTGCAACTGTGCCCTCATAAGAAAGGAGGAGATAAGAGACTCTAGGAGATCTTCCTGGGTTTTCGAGCCACATGCCAACTGTGCAGTAACCAAGAGTGGAGTGGCCTCTTATGCTTGCTCAGGGTCCAAATTGCTACCTCCAGCTCTGAGGAGCGCAGTTTTGTTTGAAAGGGTCCTAGAAGAATCACTGTGCAGTCACTCTCACTGGCTCCACCCTCTTCATCTCTGAATTAGGTTAGATCCAAGAAGATAAGGTCAAAAACCATCCCTTTCCCAAGTCTAAGTGAGAGGGAGAACAGGTACTAACTTCCCATTTTATAAGATGAGGAAACTGAAGCTCAAAGAAGTTGTAACTAACCCAAGATCACATTGCAGGCAAGTTGCATAGCTGGGATTAGAACCCAGGTCTTCTGACTCCCAGTTAGGGCATAAAATGGAACTGGGCATAAGGAGACCTGGGGACTATCGCAGTTCCACCACTGACCTGCTGTATGAACTTGCAAAAGTCACGTAACCTCTTTGTGCCTCAGTTTCCTCATCTGTAAAATGAACACATCATGTGTACTTTACCTCTTAGGTTGTGAGTACTGTGTGGGGAAGGACTGCATCTGATCGTTTAGTGGTGGTTGGCCCCTAGCAAGTACTACAACTACTACTACTACTACTACTACTAATAATAGCTACATGAGAAACCAGACTCCTAAGCAACTGGACTCCACTGCCCATATAGCTTCCTGCGGATTGAGGCCTGGACTTCAAACCTGAGAGAGGATTTCACTTTGCTATAAGTTTCCTTGCCTCCTTTCAAATCCGTTACACCATCTCCATTCTCCACGGTGAATGACAAGTCTTTTTTCTCTGGCTCCTCCCGAAGGGGTTGAACTAAGTGGTTGCAACCTTCCACAGAGCAGTTTCCCATCAATTTAGGCTTCATTAAAATCCCTCATAAAGAAAAACAGTAATGGCAGTCTTCCCTCATAACTAAAATCAGAGTGCAGCACCCAGTGCCTGTGGAAAAGATGAATGTGATAACGGCCTAACTAAGGTGCCAGAGTCTGACTGAGGATCTTATCCTTAGCACAGACAAAAGCTGGGCTGGCAACCCGATTAAGAAAACCAACTTGTGCAGGCCTAAGAGATGTATGCGCATCCTGAGTGTAATGAGTGGCTCAGGGGTCTAGACAAACTCTTTAATCTCAGGAATGGCACCATGAACTCCAGTTCACCTGCTCGATTTATTTACATTGCTCTACTCTCTCACCAATCCAACTCTCTATCTGATTAATCAACTTTTATCAGTCAGAGGCTGGAACATCATTTCATAAAATGAGTAAAATAGAGAGGGAGCAAAATGGAAGACAGAGAGAGTGAGACAATAAAACTGCCATTACTCTCTGGCTATTTTATTTTCTGTGTATTTTACTCACATAATGAATGATATTTTTCTGGCTCTTATGGCCTCGCGATTCTGTAATCTTTTTCTTCAAGGGCAGACACTATCCAGGGGAAATTCAGCTGAATTCCAATTGATGTTGACATACTGTGTGACTTCAGTTGAGTCACTGAACCTCTCTGGGCGTTGTTCTGCTATGAGTGAGACAGAGAGAATAAGGGGATGAACCTGGCCCACCTTATTTGACGTCCCTCTGGAATGGAATGTTGACTTCCCTGGGACTCCAGCTCACAGAACTATCTTTACTCTTGACTCTCACTCCCTATCCTTATGGGAACTCCATATCCACACTCTAATACCCCAAAACTGAGAGGCTCATTATTCTGTGTCTAGTTCCCCAAACCAGCGGTAGTATAAGATAATACTAATATCTTTGTATAGAACAAATATCTTTGCAAGCACAAAATAATAATAATAATACCAATAGTACTACTACTACTAATGATGTGTCGAATATTGTACTAAGTTCAGGAAATAATCAGGTAGGACACCATCCCTGTCCCACTTGGGGCTCACAGGCCAAATAGTTTTCACATAAGTTTTCATTTTATCCCACAGCATCTATAGCAGTTGATCAATCATTCACTGTTATTTATTAAACTTCAACTGTGTAAAGGACACTGTACTAAGTGCATGGTAAAGTACACTAGAATTAGTTCTCTAGACTGTAAGCTCTTCTTTAGACTGTAAACTCCTCATGGGCAGGGAATATGTCCATTAATTCTGTTGTACTGTCCTCTCCCAAGTGGTTAGTATAGTGCTCTCTACAAAGTAAGTGCTCAATAAATATCACTGATTGACAGTAGGCATGATCCCTGATCTCAAGGAGTTTTCCCTATGAGGTAGAGAAAAGGTAAAGATTACCATGATTTTAGAGATGTGGAAAATGAGGCTCAAAGAGATGAAGCAATCTAATAATAATTATGGTATTTGTTAAGCGCTTACTATGTGCTGAGCACTGTTCTAAGCACTGGGGTAGATACAAGGTATTTTGGTTGCCCCACATGGGGCTCACAGTCTCAATCCCCATTTTAATAATAATAATAATAATGTTGGTATTTGTTAAGCGCTTACTATGTGCAGAGCACTGTTCTAAGCGCTGGGGTAGACACAGGGTCATCAGGTTGTCCCACATGGGGCTCACAGTCTTAATCCCCATTTTACAGGTGAGGTAACTGAGGCACAGAGAAGTTAAGTGGCTTGCCCAAAGTCACACAGCAGACAAGTGGCGGAGGAAGGATTAGAATCCACATCCTCTGACCCCCAAGCCCTTGCTCTTTCCGTTGAGCCATGCTGCTTCGAACTTGCAGGAATCATTCAACCAGCCAGTAGCAGAAGTGGATTAGGAGGAAGGTTTTCCTCTAGACTGTAAACGCCCCTCTAGATTGCAGATTCCTTGGGGGCGGGGAACATGACTGCCAACTCTGTTATAGCATGTTCTCCCAAGCACTGGGTACAGTGCTTGTCACACAATAAACACTCAATAAATTCCACTGATTGATTGATTAAGCATGAATTTGGTTAGCAGAAACCAATCAATCAATTGTATTTAATGAGCACTTACTGTGTGCAGAGGACTGAACTCAGCTCTTGTAACTCTGTACAATATAACAGAGTTAGTAAGACATGTTCCTTGCATACAAGGAGTTTGCAGCCTAGCATGGGAGACAGACATTAAGATAAAAAAATTATGGCTCTTTTATTATTTATTTTGTTGTGGTATTTGTTAAGCATTTACTATATGCCAGGCACTATACTAAGCACTGGGGTAGATACAAATTAATCAGGTTGTACACAGTCCCTGTCCCACATGGGGCTCACATTCTTAATCCCCAGTTTACAGATGAGGTAATGGAGACACAATAGACTTGCCCAAGGTAACCCAGCAGACAAGGAGCAGAGCTGGGATTAGAACTCAGCTCCTTCCGACTCCTGGGCCCATGCTCTATCTACTAGGCCATGCTGCTTCGTATATGCTTCTCATACATTTATGGATATGTACTAAAGTGCTGTAGGACTGAGGATGGGGTAAATTAAGTGTTCAAATCCAAGTACAAGGATGACGCAGAAGGGAGAGGGAAAAGGAGAAATGAGGGCTTAGTTGGGGAAGGTCTCTTGGAGGAGATGTGATTTTAAAAAGACTTTGAAGGTGGGAAGAGTGATGGTCAGTCGACTATGAAGGGGGAGGGAGTTTCAGGCCAGAGTGTTCTTTCCACCAGAACTCACTGCCTCACAGAGCTTCTCTGCTTCCCATAGTCCTTTTATTTGCTGGACTACCTTTATACAGGTCTTTGCCTGGAGTAGTTTTATTTTTAAAATCATGCAGCAGTATTGCTGTAATCTTGTAGCGTAAAAATAGTAAGTGATTTCTCATGGTCTTGCTGCCCTCTCCTCTTGATGTTTATTTTCTCTGAGAGGACTTTCTTCGCCAAACTCCACAAATATAGGAAGCAGTGTGGCTTCGTGGCACAGAGCAGGAAGTCAGAAAGACCTGAGTTCTCATCCCTGCTCCATTGCTTGTCTCTGGGTGATCTTGGGTAAGCAACTTAATTTATCTATGCCTCTGTTATCTCTGTAAAATTGGCATTAAAACTGTAAGCCCCATGTAGGACAGGAACTATGTCCAACCCAATTACCTTGTATCTTCTATCCCAGCACTTAGTACGGTGCCTGGCACATAGTAAGCACTTAACAAATGCCACAGTTATTACTACTTTTATATCCTTCCAAAGATTTCTCTACATCATCACCATTGGTATTTCTTGGGCAGTGCCAGAACGAGGCAAAAGTAAGACATTCTGGAAAAAAGTGGGTCCAGCTAATCGCTATGAATCGGAAACGATTTGACAGCACTTTGACCTGACGCAGAGTGTTCTAACACTGGACTCATCACCGAGGATCATGCAATAAGAAAGTAGAAGACAGTAGTGGTAGGTATTAGTAGTAATATTAGTATTTTTAAGTACTTTTTGGAGGCAAATGTTTATACTAAGCACTTGTAAAAAAATGAGAACTGGTCTCTGGTTTCCAAGGGGCTCAAAATCTAAGGATAAAGGAGGGAGGCAGTTTTGACCTCCAAGAATGAAAACAAGGAAGCAGCATTAAAGACAAGGGCAAAGATAAACACAATAAGAACAGTAGGGCACTCTAGCTTAAGGAATAGGGTTTCGGGCTTATTGCAGCTCAGAGTCTAAAAGCCACAAGAGTCCACTGTTGCAGATGTAGCCACAGCAGCTCCAATATTCTAAAATTTGAGAAGGCCTCAAGCCGCCAATATTTCCTTATCCTTCCCAGCCTGGAGCAGGGTCTGATGGGAACTCCTGATGCTATGGAGGCAGGACAACTTCTTTCCCGGGATGCAGCCATTTGGCAGTAAAGGGAGGGGCTGGGGCCAGCTATGATCCTTGAGGAGTTGACAAGCTAATCCTGGAGAGAGAGAGATAGAGACAGAGAGACAGATCGCATGCACCATAATGGGGTACAAAAGGGAAAACATAGCTACCACTGGTAATGAAAAAAAGCAAAAAAAAAAAAGGGACGGTAACATAAATAGACTCATATACACAAACTGATAAGGGTGACTGATAGTGACCTGATGCGTGACCTCTCACAAATCATCCATCAGATGGTGAGGAGGGAAATGCCTCCTGAGGGAGTTGGCATTTTAACAGAGCTTAGAGGATAGTGGAATGTAATTGGCCAATGTGAGGAGGGGACATTTGCAGTGGGTCAGACAGGGGAGTCGAAGGCCAGTTGTAGCTGGGCATTTAATTCCACCACTGCTTTTAAAGATCTCTTGCTATTCTTTTCAGTCTTCCCTCCAAGGCATGCACCGGTTGGAAATAAGATAAGTGTTTGGGAATAGACCAGTGAGGTGTGGGGGGAAGAGGTGAAATCACTATCTCATAATGCCCCATGACTTCTCTAATGGGTAAATTTTAGGCATGTGAGCATTTTTCATTATCCAGCTCAAGCTGGGTGATCCATGAAAATGGAGTTCCTGTCAGTGTGCAAGGATATTACAAAATGAATCAATGAATGAGAGCAGGCAGCTAACTGCAGAGAAGATCGGAGTGGTTAAAACTCTGCATTACTAAGGCAAAGTTAATAAGTTAGTAGTGTCTCATTCCCTTTCCTTCTGTTGACTGCTATCATTACCCTATAAAATAACACTCCTTAGCTCTCATGATTAGTCATTCTAAATAATTGGAAACGGCTGCATAAAATTGTCTGGTGTGCTCAGCTCTTGAGATGTAATCAATAGGGTGACATATTTAAGTGGGAGAAACAGGGGAGTGGGACATAATCGCTAATTACCAGTAAATGATAAATAATGCTGGAGAAATACAGGAGAGCTTGCAGACGGCCAAAAGCAAGCACCTTTGACACTAAGGAAAGGTAAATACGTGGGCATTAATATGTTGTAATGAAACAAACCACATGTCCATCCCTAGCACCCTATCTTCTGTTGTGTTAATCGGCACTTCACTTTTAATGTAAACGTCTACTGTAGACCATCCTCATAATGGGTAGTGGAAGAAATTACATATTACATTTAATTGTCACATTTAGCATTCCGCCTAAGCAGGCTCTTTGGAATTTTAATGGAGTGACCTGCCAAGCTTGACAGCTATTAGAACATTAGCTTCCTAACTACCTTCTTACTGCCTTCTTCACGACCTCAACCAATATACCACCTATGGCCTTTCTTTTTTCTCCCCACCCCCCTATTCAATTTGATCGACTTTTCCATTTAGACATAATTATTGTTTTGTACAAAGAGATAGTAAAGAAGGTGATTTTAAAAGTACTTTCTCTTTTGCCCATAGATGAGTTTAACTGAAAAATGGAACATGGGTTAGCCACATCTGAATTAGGGAAGGAAGCATGTGATTCCAGGAAGCAAAACATCAGAACCTATTTTTAAAGGTTTGGAGTTTGACAAAACTAAAAACCAGTGGATAGAGTACAGGCCTCGAGTCAGAAGGACTTGGGTTCTAATTCAAGCTCAGTCACATGTCTGCTGTGTGATCTTGGGCAAGTCACTTCACTCAGAAGGACTTGGGTTAATAATGTTGGTATTTGTTAAGCGCTTACTATGTGCAGAGCACTGTTCTAAGCGCTGGGGTAAACACAGGGGAATCAGGTTGTCCCACGTGGGGCTCACAGTCTTAATCCCCATTTTACAGATGAGGGAACTGAGGCACAGAGAAGTTAAGTGACTTGCCCACAGTCACACAGCTGACAAGTGGCAGAGCTGGGATTCGAACTCATGAGCCCTGACTCCAAAGCCCGTGCTCTTTCCACTGCGCCACGCTGCTTCTTGGTTCTAACCCAAGCTCAGTCACATGTCTGCCGTGTGATCTTGGGCAAGTCGCTTCACTTCTCTGTGCTTCGGTTCTCTCACCTGTAAAATGGGAAGTAAGAATGTCAGCCCCTTGTGGGACAAGGACTGTGTCCAACCTGATTAACTTGTATCTATCTCAGCGCTTAGAACAGTGCTGGGCACATAGTAAGCAATTAAGTTCCATTATTATTATTATTATTGTCATTATCATTTTCTCCCTATATTTTTGTCCCTCTGGAGATTTCAGAAGATCTGTAAAATGGGGATGAAGATTGTGAGCCCCACATGGGACAGGGACCATGTCCAACCCGATTTATTTGTATTCATCGCTGTGCTTAGTATAGTGCCTGACACATAGTAAGTGCTTAACAAATGCCATTATTATTATTATCAAGTGGCAGAGCTGGGACTAGAACCCAGATTTTATGATTTCCAGTCTTGTGCTTTTTCTAATAGGGCTCAATCCTTCTCACTTAATTACAGCCACCTGTAGCTTTTGAATGCCTACCCCTTTATATACTCTGCTATTGAAGCACTAATTCACTGAATCATCTTTTCATTATGTTTTTTATTTCCTACCTGTAAACAAATAGGTTTGTCTGATCCTTCCTACTATCCCCAATAGAATGAAAACTTCCTGAAGGCAAGGATTGTATCTTAACTCTAGTTAGTGTAGTTGGTTCCCAGATGATATGCAATGAATACTATTGCAGTTGTTAGGGAATAGGGTGAAAATCAGATGAGAGAGTTGGGTGTAGGATACAAAGCACTGATTTTAAGGAGGCACTGTTTCAGTCAAGTACTGTGTTATCTAATCTAGATTTCCCTCAGACAGTTTAACTGTTTGAGTAAACAAAGATAAGCATACAGCCAACTGCATACAGTCAATTTAGACATAATGTACTCCCTTTGTAGAGCCCCTTGTTAGGTAGGGATTGTCTTTGTTGCCAAATTGTTCTCTCCAAGTGCTTAGTACAGTGCTCTGCACACAGGAAGTGCTCAATAAACACGATTGAATGAATGAATGTGATTTCCATTCTTTGAGTTCATTTGTTCTGTTATTTGGGGGAATTATTGTTAAGGTGTTTTGAAAATACCCTTTTCAGCCATTTTCATTTTTTTGAGAGCTTGGGATGGATTGAGCACACGTGTTTGAAACGTTATGACAAGCATTGATATGTCACCTTAACTATTTCAAGACATAGAGTAACCATGAATCTGCCATAGGAATGTATTTGGAGTAGAATGGATGGTAAACTCGTTATGGGAGGGGGAATGTTTCTGCTAATTAATACTAATGATAATAATGCTATTTGTTAAACACTTACTATGTGCCAGGTACCATACTAAGCGCCGAGATGGTTACAAGCAGACAGGGTTGGAGACAGTCCCTGTCCCAGGTGGGACTCACAGTCTCAATCCCCATTTTACAGATCAGGTAATTGAGGTACAGAGAAGTGAAGTGATTTGCCCAACGTCTCACAGCAGACAAGTGGTGGAGTTGGGATTAGAACCCACAACCTGATTCCCAGGCCTGTATTCTATCCACTGCATCATGCTGCATCCTGGAATCATGTGGTCACCCAGAACTCCTCTGACCTCCTCAGAGACTCTCCCCCTAACCTTGGTGTCATTCCCCCTCTAGACTGTGAGCTCGCTGTGGGCAGGAATGTCTGTTGTTCTACTGTACTCTCCCAAGCGCCTAGTACACCGCTTTGCTCACAGTAATCGCTCAAAATAGGAATGAATGAATGAATGAATGAATGAATGAATGAATGAATGAATGAATTCTAGACATACAACCTTTTGCTCGCGCTGAGCCACATCCATTCTGAAGATAGAAAACCAGCCTTTCTGCCCATTTGCCTTTCTGAACAGGACTCAACATCAGAGAATCAGACAGTGGAAATCTAAAAAGCTTTATAATTAAAAAGGAGTATGGCCTAATAGAAAGATCATGGAGCTGGGAGTCAGAGGACCTGGTTTCTACCTGACTCTGCCCCTTTTTTATGGTGTTTGTTCAACATTTACAATGTGTCAAGCACTGTTCTAGACTGTAAGCTCATTGTGGGCAAGAAACATATCAACCAACTCTATTATATTGTACTCTCCAAGCACATAGAACAGTGCTCTGCACATAGTAAGCAGTCAATAAATATTGATGATAATATTCGGAAGGGTGGAGAAAATGCAACTTGGTCAGATCAGACACAATCCCTTTCCCACATAGGACTCAAAGCTTAAGTAGGAGGGAGAACAGATACTGAATCCCTATTTTATCAATGAGGAAACTGAGGCACAGAGAGGTTACATAATTTGCTCAAGGTCACACAAGGCAAGTCCAGAGCTGGGATTAAAACCTAGGTCTTCTGGCCCAGGTACAAAGCGCATAGTACAGTGCTCTGCACATAGTAAGCACTCAATAAATACAATTAAATGAATGAATGACTCCCAGGCCTGTGCTCTTTACACTAGGCCACACAGCTTCCCTCATTGCTTACTGTGTGATCTTGAGCAAGTCGTTTAACTTCGCAGTTTGTTCATCTGTAGAATGGGGATTGATTACTATTTTTCCCTCTTACTTAGACTGTGAGTGCCATGTGGGACAGGGGCTTTACCTGATCTCATCTTCTCGTAGCTACTCCAGCATTCAGTACAGTGCTTGGCATGGAGTAGGCATTAAACACCCTTATAAATTAACAACCGTATTGCTGTTAGTGCCCTGGGAAGCATAGGGAGCAATAAATACAACCAAATAAACACTGTTAGGATTTTTTTCTCAAAAGAAAGAAACTACCACCTTAAATATAATCCATAAAAGGATGAATTTGGGCTTTAAGCTTGGACTCCACCTAACTGGAAAAGCTCCTTAACTTGGTAGATGTACCTTGTCATTTCTTGGTATATCAAATTGCTTGCATCCCTTCACCCCTGCCTACCTTACCTCCCCCTCATCCTTCAAATAAAGATTCATTCTGTTCCTCTCTTTTTTCCCATCTCTCACTCACAGATGCAGCCATTCTGATCTCTCAGAGTACTTTCAAAGAGACAGCAAAGCCATAAACTCCCTAATTCCCTATTGCTGCTAATGGAATTCCAGCTTCGGGGATTTTAACTGTTATCTTCTGTGCAATCCAAGAAGCTGAAATGTGTCCCGCTCCTTCGGCCTGGGTGCCATTATTTGGGAAATATTACATCTCAACATTTTTTTTTCCAGTTGTTTGCTTTTTTATTATTTGCAGTTCAGCAGCTATTGAGATCTGCTGCCGCAAAAAAGAACCGCTTAATAACTAAACTTAAAAAAAAAAAACTACTCAGCAGCCAACAATGCTCTGTCAACATTTCTAAATGGAGCAGAAACAAGGCAAGCAAAAAGAACAGAAGAGAGGGAGAGTGAGCGGATGGAATGATTTCTGAGATGAGTGTGATTTTCCTAAAACAGGGAAAAGGAGATAATCATAGCAAGGCAATCCAAGAGAGCTAAGATTGCATGACAGTGATGCTGTAGGTTGGAGTCAGGCCACTATATTTTCTTTGCATTATAGGCCTCTGTGAGTCACAGGTTTTCTAGTTTAAGTTAAGGTGGTGGCCCCAATTCCCAATCTCCCTTAGCACTTTCTGATCAGGAAATATTCACTGACCATCCCCAAGGAGTCTGTAGTACTGGGCTAGGCTTTTGGGGCCCATGTGATAGAACAGACCCACCCCCTGATAGAATAATAATAACAATGGTATTTGTTAAGCGCTTGCTATGTGCAGAGTACTGTTCTAAGCGCTGGGGTAGATACAGGGTAATCAGGTTGTCCCACGTGAGGCTCACAGTCTTAATCCCCATTTTACAGATGAGGTAACTGAGGCACAGAGAAGTCAAGTGACTTGTCCACAGTCACACAGCTGACAAGTGGCAGAGCGGGGATTTGAACCCATGACCTCTGACTCCCAAGCCCGTGCTCTTTCCCCTGAGCCACACTGCTTCTCTGATCTGCCTGAGAGGGGAAGCCTATGGAATAACTGATCAATTTCAAACCAGGAGGAGGAAACGGATTTGGTCCCCTTCTTCAGTTATTTCTCTCCACCTCTCTTTTGCCCTACTCTACCTGTGGTTACTCTGGTTTTGGAGGGAGGATGTGGTGAGAGTCAGGGCTCAGCCTAGACCCTAGACCAATCCTTTCCTGATGTTACAATAGGAGAAGCAATGTGACCTATTGAAAAGTACCCAGGAGCAAGAGTCAGGAGATCTGGGTTCTAATCTTCGTTCCTCCACTTTCCTGTGCCTCAGTTTCTTCATTCTGTAAAATGGGAAACCTGTAGCCCTTCCCTACAGACTGGTCCCTATGTGGGATACAGACGGTGTCTATTTTTTTTTTTTAATTACGGTATTTGTTAAATGCTTGCTACTTGCCAGGCACTATACTAAACTCTGGGGTAGATAGAAGTTAATCAGATTGGACATAGTCCCTGTCCCAAATAGGGCACAGAGTCTTAATCCCTATTTCATAGATGAGTGACTTGACCAAGGTCACACAGCAGAAAAGTAGTGGAGCCAGGATTACAATACAGATTCTTTTATCTCCCATGCCTGTGCTCTATCCACTAAACCAACTGCTTCTCTACTAGGCAATCAATCAATTAATAAGTCATATTTATTGAGCTTCGCAATGTAGGCAGATCACTGTACTCAACACTTGGAAGAGTACACTACAACACTTGTAAGAAGGGGAAGAGTTGGTAAATACGTCCTTGACCACAGTCTAGAGGGAAGAAAAACATCAATATAAATAAATACAAGTATAGCAAATAAATTACAGATATAATGAATAAACTATTGTTCTATTAGGCCACTCTATTGTCTCTATCCCTCCAGACTGTAAACCCCTTGTGGGCAGGGACTGTGTCTACCAACTCTGCTATACTGTACTCTCCTAAGCACTTAGTACAGTGCTCTACACATGTGAAGAGCTCTATATATACACCATTGATTGACTGATTGATTACTTCAGTACTTAGCACTGTGTTTATCATGTAGTGAGCATTGAACAAATTTTATTTTTATCATTATTATATTTATCAATATCATTATCCTCATCACTGATGTGTCAAGCGGGTATGATACAATAAGTTCTCTGGCATCCCAGGGTAGCTAGCATAGAAAGGAGACCCTCACCACCCCCAGCCCCACTCTGCATTTCGAGATGCCATTGATATTTGTTACAGGACAACTCCTTGGGGTATCTATTATACATGCTGCCTCTGGCTTAGAACGCCTTCCCTCCTGATAAGCAACTGACAATTACTCCCCGCAATTCAAAGTCTTATTGAAAGCATATCTCCTTCAAGAGGCCTTCCCAAAATAAGCCCTTCTGTGTATCCCTGACTTGCTGCCTTTATTCATTTCCACCCAGCCCACAGCACTTAAGTACATTTCTGTAATTCATTTATTTATATAAATGCCTGCCTCCCCCCAGACTGTAAGCTCATTGTAAGCATGGAATGTGTCTGTCATATTGTTGTCGTACTGTACTCTCCCAAGCCCTTAGTACAGTTCTCTGCACAAAGTAAGCACTCAATAAATATGATTGACTGACTCGTTGGTGAGTTCAGAGTGAGACTTGCGCTTCTCATAGCTTAGTAAACTATGCCCTAGAGTTTCTTCTTGAACCCTTTCTGTATTTCCAAGAACTCTCAACAGGGTTTGGCACTCAATAGGTCCTCCTCTATGTACCATTAATATACTAGTAGTAACAATAGTATTTATCAGTCACGTACTGTGTACAGAGCACTGTACTAAGGTGTGGGAAGGAATCTACAGGTGGGACTTACACACGATCCCTGTCCCTCAGGGGGCTTCCAGTCTAGAAGGACTGCATGTAGGTACAACTGTACTTCATCAGCCATTCCTTCCATTGTATGCTACTGTGTGCTGCCTGAGGGCACAGCACTCTACTGGGCACTTCTTGAAACAAGAAACAACATGGCCGAGTGGATAGAGCCTGGTCTAGGGAATCAGGAAGACCTGGGTTCTAATCCTGGCTCTCTAACTTGTCTGCTGTGTGACGTTGGGCAATTCACTTCACTTCTCTGTGCTTCAGTTACCTCATTTGTAAATTAGGTATTACGAGCTGTGAGCTCCATATGAGATAGGGACTATGTCCAATCTGATTTCTCGGTATCTACCCCAGAGTTTAGTACAGTGCCTGGCAAATAGGAAGCACTTAGCAGATACCATGAAAAACAAAACAAAATACAACATTAGTAAAACACTGCTCCAGTCCTTACAAAGTTTTCAGTATTATTCATCCCCCCTTCCAGCCCCACAGCACTAAGGTATACATCTGTAATTTATTTATTTATTTATTTATTTATTTATTTATTTATTTATTTATTCATGTTAACATCTGTCTCCTGCTAGAGACTGTAAATTCATTGTGGGCAGGAACTGTGTCTGTTTATTGTCATGTTGTACTCTCACAAGTGCTTAGTACAGTGCTCTGCACCCAGTAAGCACTCGATAAATATGATTGACTGACTGAGTTTACAATCTAATGGGTCAGCAACTGGGCAATCCCAAGGAGGCAACTATTAATATTTTAATTCAAGCATTTTATTTCTTCTTTCCTTTCAAAAAGTCTCCACAACCTCACTCAGTAACTTGAGTATCAGAATGCTCTTTAGAAATAGTTAACCTCGCCTATCTCCATTGAAATATATTAGAGCAATGCTTCAATTTCTCTTGAGACAGTAATGATGTGTGGGGGGGTGTCTCTCTTTATTTCATCATTTAATATGCCCCTAAGCTCACAGACTGTTAAGATTTTGAGAGTATGATGTGCATATCCTTTTCTATGGTATTTGGAAATAGCTATTCCCAGGTGGAGGGGTGGGAATTAAAATTGAACTGGCCTAAGTCTTACCTCCTTATTCCAAAGGAACTCCTATTGACTTCAAAGAGAGTAGTTTCCTAGCATCCTATTCCTCGCTAGAGTGAACTCCTGTGCCCGGTTCTGTCCTTTCATGTGTTCATTCAATCATTTTTATTGAGCGCTTACTATGTAGAGTACAATACAACAGTAAACAGGTACATTCCCTGCCCGCAAGTGAGTAACAGTGTAGAGCCTAGGAGACAGGAATTAATATAAATAAATTACAGATATGTACATGTGGGCTGTGGGTTTGGAGGGAGGATGAACAAAGGGAGCAAGTCAGGGTGATGCAGAAGGGAGTAGGAGAAGAGGAAAGGGGGACTTAGGGAAGGCCTCTTGGAGATGTGGCTTTAATAAGGCCTTGTAGGTGGAGAGAGTGGTGGTCTGGTGTGTATGGAGGAAGATGAAGTTCCAGGACAGAGGGAGAACTTGGAAAGGGGTTGGTCTTGGGAGGGATGAGATTGAGCAGATTGAGCATGCTGGTGTTAGAGTGCTGAAGTGTACCTGTTGGGCTGTAGTAGATCAGTGAGGTAAGGTAGGACACAACAAGCTGAATGAGGGCTACAAAGCCAATGATAAGGAGGAAACTTATCATTTTCATCATTTATCAAAATTTAAAATTTAAATTTCAAAATTTATCACTTTCATCAAAAACATTTAGTCCATTTCTGCCCAATCCTCAAGAAGCTCTAGTGGTTTCCCATTTGATGCAGAGGTTAATGGAAAACCACTGGAGCTTTTGCGGACTGGGCAGAAATGGACTAAATGTTTTTGAAAAAAGTGATCCGAGCAACCGAGTGAAGTATGTACCGGCCTAGGGAGGAACAGGAGGCAGGAAGGTTAGAGAGGCACCTGAGGCAGTAATCAAGGTGGGATAGGTTAATTGCTTGGGTCATTGTAATAACTGTTCTGATGAAGAGGAAAAGGTGGATTTTACCGATGCTGTGAAAGTAGAATTGACAGGATTTGGTGACAGATTGAATATGTCAGTTGTATTTCATTCATTCAATAATATTTATTGAGCGCTTACTATGTGCAGAGCACTGTACTAAGCGCTTGGAATAAACAAGTCGGCAACAGATAGAGACAGTCCCTGCCGTTTGACGGGCTTACAGTCTAATCGGAGGAGACAGACAGACAAGAACAATGGCAATAAATAGAGTCAAGGGGAAGAACATCTCATAAAAAAAATGGCAACTAAATAGAATCAAGGCAATGTACATTTCATTAACAAAATATAGGGTAATGAAAATATATACAGTTGAGCAGACGAGTACAGTGCTGAGGGGATGGGAAGGTAGAGGGGGAAGAGCAGAGGGAAATGGAGGGAAAAGAGGGTTAAGCTGTGGAGAGGTGAAAGGCGGGGCGGTAGAGGGAGTAGAGGGAGAAGGGGAGCTCAGTCTGGGAAGGCCTCTTGGAGGAGGTGAGTTTTAAGTAGGGTTTTGAAGAGGGGAAGAGAATCAGTTTGGCGGAGGTGAGGAGGGAGGACATTCCAGGACCACGGGAGGATGTGGCCCAGGGGTCAATGGCAGGATAGGCGAGACCAAGGGACGGTGAGGAGGTGGGCGGCAGAGGAGCGGAGTGTGCGGGGTGGGCGGTGGAAAGAGAGAAGGGAGGAGAGGTGGGAAGGGGCAAGGTGATGGAGAGCCTTGAAGCCTAGAGTGAGGAGTTTTTGTTTGGAGCGGAGGTTGATAGGCAACCACTGGAGGTGTTTAAGAAGGGGAGTGACATGCCCAGATCATTTCTGCAGGAAGATGAGCCTGGCAGAGGAGTGAAGAATAAACTGGAGCGGGGCGAGAGAGGAGGAAGGGAGATCAGAGAGAAGGCTGACACAGTAGTCTAGCCGGGATATAACAAGAGCCCGTAGCAGTAAGGTAGCCGTTTGGGTGGAGAGGAAAGGGCGGATCTTGGCGATATTGTAAAGGTGAAACCGGCAGGTCTTGGTAACGGATAGGATGTGTGGGGTGAACGAGAGAGGCGAGTCAAGGATGACACCGAGATTGCGGGCCTGAGAGACGGGAAGGATGGTCGTGCCATCCACGGTGCTGGGAAGTCTGGGAGAGGACCGGGCTTGGGAGGGAAGATGAGGAGCTCATTCTTGCTCATGTTGAGTTTTAGGTGGTGGGCCGACATCCAGGTGGAGACATCCTGGAGGCAGGAGGAGATGCGAGCCTGAAGGGAGGGGGAGAGGACAGGGGCAGAGATGTAGATCTGTGTGTTGTCTGCGTAGAGATGGTAGTCAAAGCCCTGAGAGCGAATGAGTTCACCAAGGGAGTGAGTGCAAATGGAGAACAGAAGAGGCCAAAAACTGACCCTTGAGGAACTCCAACAGTTAAAGGATGGTAGGGGGAGGAGGCGCCTGCGAAAGAGACCGAGAATGACCGGCCAGAGAGATAAGATGAGAACCAGGAGAGGATGGAGTCCGTGAAGCCAAGGTGAGATAAGGTATGGAGGAGGAGGGGATGGTCGACAGTATCAAAGGCAGCAGAGAGGTCAAGGAAGATTAGAATGGAGTAGGAGGATTTGGATTTGGCAAGAAGGAGGTCATGGGTGACCTTAGAGAGAGCAGTCTCGGTATAGTGGAGGGGATGGAAGCCAGATTGGAGGGGGTCCAGGAGAGAATGGGAGTTAAGGAATTCTAAGCAGCGATTGTAGACTACTCGTTCTAGGATTTTGGAAAGGAAGGGTAGTAGGGAGATAGGGCGATAACTGGAAGGGGAAGTGGGGTCAAGAGCGGTTTTTTTTAGGATGGGGGAGACGTGGGCATGTTTGAAGGCAGAGGGGAAGGAGTCATTGGAGATTGAGTGGTTAAAAATAGAAGTTAAGGGTGGGAGGAGGGCAGGGGCCTCCTTTTTAATAAGGTGAGAGGGAATGAGGTCCGAGGCGCAGGTGGAGGGGGTGGCACTTGCGAGGAGGGAGGAGATCTCTGAGGATATTGCGGAAAAGGATGGAAAAGTAGGGGAGAGAGTTGGTGGGGGGGAGGGGAGAGGCAGAGGGGTGACTTGGGGGAGCTTAGACCTGATTGTGTTGATTTTTGTGATGAAGTAGGTGGCCAGATCATTGGGGGTGAGAGATAGGGGAGGGGGAGGAACAGGGGGCCTAAGGAGAGAGTTAAAGGTCCGGAACAATTGGCGGCGGTGACGGGCATGGGTGTCAATGAGGGAAGAGAAGAAGTTTTGCCTGGCGGAGGAGAGGGCAGAGTTAAGGCAGGAAAGGATATATTTGAAGTGTGTGAGGTCGGCTTGGTGCTTGGACTTTCGCCAGCAGCGCTCGACAGCTCGAGCATAGGAGTGTAGGAGGCAGACAGAGGAGGTGATCCAGGGTTGTGGGTTAGTGGAGCGAGAACGGCGGAGGGAAAGGGGGGCGAAAGAGTCGAGATGAGTAGAGAGGGTGGAGTTGAGAGCAGAGACCTGATCATCGAGAGTGGGAAGTGAGGACAGGGCGGCAATGTGAGGAGAGATGCTTTTGGAAAGACAGATGGGATCAAGAGAGCGGAGGTCTCTGTGGGGCAGTAGCAAAGATTTGCAGGGGGAGGGAGTGTGAGAGATGAGGCAGGTGAGAAGGTTATGGTCAGAGAGAGGGATTTCAGAGTTGGTGAGGGAGGAGATAGTGCAACGGTAGGAGATGACGAGATTGAGGGTGTGACCCAGTCGGTGAGTGGGTGCGGTATGGTGGAGCAGGAGGTCGGCAGAGTCGAGGAGGGATAGCAGGCGGGTGGCAGAGGAGTCGTCAGGTACATCCATATGGATGTTGAAGTCTCCGAGGATTAGAGTGAAGGAGAGAGAAGGCAGGCAGAGAGAAGGAGAGAAGGAAGGTGAGAAAGGGGTCTAGGTGGTTGAAGAAGTCGGAGGTGGGACCGGGAGGGCGGTAGATGACAGCGACAAGTATCTGGAGGGGGTGGTAGAGGCGAATGATATGGGCTTCGAAGGAGGGGAAGGAGAGGGAGGGGGGAGGAGGGATAGTGCGGAAGCGGCAACGGGGTGAGAGGAGGAAGCCGACGCCTCCTCCCTTACCGGTGAGTCTGGGGGAGTGGGAGAAGGAGAGGCCTCCACTGGAGAGAGCAGCGGCCGAGACCGTGTCTTCGGGAGTGAGCCACATATGTGAGACATGAGTAGAGAATAGTGTCAAGATAACTGTCTTGTGAGATAGGAAGGATAGTGGTATTTTCTACAGTGAAGGGAAAGACAAGTAGAGGAGGGGGATTGGGTGTGAAGATAAGGAGTTTTGTTTTGGACATGTTTAGTTTGTGTTGTCAGTGGAACATCCAGGTAGTGATGTCCTGAAGGTAGGAGGAAATATGTTCCTGCAGGGAGGAGAGAGATCAGGTCTGGAGATGTAGATTTGGGAATCATCCAAATAGAAATGGTAGATATGAAGAAATGAGTTCTCCAAGGGAGTGGTTGTAGGTTGAAAATAAAAGGGAACCCAAAACTAAGGGACTCCTACTGTCTGAGAGCTGTGGGCAAAGAAAGAGAAAATAAATTAAGAGAAGAAAATCAGTGAAATTCATATTCAGAGTGGTGCCCAGTATGGTGGTTTGTAATCACTGGGTACTCAAAGACAGTTGTCTGACAGTCTGGCAGGTGGATTTTCATGGATTCTGGGTCAACCTTGTACCAGTCATTCATTTCCCTATTCATTTTTCCCTTAAGGATGACTTTTTTTGTGTATGGTATTTGTTAAGTGCTTACTGTGAGCCATGATCTGTTCTAAATGCTGGGATAGATTCAAGGTCATCAGGTGGGACACAGTCCATGCCCCACTTAGGGCTCACAATCTTAATTCCCATTTTACAGATGATGAAACTGAGGCTCAGAGAAGTGAAATGACTTTCCCAAGGTCACACAGCAGACAAGTGGCAGAGCCGGGATTAGAAGCCACATTCCTCTGACTCCCAGATCTGTGCTTTAACCTTTAGCAGCACTGCTTCTTCCTTTCTCTTCTCTCCTCTTCCTTTCCTGCCTCTGTGGAGTCCCTGTGCTGAGCTCTGCCCTGCCTGAAAGTCAGTCAGGTGCCCTGGACCCTATGACAAATTGAATACATCACCTGTCTCTGAATCAGCACCTCAAGTGTTTAAGAACTTGGGCGTTTACCAAGTTAATTTCACTCAGTTGCTGCTTCCTGCTGCAGCTAGGGGACACAGTAAAGGCAATCAATCAATTGTATTAATTGAGCATTACTGTGCCCAGGGCACTTTACTAAGCACTTGGGAGAGTTCAACAATCTAACCAACACATTCCCTGCCCAAGAGGGAGTGAGAAGAGTGAGGGAGATCTCTTTTGGGTGTCAGATCCAAGAAGGAAACAGCGGTTTGGTTCAGGATGATGGACAATTTTTCTCAATGCTTCAATGTCAGAATACTGCCTTGGAAACCGGTATGGGTGAGTTTATGTTGTTATCACATTCACAGCCTGTGGTTTCTGTCTGAATCTGTTGGAAACGGAACAAGGAGCATAGTAGAACAATGGTAAAGGCCAAGAGGACAATGTTATTTTGTTGGTCTGCTTGATTGATGGGGTTTATTTGTATCTCATAGTGTTCGGCATGGAACCTTGTAAATGACACTTGTCTGCACTTCAGGGCGATAACTGAACTGATGAGTTAAAGACTTGACTGAACATTTAATGTGGCTTATTAAATAATTATGATGAGGTTTGATGAATGAGCTAGATTCTCCAAATTTCCAACTGAGCTTTTCAGCATGAGTTTCATTAGACAGGCGTGGATTGTGCCTGAAGTAACCCAGCTGCAAATGAGCTTGAAAACCATTTGAACTGGAAATCTTCAAATCTGAATAATTCAGGTGATTTGTTCTAGTGTTCTTTGTTCCAAATCTAGTATTTCATTTTTTGATGATGAAGTGGAGTAAGAGTACCATAAGTGAAGTTATCTTAAAAGTCTCCATATGCACTTAATGAAAATGTAGTAAATTATCTTTATGGATTTAAAAAAAAATTCAAGAAAGAGGATCTATTCAGAGAGGAGAGTGGACTGCTTCTTCCATGCATATGGAGAAGGATTTATGCATAAAGAGTATGTAGGTAAGAGCTAAATACTGAAAGACACTCAGATACACATTATGATACTACTCTGACTTGTTTAAGTATTTATTCACAGCATTATCATTTTACCCATTAGAAAAATGGCCCATTGAGATTTGTCTTGTTGACCATGTCTTTTAAACCTTGTTTCAATTTTTAGACTCAATTTCTGTATTTCTGCAAAGAAGAACCTAAGCAATGCCATGAATGGGCTGAACCAACGATCCATTTAGTTCAGTGTTCTATCTCCAGAGAAAAGATGCTGGGAGGAATCAAGTGATGATTGCCTTCCTTGATGTTCACCTTAATGTTTAGGGAGGGACGAGACTGACATCCTAACATCTTTCTGCACCCCAATATTCCTTCTAGGAACCAATTATAAACAACTTGCCCTTGAAGTTATGTAAATCCTTTTAGAATCTACCGATCTTCTCAGTTTACACAACTTCCTTCGATAACCAATTCCACTTTTACCATACACTGTGAAGAAGTGTTTCCTTTTGTTAGTTTTAAGGGATCAACTTCTGTAAAGGCTTGTATTCTAAATATGCATATAATTATATTATTAGGCTTTGTGTCCACATGGCCCAGAAGCCAGACAATAGTAATAATAAATAGTATTTGTTAAATGCTTACTACATTCCAGGCACTGTACTAAAGCAATGGGGTAAATACAAGGGACTGTGTCCTATATGAAGCTCACAGACTTAATCTCCATTTTACAGATGAGGTAACTGTGGCATAGCGAAGTTAAGTGATTTGGCCAAGGTCACACAGCAGCCAAGTGAAGGGGCTGGGATTAGAACCCAGGTCCTCTGACTCCCAGGGCTGTGCTCTTTCCCAGGCCACACTGCTTCTATCTTTAAAACATTAAGGGAGACTGCACAGGTTTGAATTAAGGCAGCCTGGAGCAGGTGGACTTCTAAAGAAACATTTACATACTTAACCTAGTATGCCGGGTGGTCTGTCTGTTATTTATTGTAATTTGATTTCATTGTCATCACTCCTTGTATCTGTCTTCCCAAGTAGGATTGTGAGCCCCATATAGGAAAGGGACAGTGTTTGATCTAATTACACCATACCTATCCCAGCTTTTAGCACCATGCTCAGATTATAGCAAGGGCTCAATATGTATGATGAAGACCAATTAAATTCATAACAGAATATATACAGATAACCTTTATATTCACAGATGATACCATGGATGGCAAAGTTTACCTATAGGTACATGTGTGACTGAAGCGAGCTATCTGGGCCATTCAATCATATTTATTGAGTGCTTACTATGTGCAGAGGACTGAACTATGTGTTTGGAAGAGTACAATACAACAATAAGCAGACACATTCCCTGCCCACAGTGAGCTTATGGACTAGAAGCCAAGAGTCCCATTCATGTTGTGTGGACACTAATATTGTTCTTTGGTATATGGTCATATTTTCTGCTCTAAGTCCCTGACATTGTTTCTAGTTTTGTCTCTCCCAATCTCTCATAGCTTCACCAAAAAGGAAGCCCCTAACTTCTTGATTATGTCACACCATGAGGGTTGACTTGTTGCAGTTATCTTTTTGGTTATGTTTCTTTTTCTGAGTTCAGTTCTATTGTCTGAGAGTGCTTCCTTAAATCATTTCCTCTGCCTTCACCTTTTTAGTTGTCCCTTTTCTTCATACTGCAGTTAATTATGGTATTAAGCACTTACTATGTGCCAAGTATTATACTAATCTCTGGGGTACAGAATATAATCATGATCCACATGTGGCTCACAGTCTAAAGAAGAGGGAGAACAGGTATTGAATCCCCATTTTGCTGGTTAAGGAACTGAGGCCCAGAGAAATTAATTTTCTTGCCCAAGGTCACAGGACAGGTACGTGGTGGAGCTGGGCGTAGTACCCAAATCCTCTGACTTTCAAAACCATATTCATTCCACTAGACCATGCTGCTTCTCATTTACTTGGGTTAGGACTGGGGTTATCCTTATTTGCTCCACCCACTGAAACTCTGTAGAGCTGCCTGCTGATTTATCTGGGGGGAAAAGAATAGTTTTCATCCACATCTCCCCACTTCCCCAAAACCTCCAGTGGCTACCTATCCACCTCCACATCAACTGGGAACTCCTTACCATTGGCTTTAAGGCACTCAATCAGCTCCCTGCTTCCTACCTAAACTCCCTAATTTCCCACTACACGCCAGGCTGCACCCATCACGCCTCCAACACCAACTTTCTCACAGTAACCTCATCTATCTCACCACCGACCACTTGTCCACATCCTCCCCCAGCATATCCTACAGACTGCCATTCTCCCCATCTTCAAAGTCTTATTAAAGTCACATCTTCTCCAAGAAGCCTGCCTGGCTACCCCCACATTTCCCCAATCGTTAGCCCTCCCTCTACATCACTTATTTATTTTTATGGTATTTGTTAGGGACTTTTTAGGTGCCAGGCAGTGTTCTAAGTGTTGGGGTAGATACAAGCTAATCAGGTTAGACATGCCTATGCACTTGGTTCTGTACCCCTTAAACACTTTGATTCTTTCCTCCCCCCTTAACCCCACATTACCCTTAAGCACTTGGATACCCCAGCCACATAGCACTTGTTCATATGCTCTATATATTTCAATGATTGCTCCCCCATTTGACTGTAAGCTATGCACTAAGCACATATTTCTGTGACCTTTGGGCACTTAATATTTGCCCTACACTCAACCCCACAGCACTTACGTACATATCTCTAAATTATATGTTAAATTATTTATATTAATGTCTGTCTCCCACTCTAGACTGTAATCTTGTTGTGAGCAGGGAATGTGTCTGCCAACTCTGTTGTATTGTACTCTCCCAAGCACTTAGTACAGTGTTCTGCACATGGTAAGTGTTCAATGATACCATTGATCGATTGATATTAGAAGGATATGTTGCAGGACTTTGTGTTTGTGATCCTGTCTCACCACTTAATGTTGACTGTGGCCAATATGTGACACTGACAGAAGTGCTCAAACAGTCTCAGATAGGGCATTTGATGATATGGTCAAGTTTAACCATCATAGTGAAGGTTGGATAATGCTACAACTCTATAGCTCTAACTTTGTTCTGAAGCAGTTTAGTCTACTGGAAAGGGTACAGGACTTAAACTCAGGAGACCTGGATTCTAATCCCAGCTACACAATTTTCCTGCTGTGTGACTGTGGGTAAATCACTTAATTTCTTTGTCCCTCAGTGTCCTTATCTGTTAATACCTGTTCACCACCTTAGACTCTGAGCCCCATGTGGGACAGGACTGTGTCCAGTGCTTAGCACAGTGCTGGGCCTTAGAAAGTGCTTAACAAATACTACAATTATTAAGTGTGGTACTCACCCCAGTCCCACAGCATTTATGTACATAGCCTTATACTGTTCTATTTCCCCTCCCTTTTCTATTTTATCATTTGTCTGTTCCTGTCAACTCTAGCTCCTTGTAGACAGGGATCACATTTACCAACTCTGTTGTACTTTTCCAAGCACTTAGCACAGTGCTCTGCACACTGTGATTGAAATCTGTTGCCACATGGATGGCTCCCTCCATCTGACAGTTTCCTAAAGGGATATGGACCATCATTCATTTTTCTATTTCCTGTCTATCATGAACAATTTGCAAGTTATATTTGTTCCATATCAAAAATACATTATTTCTGATGAATAAATATGCCTATTATTGCTAAGCACAAATATGACTGCACCTAAAAGTTTCAGAATGGATTTGAGCTAAAACCGATATTTCTATAAGGAAAAAAAAAATGTGACAAGGGCCATAGCAATTACCTCACAATTTGAGAAGCCACTGTGATGGCATTGAACATGCAGCTTCTATTTCAGATTACAATATATTATTATACACCTGGCATCACTGCATATTTGACATTTTCTCAGGAATATCTGCTATTAAATGGAAAGCATTTCTGAAAGAAAAGAAGACCTGAACTAGAGAGAGTAGCATGATGACATAGCAGGATTTTCTGTTTGAAAACTTAGACCATTTGAATGATCTTATTTCATCTATATGGTTCCAAAGAGATTCCCTAAACACTTAATGTTCCGCTTATACAAATTGGGGAAAATTCATTCTTCCTTAGAGTTAATATTAAAATGGCACCTGTGTAAGGTCATTATGGGCAGGAAATGTGTCTGCTAATTCTGTCTTACTGTACTCTCCCAAGCACTTAGTAAAGTGGTTGTATAGAGTAAGCACTCAATACCACTGATTGAAATAATCAGAATTCAGGGTGTGATTGATTCCATCTAACTGCCAATTAGGCAGCCAGGAGATTTGTGTGTCTGAAGGTTAAAATAATGGAATAGAGTCAGAGAAGTCCAAAGGGAGAAGAGGGGTGGGGGGTGGGGGATGTTGAGATTTGTTAGGTGGTTCTGAGTTGCAATCAGATTTTGGTGCGAGCTGTGGGATTATATAATGTCCAATCAGAATGGCAAGTGATTGCTGAGAAAGAATAGAAAAACTACATTCCCCAGGGAGCTAAGTGGCTGATTATCTCCATTTTGCAATAGTTGGGGGCTCTTTTTCCTAGAATCCAGCTCCCAGAGTTCTCATGGGAGAGTGGAGTTTAGTTTTGCCTCCCTTTTCTGCTTTGGTTTTCCTTTCAGAAACAGACCTTCTGATTGGTGAGTGCTCTCTGTGCTTACTCAGTACTTATGGGAAAATAGGCTGAGGAAATGAGGATCTGTGGCTTACCTGAGGCCTTATGGTTTAAATCTCAATTTTTCTTTCCTCCAGGGAAAGCTATAGAGCAAAATTGCCCGTGTTTTGGGACCCACGCCTACTCCCAGTTAAGGACCCCCTTTGAACACATAATCAGTGTTTGGTGGAAAGCCTAAGGAAGCACTAAGGAGCTGGCTATTCTGGCTTTCTGGTTCCTGGTATATTCACAAACTTGTGGATTTAGAATGCATCTTATCTTGCATTCCTTTAAAAGTACATTCCTCAGAATGAAATATTAGTTGGAGGTGATCATTTTGTTTGGGAAATATTCTCTTCAAGCCAGGTTCACCAAAGCTTTTTCTGTTGAGCTCTCATTCAGCTCCTGTTCGATGCTGTGTCTTAGACTATTTCCTTGAGCTCTCTGGGTGGAGGAGCCTTCTTCACTTTGCTCTTCATTCAGACTGTAAGCTCACTATGGGCAGGGAACGGGTCTACCAACTCTGTTCAGTACTCTCCCAAGTGCTTAGTACAGTGCCCTGTATACAGTGAACATTCAATAAATACCATTGATTGTTGTGGGGTATTAGAGCAGGAAGGACCTCGTCTCAGAAATGAATCTAATAGCTTTGAGGTATGTGGAGGTCATATTTCTACCTAACCCTTTTTCCACCTTAAATTCTGAGGGGATAATTATATGTTTAAATTTCTGCCTGTCGAAAAAGCTAGGGAAGGGCTAAGGTGCTCAGAGAGTCTCAGGTATCAGTGTCCCCTGGACTGTAAGCTCATTTGGGCAGGGAGTGAGCCTACCAAATCTGTATTGTACACTCCCAAGTGCTTAGTTACATGCTCAATAATTGCCACTGTTATAACCCGTTACATGCCAGCCTAAATGCATTACCTTATTACCATAACAAATGCTCAAAGTAATGGATCTGAATGCTCTGATAAAGGAATAAGTCGTGGAATGGCCATTCCACTATGAAAACACTTTCCTATCTCTCCCAGCCCAGCAAGAATTAGCAGAGTAGGGAGCCCAACCAAGGCCCTCCATGACCCCCTTTTTGGGGAGGGGATGGTTCTCAACTTCCAGGTTCCAGTCCCTATGCCTAGCTGGGGCCCTAACAAAACTTTCCCTGTTCTGCCAGATTTCTCTGGGAACACTACTGTGGCCTCCCTGGCCCAATCCATTTCTCTGTCCCTCTCTGCCTGCGGTCATTAATTCTTTCAGGTGAAAGCATCAGGGTAAGGTGTGTGTTGGGGAGGGCAATGCATGAGGTTGCCCTCTTTCCCCATTCTTACCCTCATTTGTGCCCCCACCCTCATCAGCATTTCAGGTATAAATTTTCTCTTTCAGCCCTGAACAGACCTCTTAAGTGGGGTGTAGATCTTTCATCTTTGATATAATGTATTTATTTGAGGGACAATTATATTATTGAAAATTCACGTTGACTTGCAATCTGCTTTCCAGAGTTTGCAAGTGAAGAAAATGACCAAAGGATCACACAACACCACAACAACAACAGCTGTAGCAACTAACAGTGTAAAAGGCAGCTTAGTTATTTTTGGGATGTTGGATTTTATGTCAGTCCAAACATTAACATTTGCCTGACTCCTGATTTTTGTACACTAGAGAGAGCCGAGCAGTAAAAATCACACAAGATGAGCAAAAACCGATCATTTTTGCCACTTAATCTTCAAACTCTGGGCTCTTTGTGACTGGGGAAGAGGCAACCCCCCTCTCTACCAGCCACAGGGGAAAAATATTAATGATGCTTTAAAAAAGTAAGAAAGCCTCCCTAATACTCCTTCCAAAATAAGCATTGAATGTATTGACAGTGATTATTGGCAATTCATCACACAGATGTACTTTATCAACTGGAGTCAATCTGGTCAAAAGTAGAATTGATTTGTAACTGACAGGTCTATTTTGGCTGTGAAAATGCTAAGAAAAATCCGTTTTTAATAAAAATGAAATTAAAATTGTATTTTAGGGCTCATTGGGGTTTGACTTTTATTTTTAAAAAAATTTGGGCAGTAGAAATTGGGTAAAACAATTATAGCCTGCTAGATTGTGAGCTCCTTGACAGCAGGGATCTTGTCTACTAACTGGATCATATTCTCTTCCATGCACTTAGGAAGAAATAAGCATTAATGATCAATTGATTTCTACTTATGTATAAGACAGTTAACTTTGCTTAGAGGCAGATATCAAATGCCAAAGGTGGAAATGCAGGGGCACCATGCTATCATATCAGGCTTATTGAGTAGAGGCATACTCATATTCAATACTCACCTCCTTGAAGAGTCCTTCCCAGACTGAGCTTCCCTTTTCCCTCTGTTCCCTCTGCTCCCCCTCTGCCCCCCTTCCTCCCTCTGCTCCCTCCCCCTTTCCCCGTTCACCTCCCCTCAGATAAGTCCCCTTTCCCTCTGCTCCTCCCCCCTCTCTTCCCCTCCCCTCAGCACTGTGCTCATTTGTATATATTTTTATTAACCTATTTATTTTGTTAATGAGGTGTACATCCCCTTGGTTCTATTTATCGTGATTATGTTGTCTTGTTTTTGTCCGTCTGTCTTCCCCCTATTAGACTATAAGCCCGTCATTGGGCAGGGATTGTGTCTATCTGTTGCTGAATTGTACATTCCAAGCGCTTAGTACAGTGCTCTGCACATAGTAAGGGCTCAATAAATACTAATGAATAAATGAATAGTATTGGTCATAAGATTTTGCTGGTTTTGCTTTTTGAAAATGATTTGCAGATATGTTCATGACTTCTTGTCTTTTGTCAAAATGAGACCATAGCATAGGGTGTGATTTGCAGGGAGAAAAGAAATGGTTGATGGAAGAAATCCAATAAGTCATTACTGTATTAATATTCAGCTGATTCTTGAAACACAACCTTTACAAAAACCCAACCTTTAACCAGCCACAGAGATAGGATAAATAGGCTTTGGATTATTTCATTATCTGATGTTATTCTCTCAGTCAAATTCTGTAATCTGATTACACCAATAATGAAGCTATAATGAAGCTATCCATCTATATGGGAATTATGAGAGGATGAACCCCAAGCTACTTGACATCACAGAGTGTGTCCAGTACTGTAGGGGTGATAGATGATAGCACTAGAAGTATCAGCAAGGAAGCTGGGCCTTGCAGGATAAACTCACGTTTAGAGGAAGGCAAGTCTTTCCTGGCCCTTAGATTAGTAAGGGTGAAATGCATGCAATCAAATGGTTCAGCTATCCCATTAGCTTTTGAGTCAGGAAAAGAAATGCATCAGTTATGTTAGTTTATATAGTCTCAGCTCCAGACTGAATTGTTTCTCTCAAGAGTTATTCACCGTGATGAATTCCTAGGACTGGTTGAGTCCTCACCAGGTACCGATTTGTACATTCCAAGTGCTTTGTACATGCTCTGCACACAGTAAGCACTCAATAAATAGGATTGAATGAATGAATGAATGAATGAATGAATAGTCCACCATCCTGCTCCCGTACAGTGCTGGCTTCAAACATCTGGGCTTCCCAAGGCAGAGAGAGATATATGGCCTCATCCCACTCCATAAATTGCCTTTATTTTGACATCATTTCATTCATTTTGTGGGGAGGCAGCATTGCCTAATGGAAAAAGCATGAGCCTGGGGTCCATCTCAAACAAGCAAAACAAACAAAAATTGCTCAACTGTCCTGCTCAAACAAAAACTCCTCACCATTGGCTTTAAAGCACTTAATCACCTTCTCCCCTCCTACCTTACTTCGCTACTCTCTTCCTACAACCCAGCCAGCACAGTTTGTTCATCTAATGCTAACCTTATCACTGTACCTCAATCTCATCTCTCTCACAGCCGACCTCTCATCCACATCCCATCTCTGGCCTGGACCTCCCTCTTATCAGACAGTTAATTGCTCTCTCCCACTTCAAAGCCTTATTGAAGGCACATCTCCTCCAAGAAGCCTTCCCTGACTAAGCCCTCATCTCCTCTTCTCCTACTCCCTTCTGTGCCGCTTTTACTTGTGCCTTCATCCTTCCTCCTGTCCCCACAGCACATATGTATATCAATGTTATTTATTTATCTATTACATAAATATCTGTCTCCCCCTCTAGACTGTGAGCTTGGTGTGGGCAGACATGGGTCTGTTATACTGTACTCTCCCAAGTACTTAGTACAGTGCTTTGCACACAGTAAGTGCTCAGTAAATACAATTGAGTCAGAAATGCTGTGTTCTAATCAATCAATCAATGGTATTGAGGACTGTACCCTGGTTCTTCTACGTCAGTCAATTGTATTTTTTGAGTGCTTATTGTGTACACACCACTGTACTAAGAGCATGGGAGACTACAGAATAACAGACTTGGTCAACATGTTCCCTGCCCACTATGAGCTTATGGTCTGGTCTGCTGTGTGACCTTGGGTGAATCATTTACCTTCTCTGTGTCTCAGTTACCTACACTGTGAGCTCATTATGGGCAAGGAACATGTCTGCTAATTCTGTTGTATTGTACTCTCCCAAGCACTTAGTACAGTGCTTGCACATAAGTGCTCAATAAATATGATTACCTCATCTGTAAAATGGGAATTAACACTTTGAGCCCCATGTGGGACATGAACTGTGTTTAACCCCATTAAGCTTGTATTTCTCCCAGTGCTTAATAAATACCATTAAAAAAAAAGACCTGTGCTCAATTCCCAGCTCTGCCACTGGACTACACTGTGTGACCTTTTGAGCAAGTCACTTAGCCTCTCTGGGCTTCAGTTTTCTCATCTGTGAAACAGGGATCAATTATTGTTATTTATTGAACACTTTGTGCAGAGTGCTGTACTAAGCACTTGGGAGAGGATAATACAACAGAGTTGGTAGGCACATTCTCTGTCCACAGTGAGTTTGCAGCCTCAAAAAGGCTTCCTGAATAGTCACAGTGGCGATCAGTGCTATGTCCCACATCCTTGACAAAGTCTTATGGTTTTTTAGCAGTTTGTATAAGTCTGCTGAGTGTTCAGTCAGAATACAGCTACCTGCTCTGTGGGATAAGTGAGATAGGGACTGTCTCTGACCTCATAATCTTGTATTTACCCCAGCACTTTGCACATAGTGGATGTTCATATCCACTGACACTATCCACTAACTAGCATAACGGATGCATATTGGATGTGCAACTATGTTGCACACAGTTAACAAATACCAACATTATTATTATGTTCAGTAAATGCCTTTATGAGTATTTTACATTTCATGTCCACACAGCATTCTGTGGGTACCCAACCTGATGTTAACTCCATGCTTTCATCTTCACCACTCCAGGAAGCTTCCCTCTTCCATCCAGAAGGCCGCTGCCCCCTTTGATCTTGCACCCTGAAGTGGTCACCTCACTCACATGCCTCTCAAACTGGCCATGCTCCCATGCAGTCCTACACCTCAGTCCCTCACAAAACCAGCCCCCTTCTGAGTGACAGAAAGATCTCACAGCCTTCCTGTGAAGTATGTTGCCAGTCTTGTCAGGAAGGATTTCCTGTTATTGAATTTTAATCTTGCTTTATGCAATAAATGGCTTTCCTCCCTCAATCATTTGTCCAAATGGAGCTGTTGAAGGTGAGATGTTTAGATTTTGTTGGTATGTGTGGTGGGGGTTAGGTTTGGTTGATAATACCAATTGGAGACCAATAATTCCATGTCATGACTATTAAAGACTGCCCCTTTTTGTACTGTGACAGCTGTTACCCACAGGGCATGATCTCTTCTGTATTTTTTTATTGTTGTTGCTGTTGCTCTTTTTCACAATATATCTCCTGAATCTGGTTTGCTCTCACAACAATGTCTTCTATGGCCCAGTGTGGTCGGAGCCACATTGTGAATCTAGAAGGATATGGACAATTTGGTTGAGCAGTCTGCCAGGGATCTTGGCAGGGATCTAGGATGGGAACATGGAGAACAGTGAGATTCCTTGATAATTTTTGCAGTCAGCTTTCTCCCTTCTCTTCTTGAACACGGTGATAATGGTGAGGGCTCTGAAATTCTGTCATTTCCTCGGTATTCTATAGGCTGTGGAAGAGTCTTTGCATGTGATTAAGAAGCAAATCCCCTTCCCACTTGCAGACCTCAGGTGATATGCCCATTTTTCATTGCTGTGGCTACAGTGGAGACGTCATTAAGAGATTAAGACAAACCCCACCTCTACCATTGCTAGCTGGGTGATGTTGAGGAAGTCAATTACTCTGGAGCTATTTTCTCCTCTGAAAAATGGGGATTAAATAACTGTTCTTCTTCCAGTTAGATTTTAAGCTCCATATGGGACAGGAACTGTGAGTGATTTGTATTGTATCTGCCCCAGCACTTAGCATAGTGCTTGGAACATAGTAATCTTTTAACAGATATCAATATTATTATGATGAAGAAGTGAAAGTCATGCCTTTCCATTGGCAAGTAAACTACTCTCTGTAGAAAACCATTCTCAGTGATAGACTTTGTAAGGAAACAAGAAGCTAAGAAAGGTCTCGAACAAGAGATGAAATGTTAAGACTGAAGATATACAAGGAGTTGTATAGTGGAAAGAGCACGGGCCTGGGAGTCAGAGGTCATGGGTTCGAATCCTGGCTCTGCCACTTGTCAGTTGTATGACTGGGCAAGTCACTTAACTTCTCTGTGCCTCTGTTACCTCATCTGTAAAATGGGGATTAATACTGTGAGCCTCATGTGGGACAGCCTGATTACCCTGTATCTACCCCAGCGCTTAGAACAGTGCTCTGTACATAGTAAGTACCCAACAAATGCCAACATTATTATTATATCAGAACCATACCAGGAACTCATATATATCCCTGAAAAGGGTATAGTGAGCTCAATCATATTTGAGTGCTAATTGTGTGCCAAGCACTAAATTAAGCACTTGCAATCAATCAATCAATGGTATTAATTGAATTCTTACTATGTGCAAAGCGCTGTACTAAGTGCTTGGGAGAATACAGTTCAGTAGTTGACAGTCAGATTCCCTGCCCATGACAAGTTTATTTTCTAGAAGGGGAGACAGATATTAATATAACTATCAATCGGTGGTATTTATTGAGCACTTATAGTGTGCAGAGAATTTGCTATACACCTAGGGGAATACAACAGGGTTGGTAGACACTCTCCCTTCCCAAAATGAGTATATGAATTTAGACACCTCACCCTAGCAACTCCCCTTATCAAAGACAAAAAGGAACTTTTAAATAGATACCACTTTTTACTTGGAATGTTGTGTTCCTCACAGGTGACATTAATGAAGTTGCTCAAAAAGTCAAATGGACTTTCAGATTTGTATCATAGGCATATATTCTCACAGGCTTATATTTTAGACATTAAGATGTATTCCAGAACTTCTGGAAATTCTATATGAAATTCTATAATTCATTCATTCAGTAGTATTTATTGAGCATTTACTATGTGCAGAGCACTGTACTGTGCCATATACTCTCATAATAGATAGCACCAAACTATTGTTTAATAGTTAAACAATTCAAAGCAGCATCATATTAAATGAGAAACTCTAGTTTTATAAGTCTTTGAAGAAAGTTGCTGAAAAAAAAGGCTTATTCTACTGACTGTGGTAGTGGTTTTTCAACCTTTGTGAAGAATTTGTACAATCTAGGTTGAACAGTAGCCTTCTTAAAGGATCCTGACTAGACAAATTTCTGGATACCTTGGTGGACGTTTGAAATCCTCTCTGCATTAGGCCTTTCTTCAGTGCGTTTTCTTAAAAGTTTTTGGGACTTTTCAGCCAGGGTAGAGAAATTTTCACTTCCTTTGTTTCAGGATTTTTGAAAAGATGTATTTGTCCAAGTTTGAGATCTTCATTGAACAGTTCCTCTGAAAGAAGGAATTAGCTCATGATTATGACATTGGTATTTTAAGTGCATATTGTGTTCTAGGCACTGTGCTAAGCACTGAGGTAAATACAAGATAATTGATTGAACACGACCCCTGTCCCACCTGAGGCTCACAGTCTTAATTTCCATTTTACAGATGACGAAACTGAGGCACAGAGAAGACAAGTGACTCACCTAAAGCCCCACAGCAGACAACCAATAATAATAATAACATTGTTTTTTGTGAAGCATTCACTATGTTCCAGGCACTGTTCTAAGTGCTGGAGTAGATGGAAGATAATCACATATACAGAGTCCTTATCCCACACGACTTAGTCACCATCCGTATCATTCACTTCTGAATTCAGTTTACTCCCGAGTCCAACATTTGCTTTGGTTATGTGCTGAAGGTCTCTTCTACTTCATGAAAATTTAAAACAAGATGTAGGCAGAGCTTTCTTCAAGAGCCAATCAACCTTTATTGCTTAATCCTAATTCTGATAGGAAGGTATCCAGGAGAAATTTATTTGCCTGTGGCACTTGGCTGGTTAGTTGTATGCCTCAGTGAGGCATCAAATAGTGCACTGGTATTTGGTAGAGAAGCAGCGTGGCTCAGTGGAAAGAGCACGGGCTTTGGAGTCCGGGCTCATGAGTTCGAATCCCAGCTCTGCCACTTGTCGGCTGTGTGACTGTGGGCAAGTCACTTAACTTCTCTGTGCCTCAGTTCCCTCATCTGTAAAATGGGGATTAAAACTGTGAGCCCCACGTGGGACAACCTGATTCCCCCTATGTCTACCCCAGCACTTAGAACAGTGCTCGGCACATAGTAAGCGCTTAACAAATACCAACATTATTATTATTATTATTATTCATATGGTGCTTTAATCTTTGGATAGTTGTGGTCTAGAGTAAGGTATCAAGCAATGACTGTTTTATCCTCAAGGTGCTGGTATTAAGGGGTGGTAAGGGTTCTGGTTTGCCTTCTCATTTAAGTTGTATACTTCTCTGTGAAGAATTGCAGAATTTACTGAAAACTTCCTGTTATTTGAGGGCTTTACCTGGTGCAGTCTCTCATATAGCTGAGTCTTCGTCAAGTTTACGGTCAATACATAATGCTGTGGAGAATCTCTGAAGCAGTGCAAAAGCCTCTTCAACCTCTAAGGCATATATACAGAGAAATGATCACCAGCATGTGAGTTCCTTGTGGGATTGGACTTTGTACTTACTCTGCATTTTACTGTCTCAAGCACTTTGTAGAATGTCCTGCACACTGTAAGGGCTCCATGGAAATCATTCATTTATCAATATTGAATAGGTTTCCAGGCCTTGATCTTCAAAGCTGTTGAACTGTAAGAGTTCCCTAGTTGCATCTTAAAGAAGACAATCACTTTCTCTCCTTTCAAAGTCTTTTTGAAGACATCTCCTCCAAGAGGCCTTCCCTGGCTAAGCCCTCCTTTCCTCTTCTCCCTCTCCCTTTTGCATCACCCTAACTTGCTCCCTACATTCATCTCCCCCTCCCAGTCCCACAGCACTTTAGTACATACCTGTTATTTATATTAATGTCTCTCTCCCCCTCTAGATTGTAAACTCATTGGATACCTTGGTGAACGTTTGAAATTCTCTCTGCATTAGGCCTTTCTTCAAACTGTTTTCTTGAAAGTTTGTGGGACTTTTTCAGCCAGGGTAGAGAAATCTTAACTTCATTTATTTCAGGATTTTTGAAACACTTGTCAAGCAAGGGATATGTCTGTTATATTGTACTTTCCAAAGCACTTAGTATGGTGTTCTGCACATAGTAAGCACTCATTAAATATGACTGAAAGAATGAATGAACATGGAATAGGTGGAACAGGACAGTATTTACTCCAGAGCTCTGCTTTACTCTGGTTAGGAAGAAAGGGTCAGGATGGCTACCTTCAACTTTGACTCAATCATACATCCATGTGGTTCTAGGCAAGGGTGTCTGGGTGTTGGGAGTTGGGAAGGCAGGGTGGTGGAAGAGAGAGAAACAGAAGTAGGTCAGGGAAGCAAGAGGAGTTTGTGTTTATGGGTAAATGTGTGTGTATGCATGCAAGAGAAGTGGGCAAGAGAATGAGGAAAATTAAAGTAGAAGAAAAATTTTCCTTAGTATTTACAAAGCATCTGATGAATCCTAATTGTGAATTACTTGGAAGAAAAGCCAACAGGTTTAGGATCATGCCAACTTGAATGGGAGGGAAAGAGATTCTTTTGGTAACAACTTTAGAGTTATTCCACTATGATGATTTCCCAGACAGACTGCAATTGAGACCATTGTTTAGCAACAGAGTGTGTATTTCAAAGATAATGAGCTAACCATAAAACCAGACCTTGGCGAGGAACTTTCAATTCAGTTAGACTTTAACTAACTTGACTTGCGGCAATGGGAAGGAAATTGAGGTTTGACCATGTCCCAAAACTTTGCTAGATGGTTAGCCCCAGATGAAATAGTTTGGCCTTATAGGAAAAAAAAGGCATATTTCTATTCTGGTTTAGACATCAACATATTTTGCTCTTGATCTCAGATCAAAATGCTGCAGTTCTGTCTTCTTTAAATCCTGCAATATTTGCTGAACTCTAACTTGGCAGCTGGCTAACATCAATAAAGAAAATACATGAGGCTGTGCAAGAAGAATGCCAAACTGATATAAATCACCACCACATAAGTAACAAGAAGGTTTGTTGTTGGTTGTTTTTTTTTTTTATTGTGACTGGAAAGTTTGTTGTTGCCTGCTTCTCAAATCAAGGGATTAGATCACCAGCTTGAGCTTGGCATTTTCATATTGTCCTTGCAGTCATTTTTTCCACAGTGGGTGGTCAAACATTGTCCTGTAGTAATCCACCTTGAAGCCTCAGAGTCTGGATTCATAATCAGTTTAAAACAAACATTTTGTCAAGAATTTGGTTGAACTTTTGGCAGCATAGAGGTTTTTGTTTGGGCCTTGTGGCATGCCCTATGGAAAATAGTTTTCTTTTCAAATGTGGTTGGTTTCAGAAAAGCCTGCAAACCACACTCTCAATCTAAATAGCTACTGCTGTTGACTAAGGCTGCTTATTCTGTGGAACAATTGGACCACAGTATTTAAATATTAAGATAACTGTCTATTTATTGGTAGACTAAAGTAAGAGGAGAGCATTATTTTGAATTTCATGGAATTTTTTTTAATGGTATTAAGCACTTAACTGTGTGCCCCTGCATTGTATTAAGCAACTGAGGTAGATACAAGCTATGCAGATAGGCCACAGTCCATGGCCCACATGGGACAGTCTTAATCCCCACTGTATAGATCAAGTACTTAGGGCCAGAAAGAATCAATGGGTTCTCATTCTGGTGAAGAAATCTTCCTACTGGAACCCTCCTTAGTGCTTTGGCTGTTGTAGCTCAGAATAAATATAACAATTGTAACATCACTTTTCTTGGAACCATTTTACCCCTTAGGGTAATTGTCTTCTGGTTATTTGCACTGAGGTTTTCATTTTCTTGGTGTTCCATTTTATCTTAGTGTTTTCAAATCCTTCTTCCCCGAATGATAAAAGAGTGGTGAGAAATGGTTTGATATAAGCAGTTTGTTCTTGTAGCTTATCATTCCTTAGGTGTTTGTAAAGCACTTACTCTATGCCAGGCACTGTACTAAGCACTGGGATAGATAAAAGGTAATCAGGTTAGACACAGTCCATATCCCAAATAGTGCTCACAGTAGTATATCTCCATTTTACAGATGAGGTAACTGAGGCACAGAGAAGTTGAGTGACTTGCCCAAAGTCACACAGTAAACAAGTGGCAGAGCCAAGATTAGAACCCAGGTCCTTGTGACTCCCTGGCCAGTGCTGTCTCCACTAGGGCAAGCTGCTTCTCTATCCTAACCTTGCCCTCTCAATACACAAACATTTTGAGAATTTTTTTCATTCCCGAGTCATCCAATATCATTAGAAGGTAATCTTTCTTCCTACAAAGGAATAAATGTAGATACACAAGTCCCGAGGATGTCTATAAATAAAATACATTACGTGCTAGGGGTTGGATTGGTAAAACATGGGGTGTTGAACATTAATTAGGAAAAGTATGTTGGAGGTGGTGGAATTTTAGAAAGGCTTTGAATATGGGGAGGACTGTGTTCAAGTGGGATTGGGAGTTTCAGACTGAGGGACCAGTGTGACCAAGAACAGAGGCAGGAGCGAGGAACAGTTAGAAGGTGAGGTTGAGAGAAGCTAAGAGTATGAGCTGAGGAGTAGCAGTTTAAGGGAGCCGGCGTGTCAGATGGATGTGGTGGAGAACCCTGAGCCAATGGTGAGGTTTGTCTGTGGCTGAGCTCCCTAGGAGAAACAGTATACAGCAAAAAGCCTTGTAAGGGTAGGGAATGAGGAAGAGGCACTAGTGAATGAAACTAGAAGAAGTGGTCAGAGAGGTAGGAAGAGATGCAGGTGAGTACTAGGTCATCAAAACTGAGGCCAGATAGAATTTCCAGGAGGAGGGAGTAGTGCAGTGCAGAGGGAATAGTGCGAGAGGACAGAACAGTCAAGGAAGATTAGGGCAGGGTAGAGATTACTAGATTTAGTTCTAAGAAGTATGTTGGTGACCCTAGAGTGCAATCTTGGCAGCTTGAAAATTCCAGAAAAAATGATTATAGTGAGTCAAGAAGAGAATTAGTTGAGAGGAAACTAAGGTGAAAGGGCTGCAGGAGTTTGGGAAAAAATGGGACCAGGGAGATGGGGTATTTAGCTGGAAGTGGGGGATTGAGAGTGTGTTTTTAGGATTGGAGATGTGAGCATGTTTGAAGGCAGAAGGGAAGGAACCTTGGTCATGGATGCTTGAGACTCAGCCCCAAACAGAGACCTTCTAAGGGAGAGAGGAGAGCTGCAATTGTAAAGGGGAGCAGAGCAGAACTGGTCCAACACTGCATATTACACCATTTTTATCTTACAAGGGACTTACCTATTTAGAAGATTTACTACTTAAAAACAGAAATCTTACTCTTTTTCCAGAAAATATGATTATCCCAGAGGCCAGTCTTCTGCCTGGTATTTATTTTTGCTAAAAGTCCCACCCTCTCTTCCTTATTTTATTGTTCACAAATAACGTCCGAATCCAGTAAAGAGATATTCAGCACAGGCAAGTAACAACATGGTTCTGGCAAGAAGTAAGGCATGCTCTTGCACTTATTTTGTTATCTCTCTTTCCCTGGGTGAAAGAGGAGCTAGTAAAACTTAGTTGTGTACCACTGTGAAGATGAGATATGATTTTATTGCTCTTCTCAGTCCTTCTTTCCCCACTGCTTTTGGCAGCTGTACAGCCAGCGTACACACAGAAAGAACACACAAACTGGAAAAAGGAATTTGGGGTGGGAACTCCTCCACAGGAGAATGAATTCTATTTATTGAAATGCTTAAGTGCCCAGTACATTAGGAGCTTCACCTATCTTGGGGAAGGGAGCTGGACTGATTGGAGTCTTGAAGTCCCTGACCTGTGTAAGTTCCTTCATCATCTCTAATTCTTAACCTGAAGAATTGTATCTTTGGACTTATTAAGAACAGTAGGGGGATACAAGAGAAGCTTCTACATTTTCCTATGAAGATTTTAGTACACAGGGAAAATAATATATTTTGGGAAAACTTGAGTGTGTTGAGTCTTAAGTCAACAGAGTGTATTAATTGACCTCATCCTCTGGTCCCCTTTGTGTTTCACCCTTTCAAACTTGACAGCAGATATTTCACAGAATAAACTCCACTTTTATGCTCTCTTTACTATGCTCCCTTGGCACATGTGGTATGTTATAACTATATTCAGTTAGCTGGGGAAGAAGCCTAAGAATCAGTTGACTAAATTATCTAGATCATGCCTATTCAAACCTTGAGCCCGTTAACTGGCTAATTAGTGGTAAAGGAGAATTGAGGTTATGAATTTTAAGACTATGCCCATTCTATGAACATTGGATGAGTACTCTGTGGCCTGACTGATTTCCTGCCATTAAAGTTCACCAAATAGGTCGGCATCCCAGGGGAGCATTTTCTCGGCAAGACATCCCTAAGCCTTGTGGAAAGAGTTGGACCTGAAATGTTGGCAGGTAGTAATCTTTCCCACGTGAATCCTCTAGTTCATTTTTAACACCAGGGATCAATATACAACATTCTGCATGGCTGCTAAAAATGCTCTATATGTCAGATTCCAGTCCTGAAACAGCTCCTCTTTCCCTCTCTACCTCCACAGCTTTCCTAAATCAATGATTTCAATAAATGACTATTAACGCCATCATACACTTCCAGCAAAGACTTGTTCCTAGCTTGTTATATAGTGGAGAAGCTCCTCAGCCTTTAGGTCTTGGGTAGTGGGAGGCAAAAGCAATTAAGTGATGAATTAAACCACACATAGAACTACCATGTGAGAATGAAATTCAAAAGAAATGCAACTGTATACATTGCTGACTTGTGGCTGTGGGTGAGAATAAAGGATCCCTGATAATTTTTCTCTTGCAAAGCAGCAAATTAGATCCTTTGGTGATTGCAGAGAACTGGGGGTTAGATGGGAAAGAGAAAGAGATGGAGGATTTTGGGACATTTTTCATAAAGTTGATATAATCATCACAATCACCACCACAATCTCACTGTCATCATCAACATTCAGTTATCATCATTGCCAGTATCTTCATCAATAGCGGGCATTCAGGACCTAGTGGGGACAAAGTAATGCCCTCAATGCTTGGTGAACAAGCACAAGTGAAAGATGCACTCTTTGACCCTGAAGAATTTATAATACAATGGGAAGGCTTTACATCAAATGTAAAAGTGGCTTCTTGGGGTTTTTCCAAAGCAACCTTAAGCAGAGGAAGGCCCTACAGACTTCAGTGATACAAGGGGCCAGAGCAATTGATCACCAAAATATGTAGACTCACATGTGGGCCCCTGTGCCCATTTAAGCAAATTCATACATACCTAAATATACACAATAGAATCATGAGTGCATACAAGGGAAAACAAGTCAGGCCATTGAAGCAATGTTCTGAAGTTCAGAAATAAAGCCTGGTCAGTGAAACAAAAGTTTAGGATTTTTGTCTCAATTTTCAAAATAATTACATATATAGGAGAGGGTAAGCTCACTTTGGGCATGGAATGTATCTCTTGTATTGTTACATACTGTTACTTTACTCTTCCAAGCACTTATAGTGCAGTTCTGTTTACACAGTAAGTGCTCAATAAATACAATTGATTGCCTGCTCCACATGATCTGTGGAGATCGAGATCACTATCTTGTAACCACTGGAGGACTTTTTGGACTATTTGTACTTCACGTTGGCTTGAATCCATAAAACAAAAACAAAATGAATTATTCAAATATCCACTTCACATGGGAGTGTCTTCACTCTCTGAACAAGTAATTTGTGCCAAATAAATGATCTTGTATCCAGACAATTTGGATAGGTTGGTCACTGACCCATTAAGAATGGTTGCCCAAAACTCCACTTGAGATTCAATGTAATGGTAGAATTGGAGGCAGAGAAACCCTAGAGAAGGAGGTAAATCAATCTAAAGGTCTTAATTTTTATACTTGTTTTTGTCATAAAATGATGCCAGATTTCTGACTGAAGCCTGGACTTTGGAGGATTGGTGCTAGGGAGAGAGATAAGGGTCAAAGGCTTTCTCAGTAAGCTAAGCTGTAGGCTTGTTGTGGACAAGGGCTGTGTCTATCAACTCTGTTGCATTGTGCTCTCCTAAGTGTTTAGTGCAGTGTTCTGCCTACAGTAGGTGCTCAAGAAATACCATTGATAAACTTGGCTTTAGACATCGGAGATGGGGATTTTAAGCAGAGGTGCAGTTGGAAGGAACAAATGGATCTTACAAACACACCTCTCTCTACTGGCTTAGTCTTCGGTGTTGATCTTCTTTTTATCGACTGCTGATATTAAACACCTACCCAATTGATTTAACGATATTTCTGAGCTCCTATTATGTACAGAGCAGTATATTTACCTCTTTGAAAAGTACAGTGGAGTTAGACAATAGTCTCTACCATCAAGGTGTTTATAATCTAGCAAGCGAGACAGGCACTGAAATAATTCACAGGTAGGAGGAAGAAGGAAAAGTGGGATGATCAATCAGTGGTATTATTGAACACATTTTAGCAGAATACTGTACTAAGTGCTTGGGAGAATACGATGCAGGAAAACACAGTCTACAGTCAGATGTTAAATTATGCATATGTACATAAATGCTGTGGGGCTGAGGTTCAGCTAAAATTTTACTTGAGGAACCACTTTGCTTACACTTGGATTTTTGGTTGTAATTGGTTTAAGAATTAGCTCATTTTCAAGTTGATTTTAAGAAAAGGCAAATCAATATTATTTTCTCTCTTTAGAATGGAAGCTTAGTCTTTAGACCTCAAATAGAATTAGAATTTTAAAGGTTCACAAATAAACACAATATTAATTCAACCATCTCCTGGGAGTACACAATGTCACTTTACACAGGAGTTATGCCTTACGTAATATAGTATATAAATTATGTACATAAATGCTAAAGGATGTTATGCGCACACAGATAGTTCAGGTGTCTCAGGATCACTGAGGAAGCAGTTGGGTGATATAACATAAGGAGATGAGACATTATTTTTGTGGGGGATATAATTTCAGAAGTTTTTTGGAAAATGGAAGGCTTGGGGTATGTCAGATTTAAAGGAAAAGGGAGTTCTAGGCAGGAGGAAGGGTAGATGCAAGAGGTCAGCAGGACATGGTTGGTTGGTAGAATTGAAGGATTGATGACAAGTGTGATGAGAGGTTCCCACCAGGCACCAACCTCAAGCCAGTTTCTTCTGAGAGTCAGATCATCAAGATTTAGAACCCTCCCCCAAGTCTATCCCTTGGATTTCAGGACCAAATTATAGATTCATTCATTCATTCAATAGTATTTATTGAGCACTTACTATGTGCAGAGCACTGTACTAAGCGCTTGGAATGAACAAGTCGGCAACAGATAGAGACAGTCCCTGCCGCTTGACGGGCTTACAGTCTAATCGGGGGAGACGGACAGACGAGAACAATGGCAATAAATAGAGTCGAGGGGAAGAACATCTCATAAAAACAATGGCAACTAAATGGAATCAAGGCAATGTACAATTCATTAACAAAATAAATAGGGTAATGGAAATATATACAGTTGAGCGGATGAGTACAGTGCTGTGGGGATGGGAAGGGAGAGGTGGAGGAGCAGAGGGAAAAAGGGAAAAGAGGGTTTAGCTGCGGAGAGGTTATGGGGGGGTGGTCGAGGGAGTAGAGGGAGAAGAGGAGCTCAGTCTGGGAAGGCCTCTTGGAGGAGGTGAGTTTTAAGTAGGGTTTTGAAGAGGGGAAGAGAATCAGTTTGGCGGAGGTGAGGAGGGAGGGCGTTCCAGGACCATGGGAGGATGTGGCCCAAGGGTCAACGGCGGGATAGGCGAGACCGAGGGACGGTGAGGAGGTGGGCAGCAGAGGAGCGGAGTGTGCGGGGTGGGTGGTAGAAAGAGAGAAGGGAGGAGAGGTAGGAAGGGGCAAGGTGATGGAGAGCCTTGAAGCCTAGAGTGAGGAGTTTTTGTTTGGAGCGGAGGTTGATAGGCAACTACTGGAGTTGTTTAAGAAGGGGAGTGACATGCCCAGATCGTTTCTGCAGGAAGATGAGCCGGGCAGAGGAGTGAAGAATAGACTGGAGCGGGGTGAGGGAGGAGGAAGAGAGGTCAGAGAGAAGGCTGACACAGTAGTCTAACCGGGATATAACAAGAGCCCGTAGCAGTAAGGTAGCCGTTTGGGTAGAGAGGAAAGGGCGGATCTTGGCGATATTGTAAAGGTGAAACCGGCAGGTCTTGGTAACGGATAGGATGTGTGGGGTGAACAAGATGTCTATTGGGTGGGTGCTTTGGGTGGTGGGGGCACATCCTACCTGCTCACCCCTGAAAAAGGGACCTGGGCCCACTTCTATTTGGACAGTGGACCAGACCTTATAGGCTTAGAGTAGCAGTGCTCCCTAAATGGTGGTTTTCATAGCCTGAAGCATACCCATTTCCCTTCAGACCAAGTTCTTTCTGCCTCCTTTCTGAAGTCTTCTCCTGCTAAATCCTTTCTGGTTCCATGTTAAAGGAGGAACTCTAACTGTCCAGAAAGACTCAATTTGCTGGCAATTTGCCACCTCTGCTCGCCAGCCGATAATGAGCCACTTGCTGGGAGATTTTGGTAAATGATTAGATATGGATAGGAATATCAAGCAGGAAGCATGCTTTGTGTGCATTTCCAAGCGTTAGTCATCAATGTATTTATAAGCTTATATAGGCTCAAAATGGATGAAATCCCAAGAAACCCACCATATATGAAAACACATGCATATCTTTCCATATATGGTGGGTTTCTTGAATGGGGTAACCTTATCGGTATTCATTTTCTTGATCTTTGCTCCCACATTCCACTCTTGCAGATACCATGTATTCATACAGTGAGAACTTTTATCTTGGCAAAACATGTCTTTCTGTTGTCCTTGTATGTATTCATAGGAGGTCCCTCAAACTATCCCCTGTTATCTATCCTCTAGGCTGTGTGAGAGACAGTGGAAATCTTGGGGTCTACATGCTTATTCATCTATTATACTTTGCTGCTTTTCCTCTTGACCCTAACAGTGAGAACAAAGGACAATGAATGGGTTAAACAGACATAAATGAAGAGTATGATGTATTGAGAGGAGTGGATAAAGTGGAGGGTGAGAGGAATACTTGGAGTGCCTTGAAGGCAATAGCCAGTAGTTTCTACTTCACTCTGAAAGCAGCATGATCTACTGGAAATAAGCACACGGGCCTGGAAGTCAGAGGACCTGAATTCTATTCCTGCTTCTACCACTGACCTGCTGTGTGACATTGGGCAAGTCACTTAACTTCTCTGTGCCTCAGTTTCCTCATCTCTAAAATGAGAATTCAATACCTGTTCTTCCCCACTTTAGACTGTCTGGCCTCATTAATTTATATCTACCCCAGCTCTTAATATAGTGCTTACCACATAGTGAGTACTTAAATGCCATTATTAATATTTTTTATGCTATTTAAGTGCTTAATATGTACCAGTCACTGTTTTAAGCACAGAGGTAGATATAAAGTAATTAGGTTGGATGCAGTCCATGTCCCAGATAGGTCTCACAGTCTAATTGCCCATTTTACAGATGAGGTAACAGACACAGAGAAGTGAAGTGATTTCCCCAAGGTCACACAGCAGATAAGTGGCAGAACCAGGATTAGAATCCAGGTTCTTCTGCCTCTCAGGCCTGTGCTTTAAATCCTAGGCTAGTAGTATTGGTATTACTCAAGAAAAATTGTGAAACATTTATTAGTAGTGGGGAGACATGTGCAAATTGACTTTTTAGAAAAATGTTCCCGTCAGAATGAGGTGTTGATTGGAGAGGTGAGAGACTGGAGACAGGGAGACCTGCGAGGAGGCTGATTCAGTAGACAAGCCGGATTATGCCAAATTCCTGGACCAGCATAACGGCCATTTGAATCAGAGAGTCCCCTTTAGACTGTAAGCTTGTCGTTTCCAGGGAATGTTTCTACCAATTCTGTTGCACTTTACTCGTCCAAGTGCACAGTACAGTGCTTTACACACAGTAAGCACTCAAATACCATTAATTGAGAGGAAGAGGCAGAACTGAAAATGTGGAAGCAAAACTGGAACAATTTAGTGCAAGAGTAAATATGAGGTATGGGCCCAGAGGATAGCTAGAGAGAGTAGGTTTTGAAATCTGGTGGCAGGTGGCTTGAGACAGTGGAAGTGGGGTTGGAAAATCATTGAGGATTTGAGAGAGAGAGTTTACTGACAATAAAAACTATCAGGAGTGAGCTTCCCACAGTATTATCCAGACAGGGGGCAGGTGAGAGATGCTGGGAGATTGAAGATGGATTTTAAGGTCTGGAATGATTGGAGGGGACAGTGGTTCTTGAGGAGTCGATGAAGGAGCAGAAGTAATATAGGTATGCTGAAGAGAAGGCAGAGGAGTAGCCAGCAAAGATTTACTTGAAGTTGCCAAAGGCAGCCAGCTTAGTAGATTTCCACCTGCAAGCACTCTGTAAAACAGTGGGATGTATGGGAGGAAAGCTTAGAAAACCACTGGATAATGAGCATTTGGAGCAAGCAGGAGTCCTACTTCAGGTTGGCCAAATGGAAATTTAATAAACTCTTCAGGCTGTCATCACCAGAATTGTAACTGCTGGATGGGAATGGGTGAAAATCAGTTGCTCGTGTGTATTTTTTCCCCCAAAAAAACTCTAGTGGTGCTAAGCAGCATGATAGTAAATTCACATTTCAGTTGACAAGCAAAGCAAACCAATGAAAGAGATTAGCAGATCCGGGTACATTCAGCCGTACATTGGCAAATTCTGTTATGAAAACGTGGCAGCAATGCCCTTCTTATCACCCCACCGTCATGGAGATGATGCCATGTGGTTTCTCCCTCTTTCAGCCTTTGCCAAAGTACACGTGAACACTTGGCTTCCATCTAATGGTTGGAAGAACTTTCCTTGAAGCCCTTTTGGTAGGACTCCCTCCCCCCCACCCAAACTGTTCCAGTGCAGCATAGCCTAGTGGATAGAGCGTGGATCTGGGAGTCAGAAGGACCTGGGTTCTAATCCCGATTCCACCACTTGTCTATGTGTGACCTTGGGTGAGTCACTTAACTTGCTTTAGTTTCCTCATCTTAAATTGGGGATTAAGGTTGTGAGCCCTTTGTGGGACAGGAGCTTTGTCTTTACCCCAGTGCTTAGAACAGTGCTTGGCACATAGTAAATGCTGAACAAATGCCACTATCATTATTATTATTATTGCCAGGCCCTGGCTAGAGGACAAAAAAGATAGACGAGTCTGTTCTGATCCGTGCCTTTGCCAGCCCCACCTGCCCTTCTCATTTCCTAACCAGTGAGAGCTTGTCCCAGTCAGCCTCAGGGTGGTACTAAACTGCCAAATGTAGGCTTGGAACCAAATGCTGCTCAAGCAAACCGGTCACTAGTGTTGGTTTCCTGTACATTCAGCAAGGATTCTTCCATGACATCTTGCTGAATTCATCAGCAAATCTGTGTACCAGAAGAGCAGCCCCTCCCCAGGTCTGGTCCTCAACACGTAGGAACCATAGTTAAACTCAGACAGCCCCCTGGGGCCCAAATTTAGCTATCTCATTGCCTTTTTTCAAGACAATATCTTGATTCCCAATGTGTTTTCAAATTACTTATTATACAAATTACAATTATTTTTGCCCTCACAGCATCCCCATGAGTTAGGAAAAGACAAATGTCATTATTCCTATTTTGCAGATGGTGAAGCTGAGGCATAGAGAAGTTGTCAATCATGTTTATTGAGCACTTATGTGTGCAGAGCACTGTACTAAGTGTTTGGGAGAGTACAACATAACAGAGATGATAGATACATTCCTTGCCCACAATGAGCTGTCTGGAATTTACAGTCCAAGTTAATGACTTAGTTGCTTTCTTGCTTAGAGGAATGGGGTGTGTGTGTGTATGTGTTTTATATAGATATGTATATAGAGAGAGATATGTATATCTCTTATGTATAAATATGATTACTATATATATGATATATATATATATATATATATCTCATGCTGCTTATGAGAAGCAGCATTGTGAAGTGGATAGAGCATGGGCCTGGGAGTAGAAAGGGCATGGGTTCTAATCCCAGCTTGGCCACTTGTCTGCTGCGTGACCTTGGGCAAGTCACTTCACTTCTCTGGGCCTCAGTTACCTCATCTGTAAAATGGGGATTGAGACTGTGATTCCCCACATGGGACAGGGACTGTGTCCAACCCAATTAGCTTGTATCCACCCCAGAGCTTAGTACAGTGCCTGGCACAGAGTTAAGCGCTTAACAAATGTCATTATTATTATTATTATTATTATCATTACTATTATAGATAGATAGAGAGAAGTAAAAATCTATGTAAATAGGCCTTCATATTAAAGGAAGGTGCCTCTGTTGCTGAATCTCACCTATGTGATGGTGACAAACTGTAATGGTTAACTCCACAGTTGATCGATTCATAATTTTATTTCAAATCCATATTTGACTTGCTTCTCTGCACTGATTATATGTTACTCAGCAAGTGAGGAAGTAGAAACAAAAGAAAAATGTAAAGAAAATTTGGAATGGTTACTACAGCTACACGATTGGAAGACTTTATCAGATTTTAACATCCAGTCCTTTAGCGCTTTCTAATCAATCATCCAAACTGTGGTGTCGTGAATTCCCAGTAAGTATTTGACCTCCTCTTAGAAACTTTGTCCCTAATGAAACTAATCTCTTCTCCATGATTTGCTTAGCTCAATACAGTGGAAAGGTCACAGAAGCACTAAAGAGAGATGCCAGTCACAGAGATAGCAGAAGAAAAAGGAAGTTTGACACAAAGTCAGGATCAGTCATTGGCCGTATTGGAGATATTGTCAGATGTGATTAACGATATTCTGTGCATCCCTGTCATTTGCTAAATATTTCAAAATTATTTTCAGATCAACCTGTGGAGAAATGGAATTTTGTCATTTTACATTTAGGAGCCAGGATTCAGGCTGAGTCAGATATTTGACAATTTTCAGAGAATGGTCCAAAATTTCTGGGCTGAATAAAATTACTTTAGCAAAGGTTTAACATGGAAAGGATCTCATGGAATTTCAGATCCATTAGCTTTGGAGTGATTATGGTGAGAGCTGACAGTAGTTGTGTCTTTTGATGGTACAAGGGCCGGCTACTTTTTGCTCTCATCTTCTCCCAAACCCTTCCAGTTGGTGGCACTCTTCCTCTTGTACTGTTAAACTAGTGAATGGAAAACTCATTATGCTATTAAAACCCTCTGAATCCCAGGGAGGCCTTATTGGCCTTGCATTATTATTATTATTATTAATAATAGTACTAATATGTATGAGAAGCAGTGTGGCATAGAGGAAAGAGGATGGGACTAGATCAGAGGATACTGTTTGTACTCCTAGTTCTGCCACTTATCTTGCTTTGTGATTTTTGGCAAGTCATTTAACTTCTCTGTGCCTCAGTTTCCTCATCTGCAAAATGGGTATTTAATACCTGTTCTCCTTCCTACTTAAACTATGAGCCCCATGTTGCACCTGATTATCTTATATCTACCTTAGTGCTTAGTGCAGTGCTTGACACAGAGTAAGTGCTTAACAAATTCCACAATTATTGTTATTATCATTAAATCCTCACAATTTGCTGAACACTCTACACTAAGCAGGGGGATAATTGTTCATGAATCAATCAATCTTTTTTTATTGAAAGCTTACACTGTGCAAAGCACTGTACTAAGTACCTGGGAGAGTACAGTAAAAGAAAATTAGCAGACACATTCCCTGCCCATGATGAGCTTACAGTCCAGATGGGGAGACAGATTTTAATATGAATTAATAATTGATAATGTATAATTTAAAGATATATACTTAAGTGTTGTGGGGCACATGAAGACCTGGTGCCTGCCTATAAGAAGCTCTCATTTTAAGTAATTCACTAAGAATATAATGCAAATAACACTGAATACAAGTTTAAAGACTGTAGACAGTAAACTACCACAATAAAACATTGATTGGAGAGGGTGGTCCTTGAGCACCTCATTTCTTCATGTGAAAGTTAAAGCCCTCCCAAAGTCCTGGACATGGTAACAGTAGACTTCTCTCCCTTGCATCAGGGTGTGGTGAGAGGATGCCCTTATTTCCCCAACATCTGAATAGGAGGAGAAGGGGTACTAGGCCTTACCGGTTCTGGGACTAATTGCCTTTTAAAAATCACAAGCAAGATGGAGGGGTTGAGGTATTTTGGTGCTTTGTCCACATCTTTATCATTCCATCTGGGCATCCTTTCGGGAAGCAACATGGTCTAGTGGAAAGAGCACAGGACCGGGAGTCAGAAGACTTTGGTTAGGCTCGGAGTCAGAGGACATTGGTTCTAATCCTGGCTCTGCCACATGTCTGCTATGTGACCTTGGGCAAGCCATTTCAATTCTCTATGCCTCAGTCACCTCAACTGTAAAATGGGAATTGAGACTGGAGCCCCATGTGGAACAGGGACTGTGGCCAACCTGATTACCTTTTATCTACCCCAGCACTTAAGACAGTGCTTGACACATATTAAGTGCTTAACAAATTCCACAATAATTATTATCATTATTATTATCATTACTGATTATCTATTTAAACTGTGAGTCCCATGTGGGACGGGGCTGTTTCTGACGTGATTAACTTGTATATGCCCCAGCATTCAGAGCAGTGTTTGACACATAGTAAATGCCTAACAAATACAATAATGATAATAGTGAACCATCAAAAGGGAAATTCCACCTGAAACAGGAAAATACCATGTCCCCAGAAATCCCCTTTCTCTGTTAATCTCCTGCCATATTTTCCCAACACTCCATTCATGCTGACAACAGCTGTCTGTGCCCACAGCCAAAAAAACAGCATCTGCAGCCCTCTTGAAAACCTTCCAAACTGGGCGGAGAAGCTTATCAGTTCCTCAAAAAAGGAAGCCCCAGCTGTACTAAGATTGAGTGGAAGAGTTCCCCTTTCCAGGAAAATAACATAAATCCCTTGAAATGGAATGACAGTTCACTACAGGAGCATTTTAAGCAAAACTCTTGGTGTTCTGGGGCAAATTCTCTTTGACAGGAAGAACTAGATCCACTACTCAAAATTTACCTCAAGCCTTTTCCAGAAATTGGGGATAGTGATGGGGGTGAAAAATCCTCAATGAACATTCCCATTTCTGACCATAAGATGAATAAGGTTTATGGATTCTTAGGACTACTCAAGCACCCAGTTTTTGTTTTTTCAAAATGGTATTTAAACCCTTCTTATTATTGCCGGAGCCTGTACTATGCACTGGGATAAATACAAGATAATAATACAAGAAAATAATAAGATACTAACACAGTCCATGTGCCTGTTGGATTCCCAGTTGTAATCCCCATTTTACAGATGAGCTAATAGACATGGAGATGTTGTGACTTACCCAAGGTCACAATCAGACAAGCAGCAGAACCTGGATTCGTACCCAGGTCCTCTGACTCCCAAGCCTGTGCTCTTTCCATTAGGCCACACTGTTCCCTAGTTGCTCAGGTTCTATCCCAGACAAGCCAGTACAATCACAGTTAACCTCCAAATGCCTTTCCTGCATCTTTTGATGGTGTGAGCAGGCTCGTTCACCTAACTCACAGCAGCAGCCCTGTAGCTTGATGGCGTAAATCTCGATCCTGTTGCAAGTTTCAGTGTTGGTTCAGTGCTAGGAATGAGTTTCCCAATAGTATGGCAAGTTCGTTTACCTGATGAAGCCAGAGTGTCATGGTTTGCAAGAAGGGACAGACATGGTTGGTGAAGCAGAATGGGGACTGCATTTCATGCAGGAGGAGGAACCTAAGCAGTTCCTCCTCTCTCGCCCCGCTCCGGTCTATTCTTCACTCCGCTGCCCGGCTCATCTTCCTGCAGAAACGATCTGGGCATGTCACTCCCCTTCTTAAACAACTCCAGTGGTTGCCTATCGACCTCCGCTCCAAACAAAAACTCCTCACTCTAGGCTTCAAGGCTCTCCATCACCTTGCCCCTTCCTACCTCTCCTCCCTTCTCTCTTTCTACCGCCCACCCTGCACGCTCCGCTCCTCTGCCGCCCACCTCCTCACCGTCCCTCGGTCTCGCCCATCCCGCCGTCGACCCCTGGGTCACGTCCTCCCGCGGTCCCGGGACGCCCTCCCTCCTCACCTCTGCCAAACTGATTCTCTTTCCCTCTTCAAAACCCTACTTAAAAATCACCTCCTCCAAGAGGCGTTCCCAGACTGAGCTCCTCTTCCCCCTCTACTCCCTCTGCCATCCCCCCTTTACCTCTCCGCAGCTAAAGCCTCATTTTCCCCTTTTCCCTCTGCTCCTCCACCTCTCCCTTCCCATCCCCACAGCACTGTACTTGTCCGCTCAACTGTATATATTTTCGTTACCCTATTTATTTTGTTAATGAATTGTACATCGCCTTGATTCTATTTAGTTGCCATTGTTTTTACGAGATGTTCTTCCCCTTGACGCTGTTTAGTGCCATTGTTCTTGTCTGTCCGTCTCCCCCGATTAGACTGTAAGCCTGTCAAACGGCAGGGACTGTCTCTATCTGTTGCCGACTTGTTCATCCCAAGCGCTTAGTACAGTGCTCTGCACATAGTAAGTGCTCAATAAATACTATTGAATGAATGAACAGTAGGAGAGAAACAGAAACCATGAGTGAGGTTCAGTGCCTTTTTTCAGAAGGAAGGTTTTCAGGGTTCTTCTCTTTAGCCTTCAGAACAGGCCATTTTCCTCTCGGAAGAATGCCTTGGCTGGGCAATGACAGTAACGTTGCTTGATGGCCCTTTGATCTTTTCAAAATAACCACTGATCAAAGGTCACATGAGATTAGATTGAGATTAGAGCAGCACTGCCATTCATCATCTAACCCTCAGAACCAACCCCCATGGGGCAGGCCATCAATATTAGAAACCACAGAATCCAAATGTGGATGTGGCTAACCATGCTTCCTTCAGCTAGTCACAGGAAAGGAAAAAGAAATAAGCTTGGTGGTGAGTCAGGGCCACAGCAGACAGCTCTGCTAATGTTATGGACACTCAGGTGGTAAAATAAACCTCCTATCTGACCTTTTCCTATTGCTGAGCTTCCTCCTTGCCATGAATGCCTGGCAAGGGCCACTGGCATTTTTATATAAAAATTACTTTTGCTCAACTGCCTCTGCGCTTCAGTGAGCAGAGTATACTTATGGCTCACATCCAGGATCCCATGTTAGTTTTGCTCAGTTCTTGTCAGGAGTCTACTCTAACAAGCCTATTCTAGCTAACTTGGCTTTATCAGGCGTCAGATTTCATAAGGTACCTCTTCCGTTGGATGAGAGTAAAACTTTGTCCCAGACAGAGATTTTCCTAATTGATTACCCTAAAGCCTTAAAACTTGACTTGGCATAACTTCTGAGATGAAGCTTGGCCTAGTGGATAGAGCACAGGCCTCAGAGTCAGAAGGACCTGGGTTCTAATTCTGGCTTCGCCTCTTGTCTGCTGTGTGACCTTGGGCAAGTCACTTACTTTCTCTGTACCTCACTTCATCTGTTTAAATGGGAATTAAACTATGAGCCCCATGTGGGACAGGGACTGTGTCCAATCTAATTAACTTGTATCTACCTTAGCGCTTAGTAGAGTGCCTGGAACATAGAAAGCACTTAAATACCATAAAAAAAAATAAAAATAAAAACCTTCTCCAGTCACCTGGAATTTCATAATTAGAAAATGTCAACCATCATGGTGACCCCAGTAAGCACACAGAGAGTTCTCTATAGTCAATGAAAATTGTAGGCACAACCAAAACAATTTATGTTATTACAGTTTCATTATTGGCTTAACCTGGCTTTCCCAGGCCTTATAATGGTCCTGCTGAGAAATAGCTTAGGAGGTCCTCATGTCAACCGTATTGTCTACATCAAAGTATTATCTGAATTTTTTGAAACTAGGCCTGCGTTGTAGTCAAGAGACTTTTCAGGGAAGAATACCAAGGCATTTTTAATACCTGTTTGCAAGATTGGCTCTTTATATTGGAGCTAGACTTGAAAGGTAGGTCAAATGATACCATGATCAAATGGAAAAGACCAAATTAGGCTTTGATGGATTTCCGGTTACATCGATGACTTTGGACACAACATGAAGCTTCTCTGGGTCTCTGTCTATATAATGTAATGAGAACACTAAAATAAGGTCATGCTCATTAACAGTGTGAGGGCATTTGACATACATAGGGTTCTCAAAATCAATGATAATGCATGTTTTTACTTTCATTATTCATTTGTAAAATGGGGATTCAATGTCTGTTTTCCCTCCTACTTAGATTGAGAAGCCCTTGTGGGACAGGAACTGTGTCCAACCTGATTAACTTGTATCTTCCCCAACACTTAGAACAGTGTTTGACATAGAAAGTGCTTAACAAATGCCACCTCACTGTAGTAGCCATAGTTCAAGGGGATGGAGTTGAGCTAGACTTGTGGGTCCATGGAAGAGACTACTATATCTGAATTTGGAGCCACCCAGTACTTAACCTGCTCAGCTTTTTGTTGCAACATCATTTGCAATGTTTTTCCCGCTGCACTTCGTCATTTCATAGATAGGCCTGAAGGTATCGTGCCTGCCCTTACACATCCAAAGCCATACCCACCATCAAATTGCCTTTGCTGAGCTCCAGAACCTCTGCCAGGCATGGGGCAAATCAAAACTCATAACCCAGTTAAAAATTGCTGCCCTCAGTACTACAAAGCTTCAAATTAACTTGAAGACAGGCTGGTCAATATGAGTTATTGCTTTCTTTGAACTTCATACATCTGCAGTCAAATTTGGACAAATGTTGGCTTTAGTTGCCCATTCCTCTCTGCATCAAGCAGAAACTCCTGTCAGCTGGTTTTAAGGCATTCAGTCAGCCCTCCCCTACTTATCTGCTCTTTTCTCCCACTATACTGCACCTCCCTATCTTCATTCCCCTTAAGCTACCATATTCACTGTGCTTCATTCTTGTCTCTCCCTCCACCAGTCCCTTGCTCATTTCCTCCCCACTGCCTCGAACTCTCTCCCCATTTAGACCAACAGATCCATCAGTCAGTTAATTGTACTTATTGAGAACTAACTGTGTGTAGAACACTGAACTGCACTTGGGAGAATACAATGTAACAATATAGCAGACACATTCTCTGCCCATAATGAGCAGCTCTCCCCATCTTAAACATCCTACTAAAATCACAACTCTTCCATGAGAGACCTTTCCCGATTAATCTGTAATCTCCCCTGTACATATATACATCCCACATCAGTTCTTTGATACCACCTAAACACCTAGGTACCTACATGCCCCTATAGCACTTAAATAAACTTTTTCTGTAATCTGTTATTTTCTCCTATATGTAATGTACTTTAGGGTCTACTTCTTCAACAAATGGTAAAACTCCTTGAAGACAGTGGTCAGGTCTGTTAATTCTAGGGGATCAACCAATGGTATTTATTAAGTGTTTACTGTAAGCATAACACTGTACTAAGCTCTTGGAAATGTACACTACAATAGAGGGGTTTTTTATTAATAGCATTTATTAAGCACTTACTATGTGCCAGGCACTGTACTAAGTGCTGGGGCATACACAAGTTAATTAGGTTGGAGACAATCTGTATCCCACAAGGGGATCACAACCTTAATCCCCATTTTATAGATGAGGTAACAGGCACAAAAATGTTAAGAGATTTACCCAAGGTCACACTGAAGACAAGTGGCAGAGCCGAGATTAAACTCCTATCCTTCTGACTCCCAGGCCCATGCTCTATCTCCTAGGCCACACTGTTTCATCAATTGTATTTATTGAGTGCTTACTGTGTGCAGAGCACTGTACTAAGCACTTGGAATGTACAATTTGGCAACAGATAGAGACAATCGCTGCCCAACAATGGGCTCACTGTTTAAAAGGGGGACACAGCAAAACAAAACAAGTAATCAGACATCAATATCATCAAAATGAATAGAATCATAGATAGATACACATCATTAATAAAATAGAGTAATAAACCATACATATAAATATACACAAGTGCTGTAGCGAGGGAAAGGGGTAGAACAGAGGGAAGGAGTAGGGGCAATGGAGAAGGGAGAAGGGGCAGAGGGAAAGGGAGGGCTCAGTCTGGGAAGGCCTCCTGGAGGAGGGGAGCTCTCAGTAGGTCTTTGAAGAGGGGAAGTGGGTTAGTTTGGTGGATGTGAGGAGGGAGGGGATTCTAAGTTATTGGTAGAACATGGGCCAGGCAGGCACATAGTAAGCGCTTAGCAAATACCATCATCATCATCATCATCATCATCATTTCTTGGTAGGTAAATTCCCTGCCCACAAGAAGCTTACAGTCTAGAGAAGTGTAATGGATGCTCTCAAGGGTCTAGTAGGTGCTTAATAAATTCTACTGATTGATTCAATTCTGGTGTTTTTGGAGTCTCCCTCCAAGATCCTGAAAGATGGAGCCAGAGAACCAATCTATATACCTTCCCTCATGAACTGTGCCCTTGGCTCCACTAGTGAAGAATCTGCAAATTCTTGCTTAGAGAATTTAGACACATGAGTCAGAGCACCAAGGAATCCCCATGTTTTTCCAAAGATGTTATTGAGCTCCTTTTACCTGTATTTAGAAAGGAGGGTGAGGGCACATCTGTAGGTAAACCAACCATTCACCACTGCATTCTGAACTGTACACCATTTTTTAATGGTATTTAAGTGCTTAACTGTGTATCAAACACAGTTCTAAGTGCTGAGATAGATAGAAGTGAATTAGATTGGACACAGTTCCTATCCTGCATGTAGCTCACAGTGTAAGCAGGAGGAAAACAGGAGACCTGAGTCACAGAGAAGTCAAGTGACTTGGCCAAGGTCACACAGCAAGAATTTGGCAGAGCTGGGATTAGAACTCAGTCCTCTGTCTCTCAGGCCAGTGTTTTTTCCACTAGGCCATACTGCTTCATGCAGTCACATTGGCCAGACCAGGTGTCCCTCTGAATAAGAGACTTGGGTTTCAATGATGAGATTGGAGTTTTTTCAAAAATAATCGAAAAAGCTACCCTACTGGACCCATTCCAGAAGTGAGTATCTCTCACGCTGAGGCCTTTTGGTGACCACATCATGGAGAATCAGTGAACATTAGCCTCTGGTGAACTTTGGTAACTTGATAAGATCTAGGCCTTCACTGTAGTTTTAATCACCTTTCCTTACAAATCGGTCTAGATGGATTCCAGCACCTATTTTGGGTGGATGCTGATTTTCTTGATCAGAATGCAGATGAGAGGTATTATTGGCCTGCACAGTTATGACAGTTTTCCTTTCCCACCCACCTTGCTCTCCCATAGGATTTCAGAATCACATTTCTCAAGTCTCAGTGCATGCTGATATGTTGTTAGTCATTCCTTCCTGTAGCTCTGAGTCTAGCATTCCATATAACTCAAGTCTACTGTATTGTAAATTTTTCACCATAGGAATTGAAGTCCAGGTGCAGATATGGGACGCAACTCTAGTTTTTTCTCGAGCCAAGTGCCTCTTAGAGCTTCTCTGGTGGATAAGTTCTTTTCCTCTTGACTCTGTGAGAGGTACTAACCGGAAACACAATCGTGTTTACTATTACACCATTGTTCGACCTAAGGTTCCGGGACTATTCCCCATGCCCTGAGAGGAATCTGACTGCAAATAATTTCTTCCTTCCTGCCAAAGCTCCTGAGAGGACTCGGGTTACACATTGCCAGCAAAGATTCCATCTTCAACTAGTTCCAGGCAGATTTTGCCAAATAATTGTTCCTATAACTAGACACTCTAGGCCCATCTGTGCAGCCAAAGCAAAGTGTGCAATTAAGCAATTGCCCAGTGAATGTGATCAGTGTAGCCAGTCAAATTCAGACTAAATATCCCCCTGCCCCTTGTTAGGTCAAGAAAAGGCTTTTCCCTGAATTATCTAAAAACAGGAAATCCTTGACATAGGATGATTCGTGTTTTGATAAATGGCCCTTATGACCTCTCTAAATGTATATCCAGTTTAAGCTTTAAGCTCATCCATTTTGACTTGATGACACTGGCTTGCCTTTTTGTATTATATAGAATTTTTTAAGCACTTACTGTGTGCCAGGCACTGTACTAAGCACTAAGATAGGTATGAGCTTATCATGTTAGACACAGGCCATGTCCCATATGGGTCTAACAGTTTTAATTCCCATTTTATAGATGTTAAGTGACTTGACCAAGGGTACACAGCAGACAAGTGCTGGAAGCAGAATTAGAACTCGGGTCCTTCTGACTCCCAGACCCATTTTCCATCTACGAGGCCACACTGTTTCTCTATGGCACTAGCTCCATGGGCCCAGGAGTTGTGCAGTGGTGTTTCATGAAAGCCATGAGGAAATGGAGAAGCAATTTTAAGAGCCATGATAGGGAGGAAAAACAGGAGGGGAAAATAACTTTAAAAAAGGCTGGGGCACAGGGGCAGAAGAGGTCAGGGATGTAAAAGGAAGGGGCTGAATCACTAGAGTGGGGTTTACATGCTTATTGTACATTTGACTGTAAGCTCCTTAAGGACTGATATCATATCTACCAACTCTATTGTACTGTACTCTCCCTAGTGCTAAATATAGTATTCTGCACATAGTAAGGTCTTCAATAAATACTATTAGTACTACCTCTGCTAAGCACTCAATAAATACCAGTAAGTATTTATTGAGTGCTTATTGTGTGCAGAGCATTGTACTAAGCATTTGGGAGACTACACTGTAACAGTAAACAGACACATTCCTTGTCCCCAACAAGCTTACAGTCTAGTGGGTTGATTGATTGAGCTGATAGAGTAAAAAGCCAACTATTATGAAATTTGACTCAGTATAAATGCATTAATATAGTTATATTTTGACCGAGTATACAGTTGACTGAATAAACAATTTTTGGTAGTTTTAGTAAAAATGGCATATCTGACCCTTGTCCAGGAAACATTTCCCCAACTGTACAAGAGTATAATTGATAAAATGTCTTCCACTTTACAATTCCCACTTAGTGCTATTTCCAGAAACAAATTGTAAGCAAACCAAGGACTGCCTGTGTCTCAACTTTTCACCTTATCTCTGCGATTATTTCATCTACTCAGGACAAAGTGAAGTGGGGATTTAGACCAATAATATGATTAATAATGAGAACCAAACTGGATAATTCAGACCCCTGAATCCAGCATCTAGCTCCAGTCTTCACTGTCCATAATTTAGAGAAGATTGATTTTAGTAATATCTGAAAGATAGGTCTGTAACTCTCGTCATCCAAAGAAGAGTTTGGCAACACTTTCTCTGTATTTATTTGGGCTTAATTTGATTGACTGGATAATCCTGAAGTAATTTAATTGACTGGTAATAAGAATTGCCAGAGAGACTGATTCAGTATCATCATTGCCTCAGCATTGTCATTGTCAAGGAGCTTTTTTTATTCTGCCCCTGGGCAGTGGTGGAAAAGGAGGAAAATGAGCCCCTCCTTCCCTTGTACTAAGTGTACAGACTCACAGCTAATTGAGCACAGTCCTTAAGAGAAGGAAGCTGCTTAACTCCAAAAGGGAATGCTACCTGGGACATAGACCTCATTGCAAGATAGTTCTTAGAAAAAGAAGGGAAGGAAGGGGTGTAGATCATATTAAGGATAATAATTGTTGTATGCATTGTGCTTACTCTGTGCCAATACTAGGGTAGATAGAAGATAATCAAATCTGACAGTCTCTGTCCCAGATTGACCTCAGCATTAAAGTGAGGGTTGAGGGGAGGGGAACAGGTATTTAATACCCATTTAGCAGATGAGGAAACTGAGTCACAGAAAAGCTAAGTGACTTGCCCTAAGTCACATAGTAGCTTAGTGGCAGAGCTGGGATTGGAACCTTTGTTTCCTAACACCCAATTCTGTATTCTACCCACAAGGACTCGCCCATTCTCAGATCAGTGTAAATCTCCTGAACTACAAAAAACAAAGCATAATATTTATCTTTGCTGCAGAGTTCCAGGTATCCTAGGCTGGATAGAAGAGGTATAAAAAGGGAGCAAGCTCAGAGAGGTGGGCAAGTAGCAAAAGTGGGAAAGCGTGGCAAAGGAAAGGAACTGAAAAAAGCGTGAGCTAGCCTGGCTCACAGATAAGGGAGAAAGGCCTGGAGGTTTCTAAAACAGAGAAACAACTCACTTCACAGGACCCCACTCAGAGGTCCAGCAATTCTGTATCCCTCTCTAGTCATATCATGGCTAGATCATCCATCAATCAATCAATGTTAAGCTCATTATAAACCAGAAATGTACCTATCAATTTTGTTGAAGGTACATCTCCTCCAAGAGACCTTACCCTACTAAGCCCGCCTTTCCTCTTCTCCCACTCCCTTGTGCTTTCCCTGGCTTGCTCTTTTTATTCATCCACAATCCCAGCCCCACAGCACTTATGTGCATAACTGTAATTTATGTTATTAATATCTGTTTTCCCCCTCTAGACTGTAAACTCTTTATGGGCAGGGATTGTGTCTGTTTATTGTTGTATTGTACTCTCCCAAGTGCTTAATACAGTGTTCTGTACACAGTAAGCACCCAATAAATACAATTGACTGATTGTCGTACTCTCCCAAATACTTAGTACAATGCTCTGTAAGTACAATCAATTGATTGGTATTTATTGAGCATCTACTGTGTGCACTATGAGTCTTCTTGCTGGTCTCCCTGCCTTCAGTCTTTCTCTTCCCCCCACCCCCAATCTCTACTACTGCCTGTTGCACATGACATCTTTTTGGAGCATCATTCAGCACACATCTCTCTACTCCCCAAAACCTTTCCACTGATTTCCTGGGTCCCTCTGCATGAAGGAAAACCTCCTCCCAATTGGCTTCCAAATTCTCCAACTCACTCCAACTTAACATATCTGATCTTTTCTCTTGCTTTTCCCCAACTCACTCTCTTTGATCCTCCTAAATATACCTTGCTCTTGATTCCTGCTTCCATCCTCCCACTCACCTTGTTAATAATAATGATATTTGTTAACTGTTTATTAGGTGCCAAACACAGTACTAAGTGCTGGAGTAAAGAAAAGCACATCAGGTTGGACACAGTCCCTGTCTCACTTGGTGCTCACAGTCTAAGTAGGCAGGAGAACAGGTATGGAATCCCCATTTCACTGATGAGGAAACCAAGGAACAGAGAATTTGAGTAACTTGCCCAAAGTCACACAGCAGGCCAGTAGCAGAGTGGAATTGGAACCCGGGCCTCTGACTCGCAGGTTCATGTTCTTTCTGATAGGCCATACTGCTTCCCAGTTGTTCCCTTGTCTTGGTGATCTCCCTGCCATCCACCTTATATCTGCCAGACCTCAGCCATCCCTATCTTCAAAGCCCCTGCTGTTGAAACCACTAGAATAAACTTTCTTTCAGCCAAAGAAAGTGTCTGAAAATCTGTAGGTTTGAACTTGCTAATTCAGAAGACTTCCAATACAGGGAGGTCACAGAAGATTTGCTATTCCCTCTTAATCAACAGCTAGGCCATAGTGCATGCAGGACTTTGGCTGAACTTTGGTTGCTTCCTGAGCCCATTGATGGGTGCTTCATCTAAAAGTTATAGAGTGGTGGCTGCATGATTGTGGCAGCCCAGGGTTGTGGTCATTAGGACTGTGCTATCAAAACTGGACATGTGCATTCAAACAGTGACTGAAACATCAAAGGGAGAGAGGGGGAAAGCGGAAGAAAAGGAGAGCAGGAATGGTGGGGCAAAGGGTCTGGACCTCTAGGGGAAGCAGCTTTCTTGTGGGGCTGTGGCTCTAGTTTACAGGGCAGTTGTCACTCATCCCATTTCCCCTCTTTCATCCCCTTCCCCCTCTTCTCCTACAGAAGGATGGAGATGTAAGCTAATATGGCCAATATTTCCCTCCCTAAACTCTCCCATCAGATCTTTTTTCCTTTCCTTTTTCCCCCCGACACATATGTGCTTGATTTTTTTTTTCAGAACTCAAAACAAGATAGGTCAGATGCTGAAACTTGGGGACTAGCCCATCTTAATCTGAACATCTGGCTGCCCTAATGTAAACAGATGTGGTCCCCAAATAATTTTTCCCCCACTGGAAAGTTCTGGATGCATTCCCCATTCTTTCCAGCCAAGGGAATGATCACTTTGGAAATTTCTTTCTTTCCACTGGCTGATCATTGGTTTCAACTTCCTCCTGTAATTCTCTCCAATTCAAAGAGCTCAAACGTGGAGGCAATTTGTTCTGATTCTTCTTTTATCCTTTCCCTTGCTCCTTCTGGCATCTCTATTTCTTGAAGCTTTCAACAAACCACTCTTAAAAATACCTCTTAACTTTTCCCTTTTCATGGTCGTTGAATTGCCTTCACTGAAGAACTTAGAAAAATAAAATGACATGAGAAATAGACCGCGATTCTTCATTCCCTACATCCTCATCATCTTGTCTTTCTCCTTCCCATTCTCTCTGTCTTTCCCTCTTTCTCCTATGTATACGAATGAACTAATAAATAAGTATAGCATTTATTAAGCACTAATTGGGAACCAAACTCTGGGATTGATGGAAGATAATCAAACCCAATCTTCCTTTCAAAGAGGCTAGTTTTAAAGTATGTTTCTCATGATCCAGTTCTGTCATTGGCTTGGATACCAAAGGCTTAATACTGCATTACTATAGCATGTTACTATATGTTACCATGCATTATTGTGAATAATTTCATATTTAAAATTGTTATAGCATAATAGTGTCATTTCTGGTGCTGGTGACATTTCATAGGGTATGGGAGAAGCTGAGTGGTTGAAAGATTAACCTATTACCTGAAGGTTCAAAGGTTCTAATTCCTCCTTGGCTAATGATTTATTGTGTATCTTTGAGAAAGATCTGAAGAATTATCCAGTGAGTGAAATTATGTATAGAAGCTATATCCTTCAACATCCCCCCACAAAAAAATATATATATTTTTTTCCTTCAACAGGGAATCTTGTTTGCTAAATTATCTGGATAATTGCCTGGATTCTCCAGACAAAAAGAGTAAAAAAATCCAGCCTGATTTATCCCAGTAGTCTGTCTCCATTAATGAAATTCAACACCCAATCATTCAGTCAATCAATACCCAGGACACATAGGCCAAAAAAGGACTAGAGTGGAGAAAGGGACCTGTCATAATTCTTCCCTAGCTCCTCTGGTGAGATCAACTACTTTTACTTAATCTTGGTGTGCTCAAGCTCTTCCTCAAGTCAATCAATCAGTTGATCAGTGGTATTTCCTGTGTGCAGAGCACTGTTCTCAGTGCTTGGGGAAATAGAGAAGCAGTGTGGCTTAGTGGATAGAATACAGGCCTGAGAGTCAGAAGGACCTGGATTATAATCCCAGCTCCACCTCATGTCTGTTGGGTGACCTTGGGCAAGTCACATAACATCTCTGGGTCTTAGTTACCTCATCTATAAAATGGATTAAGAGTGTGAGCCCCATGTGGAACAGGTACTGTGTCCCACTCAGTAAGCTTGTATCCTCACCCCACTGCTTAGAACAGTGCTTGGCACAAGCACTGAACAAATACAATAATTGTTGTTATTACTACAGTTTAACAGAGTTGGTAGACAAGTTCTTTGCCCACAAGGAGCTTACAGTCTATAAGGAAATGCTACAGTCTAGGGTCACTTGAATGCTGCAGCATAAGTCTTGAGAAGCAACGTCACCTAGTGGATACTGCACAGATCTGAAGTTAAAAGGACTTGGGTTCTAATGTTAACTCTGCCACTTGTTTGCTGTGTGACCTTGGATAAGTCACCTAACTTCTCAGGGCCTTAGTTTTCTCATATGTAAAATGGAGATTAAGACTGTGAGCCCCAAGTGTGTCCCTGTGACTGTGTCCAACCTGATTAACTTGTGTCTACCCAGCTCTGAGTGCAGTGTCTGGCACAGAGTAAGAACTTTAACAAGTACAATAAAAAAGGAAGAAAAAAAGTCTTCCTTAGCAGGATTTTGATAAAAAATATAACTCTCGTGTTGGAAAACTAGCTCCCTCTCAAAATTGTTTGGGGTAAATTTGTATCAAGTTTATTCACATGTGTATAAATGTAAGTTTGCAAGGGAATGACTTGATCCTTTGTACATTAAGAATTCTAATAATTGTGTGCATCATTATTGGGAACACCAAATATTTGATGCCCTCTCAGGTTACTGAAACTCAATAAGTGGGCTTCCAGACCAAATAATTGCTGGTTTCTGATCTAGAACATCTCCCCTAAAGACCTTTTGCAATTTGGCCAGGATGTCACTAAAAATATCAAAGAACAGGGAAAGATACTTCAGCCTAATATTTTAGGCTCCTCTGTGGCCAACTTTCTCAGACTTAGTATGTCTCTTAAAGGATATTTCCCCTTCATACCACCCCAAGAGATAGAATATCTCATATTATGCGTCATTCTACAGCATTCTTGGAATACCAGAGTTTGATGTGTATGTGTGAGTTTTCCAAAGTATACTAAAGCCTTCAAGTGATGGACCTAGGAAGTAATCTAAGAATTATAACTGTTATATTCTTAGGCCATCTGGATTTAGAGATGCCCTCTCCTGATATTTCTTTCAGATACTCCACAAATGCCATCATCTTTATTACGGTCTCCTTTTTACTTCTTACTGCTATTGCTTTCCTGCAGACTTTATAGTGACTTTGACAGTTCCCTTCTTGATTCATTTCATCCCTCTCTAGCTCTCTGTCTATTTTCTCTGTCAAATTACAGGGGAAACACAGGAAAATAACTGCCAAAAGTTTTTTTGGAATATAATGTTTTATCTGTACGGAATGTATGAATCACCCACTTCCACATTTTGGGTGGTTGCTTTTCATTCCTAGAGAGATGTTTTATTGGTCCCCAAACCAATGAGTTGAGACTCTCTCTTCCTAACCACAACTCCTCCCTAAACAAACACATACACATACATGCATGCTCACACACACACACACACACTCCTTTTCTCCCCCCTCCCCCCACCACAGTCTTCCAAGGGGTCACAGAGTGATCTTTTCAAAAAACCAAAATGCTGATGCCTCAGGCATCTCTTTCTTCTCTAATGGTTTCCCAATTATGACTGAAGCAAATGCACTGCCTTATCCTTAATTAAGTGCAGGAATCATAAATCATCAGCAGGGTAATTGGGTAGGAATAAGGCCCTCTTCCACACAAATAGAATGTACTGAATTCAGGGGCATGAGAGCTGGTAGGGAGATTATATAGTAGAGAAACAGCTCAGATAGCTCTAAACCAGGCTGAAAAGGGTAGATAAATCTACTTCTACTAAGTCTCCCTTCAGGAAAAAAAAACACACGTTAGCTATTTCTTCCCTGACTTGCCACCTCTTACCTAGGGCACTTTTCCCAAAATCTTACATTACATGGTGAGTGCCAACCCCAGAACTAGTCATTAAGGCATCACCCAAACCAATGAACTGTGAAGACATGGACCATATGCCCCAGCCTATGATTCCTGAGCCCTTATACTGCAGGCTGCAATGTTTTTTCACTGGCTACCTAAAATCTCTGTTTTTTCTACCATTGCTTGGTTTGGATGTTTTCTGAATCTGAAGTTCATCAGCCACTGAAATGTCACTCCCCCCAGTTCTGTTCTAACTCCCTATCCCCTGGCACTTTTTCCTTCCTTGTTTTACAGCCAGGGTGCATTTGGAAAAATATCATAATTTCAAGAAGTCATCTGGTTCCACACTTTGTCTTACAGTGTGAGTCCAAGAATACTCATTTTATTCCCGCTTCTGGGAGGGAGGCAGGAAGACAAATAGGGGGAGGGAGAATCAAAGTGGCAACTCGGAGGGAAGAGACAGGCATGGGGAGATGTTCACAGAGGGAGACAGAGCAAGAGAGAGATTCAGAGACCCAAAGACAGGATGAGAGTGTGGAATCTGGTTTGCTATTACATGTTAGGACTTAATTACCCTTGTATCCCCCAGGTGTGTCCCCCTGTTTACCTCTCTCTGGCTGCTCTGAGGCTGTTCTGACCCTTCACTATACCAGATGTTTCTTACATTGCTTTCTCACTCAGCGGATCTTAAATCAGAGGGTTTTGTTTGTTTTGTTTTGGGTTTTTCAGTCTCCTGCCACAGCTGTGCACCGATATAACTGCCTCACCCGCTCTGTGGCAAGTTTCAATCTCAGGTTCTAAAGTTTCATTATCCAAGTGATTCATTCTGGAAGATATTTCATTCTTCATAAGCCCCAGGCAGACCCTAATAGTCCTTTTTTACTATTATTTTTTTTTTTCTCTTTGGTGCCCTGCTGCAAGCCTTTTCCCCCCACCCACCACTGTGTGGCTGGGCTGCCAGAGACATCTAGGTCAGAACTTTCTTAGCTTTCATTCGCCTTGCCCCTGGTAGTTAACATGGCATTGGTGGCTGACTAGCATGCTGTCTTTGGCATCCTGGGTGGGTACTCGGAGAATTTCTTTCCCAGCTTTCCCTGGGTACCAGCTTTTCTTCACCATGGCTGCTGTCATTCCAGCCCAGCATGCGTTTGACCTCAGACCATGCCTTGAGTGGCAAATACACTACGCTGTTCGAGGTCTCTCGGGTTTCCTTTAGAGGAAGAGCAAGAGGAAAGGGGGTGATGCTAGAACAGTTAAGGACGCTATGATGTTAGAGCTAGAGTTGTTAAGGACACAAGTTGGGGGGGTTGAACCTGGCTGTGAGCCCCCAAGAACTGAGATTCCATGCCCACAGCTCTGTCGTTGTTCCTGACCCTGAGTTGTGCAGAGCCTCTGCTGCCTGGATCATTTTTTTTTTTCCAGAACCATTCAGTCCATGTTTTCCCCACTCCTCAAGAACCTCCAGTGATTGCCCATCCACTGCCACTTCACACAGAAGCTCCTCACCACTGACTTCAAAGCACTCCATCACCTTGCCCCCTCCTACCTTACCTTTCCCAAATTAAGCCCTCATTTCCTCTTATTCAGTCACACTTATTAAGTGCTTATTGTGTGCAGAGCACTGTACTAAGCGCTTGGGAAAGTACAATACAACAATAAACAGTGGCATTCCCTGCCCACAATGAGCTCACAGCCTAGAGGAGCGAGACCGACATCAATACAAATAAAAAAGTTACACATATATACCTAAGTGTTGTGATGTTTGTGCAGGGGAGAGCAATGGGAGAAAGTCTGGGCGATGCAGAAGGGAGTGGGAAATGAGAAAAAATGGGACTTAGTTTGGGAAGTCCTCTTGGAGGAGATGTGCTTTCAGTAAGGCTTTGAAGGAAAGGGGAGAGCAATTGTTTGTTGGTTTTTGAAGGGAGGGCATTCCAAGGCCAAAGGCAGGATGTGAGCCAGGGGTTGGCGATGAGACAGGCGAGATCAGGGCATAGTGAGAAGTTTAGCACTAGAGGAGCGAAGTATGCATTCTGGGTTGTAGGAGGAGAGAAATGAGGTGAAGTAGCATGGGACAAGGTGATGGAGTGCTTTAAAGCCAATGGTGAAGAGTTTTTGTCTGATACAGATATGGATGGGCAATTCACTGGAGATTTTTGAGGAGGGGAATGACATCCTGAATGTTTCTGTAGAAAGATCTGGGCAATGGAGTGAAGTATGCACAAGAGTGGGAAGAGGCAGGAGGTTGGGAGGTCAAGCAAGGAGTCTGGTGGTGTAATCTAGGTGGGATAGGATGAGTGATTGTATTAATGTGGTTGCAGTTCAGATGGAGAGGAAAGGGCGGATTTTAGCAGTGTTGTGAAGGTGGTACCAACAGGATTTGGTGATGGATTGAGTATGTGGGTTGAATGAGAGAAGTAAAGGATAACGCCAAGGTTATGGGATTGTGAGACAGAAAGGATGGTGGTGCCATCTAGGGTAATGGGAAAGTCAGGAAGAGGACAGGGTTTGCGAGGGAAGAGAAGGAGCTCTATTTTGGACATGTTAAGTGTGAGGTGATGCCAGGGCATCCAAGTAGCGATGTCTTGAAGGCAGGAGGAGATGCAACCAGGGAGAGAGGTCAGGGGAGGGATGTAGGTTTGGGCATCATCTGCATAGATATGGTAGTTGAAACTGTGGGAGAGAATGAGTTGTCCAAGAGAGTGAATATAGGTGGAGAATAGATGGGGACCCAGATCTGAACCTTGAGGGACCACTACAAGTTAAGGTGTGGGAGACAGAGGAGGAGCCTGCAAAGGAGACTGAGAATGAACTCCCACTCCCTTCGTGACAGCCTTGCTCTTGGATTTGCACCCTTTATTCACCCCTCCCTCAGCTCCACAGTCCTCATGTACATATCTCTAATTCATTTATTTGTAGTAATATCTGTCTCCCCCTATAGACTATAAGCTCCTTGTGGGCCGGGAATGTGCCTACTGACTCTGTTATATTGTACTCTCTTGAGCACTTAGTACAGTGCTCTGAACACACTTCTTAAACTAAAATGAGAGGAAAATGCTGTCCTCTGGAGGTGATTTTCTTCAAAAAATGCATTCAGGGCTTCATTTACAATGGAGGAGGTAATCATAATAAATATGGTATTTAGTATTTCATCTATGCCAAATACTGTGTCTGCCTCAGGATAGATACCAGATATTCACATCAGATTGTTGTGGTTAATTGTCTGGCCTTCTTTTGGACAATCAGATTTTCAAATCAGGCTTTTCCCCTTTTAGGTTAAGTGCTTAACAAGTACCATCATTATTATAAAATATCAGTTGCCTTCATAAATGGGATGTTTAAGAACCCACTGTTCCTCCATCATGGCTCTTGTTTCCAAGACCTGCTGCTCTGAAATATTACCTGGGGAACGGAGGCTTGGGAACAAGTCAAGGAAGGAAACTAATCACTCCATCAGTTGTACTTATTGAGCACTTACTGTGTACTGAATACTGTACTAAGAACTTGGGAGAATACAATATAATAGACACATTCCCTGCCCACAATGAGCCTAATTTGCGGATAGGGAAGTGAAGAACATGGAGGGTAAGTGATGTGCCCAAGGTCACCCAGAAGGCAAGTGGCAGAGCCAGGATTTGAGCACAGGTCTCCTGACTCCCAGGTGTGTGCTCTTTCAGCTGAGCCACACTGCTTCCTTTGTGCCATGGCTCTTCCTCCTCAGCTCATTGGGGTAATAGCTCATACCTGCCTACTGCAGCTACTCGAAACAGGACCAGAGAACCTGACTATAGAAGGCCAGGACTCCTGTTAGATTCTGGGCCTCCACCAGTAGGTATTGGGGAGCTGATCCAAGGCATTGAATAGCTCTGAAGTTGACCACATCTTCAGGGCTTAACCCAGTTTCAAGAAGGAAAGGTAGGCATCAAGGGGGAGGATTTTGTCGATCACTCTAGACTGTAAGCTTATGGGAAGAGAACATGTCTTCCAACTCGGATATATTTAGTCAATGGTATTTGAGTGCTTTCTGTGTGCAGAGCACTGTATTAAGAACCTTGGGAGAGTACAGTACAACAAAGTTGGCAGACATGTTCCCTGCTCAACATGAACTTACAGTCTAGAAGGGGAGACAGACATTAATATAAATAAATGAATACAGATATGTGCATAAGGACTGGGAGCTGAGGAAGGGGTGAGTAAAGGGAGAAAATCCAAGTGCAAAGGTCATGCAGAGGAAGTGGGTTAAGAGGAAATGCGGGCTTAGTTGGGGAAGTCCTCTTGTAGAAGATGTGCTTTTAGTAAGGATTTGAAGGTAGGGCGAGTGATCATCTGTCAGATAGGAAGAGGGAGGGTGTTCCAAGCCAAAGCCAGGACATAGGCTAGGGGTCAGCGGTGAGATAGATGAGATCGAGGTTGCAGTGAGTAGGTTGGCATTAGAGGCGTGAAGTGTGCAGGCTGTGTTGTAGTAGGAAATCAGGAAGGTAAATTTGGGGGAGGTGGATAGAGAGATATTAATATAAATAATTTCTAATATATAATTGAATGATTTATACCTAAATGCTCTGTGTTTGAAGTTGTACTCTCACAAGCACTTAATACGGTGCTGTGCACATAGTAAGCACTCAGTCAATGCCACTGAGTGTTTGATTACTACTTGAGTCACAGCATTAGTAGTGGTAGTAAAAATTCATTCATTCAATCGTATTTATTGGGCACTTACTGCATGCAGAGCACAGAACTAAACGCTTGGAAAGTACAATTCAGCAATAGAGACAATCCCTGCCCACAGTGGACTTTACAGTCTAGAAGACTTCATTAATAGTATTGAGGGCTCACTGAATGCAGAGCATTGTAATAATAATAGTAATAATGGTATTTGTTAAGCACTTACTGTATGCCAAGCACTGTTCTAAGTGCTGGGGTAAATGCAGGGTAGTCAGGTTGTCCCATGTGGGACTCACAGCTTAATCCCCATTTTACAGATGAGGTAACTGAGGAACAGAAAAATGAAGTGACTTGCCCAAAGTCACATAGCTGATAAGTGGCAGAGTCAGGATTAGAACCCACAACCTCTTACTCCCAAGCCCATGCTCTTTCCACTAAGCCATGAGTACAGTTTACTATGTACAGTTAATGGGTGCAGAGCATTCCTTGAGCATAGGGAACTAGTATTGTACTCTCCCAAGCATTTAGTATAGTGCTCTGCACAAGTTTGCATTCAATAAGTGCCATTGTCAAGTGCTGTCGATTCATTTCCTATTCATAGCGACTTTCTCCAGAACATCCTGCCTTTGCCTTGTTCTTGCATGTATATCCATAGTTTTCTTGGTGAAAATAAGGAAGTGGTTTACCATTGCCCCTGACTAATTACTAAGCACTGGAAAAGACTATGTGGAGGAAACTAGAGGTGGTCACTGGGAGAATGTCCAGGCTGATTTTTCTAGCCCCGTCAGCCTTGCGTGAGAGCAACCAGACCCAGCTCACTGTGGGCAAATACTAGTGATTGACACTGGTGTCTCCTTTGCAGTCACTCCCCAGATCAACTCTTTCCTCCAAACCCTGCCATGCTGCCACCATCCAAAGTGTTTTCCTAAACACTAGCTCTGGCAGAGCTTTTCCATTCACAACTTTCTCCTAATCACTTATTCTCTCAGAAAAGAGAGAGCTTGTCTATAAAATTCTAGCTAGAGCTGCTATTTACCCCCTTTCCTCCCACCCCCCAACCCCACCTCCCACAAAATGGAAGAATGTTTTTGGCAAGATTAGAGATATGCTTGAGTTAGGTCCTCTGGGTATTTGACATGCAGGAGAGCTGGGGCTTTAGAGATTGGACATTTTGATGTCTGACTTCATTGACATCTGGTAAAACACAACTTCCTGTTCTGTAAGAGGAGAAAAAGCAAGATTTCAGATCCTTTGGGGAGATCAGCCAGTACTTGCCTTACAGTATCTAGAAGATTTACTAGTAATCCATTCTAAATGCATTTCACAAAGGTGTGAAAATTCCAGAAGAGAGGACTTGGCATAGACTGTATTAGATTTTCCAAAGCCAAAATGTTAGTTGATCAGTCATGGAAATTAGCATATGCCCAGGGCCAAAAATACATCAGAAAGGCCCTAAAGGAAATCAAGAGGTGGGTCTAAAAAATCTGGCAAAGAGCCTAAAGAAATATTAATGAACTTTGGCAAAGTAAACATGGGTTAAACCAATTCTACTTTCTCCCCTTCCCCCATCATAAATATCCCAAATACATGTTTTTATTATTTTTATTATAATCATTACAAAGCCACATCCAACTCTCTTTTCATTGAAAATAGGAGGGACTTGGTACATTGCAAATTATGATCATCATCATCCGTAGTAATTACTGAGCACTGTACCAGGGATTTGGAAGAGCACAGTAAAATTCAAAGACTCAGTTCTTGCTCTCATGAAGCTTATAGAGAAGCAGCATGGCTCAGTGGAAAGAGCATGGGCTTTGGAGTCAGAGGTCATGAGTTCGAATGCCAGCTCTGCCACTTGTCAGCTGTATGACTGTGGGCAAGTCACTTCACTTCTCTGGGCCTCAGTTGCCTCATCTGTAAAATGGGGATGAAGACTGTGAGCCCCACGTGGGGCAATCTGATTCCCCTGTGTCTACCCCAGCGCTTAGAACAGTGCTCTGCACATAGTAAGTGCTTAACAAATACCAACATTTATTATTATTATATACTCTGAGGGAGACAATGGTATATTTTGCCACTTGTACAGTTGTTAAGGGTAAGAACATGGATACAAGTGATAAATGTGTCAGCACTTAAAAAGATGGATAGCAAATTAACTTATGAGAGGATATGACCCCAGGAGGTGCGATCAGACAGCAATTGCCCCTTAGGGGAGGTGATGTTTTTAGAAAGGATTTGAAGGGTAGAAGAGATGTGATTTGTCAGGATGGGAGAGAGAAGAAGCTCCATGTAGGGGAGGGGAGTGAAAACCTTGACTTAGAAATAAAAGGGTTGCTGAAGTAGTACAATGAAAAAGTGGACTCTAGACTAAGCTCCTTGTGGACTAGGAACATGTCTACTAACTCTGCTATTTTTGTACTCTCCCAGTTGTTTACTACAGTGCTCTATACATGCTAAACACTCAAAAAATAGGATAGATTGAATGTCACATTGGGAGACGTGACAAAGGCAAGCTTGGGTGCAGAAGGGGAAGACAGTGGTTCGCAAAACAGCAAGAGCTGGTGGGGAGCCTTGAAAGGAAAGGTCAGGAGTTTCCTTTTTATAATAACAATGATGATGGTTTTTAATAATAACTTTGGTATGTGTGAAGCACTTACTATGTTCCAGGCCCTCTTCTAAGTGCTGGGGTGAATACAAGCAAATGGAGTTGGACACAGTCCCTGTCCCATGTGGGGTTCACAGTCTTAATCCCCATTTTCCAGATGAGGTAACTGAGGACCAGAGAAGTGAAGTAACTTGCACAAGGTCACAAAGCAGACAGGTGGTGGAGCCGGGATTAGTATCCACGGCTTTCTGACTCCTCCACCGGTGCTTTATCCACTGTGCCATGTTAAGCACTTACTATTGTCAAACACTGTTCTAAGGTGTGAGAGAAATACAAGATAATCAGGTTGGATACAGCTTGCTTCCCATAGGGCTCACAATCTTAATCCCCAATTTACAGCCGAGGTAACTGGTCACACAGCAGACAGGTAGCAGAACTGGCATTAGAACCCAGGTACTTCTGCCTTCCAGGTCCATGCTCTATCACTAGGCCTTGGTGCTTCCCATATGTAAGAAGATTTGGGAGCTATTAGAGTTTTTCTTTTGAAGAATAGAGTGATGTGTTCTGAATACCATTTAAGGAAATTGATATATGTAGCTGTATGTAGGGCAAATCAAAGGCAGGAGAGGCTAGAGTTCAGGCGACTGTTAAATAAATCCATACAGGAAATACTGAGAGCTTGAACCAGAGTAGTGGTGGTCAGGGTGAAGAGAAAGGGGCAGATAATCATGATAATAATTGTGGTATTTAAGTGTTACCTATGTTCCAAGTACTGTATGAAGTACTGGAGTGGATAAAAGAAAATTGGGTTGCATACAGTCCCTGGGCCTTCTGTAAGTAGGAGGGAAAACAGTTATCTAATCCCTATTTTACAGATGAGGAAATAGAGGCCCAGAGAAGTTAAGTAACTTGACCAAGGTCACACAGAAGCCAGATTGGCAGAACCGGGATTGAAACCCAGATGTTCTGTCTCCCAGGCCCGTACACTTTCCACTAGGCCGTGCTGCAGCTCCTTGAGATGTTATCAAGGAAGAACTGGCAGGATTGAGGGGAAAATGTAGCCAATGTATTTTAGAATCAGCTGAAAGCCATTGATGTCTGCTCATGCAGCAGGAATTTAAGATGTGTTCTTTGGTTTCCCCTACCAGGCCTAGGGTCTTGCCTGTGGACAGTTGTCTGCCCTGTAGCCATTACCAGACAGCCAGTCTGCCTGGACTCTGGGGACTGTCACATGGACCTCGAGAGGAACAGCAGTGTCATGACAGGACTGGGAGTCAGAAATTCCTCAAATACTCTGTCAGATAGTGGGTATGTGCTCTTTTCAAAAATCCCAAGATGGTATCTGAGCACTTGATGACTTCAAGCACTTAGCAGTTTATGTGCTTAGTACAGTGCTCTCCTTACTGTCAGCGCTCAATAAATACCATTGATTTGATAATCACCCCCACCCGACCTCATAGCCATTATGTACATACTGTTAAAAATTCTACCATTTCCCTATGTGTAATTTTTATGTCTGTCTCCCTCTACACTGTAAGATCCTTGTGGGCAGGGATCTTGTCTACCAACTCTATTGAATCTTACTTTTCCAAGCACTTAGTACAGTACTCTGCACATTAAGGATTCAAACACCATCAGTTGATTAATCTGAGGTAGTCAGAAGCTACTATCCCTGATTTCAGAGTTATATTTCCCTTCTTTTTATTCATATTAATGTGTATCTCCCCCACTAGACCTTAAGCTCTTTATGGACAGGGAACATGTCTGCTAATTCTGTTGTATTGTACTTTCCCAAGTGCTTAGTACAGCGTTCTGCACATAATAAGCACTCGAATACCACTGCTTGATTCCATGCCTTACCCATACAGACCTTGCTTCTCTTCCTCCTTTATATTGCATTTATGTCAATTTTCCATAGAAAACATGTCTCAAGGAGATATGTGTGTATTTGTGTTTTCTTTGCATAGCGGGGCATGGAGCCAGAAGCTGTGTTTAGGAGAGGAAGGAATTATCTGCCCCTTGTAGGGTGAAGATGTGGGAAAGGGGAACTAAAGAATATGCTGAGAGATTACAAAATGTTATTTTTTGCCTGAAGACATTGTTCAACCCACCCATTTATAAGGTTGTTTATATGGCAGATGCTTTTGACTCAACACTTCAGGCAGATTAAGCACAGTGCTAAACTCTTAGTACATTGCTCTGCACACAGTAAGCATTCAAAATCACAGTGATGCTCTCATTGCAATTTTCTATCATCATTTTATGGGCCACAAACTATTGGCACTTTACTTTGTACAAAGATTGATGCTGTTAACCCCATTTCTAAACCTGAATATGTGTGGTACTGAAAAGACTGGTGCATGAACCACATTCTTTTCCACCATGAATAGGCATCTAGTGAGCAACTGTGGCTGGTGTTTGCAGGGTTTTATTGTTCAGAAGGTTGTGAAGTCAAGGGTTGGGTTGACACGGTTGGGTTCCTTCTCTGACCTTACATGGTGCAGAAAAGAGAGAAGAAAGAATACTGCCTTGCACATGTTGCACCAAACTCATTGTCCAGAAAAGGTGTCGGGCGTAGTGTATGTTGGAGTAGCTGTTCTGCAGTTCTACTTGAGGGCCAACAACTACGCATCCCATCCCAAGCAGAAGCCTTGTTCTTTGGCCAGCACTTGTTGGGTTACACTGAGTAACTCCACAATTTATTTTATTATATATGTGTTTGATTTTAATATCTGTCTCCCCTTCTTGACTGTAAGCTCCTTGAGGGCAGGGAATGTGTCTATCATTTATTAATAATAATAATGATGGTATTTGTTAAGCACTTACTATGTGCCAAGCACTGTTCTAAGCAGTAGGGTAGATACAAGATTATCAGGTTGTCCCACATGGGGCTCACAGTCTAATTCCCATTTTCCAGATGAGGTAATTGAGGCATAGAGAAGTTGTGCCTTGCCCAAAGTCACACAGCAGACAAGTGGCCAAGTGGGATTAGAATCCACAACTTCTGACTCCCAAACCCATGCCCTTTCCATTAAGCCATGCTGCTTCTCAAGCTGTATTTCTATTGTATTGTATTTTCCCAAGAGCGTAGTGTAGTGCTCTGCCCACAGTAAATGCTCAGTAAATACAACTGAGTGACTGTAGGAAGATCTGCTTTCTCTTCTTGCTCCAAGGGACAATATGAGGAATGAGAGAGATCACAGATGGGCTGAAGAGGGGCAGGGAACATAAATTCAGGGAAAAAAAAAAGACAACAGAAAACCCATTGATCAGTAATAAAAATTCAGTGCTCTTGTTTACTCCTTTCAAGAAGTATGATGTGCTTCCCCATGATTAATTCCATAATCTTCCCTAATTGCTTTGGAAAGAGGTCCAATAATCATAGAAAACATAATTCGGTGCAAATGTCCATTCCACCGTGTCCAGCCTGATTGCCCTGTATCTGCCTTAATGCTTATTACAGTACTTGGCACATGGTAAGCACTTAAATGCCATGATTATCATTATTACTATCATTATTATGATGATGATGATTTAACCATTTGGTGGTGCTCTTTGTGACTCTACACTGTTAGTCAAATTTAGAGGACATGAACCAATGATCAACCAAGCATGGCTGCAGTGGCAGTGGCATCTTTCAAGTCCCACTCTCAGATAATAGTATAATTAACAGTGTGGGTCAGTAGATAGGGCTCAGGCCTGGAAGTTCAAAAGACCTGGGTTCTAATCCCAGCTCCACCACGTGTCTGATATGTGAACTTGAGCAAATCACTTGACTTCTCTGGCGCTCAGTTACCTCTTCTCTACAATGAGGATTAAGACTGTGAGCCCATGTGTGACAGGGACGTGTCTAACCTGATTTACTTGTACCTATCCCAGTGCTTAGAACAGTGCTTAACACCTAAGTGCTTAATCAGTACTATAATTATTAGTATTAATAATTGTCACTAATTATGTGTCATTATGTATTATGTATCATTTTATGAATGTGGTAATTGATCATAATACAATAATTGTTATAATGATTACTAAATTGGAAACCATATTATATGGATTACTATATATACAATCTGTAAGTATATTAAGATATGATTTATTGATGGCTGGACCTGATAGGACACTGCCAACCCACAGACAACCAACTCAGCTACTTAGTGAGATGTGAGGGTAGTTCTAAACAGGAAGTACATCCTTATGACAAACAATCTTGCCACCTGGACAATTCCTCCAAGATAACATGCCGCATTGTTAGACTGGCCCAGTGCTTCTCAGAGCCAGTTATGCTCCTCAGCAGAGGTTTCAAATCCTTTCATTCATTCATTCAATCAATCGTATTTATTGAGTTCTTAGTATGCGCAGAGCACTGTACTAAGCACCTGGAAAGTACAATTCAGCAAGAGATAGAGACAACCCCTACCCAACAATGGGCTCACAGTCTAGAAGGGGGAGATAGACAACAAAACAAGTAGAAAGGCATTAATACCATCAAAATAGATAAATAGGATTATGGATATATACACATCATTAATAAAATGGAGTAGTAAATATATTCAAATATACACAAGTGCTGTGGGGAGGGGAAGGGGGTAAAGCAGAGGGAGGGAGTAGGGGCAATGGGGAGGGGAGGAGGAGCAGGGGAAAAGGGGGGGCTTAGCCTGGGAAGGCCTCCTGGAGGAGGTGAGCTCTCAGGAGGGCTTTGAAGATGGGAAGAGAGTTAGTTTGGCGGATGTGAGGAGGGAGGGCATTCCAGGCCAGAGGTAGGACATGGGCCTAGGGTCAACGGCGGGATAGGCAAAAATGAGGCACTGTGAGGAGGTTAGTGGTGGGACCGGAGTGTGCAGGCTGGGCTGTAGAAGGAGAGAGGGGAAGTGAGGTAGGAGGGGGCAAGGTGATGGAGAGCTTTGAAGCCAATAATGAGGAGTTTTTACTTCATGCGAAGGTTGATAGGCAGCCACTGGATATTTTTGAGGAGGGGAGTGACATGTCCAGAGCATTTCTGTAGAAAGATAATCCAGGCAGCAGAGTGAAGAGAGACAGGGGGATGGGAGATCAGAAAGGAGGCTGATTCACTAATCCAGTTGGGATATTATGAGTGATTGTACCAGCAAGGTAGCAGTTTGGATGGAGAGCAAAGGGTGGATCTTGGTGATGTTGTGAAGGTGAGACCAGCGGGTTTTGGTGACGGATTAGATGTGTGGGGTGAAGGAGAGAGTGGAGTCAAGGATGACACCAGGATTCCGGGCTTGTGAGTTGGGAAGGATGGTAGTGCCGTCCACAGTGATGGGAGAGTCAGGGAGAGGACAGGGTTTGGGAGGGAAGTTAAGAAGCTTAGTCTTGGACATGTTGCGTTTTAGGTGGCGGGTGGACATCCAAGTGGAGATGTCCTGAAGGCAGGAGAAGATACGAGCCTGGAGGAAGGGAGAGAGAACAGGGGAGGAGATGTAGATTTGGGTGTCATCTGTGTAGAGATGATAGTTGAAGCCTTAGGAGCAAATGAGTTCACCAAGGGAGTGAGTATAGATGGAGAACAGAAGGGGACTAAGAACTGACCCTTGAGGAACCCCTACAGTTAAGGAGTGGGAGGGGGAGGAGGAGTCTGCGAAGGAGACCGAGAATGAACAGCCAGAGAGATAAGAGGACAACCAGGAGAAGACGGAGTCCATGAAGCCAAGGTTGGGTAACGTGTTGAGGAGAAGGGGATGGTCATCAGGTGGGCTATAATTACAGAAAGCACCCGGAAGACCAGTCATGTCTTCATCCTTCGTACTTCAACAAGGTGCATTTTTGTCGTGTAACCCTAAAGAGAACTACAGCCCCCAGAACACAGTGGGTATTCCTGGGGGGTGGAAGGAATGGGGATCAGAGCCTCAGAGGCTGTGTCCTTCTGGGACCCTGATATCCTCAACATCCAAGATCCAGCCCCCAGGGAACCAGCCCCCTTGTTTATAACTGGGTTGCCTGAGCATAAGCAGATCATTGCAGTTTAGTGCTCCTAACCTGTGTGGTCCTGTGACTTCCTTGTACATTGCTGCATCACTATTTACTGGGACAGTGAACTATCCCAAGATGTTAAACTTGTCATTACAGGTTCACACAGTTTAATGTGTTATACTTGACTCTCAAGTTGCACCAGGACTGAGCGGGTGCATATGGGCAAGAGAGGGTAAAAATCCCAAGTGGGCCCCAATGGCAAAGGTCAAGACCCCTGCACTTGCACTGCACCCAAACAGATCATCCATCTCCCAATATATTTTACCAGGACTGGGAGTGGAGAGAGGAGGGTAGAGGGGACCCTTCCTTTATACCTCTTCTGCTGACTGAAGGAAACCCAGGCAAGCCCTTCTAACCTGCCCTGAGCCAGGCTGAGCCAATCAAACAGTTAATCAATGATACTTCTAATAACTATGGTTATTTGTTAGGCACTTACTGTGTGGCAGACATTGTACTTCATATTTGAGTAGTTACAAGATAATCAGGTTAGACACAGCCCCTGTCCCATTTAGGGCTCACTGTCTTATTGCTCATTTTACAGTTGAGATAAAGGAGGCAGAGAGAAGTGATCTGCCCAAGGTCACACAGCAAATAAGTGGCAGAGCCATGTTTAGAACTCAGATCCTTCTGAGTCCCAGGCCCATAATCTATCTACTACACCAGGGCTTAATGTGTGCCAAGCACTAAACTGAGTCACTTAAAAGGGCAACATCCCTTTCAGTGGCCAGCCCCCCTGCCAAACGGGGCTTGGGTAGATAACTTGGTCTGGTGGGAGCTTCCTCATCTCTGGGACTGTGCTCTGATGGCAATATTTAGCAGTTGACGTTGGCACAGTCAGGGCCAGCCAAGAATATCCCCTGAGGGACGGAGTTGAGATTCAAACACCCAGCTCCACACGGTCCCCCCCACCCCCAGGTCCTTCACCAGCCACTTCTTCCTTTGCAAAGCAGTGACAGTTAAATTGGTTGCTTCACATATGCGGCAGGTGATAGGCACCAGGGTCTGACCCAGCACCAGCACTGCCCCACCCTCTATATCTTTGGTTATATTTAGAGGCCATTGTGGGAAGGTCTAGTTCAAGTACTATCTTCAGAGTGTCCCTGGTGGTGGCCATGTTGGTAGGAAGAGGAGGCATGCAGTTGCCATCCTAGGTAGCAGGGGCTGGAGGTCACACCCCTCTAGTTAGGGGCTTTAAAGCCCTCAAAAACCTTTATGTAAATCCCAGCCTAGATTTGTCCAATTTCTATCTTGTTTAGCTGATTCTTGTCCAAGTGAAGAACTTGGGGGCAGGCATCACCTCTTCAGTCCATCAATCAGTGGTGTTTAGTGAACACTGTGTGCAGAGCATAGTACTAAGCTCTTGGGAGTGTCCAATACAATAGAATAGACAGACATGATCCATGCCCACAAGGACCTTACAGATTAGAAGAGGATGCAGACATTAAAATTTTTTATTATTATTATCATCAAATGCCATTGTTTCTGATTCACAATGACTCTATGGATATATTTTCTCCAGAACATCCTATCTACTGTCATAATCTGTAACCTTGCTGCCAGTTCTTCCATTATCATTATTATGTTTCTAGCTATCTAGCTGCTGGTCTGCCTCTTCCACTTTTTCCCTGGACTTTTCCTAGCATTAGTGTCTTCTCCAGAGAATGAATCCTCCTGATGATTTGTCATCATTTGGCCTTCCAAAGACCATTAATTAGCTCCAAAACCCATTTGTTTGTTTTTCAGACAGTCCACGGTGTTGGCAAAAGCCTTCTCCAACACCACATTTCAAAAGAGTCGATGCTCTTTCTATCCTGGCTTTTTCACTGTCCAACTTTCAGGTCTATACATTATAACTGGAAATACCAAAGAATTGACAATTTTTATATTTGTGGCAATTTTTCTATCAGCATGTTTCATGATTTTTTTTTCCAGGCTCCTCATAGCAAATCTTTCCAACATTAATCTTTGGTGTATTTCTTGACTACTAGTTCCTTTGATTATTGATCCCAAGAGAGAAAAATTGTCAACTATTTCAGTCTTTTCTCCATCCACTATAAATGTGTTAAAATGTACCCGTTGTCATGATGTTTGGTTTCTTGACATTCCAAGGCAGGACCATCTTTTTGCTCTGCTTCTTAACTTTTAATAGTAAGCCCTTCAAATCTTCATTTTCCGCTAGTTGGGTAGTATCATCAGCTTTAAAAAGGATTGTTTATATTTCTTCCTCCAATCTTTACTCCTTGTTCATCTTCATCCAATCCAGCTTTTCTCATTATGTATTTGGCATAAAGGATGAACCAATAAAGCAATAAGGTACATCCCTGTCTTACTCCCTTATTAATGGGAAGCCAATCAGTTTTCCCATATTCTCTTCTTATTATAGCCTCCTGTTGGTCATGCAGGTTTGGTATTAATATAATTAAATGGTCTGGCATGCCCATTTTCCTTAATGTGCTCCAGAGCTTCTCATGATCCATGCAGTCAAAGGCCTTACTATAATCAATAAAGCACAAGCTGACTTCCTTTTGATATTCTCATGTCCTTTCAGTTATCCAAAGGACATCAGCAATAGTATCGCGCATCTCTCATCCTTTCCAAAATCATGCCTGAACACTGGGCAACTCATGTTCCATGTAGCTTTCCATTCAATACTGTATAACTCTTGGCAATATCTTGCTGAGCTCAAGAAAATTATGTGATAATCTTTGCATTTAGTTGTATCTCCTTTCATTCATTCATTCAATAGTATTTATTGAGCGCTTACTATGTGCAGAGCACTGTACTAAGTGCTTGGAATGTACAATTCGGCAATAGATAGAGACAATCCCTGCCCATTGACGGGCTTACAGTCTAATTGGGGGAGACAGACAAAAACAATAGCAATAAATAGAATCAAGGGGATGTACATGTCATTAACAAAATAAATAGGGTAATAAAATATATACAAATGAGCGGATGGGCACAATGCTGAGGGGAAGGGAGGGAGAGGGGGAGGAACAGAGGGAAAGAGGGGGAAAAGGGGGCTTAGCTGAGGGGAGGTGAAGTGGGGGGCAGAGAGGGAGCGAGAAAAGGGGAAGCTCAGTCTGGGAAGGCCTCTTGGAGGAAGTGAGGTCTCAGTGGGGCTTTGAAGAGGGAAAGAGAGTTAGTTTGGTGGAGGTGAGGAGGGAGGGCATTCCAGGACAGTGGGAGGACATGGGCCAGGGGTCAACAGCGGGCTGGGCGAGAACGGGGGACAGCGAGGAGGTGGGTGGCAGAGGATCAGAGCCTACGGAGTGGGCAGTAGAAAGAGAGAAGGGAGGAGAGGTAGGAGGGGGCAAGGTGTAGCCTAGAGTGAGAAGATTTTGTTTTGTGTGGAGGTTGAAAGGCAACCACTGGAGGTTTTTAAGGAGGGGAGTGACATGCCCAGAGCATTTCTGCAGGAAGATGAGCCGGGGGGCAGAATGAAGAATAAATTGGAGCGGGGAGAGACAGGAAGTAGGGAGATCAGAGAGAAGGCTAACACAATAATCCAGCCGGGATATTATGAGAGCGTGTACTAGTAAAATAGCCGTTTGGGTGGAGAGGAAAGGGCGATCTTGGCGATATAATAAAAGTGAGACTGGCAGCTCTTGGTGACGGATTGGTTGTGTGGGCTGAATGAGAGAGCCAAGTCAAGGATGACACCAAGGTTGCGGGCTTGAGAGATGGGAAGGATGGTCGTACCATCCACAGTGATAGGGAAGTCAGGAAGAAGGCAAGGCTTGGGAGGGAAGATAAGGAGCTCAGTTTTGGACATGTTTCCTTTCTTCGGTATTGGAACATAAACTGTTTTCTTCCAATCAGATGGCCACTGAATGGTTAGCCAAACCAGTTGACATAATTTGGCAACGAGTTGAACTGATTCCTCTCCAGCTGCCTGAAGCACCTCAATAGGAAGCCTATCAAAACCAGGTGTCTTATTTTTGGCAAGACAGTACAAAGCTGATCTAACTTCACTTTCCATGATAAGTACCTCTAATTCATATGGATGGAGATATATACAGGTGCTCAGGGGGTGGAGTGAAAACCAAAGTGCTTAAGGGGTAAGACCCATTGGAATTTTTTTAATTGGAATTTGTAAAGTGCTTACTATGTGCCAGACACTGGGATACAGGAATGGCCAGGGTTTTTTTTTTTCTTAAATAATCAAGGTTGCTGGTTGGAATATGGACTGGAGAGAGGAGAGACAGGGAGGTCAGCAAGGAGACTGATGCAGTAATCAAGGTGGGATTAAGTGCTTGGATCAGGGTGATAACAGTCAGGATGCAAAGCAAAAGCTGAATGCTGTGAAGGTAGAATTGACAGGATTTGGCAGCATTAAATATGGGGGTGGAATGAGAGGGATGAGCCAAGGTTATGACCTGGTGAGACAGGGAGTTTAGTGGCTTCAGCCAGATCGGTGGGAAAAACAGAGTTTGGGTGGAAAGATAAGGATTTCTGTTTTGGTTAAGTTAAGTTTGCATTGTCATCCAAGTAGAGATGAACTGAAAGCAGGTGAAAATGTGAGGCTGCAGAGAAGACTGTAAACTTGTTAAGGGCATGGAACATGTCCACTAATTCTGTTGTATTGTACTCACCTTAAATGCTCAGTAAATACAATTGATTGAGAGAGGTCAGGGCTGAAGAGGTAGATTTGGGAATCACCCACATAGCGGTGGTAGTTGAAGCTGTGGTAGTTTACCAAGGGAGGGGATGTAGCTAGAGAATAGAAAGGTCTCAACCCCCCTTCCCAGTCGCTCTGTCACAAACAATTCTATGGACCCTGTGTAACTTCCATCAGTTCGGAAGGAAATCATTTAGTGCCCTGAACCACTAATTTACAGAATGGACCCCCTGTGACCTAAAATAATCAATGTCGTTGAGTCCCAAGAGGAATCTCATTCAGTGTGAGTCCTGAAAAAATGTTAAATAAAAATAACTGTAATTGATGCTTTCCTTTTGCAGAACTCTCATCTAAACACCAACTAGGTCACATTCTGCTTAGCATTGTAGTCTTCACAGTCTGGCTACAAAAATCACTGCAGGCCAAGACACTCAATGAAAGTTGATTTGTGGATCTTTCATTGTATAACTTGAGAGGTGATATGACCCCACTTGCTCTTTGCCAAGTTCTCCATACACCCTCTCGTTTAAATTCTGACACTTCCGAATAAGCTAATAAGTTTCTGACTTGACACTCTGGATGGAGACTGAGTGAAAACAGGAAAGCATCTATTACTGAATGCCCTGCACTTATCAGCCCACCCTTTGAAATGGAGGAAGAACAAAAAGCAAATTGTGGGAAGTTGTTTTATCTGCTAGAAAAATATGCCCTGTGCCCTAGTCAAAAAACAAGCTGTTGTGAAGTAACCACATTATTTAAAGGTACAAGTCAAACAGGAAGAGGAAAACCAAACAAGCCTACCCTGAGAATTTCTCACAAGTAAGCCCCGACAGCCAGTTTGCAATAATGACGGGCTTGCGGATCGAATCAGGGTTGCTGAGAAACTGATGACTTTTCAATGAGAAATAAAAATAAAAGAAAATGCTAGTTCCTCTTTATTTCAGTATTTGGAGGGAGTTTAGCCATCCTGTGTCAGGAGGGAGGGGGAAAAGGGGTAAAGGATCAGCTTACATATTTCAAACCATGAAATAGTGAAATGAGTAGAGGTCAGAACTGGAAACAGGTGGAATAATCTGGAATCAAGAGGTAGAGGGCTATATGGACCCACTCAAGATACTGCAGAATTACCACAGAGTTTGACGACTTAAAGCTAAGGGCCTTCTTATTTCCATCACTGTTCTGCTCCCTATGTACAAGCACTATTAGCCTAAGTTCCTGAATCTTTGAAAGCTAGGTACCAATGTTGGTCTGTTATCTTTCTCAAGCCTTAGGAGCCAGAATCTGTGCAATAACATTCGGTATCTGTGAATTGTTCCATGGTACAAGCTTCTTACATCCCACGGAACTCTCACTGTCAGCAAGTCAGCCCATTAAGGTACATATTGCACTGAGCTCCCATTTTGAGCAGAGCACTGCACAGAGGCAGGAATTTAAAGGAAGGAGTGAACAGGATCCTGCCCTCAGGGATCCTACAATATAATGGGTCTTATCTGTTAGCCGAGGATGTAGACTTTGGTAGCTAGTGGGAAAGGGCCATTCTAATTCCTGATTGCTACATTCAAACTGACCAAATTAGTCTTAATTGAAAATGGGAGTACCTCAGGGCCTGTCCAAAGTGAGGGGATAAAATCCCTCAGCATTCTGGGTGATAGTACTGCAGATTTCAGAAACCAGGAGAAACAGCACAGCCTGGTCGGTAGAGCATGGCCCTGGGAGTCAGAAGGACATGGGTTCTAATCTTGCCTCTCCACTTGCCTGCTGTGTGTCACTTAACATCTCTGGACCTCAGTTCCCTCATCTGTAAAATGGGGATTAAGACTGTGAGCCCTATGCAGGACAAGAATTGTCTGCAACCCGATTATCTTGATTCTACCCCAGCATTTAGTACGTTTGGCACATAGCACTTAACAAATGCCACAATTATTATTATTATTATCATTATGTATAGTGAGCCTGAGCTGAAAATGCTTCAAACCAGATATGGATGTACAAACATACATAGAGCAGCTGGTGGTTAGTGCAAGAACAGCTTCCCAGCATGGATGAGATGACAGATAGAGAGACAGGGGTGCATGAGAGGTGGAAGGGCTCAAGAGTATGGAGGTCTCTGTAGGGGAGAGGTCAGTTTTGCAGGGAAGAGGTGTGTGGGAGAGAAGGATAAGGGAAAAAAGGAGGTGGTTCTTGGAGAGTGGGATTTTGGAGTGGGTGAAGTTAGAGATTGTACAGTGGTTAGTGATGATGAAACCCAACACATGTCCAAGTAGGTGAATCAGTGAAGTGGGGTGGAACAGAAAGTTGACAGAGTTGGGTAGTGAGAAGAAATTCATTCATTCATTCAGTGGTATTTATTGAGCACTTACCATGTGCAGAGCACTATAATAAGTGCTTGGAGTGTACAATTCGGCAACAGATATAGACAATCCCTGCTCAATAATGGGCTCACAGTCTAAATGGGGGAGACAGACAGCAAAGCAAAACTGAACAAAACAGAGCAAGTAGTCTGGCATAGATATCATCAAGATAAATAGAATCATAGCTATATTTACATCATTAACAAAATAAATAGAGTAATAAATAATATATACAAATATGCACAGTGCTGTGAGGAGGGGAAGGGGAAAGTGTAGAAGGCAGACCAAGGGAGAATGGGAAGGGGAAAAGGAGCAGAGAGAAAGGGGGAGCTCAGTCTGGGAAGGCCTCTTGGAGGAGGTAAGCTTACAGTAGGGTTTGAAGAGGGGAAGAGAATGGATGCAGGCATCTCAAGCCCAACATCCCAAACCAAACTCTTCATCTTCCCTCCCAAATCCTCTCTTCCTCCTAATTTCCCCATCACTTTTGATAACCTCACCTTCATCTCTGTCATTCAAGCCCACTACTTTGGGCCCTCACTTTCCTTATACCCTCGTCTCCAATCAGTCATCAATCCTTCTTTCTTCACAACACCTTCTACACCCATCCTTCTCTCTCCATTGAGACTGCCACAGCCCTGGTTCAAGTACTTATCATATCCCAAATTGTCTACTGCAACAGCCTCCTTGTGGACTTCTCAGACTTTCCCCCCTCCAGCTCTTAACCTTTTCTTTATGATACTCGTTAAGCACTTTCTAAGTGCCAGGCACTGTGCTAATCACTGGGGTCGGTATAAGCTAATCAGTTTGGTCACAGTCACTGTCCCACATGGGACTCACAGTTTTTATCACCATTTTACAGATGAGGCACTGAGAAGTGAAGTGACTTGCCTAAGGTCACACAGCAGACAAGTGGCAGAGCCTGGAATTAGAACCCAGACCCTCCTGACTCAGGCCCTTGCTGTATCCACCTGGCCATCCTACCTCTCTTCACTGTGTTGCCTGGATCATTTTCTAATACATCATTCTAATCACAGCTCCCCACTTGTTTAAAAACCTCCAGTGGGTTCTCATTCCTCTTCACATCAAACAGGAAAATCCTGACAATTAGCTTTAAGGCACTCAATCAGCTCTCTCCCCTACTTAATCTCGTTCGTCTCCCACTATACCCCAGCTACACTCTTTCTTGCTATCAAGCTAACTTGCTTATTGTGCTAGTTCTCTTCTCTCTCACTCGTGCCCTCCCTCCTTTCAGCAACTTTCTTTGCCTCTAAATCTGGCAGACTCCTGCTGTCCCCATGTTCAAAACCCTTCAGAAATTACCTCTTCTCTAGATGGTCTTCCCTGATGAAGCTAATGAAGACCTTCCTCTCCCATGCCCTTTCTGCTATTCCATCATATAAAGAGCAATAAATATTTAGTTATATAAAAATATTTATCCAAGAAATAGTTTCAGTCCTTCATTTTCCTTTGGTGACAGAAATGCTTCCGAAACCTCGGCCAGAGAACACACCAGGGAGAAACTCCTGTAATTCTCTAGGTTCGTCTCAATGTGCAAATAGTGGCATCCATCAGTGCTACTTCCTTCAGCTAGTCAAGTGGAGAGAGAGCTTCTCACATTATTACTAACAGTGATGATTTCCCTGAGATTTCCATTAACAAGTACTGAGCAAGTGCAAATTGTTTACAGAAGCTGCACAAACAGATACCCAAAGCTCAGTTTGCATGTCTCTGCCAAGGATAGGCTTTGAGCACAACAAATTAGACCTGCACACCAGGGTGTAACTTGGTCGTGACAGATGCTAATTCTGGGCCCAATGAAGATGGTGTAATGGTAATGTCATCTCACAAGGTGATGAAAACTTCATTTTGAGGGAGAGAGCTGGGTGGGAGGTGCCTGGGAGGCTGTCAGATCCCCGTCTTCCACTGACTGAAGAAAGATCCAGTTTCAGGTTCTTATAAAAAAACAAGCTCTTCACAAGTTAGAGAGCACAGAATCATCACCCTCTCAACATGGATTACTGAAGAAAATGTGCAACTTTGCTGACAGTTATATTAATGTATGTTTTCACATTTCTCTCGCTGCTCTGACAAGATGTATTGTAGTGCAGAACCGAATTAACACACAGGGAGGTTTTGTCATTAAAGAAATACAAGCTCGTTTTTATTATTACTGGCAAGAGAGCTAAGTTTGCGGTGCAAACAGCAATACTATTCTCAGAACTAATATTCTTCCAGACGGTATCGCTCTATCTCAGAGTATCTTGAATTTGGAGACGGGGGTGTAATTTTTCAAATCCAAAGGGACTGAGTTTATTTCCAAGCCAGGTACTTAAAGCTAGAGCCAACCATAGATTGCAAGGTACATAGCTGTCAATTTTGCCATAAAAATAAAAAAGTGAGAGACAGAAAAATAATTGCAAGAATTCTAACATCATATGGACAGTAGGACTTTGCTTCTGAGAGCAAATTGGCCAATGCTAGCAAGATTCTGAATATTTTGGTTAAGTTCACAACCATCCCCAAATCTTCAGGTCTCCAAAGACCAAGATTCTTCTTGGAGACCTGAAGAAATGACTTATTTTCTTTGGTTTCTTTTTATAATATATTGTCTCTCATTTCTTGCTCTCTGCCCTTCCTGACGTTGGCCCCAGCTTGGAGCAGAAAACAGTGAGGAATGACTACTATCAGCAAAGGGAAGTGCAGTGTGCAAACAGTTGTCTGATCTTGGAATCTGGTAAAAGAAAAAAAAGACCCACAATTGACAAGTAAGAGGAACCAAGTCTAATTACCAAATCTGTATTTCTTACCAGTGTTCAGGATAGTGCTCTGTGTACAGCAACGAGTACTATAAATAATATAATAGTACTGTTATTACCAGAATGAGCCAGACTGCTTACATTGATCAAATGCACTGGGTAATTCCACTACCTCGACCCCTTGTCTGCTTAGATTCCTTCAATGACTATCTCAAAAGGCATTGTCTTTGTGAGACATCCAAGATAAGCCAAGAAAGGTCAGAATGAGATGGGAATCATTGTTCTGATAGAGTTTTACCTGCCTGCTTTCTCCGCTTCAGTAATTGAGATTTTTTAAATGCCAGGGCTATTGCTATACTGGCAAATCAAAATGCATGATTTCCCACACTGTCAGAATATATGGAGTTTTATCTTGAAGAATACGCATTTAGTTTCCAAATAGTTCCAGATTCTTTGAAATTTGGCAGGAAAAAGTCACCTAGTTAGGTAAGAAAGTCTTTTCGTCTCTGACCGAATTGGAAAATGTGCTTGTGAGGGAACTCTGATAGTGTTTGGGACAATCCTGTTTTGACTGTGAGCCCATTATTGGGCAAGAATTGTCTCTATCTGTTGCTGAATTGTACAGTCCAAGCGCTTAGTACAGTGCTCTGCATATAGTAAGCACTCAATAAATACTATTGGATGAAAATAGGGTTTTTCTTCCTCAAAAACAACCCAACTACTTGACAATTTGTTCTAGAATGCTCATTATGCTCTCTCTGTCTGAACAATCAGCTGCCCCTTGTCTCTCTCTCCCTCTTTTTTTTTCCTATTAACAGCTGGGGTAGATATAAGTTAATTAGTTGGATACAGCCCATGTCCCACATGGGGCTCTCAGTCATAATCCTTATTTTTAAAATGCCCAAGGACCCAGCAGACAAGTGACAAAGCTGGGATTAGAACCCAGGTCCTTCTGATTTTCAGGCCCATGCTTTCTATCCACCAGGTCCTGCTGTTTCTCATCCTAGTGCTATCATCCAGTAGACAACCACCTCTCCTTGAAACTGAAATTCCACAGACTTAGTGGGCCATGAATATCTGCCCACCCTTTAGAGCAGACAGCACTTTGCCCAAGGACTCAGTGGTTGTTTTCAAAAATGCTCCAGGCACAAGGGTTTAGAACGAGAGACATATAAATCTTAGTCAACCACTTCAGAAATTGTCCAGAGCTTACATAATTTTTCTGGGGGGAACTAGGAGCAAACTCCAAGGAAGATTGAACATCATTCCCAAATGGCACAACTCCCTCCCCTTTTTCACAAAAATAGGAATACTGATGTTTACGAAGCTCTTTGTAGGCAGAGAACATGTCAACCAAGTCTATTATAATTTCTGTGCACCAATTTCCTCAATTGTAAAATGGGGAACTAATACATATCCTCCCTCCTATTTATACTGTGAGCTCCATGTGGGGAAGGACTGTATCCAATCTGATTCACTTGTATCTACCCAGTGCTTAGAATAGTGTTTGATGCATAGTAAGCACTTAACAAATATTAATATAATTATTATTATTACTCTCCCAAGTGCTTAGATCAGTGCTTTGCACAAAGTAAGCACTCAATAAATATAACTGATTGATTCATTGAAGATATGGAGGGTTCTCTCATCACTTTTAACCATACATGTTGCAGCAGTAATAGTATTTACTAATTCATTGAATCATATTTATTAAGTGCTTACTATGTGCAGAACACTGTACTAAGTGCTTGGGACAGTACAGTACAACAATAAATAGTGGCATTCTCTGCCCACAGTGAGCTCACAGTTACTGGGTGCAAAGCCCTTTAGTTAGTGCAGGGAGAGAATACCTAGGGGCTCACAATCCACATTTGGATGCAGTCTTTGTGTCCTTGGAATTTTCAGTGGAAGCACCATGATATTTCTCTGGGCAACTGGGTTGGTTGTACATCATGGACAGATATTTTAGAGGGTGTCCTTTCTTGGGCCCCAGGCCCATTTCTTTGATTAGGAACCAGAGCACGATCCTATGCCATGACACTGGACCACCCACCCACTAAACAGTTTAGTCACACACTGTGTACTTGAACTTGAGGTTTACCATCCCATAAATTTGAAATGATTCCAATTCAAACACCGGGCTCAATGGGGAGTGCGGGAGCCCAAATATACCCAAATCTGGGAATTATTGCTATTTAATATCTGCACAGAAGGAAAATAGGTGGTAGATCCACTGGCAATGAGAGAGTATGAGGATCATTGTGTAAAATGCGTTTGTGTAGCTTTACATTCCGAAGAAAAACCTGACATATTTCTGTTTGAATCCCCTGTGTCTTTCAACTGGTGTTTGGAAACATTCACACATCCCAGTTAGGTATGTAAATGGGAGGATGACATCATATTACACACAGATGTAAATTCCTTCAGCCCTGGGCTGGACCCAACTTTTCTCCTTTTCAGAGGAGGGGGTTGCCAGGGGACTACTGACAAACTGAAACGCCGTATGGATAAAAAGGTAGGGCACCCTTCCTGCCCCTACATCAACCCCTTTCTTTCTCTCTTTCCCAAATATTTCACTTGAGGTACATGTATTATTCAGGGCCAACACATTTCAAATGTCAGCATCTCACAGAATAATAATGATGTTTGTTAAACTTTTATTATGCACCAGGCCTGGGAGTCAGAGGGCCTAGGTTCTAATCCCAGCTCCAATACTTGTCTGCTGTGTGACCTGGATCTTCACTCATTTATTTCATTACAGATGAGGTAAAATTGGGATTAAGACTGTGAGTCCCACTTTGGGCTGATTAGCTCCTATCTATCCCAGAATTTAGTAAAATACTGGCACATAGTAAGCATTTAACAAATACCATTAAAAAAAAACACTGGGTTAGATACAGGGCAATAAGATACAGTCCCTGTCCCATATAGAGCTCACAGCCTAAGAGTGAGGGAGAACAAATATTGAGCCTCCATTTTGCAGGTGAGGAAATTGAGACACAGAGAAGATAAGTGACTGAAGGTTCTCCGACTTCCAGGCCCAAACTCTTTACACTGGAACACACTGTTTTTCTAAGCCCCTGCCAACAATCGCCAACCCACTGTTTTGCAGGATGTGAGGATGTGAGGAATAAATGCTGTTGCAGGAAATTACTGAGGCAAAAGGCTTAAGTAGGTTCCAAAGAAAAAGGTCAGAATGATAGTAAGAATATTTAGTAGCAGAGATCAAAATCCCAAGGTCACCCCCTTGAAGGGTAAATGCTTGGAATATTGAAAATTTGAAGTCTTGAGAAAATTTGAGGCCAGTAAGATTCAGATATCAGAAGGAGAGTGAGGAGATAATTTTGAGGGAGTCTTAGATAACATAGTTCCTGGGCTCAAGGAACAATTTCCAGAGGTGGCCACAGTAGAGCTTGTGAATGGGTTGTGCTGATTTCCCTCCTCCTAGGTTTCCCTAACTCTCTTTCCACCCCATTATTGGGCTGTCAGAAAAGAAATAAACTGTGGGTTTTGCAGGAAGGTTGGAAGGGTGCTCAAAGAACATCTCAAAATGTTAGAGCCACTTAGGTCATTATGTTTTTCCAGGTCTAATCAACCCACTTTATTCCACAGCCTAATTCATGGCCATATTGTCCTAGTAACTAATGTAAACCAGTCGCAAATGCAACAAGAGCTGAGAGTGTACTATAAAGAAGTGTCCTGAAAACAGGACAGCCTTTGCCAGTGAAAATTCTTTGTGTTTGTGGTTCAGTTAATCAGTCAGTGGTATTTATTTTTAAAAATTTTTTATTTAGGAATTTAAGCACTTACTACTTGCCAGGCACTGAACTAAGTGCTGGGGTAAATGCAAGCTAATCAAGTTGGACATAGTCCAGTGTCTCACATTGTGCTCATGGTCTTAATCCCCATTTTACAGATGAGGTAACTGAGGCATAGAAGAGGTCAAGTGACTTGCCCAAGGTCACACAGCAGACAAATGACAGAGCTGGGAATAGAACCTCTAGGCCCATACTCTATCCACTAGACCATGCTGCTTCCCCTGTTTGAGTGCCTACTCTGTACAGGGCACTGTACTAAATGTTTAGCACAGTATTAGCTCTAAGTGAATGATATGGAAGACCAAAGTCTGCACATATTTTCGCTCCAGCGTGGAAAGATTCAGGATCCGTTCTCTGATCCAGTAATCTGGCTATCAAGAGCTATTCTCTCTCAGTATAATTCCCATAGGCACCTGGGCCACTTCATGGAGGTGACAGAAGGAGAGGGAGGAGGGGCCATTGCTAATCATTCCATAAATCTAAGGAATCTATAGCATGGTTTGAGTCGATAATGCCATTCGACCGCCTCAAATATGATTGACAATGTGATCTCCACCACTCCTTAGTTGCTGTGTAGCAATAGCCAAGAGAGTATGAAAATGTCAGGTAATTTCACATTTCTTGCCTTTCCCACTATCTCCCTATCCCTTTCATTTGTTCTGAACCTGAAAGCGGAGCAGATGGCACTCACTGTGATGAATATAAATACATGACTGTTGATGATAGAGCATGGGTCTGGGAGTCAAAAGGACCTGGGTTCTAATCACAGCTCCATCACATGTCTGCTGTGTGACCTTGGGCACATCTCTTCTCTATGTCTTCACTGTCTCAAGTATAAAATGAGGTGAGCCCATTGCTGGGCAGGGATTGTCTCTATCTGCTGCCAAATTATACATTCCAAGAGCTTAGTACAGTGCTCTGCTACAGTAAGCACTCAGTAAATACAATAGAATGAATGATGAGAATGTGAACCCTAAGTGGGACAGGGACTGTGTTGACCTGATTAAATTTTACTTACTCCAGTGCTTCAAACAGTGCTTGGCACATAGTAAGCGCTTAACAAGTACCATAATGATGATTATTATTGAAGATGGATCCTATCATCTACTAGTAGATTGAACAATTTGGTTTTTGGTACTTTACATTTGTGCAGTTCTAGTTGCTGTGAGCATCATCTGCTACAGTTGTCGCACATGTAGATCCCAGGATCCTGTAACCTTGCTTTCCTACACTGTGGGAAAGCAGCCGTAATCTGCCGTTGGTCAGTCTTCATCAACCATGTCATCACATGCTCTTCAACAGAGCTTCCGGCCAGGTGCAGTTGCTTCCCAGCAGTGTTAATACAATGTTGGATAAAGGGAGGAGAGCTTGGATCCATTAAGACTGTATTGCTTTTGAATGGGGTGTGTGCATTCCATGTTCTGTTGGGATTAATATGTTTTGGATGACAAACTTGGCTATCCAGATAGCACATTGTCAGGAATTATTAGGACTGCCCTAACCCTTTCTTTCCCAAACTGGGACGTGGATGCTCATCATCATTATCACCATCATCATCATTGTGGTATTTCCACTTACTCTGTGCCAAGCAGTATACTGAGCACTAGGGTAGAAACAAGATAATCAGGTTGAATTCAGTCCCTGGCCCGCAAAGAGGAGGGAGAGCAGATATTGAATCCCCATTTTACAGATGAAGAAATTGAAGCAGAGTGAAGTGACTTGCCCAAGGTCACACAGAATGTGGAACTGGGTTAAGAACCTCCCCCATCACCCTCACCTTTACAGTACTTATGTACCTGGCCTTATATCTAGTTGCTTCCCTTACCACTAATTTATTTTAATGTCTGTCTCCCCATGCTAGATTGCAAGTCAGAGAAACCGTGCCTACCAACTGTATTGTACTTTCCCAAGTTTTTAGTTTAGTGTTCTATACAAGTAAATGCTCAATAAATATGATTGATTAATTGAGAGAGCTGATTGAGTGTCTTAAAGACAATATTCAGGAGTTTCTGCTCGAAGCAGAGAGGAATGGATAACTTTTGGAAGTTTTCGATGAGTGGGAGGAGGATATATGTATGTCTATATGTGTTGAATGTTCAGTTATTTACTCAGCTATTTCTTCCTGGTATATTTGTGATACTCCCTGCCATATTCATTTTCTTTTTCTTGCTTTCACTATTTGTAAATTAGCACCTGTCTCCCTTCTTCAGCTACAAGCTCTTTGAGTAAAGAGACTGACTGTCTTTTTTTTTTATATTACCTGTTAAGAGCTTACTATATATAAAGCACCATTCTAAGCACTGGGATAAGTAAAAGTTAGATTGTTCATAGTCCCTATCCCACATGGGGTTCACCGTCTAAGTAGGAGGGAGAAGTGGTTGAATTGAGAGCCTGAAGTGGCTGGAGACCTTTCGCTAAGCAGCTCCCTGGACTGCCCCAGCAATCCCATGGTAACCCCAGGGGAAAGAATCCTTTTGAATTGCCCCAGCAAGACCCCTTGGCCATGCCAGAATCTCTTCTGGGGGAGGAGACCACCTGTGCTCTGGGTCTTGAATCCAGGATGTAGCTTGGTTTCACTGTACAAGTGCCCAAGTCTATCTCCCCCTGTAGACTGTAAGCTCATTCTGGGCAGGGAACATGTCTACCTACTCTGTTACAGTGTACTTTGTCCAAGCATTTAGTACAGTGCTCTGAACACAGTAAGTACTCAATCAATACCACTGCAAAACCAAAAACTTACACCACTGCCCATTCAGGGTTTTTCAGCCCATGAGTATGTGGCTTTATAAAGTCCACGTCACCCTAAACAGTCAGTCAGTCAATCATATTTCTTGAAAGCATACTGTGTGCAGAGCACTCTAGTAAGCACTTGGAGAGTACAATATAACGAAAAACAGGCACATTCCCTGCCCACTGTGTGCCCACAGCCTAGGGGGGAGTATGATTATGATATGATATAGTCATATCATAATCCACCAGGCACATCTCCTCCAAAAGGCATTTCCTAAGCCTTCCTTTCTTCTCCTCCCACTCCCTTTTGTGTTACCCTGACTTGCTCCCTTTATTCTTCCCCCTCTTCCAGGCTCACAGCACTTATGACCATATCTGTAATTCATTCATTCATTCATTTATATTAATGTCTATCTCCCCTTCTAGACTGTAAGCTCATTGTCTCCCCAGTGCTTAGTACATGCTGTGTACACAGTAAGTGCTCAATAAACACGAATGAATGAATGAATGAATGAATGAATGAGAACAGGTGTCCCCATTTGACAACTGAGGAAATAGAGGCACAGAGAAGTTAAGTGACTTGCTGTAGGTCATATGGCAAGCAGTTGGTAGAGCCAGTATTAGAACCCAAGTCTTTATGACTCCCAGGCCCATGCTTTCTCCACTGGGCCATGCTGCTTCTTGCAAGTGTTGACTCTCTCAAGCTCTCAGTACAGTTCTTATCACTCAGGAAGTGCTCAATAAATTGCATTGATGGACTGATTCCTCTAGACTGTAAACTCACGTGGGCAGGGAACGTGTCTTCCAACTTTGCTACACTGCACTCTCTCAAGTGCTTAGCCCAGTGCTTGGCACACAGTAAGCGCTCTGTAAATACGATTGACTGCTTCCTCAAGACCCCAGGATTAGAAAAATGAAGCCTAGAAGGGCCAGGTAGTGAGTAGCTTAGATTGCCATGAAAAGCAATTATATCATTGAGACACATGTGACCCCTATCCAACTGTTTCAAACATCATCAAGCTCTTTCCACTGGTGGGTTTTGTGGCTACACACAGAAGAGGCTGGGGCAGGGAGCCATGCTGACTGGATTTATGCTGGTGTTTTTACCTTTAGCCTGTGGTAATAGTAATGATAGTATCTGTTAAGCTCATACTATGTGCCAAGCACTGTTCTAAGCATTGGGATAGATACAAGGTTATCAGGTTGTCCCACATGGGGCTCACAGTCTTAATCCCCATTTTACAGATGAGGTAACTGAGACACAAAGAAGTTAAGTGACTTGCCCAAAGTCACACTGCTGACAAGTGGCGGAACCGTGATTAGAACCCACAACCTCTAACTCCCAAGCCTGTGCCCTTTCCACTAAGCAATGCTGGCCATTCACAAAGGGGTGAGATTAAAGGTCCCCCAGATGAATAGACTGAATTCTCTTTTAGTCCTGTTGTCTATCAAAGTAGTAATAATGGTGAAATAGGAATAATGAGCATTTCTGAGTGAAGCACACTGTATAGTCCTCTGGGAAGTACAACAGCCACAAAAGCGTTACTGCCCAGTGTAAAGAACACAAGCCTGGGAGTCAGAGGACCTGGGCACTAATCCCTGACTCTGCCAGTTGTCTGCTCTGGCCTTGAAAAAGCCTCTCAGTTTCTCTCAGCTTCAGTTTCCTCATCTATAAAATGGGGATTCGGTACCTGCTCTCCTCACTTACACTGTGAGCCCCAAGGGGAATGGGACTGTGTCCAACCTGGTGATCTTTTATCTACCCTAGTGTTTAGTATAGTGCTTGGCACATATTAAGTGCTTAAGAAATGTCATAAGTGCTTAAGAAATGTCATCGTCATTAAAAGAAACAAAAAATATGCTCCTGGCCCACAAGGAGAATTCAATTGGTTACTGTATGTACATTTATATATATAATTACACATTTTGTATATCCTATGTTTTCAAAGATGACATAAGTGGTAGTGACATTGCAACCATGGGTTTTCATATCGTCGAGAGAAGCAATTTCTTCACATTGCACCCGTAAATATCTGGGTGGACAGCTTGTTTAACCCCTTGCCATTGTGGTGAAAATTAGAGTCCTAAATTAGACTGGTCAAACACTACAGGCACTGTCGAATGGCTCTGCTCTCTCTCTCTCAGCAAAAGCCTAAAGTGGAAATGTCTGTGTTCAAAAGGGCTTGAGTTTTGGGTTGGGAAGAGAAGAGGCAAGAGATTTATAAATCTCCTATGAGTTCCTTCAGCCTCTCCAACTTTTATGAAGTCCCAGGCCATCTTGAAGGTGAGAGGTCATGATTGTCAGAGTGATAATGAAGGAAATCTTAATTTTAGGATTGCAGTTTGCACATATTGAATAATTATTCAATCTGTAAGGTGTGATTCTTGCTGTCTATAGGACTCCTCTGATACCTGAAGTGTTTATACCCCAACATGGGTTCAGACACTTGAATGCACACACTTCAGTTTGTAGATTCTTTTTAAAAAAAATTTTATTTTTTTTGGCCTTGCCAGGAATTTCACATCCTTTTCTGAGCCCCAGAGAGCTAATAGGCTAAAGGAAATCCAAGTTCAAGAGCTTTCTTCAAGCCCCGATGTTCAGTTTACAATGGGTAACACAAAAGGCATGTTTCATGTCTTTAGCATTTCAGCCTGAAGGTACCCGACTAAAGCTGGGAACCAGTCCAGTCAAAACAGAAGGAAAATATTACCCTTCCACTTAAATGGGTGGCTCAGATGTATTAATCATTAAATAAATAGCAACAAACCTGGAGCTTTACAAAAGGGAGAGGTGCCACACCCGGTGTTCTCAATGTTTGCTGGTATAAAATGTGGAAAATGTTGCAAGTCTCCTTTGGAAGGAGTTTAATAACCACCTTTCAAGTCAGGACGGAATTGTGCATGAATCCCCAAGCACAAGGCTAGCAAAGAAGAATTATCCCTCTCAGTGCCTTCTGTAGAAAAGGCAGGAGTGAGATCAAGGAGCAAGAGATCAGCTAAGGTGTAGAGGAGTTAGACTGGAACATGTCCATCTTTCTCCATCTTTAAAAATGGAGGTGACACTGTTTTCTACACACCTCCTGATGATTTAGAAAAATTCATTAGATGAAGAAAATATAAAAAAGGTAAAGTTTAAAAATCTTCCACCTCAGTCTGAACCTGGTCATTGGTTTTTATTGAGCATTTACTGTGTGGAGAGCACTGTATTAAGCACTTGCAAGAGTACAGTGCAGCAGAGTTAGTAGACACATTCCTGCTCACAACCATCTTAAAGTCTAGACAGACATTAATATAAATAGTATATATTATATAATTTATAGATATGTACATAAGTGGTATGGAGCTGAGGGTGGGGCAAATATCAAATTCCTAAAGGTCACCGATCCAAGGATGTAGACAATGCAGAAGGGAAAAGGAAGTGGGGAAAAGAGGGCTTAATTGGGGAAGGTCTCTCGGAGGAGATGTGACCTATTCAGGCTTTTAAGTGGGGACTGTGGTGGTCTGGCGTATATGAAGGAAAACCACAAGGTGCTGTAGGTAGAAGGGAGGCTTGAAGAGCTTTCATTGGGAGGGACAGGAAAAGCAGGAGCACACCTCGGGATACATAAGCAAGATATGCAAACACAAAGATCTGACATTGATCAGCTTGATCTCACCCTCTGATGAAGCAAGGAACTACCATACCCGCTCAAAGACTCAGAGTGAGTCATTCCTTCAGTCGGTGGTATTTATTGAGTGCTTACTGTGTGCAGAACACTAACCTAAGCATTTGGGAGGGTACACCACATAAGAATAGGTGTAGACAGTCCCCTACAAAAGAGTAGGATTAGACCATCCCTGTCCACAAGGAGTTTACAGATTAAAAAAGACAAATTTCATTCTTCCCACCCATAACACTTGCCCGGAGCCCCATCAGCAATCTTCCCATTATTCAGGATGTGGCTGGCTCAAGGTGGACACCAAGTCAATCAAATACCAGCAAGATTCGATAGTGCAGGCTCCTCCAACAGCAGATTGAAACACTTGAGAAGCTTTGTGTGAGCTTCCTCTAGACTGTAATTCCTTATGGGCAAGGAACATGCTTGCTAATTCTGTTGTATTTTACTCTCTCAGAGCTTAGTACAGTTCTGTGCACATAGTAAGCACTCAGTGAATATGATGATTATTAATATTACATTTAAATGCTTACTATGTGTCAAAAATTGTTCTAAGAGCTGGATTATCTATTTGTTATTTAATGTGGACACAGTCCCTGTCTCACTGGAGGCTCACAGTCTAATGGCCTAGTGCATGGCCCTGGAGATAGGAAACCAGGATCCTGGATCCGCCATTTGTCTGCAGTGTGACCGTGGGTGAGTCGTTTAAATTCTCTGTGCTTCAGTTTACCTCAAATGTAACATGGGGATTAAATACCCATTCTTCCTCCCCTTTAGACTGTGAGCCCCATGGAGGACAGTAACTGTGTCTGAACGGATATTATTTCCCTTAGTGCTTGGCACATAGTAAACACTTAGCAAATACCAAGGTTGTCATTATTACAGTGAGGAAGAACTTCCACTCACCTTGAAGTGAGCTTGTGCTTTCATTTTGGCTAGCTTCCTTTCTGGAGCTTTTTACATCCAATTTCCCCTCCACTCCCTTTGAGGCTCAGAGCTACTGTCACCCATTGATGCAAGACAAGACTGAACCCAGTAACTCAGCGCACTTACATCACAGAGGACCTCAACACTTAGCAAGGGACTGAGTTGTCATTTCATAGATGCCATTTTATAGTAATCAAAGCATCTGTAATTAAAATGAGAATTGATGTACCCATCAATGTAAATGGTGCAATACCATTCTCAATTTATCATTATTAAAAATTGATTGAACATCCAAAATATGTGATAGGTGGAATCCTGAAAGAACATGTGTGACATGTTTATTGCCCTAGGGTAGCTTTCATCCTGAATCAAAATAAATCTCAGTGGATGAGAACTTCTTCACTCCCTCCTCCTTCAGATCTGCCAGGCAAAAGTTCTCCCCATTCCAAACTCCTCATGAAACTCCACCTCCTCCAGGAAGCCATCCCTGATTAATCTCTGTCTTCTCAGGTTGGGTACTTGGTTTTTTTAGAACTTATGTTTCCATTCTTATGCTTAGTGCTTAGCTATATACTCAATTCTGCCATAACATATGTCTTACATACATATTTTCTCTTAGGAAAAGCTCCTCCATCAGCACTTGCCTGTTTGGGTACAGAGTGATGCAGTGTTGGAAGAAATTATTTGTGCTAAGCAGCATGGTCTAGTCGATAAAGCATGGGCCTGGGAGTCAGAAGGACTTGAGTTCTAATCCTGTTTCTGCCACTTGTCAGCTTTGTGACCTTGGACAAGTCACTTAACTTCTCTGGGCCTCTGTTCCCTCATCTGTAAAATGGGGCTTAAGACTTGGAGCCCTACTCGGGACAGGGATTGGGTCCAATCTGATTATCTTGTATCTATCCCATCACTTAGAACAATGTCTGGCACATAATAAGTGCTTAACCAATACCATTATATTATTATATTACATTTGTCTTTGGGCAGAGTGTCCAATATGGGGAGCACTACAGGGCAAGCATGTTGTTTTACATAAATTTGTACTTTATTTGATGATGATGGTATTTAAGTGCTTACTATGTGCCAAGCACATGCACCTAGTCATAATAATAGTAATTATGGTATTTGTTAAATGCTTACTCTGTGCCAGGCGCTGTACTAACCACTGGGGTAGATACAAGCAAATCAGGTTGGACACAGTCCCTATCCCAAGTGGGGCTCACAGCCTGGATCCCCATTTTCCAGGTGAGGTAACTGAGGTACAGAGAAGTGAAGTGATTTGACCAAGGTCACACAGCAGACAAGTGACAGAGGCAGGATTAGAACCCATGACCTTCCAACTCCCAGTCCCGTGCTGTATCCACTACTCCACGTTCCTACTATCATCACTGAAGGTAGGGATCAAGTCTACGAGCTCTCCTGAATCGTACTCTCCCAAGCACTTAGAACAGTGCCCTGCACAAAATAAGCATTCAGTAAATTTCATTGAGTGACTGTACTGCTCTTTTTCTGCTAGTAATGTTTTGTAAATAATTTTTGTCTATCAGTCTTCCCCATTAGTATGTAAGTTCACTGAGAGCAGGGACTATGCCTTGGCAGGGAATTTGTCTGTTTTATTGTTGCATTGTACTCTCCCAAGCGCTTAGTACGGTGCCCTGCATACAGTAAGCACTCAATAAATATGATTGATTTGGCTTTTAGTGTACTCTTCCCAGCTGCTTAGCACTTGAAGGGCAGTGAAGTCTAGTGGAGAGAGAGGACAGGACAGGTAGGACATGGCAACATCTGATACAAACCTCCTCACTGCTTTCCACACACCCACGCACATAGCCTGCTTCTAGAACAGTGCTGGTAGTACAAATTGAGTTAAAGTCCCCCTGACTTCTTATTGCAGCACAGGCATTCAATTCAACAATGTGAAGACAATGTCCATTACGGCCAGATAGTGATGCTGTTTATTAGGTGTCTGAATTTTTGAAAGAAAGCACATGTCACATTTGTTTCACACAAACGCTTTAGCTCCCCTGGCTCCGATTAAAAATGTATCCTTTGTTCAGCTCTATTGTAAGTTGTTTTGGCCTCGTTGGTTAATATTTTAAATGATGAAACAACAAAGAGTGGAGAAATTAACAGTTGCAGAACTCCTCCAATTACCACTAATCATATTTCCAGCTTGGGGTTTGCAGAATTAGAAATCAAGTGGTGGTTTTCTCCTTCTCCATGCAGGCAGTAAATGTGACAGTGGAAAAAAGGACTGGGAAATGTCTCCAGCCAGCCCTGACCCACTGGGAACCCCTCCCTCCTCTCGACCCTGCCTTCTCCTCCCCTACCAAATTATGGCTTTGATGTTTGATGTGATGAGGAGATTAGGTGTCATCATTTGCTAGTGGGATAAACAGCTTGGTGTGATGGATATGCCACATGTTGCTGTATCAGTCTCTATTTCCCTCTCTCTCTCCATTGTATCTGCTGCAGAAAACTTGCCTTTCAATGTCATGCATACACAAGCATTCCCAACTTGCTTTGTAGGGACTGAGGGATGAAAAGGAAGTTTTGATAGTAGATTCCCCCAGCTGCCTGTGGCTGACCCTCAGAGCTGAAATGAACTCCTGAGAGGCTCCAGGCTGCGGGGCATGGATCCTTTTACCATCCAGAAGTGCCTCTGCCAGAGTCTTTGAAGCCCGTCCTTAACTGAACACTTTCCACATAGCTGTTTACATGAATTCAAACTGTCCGTGTCCATATTTTACATTTCATAAAGTGATGAATGGCAGGGTCAAGCCATCCTAATCCATTTGTGTGCCTTTAAGGCAGAAAAAAGTCTTAGCTGGAACCTGTCAAATGGCAGCTTGTAATGTGTAGTTTCATACACACACACACATACACACACATGAACAGTGTCAAAGTGGCACACAAGTTGACTGATGACATTGAACATGGGAAAAGAGTCCCTTAGAGCACAAGGTAGCTGGAACATTCTGGCAATCAAGAAATAGCTTCAATAAGTGGTAAACCCCAGACTCCCTAAACTGAAAGGGACTCTAAGATTTTGCAAGTTCATCTGACCTAGCCTCCTTCCCCAAGTCTGGTGAATACTATAACCACCATAACTGGTAATTTCCTATTCTTTTTTTTTTAAAGGTCTTCAGGGTGGAACCTTTAAAGCCACCCCAAATCAACCATTTCTTTTCCACGATGGCCTTCCTTAAAAACACAACCATCTCTTCAAAGTTTTATTGCAAAATTCTTCTTCCCTGGGTCTTTTTAATTATATTTGTTAAGCACTTACTCTGTGCCAGGCATTGTACTAAGCAATGACCTAAGAAACAAGCTAATCTGATTGGACACGGTCCATGTCCCACTTGGGGCTCATGGCCTTAATCCCCATTTTACAGATGAGATAACTGAGGCACAGAGAAGGTAAGTGACTTGCCTGAGGTCACAAGGCAGAGAAGTAAAGTAGTCCAGGATTAGAATCCAGGTTTTTCTGGCTCCCAGGCCTTTGCTCTATCCATTAGGCCATGCTGCTTCTCACTAGACCATGCTGCTTCTGAGGGATCTTCTTAGCAATAGTCTATTTAAGAACACTTTCCCTTTCCTTACAAAAACCTATAATAATCAAAATAATATTTATCCTCAATCATTTGAACATGTGGTGCTTCCTGGGTATTAACCTTCTTGTATTTCCAGTTCTGGCCCAGTGATAATATGCCCAGTGATAATATAGGAATCATGTCTTTTTCGAGTCTGCCAGACCAATTGTCAGCACTCCTCTGATAATAAATAATACTAGAGATGAGAAAAAGCAGGATCTGGGTTGTAAGGAATAAAAACCCAACATGAGATGTAGTTAAGAACCCACCCTTTGTTGACAACCAACTTGCCATAGTAAGTTAAGCTTCAAAATTTGGTTTGCCCTTTTGAGCTCTTTTTATTTGTAGTTGGTATTATCCCTTCTGCTTCAGCTGTTAAACAGGAATCAGTCAATGAATCCTAATGAGTGAGCACTTACTGGGAATAGCATTGTACTAAACATTTGGGGTATTACACTATAATATAACAGTGTTGGTAGACACATTCCCTGCCAGCAAAGAGCTTACAGTCCAGAGGGCAGATTCTGTAAGGTGGGCAATCACAGGAGAAGAGATGGCAGGATGGTTATGGGCTGGTCTCTTTGCCCTTCCTCTCATCTTCTGGGGACCAGGTGCTTTCTGGACAGGAGCTGCAGAAATATATTGATAACCAAGGTCACCGATAGCTGCACATTCAGACTGTCTCCCTGGGAAATCATCATCTCCTGGTTCCCTTTGTCACTTGGTATTTTCTTCTTTCTTCTTTTACAAAGCAGCAGATTCTCTAGATCCACCTGGAAGGTTTAAGGTAGCCTCTTTCTTATAGTATTTAAGCCTTACAATGTGCCAGACACTGTTCTAAGCACTTGGGTAGATACAAGATAATCAGGTTGCACACAGTCCCTGTCCACATGGGCCTCTCAGCCGTATTCCCCATTTTCCAGATGAGGTAACTTGGGCACAGAGAAGTGAATCTTGATATAGTTATTTTCAATCCATATTTAAGCTAGTTGAAATTCCTTTTGAGAGCAGGGCTGGCCTGTATAACACTGATCTACCCAGCAGACTGTGGCTATCTAGGGCTGCTGTGAAATAATCAGTTAAGAAAAAGGTTAATCTTCTATAGCTAGGATGCAATTTATTTGTGGGGACCAAGGAGGTGTGAAGCTAATTAACACACATCTCATGGCAGAGAGGCTTCTGTGAAATTACAGCAGTAGTTCTACTTATGGGGAAACTGCAGGGGAGATACGTAGGTGACAATTCATTCCAGTGGTCAGCATGAAAAGAAATCTCACTGGCCTTGGAACTGGGACATTGCATTCTGTTTCTTCACTTAGAAGGACAACAGTTCCTGTGGCCGTGGCAAGGTGCTGAGTCTGCCTCCCCCCAGAACATCCCCTTCCGCAGGAATTCCTTATGATTATTATTATTAATAATAATAATAACAATGACAATAGTGTTTAAGCACCTACTATGTATCAAGCATGACAAGATATTCGTGTTGGACTCAGTCCCTGCCCCACATGGGGCTCATCATCTAAGTAGGAGGGAGAACAGCTATTGAATCCCCATTATACAAATGATGAAATTGAGGCACAGAGAAGTTAAGTGATATGCCCAAGGTCACACAGCAGGCAAGCGGCAGAGCCAGGATTAGAAGCCAGGTCCTCTGATTCCCCAGGTCATGCTGTGCCCACTAGGCTTCACTGATTCTGGGAATGTGCCTTTTGGGGGTGGCTCAGGGGATGATGCAGATTTCATTACTCTTTGAGGAATTGGTCAGGGCTAGACTGATAAGGGCAAGAAGGTCCTCTCCCAGACTTCCCTATCACCGTGGATGGCACGACCATCTTTCCCGTCTCTCAGGCCCGCAATCTTGGTGTCATCTTTGACTCATCTCTCTGGTTCACTCCACACATCCTATCCGTTACCAAGACCTGCCGGTTTCACCTTTACAATATCGCCAAGATCCGCCCTTTCCTCTCCACCCAAACGGCTACCTTACTGCTACAGGCTCTTGTTATATCCCGGCTAGACTACTATGTCAGCCTTCTCTCTGATCTCCTTTCCTCCTCTCTCGCCCCGCTCCAGTCTATTCTTCACTCCGCTGCCCAGTTCATCTTCCTGCAGAAATGCTCTGGGCATGTCACTCCCCTTCTTAAACACCTCCAGTGGTTGCCTACCAACCTCTGCTCCAAACAAAAACTCCTCATTCTAGGCTTCAAGGCTCTACATCACCTTGCCCCTTCCTACCTCTCCTCCCTTCTCTCTCTCTACCGCCCACCCCGCACGCTCCGCTCCTCTGCCGCCCACCTCCTCACTGTCCCTCGGTCTCGCCTATCCCGCCATTGACCTCTGGGCCACGTCCTCCCTTGGTCCTGGAATGCCCTCCCTCTTCATCTCAGCCATGCTAATTCTCTTCCCCTCTTCAAAACCCTACTTAAAACTCACCTCCTCCAAGAGGCCTTCCCAGACTGAGCTCCCCTTCTCCCTCTACTCCCTCTACCGCCCCCCCTTCACCTCTCCGCAGCTTAACCCGCTTTTCCCCCCATCTCCTTCTGCTCCTCCCCCTCTCCCTTCCCATCCCCTCAGCACTGTACTCATCTGCTCAACTGTATATATTTACATTACCCTATTTATTTTGTTAATGAAATGTACATCGCCTTGATTCTATTTAGTTGCCATTGTTTTTACGAGATGTTCTTCCCCTTGACGCTGTTTTTTGCCATTGTTCTTGTCTGTCCGTCTCCCCCGATTAGACTGTAAGCCCGTCAAACGGCAGGGACTGTCTCCATCTGTTGCCGACTTGTTCATTCCAAGCGCTTAGTACAGTGCTCTGCACATAGTAAGCGCTCAATAAATACTATTGAATGAATGAAAAGAAGTTCAGGAAGAAGATGAGCAGATGCAACAGCTGAACTTCTGTGCCACTGAGGAATAGCCAATGAGAATCAGTCAGTGGTATTTGAGTGCTTACTATGTGCAGAGCATTGTGCTTAGTGCTGGGGAGAGTACAATAAAACAGAATTAGCAGACATTTTCTCTGCCCATAACAAGTTTACAGCATAGAAACAAGCTTACAGTCTAGAATGTACTGTACTGTGTGGGTTTGTCAAATTACTGTACTGTTGAGGTTTGTCAAATTACTGTACTGTTGAGGTTTGTCAAATTATTGACAAACTATGGTAGCAGGTGGAAGAACACACTACCTCACTTTATTTGTGGCAGACTGTATAAGCCGAGAAATCAATCAATCAGTGGCATTTATTGAGTGCTTACTGTGTGCAGAACACTGTACTAAACACTTGGGAGAGTACAACACAAGAGAGTTGGTAAACATGTCCTCAGACCAGTAAAGCTGTTGAAAAGCAGACCACCATTTTCTCAATAGACTTTCAGATAGAAAATCACCAAGGTCTTTTAGTCCAGCAGTCAATTTTATGCAGTATTTCTGCAGGGAAAATTTCTTTCAACTCTATTACATGGTTTTAGTATACTTTCCAGAGCCATTAGTAGGGTGCTCAACAAATACCAGTGATTGTACACTGCCTGCCACATATAAACTGAGGCAGTGAGTTTTTTCACCTCCTCCCAATGTTTGTCAATAATTTGTGCATCCTGTTTTCCCTATTAAAATCACAGATTCCTTCAGAGCAGGGGTAAGGTCTTTTACTTCTGTTGTACACTTTCTGAAGTTCAGTGTTTTACACATAGTTGATTCTCAGTAAATAGTATTTATTGATTGACCTAGGCCATGACAATCCTAGGATAATCAAGTAAGATGAGGTTGAGGATTGAAGCTATAATTGGGCAAAATGTTTGGAAAGAAAAGAGGTTTGGAAAATCCACAGATGTCTACATGGATCAAATTTACCAGAAAATTGTTCTTCTATTACTAATAATGGTGGACTTTATAATCAAATCAGGCACAGTTCCCATCCCATATAGCACTCCCAGTCTAAAGGGGAGGGGGAACAGATACTTTATCCTCATTTTTCAGGTAAATCAACTGAGGCACAGAGTAATTGTGTGACTTGACCCAGGTTGCACAGGAGGCAAGTGGCAGCGTAGGATTAGAACTCAGGTCCAGGCCCATGCTCTTTACACTATGCCAGACTGCTTCCCCGTTGAAGGTCAAAGTGATATCGGCCTTCAAGAATATCTGTGGCTTCTACATGATCCACCCTCTGTGAACACCGGAGACACCAAGATCGGAGATTGACACAAGGAAAAACATGCTCACCTGGTATAGAAACTTGGTAAGCCTATCCTGTTTTGATGGTATTTATTAAGTGCTTACTATGTACCAGGTTCTTTGTGAAGCACTGGGGTAGATATAAAAAAATCAGGTTGGACACAGTTCCTGTCCCACATGGGCCTCACAGTTTTAAACCTCATTTTACAGATGAGGTAACTGAGGCATAAAGAAGCAGTTACTTGACCATGGTCACACACGAGACAAGTGGCAGAGCTGGGATTAGAACTCAGGTCCTTCTGACTCCCAGGCCCGGGTTCTATCCAGTGGACCACAGTGCTTCTAAGACCTACTGAAGCAGGATATCAAGTGGAGTGATACAACAGCTGTATAGTAATAATAATTGTACTTAGGGCTTACTATGTGCCAGGTAGTATATTAAGCACTGGAATGGATGCAGACCAATTGGGTTGGACACAGTCCCTGTCCCACCTGGGGCTCACAGTCTTAATCCTCATTTTACAGATGAGGTCATTGAGACCCAGAGAAGTTAAGTGACTTTCCCAAGGTCACAGAGGAGACAAGTGGTAGGGTCAGGACTAGACCCCACATCCTCCTCACTCCCAGGCCCGTACTCTATTTATGATACCAAACTGCTTCTATATACAGACCACCATGGAATGACTCTATCAGGAGAAAGCTTGCTTATCCTAAGTGGAACCTCTGGGGAAATTGGAAACCCAAGCAGCAGATTTGACATGCTGACAGGAACAAGTGGCAAACAATCAACATGCCAAAGGACAATCTTTTCATGCAGTCAGTGGGGAATAAATTGCCAGTCCGTTTCACCCAGTAGCATGATTAAAATCTCGTGGTCAGTAGAACTCTCATCAGATGCAAAAGACAGATATGCCTGCCCATACGTACAGATACACCAGGCAGAAAGCCCAGCAAGCTAGAAAAAATGATCATCTGGGGTAATTTGATTGGGTCTCTGTGGGCAGAAAGAAGGGCAGGGAAAAATCTGTTCCCAGGGAGAAGAGGTTACATCTTCCATGGTCACAAGAATAATTATGGTGTTTCTTAAGTGCTTACTATGTGTCAAGCACTGTTCTTAGAGCTAGGCCAAATACAAGATAACTAGATCAGACACAGTTCCTGTCCCACATGGGACTTACAGTCTAAGTAGGAAGGAAAACAGAAATTTTATCCCCATATCATAGTTGAGAAAGCTGAGGCGCAGAGACATAGGGACTTGCCCAAGGTTACACAGCAGGCAAGTGTAGGATACAGAATTAGAACCCAGATCCTCTGACTCCTAGGCCTATCCTCTTTCTCCTGGGCCCCCACTGCTTCCCATCTCCAAGTATCAAATAGATTAGGTCTCATCCCTCCTCTTTCTGCTCTTGGGGTAGACCCAGGGAAGTGGTCTCCAATCCTGAAAGTCGCCCTTCACTCTTGGTTTCTTCTTCTGGCGGTTAAGCACCACTGGATACTTCCACAGCCAAGAGAATGGCCCCAAGGTACTTAGGAAAGTTTCTGGGGGGACGAAAACCCCAGTTCACTTTACAACTCCAGTGACTGTCCTCTGCTTCTTGGCTCATAGGTTTCGCCAGGAAACTAAGCAAACTGTCCCCCTTTAGAAGCAGGTGCAGCAGCCTGACAATAATCCAATAAAAAACCTATTAGCTGTGTCTCCATGACACTCCTGGTATCCATGGGACCCACAATATCTTTAATGTAGACAATAAATCCAGACCATTTCCTTCCTCAATTGCTCTCAATATGGCTCCATCCTGGTACTGTTCCACTAACCTTTTGTTGCTACATTTTCTCATGAATGCTGAATCACTCTCTAATCTTTACAATGAAACAAATGGAGTCCCACTAAGTGAAACAGATCAATCTGGTTTAGTTACCCAAGTACAATTGCATCCAGGGTCATTGCTATGGATTACAACCTGCAGAGCCCCAAACACTGAAGAAGTTGTAAAATATCAGTTGTAGGGCTGCTGAGTCCAGGGAAGAGCTATGGCAATTACAGCCCAATCAGAACATTTCAAGTTAACTCTGCATGTCCACACCTCTATAAATAGAGTCAGGACACAGTGTACCTTTACCCCAGCTTGGAGAAAGGTGATTTATTAGTCAGAGACATCTATGTTAAAGCTTTCAGTTAAAGCTTTCAAAACAAAATGGCAGGGAGGAGAGCCAGCAAGCCAGGTTAAGAAAGATGCCTATAAAAAAAAAACACACCTGAAATGTGATTTATGATCGTTGGTGTCTTCTACAGTGTGACTCAAAATGGAAAGAAACTAATCAGTATTTTTCAAAATACAGTTTATGACCACAGCAAAGCAGAGAACACTAGTTTAAATAAGATAAACCAGCTGGGACATATCTAGGCAAATACGGATCATTTTGGGTCTTGCACTCCGTGTTCTATGAGTGTCATGCAATAAAGACTTGTGTTCCATTATGCAATAGGTAATTAAATGATGGAATAACAATCCTTTTTCCTTTTTCTGGGCACCTGTAATATTAGAGCAAAGCCTTTGATGACCTGGGTAGTGGATCATCTATTCAAAGGCAACCAAAGCAGCTCACTGTGCTATTTCACATCCTTTAACTGCCAGGAATTCACGGAAGTTCCCAATCTCTCCTCAAGGTCCAACTATTCCCATCTACTTCCTAAATGTCTAGCAAAACAAAGTGATGAAGATGTCTGTGGAAAAATTCATGTATTCTTCGCAGCAAAGCTCTCTCAAGAATGCAATCCCATCTTGACTGCCACATCAGCCTCGTCATGAGCCTCCCTGCCTCCTGTCTCTGCCAACTCTAGTCCTTACTTCAATCTGCTGCCCAAATCATTTTTCTATAATAACGTTCAATCCTTGTGTCTCCACTCCTCAAGAACTGCCAGTGGTTGCCTATCCACCACTACCTCAAACATAATCTCCACCACTTGTCTGCTGTGTGACCTTGGGCAAGTCACTTAACTTCTCTGTGCCTCAGTTACCTCATCTGTAAAAATGGGGATTAAAAAATGTGAGCCCCACGTGGGACAATCTAATTACCCTGTATCTACCCCAGTGCTTAGAACAGTGCTCTGCACATAGTAAGCGCTTAACAAATACCGTAATTATTATAAACTCCTTACCATGAGCTTTAAAGCACTCAATCAGTTCACCCCCTCCCACTTTAGCTTGCTGATTTCTTTCTCCAACCCAGCCCTCACCCTAAATTCTTCTCATGTTAATCTACTCACTGTACCACCATCTCATATCACCATCAGCCCTTTACCCATGTTCTCCCTCTGACCCATATGTGTGTATATATATACATACATTGCATATGTCATATATGACAGATCACCACTTTCTCCATCTTCAAAAACTTATTAAAATCACATCTCCAAGAGGTTTTCCCTGGCTAAGTCTTCATTTCCCTTACTCCCTTTCCCTCTACATCGCCTACAAACTTGAACTTGTACCCTTTAAGCATTTGATAATTAATCCAGCCTCAGCCCTGCAGCACTTATATGTTGTCGTTTTATGCTGTCGAGTCATCTCCAGCCCATAGTGACTCCTTGGACACATCTCTCCCAGAACTCCCCACCTCCATCTGCAGTCATTCTGGTAGTGTACCCATAGTTTTTTTGTTAAAAATACAGAAGTGATTTTCTATTGCCTTGATCCATGCAGTAAACTTGAGCCTTTGCTTTTGACTCTCTCCCATGCCGCTGCTGCCCTACAGGATCCTGAGAGGGGCACAGCACTTATATACATATCTAAAATTTAGTTTAATGTCTGTTTCACCCTCTAGACTGTACACTTCTGTGGGCAGGAAATGAGTCTACAGACAATGTTGTATTGTACTCTCCCAAGTGTTTAGTACAGTGCTCTGCACACAGTAAGCGCTCAGTAAACACTGTTGATTAGGGCATATGAAAGGTGATAGTAAGAAGCAGTGTGGAAAGAAGCCTGGATTTAAGTTTTAATTTTGACTCTGCCACCTGTCTGCTGTGTGACCCTAGGCAAGTCACTTAGTTTCTCTGTGCTTCAGTTTCCTCATCTGTAAAATGGCAATTCAGTACCTGTCCTTCCTCCTACTTAAACTGTGTGCTTCATATAGGAAAGGGACTGTGTCCAACCTGATTGTCCTGTATCTATCCCATCACTTAGAGCGGTGCTTGGCATATAATAAATGCTAAACAAATCTTTTTTTTAAAAAAAGGAGGGGCTGGTATCCTGTCCTGTCTCTTGGGAAGAAGAATCCAAGATACCATTAAGTAATAAAAGATGTAACATCAGACTAACCTCAATAGGGCAAAACTGTGTTTTTTTAAAGGAGAAGTGTCTTCAGAATAGTCATGAGCCCTGGACAGAGCTACCATTAGGGCATTGGAGGATTTGGCAGTCATGCTGTTATTGCAAATCCTGGTAGTAGGAGTACTAGAGTAGTAATAATATCTCTTTAACACTTACTGTATGCTAACCACTATGCTAAATGCTGGATTAAATAGAGGATAATTAGATCCTGTCTAGCAAAACAGAGTGATGAAGATGTCTCTGGAAAATTTCATGTATTCTTCCCAGCAAAGCTCTCTCAAGAACCCAATCCCAGACTGCCACATCAGCCTCCTCATGAGCCTCCCTGCCTTCTGTCTCTGCCCTGCCCCCAACATTCAAGGATCCAAATCTAAGTTGGGGAATTCATGTTATCAAGAGAAGTTGCAGTGAAATGCAAACAACAAGAAACAGCATGACATAGTGGAGGCCTGGGAGTCTGAGGACCTGGGTTGTAATCCCAGATCCACCATTTACCTACTCTACCTTCTGTGCGATCTTGGATGAGACATTTAACTTCTCTGTGCCTCAGTTACCTCGTCTATAAAATTGGGATTAAGATTGTGAGCCCTACTTGCGACAGACCTGTGGCCAATCTGATTATTCATTTATTCATTTGTATTTACTGATGGAGCAGTGTGTTGTGGACCACTGTGCTAAGCACCTAGGAGAGTACAATACAACAAACAAGGGCCACATTCCCTGCCCACAACGAGATTATTTTATATCTACCCCAGCACTGAGTACAGTGCCAGGCACTTTAACAAACACCATAAAAAATTCAACCAGTAATGTTAAACTAAGTCACTAAACTGAACTGTAGTTGGAATGGGGAGACCTCAGGCCTTTTATTGCTCTAAGGAAAAGCCACTGGAGCCTCCCCTGGGTGCTTCAGCATCAGGATTGAGGAGGACACTCACTAAAGGCATCTCTCAGTGGCCTTTCATGTGAAAGAAACCTAAAGATGAAACTTGATAGCACCGTGGGCCCAGAGTTGACTCCCATCCCTGTGGCAAGTGTGAGGTCTAAAACCTTGCCTGTCTCTGCCACACATCTTTGCACATCAATCACTCGGCCCAATGCAGGAAACAGTAGAGCTACAGTATAGCCATCTGGGAAGAGTGTAGTAGAGCTACTTTGAAGCTAGAGTTGATTGACTACCTAAAGTGTTCAAAACCACCAACATTGACATATTGAGTGTCACACAACTGCATAGACAGTGTGTATTGGAACAGCCACACTGTCCAGTGTTCGTGCCTTTAACAGAAATGTGGATTTTCCAAGGGAAATGCTTTGCTGGTGGCTCCAGAGTGCCATTTCTCTCTGGGAATTTGACCCATCCCGGATCATTTCGCCTTCAGGAACCAAAGAATAACCCATCTGCTCAACTAGGTTATTACTTGACTGATGTGGGTGGGAAAAAATCTACTTGATTGGGGAATACCTGACATCTTATTAATTAAATTGCTGTTACTGTTGAAATGGGACCAAGAGGCCCATGGCAATTTGCTGAATTGATTAATTAATAAATAGAGGTTTTACTCCTGCAGCTTCTTCTGAGCCACATTGTAACAGCTACTGAATATTATTGCTTACTTGGCAGGAACAGAAAATGCAAAGTATCTAATCTGTCTGGTTGCTTGAAAGCAGTAGTCTTTTTCTATTGAAGATGCAAAATGAGGTTATAATTATCTCTTATGAGGAAGGGTCAGTGTGAAGAGCCCGAGCTTGGGAGTCAGAGGTCATGGGTTCAAATCCCAGCTCTACTGCTTGCCAGCTGTGTGACTTTGGGCAAGTCACTTAACTTCTCTGTGCCTCAGTTACCTCATCTGTAAAATGGAGATTAAAACTGTGAGCCCCATGTGGGACCACCTGATCACCTTGTATCCCCCCAGTGCTTAGAACAGTGCTTTGCACATAGTAAGCACTTAACAAGTACCACCCTTATTATTAAATGTTTTAATGCCTTGTATTGTCCTGATTTTTAGCACCCTTGTCCTTCTCTGTGTTCTGCTTCTGATATGTGGTATCCGATATCCATAAAAAAAAAATGAAAAGTCTTGTATCGTGATTGTGGGATTTATTTGAGCACTCATGATATAAATACTTTTTTTAACCAAAGAATGATGAAACCTTGGAACCAGTAGGAAGCATAAGTGCTCTATGGAATCATGTTTATAAATAATTAGAACATCTGGGTTGTATATTATCTGAGAACTTGAGGTTGCAAACCCAGGATTCAGCACAGGCAAAGAGACAGTACTCATCATTCATGGTATTTTCTGAGCACTTACTATGTGCAGATCACTAAACTAAGTATAACAGAGTTGTCAGATGCATTATCAGCCCATGACAAGTTTACTCAACATGTCTCAGCCAAATGTAGGACATGGATTGGGGAAGAGGAGAAAGTATTCATCTTCCTAGCATCACAGCACACTAACAAGAAGCTATTATTAGTATGATTATATCAGTATTATTTTTATGGCACTTAAGTGCTGTGCCAAGCATTGCAGTAAATGCTGGGGTAGATAAAACATGTGAGTCTGAGTACCTGTCCCACATAAGGCTCACAGTCTAAGTAGGAGGGAATAGGATTTAATCCCTGTTGTACAAATGAGGAAGCTGAGGCATAGTGAAGTGAAATGACTGGCCCAAGGTTACACAGAAAAGTGGCAGAGGTAGGATTACAACCCAGTCCTCTGACTCCCAGTTGCATGCTCTTTTCCGCTAGGTCATGCTGCTTCTCAGTGAGCCTATTCCTGGTCCTTTCTTTGGCCTGATGAGTCGGGTATAGAATGAAGAATCCTGTCTTCTTGCTCAGTTACACTTATATACCACACAGGGGAATGCTTCAGGCTTCATAAGTTCTCCATTTGTATAATTTGAATTTTGAGCATTACCTTGCAGCCATGTTCAAATCAATTATTAAAATGAAAGGCGTTGAGGTCTAGTCGAAAGAGAACAGACTTGGGAGTCAGGAGAGCTGGATTCCAATTCTAGTTCTGCCACCAGCCTGCTGTCTGACTTTGGGCAAGTCACTCAATTTCCTGATCTGTAAAATCAGCTTTAATACCTGTTTTCTCTGCCTCTTGTGAGCCTCCTGTTGAACGGGAACTGTTTTTGTTCTAATTATCTTGTATCTCCCCAGTGCCCAGCACATATTAAGTGCTTAATAAGGAATAATAACAATACTAATAATAAAGATAATGGCTGAAATCTCTTCCATTTCTCTTTGGAAGAGAAATGCCTAAGGACTGTGATTGTGAAGTATCATGTTCCAAATCGACTCTCAGGCATAAACATATTCTCCCAGTCCCCTGAAGGATGGTTATAAAAATTCCAGTGACTCTTTCATTGTTCAATTAAGGCTGTGTAATTGGAATGTCTTTCATCGTGTCTTATGCATTCATCTCCATTGCTTAAGTAGTTAGGTGATGCTTAATTTTGCAGTAATTGCTACAATTCTCTAACTTTGTTTCCATCCATAGACGTAACTAAACTTTCTAACTAGGAATTACAACTGGCATAGTCATCAATCAATCAATTCATGGTATTTATTGAGCACTTACTGTGTGCAGGGCACTGTACTAAGCTCTTGGGAAAGTACAATATAACAGAGTTGGTACACATGTTCCCTGCCCACAGTGAGTTTTCAGTCTAGTGGAAGACATATATTCATTCATTCATTCATTTGATTGTATTTACTGAGCACTAACTGTGTGCAGAGCACTGTATTGAGTGCTTGGAAAGTACAATTCAGCAATAAAGAGAGTCAATCCCTGCCCACACAAGGCTTACAGTCTAGAAGGGGGGCGGCAGACATGAAAACAAGTAAACAGGCATCAATATACATAAATAGAATTATAGATATGTTCATATATGCGCAAGTGCTGTAAGGCGGGGAGGGAGGGTAGAGCAAAGGGCCAGTCAGTGCGATGTGGAGGGTAGGGGGAGCTGAGGAAAAGGGGGGCTTAATCTGGGAAGGCCTCATGGAGGAGGTGAGCTTTCAGTAAGGCTTTGAAGGGGAGAAGTGTGATTGTCGGATTTGAGGAGGGAGGGTAAAGGCCAGAGGTAGGACGTGGGCCAGGGCTCAATGGTGGGACAGGTGAGAACAAGGCACAGAGAGGAGGTTAACATCAGAGGAGCAGAGTGCGCAGTCTGGGATGTAGAAGGAGAGAAGGGAGTTGAGATAAGAAGGGGCAAGGTGATGGAGAGCTTTGACGCCAAGAGTGAGTTCATATAGGCTCTGAAAAAGGAACATGCCAAACTAGCATCAATCAATCATATTTATTGGGTGCTTGCTGTGTGCAAAGCACTGTACTTAGCATTTGGGAGAGTACAGTATAACAGAATTTGTAGACACATTCCATGCCCAAAACTAGCTAAAAGTCTAGAGGGGGAGACAGATATTAATATAAATAAATATTGTGGATATGTACATAAGTGCTGTAAGGCTGAGGAAGGGGTGAATCGAGGGAGCAAATCCAAGTATAAGGGTGATGCAGAAAGAAAATCTAAGGTGTAGTTCATTGGTTTCAGTCAATAGTGTGAAATAGAGAGTAATTCTGAGGAAACAGTTTGGTCAATTGGACTTAATACTGTCTATGTTTTGTTTCACGATTTTGAAGAAAATGTCTTGCAGACATCTGATTTGTTCTCTTCATTGCTTTTAGATTTATATAGGCATACCAACATATCTGGGTGCTTTTCTACTTACCGTGGTTCTAGCTATAGGGGATAATTCCTTTTATAAGCATACTTCCTTCATTTTGTATTATTATTATGATATTTGTTAAATGCTTACTATAGGTCAAGCACTGATCTAAGTGCTGGGATAAATAGAAGTTAATCAGGTTGGAAACAGTCCTTGTGACACAGGGGGCTCACAGGCTAAGTAGGAGGGAGTAAGATTTAATGCTTGTTTTACAGTTGAGGAAACTGAGGCAAGTAGAAGTTAAATGACTTGCCCAAGGTCACACAGCAAGTAGTTGGCAGAGCCAGGATTAGAACCCAGGTCCTCTGACTCCCAGGCCCATCCTCTTTCCACCAAGCCATGTTGTTTCTCATGCCTTCATGCCTTTAAGATGCATTAAGAGCTCTAGTCTGTGTTCACTGACTTTACAAAAGCATTCATTCATTCAATCGTATTTATTAAAGCTCTTACTGTGCAAAGGACTGTACTAAGTGCTTGGGAGAGTACAATATAACAATAAACAGACACATTCCCTGCCCACAGTGAACTTACAGTTTAGAGGGGGAGACAGACATTACCATAAATATATTTATTAATATAATATGAATATAAAAATAAGTAAATATTTTTTTAAAGTACTGCACAACATCAGGAGACAGGGCTCTGGCAGTTGCTAAGCAAATTTAGCTGTCCAGAGAAATTCAACAAATACCACACACTACTTTTCAATAATATAATTTATTGGGTCACTGTTGAAAGTATTCTATTTGGTCCTCCCCCATCCCCATCAGAGTGAAGCAGGGTCGTGTGGTGTGCACAGAGTGTGTATCTGTGTTATCTCAGCCTCTTTTCAGTTTGCAGACGTGAAATGGAGAAGCAGAAACTGACAACGGTTTTAGATTTTCTTACCAAGAAGAGAAATTTTTCATTAGTTAAAATTCTGTTTTATTTCTTGTAATATAGACCCATTGTTTGATCTTTTATGTCTGATTTGCCAGCCAGAGAGAACTATATGTGGTTCGTGGCCAATATTATGCTACTGCTATTAAAAATTATCAAGCTTTTACATATTTCACTTTTTGAGTGAATGAAAATGAAAGACACTACTCATAGCTTTAAATTTTAAGGCATCATGGTCCAATGAAAAGAGCCAGGGGACCTGAGTTCTAATCCCAGCTCATCGTTGGCCTGCTGTAGGACATTTTGGCAAGTCACTTAACTTCCTTGGGCCTAATTTTCTCATTTGTTGAATGAAATACCTACTCCCCCACCCTCCTAGACTGCAAGCCCCATATGGGAAAAGGACTGACTCACCTGATTACATTGTATCCATTCTAATGCTTAGCACAGTGCTTAGCACAAAGTAAGTGTTTAACAACTACCACATTATTACTCTCACTTTTCCCTCTCCTTTGGATTCACTTCCTTTCACAAAAAAAGGAACTTTTTTTCTGGGATGTAAGGGAAGGATGGAGGGGAGGGGGGAACGAGGGAATCCAACTTTTTTTGAGGCTTTTTTGAGTTTAGTTTGAGAGGTTATTGTTCAATTTGGTTTGTTTTCTGTTCTTCCTTATGAATCTTTTTATTGGGTCTGTTGAGTGCATATTATGTGCCAGGCACTGTTCTAAGTGCTGGGGTACAGACAAGCTAATCAGGTTGGACACCATCCATGTCCCACATGGGACTCAGTCTTAAATCCCCATTTTATAGATGAGGTAACTGAAGCATAGAGAAGTGAAGTGATTTTCTCAATCGAAGTCACACAGCAGACAAGTGGCAGAGCCAGGATTAGAATTCAGGTCCTTCTGACTCCCAGGCCCGAGCTCTATCTACCAGACTATGCTGCTTCCCCCACTAGGCCATGCTGCATCCCATTGATTTGATTTTTTATTTTCTCCAAGGTCTTTGAACCACAGTGGGAATTCCTCTGGTCCCAGGATAATTATGTTGTTGTTAGACCCAGAATATTCAAGCTCATCCATCAGGGATGCCCAGGCAGGGTAGGTGGAGTTTGAAGATACATCCAAGGTGAAGATGCACTGAGCAGGGTCCCTGCCAGGAAAGGGATGATAAGTAGAGTTGATATAATAATAATAATGATTTGTTAAGCTCTATGTGCCAACCACTGCTGTAAGTGCTGGGGTAAATACCAGATAATCATTCATTCATTCATTCAATAGTATTTATTGAGCGCTTACTATATGCAGAGCATTGTACTAAGCACTTGGAATCAGGTTGGACACAGTTTCTGTCCCAAATGAGGTTCACAGTCTTAATCCCCATTTTATGAATGAGGGAACTGAGGTCCAGTGAAATGATTTGCCCAAGGTCACACAGCAGATATGTGGCACAAATGGAATTAGAACCAATGTCCTTTGACTCCCAGGCCTATGCATTTTCCACTAGACTATGCTGCTTCCCAATTGGTTGTCAATTAGAGTTATTTTTGACTGAACAGTGATGCCCCATGATCATCCATAAGCTGCTAGGGAAGACCCGGTGAGCCACCTGTAGATAGATTTCTCCAGCCCACATCATCTGTATGTCTGCTAGGGCAAAGGGAGCAACCCCAGGCTGTGAAAACAGATGGATCTGAAATATAGGCTTTAAACTCATTGTAAGCAGTGAATGTGTCCATTTATTGTTATACTGTACTTTCCCAGGTCCTTAGACCAGAGCTCAGCACACAGTGAGTGCTCAGTAATTTTGTGTGAATGAATGAATGAATGAGTTTGTTCTCAGACATGACTCTATATGCTTCCAAGACATTTCTTGGAACTTCATTTTTACCAGGGAGGCAGTCAGAATCGTTCCAGCCGAACATCTGGGGAGTCATCTCTATTCATTCACTCAATCATATTTATTGAGTGCTTACTGTGTGCAGTACTTAGAGGACAGTATAGCTCTTAATGTGCATACTCTTGAGAGAGTACAATATAATAAACACATTCCCTGCTCACAACAAGCTTATAGTCTAGAGGGGAAGACAGACATTATTATAAACAAATTACACCTGTATGTAAGTGCTGTGGGGCTGGGAAGGAGGATGAATAAAGAGAGCAAGTCAAGGCCCCATAGAATGAAGTAGTGGAAGAGGAAATGAAGACTTAGTCAGGGAAGGCCTCTTGGAGGAGATGTGCCTTCAGTAAGGCTTTGAAGAGGGAGAGAGTAATTAATTGTCTGTTGGATTTGAAGAGGAAGTTCCAGTCTAGAGACAGAATGTGGGTGAGAGGACACTGGTGTGATAGAGGAGATTGAGGTACAGTAGCATTAGAGGAGCCAAGTGTGTGGACAGGGTTGTAGTAAGAGAGTAGCAAAGTGGGGCAGGAGAGGGCAAGGCTAAGGAATAGATGGGTAGCGACAGTCACCTAGGGAGAGCAGGGACACATGAATTCTCTGTCCTCATCCTGTGCTCACCTGGGGGGCAAATGGGCCTTCATCTTTTCATGCAGAAGTTACTCAGTGCTGGCACCCCCAAATAAATGACTCAATCTGCTGTCAAGAAGGGCTCGGTTGTTTCTATTTCTCTGGAAAAACTTTTGTGCAGTATAGGAGATGCCTAATTTGGGTTCTTTCATTTCACTCCATGCATACTTCACTCTGCTGCCCGAATTATCTTTCTATAGAAATGTCCTGGGCATGTCACCCTACTCATCAAATATCGCCAGTGGTTGCCTATTAACCTTTACAATATCACCAAGATCCGCCCTTTCCTCTCCATCCAAATGGCTATTTTACTGGTACAGGCTCTCATAATATCCCAGCTGGATTATTGTGTCAGCCTTCTTTCTGATCTCCCTTCCTCCTGTCTCTCCCTGCTCCAGTCTATTCTTCATTCTGCTGCCCAGATCATCTTTCTGCAGAAACACGCAGGGCATGTCACTCCTCTCCTTAAAATCCTCCAGTGATTGCCTATCAACCTCCTTACAAAACAAAAACTTCTCATTCTCAGTTTCAAGGCTGTCCATCACCTTGCCCTCTCCTACCTCTTCTCCCTTCTCTCTTTCTACTGCCCACCCCGCACGCTCCGCTCCTGTGCCACTCACCTCCTCACCGTCCCCCATTCACGCCTAACCCGCCGTCAACCTCTGGCCCACATCCTCCCGCTGTCTTGGAATACCCTCCTTCCTCACTTCCGCCAAACTAACTCTCTTCCCCTCTTCGAAGTCCAACTGAGAGCTCACCTCCTCCAAGAGGCCTTCCCAGACTGAGCACCCCCATTTTCCTCTGCTCCTTCTGCTCCCTCTCTGCCCACCTTCACCTCCTCTCAGCTAAGCCCCCTTTCCCCCTTTTCCCTCTCCTCCTTCCCTCCTCCCTTCCCCTCCCCTCAGCACTGTGCTCATTTGTATATATTTTTATTACCCACTTATTTTGTTAATGAGGTGAACATCCAATGGATTCTATTTATCATGATTATTTTGTCTTGTTTTTGTCTGTCTGTCTCCCCTGATTAGAATGTGAGCCGGTCAGTGGGCAGGGATTGTCTCTATCTGTTGCCGAATTGTACATTCCAAGTGCTTAGTACAGTGCTCTGCACATAGTAGATGTTCAATAAATACTAAATGAATGAATGAACCTCCCTATCAAGCAAAGTTCCTCATTATTGGCTTCAAAGCTCTCCATCACCTTGCCCCCTCTTACCTCACCTCCCTTCTCTCCTTCTACATCCCAGCCCACCCACTCCGCTCCTCTGGTGCTAACCTTATTACTTTGCCTCTATCTCACCTATCTCACTTTCGACCCCTGGTCCACATTCTACCTCTGGCCTGTTACACCCTCCCTTCTCAAATCTGCCGAACAATCACTCTTTCCCTCTTGAAAGCCCTACTGAAGGCTCACTTCCAAGAGGCCTTCCCAGACTAAGCCCTCCTTTTCCTCAGCTCCCCTTCCCTTCTGCGTCACCTCGACTTGCTCCCTTTGCTCTACCCCCCTCCCCACCCCACACACTAATGTATGTGCATATATATCTATATTGATGCGTGTTTACCTGTTCTGACGTGTATAGATCTATAGTTCTATTTATTTATGTTGATGCCTGTTGGTTTTGTTGTCTTTTTCCCCCCTTCTAGACTGTAAATCCGGTGTGGACTGGGATTATGCTTCTTTATTGCTAATTCTATTTTCCAAGCTCTTAATACAGTGTTCTGCACACTTTAAGTTCTCAATTAGTATGACTGAATGAGCAAATTCCATTGTTATTGCTACTATTATCGTAATTATTATTATCATCAAGGTCTTAGTGAGTACAGGGCCATATTCAGGCTGCTTGGAGGTCAAGAAATAATAGATGTGGTCCCTGTCCTCTTGGAGCTTTCCATCTAATTGGTGAAGAGAGGGGACATAGCGGGACAGAGCAGAAATAAGCAACATATAGTAAAAAAATAAAAACTTTGGCTTCATTCTATTCTCAGATCCTCTAACAGTGTGCTGGATGACCTTGAGAGAGACACGGAACATTTCTGTGCCTCAGGGTATCTTGTTGTCAAAAAGACCTTTGCTCTAATTGCAAGACCAATTTAATAGAATCACAGAGCTGGAAGGGACATTGAAAGATGAGGTGAACAGTGGCTGCATTCAAGATCTCTAGTTGTCTAGTCTTTCATTAAAGATTTCCCAGGGCAAGCAAATCCACGGTGTCTGCTGAGTGTCTAGTCTAGTGTTCTGATCATTAAGAAATTCTTCCATATGTCCAGCACAAATATCTTGTGCTGCAATTTAATTTCCATTTCTTTGCTTCTCAGTGGACATGTAGATCATGCAGTCAGGATTTTCTTCATTAAAAACCCTTCACATACTTGAAGACAGTTATTTAGTCACCTCCCCGGCATCTCTTCTCTCAGATAATTCTTTTAACTTTTTCCCATAGAAACTGCCCTCCAGTCAATTTGTATTTCTTGTCATGCTTCTCTGGATGCTCTCCAGGACAGAGGTCAAGGAAGGTAACCAGCACATTGGTCTTCCAAACATCCCAGTGCCAGGTGTCAGAGACAGACCCCTGTAATGGATGGACCATAAGTCTGACTCAGTAATAACATTTCCTATGTCCTTAAGATCCTTTGCACATCCTTCGTCAAGAATGTACACCTTCCCCAATTAAGCCCTCATTACCCCGAATCCCTCATCACCCATGCTTTCGGATCTGCATCCTTTGAGCACCTGTTATTCACCCATCTTCAGCCCTTACAGCACTTACATTGATATCTGTAATTACTTCCAGTGTCCATCTCCCCCTCTAGACTGGTAGCTTTTTGTAGGCAGAGAACCTGTCTACCAACTCTGCTGTATTGTACTCTCCTGAGCACTTAATCCTCTACTCTGCACACAGTTAGCCCTCAATAAATATCATTGATTGATGGTATGGTAAATGTGTTCCATGCGCTAACCACTGTGCTAAGAACTGGGGCAGATATAAGATGATCAGATAAGAAGTCTTATATAGTCTCCCTGAGGACACACAGCCCCACAACCTGTGAACCACAGTTGCAGACCAAGACTCAACTTTGAGTAAATATACAGATTGGTAGTGTTAGTGTAGATATGCTGTACTGGATTTATTGGTAAACCCAACTAAACTACTTAACCAAAGACCCTTCCTCTTCAACAGGTTTGTTAAGAATAGGACTCTGGGGGCATTCATTGCTTCTTAGTTTAAAATCTTCCCCAAAGTGCTGGACTATAGATGCCAACCTGGAAATAATTGAATTTGTTTTTAATCTCTTTTAACTTCCCTGCATACAGAGAGCCCCTTCATCTTACCTCAGCTGGGCCTGGAAAAGAGTTGTAGTTTCTGGCTCCAGTCTAGTAGCGAGCCCATAAACACATCAGTTTGTCATCTTAGTTCTGGCCTTCCTCAGGTCTGGAAGTGGACTGAGAGGAAGTTGGCCCTGAAAATGGATCATTTCCAAAGAAATGACTTAAGGCTGGATCTTTTAAAAGGGTAGATCTGAGGGGCTGCTCAAAGCTCTAGCTCTTCCCGGCCATCTCCTCAGGAAAATCTTGCTGTGTACGTTGGGCTGTGCCTTTTGGGTTGTTGTGTTATTTAGAACACCCTCTGTGTGTCTGCTGCAAGGGACCTCCCATGAAGGGCACAGCACTGATAATACATATAACTGAGAACATAGCCAAAAGATTCAGGATATTTGGGTTTGCCCTTTCCTCTCCATCTAAACTGCTACTGCGCTGATCCAAACACGTATCCTGTCCCACATGGGGCTCACGGTCTAAATAGGGAAGCAGCGTGCCCTAGTGGATGGAGCATGGGCCTGGGCATCAGAAGGATCTGGATTCTGGTCCTGGCTCCTCCACCGCTGGTCTTCTGAGTGACCTTGGGCAGGTCACTTAGCTTCTCTGTGCCTCAGTTATGTCATCTGTAAATTGGGGAATATGACTGTGAGCTCCATGTGGGACATGGACTGTGTCCAATGTGATAACCTTGTTTCTACCCCTGTGCTTAGAACAGTGCCTGGCACGTAGTAAGTGATTAACAAATACCATTAAAAATATGTAAATGAAGTATTCCGATGGTCAAAGCATCAGCTAGATTTTCCTTGGCCAGCTCTGCCACGTGCTAGATAAATGTTTTGTTTCTTTTTACTGAATATGAACTCTACCTGCTACACAAGGCAAAAATTGAGCCATCTTATATGCAGTGAGCTCTATTTTTGTTAGCACCTAAGTCATTTCACAGTAGCAGGTCACCAAGCTCATTCATTCAACCCAGCATGGCCTAGTGGTAAGAGCATGTGGCTTGGGAGTGAGGAGACCTGGGTTCTAACCCCATTTCCAGCACTTGTCTGCAGTGAGACCTTAGGCAAAGTCACTTACCTCCCTGTGCCTCCGTGTCCTTAACTGTAAAATACCTGCTCTTCCTCACCCTTGACTGTGAACAATAATAATAATTGTTTAGCAATAATAATAATAATAATAGTAGTATTTAAGCGCTTACTATGTGTCAGGCCATGTGGGGCAATGACTCCATCCCATCTGCTTCCATTGTTTCTACCCCAGCACTTCAGTATTGTGCTTAGTCAGTGCTTAGCAAATACCACAATTATTATTTTCCTTAGTAATAATGATGATTATGGTACTTGCTATGTGCCAAGGACTGTTCTAAGCACTGGGGTAGATATAAATCAATCAGGTTGGACACAGTCCTTGTCCCACATGGGGCTCACAATCTTAATCCCTATTTTAAAGCTCAGGTAATTGAGGCCCAGAGAATTGAAGTGACTTGCCCGAGGTCACACAGCAGACATGTGGCAGAGCCACAGTTAGAACCCAGGTCCTTCTGACTCACAGACCTGTTTTCTAACCACTAAGTGACAAATAGTAGTGGCTGGCTGGCTTTCCAAATGAAACAGAAGCACCAGTCCCTGCCCTGAGAGAGTTGCAAACTAACAAGTCAACTTGGGCAAGCATAAATATGAAGAGCAAAACGTTGGATTGGAAGATAACAGACAATGAAATTTTGTCCAGGTATTTAGGGGTTGCTAAACAGAGTGATGATCCTTAAAAATGAGAATTGTACTATTAAGAACATACCATGTCGAAATGCTAGGGTAGAAATATTAGTCAGTGAATGGTATTTATTGAGTGCTTACTGTGTGCAGAGTTGGGTATCAGAGTAGGGAGAACAGGTTTTCTTTTTTGGGGGGCAGGCCAAAGGAGTTTTAAGTGCTTACTGTATGTTAAATACTGGGGTAGGCACATGTTTATTAGGTCAGACATAATCCCTGTCTGGCATGGAGCTCACAGACTAAGTAGGAGGAAGAACAGGTATTTAATCCCCATTTTACAGTTGGGGAATTGAGATGCAGAAAAGCTAAGTAACTTGCCTTATTTTAGAGATGTGGAAATGGAGTTACAAAAGTAGAACCCAACTCCTCTGACTCTCCCCACCTCCTGCTTCTTCCCTCTCCAGTCTGTATTTCACTCTTGCAACCCTGATCATTTTTCTAAAGCATTATCCTGCACACTTTTTTTCTCTTCTCAAAAACTTAATTTGTTAGCAGTTTTTCATTTCTCTCATCTCTCTTATTCAATCCACATATTCCATCTGTCAACAGATCTTGTTGGTTCCACCTTCATAGCATTTCTATAATCCACTCTTTCCTCTCCATCCAAACTGCTGTCATGTTGATCCAAGCACTTAGCTTATCCCACCTTGATTATAATATCAGCCTCCTTGCTGACTTCCCTGCTTCCTGTGTTCCCCACTCCAATCCATCTTCGCTCTGCTACCGTGATCATTTTTTTTTACAAAAACGTTCAGGTAACTCCTCCAGTGGTTGCCCATCCACCTTGATATCTTACCATCAGCTTTAAAGCACTCAGTCATCTCACCCCCTCTTTCTTGCTGATCTCCTACTATAACCCAGCACACTCACTTCACTCCACTAATATCAACCAACTCACCCCTTGATCCCTCTGATCTGGAACTCCCTCCCCCTTTATCTACAACAGATCACCACTTTGCCTTACTAAAATCACATCTGCTCCAAAAGACCTTGATTAATCCCTCATTTCCCCTAATTGCTCTCCCTTCTGTGTCACCTATAGGCTTGGATCTGTACTCTTTAGGTACCTCATATTCACCCCACTTCAGTCCCACAGCACTTATAAACACATCCACAATTAATTTTAATGTTTGTCTCTCCCTCTGGACTGTAAATTCCTGGTGGGTAGAGGGTGTGTCCACCAACTCTGTTGTACTCTCCCAAGTGCTTAAAACAGTGCTTTGCACACAGAAAGCACTCAATAATAGTACTGATTGATTGATTTCTATCTGAATCAACCCAAAATTCCTGACTATGGTTGCCTTTGAAGCACTCCATCAGTTTTCTCCTGCTTATCAGCTCTCTTCAATAACTACACCCCAGCTCTCACTTTGTGCCCCCTGAAATGAAGCATCTCTGTGTGCTTCAGTTTCAACTCTTGCACCTCCTACCCCTTGCTCACATCCATCCCCCTTCATAGAACTCTCTCCCACTTCATATCCCCTTTGACATAGACCGCCTCATTTACAAAGCATTCCTGGAATCTAACCTCCTCCAGAAAGCCTTCCCTGATTAAGTTCCCTTCCCAGGTAGTACTCATTCAACAGTTGTCCTTAATGTTTGTGTTTATTGACCTTAGCATTTTTGCATGTTCTCAATTTATATTAACATTCTTATGCATTTATTTGTCTCCCGAAACCATAGCATTTTGGGGACGCCTTACCTTATACTCATCCTCAACACTTACATACATGTGTTTATTCAATTGTACATTCCATTATCTATGTTAATTACTCAATAAATACTTTTCTATCTCTCACCCCACCCCCATTGGAGTGTAAGCAGAAAACACATCCCCTGCTTGTTTTGCACATCTAGATAGTGAAGGAGCTGGTTGCAAGATGCCATCTTGTTGGTTGGATCCAGTATATATATTTTAAGGAAGTGAAACTCTCACTTCCAGTGATAAAAAAAAATACTGGCAACAGCAAGAGATCTGGTAGTGGAGGTGCCAGATGTAGAGAGTGAAAGAGTAGAAAAGCAAAAAAGTGAATTTAAGGTAAATGGAATCCTTGCATGGAACTTTTTACTCCTCTCCATGTTGGAGTCTTTGGGCAGGAAAACTTTGCTCCAATAGATCCTTCACTCAGATTTCTTGAGATAATTAGTCAGTCAGTCCTATTTATTGAGTGCTTACTTGTGCCGAGCACTGTACTAAGCACTTGGTAGAATACAGTATAACAAGAAACAGACACATTCCCTGCTCACAACAAGCTTCCAGTTTAGAGGGGGAGACAAGCATTTATATAAATAAATAGATTACAGATATCTACGTAAGTGCTGTGGGGCTGGGGGGGGTGGTGGGCAGATGAATAAAGGGAGCACTATAGGGCAACACAGAAGGGGACTGAAGAAATGGAAGAGAGGACTTAGTCAGGAAAGGCCTCTTGGAGGAGATGCACTTTCTATAAGGCTTGGAACGGCGGGGGGGCAAGTAATTGTATGTCAGATATGAAGAGGGAAGACGTTCCAGTCCAGAGGCAAGATATGGACCAGTATAGAAACATTGAAGTAAAAAGAGATAAAGAAATGGAAAGAGAGGACTTATCCGGCTTACTGCCTAACGCTATACCCCAAATAAAATGTTGCCAGCTGACTAATGGAACAGTTTTCATTGTTTTATTTTTTATGGTGTTTGTTAAGCACGTACTCTGTGCCAGGCACTGTCTCAACACTGGGGTAGATACAACCTAGTTAGGTTGGACACAGTCCATGTCCCTCATGGGGCCCACAGTCTTAATCTCCATTTTACAGTTGAGATAACTGAGCCACAGAGAAGTCAAATGACTTGCCCAAGGTCACACAGCTGTCAAGTGGCTGAGATGGAATTAGAACCCAGGTCCTTCTGACTCCCAGATCTGTGCTTTGTCCACTAGGCCGTGCTGCTTTGAGGATATTAAGAAAGATGTGAGGTCTCTGAATATTTCTTTCAAACTAGGCCTCGGTTTGTGTAATATCAGAAAGTCATTAAGTAAGATATCACAACTGTGTAGGGCAGACTGATAACAAATCACCTAAATCATGACAGTTAAAGCCAGATTGTATGAAATATGAAACCCTGCGAGATGCCAGAACTTGAAATCCATCAAACTAAATATTCAGTCTCTGGCAATACAAGCATAGTGGGCCCAGCAAAGTTTTTTAAAATTTTTTTTTATTAACTTTGACCAAATCAACCATTTAATTTTTTAGATATTTTGACTTTAGCTGATGTGTTTGGTGGTATTCCATACCACCATCCAGGACAGAAAGTTGGTTGCTGACTAGTAGATAATAACAATAATTAAAATAATAGTAATTGTGGTGTTTAAGCACTTACTATATGTCAAGAGCTGTATTAAATGCTGGACTAGATCAATCAATCATATTTATTGAGCACTTACCTTGTGCAGGACACCATACTAAGTGCTTGGGAGAGTGCAATATCAGAGAGTTGGTAGTCACATTCCCTGTCCACAGCGAGCTACAAGATGCTCATGGCAGACACCACTCCATGCAAGTTGGGCTTACAGTCTAAGGGAGAAGAGGATAGAGATGTTTATCTCTCATTTGATAGATGAGAAAACTGAGGCGCAGAGAAGTCAACTGTCATGCCCACAGTACACAGCAGGAAAGTGGCAGATCTGGGAACTGAAACCTGGTCCACTGACTCCCAGGCCTGTTCTCCTTCCACTAGGCCACACTATTTCTCTAAAGTGTTCCCCTTGGGTTTGAAGGCAATGCTGCTGCTGATGGCATCCTATTCATGGGGGTGTCACTGAGGGAGAATCTCTTACACCTTTGTACATAGTATCTGTGAAAATACAGTAGGGCACCTTTTCTAAGCATTTAGTACAGTGCTCTGCACATAGTAAGCCCTCAATAAATACCACTGATTGATTTTTCTGGCCCCTTGCCATGGGATTGGGCACTGGTACCGGCACAGAAGGTAATTTTATATTGCCGTGCCAGAGCAGGGGTTGGCAGTGGGAGAGTGGGCATGAAGCCACAGGCCTGGGAGTCAGAAGGACCTGGGTTCTAATCATAGCTCTGCCAACTGCCTGCTGAGTGAACCTGGGTAAGTCGTTTAATTTCTCTGTGCCTCGGTTCCCTCATTTGTAAAATGGGGATTAAGACTGTGAACCCCATGTAGGACAACAACTGCGTCCAACTTAATTAGCTTGTACCTTCTCCGGTGCTCAGAACAGTCCTTTACACATAGTAAGTGCTTAACGAATACCATCATTATTAAGACAGACACATTCACTCCAGGCAGAGAACCCAAGAAGCAGTTTCCTCTCTCTTTTAAATTTCCAGTAACCAACCTGCAAAGAGTCACAAGGTATAAGAGCTATTGGAGGTGGAGAATCACTGGTGCTTCTAGCATGGCTAATTGCACTCCAAACTCCACTAACCTCTGGTAGCAGCATGGCCTAGTGAAAAGAGCATGAGCCTGGGAGGCAGAGGACCTGGGTTCTAATTCCTGCTCCACCACTTGTCTGTTGTTTGACCTTGGGAAAGTCACTTAACTTCTCTGTGTCTCAATTACCTCATCTGCAAAATGAGATTAAGAATGGGAGTCCCCAGGTGAGACGCGGACTGTGTTCAACCCGATTGGCTTGTGTATACCCCACAGTGCCTGGCACGTAGTAACCACTTAACAAATATCGTTAAAAAAATCCCAACAAAACAAAAAACTTTCCAAAATTCTCAGGCCATGCCTTCTTTGGGGCTCACACACTGGAGAATTCAATATATTGTGTAATAGTTGTGGTTCACATTTTGGGGAAGTCAGGTATTTCTCTCCTAGCTCACCGTGAGCAGGGTGTCTGTTTATTATATTGTATTGAGCACGCAGAAAGTGCTCAATAAATATGATTAAATTGTGCCCCATTTCTTCCCCAAGACCCCACAACACAAAGATTAAACCCAGTCCATCTCTCTTCCTTCCCCTAACCATGAATTAAATCAGGTGAATGAGGGAGTCTTGGGTTTTATGCTGTTATTTTTCTAAACCACCCTTTCCTTTGATTGAATATATTAAATCTAAGACTGAGATATTTTTGCCCTTAAAAATCTCCACCTCCCATCCACATTCTAAACCTATGTGAATTTTCAGATGAAGTGTTGCCTGACTGCCCAATTATGTATATAATTAACTGGTGTTGGTTTGTTTGCAGCAGTCCATAGCCCAATTGCAAAATGATAATCGAGTCATCTTGTCAGTTCAGATTCTCAGCCAAAGATTCTTTTTATGGATTCCAAATTTCTGTCCCATTGATTCTTCTCTTTCCCCCATCTTTTGGCTTCTCCCCATTTCTTCCTTCCTTCCTTCCTTCCTTCCTTCCTTCCTTCCTTCCTTCCTTCCTTCCTTCCTTCCTTCCTGGTGTAATGGAGAAAAGGAGTCTCCCTGTCAAGTTATTTCCTCAGCCTTTTGCCAAATTCTTTTTATTTTGCTTGTTTATTGGACTTCTGCATTTCCCACGAGTTTACTATAATCCAAAGATTCTCTGTGTTCTGATTTAGTACTTCCTTTGCCACTAAATTCATTTCTATATTGCCACTCAGCTTTAACAGTATGTGTTCTGGGATGTCAACAAATATAACCTTTATTCTTCATGTTGATGTGAAATAGTGTTTTCTTCCAAATGACCTGTCGTTCATCCAAGAACCACACAAGACTGAGAAAAAATAGGCCAATACTGTGCCAGACTCAGTCTCCTAGTGCCTTGTGTACACTTAACTCCTTTCCTCTGGGGGTCTTTCCAGGCTCAACCTTCCGTAAGATTTAAGGATTCTGCACAGGGTTGCCATAGCATCTCTGTTGTCACTGGGTAAGAGCCATGATTTTGTGCATAATTTCCCACCCTGGTCATTAAAAGGATCCCTGAAATTGTTGGAAACGTTTTCACTAGATGACAAGTGTAATGAAAATCTTCTGCTGAGGGAAAATAGCATATCCGCAGCCTGGGTAAGAGTCCGTCTCTTCTCTATGGGAGGGTAATGCCAATTGAATTCAGTGCCCGAGTCATGATCTCCTACCTGTGGCCCTCTTTGCCAGTACTGCCCAGATGATTAGAGGTGATAACTGGGGATGCTAGTCAGAGTTGTGACTTAGTATTTGTCAGTCATTGGGTCAACCTGTATCCTCACTTATGTTCCCGTGTCTTTGCCCCTTGGCTGGAGCTGTGAAATATCATTCTTAAGGTCCTGCACCCATAACAGTGGGAATGCCCACCACCTCCTCAGCAGTGTGACTTGATTGAAGACACACTACGTGGCTCTTTGAAAATAGTTTGGTCCTCAGGTAACTCAGTACCTGGCATTCTGTAATTATCTGGCTCTGCCACCTGCCTGCTGTGTGACCTGGGGCAAAGTCACTTAGCTTTTCTGTGCCTCAGTTACCTCATGTGTAAAATGGGGATTAAGACTGTGAGCCCCATGTAGAACAGAGACTGTGTCCAACCCAAGCACTTGGAACAGTGCTTGACACCTAGGAAGTACTTAACAAATATTATTATTATCATTAATGATAATAATTATCATTATAATTTTTATTATTATTAACCATGCTTTCCTCCGGGTAATTTTCTGGGCTTCTTCTGGATGGAAGGAAGGATAATTGTCTACTAATAATTACAGTTTTCAATTATGAATCATGAACTACCCAAATTATAACATCAATGATTGCAGAAAAATCCACTGGGAACAGAAACAAACGTTCTTGAAGTCTTTAATTTGCAGGGTCTGTTTATCTTTGGTATATGGCAAACAGTAGCTACTCAGGACTGAGACATATGGATAGAAGATTGTCTGTAGGTTTCGGATGGCATCATTCTTAATCCCTAAACCCAATCCAGCTCCTCGATTTCATCTGAGAGCTAATGTATAAATCCTATCCAGTTTTAGCTTTTGACATATCAGAGGTCACCCTGTGTCAGAGAGCTGACTCCCAAAGTGAGGAACTGATAGAATTAGAACTTAATCCAAGTTTATCTGTGACTTTTGGACACTAGATAGTCTCCCACCCCCCACCCCCACAGCATTTATGTACATACCTTTAAATTATAGATTATAAATTACTTATTCATACTAATGTCTGTCTCCCCCTCCTAGACTTTAGGTTTGTTTTGGGCAGGGAACATGACTGCTAATTTTGTTGTATTGTACTCTCCCAAGCATTTAGTACAGCACTCTGCACACAGTAAATGCTCAGTAAATACAATTTATTGATTGGTTGGAACAGTTGTCTTTACTGCTTGCAACACTACTTCTGAAATCCAGCTTTTTCCACCTAATCGTTTTCTTATCTTTGTGATCCATTTATTTAATGTTGGTATGTGTTAAGCGCTTACTATGTGCCAAGCACTCTTATTTATGGTGACTTTGTCAAACTGTTGTCTTCCCGACTCACAAAGTGAGATTATGTATATGGTTTGCAAGCTAAAATCCCAGCAAGTCTCTTTACTATAACTGTCTAGACTATAAATTCACTGTGGGAAAGAAACATGTCTACCCACCCTGTTGCACTCTTCCAAGCATTTAGTACAGTGCTCTGTACACTGTGAGCTACTTCTCAAAACCAGTTTCACCTAACCTTTGTCTTATCTTTTGTTTGTATTTGAGGACTTTGTCAGTTTGTTGTCTTCTCAACTACCATAAAATGAGGTTATTCATGTGGTTAGCAAGTTAAAATTCCAGAGAGTCTCTAAAGTGTAACTTTCTAGAATGTAAGTTTGTTGTGGGTAGTGAACATGTCTACCAAATCTGTAATATTGTACTCTCCCAACGCTCAGTGCAGTGTAACCCTCTATTCACAGAAAGTGCTCAATAAATACCTTTGATTTGTGGATTTAAAAGACACCAGCAAATCTTCAAGTGGATGTTCCAACTAGTTTCCCTACTAATTCTCCTCTTATGACCATTCCAGATAGCCTTAAACAAGATTTCATACCAGTAATTAATGAGTCATTTGTGATGATACTTTTTCTATAATTTATTTACATTAATGTCTGTCTCCCCTCTAGACTGTAAGCTTGTTGTAGGCAGGGAATGTGTCTGCTAAACTACTATATTATATTGTCCCAAGTGCTTAATACAATGCTCTGCACCCAGTAAGCACCCAAATACAATTGACTGACTGAAATGGGTGAAAGATAGCATGCTCTCTCTGAATATATATATATATGTATCTTTCTGTAAGTGAATAAACAATTGGAAGAAATGGAATCATTGCCCATTTGTTTGTTTTCTAAAAGTGTGTATAAGAAACTGCTAAAATACCTGCATGACGTGATATGAATACTCATCTTTTTCTTCTCTCTCTTGGGAAAGGGAGGGGTTAGGATGTCTGGGCCCATAAAAAGTATATTGAAATCACAAGCCCATGGGTAGATTCCAGCGATACTTCAGTCATAAGGCCTAAAGCATTTAATGAGCCAGATTCTCCGTAGTGCCCATTCCCTGCTTGACTGTAAATTAGACTTTTAGGAGATGCATTTACCTAGAAGCAGCGTGGCTCAGTGGAGGGGGCTCGGGCTTGGGAGTCAGAGGTCATGGGTTCGAATTCTGGCTCTGCCACTTGTCAGCTTTGTGACTGTGGGCAAGTCACTTAACTTCTCTGTGCCTCAGTGACCTCATCTGTAAAATGGGGATTAAGACTGTGAGCCTCACGAGGGACAACCTGATTACCCTGTATCTACCCCAGCACTTAGAACAGTGCTCTGCACATAGTAAGCGCTTAACAAATACCAACATTATTATGAAGCAGCATGGCTCAGTGGAAAGAGCCTGGGCTTCAGAGTCAGAGGTCATGGGTTCGACTCTCGGCTCTGCCACTTGTCAGCTGTGTGACTGTGGGCGAGTCACTCAACTTTTCTGTGCCTCAGTTACCTCATCTGTAAAATGGGGATTAACTGTGAGCTTCATATGAGACAACCTGATTACCCTGTATCTATCGCAGCGCTTAGAACAGTTCTCTGCACATAGTAAGCACTTAACAAATACCAACATTATTATTAATTATTTTTATTTTTGTTGTTATTACTTATAGACCAGAGGCATTTAGCACTAGAGCGCCCCTAGTGGCCTGACTGTGAATATTCACTCATCATTTCAATCTGTTCAGATACACCCAGTTATCACATTCCTGCTAAACCTTCTTTTAAGAAGCCTCACGTTGGATTACTCAACATGCCTAATTAATGCTGCATGCATGTATGCCCACCATTTCTTTCAACACTTTGGTTCACTTTATCTAAACGCCTGCTATTCTTATTGGAAGAATGTTCCTCCTGAAACCACACATTATGGCAGAACACTTAAGTCTGAATATACTTAATAATGATAGCATTTGTTAAGCTCTTATTATGTGCCAGACACTGTTCTAAATCTTGGGGGAGATACAAGCAAATCAGGTTGGGAATAGTCTCTGTCTTACATGAGGGTCAAGTCTTAGTCCCCATTTTACAGATGAGGTAACTGAGACCCAGAGAAGTGAAGCAACTTGCCCAAGGTCACACAGCAGACAAGTGGCAGAGCTGAGGTTAGAATCCATGACCTTCTGTCTCCCAGGCCCATGCTCAATCCACTATGCCATACTGTTGCTTCTATTTGCCTGACACAAAGGTGATCTAGAATATAAAACTTTACAACCACACACTCTCCCCAAGGCATCTTGACTCAACCCACTGAGGGAATCAGACAATGGGAGATTGGGGCCTTCAGTCTTTTAAGAGGGAAGATTCTCTGTGGATTTTTGCAGAGCCACATCTTTGGCAAATTGATTCAATCATATATCGAGAGCTGTGTGCGAAGCTCTGTTCTAAGCTCTTGGGAGAGTACACTATAACAACAAACAGACACATTCCTGCTTACATGAATGATATCTAGAGATATCACATGAGTAGTAATAGTAATATAGTGGTTGTAGTAGTAGTAAAGATACTAAATGAGCACCATTGGGTGCAAGGCACTAAATTAAGCAGTGGGAAGGAGTACCAAAATCATGAGACACATTTTTTGCTCACAGGGAGCTTACAGGCTTAAGGATCTTGGCAGGAAAACAACCAACAGTCAATCAGTCCATCAGTCAGTGAATTAATTGTATTTATTGAGCTCTTACTGTGTGCAGAGCATTGCAGCGCGGCTCACTGGAAAGAGCACGGGCTGTGGAGTCAGAGGTCATGGGTTCGAACCCCAGCTCTGCCACTTGCCAGCTGTGTGTCTTTGGGCAAGTCACTTAACTTCTCGGTGCCTCAGTTCCCTCATCTGTAAAATGGGGATTAAGACTGTGAGCCCCACGTGGGACAACCTGATTCCCCTGTGTCTACCCCAGCGCTTAGAACAGTGCTCGGCACATAATAAGCACTTAACAAATACCAACATTACACTATAATGATATGAGACATATTCCCTGCCCACAATGAGTTTACAGTCAAGAGGGGAGACAGACATTAATATAAATTACAGATATGTTCATAAGTGCTGTGGGGTTAGGAGGAGGGATGAATAAAGGGAGCAACAGCCTTTTCCCATGGCTGCTCAGCATGGTACCACTCATACTAAAAAAAAAATAAAATAAAATGAGAGGAAGGGTTATGTGGAATAGAAGATGAGCATAAAGGGAGGCCTGGATTCTTGATACATTTTTCACCAGCACCCACCCCGATTCATTCCATCGTATTTATTGAGCACTTACTGTGTGCAAAGCAATCTAGTTTGCCGCTAATGACCAGCATTCAAAGGAGGTTGGCAAGATTTAGGTTAATGCCAAAGACAGACATGTTTATGCATACGTCTAGGAACTTGGACTTGTTAGTTTGAGTTTGAAGATGATTATTATTTACAAAAGTCTGCAGACACACATCCACCCTCACACAGTGCGATCACAAATGGAAACAGAAAATCTAATTATGTCTATAAATGAAAGTACAATTAAAACCTATTGAACCTTTTGGAAATTCACTTTCCATACATAATTTATACTCTGGCATGTTTTGTCTTCCAGATGTGAAGATGCATACTTTTAATTGGACTTTTATTAGGGTACCCCACTATCTGCAGGACATATGGTTGATCTGGTTTTCAACTCTAGTGATGATGGGTTGTGTTGAACCTTCCACACTCTCTCACCTGTTGGTTGTTTTTTTGTTGGTTTTTTTTTGTTTCTTTTTTTAATGATCAGTAGCACTCATTGTGTTGTGGTAGAAGCACCATTTATGACCCTAGCCCTCATTTCGTTTATTGAGAGCTGTAGTTAAAGCTTTTATACCTACCTTACATATATTTGTATCAGTAATGTAATGAGAAGAAATTTCAAAAAATTATGAATTTTTTTTATGGTATCTGTTAAGTGCTTACTATTTATCAGGCACTACCCTAAGCACTGGGGTAGATACAAGCTAATCAAGTTGGGCACAGTCCCTGTTCTATGTGGGACTCACAGTTTTAATCCCCATTTTACAGATGAGGTAACTGAGGCGCAGAGAAATTACATAACTTGCCTCAGTTCAAACAGCAAGTGGCACAGCTGGCTTAGAACCCAGGACCTCTGACTCCCAGGCACATTCTCTTTCCACTAAGGCCACATGGTTTTTTTGGAGTTGTACTGTTTGAGGGTAGATGTGTGTCTACAGAATTGGTAAATTATAATCATGTTCAGACCCAGATTTAGTGGCTGGGAATCATTGAGTTGGAATTTGATAGTACAAGGGCAGTTTGTAGTTTGGAGGAAAAGAAAAGAAGTGGTGAAGTGTCATTAAGCCTTTATTTTGTGAAAAGCATCATGATCAGTGTTAGGCTGTAAGTTTGTTGTGGGCAGGGAATGTGTCTGCTATATTGTTATATTGTACTCTCCAAAGGGCTTAGTACAGTGCTCTGCACACAGTAAGTACTCATTAAAAATTGATGACTAGGGTAATTTCAAAGTCAGCAGATTTAACCTGGTCCCTGGCCCTTAAGGGGCTACCAATCTAAATGGGGATAAATAGCTGCAAAGAGCAATCACAGTGAAATAGGTGGCAAAAGTGAATTACAGCGTCAACCATCTGGGGAAACAGTGAATAGCCAAGTAGCTGAACACAGTTTGAGGTGGGAGGGGTCTGTGCAGCTCCCCAGCTCCAGGCAAACTCTGATCACAAATTGCAGCCAACTCCTCAGTACCCTGTTCTGGGTTAGGGAGGCTTATGGACCCTGGGGTCCTTAGGCCTTATATTTTAGATCTTGATACAACAGTGTGGGGGCAATAGGTCATGTGTCCCGCTCTCATCTGATGGGAGACAACAAGGCTAGATTGGCATCAGGTAGCTGTAGAGAACCCAAAGCGCCCTATTTTATAACAGCATCAGGTCAAACACGGTCCTGGGAGTCAGAAGGATGTGGGTTCTAATCCCAGCTCTGCCACTTCTCTGCTGCGTAACTTTGGGCAAATCACTTCCTGCTCTGTGCCTCAGTTACCTTATCTATAAAATGGATTTAAGACTGTGAGCCTCTTGTGGGACAGGGACCGTGTCCAACCTGATTACTCTGTATCTACCCCAGTGCTTAGAAGAGTGTCTGGTATATAGTAAGTGCTTAACAAATATCATTAAAAAAATATACACAGTCATAGGATTGTTCAGCCTTCTAGGTGGCTGTTACACCTGAACAGAGCAGAGAAGACACATCTTGGGCACTGCCATCAGTGACACAGGATCACAAACACGAACAGTTTGGTGAGCGGAAATGGGGTGACTGTGGTGATGTTTATTAAGTAGCCACTGGGTACAGTGCACTCAGCTAAGAGCCTGAAAAAATACAATAAAAGTAAGAGTCCCTGCCCACAGAGTCCCTGCCCACAGAGAGCTGACACACTACTGGCGTAGTGTGGAATGGTAGGAAACAGAAATAATCAATCAGTGGAATTTGAGTGCTTACTTGTGCAGAACACTGTACTAAGCTCTTGGGAAAGCACAATTCAGTAGCGTTGGCAGACATGATCTGTGCCCACAAGGAGCTTAGAGTCTTTGGGTGCCATGACAGACATTGAGATAGACAGAGAAAATTTTAAAGTATAAGGATATTTACATAAGTGCTGAAGGGATGGGGAGAGTATCAAAGTGCTCCATTCAGTCATATTTATTGAGCGTTTACATGCACAGCACTCTACTAAAAGCTTAGGAGAATACAATATAACAGACCCACTCCCTCCCCACATTGAGCTTACAGTCTAGAGGGGGAGATAGATATTAAAGTAAGTATATGTTTATAGATAGGTACATAAGTGCTATAGGGCTTAGAGTGGGCATGAATAAAGGGAGCAGATCAAGGCAATACAGACAGGAATGGGAGAAGAGGAAAGAAGAGGCTTAGTCAGGGAAGGCCTCTTGGAGGAGATGTACCTTCGATAAGGCTTCGAAGGAAGGGAGAGTAATTGTTGTATAAGAAGGACATTCCAGGCCAGAAGCAGGATGTGGGCAAGAGCTTGGTGGCAAGATATATGAGATGGAGGTAAAGTAAGAATGTTGGCATTAGAGGAGTAAAGAGTGCGGGCTGGGTTGGAGTAGGAGAGTAATGAGGTGAGGTAGGAGGGGGCAAGGTGATTGAGTGTTTTAAAGCCGATGATAAGGAGTTTCTGTTTGAATCAGAGGTGGATGGGCAACCACTGGAAGTTCTAGAGGAGTGGAGAAACATTGACTGAATTTTTTGTAGAAAAAGGATCAGGTCAGCCGAGTGAAATATGGACTGGCGTGGGGAGAGACAGGAGGCAGGGACCTCAGCAAGGAGGCTGCTACGGTCATCAAGTCAGGATAGGTTAAGTGTTTTGATTAACATATTAGCAGTTTGGAGGGAGAGGAAAGGGTGGATTTAAGCGATGCTGTGAAGGTGGAACTGACAGGATTTAGTGATGGATTGAATATGGGGGTTGAATGAGAGTGAGGGCAAGGTTACAGGCTTGTGAGATAGGAAGGATGGTGGTGCTGCCTATAGTGGAGGGAAACTCAGGGGAAGGATAGCACTTGAGTGGAAAGATAAGGCATTCTGCTTTAGACATGTTAAGTTTAAGATGATGGCAGGACATCCAAGTAGAGGTGTCTTGAAGGCATGGAGGTGGTAGTTGAAACCATGGGAGCAAATGAGTTTTCCAAGGGAGTGGGTGAGATGGAGAATAGAAGGGGACCCAGATCTGAATCATGAGGACACCCACATTTAGGAGGTGGGTGGAAGAGGACCAACCCACGAAAGAGACTGAGAATGAGTGGCCCGAGAGATAGGAGGAGAACCAGTAGTGTCAGTGAAGCTGAGGTTGGATAATGTTTTCAGGAGAAGGGAGTGGTCAACACTGTCGAGGGCACCAGAGAGGTCGAGGAGGATTAAGATGGAATAGAGGCCATTGTATTTGGCAAGAAGGAGGTCACTGGTGACCTTTGAGAGGGTTGTGTCTGTGGAGTGAAGGGGATGGAAGGCAGATTGGAAGGGGTCACACATAAACACACATTTTCTATCAGTTTCCCTATCTTCAAATAAGAAGGGCAGATATGGTCCTCAAGTTTCCTTCAGAGTCCATCAGGCTGGCAATAGAATAAGAAGCCTAGCATAGAAATCCTAGTACCACAGAGCCACAGGAGTGATACATGTGTCCCAGCAAAAATCCCTGTTTGAGCTACCTCACCTGACTCATTTGATACTATTGATTCATAGTCCTCCTCATCACTGGCTCACCTTTCAGATATCTGTAGTATCATTACAATCAGTCCAGCAATGATATTGTAAGTTCAGCTTTCAGGCCCTCTAGACTGTAAGCTTGATGTGGACAGGAAACTTTTCTACCAATTCTGTTATATTGCACTCTCCTAAGCACTTAGTACACAGTAAGTGCTAAATAAATACATTTGATCATTTAGACCTCCAGTTTGGTTGGACTTATTGATGCAACATTTTCCCACCTGCCATTAGATTTGTTGAAGGAGACATAGTTAATTTTTTCAGTTGTCCATCTTATGTCCTGTGTTATTGTTGGCCACCTGAGAGGCAGCTGTGACCCTGGTATTGGTTTTCTTTCTAGGTGTTAAAAGATTCGTGTGAAACATGTTTCAGGGTTTTACAACATGGTCACCCAGGTTTGTCACTGGAACCCTCCCAAATTAATGCTGAGAGGAAAAATGAAAATACTGACCGAGTGGCACCATTGAGAAGACGTCAGGAACAGTGTCCAAGTTTCCCACATATTTCTGGGGTGAAGGCTTAGTGTCTTCTCTGAGTAAACTCCTAGTGGGCAGGGAACATGTCTACCAACTGTGTTGTATTGTACCCTCTCAAGCACTTCATACAGTGCTTTGCACACAGTAAGCGCTCAATAAATATGATTGATTGAGACCTCTCATCTCCTTTCTGACCTAAGCCTCATGTTGGATGTGTTGACTCCCAAGATCTCATGAACATTAGTTGTGAGAGAAGCAAAAAACAAGGCCTATTACTTAAGCTGGTTGTGCAACCAGATTCAGGTCTACCAAACTAAACAAGATTTTTTATTCAACTATCCTCACCCTGAGGGCTTTTGGGCACCAGGACAAAAATAACTAAGTGTCTAATCATCAGAGGGGGCACAGCTTGCCCAAACACATCCAAGAGTCAGAGTTCCAGAAGAAGGAAGCTCTATTCTCTGCTGCCCTTAATTGCACACAAAGCCTTCCTCGTTTAGAATTTAGGTCCAGAGATGCAAGTGCTGTGGACATGGGGTGGATAGGAAAAAAAAAGATGGGAGCATACTGGATCTACAGCCCTATCACATCAGTATTCACTTACTTGCACACTATGTAGATGATCAGACAATTATACACAAAAACTCCCCTGGTGGTTTTCAACTGGGCACACAGGGAGCCTGAGATGAGTTCAAAGCACTATAGGGGGTAACAGTCATTGAGACAGGACAGGGGAATCGATAATGAGACAAAGGCAGCAGCAGTGAGGATGCACTGTCTCCTAGGGGCAGAGACCTGGTCTAATTCCCACCTCTGTATTATTTTCCAGAGCTTACTACAGTGCTCTTCACACAGTAAGCACTTAATCAATGCTAGTGCTCCAGTACACAGAGGCATAGTGGGAACATTTTTGTCTTTGAACTACCTCTGTCTGCTGTTGCTTGGTTGTGAGTGGAGGTGTATGAGTTGGGGAGGGTCCAGAGGCATTGGGGGGTATATGCTGGAGGTGGAAGTATATGCTCAGGGAGGCATGTGATGGGACTGTGGTTATTAATTACTTTAGCAAAGCTTTAATTACTTTAGTAAAGCTTGAAACCACAGGAAGTCAGTTTCTAAAACGATGGAAACCCCCCGCATGAAGATTTCACCTTGGAAAGGAAATTCTTAGAGGAAAATGAATAAGAAGAGTAAGATCAAAATGTGTGCGTGTATGTGTGTGTGCATGCACACACTCACATAAAGTCTGGTAATAAGTACAGTACCTTAAGCACATAAAGGTAGTATGAATGTCAAAGCATCATCATCTCTGATGAAGAAAGGTTTATATTTTCAACTCCTACCATTCATGGCAACTAATTTGCATATGTGTCTTTCTGTGTGTATGGCAAAAGGCTGAAGTTTTATAGCTATTAAAGTTCCATCTTCCTTACCCAACACCAAGATACCTTCATCTTTGAGGATTTGACTTGTGGATCATTAGAACAGTTTTTTGCTACAGTCTTGCAATAGACAGATTTCCAGAGCATGGAGGCAATTTAAAATGGAAAAAAAAAGAGAGTCAAATAGCACAGCAGTTGAGTTCAAATAGTAATAAAATGAGAAGGAGGATGGTGAACACTGGTAAAGATGGAAAAGATCAAAAATTGAAAAGATGGGCAAAACTCCTAAATCAGACTCGTCCTAAACTTGAAAAAACTTCCTAGAGTTAAAGATTTCTAATAAGTCTTATGGAATTAAGGGTAGCACTGAGTATTTTAAAAGTTATAGTTTACACATTCACATCAAAATTATTTATTAACTGTTTGACTGCAAATTAGCTAAATGATCCTTGTAGTTATGAATGATACACCCTTTAAAGTGAAAGGTGAGACAGACAAGTTCTGGGTCATATTAATGAATCTTAAAAATTTATGGTGGTGGTGTGGTGTCCAAGACAAGACCTGCTGGGTTAGGTTGGCAGCTGAGTTAATTGTGAATGCATATCAATCATTTGTATTTACTGAGTGCTTACTGTGTACAGAGCACTGTCCTCAGCACTGGGGTAAGTACAGTGTAAAAGAGTTGGTAGACACATTCCCTGCCCACAACAAGTTTACTGTCTTCCAATAAAATCTTATCAATTCCCTAAGGATAAGTTTGTCTCCTCTTGACCAGGATCCATTTGGGGACAAAATCAGGGTAAAGGGTGACAACAAAACCATATGCAAAAGCAACTACAGCTGTCACTCTCAGGTCAGTGGAAAACCGGATCTGGTTTCTAATCCTGGCTCCACTATTTATCTGCTGTTTGACTTTGGGCAAATCACTTAACTCTTCCATGCCTCAGTTATCTCATCTGTAAAATGGGGATTAGAACTGCAAGCGCCATGTGGGATATGGACTGTGTCCAACCCGAGTAGCTTGTACCTACCCCAGTGCTTAGAACAGTGCCTGGCACGTAGTAAGCACTTAACAAATACCATTAAAAAAAAAAGCTCCCCAATAGCCATAACTACCTTACACATGCAACTTGTAAGGAAGTATCTGGAAATGGTTGATGAAGGAAGGAGAAGGAGGATTTGGGAAGAGTGGGTTGTGTTAGGGGAGAGAGGATGCTTTTACTTAAAGCACCATTGCCTAGATTTTTCCCTCTCTATGAGAAATTGGTCCCATGGAAAGATACAAGCCACATTGGGTTGGCCAGGAGATATAACTAGCAGTAGTGGAATGACATTATGGAAAATGTAAACCTGGAAGATTAAGAAACATGTTTTAAAATTGACATCTGGTAAATTGCAGAATCATCTCTCAAAGGAAGTATTGAAAGCTACATCAGTTGTACCATTTAATACCAGACAGGACAAAGCACTCAGGATTGTACAACAGGGAACTGTCCACCATTACTGGGACTGGAGGGGTTGGTGGGGGTGGGGCGAGGAAAGAGAACTGTGCACAAGATGAACAAGGGGCCCTTTTCTCCAGTTGCTTTTTCACTGTAGTAAGATCATGAAAAGGGAAGAGAAGCAGCAGGGCAAAATTGTCAAACCTTATAATCTGGGACTATTTAGGCAAATAAAAAGAAAGTTAGGATCAGTTTTAAGAGTGCCAAGTACTTGGGGTGGGGAGGGCACTGAGATAGACGCTTGGGGTATATGTGTTCCCAAGGACACACAGCAGGCAAGTGGCAGAGCTGGGATTAGAACACAGGTCTGACTCCAAGTCCTGAGTTCCTTCCTCTCAGCCTCACTGCTTCTGCTAATGAGGTGTGTAGTCTTTTGAAGGATGTTAGTGAGCTACTTGTATATCTGTCCTTTGCATTTGAAGAAGGTGCCACTGTCTGTGAAATTCACTTCTGGGTGCATGAGTAGTTAAAAAGACCAGTGTGGAGCCCACAATTCTAAACCCGCCATGCTCAAAGACTGCCTTTTGTGACACTGTCATGTTTTTGGTGTACAGCACCTGATCACTTTGCCTCTTCATTCCTCTGCTCCAAAGGAATTGTACTTTCTTGATTGGAGTGTGCCACACTGATCTCTGTAATGCAGCAGTGTCTCAATTTTAGGCTAAGGAGTTGTATTGTCTGAGGCTTCCTCTTACTGCTTCAGATGATTCCTCTGTACCCTTTGTTTTCAGCTGTCCAACATTAGCTAGCCATATGGTAACTGCCTTGGTGTCCTACTGACTTCCATTCTTTAGACAGCACCATCATCCTTCCCGTCTCACAAGGCTGTAACCTTGGCATTATTCTTGACTCCTCTCTCTCATTCAAACTACATATTCAATCCATCACTAAGTCCTGTTGGTTCCACCTTCACAACAACATTAAAATCTGCCCCTTTGTCTCCATCCAAACCCCTACCACATTAATATAATCACCTGTCCTATCCCATCTTGACTACTGTACCAGCCTCCTTCATGACCTCCCAGCCTCCTGTCTCTCCCCACTCCAGTCCATACTTCACTCTGCTGCCCAGATCATTTTTCTACAAAATGTTCAGGACATGTTTCCCAGTGGTTGCCCATCCACCTCCGCATCAAACAAAAACTCCTCACCATTAATTTCAAAGCACTCCATCACTTTGCCCCCTCCTATTTCATCTCGCTGCTCTCCTACTGCAGCCCAGCCCACACACTTCACTCCTCTATTGCTAACCTCACCATACCTCATCTCGTCTATCTTGCTGCTGACCCGTCACCCACGTCCTGCCTCTGGCCTGGAACACCCTCCCTCCTAAAATCCAACAGACAATTACTTCCCTCCCTTCAAAGCTTTATTGAAGGCACATCTCCTCCAAGAGCCCTTCCCTCACTAGGCCCTCCTTTCTTCTTCTCCCACTCCCTTCTGCATTGCCCTGACTTGTTTCCTTTATTCATTGCCCACCCCCCCAGCCCTAACAGCACTTTTGTACATATCTGTAATTTACTTATATTAATGTGTGTTTCCCCCTCTAGACTCGTTGTGAGCAAGGAATATGTCTGGTTATTATTATATTGTACTCTCCCAAGTGCTTAGTATAGTGCTCTGCACACAGTAAGAGCTCCATCAATACAATGGAATTCTGACATATCCCACCCACTGAAGTGGCAGTGAGGTGACCAGAATTTCAGTGCCTGGAAACTCGCTTTGTTGTTTGGGATCCTTTCATACCATTTATGACTGCATTTGTCCAGAAATGTCACTAAAGGATCCACACAAGGAATTGGATAGGATTTATGTGTCTCATGACCTAAATAACTTTAGCCACCTCTTCAACTCTGAACCCTCAGTTTGGTCTGGAACCTAATCCAAAACTTCCCCAGTACTCTCTCAAGTCTCCCCAATTGTTGACCTTTTAAATTTGATTTTCTACTTAAGTGCTTGCTGCTCTGCACACAGTAAGTGCTCAATTAGTACATTGATTGATTATTGCTTTGTTTATTGGTGCTTTTTTTCCAGGATACTGTCTAGGTTGCAGAATTCATTGATGGCATTGAGCTCTGGGTTTCTAATAGAGATTTTGTTTGTGTGTAGCATATTTCTAGGATCACTAGTTCAGATTTCTTTACACCACTTGTCAATCCATACTGCCGTACTAAGGGGACATTAGCTGATCAGCTAAGGTGCTGAAAGACTCAAATCTGATTGTGAAAAAGTGGCACAACCTACTCAAAGTGGCCAGGATGGGAAGTGATTTGTGTCTGTTAAAGGTATAAAAACTACAGAATTTTAAACTTAAGTTGGTTTGCTAGCAGTATTTACATATTTCCAAAGTTGTTTGGGGGAAGAATCAGTCAGTGGTATGCATCAATCAATGGACAGTAGAGATAGAGAGGCAGTAAAAAGCTTCAAAGAAAGAGCAGGACAGAGTCTCTGCTGTCAAGGAGGTAATGGTCTAATGGGGGAAGCAGCAGAGCCCCTAGTACACCCACACAGACCCTGCAGTGGAAGCAAGGGGGCTTCTTGGTCAAAGACCACCCTCTTCCAAGCTTCTCCAGAGTGAGGTGTTTTTCAGGCAAGTCTCTCTCTCCTCCAAATGCTAAAATTATTTTTAGGCAGGTGCAGCAGAGCAGAGGGGAGGAGATGATTTAATGAGCTGGCACGAGCCCCATGAAGACCAAGCCAAGATAGAAGGGAGAACTCTGAGAGAAGGTTGGAATCTGGATGTTCAATAGGTCAAGTGGGCCTGAAATACAGATTTAAGATAGAATATGCAGATCTGCTATGTAAAGACAATGTATACCTGTATTAACTGGCATCTGTAGAATTTAAAAGCATTTCTTACTGACTTGGCCTTTGCAAGAATGGCAATAACCTCTAGCACTTAAGTGTATTTGTTCCTCACTTGTACATTTGATGATTAATTTGGGTATTCTGTTTGTAAATATTTAGATGCCTGGTCCCCTGTTAGATGTAAGTTCCCAGTGGGCAGGGAATAGGTCTCTTCTCTGTTTTGTAATTCCCAAGTGCTTAGTGAAATGCATTGCCACAGCTTTTATGTACATATCTTTATCTGCTGCTGCTGCTTCCCCTATTAATCAGTCAATCGTATTTATTGAGCACTTACTGTATGCAGAGCACTGTACTAAACATGAGTGAGAATACAATATAACAAATCTGGTAGGCCCGTTCCTCTGCCCGCAACTATCTTACAGTCTACGTATCCTATGCTCAGCAGAAAGCTCTTTGAGGGCAGGGATTATATATTCCAACTCTTGGAAGTGATTAGTTCAGTGCTCTGCACACGTTAAGTGCTCACTAAATGCCATCGATGGATTGCTCCTAGTAAGTACTCAATAAATGCTATCACTGCTCCTCCAGGTTGAGATGAGAACAAGCAGGGGACGATCAAATCCTCCAGGAAGTTGGACAAGAGTTGAGGCAGGGAGGTCCAACAGTGCTCCCCAAAAGGATCCATGAACTGAGAACCATCTGATCCTGGTTTGAAGCCTGCCAGCTACTTTCAGCCCCAAGAGTATGCCCCAAGACCAATCCTAGGGGTAGACCTGAATCCCAGACAATCCTGACATATCAAGAATATCAGACACCACTTTATGCAAGCAAACTCACACACACACACATACACATACACACACACACACACAGAGTCATGGACAGACCAGAGATCAGCTGACAAATGAACTATGAAGCATACACATGCACTCTCTTGCATGTGCTCTCTTTCTTGACCAGCTAATAAATGTACTCTTTAGTATAAAACCAGAGTACTGGCTCTCTCTATATCCTCAGCTGTCATGGTGGGCAGGGAAGGTTGTCAGTCAGTCATATTTATTGAGTGCTTACTCTGTGTAGGGCACTGTACTAAATGCTTGGGGAGAATACAGTGTAACAGACAGATTCCTTTTCCACAACATGCTTTCAGTGTAGAGGACAAATCTAGAGGTAACCTGATCTCCCTGTTCTGAGTGAGTCTAGGACATGGCAGCAAACTCAAATTCCCTTTCACTGACAGTCTCTACTGAGCCCTTTCTTCTTCATTTTTACTCTCTAAGTGCTAGTGGTGGGCTAAATCCTGGGTAACCTCTGGCTTCCCCCATCATATTAGAACATGTCGAGTCTCTCCTTGTTTCTGAATTGGAAAACCAAAAGCTGTTTCCACTCAATCCTCCCCTACGCCTCCACATACACCTACCTTTCTCAACTAGCTGGGCTCTTTGATAAACAGAGGTTTACTTTTCCCGATATGGCTCAGTTCTCTGCACATAGTAAGTGCTTAATAAATACTATCAATTTATTGACTGGCCCATTATAGGGCCTAGCCTGCCCTGAGTCTTGAGGACTAGCCATGGTAAAGTTGCAGGATTTGTCATTGTTATTGGAAATTGACTTGGAAATTCTAAGTTGAGTTTCCTCTTCAGGTCATAATTGGGAATACCATCATCATCATCATCATCAATGGCATTTACTTAGTGTTAACTATGTGCAGAGCACTGTACCAGGTGCTTGAGAGAGTACTATACAACAAAATGTTCCCTGCCCACTGTGGGAGGGGGTGTCTACAAATAAAATGGCTTTTCTAGTTTTGACTAGGTATTTGTTCTTTCAGGTTCAGCTGAAACATAGATGTGTTCTGACTAAGCACAGCATAGGTTTTGTAGTTCATCCAAATACCTATTCAGGAGCAGTTTAAGTCTCTACAGTCATCATCCATCATAGTGGTCTTCTTTTAGCACTCTTTCATGCCAGTGCTATAGATTTTTAATGCTGGTATTTCTTATAGCACCCTTATGAAGGAATGTGGCCTATTGGATAGAGCACAGGCCTGGGAGTCGGAAGGACCTGGGTTAATAATGTTGGTATTTGTTAAGCGCTTACTATGTGCTGAGCACTGTTCTAATCCTGGCTCCTACATTTGTCTACTGTGTGACCTTGGGCAAATCACTTAACCTCTCTGGGTCTCAGTTGCCTCAACTCTAATATGGGGATGAAGACTGTGAGGTCCATGAGGGAAGGGACTGTATCCAACCCTATTTGCTTGTACCCACCCCAGCGCTTAGAACAGTGCCTGACACATAGTAAGCTCTTTACAGATGCCATGATTATTATAATTATAATTGGTATTATTATTATTAGATAAAATGCAAAATTACTTTGATTTATGCAACTTCCTTCTCAACACCTTTGAAGTATTTTGAATGACTAGAAAAATTAAAGCCTATTTAAATTTAGCTTTAGATAATGGCAGATCTATTTTCTGTAGACTGTACCTGAAGCCCTTGAAGAGTGCATAGCTTCCTCCCTTCAAGAACTGCATTTAGCTATATTTTACATTTTAATCTTAGATTATTGGTTTGTAATTTTTTTTTGTTTTGTTTTCCACTGTACATGATATAATAGGTTATTTATCCCTATCTAATCAAATCAGTCAGTGATCCTATGGCAAATTGGCACATTTTGCCCTTCGACACATTAAGCCAACAAAATCCTTCAAGATGATAATTGAGCAGTTTAGAGCATCTCCTGATTGATGGTCTTCATAGTGGAAGTTCCATGGTTGCCAGATCTTCCAACCAGGGGGTAGTGCCAGTGAAGAAGGAGGTGCTACTTTTTGTGAAGCTCTGCAGGAAGGAACCCAAGCCTACTGCAGGCATGGGGCCCGGACGATGCTGCATATCTGGTAGGAGCTGTGTGCCAGGAAGTAGGCTGGCAACAAGGGTCACGTGTGTGCTGTTCTTCCTGAGTGGACTGGAGGCATTCTGGAGGCGTTCCCCATTCGGGAGGGGCCATGCACCAGGGAGCAGATGGACAACCAGGGTCACACTGGCTGTGTTCTTCCAAAAGGGCCTGGGGGCATTTATTATATATCTCCCCTGGGGATATATCCTGGGGATATATATTATATTATCCGGGAGGGACCGTGTGCTGGGGATCACTTGTACAGTGCTCTCGACACAGTAAACACTCAATAAATACAATTGCCCGACTGGACAATGGACTTTCCACCTGGGCTGCTTGTACATAGTTTCCTCCACTATTTCAGAAGAGGGGCACAAACTGAAGCATTGATGTCCTGCTTCCTTGGGGTGTTGGGAGAGGACATGTCATCCTCCAGGGTACAGACAGGCCCCCTCAATCAGGAGCAGGGGATCAGAAACTCATCCCCTTACTGGTCAGCTTGGACTCGGAAGCAATGACCAGAGTGGGGAAGTCCATCTTTCCCTCCCTTCAAAGCAGGAAAGCTTCTGCAGCTCCTTGCCAGGCCCCAGACCCACTGGCTCTGGCCCTGGGCATTCAGAGGAGATATGGGCACCTGGCTATCCTGCACCCTTATCAGAGGCTGGAACTGATCCCTGGTGAGGGATGAAATGAGAAGACTCGTGTTTGTTTTCTCTTTATTTAAAAAACTGGCTAAAAAGTAATCTGGTTTGAGTTTTTCTCTTCCCTTTCCCTATAGAAAGGCACCTCCTTATCCCCAGGGTCAACATGCTGGGACTACTTTAATCCAGGCTGCACATTTTGCTACTCTAAAGCTAACCTTCTCGCTGTACCTCCATCTGGTCTATCTTGTCGCTAATCTCTCACTCATATCCTGCCTCTGGGCTGGAATGCCCTCTCTCCTCATATCCGACAGACAATTTCTCTCTCTCTCCATTTTCAAAACCATACTGAAGGCACATCTCCTACAAGAGGCCTTCCCTGTCTAAGCCCTCTTTTCCCCTTCCCCTACTCCATTCTGCATCTCTCTGACTTGCTCCTTTTATTCACCCTCCTTCCCAGCCCCACAGCACTTATATACATATCTGTAATTTATCTATTTACATTAATGTCTGGTTCCCCTTCTAAACTCTAAGCTCTTTTGGGGCAGGTAATGTGTCGGTTGTATTTTTATATTGTACTCTCCCAAGTTCTTAGTAGAGTGATCTCTAAACAGTAAGTGCTCAATAAATATGATTGACTGACTGACTGACTGACAGGGGTGACCCCAGGGTTGAGGAGAGCTCTGGCCACTGCCCTTCAGAGGGAAGTGGCTTATTCCTCCAGCCCAGCTGGCCTTAAAAAGCCCCAGGTCCAGCCAGAGCTAGTCCTGCCCAAGCACTGGCCAGTGGTAGAGCCCGGTGGTCCCAGAACCCTCCCCAGTGTCTGCCGCAGACCTGGGCTGACGCCTTCATCACCAATGTACAGATGCATGCTGGTGGTGGGCACCAGGCCAGCGTCAGATTGTGTCATTTGACTGGCAGGAAGAGATGGCGTCAAGTTGGGTCTGAGTTCAACCTCTTCTACTAGGGATTGGTAGATTTGAAGCTTGTGGTGGGCAGGGAATTTGTCTGTTTTTTAGTTAAATTGTACTCTCCCAAGCACTTAGTACAGTGCTTTGCACACAGTAAGAGCTCAATAACAATGATTGAATGAAGGCTCAAACAGTGTAGTGATAGAAACAAACATCTCTTATGCAGCATGGCCTAGTGGAAAGAGACTGCTCCTGGGAATCTGAGGACCTGGGTTCTAATACCAATTCTGTGATTGGTTGCTGTGTGACTTAGGGCTAGTCGCTTAACTACTCTGGGCCTCAGTCTGTTCTCCCTCCTACTTAAACTGTGATCCCCATGCAGGACAGAGACTGTGTCCAACTTAATCAACTTGTAATTACTACAGAGCTTGGGACAATATTGGACACATAATAAGTGATTAACATGTACTATAAAAAAAATCGCACCCTTTTCATGGTCCTATGGAGTATCCATTCATGACCTCAAGGAGCTTAAAACCTAAGGGGAGACATTCAAAATAATTTACAAAGAAGAGGAAAAAGAGGCTGTGGAAAAGTAAGTGATCAAATAGTAGAGGATGTAAATCTACATGTACAAAAGAGGTTTGGGTAATAATATCAACAATTATGGTATTTGTCAAGTGCTTACTATGTGCCAAGCACTGTTCTAAGCATTGGGGAAGATATATGTTAATCAGGTTGGATACAGTCCCTGTCCCACATGGGGTTTATCCCCCATTCACAGATAAGGTATCCAAGACACAGAGAAGTTAAGTGACTTGTCCAGGGTCACACAGCAGATATGTGGTGGAGCTGGTGTTAGAACCCAGGACCTTCTAACACCCAAGCCTGTGCTTTATCCACTATGCCACGCTGGGTAGATGTGCTGAATTGTTCCAAAAGCACTGAGATGGTAACTGAGAAAGGAATCAGGCAAGGCACCCACTGGAGAAGGTCAGATTTTAGGAGATAATCATTCCCATAGAGGTGATAACTAAAACAATGGGATCAGATGAGTTCCCCAAACTAGTGACTGTAAAATGAGAAGAGGAGGAGACTTAAAACACAGGCTTGAAGGACACTCAAAATTAAGGTGAAAAGTGGTGAAGGAGCCAAAAAAAGAGATTGAAACAAGGTGGCCAGAGAAAAAGGAGGTACCCAAGATAAAATCAGGTGAGATATGAATCAGTAAATCCAAAGTTGGGGGGTATTTCCAGAAGTGAATGGTCCACAGTGCTAAAGACTACTGAGTCTACCTGGGACAGGGACTTTCACTAATCTATTTACCTGAAAACTATTCCAGTTCTTAGCAGAGTGTTTTGCACATAGCAGCACTCAATAAATAGCATAGCTACTATATAGAGAAGCATCGTGGCTCAGTGGAAAGAGCCTGGGCTTGGGAGTCAGAGGTCATGGGTTCGAATCCCAGCTCCACCACTTGTCAGTTGTGTGACTGTGGGCAAGTCACTTAACTTCTCTGTGCCTCAGTTACCTCATCTGTAAAATGGGGATGAAGACTGTGAGCCTCACATGGGACAACCTGATTATCCTGTATCTACCCCAGCGCTTAGAACAGTGCTCTGCACATAGTAAGCGCTTAACAAATACCAACATTATTATAGATAAAAACACACTTCTTGGGTAGCATTTAAGCACATTTTGCTGAACAAGTGCTAAAAAAAACACTTTGAAAATTCAGTACTTACATTTATGAACATAAAACTGTTTGATCATGAAACTATATTGGATTTTTAATGACTTTTAGAGTATACTGTCATTGTTTCAGTCAGTGTTTTTGATTTTAGGATTGCATGAATGAAATTTATATCATTTCCTATGGGAAACTGTACTTTGTTTAGTGCTCATTTGCTTAAAACTCTGGTTCTGTGGAACCAATTAAGAGCACTAACTTGAGTAGAGTACTAATTGATTTCCAATATTCCAACACACCTGTACTGTGAGTTAATAAGTGGTATGTTGTATTTCTTAGTCTGTAGAGTTCTAGGGTGATGGGGTTCTAACCTATTCTAGAAAAACATGACATGGTATCAGCAATCTCTCTTCCCCCAGTTTAGTATGTCCTCTCTCCTTGAACATTACTTTTGTAATTGCTTCCAAGGACTATATGTGGCTCTTGCATAGTAGTTTTGAGATTGCATTTCTCCAGTGTCATTTGGAGAATGTTATATAGTTCTAATTGTTAGTGCATTCATACTTTCCTAGGCTTAGATTTTAAAAAAGAAAGCTTTTCCTGCTGATTAAATAGCATTTCTCATGAAAACATGGTTTTATGGTGTTTGTATTTTTGTGTAGATAATGTATTTATTCATTCATTCATTCATTCAGTAGTATTTATTGAGCGCTTACTATGTGCAGAGCACTGTACTAAGCGCTTGGAATGTACAAATCGGCAACAGATAGAGACAGTCCCTGCCCTTTGACGGGCTTACAGTCTAATCGGGGGAGACAGACAGACAAGAACAATGGCAATAAATAGAGTCAAGGGGAACATCTCATAAAAACAATGGCAAATAAATAGAATCAGGGTGATGTACATCTCATTAAACAAAATAAATAGGATGATGAAGATATATACAGTTGAGCAGACGAGTACAGTGCTGAGGGGGTGGGACGGGAGAGGGGGAGGAGGAGAGGGAAAGGGGGGAAAAGAGAGTTTAGCTGCAGAGAGGTGAAGGGGGGTAGAGAGAGCAGAGGGAAAAGGGGGGAGCTCAGTCTGGGAAGGCCTTTTGGAGGAGGTGAGCTGTAAGTAGGGTTTTGAAGAGGGGAAGAGAATCAGTTTGGCGGAGGTGAGGAGGGAGGGCGTTCCAGGACCGCGGGAGGATGTGGCCGAGGGATCGACAGCGGGATAGGCGAGACCGAGGGACGGTGAGGAGGTGGGCGGCAGAGGAGCGGAGTGTGCGGGGTGGGCAGTAGAAAGAGAGAAGGGAGGAGAGGTAGGAAGGGGCAAGGTGATGGAGAGCCTTGCAGCCTAGAGTGAGGAGTTTCTGTTTGGAGCGGAGGTTGATAGGCAACCACTGGAGGTGTTTAAGAAGGGGAGTGACATGCCCAGATCGTTTCTGCAGGAATATGAGCCGGGCAGCGGAGTGAAGAATAGACTGGAGCGGGGCGAGAGAGGAGGAAGGGAGATCAGAGAGAAGGCTGACACAGTAGTCTAGCCGGGATATAACGAGAGCCCGTAGCAGTAAGGTAGCCGTTTGGGTGGAGAGGAAAGGGCGGATCTTGGCAATATTGTAAAGGTGAAACTGGCAGGTCTTGGTAACGGATAGGATGTGTAGGGTGAACGAGAGAGACGAGTCAAGGATGACACCGAGATTGCGGGCCTGAGAGACGGGAAGGATGGTCGTGCCATCCACGGTGATAGGGAAGTCAGGGAGAGGACCGGGTTTGGGAGGGAAGATGAGGAGCTCAGTCTTGCTCATGCTGAGTTTTAGGTGGCAGGCTGACATCCAGGTGGAGACATCCTGGAGGCAGGAGGAGATGTGAGCCTGAAGGGAGGGGGAGAGGACAGGGGCAGAGATGTAGATCTGCGTGTCATCTGTGTAGAGATGGTAGTCAAAGCCGCGAGAGCAAATGAGTTCACCAAGGGAGTGAGTGTAAATGGAGAACAGAAGAGGGCCAAGAACTGACCCTTGAGGAACTCTAACAGTTAAAGGATGGGAGAGGGAGGAGGCGCCTGCGAAGGAGACCGAGAATGACTGGCCAGAGAGATAAGAGGAGAACCAGGAGAGGACGGAGTCGGTGAAGCCAAGGTGAGATAAGGTGTGGAGGAGGAGGGGATGGTCGACAGTGTCAAAGGCAGCTGAGAGGTCAAGGAGGATTAGATGGAGTAGGAGCCATTGGATTTGGCAAGAAGGAGGTCACGGGTGACCTTAGAGAGAGCAGTCTCGGTAGAGTGGAGGGGAAGGAAGCCAGATTGGAGGGAGTCAAGGAGAGAATGGGAGTTAAAGAATTCTAAGCAGCGATTGTAGACGACTCGTTGTAGGATTTTGGAAAGGAAGGGTAGTAGGGAGATAGGGCGATAACTGGAAGGGGAAGTGGGGTCAAGAGAGGGTTTTTTTAGGATGGGGGAGACATGGGCATGTTTGAAGGCAGAGGGGAAGGAGCCATTGGAGATTGAGTGGTTAAAGATAGAAGTTAAGGACGGAGGAGGGCAGGGGCGACGGTTTTTATAAGGTGAGCGGGAATGGGGTCCGAGGCGCAGGTGGAGAGGGTGGCACTTGCGAGGAGGGAAGAGATCTCCTCTGAGGATACTGCAGGGAAGGATGGGAAAGTAGGGGAGAGGGTTGGTGGGGGAGAGGGGAGAGGCGGAGGGGTGACTTTGGGGACCTCAGACCTGATTGTGTTGATTTTTGAGATGAAGTAGGTAGCCAGATGATTGGTGGTGAGAGATGAGGGAGGGGGAGGAACAGGGGGCCTAAGGAGAGAGTTAAAGGTCCGGAACAATTGGCGGGGGTGACGGGCATGGGTGTCAATGAGGGAGGAGAAGAAGTTTTGCCTGGCGGAGGAGAGAGCAGAGTTAAGGCAGGAAAGGATGAATTTAAAATGTATGAGGTCGGCTTGGTGCTTGGACTTTCGCCAGCGGCGCTCAGCAGCTCGAGCATAGGTGCATAGGAGGCGGACAGAGGAGGTGATCCAGGGCTGTGGGTTAGTGGAGTGAGAGTGGCGGAGGGAAAGGGGTGCGAGAGAGTCGAGATGAGTAGAGAGGGTGGAGTTGAGAGCGGAGACCTGATCATTGAGAGTGGGAAGTGAGGACGCGGGGCAAGGTGGGGAGAGGTGCTTTTGGAAAGATGGATGGGATCAAGAGAGCGGAGGTCTCTGTGGGGGAGTAGCAAAGATTTGCAGGGGGAGGGAGTGCGAGAGATGAGGCAGGTGAGAAGGTTATGGTCAGAGAGAAGGATTTCAGAGTTGGTGAGGGAGGAGATAGTGCAGCAATAGGAGATGAGGAGATCGAGGGTGTGACCGAGTTGGTGAGTGGGTGCGATATGGTGGGGCAGGAGGTCGGCAGAGTTGAGGAGGGATAGCAGGGGGGCGGCAGAGGAGTCATCGGGTACATCCGTGTGGATGTTGAAGTCTCCGAGGATCAGTGTGGGCAGAATGAAGGAGAGAAGGAAGGTGAGGAAGGGGTCTAGGTGGTTGAAGAAGTCGGAGGTGGGACCAGGAGGGCAGTAGATGACAGCAACAAGTATCTGAAGGGAGTGGTAGAGGCGAATGATATGGGCTTCGAAGGAGGGGAAGGAGAGGGAAGGGGGAGGAGGGATAGTGCGGAAGCGGCAACGGGGTGAGAGGTGGAAGCCGATGCCTCCTCCCTTTCCAGTGAGTCTGGGGGAGTGGGAGAAGGAGAGGCCTCCGCTGGAGAGAGCAGCACCGGAGACCGTGTCTTTGGGAGTGAGCCATCTTTCCAAAAGGGTGAGGAGGAGGAGAGAGTGGGAAAGAAAAAGGTCATGGATGAAAGGTAGTTTACCTGTAATGGAGCGGGGGTTCCAGAGGCCACACTTGAAAGTTGCTGTGGGTGCAAGGGGGGTAGAGGGGGGAGAGCGTAGGGAGGGGAGGGTTTCTAGGGGAAGGAGGTGGCGGGGCCCTGGACGGGGAGACGGGGATGAGGGGTGGCGGTGGTACAGGAGGAGTGGGATGGGGCATGGGTGGGGAACAGGGAAGGGAGGAGGAGGTGAGGAGGGGGTTTGGTAGGGGGAGAGTAGGGGGAGGGGGAAGAGGGGCAGCGCTGGTAAAGCGGGGTTCTAGGGCGGGGGAGGGGAGGGGAGGAGGAGGCAGAGGAGAGAGCGGGAAAGAGCTGAGAGAGGGGAAGGGGAAGGGGAGGATAGGAAGGGGCGGGAGGGAGGAGGCGGGGTGGAGGGACATGGTGAGGCCAGAGAGGTGGGTGGCAGCACTGACAACAATAAACAATAACAAGCGAAATCGGTAATATAGCAACATGATGCAGTATGATACAATACAATAGTGTTAATAAACGGGCGATGACCAGGGTCGGGGGTCGAATTGATTAAGGGTCGACCTGATCAAACTCAAAGTCAAGCGGCTGGTGAGGCCAGAGAGGTGGGTGGCAGCACTGACAACAATAAACAATAACAAGCAAAATCGGTAATATAGCAACATGATACAGTATGATACAATACAATAGTGTTAATAAGTGGGTGATGACCAGCGTCGGGGATAGATTTATGTATATCTCCTGGTTGTCTTGGATACTTTTCAAATACAAAGCCTCCTAAAGGCCCAGATCAGATCCTGCTTTCCTCAATAGCTAAAATATGTGTTACGGATCAATGTAAATTTGTTATGAGCAGGGAACATATTGGCTGATTCTGCTGTATTGTACTCTCCCAAGCACTTAGTCCAATTCTTTGCACATAATACGCACTCAGTAAATACCCCTGAGTGATTGAATGCTAAGTACGTATTATTGTGTTGTACTCTCCCAAGTACTTAGTTCAGTGCCCTGCATACAGTAAGTGCTCAATAAATACATTCGATTGATAATGAAGTTGCCAAAAGTGTTGTCCTATCATTAAAAATGAGTACACCAGAGGGTGCACTAGAAATCAGTGAAAAGGGAATGACATTCATTCATTCATTCAATCATATTTATTGAGTGCTTTCTATGTGCAGAGCACTGTACTAATAATAATAATGTTGGTATTTGTTAAGCACTTACTTTGTGCAGAACACTGTTCTAAGCGCTGGGGTAGATACAGCGTAATCAGGTTGTCCCACGGAGGCTCACAGTTAATCCCCATTTTCCAGATGAGGGAACTGAGGCACAGAGAAGTTAAGTGACCTGCCCACAGTCACACAGCTGACAAGTGGCAGAGCGGGGATTCGAACCCATGACCTCTGACTTCCAAGCCAGGCTCTTTCCACTGAGCCACACTGCTTCTCTGAGTGCTTGGGATGTACAATTAGGCAATAGTTAGAGACAATCCCTGCCCAATAACGGGCTCACAGTCTAAACGGGGGCAACAGACAGCAAAACAAAACAAAACAGAGCAAGTAGTCCGGTTTAAATATCATCAGGATAAATAGAATCATAGATATATGTACATCATTAACAAAATAAATAGAGTAATAAATAATATATGCAAACATGCACAGTGCTGTGGGGAGGGGAAAGGGGAAGAGCAAAGGGCAGGAGAAGGAGGAATGGGGAGGAGAGGAGGAGCAGAGGGAAACGGAGGGCTCAGTCTGGGAAGGCCTCCTGTCAAGGTGAGCTCTAAGTAGGGCTTTCAAGAGGGGATGATCATTCTAGGGTGATGAGCATTGACCTACTGGAAATATGATCCCAAATGCATTCATTCCAGGTCCCAGTGACGTTTCAGCCCAACGGCACCATTTCTTCTCAGAAGTTTGAAGTTGCTAAAATAGAATGTGCCGGTAATTAACTCTCCTTTTCTAGTTAGGAAGCAGCTAAATTGAATGCTCACTCTCCAATGGCTTCTTCCCCTCTGCCTTCAAACAAGCCCATGTCTTCCCCATCCTAAAAAAACCCTCTCTCGACCCCACTTCCCCTTCCAATTATCGCCCTATCTCCCTCCTACCCTTCCTTTCCAAGCTCCTAGAACGAGTCGTATACACTCGCTGCCTAGAATTCCTTAACTCCAATTGTCTCCTGCACTCCCTCCAATCTGGCTTCCGTCCCCTCTACTCTACCAAGACTGCTCTCTCTAATGTCACCCATGACCTCCTTTTTGCCAAATCCAATGGCTCCTACTCTATCCTAATCCTCCTCAACCTCTCAGCTGCCTTTGGCACTGTAGACCATCTCTTTGTCTGTGTGTCTCCCCCGATTAGATTGTAAGCCCGTCAATGGGCAGGGATTGTCTCTATCTGTTGCCGAACTGTACATTCCAAGCACTTAGTATAGTGCTTTGCACATAGTAAGCGCTCAATAAATACTATTGAATGAATGAATGAACACTAGAGGCACAGTAACTTTCAGGTTGAGGCTGGGGATTAATATCTGTCCTAAATGGCAGATTGTTTAAAGACCCATTCTGTGAGAAGCAGTGTCGCCTAGTAAATAATAAATAATAAATGATTTGGTATTTGTTAAGCGCTTAATAATAATAATAATAATGTTGGTATTTGTTAAGCGCTTACTATGTGCCGAGCACTGTTCTAAGCGCTGGGGTAGACATAGGGGAATCAGGTTGTCCCACGTGGGGCTCACAGTCTTAATCCCTATTTTACAGATGAGGGAACTGAGGCACAGAGAAGTTAAGTGACTTGCCCACAGTCACACAGCTGACAAGTGGCAGAGCTGGGATTCGAACTCATGAGCCCTGACTCCAAAGCCCGTGCTCTTTCCACTGAGCCACGCTGCTTACTATGTGCCAAGCACTGTTCTATGTGCTGGGTAGATCCAAGGTAATCAGGTTGTCCCACCTGGGGCTCACAGTTCTAATCCCCATTTTCCAGATGAGGTAACTGAGGCACAGAGAAGTTAAGTGACTTGTCCAAGATCACACAGCTGATAAGTGGCGGAGCTGGGATTGGAACTCATGACCTCTGACTCCCAAGTCCAGGCTCTTTCCACTGAGTCACGTTGCTTCTCTAATAGAAAGAGCACAGGCCTGGGAGTCAGAGGGCCTGGGTTCTAATTTTAGGTCTGCCTCTTCTGTGTCTTGTGACCTTGGGTGAGTCACTTAACTTCTCTGCTCAGTTTCCTCATCTGTAAAATGGGGATTCAATCCTACACCTACCTACTTAGACTGTGAGTCCCATTTGGGAGAGGGACTGTGTCCACCCTGATTATCTTGTTTCTACCCTAGCAGTTAGTACAGTGCTGGACACATAGTAAGCACTTAAGAAATACCATTTAAAAAAAAACCCGTCGCTGCCCACACTAGCAAATAACTGTCTCTGTTGAAGTAAAATGCATCAGGGACTCTGTTCATTGAGTGTAATATTTCTGTCACTAAACTTGGTTTATCTGAAATTGAACTGACTGTTGAGAGCAGAGTTATAGGCTATAGCTTTAAGCAGGATAAATATATACTTAAGCATTTTTTCTTTATGCAGTGCAGGTCTTAGGTTGACTTAACTGGACCTTTCACAACTAATCTCCAAAAACATGAAATAAAATGGAAACTAAACAAAATGCAGTCAAAATATCATGGAGTAGAAAAATCCAGCCAGGATGACTGGAAAGAAAAAGGATGTGAAACAGTCACCAATAAGACAGATTTCACAGAACATAATTGTTATCATCTTTACAAGATAGATAAATGTTGTTTGCTTTTTCTGGGTCCAAAAATATATAAAAATTTCTAAAACAAGGTCCAATTTTTCATTTATGACTTTGCATCACATCCTTCTCTTTATGAGTGTCTTCGAAAACAATGGTTATATCCCTACTACCATCCACTTCACTCCAAGATCTCAAAGTGCTGGTGCAAAGATTCTTGAATTAAATCACATAGTTCTCCAGTGGGACTGGCATTATTACATTCTTTTTGCAGAAAATCAAAATGAACCACTGTGAGAAGTGTGATACCAGGGCATGTAGGGTTCTTCACAGCCCAGTTGTAAGCAGAAGCTCAGTGCCCTTGCCTTTTAGCTTCCTGTCCGATGTATCATTTTAGATTGTGTTTCCAACTCATAGAAAAGATTGTGGTCTTGACTATTAAGGGCAAGTGCCCTTTTGAACAGAGAAAAATGAAAAATAACAATGTCCCTTCTTTCCCAGAGATGATGGAGTTGAGCAATTTGGAAAAAAAAATCAGGGAGCAGCAGCGAAAACATGCACCCTTGCTTGATTGGCTTTAGAAAAGGAGTGCTGATTTGACCGTCTAATAGTCTCCTGGGCTACTGAAATGCTAAACACCTGAATGCCCCAGAGAGCAGGAGCCTGAGGAGCCCATTTACCGATTGTCTCTGGCAGTTCCTGCAAGAGAAATCCTCAGGGCACATTCTGCAGCTCTAGCCCTTTAGAAATAGTGAAGAGACCCAAGTGCCATCCAGTTTGATCCTTCAGGAGGAAAGCACCTCTCTGGAAATCTGATCTGCATTATGGCACACTCAGAACTTGCCACTGTAACATATCTATTGTTGCAGAAATTAGCTATCACTTTATGACAGTAGAGGGATGTGTCAGAAAACCTCCACATGGAAAGGAACAGGGGACCATAACTTTCGATACATCCTCACCAGATGAAAACCACCAGGAACGAGGCAGTAAATATAAATGTGACATTAATCTCCACCCTTTGTATCCAAAATCAGACAAGCAGTATGGCCTAATGAAAAAAGTAAGGGTCTAAGATTCAGAGGACCTGGGTTCCAGTTCAGCCATTGCCACTTCTCTGCTGGGTGATCTTGGGCAAGTCACTTCACTTCTCTGTGGCCCAGTGACCTTACTGGTAAAATCAATCAGTGCTATTTTTTGAGCACTCAGTGTGTGCAGAACACTGTACTAAGCACTTGGGAGAGTACAATATAACAATCAACTGACACATTTCCTGCCCACAGTGAGCTTAGAGCTTGGAAGGGTAAAATAACAGAGTTGGTAGACACGTCCCCTGGACACAAGGGATGAAGACCATGAGCCCAATGTGGCACAGGGACTGTGTCCAATCTGATTAGCTTGATTAGTTCCACTTCCCAATTAGAGTGCCTAGAACATAGTAAGCACTTTTAACAGATATCATTAACCACCCCCCCCCAAAAAAAGCCACAGCCTAGCAAACAATCCTATCTGACATCATTCTGATTGAATGAGCTCTGCAGATGAGATTATCTGATGTATTTTGTTTTATCTGTATAATGAGGTAATGTCTTTTCTCAAGGCACAGATAAGCTTTAGTCTTAAGACTTCAGGACTGAGAATCTCCCCTCAGGAGGCCTCACAAAGTCCCTAGCTTGATCAGTAGGCTTCCCACTGGGATTTGGATTGCTGTGAGTGGAGGAGGCAGGGGAATAACACAGATCTGGAGAAGCAGCATGGCCCAGTTGATAGAGCATGGGCCTGTGAGTCATAAAAAACTGTGTTCTAATCCTGGCTCTGTCACTTGACTGCTGTGTGACCTTGGGCAAGTCACTTCACTTCCCTGTGTCTCAGTTACTTCATCTGTAAAATAGGGATTAACACTGAGCCCCATGTGAGACACGGGGTGTATCCAATCTCGTATCTATCCCAGCACATAATACAGTGCCTGGCACATAGTAAGTGCTTAACAAATACAATTATAATTATTATTATTATTATTATCAGATTGCCAGTCCACACTAAGGTTTTCTTTATCTGGAATCACTTGGGCTGAGATGATGGCAGCACACTGGTGTGTCATACTGTAACTCAGGAGGTGGGTTTTCTCAGGAGTTGCTCTGGTCTTGGCTGTTTACATGGTAACCAGCCAATTTTATTTTTTCCTAATGATGGTGCTGGGCCTGCCCATTCCAGCAGAAAGCGCTAGCTGATTCTTTGCCTAGAAACCTCCATCACGGATGGCCTACCCTTTATAGTCCAGAAGTGGATTGGATGAAAAAAAAAATTTGACTGTTAGAATGAATATTTGAACTCATCTGCCTTTTATTCCCTTTCATTTTATCAGCTCCAGTTTAAAGGTAATTTGCCAATGGTGAGAAGAGGATGGAACTGTAGCACCTCAGAACTAAATGTGCTCCTGTTTCCCTTTTGGGATTTGTTAGTGCATAACATGTGTTAATCTTCAGCTTTCCATGGTGGTGGTAGTAATAGTATTCAATAAATGCTCCGTGTATGGAACACTGAGAAGGAATATGCAGATGGGAATTAGGTCTGTTCTCTGGTCCTCTGGGGGCTCACAGTCTAAGAATAAAAGCTGGGAGAGGGGATTGGTGCCAGACACATAAGGAGAGATGAAACAATACAGACACTAAAATGTTGCTGTGCACTGGGAAACCATTACATCCTATCACAGAAGAGACCACAGTATCATGGCTGCAAAGAATCTTCTATAAAGTCCAACCCGCTGTGTAAAACATGGGATCTTGGCTCTACATTTTGCCCCTTCAATATCTTCCAAATGAGAATGGGAAGAGAGAAACCTGTTTAGGTGTTTGTCCCTGTACAAGGGCTGCCAGTAAGCATTTCCAGCTGACATAAGGAAAATTCAATCCTCTAGGTCATCCTTTGGTGACCCCCCATCTAGGCTTCAGGGGTTTGATATGTCCTTTCTATCTCTAACCAATTAACCAAAAATCAGTGGTATTTATTAAGCACTTACTGTGTGGCAAGTGCCCAACCAGAAGCTTGGGAGAGTACAATATGCTAGAGTTGGTAGACACATTCCATGCCCAAAAGGAACTTAAACACTAGAGGAACTTATGCAACTCCACAAGAGTTCCTGTAGACTTTAACCATGGCTGTCTATAGGTGTTTACCTTAAGGTTTCAGCGTTGAAAATTATTCATATGAGGGCACTTGTGGATTGACCCCATTGCTTGTGTCTCCCATTAAACCTTACATCCTCTATACCGGAGAAGTTGTGTGGCCTAGTGGTTAAAGATCAGGCCTGGGAATCAGAGTACCTGGGTTCTAATTCTGCTCTGCCACTTATCTGCGGAGTGACCTTGGGTAAGTCACTTCACTTCTCTGTACCTCAATTACATCACCTCTAAAATGGGGAATAAGTCTGTGAGCCCTATGTGGGATAGGGACTGTGTCCAACCTGATTACCCTGTTAGTACTTATAACAGTGCCTGGCACATAGTAAGCACTTAACAAATACCATTAAAAAATGGGAATCTTTTTCATACTAGGACTGGGCAGCTTCAAAGGAACTGTTAGCAGAAACCTATGACATGGTAAAAGGACCAGATAAGGAACTGAAGAAAATATTCCAGCTTCCAATACCAACTACAGAGGAGCGGGGCTGGGTCAAGTGGGGGAATTAGGAAATTGTCATTTTGGTTAGGGTTGGGATGAACCCACCCTTTACTTCTGCTTTCTCTTCTATGTTTCTGCCGACCGGCTGTTGGCACTGCTGGTTTGCATTAGAGAGTTCTCTTTCACTCCGAAGATAACAATAATATGCTTTGCACTTCAGCATCTTTCACCCGAAACATTTATGAGCAGTGATAAGGATGGCTGGCATTTGTTCCCCCCCAAACCCATGCAGCTTCATGGGATATCCCAAAGTAGTTTAAACAGGATGAGAATCTGGTCTTGCAATCCTCCTCCCACCCCCCAAGTGACCTGCTATAATTGGGTTCAGGACACAAGCAATTGGCATCTTGGAAAAGACTCAGGGGCATCTGGTCAGGATACAGGAGCATACTGAGAGCACTTGCAGTGCTCAAAAGCAGCTTTTTCTTCATTTTTATGAAATTTTCCACACCCCAGCATTATGAAGAACAAGAGCATTAGTTCCATTTTGAAGATTTAGTTTATGTCTGTTTTTCATTTTCTTGTTTATTCATTCTCCTCTTCTGATTCTGATCCTGTTTTGGGGGAGAGAATGCTGGAAGAAGGGTCAGAGAAACTGACCTCCAACTGATGGGAGGAGTTAATGGCTTTATTCACCATTATGTATGTTCTTCAAAAGGTTTGCCTACATTGCTGTTTTTGTCTATAACTTCCAAGTGGGTGGCATAAAAAGGTTTGTTTTACTCTCTCTAGACAACAATTTGTCAACCTGCAATCTTACTGTGTATTATTTGATGATGATATGGATTATTCAAACCAATAAAACACTTTCATCTAACTTACCTGGAAACTCAGATTGCTCAAGTAATACATGGAAAATCATTTTGTTGGTCTAAAATGATCTATGTAGTCATCTCAATTTCTGATAGATTTTTCCAGTGGAGACCTACCTATCGAGTGCCTAACCCTGCCACATCATCATTAAGAACACTTTGTCTGTCTTGAATTTTCTTCCTGCACTTGGGCAGGGGTGGCTCTACTGGAGTCTGCTAATCGCTTGGGAGTTCCTTGTGAGTTGCAAAATGTGTTTAGGCAGGCAGTCATTCAGATCTACTGAGATGGCTTCAGTGTATTATTATTTTATTCTTTTTTGTCTCTGTTTCCTCCTTTTTATTTTCTCCTCAATTCTTAACTCACAGCCCTCCCAAACTACCAGTCACCCAACTTTCCCAAAACTACAAGTCCATACTATTTTAGTGTTTTGACATCCAGCCACCCATCTCCTCTTCTCTCTCCTTTCCCCATCTCTCTCCTCTCCCCCAGCCCCCACAACAAATCAGGCCTCGTGGCTGAAGTCAGAGAAAAAGAAGTCGACATTATTGTTGTGTCTGATTGAAAGCAGCCTTTCTGTTTTTGCCAGTCTTTGCTTTGCATGGCACACTCTTAAAAATAAACTCTTTTCCCCTGCTGGGGCTAGAAAGTTTCTGACTTATCTGTACATTTTGATAGGACAGCCGCTCGTGTTTGATGTGACCTGTCATTGCTGAACTTTTAATAGACAAAGCACCACCACCCCCTCCCCCGAATTAGCTGAAGCACATCTCTCTGTTTTGACTGGAGGGAGATGGTTTCTACTACACTTGAAAAGGTTGCGTCTCACTTCCTGGCACCCCGTTGGACAGGTTGCAAATCATAACCACACTAATTAGCAAGAGAGTTTCTGGATTTTAAGCTTGCCAGCCAGAGGAGGGGGAGGGTCCCTCTTGGGAGGCAGAGAGAGAGGGAGAGTAGGAGAGAGGCATTTGAGCAGCTTTTATTCTACCTTGTAGAATTATTGGGAGGATGAATGCCCCAGAATTAGTCTTGTTTGCTAGTCTACAATAAAGATTCCTCTTCTTATTTCCTTTGTTCCCCCCATCTTGGCCTGGGGAAATGCAACAGGTTTGCAGTGGGGCTGAAATGAATTATCTCCTGTCTGGCTATCTAGTGTAGTAAAGTCAATTTAGAACCCATACCGTAGGTAAATGAACTGAAGAAAATAGTTCTTTGTTTTCTCTGTGCTCTCAGTGTGATGCGTCCACAGGCTGTCTCGAGTCAGTTCTACAGTAAGGAGGAAAAAAAAAAAGATCATTTTATTTATTTTTTCAACAGGCAAAGATTGTACTGGCAGGAACTAACCCCCTACAATAATTAACATGCTTGTACAATGCTCACAGCCTTCAGCAGAATCAATAGGGCTTTGTTAGTAAGAAAACTCTTTCTCCCCATCTCTCCCTCCCCACCACCCCCAGCTCTACTCTTCTAACCTCCCTCCCCAAAGCAGTCCATGAGGAAGCTTTTTTTTTCTTTTTGTCATATGCCTCTTTTCTCTATGTCCAAGCTTTGTGTCTGCTTGGCCCACCCTTTCACAGGAATTCTCAGGGTATTCATTGATTTCAGGAAAGCCGAGTTGGGGAGGGGGGAGGACACGGACTGGACACTTGAAAAAAAAAAAGCAACAACAACTTTCATTTGTTTCCTTCTCCGAATTAGATAAAACCATGGTGTCCTGATTGAACTATCCAGGAAGTTTGAAGTTAAAAGAAAAATGTTATCTTGGATCGTCAGGATAATTGACAATTAGAAAGAGGAGTCCTTTGGTTGGGACCCTTTTCGCTAACAAAGTGCTCTTTATTTTAAAGAGAAAGAGTGCTGAAAGCCTCCTGAGTGATTCGAACTGTAATCACTGTCCATTTACACTTGAGACCTTTGTGAGACAGTGACCTTGGAATCCAAACCAGAGGCCAGCCATCTCTTACCCAGACTCCCCTACCAGCTGTTCACATATAATATCAGTGACTCATAAAACATTTAGCTGAAATAATTTGGGGACATTTCTGGCAGGGCTTTTTTTTTAACCCTTCCTTCTCATTCCTAGAAGCAGAGAGGAGGTGTTCACTGATGTGTTCTCTAGACTCTAAGCTCCTTGCAGACAAGGTTCGTGTCTACCAAATTTATCATTTTGCACTCTTCCTAAGTGCTTAATGTAGTGTTTGAATACAGATAACATTCAATAAATACCACTGATTAAGTGAGTGAAAACAGATTCTTAAAAAGTCTGCTTCTAAGTTTCCCTACTAAGTCGAGCCAGTTCTAAAATATCACTATTGCCATATTTCATCTTATTCCATATAACTGACGTAGAGGGCCCAAGATATTCACCTCTGATCTGGACCTGATAATAGGAATAGACTGCATTTCTAACATAGTTTCCTTGAAAGAGTTATGAGCGTATGTCTGGAACAGAAGGACTACAGGAGCTGGAATCAATTAATCAATCAGTGGTATGCATTAAGTGCTTACTGCGTGCAGAACACCGTACTAAGTGCTTGGGAGAGTACAGTACAGCAGAGTAGGTAGACTTGTCCTCTGACCACAACAAGCCTACAGTCTAGAGGAAGTAGGTTGACCCAGTTCAGGGTTAGAATTTGTAACCTGGTTAGGATGAGAAGTATTCAAAACAAAAGCTCCTTTTCATGCCCAGACATAAGTAATCTCCATTCAGTCTCAACGGCTCGGGGCAGCAATGTCATCTAGTGGAAATAGCAAAGACTAGGAGACAGAGGATCTGGGTTCTAATCCTGTCTCCATCAGTTGTCTGTTATGTGACCTTGGACAAGTACTTAACTTTTCTGGGCCTCAGTTATGTCATCTGTAAAATGGGGATTACGATTCAGAGCCCCACCTGGGACCTGTGTTCAACTCGAGTAGCTTGTATCTACCACAGCTCTTAGTACAGTATGTGGCACATAATAACTTAAATACCATTTTTAAAAAAGACTAAACTGTCAGTCCACATCCTTTTCACATTAAGACCTGAGCTTTTAAATTAAATTCCACTGAAAGACAATAGTTGGGGAGGGGAAGTGGGCCATTCATGAATATTTTTTCCTTAGATTTTCTTCTCCTTTTTCTCCTATTCACCCAAAGCACAAACCAAGTGTGACAAAAGATTGGAATAAAAACATTTCAACATGATCTCTATCCCATCCTCCTAGAAACTGGAATAACAGGCAGTTCCCATGGATGGGAATTTGGTCCCAGCCCCCCCAGTCCCTGAGGGACTGAGCCTCCTGAGATCTTGGAGAACGGTACAGCCTGTCAGCCAACCCCAACAGGTGCGAGGGAAGGGAGAGTGTATCCCCTATGGCTGATTAAAGTCCTTGAAATGGATAACCAAAATATCTACCCAGTGCTTAGAACAGTGATTGACACATAGTAAGTGTTTAACAAATACCATTTTAAAGGCTGGGGAGGGGGAGGGCTATTTCAATTTCACCATGCTATTTTTTGACTTTCTACATCAAATGTATGATTTTTTTTTTTCTTCAAATGAGAGAGGCCAGCAGATGTGGGAGAAGGGGGATCCTGGAGTTGGGTCAATTTACCATTGCTGACTAGTAATGAGAACTATGCAAGTGTGGCTCAGTGGAAAGAGCCTGGGCTTCGGAGTCATAGGTCATGGGGGTTCGACTCCCGGCTCTGCCACTTGTCAGCTGTGTGACTGTGGGAAAGTCACTTAACTTCTCTGTGCCTCAGTTCCCTCATCTGTAAAATGGGGATTAACTGTGAGCCTCACATGGGACAACCTGATTACCCTGTATCTCCCCCAGCGCTTAGAACAGTGCTTGGCACATAGTAAGCGCTTAACAAATACCAACATTAACTGCTTTTCATGATAACAATAGCTTAATTTTTCCTGGTGTTGAAAGGTGTGTTTACTCAGGTAAATGGAGGTCTGTGAAACAAAGTTGTCAATCTGTAAGCAGTGCATTCAACAGCGTTTTTTTATGGTATTGGTTAAGAACTTACTATGAACCAGGTTGGGATAGGCACAAGCTAATCAGATTGGACCCAGTCCCTGTCCTACATGGGGCTCACAGTCTTTATCCCCATTTTACAGTTGAGGCAACTGAGGCACAGAATAGATCAGTGGCTTGTTCATGTCACTCAGCAGACAACTGCTGGAGCCAGGATTAGAACCCAGGTCCTCTGACTCCCAGGCCCATGCTTTTTCCATTAGGCCAGGCTGCTTCTCTACAGGATTTGGATTTGTCCTGTAAATCCTTGCATGCCCTTAAAAACAGGGGAGAATTGAGTTAGTTGTGGTATTTATTAAGTGCTTACTATGTGTCAAGTACTCTGGTGAATACTGGAATAGATATAAACGGGGCAGATAAGACATTCATTCATTCATTCAATCATATTTATTGAGCGCTTACTATGTGCAAAGCACTGTACTAAGCACTTGGAATGTACAATTTAGCAACAAATAGAGACAAGCCCTGCCCAACAACGGGCTCACAGTCTAAACAGGGGAGACAGCAAAACAAAACATAGTCCCTGTCTCAAAAGGGGCTCAGATAATTAATGATGATGATCTCCATCTGAATACTAATAGGTGTGAGACTCTTAGCCAATGCTGAATTGTGTATGTGGGGGCAGATATGGGTCTGAAATCATATAGAAAGTCAAGCAAGCAAGCAATCAATTGTATTTACTGAATGCCTACTAAGTGCAGAGTACTATATGCTAAGTAGTCGAGAGAATATAATAGCATTAGTAGAAATGATCCCTGCCCTCAATGAGTTTGCAATCCAGTGGGGAAGATGATAATAAGTTTACAAAAGTTGTTTGACCTATTGGAAAGAACACAGGCCTTGGAGTCAGAGAACTTGGGTCCTAATCCAAGCTCCCCCACTTGTCTGCTGGGACATTGAGCAAGTCACTTTCCTTCTTTGGGCCTCAGTACTGCACCTGTAAAATAGTGATTAAGTCTATAGGCCTCAAGTGGGACTTGGACTGTGTAGAGCCTGATCATCTACCCCAGTGTTTAGTTCAGTGCCAAGCATATAGTAAGTGTAAGCTCGTTGTGGGCAGGGAATTTGTCTGTTTATTGTTGTATTGTACTCTCGCAGTTCTTAGTACAGTTCACTGCACAAAGTAAGCACTCAATTAAAACAATTGAATGAAGAAATTACACATTACATAAAGAAATAGGAAGAAGGAGGAGAAGTACTTATGTGTGTTAACATGTATTGACATACTGTGGGTGGGTGTGAGTTAAGGGCAGAGTTAGTGCTTAAATCACAGGTCTGTTTGGGGGGATAATAATCTGGGAAGAAGAGAAATTAGGAAGGTTTCATGGAGGAGATATGATGATTTTAGAAGGACTTTGATAATATGGAGAGCAGTGAACTAACAGATTTGAAGATGGAGGGAGTACTAGGCAGAGGGGAGCATATGAACAAGAAGTTGGAGGCAGGACAGATGACAGCGGGGAACTCTGATTAGGCTCTTGAAAGGAACAAAGGACAAGGTGGGATATAGTAGGAGAAGAAAGTAGCTAAGTAGGAAGTTGATGGAGTGTCTTGAAACCTGATGGTCAGAAGGTTCTGTTTGGTGTGGAGAGGAATACACAGTCACTAGGAGGTTTCTAAAGTGTAAAATGGCATTTTAGGAAAATGATCACCAAGACAATATAAAGCCAGAAGGAGAAGTCATGCAGGGTTTTGTGACTGAGAGCAGAATTTTTGGCTCCTTGCAGCTCAGAGTCCAATTAGTCAAGTAGTCAATGGTATTTATTGAGAGATTACTGTGTGGAGAGCACTGTGCTAAGCATACAATACAATAGGGTTGGTAATGATATTATATAATATAATAATATTGATAATACTAATTGTGGTATTTGTTAGGGCTGTGTGCCAAGCACTATACTAAGCACTAGGGTAGATACATTTTAATCAGGTTGGTTCTTGCATGGGGCTCACACTCTGAGAGAGGCAAGACAGACATGATCCCTGTCCTTGAGTAGCTTGTGGTCTAGTGAGGAACTTGAAGACTAAGTCCACAGTCCCAGAAGCAGCATGGCCAAGTGGAAAGATCTGGAACCTGGGAGTCAGAAGTACCTAGGTTCTAATCCTGGCTCCACCAGTTGTCTACTGTGTGGCCTCAGGCAAGTCATTTCACTTTTCTGTGCCTGGTACCTGTACCTCATCTGTAATATAGTGATTAAGACCATGAGCCTTATGTGGGACATGGATGTGTCCAACCCTATAAACTTGTGTCAACCCCAATGTTTTGTACAGTAGCTGTTACATAGTAAGCACTTAAGAAATTCCCTTAAAAAATACAAAATACAAAAAAAAAAAAGAAGGCCTTGAGGTGGCATGCTGTGGCTGCCATTTTCTGTTCTGCCAAGATGGCCAAGACGGGGTGGGATGGAGACTGCTCGGTGACGCAGAGCACAGGCGGTGTGGGATCCCAGAGAGGCATCATGGCAGTACAGTCCAGGAAAACACTGAAGGCCAAGGATATACCTGTTATATTGTTATACTGTACTCTCCCAAGTGCTTAGCACAGTCTTCTGCACACAGTAAGCACTAAATATATACGATTGACTGACTGGTGGGAAGGCAGAAGTCAGGATGGATTCTTGTGGTTGCCTGGTGGAGAAGAGAGGCCCAGAGCACGTTCTGCATTGGCTTAAATCCCTGCTGGATTTTAAATCCATGCTGGGAGCAAGCCCTGGAAGCCATGGTGGGGAAGTGGGGGTGGGAGGCAGAGGGAGGGTGGCAGGTTCCCAGAGGAACCTCAAGGCCATCTGGTGAAAAGATTCCTGCACTATAAGCTCTCTAAGAAGAAGAATAATTGTGGTATTTGTTAAGCGCTTATATGTGCCAGGCACTGTACTAAACACTGGGGTGGACACAAGCAAATCATGTTGGACTAGGTCCCTGTGTTACATGGGGCTCACAGTCTCAATCCCCTTTTTGCAGATGTGGGAACTGAGGCATAGAGCAGTGAAGTGATTTGTCCAAGGTCAAACAGCAGACAAGTGGCAGAGCCGGGATTAGAACCTGATCTTTCTACCTCTCAGGCCCATACTCAATCCTCTAGGCCATGCTCACTGTACGTTCCTGTGGAGCAAGGAAAGTGTCTACCAACTTTCTTGCATCATACTCTCCCAAGTGTTTTGTACAGTGCTTTGCACACAATAAGTGCTCAGTAAATAGAATGCAGCAGATCCAAAGGAGGACAGAGGAGATGAGAGGCTGGGATCAATCAGTGGTATTTACTGAGTGCTTACTGTATTGGAAGAGTACAGTACAAAGAGTTAGTAGACACATTCCATGCCCACAGTGAGCGGTGGGAATGTGCGCGCACACACACACACACCCAACACACACCCCTGCCCCCTGCTCCAACTCACTAGCTTTAATAGGTATGTATTCCATAGAGGTGGAGATGTTCAATAGCTCTGTACATGCTCAAAAACCAAGTCACAAATTTGTCAGTTCTTGAATCTGCCTAACATTATAGCCACCGTTTGGGGACAACAATATACAGCAGAAGCAAGATCCTCCAATTGTATTTACTGTGTGGTTCTATCATTTGATCGAATATAGCCATTGATGCAGACATGCCCTGAGCCTCTTCGACAAACAGGCCTGAGGAGGACATACCCGCGGGTCCAATTCCAAGGCTGAGGACATCAATGTCATCAGTGGACTGAACACCAGGCTCTGGCCAGATCTCTTTATGACTCACAAGTCATTGAGGTTTTTTTTTTCTCTGCCTCTCATCACGTATGAGGTGATTTATTGAACATAAAAAAAACCCCAGTTATTTTAGTCTTCCAGTACTTTCAGCGATGGTAATATCATTAAAGAACACAGGATACTTGCAATGGGCATGTTGGTACTTATGAAATGCCTCAGTTTGGCTCTGTTTCTTCATCTGTAAAATCCATTTATTACCTCATGTTTTCAGACAGGAGCGTGAGCCTTTAATTATCTTCTGTTTCCCAGGATAGATCTCTGACCAGGGTAAGACTGGCACCTTAAAGAGAGGATTCAGCCACGTTGTTTCCTTACAAGTCCCTTTTAACCCTGTGCTTGACAATTTGATCTCTGAATATGTCGGGCTCTTTCCAAAGGTTCTTGGTGCCCTGTCAGATTGGCTCAAAGCCTAAACCAGTCTGGCTCAGGGCAGGTTCAGAAGAAATTTCAATCAGTCAATTAATCAGTATTTAGTCAATTAATCAGTAGTATTTATTGAGCACTTTTTGTGTAAAGTACTTGGGAGAGTACAATAGGATAAGTAGATATGATCATTGTCCTCGTGGATCTTATAATCTACCACGGAAGACAGACACCAAAATAAATTACAAATGGGGGGAGCATCAGAAGGTCATGGGTTCTAATCCCAGCCCTTCTACTTGTCTGCTATGTGACCTTCAGCAAGTCATTTCACTTCACTTCTCTGTGCCTCAGTTACTTTATCTGTAAAATGGGGATTGAAATTGTGAGCCCCAAGTGGGACTGGACCTGTGACCAGCCTTATAGCAACACCAGTGCTTAGAAAACTGCTTAGCACATGGAAAGCGTTGAAGTAGCGTGGCTCAGTGGAAAGAGCATGGGCTTTGGAGTTAGAGGTCATGAGTTCGAATCCCAGATCTGCCACTTGTCAGCTGTGTGACTGTGGGCAAGTCACTTCACTTCTTGGTGCCTCAGTTACCTCATCTGTAAAATGGAGGTTAAGACTGTGAGCCCCATGTGGGACAACCTGATTCCCCTGTGTCTACCCCACTGCTTAGAACAGTGCTCACATAGTAAGCGCTTAACAAATAGCAACATTATTAACAAATATTATTATTTATAATTAATAAAGATATTATTTCTCTTTATTAGTATCAATAATGATAATAAAGATGTAATGATAATAAAAATAATAGGTGAGGTCACATAGGTCAGAGACTGCATCTGATCTATCTACCCCGGCACTTAGCACAGTGCTTGGTACATAGTAAGCTCTTAACAAATGCCACAATAATAGTAGTCATGACTATAATATATGATGTCCTTATATACATTATATAATTACGTACATAAGAGCTATAGCAGGAGAAAGAGAGAGATGAGTCCCCAAGTATTTCCTTATTCTGTACTTTAGTCTGTACTTCCCAAGCCCCTAGTTCAGTTGTCTGAACTAAGTGGACATTCAGCAAATGCTACTAATACTACTATTACAACCCTGCCAGTGGTACTGCCAAATCCAAAGTTTCTGGAAAATTTACCCAGTGGTTGTGGTGACACTCAGAAACTTTCCCCTGGCATGCTGGATCCACAGGGTATTGTCACCTTGAAGGGAGTCTAACCCACTTTGGTCTTCAACCTGCTGATATCTGATTTCAGAATGGGCTCCAGTTCTGGCGTGGTTAGGCTGCAGATGTGGAGCTAATCTTGGCCTGGACAAGAATTAGGGCTGACTGGTGGGGTCAAGACCCAGGGTTCTAGCTTGTGCACAAATCTACTATTGATAACTTCAGGAGATCCTAGTAATAATCATCATTGTAATCATAGTCCTTGTCATCCTTCCCAGCCTAAGCTCCCCTTTTCCTCTGCTCCCCTTCCCGTCTCCATTGCCCCGACTTGCTCCCTTTGTACTACCCCCCTCCCTGCCTCACAGGACTTGTGTATATATGTACACATTTATAATTGTAATTCTATTTATTTTTATTAATATGTATATATCTATAATTCTGTTTATTTATAATGATGCTACTGATGCTTGCTTACTTGTTTTGATGTCTCTCTCCCGTCTTCTAGGCTGTGAGCCTGTTGTGGTGAGGGATTGCCTCTATTTGTTGCTGAATTGTACTTTCAAAGTACTTAGTACAGTGCTCTGCACACAGTAAACACTCAGTAAATACGACTGAATGAATGAATAGTTGTAATATTCATTAAGCGTTTACTATGTAACAAGCACTGGAGAAAAAGCACTGGAGAAAAAGCAGAGAAAGCACTGTCCACATGGGGCTCAAAGTCTAAGGAAGAAAGAGTACAGGTGTTAAATGCCCATTTTATAGATGAGGAAACAGGGCCAAAGAAGTTACGTGATTTGCCCAAAGTATGCAGCAGGCAAATGGTAGAGCCAGGATTAGAACCCCGGTCCCCTGACCCTTCAGGGAAAGGCCCAAAGGGTCTCGAGACCGTGGAGGGTGAGGGAGCAGGGGAAGCCACAGTCTACCAAGGTATTAAGTGCTTATTAGGGGCCAGGCACTGTACTAAGCACTGGGGTAGATACAAGATAATAGGGTTGGGCATAGTCCATATCCTTTCCTGGGGTTCACAGTCTTAATCCCCATTTCACAGATGAGGTAGCTGAGGCACTGAGAAGTTATATGACTTGCCCAAGCTCATGGAGATGGGATTAGCACACAGGTCCTCTGACTCCCAATACCATGTTCTATCCCCTAGGCCATGCTGCTCCCTTGATTCTTCTACCACAAAATAAGCTTGTGCTGATATAACTCTCAATTCTCCACGCAAATGGAGGGGGTCTCAGTGGAAAACTCCCACTTAGTGTTCTATTGGCCACCAGCAGAGCTGTGATTCAAATCTTGGAGTTGAAATGACCAGGTTCTTGTCTCTCTCCTGGCCTGCTCTCATTTCCTGACCTGCTCTCCTGGGTTATCATTACAGTGTCTATTTTTAAATTGTGGGCTCCATGAGGGTCAGGGACCGTGTTTTAATTCCCACCTCTGTAGTCTCTCCCAGTGCCTAGTACAGTGCTCTGCAGACTGTGTTTAATAAATACTATTACTGCTCCTACTACTGCTACCGTTACTAATGTTACTACTGTTGTGCAGGTCCCTGCACAGATCTTAAGCCCATATATCCAGTCAGCTCACATCAAAACTGTTCAAAAACCTTCCCCTTTGAGCCACTTCAGAACCATGAAACAGGAAATGAATTTCTATCCAGGTTGAATGCCTCCCACAAAACGAGAGCTGTAAAGCTATTTGCTTTAGGGTCACCTCTCTTACGAGTTGCAGAGCCCAGGAGGTGAAAGGCAGAGGGAGAGACGAGAAAATCGCCCCTGCCATTATTGCGGTCTTCAGAGCTTCCTGAGAACAGGCTACTCAGAGGCTCTGACAGAACTCTTTGGCCTGAATTTTCCAGGGTTTCTATTTCTTTCTATTCATTGCCCACATACACCCACAAGAAACATCATTTCAGTATTCCTGCCATATAGCACACTGTGGGGACATAGCCATGAAAAACATATTGTCCTCTGTGCACCTCATAAATCTCCCCATAATTGGTGACTCACCTTTACTCCCTACCAAAATAAGCCATCCGCCAAAGCCACATGAATGCCCATCAGATCTGCAGTTCCAGCTTCCTATTTTCATGACTATTAAACCAAAACTCTTTCTAGCTATGACTTTTTTTAACAAAGGGCCTTGTCTTTCCCCAGCCCTGATTCTGATCTAGTTTACGGCAGAGATCTTAAAAGGTTGGAATCATTTGTGGGGAAGGAGGAAGTGGAAGAGAACAGTAGAAAAATAAAAATAAACAGGAGGCTGAATTTTTCAGACCAGGTTTCTAGTCTCGCTGCTTCCATCATTCTGCTGTGGACCACAATTTCTGAAGCTGTTATCAAAGAATAGGACAGGATGTCTTAAAGCCGCCATTAAAAAAAACCCATACTCATATCCACATGCTGTTTATTGAGAAAGAAAAAAAAAACCTGGGAAAGTGTAAAGGAAATTAGACAGCAAATCTAATAAAAATCAGTCAGTGGGCCTAAAAGAAATTGAGTAAATTTGGGTTCTCTCCAATATGTTCTTTTTATTCAATTTGCCTGGGGATCTTTCTGTAGAAAAAGAAAGGTGGGGTTAGTGCCGAGAAAGAAGAAATGGTTTGGGCAAATATGGACAAAGCAAATTTGGTAGGAAGGTTGGGCTTGTTGTAAACATAATTTTCAAAAAGTTATTTATAAAGCTAGATAAGAAAAGATGAGAAGCAGTATGGCCTAGTGGAAAGAGCCTAGGCCTGGGAGTCAGAGTACCTGGATTATAATCCCAGCTCTGCCATATATATGCCTGCTGTGTGACCTTGGGAAACTCACTTAACTTCTCTGGGCCTCAGTTATCTTATCTGTAAAATGGAGATTAAGACTGTGAGCCTCACGTGGGACATGGATTCTCTCCAACCTGATTGTTTCATATCTACCCCAACACTTAGTACAGTGCCTGGCACAAAGGAGGCACTTAACAAATATCATAAAAAAAAGATAAATCCATATTGCACTGTTGCACTTCCCATCCACTACGTCTCTTCTTTTTCCCCATTTCTAAGGACCAAAAATGCACCTGAATTGACTGGAATTTATACAACCTAAGGGGAATTGAAGCATTTGTCCAGAAGATTCTAGGGTAAAATGTACTTTTGACATTTTTCGAGAAGAGGGTGAAGAGAGCAAGAGCAGCCTCTAACTGTGCCCTCTAGTGAGATGACACGTCTTTATAATAATTGTGGTATTTGTTAACTGCTTACCATGTGCCAAGCACTGTTCTAAGTGCTGAGAAAGATGCAAGCTAATCAGATGGGACACAGTGCCTGCCCCACACAAAGCTCACAATCTAAGTAGAAAGAGAACAGGGATTTAATCTCCATTTTACAAATGAGGTGACTGAGGCATAGTGGCTTGCCCAAGGTTACACAGCAGACACGTGACAGAACCAGAATTAGAACCCAGGTCCTCTGACTTCCAGACCCATGCTCTCCCCACTAGGCCACACTATTCCTCATCTCATTTATCATTTCCTTTAAGCCATCTCATTGACAGGACTTCCCTTTTGACTCGACATCATGAGAAATTGACTGAACTGTAGAATGAAATGTCCAACCTGCCCTTATGTATTTTTAGCCCAGGAGGTTATTGGAGAAGAAGGAAGAGGAAGAGGAGGTGGCTTTGGAGTTGTGATTGTTAATGGTGTGATTAAATTTTACTTTCTCTGCCCTCCTGATAACCTTATTGTTTTAAATTTCTTCCTTGGCCTCACATCTTTTGAACTGAAGGTCACCCCAAACTTGAATGAAATAATTTACAGATAGAGCTTGTCCATCATGCTGTAGATGTGTGAGTTGTTGAGAAGTTTGAACTAAATTGATAGCTGGTTAACTCAGAATCACTTGAAACAAACAAACAAAAAATCTTGAAACTTGGCATGTAGTCGGCCCCTAAAGAGGGAGAATCCTTTAGCAAAGTTTGATGAGAAGCAGTTGGAGAAGCAGTGTAATCTAGTGGAAATAGCCTAGGCCTGGGATAAGAGGACCTGAGTTCTAAACTCCGCTCTGCCACTTCCCTGTTCTGTGACCTTGGGCAAATCACTTCACTTCTTTGTGCCACAGTAAGCACTTAACAAGGGGGGTTGGAGGTGGCCAATATGGCCAGGAGGAGTACAAGGGGGAACTGAAGAGTGTCAATGGGGAGAAGAGCCCATAAAAAAAGATCACTAGAGCTAATGGAGATGATATAAGGACCTAGTGGAAAGAGCATGGGCCTGGGAGCTGGGTCCTAATCCTGGATTCATCACTTGTCTGCTGTCTGACTTTGGACAAGTCACTTTAACTTCTCTGTGCCTCAGTTCCCACATCTGCTAAATGGGGATTCAATACCTGTCTCCCTCCTAATTAGACTATGAGCCCCATGTGGAACCTGATTATCTTGTATCTACTCCAGTATGGTGCTTGGCACTAAGTAGCGCTTAACAAAAACTACAATGATTATTCTTATTATTACTGATGGGAAAAAAGTAAGGGTTATCTACAACTTGAGAATGTTTATTGGTTCACAGTGGATTAAAATCATAAACCTTTATCTGATGTGTTCATATTTTAAAATGACCCTTGCCTATATTCCACCAGTGAAGGGGTTTTTTTCAATACCTTCATAGTACTTTTGCATTTAGGCACTTCGGGTTCATGTTGAAGAATTAACCCTACTACTGCCCTCAGTAGGTTTGTGGTCTACTAAAATCATAGCTCCTCCAGGAAGCCTTCTCTGTCGAACTTCTCATCTCCTTGCCCACGCACTTGGTCCTGTATCCCTTAAGTAGTTTTTCATTCCAACTCCTTATACGTATCCATATGTGTACATATCCTTATATAAATAAAATAATTATAGTGTTTGTTAAGCACCTACTATGTGTCAAGCACTGTAATAAGTGCTGAAGTAGATACAATCTATCATATTATTGAACACTTACTGTGTTCTGATCACTGTATTAAGCACTTGGGAGAGTACAACACAATGTAATAAACACATTCCCTGCCCACAAAGAGCTTACAGTCTAAATAAAGGATAATCAGGTCTCTAATGGGGCTCACAGTCTAAGTAAGAGGGAGAAGAGGTGTTGAATCCCCATTGGGCAAATGAGGAAACTGAGACACATAGAAGTTAAAGTGACTTGTCCAAAGTCAGACAGCAGACAAGTGATGAATCCAGGATTAGGACCCAGCTCCTCTGACTTCTAGACCCATGCTTTTCCCACTAGGCCTTTAATGTCTGTCTCCCTCTCTAGATTGTATGCTCCTTTAGGGTAGGGATTATGTCTACCAACTCTATTGTATTGTCCTCTCCTAAGCAAGAGCTTAGAACGTGCTCTGCACATAGTAGGTGCTCAGTAAATACCAATAATTGATTGATTAATAGGGCATGACCTTAGTTTGATCAGGCAAATTGGAGAATGAGTGAGTTAAACGGGAGAGATGCAGCACGGCAGAGTGGATAGCACACAAGCTTGAGAGTCAGAAGAACCTGGGTTCTAATCCTGACTCCACCACATGTCTGCTCTGTGACCTTGGGCAAGTCCCTTAGCTTCTCTGTGCCTCAGTTCCCTTGTATGGAAAATGGGGACAAAGATTGTGAGTCCTCTGTGGATCAGGGACTGTGTCCAGCCTTATTAGCTTGTATTTACCCCAAGCCTTAGTTCAGTGCCTGGCACATAGTAAGCACTTTACATATACCATTAAATAAAAAAGGACACTTTGTTACAGGAGGATTCAATCAATCAGTGATATTTATTGAGCTTTTATTGTATGCAGAGCAGTCAATCAATCAGTAGCGTTTATTGAGCACTTACTGTGTGAAAAGCCTTAAACTAAGGACTTGAAAGAGTACAGCACCACAGAGTTGATAGACATGTTGCCCGTCCACAATAAGTGCTCAATAAATACTACTGAATGACTGAACAAAGGAATGAGTTAACAGTCTCCAGGGAGAAACAGACATTAAAATAAATTCCAGATATGTACATAAGTGCGGTCAGGCTGAAGGTGGGGTTAATATCAAGTCCTTAAATGGTACAGAACCCAGTGCATAGGTGACATAGAAGGGAGAGGAAGTAGAGGAAATGAGGTATAACTTGTAGAAGGACTCCTGAAGTTGTGATTTTAATAAGAGTTTGCATGTGGTGAGAGTAATGGTCTGACATGTATGGAGGGAAGGAGTTCCAGTTCAGGCGGAGGTCATGGGCGAGGGTTCCGCAGAGAGAAGACAAGATCAAGGTGGAGTGAATAGGTTGGCATTAATGGAGTGAAGTGAATGTTCAGGGTTAGGGAGGAAATCAGTGAGAGAAAGTAGGAGGGGCAAGCTAAATGAATGCTAAAAGTAGATGGTAAGGAGTTTCTTTTTGATGCGGAGTTGGATGGACCACTACAGGAGATTCTTGAGGAGTTGGGAAGATGTGATCTGAGCATTTTTTTAAGAAATATTAACTGAGCCGCAGAGTGAAGTATAAACTGATGTGGGGAGAGACAGGAGGCAGGAAGATCAGTGAGGAGGCTGAGGCAGTAATTAAGGCACGATAGGAAAAATTTATGGTCAGGGATTGTCTCTGTTGCTGAATTGTACTTTCATTCAATAGTATTTATTCAATAGTATTTATTCAACGCTTACTATGTGCAGAGCACTGTACTAAGCACTTGGAATGAACAAGTCGGCAACAGATAGAGACAGTTCCTGCCGTTTGATGGGCTTACAGTCTAATCGGGGGAGACGGACAGACAAGAACAATGGCAATAAATAGAGTCCAAGCACTTAGTACAGGTCTGTGCACACAGTAAGCACTCAATAAATATGATTGAATGAATGAATAAATGAAGATAGGATCAGCGTAGTAGCCGATTGGATGAGGAGGAAAGGGCATATTTTAGCAATGTTATTAAGGTGGAACTGACAGGATTTCGTGACAGATTGAATGGGTGGGTTGAATGAGAGATGAGTTGAGTATAATTCCAAGGTTATGGGCATTATTCAGAACTAAAAGGGCTTCTTCAGAAAAGGCTTCTTGGAGGAAGAGGAGGAGGAGGAGGATGAAGGTGGCTTTTTCGAAGGGTTGTGAAGTAGGGAGGTGGGGAGGGGTGTTGGTGAAGCTAAGTGGGGATATCATTCCAGGCACCACTGAAAACTGACTTGGGTCATGGCCCTGTGTGGTAATCAGATAAGACTGATGAATTCTTGTCGATCCTTTACACATCAGGCACATGCCAAGATCGCTCTCTCATTTACTTCCCACAGTGCTTGGGACCACTTTCATTTTTCCCTCTTTATCTTGTGGTCCCCTCAAAGCCACTGCTATGAGAGGACCTCCACTTTTAATTTCTTTACACCAAGCTGATTTGTCTTTGGTGGCCAACCCCCAATTGCTCACTAGAGACCCAAACTCTTGGTGTCCTAGTCCTTTTTCTCCTCAGTGATGGGAGATTTTGCTTAAGTAATTTAATCTAGCCTGTTTTAGTTTATTTTAACATCTTTCTTCCCCTGTAGACAGTAAGTTCTTTGTGGGCAGGGATTGCCTCTACCAACTTTGAGGATATTGTACTTTCCCGAGTGCTGAGTACAATGCTCTGCATGCAGTAAGTACTCAGTAAGTACCATAGATTTATTGAATGATTGAGTCTCCATTACAGTTTCTATACAGCAATTCTTTGCTCCCATCCTCCTCTTATGGTCCATCCAGGGAATATGCAATATTGATGATAATAATAATAATAATAATAATTGTGGTATTTGCTAAGTGCTTATTATGTACCAGGCACTGAACTAAGCACTGGAGTAGGTAATTGGGTTGGACACAGTCTCTGTTCCACATCAAGCTAACAAGTGTTAATCCCCATTTTGCAGATGAGGGACCTGAGGCACAGAGAAGTTAGGTGACTTGCCCAAAGTCACACAGCAAGCAGTTGGCAGAGCCAAGATTAGAACCCATGTCCTCTGACTCCAGTCCCATGCTCTTTTCCACTGGGTCATGCTGCTTCTCCATTTTTCTGTTGGAAAACTGTTCCTTAATTACTGTAGGTATGACAAACAAGCAGTTGTGGGCCACTCTGGAATTTTGGTTGAACTTTGTAAAAGTCTTTCAAGTCACTGTTGTATTTTAAAAACCATCTTCTATTCTTTTCCCCTCATGGGCAGCCACTGGGACAAGCAGCCTCATTTGAGATTGCCCTGTTCAAAACACCTAAGAGGCACAGCCCTTCAGAGGGAGTAGGAAGAGAGCTGTCAACTCAGTAATGTCTAATGCCCATCTTCTGGCCTCCCAGAAATGAAACATCAAACCCCTGCTGCTCAACAGCAGAGGGCCCTGCTGTTATAATGTGGTGCAAGTGGCAGAGGAAGGAAGCAGTCATTTTTATCATAAGCTTGCCTGGGTGTGATGATAAGGTGGAGAATGTGCAAAGACTTCTTTTTCTTAGAAAATTCTCATAGTTTGACCCACCATTGCAGGGCCCTGACCCCAAATCGAAGCCGACCTTGGTTGATAAAAGTACAATGGGCTGATATCCTTAGTACTGTTCGGTTTTTTAAGCAGAACTATAACTACAAATGCAAATGCTCGTATTTACTAATGCGGCGTTAAAGATATCAGTTTAGAGTGTGAAAATGTGAGTTTCAAGTACTCAGACTGTTTGCTCTAATATTTACTATACAGAGAGGAGGCGGTGAATTAATCTTCACTTTTTACATTTCTTGATCTCATATTACAATGCAGTTGAAAAATTGTCTTAACAGAGTTTGGGAAATTTAATTCATCTATTAGTTGTGAGGGAGAAACTTCGACGGACCCCTTGGTTTGTGTGATCTTCCAAAATGTCATTGAGAACAGTAGCGGATCCAAAGTCAGTGACCTTTTTGACCAAACCGTGTTTTTAAATAAATAATGGGACCACTGCTTCACAGTTAAGCCAAGATGGCCCCTGAGCAGGCAGGGATGGAGACACTGAGTGGTGGGAAAGGAGCCCCTACTAAATGAGAATGGGAGGATAGTTCTGAAATGTGTCCATTTTGCCATGGACTCTGGCACCGCTTGCTTTGGCAAAAAACAATTGTGACTCTCCCAAGAGAGAGTGCTCCCCTGGAATTTCCAAAGTGTCCCTCCTCCCCACCACTCCCAACTCTGACATACTGCCCCAGGGACCAGGCTTTTTCAGTCTATCTGGGCTCCTGGAACCCGGGCCTGAGAGACAGAAGGTTCTAATCCCGGCTCCCCAACTTGAGCAGGTCACTTGACTTACTCTATAGCTCAGTTACTTCATCTGTAAAATGGGGATCAAGTCTGTGAGCCCCACGTGGGATAGGGACTGTGTCCAGCCTTATTTACTTGTATCCATTCTAATGCTTAGTACAGTGCCTGGCACGTAGTGAGCGCTTAATAAATACCACAATTATTATTATTACTATTATGTAGCAGCATCGTTAGCCACCTGGTGAAGTTCTCTTCCCTCCCCTAGGCTAAGTGGCAGCACTGGACTTTGCACACTAGTGGCTGCTGCTTTCTGGAAGCATCTCCAAATTCCTGAGTCAGGGAAAAAGTGGACAGTTTTTTTTGTTTGTTTTGCTTTCCGCCCCTGCCCCCAACTCACTCTTATTCATTTTCCCCCCCAGGTTGGTAATTTGGAGACCTTTTCTGGAAAGTAGCAAATGAGAGAGATAGAAGGAAGTGCTGTTAGCGGGCAGAAGGGTGCAAGGTGGGCATGATCCTGGGCAGCACCACTGGCTGCTAGGGGTTGCCAGACTTGACAGGAGCAACCAATAGGTGGGCTCCAATAATAATATGGTATTTGTTAATTTGTTATTATTATTATTAGTTGCTACTGGAAAAGAGCAACCAATAGGTGGGCTCCAGCGTCTCCTTCCCCAACATGCCATCTTCTTCTCATCTCACCACCCCCACCTACCCTAAACCCCTACCTTCCTGTGACCCCACCCAACCCTGGAATGAATATCCTCCTGCCTGAGCATGAGCGTCGGCTGTTTGGCCTGGCAGTCTCTTGCTGGGATTGGCACCGGCAGCAAGCCAGGACTGCAGGGAGGGGAGAGTGTTCCACTAATGAGGAAAGTGGGGTTGATCGGGGCAGAAGAAGAATGTGCTCCATCTTGTCACACTGGAGGGGGCCCTTTGGTCGGGTTTGCATGTTGGGGTATATGGATCCCGCTCCCTTAACTTCGGCACTCAGCCTTGTGAGCCCCTGCATTGATCTGGCCCCACCCACTGCGCTGCCAGTACCCCATGGGCAGGACAGTGCTAGCCTCCCCTTCCATGGGCCAGGGACTAGTGGACTTTGTGAGAAGCCCTGGCCATGATGCATACTGTCAAGGGCATCACACTGCAATCATATTGGAGTTGTGTCCCCAGCTTCACTGATTTGTATCCACAAAGAAGCCTCCCACATTCCCCCGCTCTCCCTCTACACCACTCCCCCATTCTGGAGAAGCACTATCTAGCTACCAGACTGTTCCTGGCCACATCCCTCCCCGTATTAACATTCACCAATACCCCTGGCTATTAACTCACTGATGGTCATGGCTGTGGCCATTGGTTAGTTCTAATTGATGGGGCTAGTAGGCTCCTTGGCTGCTGGAGTTGGAGCTATCTTGGGGCCTTAGTTGGCTCTTTTTCAGCTATAGCTTTTGGGGAGGGTGGTCCTCAACTCCTGCTTCTCTCCCTGCAGGATTGGTAGCTCTTTGCCCTTTTTTTTCTTATGATATTTGTTAAGTGATAATAATAATAATAATAATAATGTTGGTATTTGTTAAGCGCTTACTATGTGAAGAGCACTGTTCTAAGTGCTGGGGTAGATTCAGGTTAATCAGGTTGTCTCATGTGAGGCTCACAGTTAATCCCCATTTTACAGATGAGGTAACTGAGGCACAGAGAAGTTAAGTGACTTGCCCACAGTCACACAGCTGACAAGTGCAGAGCAGAGATTCGAACCCATCACCTCTGAATCCCAAGCCCGGGCTCTTTCCACTGAGCCACACTGCTTCTCCACTTATTACTGGGGTAAATGCAAACTAATCAGATTGGACACTGGCCGTGTTCCACATGGGACTCACAGTGTTAATCCCCATTTTAGAGGTGAGGTAACTGAAGTGCACAAATAAGTGAAGTGACTTGCCCAAGGTCACGCAGCAAACAAGTGGCAGAGATGGAATTAGAACTCGGATCCTGTGACTCCCAGGCCTGGGCTCTATCCATTTAGGCCACGCTGCTTTGCGATCTCCCAAAGCTGAGCGAGGATGGTCAGAGCTTTAGCTCCTGCATGGCTCCCACAGGTTGGTGCTTTGGCTACTGCAAGGCTTCTGCACCTCTTGGAGCTGTGTTTCCTCCTCTCCTCCCACACGCTATCCCCTGCAAAAGGCCAGGGCTGCAGAGATGGGAGGGAATTCTGCTGTGGGGGCGCAGTGATTGTCAGGGAAGTGGGCCTCTACTGGCCTCATTTGAAGGAGGCTTTTGGTGGAGATGGGGCTGCAGGTGTGGTGATTGGTCATGAGGCCTGAGGGGTCACACCGTGGGGTATCAAGGTCACCCCATTAGCCCGGGGCCCCTGGGCTTCAGCCCTTTAAGCCCCTGAGTTGTTCCGGCCCTGCTTCGAGGCAATGTGTTATCACTTTCGCCCACATAATTGCTGGATTTTGTGGGTCAGATTTTCCAATTCAAAATAAGAAGAGACTGATAAATGAGTCATTTTTCAGAAACTAAATTGTTATTTTTCAGACCTAGATAGGTCAAGTATGCAGTAGCCATCATTGGATATACAGTGCTGGGAAGAGAAATTCAGCATCAGTGAGGATAAAAATATTTTAGGGGACAAAGAACCTAAGAGTTTCAACAAGAAGTAGGGCTGGACTCATGACACTGAAAAAAAAATGGAAAGGAAACTTTCCAAGGATTAGAATGTCTATTTTTTTTATTGAAGATTATGCTGAACTTCATATTTTCTCCTGACCTTTCCAGCATTCTCTATTTTAATTGGCTTGTGATTCCTTGACATGCCTGAGTAGATTCTTTGGACAGCCAATCAAAATAGAATGTGTTAAAAAAATGAAAAGGAGCATAGTTGGAACTTTTCTGGTTGAATATGGAAATCATTTAGGGCTGTCAGATGCAGGTATTACTATCATAAAACAGAGTATAAGCTATGCACAGTAAGGACTGTGGTAAGAGATAATAATAAGGGTTGTGCTTCTGAAAGCACATGATTGAAAGACCTGAACTTGGAGGGACACTGAGAGAGGTCTCCTCTTTTAAGTTTAACTTTCTCCTTGTTGCTGAGGACTGTTGATTCCATCCCACTTCCCCAAACACCTGTTCTGGACTTGGTTTAAATTAAAAACGATGTGCCTAAAATAGCCACAGTACATGCATCTAAATTATAATTATTTTCAAAGGTGGCACTTCTGATGGTGTGGCCATGTGTGGCTGAAAAGCTAGGTGCTGTATCCACAGTCCATTTCACACTGTATGCTCACAAAGACAGTTCTTTGCTGACTTCAAGGGCCAATCTCTGTCTTTCACCCATTTTCCTGGTAATCTGCTATTTCTGAAGTCTTTGCGTTGCCTCTTTCCCAATTGCGGGCCATGGGAATGGTCCATCTTTTGCTGAGGTCTTCCCACAATCCACTGTTCCGTCACATGATTTGAGACTTCTTCAAGATATTTTTAGAATGGTTAAAATCTCTATATAGTTATTTCCTGCCTGTCTTGTTGGGAACGGGAAGTGCAGAGTCAGGTGGAATGGTTTAGGGGATGGATGATCAGTGGCTTGAATTACCATGTAGAGGGGGGTGGGTTGTCATGAATGGTACCTCTGAGCTCATGGAAGATGGTATACCAGGAGTGAGACCAGTATGAGACCCTAGATACAACCACTTATTAATAAAACAATCTACTACCCAGCCCACACACTTCGCTCTTTTAAATGCCAGTTTACTCACTCATATCGTCCACCTTTTGCTCTCCCTCCCTTCTGCCTGGGACTCCACCTTACTTCCCTCATCACAAGTGCATTTGAGTCCTCTATCCCTTAAGAACTTAAGGGGAAGCAGCATGGCCTAATGGAAAGAATATGGGCCTGAGATTCCGGGGACCTGGCTTCTAATCCTGAGTCTGCCACTACTGGTCTGCTATGTAATTTTGGGAAAGTCACTTTACTTTTCAGACCCTCAGTTACCTCACATGTTAAACAGAGATTAAGTCCTCCTCCTTCCGAATTAAACTATGAGCACCATGTGGGACCTGATTGTCTTGTATCTATCCCAGAGTTTAGTACTGTGCTTGGCCCATGGTAAATGCTTAACAAATACCACAATTATTATAATTACTCACCTCCTCTTCTCTCCTCCATAGAACTTATGTTTATACCTTGAAATCCTGTTCTTTCCTCCCATTTGTAATTTATTTTAGTATCTGTCTTCTCTAGATTTTAAGCCTCTTGAGAGCAGGTATCTTGTCTCCTAACTCTACTGCTCTATTGTGCTCTGCCTCAGAGTAAGCACTCAATAAATAGCATTAATGATTGATTGAAATGCTGATCTTGTAAGCTTTAAACCAAGAAACCTGAATGTTTCGCTCCTCCAGCCAAAGCTAAGAGTAATTTTCCTGCAGCTTCATGGACCCATAGTTTCTTCCACATTCATGTTCATGAATCAGAACTTCATTTTCCAAATCAATACAATTTTGGAGCAAGCTACAGTATTTTTCTTGTCCTGAACTTGAAAATGGGAAGCTCAGGTGTAAAAAAACAATAATAATAATTATGGACTACCCTTCACATGACAGCAGCGATAACAGCTTTCAAAACCCTCTGAGTGTAAAAGCCCTATTTTTTTTATGAGCCTACACACAGCACTAGTCTTAAAAATAAAAATAAGAAATGTTCCTTGCAGTTCAGATTTCATAGGAAAAAAAATTGCATCTTTAATTAAGATTTATGGGACTCAGTAGGACCCAGCAAGAGGAGGAAAAAAACGACTTCAGAGTGTAAAAACCTACAGTTAAAAATGGGGAAATATGATTAAGGGCCGTTAATTCCTCCTGCCTCTTTGACTGGGTTTCCTATGGCCCCAGGCAGAAATAGGCACTTATTGTCTTTAAAACGGCATTATTCTTGGCATAAAATGTTTATGATCATGATGAAACTCGTTTTGAAAAATAAAAGCACCAGAATGCTTGAAAGGACATCGCCTCTGGAGAGAAAAAAATTAAATATGCATTTAGCCTAATAGAAAAATTTGCATTAAGCACATGCATAGGTAAGTGTATTTATATTTTTAGACACAGCACTGTGCATATACATAAGGTAAAATCCATGATTAAACAGGTTTTTCAGATACCTTATAACAGGCTACATTATAAGCTCATTGTGGGCAGGGAATACGTCTGCTTAATCATTCATTCATTCATTCAATAGTATTTATTGAGCGCTTTCTATGTGCAGAGCACTGTACTAAGCGCTTGGAATGAACAAGTTGGCAACAGATAGAGACAGTCCCTGCTGTTTGATGGGCTTACAGTCTAATCGGGGGAGACGGACAGACAAGAACAATGGCAATAGATAGAGTCAAGGGGAAGAACATCTCGTAAAAACAATGGCAACTAGCTTATCATATTGTACTCTCCCAAGCACTTAGTACAGTGATCTCCACAAAGTCAATGCTCAATAAATATGATTGAATGAAAGAAAAAACTAAAATGATGTGCATCTCAGGCATGTGAATATTAAATCTGACCAATAAAATAAAAAAAAAACCTTTGAAAGGTCACACAAGAGACTGATATCTCCATATCTCCATATGGAGGAAACTATTAACCTCTTTAGGAAACTCATAGGCACCACATGTGGAAAGGCCCAAGACCTTCTAACAGGGGAACTCAGAGGGGTTGGGCCTAGGTAAAACTGAGCCCATTGCAAGGTATCACCTTCCTTCTTTCTTGTCACTGTAATTATGACCGGCCTGGGAATGAAGGTCGAGGAAAGGCAGGAACTAGGGAAAACAGTGACTCACACTCCTTCATTCCGTTTTCCTCCTCCTTTCCTTTCTTCCCCGCACCAACCCTAGCAAGTTTTCTCCACCTAAGGAATCCAAGTTTCCTCCTTTTCTCCCACAGCACTTTTTTTTCCCCCATTTAACACTACACCCACAAAGAATGACTGATTACATAGTCTCCTCACACCTTGTTCGCAGGCCAGGTGTTGTGGGCACATATTTGTATGTTCTCTAAGGGTTTTCCTCAGAAAATCCTAAAAGTCAATCCTAATGTCTCTGGCCTATTTTACCACAGGTATTGGTTAATCTGGGACATATTCACCATGTGTCCCAAGCAGACTCAGAGCAAAGTAGAAGTGGAGCTTCCTCTTAGAAGGGTCTGAAGCTGACAGTAGGAGCAATAGGAGAGGTGTTGGGGAGGGAAGAAGAAAGAGAGACTTACTGACTTAGCTTTGCCCCAGACACTGCAGACTTTAAAGAACTCCAGTGTAGACAGTCAAGCCTTTCTGCTTCCTGGGACATGTGCTTTTTTCCCCCCTGTCTTTCCCTGAAATTCCTTTCCTGGCTTTCAACAAGGTCTTATGGAAGAGTTTCAAAGTACATCATTCTTACCCAAGAATGACTGTGACCCAGCTGTCTAGCACTCTCACTTCGTAACCAAATTGTTATGAGCCAAAGATCACACCCACAAGTGCCTATCGGCTTGATTATAATGTCTCCCCTTGACCATATGGTCCTTAGGTGTCTCCACTGAGCCAGCCTGATGGTTCAAGCTTCCTGATCAGCCAGATCATCTGGCTGGCACACATTCCTAGAGTGGTTTCTGAAGCAAACTCTTCAGTTTTTGACATGCCATTTATTTGGCAAGATCAAGCCTTACTCTAAGTGAGATATGACCAAGTAGCCAGAGTCCTGTTCAAACCAACAGAAAGGATGCCCCAGTACTGATCTCACCTTAGCCATGAGTATTTAATCATCATAGTCCAGTTCAGAGGACAATTTATTTTTTGGTGCATTTTTTAATGGGATTTGGTACAGGCTTATTATGTGCCAGACACTCTATTACTAAGCACCAGGGTAGATACAAGCTAATCAGATTGGACCCAATCCATGTCCCATATGGGGCTCAAAGTCATAATCTCCATTTTATGGATGAGATAACTGAGGCCCAGAGAAGTGAAGTGACATGCCCAATGTCACGCAGCAGATAGTGGCAGGGCCAGGATTAAAGGGAGTCGTGGACTCCTGGATGTCTGCAGAAGGGGCAGCTCTCCAAAACTATCCTCTAGGTCTTGTTGGTGTAAGCTCCTGAAATCACTGTCCTCCACAGTCTCTGGAGGGATGCTATTCCACTTCTCACCTCATTCCCTGATTTATCTATCATCTGGAATGAGGGTCAGGTCTTCATTCTGTAATTGGAGGATCATCTAAAAGAGATAAATGGTTTGTAAAGGAATATGACTGTAAGCTCCTTCTGGGCAGGGAATTAATGTGTCTGCCAACTCTGTTACAAAGTATTCTGACAAGTGCTTAGTACATTGTTCTGAACACAGTAAGAGCTCAATAAAGTGTCCATGACAGGGTACTTCAGATGAAGCTTGTATCAGGGTCCCTGAACCTTATATGAAGGAATTTCTCTAGATGTAACACTTGATGGTAATGAGTTGTTTCCCAAGACAGCCATAGCAAAGCCTGAACAGATTGGATGACCAGTAATATAGTAATAATAATGAGATAATAATAGTAACTGTGGTATATATTAAGTGCTTTCTATGAGCCAAGCACTGTATTAAGTGCTGGGGAAGATACAAGATTATCAGGTCCCACATGAAATTCACTGTAAGTAGGAGAGAAGAACAGGTATTGAATCCTCATTTTGCAGATGAGGGACTTGAGGCACAGAGAAGTTAAGTGACTTATCCAAGGTCACCCAGCAGGTAAGTAGCCGACCCAGGATTACAATCCAGATCTTCTGTCCCCCAAGCTTGCGCTTAGTGGAATTCACAACAGAAGAGCCAGTTTTATCTTCAGGCTCAACGAGGCACAGCCTGTAAAATGGAGGGGTTAGTGGGGGGCCTAGTAGTAATTTTCTGGCCCTGCAACAGGAGAATGTAGTCACTTGTCAACCTCAGTGAGGAGAACTGTCTCTTCTCCACCCTTCCTGAAGGATAACTGGGCCTCTCTTTCATCTTTCTTGGAAAAAGAAATTCGAAAAGAAGGTGTGCCACAGTGGGATACCTCTGGACTTTGTCCAGCGGGGAGAAATGTCCTTCCCAGTCCAGGATCCACTCTGCATCTGGAAACAATTGGCCCCCGGGTTATCCGCTGTTGTAGGAACCTGGCATTCATCTAGTGTAAAGAGAGAGGTAGTCCAGAAACTCTAGTCTGTAAGCTTGTTGTGGGCAGGGATCTTCTCTACCAACTCTAACATGTTGTACTTTCCCAAGTGCTTAGTACAGTGCTCAACACACAGTAAACATTCAATAAATCAGATTGATGATGACTCAGGATTCCTAAGCAGTTTGGAAGTTTGCTGCCTCTGAGGGAGGGGGATCTGAAGGGGTTCATAATCAGGGGCTCATTGGCTTATGGGCATCCCTTTGGCACCCATATCTGACCACTTTCCACCCAGTTGAGGGGGGTGATTTGCAACATGCTCATGAGCCACATGCTCTGATTGGTTCCTGCAGTCAGGATCTGACCTATGGGAAGATCTGCCAATCTTCTAATGCAGTGAAATTATAGTGGGACATAGAGAAGGAAAGGGAGAATGTTTCTGAAAAATCAAAATTGGTATCTTTTCCCTTCCCCTTCCTCAGCCACGTTGCCCCACCCCACTCATCTCCACCTGGCCTCACAACCCCTCCTCCCAGGTCCTTGGTGAGGGTTCATCCCTGCCCCTGCTGCCACACTAACAAGCTTCCCAACATTGCATCTTTGTTCCTTGGGTGGTTAGGAAAAATTGAGGCAGCTTTGTCCCTGCTCCTTGGAAAGGGGGTTGTCCACCCAGAACAATCCTTTCCATGATCCCAGGCCCCAACAGTTGCCACCCCTCTGGGGGACAGAGAGGAGTTGGAGAGGTCTCTGGAAGGGCTTGTGTCAATCAAGTGTGGCAGAGAGGAGGCAGAGGGAGGTTGTTTCAGTGGAGTGGGACAGAGAAGTCACTCTGGGAGGGGTAGAAACTGGGCTTCCTAGAACGTCCCACTTCCTTCTTCCCTGGCTCTGCCCCTTTGCCGCTCGGCCAGAGACTGATTTATTTTAAACCTTATACCTCCCAGCATTTAGAACAGTGCTCTGCACTCAGTAAGTAATCAATAAATGCCATTGATTGATGATAGTAGTAGTACTACTACTAAACACTTACTGTGTGCAGAACACTGTACTAAGAGCTAGGAGAGAAGACAAAGTTGGGAATTAGACATGGTCCCTGTCCCTTGTGTGTGGGGGTGGGTGGGAGAGGCTCACCATCTAGGCATAATTAGTCTCTTGGAGGGTAATTGAATCTGAATGCCTTCCTTATTGTTTATCAATGAGTTAGTCAATCATATTTATTGAGCGGTTACTGTGTGCAGAGTACTGTCCCCCTCCAGTTATCGCCCTATCTCCCTACTACCCTTCCTTTCCAAAGTCCTAGAACGAGTCGTCTACAATCACTGCTTAGAATTCCTTAACTGCCATTCTCTCCTGGACCCCCTCCAATCTGGCTTCCGTCCCCTCCACTCTACCGAGACTGCTCTCTCTAAGGTCACCCATGACCTCCTTCTTGCCAAATCCAATGGCTCCTACTCCATTCTAATCCTCCTTGACCTCTCTGCTGCCTTTGACACTGTCGACCATCCCTTCCTCCTCCATACCTTATCTCACCTTGGCTTCACGGACTCCGTCCTCTCCTGGTTCTCCTCTTATCTCTCTGGCCGGTCATTCTCGGTCTCCTGCGCTGGCGCCTCCTCCCCCTCCCATCCTTTAACTGATGGAGTTCCTCAAGGGTCAGTTCTTGGCCCTCTTCTGTTCTCCATTTACACTCACTCCCTCGGTGAACTCATTCGCTCTCACGGCTTTGACTACCATCTCTACGCAGATGACAGGCAGATCTACATCTCTGCCCCTGTCCTCTCCCCCTCCCTTCAGGCTCGCATCTCCTCCTGCCTCCAGGATGTCTCCACCTGGATGTCAGCCTGCCACCTAAAACTCAGCATGAGCAAGACTGAGCTCCTCATCTTCCCTCCCAAACCCGGTCCTCTCCCTGACTTCCCTATCACCGTGGATGGCACGACCATCCTTCCCGTCTCTCAGGCCCGCAATCTCGGTGTCATCCTTGACTCGTCTCTCTCGCTCACCCCACACATCCTATCCGTTACCAAGACCTGCCAGTTTCACCTTTACAATATTGCCAAGATCCGCCCTTTCCTCTCCACCCAAACGGCTACCTTACTGCTACGGGCTCTCGTTATATCCCGGCTAGACTACTGTGTCAGCCTTCTCTCTGATCTCCCTTCCTCCTCTCTCGCCCCGCTCCAGTCTATTCTTCACTCCGCTACCCGGCTCATATTCCTGCAGAAACGATCTGGGCATGTCACTCCCCTTCTTAAACACCTCCAGTGGTTGCCTATCAACCTCCGCTCCAAACAGAAACTCCTCACTCTAGGCTTCAAGGCTCTACGTCACCTCGCCCCTTCCTACCTCTCCTCCCTTCTCTCTTTCTACTGCCCACCCCACACGCTCCGCTCCTCTGCCGCCCACCTCCTCACCGTCCCTCGGTCTCGCCTATCCCGCCGTCGACCCCTGGGCCACGTCCTCCCTCGGTCCTGCAACGCCCTCCCTCCTCACCTCCGCCAAACTGATTCTCTTCCCCTCTTCAAAACCCTACTTAAAACTCACCTCCTCCAAGAGGCCTTCCCAGACTGAGCTCCCCTTCTCCCTCTATTCCCTCTACCACCCCCTCTTCACCTCTCCGCAGCTTAACCCTCTTTTCCCCCATCTCCCTCTGCTCCTCCCCCTCTCCCTTCCTGTCCCCTCAGCACTGTACTCGTCTGCTCAACTGTATATATTTTCATTACCCTATTTATTTTGTTAATGAAATGTACATTGCCTTGATTCTATTTAGTTGCCATTGTTTTTACGAGATGTTCTTCCCCTTGACTCTATTTATTGCCATTGTTCTTGTCTGTCTGTCTCCCCCAATTAGGTGTAAGCCCGTCAAACGGCAGGGACTGTCTCTATCTGTTGCTGACTTGTTCATTCCAAGCGCTTAGTACAGTGCTCTGCACATTGTAAGCGCTCAATAAATACTATTGAATGAGTATTAAGCACTTGGGAGAGTACAAGAGAATAATATAACTGACACCATTTTTTTCCCACAGTCAGCTTAGAGTGAGGAAAATGAGTCTGAGGAGGCGGCAATGTCTCCAATAGCCTCAGTCCTCTTTTTAACCTTAAGGTTCTTTTCTGAATCTCCATGCTTTGTTGTGTCCTTTCTGATTTCTGCTATATGGTTAAGTCTTTCAAAAGATCAGTGATTAAATTTTCCAAACTAACTGGTGAATTTTATACCAAAGTTCTTAGTATGTCAATCAGGTTGAAATGCGTCTCATTCGGTTTTTGGACTGTCTTACTTTGCCATTTGGACAAACCCTGATGCATGTATCAGTCCTAAACTGGTTCATAGCCCTGTAAAAATTCAGAATTGTTAGCAGCTGTTTGCTCTAGGGCTAAGAGATGCCTCCAGCTCTGCAAATCTCTACATTTGAAGCCTATTTCGTTGCATTCTCTTCCATGGTCAGGGAATGCAATGTTTATCAACTTTGCTACTCTCCCAAGCTCTGCACAGGAGACCCTCAAGAAATACCATTGATTTATTGATTGATAGATAATTTGGTAAGCAAAATGACCCTAGACTTATTTGAACTCCAGATTCTGCACCTTTGCCTAGGAATTGCAGTCAGCATTTCCCTTCACAGTCACTTTATTCTTGACTCTCATGCTTTGATGGTGGGTTGTTGTTTTTTGGTTTGTGTTTTTTGTGTGGTATTTCTTTAGTGCTATTTGCCCTCTCCTATGAATCAATGCCTTATAATGGCAGGAGAGTTTGTGAATGCTGATGAAGCTTAGAGCTCTGCCATATAGGGCTATCCATAATGGGAAGTGAAGTGACTTGAGGAAGGTCACACAGCGGGCAAGTGGCAGACCTGGGATTAGAACCTACATCCTTCTGACTCAAAGACCCATGCTCTATCCACTAGGCCATGCTGCTTAATGGAAAGACCACAGGCTTCAAAGTCAGAGGTAGTGGGTTCTAATCCCCGGTCCGCCACTTATCGGCTGTGTGACTTTGGGCAAATCACTTAACTTCTCTGTGCCTCGGTTACCTCAACTATAAAATGGGGATTAAGACTGTGAGCTCCACATGGAACAACCTGATTATCTTGCATCTACCCCAGTGCTTAGAACAGTGCTTGGCACATAGTAAGCACTTAATAAATAACATTATTATTATTATTCTCAGCATGCTTTGATTGTGTTAGGTCATCTACAGTGAGCAAGAACGATTTCAGCTTTCAGAGCATTCAAAGTAATAAGATTTTGGTGTGGGATCTGATAAGGCTCCTGATGGAAGCTGGGAGCCACAGCTGAAATAGGTAACTAGACAGATTGATGGCCAGCAACTACTAGTTAATCAGAATTATGATGGAAAGAAATGTAAAAGACAACTCAAATAGAGATTCACCCACCGAGACTTCAAACCCCATGTCCAAAGATTGGTTTCAGAGGCTCCTCACCATGTATTCAGGTAGGTCTCAAGATGGGTAAAATGGCTGTGGATTGATACAGATTTTGGTTCAGGGGATGAATTTTGAAAAGATGGTTAAATTATCAAAGGATGTGGACTGAACTGGCAGTGCAGCCACCTGAGAGTAAAAGGGGAGGAAATAGTTTATGTCTATTTTAAGTCTTGAATTTGCTCCTTTTATATTCACCTCTCCCTCAGGCAACCGCACCATTTTATAGCATTTCTTAAGTGCTTACTATGTGCTAAGCACTGCACTGAGGACTGGGGTTGATACAAACTAATCAAGCTGGACACAGTCCATGTCCCACATGGGGCTCACAGTTTTACTCCCCACTTTTTCCACCCTCATTTCCACCCTCATAGCCAACAGGTAGTTACTCTCCTCACCTTCAAAGCCATATTAAAGGCACATCTCCTTTAAGAAGCCTTCTTTAAGCCATCATTTCCTCTTTTCCCACTCCCTTTTGCTTTGTCCAGACTTACTCCCTTTATTTACCATTCCCGCCCCAAGGCACAGAGAACTTTATCAGTAATTTATTTACTTATATTAATGTTTGTCTCCCTCTCTAGGCTGTAAGGTCACTGTGGGCAGGGACTATCTGTGTTATATTGTTGTGTTGAACTCTCCCAAGTGCTTAGAACAGTGTCCTGCACATAGTGAGCACTCAATAAATATGATTGAGTGATTGACTTTACAGATGAGGTAACTGAGGCCCCTAAACATGATGTGACTTGCCAAATGTCACACAGCAGATAAGTGATAGGATTAGAACCCAGATTCAATTCATTCATTCAATAGTTTTTATTGAGCGCTTACTATGTGCAGAGCACTGTACTAAGCGCTTGGAATGTACAAATCGGTAACAGATAGAAACAGTCCCTGCCGTTTGACGGGCTTACAGTCTAGTTGGGGGAGACAGACAGACAAAAACAATGGTAATAAATGGAATCAAGGGGAAAAACATCTCATTAAAACAATAGCAAATAAATAGAATCAGAATAAATAGGGTAATGAAGATATATACAGTTGAGCGGATGAGTACAGTGCTGAGGGGATGGGATGGGAGAGGGGAAGGAGCAGAGGGAAAGGGGGGAGAAGAGGGTTTAGCTGCGGAGAGGTGAAGTGGGGGGTAGAGGGAGCAGAGGGAAAAGGGGAGCTCAGTTTGGGAAGGCCTCTTGGAGGAGGTGAGCTTTAAGTAGGGTTTTGAAGAGGGGAAGAGAATTAGTTTGGCGGAGGTGAGGAGGGAGGGCGTTCCAGGATGGCGGGAGGACGTGGCCCAGGGGTTGACGGCGGGATAGGCGAGAACGGGGGATGATGAGGAGGTGGAAGGCAGAGGAGTGGAGTGTGCAGGGTGAGCAGTAGAAAGAGAGAAGGGAGGAGAGGTAGGAAGGGGCAAGGTGATGGAGATCCTTCTGATAGCCAGGCCCATGCTCTAATCAATCAATTAATCAATCAGTCATTTATTGAGCACTTACTGTCTGCAGAGCACTGTACCAAGGGCTTGGGAGAGTACAACAACGTGTCTCAGTGGAAAGAGCATGGGCTGGGGAGTTAGAGATCATGGGTTCAAATTCCGGCTCCGCCACTTGTCGGCTGAATGACTTTGGGCAAGTCACTTAACTTCTCTGTGCTTCCATTACCTCATCTGTAAAATGGGCATTAAGACTGTGAGCCCCATATGGGACAACCTGATTACCTTCTATCTACCCCAGCGCTTAGAACAGTGCTTTGCACATAGTAAGCACTTAAATGCCATTATTGTTATTACAACACAATAATATGACAAACACATTTCTTGCCCACAACGAGTTTACAGTCTTACAGTCAGTTCTGATTCCCTCTTAGGCAAACAACCCCCCACCCCCATTTTTAATGGTATTCAAGCTTACTCTGGACCAAGCACTAGTCTAATCACTGGGGTAAATACAAGCTAATCAATTTGGATGTAGTCCACATCCCACATAGAGCGCACAGTCTTAATTCCCATATTAATTCCCAGATGAGGTAACTGAGGCACAGAGAAGTGAAGTGACCTGCCCAGGGTCACACAGCAGATAAGTGGTTGAGCTAGGATTAGAACCTGGGTCCTTCTGACTCCCAAGCCTGGACTCTATCCACTAGGCTATGCTGCTTCCCAGACACAGTCCCTATCCCATTTAGGGCTCACAGTCTCAATCCCCATTTTACAGATGAGGTAAATGAGGCCCAGAGAAGTAAAGTGACTTGCCCAAGGTCACACGGCAGACAAGTGGCAGAGCCAGGATTAGACCCTTGACCTTCTGACTCCCGGGCTCTATCCGCTACACCATGAATATGATATACCATTTATATCCATAATTCATGTATTTATATTAATGTCTGCCTCCCCTTTTAGACAGTAAGCTTGTTGTGGGCTTCTTGTTGCCCTACTGAGAGCTCACCTCCTCCAAGAGGCCTTCCCAGACTGAACTTCCCCTTTTCCCTCTGCTCCCTCTACTGCCTCCCTCCCCCCACTTCACCTCCCCTCAGCTAAACCCCCTTTTCCCTCCCTTTCCCTCTGCCCCTTCCCCTCTCCCTTCCCTCCTCTCAGCACTGTGCTCGTCCGCTCATTTATATATATTTTTATTACCCTATTTATTTTGTTAATGAGATGTACATCACCTGGATTCTATTTATTGCTATTGTTTTAATGAGATGTGCATCCCCTTGATTCTATTTATTGCTATTGTTTTTGTCTGTCTGTCTCCCCTGATTAGACTGTAAACCCATAAGTGGGCAGGGACTGTCTCTATCTGTTGCCAATTTGTACATTCCAAGTGCTTAGTACAGTGCTGTGAACATCATAAGTGCTCAATAAAAACTATTGAATGAATGAATGGGCAAGGAAAATGTCTACAAACTCTGTTATATTGTACTCTCACAACTGTTTTGTTCTAAACGCTTAATAAATACAATTGAATGAATACAAGCTAATCATGTTGGACATACTCCCTGTCCTACATGGGTCCCCCAGTTTTAATCCCCATTTTACAGTTGAGGAAACACAAGAACAGGGAAGTGAAGAGACTTACCTAAGGTCACCCAGCAAACAAGTGGTGGATCTGGGATTAAAACCCAGGTCCTTCTGACTCCAGGCCTGTGCTCTATCCACTAGGCCGCTCTGCTTCTCTGCTTCTCTAAATGTGAGGAAGAGGGGTGGGAGTTAAAATGTCTGTACAATCCACATCTTTGTACCATCCAACACCCATTTAGGCTTTGGTTTGACAAGCCCTGGTTTGAAGTTCTGGATCCTGCTATTTTTCAGGACAATCACTGAAGGGACTGGAGGAATAATTTATATTCATCTTCCACAAATTATCCACCTATGCCTTGAAGTCTGTGGAATTTCATTTCCCTAATCAGAGTCTTAGTAACAAATGTTATTAGTGATCTTGAAATAATTACCGGAGCTCCTTAAAAATTCAACACAGGCATTGATCTTGATTATCTCTATGGGGAATGTGTGTCTCAGGTTGAAACATACTTCATATTTCCCTCTTCTTCTCTGTCTTAAATTTGCTACCCTTAATTTCACTGTATGCCCCCACCTCCTTTAACCTCTTCTTACTGATTATTGTGTAACATAAAGGTCTAATCCATTTTCATGTTAGACTTCATAATGTTGAAGACTTCAGTCAAATCCTGTTTTAACCTTTTTCCTCCTTCCATATTTTAAATGGGCCTCCATTTTACAGTCTGCACTCCTCTGTGAGAAAGCCTAATGGAAAAAGCATGGGCCTGCGGGTCAGAGGACCTGGATTTTAATCCCAGTCCTGCCACTTACCTGCTGTGTGACCTTGGGCAAGTTACTTAACTTCTCAGTGCCTCATTTCCCTCTTCTGAAAGGTGGGGACTCTATTCCTGTTCTCCCTCCTACTTAGACCGTGAGCCCCATGTGGTATCCGATTTTGTTTTATTTACCCCAACACTTAGTGCAGTGCTTGGTACATAGTAAAAACTCAGCAAATATCATTATTATTATTATTATCATTATCAATAATATATAATATATATATAAAATGTAATGCATTTTTTGGTCCTTTTCAAGTCTGGTTCTCCTCCAAATCCAGAAAGAGGGTCCTAGCAGCTGTTCTGTTGAAGCAGGTATTAGGAGAGTGGGAGGAAAAACAAGACAAAGGGATTTAGAGAATAACACCGCCACCAAAAAAAAAAAAATGTGACACTTTCCAGACCCAGGATCACTTCTTGAATACCTGCCATGATCAAAAGGTCTAAGTCAAAATGAAGCAATGCCTCATGGAAAAAGCTTGGTGCGAATTTTTAGTTTGCTATGGTCTGTACCAAGTACTCATTGCGTGCAGAGCACTCTACTGAGCATGCAGGAGATAGAGGAGGTACAACACAGACTTGGTTCTACCATGGTTGCCTGCACTGAGAGTACATGTGTTGCTGTGACTGTCCCAGCATCCTCTTCTCCAGTCGCAGGTGCACAGCGGCATGCTTAGAAGGAAAATATCACACGCCACTTCAGCCATGCTGACACCACCCTGCGTACTCTCCTTCAGAAATCAGGAGCGCAGCACATTCCTGAGAATTTGAAAATAGCTGCACCACTGTGTTCCGGTTGAAGTATTCTGCCATCTGTTTGTTGTTATTTCTTAATATTATCCCTAGTCCCTCAGAACATGATTGAACAGACCTTGACAGGAGCAGGAGCTGAGGAAAGCTGTCTTATTAAGAATAATAATTAGGCAGCCTCTATCCCCTTGCCTCCGTGGGAGTTTCAAAGTGCAAAAGGAACTAAGCATTTCCTCTAACATGGAAACTGTGAGCCCCATATAGGACAGGGCTTGGGTCCAATATAATTATCCTATATCTACTCCAGTGCCTAACACAGTGCTTGGCACATGGTAAGTACTTAACAAATATCTCTTAACAAATTGCTTTAATACTACTGAGCTGACTGCATCCGAGGACCTCATCACTGGTAGTCTTGCCCTGCCATTTGATTCATTCATTCAGTAGTATTTATTGAGCGCTTACTATGTGCAGAGCACTGTACTAAGCACTTGGAATGTACAATTCGGCAACAGATAGAGACAATCCCTGCCCATTGACGGGCTTACAGTCTAATCGGGGGAGACAGACAGACAAAAACAATAGCAATAAATAGAATCAAGGGGATGTACATCTCATTAACAAAATAAATAGGGCAATAAAATATGTATACAAATGAGCAAATGAGCACAGTGCTGAGGCGAGGGGAAGGGAGAGGGAGAGGAGCAGAGGGAAAGGGGGGAAAGGGGGCTTAGCTGAGCAGAGGTGAAGGGGGGGCAGAGAGGCAGCAGAGGGAGCAGAGATGGTGTGTATGGTCTGTAGGTGACGCATGTGAAATTGCTCAAGAAGTTGGTTGTGTTTTTTGTAAAAGGTCCAGATCTCATAACCATATAGAAGATTGAACACCACAACATTCCTGTTCCTAACTTGGCTTGGAACTTGATACCCTGTTGGCACCACCCTCTTAATTATAATCTTTCAAATGTTGCACTGGCAGTTTTGATTCTCTTTCCTAACTCTTTGTCAATCAATCAGTCAACCAGTGGAATTTATTGAGCACTTACTGTGGGAAGAGCACCTAACTAAATGCATTAGACACAATCCCAGCTCTCAAGGAGTTTGTTTATATTCTTTATATCCCCATCCTAATTTCCCTCCCTACTGTGTCACCTGTGTACTTGAATCCATACCCCTTACACCACAGCTCTTCTGTACATATCTTTATATTCCATTTTTTCCCTAACCTGTAATTTATTTTAATGTCCATGTCCCTACCAGATTTTAAGTTCCTTGGAGGCAGGGATCATGCCTAATGATTCTGTTGTATTCTCCCAAGCACTTATTACAGTGCTGTGCACATAGTAAGCATGTAAGAAATACCGATGATTGATAGACTAATGGTGTGCTACCTAAGTAGCGGAATTCAGTGGCAGCATTAAGCTCTCTCTTGCAGACTCAGTGTAGGGTTTCCCAGATGTAGGCTCCTCAGACTTACTGCCAATCCATAGCCATTTTGACTCTGTAAAGTGATTTATAATCATTTACTTGTTTCCTTGTTTATTTATCTCAAGAGTGCAGTCATCTGTATACAGCAATCTGCGAATCACTGTCATAAAGACTTTTAACGACAATCGTAGTTTATTGAGCTGGAAGAGTTTTCTGAGGCGCAATGTGACTCCAGCTTCCAGATCTCTCATTGAATCCTCAAGCATGCTAGCAAAGTGTTGACTGAACAGGACATCATCAACTACACAACCTGCTTCACTCCAGTGGTAATTGGGAGTAGGTCAAGCGCTCTGGTTTGAGCATCAATATTGTCATGAAGTAACCTAAAGATCACCTGATCACCTTGTATCCCTCCCAGTGCTTAGAATAGTGCTTTGCACATAGTAATAGCTTAACAAATACCAACATTATTATTATTTATTAGATCAATTTTGCAGTATTTTGTTCTGAAACCATTTTGATTCAGGTAGTCCACAGGTGACTGTGTTCTTCAGGAGTCTTGTTCAGAAGGATTCTGTCTAGAACCTTGTTGGCCGTGGAAAACAGTGAGATTTCTAAGTAGTTCTTTCAAATCAGGTCTTTCCCCCATTCTTCTGTAATATAGTGATTCTGGTGGCATCTTTAAATGTGGTACCGTGGAGAGAGCACTGGTTTGAGATCCAGAGCATGTAGATTCTAGTCCCAAGACTGTCAGTGGTCTGCTGTAGGATCTCAGGCATGTCACTTGAACCTCCCTGGGCCTCAGTTTCCATATCTGTAAAATGAAGATAATAATCCCTGCCTTTTCCTTTGACTGCGAGCCCCATGTGAGAGAGAGGCTAAACTAATGTGATTGAATTGTATCTAACTCAGAGCTAAATACAGCATTTGGCATGCAGTAAGCGCTTAATACCCCTCTCAGGGTCACATCTAGAGAAACAGCGTGGCTCAGTGGAAAGAGCATGGGCTTTGGAGTCAGAGGTCATGGGTTCAAATCCCAGCTTGGCCACTTGTCAGCTGTGTGACTTTGGGCAAGTCACTTAACTTCTCGGTGCCTCAGTGACCTCATCTGTAAAATGGGGATTAAGACTGTGAGCCCCACGTGGGACAACCTGATTCCCCTGTGTCTACCCCAGCGCTTAGAACAGTGCTCGGCACATAGTAAGCGCTTAACAAATACCAACATTATTAGTATTATTATTATTATTATTATCTGGAAAGTTTCCAGTACTCTACCACTCTCGACTATGGGAGAGAGAGTCAAGCAGAGGCATATCCATTCCATTCCTAGCTTGGGCAGTGGCTAGCAAGTGGAAGGGAATCCACTACAAGTCAAAACTCACCTGTCCTGGGCAGCAACAGCACGGGAGAGAGTCGAAGGCAGAGACTCAAATTTACTGAGTGGAAGGAGGCGATGGTAAACCACTTCTGTATTTTTACCAAGAAAACTTGATGGATACCCTACCAGAATGATTGCAGATGGAGGTGGGGCGTTCTGGGAGAGATGCTTCCATGGCATCGCTATGGGTCAGAGACAAATTGATGGCTAAGGCAAGATAAGCACTTAATAAATAGCATTTTTGTTGTTGTTGTAATAATCATTTTGTATCTTGTAGGAATGTTGTAAGAACAAAAATGAGATAAGTAATGTGAAAGCCCTTTGAAACCTTAAAAATACTATCTGAATACAATTTTTTATTATTATTATGGCATTTCCTCAGTGATGTGGATTGGGCAGGAGCAAGTAGGTCCATGGCCATTGTAAATGTTAAGGCCTCTGAAGATGTGAAGCCCCTTTAATAATAATAACAATAATAATAATTGTTGAATTAATAATGATAATAACAATAAATGATATTTATTAAGTGTTTAATTTGTGACGGATACTGTACTAAACGTTGGAATAAGTACAACATAATTGTGCATTGGACACAGTCCCTGTACCCCATTGGGCTCACAGTCTTAATCCCTAATTTACAGATGAGGAAACTGAGGCACTGAGAAGTGAAATGACTTCCCCAAGGTCACACAGCAGACAAGTGGTGGAGTTGGGATTAGGATCTAGGTAAGACTGACTCCCAGGCCCGTGCTCAAGCACTACTCAAGTACATCAAGAACTGTACTAAGCGCTGGGCTAGATAAAAGGTAATTAAATTGGTTACAGTCCTTGTCCCACATGGGACTCGCAGTCTAATTAGGAGGGAGAACAGGTACTGAATCCCCATTTTGCAGATGAGGAAACTAAGGCACAGAGAAGTGTCATGTGATAGGAAACCCAGACCTGTAGATATTTGGGTCTTGTCTGGGCCCAGTGAGCAAGGTACTGTAGTGTAGTGTTGGGTCCTTTTTTTACAACTCACGGCTAAATTCACTGAGTTCTGCCAGTACTAGTGGCCTGTCCAATTCCAAGCATGCACATCTTTCAGTCCTGTTCCACCTCGTTATCAGTTAGCATTTGCAGAGCATTATGGTACAACAAAGTTGGTAGACACATTCCCCACCCACACAGTCCACTTTTCCAGAATCCTCTGCTACTGCCATTGAAGATAGAGTACTGGACTGGATGGACCATTGGTCTGAACTGGTACGGCTTCCCTTATGTTCTAAACCCATTTTCGGGGCCATGGAAGACCACAGACCATCTCCTGCCAAGTCAGTGACAGAAACAGGTCCTGTATGGCCACTAGTACTTTCAGCAGTTGATCCAGGGAAACCTCAATGTCATGGCAGAAGCAGCATTACCTATCATGATCCATGATAGAGCATGGATCTGGGAGTCAGAAGAACCTGGGTTCTAATCTCAGCTCTGTCACTTGTCTGCTGGGTGACCTTGGGCAGATCACTTAACTTCTCTGTGCCTCGGTTACCTTCTCTGTAATAGGGAGATTAAGACTGTGAGCCCCATGTGGGTCAGAGATCATGTCCAACTGGATTACCTTGTATCTTCCCCAGTGCTTAGTACAGTGCCTAGCATATAGTAAGCGCTTAACCAGTTCCATAAAGAAGTAAAGTTCTTGGGAGGATGGAATACAATAGCATTGGTAGGCATGATCCCTGCCCATAAGGAGTTTACAGTTTATATACCTACAGCATGATCCCTGCTAGAGATGGGAGATGGACGATAAAGTAAATTACAGATACGGGAAATGGCAGAGTATAAGGATATGACACTTCTCCCCTTGTCGATGTCACACCTGAGCTGAAGGAAATGCGGTTCCAAAAGCACGCTGTCATCCTAATCCGGCTATCCTTTGAGTCTGGACATGTTCTCTGTGGGTTCATAGCTGGGCAGGAATCCAAATTTATGGAAACGCTTTCTGATGGGTAACTGCTTTCTTCCTCTCTCACACAAGTCCTTTGGAGCATGACAAAATACACAGCCCTCAGCTCCAGAGAACCTTCTGCTATCCAAGTGGCACAGCGCCCCTTACACCAGAGACTCATACAGCTACGTGCTGGTGGGAAGCACAGGGGAAGACATTGACATGCTTGCTGAGCCTCTTCTGGCAGACAGCCCAGGCCTGCAGTTGAAAGAATATCCTCCATATGAACACCCATCTAACAGTATGGGCCAAGAAAGACCATTGACTAGCGGAAGGAGCCTGGGATTGGGAGTCAGAGGAGGGGGGGTTTAATCTTGGTGCTGCTTCTTGTCTGCTGTGTGATCTTTGGAAAGTTACTTAACTTCTCAGTGCCTCAATATCCTCACCTGCAAAATGGGGATTCAATACCTGTTCTCCCTCCTATTTGGACTGTAAGCCCCATAAGAGACAGGGATTGTGTCCACCCTAATTAGCTTGTATCTATTCCAGCATTTAGTACAGTGCTTGGCACGTATTAAGTATTTAACAAATACCACCATCATCATCTTCATCAAGTTCTGTGAGAGTGAAGGTGCGCACATGTCAAGTGCTTAAGGAGTACATATCCAAGTGAGTAGGTGACATAGAAGTGAGAGGGAGTAGGGGAAATGAGAGGAGGAGGAGGTGTGCTTTTAATAAGGCTTTGAAGGTGGGGAGAGGGGTGGTCTGTCTGATATGAAGTGGGAGGGAGTTCCAGGCTAGAGGGAGTACATGAGCAAGGGGTCAGTGGTGAGATCGATGAAGGTGTCCTGTCTTTGAAGGTCTAGGTTTGAGCCAGAGCTGACATGCTCACTTGCTCCCTCTCCCCATTGTCTTCCATTTTTAGCTTCTATTTAAGAAACAGTGAAAGTTGGGTACACAACCAGTACCACAACCATGAACTGGACAGAAGGGAAGAACAAACAGACCTGCTTCTAAACGCCTGTGATCACACATCTGAGGAAGCTTATTAGCATTTTAAGGAGGAGGTGATGCTTCCAGCCTCCTAGTTAAAACGCTGTAATTTTAACTGACAGCGTGCAGGAATCAAGGAATTTCCCTCCCATTATTTATATGTAAAGCAGAGAGACGTGGAATAGTTACAAGGCCTGACACCCCAGGGGAGGTGAGTGTCATTATCACAAGATAATCATATTTCTGAGAAGAGCAGGCTCCGTCTGCTCTGGTCTCTGCCTTCCAGTGATTGGAGACTGGGGATTGTGTCACCTAGGATGGCGAAAAGGGACTAGGTGTTCAGTTGGGTGATAATTTGGTAACCAGGGTGTAGAGAGTCCTGTGTTGACAAATAGCTTCGGGTCACAAACTAGTCCCACAGGCGCTTGGAACTGCCAACAGCTCAGAGCTCCTTGCAAGCACCCAGCCTGCTTGTGCTCCCAGGAAAAGGGAGGAGAGACATAGGCAACCCCTACGGGAAGCAGCAGAGTTTAGGGTGGGGCTGTCTGGGCCACAGCGAGACCCTAGTTTCTGTGCTAATTGCAACTGAAAACTATAATTGGCGAAACCTCTCCTGTCAGGTCATGTTTATGTAGCACACATCAAAATCTGCCACAGCTCCTCACAATGCTCTCTGACAGTTGATGGTGTTTATGATATCTTTACAGTCATTCAATCAATTAATCGTATTCATTGAGTGCTCACTCTGTGCGGTGCACCATACCAAGTACTTGGGAGAGTACAATGGAGTTAGTAAACACAATCTCTACTCTCCAGGGGTTTACAATCTAGCAGGGGAGACAGTCATGGAAATAAATGCACAACTTAGTGGAAAGAGCTCAGGCCTAGAAATCACAGGGCCTGGATTCTAATCCCAGATCTGCCACTTGTCTGCTGTGTGACCTGGGTCATCACTTAAATTCTCTGTGCCTCGATTTCCTCATCTGGAAAATGTGGATTAAATCATACTCCCTCTTACCCAGACTGTGAGCCCCATATGGGACACGACAGTGTCCAACCTGAATTATGTTATAGGTATCTTATATCTACCCTCTGGCTTTAAAATAGTAGTTGGCACATAGTAAATGCTTAACAAATAAAATTGTTGTTAGTATTATCCTCATTATTACTCTACTATTATTATTATTATTATATCATAAGTAGTGGGAAGCAACTGAGTTTAAAGATGCATACATAAAAGCTGTGATGGGGAGAATGTAGGATAAGTATCTAAGTGTTTAGTGGGTGAGGACCCAAGGGTATAGAAGGGGAAATAGGGTGAGGAGATGATAGATTAGTCAGGGAAGGCTTCCTGGAACAGGTGTGATTTTAGAAGGACTTTGAAGTTGGAGAGAGTAGGTAGGAGAGAGAGTTTGAGCAAAGGATTGACAGTGAGAAAAGTGAGAGCAAGGCTCAGTGAGTAGGTTGGCGAAGAGTGGGGCCTAGTTTGTAGTGGAAGAGGAGAAAGGATAAGTAGTCAGGAGAGATCTGATTGAGTGCCTTAAAGCCAATACTAGATGCTGGGAGGGATGGGAAATCAGTCAATCAATTAATGGTATTTACTGAGTGCATATTGTGTAGAGAACCTGTCCTAAGTGCTTGGGAGAGTGCAGTATAACAGTTGGTAAACACATTCCCTGTCCACAGTCTAGAGATGAGTAAATCAGAAGAGGAAACTGAGTTTCAGAGTGTCTAAGGGTTTGCTCCACAGAACTGAACTTAGAATTGGCAGTTTCTCAGGTTCTAGTATATCTCCTGAGGCCCAAATCACACAAGTCCTCTACCTCAAGTCCAGCAGTTGAACTGAGGCTGGGCATGGCAACAAACTACTGCAGCTTCTGTTGGACTAGATGTAGACCACTGGGGCCAGGTCAGAGCAATAGAAGGATTTCTGCAGGTAAAGGTGCAGGGATGTGAACCCAAGACACAACAAAGTTTCTGTCCGAAACCTCCGATTCAGAATGCAGGTTGATTTCGCATCAGTCGCCACTCCTGGGATGATGTGAGCACTTTGGGGTCAGGGGTTCTGTCTGTCCTTTAAAATGAATTCCTTTCATTCAGTAGAATAATAATAATTACAGTACTAATTATTATAGTATAGCAGATTATTATTATTATTGTTGTTTTTAATTGCTTACTATATGCCAAACATTATACTAAACACTGGGGTAGATGCACAATAATCAGTTTGGACACAGAACCTATTCCACATGGGAGTCACGGTCTAAGTGAGAAGGAGAACAGGCATTTAATTCCCATTTTCTAGATGAGGAAGCAGAGCCACAGAGAAATTCAGTGACCTTCCCAAGGTCACCCAGCAGGCATTTGACAAAGCTGGGATTAGAAACTAGGTCCCCTGATTCCCATATTCATGGTCCTTCCACTAGGCTGCACTGCTAGCACGTAGCTTAGTAGATAGAGCATGGGCCTGGTGGTCAGTAGGATCTGGATTCTAATACTCGTTCTGCCACTTGTCAGCTGTGTGACCTTGGGTAAGTCACTTCACTTCTCTGGGCCTCACTTACCTCATCTGTAAAATGTGAATTAAGAGTGTGAGCCCCATGTGGGACAGGGGCTGTGTATAACCTGATTACCTAGAAGCAGCATGGCTCTGTGGCAAGAGCCCGGGTTTTGGAGTCAGAGGTCATGGGTTCAAATCCCAGCTCTGCCACTTGGCAGCTGTGTGACTGTGGGCAAGTCACTTCACTTCTCTATGCCTCAGTTACCTCATCTGTAAAATGGGGATTAAGACTGTGAGCCCCACGTGGGACAACCTGATTCCCCTGTGTCTACCCCAGCACTTAGAACAGTGCTCTGCACATAGTAAGTGCTTAACAAATACCAACATTATTATTACCCCAGCACTTAGAACAATACTTGGCACTAGTAAGCACTTTACAGGTACCATAGTTATTAATTATTATTTTGAGTATTGTGAGCTGATTGAAACTTGGTTTTTGACTCTTTGAAGTGGATGGGGAGCACTCCATGAACAAATAGCAGGAATGAAGGATAAAATGGCCCCGCTAAGAGAAGACCACATCCCCTTGTTAAGAAGCTTCCCAGGAGTGGGAAGAGCATTTGACTGGGAATCTGCAGGCTCAGTTTCTAGCCCCACTGTTGACCATTTATGTCTCACTGGGGCAGAGCTCCACTTTTCTCTGCCTTAGTCACCCTCTGCTGAAACAAGGGTGGTGACATTATCCTGTTGGGAGGAAGAATGAGAACAGGTCTATGGAGAACTTTAAATGCACCAAAGGTTTGCTTTTTTTTAAATGGTATTTGTTAAGCACTTAGTATGGTGCCTAGCATGTAGTAAGCACTGGGGTAGATACAAGGTAATCAGGTTGGACATAGTCCATGTCCCATAGGGGGTTAAAAGTCTTAATCCCCATTTTACAGATGAGGTACAGGGAAGTAAAGTGACTTGACCAAAGTCACACACAAGTGGGAGAGCTGGCATTAGAACCTCTAACTCTGAGGCCTGTGCTTTTTCCACTGGGACATGTAGTTAAATGATTTACCAGTATCATAATTGTTGTCCCTTGAGAAGAGCAAGCAGGGTACTCTGTTGCCCCTTCAGCTAGACTCTGAGCTCCTTTTGGATAGGGATCATGTCTGTCAATTCTATTGAACTGTAATTTCCTAAATCCTTCAGTACAGTGCTCTTCTCATGGTAAGCACTCACTAAATACCATTGATTGATGGATTTGGATTCTTTAGTGATTGTTATCCTCTCGCTTCTATCACGTCTGACTTCTACCTCTGCCTGATGGGCATATATATACAGCAGATAAGCTAAGCAACACCTACATCTCCTCAATAGTATCACTTGTGTCCTGAGCACTAGTTTTTATGTCCAGCTTAAAGGCAATTTATCAAAAGCGCAGAAACTGTGCCTTCTGTGGGCTACTGATAGCCCAACTCATTTGCCCTAGCATGCTGGGTGGAGCCAGCTGAAATAACCAGGTTCATGATCCTCCAGTGATTCCCCTGGAAGGACATTCTCTTCTAGAGCTGGAGAAGATTCCCATGGAATGAGAAGGAAGAATTCCTGAGTGAATTTCCTAACCCTTCATAGCACCTACAAGGTGCTCATTGAGGAACTGAACAGAAAGACTGATAATGATAATAATTATTATTGTGGTGTCAGTTAATCCCTTACTATGTGCCAAGATCCAACACAAGCAGTGAGTCTTGGAGAAGCAGAGTGGTCTAGTGGATAGAGCATGGGTCTGGGAGTCAGAAGAACCTGGGTTCTAGTTCTGGCTCTGCCACTTGTCTGCTGCGTGACCTTGGGTGAATCATTTAACTTCTCTGTATCTCAGTTTCCTCATCTGTAAAATGGGGATTAAGACTGTGAACCCAATATGGGACTGGGACTGTGTCCAATCTGATTATCTTGTATCTACCCCAGTGCTTAAAACAGTACCTGGCACATAGTAAGAGATTAATAAATACCATAAAAAATACCAACTAGATTAAATATAGCCCATACTCCACAGTGGGGTCACAGACTAAGAGGGAGAAAGGACAGGTATTTAATCCCCAGTTCACTGTTGAGTAAATTGAAACCCATTAAAGTGACTTGCTCAAGGTCATGCAGCAGGCAAGTGGTAGAGCCAGGATAGAACCCGGCTCCTTCTGACTCTCAGGCCCAAGTTCTTTACATGAGTACATGATGAACCAACAGAATCTCTCCTTCTAGGAGAGGAAATCTAAGAGAAATAGCCAGGGAGTTAGGAAAGTCTCCCATATGTTGCACTTTCCCTCAACCCCAGGAAAATAATAAGAGGCAGGAAAGAGGAGAGAGAACAGCAGGAGAGGTGACATCGTACACCACAGACACTGCCATCGCCCCAGCCCCAGGCCTTTTCTTGGGAGCTTACTCTGAACCTCACAAGCTCTGGGAGAAACTACTTCAGAGCCCTGGGCAGTACCAGGAGATGCCCAGCCCAGGTAGGGCAGAAACCGAGAGGCAAGTTGCAGCAAGAGCCCAATAAACCATATTTTCTCAGCCATGGCAGAATCTAATACTGCTCATCACCCTTCCCTTTTCTAAATAGAAGCTCCAATATGAAATCTCTCCCTCTGGCCTGCACCCTCCCCATTTCCCTGTGGCCTACTGAATCCTTGCCCACCACCTCTTAGTTCCTTCCTTTGTCTTTCCCCTCATCTCCATCACCCTCCTTCAGCCCACTGTCTGGTCTCTTTGGCCTTTCAGTAAGCGAATGGGGGGAATCTCTGATTTCACCAAGGTCAGGAGGCTGAACAATAGGGACGAGGTCTCCTGCAGTTGCAGCCAGTGGAAACCTAGGGGTCCTGGATCCCAGAAGCTCTGGAGAAAAGCAGCATGGCATAGTGGATAGAGCACAGGCCTGGGAGTCAGAAGGTCATGGGTTGTAATGCCGGCTCCACTTGCTGCTGTGTGACATTGGGTAAGTTACTTCACTTCTCTGTGCCTCGGTTACCTCAACTGTAAAATGGGGATTGATTGATAAGATCTAGTATGTGGTCATCTTGAAGGGCTTCTCCTGATTAAGGGGTTGTAGCTCAAAATGGAGCTAATCCTTCATGGAATTGTCTTATGTATTAGGTCTGGGTCTCATAACCATATAGAAAATTGGAGATCACAACATTTTTAAAGATTATCATCTCGGTATGGAGTTTGATGCTTCTTTGTCACCAAATTCTGTTTTGCAGTTTGTTGGAAGACATGCTGGCCATTTTTAGTCTAGATGTCTAAACTATTCATGTATCCTGATCCTTTTTGAACCCTGTAAAAGTTTCTGCTGACTCAGCATGCTGGTTGAGTCATGAATTCACTGGAAAATCCTTTTTTCTTCAACTTGGGTCTTCCCTGGATTGCTCAGTCCACATGCCTCTGACAAGGATTTCCACCTATTGACACCAACCACTTGCCTAAGAACCCCTTGGCAGAGGGGCATGGTAGTTTTGCAATCCTCACTTGCCTGCCAGGAGCTGTGCTGGTTGCTTATAAGCCAAGTAGTAGTAGTTGTAATAATAGTAATAGTATTTATTTATTTATTTGCATTTTATTTGTTAAATGCTTGTAAGGTCATTATGTGCAGGGAATATGTCTGCTAATTCTGTTGTATTGTACTCTCCCAAGCACTTAGTACAGTGTTCTGCACATAGTAAGTGCTCAATAAATACCAGTAATTGATTACTATGCCTGGCACTGTGCTGAGCCCTGGGGTAGAGACAAGCTCATCAGGTTGTACACAGTCCATGTCCCACATGGGACTCACAGTCTTAATTCCCATTTTCAGATGAGTTAACTGAGGCACAGACAAGTGATCTGCCCAAGATCATCCATCAGACAAATGGGGGAGCCAGGATTAGAACTCAGGTTGTTCTGCTTCTCAGGCCCCTGTCCTATCCACTTGGTCACTCTGCTTCTCTTAATTTATTAAGTGCTTACACTGTGCAAATGTTAGCATTCTACTCACAACTGGGAAAGAACACACAGGTGGAAATTTGACCTAGTCTCTGTGCCTTGTAGGGGACTCAGGGAACAGCCAGAATCAATAGGTTTCCTCCTGGCTGGCACAACTGCCAGGATGACAACCTTTTCCCTGGGTCCATCGCCAGTGTTTCTTCTGAATCAACTGAGGGCAAGACCTGATCTCCCTCCTTCCATGAAACACCTTTCTGTGTTAGGGACAAAATTCCTTCACTCTGTTCACCCCCATCCCCCACCCCAAACTCTGACATCAAGACTCACATCTAAATCCTTCAATCTGAGTCACTTTAGCTTTTTCTCTCCTTCCCTGTCTGTGTCTCAGGATCTTTCTGAATGACTCTCTTCACCCTTTCCTCCTTCAAGGGGAGAGCTTCTGGAGTCACTGATTGGACTCTGCCGCAGGGTGACCACAGTGCCTTGGGTCCCCAGATAAGGTGATTTATCACTGGACCAAAACATCTGCGTGACTGGTTGGGAGAGAACAGGTCTCTTGTTCAATTGGACTTTCAATTTTAAGAGTCTTTTTATGTTATTTAGAACTGGCCCCATAAATAAGCCTTAATCTTTGCTGGTTTTGAAGGGACATGTTAGTGCATTTTTTTAATGCACCTGAATGTCTGCCATTTTAAGCCAAAATAACTTTTATTATGTGAATAAGGTGAATGTAGGATACAGGCTTGACTCTGTGACTAAAGAGCCTCACTTAACTGGGGATAAAAAGAGATTAATAGGGTTAAATGGGAATAATAATGATGACCTAATTCACTAGGGTGTAATTAACTAATTACTGATTGTAAAGTGCTTTGAAAATAAAGTGCTTTGTAAATGCTAAATAATATTAACAATAATAAAACGAATCAAGTGTTACTAGCCCAGCTTCCCAGAGGATTAACCCCTTCCGCCTTATTTTTCTGGCCAATTCCTACAGTACATCATTTAAATAACTAAACTAGTCCATCTAATTTTCCCACACAATCAATCTCTCTCTCTTCTCTCTCCTCTCTCTTTCTCTTTCTCTCTCTGTCGCTCTTTCTCTCTCTCTCTCTTCCCAACTTCCCTTTACCATATTTAAGAAATCTAATTTTACTCCCCCCTGCCATTTCTGTCATTCAACCCTTCCAATACAAGAGCCTAAAGTGGGATGGAGTGAAGCTCCACAGAAGCAGAGAGAGTGGTTCAAGATTTGAGTGTAGGGGAGGAGAAGAAAGACCAGAATGGGAGATAAAATGGAGATAGACACAGAGATGGAGAACAGTCAGGGACAGAGATGCAGAAAAAGATAAGAGACTGAGAGACCAAGAAAGAGATGATCAGGGACAAACATAGAAGAAAAGAGAAGAAGGGGCATCATACAAACACATATACACATTCCTAAAGGCACAAACACAGCTTCACTCGCACCCAAGTACACAAACAAAAATAAGCACACAAACAAGACAGTCTTCCACGGGAGATAGCCACAAGAAATAAAAAGGAAAGGGAGGGAGAGAAGGATAGAGAAGAGGAAGAGAATGAGGGAGGCAAAGATCAATAGCTCTGCTGTCCCTCTTTGCTGCTTCCTTCCCCACCAGTGCCATCAACCCTGCCTCCATCACTGCTGAGAGCTGTTCCTCAAGTATTCAATCGTATTTATTGAGCACTTACTGTATGCAGAGCACTGTACTAAGCACTTGGCACAGACCCCCACCCACCCACAGTTTTCCACAGAGGAAATAAAATGTAGAAGCAGAACAGGGGTAGGAGTGTCTGCGGCAGCTACGGCAGCAGCTAGATTCTAGACTAAATTCACTGTGGGCAGGGGGTGTGTCTATTTTTATATTGTACTCTGCCATGCACTTAGTACAGTTCTCTGCACCCAGTAAGCATTCAATAAATATGATTGACTAATAAAAATAATAATAATGGCATTTGTTAAGTGCTTTCTATGTGCCAGGCACTGTACTTAGCACTGGAGGCACTGGACTGACTGATTCTGCTGTGAGGGAGAGAGAACTTGCTGATTCTCCTCCTCTGACAGTCTCCAGCTGAGGCCCACCCCTGGAATCATTCCTGCTGCCATTGCTGTCAGTGCCACCCCACTCGGATGGTGACAAGACAGGAAACTGGAATCTGTGCCCAGACCTCGTTATGTGGGATGAATGATCAGGCTAGAGAAATAGAGAAACCAGACTAGATGGTGTCTCTGTCACTCTCTTCTCAATTTCTGCTCAAGTTTTTCTTTGTGGGATTCTTCTAAACCTGCTCAGGTCTTATGTCAGGTAACACAGGAAAGGCAAGGAATGTTTACCCTTATTCTCTAGGGAGAAAGTTCCTTTAATACCTCTCAGTTGTCAACAGATTTCACCCAGTCCCCTGTTCTTCTTTATTTTTATAAACTCTCCCTTTGGTTGCTGATCCTCTAGATCTCTTCTGAGCACCTCCTGAACCATTGAACTTATGTGGTCTTCCTAAGGCATAACTCCTTCATTTCCCCTCCAAAAGGGCTATCTCACCAAGAGACTTTGCCTCTTGCTATATGGTTGTGCTTTGTTTGGAGGGTTAGCTAGATCAGAGTGGGATTTCCATTCAGGAATTCTTCCTCAATTTAAATCTCAGGATAAAAAGAACAAATAGTGCCTATTTCATTGAAAATTATACAACAACATACACTACTAGGAAAGTCACAAGATCAACTGAAAACTCCAGATGACCTGTAAACCACAATGCTTTGTAACCAAGAACTCTAGTCTAAGTCTTAATGGATTCAGAGATGTGACAAACCCTTCCTGATCTTCTGTGTTCCTGTGTTTGTATTTGAGTGGTTTCTGAGCTGGTCAAACAGTTCATCTTTTCTGAATTTTTCTTAGTGCTGCTGGAATGACATAGCTCATAGTCCAAGCACATGTTGAGAACTGCTGGAGCCTCCCTAGGCTGTCCTCTTCCTGGAGAAAGTACAGAAGAAAGAGTACCTATATCTCATTTTCAGAGAACCCTGTATTCTTAATAGCATGCCTGAGTTCAGTCAGAGTCAATCAATCGACTCACTTGTGCCAGGCACTATATTAACTGCTGGGGTGGATACAAGCAAATCAGGTTGGACACAGTCCCTGTCCTGTTTGGGCTCACATTCTCAATCCCCATTTTACAGATGAGGTAACTGAGGTGCAGAGAAGTGAAGTGACTTGCCCAAGGTCACACAACAGATAAGTGGTGAGCCAGAATTAGAAACTATGACCTAAGTCGCCCAGGCCCATGCTGTATCCACTATACCATGCTGCTTCTCTTGCAGTGGGAATTGGTGTCATGGGTCTCCCATGTTAGCCTAAGTGGGAGAGAACTCGGGGACTGTTTCCGTCAAGCTACCGATTTTTAGTACCAATGGAACCCCAGTTTCAGTTTCACCTGCTGCAGAATCAGGCTGGTAACTCGTGCCACCTGCTTCTCAGATTGTGTTGGGAAGCTTAATGAGGCAGGGCAGAGGGCCTGCAATCCCTGCTCTTGGCTTCCAGGGCAAAGCCTTGTTCTACTCATTAATCACAGTAACTGGTGAAGCAGCACAGTGTTGGGTGGACCTCAGAGTTTCATAAACATCCCAGGAAGAGATGCAGGGTGGAGATCAGGGCAGTGATCCAAAATATGAAATGAATGGAAGATGCTGACAGAGGAATGTTTCTGCCTCATCTTACTCATAAGCAGGCTACTGGGATGATTTACGTCTCAGACCAAACAAATGCTGAGTTCTGCCTGGGAAATCCCAATGGCTGCTTCTCAACCTGGAAGGAGAGTATAGGAGAGTCGTGAAGCTTGTTTACCAACTCTGTGGATTTGTACTTTCCCAAGCACTTAGTACAGTGCTCTCCATACAGTAAGTGCTCAGTAAATACCATTGATGTTGAGGAGGAGTGAAAATATCCATCCTCAACACTTGTGATATATATTTAGTCATCTGTATATTCAATCACTGATTTTGATTTCTCTATTTGTAATTGTGTTTTAGGTCTGTTTCCTCTATTAAATTGTAAGCACTTTGAGGAAAGAAACATGTCAGTCAATCAATCTGGCATTTATTGAGCACTTACGGTGTGCAGAGCACTGTACTAAGCACTTGGCAGAGTACAAACAATCTAACTGACATATTCCCTGCCCCCAACAAGCTTACAGTCTAGAGGAGGATACAGACATTAATATGAATAAATTACAGATATGTACTTTAGTGCTGTCCTCTGGGGGTGGAGGTGGTGAATAAAGGGAGCAAATCAGGGTAAAGCAGAATGGAGTGGGGAAAAAAGAAATGAGGGTTTAGTCAGGGAAGGCCTCCTGGAGGAAGTGTGCCTTCAATAATGCTTTGAAGATAGGAGAGTAATTGTCAGATACGAAAAGGCAGAGGGTTCCAGAGCATAAGCAGGACGTGGTCGAGAGGTCGGCGTCAAGATAGATGTGATTGAGGTACAGTGAGCAGGTTGGCATTAGAGGAGCAAGTGTGGGGGTTGGGTTGTAGTAGGAGAGTATCAAGGTGAGGTAGGAGGGGACAAGGTGACTGAGTCCTTTAAAGCCAATGGTAAGGAGTTTCTGTTTAATAGGAAGGTGGATGGGGAACCGCTAGAAGATCTTGAGGAATGGGGAAACATGAACTGAATGTTATTACAGAAAAATGACCTGGGCAGCAGAGTGACGTATGGACTGGAGTGGGGAGAGACAGGAGGATGGGAGATGAGCAAGGAGTGGAATGTAATGGATCAGTGATCAAGGCGGGATAGGAAAAGTGCTTGGGTTAACATGGTAGCAATTTGGATGGAGGGGAAAGGATGGATTTTAGCAATGTTGTGAAGGTTGAACCAACAGGATTTAGTGATAGATTGAATATGTGGGTTGAATGAGAGGGATAACACCAAGTTTTCAGGATTGTAAAACAGGAAGGATGGTGGTGCCATCCGCAGAGATGAGAAAGTCAGGGGGACAAGAGGCTTTGGGTGGGAAGATAAGAAGTTCTGTTTTAGACATGTTAAGTGTGAGGTTTTGGCAGGATATCCAAAAAGAGATGTCTTGAAGGCAGGAGGAATTGTGAGACTGCAGAGAGGGAGAGAGATCGGGGCTGGAGATGTAGATTTGGGAATCATCCACATAGAGGTGGGGTTGAAGCCATGGGAGTGGGTGTAGATGGAGCATAGAAGGGGACCCAAAACTGAATGCTGAGGGACCTCCAGAGTTAGGTGACGGGAGGCAGAGAAGGAGCCCGCAAAAGAGACTAAGAATGAGTGGCCAAGAACTAGGCGGAGAACCAGGAGAAGACAGTGTCAGTGAAGTCGAGGTTGGATAATGATTTTAGGAAAAGGGGTCGGTCGACAGTCTCAAAGGCAACTACTGTGTCATGTACTTCCCAACTGTTTTGTACAGCACAGCATGTTGCAGCCGGGTGCACTGATACGTCTACTGCTACTACTGTTGTTCTCATTCTACACTCTAAGTTCCTTGTGAGCAGGGAGCATGTCTACCAACCCTATTATATTGTACTTCCCAAGTGCTTACTACAATGCTTGGCACACAGTAAGAGAGAAACAGTCAATAACATTTATTGAGAGCTTACTGTGTGCAGAACACTGTACGAAGTGCTTGGGAGAGTTCAATATAACAATACAACAGACATATTCCCTGCTCACAGGGGCCTTACAGTCTAGAGGGGATAGAGCATGAGTCTGGGAGTCAGAAGGACCTGGGTTCTAATCCCCACTCCGCCCCTTATCTACTGTATGACCTTGTGCAAGTCACTTAATTTCCTTGTTCTTCAGTTACCTTGTCTGTAAAATGGGGATTAAGACTGTGAGCTCAATACAAGACAGGGACTATGTCCAACTTTATTAGCTTGTATCCACCCCAGTGCTTAGTACATTTCCTGGAACGTCGTAAGCACTTAAACACCATAAAAAAAGTAAGCACTCAATAAATACCATTGATTGATTGATTGACAGGAGGCCTAGGCTGGGTTTGCGCCCAAGAGAGGAAATTACATTATAGCAGAGGCCTGAGGCATGGATAGAAGGGAAAGATATTGGCAAATGAGTTAGACAGGAGACTGAGAGGAGGACAAAATATTAAAAGATAATGTAAAAATGTTCCAGGAATAATATGGTAAGCATTGATAAGGCAAGAGAATCTTTCAGCCATGAAGTGAGATAGATAAACCTCAATTATTCACACTAATGAAGTGAAGGTAGGTAGTACAAAATTACAGTTTGTACAGTGCTCTGCACACAGTGAGCGCTCAGTAAATATAATTAATTAGTAGACTGAAATACGGGAAAGGCAACTAGAGTTCCTCCTTGCTAGGCAATGGGTGAAGAAGCTCCAGTCCCTGTTTGAGGGGTAGGGAGAGGTACGAATAGGTAAGATGAGTTAGGTGGGTGCTAAGGTTTGGGAAAGGTGATAATACTAAAAATAACAAATAATGATAATAATGGTGATATTTGTTAAGTGCTTGCTAGATACCAAGCACTGTACCAAGCACTGAAGTAGATGCAAGATAATCAGATTGTTTATTAAGTCATATTTATTGAGCACTTACTGTGTGCAGAACACTGTACTTAGTGCTTGGAAGAGTACAATAGAACATTAAACAGATACATTCCCCACCCACAACGAGTTTACAGTTTAGAGGGTTGGACACAGTCCCTGCCCACCTGGGGTTCACAGTGTCTGTGAAGGTCATCTCACAGCTGGCTGGGATTTCAGAAATTGTTGTGGATGCGTCTTCCATCTTGAAAATCTGCCCATGCATAACTGAGAACTGGCAGTGTACTGCTTTTGCTTGTTACTTCTAAGAGTCTCTTCTTGAAATGGTTTTCATTATTCCCAAACATATAGTCAGTAGCATGAAGTACATGCCCAGGTATATCACTTTCGGCTCCCATCCAAATAGCCCACACTCATTACTGTAGAAATGGCAGGAATTTCTGCCTTGGCAAAGGAGATGTTCTCCTCTTCTAAGTGCCCTGAGTCCAAAACAAGAAGTTTTGCTTCCACCATTCAATGGCCCAGCTGTGACATTTAAATGCAAATCCCATTCGGGAAAGCCCTAAGACCCCAGGATCAAATCTAAAGGTTAAAAGCACCTTAGAAGGGAGGGGCAGATGGTGTTTTAAGCTTCTCTTCCCCTTACCCTTTTGGCCCTCAGCCACATTCATTTAATAATGTCGCTCAAAGAGTAGGGAACAGAAGCAAGTGATTAATTAGAGGGTCAAGGGCCAATGTTATCCCCTTCTCTTTATTTACCTGGTGGGAGGTCAGATTGGAAAGGTCATAAATGGGATTTCTAGTGAAGATTCTCTCTGTCTAGGCCAGCCACAGAAGGATAAATGACTGCATCCACTGAAATATTAGAGTTCTCTTGCCCTAGGACAAGGTATTTTAAGGGACCGGAGGGGCATTCATTCTTGTGGGCTAATCAGCCGTTGTGGCCGCCATCTCTACACAATGGGAATGATTTTTCTTTTCCCGTGGGCTATTTATGTGTCTGTTTAAGGCTAATAGAGTCCATCCAAACTGGCAAGGTCTCCTGTGGTTTGGGCAGATATTCATGGGCGAGGGTGGGTCAATTTGCTACTTAATAAATCTGGAATGTTTATTGAGCACTTACTCAGGGAAGAGCACTGTACTAAGTATATGGGAGTGTATGGTAGAATCAATATATATGAAGATAAGGAGGAGCTGTGGCCTGTTGGATTTGAAAGGAAAGATAGTTCCCAGCTCTTAGCGGGGAGTGACCAAGAGGTTGGTGGTGGGAGAGACAAGAACCAGGCACAATGAGGAGGTTAGCTTGAGAGGAATGGAGAGTGTGAGCTGGGGTATAGTGAGAGAAGAGAGGTGAGTAGGAGGGAAAACTAGTCATATTTCTGCAACCCTCTCTTCTCCATTCTTCTCTAGCAACTTGAAAATTCAAATGGCATAAAGCTTTAAAGTGTTTCTCTACTCTTCCCTTTGGTGTCACCATTGCCTGGTAGTTCAGCTTTTGCTTAGGAACTTTTTGTTCTTCCTCCTATCTGTATTTCATTTTGTCTGTGTTTTCCTTATTAGACTATCAGTGCCTTGAGGGCGGGAAGCATATCTTAAATCTCTTTTATACTTTCCCAATTGCTTAGTATAGTGCTCTGTACACAATAAACATTTAGTAAATACTATTGCCTGATTGATTATGGTTGTTCTTCATTTACAAAAATGATGCTACTGCCACTTGGTTCCAATTTTTATGAGTGACTGAAAAGACCGATGAGGAATGAATAGTCTATTCTACCTTGCCCCCATGTAAAGATCATCATCATCATCAGTGATATTTATTGCATACTTACTATGTGCAGAGCACTGGGGAGAGTATAACAGAGTTGGCAGATACATTCCCTTCCTACAACAAGGAGGTTACAGCCTAGGGGTTACAGGTTACAGGTGCTCTGAGGCCTTCATCCCTTACAGGGCCTGACTCTTTTTTGAGCTTTTCTCTTGGTATCCCAATCTTCATGAATCTTCACTTGAGTGTATCTCCTTACCATAGACTTTAAAGCACTCAATCACCTTGCATCCTCTTATCTCACCTCGCTGCTCGATTACTGTATCTCAGCCCCACACTTAGCTCCTCTAATACCAATTTTCTCACTGTACCTCAGTCTCTTTAGCTTGCTACTGACCTCTTGTCCACATCCTGCCTCTGGCCTGGAACACCCTCCCTCAACATCCAACAGATAATCACTCTTCCCACCTTCAAAGCCTTATTGAAGGCACATCTCTTCCAAGAGACCTTCCCCAAGTAACCCCTTATTTCCTCTTCTCCCCCTTCTTTCTGTGTCTCCCTTGCACTTGGATCTGCTCCCTTTATTCACCTTTCCCTCAGCCCTAATTTATGTATAGATCCATAATCAATTTATTTATATTTAAATCTTTCTCCCCCTCTAGACTGTAAGGTCATTGTGGGCAGAAATGTGTGCACCAACTCTTATATTGTACTTTCCCAAGAGCTTAGGGCAGTGCTCTACACACAGTAAGCACTCAATAAATACAATTGATTGATTAAACTTCCATTTACATAGCTGCTCCCAAGCTGTATGCTGTTGTGGTCTTCCATCACTTCCCTGCTCAACCATCTTGCTTGGGCTGCTGCTTCACTATTCTTCCCAATATTTTTTTTGGCCTGCTCTTTCCTTGGGTAGGTATCCTTTCAGTTCAGCATATAGAGGCTGCTTTGTTATCCCACTATCATCCATTCTTCTCGTGGTCCCAGCCAGTAGAGCTGAGATGTGGGGAAAATAGCCTCCAGGTTGGTGAGCTGATCGGGTGCCAGGAGCATTGGTTGGTAAACTTGCTCTGCCTAGGTGAAACTCTTTAAGGAGCTAAATGAGCTTCCTCTGTAATACCCAGGCCTCACAGTGACACAGGAAATTGGACACCACCACAGCTTTATCAACCTTAAAACATTCTATACATTTATCAAACATCAACATTCTATACAGCAGAAAGGGGATCAAAACTGCTTCTGTTAACCTTCAGTTTGTTTTCAAATCTAACATAGTACTTCTGAGTACCTAATCTTTAGGCATCCCCTCCAGACTGTAAACTCACTTTAGGCAGGGAACATGTCTACCAACTCTGTTATATTGTACTCTCCCAAGCGCTTAGTACAGTGCTCTTTACCCAGTAGCATTCAATAAATACTACTGATTGATTGATCCCAAATTTGGGCAACAGGGGTTCTATTCAATTTCTCCCTTGTGGTCAGCTCTCCAGAAAGTTGATTCACTGGGTGATCGATGACTTACTAGTAAGCTTGTTGTAGGTAAGGAACGTGTCTAACAACTCTGTTATGTGGTACTCTTCCAACCTTTAGTTCAGTAATCTGAATACAGTAAGCACAATAAATACAATTGATTGAACTAGCAATATTTCATTCTCTTATCTCTCACAATGAGTCTGAATTGCTGACATTGAAATATGCTAATTAAAACTCTTTGATGAAATACCTTAGTGAATCTTTTAAGTACCCTGAGGTTTAGCACAGTTCTTGACACACAATAAGTACTTAATAAATATCATCGGTATTATTCCTGGTGTTATTTTTATCATTTTAAGCATCCATCCATCCCATTTTTTCATATACCAGTGATTACTTGGCAGTACGCTTCTGTGTCTGCTGAGTCTCTACAGTCACTGGCACATCAAAGATCTGTCTATCATTCAGTAGCATTTGTTGAGTACCTAACTTGGGAAGAGCAGTCTACTTATTTAAAAGCAGAACCCATAGTTAGAAGGAGTGCTTTCTGGTATTGAGGAGCTTATGATCTAGTGAGAGAGCCAGACCCAAAACTATTTCCTGAAAGAAGAAGAGAGAAAGGAAAAATGAATATGTGGGTGAATTAGACTGAGAATGATTCCTGGTTTTTGTTTGAAGCTAGATAACAGTAAACAGATAGCCATCCATTCAGTAATTTAATTCTGCTCCAGGTGGGCAATTTTTAGTGATCAGATGTAGCAACGCAGAAAGAAATATCAAAAAAGTGTTGGAATGATAACATGCCCTTGCTAAGGGATCTGAATTAGAACCATTATGGAGGTCTGCCGTTCAGATACAAGCAGGGTGATGACAAATTGTTCTGGGCATCTGCATTTCAGAAGACTCCTCCACAATGCTTTTGATTAATCAATCATATTTATTGAGTGCTTACTATGTGCAGAGCAATGTACTAAGTCTTGGATGCATACAACACAGCAATATAACAGAAGCATTCCCTGCCCACAACAAGCTTACAGTCTAGAGGAGGAGACAAACATTAATATAAATAAAATACATAGATGTATATAAGTGCTGTGGGGCTGAGAGGAAGCGTGAATAAAGGAAGCAAGTCAGGGTGGTGCAGAATGGAGTGGAAAAAGAGGAAATGAGGGCTTAGTCAGACCAGGCCTCATGGAGATGATGGTTTCAGTAGGGCTCTGAAGGTGGGGAAAGTGGTCATCTGTCAGATATGCAGAGGGAGGGCATTCCAGGCCAGAAACAGAACGTGGGCAAGAGGTTGATGGTGATATAGATGAGATGGAGGTACAGTGAGTAGGTTGACAGAGGAGTGAAGTGTGCGGGCTGGGTTGTGGTAGGAGAGTAGTGAGCTGAGGTAGGAGGCAGGGAAATGTTCGAGTGCTTTAAAGTTGTTGGTAAAGAATTTCTGTTTCATGTGGAGGTAGATGGACAACCACTGGAGGTTCTTGAGGAGTGGGGAAAATTGAATGTTTATTTAGAAAAGTGATCCAGGCTTTAGAGTGAAGTATATATTGGAGTGGATTTGCTAGGATCTTCCTGGTATCAAGAAAGACCATATGCAGAGGTTTCTATGATTATTCACTCTTTTTTATCTTGTAGTTATTGAGCAATGAAGAGTGCATCATTTGTACCACAGAATACTTCAAATCTGTTCTAAGATTCCAGGAGGAGGAGTCAGACCAGAAAGTAGATGTTCACAATGACGTGAGAAGCAGCATGGTCTAATGGAAAGAGTACCGGCCCGGGAATCAGAGGACTTGGGTTCTAATCCTGGCTCTGCCACTTGTTTTCTGTGTGACCTTGGGCAAGTCACTTTACTTCTCTATACCACAGTTATCTCATCTGTAATATGGGGATTAAGACTGTGAGCCCCACGTGGAGCAGAGACCGTGACCAATCTGATTAGCTTTTATCTATCCCAGCACTTACTACAGTGCCTGGCACATTTAAAAAATAAATATTTCCAGTGATAGAGAGCAGTGTGATGTCTCTGAGTCCATTAGCACTATTTATATCCTTTCTTATATACTGCTACATTGTAAAAATGACCCTGAGCTACTTTCATCATTCTGGAGCTTTACAGTGACCATTGGGGAGTCGCAATGTAAGCTTTTCTCCCATGTGTGTACAGATTTCGGTGGGGTAGCTCACTGCCCCAGGTCCCTTATCATTCATCACTGACTTGATGGGTTCCCTCTATGGTTGGCCACATTCCAAGCTCACCTTTGGCTGGAGATAGACAAATGGAGCCATTGAGGTTCTAAAGCCATTATCCTCCTGCTTCCCTGCCGGAATCAGGTTTTCACCTTGACTACTTCCCCCCAGATTGTTTCACAATGAAGAAACCCTTCTAGGAGGCTAGAAAAATCCCATATGCCATACTCTGAGAGTCAGTAGATTTTGTAAGTCCTTCCCCTATACATAAGGTCACAAACATTCAGAGAGCCTTTCAGATTGCTACCATGGAAGGGAAACATGCTGGACTCTTAAGCACTGTGCCTGTGCAGTATTGAGTAGCTCATTTCATCTGTACAAGGCTCAGTTTCAGCCTAAAAGCATAGCGATCCTAGGGCACCTCTCCCCTCTCCCCTGCCAGTCAGTCAATCAGTCATTTATTGGGCGCTTAACTGTGTGCAGAGCTCTGTACCAAGCACTTGGGAAAGTACAATATAATAGAGTTGGTAGACAGGTTCCTTGCCCTCAGCAAGAATGCCAAAAGAGAGATAAGGAGCTGGTGCTTGCAAATCCTGGCTCTGCCTCTTGTCTGCTGTGTCACCTTGGACAAGTCACTTCACCTCTCCATGCCTCAGTTACCTCATCTGTAAAATGAGGATTGAGACTGGGAGCCCCACTTGGGACAGTGACTGTGTCCAACCCAATTTGCTTGTATCCACCCTAGCTCTTCGTACAGTGCCTGCACATAGAAAGCACTTAACAAATCTTATAACCATTAAATGATCCAGAGAAGCAATATATGGCATCTTAGAGTCACAAGTCTATAATGGGACCAATTCTCACCTTCCCATCTGGTCACACATTCTCCTGCACACAGGCACAAGAAGGACTGCTCTGTCAGCTCCCGATATCAATAGCATTTACTGAATGCCCAGCCTGTGCAAAGCCTTATGGTAGGCACTTGGAAATATTCAGAAGAAGGAAGAGACTTGGTCCTTGCCCTTGAGTAGGTTACAGTCTGAAGAAGAAGATAACTGAACAGGAATTGCCAATCATAAATAGGTAAGAGAATCAGAGCATAATATCTCCCAAGCAAAAGCAATCAAAAAGTTAATCAATAGTATTTATTGAGGGCTTATTGGGTGCAGAGCACTGTACTAAGTGTCTGGGAGAATAAATATAATGGAGTTGGTAAATGTGTTCCCTGCCAACAACGAGTTTACAGTCTAGAGGGGGAGACAGACATAAATATAAATAAATAATTTACACATAATGTACATAAGCACCAAGTGTGCAGTGAGTACAAACTGTCCAAAGAGTACAGATCCACGTGATGCAGAAATGCCCAAAGGGTAAAGATGATACAGAAGGGAGAGGGAGTTGGGGAAAAGAGGGCTTAGTCAGGGAAGGCCTCTTGGAGGACGTATGACCTTTAATAAGGCTTTGAAAGTGAGGAAAGTGGTGTTATGGGTGGGGAGGGCCTTCCAGGCTGGAGGGAGGCTGCGGGAAAAGGGGGAGGCTGCGGGAAAAGGATCGTCAGCAAGATAAAACAGATCGGGGCATAGTGAGCAAACTGGCACTAGAGAAGAGAAGTGTGTAGGCTGGGCTAAAGTGGGAAATCAGTGAGATAAGGTAGGAGAGGGCAAGCTGATTGAATGTATTAAAAGCTAATGGTAAGGAGTTTCTGCTTAATGTGGAGTTGGTTAGGCAACCACTAGAGATTCTTGAGGTGTGGGGAAATGGGGACTGAATTTTTTTTGTTTTTTTTAGAAAAATGATCTGGGCAGCAGAGTGAAGTATGGAATGGAGTGGGGAGAAACAAGAGTCAGGAGGTCAATGAGGAGGCAAATGCAGTAGTCCATGCTGGATAGGATAAGTGCTTATCTCAGGGTCATAGCAGTTTGGATATATACTAATTTACCTGAGCAAGGCATGAATTAGATGGTAAGCTTCCTAAGGACAGGGATAGGGTCTACCAACTTTATGGTATTATTCTTTCTCAAGTGCTTAGTACGGTGTCTTGAACATAGCATTCAGAAAATGCCATTGATTGATTGAAGACTTTGGGAAGGGATTCAATCAAGGAGGCCTAATAATACAAAAAAACCCATTGTTTTCTCTTTTGTCCCTGTCCCTGATTGCACAAGTGTGGGTAGCCTAAATAAAAATGAAAGAAAACCACTCTCCAGAGGGAATAAAGCACTACCGTGGGGATTTTTCCTACCTTGGAGAATCTGAGTAGGGCCTGCACTGCCGTAGAATGCTAGCAAGGCAGATAATTTAGCAAGACTCACAAAAGGATTAGAGACTTACACAAGTAGAAATGACATTTGCAGCGACGCCAGCTACAGCCAGCTAAGGAGTTACAAGGGCTATTAATTCTCATGCTTCAGGGCATAAACTAATCACCAGATGGGACTGATGAAGAATTTCCCACTCTAACGACAGAGCATCATTCGAGAGGGAAGAAGCATTCAGTTTAAGAACTGTCCCTAAGGGCTGGGATTCTTGAAAGCAGGGCCTGGACTGATTTGGCCCACTCCCTGGAATCCAAGCCAGGCCGCACCTGTTTCAGTCACCGTTTCTGGATGAAGGTGGAGAGATTAGGGCCAAACTATGCCCCGCGGGGGGGCGGGGGGGGGCAAGGGAAATTCAGCCTTGCAAATATTAGGCTCAGAGGCTCCCAGTTCCTGATGAGAGACAGAGTCCTCTGTGCTGGATCAAACACTCCCAGGGGCTTGTTCTCCTGATGGAGCGAGTCTAAGAGTGGAGTTACCACGCTGAGAAGTTGTAGCAATCGTGTTCATGGACTGCCATGGTCTGTGGTAAGGGTGTGGGCAATCCATCCCTGTCTGCCTTCCACCATCCTAATGGGAAAGAGATGAAAACCTGCAGAATGAGGCATACGCAAACCCCCAGGAGGACTGGTGGCTGATTAAGCATTCACTGTGGCTAAGGGGGTGCCTTGGACTCTGAGCCATGAGGAGCCAGAAACTCCGTTCCTTTAGTCTACAGCACCCGCCTGATTTTGTTTCTGTTTTTTCTATCTTGTCTGTGATGTGTTTTAATATTTCATCATTCCTGCTGTGCCTGTCTCCAATCCCTTTTCCTCATAGATACCCTTAGATTATGAGCCCCCATGGAACAGAAACCATGTCCAGTTCCCACATGTCCACTGCACACAGTAAGCACTTAATAAATACTATTACTGCTACCGAGGTCACTAAGGTCTTTTCCCCGACTCCCTCTCCCTTCTGCATTGCCTATACACGTAATAATAATAGTAATTATGAGATTTGTAAACCACTATGTGCCAGGCACTGTAAAAAGCACTGGGGTGGATGCAAGTAAATTGAGTTGGACACATTCCCTGTCCCATGTGGGGCTCAGAGATGTAATCCCCATTATATAGAAGATAATCAGGCTGGACACAGTTTCTGTCCCACATGAGGCTCACAGTTTCAGTGGGAAGGAGAACAGGTATTGAATCCCCATTTTTAACAGATGAGGGAATTGAGGCACAGAGGAGTTAAGTGACTTTCCCAAGGTCACACAGCGGACAAGTGGCAGAGCAGGGATAAGAACTCAGCTCCTCTGGCTCCCAGGCCCATGCTCTTTCTGTTAGGCCAGGCTGCTTCCCATTGATGTTTAATTTGGCCCTTGTGGGGAGGTAGGTTATACCCAAGGCTGCTTCTGGGAGCAAACTAAGAGAAAATCTGGCTCAATGGTAATGATGATAATGAGCCTTCATAATCACCCTCCCTAAGGACAAGGACACCCCAGATGAAGAAAGGAGAGGCATTGTCCTCTAACCATCACAATCAATCAGTCTAACAGTGGTATTTATTGAGTGTTTACTGTGTGCAGAATTCTGTACTAAGTGCTTGAGAGGTACAGTTCAACAGAGGTGGTAGACACATCATGTGCCCACCACAAGCTTAGAGTCCGGAGGACATGTCTGTACATATGTGTAATTTTATTCATTTATATTAATGTCTGTCTCTGTCTCTGAACTGTAAGCCCATTGCAGGCAGAAAATGTGTCTGTTATATTGTTATATCGTCCTCTCCCAGGTGCTTTGTACAGTGTTCGGCATCCAGCAAGTGCTCGATAAATACGATTGACTTACTGACTATTTTGAAGTTGTCTGGCACCTGTTTTTTTAAATAAAAATAGAATCCCCAACCAGGGCGGCAGCCTTCTGCTCCCTAAAAATGTGGCTTTTTCTCGAAGGCAGAGAAGGGAAGATTGACAGTTGAAAGGAGCAGTCACACTTTGACTGCCTTTACTTTCACTCCCCTGGTAATACCCCACATGGCACCTTGGGGGAACACAAACCACAAGGACATGGACAGTGTCTTCTGCTGTGTTCAAGGAGGCAAAGCGCCGTCCCCCTCTTTGAGTCCATGGAGAAATCGATGGACACATGACACCTCTCTCTCCCCTATGAGATTTGCTACTTTCTCTACTGAAGGCAGGCAAGGAAGAGCCCCTTCCTTGATTCAGTCGGTCCAGGCCCTGAGTATCTCTGTATTGTAAACTCCTCTCTCATTTTTCCTATGAGCATCTGTATCTACCTCTTCCATCTTCAAGCAGTCACAGCCAAGGAACCTCTCTGAGGGAAGCTGGTGAGCGACGGAATAAATGACAGGTTATGTCGGAGCAGTCTTTCAGAAAAATTTGGGGAGATTACTATGTACAAATGGGAAAGACATCATTGTAGTCTGAGTGAAAGACTGACATCTGAGTGATAGTTCCTTTGATACCTTTCAATAGCTGGGTTTCTCCCCTATGCAAATCACAGTCATTCCTGGTATATGATGAATTTTTATAGAGTGCAAGTCTGTGACATGCTCAAAGCATCACAGGGCTGGAAATAACCTCTGAAAGGTATCTATATCGTGATCCTCCTGGCTTCAGCCTGCAACATTCCTTACTCTAGGAAGTCCACCCAGGTAACAAATCTTTTATGAATCACATGGGACCAGGGCTTGATAGGAATTAGAGCTGGCTGTAAGTAAATCAAACAAAACCTTTTTTTTTGAAAATAAAAATATTACCCTCAATACCAAGCAGACCGTCCCTTGCATAAAACAGTTGGTCTTGCCCAGATTTCACATGTGAACAATTAATAGAAATCGTATTCATTAAGAGTTACTTTGTGCAGACCACTGGACTAAATCCTGGGAAAGAATGCAAAATTGAGAATGAACACTATACCAGGCCCTCAACGGTCTCACTTACCCACATCAAAAATGAATAAATATTGAGAAATTCTTGCCCAAGAATGGTTCACTAAAATGAATGAATCGTACGAATGAAAGATTTTAAACTGTTCATGCATTTTGTTGTGACATTTCATATTCTGACTGTGAGAAGGATTATGGATGAAGCATATTACTAAATCAAATTGATCCTTAGGTAGTCTTAACATTAAAATTGAATACCATCCTATTTGTACTGACTTATTTACATGTATTTTCAGAGATATTTATCTGCATCTATGCAGAACATAAGGTGTATGGTGGAAGGGGTGCAAACCAACGTTCCTTCTATTTTGTTTGTGTGACTGGAGAGCAGCTTGTGTGGCCAGATCTGTGTTCTAATGGAGAGAGATCAAAAGGGGAGGAAAAGTGATTCTCAAAGAGCTGAATTTCCTGGGATTCTGGGGCTGAGTCATTCATTCATTCAATCATATTTAGTCACTAGTGTTGGGAGATGGCGTCTCATCATCATCATAAAGGTATTTGTTAAGCACTTACTTTGTGCCAGGTACTCTACTAAGCGCTGGGATGGAGTCAAGAAAATAGAGTTCAACACAGTCCCTATCCCATGTGGGGCTCACAGTCTTAATCCCCATTTTACAGATGAGGTAGCAGAAGCCCAAATATGTGAAGTGATTTGCTCAAGGTCACAGAAGACAAGTTGCAGAGCTGGGATTAGAATCAATGACCTTCTGACTCTCGGGTCCATGCTCTATTCACTATGCCATGCAGCTTGCCACTATGCCATGTCTCATGGCACTTCTGGGCCATTAGATCCCAGAGATGCAGGAGCAGTCTGGGCGAGTTAAGGTGGATTCAAAAGTATAGGCTGTTAGCTGTGGTGGTGTGTACTCGAGAGTTTACAGCGCACAGCACCTGCAAATCATCTGCATGACTGCAAAACTGTGCATATTAGAGAAAACAGTAGAAGGCATCCCCTTATTTCCCTTTGAAATGATCATTCTGCAATGCAGATTTTGCTTATAACAAGCTCTCTTAAGAATACATCTGTCGACATTAGCAAGGGACTGCTGAACTGTTTTTATTCAGGATATTAAAGTTCACTGCCATTATAAATTATATATCATTTATAGTAATATCTGTCTCCCCCTCTAGACTGTAAGGTCATTGTGGGAAGGGAATGAATATACCAGCTCTGTTGTACTGCATTCTCCTAAGTGCTTATTGTAGTGCTCAGCAATCAATCAATCCTTATTTATTGAATACGTACTATTTGCAGAGCTCTTGGGAGAGTAACAGTAATAATAACTATGGTACTTGTAAAGCACTTACTATGTTCCAAGCACTGTTCTAAGCGCTGGAGTAGATACAAATTATTTAGGTTAGACACAGTCCCTGTCTCACATTCATTCATTCAATCATATTTATTGAGCGCTTACTATATGCAGAGCACTGTACTAAGCGCTTGGAAAGTACAATTTGGCAACAGATAGACACAATCCCTACTCAGCAATGGGCTCACAGTCTAGAAGGGGGAGACAGACAACAAAACAAAACAAGTACACAGACATCAATGCCATCAAAATAAATAGAATTCTAGATATGTACACATCATAAATAAAATGAATAGAATAGTAAATATGTACATATATACACAAGTGATGTGGGGAGGGGAAGGGGGAAGAGGAGAAGGAAGGAGTAGGGGCGATGGGGAGGAGAGAAGAAGCAGAGGAAAAGGGGGGCTCCATCTGGGAAGGCCTCCTGGAGGAAGTGAGCTCTCAGTAGGGCTTTGAAGGGGGGAAGAGAGCTAGTTTGGCGGATGTGAGGAGGGAGGGCATTCCAGGCCAGAGGTAGGACGTGGTCCAGGGGTTGATGACAGGACAGGTGAGAATGAGGCACAGTGAGGAGGTTAGTGGCAGAGGAGCGGTGTGTGTGGGCTGGATTGTAGGAGAAGAGAAGGGAGGTGAGATAGGAGGGGGCAAGGTGATGGAGAGCTTTGAAGTCAATAGTGAGGAGCTTTTGCTTCATGTGAAGGTTGAGAGGCAACCACTGGAGATTTTTGGGGCTCACAGTCTCCACCCCTATTTTACAGTTGTTGAAGTAGCTGAGGCACAGAGAAGTTAAGTGACTTTCCCAAGGTTACACAGCAGAGGAGTGTTGGAGCTGGGAGCAGGTCCTTCTGATCCCTAGGCTCAGGCTGTATCCACTAAGCCACACTGCTTCTGTTACTCAATAACAGACATATTCCTTGTCCCCAGTGAGCTCACAGCCTAGAGGGGACGACAGACATTAATATAAATAAGTAAAATATGAATATGTACATAAGTGCTGAGTGGTTGGGAGGGGAGATAAATAAAGGGAACAAGTCAGATGCAGAAGGGAGTGGAAGAGGAGGAAAAGAGGGCATAGTCAGGGAAGGCCTCTTGGGGGAGATGTTTCTTCAATAAGGCTTTAAAGTGGGGGAGAGTAATTGTCTGTCGGGTATGAAGCATGGCTTAGTGGATAGCGCATGGGTTTGGGACTCAGAGGTTGTGGGTGCTAATCCCGGCTATGCCATTTGTCAGCTGTGTGACTTTGGGCAAATCACTTAACTCCTCTGTGCCTCAGTTACCTCATCTGTAAAATAGGGATTAAGACTGTGAGCCCCATGTGGAACAATCTGATTACCTTCTATCTACCCCAGCACTTAGTATGGTGCTTGGCACATAGTAAGTGCTTAACAAATACCATTATTATTATCATTATTATTATATGAAGAGGTAGGGTACTCCAGGCCAGAGGCAAGGTGTGAGCGAGAGATCAGCAGCAAGATAGATGAGATAGAGTTATGATGATTTGGTTAGCATTAAGGGGATAAAATAGGTTAGCATTAGGGGAGCACTGCACACAGTAAATGCTCAATAAATACCATTGATGATAATGATGATGATGATCAGCTATTGTACCCTTAGTACATTGGGAAGTGGAGGAAGACTCGGTGAGAACTGGACATGCTGGTAAATATTTTAAGGGCTTTTCTAATGGCAATGATATAAGAGGTATGCTAACCCAATGCACTTACATTATTACATATATTATCTATACCATGATCCCCTTGCAATAGTAGATGAGGCTTGTGTTATAACATATATAAATATATTTGTATATATATATATCTGACCAGTTTCCAGCTTTCTTCCAGACTGGAAAAAATCCAAATACATAATGTATAATGGAACAGTTTTTCTGGGATTTATTCCTGTCTGGAAGAAGGCTGGAAACTAACTGGTCAAATGTCAGGAGTATAATCAATCAATGATATTTATTGAGCACTTACTGTGTGCAGAGCACTGTACTAAGCGCTTGGGGGACTACAATACAACAGAATTGGTAAACATGTTCCCTGCCCACAGTGGGCTTACAGTCTTGAGGTGAGTTTACAGGGGAAGAGCAGCTTGAGTAATAGCCTCAATGAACCCAGCCTCTGAGATTCATTCAGACACCAGAAAGTGGCATCCCCACCTCAATTTCTCCTGCCCCTAGGGCTGTTAATAATTATGGTATTTGTTAAGTGCTTACAATGTACCAAGCACTGTTCTAAACACTAGGGAATAAACACGATAATTAAGTTAGACACAGTCCTGGTCCCACATGGGCTTAGAGTCTAAGTAGGATGATGTCCAGCGTTCCCCTAGTTCCTTTTGTCTTTGGGGCTTGTGGAGTGCCACTTTTGTGGGTACTTTAGATACAAAGAACAGCTGTGCAGAAGGTGGTCCCCTGACCTACAGTGCTATTCTGTAATTCTGTAATTCTGTGAGACTCCAAAATAAGCTCAGAATTTCCATCCCTATAATTGGACTGCCTTCTTTCTATATCCAGAGGATCTGCAAGCTTGGAATCTGGGAGAATTCCTGAATTGACAGTGAAAACTCTGGGGATGGTAATTGTGCATAACCAATTATATTAACTTTATGCCAGGGTGTCCCAACTGTGGCTCTTTGAAATGTAAGACTGGCCCTTAGGGGACACCCTTTTGGCTCTATGAGCAGCAGCTTCATTCAATAGTATTTATTGAGCGCTTACTATGTGCAGAGCACTGTCCTAGCTGATGACTCTGATAGTTTCATTCCCAAACACCACCACCAGAAAATCTCTCAACATGCTTTTACCCTCCCCAGCTTTCCCACCACTCCAAATCTAGCTCTGGTTCACCTCCCATCCTAAAATATATATTGTGGTTTGTTGATGATGAAAAATCATTTTTGGCAAGGAGATGAGAGGGAGGGGGACCAGTACTTCCTTGCTTCTGCAGATACCCCTTCTTTCCAATTGTGTGGGTTTGATATATATATATTTAGGGTTTTTTCCTAGTGTTGATCATTTTTAATAGTTGAGTATTTTCTTGATGTTGTTATTCTAGTCTGAGTTTTTTTTATGTTTCTCCTCCTGGATTTAGACTGCGGGTCCCATGTTGCCCCAGGACTGTCTCTTAAATGATTTTTATGTAACCTTTCTGTGCTTCATACAGTGGAAGTGCTTAATGAATGCTTGTTAACTTGCACACTTTCTCACAGGTCTCTGCCAAATACCACCCCAGGAAAAGATGCTAAGTTAGTTAGTTAACTAAAACTAAGTGTATCATCTACAATTTTTTGGTTGAAATCTAAACTACTGGATCACTATCCCAAGCTTGTGTTTCTTGCCTTTTCTCTCAATGCCCATGTGATTCAGAGGAAAGAGCTGGGCTGCAGTCCTGTAGCATTCTGGGATATTTGTTTTACAAGTCCCAGGAATGCTGTGGGACGTAAACTGAAACTACACTGAGCAGGCTCCAATCTGGTCAAACATTTAAGGTGAGCAAGAAGAACGGGGAATCTGCACATGGTGGTTGACCAGTATAGCTGGGATGGTCTCAAATCCAGTCTCATTAAAAGACATGGGATGCAGATCATAAAGCCTTCCTGGCCCAGCCCCTGTACAGTGAACCATCTAATGAAATGCAATTATCGTTTGCACCTGGAGCACTACATCATTTAAAAAGATTTACCAGGCATCCAACAGAGGCAGGCACTACAATTATGAAATGTGAAAGCATAACAAAGGACATTCTCTATTTGGATCTTATGGAGGTGATTATTAGTAGCATATGGGTTTTCTTGGTCACACATGGACACACACACACACACACACACACACACTCTCACTCACTCCAAAGGAAGCATCAAGTTTGGACCAACCCAGAAGGTATTTCCCTGGGTGACTTGCGGGGAAGTGCACTATTTGTCCTTTTCCAGAGGGTTGACCTGCCTCTAGTCTGCCTTAATTGATATTATCAGGATGTAACAAATGCCCAATAATCCAAACTCTTGAAGCCCCACTCTTAAAATGTCCGCTCAGTGTTCTGACACCCAGGAAATTTGCTTGACTCCCAGGTGGAAGGGGTGTGATCTTGAATGACATCATTCTAGGGAGAGAGAGGGAGAAATAACAGAGAGACAGAGACATAAAATATATGATTAATCTACTTAAAATAGCTTTAAAATGTGACTAATTCCAAATCACCTGGATGTTGTTCGATGAAGCACCTTCTCAATGGTTTTTGTTTTTCTTGTCTTTCATCCCTTATTTTTACGTTAAAGAGTAGCTATATGTACCAGCTTAGCTAAGACGATTCTGTATTTTTCTAGGCTATCAGCCAATTTTAAAACTATATTCAAATGTCTAGGAACTGGTGATCTCTTGGCTAAGCTATTCACTGCTTTGTTTAACTACTTGAACTTGTATGTCTAAGCTCAGTTTAGGTCCAACAGAATTCTGGGACTCCTAGTGGAGAAGCATTTTGGGACTTGTAATAGAATAGTCCCAGAATGATGGGGAATTTGTATTAAACCTCTTTCCTCTCCTGGTTGAATGGTAACAGAGAGTAAAAAGGAAGACATGCAAGCAAGTTCTCAGTTTTCAATGAAAATAATGTGGTCAGAATGCATCTTTTTTTTTTCCTGGCATTAAAAAATTGCCATTCTAATTTATTTGAGACCTCACGGATGCATAGCTTGATGTATGTTTTCCGCCACTTTTAGTAACAGAATCTGTCTCCTGTCCTTATGGGTTTAAGGAAAGAAAGAGGAGGGCCGGATACTATATGCTGGTGGGGAGAATTATCCAGAGTGGCCAAGTTCACGGACGAGAAGAAGGTAAATCAAGTTTTCAAATTGAAGCAGTATGGCCTAGTGGAAAAAGCATGGGTCTGGGAGTCAGAGGATATGGGTTCTAAACCTGGTTCTGTCGCTTGTCTGCTGTGTAATCTTGGGCAAGTCACTTAACTTCTCTATGTCTCAGTTCCCTCATTTGCAAAATGGGGATTCAAAACCTGTTCTTCCTCCTACTTAGACTATGAGCCCTATGTTGGTTTTGATTATCTTGTGTCTACCCCAGCACTTAGTACCGTGCTGGGCACCTAGTAAGCACTTAACAAATATTACTAGTAATAATAATGATAATAATAATAATTTGAATTCCTGGAGCCCAAATAGCATGTTCTTTGGGTCTGGATTAACTATCCCTGCTTCACTTTCTGAGAAAGCCACTTTTCTCTCTGGGTTTTAGTCATGTTCCCCATAAAATGAGTCCAGCATTGCTTATTTCCAAAGGAGCATTTAGATTGTTCTGTATAGGAAACTGATCAGGGTTCAAGAGAAGGAACATGACATGGTGTGAAGGAACAGAAAACAAAGCCTAGGACCAAGTGGCCCCATAGTTGGACTTGGACATCTGAAGCCTAAAGACTACTGAGGGTGACTCTATTAACCACTGTTTTCAAGGCTATGAAGATTATTTAAAGAAGGGATGTTGACTACCTTTTCTCTATCACCACAAGACAGAAGAGGACAAAAAGTAAAATAATAGCAAGAGAGATAAAGGCTAGACTTAAGGGGAAATGTGTCAGATGGTAAGAGCCATCCAGCACTAGACTAGGATACCAAGGGATATCTTCAAGAAATGACTGTATAATCATCTTTCTTGGATAATTCAGTTGGAGACAAAATAACCCTTCATATACTTCATTAATAAAATTGAAACCATCAGGCTTCATCTCCCTAAAATCTCCCATTCTCCTCTACAACACCTTCTTCCTCCTCCTCCTCCTTCTTCTACTCTCCCATTTTTCCCAGAAATATCTCAAAAGAAGATCTCCCACCTCTTGTCAAAGTCTACCCCCTCCATCTGCACCTCCAACCCCATCCTCTTGCACCTTATCAAAACACTTCCCCCTCTTCTAACCACTGTCTTCAGCTATTCACTTTCCAATGTATTCTTCCCCACAGCTTTCAAACATGGTCATGTATCCCATACCCTAAGAAAAAAAACCCACCACAGCATGGTTATTGCCTGATGCCTTTTCAAACTCCTTGAGCAAATGGCAGACATCGACTACCTCCACTTCCTTTCTTCCAGTTTTCTTCCTGACCACCTGCAGTCTAGTTTCTCTCCCCTTTACTCCACTGAAGATGCCCTTACTAAGGTCCCCAAGAGCTACCTTATTCCCTGGTCCAATGGCCTCTACTCCATTCTAAACCTGTTCAACCTCTTAGCTGCCTCCAATGCTATGGATCATCCACTACCCTGGAAACATTAGCCAACCTTGGCTTCACTGACACTGTCCTCTCCAGGTTCCCCTCCCATCTCTCTGGCCACACATTATCAGGATTTTCACAGATTTCTCCTCTGCTTCCCACCTTCTAACTATAGGAGACCCTCAAAGCACAGTCTGGGTCCCCTTCTCTTCTCCATTTACACCCACTACTTGGAGTACTCTTTTGCTCCCATGGCTTCAACTATCATCTCTACATAGATGATTCCCAAATCTAACTCTCTAGATCCAACCTGTGTCCTCCTCTCCAGGCTCACATTTCTTCTTGTCTTTAGAACATTTTTACTTAGATGTCCTGCTGACACTTCAAATTTAACATGTCCCAAAGAGAAATCATCTTCACTATCCCTGTCCTACCTCTGACTTTTTCATCACGTAGAAAATACCATTATCCTCCCTGTCTCACAAGTCCATAACCTTGGCGTTATCCTCGACTCATCTCTCTCATTCAACACACATATTCAGTTGGTCATCAAATCCTGTCCTTTATATCTTCAAAAGGCCAAAATCCACCTTTCCTCTCCATTCAAACTGTCATTGTGCTGATCCAAGCACTTACCATATACCACCTTGACTATTGCATCAGCGTCCTTGCTGACCTCCCTGTCATCTGTCTCTCACCATTCCAGTTCATACTTCCTCTGCTGCCCAGATCATTTTTCTTAAAAACATTCTGTTCACGTGACCCCAGTCCTCAAAATCCTCCAAGAGTTGCCCAACTATCACCATTTCAAATGGAAACTCCTTACCATTGGCTTTAAAGCACTCAATTACCTTTCCTTCTCTTTTACCTAGCCAATTTCCTCCAAAACCAAGCCCGCATGCTCTCTTCCCGTGCATATATGACAGATTACCATTCTTTCCATCTTCAAATGCCTATTAAAATCACATCTTCTCAAGAGGCCTTCCCAACTAAGCCCCCTCATTTCCCCTACTCCCTCTCCTTTCTGTGTCACATACACTTGGATTTGTACCCTTTAATCACTTAATATTCATTCCACCCTTAGTCGCAGCACTTATGTAATAATAATAATAATGTTGGTATTTGTTAAGCACTTACTATATGCTGAGCACTGTTCTAAGCACTGGGGTAGATACAGAGTAATCAGGTTATCCCACACAGGGCTCACAGTCTTCATCCTCATTTTACAGATGAGGTAACTGAGGCACAGAGAAGTTAAATGACTCGCCCAAGGTCACATAGCTGACAAGCAGCGGAGTTGGGATTAGAACCCATGACCTCTGATTCCCAAGCCCATGCTCTTTCCACTAAGCCACACTGCTTCTCTCTGTACATATCTGTAATTCATTTCATTGTCTGCCTCCACTTCTAGACTTTAAGCTCCATGCAGGTAGAGAAAATGTCTACCAACTTTGTTATACTGCATTCCCCCAAGCATTTAGTGTAGCTCCCTACACATATTGAATACTCAGTAAATACCACCTTTTGATTGATTGATTGAGACAGGGCCAGGATCAAGTAATCTTTTGAGGTCTGTATCATCTCCAGGATTCTTGACCCTGAGATTTTGAAGCTGCCCATGAAAAAATTACTCCCAGAAATTAGACGGGTATTCTGGGTGTATACATTAACTCTTTCGCTCCCTCTAGGGACCGTTTATCATTTCTCCAGTACATTATATGCCACAGGGAGAAACCACCTGTCCAGCATGTCTTACTTAATTGTGAATATTGATTATTTATATTTATCTCCACAGCTCTATTTATAGGTATCCAGCAAGGGAGAAAATACTGTCCAAATAACTGGAGGCAACAGGGCCACATTTAACATATGTGGCCAGAGTTTTCCCAAATGGCAAAAAGAGGACCATAGCTCATGTTGATGTTATCTTCAAAAGATTATATTTCTAACTGTGTGATCCAAGAAGTGAAATAGTGCTTTTCCCCAAGTTGAGGGGAAAGGGACACCTTAAAAGGTAGCCTCTAAGGGGTGGAGGGAAGATCCAGGCCTGGTGTTATTAATTTATCTGATCTGAGCTCATCAGTTCTGTCAAATGTCAGACATTCCAAGGTACACATTGGGCCCCCACTGTCCTGAGCCCTGAACAAGTTGCAGGGGGGTGTTTACAAAAGGAAAACAAGACACTAAACTTCCTTTCAAAAAATGTACAGAGTAGTGAAGCAAAACAGGGCAATCGGGGACCATAGTACCATAAATAAGAAAACATAAACACAGAAATGGAAGCAGAGAAACATAGGAGGACACATAAGCATATGGACACTGGGCACCTTTAAACTTACATCTTCTCTGGAAATATAAGAAAGGACCTCCAAGAACAGTTTCTCACTTTCAGGCAAATGCATTTCCGGATTTGATCTGGTTGAACAAGCTGACATCTGGAATAGACAAGGAGCAAAGTTATTTTCTCTGCTCATGGGGCTGGTTGTTTCCTGACATTCCATTGAGTCTGCTGATAAAACCCACACCTAGTCCCGCAGCCGAGTTGAGATTGCAGATACCAGATTAAATAAACATATGTGCAGAATGTTTTGGAGGGGAACCAGAAGGTCATGAAGAGACATTCGCTGGATGTGTGTGTGTGTGTGTGTGTGTGTGTGTGCGCGTGCGAATCAGAGTCTGTCAAGTTGACTGAGCAATAGTGAGGCAACTGTTTCCAATGAGGATAGGGTATAAGAATAGTATTAAAATGCTTTGGAAGGATTAGGTTGGGCTTTAGGAAGAACCTCTTGATTACCTCAGTGTGTGGAGGCACTGAGACATTGCCAAGAGAGATTGAGGCATTTCATTCTCTCAACATATTTAAGACAATGGTAATTGTCTTAATTTTATGGAATTAATTTTATGGAATGGCTGGAGAGTCAGCCTGCCTGGAGGCAGGAAGATGCATGAGATGACCTCTCTAGGACCCTTCCAGCCCTGGTTTGAGTTTGTTTGTTGTATTCGTGGAGGGGAGAGACGGCAATGGAAGATGGATCATCCTTTTGTGAGGCAATTATAAATGGGGTGATTGTCTTAGAATGGAAGTTTCAAAAATATTGTAATTCCAAGAAGGCCAGTTACTATGGGTAAGAAATGCAGCAGGGCAGCTAGGGATAATTTTCATGGGAAAATAATATGATAGGGATTGTTAATGTGATAGTGGTTTTATCAGCCACGGTACACATACTGATACAAATCTCTCTGCTGATATTATTTCTTTGAATCCAAAAGACTTCTGCATGGATACACACTTGATAAAAAAATTGTTTGAGTATCACACAAGTGGTTGTATATGTGGTTGGCTTTGTAGTGACTCTGGTTCTGATGTTTTGCAAAGGCATAGTCATTATAGAGTTAGTTGACACAATCCCTGTCCCCTACATTCTGGTGGAGGACAAAGAAACTAAAATTAATGTGAACTTGTTGTGGGCAGGGAATGTGTCTACCAATTCTGTTATATTGTAATAATAATAATAATTATCATTATTATTATAGTCTATGTTAAGCGCTTACTATCTGCCAAGCACTGTACAAGCTAATCATCTTGTCCCACATGGGGTTTACAGTCTTAATCCCCATTTTTTACAGATAAGGCAACTGAGGCACAGAAAAGTTAAGTAGCTTGCCCAAGGTCACACAGCAGGCAGGTGGCAGAGTCGGCATTAGAACCCATAACCTCTGACTCCCAAGCCTGTGCTCCTGACACTAATGCTTCTTGCTTAGTGCAATGCTCTGCACACAATAAGCAATAAATATGACTGGTTGATTGACTGTAAAGATATGTATTTAAGTGGTGCCCATCCCTAGCTCTATCTCACTTACTTTCTCTGTAGACTGTCTCCGCGTAGACTCTAAGCTCCTTGTGGGCAAAGATCACGTCCTCCAACTCCATTATATTGTACTTTCACAAGTGCTTAGTACAGTGCTCTGCACACAGTAAGTGCTCCACTGGGCTCAAAATGAAACTCTGACTGTTCTGCCAATCTGCTCCTCAATGACAACCTCCTCTTCTCCACTTTTTCTACCCACCCCTGGCCAACTGGACACAGTTGACTGAGATAAAACAGCAGGTTATACATAAAGTTGGTAAGGAAATGCCAACTTTCACCCCCTGCTACAGGTTCCAGCTCCCTCTGGCTGGGATCCACAATTTCCGTCATGCCAAGACAGCACCCTCCTAGAGAGATACCTCTAGCCACTGTCCAAGCTGAATGCACAGAGCTAAGATGGCCACCCAAACCCCACCCCTCTGCAACTCACAGCAGTGTCACACTTAGAAACATTTATCTGTCTCGGGTGGGGTGTTCACACCACCCACAAGATTGTATATAGAATTTCATCTTCTTTTCTCATTGTTTACATTTCAGCATTCCATACGCATTTAGTTGGACTCCAAATTGTCTCTGTGCCAGGGATATATCTCTGTTTGCTTGGTAACCCATGTTCTTCAAAGAATAAAAGAGAAATAGAGCCAAAAGAACCTGAACACACAAGTTATAAACACTCTATGTGCTGGTACTCTGTTGAGGTTTTTATTGCCACTTGTTTGGGAAAACTTAAGTAGGAATCCATTGCTCCCGAAATATGGTTGTTGAGAATGTAAAACATCCGGTGCACCCGACTTTGCCATCACATTATACAGACAACAGCTTCCAAAATGAAGGATCTGTTTCCAAGTTCCATGTGCCTGACTTTTTTGAAGCTGTTGCTCTTGATTTGGTATTAAAGGCATTTCACAATTTAATAATAATAATTATGGTACTTGTTAAGCACTTACTATGTGTCAGGCACTTTAATAATAGTAATAATAATAATAATAATGATGGCATTTAAGTGTTTACTATGTGCAAAGCACTGTTCTAACCACTGGAGAGGGTGCAAGGTGATCAGGTTGTCCCACGTTGGGCTCACAGTCTTAATCCCCATTTTACAGCTGAGGGAACTGAGGCTCAGAGAAGTTAAGTGACTTAGCCAAAGTCACAGAGCTGACAAGAGACTGAGCAGGGATTTGAACCCATGACCTCTGACTCCCAAGCCCGTGCTCTTTCCACTGAGCCATGCTGCTTTGCACTGGGATGGATACAAGAAAATTGGTTTGGACACAGGCCCTGTCCCATGTGGGGTTCATAGTCTTAATCCCCATTTTACAGATGAGGTAACTGAGGCAAAGAGAAGTGAAGTAATAATAATAATATAATAATGTTGGTACTTGTTAAGCGCTTACTATGTGCAGCGCACTGTTCTAAGTGCTGAGGTAGATACAGAGTAATCAGGTTGTCCCACATGAGGCTCATAGTCTTCATCCCCATTTTACAGATGAGGTAACTGAGGCACAGAGAAGTTAAGTGATTTGCCCATAGTCACACAGCTGACAAGTGGCAGAGCCGGGATTCAAACCCATGACCTCTGATTCCCAAACCCGTGCTCTTTCCACTGAGCCACGCTAGGCCACACAGCAGACAAATGGTGGAGGTGGGATTAGAACCCATGACTTTCTGACTTTCTGGAGAAGCAGCGTGGCTCAGTGGAAAGAGCATGGGCTTTGGAGTCAGAGGTCATGGGTTCGAATCCCAGCTCTGCCACTTGTCAGCTGTGTGACTGTGGGCAAGTCACTTCTCTTCTCTGGGCCTCAGTTACCTCATCTGTAAAATGGGGATTAAGACTGTGAGCCCTGTGTGGGACAACCCGATTCCCCTGTGTCTACCCCAGCGCTTAGAACAGTGCTCTGCACATAGTAAGCGCTTAACAAATACCAACATTATTATTATTATTATTATTATTCTGACTCCCAGGCCACTGCTTTATCCACTACTCCATGCTGCTTCTCTACCATGACATGGTGCTTTCCTGTGAAGCAGAAGCAACTTGTGAGACCGTAGTACCACTCCAGGGTTTTCAAGCCTTTAAGCTAAGTCAGGATGTTTTGAGGGGAGATCATCTGACAGAAAATACTACACTAGCTATTTTTTAAAAAGATGCATTGTATAATTCATCTCTTATGTGAGCCTTAAAATAGCATTAGTAAAGGAAAGGAAATGTCTGTCAGCATCTCCACAGGTACATGATAAATATTTACAGATCTATTTTCAAACTTTCGTGTACCATGTATGTTTCCAAAAAAGCTAATTTTGACCATGCCAATACATTTCAGCAGCATTCAGCTCTTATATCATCCTATTACATGGGGAATGTGTGGCTTTTTTCACCATACACTGCTGTTTCCTGACTTAATGCTCGCATGAGTTTTGGGAAGTTCTACCTCAAAATCCAAGGTGGAAAGGACCTCTGCCTCCCATTCCCTTACTGTGGGTGTCCCTCAAAGTTCAGTTCTGGGATCCATACTATTCTCCATCTAAACTCACTTCCTTGGAGAACTCATTCACTCCTGTGGCTTCAACTACTACCTCAATGCTGATGATTCCCAAATCCACATCTCCAGTACTCATCTCTCCTTCTCTGTGTCCCGCATTTCCTCATTCAATCATATTTATTGAGAGCTTACTTAATGCAAATAACTATACTGAGCACTTGGAAGAGTACAGTACAACAATCTGCCTTCCAGACATCTCTACTTGGATGTCTCACCAACACCTCAAACTCAATACATCCAAAACAGAACTTCTTATCTTTCCTTCCAAACCCTGTCCTCCCCATGACTTTTCCATCACTGTAGACAGCACCACCATCCTTCCTTTCATCCTTTCATTCCTTTCATTCATTCAGTAGTACTTATTGAGTGCTTATGTGTGCAGAGCACTGTACTAAGCACTTGGAAAGTTCATTTCAGAAATAGAGACAATCCCTCCTGCCCATACAGGGCTTACAGTCTAGAAGGAGGGAGACAGACATCAAAACAAGCAAACAGGCATCAATAAAAATGAATGGAACTATATCAAAACAAGTAAATAGGCATCAATACAAATAAAAAGAATTATAGATATGCACATATATAAACAGCTAATGGGGCAGGGAGGGGGGAGTAGAGCAAAGGGAGCGAGTCAGGGTGATGAAGGGGGAGAGGGGAGGAAAAGGGGGGCTTAGTCTGGGAAGGCCTCTTGGAGGAGGTGAGTCTTCAGTAGGGCTTGGAAAAGGGGAAGTGTGATTGGCAGATTTGAGCAGGGAGGGCATTTCAGGCCAGAGATAGGTCTTGGGCCAGGAGTCGAATGGGGGACAGGTGAGAATGAGGCACAGTGAGAAGGTGAGCACTAGAGGAGTGGAGTGTGTGGGCTGGGATATAGAAAGAGAGAAGAGAGGTGAGATAAGAAGGGGCCAAGTGATGGAGAGATTTGAAGCCAGTAGTGAGGAGTTGATACAGACGTTGGTAGGCAACCGCTGGAGATTTTTGAGGTGTATGACATGCCCTGAATGTTTCTGTAGAAACATAATCCAGGCAGCAGAGTGAAGTATGGACTGAAGTGGGGAGAGACAGGAGGTTGGGAGGTCAGAAAGGAGGCTGATGCAGTAATCCAGTCTCAATAGGATGAGGGATTGTATTAATATGGTAGTGGTTTGGATGGAGAGGAAATGGCGGATCTTGGTGATGTTGTGAAGGTAGACCGGCATGCTTTGGTGAGAGATTGGATATGTGGGGTGCATGAGAGAGCAGAGTTAAGGATGACACCAAAGTTGCAGGCTTGTGAGACAGGAAAGATGGTTGCCCATCCACAGTGATGGGCAAGTCAGGGAGAGGACAGGGTTTGGAAGGGAAGGGAAGGAGCTCTGTCATAGACATTTTGAGTTTTAGGTGGCAGAAAGGACATCCAAATAGAGGTGTCCTAAAGGCAGGAGGAAATGTGAGCCTGGAGAGAGGGAGAGAGAACAGGGGAGGAGATATAGATTTAGTTGTCATCCACGTAGAGATGGTAGTTGAAGCCAAGGGAGTGAATGAGTTCTGCAAGGGAGTGAGTGTAGATGGAGAGTACAAAGGGACCAAGAACTGAACCTTGAAGGACCCCTAAAGTTAGGGGATGGGAGGAGGAGGAGGAGCCCACGAAGGAGACTGAGGATGAACATCCAGAAAGATAAGAGGAGAACCAAGAAAGGACAGAGTTTGTTAAACCAAGGTTGGATAACGTGTTGAGGAGAAGGGGATGGTCCACAATAGCAAAGGCAGCTGAGAAGTGGTGGAGGATTAGGATGGATTAGGAGCGGTTGGATTTGGCAAAAAGGAGATCATAGGTCAACTTTGAGGGGATGGTTTCAGTGGAGTGGAGGGGACAGAAGCCAGATTGGAGGGGGTGCCAAGAGAGAGTTAGAGGAGAGGAATTTAAGGTAGTGAGTGTAGATGACTCACTGCAGGAGTTTGGAAAGGAGGGGTAGGAGGGAGATAGGGCGATAATTGGAGGGGGCTGTGGGGTCAAGGAAGGGTTTTTTTAGGATGGTGGTCCTTACTTACAAGCCTGTAACCTTGGTATTATCCTTGACTCCTCCTTGTTATCCTTGGTGTTATCCTTGACTCCTCACTCGCATTCAACTCACATATTCAATCTACCACTAAATCCTGTTGGCTCAATCTTCACAATGTTGTTAAAAAATGTCCTTTCTTCTCCATCCAATTCTACCTTATTAGTCCAAGCACTTATTCTATCCCACCTTAATTACTGTATCAGCCTCCTTGCTGACTGTTGTGCCTCCTGTCTCTCCCCACTCCAGTCCACACTTCACTCTGCTGCCTGGATCATTTTTCTACAAAACACATTCAGTCCATGTTTCCCCCTTCTCAGGAATCTCCAATAGTTGCCCATGCACCTTTCCATCAAACAGAAACTCCTTGCCATCAGTTTTAAGGCACTCAATCAGCTCGCCCTCTCCTACCTCACCTTGCTACTCTCCTACTGTAACCCAGGCTGCACATTTTGTTCCTCTAATTCCAACCTACTCACTGTACCTCAATCTCATCTCACTGCCAACCTCTGGCACGTCCTGCCTCTGGCCTGGAAGCCCCTCACTATTCATATCTGACAGACAATTACTCTCCCACCCTTCAAAGTCTTATTGAAGCCACATCTCCTCCAAGAGGCCTTCCCTAACTAAGCCCTCATTGCCACTTCTCCCACTCCCTTCTGGGTCCCCCTAATTTGCTCCTGTAATTCACACCCCTCAACCCCACAGCACTTATGTACAAATCGATACTTTAATGTCTGTCTCCCCCTATAGACTATAAGTTCACTGCGGGCAGGGAATGTGTATTATATTGTCATATTTTACTCTTCCAAGCATTTAGTACAGTGCTCTCCACACAATAAGCAATTGATTGATTGTTTGACCTAGCTAGGTGCTATGATCAGCCTTACCTTTTACTTTTTAGTCTTGGTCATAATTAGGTATAGGCTTCTGCATTTTGATCCGTGACTTTTGGGCATTTGATATAATAATGTTGGTAATTGGTATTTGTTAAGCGCTTACTATGTGCAGAGCACTGTTCTCAGCACTGGGGGAGAGACAGGGTCATCAGGTCGTTCCATGTGGGGCTCACAATCTTAATCCCCATTTTACAGATGAGGGAACTGAGGCACAGAGAAGTGAAGTTACTTGCCCACAGTCACACAGCTGCCAAGTGGCAGAGCCGAGATTAGAACCCACAACCAACTCTTAGCTCCACAGCCCTTACATACTTATCTATAAATCATTTGTTTATATTAAAGTCTGTCTCCCCCGTAAGCTCATTGTGGATAGGGGATGTGTCTACAACTCTGTTGGATTGCACTCTCCCAAGTGCTTAGTACAGTGCTCTACGTACTAGAGAAGCAGCGTGGCTCGGCAGAAAGAGCACGGGCTTTGGAGTCAGAGGTCATGGGTTCGAATCCTGGCTCGGCCACTTGTCAGCTGTGTGACTTTGGGCAAGTCACTTAACTTCTCGGTGCCTCAGTTACCTCATCTGTAAAATGGGGATGAAGACTGTGAGCCCCACGTGGGACAACCTGATTCCCCTGTGTCTACCCCAGCGCTTAGAACAGTGCTCGGCACATAGTAAGCGCTTAACAAATACCAACATTATTATTACGTACAGCAAGCACTCAATAAATATCATTTATGATGATGATCATGATGATGATGAGAGAATTCTGGATATACCTGTCCTCGAACATTTTAGGTAATAGAACAAACAGATTACCTGCCACTTGGATGATTTAGAGATGGTAGCAGTAGTAATAGAATTTATTAAGTGGTTACTATGTGCAGAGCATTGAACCAAGTGCTGGGAAAGATATATATATATGAATGAGCTATAGACATGGTCCCTTGTTAAAGGCAGGAGGCCAGATGAGGAAATCTATTGCAGTTTGTATGATTTTCCATTTCTAAAGCCCTGCAGTTTGTACAGTCAAGGATTTTTCCATTTACCTGCATTTTTCTCTGTCTTCAATTTCATCCCTATACTCTGAATTATTGTTCTCCATCTCCCCTGCCCCTTTTTTCCCCATACCCAACTCCCAACCAAGGTTGTAGTAAAGAAATACTCTTTCATTCTTTGGAATGTGCACGTCTTAAAATATCCATAGACCTCGATCAGATTTCCTCACCCCTCATTGTTGCTGAGACAAGTTAGACTTATTTGGCATCTCAAATGCTTTTTCATTAATTGATCTCTTCTTTCCCGTAAATGTTTGTGTTTCCCTTTCCTGGACCTTTTCCAAACTCTTCTGCTGCTGCAGATGTGCCACAGGGAATGAGGTCTTGAGGTCTTGAGCTAAGTGGAAAGGAACAGTGACTTTCCTGCCCTTCAGTATGCGGGCACCAAGGAGGCTGAACAGATTGCAGATTCATGTCTAATTGTACATAATCTTTATAAAAGCTGTAGCTACACAAACAAAATGGAGATGTAAGCAATTATTTTGTGAATTTGCATGCAGAGCCAATTTGGATCATTCTGGGCCGGGGATGGGGGGAAGGGTGTGGATCCACCCTATTTATCCAGAATAGCAGATTTCTTTGTATGAAATAGCCAGATAGTAGCCTCAATGATTCCTTTCAATCAATCAACAAGGTTTGCTTAGTTTCCATTGAGGACAAAGCACCATACCAGGTCTTGTGCAAAGTTACAAAGGAAAAATTAGATATGGTCCTACCCTTCAGGAGTTTACAATTCAGTAGGGGAGAGGGGTAAAACACAGTATCATTGTCTAGAGGAAGGAGCCCAGGGCAGATTGTCAGGAGTCCTGGATTCTAATCCCAGCTTTACCACTGACTTATGAACTTGGGCAAGACACTTAACCTCTCTGGCCCACAGTTCCCTCATTTGCTAAATGGAAATAAGGTCAACTGTGAGCCCCATTTGGCAAAGGGACTATGTCTGATATGAGATGACCTTGCATCTACCACATTTCTTAGCACATAGTGCTTCATAAATGCTAGATTAATAGTAATGATAAAAATAAAGAAACACAGATCTACAAGTTGACAAAAGTCTGGATGGCATGCTAAGGGTTTGCCCAGTAGAAATATATATTCAAAGGTACATATAAAAACTGGGAGATGTCCGAAATCACATAGTAGTAGTAGTGCAGCTATTCATTAAGTACTTATTTTGTGCACTAAATGCTGAGTTGAATTTGAGGCAAGCAGGCCTCGCTTAGGAAGATACTGTTTTATGTCTCTCTTGACATTATATTTCTCCATTTCTTGAAGAGCTGTGATTGTCAAAAGGATGAACTTTTATGATTTGCTGTTCCTACTCAGTCCATCTTCTGGACTGTGAATAAAGCACCTCCCCACTTACCTGCTGGGTGACCTTGGGAGAGTCATTTCACTTCTCTGCCTCAGTTCTTTCATTTGGAAAATGGAGATACAATTCCTGTTGTCCCTCCCACTTAGACTGTGAGTCCCATGTGGGATCCGATTATCTCATATCTACCCAAATGCTGAGTACAGTCCTTGGCACATAGTAAATGCATAAATACCACCTTAGAGAAGCAGCAGGTCCTAATGGATAGAGCATAGGCCTGGAGTCAGAGGACTGGGTTATAATTCTGATTGTCTCTTGTCTGCTATATGGCCTTGGACAAGTCACTTAACTTCTCTGTGCCTCAGTTACCTCATCTGTAAAATGGGGATTAAGACCATGAGCTCCACGTGGGATATTTGTTGTGTTGTACTCTCCCAAGCACTTAGTACAGTGCTCTGCACACATTAAACACCCAATAAATAAGATTGACTGCCTGACTATAGACTGTGTTCAACCTGATTAGCTTGTATCTACCCCAATACAGGGCCTGGCACATAATAAGTGATTAACAAATGCCACCAAAAAAAAAAAAGATGTCCCTGTACTTGAATAACATCCACCACTTTGGGAAATTCTCCCCCATTTTGATGTGCATGTAGATTCAGTTCTGTGGGATTGTGGGATGGTCGACATCTATCTATATATCACCCTCACAGGCTTTGTGACATCTTTGTCCCAAACAATTCCACAGATATGACCTTACCCTCTGGGTCTTTTGAGTATCCTGCCACTTCAGAACAGGCTCTGGCTTGAAAGCTGTTCATCCAGTTTCCAATCCATGTGAACATCCTGTTTCACAAATTCAGCAAGTACATAAAATATTGTGAGGCACTGAATCAGATATGTCGGTAAAATGCTGATATAAAATAATAACAACATGGCCTTCATCCACTAATTTTATAATTCTTTTGAGACCAGTTGTAAAGTTTCTCTGGCTTTGTTTTTTTCCTTATGCAGTCTCACAATGTTCCCATTGAATTCTTTATGTCTTCAGATATTATCCTTGCTCCATTACTTCTCTAAATCCTCTGAAAATTACTTACATTAAAGTTTTTAGCTCAAAATTGGAGTGAAAAACAAGAATAAGTGGCAAACAAGACACTAGGGATGCCTCTTGACTTTGTTTCATTGTGGAACTCATCAATACTTAAGTTCTTTAACACTGGATCTGAGGCCAGGTCTACACTAGGAAATTATCCAGATAATTCAAATCCCCTTTGGCACCATATATTTGAATATATTTGAGTCCAAAATCCACTCTTTAAATTTTAGGGGACTTTTTGTTTTTGTTTTTGTTTTGTTTTTGCTTTTGAGGTTGCCTGAAAGTTTTCGCATCTGGATTTCATTACTACAAACAACCTGTTAAATTAACCTTATCTCATTCTGCAGAAATTACTTTCTCAAAATCTTAAGCACTGGTCCTATTTTTTCTCTGAATGGCTTCCAATCCTTAAATGAATACGGTTTATTCACTGATGCTCCTTTGTCCCACATCTCTCCTCATTTTAAGTGCAAGTACAGTGCCAAGAACTTAGTACAGTGCTCTGCACACAGTAAGTGCTCAATAAATATGATTGAATGAATATCCTTACCCTAGGTTATTTCCTCTACCTACAGTTTATTTTTATGTCTACCTCCCTCAGCTAAATTGTAAGCTCCTTGATAGCAGGAATCATGTTTACTTACTCTATTGTACATGCATAGAGAAATGCTCTACACACAGTAAGTGCTCACTACATATCACTGTTTGATTGATAGGTTTTCAGACAGCAGTGTATCTTGGTCATTTAATCTAAAAGAATTAATAGATCTCTAAGAGCTATATTTAAGTCTGCATGTTTGGCCATATTTAAAATATCCTAATCATTTGCCCACTTGTACAAAGTAATACTTATGGTATTCAAGTTAAAAAGAGGGGGTAGCTGGTTATTTTTCTGGGTTGGGAAACAATTTTAGTTCCTTGAAACACTAACATAAAACATAGGGCAAGTTTGTTTTTACAAATGGATTTAGAAATGGTTCATCTTCTTTGGTATAAAATTCTTGGGGTGGGGGTGGGGGTCAATACCGTGACTTTTACTGTACAGATCCAATGCTCTAGTCAATCACACTTCTCCAGGATCTCTTGGTTGCTTTGTTTTGGCTAAGCACTGAACAAGGCTCTGGGGTAGATTCAAGATAATCATATTGGATACAGTCCCTGTCCCACCGGGGGCTCACACAGTCTAAGAAGGAGGGGGATATGATCCCCATTTTAAGGTTAGGGTAACTAAGGCACAAAGAAGTTAAGTGATTTGCCCAAGGTCACACAGTAGACAAGTGGCGGAGCTGGAATTAGAACCCAGGTCCTCTGACTTCCAGGCCCATGTTCATTCATTCGCTCATTCAATCGTATTTATTGAGCACTTACTGTATGCAGAGCACTGTACTAAATGCTTGGAATGTACAATTTGGGAACAGATAGAGACAATCCCTGCCCAACAACGGGCTCACAGTCTAAAAGGGGGAGACAGACAGCAAAACAAAATAAGTAAACAGGCATCAATATCATCAAAATAGATAAAATAGGTAATAAATATTAAATACAAATATACACAAGTGCTGTGGGGAGGGCAAGGGGGTAGAGCAGAGGGAGAAAATAGGGGCAATGGGGAGGGGAAGAGGGGCAGAGGGAAAGGGAGGGCTCAGTTCATTCCACTAGACCAAACTGCTTCCCACATTGCTTTTTTTATAGCATTTGTTAAGAGCTTCACTATGTGCCACAGACTGTATTAAGCACTGGGGTAGATACAAGCTAATCAGGTTGGAAACAGTCCCTGTCCCATATTGGGCTCACAGTCTTAATCCCCATTTTAAAGATGAGTAAATTGAGGCACAGAGAAGTTAAGTGACTTGCGCAAGGTCACACAGCAGACAAGTAGCAGAGCTGGGATTAGAATCCTGGTCTTTCTGACTCCCAGGACTGTTCTGTATCAATGAGGCCATGTTGAGGGTCACTCCCTTCTCCTGGAAACACTATTTAATCATGACTTTAAAGATAGAGGACTTTCCTGGTTCTCCACTTAATCTCTCTGGGCAACCTTCTTAGCCTCTGTCCCCTACTCTTCCTTTGCCTCACAACCCCTATCTATGGGTGTCTCTCAAAACTCTCTCTGGAGTCTCTTCTTGAATCATCTTATACTCACACCCTTGTGGGGATCATCTCCTATGGCTTCAACTACCACTTCTATGTGGAAGACACCCATCTCTCCTTCGCTCTCTAGAACCCTCTCCTTCTCCTTCTCAATCTCTGTCCCTTCTTCTCCATCTACATACCTCCACATGTTGATCCTGGATCTTGTCATATCCTGGCCATACTACTTACATCAGCCTCCTCACTGGTCTCTATGCCTCCAGCCTCTCGCCTCTCCAGTTCATATATTACTGCTCCTTGGACCCTGTTAATAAAATGTCAGTATGTATATATTTTCCACTTCCTCAAAAACCTCAAATGGTTATCCATTAATTTCTGCACCAGTCAGAAACTCATGACTACTAGTTTCAAAGCACTCATCCTATCGACTGTCTTTCTCCATTATCCCCCAGCTCACTCTTCTTTCCACTCAAGCTAATCTACTCATTGTGCCTTATTCTCATTATCTCCCCCTGCAGAACTCTTACTATGGAAAGAGTCCGGGTTTAGGGGTCAGAGGTCATGGGTTCTAATCCCGGCTCTGCCACCTGCCAGCTGTGTGACCTTGGACAAATCACTTCATTGAGCCTCAGTTCCTTCATCTGTCAAATGGGGATGGAGACTGTGAGCCCCACATGGGGCTCACCCCAGCGCTTAGAAGAGTGCTCGGCACATAGTAAGCGCTAAACAAATACCAACATTATTATTATTATTGTTATTACTACTGTCTTCCCCCTTCCTGAAATCCACCCTCCTTCAGATCTGACAGACCGTGGCTCTCCATCTTCAGAGCTCTTCTGAAATCACATCTCCTCCAAGAAGCCCTCCCTATTAATTTCTAATCTCTCAAACGAATGCCTTTGAGACACAGAAACAAGTGCTTTGTGTAACTGATGGGACGGTCTTACTTTTTTTACACTGAAAAAGTATTAAAATTAATATGAAGTTCCTCTTTTCAGTGCATCCAGGGTTAAAAAGGAGGCTTACGAAGATGTGATTCCTAGCTCTGCAAAAGGACTGGTAACCATATAGCTAAACTAGGCTCCCAGATGGAAATAATGGCTAAAGTCAATGTTTAATCAATAGTACAATTATACATCCAGATGTATTCAAATGAGAGTTTCCCACAGACAAATTTACCTTGCAACCACCCGGGTTGATTAAGGGATAAAGAGCTTCTTAACATGTGACCTGGTTAAGGCCTGCAAAGCACATGTGAGGAAAAACAGTGCAATCAACCACCCTGAAAGGCTTATTTTGGCCCTGGCTTATTTTACCTTGAATATTGGCTAAACAGAGAAAGCAATCTCGTCACAAGGAAATCTTCTCCTGGCAAGGTCCTCGTCAGAAACAGATCAGAGAGCAAGTGACAAGCACCCAGGCCACCAGTATACAGAGCCCAGGGAGAGGATTGTGGAGACAGAAATAGAGACAGAGAGATCTACCTTTGGGAGATCTCTTAAGAAACTAAACTCTGGCCCAGGTCTGCTTGGTCTGTGTTATTGCTCACCAATATGTTATAGCTCTCCACCTAGGGCAGAGAAAGCATACTCTACCCACCCAGAATGTCCCAATGGACCCTAGGAAATATAGGCAAGCCAGCCATGTTGCTCCCTGTGTCATATAACTTTTTTTTTCCTCTTTCTCTTCATTGCAATTCTCCTGACAACTTTCTGCCAAGGATCTGGTTTGGAGGATTTGAAAGCATGTATTGAGCACTTACTATGTGCAAAGCATTGTATTAAGCGCTTGGTAAAGTACAATCCAATAGAAGTGGTAGGCAACATCCCCGCTCTCAAGGAGTTCAGCAATCTGAATCCCTCTTCAGCTGGCACTGGCTTTAAGGGATCTAAAGAGTAGATCCCAACTGGCTTCAGAATTGGAAAAGTATTTCATGTACTCAACTTGATTGATGCAGTTATTCAGCTTCCAAACCCTCACTATTACCATGTAAATCTCTGTATCTTCTATCCATCAGTGGTATTTATTTGTTTACCATGTGCAGAATATTATTCTAAGCACTTGGGAGAGTACAGTGCAACAGAGTAGACATGTTCTCTTCCAGGAGCTTATAGTCTAGAGGAAGAGACAGACATTAATATAACTAATTCATAGATACATATATAAGTGCTGCGGGGTTGACAGTGGAGTGAATTTATTGTGTGTCTGCCTGTGACCCTCCTTAGACTGCAAAGGCAGGGAGCATTCCTACTACTCTTGTTGTACTTTCCCTAGCACATAGTACAGTGCTCAACACCCAGAAATGCTCTATAAATACAACTTGATAATGATTATCAATCATTCTGTAGTGTATGTTGTGCACTCACTGTGTGCAGAACACTATACTAAGCCTTTGGGAGAGTACGGTACAAAAGGGCTGGTAGACACGATTGATGATGTGCTTCAGGATTATGGCTGTATTCATCTTTGTCACAAGACTAGCACAGCTGAATTAGAGTGGCCATAGAGCCCTTACTCACTTTCTAGATTCATAAAACCCTGAACTGCCTTCTGTGATGAGAGGTGACAGTCTGGTTTAGGTGGTCTCTAATTAGCCAGATGGGATACCAGTCTCCTGGGTTACAAAACTGTCAGGGCTGATTAGGTAGGTTCCAAACTATGTAATAATACTATTTTGCATTTGAAGCATATCACATGGCAAGTTGAAGGAAAAGACACTTTGCCTAGGGCAGGCAAAAAAAAAAGCTTTCCACTATTTAATGCAGTCCCATAGCTGGGAATGATTCAGGCTGAAGGCATAAGGGAGGGTGTGGTTTAATTGGAACAAAAATACCCGGCTAAGAGTCAAATTGCAAGCTTTTGTTTACCTGCTCTTACAACATTTCTTGTCACAGACCTTTCAGGCATTTACATGTTTTTTTGATGAAGATGACAAGGAAAAAGAGAAGAATAAAATGGAAAAAGAGGAAAGGAAGAAGGAGGAAAAGGGGAACTTGAACGTGGCATTAGTTGTAGTATTATTTGAGTGTCTACTGAGAATAATTCACTGTAGTAGGTGCTTGGGAAGTACAACAGAACAAGGCAATGTCCCTGCCCATATAGAGCTTACCTGTAATGGGGAAGACAGATGAAGAAATATTCAGGAATAGTGGAATAGGAATAAATACAATTGAATAATAATGTTGGTATTTGTTAAGCGCTTACTATGTGCCGAGCACTGTTCTAAGCGCTGGGGTAAACACAGGAGAATCAGGTTGTCCCACGTGGGGCTCACAGTCTTAATCCCCATTTTACAGATGAGGGAACTGAGGCACAGAGAAGTTAAGTGACTTGCCCACAGTCACACAGCCGACAAGTGGCAGAGCTGGGATTCGAACTCATGAGCCCTGACTCCAAAGCCCATGCTCTTTCCACTGAGCCACGCTGCTTCTCTAATGTCTATATATGTATACACCTACATATGCAAGTGCTGAAAGTGGGTATAAATAAACCAGTAAATAATTCCAAGAGGTAGCTGAAGACTTGATAAGATTCATGGTGCAGTAAGAGAAGCAGCATGGTGTAGTGCATAGAGCATGGACTTAGGAGTCAGAAGGTTGTGGGTTCTAATCCCGTTTCCACCATTTGCCTGCTGTGTGACCTTGGACAATTCACTTCAATTCTGTGTGCCTTAGTTACCCCATCTGTAAAATGGGGATTGAAAAAGTGAGCCCCATGTGGGACAGAGACTGTGTCCAACCCAATTTGCTTGTACCCACTCCAGTGCTTAGTACTGTTCATGGCACGTAATAGCTTGACAAATACCATAATTATCATCATCATCATTATTATTATTATTATTATTATTCAGGGTGCAGATAAATAGATGGGGATGGCTTGAGGTTTTTGTGAGGTCTGTTTTTAGGAGGAATTTATAGGTGGTGAGGGCTATGGTCCTGTGGATTTTGAGGAGAAGAAAGTTTCTTGACCCCGAGAACAACTTTAATTAGACTGTGAGCTCCATTTGGGACAGAGACTATATCCAACCTGATTAACTTGTATTAACACCAGCCATTAGAAAATGCTTAACACATAGTAAGCACATAACAAACACCATAAAAAGGCAGCAGGGATGTGGGGGGAGTGTTGGAGGCAGCCAATATGGCCAGGAGGTGTGCATGGGAGAAGTGAAGAGTGCCAAAAGAGGAGGGGAAGGGGAGGAGAGCCTGGAAGTCAGAGGAGTCTAATCTCAGCTCCAACATGTGTCTGCTGTGTGACCTCGGCCAATTCACTTAAATTCTCTGTGCCTCAGTTCCGTCATCTGCAAAATGGGGATTCAAAACCTGTTCTCCCTCCTACTTAGACTGTAAGCTCCATGTGGGACCTGATTATCTTACCTCTGTGCTTAGTACAATGCATGAGATATATAGTAAATGCGTAACAAATACCATGATTATTATTACTAATGGTAAGGAGTGTTTCCTTGATGTGCAGGGAGGGAGAGGGGTAAGCATTTTGTGGAGAGGGGAGATTTGTATCTAGAGATGCTTAAGGAAGATGTTTAGGCAGCAGTGTGGGCTGAAGTGGGCAGAGAATGGAGGTAGAGAGTCAACAAGGAGACTGACATAGTAGTCCAAGCATTATATAGTGGGTGTTTGAATGAGTTGAGTGGTTTTATGGGTGGAGAGAAAGAGCAGGATCCACAAAGTCCTTTTGAGGAAAAATGGCCAGGTCTAAGCAGTAGATTGGAAAGGAGAGCAGAGTGATAGTGGGGAATAGAGGATGGTGGTGGTGTCGACAGAGATGAGGCAGTTAGGAGGAGGGTAAGGTTTAGGAGGGAAAATGAGATATTCGGTGTTGGTTGGGTTTATTTGAGGTGATGACAACGCCAAGTTATGCTAAGCATTCTGAGGAGAAAGAAGTGATCCTCAGTGGTTAAATTGGGCAAGAGATGGAAGAGATTAAAAACAGAATAGAACCTATTGGAGGTCATCATTGATTTGGGAGAGTGCAAAACCCTAACTTGATTGCTGTAAGTCAAGAAAAGCATTTGGTATTCTTGCCTCCAAAGTGATTTTGAAAAACAGATGTAGAAAATGACTCCGAAGATGATTGAAAAGACAAAACTGATAGGGAAGATTTAGGAGAACTGTTGGAGTTCATGTTAGGAAACATATGGCTTTTGTTTTTGTTTTTTTTTATTTCTAATGAATGGGTAGAGGAAGTCATTCAAAATACTATTTAGAAATTCCAGGAAAAAATGCCATATATTCCTTGACTCAAACCAATAGATGCTCATATTTAAGGTAAATATGAAGTGATGGATTCCTCATTTTCATGGATGATGCACATAGAATATTCATATAGGTAAGTGAGGAGTAAAAGTATATTATTAGTAGGACTTTGTGTGTTTTGTGTCTAAGTAGGAAAAGAACTACAATATGTTTTCTGTGAAACTTCAAAACCTAACTCAGAGGCAAATGAAATACACTCTCAAATTGTTTTCAATATGTAAAAGCTGCCCATCTCACAACCACTTCATAGAGGGAGAGATGCCGAAAGCCAAGTCTAGAAAAGAGGAAATGGTGATGTGGTGAATTGCAGGGATCTTTCACATCCACTGAAAGTGTTGTAAGAAATCATTCATTCATTTGATCATATTTATTGGGCACTTACTGTGTGCAAAGCACTGTACTAAGCACTTGGGAGAGTACAATATAACAATGAACAGACACATTCCCTACCCACAGTGAGTTACGGTCAAATCAAAATGGGGAGAATTGAGGAAGGGAGTTAAGGCTAGTCAAAAAAAGAACTTCCCTGACAGCAAGCTTTGTGAAAGATTGATAAAATAATGGACTTCTTGAAGGAAGGGATTAATGTGAGTGATTCTAACCCAGGTCTGCTCCCAGGCAGGGGAATAAACTATAGCCCTTTCCAAGATTAACATTCTATGAAATGAGTGGATCTACTTGAAAGGAATACACACTATTGCAACTTATGATATGTCATGTGGAAGAGAAATTGTTACAGTAAAATATGAGACAAATTTAATTCTATGCTAGAAATAATATTCATCTAGTTATTGTTAGCATTATGTAATACCATCCTCGTTAACTAGTTTCCACCTAGTGCACACCGATTCACAGCAGAAGGTGAGGTTGAAGGTAGAGTTGGGGTGTCGTAAAAGCCACACATGGCTGGTTATACAGCCCTTGGTGAAATCTGTTTTCTTGGGGACTGAGGGGTGGAAAAAAAATAATAATTATGGTACTTGTTAAGAGCTTACTGTGTGCCAAGCACTGTTCTAAGTGCTGGGGTCGATTCAAGTTAATCAGATTGGACACAGCCCCTGTCCCACACAGGGCTCACACTCTTATCCCCATTTTACAGACGAGGCACAGAGAAGTTAAGCGACTTGCCCAAGGTCACATAGCAGACACGTGTTGGAGCCAGGATCAGAACCCATGTCCTTTTGACTCCTCAGCCCATGCTCGATCCACTAAGCTAAGCTGAAAAGGAGCAAGGAGGATAAATCATGGGTCATAAGGAAGTGCTTATTGAGTTTTCATGATATTCTAGATAGGAAACAGGAATTAATCTGGTTTCTCCTTCAATAATTAATCTCCCTCTTCCCCTCCACACACACCTGCACAAAAAAAAAGTTGAATTTTTTAAATGGTATTTGTTAGCGTTTAGTACGTGCCGGACACTGTATTAAGCTCTGGGGTAGTTACAAGCTAATCAGGTTGGACACAGTCCATGACCCACATTGGGCTCACAGTCTTAATCCCCATTATACAGGGGAGATAACTGAGGCATAGAGAGGTTAAGTGATTTGCCTAAGGTGACACGGCAGACAAGTGGTAGAGTCAGGATTAGAAACCAGGTCCTTCTGACTCCCAGGCCTGTGCTCTATCATCTAGGCCACACTGCTACTCCCAGGTCCTCTCTGATGGTACAGTAGATGCTTTGGGAAATGGGGGAAAGAGAATCATTGACTCTTCTGAGATAGCATTGCCCTCAAAGTTACTTCAGAGGTTAAAACAGTTAGTTGCCTCTCAAAGTACTGCACTTACTCTGAGGAAATCATACAGACACTTGAAGAATTGTCTCAGAGACTGTAGCAGAGGGCAGAGGAAGAACAAGAGTACCATCAATCAATGAAATGGAGACATGATGACGATGACGATGGTGATGTATCTTCAGGACATTCAGGCCCGTGAGTGTGCACGTGTGTGTGTGTGTGTGCATGCATGCATTGTGGGTGTGTGTTGCCTCTTTAACAGAGAAGTGAATGAGAAAAAAGGAAGCTAAGATCAAGGTTTGGGGGTCATCTTTCTCTGTCTCTGAGACACCTTTTCAAAGGTGCTGCCAAAAAAAGGCAGAGGGGTAGCATTGGTATAAACACTGCATCCAACTGAAGATGGTGGCGGCCTCATAGCATCAAGCTGACCAGTCAGTCAGTCCATCACATTTATTGAGTGCTTACTGTGTGCAAAGTACTGTACTAAGTGCTTGGGAGAGTACAGTACAACAATATAACAGACATATGCCCCGCCGACATTGAGCTTACAGTCAAGAGGGTTAGAGAGACATTAATATAAATAAATAAATTACATATATGTGCATAAATGCTGTGGGACTGGGAGCCGCGATGAATGAAAGGAGCAAGTCAGGACAATGCAGAAGGGAGAGGGAGAAGAGGAAAGGGCCACCAATCTCTCTTTATCTCTCTCTCTTTCTTATTCTGTCCACTTCAGAGGTGTTAGAGCATGGCGAGTGATGCCTAGAAGATAGTTGTTCACTGCATGCAATGCATCTCTCTTTGAGAACATCAAATGCTTCCTTTATGGTGTTAAATTTGTTACAAAAACCATTTTGAATTTGGCATATATTTGAAGTCCTGAGATATGGAGGGACTAGGCCAAGGTCACAAAGCTGACAAGTGGCCAAGCTGGGACAAGAACCTTTGTCTCCTGTCTCCCAGTCCTGTGCTGCTTCCAGTAAACTATGCTTAAAAGTGATCTGTTATGTAGTTTGGCCCTAAAGAGCACTGCTGCCAGAGAAGCAGCATGATCTAGTGGCTAGCGCACGGGGCTGGGAGTCAGGAGGTCATGGGTTCTAATCCCCACTCTGCCACTTGTCTGCTGTGTGACTTTGGGAGAGTCACTTGACTTCTCTATGCCTCAGGTCCCTCATCTGTAAAATGGGAATTGAAACTGTGAGCTCCATGTGGGACAGGGACTCTGTCCAACCCATTTTCCTTGTATTCACCCCTGCAGTTAGAACAGTGCCTGGCACATAGTAAGTGCTCAACAAATACCATTAATATTATTATTATTATAAAGAAAACTCTGGGAGGAGAATGGGGAAGAGTTGCACAGGTATGTGCATAATGTATATGTCTAATGTTGCCTGACCATTGTTGAGCTGAAAGCTGTCGTTTTAGCCTCTCTAATTTTTCTTCATCCCTAAGAGACTAACAGTGCCACCCTGTTCCCGCCCAGCTACATGCATTCCATTCTATCACATCCAGCGTGACTAGCTACTGGTACCCGAGCATCTAGAACAGAACCATTTAGTGTTCCCCCAAGGCACAAATTCCCAGAAAAAACCAACAAATTAGGAATATGAAGGAAGGATTTCATGTGTTTTTTTGCATAACTAGCCAGCCCTAAAACAATGGGCCGATTCTCATCAGGGCTAACATCACTGGTAATGGTTTTAGTGTTTTAAAATCCTTTGGATGGTAATGGGCCAATTTCCCCGCACTGAAGAAAGGAGTTCCTCAAGGTAGCATGAGGTATAAAAGAATTGTGTGTGTGTGTGGATAGGGGGAGGAGTATAGTTGTGTGTTTGTGTCCTTCATATTCAAAGATGATGCCTCGATAGTAGATCATTGCAGACAGTTCATTTTCAATAATAGTAATAATAATAATAATTGTGATGTTTGTTATGTGCTTACTATGTGCCAGGCACTGTACAAAGTGCTGGGGTGGATACAAGCAAGTGGGGTTGGACACAGTCCCTGTCAAACATTCATTCATTCAGTCATTCAATAGTATTTATTGAGCGCTTACTTTGTGCAGAGCACTGTCCTAACCACTTGGCATGTACAATTCGGCAACATATAGAGACAATCCCTGCCCAGTGACGGGCTTACAGTCTAATCGGGGGAGACAGACAGACCAAAGCAATAGCAATAAATAGAATCAAGGGCATGTACATCTCATTAACAAAATAAATAGGGTAATAAAAATATATACAAATGAGCAAATGAGGACAGTGCTGAGGGGAGGGGAAGGGAGAGGGGGAGGAGCAGAGGGAAAGGGGGGAAAGGGAGCTTAGCTGAGGGGAGGTGAAGGGGGGGAGAGAAGCAGGAGAGGGAGCAAAGGGAAAAAGGGAAGCTCAGTCTGGGAAGGCCTCTTGGAGGAAGTGAGCTCTCAGTAGGGCTTTGAAGAGGGGAAGAGCGTTAGTTTGGCAGAGGTGAGGAGGGAGGGCATTCCAGGACAGCGGGAGGATGTGGGCCAGAGGTCGACGGCGAGATAGGTGAGAACGGGGGACGGTGAGGAGGTGGGCGACAGAGGAGTGGAGCCTGCGGGGTGGGCAGTAGAAAAAGAGAAGGGAGGAGAGGTAGGAGGGGGCAAGGTGATGGAGAGCCTTGAAGCCTAGAGTGAGAAGTTTTTGTTTCGTGCGGAGGTTGATAGGCAACCACTGGAGGTTTTGAAGGAGGGGAGTGACATGCCCAGAGCGTTTCTGCAGGAAGATGATCCGGGCAGCAGAATGAAGAATAGACTGGAGCAGGGAGAGACAGGAGGAAGGGAGATCAGAGAGAAGGCTGACACAATAATCCAGTAGGGATATTATGAGAGCTTGTACCAGTATGATAGCTGTTCGGATGGAGAGGAAAGGGCGGATCTTGGCAATAGTGTAAAGGTGAGACCTGCAGGTGTTGGTGACTGATTGGATGTGTGGGGTGAATGAGAGAGCAGAGTCAAGAATTACATCAAGGTTGCAGGCTTGAGAGATGGGAAGGATGGTCATACGATCCAGAGTGATAGGTAAGTCAGGAAGAGGACAGGGCTTGGGAGGGAAGATAAGGAGCTCAGTTTTGGATATGTTGAGTTTTAGTTGGTGGGCAGACATCCAGGTGGAGACGTCCTGGAGGCAGAAGGAGATCCCAGCCTGAAGGGAGGGGGAGAGAACAGAGGCAGAGATGTAGATTTGTGTGTCATCTGCATAGAGATGATAGTTGAAGCAGTGGGAGCGAATGAGTTCATCAAGGGAGTGAGTGTAGATGGAGAACAGAAGAGGGCCAAGAACTGACCCTTGAGTAACCCCTACAGTTAGAGGATGGGAAGGGGATTAGGAGCCTGCAAAGGAGACTGAGAATGAACGGCCAGAAAGATAAGAGGAGAACCAGGAGAGGACGGAGTCCCTGAAGCCAGGGTGAGATAAGGTGTGGAGGAGAAGGGGATGATCTACAGTGTCACACATGGGGCTCACAGTCTTAATCCTCATTTTACAGATGAGGTAACTGAAGCACAGACAAGTGAAGTGACTTGTCCAAGGCCACAGAGCAACCCAGTGGCAGAGCCAGAATTAGACCCAATAACCATCCACTATGTCAGGCTGCTTTTTGGGATACCATCCTAGACTTTGTAAATCTTCCCTTTCCCTTTTGGTGAAAGCAAGAGCTGGAGGAAAAAGAGAAAGGGAGGAAACCCCTAGGTTTTCAGGGACCCTTACATAACAAGTCCCAGAATGTTGTGATACCTAAATTGAGTATGCTCTAGCTTCAACTGAGCACACTCTTGCTTGTGCTCAAATATTTAAAGTAAGCAAAGAACAGCAGTGGAGCTTTTTAGCTAGCCCAGACTTGATTCTGGGTAGTAATAGTGTTTATTAAGCACTTATTGTAGGAATAGCACTGTAATAGGAGCTGGAAAAAAGAAAACAGATGAATATAGATGCCATCACAGGTGCATAATCTAAGACTAACTGGGAAGAGGATTTAGGATCAGACACATAAGGAAAGATGAAAACAAAAATTACAAGACAAGGGGTGACAATAAATATGACACAAGCAGTAGGGCATTGCAAGCAGAGAAGCAGAAGCTCAGCTTCCTCATGCTCAGTCAGGCACAGAGTTTCAGCTTTAATCATGGCTGTGGCCTTCCCAACAGTCTGAGATTTGATAGGTCTCAGGCTACTTGTGCTTGAGTACTTCCAAGACAGCAAGGGCCAATGGGAGTCCCAGTGGCATCAGTGGAGACAGTCATAGGAGTAGTAATAATAAAAATGATAATTGTGGTATTTGTTAAGCGATTACTATGGGCCAGGCACTGTATGTACTAAGTGCTGGGGTAAATATACAAGTCAATCGGTTTGGACACAGTCCTTTTTCCACTTGTGGCTCACGGTCTTAATCTCCATTTTATAGATGAAGTTACTGAGGGGTGGGTTGTAGAAGGAGAGAAGGCAGGTGAGGTAAGAAGGGGCAAGGCACCGGAGAGCTTTGAAGCCAGTAGTGAGGAGTTTTTGTTTGATATGGAAGTTGATAGGCAACCGCTGGAGATTTTTAAGGAGGGGGGTGACATGCCCTCAATGTTTCTGCAGAAAGATTATCTAGGCAGCGAAGTGAAGTAAGGACTGAAGTGGGGAGAGGCAGGAGGTTGGGAGGTCAGAAAGGAGGCTGATGCAGTAATCCAGTCGGGAGAGGATGAGCGATTGTACTAACGTGGTAGCAGTTTGGATGGAGAGGAAAGGGTGGATCTTGGCGATGTTGTGAAGGCAAGACCGGCAGGCTTTGGTGACAGATAGGATATGTGGGGTGAATGAGAGAGTGGAGTTAAGCATGACACCAAGGTTGTGGGCTTGTGAGATGGGAAAGATGGTCGTGCCATCTACAGTGATGGGACAGTCAGGGAGAGGACAGGGTTTGGGAAGGAAGATAAGGATCTCAGTCTTGGGACATATTGGGTTTTAGGTGGCAGAAAGACATCCAAGTAGAGATGTCCAGAAGGTAGGAGGAGATGTGAGCCTGGCGGGAGGGAGGGAGGGTGAAAGAACAGGGGAGGAGATAAAGATTTGGATGTCAGCCACATAGAGATGATCGTTGAAGCCGTGGGAGCGAATGATTTCTCCAAGGGAGTGAGTGTGGATGGAGAACAGAAGGAGACCAAGAACTGAACCTTGAGGGACCAGTCCTGGCACCCATGACCACTGTAGTTAGTACTAACTGGTTCTCCTCTTTTCACTCATGGACTTTAGTGCCTTCATGTGTTTGGTTGTGAGATGAGGAAACCCTGAGATCCTTGCCATATGGTCCTTTCTGCTACAGGTGACTGACCCAGGAGTCATTCATTCGATCATATTTATTGAGCGATTACTGTGTACAGAGCACTGTACTAAGTGCTTGGAAAGTACAATTCAGCAACAAGGAGAGACAATACCGGCTCACAGTGGGCTCACAATCTAGGAACGGGGAGACAGACATCAAAACAGACACTGTCACTTGAAAAGGCTAGGAGAGAATCAAAGAAACAGAGTCAACACTTTCTCTCCCCACTGGCAAGCTACCAGGCCAGCCCTGTTTCAGTGGTACTTGCAAAGTGCTTACTATGTGCCAAGCACTGTTCTAAGCACTGGGGTAAGATACAAATTAATCGGGTTGGATGCAGTCCCTGTCCCACATGGGGCTCACACTTGATTCACTCATTCATTCAATCTTATTTATTGAGCGCTTCCTGTGTGCAGAGCGCTTGGAATGTACAACTTGGCAACAGATAGATATAATCCCTACCCCACAACGGGCTCACAGTCCAAAAGACTTAAAATCCCCATTTTACAGTTGAGGTAACTGAGGCCCAGAGAAGTTAAGTGACTTGCCTAAGGTCACACAACAGATATGTGGCAGAGCTGGATTTAGAACCCAAGTCCTTCTGATTCCCAGGTCCGTGCTCTATCCACTATGCCATGCTGCTTGGTGGCGATAAAGGGGACAGCCCGCCTATCCTCTAAGACCACCAACCTTTTCCCAGCGGGTAAAACTTCCATCAAGATGACCTTAACTCTGCTGAACACAAAGGAACTAGGACACCAGCATTAGCCTTAGTGCAACATAAATTGGAAACAAGATAAAGCCTGAACTTTGAGGGAGATTGGCCTATTATCATTACTGTATTTTGTTAAGCCCTACTACAGGCCAACCGCTGCTCTAAACACCAGGGCAGATAGAAGTGGATCAGGTCCCATGTGGTCCCTGTCCGACGTGGGGCTCGCGGTGCTAAAAGGAGTGAGACTAGGCTAATTAGAACCATCAGGATAACAGAGAATCTTACAAAAGAGGACCACATGATTGGATAAGGATAATGACTCAAATTCTCCCCCCGTAACTGCTTTTTCTGAAGCATAAAAAAAATTATTTAATCGTATGTGAGCCATACATGTGATATCAAATCTAGCGAATGAGCTGGCTTGAAAATTGTTGGCAGGGTTCTCAGGAGAGGCAACATCAACTTCTGAGATGATACAGCATCATGCCTTCTGAAACACGTGTCAGGAGTAGCCAAGTTCTCCGTGGGACACATCCCTTCACTACTCACTATTCCTGGACTTTCTAAAGAAAGTTTCTAGTGCCCAGAGCACATACCCAAACACACCCATACCAAGTGGGGGGCTCTGTGTGTGTGGGGGGTGAATTGTTCGGTAGCATAATCATTTTAAAAATTAAAACAAAAATAGATTTTTGCAGGGAACTGAATCAACCCAAACTCCTGAGCACCTTAGTGTAAAAGAATGGTAGAGAAAGCACAGTCTGACGGCCATCAGTGTGGTAACTAAACCGTTGATCCTGGGAATGTAATCAGATGCAGCTCATTGTGGACATAGGCGTGCATAGCTGGGATTTTAGTAATATTGTGTGGCTAGCTCATCTGAAGAACCTGCCCGTGGAACCTGCATCCAGTGCCTGCTGATGTCGATTATGAGCATTTTCGAAATGTTTATGCTATATACGTTACTTGGAAATGGAGAAGAAAGTGCAGGTATGGACTATTAGAATTGTTTGGAGTCTAGTAGCATGTGAGTTATAGGAAGACCAAGATGTGCAGTGCTATTGCCTATTCAATCCAAGCCTAGGTCAAACCCTGTCTTAACTCAGATGTGAACTCAGAACAGTTCTGCCTCTGGGAGACCCTTTTGGTGGCAGCAGAATTATGGATAGATTTTACTCCTGGGAGATGTGACCCTCAGGGCCCTGGCCCCTGCCCTTCCACCCCCCTTCCCCTGGACCTTGCAATCGAGGGGCTTCCTTCTGAGTACTACTGACCCCCTCTCCCCCAATCCCAAAAATGTTTAGGACCCTAAAGCACCCCCTCCCCCCCAAAATGGTTGGGACCCTAACTACCTACCCCAACATGCACACACACCTTGTACCTTGAATGGGGCCTTGGTGTCCCCCCACCCTCCCAACCCCACCTAAACGGTTGGGATCTTAGACTGTGAATCCCATATGGGACAGGGGTTATGTCCGATCTGACTAACTTGTATCTGTCCCAGGGCTTAGAACAGTGCTTGGCACATGAGAAGCAGCCTGGCTCAGTGGAAAGAGCCCGGGCTGGGGAGTCAGAGGTCATGGGTTTGAATCCCAGCTCTGCCACTTGTCAGCTGTGTGACTGTGGGGAAGTCACTTAACTTCTCTGTGCCTCAGTTACCTCATCTGTAAAATGGGGATTAAAACTGTGAGCCCCACGTGGGACAACCTGATTACCCTGTATCTCCCCAGCACTTAGAACAGTGCTCTGCCCATAGTAAGCACTTAACAAATACCAACATCATTATCATTATTATTATTATTACCTAGTAAGCACTGAGCAGATACAAGAACAATAATAATAGTTTCTGCAGTGACTTTTGTGTGGCTCTAAAAGAAGCAGCTTTATTCGACCCCAAATGTTGCTGTGTCCCAGAAATGGTGGCTCCCTAAGTTAAATGTAATGAGGTCCAGTGAAGATTTTGGAGCTGACCAACACTATGTCTATGCCGGTTCTTTATTCCAAATCTATGCCAGTTCTTTATTCAAAATATTTTTTTAGGTTTAAACACTATAAAGCATAATGCAAATATGCAGTGCCCATTAGGGATGCAAATAATTCACTGTTCAAGTAAGCTTATTTCAAGGCTTAAGGTGTAGAGTGGTGACTGAAAGTTTCAATGAGCAAAACCACTCGGGAGGTAAGAAATGAAAATCTAAATGATTCACCGTCTCTCCCCTTTTGTGACCATTCAAGTTGCTCAAGCCACTAGTGTCTTAGGGAGATCTAAGCTTTCCTGATGATTTTCCTTGCACCCCGAACTCTGCCTGCCTCCGATAACCTTGGGATCCCATTCACAGTGAGCATTTCCTTTAGCAACTTGTCACTTCCCAGCTGTGGGCAAAGAAGAAAGTGGGTGATCAGAACAACCCCCATAGACATAAGAGGAGGAAAATTCCCTCGGGTTTACAGAGTTTACACAAGGCAAATGATCCAGATTGTTGACACCTAAAAGTACATCGTCATCAGTATCCCATGTTCTTCGTTCACATTTATTGGTTGTCTATCCTGGCCAAAACATAGGTCTAGGCACCAAGGGACGCTCTTAAAGATGGAGGAGAAACAGCCTTGGCTTCCAAGAAGTTTATAAATCTAAAGGGAAAACCAGGACTATTCGAACTGCAACCATATAATTAGGTACAAAATGCAAATCCTGTGGACCCAAAACTCAGTACTCCCAGTTGCCCTATAATGGGAGGATGGAATTCTTGCCAAACCCTGCCATAAAGAAAACCTGTGCTGTAGGAATCACTTGTTCCAACTTCACCCACCTATGCACAGGTGCTTTTCTGAGGCACAGCATTGCCTAGCGGAGAGAGCACTGGCCTTGGGAGTCAGAGGACCTAGGTTCTAATACCAGCTCTGCCACTTGTCTGCTGTGTAACCCGAGGCAAGTCGCTTAACTTCTCTGTACTTTATTTCCCTCATCTGCAAAATGGGGATTCAATATCCATTCTCCCTCCTACTTAGACTGTGAGCCCCGCAGGGGACCTGATTATCTTGTATTTACCCCGGTACTTAAAACAATGCTTGACAAACAGTAAGCACTTAGCAAATATCACATTCATTAGCATTACGAGATCAAAGAGCATGGGCTTTGGATCAGTGACCAGAATGCAAAACATTATTACATGGCAGTTCATCTTCACAACAGCTCTCAGGTAGGGAGTATGAATTAATATTTTCCTCATGAAGATGGGGAAACTGAGTTACCAGAAGGTCAAATAGCATTCTTGAGGTAACGCAAATGAAGCTAGGGTCAGGCTCCACATTTTCTCCGCTTGTTTGTTGTTGTTTTTTTTAAAAAACAACCCAACAGTTTTTGATTCACATTTACTATGTTCCAGACACGCTGGCCTAAGTGCTGGGATAGATACAAGACAATGAAGTTGGACCCAGTTCATGTCCCATATGGGGCTCACAGTCTTAATCCCCATTTTACAGGTGAGATAACTGAGGCACAGAGACGTTAAGTGACTTGTCCAATGTCACACAGCCGACAAGTGACGGAACCAGTATTGGTACCCAGATCTTTTTGACTCCTAGGCATGTGCTCTATCCATTAGGCCACACTCTTTCACTTCAGTACTGTTTTATCTTTAGAAAGATTTGCCCCCCCCCCCTTTTTTTTCCTTTTTCTTTCTACCAAAGGCTTCGAGTTCCTTGCAGCAAAGCCCGATCAATAGACAAGGCATTGCTCTTCTAAAGCCTGGGGAAGGGTTCCTTCAGGTGTTCTGTCCCAAACAGGGACCAAGTGCTACACCTCAGGGAGAGTTCCTAAGTCAGCTACTTGCTGAACTGACCACCAGGGGGAGATGAAAACCAGAGAAAGGTGGCCAGGGTAGAAGGCGTTTCAGTGGGATTTGAACACAAGCCCTGATTCCACAAGCTGACCTGGGCAACCACATTATTTCCTCTTTGAAAAACCTCACAGGGTAATTTTCTTTTGAAATTTCCATTTCAAGAATGTGTGCTTATGTAGAAAGGGAGGTAGGAGAGGAAGAGGGAAAAAGGGAGAGAGAGAGAGAGAGAGAGAGAGAGAGAGAACCTTTGATCCCCCCTGAAAATTAACCTTAAAATGTGTAAGGAGAGGAAAGAAATCAAGGTTAGAGGAACAAAGCAAATGGATCCTGCCTTTTTAGATTATGAGCCCCACAAAGGAGAGGGACGGTGCTGAATTCCCACCTGTGTATTTTCTCCCGGTACTTTCTCCCAGTGTTGTTCTGCCCACAGTAAGTGCTTAATACTATTCTTATGGTATATTTTTCCGATGGATAGTAGCCATGTGACCTTGTACCTCACGGATGATTTGAGACTTGTCTTTTGTTCCTCGCCCATTTATGGACACATAATGTGTTGTTTTCCTCATTGTTTTGCATCTCATCCCTTGAGTTGACGCTTAAAAACGAAAACCATTGAAAGTGATGAGCTAACACCACACAAATGAAAGGGCACGAGGAGGACTCACTCAAACTGGAATACATCTTGAAAACAGAAAATGCCTCTGAAAAAGAAGCAGGGACTCGGGAGAGAGGAAAAAGGGAGGGAGGGGAAAGAGGAATGATCTGAGAGAATTGATCCCTGCATTCCACCCCGAATCTTGGAATTCGAAAGACCCTGAGGAGGTCTTCAGCTCCTGTCGCGACCTTCAGGCACATATTCCAGGCCACTGATGGGAATAGGTCACCCCCTGCTGGACCAGGAGTGATGTGAGGATTAGAGCATAGGTACCAAGGGCCCACATCACCTCTTAGAGATAGCTGATGATAGCAGAAATTCATTGAAGGAAAAAAAAATAAGGGGAAAAGAATTTAAAATACGGGGGGAAAAGATCTTCACCACCTTTCAATTCAAATGCTGGCAGAGTGTGGGACGCTCAATGCTGAACTGTTGAATGGGTACCACACACTTAAGCCTGGAATGGTTCCTAGCTGTTTATCTGAGCTATCCCCCAATCTTCAGTCAGCATCACATTCCGGACAGGTGAGAATTCCTCTTACAAACCCGACGTGCTTGTTTTGTCTCATAATGTTGGGAAGAGATTAAAACAAACCAACAAAAGAATCCTTCCCCGACTGTGCCATCACCACCACCTGAGTCCAAATAATCAGAGAGACACTGCCTTTTGGACAAACAGACGCTATTCCAGACTCTCCATTTCCCCCCCCCCCCCCCCCGCGAATACAGAGTTCCACGTGTACAGGCATTTCCAATTAATCCTGCAAAAATCCAACCTCCCCTTTCCCCACCACCATTACCACCACCACCAGAAGGAATTAATCAAGATCGTAAATAATGAGGAATTGCAAATGAGCATCTGAATGCCGACATGTATTTTTCTTTTTAAAATAAATAAACCCCTGAAAGTGAAATTTAATTACCGGGGGAAAAAAAGAGGGTGGGGGGAGGTGGAGGGTGAGGAGAAAACCGGTTTTCTAGCCTAGGCCCTTTCTCTCCTGGGTTTCCTCTGGCTGTTCCCTCCCCTCCCCTCCTTCCCCCCACCCTCGACCCCGGGCTCGGTTGTGTCAGGGAGCGGCAGTGTTGAGTTCCCGGAGCCGCCGCGGCCCCCGCGTTTGATCATTCCCGTTTTTTACGACCGCAAGAGTCTGGGAAAAACGGGCACCCAGGAGAGGGAAGGACGGACGGGAAGAAAGGGAGAGGCGGCAGAGGGACAGAGGGCAGGGGGAGACGTGGAGGTGAGCCCGCTGTGGGCGGGGGGGGGGGGGGTTGTTGTCTCCAGCTGCTGCTGACCTGTCCCCGCCCAGCGCTTAGTGCAGTGCTCGGCCCGCGGGAAGCGCTCAGTAAGTACGATTGAATGAATGAGGGGCAGCGTGGACCCCGCCCCCTCCTCATTCATTCATTCATCCATCCATCCATCCATCCATCCATCCATCCATCCATCCATCCATCCATCCATCCATCCATCCATCCATCCATCCATCCAATCGTATTTATTGAGCCCGTCATCGGGCAGGGATGGTCTCTATCTGTTGCCAAATTGTCCATTCCCAGCGCTCGGTACAGTGCTCTGCACGTAGGAAGCGCTCAACAAATACTATTGAATGAATGAATGAATGAATAAATGAATGAGTGAATCTATTGAGCCCTTACTGTGTGCGGAGCGCTGTACACCCACCCTCCTCTCCGGACACGCGCTGCCCAACGCCCTTCGTCCTGAACCGACCCCAGCAAGCACACACAACAGGCACACATGCACACACACAGGCACACACACAGACACACAAATTTATACGCACACAGGCACACACGCTTATAAACGCAGACACAGACACATACATACAGACATACACACACAGATACACGCATTTATGCAGACACACACACTTATAAACGCAGGCATAGACACAGACACTTATACACACACACAGACATACACACTTATACCCACACAGATACACACATTCATGCAGACAAACACTTATAAACGCAGACATACTTATACACATGCAAACATACACACATTTATGCACACATACATACAAAGACATACATACACTTATAAACGCAGACACACAGACACATACACACAGACACACACATTTATGCACACACACACATACACAGAGACACCCATAGACACACACACTTATAAACGCACACACTTATACACACACAGACATACACACATTTATGCACACATACAGACACATTTATAAACGCAGACACACAGACATACACATTTATGCACACGCACAGACACACACACTTAAACACCCACAGGCACACATACTCTTATAAACGCAGACACAGACACTTATACACACACAGACATCCACACTGATACACACACTTATGCAGACACACACACAGTTATACACATACAGAGACATCCACACTGATACACACACTTATGCAGACACACACACAGTTATACACATACACACACAGACACACACTTATAAATGCAGACACATACACACTCAGGCACACACATTTATTATCGCAGATACACACATACACACACAGACACACACATACATATAGACACACACATTTATGCAGACACACACACTTGTAAACGCAGACACACAGGCACTTATACACATACACACATTTATGCAGACACACACACTTATAAACGCAGACACACAGACACTTATACACACAGAGACACACACATTTATGCAGACACATACACTTATACACACATTTATGCAGACACATTTATACACACACATTCATGCAGACACATACACTTATACGCACACACACACACACACACTTGTAAACACAGACACAAAGACACACACACACAGACGTGCACACATATATACTAAGACATTTATGCAGACACACACTTATAAACACAGACACACACACATACACACATTTATGCAGACACACACTTATAAACGCTGACACCCAGACACTTACACACACACTTGTAAACAAAGGCACACAGACACACACACAGACGTACACACATATACACACCGACATTTATGCAGACACACTAATAAACGCAGACACCCAGACACACACACACTTACACACACACTTGTAAACGCAGACACACAGGCCCACACAGACGTACACACTTCTATACACACAGACATTTATGCAGACACACACGCACACATATCAACGCAGACACAGACCCACACAGACGTACACACTTCTACACACACAGACATTTATGCAGACCCAGACCTACACACTTCTATACACACATTTCTGCAGACCCCCACACTTGTCAACGCAGACACACAGACCCACACAGACGTACACACTTCTGTACCCACAGACATTTATGCAGACACACACACTTAACGCAGACACAGTCATTTCTGCAGACACACACACTTATCAACGCAGACACAGAGACCCACACAGACGTACACACTTCTATACAGACATTTATGCAGACCCAGACCTACACACTTCTATACACACATTTCTGCAGACCCCCACACTCGTCAAGGCAGACCCACGGACCCACACAGACGTACACACTTCTGTACCCACAGACGTTTATGCAGACCCCCACACTTGTCAAGGCAGACCCCCAGACGCTCCCAGCCATACACACTTCTGCACCCACAGACCTTTATGTAGACCCCCACACTTGTCAAGGCGGACCCCCCAGCCCCTCCCAGCCATACACACTTCTGCACCCACAGACCTTTATGTAGACCCCCACACTCGTCAAGGCGGACCCCCCAGCCCCTCCCAGCCATACACACTTTTGCACCCACAGACCTTTATGTAGACCCCCACACTCGTCAAGGCGGACCCCCCAGCCCCTCCCAGCCATACACACTTCTGCACCCACAGACCTTTATGCAGACCCCCACACTTGTCAAGGCGGACCCCCCAGCCCCTCCCAGCCATACACACTTCTGCACCCACAGACCTTTATGCAGACCCCCACACTCGTCAAGGCGGACCCACCCAGACATACACACTGGTCTAGACCCAGATATTTATGCAGACACACAGACCCTTCTAGCCAGACCCCCCCCCCCCCCCCCCCGCTGCGCCCCCGCCTCGAACGGCTTGGCCCTGGGAGCCGGGCGGGCGCGTTGTCCGGAGGTGGGAGCGCGTTGTCCGGAGCCGGGAGGGAGGCGGGGCGAAGGGGCCGGGACACGGCAGCGCCGAGGAAACAGCGGACATCAGCGAAACCTCCCACCCAGCCGGTCCCCTTCTCCCCACACACGCACACCCCCCTCCCGCCCCCACCCGCCGCGGGCGGCTTCGTTCCCCCCTCCCCCGTCCGCCTTGGGCGAGCTAATCCTCCGGGGGGCATCCGATGGATCTGTCCCTGCCTCCCGCTCCAATGAGGGCCGGCCTGGTAGGTGGGGGTGCGGAGTGTCGGGGTGAGTGTGCGACGGGCGCGGGTGGGAAGGGGCCGCTCCGGAGGCGCCATTTTCCCCCCGCTCCGTCGGTCTTTGCCCGCCATCTCTCCGGGTGGGGGCCGAGCTGTGCGCGGCCGGCGGGGCGTCTCCCCCAGCCCCTGCATCCCTCCCTCCCTCCCCCCCCCCCCCCGGTCCCATCCCATCCCCGCCCATCGGTCGCCTTGTGACAGATGCCGAGGGCGGCGTGGGAGCGGCGGCGGCCCCGCGGGGGGCTCGGCCGGGGACACGGACACACATTGCACCCACCCGGCCGGGCGGCCGCGGCAGCCCCGGAGACACACAACCCACCGACACACACAGGCCAGGCGACACTCGCAGCCACAGACGGGGAGGGGGGGACGGGACGGGACGGGACGGGACGGACGGGCCCCCCCAGCCCCGAGGAGCCACCCGCATCCCTTCCTTCGTCCTCTGTTTTCCTCGCGTGGCCAAGGGGACGCGAGCTCGTTTTGCAGGGCGACTTTGCTGGGGGGAGGAGGAGGTCCAGAGACACCCTCGCAGAGACACATGACACACACCCAGAGACACAAACGCAGAGACCCGAGACACACACACACACGCAAAGACACTCGCAGAGACACCCACGCAGAGACACACTCGCACAGACACACACCCAGAGACACACTCGCAGAAACACACACCCGGAGACACACTCGCACAGACCCACCCAGAGACCCAGACGCAGAGACACCCACAGACCAGACGACACTGGAAGACCGAAAGGGGGGTGGGGGGAGACATGCCCTAGGAGCCCCGAGGAGGGACCTGCATCTCTTTCTTCATCCTTTATTTTTCTCGCTCTGCCCAAGTTAACGCGGCCTCGTTTTGCAGGGTGACTTTGCTGGGAGGCGGGGGCAGGAGGAGGAGGAGGAGAAGGAGGAGGAGGAGGAGGAGGAGGAGGAGGGGGATGCTGCTGCTGCTTCTGCTGCTGCTTCTGCTGCTGCTGCTGCGCGGCGGCGGCGGGCGAGGGGAGGTGGGTGTGGAGAGAGGATGGCTGTCCATTTGAGCGGGTCGGCGGGGGCATCGGGCCGGCGGGATCTGGGGGTCCTTCTTGGAGTTGGCATCACCCGGGCCGGGGGCACCGGCTCCCCGTCTCCGGGGGGCCGCCGCTGATGGTGCCCGCGCTCTTTGGGGGGCGGGGAAAAGAGAGGGGGCGGGGGGAGGCTGAAAGATTTCTGCTCCTTTTTTTCTTTTTTCTTTTTTTTTTTTCGCTCCCTTTGTAAGTTGCAGGTTAAGTGGAGCTAGAGAGCAACGTTGCAACCTACTTGGATTTTTTTTTTTTTGAGGGAGCAAAATGTATCAGAATTTAACGTGTGGCTAAGAGAAGAACTGGAGAGATCTGGTCCCGTCTGGAAGGTTGGTGTGGGGGTTTAATGCGGGTGGATTTCTGTCCTGGCGTCTCGTCTTCCAATCCTATTGAACTGATTTGGGTCTTTTTCTTTCCTTTCTTCTGTCTCTCTCTTTCTCTCTGTCCCCTGCGCTCTCGTTATTTTGACATTGAAAGGACGCGCACCCCCGAAAACCAACAATTTGCCGTAATGACCTAGCGAGGTGAATGTCTGGAGGTGGGGGTCTGTTTAGCTGAAGCTGTGGACGAGAGAAGGGAATCCGAATGACCTGCCGGCTTGCCCTTCTCTATATTTCAGAAGTAAATCATTGACCAAAATAAGGGATCGCTATTGATTGATAATTTCATGTTAATGGAGTGTATCCTCGACAAAAGAAAAAAACTGCCTTAGGTAATCCGTAGAATCAGAATGAGCAAAACCGGTTATGTGAATATTTTACATCCCAATGTTGAGCAGGACAGTGTATTTGAGAGTGTGAGGGTGTATGGGGAGAGAGGTGCTGTTTGCTAGTAGTCTGTGATTTGGTGAACGTACAGCAGATTGCATAGCCAAACCAAGTTATTGCTGAACTAATCCCTTCAAATACGGGAAAAAAAAATCACTCATCTCTGTAATCTGATCTGAAGTGGAAATATTTTCGTTGGAGATCTGAAAGTTTGCTTGATTGTTATTAGGAGACGTGACTTAGTCAGTCTTGACCCATTGCCTCTGGGTTTTGTTGAGGTTTTTTTTGCTGTTGCCCCCTCATGTTGAATTTATTTTTAACGTGAATCTGCGTGTGTTTCCAAGTGTGTGTGTGTACGCGTGCTTATGTGTGTGTGCCTGTGCAATACATATATCTGTCTAAAAAGGCAGTTGAGAGAAGGATTTCCGATTTGTTTCCGCTTCAAATAAACTATACTGATAATCTCATGGTTGCTGTCTGATGCTAAGAGAGGCAATTTGTGTTTTTTTTATCCCTGGAGAAACTCTTCCCCCCAAAAGAGCAGCTTCTCCAGAGATGCAATTGCGGGTCTTTCCCACTGTTCATACTTCCCTTCCTAAAGTTCTGTTGGGATCTGTGGGGAATATGAAGATGCGTGCTCTCTCTTTTTCTCTTTCTCTCTCTCCCCCCCACCCTTTTCTTCTTTCCTTATAATGTTGTGTGAAAATGGGTTTGAAAAACAACAAACAGGAAAAAATAAACCCTTGATAAAACTTGTGCCTCTAATTCAGGGATCTCCTTGTTCTTCCCCACCTTATTATTGCTTCTTGTCTGTCTCTGGAACAGTTTGATTTGCCCTGTTCCCCCTACCTCTACTCAAAAATGCATCTGGATGCTGAGAGGAGGTAGTCATTTATGCCAATTCTGAAAGTTAATACAGCTGAACAGTGTCTGGATAACTGGGGCTTGGGCGTGGGGTAGGGAATCCCCTCCCCGCTCTCCCCCTGCCCGCCCCTCCATACATTTTAGGTGGGCACTTGGCTTCAGAGAAGGAAGAGCATAGGAGTGAGTGTGTGTGTGCTCGCGTGTGCATGTGTTTCTGCATACGTGTGTGTATGTGTGTATGTGTGTATGTAAGTGTGTGCATGCAAGGGATGGAAGACATCATTAGCAAGCTAAATTTTGGGGGGTGTCGGGTTTAGAAGTCTTCCAGTCAATTTCTCTTGCCTTTGTCTCTGTCTCTTCTGACATTTCATACCCAGTTAGTTCATTTTTGTCCCCTCAGCTTAAGGGCTGGCTGAAGCTACAGTGTCTTACGGTAACTGTCTACCTCTGTGGTAGGCCACTTGAAATGGTGGGATGAAAGGGGGAAGGTGGAGGAGGAAAGGACAGGTGGTAAAATAGATCATTTGAGTTGTGAGTGAGTGAGTGTGAGTCTGTGTGTTCTGGCTCTTGTGAGTGATTGTGTCTGAAGCCATTGCTGGTTTCTAAGGTTTTGCTGGTGTCAGAGTCAGGACTGTTGCAGTCAGTGGTGGCACTGAAATCGGAGCCGAGCATGGGAAAGAATGGGTGGCAAGGAGATATATTAGGGAGACAGAGAAGGGAAATAGTGTTTCTCTTTTCACAGTGAATTTTAAAGTACTCCTCGAATAAACAGTACGGTGGATTGTCTTGGGCAGAGGGAGCGCAACTAGTCCGGGAGAGATTATACCAACTGTTAGTTAATGTTGCCTTATATGTCTGTCGATGCAATTTAAAAGGTTGGTGTAGGCTGGTTAAGAATTGCTAGCTAGTCCCTCGCTGCCTGGAGAAGTAATTCGATCCTTTGCGTATTGTCAAGAGGATATGACGGAGGTAAAGGAATCACAGTTCTACTTCTCTACTCAATATTTTGAGTCCCGCCCTCCCCACCCCCCCCACCCCCCCGGCCGGCCTTTGAACAAACTTCCCCTCCAACTATTCACTCACAGGGACAGGAATCTGCAGAGTCTTTCCTGCTAGCATGAGTTTGGGAAGAGAAAGAATTGAGGGGCTGAAATCATCTGAGAAGGCAGTGGGAAGCAAAAAAGGGAGACACTGCATCTTGTTGGAGAAGAACCAGGTAGGTAGGAAGTGAGGGCCTAGCTCACTCTTGATTCTCTATGCTGCTTTTTGTGGTACCTTGGCTTCCAGTTCCATTAGGTCCCCAATTGATAAATCCCTGACACGGAAATGAGAGTCCTGAAGAAGAAAGTTCTATCAACAGGGCTATTATTTGTACTTGGACTTTAATCTCTACTCTTAGAGAAGGTTATGGAAAAGGGTGTGGGCTGGGGGGGGGTGGGGGAGGGAGGTGTTGGGTTGGGGGAAAGAGGGATGAGAAGTAGCCAGAGGATGGGATATCCTTTCTGAATTCACTTGGAGGCTCTGTGTCTTGCCTTGACTGCAGGCTCTCAAAATGCCGACTCTCCAATTGCGATTCAGAGTTTTAATTGAATCCAGAAATCTGTTGAGAAGGAACAGGGCCAAGGCGACTCTTGTTTTCCCTGTAACCCAGGGATGGGGAAAGAAATACTTTTTGCTCAGGGTATTTCAAGTGGCTTCAACTTTGGGGCTGCCAAAAGAACGAGGTAAATTGTTATGAACCCATTAGCATTTTAGGGAGATGCATTGAAAAATGATGAAATGACGTCTTGGGCTTCTACCGAGTCCTACGGTGTTTTAAGATTCAGGCAGATTGACAGAGTTAGTTTTGGCTTTTAATAATTGCCAACCAGTTATTTGCTTTTGGTCACTGTTCACCAGATGGGACAGGAGAGTGTAGTGGTTAGAGGAACTGAGCTGGAAGTTGAAAGGCCAAGGCTCTCTTTGGGTTTAACCTTGGACTTGCCAAGTACTCTTGGGTAAGTCATTTCCTTCCTCCTCTACCTCTGCTCTCTCAGGTGCCCTCTACTTAGGGTACCCTGGGAGTGATAGTAATGATTAGCCATGTCTGCTGAAGTGCTTCGAACTCTGTGGAGAAAGGTGCTCTATAAATGTGAGGTATTGTCATGGTTATTAGCTTTCTTTGTGGGACTATTTCTAAGCCCATCCTTTGATTAACATATGATCTGATGAGGTCATATATACTCAGCCTGGCCCGAACAAAGGCTAGATGTACCCAGAAAGCAAAACACCAGACACCCACTGAGCAGAACTGGCTTCATTATATAAGAAAATACACCCCTTGAGTTTTATTTTTGTTCCAAGTTTTCGTTTCTTGGATATTAATTTTTTTTTCCCTGTGCCATCAACCCAAGCCTCACTGAGGCTCTCAGACTACAGTGATGCTCTGAGAAAGTGCCACTCTTGGTCAGTTCCTTTACCCCTCGATGGGATCAGAGAGAAACCAGTTACTTCTTTGGCCTTCTCCATGGGGCTCAGTGGCTCAGCCTTTCCCCAGCGCATTCTCTTTCCTTCAGTCAGCCTCCCCTGGAACAGAGAAACCTTTTGCTTGAAGGCCTGTAATTGCACTGCAATGGTGACTTGACCCAACCCAACCCACAACAAGCAATGGCAATGTCTAGGGCACCAAATAAACAGTTCTGAAGTCCAAAGCGTTGCTCTGGTGGAAAGCAGCAGCTTTCCCCATGAAATTGATGACCGATGACAATCAGTATGCACAGATGATCTCTCTCTCTTTTTCTCTCTCCCCCCCCCCCCACCCCCCGGATCCTTGAAGAATAATTACAGCCAACAAAATAGAGCTGACCCTGGTGAGGAGAGGTGCCTGTTTCTCTCAGAGCTTGAGAGGGAGGAGGGGATAGCGATCAGATAACAGGACTAAAGTGGACCAGATCGGAATTGAAAATGTCAACCTACACAAATGTCTTCTTCCTTCCTTCCCCAATTGTGGTTTTAGTTTTTTCTTTCCTTGACAAGAAATCAGGTGCTTAAGGTCATCATTGCTCAGGATATACTTGAAGAGATTTGGGGTCTTGCCATTGTAAGAGAATCTTCACTCCTTGAAAATCCTTGGAAAGGCAGGATTTGCTTTTTTGGATTTCATGGGAGTAGTTGTGTTGGATGACCAAGATTTGGGGCTAGATTTCAACCATGATTCATTATTCCATCTCTTTCCTTCTGGGCACCTCTCCCATTCCCCAGGCATCCGACCACAGAACACCTCGAGGGCCATTACTGGCAATCAGTCAATCAATGGGGTTTACTGAGGAGTGTTCACTGTGTGCATAGTGCTGTAGTAAGAACTTGGGAGAGTACCACATAATAAAGTTGGTGGATGTGATCCCTGCCCTCTAGGAGCTTACAGTCTCTGATACGCCCCTGGCTTTGCCCCTGATTTCATCAATTTTTTCTTAATCCATAACCGCGTTTGATCAACTGGGCCTAAATAATCTTACCGCCTAAGGAATCTGTAACCATGTGATCTTGAATTCCACAGGTTCCCTTTCTGCCAAGTGCCTGGGTATCCAGATTTGTCATGGGGCTCTTGAATCCAAACTTTTCCAAACACATTTTTTATTAATGATATCTGTTAAACTCTTACTATGTGCCAGGCCCTATTCTGAGCGCTGGGGTAGATACAAGCTAATCCGAGTGGATGCCATCTATGATCCATATAGACCGTGCTGCTTCGCACGCTGCTTCATTTTGGTGAAATAATTTGGTCCCCCAGTCAAAATCTTGTAGACCATAAGCTCCTTGAAAGGTTTCTCCTTTGACTTCTATGGTAATTCTTCTTCCACAAAAAAGGCATTACTCTTGCCACTACGACTACACCCATTAAGCCTCCACTGTATGTAGGGTCCTGTACTAGGTGCTATGCAGAGTAGCAGAAGAAGCAATAGATAGCCAAACCTCAGGGAATTAGACGTATTAAACATTTTGGGAAGTGGAAAGGAGGAAGGATGGAGTCACGGGAGAGATTGGAATAGCTGGAGTCATTTGGACTGACCTGGGAAGGCATTCCTAGAAGGGATGAACATGAGCCCAGTTTTAAAAGCGGGGCGTGTAGTGGTTTGGGGAAAGGAGGCCGGAGGGCATTTCTAAGTAAGGGAGTGGCAGATGCTTAGATTTGAAGGTGAGATGGGGCTGTGACTCATGGAAAGGCTGTACCTGGAGGGTGGGGTGGGGTGGGGGGTGGTACCCACCAGTTTGTTAATTTACCAAGATGAGCTCCAGTGGATCCATTTTTGGAATAAGAAGACCGTTTAGAGAGAGAAAGATCAATTGAAGACTTGTTCTGGGTAAACTTGCCCTATTCATTCAGGCCCTCCTCCCATCTCCCGCAACTGCCCACACTATCGCTCCCTGTCAGACTACCAACCCTTCAGCCTTCCTGTTGGGTTCTTCTCTATCAGGGAAAGGTTGAACAATGGATCATTCCCAAAGAGATGGCCTTGAGTGAAATTTGGAGCCCCTAAAGTAGTCTCCATCTTGACTCTTTCGTAGGTGTGTAGCCTAGGGGTAAGAGAATCTGTCCCATGACATCATTTGAAAGTTCATTGTGTAGGCTAACCTGGCTTGAGCCTCCAGAATGCTTTGAACGAGGAAGATTCTCCAAAGTGGGTACCTAGTTGTTGTAATCATATTTAATTGAACAAAGAGAAGGACGAAGAGGGGGAATAAAGAAAGCTATGAGATTTATGAAATTGGGTATAAAGAAAGCCTAAAATCATTCACTCGTCCTGCTAAGAGTTTGTAAAAAGAGAAGTGGAAAGGGGTTGATGACGGGTGGCGAGGTGTGTTGATGACGGGTGGCGGGGAAGGGAGAGGAAGCTCTATTTATCAGTGAGATATTGGGCAGAACTCACTTAGCTGTACAATGATTGCCTGAGATATAAAGTAATCAATCAGTCATTCTTAGCAGAGTCAAGTAGACATGAGGTATTGCTAATAGTTCAAAGTAGTTCAGTGATAATGTGGGAAAGAAAGCAGGGATTGATTCGGCATTACTGATGGTATTGTTTCTCCGATAACTTTCTGTCGGTCCCCTATGTGCTTTGAGATCTTTGAAAAAGGAAAAGAAGCTATCATCTATACTAATAGGGCAAAACTCTGGTAAGACTAGGCCAATAGTCTTCTCGTGTTCTTATACGATTATTGTTCTACAGTATTGATCTGTGACTACGGTGAGTGCAGAAAACGAAGGGAATGGAGCACAGGAAACCTGGCCTGACTCCCGTGAGTCGCTGAGGCTGGGCGGCTTGGAAGGCAGACATTCTTTGAGGTGGCCAGGCCAAACCAGTTCAAGTAGGGACTTCCTAGAGGAGGTATGTTGGGTTATGCAAAAGCCGCTGCTGTTTCCTGAAGAGGGCTAAGACTGGCTAGTCTTAGGCTCTAGGGCAGAGGTACCCCCATTTGAGGCCTAAACTCTGGGTTTGTATTCTGCCGGTCCCATGCCCATGTAGTAGACGGTCTTTAAGGGAAAGGAGACGTTAAAACAAATTACAGACGGGGATCCAACCTTCTCTTTTCCGCTGGACCCCTCTTCTCTGGTTTCAGGTCCTAAGATCAGATGCTTCTCCACAGAACCATAGATTTTAAGATCACTGTTTGCTGTCAGGTATGCCTGAGTTTCAGACTGTTGCTCTCTAAAGTCTATTGGGTAAAGCCCAGAAAGCTCCATCTGGTAAGAAGAGGTGTTCTATCTCTTCTAAACTTTCCAAGTGCCTAATTCTGTGCTAGTGCACCAAATGGGTGCTCAATAAATGCTATTACATCTACTACGAATATTACAAGATTTGAATTCTGGATTTGCTAATGGCTCACTCTGTGTTTTGGGGAAGATTTCTTAACTTTTCTGGTCATAGTTTTTCTTTCTGTAAAAGGTGAATAATACCTCCCTTCAGAATGATGTTGGGAAGACAAGTCTGTGGCCTAGTGGATAGAGCCCAGGTCTGGGAATCAGAAGGGGCCGAGTTCGAATCCCCTGCTCTGCCACATGTCTGCTGTGTGACCTTGGGCAAGATCACTTAACTTCCTTGTGCCTCAGTTCCCTCATCTGTCAAATGGGAATTAAGAATGTGAGCCCTATGTGGGACAGGGACTGTGTCCAACCAGATTATCTGGTACTTAACCCAGCGCTTAGAACAGTGCCTGCCGCACTGTAAGCACTTGACAAATACCACAGTTATTAATATTCATTCAATAGTATTTATTGATTGTTTACTATGTGCAGAGCACTGTACTAAGCACTTGGAATGAACAAATCGGCACAAATAATTAATTGGTATTAATTAATACCACAAGTAGAGGTGATTGGGTGAAAGTGCTCTGGGCTCTTTAGAAGAATCATGCTGTGTAAAGATGAAGGGTTATTGTGGATTGTTTTGGGTGTACATCTGGGTAAGGAATCGTGATCCCAGCCTCCTGCTGCCTAGCTGGAGAAAAACAGAAAGACAGGCACGTTTCAGCTCCCCAGCTGTGCTGTCTGTGTCGGGTGTGTTTTCGGTAGGAGGGAGTGTTAGACTGGATGGGGGAGGGGGGTTGGGGGAGGGAAGGGAGGAGTAGGGGCGGTGGTGAAGGCAGTGGTAAATAAAAACAAACTTTTTGTTAATGGTTTATAGCGCGACATCATTTTCTCCACATTTTAGGGCCCGGCGAAGAATGTTTGATCAGAGAAGGCGGGAGATCGTAGTAGTACATTAGTGTGAGAATCAAGCAGCTGTCCAAGAGAATAGGGAAATGAAGAGAGAGCTGGGGAGCACAAATGATTAAACCGCGTGGGGTTGGGTTCTCCATATCTGAACTCGGCTCTTGTGCTCGCTACCCACGTCCACTGGCAGAATGGGCTGTCCTTCCCAAATTCCTCAGGCCAGAGTCTGCCACTTGAGAGACTGCCATATCAAAGAATACAGGAGCCTGAAGGAAGCCATCCTCACTCCATACACCTTCCCACCTTCCGGCCCTCTTCTGAGCTACCGGCGTTTAGGGGTTAGGGCCTACCTGCCTGCCTTTCTCTTTTCCAGCCCCTTTAAGGACGTTATGAGGAGAAATTTAACACTGAGTTGGGTTCTCAGCATCTAAATGGCTCCTTTTCTAAAGGTGAGGTCTTTTCAGACGAGTTATGAACTCTTTATTAGGGCTAGGGTTGGGGTGGGGGATGGGAAGAGTGACTAGGCTGATCATCATTCAACCAACCACCCACCTGTCAAAAAATGGAATTTGAACCCTATCTCATCTGTAAAATGGGGGTTAAGACTGTGAACCCCATGTGGGACAGGGACTGTGTCCAACCCGGTTATCTTCTGTCTACCCTAGCACTCAGGACGGTGCTTGGCATGTCGTAAGCACTTACAGACACCGTTTTAAAAAAAGAAAAAAAACCACCAGTATTGGAGCTGCTTCACCCAAAGCAGAATGTTGTCTGCTGAGGGAAAGTCCCCGGACCACCTTCAGCCAGGAAATGTGGGTGGCAAAGGCGGCTGCTGCGGAAGACCTGCCAAATGGAAGCCAAGTTAATCTTGCCGAGGGAGAGGAGAGAGAATAGCTACGTTGAACAATACATGATGCTTGAGCTGGGGCGTGATGTTCCAACCTCACTTTTAGACACTTCCATGGAGCTCCTACTACCCGCCAGGGGAGGAGACGCGGCAGAGGCATGAGAACTGGGAAAGGAAGGAGAGAAAGGCCACAGAAGACGCATGGAGTCATTGAATAATTTTCCCTGCACCCCATAGTCTTCATTATTTTGAAGGTGTTCCGGTTGATGATGGTGATATTTGTTAAGTCCGTATTATGGGCCGAGCATTGTACTAAGTGTTGGGGTAGATCCAAGACAGTCGGATTATACACAATCCCTGTCCCAGTTGGCACTCACAGTCTAAGTGGGAGGGAGAATATTGAATCCCCATTTTATAGGTGATGAAATTCAGGCACAGAGAAGTTAAGCGACTTGTCTAAAGTCACACAGCAGGCAAGGGGCAGAGCTGAGATTAGAATCCAGGTACTCAGACTCCCAGGCCCCTACTCTTTCAGCTGGGCCACACTCCTCCGTCTTCTTGTCTCTTCTGGTATCAGAGCTAATTCTGGGGGCTAGAAAAGGTCCTGGTTTGTTGTCTTGCAGGGAAGGTTCTATAGTCATTACACTAGCCACTTTCAGTTGATGAGTCAGTAGAATTTACCGAATGCTTACACACCACAGAGCATGGTACTAAGGAAGTGCTTGGGAGAGAAGAACAGAATTGGTAGACACGGTCCCTGCCCTCACTGAGCTTACAGTCTAGCAGGGGAGACAGACATTAAAATATACTACAGGTTGGTTGTTCAGACAATTTTGCCTTAGAAGGCTGAATGAATCTTCCCAGCCTCCCAGGGCACTTGGTGACAGACAGGTATTTTTAGCTTCATTCAAAGGTGAAGAGACTGAAACCAAGGGAGTTCATAAAAGGTAGGTGAGGAATGAACCAGAACTCAAACCCTGATTCCTTAGCTGAATATTCCCATATAGCCACAGTCCTCCTCCCACCCTGCTCTCCTTAAGAGCCAGGTGTTTTGGCTGATCATTTAATCTCTTTTGTGTAACCAATGTAGCAGGCTCCCTTGCTCTGGTTTTTGGAATCCTGTTCCTTCTCCAGTACTTTCTCCCAGTGAGGTTTAAGTGACTCGAGCTGTGTGCAAGGGTTAGATCGCCTTTTAGAGATTAGGGATTTCCTTTTGGGTATCCAACTGAATCTGACTTTTGTGCTGGTGTTTGAGAAGCAGCAGGGTCGAAGACCCTAGCCATGGGTCTCAAGAGTCAAGAGCTGGGCCCTGCCCTTTGTTATTTTACCAGTGGTTTACTGTGTAGCTTTGGTTATATTGCTAGATCCTTTTCTGTCATAATTCTTTCTTCTGTTCTGCAGGGATAATCATCTCTACCTACCCCACAGCCACACTCTTTATATTGGTAACACTCAGCCCTTTACAAATGCAAAGCTCACGATACAAGCAAGTTGTCTTCAATTTCTATTTACCCTGAACTTCCTCTCCAAGGACCAAAGGCCCTGATAAATGGAGGAAAGCATATTATTCTTCTAGAGTAGGAAACTGAGGTCTAGATGGTTAGCTATGCCAACGCTGAACATAGGAAAGGAACATCAGGGTGGGGAAGGCCTTAGGTAGGTATTCTGATGTCCTTTTGTCCCATTTGGCCGACCTTAGATGAGTACCAGGGAGTGAGGTGTTGGCAAAGTCTTCCACCCTTTGTTGGACAAGGTCAGAGTTTTTAAAAAGAAATTGAACTGGCATCATGGGGCTTGCCAAGATTCAGATGTGAAGGCCAGCTACATCTACCAGGAGGTTCTGGCACCAGACACAATTGGCACAGCTGGAAGCAACTTAATTGTACTGTTTTCTCTTGGGACCCAGTTCCATTGTGAGAACAACCCCTTTAGTACATAGAATGACAATGTACTCCCTCCCCTCAGCAATCCCGGCCCTGTAGGGCTTTGCCAGCAAGGCTCAGGTGCCCAATACCTCCGTTGGAAGTAGATGATAATGGGCTCCTCCCAAGATATCGCTTTGACAGGCATCTGTCTACTCTCCTCATGCCATCTAAGTTAGAGATCAGGCAAAGGATCCCACTTTAAAAAGGTCAGTGAATTTATCTGAAAGCACAGCAGAGAAGCTGTCAGTTTAGAACCCAAGTCTTCAGAATCCCAGTCTGGCAACCTGTCACAAGGCTACACTGGGTTCAAGTGCAGTGAACTGCCATTGAGTCTCTCCATTTGGGTGGCAGTTGACCCGACTTAAAATCTTAAGTTGATAAGTCTGCCAAGCAAGCACAGAGGAGAAGGCTACTACAGAATTAGGGTGAACACATTTACTTGGTAATCCTCGAGTCCCTCCTACTTAGATAGTGAGCCCCATGTGGGACAGGAATCGTGCCCGACATAATTATCTTGTAACTCCCCCAGTGCTTAGTACCATGCTGGGCTTATAGCGAGCACTTAACAAATGCTGTTTTTAAGCATTTCATTTAAGCTCTAATGGGGAATTTTAGAAAAATATTCAAATTCACCAGAATTACATTAGCACTGGACAATCTGGTGTGGTGACCTTGCCCTAACCCTGGCTTTCCCTGCTCATTTCAAATGCTTATGCATCCACTCATAGACTGGAACATGCTTAGATAGTGTCCTTGGGCTTGTAGTCCAAATTTTTCAGCCACAGAGATCTGCAGTCCTCTTTCCCCCCCCCATTCAGAAGCAGCATGGCCTATTGGAAAGAGCCGACTCTGCCTTCTGTCTGCTGTGTGACCTTGGGCCAGTCACTTAACTTCTCTGTGCCTCAGTTACCCCTTCTGTAAAATGGGGATTAAATCTTACTCCCTCCCACTTAGCCTGTGAGCCCCTTGTGGGTCAAGTGTCTATGTCCAACCTGATTAACTTGTATGTACTCCAGTGCTTAGAGCAGTGCTTGGCACATAATAAGTGCTTAACAAGTACGATAATAATTATTCTTATTATTCTCCTAGTTGCTGAGAGGAAAGGGAAGATGGGCATACTGAGGAGAGTGCAGCATTTTCCATAAAATAGTATAGCTGACTTTGAATCAAATTCGTTTTTATCACTGAGCCGTTGCTTCCAACGTGAACTCTTTTGCGTTATAGGTAGAGGAACTCAAAGAGCTGACATTTGGGTTTATGTCTAACTCCAGTGACCCTCAGCCTTTGTGGTTGAAGGCATAGCAACCTGTCCAACATCCTGTTGAATACCACTGCTCACTTGCATTGCACTCTCCAACGCAGCGCAAGATGGTGGCTCTTATGCTGCTAATGAGGTGTTCTCTTCTGAAGGGCGCCACCTTTGATAGCACTGTGCTTGTAAGTACCTCATTCTGAAGCTGGGAGCAGAATGAAATGTAGATACTATGTCTCAAAAATTTCTAAGGCGGTGGCACATCAGTAATAAATTTGTTATGAACATTATGTGTCAAGTACCAGGGTCTAAAAGAAAGTACGTAGGAGCTTCCTCCATTCTATTTCTTCTCTCTCTCTCTCTCTCTCTCTCTCTCTTTTAAATTGTATTCCCTCTTCTTGTATCATGAGGATTTGTGTTTGTTTGAGATGAGGCAAGTTTCCCGCTCATTTGGGCTCCAGCTGACGGAGCAAGTGTTATTGGCAAGGAATGGTAAATGTTCCAACCGCTCAACACTTTCCCCTCCCATAACTCTTTCCTTCTGGAGTCCTTATTGTCACCACTCAACTTATCTGAAAAACTGCTCTCATTATTAAGAAAGAGTCTCTGCTGGGGTACAGGCACCAGTCAATCATCCTGAGAAAGGTTAATTTTCACTGTAAGCAAGAACCTAGCACAAGGTATCCTTTGTGTGCCCACGGGTATATACACACATACTTACTATCTCCCTCTCTCCATCTCTCTCTGTTTTTCCCTCAGAAGGAGTAACTGCTGCAGTGTGGTGAAGAAAAAATTTTTCACAATTTCTTTGTAATACAGTAGCCAGTGTCTCTGTGTGTACTTCTTGCTGGGGGATGAAAGGTGGAAGGTGTTGACTTACTCTAGTGGCTTTATAGGACAGCTGGGAACAAAAACAGATTTTTAATTGATAGGGTTGTGATCACAGAGCCTCAGAAAGATTGGGTGAGGAGTCCATTTAGGAAAATGGAGCATGGTTTGTGCATCCAGTTCGTCTGTGCAGTCAACAGACGTGAGGACATGTAATTTTTTTGGTGGATTGTTTTTTTAAGTGAGGTGGGTGCTGGCATCAAGTATATATCCTTATTCTTCACTGCTCTCCTTACCTGTAATTCATTTTAGGGTCCCTCTCCTCCACTGGATTGCAAGGCAGGAAATGGGTCTCCCAACTCTATTGTATTGTGCTTGGCCTGAGCATGTAGTACAGTGCTCTGCACACAGTAAATGCTCAATAAATAAATAAATTGATTGATTGATTGGATTTCACCTTAGAGATGTGGAGCTGGGATTGGCCCAGGTTGTCCAGGGTGATTTGAGTTTTAGGTATATGCAGATCTCCACTTTGCTGCTCCTGGGGCAAACAGCTGGAAGGCAAAGGAGGTCAGATGGCAATGGCAGCATTTTGTGTTGGAGGTACAGAGCAGGAAGAGGAGAAGCCACATCATTAGATAATAAAACAATGGCTTTTGCAGTTCTCACTGAAAGGATCAGAATTGTGCTTTCTCAAGCACTCAAATAGTGCTGTGCACACAGTAAGCAGCAGGGGGGCCTAGTGGATAAATCACAGACCTAAGAGCAAGAGGCCCTGGGTTCTAATCCTGACTCTACTACTTGCCTGTTGTGGGACCCAGGGCAAATCACTTAACTTCTCTGTACCTCAGTTCCCTGAACTGCAAAATGGGGATTCAGTATTGCTCTCCCTCCTACCTCCACTGTGATCCCCATGTGGGGCAGGGTCTTTTTTGGGCCCGATTAGCTTTTATCTCTCCCAGTGTTTACAACAGTACTTGACATGTGGTAAGTGCTTAACGAATACCCTAAAAAATATGATTGATTAGTTGATTGATTGATTGGAGGCCTGGAGAGAGAAGCTCTGAGACCTGCCACCAATTCTCCCGACAGAAAGACTCAGTGACACAAATGTAGAGGGATCTTAGTAGTGATTTGTATGAAGGGAGTAGTAGATGAGCCTAGAATCCAGGAACATGCTGGAGATATTTCAGATGTCCATAGGTGCCATTCCCCAAATCATGTTTGTTTTCCCTGCTACCATCTGGGGAAAAAAAATAATGTCATTTCATTTAGTCTATATGAAGATTTCTAGTGTATGGCTGTTCATTTCTGAGACTATTAATGCAGGTGGAACCTGTCATCTTCAGTTCAATTCCATGGGCCGTTGGCAGATTATCTAGATTTATCTGCCCAGAGAATCTAACAGCCAAATGGCCGATGCCACTGGCTCTATACAAACACTCAGAACTTTCTCTCAATCCATCCTGGAGTTGCATTTGACCTGCTTCCATAAAGAGGCAAGGGGCTGGATGAGATGACTTCTCGAGATCCCATCCAGCCTCAGAATTCTTGGACTTTGTGATTTCTTAGGAAATAGGACTTGCTTTTGTGCCCCATCCTCCACCCCTCGAGAACAAAAGATGGGAATGTTAAGCTATGAGTGAAAACAATTTAGGTTAATCTTCTTGACGGGATGATGCTAGACATGAGTCGGGGGAGAGGGGAGTCATTTTGTTTTATTTTTCCCTTTCTTCACGGAAGCCAGAGATAATCGATTTGGTAGTAGAAGACAATTCCCTGTTTTGTCCAGGTGCCTGTGGGTTGGCAGTGAGTTGAACAGTCACTCTGGACTTGCTGCTTTATTTGAAAAGAACCACAGGGGAGTTAGGTTCAGGAGTATATAAAATACTCACTCTGGGTATCTGTATGTGAATTCTCTCTCTAGGGGATGAACACAGTTTATTTTTAAGGGGCTTTCCTTTTTTATACTCCTACCGCTGCTGTCCTTCCATAGTCCCAAGGTTTCACTATTAATGATTTAATAGAGAATTCTTTTTCTAGCCTACTGATGCTAAAATCTTAACTTCTGGGTTATGAAAGGGGTTATTTCTAGTCATGCAAAGAGCCAGTGTGGGAGTGGAGCAAGATTTTCCAGGTCCTGGACCAATTTCAGAAGATGAGCAGGCAACGAAGGCAGAATCAAATAAAACTTCTACCAAACCCTTTGTGCACCCAGTACCTCACCTCCAACTTCCCTTTCGTGGAGTTGGTTTCAGCTGTGGTGCAGCCAGCTGTGACCACAGATTAAATGTTCCACCTGAACCCTTTTAAGAGGGCTTATGCTAAGGGTGATGGACGATGTTCCCAGTTTGCTTCTCTGGTTTATAAATTAAGAGAAATCACAGTTCCTTTCTTTCTCTTCCCTGTTTCTCCCTACATTAGGGATATGTGAACTGCAGCTGTCTCTCTACTTCTTGAGAAGGTGGGAAGGTAAAACTGCAGTGCTTGTTTCAAGTTAGTCTTTTGGTCATGGCCCTGGGTTTCTGACTCTCTCTTTCTCTCTCCCCTCTCTCTGTTTCTCAGGTGCAGAGTCAATCATCTGTGAATGCCCCACGGTCAGTTTCCTTGAGATTCTGAACTCGGCAGCCTCACCACTCTCTGCTTCTGGGATTTGGAGTCTCCCTCTTCACTGTGCCTCCCCCTCCCCTGCCCCCCTTCGTCCCCCCTTCCAAGAACTCCAGGGGATTTGTTGGATGGTCATGGAGTCCCGGGAGATCTTAAGCAGCTCCCGGCAAAGGGGGGCAGAGTCGGATTTTCTGGCCGTCCCCTCGGCCAAGCCCTCGGCCGCTTCCAGCTGTCCAGGAGAACCTTTGCATGCCTCTGTGGGGTCTGGAAAAGGGATCCCAGGGGGCGGAGAGCGCATGGAGCCAGAGGAAGAGGATGAGCTGGGTTCCGGGCGAGACATTGATTCCAACTCAAACGCGGACAGTGAGAAGTGGGTGCCCGGAGATGGCCTGGAGGAGCAGGAGTTTTCTATCAAAGAGGCCAACTTCACTGAGGGGAGCCTTAAGCTGAAGATCCAGACAACTAAGAGGGCCAAGAAGCCCCCGAAGAACTTGGAGAACTATATCTGCCCCCCAGAGATCAAAATCACCATCAAGCAGTCTGGGGAGCAGAAACTCTCGCGAACTGGGAAAAATAGCAAAACTGCCAAGGAGGAAGACAGAAGCCACTCCAAAAAGAAGGTAAGGACCCCATCTTGCCTCCATGTCTCGGTGCACTGGTTTCTTCTGCTTGGGACCAGTCTCACAATGGCCCAAGCTCCTCTTAGGCTGCAGATCAGAGATCGAGGACCAGACTTTTCCCCAGTTCCGTGTATAGCCCGGAGGGCAGGATTTTTGTTCTCATTGTTTTCCCCTCCCCACCTACCGTGGTTTTCTTTATGGCCTCCAATAGCAATTAAAATTGTTAGGAGCAGTCCGGAGACATGCATCATTGGGCAATCCCCCATAGTTGGGCTCAGGGTTCTGGCATTGGAGTGAGATGAAGGAGGTTGGTCTCATTGGAGCAATATGCCAAAAAGGAGCCCTAGAGAGGGAGCTTGGGAATCTGCTGGTGGACTCTGAGAGGTGTGTTACCCTCTACTCTAATGGCGCAAGAGTTCCTCCTATTCCCAGTTGTCTTTGGGAGCATCACGAAGCAACCTATCCCTGCAGGGAGAGATTCAAGGTTTCATCCTTTCGGAGGCCCCCCTGCTTTCATTTAGTTGGGTGCTGAGTGAGCTAGGTGATGCGAGAAGCAGTATTGCTTTGGATAGAGCATGGGCCTGGGAGTCAAAAGGACCTGCTTCTAATCCAAGCTCTGCCACGTATCTGCTGTGTCACCTTGAACAAGTCACTTCACTTCTCTGGCCCTCAGTTACCTCATCTGTAAAATGGGGATTAAGAGTGTGAGCCCCATGTGGGAGAGAGACTTTATCCAATGTGATTACCTTGTATTTGCCTCAGTACTAGTGCTTAGAACAGTGCTTGGCACATAGTAAATGCTTAACAAGTACCATAATGCTTTTTATTATTATGCACCCGCTCTGCCCAGCAGTCACTCACTCCTATGCTCTCCTCTTGGGACCCACGCTTCAGGATGACAGATTCTTGAAGAATATTCCGATATGAAGTCTTCCCACTTTGAAATGAAATCCATGGATTCCCATGGCGATATGTACCTTCTGGTGTAACCTTGAATCCCTGTATGCGTTCAAGTGCTTGGGTAAATCAGTCACACCCAAGAAAGGAGTAAGGAAGGCAAAAAGGCCTTCCTAAATACCAAACCTTACTCCTTTTTTTCAGTGTGGGAGTGGCCAGGTAAACCTTTCAGCCCCTGGCAAGAAGGAAAGAGGGCACATGGGGAGGATGACAAACTTCCAGGCAGGATGCTGTCATGGTAGTGCCAGGGTGAGTGAAGTGGAGACTTGGTCGGGCTTGCTGTCTTGGCCTGGGGTCTGATTCTCAGTGGGAAGGGGAGTGAGTTTTCTTTGCAGGGAGAGGATCAAATGTCATTCATAGCATTGTAATTCACCTACGTATTGCATTTAAGGATGGAATAGATGTGAGTGTTTTGGCGGTGCGCAGGTAGGATTTGTGTAGGAGAATTAACATTATTGTTTTCACTGTGGTCTGTTTTCAAAATCTTCCCTTTGCATACATTAGGAGTTGGGTGTAATGGGCAGAAAAGCTAGTATTGAAGAAATGAGATAATGGACACTTTCTGAGCTTTAGTGAATTTTGCATCAACATATGACTAGCAGTTTTTCCTTTTGCATGGATAATAGGAATACAGTCAGCTCTATGGAGTTCTGAGAAGTATTCACCATTAAAAGAAAAAAAAAAGACTTTTTCAAAATTTGGTGAACCATATTACCTTGGACTTTTTTTTCACTAAACAGTACTGTAATTGGCTTTATCTTCCATTGATTTAGTAAAGGATGAACCAGAGAATGGGGAGAAAGAAGCAAATAGTTCATTGCCCAGTTAATTGTCCAGTTAGTTCCCAGTTTGGCCATATATAGGCTCTAGTGGAACCATAGTGACCTCAACCTGTAGATTTCTCCCCCTGCATGTAGCTGAACCATGGGCCTTCTGAACCTCTACAGGTTATGTAAGAAGGACTTCTCATTTGGATGTCCTTTAAGGGTAGGGTTCAGTGTAGATTCATTGGGTGTCTCTCACCACTCCCCCCAGAAGAACCAACTTTTTTTTTTTACTTGGGTTGACTGAGAATGAATGCAACCTACATCTAGTCCCCAGTGTTTACAAAACTGTCTTCAGCATGCTTGTAGTAGATACAAATAGCACGGGGGGGGGGGATTCTTGAGAACCTGAAAGTAATTTAAATACTGGCATGTGGGCAAGCAAAGTCCTGGAGGAGACAGGGAGCTGAGGAGGCTCTGAGTGAGGGAAGGGTTGAATTTTGTTTTTTTCTCCAAGGAGAGTTCTGAGGAACTAAACACTTCCCTATACTCTTGCAGCACGAGCCACAGGCAGGGGTCCATATGATGACTCCAAGCAGATGTGAGCCCCCTGAGGGCCAGAAACTCTGTTTCCCACCAGGGTATTCTTTCCCAGGGCTTAGTACAGTGATCTGCTCATAGTAAGTGCTTAGCAGCATGGAAGCAGCATTGCCTAGTGGGTAGAGCACAGGCCTGAGTATCAGAAGGGCCTAGGGTCTAATTCTAGCACTGCCACTTGTCTGCTGTGTGACCTTGGGGAAGTCGCTTCACTTCTCTGTGCTTCAGTTACCTCATCTGCAAAATGGGGATTACGACTGTGAGCCCCATGTGGGAGAGGGACTGTGTCCAACCTGTAGCTTAGAACAGTATTTGACACACAGTAGCCACTTAAATAAAATTATTATCATCATTATTAACACATACTGTTAGTGGGTTTTTTTGTTAAGGAGCCCAGTGTGGCCAGGATCGGTCTGGCTGGTTTATCAGTACAGCTTACTTGGCTGGGTTAGCCTGTAATGTCAGCTTCTGTGCAATGTCCTCTGAACCCACACATTTCACATGGACTGGACAGACCCCCTCCCCAACCCCCCCAAGGCTACACAGGGCTAAGAAATAGTAATAATTTATTATCGTGATTCAAGCCCTGTTCTAAGCACTTGGGTAGATGTGTTAATCAGGGTGGACACAGTTCCTGACCCAAATGGAGCTCATAGTGTAAGTGGGAGAAAGAACAAATATTTAATCCCCATTTTACAGATGAGGAAACTAAGGACAGATAATTTAAATGATTTGCCTGAGGTCACACAGCAGGCAAGTGGCAGAGCTGGGATTAGATCCCAAGTCATATGACTCCCAGGCTTGTGTCCTTTCCACTAGACTTCGGTGCTTTCCTCGAGTATTAGTGGTGCAACAGTATTAGTTCCAAGAGCATTTAACAAGCCCCAGGTGAGAATTCTTCTTCCCTTCTTGTCTCTGTTTTCTGTGACACATTTGTGTGATCATGCATTTGTTGGGTGCATAGACTCCTTCCTCTGAGAACAGTCAGGTGTTCATTGAATCCCTAGGAGAACCATTTTTAATTTTTTTCCCTCTCTGTGCTCTCCACACAGTCCCCCTTGACTAGGAAGGTGGCTCTGACTTTTCTTTCTCAGATCCCTTTTTTCCCCTTCTTCTGTCCTCTGAGGATTTATTTATTTCCCTGGTGGTTTTTTGCTCTTTTCTCTTTTAGGGAAGTTGGTCCCTGTGTTTCCTCCTCTGCTTTTTTATTGGCCCTGTGCTTAATGTAGCAAGTAGAGTGGGAATGAACTTGAACAACCAACCCAATTGTTTTGAAGTAAGATTTCTCAAAGGATTGTATCTCCCAAGGGCTCTGCTTACTGAAGTTAGGGACAGTAGCCTCTCAGAAAGAATTGGTTGATTCCAGAACTAGGAGATCAAAGTTTAAGGGATGATGCAGGGAAAGATGGTGGTAGAGGGTAGACCTCCTACCTTCGGTAGCTTTATAATCCAGGATACCATGGAAAATGTGCTAGTCCACCTTCAAAACATTATTAAGGTCACATCTTCTCCAAGTGGTCTTCCCTGAGAAGGCCCTCTTTTCCCCTATTCACTCTCGTGTGTCATCTGTGCACTTGGGTCTGACCATTGGACATTTAATATTCTCCCCATCCCCACAGCAGTTATGTACATATTTTTAAAGTATGTATTATAAATTACTTAGTCATATTCATGTCTGTCTCCCCTTCTAGATTGTAAACTCCTTATGGGCAGGGAACTTGTCTGCTAATCCTGTTGTACACTTCCAAGGACTTAGTACAGTGCTCTGTACATAGTAAGTGCTCAGTAAATACCATTGATTGATAGAAATTGGGATTTGTGCTGAATTTGGGAGTTGAACCCTTATTATCCGTTAGCCATTTGTAGATGGTTTCAACGGGGAAGCCCACAGAACGGAAGCTGGTTCCAGTCCAATTTGAGTAGAGAATCCAGACGAGTGAGGGTTCAGGGAGGTTCACTTTGATCCAAGGCTCCCCCAGAGACCCAGCTAAACTGAAGGTCCCCCTTCCCCTCAGTCATATCCAATAGGCTGAATTGGAGGACCATTTTGAGCCTACCCTGGAGTACCTTAGGGAGGTGGGGTACCCAAGGTGACTTCTGGAACTGACTCACCTAACTATCCCCACTAGGGCCAGGATCAGGCCACGGGAGTGGGTGATGGTCAGAAGCCATTTTCTGAGTGTCAGCTTGTGATGGTCAGTATTTCAGTAGATGTGGCCTTTTGTCTTAGTCCCATCATCCTGTTGGGAAATGCTGAAAGTTCCTCATTTTCACCCACCCTGGACCACCTATTTAATGCCTGTGGGAAAGTGGTGCTATTGAGACAACAGTCTAGAGATGGTTCAGCGTTCCTTTTATCTCTGGGTCACTTCTCTTCTGAGCCAGTGCTCATACTTTAGCACCAAAAGATGATTCAAATTGAAAGTTGAAAATCAATTTAAAATTAGCTGAGCAAAATGAGCAAGTTGCCTTTAGCTGGATTCTAGCAGCTGTCATTCTTCTAGGATTTGCATAACATACTCCCCCTCACTTTTCTTTACTTGGGAACCGAGTTTCATTTACATTTTCAAAAAGTCCCTCCTGTGATGTTTCCAGTTAATCTTCAGTTACATTTCTCCTTTTTCTTTAAACAATAACAACAACAACAACAAAACTGTTTGCTTTTATTAACTGTCTTCTCCCCTTTCCCCCTCTTTCCCCACTACCCCTTAGACTGTGAGCCCATTGTTTGGGCAGGGATGGTCTCTATCTGTTGCCGAATTGTACATTTCAAATGCTAGGTACAGTGCTCTGCACACAGTAAGCGCTCAATAAATACAATTCAGTGAATGAATGAATATTTTTGCACATCCCTTCTATTGCCCATAGCTCTTAAGTGAAATTATAATGATAATTGAAGCATTTGTTAGGGGCTTACTATGTGGCAAGCACTGTACTAAGTGCTGAGTTAGACACAGGATAATCAGCTCACGTGCCATCCATGTTCTACATAAAGCTCACAGTCTAAGAGGGAGAGGAGACATCCAGCCCCATTTTACAGCTGAGGAACTGAGGCTCTGAGAAGTTATGTGAGTTGCCCAAGGTCATACAGGAAGCAAGTCGTGGAGCCAGGATTAAAATCCAGGTTTCCTGATTCCCAGGTCTGGACCCTCTCCACTAGGTCACAGTGAGGTTTCAAAAGTGACAATGTAAAAATATCCCTCAGATTAGCCTAGATGTCGTAGACTCGAGTGGGTTTAGTAAGGAAATGATTGGTACTGGTTAAGAGAAGATGTACAGGGAATGCAGGAATTCAGATACCTGTCCCATAGTTTAAAATTCACATTAGTATAACTGGTTCAGCCATTCACTTGCCCTTAACTTTAGGAGATGAAAATCCACTATGAAAATCATAGCGTACGTGTTTGGGTATTTTTTATGTTATGGCCCCTCCTCACTGTCTTCCTCTCCCCACCACCTGAAATGTAACAGGCAAACCGCCTTTGAGGAAATGGTTTTGACTCCTACCATGTTCTTCAGGTTAACTCAGCTTGAAAATGCTCTTTGAAACCTGTTTTCACCACACTGAAACAAGCCACAGTTGAGAAATCAACTCCTCTTCCTGAGCACCAGAGGTAAACACCGAGAGAGATAGGCAAGGAGTTGGTCTCATTGTCTGGAGTGAGGCAGACTAAAGAGAGCCTCAAGAGACAGTTACTGACAGATACAAGCTCAAGCTTCGGTGACACATCTGGATACCGACATCCATACAAACAGAAACTCACATACCTCTACTCAGTCACTCACACATCAGCGAATAATGCATGATCATGCTGAGTAATATGGCTGGTTGACTGTGCTACTCTTCAGATTGCAGTCTACATCAATTCCCAACGCTCTCTCCTCCCCCAAATCCCTTAACTCTGGTGTTCTCAATGAGTTCTGCATTTTGGTTCAGTGTGTGCTCTTCCCTCCCTCTCTAGAGGTTTCTCCCCTCATCTTTAGCTTGGCGCTTACATCACCTAAACAAGCAACTTTAGGCTGTATTTGCTCAGAAAAGGTTCAAGCTGTTCCCACCTTTGAGGCTGACCCAGAGACCATTTGATAACCATTAGTATCAAGTGCAGGTGATCAAGGGGTGCTTTCTAAAGGCTGCTAAATGTATGTGGTATTTGTTAAGCACTTACACTGTGCCAAGCACTGTCCTAACCTGGGGTAGATAAGATAATTATGTCAAGCACCAGTCCCTGTCCCACTTCAGTAAGATTTAATCCCTGTTTTACAGATGAGGAAATGGAGGCACAGAGCAGTTAGGCGATTTTCCCCATGATCCCACACGAGGCAAGTGGCAGAGCCGTGTTTAGAACCCAGGTCGTCTGACTCCCAGGCTCTTTCCACTAGACCATGCTGTTTCAATCTGTTTAACATGCTTTCTTTCAAGACTTTTTGTGTTTCTCTGCCGGGACCTCACCACCGTGTAATGGATGACCTCATCTAAGGTTGGAGAGGATACAGGCCCCACCTGGTCCTCCTCTCCGAGCAACATTCTCCATGCCAATAACCCAAGGCATTTTGCAGACAGGGACCCATCTTTTGCAGGCACCTCTCATCTGGGGCCCATCACTATAATGGGCCAAGAATCTCAGATGCTGATTTCAGTTCTTTCTACTTTCATGCCTCCATAGTTGGAGAAGGGACACCCAGGGCTGTTGACCCTCATTTGCAACAAGCGAATTTTAGTCCTATGCAAACTGACACCAGTGTTGTAGGACTGGAATCTGGGATTTGTTCCTCTGCTCATGAAATAAACTGCAGGCAAACTGTGTTAGTGGATTGGGACAAGGGTAACTGAAACTTTTCAATTTTACAGGGAAATCCCCCAGGGGGATCTGAAACTTCCTTTTCCTCTTTGGCTACTGGGAGAGGCCATGTGTTCATTCAGTTGTATTTGTTGAGCGCTTACTGCATGCAAAGCACTGTACTATGTGCTTGGGAAAGTACAATACAATAAACAGTGACATTTCCTGCCCACAATGATCTTGTTGCTTGTGGATAATGACGATGGTCAGGTAAAACATGGGGAAGGGAAATAATGACTTTTTCAGATTAATTTGGTGGATATTCCTGCAACATTTCAGAGTTCTCTGAATACTGTTCCACAGGAATAATAATAATAATTGAGGTATTTATTATTATTATTATTATGGTGTTCTTACTTTGTGTCAAACATGGTTCTAAGCACTGGGGTAGGTACAAGTTAAACAGGTAGGTCACATTCTTGGCCCATATGGGGCTTACAGACTAAGGTGGAGGAGAACAGCATCATCATCTATGGTATTTACTGAGTGCTTGCTGTGTGTAGAGCATTGAATTAAGTGCTTGGGAGAGTACAATAAATAGAGTTGGTAGACATGTCTCCTGCCCACAACAAACTTACAGTCTTAGAGGAATAGGTATTGAATTGCCATTATACAGATGAGGAAAGTGAGGAAAGGACAAGTGAGGTGACTTGTCTAAATTCACACATTAGGTAAGTTGTAGAGCTGGAATTAGAACCCAAGTCCTTTGACTCCCATTTCTGGGCTCTTTCCATTAGATCACACTACTTCTAATTAAGGAGAGGGAGGGAGCTAGAGCGAGAAACTGAGGGAGAGAGAGACAGACTCACAGACTCACAGACAGATACTTGTGGTCTGGGATCTTGTCTTCCCAGGTTTTGCCCCAAGCCAAGTTTTTACAGCCAGGTTTACGGGGATGGTCCAGACAGACCCGTAACTCAGCAAAAGCAAAGTGGGTGCTGTTACAGCTCATGTTTCCTATCCTTTTAGGGTCCTCTATCTAGTGCCCACAGCTGAGCTTTTGTTCCTCCTAGGTTAATTTTTAGATAGTTGTCTGGAAGCAAGGCCCTTGGCATTGTGGTCGTATTTGGGAAGCTGCGTCTGTCAAGGCTGCAGAAAGCATGTTCTGATCATCAGGAGGGGTCAGGCCAGGTAAAGAGGAAGGTATCTAAATATCTAAAACCCTGAAATAAGGGCTTTCCTTTTCGCTGAAGGCCAGAGCATGGACAGACAACCCCAATCTTACACGTCACCAGCATCTAAAATAATTCAAGGCAAACCTACTGGAAAATGGGCTACGGACCTAATGAACATCAGGCAGTAGATCAAAAAAGTCTAATTTTCTCCGTTTCACTTTCCTATTTGCTTTCAGTTAGTTTTCATGGAAACCTGTGCCTTTAGAGGACTCTGTGCTTAAAGTAGCACCCTTGCACCTCATGCCCTGGCAGTGGGGGGCGGAGGGGCAGGGGAAAGTGCAGAGCAGATGACTTGAGTGAATCAGATGGAAAAGCTGCAGCCTCATGATGGTGCACACTGTGTATACCTAGACTAAATGGCCTCTGCTTGAGTGAGATGGTGTTATGTGGATGGGCTGATTATTTGTCCAAATCTTTGGCAGTAGGGCAGCACTGGTTAAACTGCTCACAGGCTGCCTTGATCTGGCAACTAGATCCCAGACTTCGAAATGCTTGGAATTTTGCATCAGGGACAGAGCATGCTCAGAATGTGTCCTCTTTAGGTCCCATGGTTTTCTGGGACTTGTAGTACAGTTCATTCATTCAGTAGTATTTATTGAGCGCTTACTATGTGCAGAGCACTGTACTAAGCGCTTGGGATGAACAAGTCGGCAACAGATAGAGACAGTCCCTGCCGTTTGACGGGCTTACGGTCTAATCGGGGGAGACGGACAGACAAGAACAATGGCACTAAACAGCGTCAAGGGGAAGAACATCTCGTAAAAACCGATGGCAACTAAATAGAATCAAGGCGATGTACAATTCATTAACAAAATAAATAGGGTAACGAAAATATATACAGTTGAGCGGACTGGTACAGTGCTGTGGGGATGGGAAGGGAGAGGTGGAGGAGCAGAGGGAAAAGGGGAAAATGAGGCTTTAGCTGCGGAGAGGTAAAGGGGGGATGGCAGAGGGAGTAGAGGGAGAAGAGGAGCTCAGTCTGGGAAGGCCTCTTGGAGGAGGTGAGTTTTAAGTAGGGTTTTGAAGAGGGAAAGAGAATCAGTTTGGCGGAGGTGAGGAGGGAGGGCGTTCCAGGACCGCGGGAGGACGTGACCCAGGGGTCGACGGCGGGATAGGCGAGACTGAGGGACGGTGAGGAGGTGGGCGGCAGAGGAGCAGAGTGTGCGGGATGGGCGGTAGAAAGAGAGAAGGGAGGAGAGGTAGGAAGGGGCGAGGTGATGGAGAGCCTTGAAGCCTAGAGTGAGGAGTTTTTGTTTGGAGCGGAGGTCGATAGGCAACCACTGGAGTTGTTTAAGAAGGGGAGTGACATGCCCAGATGGTTTCTGCAGGAAGATGAGCCGGGCAGCGGAGTGAAGAATAGACCAGAGCGGGGCGAGAGAGGAGGAAGGGAGGTCAGAGAGAAGGCTGACACAGTAGTCTAGCCGGGATATAACGAGAGCCCGTAATAGTAAGGTAGCCGTTTGGGTGGAGAGGAAAGGGCGGATCTTGGCGATATTGTAGAGGTGAAACCGGCAGGTCTTGGTAACGGATAGGATGTATGGGGTGAACGAGAGGGACGAGTCAAGGATGACACCGAGATTGTGGGCCTGCGGGACGGGAAGGATGGTCGTGCCATCCACGGTGATAGAGAAGTCTGGGAGCGGACCGGGTTTGGGAGGGAAGATGAGGAGCTCAGTCTTGCTCATGTTGAGTTTTAGGTGGCGGGCCGACATCCAGGTGGAGACGTCCCGGAGGCAGGAGGAGATGCGAGCCTGAAGGGAGGGGGAAAGGACGGGGCGGAGATGTAGATCTGCGTGTCATCTGCGTAGAGATGGTAGTCAAAGCCGTGAGAGCGAATGAGTTCACCAAGGGAGTGAGTGTAAATGGAGAACAGAAGAGGGCCAAGAACTGACCCTTGAGGAACTCCAACAGTTAAAGGATGGGAGGAGGAGGAGGCTCCAGCGAAGGAGACCGAGAATGATCGGCCAGAGAGGTAAGAGGAGAACCAGGAGAGGACAGAGTCCGTGAAGCCAAGGTGAGATAAGGTATGGAGGAGGAGGGGATGGTCGACAGTGTCAAAGGCAGCAGAGAGGTCAAGGAGGATCAGAATGGAGTAGGAGCCATTGGATTTGGCAAGAAGGAGGTCATGGGTGACCTTAGAGAGAGCAGTCTCGGTAGAGTGGAGGGGACGGAAGCCAGATTGGAGGGGGTCTAGGAGAGAATGGGAGTTAAGGAATTCTAGGCATCGATTGTAGACGACTCGTTCTAGGATTTTGGAAAGGAAGGGTAGTAGGGAGATAGGACGATAACTGGAGGGGGAAGTGGGGTCAAGAGCGGGTTTTTTTAGGATGGGGGAGACGTGGGCATGTTTGAAGGCAGAGGGGAAGGAGCCCTTGGAGATTGAGTGGTTAAAAATAGAAGTTAAGGAAGGGAGGAGGGCAGGGGCGATGGTTTTAAGAAGGTGAGAGGGAATGGGGTCCGAGGCGCGAACTTCAGTTCTTCACTTCCCTTCTCTCCACCTCATTTGCATGGTGGCTTAGATTTCCACTGAATCTACTGCCCCTGAATTTCTGATGATGAGAAATTTTGCCTTAGAATTCAGCAGCACCTCCATGACCTCATTGCTTTCTGCCTTTCTCTTTCATGAGGGTAAGTCCGAAGCAATGGCCGTAAAATGAGCCACTGCGTCTCTGACTCCCGACGGCTTAGTACAGCAGTCAGTCATCAGTATTTATTGAATGCTTACGGTGTGCAGAGTACCGCACTGAGCACTTAGCACTGCTCTCCATTAAAGAGATGCAAACCCATTGGTACGTAGGATTCCATCTGGTTCTTAAGCCTTGGGTTGACTAGCTCCAAGCCCCACCCCCAGAAACCACCAGGTGCCCTTTGTGTCATGCACACAATCCCTTCCCTCTTTCCACATATGTTTTAGAGCTGTTCAAGCTGTCCAGAGCCATCTTCTCAGTCTCTGAGGGAAAAGGGGCACGTCTCTCCCGGAGGTTTACCATTGGTGCTTGGACATCTCTTTCTAGGACTTCCCTCTTGGATTTGATCTGTCCTTCACAGACGGGGATGCCCTTGTGTCTGGCCTTTTAGGGTATTCATGAAACCCCAGACTGAGCTTCCCCTTTTCCCTCTGCTCCCTCTCTACACCCCCCCTCACCCCTCCTCAGCTAAGCCCCCTTTCCCCCCTTTCCCTCTGCTCCTCCCCCTCTCCCTTCCCCTCCCCTCAGCACTGTGCTCATTTGCTCATTTGTATATATTTTTATTACCCTAATTATTTTGTTAATGAGATGTACATCCCCTTGATTCTATTTATTGCTATTGTTTTGGTCTGTTTCCCCCGATTAGACTGTAAGCCCGTCAGTGGGCAGGGATTGTCTCTCTCTGTTGCTGAATTGTACATTCCAAGCGCTTAGTACAGTGCTCTGCACATAAGCGCTCAATAAATACTATTGAATGAATGAAACCTTCCCCAGGGGATATGAGCAAGCTCACCACCCACCTGAACCTAAAGGATCAGTAGAAGTGTCTGAATCCTTGCAGATGGGACAGATGGGGATGCTGCCTGGGGCCCCATGGTGAGGGAGTGCCTTCTTTCCTCAGAAGTCTCTGGACTTGGGAAGCTGGAGAATGGAGAAAAAAATAATCCTAGATCCTGTCAGATTTTACCTCTGGGAAAAGGGATTAACTATAGGAGAGCAATTTTTCTGCTGCATAACAGGCAGACAGACCAACAGATTTCTTTCCTTCTCCAGCAGCAGGACTCCACCTAGCGAAATGTATGGCAGAGGAAAAGTTAGAAAGAAGGAGAATGTCGAAACGCCTGCCCCTTCCCTAGCATGTTTACCCTGTCTTCTCTACCCCTGTCCGTTGTATTTTTATTTCATCCTGTCATGGCCCGATCACTACAGCTGCATGAGAAGGAACTTGTTATCAGAGGATCTCAGCACTATGCATTTCTTCTCCCTTGAAGGAAGTCTGGCCCCTTGGCAGTGCTTTCAGTTAAGAACCCATGCCTCTACCCCGGGCGCCCTTAGTGACCTCCTGGGAGATTCACCAAGAGAAGAGAAGAGAAGAGAAGAGAAGAGAAGAGAAGAGAAGAGAAGAGAAGAGAAGAGTGCTGTGGTTCATTCATCGGGTAGTCAGTCAAGTGGAAGTAGGCTGAAGAAAAGAACACCACCACTGAGAATTCCAGCTGCGCAGCCTTCAGTCACACACCAGGATTTATCGAACGTCTGTTGTGTGCAAGGTCCTGCACTAGACTCTTTAGTGGCCCAGAGCCTGCTTTTGGAGTTGAAGAGGTAGGTCTATGTTTCCCTTGCCTTGAGCGCATCTTGGGAAATAGCTCCCACCTTTTCTTCTTGAACTGGCCTGGCCCAGTGAAACAGACGGCCCTCTTTCCCTCCTGGGTCCACCCTGTGGCTGACATATGCCACAGATGGTTTCAGTCAATTTTCTGGGGGTCCCTAGCCAACCCCCTCCCCCACCCTCCTCTTTCCTTCATCTGGCTCCTTTCCTTTGAGCAATTGCGATCCCCTTACCTACTCAAAAAGACATTTATCTACCTTAGGGTGGGGTTAGGCTCAGGTCATCTGAACCTTCGTGGAAAAGTAGTCAGTTCTATGCCAAAAAGTCTACAATGGTACAGTGTGGGTTTCCAGAGCTAACAGGAAAGAGCTCACCCAAAAAGATATCCGTCCCCCCCACCCCAGCTTCATCAGCCACAGGTCACCAGAAGTCTCATGTGGCAGTTGACCTCTCCCTTCCCCGCCTAGATTAGAGTTCCCCTTCCCCAAAGCAGCAAGATTGTTTCCCGTGAGCTTTAGCACCTAATTTAATTTTTCACGTTGTCTAACCTCTCACTCCCGCTCCCTCTACTGGGCATTTTCCCCTCTCTCCCCTCCCCCCTTTGTTTTAGTAAAGCTCCAGACGTGGCTGTGATGAACAACAGCTGTGGGTTTGATGCAATAGGCAATGCAGTCCAGATCCCAGCCACATGGTTTAATTGCCCTTTGTGAAATCCCTGGGTCAGAGGTCAGCCCACTTTGCCCATCTTTGTCACTTTTCAGTCATCTGTATCCTGGTGGCAGTCATGTCGCTCCCCTTCCCCACCCCCAACCCTCCTCTTCTCTGCCCCTCTCCCCCTTCACCTTCTCTGGCCCCAACACATCGAGGGGCGGGGGGAAGCCATCTGCTGAATTGGCTTTCAGAAGAATTTTGAAAAATCCCAATTTCCCTTTGTTCCGATGCACACCCCAATCAAGGCCAGTGTTGGTCGGGTTTTGAGAAGGGTTAGTATTGTGTTTCCTACTCCCTGAGGAAAGGATGTCCACTTTCTTCTTTTCTCTTTGATTCGATTCCCTGCCATTCTGTGTTTGAGTCAGAGGCTGCAGCTGCTGCTGTCAGCTGTGGAGGGAGACCCCTTGTTTAAAACCTATGCGTTAATCCCTCAGCAGGAAAACGATTTAAACTCGCCCCCCAACCACACACAAAATTGTATTTCCACCCACTTTGCTGTCCCCCACCCTCACCGTCCCAGTGTTTGCCCAGAGTTTTCTGACCCTTGCTAGCCATGGCCAAATGTAAGGGATTGATACATGGATTTCTAGGTTTCTGAGTCTCTTGGAAGTTCTTTTCTTAATTCTTTTCAGTTCTCTTTTCTCGCTTCCACGGTCTTGGCTACCACCTCTAACTTGCAGGGATATGTCCCCTTAAAATGAAATGCCAAGTTGTCCTCTCCTCACATGTCTTTGTGATGCCACAACAATAGTTTTCCTCCCGAGCTCCAATCAATCATTCAGTCAGTCATATTTACTGAGCACTTATTGTGTGCAGAGGACTGCAGTAAGGGCATGGGAGAGCACAATATAACAGAGTTGGTAGAAACATTCCCTGCCCTTTAGGTGCAGGCTGGGATATGGAATTGTTTCCTTAGGGAACGTACCTGGTGTTAGACTTGAGATGGTCAAGTGTCTTGAACCAAGGGCTGGATGCCAGAGACTTCTGGGCTCTGACCCTGACCCTCTGTGCCCTTGGGCAAGGCACTTGCCTTGTGGCCCCATTGCTCTGCCTGTAAACCCACTTTTCACCGGGTCTCTGAGGGGACATACAGGCTAAGGCTTGTACTGCACTGGAAGATGGGAGCTGTATGGATAAGTCTTTTTCCATTGTGTTTCACACTTTAGATGTTTGGGTTGCGATTTCTCCACTTAGAAAGTCCTTCCTGGTGCCATATCTTTATGGGTTTCTTCCTGGATTTACTGGCAGTTGGGTTGGCAGGGTTAAAGTAGGTTGTGGCCCTTGAACGTATGTAACTCTCCCCAGTTCTCTGTTGCTTCACAATTTCTTGGCTGTTTACAAACCAAAGGATCTTTTTTTGCCATTGATGTGCCATGAGGGAGGGGGAACAGAATTTATGCGCCATAAATTTCATAAAGGATGGGAGAGCACATATGCCGTTTCCCAGATAATTCTGATGCCATGCTCATAAAGCCAGCACTGTATTCCCATGGTTTCCAAAACAGCCTGAGACTCAGGAAATGTGAAAGTCTTGTTGAGCCTCCCATTTGGTACCTAAAACTGCAGCAAATGGATTCCTTTCTTGTTGCAAAGGTTTCCTGGAAATGTTTTCTTTCTTGTTCCTCAAACCTTGGAACTCTTGATATAGCCCAATTCAGGAATTGGAGAAGCTCTTCAGAGAAACTTGCTTACATCTGACAGGCTTTCCAAACAACCCTGTCCATTTGCTCTTTTGATCTAAAGGGAGGCCCACTTCATTAGACCCCCCTCTTTAACCTTTCTTACATGAGATGGGATTGGTTTAAAATGCGCCCCATTTTTATAATACACAACCCAGTTTTAGATTGGATATTGTCTTTCCGTGCCCTGCAGGTACTATAACTTTTAAGACAGAGGAAAGAGATTGGGAGCCCAGTAGTACAAGATGAAATTGGACTTGAATTCAGAGAGTTGCTGAACTGTAGAGGAACAAGTGGGATTGATCAATCTTAGAAATAGTGAGAGGTGGGACTGAGGAGAAGTAGAGAGAATAATGGAGAAGGGAGTTTGATGGAACATGATAGCTGTTTAGAAAGACAAACAGTAAAAGAGAAGGTTCTTTTCCCCATGGCATGAGCAGGGGAAGTTGAGGGAAGGAAAAAGTGAAAGAAAAATGGAGGAAGAAGAAACTAGGGAAAAACAGAAATTTAAAGGAGTAGAAAATTCAGTCGGTGATGGGAGGAAGAGAAAGCTGTCACTGCTGGATCCAAGTAAGGAGACTTGAATGAGAATTGAGGCTGATGGGTTGAAATAGGTCTAAATATGGGAATCAAATTCCAGAAAAATGTTGAGGTAAATGTTACTTATAGCATTAAGGGTTTACTATGTGCTAAGCACTGGGGGAGATGCAAGATCATATTCATCCTCTGGTCCACACACAGGAAAAAGCTTTAGGGAGGACAGATATCTTTGCCCCATTTTACAGATGAGGAAATAGGCACAGAGTGTTCTGGTGGCTTGCCCAGGTTGACAGAGTAGGTCAGTAGGATTAGAACCTGGGTCTTCTTGACTCCCAAAGCCATACCCTATCAGAGTGGGTCAAACTACTTCTCTTTGAAAAACAGATTTTTAAAGGAAACACTGGAGGAGGCTACAGTGAGATATATATCCAAGGGGAATGGGGCTTGGAGGTGAGTTGGAAGAGGCTGATTGAAAAAGAGAAAGACAAGAGTGGAGAGTGGCTGAGGGAGTGACGTCCTTTGAATATTTTGGAGGTTGAGCATAAGTGGGAAGGACAGGAGGGTCTTTATAATTTTAGGCTTGGACGGAAAAGGGGCTACCTTCTATTTGGTGTTTGGGCCCAAGCTTTCATTTCTCAGGCCCCTCAGCCCATTGCCGAGACCAAGGGTCTCCCCAGGCCCCTGGCCGGCTGTACAGGTGGGTTGAGCCACTGGTGAGAAGCAGCCATGAGCATCCAGCTGCTGCCAGCCTCACTAGGGGGGAGCACTGACCTTCTGGATGGCTGAATTACTTTTCTTCCTTACTCCTAGATTACGTGTCACCTTTGCCCCCAATTTTATAGGCTGGCAAATTAACTCCTGGTCCAGATTCTTCACAATCTGTGGCTTCGACCTGCAAGGCAGAGCCAAAGCCTCCTCCGTTCATCTCATTTAAGAGAGACATAATCGTTAGGCCTCCATATTCTTGCTTCACTATCATGGGCAGTCCTTCTGTGTCCTGCTGAAAGGGAAGCTGCCCCAAAACAACAGTCGATAAAGGAGAGGGATGGATAGGTGGATGGATAGAAAGGAGAAGCAGTATGGAGAGCCCAAGCCTGGGAGTTAGAAGGACCTGGGTTCTACTCCCAGCTCTGCCACTAGTTTGCTGTGTGATCCCAAGTCACTTAACTTCTCTATACATCAGTTCCCTTGTCTGTTTAAAAAAAATGGGAAATAAGCCTCTGAGACCCACATGAGACAGCGACTCGTATCTGCCCAAGCACTTAATACAGTGTCTGACTTAAAAATACCATAAAAAAAGAGAGTGGTGAGGATGCTGGGAAGACATAGCGTCTCCACATATAAATAAGGGGGCTTGGGTGATGGTGGCATTTACGAAGAGAGCCCTTTAATATAATGTGCATAAACCACAAACAATATGGGCAGTTCTGTCTATGTTACTGCACTGGGCTGGAAGAGAGAGCAGGGAAGCTTTGAGATGGTTGGTGTATCCCTTGAAAGGCAGAAATAGTGTGATGGGAGTGGGATGGTGTGTACACAGACATACCGTTTGACTTTTGAAACATAGTGAGGTGACATTCCACCACATCCAATCCTACTACAAGCAGTGGTAAATATAAATATGAGATGAGTGTTGGGGAGGTGTGTGTGTGTGTGCGCGTGTGTGTGCGTGTATGTGTGTGCTTGTGCGTACATACACCCATTCTTATCTTACAAGTATTTAGGAATTTATCATGGTCTGGTGGAAAGAGCTTGGGCCTGGGAGTAAGAGGACTTGGATTCTAATCCTAGTTGCATGACAGATGTGTGACCTTGCTCAAGGCACTTAACCTCCTTGCCACAAGACTGTGAACCCTATGTGGGACATGGATTGGGTCCACTCCGATTAGCTTGTATCTATTCCAGTGCTTAGTATAGTGCCTGGTACATAGTAAGCTTTTAAGAAATACCATTTAAAAAAAAATGGGACACTTGTCTATGTCTAGAGAATGCGTGACATCACAAAGTTAGCCTTGAGAGTATAATGCCCCCATCAAATATGTGTCAAAAAAATGAAAAGTTTTGAAAAGGAAGGCGTTTTACCAAAATTCACATGCATAGAGTTGTCGCCAAAATTAAGAAGCAAGAACTTTACAACAGCAGTCAGTCCTGTAGCTGAGAATGCAATAATCAGTCAGCAAAGCTTGAGGAAATACAGTGTATTCCTAAAGCTAAATCAGGGGATTAGTGTAAATATCAAGGTATTAAAGGCACTCTTGGTGTTATCAATAACCTTGGGAAGGCCTTTTAAATACAGACGTTGGTCTCCTTATAGATGTTTAGACGGAATGCTGGTCACTGCCGTGCTGCCATTGGAGGCCAAAGGAAAATGACGTGGCCCCAAATGACTGATTTTTAGCTTATTCAGACCTGAGCCAGCTTACTCATCAAGGGAAACCATTGATTTCGATCTGACACATAAGACCTGATGTGTGAGATTCAGCAGTAAAGGACTGACTTAGCAGTGTAAAGCACTGAAATTCAAGAGCCAGCTAAGATGTGGGGAAAGCCCCTAAATCCCAGTTCCAATGCTCTGGTGTCTTGTGTGGTTTGTATTTCAACTGGATTCTCTCTGCACCCAACTTCCCGCTGCTTTAATTACCCTAAAGGAAGGAACTTATCAAATTTTTCTCTCCATCATGTGCCCTGGAGATTTACTTCTGCAAATCAGTCAGTCTGGCAAGGAAATGATGAGGTAGCTTTGCTTTCTGTGGGTAATTTCACTTTCTGTTTATAATCCATTTCTCTTTCTCCTGCTCATAGATACACATAATATTGTTACTGTTAGGTTTTTCAGCCATGCAGGGGCCTGTCTGAATCCTTCTTTCTTCTCTGCCATTTTCCAACCACTCCACTGCCTTCCTCCCCTCCCCCCTTAGCCCCCCTCACCATCACCCCTCCCCTGCCCCCAAAATGCTTTCACTTGAATAAAATAGAAACATTAATCAACATATTTTTGTTTACGAAACCTAAGGTCCAAACTTCATCCTCCCTTCCATATTTTTTTAAAAAAATCTAAATGTTAGTTCTAAACTACTTGGCCTGTGACCCTTTAAACTCAACAACTTCATGTGAAATATTTGTACTTTCACTGTGTGAGAATAAAACAAAAATGCTTATGGCTGTGGTGAAGGTTTTTTGTTTTTTTTTAAACCTCCTTTGGAAGGTGGGAGACAGGGTAATGGTGTGAAAGAATGAATTAGTTATGGCAAATCTTGTTAGTGTCCATTGTAAGCAGAGAAGCTGAGCCATATGGGAGCACTTGCAAAATTGTCCTTTATTTGTTCAGTCTCTTAACCGAAGCAAATCTTTGTGGCTTTAAAGCTTTTGGATACTGTCACTTATTTGCCAACTGAAAGGATGTGTATGTGTGTGAGTGGGTGTGTAGGGTTGTGTTTGTGTCTGAATGTATGTACATGTGTGTAGGTAAGAGAGGCCTAGCGTCGGCATGCCATTAAAATTGATGTTTAGTGCTTTGTTTGTCAGGTTTGGCTGGGCTCTTTGCTTTGAAAGCCATGCAGGGAGGAGAGGAGCAGATGGCAGGGAGATCCGGTTTGTGTTATTTTTGGACATTCCCATCAAACGTCTCAGATTGTCTTCCCTCTCTATCCACCCCCTACTGCTTTTCCTTGTGTGTGCTTGCTCGCGCGCTCTCTCCCCCCCCCCCCCCCCGTTATTTTCAAAAATATTGACCCATTTGTTTGTATGGTGCCAAGCCACATTTCTGGTTATTTAAGTTAAAATATTTAGGGGTCTGGACAGAAGAGAAGAAATTTGAGTCTTCTATGTCAGTATATGTGTGGCTCTTTCCGTAGAAATGTTCACAATAATTGAAGCCTAATGATACCCTATGGCCTGGATTCTCTGAGTATTTCTGGTCAGCTAGCCCAGGAAACGTAATATAGCTGAGTCCCAGATTTTTACTTTAGGACTGCATTTTCTTGTATGTGCATACCTTGATCTGAATCAGCCAATCAATCAGTGGTATTTATTGAGCACTTACTATGTGTAGTACACTGTACTAAGCAATTGGGAGAGCATAATGAAGCAGAATTAGCAGACACATTCCTTGCCCAAGATGAGCTTACAGTATAGATATAGTCAATATGTAAAAGGTATGTGCAGAATAGGGTTGCTTGCGGGTTTGTGAGGCAGACTGCTTGGGCAAATATAGGTACTCCCATTGGTGGTCACCGCCAAACAGCTGAACGCCACTCACTCATTGAAGTTTCCTTTCAGAATAGGATCAGGACTTGTTAAGGAAAAATGTCATGTGGTTCTTGCTGCCCACTCTGGGTGACTTTGGAAAAGTCATTTCTTCCTTTAAGGGGAACTGCTAGGGATCCTCTAGACTGTAAGCTTGTTGTGGGCAGAGAGCGCATCTACCAGCTATATTATATTAAAATCTCCCAAGCACTTAGTACAGTGCTCTGCATGCAGTAAGTGCTTGGTAAATATGATCGATTTCAGTTCTGTGGGGCCTCTTTTTTTTTCCCCATCTGTAAAATGGTTGTAATTTCTGGTGCACGTGCGCGTGTACACATACACACACACACACACACACACTTCCCACACAGTAGGGCCTGATAGAGCTATTCTGAAGGATAATGAGTGTGCAGAGGCCATTATGCTCCACAGATAATCTACCATGACCTCAAGGCAAGGTTCTCCATTCTCTTTCAGGATTCCCAGGTCACTGTTTATCTTCCTGCCTCTTGGGGAAAGAGTCTATTTCACTCTGAGGATGGATGAAAACAAACAGCAAACCAGTATTTCTCTCCCTCCATCTCTTCCTCTCTATCTAGGGATTGTAGTTCTACTACCAATTCTTAGGCTGTAGGATTTGGCTGGCTGTGCCTGCCCAAATAAAGTTCAGAACTTTTCTCCTGAATGTACTGTACACACCACAGCTCCACCCTGGAGGAGGAGAGAATAGGGCTTTTTATTACCCAGCTGCCTTATGCAGCATTCATAGGGTCCAGGGAAAACATTTGTCTTTCAAATACGGCGTCCAACATGAAAGGCTGGCTGGCTGGCATTTTGAGAACCAAGCTAAGTAACGGTCTCAGGCGAGACAAAAGGCAAAACTGACCTACTATTTATGGAGTTACTTAAACATGATTTAACCTACATAATACTTGCTGGGACTTGGGGGTCTCATTTTTAACGAACCAAGAGACAGCTCGATTAATTACATATGAAGGACAGATAACAGACAGCAAACCATCTACTGAATATAAAAAAACCAAATACCAATGCATACAATTAGAATGGGTGTTGGGTGCAAAGGTCAGCTATTTCTCATACAGTCGGGGGGGGGGGTGCGGAGGGGGGAGGGGATGAGGTGGGAGAAGGAGGGGGGCAAAAGGGTGGTCCAACTGGCCCCTCCTAAAATGTATGAACTGGCACTCAAGGCCTGAATGACTGGGAAATCAAGATGTCTGCCCGGATGCAGATTGTGCTATGAAAGTTTACGGGGAGCTTCTGAGCTTGACAAACTGCACTTTGGGCATTATTTTCATCACATGTTTTTTTGACAGCAGAGGAGCTGTGAGCTCCTAATCTCGATGACATGCAAGACTGTGGGGAGGGTGGAGGGAGGGAGGGTGGATGAGGAAGACTCTGGAGGCAATCAGATACCTTCCTGGAGCTGCTCAAGGCCATGTTTAGGAGAGCCAAGATACAGGATGCTTTTCATCCGTCTAAATGTGTTAATTTTCCTAATCATCTTTTGAACATGCAAGCAAATCCCAGCAGCATGTTTATGACTCTAATTGAATTATGAGGGTTGTCGTCATTTTTTTCCTTCCCCTTTGGCTAAATATAGTTATAAGAAAGTCTACTCCGGCACCCAGCCCCACTCAGATGTCCGATCTTGTGTCCGAGGTTGTGATGGTAAAGGGCGGTGGATTAGGCCGGGGCAGGGTCAGAGGTTAAATGGGAAGGGTTAGCAGCCACCAAAGGACTAGGATTGAAATATTTGCTGAATGCTGACAGGCAGCAGAATAGAGGCAGACAAGTGGCAAATTCCTGTTTTCTCCTCTAATTGAGAAAATATTTTGAGTGGTATTCAGTCAGACTGCATAATGAGCCTAAGAGAGAGGCGGAGGTGGGGGTGGGGGGTGGGGACTGAACACAGTTAAAAAAGGTATAGGAGCATTTCAGCAATTTCAGAGGAAAACTCAGCCCTGGTTTCCTTTTCAGGGTTTTGTTGTCCCCTGGGTGCAGCAACTGCCATGTTCACACACCCATCCATACTGTGTGAGGGGTAGGTAGGGGGAGGAGGTCAGGGGTGGGTGGGATTAAGACGGAAGGAAGGGAATCAGGGTGGATCCAGTGGGCATGTAGCCTCCGGGGAGTGGAGAGCCGAGTAGTTGGGTCCAAATGCCCCTGAAATCAGCTGAGCCATTTCATGGCATGGCCTGACCCGTCCCTGAGACATAGGGGGTTAATTACTCCGACAGGAGGAAATTCCATCTGAGCTAGTGGGCCCTAGCCAGATTACTTGAAGCATTGGTTGCGTGCATCTCCCAACATCTTCCAGGAAGCAGTGACTCAGATTATTCATCTCTCCTGCCCCTTACTCCCCTTGCCTCCCACACCCACCGAACCCAATAATGAACCCAAAGGGTTTCAATTTTAAGCAATTTCCTTTTTACTTAGAAATCTGTGGTTAGAAAAGAAGGTGCCAGGGAGAGGGAGAAAACTGACTACCCTCACCTCACCTGATAGGCTGAATAGAGACAAAAGGTTCCTTGCCCCGTGTATTTGTTCTTATAATTTCATGTTGTAAAACCCGGGCATATTCTCCAGTGCTTTCTGCAGTCACCAAATCCAGCCATAAAAAATAGCAGCATGGGAGCATTTGGACCAAGAGGCTTGTGCACGTGATTAGCAACAGTCACATGGCATCCAGACCTGGAATGCTTCCCCTTCTTGGAAGTTATATGCAGGGAGTTAAGGTGAGGTTTTGCTGGGCTTCCTCAAAAGGCCAAAATCTAACCACTGATCTGGCCCATTGGTTGGCGGCTTGTAATCCCTCCCTCTCCAACTTCCCTTCCCCACAAATCTGCAGGGACCACTCGCTAGTCCCCCTGTTATATTGAACTTGTTTGTTTTTGCCCCACCAATTTTAACAGGATAAACTTGCCACTTTCTGGAATTCCCATTCTTCAAGAGAGGGCCTAGGGGGCTTGTTCCTCATCTTTGATACTCTGTGTGGGAAAGAGTGCTTAGTTTTCAGGGTAATACCTTACTCTTTTTTTTTTTTAACTCTGCAAAGGAAAGGCAGGCAGAAGTGTGTAAAGCATCACCCAAACAAACTCTTAACACATGGGTCCTGTCGCCTCTATTAGAGATTATGATAAATGGTATCTGCATTGGCTCCTTTCTTCAGGGCCCTCTAATCTTCTCCTTTCATTTGAAAATATCCCGAGGACCCTCTGCATGGTGATATGCTGCTTAATTAAAATTGAATATGCCAGCAAATACTTGGCCTTCTTATTTGGGTATATCCACGTGCACATACACTCAGGATGCACACACACTCAGGAGCAGTGCATGGAATTTAAATAGCACCTTTCAGCCCAGCAAACTCCATTGCACATCCCTGAAATAGAGGAGAAGAGCCTTTGGTGTCATCCCCAGTTGACAGATGAAAAAATGAGATGCTGAGAGGTGTGTTAGGACCACAAGGGAAGCACAATCAGTCAATCGGTGGTATTTATTGAGTGCTTACTTTGTGCAGAACACTGTACTAAGCACTTGGGTGAGTACTATACCACAGAATCGGTAGACACATTCCCCGAACACTAGGAGCTTACAGTTCAGTGGGAGAGACAGACATTAAAATAAATTGTGGATATGCATACATAAGTCCAGTGGGACTGAGAGTGGGGTGAATATAATGTGCTGAAAGGGTGCAAATTGAAGTACATAGGCAACACAGCAGGAGAGGAGGGAAATGAGGACTTAGTGGGGAAGGGCCTCTTGAAGAAAATTTAACTTTAGGAAGGCTTTGAAGGTAGGGAGAGTGGTGGTCTGGTATTTATGTAGAAGGAGAGAGTTCTGCCCCAGAGGGAGGACATGGGCAAGGGGGTGGTAGCAAGATAGATGAGATTGATGGATTTCGAGCTCCATCATTGATGCAGCCCTCACTCAAGTCACTGACCTATATGCTAAAGAGATTTACAGGAGAGTTGTATAAAGGAGCAGCATGACCTACCAGGAAAGCAAGGGCCTGGGAGTCAGAGGACCTGGGTTCTAATCCCAGTTGTGCCAATTGCCTGCTGTGTAAAATTGGTCAAGTCACTTCACTTCTCTGTGCTCATTTTCCTCAACTGTAAAATGGGGATTCAGTTCCTTTTCTCCATCCTTCTTAAACTATGAGCTTTATGTGGGACAAGGATGGAGTCTAACCTGATTCAATTTGTATCTACCCCAGCACAAAGAACAGTGCTTGACACATTGTAAGTGCTTAACAAATACCATTTTAAAAAAACAAAAACCAAGGTTCCTGGTGGGGTGGTACTTTGCACTGAGGTTAGTAAATAGGCAATAAAAGGCAGATACACATGTAGGTCTGAAGTGAATTTTGGGAAAACAGCAGGGGCAAATCAGGAAGACTTCTTGTGGGAGGTAGGCTTTTGATAGGATTTTGAGAGGGATGTGGTTTGGGGAAGTGTGAAGGAAAATATAGGTGGTACAGATAGGATAGGCAAATGGGGCAAGCAGTGGTTTATGTGGAGTGGTTAGCAGATTGTTTAGTTAGAGAAGATTTGAGCTGAGACATAGCAAGAGGGGGTCAGGACTTGAAAGTTGAATGAAAAATCCACTTTATGAGCCCTGAATAAGACAGGGGTGGAACTCTGCAGGATAAATGATTGACCACAGCATCATAGAGGGCCTATTTAATGTTGAGTTCTGGAGGGGCAGGAACTCTGCCTTCAGAATGTTCTGCAGAGGTCTGCATGCTTAGTAAATATTGTAGACTGAAGATGATAGTAGCTTAAATCTCCAGGTAGGCAGTACAGGAAATTTAGATATCAGTAGCCAGAGCAGTTCAGTGTTTTACCTTTCTGGGTTCAAATTGTGGCATGAGGAGTTAGGTTGATTCTCATCATTTTCTATGTGGTATTTTAATTACTCATTGGATCACATTCTGAAAAGTATTCTGTCCCTCTGACCCCGCCTCCCTCCCCCGCACAAACATACACACACACAGACATGCAAACTCATCTTCTATCTCCCTTTATAAGCCCACTTGTAATTCTCTTAAATTTCTAACAGAAATGAGTATACTTCGAGGTACATGATGATTAGTGTGTGTGCAAATTTGTGTTCATGAAGAACTTTGGATATCAGAACTCTTAAACTAATCAAGATCAGTGTGACTGGCATTTGCTCTTTCTTCAACTAATTCACCATTCCCTGTTCTCCCCTCTCCTGCCACTGACCTCTTGGTCACACCCTCCCCTTTTGTATACATCAGCCCACTGCTCTCCCCATCCTCAGCGTCCTTTGGAAATCACATCTCTACCAGATCTGCCCCAATTATTTTTTTTCCATCTCCCTACCTTCTACGCAACCCTCACTATTGCCACTTCAGCCTTTCTCTGCCACCTGAGCATTTAGGTACTTACCCAGCTCCACTCCCCTATAACTTATACTCTAGTTACCTCTTCCTCCTCCTAGTCTGTCTCCCTCATTAGACTGTAGACTTCTGGAGGGTGGGAGCAATGTCTACAAATTATTTTATCCTCTCCCCAGCACATAATATAGTCCTCTGCACACAGTAGGCACTTAATACTGTTGGTTGATTGACTACTTTATTTTCCATAATTAGGCTTGAGTTTGAGATTTTTAAAATTTTCCAAGACCCAAATTCAGTATTTCCCAGACACCCAGCTATCAGCACCTGTGTAGAAATCATGCTCCATTACCTTAGAAATAGGCAGGTGGCTACAGAAGAAAAAGAACCAAGCACTGAAGTCATGGCAAGTAAACAAAAGGGAGAGGATATTGAGTGATGTTTGATTGAAGTGTCTTTTTTTTTTCCAGGCCTACTCACAAACAATAGCAGTGATACATTATGTTTATTTAGTTTCTTCCAAGAAGTTTGAAGTGCTTTTCTGACTAGTGTTTAGTACTGTTGCCAATACTCAGTCTCTTACAGGGTTAAAAGTTACCTTAAAAAAGTCATTGCCATGTCTTAGAACAGTAAACAAGAACGTTATAGACCTCTTCAGGAGCCAAGAGGCAGTCAGAGTGAGTGTGTGTGTGTGTGTGTGTGTGTGTGTGTGTGTTTGTGTATTTCTGTCCAGGAAGAAGTTATTTACTGAAAGAAACATTTTACTTGGCACCTACCTTGTCTCTTCCCAGTTATCAGACTCACCTCGACTATAATGTAGTCAGGGCTCATGAGTTCGAATCCCAGCTCTGCCACTTGTCGGCTGTGTGACTGTGGGCAAGTCACTTAACTTCTCTGTGCCTCAGTTCCCTCATCTGTAAAATGGGGATTAAGACTGTGAGCCCCACGTGGGACAACCTGATTCCCCTATGTCTACCCCAGCGCTTAGAACAGTGCTCGGCACATAGTAAGCGCTTAACAAATACCAACATTATTATTATTATTATTAATGTAGCACTTGCCCCCTCATAAGAAAGAACCTCTGAGTGATATTGTCCTACAGTTTGCACCTAAACTGTGACAAGAGTTCCAACCCCTTCTAGGGAGACAGCTTTATCCCAAGATTCACCTTCAGGGATGACTGCACTACATTCGTCAACCTTGAGCGCTGATACCAAATGCTGATATTTTGTTGTTTGTGTTGGGTGAGTAATGTCATGTGACAGAATCTGAGCCTTTCCCTTGGCTGAGTGATGCTGACCCTGCTGAGGTGTGGAAACACTTCCATTCTGCCCTTTCCTAGGGTTTCTGATCTCATCTGCTCATGAAACTAGGCTCTTCGGACTCGGTGCTTAACACAATTACTTCTTTATTATCCCTTTGTCGAGAGGTTTAAGGGAGCTTGGCTTCAAATAGTAACCTAGCTGAAATGACTACTCTTAACAATCCTTTGTATTTGCAAAGACTTTTTCCTCTTGAAGAATCAGAGCACTCGGCTAGCATTGCTGCATGAATGCTTTCTACCCCACAGCCCCCTTCCTTGGAAATGGCAAGAGGGTGCCCTTCCTCAAGTATAGGTGGGGCATATGAAGTGAGGAGAAGATTGACCAGCTTGCTTAAAGTCAAGGGTAATGTTGGAAAGAGAGCTCAGAACTTGATGCTTTGGTATTAGTTAAATGCCTAGTATGTGTCAAGAACTGTTTCGTGTGCTGGAGTAGAAACAAGTTAATCAAGTTAGAAACAAGTTAATGTGTTAAACATTCCCTTTCCCACATGGGGCTTACAGTCAAAGCAGGGAGAACTGGTACTGAATCTCCATTTTACAATTGAGGAAAGGAAGGCACAGATAAGTAACTTGCTCAAGGTCACACAACAGGCAAATGATGGACTTCACTCTTAACATAGGGTCTAGGAACTACATTGGCCATGAAAGATTGTCTTCGTTCAAGGCCCTGATGCTATTCTGAATGGGCCTGGATAGTTTGTGCCTATAAATCAATAAGTGGTATTTATTAAATGCTTACTGTGTGTAGAGCACTATACTAAGCACTTGGGGGAGTAAAATATAACAGAATTGGTAGACATGGTCCCTGACCACATCAGACTTACAGTTTAAAGGGAGTATACACAGCAACAGAGAAAATGGCACTGATAAAACAAGATATCTGACATATGAAGCAGTAGAGGAAATCCTAGATCCCAGGCAGGCTTCACCCCACAGCACTTGTGTACACAAATGTAATTTAAATATTTATTTATATTAACATATGTCTCCCCATCTAGATTATAAGCTCATTTTGGGCAGGGCATTATTATTAATATTTTTTTGTTAAGCACGTAGTATGTGTCAAGCACTCTTCTAAGCAATGGAGTAAATAATCAGTCATATTTATTGAGTGCTTACTGTTGCAGAGCACTGTACTAAGTGCTTGGGAGAGTACAATATACAAGTTAATCAGGCTGAACACAGTCCCTCTCCCACTTAGGGCTCACAGTCAAAGTAAGAGGGAGAACAGAGGCACAGAGAAATGAAGTGACTTGCACAAGGTCATCAGGCAAGGTGCAGACTTCAGTCTCTCGACGTAGGACTCAGATATTATATTACTGGCAGAGCCGATATTAGAAGCCAGGTCCTCTGGCTCCCAGACCTGTGCTCTTTCCACTAGGCTACGCTGCTTCACCCACAGTTAGCAAATGATACATGAGCTTGTTTTGAAGGCAGAGGGAAAGAAACCATCAGAGAAGGAGTAGTTGAAGATGGCAGTAAGGGAGGAAAGAGTGGGCACAACTTTTCTTAGAAGGTGAGAGGTGATTTTATCAGAGGCTCAGGAGAAAAGGATTGATGGTGAAAGCAGACAGGCGATCTCTTGAGAGATGATTGGAAGGGACCAAAGAGATCATTTTGAGGAGGGAAGGTTGAGGGGAGGACTGGCTTATGGAAGTTGGCTTCAGGAAATCAAAATACTATTTTAAATCACAGGAGGATAGTTTGGGGGATGGCTGACAGTTTATGGAAGTTTGAAAGTATACCTCCATATAGTGAATAATTTATTCATGGGTAACCACATTTTCTCTCATGCTCTCCGTGTTTCTTTTTATTCTCCTTTTTCTCTCCCTGTTTTTGTTTTGGTCTCTCTTTTAATTAAGTAACCCACGATTTGTGACAGGGGGAATATATCAGCCACAGATTAAAGGGCCAGTATGGGCCTAAACCCATGCAACTTTAAATGATTAAGCTCCGGTTCAGCTGTGGGTTTTCAATGGGGTCAGGCAGCAAGCAATCCATTTCGCGGCTAGATACAACATCCCTCCTATTCCCCACACAAACCTCAGTTTCCCCTTTAGTGGAAAAACCAAACCTCACTTTGCTTTCCAGCAGAAGTGCTTGTGGCCTTTGGATTACATGATGTTTCAGAAGAATTTCAAAGGTTAATGATGGATCATTTGCTCTAGAGGCAGGGGAGAGTGCTTTCCCCCGTCAGCAAAATGATTTTTCTCCTCATCGATTTCCCTAATACCTCATCCCCAGTCTTATTCTTAGAGGAGGAAATTGATTGGGAAGGGGAATGATTGGTGTTCAACCCGGACAAGGTACTTCTTGGCTAGTGGAGCTTGGGAGTGCCTGAAGAGAGAAGCCAACCCTCCTCTGATCTGCACCCAAAGTGGGCCAGAAGAACAGAGGGAGCCTGGTCCACAGCCCACCCTGGGACACCTTTGGTGGGGGCGGGGGAGTCAGATGTGTGAAAAAAGAGAGATGAGAGGTGAGGACTTCCCGAAGGGGGCAGGGTTCATCCTGTCATCCCAGAGAGCTTAATTAGGAGCTCTTGGGTAGCCTTTTGTGTTAGCAGTATTTCTCTGCATCGCTCCTTTATCCTCCACCTGACACTTTCCTGACCACACTCTACATTCCTCTCCATTTCCTTTCCAGTTCTGAGCTGTCTGGGTTGGAAGGTTTCTGAGTATAAATCACTGACTGCTCTTACAGACTCTTAATGCAGGAGTTCCCATACCCAAGCACTGTAACTTCCCTGATCATTAACTTATTGTCATCACCAACACTTTTTGAACACCTCATGGGAAGAAGCACCGTATTAAGCAGGTGTTAAAATTAAAAAAGCAAAAATGTATTGGCCGTATTTTCAAGATGTCACATGGGACACCCAATATGACATGATGACATCACAAGTCGGGCTCCCCAGCCCCTCCCCAAACTCCACCTGGGGCTCATTCATTCATTCATATTTATTGAGTGCTTACCATGTGCAGAGCATTGTTCTAAGTGCTTATTGCTGATGGGGATAGAAGCCCCCAAGAAGGGGCCCCTATCATTCTTTAATTTCCACCCCCCATACCAGGAGAAGTTCCCCCTGTATCCTGCTGTGAGCAGGTGCCCTTGAAACCTGGTCTTGGAGCTGGGGTCTGGTAGCAACTGAGGATAACTGGGTGGACAGGAGCCCAGGGTGACTCAACCAGGCAATGCTGAAGAGGCCCCACAGAGTACATCGCCACACTCCTAAAGACAGATAAACTTCTCTGGCTATGCTCACTTGCCCAGAAGCCAGGGGTGGGTGATCTGCATTGCCGGGAAAGATGGTTGGAGTTAGAGCAGTCAGGAATAATAAGAGCAGTAATAATTGTGGTATTTGTTTAGGGCTTACTAAATGCCAGGCACTTTATTAAGTGCTGGAGAGATACAAGCAAGTCGGGTTGGACACAGTCCCTGTCCCACATGGGGCTCACTCTCTTAATCCCCATTTTACAGATGAGGTAACTGAGGAACAGAGAATGAAGCGACTTGCCCAGAGTCACACAGCAGACAAGTGACAGAGCTGGGATTAGAACCCGTGTTCTTCCGACTCCCAGGCCTGTACTCTGTCCTCTAGGCCATGCGCGTTGTATGGCACTGGGCCAGCAAGGGCCAGATCAGCCAGCCTCTGCCTTGCCATCCACCCAGGTGCCAACTTCTCATCACCCAGCCCGGGAGTCATGAGGGGCTCTCTGCAGGAGCAGAGAGTACTGCCCTGCACCTACACTACCCATGACCAACACGCTATGCCTGCACCTTGTTTCCTCTCCTTAGCCCTGTGAAAAGTGGTGATGTGCTGCCCTGAAGCTCTCATTTCCTTACCACAGCCCTGTTCTGTTGCATTCTTGGTTACTTTCACCACTAGTAATGCACCCCCTTCTAAACTATAAGCTCACTGTGGGCAGGAAATGTGTCTGTTTATTGATATATTGTATTCTCCCAAACTCTTAGTATGGTACTCTGAGCACAGTATGTGCTCAGTAAATAGATTGATTGACATCACTTGGGATATCCAGAGGTTATACATAAGCTATACCTTCCAGGAGGTACAGCCAAGTGTGAGACTGTACAATCTAGAGAAAAGACTGTGGCCCTGGGAACCATGAGGGCTTGGTTCTAGTATCTGTCTTTCACCTGCTGTTAGGTCTTGGTCAAACCACAGCTTTTCTCTGGACTTCTGTTCTCTCCTCTGTAAAATGAGAACGATAATCCTTGCCCCTCCCTTCTTTGATTTGAGGACGACCAAATGACATCAGTGGTATGTGAGTGAGAAAATGAAGGTTCTGTGTAAATTCAAGGTATTAAGAAGTTGGGGAAGGAATACAGATTTTTGGACCTTATTTGCACCCATTAAAGTGGGAAAATGGTGTGACTGAATATGGCTGTTGAACTTACCAACACCAATGACAACAAACCTCAAAATTTTAATTAAAGGAAGAGCTGGTGATGATGCTGTCTGCTAAACTGAGAGTGGGGGGTTGAATGTACTAGTAAAATTGTTTACAATATGCTGTCTGTGGTTAGCACCAGTCCTGGAGAGGGGTGAATTTTGGGTGGGGGCACAGAAGGGAACAATAAAAGCCATTGGCAACATGTTGTAAGATGTTTAGATGAAAGACCTTATCAGTAAGTGCCAAGAAGTAGAATGATTCCTGCAGAATTTGGCTGAGTGGGTCATTTGGATGGCAGAGATTGACAGAATTCCATGCACATTCCATCCTATTCCCCTCCAAGAATGAAATCTGATCTCCAGTGGTTTCTCCTGTTGTGCGAAGGGTGGAATTTAATTGATCTCCGGGTTTAAACATGTTCCAGTCACAGGAATAGCTCCCATTGTTAGAAGGGAAAACATGGAGATTAGGTGATTTGACCTGGCAGGTGACAACTGTCAGGCTTGGAAAGGAAAGGTTTCTGCTAAAATAGGATGTTTGGAGCAGTTGTGGGTGGGTTGGTAGGCAGGTATTTACTTGGAGGAACCTTCTGGGAGAATCATTAGCTCTTTGAGTGTAGCTGGGATAGGCCACAGAAGAACCAGGATTCATTTGGGATGGTCCTTGTGAAGGTGGAAGGAAGGAGAATGGGAGAAAGAGAGAAAGGAACGGCTGTTGTTTCCCAGTTAGAGGAGATATATCTTTGAGAGACTGAAAGTCTCCAGCAGAAACATTGTTTAAATATTGTGGCAGCACTTCTATCTTTGATCAGGCCTTCCCTCTGGGATCTTTTCTGTAAAAAAAAAAATAAAATAAAACTGACATTGGTCTATAGAACCCCTTGCCCCAGAGGATCGTGGCCCATTTTAAAAACAAACATATGCCTACTCATTTTGCTATCTTCAGCAGCCTCTCCATTTTTTCCCATTTGTACAATAAGCTCCCTATAAGAATTCTGCCCCTTATACACTTTATATTCACAGAGGGACAAACACATGTGTTTTATGAGACTCTGTGTCTATGCTAACTTGTAGCTATAGAGAAAGAAACACATTATGTATAAATGTTCTCTTAAAATCATTTAAAGCCAGTCTATGAAAGGGATTGTTTGGAAGAATTCCCAAAGATTTACCCTTTGGTTAGAGAATCACCTCTACTGTGAAAGCACTCAGATTTTGGGAGAGTTGGCTGTGATGTTGGTTGTGTAGTTTACTCCCAAATATCCTCAGGTTCATTTTCTATTCACATTCATAAACACACCATCTTCTGCGATGGCTTCTGTAAATGATCCTAATAATAATAATAATAATAATAATGTTGGTATTTGTTAAGTGCTTACTATGTGCAGAGCACTGTTCTAAGCGCTGGGGTAGACACAGGGGAATCAGGCTGTCCCACGTGGGGCTCACAGTCTTAATCCCCATTTTACAGATGAGGTAACTGAGGCACAGAGAAGTTAAATGACTTGCCCACAGTCACACAGCTGACAAGTGGCAGAGCCGGGATTCGAACCCATGACCTCTGACTCCAAAGCCCGTGCTCTTTCCACTGAGCCACGTTGCTTCTCAATAAATTGTGGTATTTGTTAAGCGCTTACTATGTGCAAAGCACTGTTCTAAGCGCTGGGGGGATATAAGGTGATCAGGTTGTCCCACGTGGGGCTCACAGTTTTAATCCCCATTTGACAGATGAGGTAACTGAGGCACAGAGAAGTTAAGTGACTTGCCCAAGGTCACAAAGCTGACCAGCGGCAGAGTCGGGATTAGAACCCGTGACCTCTGACTCCCAAGCCCGCGCTCTTTCCACTGAGCCACTCACTATGTCCCAATAATGTTGGTATTTGTTAAGTGCTTACTATGTGCCAAGCACTGTTCTAAGCGCTGGGGTAGACACAAGGGAGTCAGGTTGTCCCACGTGGGGCTCATAGTCTTAATCCCCATTTTACAGATGAGGTAATTGAGGCACCGAGAAGTGAAGTGACTTGCCCAAAGTCACACAGCTGACAAATGGCCGAGCCGGGATTTGAACCAATGACCTCTGACTCCAAAGCCCGGGCTCTTTCCACTGAGCCACGTTGCTTCTCTATGGAAGAGATTTATTCTCTTGAGATTTATTGTCTAATTTTGTGCCTATATGTAATAATTATGGTGTTTGTTAAGCGCTTCCCACATGCCAGCCACTGTACTAAGCACTGGGGTAGATGCAAATAAATTGGGTTGGACACAGTCCCTGTCCCATGTGGGGCTCACAGTCTCAATCCCCATTTTACAGATGAGGTAACTGAGGCACAGGGTAGTGAAGTGACTTGCCCAAGGTCACACAGCAGACAAGTGGTGGAGTCAGGATTAGAATCCATGACCTATTTACTTCCAGTCCCGTGCTTTATCCACTTTGAATTTACACGTCAAAATGCATTAATTGAAATATCAAAGTGGTATTTCACCAAATGACATTTTCAAATGCGACTAATCTACTAAGTTCAAGGTTTTCACTATTACTAGTTGTATTTAGCAGATATCCGGTTTTGTTTCATCATGTGCAATTTCACCAATCATTCTCAATGAATAAATAGGTCAGAGCCAGTGTTTCTTTCTTGCTGCTCCTCTGGGACAAAATGACCCATTAAAAAGAGGCCCCATGATCTTCTTCGTTGGAGCCTCTTTTTCAATGGATCATTTTGTTTCTTCCTTTTTCCTAAAAGATTCTGGAGGAGTTGGGTTGGTTATGTCAGACCAGTCGCAGTGGGAGAAGGAGGAAGCCAGCATACAGTGATAGTTACCCAGAAGAGTAGAAACACTGACGAGCAAAGTCATGGAAGCCACCCCCAGTTGAAAGTCATTCACTTGGTTACAAGTGATTACATATTGAAATGACCTTAAGAGTAGGCAAGGCTTCTCATATCACCTCCCCAAAGTCACTAATCTGTCACCCCGGGCAATGATCTTCCAAAACAAGCTTGCCATTCAATTCTTCTAGTAGAGCATGTGGGAGGGTTGGCATTTTGGGGTTTATTTTATAAAATCATTCATCATATTTTTGTTTAGTAGCCTGAGGATACATTCACAAGTATTACAGGAAAATAAGACAGTTCTTGTCATGGCTTTCAGTCTGTTTGCCAGGAAGCAAGACAAATTTTCCTTGCCTTAAGCCCTCACATTCTCTCTTCTCCTGAGGTTTAATGGATAGAGCCTGGGCCTGGGAGTCAGAAGGTCATGGGTTCTAATTCCAGCTCTGCCACTTGCCTGCGTTGTGGCCTTGAGCAAGCTACTTCACTTCTCTGTGCCTCACTTACCTCATCTGTAAAATGGGGATGAAGACTGTGAGCTTTGTGCAGGACAAGGGACTGTGTCCAACCCAGCGTGGCTCAGTGGAAAGAGCATGGGCTTTGGAGTCAGGGGTCATGAGTTCGAATCCCAGCTCTGCCCCTTGTCAGCTGTGTGACTGTGGGCAAGTCACTTAACTTCTCTGTGCCTCAGTTACCTCATCTGTAAAATGGGAATTAAGACTGTGAGCCCCACGTGGGACAACCTGCTTCCCTTGTGTCTACCCCAGCGCTTAGAACAGTGCTCGACACATAGTAAGCGCTTAACAAATACCAACATTATTATTATTATTAACCCAATTTGCTTGTATCCACCCCAGTGCTTAGTACAGTGCCTGGTGTATAGTAAGCACTTAAATACCATAATTATAATTATTGTTATTATTATTATCCCTTCTTTCCCCAACGCCCAAGCCTCAGGATTCTGGCATTCGAGAAGGAATGTTTAGTAGATAGTGGGACAAGAATCATGGCCTAGTAAGAGCCCAGAAAGTCAGTGTCACTACCTGGACTTGAGATCTGGGCAGATGTGGTCAGGTTGGAGCCCTACCTTGCTTTCAGTGGTGGCTGGTTGTGATCAGCTGTGTGACTGTGGGCAAGTCACTTAACTTCTCTGTGCCTCAGTTCCCTCATCTGTAAAATGGGGATTAAGACTGTGAGCCCCACGTGGGACAACCTGCTTCCCCTGTGTCTACCCCAGCGCTTAGAACAGTGCTCTGCACATAGTAAGCGCTTAACAAATACCAACATTATTATTATTATTATGTTAGGTCATGGATGTGGAAGCCCACTGAGCTCTTCAGAAAAAAGGGACCTTTGCCTTTACAAACCACACTGGACCAAAGTCTCCCTCTTTTGCCCTTTCTTCCGAAGAGCTCAGTGGGCTTCTGCATCCGTGGCCTCTTCCATTTCATAATAATAATAATATTTAAGTGCTTACTTTGTGTCAGGCACTGTACTTAGCACTGGGGTAGTTACAAGATAATCAGGTTGGACAGAGTCCCTGTTCCACATAGGACTCATAGTCTTAATCCCTCTTCACAGATGAGGGAACTGAGGCTTAGAGAAGTTAAGTGACTTCCCCAAGGGCATAAAGGAGACAAGTGGTGGAGCCAGGATTAGAACCCAGGTCCTCTGACTCTCACACCCGTGCCCTTTTAACTAGACCACAGTGCTTCTCTGGACATTTTCCCATTGCCCATATGAGAAGTACACAGACATTGTTACATTTGGAGAACGTAAGGATCTAATGCTTTACCCATCATATCACAGCAAACTTTTGGTAGTGTACTCTGCACAGTAAGGGCTCAATACAGATCATTGATTGAAAACTGAAACTGAATCCACTAAAACACACAGCCTCAAAGTCAGAAGACAAGTGAAGAGTCCTTCCCCGATTTAAGCCTCTTTCTGCTGGCCCCCTCTCCCTTCAGTAATCATTTTTGCACTTGGATCTGTGACCTTTGGGCATTTGATATTCACCCCATCCTCAACATCACAGCACTTGTGTACATATCTATATATTCTAAATTATTTGTATCAGGATATGTCTAAACCTCTCAACTGTGAGCTTGCTGTGGTCAGGGAATGTGTCTGCTATACTGTATTGTACTCTTCCAAGCATTTAGTACAGTAATTTGCATAGAGTGTACACACAGTCAATTCCAGTGATGATGATGATGTGAAGGCAGAATCAGCATTTCCCAGTAGTCTAGCAGGACATCACTAGGCTGTACCTGAGGGTTTTTTTAAAAAAATTTAATTCTGTACCTTTGAGAGCCACACCATGTGAAAGAGGAAGGTACTATTTAAGATGTAGCTCAGGCAGAATTCTCAAGCTGTACACCAGTTGGCAAGCAAGTCCCACTGTATCTCATAGCTTCTCGTTAGCCCTGCCCTCCTATAGCACCCCACTTGGGACCAAGCGGGGAGCTAGTTCCGCCTCAGCAAGTGTAATTATTTTGTCTGCTAGCCTGTAGGGTCTTAGCTGGGGTATGTGGGATGAAAAAAAGTGTGGTCTGTGTCCGTTTAGATCCTGAAATTTCATGACCTTTATTCCTCTTCTACCTACCTACTTATCCCTTCTGTCTATTCTGTGAGAAAATAACTCCTGTGCACCAGCCCTGCTTGCTCTTTAGGGCCAATAGGCTAAGGGGATGCCTCCATCCGTTGTGATCTTCCATAGGAAAGGATACTCATAGCAAGGCTATCAGTATCAAGTCTTAGCCTAATGTCTTTTAGGTGACATCCCTCATCAAGTCAAATTCCCACTTGCTATTTCTTTCTGATGACCTGGGTGGGCATCATTCCATGAACACTCTAAAGTGTGGTGTGGAAATACTTTAAATAATGTTTTCCAAAGATCCTTCTTTATAATTATATTAGCACTTCACAAAATTGGATAATTCGCTATTACTGATAATGTGAGATTCCCAGTTTCAGTGCGTGAGACTAAAAACGAAACCCCGCTTTATCAGTTTTTGAGGGCTTTGGTTTTATGAGCCATTCCTGAACCACCCCCGGGTAAGGATAGTCATATAGTTCCTTTCTTTCCCTACATGATATTACTAGCCCAAGAAATTAAATTATGAACATTTAAAAAAGACTGTGAAGCAGATATGTCTTTTGGACTGTTTTGGATTTGTAGGTTCAATACCAGTAAAGATCACTCAATCAGTAATCCCCTCTAGACTGTAAGCTCTATCTAGACTGTAAGCTTGTTGTAGGCAGGGAGCATGTCTACCAACTCTCTTATATTATACTCTCCCAAGCGCTTAGTACAAATCTCTGATCACAGAAAGTGCTCATTAAATACAGTTGATTGATTTGAATAGTTACTATGGGCAAAGCACTGTACTAAGTGCTTGAGAGAGTACAATATAACAGAGTTGCTAAACATGTTCCCTGCCCACAACAAGCCTACAGACTAGAGATCCTCCACATTTAATATCATGTCTCTGTTAATATGTATTCAATTATTTTAATCTATAGGAAGTTTAAGGAATCTTTCTGAACGAGACCCATATTTGACATCAAAGCCTTAATATTTTGAAATAACTTGAAAATTTATTTGAATACCTTTGCTAGGTTTCTTTAAATAATTAATAAAGATTGGGAAATTGAAGTTCATAAAACCGGTCTGATAGGTTAGAGTCAGGTAAGTGTGCAACCAGCTTTGGCAGGTTTTAAACTTGCAAGTGAAGTATTCTGGTCTGTTGAGTAAATACTTGACTTTAATGGAAGTCACATGCATTCACATCTAAGGGCAGAGTTGACCTAAGAAATTTCTTTGAAGATCTGTTATTTGCTTAATAGATGGGAAAGTTCTCTTCTGGTATATCAGGTAACTAAATGTTTCTGGGTATACGTAAGAACATATTGAAAATACCCACTAAAACCCTTCCCCCACTTCTGTCCCTTCACCCTTTTCCCCATTTCCACACCACCAAGATCAACATACTTAAACAGAACCATCTCAAGGACTGTCAATCATCAATCAATCATATTTATTGAGTGCTTTCTGTGACCAGAGCACTTTACTAAATGTTTGGGAGAGTACAATTTAACAGTGTAACATATGCTATTCTTAGACATAATAAGATTTCCAAAATGGTTGGCTTAAGGCTGGCAGTCTTGTAGGGTTCTTGGCAGGTTGGCAGAGAGGGAAGAAGGTGGTGTAATTCTCTTTACTCAGAAATGTGTAAGAATTGGCTTCCTAACAAAGTTTAGTGCCTTTGTTCCTCCAGGTCCCAAAGAAACAAAACCATTTCAGTAAGGCACCTATAGTGTCCTCATTTATATGGGGAAACAGAGGCCGAGAAGTCACAAGTCAGAAGTCGACAGCCACTGTGAGTCAGGCCACTGGGAAGAAACCATGCCTTCTCTTACCTTTTGGGAGTGCCTATATCTCTCTTGGCTTCCAGTGGATGTTCAACATTAAGTGGAAAAGTCTCAAGAAAAGTTTCTGAACATCTGGCCCTTTGCCCTTAATGTTAGATACTTTATTTTTTGCTCAGAAAACCACAGACTTAAAAACCCTATCGTAGGTTGACACCTTGTCAATTTTTTTTCAAGATGAAGTGTTTCCTTGGGAAATTCCATGCCTCTGTGCTTCCACTTAAAAAGCATTTTTTTCTGCTGCTTTTGTTCTAATCAAGGAAAAGACAGCTTTTGTCCAAATATTCCAGAAATTCTATTTTCAACAAGATTTGCTGAAAAGCAAGATTCCAGCCTGGCTAAACTGACTGAAAATAAAAGCGTTCTGAGTCACTCTGCCCAAACAGCATCTTAAAAATAAATAGGCAGCATCAAAGTTGATGTTTGGTTGCCTTTCCTCTCTATCCCTGTGGGTTTGAGAAGGAGGAGAGATCTGATAAACTTAATTCAATTTTCACTATACTTTCATCTGTTGAATTTCACCCAATTCAGTCTGGGAGACTGCTCATTTAATCCTTGTCTCTAATCAGCTTCATTTTCTGTTTCTCTGATAATGAGTTCACAGCATTTGCAAAAGAATAAAATGAAAACAGCTCCTTCATGTGCCTTAATGCCTATTAGAGTTTTTTGAGACCTAAGAAGAGAAAACATCTACTGCATTTGGACCTTATTTTGGTGTCTAGGTCTTCTTAACATAATGGTGGAATTGGGTCTTATTGTAAATAATCAAGACCTGCTTGCCTGTGGATTTAGTTTATTGAAAGTGAGAGCTTGCTGGGTATTACTATAACCTGACTCCACTGTAAACTCTTATTTCATTTCAAAATGTAGTTGTCCCCACCCTGATACGCCGAGATCATTTTTTAATCATCATCACCATCATTGTTATTATTTATTATCATCATTGTTTAAACTGTTCTAAGGGGATAATTGCCTTGGTTACTAAGGCAACCAGACACATTGGATAGAAGGAGAGCAGCCAGAAGCCAGGGTTTGCCAAGTAGCTGGGGTGGGTGGGAGGTGTGGGGCAAGGAGCATAGAGCTCAGCTGTGGAAGCTCCAAAATAGCCACATTCAGATTATCTCTTGTGTTTTTTACAGCGAGAGCGTGAAGCTGCTTGGAGCCCAATCAGGCGCTTCCGGCCCTCTGAGTGTTTCCTCTGTCAAACGGGAAAAGCGAGGTCTTTCAGCACCCATTTTTTAATCAGTATGCAGTGGCCCTGGGTGGTTAGACCTGCTTTTTCCACCTCCATTTTCCTAGAGTGCCACCCTCCAGTCAGCCCTAAGTTGTTATCTTTTACTGAATCTTGACTTCCTGGTACTTTAGCTGTGGCCTGTGAGTAAAGCATAGGTCCAGGAATCAGAGGACCTGGGTTCTAATACCAGATCTGCCACTTGTCTGCTGTGTGACCTTGGACAAGTCACAACTTCTCTGTGCCTCATTATCCTCATCTGCAAAATCGAAATTCAGTACATATTCTTCCTCCTACTTAGACTGAAGGATCTGATTATCTTGTATCTACTTCCAAGCTTAGTAGGGTGCTTGGCCCATAGTAAGGGCTTAAAAAGTACCATGATTATTATTATCTTTCTGTCTTCAATAGTGAGGGGAAATGCCACATCCAAAAATGACCTCAGATGAAATAGCTCTCTGGGTGACCATTATATGCCGTTCTTCTCCCAGCCGAGCAGTTTTTTCTTTGGATTTGGCCTCAGTCCATTCTGCACCCCTACCTTTCTCATCGTTCCCCCAGCTCCACTGGCTGTGGAGTTTTCCCTAGGGATCTCTTCTGTTTCCTTTCTAGAGGACCAGCCTCCCATCCCGAAGCAGCAACTGAGCGGAGAAAGAATTGTGGTGAGAATGGGCAGTCCAAAGCTGCTTTTTTTCTTTCTCGTGCCCTCCCAAGGTCAAGTGTTCCAGTGGATTTAACTCTCTCTCCTCACTAACAGGACAATCCTTTGATTTCTCCTCCCCTCTTCCCACCCTCCCCACAACATGCATACGTGCCCACAAACACACATTAACACACACATGCCTGTCCACTCACCAGCTCCTGCCCTGCCTGAAGATAGACCTTCCCTCACCTGGCTCCCCGCTGCCACCCCCAGTTGCTTCTTGACTAAGTGCTAGGCCTCCTTTGCCCGAGAGCAGACTAGGAGTTGATCTCTCTGAACAGGTTAAATAAACAGGACTACGTTTGGGTTAATTGCCACTGGTTCTGCTGCTCTCCATTACTGATCTATCCGGGAGTCTGGCCAAGAAGCAGATGGGAGAAACCACGTCATCACCTCCTGCCTTATTGTGTCTGGCTTTCTCCTCTTTTTCGTCTTATTCTTCTACTTCTTCCTTCTCTCTCTCTCTCACTCCCTCTCTCTCTCTTTCTTTCTCTCTCTCTCTCTTTTTTTTTTTTTTGGCTGAGCAAATAGGCCAGATGGCAGCAAGAGGAACAGACAACAAGTGAGGCATGGCATATGGGCAGCTTGTTTAATTTCAGCTCCTGTTGGGAAGTGGATTGGAGGAGGTAAGTTACAAAAGCAGAAAAGGGAAAGAGAAAAAAAAACCTCAATGGGGGAAATTGGATTCAATTTACTATTGTTGGTCGGTGGAAGCCCTTTGGCATAAAATGAATCTTAAATAGGAAGTTTCTCCTCTCCTCTCTTCATCTTCCTCACTCCCCTCCCTATCCATTTTCCCCTCCTCTCAATCTCTCAATCCCTCTCCCACTGGCTTTAAATATTGCTGAGGAGCCTGGCTCTGTGATGGTGGCCAGTGATTGCAAGTGGGGGGTGGAGGACCAAGGCCTTTGGCTGCATTCCTTACACAAAGCAGTAAATTAGCCGCCTGCTTCCATGTCAATTAGGGTAGGAAGCTTTGTCAGTTGCATAGGGAGAGTAAAGATGGAGATGTCTGTCCTAAAAACTAGGAGGAAAGGTCTCTGATTTCTCCAACTCTGGTTCCTTTTTACAGTTTTTGATTAATGCAGGATGCTTTCAAGTTTACCCAGCTCCCTATGTGTAGTGCTGCTGTCTGTGACCCATTTGTGTATTTGTGGCTTGTGTGTGTGTGTGTCTCTGTGTCTATGTATGTTTGTACTTGAGAGCAAGACAGAGACAAACCGTTCACTTGTATACTGGTCAACTCTTGGGCTGAAACTGAAGTCTGAACATACTTTCAAACCTTAAAAAAAAGGGAGGGGCATAATATAAATAGTGTTTCACTTCCCCTTCAAAGCCTCAGTGGGTCATTTAGATCCAGATTCCAGCCCCCAATTGCTGCTTAGCTGTTCAGAGCAGTCATTTATAAGAAAGCATCAGTGCCTTACTGAATTAGACTAAGGGCCTTTCTAGACTGTGTTTCCTTTAGACTGTAAGCTCATTGTGGCCAGGGAATGTGTCTACAAATTTTGTTGTATTGTTGTACTGAACTCATCCAAGTGCATAATACAGTGCTCTGTACCCAGTAAGTGCTCAATAAATAAGATTGATTGACTGAAGGGCCTATCCAGCTCATTATTCTGTCCTGAAGAGAGACAACAAAAGGATCTTCGAAGGAGCAGGGAGATGAATTGTCCAACATCTCTAACTTTCATTTCTTAAAACTACATTTCCTTCACATTTGAAGTTGGTGCCATAAATGGTGAGAGAGGCTGGCAAAGCCTATATGCTACTTACAGTCCATTCTACTTTTGTGCACATAAAGAAACAGTGTGGCCTAGTGGAAAGAGCACAGACCTATGAGTCAGAAGGCTTGCGTTCTGACCCCGGCTGTGCCATGTGCCTGCTGTGTGACCTGGGGCAAGTCACTTAACTTTTGGGTGCCTCAGTTACCTAATCTGTGAAATGAGGATTCAATACCTGTTCTCCCTTCCTAGATTGTGAGCCTTGTGTAGACCAGGGACTAAGCCCAACCTGATTATCCCATGTCTTCCCCAACATTTAGCACAGTGCTTGACACATAGTAAGTGCTTAGCAAATAGTATTATCATTATAAAGATTGTTCTTTGATGCTCTGAGGTCTTTACCACCTGCCTGCCCATTCCCACTCTTTCTTAATGAGCCAGATTTGGTCAGAGCAAAATTACTTGAGAGTAAATTAGGATCTTTTGGGGAGTTACATTTATTTTTACCACTCATCTAAGGCCAAGGCTACTAAACTACCAGCTTAGCGACCCTAAGGGACTGAATGAGTTACTTTAGTGTTCCAAGGTGCTTAGTGGGGTCCCTGGGAGTGATGTGTGGCCTTGGGGATAATCTGTTGGTGCCACGTTTGAAATAGAGCACCTCAAGGTTCTAACTAGAAGAAATTGCAGAGCTCCATTCTGTTTCACAAGTGGGAAGGCAGAACTCCACTCCCGGACCTTGCTGCCTGCGAACAAAGTGACTGCCCACTCAGCCAGTGGTTCGTTCATTCATTCATTCAGCCGTACTTTTTGAGAGCTTACTATGTGCAAAGCACTCTACTAAGCAGTTCACACCGAGGCCACAAACCCTGGTGCCTCTGAACCCTGGAGCAGAAGCCCCACATTGAACACTTTTTGCTGCAACCTAATAAGAGACTGGGAAGCAGCAAGGCCTTGTGGAAAGAGCATGGGCTTGGAAGTCAGAGGACCTGGGTTCTAATACCAGCTCCACCATCTTGGGCAAGTCACTTCAATTCTCCATGCCTCAATTATACCTCATCTGTAAATGGGGATTAAGACTATTAGCCCCATGTGGGAAATGGACTTTGTGCAACCTGATTAGCTTGTATCTACCCCAGCGCTTAGTACAAGTGCCTGGCACGTAGTAAGTGCTTAATAAATGCCATTGGAAAAAAAGAAGAAATTGCTTAGCGTCTCAACCAAACTGGTCACAACTGCAGCTCAGCTCTTGATGTGCTGGTCCCCTTATCCCCTTACCTGAGAGCCTTAATGAGCCTCAGGGTCTGACCTCACTTCCTTCTCAAGAATTGATGCTGCTAACTCTGGGGGCAGAAGGGCATGGTTAGCAGTAGACCAAGTTGGGTAATGATGATAAAATCCCAATGTATTTCTTAATACACAGTTTCCTTTAATCTTCCTGAAGCCTCCCCTCATTAAATCCCCACTAGGATCTTTTATGGCAAAGGGCAGGAACCCCGATTCTCCAACACAGAAACTGAGAGGCTGAGACGTTGCTAACCCCCAAAGTGTAGGGTTCTGAGAACATGGGTTTCCCAGCTTCCTACTTGGCACTAGTCCTGGAAAAACTCCTGGCTTTTGATCCTGCCAATCATTCTTCTCTCCCAGTGACTCAGAAAATACCCATCATCTGCTTACCAATGCAGAGAAACAGGATGCAGGCCCAGGGACTCTGCTGTATCTATTAATAGGGTGAAGATAATGGCAGATAATTACCTGTAATCTTCCTGTGGGTTTTTAGTTCACAGTGCTCCGCTGGAGTTGTGTGAGAGTCATGCAAAGTGTTGAGACTCGTAACTCCGATAGCTGTTAGTAGTTGAGAGAAAGAAAGAGAGTGGCTCTGTCTCTCCAAGACCACACTTTTGCCTGTGGAGTTGACGATCAAGTGGAATTTCCAAAAATGTGGCCCATACATACCCTTGCCTACACAATGAGACTCATTTTTCTCATTTCAGGAAAAATATATAGTTTTTGCCTTTTAATGAATGTTGCCTTATAATGTGAGAGCCAGACCCCCACTCTGCCCAATCATGAATAAACTGGGGACATTCTCCTCCCTCCTTTTTCTCTCCCCTTCTTTCCTGAGTTTCAATGCCAGCCCCATGGTTTGATCTCCCCTGAATGCTGTCCCCTCGTTTGGGTCTTCAATTCTGAGAAGATTTGGTTTATTGTTTGAGGTCGCAGGATGTCGGATTGATTTCGGAGCTTTTGTATCGACTCCAGGCGCCTGAATGAAGCTGTCATGTGTGTCTGTGGCTGGCTAGCGGGCTGTCCGGCTGCAAGCTGTGCCTTCCTTTGTTGTTTAGGCCTCATTGAGCTGAGGGAAGAGGCTCATTTCAGGGTGATTTACCACCACCCAAACACCAGCTGTCTGTTGTACTGCTGCTGCTGTGGCTGCTGCTTTTGCTGCTGCAGCTTTAGTCACTCCCACCACCACCTCCATCGTCTTGGATTGATTCTCTGATCCCATTCCTAACCCCCATCCTACTTCTGGCTCTTGGGCACAGTTAAGAAGGGACACTGCAGTCCTCGTTTGAGCAAACAAATGTCAAATACAAATGGAAAAAACCTACTTGGTAAATCTGAGGGCTAAGACACGAGTCAGCTTCGATAGCCAATGGGCTAGTGCCTCTTCTTAAGAGGAGACCTGGGTTCTAATCCTAGTTCTGCAAGTAGGACAATGCCATCAACCTTCATGAAGGTTTCTGACTGAAGAATCACTTGAGGTGCTCTGCGAGATGGACAGGCCCAGGGGAACTTATTGAGCACATGCAGTGTGCAGAGCACTGTACTGAGCGCTTGGGAGATTTCAGTATATCAGAGTTGGTTAGTCACATTCCCTGCTCACAAGGACCTTACAGTCTAGAGGGGGAGACTTCCAAGGATTTCCAAGGAAGCCACTTGCCAAGTTCTGATGCGTGGCACAGGATCTGACTTATGCTACAGTCACTTATGTTACAAATTGGTCCTGCAGACAAAACTCTTTGCAAGGATTTTACAGTGTGATGCACCCCTATCCATGTATGTGTGCGTTACACTCCATGCTTCAATTGGAACACAACTGATAGGGATAAGAGAAGGTGAGTGGCTCTGTATAGGAGAAAAGAAAATCCCTGATCAAAACCCAGCCAAATTTTGCAATAAGTCTTATGTCAGTAACATTCTTTCCCCAAGTTCCGGTGCCATTCTTCCCTACTTGCTCAGTTTGGTCTTGGGCTGGTTTGCTGGTGAAAATGGGGAAAATGATGGCTTGGGGCTTGGAATGGTCCCTGATGTCCCCATTTCCACCCCATCAGAATGTGCTCAAGGATTCCCACCTCAGAGGAACACTTCACCCATACTTCAGAGTTGTACTTTAGCTCTCAACCTAGGGTTGTACTTATCAGAGCAAGAGCTGCTAAATCATGCCTTACTGAATTGCCTGGTGGCAATTACTCTTCTCAACTTTTTCACTATTATCTTTTAAGGTATGGGAGATTTCCTGCATATTTGATAGCAAGATGTAGAGGTTACTCTGTGTGTGTGTGTGTGTGTGTGTGTGTGTGTGTGTGAGAGAGAGAGAGAGAGAGAGAGTATTCAGGGTGACATCTCAAGTCACATGTTCTGTGTGTTAATAATAATAATGTTGGTATTTGTTAAGCGCTTACTATGTGCAGAGCCCTGTTCTAAGCGCTGGGGTAGATACAGGGTAATTGGGTTGTCCCGCGTGAGGCTCACAGTTAATCCCTATTTTACAGATGAGGTAACTGAGGCACAGAGAAGTTAAGTGACTTGCCCACAGTCACACAAGCTGACAAGTGGCAGAGCCGGGAGTCGAACCCATGACCTCTGACTCCGAACCCCAGGCTCTTTCCACTGAGCCATGCTGCTTCCATTACTCTGCTTCCTTTATTCTTCCCATTAGGGCCCGCACTGCCTAGACAGATGGCCACTGTCAGTCAGTCATTTTGGTTGATATCCTCCCCCTTTCCTGCATTCATTTTGGAAAGGCTATTGACTGATGATTCTCCATGGAAGACCTCAGGCCCAGGGTCTGTTGTAAAGACCATGCTGGTTGGAGTTTGGCCAGAGGATAGACTCTGAGAGGAATGGAGTGGGAGGAGGAAGAAGACTGTGAAAACCGGACATTGCCTATGCAATAGAGTCATCATTCATTAATTTGCTGTGACTTTTGCTCTTTCACCGCTGGTCCCTTACAGGCCAGAAGTGGTCATTATGAGTTTTTCAGCTCCCGGGAAGAATCACATTAACTACATGTTGCTTTGCAAATAAAATTGCTGAAAGATAGGATGAAGGTGGGGCAAGAGGGCAGCCAAAGAATAGGAACCTTCTAGGAAGAGAGAGATTTAATAATGAATCTCTCAGTACTTGTACAATTTTATTTAAAATCGAGTCCTTCAGTTTCATTAGGAAATGAGGTTCATGATTACATTTAACATTAGAAGTGGGTCTTATGACTGAAAAGCCCTTCGGAAATTTGGAATTGGTGTAGAAGATGGCAAAGTGAGTCCAGAAAGCTCAGGAGAAGGTGAGGTTTCTGTTCCTAGAATGAGAATCCCAGTGAGAGTTCCAGTGTAGTCACGCTAAAGCCCTACCATCCCACTGGACTGTGTATCAAAGTAAGTATCCTGTTTCCGTGACTGGGAGTTCAGGCCTATTTTGGAGAAAGCCCGGGGTGGTCACTTATGGATGCCTCATGAAGTTGTCTACCTCCCCCTCCATCACCTCCCTTGCCGCAGTGCACGCGCACACACGCACATACACACAGACACATACCTTCCCCCCTCCCCCACCCCCGATTGGTTTCATTTATCTGTGTCATTGATGAGAGTTTTGTCTTCTGGAAACCCAAAGGGTCAGAGGGCGGTTTTGGGAGAAAAGGAGAGAGTGGAATGCCCTGAAAGAGTGACCCTGCAGGGCATTTGTCACGGAAAGAAATGGAGTTATTCAACCACCCTTATAGGCCCTAAGACCTTGAAGTAGAAGAGGTCTCTTGAAGTGAGCCAATAACCATAAAATGAGCACTTTCCCTGTGCAGAAGGTAGGAGATTTCTTTGTCTCCTAATGCAATTTAAAGAGCCAGGTTTGCAGGAAGTGTTGGGGGGGAGGGGGTGGGGCGGGGGAAGGACAGGAGGAAAGAGTGCCGGAGGGAAAAGGGAGAGGAAAGCAGGAACAAAAATCTGTTTATTTTTCAGTAGGGAGGTAGGGAAAGGGGGCAAAGGAGCAGGGAGAGGGAAAGCAGAGAAACGAGCATACCAAAGCTTCAGAGCCAAACCTGACAATTACCGGAGACTGCCCTGGTCCCTCCCCCTTTTTAATGAGCATTCTGGATCCTCCTTAATCCAAGCCAAACCTCAAGGAGAGCACAAAGACCCGCCGCTTTGCAAAAGGCCCATTGATGCCATGTGCTTAGCGTCTGGCTATTCCAAACAGGGTCTGGCAGCCCCAAGAAGGGCCTTTTTTGAAAAGCCTGGCTTTCCCCGTGGATCTCAGTGACCTCCAGGCCTCCCCTGTGGTGGGAATGGGGGAGACTGCGTGTACACGAGCATGGCTGTGGGTACGCTCTCTCCTTGTTCCACTCATGGCATGGGAATTGTGTCCAGTTTTAATTTAAATCAGACTCCCAATGTCTTGGTGTGTGCAGATTACAGGGTGCTCTAAACCTCACTATGTATCTTCCTTTCTTTTTCTCTCTCAGTCTCTCTGTCTCTCTGTGTCTGCTCAATCAATTGTTTATATCGAGTGCTTACTGTGTGCAGAGCCCTGTAGGTGGGAGAGTACAGTGTGACAGACTGGTAGATACATTCCCTGCCCACATGGAGTCTTTTGTCTCTCTCTTTCTCTCTTCCCCATGTCACCAGTCCACTTCAGGTAATTAATATCGGTTAGGAAAACCAAATGTAACTGGAATAGCTCAGGAACAAACCGCACATTAAAGCAGGAAGTAAGAAGTGGGGGAAAGTCCTTTCTGCAACCTCCACATAATCATAGCATTTACTAAACGTTTCCTGTTTGCAGAGCACATAGGTGAGAATTAGACATAGTCTGCCCGTGGGGGGGCTCACAATCTCAGAAAGGGTGCTCACCCACTTTTAGCACTGCCCTGTTCCACCCTCTCCCATCCATATGTCCTGAGTCTTTCCTGGTCTGTTCTCGGAGAGTTTCCGGGTTGGTTATTCTTGAGGGATGAGTGATCCTGGGCCAACTGGCTGTGCGTCCGAGTGGCACACTCTATTTATAGCGCCGTTGTTACGTGGGGATTTCAAAGCACTCCGGAGCCTTCATTCCTCTGGCATTGCAACCACCTCCGTAAGGCACGGGTTGTTACCTGTCGTCCTCTTTCTCTGTAGCATTTATGCGGTGCCAAGTTATCCTTAATCAGCTCATCCAGGCAGTTGCCCTCCAGGGAAGTTTAAATTCTTCAGCCCCATTATACAGAAGAGGAAGCAGAGGAACATAGGTTAATTAGCAGTTTCCAGGCTGGATGGAAAATCTACCGTGGACTTGGAGGATTCATGTCTCCTCAGCCCTATCCCATTCACCCTCTTCTCTTGTCCAGTTTCCCATAGAGTTCAGAGAAGCCAAAGCAGAAGCATACAACTTGCTTGGAACAAACACATGCTGTGAGTGAGGACCAAAAACCTCCTGATCAATCAGTCAGTGGTAGGCATTGAGTACTTACAGTGTGCAGAGCACTATACTAAGCACTTGGGAGAGTATGGTCTAACAGGGTTGGTAGGTATGTACCCTGCCCACAACAAGCTTACAGTCCACAGTATCCTTTGCCTTTCCCCTTAAAGGAAGCAGCATGGCCTATTGAGAAGGGCCCAGGCCTGGGAGTCAGAAGACCTGGGCTCTAATCCCAGATCTGCATCTTGCCTACTGGGTGACCTTGGGTTAGTCACATAACTTCCCTGTGCCTCAGTTTCCTCATCTAAAATGGGGAATTTTTTTATGTTATGTGTTAAGTACTAACTATGTGCCAGGCTAAACTTCTGGGGGAGATCCAAGCTTATCGGGCTGGACACAGCCCATGTCCCAGGTGAGGCTCACAGTCTTAATCCCCTTTTTAGAGGTGAGATAATTGAAGCCCAGGGAAGTGACTTACCCAGGGTCACACAGCAGACACCTGGCAGATCCGGGATTAAACCCTACTCCCTTCTACTTAGATTGTGAACCCCATATGGGAACATTTCTATGCACTCTGTTGTATTATATTTCATTCATTGTCCTCTCCCAAGCACTTACTACAGTGCTCTGCACAAAGTAAGCTCTCAGATATTACTATCGATTGAACAAATGCCTTCACTAGGATCAGCTTTGAGGAGTGGCACCTGTGCCAATGGTGATACTTCCCAGAACACCAGGTCTTACCTCAAGCCTGTAGGTAAACCACTGAGGTGTTTGCCATCTCAGTGGGAGATGAGGGAATCTATTTGTTTGCTTTAGATGAATGTTGGTTTTCTTGAGTGGAAGGTTCTTGTTTACAGGGTATGTTTGCTATGTCCCTGCAAATACTGGCTTTGGGAATGTGCCTGAGTTGTGTGTGTGTGGACAAAGCCCATCATTCGACATCTGTTGTTCTCTTGCTGGACTGAAGCATGTGGGGCGATTGCAGGTGATGGACTTCTGAGAGTGACACAGCTCAGAAGGAAGGAAAAGGCAGGGGTTTAAGGATTTTTGGTGATGAGTATTGGAAGTTGAGACAAGGCCTGGGGGCTTACATGCACCTAAATACTTGTCAGTAACTTCACTACCCCATCTTGCCTTCTTGGTTTCAAGGATGGTCCTCCATTTCTGCTGATGCAGATCATTCAATCAATCGTAACTTAATAATATTGGATTTGTATAGTCCTTTTAATCCATCATTGGTATTCACTGAGGATTTACTGTGTGCAGGGGGGGCGCACTAAGTGCTTAATTAATCATGGTACTGATTAATCAGTGATTGTATGCCAAACACTGGGGTAGATTCAAGATAATCAGGTTGAACACAGTCCCTGTCCCACGTGGGGCCCACAGTCTAAGTGCGGGGAGTGAGATTTAATCCCCATTTTACAGATGAGGAAACTGAGGCACAGACAGTTAAGCAACTTGCCCAAGATCACCCAGCTGACAAGTAGCAGCGTGAGGCTTAGAATCCAGGTATTCTGACTTCCAGGCCCATGCTCTTTCCTCTAGGCCACACTACTTTCCAGGAGTGAAAACTCAAGTCCTTTCATATTGATTATCCTAACCTTACAATATCCTAGTACTAAAGGAAGAGTCAGCTATTTCAGTAAAGCAGTAGTACATACTGAGGACCCAATCTGTACAAAACACTGTACTAAGTACTTGGGAGAGTACAATCGAGTTAGAAGATGTGATCTCTGCCCTCTAGGAATGTCAGTCCAGAGGATAAGACAGACAACCCTATGAGTAACAGATAGGGGAAAGTAATGAAGTATATATATGGATATATATGTATGTGTGTTTTATGTAAGAAGAAACTGAATGCCGGAAAAGTTAAATGACCTGCCCAAAGTCACCCGTTCCGCCACGGGTGGTGCTAGGCTAGATCTGAAGTCTAACGCACAGACCCCTGCTGTTCTGACTTGATCCTGTCGACTAAGAGCTTTCTGTCGCTATCGCCTGTTCAGGTACAGGCAATGAGGAGAGATGATCTCATTAAGACCTGACACATTAATCCCTCGAGATGGCTTAGTGAGAGGAGCATGGGGACGGGGAGGAAGAGTGTCAGAGAATGTTTGGGGAGATCCTCACAGGATTTGAGTTCTTGGAGGTTTCGTGGTAAATCCCTAGCGGAGCTGGAGCTTCTTAGGCTATGTATGTCTTTTTATCCCTTATCATTGGCCCAGGAGAGAAGACCAAGTGGTGATATCGCAACACTCCTGGGCAAAAGGCAGACCTATTTAGATGTGACTCTTTTTTTGCCATTTCAGTCTAATACCTCTCCCTTCCAAGCAAAGACTAGGATGGTAAGTCCTGGTAGAGGGTGGGAAAGGGAATTTTTTAATTCTAGCCTGGCCCTGCAGAAGGCACTTCTACTTCCACATAAATTTTGAAGAACCCAATTGAGGGTGACCAGTGATGGAGAAGGGATCAGAGGTGATCATCCTTTGGTGATGCTGTTACCACATCTACCCTGGTCCCCCCAAAAAACACCATGTCATTTTCTGGAATTGCAGTGGGCTTGAAGCTGCTGTCTGCACCTACCAGAAGACGTGGTTTCTAGAAGCTCAACCCCAGAGCTGGAGTACATTCTTCCGATGGCAGTTATCACCACCAGAAGGCTGCCTCACTAAGACATCCTGACATTGAAGAATAGATGTAATTCCCTTTAATTGTCTCTCTAGCCCCCCCTCTGCATCTCCACCTCCCTATCATTCAGGGCATTGGGTTTCTGCCTTGCTAAGCTCATTTACCTCCTTAATGATGCAGTATTCCTTTTCCATAGAAAACCACAATGTACACAGTCCCCCATTTTTCAGAGCTTCGTGGAAGTAGCGTTGTTCACTATCCCTCCAGCCTGAACATGCTTTACCCCTCTTTACATCCTTTACCCCTATTCTTCAGAGCTTCGTGGAAGTAGCATTGTTCACTTTCCTTCCAGAGTGAACATGCTTTGCCCCTCTGTGGAGTAAAATCACAGGCCAGGGAAAGAGAGTGTGCACTGTGATTGTGTATAGTGGTGCAGTTGGAAGGGCGAGAAGATCGGGATTGGGCTGGAATGGGAAGAGGGGTGGAGAAGAGCAGTCAAGTGGTCTCCAGATGAATCTCATGTAGTTCCCTAGATTAGGAATGTGGTGCTTTGATTCTGATCTCCAGGGGACCTAAAGCTCTGTTTATACACGAACCAAGATTTAGCTGGGACACAGAATGGCCTGGCCCCCGTGTTGGAAGTTCCCCTCCCACCCTCAGAAAAACACTCATTGTCATCTTCTGGAATTGCCCCGAGTCTACAGCAGTAGGCAATTATTATTAAAATGTTATCTATCCCATTTGAAGGACAACCAGGAGGTAAAGGAGATCCTGAAGAAAGGGCACACTACAGGGAGAAGAATCAGGAAGAGGTACCTGAAAATCAGCTGAGCTAGAAAGATTAGAGAAGAAATATACTTTCTGATCTATTCACTTCCTCAAGTGGTGATTTTGTGAAGCCGAATAAATCACGGCCTATTGTACCTTTGAGTGCATGGGTCTTATGCTTACCTCTTATTTCTCTTAGATTCCAGAAGCTGGAAGGGACTTAGATGTACAACTAGTCCATTCCCCTGCCTCCAGGGAGGACTGCCTGTCCTATTTAAAAAAAATGTTGGGTAAATAAGCTCCACATTTGCCCATGGTGACCCTGTTCCAGGTGGAATCATTTTCAGCCTCAGGTATTTACTCACCTACATCCAACTCAAATCCTTCTCATTGAAGTAGAAAATGAGGAGGTGAATTTCAATCACCACCCTCCTCTCCTAGGACAGTGATAGCCTCTCCATAACCAATGACAAGTGAATGAACAGAATTGGCATGTCTAATGTTCTAAACCATGTGACCAGACAAAAAACCACTGGAAGACAGTAGCAGTCAGCAGGTGGATCTGGTGTACCGCAAGTTGGAAAGAGCTGTGTGGTTGAGGAAAGAGACTTTGTGAAGACAGAGTCTCCAAGAGGGAGAAGTGGAAATGATTCCAGTAACTGCAGGTAATAAATGTGACAGTGCAGCGGATGGCAATATTTTCAAATACAAAATGTGGAAAGGGATTGACCACCCTTGCTTTGTCAGCCACCCTCCAAACACACTGATAAAAATCTCACCATCAGGAGTTCTTCAAACTCAAAACGTGTGTGTGTATGTGTGAATATGCACACACACACATATAGATGGATGATAGTCAACAGGGGCATACTGGTTACTAGAAGGCAAATAGAAGATGTGGAGGAAAAGGTTGGGGTAATTAGGTTGGCCATACCTAACCAGTAGGCTGGAAGTAGGGGAGGGTAACCACAACACAATCCCCCTAAGCATTCTATTGCCATCAGCAGAGAAAGAATACTGGATCAGATAGCCTTTGCCTGACCCATTTTGACATTTCTTGTGTTTTTTTGCTGTGATATTTTTCTCAGTTGATTCAGAAGGACCATTTGTAGTGCTGGGATTAGGGTTCAAGTTCCACTCTGGATCCCAAAGGAATGCCACATCACATTTGCCTGCTCTTTTTGGTTAGAGAGAAATGTTCAACAATGTTCATCCCAACTTAAACCTGAAATTATTTAAACTGAGAGAACTCCAGCCTCCCAAACCACTCTTCACGATGATGTGGTTTGCTTTTCATTTGCTTAGTTTCTTTTCGCTCAGCAAGTGACCTGCCTCTCATCAGTTTCATTCCTATTTCAAGTCAGTTTCACCTTTCGGTTCCCTCTCCCCCAGCCCAGGGACATGTGGTTTCAGTTCCTGATGCTTCATGAGAATGTTTTAAGTCCTAAGTAAGTCCATTTCCACTACATGTTTTTGGAAACCAGTAAGGATTCTCTTATTTTGTTTCCCTGGAGTTTGTTTATGAATGTAAATCTTGAGCTTTGTGGCAGCAGGAACTGGAACACGACAGAGTCCTGTAAGAAGGGTGGGGATACTTCTGGAATAAAACCTTCCCATTCGGACCCATGGTCTCTCCACGTGTTTTTTGTTTTGTTGTCAAGTTTGTTTTTTTTTAATGGCATTTGTTAATTAAGTGTCTGGTCACATGGTTTAGAACATTAGACATGCCAATTCTGTTCATTCACTTGTCATTGGTTATGGAGAGGTTATCACTGTCCTAGGAGAGGAGGGTGGTGATTGAATGGCTGTGTATTAAGTGAGGAATTAGATGCAAGATAAATGGTTGGACACAGTTCCTGTCCCGAAGAGGGCTCACAGTTTTAATCACAATTTTACAGGTGAGGTAATTGAGGCCCAGGGAAGTTGTGACCTGCCCAAGGTCACACAGCAGGTAAGTGTTAGAATCAGGATTAGAACCCAGGTCTTCTGACTCCCAGACCCTGTAGTCTTTCTATTAGGTCACGCTGCTTCTACATGGTTATTCTGCTTTCTGAAATTTATCCTCACCTCTGGCACCTTGGAAGAAGGTTGCCGGCCAAATAGCTCTGCTGGATCAGTTTTAGTCCGATCATGGCTTCTCTATCCAAGGGGCCTTCTTTGGTGCATCCATCACATCAATGACAGGCTTCTGTCAGTATTATAGGGGACAGGACATAGATGGAGAGGACGTTAATCCGTGAGGGTGGGGGACAGAAAGCAGAACATTTGTCTGTGAATGCGGGACTTCAGTCCAACCTATAAATTACCTCTGGAACTTGTTTGTAAACACTGCTGCTTCCCAGTCTGTAACCCAGTCTTTCAAAGTCATGCCAAACTCTCTCTCAGGCAAAGTGATCTACCATCCAGAAGACTGTGAGGGCTTTATTGAACTCCAGATGATTTCATTTGCTTCCTAGCAAGGTGATTATTGTCTTGTTTCCTGTACATTTTTCACCAATAACCATTTTTTTCCTATAAAATCAGAAACCTTCCTAAACTGTAGTCCAAATTGAAAACAGCCTATTGGTATAGTATTATTTCTTCATATGCTTGTTTCACAATTAAGGATTATGCTATAACTTTTTTAGGGCAAATACTTATATGATGGGCTCCGAGACCAGCAGTGGGTGGAATTATTCGCATTGGGTTTTTAAAAAAAATGAAACTCTGGGTGTGTTCAAGAAGGGACTGCCATTCAAACTTCAAATTTTTGATGGTTCTTAGGTATTTATAGAGCAAGGCATCAAAGGTTTTGAAGGTTAACTTTTCATGAGAAAAAACACTGTTGAGCATTATTTCACCATAGGCACCCATGCCTGACACCTGATCTCAACAAACCCAGGAAGGGAGTACTAAACTTTAGATACCTATTACTCCAAATTCGAGATGGAACATTGGCTCCGCACACAAGCAGAGAAATGGGCGTAATCTGGGGCAGAGCTATCTTGGATAGCTCTTTCCGAGGAAAATAATTAAGAATTTCAGGGTTCATGAACTGGGCTTGTCCATCTCTTCCCAATTTTAAGATGAGCAAAGGTCAGAGTAGAGGTTGAAATGAAAAAATCAGGGTCCCTATCCAACCTTGGCCTTTGACTGGGTGACTTGTCCACTGACTGGCTGCCCTGCCAGCATCAGGGTGCACTTTGAATGTGTTCTGGATTTCCCATGTGTGAAAAGGAGTTGATTGTAAGTTCTTTGCTTTTCACTGTCTTTAGGAGGAGGGAAGAAGTCATGCGCTGATGAACATGAAGCATTCTTATATGCCTCTGCAGAAAGTCCACCAGATAGTTCCCAGGGTTATGGTGAAGATTTCCACTGGATCAGGCACATATCCTAGTTTTAATAATAATAGTAATAATAATTATGGTATTTGCTAAATGCTTACTATGTGCCAGGCATTGTTCTAAGGGTTGAGTTAGATACAGGCAAATCAGGCTGGACACAGTCTCTGTCTCAAATGGGATTCACGTCTCAATCCCCATTTTACAGATGAGGGACCTGAGGCACAGAGAAGTCAAGTGACTGGCCAAGATCACACAGCAGACAAGTGGCAGATCCAGGATTAGAACCCATGACCTTCTGATACCTTCTCTTGGACTCTGGAAGCTCTAGTTGTGGACCTAGAGAATGACAGTGACTGTCCCAGATTCTCGGGTGGCAGTCATCCCAGCGGTCCTGGTTAGGCAAGGGGCATTGGTTAGGAGTCCATTCATTCATTCAGATGGAACGTTAACTCATTAATCTTGATCTCTTGACAATTCACCGCATGGGTGCAGCTGCCTGACACGGTCTAGTCACTGGACTGATGCACCCTGGACTCCTCTTTCACGAGTGTGTTTGTGTGAGTGTTGATTTATCACAGCTTGGCCCAAGTTTGCCCCAGTGGTTTGATCTTTTCTGCTTTGAACTCTGTGGCATTTTGTCGGTGGCTATCATCATGCCGGTGTTATTTAGATGTGGGCTGCTGCTTTTTCTGGCCTTTTTTTTTGTCCTTTTCTCCCCTGTGTGGGTTTGTTTGTTTTTTGTTTTAATATGATAAATGGTCAGCTCCCTGGCCCCTCTAGAAACGGTATCCAGGCTGTGGAGTAATTATTTAGCGAACGGTGGATCCAGTGTATGTTGGCGTGGATCAGATTAATCATTATTAATCCTGCCTTCTCTGACAGTAACCTCATCCCTGGTCTAAGTGCTGCTCTTTATTAAGAAGTAATAGCTATTAGGAGTGGACGGGCCACTGCTCTGGTTTCACTGGTGGTATGGTCTCATGACTCTTGGCAGGAGGCAGCTCAGCACACAGCCAAATTAAAAATAAACACACGAGAAACGTGGCCCAACACTGAAGCCGTGATCTTTTTCTTTATGTTTTTTTCCTCTGCCCTCTTGTGGGTTTCCTTTGCCATCTTTGAAGAGCCTTCCTGTGCTTTGAATTAAATAACCGTCCTGAGAGTTTTTTGGCACCTTCAAAGGAAGTGAATTAAATAATAGCAAAAATAGTCATCATAATGATACTCTGGGATGCAATGTGGCCCAGAGGCGAAGCATCAAACTGGAAAAGTAAGGGCGAGAGTTAATGTTCGTTCCCCTGGCAGTGTTTCAGGTGATGTTGGATAAGACGTTTGACCTATTTGGCCCTTTGTTTCTTTGTCTGTGAAATGGGAATAACTGTACTGACCTCCTAATAGTTTTGAAGGGTGGCTAATAAAAAGGACTTACAAGATGAAGAGCAGAGTGGCTTGTAGGAAAGGCAGTGCTTTGATTATCTCTTCCCTATCCCAGCACTTGGCAAATAAACACAAATGAATGTAATACTAATCATTATTAAAGTACCAAGCAAATTCAGCGTGCTACCAAAACGGAAAATGATCAGAAGGATCAGTCTTTTGGGACTTTTCTCCAAAGAACTTGGAGCGTTCAAGATCCAAAGAAGATTGTCTTGAAAAATAAGTAGAATGGTCATATCAGGTCTTATAACGATTTCATTTACAATAGGTTCTCATACTAGGTCCACAGACTTAACTGTCATCTCTCCAGCTGACTAAGAATGAAGATATCCCCCGGGGGTGGTAGGGTGGCATGTTGGAACTCGCTCCCTCTGCATATACACTAGATCACCACTCTCCCCACTTTCAAAATCTTATTAAAGTCACACCTCCTCCAAGAGGCCTCCCCTGTTTAAGCCCTCTTTTCCTGGCTCCCTCTCCCTTCTGCATCATCTGTGCAGTTGAGGCTGCACCCTTTGGGCAGTTGGTGTTCACCCCACCCCACCCTCAGCCCCACAGTACTTGTGCCCATATCCATAACTTATTTATAATGATGTATCTGTACCCCTCTAAACTGTAAGCTCATGATAGGCAGAGAACGTGTCTACCAACTCTGTTGTATTGTACTCTCCCAAGTATTTAATACAGTGCTCTGCACATAGTAAATGCTCAATAAATACTATTCCTTGAGAAAACATTTAGTTTAGCTCCCAGGAGAACATGTAGATTTCTTCCAGATAGACTTAATTTCTCTAGAACTCTAGATTCCATTGGAAGAAGGCCTTTTACTATCTTGAATATCCATGAGGGGATAGAGCTTATCTTTATAGTCTCCTTCTAAGTTCCCCACCAGAGCAGGGTCCTGTAGCTACTAAGTGCTGTGCTAAGGTACCTTGTAGACCTTTTTTAGGCACATTTTCACTCATCCCATTAAGGTGGTCAGACCTTTCTTTCAATGTATCCCCAGATCTGTGTCACGAGATATGTTGCCATGGCCTCTTCTTAAGCATCCTCATGTGTAAGTTGTCAGTCTCAAACAGCCTTAAATTGGATACACAGGAGAGAAATTGTGGTCACTTCTCAGTAGTTTTCAAGTTCCTTCTCAAATAGGGATCTTGGACATGAACCCTGGAGTGAGTCCGTAGAGGGGCACAATCTGGGAAATGGGCCTTTAACTTTTTCATGGTGTTTAATATGTGCTTATTATATAATAAGCCCTGGGGTGGGTACAAAGTTACCCACTCGAATACCTTACGTGTCCCACATTTTATCCCCAGTTTAAAGATGAGGCAGCTGAAGCCCAGGGTCACCCAGCAAGCCAGTGGCAGAGTTGGGACTAGAACCTAGGTCTCCTGATTTCCGGTTCCATACTCTTTCCACTAGGCCAACCACCTGCCGTAAATTTGGTGTTCACAAGACATTGAAGGGCAGAGGGTGGGTGACCAGTCATTTTCCTAAGGTCTCCACTCCTCAGAAGCCAGTAGTACTTCAGACAGGTATAGCATCATTGTTAAAGTATAATGTCAGAAAATCTTTCTGTGCGGTAGGGGAGGCATTTGGGTTGCAAAGATTGGGATGAAGGGGATTACAGTATTTTAAAATATCTGAAAACAGGGTTAACTCTGCACCAACTCTCCAGTTATAGCTCAGAGGACTTTGGCTATATGTTACTATGGTTACTTGTACCAATTACCACATCAGGGATCTGTCGAGGCCAGCCAAAGATTTAGTTCATATTTACTGAGTTTTTCCGTGATTACGGGGTGTTTTGTTCTTTTTCTTAAAAGGAGATTTGACTCTTCCATTAATGGATTTATTGTTATCATTGCTGAACACCCTCCTTGCCTCACCTCTCTAAAAACAACAATAATGATGACTTACACCTTCAAAATACATTTCCTGAAATGAAGCAATTTCCATTAAAGCACATGGTGACTTAGAAAGGAAGAGGGGGGAGAAAAGCCAGCCCTTCCCCTTGGTCCCCCCAAATCCTCAATTACTTTAAAATTCCCTATTGACTGCTCCTATGAATATTCCTTAGAAACTGGAAACAAGATGGCAGAACCTTTTGATCTTTGGAAAGGACTCACATAAGGGATCAGAAGAAGCAGTCATTAAGTGTTGTTTCCCTTGGCTGTCCACCTTTCTGAGAAATATAGATGAGGGAGAAGGTGAGGAGGCAGAGAAGAATCAAACGGACCTTCTGGCATCCCCATGGGAACGGTGCTGGCCTTCTCCTTTCTCTGAGCGGCATTCCAATGTCTGCCTAGAGGATGTCAGAGAGAGCCCAGGCTTGCAGACCGCGATGTGGATTTAGTTTTTGTCTGCTGTCTCTGGTGCTATTTCTCTGCACACCTTGAAGAAAAGTGCGAGGGATTGTGCGGTTGATAACAGAGAACAAGTTTGACCCAGGCTCCCACTTTGATATCCCTCCTAATGCCAGGGAATAAAGAGTGGAAAGAACTAAGGCCCAGACCATGATTGGTCTTGAACTGATTTGGCCCAAGGACCCAGGTTCATGAGACATTGGCTTTAGGGATCTTGGATCTTCACTGTCTCCTGGTTCTGGTTTGAAGGGCCCAGGAACTCTGTCTGGTTCCAGAAATCTTGTATCTTGATGGAGTCTAGGGAACTTCTTTGGTAGGAGGAAAGTTTGTTTCAAATCTCTCCCAATAGGCCTTCCCTGACTAAGCCCTCATTTTCTGTTCTCCTACTCCCTTCTGCGTCACCCTGGTACTTGGCTTACCTCCTTTTTTTTTTTCTACCACTCCCTCAGCTCCATAGCACTTGTGTACCTATCTGCAATTTATATTAATTTCTGTCTCCCCATCTAGAATGTGAGCTCACTGTGGGCAGAGAATGTGTCTACCAACTCTGTTATATTTGTCTGTCCCCAGCTCAGAGTACGGTGCTCTGCATACAGTAAGTGCTCAATGAGTACAATTTATTGTTGGTACTTTCTTAAGGCCTTGTAAACTGAAAGCCATAGCCCCCTCAAGCCGTCAGTATGAGCCAAAATATATGCTGTGTCTAGCTAACTTAATCTTCCTTCCCCACCTTATCCATCACCACCTCAAAGCTCCCTTGCTGTTACCGTAGAGGGGTTGGAATCTCAAGCACTTTCTGAGTACTACTTATTTAAGAAAGCAAAAAGAGGAAAATTTGATTCTTCCCAGCTGATTACCATTAAACTCAAGTAAGTAAACAAGGCCTGAACTTGAGGGGAGAGCATGCAGAGAGTCTTCTCTGCGCAAAGGTTACTGTCTGTTGCTTTGTCTTTCTATCTCATCTCCTTTTCTTCAGCTTTTCCTCAATTCTGCTGACTGATAGAAGGCAATTTTTTTTTAGTGTTGCTTAGGTGCAAGCACTGAACTAAGATCAGGGGGAGATACAAGTTAACCAGGGATAGCCTAAGGACCTAATCGGAAGAGCATGGATTTGGGAGTCAGATGACCTGGGTTCTAATCCTGGCTCTATCACTTGTTGGCTCTGTGGCCTTGGGGAAGTCACAACTTCTCTGGCCTCATTACCTCATCTGTGAAATGAGTATTAAGACTACAGGCCCCATGTGGGACAAGGACTGTGTCCAACCCAGTTATCTCGTATCTACCCCAGTTCTGAGTACAGTTTCTGGCACACAGTTAGCACTTAACAAATATCAATGAAAAAACTAGAAGGTCACTGTGACTATCTTAGAACTTTCACCCAGCAAATGTCAGAATACTCATTCTGCATCAGATATGCACTGCCACAAAAGTGCTTTTCAGCCGCCTTGGCAGCATAAGTTGGACTTAGCTTTTTTCCAGAGAGAAGGCCTCAAGTTCTTTCGGAAGAGAAATGCTTACTTAGTTTGTGACGCTGATTGGAGATACCTCAGGGAACTTAGATTTTCCTCTCAAGTTCTCTTAGAGTGGAGAGTCCCTAAATCTAGTTAGAAGGGAGGGAGAGTCAAGGGGAGAGGGTACACCATCCAGAAAGACAAGTGCTTATTATACAGGGATTTATCCAAGGATTTCCCCAGCAGGGCGGCAACTTCACTGTGCTGATTACCTCCAGGCTGATGAGGAAACATCAAGCATTCAGGGGGCCTGCTCAGGCCTGGAACAGCAACTAATCAATCAATCCTATTTATTGAGAGCTTACTGAGTGCAGGGCACCTTACTAAGCATTTGGGAGAGGACAGTATAATAGAGTCGGTAGATGCATTCTCTGCCCACAGACCAGTACGTGTCCATTTGAACCCTTATCCAAATCCATGCTGTTGATTCCTGCTGCCGGTCCTCTGAAGAAAGATCAGGAGCAGAAAACGTGGGGACGTGAGCAGGACGGAAGGTGTCCACTTATTGTCTGTGGACAACATGAGACTTGCAATTTCCCCCTCCCCAACCGCGGGGACAAATACTGTGCTCTGCTCCTAATATTATGGCGCAGACTTCCTCCATGCAGAGTTCCAGGAAGAGAGCTAATAAAACCTCCAGGCACCTTACCTCCTCAACAGCTTTTATATGTCTAGCAGTGAGACTGTACATGGTTCAGGCAGTTCTGTTGGTATTCTGACCTTTGTTGTGCCCTTATACTCATGGCTTGCTCCAGCTCCCCCACCCGTCATTCCATGGCCGGTGAGTTTGATCTTCGGTGACCCGAGTCCTTCTGAAAGCAACGCCTCCTCAGCAGAGTCTGAGAGGGGCTCTCAAGCTTTTCTTCCTTTCCTTGGCCAAGGGTCACCATTTGACAGAAAAATGATTATCTCACAGGGCTACGAGTGGCATTTAACATGCAGGGAATGTGACGGTCTTTGTTTCTTCTTGAAATAAGGGCAGGGAAAGAAAACACCTCAGCAGCCCACATCTGTTTGAGGGAGAAGCTCTGGAGGTGGTTCTGTTCTTGGCCAGTGTATGACCCTGCTTTGGAGTTGGCATTGCCCCAAGGGTCCATCCAGGAGCCTGGAGTGAACAGAGCCCCAGGACGTGCTGCGCGTTGTCAGGAAATAGCAAGCTGACAGAGATCATGAGGCGTTTTCTTCAGGGATGTACCCGTTGATTCAGGGAAATTCTAGCCAGGGTCAGTACATTCCTGCCTATCTTAACTCTTCCTTCAGCCTCCCCTGGAAAGGTGCTCCCTTCTGGTCCCATTGAACCGCTGGCCGCTTTGCCTCGGGTCACACAAGAGTGTCTCTTTGGGGCTGACGGATGCTGTCAGGCGAATATAAATGTAAAATGGCAAGGAAAGGCAAGTTTTTTCACAATATTGCCTTCTCATTTTAGGTTCAGAATTCCCCTTCCTAGACTGTCACTTCCCATCGGCTATAGGAAGCCCATACATGGCAGTTGCTGTGTTCCCTGAGGATCCACAAGCCTGTACCTTCCTAGGTAGGGAAAGATAGTATCAGTTATCTAGGTATGGCTTGTTGATGATGAGAAAGAAAGAAAGAAAGTAGAAGCTCACATCCAGGTAGCATAGATGGTAGAAGTGTTCATGCCGAAGGGAGGGGGGAGGGAAGTGAGCAACCCTGGAACTGAAACCTCAGCTTTGACATTTCTGTGGCTGAGGCTATCCTCCCCGGAGACTGCTCCCCAAGTGCTACACCAACACTCATGCAAAGCAGCTAGAAAAACTAGCAGTTACAAGTTTTCACTGGATCAAGATTCTAATTGATAGGGAGAATTCGAAGTCTAACACCAGACTAGCTCTAACCCAAAGACCAGTGGTTTTTGGTTATGGTTTAATACTAGATTTGCTCCAGCTACTGTAAAGAAGGCCTTCTTCTTGCTCCAGGGGTGTAGGGAAGTGGTAATGTGGGATTGCTTTCCTCTACTTTGGACTCAAAGCTGTGAGGATTTGCAAGGCACAAGCAGCCCCAGGAACATTACTGGCGGTCTCAGTCAAAAGAGGCTGAACTATCTGCAGCATCAGTTTGGGTTTCCCATTTCTAGTGAGTATTAATACTCTTTTTATTTTTGGCTTTTTTATTGATTTCACAGCATGGATGAAGTCACTGTGATTTGAGCTGGCAAACTAACAATTATAAGCACCGGGATAGAACTAATCAGTCAAATCCTATTGAAAACGCATTTGAACTGAAGGCTGCCTGGAATTATTCAGGAACAGTAAGGGAAGGAGGGCTTGGGGTTTGTTTTGAGCCGAATGGCAGATCCTCTCCTTGAGAATGTGTCTAGAAACACATTTCAGAGTGGATCTTTCAGTGTTCCTTTCCCCAGACTGTGACCTCTCTTCCTCTTCTTCCCCAGCCTCACTCACCAAAATAGGTTTCCCATACAATTATCAGGTTGGGAGGTTTTGCCCAGTCTTCTGGGGCAGCCTGAAGAATAACAACAACAACAAAAAAGCCTGCAAGAAATGCCACAAAGAGAAAAATTTGCATTTGACCCTCCCTACAATTCCCTGTGCTCCTTTCCCTTATATCTCTTCCCGCTGCCCTCTCCTGCTCCACACAAAATAAAGGAAGATTCACAGCATCACAGCATCTGTGGCAAACAGATTCTGAGTTCCCCCCTGAGATCTAGATTCTCTGGAGAACCCAATACAGGGGGAATAGCAAGGAACGACAAGTTGCTTTACATTGTTTTAAGCCTAAACTCTGCTTCTTCTGTAGGCTAACTGAATATTTTTCTGTAGGTTACCATCTTTTGGGTTCACATCCATGTCCATGGCATCTCTCAGCCTTCAGATCACCTTCTGTATTAGCTTCCAGGCCAACCCTGCTTAAGCCATTCAAATCAGACAGGAATTTATCCTGCTCTCCAGAAAATTCAAGGGAAAATATAATGATTCATTCAATAGTATTTATTGAGGGCTTACTATGTGCAGAGCACTGTACTAAGCGCTTGGAATATACAAATCGGCAACAGATAGAGACAGTCCCTGCCTTTTGACGGGCTTACAGTCTAATCGGGGGAGACAGGCAGACAAGAACAATGGCAATAAATAGAGTCAAGAACATCTCATAAAAACAGTGGCAAATAAATAGAATCAGGGTGATGAAACATCTCATTAAACAAAATAAATAGGATGATGAAGATATATACAGTTGAGCGGATGAGTACAGTGCTGAGGGGGTGGGACAGGAGAGGGGGAGGAGAAGAGGGAAAGGGGGGAGAAGAGGGTTTAGCTGCGGAGAGGTGAAGGGGGTGTAGAGGGAGCAGAGGGAAAAAAGGGGGGAGCTCAGTCTGGGAAGGCCTCTTGGAGGAGGTGAGCTTTAAGTAGGGATTTGAAGAGGGGAAGATAATTAGATTGTCGGAGGTGAGGAGGGAGGACATTCCAGGACCACGGGAGGAAGTGGCCCAGGGGTCGATGGCAGGATAGGCGAGACCGAGGGACGGTGAGGAGGTGGGCGGCAGAGGAGTGGAGCCTGCGGGGTGGGTAGTAGAAAGAGAGAAGGGAGGAGAGGTAGGAAGGGGCAAGGTGATGGAGAGTCTTGAAGCCTAGAGTGAGGAGTTTTTGTTTGGAGCCGAGGTTGATAGGCAACCACTAGAGGTGTTTAAGAAGGGGAGTGACATGCCCAGAACATTTCTGCAGGAAGATGAGCTGGGCAGCGGAGTGAAGAATAGACTGGAGCGGGGCGAGAGAGGAGGAAGGGAGATCAGAGAGAAGGCTGACACAGTAGTCTATCCGGGATATAACGAGAGCCTATAGCAGTAAGGTAGTCATTTGGGTGGAGAGGAAAGGGCAGAACAATGATAATATTTTTAGCCCTGGAGTAGATACAAGTTAATCAGGTTAGACACAGTCCCTGTCCCAAATGGGGCTTACAGTCTGTAAAAGAGAGTAGGAATCAATTCCCATTTGACAGATAAGGTAACTGAGGCACAGAGGAAAGGTCACATGGCAGAGCTAGGATTAGGACCCAGGTCCTCTGATTCCCAGGCCTGTGTTCTTTCTACTTGGCCTCTTTTCTTATCTCTGGATTCCACTGACTTTAAAAAAAAAATAATAAAACTGGGTAAAATTGAATCCCCATGGCAGGATGATAGGGGTGATGGTTTTTACTATTTAAGGGTCAGGTAGTGTTGGTTAATGAAAGTCTACTGGTCTCCCAGAATGCTAATGCTGTGCTCAGACAAGTAGTTCTGTTTAGTCATTTTTCTGAAGGTTTCTCCAAAATATCTTTCCTGCTCCAAAATTCAAGAGTTAACAGATGACACAGAAGCTACATGAGAAAAAATTAAGCTGTATGTAATTCCATAGTCTTTGACCCACAGTGGAAATTTGCTTGTTGTCTTTCTCTTGGGGTTTGATGTCAGTTCATACTATGACATCTGGAACTCTGGGATTTACTATTTTCTCTTTCTGCCCTTTCCTTTCAGATAATTGAAAGCACTTCAAAATGGGGAAATATTTCTTTCCTTCCTTGTTTTCCTTTTTTTGTATGTGCTGCAATAACTCATAAGTTGACTGTTGTACTGCATTGCTTTTCAACCTGTTGCTCAGGTCCTCCCCCCGCCCCCCAACTTCAAAGCCTTATTGAAGACAGATCTCCCAGGGGCCTTCTCTGACTACACCCTCCTTTCCTCTTCTCCCACTGTCTTCGGCATTGCTCTGACTTGCTCCCTTTATTCATTGCCCCCCAACCGAGCCCTCAGTACTTATGTACAAATCAGTAATTTACTTACATTAATGTCTCTCTCCCCCTCTAGACTGTAAACTGAGAGTGGGCAGGAACTGTGTTTATAGTTATATTGTAGTCTCCCAAGTGCTTAGTGTATTGCACATAGTAGGTACTCAATAAATGCTATTGAATGAATGAATGAAAGGTCCTAACCTGAAAAGGCAGAACTTTGGTTCTCCTTTGAGTATCTTCACCTTCCGACACCTCCCTGCCATTGGTCCAGTAGATAGTAATAAAAATAATAATAATAATGGTGTTTGTTAAGCGCTTACTATGTGCCAGTGCTGTTCTAAGTGCTGGAGTAGTAGGTTGCCCCATGTGGGGCTCATGGTCTTAATCCCCATTTTAAAGGTGAGGTAACTGAGGCCCAGAGAAGTTAAGTGACTCGCCCAAAGTCACACAGTTGATAAGTGGCAGAGCTGGGATTAGAACCCATGACCTCTGACTCCCAAGCCCATGCTCCTTCCACTAAGCCATGCTGCTTCTCCCTGAGGGCAGGGTTTGGTTCTACCAATTCTATTACTCTCTCCCCAGTGCTTAATAGTTCTGCACACAGTAAGCACTCAATAAATTCCATTGATTGATTGATTGAAACCCATGCCTATTCAGTGTTAGGTAAGGCTGTGTCTGTGGAGTCAGGTGGACTATCCTGGGAAACTCAACCCCAGGTATTTTGGCCCAAATAATAATAGATGTTGAGAATTAAAACGGGGAGATCATTACCTGACATCCTCATCAATGACATTTTTTAAGCCCTTGCTGTGTGCAAAAACTGCACTAAGTTCTGAGGAGAGTAGAGTACAACAGAGTTGGTAGACACATTCTCTGCCCACATCGAGCTGCCAGTCAATATTTGCTCATTTGGCTTTTGCTTCACTTCTTGTGGAGGTCCTAGCTCTCTCCATGTTTTCATTGTGCTGCTCTTGGATTGTCAAGCAAAATTTAAATGGTCTCTCACTAGCAGGCTGGTTAAGTGGCTCCAGGAGTGAGTCAGGTGGGAAGAATGCTTTTTTCTCCTCCCTGTAGTGCTTTTCCATGCTCCGAAGGAATGTGACTGTGCCAGGTTTGAAATGCGGAAACTCCCTCTCTTCATGCTTGACCCTGATTTTGCCTGGGCTTTTGCCTTCTTCCAGGGAAAGCCGGTTTATGCCGAACAGCTTTGAAACCTGGTACCTTAATGACATTTTCCATTAGTGGGGAGGTGTCAGAATTAATTGATGGGGAAGCAAGGTTGTAGGTAGAATCTGGTTTGGGTGTATTTGGTATTCGCAATTGGATTTTAATGTTTATTTCCAATGGTGGCAGAAGCTGGAGGCAGAAAAGATGGGCCCAGTTAGCTCTACTCTCTCTTAGATCTCAGGGCAGGATTGAGTCCCATGGTACAGCCATGGACTCTCAGATTGTATTGCTGTCTCTTAGAATAAACAGAGAAAGTGAGCAGAGGTGATTTTTTTTTTTCCCCCTCTATCACACAGCAGGACACTTGCATAAACCTGATTGTATGACTTGGGCTTTTTTCTTCCTGAGCTCAGAACTGCTTGTGAAAATCCAGTTCTTCCCATTTAACCATTTAGCTGGTCCTCACCCTCATCTCCCTTCACCCCTGGATGGAATGTCCACCATGGCACTTGTGGAGGCTCTGTGGCCAGTTATTTTTGTGACCTTCTGAATCCATGTCCTCATCTCTGCACCATGCAAACTTGCTGTTTAGGTAAGGGGGATTATTTAGGTCCAGTCTGGGCTGATTTTTATTTTCTTCAACAACCAGAGAGGATTTGCTTGAAAAACTGTAAGGAATCCACCCTGGCTTTATTTGCAGGTACTGTGAGATAAAACTGTTGGGATGAAGCTATCTGGTAAGCTAGGGGCCTTCCAAAAGCCAGGAGGACAGGCAATTTTATAGTAAATATTTAAGCTTGTGAGCTACAGAGCAAATGGAAAAAGCCTTTTAAGAAGCTTTACTCTTCCTCTCCTAATTCCCCATATTTATCACTTAAGCTTCTTCATTTAGACTTATCCTTTGTGGCCTGCAGTGACACCCAAAGAAGTCTGCCTTTTAATCCCATAGCAAAAAAAATAACAGCATCTGGGGGGAGATAATGTCCCCACACATGTTTATGACTTAAAGGTTACCTTCTAGCTAGGTATTTATAAGACATCTATCACAGAGACCTTCTAATGCTCATAAAATCTAAATAAGCAGAATTTGCTGTCCTGTATGATGGAGAGCATATGCCTCCTCATCTCTGTCAGCATCCAAGCTATGTTTAATTGTGGTTTGATGTGACCTTCCAAGAGCATATCCTAAAATCTCTTCTTGAAGATACCCAGGTGGGTGTTTGGTGCATTCTCAATGGGCAGGTGGTTCCGCAGTATAGATGCTTCCAAGGACCTCACAACTCCATGCTGAGGAGAATCAGCACTCTGTTCTTCAGGAATGGAGGTGCCGTCCTGAGATCTAGCAGCTAGACCATATGGTGAACCTTGAACTAACTCACTGTGGTTATTTGGTTTGCCTCCTTGTTTGTTGTGGTAAGGCCGCTATCACTCCTTTCCTCGGTTGTTGGATTATTTCCCGTATTTATCATGGTATTAAAGTGGGTATTTACTTTGTGCCGAGCACTGTGCTGAGGTAGTAGCTGTACCCTCAGATCAGACAGAAATCCATTCCCCACTCAGGGGTCACAATCTAAAGAGGGATCTGAGCTCCACCCTCTATTTTTCAAATTAATTTGCCTTGCCCAGTTTTGATTAACCGAGCCATTGAAAGGGAAGGTAAGGGAGCATTAATGTGTGAAGAGCAAGACGGTCTCCATAATGCACTCTGTACTCTTGATCTAGGCTTCATTTTGTCACAGCACATCGAGAAGCCTGTCCATCTATGAGCTGCAAATTCATGCATGATTGTCTGGTTCTGTGGCATTAAAACTGATCTCACCTTTGGAGTGGACAGCTGAAGGGGGGATTTCAAGCACTCTCGATTCTACTCACAAGTGGTATTTGAATGGGGATTTGATTACCTACCTCCCCTATAAACCCTCTCCCCCGACCCCAACCCAACTCTTTCAAATGGAATGAGCTCTTACACTATTTCTATGTTTCCAGTCTACACTTTACAGCTCCAGGCAAATAGCCCCAGTGTTAGAGAGGGTGTGTGTGTGTGTGTGTGTGTGTGTGTGTGTGTGTGTGTGTGTGTGTGTGTGTTTGTATGTGTCTCTGTGTATACACTTCAGAACTGGTTGGTTCTGTTCTGCACACAATAGGAGCACAACAAATGTCATTAATGATATTCTCTGAAGCACCCTTAATCTCGACCTTCCCCCCCCCCCCCCAAGAAAAGGTATGCCCAGACTTGAGTTGTATAATTTGGTTCTCAAGTCCTTTGTCTATTCAGAATTGGGAAAAGGTATAAGCAAGTGTTGCATAAAATTCATTTTATGAGTTGAGCGGTGAGCTCCTGTTAAAACCATCTGATACAAAGCAAAGATGAACTCATTAGGAATCATCAAACAGGCCAGGCCTGGTCCAGGTGACTATTTGAATCTGGCAATCTAAGACAGATCCCTCTTCTCCTTTTAGCCTAAAGACATTAGCCTCAGATTAAAGTAGAGCATGTCTGAGGGTTTGGATTGATGGGGTAGGATGAGTTGCCTGGGGTTACTAAGGGAGCCTTATAGGCAGCCTCCTGTGCTTCATTCAGACTGCTAGCCTCATTCTCTCCAGTGAAGAAGGTTGGGCAGACATTTGGCTCCACCAGGAGACAGCAATATGCACCTTACTTCCAGAGGTTTGGTAGAAAGAACTTTAAATTGTGGGGGCTCTACCTGTCTTATAAACTCTGAAATTTAGGAGGGGAAAGATATGTGGACATACATCTTCCCTTCCTTCCCTGGCATCCCACAGAATCCTCCTAACTTTTCCACATGAAGCAGCGTGGCTCAGTGGAAAGAGCATGGGCTTAGGAGTCAGAGGTCATGGGTTCTAATCCCGGCTCCGTCACCTGTCAGCTGTGTGACTCTGGGCAAGACACTTAACTTCTCGGTGCCTCAGTGACCTCATCTGTAAAATGGGGATTAAAACTGTGAGCCTCACATGGGACAGATTACCCTTTATCTACCCCAGTGCTTAGAACAGCATTTGGCACATAGTAAGTGCTTAACAATTGCCAACATTATTATTATTTTCCCCTTCTTTCTCCCTTTGTTGGATTCCTCTTCCCACTTCCCACCATATGCCTCTATAATAGTATTTTCTGGTGAAGAGTAGCCAACTTCCTTTTCCCTTGATGATGTAGGAAAGAAATGAAGGCAAAATGTACATGATCTGATCCTTCCTTTCCTAATGTATCCTCAGAGTTGTTCTTTGCTCTCCTGATGTTTCCACAGTCTCTTGACCTTTCTATTTATAGCTTGTGCTGGTCACCTTCGGAACCAGCGCACTGATCCAAGCAGAGGAGGGTTTGCTTAACGTTCTTGTCCTGCCAGTGAGTTTCGACATTTGGCTCGGCAGGCTTGTTACAGACAAAGGGCTGAGTGAGAAATGAGGTTTGCCCAATTTTAACTTCTGGAAGGAGCTGCCTATCAAAATCTATTTACTTAGTCTCAGAGCATTTAATCCAGTTGGGGTGATGTAATCTGGCCAGAAACCCACAGACTGGGAGGCTGAGGGGATTGAGGAGAACGAATGTTTAGCTGGGCCTGGGGTGTTTGGGTGGCCAGAATGCTGGTTGGAGAGCAGAACTGTTGGCAGTCACAGAGTTGTGTTGATTTTGCAATTAGATCATTACCTTTTCAGGGTTGTTATGTGCAGCTAAATCTTCTTTAAAACAAGCTGGACAATATGGCTTTTGTGATTTCAGCATGAGGCTAGACAGGTTAGAAAAGGCAGGGGCTTATTCGTTTTATGAGTGAAAAATAAGTACAGTGGCAGAAAAGCAGGAGTTGGATAATGTCTCTGTCCTCTAATTTGCTGCATTTCATTGTGGCTTTTGGATTTCAACTGTTGCCGTTTGTAGTTGCAGAGTACCCACTGTGGCCTAACAGCTGAACAGATATTACCCACAATGCCTTCCCTGCCCTCTAAAATCGGGACCCTTAAGGCAATGTGCACCCACCTCCTCCCTCCCCACCCAGTCACACCCAAAAGGGCATATGTTAACTTGCAGGTGATCATCTTGAGGCTACTGTTATTTTTGCCTTGGTGCTTCTTACACATTAATAGCCCACAAATGGATACTTCAAGGAAAGGTAATCACTAGGCAGAGTTTGAGAGCAAACTATGGACTCTGTCAGAGATTTACATGTTATTTTTTATTTGGTGTATCTGATCACATTCCCCAACTCACACATTCTCTGCTTCTTTGGGTCTGTGTAATAATACCCAATAATATTTGTGTTTTTTGTTAAGCACTTACCATATGCCAAGCACAGTACTAAGCACTGTGGTAGGCGCAAGGTAATCAGGTCAGGCAGGCCCTGTTGTACATGGATCTCTCTGTCTAAGGGGTAGGAGGAATAGGTATATTTTCCCCTCTTTTACAGATGAGGAAACTGAGGATGGAGAAATGAAATGACTTGCCAAAGGTCACAGAGCTAGCAGGTGGTGAAGCTGGGATGAGGTCTCCTGACTCCCAGGCCTAGGTTCTTTCTACTAGGCCATGCTGCTTCTCTGGGTCTTTATGTTTCTGACTCTTTCTCTCTATGGTCTGACTTTCTACATCTCTGTCTCGCTGTATCTCTCTATGTCTCTGTCTCTCTGTTTCTCTCACTCCTGCCTAGTCCTCAACCAACTCCACTTATTTTCTGACATCTTTCCACTTTATCTTTGCCAAATGATATCAGAGAATAATTTGTAGGCATTAGTTTTCTTACACACACCTTGGTTTCTTCCTTTGGACAGAGGAAAACCTGCTGTGCTCCATCTCCTCTCTTCTCTGCTGGCTTTGGAGCATTTGGTGAATTTGCTTTTAGGTAAAGCATATGTTCACTTGAAATGATACTTGTGTTCCTGAAATGTACCCTCTCTTTGTCCATCACAAATACTAAACCTTAGAAGCCTGATCACTTACGCTTGGAAATCTACAGTTTTGGGACTATTTCCTTCTGTTCTTCAGTCCTACTCCCAGTTTCCACCAGTTATAAAGTCCAATGCGTTGTGCCCAGATGACGGTTTCTGTGATTTGTCATTTAAGCTTGGTTGTTAAAGGCAGGTTTCCCAGAACACCACAGAGTGAATTTCTGGAATGAGGGGTCTGGAGGTTTGTGGGAGAGTGGCTAAACTGTTCAAGGAAAAGTAGGGGAAAAAAATGGAAGGAATTACTTCAAGTTTGCTAAGCTAACCAGAAAAAGTAGGCAGTAAGATTGTGTGGTATTTGCACTTGAATATGTGGAGTTTATTTGTATATGTTATGTTGACTAGATAAACTCCTTAAAGGTAGGGCCTAAATTGTGTGGTATATTCTGAATATAACAGTTCATCGAAGTATTGAAGTGTGGGAGAATGTATTTTTCAACTGATAATGCCTTATTAGTGCCTAAAATATAAATTGCAGATGTCCCATCAAGGTAGTCTTCCTGGGATCAAGATTGTCAAAAAATTATTCATACTGTCTCACATTGGGTAGACTATAGATTGTAAGCTCCTTGTGGTCAGGGAATGTGTCTTTCCAACTTTATGTTTACTCTCCCAAGCTCTTAGAACTGTACTCTGCACATAGTAAGCACTCAAAGACAGAGGTTCTAATTCTTGCTCCACCATTTGTCTGCTGTGCGACCCTGGGCAAGTCATTTCACTTTTCTGTACCTCAGTTACCTCATCTGCAAAATGGGGATTAAAACTGTGAGCCCCATGTGAGACAAGAGACTGTGTCCAACCCGATTTGCTTGTATCTACCCCAGCACTTAGTCCTCTACTTGCCACATAGCATTTAATAAAGATCACAGTCTACCCTCTTGTAGAATCTGGAATACACTATGAACTGGACTTCATTTATTTAATAGTCTTCACTTTAATATTGTTTCAAGTTTAACTTTTTTTCCCCATGGTATTCGTTAAGCACTTCATTCAATTGTATTTATTGAGCACTTACTGTGTGCAGAGTACTGTACTAAGCACTTGGAGAGTACAATATATAAAATAGAGAGACAATCCCTTCCCACAACAGTCTCACAGTCTAGAGTGGGGGAGACCGACATCAGTACAATTCATTCATACAACTAAACAGGCATCAATATAAATAAATAGAATTATAGATAAATATATATATACTTAATTGCTGTGAGGCCAGGAGAGAGGAGGAGAGCAAAGGGAGTGAGTCAGGGTGACAAGGAGTGGGAGCTGAGGAAAAATGGGCTTAGTCTGGGAAGGCCTCCTGAAGGAGGTGTGACTTCAGTAGGGCTTTGAAAGGCCGGCGGAGTGACCAGACACTGTACTAAGTGCTGGGGTTGATACAAGATAAGTTGGACAGAGTCCATGTCCCATGTGGTGCTCACAGTATTAATGCCCATTTTATGATTGAGGTAACTGAGGCACAGAGAAGTGAAGTGACTTGCCTAAGGTCGCATAGCAGACAAATGCCGGAGCCGGGTTTAGAACCCAGGTCCTTCTGATGCCCAAGCCCATGTTCTATCTACTAGGCCATGCTGTTTCTTCCCTTGTGTCTTGTTAAGTCATATCTACCCCAGCATTTAGAACAGTACTCGACATACAGTAAACACTTAACTATTACAATTTAAAATAAAAGTTGATAAAAGTTCTATTGCTGTTAAAAATACTTTTATTATAACTGCACAAAGACAATTGGAACCCCTCCCTCTTTCCTCTCTCCCCCTTCTTCCCTTCCTTCACCTACTCTCCATCCATTAGGAGCTAGGTAGTCTTGAAGTGACACTTTTTCTCAGAGGGAATACTGAGCCTATCTTTAAAATCGGGAATCACATTACCACACAAAATTCAACTACATTTAGAGAGGAAGGCCAAACCACCCTAAAAGGTTATTTAGAGAGAAGAAAATAGTTTGTACCGGAGCAGAGTGAAATTGGAAAGAAATGAGAAATCGTTCCATAAATATAATTTGTTTATCCTTTTCAGAAAAAGAAAAGCCAGGCCTTAGTTTTCAAGACCTGATAACAGTTTCCTGGTGTTTTCAAATGTAAGATTTCACTTGTTTTTGAAAGAAAGGAATATTTGCTCCTTGGCTAAAGTGCCTGTTTTGGAAGGAAAAAAAAAAGTAGATTCTTGGCTCTGGTATGTAGTTCAGTCAGAACAAAAGAACACAAAACCTTCTTTCTTTCTAAAATATTTATCTACCTCAAAGGGGAAGGAAAGAAAAATTGAGGCGGGGGGTGGGGGAAGAAAAGGAAAAACCCTGTCAAGAGCACTAAATCAAACAGGAACGGAGCCTGTGGCAGTGGAGAAATAGTTTGAGCTGAGTGCTTTTTGTTTTTCCCAAACTGTAAGAAAGGCTTCTTTCCCTTCCAAGTGTCATATTAAATCCAAAACTGTCCCAACCCCGGGGGTTGGATTAAGTGACTTCTACCAGTCCCTTCATTTCTCTAAATGAATATGGACCCAAATCATACAACCAGAACCGTCATTGTTCCTTTCGAGTAGGGGATTGAGAGTTGTGAGACCAGTTAGGATGTTTGCAAAGTAACTGGATTGAGAACTGTGAAGTGGGGGATGAGGGAAGGTAGGGAACCCTTGGTTCTAGTCTTCAATCCCTTCCATAGCATGCTGTATGATCGTGAGCCAACTAGCTGCTCAGCTTTTCCATGACTGATGAAAGTCTTCAGTAGCAGAAGTTAGCAAAATACTTTGACATGTTTGAATGAAAGGTACTTCGGAAGTACCAAGAAGACTGAATCAAGTAGGCTGCCCTTTCACAGGAACTGGAAGGGGATAGGAAGAGGTCATTACTTCTATCAGCCCACTAGCAGAAATGCCTGTTCTGCACATGAGAGTCCCTGGCACCACCCCTTGCCCCTGCCCCAGGTACTACTTCTGCCCCTCTTGTGACTCAGGCCTCCCAGTCAGTAACTGCCAGCAAGACTTTCTCTAAGTCAGTCATAGCTCAGACCATTTTTTCCTCCAGCCACAGGCCCCTTAGGCATGTAATAATGGTATTCCAGTGTGTGTTGGTGTCCCAGATGGAGGCAACTTCTACCATAAATGCCCCACTTAGATAACGCTATCTACATACCTCTCTGTATAGATAGCTATGTGTGTAGATAGAGGTATCTATTTAGTTCATAAAACATATATATATATATATATATATATATCCCTACATCCATCTATAATCAAACTCTAATGTGTTATCAGAAATACTATGAAGATGTAGGATAAGCATGGCAAGAAATTATCCCTTGGAAAATTATCTTCATTTTCAAAGGCATGTGAGAGGAAAACCGATGTTGATGTCACAGAAGCCATCCGTGGAAACCTGGGGATGGAAGAATTCAGCATTATCAGGACTGGATCAATTAGTAGCACCTACTGAGTACCTGCTGTGTGCAGAGCACTGAACTCTCTTGGGTGGGTAAAGCAAAATTATTAGTCATCCCACTAGCATTACTTACAAGAAAGAGGAACCAGGGTAGGTGCATGAAATAATAGGGTGATATAGTAGAGTAGGTAAGATATATACAAAAGTACTTTGGGAAGTTGAGTCCTTAAGTGCTTGGATGGTGCAGAAGTGCTGAAGTGTCAGTTACGGAAATAGAAAGTGGAGAGATGAGAAATTAATTGGGAAATGCTCCCAGAGGAGACGTGACTTCCGGAGGATTGTGAAAATGGGGAGAGCAGTGGTCAGTAAGACTGGAAGGGAGAGGGACTTCCAGACACGGAGAAGATGAGGCAAGAGGTCAACAGTGGCAGAGATGAGAAGGAAGCACACTGAGTAGGTTAGCGGGAGAGGAATTAAGAGAATGAACGGGGTGTAGTGGGAGAAGAGTGGGCAAGAAGGAAAGAAAATTGCTGATTGAGTTCTCTAAGCCCAACGATCAGGAGTTTTGGATTGATGTGGAGAGGTGTTGGCAACCATTGGAGGTTTTTGAGGAGTGGGAAGACGTGAGCAGGATGGTGTTTTAGAAAAAAAACAACTATATGCGCATCAGAGTGAAGAGTTGACTGGAGAGGGAAGAGAATAAAGGCAGAAACACCAAAGAAGAAGGTGAGGCAATAGTCAAGCTAGGTTATGAGAGGTGTCTGGGACCAGGAAGGGGAAGATCCTGATTAGCTACTGTTTCTTACTCCTTCCATTTCTCCAATGAAGCCACTGTTCATCATAAATGTTCAAAGGCTTGTCAGCCCATGAGGATCTTCCCCCTTCCAGCTCCCAGACACTGGTGTTCCTGCCTTTATTCACTCCCTTCTCCAGTCCCCTTAGACTTGGAGTTGGATAAAGTTAGGATTCTCCTTGTCCCTGTGACACCAGCACAGGCTCATTGATAGAGAATTTGGTATATCAATAAATAAGTAGTTATCTTTGTCCGATGTGATTATCGTGTAATTTACCCCAGTTCTCTGACACATAGTAAGTGTGAAATCAGTGCCATAATAATAATCATGATCACACTTTCAAAAATATTAACATGATATAGAGACTTACTCCTGTTTGAAGGAAAAATTCTATCTTTGAAAAAATAATATAGAAGTTTTTTATTTTCCATTTTTGCCTTTTAAACTTATTATTACCCTACAGAAATAACACCCACACTGCACATGATTGTAATATTCTTTTCAGTTTAATAACTCCTTTCTCCAAGTTGCTTATTTTGCAGTGAAGCAGAATAAAATAATAATAATAATTGTGGGATTTGTAAAGTGCTTTCTATGTGCCAGGCACTGTACTAAATGCTGGGGTGGATACCAGCAAATAGGGTTGGACACAGTCCCTGTCTCACGTAGGCCGCACAATCTCAATCCCCATTTTTCAGATGAGGTAACTGAGGCACAGAGAAGTGAAGTTACTTGCCCAAGGTCACACAGCAGACGAGTGGTGGAGCCAGGATTAGAACCCATGACCTTCTGATTCCCAGGCCCGTGCTCTATCCACTACACCATGCTGCTTATCTACATTTATGTGTGTACATTATTCTTCCCTTCACTCTTAATAATAATAATAATAATGTTGGTATTTGTTAAGCGCTTACTATGTGCCGAGCACTGTTCTAAGCGCTGGGATAGACATAGGGGAATCAGGTTGTCCCACGTGGGGCTCACAGTCTTAATCCCCATTTTACAGATGAGGGAACTGAGGCACGGAGAAGTTAAGTGACTTGCCCACAGTCACACAGCCGACAAGTGGCAGAGCTGGGATTCGAACTCATGAGCCCTGACTCCAAAGCCCATGCTCTTTCCACTGAGCCACGCTGCTTCTCCAGTCTTCTAACAGCAGTATTTATTGAGCACTGACTGTTTGCGTGGACACTACCCTGGTCTTTGGGGGAATATGCCAAAGAAGTATACGATACATTCCCAGTTGTCGAGGAGATTCAGTTGCTCCAATTTCATGGAATTGAAGTGTCTTGGTTTTTTCTTCTGTGGTGACTGTAAGCTCACTATGGGCAGAGAACATGTCTAACAATTCTCTTGTTGTATACTCTCCCAAGTGCTTAGTATAGTGCTCTGCACATAGTAAGCACTCAGTAAATACCATTGATTGATTAGTGCATCTAATACTAAAAAAACTGCTGTGATGTCACTGTTTAGTTATTGATCTCTGTACCTTCGTAAGCCCAAGGTTATGGTGTTTTACTAGGAATATGAACATGTGGGTCACTGAGACAAATGACTCTCAAAAGCAGAACGAAACAAGGAAACTTTCAGAAGCAGCACCACAGAGTGGATAGAGCATGGGCCTGAAAGTCAGAGGACTTGGGTTCTAGTCCCACTTCCACCACTTGTCTGCTGTGTGACCTTGGACACTTTACTCAACTTCTCTTTGTCTCACTTCCCCCTTCTGTATAATGCGGGTTAAGTCTGGAAGTCCCATGTAGGACAAGGACTGTGTCTAACCTGATTACCATGTATTTATCCCAGTGCTTAGAACAGTGCCTGGCATATATTAAGTGCTCAACAAATACTATTAGAAAAACAAAAGGGAAGGGGGGGGGGGTGGACCTATGAACAAGAGAGAACATGTTTGAGGCTCTCCATAAGGTGACATCAGCAGCTATCCTCTGGTTGAGCAGATGTCGATGGGGGTGGAGATCTCTTTTAGATTATGCCCACTGGACTGATCTGTCGGTAGGGTGGCCTACACCTAGAGCTGTTTCAAGAAAGGGGCCTCCCTACCAGGTGCTGATTGAACAGCTTGGAAGAACCATGGGCCTGAGGAGGGATTGACTGTATTGACTTTCACTTGGTTTACTGAAGCAGTTGAGTTTGTCAGTGAAATGTGATCGGCTCAATCAGCTGTCACGCTGAGACACTCCTGTCTCACTGTCAATAGCTTCGAGTTTCTGATCCTTTCTCAGATTAGCTCCATGCCAGAACATCAAATGAAAAGATGCTTTGGGTTGGGATAGGGAGGACACTCTGCGCAGTTACCTAGGAATCAGTTTACAGACTTCAAAGCCCTGTCACTTTTGTTCTGGTGGTGTGTAGTAATGGACAAGGGACAATAATGCTTTTGAAAGTAATTTAGATTTCTCTCTTTAGGAATGATTTTATTTATGAGGAGACGGGCATGAATAGATCCTGGACAAGAAAGGCATCTGAAAGCAGGCAGCCTCATTTCTTTAGTTATGGTGATGTAGCTTAATTCAATATAGTACAGTGGCAGTAATTGGAAGGATATTTCATTTATATAGCACCTGTCAACCTGAAATACGTTCAGATCTTACACATTCAGGAACTGCTTCCTCCGGTACTGAAATGCAACCATTTCTGAAATGCAAAAGAAATAAACTGGGCACAACGAACTTGCCTGCAAAACAAAACAGTTTAGCACTATTCAGAAGATGAAAAGCACCATATCCCCCAAAAAAGAACACAGGAAGGCATAGTATAATTATGCAAGTTGGCATTTGACAGGCAAGATCATCGGTGATCTTGAGAGTGGGCAACAGAATTCTTCAGTGAACACAACGGAAGTGTAGGTTATAATCCCCCTCACGCCGCACTAACTCTGTTATATCGTACTCTCCCAAGTGCTTAGTACAGTGCTTTGTACACAGTAAGTGCTCTATAAATACCATTCATTGATTGATCCCCCTGGAGAACTGACAGTGCTGGGAGAGCAGAGAGATGGCCTCCCCTGGCATCTCAGGTTAGCTTCTCAGTTTGCAGATCCATCAGTTATTCGTTGGTATTTATTGAGTATTTACTGTGTGCAGAGCGCTGTACTAAGCACTTGGTAGAGTGTACTAAGCACTTGGGAGAGTACAGTAAAACAGAGTTGGTAGATACATTCCTTGTCAGCAACAAGCTTACAGTCTAGAGGAGGAGATGACAAAAAACACCCTCCCAATAGTGTCCTGCTGTGCCGGGGCTGACGGCAAACCATTAAGGCTTCCTATCAAGGGGATGACTCAGCCTGACCACACTCAGTTTGAGATCTGACAGGATCTCAGCATAAAGTGGTAAGTTTGCAGGAACTTTTACAACACAGGCAGAAAGTGCTTATGTATTCATGGTTTCATCATGGTGTTGGGTTCTGTTTTATGGTTTGTGTTAAGTGTTTACGTTGTGCCCAGCACTGTACTAAGCACTGGGGCAGAGACATTATAATCAGGTTGGACACAGTTCATGTCCCACATGGAGCTCACAGTCTTAATCCCCATCATACAGATGAGGTAACTGTGGCACAGAGAAGTGAAGTGACTTGCCCAAGGTCAAACTGCAGACAAAAGGTGGAGCTGGGAATCGAACCCTGATTTGGAATAAATTGTGTGGAAATATGTGCAGGTATTTGCTCATGGAGAGGAGTGTGGGTGTCTCTCACAGGGAGTCAGGCTCATTTTCGCTGAAGGCACAAAGTAGGTCCAGAGACGATCAGAGTCTCAATAATGCTCTGTTCTGTTAAGCCTAGAGAGGAATGCTTCTATTTATAGGATCATGTCACCCATCACAAGACCTTCCGTACCTTTGGGAAGTGCCAGCAAATTCTTTGTTGTTTGTTATCCTTGGGAAAAACTTGTGACAGTGAATATATCCATTTATTCATGAGGCCAAAGGGTAATGCCAATCCAGGTAACAGAAGTATTGAGTTATGAAAACTAATAAGAAAAATGACCATATTTATTTCAAGCCAAATTGCTTGTTAATACTTTTGAAAAAGCCTGACTTACTCTTCTGGCTCTAATCTAATTTTTACTAAACCCAAAAGTGCTCTAAAGCAGTTCTGCTAAATCTGGGTTTCTCTACCTTTGCCCATGAATTAATTCTTTCCATAGAGTCAAAGTTATAAAAGACAAGCACCAACCATTGATGAGTGATGAGTGATTGTCTCATCAGTCAATCTATTCATTCAGTGGTATTTATTGAGTGCTTACTGTGTGCAAAGCAGTGTACTAAGTGCTTGGGAGAATACACTATAACAGTAGACACATTCCCTGCCCACAATGAGCTTGCAGTCATTAATACTCCCTACTAGTGCTTGTTTCAGGCCTGGGTCCAAGTAATTTCAAGATGAAATATTAGGATTTCCAAATCTTCCTTGAAGGACAGGTCATTATAATAATAATTGTTGCAGTTATATAGCGCTTACTATGTACTGTGCACTGGGGAAGATACAACTTTATGAGATTAGACTCAGCTCCTGTCCTACATGGTGCTCACACTATTTCTTATACCCATTTTATAGATGAAGAAACTGAGGCATAAATAAATTGAGTTGCCCAGAAACACCTGTAGGCCAGTGCCAGAGGTGGGACTTGAACCCAGGAGACTCCCAGTCCCTTGGTCTTTCCATTTAGACCACACTGCCTTGGGATTGTTATGTATTTGAGCTCTTTCCATTTTGAATGCTTCGGTCCACTGGAATTCCACTAATCTTCTTAGTTTTTTGTTGTTGTCTTTCTTGGAACCAAAGTCCTCAAGTATACTAGAAGGAAGAGTGAGGTTGTTTTTATATTGTTCGTCAGCCATACTAAGTCTGTCTCAACCTGTTTGGTAAACTAACTCCTCCCCACATTCCTGAAATTTAGTAGGACCGACTACAGCATGTCTGCTGGGTTTCTTGATTTCTGAAAGTACTTTTCCATTCTGATTCTAGCTGATAACAGTCCTACGTTAGGGAGGCTTTTCCTGCATTTAGGGGAGAGAGCAATAGCCCTTCAGCAGACACTTCCATTCATTCATACAATTGTATTTATTGAGTGCTTACTGTGTGCAGAACACTGTACTGCGTGCATGGAAAGTACATTTCAGCAACAAATAGAGACAATCCCTGCTCACAGTGGGCTCACAGTCTAGAAGGAGGGAAAGACAGGCATCAAAACAAGTAAACAGGCATCAGTAGCATCAGTATAAATAAATACAATTGTAGATATATGCGCATCATTAATATGAATTGAATTATAAATCTGTATATATACACAAGTGCTGTGAGGGGAAGGGTAGAGCAAAAGGAGCAAACTGGGATGGTGGAAGGGAGGGGGAGTAGAGGAAAAGGGGAGCTTAGTCTGGGAAGGCCTCTTGGAGGAGGTGAGCCTTCAGGAGGCTTTGAAAGGGGGAAGGGGGACACTTAATAGTATGATCCAACTCTTTGGATTCAAGAATCACATATGGATTTACTTAGCCTTTTCCCTTAAGACAAACCACACTCCCCCATAACCCTGCCCATTTTCCTATTTTCTCCTTCCTGCTTGTTACCCATGGAGCCAATTGTTAGGGCATTTCTTTATTCTCGGGAGTTGGACTTGCAAAAAGCAGCTCATTGCAAAGTGAAAATTTAGATGCTTTTGACTTGACTGTCTTTGTGGTAACTTTTAGTGGTATTATTTGGTGAGGGGGAGTTCTTAGATATTGTTTTACCCCTTCTTTTTAACAAGCTCAAAAGGTGGAGGAGCTTATGTAGTCTTAGTAATCAAACATAGGTGATCATCCATCCAACAGTCGTAGCTTTTCTTGTGATTTTTTAGTCTTTAATACAGGTAACATGCGCTATAGTGTTGACTAAACATCGACCTAATGAATGTAACAACAGTGTGAATAGAAATCAGTTTATATTGCTTTCAAGTAAGTGTTGGGTATATCTCTCCCAATGATCTTTATTCTAATTAGTAGTGCTTGCCCCATACACTCTTGACAATGAAATGTACCTCACTTTCTCCTAATTAGGGGAAATTGGGGGAAAATGGGGACATTCTATGGTGGGGATGCGCTCGTGGGGCTCATACTAATGCAGATATTCCTATGCTGGAATCCTTTTGGCATTATTGCTTATGTTGGTGCTTTTTCAATCTGATGAGGAGTGTGGTGCTCCCCAAAGTTGGGATGAGTATATTCATTCAGATCAGAGATATCCAGGTATCTTTCAAATGACTCCAAGATGCCACCTTCTTTCCCAGGGTTTGTAAAAAGTGTTTAGACATCTCACAAGCCTTTCTCATGTGGTTATGACTGCTACCTCCTGCTGGCCAATTAAAAACTCCTTTTCTGTACCTCACTGGAAGAGCAGCTGGCAAGAAGGACTTTCACAGGTGCTAGAGCGGACTAAGCAGTCCTCTCAGAAGGCTTGAGATTTAAATTTGAGTATTGGTGTAAGTATTGGTATAGCCGGTATTTCCCTGCGCACAACGTCTAGAAGGAAGACAGAGTTCTCTGGAAGTGGTTCTTAAATTGCCAACAAAAGTCTTTGGGAAGATCATTTGTGTCTTTAAACAAGCCTGCTTCAGTATGACAACCTTCGGAGAATGTCTCAGCCCTGTGAGGAAAATTCATGCTGAAGGTATTCAGGCATTTGAGCAATAATTACCTGGGATGTGAGTGTGCAGATATATGCTCTGGGATTTTTTACTACCAGCAACATTGAGAAACCAGGAATAAAATTTCTATTCTCTGAAGCCCCACAGCCCTTATGTACATATCCATAATTTATTTATATTAATCTGTCTCCCCTTCTAGACTATAAGCCCCTTGTGAGCAAGATATGTGTCTACAACTCTGTTATATTGTCTTCTCCCAAGCGTTTAGTTCAGTAGGTGTTGAATAAATACAGTTGATTGATTGACTGAAGACAGACTCAGAGCTGGAACTGAACCTGCTACCTAGAAGAGGACTCTCCTGACTTCTCTACAGCTGTCTTGCAGTGAAAGAGAGTGCAGAGATATTTGGGTAATGTAGTCAGTAATCAGCTACCCATGTATGCTGGAATTTGTAGTTTTGCAAGATCCCCAGCAATTTAACCCATTTACCTGATCTTACGTCTCTTGCCAAGCCCGTGTCAAGATATGTGAATTGCCTTCCAGCACTAGCTCTCTGGTATCTACTGATCTATTTACCTGTCTGGCTAGAAATCTTTCATGTTTTTTGGTATGAAAATAGAAGTTCTTCTCCTGCCTTCTCTTCTCCTTCCAAAAAGATTTCAAAATGCACCTGAATGCCACCCAGGGTGTTATCTAGTTCTTACTGAAAAGGAATTTCCCCTTAGGCTCTGCTGCTAGTGTAGAATAACTTCTCAGGAAGAGGGTATCCAGGGAAGCCAAGAGTTACTCAGAAGGCTTAGCTTGCCCAGAATTGAGTAATTTATAGAAGAGAACTTTGTGGAGCTGAGAGCAACCAGTGGCCATTAGACAGTATCCCAGGGTTCAGTTCACATATTCAAAGCCACTCCACCCCATCCTTCTCCCTTTCCATCATTTTAGAGGTGTGGGGGGCAGGGCAAAGGGGTGTGTGTGTGGGGGGTGTGTGTGTGTGTGTGTGTAAGTCTTGAGAGAGGTAAAGTGGGAGGCAGTAACCAAATATAAAAAGATGTTTGGGGTGTTTTTCCCAAGTGAGCAATTCTTTTTTTTGAATGAATTCAGCTTTCTGTAGGCTTCATTGAAAGTGCTGTTTTTACCCTGTTAGTATACATATAATACATTGAATTTAATCGGCAAAATGATGTGATTATTATATTCCCAGTCATGTCGAAAGGGGTGAGTCAGAGGTACTTAATAGCTTGTTAGCCATTCATCAGCTTATGCTTGCCAGTAGTACAACTTGGTAGGGTTTGTGCTGCATACTGGCTGATGAGTTTACTGGTTAATGGCGAAGCACAGCTTGTGTTGAGGTGATTGGCATCTAAGATTGAATGCAGAAATGCATGCCAGTCTTCCCATTGGGATCCTATCACCAAAGCCTTAGACTTCTAAAATTGTGTAAATAATTGCCTTATATTTATTAGCTATGCCAACATGGTAAGTATATTTTAAAACACACTTTTATTCCCAGATGTCTTCCTCATACATGAAATAAAATTATTGGGGACACACACACACACACACACACACACACACAAGGCTTGGGGAATGACTTGGTAGAATGGAGGGATTCTGGAATATTTAGGAATAGAATTGTGGAATTAGGGTGTGATAGGACAGATAGGGTTAGGAAACCAAGCCTGCTTCACAGACCAGTTAGCACTCCTTTAAAGGTCTCCCGGGATTTACAAATTATAGTCCAGACTGAGCCTAGCAATTCCAGACTAGGGAACCATTCCTGATCTGAGAATACAGGAACTCCACCAGTCGAGGATATGTTTTCTAATTCCAAGCCAGAAGTAGGCCTTTCCAGATCTTTAAGAGGAAAAAAACCATACAAAAAGAACAAAGCAAAACAAAATCCTGGAGTTTCAAAATCATTCTGATTCTCCTTGCCATTGAGATTCAAGATGCTCAGTATTAAATTAAGTGAACCAGTTCCACTAAATAAACAGATGTTGCATTTTATCAGAAGTATTATGGTTAATAACTTGGCACTACTGGGCATGGTATTTTAATGAATTATTTGTTTTCGGATTGCCTAATGATTTCATAGCTGTTTTCCAATTTACTTATAACTCCATTTTTTTTAACTCCCGAGTGTTAATATGCTATGGAGAGTGAGGTAGATTACTTGGGTTTTAGATGGTTTTTATTTATTATTATTATTATTATGGTACTTGTTAAGCACTTACTATGTGCCAAGCTGTTCTAAGCATTGGGGTAGATATGAGTTAATCAGGTTGGACACAGTCCCTATCCCACATGGGGCACACACTCTTAATCCCCATTTTACAGATGAGTGAACTAGGGCCCAGAGAAGTTAAGTGACTTGCCCAAGGTCACACAGCAAACATGTGGCAGAGTTGGGATTAGAACCCATATCCTCTGACTCCTAGGCCCATGCTCCATCCATTAAACCACTCTGCTTATCTGTTCTTGATGACACTTAGTATTTGAGTAGACTAGTGTGCTGTTAGCAACCTAAATGCATGGGGGTTTCCTGCATTCACACCTTACTCAGTGGTCCAAGAAAACTTAGTGAATATTGGTGGTGTGTTCACTGTCCATGTCCTTTCCTCCTCCCCGCCCCATGCACCCTCTCCCCCTATCTCGTCTTGTTTTATAGTTTCAGAGAAAAGCAGGGAAATAGGCAGTTCACCTTAAGGTAGCATAATCAGGTTTTTTTTTTTAATCTGATGCATTTGCAGAATTCCTTAGACAGAACGTCTTCCTATGTTAACCCTCATTCTTTCCTTCTGTAAATTTTGGGGTGATAAATCAAGTAGCCGTCTTCTCTGGAAAACGATTGGAAAATGATTTGCCAGTAGAGTGGGCCAAAAAAATATGTGGTTATGTGAAATGTTGTCTGAAAATATTAATGCTGTTAATTAAGATAGATCTCTCTTTGCTGTCCTTGGCAGGGTAAGGAAATCTGAACCTTAAACAGTATTTTTTGAGTCCTGGTCCACCGTGACTTGTGTTTTGAAAGTTCAGTTATTTTCCTTCCACAGTACTTCTTCAGTAGCTTTTTTTTCTATCAGAGTTATCTGGAAGCCAACAGAAGTTCTAAGTTCTGGTATTTTGTTCATCAGCTCTGTAGAGGTTATCTATGGTGGAAGATACTTTTCTATAATATGATAGGCTCTCTAAATTGCTCCCACAGCTTCCTGTCTGAAGGAGTTAGACAACAATGGTTGGGGGGGGTGTATGTGGGGGTGGGGGGAATGTGGTATGTAATATAAGGAATAAAACTGAAGGATTCTAGTAATAGTGATGGACTCAAGAAGGCTGGGGAAAGAAGAGAGTGTAAGGAGGCAAAATACTTTGCAAATCACAATCAAAAGATGTGAAGAATGCCTGGATTGATGAGACAAAAGACACATTTGGGGTCATAGAAGATGCCTTAAAACTCCATCTAAGCAGCAGGTGCTCAAAATGTTGAGCAGGGTGTATGTCAGATGAAGAATGACTGTAGTTTATATAATTTGCATAGTTGGGCCAATTTTCCACCCACCCAATAGTCCTAATTTATAAAATATGTCTGAGATTTGCCTCCTAAAGTACTGGGTCCCCTCCCAACACTTCCCACCCAGAGCTTGGGTGCTTCTTGCACCAATTAGTTTATGATGGATTCAGCATTCTGCCTGACAAACTTCTTCCTCTCTGAGGTAATGTCAGAGAAATGATGTAGCTCCCTAGATTCCACTCTGGAGTCTGTTGTCCCTTGAATCTTTAACCTCGTGTGATAGCGATAAATTCTGCTGATTTCACTTGCTTCAATTGAGTCAAATTGGACATGTGTAGACTAGTTGTTTCCAGGATCTTGTTGAAAAAGTCTACTCCTGGGTGCTGGGTTAGCAGCATCTCCTAGTGGAAAAAAGCAAGGGCTTGGGAGTTAGAGAACCTGGATTCTAGTCCTGCCTCTGCCTGTTGCCTGCTGTGTGATGTTGGGTTAGTGACTTAACTTCTCTGTGCCTCAGTTTGCTCATCTGTAAAGAGGGAATTCAATGCCTTTTCTTCTTCCACATATACTGTGAGTCCCTATGGGACAGGGACTGTGTCTGTTCAGATTAACTTGTATCTACCTCAGGATTTAGAACAGTGCTTTACATATAGTAAGAACTTAACAAATACTATAATTTGAAAATAGTAATGATACAATTGGGCAAGACCTGTTCATGATTTGGGAGCATTCCTCTCTCTTTTTCTCTATCTCTCAATCTATCTCTTGTCCTCTTTCACCTTCTTTCTTTACAGGTAGTCTTCCTGTCTCTTTTTGCATGGTACTTGTTAAGCATTTACCATGTGCCAGGCACTGAACTAAGCACTGGCATAGATAGATACAAGATAATCAGCTTGGACACAATCCCTGTCCAACATTGGGCTCATAGTCTAAGTTGAGGAGAGGAGAATTTAGGCCCCATTTTACAGTTGGTGTAACTAAGGCACAGAGAAGTTAAGTGACTTATCCAAAGTTACACAGTAGAGAAACAGCAGGGTTGGGATTAGAATGCAGATCCTCTGACTCCCAGACTGTACTCCTTCCACAAGACCATGCTACTTCCTTTAGGCACACTGCTTCCCTCTTTCTCCTCCCCCCCACCCAGGGGAGTGAATAAAACCTCTGGAATGTTCTTGCTCAATTTCCTTCCCTCAACATGATCCCCTGGTGATGTATTAATAAGCAGGGGCAGTACACACTAAACAGACAAGTTTCAGACCAATCCTGTTTGGTGTTAATGCTTAACCAGGAAAGTGGCAGATACATGCAGTGCTTTTCATTCCTGGCTCCAGTGGAAAGAAAACTGCTTAGTCAACTTCTGTTCACTTACATTGCTACTTCCCCTGAGAGAAATGGAGATGATTTGAGTAGTGCCCATCTTATTTAGAGTCCTCGCCAAGCCAATCCTCTATGTGCTTGGACCAAACATTTCCTGTGAGCAAGGAGGAGAAACCCCCAGATCAATCAATGAATAGTATTTATTGAGTGCTTACTATGTGGAGACCAGTGTACCAAGCGCTTGGGAGAGTATGATACTAGATTTAGTAGACACATTCCCTGCCCACAACAAGCTTACGGTCTAGACAGGGAGATAGACATGAATATAAAAGAAATACTGATATGTACATAAGAACTGTGGGTCTCAGAGTGGAGTGAATACCAAGTTCCCAAAGGGTACAGATCCAAGATGATGCAGAAGAGAAAAGAGGGCTTAGTCAGGGATGCCCTCTTGGAGGCCTTTAATGCTGGGGTTCTTTTGGAGATGTCTTGGAATTAGTTCCCATTTCAACTGGCTCATGCCTTCCTGAGTTTAAAGCCCTGCCAACTCTCCTTCTCCATCTCCATTCCTAACTACCTCTTGCCCTTCCAGGAACGGTTGAGGAACAACCATGGGTTTAAAAGTTCCTTAGTGATCTTGACCTGAACTTCAACTTTGTCCTAAAGGCTTAGTGATGGGTGAAAGATAGCTCTTAATCTTCTGTCCATTGGCTAGCTCAAGTCTGGAAGTTTTCCTGTTGTAAATGAGGCCATTTAAGGGCAGGCCTGGGAAGATATGGAACGGTCAGTTTGCCACTTTCCTCTGCTCCCAGCAATTGCCCAATTCTCTTTTCCTACAATTTCCCCAACTGCTGAAAGCATATATGGAAAACATTCCCTCTCCCCTACTTTCCCATCCTTCCCTGCAGTATCTTCAGAGGAGATCTCCTCCCTCCTCGCAAGTGCCACCCTCTCCCCCTGTGCTTCGGGCCCCATTCCCGCTCACCTTATAAAAACCATCGCCCCTGCCCTTCTCCCCTCCTTAACTTCTATCTTTAACCGCTCACTCTCCAATGGCTTCTTCCCCTCTGCCTTCAAACATGCCCATGTCTCCCCCATCCTAAAAAAAACCCTCTCTTGACCCCACTTCCCCTTCCAGTTATCGCCCTATCTCCCTACTACCCTTCCTTTCCAAGCTCCTAGAACGAGTCATCTACACTCGCTGCCTAGAATCCCTAACTCCCATTCTCTCCTGGACCCCCTCCAATCTGCCTTCCATTCCCTCCACTCTACCGAGACTGCTCTCTCTAAGGTCACTCACGACCTCCTTCTTGCCAAATCCAATGGCTCATACTCTATCCTAATCATCCTTGACCTCTCAGCTGTCTTTGACACTGTTGACCATCCCCTTCTCCTCCACACCTTATCTCACCTTGGCTTCATGGACTCTGTCCTCTCCTGGTTCTCCTCTTATCTGTCTGGCCGTTCATTCCTGGTCTCCTTCACAGGCTCCTCCTCCCCCTCCCATCCTCTAACTGTTGGGGTTCCTCAAGGGTCAGTTCTTGGCCCTCTTCTGTTCGCCATATACACTCACTCCCTCGGTGAACTCATTCGCTGTCACGGCTTCAACTATCATCTCTATGCAGATGACACACAGATCTACATCTCTGCCCCTGTCCTCTCCCCCTCCCTTCAGACTCATATCTCCTCCTGCCTCCAGGACGTCTCTACTTGGTTGTCTGCCTGTCACCTAAAACTCAACATGTCCAAAACTGAGCTCCTCATCTTCCCTCCCAAGCCCTGTCCTCTCCCTGACTTCCCTATTACTGTGGATGGTACGACCATCCTTCCCGTCTCTCAGGCCCTCAACCTCGGTGTCATCTTTGACTCGGGTCTCTCGTTCACCCCAAACATCCAATCTGTCACCAAAACCTGCTGGTCTCACCTTTATAATATCGCCAAGATCCGCCCTTTCCTCTCCACCCAATCGGCTATCTTACTGTTACAGGCTCTCATAATATCCCGGCTGGATTATTTTGTCAGCCTTATTTCTGATCTCCCAGCCTCCTCTCTCTCCCCACTCGAGTCTATTCTTCACTCCGCTGCCCAGCTCATCTTCCTGCAGAAACGTTCTGGGCATGTCACTCCCCTTCTTAAAAACCTCCAGTGGTTGCCTATCAACCTCCGCACAAAACAAAAACCTTTCACTCTAGGCTTCAAGGCTTTCCATCACCTTGCCCCGTCCTACCTCTCCTCCCTTCTCTCTTTCCACTGCCCACCCCACACGCTCCCCTCCTCTGCCGCCCACCTCCTCACCGTACCCCATTCTCACCTATCCTGCCGTTGACCCCTGGGCCACGTCCTCCTGCGGTCCTGGAATGCCTTCCCTCCTCACCTCCGCCAAACTAATTCTCTTCCCCTCTTCAAAACCCTACTTAAAGCTCACCTCCTCCAAGAGGCCTTCCCAGACTGAGCTCCCCTTTTCCCTTTGCTCCCTCTGCTCCCCCTGCTCCCCCTCAATCCCCGCTTCACCTCTCCTCAGCTAAGCCCTCTTTTCCCCCCTTTCCCTCTGCTCCTCCCCCTCTCCCTTCCCCTCCCCTCAGCACTGTACTCATATGCCCAACTGTATATATTTTCATTACCCTATTTATTTTGTTAATGAGATGTACATCACCTTGATTCTATTTATTTGCTATTGTTTTAATGAGATGTTCATCCCCTCCATTCTATTTATTGCTGATGTTCTTGTCTGTCTGTCTCTCCCAATTAGACTGTAAGCCTGTCAAAGGGCAGCGACTGTCTCTATCTGTTACCGATTTGTACATTCCAAGTGCTTAGTACAATGTTCTGCACATAGTAAGCGCTCAATAAATACTATTGAATGAATGAATGAATTCCCAAATGATGTGGCCACCATCAGGGCATTATCAAGAAGAAGGTAGGTACAAAAAGGGAAGGAGGGAAAGATGGAGTGAGAAATGGCCATGCTCTTCTTGTACACATGCATATTGCTGACTCTGAATCAAGTCCACGGGTGAACCGATAGCGTGACTGCGAATCCGACGTCAAGTGAGGCCCACTGTGATTGTTGCCTCCCTTCCTAGGCATTCAGTAGGCATGGACTTATCTTTCATCCGGGGCCTTTGAGACCTGTGCAGACATTATCTGGTGGCAAGTGTAATTATCCTGGCGACTTGTCCAAGGTCATACTGAGTTAGATGGCCACAGGTCACCTGATTTCCCCAACCAGTACACTGTTGACATCTCCCCCTTGTTGTTTCCTTTATCTGCTGCTTCCTCTAAGTCCCTTCTTAACTAGCGTTATCACCCAGTTCTTTTTAGAACTGGCAGGCTCCTTGTTCTAGGCAGGATGCTAATCATTCACTGATCATTCACTAATTATTCTGTCTCCTGGGTAATGTTGGCATCCTTGCAGTTTGAACACTTCCTGGAGAGCATGAGAGAGGAAGGGAGAGTAGGAGAGAGAGAGCAAATGCACATGTGAGTAGGTTTAAGGCAGGGCTGCTTACTTTTCCCTCCAGATTTGTAAGCTCCTCTTTGAGACTGTTAGCTCCTTGTGGGCAGGGAACATGACTAGCAACTCTGTCATGATGTACTCTCCCAAATGTTTAGTACAGTGCTCTGCACACCCCTCTGCATAGTGGGTGCTCAACAAAGTCTATTTTTCCAGTCATGTGACCACTCGGTTGGGAGCTCTGGAGTGCCTTTCCACCTGAGGTCAGGTGAATTGGCACCCGAGCCTGGCTGAGGTAGTGCAGCAGAGGGTAAATAAAGTGTCTCTAAACTTCTTTTCAGTGTAGCCAGAAGGAAGCAGAAACAGCGACGGCTTCTACACCGCCTTTGATCTCTTGATACCTTGTACTCTCCCAAGTGCTTAGTACAGTGCTCTGTGCACAGTAAGCACACAATAAATATGACTGACAGACTGACTGTACTAGGTGCTTGGGAGAGTACAGTATAACAGGCACATTCTCTGCCCACAACAAGCTTTAGAGCATACATTGTGAATTTAGTGAATTGGCTGAACCATGCTAAGAGCTTGTGTTCCCCTAAAACTCATATGCATATTCCCTGCCTTGCCAGCTGAAGTTCTTTAGGTCTTGGATCCCCTTGCAACAATGAAACAAGCCCACTTTCCAAAGTCCACAGCAGATCTCACATGCAGGAAGTCTGCTGCATTGGATATGCATCCTTTTTCTCTGTTTTAGGTCAAATATTTCTTTTTTTTTTTTTTTTTGGTCCTGGGGAGGTGGAGGAATCTAATTTAACTCATGATTTGAATAGAAAACCTCCTTTCCACCCACATAATTTATGTAGATGCTAAGAGGGGCAGCTTCCTTTCCAGGCCTACAAGTCTATAAAGTCACAATGGGTAGTATAATAGGGGACACCAACTGGCAACAGGAAGTGCTTGAATTCGATGTCTGCCCTCTCTCTCTCTCTCTCCCTGTCATTCAGAGTATTTATTGAGCATCTACTGTGAGCGGAATACTGTATTAGTAAGGAAAGTTGTCTCCATCTCCTACTCTAGCTCTGTGTGTCATAGAAATTTTCTAATGGGAAAGGAATCAGAATATCAGAGAAGGCCATAATGTCTGTCCAGGAAAAAGCAAGTTACCCAAACTTATCCTACCCCCATCTGTGCTCCTCTCTCCATAAATCTGCATGAAGGACTGTCCAGCCTTTGGCTTCTTAACTGAGTTGGCCTACCAGCAAGAGAACCTTGGTGCGAGTGAGTTTGTCAGCCAGTGACCTTGGAACGTTGGTTTCAGGTAACAGTTAACTGAAGGAAGATCTAAACTAGAATTAGGGAGGCAGTTGGGCCTTGTAGGAAGGGCATGGAATCAGCAGACCCAGATTCTAATTACAACGATGACATTGGCTTACTGTGTGATGTTGAGCAAGTCATTTAACCTCTCTGATCTTAGGTTTCCTCATTGGTAAAATGGAGATAAACTATCTGCTCTCTCCTCCTAGATTGCGATCCCTGTGGGGGACAAGGAATACCTCTAATCTTGATATTTGTATCTTTGTCTTATGTTGTCGAGTCATCTCCAACTCATAGCAATGCCATGGACACATCACTCCCAGAACGCCCCATTCTCCATCTGCAATCGTTCTAGTAGTGTATTTCTAGAGTTTTCTTGATAAAAATACAGAAGTGGTTTACACTGCCTTATTTCGCACAGTAAACTTGAGTTTCTGCCCTGGACTTTCTCTGATGCTGCTGCTACCCAGTATAGGTGAGTTTTGACTTGTAGCAGACTGCCTTCCACTCGCTAGCCACCGGCCAAGGTAGGAATGCAATGGATGTGCCTCTGCTTGACTCTCCCTTCCGTAGCCGAGACTGATAGAGGTACTGGAAACTCTCCAAGTGCGATCCTGAGAGGGGATATTTGTAACTACCCCAACACTTAGTAGAGTGCTTGGCACATAGTAAGCACTTATAAATAAATGCCATTGACAGTGAAACCGCTTGCTAAAAGTCTCATCTCCCATCTTCATCATCCTCTAGGCACTGAGCTAGAAGTGAATTTTGAGAGGACAAGAAATTAACCCCTTAGCATAGTCCAGAAAGGGGAAAGCTCCCAAAGGACCCCCTCCTTACCTAGCCCACCCATCCCCAATGGACCCATGCAAATCCTTGAGGCTGGAATAAGGTAAACTGCCCCGAGAGTCAAACCAACCACTGGTCACCAGGCTTGTCAGCAGCACGGCTCAGAGTAAGGAACACATCCAGGACTGACCAGGACCACTGCGATTCCCCAAAGGGAATCCTTTTATCAAGTCTCCACTGTAAGCTCCTTGAGGTGCAGGGATCATGTCTACCAACCCTGTACTATTCTACTCTCCCATCTACTTAGTACAGTGCTCTGTTGCACATAGCAAGTACTCAATATATACCACTGATTGACTGCTTTTGCACCATTAAAAAGCACAATACATTTTTCTCCCCTGGCCAGCTTGCCAGATCCAGGGACTAAACTCCGGGCGGGGTCAACAAGAAGGCTCTGAGATAAGGGGAGTTTTAAGGAGAGAACATACCATAAAAGGCCGGGCCAATATTTGCCTCTGAGAGACTTGGGGCTTCTGGAACCGGACCTCACGGAAGGGAACGGATGGATTTTTATCTTGAAAAATACTCCCCACTTTTATGACAGGCCATTCCAGTTAACAGCCGTCTCATTTCTGTTCCGAACGGTAAGTTGTTTTAGTCCTAAATGTCCAGACTTGTGACACAATTAGATAAAGCATTCATAGTAAAAACCTATGCAGGAGTTAGCAGCGGCCACTCTAATGGAGCATACTATTGACTTTAGTTACATCAGGAGCTAAATATAGATGATGAAGTAATGGACATGGGATTGCATCTAATAACCAGGATGGAATGTGCTGGTCAGATGGACAGATTTCTTACATTGTTTCTCCACAGGTGCTCTTTATAGATTGGTCCCCTCTTTCTTCAGCCTTCCCTCTTCTGTCACCCTCTATTTCCCCTTCTGGACTTTCCCTTCTGCTAGGGGGAAAATAATCTGAAAGGCACAGAAGTGACTTCCTTGGGAGCTGGGGGTGGGGGAGTGTGGAGAACCCAAGAAAACTCATTCTGGGTCTGAGGTTTCTTGGGCTGAAGTGGATATTATGTGGTGTTTGTTACTGTTGTCATTAATTAGCACTGCCACACTCCTTTTAAAATACTCAGTAGAGTTTGCTGAGCCCTTACTCTATGCAGAGCACTGTGCTAAGTGCTTGAGAAAGTACCAGATTGGTATACGTGATTCCTGCCTTCAAGGAATTTACAGTCTAGTGGCTGAGGCAGACATTAAAATGAATAACGGGTTAGGCGGCAATGAACTACAATGAAAAGTAAACATGTTAGTAAAGTTATGGGAGAGAGCAGGAGAGACATACTGTGACTTCAGTAGTTATTTTTCCCTTACTGAGATCTTTTCTAAATCAACCATTCAGGCACAAAAATTAAAAAAAAAAAAATGGGTTGGGCTAGAACTACATTTCTGGAATTAGTGGACTGGGAAATAAATGACTCTGAACTTCATCACTTTTTACACAATTGCTCGGGGTAAAAGATTATAAGAAGACAAGTAATTACTAAAGAGGCTGTAGCGCCTGACCCAGACACTGGACTAAATATTGCTGTGTTTCATGCTAGCAACTCCTGAAATGAGTGGGAAGGGAGAGAGTATAAACCGTCCACAAAGAGCCCCCTGGAGAAACACAGAGATAGAGTGTTGGTTAGTGCTTCTGGATATGTATACTACTGCCCAGAGAGTTTCCACCTGAATAATTTAATATCACTCTGCATTCTAAATATCTTCTTTCATCCAGTGATCCCAAAGCACCCTAATTAAGTCTCATGACACTTCTTGTTCCCTTTTCCTTTTTGTTTTCCCTGAGAGAAGTGGAGACTGAAGTCCAGAGGTACTGCACCCTTCCCGAAAGAAAGAAGTAGAAACAGAGGCCAGGGCACTGAAATCTATTTCTGGGCTCTGCTCTGCTTGTTATGGGAATGCCAAAAAGGTCCAGAAACTTTCTGTGCCATAGTTCTTCTTCCATGCAGCTTTTCTATCCTGCAAGGCTACTGGCAACTCTGGGCAAAGATTTATAGTCTGCTTTGAGAGCCTTCAATGTCAGATACTCTTGATTATTCACAGGAAGATGGCCCATTTTATGTATTTACCTATGGAAGATCAAACCATAATATTTTTTGAGATCTTACTCTGTGCAGGGCACTGCACTAAAGGCCTTGAAAGGTAGAGTTGTTAGACTGGATCCTGCAGATGTTTAACTTCTCACTCTTGGCAAGCCTTCCTGTCTGCCATTGTTTTGGCTAGCTGTCCATAGGGCTGTTTTCTCCCCAAGCTCCTCTGACTCAGGTCCTCTGGTCAAACCAACCAGGGTCAAACCACCTTTCCTTTTCAATTTCCTCTATTGTTTTGTCTTCTCTCTGCCCCCCTCTCCCATCGTTTGCATGGATGATTGAGTGTTAGCTCTCCAAGGTTGCTCCAGATTCCACTTTTTCCATTGATGGGCAGGAAACCCAGTGTTTTTGCCCAACCACACCCTCTACTTCAACCACCGGTAGAATCAATCAATCCATGGTTTTATTGAGCATGTAATAGGTGCAGGACAATGTTCTAAGTGCTTGGGAAAGTTCATTATAATGGAGTTGGAAGACATGGTCCCTTCCCTCAAGGATCTTATAATCTAGTTGGGAAAACAATGACAAATAATTTTGTTTAGACTCCAATCTTGCCAATCCACCTCCTCTCCCCCACTCTCACCACCAACAAAGGGCTTCCTTATTTTAATGCTATTTATTGTGGGCTTACTATGTGCCAGGCACTGTACTAAGCACTGGAAAAGATAGAAGATAATCAGGTTGAACACAGTCCCTGTCCCACAGCTTCCCACAGCTGCATTTTACAGGTGATGTAACTGTGGCACAGAGAAGTTAAGTGACTTACCCGAGGTCACCTAGCAGAGAAGTGACAAAGCCAAAATTAGAACCCAGGTCCTCTGACTCCCAGGTCCATACTCTTTCCTCTAGACCATGCTGCTTTTCTCCCCTCTTCCTTGCCACGTCCACTTAATCAGTCAATCAATCAATCAGTGGTATTGCTTGAGCACTTACTGTGTGCAGAGCAGTGTCCTAAGAACTTAAAAGACTACACAGAGTAGGTAACATGTTCCCTGCCCACAAAAGACTTACAGTCTAGAGGGGGAGACAGACATTAATGCAAATCAATAATTTATGGATATAGTTCAGCTTATGTATTTACAGTCCAACAGCATTTAAACTTTGTAGGGGGACCAGGTGGAAAGGAAATCATTTATGTTTAATTTGCCTGGCCCAGAGCATAAAGCAAAGGAGCCAAAATAGCTTGCTTCCTTCTTGGGCCTGCTTTGTCCTAAAGCCGCACCCTAGATAAAGAATCTTAAGCATGCTGATAAGACCCCATGGGAATTTTTCTGTCTATCCACTTAACCTCAGTCAGAGAGACCCACAGCAGAGAGATAACAAGCACAAGCAGCCCGCCCTGACTTCCTCATGCAGTCAGTGGGAGTGACGGTCCTCTGTCACATAGGGCCAGGGAGAGAGAACTGTGGGGATTTGAACACTCCAAGAAAGAAGCAGCAGATCTGCTTTGTCTTCACTCAGTAGTAGCTGAACTCCTGGGGAGCCCTGCTGTGCCTATGAAGTTCCCGACCACATAGTGGGAGCTAACCACACTCCAGCACTCAGGAGTTCCCTCCTTCAAGACTTGTTTCTTGAGGAGAGGTGGGGAGGTGCTGGGCTGGGGGCTGACAGCAGCTCGTAGGTAAAAGGCAGCCAGGGCGGCTAGCAGCAGTAGCCTCCAGGGGCCTGTGGGCCCCAGGGGTCCCGGGCTTCAGAAGGAGTCGAGGCAGACAGCCTCTGAGGGTGGTGTGCCAGTCCAAGAGCTAGACTGTGTTTGGGCTGTTTCCCTTTGGGTCACAAATAAAGAGAAAATTATACGGTGGAGAGAATATTAAAAAGGAGCCTGGTGGAGAGCATTACAGTGGCCGTGTTAAAGGAAAATCTCCAAGATTCATTCATTCAATCATATTCATCGAGTGCTTACCATGTGCAGAGCACTACACTAAGCGCTTGGGAAAGTACAATACAACAATACACAGAAACATTCCCCAGATAAAACACACATACCTGTCTCTGGGTATTTCATGACTTAGTGGATAGAGCACGGGCCTGGGAGTCAGAAAGTAATGGATTCTAATTCCAGCTCTGCCACTTTTCTGCTGGGTGATCTTGGGCAAGTCACTTCACTTTTCTGTGCCGCAGTTACCTCATCTGTAAAATGGGGTTAGAAACTGTGAGCCCCACATGGGACAGGGACTGTGCCCAACTCAATTTGCTTGTATCCATCCCAGTGCTTATACAGTGCCAGATTATTGTCTATCTGGGTGCATTGAATAATAATTATAATAGTTGTTATTTGTATGGTATTAAGCATTCACTGTTCTAAGTACCAGAGAAGATAGAAGACCGGCAACTCAGATATAGTCCCTGTTCCAAATGGGTTCAAAATCTAAGAAAGGTATCATCTCCTTATTTTGTAGACAAGGAAACTGAGGTCTGAGGTCACACAGCAGGCTTCTTGCATTGCTGGACTCAGAGCCCAGATCATGTGATTCCCTATCTCATACTCTCCCCACTGAGGCCCAACTGCCTCCCTTCCCTCTCATCTTGGACTCATAGTAACACTTAACATCACAATAGACTGAAATAACAGTTTCCCTGCATGTTTTATTTTCCCCAAGGAAGCACCACTAGATATCTAGTCCTTATTCTTCAATTATGGTTCCCTTGAGGGTATTTTCATCCGTGAATTGGTTTCTACCCTTAGGGCAGTGTTCTGCGCAAAGCTGGTACTAAATAAATAGTACTTCTAGTATGACTATATAGCATGATTCTTCTAATCCTTAGGCTTCATCCAAGTGCTTCAAAGAGAATACACCAAAATGAGCAAGTTCTTGTTTACGTCTCTCCTCCTCTGCAGTCTCATATTTCCTCATGATTTCAGGACAGCTCTACTTGGATCTCCTGTTGGCACCTCAGATTTAATATGTCCAAAACAGAAGTCCTCATCTTCTCACCCAAACCCCATCCTCCCCAAGACTTTCCTATCACCATCCTCCGTGTCTGGCATGCCCATCATCTTGGCATTATCCTCAACTCATCTTTTTCCATTTAACCTACACATTCACTCTGTCATGAAATCCTGTTCTACCTTCACAACATCTCCGCAATCCACTTTTTTCTCTCAATCCAAACTGCAAAATCATTTATCCGAACATTTATCATTTACTGTCTTGACTACTCCATCAGCCTCCTTGATAACCCCTTGCCTCCTGTCTCTCCCCACTGCAATCCATATTTCCCTCTGCTGCCCAAATCATTTTCATAATAAAAAAAAAAGCTTCGTCCACATCTCCCCATTCTTCAGAATCTTCAGGTGACTGCTCATCCACCACCACCACAACAAACAGAAACTCCTGAACACCGGCATTAAGGCACTTAATCAGCTCTGTTTCTTACCTTACCTTGCTAATCTCCTACTATAACCCAGCCCACAGATTCCACTCCTTTAACACCAACCTGCTCTCTGAACCTTGATCTCATCTGTCTCACCGCCAGCCCCTTGCTCATGTCCTTCCTCTGTCCTGGGACTCCTTCCCCATTTATATTTGACAGTCTACCACTCTTGCCACCTTTTAAACCCTCCTATGTTGACATCTTCTAGAGGCCTTCCCTGACTAAGCCCTCATTTCCCCTGTCCACCTTCCCTCAGTCACAATTATGAACTTGGCTGTGTATCCCTTAAGTACTTCGATACCTCCCCCAACCCCACAACATTTATGTAAAGATCCTTCTGCTCTACTATTTCCCCTATCTGTAATTTATTTTAATGTCTGTTTCCCCCTGTAGAAGGTAGGCTCTTCATGGGCAGGAATCATATCTACCAATTCTGTTATATTTGGCCAAGTGCTCTGTAGCTCTGCTAACAGTCAGTGCACAGTAGATGGGTTGTTCCATTTTCACACTGTCATATTCAGGTCCTAACTAAGAGTCTCATAATTCGTATTTCTCTCAAACACTTTTCCCACTGAAAAAAAGTTTAGTCTTCTGATACTTGGAAGCATAGCAAGAAAGTTCCACTTTATCAGATCTGCAACAAAACAATTTCATTAAAAACACACCCACAGACTCCTGATTCCTCCCCACCGCTCCCACCTCCACTAAACCGCAATAAGGCATTCCCACTCATGGTTGATCATGTATGGCTGTATTCTCACTTCACAAAACCCACATTTCAGTCCTGGAACACTTGACTAGCTCATGTTACCCATCTTTTGAGTGTCAAATGCAGCCCATAATAGTAATAACATATAATTTAGTATAGTCATTTTGGTATCTGCCCTATGGGGTTTGGCCCCTTCACCCCATTGGTTAGACATTCCTGTTGTCTGAGAATTAATGGGGATCACACTACCTTCTAGAAGAGACTCCAATAACAACATTGTGTCCTCAGTTGAACTGTACAGCTGTGGCTGTGGGGAGGACCAAGGGCTGTGAGAAGCAGCCTGGCTTAGTGGATAGAGCATGGATTTGGAAGTCAGAAGGACCTGGGTTCTAATCCAGGTTCTGCCACTTGTCTGCTGTGTGGCCTTGGGCAAGTTGCTTAACTTCTCTGTTTCTTAGTTACCTCATCTGTAAAATGGGGATTAAGTCTGCGAGGCCCATGTGGGAAATGGACTGTGTCCAACGTGATTACCTGTAACCACCCCACCATTCAGAACAGTGCTTGGCACATAGTAAGTGCTTTAGAAATATCATATTGGAAAAAAAAGAAAGGACCGGTGCTTGTTGGGAAAATTCAGCCCCTGTGAGCGAGGCACCGAGGCCCCTGCCCCTTGGTTCTGGTTGGAACTGTCGACAGGTATTCTGTCCCTGCTGAGGAACACCCACTGATTCGATTATCTTCTGGCCTCTTTCCTATGAGTTTCCGTTTAAGAAGCAACTCTTTATCCCATCATTCCAGGACAGCTGTGATGTTGCTGTCATGGCAGAGATACTGCTAAACTAATTTAAAGCAAGAATGATGAGGGCTTCTGCCATTGCCTCTTGCCCACAGACAGAACATGGTAACATTAGTAGGTTTTGAATGGTTGGTGAGTTTGCCCTCTGCCCCTCTTTATGGGGTACTAAATGACTGGGAGCATTCCTGACTCCAGTCTTTAGTCCCACCCTAGCTCTGAACCCAGCTGGATCCCACAGCCCCTTGTTACTGTTGCTTAGCCGTTTCAGCATATGTATTCATCACACTGACCCTGGGTGCTCAGTAAATATCATTACTATTATTGGTACACTCTCATGCTAACCTTCCAACTGGATCTCACTCCTGACTTTACCTTCTACATACCCAATGTTCTCCCACCTGGAACTCTCTCCCTACTCCTAACTTGACATACTTCAGCTCTCCCCAGTTTCAGAGACCTCCTGAAATTTCATCTGCTCCAACAAACCTAATCTGACCGATTCCCAGCTCCTCAAGTCCTAGATCACCAGCCATCCCTAACACTTAACTATTTATTTAATATTGGGTATGTGGGTATATCTTGAGTATATCTCTTTATTCAGTCATACAGTCAATGATTTTTGCTGAATACTTGCTAATATTTCTGTGTTTACTGTCCCATTACAGGGTAGAATTGTGGGCAGGAAACATGTCTCTACTTTGTGCTGTACTTCCCCAAGTGCTTAATACAGTGCATTGCACCCCATGGATATTCAATAAATACTACTGCTGCTGGTGCTAATACTATTACTGCTACAATCCAGAAAGTGTATATGTGCTTTGTAGAAACTAGTTTATGATTTTATAGTTGCTTATGCCTACCCAAAGGGAAAGTGTACCTTTTCTGAATCAGTAGGTAATCAGGCCCTACTGAGGGTAGGGCAAGGTGGTATGATGATGGTGAGGTGATTTGTAAGGTTTTGCTGCTTCGAAAGCAATTTTAGAGAAACGAGGCAAAAGGTTAAAAGCCTAGAAGATCCCATAAAAAAGTCGAAAGCTCATTCTACTTTCTCCTATCCCCTTCCCCCCACCTCTCCCTGTTCCAAAGCAGTTTATTCAGAGGGAATGACTGTCTGTATTGAATAAAAGTATAAATAGTCTTCCATATTGGACGCACCTAGTAGAGTCCCAGCAATACAGGGTGGGGAGGGAAGTCCCCAGACGAAGAGAACTTTGTACACCAAAAGTTAGGCTTGTTGGAGTGGGTGGGGAGGACTGGGATACATCCCTGGGTTCTCTTTTCTGAGTTTAGAAGACTCCTTCAAACATGCTCCCAAGCCTCATTTTCACTTCCCGAATGACACTTCCTAATTCTGAGAGGCCTGGGGTGACTCTCCTTCATTAAAAGCTTGATCAGGCCATGAAGCAAAGGTGAACTGGGAAAACAGTGAAGGTACTGCAAGCTCAGGGCAGAAAAGCCATCAGTGCGGCATCAACCTTCATGCTCACAATCCCGGCCCCCTGATAAAGGTCACGCTCTGGAGTGTCACCTTCAAGTAGGAAGGGACACTAAATTCATATGGAGCCATCCAGGGTGAATTTGTATTGCATTCAAGTGAAGAATATGTCTGCTCCTTTAGTGATGATAACCTCCCTTCCCCAACACCAAGATTGGGTTTGCCCTGACTTACTGTGCATTGGATAAGAGCTGGGTATCTTTTCACTTCATTGGAAGGAAAGCTGTGTTGAGGATTTCATCCCCAAAGCCCTGCTTCACCGCTGCACCATCTTTGTTGCCCCCTGTCAGTAGATGGGGTGCTTTGGCTTGCTACAGTGATTATTTCTATTTAGAAAATTAGAACCCATGACCTCTGACTCCCAAGCCCGGGCTCTTTCTCCGCCCTCGACTCTCTCCCATACTGCTGCCACCCTGCACAGGTGAGTTTTGACTTGTAGCAGATTACCTTCCACTCATAGGCACTGCCTAAGCTAGGAATGCAGTTGGTATGACTCTGCTTGACTCTCCCTGTTGCATCCGAGACTGGAAGAGTATTGCAAACTCTCCAGGTGTGATCCTGAGAGGAGCTTTGTATCTTAGAAGGCAGTATTTGAATGAAAGAGGAGAGAGTCTGGACTGAGCAGTGTTTTGGCCAGACTGGAAGAAGAGCTTTGTTAAAATGACAACAGGAGAAAGAGGATAATTTTTTTCCCCTTAAAAGACTTGAAATAATGAATACATTCCACATACTTCACTCCTGTAGTACCAGCCTATTCCTTGTGCCACAGTTTTGATTCTCCTACTGCCACCCCCTTGCTCACATCTTCTCCTGTTTAGCCTGGAACTCCTTCGCCCTTCATACCTGACAGAAATCCACTCTCCCCACCTTCAAAGCCCTACATACATCATATCTCTAGGCCTTAAGCTTATCTCTAAACTGTGAGTTTGTTATGGGCAGGGAATGTATCTGCCAACTCTGTTGTATTGTTCTCTCCCAAATGCTTAGCACAGTGTGCTGCACATACTAAGTGCTCAATAAATTCCAGTGATTGATTGTTTGATCCAAGCCTTTCCCAAATAACCTCTCTTTCCGCTGACCAGTTTACCCTCCCTTCTGTGTCCCTTATGCACTTGTATCTGCACCTTCGAAACTCATCCTAATCACAGCACTTAATGTGCTTATCCCTCTCCTCTGAAACTTCCGCTGTCTGTAATTTATTTCAGTGTCTGTCTCCCCCACTAGATTGTAAGCTCCATGTGCACAGGGATGGAGTCTTCCAACGCTATCACGTTGTACTCTCCCAAGCACTTTGTATAGTGCTGTGCACACAGCCCTCATTAAGTACCATTGATTGATTGAATGATACTCTCCTCACCCTCTGCACACACTCTCCCCAACACCAGGCAGTTGACTAACTCAGGGTGACTAGCAACAGGGTATCTTAAGTCCCTTCAGTGCCAGCTTCTTGCATTCAGGTGGCTGTATTGTTGCTTGGCTTTGCACACTTCAGCATATCTTGCTACCAGCATTATGCTCCATCCTCCAGCTGTGTGCCTGGGATGCTTTCTAATACTTTCACCCTCCTCTCTCCAGGGATCAGGTTGGAAAATTAGCCCAGTTCTTCCCCCCAGGGTTTGCTACTTCCAGAGCCAGCAAGAAAGGCCTGTATGACAAATGCAGAGTAGATTTCAGCTGCCCCAGGTTGCCTGTTCTGCTTGTTTAGACATTTTTCTTTCCCTCCCACCATCTGGGAACAGTTTCTAGTCCCTCTCTGAATAATGACCGGAAGGAGTTTTCTTCATCCCTGACTAGGTGACTAATTCAACCTGAGGGTTCACTGTCCACAAGACACAGAGGATAAGGAAGGGGTTGGGGAAAGACTGCTAACTGCTTTCTTGGCAACACCAATCAGTTTTTCTGTCTGGCGGCTGGAAATAAGTCCACGTTAAATACCCCCCATCCCCCCAACCACCTGCTGTCCAAGGGCATCCCCTATACAGGCCAAAGAGCATGGCATACCTGCACCTTTCCCAGACAGCAAGCCACATGAGCTCCTCAGTGGTCTGCCACTCCAGATTCCCTCCTCCTGGACTTTTCAAGCCAACTATAAGCAGAAGCAGCACAGCTTAGTGGAAAGATCACGGGCCTGGGAGTCAGAGGACCTGCGTTCCAAGCCTGGCTCCTCCAATGGCTTGCTGTGTGACCTTCAGCAAGTCACTTAACTTCTCTATACCTCAGTTTCCTGAACTGTAAAAGGGGATTCAATACCTGTTCTCCCTGCTATTTAGACTCTGAGCCCCACGTGGCACGAGGACTGTGTCCAAACCTGATTATCTTGTATCTATCCCAGCACTTGGAACAGTGCATGACATATAGTAAATGCTTAACAAATGCCATAATAATAATAATCATTCATCTGACAAAGATTTCCTTGTCCTCCCGCCCCATTAATCTTTCCGCCCAGAAGCTTTGGATGAACGATGAATGCTTAGAAACTGTGGCCATAGTAACTTGAGAGGGAGAGAACTCAACTTTTATCTATTTCTAGTGGCCTTCTAAGTTAGGATTGTGGCTAGATTTTACTCTGGGTCGGACTGAGCTGGGCTGCACTAGGTGTGTCTCGAGGTGGGAAGGTGGTGCATATACAAGGCATCTGCTTATCTGAAGGCATCAGCATCTTTGGTATTGCTCCTGGCAGGTCAGGGGCTCCATAATTGAGTAGCAACATGGTCTAGTGGAAAGAACCCAGGCCCAGAAGTTAGAGATTCTGGGTTCTGATCCCAGCTTTACTACTGGGATCCAGGAGTCCAGACTCCTGCCTCTCCCACTCCTTCAACTGGTAGGATGTGGCCTTGGACCCAACTAGGGAGCCTGTGGAGGCCAGTCAGTCAGTGCCATGTGACCTTGGGCAAGTCACTTAACTGCTCTGTGCCTCAGGTTTCTCATCTGTAAAATGGGAATTTATTACCTGTTTTTCCTCCAGTTTAGACTGTGAGGTACTAGGGGTATGTGTGACTGGATTATCTTGTACCTACCCTAAGCTTAGAACAGTGCTTGACACTCAGTAAGCATTTTAGAAGTACCATTTTTATTATTGTGATTATTTGTCATCATTATTATGATGATAATAATAAACTCTCTCTCCTAGCCATCTTGGCCCATTTCACAGCCTTCCCCCTTTCCCTCCTGTGGCACCATTAGTGGATGGGGCATGAGACACTGGTAAAACACTGATGTGCCAGGGTACTCATTCCTATTTGAATCATTCTACAGCAAGAGCTTTTTCTTCTATTTCGGATCTGAGCCGCCTGGACCACTCTTTAGCCATGGCACTAAAGAGTGGATGAGCCCCAATCTCCCGCCAGCCGTCCCTGGAGGTATGTGGCCCAAACCACGGTGTCACGATGGCTAGATGATCACCAGCAGCACTGCCAACTCCTGTGGCAAAGTGGCATGGCTCTGAGCAGGGCTTGGGGGCCATTTTGGGGTGGGGACGGGGGTGAGCCAGTCCTGGCTCCTGCCTCTCCCACTCCTTCAGCTAGTAGCATGTGGCCTTGGGCCCAACTTGGGTGCCTATGGAGGCCAGCCAGTCAGTCAATCATATTATCACCCCCTCACCACCACCAGACTGCAGGCTGAGATGGAGCCTCACTAACCCTGCCCCCTTTTCCAATATAACTTGATCTTTACTTTTGCCCCTGCCTGGCCCAGGCCTCTCCCTTCCCTTTCTTTGGCCTCAATCCTCTGATGAGGTATTTTGTTTGGGCCTGGGCTGCACATGGGGTTTTCTTCATCTTGAAAGGCACAGTAGCCCATCGGGCAGACCGAACAGTAAGTCATGCCCTTTGCTTCCTGCCAAAGTAAGGGACCATAGTAGGGAGGGAAAGAAAGCTTCCCTTTCTCCACAATCCCCTAGCTGGGGATTGTGATGTGGCCCCAGAAGGACTGGCTGTAAATTTGACTCATCTCCTCAAGGAGGAGGCCTGATACTTAGTCACAGTCCAGTGCTCAGTAGAGGGCAAAAAGCTGTTGGATTCTATAATTCTTGTTACCATAGATATGGCTAGGTGGGATTGATTCACTCCCATTTAAATGGGGACATATTAACAGAGCCTCTCCCCAATTTGGCAAAATGCAGACAACCAAGCAATTGTACTTATTGAGTACTTACTATGTGCAAGGCACTTTACTAAGCATTTGGGAGAGTGCCACACAAAATAACAGGCCCATTCCCTGCCCACAGTGAATTTACAGTCTAGAGAGATACCTAAACTGGAGATGCTGGGGATTGAACCTGGGTCCTCATACATGCAAAGCACAAGAAATGGGGTGTCCCAAAGGGAAACAGAAAGAGCCTGATCTATCTCTCATCCCCATTAGGTTAGGAAAAAATTCTATACGTGCTCAGCTGTTCAGAGGCTGGTTATCCAGTTTGTCTTATCAAGACTGGGTGGTCTCCTCTCTCTTGTGTGGCCCTCTCTTTTAGCTGCTTTTCAGTCCCTTTCCAAAATCACACAAGTAGCATTTGGCAGAACCAGGATTAGAAGCCAATCCTCTGACTCCCAGGCCTGTGCTCTTTCCACTAGGCCACACTGCTTCTCAAGGCTGGAGAGCAGGTGGGTCACTAAAGTCCAAGTGGCTGATCATGGTCATTTCACTTCAAAGGACCCTTCCCCCTCAGCTTGTTTCCCTTTTGATAATTTTATCCAGCTGAGGATGATAGATCTCAGGGTGTCAAAGGAGCAGCAGTAGACAGGGTAGGCCAGCAGTGCAGGAAGGAAAGGACACTTCTTAGGTGAAGCACTGTAGTGTAGTGGATAGAGCACAGGCCTGGATGTCAGAAGGTCATGGGTTCTAATTCTGACTCTACCACTTGTCTGCTGTGTAAACCTGGGCAATTCAATTCACTTCTCTGTTCCTGGTACCTCATCTGTAAAGTAGGGATTGGGACTGTGAGCCCAGCGTGGGACAGGGACTGTGTCTAACCTGATTTGCTTGAATCCACCCCAGGGTTTAGTTCAGCCTGACACACAGTAAGCGCTTAACAAATACCATAATTAGTATTATTATTATACCCCAGCCTGCGCCAGAGAATTGGAAAAGAGAAAAGTGATTGGCATCAGAGCCGATCAAAATAAGTATAGGTAGCCTGGAGAGGGGAGGTGCAGGGAGGTGAAACAAATGCACACGGTGGAAAGAGTACCATGAAAGTCACTTGGTTGAATGGGTGGCCGTGATGGCAGGACGGGGAAGCTGGATGCCCAACACATCCGGGAGCGGCATCTGGTGTGAACCTGTGCTTTTTTTTTTTGATGTGTGTGTCTGTGTGTGTGTGTCTGTGTGTGTGTATGTGAGGCCGGGTGGGAGACTGGGAAGGAATGGTGGGAATCTGGGAGCAGGTGCACGGAAAGTCAACAAAGCAGTACAAGGGGCCAAGCACAGGCTCAGCACAGAGTGAACAGAGAGAGATAGGAAACGGCAGCTGGCAGGGGAAGAAGAACGGGGAGGGGGGGAAGGGCAGGGGCTGAGAGGAGGGGACATTCTGGGTGGGATGCTTCAGGGGCTGGGATGCTTCAGCAGCAGGCCAAGCTGGACTTCCAGAACAGCAGTAACCCATTTCTTCTGTCTTTGGTGATGTTCCCACAGCTCTTTATTTTTTCTTTTTAGTCTGTGGTAGTTACAAAGTAATCAAGTTGTACACCATTCGTGTTCCGCATGGGGCTCATAGTCATAATTTTATAGATGAGGTAACTGAGGCACAAAGAAGTTAAGTAGCTCGTTCAAGGTAACAGATCAGACAAGCAGTGAAAGTAGGTTCTCTGACTCCCAGGTCCATGCTTTTTCCACTAGACCACACTGCTTCTGGCTTCTTTGGAGAGTAAATCATCCTTGCATGCCCATGCACTAAAGGAACCATCTGTAACCCAAGATGCCAAAGCAGGATTCTTTGAAAATGCCTCCTCAGTTTCTGAGGGCAATAAATGGTTCTTTGACAACCTTCTGGAGGCCTTTCTACGGGTACACAATGAAAGGTGAGCTGCCGGGCCCTACGGCCTTCACCCCATTGAGCCCCACCGCTTTATTTCTTTTTTGGTCGGGGGGGGAATACTGCTTTGCCTCAGAAGTGCTTCCTATTTTCTTTTAATAGCCCCTCTGATTCATCTGTCACACAATCTCCTTCTGCTTCCACCCTGCTATGCCAAGTCCTTCCTTCTCGCTTTGACCTAACATACTGTAAGTCTTATTCTGAATTGACAAGAGTGCATTAAACACATATTCCAGCTGCCGATTTAGGGAAATCAACGGCCTGGCGGGCTTGTTCGGCCGGGGGGTCAGATGATAATTCTGCCCCCGGGTTAGATTCTGACAGCATTATGGGATGGCGGGGTTAACGCAGGCAATGACTTCAGCAGAAACCTGGGGGGATGGTTCAGATATACCATTGCCCCCCTGAGGGGTCTGGGTGAAATGGGCTTAAAACGTAGCATGAGGAGAGTGGGTTAGCAAGGAAGACGCTCCTGACCAGGAGAGTTATTAACGATTGAATGAGTTACACAGGAATCTTCCAGCACTGAAAGTCTTGAAAACCAAGCCTGGCTTTCCTGTGCCCAAGGTAGCTTAGATGCAGTTCTGAATGGAAGCCAGGGGACAAACTAGGTGATCTCTCAAGGCATAGAGTATCATGTTCCAACACCAAAAAGGGCATTAGTTGGGAATATGTTTTTATATTTAGGCTGTTGGGATCCCAAGGGATGTACCAAGAGGGTCTCACAGCAAGGGGGAGGGGCTGAGTTCCGAGCATCATGTTGGGGCTGATAGTGGCAATCTGTAGGATATGCACTGGGCTCAAACCCACTTCCCCACCTGCCAGGCACCATCTCTCCTTACCTCTCCCCCCCAGCATCTCTGGTGCACAGAAGGAAACCCAAGCCACAGAGGTGGTGGCATTTGCAAGAGAAACAGTGGCCTTTCCTGCCTATGAAGTGTGATGTCTGGCTAATAAGAATAACAGTTGTAGTCATTGTTAATTGCTTACTATGGGTCAAGCACCGCACTAAACTCTGGGGTAGATAGAAGATGATCAGGTCCCATATGGGGCTCACAGTCTAAGGAGGCTGGAGGACAGATATTGAATCCCCATATTTTAGGTAGGGAACTTAGGCTCAGAGAAGTTAAGTGACTTAAGTGACTTGTTGAGAAGCAGTGTGGCTTAGAGGCAAAAGCACGGGCCTGGGAGTCAGAGGTCATGGGTTCTAATTCCGGCTCAACCACTTGTATGCTGTGTTACCTTAGGCAAGTCACTTTGCTTCTCTATGCCTTAGTTTCCTCATCTGTAAAATGGGCACTAAGATTGTGAGTCCCACGTGGGACAATCTGATTACCTGATTACCCCAGCACTTAGAACAGAGTTTGGCGCATAGTAAACACTTAACAAATGCCATTATTATTATTGCCTACTTGCTTTCACAGCTGACTTGATCACACCGCAGATGAGTGGCAGAGTTGGGGTTAGAATCCAGGTCGTCTAACTCCCTGGCCCTTGTTCATTCCACTAGACCACGCTGCTTCCTTTGGCGTTAGGATCACTAGCATCCATAGAGAACAGTGGGCTGAGCCATTTGAGGAGAGTTGATTTCTGGTGCAGGGGCCTGAAACTACCCGTTCTCACCTGTCCTACTGTCGACCTCTGGCCCATGTCCTACCTTTGGCCTGGAATGCCCTCCCTCCTCAAATCTGCCAATCACATTTCTCCCCTTCAAAGCCCTACTGAAGGCTCACCTCCTTCAAGAGGCCTTCCCAGCCTAAGCCTTGCTTTTGCTCAGCTTCCCCTCCTCTCTTTATCGCCCTGACTGGCTCCCTTTGCTCTACCCTTCCTCCCCTACTCATGGCACTTGTGTAACTATGTACATAGCTATAATTCTATTTATTTATATTAATTCCTGTTTATGTGTTTTGTGTATATATCAATAATTCTATTTACTTATATTGATGTGTGTTTACTTGTTTTGATGTCTGTCTTCCCACTTTTAGACTGTAAATCCAATGTTGGCAGGGATTGTCTCTCTTTATTGCTGAATTTTACTTTCCAAGTGCTTAATACAGTGCTCTGCACACAGTAAGCACTCAATAAATACGATTGAATGAGTGAATGAATGAACCCCCAGTGTCCTGCCACCTTTGAGTCACATTGGTTGTATGCCTTAACCTCTTTGCTGCTCCTCTTTCCACCGTTGAGATGCTTGCAGTTTATATGTCCCCACCTCTTACTGGACTCGATTTATGCCTGCAAGGCACTCTGAGGCCCTAGAACTTCAAAAAAAAAAGATGCTTCAGAGACCGAAAGCCTGGTTGATTAATGGGCTTTTCATTAATCACAGCATTTCTGGTTTTATGGAAGAAGATGGGGCTTGGTGTCAGAAGGGTGTAAAATAGCATTGATTCAGTCGTTTGGTCTGTCAGCCTCATTATGGTCAGGCAGCCAGCCGGGAATGCTGAACTCCCCAGCAGGATAAGGCTGCTCATACATCGTCCTCCTTATTCAAAGATGCTGTTGCCAGCAGGGCAGATAGGGTGACCAATGCCTCTTGAGGAGGAGAGGTTGGCTTGGTATCATCGGGTGAGATCAAGATTCCTGTCGGTCTTTAACCAGTAAATTCTGATGATATCCCAGATGGTGGTTTACCTCTTAGGCCCAACCACCTGTTCTCTTAACCCCAAACCTTCTTGCTTTGTTTCGGCCTTGACTGCTCCCTTCCAAAGAGTCTTAGTTCATAGCTACAGGTGACTCCCCCATTGGGAGATTGCTGCTGCCTGGCCTAGGGCATGGCTTGAAAATCTGACAAAATCTCTGGGGTTTCTGGCTGCCAAGAGCTGGAGAGATTTTGGAATAGGTTTCCATTTGAAGAAGCAGTCAGGGAGCTTTATTTCTCAGCACCACAGAATGCTCGCATTGGTTTTACTAACCCTTGTAAAGCATCTGGGAGGTGAGGTGCAGAAAAATCAGCAGCCTTGTGTTCTCAGAGAAAAAAGTAACCCCTATTTTGTGGAGGGAGAAATCATCGGCTGTTGTTGAAGTGGGAAACATCCAGGTTTCTGCAAATCATATGCTATGACTCCTGCTCCTTTGATCCCTGATTGCTTTCTCCACAGACTTTGAAAGAGCAATTAGTAGCACTGAAATATGGGCCTGTGTATTTATAGACTAGGAGCAACTGCACCCAAAGGCCCCGCGATAGGCTCAGAAGGGGATTTCTGCAAAAAGCATAAGATCTGCTTTTGGAGGGGATGAGTTGTAGAGAGCAAGGCAGCCCTTGTGTATGTTGTGAACTTTGGATGGAGCCATGTGGGTAGAGGTAACCCCACAGAACTGGAAACCAGAAGATGGAGAGTCCCATCTCCCATCAGACGTTCACATGCTAGAGGGGGAGGAGGCTTTTGTCCATCCGGCTGCCCCGACAGCTTTCCCAACATTCCCTAGCTGCCTCAGGGAGAAGAGGAACAGTTGCTCTGGCCGGCCCCTTCCATTCACAGCTCAACCGGGGTGCATTCCTCACCCTGGCATCCTGGGGGGCTCAAATCCTCTCTGTCAAGAAGTAACTTGGCCAGATGGGCTTCCCGCTGCATTGGCCTTCCCAATAAGCATGAAGCATGGGCAGTCCTAGCTTAGGGGGCTTGTGATGGAAGGGTGACTTCTGCTCAGTTCAGTTGGTCAGCTGTGTTGGGTGTGTCACACTGGCCTAGACCCTCTAAGTCTATGTGAGAGAACAGACATTCTAAATCTACTAGATGTAATAATATTAATATTATTTGTTAAGTGCTTAATATGTGCCGTGCAGACAGACCAGACCCAGTCCCCCATCCCACCTGGGGCTGACAGTTTAAGCAGGTGCCTCTTTCCACCCTACTCCATCCTCCAGAATCTCTAAAGCATTTCCCCTTGACTCCATCATTTCATCCATCCATTGAGATCTATTCAGTTACCACTGAGACTTTGAAGTGATCACATCATAAAGCATATAGAAGGATAGTGATATAAATATATATTTATAGACACATGCACTCTCTCTCTCATACACGTACACACACACTCAAGACAAAAGAAAACCAATTTGAAGAGATTGAATTTATTGGCTGGCGAACATGTATAGGTTTCAACTTTCATTTTTTCATTCCTCAAATTTTATCCAGTAGATGTGTCCAACCCTATACTTCCCTTAGGCAGCCTGGGACACTAGCTTCAGATCTGTAATCAGCCCCGGAACAAAGTGCCATTCACACATGGGAAGACTGATGAATTTACAGAACCATGCTAATATTTGAAGTTAACAAGAGTATCCTCGGAAAGGTCCCGATAGGGCTAAGCATTAATTGACAACGAAAAGTAGTGTGGCCCTCAACAGAATTGATAGGTTGGTGTCTTCTACCCATTTCCTGCTGCTTCCCTTTCACCCCATGGTTTTGTTTACAGTCTCTCCTATTCACTAGCATCCCCTGATCCCTTCCCAAATTGGCTTAGCTAAACTGGAGAGGAACTCTCACCTTTCTTGAAAACTGGAGCTCGCTATTTCCCTCAAACATGTGGCAGGCATGTGCAAATTCAAGATGTAATCTACACATTCGGCCTATTATATTTGCCAGGTGAACACTAAAAGGCTGAAGCTGGTGAATGAAACACCCATATAAACACACACATACCACATACACATATCTATACCCAGTTTGTGAAAATGAAATCACCAATAGTGCTATGCAATATATAAATAAAGGCAAATTTATCTTTCCCCAGATTCTTGTGGGTTATTCATGAGAACAGACTGTTATCTACACAAAAACATCAAGTATACTTTAAATCCTAGAGTGGGAGATTAGTTCCTCAAAGACCTCTGAGTGCTTAACAAGGTGACTGGTAATACATATTATCGGGTAGCATTTTTGCAGGTAACATTAATGAATAGGGCTCATGCTACAGTCGATCTGTAAAATCAAAGTCTCTTCATTTGGGGTCTGTACAACCCTTAATGACTGGGAGAGTTTATACAGTTTGATTTTCTACATAGTACAAATCACCTGGATATTTGCCAGATCCTCCTTTTCAATTTAGGGTGGGTAGATGCCTCAGGGGTGCCAGTTTTTCCTCCCACAGAAACGGTAGATTTCTCTTTAAAGGAGAAGAGAGTCATATTTATTGGTTTGGCATAGATAGCTGATGCTTTTTACATCCTTTGAATTGTTAAACCTTAGGAGATGCCACCATTCCACTTTGTCTTCTCAGTCCTCTTTGGTACTAATCAGTTATTTATTTGTGTGAATTATTTATCACAACTCTCCCATTCTTCTAACTCTTGTAGATTTGTCAGTGAGTGCCTGCTCACTTTCCTCATAATTTGATTGGCTCCCCAAGGGCAGATATAGTGTCTTACTCCTTAAGGGCTGACCCCAGCATTCTGCATCCAGTTGGTGCTCAAGGAAATGCTACTGCTGTTAATTTCTAAAGGCACACTTCTGTCATGGCTAGAGTCTGTGCTCCCTAATACTATCCTGATTTTTATGTGCAAGTTCTGCATCTTTAGTAGTTGGGCGTTTTGGGGGCAGAGGCAGGAGTGGTTTGTATCACCACTCGCTCCACTCCATCAATTAATCCATCAATTGATCGTATTTACTGAGCACTTACTGTGTGCGGAGCACTGTTCTGAGTGCTTGGGAGTGTACAGTATAACAATATAACAGACACATTCCCTGCCCACAACGAGCTTATAGTTTAGTGGGAAAAAAGTGTTCTAGAATGTTGAGTTATGTTTAAGGACTCCATACCAACATGCTGTTGATGTGGAGAAGGCAGCAAAGGCCAAGCTGTGAGCAGTATGTGCACCCATGCCCCTCTGCTGCCCCTCTACGCACACACTGTGTATGCATACAAACACACACACCTACCAACTCACACACATATACCCCAACCCTGTAGTTACCTCTTGGTCTACTGACAGACCAGTACACAGGATACAGGGTAAGTCAGTTGTCTGATTAGCAGGCCTGCATCGACTGCACTGATATTATCAAGTGCCTAGACTAATAAAATATGCTTGCAGTAATTTTTAAAGGCAATCTTCCTACAGAGATGAGCAATATCAAACCCCAGTCTCCTCAAACTGCATTCCTCACTGCGGCCATGGAAGATAGCTTCATCCAGATAATTATGGCTAACTTGATTTAGATGTATATTGGGCCATTGTTGTGGTTTGTTATTTATTACGTCACTGTCATTATTTCAAAACCAAATTAATCCTTGAATTCCCTTAGTCCTTCTTAATGGTCATTTCATTTGGTCTCTAGTTCTGACAACTATTCAGAACCACAAAGACATGTTGCTATTCATTTGTTTGTTTGCTTTGTACCTGTTGGGTCTGTTCTAATCAAGGGTCTTTCAAGCCCTTGCTTTCCCCTTTCTTATTTTCCTCTCAAAAGAACCAAAGGGGGTCTCACCTCCCTCGTGTCTGAATGAGGAGGTTGCCCTACAGAAGGAAAGATGCCCAATATAAAGGCATCTAAAGTCCTAGAACGAGTGAAGGGGGAATATTATCAATCATTCAGGCTGAAAAGAGAAGAGGGAGACAGAGAACCATAGAGGGAGCAAGAGAGAGAGAGAGAGGACTGAATTGAAGTAGAGGAATTTTTCCCCCCTTTTTCTGTTGTCGTTATTGAAGGGAGCATTTTTGGACATCTGCCCAGACAGATGCCGAGTTAAAGAAGCGGGATAAATTCTAGAAGAATGAATGGAGAGGGAGGTGGGGGGGAAGAAAGAAGTGAAAAAGAATCAAGGACTGTAGGGAGCGATTGCAACCCAGCAGACAAAGAGGGCTCGCAGGGAGAGATCAGAACTGTAGCGTCCTCGTTCCCTAAGTGCTTCAAGCTTGGGTTTGTTGAGCAATATAATCCAATGGCACTGAGAGCCCCAAACTGCTGCTTTGGTGCACACAAAGGGACCGTGGGTAAAGGCTTCGATTTCTTAAGTCTTTCTTCTACCCATCTAGGATGTTTGAGAATCCTTTTGTAGGAAGACACTAACGTGAACAGCGCTAAAGATGTTAACATTTACAGTCGAGCACCACCATTAAGAATACTGCTAAGAATAATATTAAGTTGCTGAGGTGACATATAGCTGCTAGAAAATATGCTTTTGGAATGAAAGGAGAAGTAGACCCAAGAGCTATGATCAGCTATTACCAGCTTTTAGATCCAGGGCAGGTCTTTTTTGCGGTGTGCTGGCCCAAGTGCGAGGTTGTTGTATTTTGTAGCATTTGTTCAGTGCTTTCTATGTGCAAAGCACTGTGCTAACCCCCAGGATAGGTGCATTGTAAGTGGATCGGACACAGTCCCTTTCCCACATGGGGTTCACAGTCTAAGAGGGAGAGACAATAATTATTTAATCTTTATAAAAGATTTAACAAGACTTTCTTCCAGGGAGTGTGTTGCCATGTGTTCTTTAGGCGATAACTGGCTCACTGCTGCAAATTCATCCGAAGGATGAAGTACAGAACAACTCTTAAGTCTGTTCCACAAGTAGTAATCTTATTGCAGTCATCCCTCTTATCCCTTAATATAGAGATAGGTCAGGCCTTGGATTTGGGGCCTGAGTAGGACTCTTGTATGTGTGCTACATACAAGCAAGGTGGGTACTTCTCAGACAGTCTGGCCCAGGTAATTTAAATTCAAGGCCCAAAATACACCAAGCTTCCTTACTCAGAATTGTATTTGTGTTCCGAGCATTTACCTGTTTACTAAGCTAGGTAGAGATGCTTATTCATAAGTAAAGGTGGACTCTGTTGATATAAACTCATCAGGACCTGCAGCTGTTGTGGGTTCAGGGTGTGAAAGTATGACAGAATCTGGTTTAAAAACAGGTCTCACAGAGATCAGTGGCTTTTGAAAGTCGGGATCAAGCTGTGACTGCCACAATGCCAGGTTTGCTCAGAAAAAACATGTAATCCCATGAAACAGCCATATCACGTTCAGAGTTTACACCTCTCTCGGATTGCGTGGCATAGACTTGATGTGCTTTGGCTGGGTCAGCCAAGTCTGGTGTGGTGTAGAAGGCTAAAGTTACAAACAGGGTATCAAGGAAGAAACAATGGTAGGCCAGTATTGGAGTCCATCAACAGCTTCCAATCCTGATCCTGTGACCTGTAGTGTAAGTCCACAAGCATTCGATCTAACTACTCATGCTTCCTCATCCATGTTCACCTGCCATGGCCTCTGTGGGCAAAAAGAAGACCAGAGTACAAACCCAAATTGTGAGGGAAAGACCATAACTATGCCAAGCAGCCTAATGGGAAAGAGCTTGGGTCCGGGAATCAGGAGATACAGGTTCTGGTTCCGGCTTACCGTTTTTCTGATTCATCATCTTAGGCAAGTCATTAATGTATTTGTGCCTCACTTTCCTCATCTCATCACATCAATCAGTGGTATTTATTGTGTGCAGAGCACTGTTCTAAGCACTTGGGAGAGAACAGTGCAACAGAGTTGGTAAACAAAGCCCCTGCCCACAGGTGTTACTGGTAGTGTACAGTGTCCTGCCCAGAGTAGGTGCCCAGTAAATACTAGTGAAGATGATTTAGGAACAGTGACTGTCTTTTTTGTAAGAACTCTTGGGTTAAGTAGTGCACTTTCAGCTTTCCTCATTAGTATTCACATTTTTATCCCCATTAGTTGTACTTCTTTATTTAAAAAAAAAATCTTGCTGCAGTTCAACTTCTTAAGGACAGGGATCATGTCAGCTTACTCTACTGCACTCTCTGGAATACTTAATAAAATGCTCTGCATACAGTAAGCACACAGTAAATACCATGGATTGATTGATTGATTGAAGTTTATTTCTATTTTTTTTAATGATACTTGTTAAGTGCTTACTCTGTGCCAAGCGCTGTACTGATTGCTGGGGTAGATATAAGGTATACTATATGGGACTCACAATTGATTTATTTCTTCTTGATTTGTGTCTTAAAGGGAGAATATACTGGTTTGCATATCCACCCCAGAAGCTCTCCATTTACTTAAAGACAGGGATTAAGTACCATCTCTTCTCGAGTACCTTCAGCTCTTCAGTTATCTTAACTTGACTAATAATAATAATGATGGCATTGGTTAAGCACTCACTATGTGCCAGGCACTGTACTAAGCCCTGAGCTGGTTACAAGCAAATCAAGTTGGATCACATTCCTGACTCTTCTTTTTATTGTATTTAATTGCTTACTCTGTGCCAGGCAGTGTACTAAAATCTGGGGTAGATGTAAGCTAATCAGGTTGGACACAGTCCATGTTCCACAGGAGGCTCACAGTCTTAGTCCCCATTTTACAGATGAGGTAACTGAGGCCGAGAGAAATTGTTACATGCCGAAGGTCACACAGCAGGCAGGTGGCACAGCCAGGATTAGAATCCAGGTCCTTTGACTCCCAGGCCCGTGCTCTATCCATTAGGACACACTGCTTCCCCATAAGTCATGCTGCTTCCCAATAATGTGATAATAGCATAGCAGTTGTGTAGTGCACTGTTGCTTTCCCATGAAGAAGGGCAGATCTCAGCACACTGCCCCTTAAACCTGTGGGCAGATTATAAGATTAAACCATGAGTGGATTCTGGCATCCATATAATACAGGGTCTATGATGGTTTCCATCAAAATATGTTAAATTTCATGGGAAAAAATAAAACCTAACAGATGTCTCTCCAAGGTTAGGGCTGAGACAACATCCAAGTCTGATCAACTTGTTGCAAATCCTGTTAGCCAAGGTTGGTTTGGGCTAGATCCCATTTCCCAGTTAATCTGCTGGACCAAGAACAGGGACTTTGATTCGTTCTTTTCCACTGCACCTTCTTTTATCCAACATGGCCACCTCTTTCCCGGAGTCCATCCCAGAATCCAGGTCAACACAAGCCGTGTTTGTCTAAGATGGCCCTCCCCAGAGGCAGTGGTCTTCATTTTCAGTGTAAACTTGTAGGCACAAATGAACCTCGAGAGAGAAGAACAAAGAGAAGCTTTCAATTCAGCAATTGAGATATGAGTAATATTATGAATGTTTCAATCGTGCTTTGCTGCCAGAAAAAGGGGCAACCCCCAATTCTAACCATTTGCTGAATCCATTCCACAATTCCATTTCATGTCATCTTCACTGCTAACTGTTGAGAACTCCACGCCCCTCCCTCCAACACAAACACACACATACACACACACTCCCCCCCCCCCCCCAAATCCCGGGGCAGCCCCACTAACTCTGGCTTCACATCCACATGATGTAGCATTAGCACAATGGCAGGCTGCAAATCTCAGTGAAGCAGAGACCAGGGAGAGATGTGCTCAACATTTATGTTTGTAGCTTGGTGTAGTGGAAAGAACAGAGACCCGGGAGTCAAAGGACCTGGTTTCTAATCCTGGCCCATCATTTGTCTGCTGTGTGACATTGGACAAACCATTTAATTTCGCTGTGCTACAGTTTCCTCATCTGTAAAATAGGGGTTACATCTTACACCTTCCTATTTAGACTGTGGAGCCCCCCTGTGGGACAGGGACTGTGTCCAAACTGATTATCTTATATCTACCCCAGTGCTATCTTATATCTACCCTTCTTGTCTCAGGGATTCAGATAACCCTTTAGCACAATTTCAGGTAAGGACTTCCTGCAGCGGAAAAGCAATGTAGTAGGATGATTTGTTAAGGCCCTCTTGGTCCTGTCACCAAGGTATTATCAGTGCACCATTCAGTACTACCTTGAAGTACACATCTATAAAATGGGCCCATTGTTTTACTTCAAAATCAGATTGGTCCCCCCATTTTTAACCTATACTTTTTTTGGTTACTCCCTGAATGCCTTTATGCAAGTGGGAAATTAATTAGTTTTAATTAATTAATTAATAGTTTAATTAGTATTAATTAATTAATAGTTTTTGGTCAGGCATAATGCAAAACAGCCTAGCTGACATGTGGCTTTTGCAGGAGGCGAATCTGGTACATCAGGTCATTAAATATTGGTCATAAAATATTTTAGGATCATCAGAGGAGATAAGCATTTAGCTTTAAAAGAGAAACTCAGTATTATCAGGTTGCTGTTCTTGCTTTCTTCAGTTAAGTGGAATTCTGTTCTCTCCTTCTGTAAACAATGAAACCACACAGAGAGCGTTAAAGCATACAAAGCAGGAAAACTGAAAGTTGCAGTGTAAGATTGGGGACAGAGAAGAAGCCCTGTATGTTGAGAAGTTGAATCAAATCCAAAGCCTGCCTTATAAAACAGTACAGTGTTTTCTAAAAATTGGTCCATTTCCTACGTTTCAACATTTCCTCATGACAAGAAGGTAGTTTATTCCCCGAAGAAGTCAGGCTAAAGGAAATGTCTACCTTTTTGAAAAACTAAAATTCAGTTACCTACACAGGGAGTTTTCATAGTATGTATTTGTGAGGGTGTTATGACAATCCTCATTCATACAAACGTACATTATGCGGTAGTCTATGTGCACAACGTACATGCATATACACCTATAGAATGTGTGTATATATACACACATGCTGTAGTTAGATGGGGGGGGGTGTTAGAGAGTTACCCAGAATGCAACAATTATCTAATCTCCTGAAATGCCTGTGTGGAACTGCCTCTTCTTGTCTAGTTCTGGAGAAGCAGTGTGGCTCAGTGAAAAGAGCGTGGGCTTCAGAATCAGAGGTCATGGGTTCGACTCCCGGCTCTGCCACTTGTCAGCTATGTGACTGTGGGCAAGTCACTTAATTTCTCTGTGCCTCAGTTACCTCATCTGTAAAATGGGGATTATCTGTGAGCCTCATGTGGGACAAACTGATTACCCTGTATCTGCCCCAGCGCTTAGAACAGTGCTCTGCACATAGTAAGTGCTTAACAAATACCAACATTATTATTATTATTAGTTTATGTAAATAAGATTATGCATTTGCTCTCCCCCAGAAAGTGTTAGGTTTTCTCTCTTTTGTCTTCTACCTGGAAACAAACAGAAGCAGTGCCTGTGGAGCCTTCTACATGAAGGAAGGGGAGAGATTGTGCCCATACTTCTGGATGCTTGAACAGTATGTGACCCCACCTGGCTTTAGAGAGCAGGGTTCCGTATCACCTAGAACACCCCATTTGTTGGCTCCCTAGCAGAAAGTCCAGCCTGCCAGTGGATAAAGCCTCCCTTATGCCAGTGCCTTGGCTGAGCATGGTGTTGGTGAAACTGCTGAATGAATGGAAGTCTAGCAGCAGACACTGGCTTCTGAGCCTGGAGACCCCGGTTAAACTCATCCACTTAGTGTCCCAAACAGTGCAGCTTCTTCCACTCCCCGCTTGCTGAGTGATGTGAATTGATAGTTGTCCCCTTATTGGGGAAGTCTGATAAGCAGCGTGTCTCAGTGGCAAGAGTCCAGGCTTGGGAGCCAAAGGTCGAGAGTTCTAATCCCGGCTCTGCCGCTTGTCAGCTGTATGACTTTGGGCAAGTCACTAAACTTCTCTGTGCCTCAATTACCTCATCTGTAAAATGGGGATTAAGACTGTGAGCTCCACATGGAACGACCTGATCACCTCGTATTCCCTCAGCGCTTAGAATAGTGCTTTGCCCTTAGTAAGCGCTAAACAAATACCGTCGTTAAATAGTTACCTTAATGTTTCTTTCAGGTAGACACCCCCCTCCCCAATGTTCTTGGCAAGGGCTAACGCCAAACGGTTTGGGGGAATGTGACATCCATTTTTACTCCCAGACTGGTTAAGTAAGATAGAGATAAATTGTTTCCCTCAGCATCTGCTGCTTCTCTGTCCCCTAGGAGGGAAAGGCAGATGGGGGTCCATTTGATGTGGGGAATCAGGGGAGAGAGGTAGACATCCCTCTCCCCCTACCCCCCCCCCCCCCGGTCCCTCTCCCTCTTGCTAGGAGACTGCTCAGTCACTCCCTGGAATGGATGACAGTGCCCCGCGACAGATTTCCGTTCACAGCAGCACTGGCGGGGCTGGAGTTGAGTTCAACTTGCGATTTGCCGGGCTGTGGCTCTGTGCTGAAATGAAAAACATCTGGTGGGCTCACACGCTCTGTTTAGACTGGTTACACAAATGCATGATCTTATGCAAGCCAGACTTGCTCTCCCATCTCCCCCTCTTCTGAAGCATTTCATATTTTGGTTTTAATCACATTGGACAGACGGCTGGAAGGGTTCCAGGTGTCGTTTCTCAGATTGCCGAGCCTGGCGCTTGACCCATCCCCACTGGGTCAGCTAGCCACCAGCCTCCTTTTCAGGAGAAAAAAATAAGTAATGCCTTGCGTAATTTTTTGACCGAAGGAGTTGAGCCACCCTGAGTAATTGCTAGGGAACCATCAGTAGGAGCTAATGAGGTCACTGCTGAAGAGATGGGAGCTAGGGAGGATTGTGGATAAATAGCAGAGGCAATCAACCAGCTAGACTGCACTCAAATGTCCCCTGGAAAACTCTCCCAGGAATTGTATTGTGAATTCATGCTTGTTTCTGTTTCTGTAAAGTCTTGTCTCCCCCTTTCAGGGCTGTTAAGTAGGGGAGATGGGCTCTGTCTATGTTCGGTCAATCAGAGATATTTATTAAGCACCTACAATGTGAAGAACACTGTATTCATTCATTCAGTAGTATTTATTGAGTGCTTACTATGTGCAGAGCACTGTACTAAGCGCTTGGAATGTACAATTCGGCAACAGATAGAGACAATCCCTGCCCATTGATGGGCTTAAAGTCTAATTGGGGGAGACAGACAAAAACAATAGCAATAAATAGAATCAAGGGGATGTACATCTCATTAAAAAAAATAGCAATAAATAGAATCAAGGGGATTTTACATCTCATTAACAAAATAAATAGGATAATAAAAATATACACAAATGAGCGGACGAGCACTGTGCTGAGGAGAGGGGAAGGAAGAGGGGGAGGAGCAGAGGGAAAGGGGGGGGAAGGGGGCTTAGCTGAGGGGAGGTGAAGGGGGGACAGAGAGGCAGCAGAGGGAAAAGGGGAAGCTCAGTCTGAGAAGGCCTCTTGGAGGAGGTGAGCTCTCAGTAGGGCTTTGAAGAGGGAAAGAGAATTAGTTTGGCGGAGGTGAGGACGGAGGGCATTCCAGGACATCGGGAGGATGTGGCTTGGGTCGACGGCGGGATAGGCGAGAACAGGGGATGGTGAGGAGGTGGGCGGCAGAGGAGCAGAGCCTATGGGTTGGGCAGTAGAAAGAGAGAAGGGAGGAGAGGTAGGAGAGCCAAGGTGATGGAGAGCCTTGAGGCCTAGAGTGAAAAGTTTTTGTTTCGTACGGAGGTTGATGGGCAACCAGTGGAGGATTTTAAGAAGGGGAGTGACATGCCCAGAGCGTTTCTGCAGGAAGATGATCCGGGCAGCGGAATGAAGAATAGACTGGAGTGGGGAGAGACAGGAGGAAGGGAGATCAGAGAGAAGGCTGACACAATAATCCCGCCGAGATATTATGAGAACCTGTACCAGTAAGATAGCCGTTTGGGTGGAGAGGAAAGGGTGGATCTTGGCAATATTATAAAGTTGAGACCGGCAGGTCTTGGTGATGGATTGGATGTGTGGGGTGAATGAGAGAGCAGGGTCAAGGATGACACCAAGGTTGCGGGCTTGAGAAATGGGAAAGATGGTCGTACGATCCACAGTGATAAGGAAATCAGGAAGAGAACAGGGCTTGGGAGGGAAGATAAGTTCAGTTTTGGACAAGTTGAGTTTTAGGTGGCGAGCAGACATCCAGGTAGAGACGTCCTGGAGGCAGGAGGAGATACGAGCCTGAAGGAAGGGGGAGAGGACAGGGGCAGGGATGTAGATTTGTGTGTCATCTGCAAAGAGATGATAGCTGAAGCCGTGAGAGCAAATGAGTTCACCAAGGGAGTGAGTGTAGATGGAGAACAGAAGAGGACCAAGAACTGACCCTTGAGGAACTCCTACAGTTAGAGGACTGTACTAAGCACTTGGGAGACAATTCAGCAGAGTTGGTACATGTGTTCCCTGCCAATAAGCAACTTACACATGCCAGGGAAGGATTGAAGGTGCTTTGTAATAAGTGAGAAATAATAAATAATATTACTTATTGTAGGTCTCCTAGAAGGCACCACCAAGAACTGAGCTCCCTCACTGACTCTGCCTTAATTTCTCAGGTTCCAGAATTCAAATCACTCTATTTGAAATGATTGGAAAATGGGAATTGAGTGGTGATGCAGACACAGAAAGTGAAGGGCATCTTTTCCTTATCACCTTTAGCAAGTGGACTTGGGAAGTAGCCTCCACTTAGTAAGAGAACAGTGGGGCAGAGGGGAGCAGGAGAGATTCCCAGGTAAAATGTCATATCTGGACAAGAGTGCTCTTATGAAAAAGGCTTGTAAAGCAAGTGTCCCAGAGATACTCTTTGGAGAACTTCCTGTTGGCACTACCAGTCCACATGTTGAAAGCCAGGATGGGTAACATTTTCTCATGCCACCCAATATTTTTAGAAGTACTGTCAAGTACTTAGCAACAATATGAGAGAAGCTGAATTTACTGTAAAATCAATCAATGGTATTTATTGAGCATCTACTATGTGCAGAGTACTGTAATAAGAACTTGAGGGATTACAGTGCAGTAGTATTTAGTTTACAGTCTAGAGAGGTAAAATATTTTGAAGAAGTTTCTGCTAATAAAGGCATTGCATTCCAATTTTATGAATGACTTATTTATTCATATTAATGTCTGTCTCCCCCTCTAGACTGTAAGATCATTGTGGGTGGGAATATGTCTGCCACTTCTATTGTGTTGTACCCTCTCAAGCGCTGAGAACAATGCTCTGCACATAGTAAGTGCTTAATAAATATTATTGATTGATTGATAAAGGCCCCCACTTCTAAGACTTGGTGTATTGTTTTCCATTTCCTTATATACCTGTGGTTTCCAATCTTCCACTTCCCTCCAAGAGGGTTTCTAGGTTAAGACGTGCTTCCAGGCACTTGCCCCCTGAAAAATGCCTCAAGAAGGCTTTACTGTAGAAGACAATAGAGCAAGATGGAATGGCCTAGAATAATTTGCCCATTATCTTCACCTTTATTATATAGAAAAACACCCAGATGACTAAACTATAAATCTCCTTGTTTTCTCCTTTTCTAAAAAATAAAAATACAAGCCCTGTGCATCAAAGGTTGCAGTGGCATCCAGGAAGAACATAAAGACAGATGCGGCTTCGAGATTAACTGATTCCATTTCTGAGAGAATGGAGCACGCTCTTTAAAGCACATAATGTGGAGCTCTCGCCTGGTCTGATAGATGCCCCTAACAAGGTGGTTGTGAAGAAGGAGTCTCAAGTGTGACTTCTCAGCAATGAGTGATTTGCAGAATATCTTAAACAGCCCCCCCCCCAAACAAACCCCACACCCCCTACTCCTCCCCTCCTTTGTTCCTTGCTGCACAGTTAAGAGCTGTGGAGTGGGCAGTTGAGCGAGAAAAATTATATTCCCAGTGAGCTTTAAGTTCAAAATGGGAAAGATCCAACCTGTGCATGAACCCTGGTAATCATTCTCATTGCATCTTCCCCAGTAGGGTATCTAGCCTGTGGGGGCCAGGCTACCCAGATGGCCAGGGGCCATGGAAAGAGGGGCACCTAACTGAAATGCTTTCCTCCATCCCTGGTCTCTTGGTCTGGTCTTGGATATCTGATAAATATGAAAATGGGAAGCTGCATGACCTAATGGAAAGAGCATTAACCTGGGAGACAGAAGACCTGGGTTCTAATCCTCAGTTCGCTACTTGTCTGCTGTTTGACCTTGGGCAAGTCACTTAACTCCTCTGTGACTCAGTTACATCATCTGTAAAATGAGGATTAAGACCTGAACCCTATATGAGCTAAGGATTGTGTCCAACAAATCTTATATCCATCAGCGCTTAATATAGTGAATGAAAAATAGTAAGCACTTAACAAGTATCATTAAAAGTATTGCCCTTGATTCCTCTTTTAGAGAGTTTTCCAGTATCTCCCTGTTGGTTGATTGCGTTCTAATCCTGGCTTCACCACTTGTCTGCTCTGTGACCTTGGGCAAACCACTTAACTTCTCTGTGCCTCAGTTCCTTCATCTGCAGAATGGGATTTCAATAGCTGTTCTCCCTCCTACTTAGACTGTCAGCCCTAGGTGGGACCTGATTATCTCAGATCTCCCCCAGGCCTTAGCCCAGTGCTTGGCACATAGTAAGTGCTTAAGAAATACCACAGTCATTAATTATTATTTTAGGTGAATTAAGTGGATTAGTCTGGCATCAGATGAGCCACGTTGAGGACCAAGGCACCAGGCCAGTCCCAGACTCCACAGTAAGATGTCCACAAAGAAGAGGAAGAGGGTCCACCCAGAAGAATATGCTTCTCATCAATTTATTGGAACTCCCTCATGCTCTCTCAGAAGAGTTCTGTCTCCAAATTCTGGTGAAGAGTTGCTATTTTACCCATCACAGCCCAGAGAAGAATCAGTCAATCAACCGATCAATCATATTTATTGGGTGCTTATTGTGTGCAGAGCACAGTACTTAGCGCTTGGCAGAGTACAATACAGTAGAGTTGGTAGACATGTTCCCTGGCCACAGTGAGCTTACAGGCAGTGGCCTCCTTGTGATGACCAGCCCCGGAAGGCCCCATCCTCTGAAATACCTAGGAACCCAGGCACCCAGGCAGCTTCAGGGACTCATCTTCACTAGGCTAGATCCAGAAGCAGTATTGCTATATGCCACCATCCAGCCCTTTATCTTCCCCATGTCATTGAGAAGCAATGTGGCTCAGTGGTTGGAACATGAGCCTGGGAGTCAGACGGGCTTGGGTTCTGTTACCGGCCCCACCACTTGTCTGATGTGTGACCCTGAGCAAGTCACTTCAGTTCTCTGGGCCTCAGTACCCTCCTCTGTAAAGTGGGCATTAAGACTTTAAGCCCCATCTGGGATATGGGCTGTGTCCAACCTGAATAATTTTTATCTACTCCAGTGCATAGATCAATGCCTGGCGTACAGTAAGTGCTCAGCAAATACCATAAGAAAAAAAAAAACTAGAGCTTAGTCCTTCTCAGATCCCTCCCCCTGAACATAATCATGGGGCCACCTCCACTTCCAGCCCTCAGTCACTTAGCTGAGAAAAGAATTAGTGAGAATATGAGGGGAGGAAACTGTGGTCCAGAAAAGCCAATTGTCATCAGTGCTAGAATTGGAACCCAGGTGACCCTACACGGAAGGTCACCTGTCTTAGGGGGGTCACAATTCCAGAAACCCCAGCTAATCCAGACTAGATTTTAGACCAAAAAAAAAGATAATCAGATCCAAACAATATATATAGGGATATACCTATATATCTATAGATATTACAGAGACTGAGTGGTAAAGAGGCTGATTAGTTTTCTGTTATTCTCATGACTCTTGCTGATTTCTTGTAGCCCAGCTCTTTCCCCTTTGTAGAGAATTCATTTCATCCTGGGATAAATGTCTTTGTCCTATGTTGGGTTTTTCCCAGCTGCAGTGGAGGAGTTAGCACTTTAGTTTGTTTGAAACCGGTCCAGACTTCGCAGGGAGTCTGGCTTAGGGCACACCTTCACGGTTCCTGCACTTTCCAAAGATTTATCAATTGATTGTGGGGTGGTGGGTGTTTTTTATTCTAATGCCAGGAGGCAGCCAGCATGAGTTTCAAGGAGTTCTCTATAACTTCACTACTGATTGTTCCGTAATCATCTTTTATCTGTCATTTTCATTTGGTTCTGGTTTTGCCTGTGCGTACATACACACACTCGCACTCTGCTTGATTCACTATCTCTTTACTCCTCTTTTCACCCATTAGTGTCCTTTGAAGGATCGGATTACCTTGCCAGTGGAAATATATGGGCTCCCTGTGTGATATACCATAACTGCAACAGCAGATCATATAATTTTCCCTGAAGGCTTGTTGCAGACTATGTCGAGTCATTTGTATTTATGACAGCTTGGGGGTGATTTAGTGTGACCTCACTTTGATAAAAGCCATTTAAAGCTCATAAATATGGGTGACACGCTGCCTTCTCTCCTCGGGTTTTCAGCAAAGAGCTGGATTTGCATTACCATTCAACTTTTATTGTTCACGAAAGAAAAGGAATGAAAGAACAAGGAAAAAGGAATGAGAGGGAGAGAAAGCAAGAGAGATTGAGAGTGAGAAACTATGTGTGTGTGTGTGTGTGTGTGTGGGTGGGTGTCTGTCTTGGAAGGAGAAAACCTCTGGGACCACAAGCCTCTCCAGGTTCCAAGCCAGGTTAATTTCTGCCATTTAACCAAGAAAGGAGGGGCAAGAGAGCTCTTCTGAAGAGTAGCAGCTTAGAGAACATGATGAAGCACACATAGCCATGTAAAGGTTCATAGGCTTTATGAGGCATTTACTTCCTCTTTTAAAAGCACTGCTAAATCACCCAAATTGCAGTAAATTATAGATTTTTATAGCAACAGGAGGGCACAAGCATATCCCTTCCTTGAGTTCCCTTCCCTCTCCAACGGCATAGTACACCATCAGTAACATTGCCTGAATTCTGGTAGCAATTCCTTTCTCTCACCCCCAGTAGGTAGATAATAAGGTGCACAGCACCGGGTACTTGGTCAGGTTGGTTGTATTGGTCATAAACTAGTGAAGCTCTCAACCAGAAGATCCATGCTTGATTCTTAAATTATTCACACATTTTCTGGCAATGGTATGTTTTCCATGAAGTTCTAAGGTGCATTCCCCAAAGCAGCAACCAGAAACATCTCGGCGTGTAGAACTGAAGACTCATCTATTTTCTGTATGGTATTTATTAAGTGCTCACTATGGGTTGAGCACTCTTCTATATGCTAGGGTAGATACAAGATAACAGGATTGACACATTCTCTGTCCTGCGTAGGCCTCACAGTGTAAGTCGGAGGAGAGATGAATTAATCCCCATTTTACAGGTGAGGTAACTGAGGCACAGAAAAGTGAAGTAACGTGCGAGGTTGTGCAAGAGATGATAGGTATAGCCAGGATTAGAAGCCAGGTCCTCTGACTCCCAGGCCCTGTTTTTTTTTTCCCCTACAACATGCTGCTTTTTAACATAAATCTCTGGCATTTACATCAGGCCTGTTGGTCACAACCCAGTTTAACTTTAATAATCATGATGGTATTTGTTAAGTATCTAGCACGTGTGAAGCACTGTACTAAGTTTTGGGGCAGAGAGAAGATAATCTGGTTAGACACGGTCCCTATCCCACAAGGGACTCAGTCTAAGTGGGAAGGAAAAATGGCATTGATTTGTCCCTGGGGACAAGCAAGCATATCATTATTACCCCAGCTTAGCAGTTGGGAAAGCCACAACCCAGGCTGCCCCTATGGGCGGGTAACATGGGTACCCTTTGTGGGCTCCCAAAGCCAGAGGGCTGCAGCAGTGCTTTCTGTTAGCATGCAGCCCAGTACAGCGGTGACAGAGTTCTCCAGCCAAGATCGGAGCCAGGGGGTTTGACTCAATGAATTTCCACTATTCAGATGTCCTCTTACCCTTCCCTGCTCTGAAGCTTCCTAGGTCAGGAGGAAGAGAAGGCATTCAATCGCCTTTCTGCTCAGGAAAGGTGCCTACTGAGGTCTAGAGAGGATGTGAGATTTGTCCAAAGTCGCAAAGTCGGTTAGCAGCCAAATTCGTGTCTCCTGGCTCCCAGCACACTGTCTTTCCAGTAGATGTGTAATGGTTTGTTTTTAAAACAGATATTTCTTTAATCCCAGTGGATGCCAGTTTGTTTGTCTTGCAGAAATACTGTCCCTTTCCAAATCCTGAACCCCATGCCACCTTCCTCTTTAACTCGCATCTATCCCTGTGTTTAGTACGTAGTAAAAGCTTAACAAATACCATACCTGGTATTATCTTTCCTCACCCTGCACCTCTAGCCTCTATTTTGGTGCCTGGTGGAGGTGTCCAGTGGTCATTGGTGCCGAGCGGATGGGAAAGTCAGGAAGGCAATCATCTTCAGCTAGTCACAGCATAACACTCAGTTAGCAATTGTTTGCAAGGGCCTTAGTCTAGAAATTGATGTTTATCCTTAATGTCAAGAAACCAAGGAATTTTGGCAGAGTCCAGGACTCTTTTCTTCCAGCGAATTCAGCAACACTGATCCAGTGTCTTCTAGTGCCACCTTGGGGCATCCTTGTATCTCTTTTAGTCCCTCAGAGGATCTTTCAGCAAGTTGAGCCCTAGTTGAACCAGATCACCTGTAACATCCACTCCCATAGGGAAACATTTAACTTCCCTGAATAATAGTAGACAACCCTGGATCTTACCAAAAAAAACCCAAACAAAAGCCCTGTAAATAGCATAGAACTTAGCTCTCACTGGATCGCACATCGGAGTGGGGTTATGCACCACTAGGGTACACCTTGGTTTATTACTGTTCCATTAATTACCAAATAACTCCCAGGTGACCTGGGAGGGCTCCAAGACCTTCCCAGAGTGCCATGCTTACTCCTAGGAAATTTGGTTTGACCTCTCATTAATATTCACCTCAGCTCTGTAAATCTTCTTAGTGCCATTTGGCAGATGTGGAAATGGAGTCACAGGAAAGAGAGAGCTATCTGTCTATTCCTACAATTTTAAGTCTACCCAAAATTTCCCCTCTCTATAAAGTTACAACTGAAGCACTAGCCTCTCCCTATTTTGATGCAAGGTTTTGAATGGAAAAGACCAAGAGGCAAACTTTGGCTCTTGGGCAGAAGAATTGGGATCTAGAATGTGGGAGAAGAGGAAATATGTAGGAGACACTGCATGGAGAAGGTGACAGGGGCAGAAAGCGGTCTTAGGAAAGAGAAGGAACTCCACCATTGGGGACCTTTTCACAAGGTGGATTTTAGTACCTTGTAAAAGTATGTAGTAATCAGTCACAGAGGTGCATCCACAGTTGGCCCAGAGTTAGCAGTGTGGTCTAGTGGAACAGAACAGGACTGGGAATTAGATCTGGCTCTACTACTTCCCTGCTGTGTGACCCTGGGTAAGTCAACTTCCCTGGGCCTCAAGTTTCCTCATCTGGAAAATGAGGCTTAAATACCCATTTTCCCACTCCCTTGGATTGTAAGCCACATGTGAGGTAGGGACATTATCTGATCTGATTGTACTGGATCTACTCAAATACACAGTACAGTGTTTTTCACATAAGTGTTTAACAAATACCGTAATAATAATAATAATAGTAATAATAATAATAATACCCTGGAAGGTTCAAGTGAATTATTCTAGTAAATGCAGTCTTGCACCCGGTGGCTTGAGTACAGTTAGGTTGTATTATCTCCAGTTATCTTTGTTAGCTTAGTATATTAATTATAAAATAATTAGTCACAAAAACAAAGTAATAATGACAAAACCCCCATAATAATCATCAGGAAAATAACCCCAATCAGGTTTCAAGTGTCCTTTGCTCACCAATGGAAGAACTTTCCTGTTATAGTGAGAGAATAGCCATGTATAAAGCTTCTTATACTTTTGCTCCTCACATGTCTTAAAGGACAGGTTCAGGTGGGGTAGATCTGTAGTTTTATCTTCTGAAACTTATCCTCAGGGTTGGAAGTGCAGTGCTTTCCTTGCTTTGTCTCTTGGGAGGCTGCCAGATGACTAGGAAAGGGAAATATTACCTGTGATTCTGCCTAGGATTGTTTTCGAAAGGGGGGCCTTGACCATTCTTCTGAGGGTAATTTGTGTCTGTGAACCAGTGTTCTGTACTCAGATTCCGGACAGCACCACCTCTCTGCTCCACTTCTGTTTTCCTTCTTGTCCTCCACCTATGCTCCTCAGGGCTCCCTTCTTTGAATGGGTAAAGAGTATGTATTAAGGGCATCAGACACTTTTCTGTACCTGCAGGTGCCATGAACCAGTTCAGTTCCTGAAACCTACCCTTCCACTTTTTTTCTTAGGGAGTAAAGCTTGAAGTAAATCAACCAATCAGTGATGCTTATTGAGCACTTAAAGTGTGCAGAGAACACTGTACTAAACACTTGGGAGAGTACATTTCAACAAAGTTGGTGGGCACATTCCCTCTCCACAATGAGTTTACAGTCTAAATGGGGAGGTGGACATTAATATAACTAAATTACTGATATGTATATCCATTGCAAATAAAGTACCCCTTGGATTTGAAGAAATAATTTAGAGCAATCTGAATCAGAAGTCCATCTCCAAATGCTGAGTAGATCATTAGTACTTTCTGTGGATTCTGCTAACAGTAGTCACAAGAAATTCCCATTGATTTATCCAGTGTGTTGGTCACCTGGATGGACCATGTTCTGTACTTGTCTTCTGTGGGAATCAAGAAGTGTGCAATCGAGCCATTTCTTTCAATCAAGGAATACGGTACAACTACCTTTCATGTTATGAAAAAATAAACCCAGCGGAGTTAGCTGGCTAAATGCAAGGCTTACTCTGGTGAGGCGGAGCAGGAGGTGAAGAGGAGGGGGAAGTAGAAGGTGGAAGAAAGGTGGAAAAGGGCAAGAAGGAAGAAGGGGAGAAAGAAGAACATGCAGGCATCCGGTTAGCTTGGGAAGGAACTGGTGCAGAAACTTCACAGAATTCTAGTGCCCCAAGGGACCTCTTAATTTCATCTGTTATAGCCCCTTGCATCAAAGGAGGCATTTGCCCCAACCTTCTAGACTATAAGCTCGTCATGGGCAGAGAATGTGTCTGCCAACTCTATTATATTGTAATAATAGTGTTGGTATTTGTTAAGCGCTTACTATGTGCAGAGCACTGTTCTAAGCACTGGGGTAGATACAGGGTAATTGGGTTGTCCCACGTGAGGCTCACAGTTAATCCCCATTTTACAGATGAGGTATCTGAGGCACAGAGAAGTTAAGTGACTTGCCCACAGTCACACAGCTGACAAGTGGCAGAGCCGGGATTCTAACCTATGACCTCTGACTCCCAAGCCCATGCTCTTTCCACTGAGCCACACTGCTTCTCACTGCTTCTCACTGCTTCTCACTGTTTCTCATTGTACTCACGTGAGCGCCTAATACAGTGCTCTGCATTCAGTAAGCATTCATTAAATACACTTGATTGATAGACTGATTAACCAACCAGGGCAGGTAGTCCAGAAGACCATGTTCACCTGATCTGTATTGTTTGTTTGTTCTTTTATCACCAGCAGCAACAGTAGCCTCTCTGTTGATCTTTAATGCACGCTACTGTTTGGAGTTTGGACAGAAGATTAATATATCATTTCCACGCCCCATGTTGCAATTATATTGTCAGCCATCCAAGAGACTATGCTCAGAGTTCCTCCCCTCCCCTCTTCAAAAATAACAGCAGGTCCCCCAAAAATGGGGTATCTCATCAGCAGTTGGAAGCCTCTTGTTAATGTTGGAAAGGTGTCTGTTTTCTGGCAGGACTACAGCCTGTTCTAGTTAAGGCCATTTGTTTCCAGGAGAACCTTTATTGCAAGCAGTTCCTGTGGCCCTTTAACCTACATCCCTGACTTTTCACAAAATTATTTTTTTGGTGGGGTCTTGCTGACCTCCCAAGCCAACAAACCACCGCTCAAAGTCTTTGATCCATATTTCGATTTATCCTTTCTCCAAAGACTCAATTTCCACCGTAATCATGCTTTAGGGGTGAGGGGCGTATACCAAGCAGCCTAGTATAATACAATTATTTGGTGCACGGATTTTTTTTTCTTCACTTGAATAAATTAGCTGTTAATTAAAGCTTTTTGATGTAGTGCAAAAGGAGTTATGTTTGATACCAACAGCTGTATGCTGTTTGATTTAGAGTCCTTTGGGGTGCTGTCAGAATGAGTATGCCCCTCCTCCTAAATCTCTCTCTATTGGCCAGGCTCCCTCCTTACACTCACTCTCTCTCTCTAAGACCGTTAAACTACTGCTGTGTTTTCAGTTAGGAAGAGACTCTCATTTTCACTTTCTTATGCCATAGTAATGCAGTGGGTGCCTTAGAAAGGTGTAGCCGTTCCTTAGTTGAATGTGAGAGCATGGACTGAAGGGGAGGTTGGTAGATTCTGGATGGAAGGTTTATGGATGGAAGGCAGATGGAAGGATCTGGGTCCTGTGAAGGAAAAAAAAAACCTAACCTTAAATGTCCCAGAACTCAGAAATTACTTTTCTGCTATGGGCACCCCAAAACCAGGTCAGGATACTAACACATAAAAGATATGAGTAATGGAGGAATAGTCTTTGCAGTAATCCTCTGAGTCTGAACAGACTGGATTTTGAGTTTGGACATTCATTTGGGCTAGTCCCTCCCTTGTTAGCTGATTTCCTTCCCACAGTTAAGCCAGGTTATTGAACTAGTATTTGTCCTTGAATTCACTCCTTAAAAAGGAGATAGATCTCACATAAGGCCTCACTGTTGGCATTCCACCATTCGCCATAATGGGATGGATGACCATAAGTTTGCTGGAGGTAGGAAACATGTCTCCCAACTCTCTTCCATTATTCTCTCCTAGTGCTATACAAATAGTAAGTGCTCAGTAAATACCAATTGATTGATTGCTCGATCTATTGATGACATCAATGTTCCTTCCCTCTCTCCACTTCTTAAAGGCCCAGGTTTCCCCCAGGAACAAGGAGGGCTTCATTGCTTAACATAATTTCCAGTGACTCCTCTTGAAACTCTGATTTCCACTTATGGGTGGCAGAAAGCTGCATTTTCTCATGTGGGGTCAGATATGTCATACTTGATGCTATTTTACAGCTGGTCTAGTTTCTGGAAGATTTCCCTTTTGGTTTCCAAGCCCTAAGGATTAGAGACTGGTGTGTCAAGAACTCACAGGGTAACATCCATTGTAGAAGGTTAGATTCGCCCCCTGAGATTTGGAAAGCCTGGCATGAGGCACTGAGATTTCTGGGTTCCCTCACCAGAGTAAATCTAGCCTCCATCATCTACCTCTCTCTGTGGCTTGGACTGTTGGATATGGTTTTATTTCTTTCCCAGTAGCACATTCAAGCCAAGCATATATGACTTCTGCTTTTCTCTCATTTGTCGGAATACACTGGGGAGCTGGGTTCTAATTAATTACCGTTCTGGCTCCTCCAGACTCAACAGGAAATCCTGCTTTGAATAAGAAAATATTAAGGCAATCAAAATCTGCAGGATGCACAGCAGGACATGTTCTCAAGTACATGGGAGCTGGGATTCTGAGCCTCTGGAGAATGGGGTACTAATAGAGTGGGAGTGAGAGGGATGGTGAAGGTGGGGAAGATGACATGATAGCACCTTGGCTCTTTTGTTTTGGGGGCTATATTTTTTCCATGGTTTTTGCTACATAATGAAAATCAATTGCCCAGGGTATTGAGTGTGTGGTAAAGATGGGTTAGGAATTGGTCTTGAGTCGCACAGGGTTCTGAGATTAAAAACAATCCCCATGTTTCTCTGGTGCATCTAATTCAAGGATGTAGCTGAGTGGGTGTCCCTGATCTTTGGGCATTGGGCACTTCTGAACCAAAAAAACGCATGGACCTATTCCTCTGCAACTGAAAAGGGACCTGCCCTGGGCATGACTAGGGGAGTTATTACAGGGTTCTTCTTTGGGAGATTTGCAAAGGACATAGCATTCTATGGTGATATTCATTCATTCAATTGTATTTATTGAGCACTGACTGTGTGCAGAACATAGTACTAAGCATTTGGGAGAGTACAGTGCAACAGTAGACACATTCCTTGCCCACAGCGACTGTTCATTCTATAACGGGGAGACAGACATTGATATAATTCAGTAAATTATAGATATGTACATAAGTGCTTTGGGGCTGGGGGTGGGTGGGAGAACAAAGGGAGCAAGTCAGGGTGAGGCAGAAGGGAGTGGAAGAAGAGGAAAAGGGGCACTTAGTCGGAGAAGACCTCCTAGAGATGTGCCTTCAATAAGGCTTTGAAAGGGGGGAGAGTAATTGTTCGTCGGATTTGAGGAGGGAAGGCGTTTCAGGCCAGAGGTAGGATTTGGTCGAGGGTCAGCAGCGAGATAGGCAGGACCGAGTCACAGTGAGAAGGTTAGCATTAGAGAAGCAAAACGTTTGGGATGGGATGTAGTAGGAGAGAAGCAAGGTGAGGTGGGAGGGGCCCAGTTGATGAAGTGCTTTAGTCATCGATGAGGGGTTTTTGTTTGAGGCAGAGGTGGATGGGCAACTACTAGAGTTTTTGAGGAGTGAGGTAACATGTACTGATGGTTTTTGTAGAAAAACAATTCTTCATTCTGTTTCTTCATTCTGAATGAAGTATGGACTGGAGTGGGGATAGACTGGAGTGGGGATAGACGGGAGGCTGGGTGGTCAGCAAGGAGGCTGATAATAAGAGCACCTTTAGACATAGAAATCAGTTTCAGTAAAGTGGTCCATTTGTGTTCCTCTGAGCATTCCACAGTTAAAGCTGCTCTTGAAGTGAAACAGACTATTAAACCCTTGCAACAAGATTGCCCCTGTTGTGAGCAAAGAGGGCCAGGGGATTGAAAACCAGCTATAACAATGTGATACAGTTGAAAGATAGATGAATCAATCAATCAGTGGTATTTTTTGAGCACTTACTGTGGGCAGAGCACTGTATTAAATGCTAGCGAGAATACAATCAAGTTGGTAGACACAGTACCTGGCCTCAGTGAGCTTTGTCCTGGCAACTCTATGTCATTGCCTCATGGATTGCAAGGTGCTTTTTCCCCGGGAAACCACCCCATCCCTGATGGCAGCGCCCATCCCCTCCCCACCAAAATTGCCACTGGTGTGTCCCATGTATTGAACCTTTTATGTTCTTGAATCTCTTTATGATTTTGTCAGTCACCCAACTTTGTACACCCTAATTGAATGGGCTGAGTGCAGAAGAGCACCATGTTCTTTGTCCTGAGTGAAACCTCTAGGATTTGTGGGGAATATAAACAACTCTAGACAGTCCCAAACCTGAAGATTGTCAAATCCTAACCTAAGGAGCAGCATTGCCAGTGGAAAGAACATAGGCCTGGGTGTCAGAGGACCTGGGTTTAAAACCTAGCTCTGCCACCTGCCTTATGTGTGATCTTGGGCAAGTCACTAAACTTCTCTGGGCCTCAGTTACCTCATCTGTAAAAGGGGGATTATGACTGTGAGCCCCGTGTGGCATATGCTGGTACAAGCTCTCATAATGTCTCGACTGGATTATTACGTTAGCCTCCTCTCTGATCTCCCTTCCTCTTGTCTCTCCCCACTCCAGTCTATTCTTCATTCTGCTGCTCGGATCATCTTCCTTCAGAAATGCTCTGGGCATGTCACTCCCCTCCTCAAAAACCTCCAGAGGTTGCCTATCATATCAACCTTTGCACGAAGCAAAAACTCCTCACTCTTGGCTTCAAAGCTCTCCGTCATCTTGTCTTCAAAGCTTTCCATCACCTTGCCCCCTCTTACCTCACCTCCCTTCTCTCTTTCTACTGCCCAGTCCGCACGCTCCACTCCTCTGCTGCTAACCTCCTTATGGTCCCCCGTTGGCACCTATCCCGCCGACGACCCCTGGCCCACATCCTACCGCTGTCCTGGAATGCCCTCCCTCCTCACATCCACCAAATTAACTCTCTTCCGCTCTTCAAAGCCCTACTGAGCGCTCACCTCCTCCAGGAGGCCTTCCCAGACTGTCCCTCCCCTTTCCCTCTGCTCCTCCCCTTCCCCCCCTCCTGCCCTCTGCTCTTCCCCCTTCCCTTCCCATCAGCACTGTGCTCATTTGTGTATATTATTTATTACCCTGTTTATTGTGTTAATGAGGTGTATATCTCCATGATGCTGTTTATCTTGATGATGATGTCTTGTCTTTTTTGGTCCTGTTTTGCTTTACTGTCTAGCCCAGTGCTTTGTAAATTCCTGGCACATAATAAGCGCTTAACAAATAGCATTAAAAACGTCATTCTTACATAGTTCCCACAGAAATGTTCCCGTTTTCCTCTCTTTTTCTAGCATGATTTTGCATGGAAATCAATCAGCCAATCAGTGTTATTTATTGATTGCTTATTGTGTGAAGAGCCCTGTACTGAATGCTTGGGAGAGTACAGTACAACAGAGTTGATAGACATGGCCCCTCCCAACAGCGAGCTTCCAGTCTAGAGAAGAGAGGGTGACAGTCAGTATCCATGATCACCTGTAACCTGAAAAGCGACAGCCTGAACTCCTCCATTGACAAGCTGGGATGAACTCAGAAGGGGGATCGATTTCAGGGATTTTCCTCACAAATTCTCCCTGGACCTTGGTTCTGGGAGGTTAATCTTTAATTTCCCTCAAGGAAATGTGGCAAGCCAGACTTCTCTCCCAACCATGTCTGCCGTGGACTATTGTTTCTCCTACCTTGATGATGGCCTACCACAGCCTTGGGAGATGGGGTAGGGGAAGCAGTGGCCTCTTGTCATGAAAGTGAAGGGCCACAAAATTTACTGCATTTTAACTTTCGCCTTGAACTGCAATCTCTACTTGCAGTAGATAGATACCTGTGGGTGCTAACACTTATAGGCCTAGCAACAGTCTCCTTTCCTTCTGAAGAATTCACAATTCTGACAATGAATAATCTCTTTGCTTGTTTGAGTGCTTATCATTAGGCAGCATTCTGATTATTCTGACAGCTTTGGTTAGCTCCCTGTGGACAGAAGCAAACATAAAGAGAATTCCTTTACTCAGTGGAAGGGACTAAAGGTCGTCTGGACAGTGGACATCTGTGTCGAGTCGAAGCACAGTATCATGGGAATGTTACCCACAGATTCATAGAGGTTCCTTTTGCTGGCTCATTTACATTCTCATTTACCACCAGCCGGCAAGGATGCCACCTGGTTAGTGTTTAAGGGATGTTGGTAGGATAGATTCCCACAGCCGCTGATAACAATGAACAGATTTGGTTTCTACTAGAGTTCAAATCTCTACAATTCCTCCCATTTTCTTAGCATTTTAGTCCCTTCGGGCTGGATATTCTCTGCCTCCAGGGACATGAGTCTCTGCTGTCCAACACAGATGCTGGTTCATTTATTCTTCAAAATCTCAAGGATGAAAACAGTATTGACAACTCCTTTCCCCACTTGGTCTCTGGAATATGAAGATTCAGAGTGGAGGTGGAGCAACTGAACTGCTATTCAAGAGTTGTAGATACTATTTCTGGCTGTTCTCTATGGCTGAAGAAAACATATTCATCAACTGGTTCTCTCCTTTGTAGACTGGATTGCTTTCAAGAGTCTTCTCCTTATGTCTCCAATTGATTTTCAGGATGAGTTGATTTGTGAATATTTTAAGCTCCCAGCATTCAAGTAAATATTTACAGGATAGAGACTGAGAAAGAGGAATCAGAGTATATGAATGTTCTCATAGGTCTCCTGTTAAACTTCTTGTGGACTGTGGACACATAGGTGGGCCAGTGCTTATCTCCATGGTTGTCTTCTGAACTTTAGAGTCATTCTTTGGGAATTTAGATCTGTTTTCTAAAACTAATAATAGTATTAGTAATGATGATAACACTAGTAATAAAAAAGTGGCTTAGTGGAAAGAGCCCAGGCCTGCTGGGAATCAAAGGACTTGGGTTATAATACCGACTCTGCCATTTACCAGCTGTGCGCAAGTCACTTTGCTTCTCTGTGCCTCAGTTCCCTCATCTGCAAAATGGAGATTCAGTGCCTGTTCTCCCTCTTCCTTAGACTGTGAGCTCCAAAGTGAGTTCTGATTGGTGGGTCTAGTATCTACCCCATGTGCTTGACTTAGTAAGAGAGAAACAAATATCACAATTTATAATAGTAATAACAATCCTATGCATTTGCCTCCACACTCCTGGTTTTGCAAAGTTTTTTTTTTCCCCTCCTCATTGGTGACCTCACCACTTCCTTGTGAGGGAGGGAGGCAGGGAGGGACATTTCAGAAATGATGAAACTGAGACCCATAGATCTTATGAAATACGCTCAAGGCCACATAGCAGTTGAATGGCAGGGCCAGTACTAAAATTCAGTTCTCCTGATTCCAGATCCAGTGAGCGCCCACTAGACCTCGTGGTTCCTGCCTGACCCTTTTTGCTGGTTTGTCAGGAGATGGGTAACTGCTTCCGCCTGGAACCTCCCCTCCCTGTTCACATTTCTGTTCAAGTCAGTCCAGTCCTGAATAAGGAATGCATCGACAAGTGTGTATTGAACATTTGATTGGAATACACTACCAGAACAATTGCAGATGTAAGTGGGGCATGCTGGGACAGATGTGTCTATGGTGTCACTGTGGGTCGGACATGACTGGACAGCATAAAACAACAACAACAGTCCTTTGGGATCCCTAAAGCGGTCGGACATGACTGGACAGCATAAAACAACAACAACAACGGTCCTTTGGGATCCCTAAAGCTGTATTATCCCTTTGCATTAAATTAGGAAACCTTAGGACTGTAAACAGAACATCTTTGTCTAAGTTCTAGTCCCAGATGATTAACAGACTTGTTCTCTCAGCCTGAAAAAACATTTCAGGAAAGAGGCATTATTTTGCTGAGATTTTAAGATTGTGCTGTCTGAAAATATAATGACTGCTGAGAATCAATCAATCAATTGTATTTTTCGAGCACTGTACTAAGCTCTTGGGAGACTACAATATAAGAGATTTGGTGGATTTGTTCCCTGCCCACTAGGAACTTACAGTCTAGAGGGGGAGACAGACACAATAAAATATGGGTATATACATTGGCTGAGGGTGGGATTAATAAATTGTAAAAATCCAATTGCAAGGGTGACACGGAAGGGAGAAGGAGTAGGAGAAATGAGGGATTTGTCAAGGAAGACCTCTTGGAGGGGATGAGATTTTAATGAGGGTTTGAAGGTAGGGAGAGTGATGGTCTTTTGGATATGAAAGTGGGAGGAAGTTCCAGGCCAGAGGTAGGACATAGGCGAGGTGTGAGGGGCAAGAGAGATGAGATCAAGGTATAGCTAGTAAGTTGGCATTAGGGGGTGAAATGTAAAGGCCAGGTTGCAGTAGGAAATCATGGAGGTAAAATAGGAGGGGGCAAGGTGATTGAGTGCTTTAAAGCTAGTGGTAAAGAGTTTCTCTTTGATTTGAAGGTGGATGAGCAACCACTGAAGAGTGGGGAAACATGGACTGAACTCTTTTTTAGGAAAGTGATCCAGACAGCAGAGTGACGAGGTTTGACAGCAGAGTGAGAGCAGATTGGAGAGATGAGAGACAGATGTCAGCATGGAGGCTGATGCAGTAATCAAAGTGGGGATAGGATAAGGGCTTAGACCAGTAAAATAGCAGTTTGATTGGAGAGGAGAGGGTGGATTTTAGTGAGGAAGGAAGAATCTGATATTTCCATTGAAAAACCCTGTAAAGCCCTAGAAATTTTCAGGCTTCTCTGCCCTTCCTCTGAGTTGCTACTGCATTCTCCCACCAATTATTCACCCCATTGAAAGTTGCTGCACTTGTCTCCCTGCCCCCACCCATCCACGGGCCTCACCATTGAGGCAGGGCATCCATCTGGGAACGGCGCAGGCTCCAACGCCATCTGCAGAGCCACACACCTGCCACTCTGAAGCAAAGACCTCTCTCTTCAGCTCCCTTACAAAGCCTGGTCTTCCAGTTGGCAGACAGCACGTGACCGACCCTGGCAGGGGCAGACCCGTAGCCCCTCCCAGAACGCAGGCAGGCCAGCCAGGCTTTGATCACGCTCACAATAGCCCCAGTGCGAAGACATCTAGGCTAATCAGTTTTTATTAGGAATGGATTAAGTGGGCCAGCAGCTGCATGGGATGCTTTGATTCAAGTCCTGGTTCAGTAATTGGTCACACAGGCACAAGCGGCAGCACTGCAGAGCAGCAAGCAATCCCAGGCCTACCCCCACATAAACTCTGGCTACAGAAGGGTTCCCCTAGCTGGACTGTGTTAGCTAAGGATGCAGAGGAGATTTGTTGGGGAGGGAGGGGGAATTCCCTTCTTCTTGTTGATCCTTTTGCATCGTGGCCTAGTGGAAGGGACCTGAGAGCAAGAGGCCCTGAGTTCTAATCCCAGCTCCACCACTTGCCTGCTGTGTGGCCTTCGCCAAGTCACTTAACTTCTCTGTGCCTCAGTTTCCTCACCTGTACTCCTCCTACTTAAACTGTGAGCCTCACGTGAGACAGAGACTGTATCCAACCTGATACATTTGCATCAACCCCAGTGCATAGAGTAGTGCTTGACATATACTAAGTGCTTAGCTACCAACATAACAAAAGCAAAATTCCCCTGGTCCCTAGGATAATGAGGTCAATATAAGCTCGATGATTGACAACCTGACTCACGGATGAAAAACTTTTCCTCATGGCCTGCAGCATGGGCCTGAACCTCCCTTCCCAGCCTCTCAGATCTTATCCTGAGTTGCCCAGTCTCTCCAGTGATCCCTAAGGTAAAGATGTCACCAAGCAGTTATTTTGCTAACAGGTAAGAAAGATTTTCTAAAGTTTTGTTGGCAGGAAGAGAATTTGGGAAAATGCAAGAGTTGAGGAGAAAGAATGGCAAAGTGTTATCTTGCAGAGTCCAACTGCTTCCTTAGAAGGATACCAGGTTCCCTAGAGCTAATGACCTGGGTCATTTAGGACTCAGATTCAGCCAACTCAGTTGGAAACCCCTGTTGGAAAACCAGCTTCCCTTTATTACTGACTGGTACAGTCCTGAAAAGGGCCTCCTAAATTAACTGTGCCATTATCCAACCCAGTAGATGGGGTCTCTGGTAATGTCTCTTTACTCCTTTCCCCTGCAGACTGTAAGCTATCTGTAGGCAGGGAATGTTTTTGCTTCTTGTTCGGTTGTACTCTCCCAAGTGCTTAGTACAGTGTTCTGCACACAGTAAGTGCTCAATAAATAGGATTGACTGACTGACTATCCCAGTGTTGGGGGTCTGCAGTGGCTGCTGGGTGAATGCAGACCTTTCCACCCTAAGGCCATGTGACAACAAGACTTAGCATCTCGTAGTCAGGGATGAGGCTTGGGGCCTTGAAGTGCCTAAAATGCCGAAGAAAGTTTAGTTGCAGCAAACCCGACAGGGCTAAAGCGGGCACAAGAACAGGAAAGTTAAAGATATTTTTAAATATGAATTTTGTAAATGTCATATTAATAATTCCCTGCATGCCCAGAACACCGTCCCTGCTGTAATGGAATAAAAATAATAATGCTTTGTGTTCACATAGCTCCATTCTCCAAAGAACTACTTTGGCAAAGTGACGCTAATACAACTTCATTTCAAAGATTTGATCATTTTCCTTTCCAGACCAGTATTCTCACCCTTCCCAAGGCCATTAATTTCCTTTAGAGGAATGTGAAAAAATATCTCCCAAGGGCAGAATGGGGAAAAAAGCAAAACAAAACAAACAGCCTACTTGGTTCCTGAATGGATCAACCTGTTTTCCGCTTTTACAGCAAAGGGTAGGAAATCCAGTGGTCTGGAATAGTGGAGAAATGTGTATTGTTCTATAAACCACTTAATTGCTCTGCTTTTAAGTGTCTCCATGTGTAGAATAGGGGTAACTGTACTGGTGCTTAATCGAGTCACAGGGATATTGTGAAGATAAATGTGACCGTAATTTTGAAAGTGGCCCAGAGTAAGAGAGGTGCTATGAAAAGCACTAGTGTTATTATTTTCTTATTTTATTAAATAATGATGTGACTTTCACTGGATGATCTAGCATATTCATCTAGCGCCTGCACCTAAGGTAAAAATCAAAAAATGATATCAACACATTTTAAAAGATAGGTGGAAAAGAAACTTGGACATTCCAGTGTCCTGAGTTTCATGAATATGCACATAAAAAAGCAAATAGTTTCAGAGAAAGTCTCCTAATATCTTACAGTTAATAGTGAGTGACACTTTCCAATGGTAGAACTTATTACCTTGGCCAACAGAGTTTCAAACTCTGGTTCTCCAAACCATGCTGTAAATGAAGAGCTTGGACATGGGATTCCTGAATGGATGTCAGGCTGGGTTAGCAGTTACCTCCAACCCTTGGTGGAAAGAGCATCTGTTTACTTCATTCATGTCACTGGTTAAATCATACATCCCAGCCGTTAGCTGGAAGGACCAGGTATTTAGTACAGATTTCTCAAAGTTCTGGTCATGTGTTTTGTTTTCTGGGAGAAGAAATCAGGGTTAGTGTATTTGGGACAAAAGGTCAGGGTAGAGAATAGAGGAAAACATTACTCTGGTGTTCTTTTGGGAATTGGAGATAACATTTTCTGGTTACTCTGTGTGCTGACCCACCATCCAAGGGAGCAAACCACAAGAATAATTTTTCTGTGTATATCTGTATATGAAAACACAGACACACACTATCTCTCTTTCTCTCTCTTTCTCATTTTCACTTAAATACAATGCTGGCCCTAGGTGAGAATGAGTTTCAGCACAAAAAAGAGTAGGTGGCGAGTTTCATGTGCCAAAGGGAGGAAGATCGAAGGTGGTGTAATTTAAAAACTCAGAAAAAAAGGAGCTGCTGTTTAGCACATTTTCCATGATATCCTTTTTCACTCCTCCTAGCACAAGACTTGCCCCATCACTTACACTTCCATGGCTTTCAGCTTTGTCGGGTCAAGTAGAACAACTGATAAGATTGTTGGATTTCAGGTACTAGAGACATAAGCAGCCATCCTCAGACCGTGAGGTAACTTCCCCTCTGTTTGCATACCAACTGAGGGCCACTGCTCAATGCTACTGGCATGGACTTCCTGGCACTGACTCTAGACAAGAATGGCCATTGAGTTGGCAGCAGAATTTTCAGTTTGGGTTTTTCAGTTCAGTTAGCCACAGTTCTTCCTTTTAGTCTCACAGGTATTTCTTGCTAAGTTTGGTTTGAAACACTGTGGAAAATTCAGTAAGGAGGTAGGAACCCAAACCAAGATGCAAGTCATGGAGAAGACCTGGTCAGTGATTGGTTCAGTTTTCCAGAAATTCAAAAATAGATTGCCAGAAAATAAGGAAGATTCTTTCCAAAGATTCTTTTACCTCTTTTCTTCACTGAGCCCTCACCCGCCTAATGATTGATCTTTTGTGGATTGCATACTGATGGAGCCACAACTTAGAATGCACTTTATTGATGTCTCTGTAGAGAAGGAACTCAGGCTATTTTGAATAACCGAGTGATTAAGTTTTGTTTTTTTGTTTTTGTTTTTTTTTCCTTCACGTCATGGTCAATTCCCAGATAGCAACATTAGTCTTCCTTGAGCGGGCAGTTCTTTGGACTACATATGGGAAAAAAGCAGGCATGATAGCTTGACTGTCAAATATGTGAGGAACACAGAGGAGTGCAAGGAATGTTCTCCCTCTCCTTTAGACTCGGAGTCCCACGTGGGGCAGGAACTGTTTCCAACCTGGTTAACTTGTATTTATCTCCAGTGCTTGTCACATAATAAAGGATTTAACATGTCATAATTGCTTAAAGATAGGGATTGTTGCTCAGAAACATTACTGAGGAAGCTGACTACATATCAATTAATCAATCATTTTTATTGAGTGTTTACTCTGTGCAGACGTCTAAGAGCTTGGGTGAGTACATTATGGCAGAATCAGCAGGTACGTTCCCTGCCCATAATGAGCTTACAGTCACATCAAGTGTTTGGATTACTCATCAAAGAAATGATCTCAAATTTGGGGTATATTATTCATCAGGGTGACTCCTCACTGAAGGGAATCAACGTAGCTACTCCAAAAAGACTGCCTGGTGGACCTTTTTTCCTCAGTATGTATTATTGTGGTAGGAGTGGCTTGCTCACATGTCCAGGTCTCTCGTCCTGTGGTATTTGCTTCCATTGGTGTAATTTCTAAAGACAGCATAGAAGAAAATGTAATATTTCAAAAATAGCAGTAATGGGGAAGCAGCTTTTAAATTGAAATTAACTCATTCTTTTGGAAACACTATTTGAAGAATGTCCACTCAAAGAAGGGCACTGGATTGGGTGTTTTGGGGATATATAAAAGTAACCCAAGACATGGCTCCTGACTCAAGAGGTTGCAGTTTAATAGGGGAAACAGGACAAGCAAAATCCACTATCTATTCAGACCTAAAATAGCAATGATAGAAGTATACAGTGTGAAATTTACAAAGAAATACAGACAGCAGTAGCATGCACCCATGATTTCTAGACATATACTTTAAGTGTTCAAGAGATCTAAAGTGACTAGCTTCAGATGAAGTTAAACCAGAAAAGCTTAAGGGAGGAGCTGGGCTTTTGGTACAGATTTGAAGGAGAGTGAACAACAGAGTTTAGAACCAAATCATAACCACATTGCACCAGGATTCTGTCTGAACCGAGTCCCATTTAAGGATCAAAATAGGATTGAGAAATATCCTGTAGCCTCATTCGACTCAAATTTCACTCAACTGTGCTTCAGTTCGGGACTAGAATCAGTACATAAACAAGACTGGCTTTTCATTTCATAAACTAGTTTCCCCCAGACTATGTAGGGAGAGGTTGCTGAAAAGGGTTTGGTTCAGTAGCAGCCAAAGTGATTAACTATCTGAAAGAGTCTATTTCATATTTAAACAGTTGTCTGGCCATGAAAGGTTTTTAAAGGCACTTTGGGGTCTTCTCTGTGAGAATGTATCATAGGCACAAAATGATGGGAAGCATAAGTATTAAATTCCTTCATTAACAACAAACCATAAATTTGAAGCCCAGTTCTACTTGGCAGAGGTCCTCTAAAATTGTTTGTAACCATTTGAAAAGTTAACTTTGTGATGGTCATTTTTTTTGCCCTTTGGAGAGGAAGCCACCCTAAAACTGTCATTGGTGACTTCAACATTTCAGTTTTAACCTTTAAAACTCTGCAAGGTTGGGGGAGAATTAACGTAGGACAAACAGCCTTAGCATGGAAGAAGCTTATTCTGTGTAACTTGCTTATGTGTCTGAGCTCAGTGTGGTGGGAACTGTCTATTTGACATCTGCACAGAGCCTACACCAAATGCTTTGGCAGTTAGAATTAATGCCTTTTGAATTGGATGGCTGTTTACTTTCAGCTTGGATGTGGATTTGCTTTCTGACTCGTTGGGATATCTAACACAAGAAGCAATAGGAACTGCCATCTGTCCAAAGGAGCCTGAGAATTTCTAGTCGGGAAAACAAATCATGGAGACCAACATACGGTTCCTCCACCATGAAATCACCAGGAAACAGCAAACCACTCCTTAGTAGCTGGGCAGCAGGCTACTTCCCAAGGCTGCATGAATGAGGACTTTCACAGCCCACTCTAGAGGTGGAATGTCACCATGGTGGACTTTACATTTGTCACTCCCTTCCTGCTGCTTCTTCCAAGAAGCATGGCTCTCCCCCTCCTCCCCTCCTCCCCCCCCCTTGGGTATTGTCCCCACAATGACTGCCACCAAATTTGGAAGGGTGGAAGGTGACTTTGTCCAATCAGTTTTGGGGAACTCTTGGTGAATCCTTAAGGAACCTCATCAGATTATCTGGTCTAGCCCCATCTTATTTTGCAGGGAAGGAGTCTCCATGGCCTCTTCTGTTGGAGTGATCGCTCTTCCAGTTTTTGTTTCTAGGAAACATTTGGAAATTGTTAACAAAGGGAGTTGGGCAAACAGTATTCATCTACTCCAGAAGGGTTTGGATATTTCTGTGAACAATAAATCCATAATAGGTTATTAGAGGAATATTGGAAAGGTCAAAATGATTCATATACATTACTGGATAAAGGGACCATGATGGATTGTTAAAGGGGCATTCTGAAGATGTTAGAGATTCAACCAAAGCCATGCAGATAGAAATGAAGAAGAAAACTGTTCCTCCAGAAGCCTTTCAGTACAAGTTTTGAGGGCAGAATCCTGGACTGGGTGGGCCATTGGTCTGACACTGGACTGGCATTTCTCATGTTCTTATATTCTTACTTTTGGAGTCGTCAGCCCAAGGAATTTTCTTCCATTCATCTTGTCCAACAGCACCAGTCGGTAATGGATGGAGTCTAGGGAGGTGCATGTGTGAACTAGCCAAGCTGTCCCCTCAAACCTTTTCAAAATAATCATTTTCTTCATTCTTCTCTCACTCTACTGCCTTGCATCCTTTCCTCTGTGTCTTTCCTCCTTCCTTATTTTCTGTCCTGTTTTCCTTTCTCCCTCTATCTCATTTGTCTATGTCTCCTCTCCTCAACCAAATCTTTTCCAACAAAATTGCAGGCTGAGTGACGCTTCAAGGAATAAAACCTTCTCCAAACTCAATTAGATTGTAAATTCCTTGAGGACAGGAAATACATGTTTCAGTCAATTAGTCAATCACTTGTATTGAGTGCTTACTGTGTGCAGAAAACTGTATGAAGCATTTGGGAGAGAACAATATAACAGAGTTGATAAACACATTCTATCAATTTTTGACGCTTTTAACTTCTTTACTGTAGTATGCAAGGCTCTTGTGCATTAATCTGCACACAGTAGTTGCTCAGTAGAGAAGCACCGTGGCCAAGTGGATAGACCATGGGCCTGGGAGTCGCAAGGACCTGGGATCATGTCCTGGCTCCACCATTTGCCTGCTTTGTTATCCTGGGCAAGCCACTTCACTTCTCTGTGCCTTAGCTACTTCATTTGTAAAATGGGGATTAAGACTGTGAGCCCCATGTGGGACAGGATCTGTTTCCAACTTGCTTACCTTGTATCTATCCCAGTGTTTAGAATAGTGCCAGGGACATGGTAGACACGTAACAAATACCATTAAAAAGTGATTACTGTTGATACTCTTAAGCGCTACAACTTGTCAAAGTCCACATGAGGTTCTGTACTAGAGTTAAGGGGTACGGTACTTTCCAAGGGATTCCCAGATCATAACAAAGCTTAGATAACCTTCTCTTTGATAGGGTTCTTGGCAGTCAGGTAGGTTGGCTGCCTATGACTGCCTAGATCTGGTTAAGAACTTGCTTCTGGTTCAGGTGACACTGGGAGGTATATTGCTAGGCAGTTATCTGTCCTGGGGAAATCTCACCCCTTTCCCTCATTGTCAGCTGTCACGCCTATCCAGGCCTTGGCACTGAGGGCAGGATGGTTCTGTTGTGGAGCCATCAAGAGATTGATAGTAATCCTTAATCACTATCTAATTGTTAGTGCTTACATAATAATAATAATAATGATAAATTTAAAGTGTTTACTAAGTGCCAAGCACTGGATTAAACATGGAGTAGATACAAAATAAATAGGTCAGACACAGTCCCTGTCCCATATGGAGTTCACAGTTTCAGAAGGAGGGAGAACCATTTTGAAGATTAAGATACTGAGGCTCAGCAAAGCAAAGCAACTTGCCCAAGGTCACACAGCAGGCCAGTGGCCCAGCCAGGATTAGAACCCAGGTCCTCTGACTCCCAGGCCCTTGTTCTTTGCTCTAGACCTTGCTGCTTTTCACTGTTTAGGGGAGCAGCTGTAGAAACCTGTTTCCTAATGCCTTGGGCTGCCAGGTCGAGGTGGTTGTGGAAGGAATTGCCCAGTAGAGGAATTGATTGTTTTAGTCTGGCTTCCCCTTCAGCTACCACATGATCAGTTTGCTGTCAATATGCTTATGAGGCAGCTAGACTCAGTAGTGCCCTAGTGTATCATCTGTTTCCTGTCAAGCAAGCTAAATGAGGGGATGCCACCCTCGGTTTTTATATATACACACACACACCCCTCCCCCGCCCTCCCCCCAACTCTAGTAGATGAACCCAAGTAGGCCACATCTGGTCACAGAGATGTTAGAAGCCCGATTGATTGGCAAACCCTTTCGTATCCACCATGAAAACCTGGGGTCAAAATGATTCTGAGGCCTTCGAAAGCTCAGAAGGGGATAGAAAAGAAAGGAAATGTCATTAAAATCTTAGGCTGTGTTCTCCCATCACCTGGGTGGCCCTTCTCCCAGAAGGCCATGCAGCCCTGGCTGAACTCAATAGCCCTCTTCCCCCCAACTCAAAAACACCCAAGTTGAGTCACAGCCCGTGACTGTCTCTGCCACTGTCCTTCCCTCCTTCCACCCCGTTCCTTTCCTTCAACAGGATGTTTCCTACGTGCAGTAGCAGGGGTGTGCTTGCTCCATTTTATCTCTGTTATTTCAACTTCGGCATTTCAATCTGTGGTTTAATTGGAGTCATGTAACTTGTCGAAAGTTGGATCTCCCGGGTCCTTTCTTATGGTGAAAAGATGTTCCTCCTCAGCATCCCCTTCTCTCCTTCCTATCTGTCTCTCTCTGTATATATATATATGTATATATATATACATGTTATATATACATATATACATACACATATCTTGAAGGCTGGAGGACTCTGTTATTGGCTTGTGTACAAGTGTGCTGACTGATTTTTCTCTTTCTGTCCCCTTCATCCTTGGAGTGTGTTTATAGGGGGCTCTAGGGAGTGATGGGACCACACGTGTGTGTGTGTGTGTGTGTGTGTGTGTGTGCGCGCACATCCTTTTAAGGGGGACACACACGTTCTATGTTCTGGCTTTCTGTGTGCCATTGAATGTTACCTCATGTTTTGCTCTGCTTGCTAGAGGCTGCGTTGTTTCCACAAGTGCTTCTTTGGATATTCTGTCAAGGTGGTGGTTGGGTGTGGAAGTAGCCCCACTTGAGGCAAATTGAGTTTTGAGAACTGATAAGAGAAATTGATAAACCCAGAAATAAGAAAGTAGGGGAGTGAGAGAAAGTGAAAGACCGGAATATTGCAGATAGAAAGCTTACTGCTAGACTGAGCCAGACACAGTAGAAAAGAAGTCAATCGGTGCTTGTAGTGCCATCTTTGTTTCGTTTTGCATTTGTTTGAGGTTTTTTTTTTTTTACAGTTTTCATCTGTTTCTGTGGGCATTAGGGGAAATCCAGCTGCAAAGAATGGGTAATATGAAAAGTTACAAAAAATCCCATCGGGGTAGGTTGTGCTATCTCAACAGAGAGCTGGTCAGATAAACGATTTTGTGTGTATTCTGTGTTTGCACTGCATCCAGGTAGCCATGTGTAGCTATGCACAGAAACACCTGCATCTGCATGTTTTGCAATCCCCTAGATCACCTCTTCACACAAGCATGTGCAAGGACTTAAGTCCAAATCTCTACGAGGCACCACAGATCTGATCGGAACAGAACTTCTCTCGTTGTGACCACTTGTCAGTGCCAGGATGAGATTGTCGGGGAAAAGGGGAGAGGGGCAAGCTTTTGCATCAGAAGAGGGGGAAAGGAGTGGTAGGATGTGGCTGAAATTGTCTGTTGGAAAACTTGAGACAAGCATCAAAAAGGGTGAAAAGGTACAGCAGAGGGGCGGAGACTGCAGAGAAGGTTCTGATGAGTTGCTATGGAGGCAGGAACAGAATCAATCTGGCGGTATGTCTTGGGGGTGTGGGTTTTGAGGGGCTATAGGCAGGATAGGAGTGTGTGTTATGGGGACTGGGGGTAGGAAAGGTGTTTGGAAGGGGATAAATGTCTGTGGTATTGAAAGAGAGACTATCTCCCTCCCTCCCTCCTCCTCCTCCTCCCCCACCCAGCTCAGTGCTTGGAGGAGAAGAAAAGACAAAACGCTGAACCTGTGCCAAGAAAGAACTGCAGCGACTCAGAAATGGAATCCGGTGCCGCACTAATATTTTGAATCAAGCCTGTTCTGGAGAGCAGTGAGACGTGTCAGGAATGAGAATCGCCAGGGACGAAGGGTTGCTTTTGCTGCCAGAGTTCACCCGCGAGATTAAAGAATTTTCTCCTCCTTCCCTTCTTTTTCTTCTTTGCCTTTTAAATGTAATTCTTTCTCCAGCATTCCCCACCCCACACCTCCTTTAGCCCTTCCCCAAAGGCGGCAGAGATATGTAGGGGACCCTGGGAACGAGGCAGCGTCCTTTTCATTAACTTTAGGCTGATTGAAATCCAAAGAGCCCCAGCCGGATTTCATTTTCTCCTTGCTTCCCTCCTTCCCCCCCGCACCTCCTCCCCCAACTCCTCGATCAACCATTCTATAGGGAAAGGCTTGGTTGTGCATTATATTCTTTCTAAGGAACAAGAAGACCAAAGTGGGGGCCAGGGTGTTTGAGAAGTTTTTCAGGGTGGCTTTCTTTTTCTCTTCATTTTTTCTAGTCTTCTCACCCATCCCCCTTGAAGAATGGTTTTAGACCTGGTGCTATGGCACTAATTGCTAGTGAGATGTGGTGCCCTGACCAGTGCTATGGCCAGAATACAGACAGATTAAGTTGGTGTAGGGGTTGGTAAAAAGACTGTGTGCATTCTGGTGTTAAAAAAGGAAGGAGATGGTGGGTTGAAATAAAAAGAGAGGGAAAGAAGTCTCTGGCAGACAGACTGCTCTTCACTTGCTCCATTCCAGCTCCTTTCCCAGCATGGAAAAATGGCCTTTTCCAATTGAATCCCAATCCCTCTGCTCTCCCCTCCTCCCTGTCCCTCTCCCCCACCTCCTTTTCCAAGGCTTATCTCGCTGCTCTGATAGTGGAGTACAAGGTGACTTGTAGGACGTATATCTTCACAAGGTGCAGTGTCTCCCTGTATCAGATACTCACTTAGCTGTCATTCTTCCTCGAGTCGGGGGGCAGGGAGGTGGGGAGAGAACCACAAGAGAAGTGGTGTGTTGAAGATCTCAGAATCACACTCCTATCACAGAATTAACACCTGGAGATTTTCTGGACATTCACAGAATAATGATGATAATTATGGTATTTGGTGAGCACCTACTATGTGCCAAGCACTGTTCTGAACACTGGAGTAGATACAAGTTAATCAAGTTGGACCCAGTCCCTGGCCCACCTAGGGCTCACAGTCTTAATCCCCATTTTACAGATGAGGGAACTGAGGCATGGAGAAGTAAAGTGACTTGCCCAAGGTCACAAAGCAGGCAAGTGGCAGTGCTGGGATTAGAACCCATGTTCTAAGACTCCCAAGCCCATGCTGTTGCCACTAGGCCATGTTGTTTCTCTAATCGAGAACAAAATTGAGAATAATGGCATAGTCAAGGAGGTGCCCAGTTAATGTAGCTGATGCTTCTAAGAAAAACTCTCAGCTCCAAGGATTTGAAAGCTTGTCTGTGCCTTGTTTGAAAATGCAAACTAAACAGTCAGGGTAGCGTGACTCTGTGGAGGTCAAATTACATGAGTCAGCGGTCAGCAGAATTCCCTACTAAAATTTCTCAGGCTCTGTAATGTTAATAATAATATAATGATGCTTTTGAAGTATGTTAAGCTTACCCTGTGCCAAGCACTGTACTAAGCGCTGGGGGAGATACAAGGCAATCAGGTCGGTCACAGTCTCTGTCCTTCAAAGCGCTCACAGTAGGTACACATTAGGTTTGCAGTTTGCTAATCTACTGCTGCCATGACAAATGAAAGATTTCCGGGAAAGCTTTGTTGTTTGGATTCTTTCAATTGAAACACTGATTTACAATCCACCCACCTTGCCCTCCTCCTCTGATTGGTTTCCTCCTGGCAGGATCTGATTGGTGGGCACATCTTCCTTTTGAGTAGTCACCATGCCCAGGCAGTGACACAGTCCCCTCTGGTTTTGAACCCAGGAGAATGTGTTCGAAGGGGACTCAGCACCTGCTGTATTGTAGTTCTCTGTTTCCCACAGCTCCTGACTACCAGTCCCAGGCTGTTTCCTTAGCAGAAACTCCCTGGGGAAAGGAACATTAGAGATTGGGGGAGGGGGAAGCAGTTTGGACAAAGTGACTTGAAGGGTGTCTTAGCCGAGTCACAGTTGCTCAGGACCCAGCCAGCTCCAGGAACTGAGGATAAATTGGGGCGGAGGGAGGTCTCCGGGGCATATCATGGGGGAGGGTCTCAGCACGGGGAGCCCTTGAGAGCCTTCCGCTTTCTCCTTCTTCCCTGTGAATCCCCCCAAATCCCCAGCAAACATCCAGGCAGGACCTTGATTTATTCTTACTCCCCTCCTCCCCTGCCCCCTTGTCCTCCCCCTGACCCCCAACTACCTCCATGCTAGGACTACTGTAATCGAGTGTTGGTAGACTTGAGAAAGAAAGGGAAGGAGCTTACAATCTAGATGGGGAGACATATATTAAAATAAATTATGGATGGGTACGCACGTAAGTGCTGTGGACCTGAGGGAAAAGGGTGAGTATTAAAGTGCTAAGAAGTGCAGATCCAAGTGCACAGAAGGGAGGGTGAATACGGGAAGTGAGGACATACAGGGGACTTCTTGGAGGAGATGTGATTTTAGTGGGATTTTGGAGGTGGGGGGGTGGTGGTCTGTCACTTATGGTGGGGAAGGGAGTTCCAGGTCAGGGGGAGGACATAGACAAGATCGAGATTCAGTAATTTAGTGTTCGAGGAGCAAAGTGTTGAACTAGGTTATAGAAGGAAGTCAGCAAGATAAGGTAGGAGAGAAGGAGCTGATTGAATGTCTTAAACAGTGGTAAGGAGCTTCTGTTTGATGTGGAGATGGAGGTTTTTGAGGAATGGGGAGTTGTGGACTGAGAGGGTTTTTTGTTGTTTTTGTTTTGTTTTTTAGAAAAACGATCTGGGCAGCAGAGTGAATTATGGACTGGAGAAGGGCGAGACAGGAGGCAGGGAAGTCATTGAGGAGACTGATGCAGTAGTCAAGGTGGGGTAGGAGAAGTGCTTGGTTCAACATGGTAGTTGTCTGGATGGGGAAGAAGGGTCGAATTCTAGAGTTTTTGTAAAGTAGAATTGACAGGATTTGGTGAAAGACTGAATATGTGGGTCGAATGAGAGAGGTGAGTCCATAGTGCCATAGTGCTTATCCTGAGATAAGCAGGATAATGGTGTTTTCTATAGTGATGGGCTAGTCTAGGGGAGGACAGGATTTGGTTGGGAAGAAGAAGAGTTCTGTTTTGGGCGTGGCAACTTCGAGGTGTTGGTGGGACAGCCAAGTAGAGATGTCTTGAAGGTAGGAAGAAATGCGAGACTGCAAAGAGGGAGCGAGTTCAGGGCTGGAGACGTAGATTTGGGAATCATCCACATAGAGGTGGTAATTGAAACTGTGAGAGCGAATGAATTCTCCAGGGTAGTGGGTGTAGATGAAGAATAGGTAGGAACCCAGAACTGAGAGACCCACATGGTTATGGAATTGGAGACAGAGGAGGAGGTGGATTCTGCAAAAGAAACTGAGGAGTGGCATCCCTCTCTAGACTGTAAGCTTGTTGTGGGCAGGGAATATGTCCACCAACTCTGTATAATTGTTATATTGTACTCTTCCAAGCGCTCAGTACAATGCTCTGCACACAGTAAGTGCTCAGTAAATACAGTTCATTGATTGGTTATGTCAGAGAGTCAAGACCTGGTCACAAGTCTCATCATTGAGTCTCCTTGGAATCATTTTCAATTTTTCTAGTGGTGTTTGTTATTAAGAGGAGGAGGAGGAGACCACTGATTTGGATGGAGCTAAGGTTCTCTTTCCATCTGTAACCCATGCTCATTCTCCTCTCTGTTGACACCAAGCAATTTTGAGCTGCAAAAGGCTCAGACAAGATTAAATGCCTATTTCTCTGACAGAATTTGCTTTTCCAATGCAGCTGGGCCAGCTCTGTTGAAATACCATGAGAAAAGTGCAGCTTACTACATGGGAGACTGGTGTAGCCTTCATAGCCAGAGGACCTTGCCTGCCCCTTTGCCATTCCCCCTTTCCCATGGAAAAGCCCCGGGTTCTAATTCTGGTCTCATGTGACTTTAGAAACGCACTGATTAATGTTTCTGCCTCGATTTTCCCAGCATACCTTCATCACAAGGGCTTTGGCATGATGAAAAAGAACCCATTCTGAAGGGACTTTGAAAAAGCCCTTTGTTGCAAAACATCAGAGGCCAGAGTTCTACTTTCATGAGCCGTACAGACCCAGGAGACTCTATTAAAGGTCAGAGAAGCATCTAACCTCTGTGGCTCATGTAAACTGGAGATTTTAAGACCAGCCCATCATCAGGGATATTTCCAGAAAAAAAAGAGTGGCCTTGGCCCCTAGAGAGGTTCATCTACATCCTCTTCTCTCCTCCCCTTGTTCCCCTCTCCCTTTCCCTCCTCCTCCTCCTCCTCCTCCTCCCACCACAGCTAAAGTCAGAGTCTTGGGCTTGCAAACCCAAAACTGACAGAGGTCCCTGGCTGGAGAGAGCCATGATTTCAAGCAAAGGGTCTTGAAGGTTATCGAGCAAGTGAACAGATAAATTAAGTGAGGGACCAGTTTGCATCCTGGGTGGAACTGTCCTGGGGAGCCTACATTCATGGGGGAAGAACCGATTGCTGATGTCACTAGGGAGTGGAATGACTAAAGAAAGCCTAGAGCTTTAGTTACAGTTTACCTACTTATTTGTGGGGTGCCAGGGGATCTTTGGATGATTCAGTCTGCAGGAAAGGGGCATTGTCCCTAGCTGAATATGGCAGCCGCAAACCTGATTCTCAGTAAGGTCTGATTTGTCTTTTCCACCAGCATCATCCTACCCATGAAGTGCCCTGGACAGGATGGCAGGAGTGAGTGTGGACACTGTGGAAGGGGAGAGTTTGTATTGCTTGCCTTTTGTCAGCATTATCACAACTGTAAGACCATGTAAGCCTCACTTTACAACCTTTTATTTGGGGAATCTGAAAAGCCTAGTTGAGCTTGAAGAAAAGCCACAAGCTCTGGAGTCCAGCCTGACAACATCATCAACCAAACAGAACATCTTATCAGAAAGCAAGAGAACTTGCCTTCATTTTACAGATGCTTTCTGTGGTCACTCTTTTAAAATCAAAATATTTTTGGCCCCTTTTCTACTACTTGAGAAACCACCCCTCCCCTCACCCCCTACCTCCATATTTCTGAGGAGCACCTCACCAATCTTAGGCAAAAGTATCATTTTATTGTTTTTTTTTAATGACCATTAAGTGCCTCTTGTGTGCTAGACCCAAGATTCAGCCTCCAAAATCAAGCAATTCTTGCCCTTGAGAAGTGTAACTCCATAGGAAGCAACAAAGTTACACCCATTGATATGCATTCACAAATGTTATATCTGCTTGTGGTTTTTGTTTTGTTTTATTTGTTTTAAAAGAGAAGTTTTCTTTTTGTTTTTGTCTTCCTTCTTGCCCCTGAAGAAAGGACATAAAGAAAATTGAGAGAAGGTGAGAAGTACGACTGCAGATATACTGATTTAGCCTCCACAGTTATCAGTTATTCATAGCATTCTGCCAACTTTAATTATTCAAACCTTACCCAAATCCCACAATGGCAGGCAGTTCTCAAAGAGAGAGTTGAGGAAGTAGAAGCTTCCGTAGCTAAGTGACTGCCTACAGTCAGCCAGCAAGGTTGGGTCTAAATAAACTGTGGAGACTCAATTCCTTACCCACTGCCGTCTCTGCTTCTTTAGGTTTGGGAGGCAAATTCTAACATTTCTTAGCCGATAGTTGATGACTCTACCTCTCTGACCTTGGGCCTATGGTATGATCAATGCCATAAATGTAATGTCAAGTGCCGTGGGGCAACCAAATACACACCTTCCTATTTATTCCAAGAAAACACCTCTGCCTTTATCCCACATCCTGTGCCCTGTGACCTCCCAAGAATGTCAGCTGCTGGTAAGACCAATCATTCCCGTATCCCCAAACAAGAGTCGAGCCCCAAGAGTCTTCTCCCCCACCAACCTTGCAATCCACCAGACTAACGATTCAACAGCACTTCTGTCCTCCCCATGATAATTAACAAAATTCACCCCTTTGCACTCTCCTTTTTAATGCTCCAAAATGAGAGAGTCTGGGGGCCTAAGGTTGTGGAGCGGTGACCCCCCCAGTTCAGTAATGGGTTAATCCAAGACAGCCTTTGGGGTTTTCTTTTTTTTTCTTTTTTAGATGGTAGACTCAAATTTCTGTAATCTAAATGTGCAAATGCCTTGCAGTCACGGTCCAGTGACTGGGTTAATCTCAGACCCCTGTAGTGGCAGATGGTTGATTTGTTGCTGATTCTAGTTAAGGGAGAAATGGGCCGCCTATTATCTCAGTACAGGCTGCAGCTTTAAAAATGCCGTGGGCAAACCCAGCAAAAAAACAGCAAAAGGTAAAACTCTGTAATCTGCCTGACCACAGGTAAAAGTGTGAAATCATCCACCTTGCCGTGTGTTGGAAAACAGGCACAGACACACGTGTAACCTTTTAAATGGCTGGGAAGGAAGAAATGGGATTCTTAGTATCGGTTCGGGGCAAGTTTTCTAAATGAATGGGTAAGGTGTCTCTGCTCTTCTATAGGGCCACCTTTCGGGCAACTTCAACTCTTCCTCCATCACTGGAGGAGACCTAGACCTTCTCATTGCTGGCTGAAATGTATTTCCTTGGCTTTCCATAGAGTAGATGAGCCTATCCAAAACTGACACTCCCCCCCCCCACCCTCCCCCGGCTGCCCTCCCCTCGGCGGCTCTCTGGAAAATGAGGGAGCTCAAGTGAGACATGTTCAGGAATAGCTTACCTCTGAACAGGCAGAGGCACTGCTGATCAATTAGTCAATCGATGGTATTTATTAAGTGCATACTCGATGCAGAGCACCGTACTACGCACTAGGGAGAGTGCAACAGTACAACAGAATTAGCAGACATGTTCCCTGCCCATAATGAGCTTACAACCTTATTGTGTTCCTCGGCCTGCAGAGATGTGTCCGAGGCTGGGTGGAGAGTAGGCAGAAGAGGCCAAAAAAAACTAAAGAGTGTTGTCTGAGCGAGGCAGTGGCCAGTCTTTTAAACTCTGATCATTTAGCAAAGTCTGACGCTACTATAATAATATTAATGAGGGTATTTGTTAAGCGTTTACTATGTAAAGCACTGTTCTAAGTGCTGGAGTAGATACAAGATAATCATGTTGGGCACAGTCGTTCTCCCACACAGGGCTCATAATTTTAATCCCCATTTTACAGATGAGGTAATTGAGGCCCAGAGATGTGAAGTGACTTGCTCAAGTTTACACAGCAGAAAAGTGGAGGAGCCGGGACTAGAACCCAGGTCCTTCTGACTCCCAGGCCCGTGCTCTATCCACTGGGTCATGCTGCCTCATGTCCTTTAGTGATGGAGTCCGAATCCCAACAGCCATCTTGGCACCTGACCAATCACTGGATCGGGCATCAACTTAGAGGACTAAAGAGAGAACACAATCCAAAACAAGCCAAAGCTCCACCTGTCTCCATCTGAAATCCCAAACCTAGTGGAGCCTGGTTTTGAAAATTAAGAAGGGGCAGAAATGAGATTGGTACCAGTTTGTGGTCCTCCAGACTGTAATAAGCTCGTCATGGGCAGGGAATGTGTCTATTGATTCTATTAGATTGTACTCTGTTATATTCCACACAGTAAATACTAAATCCAATTAAGTGATTGACTGGTGGGCACAACCTTCTTCAGTTCATTGTTTCCTGAGGTTGGAGGCAGCTTTCTAGAGCTCTGTATTGGCCCAGCCTTTCAGAAGCTAAACTGTGCTGGGAATTTTGTGGCTGGGCTGGATGCCCAGGTCATAAAGGATGCAGATATGCCTCAAGCCCCTGTTGGATGGTTCTCCAAACCCAGTTCCCCCACACCTTTGGGACATAGCCCCATCAAATCGTTGGTTGATGTGATTTTCCCCACTCTGGGACTCGGATCAAAATCAGCTCCATACATACTGATGCCGCCAATAATTCACTGGAATGTTCCCTCCTAAGAACTGTCACTGCCTTTCAGCAGGGAGTTTACCACTGGCCCCTCACCATGATAACTGTAATCGGGCCTGTCAAGTTTCACACAGTCCACACTTATCACTTGCATTTAGGAGGATTTTTCTTGAAGCCCCTTACCACTGCAACCTCTCAAGGAAAATAGTCATGATTTCTCCAGTAATCTTTGATGGCTCTCAGCATTGAAAGCATAGAGAGCTGCAGATTTATTGCTGGCTGAGCTTAAATGTACTGTCCATCCGTTTGTCTTTGGGTTCGTGCTAATGTCCACAGAGAGAGCAGATGTACGATGAGGATAAAGGGCATCTTTTTTTATATATTCATTAGCTCGAGAATAAGCACATAACTTGCAAGCCCAGCACAGCCACAAATGCATTCAAAGCGCCTTATAAATCAAAGGTTGGAAGACCTTTGAAGGTCACTCAGTCCATTTGCTGGGAAAGAGAGCTGGCCTATTCCCGACAGTCCATTTCTGGGGTTGGGCACCGGAGCAGCAGGAGGTGGTGAGATTTGAATCCACTTTTTAAGATGCCAGCAAAGGTTTGTGCAGTTTGCACTGGGAGACTGTTGACAGTAAAATGCCTCCTGCAGCTTTCTATTTTCCCCCGTTCTCTCTCACTGCCCCTTACTTTGTGTCTCCTTGCATCTGGAGATAGCATCACTCTTTTCCCATCATCTTAAACCACTTTAAGCAAATGATATCTACCCACTTCGTTGTACCACTTTGAATTGGCTTGGGTCTTCCCTCCAAATTCCATGGTCCATTACAACAGACCTGCGCCACCATTTTTGCTTTTCTTTTGTCAACATAATCCCACAACTCCTGGGATGGTGCTTTTCTATTTAGTGATAAAGAATAAATACCATGGTCAGTGTCATCGTGCAGTAAACAGAGACCCCTTAACCCTCTGGAGAATGTATTTTTTTCCTTTTATTATGTGTATATATCATTTATGCAGTGTGAAAGCTGTCCATGATAACTTCATGGGCCCTGTGAATTCTACAGGAATCTCTTTCCCTTTTGGATCTGAACTCAATTCAGGGAGTTTCAGTGCACCTGGATAGGGCTGGTGGGGGAGTGGGAGACGGGAGAGGAGACAGAGGGAGATGGAGAGACAGGAGAAATGTTCACATCTTGCAAATGTCAGTGGTTGAATCATTCCCTGTTATAAATGCTGGATTTCTTTCCGATGTGTCCATCCCCAGGGTAAAAGGACTTGCCACATTGCCTTCCCCATTCAACTTGAAGCTCCTTGAACGCAGTGACTATGTCCTATGCTTTGTCCATTTTCCCCTAGAGCTTGCATAGAATAGGCAGATTTGGTTTGACTAGGACAGTGCTCTGAGTTGTTCAGTGAATGTTGATCAGTCAGTAAGTGGTATTTATTGAGCCATAGCTGTGGACCAGGCCCTGCACTAAGAACTTAGTATAGTACTATACACTTGGTTGACATGATCACTGCCCATGCCACCATAGATGGTGGTGATGGTGATTTTTTTTTAAAAAGCATGACATGGACACTGTCTTGATTTGCAAACCATGGTAAGATTGCGTACCTCTCCCTTGGGCTCAGAGCTGTACTTATGGGGTCCCACTGAAATGGATCCACCTAGCAAGAGGATTTGTTTCCAGTTAGTGCTTGGAGGACCAAGGAAAATTTGGGCCTGAGCCTTAGTATAATCAATTCTTAATAGAAATGCTACCCATCATCAGAGCCGTTATAAGCATCCTGTTTCCTAAATGTCATTTAGAGATTATAATGGCCCAGCAGGTATAAAAATGGAGGGGCGGGAAGCAGAGAAGGGGGAATAGTGGGTGTCCCCATAACTTATTTGCCTTTTCTTTGTTGGCCACCTATATCTGTTAGGGCCCTTCAGGCAACCTGTAAGCTCGTTGTGGGCAGGGAGTGTATTTCTTTATCATTATACTCTCCCAAGCTGTTAGTACAGTGCCCTGCACATGGTAAGAGTTCAGTAAATACAATTCAGTGAATGAATGAACCTTACCTGTGTTCTCTGACCCTGGCCCTTACCCTGATACATCTTCATGACCTGCTTTCTGTTTCAACCTTCAGAGACAATTGACGAGTCCCTGCCCAGAATCTAGGAGGGAGAATAGCCATCAGTCTCCATTACCTGACTCTTCCCACACACACACACACATAGGGAAGCAGCGTGGCTCAGTGGAAAGAGCACGGGCTTTGGAGTCAGAGGTCATGGGTTCGAACCCCGGCTCTACCACTTGTCAGCTGTGTGACTTTGGGCAAGTCACTTAACTTCTCGGTGCCTCAGTTACCTCATCTGTAAAATGGGGATTAAGACTGTGAGCCCCACGTGGGACAACCTGATTCCCCTGTGTCTACCCCAGCGCTTAGAACAGTGCTCGGCACATAGTAAGCGCTTAACAAATACCAACATTTTACCACACATGCCCTCTAATGCCAGAGACTGTAGAGAATGCCATGCTCTCTTGATATACTTAAAACCAGAATCATCTTTGTCGCACCACCAAATATTCACCATTAGCTGTGAAGGGCTGAAATGCTTGAAGGTAATCATGTCTTTGGAGATATTAGTAATTACTTGGATGAACTAGGGTTTCCTGATGCAACTCCCTTAAACACTGAAGTCCTCTTGGCCCCACTGAGAGCTGAAATACACTGGGGCACTGACCAAGGCTTTTTTTGGCCATCTGAGTGTCAGAGAGCTATGCACAGCTAGAGCCCTGTCAATGATAATAACACCACTTGGAAGGGTGAAAAGCAATTTGAATTCTGATGAGTTGCTTTACTTCTAAAAAATAAGGAGTTAATTTATCAATTTTGCACCTTCTGAATAACACTTATCCCCCTGGAAGCTCTGTGTTGCATTTGCAGAGAGCTTTCTTTTACCTCTGAGTCAAAATAATTGTGCAGATCTGGGCATTAAGGATTAAAACTGGTCCATTTGAAATCTCTCGAAATAACTGTGGACAAGATGTTTCAGAAGGCAGAAGAGTCTGTAGAGCCTTGTCTGGAGTGGAGATTACAGTATTGCTTGTGATAATGTTAGACATTAGAAACATTCAACAAACTATTGTGGTTACATCTGTCTAGTTTAACTGTGAAACACACAAAGCAACACACTTGGTACTCTGGAAGAAATTTGTCATTTTCCAAAGGCTGGGGAGTTGGGAAGGGAAACCCTGCAGAAACCATTTCCATTTCTCTCCAAAGAGATTCATAATATCATGAAAGACTGCCCTCTTTTTTCATTCCAGACATTTTATTAATGGCTGTCGCTGTGCAGGCATTGCTGGTGCTTTTACATTTCTCCATTAAGTCATTTTAGCCATTTTTTTTTGCACAATAAATGTTTTGATATATCAGGACACATTTCTTTGATTGGAGAACAGGCTGGATAAGGTGATCCCAGGACCCATTAAGATTTCTTTCAGTGTTATTGCATCAGATATTCTGCACAAAGCTTCAATCTTTATTTCATATCCTATGGAAAAAAGTGATTATTTTTGTTTTTGTTTTATTTTCAGTGGGGTCATGTTAACCATGGCTTTCAATAGACATCAGTAGATGGACTGCATGAACAAATTATCAGTGCAATTCAGGCCCCAAACTACATTTTGAACCCAATTTTCTGGATGTATCAAGTGGAAGTGTGGTGTATTCATTATCCAAATAAGTGAGACTGAAAGTATTTAGGGGAGGCGGGACTTGAATTATTCAGATAATTTGCTAGCGTCTTGTCCCAATTCATTGTCTATAAACAGAAATGAAAATCAATCAGTGGTAGTGAAAGAGCCCTTTATTTTAGGAATTTTCTCTAGGACTCTTTTGAGAAACGCCCCTTGTCCAGAAAGGTGAGCTTCCCACCCATCCGATGACTTGCATATCAAGTGGGTTTTCCAGACCCAAAAATATAGATAAAATTTAGCTGATTCTGGAAGACTTTTGCAAATTTTAACATGAACCTTCTGGTTCTTTGTTGTAATTATTAAGATTTCAAACAGCCATAATATTCAATTTGTCAGCATCCAATTCCTGCCAGGCAGTGAGGTGTCCTAGGCACTACCAGCATCACCATGCAAGTTTTCAAGAAGACTAAGCCCCCCATCAAAGGACCAAAGAATGATCCTAAATTGTTGTAAATGGAGTTTCTAAAGCACTCCCCTCTACAAAAATATTTACGCATGTGTTTACTACCAACGCCCTATCCCTCAAAAAAACATTCCCTAGCCCTGTAAGATGTCAATATCTTGGCATTATTTTCCAAAGGGAGGGGAAGATGGTCAAAACTGGGGATTGTTTGATTAATTTTCCAAGGGATCCCAGAATTGAGACAGAGTCAAGTTTTGAATTCACAGCCCAACATTTGTCTGTTGCTATAGAAAAGCAGTTACACCTAGTGGAAAGGGCACAGGCCTGCGAGTCAGAGAGCATGGGCTCTATTTCTGGCTCTGTCACTTGCTTGCTATTTGACCCTGGACAAGTCACTTAACTTTTATGTTCCTCAATTTCCTCCTCACAAAAGCGAGGGATTAAGTACCTGTTCTTCCTTCCCCTTAGACTTTGAGCCCCATTTAGGATAGGGGCCATGTCTAAACTGATGCTCTTGCATCTACCCCAGCACTTGGTTCATAGTAAGACTTAATAAATATCATAAGACTTAACAAATATCATTGCTGTTGTTATTATTATATCATCATCATTATCATCCACCAATCAATAGTATTTATTGAATGCTTGCTGTGAGCAGAGCACTGTACTAAGCACTTGAGAGAGTGCAGTACAGTAGAGTTGGTAGACATGTTCCCTGCCCGCAACAAACCTACAGACTAGAGGGAGAGACAGGAATTACTATAAATAAATGAATTACAAATATGCACATAAGTTCTGTGGGGTGAATGCCAAGTGCCCAAAGACACTCATCATCATGAACTCTTCTGCCTCTGGAAAGAAAGTAGAATCCAATCAACCTGGCATGTCTACTTGGTATTCCTGTAGAATACTGTGTAACTATCAGTTCCAAAATGGTCTAAAATCCTCCCAATACAAATTACACTACAGCACATAGTGTAAACAAAAAGGTGTTCCTCTGTCAGGCCATATTGTAAAGCATGATAATTAATGATGACCTAAGCTCCTAGCTCAAGGCAAGTTGTGACATATGTGTGTCTCAAGAATATCCTATGATTAAAGAGATCATGCACTTCCAGGACTAGAAAGGGCCTTAAGGGGAAAATGTATGCCAACTCTATGTCTGTAGGCAAAACAAACTCAGACAAGTAAACAGAGATGTTTCTTCCTTTCTTTGGACTGGGATTGTACCTTCTAAAGGAAGCAGGATAGCTGTATCCCATGCACCGATATCCTCAGTTTTCAATGATACCCGTTTTGTGATAGTGACTTCACTTAGGTTAATTGTTTGTGACCTGTGCTTTTTAGCATGGAAATGGGCAACTCACCCAGGCCCAATAAAACTCTGGACTTAACTACTAAACCTTTGTGTTTCCAAGGGGCTCAATAAATCCATACTCATGGGATCCAGGATTTTATATGAATCAAAAACCAGTGGAGCAGGACCTATGTGATAAATGGAGTGGAATATGTAATTATGATAAAGATTCAACATAAAAACAAGCCAAATTATCATTATTGTTATTAAGAGCTGCAGCAGTATTTATTAGTAGTAATTTGTTAATTCATAGAAAGTAAAGCCAACCCCTGGTCCTGCTGAGTTCTGTGTTTTCCCACACGGAAAGCTTGTGTTTGTAAATCTGAAATGAGACTTCACAAGATAATTGCCCCATGTGGAATGTTTCATTTTCCCAATCCATCGCAAAATAACAGAAGTGACTTCCAACACAGTGTTTCTGTAAATGGCAGGACCTTTGAGGGAGGTTCAAATTAGGACTGGCATCTGATGATCCCAAAATAGTTTGGTATCCAGGGCTGGAATTTAAAGAGAATTAGCTTTTCTCTAAGTCAGACACTGGAGTCATTCTAAGAATTCCATAAACTGGGGTTTCGGTGATGCCCTTGAAAATGACAGGGAGCGTGCAGTAAGAAAGGAGCTTTGGATTGGGAGGCTCTATAGAATATGTCATCTGAAACAACCCCTCCAGGGGCTGGGTAGGCTGATGTCATTTCCATGATCACTGTTGTTACAGAAAGTGTTGTGTCAGGTATTAATATGTCTTTCTTGCCATTAGTCCCTCTATCCATATTGCTGTCTGTCTCCCCCTCTAGACTGTAAGCTCACTGTGGGCAGGAAATATGTCTACCGACTCTGTTATATGGTACTCCCCCAAGTGCTTAGTACAGTGCTGTGTCCACAGTAAAGGTTCAGTAAGTACCATTGATTGATTGATTGAATGTGCCTTTGGTATGAACTGAATCCTTCTTTTATGAAGCCCAAGGCCATATCAATCAGTCATATTTATTGAGCACTTACTGTGTGCAGAGCACTGTACTAAGCACTTGGGAGAGTAAAAGACAACAGAATTAGCAGACACATCCCCTGTCCATAATGAGCTTACAGTCATTTATTCATTCAGTTGTATTTATTAAGTGCTTACTATGTCTAGAGGGGGAGACGGACATTAATATCAATAAATAATTTATAATTTAAAGATATGTACATATGTGCTGTGGCATTTTCAGTGTTTCTCTACAAAAGAAGTGCCTGTGGGGCTGGTTCTGGTAGAAGACCCCAAATAATTGTCTGATTGTCTGGTGGGGGGAGAATTTCTGCAGATGATGTTGTTCAACATCAGTCATATTCAGGGATTATCTTCAATAATGTTCTGTTTTCTAATTTACTTTGATTTCTTCCCTTTGGCATTCTTGGTGATAGACTGCTAAATTTGAAAACTCCTCAAATGAATGATGTTATGAGCACTCCAGGGCTCACAAAGCACATTTGCCCAACTCTAAGCTCATTGTCGGCAGGGAACATGTTTAGCAACTCTGTTGCATTGTCCTCTCCCAAACCCTCTGTGCTCTGCATCAGTAATCGCTCAATAAATACTATTGATTGATCAAATAACACCAAAAAATCAGGCACAAATTCGTACATATGTACATTTGTTATCTCTTTGCTTTTTTGCTTTAGTCATATTGGGAACTGAAATCACAGATGAGGTTGAATTCCAATTTTATGTTTTCTCATAGGAAACCGATGACTACTCTAAACAAGACGTATCTATTTAATCTCAGCAGTATGCATCTTGAGAGCATATTTATTAGTTGAGACTAGCCTTGACACTTAGTCATGAAAGAAGATGCTCTCTAGGTGTTTTCCAGAAAGTCTGGAGTATTCTCCATTCCTATGGATTGTCCCTGGGTTAATAAATGTTACCGATTCAGAATCCTCTAGCTCCTGTGAACGAAGAAATTGAAACAAAACGTCTTGATCAGTTTTGGTCAGAATAGTTCATATTTCCTGCGTTTAAAGGCTACTGGGAATTTTTCTATGAAATGGCATAGCCAGATAAAAGAAACTCTCTTATAATCAGAGAAGAAGGAACTTTTTCACTTTGCAGTGGAAATCTAAGTTAAAAAATTGTGCTCCATAAAGGAAGGAGAATGAAGTCATTCTCTTCCTGAAGTCACTGGAGATTAATCTTTCTGCTGGTGGTCTTCCCAGATGCGGTTCCACCCCTGGGCTTTCACTGAGAAACTCAAACCCAACCCTCAGATCTTTAAATGTGACCCCTTAGGAGATCTCCTGCATGAAGACCCCCTTCAGGAGCTCTAACCTCCACCCCTTGCAGCCAAGGGAAGAAAAAATGAAGCAAGAGGAAATCAAAAGATGTCAGGAGGCCATCACAACAAAGAGATCCGTCAAGTCTAAACAGCTTGCCGATACTGAGCAATCCCTTATAGCCATCTGCTTGTCTCTGCTTAAGGACACATTGCTTTGAAAAGTCTGCAAATAGCCATGTCTACGGTTTAGAGATGCTTGCTGTATAATGGGAATTTTCTCTCCTACCTGATTACTCTCTCCACCCACCACTTCCCCACGCCCCACCTGCTCCAAGTATATTCTGTGCCCTGTGGCATCCTCACATTGTCAGCAGGTGTTCAAATAAATGGCATGGTATAATTCTCCCCATTACCATTATCTTCTCCAACCCCCGGCTCCCCCCCCCGCCCCGCAACTCCCAACATCATGACCTAAAGCAGAAAAGAAATACATCTTGGCTCTTTACACCAATTACAAAGTTAAAACTATGGAAGTGTCAGTTTGGGATTAGAATCTAAACCTCACCTCAGAGCCACCTTGCACTCTCTTTTTTCCTGTCTTAAATTCCTATGGTCACTACTGTTTCCAAGCCTTTACAATGGTTTTAACATTAGAATCAGTCATTGGAGAATGTGTTTGATTATAGAAGGAAGAGATGATGTGTAGGCAGTCAATTCTCAGTCAGTCAGTCCATCAGTGGTATTTATTGAGATCTTACTGTATACAGAACACTGTACTTGGGAGAGTAATACAGCAGAATTGGTAGAATTAGCCACGGGATGATTAGCTGGTGTTGTGAATTCTCCTGCTTCTCCCTCAGTGGCCCAGCTTGCCCATTTCACCATTGGTTAACTCAAACATAGAGCGTTGGTGGGGTGAAGATAAGATGAACCGCAATCGAGTTCCTTCAACTCTTCATCAGCCTCCCTGGCAAAAGGTCAGAAACTTAAAATGATTGCCTAAAAAGATTTTACTGGATTATCTTTAGATTTCTGTGATTTCTAGATTTCTTCATTAGCTTGGATCTTGATTATTGGCTTTGGTGCCAGTTTTATCCTTCATGAGTATTAAAATAATTGAGAAACAGCCTGAAGGCTGTAAACCCTTTGTGGGCAGGGATAGTGTTTACCAAATCAATTATATTGTATTTTCCTAGGTGCTTAGTGTAGTGCTCGGCACACACTAAGCACTCAGTGAATGCCATCAATTGATTTGTAGCCTTTTAGATTTTGAGCTGCTTTTCTTTTCTGCTGTCTCCCTTCAACATGAAATCACACTGCTGATGTAGGAGGAGACTTTGAGCCATCTTCAAGAATCTGAAGAGATTTTATGGAGAGGAAACTGTCCAGTTGCTTTTCATATTCACTGGGAGCTGACCAAAAAGAAACTGAATTGCATTGGGAGATTTGGTCTCAGAATACAAAAGAACCTTTTAACTATCGGTGGAGTCAACTCTGAAATGACCTAGTGAGAGATTTGGTTTGGTTTCTCCATCCCTGGAGTTCATTATGGAAAAAAAAAACCCAACCCTTTGTCCCCGGTGGTTTTGATATTCACTGCTTGGAGACTAGAGATTAGCATGGTTGCTCTCCTCAGATGCCTTCCAGCTTTATGATTCTAACTTTAGAGAAAGAGGGAGGGAGATGGGGGCGGGGCAAGAGGGCCCTAGGGTGACTTGGGGGGAGGAAAGGGATTGCAAAGGAAGTGTCTGAGAGATTTCTCTGGCCTGTAGCAGGGAGAAAGACTTAAGGCTTAAGACTAGGAAACCTTTTCTCTTAAAAAAACCCCAAAAAACAAGACTTTATTATTTCCCAAGTGGAATCCCTGAGCATCTATGCTTGATTATCTCCTTGTTTTCACCTTTCTTTCTCCTTTTGTAATCCAACAGCCCCCTTGTCTATGGCCAGACATGATACATTGTTCCTCTTTAGCACGTTAGGGGAAAATGAGTGACCTCGCTGCTGGACCACTAGGCCTGCTAGTTGTTTTCAGCTCTCAAATTGGCTCATTAGACAAACTTCAAACATCTGTTGCAGTTCAGTCTTTGCACTTTGAAACCTTGTGAGACATATCATCTCTCCGTTGGCTCCAGTGGCGGTGTGAGTGGTGCATCGTGAGTGCTGGCCGTGTGAAGGCAACATTGTAATTCTTGGGGCAAGAGAGTTAAGACACAGGGTCTGATGCAATTATCAAATCACTTCAGGCTGAAGGAAGCAATAAAGATGGAGGCAGTGGCTTTCCAGAGATGCTCGAGGTGCAGAAGGTCAAACGCTGTTTTCCAGAAACTGCTTGGATTTTAATTTAATACCGGTTTGATGGGCAGCAGAGACACATAGGAAAGCATCAGGGCCTGAGGCATTGCAGGAGTAGAAGTCGGCTTTGTGATCACGTTTCCTACTGGGTGGGGTGAGGATTGGGGGGTGGCAGGGAGGGCCTGGGAGTGTTGAGACCAGTGGGAGGAGATGTTTGGTTGGAAGCTGCAGGTGGGATGCCCTGTGGTGCCACACCTCCTCTTCACCTTGATGTGCTGTTGTTTGAGTTTTCCTCCAGTTTCTGAAAAGGGTCCTGCTGGCTTCATGGATCGGATTGATGCTCTTTAGTTTCTGATCCTGCCCTCCAGTCCAGCTAATTGGAAAGAACAATGGTGAGACATTGCTGGGCTTTCAAACCGGCCCCGAGGCTCTGAACTGAAGAGGTAAACTGGCAGAAATGAACAGATAGATACAATGAAGATTTTAACCTTCATTCCCAAGTGTCCTCCTTCCTAAGCTACTCCAGATCAGGTCGAGTCAACATATTTATTCGCATCTACAGAGCATCTTCATAAATGTGCAGACCAGACAGAATGCTGAGGACTTCTCCTACTTTGATTTCTTTCTCCTGCAATCTATAAAGTCCTGAAAGATGCTGACATTCCTGACTTCCCCACTGTTAATTGGAAGGATGAATGATTAAATCTGCGGCTAAGAGGCATGTCTACAGCAGCAGTGTTATCGTAGAGGCATAGAAATCTTCCCTTTCTGGCTGTCACCTTGTTCTCCCTCCGCCCAGGTCACTATTGTTTCTCATCGGATTCCTGAAGGCAAACTGGGAAATTTTAGGAAAAGATGTAAGTCAGTATGTAAATCAATAGGATTTATTGAGCACTTAATCATATGCAGAGCACTGTCCTAGGATTGGAACTGTCCTGGGTAAACTAGTTAACCTGCCTTGCAGTGACTGTCCTTCTCCCTTCTCCCTTCTTTTAAAGGCTTCATTCTCATGGTGTTTGAGAGGGAGGGGGAATATGACCTTGTGGTAGGCCAGGAAGAGCTCAAGATCTTGTGTATCACAGTGCAAGGGGGAAGTCTTTCTTTTTTTCATTTGAAACTCACCCAATTCTCAACCATTTCAGGATCAGTTAATATAGTTCATTAATCTATTAAAAATTACTCACTAAGTGTCCTTTCTGGGCCAAACACTTTTAATGGGCAGTCAAGTATTAGGAATTGCATTGCTTGGCTCCGTTCCTGATTTTTGTATGTATCCGTTTTGTAAATATAAGCGGATGCAACAAATCCACCTCTCAAGCAGGCTATGGTGTTTCATGCTAAACCCTTGGGGATCCTAATGTCAGAGGAGCTATTGCATTTTAGACTCTTTTCCCAAGAAGAGTCTTCAGAGAACTGCTTTAGGTGAGTGGTGATTGTGTGTGTGCGTGTGTGTGTGTCTGTTACTGTTCTAATCTTTTCTCTTGCATCTTCCATAGGAAACGAACTGTAAATCTGAATAGATTCTAGCCAAGAGACATCAGTCAGTGATCCCCAAATCACCTCTGCTTCCAGGAGATGAAACACTACCATCTTTGAAGCTTTATTAACCCTTGAGGTTAAAGTTGTGAGTAGTTTTGTTGTAAAGAGGGGGACAGTGAAAGGATGTCTTGCCCACACAGATATCCTAGGACTTATAAGGTACCCCAATAACTGCTTAATTGGCTAAGTGTGTGGCCGTCACTTTTCACTTAGCTTGCACTAGTTAATCAGTCAAGATCCAGTCTACTGGCAGAGAGTATCACAAGACCCTGGAATGCAATTATCTGCATGGATGCTGATTGGAAGGAGATTGGAGAGGGTCACCTGCATATTCTACATTGAATGTGCCTTAATAAGAAAGACCACTTGGAGTACAGAGAAACAGCAGCAAATGTGGAGTGCGGGATAGTGAAAGGTCAAAGATAGAATGTTTTATTTGGACATGATAGGAACCAGGATTGAATAATGAGCTACAATTTGATTTTTTTCTTCTTTTAAGTGCTTAGTATGTGTCAATTGCTATTCTAAATCCTGGAATGGATAAAAGTCAGTCACATGGAACAGTGTCCTCATTTCACATGGGTCTCATAGTCCAAGTAGGAGGGAGAACAGGTATTCAGTCCCCATTTTACAGATGAGGCAACCAAGGCATTGAGAAGTTAAGTGATTTGCCCAAGGTCATGCAGGAGGCAGTTGGCAGAGGCAGGCCCCGTGCTCTTTCCACTAGGCCATGTGGCTCTTCCCTAATAAGGAAGTCCATATAGCCTATTGGGCGACACATATAGTGCACTAGAGTGGTAATTTGTCTAGTGATGGACCAATAATTTGAAATCTGGTTTGCTGAATTGTCCAGTGGCAGAAACCCTATTCTTAGTTCCACTATTATCATCAATATTGTAGTGAGTTACCAAGAGAAAGATAGGAGCAACTCCTGCTTCTCTGCTTCCTGCACAATTGGGAATTACAAGCTGGAGGCTGATAGTTTCACAGCGAACAGAAGGAAACACTTCCTCACACTGTGGAAGTGCGCATATAAGTTGTGTACCACAGGAAAGTACATACGTCAAATGTGTCATTAGGCTCAAGAATCAGTGAGTGGGTAAGAGGAAAGGTTTGGGATGAAAGTTCAGTGGGGTTTGAAGGCATGAGAAGGATTGAGATACGTTAGTCCAATGGGTATTTAAAGGGAAAATTAGGCTGATAAATTGGCTCCTCCCTTAATATGATGGTAGCTGTGAGAAGAGCAGCTATTGCACTTTCTCTCCAAGTGCCCTGTGGTGGTAGAGAAGCAGCATGGCATAGTGGATAGAGCACGGGCCTGGGAGTTAGAAGATCATGGGTTCTAATCCCAGCTCTGACACTTGTCTGCTTTGTGACCTTGGGCAAGTCATTTCACTTCCCTGTGCCTCAGTTACCCATCTGTAAAATGGGGAATGACACTGTGAGCCCAACAGTGGAGAGGGGACAGGGACTGTGTCCAACTCAGTTTGCCTGTATCCACCCCAGAGCTTAATATGGTGCCTGGCATATAGTAAGCACTCAACAAATACCATAACTATTTTTTTTTGGAGACACTGAATGGACCACTGGTCCCTTGTTTTTAGGTGCTAACTCAAGGGGACTTTCCACTGCTTGGCTTATCTGTGTGCAGAGCATTGCCTTCCAGGCTCCTGCCCTTTCCATTCATTCAGTCATATTTATTGAGCACTTACTGTGTTCAGAGCACTGTACATGGAATTTGCTAACCGTATGCTTGTCCACACTGGAGCCAGAGGATGAGGAAAAACTCTTCAATGCATAGTAATAGCATTTAGCACATTGGACCACTAGGTTGAATAGATGAACAAATGCCCTTCTCCTTTCTCTCAGATCATCCTCAGCTTCACCCTCCCAAAATGTTTTTTGCAAGTGTTTGGACTTTGTCATTATTATTTTTAACATCCTAGGGAGATTTACTTGAAAAGGCACATGGAACAGGGACGCTCCAGTTGTTTATAGCCCGTGAAAAGCTACAGTGAAGAAGATTTGTATTGTATTGTGGGGTGTTTAAGTGTTTCCATACTCAAAGGCTGTTTCAAAGTTTATATTTTGTCGCAGTGTATATTTTGCTCTTCCTCACCCCCATAAAGTCAGTGGTTTCTTTCAGTTTTACTTTTAAACACCAAAACTGAGACAAGGGATGGGATTATCATTCATGAAAAGCAAACGCGCGCACACGCACACACACACATACACACACACACACACATAATTCAACATCTACATTGTCATAACAATAATAATAATAATAATAATAGAAGCATTTGTTAAATGCACTGGGCAAATAAGATAATCACAACATAGTCTCTGTCCCACGTCAGGCTCACAGTCTAAATAGGAGGGAGAATGGGTATTTATATCTCCATTTCGCACATGTGGAAGATGAGGCACAGATAAGTAAGTAATGTGGCTCAGTGGAAAGAGCCCAGGCTTGGGAATCAGAGGTCATGGGTTTGATTCCCAGCTCTGCCACTTGTCAGCTGTGTGACTGGGCAAGTCACTTAACTTCTCTGTGCCTCAGTTACATCATCTGTAAAATGGGGATTAACTGTGAGCCTCACGTGGGGCAACCCGATTACCCCGTATCTACCCCAGCACTTAGAACAGTGCTTGGCACATAGTAAGCGCTTAACAAATACCAACATTATTATTACTTGCCCACGGTCACACAGCAGACAAATGGTAGAGCTGGGATTAGAACTCAGGTCCTCTGTTTCCCAGGCCCATGCTCTTTCCACTGGGCCATGCTCCTTCTCTGGATGTCATGGAGGTACTAATCGAGGAGAACTATTGGGGAAAGGAAAAAGAACATTGTCTTTGTATGGAATGCCAACTTTAGCACAGATCTTACTTGAAAAAAGGAAAAAAAAAACTGGAGCTGATTAAATTTAGTGTCCCCTTTCCTGATTTTAGGCAGCGGCAAGCTTGAGTGCCAGAGCACGTCAGGAATGATAGTTGTTGGATGTGGGACCTAGATTCCTTAAGGGGCTTCTGGGAATCAGATCTTCCAATATTTCCTGCTTCCATTCCCGAGCCAAACCAGTTCTCCTGAACCTCTGTGAGCATTGGAATCTTTTTGTGATTTGCCTGTCACTAGCCATTATCTGATATAAAGAAGAACATTAAGTATCTCTTGAGTTGATGCTGGGAAATGTACGACTTGAAGTGAAATCAGTATTACCATCCTCCTCTTGTTCACTGTGTCATCTGAGCAAAATCGAGTCTTGGGCTAACTCGTCTGGTCGTGGGGAAAGCTCTGAAATCTTGTTCTATGGAGACAGCCCATTTATTCCTGATAAACTCCAGCAGAAAAGAGCAATCAGCAGAACGAGCGATGAACAAATTAAATGGCTGAGAATTATTTCAAAGGAGAACATGGGCGGCATCAGAAATTTTCCATCAGCTGTAATAACGCCAATTACTTTGCCAATTGCTGATTCCATCGTGATTTGTTTAGTGCAATCATGCTCCGGACTCTTCCCGGGACTGATGGGCTTTGTTTACTCTGAATGTTCATTTGCAGCGAGTCTCTTGCACTGAGAGCTCCAAATTTTCCTCTTTCTTTTCTCTGTTCATTTCTAGCCGGGGAGATTATCACTGGGGGGTGAGAGGTCTGCTTTGAGTCAGCTCCCCCCACAACCCCTCAACCCCAGCAAATCTACTGCAGCCTCTTTGGTGATTTAAATGGAGTGGAGCACAGCTGCTGCTCAGCAGTGCTCAGTGACTGTGGTGATGGTCTCCCAGAAACCCTCTCCATAGATTAACCAGTCAGTCAATAAATACATATTTCTGATTACCAGCAAGGATTCTTGGCATCTCAGAGAATTGGACAGTTCGCCATTAAACAGCAATCACAAACATTTAGCTTTGGGAGTGGAGTGTGTGCCAAGAGTTCATTAAGTCTTAATACTGGCAAATAAGGACGGGACACTTGTTTTCCACATTCGAGAGTTGTTTGGTTGGATGTCAAGTGCAATGTAGATCTTTGGAGTGGGGTGCTGGGGGGGAGAAGAGGGAAGAGAGACGGTTTCTCCCATTCTTGCTGGTGAAGGAAAACAAATAAATAAATCATAATCTCCCTTGGAAAGTTTGCAAGAGCATTCATTTCTGTTTACATTTGCCTCCGTGGAAATTAATGGGTGTGTCGCTCTAGCCACTTTGTGAGAGAGCTGGGATTCTTTTTTTTTCCTAATTGAGGAAGGGAGCTAATCACCGGCATTTAAGGAACAGCATCTGCTTGATTGACAGATTGAGTGTAAACTGTATCTATGGCGACTGAGAGCAGAAAACTTGGCCAGGCAATCAGCCTTCTCCCTGGGGTCACAGCCGGGAAGGCGTAGAGGGCGAAAAAATTTGGCACCTTGTATTTCCCGCTCCTTGTTTTTCTGCTGCTTCAGCCTCAACCCCAGGCTCTGGCCACTGGTCTGTCATCTAGCAAGAGGAAAAGCTGTCTTTGCAAGTGCCAAGGCTGCTGTGCCAGTTGGCCCTCCGTAATGCCCACAGCCCAGCAGACTCCCTTCCAGCCCCTGCCCAGTCTCCCTCTCCCTGTAAAGAACTGGAATGTCACCTGACACTTCCCCTGCTGCCCAGCCCGTCTTCCCACCTGAGTCTGCCCTACTGCCACCTGACGCCCTGGCTGCTTGGGACAGAACGGGTTCCTATTTTTAGACAAACATCGGGGGCAAAGCAGCAGGTTCCCGATAGCTAAGTTCTAGCTGGGGAAAGTTGCAAGTCTGGAAGCTCTGATGAATGGCAGGCCATTCATGCCGGTTAGTATTGCAGAGACCCTTTAGGCCATTGCATTTTGTTTTACTCTGTCTTGTCTCCTCCAGGCAGTTGTTCAGATAATACAGACGGTACTCAGATTCGAGTGTGGTGGGGCTTGTCTTTCCACAGACCCCGGAGGAAAGGAGGAGTCCCCCAAAACACGATATAACATATGAAGCATCAGGTAGAGAGGTTAGTGTGTCACAAAGCACCATTTGTACTCTGGCATCAGTGGTGTGCCACGACTGACAGATAGGCAGAAGCTCCAACTCTGCTTCTGGAAGGCGGTTCACCTCCGTGATGCTCCGAATCGTCACATCATGCAGTGTGTTCCACATACAAATGAGCGTGAAGGAGGAGATTGGATGTCTCAGATCTGAGATGTGGTTTTGAGGGTTTTTGTGTGTTTTTTTTTGTCGCTGCCTGGTTGGGTTAACTGGTATCTCTAAAAAGGATCTGTAGAGCACCCCCATCTGGAAGTGATGTTGGATTAAAGTTTCATTGGGATGCAGTAACGCATGTTTTGTCAAGATGCAGGCCTGGCATACAAATCAATCTGGGATCACTAGCCGGCCCAGGGCCCAAAATTAATTACAATATGAGCAGGGTAAAATGTTAACCGTATCCTCATGGGATAGGGAGGGGTGGGAATTATCACCTTGTCCTTCAGTGCAAGGAAACTGAGGCCCAGAGAGGTTAGGTGAAGTGCCTCAAGTTCCTCAGTCAGTGAGTGTTACAGCACAGACTGAATCACTGGTAGGAAAGTAGAGTGACCTTGCCGATTGAAACCAGGAAGCAAGAATGATTTAGAGCCATTAAACAGGGGTTGCAAGATCAGATTTTAATCAATCATTCAGTGGTATTTTGTGAGCACTTACTGTGGGCAGAGCACTGCAGTAAGCATTGGGGAAAGTATAATAAAACAGCGTTGGTAGTCATGGTCCATGCCCACAAAGAGTTTACAGTTTTTGGAGGGAGACAGTAAAATAAATTATAGATTGGAGAAACAGTAGAGGTGCAATGAAAGAGTTTCAGACTCCGCACTCTGAGCACCCAATCCTAGTCCGCACGTCATACTCCATCTAGAATTACAGTCTAGAGCCTGTCAAGCGATCCATAATCAATCAATCAGTGGTATTTACTGAGCCCTTACTATGTACAGAGCACTATATTACCCTCTTGGGAGAGTACAGAGTTAGTGAACACGTATCATGCCCATAGCAAGCTTACAGTTTGGGAGGTCATTGCGCAGACCAGAAATTCCTAATTCTCTTTTATACTGAAACGGTTGACTTGGGATCCTTTAAGTTGGTGACGAACATTGATAATATGCAACCGAGGAAATTCAGGGTTCAATTCTCTCACTTCCAACCATCAGATCGTTCCATTGGCAGAGGCCGCACAGCGACTGTTGCATTTTCCTCCAAAAATATGTGCTTGTACTGGTGACACACAGAGAATCCAGATCTGTGTACATGTGCAGCTACCTTAACACCGAAGTCATAGTTGAGCCTTGTAAACACTAAAAAATAAACCGGTTACTCGGCACTCAAGCCCCGCAGAGCTATCAGATCTCTTTTTTCATCCACATTAATGTTGTAACCGATCCCAAGGGCTATAAACGTACCAGGATTAAGAAGCCAGAGCAATGGAGTGGTACCCGCCGGGGAAAGGGTGTGTGTATTTTTAGGCGCTGGATGTCTCATCATGACAAAATATTTGAAATCTTAGCCTTAGGAGTGTGATGGTTTCATGTCTTGATTTGAAGGTTAAAGGCAAGCGGTGCACAATCAGCTAGAAGATGGGGATAATGTGCACTCGTAAGATCAGCCCAGACCCCTTATCTAGAAGGCAGGGGAGCTCCCCTCGCCTGAGACACGTGGCCTCAATTGGATTCACTAACCAAGAATAGGGCCCTACCTCAGTGAGAGATGATGCCACTGGGCAGATTTCTGGGGATTGCTCTAGTCCCATGCATTTTCCCATTACCCTCCTCCCACCTTCTTTTTTTATTATGGTATTTGCCAGGCACTCTACGAAGTGCTCGGGTAGGTACAGTTAATCAGTTTTACACACTATGTCCCACTTGGGGCTAACAGTCAGAAATCCCACTTTACAGATGCGGTAATTGAGGCACAGAGAGGTTGTGACATGCCCAAGACCACACAGCAGACAAGTGGTGAAGCCGAGATTAGAACCCACGGTTTCCTGACTCCCAGGCCTGTGGTCTATCCACTAGGCCATGTGTTGTTTCTTGACTGGCATCTAGCAACATTTAACTGAAGGACTTAAGGGGAACACAAATGAGGTTTAATTTCCTTATTGTGCAATACTTTACTGCTCAAAACACATGCTAAGTAATAATAATGGTATTTGTTGAGCGCTTATTATGTACTAAGTGCTGGGGAAGGTACATTTTATGGCAGTAAGACACAATCCGTATCCCACATGGGGTTTGCAATCTCGGAGTGAGGAAACTGAGGCACAGAGAAGGCGAATGACTTGCCTAGGGTCAGGCAAGTGAAGGAGTCAGGATTAGAACCCAGGTCCTCTGGCTCCCAGGCCTGTGCTCTTTCCATTGGCCCGTACTGTATCCACTTATATTTTCAAATGTCTCCTGGGTATTTTGACTGGATTAGTCTTTGTTAGCATTTATAACCCCATTCTGATCTTGGCTCCACCGCTTGTCAGCTGTATGATCTTGGTCAAGTCACTTCACTTCTCTCTGCCTCTGTTTCCTTTTCTGTAAAATGGAAATTGAGACCGTGAGTCCCACATGGGTCAGGGACTGTGTCCAACTCAATTTGCTTTTATCTACTCCAGCGCTTAGTACAGTGCCTCGCACACAGTAAGGACTTAACAAATAGCAGATTTATTTATAATGGTTTACCTAATCTGCCCAAGGTGACTCTTCTCCCTTTTCCAAGGAAGCGTACGTCTGAAGATGGCTCAGGCTATCCCTTGGGGACATTTTCCAGTGGAATGAAACATGGGAAGCTCTTTTTAATTGTTCTGTGTCTCCACTATTCTTTCTTTCTGTAATCTCCCTCCAGATAGACCATTTATCGAGGTTAATGCTTTAGGGATCACTCAAAATTGTTTGGGGCAGTGATGTTGGACAGGTTCTCTATAGAGCCTAGAGAAACCATCCACAAAAACCTGGTCTACTTTGTGGTGTAACTGAAGATTTATCTTCCTGGATGCTCAGGAAAATTAACCTGTATCCACAGAACAGTCTCCTCATTTGAAACAAAATACAAAGATCTCCAGCAGATAAGGGAGCTTTGTGGTTTTATTAAAATACCGACAACCAGCTTGTTCATTTCCCCAAGACTTACCTTGTCTGTTTAAACCTTCATGCCTTTCTAGTATATTTATTTCCATTTTTCTTACATGAGCCAGGGCTGTCATTGATGTTCCCACAGGAGATTGATAACATTGATGCTGCTGACAGTTTACCCAGAGGTTGAGATTGTGGTTACTGAATCAGAGGAAACAAGGTCCAGGGAACTTGGATGGAGAAAGAGTGTCAGGTGTAATTGACAGCCAGCCCTTTTAGGGTGTCATACCATTGACTATATATTCAATTCTCCCCTCTCCCATGATTTCACTGTGTGTTTTGGATAGAAAGCAATGGCACAATTAAGGAATGCTCTTCTGACAATGGATGTCTGAATTTAGTGAATTTAGTGACATAAGAAATTGAGTTACGCTTGTAGACTGTAAGTTCTTCCTGCAGGCTGTAAACTCATTATGGGTGGAGAGTGTGTCTTCCAACTCTATTATATTATTACTTTCCAAAGTTGTTTAGTATAGTGCTCAGAACCCAGTAAGCACTCAATAAATATCATTGATTACATAGTGTTGGGAAAGGGGTGAGTATTCCAGTGTGATTTTCCTTAATAGAGAAGCTCTACCAATGAAGTCTCCACCTTTGTAGAACTGGGTGTATTTGTTTTAAATCCTTCAAGGTTAAGGCCAGGCAGACAACCGGGTGCATTTGGATTTCCAAATGGTTGAGCATCCTGTTTTTTCCTGCCCAGTGTGCAGCAGTGCTCTTTACTTCAAGATTTCCCCCAAGAATAATGCTATCTCCATATCTCCCCTTAATTATGTCTTCCCTCTGCATGACTATTAATTCTTTCCATGAGAAGGAAACAGGCTGAGTTCATTACTCTTGCCTTGGGGGTCTGTTTTTTTTTTTTCCTCTTTCATTCCCTTAGGAAAAATACGCCTTCAAATTTGGGTCGGTTCCCCATCGGGGAACAGCATTTGCTTTTTTCTCTTTCAGCATTTCGAAAGCTACTGAATGAAAGTGCCCACAGCCGTTAGGGCTGGATTTTTGATTTTGCTAGCTTTCTTGTTTGTTCTGAGAGTCATCAATAGCCCATTCATGGCCCAAGAAATCAAGTTCTTTCCCAAAGTAGCAAATTTCTCTCTCGCTCACAGAATCAGACGATCGCTTGAGTTCTCTGACTTTATAAATAACACTTAGATTCTAGTACTCCTCTGTTCATCCACTCCCCCAATTAGGTGGGGCCCAAATCAAGTGAAGCATTATTTGACCCAGGGAAAAACGACCTGTCCCATGGCCTCAGAAGCCTTTCAAGTTATCGGTTTCAACTGCAAAATAAGGAGGGTAGCAGCCAAGTTTAAATATTAAGAGAGGTTCACAAACCCCAAGCAACAGTCCCATGGAAGGGACCAAAATTGTATAAATGCTGTTGGAGTATTCAACCATGCAAGTCTCAGAAACCTTCCACCCCAATCTAGTGCATTTTTCACTCCGATGTACAGTCATGTCAGGAAGAAGCAGTGTGGTCTAGTGGATAGAGTTTGGGCCTGGGAGTCAGAAGGAACTGGGTTCTATTCCCGCTCTACCACTTGTCTGCTATGTGACCTTGGGTAGGTCACTTCACTTCTCAGTCCCTCAATTCCCTCATCTGTAAAATGGGGATTAAGACTGCTTCCGCCAGTGTGAGACATGAATTGTGTTCAACCTGATTATCTTGTATCTACCCCAGCGTTTAGTACAGTGCCTGTCACATAATAAGTGCTTAAATGTTAAAATAAATAGCTTTGCAGAACATATAAATAGAATGGGGACGGGTAAAGACAGTGGTGAAATTAGCTGCTGACAATTTGTTGGCTCCTGGGCTCTATAGACACATTCCATATTTTTCTGAAAAAAAAAGACTTCTGAAAATTTATGGGCAGGGAACATGTCTTCCAACTCTGTTGCATTGTCTGTCCCTGCACTCAATAATTGCTCAATCAATAGCATGGATTGATTGATCTGAAATCCCTTAGACTTACCTCCCCAAATTTTCATTCTTCCCTCTTTGCAGTGAATCCGTGTTTGCCGGGAACTATCTAGGACACCAATGTATATTATTTTGAAGCCAAGTTGAAGATTAGTCAGTCCTTCAATCAAACTTATTTTTTGAGGACTTATTGTGTGCAGAGCACTGTTCTCAGCACTTGGGAGAGTGCACTATAACAGGGTTGGTAGAAATGTTCCCTGCCCACAACAAAGTTACAGTTTAGAGTGATCTTTGGGAAATCCAGAGCCAGGTTGCTGCTACTGTGTCATGGTGGGTAATTCTGTTTTCCCATCAACCTTCCTCCAGGTAGTGGCCTGTAAATGAGATGCCCAGAGTGTCACTGTTATTGTCATTTCACTTTTCCTGTTAGTAGCTCATTTCGTGTCCCGTAGTTCTCCTTTCCAAGACTGTCGCCTTAAAGACCAAGAGAAAAGGAGAATTTGAGAGGCAGGGATGCAAATTATTTTCAAGAGAAAATAGTTATTTGGGAAAAGAAGATTGTGAGGAATCGAGTTGTAGGGATTGGCGTGCCTGCATTGATCAGATCCTTTGGATCAATGCTCAGTTTTCCACTCTCTGTACACACAAAGCCAAAGAGAACTGTTTGCTTAACAGGACCAAATAATCAGCTCAGTTTTTTTTTGTTCCAGGATCACAGGAATTTCTTTTTCTTCAGGTCACACATAATTTCACAATGGCTTTGTGTCTCAGTGCTCTTGCCATGGGAATAGGGAGAGGTGATATTTTTAATGTTGCATTTTTCTTTTTTCTAAAGAAGTGTGCATATGATCGACAGATGCATTAATCAAAACACACCTACGGTGTATGAAACCCAGGCAGAAAGCTGACTAGCGAGGAGCCCCTGGGCGCTCCAGCATGAGAAGAAACATCGGAAATTAAGCTTGAATGTATCGTGAAATGAATCACCGATAATCCTTTCCCATTCAAACATTTTGACAGTTTTTAGGATCATAAGAGTGACTGTGAAATCAATGCAGAAACTGAATTATCTCCAAATTGTTTGCTTGCCATTCTGGGGCAGAACAGAGAGAAGGGGAAAGTGGGCTTGATACAGGTGGCAAGAGGCAAGTAGGCAAGGCATTCAGTTGGCAAAGAAATGGGTTGCTCTGTGAAGAAACTGCTGCAGATGATACATCACTTTCTATCTCCATGACAACCAAAGTTTTCTACCTGTTAGGTACAAAAGGTAGGCATGAAGGTGCTGTGGTTGTTCCAGAGTTCAGGTAGTGGAGAATTGAAACCAAGTATTGCCTCATTTCATGGCACTTCACTAGACAAGTGCAAGTTTAGTGTGGTTGACATTGTACATTGGCTGTAGACTCCTCACTAGATTGTAGGCCCCTTTGTGGGCAGGGAATGTGTCTACTGACTCGGTTGTATTATACTCTCCCAAGCACTGTTCTGCACACAGGAAGAGCGCAATAAATACCACTGATTGATATACTCTCCCAAATGCTTAGTGAAGTGCTCTGCACATAGTAAACACTCAGTAAATGCCACTGATGATGACTTAAGGATGCCCTGTTACACTTCAAAGCCAAGATACTCCGTCTACCTCACCCTGGCTGGCTTTGAACAGATTTCACTCTCTCTCAAGCACTGCTGGACACATCTTCATCAGTTCAGAGGGGCTTGGCTCTTGGTTTTTGGCCTATGGGAATTCCTTGGACCACTAAGTGGGAGGAGGTTAAAAAAAAAAAGCATTGCCCAAAGGAGAGGAGTGACTTAACACTAATCTGGGGAGGAAAAAAAATGGTCTCAATAATGATGAAGTGTTCACTGATAGTCGTTAAAGGTCAGTGTAAAGTACAGAACTGTCAGCTGCTGGCCTTTACAAGGCAGGGATCCCTGCAGAGTGTTTGCTTTGGTGTGTAAGTGACGTTGGGTAAGCTGATGTTCATCTCTCCTCACCTTGCCGCCCTGTCCTCACTTCCCACTCTCGATGATCAGGTCTCTGCTCTCAACTCCACCCTCTCTACTCATCTCGACTCTCTCGCCCCCCTTTCCCTCTGCCGCTCTCGCTCCACTAACCCACAGCCCTGGATCACCTCCTCTGTCCGCCTCCTACGCTCCTATGCTCGAGCTGCTGAGCGCTGCTGGCGAAAGTCCAAGCACCAAGCCGACCTCACACACTTCAAATTTATCCTTTCCTGCCTTAACTCTGCCCTCTCCTCCGCCAGGCAAAACTTCTTCTCCTCCCTCATCGACACCCATGCCCGTCACCCCCGCCGATTGTTCCGGACCTTTAACTCTCTCCTTAGGCCCCCTGTTCCTCCCCCTCCCCCATCTCTCACCCTCAGTGATCTGGCCACCTATTTCCTCACGAAAATCAACACAATCAGGTCTGAGCTCCCCAAAGTCACCCCTCCGCCTCTCCCCTCCCCACCACCAACCCTCTCCCCTACTTTCCCATCCTTCCCTGCGGTATCCTCAGAGGAGATCTCCTCCCTCCTCGCAAGTGCCACCCCCTCCACCTGCGCCTTGTACCCCATTCCCTCTCACCTTCTTAAAACCATCGCCCCTGCCCTCCTCCCTTCCTTAACTTCTATTTTTAACCACTCAATCTCCAATGGCTCCTTCCCTGCTGCCTTCAAACATGCCCACGTCTCCCCATCCTAAAAAAACCCGCTCTTGACCCCACTTCCCCCTCCAGTTATCGCCCTATCTCCCTACTACCCTTCCTTTCCAAAATCCTAGAACGAGTCGTCTAGAATTCCTTAACTCCCATTCTCTCCTAGACCCCCTCCAATCTGGATTTCGTCCCCTCCACTCTACCAAGACTGCTCTCTCTAAGGTAACCCATGACCTCCTTCTTGCCAAATCCAATGGCTCTTACTCCATTCTGATCCTCCTTGACCTCTCTGATGCCTTTGACACTGTCGACCATCCCCTCCTCCTCCATACCTTATCTCACCTTGGCTTCACGGACTCCGTCCTTTCCTGGTTCTCCTCTTACCTCTCTGGCCAGTCATTCTCGGTCTCCTTCGCTGGAGCCTCTTCCCCCTCCCATCCTTTAACTGTTGGAGTTCCTCAAGGGTCAGTTCTTGGCCCTCTTCTGTTCTCCATTTACACTCACTCCCTCGGTGAACTCATTCGCTCTCACGGCTTTGACTACCATCTCTACGCAGATGACACGCAGATCTACATCTCCGCCCCTGTCCTCTCCCCCTCCCTTCGGGCTCGCATCTCCTCCTGCCTCCGGGACGTCTCCACCTGGATGTCGGCCCGCCACCTAAAACTCAACATGAGCAAGACTGAGCTCCTCATCTTCCCTCCCAAACCTGGTCCTCTCCCAGACTTCTCTATCACCGTGGATGGCACGACCGTCCTTCCCGTCTCTCAGGCCTGTGATCTCGGTGTCATCTTTGACTCGTCCCTCTCGTTCACCCCACACATCCTGTCCGTTACCAAGACCTGCCGGTTTCACCTCTACAATATCGCCAAGATCCGCCCTTTCCTCTCCACCCAAACGGCTACCTTACTATTGCGGGCTCTCGTTATATCCCGGCTAGACTACTGTGTCAGCCTTCTCTCTGACCTCCCTTCCTCCTCTCTCGCCCCGCTCCGGTCTATTCTTCACTCCGCTGCCCGGCTCATCTTCCTGCAGAAACGATCTGGGCATGTCACTCCCCTTCTTAAACAACTCCAGTGGTTGCCTATCGACCTCCGCTACAAACAAAAACCCTCACTCTAGGCTTCGAGGCTCTACATCACCTTGCCCCTTCCTACCTCTCCTCCCTTCTCTCTTTCTACCGCCCACCCCGCACGCTCCGCTCCTCCGCCGCCCACCTCCTCACCGTCCCTCGGTCTCGCCTATCCCGCCGTCGACCCCTGGGCCACGTCCTCCCGTAGTCCTGGAACGCCCTCCCTCCTCACCTCCGCCAAACTGATTCTCTTCCCCTCTTCAAAACCCTACTTAAAACTCACCTCCTCCAAGAGGCCTTCCCAGACTGAGCTCCTCTTCTCCCTCTACTCCCTCTACCACCCCCCCTTCACCTCTCCGCAGCTAAACTCTCTTTTTCCCCTTTCCCTCTGCTCCTCCCCCTCTCCCTTCCCATCCCCTCAGCACTGTACTCGTCCGCTCAACTGTATATATTTCCATTACCCTATTTATTTTGTTAATGAATTGTACATCGCCTTGATTCTATTTAGTTGCCATTGTTTTTACGAGATGTTCTTCCCCTTGACTCTATTTATTGCCATTGTTCTTGTCTGTCCGTCTCCTCCGATTAGACTGTAAGCCCGTCAAACGGCAGGGACTGTCTCTATCTGCTGCCGACTTGTTCATCCCAAGCGCTTAGTACAGTGCTCTGCACATAGTAAGCGCTCAATAAATACTATTGAATGAATGAATGATGTTGTGCCCGACAGCCACCTGGGATGAGAAGGAAAATTCATTCCTTGAATTTCTTAATGGCAGTGCTTTGCACATAGTAAGTGCTTAATAAATACCATTGGTTAATTGAGTTTTATAAAATCTACCCTGTGGGGAATTTCACCTTCCCGTTGCCTACACTGCATATTTGGTAAGGGAAAGTCTGACTTGGTATCCAAGGATTGTATTTTAATTGTATAACTGATTAAATCATTTATCCTCTTCAAGCCTGATGGAGATAATGATACTAATCATATGGGCAGGGAACGTGCCTGCTAATTCTGTAGTATTATACTCTCCCAAGTGCTTAGTACAGTGCTCTGCACTTAGTAAGTGCTCAGTCAATGTGATTGATTGATCATGTGGTGGGGGATAGCCATGGAATTGCATTTTGGGTGCTTTTTTTTTCAGGGTGTTGGAACTGAAAGAGAAATGAAAGAGAGGCAGTGTGGCCTAGTGGAGAGAGCGAACATAGGCCTGGAGTCAGAAGGACTTGGCTTCTAATCACAGCTTCACCATTTGTCTGCTGTGTGACCTTGGGCAAGTCACTTCACTTCTCTATGCCTCAGTTACCTCATCTGTAAAATGGGGATTAAGACTGTGGCCTTATGTTGGACAACCTGATTAGCATGTATCTACCCCAGCACTTAGTTCAATACCTGGCACATAGTTAGGGCTTAACAAATTCATGCATTCATTCATTCGATTGTATTTATTAAGTGCCTACTGTGGGCAGAGCACTGTTCTAAGTGCTTGGGAAAGTACAATACAGCAGTAAAGAGTGCCATTCGTTGCCTACAACAAGCCCACAGTCTAGAGAAGGGGAGACAGACATCAATACGAATGAACAGACATCAATATAAATAAATAAAATTGCAGATATATGCATAAGTGCTGTGGAGCAGGGAAGGGGGGGAAGAGCAAAGGGAGCAACTCAGGTTAACGCAGAAGGGAGTAGGAGATGAGGAAGAGTGGAGCTTATCAGGGAAGGCCTCTTCGAGGAGATGTGCCTTCGGTAAGGCTTTGAAAGGGAGGAGAGTAATTGGCGATGTTGAGGAGGGAGGGTGTTGCAGGCCAGAGGCCAGGACATGGGCCAGGGGTCGGTGGTGAGACAGGCGAGATCGAGGCTGAGTGAGAGAGTTAGCACCATAGGAATGAAGTGTGAAAATTGGGTTGTAGGAGGAGAGAAGCAAAGTGAGGTAGGAAGGGACAAGTTGATGGAGTGCTTTAAAGCTCATGGTGAAGAATTTTTGTTTCATACAGAGGTGGATGCCTATCCACTGGAGATTTTTGAGGAGGGTGCTGACATCTCCTGACCGTTTCTGTAGAAAGATGATCTGGGCAGTGGAGTAAAATATGGACTGAAGAAGGGAGAGGCAGGAGGTTGGGAGTCAGCAAACAGGAGAGTAATCTAGGTGAGATAGGATGAGTGATTGTATTAATGTGGTAATAATGTGGTATTAATTATTGTATTAATAAATACCATTTTTAAAAAGTCAGGGAATGGGAGGTAGGAGACCCGGGTTCCAGTTCCAGCTCTGTCACTGGTCTGTTGTTTGACCTTGGATAAGTCATTTAACCCCTCTGGGCTTCACTCTTCTCATCACCTGAATGGAGATAAGATAGTGTTTACCCCGTGTGAACAGGGAGTGTGTCCAATCTATACCTCGATATCTACCCTAGCCCCTAGCATAGTAAACATTTAGGCAATTCCATAGTAATTATTATTATTATTATTAAGATTTCTAGTAATATTAGTAGTAAAATGTTCCATATAGAGGCAGATACTTGTAAATGCCTATTGTCCATTGGAAAGTTTTCAGAAAGAGGTTTTATTCTTTTTTTAATGTATTTTTGCTTGAAGGATACAGATCCAAGTACTTGGGAGTGAATGAGTTCTCTAAGGCACTGGGTGTAGACAGAGAATAGAAGGGGACCCAGACCTGAGCCTTAAGGTACTCCCACTCTCAGAGGGTGAGAGGCCGAGGAGGAGTCCGTGAAAGGCATTGAGAATTAGAAGTCTGAGAGATAGACCAGGAGAAGACAGGATCAGCGGAGTAAAGCTTAATAATAATTATGGTATTTGTTACTATGTACCAAGCACTGTTCTAAACACTGGGGTAGATATAGGGTAATAAGGTTGTCTCATGTGGGGGTCACAGTCTTAATCCCCATTTTAGGGGATGAGGTAGCTGAGGCACAGAGTAGTTAGGTGGTTTGCCCAAGGTCACCCAGCAGAGAAGTGGCAGAGCCAGGATTAGAACCCAAATCCTCTGACTCCTATGATCGTGCTCTTTCCACTAAGCCGTGCTGCTTCTGGTAAGGTTGGATAATGTTTCAAGGAGAAGGGAGTGGTCCACAATGTCATAAGCAGCTGAGAGCTTGAGGGACATTAGAATGGATTAGGCAAGAAGGTCATTGGTGTAGTTTCAGTAGAGTGAAGCGGGCGGAAACCAGATTAGAGCTGCTCAAGGAGAGAATTGAAGGAGAATAAGTGGAAGCAGCAGATGTGCACAACTCACTCAAGAGTGAAATGGTAGGAGGGAGATGAGGCAGTAGCTGGAGGGATCCGTGAGGTCAAGAGAGTGTTATTTTGGATCAAGGGATACGTGATCATGTTTGAAAGCAGGGAGGAAGAAGACATTGGAAAACTAACGGTTAAAGATGACGGTCAGGGAGGGAAGAAGGGACAGTGCTGGTGTTTTGATAAGATGTGTAAAGGGATGGGATCAGAGGCCTAAGTGAAGTGGGTAGATTTTGAGAGGAAGTGTGAGATCTTCTCTTGAGGTACTACTGGAAACGATGAGAGCATCCAAGTGAGGAGCAGGGAAAATTTTAGGGATTTGACACCTGATGGTTTCAATTTTATCAATACAGTACTTGACCAGGTCATTAGAGGAAAGAGACGGTATTGCAGGGAAGGCAGGGGGTTTGAAGAGGGAGTTAAATGTCTGGGATAGCTGGTCTGGGCAGTGGTTATGGCAGTCAGAAAGGATGGAGAAGTGCGTTTGTCCATCTGCTTTCAGGGGAGAGAGCAAAACTCAAACAAGTGACGACGAATAAAGGAGACTACGCTGAACTTAGTGTTGTGCTTTTTCTTTATTACCCAAGAAAAATAACAGGTTTAATAAAACATCCATATCCTATATGGCTGCAGAATAGGCCAGCTTCCACTGTAAACTGACGAATAAGAAAACAAAGGATTTAGGGTTTTCTATCCAATAATTTGAGGGGGAGAGTTAAAACTATTGAAGGCGTTAATATCCATTATAAAAAGGAGTGGTACATTTTAATCCCTGTAAGCAGTTTCCAGATAATTGCTCATATGGACATAGTTTTCAATGTAGCCTAAAAGAGAACAGGCAGACCCGCTTGGCTGCAAACATGAGGAAAATGGGAATTCAGATAATGAATCACATAATTTAATTAATTAATTATGATATTTGTTAAGCACTTACTATGTGCCAGGTATTGTATTAAGTGCTGGGGTGATACAAGCAAATCAGGTTGGACATTGTCCCTGTCCCATAGTCGCAGTTCCCATTTTACAGATGAGGGAACTGAGGCACAGAGAAGTCAAGTGATTTTCCCAAGGCCACACAGCAGACAAGTGGCAGAGCTGGGATTAGAATCCATGGCCTTCTGACGTCCAGGCCCATGCTCTAACCACTACCCATGTTGCTTCCCAGTGCCCAGCTTATGCAGTCAGAGTTTCCAGAACTGCTGTGGTTCCGTTCACTAGTGGATCTGAAGTCGGGGTGGTGATTTTCACCCCACCCTGACCTTTTCACTAAGGTAGGTTCCCAGACCAGGTTGCTTGGGGCCAGCTTAGGAGGCCCATTTAGCAGTTTTTAGAGCAGACATCCTAATTTTCTTCTGCTCTCTCTGCAGTACAGATACAGCACTGTATATATATTTTAAGCAACCAGTCTCTCTCCCCTTTGGCTATTGCTGCCTGGTATCACAGCTCAGAAATTGCCCCAAAACTTATGGGGGTCTGGGAGCAGATGGGGTATCACCCTGAGGACATGCTCTTAGTATAACACTCTGCATAAATTGGGCAGTTACTGTGTGCCAAGCTCTGTACTAAACACTGAGGGAGAAACAAGACACTCAGGCTGGCAACAGTCCTTGTCCCACTTGGACCTCATCATATAAATACCATCATATTTATACGGTAAACCCTATGTACAATGGATGGGTATGCCTGGGTGAGGATGGATGGATGTGTGTGAATGGACTTAGAAAGTGGTGGTAAGGCAGTGGTATTAATTTTCATTTTATTGACTCCCTCCAAAATACTACAGATCAATGGTCCAGGTTTAGCAAATTTCCATAAAGAAGCTTTCCTTGTGCTTTGTGAATTGTGTCCTTGTTAGGTAACTTCATAACAGATGACTGTTGCTTCCGAGTTGGCAAAGGAGTGTCCGGTATTTCTGAATGCCAGCCATGACCACCCAAAGCAAGCCTTTTCTCTGTCCTGAGTCTGAGTTTTCCTATCTGTATGCTGAGGCCTGGGAAATTCCTGGCTAGTTCATAGCCACGATAACCTGAACCTTGTTTGCTCTTCCTCCAAACCTTTTTGCATGCTTAACGTTCTCTCAGGAAATGGTGCAGTCTCTGAGGAGAATCTGCAACACTGCCTCAAATACCGTGGGGCCGTTCCAGGCAATCCACACATTTACCTGGAAGAGGCTAGCCTAGACTCTTCTGGCCTAGCTTCTGGCCTAGTGGACCTCCAAGTCCTGGGAGTCAGAGGACTTGGTTTCTAATCCTAGCTCCACCACTTGTGTGCTGTGTGATCTTGGGCAACTCACTTCACTTTTGTGTGCCTAGTTACCTCATTTGTAAAATGGGGATTGAGACTGTGAGCCACATGGGGGACATGGACTGTGTCCAAACTGATTAGCTTGTATCCACCCCAGTGCTTAGTTCAGTGCCTGGCACAAGTAAGTTCTTAACAAATACCACAATTACTATTATTATTAGCTTGTATCTATCCCCCGCTTAGCAAAGTGCCTGGCACCTACTAAGCGCTTAAGAAATAATACTAAAAAATGAGGAAACAAAGCTGGCAGCTTCTCCTGGAAATGCATCTCTATCAGCCTCATGGCTGCCCCCCGGGACATGTCAGCCAGGAACCCCAGTGTCCTGAACTCCTTTTTCACCATGTCCCCACTGAAAGATCTCCAGGCCATACCTAACACAAGCCTTGCCACCCCCAGGATTTGGAAGTGAGCAAATTCCTTTCAGGATTATAGGATTAAGAAGCTGAAAGGTGATTCATATTCTTCGTTAAACAGAAAGAGGGAGACATGGGGAGAAGTGCTCCAACACATGCATCACTCAATGTGTTTTCCCTGTAATTAAAAGAAATGATTGAAAAATATTTGAAGGGATTAAACCCTCTATGTAGTGATCAAACAACACCAAGAGTCTGCATCCCTTAAAAGTAATCAATTCCATACCAGGCATATGGAACTTTATAGAGCCCAGGGGAGGACAATGACACTTTCACTATTGTATCCAGGGATGCCACTAGGGACTTTCCCAAGAGGGAAAAAAAACTCAACAGGGATTTCCATCAGGAGTTTGGGGAAACAAGTGTTGGCAGTGGAGTCAGTCAATCAAAAGTCCTTATTTAGTGCCTTTTGGGTAGAGTGCATTAGACGAAATGCTGGGGAAAGTACAGCAGACTTAGCAAAACCTTATCCCTGCCCTCAAAGAGCTTACCATCTAACAGGGAGATGGGCACAGTAATTTACAAAAAGCAGTAAGGAGAGAATAGAAAGCTTCTTAGAGCAGGGATCGTGTCTATTAATCCTCTTGTACTCACCCAAGCATTTTGTACAGTGCTCTGCACTTAGGCACTCAGTAAATGCTACTGATTGTTAGATATATAAGCTCATTGTGGGCAGGAGTGTATCTACCAACTCTGTTGTATTGCTCTCTCTGGGCTTTGTACAGCACTCTGCACACAGTAAGCACTCAGTTGACCATGATCGATTGATTTAGGTGAGTACTTAGTGTGTAAGACTTTATGTACCCAGGTTCAGTAAATGGTTGTGAACACAAAACTGCTGAATGATGTAAAAGTCATAATTTGGTAATTGGGAGGCTATCACTGAGGAGAGGAAAATCAAGTGGGGAATGCTTCCTGGAGGAAGTGGGCTTTCAAGTCAGACAAACTGGCCAGCTAATCCATTCTTCACATTTTTGGAAGAATAGCAAGGGAAAAGTAGAGGCAACAAGAATTGGAGGAAGGGCAATGATTTCTCAACCACCCAGTGTTTCTGTTGCACCTTTCTTTTTTCTAATGCTCACAAGACTAATTGAACTGTAATTCATGATAAATTGATTAGGTGCCCGACCCTGCTAGGGCCAGGGCTGTTAATTCCAAAATTTTGGTAAATTATTTCTTCTAGAATGGAGTCTCCATCCCCCTGTAACCTGTTTCATTTTCTGTCCCGAGAGAAAGACTCCACTTCCCAAAGTCAGCGAACTCCAGAGTTTCCCTTTGGCCTGGAATCCTAAAGGAAAATGTGAGGCTCCTTGAGTGCAGTCTCTTTAATAGCCAGAGGCTACAGATTGTGCAAGCTGTTATTTCAGAACCACAGTTCAGTAGCCCTGCTCTGCGCATTGCCATGGAAAGCCATTACATTTTGGAAGAAAGCAGAGCAGATGCAGAGAGTCTTCTCCAATTCCCCCTTAGGGCCGGAGTGCCATATACAGTACAGTGAAGTTCTTTACAGTTTGCCGTTAGATACTTTTGCATAATCTTACGTTTGTGGTTTTAAAAAATAATGAGAAGGTGTTTTTTCTTTCTTCATTTCTTTCTTTTTTCTTTTTGGCTCTACAAACCGTCTTAAACAAACATCTCCTTGCAGATCTACAAACAGATGTTGAGTCTATTGGATTAGAGCTCTGCAGTGTGGAGAACCTCATGAAGACACACTTGCAAAAGTTGTCAGGAGACAAATATTTACTCTTCAGACTCTTTTCCTCTTGCATCCCATGTATATGACAAACCTCATTCAGAGTTGTTAAGGTTGTAAATGTCAACGGAGAATTGGCCTATAAAGTAATTAGCAATCTGTCAGAACTTCACATACCTCTCTGAGGCTTGTCTTTGAACAGAGGGTAGATGTCTGCCCCCCAACCCTCACAAACACACACACACACACAGTGTCTCTCTCTCTCTCAAATCTGTAGACAGAGACAGTCCAGTCTAACAACCCAAGACTCAGCCTTACTCTCAGAGTGGTAATCAGAGGGCCAGGTCTAGAGAAGAATGAGTGAGATTATACTGAAAATGAATCTCTAATCCTTAAACTAAAAATGCCTAGGTTGAATTGCCAATAGGTTCATCTGTTGCTTCAAAATTGTCATCTGTGGGGGAAAAGCACATGGGAAGAAACCTTAAAAGACCTGAATGTGAGCAGGGAGGGCTGATAAATGACAGGAAGAATCTTAGCATCCTGGAAATCATTTTCTGCCTTCTCCCTTGCTTCCTACTTGTGCATCCAAGTGGGAAGAGCACAGGACTGGAAGCCAGTAGTACCACTTACCTGTTGTACCTGCGCCTCCATTTCCTCATCTGTGACATAGGGATAAAATGTCTATTCTCCTACCCCCGCAGACGGTGAGCCCATATGAGACAGGGACTGTATCTGACCTGATTATGCTGTATCTACCCCAGGGCTTAGTCCAGTACTTGATACAAAGTAAGCCCTAAACAAATACAACCATCATTTTTATTAATATGATTATTACTAGTAGTATTAATAGGACCACTGCTACTACTACTAATAATAATAATGGTGGTAGAAGTAGTATTGCCAGGAATCTTAAAAGGGAAGCAAGGGCATGACATTTTGAGGCCTGACAACCAGGTCAGGGCAAGGTAGATGGAAAAGGGCAAAGGCCTAAATTTGCTGCCCAGGGCATTGATCATTTTGGCCTTCTGATATTGCCCCTGATTTAAGATCTATTTGTTACCCTCCTTCTGCTGAATAGTCCTCTCTCTGGATCCCCAAGCCCTCGCTGAGTGCATGGGACAGTGACTTCTCATTTTCATCTTCTCATTTCCTTGGAAAATCTGTTTGTCATTGATCAAGAGATCAGGCCAGCTTTAAGGAAGGACTAACATCAAGCAAAATATAGTGGCTTAGGAGGGTGGGGGTCTAGGCCAGTTCCCATCTTGCTAAGTAGAGATTAGGTCAATAGTTTTTACTGACTACCTGCTGTATTCAGAATACCATACTGAGGGAGAATACCAGGGTGATCATTCAGGCCCCGTTTGGGTCCCACTAGAATTCATAACCTAAGAATAATGGTGGTGGCTGGCTCCACACCAGCTTAGGTTGAAATGAATTGAACAGCAAAATAACTTAAGAAAACAAGGATAAAAATGAAAGCAGTTAAAGCTATAGTATACTTCAGACTGAGGGAGCAATTTGGTGAGGGGATGGTATTCACTGCTCTGGCTGACTTGTCCCAAGCCCAAGAATCACCGTAATCGCATCCCTGCATATGTTCTAAATTTTGGAAGGTCGGGGTCAGTTGCTGCTGTGTCTTCAGTTGCTACTGTGTCTTGCTGCCTGTCCTATGGACTAGCCTGGAAGTGATATTGTCGGGGGGTGGGGGTGTGCAGCCAGGGCCTCATGACGTCTTTCCTAATCAACCTCACCCTTCAGAGGTGGGAGGATTGGTTGAGGTAACATGCTGCTGCAGCTCCTTCTTCCCATCCGGCTCTAGGAGACTGGAATGAGCCCCCACCCTACTGAGACATTCATTCATTAATTCAGTCATGTTTATTAAGTCCTTACTGTGTGCAGAGCACTTCACTCAGCACTTAGGGAAATACAATACAAGAGTAAAGAGTGACAGTCCCTGCCCACACCGAGCTCAAAGTCTAGAGGAGCATCTGAGTTGTACTCACAGCTGGGTGTCTAATTCTTAGGATAAACTCGGGAAAAACTACTGGATGATCCATGAAATGTGTGGGCAGGGAATGTGTCGGTAATATTGTTGCACTGTACTCTCCCAAGTGCTTAGTACAGTTCTTTGCAGCCAATAAGTATTCAGTAAATTGACTGTGGAGATAATCATCATCCTTTGCTCCTTCTCTTTTCTTCCCTCTTCCTCTTCCTTCTCTTCTCATTATTCTTAGTTCACAGAAGTGTGGTAGTGGTCATAATTAATATTATCATCATTCTGTGTGACAACTCTGACGCTGTGATTTAGGAACCTTGGGATGGAAGGAATCTGGTCCAAAGCAGTTCACCACGTGGTGCTCTTAGTGGTGCTTGCCCCAAGCCTCCTAGGTAAACTACTGAGTTGCTGTGTTAGGCCGAAGGAGAATGTGGGCAAACTCTTGGCATTTTTTCCTAAAGGTGAATGTGGACAATCTGTTGGCATGCTTTTCCTGTTAGAAGCTGTAATCTCCTTAACGTAAAGCAGTTGTTGACCCTCAAATTTTACTATGCCTCTGAAATGTGATTTTTTTTTCAGAGCTTCTGTCTGGATCTATTAGCTATTTTTCTCCCTCCACCAATCATTTTGTATCAGCTGAGAGGGAAAGCTGAAGATAAATGTTCTCTTTAAATAAAAACAACTGAAAAGTCCTCATCTACACCTTCTCCCTGCCTTCCAGTAGCAACACACCTAGATTACCCCAGCCAGGTGAAGAGCTCTCCAATTTTTAATCCTCTTCAAAGTGGCCAAAATGCTCTGAGATTCTGAACTCACTGTGGGCAGGGAATATGTCTACCAACTCTCCATTGTACTCTGCCAAGGGCTTAGTACAGTGCTCTGAACACAAGTGCTCAATTAATACCACTGATCGATTGATTTGAATTTATGTGACAGTCAGCTCCCAGTTACTCAGGGATTGAGTCTCCATTTGATGGTTTTTCCAAAATCACATTCCCTCATCCCTCTCCATCTTTGCCACTTGGTTACTTGACTGCTTATTAGTTCCTTCACCTGAGACCTGGAAGGGTAAACTGAATTCAGTCCACTAGTCTACTTAACTGTAGGCTGTAAGGTCCTTGTGGGCAGGGATGATGTCTGCCAACTCTGTTGTATTGTACTTTCCCAAGCACTTAGTAGAGTGCTCTGCACACAGTAAGTTCTCAATAAATATCATTGATTGACTGATCTCTTGTATGCTCTGATGTAGAGTTTTATTTGTGCTCTGTGATGTTCAGTCATCGTGCCAACCCTTTTACCATTCCTCTCAGATAACTGGGTTATATGGGTAGAAATGCCTAATTTCAAGGATTTTTATTGTTGTTGAGGGTAACATGATTCCTAAAGCATTCCCTTAGTGGAGTGGTGGATTGATCAGCAGAGGCATCCTCCCATTTTACAAGCAGAAGCTTCTTGCCTGTAAAGCTCCTTTGCCAGAAATGCTCAAGCCTTGTAGACACAAGGTGGGAAAACCTTGGGAGAATTATAATTTTTATATGGTATTTGTTAAGCACTTACTATGTGCCAGGCACTGTCCTAAGCACTGGGGTAGATACAAGATATTTGGTTTGGAAACAGTCCTTGTCCCACAAGGGACTCACAGTCTTAATTTCCATTTTACAGATGAGGTAACTGAGGCCTAGAGAAGTGAAGTGACTTGCTCAACGTCTCACAGCAGATAAGTGGCGGAGCTGAGATTAGGACTCAGGTCCTTTTGACTCCTGGGCCCATGCTCTATCCACTAGGTCATGCTGCTTCTGATTCCCAGAGGATATGCTAATGATGATTGACAAGTGATGTTCTTCATTAGAGTCCATTGCTGGGTAAGGTGCCATGTTGCTCTAGGGTGCTGCCTTTGGGGTAGGATGGTGTGTGAGCATAAAGCCTGTTCTCCTGTGGCCATCTCTAAATTGGAATATAAATCCCCTCTCCCTAAATAGCTCTGTGCCTGGGTTTACACCCGTGAAAGATAACACTGCCTCCCCTACTTCACTGGGAGTTTGGGAGGAAATACGATATACAAATAACTGTAAAAATGTCTTGTGCTCTTTTGAAAGGATCCCATTATACAGCTTAAAGGTTAATAATAATAATAATGTTGGTATTTGTTAAGCGCTTACTATGTGCCGAGCACTGTTCTAAGCGCTGGGGTAGACATAGGGGAATCAGGTTGTCCCACGTGGGGCTCACAGTCTTAATCCCCATTTTACAGATGAGGGAACTGAGGCACCGAGAAGTTAAGTGACTTGCCCACAGTCACACAGCCGACAAGTGGCAGAGCTGGGATTCGAACTCATGAGCCCTGACTCCAAAGCCCATGCTCTTTCCACTGAGCCACGCTGCTGGTTTGATTATAAAGGCTAACAATGTTAGCAATCATAGTTCTATTTCATGACCATACCTGTAGTTTCAGGGGGATATGTTTCAAAACAGTTGTGTGTGGGTGAGAAACCATTGTGTACTACCTCTGTGGGGTAGATTAGGAAATTCAGAATTTTTTTATAAAGCCTTTGAATTCACGGGGATGGAATATGTTATATATTGTAAGTGATTCTTACTGGTGTTAGGCTCAATGAGGTCACAGCATTCCACATCCAAGAGGTTTTCTCCTGCTCCTAAATTAATATGTGTGTTAGATTTGAATATACCCTGTTTAAGTATATAATGGTTGGCCAGTCAGTTTTTCCAATGCAAAATAGTGTGAAAAACATACCCACAGCATTTTTGTATAACAAAAATCCTTTATCCCTTTAGCCTATGTACTGTATGCAGCAATAATGGGAAGCAGCATGGTCTAGTGGATGGAGCATGGGCCTGAGAGTCAAAAGGACCTGGTTCACTTATCTGTTGTGTGGCCTTGGGCAAGACATTTAACTTCTCTCAATTACCTTATCTGTAAAATGGGAATTAAGACTGTGAGCCCCACATGGGACATGGACTCTGTCTAATCTGATTAGTTTGTACAGTGCCTGGCACATAGTAAGCACTTCACAAATACCATTCAAATTTTAAAAAGTGTGATTAAAAATGATACTCATGAATCAAGTAGTTCTAGTTGGGTACTCACAAAGTGATAAAGGGGAAGAACATAAAAAAGAACAAAGGAAGGAAAAAGAGGGGGAGACATAGGAATGCTGATGGATTCATGGATAGCTAACATTCAAATAGAGTATCTGTCTATCCAGGCAGTAACTCACTATTCAGAATCAGCGAGCTGGAGCACTTCATGATTTCGGTTGTTTTCATTAGAGTTCTTATTTTCTCCAGGAACAAATTCAAACAAATGCCTGCGTGGCATCCAAATCCTTAATTGTTTTTTGAAAACTCGTAAACTTTGACATTGCAATATGGAATCAGAGCCCCACGCCAGAGAGGTTCCGCCTCACTGGTTTGGGCTGATGTATTTTATATTATTTTTGTTCTGCTTCCTTTTGGGGATTAGATGTCGTCTCTTAGAATTTGTACATTTCCTTTTGCTCAGAAAGTTAATCTCCAATTGCTTTTTTATGTGCAGCAAGAACAGTATCACTTTGCAACCTAAAACATACAATTTGGGCATTTCAGAATGGGTTGGGCTGTTTCTTTACTTCTTTCGCTTTGTTTAAGCACAAACAATGAAGTTCAAAAAAAAAATCCAACGGAATATGGATTTTGGAGTGTTTGTGGCTTCTGTTGTTAAACAGGCTCGTCTGATGAATTCAGTTCCTCTCCAGTTGTGAAAGACCGGGCTAGAGTTGCACAATACCTTTCTGGTTGTACAAAAAGCACGTTCTGTAATGTAGGTGTTTTACTTAATGCCTTTGACCAGGACAGTATTATGTTGACAATTTTCATTTCGTGTGTGCATGTGGATATGTTAAATGCACCAAGTTTCTCATGGGATATGAGAACCGTATCTTAAGGGTGACATATGTTCAGTTTCCCCACAATGCGTGGTTTTACTGAACATTTTGGCTAGACTGCTTTTAGGGAATTAGGGAGTGTATAAAATGCAGTGCGATGCCGGAAGAAACAGTTGTGCACATGCACATGGCACCAGTTGAGGCCTACTTACTGAAACATGAGATTTCCTTAACACAGGGCTTCACATCCCAAGGATGTGAAGCTGCTGCATCATGGGAGAACTAATTAGCCCACTAAAGTCATTTTTAACCTCCTTTAAAATACTGCTATATCCTTTTTTCCCATCTCAATGAAGAATGTTCCTTAAAGTCTAGAGCATCCCTTTTGGCTTAGAATTCAGTTACTGCTTTGTCCCAGGACATTTTTGACTGGGTGGAATATTGTTCAGGTTCACAACACACTGGAACCTCAAATTAAGAAGTGGAGGTCGCAGGCTGCAGTTTTAGACCCACCCATACTTTCACCTAATGCTCAAGCAAATCCATAATCAGTATTAGACCTCCTTTGAGGTCAGCTTGTTCAGTTGGTTAATGTGAATGGACAAACTGAGGTCACATAAGGCAACATAGCTCTTTATTCCATATTAGAAACCACTGAACAGTTCCAAGGCAGAAACCATGGGGCACCAAGTTTAATACATCCGGTTCCCTAATTGACTTCATTTTATCATGATGATTCTGCTGAGCTCCACGTGTTGGGCTACAAATAAAAGTGGAGAAACTGGGATACCTCAGGAACAGAGTTGCAAGTTGAAGGAGGATGCTTTCAAAGACCATAAGGCAAAACTTTTCATATCAACCCCATGGAATAGAATAGCTGGCCAAGAAGGCAAGGGACAAGGTTTCATTCACCTGCCGTAAAACAGAAACAGCTCATTCCCTTATAGGGAGAGACTGTATCTCCCAACTGTGTTGTATTGTTCTCTTCAAGTGCTTAGTGCAGTGTTCTTTGCACAGTAAATGCTCAGTAAATACAATTGACTGAAAAGCAGCATGGCCTAGTGGATAAAGCATGGGCCTTGGAGTCAATAAGGACCTAGGTTTTAATCCTGGCTCCTCCACTTGTCCGCTGCATGACCTTGGGCACGTCACTCCACTCCTCTGTCCCTCAGTTACCTCATCTGTAAAAGGAGGAGGAAAAATGCGAGCCCCCCCATGGGACATGGGTTGTGTGCAAACTATCTTGTATCTAAAAATGTGATTGATTGATTGAATTAATGAATCATCATTGTCATCATCATCCTCACTGGTAATATTTTTTATGGCATTTGTTAAGCCGCTTACTGTGTGCCAGGCTCTGTACTAAGCATTTGGGTAGATATAAAATCGATTGGACACAGTCCATGACCCACAAGGGGCTCACAGTTTTCATCCTCATTTTACCGATGAGGTACCCTAAGGAGAAAGAAGTTAAGCAACTTTCCCAAAGTCACACAGAAGGCAAGTGGTGGATCTGAGATTAGAACCCAAGTCCTCTGATTCCCAGTTCATGCTGCATTTCTAATATTTAGTGAACAAGCACTGTTTGCAGAGTTACTGGTGCTAGCCACTTGGCAAACACAGAAATAGCACATGACATGATTCTTACCCTCAAGAAATGTACAATCCAGTGGAGAAGACAAGCTCATATAAATTGACTAAATTATCATAAATTGTTGGGTGTCATAAGGGTCTCAGTAATCATCCTCTTTCTAAGGAAGAAAGGTCGATGAGTCATTCAGAAATGGCTTTCTGATTACTTCCTTCTGTCCTTGAATAGACTAGAGAGACTCTTAAGTCCCTTCAATTTCCACATCAGCATCTGGGTCTGGACAGGGTTGTCTTCTTGGCATATTGGGTGCTACTGAAGGCAGCGGAGTCAACGTGCACAGATTGCGAGGAAATCCACTTGCCTGAAACCTCCAGGAAAATCAATCAATCAATCAATCAATCGCATAACAAGTGCTTACTGTGGGCAGAGCATCGTATTAAGAGATGGGGAAAGTACAACACAACAGAGTTTAGAGTCATTTTCCCTGGCCACAAGGAGCATATGATCTAGAGGGGAGCTAGTGTCTACAGAGGAAAAGGGGCTTGCTCTCATTTTGGAATTTTTCCTGACCTTGTTGGGTGTTTGTGTGCATGTATATTAGTGATGGTATTTGTTAAGCCCTTACTATGTGTCGAGCACTATTCTGAGAACTGGGATAGGTACAGTTAATCACAGTGGACATAGTTTCTGGCCCACATCGGCCAGAAGCAGCATGGCTCAGTGGAAAGAGCCTGGGCTTCGGAGTCAGAGGTCATGAGTTCGACTCCCGGCTCTGCCACTTGTGTGGCAGCTGTGTGACTGTGGGCATGTCACTTAACTTCTCTGTGCCTCAGTTCCCTCATCTGTAAAATGGGGATTAAAAGTGTGTGAGCCCCACGTGGGACAACCTGATGCCCCTGTATCCCCCCAGCGCTTAGAACAGTGCTCGGCACCTAGTAAGCGCTTAACAAATACCAACATTATTACACAGTTTAAACAGGAGGGAGGGCAGGTATTGAATCCCCATTTTACAGATGAGGAAAATTAGGCACAAAGAATAGAAAGCGACTGGCAGAGCCAGAATTAGAACACAGGTCCTCTGACTCCCAGGCCTGTGCTTTTTCCACTATGCCACGCTGCTTCCCTGTATAAGCACCCTCTCCTAATCAGACCAGTAGTGTACTGCATTAATGTAGTAGTTAGTGTACTGCAAGTCCTGGCTGAAAGCACCACCTGAACACGTTCCGTGCCTTGCGCAGAGAAAAGAGTCTTCTAGACTGTGAGTCCGTTGTTGGGGAGGGATTGTCTCTATTGCCGAATTCTACTTTTCAAGCGCTTAGTACAGTGCTCTGCACACAGTAAGTGCTCAATAAATACGATTGAATGAATGAATAAATAAATGAACCTCCCTTCACCATCCATACTCCCTTTCAAATACATCTGAACGTTGCTCGTTGTGGACAGGGACCCATGTCTACCAGCTCTATTGTACTGTACTCTGCCAAGATCTTGGTTTAAGTGTTCTGCACACAATAAGTTTTCAATAAATATCATTGATTGATTAATTGTCAACTTTCCCTCCTCTAGCTACCAATCATTCTACTGGGAAAAGAGCAGTTTCCCTACTCCTAATGGAAATTATGTTGGATGGAAAGTGTGCAAGTCACATTTAACTTGCCCATGGACAGAGATTATCTGATGTTCATACAGTCGTTTCCATCCAGGAAGATACCACCAGACTTTGTAAACTCCTTTGCGGCATGGTGATGTCAGAGATGAGGGGTAGAACCAGACTGAAATACAGTAATAACACCTACTCACCAAGGTGGGTGAAATGTGATACCCAATGAACGTTGACCGACAGCCCCGCTCAAGGCTTTAGAACAAGAGGAGGAGGAGGGAGCTTTCCCACGAGCTAAAGGAGCTTTGGGGGGAAAGGAAGGACAAAATTGATCCGTGATGAGGATCTTTGTGGATTTCCATTAAAGACTGGTTGATCAACACCGTGGCTCGCCCTCCATTTACTTTTTCAACAAAACCCAATTCTGACTCTGATCATATCAATCTTCATCATCCTTAGTACAGCCTCTCTTTCCTTTCCTCTTTTTACTACTCAGATTTTCTTCCAAACCTGGTTAGCACCAATTGACTGAAATATTAACAGCGAACACTGTGCTAGACATTCCAGTGGATGAGTCAGTTGAGAGAGCCTTCAGAAAGGGATCTCTTTGTTTAAGTGTAATCAGTTTCCCACCAGGTATCATCGATCCTTAGGGAATGACCCCTGCTGGAGTCAGTGTTGTTTTATTGCTGCTCTTTCAGTTCTTGTTTCACAGGCCTTGGAGTTGCTTGGAACAGTTTACTAATTGTGAGAATATCCTGTTTAATCTGTCTTCCTATGCTCCACAACCTGGACCTTGCTGGCTAGCACATTCAAGTATTTTGTGATAACATCAGCCCTGGAGCCAAAATCCCAAAGCACTGCATTATGGTACCCAGAGCTGTGTTTTGATAAGGGAAACCCAGGCTTATTGATTGGCAGACCACCTCCAGGGAACACTATGTTCATGGGACTCTTTGGGTTTTCCCTTTCATCTCTCTGTCTTGGGTTATATACCAAAATTCTAGGACTGCTGTTCTTCTGCCACATATAGTTGATGTACTGGAGAATATCGATTGTGTACTTTTGTGTACAGTGGTGTACTTTTGCTACAGAATTGGTGATGTTACCATGATAAACCACCAGTCTGGAGTAGATTGGTCCTGCTGATCCTTTTTTTTAATGTTCAGTCAGTGGTATTTATTGCACACTTAACTGTGGGCAGATTGCTATACTAAGCACTTGGAGAACTGTAGTAATGTTCTAATATTGTTTACATAAATGTGGGCCTTCTTGAAAAATGACTCCTTTACAATGATGTTACACAAGGACTATGCTATTTTCAAGATGATGCCTATATCAAGTAATAGTTGTAGGAAAAGCATTTATCGAGCACCCACTCAGTACAGTGCATTGTACTAAGTGCATGGAAAGTGCAGTAGAAGCATGAGACATGTCCCCTGCCCACAAGCAGATCAATAGATAGAAGCCTCAGAGCACAAAAAAGCATCACGTGTTTTGTTATGTTTTTTCCTCTGTCTCACCCTATCTCTTTTTGCTGAGCTCAACCAACTCTGCTTCTGGATCCCTAATCATCACTTGCTATTCTTAGGGATCTACCCACCTCTTGTTAAACCTAAAACTCCCAACATATCAGAAAACAGCTGAGCCTATCATATTCTGTAGTAATAATAATGATGGTATGTGTTAAGCATTTACTATATGCCAGGCACTGTGCTAAGCTCTGGGGTGGATACAAGGAAATAGAATTGGACACAGTCCCTGTCCCATGTGGGGCTCACAGTCTCAATCTCCATTTTTACGGTTGAGGTACCTGAGGCACAGAGAAGCGAAGTGACTTGCACAAGGTCACACAGCAGACAAGTAGTGGAGCCAGGATTAGAACCCATGACCTTATGACTCCTAGGCCCATGGTCTGTCCATTAGACCATGCCACTTCTCCACTTGCATACCACTTAACTTCTTCCCGCTTTCTTCTTTCCTCCTCCTTTCAAACTCTTTTTAAAATTTCTAATCAAATCCATCTTCATTTTAAGTGTCCATCACTGAAAAAGTACCTGGGTACTGCACAGCCCCATAAAAATTAACTTATGGATAAAAACCATAAGTGTGTATGGGGGGGGAGGGGCAACCCAGCTACGAAATAAAGGAAATAATTTCCCATAATAGAATGGAATAAAAGCTATGCACCTGTATGATAACTCACAAATCCTGAGCTGAGCTTTCCCGACTCTCTTTAGTGGCGCATTGTATAATCTAAGTTAGCAGTCTGCTGCTGGGATTGCTTTAAAATGTGCACTGATGCTTGAAAAAATGAGCATAGGATGGAGTAAGAGTCCAGCTGCCTTCTTGGAAATGTTCCTAATGGTTTTGGTCTCTGTCTTTATGTATGAGCCCTGCTGGGATGGTTTGCAAAGTGTATTCCAAGGCTTACCATAGGAGAAGGACAGGGAGGGTTGGTCCATTCATTTGTTCATTTATTCAATCATATTTATTAAGTGCATCCACCGACAAGGAGCATCCTCTATCCTGGACTGGTGGCATCTATATTTCTGTCATGGGTTGCCTTCTGTTGGTGAAAGGGTGGGTTCCTCAGAAGTCATTGTTTAACTGGGAGAAAACCTAGAGATAGAATTTCAAAAAAATGATTTATATCTGGTCTGGGCTTTGATTGTCCATGTTCATAAGCACAGGAGGCTAAAATGGCTTTTCCATGAGATTTGGGTCATCGCCATCTCTCAGCAGACTTCCCCCTGTAGATTTGGAGGAGATGGATCCTGAATTTCCATTTAGGCTCTAGACGTTCCTCTTGTTGGAGTTCAGCTAAACCTACAAAGATTCTCAACAGCCATCTCCATGCAAAGACTTTCTGGCAGTCCCAGGGGATCATCTCATGGATGCCTAGAATTTACAGCACATGAAATGCTTTTTCCCTAGTCCCTCCTTGAGCAAAATAATCTGTGCAGTGAGTGGAGATGGGTCCTCCATGACTCACCAGCTAATGAATTATCAGGGACCTAAAACTATCTTCCAGTCCATCCCCCTATTTCCAGGCACGGTGGGGTGGGAGTGGAGTTGGGGGTCAGGGGGAGAAGGAGAGCAACCTTCCAGTCCCTTAAGGTGTCCTGTTTGTTATCATTCATTCAGTCAATAGTATTTATTGAGCGCTTACTATGTACAGAGCAGGTATTAAGTACTTGGAATGTACAAATCGGTAACAGATAGAGACAGTCCCTGCCCTTCGATGGGCAGTCTAATCGGGGGAGACGGACAGACAAGAACAATAGCAAAAAACTGAATCGAGGGGATGAACATCTCATTATCATATAGCATAGAAGTCTCTATGGAATGAAATTTCCTAATGTCCCATAGTAATATATGCCCTTATATGCATTCATGGACAGCAGTTTATTATGAGTACGGGGGAGGGGAGGAAGCAGAGCAGACATTTTACTGTGGCAAGCGGGGTGAGGCTTGGAAATGGCACTTCAAAGAGTAGAAAGCCAGTGGCATGGCTCTTTGTAGCCCTTCTCAACCAGTCACATTTATTGAGCTCTTACTGTGTCTACAGCCCTGTACTAAGTGCTTGGCAGAGTACAATATAACAGATTCGGTAGATACATTTCCTGCCCACAGTGAGCTTACAGTCTAGAGGGAGAAAGGCATTAATATAAATAAATTAATTACGGATATGTACATAAATGCTGTGGGTCTGAGGTGGGGAAGTGAATAAAGGAAGCAAATCAGGGTGATGCAGAAGGGAGTGGAGAGGAGGAAACGAGGGCTTATTCAGGGAAGGCCTCTTGGAGAAGATGTGCCCTCAATAAATATTTGACGGGGAGGGAGAGTAATTGTTGTCAGATATGAAGAGGAAGGGTGTTCCAGGCCAGATGCAGGGCATGGACGAGAGGTCAGTGGCGAGATTATGCCAGTGCTCCTCACCTAACTTATACTTCTACCTGTCCTGAATCTTGTAGTGGTAGGAATGAAACTTTCAGGGAACATCTTGACCCACTGAACAAAATTATCTCGATGATTTCATTAATTTGAAAGATATTCTGCTTAAAGAGATTATGAGCAGTACCTATAATCTGTTGTTTCATGTTAGCGGTTCCTGTAACTAAAACCACAATGTTACAGTTGAATCTGGGGAAAATGCTGTTTTAGATGTTATTGACTCCACTCCTGTGGATTAAAATCTCATTTTCAGAAGAGTCTTCTTCAAGGTTATCATCATCATCATCAGTGGCCTTTATTGAGCACTTACTGTATGCAGAGCAGTTTACTAAGTGTGTGGAAGAGTGTAACAGAGTTGGCAGACTTTTTTTTAATGGTATTTGTTAAGTGTTTACTATGTGCCAGGCTAGAGTAGATGCAAGCTAATCAGGTTGATCACAGTCCATGGCCCACATTGAGGTTCCAGTCTTAATCCCCACTTTATAAATGAGGTAACTGAGGCACTGAGAAGTTAAGTGATATGCCCACACAACAGACAAGTGGTAGAGCTGGTATTAGAACCCAGGTCTTTCTACGACTCCCAGGACTGTTCACTATACAGGAGGCCACAGTGCTCTTCTCTTGTTCCTAAATTGATCCCACACTTGAAGCAACAACAGTGCAGTTAGATCCTCAAACCACTGAGAGACACAACATCCACTGAGAAACACAACATCTATTAATTGTCCAGGTCCTGGTGGTAGAAGAGTAAACTGAGCATTTTCACTTACTGGAGATGCAGTGTCCTTAGCACATCCAAATATTGATGATGTGATAGCAAGTGGACCATCTCTTTAAGCCAGAGGTTAGCCTGCAGGGTCATTTCCTCACTCATCTTTTATTGATAAGATGATATCTTTCTAGTGCACATTGATAAACCCCTCAGTTCCCAGTGGGGACACAAGATTTGTTTGTTTGGGTTGTAGGGACACTTTGCTTTTTGGCAATGTGTATCACAAGTCATTATCAGCATTCTTCCACAGGATAACCAGTCATCTTAATTGGGTTTCTTCTTTCCCCAAAGTTATCGTCTGTGGGAAGAAAGGGTTTAGGTCCAGAATAGATTGACTAACGTTTCATTAAATGCTCTTGTATTTCCATTTTGATTTCTGCCTTTCAACCGAAGTGCTTATTCAGGGAGGGTAGGATTGCATTCATGTTCACAGGAGATTAATCATGGAGTGAAAAGATCTCTAAGTCAGGTCTTGTGTTCTGAAAATGATCCATTCTTGCCGGCTTTCAGAATCTGAGTTGGTTCTTTTTTTCCAGTTCTCCAGGTTATTCCTTACCCCCATCAAAGCTACCGCTGGTCAACTCGGCTGCTATGTTTGTCTGATCCTGTAACCTCCAGGCTTCTTTCTTCCAAATTCTGTGTTCTCCTTATGCCATGCCAGGAGCCTTGAATGCAAACCGAATCCCTCTCTGGCCTTCTGAACCTGAACAGCTCTTCTCTCCTTCTGAGGGTAATGGAGAGCCACCAGGGTGATTAAAGAGTTGAAAAGAAGAGCTGATGGGAAAGGGCTAAAGGAACTGGATTTTTGCACTTGGTGTAGGGTAACTCGCTAGGTCTTTTCAAGAATGTGAAAGGTTTTCATGAAAGGAATACCTAGCCACAAATCAGTTTGAGAGGAAACTCCACATGGGGGATTTAGATTAGATTTAGGAATGAGTGAGGTTAAAAATGAGAATTTAGCAGAGGTATTGTGAAAATAAGTGAGACTCTAGTGTGTAAACTCCTTGACTACTAAGATCACATCTACTAATTATATTGTACTCTCCTATGCAAGAGAAATATGCAGTAAATGCTGCTGAATTGATTCTTTCTTGCAGCATTTAAGTATGGACGCTAGGATTTCAGAACCTGAAATTGGCTTTCTGATTCTGTTGAAACTTCAGTGAAATAAAAATTGAGCCAACTCCAAAAAGGAAATAGGAATTTCACTAAGTGCAGTCATGCAGTCAACTGTCTGTATCCTTTCCCTCCTATTCATAATGTCCAGAAAACTCCAGAAAGTTTCTACCCCTTAGTGTGCAACTCTTCCCTACCCTGCCATTTTAAGGAGTAATCCCTCTGCCACGGCATCTCCTCAAGGATTTTGATTAAGTTGGAGGATGGAGCTAGGAGGTCTCACCCAAAGGGACCCACAAAGAAGCAGTGTAGTTTAGTGGAAAGAGCTAGGGCCTGGGTGTCACAGGACCGAAGTTGTTTTTTTTTTCATCTGACTCCACCACTTGCCTTCTGTGTGAACTTGGGCAAGATCCTTTTATGTGCCTCAGTTTCCTCATCTATATAATGAGGATAAGATACTCATTGTCCCTCCTCCTTAGACTGTGAGCCCCTTGTGGGACATGGACTGTGTTCTACCTGATTAGCTTGCACCTACCTCAACCCTTAGAAGATTGCTTGGCACATTGTAAGCACTTAACAAATACCACAATTATTATTATTACTATTGTTGTTCTTAGGCGATGTGTTGGGTTTCCTTTGCCAGATTCCCAGGCACTTTGGTGAGCGCTGCAGGCATACAAAACATGCATCCCTCTGTGTGCGCTCAGCGACCCTCATCTGAAAACGAGCAGCAGAAGCTGTTAGGGTATCCTGTGAAATCTTGGCACCGGTATCTCAGGATTTCTCCTTCTTTTGCCAACAGCCTGCATCCTATAATCATTTCCATTAAGCGGCATATTTCAGGAGCATTGTACCAGAACAATGAGGCAACTTTTGGTTTGGTGCTTCAGCGGCAACTCTGGGTGTTCAAGGGTCTTATTTGACACTGGCCTTGAAAGTTGGCTTAATTCAGATTTTTATGCTTGAAGGCTCTGCCCCTCTAGGTCCCTCCACCTTTCCACTCAAGGAAGAATCAGAAAGATAATGAGAATCAGTAACTGGCAGAAAGCCACTCAAGTGTATGAGAAAACAGTTTGGCCCTCTCCATTTCAGTGCAATCAAGTGCAATGAAAGAAGCTACCTCTGCTGTCTGCTCTCTGCCCAGCAGGGTCTGTGGTTCAGGAACCCGTTTCTTGAATGGCTTTGAGGAGCTTTGTCACAGAGCAAGGCAATTTAGGCCACATAAACCTTTATACACTTTATCAGCTGCTTCAGATTCTCTGGGGAGTCTGTATTTGTGCAAGACCTCACAGGATTAGTTCTAGAAATTTTTGTAATCATCATCATAATCATCATCATCTGTGGTGTTTGAGCACTTACTGTGTGCAGAGCACTGTACTAAGCACTTGGGATGGGACTGGTAGGCAGTTTTTCATCCTGTTAATCAGTGGCATTTATTGGGGTGATGGGGGATTGCAAGGAACAATCTAGTTCATCTCTCTGCCTTGGCCTGGTTCAAGTGTGTGTGTTTGTGTGTTCACAATGTATATATGTACACACTCACATGGGTAATCAATTTTCCTATAACTTGAAGCTATGTTCAGTTGTCATTTCCAAAGAGAGATTTTGTCCATCTGCCCATCCATCCACCCGTTTGGTCATCTATTTTACCACCACCAGACTGTGAGCCCCATGTGGGACAAGGACTATGTCTGAACAAATTAACTTGTACTTACCCAGGACTTAGAAGACTGTTTGACAAGCTTAAAAAATACGGTAAACAAGCAAACCACCACAATTTGGCAAGAGGGCTAAGATTTCAGTGCTGAGTATCTCCATAGTTCTTTCAGTGTCACCCAGCCTGAGCCCATGCTAGACGAACAGAGTCCAGAGAACTGCTTGTGAGAGGGCTGAATGCAAGGTATTCAGTACCTTGCATTCTCCTAACCCACCCATCTTCCTAGAGAAAAGTTGTGTGGTGAAACCTGGGCTTCCCACAGGTTTCAGATCATGCTGACTTGAGTTCCTTTGCTTCTCTCCATCTTTCTTAAATTGGTGGGAGGAGGGAGCAAAAGGTGAATACTGCTCTCTTGACTTGCTCAACAGGCAGAGGAGAATGGGATATGATCCTTTTATAAAATACATTACCTGGGGCTACACACCTAAAGGCTTAGAGAAACGTCCTCAGTTGGTACGTAAGGGAGAGACCATGGGAGACACCAAAAATAGGTTGTACTTCCTTATTTTCGTTGCCACTAAAGTACTAGTGAAGAGCCCAATTTCCTAACACCTGACTGACTACTTGAGTAGAACAGGGGAACTACAGCTTCAGACTGGGGACACATGAAACAGCCTGAACTTCTGTTTCCAAGGAAATTATTATCACAAAAACCCCTCCTCTAGATTGAAAGCTTCTAGTGGGCAGGAAACACATCTTCCAACTCTCCTAAGTGCTTAGTACAGTGCACTGCACATTGTAAGCATTCCATCAGTACATTTGATTCATTGAAATGGAGTGTCAAGAAACAACCCAGTGTGCCCTAATGCTATGTTTAGAAAAAAATGTATCCCACAAGCCATCCATGTTGAATGCTACAGGTGGAAGGAGGCATTGAGGGGTCATTTGGTTCAGCTGTCTGCTTCTAGGCTGGTGACTGTCTAATCCATCCAAGTCAGGGAACTGTCTGTACTTTCCTTGGAAATCTGAAGTGCTAGGGATCCCCCAAGCTTCCAGTGTGAGCCTTTTCCAGTGTTTGATCTTCCTGAGAGGCAAGGAGTTCCGTACATCTCACTGAAATCTCTTGTGCTATAATTTAAAAGCATTTCACCTAGTCCGATTCTTCCCCTCAAAGCCAAATCTGTGCTATCAGCGAGAGGTAAATAGGAAAGGTACACCGAAATAATTTGTCCCCGACTGCAGCAGGCTTTGGAATGGTGCTTTCCTTAGCCATTCCAGAGGCACTACTCGGAAACAGATCAGACAGATCAGTTCTCCAGGCAGGGTGGTCACAGTCATTGCCCCAAGGTCACCTTAAAGCCATACCTTGCCAATCAAACAGAGCTGAACGAATTTGGTTTGGTGTGACAAGGGAGGTTTGGTGGTGGGGGAGAGGGGTCTTTAAATACAAATTGACAAAGGTTATGGTTGGAGTGTCATTATTTCAATCTCCCAAAATACTGCTTCAGTGCATGTGACAAATAATAATAATGATGGTATTTAAGCGCTTACTATGTGCAAAACACTGTGGCGCCCAGTTCCTTCTCTTTCAGTCACCACCTCTCTAGACTGTAAGAAACCACCCCTGCTTTCAGGGTGTGTTCATTTCCGTTCTGAGGCATTTTGGTCTTGCATAACAGCTGTTTGTTTTGTGATGCGGCCGGCTTTGCTTCAAACCCACCACCTGCCCGCATCCCGCCCCTCTCCCCGCCCCCCCAGGGTCTGTCTTTCTGTCTATCTGGCATCCTCTCTTGCTCTCTGCTGGCTTCCTTGCCTTCCTTTTTTTCTTTATCTGTGGTTTCCTTCTTTCATTTGTGTAAGTGTCTTACAAGTATCATCTCAAAGCAAATTTTAGGGTCATGGCTTGCCCTGATTGGAAAACCTTTCTTAGGATGGATGTTTTCAACCCAACTCTGAACTCTCTTTTTTTCAACTTCAGTAAGTAGGCCACGCATTGCATGCACAGACCCACCTGATAAGGCAGAAAAGAAGCTTTTGCCTTGAACTGTACTTCAAAAATGTTGGCGGCCTGCTTTCTCTTTTTAGTAGCTACCACCCCTAAATGCCCATTTAGGAATAGGGGTGATATTTTTCTTATTCTGTCTTTAATTGCACTATTTCCCCTAATGAGAAACATCAAATCCCGGCCATGATAGCAGTAGCAGACCTTGCTTTTTTTTCCCCCGTCTTCACTCTCCCCTACCTGGTACAAAACAGAATAGTTTTACGGCAGTTTTCTTTGTCTAGGAAGCAGTTCTTGTGATTCAGAAGGAGCATTCGCATGCATTAGGGCTAAGAGCCAAATGTCTATCCTTCTCTTAGTTCATTGCTTGGCACATAGTAAGTGCTTAACAAATACCACCATTAGTATCATTATCATTTATTACAAGCATAAAAGGCTGCTACAATACCTCCAGAAGGGTGCATCTGCCCAGTACCCCTCAATCCTGGAACCGAAGAGTGAATGGAAAGAATCTTCCAGACCTGAATTTTGGAACCGACTCAGAATCTCCTCACTGAGCTCTATTTTTCTTTCTTCAGCAGTCGGGTCACAGACAAGCTATGAGGTTCATCAAGCAAATAGGGAAAATTGCTAAGCAAATTACTCAGAAAGTGAAAAGTGAATGTGACGCATAGTAAATCCACACTTTAAATTGATATAAATGTAATTCAGAAAGTTTATGGTGGAGAATCGTCAGTCCATTATAATGCCGCCTTAGTAATTAGAAGGTAAATGACCTTTTCAATTACCCTTGTGAATATTCAGCAGCGATAGTGCCGCAAATTTAAGGAGGAGGCATTCAGTAACCTGCCAGATGGCTTTTCCCTCTAGAACCACTCACCTCTGAGGAGGAAGCTTCAAGAGCAGACCTGCAACTAAGAATGACACTCCCAGAAAAAAATGCCAGAAAGAATGTGATGATGGGTTGGGTCTTGAGGCTGCAGCCCATCACTACACCTCTAAAAGTTCAGGAAACATTTGCTGGAGGCAAAATAAATTGATTGATCATATTTATTGAGCACTTACTTTGTGCAGAACACTGTACTAAGTGCTTGGGAGAGTACAGTAGGCACATTCCCTGCCCAAAGGGCTGAGGATCCCCCAAGAGTTGAGCTCCAATTGAACTAAGTGGTCATCTCACTCAAAAATCTGAGCTGTGGTCCCCGGTATCTTTCCAACAGAGATCAGTTCTGATGAGGAAATCAGAACACCTACCAGTAGCCATTGCCATAAGCCACCGTATGAAGAATTTCCTGAGAGAGGTGAAAGACTCAGTGGACCAGTTAGTTGTCTCAATATTGGTCTTCTAAAGCACCCCAAATGTGTATTTTCAAGAGTTTGTGCACTCTGGCTATTTCCTTATTTTATCTTACTCTTTCATGATCAGTCAACTGTATTTATTAAGAACACATACTTGCACAGCTATGGAGAGTTACCAGCTAGCAGAAGACACAGTCCCTGTCCTCAAAAGCTTACAATCAAATGGAAACACCAGATTAAATCCTGATAAATGCACTTAACCACCTGTGGAAGAAATCAGTGATATGGAATTAGGAAAGTGGGAAGAATGAAAGGTTTTACGGTGAAAGGTATTGGAATGAGCTGATGCTAGTCTAAGTAAGCTTCCTAGAGGAGGTGAATTCCTAGCTGAGTCTGATAGACATATCCTAGGGCCAGACAATGGCAATACCAGAAATTCAGGTTGTCATTTGAATATTAATAGCAGCAGCAGCAGCATAATCCCAAATCTTTATTCCAAGAAAGCTTGATGCTTTCTCAAAGATGATCTAATTTATCTTTACAACATTCCTTCGAGAAGGGAAAAGACATATGTTAGCATGCCTATTTCACCATTTGAGACATTGAGGTCCAGAGGATATGAAATGCAGACTGTGTGATGTTTATTTGAAAACTGGGACTTGGGGTCACTTCTGAGCTGATGTGCTCTCCCTTATCCCTTTCACTGGCCAGCCCAACTTGCAGAAGTCTATTTTAAAAAAGCCAGAGCAACTGGAATGGAGGGAAGGTGGAGAGCCTGGTCCAGTGAGGCCAATCAGTATAGCCAAGGCCATCCAACTTAAGGTCCCTTGTACAGTTTTCTGGGCAAAGTGGGGCATAGGTCTGCCTATCAGAGGGCTTGGCTTGAGCTCACCCTAGCAGGGCAAAATTAGGTCTAGAATCCAGGTTGCCAAGTCTACCCACTGACTACCCTCACTGCCTTTAACCACATCAGATCACTCCCAAGGTTTATCATCTGTGCCCTGGAGAGCCGCAGGTTGCAGTGGGGAACCCAACGCTCAGTTCCTTCCTTGTTCCGGTCCTTGGGGCTGAGAGATGTCAAGAAACAAGATTACATTGGCCATTTCCCTTAACTCTTCTGTGGTCAGAGTGTCTGAAGTAGATCCCAGACATCTTCTCTGATGGGTGAGATGTCAAAAGGGGGAGTCTGAAAGACAAGTCCTCTTCCAATGGTGAGGCAATGGGCATCAGAAGAGGGGCAACAAGTTTTTGTTGTTTTTGTTGTTGTTATTGTTGTTATTTTATGGTATTTGATAAGAACTTACTATGTGCCACATACTGTACCTTAGTACAGCACTGGGGTAGATGCAAGCTAGTCAGGTTGGACACAGTCCCTATCCCAGATGGGGCTCACAGTATTAACCCCCATTTTACAGATGAGGTAACTGAGGCACAGAGAAGTGAAGTGACTTGCCCAAGGTCACACAGGTTCTTTTGGGCTTCAAAGTAGAGTGTGGCAGGATAGAGGGACGGTCGGGGGTAAGGAGTAATGAGGTTACCCCAAACCGAGGATTCTCTCACCCAGGAATCCATGTGGCATAAGATTCTGCTCTGATACAACTTATAGCAGATGCTATCTGTGGGCTCACCTTCTGAGAAATCTTCCTTAGTTTGCTTTTTCCGTCTCTCTCCTCCCAGTCATGAACATTTTGCACCTGAGAGGGCCTAGCTGAGCAATTTGCCTCAGGAACTCTCAGTTCAGAAGACATTATGGTGTATTAGCATGGAGGGGAGGAAAAAAAGCTCTTGAAGGTTTGGCTCAGGAAAGATTAACTTGAATCTGACAGCAACTCTATTTTGCAAAGGTTTCTTTCTTGGGCTCATTTCTTAAAACACATCTTGTTTCAATATTTATGCAGACCAAGCCACAATGTCTGTCTTGTCCCTTTTGCCACAATTTTACCTTTTCCTACTCCGACTCCTCCCCTTCCCTGCCACCCCCCCTCCATCCTCCTCCACAGGGTGAATGGCAGGCGGATATTGCACTCTTCATCTTGCCTGAAGGTGAGAATGAAAGAGTCCAAAGAAACGGCCAGGCTCTCAAAGTATAGGGGTTTTTTTTTCCACTGTTCGAAAATATGAAACCAAAGTAGGACATTCGTGCACCAAACTAGGATTCTCTCTGTGGATTGGGGAGGGGTGGCCAGCATCGTTACACCTGTATGCAAATAACATATCAGTATGCATATATGCAAATTAGCCATGGCTAATATGTAGCTGTTTTGGAGAGACCATGCAGGCTTAGGTGATGGGGATTTTAAGGTAAAGGGAGCTTTGACTCCTGGCTGGACAGTGGCTCATGAGTAGCTCTCAAGCTGGTGGCCCTCACTTTGCCTCAGTTGCCTCAGGGCAGCAATGGCTGTCACCCACCTCAGCTGCAACAAGTGATCAGAGCATTACCATCACCCTCCCCAGCCTTCAGCCCAGGTTTGGAAAGGAGTACCTAGTCAGGCAGTCGTATTTATTGCAGAGCACTGCGTGAAGCAATTGAGAGAGTACAATATAATAGTGTAACAGATTTTATTCTACTGAGTGCTCACTGGACATTGTCAGTGGAAGTCCTGCCTGTGCCCTTGGACTGCCAGCCATTCTCCCAATTCAGGACCCCATATTCATGTAAGCAGCCTCGCCCCTCCTGGTTTCCCTCTTCTGGTTGTGTTAGGTCATTCAGCGTCCCTCACTTCCTCCCTCCCTTCTTTCCTTCCTCCCCATCCTTTCTAAGCCCTGGTGCCTTGGGTTTCTAGGTTAAGGTTTCTGCCTAAGAGACTTCTGGGTTCAGCTCCCTTGTCTGTATACATGTCCAGCGCAAGATGGCGAGATCTGTGTATGGCTGGGTCTTACTAAGGATTGCAGATTTCTGAGTCAGACCAACACAGATGTGTCAGCATTAGCTCCATGCCCAGGGAACGATGCCACCACCCTGGAGCCTGGGATCTACATTCCAGGACTCCTCTAGCCTGACCTGATCATCCTCAGAAGTAGAAATTGCCTTTGGGGTGTTCATTCATTCATTCATTCATTCATTCAGTTGTATTTATTGAGTGCTTACTGTGTGCATAGCACTCTACTAAGCACTTGGGAGAGTACAGTATGACAATAAATACATTTCCTGCCCTCAACAAGCTCACAGTCCAGTGGACGTGTTTCCGTCCCAGAGGGAAGGGGTGATGTGGAGAAGAGAAGGAATGGAGTAGGAGGTGTCCAGTCTTGGTTTAAAATAACTGGGATTTCCAAAGCCGCTCTGCAATGCAATCCTTTCCATACATGGACTCTCCCCTCCATAGCATTGCCAGGACTGAACACCCTTTGTTTGTGTAGTTTTAGGGGGAATTTTTTGACAAGAAAATGGAATTAGACTTTTGCAAGCCGCGTGTTTATCCCAACAGAAATCCGTCCCAGAGCAACTGAACCATCAGCACCTTCTTCTCAATAAACAGCTGTCAGCGATTTGATTAAATGAGGCCCTTTTTTTGTTGTTTGTTTAATTACTCCACAAGACTGCCTGTATCCCTAGTAACTCTGTGTTTACATTTGAATTATATCATGACGTTCCAGTTACGTTTCCCCCATGCCATTACCCGCTCTAACACAATAATCATTCATGGTAAACCCAACCTGGCTGTTAGAAGCAGGACTCTAACGAAGGCTCAGCTGGAGGTTCTGAGAAGACACCTGATGGCCATTTTCTTCTCTGGCAGGTTGGGTTTCAAGAACTGGTGTCCCACAGACCCAATTATGAAAAGCAACATGGACTTGTGGAAAGGGTACTAACTTGGGTCCTGAACCTGGCTCTGGCACTTGCCCTCTGTGTGACCTTGAGCAAGTCACTTAAATTGGACCTCATCTTTTAAATGAGAATGAAATATCTGTTCTCCCTCCCCTTTGGAAAGTAAGTCCAGTGTAAGACAAGTGCTGTGTCTTGTACCTATGCCAGCCCTTAATACCATGCTTGGAGTGTAGTAAGTGCTTAACAGATTCCACAGCAGAAACTCATGGGAAGGACCTCAGGAGATCAATGTTATGACTCAAAATCCATGATTGATCTTTACTGGGAGAATTAACTCTGGTTCTCTTGAGCCTGCTAGCTGAAAACCTTCTTCCGAGACATCGGTGTCTTTCTTTAGAAGAAGGTGCCTTATTTTCTTTTTAGTTTTAGCAAGTGTTCTCCAAGTGCATGTTTGACAATGGGGACAGCTCAGAATCCACACGAGCAGAGTTCTTGGAAACCTAGATGTCAGTTCTGCTTTATCAGAATTTCTCTAGTGGCATTTGTTTGGAAAGGAGAAAAATATGTAACTACCTTTTCCCTTTGTTTCTGTTGTGCTCCAGAAAACTGTGTTTCTCTCTTATTTCACCTTCGACTTTTGAGTAATTGAAAAGCTTGTGGTGCTGCTGCCCACTAACCCTGTTTGCTGAAATGAGAAAATCCAAGGTGGTGTGAAAGGAGGCTTGTTTATTCTAGCTTTCCAAGGCCAGGAGGGTGCAGGGACATCCATGGAGGGTAACTACCACTTGGTAGTGATTAATTCTGAAGCTGAAGAAAGAGCTATTCCAACTCAGAGAAGACTGAAAAGAAACCTTACAAATGGCTGCAAGGAGATGGAGGGATTTAAGAGGGGGACCTTGACCAGCTGTCTAGTTCTCCAGAAGACCAAACAAGGCAAAACTGGCTTAAATCCCCCTCTAGACTGTAAATTCTTTTTGGGCAAGGAACACGTATACTAACTCTGTTGTTTGTACTCTTCCAAGTGCTTAGAGCATTGCCCTGCACAGAGTAAGCACTCAATAAGTACCATTGATCAATTGATTAAATTATCACATCAGATAATTTGTTGGATTTAAAAATGGATTTTGTTACTGGCAATCCAGTAGGCTCCAAGAGTAGGTTGTGAGATCTCCATCCTTGGCTATCTCTAAAACTAGGAGAGACATGAATCTGCCCAAAAGGGGCATTCACCCACTTGAACACAGGTTGGACAAGATAATCTCTTGAGGTATCTCTTGAGGTATCTTCCAGTTCTATAACTCTAATCCAGAGCCAATCTGACTTCAGATGTAGTTATCCCGTGGAAAAATGACTTCTTGTCCTGGTAATGAATATACTGTCCAAAGTGTTTTTTTTATAAGAGTCACCTGCACATGCAGAAATGACTCTTCCAAGATTGAGACAAGGAGTTGTTAAGAGAAAATTGAAAAACTGCACAAGAATAGAGTGCAACATCTGCAGTGACCCATAGTAAACCTAGTGGTGATCTAAATTATTGATCAGCCACTGGGTACCAGTGTATTCTAGTAAGAGCGTGGGAAGCACAGAATAGAAAAATGACTGCTCCTTACCCATGCAATCATTGATTCATTCCTTCAGTTGTATTTTAGTGCTGACTATGTGCAAAGCTCTGTACTGAGTGCTTAGTAAAGTACAATATAACAATAAACAGACACATTCCCTGCCCACAATGAGCTTACAGTTTAGAGGAGGAAATACAGCCATCAATATAAATAAATATATTACAGATATGTGCATAATTGTGTGGGATTGGGAGGGGGGATGAGTAGAGGAGCAAGTCAGGGCAACAAAGAAGGGAGTGGGAGAAGAGGAAGGGAGCGCTTAGGGAAGGCCCCTTGAAGGTGGTGCCTTTCAATAAATCTTTGAAGTGGGGGAGAGTAATTCATTCTATTGTATTTATTGAGTGCTCACTGTGTGTAATTGTCTATTAGACAAATTTTATTTTCAATAAAATTATTTTCCCTACTATTCCAGTTACCTGGGTGTAGCTTGTGGGAAAATTTTTAGTGGAGACCATGATGCACAAAATAGGTATGGCATGCATCTAGCCCCAAAATGCAGTACAGAAAGAGAGCCCAGAAGAGGTAATGAATCCTGGTGCAGATTCATTTCTTGTACAGTAGGTTTCTCAGGCTCAGTGGCAATTGGTTGTGGCTTGTGGAACTTGCAAATATTGACTCTAATCCTCCTTGGGTTATAGTATTTAAAGAAAATAACTTTTTGATGTTCATCTATGGAAAGCTGTTTTATAGAATTTACCTCAGTGAGAGTCTGGCTCCCAGGGGTCTCTCCCAAAACAGAGATTTTTTTTAGTCCCCAGAATTAATCTAGTAAAGCGGTATGGCCTATTGGATTGACCATGGGCCTGGAAATCAGAAGGAGCTGGGTTCTAATCCCTGCTCTGCCACTCTACCATTGTGACCTTGGGCAAGCCACTTAACTTCTCTGCCACAGTTACCTCATCTGTAACATGAGGATTAAAACTGCGCGCCCCATGTGGGACATGGACTTTGTCCCACTTGGTTATCTTGTACTAAACCCAAGTGTTTAGTACAGTGCCAGACACATAGTAAGGGCTTAACAAATATCATTAAAAAATGAAATTTTTAAGATCCAAACCCTTGTGGGTTTCTTACCCAAATTCTCTGTCTTGCCTTGATCAAATCCTTCAACCTTTCTTCGTCTAGGTTCCCAGACCGTAAGGTGGCGTTTGCTACCCACGACTGGAAGACTCATCGAGCACCTTCGTTGAAAGGTGCTTTGTAATTCATCAAGTGCCATCAACACAAAGCATCCGTTATTGTTGGAATAGAATGTGTGGACATTTGCAAATTGCCTTTATAAAGAGTGAACAGTTAAGGATTTTTTTTTTGTTTCAATGACAGAGTAAGAATCTTATCTTTGTGTTTCTGAGTTTAAAATCTCTCTTTCTCTAGTTCTCTTGAGCAGTTGTTGCAAGGACAAAGACCTCATTTTAATTACAGTGCTTTTCCTGCCTAGCTAAATGTGAAACCCTAGTGAGCAGTCAGACAGCACTGCTGAGCTCCAGTCCTCTGCCTGAAGTGTTTCTCTCTCTCTCCCTTTTCAAGCTGAAGGAGTACAGCCGTCTGTAAGGAAAGGAAATCTAATTACTTGGCACATGTTCTAATTTAAGTCACTGTAGGCTGGTAAAAGTTTGAGGAGCCAGAGCATTAGGTTAGCAACCAAAGACCACTGGGTCCTTTGAGATGCTTGGAAGTGGATGTTGCAGCGGACTCGCTTGAGGATAATTGGCCTGGGACTGAAAGACTCACTCGGCAGATAGTACCGCTCAATGCAGCATGGCCTAGTGGAAAGAGCAAGGGCCTGGGAGTCAGAGGACCTGGCTTCTAATCCTGGCTCTGTCAAATGCTTGCTGTCTGACCTTGGGCAAGTCAACTTCTCTGTGCTTCAATTATCCTGTTCTCCCTCCTTCTTAGACTGTGAGCCCCATGCGGGACAGGGACTGTGTCCAACCTAATTACTTGCATCTACCCCTGCGCTTAGTTGGAAACATAGTTGGAAACATAGTAAGCACTTAACAAATACCATAAAAAAGAAATGCCTCTATTAGTCTAGCCTTGGGATTAGCCAGTCGCCTACTTGCCCAGAACGAGCTTAACCAAATATTCTGTTGAGTAGAAAATGGGGCAGAGACTGTTCATTTTTACTCCCAGTGAACTGTCATGTGGAAGAACAACTCCACGGGCCAGGACTTATGATGGAAATGGATGTCATGTGGGTACCCAAACAGCCACTGTTGGGTGAACTGAAATGGGGCGCACACCACCAGGAAGAATAGAAAAAATATTGCTTCTGGGATTTGTTCATTCACCCAAACCTGCTTCCAAAGCTAGCCATTCGTTTGATTCGTTTTCAAGACTGGATGGCCTGGAATAGAAGGTGGGGTCACTTGCTTTCCAGTCACTAGGAGGACCTGTCCTGCCTCTTCTGTTGGAGTTGCTTGACTGAAAAGATTGGCCTGAACCAGAATGATAGCCTACATGCTTGAGAGTGGTGACCCCTAACCTCTCCAACACTGACTAATCATTGTAGGGGGATCCTCTGCATATCCCAGGCTTTCAACATTGAGAGCTCAATGGGGAACAGAATTGTCAGTGCTGGTGACAATGACTACCTATGCCATCATCTGCTGGCCTTAGACCCCAAGGTTTTGTGGGTAGGTAAGTGTTCTTCATTGTTCTTGGAAAGTGTGGATCACCCGAGAACTCCAGATAGACATCCCCCCCATCCCTTACCATGAATAATCGGGCTGGTCCGATGGCAGGACCTCAAATACCATTTGGAAGTTGAGGTATTAGCACCACCTGTTTTATTTAGCCCCTATAGTGTGTGGAGCACTGGATTAGTAACCCCCAACAGGCAAGCTCTGGGGGAACAAAAAAGAATAATAACAATAATAATGTTGATATTTGTTAAGTGCTTACTATGTGCAGAGCACTGTTCTAAGCACGGGCGGAGATACAGGGTAACCAGGTTGTCCCTCATGAGGCTCACAGTTAATCCCCATTTTACAGATGAGGTAACTATGGCACAGAGAAGTGAAGTGAATTGCCCACAGTCAAACAGCTGACAAGTGGCAGACCCAGGATTCGAACCCATGACCTCTGACTCCAAACCCCGGGCTCTTTCCACTGAGACACGCTGCTTCTCTAAATCCCAGAAGCAACATTTTTTCTATTCATTCATTCAATAGTATTTATTGAGCGCTTACTATGTGCAGAGCACTGTACTAAGCGCTTGGGATGAACAAGTCGGCAACAGATAGAGACAGTCCCTGCCGTTTGACGGGCTTACAGTCTAATCGGGGGAGACGGACAGACAAGAACAATGGCACTAAACAGCGTCAAGGGGAAGAACATCTCGTAAAAACAATGGCAACTAAATAGAATCAAGGCGATGTACAATTCATTAACAAAATAAATAGGGTAACGAAAATATATACAGTTGAGCGGACGAGTACAGTGCTGTGGGGATGGGAAGGGAGAGGTGGAGGAGCAGAGGGAAAAGGGGAAAATGAGGCTTTAGCTGCGGAGAGGTAAAGGGGGGATGGCAGAGGGAGTAGAGGGGGAAGAGGAGCTCAGTCTGGGAAGGCCTCTTGGAGGAGGTTATTTTTAAGTAAGGTTTTGAAGAGGGAAAGAGAATCAGTTTGGCGGAGGTGAGGAGGGAGGGCGTTCCAGCACCGCGGGAGGACGTGACCCAGGGGTCGACGGCGGGATAGGCGAGACCGAGGGACGGCGAGGAGGTGGGCGGCAGAAGAGCGGAGTGTGCGGGGTGGGCGGTAGAAAGAGAGAAGGGAGGAGAGGTAGGAAGGGGCAAGGTGATGGAGAGCCTTGAAGCCTAGAGTGAGGAGTTTTTGTTTGTAGCGGAGGTCGATAGGCAACCACTGGAGTTGTTTAAGAAGGGGAGTGACATGCCCAGATCGTTTCTGCAGGAAGATGAGCCGGGCAGCGGAGTGAAGAATAGACCGGAGCGGGGCGAGAGAGGAGGAAGGGAGGTCAGAGAGAAGGCTGACACAGTAGTCTAGCCGGGATATAACGAGAGCCCGCAATAGTAAGGTAGCCGTTTGGGTGGAGAGGAAAGGGCGGATCTTGGCGATATTGTAGAGGTGAAACCGGCAGGTCTTGGTAACGGATAGGATGTGTGGGGTGAACGAGAGGGACGAGTCAAGGATGACACCGAGATTGCGGGCCTGCGGGACGGGAAGGATGGTCGTGCCATCCACGGTGATGGAGAAGTCTGGGAGCGGACCGGGCTTGGGAGGGAAGATGAGGAGCTCAGTCTTGCTCATGTTGAGTTTTAGGTGGCGGGCCGACATCCAGGTGGAGACGTCCCGGAGGCAGGAGGAGATGCGAGCCTGAAGGGAGGGGGAGAGGACAGGGGCGGAGGTGATGGAGAAGTCTGGGAGCGGACCGGGCTTGGGAGGGAAGATGAGGAGCTCAGTCTTGCTCATGTTGAGTTTTAGGTGGCGGGCCGACATCCAGGTGGAGACGTCCCGGAGGCAGGAGGAGATGCGAGCCTGAAGGGAGGGGGAGAGGACAGGGGCGGAGATGTAGATCTGCGTGTCATCTGCGTAGAGATGGTAGTCAAAGCCGTGAGAGCGGATGAGTTCACCGAGGGAGTGAGTGTAAATGGAGAACAGAAGAGGGCCAAGAACTGACCCTTGAGGAACTCCAACAGTTAAAGGATGGGAGGGGGAGGAGGCTCCAGCGTAGGAGACCGAGAATGATCAGCCAGAGAGGTAAGAGGAGAACCAGGAGAGGACAGAGTCCGTGAAGCCAAGGTGAGATAAGGTATGGAGGAGGAGGGGATGGTCGACAGTGTCAAACGCATCAGAGAGGTCAAGGAGGATCAGAATGGAGTAGGAGCCATTGGATTTGGCAAGAAGGAGGTCATGGGTGACCTTAGAGAGAGCAGTCTCGGTAGAGTGGAGGGGACGGAAGCCAGATTGGAGGGGGTCTAGGAGAGAATGGGAGTTCCTGGTGATGTGTGCCCCATTTCAGTTCACCCTACAGCAGCTGTTTGGGTACCCATCGGACTTCCATATTCATTATAGGTCCTGCCCAATGGAGGTATCTTGATGTGAGCCTTGTCTCAGTGCTGGTGCTGTGCACGCAGTAAGCATTCAGTAAATACGGTGGATTGATTGATGGATTTATGGTAAGCTGACTGCATTCCAGGACTCTGTTTTTGGTAATTTTGTCCTGCCATTTGATGTTGAATATGGTTCGCAAGAAGTTTAGTAGGGCTCTTCAGTTTCACTGACAAAAGTGTTCGTGAGGACCGCTTTGCCTTAAGAGCTAAAAGTAGATGTGACAGAGGTATAGAATCAAGCAGTCAAGTCAGTGTTATTTACTGAGCACTTGCTGTGTGCAGACAACTGTACTGAGCACTTGGAAAAGTACAGTACAACAGAGTTGTATATAGAAAATGGACTTTGAGTTTGGTATTGTTTACTGCTCAGTTGTTACTCCATTCTGTCTAGCTCCCAATTTATGCTGGCCTTTTTGACTCCATTTTCTACCTAACCTCCCCTTTCATCAGACTTGTTGTCAATCCACTACCTTTCACTGCAAATCAATTCACAGTTATCTCCGTGCATGGTAGTAGTAGGCACAGAAATGGTATTAGAATATCCACTGACTACAATGCACTGTACTAAGTTCTCAGGAAATTATAAGGGAAATATTAGACACATTCCTTTTCCACAAGGAGCTTATACCCTAATGGGGGAGACAGAAATAAAAGTATTTATCAATAAGTGAATCAAAATAAGTGACCATACAATTGATTATACATAAGTGTTGTGGAAGAGTATAATTGTAAGCTTTTTGAGGGCAGGGATTGCATCATCAACTATATTGTACTGTACTCTTACAAGCACTTAGTGCAGGTGCTCTGAACAGAACACTCAGTAGATACCATTGACTGAGTGATGGTGAAGCCTCAGTTGTTTGATATGACCTGGTGCGTAGAGAATTATTTGGAGCAGACTTGGAGGAGGTTAGATTTTAGGAGGGCTTTGAACATAGCAAGAGCAGTGATCTGCCAAATTAGGGTCTGGAGGGAAGAGACACAATGAGGGTGAGCAGATGGAGGTGGGAGAGTCAAGATAAAGGTACTATTAAAAGGTTAGTTTGTGAGGAACTAAGAGACTGAGCTGGGGAAGAGCAAGTGAAGAGAGCTAATTTGTAAGCTGGGGAAAGTTGATGGAGTGCCTTGAAGCCTATTTTTGAGGTATTTTGGCTCGAAGTGACAGGCACATGCCTCCAAAAGCCAACGAGCAGCCAAAACTATCTCCTGGGTGACTGGCTCAAAGGCTGTGCTTTATTCCCTTTCATCCTTTGTTCCCACAAATGAAGGATCTCATAGCTTATTGAGTTGCCAGACTTCCCCCAACGCATCAGAAATGTATTCTGTCAGAAATGTATTCTTGTATTTCTTTGCTGAATCCTCAAGTGTGGTGGCATCTAATAAGTTAAAGGGGATTGTACCTACCATCATAATAATGCCATTTATGAAGTGCTTACTCTGGGCTAGGTAATGGAGTAGATATACAAGGTAATAATAAAAATAACAATGATGAATGTGGAATCTGGCTTTACTATGTGCCAAATACTGTGCTTTATAGGGTAGATAAAATCAGGCCACATCCAGTCTCTGTCCCAAACAGGCTCACAATCTCTCATTGCCAAGTTACAAAAGAAGAAACCGAGGCCCAGAGAGGGGAATTGAGTTGCCCAAAATCCCATAGCAGGTCAGTGGCAGAGCTGGGAATAGAAATCTGATCTCCTGCCTCCCAGTCCCATATCCTTTCCACTAGACCAGATTGCTTCCCTTGATTTACTCTGATGCTACTAGGGAAAGAATCCAACATTGCACATTCAACTCTAACTTGAGAAGCAGTGTGGCCTCGTGGAAAGAGTACAGGCCTGAAAGTCAAGAGGACCTGGGTTCTAATCCTGACTTGGCCACTTACCTGCTGTGTGACCTTGGGCAAGTCATAAAACCTCTCTGGGCCTCAGTTCCCTCATCTGCAAAAATGAGGATTCAGTACCTGCTCTCCCTCCTACTTAGACTCTGAGCCCTATGTGGGACCTGATTTGTGTTTGGCACTGTAGCAAATACAAATACCACAGTTAATATTACTATTACTTAGATTGAAGTCACTATAGTTCAGAGATGATCCTACAGCATAAGACAAGCCTGTGAATCCCATGTGAAACAGGGACTGTGTCCAATGTGATTAACTTGTATCTACCCCAGCCCATAGAAACGTAGTAAGAGCTCAAGAAATATAATAGCAATAATAATAATTAGTCGTAGTTGTCTTCCAAACTTGGTGAGATTCACTGGGCAGTTGCCAGTGCCTAGTTAAAGTGGACAGTGTTGAATGCTATCATTTGATCCATGACAAACCCATTTTAGGCAGAAGACACTAGTCTGCCCTTGAAGGAGACCTTAAAGCTAAGATTCTTAAGAAATAAATGTACTGGCCATTAAAGAAGTAAGGAGCAGAGTGACCAGAAAACAGCACATTTGGAGATTAACCTTGTCCTAAATTATTCATAGTCAAATCCTAACTAGGTATACTATACACTATACCTAGCTGGGAAGCAGTGTGGTTTAGTGGAAAGAGCATGGGCCTGGGAGTCAGAGGACCTGAGTTCTATTTCTGCCATATGTCTACTGTGTGACCTTAGGCAAGTCACTTAAATTCCCTGAGCCTCAGTTACCTCATCTGTGAAACGGGGATTAAGACTGGTAGCCCTATTTGGGATGTAGACTGTATCCAATTTGATTAGCTGGTATCTACCCCAGTACAGCCTGGAACATAGTATTTCACAAATAGCATTTTTTTTTCAAAAGAAAATGAGGTAGGCACTATTATAGGGCATAAGAGAGAGAAGTCAAAGGCTCCTGGAAGCTTTGCTTAGCTGCCTTCTCAGCGTCCTTTTCTCTCACTTCCTGTAAGTTTTCTTTCATTCATATCACTCAAGGTTGTCATTGTATTGGAAACAGTCCAGATGAAAAGTGTTTGTATCCCTAGTTCTGTGTTCTAAACTCATGGAATTTTTATCTTTTCCATTCAATCCACACGATGACTGGATGCAAGGTTAACACTTCCCCCCACCCACCCCAGTTTACTCACACACACACACACACACACACACACACACACACTTTGTTCTTCAAGGTCATGGGCAGGATTTGGGGTCACAGAGTCAATTCTCATTAGTGGAGTTAGACCAGCTCTTCCAAAGGAGCTGGTGGGGATAGAAGAGCTTTCCACAAGAGCCAGCGTCATCCTCCCTCCCCCAGGAGAATTCTGTACCTGGTATCTTCTCCGCTGCACTTTACTCCCTTTCATCTTTTGTTCCCACAAAAGAAGTAGCTTCTGCCTAACTTGGCAGAACTCATGTTCACAACGACGGAGAAACCTAGAAATTAAAAGAAACCACAGACTCCAGAGACATCCCTCTGCCTGGCTGCACTTCTCTGATCATTTGGTGAGCAATCTACTCCCAAAGTACCCTGCCCACCCCCTTGGGGTGGATTAAGCCTTGCAGGGTACCCATTTAGTAAATTACCTCTTCCAGCAAACTAAATGGTTCCCCAAGTGACTCGGAAGAGTTCATCCGTCTCCCAGAGGACTGGAGCCAACCGTTCCCATAGAGGTTGGCCCAGCCCAACTCTCCCGCTGGTCGGGGGAGCCCTGGTGCGGGCAGCTAGGCACTTTTTCCATCCCAAACCTTTTATGAGCCTTTGATTTAACCAGAATGGCCCAAACTTTCCACCCGTGTTTAACGGCTGGGAATCTCGTTTCAATCCTGAAATGATTTTTACCACCGTCGTATAACAGGCTGGTACATCCCTGTAAGGCAATAAACATAAAATGGAAGGACAATTAAATTCCACTTTCGTCTCCAAAGATGGATTTTTTTTTGGTTGTTGTTGTTATCGAGTCACACTTAATAAAATGTGGAAAAACCACCCTTTATTCAGTACTTCAGACAGTGTAGCTTTTGGCGGGGGGGGCGCACAGGGCGGGGAAATTACTAAAGGGCTACACCCAGAATGTCCTGCAACAAACTCACTGCAGTGAGATGATGCAGGCTGCGCAAGCTCCTTTTATGATCTGAGAAATGACTGTTTTTATTGCACACTAAATAAAACCTGCTTTGGGAGCTGAGGGTTTACTGCTGAAGGTGGGGATTTTTGTTGCTGAAAGAGATGGGTGGTAAGGCACTTCACGAAAGAGAGGTTATGAAGAAAGAGTCTGACCAGGATTGAACAGGAAGGATTCCATAACAGCCTGGCACACCCCTGCTCTGCTTACAGCAAGTCTGGATCTCCGAGAAGGCAGTGAGTCCCATGGGCTTTCAAGGAATCAGTGGTATTTATGGAGTACTTACTGTGTCCAAGGAACTCAATTAAGTACTTCTGAGAACACAGTCCAAGAGAAAGATAAGGCACCTGCCTTCAAGGGGTTTATAACCTAATGATTTTCCCAAATCTTACTGGACATCCCAAGTCTACAGTTTTCTTCTAGGGATCATGATGTTTCAGGAAAGAGGGAAATCCTCCAGGGAGTACTCAACTTCAGTTCCAGGCTTGCCCTAGACTCCAGAGTATCAGGGGCAAGGATGCTAAAGAGGAAATGCTTTTGTCTCTTTCTGGTCTGTCCGGGCAAAGTGAAGCCTGGATTGACTGTAACGTTTGAGTGTGCTCCTTCTCTTCAGAGTGCAGGTCTCACCCTGGAGACCCATAGAAGGTGAAAGGAGCCACTCAGAGAGGAGTGCTCCTTGGGGAATGGGTTTATTGAATACTGGACAGCGTATCTCCCCTCCCCTTGGGTTCTAGCTTTCAATATGTCTAGTGGTTGTCAATTGTCATAAGACCAAGGTAGCACCATCATTAGGTGTGCTGTGCACATAGTACAACATTTGACTCTTTGCAGGGCCTGGCTTGGATAAGAACCTGGTTGTTCTCTTCCGACATTGTCTCCTTTGCCATACCGCAGGTGAACACCCCTGAGAATACAGGCTCCCCATAATGACGGTCACAAAGGTGGAAGAAGAAAAGGGGTCTAGTGGAAAGAATGCAGGCATTGGGCATCAGAGGACCTGGTTTCTGTTCCCAGCTCTGCCATTTGCCCGCTACGTGACCATGGGCAAGTCACTTCACTTCTCTATGCCTCAGTTTCATCATCTACAATTTGGGGATGAAATCCCTGCTCTCCTCCTTTTTAGACTGTGAGCACCATGTAGGACAGGGACTATAGCTAACGTGATGATCTCATATCTACCGCAACACTTCATACATTGCTGGACATATAGATAGAGATTCACAAATACCACAGTTACCATTATTTTCATTATTATCATGACTTAGAAGTAAAGGATTCACTTTTAGGCTCCCCAAGTGTTCCAGGTTGTTATATTGTGAGACTGGAGGTGATGCATGTTGGACTGTGGGCAGAAAGACGTCCCTTCCAGGGCCCAGGCTACCCAGTCTTCTCCGGTGTCCACTTTCTCACAAAGAAAAGAAACACAAAAGGGCCCACAGTTTCCCCTGGCCCTGGCTCCTCCCCACTTGTGTCTAGCTAGTTGTGCTAGTTGTGCTTTTCCCTTAAATAAGGCTTAGGCTAAATGAGTGACGCACTAAGTGCCTGCAGTTTACAGGTTTTATGGGTTGCTCTAAAAGCAAGGTTTTCGGGTGAATTCAGCATCTTCTTGACATTTAAGACTCAATTTATAATCAACGGTTATTTTAGCTCTAGTAGCAAAAAGCACTGGTTTAGCAGAAAAAGGCATTTATAAAAGAAAAAAAAAGCACATGAGGTGAGAGAAGAGAATGCGATTTTTGCTAGAGCAAGCAAATGCTCTAAGTGGTCTCTGGGCTTAATTAGCTTTTTCAGGCACCTCAAGTAGGGGAAGGTAGCATTGTTAGGTTGGAGATGAGTTCCATTGTTTAGCACTTTTCCCAACCTCCATGCTTTATTGTAAAGCCGTAGAGAGGTGGGCAATTTTTAGTACATATATTGAGTCTGGGATGTGTCAGGTGGTATATAGGACACCCCTATCCATGCCAAAGAACTCTTAAATCTTCCCAGAATAATAGGAATGACCTGCCCCTGGGATCCTGGTCTGATCTGCCGGGAAATGTAACTTGCATCATTTCATTTTCTTCCTTCCTTATTCTGTCTTGGTTTAGCTTTTTCTCACAGCAAATATCTCAGTGCCTAGCTCTGGTCCCTTGCTCTAAGTTGAGTGTGCAAAATCGTTTGTTGCTCAAGTAGCATCCTCTGGGGCCCGGATTGTCCCCTAGTTGTGCACAGGAGTCAGCCATTAGCTTCTGAGTCTCATTTCCAAATCATGCATAGAGTGTGCACCAGGAATGGGCTTTGCTGTGGGGCAGAAGGAAAGTATTGAGGACCCACCATAGACCCCCGATTTGAGAACCCAGATTCCCCTTCCTCAAGGGCGGCCTTCAGAGATGCTAGCTGTAAATCCACTATGCTGGCGGTTCAAGTGGAGAATAGCTCTAAAGGCAGTGATTTCAGAATCCATCTGGAGAAGAGACTTTCTGTTAAGAAAAGATGGAAGGGAGGGACTATATGCTTGAAATACTCAACTGTCTGGATACTAAGGCCCATCTCGCATCAGCTTCTTTGAAGAGGAAGGGTGACTCTGCAAGAAAGGTGTGTCTCGGACAGGCCAAACCAGTAGGAAAAACCCATCAGTTAATATTCATAAGAGGTAATGAGTAATAATAATAGTTAATAACTGTGGTATGTGTTAAGAGCATAGTATGTGCCAGGCAATGTACTAAGGGCTGGGGTGAATATAAGCTAATTGGGTTGGAGGCATACCATATCCCTGTCACAGTCTTAATCCCCATTTTACACATGAGGTAACCGAGAGGCACATAGAAGTTGTTACTTGCCCAAGGGCATGCAGCAAGCAAGTGGTGGAGACTGGATTAGAACCCAGGTCCTTCTGACTCCCAGGCCCGTTCTTTATCCACTAGGCACTGCTTCTCAGTACTGGAGTGCTGTACTGTACAGGAGTGCTGTACTAGAGTACAGTGCTAGACCTGCCATTCAGATTCAAAGATCCAACTATGGATGCATAATCTTTCCAAGACAGGAGGATGTGATAGAAAAGACCCATTTGTGATTGACACTGAAAAATAATTTCCCTCATGTTGAGCCTGTCACAGTTTATGCATTGGTCTAGAGTTTAATGTTCCTAAAGTTTTTGTCTCCCCCATCAATTAACATTGATATTAGCACTTTTCCCAAACAATATTGTTTGGATGTTTCATTGTATCTGCAGTAACCTCATTGTCTGTCAGTCTCCTGCTTCAGGTCACTGTATAGTAGCTGCTTGGATATCCAGCTGCCATCTTTTCTCCTCACTGCTTGCGCAGTGAAGCTGTGTTATTGTTATAATAATGTTGGTATTTGTTAAGCGCTTACTATGTGCTGAGCACTGTTCTAAGCGCTGGAGTAGACAGAGGGGAATCAGGTTGTCCCACGTGGGGCTCACAGTCTTCATCCCCATTTTACAGATGAGGGAACTGAGACACAGAGAAGTTAAGTGACTTGCCCACAGTCACACAGCCGACAAGTGGCAGAGCTGGGATTCGAACTCATGAGCCATGACTCCAAAGCCTGTGCTCTTTCCACTGAGCCACGCTGTTATAATGAGCCACGCTTCGGTGCTGGTGAACAGTTTATGATAAAGAAAATTAGCGTGGCATAGTGGAAAGAGCACAGGCCTGGGAGTCAGAGGATCTGGGTAACAATCCAGGCAGTACCAATTACTTGCTGTGTGACCTTGGACAAGTCACTTAAGTTCTCTGTGTCTCAGTTTCCTCAACTGTAAAATGGGGATTAAATACCTGTTCTCCCTCCTATTTAGATTTTGAGCCTCATGTGGGACAGGGATGCTCTCCCACCTGAATAACATCTGTTGACCCCAGTACTTAGAAAAGTGCTTGACACACAGTAAGCACTTAACAAATTCCTTAATAATTATGATGATAATAATAGTACTACTATTAATAATGATAGTAATGATAATGGAGGTAGCTTCAACAAGCAAGGAGCATCAAGAGGCTTTGTTGTATCGTCATGCCCCACCATCCTTGATATACCAGCTACAGATTTGGGAGAAGTCATCTTTATGCACAAGTCAAGGTTGAAAACATAGCTGTTGATATGTACACAAGGGACCAAAAAGCTTGGGACCAAAATCAATCATCATATTTACTGAGCACTTTTCTGGGTGCAGAGAACTTTGTAGCATACAGTATAACAGAGTTTGTAGACATGATCCGTGGCTGCATTGAGTTTACAAGAGCCATTCAGTGGAGCTTGGAGGAACATGAAGTACACACATTTTTCAGGAAGGGAAAGCCTGGCTGGATTTCCTCTGTCTTCTAAGGGGCATAAGGTTTTCAGAACTGAAAGGCACAATGAGGAGGATGTGTGTTTTTATTTTATCACTAGATGCAGGTGATGTTTCACAGCAATTAGCCAATTCAATACTGTCAGAATCTCAAGTGGTTCCCCCCCACCCCCTGCTGTTTTGTATTTTTTTTCTTTTTTAATTTTTCCTTAAGCCTGCTCCCAACTCTCTGAGAGTCCCCAGTTTTGTTTGCTGTTGATATAATTGAAAGCACAGTTTTCTCCATCAATAATAGTCAATTTCCTAAATCACTGGGGAAAGCCCCCAGACTTCCTGCTCAGGCCACAGACGAGGGATCTCCTGAGTGGGTTGGTTTTGCATCAGAGGATTTTTGCATCAGAGCATCCCATTTTTTCCCCTACCTTGTCTCATTAGTCCTTCTAACTAGAATTTCCAGATTCTAGATCAAACACATAAGTGTTTTATTCTAACTTTGAGGCACTCGTTGGAGACACTGAGGCTGAGGTTTGAATTGGATCCTAGCTCCCCTGAGCTCCTGCCCTAGCCCTCAGTCCACGCCCATGAGAAGAGGCAGCCTGTGAGTCAGGTTTCTAATCCCGGCTCCACCACATGTCTTTTGTGTGACCTTAGCAAGTCACTTCACCTTTCTGTGCCTCAGTTCCCTCATCTGCAAAATGGGGATTCAATATCTGTTCTCCTTCCTACTTAGACTGTGAGCATCATGTGGGACTTGATTATCTTGTATCTACACTAGCTCTTTTACAGTGCATGGCACAGAGTAAGCATTTAAAAAATATTATGGTTATTATTATTATTATTATTATCATTCCTACCATTGAGGAAGGTATCATCCTTCAGCCAGTAGTAGAGAAGGCCTAGTTCCCCACTTCTTCTCCGTGGAGAGGAAGAAGCCCCGAGACTACAGTCTTCAGGACAAGCCTCTCCAGACATGGAGGCTGCTGGAATTCTCAGTCAAGTTTTGATTCTGGGCACCATGTAGCCAGTCTGCCGAGAAGACAAAGGGACCCACCCCACATCAGTTGGGAGGAGGTCCACTTAAGACTTTTTGTTTTTATTTCTTTATGATTCTTTTTTTTTCTTTCCATCACCTTGCTTTTTGGTCAATTGTTTCTTTTCCTTCCCTCGTCCCCTCCTTGTTACCCTCTGACCAAGCTTTTTTCTGGGCCCGGACTGCAGATTCTGATTAAGCATGCCAGGGGCCCAGGGGAGAGCAAGATTTAGGACCCCTCAGGGCCATACTGAAAACTTGAGAGTGATGTCAAGGGACAGGAGTGTCCATTCTCCTCATGGCAGAGATCGGATCCTAGACTTGAAGCCAGTCAGAGCGGTGCAGCAGAAATGGAGGAACCATCATGAGCCACTCGGCCCACATGGTTTAAATTGGCCCACCGGGATTTTCCTGGCCCTGCGGCCCCTAGATATTCAGGGCCCCAAGCGGTTGTTCCACCAGACCACCATAAATCGACTCTGCCTGTCTGAGTTGGTTTTGGCCCTGGTTTTGAGTGGTTATGACTGAGATTAAATCAATGCTATTTATTGAGCTTTTACTGTGAGCAGAGCACTGTACTAAGCACCTGAGAGGGGACAATACAGCAGAGCTGGTAGACACATTCCATGCTTAGAAGGAGCTTATAAAATCTAAAACATAATAATAATAACGATGGTATTTGTTAAGTGCTTACCATGTGCCAAGCACTGTTCTAAGCTGGAGAAGATACAAGGTAATCAGGTTGTCCCACGTGGGGCTCACAGTCTTAATCGCCATTTCACAGATGAGGTAACCGAGGCATAGAGAAGTTAAGTGACTTACCCGAAGTCACACAGCTGATAAGTGGCAGAGCTGGGATCAGAACCCACGACCTCTGCCTCCCAAGCCCGTGCTCTTTCCACTAAGCCACAATGCTTCTCTACTACTACTGGTAGTAGTGTTAGAAGCAGCAGCTGCATTTATGGAGCACCCACTTGGTGCATTGCACTGTACCAGGATCAGGGAAGTCCAGAATAACAAAGTGACACATTCCCTGCCCCACCAGGAGCTTACACTCTAACAGAGAGATAAACATAAAAATATTTACAACTAGTCTATCTTTTGGTAAATCATCCATTCCTCCTCTCCCCTGCTTCTCATCTTTCTAACGTACATCCCCAAACCACATCCCTTTTTACTTCACTGCTAAAAAAGAGTATAACAAAGGATAGCAAGTCCCTAGGGTACCCTCCTGATGTGTCACCATACATGTCAGTCCCTTCAGCCGTTCCTGATGTTATTAATTTTTAAAACAAACTTGCTGATTGAGGTTCTGACTGCCTTTAAATTGTCTCTACAAGGAGACTGTGTACTAATTAACCCACAGAAACAATCAATGATGTACCTTTTTCAAGTTTCAGAGTGATTAGAATATGAAAATGAAGAGCACAATGGTGCAGATGTTTTAAAATCACAGCAGACAGCAATTAGTGACACGGGAACCAGCTGCTTATCTCTCCAGATAAAGCTTCTTAATAGGGAATTACACTTGAGGAGCCATTACACAGATGGATCTGCAAATGATTTAAAGAGGGGGCGTTGCAGTATTAACTTTGATTTGTGAGCCAGGTTCTCGCCAGGCTCTCTGCGTTACCTCAGGAAGAAGGTGGAATTGTAGCAGGGGTTTTTCCTCAGATTTTAACGGTCCTACCTGTGGCTTGTGTTTGGAGGGCAATTATCACAGCTCTTTGAGGAAACTGAGCAACCTTGACCAATTGGTGGCCCAAGACACCTGCTCCTCTGAAAAGTGGTTCATTGTTTTGGGATCAAGACAGTCAGCCAGCCCAGGACAGAGAGAGAGGATTTGGGGTGTTGAAAGGGAAATAATTAGTCATTCTGCTTGGCCTGTTAGGTGTTTTGATGAAAAAGAAAAGGTTCATTGTATTCAGCAAAGTGGTTCTAGATGGGAGTGGGTGCTGTGCCCCTGCAAGTATGCATGGGGGGAGTTGCTTCTTGGTAATCATTTTAATTATATGGGGAATTACCATATATTCTAAGAATCATAGAGTAGAGCCCTTTGTCTTTTGTTGGCAATTACCACCATAAACAATAGATTTCCTTCACAGTTGTTGATGTCCTTAATGGGGAAAAAAAAAAGCACCCACCAGGTTTGAAGAAGATGGCTATGGAGAATTGACAGGGGTGAGAGTTTTCTTAGGGTCCCCAAGGGAATTGAGGAAGAAAAGAGTGGTTCTTCGGTCAATCAGTCCTATTTATTGAGCTCTTATTGTGTGCCAAGTACAGTACTAAGTACTTGGGAAACTACAGTAAAACCGTTTGGTAGATACGTTCCCTGAAGCAGTGTGGTTTAGTGGAAAGAGCCTGGGGTTGGGAGTCAGAGGTCATGGGTTCTAATCCTGATTCTGCCATTTGGCAGCTTTGTAACTTTGGGCAAGTCACTTAACTTCTCTGGGCCTCAGTTCCCTCATCTGTAAAATGGGGATGAAACCTGTGAGCCCTACGTGGGACACCCTAATTACCTTGTACTACCCCAGCACTTAGAACAGTGCTTTGCACATAGTAAGCGCTAAACAAATGCCATCATTATTATTATTATTATTACGCATTATGAGGCAGGGGTCTAGGAGTCCATCCAGAAGCTGGAACACCTTTCTACTTGGCCTTGGGAAAGGGAGGCTAATGAGGTTAGAATCATCAGTTGAACCTTATTAAGGTTTCCTTTCCTCCAAAAGGCCTTCCCTTACCAAATCCATTTTTTCCCAACTGCCTCTCCCTGCTGTGTCATCTGTGCACTCAGATCTCTACCATTTGGACATATGTTATTCATCCCAAACCTAGCCTAGTGGCACTTATGTACATATCTATAAATTATTTTTAGTATTGTCTTGTCTCCACCTCTAGATGGTAAGCTTGTTGTGGGCAAAGAACATATCTATCAATTCTGTCCCAAGCATTTATTACAGTGATCTGTCCAGTAAGTCCTCAGTAAATACCTTTGATTGATATGGAGTCCCCTTTGTGAGTAGAGTCCCACCCTGGTAGTTATGTAGTTGCTGTTACTGATTCCAGTAGCCTGATCTCCCCAACCCCACCCACAGCTTTGTTTTTAACCCTCTTTCTTTATCTACCTCTTCCCACTAAATCCTCTGATTTCAGGGTGGTGTGTATTTGCAGTTGGTCACCCAGCCACTATACCCTAGTAAAGGCAGTATCTCCCTCTCCACCCATCTCAGTGTAGCCCTGACACCAACACCCAATTCCACCTCATTGCTTCTCATCATTCATCATCACTCAATCAATCAATCAACGGGATTTATTGAGTGCTTACCTTAAGCAGAGCACTGTGCTAAGTGTTTGGGAGAGTATAGTATAACAGAGTTAGTAGACACATTCCCTGTTCACAATGAGCACACCTTCTCAAAGGGGAGGCAGGCATTAATATAAATAAATTACGGATCGGTGCATAAGTGCTGTGGGACTGAGGGGCGTGAATAAAGGAAACAAATTGGGGAGAGGAGGGGGCACGGTCACAGAAGGGTGTGGGAAAAGAAGAAATGAGGATTTAGTCAGAGAAGGATACTTGGAGGAGATGTGCCTTCAGTAAGACTTTGAAGAAGGGGGAGAGTAACCATCTGTGGGATATGAGGAGAGAGGGTGTTCCAGGCCAGAAGCAGGACCTGGGTGAGAGGTCGGCAGTGAGATAGACGAGATCAAAGCACAGTGAGAAGGTTAGCATTAAGGGAGCGAAGTGTGTGGTCTGGGTTGTAGTAGTAGGAGAGTAGTGAAATGAGGTAAGAGGGACAAGGTGATTGAGTGCTGTAAAGCCAGTGTTGAGGAGTATCTGATGCAGAGGTGGATGGGCAACCACTGGAGGTTCTTGAGGAGAAGGGAAACATGGCCAGAATGTTTTTGTAGTAAAATGATCTGGGCAGCAGAGTGAAGTGTGAACTGGAGTGGGGAGAGACAGAAGACAGGGAGGTCCGTAAGGAGGTTGCTCATCCTTTTGTCAGTGTTCTGTTCGCCCTTTGTGGTGCAGATGGATCTAAATCATTCAGAACTATAGGATCAGGCAATAATGATTCAGGTGAATACATTGGGAACAAAATACACTAACTGCATTACCTTCAGCTGATTTGCCAGTTCTTTTGAGTAAACAGTCGCCTCTTCAATTGCAAAGAGTGTAATTCAACCAACTCCAGGTCACCTGAGCTACAGCCACCATACGATACTAGGAGAGTCAGGGGAAGGCTTTATTTTAATATGAATCAATTTAACTGGAACTGGGAGAGAGCAAGGAGTAAAAGTATATTGGAAGAAGAGCAGGCGTGTGAGAGAGCTTCACTAAGGTGGGTAGAGAGGGTCACTTTCCCGGCCCTTGTAGCAGCTGCGGTGACTCCCCACTCTTGTGGGCCCCAACAGGGGAGAGAAGACCTTGTCCTCTCTTACTGTTTCTCACCACCACCCTCACCCCATCCCCAGAACCTTACTATCCTCTCCCTCCTTCAACTCCTTGTAATCAGGTGATCCTCTTGTGGACTATAACTGGGGATGGAAATTAGCCAGAAGGGGCTAGAACGCTGCTCCCCAAAAAGGAAAATGTTGTGGCAAAGCTGTTCTGGTAGAAGAAGGTATGGGCCAAGACCGGGAAGAGGCTGCAATAACTGTTCTGCCCACTACCCACCCCTGGCCCACCCTCAGCCCCTGCTGTGGAGGTGATCCAGGCCCTTTCCTGCCCACAGGCTGACCTCATGCTTTCCTTCCTTCTCTTCTAGACTGTAAGCTACTTATGGGCAGGGAGTGTGTCTCCCAACTCTATTACATTACATTCTCCCAAGCATTTAGTGCAATGTTGTGCTTTATCCCACAAGTTAGAAAATACTTATACTTTCACACCTAACTCTAACTAAGAATATAATTATAAACCAAAATAATTAATCCTACTCCTCTAATGGTTGAACAGAGAGAGACGTTGGAGATCAGAAAACCAGTCAATGAAATAGGTGCTTTTAAAGGGAAACTTGTATGTATTCTTCTTGGATCACAGTTCTTCCTTTTATTTGAAGGCATAAAGTAATTAAACCTATTTTGAGGTTCAGTCCAGTGCAGCGTAGTACTTGCTTTACCATTTCAGTTGAAGATACCTGTACAGAATGTGTTAAGCGGAATTATTTGCTTCTAACATTGAAGTATTAAGAGTATTAGCATTAGCTGCCGTGTTGACACAATGCACTCATTATTCTTCTCTCTCTCTCTGTCTCTCAGGTTTCTGAGAGGCCTCAGAAACATTCTACCCTACATTATGACCTGGGCCTCCAACAGGACTTCACCAGTGACACCTTAAAACCAAAGCACCAGCAAAAAAGCAGCAACCAGCACCACCTAGACTGGTGTGCCACCTCTAACACTGGATCCGCCTCCCAGAGCTGCTTTGTCAGTTCCGAGTCTAATCGAGAAACAGGAGTCACTACCAAGATCCCTGCTCTCGAGCCTGTGGGTCCCTTTGTGAAGTCCCAAGGGAAGAAAGCCAGCACGGGCAGTGCATGGAGTCAGTTGTCCAGCAGTAACAAAGATCTGATCCTCTGCAATGCTGCTCCACCCCCAAGCCCCATCAATTCACAATCCCAGCCTAGCCACTCAGCCGAGGGCAATGGGCTTCCGGCCTTAGTGGACCAAGATGGAGGGCCAAGGGAGCCTCCCGACCCACCTGCTGGGAATACAAAGAAGAAGTCCAGCAAGAAAGAGTCACTCAACCAAACTATACAAAACCCAGACCTGGAATGGGTCAAGAATGCCCAGAAAGTATTTGAGACCAAAACCCATGACATCATAGAAGGGAAGAAGGAATGCTACTCAGCAGAGAGCGTCCTAGTCGCATCTCCAGCTAGGCAGAATGGAAGTTCCAGCAACAACCCTGAAGGCGACATGAGTCACGTTCGAATCACTATCCCGATAAAGACTCCGAATCTAGATCCACCGAGCCATAAAAGGAAAAAGAGGCAGTCGGCCAAATCTGTAGGAGAGAAGACCATCCAAGAGAAAATCCTGCCTGCTGGGCTTCCTCTGAGCAGCGAAATACCTGGGAGGATCCTTTCCCATCCAGAGGGAGGCAAAAAAGACATCCGAGCCCCGAAGCTGGGGAAGATGATGGAGAGCGACTCTTCCTCGGTCACTCTCGAAAGCGTTGGCAGCAGCGAGAAATTCCTCCCAAACAGCGCCTCCAGGCTCCGGAAGGCGGGCCCGTCCATGACGGCCCTAGTCTCCCTCGATCTGTCTCCGGCGAGCGCGTTGTCCGAAATCCAGCACCCAAAACTCGCGGCTAAACGGAGGTGGACGTGCAGCAAACCAAAACCCACCAATCTGCTGCGGGAGTCGGCCCTGATGACCTCTGAGAAACTGCTGGTCGAGCCTCCCTCCGCTTATCCCATCACCCCCTCCAGTCCTCTGTACACCAACACCGACAGTCTTACTGTGATCACACCAGTCAAAAAGAAGAGGGGACGGCCCAAGAAGCAGCCCCTGCTCACCGTGGAGACGATTCATGAGGGGACATCCACCAGCCCGGTCAGCCCCATCAGCCGGGAATTCCCCGGAACCAAGAAGAGGAAGAGACGACGCAATCTAGCCAAGCTGGCCCAGCTGGTGCCGGGAGAGGATCAGTCCATAAGCGAGTTGAAATTTCACAAGAAAGTCGGCAAGCTCGGCGTGCTGGACAAGAAGACAATCAAGACCATCAACAAGATGAAGACCCTCAAGAGGAAGAACATCTTGAACCAGATCTTGTCCTGCTCCAGCAGCATCGCTCTGAAGTCCAAAGTGCAACCACAGTCCAGCACAGGAGCGACGGCCATCGACACCAGACTGGGAAAGCAGATCAATGTCAGCAAGAGAGGAACAATCTACATTGGCAAGAAGAGGGGCAGGAAGCCGCGGGCGGAGCTGCAGCCCCCCCAGGAAGAACCCAAGACAGCCATCAAGCACCCGAGGCCTGTTTCGAGCCAGCCGGAAAACCCAGCAGTGCCTTCCAGCTTCCAGTCCCTCGTGGCCTCCTCACCAGCAGCTATTCACCCGCTTTCGACCCAGTTAGTGGGCTCTAATGGCAACCTTAGCCCCTCCAGCACTGAAACCCATTTTTCAGAGTTGAAAACTATGCCAAATCTCCAGCCCATCAGTGCGCTTCCCACAAAAACCCAGAAGGGCCTCCACGGCGGGACGTGGAAACTCTCCCCTCCCCGGTTGATGGCCAACTCGCCCTCGCACTTGTGTGAGATCGGGTCCCTGAAGGAGATCACTCTCTCTCCCGTGAGCGAGTCACACAGTGAAGAGACCATCCCCAGTGACAGCGGGATCGGGACAGACAACAACAGCACCTCTGACCAGGCGGAAAAGGGCTCTGAGTCCCGGCGGAGGTATTCGTTCGATTTCTGTTCCCTGGACAATCCAGAGGCCATCCCATCCGACACCAGCACAAAGAACAGGCACGGGCACCGGCAGAAGCATCTCATCGTGGATAACTTTCTTGCTCACGAGAGCGTGAAGAAGCCAAAGCACAAGAGGAAACGGAAGAGTCTGCAGAACCGAGATGACCTCCAGTTCCTCGCGGACCTGGAGGAACTCATCGACAAATTCCAAGTGTTTCGGATCTCCCACCGAAGCTACACATTCTACCACGAGAACCCCTACCCCAGCATTTTTCGGATTAATTTCGATCACTACTACCCGGTGCCATATATCCAGTACGACCCGTTGCTCTACCTGCGTAGGACCTCGGACGTGAAGTCGAAGAAGAAGCGTGGTAGGCCTGCCAAAACCAATGACACCATGACAAAGGTGCCTTTTTTACAAGGGTTCAGCTACCCTATTCCCAGTGGGAGTTACTATGCACCCTATGGAATGCCTTACACATCAATGCCTATGATGAACCTGGGTTACTACGGTCAGTATCCAGCTCCTCTTTACCTGTCTCACACCCTCGGAGCGGCTTCCCCCTTCATGAGGCCCACAGCGCCCCCGCCCCAGTTCCACGCGAGCTCTCACATGAAGATGTCCAGCACTGCCAAACATAAAGCAAAACACAGCATGCACCTGCAGACCCCGGTAGGGATGAGCCGGGGAGACCTGCAGCCCACCCTGACTCCCCCGAAGGTCGGAGGGGCTGGTTTGCCCAGCGGTCGGCTCCACAAAAGGAAACACAAGCACAAGCACAAGCATAAGGACGAGCGGATCCTCGGGGCCCACGAGGACCTCAGTGGCCTCTTTGCTAGCAAAGCCGCCAGCTTCTCCAGCCACGTGATCGGAGAGCGGTTGGGCAGCTCGGACAAGGACCTGTCCCTGATGAGTGAGAAGAGCAAGCATAAGGAGACACAAAAGCACCAGCATTGCGAACCTGGACATAAGAACTCCAAGAGCAACTTTGAGGTTGACACCCTGTCGACCCTCTCGCTCTCCGATGCCCAGCAGTGGACACAGTCCAAAGAGAAGGGTGACACAGGCAACGAGCCATCCGACTCCTGCATGAAGAGGTACTCTGGTAGTGGGGAGAGTGTTGGGACGAGGCCAGAGACCCTGGACATGTTTGGAGAAATGAACGGTCCGAGTGACAAGTGGGAGACTGAAGTCAGCGGGAGTAAGAGAAGAAGTTTTGAAGGGTTTGGAACTTACAGGGAAAAAGAAATCCAAGCCTTCAGGATGAACCGGAAAGAGAGAAATACCTACGACCCCTCTGGGTCTTCAGGTAAGCCTCCCCCTCATCCCCCAACCTACCATCCCCCCACCCTCTCCCCATTCTGAATGTGATTGAGCTCCTCAGGTAGGTTCATGGGGAAAGCCTTAGTCACTTATTTTTTGGGCTTTGGAGAGCTAAAGTGCTCTCGATGTCCTCATGTAGCACCTCCGGTTTGGCAAGAACATTGGAACGAAATGAAAGCTGAGGCTATTTCGTATGGATCATTTAACTGTTGCGTAGTATCTGATTTGAGGTTTATGGCCCTTTACCTGTGAGCCCTCACTGGCTGCTTTTTGCCCAATAGGTTACTGGGTTCCCAAATATCATAGATGTAGGGGACCTCACCTCCAACCTCGGCAGAGCTCACTGATTTCTTTTTTAACCAGCATTTTAATGTTGGCAGACTGGATCTCCCCTCCCCCCATCCCAGTTCTTCTTCGCTGAAAGAAGTGGTGGTGTTCGTTGCTCAGGGAAGGCTCCCAAGTAATTTGCTCTATGGGACGGATTCTCACCTAAGATTGTAAGAAGGTCATGTTTCTAGCAGCTGCACCTGCTTGATGTTTCACAGGAGGGTGCAGAACCCCCTAGAATAATACAAAGCCTGTTGCCAACCAACATATGAGACTTATTTCCATATCTCTGCCTGGAGATTCCCCAAGGGCCACAAACATCAGATTTGAAAACCGTTTTTTGGTGGATTTGAACTCCCTTTCCAAACAAAAGTGAGTGTTTGCACCAGATGGGAGTGGTTCATTAATAAAGAACTTGGAGATATTTTCCAGGCTAGCAAAATTAAGAATGAAAGAAAGGTATTAGTAAAACCTCATTTAAAGCTGCAGGTTGCTCAATAAGTATTGAGGCCCACACTTTAGGTCTCAGCCAAGGGTAGACGCATCAATTACTCAGAAGATGAGTGTACACCCACAGTCATCGAGTCGTTATTGAGGTGATTATCGATAGGGACTTGATAACTGAATCCACTGGATTCATTCACCCCAGCCTCCCACGGTTTTCTTCATTATCATTTCTCCAGGGGACTTTGGTTTGTAGAATTTGCTAGTCAGCTGGACCCACTGGGCAGCAGCTCTATAAAAGCACTTTCCTTGGTTTCTGTAAGAGTTCAAGGCATGGTGCCCAACCTTGTAAGGTAGATTCACTCCTGGTTTAGGAGTTAAAACCTTGTCAAAGTGTACGTGCCTGGTTTTTATGTTCTGACAGCATAGTCAATCCACATGACCTAATCTCTCAACTAGCAGATTCCGTTCTAGTTTCTGCATTTTTTTAGGGTTATTTAGAAGAGGAAAGAAAAGCGGTCAACGTTTAGTTAATGGGGGCCAAATAACAACAGCCGTACCTTGAAGTACTAGAGGAAAATTATTTTGATGCGGCCAGATAAGCCCATAGCCATGACTCCACAGTGAGTCTGTGAACACTGTTCTGAGGAGGATTTTCCAGAGATTCAGTACATATTTTATTTAACATATTTGGCTTTTTAAACATCCCAACTACAGACTCATTTCAGGTAATGGTCTGTTGCTCTAAACAGGCACCCAGTTAAATAATTTTCCCTGAGCCTCTTCCTCCCAGACACACCTTCGTCAACAAAAGCACTTATTGCAAAGTGAAGACTATGTGTGTGAATAGAGCAGTAGAAAACATAAAGGCAGAAAAGACCATGATGAATGCCTTATCTCACCCAGGACCAAAGCAAAATCATCCCACGTGCCTTATCCTTCTCTAAATGTCATTCCAGAAATCTTTCTGCCATGGAGGCTACTGCCACTTTTCTCCCAGTGAACATTTTCTCCCGTGTGGGTGGAAAGGTCACGTCCATGTTTATGTCGCCAGACATCACCCTGGGTGACTAAGTGGGACGTACTGTTCCCCCTGAATCTTCTTCTTCCACTTTATATTACTGGGATCAGAGTGCTCCCTTGAAATATTCTTAGCCCAGTGCAGTGTGAGACACTCATTTCCAGCGACCTCAGCCTGGTGTCCTGTTCATGATTCCATAGAATCCCATCCCTTGGGGCCTATGGCAACGAGGGCCATTTTTTTGACAAGAAAGGAAACTCAGTCAAATAGTGATATTTATAGAGTGCTTATATATGCAGAGCACTGTACTAAGCACTTGGGAGAGTTCAACAGAATTGCTAATAATACTAAGAAGAAATGTGAAATTTGTTGAGCACTTAATATGTGCCAAGCATTAAGCTAAGTCCTGGAGTAGATCCAGGATAATCAGAACTGACACAATACCTTCCTCCCCTCTCTCTCTGGGACTCACAGTCTATGGGGAATGGAGAACTGGTATTGAACCCTCATTTTACAGGTGAAAAAGCTGAGAAGTTAAGAAGTTAACAAGTTAAGCCCAAGATCACACAGCAGGGAAATCTCGGAGAAGGGACTGAAACTTAGGTTTCCTGACTCACAGGCCCATGCTCTTTCCATTAGGCAAAACTGCTTCTCAGCAATAGTATAATAGAGTTGGAAACTGAGTTGCTAATAGCCTGAAACCATAATTATCCTGGGGTCTTCCAGGATAATAAATAGAGGCAGAAACCCCTGCGTACATTGTACCTTTGACTGTAGGTAGAACTAGTCTTGGCTATGTAAAGCATTGAGTCATCACCACAGTAGCATTTTGGAGCATAGCATTTTGGAGCCTGGCCTATCTGCTGCTGGTTAAAAGAACGCTGGGCTTCCAATTTATTGGGGGCTGATCTGGGCACAGAGAGGGGGCTCTGAAGCCTGTGTATACATGTCTCAGGGAGCACTTTGGGATCACTGAGGATGAAAGACATCATGTAAATGTAAGTTATTATCATTATGAAGAGAGGAATTAGAGACTCCATTTAGCAATAGCAGCAATCCACACTCCATTTCCCTTCCGCTACTCTGGAAATCACTCATTTCCCAACCCCTGCCCCACCAGATGGCTCGATCCTCTCTCGAACCGTCTCGCCTCAGAACTCATACCAAACCCAGCTTCCTTTTGCGTTTGGTTTGGTTTGTGAGACTGCTGCATTTGGCTCATTCAGTTCAACAGTGCTCGGGGTCTTTTCTGAAAGTGAGAATAAAGCCACAGGTCCTAACAGGGAGAAGGAGAGCAGGAGACTCTTAAGAGAGGCCCTTGGGGCTTACAGGCGAGAGCCACCTCCTTCAGCGTTTACCTCAGAAGGCCGGTCCAGCTTGTCCAGGGTCTTTCTTGGAGATTAGATGATCTCAAGTTGTTCGGCAGAACATTCTGGGAGGTAAATCTGCCTCATATTCCCATAAGACATCAAAATTCACGGGCCATTTAGCGGGGGCCTGGCTTTCATCTGATACGTTGTAGACAGTGAGCACAGTAAATTTACAGAAGTCTCAAGTTCATCAAATGCCACTGTTGAGAAAGGTAACCGTCATCTGTCTCCAAATGTCAAGTATTTAGTATGACGAACGCACAGTGTAAATTAATACTGAACTCACCTAAGAAATATCTTAGTCCCACTATGCCAGGAGCTGAATTCCTTCTCGCTTGGCCTCCCCTGCCCGCCTCTGATTCCATTACCACACTTGGTCACTTATGCCAGGTTTCTTTATCTGCTCAGCGGGCATATCCAGAAATGGTCTTTTCTGTCGGTCAGTCTCAGGAAGCCAATATTCTAACCACAAGGCCCTCATGAGGCACCTGAGGTAGGAACTTTAGCAACCAAGACAAGCACTTTTTAAGTTTCCAGAGCCTTCAGAAGGGAACCAAATAAATGCTCTCTTTCCAAAAGTTCATCAACAATGAATTGTAAGAGAAAGGAGGACTCCTGGGAGGAGAGAAGTGCAGTAAAACCAGTGAACAAAATCGTGGAAAACTGATGGAATGCAATCTGTTCAACATTAGTCAGAGTTTAAATCTGAGCTGTTCACTAGCAGGATCTGAAGGGGTTAGAGTCAGCCTTTTTCAATTTGTATAGGGCAACCCCATCTCTGAGTTTTAGGAACATAGAGGAGGTAAAGGGCAGATCCCAGAAATTGCTGGGCCAGTAAGTTAGATGCCCCCGGTGATCATGGGAAGACAGTGTTTTTTTTTCCTCCAGTGTTGCATGAGGCCCTCTTCTAGCAAACACCAGTGGACTGTGGCTCTTTGGTAAGGTGTTTGATTTTAAAAACTTCAGCACAGAGCTTGGGGAGTGTGTGCATGTAGAGGTAACTGAAGAGAAAAACGGTGTGAAGAGAGCAAGGTGAAACTCTATATTTTCTTTAGCTTTGTGCTGTTGAAAAGGTAACTGTCTCTCTGCCAATAACTCTCTTCCCATGTCACCTCTAGGGACCAGTGTTTGGGTCCAGAAACTGCCTTTGTGAACCACTCTGGGAGTCATTTCTGTTTCCTGTCTTAACTACTCTGCATAAGGACTTTTCCGAATCTCTCAAGGTTCCACCTGGAGCACAGAATTAATCATCTTAAATGTTGTGACCCTTAGCCTTCTGTGAATGCACAAAGAAACCCCCGTCCCTTCCTATTTGCTGCAGTGTCCTTGCCTGGGTTGCAATGGACAATCAGGCAATTCCACCTTCAGAACTCGGAGTTCCCAAGCCATTTATCTTCCTTTGATTGGCAAAGGCTCCCATGTCCTGTTTGAAGTTTTTATTTAGGCCCTTTCTGGGTTAGAAAATTATGCCGTATATCCAGAAACGCAGAGCAGACAGACTTGGCTTTAGTGTGATGCGGAGTCCCTTCTGGCTTAGGGAGGCAGGAACTCTCTGGATTTTACAGAGCTGGCAGTCACAGAGCGCTGACAGGCAGGGAGCAGCCACCACAGTACCGAATCCAATCAAAGCCCTCTCACAACCAGCAGCCCATTGGGGAGAACAAGCAGAGTGTTTGGAGGTGAGAGAGACCCAGAGGCTAAAATATCCAGCGTCATTGCAACTTGTGGTCAGCCTCCTGCAATGACACCTTTTTTCCTCAAACAGCAAACAGCAGGGAAGGTTTTGCTGAATTCAAGGGTTGGGTAGGTGAAAGCACATATCGAGCTGAAGTGGCTCTGGCTTCAGGCTACGGACACAGAAAAGGGGATTCAATACCTGTTCTCCCTCCTACTTAGGCTATTAGCCCCGTGTGTGACCTGATTATCCAGTGTCTACCCCAGTGCTTACTACAGTGTTTGGCCTATAGTATGTGCTTAGCAAACACCACAGTTAGCAGTTCAGCACAACATGCCTGCTTTTCACGCAGGGGAACAAAATCTCCCATCAGATTATAAACTCCTTGTGGGCAGGGATCATGTCAACCAACGGTATTGTTTTGTCCCAAGTGTTTAGTACCAGGCTCAGCACCCAGTAAGTGCTCAGTCAATTAATTAATCAATTAATCTTAGTTTTGAGTGCTTATTGTGTCCAGAGGACAGTACTAAGCCCCTGAAGAGTACAGTACAACAGAGTTGGGAGATACAGTCCCTGCCCACAGCAGGTTTACAGTGTAGCGAGGGATACAGATATTAATATAAATAAATTACGGATTTATGCATAAGTGCTGTGTGGCTGAAGGAGGGGTGAAAAGGGGGTGCAAATCCAAGTGCAAGGGTTACTTGGAAGGGAGTGGGAGAAAAAGAGATGAGGGTTTATTTGGGGAAGGATCAGAAGTGTCCCAGGGAAAAACAGTTTAAATTTGGGGGGTTGGTTTGAGCAACCTCCCTTGTGCCACCATACATGATGCTGCCTGTGAACATAGTGTAATACACTCGCTTCATATGTAAAGGGGGAAGTTGGAATCATGAGTGCGGGAAGGTAGTAAATCTTTTGACACCCTGTGGTGGCCAAATGTCTAAAACCAGCCCTACTTGAGACTTAGCAAATTGTGTAGCCCCTTTCACTGAAACAATCCATACACAACTCATGTCACCAAGCCTCTCAGTATGTGTGGGGATTTAGCTGAAGAAAAGCTAGCCCCCATTTGACAGAGATTTACAAGGTATAGAGAGATGAAATCATTTTCCCTGTCTTACCCTAAAATGCAAGAACATAAGTTATCTGCATCAGGGAAAGGGCTCATCCAGCCTGTTAATGTTGTCTCTAACAGTGGCATCAGGCATCTTGAGGGAACCATATAATGGTTGCCCTTATTATATTACACAGAGGTGTCCCATTCAATGTTCCTAACTTTGCCCGTCTACATCCTTGTGATCTTTCCCTCTAGTAATTCATTAGGGGCCACTCTCCCTTTAATGTATCTAAACACGTCCTCATGTTTTTGGCTGGGAAACTTCCCATCCTATCAAATCCCTTGCGCTGATCACCTGGTGTGTGAAGAACTGTTTGCTTTCCTTCATTTTAAACCTACAGCCACCCAGATTCAAGGGATGCCCCCTTTCCCTGGTGGGGTGGGTTAACCATGTATTCACCCTGTCCCAGCCTTCGTGAGTTTGTCCATGTGCCTCAGCCTGTGTCTTTCCAGAACAGTGTAAGTTCTAACTCTACTCAGAGAAGCAGCGTGGCTCAATGGAAAGAGCCCGGGTTTGGGAGCCAGAGGTCATGGGTTCTAATCCTGCTCTGCCACTTGCCAGCTGTGTGACTTTGGGCAAGTCACTTCTCTGTGCCTCAATTACCTCATCTGTAAAATGGGGATTAAAACTATGAGCCCCACGTGAGACAACCTGATCACCTTGTATCCCCGCAGCGCTAGAACAGTGCTTTGCACATAGTAAGCACTTAACAAATACCACCATTATTATTATTGTTACTCATCTATCCTCAGAGGAAAGATTCTCCCTCCTCCTGATCATCTTGGTAGTCCTTCTCTATATTTTCTCCAGCTCTCTCCCTCAGAAGGAGTATTTTCCGGAACTGTAATCCAGCTGCTGGTATAGCATACTTCTATAGATTGCCTAAAATATGGATGAATGGAGCAGGAGCAGAAACTCAAGCCAGGTGTTCCTTCTCTAATTAATTGAATTTAAGTGTTAGAAGAGGATGGAAGGCAGGCAACTAATTATTTCATGATTTAGGAAAGAAGGGTATTTTATGCATAATTTCCTCCAAGCCTTGGCTTACTTCTTCACTGAACAATAGGCACTTCTGGAAGTGTATCACCCCTTCCAAATCACTGGTGTACTATTTTATAACTAGCCATCATACATGAGTGGCAATTTCAAAGGGCTCATGGGGTAAAAAGAGAAGCTTAATTCCTTGGAGAGTGCAGATTAACGATCACTGATCCATCCTTGGCAATATCAGAGAGCTGTGTCTTATATGACTCCAAAAAGGAGGTGGAAGAACACTATTCTATGCAATCATTGCTGCCGTGCCGCCCTGCCCTCCCTTACTTCACCCATCATCCCTATGCGCATCTCCTTTATTCCTCCTTGTTCCTTGGAGGGGCAGAACTGCCTACACCCCACATCAGTCATCTTTGCATCTCATCCTTCCATCCCCTCCAAAACAGAAATCTTTTTTAAGGGAAACCTCAGAGAAGATGGGCATATAAACCACATTCAAATATCTTGCTTACCTGCTTAAATCAAATTCCCAAACCAATCTCTAGGGCTCCCTGACCTCAAGCCTGTAGCTAGAAAATGGATGGAGACAATCCTTCTCCCTCAGGGATGCTCCAACGTCCTTCTTAATTCCTGCCAGATGACACCTTCCCAGAGTAGAGGCTGATTGGAATCTCTGCTTATCACTTATGCATTCCAGCCAATTAAAACACACTAACTTTGTCCTTGCCATGGGAAAATGCTCACAGACGATTTCATTTGGACTGGGAGGAGTAGATGTGGTGTTATATTCTTACTCTGTGTGAAGTTTGGAAGGTACTCAGTAAATACTATTGATTGGAAGCCCAAACCATCAGCCATTTTGGCCAGCCCCAAATGAGGCCTAGACTCCAAAGTGGGAATGGGATAAAAATCAATCAATCAGTGAATCAATGGCATTTATAGAATGTTTACTGTGTGCAGAACACTGTACTAAGTGCTTGGGAGATTACAAGTTCATAGCAAATTGCCTGCCCACAAGGAGATTACAGTCTAAGTGGGGAGACAGACATTAAAATCAATTTTAGATGTATATGTAAGTGTTGGGGGGATGGGAGTGGGGTGAATATCAAGCTCTTGGAGGTTACAGATATAAGTGTTGAGGCAATGCAGAAGTGGGAGGGAGTAGAGGAAAAGAGGGCTTAACTGGGGAAGATCTATTGAAGAAGATGTGATTTTAATAAGTGTTTGAAGGTGGGGAAAGTGGTGGCCTGTTGCTTATGAAGGGGAGAGAGTTCCAGGCCAGAGGCAGGATATGGGCAAGGGGATAGCGGTGAAAGAAATTAGATCAAGGTACAATGAGCAGGATAGCATTAGAGGAGAGAAGTGTACAGGCTGGGTTGTGGAAGTAATCAGCAAGGTAAGATAAGAGAGGGTGAGCTGATTTAGTGATTAAAGTCTATGGTGAGCTTCTTTTTGATGTAGAAGTGGATGGACAACCAGTGAAGGTTCTTGAGGAATAGGGAGATGTAGACAGAATTTTTTTTTAAATTTTTTTTTTAGAAAAGTGATCTGGGCAGCAGAAAGAAGTGTGGATGGGAGTGAGGAGAGATGTGAGTCAGAGACATCAGCACGGAGGCTGATGCAGTAGTTAAGGTGGGATGAGATAAGTGATTGGATCCTCATAGTAGCAGTTTGGATGGAGAGGAACGGGAAGATTTTAGAGATGTTGGGTAGAGATGAAGGGTAGAAGCAACAGGATTTGGTGACATATTGAATGAGAGAGATGAGTCAAGATTTTCATCAAGATTACAGGCTTATGAGACAGGAAAGATAGTGGTGTTGACTACAGTCATGGGAAAGACAGGGGGAGGACACGGTCTGGGTGGGAAGGTGAGAAAGCAGTTATCTCTTGTACATGGACCCCTGAGAATGAGAATTTGTCCCCTGAGTATAACTCCGGTAAGTCTATGAGCCAGTTCTTATCCTGCTATGGCCCGGGTCTGTTTTTGAGGTCCACCCCACCAGCATTCCGTAAGGTGCATTCATTCCAAAGTGAATGAGTGAGAAAGCTACATTACAATAGTGCTTTGATCAATGAAGTTCAGAATCAAAATTCTGATTTCAGCTCTGCCAGTGACTCACTATGTCCTTTAGATTGAAAGTGACCCTCTCCTTGCTTTCTCTCCTTTTCCATTTACAATTGATGTTAATGATAACACGGAAGTGTCAACAACTGGCATTAGCCATCTCAGAGAAGGCTGTCACCTCCAGGCTCTTTCCAAGAAGATTTAGCAAATTGACTCATAGGGGTAAATGTCTAGGTTATCTTGGTCCATCACATTAGAGCAACTCATTATGCATCCCCTCAGTTGTAAAGTGTCTTCATTAAGTAAACTCTTCATCAGAGTGGAATGTAAATCTACTTTCCTGCCTAGGAAAGGTTCTGATGCATGTCTATCTGTAGAATGTAAAAAGAGGTTAAGCCGGTTATCCCCATTAATCTCACTCCCTGACTCAATACCATAAGGGTTGCAACTGTGTGATGCTTGCCAAAAATTTTTACTCATTCATTCATTCAAAAGTATGTATTCAGTGATTTCTGTGAGCAGAGCATTGTATTAGCATTAATGTTGGTCTCCCCCTCTATCCTATAAGCTCATTGTGGCAGGGAGCATGTATACCAACTTTCTTGTATTGTGCTCTCCGAAGCACTCAGTATAGTGCTCTACACATGGTAAGTGCTCAATAAATGCCATGGTTGATTGAGAGAGTACATTAATGTAAATAATCCTTGATTTTAAATATCTGTTTTAATCCCAAAGCACTTTCACTTTACTTGCATCATTTTTATCCTTATACTGTCCCTGTAAGGTAGGGAAAGAGTTCATCCTCTAAACAATAATAATAATAATGGTATTTGTTAAGCCCTTACTATGTGCCAGGCACTGTCCTAAACACTTGAGTGGATACAAGCAAATTGGGTTGGACACAGTCCCTGTCCCATGTGAGGCTCACATTCTCCATCCCCATTTTACAGATGAGGTAATTGAAGCGCAGAGAAGTGAACTTGGTATTTGTTAAGTGTTTACTATGTGCCAAGAACTGTTCTAAGCACTGGGGTAGATACAGGGTAATCAGGTTGTCCCACATGAGGCTCACAGTTAATCCCCATTTTACAGATGAGGTAACTGAGGCACAGAGAAGATAAGTGACTTGCCCACAGTCACACAGCTGACAAGCGGCAGAGCCGGGATTCAAACTCATGACCTCTGACTCCCAAGCCCGTGCTCTTTCCACTGAGCCACGCTTGCCCTAGGTCACACAACAGACAAGTGGCGGATCTGGGATTAGAACCCTTGACCCATGGGTCCCATTCTGTCTCCCAGGCCCATGCTCTATCCACTTTGCCATGCTGCTTCTCATAGCTTGACTATAAGCTCATTGTGGGCAGGGAACATAAGAAATACCATTGATGATGACGGTGGGGATGATGATGATGTAATACAGGTATTACTAATCCCCTTTTTACAGATAAGGAAACTGAGGGGTAGAGAGGTTAAGTAACTTCCCCCAAGTGAAATGGCAGGCCAGTGGTAGAGATGGGACAAGAGCACAACTCCTCCAACTCCCAGACCTGTGCTCTTTTCTGTATACCATGCTTCTTCTCTTAAAAGACCCAGTCCCTGCCCCTGAGCACCTTACAGTCTACAGTGGAGACCAGCAGATATAAATCACAAGCGTACAGTGGGAGCAAAACTGTTGAAAAATGGATAAGTGGAGGGAGTATGTTGATATATACATGTGTCAATACTGGCTCTTAGGATTATAATATTCAGTCATCTATGCACTTGGATCTGTGACCTTTGGGCATTTGCTGTTCACTCCACCCTTAACCCCACAGCACTTACATACATATCTATAAATTATATACTATGTTATTAACTTATGTAATGTCTGTCACCCCCTGTAGACTCAAAGCTTGTTGTGGGCAGGGAACATGTCTACCAACTCTGTTGTATTCTCCCCAGCACTTGGTACAGTGCTCTGCATACAGTAAGTGCTCAATGAAAACCGCTGATAGATTGGTGAAGAAAATTGTTTGGGGAGTGAGTGCATCTTGCTGAAAGTGTGACGCTCTATCTCTCTCTTTCAAATTTTCCCTTTCTTCCCATTCTTCCTCAAGATAAGTTCCCACATACCTCTCTCTAAGGGATGTAGGATATTGGTTTAAGGAAAACAGGAGAGAGTGTCCAGTACAGTGCCTCGGAGAGCCAGGAGACACAAAATGATCGACTTCAGAGGCCTGAGAAAAAGTGAAAGAAGGGATTTATTCTTTATTTCCCATTTTGAAACACTTGATTTTAGAGGATCGAGGGTCATATTGCTTTTGGCGAAATGTATAAGCTAAATGGTGTTCATTCTTCTGATTTCCTGCAATCCCTCAGTTATGAGTCTGAAAGAGCATATATTTGAAATAGTGACTATGAACTCTGAGTCTCCCAATCATATGTTGTTCGATGAAAATAATTTGGTGCTTATGGAAGGGTGCATTCACTCTTTTAGACTATTAATGCACTATTTTGAGCAGCAGTTTTCTAAATGGTAACCTACTGTCCTGAAATAATTAAGGCAGTCTCCAAAGTGCTTAACTTACAATGTAAATTACAAAATGTTGTACTTCAAAAGTGCTTAACTTACAGCTTAACTTGAAAGGAAAACCGTATGCTCTGGGAGAATATGATCCAATGTAGTATTAGACTGAAATGCTAACAGTTTAAATTGCTTTTCCCAATTCCAACTTTCTGAATTTCATTCAGTTTGGGTCAGTAAAATTAGACTTCTCTCCTTTCATTGCCTAATGATATTCAGTTTTGCTTTTGAGTTTTCATATCCTGACAGTCAGATTGCATATCAGGAAGCTGTTCTCGGCAGCTTTTAAATAAAACTGCAGAGGAGAATTTTTTAAATTATAAAAACATGTAGTCCAATTGCCACTCACGCCCCCCCGCCCAACCCCTCATGCTCCTCTTTTTTCAACATTTATTGGACATTCTCCTAATTCCAAGAAAGTAGGTCTGCAAACTTGCTAAATGCTGTTTCAGCACACTTTTGCCATTGAAGAAAAAAAAACCCTATAAGTCCAGGCAGTTCAGAATTCTGACAAAATGTCTCTCCTTTGAGAGCATTTTTTTTTCCTTTGCCATTTTCAAAAAAAAAAAGTTCAGTGATGTCTAATCTTCAGGAACGTTCCTCTTCTTCCAACCCACAAACCGTTGGCAAAATAATAACTCTACACAGAATGTTCTCTTAGCATTTTTTTTCCTCTCCCTTCCTGTGAAGTTATAAATCACTGCATTTATTTTTTATTCATTTGGTTTCTTTTTTATTGCAAATTAGAGTATAATACTGGATCCACTAGCATCATTTCTTCTGTCCACATGTTCTAGATACTTTGCCCAAATGAGTGGACACTTAGCTGGCTGCAGTCTGGGTTAAAATTAATATACAAAACCTCAGACAAAGGAATACATATTTGAGTAAAGCAAGCCTGAATTTCATAGTGTGTGGATTGCCTTTCATCCATCCACCTCCTCTTATCCCCATCCTTGCCCTTCTCCCTACCTAGTCCTAGTTCTAAAACAAAGCTACTTTGTTCTTAGAGAACTCTTCATTTCCCATCATGCTTTACTGCCATGGCCCGTTTCCCCTGGATTATGTCATTACACATGGCTGTTCTGCTCCCTTTCGCTAATGAGGTGGATGGTCTTACGTTGAGTTACGCTGGTTGTTTTTCTGCTGATGATAAGTTGCTTCTTCTAATGCATAGGTATTAGAATTTAACCACTCAGAATATCTTACACTTTGTAGAGGGAAGACTGAATGTTCTTTCAGAAGTTTGTAAACTCATGTTAGTAGTGTACTTAGTTCATCAAGCCCTGCAAACTGCCCTCTTCAGCTGCAGTCTTTTCATTGATGTGTGGTCATCTTTGACCTTTATGATATTAGTGGATGTTTGGGTTGATGGGATTCCCCATGGATTCGCCACTTCCATGGAGGGATTTTTAAGGCCTATCGGGTGAGGGCCAGAGGAGTGGGAGAGAACTCTACAGATTGTTCTAGACCTTCCACAGTTCCACTAGTGGAATTGGGATGTCTACTGGAAGCACAATATCTTGGGTGTCGAAGACTACAGCTTCACAGAACAATCCAATAGGATATTTGAACAGAGTTCAAATTAACTAAGTGGTGCATTACTCAAAGCACTAGCCGCAGTGTTGATTCAATCTTTTCTCTCTCCAAGAAGATGCAGTGTGAGTTGCATGCAGCTGTTTCTGTTAAGGGAGATGGAGACCCTTCAAATTTAACTTGAATTCCAGGTCTCTATTTTACAAAGTGGGTGACAATTAGCTGGGGAATTTGGGCAGTTCAGAGAGAACCAGTGAGAATAATTCTGACACAAACCGCACCCCCCCCCCCCGTATTCCTTAATTGTCTGGATAAATCAAACAAAACCAGGGGTCTTCTCCCTGAAAATATCTGTGTCCATTTGGTCTTAGCATGAAGTAGCCATCTCTAGCATCACATTTTGAAGACAGACTTTTCCCAAGAGTAAGGGTGAGCTCTGAAGTAAGGGTGAGCTCTGAACCAGTATTTCTGTGATGAAGCTAAACTTCAAGGAAAACCTAGTGTGCAGAACATCTCCCAAGGTAAAGGTCATCCCATGACAGCTTATGCCTTATCTACTGCTTCTACCAGCCCAGAATGAGATGAAATGTGTAACAAATGCTTTTCATTAAGCAGGAACCCTCAAGTCTGGCCCCAGAGATTGACTTCATTTGCTTGTTAGTGCCATATAGGAATTTAAAGGAAAAAAGTCCCATTTCTCGGTTACTTCCACAGGTGTGCTGGGAGAGTTATCAAAATGAGTTTTGACAGCTTCATGCTAATGGTTTCCAGCATGATTGTTGAAACCAGCCTTTCTCTCCTGCATACGTTTTCAGCTAAATTATAAGAGCCATTAGACAGAGCCAAAAATATTGTCTTTCTCTGGGCTGGTTGGTGGTACCAAATGCCTGTTCAGGCTCTCCCATGAATATTCAGCCAACCCAACATCTGGGGGTCTGTGACAGCTGTGTAACCAGCAAAGCTAACATCCTTCGCTGCAGCATGTTGGCCGAGCAGCTGAGAGAAAAAGCTGTTTTGCCTGGGGAGGCTTTGCTGAGTTGTAGGAGTTAGCCGTTGTTGGTTAGGTCTGGGAAAGGGAAGGGTACGACACAGGCAATAATTCATTTCATATTGTTTACACTAATGATTACAAAGGGCTTCCTCTCCACTCACCCTGCCCTCCTCCCCCCAATCAAACTCCCTCACCACCCTCCCACCTCCAACCTTCACCCAAATGGGCAGAAGCTTGACTCTTTTGATTTTCTCCCACCCATCCACCCAATGAGCTCATAATATTAGTTCTTTAGAGGTAGTAACCATCACCTGTCACTATCTGATAGAGCCCAAAATAAATCAGATGTAGGCAGAGGGAAGGAGGGAGGGAGGGGAGAAAATAGGGTATGCTGTGGCTTTGAGTTAATGGTTTAGAACCGGACTTCAAGCTTAGTGTAATGAAGTCCAGCTCACCCTGTCCAGGCCAGATAAATGGAAGGGATTTCTGGCCAAAGACTTTTTCAGTCACCACGATGAAGGTTGATATTGAGTATGGTCAAGAAGACCTTATTATCATTATTATTATTACTAAGGCAGATAACAGACAGACAACAGACTAGAGCAGCAAAATATCAAAACCATGAACAGGCAGAAACGTACAAATCACCCAATTCCAGATCAGCTGCTATCAAAGAAAAATTAAATATCCTTATTCTAATGTACTATTCACAGATTAGGGGATATGCTATAGGTGCCAATAGAAAGCTGAGGGAAGGTTGTTTTCTAGGATTTGTGAAAGGGAGCCAAATTCTCCCAGGCCTTTAGGTTCATTGGTAGAAGATCAAATATTTTGAAATGATAGAAGGTACTCACATCTAAAGATGAACCTCTTGTTGGAATGTGTGTGTGTGTGTAGGTGTTGGGGAGGTGGGAAGGGAAGAGCAGAGGTCATGCATACAGTCCTAATGCCATAATATTTGCTAATGCCTATTGCTACTTGAATCATTGGCAGCAGAAATTTTTGATCTACTCATTTGGTAGGCAGGTCAGCCATTGGAAAGAGGGAAAAAATGATGTTTCAGCTTGTTCCCAAAAATATTCAGTCACTCTAAAAAAGTCTAGAAAATTATACTGGAAGCAGGTGCAAGCGAAAAACAAAACCAAGAGTAGAGATGGGTTTTAGAGGCACCATTGTTTGCCATCTGTATTAACCTTGGGCAGTTGCAGCAGCGAAGACTTGGCTCTCATAATTGAGACCTGAAGCTCTGACATTCAAGAAGATCCAAACCAAACAAACTTGCCCATGTCAATACTTAAACCACAAAAAACTACATTAAAGAATGGTTAGGGTATAAACCCACAAAAACGAAGCAGTTCAGAATGAACCTTTCTCTTATGCTTGGTTGTTATTTGGTGTTGAGAGCTGTAAGTCAGATAACCCACTGTGATTCGAATAATTATTTGCACTTCTGAAAGGCAGGCATATGTCTAGGGCAAGCAGACAATTTACAAAGATGACTACTTCCTAAAGCCCATTGACATGAGATCAGTTTGGAAATAGAGCAGCATTTCCAAACAGTATTCTGTTTTCAGGATCATCACTTGTGGCAAGCATGTTCGTTCTTTAATGCTAACTGTAGAAACTGGTCCTTTCTTCATTGAAAATGGCAGTCCCCACCCTACATTGCTTTGTTCTTCTTTCCTTTCAAGTAAGGTGTTTTAGGGAAGACCCCCAGTATTGATCCCCTTGACTTTTTCAGGTGTGATGGTGCCTCACAACTTCAGACTCCTTGAAGAGAGGAGCCTATTACTATAGAATCTGTCAAGGTAGAATAATGAAACTACATGGGATGTAATAATTTCCAGGTACTGGAAGAAGTACGTAACTGCTAGTTCCCACTCATTTCAGGGGTTGTAGCCTCAGATTCAATCATATGTTTGATGTTTTAAGATGACCCATTGGGTGGTCCTACTTTCCTCTAGACTGTAAGTTCTTTGTGGGCAGGGCACATGTCTATCAGGTCTGTTACATTATACTCTCCCATGTGCTTAGTACAGTGTTCTGCACACAAAAAGTGTGCAGTAAATAAAATTGACTCCATATATGTAGGTGTGTGATGAGTAGAACTGGCCATGCTTCACATGTGGACACTAGTGAACTAGCTTTCTCCCCCCTCTGGACTGTAAGCTCATTGTGGGCAGGAAATGTGTCTACCAACTCTATTACATTGTTATAGTGTACTCTCCCAAGTGCTTAGTACAGAGGTCTACACACAGTAAGCACTCAGTAAATCCAATTGATCGATAGATTGTTTGATTCCAGAACTCACTATGGATGATTCCATTCTACCAGTTAGCCTCAACTATGACTTGAGGATGCTTGAGAAAATGTTCAAGAAACTGAATATGATGTCTATAGCAGATCTTAGTCTCACCACCATATAATAATGCTGTCCCTGTTCTGGCTCATGATGCCCCATTGGCATTATACTTCTGTCTGCCGGTCTTCAGATTTGAGTTCCTTCTTCACTGTCAGCAGTGCATCAGTTGAGAGTGCTGCCCAGGAAGCAGAATTCCGCAACAGCTTTCAGCCTGGGTGTTTCTATTCACATCTTCTTATAGCACCTTCTGCTACCAACAGCAGTTCTGTATCACAGTAGAGTCGAAAAGAGAAATGCGAAATAGTCTAGGCCCTAGTCCAGCTGTCTTTGACTACATTTTCACAGTCAGGGAAAAGCAGAAAGTTGAAGCATTGCCTGGATAATCCAGGAATTCACCCCCTCTGAGGCAACACTTTGCTGAAGTGACTTGAATAATCATCATCCAGCTATGAGCATTCTTCTGGAAATAAGTGTGTTTCCTTTCAGAGCTGGTTTTCCTCCTTAAACTCTCATCCAAGAGCATAATCCCCTGTTTGGGGTTTGGATAATCACTTGAATTTTCAGGTGCTTCAAATAAGAACCAAAGTGACACCAAACTGAATTAGCCTCTATGTGTTGGTCTGGAGGAGGAAGAGAAACAGGTTTTCTTCTGAACGTTTTTGTGTGTCTATGATCCAAAGGGGGCATTGTGCACTCAGTTCTGCCTGAACACATGTTTTTACTACATGTTTTGGCTGGAGCGCAACAGCAGAATTAGGGAAGAATCTTTCCACAACGTGATGAGCCTGCCTGGATATGGCACAGTGCATTGTGGGAAGAAATAGTCCCGCATGTATATATGACATCAGATGTTACGAGTTCTACAACACGAGTTTTCTTTAACATGGGGTTCTGCAAAAATGCACATCCTGCATTATAGGAGCACTGGATATACCTGGAAAAGGGTGTTTGGTCATTACTAGGGTCAATCCCAGGAAGAAATTAGGGAGAAAGGAAATACAAAGGATACATCTGGGTGGTTCAGTGTCTGGACACTCTGGCCAGGTGTTTTGTATCCTCTAATACCAGCTCTGCCATGTGTCTGCTAGAGAAGCAGCATGACTTAGTGTGGGCAAGGGCCTGGGAGTCAGAAGGTCTTGAGTTCTTATCCCAGCTCTGCCACATGTCTGCTGTGTGACCTTGTGTCACTTCACACTCTAGGCCCCAGTTACCTCATCTGTAAAATGGGGATTAGGAGTGTGAGCCCAGTGTGGGACAGGGACTCATCTTGACTACCTTCTTCCTACCCCAGTGCTTAGAACACTGCATGTCATATAGTAAGTGCTTAACAAGTACCATGATTTATTATTATTATTATAGTAAGCTCTTAAAAAGTATCATAATTATTATTTATAAAGATTTCTATCTCCTTGGAGAGGGTGAGGAGTGTGGGTGGAGGTTTCATTTGAATTTAATTCCCATCATGGGCAAATGAAAATGGTCCATTAAGACCAAGCAGAACAACCCAAGATGTAGACAACATCCTTAATAGGCAGAACAAACGAAGGGAATTGAAACAGGATCACTATTGCCTGGTAGATGAATTTGTCTCGAAATGAAACGTTGCCTGTTGTGTAGTAGCATGGCTTTGCCTTTGAATTATCTTGATTTGTTGATTTAATTCAGATCCTTGATGTTTCCTGAACACTGATTTTGGTACTTTAATTACCCCCTGATTTATTAGTCACTAGGATTTTTACATTCCATGATAGAAACTAAAACCTCACCTTCCAAAACAGTCCCATTAAAGAAATGATTTCAGCCAGGCTCATTGAATCCATTGAATTTATGCTGTGAAAGTCAAATGGGCTCCCAGGTAAAGATGGAAAGATACTCTACTGAAGAGCAGTGTGGCAAAAGACAGGGTTTCTCTTAGAGAAATCCTTTGTCATCCTGGCCAATTGTTTTTTATCTCATATGGGATTATGGCTCCTCATTTGATCATGGGAAAAATACGACTGTCTCTCGAAGGGCTATTAATAGAGAGAATATTTGAAAAGTTCTTTATGCTCGTTGAAATTCTGCACTTCATGTGTAGAGGCACACAAAAACAAAAGCGGGGTAAGCAAAATTGTTTTGTACTAATAGGAACCTAAGGTAAATTGCACAGTCACATGCAAGTCCACTGGGTAAGACAAAGAATAGGCTTTCCACTCCAGTAATGTCTGGCTTCCATTACAGACCGTGTCATAGGAATGGGTAGGATGAGGCAGCGGCATCACCGTTATTCTTTCTGAAAAGGAAATTGGCAGGTACCAGCAATGACATCAAAAGGAATGGTAGGCTATTTTAAGAGGGTGCAGGGACACTTCAATGCCAAGAACTTATTTGGGGGTAGGTATTGAGTTGGATGTCTAAGACTGCTAGTCTAGTTTCCAGAGAAGAGTGAGGAATGCAGGAATGTTGGAATGTACACTAACTTGCAAGATCCTCAAGGGAAGGGATCATATCTCGTGCTTTACTAATTATAGTTATTGTGGTGTTTGTTAATTGAGTACTCTGTGCCAGGAGCTGTACTAAGTGCTGGGGTAGTAACAATAAAATCAGTTTGGAGCAGTCCCTCCCCCACCTGTGGCTCACAGTCTAAGTGGGAGGGAGAAACAGGTATCGAATCCCCAGTTTATAGATGAGGAAGCTGAAGCATAGAAAAATTAGGTGTCTTGCCCAAAGTCACACAGAAGGCAAGTGGCAGAGCCGGGATTAGAAGTCAGGTTCTCAGACTCCCAGACCCAGGATCTTTCCACTAGACCATGTTGCCTTCATTGAACTCACCCCAGAAAATCCAGTTGTTGGCCGTAGTCTAGAAGATTACAAGATCTGCTTTTGGGTCACCATCGAAGTCAATTCTCTCAATAGTTTAACCTCTCATCGCTTTCTCCTTGGTTGATGGTTTCCTTGTCTGCCCCTTAGGAGGGAAACAGGACATTTTTGAGGAAGTTCCAGTTTGGGGAAGTTATGATACATTCTTGGGATGCTGACTTAAGCATGTGTCAGGGCCACCAAATTCCTTTTGTGCCTCAGCTGAGCCAAGTGAATTACAACTTGGGTTTTACTTTACAAGCATCAGTTATCCCTAAACACTAAATAGTCCTACCTAAAAAACCTAAGGGGCTTAGCCATTGCTATACTGAGGTAGCTGAAACATGGAGGGGGAGAAGGAGGACAAAGGGAGAAGTAGTATCCTCAATTTGAGACTTCACTCCCAATATCGGTCTTGGTAGGAAATCGCATCAGGATTCCACATTGGAAGTACAACTCGTCAGCCTTCCACCACATCACCTCTTGATCCATTACCAGCGTAATGCCAAGGATGTGGTACTCTTCCATTTAGAATCCAACACCTCCCTTTCCCAAGTACTCTTGCCACGAAAGGCTACACGGGAGAGGTTTGCAGATGGTGGGATTTGCCTTTGGTTGCTTCTCTCCCTTTGCATTGTTCTAAGCATTTTAATAGATAGTTTCATTCTGTGAGCCCTGAGGTAGAGAACACAATTTAAAAATTATTCCAAATGAGATTACAGTCTAGAGGGGGTCTTCCGGTAACATTAAAGACCTTTGCCTTTAATATTAGAGATCTCTTCCTCTAGACTGTAAGCTTGTTGTGGGCAGGGAACTTGTCTGTTATATTGTTATATTGTACTCTCCCACGTGCTCAGGACAGAGCTCTAAGCACAGTAAGCGGTCAATAAATACGATTGACTGACTGACCGACTCTGCCCCTCCCAGGCCACAGCAGTTGGGTTCCTCCCCAGCTCCCATTTATCATTCTGGTCTCCCAGGTCAATCGCTGCCCTTGTATTCACTTTCAAGACATCGATTACAGCCATGCTAGGGGCCTGCCTCCAAATCTATATCCGGTCTCGAATCGAATCAATGCTCACCGTCATCTTCTATCTAAACAAATTGAATAAAGCTGAGGGCTTGAAAGAGCCTCCCTATTTATCTCATGACAAGGGAAGAGACTTCCAGTTTTGCTGGACCTGACACCTTTGTCAATAAAATCTACAGAATGCACACTATAAAGTTGTTTTCGAATTCATCTTTTTGACAATAGCAGCACCTTCTAACAGAGGTGTTTTGGCCAGTGACACGTGCACTTTGTGAGTGTGCAGGCTGTGGGAACATTGAAATGAGAAATCCCCAATGGATCTGCATTAGAGAGCACTTTTTTTAATGAATTTTGGAAAATTACCATTTTGAGGTATTCTTTTCCATCTCAAGGAAAGCAAAGCAATTTGATTTTTTAAAAAAAAACACTTAGCTTTAATAACTGATTAGCCCACACTAAGGTTTAACTGGTGTTTTGTTTCTAATTAGCAATGAAATCACCAGGGTATTAGATTTGCAATTGCTTCATTATCATCATCTTTCCAAGAGGTTTCATTCACACTGTTAGGAAGCATAAGTTACTGCTGGAAGGGGTACTTACATTCAGCAGTTACATTTATGGGGGCTTTTTGTGTCAAGCAGGTAGCATGGAAGTGTGGGAGGAGAGAAAATGTGAAATTCCTCATTAGTAATAGAAGGATTTATTTTTAATTTCTTTAGATGGTATTTGTTAAGCACTTACTATGTGCCAGACACTGTACTAAGCACTAGAGTAGATATAAAATATTCTGGTTGAACATTGTCCACTTTCCACATGGGGCTAAATCTTAATACCCATTTTATAGATGAGGGACTGAGGCACAAAGAAGGTAAGTGACTTGCCCAAGATCACACAGCAAACAAGTGGCCGAGCTGGGATTAGAACCCAGGTCCTCTGACTCCCAGATCTGTGCTCTTTCCATTAGGCTATGCTACTTCCCATTCTTTATAGAGGCCCCACTGGGTGTACTGCTCTGAATATGCCTCTTAGCCCTGTATGTGGACCTCCTGCCCATGAGTTACTTACATCCTAATGGGGCAGAGAGACATGAAAATGTTTATAGATAGAGTAATCAAAGGGAGTAATTAATGAACAATTGAATAGCAAATACAAAACTATTCATAATGGGTGTAAATGAAGGCATGAGCATTTCAGATCACTGGTGGGTTTGTCCGACTTGGGGGGCTGGGTACTAGTTGGAGAAGGCATGAGGAAGGAGGTGAAATGATAAGAGGGTGGTTGAATGTGAGGAGAATGTGGGGGTCCAGTGTGAGCCAGGGGGCGACGATGGGAGAGATTGGATCGAAATACAGTTAGAAGGTTAGCTTAGACATGAGCGAAGTGGGCAAATCACTATCTGGGTTCAGTGATTCTTTACGCAAATGTGATTCTCTAAAATAAATGGCAGTCTGTTTTATTATACTCTCCCAAATATTTAGTACAATGTTCTGCACATAAGTGCTCGATAAATAACATTAATTGACTTATTGATTGAATACGATGAACCCTCCCACTTCATGGGTATAAAATCTATAAGAAAATTGAGAAACACTATAAGATCCCTGAAATCAGAGGTGTTAGGAGCTCCAGAAAGCCTCAGACAGCAAGATGGGATGGGCCAACCCCTCCCTGGCTTTAAATGTTGCTGGTGACTGAGAGTTGGGCAGGTCTGTTTATTGTCCTCTTTTAGATGGTCAGTTTATTGGATTGCAATATCTTTTTGAATAATTACCTAGCTAAGACATGATTTTCTGCCTTGTGCATTCTTTTATATGAATAACCTCTATTCAAGGATCATGGATTCTCTTCCAGTGCTCCTTCAAGAGAGCACTTCACCACATTTTATTGACTCTACAAGGTTGAATGGTTAGATGAATGATTCAGTGAGCCCATGAATTTGAACAATTCAAGCCTTCCATTCCTCTCCCCTTACCTCACACCCCACCAAGGCCCATTGTTGCCTCTGTTGCTAGGTTTGAGGCTATAGGTGGTCTTATATTTACCTCAGTCCTCCTTGGTCTGCAGAAATTCAGCCTCAGCCAGGAGGTAACTTTACCTGATTTGCCCAATCTGTAATGCATTTTAATATCTGTCTTCCATCTCTAGACTGTAAGTGCCTTGTGGGCAGAGATAGTTTCTACCAAATCTATTGCATTATACTTTCCTAAGCACTTCATGTGGTGCTCTGCACACAGTAAGCACTCAGTAAATATCACTGACTGATTGATCGATTGTTCCACCCTTTCCTTGTTTCATCCTGTTACCCCTAGTTTATATCTCCTTTTACCGAATGAAGGAATCCCTGTTGGACATTGGATTTTTGCACTAAGGATGTGTATTTATAAACCATCATTTTCCTTGTAAACTAGGTTTAAAAACCTACATAATGCCATTCTTAGGTCAGACCCAGAGTTTTCCGAGTTTGGTATTGTCACAGGGGCACCAAAGAATCCAGGGGTTGCATTATGAGGGCTGACTTGGATATCTGTCCTGGTGGTTAAGTCTATATCATAGTCCACAAATGTATCCCCACTCTCCCCAAATGTATTGATATTTAGTATGTGGAGGTGTTGACGGGTGAATATGGCTAGCCCTTGGTTTTAATCTTACATAAGGATATGAACAGTGCCTTACTAGGTGTGATCAGTGGTTTATCTGGCCTGGGGTTTTGCTTCTATAAGTGATTCAAGTGCTCCCTGAATCGGGCCGGTCATATCTCTTTCTGAGTAACACCTCTCTTCCCTAGGACACTCCTACAAGTCATCCTGGATAAGAATAGAGACAGGTCTGGAACAGTGGCATTGAGATATGTGGGATGAATACATTTGCTTCCAATTCCTAGAAGGGCCTCTTCTACCTGAGGTGAACTATTTGGCTTAGTAGCAAGAGCACGGCCTTGGGATTCAGAGGATGTGGGTTCTAGTCCCAGCCCCGCCACTTGTCTGCTGTGTGAGGCACTTCTCTGTTCCTCAGTGACCTCATCTGTAAAATGGGGATTAAGACTGTGAGTGGGACAACCTGATTATCATGTATCTACCCCAGTTCTTAGAACAGTGCTTGGCACATAGTAAACACTTAACAAATACCATAATAATAATAATTATTATTACTATTTCAGATGATCAGATCAATAGTTTTGATCCAGAACTCTGAAAGCAAGGTAGGGTATGCTACACAACTCTCTTCTAAAGCAACAGCATGACCTAGTGGATAGAACACAGTGCTGGGAGTCAGGAGACCTGGGTTCTAATCCTGCCTCCACCACTTGCTCATGTATCCTTAGGCATGTCATTTTACCTGTCTGTGCCTAAGTTTCTTCATCTGTCAAATGGGGATTAAATGCATGTTCTCTCTCCCTCTTTGATTGCAGACCCCTTGTGGGGCAGGTTCTGTATCTGATATGATTGAACTGTATCTGTCTCAATGATTAGCACGGTACTTCACCCTTAGTAAATGCTGAACAAATTCCTCAATTACAAATTTTTAATGTTATTGATATTATCAATTAGACAAGGTATGGCATCCAACTATCTCTACCGGGTTGCAGTATGGTAGAGGGGTAGTCCCTTCAGCCGCAGCCATCCTTATTTTGGATTTCGTGGCTTGTAGTGAACAATTTCAGTAGACTATTATTAGTTTTAAGAATAATAAGAATAGTAATCGTAATTATGAGGCTTCTTAAGCACTTAGTGTATGCCAATCACTAGGGCGATGCAAGATAATCAGGAGGTACACACTCCGTGTTTCACATGTGGCTCACAGTCTAAACAGGAGAGAGTACAGGTATTAAATTCCCATTTTACAGGTGATGAAATGAGGCACTGAGCCTGACCCAAGCTCACACAGCAGGTAAAATACAGAGCTGGGTTTAGAACCCAAATCCTCTGACTCCTCATGCTTCAGTGACTCCTATACTGCTTCTCTCCCAAAGACTGAAGTTTGGTATCAGGTGTTAGATACCTCCAAGGGTCCTCACAGGACCTCATAGAAATTTAGACTTAGAGGGAAAAGCACTTGACTTTCTTGGGCCAGAATTTTGATGCAAGCCAAGTACCTTGAGCGTTCAGCTTGGTATCCTTTTAGAAGAAGGTGGCATCATGTTTCTATAAGAAAGAGAGAAAAGAGTTTAGTTTAAAGGCTTCTTGGGCACCAAGTTTTCTTATACAAAATCATCAAGGTATGAATAGAGGGTAAACGAATCAACATTATTCTGGTTACATTTATTTTTAAATGCACAAGGCTTTGAAAATCAGGAAAAAGTACTTGGGAAAAATGTAGGCACCAAATCTCATGAGAAAACAAGTCTGGATATTTGATGATCTCTGTTGGCAGTCAGGTTTCCTCTCTGGAATTAACTGCACACAGGCACTTTTATTCCCAAGAGATTATTCATGTTGTGAAATTTGTGATTTCAGAAGGCAAAACCTCATCAAGATTTGGTCCTCAGGGATAGAGAAGGAATTTTTTGTGAGGAGGGAATGGAAGGTTTCTCTCCAGCTCTCTATGTCAGCCACAAGGCAGAGAAAGCTTTGGGTACAGTGGGAAAAGCAGTTGAGACTGGGAGATTTAGGAATTGCATAGACAAGTTTTGGAGGGCGGTCAATTGATGGTATTTATTGAATGCTTATTCTGTCTAGAGCTCTGGCTCTAAGCTCTTGGGAGAGGATAACAAAGTAGGTAGAAGCAATCCCTGACCTCAAGGAGAGTCTGGAATAAGGGATATGAAGGGACATGTGACCAAAAGTGGCACCCATTGTGATTCAGCTGGCCAGGGCTTTGCCCATGTACTGAAACATCTCTTGTCTTACTCCTCAGAAACAGACATTGTTGTACTCCCATCATTTTATTGCTTGGTTGTTGAGCATGACTGTCATTTCCCCTTTACCTTAAACCTATAGGTGATTGGCCATTTATATAAAATACAGTGCCAGATTGGTGTGTCACAACAGCGTTGACCTTAATGGGGAACTGAAGAAACTGGGAGATGGCCAGTAAGAAAATCATCAGGAAGGAATCCCCTCCCTGCCTAGAAAACTCTTCTCAGTGGTTACCATAATCAATTTAACTCCATTTAGCCTTTGATGGGGAGACAAAGCTAGGTGGTTTCAGGTAGCCTGGCTCTGAAAATGTCCCATCCTGTTTCTGGGAAGTACTTCCCTTGGCCTGGAGATGGACTCTTAGTATGAATTGTTAGAAAAAAACCTGAATAAGTTGTAGATATAGCACTTCAGTTTTACATTTTTTTATGAATTTAAATACCATCTGAAGCGCCCATTCCTAGAATGATGAATTGTTTTTAAATGACTTTAACTTCAATCTGCTTTACAACCACTGTATTTTAAAATGTCTGGCTTGCTGGTCCATTCAGTTTGTCAGTAATTACTTTAAAATCCATATTTAGCATCTGCAGGATTACTTTTAATCAGCTTTCAGGGTAAGGTTTGGAATTGTTCACTTTCCTTCTTCTACATTTAACCAACTAGATTTTCAGGAATAGTATTATTTCCCCACATGAAAGACCAGTAAATTATACAATGATGAACTATAATGGCAGATGAAATAGGGCTTTCTGTTTAAAAAAAGTTCATGCCTGAAGATAGAAGTATTTATCATTCAATATCATTATCACTTCCAAGAAGATATTCCTACTCAGTTTTTTTAAATGGCATTTCTCAAGTGCTTACTATGTGTCAGGCACTCTTCTAAGTGCTGGGGTAGATTAAAACAAATCTATTTGGATGCTCACAGTCTGAATCCCCACTTTGCCAGTACCAGAGGCACAGAAAAATAAAGTGACTTGCCCATGGTCATGCAGCAGTAGCAGAGCCTGGATTAGAACCTAGGTCCTTCTGAGTCCCACTCCAGGCTCTCTTCATTAGGTCCTGCTGCTTCACTAATATTTTATTCCAGACCCAACTCTGTCAGTTTTAGATTTTAACTCCAGAAAAACAAACTGGAAATCAACAAACAAATCCACTCTTTGGCCCAGGTTTTGGAGTTCTATTCAGTAGATCAGTAGATCAATCAATTAATCAATGGCACAAGCACTTACAGCCCCTTCTCCTTGAAACATTAACCATCCTTGGCTGTACTGCCATTGTCTTCTCCTGATTCTCTTCCTCTCTCTCTGACCACTCATTCACAGTCCGGTTTATAGGGTTTGTCTCTGCCTCTTATCCTCTTAACAGTGGGAGTCCTTGAAGGTTCAGTTTTGGGTCTCTTTCTATTTTCCATCCACACCCACTCCACTAGAGAACTCATTTACTCCCATAGCTTCAACTATTACCTCTATAGAGATGACTGTTGTATTTACTTCTCCTCTCCTGACCTCTCTCCTCTGCACTCCAGCATTTCCTCCTCTCTTCAGGACATCTCCACCTGGATATCCCACAGACACCTCAAGCTTCACATGTCCAAAATAGAACTCCTCATCTTTCCACCCAAACACTGTCCCCCTCTTGTCTTTCCCATCACTGAAAGCAGCACCACTACTTCCTTATCTCTCAAGCCATAAACTCAGCATTATCCTTCTAGACTGTAAGCTCACTTTGAGCAGGGAATATGTCTACCAACTGTTATATTTTATCCTCCCAAGTGCTTAGTACAGTGCTCTGCATACAGGAAGCATTCAATGAATACGACTGATTGATTATCCTCAACTCATCTCTCTCATTCAGTGTTGCAATGTAGATTTGGTGATTACCCTTACTATTATTATTATTATTAGCATGGTATTTTTTAAGTACTTACTAAATGCCAAGCACTGTTCTAAGTGCTGGGGTAATTACAAGGTAATCAGGTTGACCCTCATGGTGCTCACAATTTTAATTCCCATTTTACAGATGAGGTAACTGAGGCACAGAGAAGTGAAGTGGCTTGCCCAAGGTCACACAGCAAACAAGTGGCAGAGCCAGGATTAAGACCCACATCCTCTGTCTCCCAAACCCATGCTCTTTCTACTAAGCCACGATTAAACCAGACTTCTCACTTGAAGAGCAAAGGATTAGGATAATATACCTTTTCACTCCCAAAGTGTATTTTCTTCTTTGAACTAAAAAATTAGCAACTCTTCCATTGTCTTCCCAACGTACATTTTTCAAGCTTTGGAAAGCAGTTACCAATATTAGAGACTGTCCGCTAGACTGTGAGCTCATGGGCAGGGAATGTGTCCATTTGTTGTTGTATTGTACTCTCCCAAGTGCTTAGAACAGTGATTTGTATACAGTAAGCACTCAGTAAATATGGATAGAGACCTCCAAAATTGATGTTTAGACCCAGGCTCCAACATCACTGGAGATGTCTCCCTGCAGAAGTGAATGAATGGCTACCTTGTGCGGAGAGCTACCAGAAATGGAAAGTGTATAGTCTAGTCAGTGGAAAGCAGGACAGAGCTTCAAGGCATCTGGGAATCAGATACTGTGTGACTTTTTTTTTAATGGTATTTGTAAAGGGCTTACTATGTGCCCGACATTGTACTGAGAGCTAGGGTATACAGGATAATTAAGTAGGACACATTCCCTGTCCCACATGGGGCTCACAGTATTAATCCCCATTTTACAGGTAAGATACCTGAAGCATGCACAGCAGACAAGTGGAAGAGCTAAGATTAGAACCCAGATCCTTCTGATTCCCGGGCCCAGGCGTAAAATGGGGATTAAGACTGTGAGCCCCACGTGGGACGACCCGATTCCTCTGTGTCTACCCCAGTGCTTATAACAGTGCTCGGCATGTAGTAAGCGCTTAACAAATACCAACATTATTATTATCAACCCGGACATGTGACTCGAAGCAGACTTTGTACTTATTTCCCCAACTGATGGGTAAATACTGTTTTCTCTGTAATATTGAGACATTTATTATTGTTATTATTATTATTACTATTATTGTTGTTGTATTTGTTAATAATGTTGGTATTTGTTAAGCGCTTACTATGTGCCGAGCACTGTTCTAAGCGCTGGGGTAGACAGAGGGGAATCAGGTTGTCCCACGTGGGGCTCACAGTCTTAATTCCCATTTTACAGATGAGGTAACTGAGGCACCGAGAAGTTAAGTGACTTGCCCAAAGTCACACAGCTGCCAAGTGGCCGAGCCGGGATTTGAACCCATGACCTCTGACTCCAAAGCCCGTGCTCTTTCCACTGAGCCACGCTGCTGCATTTGCTAAGCTCTACTGTGTCAAAATACTATTCCAGGTTTTGGTATAGATACAAAATAATGAGGTTGGACACAGTCTTTGCCCCATATGGGGCTTATTATCCAAGTAGAAAGGAGAACAGGCATTGAATCCCCATTTTACTGATGAGGAAAGTGAGGCAGAGAGAAATTAGTCCTGCCTAAGGTCTCACATCAGGCAACTGGCAGAGTTAGGATTAGAACTCAGGTCCTCTGACTCCCAGACTTGTGCTCTTTACACTAAGCCATACTGCTTCATGGCACTGGGGACAGCAGGGAGAGGCTTGAAGGTAAAGTTCCATACATTTGTATCCCTACTCTTGCTCATGTTGAGGCTGGCCTCTTTTTACCCATAGGAAGAGTGCTGGTTTTGAGAGGCTGTTCAAAACCAACTCTTTTCCTAAGGGTAAAAAGGAATAACCTTCACTATAATAAAAAGCTCCCAGAAAGAAAACATAGTAACCTGTATTGAATTTAAGCTGCAAAAATAAAACATGATGGTCCACCTGTAAGGGGGAATAATGTGATATAGTGAAATTTTCTTGGAAAAGAAAAAGCCTCGAGGCTGTATGTTTTGGATTGTGTAAATTGAATTAATTCAAAGGATCCAACGGTTTCCTTCTAATAGACATATGGAATGCTAAATTCCCTTCCTTCATGTGGGAATGGGTTTATTTTTTCTGAAGAAACAGAGTAAATCAAAACTTCTCATGCCCAAATTCTCATCTTTTCTAAGAAAAACGCTCATTGCCAGTCTGAATTATCTCAATTGATCTTTGTGAGTGAAATACCATTCACTGACAGGAAAAGATCAAACTGAGTGGGCCCAGAATGTAATTTGAATGAGGCTGCCCAGAAAAGCAGAGACAGTCAGTTTTATGTTTAAAAATCAAGTAGGTACTGTCTCTCTTTCACTCTCTAAAAATATAAAATACTTATGAGCCTACAGAAAATGTCATCTTTAAATATGGACTAGAGGCCAAGAAAAATGTTTTCCTAGGAAGATGAAAAGTCTTCTGAAAATAATTTCATTGACTCATGAAAACTAAAGACCCATTAGTACTTGCCCAGACCTCCGTCAACACAGAGCGGGGTGTGGAATGCATTTCACTGAGTCTTCATGAGGCAGCAGAGTTTCACGGCAAGAATTAGTTCTGGCTTTGACTCTCCCAATGTGACAGACAAACTATGGAGAATCACTCCAGGTAGGTGCCCTAGTAACACCCCATCTTTAAGGTGGGGTCAGAACAATTCTCTTTCAGTGAATAGGGTGAAAGTAAATGCTTACCATTTAGCCATTTCCCTGTAATCATCACCCATATCAGTTTCTAGTGCCCAGAAAGGCTTCACAGCATATATGATAGGCAGCACCAAGATTTAACAGAAGCTGTAGGCCTGCAGAGATTTCTAAGCTAGAGGTAGATGGAAATGAAGCTTGCTTAAGGTGCAAAGGGAAAACTGCCTATGTTGGCTGCTGACAGTGATTAATTTGATCAGGTGAGTCACACAGAAAATGCCCCAACCAAGCAAGACTTTCACTTTGGGTTCCCTTTATATTATTTGATCTGGAGATGGGTTCCAAATTGTGTCCTGAAAGGTCACGTTTTCTTCTGAGGATGAGAAAGAAATTCATTATGGTATTAATTCATTCCCTACTATGTGCCAAGTACTGCACTAAGCTGTAAGGTCGACAAGAAGAGAATCTGAGGTTGTTCCACATGTGGATAATAGCACTAGACTGTGGGAGAAAAAGCAGCATTCTCAGAGTCCAACTAGAAGAACAACTTGATTAACGTGACAAGGTGAGGCAACTTCTTCTAGGACACCCTTTTATTAAGGAGACTCAGTTCCCTTTTCAGCTCAGAAAACATAAGACCAGGTATCTCTTAGCTTCCCCTCATTGGAGCCAGCCTCAAAGTGAAAGAGGCACTTGTCAGCACCAGTGTCCCGCTGTCTTCTTGCCACCCTCTAGGCCCAAGCTTGATTCCCCTGCCAACTGGCAGTAGGGAAAGTCCTCCTTTCCAACACTATGACCCTGAACCATCCCCAGCAACTTCCTTTGACCAAGATGTAGCCAGAACACAGTAAGAGATAATTGGGGTGTCTGGAAAAGTCGGCTCAAATTATGTGTGGTCAGTGCATGGCAGTGAAACTTTTGGCATTTGTTGGTTGGATTTTTTTTTTCCAACCTGATGATTTTATCCCTATTGCTTTCGAGGAATTTGGAAATGGGTACCATATCTTTAATGTTAATTAGGCATCACATCACTTAGTCTTCCAGGCCTCAAGTAAATAACAATTAACAATAATTTAGCAGTTGTACATGCTGGCATCTCCTAAGCCATACCATTGTATACCATTCCAAATTCCTTTGCATTAATTAGGTTCATAAGCCAATCAGTACTAATTAAGAAGAAAATAAGTATAATAATAAATGAAACAATGCTACTGATTTGTATCTGTTCAGTAGTTCTCTCTCCCTCTGCAGTTCATCAAATAGTCGTAATGCGTAAGAACTTCTTGTAATTGAAACTAATTATGAGGTTTCCCCTGCTACTTCAGGCCTCATGTTCAAATCCCACGAAGCTCATTAAATAAGTAGCAAAACTAGAATCTTTAGCACATACTGTAACTGGGCTCCCATTAATTAGCACCACACGTAAACGGCAGTGAGAGGCCATTCAGCCGTGCCTCTCTACCTAACAGCCTGTTTGATAGGGCTTGAAGAAGACCAAGCCAGGTGTATAGGCATTTGGATGGTTGCAGTCAAATGGCTCTCTAGCTCTCCCTAGGAGCATGTTCCCACAGATCCTGAGGGCTCAGTTCCTCCTTCCACAGACCTGGACCTATAACTGTGAGATGTCCTTTTCCATAGGAAGGGAATGCCAGGGAGCACAATGCAGCTATTATAATCAGAGATTAGCCCTGCTTAAACTTGAAATTGTACTGCAGACCTGAGCACTGAATCACCAGAAGTGGATTCATATATATATCTGCAGTCAGCATCATATGTAGCTACTGTCTCCATTTTCTTCTAATTTTTCAAAAGACTGTTCTTTCTAGTACATACAGAGCTATATTGATGCCTCACAGTCTCTCTAATAATAATAATAAGAAGAATGATGGTATTTGTTAAGTGCTTACTTTTTATCAAACACTGTTCTAATCAAGTTATCAAGATAATCAGGTTGGACATAGCCCTGTCCCACATGGGGCTCACAATCTTAATCCCCATTTTACAGATTAGGTGACTGAGGTCCAGAGAAGTGAAGTGACTTGCCCAAGGTCACAGAACAGGCAAGTGACAGAACCAGGATTAGAGTCCATTTCCTTCTGACTCCCAGGCTCATGCTGTGTCCACTAGGCCATGTTGCTTTCTGTATGCCTGTATCCATAGCACCTTGACAAATATGCCCACATGTGATCTGAGTGTTCTGATTCAGTACCCCTTAGAGAGGAAAACACTGCACCACATTAGATGCAGGTAAGGAAATCCACAGGGATGTGGTTTTATGTTCTATCCACCTACAGTTCTGAGCTCCCATAACCTATCATTTACTGCTTTTTTATGAGAAATAGTTCTAAAATAACCTTAACAGGGAATACAGTTGTCATTCTATTACTGCTTGTCAGACATCGTGCTGGGGAAAATCCATACGTAAGCAGGAATTTCCAGAAATCTGACTAAATTAGAGTCAATGACTCTTTTAAAAGCAGCCCTTCTTAGGGCTGCTTTCTAACATGAATTAATTCCATCATACCTTTAAGAGAAGATCCTTATGATTCTCACAAATTATACAAATGGGTAAACTGAGGTTTAGAAAGGTCAAATGACCTGCCCGTGATCAGAACCTAGACACCTAGAAAAGCACTTTGAAACATATAATGGTTGACATTATTTAAATGGATAAAGCTAATAGGCCTGATAACTGCTGCAAAGGATAAATTATTTTATGCCATGAAAGCCCTCTGCATGAATGATCTCTTTCTGAGCCCTAAGTACGTGATATAGCTATAACAATTCAGCCTTTCTGGCAGGATTTGCCATCATGTATTTAAGGCTGAGTATGCAAGAGAACTCAAGGGGAGATTTGAGACAATTATTAAGATAATTGAGGTGAGGAGGCAAAAACTGTTATGGAGAAGGGGAGCAAGAAAAAAAAATTGAGGTTCGCAGCCTAGACTAGCTGTATTCATTAGTTAAATTTGCCAGATTATGGCCCACAACTTCACTCCAACTTGCCCGGGCCATCTTCGGCTGGATCTACCTCTGACACCCAGAATGAGGTGAGAAGTTGCCTGTTGCAGGCTTAACAGTCATCCTTCATGACTTCATGAGCTGAACATGACTCCCTTAGTCTTGAATTTAGGGGCCACATTGTTCACTGAGATCAGATTAACCATCTAACCCACCCATCTCCATGTCGCTTTGAGTGTGCACAAGTGGTCTAAGTCTCTTAACACGCTATCCTAACACAATCTGTTAACTAGCCAGTTTGCCATCCCCTGGAAACTGAAGCTCAGAATGGGACTTTTTCCTCCTAGGAAAATTTCATTTTGGAATGGAAATGCGTGCAGATTCCCCTGAAACATACCATAGGGAGACCTAGAAAGGGAGAAGGTGCTTTAAGAGGTTTGTGGCAGAGTGATAAAGAGGATTCCACTGTAGCACCACCCACCCCAGGGCTCCATAGGCCAGGCCAGAATTAGTAGTGGAAAAGCTCATCCACGATGGACTGGACTGGGAATACCTCCAAGGACACAAAAATCCCCTCAAAACCCAGGGTAAGCAGTGCTCCGCGATGCAGGGTTTATCATTTCTTGAAAGACTAAAGCAATATCCGCAATGGCTCAGTTCACTGGCATGGCCTCCTTTCCCGTCCTACCTACTTGATTTTTTCTCTTTTCTGCCTAGATCTGCTGATGAAAGACAGGCAGGGATCGAACATTCCAAGTCTTCACAGAGAATCCCATCTTTCAGGTCTGGAAAAAAAAGTGTTTTTACCTGCCTCCCTCCTGCCCCTTAAAAGGAACAGCTTACATTCTTGACTTCTTGGCCACATTGTAAACACTTGTGTCCACACCACAATCCTTTACATGCATATATCCCTGTTTGCAAAACACTAGTCCCGTCCCCTGGAATTTGATGTTTGTCTCAATGCAGTTCTTATATTCATCTGGGATTTAATTTAATGCTCTGATATTAATGACAGTGAGAAATGAAACAGACCTTCCATTCATATCTCTTCTCTCGCCTAAGCGCCCCCCCCAACCCTCCCTATCTTTATAATTATGTTTTTAAGACCATAAATGTTTCCAAAGGTAGTGCCAGATTTTAAGTGCCAGTTGTTATTACAATGTGTGGGTGGCTTTACCCTCTGAATTCGCAGTCTCCAGCTTTTATCTACCCTGCAGTAGTGCTACTTCTCCAAAATAAACTAATTGGGGGAGGCTTGGGTTGAGCCCATTTTTTCAGATACCGTTTTTCTCTATCAGGAACATTTAAAGGCATGAAGGGTGAAAGGAGATAGAAAGGCAGAGAGAAGCTGTTGGGAAAGCTAAGGAGGTTTTCCAAGCACTCAGCACAGTGTTTTGTACCCAGTTGGTGCTCAATAAATACTATTACTACTGCCACTATCTGACCTTGGTATTTCAGGTCTGGCTCCTGACTTAAGGACATTCTTTAAAAGGGATGAGGAGATTTAGAGCCCAGAGGGACTATTTGACAAGCCCTATCCAATTCCAAACCCTATTAGACATGTAAGTGCCATGCGAGAGAGGTCGGGGAACCTCGGTTTGGAAAATGATTGGGGGATTGAGGAAGTAGAGTGGGAGAAGCAAGTGACCATTTTTAACAAAAACAAATAAAACATGCAGTTCACATGAAATGTAAACAGTTAAAGGCTGAATCTTGAGGTGGCAATCTCCTGCGTGTTTTACCTCTAGCCGGATGGAATTTGCTTAAGATGAATTTGGCTTATTTGGGTAATATATAATCTATGCTTGCGGGGATGCGGGGGGGGGGGGGGGGGGTGGAGCGGGAGGGTGTGTGTGTGTGTAGTAAAATAAGCAAGCTCAAGTATTCACAACATATTCTATTCAGTGCCGTCTTCCTTCAACCATACCATGTTCAAAATTAGTAGTAGTAGAAATGCTACTATTACTACTATTAATGGCATTTGTTAAGTGCTTACTTTGTGCCAAGCACTGTACTCTGTACAGGGGAAAATACAAGCTAGTCAGGATGGACACAGTCTCTCTGTCACATGGGCCCCACAGTCTAACATGGAAAGAAAACATATTTAATCCCCATTTTCCAGATAAAGTCAGGCACAGAGAAGTTTAGTGATTTACCCAAGATCATACAACAGGCAAGTGGTTGAGCAGGGATTAGAACCCAGGTCCTCTGATTCCTAGGCTTTGCACTTTCCAGTAAACCATGCTGCTTGTCGGTCCACGGTGCTTAAGTGAGCTATGCGGATGAAATAGCGTGCGTTATGATCAGATAGTTATGGTAAGACTTAAACAATGGACCTGAGTGCCCCAGGATGTGGGTAAAAAACAAAAGTAACTGGGAGAAATGACCAAGCCCATATTTCTGAAAGGTGTTTTTGCCAGGTATTTGGGGGGCTTGAAAATGCCTATCTCTCTAAGTCCCTGCTGGCACCAGTAATTTGATCTACTAACTTCGTAGCTACAAAAGGAGGACTAGAAGCTTTCTCTAAGTGCCCCTATAAAGTTGCATCATCCTCTGTCAATAAAACAAGTCTCTTCTTTCTAACATCAAGGGAGAAAGCAACTGATACATGGAAATAGCTTTTGGATGAGTCTGTCATATATCTTGTGAATGGTTAATGTTTAGCAAAGATTTGTGAGCAGCTGAAATAACCATGATCTTATTAAATGCATCATATCGCTTTCACGGTATTGAAATGACAGCGCTCCAAAGACTGAGGAGGAAGGGGCAGCCTGTGCTTTTTCCGAGGCTCCTTGAATCATGTAGGAACTGTTGGGATTGTTCTAACCCCTACTGTTTCATAAATCTGGCACATTTGACACCTTGCTGGACTCTTATGGGTAGATGTGACATCTGTGCATGTGGTGGCAACTTTAGCCTTTTTATGTCATAATTGATCAGCCATGAAGAGTTTTAACAGGCACACTGTGTAGAATGGATATCAAATCTCTTCACACATTCAGTCAATAGAGCCCCAGCAAGCAGCATGGCCTAATGAAAAGAGCATAGCGCTGCGAGTCAGAGGACCTGAGTTCTAATCCCAGCTTTGCCAATTTTTTGCTTCATGACCTAGAGCAAGTCACTTAACTTCTCTGTGCCTCAGTTACCTCATCTGTAAATTAGGGATAAAGTATCAGTTCTGCCTCCCTCTTAGACTATAAGCCCCACTTGGAACAGGTACTGTCATACCTGTCATGTATCTACCCCAGTGCTTAGTACAATGCTAAGCACATAGTAAGTTTTTAACAAATATAACAATATTACTACTACTACTCCTAAAGATAGTAACAAAAATTAACCTGAACGTAATTCAGAGCGATTCTGAGGTTATGTGATGGCACTTTCCTGAGAGGCTGTAGGTGGTGGTTAAGGCTCTTCTTAAAAGCTTTCCTGTCATTTCTGAAAAATTGGTCACTAATTGTTCTCAGAGTTATTCCCAGTCCCTTTTCAATTATTTCTGTTTAGAAATTTAGGAAGCAGAGAAGAAGGAGCTCAAAGAAATGAGATTTCTTTCTGGAAAAAAGGCAGAGGGGATACTTGTAAAAGTTGAAGAATTCTGATATGTGTTGGTTCACTCTAGGGTCCAATCAAGGAGACTTCAAGACAGACCTCCCTCTCCTCCCCCACATTCAAAGACATCATTCCAAGGAAATTTTATCCTTCTTAGAGCCACTGAAATATTCTTTGCTTTGCGAGATCTGAAGGACCCCATGTGAGCTATGTATTTCTCCTAAGGAAATCTAAGGGGTTTCCCAACCAGATCTCAGAGTCCTTAGAGTGTCTTTCCTGCAGTGATAAGGTTTCCATGATGAGTTGGCACATTTCACTCATTTCCTCTTCTTCCTATTCCCTTCTGCATCCCCCTTTGACCTTGGATTTTCACACCTTATTCACCCCTCCCTCTGCCTCACAGTGCTTATGTTCATATCTGTAATTTATATTGATGTCTGAATCCCCCTCTAGACCGTAAACTACTACGTGTGGGTAGGGATTTACTAACTCTCTTATATTGTACTCTCCCAAGTGCCTAGTACAGTGTTCTGCATACAATAAGTGCTCAATAAATAAGATTGATTACAAAACATTATTCAGGTGAGATCCTTCAAGATGATATGACAAGTAGGCGTTACTACTGATCAACTGTCTTTTTTTGTGGTAATTGTTAAACGCTTACTGTATTCCAGGCACTTGTATTCCAGGCACTGGAGTAGATGCACATTAATCAGGTTGGACACAGTCCCTGTACTGTAAGGCTCACAGTCTTAATTCCACTCTATAGATGAGGTAACTGAGGCACAGAGAAGTTAAGTGACTTTCCCAAGATCATAGCTGAAATTACTAAGAAGCAGCATGGCGCAGTGGGTAAAGCAAGGGCCTGGAAATCAGAAGGTCGTGGGTTCTAATCCCCGTTCCTCCACTTGTCTGCTGTGTGACCTTGGGCAAGTCACTTAACTTCTCTGGGCCTGAGTTACCTCATCTGTAAAATGGGAAGCAAGACTGAACCCCACGTGGGCCAGGGACTGTGTCCAACCCAATTTGCTTGTGTCCATCTCAGCGCTTAGTACAGTGCCTGACACATAGTAAGTGCTTCACAAATACTATTCTTCTTTTACTAGGTCACCCAACCTTCCAAACGAGAAGAAGCATCAGGAAAGAGGGAGGTGGGACTTTCCTCGAAGCTCCTAAGGAGGAAGGGACTGGCAAGCCGGGGGTGGATGGTGGGATGTGAGGTTTCCTCCAATACTGAAGCGTGTGTGGGTGAACTTGGAGTGGGGGGGCCCTGTGGGGACTCCAGTCTGAGCCACTACAGCCTGGGCATTCCCAGCTCCTTGGGAGAGTTTGTGCTGATGGAGGTCCATCTCCCCACTTGTCAGCCTGATGATGATGGTAATAGTATTAGTTAAGTGCTTACTATGTTCCAGGCACTGTACGAAGCACTGGGTTGGACACGGTTGCTGGCCCACATGGGGCTCACTGTCTCAGTCCCCATTTTACAGATGAGGTAGCTGAGGCACGGAGAGGTGACGTGACTTGCCTGAGGTCACACAGCAGACATGTGGTAGAGCCAAGATTAGGGCCAATGACCATCTGACTCCCAGGCCCATGCTCTACCCTCTCGGCCAAGCTTCTTGTCTATGTCTGGAGCCAGGAGCAGAGAAAGCAGGAAAGCATCTGTGGTTCCTCACTAGCCCCCAGACCCACTGGGCCCAGCCCCAGAGTGGGTGAAGGAGATGAAAAGAGAAGTCCCTTTTTTTCTTTTCCCTTGTAGTAAAAAAAAATTAAATTAAAAAACAAACCCTGGAGCCAGCAGCGGCCCAAGGCAGAGGTGACCCTTGAACCAGTAGAGTCACAAACAGGGCATGGGGTCACTCACAGGGGTGGGCACCAGGTTGGCATCTGATTACATCATTTGCCTGCCTGGGGAGGCAGCACCATATTAAGTTATGGTTCAACCCCCCTCTACTAAAGATCTGTAGATTTGATAGGTACCCAGGCAAATTTATCAACCAACCAAACATCTCTTATTCAAATCACACCTCCATTGCAGACTGTAACGGGCTCAGGAATTTTGTCACTGCTCACTACATGACCAGAAGTGAGAAATCTGGAAGTAGAACCTTTGATTTGGTATTTTAAACCCAGATCTATACCTGCTGAGACTCAGAGCTAGCTTCATGGAAGCTAGGAAAATGGTAAATTCTGGCTCCCTGCCAGGGCTTAAGAGATCCTGGAGTAAATCAAACGGAAACCATTACAATTACCATTGTGGTAATAATTGTGGTATTTGTTAAGCATTTAGTATGTGCCAAGCTCTGTTCTAAGGATCAGGGAAGATAGAAGATAATCAGATCAGACACACTCCTTGTCCCACACAGAGCTCCCAATCTAAGTAGGAGGGAGAACAAGTGTTGAATCCCCATTTTACTGATGAGATAATCAAGGCACAGAGAAGTTAAGTGACCAGTCTAAGGTCACAAAGCTGGCATGAAGCGGAGCCAAATGTAAAACCCAGATCCTCTAATTCTCAGGCCCGTGCTCTTTCCATGGAGACATACCACTTCTTTAATTCATTATCATTTGATTTGGCTTTCATGGGAATCCTCAATGTGGAGGATACTCAAGAGTTTGTTTCCCACAGGCTGATGCCCGTATTCTCCTAGCTCAATGATGTTGGATGCTGTGGAAGGAGAAGGAGGAAGGGATGGTTAGAAGTCAAAGAGGGTGACTCTGTGGGTGGGGCCAGTGCAAATTAGACATGCCAAATGATTTTTGAAAACCATTGCTCAGCTGATTCTCATTGCCTGTGGCTTAGACACCTAAGGATAAGTGGGAGATTTACACTTAGCTGCTTTGGGCTAAGTCTGAAGTGCCAATTTTGGCTCAGATGAAGACTAAGCACCTTATTAAGGGCCCGGTTTCATTGCTCAGACAAAGATTGGTTGCGGGGTGGGCTTCAGAAGCTACTCCCAGGATTCAGGATCAACTGGGGTCAGTTGTTCAGAGAAAGCTATGAACTCTTGAGGGCGGCTACTTGTTTATTGGTCCAGTATTAAATAGGCAGAAGATCCCCAGGGAGTTGGCCATATGTAGAGGCCTTGGGCATTCTCCTTTATAACTCTCTGGGCCACTAAAATAGTGACACCAAAAACAGAAGACTAAACATTTTCCAGTTTACAGAGAATAACATTGGCCCCTGCCTAACTGCCGGTCATTAAAGATTCCCAAGAGTTCTCGATGGGAAATCCATGACCCGATCCTTGCCTCCTACTTGACTTGAATAAATGAGAGAAGAGCAAAGAGGAGAGAGAGCTCAAAATAGCTTGCTGTATGTCTTTAATTTGATTTTTTTTCCCTGTGGCCTGGCCATAACAAAGTAGCAATTAATCCCGGAGATACTTCTTTTAACCATTTCACCACAGAGTAGGAGGCCAGCTGGGAGCTCCCAGGGATCAGATATGGAGTTCAACATCCATCTGCCACTATCACATGTCTTCCTTCTCCAGGGCCTGTCAGGAATAGCTGGGAAAGTGAGACACAGAGGCAATCATGAGAATATCTTGAAGGGGGTTAGGGCTTCATTGCCCTTTTTCATGCTTGGGGGCTTAACAGACTCTAGAGACCGTGTTTGATCTAACTTAAGTGGGTTTTTTGGTGAATAGGAGGCTTCTTCTCTCTCCCCATCCTCATCCCCTCTCCCCTTTCTCCCTCTGTCTCTCCCCCTTTTTCTTTATCTCTTTCTCCCTCCCTCTCTCCCTCCTTTTAACTCTTTCTTCCTGTCTTTATTGCCCACCTCCTTCCCCCACCCCAACCCACAGCCCCTAGAATAACTCTTAGAGGTCAGGCAATCAATGATATTTATTGAACACTTACTGTGTGCAGAATATTCATTCATTTATTCATGCAACCTATCATAATTATTGAGCACTTACTGTGTGCAGAGCACTGTACTAAATGTTTGGGAGAGATCAGTGCAACAATAAACAGACACATTCTCTGCTTCCAACAAGCTTACAGTTTGCGGGGAGAGGGGGAGAAACAGACCTTAACATAAATAAACATAAATAAATTACAGATATGTGCATAAGTACTGTGGGGCTGGGAGAGGAGGAGTGGGAGAAGAGGAAAGAGGGGCTTAGTTAGGGAAGCCCTCCTGAAGGAGATGTGCTTTCAGTAAGGTTTTGAAGTGGGGGAGAATAATCGTCTGGGAGAGTAATTGTTTGTCAGATTTGAGGAGGGAGGGCGTTCCAGACCAGGACGTGGGCGAGGGGTGGGTGAAAAGATAGACAAAATCGAGGCACAGTTAGAACAGCATTAGAGGAGTGAAGTGTGTGGACTGGGTGTAGTAGAAAAGCAGCGAGATGAAGTAGGAGTGGGTAAGGTGATTGAGTGCCTTAAAGCCAATGGTGAGGAGTTTTTGATTGGAGGTGGATGGGCAACCACTGGAGTTTCTTGAAGAGGGAGAAACATGTCCTGAGTGTTTTTGTAGAAAAATGATCTGGGCAGCAGAGTGAAGTATGGGCTAAAGAGAGAAGAGACAGAAGGTTGGGAGGTCAGCAGTGAGGCTTGTTGCAGTAATTCAAGCAGGATAGGATGAGTGATTGTACTGAACTTGGTACTGCAGTAAGGACTTGGGAGAGTACACTATAACTGATTTGGTAGACCCATTCCCTATTCACAACAAAAATACAGTCTAGAGGAGGATATGGACATTTATATAAGTAATTTGTACATAAGTGCTGTGGACCTGAGGGTGGGGTGAATACCAAATATCCAAAGGTGGCAGAGATGGATAAATCTATATTGAAGACACCCGAATTCAAGCACTGGTATTATAACCTTCATAAGACCTTAAGATCAGCTTCCAAGAGATACAAAGAATTGTTTTTTAGGAAAACAGGCATTTACCTTGAGTGAATTTTCCCGTGTTACTTTCTCCTGGCCTGGGGTTAGGTTGTGGGATCTAACAGAAGTTCAAGTGGGAAATCCCAACAGCACTCCCAAGGGTACATGGAAATCACCCTTCAGCGAGAGGTGCAACCAAGGATGGGATTGACACATGAATAAGCATAGAGCCGTGTATTAAGTGTTAAGGGAGTTAAAGAAAAGAAAGGAGACGTCCCTGCTTCTATGGTGTTTATGATACAGTGGGGGAAGATTCAGTACACACAGGAAGATGCATGCATCAGTGAAGAATCATTCAATGATACATATATATGCCAGGGCAGGATTAAGAGTGACAGTCATCCTATGCAGGGATCTTAAGGAGCATCAAGGCCAGATGAAAAATTCTAATAAGAGGCTTAAAAATGTGTGAGGAGGGAGGAGTTAGAAGAGCAACAGTTCCTTTACTTTGCCTCCGCCTCTCCTACGTGCTGTTGAACTGTTGACCTGATGCCTGGAAGAGCTGCATGGTGGAAGTAAAGGAACCTCCATGAATCCCTGGACTCCACATAGCTTACACTAACACACCAGGATTTCCCAGTCTGGGCCTGGGACCCTGAGAGATGTAGGAACCAGGGTTATTGCCCCACCATACTTAGGTTCATCCGTTCCTTATGCCACCCAAAGCACAATGAAGTAGAGGAATTATAACAGACAGGGCAGTTGGAGCCTGAACCTCCTTAGATATTCTGTTGTCATTTTGTTTCATTCCACCTTGAGCTTCTTAGAGGTCTGAACTGATGACTCATTGTTTGGGAAACTTTTACAAACTGTGCATCAAGAGGAAAGCGAGAGCACAGGAGAATGCATTCTGGGACAAAAATACTTGATCGGTTGTGTTGTAAAATTATAGTACAGACCGAGAAAAGCCAAAATGATCATCTCAAGGAGGACAACTTCCCCGTTCATAGTTCCAAACTGATTGACCACCCCCCTCCTCTCATTCCTACCCCTGACTCCTGCCTCTGTTCTGCCGTCTTTCCCTTTGGGAATAAATCTGCTTTAGGGATGGGATAGAGCAAAGAGATTCTTAGTTGGTGCAGTAAATTGGACACCTGGGGTCTGTTATTCCTGTAGAAATTCAACAAAATTATTGTTTAATGTAACATTTTCGTTATTTGAATTGGAAGTTGGGAAAGGTTATACAAATGGTTTTAGAACCCTGATCTGCTACGGCTCCCAGCTGCAGTACACTAGAAGGAATCAATCCATCAGTCTTACTGTGAGCAGGAACTGTACTAAATACTGGGGAAAGTACAGACACATTCCTGCTCTCAAGAAGCTTGAAAGGAAAGGAAGAACTCAGGAAGGTGTGATAGTGGGGAAGAAGTGTCTTTCCAGGGAACAGTGTCCACGAGGGGACAGGTTGGGAGAGAGAGTTGAACTGCAACACAAGCATAAAAAGAATTCCTGGAGGTTCGCTGGAGGAGGTGTTTCCTCTCCTCAGCAGCTGTATCTCACCCTGCTTCAAGCGACAGCCGTTGTCCCTATGGGCCCAAGCAGGGGGATATCACATGAGGCAGGGCCCTGTGTCAGGAGCCAGGAAGGTTGTTGCCCATCTGGGGTGACTGCCCAAGGAAGGAGCCAACCCCAGTTCCCCATTTCTCTGCCGAATGTGGTTTTAGAACCCACCTGAGCTGAGAATGAATCAGAGTTCAGGATATTAGAGGATGAAAAGCCCCAAATGCCTGCTTTGCCTTCGCATTGGATGGAGTTCAGGGTTCAGGACGTACATCTCTCCTCAAATACAAACATGCAGAGAAGAGGAAAGTTGAGTAGACTCTTGAGAATGTGCCTTTGCCTGTTCACTGTAAAGATGTTACAAAGTTTGTTTTAACATTGAAATTCCCATATGGAGAGGTCTTTTGAGAGGAGGGTTAGGGAGCAGTGATGTTTTCACACAGTTGCAGTCTCCAGCTTTACCTCCATGGTGCAGGAGCATCGTGAATGCACTTTTTTTTTCTTTTTTTTGCCAAGGAAGGGCTCAGTTTGAGGCAGCAGGCTCCGGCTGCCAGGTCCCCATGGCAACTCAGGTATGTGCCAGGTTCCCAGCTCTCTTGGGGGGCCATCTCACTGGCAGGTGTCATGTGGCCTGAGGAGATGTGTCAATACTGAATGCCAGCAACGGGGTTGGGAGTGAACGCTAGCTCTCTTGGTTTATTCTCAGTGGATGTCACAAAGACATGCCTGTGTCACAAAGAAGTTGGATTCATCTTAATTCTGTGTTAAACTCGGGCCTCCACGCTAAGGCTTTCCAGACTCATGGAGACACTTGCTTTTAGCTGGCTGTACTTCAGAAACTCCTTCCTCCCCTACAAAGCTCAAGCTCTCAATGAGAGTTCGGGAGGTAGGCACTTTCCTACCCTCCTCAGGTTAATTGTGGCCTTTTCTGTGGTATTCATTCATTCATTCAATAGTATTTATTGAGCGCTTACTATGTGCAGAGCACTGTACTAAGCGCTTGGGATGAACAAGTCGGCAACAGATAGAGACAGTCCCTGCCGTTTGACGGGCTTACAGTCTAATCGGGGGAGACGGACAGACAAGAACAATGGCAATAAACAGCGTCAAGGGGAAGAACATCTCGTAAAAACAATGGCAACTAAATAGAATCAAGGTGATGTACAATTCATTAACAAAATAAATAGGGTAACGAAAATATATACAGTTGAGCGGACGAGTACAGTGCTGTGGGGATGGGAAGGGAGAGGTGGAGGAGCGGAGGGAAAAGGGGAAAATGAGGCTTTAGCTGCGGAGAGGTAAAGGGGGGATGGCAGAGGGAGTAGAGGGGGAAGAGGAGCTCAGTCTGGGAACGCCTCTTGGAGGAGATGATTTTTAAGTAGGGTTTTGAAGAGGGAAAGAGAATCAGTTGGGCGGAGGTGAGGAGGGAGGGCGTTCCAGGACCGCGGGAGGACGTGGCCCAGGGGTCGACGGCGGGATAGGCGAGACCGAGGGACGGTGAGGAGGTGGGCGGCAGAGGAGCGGAGCGTGCGGGGTGGGCGGTAGAAAGAGAGAAGGGAGGAGACGTAGGAAGGGGCAAGGTGATGGAGAGCCTTGAAGCCTAGAGTGAGGAGTTTTTGTTTGGAGAGGAGGTCGATAGGCAACCACTGGAGTTGTTTAAGAAGGGGAGTGACATGCCCAGATCGTTTCTGCAGGAAGATGAGCCGGGCAGCGGAGTGAAGAATAGACCGGAGCGGGGCGAGAGAGGAGGAAGAGAGGTCAGAGAGAAGGCTGACACAGTAGTCTAGCCGGGATATAACGAGAGCCCGTAGCAGTAAGGTAGCCGTTTGGGTGGAGAGGAAAGGGCGGATCTTGGCGATATTGTAGAGATCACAATCTCTACAAGATTACAGGTACACAGATCAATCCCTCATAACCACACAACACTCTTGGATCTATCTGGGAGGACCAAGGAAGTGAAACTTGAGCTCCAGTTCTTGGTTTTATTCAGTTACTCTTCACTCAACCCTGTCTCTTTTCGCACAACTGCTTGCATTCTTTTTGGATCTGATCCCCAAAGACCAGTGATGGAGCTCATCCACCTATACAATGTAAGTCCCATTGATTCGAACCCAGACCTCATATGACAGCTCAGTGCCTGAGAAAAGAGTGCTGATAACTTATAAACTAACTCTTTTCTCCTTCATTTAAATTTATCTTACGATTTATAGGCAAATTTTGATCATTTATGCAATGGGAATTGAGTGCACAAACAGAGCAAAGAAACTTCAAATCCACAAATAATCCCCAAATCTCATGTAACCAGTCACTTCAACCCTCCTCCCCAGATGGATATCTTTTAAACAGAACTGCTGACAAGTAGCAAACTGAATGAAGCAAATTTCCCCTCTTATAATGTGATCCTATGGTAGCAGTTATTTGGCTAAAAGATGGGCAGAGAGAAGGGAAGGCAAGAGGTCTGGAAAATCCACCAACAGAAAAAAGGTAAACTCCCTGGTAATCAGCTGTTGCCTACTTCAGAGAGGTAGAGGTGCTTGAAAGTGCTCTTTTGGGATAAAATTTTTAAAAGAATTCTTTGTTTCTTATCCCTGGAAAGCTCTTTTGATCCTGATCTCAGAACTAGAGTTAAACCCGTGTGTTTCAGCATACATTTCAACCACCATAATGTAAGTTGGCCTGTTGCTGTTAATTTGGAAGTGACAGTCAGTTACACATTTGTTTTCTTCATCCCAGGGGCAACATGGTACCCTCGGAGCCTGGTGTAGTGCTGAGGATGTGATATGGTGCTTAGGGTTATTTGAAAAGTGAAGTACAAAGACTATGACATTAATAGTAATTATAACCTGGACAGAAGAATGGGCACATTGCAAACCAATTTGCTGCTCTGTTCCATCTCAGAGGTGGCTGTATTTTCGATGGAGTTGGTTCAGCTCTGTGGGGCCCTTTGGGATAAAGAATAGCGTTGCTATTAAAATGCTGTTATCGGGCAGTTAAGTAAGGAAACCTTGGAGAATACCCTTTGCATTATGTTTTCCTCCAATTCACAGCTGAAACAGAAAGAGCAGATATACGTGTTGTGTTGGCATAATGATCATGGTTGGTTTGCAAGAGTAAGATTAAAATACAGGCTCAGGATAATGCTTTTAAGATGAGTCAAGATGGAGCCCTGTCAACTCAGAGGGTGTTTAGCTGGCAAGGATCCAGACTCCCCTTCCACACCCCACTGCGCATTTGAGTGTATGGTATTTGTTAAGCACTTACTATGTGCCGGGCACTGTGCTAATTGCTGGGGTAGTTGCAAGCTAATCAGGTTGGACACAGTCCAGGTCCCACATGGGGTTCACAGTAGTAATCACCATTTTGCAGATGAGGTACCTGAGGCACAGAGAAGTTAAGTGACTTGCCCAAGGTCACACAGCAGATAAGTTCATTCATTCAATAGTATTTATTGAGCGCTTACTATGTGCAGAGCACTGTACTAAGCGCTTGGGATGAACAAGTTGGCAACAGATAAGTGGCAGAGAGGAATTCAGACCCAGGATCCTCTGACTCCCAGGCCAGTTCTGTATCCAGTAGGACATTCCGCTTCTGAATAAAGTCTTTATCAACCCATTGGTACACAAATAGTAAGGGTAGCATCAGTCAATTTATCAATAGTATTTACTGAACACTTACTGGGGGCAAAGCTCAGTACTAAGTGCTTGGAAGAGTAAAATACAACAGGGTTGGTATGTATGTTCTCTGCCCATTAGAGGTTTACAGTCTAGAGCGGTGATGAAAATACAATCCTGGTGTGATTGGGAGATGTGGAGAGTGCTTGGCTACCGCCCTTCTCTGCATAGAACAGAACCTCAAGCAGAATGGCCAAATTAATAATGATGATGATAGTATTTGTTAAATGATTATATGTGCCAAGCATTGTATTTAACGCTGAGGTAGACACAAGATAGTCAGGTCAGGCAAATCCCTGTCCCACATTGGGCTCACAGTCAAATTCATTCATTCATTCATTCATTCAATAGTATTTATTGAGCGCTTACTATGTGCAGAGCACTGTACTAAGCACTTGGAATGAACAAGTTGGCAACAGATAGAGACAGTCCCTGCCGTTTGATGGGCTTACAGTCTAATCGGGGGAGACGGACAGACAAGAACAATGGCAATAAATAGAGTCAAGGGGAAGAACATCTCGTAAAAACAGTGGCAACTAAATAGAATCAAGGCGATGTACATTTCATTAACAAAATAAATAGGGTAATGGAAATATATACAGTTGAGCGGACGAGTACAGTGCTGTGGGGATGGGAAGGGAGAGGGGGAGGAGCAGAGGGAAAGGGGGAAAAGAGGGTTTAGCTGCGGAGAGGTGAAGGGGGGGTGGCAGAGGGAGTAGAGGGAGAAGAGCTCAGTCTGGGAAGGCCTCTTGGAGGAGGTGAGTTTTAAGTAGGGTTTTGAAGAGGGGAAGAGAATCAATTTGGCGGAGGTGAGGAGGGAGGGCGTTCCAGGACCGCGGGAGGACGTGGCCCAGGGGTCGACGGCGGGATAGGCGAGACTGAGGGACGGTGAGGAGGTGGGCGGAGGAGGAGCGGAGCGTGCGGGGTGGGCGGTAGAAAGAGAGAAGGGAGGAGAGGTAGGAAGGGGCAAGGTGATGGAGAGCCTCGAAGCCTAGAGTGAGGAGTTTTGGTTTGGAGCGGAGGTTGATAGGCAACCACTGGAGTTGTTTAAGAAGGGGAGTGACATGCCCAGATCGTTTCTGCAGGAAGATGAGCCAGGCAGCGGAGTGAAGAATAGACTGGAGCGGGGCGAGAGAGGAGGAAGGGAGGTCAGAGAGAAGGCTGACACAGTAGTCCAGCCGGGATATAACGAGAGCCCATAGCAGTAAGGTAGCCGTTTGGGTGGAGAGGAAAGGGCGGATCTTGGCAATATTGTAAAGGTGAAACCGGCAGGTCTTGATAACGGATAGGATGTGTGGGGTGAATGAGAGAGACGAGTCAAGGATGACACCGAGATTGCGGGCCTGAGAGACGGGAAGGACAGTCGTGCCATCCAAGGTGATAGAGAAGTCTGGGAGAGGACCGTGTTTGGGAGGGAAGATGACGAGCTCAGTCTTGCTCATGTTGAGTTTTAGGTGGCGGGCCGACATCCAGGTGGAGACGTCCCGGAGGCAGGAGGAGATGCGAGCCTGAAGGGAGGGGGAGAGGACGGGCGGAGATGTAGATCTGCGTGTCATCTGCGTAGAGATGGTAGTCAAAGCCGTGAGAGCGAATGAGTTCACCGAGGGAGTGAGTGTAAATGGAGAACAGAAGAGGGCCAAGAACTGACCCTTGAGGAACTCCAACAGTTAAAGGATGGGAGGGGGAGGAGGCACCAGCGAAGGAGACCGAGAATGACCGGCCCGAGAGGTAAGAGGAGAACCAGGAGAGGACGGAGTCCGTGAAGCCTAGGTGAGATAAGGTATGGAGGAGGAGGGGATGGTCGACAGTGTCAAAGGCAGCAGAGAGGTCAAGGAGGATCAGAATGGAGTAGGAGCCATTGGATTTGGCAAGAAGGAGGTCATGGGTTACCTCCATGGGGTGGGAGAACAGATATCTAATCCCCATTGTAAAGATGAGGAAACTGAGGCTCAGGGAAGTTAAGCTACTTGGCCAAAATCCCATAGCAGGCAGTTGCAGACCCCAAAACTTGTAATCAACCCACTTCTGCATAACCAAGCTTGCCATTTTCATTTTGGAGAACACGTTTGGTGAGCTTCAGCACCAGTAGCCCGAGAGCCTCAGGCCACAGAGAATTAGTTGTGACAGAACCATTCTCAGAGCTGCAGTCACTTAACCAAGAGTCAGTTAGAAACCCGAGTCTCTGGAAATCAATAGCTGATTGTTTTCGAGCAGGAGCCACTTAGTGCCAGAGAAGTTGAGGGTCAGTTGGCATCACAATTACACTCTGGAGATCTGGTTCTCCGTTGTTTGATTCTATAGAGAAAACACATCCCAGCAGTTGACTGACTGTGGTCTGTTTCATTTTTAGAAAAATACTTGTGTCATCCACACTAACTGTTCATCCCCAGTCTTTCCTTCCAGCATCGAGGGCATAATTGTACACCCTTCACCTTTCCTTCACACCGTTTTTTCTCTGAGAGCCAGAAGGCTTCATAGCAAGCAACCACATAAACTTCTTTCTCACCTTAACCTGGAGCTGAAAGTAAAAACCTAAGAGGCCACTGGCCCCAGACCTAGCTACAAAATGGCACCGAGTGTCAGTTAAGGTTTACTTGGGGCTGTGCTTGAGGAGACCTTTTCCCATAAGTGTGTCCCTGCTCTCTCCTCTTGCCATGTAGGTTGGGGGTGGGAGCACGAGAAGGAAGAGGAGGAAGTGGAGGAGCAGCAGAACAGCTCCCTCCTCTTGAAGCAAAGAGTACTTGTCGTTAACTTCAGAGCTCTCCACCAGCTTTCTTCATCTTAAAAATCTGCCTTGGATTCCCCAACCAGAATTTCTCACTCCTCCCAAAGTCAACTTCTAAATTTACCTAGTTTTCAACACTCGCACCTCTGACCCCTTGCTCATATTCTTCCTCCAGCCTGGAACTCCCCACTCTGCCAAAATCTTCCAGGCAACATCTCTCTCTATCTTTGATGCCCTTCTAAAATCCCACCTCTTCCAGGAAGCTTTTCCCAATTAATTCAGAACAGTCCATTTGCATTAACCCAGCACCCACCTACACTTAGCAGTTAAATATTTTACTCCTGTCCTCCTATTTGCATATATTTTTAATGATTGTGTATGCACCTCTAAATTCAAGGATTTCAGTCGCTCATGTGCTGAGTACCAAGTGCTTTGTACAATGCTGTGCCCACAGTAAGTGCTCAATAGATTGATTGCTATATTGGTCCTACTTTCTGCTTTATTCTTATCTTTCCTTTTGCTTTCACTATTTGGAAATCATTTTCGTCTGGTTCCCCTATTAAATTGTAAGTTCCCTGAGGGCAGGGGATGGGTCTTGTTTACTGTTCTCTTCTCCCAGGTGGTCAGTACAGGGCTAAGCCTCAAGAAGGTGCTCGAAAATAGCATTGACTGCTTCTCTGATTTCACTCCTCCTTGATCTCTGAGGGGGCCTTGAAATCCACTTCATTCATTCATTCATTCATTCATTCATTCATTCATTCAACATATTTATTAAGCACTTACTGTTTGCAAACACTGTATGAAGCACTTGGGAGAGTACAATGTAACAATAAACAGACACATTCCCTACCCAGCGTGGCGCAGTGGAAAGAGCACGGGCTTTGGAGTCAGGGCTCATGAGTTCGAATCCCAGCTCTGCCACTTGTCAGCTGTGTGACTGTGGGCGAGTCACTTAACTTCTCTGTGCCTCAGTTCCCTTATCTGTAAAATGGGGATTAAGACTGTGAGCCCCACGTGGGACAACCTGATTCCCCTTTGTCTCCCCCAGCGCTTAGAACAGTGCTCTGCACATAGTAAGCGCTTAACAAATACCAACATTATTATTATTATTATTATTATTATTATTACCCACAACGAGACTTCTTATGGACCCCAGGGTGGTTGGGAGTCAGAAACTGTGTACACCATCTCCCCAAGCAGCTGTTCTGTTCTCTGAGCGGCTCTGCCCCAACACCATTCCAAGCCACAGGGTCTGTGCCCCTTAATTGTGATGTCTGAGTCTGTAGGAGAGGGTTCCGTTAGACCCTTGCCTGCCAAATTGGCTAAACACTGGAATGGGCTACAGAGAGAATGTGTAGGGGATCTCCAATCCTAGAGAGCCTTAAAGAAAAGATAGACAAAGATCTGCCCCTTTGCTTTAGGCATTCACATACCTGCTGAAAGGAAACTGGACTAGGTCATTTCTCAGTATCCCTTCTCAGGGACACTAATGTGTAAGCTTCCTGAGAGCAGGGATCATCTTTAACAACTCTGTTGTATTCTGCTCTCCCATGCACCGATTTCAATGCTCGGTGCGTGGAAAATGCTCCATAAATATGATTGATTGGGTTGTTTTCCTACAGTGCTCATCTTTAAGTCCATTCAAAGAGTTATTTTCCTTCTTTGGGAAAAAGCACATCTGCATATGCCTTTACAAAATCATTATTTTCGTCATCAATACTGTTATCATTTTTATGGTCTTTGTTAAGCATTTACTATGTTTCAGGCACGGTTCTAAGCACTGGGTAGATATAAATTAATCAGATTGGATACAGTCCCTGTACTGCATGGGGCTCACAGTTTAAGTACTTACGTGGTTACTATGTACTAGGCACTATACTGAGTATTGGGGTAGATACAAGGTAATCAGGTTGGACACAGTCCCTGTCTCATATGGGGCTCACAGTCTTAATCCCCATTTTACAGATGAGGTCAATGAGACACTGAGAATCAAAGTGATTTGCCCAAGGTTGTACAGCAGACAAATGGTGGAGCCGGGATTAGAAGCCAGGACCTCTGACTCCCAGGCCTGGGCTCTTCCTGCTAGGCCATGCTGCTTCTTGCAGGCCATGTTGTTTCTCTTGTCTGTCAGGCAGGACCTTGGATCTTTTGCTTCCTTGACTCTAGAGTGGTGTCCAGATGAGCTGTGAACTCCATAGCTAAAAGAGAACAGTGTCCTTTGTGAGACCACGTGGATTGACTGGGTTTCTCTTAAGGCTCATTGGAGTGCTATTATAGTCTGATTCGGGAATCCAAGATTGTAGTCACCCTGCTGTTAGTTGGTGAAATACTGTGGTCAACTGTTAAATACCCACAAGCCTAACTCCATGATGGATTTCAGTTTAAACAGATGGAATTGGAAAGGGAATTGATGCAACAGGAAAAAGTTCACCCAATGGCAAACTCAAGACGAAACATGCGGCCGGATTGCTGGGTTCACCCTGTGAGGCTGCTGAAAGCTAATATTGTAAAGATATCCAAAGACATTGTTTATGTTCTTTCACTACTGTTTCTTAAATGAAGGATATTCATTTTTTATTCACTCATACCCAAAGGAGTTAGGAGTTTGTGCCTGGGATTTTAGCCTTTTGACACCCGTTAAAAATCAGTAATGATAACAATAGAACTTTATGCTTATTTAGTACCCTCCAAAGGAGATTTCAGAACACTTTATGTTAATTCATTAATCCGCTCTACACCCATGTCATGCCACTCACATTAAAGATACTCATCCCAGCCCCATGGTACTTATGTAAACATTCTTATACTATACTATTTCCCCTAGCAATAATCTATTTTAATGTCTTTCTCCCCGTATAGACCGAAAGTTCTTTGTGGGCAGGGATCCCGTCTCCCAACTCTGTCGTATTGTACTTTCACAAGTGCTTAGTACCATGCTCTGCTTACAGTAAGTGCTCAATAAATACCTTTGATTGATTGACTGATCAGTAATGTAGTTAGTTATCAAGCAACATCCCCATCATGTTGAAAGGGAAATGGAGACACGGGCATTCAAGAGGTAGAGTCCGAAACAGAGCTGATGAGAGCGGAGAGCAGAGAGTAGAACAAATGGATCTCATTGTCCGTTTACTGGTTGGGCATCAACGAACCCAGTTATTGATGGAAAAAGGATGCCATTACAGGTATTGCTACCTGGCACATGGGTTTCCAGCCTAGACCACTGCACTAGTTCTAAAACCCTTCAGAGTCCCTGCCTCCAAGGTCCTTCCCCCAGCCTCTCCTCCATCCCCAACACCTACACCCTTCCCTTCCTCTCATCCCCATTTGCTACTTTGGTCCTCAGTGATGGCAGCATGGCCTAATGTAAAGAGCAGGAAATTGGAAGTCATCAGACCTGAGTTCTAATCCCAACCCCGCCAGTTGCCTGCTGTGTGAACTTGGGCCAGTCACTTAACTTAGCAGAGAAGCAGTGTGGCTCAGTGGGCTCCTTGACCTCTCTGCTGCCTTTGACACTGTCGACCATCCCCTCCTCCTCCATACCTTATCTCACCTTGGCTTCACGGACTCTGTCCTCTCCTGGTTCTCCTCTTACCTCTCTGGCCGGTCATTCTCGGTCTCCTTCGCTGGAGCCTCCTCCCCCTCCCATCCTTTAACTGTTGGAGTTCCTCAAGGGTCAGTTTTGGCCCTCTTCTGTTCTCCATTTACACTCACTCCCTCGGTGAACTCATTCGCTCTCACGGCTTTGACTACCATCTCTACGCAGATGACACGCAGATCTACATCTCCGCCCCTGTCCTCTCCCCCTCCCTTCAGGCTCGCATATCCTCCTGCCTCCGGGACGTCTCCACCTGGATGTCGGCCCGCCACCTAAAACTCAACATGAGCAAGACTGAGCTCCTCATCTTCCCTCCCAAACCCGGTCCTCTCCCAGACTTCTCTATCACCGTGGATGGCACGACCATCCTTCCCGTCTCTCAGGCCCGCAATCTCGGTGTCATCCTTGACTCGTCTCTCTCGTTCACCCCACACATCCTATCCGTTACCGAGACCTGCCGGTTTCACCTCTACAATATCACCAAGATCCGCCCTTTCCTCTCCACCCAAACGGCTACCTTACTGTTACGGGCCTTCGTTATATCCCGGCTAGACTACTGTGTCAGCCTTCTCTCTGACCTCCCTTCCTCCTCTCTCGCCCATCTCCAGTCTATTCTTCACTCCGTTGCCCGGCTCTTCTTCCTGCAGAAACGATCTGGGCATGTCACTCCCCTTCTTAAACAACTCCAGTGGTTGCCTATCAACCTCCGCTCCAAACCAAAACTCCTCACTCTGGGCTTCGAGGCTCTCCATCACCTTGCCCCTTCCTACCTCTCCTCCCTTCTCTCTTTCTACCGCCCACCCCGCACGCTCCGCTCCTCCGCCGCCCACCTCCTCACCGTCCCTCGGTCTCACCTATCCCGCCGTCAACCCCTGGGCCACGTCCTCCCACGGTCCTGGAACGCCCTCCCTCCTCACCTCCACCAAACTGATTCTCTTCCCCTCTTCAAAACCCTACTTAAAACTCACCTCCTCCAAGAGGCGTTCCCAGACTGAGCTCCTCTTCTCCCTCTACTCCCTCTGCCATCCCCCCTTTACCTCTCCGCAGCTTAACCCTCTTTTCCCCTTTTCCCTCTGCTCCTCCACCTCTCCCTTCCCATCCCCACAGCACTGTACTCGTCCGCTCAACTGTATATATTTCCATTACCCTATTTATTTTGTTAATGAATTGTACATCGCCTTGATTCTATTTAGTTGCCATTGTTTTTATGAGATGTTCTTCCCCTTGACTCTATTTATTGCCATTGTTCTTGTCTGTCCGTCTCCTCCGATTAGACTGTAAGCCCATCAAACGGCAGGGACTGTCTCTATCTGTTGCCGACTTGTTCATCCCAAGCACTTGGTACAGTGCTCTGCACATAGTAAACGCTCAATAAATACTATTGAATGAATGAATGAATGATTGAATGGAAAGAGCACGGGCTTGGGAGTCAGAGGTCATGAGTTCGAATCCCGGCTCCGCCATTTGTCAGCTGTGTGACTGTGGGCAAGTCACTTAACTTCTCTATGCCTCAGTTACCTCATCTGTAAAATGGGGATTAACTGTGAGCCTCATGTGGGCAACCCGATTACCCTGTATCTACCCCAGCGCTTAGAACAGTGCTCGGCACATAGTAAGCGCTTAACAAATACCAACATTATTATTATTATTATTATTATTATTAACCTCTCTGTGCCTCAGTTTCCTCATCTATAAAATAGGGATGAGATACTTCTTCTCCTTCTCTTAGATTGTGAGCCCCATAATTAAGGGGCAGAAACTGAATCCAGTCTGATTATCTTGTATCTAGAGGCAGTGTGGCCTAATGGAAAGGGTGTGGGTCTGGGACTCCCTCTAGACTGTAAGCTCGGTGTGGGCAGGCAATGTATTTATTGTTATAATGTACTCTCCGAAGCACTTAGTACAGTGCTCTGCATATAGTAAGTCCTCAATAAATATGATTTACTGATTGACTGACAGGATCTTTTTCTGATCCTGTCTCCAAGTGACTGCTCTGTGACCTTGGACAAGTCACAACTTCTCCATGCCTCAGTTCCATAAAATACCATTAAATTAAAAAAAAACTTCCCTGTGCCTCAGTTCCCTCATCTGTAAAATGTGGATTAAAATTGTGAGCACCATATGGGACATGGTCTGTGCCCAACCTGATTACCTGGTTTCTACCGCAGCCCTTAATACAGTGCCTGGCACAGAATAAGTACTTAAGAAATGCAATTAAAAAGAGTATAACCCAGCATTTAGCCCACTGCTTGTCAAACAGTAAGTGCTTAGTAAATACCATCATCTTCATCATCTTCCTCATTAGTAGAAGTAGTCATATCCCTGTCTAATCCTGTCTCCACCACTTGTCTGCTGCATGGCCTTGGGCAAGTCACTTAACTTCTCTGTGCCTCAGTTACCTCATCTGTACAGTGATTGAGACTGTGAGCCCCAGATGGGACAGGGACTATGTCCAATCCAGTTTGCTTTTATTCATTCAATTCATTCATTCAACCATATTTTTTGAGCACTTACTGTGTGCAGAGCACCATGTTAACTTCTTGAGAGAGTACAATATAATAGACACATTCCTGCCCACAATGAGCTTATAGTCTAGAGCGTGAGACAGACATTAATATAAATGTTATCCACCCCAGTGCTTAGTACAGTACTTGGCACATAGTTAAGCACCTAACAAATACCATTATTATCGTTATCATTGTTATTATCATTATTGTTTTAATGCATGGCATCCCCCAGGCCCACTCTGATTTTAGGGGCCTCTCCCCAAATGAAAAATGGCAGAGCAATGCTGGCCCATACTGGGTATTATATTGAACTTTATCAATGCAAAGAATTAACCCAGATTTCACACACAGTCTTTCCCCAGTAAAGGCGGTGTTGGGGAGGAGGGAGCTTTCCCATAATGTTGCTTTAGGAAAACAAATTCTGCCTTAGGGACATCAGCTCTAATTGAATCCTAATTTTGCACTCTGGAGAGGTTTCCCATCAACATCAGTGCCCTTTGAAAACCACAGAGTGCCTCAAAGTGGCTTCCTTTGAGCTGAGGCACCCATCAGGAAGACAGGAGGGAATGAAATCCCAAAACTGAATGTGAAGGCCAGAATAGCACCATCCTCAGCCTCAACAAGCATCATATAGAATTCTTTTTTTTAACCAGAGAACCTTCTGCATCTTTGTTAGTCTTCAGACTAGGCTTGAAAGTATTAGCCAGAGATTGTTTACTTTTCCTCCCATCTCTCCAAGGAATATGATTCACACGTTTTCAGATTTATTTGAGCGAAATGCAATAAATATGCTGCTTCAATTTTAACTGCTGGATTCTAGCCAGGGTTTTTAATGAATCTGGCCTGTGCTTTTGAAGTGTTCCAGGATCTCAAAAGCTCTGGGCACTGTTAGCTTACACACACTCTCTCTTTTTCTCTTCTCTCTCTGCTCTCTCTCTCTGTGTCTCTCTTTCTCTCTCTACTCCCCCTTTCCCTTCTCCTCCCATTCTCCACCTCCCATTCCCTTGGGGCTGTATGACTCACAGGCGACTGCAGGTTTTTGAGAGCCAGCTCTGGTTAAAATTAGCAAGAGCCTTTAGTATTCAAGGAGAGGACGGATTCCTCTGCTCTCTATCACAGCTGCATTGAAATGCCATCTCTTTTTCTGTCTGAATCACTGCACCTATAACCTCCCTGCATTCCTTTGTTTCCTAGAAATTGATGATAGTTTGGGCCAGCCAGCAGTGACTTGCAGTTGAATTGAGGAAGGATGATGCCATATCAAGGCGACTGGACCACATTTTTTTTAATATTTAAAGGGTCTCCCAGTGATTTTTTTATTTTATGATAATTCTTAGTGTAAGGGACATTGTGGTATCTTTAAGGGACATTATGGTGTCTTTCCGTTCTGCAGTTCTGTGGGTGTGGGTTTGGCATTCCAGAATTATATCCCAAATAAGTTACGCAGTAGAAATGGTAGGCAAAGTTAGAAAATTCCGGTACCATATGGGGAAAAATTTAGTCTGTGTTTGTATCTTTGTAGTCTGGAAGAAGCTCTAAGAAGGGTCAAGCTCATTGGTATGAAAAAGAATGCTTTTTTGGTTTGGTTTTTTGTTGTTGTTTATTTTTTGTGGGGCCTTGGGAAGTTCATAAAACTTCTTTACCACATAAAAAATAGATCCTTAGTGGGCTAATAGAATTACACATACACAATCTGTCTCTATTTCTGAGCCTGCCTTTTGGCACCCAGATCTTTAGGAAGCTTTTGTTGGAGAGCAGCCCTACCTACAATCACTGCCTCAGCCTTCTTCCTGACCTCCCTCCTCCAGCCTCGTCCCTAGCTAGTCTGCATTTCACTCCACTGGCTAGGTGAGTTTTCTAAAACATTGTTCTGTGCATGTCTCCCCACGCCTCAGAAACCTCCAGTCATTGTCCATCCATCTCTGCATCAAACAGAAACTCTTCACCATTAGCTTTTTGGCACTTAAATCAGCTCTTTACCTGCAATTTAGCTTCAATCCTCACCCACAACAACGTCACCTTCACATTTCTCTCCTCTAATATCAGTTTACTCATTGTGCCAAGCTCTCATCTGTCTCTCACCACTGACCCTTTTCTCATGACCTCCTTCCTGCCTCCCCCACTAGATTTTAAGCTCCTTGGGGGTAGGGATCATGTCTACTTCCTTTATTGCTCTATTCCAAATGCTTAGAATAGTGCTCTCCACACAGTAAACACTCAATGAATGCCATTCATTGAAGGATACTGCCCACTAGGTTTGGTCTGCTTATTGGAGTAGTCTCCTCAAGGTTTGACTCTATGTCTCACCGTTTGAGAATTCTGCCCTCCCATCTTGGGTATGTCCCTTTTTAGTTTCCCATTCAGCAGCTGCTTGGATGTCCTGCTGTCATCCATTCTCCTCGGCTGTTCCACCCCTCAAAGCTATATTGCTGTGAGCATTTTCTTTCAAGGCCAATGAGCTAACTGTGTTCAGTGACCTCTTCTTGATTATCTTCTCCCTGTCACTTTAGGTTAAATTTGGTTGGTAGACAACACTGGTGAAACAGCTCCAGGAGCTGAGTCTTCCGTAGTAGGTAATTCTAGACCTCAAAACCACTTAACTGGTTGAACACGATAATAACCTTATAAACCTTAAGAAGGAACATGGCCTAATGGAAGGAGCATAGGCCTGAGAATTAGAGGACATGGGTTCTAATCCTATCTCTGCCACTTGTCTGCTATGTGACCTTGAGCAAGTCTGTTGACTCCTCTGTGCCTCTGTCTCATCTGTAAAATGGGGATGAAGAGTGTGAACCCCATATTGGACATGGACTGTGTCCAACTTGATTACCTTGTATCTATCATTCATTCATTCAGTCATATTTATTGAGCACTTACCGTGTTTAAAGCACTGTACTAATCACTTGGCAGAGTACAGTATAACAACAAGCAGACACATTCCTGCCCACAGTGAACTCACAATCTAGACGGGGAGACAGACATTACTATAAATAAATTACAAATATATACAAGTCTAATTCAATGCTTACAGCAGTTCCTGGCACATAGTAAGTGCTTAACAAAGACCATTTTTAAAAAATTCACCTTTGTGTGAAGCTTTCATTCAATCATATTGAGTACTTACATTAATTCAATCGTATTTATTGAGCACTTAGTGGGGGCAGAGCACGGTACTAAGTGTTTGGAAAGTACAGTTCAGCTAATGGTGTGCAGAGCACTGTACTCTGTGTTTACAGAGAGTACAATACAGTAATAAACACATTTCCTGCTCACAGTGACTTTACAGTCTACAGACAATGAACTTACAGTCTGGAGAATAATATGATATTTGTTAAGTGCTTACTATGTGCCAGGCACTGTACTAACAAATTTGTAAGCAATTTATAAGCAAATCAGGTTGGACACAGTCCTGTTCCACATGGGGCTCACAGTCTTAATTCCTATGTTGCAGATGAGGTAATAGAGGCACAGAGAAGTGAAGTGATTTTCCTAAAACCACATAGCAGACAAGTGGCAGATCTGGGATTAGAACCCATGACCTTCTGATTCCCAGGCCAGTGGTCTGTCCACTTTGTCATGTTGCTTATTTGAGGCATATTTTCACCTTATCCATCTGTATAGTTTACAACTCAAGCCCTACTCTCCTTTTAGATTCTTCTTACTACCTCTTTGTGTAATTGTTCACTATGGGGAATTTTGCTGCCTCATTATAGCTCTGATGGCAACAATGAATTCTCTGTGGCCAAAAAAGTTTTTTATTGTATGTAGAGGTACCTGAATGTACAAAATTTAAGGCTTCTTCCAACTTATTCTCAGTCTTTAGCCTGGTGATGAATATGCAAAGTGATTTGCTACTAATTCCATATATTCATTAAAGAGCATTTATCTGCCTATTACAAAGGGATGGTGGGAGGGACAAAGGGGGAAAACAGTTAATTTACTGAGTGCTTACTATGTGCAGAGGACTGAACTAAATGTTTGGAAGTGCACAGATTGTATAGAGTTGGCAGACACATGCCACGTCCTCAACGAGTTCGAGCCTGTAAATCAGAAAAACCTGGGTTCTAATCCCAGCTCTGCCACTTGTCTGCTCTGTGACCTTGGACAAGTCATTTCACATCCTTGTGCCTCAACTACCTCATCTGTAAACTGGGAATTAAAATTTTGAGGGACTTTGTCCAACCTAATTATAGTATATCTACCCCAGCACTTAGTACAGTACCTGGCACATAGTAAATGCGTAACAAATACCACTAAATAAAAAAAGAGCTTACAGTCTAGAGGGGGAGAAAAATATTAATGTAATTATAAATAAATAATTTATAATATATAATTTAAAGGTATGTACCTAAGTGCTTTTGGTGGAATGGAGGATCATCTATAGATTGTATGCTGGTTGTGGGCAGGAAATGACCTGTTTATTGTTCCATTGTATTCTCCCAAGCTCTTAGTACATTGTTTTGCACACAGTAAGTGCCTAAAAAATACAATTGAATGAATGAAGGAATGAAACAAAGATGGCTGCCATGGATATGCAATATTAGAAGCAGAGTGGTAGAGACTATGCATGGTTGGGACCTATCTTGATGAGGTCTCTGGTTCAGGATATGCCGTCACCCTGGTCTGCGCCACTCTGTGGCAACCATTTGCTTTGGCTACCACCTGAAGCCAGCCCTCCTGAGAGGAATACACATGGGGGTTAAGAAAAAACATAGGAGTAGATCATGGAGTCTATAGAGAAGCAGCGTGGCTCAATGGAAAGAGCGCGGGCTTTGGAGTCAGAGGTCATGGGTTCAAATCCCGGCTTGGCCATTTGTCAGCTGTGTGACTTTGGGCAAGTCACTTAACTTCTCGGTGCCTCAGTTACCTCATCTGTAAAATGGGGATTAAGACTGTGAGCCCCAAGTGGGACAACCTGATTCCCTGTGTCTACCCCAGCGCTTAGAACAGTGCTCGGCACATAGTAAGCGCTTAACAAATACCAACATTATTATTATTTCTGCCCACCTCTCTCTTTCCTCCATTAGCAGATCACTATTGCAGGTCCACCATGGGAGGAGGGAAGCTGGCTTTGGTTCATCTCTCTAAATAGGGTCATTTCCCCACTTTATTGCTGTTCTGTTGACTGACAGATCACTAAAGCCAAAGTCAGACTGCAACTCTCCCAGGATGAGCACAATAGTGGCAGCCCCCAAACCCGCCACTAGATTTTGACTGATTTGTGTACTTGTTGTAGGCAGGAAATGTATCTGTTTATTGTTACATTGTACTCTCCCAAGCGCTTATTATAGTCCTTTGCACACAGTAAGTGCTCAATAAATATGATTGAATGAATAAATGAATGTATGAATGAAAAAGCCATCTCCATAGCTCCATTGGTTTCTCCACATCACACAGGGATGTCCCCGGCTTTCAACATCTGTTTCGGTCTCCACAGTGATATTGTCGACTGCCCTCACAAATACAATCCTTATTTAGAGTAACAGATTTAATTTTGTTTTGCTTCAAAAAAAGTCCTAGACATAAAACAAGCCATTTTCAGTGCATATGGGCAGCCTGGGGAGAAAATGACCACAGATACCTGCATAATAGCCCTGGGATACAGCCCAATCACTGGTGATCTTTGCTGACTGAGAGCTGGATTGCGAAACCTGATTTGGCCCTCACCTGGATTGTGAGTGTAGGGTATTCATTTTTTATTAACTCGTGTCCAAAGGATTTAGGAGTTTGTGCCTGGGATTTTAGCCTTATGACACCCATTGAAAGTCACTAATGATAACAATAGTACTTTGGGCCTATTTAGTACCCTCCAGAAGAGAGATCAGAACACTTTACATTCTTAATTAATTCTTTGTACATTCCCTGGCCATGATACTTGCATTAATGATACTCCAGCCCCACCATGCATATGCAGATATTCTCATTTTCTACTATCTTCCCTCTCCATTATATGTTTTGATGCTTGTCACTATAGTCTTTATGATCCACCAACTCGGTTTCATTTACTTTCCAAGTGCGTAGTACAGTGTTCTGCACCCAGTAAGTGTTCGGTAAATATGAACACTTGATTGATTAATTGAAAAAAATCCCCAACAGAACCATAACCAAGTGGTGACTAGAAGATTTGTGCTTTCAGAAATTGTCCAATGACAGTGTTTCTTAACAGAGTTTTCTGTAGGAAAGAAGACATTAGAAACTGAAAGAGGCAGAAACGCCAAAGGAAGAAAGAGATGGGAATCCTGAAGGAAATTAAAGAGAGAGAGGGATGAGACAGAAAGATGAAGTAATAAAAGGGAAAGGAGCTGGGAGTCAGAAAATGGAAATGTAATAACTTGCATATTGGGAGCCCTGAGGATGTTAAAGCTGACATAACATGGATAACCTTTACTGTTTTATGCTATTTGTTAAGCACTTAGTATGTGCCAAGGCTCTGTACTAAGTGCTGAGGTAAATACAAGCTAATTTGATTGGACAACAGATCATGTCCATGTGGGGCACAATCTTAATCCCCTTTTTACAGATGAGGAAACTAAGGCACAGACAAATGAAGTGACTTGCCCAACGTCACATAGTAGACAAGTGGTGGAGTCTGGATTAGAACCCAGGTCTGTCTGACTCCCACTTGGCCACACTGCCTCTTATTCTTATCATTCCTATTTGGTTTAAGAAAAAGATTTGACAATTAGAGTGGCCTAGATGCTACCATGAGTGAAACTTATCGTACCATTGTTTAAGAGCCAATGTTTATTATTAGGTTGTTGTGTCACCAGAAGAATGACCAACAGAAGGTAGATAGGAACACTTCAGTTGCATTTGATGATGGCCAAACCCTCAAAAGAATGCTGTAAATTTCCCCATTCTTTTCCAGCTGTATGATTTTTAGATGCCCCAAATCACCAAATGAGTCTATTTTAGAGTCAGGACTAAGGCCAACAGAGGAAACAATGAATCATTTTCACTACTAGATAGATTTGTTTCCAGCCCTGGGAACAAGTACCTAGCATTGTGGAGAAGGAATACACTAAAAGCAATCCTATCTACATGGATAGCCACTAGCATCCTCTGGAAAACAGACAAAGTTGAATAGCTTCCCTCTTTTAAAGAACAAACCACACTCTGCTCTCTGTCATTAGTGTGGACTTTTGTGGGTGCAAGTTCCCTATGTCTCTTATCCCTGAGGGTTGATCTCCCATGAGGAAGACATGGTTTTTGACCGAAAGATTTTATTCTTTTTGTCTTTTTTTTCCTTTCTGCTATTGTCAAGAAAACATTAAAGGACATGCCAAGCCAGCAAATTGGGAAACCACCCAAAGAAGACCGAGGGGGAAAGCAGGGTTGGATTTAACTATTTAAGGTATCACAGTCAGGCCTGCCTTAGCCCTGGCCTGCAAGTTGGAGTTTGTGTGAAATATGGTTAGAGCACAGACCTAAAATGGCTCACACTTAATCAATCTCTTCTCCTTGCCTGTTCAGGAAAGCTGAGACCGTAACAATTATATGCCTCTCTTTTTTAAGTCTCATTTTTCCTGGAGTGGGATAATAAGTAGACTTAGCTCTTGCTATGGCTCTTTTAAAAGCCATAAAAATCTTACTCTCATACTCTACAATATTCATAGAAAGATGAAGGATTTATTACTAGATCTGGAAAAATACTTCCTTGTTTCCTCTCCCTGTAATAATTGTGCTTTTTATTTGTGTTTATATAGCATTTTTCTCAGAAAGACTGTGCACCCATTAGATGTCCCAGGAAGGAAAGGAACAAGTGATTTTTCTCCATTTTGCAAATGTGGAAAATAAGGCCAGCAGCTGGGAATTCTGGGAAGAGTTCTTATGCCACCTTCTTGCTTCATGTGTTGTTGTCATTTCCAGGAGTAAGTGGTCCATAGAATAATAGATGTTGTGCAAAACATGAGCGTGAATTTTGTTTCCTTCCCATTTGGTGAGTAGTCCAGTTAGATGAGACAAGTCAAAGCAGGCAAGGAATGGAGGTGTACTTTTTCAAAGGACCATTTACAGGGAGAAGAGAAGCAGCTTGGCCTAGTGGAAAGAGCAGGACTGGGGAGTCAGAGGACTTGGTTTCTAATCCCAGCTCCACCACTTGTCTGCTTTGTGACCTTGGACAAGTCACTAAACTTCTCTTTGCCTCACTTACCTCATCTGTAAAATGGGGATCAAGACTGTGAGCCCTGTGTGGGATAGAGACTATGTCTGACTTGATTATCTTGTATTTACCCCAGCACATCCCCTCTCAGGATGGCACTTGGAGAGTTTCCCATACTCTACCAGTCTCGGCTCCAGGAGGGAGAGTCAAGCAGAGGCATACCCATCCATTCGTAGCTTGGGCAGTGGCTAGTGAGTGGAAGGCAATCTGCTACAAGTCAAAACCCACCTTAGTTTTCTGGCCTAATCAGCAATTCAGTCAGAATTAGTATTTCCACGGATACTTTCTAATCCCCTATTAGGCTATTAGCTGCAATTACCCAGAGGTAAATAAATAGAATTAGGACACTCACGAGTTGCCAAAAAATAACATATTTGTAAGGAGATTATTTTCCTTTAGTCATTTAGGAAGGAAAAGCATTTGTGACATCAAGCTTCCATTTCTGACTTTCAAGTGACACTCAGCACACCAAGCAACTACAGGAAAGAGGTTTGTACCAGGCAGAAAAACCCAAGAAATTTTACCCTTTTTAGTGGCAGGAAAAGGACTCCATCTTAGTAGAAACAAAATTAGCACTATTTCCATCCATAAATGAGGGTTCATGGGAACTGGCCGTGTACTTGGAGTTACAAAGTTTACTATATAGAATCTATGCCCTTTATATAATATGTAATAAAATAAAATCCACTGAACAATGGCCTTGGAATGTAAACCCAATAGGTCATAGTGATTCAATTGGTGATCACTCTGTATCTGTTTTCGCCTGTTCCTCCATGACCGATGATATTCACTCTCAACAACCTGGTACCATGACTTGAAGGTCAAAGGCTAACTCATAGGCTAACTTTGAAGGCTAACTTTGAAGATCAAAGGCTCCTCATCTTCCCTCCCAAGCCCTGATCTCTCCCTGACTTCCCTATCACTATGGATGGTAAGACCGTTCTTCCCGTCCCTCAGGCCCGCAACCTCGGTGTCATCTTTGACTCGGCTCTCTCCTTCACCCCACACATCCAATCCGTCACCAAAACTTGCTGGTCTCACCTTTATAATATCGCCAAGATCCGCCCTTTCCTCTCCACCCAAATGTCTATCTTACTGTTACAGGCTCTCGTAATATCCCGGCTGGATTACTGTATCAGCCTTCTCTCTGATCTCCCTTCCTCCTCTCTCTCCCTGCTCCAGTCTATTCTTCACTCCGCTGCCCGGCTCATCTTCCTGCAGAAAAGCTCTGGGCATGTCACTCCCCTTCTTAAAAACCTTCACTGGTTGCCTATCAACCTCCACACAAAACAAAAACTTCTCACTCTAGGCTTCAAGGCTCTCCATCACCTTGCCTCCTCCTACCTCTCCTCCCTTCTCTCTTTCCACTGCCAACGCCACACGCTCCGTTCCTCTGCCGCCCACCTCCTCACCGTACCCCGTTCTCGCCTGTCCCGCCGTCGACCCCTGGGCCACGTCCTCCTGTGGTCCTGGAATGCCTTCCCTCCTCACCTCCGCCAAACTAATTCTCTTCGCCTCTTAAAACCCCTACTTAAAGCTCACCTCCTTCAACAGGCCTTCCCAGACTGAGCTCCCCTTTTCCCTCTGCTCCCTCTACCCCCTCCTTCACCTCTTCTCAGCTAAGCCCTCTTTTCCCCCCTTTCCCTCTGCTCCTCCCCCTCTCCCTTCCCATCCCCTCAGCACTGTACTCGTCCGCTCAACTGTATATATTTTCATTACCCAATTTATTTTGTTAATGAGATGTACATCACCTTGATTCTATTTATTTGCTGTTGTTTTAATGAGATATTCATCCCCTTGATTCTATTTATTGCTATTGTTCTTGTCTGTCTGTATGTCTTTCTCCCCCGATTAGACTGTAAACCCGTCAAAGGGTAGGGACTGTCTCTATCTGTTACCGATTTGTACCTTCCAAGTGCTTAGTACAGTGCTCTGCACTAAGTAAGCGCTCAATATACACTATTGAAATACTATTGAATGAAAGGCTAACCTGGCCTGGTGTGTTTCCAAAACTAGGTAGCAGCTTCACATGTATGTATGTATATATTATTAAAAATTCAGTGTAATGTTCCCTTCCCCTCTTTTACATTTCCTTCTCATTCATTTCTGCTCTTTTCATCTTTCAATCTCTCCCTCTCTCTCAGTCTCTCTATCTCCCTACCCCACCCATAAGGTCCTTTAAGCTACCAATTAGCTAACCTTTCCCCTACTACTCTCAAGGATTTGCCACCTAAACTTAATCTTTGGCAAGAACATAGATGCTGTCTGTACCTTTTTGAATACAAGGCAATGAGTCGTATTACAATGAATAATGCTTCCTTGCAATCAGTGTCAGTCGTTATCAGAGAAATGTAGAAAATGCCTCAGCTTTCAAGTACCTTGTTTTCCCTTTTACCCCTGAGGCTGACATCACAAGTGTCCATTTCAGTGATAAATTGACAGCAAATTTGTCTGAATAAGCTCTGATATTAAAAAGATGCTAGGTTGAGCCCATGCCTCTAACAATAGCAAAAAATTTCCATGGGGCCCTATGACATGTCACCATGAAGCAGAAATTTTCCTAAAGTGGAGATGGTGTGAATCACTGTGTTTACTAGGGTGTCCACTAACAATCAAGACATTGGAAGAAACTACATTAAGGGTACGTGCAGTCATTCCACAGTATTTATTGAGTACCCGCTGGATATGGAGCCCCCTTCTGAACCTTACCAGGAGGTATAAAAGTAAAAAGGTGACATGGTGCTTACCCTCCTGTAGGAGATTACAGTTCATTCATTCATTCATTCAATAATATTTAATGAGCACTTACTATGTGCAGAGCACTGTACTAAGTGCTTGGAAACTACTATTCGGCAACAGATAGAGACAATCCCTGCCCATTGACGGGCTTTCAGTCTAATCGGGGGAGACAGACAGACAAAAACAATAGCAATAAATAGAATCAAGGGGATGTACATCTCATTAACAAAATAAATAGGGTAATAAAAATATATACAAATGAGCGGACAAGCACAGTGCTGAGGGGAGGGGAATGGAGAGGGGGAGGAGCAGGGAGAAAGGGGGTAAAAAGGGGGCTTAGATAAGGGGAGGAGAAGGGGGGCGGTAGAGAGGAAGCAGAGGGAACAGAAGGAAAAGGGGAAGCTCAGTTTGGAAGGCCTCTAGGAGGAGATGAGCTCTCAGTAGGGCCTGAAGAGGGCAAGAGAATTAGTTTGGCGGAGGTGAAGAGGGAGGACATTCCAGGACAGTGGGAGGACATGGGCCAGGGGTTGACAGCGGGATAGGCGTGAACGGGGACAGTGAGGAGGTGAGCAGCAGAGGAATGGAACATGCGGGCTGGGCAGTAGAAAGAGAGAAGGGAGGAGAGGTAGGAGGGGGCAAGGTGATGGAGAGCCTTGAAGCCTAGAGTGAGAAGTTTTTGTTTCGTGCGGAGGTTGATAGGCAACCACTGGAGGTTTTTAAGGAGGGGAGTGACATGCCCAGAGTGTTTCTACAAGATGATGAGCAGGGCAGCGGAATGAAGAATAGACTCGAGCGGGAAGAGACAGGAGGAAGGGAGATCAGAGAGAAGGCTGGCACAGTAATCCAGCCAGGATATTACGAGAGCCTGTACCAGTAAGATAGCTGTTTGGGTGGAGAGGAAAGGGCGGATCTTGGCAATATTATAAAGGTGAGACCAACAGGTCTTGGTGACGGATTGGATGTGTGGGGTGAATGAGAGAGCCGAGTCAAGGATGACACCAAGGTTGCGGGCTTGAGAGATGGGAAGGATGGTTGTACCATCCACAGTGATAGGGAAGACAGGAAGAGGACAGGGCTTAGAAGGGAAGATGAGGAGCTCAGTTTTGGACATGTTGAGTTTTAGGTGGTGGGCAGACAACCAGGTAGAGACGTCCTGGAGGCAGGAGGAGATAGGAGCCTGCAGGGAGGGAGAGAGGACAGGGGCAGAGATGTAGATTTGTGTGTCATCTGGATAGAGATGATAGTTGAAGCCGTGATAGCGAATGAGTTCACCAAGGGAGTGAGTGTAGATGGAGAACAGAAGGGGGTCAAGAACTGACCCTTGAGGACCCCCAACCGTTAGAGGATGGGAGGGGGAGAAGGAGCCTGTGAAGGAGACCAAGAATTACCGGCCAGAGAGATAAAGAGGAGAACCAGGAGAGGACGGAGTCCGTGAAGCCAAGGTGAAATAAGGTATGGAGGAGGAGGGGATGGTCTATGAGCAGAGGTCTCTGTGGGTGAGTAATACAGATTTGCAGGGAAGAGAGTGTGAGAGAGGAGGCAGGGGAGAAGGTTATGCTCTGAGAGAGGGATTTCAGAATTGGTGAGGGAGGAGATGCTGCAGCGGTAGGAGATGATGAGATCGAGGGTGTGACCAAGTTGGTGAGTGGGTGAGGTGTGGAGCAGGAGGTTGGCAGAGTCGAGGAGCGATAGCAGGCGGGCGGCAGAGGAGTCACTGGGTACATCTATGTGGATGTTGAAGTCTCCGAGGATCAGAGTGGGCAGAGAGAAGGAGAGAAGGAAGGGGAGAAAGGGGTCAAGGTGGTTGAAGAAGTCGGTGGTGGGACCAGGAGGGTAGTAGATGACGACTACAAGTATCTATCTGGAGGGGGTGGTAGAGGCGAATGATATGGACTTCAAAGGAGGGGAAGGAGAGGGAAGTGTTGGGAGGGATAGTGCGGAAGCGGCATTGGGGTGAGAGAAGGAAACCGACGCCTTCTCCCTTTCCGGTGAGTCTGGGGGAGTGGGAGAAAGAGAGGCCTCCTCTGGAGAGAGCAGCAGTGGAGACCGTGTCTTCAGGAGTGAGCCACGTGTCCGTAAGGGCGAGGAGGAGGTTAGAGCAGGAAAGGAAAAGGTCAAGGATGAAAGGTAGTTTACCTGTAATGGAGCTGGGATTCTAGAGGTCACACTTGAAAGTAGCTGTGGGTGCAGGGGGCGGGGGGCAGAGTGGCGGGAGGGGAGGGTTTGGATGGGAACGAGGTGGCAGGGTCCTGGAAGGGGAGAGGGAGAAGAGGGGTGGCGGTGGGGCAGAGGACTGGAATGGGGCGTGGGTGGGGAAGAGGGAATGGGGAAGGGTGGGAGGAGGGGGTTTGGTGGGGAGGAGCATATGGAGGGGGGAAGAGGGGTGGCGCTGATAAAGTGAGGTTCTAGGGTGGGAGAAGGAGGAAAGGGACACTGAAGGGAAAGAGTCTTAGATGACCACAGAAACCTCAGTTCATAATTTTAAGAATGAACTATCCTTAGGGGACCGGTGGAGTACCTGAGAATTCCAAAGATAATTGGCTTAGTGAATAATAGTATCTTATAACAGTGATAATTGTGGTATTTGTAAAGCACTTACTATGTGCCAGACACTGTACTAAGCAATGGGGTAAATACAAGCAAATCAGGTTGGACATAGTTCCGGTCCCACGTGGGGCTCACGGTCTTGATCCCCAATTTACAGATGAGGTAATTGAGGCACAAAAGTTAAGTGATATGCCCAAGGTCACGCAGCAGACAAGTTGCAGAACTGGGATTAGAACCTATGACCTTCTGACTCCTAAACCCATGCTCTATCCACTGTGCCATGCTGCTTCCCAGTGTATTATCTGATTATCTTATATCTAATTCAGCTCTTATAATAATAATGGTATTTGTTAAGCACTTACTATGTGTCAAGCACTGTTCTAAGCACTGGGGTAGATAGAAGGTAATCAGGTTCTCCCATGTGGGGCTCGCAGTCTTAATCCCGTTTTACAAATGAGGTAACTGAGGCACAGAGAAGTTAAGTGGCTTTCCCAAGATCACATAGAAGACAAGTGGCAGAGCCGAGATTAGAACCCACGTCCTCTGACTCCCAAGCCCGTGCTCTTGCCACTAAGCCACTTACGCTTGACACATAGTAGGTGCTTAAATGCCAAAATGGTTATTATAATTATTAAGCCACTTGACAGAATCAGCATTTTAAAGACAGTGAGGTGAACGTCCTCTTCCTCCAGCCGTTTGTTCAGAGTTCCTATTATGTGGCATTGTTTGTCAATTCGAACCCTGAAGGGATGGTTGGGAGGCAACTGCTGCAGTTGGACAAGACTGGTGGGCATAAATCAAGAGTGGGACAACACCTTTGAGCATAGCTGTTGGGAAGGAAGTGATGCCAAGTGGCAGAATTGAAGATTGTGCCAGGAGCTACCTAAAAGCAAATCAATCCATAGTATTTATTGAGCACCAACTGAGTGCCCAGCACTCTACTGAACACTTGGGAGAGTAAAATAGAAAAGACATGATCTTGACCTTCAAGGACCATACAGTTTAGCGGTAGAGAGATACACTACAGACACTGGTAAGGAGAAATAATAAAATATTGAGATAGGTATGTAAGTGCTAAAGGGGTGTGGTGAGTATTAAAGAGTTTACCCAGTTGTGAATAGGCAGCATGGGACTACAAAGTGGGGCGAGTAGAAACTAGAAATTCAACAGCAAAGCAAAAGACCTTGTAGTAGTAGTAATAAAAGTTGAGGTAGTAGTAATAGAAGTAGTACTCGTTGAGCACCCACTTGGCGTAGTGTGCTATATTAGATGCTTTCTAAGTCCAGAATAACAAATTAACACGTTCCCTGTCTATAAGGAGCTTACACTCTACTGGACAATACAAACGTAACAATATTTGCAATTAGAATGGCAATAAATAAGTTGAGGAGATATATACATATGTGTGTATGTGCTCAATTTATACACACATGCACATACACCATTGCTAAAGAGGATGTAAATCAGCTCATCAGTTCGAAAGTTGGCTGAAAGGCTGTTGTTTCACTTGTGCACAATGTAGAATGCTCAGTTAGTGGCATAGCAATGTTTTTAGCCATACCTGGATAGATGGATAAAATCTCACTATCAGTTCTATCCTCTTTGAGCACCAAACATCTTTGTGTACTATTAATGGAACTCTGAATCGAGAATTGTTCGTGTAGAAATTCCCCAAACTGTTACTGATTGTGATGGTGTTTCTACTAATGATAACTTCTGATCTGAAATGTCCTTGATCTGTGGCTCTGATAGTATTTTGCTCAGATCAAATCCTTGTTTTTTATAGGAGTAAGGAGAGTTATTTTTCAGGCTAAACTGCATTTTTGGCTCTCCCACCATCCAAGTGGTGAAATAATGTGTGCTTGCTATGAACCTGCCTCTCCCCAAATGCATATTCATGCCTTAGCACCCTCCCTTGACTAGTGTCATTATTCTTTCTTTGAAGGACCCTCAGTTTAGAAGATATGGAAATCTTCAGCCCAGTGCTATACTCATTCCAGGAATCTGTTTTGGCTTCCTTTGGCTATTTAAAACTAATACAGAATTATCTTTCAGATTCCCCAAACTTTCCACTGAATCGGTTTAGTTTTCTCAATTCCTGTCCATCCAAAGTCTATTCATCGTCCTCCTCCAGCCACTCTACTCTGCCTCAACTATCCAGTGGCATTCTTCACCTTAAGCCACTGGAACACTTCCTCTTTTCAAGTCTCATCTTCAAAATAGCCTCTTTTAGCTCTCACCACAAAGCCAGTATGACATGCCCCTATGAAGGCTGCTCTCTACCCATTGTATGGCTGACCGGCTATTAGCTCCATTCTTATATGATACAGTGACCGCCTGGTTGGAAATAATGGATCAGGCATCAAAATCAAGACTTATCTAAGGTTATTCTGTTGTCTGGCCAGAGTGCACTGATCCTAGTAGACTGGTTTCTCCCCCACACCGGAAAAAAAAAAAGAAAATTGCATCAGAATTCTTGAACCGAATTCATGCTTTCAGAGTCAACCAAGTAGAAAGGAATGGCAAGATGCATTTAACCTCATTAGTTTCAGTAGGACTGCCTCTCTGCCATCCATCAGTGTAGAGATACATTAGAGAATCTAAACTATTTCCACATCTCATTTCCATAATGGATGAGATGTGAAATGAGTCCAGTAGAAGAGAAGCACCCTGGAGGCACCAAAGTTTATCACAATATGTAAGAGTTCTTTTAGATCATTGCATTAAATTTCCACTAACAAGATAAATTAATTGTTTTACTGTACTAACCCAAAGGAGATAGAGTGTATGATTTCAGCTGACAAATGCAGCTGCCCAAGAGAGTACAGTGGCTAAATAAAGGACCAAATAAGAAGAGATTTGTTAGGCACAGTCTTATGGACACCGATACTTCCCCCTCTCCCTGTCCCTTTAAGAAATTCTAGCTCTTCTGTAATCTGATGTTGGATTTCGGCTTTATTAGTGGGGTGAGCGAGGATGAGTAAATCAGCTGTATCAGACAAGCCTTAGGACATCTAGAAATTGATCATTCTGCCGAAATAAGCACTCTCTGTTTATTAGCTGGGAGTTCATCACTATCGCCTCTCTTCATCCAATTCCTAGGAGATTTCAAAGCTATCATCATGATATTAGCTCTTCTGACTGAACTACTAAAGATAAAGATTGGGAGATCTATCTAATGATGGTTCTGGGTTTCTGCCTTTTTCTTGCTTTTTTTCCTATTCACTGCCAGACTAAAGCTCTCCTATTGGTAGCTAGATGAAAGGTTCTACAGCTTTAGATTTATATAAATAAGGAGATATATGTGATATATATGTATACACCAAAAAAATCCTGCTCAGTGAGATCCTGAATATAAAAAGGGGCAGGTTCGTGAGTTCGTTTTGGGAAGGGAATGTGTCTATTTATTGTTCTGTTGTACAGCGCTTTGCACACAGTGTGTTGTATTGTTATACTGTATTATATTGTAAATTGCTTTGCACATAGTAAGCACTCAATAAATATGATTGAATGAATGAATGATTGGTTTGGTATAGAGAAGGAAAGGCAGATAGAGTGGGCCAAACAAAACTTTTTCTGTACATTAAATATACAGACACTTAAAAATGATAATGTATGTTAAATAGAAAATGAGGAAATGAATTTCTCAAGTTGGGTAGTGAGTGATTTTGTATTAAAAATCATCATTTTTCACAACTTCATTTTTCATGTTATCAACCCACTGTGCTCTTATGGGTCTCATGATAATGGTAAGATTTTGTCTGATTTTGTGTGATCTACATCTGCACATATAAACATATGTACACAGAACATAAGTTCATTTCTCATGCCTTACTCTAAATAGGCAATAATTAAAATGCCAACAATATGAGCTAAACACTGTTTTTTTTTCCTCCAATATATAGCATTTGGGATTAGGTTTGCTTGATGGCTGGCATATTTTAGTTTATTGCCATTGCATGTTCACTTAATCTGTTTTTGTGGATTGCTTCATATTAGCCATTCATCCTGGGGAAGCCCTAACCAACAATTGGAAACGCTACAGGGGGACTTCAAACAATTTGGAAGAGCTGTAAAAGGGTTAAAAACACAGGGATTATTTAGTGTTGCGAAGATAGCTGAGAGGCAATGTAATAATATAGACAATTCTAGTACATGTGCCTTCAGTACACGGTGGAAGAATTAGGGAACTGTTTTTCCCCCACATGTTGCGTCTGGTAAAACACAATCCACAGGTTGACTCAAATAGATCGAATGAAGGAAAGCATATTGCTGTGTGCATGCAGATGGGATTAGTCAAGGTGTTATTCTGTTGTACAGCCCAGTCTCTGCCTCACCCTTACTGTATCATACCATTCAGGACATTGCATTTCTCTGTTTTCGAAACTTGAAAGTGTTTTGTAGGGTAGATAAACTTAGTGACAACAGGATAAAATGTTCTACTAATGTTGAAAGTAACAATGTTAGGGGAATTTGTTTTGGAAAGTGCAGTTATAGTGTTATCCTAGAACCTTCTACTCCCTAACCCATTATGAGTTCCTGCTGAATCAGTGGTTACTCTATAATGGGATTTGACCATAATACAACCTTCTTCAGGAACCTAACTGAACACAGCAAATGACTGTAGTCTTTAACTTGCAAAGGGCTATTATTCAAATAAGCAGTAGTTCCTTTGAGAAACTACCTTGAACTGAGTTTAACATGCTGCAGGAAAAGCAGTGGGACAGTAAGAGTTGTGAACTTGGGAATGTATCCAGAATCTTTTTCCATAAAGCTTCCTCAAAAAACAAGATAGTCGACTCGCTCAAGGCCCTTGTCAAACTTATAATTTGATTTTCCTTAGAGGGGCAATATTCAAAACTGAGATCCTATTGTGAAACTTTGGGGAGTTGTGATGACACCCTAAGATCTCAATCAATCGTATTTATTGAGCGTGTCCTCTATGCAGATCACTGCACTAAGCGCTTGGGAGAGTTCAGCAGACTCTCATGCCGGCAACTAACTGAAAAACCTAGTTGGTTCAAATATGCCTGTGGGTTGAATTAAGTTCAGCTGGGGTGGGTTGGGGAGAATGGCCCAAAGAGATAACCCGTAGCAATCAGGCAGCTCACCATGGTGATGGGCTCAGGCTGGGGTAGATGAGCAGACTCTTGGCCCCAAGTGCCTTTATTTGATGTGCTGGTGGAGGTTTGGCATGAAAGGAATTCTTTAAATTTCATAACTCCTCCTTGGGAAACAGATATTCCTCAGTGATCTGGGTGACCTTGCTAAACCCGGATGGGAGGTAATTGACCAGCAGCTACTTCTTCAGAAACAACTGAATAAAAAATATTGAAAATATTGACTCACCCTCAAGGCAGTAAGCAGCACTTTGGTCTTTGACCTTTAAGCATCCTGGGGCAGTCAATAACCTGGCTGTTAGATTCTGTGCCTGCCACTGATTTTGATTTGGGAGTAGTTTAACCTTGAACTGAGATCCAAGTAACCACGGCAACAGGAAGTAGGCCTCTACATCGAAGGAGTGGGAATCCATAAATCAAGGTCCCTAATGCAAACACTCTGTGCAGGTAGAGATTTGAGGGGATAAGTGGTTTGTGAAAGATTACCTTTGAAAAATGAATGACTGTCCCTTGATATGTTGAAGCACAGTTTCACTGAGACTTTTTTTATATTTATCAATAGAGGTCAACAGGTTACAGCTGTATGTTTTCATATATTATTTTGAAGTCCCTTCTCTCCAATTATAAACAGATGTTAGATTCATGAAGTTATTAGTGATATTTCCACCTTTTAAATATACATATATGTACACATGTACATATATATATTCCTTTTCCCATATGCTAGCCTCTGTGTGAATTTCTTTTAAGTTTGAGTTTCAGGATGCCCCAAGAAATTCTATCCAGTGTAGTTCACTCCACCCTGGTCTATGACTTTCAGTTTGGGGCAGACTTTGTGATCAAAGGCTGCCAACACCTCTGCTCATTCTCCACCTTAAGTGGCCATGTAGCCTGAATATTTTTCAAGAATGATAACCCTACAGATATGGCTTCTGTGCTTCTAGCCTTTCCAGGCGAGGATTTAAATTCAGGCAGAATCCAATCGGTGAAAAATCACTGCATGTTTTAAGGATTTTTTTTTGTGCTGTCAGAGTTTTGAATATCAAAGAGCCATCTCCACCTTTTCACTTCTCTTCAGAATCCTCAGCTCTTACCTAGCAGCTTAGTGTCCTTGGGAAAGCTCATCCCTGATTTGTGAAAGACTCTTGACCTATTCCAAGTTTTCAGCAGCTACCTAGAATTAAATAAACATAACCCTCAAAAATCCACAGTAGTATTAGTATCAGTATTTATTGAGCACTCATTTAGAGCACTGTATTAAGAGCTTGGGAAGTGCAGAGCAAAGAATTGACATGTTCCCTGAAGACAAGGAGCTTACACTCTAAATGCCGGAGGCTGGCATAAAAATATTTACAAAGAGACCAGTCAAGATAAATAACGCAATGTACCATTGAAGAAAAATCCATCATGGATAAGTATCTTTCTATACCCATAGCTTTTTCTCATTTCCTTTACTCAGGTAATTTACAAAGCACCTGTTCCTTGTTGATCCCTTGCTTTATTTCCTGAGTGGTTATAGAATTCTATTATTATAAGACAAAAGGATTTTTTGTTGGGTTTTTTTTTAAAAAAAAGTAAAAGACCTCCTAACCAAATTAGAAGTCAAGACTGTTTTCACCTTCCTTTTGCAATTTGCTTGGGTAATATCTAACAGGATGATATTTATATCCCCATAAAGAGTAGCAGATTTATATATAAAAATATATTACAGGAAGAGTGCTTGCTTTGGTTTAAAATAATATTATTTTGACCATAATTATTATTCTGAAGACTACATAAAAGGCAAACAGGAGTCCCAGATGGAAGCAATCTCTTCTTCCACCTTCATTATGTGTTATCAGTTTTCCATTGTAAGAAGATTTATTCAGCATGTCACATCTTATGCCTTTATAGACCACGATGGTCTTATATCTTCCATATTGTCTTGATTTGGTTGTTTAAAGCAGTTTATTATTCATTTCATGCCTTCCATCTTTTGTTGGTAATTTAATTAGATGGGGTTTTTTATATATTTCCCTTCAAAATGTAATAAAATGTAAATGTGATAAAATTGTAATATAAAGTGCAAACAATAACAACCATAATCACAGAGCTTTCAAGGGTGAGAGACAGAGATTATGGGAGATACACAAGAGAAAATGCTGATAAATAAAATGTACCTTGCCCTGTTTTAATTTTTCTGTGGATAAGAAACAGTTGCTTCTGAGTCTGTTGTTACCTTGGAGGTCTTATTTCCCAGAATGAGTGATTGGTATGTGGTAACCTTAAAGCAGAATGGAGATTCTAGTGTCATTGTCATTCTAGAATCTAAGCTGTAGCATGTCTACCAACTTTGTTCTCCTCTTCCAAGCACTTAGAACAGTCTTTGCTTACAGTAAGCACTCAACAAATACCACTGATTGATTTGGAAGTTCATAGACCTGAAGGGAAAGCTGCTTCTGTTAAAGAACCTATGTTTCCCAGAATTTTTCTCTGGTCTGTAAACTACTTGTGGGTAGGTGTCACGTTTACCTACTTCACTGTATTGTACTCTCCCAAGCACCAAGTGCAGTATCCCGTACACAGTAAGCTCCTAATGAATGCCATTGATTGACTAATAGATTAGTCAATCAGTGGAACTTTATTCCATCCCAATCCTCCGTAGCCTCCTGGATGCCTTTGACACTGCGGACAACTCCCTTCTCCTGGAAACATTTTCTGATGGTTTTTCTGACATGTATTTCTCCTAAATTTTCCTATCATCTGTACACTCCCAAAGTGTGGTTGTACTTCAAAACTCTTTTATGGTTCCCCTTCTCAATACTAGTGACTCCCAAATCTACCTCCCTGGCCCCGACCTCTCTCCTCTTCTGCAGTCTCCAATCTCCTCCTGCCTCGAGGATATTCCACTGGCACCTCAAGCTCAGTATTTCCAAAATTGGTGCTCCTCATCTTCCCTGCTAAATCCTTTCTATCTCCCACCTCGCATATTACAGTTGACACACCACCATTTTCCCCATCTCTCAAGCCCATAAGCTCAACTCCTCCCTCTCTTTCAACCCCTATATTCAAATTGTTGCCTAATCCTGTCATCTCTTCTTGTGCCACATTTCTGGAATCCATCCCTTTCCATCCAGATGGTTGTCATAGCCCAGCCTGCTTACTGCATTGGCCTCTTCACTGATCTGCCTGCCTCCTATTTTTCCCTTCTCCAGTCCATACTTCACTCTGATGCCCCAATCACCTATTTATTAAAATATCCTGAACATCCCCCCACTCCTCATAAATATCCAATGGTTACCCAGTCCTCTCCCCAATAAGCAGAACTCCTGACTGTCAGTTTTAAGGCACCAATCAGCTTTCTCCCTCTAGCATACCAGTCTCTACTTCCACGTAACTACATTGGGTCCCACTCACATTTCTCCCACCACTGACCACCCCTCACCTAGAATTCCCTCATCCTTCACAACTGACGGCCCGCTGTTCTCCCCATTTTCAAAGACCTTCTAAAATCACAACTCCTCCAGAAGGCCTTCCCTGATTTATTTTGTATATTCCTACCTATATATCCCTGCTATTGACACCTCCGCCCCACCTAAACACTTGGGTACTCAGTCCCATAGCATTCTAGGATTCCCACCTATCTGCAATTTATTTTTATGTCTGTCTAACACCACTGGATTGTAAACCCCTTGAGGGCAGGGATCATGTCTACTAATTCTGTTGTACTCATCCAAGCAGTACATTATGCTGCAAAAAGTAGCCACTCAGTTGATACTTTTGACTAGTCGTGTATCTATTTCACTGAGTGTGTATTGTACAGAACTAGAGTTAGGCAGAGTACTCACCCAGTGAACCAGGCATAGGAGGGAGGTCTAAATGCTTAGTGGAAAGCGGCAAAATCACCATCAGGGAAGGGTCAGGAAGTGTATAATAGCAACAGTGTCCTTCACTAGTCTACTCAAGCTTCTAGGAATGCTGTCTTGATGTCCAAGCCCCAGGGTAATAAAAAGAATATTAGTAAAAGGGGGGATTTTATCTTTAGGCCATTCCCAGTGGGCAAAGTATGCAGCATATCTTTTAGCTCCTGTTCATTAACCAGGATGGTTTGGTGTTCTTATCTTCTAGGAATTACAAGCCCCCACTTGAAAGCAGACCAGAGTTCCCTGCATAGTAAAAATGAGGGCCCCACATCCAGCGTGATGACCAGAAGGAAACCAGCAGCAGTTGAAAGTGTTGCAATGTCACCGACTCCAGTATTATCTCTCTTGGCCTCATCAGCAGCCACGTCTGAAGCAGGTGAGAAGCCCCCCCCAAAATGGTTTTGCTCGTCACTGGTCCAAAGCCGGCTCTGACTCTCTATCCAAGGAGAACAAACATGGAAATTGTCATTTGCCCCTTGAATATCCATGCTGAAGTAAAGGAGAGGACAAGGAAAACAGGGGTTAGCTAATTTAACTTCTCCTAACTCAGATCACACTCATTCCTCCAAACTCAGGATCAGCCCCTAATAATAGTAATAATGATAATAATAGTAATCATGGTATTTGTTAAGAGCTTACTAGGTGCCAAGCACTGTATTAAGCCCTGGGCTAGATACAATATAAGTAATAATAATAATAATGTTGGTATTTGTTAAGCGCTTCCTATGTGCTGGGCACTGTTCTAAGTGCTGCAGTAGATACAAGGTAATCAGGTTGTCCCACGTGAGGCTCACAGTCTTAATCCCCATTTTACAGATGAGGTAACTGAGGCACCGAGAAGTTAAGTGACTTGCCCAAAGTCACACAGCTGACAGGTGGCAGAGCCGGGATTAGAATCCATGACCTCTGACTCCTAAACCCAGCCTCTTTCCACTGAGTCACGCTGCTTCTAAATCAGACAGTCCCTGTCCAGGACTCAGAAGCTACAGGGATGGGGAGAACCTGATGAGGAAAATAAGGCACAGAGAAGTGAAGTGTCCTTCCCAAGGTCACATAGGCAAGTGACAAAGCTGTGAATAGAACCCAAGTTTCCTGACCCCCAGGCCTATGCTAGTTCCACTAGGACATGCTGTTTTTCTTAATTGATGTTATTTATTTTGGTCCAGAACTGGCTAAAATCCAAGATGGTCCCTGTCACCTCAAGATCTGTTTCTAGCTTGGCTGCTAAGTTGTTGATAACTTGCTGTTGTCTCACCTCTGCAAACTAGAGTTTCTCTAGTAATAATAGTGATATTTATTAAAAACTTACTGTATGCAGAGCACTGTACTAAACTCTGGAAAAAAATACCCAGGTGGAAATTAGACACAGTTCCTTCCCTTTGGGACTCACAATCTACAACAACATGGTAATCATGATAATAATCATGGTGGTATTGTTTAAACACTTAACCATGCACTGTGGTAGATAGAAGGAAATCAGGATGGACACAGTCTCTGCCCAGATGTGGCTCAGATCACATTCAGTCCTCAAAATTCATACTAATGGTATATGTTAAGTGCTTTCTATAAGCTCAGCACTCTACTAAGCCCTGGGCTAGACACAATTAATCAGATCAGATGCAGTCCCTCTCCCACATAGGACTCACGGTCTGAGGAGGCAGGGAGAACAGGTATAGAATCCACATTTTACAGGTGAGGCACAGATAAGTTCACTGACTCACCTAAAGTCACCCGTTGGGCAGTGGCAGAGCCAGAATTAAATCGCAGGTCTTCAGACACCCTGTCCTTGTACTGTTTCCACTAGGCCCTATGTCTTCATTAGAGGAGCTGGAAAAGTCATGTCAAAAGACATGGATAGGCAGATAAGTGTCCAGTGAAAGGATTTAGGCCCAGTCCCTAGTTTGAGGGAAAAGATTTAGAACTAGGGAGCGTTCTCCATTTTATAAGTGCCTTGTTTTGTGCTCTTTTGAGCTGGTACAGATACAATCTCATTACCTGTCGTGAAGTGGTACCATGCTAACTGCTGTTCCTTTGATATTAGTACTGTAACTGCCTTACCATAACCAAGTTTGCCTCTTTCCAATATGATGAGGGAAGACATGCTTGTCTGCATCCTGGGAAGTTGGTTTCTGATAGAGAATAATAATAATAATAATGTTGGTATTTGTTAAGCACTTACTATGTGCAGAGCACTATTATAAGTGCTGGGGTCCATCCAGGGTAATCACGTTGCCCCATGTGAGTCTCACAGTTAATCCCCATTTTACAGATGAGGTAACTGAGGCACAAAGAAGTGAAGTGACTTGCCCACAGTCACACAGCTGACACATGGCAGAGCCAGGAGTCGAACTCATGACCTCTGACTCCGCAGTCCAGGCTCTGTCGGGATGTACACAGACCCTTCCAAACAGAGCTACCAGCCTCAGAACTGAATTACTGGAGAGAGGAGTCTCTAGAGAGATGAGGTTTTCTAATTTTTGGTAAATCCCTGGGGAGGATAAGATCTGTAGGAAAAGCCCTGCCCCATCAGCCCACTTAAAGTCACAGAAGTGTATCCAGGATTCCCTGCTTCTCAAAATTACCTGATAAAGCTATCAAGATTATTGACTGAAAGATTCTTTCCTGCCAACTATTCTGATATTCATCTGCATTTCCTGCCAGTACAGAAATTCCCCAGTAAAACATTTGTGCCTAACAACTCTACAGTGGCAGGCAAAGTTCATGGGTTCTTATCCCAGCTCCGCCACTTGTCTGCTGTGTGACTTTGGGGAAGTCACTTTGCTTCTCTGTGTCTCAGTTACCTCATCTGTAAAATGGGGATTGAGACGTTGTGTCCCACTTGGGACAGGGTCTGTGTCCAATCTGATTTGCTTGAATCCACCCCAGTGCTTAGTACAGTGTGTGGCACATAATCAGCACTTAAATACCATAATTATTATTATTACTTGGTTTGCATAATCAATGGAAGTGGGGCAGATTGGTCCATGATCTGGGAACTTGAGGCAAGGAAGATCAGATCATTCAGGCCAAAATTAAAAATGCATTCAGTAAATTCACCAAATAAGTGCTCAAAACACTGCCAGGTTGACAGAACTTTTATTTTTCAAATGTGACCTTGCCTGGATTAGTCATGTGCAGATTTTTCTTCGGAAAAGCAAGACAGCCTATTCTCATTATTTATTCCCCTGAATCTTTCCACCCAGTATAAGAGCTAGCATTCTGTGGAATGATGTGGTAGTGATTTTTTTTTGATGTGCTTTCAGTAAATAATTAACAAATACTCCAAATGTGCATGAGAAACAGGTGGCTCTTAGACTTCCAAACCTGCCTCCACTGTAAACAGAGCTGTGCCAAAGTGATTAGGTTTCAGGATGCAGGACTAGAGTTGTTTACTTTTTGGCAGCACAAGCACCCAGATTCTCATGAGAATTTGTACAGATTTTGTCAGGGGTGAGAATTTGTACAGATTTTGTCAGGGGTGAGTTTTTGTCTTGTCCAGATAGCAGGGAGCTGAGCAGAGGTTTGAAGGGTGAGAACAGCAACAGGCCCCACTGAACAGAGGAGATGTCTCTTGAAATGAATGACCTGAGAGAGTTCATCCCCAAAGGCCCTGTGCCCTCCCTTGCTTTTCTCCTTTTGGAAGGGGTTCCTAGTGGAAACTTGAAAAAATTAGTTTGATTGGATCACCTCTCCTTTCTTTCAACATTTTTCCCAACAGCCAGGCACGGTTATAGTTGCTCAGGGTTAAGTCAGGTGGTTCAGTACAGAAGATAACTAAAGCAGCCTGACTAAAGACTTCACATCTTTAAGTCTGTCAACAGGGCTCAACCAAAATTGGTTTAGTTTGCCAGTCAAGCTGAATTGTCCCTGACAGCTGCTCTTTGCCTCTGCTTATCTCTCTGTTTGTTTGTTTTAGTTTGGTTATTTTCTTTCAGTACTTCTCTGCTTCTTGCTGCAGGGTTTGCTAATTATACAAAGTATTAATGGGGCAACCTGCTGCTCAACATTGATTTTTCACTTGTCACTGATAAGGAGACAAGTGTTTTTATTAACCTTTCCTATCAGTCAGTAAGTCAGGACGGACCTATTAAGCTGTAATGTGGACAGAGCATTGCTTTACAACACTAGGTGCTAAGAACTTCCCAAGACAACACAGTTCCAGCCTTCACGTAGCACATTATAAAGAAGGAAGTTGTACTGGATGTATGTGTGTGTTTGGGGGCTTCAGGGCGGGCGGGGTGGAGGGGTGGGGGAGTGGTGTCCCCCCATGCATACATATATATTATGTTATTGTTGTTATTGCTAATGGAGCCAAATCTCATTAATCTGGTGATGTTAACTTTCTCACTATGCCTCTATCTCGCCTATCTCTTGGCTGAACCTTAGCTCACATCCTGCCTCTGGCCTGGAAGACCCTTCCTCCTCAAATCTGACAGACAGTTACTCTCCCCCACTTCAAAGCCTTATTGAAGGCACATCTCCTCCAAGAGGCCTTTCCAGACCAAGCCCCCCCTTTTCTCTTCTTCCACTCCCTTCTGAGTCACCCTGACTTGCTCCCTTTGTTCTTTCCCCCTCCCAGCCTCCAGCACTTATTCCCCCAGGAGTTTATTTGTATTAATGCCTGTCTCCCCTGCTGTAAACTCTAAGCTCGTGGTGGGCAGGGAATGTGTCTGTTTATTGTTTTGTATTCCTCCAAGTGCTTATTATGGTGCTCTTGCACACAGTAAGAGCACAATAAATACGATTGAATGAATGGTATTGATGTATTCAAAGTAGTGCATACTTAGAATCAGTGCCTAAGTTGAAAAACTGTTATCCAGAAAATGCAAAGCTAGTCAATTTGAAGTCTGTATTTTCTGGTTGATTCTTACTTTGGTGGGTGTAGGTCAGAATGCTGCACATATTGAAGTTCTAACATCTTAAATTCAATGTGTGACCGTATTGCCCATTACATTCTAGTTGTGGTTTCCCCATATGTCAAAAAATATGTCCTCCCTCCTGCCTTGGACTCCTTCCCCAGGACTCCCTCCCTTTTCATATCCAAAGCTCTTCTACCTCTCAACACCCCAGCCTATTCTCCCTCCTTTCTACACTGCCTGTACCCTTGGGTCTTTATCCCCTAATTACTTTGTTACTCACCCTGTGCCCACCTCTTTGGATTTATGTCCATATCCTTTTATTCTGCCGCTTTCTCTATCTGTAATTTATTTTAATCTCTATCTCACCCACTAGATTTTCAGCTCGGGGGCAGGGATCATGTCTGCCATTTCTATTGCACTGTAGTCTCCCAAATACCTAGTACAGGGCTCTACCCACAGTAAGCGCTCAATAAATATCATTGATTGATTTAGTGATTGATTGATCTCTTCACTACTCTCCCGCCTGGAAAGCCTTCCTTCCACCTCTTCATCTAACCATATCCCTTCTTCCATCATTGAAAGTTCTGCTCACAGTTCTCCTAATCAATGAAATCATCCTAGCCTAACTAAATAAATGAATCACTTCAGTGACCCATGGAAATTATGAGCAATTTAAGAAAGTTTTAGTTATGTTTCTTTATTGTTGTCATGTTTACTGATTATATGGAGGTGTTTCATTTGGGTGTTCTAGCTGTTTTGTTTTGTGGTTATTAATCTGCCTGCAGAGAATGAGCACAAGTGTATGTAGGGAGAGGGACTGTCCAATGGCATCAAACCTGTGTGCTCATCTCTAGACTCTAAGCTTATCTCTAGGCTGTAAGTTTGTTGTGGGCAGGGAATGTGTCTACCAACTTTGTTATAGTGTACTCTCCTAAACCTTTAGTACAGTGTTCTGTGCACAGTAAGCACTCTATATGATTAATTGATATATACGATTGGTTGATAAAAAAGAAAGTCACTTTGGAAGGATGGGTGCAGAAGCAAGGAGGATCTGTCACAGTGAAAGGCATCTTTGCTTTCTCTAGGTGCTATTTAGAATCTTGGACAAATATTCAGATCAACACCCCAGTTATTCCTGGATAATTGGGACCCAACTCCACATTTCATCCAATCCTTCTACAACAGTAAACCTAATATCAAACCCCAGGCACTCTCGAACACTGATTATGAGTCACATGTACTTTCCTCCTTGGTTGATGTAGAAGTTGCTACCATCAGGGCTCCATTGCAGTTACCTTGGGATGATAGGGAAAGTTGGCTCAGGTTGCTGTTCTCTGGATTCTGAGTATTAGACCTGAGGGAGATAGTAATAACTGTGGTATTTGTTAAGTACTTAGTATGTGCCAAGCACTGTACTAAACATGAGGTAGATACACAGTAATCAGGTACCATGTGGGGCTCACAATCTGAGTAGGAGGGAGAATAGATCCCCATTTTGCAGATGAGGGAACTGAGGCACAGAGGAAGTGAAATGCCTTGCTCAAGGCTACTCAGCAGGTAAATGCAGGAGCCAGAATTAGAACCTAGGTCCTCTGACTCTCAGACCTAGACTCTTTCCACTAGGCTCCGTTCTCCACGTTTTTATGCCTCAGTCCACCCTTCAAAGGGTTTTGAAATATATATTGAAATATTGAAATATTTCTCTCATTCCAAGAAACATTTGTAATTCCTTCTAGACTTGAAAATCACAACAAGGGCTTAAACAGGGAGTCACTGTCAGTAGCCTTCCTGCAGTCGTTAGAATAAATTCACTGCCCTTGGAATAAATAGTGAAGAGAAAAAGTTGCCATGCATGAAGTGATATTTAATAAGACACTAATTTTATATCAAATATTCAGGGCTCTCGTTATCAGTAGGAGTGAATTAAGACTCTCTTCCTGGGTCAAATTTTTATGCAGCAGACAAGAAAAACGTACATTTATGCCAGATTTTCAAGATGAAAGTGTTTGTTTGACTTCCTAGATCTCTCTTTTAATTTGCAGAAGTCTAATTAAATTGTTGACTTAATGACATCATGATCATTTAGCTGGCTCAGAAAGAAACTGTTAATGGAAAGACAAGACAATGTTGCAGGTTTCCTGTAATTAATGAAGAGCACTTTGAAAATTTCTTAATCCCCACCAGGTTAGGAAATGGAGCAGCTGAGGAGCAGAAAGCATCTCTTCTGCCCAGTGCTGAGGGAAATGGCCTCAGGCCACTGAGAAGGGATCTATAATGGCTTTCATTAAAAATGATCTTTAGTTTCACAGTCTGGCTGTAGCAGTTCAAAGAAAAACAGAGAAGCTGTGTTGCCTAGCAAGATACAGTACCAAGCCTAGTCAGAAGAACCCTGGGTTCTAATCCCTACTCCTCTATTTGTCTGCTGTGTGATCATTAGCAAGTCACTTAACTTCTCTAGGCCTCAGTTACCTCATCTGTAAAATGGGGATTAAGACTGAGAGTCCCAAGTGGGACAGGGATTGGGTCCAACCTGATTAGCTTGTATCTACTCCAGGGCTTTAGTACATTTCCTGGTACATAGTAAATCCTTAATAAATACCATAAAAAAATGAACTGGGGAGAGGCTGAACACCTGAAAACGGTACAGTCTTCTTGGCCTCGCCTTCTCTGACAACTGCATAGGTTGTTTCTCCTTGAATTTCCTGGCTCAAGTAACAGTAGTAGTAATATTTACTAAGTGCCAACCTACTGCAAAGCACTAGTGATGACTGTAGCATTTAAGTGCTTTCTTTGTTCTAGTACTGTACTAAGAGCTGGAGTAGATAGAAGATAAGTCAGACAGAATTCAATGCCTAAGTTAAGTCACTCAGGTTCCCTGTCTAAAAAGGAGGGAGAACATTTAATCAATCATTCAGTGGTATTTATTGAGCACTTACTATGTGCAGAGCACTGTATTAAGCACTTGGGAAAGTACAATACAGCAGAACTAGCATACATGCTCCCTTTCCATAACAAGCTCACAACCTTGAAGATTTAGCAGGTGAAGAAACTGAGGCACAGAGAAGTTAAGGGACTGTCCCAAAGTCACACATTGGGCAAGTGGCAGAATTAAAATTAAAACCCAATACCTCAGTCTCCAAGCACTGGGAAAAAATGCAGTGGTGAAAATTACAGACTCTCAATGAGTTTATAATCTAAGAATAAGTTGATAGGCAAGGTGACTGGTGACAGAGACAAAAGGAAAGCTAAAAGAATATAAAAGATAAGGACAAGGATAAATATAAGTAATAGAAACAAAAATGGTAGCAAGTCACTGTAGGCACTGTGACTTGCAGAATCTCGCACAACCATAGGAGAGAGAGGCTTGCCTGTTAGATTAATTGCCCTAAAAGGAATGATGGAAGAGAAGTAACATTGAGACATATGAAAACATTAATTCATCCATGGTATTTATTGAGCATTTACCATGTGCAGAGCACTGTAGTATGGCCTGAGAGACTGCAATACAACAGAGTTGGTAGACACTTTGCCTGCCCACAAGGAGCCTACAGTCTTTAGGGGGTGGTTCTTAACTAACTCTTCTTCTTAGGAGCAGGCAATCAAAAGGGCTGAGTGTGGAGGGCAACCTTGAGGAAGTACAGTAATAATAATAATGTTGGTATTTGTTAAGCGCTTACTATGTGCCAAGCACTGTTCTAAGTGCTGGGGTAGAAACAGGGGAATCAGGTTGTCCCACGTGGGGCTCACAGTCTTAATCCCCATTTTAAAGATGAGGTAACTGAGGCACTGAGAAGTTAAGTGACTTGCCCAAAGTCACACAGCTGACAAGTGGCTGAGCAGGGATTTGAACCCATAACCTCTGACTCCAAAGCCCGTGCTCTTTCCACTGAACCACGCTGGCTTTCCCAATCTTTTCTTAAGACAGGTGTGCCCTCAGGGGTTCACAGCTGATGTTAGATGAATCCAACTCGTCCACTCTTCTTAGGTGAGGGACTTTAAAGGACGAAGCCAGAATCCTCTTATATCTCTTGAACTGGATGGAGAGATTTAAGGAAGGACAGACTCTCCATTCCACTCCCATAGCAATTTCTCATACTCCTGAAGAAACCTGGATTTTTGTTTGATTCCTGATTTATTGAATGCCTATTTTTTATTGCATTTGTTAAGGACTTCTTTATGCCAAGCACTGAACTAAGTACTGCAGTCGATACAAGCTAATCATTTTGGACACAGTCCATATGCCACATGGGTCTTACAGTCTCAATCCCCACTTTAAGATGAGGCAATTGAAGCACGCACAAGTTAAGAGACTTGCCTAAGGTGACATAGCAGACAAGTGGTGGAGCTTTTTTATGGTATTTATTATGTGCTTACTATGTGCCAGGCACTTTACTAAGCACTGGGGTAGGTACAAGCTAATCAGGTTGGACACAGGCCCTGTCCCACACAGAGCTCAGAGTCTTAATCCCCATTTTACAGATGAGGTAACTGAGGCACAGGGAAGTGAAGTGACTTGCCCAAGGTCCCACAGAGGACAAGTGGTGGAGCTCGGATTAGAACCCAGGTCCTTCTGACACCCAGTCCTGTGCTCTGTCCCATAGGCCAGACTGCTTCTCATTGTATGTCGATCATTGTACTAATAAGGGCTTGGGAGAGTATGATGCAGTTGGTAGACAAGACCTCTGCCCTCAAGGACCTCATCATCTAGTAGGGCTGTAAAGAGGCTCATATTTACAGGGACTAGGGAAGAGAACTCAAAGCCTCTGGGTAGGGAGTCTTCCTCTAGGAAATGGTGGATATGGATGAGCTTCCCCCAAATGACATCTATGATGTCATTACAATACATCTCCAAACTCTGTTGCTCCCCATTCCCTGTCATTTATTTTAGATTGTAAACTCCTTCAGCGTAGAGAGCTTGTCTACCTATACTCTATTGTAGCCTTCCAGTTACTGAGTACAGTGCTCTGCACAGAGTAGTGTGCAACGTGGCCTATTGACTAGGCACAGGCCTGAGAGTCAGTATAACCTGTGTTCTAATCCCAGCTCCGCTACTTGTCTGCTGTATGACCTTGAGCAAGTGACAACTTCTCTGTGCCTCAGTTACTTCCTCTATAAAATGGGGATTAAGACTTTGAGCCCCATGTACGACATGGACTGTGTCCAATCTAATTAGCTCCTATCTACCCCAGTGCTTAATACAGTGCCGGGCATTTAGCAAGGATTTCATAAATACCATTAAAGAAAGAGTAAGCCTGCTAATCAATACTATTGATTAATTGATTGATTATGCTGTGTGCCCAGTTCACTGCTTCATATAAATCTCAGGGTCTTGAATCAGTGAGAGCCACCCTCCCTTCAGCCCACTCCATCTGCCCAGCAAAAGGCATCAAAGCCAGAAAGACCAGAAGTTTGAAAGATCTAGAGGCGTTTTGTTTGGGCACTGGTTAAAGCAAGTTCTTTGGACTTTGACCTGCTAACCTTGGAAAGCTCATCTGCTAATTCATTTGGACTCCACTTTCTGTAGGCATTGTCGAAGTGTCTGGGTCCCTCCCAAACTTCAAATCCAGCCTTTTTTGGTACCAAAACATCAACATTCCTGTCTTTTGTCTTCCATGAGTCACCCAAGTTAAGTGATTTGGGGTTTGCATATGGAAAATGCATTTTGTTTTGTAATTAATGGGAACCAGACTTTGGGAAATGGGTGATCCAGGCCCTTATTTATATGAGCGCATATGTCTGTGTTTTGTTTATGACTCACTCCGTTACTCCTTGCATTGTAACTTGGGTTTGTTTACACTAACTTTCTGCAGAATCCAAGCCACATGGTGGTATGAGCCAATAATTTATATTCTCCAAAAGGGAAAGATGATGAATGAGCTTTCGTCTCTCACACTATCAATTCTTACATGGAGGAAGGAAAGTTTGCTGCCTGTAGACTGTCCAAAATTATGATTGAATATTGCTAAAGCAGTAACTTTTTTTATTTTAATGCTACAATCAAGTTTAGAATGTAATCCACTATGGCAGGGGAAGGTCCGAAATAAAATGGGGACCTTTTAGCAAGTTTGGCCTCTTTTGACTCATCGTGTTTGGTGAAAATACGTAGGGACAGCATATGTCTTTTAGGTGTTCATAGGTAGAAAACAGTATTACTTTAGAAGTGTGTTCCATTTTCAAACTCAAGGATTGAAACCAATCTGTATCTTGAATATAGAATCAGTGCAGAGGTTGGGAGAGGGAGCAAGAAAGGAATACTCCTGTTCTCTAAACTCCAATTTAGACATGATGAACCACTGCTCATGAGATACCTGTAGAAGGTGCAATCCTTTATTTATGCCATGCAGATTCTATCTAGATAATAGTGATGATAATAATAACAAAAATAATAATACTTTGAATTTGTAGACCACTTTTATTTTTTTCCAATGCTCCTTCCCACCAGGAATTACATTAGTCCCTACAAAATTCCCAGGAAGTGTGGAAAGTCAGGTATTATTGTCCCCATTTTACAACTGAGGAATCAATAGGTCATAGAGAAGTTGAAACTACCTAATAGGAAGACTAACTGTGGTACCTGTTAAGCACTTACTATTTTCCAAGTAATGGACTAAGTGCTGGTATAGATACAAGATAATCAGACCACACGTGGGGCTCAGGGTCTAATTCAGAGGGAGAACAGTTATTGAATCCCCATTTTGCCAGTGAGGAAACTGAGGCATTTAGAGGTTCATTGACTTGCCCTAGGTCACCCAGCAGGTAAGTGGCAGAGCAGGGATTAGAACTCAGGTCTCCTGACACCCAGGCCCATGCTCTTTCCACTAGGCCACCTGTTTCATAAGATCATACAGCAGGCCAGTGCTAGGTAAGAGGTTCAGGACCTTCAGGACCCTAAACTGGAAGAGGTAATGCAGTTTTCAATGGTACTTAGGTTACACCCATAGAGGAGAAGCCTAGCATATCAGGGAGGTGGTGAGAAAGTGATATGACACACCCTTAAAATAGCAACAGCAATCTGAAACCTCAAAAGAATTGGGTGGGGATTAAACAAATTAAATGTTTGATTTGCTGAAGTGGGAAGAAAAAAACTCAAGGACAGTAGAATTGAGGTTAATCTAATGGAAGAATTTATCTTCTTCCCTGTACCTGAAAGCTGTAGCAACACATCTAACCTCTTCCAGGCTTCTAAGGCAGGAAGACAGCGTGGCGTAATGGATAAAGCATGGGGCTGGGAGTCTGGAGGACTTGGGTTCTAAACCTAGTTCTGCCAAGTGTCTGCTGTGTGACTTTGGGAAAGTCACTTCACTTTTCTGTGCCTCAGGTATCTCACCTGTAAAATGGGGATTAGGGTTAGACTGTGAGCTTCTTGTGGGCAGGGATTGTAACTGATGTTATATTGTGCTCTTCCAAGTTCTTAGTACAGTGCTTTGCACACAGTAAGTGCTCAATAAATGTGATTAATAATGATAAGACTGCGAGCCTCATGTGGGGAATGGACTGTGTCCAATCTGATTAGCTTGTATCTACCCCACCGCTTAATACAGTGCCAGGGTCATAGTAAGCACTTAACAAATACTATTTAAAAAAAATGTGAACTGCCTGTCTATGAAGAAAAATGCACACTATTTCAACAAGGCAGTGGAAGCTCTAGCCTCTTGATCCATACTGAAGGAGGATCTTCACTCCAAATGAGTATACCAGAAACATGTTGGGCTCCACGTCAATCAAGGAAGATGCTGACCTTGTCTTGTCTGAAGAAACCAGATATCCCTGGGCCAAAACAATTAGTATTTTCCTTTTGGAATGTGTGAAATGAAATACTCAATTGTTGGCATATTTCAATTATTTTTTAAAAGCAGCAGCAACCTAATTGCAGCCAGGATTTGAATAACTGCAAATTGCTCAAGAAGGCCATCAACAGGGATAAGGGGTTAATGGGTTGGCCTGAATTAAGTGAAGGCTTTTTTGAAGAGCTTTCTCCCTCTTCTCAGGGAATCTCATTGCTGGCTGCGATTGAAGGCCCCTGCTAAGATCAGAGACAGAAATGGAAAACCCTGTATTCAATTCCCTCAGGTTTTGTAGGGTGCAAAATCAGCTCTGTGTGATTACAGGGGCTAAGGATGTTGTAAGAGAACTATATTTATTGCATTTTGTCCCACACAACCCCACAAATCTGATTTTACTCACCTTCAAAAGAATGGGAGACTATAAAGAAAAGCCACTCTAGTAAAAGAGAGAAAAAGCAGTTAAGCCTTCAGGAGGGAGCCTATCCGTTTAGGATTTGTCTAATTTTTGGAATCCAAGAGGTTTCAATAAGTAAAGGATCTTTGGGGAGGGTAGGACTAAACCAAACCAGACCAGGTACTAAATGTAACCATGAAAGACCAATTAAAGCCCTAAATGTGAATAGCATATGATGCCCTTCTGGAATCCTTTAATTCAAGCATGGACAAATGGCATGCTAAATCGTAGTTTCATCTCTGGGATACCATCTAAACCTTAATCCTGTCTATCAGAAAATCTCCAAAGGACAAACATCATCCAAAGAGTCAGACTACAATTTAATAATTTGAGGAACGATATGTCCTCAGTGATTTAGTAATGGGCTCCAACAATGTCATTGCTTTGCATTTAGAAAAACACAGTGTCTAGAGTATCTAAATTGTAGGATTATGAGGGAAAGGGCTAACATTCATTCATTCAATAATATTTATTGAGCACTTACTATGTATAGAGCACTGTACAAGCGCTTGGGATGTACAATTCAGCAAGAGATAGAATCAAACCCTGCCTATTGACGGGCCTACAGTCTAATCGGAACTAACAGTTTTACTGAATCACTCATAATTTTCTAGAAAATATCAAAAAAGCCGGCAAGCTACCAGAATAATGGGGAGATGGGGGAGCATCAGGAGAGAGTAGCCTTACTATTTTTGTTGAAAACCAAGATTTCATGTCTCTATTCTTAACCTTCGTATCTTAGAGAAGTAGCATGGCTCAATGGAAGGAGCACGGGCTTCGTAGTCAGAGGTCATGGGTTCTTCCGGCTCCGCCACTTGTCAGCTGGGTGACTTTGGGCAAGTTACTTCACTTCTCTGTGTCTCAGTTACCTCATCTGTAAAATGGGGACTAAGACTGTGAGCCCCACTGGGACAACCTGATCACCTTGTTATCCCCCCAGTGCTTAGAACAGTGCTTTACACACAGTAAGCGCTTAACAAATGCCATCATTACTATTATTATTATTATTATTGCCCTTTCCTCCCAATGACTGTGAGGACAAGGTCATGACAGAGGAAAGAGTGGAGTTAGTGTCACAAGAATTCTCGGGCATCTGTACCAATGGAAGGCTAATCCAGTCCGCCTGGGCTATGTAATCTTGGTGTCAGTGCAAATCAGGCCAGCTTTGGAACAGTTGCATTCTTTTTTTAAAGTTGTCTTGAACTGTTTGAAGATTTAGAACTTCTCCAGCTAAATTGGGGCTTGCCAATAGTGAGACTATGTTTCAGGACAGATAAGGAGAAATGAAAGACAATCACAACGACATCAGTATAGTAACCAGACATGTTCATTGTGCCTTCTGTATTTATAAAACCAAAATTTCTCAGGGGTTAAATTATAAGGCACATTTATTTTCCCCTTTTCTGGAAGCTCAAATCAGTGACAGCCGATCAGAAACAGAGGGAAGAAAAAGATCCTTAGCGTGGTGCATTGCAAATTGCATCTAGGAAAGAAAAGTAGCAGGCAGACTGACTTGGTGGACAGCAGTCAGAAATGAAGGGGAATTCTTTTTTAGCCAAGTCTTTAGGAAGCAACACAGATCTAGGAGGAAAAGTCCTGAAAGGTACTCAGTTCTGCAACTAGTAGCAACAGCCACATAAGTAGTTTTGTTCATGGTCATAGTGGAAGATACTGTCAATCACACCATGGTATTTTCACTCCATCAGTGGTGTTCATGGAGTGCTTACTGCAGGCAGAACACTATTGAGAGCTTGGATAACAACAATACAATAGACATGATCCCTGCCCTCAAAAAGCTGTCAGTCATCACCCCCACACATTCATTCCATTGTAATTATTGAGTGCTAACTTTGTGGCAAGCACTGTACTAAGCCCTTGGGAGAGTACAGTACAGCAACAAAGAGACACATACCCTACTCACAATTAGCTAGGACAACTGTAGGAATTCTCATGAAGGACTTTAAGGAGTGAAATAATCTACTGAGTTGCAGGCATAGCCAAACAACAGTGGAAGAAAGATCTTTCCAAATAAAGCCAAGAGAAAGTTGATCTAGAAAGGAGAGACATAGTTCAAGGAGGACCAATCAGTGATATTTATTAAGCAACTGCAGTGTGCAGAGCACTATACTCAGAACATGGGAAAGTACATTACACAGTACAATATGAGCCGGTAGACACAATCCCATTTTCATAGGCACTAGTTTCCTGAGAGTGAAGAACAGGTTGAAAATGTGAAAATAATTAAGGTCATGGGCACCAGTTCAGAATCAGGAAAGTGAGAAATGCTTTCACCAGTCAGAGCTTCACAGATTAGATACTGCAAAAGTAAATTGGGGAGTCAGGGGAGAAATTCTGAAATCTAGTCAGAGAGCACTGGAAGAGAGCATCAAATCTTTAAAGGAGGAGGAAGAAAAGATTATTTTACATTTCTCGAGAGAGTATTATTAAAAGAACATGAGACCTTCACTGCAGTGTTTTCAGAGTACCAGAAATTAAGGAAAATGCACAAGATAAATTGAGGGGAAGATAAAGAATGATACTAGGAGAATGTGTGTTGGCTGTGAAGGCTGACTCCAAGAGAAACAACAGAAGGGCTTAATCACATTACAGCTAACAAGAACTTCAGCAACTTCATTTCTCATTAAAAGGAAACTAAAGAGAAAATAGGTGAAGACATGGAAAAATTAGGAAAGGGCTCCAACCAGGTCATTGATTTGCATGGCAGTTTTGAATGTAGGCAAGTTCTATCTGAGAATTATGAGAAAAAAGAGCTAACGTATTTACTAAACCACGCGTAATTATTCTTGAAAATAACAAAGAGCAGGCAAGATACCAGAAGATTGGGGGTGGGGGGAATAAATGTGGAACCAATCTTCCAACAAGAGCCTAGAAATTACCATCCAGTAATGGAACAATTTTAGGGGAGAAAAATCTGTAAACATTTAGAGGACAGTGAAATCATAAGCAATAATGATACTGGATTTGTAAAGAACATAGCCTGCCAAACCAAATTGATACCCTTTTTTCCCTCCTAGAATTTTAAAATTACTGGCTGAAGCGAACATTTTGTACAGCGCCTTACCAAATTTCATGAAGATAATGGAGTAATTAGCAAATGCTAGTACTGGGGAGGCTGTTATCACTAGTGAAACTGGAGTAGTATTAAGAAGTGAACATTCAGAGGTTAGAATTGTGGTTAGATGCTAACCATATGAGGTTCAACTTTGAAAGAAAAATCATAAGGAGAAGAAAGTAAAATTCAGGTATTCAATGGTTGTACCAAGTCTTGAAAATAATGACAGTTCCAGAGATGATGACGCCTGAGGTCAACAAGTGATTTAGTCTTGCTTGAGCATCTTATAAAAGATAGAACATGAATTAGTAACCCATCAAGAAAACACATTCATCTGCAGCTCTGAGAGATTGAAGGAAGTCATGGAAAGGATTGTTCTTAAGTGAAGATTGCTAAACACCGGAGTGGGTGACCTAAAGAGGTTTTGGATCTTTAATAATAGAATAAATTCATATTGCTCAGGGCTGGCTTACATATGGTCCCATTTAGGGGCAGAGAAATGGACAAGCTAAGCTCACTAAGCTGCTTGCAGCCTGGCCTTCTTCAGATTTTACCTCCTACCTGGATCTTTCCCCAAAGTGCGTGTCTATGTCAAGTGAATCTAATCACCATGCTTCCTTCTCTTCTCTCCTACTGCCAACGCCTTGCTCAAACTCTTCCTCCTGCTGGGAACCCCCTCCTCCTTCACATCTGAAAGATCATTGCTCTCCCCATCTTCAAAGCCCTTAAAAAATCACAGCTTCTCCATTCTCCATAATAATAATGTTAATTCCTGTCTCTTTGGCCCCTAGACTGTAAACTTCTTGTAGGCAGGGAATGTGTCTGTTGTACTGTCCCAAGCCCTTAGTACAATGCTCTGCACACAGTAAGTGCTCAGTAGATATCATTGATTGATTGATTGATTGAGGCCTTTCCCAATTCATTTCTAATCTCCCCACTGCCATTTCAGCATTTCTGAGTGCCTAGGTACTGAGTGCCTAGGTACTCACAACCACCTCTAGCTCTTGTGTAAATTTTTTTAAACTCTTACTATTTCCTCCTATCTGTAATTTATTGTAGTGTCTGTCTTCCCTTCTAGATGGTAAACTAGAGGGCAGGGATCGTGTTTATTAGTGCTATCATACTCTCCCAAATACTTAGTAAAGTGCTCTGCACACAGTCAACACTCCATAGATAATATAACTAGATTAATACCAAACTTTCTGTAATAATTTCCCTCTCTCCAGGTATACCCGGACAATTAAACACATTAGAAAAAGATAGTAAGTGAAAACAAAAGTATTTCTCAGCTAGGTCAAACTGCTAGTCTAGGTTTTGGGAAGAGGCAGGGTTGGAATTTGACCCTCACATTTGTCTAGTAGGAAATCTATTAAGGAAACAGTATCATGGAGGGCTTAAGTGAGTCTCTGGGGAAAACATGGCCTAGAGGAAAGAGCACAGGCCAGAGAGTCAGTGGACCTGCGTTCTAATCCTGGCTCCACCAAGTATTTGCTGTGTGACCTTGGGTAAGTCACTTTGTTTCTCTGTGCCTCAGTTCCCTCATCTGCAAACTGGGGATTCAGTATGTGTTCTCCCTCCTACTTACACTAGGAGCCCCCTGTAAGACCTGATTATCTTTTATCTATCCCAGCACTTAGTACAGGGCCTGATATATAGTAACTGCCTAACACCTACCACAGTTATTCTTATCAAGTGAGGCCCTATTGCTCTCATAAAGTCTAAATTGACTGCTTCCCTTTGTCTTGGAAAGAGTCATAGAACGTCTAGGGGGGAAGTGGGGAGGGGTCATTGCCCCCAGAGAGACATTTGGGAACGGGGGAAATATACCTAGCCTACATCCCATTGTGAATAGAGAAAATCCCTTTTTGACCATGGCCCAGGGTTGGGAAGAACTTCCATTGGCTGCAAATGAGGTACACCTGGAAAGTGGTTCGTCTGGGCCCAGAATGAAGGAGAAACAAGCCCTGGAGGATGAGCACACTTTCCTCATTTGCCAGAAAGAGGTGGAAATAGAGACTGAATCTGTTCCAGGCTTGGGATATAACTGGATCTCTGCCACCAAAATCATTTCCGTATGATTTCCTGCCTTCCCTGAACACCTGAAATTTCACCTGATTATGCGAGAAGAAAAATGAAGATGCAGTCAGTCATACTGCTAAAAGGAAACACATTTTTGTCTTCCTGCGGGGCTCGGAAAGTGCTATGTTACTTCAGCTTATCCTTCTCAGTGGTTACCTCTGTAAGGGAAATAGGCTTGGTGAGTAGCCAAGTTAGGACAACCTTAAAATATTAATATTCACACAATGGAGTATTCACACAGGTATGATTATGGGCTTCGAGATTGTGTGTACAGTGGCGAGGAAAAGATCAGAGAGGAATGGGAGGATGTGTTCTGTTTTTTAGAGCTATTTCAATCAATCAGTCAGTGGTATTTAATAATAATAATAATAATGTTGGTATTTGTTAAGCGCTTACTATGTGCCGAGCACTGTTCTAAGCGCTGGGGTAGACATAGGGGAATCAGGTTGTCCCACGTGGGGCTCACAGTCTTAATCCCCATTTTACAGATGAGGGAACTGAGGCACAGAGAAGTTAAGTGACTTGCCCACAGTCACACAGCCAATAAGTGGCAGAGCTGGGATTCGAACTCATGAGCCCTGACTCCAAAGCCCATGCTCTTTCCACTGAGCCAAGCTGCTTCTCCATTTATATGCAGAGCATTGCCATAAGCACTTGGAAGATACAATACAACTGAGTTGGTAGACACCATCCCTCCCACAAGGAGCTTATAGTCTAGAGAGGGAGACAGACATTCAAATAAATTACAGGTAACAGAAATGGGAGAGCATAAAGATATGTATATAAGTGCTATGGGGCTGAAGATGGTGTGAATATCAAATGTTTATGGAATACAAATCCAAGTGTGTAGGTGATGCCGAAGGGAGGGCAAATATGGGAAATGAGGGCTTCACCAGGAAAGGCCTCTTAGAGGAGGTATGATTTGAGTAGGTCTTTGAAGGTGGAGGGGTGGTGGTCAGTCAGATATGAAGGGAGAGGGAGTTCCAGGCTAGAGGGAGGATATGGGCAAAGGTTTGGAGGTGAGAAAGACAAGACTAGGTGCAATGAATAGGTTGGTATTATTCACTGAAGCATGTTTATTAAGTGCTTACTGTGTGGAAAGCATTGTACTCAGCGCATGGGAGAGTATAATATAACAATAAACACATTCCCAGCCCACAATGAGCTTGTAGTCTAGAGGGGAAGAGAACATCAATACAAATAAATAAATTCCAGATATGCATGTTTAAGTGCTATGGGACTGAACTGTGCGGGCTGGGTTGCGGTAACTTAAGGTAAGAGGTGGAGAGATGATTGATTGCCTGAATTTCGAAGGTAGGGGGTTTCTGTTTGATGTAGAGCCAGATGTTTTTGGTGGGTTTTGAGGAGTGGGGAAATATGGATTGAATGTTTTCATATAAAAATTGTTTTAGATCTCCTTAAGAGGTTCCAATGTTTATTAAGCACTTACCTAGTTTTCAGTGCTGGAGTCATTACAAAATTGGGCCCAGTTTCTGCCTCACACCTTACTCACCACTGAAGTTGATATCATATCCCCATTTTACAGATGAGGAAACAGAGACAAAGAGAGGTTAAGCAGTTGACTCTCATGGTTTCTTTGTGATAACCTGGTAACCAGGTTGAGAGCCTGTCCATGATCCATCACAATTTGCTGAATTGCCACATGAGACCCTAGTTGGCAATTGGAAAATATGAGCTTTGCCCATTCTGGTTCATCACGTGATTGTACTACGATGAACGAGGTTGAAATTCACAGTTTCTAACACACAGTTTAGACTCAGGGGGCTTTAGTGTGGTTGAGGCAGACACGACCCCTAAATCATGTCAGTCATGATTTCTAGAAATAGGGCACTGGGCCCTAAGAACAGGTGTGGATTTAGCTTTTGGGATACAGAGACAGCACTTTCCAGACATGAGTGGAAATGAGTAGAGCAGAAGTGAATCAGAAAATATGGATATGTGTTTTACCAAAATAGAATAATGAAAGGAGAAAGTGATCTTGAAGATAGATGTTATGGGATTTTGCAGTCTGTTACTTTTGTATTTCACTGTTGTATTTGTGAATGGGTTAGGGTTCAGTGAAGTATTCTAGATTGGGCTCATTTTAGTTATTACTCACACAGACATTACTGAGTGAACCACATATGTAGTTATTATAGAAGAATTTCGGGTCCAGAGTTTTCCAGTAGTCTTTCTCACTAATCTCTAGGAGTCAGTTTTTTCCAAAAACAGATGTCTCTGAATTACGTTGGGTATCACTCTGTATATTTTCTATGGTTGTATTTGTTCCTCTCAAGTACTTTTCCAAGGGACATTCACCCAAGTCCTTTGATAAGAAAATGTAAATATGGAAAATCTGTGTGTTAACAAAAGAGGTAGAAGTCACATTGTAACCCTGAAATGCTTTTCCCCCAAGGTTTAATTTTCTAGGCAATTTAAAAGGGTCCCTTTGAGGTAGTTGCAGCCAATTTCACGTTATCAGGTGAGAATGAAGTATGGGGTGTACATCGTGGTCAGAAAATGATAGTGTCTGAGAAACAATGATAATAATGATAATAATTATAATCGTGATAGCAATAATAATGTTTGTTAAGCACTTACTATGTGCCAAGCACTGTACTAAACTCTGGGGCAAGCAGGAAATGTATCTGTCAACTCTGTTTTTCTGTAATCTCCCAAGTGCACACTAGTTAATACTTAGTAAATACCATTAATGATGATGAAGATACAAGATAGGTTGGACACATCTCTGTCCCACATGGGGAGTCACAGTCTAAGTAGGAGAGAATAGGATTTAATCCCCATTTTACAGATAAGGAAGGTGAGGCACAGAGAAATGAAGTGACTTGCTCAGGGTGTCACAGCAGTCAAGTGACAGAGCCAGGATTAGAATGCAGGTCCTTGGCCTCCTAGGCCTGTGCTTTTCAAGTTATGTATTATAAATTATTTCTTTATATCAATGTCTTTTTTCCCGCTCGTTGTGGGCAGGGAACGTGTCTGTTGACTCTATTGTATTGTCCTCTCCCAAGCGCTGAGGAAAGTGCTCTGTACCTAGCAGGCACTCAATAAATACCATTGATTAATTGCTTGATTGATTGATTTCCATTAGACCACCGTGCCAAAAGAGCTCAACCTTTCCTTTCTTCCTTCCTCACAGCTACCCCTCCACTGAAGAAGCGATTCAAACGCCGAGAAATCGAAGCAATCCAGTGTGAGGTGCGCAAGATGTGTGACTACACCAAGATCCTATCCACCAAGAAGAACCTGGACCATGTGAACAAAATCCTGAAAGCCAAACGGCTGCAGAGACAATCAAAGACAGGCAATAATTTCGTCAAGAAAAGGCGGGGCCGCCCCCGCAAGCAGCCTCTCCCATTTGACGAAGACTCCAGAGACCAAATGCCCGTCCTGGAAAAATGCATTGACCTCCCCAGCAAGAGAGGACAGAGACCCGCCCCGAACCCTTTGGTTTTGGAGCAGGCAGCCAGCCAGGACACCATCATGGCCACCATTGAGGCGGTCATCCATATGGCCAGGGAGACCCTGTCCCCTCCTCCTCCACCTCCCCCTCCCCCTCCCCCTCTTCCCCGGACACCGAGAGGTGGGAAGAGGAAACACAGACAGCAGCAGGAGGAGGAAGTGAAGGCAAAAAGACACCGGAAATCTCGAGGCAGTGAAACCGAAGCCCTTCCTTAGGGTTGGGCGGGATGAACTGAATGTCGGCACCAAGTGCCGGATCCTATCCGGACTGACAAATTGTGGCGTGCAAAAGGGAACGGGTGGCTGGGGGGTGGCGGGTGGAGGGAGCCAGGGGCCACTGGCAACAGGATCGCGCTTGCCCTTCTCTTCTTTGGTGTGTGGGCAGGCCTTATTGGTCTAGATGTTGGTGTTCCATCCTGGGTCCTTGGGGCAGCATGGGTGAGGAGCCTTTGAAAGGAGCAGACTGATCTGCTCCAGTTTCCGAAGAAATCAGTAGTTCTGAATCAAACAGTCAATCAATTAATTGTATTAATTGAGTGCTTACTGTATGCAGAGCACTGTACTAAGCGCCTGGGAGAGTGAAGTGCTTCTGAAGTGTTGTGTTTTACAAAAAAGACCACACACAACACACACCCAGAGAAAGCAGTTGTACGCTTAGTCACCCAACAGCACTTGTCTCCCAGGGTGCAGATTTGATTCTGATTTGGTTGCCAGCCAATTAAATTGCAGAGGGCCATACTGCATTAGAAACTATTGTAAGGAAAATCATCTTAACTCATCAACTCCCTTGGTTGCAGCCAGTTTAAATGATTTTGTTTTTCACTTTGTGTTAGTGTTTTGGTTTTAAAATGTTGCTAGGCTTTGGGGAAATGTAATCTCCACTGTTCTTCTTGGCTATATATTTTCTCAGCGGTAAATGTGTAATTTCAAGGATTAGCAGCAAAGGCAAGACTAGTAAACAGCCTTACACATACCACCAACTCATGCACACAGTCGGATTGTCTCCCTCTTATTTCTGACTGAACAAACTCTAACAACTCTCCTACTGTCCTGTACACTGCCTCCACCACACACACCTAAACTACCCTGCCCTTTCCCTTTCTCCTTCCCGGTTCACATGTCAACTCCTATCATCTACCGTTTCTGGTTTTCCAAGACGTCCACCCTTTTGGTCCATACCGTCTTGCACACTCACCCCACTCACTTTGGAAACATACCTTCACAAAGAACTTTCCTTCCTCTGTCCCCGACCCTCATGCTAAAAATGCTCTCCCTGAGAATAATGGTGTAGCGTGATGTTTGAAATAATATTTAGCTGATAGTGTTCAATAATGACAGCCTTCTAAGTCACTTGTAGTGCCCATAGATATGATGGCCAAGGTGTTGACCAAATTGTTTTCAGCTTAATACATATCAAAAGAGAACAGCCAGAAACTTCTTTCTTAAAGACCCGCCCAATAGTGCATCACGGACAAACTCACCAAATAATGAAAAGAAGACCAAAAGCAGAAGCATACAGTAATGCCTTGGTACATTTAAAAAGGAAACAGATGAAGTAGGTTGGTGAAAACATTTAAAAAGTCATGAAGAAGTATGTGATCTCTTGGCAGTTATTTCTGAACAAAAAGGAATAAGTGTTCTTATCCGAAAAAACAAAAATTGATGATCAAAGGGTATCACCACTGTAATTGTATCAAGCCACCTTGGACAAGTTATCCAGGCTGTGGTTGCCTTAATACACTAAAGTGATTTTTTTTGTACATAATGTAATTATAAAGCTATCAGTCTGCATGGATGCAAACTGTGTGTGACAAATTGTCTCTTTAAATGGTCAGTTTAAATTGTACATTTCCTCACTCAAGTTGTATGTTAGCCATCAATTTGAGCTTGGTCAAATAGCTAATCTCCAGTATCCATCTCCACTTCCCAATTAAAACTTTTTAGCAAGACTGAGACTGAAAATAAAGGTACTCCATTGCAGTAAGTGTTTTATACAAGTTGGATGTTGAAATTTTTAACAAGTATTTTACAATTTCTTCCCCTTCCCTACTCTCCCACCACTCCCAAGACACCAAACACCTAGCATGGCTAAGTTTAATAGCAGAGAAAGGGAATGAAAACCCCTAGTAGGGAAAAGAACAAGTAGTTAATCTCCAAAAGGCTTCATGCCGTTTGAAAATTCTAAGAGGCCATTGGTGGTGGGTACCAGTTTCCATGATTGTTTCTGAACAAAACCAGGGACCCCTAGTGAACATTGTTTTCTGAGTTTAGTTTTTGTGATGATGGAAGCGGGGTGGGATGTCTTTTTAAGGTTTAAGTCACCATTACATTTATGACTGATTTCAGCCTGGAAGTTTATTATAGCTTTCAATGATGTCTTTCTAAGTTCTTTTGGAATCTGCTGTAGGACCTGAACGTAGAGTTCCACCCAACTGATGCTGTCACCACGGAAAACATAACTTCGCAATGTGTGAGTGTGTCTCCGTATGTGTCTGTGTGTCCTTGAATCCTTACATCTTTTGGAAATGCAAGTTTAGGTGGTCACATCTCCCAATACTTTACAAATCTGATGCCCTGGATAACATTGCTGCCCTATGTTTCCATGGGCATTTTGCACGTCATGTGCAGAAAATGAATCCACTCAGTCTTGCTTTCCAGTGCCCAGTCCAGAATATAGCCAACCGATGCAGACAGCCCTGGAAAAGGAGGCTTATATTGCAGTTCCCCTTTACCTGCCCCTACCTGCTAAAATATACCCATTTTCAAATGAATTAAGCAGTGAAGCTGCTCGACAGCAGGTCAGTCCTTGAAATATCTTTAGGTGGGTGTATGGAGAACCAGATGTTTTGCTAGGAGGAGTGATGCATACACAGTGAGGACTGAGAAGAAGTTAGAGGCAACCCCTGATTTGAATGTATCTGACTGCTAAGCAGGTCTATCTTTCTGGTCAAAAACATTTAAAGGCAGTGGTTGTTTGCCGAGAGGGACATCACTGGCAGGCTTGACCCAGATCATCAGAGCTCCGAAATGGCTTCTCAAGTGAGATAGTTCACAGTTACTCTCGATTACGAGGTGGACTTTTTTAATATTGATCCACTATCCTTCGTCCCCATTCCAGGGTATCACCACCTCAGGGTGGAGAAGTGTTGCTATCTTAGGAAAGTCTGGAAGCCTGATGGTACGGAATGGGGCTCGAGAAAGATTAGCCGGCTAATGTGGATGAGAATCAGACGATGTTAGATGGCAGGATTTGTGTTCTGCCTGCTGTGGGGGTCTACTCATGATAAGCAAGATGTTGGCAGAATATAAGGTGATTTGCTACATGCAGATCATCAACGATTTAGTTTTAGGGCTTAAACTGAAAATCCCACTCCCAGAGCCTATTATCCAACAATATTCCCGGTAATGAGCTTTGTGATATTTTTCTCCAACTAGCAGGGAGCTATCTGAATTTGACTAAGTGTATTTTCAAGGACTTCTAAATGATGATAGTAACCTATTAGGGGAGGAGAAGGTGAAAACAGACCAGGCTCAGAAGCCATTTTGTACTTCATTGTAATATTTAACCATTACTAAATACTGTACAGGTATTATTCTAGCACTCCCCAGTTCGACAGCAATGGTCCAGAATCCACAGCAACTGTTTCCACCACTGCAGTGACTAGGGCCATTGTGGTAAAATGCCATTGTATTTTGGGTTTCACTTTATGGTTTCAAGAATGAGAATTTTCTCAGTCCCTTGTTTCTCAGACTTGATCGCTCTTCCGTTTCACCTCACCTGAAATCAAGGGCACAGCAGTTTGGGGACAAGTATTAGAAGCACATTTCAACTGAAGAAAGAAGATCTTAGATCTCCATGACCTGTCTGCCTGCCTAGTTGGTAACAAAACACTAAAAGAGAGTGGGGGGGCGGGAAAGGGAATAGATGTGAACAGAGCTGCCAATTAGTCAACATGGGGGAACAGGTCAGACCCTTGTTGGTTTCCTTCCTTTTCTTTTCTTTAAAAAAAAAAGCTATTTCTTAAATAATAAATGCACATGAAGTGTTAAATATGTATATATTTCAAAAAAAAGAACGGGGCACAAGATTGTTTTACAAGTCGTGCTGGCTAATTTTTAGTTTGTATTCATAAGTGGTTTTTAAAAGCCTTTTTTAAAGTGTAATTTGCATGTTCTACTTTGATTGTATGTAAACATATTTTAGAGCAAAAAATGTATTTGTATTTTATTGAATATAGAGGCAAGAAAAACTTGTACATTGTTTGAAATGTTCTTTTTGTAACAGTTTTTATTCATAAAGCATTTTTGTACATTTAAAATGGATATGGACTTGCTGTTATTTGAGGCTTAGATACATCTGGCATGCTTTAATGTCATGCTCCTTCATGATCTTAGATGTTGGTTTTTAAACATTTTTTCTAAAAGAAAGCTCAGTCTTTTCGCTACCAGATCAGGTTAGCACGGTATAGAGCACTTAACTAAAAAAAAAAAAAGTTAATCCTATTCATATGTTATTCATTGTGTGAAATTAAAGGAATTCAATTCAGTCTAACATGAGTTGTGAATTCTTTTGTCTTATTTTCCATCTGTTTCACATCACTAAGGAGTTTAATAGCTTTTGGGGGTCTCGCAGTCTTGCTCTCACCAGCCCCATTTATAATAATTGAGAAATTCAGACTCAAATTCTACCCTTCAGATAGGTTTTGGAAGTCCAAAGTGGCACCTAAGAGTGCAAAAATACATTCCCGGCCCTCCAGAGGCTGTGATTGGAGCAACAAGCTGGCGGGGGTTTCGGGAAAGATCTCTTTATAAAGAAGGGGCAAAGTCCTGATGAACTGTATAAGAATGGGGATGAGCTTTATTGAGCACTCTGGATGATCTTAAAGCATGAAGGTATAACTGGCCAAGGGTAATACCTCAGTCTTGTCTCTCTCCACTGGAGTTTGCATAGATATGATCCAACCCAGACAAATGTTTTAGATCTATTGGATCGTGGCCACCATTCAAGTAAACCTGCTCACAGCCAGGGTTAGCTGGCTTCCAATGGCAAGAGATATAAGTGATCAATTTGGGAGGCTCCTGGTTTCTCCTGGCTTTCCCAAGATAGCTACCTCATAGGACACTCAAGGTGGAGTTGGTACAAGAGATCATATCAAGATGGCTGCCTCAGCTGTGCCATATCTCATTTCCTGATTGCACAAAAGCCATCTTCAATCAATCAGTGGTATTTATTGGGCACTTACTAAGTGCAGAGTAATAATAATAATAATAATGTTGGTATTTGTTAAGCGCTTACTATGTGCAGAGCACTGTTCTAAGCACTGGGGTAGACACAGGGGAATCAGCTTGTCCCACGTGGGGCTCACAGTCTTAATCCCCATCTTACAGATGAGGGAACTGAGGCACAGAGAATTTAAGTGACTTGCCCACAGTCACACAGCTGACAAGTGGCAGGGCTGGGATTCAAACTCATGAGCCCTGACTCCAAAGCCCGTGCTCTTTCCACTGAGCCATGCTGCTCTCACTGTACTAAGCAATTGGGAGAGTGCTATACAATGTAATTAGAAGACACGTTCCTGGCCCATAATGAGTTTGCTTTGGAGAGAGGCAGAGGTTCACACCCTGATAAACCTTCATTCTCCTCACTTCCCCATCTTCTAGCAAGACACATCTTCCCACTATCCACCGAAATGAAGGATTCATCAGAAAGCATTTGACATTTGTTCTTATTTATGTATTTATTTAACTGCAGGAGATCTACAGGTTTGTCATTTGCCCTACCCACCCCACCCCCGACTCACCTTGACCCTGGGAGCCGCAAGGAGCTGCTTGCTTTGGTGGGGGACTTGGATCTCCAAGTGTTGCTGCTTCCTCCAGCCCCTGGGGTGCCAGGCCGTTGCTTACTTCATCGATGTGGTAGGTGAGGGGGCCCTGGAACCATGTGTGCCGCTTGCTGCATGGCCCAGAGACATGCAGGGAGGGGGGCTGTCCCAATGAGAGCCTCAGTGGGAGGGTCCCTAAAGATGGAACTAAGGAAGAAGTCCTCGCAGACCCCTCATTCTCCAGGCCAGAGAGAATTGCTGACCCGAACTGACCCTGAGAAAGCCGCAGATTATTTCAAGGGCCTAGGCTGTGCCTCCTCTCTCCATCCCTCAACAGTCTAAACTCGTGGGCAAGGAATGTGTCTACCAACTCTGTTCTACTGTACTCTCCCAAGCGCTTAGTGCAGTGCTCTTTATTGATTGATGGATCGTATTGCTGTTGTTTGAGATAGATTCCTGGGATGGGTGGACCATTGATCTGATTCAGCAAGGGCTTAGGGTCTCTTGAGGTTAGTGGCAGCTTGCAGCTCTGACATTTATGCCTGGATAGTTAAAGGAATGTTAGTTGACTTCCATGGATTTGCCTTTTCTCCAGGAAATTTCACAGTAGGTGTAAAAAGCCTGCTTTGTTCTGGGCCACTTTTCCCCATTCAATGTACAAAAGTAAAGAAGGTGCCTCTTAAGAGAACAGCCACACTCAGTATTGAGACGCAACATGGCTTAGTGGATAAAGCACAGGGTTAGAAGTCAGAAGGTTCTGAGTTTTAATCTTGGCTTCATGTCTGCTTTGTGACCTTGGGCAAGTCTATTCACTTCTCTTGGCCTCAGTTACCTCATCTGTAAAATGGGGATTGACAGCCCATGTGTGGGACTTAGTTCAACCTGAATGACTTGTATCTACCCCAGTGTTTTGAACAGTGCTTGGCACATAGTAAGCACTTAAAAGTACCATTATTATTGTTTACTGTTTTTTAACAGCTGGTCTAGTGAGCTGATCTGACCCACTCGTGTTTCCCAAATGAAAAATCCTGGGATACCATAGAGGTTTGAGAAGCAGCTTGGCCTATTGGAAAGAGCATAAGGCCAAGAGCCAGAGGACCTTGGTTCTAACCTCAGCTCTGCTTCTTGCCTGCTATGTAATCAGAGGCAAGTCACTTTTCTCCGTACCCCAATTTCCTCATCTGGAAAAGGGGATTAAATGCCTATTCTCTCTCCCACTTAGACTGTGAGCCCCATGTGGGATAGGGACTGTATCCAACCCGATTATCTTGTACCTACCCCAGTGTGTGGTATAGTACTTGGCCCAAAGTAACAAAAACCATGATTGCTATTATTAGATTTGCAAGAGAGGCCTGGATTTAGGAAAGAGATGAAATAATCTGCTGGGTTGGATTTGGAGAAGGGAAGGAAATACCCTGCTGACCCAGAACAAAATGGAGAAAGGCAAGGAGGGGGGTGGATGAGAGAACAGAAATGAGCTACAGTTGCTAAAGGAGGCTTGGGTGGGCAAATGAGAGATAGAGAGGGCAAGCATGCAAGGAGGAGTTGTAGATCAGTGAGAATGCTAAAGTGAAGTTGACATCAGCAAGAAGAAGCATTTGCCAACTCGCTCTCTATGAATTTTATCACTTGGTCTGTAAGAGGATGTGTCATTTATCCCTCGGTAACAGTCGAACACAGCCCTAATATAGGACAGTTAGCGCCCATTAGTCTCCTGCTGTCTCGCATCTGGGACAGCTCCTTTACGTTTCTTTTGAAGAAATGACTTTCCCTGAGATTAGCTGTTAATGGAGAAGATTTCCTCAGAATCCTGGTTCTGGCGGGTCAGGGAATGATGGATGCCTAAGATGTGGGTCAGGGAATGACGGATGCCTAAGATGTAGGATTGATGCCGTCTGGCTGCAGGGAGCTGAAATGAATGCTCAGAGTGACTCTGTTTCCAGCCAAAACCTAGCCTCCTGGCTTCCTGGAAAGTGTCAATGGACCCCCACCTTGGCCTGGCACTTTACAGGAACCAAGGGGTGGGGTTGGAAAGGGGCACTTCACAGGTAGCTGGAAAATGGAGGAAGGGAGGAAGAGGTTCCGCCTCAATATAACCCTTGTTCAGAGTCTCTGAACTCTGTCTCTTGAGCTGCCAGGTCTGGCTTCTTTAAACTGGGCAAGAGTGGTCATATCACCTTGATAATTTGCATTTCTCAGGGGGCAGACCAGGAGGGACTGGACATTTCCTGCAGCAAGAGTGATTTATGGTAGTTGTAGACAAAGGGCCAAGGGAAGTATCCATTGAGAAGGCTTAAGAACAGTGTGGTGGCAGCTTCTGGAAGTTCTGACCAATTCCATTAGAATCTCAGCTCTCCTCAGATTGGTGCTGGTGGGCAATAGCTCTAGGTGCCATTCCTTTGATGGGTGCCAGTAAGGAGGACAAGTTGGGGAAGGAGCCTTTGGCAGGGTAAGTATTCATTCATTCAATCATTCAATAGTATTTATTGAGCATTTACTATGTGCAGAGCACTGTACTAAGCGCTTGGAATGAACAAGTCGGCAACAGATAGAGACAGTCCCTGCCGTTTGACGGGCTTACAGTCTAATCGGGGGAGACAGACAGACAAGAACAATGGCAATAAATAGAGTCAAGGGGAAGAACATCTCGCAAAAACAATGGCAACTAAATAGAATCAAGGCGATGGATAGGCGAGACCGAGGGATGGTGAGGAGGTGGGCGGCAGAGGAGCAGAGCGTGCGGGGTGGGCAGTAGAAAGAAAGAAGGGAGGAGAGGTAGGAAGGGGCAAGGTGATGTAAGTACATTTCTCCCCACTCCTCAAGACCCTCCAGGGGCTGCCTAACCACTTCCGCCTCAAACAGAAATTCCTTACCATTGCTTCAAAGCATTTAATCAACTTGCTCCCTCCTACCTTATCTCTCTAATCTCCTACTACAATCCAGCCCTACACTTCACTACTCTATTGTCAACCTCCCCACCATAACTCAGTTTCTATCTCGCTGCCAGCCCCTTTCCCATATCCTCTCTCTGGTCTAGAACTACCCCCCTTCCTCTCTATATACGCTAGACCACGACTCTCCCCACCCACCTTCAAAAACCTCATTAAAATCACATCTCCTCCTAGAGGCATTCCCCCATTAAGCCCTCTTTACCCCCATTTCCTCTCCCTTCTGCATCATCTATACACTTGGACCTGCACCCTTCCAGAGCTTAGTACAGTGCTTGGCACATAGTAAGCACTTAAATGTCATCATTATCATTATTATTTAGTACTTAATATTTACCTCACCCTCAGATCCCCTATATATATATACATATATATATATATGTATAACTTCCGTGGCTGAGAAGCAGCGTGGCTCAGTGGAAAGAGCGTGGGCTTTGGAGTCAGGGCTCATGAGTTCGAATCCCAGCTCTGCCACTTGTCGGCTGTGTGACTGTGGGCAAGTCACTTCACTTCTCGGTGCCTCAGTTCCCTCATCTGTAAAATGGGGATGAAGACTGTGAGCCCCACGTGGGACAACCTGATTCCCCTATGTCTACCCCAGCGCTTAGAACAGTGCTCGGCACATAGTAAGCGCTTAACAAATACCAACATTATTATTATTATTAACTTATTTATATTAATGTCTGCCTCTCTCTGTCTCTCTCTCTAGACTGTAAGCTCCTTGTGAGCAAGGAAAGTATCTACCAACTTTGTTATATTTCACTCTCCCAAGTGCTGTGCACACAGTAAGCACTCAGTAAGCAGCGTGGCTCAGTGGAAAGAGCATGGGCTTTGGAGTCAGGGCTCATGAGTTCGAATCCCAGCTCTGCCACTTGTCGGCTGTGTGACTGTGGGCAAGTCACTTAACTTCTCTGTGCCTCAGTTCCCTCATCTGTAAAATGGGGATTAAAACTGTGAGCCCCACGTGGGACAACCTGATTCCCCTATGTCTACCCCAACGCTTAGAAGCAGTGCTCGGCACATAGTAAGCGCTTAACAAATACCAACATTATTATTATTAATAAGTACCATTGATTGATTTCTATCCATTCCTTTATGAGAATTCAGAGGGGACTATAGCCTCCCATCTTTGAGCCTCATCAACATTTGAGTCTCCCGGGGCAGTGGTGATTCCTTTGTTCTTCCAGATGATCCTGGGTCACAAATTGTCCCTAGAGAGAGAGAATACCACTAGCTCAGACTGTTGTGCCTATCTGTGTGAAAGTTCTGAAATGTTTATGTTCTACGCCGGGTTGGCCAGTAGTACTCCATGAAACATTATTTAGGCAAAATCCTTCAAGATGATTTGACAAACCGGCCATTTTCAGTGGCTACTGATCAACCCCTCTCAGTTTGAATTACTAAGTCACCATCTTCCCATTTGGAAGGGTAGAGTGACGTGTGCCAAAACAACAATTTTGAAAAGTGATCTGGGCAGTAGAGAGAAATGTGGACTGTAGAAGGGAGAGACTGGAGGCTCTAAAGAGACTGATGCAGTAGTCTAGTCAGGATATGATGGTGAGTGCCTGGATCAGAGCAGTAGCCATTTGTATGGACAAGGACGGAGCAGATCCAAGAAATGGCATGGAGGAAAATCTGACATGATTTTATGTCAGATTCCATGTAAGGGTTGAGAGAGCAGGAGTCAAGGATAGTTCCAAGGTTGCATGCTTGAGATAGGGAGGATAATAATGAAGTGACAAGAAAATTAGGTGGAGAAGTGGATTTGGGACAGAAGATGAGCTCACTTTTAGACATATTGAGCTTCAGGTGTACAGAAGGCATCCATTTTGAGGTGGCCTGGAGGCAAGAGGAAATGTAAGATATGAACATTCAATTCAAATTAGAAAAGTCTTAAGTTTATAAAAAAATAGGAAAACAAAAGTAAATCACCCATAATAGGTAAAGCAAGTGGAGACTTGAAAGATTGGAAAGTTAAAAATCAACAAACAAGCAAGCAATAGTATTTATTGAACACTTTCTCTTTGCAAAGCACAGTACTGAGTATTTGGGAGAGTCCAATAGAGTTAGTAGACATGTTTCTTGCCCTTAAGAAATTTACAGTCTAGTCGGGGAGACAGACACTAACATAAACTACAGGTAAGGAGAAGCAATAGAGTTTAGAGATCCAGACATATGTACTCTGGGAGGAATACTTAGGTATTAGTGCTCAGAACACTGAAAAAAGAAGAGCATAATCAGCTAGCTTCCTCATATTCCATTATGTTTTCTTGAAGTTTTCCCAAAATTCTCCAAGCAAAGATTCCCCTTTTAAGGCTGTAGTAGATTTCTGTGGTTGTTGTTTATTTAAAACTGATGGCATTTACAAAGTGCTCACTATGTTCCATATACTCTGCAAAGCCCTGAGGCAGATACAAGATAAATCAAACACAGCCCCTGTCCCACAAATGGTTTTCAATCTGAGGGGAAAGAAGAACAGGTATTGAATTCTCACTTTACAGATGAGGAACCTGAGGCACAAAGAAGTCAAGTGAGATAAGTGCCAGAGAAGCAGTTAAGTGGCAGAGCCAGAATTAAAATCCAGGACTTAAGAGACACAGTGGTTAACGCTGTTTATAAAGAAGCTGTTTTTTCCTCACTCAGTGACGGAGGACAAATGTATCAATTCTTTGACCCAAGTAAAACAGGGTCCCCCCTCTCAGGGTCACATCTGGAGAGTTTCCAGTACTCTACCAGTCTCGACTATAGGAGAGTCAAGCAGAGGCCTATCCATTCCATTCCTAGATTGGGCAGTAGCTAGTGAGTGGTAGGCAATCTGCTACAAGTCAAAACTCACCTGTGCTGGGCAGCAACAGTATGGGAGAGAGTCGAGGGCAGAGACTCAGGTTTACAGCATGGAAGGAGGCAGTGGTAAACCACTCTGTATTTTTGCCAAGAAAACTTTATGTATTCACTACCAGAACAATTGCAGATTGAGGTGGGGCAATCTGGGAGAGATGTGTCCATAGAGTCACCTTGGGTTGGAGTCGACAGCATAAGACAAGACAAAACAGGGTCCAGATTGAATAACTGAGGTATTTATACTTACTGTATGTGGAACACTGAACCAAATGATTGGGAGAGTGAGTACAAGATTGGAGAGTTGGTACAAATATTCCCTAAAAGGAGCTTATAGTCTAGAAAAGGAGATGGTCATTAATATAAATACATAAATTACATATATGTACGTAAGTGTTGTAGAGTTGAGGGTGGGGTGAATATCAATCAATGAATCAATCATATTTATTGGCCACTTAGTGTGTGCAGAGCACTGAATTAAGTGCTTGGGAGAGTACAGTATAACAGAGTTGGTAGGCACAACAAGCTTAAAGTCTAGAAGGGGAGAAAGACATTAATATAAAATAAATAAATTATGTATATATACATGTGTGGTGAAGCTGAGGGAAAGGTGAATTAAGGATGCAAATCCAAGTGCAAGGGAGATGCAGAAGGGGATGAGAGAAGAGGAAATGAGGACTTAATCAGAGAAGGTCTCTTGGAGGAGATGTGCTTTTAATAAGGCTTTGAAGGTGGGGAGAATGATTCGTCTGTCAGATATAAACAGGGAGGGTATTCCAGGACTTGGGTGAAGGGTTGCTGGGGTGATCAATGAGATAGAGGTAGAGTGAGGAGGTCGGCTTTAGAGGAAGTGAAGTATATGAGCTGGGTTGTAGTTAGGAATTGTCAGGGTGTGGTAGGAGGGAGCAAGATGATTTAGTGTTTTAAAGCCAATTGTGAAGAGTTTCTGTTTGATGCGGAGATGGATGGACAACCACTGGAGGTTCTTGAGGAGTGGGGAAACATGGACTCAAAGTTTATGTAGAAAAATGATCCAGTCAGCAGAGTGAAGTATGGATGGGAGTTGGGATTGACAGGAGTCAGGGAGGTCAGAGAGGAGCTGACGCAGTGATCAAGGTGGGATAAGATAAGTGCTTGGATTAAAGTGGTAGAAGTTTGGATAGATAGGAAAGGATGGATTTTAGCAATGTTGTGAAGGTCGACCTCACAGGATTTGGTGACAGATTGTATATGTGGGTTGAATGAGAGATATGAGTTGAAGATAACACCAAGGTTACAGGCTTGTGAGGCAGGGAGAGTGGCAGTGCTGTTTACAGTGGTGGGAAAGTCACAGGGAATCGAGGGTTTGGATGGAGGAGTTCTGCTTTGTACATGTTAAGTTTGAGATGTTGGAGGGACATCCAAATAGATGTCCTGAAGGCAGGAGGAAATACAAGGCTGCAGAGAAGGAAAGAGGTCAGGACTGGAGAAGTAGATTTGTGAATCACCTGCATAGAGATGGTAGTTGAAGTCATGAAAGCGAATGAGTTCTCCAAGGGAATAGGTGTAGATGGAGAATAGGAGGAGACCCAGAACTGGACCCTGAGGGACTCCCAAAGTTAGAGAGTGGGAGGCAGAGGAGGCGCAAGTGAAAGAGCCTGAGAATGAGTGGTCAGAGAGATAGTGCTTAAAGGGTACAAATCCAAGTGTAAGGGCCATGCAGAAGGGAGATGGAGTAGGAGAAATAAAGGGTTAGTTAAGAAAGGCCTCTTGGATGAGATGTGATTTTAATAAGACTTTGAAGGCCCTGAAAAATCATCTCCTACAGCCTGACATCTAGCAGTCTGAATTCCTCGGTGGTGGCCAGCTCAGAGGGAGTAGGATAGCAAAGGAGGAACTGCAGCTTTCCACTTTTTATCTAATTTTTAAAATTGTAATACGTATTTTTCCATCAGGTGGAGGTAAATATGGGGAAAGTCCCCAAGAAGAAAACTCACAGAACATTAACTGTCCCTCCCATCCTGTGCGGCCCAGCCCCTTGGAATGTGACACCTTCTGAGCGATGACCAAGTGCCCAGGGCTACTCCTGCTGCCAGTTTGGTACCACCACACAAAGGACGTTAATTTCATTTATAGAATGTAAGCTTATCATGGGCAGGGAAAGTGTCTACCAACTCAGTTGTCTTGAACTCTCCAAAGTGCTTACCAAAAATGCTCTGCACAGAGTAAGTACACAGTAAATCCCATTAATTGATTTATATGCATGCTCCCTGAAAAAAGCTTTGGGAAAATGTTCTTGTGTGGGTGAGTTGTTTTGAAGTTCTTATTGAGCCCAGTTTGACAAGATATTGCAGGATTTGGGAGTGTTTGGTCAGTTTGGCTGGATGGTTGGGATAAAGGTGTTTTAAGTCTGGAAACTTCCATTTGGCTCCCCCTCTGAGCCCCATTACAGAAAAATAGAGCTATTTCATTCAGCTTTCACCCGTTCCTCACTACACATCCTTCAGGACCCCTGGTTTCTTCACCATTGAGGGGAATAGAATCAATCATTCAGTAAACCCTACAATGGTATTGATTGAGCCTTTACCTGGGCCAGAGTGCTGTAGTAAAGCACCCTATATTGTCAGCTCGTTGTAGGCAGGGAATGTGTCTACCTACTCTTTTGTATTCTCCCAAGCGCTTGGTACAGTGTTCTGCACACAGTGAGTGCTCTATAAATACGATTGACCAATTGAGCGATTGATTGGAAGGATACAGTAGAGTTAGCAGATACGGTCCCTGCCCTGAGGGAGAGATAAGACACTGTGAGAGAGGCAGGGCAAACTCTTCTATCCCATTTCAGCTCCCAAACCAAGAGAAGCATTTCCTGAACTGCCAGGCTGCAATGACCTCAAGACTAACAGAATGTGCGGGTTTGCTCAGGTCGCTGACGTGAGCATCCAAGGGAGGCAACCGGCATGTATAGCCTCTGGCCTTCCGTGTCTCAGCAATCCCACCACGCTGCCTCTGTTCCAGGAAACAGGAACTTTGAAACCCCATATCAAAAGGGTACATTGTGTTTCCTGCACATCCTGCTTCATTGGAGGTTAATTTCTTCTGACACATGCAGGCTGGGGCTGCCAATTAAGTCAAATGTATTTTACGCTTTACTCTTTTGCTGCCTTATGAGGCTTTTGTTGGAAAATATTTCATAAATAAAACTTGTCAAACATTGTTGAATGATACCGTCAAGTGATCTGTGGTCAGCATTATGAATTTGTTAAGCAGGTCATTCTGGAAGCACAGCCAGCCAATTAGGATCCAATTGCCAATTCTAACTTGCTCTGTGCGAAAATCTTGACTGTCCTCCCTTGCTCCCCATCCCAGTGCCTAACGGACAGGGGGAGAAATCCCCATTGGATGCTGAACCTACGTCTTCCAATCTGAGCTGCAGCTTGGCAGGTACTTGCATTTTCTTCCTTCAAAGCCCCGATCCCTGAACTTCCGTGGTTGCATGTTGCCATAGCCACATATCTCTGAGACATCTCTGCGATATCTGGTATTGAAGAGTAGATTTCCAGGGATGGAGGGAGAATTCCAGGGCCACGTAATCCATTCCCCTGCCTCCATTCAGCACAACCCTCAAGTGGAACTGAGCACTATTAGGATTGGAGTTTGATGAGAGGGAATGCACAAGTAGGTTAAAAAGAATAGGATTGGGATTCAGAAGACCCTGGTTCTAATCAATCCCACCGCTTGCCCACTGTGTGACCTTAGGCAAGTCACTTTAACTTCTTAGTGCCTTGGTTTCCTCATCTGTAAAATGGGGATTAAAATCCTGTTTTCCTTCCCCCTTAGTCTCTGAGCTCCAAGTGGGACAGGACAGTGTGCAAATGTATCTACCACAGCACTTGGCATTTGTAAGTGCTTTACAAATACCACAATTATTCCTAATACTTTACTATTCCCAAAGCCATGAAAGAGCCCAGCAATCCAAGGAAATGGTTTTGCCTGGGAAAAACAAATGAAGCGTATTGTATGTCATCCCCAGGTAGTAGGCAGTAAAGTGGTGACCACAGAATTAATCAACCCAAGGCGTTGTCAATAAAGGTCAAAGTAGACAAGGAAAATGAGGGGCTCCTACCCGGCCGGCTTCTGAAACCTACCAGGCAGTAGTTATGTCCCCTCCCAAGGAGGACCTTTATAGTTCTCCTTCCAATATTTTTCTGGCAACCAAGGCCCTGCTAAGTGGATGAAGGCTCTCTCTTCTCTCTCTCAGTGTGTCTCTCTTCGGTGGGGTTCTAACCAGGGACAAAGGCAACCAGTGTTCGCCTGCCCAGGCCTTGTTATGGTGGCCCTGGGCTGGATGGGGTGCTTAAAATGAGGGCCATTTCCAGTTTTGATCGCTTGACCTATTTTAGGCTGTTCAACAGCAAATACTTCCTGGGTCAGGGCAGCTCTCTGCTTGGGCATAACTTGTGTTGGAGAGTTTGAGAATCCAGGCAGGGACACTAGTGGGGGAGAAGGGAAAGCACTTGGAAGGGAGGCTGATTTTCATCTCAAAGACTCTTATTGCTTGGTTGGATTTCTTTTTATAAAAATAGTATTTAAGTCCTTTTTATGTGCCAGCCACTGTACTAAGCAGTGGGGTAAATACAAGACAGGTTGGACTCAGTCCACATCCCACATGGAGCTCACAGTCTTAATCCCCATTTTACAGATGAGCTAACCAAGGCACAAAGAATTTAAGTGATAGTGACTTGTCAAGTGCTTAGTACAGTGCTTTGCACATAGTAAGTGCTCAATAAATATGATTGAATTAACTTGCCCAAGGTCATACAGCAGACAAGAGGTGGAGGAGGAATTAGAACCCAGGTCCTGACTACGAGGCCCATACTCTTTCCACTAGGCCATGCTGTGTCTTCAAGCAAGGATTAGCGTTCTCACCCTTCCTTGTGCTACCTTCTTTAGACACCAGGAGAGGTAAACGGGGTAATAATTTTTATTCTTTACTTGCTCATTCCAACACTCCCAGGTTTTCAATTCTCATGTAAAACTTAAACTCACTTTAGCAGCTCCAGGTTCCCTCTTTTCCCTGTCCAGGCTCAGGAGAGGGGAGAGGTTGGGGAGGGATTCAGAATCTTCTGATTATTTCATCTCAGGGGCAGCAATCGCTTCCCTGGCCTTTTCGGGCCTGGCGGCCATCTAAGTGGGTTTAGGGTAGGTTCAGTAGAGCCACCCGATAATGTGCAGCTTTGATTTCTTCAGGAGGTCAGCTTGCCGGAGCGTAAATGGCGGAGGGTACTTCTGTGGAAAATTATAGGGAATTGGCCCATTTGAGAGGTGTGTGGTAGGGCTCTCACCCATGGTAAATTGATTCTCTATGAAAACAGAATGGAGGTGTCCCTTTTGGCTTAGCAGCCTTCCATAGGAATGCTGAGCCAGGAGAAATCCCCAGAAAAGGTGTCCCTCTTCTTCCCACACTCAGCAGGATGGCTGGCTCATTCCTCTTGTTTGAATTAATCCAGCCTTGAAAATAACTGTTCATCCCCTTGCTGAGGGCAAGGAGAAAAATCAAATATTTTCCTTTCAGGGCTCCCATAAGGATGGGGATGGGAAGATCCAGTGTTTTCTTGGCTAGTAAATTTGGGTTACTCATTTGCCAATCTGAGCTATAATAATAATTGTATTTGTTAAGCACTTACTATGTACAATTCACTTTACTAAACACTGGGGTAGAGACAAGTTAATCAGGTTGGATAAAGTCCCTGTTTCACATGGGGCTCACAGTCTTAATCCTCATTTTACTGATGAGGTAACTGAGACCCAGAGAAGTTAAGTGACTTGCACAAGGTCACACAGCAGTCACACAGAAGATCTTGATGGAGATGAAACCCAAGAGGTCAGATGAGACAGACATTAGGGACTGTGGGCAGGGATCAGCGTAGCTCAGTGGAAAGAGCATGGGCTTGGGAGACAGAGGTCATGGGTTCGAATCCCTGATCTGCCACTTGTCCTCTGTGTTACTGTGGGCAAGTCACTTAACTTCTCTGTGCCTCAGTTACCTCATCTGTAGAATGGGGATTAAGATTGTGAGCCTCACTTAGGACAACCTGATTGCCCGGTATCTACCCCAGCGCTTAGAACAGTGCTCTGCACATAGTAAGTGCTTAACAAAAACTGACATCATTATTATTATTATTATTATTGTTATCATGTCTACCAACTCTTGTATTTTCCCAAGTGCTTAGTACTGGGCTTTGCACCCAGTAAGTGCTCAATAAATACCAATGATTGCTATGAGCTTGGGACTGGCAGTTAATTCATTCATTTAATCGTATTTATTGAGTGCTTACTGTGTGCAGAGCACTGTTCCAAGCGCTTATAATAATAATGATGGTACTCGTTAAGCACTTACTATGTGCCAAGCACTGTTCTAAGCTCTGGGGTAGACACAAGGTAATCAGGTTGTCCCACGCGGGGCTCAAAGTCTTAATCCCCATTTTACAGATGAAGGAACTGAGGCCCAGAGAAGTTAAGTGACTTACCCAAAGTCACACAGCTGACAAGTGGTGGATCTGGGATTAGAACCCACAACCTCTGACTCCCAAGTCCAGGCTCTTTCCACTAAACCACACTGCCTCTTGGCAGTTAGGAGATCCAGGTTCTAGTCCTGGGCTCCTCCGTTTACCTGTTGTGTGACTTTAGGCATGAGTTCGAATCCCAGCTCTGCCACCTGTCAGCTGTGTGACTGTGGGCAAGTCACTTAACTTCTCTGTGCCTCAGTTCCCTCATCTGTAAAATGGGGATTAAGACTGTGAGCCCCACGTGGGACAACCTGATTCCCCTGTGTTTACCCCAGCACTTAGAACAGTGCTCTGCACATAGTAAGCGCTTAACAAATACCAACATTTATTTCACTTCTTTTTGACTCAGTTTCCACATCTGTAAAATGGGATAAAATATCTGCCCTCCTTCCTGCTTCAACTATAAGCCCTATGTGGAATAGGGGCTGTGTCTTATATGATTATATTATGTCTACCCAGCACTTAGATTAGGAAACACTTAACAAATACTATATTTATGATGATGATTATTATTATGAACATTTTCCCTCAGGGCAGCCAAATGTTTGAGGATGGTCCTGATGGCCTTTTTATCTACCCTAGTGCTAAGCACAGGACTAAATAATTAAGTGCAGAGTAAGCACTATTATCAAACTTCAGATTTCATTTCATCCAGGCTCTGTTCCATTATGTTAGGCATGGACAAGTGTTGTTCTCAGCTAAGGAGATTGAGAACCAGAGAGATGAAGGTATATGTTCAAAGTAGGCAATCACTGAGAGTGAGTCGGTGAGAACATTTGAATTAGAACTCAGGTATCCTAAACTCTGGGGTAGATACAGGGTAATTGGGTCGGACACAGAGTCCCTGTTCCAAATTGGACTCACAATCTAAATCCCTTTTTTCCAAATAAGGTAATTGAGACACAGAGAAGAGAAGTGACTTGCCCAAGGTCACATAGTAGATAAGTGCCAGAGCGGGTATTAGAACCTAGGACCTTCTGACTCCTAAGTTCATGCTGAAGATGATGATGATGATGATGATGATGGCAAAAGCCAAAAGCAACATGGCTTCTGGCAAAGAGAATTGTCTTGGAGTGAAGTTGGGAGCAGAAGAGGGGGTCAGGACAGTTGGTTCCAGCCAGCAATGTCTACCAAACTCATAGCCAATGCAAAATGGGCATTTACACAGCCCACATTGGCCAGTAGCTCTGCTTAGAACAGTTCTCTGCACATAGTAAGCGCTCAGTTAATACCATTGATTGGCTGATTGCCCTCCTAGACACCCTCCATTCTGTTCTCCACCCTTGCTACCTAGAGAAGCACTATGACCTAAAGAGCACAAGCCTGGGAGTTGGAGGACCTCGTTTCTAATCCTGGCCCTGCCACTTGCCTTCTGTGTCATCCCGGGAAAGGCATTTATCTTCTCTGTGCCTCAGATTCCTCATCTGTCAAATGGGGATCCAATACTTGTGCACTGACTGTGTCTGACCTAATTACCCCATATCTATGCCAGCACTTAGTAATGATAATGATAATAATAATAATAGTATTTGTTAAGTGCTTACTATGTGTCAAGCACTGTTCTAAGCACTGGGGTAGATATAAGCTAATCAGGTTGGACACAGTCCCTGTCCCACAAAGGCCTCACATTCTTAATCTCCATTTTTCAGATGAGGGAATTTAGGCACAGAGAAATCAAGTGACTTGCCCAAGGTCACACAGCAGACAAGTGGCAGGGCAGGAATTAGAACCCAGGTCCTTCTGACTCCCTGGTCCATGCTCTATCCACTAGGTATTACTGCTTCCCCAGTACTGTGCCTGGCCCAAAGTAAGTACTTAAAAAATACCTTTTTGATATCATGCCCCCTCCAACTGTTCTGCAGCCACATCACTAGGAGAAGAGAGTCCCAAACGGCCTGTGTGGCAAGCTGCTCATCTCGTAGTTTGAGAAAGCTCAGGATCTCTAAGCTGAAAGGATGGGGGCTGCATCCCGGTGGTAGAAGTGAATTTCCAGATTATTCCCTGAAATGGTATTTTGACACCCAGGTCATATGTTAACTTTATGGAGTTATTCAGTGACATGCGATGACATTGCGCTGTGTGATACATCATTATTCACGGTGAGAGATCTGGGAAGTTGCCTTCTGTCACTGCTGCATGTCAAACCATATTAAGGAGAAGGAAATATTCTACAAATAGGATTTACCCAAATGTAGAATGTTAAACTGATAGCCTAATTTTGAGATGGGAAGATATCCCCCAGGGCATAACTGAGCGCCTCTTTTTTTTCCCCCTTCTCTTTCTTCTCCAGCATTAAGAGGAGTTAGTGACAACGTCGAGCATGCTAAGTAACAGGGAGATAAAGATATAAAGGTTAGGAAAAGGGATAGCAGCTTTGCCTTGGGTTTCAGTGTGACCTTGAGCCCATTAATGGAGGTCAGTCATTCTTCCTTGGGTGTGATGTAGATTGACAGGAGAAAAGAATAGATTCAGAGTGCCTAGGAAAGAAGTTTTTAAAGTAGTCCAGAAATGAGAGATACAAGGGAATCTGAGAAAGGGGAAACCTTGTGTGTGTGTGTGTGTGTGTGTGTGTGTGTGTGTGTATGTTGCAATTGTTCAGGTATGTACCTGTGGATTCAAAAATATCAGCTCTGTGTTTAGAGATGGAAATACCAGGAAAGAGATCCTTCTATTTTGAAGTTATTATCTTTGACAGTTAATCCTTCAACATGTGTGTGTATGTGTGTGTGTGTCTGCTTCTTCCACACTTGGCAGCCATAAAAGTGGGTTGTTTTGCAGCTGCTACTTGTAGAGATGGAACCTCTTTCTATAGACTGTAAATTCCTTGTGTGCAGGGATTGAGTCTAGTAATTGTCTCATTATACTTTCCCCACTGCTTAGTATAGCACACCACACAGGGTAAGCACTCAGTAAATGCAGTTGATTGTTTGATTGAATGCCATTGCCCAAGAAGAGCCTCCTGATTCCCACCTGCCCATCATGGGGTATCTCAGCACCCAAATCAATCCTACATTATTTTGAGCTTATGCTTTATCTTGTAATTAAAGAATTTCTTCTCACTGTGGTCATGCTTACTTCAGCCCACTATGCAGGAGCTGAGGATTTGGCAGTGAGGGGCAGGGAACATGTCTAATTATCACCTGTTTATTCTTTCCCAGTACTTGTTACAGTGTTCTACACACAGTGAATGCTTAATACATGCTATTACTCCTACTATCCATCAATCACTAGCATTTATTCATATGCTACTGTGTGCAGAGCACTGAACTAAGCATTTGGGAGAGTACAGTAGAGCAGGCAGACATGATCCCTGCTCATCAAGAGTTTCCAGTCGAGAGGGGGAATATCAAACCCTTTTCATCCTGTTTCCAGTACTGAGCTGACCAGAAGGACAGAAGACATCCATTTCTCCAGTGTTTCAGTGTCCAATCAATCAATTGAGCACTTGCTATGTGCAGAGCACTGTCCTAAACACTTGGGAAACTACAATATAACAGAGTGGGTAGACAAGTTGACTGCCCTCAATAGTAATGATGGTATTTAAGTGCTTACTCTGTGCCAAGCACTGTTCTAAGAGCTGAGGGAGACACAAGGTGATCAGGTTGTCCCACATGGGACTCACAGTCTTCATCCCCATTTTACAGATGAGGTAACTGAGGCCGAGAAGTTAAGAGACTTGCCCAAAGTCATACATCTGATAAGCAGCAGAGCCAGGATTAGAACCCACGACCTCTGACTCCCAAGCCCGCGCTCTTTCCATTAAGCCACGCTGCTTCTCTACAGTCAAGTGGGAGCTCCAGACATTACTATAAATATATTATAGATAAGTGCCATGGGCCTGAGGGAGTGGTGAATAAAGGGTGCAAATATAAGTGCAAGGGTGATGCAGAAAAGAGTGGGAGAAGAGGAAATGACGTATTAGAGAAGACCTCTTGGAGGAAATGCACTTCTACTAAGGCTTTGAAGGTGAGGAAAATGATGATCTGTTGGAAATGAAGAGGAAGGGTGTTCCAGGCCAGAGGCAGGCTATGGGGGAGAGGTTGGCTGAGAGATAGGTGAGATCGAGGAACTGTGACTAGGTTGGTACTAATGGAGTAAAATGTGTGGGCTGGATGTTCAATCCTTGACTGAAACTCTTATCTTCTCCCTTTTCTGGCTGCCCTTAGTTGCTTGATTCCTTCTTTCCTTGGAGGGGCAAATCACCTGGTCTGTGACTCATTGTGAATGGTAAATGGGACAGGGCCTGTTTCTGGACCTGGCAGTAATATTAAGAAGTCAATCAACCAAATAATCAATCATATTTATAGAGTGCTTACTGTGTGCAGAGCACTCTACTAAGTGCTTGGGAGAGTACAGTATAACAACATAGGTAAATTCCCAGCCTACAATGAGCTTACAGTCTAAAGGGGGTGAGAGACATTAATATAAATGCATAAATTATAGATATATACAAAGCGCTGTGAGACTGAGAGGGGTGAACTGAATAAAAGGTGGACAGATTCCGGGCCTGGGAGCTAGAAAGACATGATTCTAATCCTGGATCTGCCACTTCCTGGCTGTGTGACTTTGGGCAAGTCACTTAACTTCTCTTTGCCTATTACCTGATTTATAAAATGGGGATTAAAACTGTGAGCCTGATGTGGGACATGGACTGTGTCTGATCTGTTTAGCTTGCAACTACCCCAGCACTTAGAATAGTGCCTGGAATAGAGTAAGTGCTTAACAAATGCCAAAATGAAAAGTCAAGTGCAATGCAAAAGGGAGTGGGAGAAGAAGAAACAAAGGCTTAGTCAGGGTAAGCCTCTTGGAGGAGATGTGCCTTCAATAACACTTTGAAGGTGGGCACAGTAATGAGGAGGACAATTATGTTTTAGATCCCAGGACCCCTAACAGCAGACCAATGTGGAGAAGGACAGATGAGCCATCTCTCTTCACTGGTTGATTGTGGATTTGGGGGCGACTTGGTAACACATCCTAAACAAGTCATAAATATTCTTGGCTCCAATTTAAAGTAAGGACAGCAGCCTCTGTGTTTATTTAGATTTTATGGCCCATTTATTGTCTCATATTCTCCCAGTCAAAGATAATTATTTCTTAATTAATCATACATAAACAGTCTATATCCTTTGTAGAACCGACTAGTTAAAAAACATTTATCACAGCAATTGGCATATATTCACCAAACTGCAAATCACACATTCTCTGCTTGTTTAGCTGGAGTGGCCACATGTTAATTCTGCATGTCTGTTATTTGTTCTGGGTGTCAGGAAGGGGAGGGGGAGAGGTGTGCAGTGTTATCAATTTTAGAGTATTATTTCCTTGTAAGAAAATGCCAGGGGGAAGAAGCATGGTGTGGGGGGTGGAAGGAGCTGGCAATTTGCTTTGATGTTGGCAAATCCACAAATTCATCTTTCAGAGTCTGCTTGGGTAATTTGACTTTCCACCACAAGGCACCCGATATGTGGGACTTGAAAATGTTCCCACTGAACTTCCCCAAGATAAGGGCTTCTCTAGGAGGCTCACCCTAATGAAGTTTTAGACCAGCTGGAAGTTTCCAAAGCTGAATTGCTGAAATCTCAGGTGGAAAGTCAACTGGTTATTTAGTGTAGAGGGTTATTTAGCCAAGAGACAGGAAGACGGAGAAGGGGGTGGGGGCAGTGATTTCACAGCTGTCTTTAAATATTTGAAGGGTTATTAAATGGAGGATGCTGAACAGCTGTTCTTCAGCTCCACAGAGCACAGAACTACAGGAAATGGGCTTAACTCCCCAGCAAGAGGGATTTGTTGGACTTAAGGAAAGAACTGTGCATGGACTGCCTGATGGTGAAGGTAATTAAAGAGTGGAACGGGCTACTGGAGTAGGTCAGAGGAGCTCTCTGGACATAGGATGATTGAGGGGTAGTCCTGCCTGAAGGCAGGGGACGGGACTAAATGACCTCTTCGGTTCCCTATCAGCTACAGGATTCTAGGTCATGCTTAATTTCTTTTTAGGATAGCATGGCAGACTGTACACAAGGGAGGAGCAATAGATGTGAGCTCTAGGCTTCAAGAAGGCTCTTGATTTTTGTTCCTCTTGTTACGCTCATGAATCGGTTAGTCGCATTTGGTCTTGACAGTACAGAGGTTAAGAGGGTGTTGGGTTTTCTTTAGAATTCCACTCAAAGGGCTATATCAATGACTCAGGATAAAACAAAGGGGAAATGGGATGAATCTACCCTCAGGTGTGGGTTCTCTTTAACAGATTTTTTTTGATGATCTGATGAAGCAGCATGGATTAGTGGAAAGAGCATATGTGTCAGAGGATGTGGGTTCTAATCCCAGATCCATCACTTGTCTTCTGGACAACCATGGGCAAGTCATTAACTTCTCTGGGCCTCAGATACCTCATTGTAAAATGGGAATTAAGACCACTAGCCCTGTGTGGGACAAGGACTGTGTCCAACCCAATTATCTTACATCTACCTCAGCACGCAGTACAATGTCTAACAAATATCATTAAAAAACCCCAAAAACCAGAATTGAGAGTTGGCTCATCAAATATTCATTCATTCATTTAATCATTTAATGACTGCTTACTGTGTGATGAGCACTGTACTAAGCACTTGCAAAGGACAATGCAGCAACAGAGACAATCGCTACATAACAACGGGCTCACAATCTAGAAGGGGGAGACAGACAACAAAACAAATCAAGTAAACAGGCATCAATAGTATCGATATAAATAATATCATTAATAAAATAAATACAATAATAAATATGTACTTATATACACAAGTGCTGAGGGGAGGGAGGTAGAGCAGAAGTAGGGAGTTGGGGCGATGGGAAGGGGAGGAGAAGCAGAGGAAAAGGGGGGCTTAGTTTGGGAGGTGAGGTCCTGGAGGAGGTGAGTTTTCAGTAGGCCTCTGAAGTGGAGAAGTGTGCTAGTTTGGCCTAGGTGAGGAGGGAGGACATTCCAGATCAGAGGTAGGATGTGGGCTAGGAGTGGACAGAAGGACAGGTGGGAAATAGGCACAGTGGGAAGGCTAACACTAGAGGAGGAGAGATGCGGGCTGGGCTGTAGAAGGAGAGAAGGGAGGTAAGGTAGGAGGGGATAAGGTGATGGAGAACTTTGAAGCCAATAGTGAGGAGTTTTTGCTTGATACGAAGGTTGATAGACAACCACTGCAGATTTTTGAGGAAGGGGGGGTGACATGCTCAGAGCATTTCTGTAAAAAGATAATCTGGGCAGCAGAGTGAAGTATAGACTGAAATGGGGAAAGGAGGTTGGGAAATCAGAAAGGATCTCCAAATATGTATGTGGTTCCAAGTGTTTGAATGGCACCAATAGGATGAAATTTAATAAGTATAAATTCCAGGTAATACACTCAAAGGAGGAGTAAAATCAGTGCACATCCAGGCCAGGAAATAACATAAGGGAAAAAAGACTGTGGCTTAGACTCAACCACAAGAGGAAATGAAGAAACAGAGGGAGGATAATTCTAGGAGGAAAAGTAAAAGGAACTAGGGGGTTTCACCATAGAGAAGGGAAGGTTAAAGGAAACATAATATATATTTTAAGTACATAAGGGCTTTTTCATGAAGTAGGTGCTAGCATTATTATTCTCTATGTCACTGATAAAAGAGTAGGATCACATGGGCATAGAAAGGAAAAACGTGGCCCAACTCTATTGTATTGGCCTTTCCCAAGAGCTGAGTACAGATCTGTTCACAGTGAACGCTCAATTAATACCACTGAAGGATTGATTAGAGAAGAGAGGGAAAGACTTTTTGTTTGGAATGGCCTTCTCAAGGGCAAGGATCACATCTTTTACTTCTGGCTTATGTTCCCAAACTCTTGGTAAAGTGGTCTGCACCTGGTAGTGGTTCAATAAATGCTGCTGTTTTCAATGATGATGAATGCTGATTGGCATTTGAGCAGCTCTCCGAAGCAGTGCTTCTGTCAGGTCAGAAGCCTGAATTTTGTTTTTGCTTTTTGTTGTTTTTCTAGAGCCCAATTCCCAGAAGCACTACCAGCAAGAACCATGCATGACTGATCCCTCTGGTCTTAGCACTAATCAGGTCCTTTACAGAACACTATGGCTCATAATTTAGGAAAGATCTGATGATTCCAAGGGAATTCAAGGCAGATAAATGTGAATGGTAAAATTTAGAAAATGGGAATTAGGAAAAATTTATTGTTTGTCTTGCTGAAAGGAAGCTTGAAGGGAGATTTTATAAACCATCTTTCAGAGTACAAAAAGATAGCAGTCACTCTTACTAGCCCCATGCTCAGGAAGAACTGCTTAGGAGTAAGGGTTGATTGTACTAATAATTACTGCAATATAATTATAATAATTGTGGTATTTGCAAAGCACTTACTATGTACTAAGAACTGAGGAGAGTACAGTACAATCAGGTCAGACACAATGTTTGCCCCAAATAAAACTAACAGACTGAAGGGAAGAGGGAACAGGCAGTTCATTCCCATTTTTCAGATGAGGAAACCAAAGACCAAGGAAGTTAAATACCTCATCCAAGGCAAGCAAGTGGCAGAACTGAAATTGGAGCCAGTATAAATAGGAAGGACAAAGCTCATTGGAGCAAGTACTTGGGAGCCACTGTCCTCCTGAGTTTCTTCCCTGCTTCCTGAGTGTGAGGCTAGTTGGAGGGATGGTCAAAGAAAGGGTTGCTCAAAGAAACTGAAAAAGGAAGTTTTAGCAAAGGCTGACAGGGTCAGAGAAGGGACTCCATTTCTTCTGCTCTAAATAAGATTGTCCCAAGTGCATGAATGTTCATTCCACTTTTAAGGCCACTAAGATGACTTTGTGGCAGAATGTTTTTGGAAAGTCAACTCTAAAAGGTCCATTCAATTAGAAGGGAATCATGCCCTTGTTCCCCCAAAGAAATTATAGCTGAATGAAGACACCAAAAGAAACCTGTGCCTGCTGGCATTCAAGGAGTTCAGTGCTAAAAAGGAACATTAAACCCAAGTCCTGCTGTGCAGAAAACAGGCAGAATCAAAGGAAATGTTTGGATTCAATGACCCTCATTGTGCTATTTCCCTCAACTTGCCACACTAGTGAATTCCCTTCGGAAGTATGGATTTAGACTTTTCAGGGACTACGTGCTACTTTGCAATGAGTGTGCTGGGTGAAGTGTATGGGTTTTATTGAATACTGTTATCTCAGCAGGGGTAAGCACTCTGGTTGAAAAGCAGCATTTTTAATTTTACAAACCTTTCTTTTTTTTCCAAATCAAATTGATCTGTTTTCCATAAGACCTTCCCAGATTAATCCTTTCTGGCTCCAATCACTGATCACTCCCACAGACTGTTAGCTGTTGTCTGTATCCTGGTAAAGAATATGTTTCCATGTTTGCATCACATGTCATGCTCCTGCGTCTCCAATAATAGTTATGGGAATGTCTTTGCTCTGTCTCCCTTATTTCTTCACTACCAGGATTGGGTCTTGCTTGGTGAGATCTTATCCCTGTATGTAGGTGAGGATGAAGAGGCCAATGATAGTCTGTTCCTTATTTCTGCACCATTTCATTGGCCCCAAATAGGGGCTATCTGTATTTCTGAGCCTACCTCTTGTTATCCCAATCATGGCACAGACTTAGACCCTGTCCTGATTAACATCCACCAGTTTTCTTTGTTTGGTACAGTGGTCTTCCAACAGACCATTGCCTAATCACATTTGTTTGAGACTTTTTGTTTCACTACATCTTTAAAACTTAATGTTGGTATTTGTTAAGCGCTTACTATGTGCCGAGCACTGTTCTATGTACTATGTGCCGAGACACAGGGGAATCAGGTTGTCCCACGTGGGGCTCACAGTCTTAATCCCCATTTTACAGATGAGGTGACTGAGGCACCGAGAAGTGAAGTGACTTGCCCAAAGTCACACAGCTGACAAGTGGCAGAGCTGGGATTCGAACCCATGACCTCTGACTCCAAAGCCCGTGCTCTTTCCACTGAGCCACGCTGCTTCTCAAGAAAACTTCTGTTCTGCCTCTATACTTACATGGGCCCTCTTTCAGCTCACCATGCTGGAGCTCCCATACGGCTGTCTTAGGGTTCTGTGCTCTTATTCCACACAGGAAAAAATGTCTTACTGTAAGCCTGGCCTCATTGCTGGTGAACTAATTGTTTCTAGTCGTAGTAGTTGTGGTAGTAGTTGTTCTTCCCAGAAGAATTTGACCAAAGAACCATGTAGAATTCATTCTTCTACTCACAGCAGTAATCAAGTCTTTTATAGAGCAGAATTTCTTGTTCAGAAACCCCAAAATTAAGGAAGATGAGGGAATTCAAGGAGAGCAGTGAGACTGTGGGGCTCAGTACTAGGCACTTGGGAAATAGAGAATAACAAAGTGATATGCTCCTTGACCAAAATGAGCTGACACTCTAACAGAAGAAATGAATATGAAATTGTTTACAACTTGCTGTGTTTCAAGCAAGCAGTAAGTCATCCTGAAGGCTCACCTCCTCCAGGAGGCCTTCCCAGACTAAGCCACACTTTTCCTCAGCTCCCCCTCCCCTCCCCATCACCACGACTCGCTGCCTTTATTCTATCCTCCCTCCCCACCCCACAGCACTTGTGTATATATGTACATATCTGTAATACTATTTATTTATATTAATGCCTGTTTACTTTTGATGTATATATAGCTATAATTTTATTTATTTATATTGATACTATTAATGCCTGTTTACTTGTTTTGATGTCTGTCTCTCCCATTCTAGACTGTGAGCCCTTTGTGGGCAGGGATTGACTCTGTTGCTGAATTGTACTTTCCCAGCACATAGTACAGTGCTTTATGCGTAGTAAGTGCTTAATAAATATGATTGAATGAATTCCCATTTTACAGTTTCCTCACTTTACAGATGAAGAAACTGCAATTCAGAGAAGTTAAATGACCTGACTAAGGTCGCATAACAGGCAAGTGGTGGAGCCAGGATTAGAGTTCAGGTCCCCTGATTCCCAGGCCTCTGTTCTTTCCACTAGGCCATGCTGCTGCTCAGTGATAAAGGAATAAGCGAACAGAATGAAAAGACCAGCAACGGATCATCAAGCCTTCAACTAGGTCACTAAGATGGTTGTGGTGGTCAATCTTTTATTTTAATATCTGTCTGCTTCTTTAGACTATAGGTTCCTAGTGGGCAGGGAACATTTTTACCAAATGTTATATTGTACTTTCCCAAGTGCTTAGCACAGATCTCTAACATACAGTAAGGGCCCAGTAAATGTCGATTGATTGATTGAGATGGTTGCATTCACATGACTGGTATGATTAGGGACTATTTGCTGAGAGAGGTACCCTCAATTCAGAGACAAGGGTTTAGCCCTCCTATACCCAGAGCCTCCTGAGGGAATTGAGGAAACAAAGAATCTGATCAGGATCCAAGTGTAAACTCTAAAAAATCCCATGTGTTTTCAATGTGCATTTCAGTTAGAACTTCTAGACTGCAAGCCCATTGTTGAGTAGGGATTGTCTCTATCTGTTGCTGAATTTTACTTTCCAAGCAGTTAGTACAGTTCTCTGCACACAGTAAGCACTCAATAAATGTGATCAAATGAATGAATGAACTTGATTAAGGAATTAGGGAACATTCTTCCAACTATTCAAGTCTTGGGAAGTAGTGTGGCCTACTGGAAAGAACATGGGCATGGGAGTCAGAGGACTTGGGTTTTAATCCTGGTTCCACCATTTGCCTGCTGCCTGACCTTGGACAAGGCACTTAACTTCTCTGTGCCTCAGTTATCTCATCTGTAAAATGGTGATTAAGACTGTGAACCCCATGTGGGACATGGACTGTGTGTCTAACCCTGTAGCTTCCTCAGCGCTTAGTAAAGTGCCTGGCAAATAGTATGTGTTTAACATAGTCCATTAAAATAAAAGACTGCCTAGGCTTGGTAATAATAATAATAATTCTAATTATGTGTCAAGACTATACCAAACACTGGAGTAGATAAATGATAATCAAGTCCCATATGGGGTCCCAGTCGAAGCAGGAGGGAGAACATTTTGGAAATCAGGGAACTGAGGCACAGAGAAGTTAAGTAACTTGGCCAAGGTCACCCAGCAGCTACATAGTGGAACTGTGATTAGAACCCAGGTCCTCTGAGTCCCAGGACCATGCTTTATCCACTAGGCCACACTGCTTCTCTGTGTGCTCCACTATCAAAAAAATTGTGCCCATGAATGGCATTGGAAAGAGTGAGCACTACGATATGGGTTTTCCTTAATGTGAGGTTTCACAAGAATGAGACTCTCATGTTACAGGAGAGTGACCTCTTTGTTGGGCAGGGATTGTCTCTATCTGTTGCTGAATTGTACATTCGAAGTACTTAGTACAGTGCTCTGCACATAGTAAGCGCTCAATAAATATGATTGAATGAATGAAAGAACTGAGTGTGGTAGAATATTGGGCTCTGGAGTCACAAGATGCAAGACCTTTGATTATCTCTTAGCCCAGATGAAAACCCAACTGCTTGATTGTAAGTCAGAGGGTATCTTTCCCTCAGATACCAACACCAAGTTCTGAAGGCAAGTAGGAGAGGAAGTCAATTACAAATCCAAATTACACACCATTTCCAGCACCAAATCCCTACTCTAATCGAAGCTATCACACACATACGGATAATTTATAGCTTGCCAGACAGCCAGCTAAAAAGTGCCATAAAAGAGGGAAAAAAATCTGTCACTCTTCAGCAAGTAAGTAAATAAGTGTAGAACGTACATTAAAATCTCATGTCAGAATGTTCTTGTTCCCATTGTTTACAAACTGCTGGCATTTTACTGCTGGTTTACCCCTCAGAAATGAAACAGGGGGACCAGAAAGTGTCAAACTAGATATTTGGGAAATTCACAGATTGCTCCAGGATACTGATTTATAATCAGTCTGATCCTTTCCAAGAAATTGGCCCTTATGAATGGAAGAAAGCTAAAATAACCTCAATGAAAATATGTCATTGTCACCAAACTAAAGAGAATGTGAGTGGGTTGAAATTCTGCCTCTGTAACTTCTGATGTAGCTTCAGCTGCTTTTGAGAGCTAACTTCATAATTTCTTCCCTGAGGCCTCTCAGAAATAGCTTACAAAAAAGCAAGCAGTAATATCTTAATGACTTTTGGTTTAAAAAAAAAGAGGTGGATAGGACTTCTACAAAAGTTTGATTTTGATTTGACTAATGTGTATGGCTAATGTAATCCACCAGCAATGCCCCAACCACTCAGGTTCTTCCCAGAGCTCAGACTAGAACAACGATAGGAAATACAGAGAGTTGTAGCTTCAGCTGAAGAGCATCTTGGGTCCTGGCATGGAAAAAGGAACTCTGAAAAGAGATTCGCTCCTGGTGGGCAGGGAAAGTGGCTACCAACTCTGTGGTATCAGACTCTCCCAAGTGATTAGTCTTGCACTCTGCACATAGTAAGTGCTCAAAAAATATTATTGATTAATATACCTTATTTGTAGCCTCTTACAATTCAGCACTGTCCCAGAAAGCGAAAGAGTTTTAGAGCACCTGCATTTAACTCTTTAAAAATCAATTTCATCCTCCAGCATCATCATTTTTAACAAATATGTATTGAACATCATTAAGGTATAATGCACACTGTGTTGGTCATGTGGCATTCTACTCACAGGGTTCTGAGTTCCAGAGCAAGACCCATAGAACTAAATCGTGAATTTATTATTTGAATATTCAGAGCCATGCTGAAGACTCGCTAAGTGGTGTGAGGTTCTGCAGGTTTGTTCTTTAAGCACATGATTGCTGCAATATCAGTAATCTTTCATCTTCTGTATCACTGCTGTCTGCAGAAACTTCTGACCGCAGGCTTTATGAGCATTCAATCAGGGCTCTCCTCCCTACTTAACCTTGCTCCTCTCCCTTTACACTACGGCTCCCACCTTTCACTTCTCTCAAGTCAACCTACTCTCAGTTCCTCATTCTTCTATCTCTTGCTGCTGATCTCTTTCTCATACCTCCCTCCTGCCTGGAACTCCCTTCCCCTTCATATCTGGCAGACCACTGCTCTCCCCATCTTCAAAGCTCTTGTGAAATGACATCCCCTCCAGAAGGACTTCCCTGGTTAATCTCTCACCTCCCCATCGTATTTCCCCACCTCTGGTCACTTCACCATTTCCCTGTCAACGAAACTCTTGGGAATTTACACTCTCCCCCTCAGAACACTTCTGTTCATCCACTATTTCTTCCCCCTACCTGTAATTTATGTGTCTGTATCCCCAGCTAGATTATAGGAGTCTTATGAGAATTAATGAAACCATCCTACAACCAACTGTATTCATTGAGCTCTTTATTCTGTGTAGAATACTGTACTTACTGCTTGGAAGAGTACAGTATAACAGAGTTGATAGACACACTCCCTGTCCAAAATGAGCTTACCTACTAATTCTGTTGTACTGTACTCTCCCAAGCACCAGCAATTGCTTTATTGATATCTACTAATACTCTAGTACTCTCCCCACAGTGTTCAGTACATACCATTGGTTGATTCACTGAATGATGTCTACTAACATTGCTGTACTCTTCCAAGTGTTTAGAACAGAGCTCTGTACATTCAGTAAATTCAAATGATTGATTGAGGCACAATATTGTGATGACTTGGACTGGGGTTAAATGGAAGAAAGAACTTGACTCTCTTATGTTTGGAAAGGTCAAATATTTGGGATTGTATTTAGACCAAAGTTTAGCATACCAAAATAGTGTTTGCTCCGCCACTTGCCAGGTGTGTGACTTTGGGCAAGTCACTTAACTTCTCTGTGCCTCAGTTACCTCATCTGAAAATGGAGATTAAAACTGTGAGCCCCACATGGTACAACCTGATCACCTTGTATCCTTCAGCACTTAGAACAGTGCTTTGCACATAGTAAGCGCTTAACAAATGCCACCATGTATGGAGAAGCAGCATGGCTCAGTGGAAAGAGCCCGGGCTTGGTAGTCAGAGGTCATGGGTTTGAATCTCCGCTCTGCCACTTGTCACCTGTGTGACTGTGGGCAAGTCACTTCACTTCTCTGTGCCTCAGTGACCTCATCTGTAAAATAGGGACGAAGACTGTGAGCCCCACGTGGGACAACCTGATCACAATGTATACTCCCCAGCGCTTAGAAGAGTGCTCTGCACATAGTAAGCGCTTAACAAATACCAACATTATTATATGTAATCCATATAATCTTAAGAAAGGAATCACCTGAAAACAGAGAACAAGTAACTAGTAACAGGGAAGCAGCATGGCCTAGTGGAAAGATCATGCACTTGGGTTCAAATACTGGCTCTGCCACTTGTCTGCTGGGTGACCTTGGGCAAGTCACCAAACTTCTCGGATCCTCAGGTACCTCATCTGTAAAATGGGGATTATAGTCTCCTCCCTCCCTCACAGACTTAGACTGTGAGACCCATGTGGGGCAGGGACTGTGTCCAGCTTGATTAATCTGCACCATACCTCAGTCTTCAGTTCAATGCTTGGCACATAGTAAGCACTTAACAAATACTACAGTTTTATTATTATTATTAGATCCACTGAACCAGGAAGATGTTCTGAAGACTCCTCAACTTTGACATATAGGAAACTGCACACATTTCATTCCCCTCAGCTCGATGTGGTGGGGAGAATAAACTGGCAGTTTAGAATTCTACCCTGGACCCCAATCTAAAATGAAGTCACCAAATAACAGGAGTGATAAAGACAAAATGTCTTCTGGTGTCAATTTACTCAAGAACCTTGCCAATCCTCAGCTGGAGGAGCATACTTGTCTGGAAACCACAGGCCTATTTCATAGGGGGCCAACTTTCTCACTCTATTTTTCAAAGATTAAGTATTCGCTTATAGGTCGTGGTTACCCACAGAGTTTGGGTTAGGAAATGGGTTCTGGCCCTCACTGCTGAGACCTCTTTTTGGTTCAACCACAGAAACTCTCCACCTATTTTCAGTTCCAGTCACTCAACTTTAAGATTTCCCAAGCTAACCTGTTATCTATTGTGATTCCCTCTTCTGGGGCTACACAGTGTGGCTTAGTGGAAAGAGCACAGGTTTGAGAGTCAGAGGTTGTGGGCTCTAATCCCAGCTCCACCACTTGTCAGCTATGTGACCTCTGGCAAGCCACTGAACTTCTCTGGGCCTAAGTTACCTCATCTGGAAAATGAGGACTAAGACTGTGAGCCCCATGTGGGACAACCTGCTTACCTTGTATTCATTCATTCAGTAGTATTTACTGAGCGCTTACTATGTGCAGAGCACTGTACCGAGCACTTGGAATGTACAATTTGGCAACAGATAGAGACAATCCCCGCCCAATAATGGGCTCACAGTCTAAATGGGGGAGACAGCAAAGCAAAACAGAACAAAACAAGACAACATCATCAAGATAAATAGAATCAAGGAGAAATACACCTCATTAACAAAATAAATAGGGTAATAAATAATATATACAAATAAGCTCAGTGCTGAGGGGAGGGGAAGGGGGAAGAGCAGAGGGCAAGGGGGGGGGAAGAGGAGGGGAAGAGGAGCAGAGGGAAAGGGGGGATCAGTCTGGAAAGGCCTCCTCGAGGAGGTGAGCTCTCAGTAGGGCTTTGAAGAGGGGAAGAGAGTTAGTTTGGCATATGTGAGGAGGGAGGGCATTCCAGGACAGCGGTAGGACATGGGCCAGGGGTCGACAGCGGGACAGGTACGAACAGGGGACCGTGAGGAGGTGAGGACTGTGAGGAGGTGAGCGGCAGAGGAGCGGAGTGCATGGGGTGGGCAGTAGAAAGAAGGGAGGTGAGGTAGGAGGGGGCAAGGTGAAGAAGACCTCTGAAGCCCAGAGTGAGGAGTTTTTGTTTCGTGCGAAGGTTGATAGGCAACCACTGGAGATTTTTGAGGAGGGGAGTGACATGCCCAGAGCGTTTCTATAGGAAGATGATCCGGGCAGCAGAATGAAGAGTAGACTGGAGTGGGGAGAGACAGGAGGAAGGGAAATTTGAGAGGAGGCTGACACAGTAATCCAGTTGTGATATTATGAGAGCTTGTACCAGCACAATAGCAGTTTGGAAGGTGAGGAAAGGGCGGATCTTGGCGATATTGTGAAGGTGAGACTGACAGGGGTTGATGATGGATTGGTTGTGTGGGGTGAATGAGAGAGCTGAGTCAAGGATGACACCAAGGTTGCGGGCCTGTGAGATGAGAAGGATTGTAGTGCTGTCCACAGTGACAGGATAGTCAGAGAGGTCAGGGTTTGGGAGGTAAGATAAAGAGCTCAGTTTTAGACACATAGGAGCACTGTTTTAGACATATATCTACCCCAGGGCTTAGAACAGTGCTTGGCACATAGAGAGCTTAACAAATACCATAATTATTATTATTATTAGTCTGAACTGCTTCCTCACTCATTGGGTTAATCAGGAAGTAGCTTGATAACCTGTTGGAATATTTGACCCTCTCTGCATCTGGAGTTCCACTGTCAAGCAACACACAAAATAAATTTCCTTATGATCCCCAAACTATAGCTTCCAAAAAGAAAAGTGAAGCCTTGTGTGAACAAGCACAGACCTGGCCAGTGAAGTTTTCGTCCCTCTACGATCCCCTTGGAGTTTGCTTTCCCTAATCTTGTGGGGATCACTCTTTTCATCTGCTACTTGGAAACAGTGTGGTCGAGTGGAAAATGTACATTTGCCTGCTTTGTGGCCTTGGGCAAGTCCCTTAATTTCTCTGTGCTTCTGTTTCCTCATCTGTAAAATTGGGACCTCCCTCAGACCCTCCCTCCTTCAGACCCTAAGCCCCATGAGTGACAGAAATTGTGTCTGATCTGATTGTACTGTATCTACCCCCATGCTTAGCACACAGTTTGGTGCAAAATAAGCACTTTAAAATACTATTTAATAATACTAAATAATGTTAATTGTGAATATTTCTGCCTCTCTAGACTATAAGTTCCTTGTGAATAGGGAATGTTTCTACCTACTCTGTTGGACTGTACTCTCCCAAGTTAATAGAGTGCTCTGCACACAGTTAAGTGCTCAATAAATATGATTGAAGATGATGATGATGGTGATTATTATTATCACCATCATCGTCTCCCTGAGGAGGACTAGGAAGGGATGACAGCTTCAGGGTACAAGATTCCTTAAACTCTTTATTCCATTTATAGAACATGCTCTCTGACTGGCCCCATATAGTCTGCCCCCCACAGTCTGGAGGAAGTGTCTGCTTTCAGAACAGCGCTGCTCTTGTGACTGGATTTTTTGCTGAACCCTGTCACATGCAGAAATTTATTGTGGCTGGGGATGACCCAACACCCATAAATTATGAGCCCAGTTGCCGCACCATAGCCAAAGAAGGCTAATATGTTGGATTGAGCAGTGAACTGGCAGTTGAAAATTTGGGACCTATCCTTGGCTTTATCTGCAGCTGAAATGAAAAATTCAGACTTGCATGACAAGGAGAACTGTGGCAGAACTCTTTTTTATTCTTTGTCACGAGGCTGAGAAAACTCAGTTTTCTGAGAGACCAAAACTGCTCTCTGAGAACTGTGACTCTCGTGCTTTTTTGGGTGAGAAATATTGAATCTATCCACTCTGTGTTTAGCGGTCCCTGTAAAGGCATCTAAACCCTCCCACGGCTCAGAAGAGGTTTCATCTAAAAATGGGATGAAGATGGTGTAGTAGAGCCATTAACGAACCTTTAAAACCTAGCATCTGAAATCTCAGTGTTTTTATTCCAATTTCCTCTGATCATAGCAAGCAAGACCAATTGACGGAGCAGTAGCTGGAGCTACAGTGTGGACCAATGGAAAGAACATGGGCCTGGAAGTCATAGGACCTGGGTTCTATCCTAGCTCTTCTACCTGACCATTGTGAACTTGGGCAAGTCAATCAATCAATCATATTTATTGAGCACTGTACTAAGCACTTGGGAGAGCCCAATATAAGTCACTGACCTTCTCTGTGCCTCAGTTACATCATTTGCAAAATGGGGATAAAATGCCCCCTTTGCCCTCCATCTTCAATGGAGGAGCAGGGACTATGTTGGCTCTGATTGTATTATATCTCACCCGGCCCTTAGTAACATGCTTGGCACATAGTAAGTGCTTAACAAGTACCGTTATTATTATAACAGAGGGTCCTTGGGAGGTCATTTCACCTATCCTCACCTTCAGGCAGAAAAGGACTTAAGTCATCTCAGGCAGGTAGGGATCTAATCTGTGAATCCAGGGAAAGGAGATGTCACAACTCTTTTTATAACCTATCTCTGAGCTTCTTCATCAAAAAGAAAAAAAATAGGAAATTTCACCCTTGGAGCGATTAAAGATAGAAAGTGCAATAGCTCCTTAAATAGCACATCCTGCCTAATTTGTTCAGAATCTTATAAGAATTCTATTCCAAGGGTCACATTTCAAGCTAAGTCCCTAAAACAAATATTTAATTTAGATTTTATAGCATAGTTACCGTGTATCCACGAAATGACATTTGATTATAAAAGATTTACATCTAGAGTTTGTAAAGGGTAATAGATATAAATGGAGAATAATATCCACAAATACTGAATCTGAGGTGTATTTTTGCTAGTGTTATGTCCAATTTGAAAATCCATGTCAGAGTTGCAAGAGTTATGAGAAAGGTCTCCTTCTCTGCAAATCTTAGATTTCCTCCTACCTTTTGGGACACCCTAAGCTCAATACATCCAATATTGAATTCATCATCTTTGCTCCTAAATCCTGTCTCTACTTAATTTCCCTATCACTGTCACCACCACCACTATCCTCCTCATCTCTGAAGCCTACAAACTTGGTAGTAGTCTTCATTCCTCCTTCTCTTCCCATCCCAAATTAAGTCTGTTGCCAAATTCCATCAGTTTTTACTCCAAAAACTTCCAGCATCTTCCTCCTTCCTCTCCATTTAAGCATTGAGAAACAATATATCTTTTTTTCCTTATTTTTATGGTTATTTGTTATTTATTAAGTGTTTTTTATGTGCCAGGCACTGTGACCAATGTCTTCATGATAGGAGCTTCTGTGGGAATTCCCCACCACTGGACCAGAAGCAGAACCTTGTTCCCTGGAGCATTAGACTTCCCCTCCCCTCCCCACAGCACTTGTGCATATATGTATATATTATTTTATTAATGATGTGTATACATCTATAATTCTATTTATTTATACTGATGCTATTGATACCTGTTTACTTGTTTTGATATCTGTCTCCCCTCTTCTAGACTGTGAGCCCGTTGTTGGGTAGGGATTGTCTCTGTTGCAGAATTGCACTTTCCAAGTGCTTAATACAGTGCTCTGCATACAGTAACTGCTCAATACATATGATTGAATGAATGATTAAATAAATAGCATTGATTGATTAAACATTGGCTGCAAACATCTTCAGTTTGCATATATACTTCCAAGCCATTCAGATTAATCTGTTTGCATCTATCAATCCTCAGAAAGAAGCTGGATGTATTCACCCATTTTTTAAAGAGAAACTGAGGAGCAACTAAGACAAGTGATTTGTTCTCAGCATGGTCTGGTGGATAGAGCACAGGCCTGGGAGTCAGGAGGAGCTGGGTGCTAATCGCAGCTCTGCTACTTATCTGCTGTGTGACCTTGGGCAAGTCACTTAACTACTCTATGCCTCAGTTACCTCATATGTTAATAGAGATTCAGATTGAGCCCCATGTGGGTAGCCTGTGAGCCCATTATTGGGCAGGGATTGTCTCTATCTGTTGCCGAATTGTACATTCCAATATCTTAGTACAGTGCTCTGCACATAGTTAGTGCTCAATAAATACTATTAAATGAATGAAGATGAACTATGTCCAACCTGATTACCTTGTAGCTACCCTAACTCTTTGTACAGTATCTGATAGATACATACTTGACAAATACCAGAAAAAAATCCAAAAATCTGGGTAAAATGAGTTTAACATTCAAATCCCCAATTACCAGGCTATTTCTATGAGTGGAAGACAAAAAAATGTTGGCTGTTGGCATTTTTCCTCACATAACCATTTGAGGAAGTGTCGTATGTGTCAGAACTAATGTAAGGGTTGGCCTGGGTGAAACTAACTACAAAAGAGAACAGGTGAACAAGCAGGTCAGTGAACATTTCTAGACAGTCTAATGGGGGGCAGGTGTTAGGAACTAGGGAGTGACTGCTCAGGAGAGAATGGTAAGGTGGAAGTTAATTAGGGAAAGCAGCTGCAGCCCCTTGGTGACTCAGCTAAAATGGCTGAAGTTCTGTTGCAGAAGGTACCACAGAAATGGAGCAGAAGGAACACTCAGAAGAGGATCCAGAAAATGAATAACAAAGGTATAGAAAAGTTTGTAAGCCAGAGTTTATATTAGTATATGCTAAGGTAGTGTGTTGAGGTAAGATGTGGAGTGGCTTTTTATAAAGGATTTTGAAAATGTGTTAGATAAAGTGTTCACCAAAATATCTTCCAGTCTTAGGGGTTTGAAAAGACCTTCTTTAGCTTTTACTTCATGAAGGGGTCTTTTCTAGACTGAGAGGATTAAAAAATATCCTTCATCTCCAACTACACTTGAGCTTGGTTGTTGAAGTGAAGTTTCTGGTTTCTGCCCTTGAGGAGTTCATAGTGCCTCCTTACCTACTATTTGCCATCCTTTTCTCGTATCCCAGTCTAGAAGATGAGGGCAGAACTAAATATTTTCTGTGGTAAGCCAGCAGTGTGGCTATTGTGTTTTCTAATAACTCAGTAAGGTTTTAATTTGTGCCTGCTCTCTTTTGGAGGTAGCCCTGTCTTGAAGTGGCATGGTAGACTGTTTCTCTGATCTATGCTAATGGGAAGACTAAGTTCTGGAGAAAACTAGGTAGTGTGGGTAAATATGGGTACTGCTGATGTGACTTATTGAGTGTTTATTATATGTAAGACATTGTATAAGGACTTGGGAGAGTGCAGTCAAATTAAGTACGTAGACATAATTCCTGCCCACAAGGACTGTAAAGACTGGGGATGGGGAGCTATTAAAACTAAGCAGAAAACACAATATGTCAGTGTGTGTACATAAGGGTTTTGGGGCTGGGCTAAATATGAAGTGCTGACTCAAATGCAGATGGGAGGGTAAATAGAATTGGGGAAAATGAGGGCTTAATTAGGGAAGTTCTCTTGAAGGAGATATGATTTTAGTTGTGCTTTGAAGGTGGGGAGTAGGGTCAGATATTTAGAGGGAAGGAGCTCTGGGTCCAAGGAGGGACATAAGGAAAGGGATAGGTGAGGAGCCATATGACACTGAGGTACAGTGAATAGACTAGAGTTAGAGTGAAGTGAGTGGGTTGGTCTGCAGTAAGGTAAGATAAAGTCAAGTACCTTAAAAATGCTGAAAAGTATTAGCAGGGCCCCATCAACTCTTTCCCTTCATTCTAAGAAGTAGTGTGGTCTGGGAGAGAAAGCGGAAGTCTGGGGACCTGGCTTCTAATCTTACCTCTGCTACTTGCTTACTACCTGACTTTGGCCAAGTCACTTAACATCTCTGTGTCTCAGGTACCTATTTTATAAAATGGGGATATAATACCTTTTCTCTTTCCCACTTAATCTCTGAGCCCCATGTGGGACAGATATTGGGTCCAACCTGATCTTTTATCTCCTCTAGTGCTTGGCACATTTTAAGTGTCCAACAAATAACATCACTGTTAACATTCTTTTCCACCTCTGCTCTTCAACCCTTAGTAGTTGGCTCTTCCATTTGTTGAATTGTGTGACTGAGACAGGTGAGTACAGACCTGATAAATCCTCACATGAGTTCATTCTCTGATATCCTCCAGCCCAACCTAAGTATTGCAAATAACCACCACTCTGGCCAGTGTGCAAAAAGCACAGGCTTTGGAGTCAGAGGATATGGATTCTAGTCCTGCTTCCACCCCTTGTCTGCTTTGTGACCTTGGGCAAGACACTTAATGTCTGTGCCTCAGTTAGCCCAAGGGTAAAATGGGGATTAAGAGTGTGATTACCTTGTATCTACCCCAGCTCTTAGAACAGTGCTTGGCACATAATAAGCACTTAAATACCATAATTATGGTGGGTATGGGATCATATGAGAGATCATTAGGGCTGGCTTTAATGCACTTAATGCATTGCTTAGTACAATAACTTTGTTCCTGCTTAAGGCTTGCATGTTAGGAAGGTGCATTATCTTTTTCTGCTATTTCTCTGGCTCATCCTAGCACTTCTGCACGTGAGGAATACGCACTCCACTCCAGACAGGAGTGTGGTGTACTAGTCATTCATTCATTCAATAGTATTTATTGAGCGCTTACTATGTGCAGAGCACTGTACTAAGCGCTTGGGATGAACAAGTCAGCAACAGATAGAGACAGTCCCTGCCGTTTGATGGGCTTACAGTCTAATCGGGGGAGACGGACAGACGAGAACAATGGCACTAAACAGTGTCAAGAGGAAGAACATCTCGTAAAAACAATGGCAACTAAATAGAAGCAAGGCGATGTACAATTCATTAACAATATAAATAGGGTAACGAAAATATATACAGTTGAGCGGACGAGTACAGTGCTGTGGTGATGGGAAGGGAGAGGTGGAGGAGCAGAGGGAAAAGGGGAAAATGAGGCTTTAGCTGCGGAGAGGTAAAGGGGGGATGGCAGAGGGAGTAGAGGGGGAAGAGGAGCTCAGTCTGGGAACGCCTCTTGGAGGAGGTGATTTTTAAGTAAGGTTTTGAAGAGGGAAAGAGAATCAGTTTGGCGGAGGTGAGGAGGGAGGGCGTTCCAGGACCGTGGGAGGACGTGACCCAGGGGTCGACGGCGGGATAGGCGAGACCGAGGGACGGTGAGGAGGTGGGCGGCAGAGGAGTGGAGCGTGCGGGGTGGGCGGTAGAAAGAGAGAAGGGAGGAGAGGTAGGAAGGGGCATACTAGTCCTATGTTAGGACCAGCCTTCCTGGAGAAGGTGAGACTTGAGTTGCTTTAGAGCAAAATCTACTTTTGGGGTATCTTCACTTAGATTGTAGACTCCTTGGGAAGCTGTAGCTTAGTAACCTTTAACCTAGATCTTAGGCCTGGGATTAGAAGATGGGCTTTCTAATCCTGTATCCTCCTTTTGCTTACTGCGTAACCTTGGCCAAGTCACTCCAATCTGGCTCCTGCCCCCTTCACTCCACAGAAACCACCTTCTCAAGTGTCACAAATGATCTCCTTGCCAAATCCAATGACCTTTACTCCATCCTAATCCTCCTTGACCTCTCGGCTGCCTTAAACACTGATGACCACCCCCTTTTCCTGGAAACATGATCCAACCGCAGCTTCCCCGACGCTGTCCTCTGCTGGGATTTCTTGAAAAGGAAATGGAGGGGAGAGCTGTCACCAGGACAGAATTTGTGCTGGGGCTTGTAGTTGACAGTTTTTATGCCTGGTACCTTTTAGGCTTCAGTTATTTCATGATGGAGTCTCTCTAATTTTCATTTCAAGTGAACCACTGAATGCTAGAACATAAGGTTCATAGGTATCATGTTCAAATGGAGTTCAATATTGGTGATATGCGGGTGTTACTGATTCTGTTAAAATCATTTTTGACACTGTCTAAACCAAACATTGAAAACAAAGTCCAATTTCATGATCTGGCTAGTTGAATCAAATCCCTTTATTTTCTGGGAAGCCCTACTACTTTTTGCTCCTCGAAGAGCTGCTTCAGACCTTGAACAGACACTGCCTTTGTGATGCCAGCTAAGCACAGCCACCCACAAATGCTTAACCTGGAGGAATCAGAAATAACGGAGGATTAAAGATTAGGCTTCTAAGGTAATTTTGAAAATGGAGAACTCCCTCAGGTGGAAACATAATACATTAACCTCAAACTCTTCAAGTAACAGCCTATAAATATTTGAAGTGTTTTAACTTCCAAGGAGAAAGCGGGGAATTATTCAACCAGGTACATGGGGATAGGATGAGGAGTAATGAAACTGGCATGGATTGAGGGGAACACTTCCACAACAGGGAAGGTACAGCATGGCTCAATCTCTTTCTTATAAAATGGGACTCTGAGTTAATTCCTTGGGTATCACTTACAGTTCTTTTTATTACTATTACTACGGAATTAAGTGCTTACTATGTGCTGGGGTGGATACAAGGTAATAATAAATTATGGTATTTAAGTGCTTACTATGTGCAGAGAACTTTTCTAAGCTCTGGGGTAGATAAAGGGTAATCAGATTGTCCCACATGGGGCTTACATTTTTTAATCCCCATTTTTACAGATGAGGTAACTGAGGCCCAGAGAAGTGAAGTGACTTAGCCAAGGTCACACAGCAGACGTGGCGGAGCTGGGATTAGAACCCACGACCTCTGACTCCCAAGTCCGGGCACTTTCCACTGAGTCATGCTGCCCTGTCCCACGTGTGGCTAGGGTCTCAATCCCCATTTTACAGATGAGTTAACTGAGACCCAGGGAAGTCAAGTGACTTGCCCAAGGCCACACAGCAGACAAGTAGCACAGCCAGCTTAAGAATCCATGACCTGACTCCCAGATACATGCTCTATCCACTAGGCCATGCTGCTTCTCCAGTTCTTAGTTTCTTAGTTCTCTGTTCCCATCATCAAGACAAAGGTTGTTGGAAGCATAAAGAGGAAATACTTAATTTGAAAATTGTAAATCAATCTGGTGGTATTTGAGCATTGACTGTGGGCAGAGCACTGTACTAAATGCTTGGGAGAAGACGATAGAATAAGTAGACCCAATCCTGACCCTCAGAACTAGATCCCTGGATGATTTGCAGGGTATCTTATCCTTGGAAGAACCAAGGGTTATGAGAAGCTATGTGGCTTAGTAGGTAGAGCATGGGCCTGCAAGGCAGAAGGACTTGAGTTCTAATCCTGATTCTACTTGTCTGCAGTGTGACCTTGGGCAAGTCACTTAACTTCTCTGTGCTTCAGTTACTTCATCAGGAAAATGAGTATTTAAGGCTGTGAGCCTCATGTGGGACATGGACTGTGACCAGCCTGATTACCTTGTATCTACCCCAGGGCTAAGGACAGTAGCTAGCACATAGTAAATGCTTAACAAATACTATTAAAGCAAGTTAGATTATGGTTTAATTGGCCCCAGGGAAGTAGAATGGGTAAATTTACCAATTGACTCCTCCCTAGAGTGTGAGTGTGGTCCTAAAACACTCACTACTAAGCTATTGTGGCAACCTTAGAGGGGAGGATGGTGGGCACACTGTGAAATGGGATAAGGAGAAGAGGGAGAAAGGAGAGGGGATTCATAAGTTGGCTCTGACCAATTGGCTTTGGTCTGATTTCCACCCAATCTACTATGTGCAGAGCACTGTACTAAACACTTAGCAGAGTATATTACAGCAATTATCAAACACATTCCCTGCTAATTTGATTGCATTGTAGTCTTCCAAGTCCTTAGTACACATACTGAGAGCTCACCTCCTCCAGGAGGCCTTCCCAGACTGAGCCCTCCCTTTCCCTCTACCTCCTTCCCCTCCACACACTTGTGTATATTTGTATATATAATTTATTACTTTTATTAATGATGTGTATATATCTGATTCTTCTTATCTTGATATTGATGCCTACTTGTTTTGCTGTCTGTCTACCCCTTTTAGGCAGTGAGCTCATTGTTGGGCAGGGATTGTGTCTATCTGTTGCCGAATTGTACATTCCAAGAGCTTAGTACAGTGCTCTGCACACAGTAAACTCTTAAAAAATACAATGGAATGAATGAATGTGAAACCAAGTCTTCACCTGGCCACCCAGGAGGAACTCCTTGCTACTTACATGTCTATCCCAGAGCTCCAGGGGAAACAGCTTTAGGTCAATAAGCAGTGTGGCCTAGTGGAATTAGCACAGGCCTGGAGTCAAAGGAATTAGGTTGTAAGCCCTCCTCTAGAATGTAAGCTCACTGTGGGCAGGGAATGCCACTTTATTGTTGTACTTTCCCAAACATTTAGTACAATGTTCTGCACACAGTAAGTGCTCAAATACCTTTGTATGAATCCCGGCTCCACTACTTGTCTGTTGGGTGACTTTGGACAAACCACCCAACTTCTCTGTGCCTCACTTACCTCATCTGTAAAATGGGGATTAAATCCTCCCTTCTTCAAACTCAGACTGTGAGCCCTGTGTGGGACAGGGACTGTGTCTAATCTGATAAACTTGGATCTACCCCAGTGCTTAGAAGAGTGCTTGACATGCAAGTGCTTAACAAATCCTGTCTTTTTTTTTTTAATGTTGTGGCATCCCTCCCCTCAAAGCAGGAAAGTGGTGCAAATCAAAGCAGGTTTGTCCCATCTCCTCTGGAGGATTCGTGCTGCTGAGGTCTGTGTCTCCATTCATCAGCCTCTGTTCCAAAGCCAGAAACCAAAATAACATAAATTTGCAAACTGGCTGAGCGCTTCATATACAAATCGCATCCCTGTCGCACACCCATTGCTGCATTGACAAGGATCTAGGGAGCTGAAAAACTCAGCTCTGCCATATGTCTGCTGTGTGACCTTGAGCAAGTCACTTAACTTCTCTGTGCTTCAGTTGCCTCAATTATCTCACCCGTAAAATGGGTATCAAGACTGAGCTCCACATGGGACATGGATTGTTGTCCAACTGATTAGTTTGTATCTACCCCAGTGCTCAGTACAGTGCCTGCCACATAGTAAGTGCTTAACAAATACCATCTGGGGGAAAACAGAAAACAGAATTGCAAAACAGCCTTCTGCCATGATTCTGGACATCTGTGATCTGACCTCCAATACTGCTTCAACCCATTGTAAAAGTGGGAATCAATCATTTGAGTGCTTATTGTGTGCAGTGCACTTTATTAAGAGCTTGGGAGAGTACAGTACAACAGAGTTGTTAGACACATTTCCTGCCCACAGTGAGTTTAGAATCTATAGGGTAGAGGATGAGTGTAAAGACTCCATTCAGTTCTGCTCCAGGGTATGGCCAGTTAGGGATCTCTGTACTGTCAACTCATTAAGCGCAGGGAACATGTCTGTTAATTCTGTTGTACTCTCCCAAGCACTTAAATTAATGATCTGCATGTAGTAGGCATTCAATAAATATGATTAGTTCTAGGATTCTGTCTCTGGTGTTGTTACAATAGCCTCAGAGTTTCAACTGTGTTTAGACATTGTTGTTTGAATGATTCCCACCACATAATTTGTGTTTTCAGCTGGAACATTTGTTTGCATGAATCCCCTGGGTTTCAGCTCATGATAGTTAATGGTTCCCGAAACTCTGGCTTATTAAACACAGCTGGTTCTCCCATGACTTGTGATTTCACTATGTACCTTGGATAAGAGAAGGAGAATTAGAAAAGTCCCTCTAACAAAACTTCCTCACACAATTCTCATGATTTCATGTCACTTGAACCTATCAGCCAACTCTCACACTTATCTTCAACCTCAGCACTTTGGGAGTTACATTTGTTCTCCACTCTTATTTTCTTATTGCTCTGTCTGCAAATACTGTTTTTTATTGGTCCCCACCTGCTAATATGTAAGTCCCTTGTGAATGGGTTGTGGGTGGCTTTTTTGTTGTTGTTTGTGTGCATCCCAAGTGCTTAGTACAGTGTCTGGCACTCAGTGGGAGCTCAAATACTACCTTTTGGAATTGTTCATGCAGAATAAGCATAGTGTGGTGTTGGAAGAAACTATTCATGAATATGGTGTCAAACTGGGCAAGACAATTATAATGTGATTTTATTTTTCTTCTTTTAAACACCGGGTTTGACAGGAACATCACCTTCATGCCCCTTAGAACTGACTGAATGTTACTCTTGGTGGGACACCACTCCTCAGCTACCTTCATTGATTGTAAAGCAGAGCAGTAGCATGTGGCATTAATATCTTACTATTACCTAGTTATGTCCATTAACTTCTCAAGATCTTTTTATTGATGATTTTCCTCTGTCCTATTATTCCCCCTCCATACTGCCCTCTCCCCACTTTCAAAGCCTTATTAAAATCACATCTCCTTCAAGAGGCTTTCCCCAACTGAGCCCTCTTTTCCCCTACTCCTTCTCCTTACTGCATCATCTGTGCACTGGGATCTGTATTTTTTAGGCACTAGGTATTCAGCCCCCACCCTCAGGCCAAAACACTTATATAAATAGCCATAATTTATTTATATTAATGTTGGTCTACCATGTTAGACTGAAAGTTTGTTGAGAGCAGGAAACATGTCTACCATGTCTTTTGTACTCTTCCAAGTACTTTAGTACAGTGTTCTGTACCCAGTTAGTGCTCAATAAATATCACTGATTGTTTCCATGCTTCCTGTGGTAATGATTTCCACATTGCCAAGTTCTAAGAGGGAAAGCTGTAGACTGCAAATTCCTTGTGAGCAGCAACTTAATCTAGCTCTGTAGAATTAGCTTTCCTGAGCACTTAATACTTAGTGCTCTGCACACAGTAAGTTGCTCAAATTCATTCATTCAATCATATTTGAGCACTTACTGTGCGCAGAGCACTATACTAAGTGCTTGGAAAGTACAATTCTGCAACAGATGGGGACAATCCCTACCCAACAATGGGCTCACAGTGTATTGATCCTTTTGAGCTATGTGTCTGTGCATTTATATTTAGAGTAAAATCAGTTTACTGTCTTAATCGTTTCTCAGCCCTTCTTTGTCTTGTAACCCATTATAGAACATTCATTCATGACTTGATCCAAACTTATGCTGCAACATTTGGTCCTGCACAACTCCCTGTGGTAACAAATTCCATACTCTAGGGTTTATGAACCTCTAATATATGAGGCAAGAGTGTTCCAAACCACAGCTGCCTTTATGTAGACTTTCTGGTGTGGTTTTTGTATCTATTTGAACCACTTAGCCACCATTTTGTAAAATGACTCAACTTCCAGCTTCCCCTCTAAATATATCATAAACTCAAACAAATATCTGTTCAGACCAAATGCTCTCACCTCACTGCCTTCCACAGACAAAAATATGAAGTGGGTCACTGTTGTAGACTATGGGGGTAGCACAGGCCTGGTTGTCAGAGGACCTGGTTTTTAATCCTGGCTCTGCCACTTGCCTGCTGAGTGACCTTGGGCAAGTGAGTTAACTTCTCTGTGCTTCGGTTACCTCACGTGGAAGTTGGGATAAAATATCTGTTCTCTCTCCCTCTAAAACTATCAGTCCCATGTGGGAAAGTGATTATGTCCAATCTGTTTTATATTGTATCTACCCCATAGTTTAGTACAACACTTTGCAAATAATAAGTGCTTAACAAGCACCAATATTATTTATTTTCTGGGACTACTTATTGGTGTAGTAATGTATAATTGTCTTGAGTGTAAATCCTGGAGGGATATCCTAATCTGTGGCTTCCAGCTGAAGATAGATGAATAGATGAATATAATGTACCAAATTGTCACACAGGTTGCCATCTGGACATTGGTTTCAGCTAGCTAATGTCTCAGTCAGGATGATTTTTCTTAGTGTATTGTCCCATCAGGAAACCCACTATGGGTCACACTTACATACACTTATTACTCAGCACCTGGAGGGATTTCATACAAAAAGCAACACTTCCTTTAAGTTCTAGCTTCTGTGCTTATGTCAATGCTTGGTGTTCCATTGCTTCAACCGCCCAAATACAGTCAATGTCACACTCAGCTGATGGACTGCTGGATTGACGTGGTTCTGTTCTGAGAACTTTCTTAGTTGACCTCAGAGTAAAATCTAAGGTTTTCCTAGTCATCATCATCCTCAATGGCATTTATTGAGGACTGACTGTGTGCTGAGCACTGTACTAAGCTTTTGGGAGAATAAAAATATAACAGAGTTGGTGGACATATTCCCTGCCCACAACAAGCTTATAGGTCTAGAGTTAAGAGGCTATGTTTATCAATCAAATGCCAAGAAGTACTCCCCTTGTCCTAGGAGGTAGTAAGTGTTGAAGTTGTCTAATCCTAGTGACTTCCTATACTCTGAGGGTTTTTTTGTTTATATATATATATATATTTTTTTTTCTTTCCTTCTTTCCTTTCCACCTCCCAGGCATACCTCAACTGCTCTCCATAGTGCATTAGAGACTTTCTGTCTTTTATTAGCCACCAATATTGCTCTAATACATTTTCTCCCGTTACCTCAGACACTAATTTGGTTGAATTGGATAGTGACAGTACATTGATGATAAGGTTAATGACCCAGTGATTTACAAGAGAAGTCACATTAGTAGTCAAATTGATTGTAATAATTGTCTTATGGAACAGTCAACAATAAGTACAGTAGGTTGTCCCGTGATATCATGGAGAGGCCACTCAGTGGCTTCATTCACCAAGAGATGGAATTTTTTTTTTTGTATCTTCTCACCATTTTTTGAGTGTATTTTTAGCCTTCTGTCCACACTGTTGGTGTAATATTCATTAGTAGAAGTGCAGAATTTAGCCTGTGCATATTTTAGGCTTGTTACTAGAGATAATAGTAATTATGGTATTTAAGTGCCTACTAGATGCTGAGCACTGTTTTAAGTGCTGAAAATGTTCCATACTTCTGTCTTTGCCCCAACAAGTAATTACTGTAAAAGAGACCCTACTAATTTTTTTTTCCCCTTAGAGAGGACCATGTTCAAAGAATCTAGAATATCCCCAGTCTGATACAGATTCACCAGGTATCTATTGTGGAAGTGACCACCCCCCTCTAATCTCCTCATGGGCAGAGATTATGTCTACTAATCCCCATATTATCCAGATGTTTAGTACAGTGCTCTGCACACAGTAGGTGCTCAGTAAATACCATTAACCAAAGTGACCCTTTGCAGTGTGTTCAAAGCCCAAGAAAAAAATAAAAGGGCTCTGCATGAATGTGTTAATTTACTCCACACATATGCCAACAGTAGCGTTCACACGGTTAATCTCAACTCAGGACTCATCCTCCCCACCCTGTCAGTGGTTTGGCCTGGCTAGCACCAATGCACCCCACCCTTTGTCCGGCCTCTACCCTGGCTGTTTATTGGCCTATCTAACTGAGGGAACGCTGGCCTTGGATTGCAGGCCTGTTCATGTGGAAGCATTTGGTTCTCTAATTTGCAGCAGCCCCATCAAAACAGTCTCAGGCTCTTGTGTGTCACATAGACGATTTTTGATGTCTCCTCATTTGAACTCCTACTTTGTATTGTAATTAGAGCCCAGAGGGAAAGCCTGCCCGGTGAGTGGGTTTGCTGCCTGCTTTGAAAGCCCTAAGGACACTTAAAGCCACTAGAGAATTTTGAAAGCAAGGGCAGGGAGAAATAACAATAAACCATCTGTTCCGTTCAGACCAGGAGAAGCCAGAGGGATGGGACTTGGTGGACACCAGTGCTGTGCTGCATTATGGGAACCTTAATACAGCCTCTCTCCACCTCCCACCCCAATGTATCACCACATCGTAATTGGAAATATAGAATAACCTTCATGGTTTACTGCATACTAGTCCTGGCCAAATGAAACGGTGAAATTTCTGTCTGCCCCAAATTCCAATCTTCTACTATGCTGACCCTTTCTCCCACCATAGTTAAAAGTATTCAGATCTGGGTATATTCTGCACTATTTTGTGCTTTCCCTGAGATAATTTGATTGACATTCAGGACCTGTCCCTTCAACAATCCAAAGCCTCCACTCTGAATAGTCAGAGGACCTGAGTTTTAATTCCAGCTCTTCCACTTGCCTGCTGTGTGATCTTAGGCAAGCTACTGGGCCTTCTCTGGACCTCAGGCTCCTACTTACCTACAAAATGGGGATCCATTACCTGTCTTCTTCCACCTTAGTCTGTGAGCTCCATGTAGAACAGAATTGTCAGACCTGATTATTTTGTATCTATCCCAGTGCTTATGTTCTTAATACATAGTAATGAATACAATTGTTTTTTATTAAATTCCTAAATTTGGTGGTAACAGGGGGGAAAGACCCCAAAAACCAGGCAGCTGAGCAACATGCAGTGGTACTTCTGAATCTCAGGTGACCTTGTCTATCCTGAAGTTGTGGAATCTCAGTCTTTACAAATGCCTTTGCTCCAACAATAAAAGTGTAGGAGTTGCTTCTTTCTGCTATGTTAAGAGGGGAATATAAGGTTCTTTAATGAACATTTCCAGGGTCTTAGTGCCTTAGAGGGCCTAGGGAAGAGGTGGTCAGAGTTGGCTTCCTATAATCTCATGTCTGTTCTCTTAACACTGCCAGGGCCTTTTTTTAAACCAGAAGGGTGATGAGACGGCCCCAAATTCCACTCTTCCTCTTTCCCTTTCTCCCACCATAGTTAAAAGTACTCACCTCTGGGTATATTCGGCACTATTTTGTGCTTCCCCTGGGATAATTTGATTGACATTCAGGTCCTGTCCCTTCAACAATTCAAAGCCTCCACTCTCAATAGGGGACCTAAATTGTCCTGATAATGTAACCCTTTGGTTCTTTCCTGGGCAGCAGATGAAGGCCCACTCAAGGTGGTAGGTTCAATACAGCTACCCAGGTTTTTTCCTATGGCTAATACAGCCCTGCCAGGTTCTTAAAGACTAGAGCTTAGAGTGTTCAGAACAGTTGTTTGGGTGCAGAGACAGGTTTAGGGAAAACACCTCCATCTATATTCTGTGTTAGGTGTTTGCACACCTACTGTTTTTAGGTATCCATTAGGACTGACTGACTATTTGACCATGTAGAGTGTCAGTGGATACAAAGCCTGTGTGGGGAAAAATGCACATAATGAGTTTGATTTTTTTTTTTCCTCTTACAAAGTCCTGAATCTAATGCTTGGTTCCAATTCAACACCTGGAGGTGACTCTTCATAGACATGGTATGTATTCCTGAAAAGGTGGAGGTATAAAGATTATCTTTTCCAGTCCCTGGCTCTCTGTAAGATTTTTCTAATCACCAGCAGCCAAAGGGAGTGCTGAGTGCAGCCTATTGAGCTCCTGGCTGTTGTCTGCTGCAGGTGCCATGCTTGGGACTGGTATTCTGAGAAGAGGGTAGTTAAACTGTTATACTGATATGGTCACCATGGGCAATTTTTTTCGTTTTACCTCTTTAACCTCTTAATCCTCTCAAAGCAATACTCAGAAGGAAAAACCCCCTCCACACACCTTTCATTTTTTTCATTTATAGTTATTGAGTGCTTACTGTGTGCAGAGCACTGTACTAAGCACTTGGAAAGTACAGTTCCCCACCACCCCCTCTACTCCCACCATTACCTCTCTAATTCTGGCGTGCCGTGTGGGCTGTCTGCAGATTCTGTTGATATTCAGAAGTCATACCACACTGTGACTGTACTTCATCACATTCCTAGCATTTCCCCTGTTCCCCTTGCTTTGGAATGGTCAACTTAAATTCCCCCCTCCATATCAGTGGTTTGGGTAAACCTCCATGGTTCATTCTATATACAGTAGAAGTACTGATGGTCTTTCACTGAGGGGAGACTTTTTTTTCTGTCTCATAAGTTGTAGTCACCCTCCACCTTCTCTCTTTCAAATCCATTTCCTCCACCTACTAAATTCTGATTTCCATCCTCATAGTAAGAGCTCAATAAATACTATTGAATTGAATGACTCATTCTCCTTAGAGAGCACCAATGACTTCCCCTTTTCCAATTGTAATGGTCTTTAATCCATGCTAATCCTTGACTTCTCCCATCCCTTTAAAATTACACACCATTCCTTCCTCCTGGTCCCATTACTGAAACTTGGCTTCACTGAAAATTTTCTCCTGGTTTTCCTTGGCACTGCTCCTTACTCTTTCTCCTTTTCATGGCCTCCTTTTCTGCCTCTCATTCTTAACTAGGAAAGCGCCTGTTGGTCCCTTCATCTTCCTCTGTATTCACACTCTCAAGGAGTTCATCCATTCTTACAGCTTCAACTATCACCTCTGCAGTCCCAAATCTATCTCCCCTGTCCTGATCTCACTCACCCTCTACTTCTCCAATTACTCCTTCACCGCTCGGTTACTCTCCTTCCTTCAGAACATCACCACGTAATTGCCCCGCTTCTCTTCCCTTCCAAATCCCTTCCTCTACCTAACCTTCCCATCACATTGGACAATAAATCCACTGTACTCCATTTCTGAAGCCCACAATCTTGACACTCTTGATTCCTCATATCAGACTCTGCTCTGATCAACTTGCCTCCAGTCCCTGCTGATGACTGTGGTATTTTAGAATTTACTCTGTGCCAAGCACTGAGCTAAGTCAGACAGTCTCTGTCCCACATGGGAATCACAGAGTAAGAGGGAGAACAAGTAGTGAATATCCATTTTACAGGTAAGAAAACTGAGACAGGAGAAATTCAGAGGATTAGAACCCAGTTCATCTGACTCCCAGGTACATGCCCTTTCCTCACCTTACTGTGCCTCATTTCCTGCTCCATTCTTCCTCCAACCCCTGGGTTCTGTCCTTTCTCTTACTTGCAACTCCCTATTTCCCCACTTTTAATCCCCCACATTACAGCTCTTCCCAGTCTTAAAATCCCTTCTGAATTTTGATTCATCCAGGAGGCACTCCTTTATTGTTTTCTTCTCAGGTCACATTCTTCTTGCTAACATCTAAGCATTTTTTCACTTACTATTTTTGTATACATTATTTTATATGCTATTGAAATACTTTTCTATTTGCAAATGACTTTGTCTGGCTCCCCAGTTAGATTGTAAACTCACTGAGGGCAAGGATAGCTGCTTCATCTATTGTACTTGGAAGCAGAGTGGCTTAGTGAGAAGAGCACGGGCTTGGGAGTCATAGGACATGGATTCTAATCTCAGGTCTGCCATTCAGCTGTGTGTCTATGGGAAAGTCACTTAACCTCTCTGTGCCTGTTACCTCATTTGTAAAATGAGAATTAAGACTGTGAGCCCCATGTTGGACAACCTGATTACCTTGTATTTACCCCAGCACTTAGAACAGTGCTTGGGACACAGTAAGCCCTTAACAAATACCATCATTATTATTACTATTATGTAAGTATGGGGCTCTGCAAACAGGTGCTCAAATGCTACTGAATTGACTGGCCCTATAGTTTAATACCATATTAACGCTTTCAAACAACTGCTAGTGTTCTTCATTTGGCTTTCTTGTCTGTTCGTATGTGACTGAATAGTGTGTGTGTGTGTGTGTAATATATCTCAGTAATAGCATTGTTATATGTAAGCAGGGAACACATCTACCAACTTTCTATTGTCTTTTCTCAGGTAGTTAGCACAGTGCTCTGCACACAGTAAGGTCTCAAATACCATTGTTGCTGATGAAGATTTTGTGTGTGGCTTACCTTGTACAGACTGTTTATTTTTCTCCTAGCTTTTCATTCCAAGTCTTGGACTGACACTGCAGTATCATGTACAGATGGTGTTGTGTGTCTTCAAAGGACATAGCCACTCCTGAATTACAGCAAGTAAAACATGGATGATCAGAATCTTTTCTTCCTAGTCCTCCAAGAACCTTATCTGGACCCTTGAAATATTTGGCAAAAATCAAACAAAACTGAGTCTACTACCCAATCTCAAGCTGCTATTCAGTGGTATTTCTTGAGAGCTTATTTTGTGCAGAGCACTGTACTAAGAACTTGCAGGAATACAATACAGCATAGTTGGAAGACACATACCATGCTTTCCACAAGCTTAAAGTCTAGAATCTTAGAGTACATTAAGGGTGGGGAGAGGGCCAAACAGGACACCCTCAACTCTTACATGACCTTCTTAATAAAACTAAATCATCAAGTATACTTGATTGTTCCCGCTCAGATCTAATGATGTGGCTGAATGCTCTTTAAAGTTTGCCAAAAACTGAATAGGTCTTGATATTTCTTACTGCATTTTCTTTCTTTATATGATTATCCTCCCAAAATCAGGCTTGCTGCCACCTACTTATAACCACATTGCCATTCTAAAAGGTCCTGGTCAGTGATGTTCTTCAACAGTCAGCCTCAAAGGATTCTGATAGAATCTTTACTGTGATCAGTGAAGAGTAATAACAAGCCACAACAATCACAATATTTGCATAGAATTAAAAATCACGCACAGTTTTGCCAATACAGTTACCTCTCCTATAATTTTGCAGTTCTCGTAGAAACTACAAATTGTGGATATTCCAAAAAGACACTTTCCCCACTTGAACTGGACTCGAGACCCATAAACCTGTGCCAGGGAGGCTACAAACAAAAGCAGTTCTCTCTGACTCACCTAAGGAAACAGGGTTACCCAAACAGCACAACATTTTGTGAATGAATTCTAAAGAATCCTTCACATTCTTGAAGGTTGTGTACATGTGAACGAGTTGTGGAGGTGGGAGAGACAATATTCATTTCTTTGTCAGAAAATCCATAATCTGTTTGCTCTCCCTAAAGCAAAACGAAGTTCAGCAAGTCAGAAGCTTTTATCAAAATCAATAATGTTTGAGAAATGGAATATCACTATCTGGGCCACGCAACAACAGAAAGGAAACTTGAGCCAGATAATTTTTGTTTTATTTCCTTTTCTAGGAAATGGAAAAACTTCAAGGTGAACGATAGATGTGGAAATTCACCCTCAGATTACCGCTTTGTTTTTTTTTCCCTCTCCTTGGAAATTGTTTTTTCTAAAACGATTCCAAGGTGACTGATGTGTTCTAATTTAAAGGAGGTCACCTAGGGAAATCTAGAACATCGAAGAGAGCTCAGCCATACAGAGCAGCTACTGAGCGCTCCAATGGGCAGTACAGGAGCAGGAGGCAAGAGTCTCCAGGTCATGAGGTCTACAAAAGCTGGTTTTCTTTGTCCACTTGCACTATTCTTTAGTAACAGGGCAGTTTCATGTAAACATTTTTCTGGGTATGGCTAAGTGGGGAAGAGGGGTCTGAATGAGAGAGGGAAAGCATAAGGTTGATGTGTGTTCTCTTTGTAGGGATGGGGAAGAATCTCTAACTGAAACCTCAGGGCCATAGTGAGGTCAGCTGCTAAATATAGGACTAAACACCCTCCTCCTAAGCATATGTGTAACTAGATGGTATTTGCTCCCTGCAGTTTCCAATATAAAAACATAAGAGGGGTAATTGTCCATCCAGCCCAGTATTCACTCTCAACAGTGGCAAGGATGCAAATATCTTCCCCTGGAAGAACAATTTTCAAGAAGTGGAGGGCTGGTGCCCATAGGGACAAAGCTCAAGAGCAGGAAGCTGACTTGGGCGTCCATTCTCAAATCTCACATGAAACTGTAAAAGGTGAGAGAGGCTCCTTAAATTGCCTGTTTCATCCATTACACTTTCATGTGAGATTTGAGAATGGACTCCCAAGTCAGCTTCCTGCTTTTGAGCTTTGTCCCTATGGGCACCACCCCTCCACTCCTTGAAAATTGTTCTTCAAACTCCTTTTCATCATACCTCCTTTCTTGTTTGCATGTGACCTTACAAAAAAAAGGACTCAGTCCCTGACCTTTGAATTTGCAATCCAAATAGATTTTCTACTTAATTTACCTCCTCTTCCCCAAACCATGACCTCCTAAAAAGTTTGCTTTTATCATTATTTTTTAAACAGTCTACTCTTCATATGTGACATCTGTTTCTTTTTAACCAACTTTTTTCCTGTTGCTTTTGCTGTAATAATCTCTCCGATGTTTGGCTTCTCTACCTTTTAATAATAGAAATTGTGGTATCTAAGTGCTTATTATGAGCCAGACACTGCTAAAGGCTGGGGTGAATACAAGCAAATCAGGTTGGACACAGTCCCTGTCCCACGTGGGGCTCACAATCTCAATCTCCATTTGACAGATGAGGTCACTGAGGCACAGTTAAGTAAAGTGACTTACCCTAGATCACACAGAAGACAAGTGGTGGAGAAGGGATCAGAACCCATGACCTTCTGATATTCAGGCCCCTACTGATTCCTAAACCCATGCTGATGCTCCCTTTCCACACCCCTGATATTTCTCCCCCAACAAGAACTTCAAACATAATTGAAATGTGCTTCCTCTTTAGAAAGCGTCTCTTGGACCAGAACATGTCTGTAACTCAGTATTTAATCTTGCATAGTCTCTCTTGTTGCCCATAGATGAGCTGTTCCAGAAAAGCTGCAAGTCTTGGGCCATTTGACAAGAAGGGCCACATCCCTGCCCTAGGGGAGTCTATTACTTAGCTTCCCATCCACCCAGCCACCAACGATGCTAATGGATACTGATGGATGCTGGAAGCCCCAATGGACAGAGTTTGTTTCTTGTATCCATTGTAGGTTTGGACCTACAGCAGTTGAAAACTGAGGCACCTTTACAAATCAACTGGTGGGCTGAATTTGCCCTGCAGTCTACGTATATTTTATTTTTACTCCACTCCAGCACATCTCCCAGGCTCTGCCTAGCCCTTTAAATCCTTCTAGTCAATCTCAATGGACTCAGACACTTCCTCTTCCTCCCACTAAGAGAGAATGGTCTTCATGGGACAGTTGGCTGGTCACAGAGCCCACCTCCCATTGTTTGCCCCCAACCCTCTTACCCAGAAACCCTAGCAAGAGGGTGGTATAATAATAATAATAATGTTGGTATTTGTTAAGCGCTTACTATGTGCCGAACACTGTTCCAAGCGCTGGGGTAGACACAGGGGAATCAGGATGTCCCATGTGGGGCTCACAGTCTTAATCCCCATTTTACAGATGAGGTAACTGAGACTCAGAGAAGTTAAGTGACTTTGCCACAGTCACACAGCTGACAAGTGGCAGAGCTGGGATTCGAACTCATGACCTCTGACTCCAAAGCCCATGCTCTTTCCACTGAGCCACGTGGAAATCAGTGGATTTATTTCCTTATGGGCTGGTATTTTGTCTTCTAATTTTGTGGTACAGTGTTGTGCACAGTAAATACCTACGATTGGATATACTTAGGGAATTGGGTTATGCAAATCCAAGCTGTGGGGCAACCAGATAAGGACCCTGTTCGGTCACTAGGTGGCAGCAAAATCCCCTTGCAAGACCCATTGTTAATCATTTATCCAATTCTAATAACCTTATCTTCTCTCTTTCCTCCCCTCTATTCTCCAAAAAGAAAATCGTCCATTACAAGACAGGCTTGAGGTCACATTTCAGATCATTCAAGCACATGAGTCTCTGCTTGAATTTTCTGAATTACTGTCTCCATTCTCCCTTCTTATTGATATTCCATCCATTTTGTGCTAATTATCAAAGATAAAACTGTTTCCACTCCAAGACAGCAAGAAAACTCCGGCGGGTAGTGGTTCACAGGATCAGAGTTGTGGGGGTGTCGCTGCTGGACATGAGGCTTCCAGGGGTTAGCACAACCTTTCAGACTGGTGGTGGTGTCAGACATGGGATGCAGGTTGTGAAGATTAGTGGTTGGCTCATTGATCCTCCCTGCCTCTTCCAACCCTTCACCTGCCCAACTAAAGGTCTATGGAAAAATTAGCAGTGGAGTGTTCAGCTTTCCCTTTACCACAAATCACATCCAACTTCTAGACCACTGCCAATCTCTGCTTCGTAAATGTTGCAATGAGGTCTTGAAATTCTATGTATAATGTTCATAGTGAGGCCCCTTCCTGTCCTGAGTGTGAGGAGAATAAATGACAAGGATGTGTTCATATTGTGACTTTTTATCAAGCTAGAGGTGGGACATCATAGAGTTCTTCTGTCTTGCTCTTGTTTATATCATAAAGATGCACTAAAGCAAAACATAAGATGGGGAAGCAGAATTGTGGACAGTTGGGGATCGCAAGAGAAAACAGGCCAGTTTAGCATTCAGGAGTAAGATAGGATTTGAAGTTCCTAAACTGAGGCTTTCCAAAGGATGTAAACTCAAAGCAGAGTAAAAAAACATTGCCAGGCACTTCAGACTTGTAAGTGCAACAGTACAGCAATGGCCAAACAGATTGCTCACTTTGGTCAACTACTCTTTCACACTAGGTAAAATCTTATTTGAAACGAAGAAGTGCAGTTCTGTATTTCACTTTCCTAAAGAACCTGGCTATCTATAGTACTGTAGCTTAACAATGGCACATTGAGCATATCAGTGGGTGGGCACCACCCAGATCCTTAACCTTTCTCACTATTATTCCATGTTTGCTTCAATTTCCAACAGTTTTTACCTTGTGGGAGAAATAAGAAGGAAGGGGTTTTTGAGCCCTGCTCAACCCTTGAGAGGGAAGAGAGGAGGACAAGTGTTGCTCCTCAAGCTCTGGACAAGGTCGGTTATTTTGCAAAACAGATTGGATTCCACTCCAGTTGCCAGATGAGTGTGGGTAACCAGTGGCAGCTGATAGTCTCTCTAATTGAGTGGTTCAAATGCTTCTTTGGGGAGAACAGGGGCTCTTTGAGTAGGGGTGCTTGGAGACTGAGGTTTGGGCTCTGGCTGCCTTCCTTGTACATTCCTTTTTACCAGAAATGATTTCTCAAGCCTAGTTCAGTCTTAATATCACCTACCCTTTAGCTTTCTAACAGATGGCTGGAGGGTTTATTTTTAACCATCAGAAATTTCCTATCTGATGTTGATCAAACACTTGGGGTCTTTACAATTTTTTGATTTATCCATTAATTCTCCAAACATCCTTTGGAGGTTAGCCTTATGGATGAGCAATTGGTAACTGGAGGAAAAACTAGGGATGTTGGAGGGAAAAGCTGCCACTATTAAATGTCACAGCACAGACTAGTGGAAAAGAGCATGGGCCTGGGAGTGAGATTCCCGGGTTCTAATTCCAACGCCTTCGCCTGTCTACTGTGTGGCCTTGGACAAATCACTTAACTTCTCAGGGCCTCAGTTTCCTTCCCTGTAAAATAGGCATTCGCTACCTGTTCTCCCCATTAGTTAGACTGAGCCCAGTGTGGGACAGGGACCATATCCTATTGAATTATCTCATCTCTACCCAGCATTTTAGCAGATAGCAAGTGCTTAACAGAAACCACTACTATTTCTATGTCATGTATCCTAATGTTTAGGATTTTTAAGAGTGGGCAACAGTTTCTGTAAGCATTCTGTGACCACTGCTGGATAAAATACCAAGCTGAATAAACTAGTGATCTGTTGTACAAATGGCTTCACTTGTGTTCTTATATTCTGAGATGGGAAGGTACAGTAAGGAGCTAAGCACCCTTTTTTTTTTTTTTTTTAACTAAACTGGGGCATTAAACTGATTATATCATAGTGTGGCAGAGGGACCTAAAAGGTGAATGAGAATCCCAGCAGCTGTGCATGATGCAGAATGGTTGGCTGACTGTTATCTGCTATGGTCCAGCCTCAATCTGACCATATAGCCATTGCACTGAAAAGTGATTTCTAACCACCAGGATGCCTCAGTGATATTAGATACCCCTTTTGGGAGGGCAATTTAGACTCTTCAGGAGGAGTTACAAAGCAGAATTTCAGTAATAAGATAAAACATTAGAAAGCAGAATGAAGACATGCTTAATAGGGGGCAGTGTGGCTAAATGGAAAGAGCCCAAGACTGGGAGTAGGGCATATTGGATTCTAATTCTGTCTTTTGCCTGCTGTGGAACTTCGGGCAAGTCACTTAGTCCTCTATGCCTCAGTTTCCACACTGGTAAACTGAGAATAAAACACCTGGGTGCACCCACCCAATTTATTCTTACACTGTGAGCATGCAAGGGAGAGGAACTATATCTGAGCTGAGTTTTTTGTTTTTTTATTTTGGGGGATCTATCTGAGTTATTGTCCTAGAATAAGTGCTTAATAAAAATTATCATCATTAATTGCCTTCCAGGCATTTAAAAAGAGTTGGCATAAGATTAGACTTCCATAAGTTATGCATATTTTAATTGCATTTTCCTGATTGAAATATTTCAAAAGAACATCTTTCTCCTCCAATAAGGATTGGTTTCAAAGGCCTTGAAAACTGGAACCATCAAGACAAGCTTTTCTTTTGCATCTTTTCCATTGTTCCCCTGACTCTCTGATATTCCAAACATCCTCCCACCTCATTGTATTGGAGTCTATCTCTATGACTCCTTTCTAGTGTTCTTTTCAGACAGCTGAAGTGCTTAGGACTAACTCTACCCTCTTTTTACCTGTTTCTTAAACACTGGGAGTTGAAGGCCTTGTCTGTGGTTTTGCTTCCAGAAAGAGAACTGAAGAAGAGCACCTCCTCATCAGAAAGGTTAAAGGGCTGTACTTTTGCTCTTCTACATAGGGACTTCAAAGAATTTTTACCCACTTTCTATCCCCTGAGTTCAATAAAAAATACAGTTCAGCCCAAATTTAAACTTGTAGGCTGTTTAAATTCAGATAAACCAAGTATATTTTCTGAGCGCTTACTGTGTGGAGAGCACCATAGTAAGCATTGGAAGAGTACAATATAATGGTGGACATGATCCCTGCCCACAAGGAGCTTACAGTCTAGATAGATCCACAGTTAAATTAAGTTGGAGTTAAGGGCATTTGTGTGATAGAAGTGAGTATACAAAGAGTTTATTCTGGAGGGTTTGATAACTTTAAAATTCATGCTTTTTTTGGGGGTGGGGGAACTCTCCCTTCTCCCATTATGTAGAGCTATTAGTTTTCTTAGATATCAAACACCTGTGGCTAGTTTTAAGTTACCTTTGGTGTAAATGTGTCATCCTAGGTTCTATCTAGTTGCTTCACTTCAAAATTAAGGCTTGCTTATTACATTGTGGATTGAGACTGAATTCTATGTAAACTAGATTGCCATTATATTGCTGTGTCTGCCAGCAGATATCTTTTTTTTTGCCAACTGAGACACTTCCAAACACCTGGAAGAAGGGGTAGCACTGAAAAAATATTTCCATGTGCAGAGTCTGCTGTATGTGAGTGTTTGTTTTCTTGATCCATATAAAAGTCCCAATTCTCAAAATTTAAACTTAACATTTACTCAAATTAAAAATATAACCTAAAAATTATTGCTCTAGAAGCATCTGTTCAATCCTGGAAAAGAAATCCATTTCTTAACCACTGATTGGTATTTTATGAACTGAACTCATCTTTCCAATCCCTATATCCTCTCCACCACACTTTCAAATACCCTCCTCTCAAGCTTGCAACCTTGGCTCCTTTCTCCTTTTTAACCCTCACCATGTCTTTCTCCAAACCCTTCCATGACTATTGCAGTTACCGGCCTTTCCTCACCTTCCCAAAAGTCACTTAGGTAGTCTGGGTGTTGTCATAGGAGAAGCAGCGTGGCTCAGTGGAAAGAGCACGGGCTTTGGAGTCAGAGGTCATGGGTTCGAATGCCGGCTCTGCCACTTGGCAGCTGTGTGACTATGGGCAAGTCACTTAACTTCTCTGTGCCTCAGTTACCTCATCTGTAAAATGGGGATTAAGACTGTGAGCCCCACGTGGGACAACCTGATTCCCCTGTGTCTACCCCAGCGCTTAGAACAGTGCTCTGCACAAAGTAAGCGCTTAACAAATACCAACATTATTATTATATCCTGGCATAAAAACTATATCATCTACCTCACCAATCTCCTTGTCTCCAGTTTCTTTCCTCTCCAATCTGCTCTTCAATCAACTTACTGCCAGTTCATTTTTTTAGAAACAAGTTTGTGCACACATCACTTCATTCCTCACCACCAACCTTCAATGGTTGCTTATTCTTCTCTGCATCAAGAAACTCCTGATTATCACCTTTAAACACACTCTTTTCCCCTTATGTTCTCTTCTCTCACTACACCCCAGCTTGCACTCTTCATTCCTCCCCAGCTAGCTTACTTACTGTGCCTCTTTGTCTTTATTCCCTCCAACCTCTGACTCACACCATTTCCCTGGCAGGTGCTCCCTCTCCCTGTAGATGACAGACCACAGTTCTCCTCATCCTCAGTGCTCCTTTTTTAATCACATCTCATCCAGGTTGCCTTCCTTGTCTCTCCCCACTCCAGTCTATTCTTCATTCTGCTGCCTGGATCATCTTCCTACAGAAACGCTCTGGGCATGTCACTCCCCTCCTCAAAAACCTCCAGTGGTTGCCTATCAACCTTCACACAAAATAAAAACTCCTCACTCTGGGCTTCAAGGCTCTCCATCACCTTGCCCCCTCCCTCACCTTCCTTCTCTTTTTCTACTGCCCACCCTGTGCACTCCGCTCCTCTGCCACTCACCTCCTCATGGTCCCCCGTTCGTGCCTCTCCCGCCGTTCACCCCTGGCCCATGACCTCCTGCTGTCCTGGAATGCCCTCCCACCTCACCTCTGCCAAATTAACTCTCTTCCTCTCTTCAAAGCCCTACTGAGAGCTCACCTAGTCTGAGACCTTCCCAGACTGAGCCCCTCCTTTCCCTCTGCTCCCCCCCCCACTACCCCTCCTCTCAGCACTGTGCTCATTTGTATATATTACCCTATTTTTTTTGTTAATACGGTGTACGTCCCCTTGATTTTATTTATCCTGATGATGTGTTGTCTTTTGTTTTGTTTTGCTTCGCTGTCTGTTTCCCCCATTTAGACTGTGAACCCATTATTGGTCAGGGATTGTCTCTATCTGTTGCCGAATTGTACATTCCAAGCCCTTAGTACAGTGCTCTGCACATAGTAAGCGCTCAAATTCTACCGAATGAATTTTAATATTCCCCACTTCCTCTCCCAGTAGTCACTTCACCCTTCTGTGCTACCTACTTTCTCCTCCTCCCTGCCCTCACTCACTCTGTATTTATTTATATGTACTTATGTACATGTCCTTTATATTCCATTTCTCCCCATCTGCAATTTGCTCATTCATTCAGTCATATTTATTGAGCACTTACTTTGTGCAGAGCACTGTACTAAGGACTTGGAAAGTAAAATTTGGCAACAGATAGAGACAATGCTTTTTGTTTCCTGTCTCCTCCTTCCTTCTACCCCTCACAAACTAAACAGTAAGATTCTTGAAAGCAGGGATGATCTTTCCTAACTCTTAATAGTTAGTGCAGTGCTCTACAAATGTAATTATCTGACTTTTATGCATGGTTCTGGTAGATGAATATAGAAAAGATTTTCCAAGAAAAATTTGATTTTCTGCTGCTTCTGCTAGCCTAATGGAAAGAGCATGAGTCTGAGTTGTACTCCTTGCTCTGCCACTTGCCTGCTGTGTCCTTGGGCAAGTCACTTTTCGTCTCTGAACCTCAGTTTCCTTATCTGTAAAATGGAGATTCAATACCTGCTTTACTTCTCAGACTGTGAGGCTGCATATGATACGGGCTGTATCTGATCAGATATCTTGCTTCTACCCCATTGCTTGATAGAGTACTAGGTATGTACTAAGTGCTTAATAAATACTATTATTATCATTCCTCATTTTTAAAGAGAGTATGCTTTCCAGAATCTACTATGCCTTTGTCCAGAAGCATTTTGATTCTGGTACCTTTCCTACCAACAATTAAATGGCATGATACAAAACCACCTCCAATAAAGATAAAAAGAAACTCAGATGGTGCTTCAACAGAAGCATGAGTACAGGTTTCTCGAACACCTCTCCTGCCCCATGATTCTGCGACCCATGTGATCAGGAAGCATCCTATTGCTTTCAAGCTGGAAGGCAGAATCTTTCCCTGTGTGTTTTGAATTCCATCTGTGGTCACAGCAAATGGTTAATATACCAATAATGTTGGTATTTGTTAAGCGCTTACTATGTGCAGAGCACTGTTCTAAGCACTGGGGTAGATATAGGGTAATCAGGTTGTCCCACATGAGGCTCACAGTTAATCCCCATTTTACAGATGAGGTCACTGAGGCAGAGAGAAGTGAAGTGACTTGCCCACACTCGCACAGCTGCCAAGTGGCAGAGCTGGGATTCAAACTCATGACCTCTGACTCCCAAGCCCGGGCTCTTTCCACTGAGCCAAAACCCTCAGTCAAACAATGGTAATTTTTTGAGTTTACTATGTGCATAGCACTATGCTAAGTACTTAGGAGAGTAGAGTACAACAGAGTTAGCAGACAGGACTAAGTTCTCTGCCCATAATGAGCTTACACTCTAGAGACCCTTCCCAGTTCTTAGGCTGGACCCAGCCTCGCTAGCTGAGGATAGCCCAGGATTTGCATCAGCTGCCTAGAATTGGGACTCTCCAAGCCAAATGGAGAATGGCCAAAAATCCCTTCCAGGATGGAGGTTGCTAAGTTTAGGATCCACCATGATTTGGGACATTCTGAAACACTGCGAGTCCCACTCACCATTGCACCCTCAGTCCTTGAGAGGGGTGGCATTGATGTGCAAGTTTGAAGTGCTGCTCTTCTGTCCTGACTGGTCACAAAAATAGCCTGACAAGGTTCAACTTGGCAGTCAGCTTTTGCAGTCTTTCTGCAGTATATTTTATATAGTTGTGAAGGACAGACCACTGATTGTGAAATTCAGGTATGTATGTAGGCCAGAAAAAAGCTAATGTGGAACCAGTAGTCCTGTGTCAATTTATCAGTGTTGAAGCCTTTTTTTGTTTGTGTGTCTCATTAAAGTGTAAGGTCCTTGCAGGCAAGGAATATGTTGTTTCATTATTCTCTGTTTACTAAATACTTAGTACAGTGCCCGGTACCAAGAGGGTACTCTTACTGCTTAGTGAGAAGTGGCATGGCATAGTGGGTGGAGTGCAGGCCTGAGGGTCAAAAGGATCAGAGTTCTAATCCTGTCTCTACTACTTGTCTGCTGAGACCTTGGGCAAGTCACTTAATTCTCTGGACCTCAGTTAGGTCATCTGTAAAATGGGGATTAAGACTGTGAGCCCCTTGTGGGACAGGAACTGTGTCCAAACCAATTTGCTGGTAAAGTTCCTTAGTAGAGTGCCTGGCACATAGTAAGTGATTTACAAATGCCACCATTAGCATCATTATTATTGTGCACACAGAAGGTTTTCCCTTGTGTTTGACTGCAGCACTCAGCTTTGTTTTCTCTCACTTCTTTCCTGAACTTTTCAAAGCTTTTGCTTAAAAAGTCACCCCTTTCTTGATTGCAACATTTTATGCGGGTCTGTCCTCAACAACTGGTTTAAACTGGGTTGCAGCATTGATTGAGGCTTAGCTTAACTGTGTCCTTAAATTGTTCCCTCTGATCTCCATATTTTGTTTCCCAATCTTAGCTCTTTAAGCAGCTGGGTGGGGGGAGGGGGAAACCCAGTATATCAATCATGCTTGAGTGTTTACAGTGTACAGAGCATTGTATTAACACTTGAAAATACAATCTAACAGAGCTGGTAGAATGTGTTAGACTTGCAGCATGTATTCCATAATGCATAGTAAGCCATTAAGGCACTTGAGTTAGGGGGTCAATGCCAACATCAAAGTGTCAGACCAGATGACTAATGGCCTTTTGCTTCTGATTTTTTGAGGTCTCCATTAATTGTCATCTAGTTTCTTACTCCTCAAATGTTCTCCTTCCCTTCCCTCTACTTTGTTTCACTACCACACTTGGGAACAGGTAAGGCAAACAACCTTCAGTCAATCATTGGTGTTTATTAAGCATTTATGTGTGCAGAGCACTCTACTAAGTGCTTGGGAGAATGTGATTGAGTTGATAAACATGATTCCCACCGACATGGCACTGATAGTCTAGCCTTACCTTTCCCTATAGGTTTTCAGGCTGGTATCTCCTGGCTGAGTGTTGCCCAAATGCTTTTCGGGCACTTCCAATCAAGGAGAAAATCAGTGGAGACTCTTCAGGGGCCCTAAACTGAGGGAAACTTGCCCTTTTGAGGGCTATCTCATAGAGGGCATCTGTAGCAATGTCTGTATCACCCCGCACACTCTCTCCCACCCCAGGTCTTCACAGCAGAACACTCACTAAGGAGTTTCCACAAATCATTCTGACTACCGAAGACTGGAATAGCTGTGTTTTTCCTGGGTGTGGGAGGGTGGGGGTCCTGATAGGAGAAGCAGTGTGGCATAGGGGATAGGGTACGGGCCTGGGAGTCAGAAAGACCTGGGTTCTAATTCCGGCTCTGCCACTTGTCTGCTGTGTGACTTGTCTTCTCTGTGTCTGAGTTATCTCACCTATAAAATGGGGATTAAGAATGTAAGCCCAGCGTGGGACATGAACTGTGTCCAAATAGTACCTACCCCAGTGCATAGTTACAATACCTAGAACATAATAAGCGCTTAACAGGTACCATAGAAAAGTTTCCTTATTCAGAGGTCTGGGTGAGGACCATGTTGTGGAAACTATCCTGCAGCCCTCTGTGGAACTGCTCTGTCCTGTAAAACTATGTAGGACTACACTGGACTTTAAGCTTGTTTTGTGCAGGGAATATGTCTTAAATTGTTATACTGTACTCTCCCAAGCACTTGATAGAGTTCTCTGCACACAGTAAGTGCTCAATAAATAAGATTGACTAACTGACTCTCCCAATTCTACTCTTCCTTTTCCCCACCAATTTAAAATGAGCTATCCCAGTATTGAGGACCAAGGCTTTCTCTCCAAAGGCATCAGGACAGCAAAGATGAGCCCAGAGGTATCTTCCCTCTCTTCCCACCCTCCATCTTCTAAACCCCAACTATGCTTGCTGATCGGCTTTGACAAAGCTTCTGATCCTGGGGATAAAAACTAGATGTGCTTCAAGTGAGCCAGCGATTGAAGCTGTCTTGGGTATATTCAGCTGAGACTTTTCAGTCACGTCTCTCTGAATTCAGCTACAAAGCCTCCCCAGTGCCACTCATAAGTAAATATAAACACTTTAGAAATGCTCACGCTGGATAAATGATTCAAAATTGGAGAAAAAGTGTAGGTACAGAACTCTAGAATCATTTTGGTTTAGCAGTGAATTACTTGGCAAGCTCCAACATCATGACTGTCTACCTCCCTATCTTTCCCTGAGGAGCTGGCTTCTAATGAGGCCTTGGGGTAGCCAGGCTGATGTTCCCTCCTCTTCAAACAGTCCTGTCCCAACTATCTATTTGTCCTGAAGAGGTAACTGGGTACACTATTTGAGAGCTGTAGACAGCTGGTTACCTGAGGTAATTAGGGCCAAAGATTGTCTAGATTCTCAGAAATAGAATTCCCAACAAGAATTGGGTTGTGGTATTGTGGACAGGTATACCCCTGCTTTACTGTGCCACTGGTTTAAATAAACATTCCCTTGGGTACCTGAAGCACAGATAGAGGATGCCCCAAGAATTTCAGAATGCAGGGTCCATGTTGAGTTATCTCTCTTACTCTGCCATCTCACATTTCCTCCAATCTACATTGTTGTCCCACCAGTGCTTCAAGTTCACATGTCTAAAATGGCAACTGCAGTTTTTTTTTAATGGTATTTGATGAGCACTCATGCTCCTCTAATGCCAACCTACCTAAATTGCATCTGTCTTGCCACCAACTTGGCCCACATCCTGCCTCTGGACTGGAATGCCCTCCCTCTTTATATCCTGCAGAAAATCACTCTCCCTGCCTTCAAAACCTTATCAAAGGCACATCTACAAGAGACCTTCCCTGACTAGGCCCTCATTTCCTCTTCTCCCATTCCCTTCTCTGTTGCCTTACACTTAGATGTGTACCCTTTAGTCACCCTTCCTCAGCCCCACAGTACTTACTTATATATCCATAATTCATTTCTATTAATGTCTGTTGCCCCCTCTAGACTGTGAGCTTCGTTTGGGGCAGGCAGTGTGTCTATCAACTCTGTTGTTTTGTACTCTCCTTAGTGCTTAGTACTGTGCTCTACACACAATAAGCTCTCAAATACAATAGATTTTATCAAGCACTGTTCTAAGCTATAGTATAGATAGTAATAGCATTTATTAAATGCTTACTTAGTGCAGATCACTGTCCTAAGTGTTGGGAGAGAATATACAGAAAGGAATTAGACACAGTCCCTCTCCCTCAGGGTGGTGGGCTATCCCTACCTTTCCCTGAGGAGCTGGCTTGTAATGAAGCCTTGGAGTAGATAGGCTGAAGTTCCCTCCTTCTCTTTAAATAGTCCTGTTTCAACTAGCTGTTTATCCTGAAGAGGTAACTGGCTATACTAGTTGCTGAGAGCTGTAGACAGCTGGTAACCTGAAGTAATTAGGGCCATAGATTGTCTTAAGGTATAGGTGGGGAGAAAGAGATTGGAGACACAAACATCAGGAATTATGAAACAAAATAACACAGATAAATAGAAAATCAGTAGGATCCTTGAGCTAGAGGAAAATAATTTGAGGCTTTGGGACTTAAAATTCAGGGCACACCTTTCATTCAATCATATGTATTGAGCACTAACTGTGTGCAGAGCACTGTACTAAGTGCTTGAGAGAATACATTACAACAATGAACAGACACATTCCCTGCAACAATCATTTTTCCCAAGATTTTTTGAAGGCCTCAAGCTGTCAGTGTTTTCCTCGTTCCCACCTGGGTTAAAAGGCAGGATGGACAGTCTTCTCAGTGTCACTGAAAAAAGCTAGCACCTGTTCTCAGGGTAACAAAGTAGTCTGGCTGGGGGCAGGGGTAACGTTTGTGTCCAGGCTAGTTTCTAACTAATCCAGTGCTTGGAACCTTTTAAGTGTTCAACTAATACCATTAAAAAAAGCACTTCTCATTTTTCCTTCCAGGTCATCTGTTACCTCATATTTCCTTGTTTAAAATCATCTTCCTTCCCATCCTACAAACCTGAATGCTTAACATAATCCTTGATTCTTTCCTCTTTTTCAATCCAGATTGTCTGGTTTCAAAATCCTATTGCTTCATCCACATTTCCAAGATCCCCTTCATCTTCATCTCTTGAATACACTTGTCATGTCTGGCTGACTACTTCATTAGTCTCTTCACTAACTTCCCTGCCTCTAGCCTTTCCCCTCTCCAGTCCAAATTTTACTGTTGGCCAGATTGTTTTTCTAACACTTCTATGGGCATCTCCCCATGCCTCAAATTCTCATCTCTACCTGCATCAAGCTGAAAGTCCTGACTGGCATTAATGCACACAATCAGGTAAATCAGTTGTCTCCCTCCTATTATCTACACTCTTTTCCAGCTACCCTCCAGTTTGCTCTCTTCATTCCTCTCAAACTAAGCTATTCCTTCCACCTCTTCTTGTTTTAGAGTGATAGAGTGCTCAGTGGAAGTGAAGAAGGGAAGAAAACAGATTTGAAGGTAGAAAGAGTCTTCAGAATCAGCCACAAAGACCTTGTTTTAGTGGTGAGGCCCTCCCCAAGATGCCTCATCTGTATCTGTCTGTATTCTGCCCGGCTAACTGGCAATTTCCTCTCTGGATTCCGCAAAGTGATTCTCTTACACACAAATGACTGCACATCAAAGAGCCCTGTCAAGCAACTTGTATGTCCCTTGATGGTGTGGTTGATAGGTAGGCCTGACATTAATTTATTTGCCTAATAAATGGCACACTAAAGTCTTGGTAAAATAAGTATAAAATAAGTAATAAGCTTCTACTCAAGCTCTTCCATTCACAATCTGCCTCTTGAAATGGACATCCCTGTAGAAACCAATTGAATTTTACTGGTCTCTGTTATAATGAACAATGTCAGCACACTTCAGAGATTAAAGGGAAGTGCCAAAATGAAGTGGCATTAAAGAGGATAAGTGCTGTTTCATGTGGCTGGGATGTATCCAAATAAAACATCACCCTGGCCCTCTATCTTCCCCCAAATAGGTAGGAAATAGTTTCCATTTGCATGTGGCAGCCTGTTTCCTCTGTTGAGGCTTCGTGTTCTCTGGGAGAACTCTATTACCACTCATAGAAAAAAAAATATATCAATTATATTTATTGAGCTCTTACTGTGTGCCAAGCACTGTACTAAGTGCTTGGGGAGTACAGTATGACACAGTTGGTAGACATCTTTCCTGCCCTTCTCCAGCACCACTCTGTTCTTTTGATCTCTGATAATGTGCAGGTGTCTTCATAGTGCTTGTTAAGAGAGCAAGATGCCAAATGATGAGTTGGGAATTCAGGATGATCTAGTTGGGTGAAGAACAGACTCTGGTCCCCACCTTATTCTTTTAAACATTTTTCGAGAAGTGGTAAGGAGGATGAAGAAAGGAGGAAAATGTTGGAGCCTTGACTGTACTTTCATTGCCTCTTAGAGTCCTGTAAACTAGCTGTGGCTTAAATTGTAATGAACAGCTGCTGCTAGGAGGACTTTACCTTCTCCTGTTTTCCCCCTCACCTCTCCAACACAGCCCAATCTGTTTGACCTATCTCTCTCTGGGACTATCAGTCCCAGGTGTTCCTGTAGTTTTAGCCCTCAACTCATTGTCCCTCTTTTTTTTCCCCTACTGACTCCACTCTCTTATTAACTGATGTAAGGAAAAGGAGGTGAAGCTAAAGGAGGGCTACAGTAGCATTGTTGTGGTTGTAGCTCATTGTGGGCAGGGAATGTCTATTAATAGTTATACTGTACTCTTCCAAGTCCTTAGTACAGTGCTCTGCACAAGGTAAGCACTCAATAAATATGATTGAATGAATGAATGACTAGCCTGGAAAATAAAGGTGCCAGGAGCATTTCTTCCTTCCCCTGCACTTCCAGGAAATTAGCACTGACTAGAGTTGTTCTTTTAAAGCTCTCAACTATCAGAAGTTTACAAGTAATGTTTCAGGGACAGCTACTGGGCACAGGGGAATCAGTTGAAAGAGTATGGATGGCTCAGTCCAAATCATCTCTACTACTGAAATAATTCAAGGGCATGTCCTTTTGGCACTTGGACATAACATTTTCATCTTAACCAACTGTGTCTGAGCATTGCTTATCCCACAAGCCAAAGGCCCAGAAAAGATGCAATACTCGGTTTTCATGGACTAAACGCCTAAGAGTTTCTCCTTATCAGTCGTCAACATCAGCCTTATGATGTTCTAACCGAGGCATTGTGAGGTGGCACTTTGTTTTATTGTATGCTCCCAAACATTTAGGTCACTATTTGGCACATGATAGGTGTCCAATAAATCCTTATGGTATCTTTATTATTCATTCAATCATATTGTTGACTGCTTACTGTGTGCAGAGCACTGTACTAAGCGCTTGGAAAGTACAATTCAGAAATAGAAACAATCATAATTGTAGTTTAAGACTAGTTTTCATAGTCTGTTTTGAACCACATGGGAAGTGGTGTGGATAAAGCACAGGCTTAGCAACCAAAGGACCTGGTTTCTAATTCTTGTGTGTCTACTGTGTGACTTTGGGCAAGTCACTTCTGTGTTTCTACAGCTGCAAAATGGGGATTCAATACTTGTTCACCCTCCAACTTGACAGGGAGGCCCATGTGGAACAGGGCCTCTATCCAGCCTGATGATCTTGAATCTATTACCTCATCTGTAAAATGGGGATTAAGACAGTGAGCCCCAGTGGGTCGTGGACTAAATCCAACCTGATTAGCTTGAATCTAACTCAGTGCTTAGTACAGTGCCTGGCACATAGTGAGCATTTAACGAATATAATTTAAAAAAAAAATTGACAACACATAGTGATTGATACTGCATAAGCTAACAAAGCGACCCACTCAGTAATCATTGGGTTGTGAGCTCCCTGAGGGGCAGGGACCATATGCATTCTAATCCAGTGCTTCAGACAGCATTTTGCACATAGTAAATGCTTAACTACTACTATTTAGTTGGGGAACAGGTTCTAGTTAGAAAAATAAGTAAAGATGTAAGTGTAGTAAAATACTATAATTAGTTGTCTCTCCTATTCAAAGATGATGCTACAATGGTGAGGTCCCACTTACATATATGTGAACGTGCCTGAAAACCCCAGTGTGAGATCAGCAATCCCTCCCACATTTTTTCCATGCGAAGGTAGCTCCTCATTGCCCCAGAGGGTTTGACACATACATCAAGCTTTTGTCCATTCTCTACTTTGACTCCTTTCATCACAGAGTTCATGTAGTCTTTGCTCTAAGACAGCAACTCCTCTTTCCTTGCCTCCTGATAGGTTAGCCTGGTAGGCAGATATTGGAACGAATATCATAATAATAATGTTGGTATTTGTTAAGCACCTACTGTGTGCAGAGCACTGTTCTAAGCGCTGGGGTAGATACAGGGTAATCAGGCTGTCCCATGTGAGACTCACAGTCTTAATCCCCATTTTACAGATGAGGGAACTGAGGTACAGAGAAGTTAAGTGACTTGCCCACAGTCACACAGATGACAAGTGGCAGAGTTGGGTTTCGAAACTGTGACCTCTGACTCCCAAGCCCGTGATCTTTTCACTGAGCCACGCAGCTTCTCTAATCATCAAACTGTATGTTAAAAGGAGGAAAGATAAGGGTTGGAGGGAGGGGGAGAATTGTGTTATATCACAAAATGGCTGCATATTTCAAACTTACCACGGAAGCAAGACAAGCATTTGAGGAGAAATGAGTGATGACCTCAGTGTGATTAGTGAGTGCAGGATTGGGAGGAAACCAACCCGAGCCCCTGAGAAGGAAGTTCCTGATAACAGTCTAGTTCAGTGTTTCCTGCTTCTGTTCATATTCCCAACACTGTCAGCTGGAACTATCCTGACAACATGGAAAATTCCCCAGTTACCAGGTAATAATAATAATGTTGGTATTTGTTAAGCACTTTCTATGTGCAGAGCACTGGTCTAAGCGCTGGGGTAGATACAGGGTAATCAGATTGTCTCAGATGAGGCTCACACTTTTCATCCCCATTTTACAGATGAGGTAACTGAGGCACAGAGAAGTTAAGTGACTTGCCCACAGTCACACAACTAACAAGTGGCAGAGCTAGGATTCAAACCCATGACCTCTGACTCCCAAGCCCGTGCTTTTTCCACTGAGCCACGCTGCTTCCCTTACAAGGTAGAGATTGCAGAAGTAGTAGTACTAGTAATGGCATTTATTAAACAGTTTGCAGACCACTATGCTAAACATGGGGAAATAGTACACAGAGGAAAATAAGACACAGTTTATGGCCTTGCAGCAAAATGTGATTACTTTCAACATGCAAAAAAGGCAAGAAAAGGAGTTGGGGTGGGGGGGGGAGGTGGAAGGGTTGTGTGGTGTAAACAATCCTTGGGCTTCCAAAACAATTGATTCCAGAAAATTGTATCCTAAATTGGAACCAACTATTTTATAGAAAAGATGTAGTAAGTTGAAATTTATTTTCTGCATCAGGAGGCTATGCTCAAACTATCCAGAATTATAACGATGGTATTTGTTAATTGCTTACAATATGCCAAGCACTGTTCTAAGTGCTGGGATAGATATAAGGTAATCAGGTGGTCCCACATGGGGCTGACCATCTTAAACCCCATTTTCCAGATGAGGTAAACTGAGGCCCAGAGAAGTTAAGTGACTTGCCCAAAGTCACACAGCTAATCAGTGGCAGAGCTGGGATTAGAATTCCCGACCTCTGAGTCCCAAGCCTCTGCTCTTTCCACTAAGCCACATTGCTTCTCTTCAGAATTATGTATTCAGTACATAATTTTTGGATAATTTAACCACCTTAATGTGTTCAGAGTCAGAGACCTTCCTTGATTGGATAGCCCAATTTTTTCATTATACATTTATGTATGATAAAGCTAAGTTGGTAGATGTGCTCTTTGCCCTCAAGGTTCTTATAGTCTAGTGCAAGATGACAGTCTGGGAGAAATAAAAACCAAGGGGGAAAAAGTTATTGATTTTGTTTGAAGATTAGGTGAGATCAGCTTACCCCATCCTACTTCATCTCACTGATCTCCTGCACAGCCCAGCCCACACACTCTGCTCCTCTAGCACCAGCTTAGTCACTGTGCCTTGATCTTGTCTACCTCACCACTGACGTTTTTTCCCAAATCCTCCCTCTAGCCTGAAACTCCCTACCCCTCTGTATATCTTAGACCATGACACTTTCCACTTTCAAAGCATTATTAAGGTCACATTTCCTTCGCTTATGCCCTTCTTTGCCTGATTCTCTCTTTCTTCTAATAATAATTATGGCATTTAAGTGCTTGCTATATGCTAGACACTGTACTAAGCACTGGGGTGGATACAAACAAATCAGATTGTCCACAGTCCCTGTCCCTTGTGGGCCTCACAGTTTCAATTTGCATTTTACAGATGAGGAAACTGAGGCCCAGAGAAGTGAAGTGACTTGTCCAAGGCTACACAGCAGACAAGTGATGGAGTCAGGATGAGAACTGAGGTCCTCTGCCTTTTCAGGCCCATGCTCTTTCCATTACCCCATGCTGCTTGATCTGTGACCTTTGGATATTTGATATTTTCCCCACCCCCAACACCACAGTACTTATGTACATATCTTCAAATTATATATTAAATTTCTTATTCATATTAATGTCTCTCTCTCCTTCTAGACTGTAAATTCATTATGAACAGGAAGCGGGTCTTCATCTCAATCTGTAGTACTCTCCCAGGTACTTAGTGCTCAGCACATACTAAGCACTCAATAAAGACCATTGATAAACTGATTGAGGTCTGGTGGAATTGGAGGGAAAGGGAATACCAGGCAGAAGGAAGTGTGTGAGCCAGGGATCAAGGTGGCTTTTAAGAAATATTTCCCTTTCCCCTACTCCTCAAACATTCTGTGTCTCTGGAGCTAATGTTAAAGGGGAAGCTAGTTGTAAAGTTGGGATCAATGTGCTGTAAAACTGAAACAGGGTGTAAATTAGAAATAAAACAAGTTCCATTTTAGTGGATGACTTTAGTGGATGACTGCCTTTAATCTGTCATCGAATAACCAAGTGGCAGCCGGTGCTCAGCTTTTGCTGTCCTATAACTTCAGCTTGAATTGAGTGGGGAGAAATAAAGTGTAGTCAAACCAAAACTAATAAAAGAAAATGTATTTTGGAAGGAAAAGGGTGAGGTTTTGGATCAGGGAGGGTGCTAACATGGAGACTGTTTTGATGGATCAATAGTATTCACTGAGTGCTTATTTGATGCAGAGCATTGCATTAAGTACTTGGGAGAGTACAATACTACCAAGTTGACAGACAAGTTCCCTGCCCACAATGACCTTACAGTGTAGAGGCTGAGGGACATTGATATACATAAGTAATTTGAGATATAATTGATAGATATATAGGTGCTATGGGACTGAGTGAGGGGAGAATACCAAGCGTCCAAAAGTCACAGATACAAGTGTGGATTTATTTAAGCCAGTTTTGTTTCAATCAAATATATTTGAGTGCTTACTGTGTGCAGAGCACTGCACTAACTGCTTGGGAGAATGCAATATAACACAGCCGATAGAAATGTTCCCAGTGAGCTTACAGGCTAGTGGTTGAGACAGACATTACTATAAATACATTACAGGTATATACATAAGTGCTGTGGGGCTGAGAGAAGGATGAATAAAGGATGTACATCCAAGTGAATGGACAATGCAGGAGGGAGTGAGAAAAGAGAAAATGAGTGCTTAGTTGGGGAAGGCCTCTTGGAGAAGATGACCCTGAGAGAGGTTTTGAAGGTGGGGAGAATGATCAGCTGTTGGATTTGAAGAGGGAGGGCTTTCCAGGCCAAAGACAGGATGTGGGCGAGAGGTCAGTGGCAAGATATAAAAGATCGAGATACAGTGAGTAGGTTGGCATTAGAGGAGTGAAGTGTGTGAGCTGGGTTGTAGTGGGAGAGCAGCAAGGTGAAGTAGGAGGGGGCAATAAGTTGGATATTCCCTTTTCCTAAGGGAATTGTACTAAAGGGATATTTATTAAGTTACAGAGACAGAAGGAGAACCTGGTGTGGCATGTATGTGTGAACTGATGTGAGACTGAATTTCTTTAGTAATGAAGGGAGAAGAACTGGCTGCCAAATGTATTGCTCCTGGATGTATATTCATTTGGCCTTTTCAACCACCAAGTTTATGGTGAATGGTATTAGCTGTAAGTCAGGGTGTGGTTAAGTAGAAAAGTTGGTTTTTGAAAGAGGAAATGCCTATTGATTTGTCTAAATTATTTTCCAAAAATCTGAGTGCCTTGATTGTCGGTTGGCCTACCTATGTATGCTTTAGTTTATCCGAGAAATGGGAAAAGGAGGAGATAGATACTTCATTGCCTTTCTATGAATGTCAAAATAGGAGCTAAACTACTGAAATTCCAGAATGAAAGGGATTTAGCCAAACAGTGGGGGCTTTAACTCTTTAGAAGAACAAGTCAATCCCTTGTTCAATGGTCTGTTTTTGAAGAATCACAGTGGACAGGAAGTGGTACCTTTGGAAATTGCTAAGGAAGGAAGAAAACACCATGAAATGACGAGCTTAAAATGAGGTAGACTGTACCATCCCCATACAGAAGAAACTTGTGAAGAGTTCTTGTCACCCTCTCAGAGCCTTCCAACTGCAGCAGCACTGGGAGAAAAGGCAGGAGAAAGCTGAAATCTAGTGTGATTCTCTGTCTGTGTTCAGCTGCTCATTTGCTACCCAGTACACACATTTTTAAAGGTATTTGTTAAACTCTTACTACCTACCAAATACTCTATTAAGTGCTGGGGTAGAGACAAGCTAATAAGGTTGGACATAATTATGTCCCACATGGAATTCACAGTCTTAATTCCCATTTTACAGATGAGGTAACTGAGGCCCAGAGAAGTGAAATGACTTGCCCAAGGTCACACTGCAGACAAGTGGCAGAACCAGGCTCTTGCTCTATCCACTAGGCCATGCTGCTTCTCATGGTACATGAAGACTTTGGGGGTTTTTTTTTGAAAAATCCAGCCTGGCTCCAAGTTTGACTATGAAGAGGAGCCCGTGTTCATAGGACCGTGGGAGGGAACACAATGACTCTGAAGGAAGTGTGTGTTGAAGGGTAGGGAAGGGACAGGGCTTACCTTGCATAAATGCTGTTGGTTCAGGGGGCTTCCACAAAATCATGGCATAGTGGATAGAGCATGAGCCTGTAGTCACAGAAGGTCATGGGTTCTAATCCCAGCTCTGCCACTTGTCTGCTATGTGATCGTGGTCAAGTCACTTCACTTCTCTGTGCCTCAGTTACTTTACCTGTAAAATGGGGATTGTGACTGTGAGCCCGATATGGGACAGGGCCTGTGTCTAACCTGATTTGCTTGTATCTACCTAAGTGCTTGGTACAGTTCCTGACATGTAGTAAGCGCTTGACAAATGTGGCATGCCATGTCATTACTTTGCGCTGCATTTGGTGTGTTCCTTGCCTGGTTTCCATAAGAGCAGTCAGTGGGCACCCACCCTTTCAATCCATCAATGGTATTTATTGAGCTTTTACAGTGGATAGAGCACAGAACTGTTATGCATGTTCCTCACCCTCAAGGAACTTAACAAGAACTTTAAAACAGTTTTATACTTGGGGCCTGTATGGCATATAGTGATTATATGGGTGCTCGGTTAGTGGGAATCAATTGATGGTATTTGAGTGCTTACCGTGTGAAGGCCGTCGTTCTAAGTTCTTTGGTGAATACAGCACACTGAGTTGGTAGACACGTTCCCTGTCCACAACAAACTTACGATCTAGAAGGGGAGACGGACATTAATGTAGATAAGTAATTTTTAGATGCATTCGTAAGTGCTACGGAGCTGAGGGTGGGGCAAATATCTAATGCCCAACTGAGAACTGGCTGTTTCTTATTTTCTACTATATTTCCCAGACATTATTTTTCTAAAGTGTCCAGGGCTTTACCAGAGAGCTTGTTGTTTCCACTTCCTCTGTCCCCAGACCCGCTTTTTAACTCTGTACCTATTGCTTCTTCCACCCTCTCCCCCACCCTCAAGTGTGAATAAATAGGAGCAGCAGAAAACATTCCCTGGAACCAGGCACTACAGCTGCCAAAGAGTGCCAGCCTACCTAAGAAGCAGCATGGTCTAGTGGATAGAGCATGGGCCTGGGATTCAGAAGGGCCTGGGTTCTAATTCTGACTCATCCACTTGTCTGCTGTGTGATCTTGAGTAAGTCATTTCACTTACCTGTGCCTCAGTGACCTCAACCGGAAAATGGGGAATAAAACTGTGAGCCCCATGTGGGACAGGGACTATGTCCAACCTCATTAGCATGAAGCTACCCCAGCACTTAAAGCACTACTTGACACATATGCTTAACAAATATCATTAATAGTAGTATTATAACTTTTAGAATTACCAGGTCTTTCTCACCCCAGACTGTGGCAGGTCCCAACTCCTGCCCTAGCCAATTTCACCACTCTCGGCACCTGACTTGGTACAATGGTGATGATTTCCTCACCTCTCGAACAGGAGAATCATTTTAAAAAATAGAAGGTAAAAAGTTAATAAAAACAACCAAGCTCTTAAAACGTGAATATTTTGCCCAATCCTTAAAAATAAAACCTGATAATTGCACCCCAAAGCATCTCTCTTTTCTTGAAAATAATCTATATCCTCCAGAACCTGAGTGCCTAGCTTGAAACCAGAACTCAGAGAAAGTGGTTAGGTGAGAATATTTGAAAGTTGCCAAAGAGGAGGATTTTCTGGGTCTGAGAAGGCCCTAATCCAGGTTTGGAGAACAGTCTTGTCCTAAAAGGTGGAGGACAACCAAATTGTGTCATCCTAAAGACTTACGTAAGAGTAATATAAAAAATCAATCAGTGATATTTATTGAGGGCTTACTATGTGCAGAGCACTATACTAAGTGCTTGATGAGTACTTGATAATAAAGTTGGCAGACCCATTCACTGACCACATTGACTTTACAATCTAGAGGCAAAAACATAATATTATTATTGTATTTTGTTCATTCATTCAGTCGTATTTATCGAGCGCTATGTGCAGAGCATTGTATTAAGCACTTGGAATGTACAGTTTGGCAATAGAGAGAAACAATCCCTGCCCAATAATGGGCTCACAGTCTAAACGGGGGAGACAGACAGCAAAGCAAAACAGAACGAAACAAGACAACATCATCAAGGTAAATAGAATCATGGAGATATACACTATATTAGCAAAATAAATAGGGTAATATATACAAATATGCACAGTGCTGAGGGGAGGGGAAGGGGAAAGAGCAGAGGGTGAGGGGGGAGGGGAGGAAGAGCGGAGGGAAAAGAGGACTCAGTCTGGGAAGGCCTCTTGGAGGAGGTGAGCTGTTAATAGAGCTTTGAAGAGGGGAAGAGAGTTAGTTTGGCAGATAAGAGGGAGGGCAGTCCAGGACAGCAGTAGGACGTGGGCCAGGGGTCGATGGCAGGACAGGCGTGAACGGGGGACTGTGAGGAGGTGAGTGGCAGAGGAACAGAGTATATGGGGTGGGCAGTAGAAAGAGAGAAGGGAGGTGAGGTAGGAGGGGACAAGGTGATGGAGAGCTTAGAAGCCGAGAGTGAGGAGTTTTTATTTCGTGTGAAGGTTAATAGGTAACCACTGGAAGTTTTTGAGAAGGAGAGTGACATGCCCAGAGTGTTTCTGTAGGAAGATGATCCGGGCAGCAGAATGAAGAGTAGACTGGAGTGGGGAGAGACAGAAGTAAGGGAGATCAGAGAGGAGGCTGACACAATAATCCAGTTAGGATATTATGAGAGTTTGTCAAGCACTGTTCTAAGCAGTGGGATAGATTCAGGGTAATTAAGTTGTCCCACGTGGGGCTCACAATCGTAATCCCCATTTTACAGATGAGTTAATTGAGGCATAGGGAAGTTAGAAAGCTTATCCAAGGTCACACATCAGACAAGTGGTGGAGCTGGGATTAGAACCCATGTCTTCTGGCTCCCAAGTCCAGGCTCTTTTCATTCATTCATTCAATTGTATTTATTGAGCACTTACTGTGTACAGAGCACTGTACCAAGCACTTGGAAAGTACAATTCAACAATAGAGAGAGACAATCCCTGCCCACATTGGGCTTACAGTCTAGAAGGGGGGGACAGACATCAAAAGAAGTAAACAGGCATCAATAGTAGCAGTATAAATATAATAGATATATACACATCAAACCAAGTAGAATTATATGCTCTTTTCATTAAGCCATGCTGTTTCTCTAAAGAGTGACTCTAGTTTTGAAAGGTAAAGATTGAGAGGGAACAAGATTTAAAGTTTACAGAACCGTGAAGGGCATGGATGAAATAGAAATGTGTATTCAATCATTTGTATTTACTGAAAACTTTCTGCTTGCAGAGTACTGTATTATGTACTTGGGAAAGTACAATATAACAGAGTTGGTAGACACCTTCCCTGCCCACAGTAAACTTGCAGTATTGTTCACCAGTATTAAAATTTGAGTGTCCACTTGAGCAATATATTTGTATAATCCATTGTACAAATTCCCTTACCAGGAGTTTACATTTTAACGGGAGAGGTAAATGGCTAGCCTCAAGTTTAAGTGTGATGTTCTCTACAGTGGCAGCCAGTGGAGTTTTAGCCCTTTAGGAGCAGCATGGCCTAGTGGATAGAGCATGGGCCTGGAAGTCACAAGGTCCTAGGTTCTAATCCTGGTTCTATTTGACTGCTGTATGACCTTGCGCAAGTCACCTAACTTCCCTGTGCCTCAGTTCCCTCATCCATAAAATGGGGATTAAGACTATGAGCCCTGTGTGGAACAGGGACTGTGTCCAATCCAATTATACTGTATCTACCCTAGCTCTTAGAACAGTGCTTGGCACATAGTGCTTAACAAATACCATAATCATTATTATCATATTGAGCCCCTGGTAAAACATGAGATCCTAATTGCTGGAGATAAGTAACAAAGGTAGAGATTTATTAAGCAATTTATTATTGGTATTTATTGAACAAGCAGTGTTTTCAGCTCTTGGGAAAGTTTTAGGACCCTCTTGTGGAAAGATGAAGGCTGAGAAGGGGACACAATTTCAAATTTACAAAACCATGAAGGATATGGACAAAATTGTGATTGTTGTTCACCAGTACTGGTACTTGAATGATCACTTAGTGAAATACACAGCTTGGACAGTACAAAATTAAGTGTCCTATTATTTGCCAACAAGAAACTTACACTCTAATAGGAAAGACAGATTAAGAAACATTTACCAATAAGGTGGTTTAGTTAAATAGAAGCATGATTAAATAAACAGATAAGTATATTGTAGTCTTTCAAGCTCTTACTCTGCACATGGTAAGCACTCTAATACAATGGATGGATATGTAAAAGTATGAGGAAGGGGTATAATCATGGGGTATTTGTTAGGTACTTATTATGTGACAAGTACTTCATTAAGAGCTCAGGAAGATACAAGATAATCAAGTCCCACATGGGGCTCACAGTTTAAGTAGCAGGAATAAAAGACATTGAATCCCCACTTTGTAGATGAGGGAACTGAGGCACAAAGAAATAAAGTGACTTGCCCAAGGTCATGTGGTAGACAAATCATGGAGCTAGGATTAGAACACAGTTCCTCTGACTTCCTGGTATGTTCTCTTCCCATGAGGTCATGCTGCTTCTCTAAATAACTTTGTAAATCCTAGAGATAGTTGGTGGGTTTATATTACGTCACAACATTAAGATGATGGGGAATCTAGTGAAACTTTATAACCTCATGGGAATTTTTATCTCAGCAAGTCATGTAGGTGAAAAATATCTTCAGTTTCAATGAGAGTAAGGGTAAAAAATATTAAATGACAAAGGGTCCTTTATAGGTCACTGGTCTGAACCTGTAATAGAACTTATGTTAATATCATAATCGATATTTGAGTGCCCAAGTGTATGGAGCTTTGTACCAGGTGCTTGAGAATAAGAAAAAAAAAAAGGATGTTCTTAAAATTCCCTAGTTAAGGGGAGAGACAACATCTTAAAAAAATATATAGGCTACAAAATGCACATCAGACCCAAAAAATAATAATAATGGTACTTAAGCACTTTTTTTGTGCCAAGCACTATTCTAAGCGCTGGAGTAGGTACAAGTTAATCAGATTGGGCACAGTCCCTATCCCACATGGGGCTCATACTCTTAATCACTATTTTACAGATGAGGTAACTGAGGCCCAGAGAAGTGAAGAGACTTTTCTAAGCAGACATGTGGCAGGGCTGGGATTGGAACCTATATCCTTTTGATTCCCAAGCCAGTATTTCTATGCACTAAGCCATGCTGCTTCACTCACATGTAATGATTACTTAAAAAGTGCTCTTATACTTCAAGAAGGACGTTAATCTGGAAAAATATGAAAGAGAAGATGGGTTTTTAGTAGCAAATGTATTATCACGAGAGCTACAGATTCTATATGGCTTTAAAGCAATGGAAATTACTCTTTTACATTACTTCAAGTGTCACTGACTGAATCTCTGTTCCTAATACACTTCATGGTGAAGAATCCCTCTGAGGGAAGGCATCCCATTCCAATTCTAGGATCTTGGAAACTGCTGCCTGATAATTTGTCAAGCACTGTGATGAGGACTTTCCAGAAGAAGGTGTAGTGAGGAAAGACTGATGCACAATCCTAGGCATGGAGTCTTTGTCTCCAAGTGAAGATTTATGCATTCGGAAGAGTTGATTGTCCATTCTTCAGATTAAATGTCCAAGGGGACAACCTGATTACCTTTTATTCTACCCAGGGCTTAGAACAGTGCTTGGTAGATATACCAATACCATTATTATTATTATTATCGTATTTCTTGAGTGCTTACTGTGTGTAGAGCACAGTACTAAGCACTTGGGAGAGTATAGTATCACAGAGTTGGTAGACACACTCCCAGCCCACCACAAGTTTACAGTCTAGAGAAATCGTAATGCTTTTAACCGCAATGAATGACAGGATTCTGAACAAACTTTGTATTAGTATTGTATATTAACGTTTTCATTTGGGTTAAAATCCTTACTTGCCCACAATAAACCTGGGTCCTTATTGGTTTGGATCTTATTCTAAATCCTTTTAAGGAATGTTCATGTAACTGAGGATCAGCTCTATGATTGGAGTTAATGTCAAAAGGGAACCTATACCTCTACTTAATGGCCAGTCTCAAGTCAGATATCTCCAAGGCTGAATAAATAGAGATCAGAAACTGTGGACTAGACTGTAAGATCCTTGTGGGCAGGGAATAATCATGGAATTTGGTAAGCACTATGTGCCAAGCACTTTTTTAAGCACTGGGATAGATATAAGGTAATCAGGTAGGACACAGTTCATGTCCCTAAGGGACTCACTATCTTGATCCCCATTTTACAGATGAGGTAATTGGGGCCCAGAGAAGTTACATGGTATGTCCAAGGTCACACAGTAGACATGTGGCTGAACTGGGATTAGAACCCATGACATCGGACTCCCTCGCCTGTGCTCTTTCCACTAGGCCATGCTGCTTCTCTGTGTAACTACAAACTCTGCTTTATTGTATTCTCTCTAGTGCTTAGTAAAGTGCTCTGCAAACAGGAAGTACTCAATGAATACTACTGTTTGTAGGATGTTTATATTCATTCTCATAAGGGCAATGGCCCTTTAATGGGTTTATGTTTTTAACATTCTGTAGAATCTATTTTCCTTCAGTATGCAGAGCTTCCTTCTAAATGAATCTGAAGGGGTAAGTTGGTAGACTTATACTGGAGTTCCTTTCTTGGCATTTCTCTTAAAAAGGCGTGGCATAATGGGTTGCTAAAACCAATGGAAAACTGTTGTATTAAGACTTCGCTAAAAAAAGAAATCTATTCTAATGATATTTTTAACTAGAAGTCCTCTGCCACTCAGGCATTTCTATATTCTCAATTCATGCAACATAATTGACAGTTAATGTTTTGACCAGAGAATTAATCCAAGTGTGGAGGGGTTATAGGTGTGAAAGGATCATTTGGTGTTAATCTAGGCAGGCCAAATGTGGAGCTTTTATGTTGTTTTTATTAAGAAGAGCTGTGAAGGAAGGGGAAACCTTGGATTTGGAGAAGGAGAGAGGTCACTGGCTTGGATCAAAGTGAGGGTAAGTCTTGCCTGGGGTCCAGTTGGCAGACTGCTAGCTTGGTAGAATGAATATGCCATCAGAAACATTTCAAAACTGAAAACATACCAGTGTGGTATGGAGACTAGAATGACCTCAGCGAAGAAAATCACACATGTGTAATGTCAGTGTCTAATATCTGCCAACCCCTCTAGACTGTAAGCTTTTTCTGAGTAGGGAACTTGTTGACCAATTCACTCATATTAACCTCTCCCAAACACTTAGAGTGCTTTGCACACAGTAAGCATTCAGTAAATACCACTGATTGATTTAATTCCCTAAGAAATAGGGCAAAGCTTGGCACATACTTAACCTCTGCCTACCCCTGAAAATACATACACACACACACACACACACACACATGCAACTGTATCCAATTTTTGTCACACAGATCTGGGATGAAATCAATATGTAAAATATAATATTCTCCTGAGCATCTCAACCACGTAGCAGTTCCCCAAAATGGTACAGCTGGTATTTATCACCATTATTATAGCATAAACACTAAATAACAGCACTACAAATTTGCCAAGTGCTTTATAATATTTTATGATGAGTGAACATAGGAGCAATGAATCAACCTCAGATTCCTTATTTATGTCTGCCACCGCATATCGCTGCTCTCCAAACCTTCTTAGGCTTACCAAAGCAGCAAAATGCCTCTAGATATCCATCCCTCCATTTCTCCTCAGGCTGTTTGCTCCACTGGGCCAATTAGTAAAAATAATAGCAATAATAATGGTATTTATTAAGCTCTTATGTGTCAAGCACTGTTCTAAGCACTGGGGGAGATGCAAGGTAATCAGGTTGTCCCACGTGGGGCTCACAGCATTAATCCCCATTTTACAGATGAGGTAAACTGAGGCACAGTAAAGTGACTTGCCCAAAGTCACACAGCTAATAAGTGGTGGAGCTGGGCTTAGAAACCACGACTTCTGATTCCTGAGCCCGTGCTCTTTCCACTAAACCATGCTGCTTCTCCAATACTTCCATCCTTTCCTAATTGCTGGAGAGGAGTGACTGAAGGCTAGAGATTGATGAAGCAATCAGTCGTTGGTATTTATTAAGCATGAACTGTGTTGCAAGCACTGTTTTCAGCTCTTGGGAAAGTGTTAGGACCCTCCCTAATCTGGAATGATAAAGGCTGAGAGGAGACACAATTTGAAATTTACAAAACCGGGATTGGTCCTTGAATGCTCATTTAGTGAAATACACAGCTTTGAAAGTACAAAATAAAGTGTCATATTATTTGCCAACAAGATTCTTACACTCTAATGGGAGAGACAGATTAAGAAATATTTACCAACATATGATGTCACAACATTAAGATGATGGGGAACCAAGTTAAAATCTTTGACCATATGGGAATTTTTCATCTCAACAAGTCATGTAGGTTACAAATATTTGCAGTTACTGCCCTGGGTAAGATATGTGAGGAGAATGGACAAAAACAGGACACCCATATGGTTGCTGTATGAAGAGCTGAAATTGAGAAAGCAAAAGCAAGGATGATAGAGAAATATTTTGAGGAGGTAATATTAAATTTTTTTCTGGTATTCAAGCACTTCTTATGTGCCAGCAAGTGGGCTAGATGCAAGTTAATCTGGTCTGAGATCATCCCTAGCCCACATGGGGATCACAGTCTAGGGGAGAGAGAACAGATATCAAATCTTGATTTTTAGAGATAAGGCACTGATAAGGTAAGTAACTAGCCCAAGGTTACTATGGCAGAACTGGAATTAGAACCCAGCTCATCTGACTCCAAGTCCCAGGCTATCTCCATTAGGTTACGCTGCTTCTCTAGTAAACAAAGTCTCAGGCAGTGTTGCCCCAGTTTAAAACTGGGTGATAACTGTGGCAAATAGATCAGCATGGCATACTGCACTTAAGAAAGAAAAAGATGCTCTGAGACCAGAAGATTTGAGGAAGTGTGAGATAAGGAAGTCAAAACAACCCGCATCACCTCCAGGTGATGCAACCAACAAACCCAAGTGCAACAGAGGACAGTCTTTGTGTGTGCCAACAGCGATTGAAGTGTATGGGTCTCGTGTTAGCTTTCCTCATCTCAACTTTGTTCTTTAATGTTTTCTTTTATTTCTTTAACATTTTTTATATTTAGCTCTTACTATGTGCCAGGCACTGTATTAATCATTGAGGTAGATACAAGGTTGGACCCAATCCATGTCCCACCCAGGGCTCACGGTCTTAATCCCCATTTTATAGATGAGGTAACTGAGACACAGAGAAGTTAAATGACTTGCCCAAGGTCACTCAATGGACAAGTGGCAGGGCTGGGACTAGAACCCAGGACCTTGTAACTCTCAGGCCAGTTCTCTTCTCTCTAGGCCATGCTGCTTCTCTGTAGAGTAAACTCTTCTACTCCTAATCCCTGAATGTGAGGCTTTCAATCTGATAGTTTGATCCAGTTGACATCCTACTTCCTAGCCCAAAAGCAAAGAACTAATAGTAGCCATCCCATTCATCAAACTGATCCCTCATCACTTTTTGTTTTGTTTTGTTTTGACATTTGTTGAGCACCTACTGAGTCAAGCACTGTTTTCAGTCCTCAGGTAGATAGAAGAAAATCAGGTTGGACACAGTCCTAGTCCCACATAGGACTCCCTGTCTAATTTGAAAGGAGTAGGATTTAATCCCCATTTTATAGATGAGCTAACTGAGACAAAGAGAAGTTGTGACTTGATCAAGATTACACAGCCGACAAATGGCAGATAGGGGATTAGAACCCAGGTCTTGTGACTCCCAGACCTGTGCTCTTTCCACTAAGCCACGCTGTTTATCTGCAGGGTAGGCTACTCTACTCCTATTCCCTGATTGGGTGGCCCAAGATTTACTCTTGGAAGTGAAGACTTCATTCCCAGGACTCTCCTTGACTGGATTTTAAGGCAGGGGGAAAGCTTTTTCACAAGTAAATGAGACTGAATGCTGAGAAAACTGATTTGTTGTCCATTTCCCTTCCCTTCAGATGGCACTTGGAGAATGAATAAGATTATTCATTCAATAGTATTTATTGAGTACTTACTATGTGCAGAGTACTGTACTAAGTGCTTGGAGTGTACAAATCGGCAACAGATATAGTCCCTGCCCGTTGACGGGCTTACAGTCTAATCAGTCTAGTAAGATTATGATCCCCTTTAGTGTGTAAACTCATCCTCTAGACTGGAAGCTCTCCATGGGCAGGGAATTTCTGCTAATTCTGTTCTATTGTACTTTCCAGTACTTAGTGCTCTGCACACAGTAAGTGCTGATTGATTAGATCTTATTAGTTTTAATAGAGCACATTAGATATACACAATTTGCAAGTAACTTTCTTCTGGACAGATAGTTTATCACAGCAGAGCTCCCTCACTGGGCTGACATCTTTATTAGGAGTCATTCAGCTTCCCTTCCTCCTGAAATGGCAAAGTGCTCAGCTCTGCTCTACACTGTCCCTGTATTTCCCAAGTGCAGACTGAACATCATAGCATCACATCCTTCTGCAGTTTCTGCTCTAGATCTTCCTCTTCTACCACATCTCCTTCTGTATTTTGAGATTTGTTATGCAATAGAAGACTTCATATTTGCTGGAGAATTGTAAAACCCTCTATACTAAGTCTGTAAAGATCATCATCCTTAATCATATTTTCTATCAGCCATAAACCCTCACTTTTTTCCATTGTTAAGCAAATATGAAAGTTGTCAAGCTCTGTTCAGCAGGAGATGTACTGTGGACTAATGGAAAGAGAGAACTTTGGTTCTAATTTTGGCTTCCCCACCTTTCTATTGTATGACAAGTTACAACTTCTCTGTGCTTCTGTTTCCTCATCTGTAAAATGGGGATTCAATACATGTTCACCCTCCCCCACAGACTGAGAGCTCCATGTAGGATAGGGCCTGTATCTGATTTAGTTATCTTTCGTCTACTTCAGTATTTAACCCAGTGTTTAGCACATAATAAGTGCTTAAGTACCACTGTTATCATTGTGCAGGCTGGGTTGTAGTATGAAAGTAGCAAGGTAAGGAAGGAGGGGATACAGTGACTGAGTGCTTTAAAGCTGATGGTATGGAGCTTCTGTCTGACATGGAGGCAGATGGGCAACCACTGGAGGTTCATGAGAGTGGAGAAATGTACGAAATGGCTTGTAGAAAATTAATTGGTTCAACAGAGTGAAGTATGAACTGGAGTGGGGAGAGTCAGGAGGTAGGAGGTAGGGAGTTAAGCAAGAAGGATGATGCAGAAATCAAGGTAGGACAGGATTTTTTTTATATTGATGTTTGTCATCTCCTCTCTAGACTGCAAGCTCATGGTGGGCAGGGAAATATGTTTGTTTTTTGCTGTACTCTCCCAAGTGCTTAATGCAGTGTTCTGCACCCAATAAGTGCTCAATAAAAACAATTGAATGAATAAGTGCTTGAATTAATGTGGTAGCAGTTTGGATGGGGAGGAAAGGGCAGGTTTTAGTGATGTTGTGAAGGTTGAATCTTCTTCATGGTTTTTAATTTTTGCTTTGTTGTTTTTAGTTCCTCATATTGCCCCAAGTTTGTATGGTTCTTACCTCAGTGGGACAGGATGAGGTATTTGAAGGCACCTTCCCTCCCTCCACTTCACAGTCTAATTTCAGTGAAAATCAAAAACTCTTTGATTTTTGAATGTGATTTCCTTCTCACCAGAAGCAGTAGTGGTGTGGGCATTTAAGCACCTAAGAAACTAAAAGGTTTTAAGAGCTGGAGAAGGGTGACCTAATTGATAGAGAATGGAGACCTAAGCTAGTCTGAAAATAATAAACTAACCTAGACTGTAGACTGTAAATTCTTTGTTGGCAGAGACTGTGACTACCCATTCTGCACTTTTCTAAGCACTTAGTACAGTGTTCTGCCCACAGTAAGTGTTCACTAAATAACAAAAGACTTAGAAGGAACACAATTTGAAATTTAATTAACCATAAAGGATGTGAATCAAATAAAGATGGAATTACTATTCACCAGTATCAGTTATTTGAATGTCCATTTAGAACAATACATTGTACTAAGTGCTGCGAAAGTAGAAAGCAAAGTGACGTTCCCTGCTCAGTAGGATGTTATATGTTAATGGGGAAAACAGACATAAGCATTATATGCTTATCATAATAGTGAAATGAACATGTATGCATAAATTCTGAGCATTAGTATAAACAAGTACATACATGATAGAGGATGTCTGGTTTCTGTCACTTGGAACTGGGATTTAGGGAAGACTTGGAGGAGGTGAGATTTCAGGCAGCCTTTGAATATGAGAGTTCCATAGTAAGCTCTTAATAAATATAATAATTATTTTTATACAGGGATTTCAAGCCAGGATACCAGTATGAGAGAAGGGATGGGATGGGAGAAATGAGCACAGGGCATGGTTAGATAGTTCAAGAGAAATAAAGAAAACAACTTGAGGAGTAGCATGTGAAGAGAACAGATCTGAAACTGATGGAGAGTACATTTTGTTTTGTGGGGGGGGAATGGGAAGCCACTTGAGGGTTTGGAGAAGAGGGGATTTGTGAAATGCTTCAAGAAGATGATCTCTACAGCAGCATGGAGTATATGTTGTATTAACTTTAATTCATTCATATTTATTGAACACTTACTATGTGCCGATCTCTGTACTTTGTGCTTGGGAGAGTATAATAGAACAATAAGCAGATACATTCCTTCCCCACACAGGAGAGGGACTGTGTCCAACCTGATTAATTGTATCTACTGCAGTGTTTAGAAATGTTTGACACATAGTAAGCACCTGACAAATACTGAGAAGTCAAAGAAGATGCAGGATTACAGTTTGTTGCTAGCGATGTATTTGGAAGTCATCTGCATAAAGGTAGTAGCTGAAACCATGTGAGCAGATAAGCTCCCATAGAGTGTGTGAATAGAATAGCAAGAGTAGAAGATTGAGGAAGAGACAGAGGAGAAGTCAGGGAGCACAACTGAGAAGGAGCTGTCAGAAGTTAGAAAAAGATCCAGGCTAATACCAGGTCAATAAAACTGAAGGTTGATAATGTTTTGAGGAGGAGGGAGTGGTCCATTATCAAAGGCTACTGAGAGATTGAGAAGGATCACAGCAGAGTATAGCTCTTTGAATTTAGCTACAGGGGCATCATTGATGTTCTTGAAAGCACAGTTTTGGTGGAGCAAAAGTGCTGAAAGCCTGATCATAGCAGATCAAGAAGGGGGTTGTTGTAGAGGAAATCAAGGCAGTGGGCATATATGACCCATTCCACAAGTTTAGATGCAGGCATATTGGGTAGTAGAGGAGGCATTGGGATCAAACTGGAAAAAATATTCCCATGGAGGAGACTTGAGAGTGTTCACATGCAGGAGGGAAGGAGCCATTAGAAAATCAGAGGTCTGAAAGTAGCAGTGAGGGAAGGGAGAAGCTTGGGAATATAAGATTTTAAGAGGGGAGAGGGGCAGAGATGAAAGCATGAGGGGGTGAATCTAGAGGTCAAGCAAGAAATCTCCTCATTCAGTGATATTTATTGAGTGCCAAATGTATGTAGATCACGGTTCCTTTTAAGAAACAGTTAAGAAAGAAGAGTAAGCTGCAAAAGTGTTTAAAGGCGACTCTCAGAAGTTCCCATGAACAACAGAAATACAGGTGAGGAGATAGTGGCGTTGTGGCCTCTAGACTTCAAGCTTGTTGTGGGCAGGGAACATGCCTATCAATCTGTATTTTCCCAACCACTTAGTACAGTCGTCTGCACTCAGAAACTGCTATTCATTCATTCAATAGTATTTATTGAGCGCTTACTATGTGCAGAGCACTGTACTAAGCGCTTGGGATGAACAAGTCGGCAACAGATAGAGACAGTCCCTGCCGTTTGACGGGCTTACAGTCTAATCGGGGGAGACGGACAGACAAGAACAATGGCACTAAACAGCGTCAAGGGGAAGAACATCTCGTAAAAACAATGGCAACTAAATAGAATCAAGGCAATGTACAATTCATTAACAAAATAAATAGGGTAACGAAAATATATACAGTTGAGCGGACGAGTACAGTGCTGTGGGGATGGGAAGGGAGAGGTGGAGGAGCAGAGGGAAAAGGGGAAAATGAGGCTTTAGCTGCGGAGAGGTAAAGGGGGGATGGCAGAGGGAGTAGAGGGGGAAGAGGAGCTCAGTCTGGGAACGCCTTTTGGAGGAGGTGATTTTTAAGTAAGGTTTTGAAGAGGGAAAGAGAATCAGTTACCATTGATTTGATTCAGGAAATCTTTTGAGGGTGTGTGGGTGTGGAAACAAATGAGGGAATGGTAGTGTTACTGAACACTGTCTGTGAGATAGGAAGAGTGGAAAAAGATAAAACCTCTTATAGAAAGCTGCAGGGGAGGGATTGTCATGAAGAGATAAGTAGTCTAGTGGAAAGAGCACAGGCCCAGAAGTCAGAGGACCTGACTTCAAATTGCAGATCCACCACTTGTCGCTGTGTGATCTTGGACAAGTCTTTTATTTCTCTGTGCTGCAGTTCCCTTATCTGAAAAATGGGGATTAAGAACATGAGCTCCATGTGAGACATGGACAAGACACTAAGAACTTGGGAGAGAAGCATATGCATTCCCCACACACAAAAAGCTTAGAGTCTAGAGGGACAGACAGACATTAAATAAATAAATTATAGATATATACATAAGTGCTATGGAGCTGGGATGGGGGTGAATGAATGGAGCAAACCAGGGTGAAGCAGAAAGAAGTGGGAGAAGAGGAAATGAGGGCTTAGTCAGGGAAAGCCTCTTGGAGAAGATGTACCTTCAGTAAGGCTTTGAAGTGGGGGAAAGTAATTGTCTGTTGTATTTCAGGAGAGAGGGGCCAGACCAGAGGCAGAATGTGGGAGTGGGGTCAGCAGTGAGATAGATGAGACTGAGGAACAATGAGAAGGTTAGCATTAGAAGAGACAAGTGTGCCAGCTGGGTTGTAGTAGGAGGGTAGTCAGGTGATGTAGGAGGGGACAAGGTGATTGACTGCTCTGAAGCCAATGATGAGTTTTTGTTATGGAGGTGGATGGGCAACCATTGGAGTTTTTTGAGGAGTGGGAAAATGTGTTCTGAATGTTTTTGCTTTAGAAAAATGATCTGGCAGCAGAGCAAAATTTGGACTGGAGTGGGGAGAGACAAGAAGCCGGGAGGTCAGCAAAATTCTGCATATTGATCACACTCATAGGTGGAAGAGGATAGGTAGAATTTTTCACTCCAGGATCTCAGAGACTTTCATGAAACTTAAAGTAAACCCCACAGCAGTCTTGTGAGGGAGATTGAGACAATCTGTTGCCAGGATGAGAGAAACAGAGAATAGTGCAAGACTAGCTGGGCACTTCTCAAGAGAAAGGAAGCAGCATCGTCTACTGGATAGAGCATGGACCTGGAAATCAGAGGACCTGTGTTCTAATTCTGGCTCCACCACTTGCCTGCTGTGTGACCTGGTGCAAATTGCTTTTCTGTGCTGCAGATTTGTTTTATCTACTGCAAAATGGAGATTCATTCCCTCCTATTTAGACTGTGAGTCCCTTATGGGACGGGGACCTAATTATCTTGTATCCACCCAAGCCCTTAGATCAGTGCTTGACACATAGTAAGCACTTAACAAATACCATAAAAAAAGAGAGAGAAGCAACATTGGCTAGTAGAGAAAGCATGGGTCTGGGAGTCTGACCTGGGTGCCAATTTCTAATCTTTTATTTGCCTTCTATATGGCTTTGGGCAGGGCAGGCCACTCCTTTGTGTCTGTTTATTCACCTGTAAAGTAGGGATTTTACAGATATGGATTTGATGTGATGGTCCAATGTGTGTTCACCCTACTAATAACAAAGGGGGTTGGGGTGGGGTGGGGAGGGAAGGCCCAGAGGTTTCTAGAGCAGGTAGCTCTATTTTCTAGACAATATATATCCTCTTTCTTTTTTAGACTGTGAGCCCCATGTGGGACTCATGTGACCCATGTGAATTCAACCTGAGTATCTCCTATCTACCCTAGCATTTGGAACAGCACTTAAGCACCACAGTTAATAATCTCTGATTATGAGCCCTCTGAAGGACAGAGACCATGTCTAATTCTCACCCATGTATTCTCTCCCAGTGCTTAGTATGTCTTCTGCACATGAGAAGCACTTAATAAATACAATTACTACTATTATAATTAGTTGCAACAAGTGGCAGACAGAATCTGTATAGGAAGTCACTGTACCAGGATAACCAGCTATCCCGGCATGGTGGCCACTTGTAGTCATGGACAGCCATATACAGGGTTTATAGTCAGAAACACTTCTAGGGTTGTTTTTAGGGACTGGCCAGATATATAGGCAACTGGCAACCTTGCTCCTAGTAGGTTCCAGTGAGAACCTCTCCATCTCTCACCAGCCAGGTCTTACTTGAAAGAAGAGAAGCAGCATAGTATAGTGGATAGAACTTGGGCCTGGGAGTCAGATCATAGATTCTAATCCTGGCTCTGCTACTTGTCTCCTATGTGACCTTGGGCAAGTCACTTCACTTCTCTGTTCCTCAATTACCTCATCTACAAAATCGGAGTTTGAGACTTGTGAGCCTCATGTGGGACTGGGACTATCTCCAAACTAATTAGCATGTATCCACCCCAGTGCTTAGTAGGGCCTGGCACATAATAAGTGTTTAACAAATACTGCAATTATTATTTTTATTATTACTTTAAGATGGAGACATATTCATGGAGTCTCTTCCTTAGTTCCACGCCTCACCTTGTCCAAATTCTCCCCTGAAATGGGTCAGATTCCAGCTGGGAGTCATTAGGTGGGTAACATCCTATACAAATGATCTTTTTTATGGTATTTGTTAAGTGCTTACTATATTCCAGGCACTGTATTAAGAGCTGGGGTAGATAAAAGATAATCAGCTGGACACAGTTTGTATCCCACATAGGGCTCACAGTCTTAATCCCCATTTAACAGACAAGATAACTGAGGCCCAGAGAAGTGAAGTGACTTGCCCAAGGTCTTATAGAAAACAAGTGGAGGATCCAGGATTCGAACCCAGGTTCTCTGACTCCAGGCCTGTGCTCTTTACGCTAAGCCATGCAGCTTTCCTGTAGGGAGGGACACTGAGGAACTAGCTGCTGCCTGCTCTAGAAACCTCTGGACCTCCCTTCTTCCCTTCCCCACCCCCCTTAATTATTTGGCTAATGCAGGGTGGACTGTCACAGCCTCAAGTGGAAGTTAAAAGATTTGGACAGAAAAATGGCCTTGCATACTGCATACTTGCCTAGTTTTAAATTTGCTAAAAGATTTTGGGCAGTTGGTTATTTGACCCTTTCTCCCTTGTAAAAGAGTTGTTATATTTACCTCTTGTATAGAAATGTAGAATAATATAGAAATCTGCATTTGCTAAGAACCTCTTCAGAGGAAGTCTCTAATCAACTTTTAAAAAAAATTGAACCTCTAGGATAAACAGCACATTGTAATAAGCTCTTGGGAGGGTTTACTTAGAAAAAGTTGTCTTTCAGATGGAGAACAATGTGGTTGAGGTGATATATCCATAGGTGTGACTCAGGCACAAAATCTTGTCAGTATTTCACAAGCTGCCTCTGAAAATACAGAAGTGCATTTCTTCAGACTCCTTGTGATTCTGGGTGAACTTTGGATGTATGCTAGTTGTAATAATTATAACCATAATAGTGGCATTTAAGCTCTGTGTTCCAAGGTCTGAACTAAGTGCTGGGGTATATGTCAGATAATCAGGTTGGGGACTCCTAGTCCAAGTAAGAGGGAGAACAGGGATTGAATCAATCCCCATTTTACAGATGAAGAAATTGAGGCACAGAAAAGTTAGGTGATTCACCCATGGCGACTCAGGCAAGTGTGGAGCTGGGATATAGAATTTAGATCTTCTGACCACCAGACCAAAGCTCTTTGCACTAGGCCATGTTGCTTCTTGCTACTTAGACCACCCTGGAATTGTTTTTACAGTAGTATTGATAGCTTGCACCGAGCCATCCACACTCTCACCCACCTGCCCCTCTCCTTCTGTGTATGGCAGCACACATTGCAAGCTGGGTCACCAGGAAAGAAGATGCATTCTGTTGTCAGAATGTCTTTGAGAACTTAATGACAGTAGGCACCCTTGGGTCTTCACCCATTTCATCATTCATCTTCTTGTATCGTTTGGTGACTTAGTAAAAGTAGGTCTCTTTGCTGCAAAAGCAAGGAACAAGACCAACCAAGAGTATGCAAAATTTTCTTCTCAACTAGACACATCAGAGCAGGAAATGATAGGAGGACATGAAGGCAAAGGTTCTTGTTTGAGTTTAAAGAGACAGTCATTTCTTTCTCTGGGCAAAATCTGGAAGGACTGTTCCCAAGAATTGTCTCACTCTAAAACCATTCCACTTTATTCTCTGTATTCAATTCAATCATATATTGAGTGCTTACCTTGTGCAAAGTACTGTACTAAGCACTTGGGAGAGTACAATACAACAGAAACAGGCATATTCCCTGACTGCATGAGCTTACAGTCTTCATCTTATTCTAAAGGCATGGGGAGAGATACTTTCCCAGAAGCCCCCATTTTTGGCAAGAATATGGAAGATGAAAGATTCAGGAGTGGCTTGCAATTCGTGCTCTCAAAAAGCTTACACTCTATAAAATAAATCTTTACGTTTGTCTGCATTTCTTATATGAGAACATAATTCAATTTTCAGAGAGAAAACAATATAGAAGAATTATAAATTTCCTCTTCTGAAACCTGGACCGTTTGTCTAGCTTAGTGGGTTTTTACATTTGATTATTGGAAGGAAATTTTCATATAAACCTTTTAAATTAAGATGGAAATACACTGAACCAAACAAATAGGATTTTTTTTTACTAGTAGGAGCCTAACATTGTGCATTTGTAGCAATTAATAAGATATTGCAGTTGATAAGGAGAGGGAGGGATGCAAAACTTCAAAATCTTTTTCATTTGTAAAATTTCCTGGCAGACTACTTGCTGTTGGCAAAGCTCAAAGGAGACTTTGAACCTCTGGAAGGATAGATCAGTATCCAAAAAAACACAGAACAGATCTTGAGTCCTAAAGGAAGTTGATCCTTAGGATAAAGTCATTGTCAATGTAAGGTTTGGGAATAAAGTTTAAGATTTTACTGAAATCTTGGGACCAATTATGTCATGTTCAAAGGATGCAGTAAATACAGAAACAGAAAAAGTCCTCCCGATGTACTTAAGAAAAATGCACATGAGTAATTTTATTAAATGTCAGAAAAGAAGTGTTGGGGTTCTCTCCCGTAACTGCTTTATTTCATTTTTGTTTTCCCTTTTTCATGGTTAAGGATCAAATTTTTAAGCTCTGGGCTGAAAATGCCTCTGCAGAAATGCCCTAATCTATCAAAGGCTCTGCAGAAGTTTCCTCTATTGAAGGGAAAGTTACCCATTCTTGATGGAGGGTCCCTATTGACCTCTCTTTTGAACTTGCCCTTCCCGCATGCACTTCAGTGGTAATATGTGCTCGTGTACCAACATTTGAGACAGACAATTAGTTTTGGAGATGGAGTTTTCCACGCTGGGAAGGCCAGGTGTACAGCTTGCCTTATCTCGCATCAGACAAAATCGTCATAAATATGTCTTACGAATATAAGATTTGTAAAAATTTAACCTTCCAGTAATGTGGAAAGAAAGGAGGAAATGGGCAGGCAGGGGAGAGGCCAGTCACCCATGCAGAACAGGTGCGGCGGCACAAAGGATTATCTTCCCAACTGACCCAGCAGAATTCTATGACCGCCTAGAGAATGGTCATCTGGATGCTTAATGGGAGGCCGAGGTTGCCAATGGTAGCGCGACCTCATCCGAATGGTTTATCTGAGCGCTGGAGGGGAACGGGATGCTAATGAGAGCCTAATCAAAGGTGGAGGCATTTCAAAAGCAGGTGAACCTGGTCCAGCCCCCACATTGAGAGAATGGCAGGCCCATTTTAAATGGACCATAGTGCAAAGAGAGGGAGAAAGCTAAGCTGGGCTACGGGAAGCTGCGGTCATTGGAATTGTCCAGCCTCACTGGGCAGGACACTGGACCTCTTAGTGATTTAAGCCAATGTCCACTACTCTCCAGATGTTTCTTGCATTCTTTGGGACCCAATTTGTCTAAGGCAGCTGAGGAACTGTGGGGTAAGATTGTTTGCTCTTCTTTCATTCCCTTTCCTGCTGCGGGGCTCGCATCTGTGCATTTTCCTCTCTGTGTTTTCCTGGCTGGAATCGAGAGTCATTTATGGTCTTGGATGTGTGTTTGTAGCATTTCTGTCCCCCAAAAGATTTTTTTTTCCATTCTCCCTTCCCTATTACCCAAAGGCTTAAGAGACTTGTTACTTACTCTAATGGATGATGTAAAAACTCCTGAGGAAGTTTTGGAGATTGTTGCAATGGAAAGTTGTTACTGTGAACTTGGAGACAACATCTCTGCTCCACTAAATAGCTTACCACCCCGCTTCCTATATAGAGTACAATATTTAAAAAATTCTCCTCAAATTCACTCTGCTACATGGAGATGATATAATAATTCAGCTTAGCCATGTCAGCCTAATCAATTAGGCAGTTTTGCACAGTTTTGTACCTGAGAGAATGTGTCAGACAATGAGTTTTCAAGCCAGTCTTCCTCGATGCCATTGTTGTGATTGTTTAGTACATGTTCTGAGGGTTGATTTAAAAAATGTGGAAGTGTGAGCTTTAGTAATTTATAATTTTTCAAAAGGGGACGAGAATGCATGTTGTTCTGGAGAGACTTTTTGTGCATAGGGAATATAGCCTCCCTACCAATTATTATTCTTTTAATGCTCTTGTTAACAAAAGGCACAGGATGAGAGGAGAAGAAAATGAGCTGGAAGTCTGGCAAACTGGATACAGAATCTTGTTCAGGTCTCAAAATTCTGTGAGGCTTAATTCCTATAAGATAGCCTACATCAAATGGAAGAACAGGGGAAAACAAAATATCAAAAAAGAACAATGGCCAAAATACTCATTTAGTTGTATTTACTGAGTACTTTACTGTGTGCAAAGCACATTACTAAGTGCTTGAGAGAGTACAATATAACAATAACCAGACACATTCCCTGCCCTCAACAAGCTTCCAGTCTCTCCCTCTCTCTCAGCTCAAGCAATGACATGCAACCCAGTGTGAAAACGGAGAGGTTTGAATGTGAGCCAGAGTTAACTTCTTCACCAAAAGATGAAACTTTGCCAAATTATTTTCATTCAATGATCACAGATGGTAATGAGTACTGAAAAATAAATGATGAGGCTCCCTGCCTGGGAGCCCTCACTGAGTTAACCCAGACAACTCAGCGTGCTCACTCCTCTAACATCAACCCTTCTCAGTGCAGCTCGATCTCATAGATCTCACTGCCAGCCCCTCACCCAAATCCTACCTCTGGCCTAGAACTCTCTCCCCCTTCATTTCAGATAGACCATCACTCTCCCTACCTTAAAAACCTCATTAAAATCACATCTCCTTCAAGAGATCTTCCCTCCCTCTCCCTCTGCATCACCCTTGAACTTGAATTTGTCCCCTTCATTGACCCTACCCTCGGCTCCATACCATTTTTGTGCATATCCATAATTTATTTTCATGTCAATCTCTCCTTCTAGACTGTGAACTCTTCAAGGCAGGGAACATGTCTACAACTGTTATATTGTACTTTCCCAAGCACTTAGTACAGTGCTCTGCACAAAGTGCTCAGTAAAAGACATTGTTGATTAATGAATAAGAGAGGAAAACCATGTATACATGAGCTACTTAAATTAGGCATAGGTTATGGGCTATCAGGATCCCTGAGCATGTGCTTGGTGAGGCATCTGGAATATCTGGTTGTAGGCACGATTCCAGCCCTGGCTTGTTGAATCCCATCAGGGATACAACTTTCTCCCTATTATCCTTACTGTACACATATTTTACTTCTGCATAATAAATAATCAGGTTAAACAATAGGTCCCAGTCCCAGTAGAGGAAATTATACCATCCTCAGATGTACCTAGGGAAGAGAAGCCATTCAGTTAGTAAAGAGGCCAAGACAAAGGGTGTGGTTATGTTACCTTTGCACTTGCATTTGTACTTTATATTCACCCCACACTCAGCCCCACAGCTTTTATGTTCACATCCTGCGTTCTAATCCTGGATCCACCAGTTTTAGAGCCTGGGCTTCGTAGTCAGAGGTTATCAGTTTGAATCCCGGCTCAGCCACTTGTCAGCTGTGTGACTTTGGGCAAGTCACTTCACTGTGCCTGTTACCTCATCTGTAAAATGGGGATTAAGGCTGTGAGCCTCATGTGGGACAGTCTGATTACCCTGTATCTACCCCAGTGCTTAGAACAGTGCTTTGCACATAGTAAACACTTAACAAATACCAACATTATTATTATTATTAGTCTTCCGCTCTGTGACCTTGGGCAAGTCACATTATTTCTCTGTGCCTGTTACCTCTTGTAAAAAGGGGATTAAGAATGTGAGCCCCATGTGGGACAGGGATTGTGTCCAACCTGACAACCTTGTACTGATCCCAGCACTTTGTTAAGCACTTACTATGTGCCAGGCACACTACAAATATCTTTAAAAGATCATAATTTATTCACTTATATTACTGTCTCTCTTGCCTTATAAACTATAAACTTCTTGTGGGCAGGGAATGTGTCTGCCAACTCTCTTACACTGTTATATTGTATTCTCCCAAGCACTTAATACAGTGCTCTACGCACAGTAAGGGCTCAGTAAATTTGATTGAAGAGGGAGAGTCCACTGCAAAGTATTGGAATTGGATTGGAATTTGCTTTCAGTGATGAAGGAATGATAAATTTAGCAAGATACTTGAAGATATGTCAGCCTGATATATAATAATAATATTTGTTTAAGTGCTTACTGTGTGCCATGCACAGTGCTAAGTGCTGAGGTAGATACAAAGTAATCAGGCTGTCCCACGTGGGGTTCACAGTTTTAAGCTTCATTTTAGAGATGAGGTAACTGAGGCCCAGAGAAGTTAAGTGACTTACCCAAAGCCATAAAGCTGATAAGTGGCAGAGCTGGGATTAGAACCCACAACCTCTGACTCCCAATGCCATACTCTTTGCACTAAGTCATGCTGTTGCTCTATGGTACTCAGTCCTTAAGCACTTGGAGAGTCCCCAGTTAGTACTTATGTATATATCTTTAAACTTTGCTGCTTGCCACACTTGTGACTTATTTTAGTGCCTCTCTTCCCACACTACACTGGAAAGTCCTCAAGGACAGGGATCGGATAGTGTCTCTTAACTCACTTGTACTTAAGCACTTAATCCAATGCTTGGTATGCAGTAAGTGCTCAATAAATACTATGGATTGATTGACTGACTTAGATGCAAGAACAGAGAGAGGGGTTTTGCACAATTTGAAAGAGTAGGCATATAGAAGAAAGTTGATATCTATTTCTTTGGATGATGGACTAAGCTGTTCTAGTCTAGAGATGTTAGAGTGAGCCAAAATCTAAGGCTTTCACTTTTGGCTACTTTAATTCAACTCCAAGTCTAGTTTTAATCAGTGGCTTTCGTTGAGAGACATTTAGACTTGGGGAATGTCTGGCAACTCACTTCCTGGTTGCTATCCCTTCCCTAAGTAGATTTGCAATGAAATAGCAAAGCAGGAACATTATATCCTAGTGGAAAGAGCACAGTTTTGGATTCAGCAGACCTGTGTTCTAATCCTGACTCCACCACCTGTCTTGGGCAAGTTACTTCACTTCTCTGCGCCTGTTACCTTATCTGTAAAATGGGGATTAAGACTGTGAGCCCTATGTGGGACAGACCTTGCGCAAACAATTGTATCTACCCCAGCGCTTGGCACATAAATGCTTAGCAAGTACCATTAAAAAAATTAAAATCCAGGATTACAATGAGAAGGAAGAAAGTGAGTGGCAATGGTGAAGTGTTTTAAAGCGATCCCTGGCCTCTTGCAAATTTTTCTATTCCCCAACTTAAATCTGCTGAAGGTACTTGGGGGTCCTGGGTTGGGGGGGTGGGTGGGCAGGGAGGAAGGGGAACTGAGATCACAGTACAGATGAGACTACTGGATTGATTTGCTATGTAGTCAATAATCTGCAAACTATGAATATAGATGAAACCCAAGTCTGCAGAATTTTCAATCCACTTTGGGAAATGTACCACTTAGGTGAATTCTTAGAGCTGTTCTGCTCCATTGAGTAAATAACCCTCCCCCCACCCAGCCCAATGTCATCGAATATGTATTTTCCCGATAGGCCTGCCGAATGCCAAGGGAACTTTCTTAGGTAATCAAGGGCCATGCATGGCAGATTATGCATTAACTTCACAGACTGCTCAGTGATCTAATTGGTAAACAATAGTTTGGTGCATTTTGCATAATTTAGTGAAGACAGATGTGCCCATTTGAATCTGAGAAATCATTTGAATTCATCTCTAGCTGCCATAAGTGTTCTGACCGGGGGAAAAAAAGCAAAAAGGAATGAAGGAATAGTTTCTGAGGAAAAATATTTATGTAGCACTACCTTCTGAGAAATATCTTTCCCTCTATTCTTCAGTGAAAGGAGGAAAAAAAGATAGAGGGAAATTGTAGTGTTCACAAGAACTGGAGAGTTTGAGTTTAGAAAAGGCATTTGAAATGGGAAACTTAGTAGATTCATCAGTTTCTGTCTCTAACACTGATTTTCCACAGGTCCGGAAATTTGTTATATGAGTAAATAAAATCCAAGGTGTAGATAGTTGATCAGCTATTTTCGGATAGACGAATAATGGGTAAAATAGATTTTTAACATTAAGGCCTAAGGCACTGAGAGCCAAAGCCACACTGTGTAAGACCCCCATTAACAGCCTACTTTTTACATAAAAGAGCAAGAACATTTCCAAGGCTGACTTAAAGAGTTAAGATGCCAGTGCAACCATCGATTAGTGGTGAGAATGATGTTTTGGAAGGATGTGGGGGAAGCATAAAGCAGGTGGCATGTTGGCAAGCAGTCATTCATATTTATTGAGCACTTACTGTGTGTAGAACACTGAATTAAGCTCTTGTGAGGAAACAAGAAATCTGCAGTCACATGAGGAATGCCTTTGTCCTACAAACTAGTCAATGTTGAGGGTGTTCGTTAAGCTTTCCTACATGTCAAGCACTGTGAATTATTAATTAATTATGGCATTTAAGCCTTTACTATATGCCAAGCACTGTTTGAAGCAGTGGGGTAGATATAAGGTAATCAGGTTGTCCCATGTAGGGCTACAGTCTTAATTTCCATTTTACAGATGAGGTAACGGGGGCACAGAGAAGTTAAGTAATAATAATAATGTTGGTATTTGTTAAGCGCTTACTATGTGCCGAGCACTGTTCTAAGTGCTGGGGTAGACACAGGGGAATCAGAATGTCCCACGTGGGGCTCACAGTCTTAATCCCCATTTTACAGATGAGGTAACTGAGGCACAGAGAAGTTAAGTGACTTGCCCAGAGTCACACAGCTGACAAGTGGCAGAGCTGGGATTCGAACGCATGATCTCTGACTCCAAAGCCCATGCTCTTTCCACAAGTGGCTTGCCCAAGGTCTCACAGACAAGTGGCAGAGCCGCGAATAGAACCCACATCCTCTGACTCCCAAGCCCTTCCTGTTTCCTCTAAGCCACGCTGCTTCTCTAACCGGCTGCTGTTCTAAGCCTTGGTGTAGATACAAGGTAAACAGGTTGGACCTCGGTCCATCTCCCATATGGAGATAACTTGACTAGATAACTCCTTTTCAGGTTTATCTGAGTCCCTATAAATCCTGTTTCCTTCATTTGTAGTTTCATCAATCACCTGCATTTCATTCATTCAATCATATTTATTGAGTGCTTACTGTGTGCAGAGCACTGTACTAAGCGCTTGGAAAGTGCAATTTGGCAATAGAGACAATCCCTGCCTACATTGGGTTTACATTATAGAAAGGGAGAGACAGACAATATCATATTTCTTGAGTGCCTACTATGTGAAGAGCACTGTACTAGGGGCTTGAGAGAGTATAACATAACAGAGTTGGTGGACATATGCCCTGCCCACAAGGAGCTGATGATCACCTCTAGACTGTAAGCTCCTTATGGACAGGAGTTGGTGTCTATCAATTTTATTGAGTTGTACTTTTCCAAATGTTTAGCGCAGTGCTCTCCACATGTTGAGAGCTCAATAAATTCTATTGTCCGACTTGCAGTGTTTATTTGCTCTAGTCACTAGTGTTTTTGCTTGTTGGTACATTTGGGAAATCTAGGTTTGCTTCCTATCCCCCATTCCTGTTGGTTCTCAAGGGTAGACACAAGTTCTTGTTTTACTTTTGGAACTCCCTCTGCATTTAGTCCAGGGTTTTGCTTCTCTCAACCGATGTGTACAATGCAAACCCCTCAGTCTCTAAAATTTCCCTAGCCATATTCACTCATCCAGTTGTATATATCGATTACTTACTGTGTGCAGAGCACTGTACTAAGTGCTTAACACTTTTCAGTGGTACACTAGCTTCTTGCATTTTTTTCCAATGAAACTCAAAGGGACCTGAAAGAACAGTTCAGTTGGCCAGGACCTCTTAAGGGTCATTCCACAGACTTCCAAGTCCTTGTGGAGTGAGTGGACAGAGCTGGTTCTGGGAATCCCCAAACCCCTCGCGGCCAATTGGGTGGCCAAACTGAAATTGGGGGCTTATCAGAAGGACCATATGCAGCGTTTCCTTAGGCGGTCTACAGGTAGTTGAAAGATCATCCAAAAGCACCACTCGGATCTGTAACATGCTCATACCACAGATGTCTGCTAGGGCCTACGGGTTAGATCTGGCCTGGTTGGATTCTCACGAGAAATGGAAGTCTTCCCTGAAGAATGCGTCTTACCCAATTCAGATCCAGCTGTGGATGCTTCAGGAATATTGCTTGCTGATTTTGCTGCTTTGGTGCACTACATCTCCCCCTTGTGGCCCAAGGGAGTGAATGAGTTTCTGAAACTGCCCCACCACCAGCATGTAGGTCCCACGATCTCCTCCCCAACCAGGGAGCCTGGCTCCCTGCACCACCACCCGCCTTTGTGATCCCTTTTGACAGAAATGTCCACACAGCATACTGACCAGTGTGACATTTTCCCATTTAGGCATTGACCGATTCACCTCCGGCCCTGTCCCATTGGATGTGGCAACTTCACACAGAGAGACATCTTCCAATTTGTCACTCCTGTACCTGATCCCCGCCACCTTCTGCCCTGAGACGACGACATAACTGTGAGTAAAATGGGTTCTAAATACCACTTCCAGGGATAAAATTGACACGTCAGGGGCAGGGCCTGGATGGTGCTAAGTAAAACGTGTGAGAATCCTTTATCACCAGTGGGATGAGCAGCCTCGGCCCAGGTTTCATTGTTAGCAGGAGTGCCTAGTTTCAGCTTCAAGGAGAGGGCTCATCTTAGAGGCTCCAGAGGGAACAAAGACCAATCACCTCGGAGAGCTGAGCCCAACAAGTTCAGGCTTTGACGAGAATTGAGTTAGAATAGAGATGTTCAATGAAGGGGCTGCTCTTAGCAACTTCAATCTGTGACCAGTTGCGTTCAGAAATGGAAGGGAAGGGGATAATATAAAATGGGCAGGAAGCCAAAAAGTTCATTTTTACTATAGGGGAAAATAACACTAGACTAGAGGAAAGACCCATAACTGTTCCTCTGGCCTTGTCGACTGTGGAGGTCATTCAGGTAGTGGGTCTGGCTCCGATTTGATGACTTTAAGCATTGACAAACAGACCAATCCGTGAAGCTCAGGATTCCGCTCCGTGCTTTCCCTCCTTGTGAATGAGGATTGCCTCATTTCATTCAACCAGGATTGATGAGAACAGAAAGAAATAGAACGGAAAATAATGTAAATAAGAGGAAAGAGGCCCAGTCTTTGAATTATGTGACAGCCAACCTTGTTTTGCAATAGTTGAGTGACCAGAATTGTATTCCTGCCACACAGTTTTGGGTGGGAGTGACCTCTGAGGCATTTCTCACAGAAAGTCAAGAGATTGAAGCCAGGGCTCAGGAGAAAATGGAAAAAAAGGAAATGATTCACTGAATTGTTCTCAAAGACTATTTAGGGCTTTCTCATTATCAGTTGTATTCATTTATTCCCCAGCAGTTGAACGCCTGAGTTCACTTGTAAAGTTGCCTTTTTAAGCTAATATTTCTTTGCTTTCCTGTATTTAGAAATCACTGAGATTGTATTGATCCATATTGATAATTTTATGGGGCTCAATCCGTCACAGTGTTAAAATGCTACCACAGAGATAACGGTATTACTTTGTCTTTAACTTCATGCTCAGACTGGTATTTCATATTGATTTCTTGGCTTCGGTTTGTTGTTTAATGATTTGCATTTTCATTGTGTTGCATTTACCATGACTGAGTTTCCAAGAAAGCTACAGTGTTTTCGATGTTTGTATTTCTAAAATCAGAAATATCTCATTCATTACTGCTGTTTAAAATTGAAAATCAATATTTATCTGCTATTCACAGTGCCTAATGTTTGTGCTGTCTGCCTTATCTACTTTGATGTATGGAAAAAAAATTCCAACATTCAAAAAGTGTTTTCATCCAAGCAGTTCTTGCATATCTGATAACTCTTTTGTTTAATTGATTTGCTGTGACTTGTATCTGTAGAAACCTGATTCATAAAGTGGAAGTTCAGTGTCTTAACCTGGATGGAGCAAAGCATAGATGGAAATCTCACAATTCCTGTATCTCAAAGTCCTACAAAATGCTGGAGTCCCAAGAGTGTTTTCACCTCTAGGGAAATGCCCATTTATGTAAGTTCTAGGCAAATATGGGGAAGGATTTTCAGACCCTTCTCGTGAAAAGTTTGCTTATTAACGCCTTGGATACTCTAGGTGTTGAAGCTTTTAGGCACAAAGACTTATCCAAAAAACATTCTTAGACTGTCTTGGTGGAAAGGTTCCAAGGAACAAACCTAATAGCATTTCTTTATCACAGGTCCCTCAGAAGTGGTGTTGACATTTTTTTTTGTGGTATTTGTTCAGAGCTCACTATGTACCAGACACAGTACTAAGTGCTGGGGTAAATATAAGCAAATTAGGTGTATCTTTATCTCATTCACAAACAGCATTGGGCATGAAAGGCAAAGGCAGAAAGAATCTGAACCAGAACATCGCCTCTGCCCCTTGAAACTCATCTCCTCTTTACACTTGGTTCCTGAGCTAACCCATTCCCTTCTCAGGATGACTGGGAAATGTCTTCAGAAATAATCAGAAGAGACGGTCACAATGTCCCAGTATGCCAGATCCTCTCAGTCCTGCCTCCTTTCTCCTGCGTCTCCTTGGATTTCCTCTGGAGCCCTTTTTCTTTAGGTGGAAAAGAACATGATGGAGATGGTAATGAGTCAGTAGTGGTGTTGGGCCCCACTCACCCAATTCAATATTTTGTCCTTGTGGGAGGGTGATCATACTGACTCTTGTCTGGTAATACCATTCCCTTCCCGGAAAAGGTGGTTTGTCTAGAATTCTGTTATACTCTCCTAAGGACTTAGTATGGTGCTCTGCACACAGTCATTGTTCAATACTAGTGATAATTTGATAGAACTGACTTGAAATTCTGCTTCTGGCCAGCAATTTGGATAGAGGGTCATCAAAATTAGATTTTATTGGTTAATTTTCCTAATCAATCAGTGGTAGTTATTGAGTGCTTACTTGTGTGAAGAACACTGTACTAAAGACCTTGGGTAAGCACAATACAACAGAGTTGGTAGGTGTGATACCTGCCCACGAGGAACTTAAATTTTAATCTTCTTTTCCTTTGAATGCATAAGTTAAGCAAGCCAGACCATTTGTCATACTTTATCTCCAAAGTAGCCAGACATGGCAAAAAGACAACTGAAGACACTACATATAGGAATTTCACAGACAATGTGTACAATTCAACAAGGAAAGGAAGGTGCCTTGCGGGGTAGAACTGAGATGCAGAAGTTATTTTTGTAATCTTCCAGTGGTATAGAGCAAATGTAGTTGGAGCCTAGGGAGAAATGTGAAGTGGTTTGTTTCAAGTATATCACCAAAGACACTTTGACCCATGAACTAATGAGCAATTTAGTCAGTGCTCTGTCTCAAGACTTTAGGCTTAGATCCATGTAATAATGTAGCAGGGCAAGCAAGCCCTGCAGGCACAAAACATAAATTTGTGACTTTAATATAAAATATTTTACACGTGTGTGTGTGTATGTATAGGCAGATAAGTACTACATAAACCTAAAGGCATTGGTGCCTTTACACACCCACACTCCAATTTCTCTCCATAGCAGCATTTCTGGTATAGAAGCGTTAATGGGTAGGGGTTAATTATATTATATTCATGAGATTCTGATAATGGTGTACACTGCTATGTAGGAAGAGTCAAATCAAGGCTTATCAAGTTATTAAAATCCCTTTTTTTATGGTATTTGTTAAATGCTTACTATGTGCCAAGCACTATTCTAAGCACTGGGGTACATAAATGCTAATCAGGTTGGACACAGTCCATGTCCCACATGGTGCTCATCCATGTGCCACATGAGGCTCACAGTTTTAATCGCCATTTTACAGATGAGGTAACTGAGGTACAGAGAAATTAAGTGACTTGCCCAAGATCACACAGCTGATGAGTGGCAGAGGCAGGATTAGGAGCCAGGTCCTTCTGACTCCCAGGCCAGTGCTCTATCCACTAGGCCATGCTGCTACTCATTTGCAGGCAAAGCCCAAATTGACAAGATATTAATGGGGATGACAGCAGAAAATTTGAGTCCAAATTTAAATTGGTAGTCAAACCAAGAATTGAGAGAGAGAGACTTTCACTTTCTTTACAGATCTTCAGAGACCCTGGGATTGGAGTGAATAGCTGCCTCTTTTTCAACAATTCAGCTTTTTACCTGAAATCATATCCCTTACCATGAACTGGGGCTGAAGCTTTGATGGCTGGTTACCTCTTGCATCTCCTTGAGAGCAGAGATTGTTTGGGGTAGGTTTGGGAATGAGATCTCGGCAGGGGCTGGCAGCCTACGTAGAACCAAAGGGGTGAATTGCAATAATAGGGTGCCAATGCAGAGATGAGCCTTTGGGATTTCTATAGGTGGTGTATGGATGTTCCACTGGATTTTTTTTTTCTGTTGCTTGTGAATATAACATATAGAAACTCTTTGCCCCAACTGTTCATGATCCTCCACCAATTAAGTTACATTTTCTAAGTTGTCTGGTGGAAAGAGCCTGAGACAGGGAGCCCAGAGAGCTGAGTTCTAGCCCGGGGTCTGTTGCGTGACTGCTGTAAGACCCTGGGCGCATTGTTTAACTTCTCTGTCCTTCAGTTTCCTCATCTGTGAAATGAGGATTAAATACTTGTTTTCCCACCACAGTTAGACTGTGAGATACATGTTGGGGACCCTGTGTACTCTTATTATTTTGCCTCTACCCCAGGCTTGGCACACAGTAAGTCCTAATACCATCATTAGGGGGCTGTCAGTATTGTTCAGTGGAATGGGCCTGAGAATCAGAGGCCTGGGTTCAAATCTCAGCTCCAACACTTGCCTGTGGTGTGACCTTGGGCAAGTGACTTCTCTGTTCTTCAGTTTCCATGTATATGAAATGATTCAATTCTTGTTCTTCCTCATCCTTACCCTGAGTCCTATATGGTACAGACTTTGTCTGACCTGATTTTCATTTATTTACTCCAGGACTTGGTACAGTGTCTGGCACAAAGTGTGCACTTAATGCAGACCATAATTGATTTTATTATGAAGCCATAGTGGGAAACTGGTTAGACTGGGGGAACAAAGATCTATATGGTGTGAATTTCATGTCTTCCCCTTAAACACTCCATGCTGTTGCAAATGCTTATCTGTGCGTGGTTCGCTTCACCTGGCTAATCTGAACCATCTCCTCTCAAAGGTGCAGGGAGAATGTAGGTACTTGTGGGCACAACCCCTTAGTCAACATGGTTCCTGGCCCCCTCTGAGCTGGATCTTCCTGCCTCAATATGGACCTGCCCCACCCTCTAGGACAAGCTCAGCACCAACCTAGTCTTTAGAGGTGCCAACTTGGTGTTAGGTACCACCTGGGCCTATCGCAAAATGACTCCCTGTTGATGAAATTCTCCTGTGATGAAAGGCAGAATATGAATACAAACGAATACTGTTGCCTGTCTCTGAAGAGCCACTTCAATCAAACTGGGTACCTTTGATTTTTCTCCCTCCCCCATCCTTTAAAAAAATTAAATGTGAGTGTTTTCATCCCGCCTTGAGGGGATAATTTATTTGTTTAAAGTAATAATTAAGTTCCAGCCTAATCCCTAACCCCAAGGGGGAGAAAATCTCACTGAGCAATTTATTTTTCCCATACACTCAACTCTTGTGGCAATGAACTTGTTTTGTGGCTGCAGAGCGAGCATGCAGCCTGCTACTATAGCAACCACACTGCCCCACCCAGGCAACATAGAAGCTTGCGGAAGGGAGAGTAGACTAGTTAGACTGGGAGCCCTATCTGGGTTGGGGACTGAGAAGGACCTGATTAACACTGTGCCTTGAACAGTGTTTGACAGATAATAAAAGCTTAAATACAATGGTGGTGATGATAAGAAGCAGGAGGGGAGAAAGGAAGAGCAAAAAAGGATACAAGTGGATTCCTCACCTTTAGGTCCTTCAGCTTAAATATTCCACTGGCATTAGGACTGGGGGAATCCACCCAGTGGCATGGCTCTGACATAAGTGGGTTCCTGGGGAACCTCTGGAGCTTTCCATTGCCTCTCACTCCAGCAGTGAAGGGGTCTTTGGGGTTTTCCCCGTGTGATGGGAGTTACCGTCCGAACTCAGCAACCCGTCGGGCTGGCATTGCTGGGGAATGTTTCACCATCCTCATCCTCAACAATAAGAAGCAGTATGGCCTAGTGGAAACAGCACTGGCCTGGGAGTCAGAAAGACCTGTGTTTTAATCCCGGCTCTGTCAACTGTCTGCTGTCTGACCTTGGGCAAGTCACAGAGAAGCAGTGTGGCTCAGTGAAAAGAGCGTGGGCTTCGGAATCAGAGGTAATGAGTTCGACTCCTGGCTCTGCCACTTAGCTGTGTGACTGTGGGTAAGTCACTTAACTTCTCTGTGCCTCAGTTACCTCATCTGTAAAATGGGGATTATCTGTGAGCCTCATGTGGGACAAACTGATTACCTTGTATCTGCCCCAGAGCTTAGAACAGTGCTCTGCACATAGTAAGCACTTAACAAATACCAACTTGGCTTCTCTAGGTCTCAGTTATCTCATCTTTAAAGGGGAGTTTAAGACTGTGAGCCCATGTGTGAGATGGACTGTATCCAACCTGATTATCTTGTATCTACCCCAGTGCTTAGTACAGTGCTTGACACATAGTAAGCACCTAATAAATGCCATTTAAAAAAACAAAAAACAAGCTAACAAAAAAATGATTGGGGGAAGGGTGCAGGGGGGAGGGGAAGAAGGATGACAGAGCCCGGCTTTATATGATGATTCGCATCTAGTTGCTGCTTTTCACCTTGCTGCACTGGTTTAGGCTATGCTGGGTGTGTGTTTACTGTGCCACTGACATGATTTTCCTTTCTCACTTCTGGTCACAGCAGGCCCAGAGCAACAGGGCCTAATTGATCAAGGTCTGAAAGTCCCAATGGCTGCAGAAGTGTCTGAAATAGAAAGGGAACAAGTAGGGTGGCCCCTGATACCCTTATGGATATCAGACAAGTGGATGCACATGACACGATATAGGTTACTCCAGGCACACAGTGAAGTGTGATGGTACCACCTGAACCAGGGTCACGGACCTTCCTTTGTCCTCTTGTTATTATTCATTTCCTGGCACCCCTCTAGACTGTGAGTTCCTTGTAATCAGTTAATGATATTCAGCACTTACTGTGTTCAGAGCACTGTACTAACAACTTGAGAGTATACTACAACAGAGTTGGTAGGGAACATGTCTATCATCTCTATGTATTCTCTCCCAAGTGCTTAGTATGATGCTTGGCAGGGTAAGCACCCAAGCACTACTATTGATTGATTCCTGTAATTCTCTCTCTTCCCCTCTTCCTTTCTCCTCTTCTTCTTTTCCACTGGTCATGAATAGTAGTGTTGAGAGGCAGAGGTTGGTGAGAGGCACCCTGCTTCTTGGGATTTAACTTGAGGTCCTCTCTTACAGGAGAACGTGGCTGGGGCCACCCTGCCCAAGCCAGGTCCTGCCAACTCATCAGAGTAAGACCACTGAATATATGCTTTTCAGCAAATGGGAGCCATTGTCTGAGACAACTACTCCTCACCCTATTTGTAGAACACAATCCTTTCCAGTGCAAGTGTGAGCAGTCTTATCAACCTTGATTAGCAAATTCTACCACTGCTTTAATGAAAAATGAGTGATCTCTAACCCTTTCCACTCTATCCTCAGTTGCCCCAATCTATTTCTATATTCATGGAGTTAATATACACTTTCTTGATGCCAAAGCAAAGAAACACAGAACTATATGTTCTGTACTCTGAAATATAGTGTTGCTCTGTAAAGCAAACACAAACTCCTGGAAAGCATCCACACCCAATTCAAACACTAGAGGTAACTGTGAGTTTCATTCATGGTCATCAAGCTGGCCCTCATTGCAGAAGGCCACAGTATGTGCATCCAGAGAATTTTTGGTCTCTCTTTCAATTTTTTTAGACTTACAGAACTGTGTGTGTGTGAATCTTCCCTGAGATCTGTCAGTTTTGAAGTTCAAAAGTAAATCAGGTGTGAAACTGTTGACTGGAGACTGGGTTTTGTGAGTGGCTACTAAAACTCAACTCCCTCTCTCCCTTGTCCCTCAGTTGAAGTCATACGACCAACCTTGTTTTGGGCAGGGAATGTGTCTGTTTACTGTTATATTGTCCTCTCCCAAGCACTTAATACAGTGACTGGCATATAGTAATTGCTCAATAACTATGATTGAATGCTGTACTAAGCACTTGGGAAAGTACTATACAACAATAATGAATGACATTCCCTGCCCACAACAAGCTCACACCATAGGGGGTGTCCATAGCCCTCATCATCTCCCCAGAATGCTCCATCCATTCTTAAGCTAGTGTGGTGGGGTACTGCTGTCAGAGATCTATCCAGAAGGCCTATCTTGTCCATCTCAAATTTATGCTTATCTGCTATATCTCTGCCCTCTCCTCTGTCCTGCAACACTGTGCAGAAGAAGCATCATGTACTACTGGATAGAGCATGGGCTTAGGAGCCAGAAGGACTGTCATTTGTCTGCTCTGTGAATTTGAACAATTTACTTTTACTTTTCTGTGCCTCAGTTACCTCTTCAGTAAAATGGGAATTAAGATTGTGAGCCCAGTGTGGAACAGGGACTGTGTTCCACCCAATTACCTTGTATCTAGCCCAGTGCTTAGTACAGTGCCTAGCACATAGTAAGTGCTTACAAATACCACAATTATTATTAATATTGTTGTTACAAAGCCTTATCAACTCTCTTGTCCATCAGCCAAGCCAATTGTTTCAGACTTTTAACCATCTCCTCAACCCTCTGCTCCTCATCCTCCCCAGTCCCTTATCCCTAATGATCTCGCCACCTATTTAATTGATGAAATTGAAACCATCACTTGTGACCTCCGTATAGTCTCCTCTCCAAATCAACAGCCCCACCCTCCTCCAGCCCCATCTTTGATTTTTCTATCCTTCCCATCAGGAATGATCTCCCTAAAATCTACCCTGCTCCTCTCCAGTCCCTCCCGCCTTCCTGCCCCTTGACTCTCCCATCTTTCCTATCAGTATCTCAAGGGGTAATCTTTTACCTCCTTCTAAAATCTACCCTCTCCACCTCTTCCTCTGTTCCCTTCCCTTCACATCATATTATAATAGTCACACCCTTCCTTATTCCCTCCCATCTTCAACTGCTCACTCTCCACTGGTTCCCTCTCGGCTAAATTTAAAAATGGCCCTACCCTAAAAACAAACACTCCCTTGACACCGAATCACTCTCCAGCTATCATCCCAACTCCCTCCCACCATTTTCCTACCAAATTCCTTGAGTGAGTAGTTTACATCCACTGCCTCCAATTCTCTTCTTGATCCTTTGCAATGTGACTTCTGTCCCTTCAGAGAAACTGCCCTCTCTAAACTCACGAACTACCTCCTTCTTGCCAAATCCAAGCACCTCTACTCCATCATAATCTTCCTTGACAACTCAACTGTCTTCAACATTGTGAATCACCTCATTCTTCTGGAAACACTGTTTAACCCCAGATTCACTGATCATGCGCTTTTTTGGATCTCCTACTGTGGCTCTGGCTGCTGCTTCAGTGTCTCTCACCGGCTTCTCTACCTCTCATCTTACTCTGAGGATCCCTCAGGCTTCTGGGAAGCTTAGTTTTGGGTCCCCTTCTGTTTTTCATCTACATCCATTCTCTTGGAGAATTCATTCACTCCCTTGGCTTCAACGACCATTTCTACAATCAATCAAACGTTTCTATCAAGCACTAACTGTGTGTAGAATACTTTACTAAGCACTTGGGAGTGTACAATACAACAGAGTTGGTAGAGGTGTTCCCTGTCCACAAAAAGTTAACAGTCTAGAGGGGGGAGATAGACATTAATATAACTTAGAAATATGTACATAAATGCTGTGGTGCTGAGGGATGGCTGAATAAAGAGAGCATGAATTTGCAAGAATGACACAGAAGGGATTGGAAGAAGAGGAAATGAGGGCTTAACAGGGCCTCTTGGAGGAGATGTCCCTTCACTGAAGGTTTGAAGGTGGGAAGAGTGATCATCTGTCGGATATGAAGAGGGAGGGCATTCCAGGCCAGAAGCAGGACATGGGCAAGAGGTCAGCAGCAGGATAGATGAGTTAAAAGTATAATGAGAAGGTTGACTTTATAGGAGCAAAGTTTGAGGGCTGAGTTGTAGTGGGGGAGCAGGGAGGTAAGGTTTGGGGGGCACTAGATGATTGAGTGATTTAAAGTCAATAGTAAGGAATTTGATGGGGAGATTCCAGAAATTTACATCTCCAGCCCTGTACTCTGCTTTTCTGCAGTCTAGTATTTCTTCCTGCCTTTAGGCCATCTCTTCTTGCATAACCCACTGGTACTTTAAACTATATATGTCCAAAACAGAACACTTATCTTCCTACCCAAACCCTGTCCTCATCCTCCCCACCTGTGGCTTTCCCATACCTGAAGATAACACCACCATCCTCCCTGCCTGGAACCTTGGTATTATCCTAGACTCATGTCTCATTTAACCTACATATTCAGTTAATCCACAAATTCTCTGTTTATTATTCATAACAGCTCTAGAATCTGCTCCTTCAACTCCATCTAAACTGCTACTATGCTGGCCCAAACACTTACCATATTCTTTCTCTACTGCTGCATCAACCTTTCCCCAGATCTCCCTAGTTCCAGTCCTTACTTCATGCTGGTGCCTGGATCATTCTTCTGAAAAAAAAAAAAATTAAAAAATTAAAAAGGAAGTTCAGTTCAGGTCTCTCCCCTCAGAAACCTCTAGTTGTTAGCCACCTGTTTCCTTATCAAACAGAAATTCCTTACCATCTGCTTTAAGGCACTGAATCAGTTGCCCCTTTCTACCTAAACTCCCTAATCTCCCACTATCACTCAGCATCCACCTTTTACTCTTCCAATACCAACCTGCTCATGGTACCTTGGTTTAGTCTGTCTTACTGGTGATCGCTTGCTCTTGTCCTACTTCTAGCCTCTCCCTTCGTATCTGATAGACACCCCTCCATACCCAGCATCAAAGCCCTGCTAAAATCACATTTCCTCCAAGATGCCTCCCATCTCATTTCCCCAACTATTCACCCTCTCTTCTATGTCGCCTATGCACTTAGGTCCACACCCTTCCTCAGCCCCACACCATCCTTAAGCACTTTGATATTCTCCCTATCAAATCCCATGACACTTAAGTAGAGTTTATTTAAATGTCTTTCTCCCACATTAGACTGTAAGCTCCTTGATGGCAGAAATCATGTCTGTCAACTTTATCGTGTTGTACTCCCCCAAGCACTTAGTATTCTGCAGGCAGTAAGTGCTCAATAAATACCACTGATTGAAAGGGTGAAACTACCAACTTAATCTATTAAAATTAGCAGAGATATAACAGCTAGCCCACTCCATGAAATCTTGCAACTGAAGGAGACTAATTCCTCTTTTTTCACTTGCTCAAAGACTTTATTGATTGAAACAACTCTAAAATGCAGAAGACAAACCTAATGGGTCCTAAATATTTTTCATGAAGAGGCGCTTGGTCCTTAATCTGTATCCTGCAAACAATCATATTTATTGAGTGCTTACTTTGTGCAGAGCACTGTAGTAAGTGCTTGGGAGAATACAATATAACAGACTTGATAGACATATTCCCTGCCCACAAGGAGCTTACAGAGTACATTGCTGTTGTACTCTGTTGGAAAATGACCTGGCCAAATTGTTGCTCTCTGTGGGGAGCTTGATTTAAAAGATCAGTGATTGACCAACAGTCCTTTTGGACTGAAGTCTATCCCTTGGTTGCAGCCAGCGGTTATCTGGAAGAGCGCCCAGATTCAGGGTCTTGGCCTCTGAGCCAGTCCCACTTGGGGCTCTAGATTTAATTATCCCCCTAACATATGAGCTAATCATAAAAATATTCTTTCTTTGGAAATGCTTTCGGACAAAGAACTTGGGACATCGGAGTTCCAGTTCCAGTTATGAAAAACCTGAACACTTCCATGGTATTGGACCACAGGGAAGTCCTTCAACCTCTCTCTCTTCCTCAGTTTCCCCATCTGCAAAATGGGTTCACTGGGATAATTAAAATAACTGATGGTAGAGTGCTTTAGAAAACGAGATGCTATGCCAAATGACAAGTGGCTCATTCCTGCTTTTTGCACTGTGATCTCTGAGCACCTCTTTCGGTCACAATGCCCTGTAGTGATTGAGTTGCTGCTCTAGGTTAGTTGATCTATGGGATGTGAACTTGGAAGAATTTCCCAAGACACTAAACACAAGTTAGCTCTCAATCAATACTGCATCTACAAACTTCAAAGGCACTTAGAAAGAAGGGGAACTGGACTGTCACTATCAGGGACTACCTTTAAGGCAATAAACCTATTATTACCTGCTAGTGACAGTGGCTTCAGGCAGCAGATCTCGCCCACCCCTGCCTGGATACATTTCAGGTGTGCAGTTTTCCAGTTCATTCATTTAATTGTATTTATTGAGCACTCACTGTGTGCAGAGCAATGCATTTTTAGTATTTGCTGGGAAGGAAAGAAATTTAGTTGATCATGTTAGGACAATGCCAAATGTGCTTTATTTGAAAATGGCACCTAGTCCAATGTTGTGCCCACAATATGGAGGCTAGGGATCACATGCAGAGTTTGGCTATGTAAAGATACAGCTTTAGGAGAAAAGAAGTTGCTGTAGGCTGAGATATATGAACCCATTAATTTCACCAGTTCTTGGATAATCCACGTTAATGAGAGACACAGGAGATTATCTTTTCATATATTGGCAGTCACTTGACAGGACCCTAGATGAGATCAAGCAATTACTCAAGAAAGTAAAAGCAGTTAGCAATAACCTAAACTCCAAAAGCCCCTTAATTTTCTGATTCATATCTTAAATCAATTTACAACATGTAAAAATTGAGTTTTCCCTTTGGTTTCCCAGTTGTTTGCTCAAAAAGGTTGCTCCATTGCTTTTGACTGGCATAACATTAGTGCATTTGTATTGACTTCTATGGTAATTTTTACAATGTTTAAGGTGTATAAGATACACGAAAATGTAATACAGGTACATTTCAGAGTGGAAGTAAGCCATTTCTAGGGTGACCAATTTCCAGTAGCAGGAAATTTGACTTGCTAGAGTACAGGCCTGGGCATCAGAAGGACCTGAATTGTAATCCCTGCTCTGTCACTTGTCTGCTGTGTGACGTGGGTCAAGTTACTTAATTTATCTGTGCCTCAGTTACCTCATCTGTAAAATGGGCTTTGAGACTGGGAGAGCTATGTGGGACAGGGACTATATCCAACCCAATTAACTTAGAGAAGGAGCATAGCTTAGAGAAGAGAGCACAAGCCTGGAAGTCAGAAGGACCTGGTTTCTATTCCCAACTCAGCCACTTGCTTGCTGTGTGACCTTGGGCAAGTCACAACTTTTTGTGGCTCAGTTACCTCATCTGTAAAATGGGTATTAAGACTGTGAACCCCATGTGGGACAAGGACTTTGTCCAACCCAATTTGCTATATTTGCTCCAGCACTTAGTACAGTGCTTGGCCCTTAGTAAGTGTTCAACAAATACGTCAATTAACATTCTTATGTGTATTGTCCTTTGATTGTGGTTCTGACTAGTGTTTTTATCTAGGTGTATGATTCATTTTGCTTTTGTGTCTGCTTCTTTCCTCCCTTAGATGGCTTGCTGTTAGGGAGGGACCACAACTCTTAGTTCTCCTTTTACAATTCCCTTCAGCACACAGAACAATGGTCTGCACAGAGTAGTTGCTCATCCATATATCCATCCTGCTTTCAACATGCTTGTGATGAAACTCTTCAAAGCTTTAAGACGATATAGCTTCTTCCATTTTCATCTCCCCAGGGATCAGAGAAGAGCCCTCAACTTTGAAAGAATTTTTCCAGTTGGTAGACAGGATACCTTTTGGCTCTAGTGAGCATTGCATCCTTATATTGTTATTTTGATCATGTTATTAATGTTTTCAAAGGTTCACCAGAACAATGAATTGGGGGACTCTCTGGAACACAGCCTAAGGAGTAACAGGAAATTCTCTGGAAACCTTTTGCATTTCTTCCATCCAGGTTCCACATTCAATTTCAGATGTTATATAAAATAATCAGTAGTATTTATTGGGTGTCCACTGTGTGCAGAGCACTCTAGTAAGAGCTTGGTAGAGAACCATACAATAGAGTTGGTAGACACATTCTCTGCCCACAAGGAGCTTACAGTCAAGAAGGAGCAAAAGGGTAAATCCATTCCTAACCTGAGTGACTCTGGTATGCCATGCTGAGTACATTATACTGTTCTTCGTGTTCTTGCTCACGGAAGATAGAGGTCACTAGGCATAGTTTAACAAAGGTCAGGTAGGCCGGATGACTAGTGTGGACTAGCAGAACGAGCATGAACTTGGGAGTTTGAGGACCTGGGTTCTACTCCCATCTCTGCCAGTTGTCTGCTGTGTGACTTTGACAAGTTACCTAATTTCTCTTGGCTTTGGTTTTCTCATCTGTAAAATGAGATTAAGACTGTGAGCCCCTTGTGGGATGGGGACTATGTCCAAGCTGGTTTTTACATCTACCCCAGCACGTAGTATGGTGTTTGTCGTAAAGTGCTTTGTAAGTACTATTATTATTATTATCATCATGTTTAGTGTACTCTGCTATTTCTACATAACTGTCTTATTTGCAAAAACTTCACGGTGTGTGTTTTTAAGCAGTGCATTTTGCAATAAATAGAGATCTCTGGAGTTTGGATATTGACACTTCACAATTCCAGGGGACATCCACTAGAACAGGTTTTATAATTTTTAACCAATCTAAGATATCAGCTTTCTATTATAGTCTAATCATCATCATCAGTGGTATTTTATTGAGCACTTAGTGTTCAGAGCACCCAACTGAACACTTGGGAGAGTACAATATGACATAGTTGACAGACAGTGTTCCCTGCCTAAAACGAGTTTACATTCTAGAAGCTTAGCTTAGAGCACAGGACTGAGAGTCAGAAAGCCAGGTTACTAATCCTGGCTCCACCACTTTCTTGCTGTGTGACCTTGAACAACTTGCTTCTCTGTGACTCAGTTTTCTTATCTGTAAAACAGGGAGTAAATACCCATTCTCCCTCCTCCTCAGACTGTGAGCCCCATGTGGGACAGAGACTGCATCCAATTTGATTTTATTGTAGACTATGTGGTGCTTGAGGGCTAAGATTATGTGTACCAACTCTATTGCATTATCTTTTCCCAGCACTTGGAACAGTGGTTTGCAAATAGTAAGTGCTTAACAAATTCCATCATTATTATTATTTTCCCAAGCATTTAGTAGAGTTGTCTGCACACAGTAAGTTCTCCATACCTCTGATTTGTTGAAATGTCACATTTATTATTGAGATTCAGTATTCTTATATGCTATGCTATGGTAGATATTTGGGCAGATCCCATGCCAGAGCTTAGCTATCAGGGGTTAGATTAAAGTGGGCTATTACATTATTGTATGATCTGTGAAGAAAATATTATTTTAGCAAAGCTCAAACACGTAGACTCCCTCTCACTCTCTCATTTTCTAATAGGTAGCACTGCTGAATGGTGTCTCCCCTGTCTCCTTCTCTCTCTGTCTCTCCCTTCCTTATCCCACTTGAATTTTTGTAGGCTTTCTCAAACAATTTTAGGAAAATATGAAAATATCCAAGATTTGGGATATCTCTCTGCTAAATTGGTAAGACCTCATTCTTCCAAACTTTAGTTCATCTAAAATGGGGAAGGAATGTGCCTGCTAATGCTTTAGTATTGTGCTCTCCCAAGCATTTAGTGTACAATGCTGTGCACATAGTAAGCACTCAGTAGATACAATTAATTAAAATGCTTAGATGGGAGCATACTCAGCTCAGAATGTTGTGGAACCAAAATGGAGCATGAATTATGTGGTGAGGATGCGCCAGGTTGTTAGCTGACTTTTACTCTTTCCTCCCCTGTTTCATGGACAATAGGATAGAATAGGAAGACATGGAAAACCAGCATGGTGGGTAGGGCCAAGCTTTCTAAAGAATATGATTAGCCTCTCCCTACTGTAGTACTGTGCTGGAGCCTGTAGCAAAGTCAAGGACTGAACTCTAGAGTGGTTGCCAGTCATTATAGCTGAATAGTCACTGGTTGGAAACAGTCATGGTGGCTAGTACAGGGTTTTCCGAAGGTTTCTAGCATCAGTTCCCTTAGCCAGCAGGGGTTTTTTCACTAGGCCACACTGCCTCCTTGTGGTCCTGCTTCAGATTTGCCCCCTTTGGGTGGCAATATCTAGGGGATTAATAATAGGTCTCGATTAAGGGGATTGTCAGGAATCATCATTACAATCTGAAGAACCATGATGATGACTCTTTGCAAAATTAAATGTTTTATTTTTTCTGCCCGGAAGTGCTAAATTGAAAGCTTCCATATTATGTTGACCACAAAATGAGAAAAATATCACAACACAGAAAGTGGAAGCATGCAATAATTCATGCACAAACCCATAATCACACATCTACAGGGTTTTGGTTTTTTTTAAAATCTTTTTCCTCATGTGAAAAACAAAATATAGCTGGCAAAGGAACACTCAAGAGGGGAAAAGCAATTTTATCATCTTCAAGATGCAGGAAAAAAGAATGAATCCCTTCCTATACCTACTCATTGGTTACCAAAAAAAAGTTAACTTCATATCCAACATACATTAGGCCAATCTGCAGCTTCCTTCCCCATTTTTCTTTTGAGAAAATAGCATTTGATTGCTTTGCTTTTCTTGGGAATTCTGTCATGTTCCAGCTATTGATTTTCTTCAGTGCATTTTTTCATCGCTTTTGGAGTTCATGTGGTTGCCCTTATGTATTCATGCTTGTCTCCATGTTTTATGGAATCTCATTCACATGGAGCCAATATCTTCCCTTTGAAGCACTTGTTCAATTCCCATGACACTTATAACAACTCACCCTCCATGATCCAGACCACACAATCATCTTATCATTTGATAATATTATTAGCTGGTGCTTTATCACGGTATCAACTCATCAATGGGTGATCTCAGAGGAACCTAATCTTGTTGGGAAATAGTTTTGTAACCAAGACAGCGTTATCATAATCTCATCCTCATCGCTCATGGGATCAGTGGATACTTTGCCAAGGGCATTTAACCCAGCTCCCAGAACTGATTGCAAAATTGCAAAGTCTAACACTGGCTAATGGGGAACATGTATTCAAGGTCCAGTTGGAAAGAGCTCCATGGAAAATGGCTGTTGGGGAGGAACAGCAGGGTTCAATGTCCTGACCCATTTCAAGGAATTTTGTTTGGCTACTTAGAAAGAGTTGAAAGTGGACTTACTGTTTTGAAATGCCATTTTTCACTTCCCCTGGCAGAATTATTTGAGGTCAGCTACTCCTGAGATAATGAAATTCCCAAACATGGTTCTCTCAGACTCATGTAGATCTAGAGATTCAAGTGGAGAATGGGGAATGACTTTTTTAAAAAAATCTGAATAATGAGAGCTTCCTCTTCCTATTCCTCCTCTTCTCCCTATTTGGCATAGAGCCCCCCAAGTAATGAAAGCCCTTAGTGACTCCCTTCTTGATGCCTATGGGTGGAGGAATAGGTGGGGTTGATGCAGTCCTAAACCACGTAGGATCCTTTTCTAGACTGTAAGCTCCTTAATGGGCAGGGTTCAGGTCCACCAACTCTTATGCCATACTCTACCAAGTGCTTTTTACAGTGCTCTGCACACTGTAAGGACTAAATGAGTATGACTGATGATAAAGGTGACAAGAAAGATAAATGTCTGGGGTTTTGTGGGCATGAGCGGTATTCTGCAATGGGATTGATGGTGAACAATAGGGGCATGGCCAAAGCAGTTATGACAAGTGGAATTAGTCATGGGTATAGGAGGAGCTGTAGCAGACTGTGTGTGTGTTCTGGGAAGCTGTTGAGGACAAATACAGATCAGTTACCAGGAGCATTTAGTCCACTGGGCAAAACAGACAGCAGCCATCTCAAAAGTTCGCTGATGATTTTACTCCTGTCACTGGTAATAGTGTTTATTGACCTCTATGCTGAGCACTGTACCAGGGAACATAAAGAACAAGTGGATGCTATCACGGTCCCTGGTGTTCCAGTGGAGGAGAAGAGGGAATCAAGCAGTGAATATGCAATTACTTCTATATGTCCTGATGAACATGCACAGATGGATAAATAATGAAGCAGATATTAGTCCTTCAACAGGTAGTTGCATTCCTACATAACCCTTGTTTTGGCAAAATCACTTTGGCATTTATGTAAATATAGTGTGATACAAAGTGTTTGGAAGAAAGGGCTAACTAAATTGGCAAAGGTGAGGACTCAAAAAAACAGCATTAGACATGTCTCTTCCACTATTTTTGATTAAGCTTGGAGTGTAGTAGAAAGGATGTTTTAACAGTCAACAGGAGTAGGAAAGCTATCTTACTTCTGCTCTTAAAGTCCCAGAGGCTCATAGATGAGCAAATATATGGGGGGGGGGGGGGGAGAGAGGTGGTTCTGATGATGAGTATGGCTCAGATAGTAGTGGTAGTATTTATTAAGAACTTACTATGTGCAGAACACTGTACTAAGCCCTGGAAGGGACAAAGGTGGGAATTAGACACAATCCCTGTCCCTCAAGGGGCTCACAATCTATTACCGGTGAAAATGCTTGCTCACATCACAGATCTTCAATTTCATATGAGATTTGATGTCCTGTTGTCAGCAAACCACCAAACACCTAAAAGCCTTCTCGATTCAACATCCCACTTTTTTTGTCCATCTGTGCATTTTTGAATAGTGTACTCTTTAACAGAAATTGGTGACAGCACTAAAGTTCTGGGTTGCCAATGAAAATTCATTTTCCAGGTAAATCAGTACATAATTTAAATTTCAATCTATTGCTGGGTTAACTCTCCATCGAGATTTGTAATTATTGGCATGTCCTCCTGTGAGTGTTCCTGAAAGGCAGTGATCATCAGGGATGTTCAGAGACTGTGGAGTAGAACAAGTTCTTGGTGGATTGGACATGTATTTTAGCATGGGGATGCTGTGTCAACTCCCTAGTCCTGATTTACTCTAATCCTGTTGCGCTGTAGCAGTCATTCAGGGTACTTTCAACTCTGACAATATTAATAATAATAATAATAATGGTATTGGTTAAGTGCTTACTATGTGCCAAGCACTGTTCTCATTGCTGGGGTAGATCAAAAGTAATCATGATGGACACAGTCCGTGGCCCACATGGGGTTGGCAGTCTTAATCCCCATTTTACAGATGAGGTAACTGAAGTACAGAGAAGTGAAGTGACTTGCTCAAGGTCACAGAGCAGACATGTGGCAGAACCCACATCCTAACCAACCTCATAATTGTGAATTAGTCTAAGGATCTTGGAACACTGCACAGGGCAGCCTCACTTTGCTTAGAGTTCCTGGTCAGCAAAAGAAGCATAGGGTCTTTGGTGTTGCTTCTTCCCATTTTCTTGGTGTGCCAAACAAATCACATCTACTGTGTGTTCTTGTTAAGCCCCTACTTATTGCAGACCTCCCCAAGGGAACCCTCCTGGACTGAAGCTGGTGACTCCCAAACCTGGCAATAAAGAATGTGAGAAGCAGCATGGTGTAGTGGAAAGAGCATGGACCTGAGAGTTAGAGGATCTGGGTTCTAATCTCGGCTCTGCCAATTGCTATGTGACCTTGGGCAAGTCACTTTACTTTTCCGTGCCTCAATTCTCTTGTTAGTTGCTGACCCACATGGAGACTCAGTGTGTTCAACCAAATCGCATCTACCCCAGCACTTAGAAGGTTGACAAAGAGTAAGCATTTAACAAATACCATTAAAAAAAGAGGAAGTCACCTCAGTCATCTACCAGTAAACTCCATCCTTTGCTAAAACGTTGGAGGCCAAGGTCATGCATTTCTGGTCTTAATGGAGGAGAGGGAATTCTTGCATGCAGAGAACCAGTGAACTTGAGAGTTTTAGCTCTCGGCAGAGCATACAAGGATATTCAGGAAGAATTGAGTCTTGAATCTGCACATGATCTAAGTCCACAGAATTGGATCCCACTGAGTTGGTTGGGTTTCCTTGAGGAAAATGTAGCTTGGCAAAAAGCAACATAATTTGGCTGTTGCTTTTTTCCCCACTCGTGTAGGCTAATAATGAATTTGCTTTCCAAACAATTTGCATTCAAAAGAACTTCTTTTTAACCTCGAGAGAAGATGACGGAGATCTCTTAAACCCAGCAAAGCCTAAGATCATCTTGTAATGGAACCTCCAAGCATTGGCAGTGTTACTGGCTTCTGGGTGGAAAAAAAAAACAACATTTCTTCTCAGAACTGCTTAATGTTTTCACTAAAATCCTGGACATTTGACTGTGCAAACTGTTTGCTATGCAGTGGAAAACTAAAGCAGGATATTGGATAATTCATGTACTTGAGAGAAAATTATGTTTTCATTTTGCTCTTTACCTTCCATGATTTTCTTCCATTTAAGTTAAGATTTTGCTTTCCTCTCAGTGGAATGAAAGGGAAAGGATCCAAAATGGCACCAGGCAGAAACAGGTCACTCAGTTCCTTCAAGTTGGATCCCGTGCTTGCCAGCAGTCCCACACCATCTTAAAATTCCCCTTTTCAGCACAGATACAGAGCGAAAACTCACAAAGGCGAGGGTGGGAATGCTAGATCCCACAGTTGCAGTCCAGATCACAGCCCCAGGAATTTCTGGTTTGCAAGGGCTTGACAACATTGTTCATTTGATCAAATGAAGAGGAGCATGGCTTAGTGGAAAGTGCACAGGCCTGGAAGTCAGAGGACCTGGGTTCTAATCCTTTCTCTGCTGTGTGACCTTGGGTAAGTCATTTAATTTATCTGGGCCTGTTTCTCCATCTGTAAAATGAGGATCCTTCAACTAAAACTGTGAGCCCTGTGTGAGATTGGGACTGTGAACAGCCTGATGAACTTGTCTCTATCCCAGTGCTTAGAACAGTGCTTGACCCATAGTAAGCACTTTACAAATGCCGTAATGATAATCAAATGCTTGAGAAATGCATGCTGTCTCCTTTTACCTCTCTTCTCCCAAGCCATGTGGTAGTAGCCCAAATCTAGAACCTATCTTTTGAATTTGCTTTGTCATTTTAGTACCACATCTGCCATTGGCCTGCTGTGTGACTTTGGACAAGTCACTCAACCTTCCTGGGCCTCAGTTTCCTCATCTGGAAAGTGGAAGTAAAATATCTGCATCTCCTTTTCTCTAAAGTTGTGAGTCACTTGTGGGATAGGGCAGTGTCTCTCCTGATTGCCCTGCATCAACCCCAACACTTAGCAGAATGCTCTGCACCTTGAAAAAACATAATCAGCACCATTGTTGTTGTTTTAGTTTTCTTATGACCAGAAAGGATTGAGTCCAATAACATTTGCTGAGTTTTCCTACAGTTTGTAGCAAAAACAAGGCACTTTGCTCTATATCAAAGAACTGGCCTGATATCCCTCCTCAGGAACCTACAATGTAGCAGAGAATAAACAAAGAACTATAAAAAGAACTTAATTGTGCTAGAGAGACTCTTAGAGATGAATGGTGCTATGTAAACATGAAATATTATTGTGGTCTAGGTTAAAAAATGATGCTATGGGACCAAGGAACATTTACAGTGAGTCAGGAAAGACAGTCCACTTGTCGTATTATGCTGAGGAGCATTTCAGGGTGATAGATAAACAACTTCACTGACCTTCATCCGAACCAGTCAGTTCCAGGGAGAGTAAATAGTGGAGAAGAAAAAGTGTAAATTGGGAAAGTCATGTTGGTTGGCTTGATTTTTTTGGGTCCTTAACTACGTAGGGAAGGTGGTTGAGATAGGGTCATCATTAGCCAAAAGCAGTACTTCCAGTTAAAGTAACTCAAGATCAAGTGGATGATCTTTCCTAGAAGTATTAGCAGCAGCATTTATTCAATACCCACTGTATTAGACTCTTGGAAAGAAAGCACTTGAAACTGGGCCTCATACTTTTATCGGACACCTCCAGGTGCTGCATATGAGGAGCAGGGTGTTTTAGCGGAAACAGCACGGGCCTGGCAGTCAGAAGACCTGGGTTCTCATCCCAGCTTAGCTACTTGCCTTCTGGGCGATCTTGGGCAAATTATTTCTCTGTGCCTCAGTTTCTTTGTCTTTAAAATGGGGATTCAATACCTGTTCTCCCTCCTACTTAGTCTGTGAGCCCCATGTGGAACAGGGACTGTGTCCGACCTGGTTAATTTGTATCTAATCCAATATTTAAAACAGTACTTGACATAGATAGTGAGCACTTCACAAATAATTATAACTATTGTTATAATTACTGATTATTATATGTCAATAATTATCATAATAGAAAAGGCACTCAATGAATTATTTTGACCCCTTCCCCCAACTCTCCTCTTCCTTTCCTAGAGGAGCTCCTTTTCAAAGAACAAATTCCCCTTTCCCCCCACCATGAGTCAGTACCTGTGGCTTGTTTGATTTCTGACCTTTCTCTTCCTACCCCTCCATACATATAAGTTACAGAGAAGAAACTCTCTCATAGCACAGTCTTGCATTTGCAGTTTTAACTTATTTTGAACTTAGTTCTTTTTCTTTTCCAGCATTTGCTGCTTTCAAAAATATATTTTTATTTCCTTCCTTAAGATTCACTGGGTGGGGAGGGGAGAAGAGAGAGGGTTATGCATTGGAGGCAACTATGTGAGTAAATATGGCATTTTAAAATGTTCCCACTGTAACATAACTCTTTCCCAAGAGTCTATCTTCCCCTACATTCAATCAATAGGGCACTTACTCTAGAAAATACAACTCTACTAAGCATCTAGGAGAGTACAATTGATTTTGGCTTAGTGTCAAGAGCACAGGCTTGAGAGTAAGAGAACGTGGGTTCTAATCATGGCTGCTCACTTGTCTGCTGTGTGACCTTGGGTAAATCACTTAACTTCTCTGTACCTCATCTGGAAAATGGGTATTAAGACTGTAAACCCCAAGAGGGACAACCTCATTACCTTGTAGGTACCACAGTGCTTAGAACAGTGCTTGATACATAGTAAGTGCTTAACAAATACCATAATTATTATTATTATTATTATGTCAACATAATACCTGTCCGGTAGAAGCTGACAATCCAGTGGGGGGAGACAGACACTAAAGTAATTGAAAGGCAGGAGGAAGCAATGAAGTATGAGCATTTATCAATCATGCAATTGTATGCATTTAGTGCTTACTATGTTCAGAGCACTGTATGAAACACTTGGGAGAGTACACTGTAAGAGAGGTGGTAGACCTATTCCATGCCCACAACTCACCATTTAGAGATGTATATAAGGGCAATGGGGCTGAGTGAATATGCAAATACGTAGGTGATGTGGAAGTGCTGAAATGACTGTTGTAAGGGAGAAATAGATTGTGGCAATAAAAGATTAATAGGGAAGGCCTCCTGGAGGAGCTGTGATTTCAGAAGATCCTTGAAGATGAGGAGAGCAGTGTTCTGGATGTGGAGGGGGAGCTATTTCCAGGCAGAAGGAATAGCATGAACAAGAAGCTGGCAGTGAGCGAAACAAGAATGAGGCACAATGAGTAGGTTGGCATGAGAAAATAAGTAGTGGGGATAAAGCCAGTGGACCTAGAGTTTCTGGTTGATACAGAGAGGGATGGCCAACCAATGAAGAATTTTTGAGGAGTGGGAAGCCTTCTACAAAATGATTTAGAAAAATCATCCTGACAGCAGAGTGACATAGAGGTGAGGGAGGGAGTCCTGAAAGGAGTCTGTTGCAGTTGGGCTATGACAAGTGCCTGGACTAGTGGGGTGACAGAGTTGAAAAGAAGGCGTGGATTCTAAAGATGTTGTGGTGACGGAGTCAATGTCGGCATTGGAAGATAGAAAAGAGGCTATGGAGGAGCAGTTTTTCTCCTTCCTCCTTAGGCTATGAGCCCCACGTAGCACAGAAGCTCTGTCTGATGTGATTAGCTTGTTTTTACCCCCAGAACTTAGAACACTGCTTGGCATGTAATGAGTGATTAATAAGTACCACAATAATTATTGTTAATTATTATTGGTGAATATTTGGGCAGATGGTGGCGTGGTCAACTCTGATGGGAAAGATAGGAGGAGAAGATTTTGAAGGGAAATAGTCATAGCAATAGTAGCATTTATTAAAGGGCTACTTGGTGCAGTGTGTTCTGTCCTAAGCATTGAGGAACTACCAAATAATGAAGTGATGCATTCTCTGTTGCACACAATTGAGCCACAAAAATCCAAAGGGAGTTTCTTTAACTCAGGCCACTCTGTAGAAGTTTATTTTAAAGTGTGTGTTTGGTCTTTTAGCAAAATTTTCCTCTTTCCCCCAGCAGCCCAGAAAACCACTGTGGGCAGTCAGAGGATGTTGAAGGGCTATTATGCCCCCAGTTTGCTCCTCAGCATGACTCGAGTTCTCACAGATTTGATGCAGAAAGCTTGCTTCTGTAACTACTTCATTTGGCTGGAGGCTCTGCCGTTCTTATCCTTCTTAGGGGAAAGGAAAGGACATCCCCAAAGGCTCAGTTCCCTGAATTGAAAGCCAATTTTTAACGTTAGACACAACTTTCAAGATGAGTTGCCCCTAGGCAAACGAGGTTCAGAAAGTTTGTATTTGCTCCACAGGAGATGTTTGAAGCTTCCATTAAATTGCACACAGAACATCAGGGGGAGGTTTGACTAGAAACTCAGCTTAATAATAATAATAATAATTTAAGTTCTGACTTTATGCCAAGCACTGTTCAAAGCACTGGGGTAGATACAAATTAACCAGGTTGGACACAGTTCCTGTCCCATATGGTGTTCACAGCCTAAGAATGAGGAAGTAGGATTTACCTCACTACAGATGAGGTAACTGAGGCAGAGGCATTAAATGACTTTCCCAAGGCCATAAAGCAGACAAGTAGCAGAGCCAGGACTAGAACCCAGGTCCTCTGACTCCAAGGCCTGTGCTTTTTCCACTAGGCCTTGCTGCTTTTGATTAGGCTCGTCTTTGGGAATGGATTCTCAACTCCCTTAATTTCATCATCTACAGAGATCTTATTTTTTTGGGCTCCTAATGGCCCCTGACCCACCAGCTTTAAATCTCAATGCCCCCTAGGGTTTGGTTCATAGGCCATGAGTATTTTGGTAAAACGAATTTTGTACCATAATGTATTACCACTCATTAAAATATAGCACTTTCTGAAGGCTGATTGTTTTACATTATTAATTCACAATCATTTAGAGTAATTGAATAGTCCATTCATAAAGATAAATAAAAAATGAAAGAATTGTGTTCCTCAAAAGGACTCTCTAGTCAAAGCAAGTGCCATGAATTTAGCCTCTTGCCTGGTGGCCTACTGGTTGGCCTGCAGGTTTTGGAGGGAGAGGAAGGCAGGAGGAGGAAATAACTGAGTTCTCTCTTTGCTCTGTCTCCAGTCCAGCTTCCTGAAGGTATACCTTAGCACTTCACCACTCTCTAGAAACTCATCCAGTTTTTATTTTATTTTTTGCATTTTTCCTGTATTTGTCCTTAACTTTCATATTGTTTTAATGTTTTAAGTGCTTCATCTCACCTTAGGTGTCTGTCGCCAGTCTCTCTCCTTTCATTGTTGTACTGTGAACCCCTTCTGGACCAGGGACAAATTCTCACCCTTGTATTCTTCCCTGGTGCTTAGTACGGTGCTCTGAGCACAGTGTGCTTAATAACACCCTCACTACTACTGTGGCTTTGCATTATGGGTAATGAGTAGCCTGACTAGGGACAAGCTGCCACAGCTACTTTCACAAGTAGAGCAGTGGAGGCGGAAGCTCCAGCTGGAGCAGAAGAAAATCAAATTCAGCACTACATGCCCTTCTCCCCTTCTCTCCAGTTTCAGTTGCGCCAAATTCACCCTGAGTCACGGTAGAGTGGATCATTATATCCTGGGCCTTTATGCTGAAAGCATAAGAAAAAATCAGGATTGTGACTTTTATTAAGCCCTTACTATGTTCCAAACACTGTACTAAGCTCTGGGGACAGATATGAGTTAATCAGTTCAGACACAGTCCCTGTCCCATAGGGGGCTCTCAGTAGAAGTGGGAGGGAGAGCAGGGTTTGAGATCATTGGGTTTTGAATGCAACCAGTCTTTGTGAGTGGTCACCCTATTTAATTGGGTCTAAGCTCCTGCTAGACTGGAAGCTTGTTTTAGACAGGAAATGTGTCCACCAACTCTATTATGTTGTACTTGCCCAAGAGCTTAGTACAGTGCTCTGCATACAGTAAGCACTCAGTAAATATGATTGATTGATTTGGAATACACCTATCCTATGTACCTCAAAACTTCTTTGTCTTGTGAGGCCACTTAATATTATGTTAATCATCTACAGTCTGGTAGTTCTCAGTAATTCGAGGTTATCATCAGTATTGCCAGTGACATACCCACTTCCCTCTCTTCCTTGAGTACTTATGCTTTAGCTGGGAAGTGGAAAGGACAGTTATCCCGCATCTTAAGTCCAAGAGGCTGAGTGTTCAGGAATCTAGAGTCACACAAAGAAATTCAGTTAACAGCAGTCTTTGATGAATGGGAACATGAAAATCATGGGGGTGGGCTAGTGGAAAGAATAGGGCCTGGGATTCAGAGGACCTGCGTTCTAATCCTAACCCTGCCACTTCCCTGCTCTGTGACCTTGGGCAAATCACTTAACTTCTCTGTTTCTTTATTTTCCTCATCTGTGAAGTGGGCACCCAAATACCTGTTCCCCCTTCTATTTAGACTGTGAGGCCCAAATGGCAACAGAGAATTATATGACAATCAAGTATTTACCTTAGTAGTGCTTAGTTCAAAGTTTAACACGTAATATGCGATTAAATACCAGCACTGTTAGCAAAGAGATTTTTTTCCATTTGGGTAATTTCTGTGTGGGAATGTGAATAATAAAGCTGATATGAGACCGCCAGTTTTGTTGAAGTTTGGGTGGACATTTTCATAGCTGACGTGGGGAATCAGTGTAGCTCCTACCAGAGGAATGCTTTAAAAAGCTGGATTCCTCAGAGTTCATTTCTCACTGTGAAGCAATTTGAGCCAAACCCTCTGAAGATGCTATACTTTCTTGCCTTTTAAATATTAGCACTGAGGACATTTGGAAATGTTTTCTTTGTCCTCTTAAGCATCTCCCTTGGCTAATTAGGGAATGTAATATTGCTTGGGAAAGCTGGAATTGGACATTCTTATTCTGTGCCTAGACCAGCAAGTGGTATTTAACCATTATGGCCTTGATATTTGTGTATTGGCCTTGGTGAAAATAAGATTCTCATGTTATTGTTCCTGTTATAATAATAAGTATTATTATATTGGTTAAACACCTACTATGTGCCAAACACTGTCCTAAGCACTGAGGTAGGTACAGGGTTAACAGGTTCCTATACTCCCATTTGACTTAGAGGGTCATCTGTAGGGAAATGAAGCAGCCTTCACTGTGCTATTCATGTCCTAATTGATGCCATATAATAAAGTGAGGGTCACGGTTACTTAGTACACAGTAGATTGACTTCAGATCTAGTGCCATAATATTACCACATTTGAATTTTCTGGAAGGCAAGCCTTCTTTTTCCTAGTAAACAGTTCAAGCTCTCCACCAACACAGGAGGAATCACTTAATGGGGTTCATCAGGAGCTTTTTATGTAACCTAGCCATTTGGGTATATCCATCTTTTTATTTTACATATGCCCTAATAAGGTCATCATTGTTTCCTAGGAGATCTCAGTTATGCTTTTTATTAAATGCTGGGTATGTGTCAGGCACTTTTAAGTACTGGGAAGAATGCACGATAAGCAGCTTGGTACTGGTCCCTAAATTATAGACATAAAGTACAAAATGCACGACTGAAAGAAAATGGTCCAAGTAGATAAGGACAGCATGGCCTAGTGGAAAGAGCAAGGACCTAGGAGTCAGAAGACCTGGGTTTTAATCCCAAATCCTCCATTTATGTGTTGTGTGACCTTGGACAAATCACTTAACTTTTCTGTGCCTCAGTTCCCTCATCTGCAGAGTGGTGAATCAGTGCCTGTTCTTCCTCCTAATTACATTGTGAGTCCCATACAGGACCTGATTATCTTGCACCTACCCCAGCATTTAGTACAGTGCACATGTAAGTGTTTTCCAAATACTATTACTATTATTATTAACATCATCATCATCCTGATGCTAATGTTTCCAGTCTCTGTTTGTACATTGGTGCAGGTCCCCAGCATTCTAACAGGTGCAGGGGCTGACGGGTTCTGGCTCCCATCTCTTTGCGTGGGAAGGTCGGGGTGTGACCCTGGAATCCTGCAAGAACTGTGGGGATGGAGATAGGGGGAGGAGGGCTCTGATCAGAACTGACTTCTGGAGTTTTCCCAGTGGCATGGCAGTTCTGGGCAAGTGGACCCCGCTTCGAGCAACTTGTGGCTTGTGGGGGCAGGGGGAGAAGGGATTGTATTCTTCACTAGTACACTGAAGTCTAATGACTAACATTGAGGAGTTTAAAAGGGAAGGTCAATCTGAGTGGAATGAGAAATTTGAACAGCATAGTGAGTTTTAAAATACTTTGCTAGTTGATGTGATCAGAGGAAGAAAAACTCAGTTTCTTCAACAGTGTTCTGACAAAAGGGACATATCAGGTATGTGATATGCAGAGCAATAAGGTGGCACTTCGTCAGATGTATATATATACATACATACACGTACTCATGCTGTTTTTCTGATCAGCCGGTGGGAAAATGTCAGCATTTTTGTTTGTGTTACTCTCACACACACACACGCACACGCACATGTGCACACACACTCTTCACATAATAATGGTGGTATTTGTTAAGCACTTAAAATGTGCAAAGCTCTGTTCTAAGTGCTGGGGGGGAATACAAGTTGATAAGGTTGTTCAATGTTGGGCTCACAGTTTTAATCCCCATTTTCCAGATGAGGTACATTATACATTATACATTACCCTATTTATTTTGTTAATTTTGTTAATGAAATGTACATCGCCTTGATTCTATTTAGTTGCCATTGTTTTTACGAGATATTCTTCCCCTTGATTCTATTTATTGCCATTGTTCTTGTCTGTCTCCCCCGATTAGACTGTAAGCCCATCAAACGACAGGGACTGTCTCTATCTGTTGCCAACTTGTTCATTCCAAGCGCTTAGTACAGTGTAAGTACTAAGTAAGCGCTCAATAAATACTGACATAGTAGCGCTCAATAAATACTATTGAATGAATGAATGAAAAGGTAACTGAGGCACTGAGAAGTTAAGTGATTTGCCCAAAGTCACACAGCTGAGAGGTGGCGGAGCCAGAATTAGAACCCATGACCCCTGACTCCTAAGCCCGGGCTCTTTCCACTGAGCCACGCTTCTCACATCCCATAACAGCCATGGCAGCACTACCTGGCATGACAGCCACAACAAGAAGCAGTTGATGACATATAGAATGTGTATTTGGGAGCATGTTGGGATCTACTGATAGATAGTGGCAAGGGAAAAAATGATTACAAAAGCTGGATTTGATCAATTGAGAAATCATTATCAATATTTACCGAACACATAAAAGCACAGAACACTGAACAAAGCACTTTATAATAATAATAATAGTGGCATTTAAGCACTTACTATGAGTCAAGCACTATTCTAAGCACTGGGGAAGATTCCAGATAATCAAGTCAGAGACAATCTCTATCCCACATGAAGCTCACAGTCTAAATCGGAGGGATTAAGACTGTGAGCCCCATGTGGGACATGGACTGTGTCTAACCTGATTCATTCATTCATTCAATAGTATTTATTAAGCATGTACTATGTGCAGAGCACTGTACTAAGCACTTGGAATGTACAATTTGGCAACAGATAGAGACAATCCCTGCCCATTGGGCTTACAATCTAATCGGGGGAGAAATAATGTTGGTATTTGTTAAGCGCTTACTATGTGCAGAGCACTGTTCTAAGCACTGGGGTAGATACAGGGTAATCAGGTTGTCCCACATGAGGCTCACAGTTAATCCTCATTTTACATATGAGGTAACTGAGGCATAGAGAAGTTAAGTGACTTGCCCACAGTCACACAGCTGACAAGTGGCACAGCCATGATTCAAACCCATGACCTCTGACTCCCAAGCCCCTGCTCTTTCCACTGAGCCATGCTGCTTCTCTAGCATTAACTTATATTAACTTGTATTAACTTATATCATTAATGTATATTATATTAACTTCTATTAACTTCTATTAACTTATATCTACCCCAGTACTTGGTACAGTGCCTGGTACATTGTAAGCACTTAATTTCTCTGGACTTCAGTTACCTCACCTGTAAAATGGGGATCCTACACCTGTTCTCCCTTTTCTTTTTGTAATCATATTTAAGTGATTTACCCAAGGTCAAACAACTGGCACGTGGCAGAGCTGGCATTAGAACCCAGTTTCTCTGACTCCCTGTCCGGTGCACTTTCCAATAGGCCACACTGCTCCTCCTCTGATCTTGGAAGATGAAATCTCCCATTGACAATGGGATGAAGGACCTGTGCTACGGAATCAATTACAGGGCGAATCTCAATCTGTTGAGTAGGTGGTTAGGACCCTTTTGCAGCCCAAGTGATTGCTACAAAGAATGGCAGAAGTAGATGTGGCTCTGCTCTTGTCTGTATTCTAATTGAGAAACAAGGAGCTTGGAGTGGTTGAAAGAACACAAGAATAGATTTGATGTGAACAGTGAAGATAGATGAATAAAATGAAGATAGATGGATAAAAAGATGACTACTGAAAAAATATCTAAACTATATCTCTCTATTCCCATCAATTGGACTACATTTTCTGACCTCTCAATTTTATTTTAAGATTCAGAGGCACAAAGTTTATCCAGCCACTAAAGCACATGTGGGATATGTCAGCTGTGTGACTGTGGGCAAGTCACTTAACTTCTCTGCACCTCAGTTACCTCATCTGTAAAATGGGGATTAAGACTGTGAGCCCCACGTGGGACAACCTGATTCCCCTGTGTCTACCCTAGCGCTTGGAACAGTGCTCTGTACATAGTAAGCTCTTAACAAATACCAACATTATATGTCTTGAAATCATGATGAAAAACTGAGCCTTTCCAAAAATAAAGGAGAATAATTTTGGTCTGAGATTAGATGATGGTGATAATCAGAAAGACTTGAAGAAATTCAGGAGCCCATGCCCTGTCCAACTAAAATTCCTCCCTTTAGTTTATCTTCTGATATCATAATTTAGAATATGTAAGCCTCCACATAACCATGATAACTAAATTCAAGGACTTCTATGCAGGCCTAGTATTTGGAAAAACAATCTGCTTAAAGGGAAGAAGATTTCAAAGTGTGGGAGGAAAGTGATATGCTTAGAGTCCTTGGTTTAATGCAATGAAAGACTGTCAGTTACAGATAATGGCTATTTCGGGTGTAGAAAGAAATTTGTCACCCTTATTATTTTTATTATTATTGACAACCATAACTATGATGGCCCAGAGACAGATATTATCTACTTTCTTGAATGATAGACCTGTCTGTTTGAAAGACCTATGCACAAGAACAAATCAGTGCTTACATACATTCTTGTTAAAATGGCTGAAGACTTGGAAAAGTCTAATATTTAATACAAGTGGAATTTTCAGTCACCACATACAAATATAAATGTATTATAACTATCATGTATACCTCATGCATTCAATTCCTGCTGCCTTCAGCATTATGCTCTAGGGCTCTATGCCTTAAGTTCATTTCTGCTCAACAATGATATGTATTGATATTTTAATATACATATTTATGCAGAGCACTGTATTAAGCACTTGGGGGTCCAAGGAAGCATTGGTCGACACTTGCATGCCCACAAGGAGCTTAAAGTCTAGTTTCTGCTCATGCTGTGATTTCATTTTAATTCCCTGTATCTAACTGACTCTCATATGTTCCACCATGAACACAAATCGACCCAGTACCATTCTTGTAATGGGTGAGAAGTAAACTGGAGTTTGGAAATCCTTGCATTTTTTCCTTGCATTTTTCTACTGGTCTGTGAAAGGAGTGATTGGATGGGTTGGAAGTATTATTTGAGTACTTACTATGTCCAGAACACTTTACTAAACTCATGGGAGAATAAAAGATAGTGTTCCATGACAAGATGGTACAGTTGGTGTTGTGACTTTTTGAGGTGAAGTTCTTTAAGATGATTGGATAAAGAAGCAGCTTCACTCATTCAGTCCATCAAATTTATTAACCGCTTAGTATGTGCAGAGCACTGTACTGAGTGGCTGGGAGAATACAGTACAACAATAAACAGACACATTCACTGCCCACAATGAGTTTACAGTCTAAAGATGAGATGACAGATATTAATATAAAAAATTAATTACAGATATGTACATAAGTGCTGTAGGGATGGGAGGGGAGAAGCACACAGAAAGCAAGTCAGGGCAGTGCAGAACAGAGTGGGAGAAGAGGAAAGGGGAGGCTTAGTCAGGGAAGGCCTACTGGAAGAGATGTGCCTTCAATAAGGCTTTGAAGTGGAGGAGAGTAACTTTGTTGGATTTGAAAAGGAAGGACATTCCAGGCCTGAGAGAGGACATGGTTGAAGGGTCGACTCTGAGACAGGTGAGATCAAGGCACAGTTGAGAATGTTAGCATCAGAAGAGAGAAGTGTGGGGGCTGAGTTGTAAAAGGAGAGAAATGATGTGAGGTAAGAGGGGACAAGGTGGTGGAGCACTTAAAGCAAATGGTGAGGATTTTTTGTTTAGAGGTGGAAGGGCAACCACTGAAATTACTTGGGGTGGGGGAGGGGTGACATGTCCTGAATGTTTGTGTAGAAAAATGATCTGGGCAGCAGAGTGAAGTATGGATTGACATGGGGAGAGACAGGAGATTGGGAGGTCAGCAAGGAGTTTGATGTAGTAATCCAGGCAGGATAGGATGAGTGACTTGGATTAACATGGTAGCAGTTTGGATAGAGAGGAAAGGGGGTATTTTAGCGATGTTGTGAAGGTGGGACCGACAGGATTTAGTGATGGATTGAATATGTGGATTGAATGACAGAGAGGAGTCAAGGATAATGCCAAGGTCACTGGCTTGTGAAAGAGGAAGGATGGTGAGGCCATATACAATGATGACAAAATCAGGGGGAGGACAGATTTTGGATGGTAACATAAGGAGCTCTATTTTGGACATGTCTGAGGTGACAGGAGGACATTCAAGTGGAGACATCTTGAAGGCAGGAGGAGATGCGAGACTGGAAAGAGGGAGAGAGAGCAGGCTAGAGATGTAGGTTTAACTATCACCCATGTAGAGGTGGTAGTTGAAGCCAAGGGAGTGAATGAGTTCTCCAAGGGACTGGGTGTAGATGGAGAATAGAAGGGGACCCAGAACTGAATCTTGAGGGACCCCCACAGTTCAAGGGTGGGAGGAAGAAGAGGAGCCCATGAAGGAGTCTGAGAATGAGTGGCTAGAGATAAGAGGAGAACCAGGAGAGGACAGAATCAGTGAAGCCACGGTTGGATATTGTTACCAGGAGAAAGGGGTGATCCAGAGTGTCCAAGGCAGCTGAGAAGTCCGAGGAGGATTAGGATGGAGTAGAGGCCATTGGATTTAGCAAGAAGGAGATCACTGATGACCTTTGAGAGGACAGTTTCTATGGCATGAAGGGAATGGAAACCAGATTGGTGTGGGTCAAGGAGAGAATTGGAGGAGAAGAATTTGAGATATCAGATGTAGACAACTTGCTCAAGGCATTTAGAGAAGAATGGTAGGAGGGAGATGGGGGTGATCACTGAAGGGATCTGTGGGGTCAATGGAGGGTTTTATTAGGCTAGGGGAGACATGGGCATAATTGAAAGGGAGTGGGGAAGAAGTCATTGGAGAGCCAACAGTTAAAGATGGCTTTTAAGGAGGGAAGAAGGGATGAAGCGGGATTTTTGTTAAGGTGCAAAGGAATGAGGTTGGATGTGCTGATGGAGGGGCGTGGATTTTGAGAAGAGGCAGTAGATCTCCTCTAGAGATACTGCTGGGAAGGATGGGAGAGTTCGCTGGAAGGGGGAGGGACGGGCAATTTACAGAGTTCACACCTGATGGAATCAATTTTCTTAAAAAAGTACATGGCTAGGTCATTGGGGGCAAGGGATGGGTGAGGCAAGGGGACAGAGGGCCTGAGGATGAAGTTGTCTGGAACAACTGGCGAGAGTGGTCATGGTATAAGGGGGGGAGAAATATTTTTTCTATGCGGAGGAGATCTCAGAGTTAAAGAAAGTAAAGACAAGATTGAAATGGACAAAGTCAGACTGATATTTAGATTTCTGTCAGCAGTGTTCTGAGGCTTGAGCACAGGAGCTAAGGAAGTGGACTGTGCAGGTGATCCAGGGCTCTGGGTTGGTGGTATGAGATCAACAAAGGGATAGGGGAGTGAAAGAGTTGAGTTTAGTAGAGAGGGTGGGGTTGAGAATATCTATTTGGTCACCCAGGGAAGGTAGTTGGGAGAGGCTAAATGGGGCATGATGAGAAAATTGAATGGGGTACAGAGATCAGAGGTCTCTGTGGGGGACTAATACAGATTTATGGGGAAGAGGTGTATATGGAAGAGGAGGCAAGTGAGGAGGTTGTGGTCAGAGAGAGAGATTTCAGAGTTAGTGAGGGTAGAGATTGTGCAGTGGTTAGAGATGATGAGATGTAGTGTTTGTTCAAGTTTGGTGAGTGGGTGAGGCGGTAGATGAGGAGCAGGAGGTCAGTGGAGTTGAGACTTGATAGACGTTCCTGATGAGCATTCTGCTGCCCACCTTCTATGTGGATGTTGAAATCCCCGGGGATCAGTGTGAGCATGGAGAAAGAAGGAATGTGAGATAGGGATCAAAGTATTAAAGTTGAAAGTGGGACCTGGGGGGTGGTAGATGACAGATACTAGAATCTGGAGTGGGTGGTCGAGATGGGGGATATGGGCTTCAATGGAAGGAATGGCTGCTGACTGATAGTCTCATAGTTTAAATTACTTGGTCACCCCACCTTCTGAGCTGGGAACAGAGCCAGGTAAAAGAGGGAGGGAGGTAGGTCCTTCCATGAAGCTCTGTAGGAAGAAGGGACTCATGAATGGGAGTGGACTGTCCAAGGGGTCCACTGAAGTGTGGTTTCCTCTAAAACTGAAGCACATGTGGGGAAAGGGAGATGTGCATATGTGAGTGCACGCACACACACAGTTGGGAGGCAGTGTGGATTAGTAGAGAGAAGATGGGGCTGGAAATCAGAAAGACCTGTGTTCCAATCCTGGCTCCTCCACTTGTTTGCATGTGACTGTGGGCAAGTCACTACACTTCTCTATGTCTCTTACCTCATCTGTAAAGTGGGCATTGACCCCCTGTGGGACAGGGACAATGTCTAATTTAATTAGCTGATATCTACCTTAGTGCTTGGAACAGTGCTTGGCATATAGAAAGCACTTAACAAATACCATAAATATTATTATTTTATTACCATTAGTGACTGGAACAGGGAAAGCAGGATTGTGTGTTTTCCTCAGCTGTCCTGTCTCATTATCTCAGCCTCCAGGAAATTGTTCAGAGTGGGGAAAGCAAAAAAACCAGGTCCATCCTCCCATCCCCTCTTGTTTGTTTTCTCTTGATTAACAAAAAAAACTGATGAAAAATACATCCATTTGACTTGTCTGTTCCCTTTCCTAAACTGCTCATGACTGGACACCCACCTCAGTGTTTGGGCTGGGCCTCTGTCAGGGGGGACACAGACACCAAGCCCATGTCAGATGGCATCATATGACTGACAGGGGAACACGGTGCCATGCTGGATTGGGATTCAACCCCTTTGCTTCAGGATTGGTTCAACTGCTAGGATCTCCAGACAATGCTGAAAGTCAACAGAATGACTTTTATGCAAATAGCACTCTCATCAAGGACCCCAAGAGAGTTAAGTAGAAATTACCTCTGTCCTTCAGGAGTTTACAGTCTAGCAGGATAATATACCCAGCTTGACTAGTACTGCTTGGCAGACTTCTTTGTTCAATCCACACTAAAATTGTGTGTTACAGAAGAACTGAATGAGGTGTATTCATTTGTAATAGGCAATTACTGCCATATTTCATTCTTGCCCAGTTATTTTCCATACTTCACCTTGTGAATGACATATTCATCTTTTTCCAAGGACTGGTTCTGGGTTTGATCCCTATGAAGCTGGCTTTTGGCCACTTATGTGAGAGGTTGTTGATGAACATTATACTTATTCTTTTAAGGGTATTTGTGAAGTGCTTACTATATGCCAGACACTGTATTAAGTGCTAGGGTAGATCCAAGTTAATCATGTTGAATATAGTCCCTGTCCCACAGGGGCCTCTCAGTCTTAATCCCCATTTTACAGATGAGGTAATTGAGGACCAGAAAAGTGAAGTGACTTGCCCAAGGTCACAAAGCAGACAGGTGGTGGGAGGGGAATTAGAACCCAGGTGCTTCTGTCTCCCAGGCCTGTGGGTGCTAGGCCATGCTGCTTCTTTAATCTCTGATCTTTATCTCTGCCTCTTGGTATTTGTCTCTCACCTGTGTTTGCCTTCCCTTTTCCCATATCCTCCCTTTGGACTTGAACTCCCTGTCTTGCACCTTCAAAACCTTATTAAAAGCAAGTCTCCTCCAAGGGGCCTTCCCATTCTAAGCCATCTTTCCCCCAGCTCCCTCTCTCTTCTGCATCATGTATGCACTTGGGTCTATGACCTTTCAGTTTTGCTATTTGCCCCACCCTAAACCCTACAGCACTTATGTATCTCTATATATTATAAATTATTGACAATAGTGTCATTATTGACAATAATGTCTCTCTCCCTCTCAAGACTGTAAGCTTATTGTGGACAGCGAATATGTCTATCAACTCTATTGTATTGTACTCTCCCAAGCATTTAAGACAGTGCTCTGCACACAGTAAACACTCAATAAATACCACTGAATGACTGAGTGAATAAAGCCATTGCCTAAACTGGCTCTATTGTTATCAACTCTAACAAGCAATAATTGATCATGATCATTTTCTTACATAATGAATTCATTGGATCGCTTTATTTTGCATATGCCAATGCTGTGGTCTTCACCATCCATGGTTTCTTTGTGATCTTAGGTTTTTTAATGGAATTTAAGCACTTATTATGTCCCAGGCACTGTACTAAGCACTGGGGTAGATACCAGCTAATCAGGTTGGATCCAGTCTGCATCCCACATGGGGCTCACAGCATTAATCTCCATTTTACAGATGAGGGAACTGAGGCATAGAGCAGTGAAATTACTTGCCAAAGTTCACACAGCAGACAAGCAGACCAGAGATGGGAATAGAACCTAGGTCCTTCTGACTCCCAGGCCTTTGCTTTATCCACTAGGCCACACTACTTCTCTGCCAGCAAATGCATTTGTTAATGGTCTTTGTGTCAGCATATCTCTAGTTGTTTTCCCTTGTTGTCATCGATTCCCCTAGGCTGCTTTGGATGGTAGCAGTTATGTACTAATCTGTAATCCATTTATATTAATGTCTGACTCCTCTAAACTTCTAGCTCATTGTGGTCAGGGACCATGTCACTGGCACCATCGCATGGGGGCCAGGGAGATGGAGAAAAGGGGGGGAACACCAGAGCCTCATGGATTTCAACCCTATGGAGACCCAAAAATGTGCCGGCAGCAATCCAGTATAATGTGATGCATAGTGTCACAAGCAGCGTGGCTCAGTGGAAAGAGCCCGGGCTTGGGAGTCAGAGGTCATGGGTTCTAATCCTGGCTCCGTTGCTTGCCATCTGTGTGACTTTGGGTAAGTCACTTCACTTAATAATAATAATAATGTTGGTATTTATTAAGCGCTTACTATGTGCCGAGCACTGTTCTAAGCGCTGGGGTAGACATAGGGGAATCATGTTGTCCCACGTGGGGCTCACAGTCTTAATCTCCATTTTACAGATGAGGGAACTGAGGCACAGAGAAGTTAAGTGACTTGCCCACAGTCACACAGCCGACAAGTGGCAGAGCTGGGATTCGAACTCATGAGCCCTGACTCCAAAGCCCGTGCTCTTTCCACTGAGCCATGCTGCTTCTCTTTTCTCTGTACCTCAATTACCTCATGATCAAATTGGGGATTAAAACTGTGAGCCCCACGTGGGACAACTTGATCACCTTGTATCCCCCCAGCACTGAGAAGCAGCGTGGCTCAGTGGAAAGAGCATGGGCTTTGGAGTCTGGGCTCATGAGTTCGAATCCCAGCTCTGCCACTTATCGGCTGTGTGACTGTGGGCAAGTCACTTAACTTCTCTGTGCCTCAGTTCCCTCATCTGTAAAATGGGGATTAAGACTGTGAGCCCCACGTGGGACAACCTGATTCCCCTATGTCTACCCCAGCACTTAGAACAGTGCTCGGCACATAGTAAGCGCTTAACAAATACCAACATTATTATTATTATTATTATTAACAGTGCTTTGCACATAGTAAGCGCTTAACAAATACCACTATTATTATTATTATTCAGCACATATGGACAATGTGACATAATGGCTTTGTTAGTCACGTGGGGACCTCACACAATTTATTAGCCTTTTAGCCCATGGGAAGGGTAATCCGCCCTGAGTGCAAGAATTGATAAATACTCCCTCCATCCCCCATCATGATATGGGTTGGGAGGAACAGGGGGGCAAATATTGATTGGTGCATTGTACTCTCCCAAGCGCTTAATACAGTGTTCTGCACACAGGGGCTCAAAAATATGATTGAATGAATGAAATATAAATCAAACTTATTTATTAAACACTGTGTGCAGAGCATCAGCTACTTGCCTTGACTACTGAATCAACCTCCTCGATGACCTCCCTGCCTCCCATCTCTCCTCACTTCAGTCAGTACTTCACTCTCCTGCCGATTTTTCTAAAAAAGCATTCAAGAATGTTTTCCCAATCAAGAACTTCTAGTAGTTGGCTATTCACCACTGCACTAAACAGAAACTCCTCACCATTGGCTTTAAGTACTCTATCATCACCTTGCCTCCTCCTATCTTACCTAGCTGATTTCCTACTATAACCCATCAAGCCTTCGTCGCTCCTCTATCGCCAGTCTATTTACTGTACTGAGATCTTGTCTATCTCACACCTGACACCTTGCCTACAACTTGCCACTGGCCTAGAACTCCCTCCCCATTCATTTCATCCCCATTCAGAAGCAGTGTGGCGCAGTGGAAAGAGCACGGGCTTTGGAGTCAGGGCTCATGAGTTCGAATCCCAGGTCTGCCATTTGTCAGCTGTGTGACTGTGGGCAAGTCACTTAACTTCTCTGTGCCTCAGTTCCCTCATCTGTAAAATGGGGATTAAGACTGTGAGCCCCACGTGGGACAACCTGATTCCCCTGTGTCTACCCCAGCGCTTAGAACAGTGCTCTGCACATAGTAAGCGCTTAACAAATACCAACATTATTATTATTATTATTATTTCTGACAGACTCACTCTCTTCACCTTCAAAGTCTTATTAAAATCACATCTCCTCCAAGAGGCCTTGGAGAGAATGTGGGCCTAGGAGTCAGAATAACTTGGATTCTAATCCCGGCTCCACCACTTGTCTGTTGTGTGTGTGACCTTGGGCAAGTCACTTTATTTCCTCTGTGCCTCAGTTACCTCATCTGTAAAATGGGGATGAAGACTGTGAACCCCATGTGGGGCAGTTACTGTGTCCAACCTGATTAGTTTTCATCTACCCCAGGGCTTAGAACAGTGCTTGACACATAGTAAGCACTTATATACCATTATTATTATTATTCTCCCCCTTCCTTTTGGGTTTGATTCATACCCTCCATTAGCCCCTCAGCACTTATGTACATATCAGTAATTTATTTTAATGTCTGTCTCCCCTTCAAGGCTGTAAGCTCCTTGTGGGTAAGGAACATGTCTACAAGCTCTGTTATATTGGCCTCTCTTAAGGACTGAGTTCAGTGACCCCTATACACAGTCAGTGCTCAATAAATATGACTGATTACAAGAGCAGAAGATCTAGAGGTTAAGAGGAAGGGCAAAAAGTAAGGCAGAAACAGATCCACAGAGCCCTGAAAATGAACAGATAAATTTTACTGAATATTGCTTGTGGTATTTGCTGCCTACAGTATGCTTGGTAATTTGAGGGTAGACATTCATTATAACTTGTAAAGTAAAATAACTGCAATAAAGTAATAATCCCCACAGTAATTGAAAGCACAGAATCCAGGAACTTTTCAATTTTGTGAGTGTGTAAGATTTTCTATCAGCAGCTATTAGAAGGATAATTAAGGATGAAATGAACATTAAATTATAATTTACAAGATAAGTGAGGTGGGTTTTTTTTCCTTGCCTCTAAAATGGAGCTGAACTTTTGGCTCAGAATCTTATCTTTTGAGAACAAATGGATTTTTATTTTGTATTATGTATTTAAATGGTTTCCTTTCATTAATTGCCCATTTCCTTTAAAGTTTTTTTAGGGTAAGCAAGTGAGGATAGCCATATCAGTGGGTCTCAGGGTGACTTGGCAGACTTAAAGGAGGCAGACTACCATCAGGTGGAGAGCTGTCTAGGAAATGTGAGGTTATATAGTAAATACTAGTTTAAGCATACATAGTCATGGATATGTCTGATTTCTTCAAAATGACCTGCATAATCTCAGTCAACTTTCCTTCACAGTAGGCTTTCCTGCTGCCATTTTAAATGAAACATTTTGCATTTCCAGGCTGTGGTGAACAGATATTGTTATTATCCAACCTGGGTCTCCAGTGCTTTGGATGGTGTGGTGGGAAGAGAACAGAGGTCTGGAATTTTATAGTATCTGCATTTTAGTCCCAGTTGTGCCACTAGCCTGCTGTGTGACCTTGGGCAAGTAACTTAACCTTTTGAATTCCTCATTTTCCTCATCGGTCAATTTGGGAGAGGAATATCTGCCTTTCTCTATCTCTTAGGAATTTTGTGAGGGTGAAAGTGAGGTAAATAACATGGAAGTGTGTTAGGGAAATGAACATTTTCTCTAAAAGGTCCAGGGCTTTGAGGTATAGACAGTGCTAGCTCATTCTCTAGGTCAATCCAGTGGGATGACTCAACAACTGAGTAGTTGGGATATAAGTAGAGCTTTGAGAAAACAGCGGGCCTGGATCTCCTGAGCAGCTGACTTTGAGTTTTTAATCATCTGAAGACCTAAAAACGGGAGCAGCATGGTCTAATGGGAAGATCATAGGCCTAGAAGTCAGAGGCCATGTATTCTAATCCTAGCTCTGTCACTTTTTTTTAATGGCATTTGTTAATCACCTACTATGTGCCTGGCACTCTACTGGGGTAGAGACAAGTTTATCAGATTGGACATAGTCCATCACCCATATGGGGTTCACAGTCTTAATCCCCATTTTACATATAAATAGGGATTAAGTGGGGAAGCAGCGTGGCTCAGTGGAAAGAGCCTGGGCTTTGGAGTCAGAGGTCATGAGTTCGACTCTCAGCTCTGCCACTTGTCAGCTGTGTGACTGTGGGCAAGTCACTTAACTTCTCGGTGCCTCAGTTGCCTCATCTGTAAAATGGGGATTAACTGTGAACCTCACGTGGGACAACCCGATTCCCCTGTATCTACGCCAGCGCTTAGAACAGTGCTCTGCACATAGTAAGCGCTTAACAAATACCAACATTATTATATAAATTAGCTGAAGCACAAAAAAGTTAAGGGAGCACAGTGGTTAAGTGGAAGAGCCTGGATTTGAACACAGGTTCTCTGACTCCCAGGCCTGTGCTCTTTCCACCCATGCCACTTGTCTGCCATGTGTCCTTGGACAAGTCACTTAACTTATCCATGCCTCAGTTGCCTCATCTGTAAAATGACTCATTGCCCATTTTCCCTCCCACTTAAGGACTGTGACCCTCAAGTGGGACAGAGACTATGTCCGACTGCTTTTGTATCTTTGTATCTACCCAAGTGCTCAGTACATTGTTTGGCACACATTATTTGCCACAGATTATTTTTATTATCATGACTTAAGGGAGCAAACTGGTTTCTCAGCTCCAGTTTAAAAAGAATCTGCAACTCAGACTGTAAGCTCCTTGTGGTAAGGGAATGTGTCTGTTGTACTGTTGTATTCTCCCAAGCACTTAATACAGTGCTCTGCACACAATAAGCACTCAATAAATACAGTTGATTGATTGAACTCCTCAATCAGCTGCAAGATAAGTACCGCTCTTAAAGTCATCTAATTCAATCCTCAAAATCCAAATCAGGGTGGTAATGAATCAGGTCTCATGAAAACTAACGCTCAGAAGCCCACCCTCTGTTTCAGCGTGGCAAGAAGAGAAGATGTTTTTCCTCATGCATCTAGTGGACTAAAGAAGAGGTTTGTTCTGTCTGGCCGATGAAACCCAGCCAAGCCACAGGGCAGGGCTTCAGGCTGCCTTCACACAGGGAAAGTTTTCTGCTCTTGTCTCTGCAGCAACACACATTCTCTCAGATTACTTCCAGCTGTGCAGTGCCATGCTGGCAGGGTCGTTATGCATTAGTAATGCTATCCGATTTGAGCAAATGGTTTCCCTTTGTAGTACAGTCTAGCTTGCATTCCCTCTCTTGTTTTCTCTTTTGACCCTTCTCTTCCAGCTACTAACCCCTCTCTTCCTCCTCCCCTCCTCACCATTACTTTTTTTCTCCTCTTACCTCTATCCTGTATATATCTGTTATTTATCTATTTATATTAATGTCTGTTTCCCCCTTTAGACTGTGAGCTCGTAGTGGGCAGGAATGTGACTGTTCTTATATTGTACTTTCCCAAGAGCTTAGTACAGTGCATTGCACACATTAAGAGCTCAATAAATATGATTGAATGTATTGAATGAATGAATCCTGTTCTTTCTCCCTATCTACCTCTCTAAACTTTCCCTCTTACCCTCTTTTTTTTCTCCCTCCCTCTTTCATTCCCCACCCACCTTTTTATGGAATTTAAGTGTTTTTCTTATGTGCCAAGCACTATTCTAAGCACTGGGGTAGATACAAGCTGATCATGTTGAACACAGTCCCTGCCTCACATGGAGCTCACAGTCTTAATCTCTGTTTTACAGTCGAGGTAACTGAGGCACAGAGAAGTTAAGTGATTTGCCCAAGGTCACCCAGCAGACAAGAGACGGAGCTGGGATTGGAACCTAGGTCCTTCTGACTCGTAGGGCCCGTGCTCTAACCCCTAAGCCATGCTACCTCTCCTGTCTCTCTTTGTTCCCCACCCCCTCCTTTCCTACTTGGCTTTAGCTAGTGGAGGAAGCATTGTGTTTGGCTTGAATATGTGTGTAGATAGGTACCTGCTTTGTATGGATTCTCTGTTCACTGTTCAGCCTTCAACAACTGGTCTTTAATTTGTTCAAGAGCCACAGTTGAATTGTCAATTTACTTTAAAAGGCTCTTGATTTGGGCTTCAGAGCTGAACCTCTGGATAGGGTTTTGAAAGCGATTGCCTGTCATCTGAAAATGTTATAGTAAACAGTGCATCTGTTCAGTATCACATGTTTATTTTCCACAGTGGCATTCACTAGGTCACATGTTGGTCATTTAATTTCCATGACTGACATTCCACAGGTCTGAGATTTTGTTCCTCTGGGAGTGTTTCAAATACTTGTGGTTTTAACCAGGATGAAAAAAAATCTATATATTTCAGAAAGAAAAAAGAAAGATTCCTGTGACTGCGTCACTCCCAGGACTTAAACCTCTCGGTAGATGTGCTCTCTGCCTGTCTGTACATATATAGGCAGGGCGAGACTGTGAGGGTGAGACAACCAGTCTTGTTTACTTTCCAGAAATGTTAACAACAGAGCCTTGTAGAGAGGCTTTTCTGGGCACTTCCACGTCTGTCGGCCATTTGGTTTGCATTTTGTTCTTGCTATCTGAGTGGGTCTCATGGCTCCAGCCCTTGAAAGTCTAAGGCATGCTCTTTAGCTCATCTAGCTGTCACTTTGGATCAACCTTTCCCTTCTTTAGCATTAGTCTCTCTCTGCTTTTTATGGTATTTATTAGGTGTTTACTCTGTGCCAGGCACTGAACTAAGCACTGGGGGGGTAATAGTAATTATGGTATCTGTTAAGTGCTTACTATGTGCCAAGCACTGTTCCAAGCACTGGGCTACATACAAGTTAATAAGGTTGTACAGTCCCTGTCACACATGGGGCTCACACTTTTATCCCCATTTTACAGATGAGATAACTGAGGCACAGAGAAGTAAAGTGATTTGCCCAGGATCACACAGCAGACATGTGGAGGAGCTGAGATAAGAACCCAGGTCCTTCTGACTACCAGGCCCATACTGTATCCACGAGGCCATGCTGCTGATAAAAGATAATTAGGTTGGAACCAGTCCATGACCTACATGGGGTTCACGGTCTTAATCCCCATTTTACAGATGAGGAAACTGAGGCACAGATAAGTTAAGTGACTTGTCCAAGGTCACAGGGCAGAAAAGTGACAGAGCCAGGATTAGAACCCAAGTTCTCTAACTCTCAGGCCTGGGCTTTTTCCACTAGGCCATACTGCTTCTGAGAGGAATAACACTATATTCTATAAGAGTTAGAACACAGTGCTTCCTCTGTTTCATCTCCCAGCATAACCATGCCAAAGGCATCAGGATAAATTCCTTTGAAGGACTGAAGTTCTTGTTTGAAACAAAAGTGGCCAATTCTGCAAAACAGTCAAGAAATGGGAATGTATGATCGAGGGTGGACTTCTCTTCCAAGATCCTTCATTGTGATTTTTTCAGCCCCTAAGAGATCTGATGGTGATGAAAAAAGCATACCCTTGTTGGAGAATATCAATAACCCTTTCATTAGATGCATCAGAAAACTCTTCACGCCACGCTTTACACATTTGCATCATCCTCCCCACAGCAGCACGTATGGGTACCTACAAAGGAGTGGTATTAGATGTTCCCTTGAGTAATTTATACTCTAAAGGGGCGTCCAGACACCTGGAAATATTCAAACTCAAAAGGAATTCTTGGAGGTGCCAACCCTTTCAAGGAAAACAGCAAAAAGGAGTGTTTCAGCAGACTTTCTACATGACTGCTCCTAGATTTTTTTTTTTTTATTGGAGAGGGAGTGAGAGATTCAATCGCAAAAATTTTCACCATCAACTGATGATTGTCTACAGAAATAAATACTAGTGAGTTTTACTTTTGGGTGGACTTTCTTTCAGGACTCCCTAGCCAGGAGTTTTGTAAAGATTCTTGGGAGTTGATTTATAGCCATTAATCTGTAATATTTAGTGTCAACTGTGTGCAGAGCACAAGTACCAAGTGGCTGGGTTAGTTCAAGATGGTTAGAAGTCATGATTTCTGCCCTCTAGGAGCTTAATCTCATGGGAGAGAGACCAAAATTATTTCCTGAAAGATCAGAGAAATGGTTATATATTTATAGGCAAGTAAATGCTAAAACAGTAAGGTATGCAAAGTGATAGATTTAGAAGTGCTACCAGTACATAAATAACTGGGATAGGAGTGCTGCAGTGGTAGAAGTGGGATGTAACCCAAAGAATAAATAAGGGAGAGTATCCTGGGGAATATGGGATTTCAAAGAGTTTTGAAGATTGGGAGAGCAATGGTATGTGAAATGAGAAGGAGTTCCAGGGAGGTAGAGGGGGCATGAAGCAACAGTGGAATGGTAGGAGAGATGAGAATGAGGCACGGTGAGTAAGTTAGCTGGAGTAGAACTAAGAGTGAGAGCTGGGATTTAGTGGGAGAAGAGATTGGGTGGGAAGAAGAGTGCTGATGCAGTGTTGTGAAGCCAGTGGACGAAAGCTTCTGCTTAATGGGGAAATAAATGGATGATGATTTAAGGATTTTTTTGAGGATTAGGGAGATATGTGCAGAACGGAATCTGTGTAAAATGATCATGGCGAGATAGTGAAATACAGATTGGGGGAGGGAGAGACTGGAGGCAGGGAGGCCTGAAAGGAGGCCACTGTAGCATTCGAGCCAGCATATAGCAAGACATTCCTCCTATCTCTATATAAATGTTCTGCCAGAATCTAAAGCTCATGATGTCTAAAACTGCTCTCGTTTTTTCTCCCAAATCTTCTCCATATAAATTTTCCCTCACAGTTGAAAACACCGCCATAGTCTACAACTGAAGAACCTGGGCACTCTCCTTGATTCCTTCTTCCTTTCAACCCTGAGGGCCAACCTGTCTTTAAATCCTTTTACTCAATCAATGGTATTTGGTGAATGCTTACTGTCTTCACATGGCTTTACTAAGGGCTGGGAAAAAGGCATTGTAACACAATGGGTATATGTGATCCTTGCCCACAGGAAGCTTACAGACTACAGGGGGAGGCAGACATTAAAATGGATTGCGGATAGGGGAAATAGTAGAGTATAGGATAAGTAGAGTATAGGATAGAGAAGCAGCATGGCTCAGTGGAAAGAGCCCAGGCTTGGGAGTCAGAGGTCATGGTTTCTAATCCCGGATGTGCCGCTTGCCAGCTGTCTAACTTTGGGCAAGTCTTTTCACTCCTCTGTGCCTCAGGTACTTCATCTGTAAAACAGGGATTAAAACTGTGAGCTCCACGTGGGGCAACCTGATGACCTTGTATCCCCCAGCACTTAGAACAGTGCTTTGCACATAGTAAGTGCTTAACAAATACCATTTATTTTAAAGTGCTGGGTCTGGGGTGAGTGTCAAAGTGCTTGAGGAGTACACCATCAATTGCATAGGCAACACAGGGCTGGGGCATGGGGAGTGGGGGTTGGGAGGCAGATAGTCAGTTTTGCCTCCACAACGTTTTCAGGATCTGCCCCTTCTTCACCATGCCAGGCAAGGCTCTTTTGGCCAATAGGCTGCAGCTTCCATCTTGTTCTTGGTTCTCAGAATCTACTCTGGGCTCTAGGGGGAGCTAAAGAATCTCTCACCACCACCATTCCAGTTGGACTGGATTTTTACTTTCTTCCCTGATAGTTTGACTATGACTGGCCCATACATCTTGCACCCAAGCATGTTTTTCCTTTATCCTGATCAGTTTTTATGGTGACATATTTTTTGTGGTATGTGTCAAGCATTGTTCTAAGTGCTGGGGTAGATACAAGGTAATTTGTTTTTTGAATTTCTCTATTGATGTTCCTTGCCTAGTGTAGAAGCCTTGAAGGGAGTCCCAAAGAGAAAGCCAACTGCCAGGCAATTTGGGGAATGTGAAAATGTTTCATCAAGCTCCCTGAACTGGGAAGGGATTGTGTAGGAGATTCTAATAGTCTTCTGTTTATACATTCATATTTCACCTTTTTTTACCAAGGGCAAACAAATGATAATCAGCTCTTTCAGGCTGCAGTTCTATTTAGAGAATTCCTGCTTGTATTCCTAAGAGCAGGCTGGCAACATAGAGGAGTTAATGTCGTTTCCAAAAGCCTTTAACTTACTTCCAAATGCTTGGGCCCTGGGAGAATTTGGCTCAGCTAGTGCTCTTTAATGATAGTCGTGATGTTTACATGCCAGTCCTCTCTGCAGGATCGAGCTTGTGCCTGGGTTGGTAAGGAGCAAAGGTTTTTTGGTTCCTGGATAGAACTGGATTAGTTCCATGAGATGACTGAAATAGACAACAAAGATGATCTTATAGAGGGCCTGAGTTTCGGAGTTGAATTGCACATCTGATGGGATTTCCCCCAACTGGGCACTGAGTAATCTAGAGTTTTGAGGCTATAGCAGGAGTTGAGAGGAGGATTTGAATCCTCAAGCACTGTTATAAAGAGAAATTCTCATCTTCCTTCCCAAAACCTGTCCTCTTGCTGACTTCCCTATCACTGCAGAAACCATCTTCCTTGTCTCGCGAACTTGTGAACTTGGCATTATCCTTAACTCATCTCTTTAACCCACACATTACAACATCTGTCGGTTCTACCTTCATGACATCTCTAGTAACTGCCTTTTCCTCTCCATCATGCTGCTACCTCATTGATCTAAGTACTTATCTCCTCCCTTGACTACTGCATCAGCCTTCACGCTGACCTCCTTTGCCTTGTGACTCTCCATTCTCCAGTCCATAGTTCACTCTGCTGCTCAGATGATTCTTTTGAAAAACTGCTCAGGCCACATCTCCCCATTCCCCCGAAACCTCCTGTGGTTGCCCGTCCACCTCACTATCAAATAGAAAGTCCTTACCATTGGCTTAAAGGCTCTCTTCCTCCTACCTTAACTCATTACTGCAACCTGATGTCCACACTTCTCTCCTCCAACACCAACCTGCTCTCTGTAACTCTCATTTTTCTACTGCCACCAACCCTTTGCCTATGTCCTCCCTCTGACCTGGAACTCCTTCCCCCTTCATTCATTCACTGATTCAATCATTTATTGAATGCCTACTGTGTGCAGAGCACTTTACTAAGCGCTTGGAAAGTACAATTTGGCGACAAATGGAGACAATCCCTACTCAACAACAGGCTCACAGTCTAGAAGGAGGGAGACAGACAACAAAAGAAAACAAGGAGACAGGCATCAATAGCACCAATATAAATAAATAGAATTTTTGATGTATACACATCATTAATAAAATCGAATAATATGTACATATATACACAAGTGCTGTGGGGTGGGGAGGGCGCTAGAGCAGAGGGAAGGGGGTTGAGGCGATGGGAAGGGGAGGATGAGCAGAGGAAGGGGGGTAATCTGGGAAGGCCTCCTGGAGGAGGTGAGCTTTGAGTGGGGCTTAGAATGGGGCAAGTATGCTAGTTTGATGGATGTGAGGGGAGAGGGCATTCCAGGCCAGAGGTAAGGATGTGGGTCAGGGGTCGACAGCAGGACAGAAGAGAACGAGGCACAATGAGGAGATCAGCACCGGAGGAGCAGAGTGTGTGGGCTGGAATGGAGAAGGAGAGAAGGGAAGTGAGGTAGGAGGGGGCAAGGTGATAGAGATTTGAAGCCAGTAGTGAGGAGTTTCATATATGATGACCACAACTCCCCATCTTCAAAGCCTAAGTCACATCTCTTGCAAATATCCTTCCCCGACTAGGCCCTCATGTCCCTTCTCTGCACTGCCCAGTGCACTTGGGCCAATGCCCAATGCACCTATGCACTTGGCCCCACAATACTTATGTAAATATCCTTATGCGCTTCCATTTCCCCTATAATAATAATAATAATGTTGGTATTTGTTAAGTGCTTACTATGTGTGGAACAGTGTTTTAAGTGCTGGGGTAGATACAGAGCAATCAGGTTGTCCCACATTAGGCTCACAGTCTTAATCTCCATTTTACAGATGAGGTAACTGAGGCACAGAGAAGTTAAGTGACTTGCCCACAGTCACACAGCTGACAAGTGGCAGAGCTGGAATTTGAACTCGTGACCTCTGACTCCCAAGCCCCATACCCTTTCCACTGAGCCACGCTGCCCTATTGGTAACTTGTTTTAATCTTTTAATGTCTGACTCTACTGTATAGTGTTTTCCCAAGCGTTTGTGTAATGTTCTGTCCACAGTCAATTCTCAATATCAATTCATCAATCAATATTTGAGTGCTTTATCAGTAAATACTATTGATTGATAAAATCGAGAATCCCATCTTTTTCCCCCCTCCTCCCACCCTTGCACCCCAGATTGCTGATATTTGGCAATCCTCCATGAAATAGGATCTCAACAATTACTATCAATTATAACGTTCTGACTGCCATTGACTTGCGCATTGATGGGCTCATCTTCCTGCAGAAACGATCTGGGCATGTCACTCCCCTTCTTAAACACCTCCAGTGGTTGCCTATCAACCTCCACTCCAAACAAAAACTCCTCACTCTAGGCTTCAAGGCTCTCCATCACCTTGCCCCTTCCTACCCCTCCTCCCTTCTTTCTTTCTACTGCCCACCCTGCACGCTCCACTCCTCTGCTGCCCACCTCCTCACTGTCCCTCGGGCTCGCCTGTCCCGCCATCGACCCCTGGGCCACGTCCTCCCGCGGTCCTGGAATGCCTTCCCTTGTCACCTCCGCCAAACTAATTCTCTTCCCCTCTTCAAAAACCTACTTAAAACTCACCTCCTCCAAGTGGCCTTCCCAGACTGAGCTCCCCTTCTCCCTCTACTCCCTCTACCGCCCCCCCTTCACCTCTCTGCAGCTTAACCCTCTTTTCCCCCCATTTCCCTCTGCTCCTCCCCCTCTCCCTTCCCATCCCCTCAGCACTGTACTCGTCTGCTCAACTGTGTATATTTTCATTACCCTATTTATTTTGTTAATGAAATGTACATCGCCTTGATTCTATTTAATTGCCATTGTTTTTACGAGATGTTCTTCCCCTTGACTCTATTTATTGCCATTGTTCTTTTCTGTCTCCCCCAATTAGACTGTAAGCCTGTCAAAAGGCAGGGACTGCCTCTATCTGTTGCCGACTTGTTCATTCCAATTGCTTAGTACAGTGCTCTGCACACAGTAAGCGCTCAATAAATACTATTGAATGAATGAATGAATCCCGAGCCTCAGTTTGCCCATCATTAAAATGACCGTACATCCAAAGGATTCTGCTTAAGGGTTGTTCGGTTTTCAGAATTCCTGAGATTTATCTTTTATTGAACTAAGGATATCTACGCTACACTGTAAGCTCACTGTGGGCAGGGAACATGTCTACCAACTCTGTTGAATGCACCCAAGTGCACAGTAAGTGCTCAATAAATACTGTTGATGATGATGTCCTCATGGTTCAAACTATAAGGTTGCCTGATCTTCCTATCAGGGGGCAGCCCTGGGGATTAGGGAGGTGGGACTTTACATGAAGTTCCCGAGGAAGGGCTCTTGCCCAACCAGGGGGGAGGGAGGGAGAACCCATCCAGAAGATGCTCCGAAGCCGGGAGGGGTTGGGTGGAGGGAGGGGACTGGCCATTGGGGATGCAGTGCATTTCCACAGGAGCCCACAGTGGGGTGCTCTAGATCCGGAATCTAGTCACTGGGGATGCGGGTGCGGTTCCTCCCCCAAGGACAGGGGGCGCTCTGCATCCAGGGGCTGTGTGTTAAGGACGCCCCTGCCGTTCCTTGGGACCAGACTGTAGGGGGCGCTCGGGGTCCAGAAGGGGTTGAGCATAGGGGTGGGGGCAAAACCCACACTGACCCCTGGGGACGTGCCTGCAGTTACAGATAACGCAAGGGGGCGCCCCACATCTGGGAAGGGGCGTGGGCTCTAGTCACCTGGTTGCCTGCCCAAAGTTTCCTCCCCTGGAACAAGGGTCCAGGGGGAAAAGCATATCTCCCTGTCCAGGTTCCTCCGGGTGACAGAGAGGAGGTGGAGGGCAGCTCCCAGAGGGGTGTCTGTGAGCTCTGCTGGCCAGGGAATGTGTCTCCTTCGTGTTATATCTGGGAGATGCAGCATGGTCTAGCGGCCAGAGCACAGGCTTGGGTGGAAGTCAGAGGACGTGGGTTGTAATTCTGCCACTCGTCAGCTGTGTGATCTTGGGCAGGTCAGTTAACTTTTCTGTGCTTCAGTTACGTCATCTGTAAAATGGGGATTAAGACTGTGATCCCCATGTGGGACAACCTGATTACCTTGAATCTAGCCTAGTGCTTAGAGTAGTGCTTGGCGCATAGTGAGCCCTTAAATACCATAGATATTATTATTGTTGTTGTGTTGCACTCTCCCAGGTGCGTAGTGCTTTGCACAGAGTAAGCACTCTGTAAATACGACTGAATGAATGAATGGGAGATGTGTGGGCACAATTTCCTCCACTGGACCAGGGGTGTGTGCAAACTGAAACGTCTGTGTTGTGGCTTCTCAGGAGGGATTGCTCCCTTAGTATCCCGTGGGCACCTCCAGGCTCCCAACCCTCTACGGGGCAGAGAGGCCACTCCAGCAAAGTCTTGGGGGATGGACTCTGGCTTGACTGGGGAGTGCACCATCTCCTGGGGCTATCAATCACTCAATCATTTTGAGTGCTCACTGTGTGCAGAATACTATACTAAGTGCTTGGAAGAGTACAATATAATAATAAACACACACATTTCTTGCCCATAGTGAGAATATGTGCTGGGATGGGTACCAAGCCCAGTGTCAATTTGTCATAAGACTGGCGGGGGAGCTCCAGCACTTGTCTACTGTGTGACCTTGGGCAAGTCACTTACCTTTTCTGAGCCTCAGTTTTCAAATTTGTAAAATAGGAATTAAATCCTCATCCTCCCACTTAGCCTGTGAACTCCATATGGGACAGAGATTGTAACCAACCTGATTATCTTGTAGTTATCCCAGTGCTTAGTACAGCACTTGGAAAAAAATAAGTGCTTAGCAAGTAACATTAAAAAAAATTGTCCTAAACTCAAAGCTGAAGCCTACAGTTCCTTCATCCAGCTTCCAGAGAGAGTCCAGTACTTCCCCAAGAGCTGAGTATAGTGCTCTGCACAAAGTAAACATTCAGTAAATACGAATGCCTGGAGATGAGCACCAACACAGATAAATTGTGTTTTTTTCATTCCTCAGGGTGGGGATGGTGAATAAATGACTGACCCTGAAAGACCAAATTTTTTTCTGGAGACCCCAGTCTAGGGGACTTTAGTTCAGCAAAATAGTGAGCACGGACCCAATCACCAAGATGATGACAAATTCAGGATTCCTACTTTGTAGCATTGTGCTGCATAAGTGGGTGAAACACAAAGAGAAGTAAAGGTGAAGAGTAAGGATAAGAATGATTCGTAAATTGAAAGATGATACTTTTTCTTCCATAGAATAATGCCTGTGGTAAAGAAACAAGTACTTCTTCAAGGGCACTGAAGGAGAGCAGCACTTTAGATATTGAAAATAGAAGAGCAGAGAAGAATGTGGTCAAAATGCTTGAAGATGAGGGTAATATTTTATTTCTTTAGTAATTGCCAGGCACTGTAGCTTGAGTTGACTCTGAAGATGTATTCTTGGAATCAGGAACAAAAGAACAAATAGAGTAATCTGCAGAAATAGGCTTCCAGGGGCTCTTCCTTTCCAAATGATAGGAAAAAAGAAGGGCATTCAATGAATTGGATGAATTCCTCCCAGGTTCTGTTGATGCTGGCTCTGCCCCCCCCCCCCCCCCCCCCCCACCGGCGCCACACACACATTGAGCATTCCAATGGAAGGGTTAAGGATTTCTTGATTTTCCTGCATTTGCTCAGTTAGAGGTATTTGGAAGGGTCTTTTCACCCATGTTTTCAATCAATCAATCGTATATACTGAACATTCACCGTGTGCAAAGACCTGTATTAAGTGCTGGAGAAAGTACAACACAACACTTTAATGAATAGTGTTTTATTGAATAACTGTAGGCTTTCACTCATTCAATTGCATTTATTGAGCACTTATTGTGTGCAGAGCACTGTACTAAGCACTTGCTTTCCAGAAGTGACTGTCTCATGTTGATGAGATGGTGTCTCAGACTCTGGGCAGAGATTCAGGAATCATTTTCTAGTCATCCTGATGAATTCCCAGAACAATCCAAGGATGTAACAGGCCAAGGAGAGGCCAAAGTCATATTACGTCCTTCCACACAGTTGGGAATTCTGTGGCTGTCATGACTGGCTCTTTCCAATCACTTATTGAGAAGCAGTGGGCCTACTGGAAAGAGCACAGGCCTGGGAGTCAGAAGACTTGGGTTCTAATCCTGGCTTTGTCACTTTTCTGCTATGTGACCTTGGGCAAGTCACTTCCCTCAGTTCCCTCATCTGCAAAATGGGGATTCAACACTTGTTCTCCTTCCTCTTTAAACTGTGAGGCCCATTTCAGACCTGATTATCTTATACCCACCCCAGAACGTAGTATAGTAGTTCATTTAATTCATTCAATAGGATTTATTGAACACTTACTATGTGCAGAGCACTGTACTAAGTGCTTGGAATGTACAGTTCGGCAACAGATAGGGACAATCCCTGCCCAATGATGGGCTCACGGTATAAAAAGGGGAGGCAGCAAATCAAAACAGAACAAAACAAAAACAAGACAACATCATCAAGATAAATAGAATCAAGGAGATATACACCTCATTAACAAAATAAATAGGGTAATATCTAATATATACAAATGCTGAGGGGAAGGGAAGGGGGAAGAGCAGAGGGTAGGGGGGAGGGGAGGGGGAGCAGAGGGAAAAGGGGGGCTCAGTCTGGGAAGGCCTCCTGGAGGAGGTGAGCTCTCAGTAGGGCTTTGAAGATGGGAAGAGAGTTTGGCAGATGTGAGGAGGGAGGGCATTCCAGGACAGCGGTAGGATGTGGGTTGGGGTCAAGGGCAGAATAAGCATGAACGGGGGACAATGAGGAGGTAAGAGAGGAGCAGAGTGTACTGGGTGGGCAGTAGAAAGAGAGAAGGGAGGTAAGGTAGGAGGGGGCAAGGTGATGGAGAGCTTTGAAGCCAAGAGTGAGGAGTTGACACATACTAAGTGCTTAGCAGATATTATGATTTATTAAGCACTTATTGTGAGCAGAGCACTGTATTAAGTGCATGGCAGAGTACAATATAACAGAGATAGTAGACATTCTCTCCCAACAAATTCTGGAGCTCTTCCTAAGCTTGTTCTTGACCTTGTGCTCTGAAGACCGCTGGCCTCAAGGATCTTACAATCTAATGGGGGATGTGAGACTGCAGAGAGGAAGAGAGGTGAGGGTTGAGACGGGAGATTTGGGATGATTTTGCCAAGTAAAAGAAGTCTACCCTTCAGGAGCAATAAAAGGGAAACTCCAAAGTACATTGCATTGGGCTATCAGAGCCAGGGAAATGAAAGCCTGTTTCCATTTTTCAGCATAGACACAAGTGCAAGGACCACAGTTGTATTATTTTTCCTATTATGGACTCATTTAGAGCAAATACGATGGAGGTGCATTGTGATTTATTGTAAAACCTATTCAAATGAGTAGATGGGATGATAGCTTTTATTTACTGTGGGGTAGCCCTCAAGTGCTGTAGAGTAGTAGAGGAAGCTGATCAGATCCCTGCCGTAGAGGTGCTTACAATCTGTCAGGTGAGATAAAACAAATAGAAAAACTACAATTAGGCATAAAGTGAAAGTGACAGAAGCATAGAAGATAAATGATGTAGAGAGAGATAATTTCCAGGTATACATAGATCTAAAAACCCTTGAGAATAAGGACAACACTTTCTTCTTTTATTTTATATTCCCAGGCAGGTGGTACTAAACCTTGTACAGCAAGTTAATTAACAGAGAAGTAGTTAATGGCAATATAAGCTTGAGTGAAAATACTGAGAACACAAGTCCAGGCTCTCTTTTGCCCACTGGTAGGCAAATGCTTTAGTAATAGGAATGTTATTTTACAGGAACTTCAAAAATTGCCAGAGTAAATTATATCTACTCCTACCACTGACTTTAACACTAGTGTTTTTTTCCCCAGTGATATTTTTTCTAATGGTATTTAAGTGCTTACTGTATGTCAGACACTGTAGTAAGGACTGGGGTTGATACAAAGTAGTCAGGTAGGACACAATCTATGTCCCACATGGGACTCATTGTCCTTCATTCAATCATATTTATTGAGAACTCACTGTGTGCAGAGCACTGGATTAAACACTTGGGACAGTCCAGTATAAAAATGTAACAGACACATTCCCTGCCCCAAAGGACCTTGCAGTCTAAAGGATGAGCAGATGAGGTAACTGAGGCACAGAGAAGTTAAGTGATATGCTCGAGTTCACAGAGCAGGGACTAGAACCCAGGTCCTTCTGACTCCCAAACCCTTGCTCTATCCATTAGTCTGAGCTGCTTCTGCTACTTTCTTGAGGATTATTTAACAATAATGTTCAGAATAATTCATTTTAAAACAAAAGTATAAAGATTGAAATAAACTGATGTCCTTGAATTAGAGGAAATTACTGTTTATTAAATGCTTATTTCCTGTCACCTAAGAAAAGGTCTTCTAAAAGATCTCAGCTCTTGCAGATCTTCAATTACAAATTATATCTCAGATCTGATCCAGATTACATTTTTACATTTTGCATTCTTCTCCTGTAAAAGCAGTCATCGAGATCACAATCACAGCCATCTTCTCCTCCTCAATAACATATATTTACCCAGCACTTTTCTGGGCAGTGATGCTGGGCCCCAGCCATCCTAAGCTTACCTTCTGAGAAGCAGCTTGGCCTAGTGGATAGAGCATGAGCCTGGGAGTCAGAAGGACCTGGGTTCTAATCTCTGCTCCACCACTTGCCTGTTGTGTGGGCTTGGGCAAGTCACTTCACTACTCTCTGCCTCAGTAACCTCATCTGTAAAATAAGGATTAAGACTATGAGCCCCATGTGGGACATGGACTGTGTCCAAACTGATTACATTGTATCTACCCTAGTGCTTAGAAGTGCCTTGCACTCTGTAATAATAATAATTGTGGTATTGAGTACTTTATGCCAGCCACTGTACTTAAGCGCTGGGGTGGACACAAGCAAATCAGGTCAGACACAGTCCCTGATCCACATGGGGCTCACGGTATCAATCCCCATTTTACAGATGAGGTAACTGAAGCACCTAGAAGTGAAGTGACTAACCCAAGGTCACACAGCAGACAAGTGGCAGAGCCAGGATTAGAACCCATTCATTCAATTGTAATTAATAATAATGTTGGTATTTGTTAAGCACTTACTATGTGCAGAACACTGTTCTAAGCGCTGGGGTAGGTACAGGGTAATCAGGTTGTCCCACGTGAGGCTCACAGTTAATCCCCATTTTACAGATGAGGTAACTGAGGCACAGAGAAGTTAAGTGACTTGCCCACAGTCACACAGCTGACAAGTGGCAGAGCCGGGTTATTGAGTGTTTACTGGGTGCAGAGCACATGACTTCCTGACTTCCAGGCCTATACTCTATCCACTATGCCCTGCACTTAACAAATACCATAAAGGTTGATTAATAACAACGTGTATATAAGGCTTGCAGTTTGCACAGCACTGTATTTATTACATATTGAGGAGGGTACAATGGAGTAAGTACACACATCCTTGCCATCAAGGATCTTACAATCTAGTGGGGAATCTGTACCAGACTACATTTAGAAATCTCACTGGTCTCTTTGATGAACTCTGAATTTTATATGGCAAAGAGAGTAAGAAAGGAATGGTCCATAAATATCTAGTCAAGTTCATCATCCCTTGAAGTAATAATAAAAATTATGGTACTTGTGAAATGTTTACTATGTATCAAACACTGTACTAAGTGCTGGGGTAGATTCAAGGTAAGGTTGGACACAGTCCTTGTCCCACATGGGGTTCAAAGTCTATGTAGGAGGGACAACAGGTATTAAATCCCCATCTTAAAGATGAAGAAAATGAGGTACAGAGGAATTAAGTGGCATATTCAAGATCAGACAGCCAGCAAGTGGCAGAGCTGGGATTGGAACTCAAGCCTTCCGACTCCCAGCCCTGGGCTTTTTCCACTAGGCTACACTGCTTATCTTTCTGCTCACCTGATTTGGACAAAGAAAATGTATGTGGTCTGTCTCCAGAGCTTGGAACTGATTCTTCTTTGGATCCACTGATCAGACATTGAAACTGTAGTAGGCAGCACTGCATAGTTTGGGGAATGGGTTAGCTGTGTTATTTTCTCCTTCATGAGAAAATGCAGCTTGAACATGAGGGCTAATTGTTCAGATTTTTTCTATGAATCTCTTCAGTCTCAACCTTTGGGAGGCCATTTAATACTCCTACCAAGCCTGGTGTGATCAATGCACAATAGCGGAAGATATACTTAATCTGCCAATCTTGAAATCTAGTTGCATGACTTTGACTTTGTCATCCTCATCATTAATTGATCACCTGTCTTTTGTGTGCACTGTATTAAGCTTTATGGGAAATCAGGAAAGAAAAATGCAAAGTGAGTGCTTAAATGCCACCATAATAATAATAATAATAATAATAATAATGGTATTTGTTAAGCGCTTACCCTGTGCCAAGCACTGTTCTAAGAACTGGGATAGATACAAGGTTATCAGGTTGTTCCATGTGGGGCTCACAATCTTAATCTCCATTTTAGAGATGAGGTAACAGGTACAGAGAAGTTAAGTGACTTGCCCAAAGTCACACAGCTGACAAGTGGCGGAGGAGGAATTAGAACTCATGACCTCTGACTCCCAAGTCTGTGCTCTTTTCCCTGCCTATAATGATAATACTTAGCATTATTGTGCTCCCTGCCCTCGAGCATAGTCGAATGGAGGAGATGGGATAAACAAAAATATGCGAATATACAGTTCCTAAAAAGTGCAAGAGCATTCACCTCTTCAAGAGACATAGAGAAGTCTGTCTTCCTCTGCCTAGTCTTTATACTCTTTACCCCTCTCTCCCTTTGTCAGCTTAAAGATGGCAACAAAAGTGTACTCTAGCCTCTCCTGGAGCCCACTTTCAGATATTTTCCACCCATTTCCACCTCCATCTAGTGCAGTAATTTCATTAACTGGCTAATATTCCCTAGAAACCAACCTAGAAGAGTGCTTTCTGAAGATGAGCGTTCAGTCTCAGGGCTCATGGTTCTTTTGAGTTTTTGTTGAAGCTACTAGCCCAAGTGGCCAATTTGTAATACAGTTTTCTTCTCAACCTAGAACTGTGTGAAAAAATTTGGAAAGTTCTTTGGGAAGAACATTTGTTAATTTACTTTAAAGAAAATTCTTCCCTTTGTTTTCTAATGTAAATGATGCTGTGCAGGTAGTCCTTTCCCTGTATTCCTCACTTGCAGCAATCTCCCTTTTTTTAATGGTTTTATTAAGTGCTTATCATGTGACAGGCACTATACTAAGTGCTGAGGTAAATGCAAGCTAATCAGGTTGAACACAGTCCACATGCTACAGTAAGCTCACAGTCTTCATCCTTATTTTACAGATGAGGTAACTGAGACACAGAGAAGTTAAGTGACTTGCTTAAGGTCCAACAACATAAAAATGGCAGAGCTGGGATTAGAACCCAGGTCCTCTGGCTCCCAAGCCACTACTCTTTACACTAGGCCATGCCACTTCCCAGGAACAATAGAAGCGATTTCACTATTGGAAGGGATTGCAAGCAGTCAGTTATCAAGAGAAGAAGAGGGGCCATTAATAATAATAATGATGGTATTTGTTTATTGCTTAGTATGTGCAAAGCACTGTTCTAAGCACTGGGGTGTATACAAGGTAATCAGGTTGTCCCACGTGGAGCTCACAGTCTTAATCCTGATTTTACAGATGAGGTAACCGAGGCACAGATAAGTTAAGTGACTTGCCCAAAGTCACACAGCTGGCAAGCGGCGGAACTGGGATTAGAACCCATGACCTCTGTCTCCCAAGCCCATGCTCTTTCCACTAAGCCATGCTGCTTCTCATTAGGTCAAGAACTTCATTCCTGGGGATCTGGGCAGGCTGTGGAGTATACTTAGTTGTAGATGGTGCAACCTGCATTTAAATGCCTTAAGTAGTGGGGATTCTTCCACTTTTTTCCTTTTATGCTACTTTTTAAGTGCTCACTATGTCTCAAACACTATTCTAAGCGCTGGGGTACTTACAAGTTATTCAGGTCGGACATAGACCCTGTCCTATATGGGACTCACAGGCTAAATTGGAGGGAGAACAGGTATTAACTCCCCACTTAACAGGTGAACTGAGACACAGAGTTAAGTGGCTTGCCCAAGGCCACACAGCAAGCAACAGACAGAGCTGAGATAAGAACACTGGTCCTCTGACTTCCAGGTCTGTACTTTTGCCACTGAGTCATGTTGCTTTCCTAGGAATTGAGTGTATAGTGTAATAGACCAAATCAACTAATCATAATTATTGAGCATTTACTATTTGCAGAGCACTGTATTAAACACTTGGGAGAGACAGTGTAAGAATGTAACAGACATATTGCCTGCCCACAATGAGCTCATACTCCAGAAAAGAGAGGGAATTCAGAGTTGGGATGAGAATGAAGGCTGATGTTCCTCCTTAACTCTTACAATTATGCAAGTGGAAGAAAAGTTGAAAACTTAGTTGTAAGGTACAAGTTAAAGCCAGACATTAACCGCTACAATACTATGGCCCTATATTTCCTCTGCTGACCAGCTTATGTTGCAGCTGGATTTCATTATTATTATTATACAATATAATAACAATTGTGGTATTTAAGTGCCAGGCATTGTACTAAGCACTGGGGTAGATATAAGATAATCGGGTTGGACAGAGTCCTTGTCCTGCATAGGACTCACAGTCCCCCATTTTGCAGAGGTAACTGAGGCCCAGAGAAATTAAGTGACTTACCCAAGATCACACAGCAGACAAGTGGAGGATCTGGGATTAGAACCCAGGTCCTCTGACTCCCAAGCCTGTAACACTTCCACTAGGCCATGCTACTTCTATCACTTTAACAATTCCAGGCTGCTGCTTTCCTGTTTTGGTTTCCTTAGGTCAATTGTACCACTTTGAGCATACTGTATTTCAAACTGTGGAAAGGCATGTCTGTACTTTGTAGAGGAGGTTCAAGATAGAAGGGGCACTGAATAGTCCATTCTGTCCCCTGTGTAATTATCTGTGTCTGCTGCAGCACAAGGCACCTTGCTTCAGCACCTAGAAAGTGCTTCATAAACACTAATCAAGCAATGGTTTAGCTTGCCTATTGTAAGCAGGCCACTGGACTAAACCATCTGGAAAGCGCACTGATCTAATAGACAAGATCCTTGCCCTCTCAGCTAACAATCTAGTGGGGGAGACAGACATGATTAAAAGAAAAATTAAAGGAAGGAGGAAGCAATAGAATATAAACCTCTGTATGCAAGTCCTTGAGAACCCAGGTGTTGCAGTAGCTTCAACTTGCATACCCACATGAGTAATTTCCAAATCTAAACCTCCAACCCTGACCTTTCTCCTCTTCTGTAACCTCACATTTTCTCCTGCCTTCAGGATAGCTCTACTTGGATGTCCCACCGCCCACCGACACCTCAAACTTAAGATGTCCAAAACAGAACTTCTCATCTTCCCACACAAACCCTGCCTTCCCCCTGACTTTCCTATGACTGTAGATAGCACCACCATCCTTGCTGTCTCAAGAGTCCATAACGATGGTGTTTTCCTCCACTCATCTCTCATTGAACCCTCATATTTGATCCGTCGCCAAATCCTATAGATTCAGCCTTCACAACAATGCTAAAATTCACCCTTTCCTTTCCATCCAAAGTACCCCTCTTTTCTGTCCTTGCCCGACTGCAGATTGTGACTTTCCACTAGTGGCAGCAGAAACAGCAGGGATGGGCCTGTGAGGCAGGAAAAGGATCCTGATTTTAATTTTACAGAAACATTCTCTCTCCCTCTTTCTGTGTCCCTCTCTGTCTCTGGTCAGGACTCGTAGGTTGTTTTCAGGGCCCAGACCAATCAGGCCATGGACTTCAGTTTTTCCCCTTGCTCCTTTCTTTCGTTTGGGGCAACTGCCACAATAGTGACTGTGTCCCTTTCATGCCTGAGCTCTTTGATCTTCACTCTACCCCCTCATACTTTCCCAAGCACTTAATAGAGTGCTCTGCACCTAGTAAGTGCTCATTACATATCATTAACAGATTGATTGATTGATTGAGCTGATTGGCCAGTGCCTTTACAACCTAGTGAGGGAACCATAAAACTTTGAACAGGTAGCTGGAGAGAGCAGGATGGTGGCTGCAGGGGGTTCTACACTGGGAAAGGTTGAGGGGGGGGCAGAGAGAGAGCTTCTTGCTTCTTCTCTTCCTCTTCTGCACACTTCAATCTTCTACTCCAAAGACCTCTGTCCTCCCAGGCCTTCTCTCCCTGCTCTTCCCCGCCCCACCAATACAGTTTTGGGTGAGACCCTCTCTGGGGTAATGCAATTTCCATGTTTCTAAACCAGTTTACAGTAGTGCTTGACAAATAATGAGTACTCAACAAAGAGCCTATCCCCCTCCATATCTAACAAAAACTCCTCACTTCTGGCTTTAAATCACTCTGTCATCTTGCCCCCTCCTATCTCATCTCGCTTCTCTTCTTCTACCATCCAGCCCACATACTTTGCTCTTCTAGTGCTAACCTTCTCACTGTGTCTCCATCTCGCCTGTCTTGCCAACCCCTGGTCCACATCCTACCTCTGGTCTGGAACACCCTCCCTCCTCAAATCTGAAAATTACTCTCCCCCACTTCAAAATCTTATTCAGTGTACGTGTCCTCCAAGAAGCCTTCCGAGATTAAGCCCCACTTTTCCTCATTTCCCCCTCCTTTCTGCATCACCCTGACTTGCTCCCTTTACTCTCCCCCCACAACATATATACATATATATGTATCTGTAATTTTATTTATTTGTACTGATATCTGTCTCCCCTGCCTCTAGACTGTGAGCTCACTGTGGGCAGGGATTTGTCACTGTTTATTGTTGTATTGTACTTTCCCAAGTGCTTAATACAGTGATCTGTACACAGTAAGTGCTTAATAAATATGATTGAATGAATGAAAAAAACATAATTATTATTAATTACAATGGGCCTACCCTGATCCTGGCAGAACTCTGACTCAAATAAAATGTTAATTTGTTGAATTTTGACAGAGGAGATGTTCAGTGAAGGGAAAAGCATAGAACTGTGAGCCCATCATTTGGCAGGGATTGTCTTTCTCTGTTGCGGAATTGTACATTCCAAGTGCTTAGTACAGTGCTCTGCACATAGTAAGCGCTCAATAAATACTATTGAATGAATGAACTGGTAGAAAAGTCATGAGAAATTCCTGAGAGCCCAAAATCACAATTCTCTACCTGTCCACCTCCATGCCGTAGTCAGGCCTAAAAAATGACTGGCCATTGTGCATACAAGGCCTATTAACCAAATATATAGGAAATGTAAATGAGCTCTTTCTTTTCTCAAGACCCCTCTGAGAAATGGAGATGAGTGCTTGTGGGGAGGAGAAACCTGGGGCCCAGAGAGGTTAAGTGATTGTCCCAAAGTCATCCGGTATATCAATTAGGGACCAAGACTTCCTAAAACAATCAATCAGTGGTATTTAGTGAACAATTACTATGTGCAGAGCACTGTAGTAAGTGCTCAGGAGAGCATAATACAAATGAGAAGGTGTGAACAATCCTTTCCCACAAAGAGTTTACAGACCAGAGAGGGAGATAGCCATTAAAATAAATTGCATGTGGATAGGTACATAAGTGGTAAATTGTATTTTTTATTTTTAATAGTATTAAGCATTCACTGTGTGCCTGGCAGTGTTCTAAGAACTGGGGTAGAAACAAGATAATCAGTTTGTATTCAGTCCATATTGCACATGGGACTTACAGTCTTAATCCCCATTTTGCTGTCTTCCCTGGTGTTGCTTAGCCAGAAGAATTGATGGTGACAATGAAGGCAGCAACACCAACAGCAATTGGGAAGCAGCATGGACTAATGGATAGAGCCTAGGCCTGGGAGTTAGAAGGACCTGGATTCTAATTCAGGCTCTGATTCTTCTCTGCTGTGTGACCTTGGGCAAGTCGATTAACTTCTCTGTGCCTCAGTTACCTCATCTTAAAATGGAGATTAAAAGTATGAGCCCCATGTGGGATAGGGATTGTGTCCAACCCTGATTAGCTTGTACCTACCTAGGCTCTTAGAACTGTGCTTGATATATAGTAAGCACTTACCGAATACCATCATCAAATGACATCATCGAGAGTGACTGAAGGGGAAGCACTTTCCTTCCTCCCCATTTTTTTGTCCCTACTCTTAGGCCCCGGGGGAACTAGAGGAGAGGGATCTGGAGGAGACTAGTGGATAAAGCATTGTCCAGGGATTTAGGGAACCTGGGTTCTAATTCTACTTCCACCACTTCCCTGCTGTGTGGTCTTGGGCAAGTCACATAACATTTTTGTGCCTCAGTTTCCTCATGATAAGATAATTGACAAAGCAGTCTGAGTTTCCTATACAAGCATGTTCATTTCATTTTTACTTCTGAGTTATGTTAATGTGTATAGGGGGAATGCTTTTAATTTTATATTAGCTAGGATATTGCCTTGTCAACTCTGCTTAAAGCTGAACTGACTTTTTTAAAAAATAAAATAAGGGGAATGTTGAGCCCACTGAGCACTTTATGAAGGACAGTTGATGCCAGGAGTTATTTATTGCTTTAACTGATTAAAAGCTTAAAATCAGATTGAATAGTCACTGCAAAGAGAACTCTTAAATTTTTGTTTCCCATTCTGTGCAAGATATTGTCAAAGTTTGTTTAAAATAAGATTTATCCAGGATATCTTTTTCCGCTAAAATGAAAGCATTCTTAAGGGGTTTTTCTTCCATTTTTTTGCAATATAGGAACTACTCTAACTGTAGAAGCCAAAGTTGGCTTAAAAGAGAAAGCAAGTTGAGGCTTGAGAGTGGATGGCCAAAATAATGAATAGATTTGGGGAAAAAAAGGACTATTTTAATCCATACTGAATAAGTGCGATGATAGAATTTGTAGCCATACTCTTTAGTGCCCAAGACAGTACTCTATACATAAAAAAACTCATGAATGACTCTTCCTTCAGAGAGTTATGAAAAACATAATCAAATGGAGACAGCTTCCATTATAATTGTCAGGATAAAAATATAAATCCACTAGAATGAAAAAAGAAGAAAATGATTAAACACAAATCTTGAAAAATAGAGGTAATTTTTTTTTTAATGCTTATGTGCCAGACAGCTTGCTAAGCGCTGGGACAGATACAAACTAATCAGGTTAAACATAGTCTATGTCCCACAAGGAGTTCACATTCTTAATCACTATTTTACAGATTGAGACAAATAGTGAAGTCATTTGCCCAAGGTGTCACAGCTGACAGGTGGAGTCAGGATTAGAACCCAGGTCCTTCTGACTCCATGGCTCGTGCTCTTTCCAATGGACTGTGCTGCTTCCCTTTCTAAAGACTAAAGCAGGCAATCACTTGGCCCCTTCCTATGTCATCTCGTTGTTCTACTACTACAACCCAGCCTGTGCACTTCACCCCTCTACTGCCAACCTACTCCCTGTCCCTGGATCTTTTTCATCTCATCACCCGACCTCTAGCCCACATCCTGCTTCTGACCTGGAGCATCATCCCTCTTCATCTTCCAATAGACAATTACTCTCCCCACCTTCCAAACCTTTTTAAAGGCACGTCTCCTCCAAGACTCCATCCTCTCTCCTTAGTAAGCCCTCATTTCCTCTTCTCCCACTCTCCTCTATGTCACCCTTGCACTAAAATGTGCTCCCTTTGATCACCCTTCCCTCAGTCCCACAGCACTTATGTACATATATGAATTTATATTAATGTCTCTTTCCCCCTCTAAACTATAAGTTCACTGTGGGCAGGGAATATTTACCAATTCTCTTACCTTGTACTCTCCCAAGGTGTTAGTACAGTGCTCTGCATAAAGTGAGTGTTCAATAAATGCAAATTCTGTATTGATTTCCACTAAGATACATTGTTTCTTATATATGGCAGAGAGAAGCGTGAGCCTCAAATTTTAGTCCAAGCCCAACAAGTACCTAGAGTTCATTCATTCATTCAATCATATTTACTGAGCGCTTACTGTGTGCAGAGCACTGTACTAAGCATTTGGAAAGTACAAGTGCCTCCTCAATTCACAGTTTTCTTTGACTGCCAGGAGTTTGGCAGGAGTTTACTCCTATACTTCCTCTCCACCCACCGGCTTTCCTTCAAGGACTCTAAACCTCAATCTGAGGATAGTGCAGCCGGCCAGTAACGGCAACAGACTAGAGCCACACAATATACCTCTCTCCTTTGGTCAGCCTGGTTTCCCTCACCTCCATGGCTCAGCAAAACTCCTAAGACTGAAGCATTGAAAACCTCCATAGTATTCTGGGACAGGAAGGTTCTGGGTTGGGATTCCTTCCTCTATAATGTCAGAGGTGAGAAGCTGTGGAAGGGAGGACTGGTGGGACTTGAAAATCTGCAGGCTCCAAGCTTAATGTGATCATCCATTCTGCGTTGTCCTTGCACTTGGATTTGCTCCCTTTATTCATCCCTCTGTCAACTCCACAGCACATATGTACCCAGCTGTAACTTATTTATATTAATGTCTGTCTCCTTTCTAGACTATAAACTTGTTGTGAGTAGGGACTGTGTCTACCAACTCTGTTGTACTCTCCTTAGTGCTTCTTACAGTGCTCTGCATGCAGCAAATGCTCAGTAAATACAATTGATTAAATTATTGAAATTCAGATGTTTCACTAGAAGGGAGGATGGAGCTGGGAGCAAAGAAGCACAGAGGACTCTGGCTTATGGCTCCTTACAATCACTCATCTGGGATTCCATCATTTCTCCACACACCCAACTACCCACCCCTTAGGAAGTAAATTATTTCTTTATGAGCAGAGGCAGAATCCTCCATGGTAATTTTTAAAAGTGGGAGAAGACCATAATTTAAATATTCTTAAGGGCTCTTCCCTGCCCTTCCTTCACCCACCCAACTTTTAATTCTTTCCAGGTGATGAGGTGAGTTTCAAAGTCCCTCACTCACCGCCCCCCCCCCCACTAGAGGGTAATTTTTCTTCTGTCTCAATAAGTACCCCTCAAAGAGTCATGTATTTGACATTTATTGACCATTTATACGGCTTGCTTAGAGTTTGATTCTATCAGTGTCAATATCAGTTAATGAATTTGCACCCTCCAGTCAAGGAAAACTAAACACAACTGAAAGCACTATATAAATGGGAGGGGAAAGTTTCAAAGGCACGGGGTTATCATCCTCCCTATTGCTCTTTCTGATAAGCTGGAGCGGACGTAGATTGTCCTATGACTGGCAGATGTCAATCTGATGACAGGGCTCAGTGGGGTGTAAATCAATACATTCAACAAGATGGAGATAGATCAGTTAGGGGCACGTATGCACATCCATAATCCAATCTAATACCACTTGTGCAGATAGCATCCCAGTCAAATACCCATCCCAGCGCTTAGAACAGTGCTTGACACATAGTAAGCACTTAACAAATACCAAATACATTATTATTTAGGTTTTCCCCACATTTTTTAATGCAAATGAAATAATAATAATAATGGTATTTGTTAAGCACTTACTACATGCCAAGCACTGTTCTAAATGCTGGGTTAGATAGGTAATCTGGTTGTCTCACGTGGGGCTCACAGTCTTAGTCCCCATTTTACAGATGAGGTAACTGAGACACAGAGAAGTTAAGTGACTTCCCCAAAGTCACACAGCTGACAAGTGGCAGAACAGAGGTTCGAACCCATGATCAGAGGGGACTAGAGAAGAGAAACAGGAAATTATGACTGCAGACAAATTTTCATTAGAAATACATAGGCTCCCTAGATTGTAAACTCCTTCAGTGCAGGAATTGTGTCTTTTTTTCTCTCCTAGCTTAGTTCAGTGCTCCAAACAGGAGAGCTCAATAAATATAATTGATTGACAGGCCATTACTAATTTTTATGTGGCATTTCAGAATGGAAATCCTTTGAGAACAGAGAGTGGGGCTAAAGACAGTTGAATTGTCGATAAATGTGCAATCTTCTGAGGGTGTTTTCTCTGCATTTAGAATAGGTGGTGTAGCTGCTACTTCATAAAATCTAAAGTAAACTTTCCTATTCTGACACCAACATTTTTCTGAATGTTCCCTTGCCAGAGAGGAACATTTGCCTGTTGATTCTTATTATTTTCTAATCCTTGGTTTATTATGGATACTGTCCCTACTTGTCCTACCAGGATGATTCGTTGGTGTATCTCTCCACTGTGCTTCTGTCATCTAATAATTTTCTAGATTTTTGTCAGTGGGACTAGGTTTTAGGAATGATATCGTCCAATATGGAATGGCTTGAGTAATCTTTACCCAGTTTTTATTTTTCCTAAATACAATAATCTTCCCTTTTAGACTTTGACTTGTATTTACAGGGTATATCGAAGAGTTAGAAGAGAATGTCTGAGAGCATCTGTGAGAGAGACAAAGGACAAGATCTGGGTTCCTCTTTAGTTGTTCTGTCCTGAAAATTCCCTGAAAACTTGGTTCTTGGCCACTTCTTCCATAAGAGAAAACTTTTTGCATCAGAGAAAAGTTTTAATTTTTTTTCCCCTTCCCCTTATCATTTTGACCTACCAGAAAGTGAGACATTTCCATAGGAATGAAATTCATTAGACTCTCTCTTAGACTCAGACTTGCATGTAGAAATGTTAGAGAAACTCAGTGGAAAGAGCACGGGCTTGTGAGTCAGAGGTCATGGGTTTGAATCCCACTCTGCCACTTGTCAGTTGTGTGACTGTGGGCAAGTCACTTAATTTCTCTATGCCTCAGTTACCTCATCTGTAAAATGGGGATGAAGATGTTAGCCTCACATGGGACAACCTGATTACCCTGTAAATCTACCCCAGTGCTTAGAACAATGCTCTGCACACAGTAAGCGCTTAACAAATACCAACATTATTATTATTTCCTCAGGGAATTATACAGGTGCAAACATCAGTGGGGTCACAATTAGTTGGGTTCGTTCATGAGCAAGAGGTCCATAAGCGCTCAGTAAATACTATTGAATGAATAATCAATCAGTGGTATTTATTGAGCACTTACTAGCTGTAGCTCACTCTTCTAAGTGCTTGGGAGGGTACAAAGCAATAGTATTATCAGGAGACACATCCAGAACTCTGTGGGTGTGTGAGCAACTGTCATACTTCAGAACCAAACATCCCTGGGTTAAATTAGCAGAAATGGAATAATAATGGTATTCATTAAGCACTTACTATGTGCCAGACACTGTACTAAGCACTGGGGTGCATACAAGCAGGTCCAGTTAAACACAGTCCCTGTCCTATGTGGAATTTACAGTCTCAATCCCCATTTTACAGATGAGGTAACTGAGGCACAGAGAAGTGAAGTGACTTGCCCAGGCTCACATAGACAAGTGGTGGAGTCAGATTAGTACCCATGACCTTCTGACTCCCAGGCCTGGGCTGTATCCAATACACCATGATACTTCTGGTTAGATAAACTGTTTGTCTGACAGTATGGTATTACTTATGAACTTTTGATCCTGGGATGTTCTCTAAGTTAAAAGACATAATCTTCCTAGTGTTCTCAAAAAGAACATAAGAATATAAGCAGTGCCATTACTCCAGCTAATGGTCCAGCTAGGTGATATCTGACCATAGTGACGTGACACTTGGCCAAACACAGTGTGAGTTGTCCTCACTGACTATAATCCTTTTGTTTACCATCCCTAAACTCTTCCCCTCTGCTTCTCTGATTTCCTTATCAGAACCTATCAAGAACCTCTTGTCTTTGAATTTATCCAAACCCCTCTTGAAGCTACTGATACGCTCAGCCTGCACAACTTCTTGTAGTAACAAATTCCATATGCTTACCACCCGCTGTGTAAAGAAGGGCTTCCTTTCATTTGTTTTCAACCCATCATCTATAAACATTAATAAGTGGCCCCTTATCCCATTGTTCTGGAATTTGGTGAACAATAATTCAGGGTTTGCACTGTCCACGTCTTTTCTGAGATTGGAGACTTCAAGAAAATTCCCTTCTGGCCTTATTTTTTCCAGACTTGAAGACTCCTAACCTTTTCAATCTGTTCTCATGTGGAAGATTCTCCATCACCCTGACAATTTTGTTTTCCCTTCTCTTTTATTTTCTCCAACTCTATTATGTACAGACAGCCTGCAGTTTAAGATGTTTTGAGTTATAACAAATGGGATTTAGGACATATAAATTTATATCTACTTTTAGCTTCATACCACATTGACTACAGGGGTAGGGTGGGAGGGAGGGAGGGAGAGAACAATTAAAGGGAATGCGAGGTTTTTCTAATCACAAGATGGAGTCACAAAGGTTGGTCAACATGGCTATATTCTGATGTAATAAAAGTGGACCACCTATTGTGGAAACTCTGATTTTTTATGAGATATAATAACACTAATAGTAATAATTGTGTTTAAGCTCAACACAAAACACACAATTATTAAGCTCTTCAGTGTGCCAAGCATTGGGGTAGATACAAGATAATCATGTCCCTCATGAGCCTCTCAGTCTAAGTAGGAGGGAGAACAGATATAGAACCCCTATTTTGCTGATGACATAACTGAGGCACAGCAAAGTTAAGGGATTTTCCCAAGGTCATAAAGCAAACAGTGGAGCTGTGATTGGAAACTTGTTCCTCTGACTCTCAGGGCCGGATTCTTCTACTAGGCTATGCTGCTTCTTGCTGTATTTCAATGGTTTATCACCTATGCCAATGACTTAGTTCTAAACCTCTAAGACCTGACATGTTGGGAACTGTAATGTTATGTGGATTGGTGGCTGCAGAGGTTATTCACTGCAATCCTGCCCTCCAGAAGAAGGTGCTCCGATTATTATGTAGCTCACTGTGGGCAAGGAATGTGTCTACCAACACATTATATTGTACTCTCCAAAGCACTTAGTACAATGTTCTGCACACAGTAAGCCCTCAATAAATATCATAGATTGATTACCTTCCCTAGAACTTAATATCTAGTAAGTAAATAACATACTTAATATAACCCAAAACTGACTGTCGTACTGCAACGCAGCCCACTCACTTAGCTCCTCTAATGACAACCTACTCACTGTACCTTGATCTCCTCTAAGTCACTGCTGACCTCTTGCCCATGTCCTGCATCTGGCTTGGAATGCCCTCCCTTTGCCTATCCAACAGACAAATTTCTCTCCCAACCTTCAAAGCCTTATTGAAGGCACATCTCATCCCAGAGGCTTTCCCTGACTTAGCCTTCATTTCCTCTTTTCTCACTCCCTTCTAAGTTGCCCGCATTATTCACTACCCACCCTTCTTAGCCCCACAGTACTTAGGCACATAAGCATAATTCTTTATATTAATGTCTGCCTCCCTGTCTAGCTGTAAGCTTGCTATGGGCAAGGAATATGTCTTTTATTGTTGTATTCTCCCAAGTGCTTAGTACAGTGCCCTGATAAATACAATTGATTGATTGACTGGAAGGGGCCTCTGGTAAAATGATTAAGTTCCATTGTGCCTGTTCTGACTTGAGTCATTTCCAAGCAGACACTTGATTATTTTATTTCCTTCAGCAATGATATTTAATTAGTAGTGTTCATTGAGTGCCACTGTGGGCAGAACTCTGTTCTTGGCACTTGAAGAATGTATCACAGATGGAAGCAGGTAATTCCTGCCCTCAAGTAGCTCATAATTCATTTGGAGAGACTGTAGATCTCATTTGATAAATATATCACACATTTAAACATGAGAGAACAGATATTAATAATAGAAGCAGTGACTGACTAAATAAATTTGTTGTCCCACCAGCAAGGAAAGCCAGAGAGCAGGCTTCATCTTTCTCTCCATTTTTTTCTCATTAATAATCATCATACAGATTGACTATGAATTTTCCATTACCAAAATTCAAGTAATCTCTGAAAAATTTACAATACCCCACTTTTCAGTCTCTATCTCCTCTTCCTTCCCTGGTTTCTTTCTCGTCTTTCCATCTCTTACCTCCTTCATTTGAAAGCATTTCTACTCACCCATGTCAAACTGTCTTGGAGGTCTGAAGCAACCACTAGCTATCACCTTGCCGCTTTCGCTCTGAACATCCATCTAAACAGTCATTGCGATATCTGTCAAATGCTGACCGCATTTCTCCAAGCATTTATAGACTCATCCCATCTGTATTGCTAACCCTCCTCCAGGTTTATTTTGCCTATCACTTCTGAACATTTTCTATTTATGTTCCAAGTCATTTACCAGGGTTAAGAATGTCCTTGCTATTCTGGGAGTGGCTTCACTAAGCTTCCAAGTCAGCCATCTTATTTTGTATGCTCCAAGCATATACATAGACATTCCTTTAAAGTTCTGTGTCCAGCTACACTTCCTTCCTCTCCCCAGTGCCAAGCACATCTTGAGTTTCCTGTTCCACTGGTCTGTCCATTATACCAAGAGGAGTTGAACTATAAAATTTTCCAGAATGGAATACAAGCAATGGGAATAAAATGGAATATGGAAGTACTTCAGCTTATTTACCTTTAGTTCCTTTTCCAGCCAAAATATCATTGTGTGAGTCTGGGTCAGTTGAAAATACACTGAGGCTATTTAGAGGCCTAATGAGTCCATTCCAGAGTAAAATTGGAATAAGAATTAGGAAAATTGAGTTTTAGCCCCAAATTAGACTCTGCTATGCAGTTTGGAGTTGGTGGGGTAGGCATGAGAGGATATTCATTGGTACTGTCTCTTTTATCTCTGATCCAGGTGTACATTTTTACCAGAATATGTGCTTGTGAGAATCCTTAGGTATTAAGTATTAAGAAAAACAGGAAAGAGTGAAAATATTATTGACTGTCAAGGGTAGAAAATATTAAAACAGGCTATTGAAGCAAATATTGGAATCTCCATCTCTGAGGAACTTTAAAAAGAGAATGAGTATCTAATATGTCTTGGACAGGGTTGGGACAGAGACATCTAAATTTAATCTCCTGCCTATGAACTGATGATTGATAGGTGCAGGTGAGAGACAGAGACATCCCAATTAATCTCCTGCCTATGAATTGATGATGGATAGGTGTAGATAACAGCAAATGCTGAAGGAGTCTACAGGTTCACAAATTCTATATGCAAGCCTGAATTAAATCCTGTTATGTACAGAACCCATGAGGTTTTCACAGGCAAGGCCTACACATATATTTTCTGTTCCACCCTGAAGTATATATACGTTTGCGTGTGTGTGTGTGTATATCTATATCTATATCTATATATCTATAGCTATATACACACACATGCAAACGTATATATATTTCAGTTGTGCTGAAAAAAAAGTAAAAGACAAAGAGATTATAAAGTCTCTGGAAATTGGCAAACATTTCACCCTTTTATCTCTTCAGTGAAGTCACAAAACAAAAGAATTTTTGCTAAGAATCAATGTCATTGAGAGGAGAATATTGTCACAAGATAATGGTTTTCTGCTGCAGTGTAAATGCCAAGACAAAGCTGCTTTGGTTTGAGTTCACACACACAGGTGTAGAAACATGCTGGAGATATTTGAAAAAGGACATCTGAGTGAACTTTGAAGATGGGATAAAAAAAAACACCCATCCCTTAGGACTTCCTTCCTTCAGAGAAGGATCAAGGTCAATAATTGCTGGTTGGTCCAAGTGAAATTAGTTGAAGAATCTGCTAGCTGTGCTTTTCAGTTTCATTACTTAGTCACCCATGTTCCCCACTTTTCTAGGGACCATAAACACAGGATATCACATTACTTCAGTCACTTTTGCTTATTTACTTATTAAACTAAGTGAAAAATGGATAAGGCTTTCTGCATCACCTTCTAGTTCTCCAGTCTCCCTGGCTGTCTGTTTCAGTCTCAGTAATAACTGTGGTATTTGTTAAGCACTTAATATGTGGCAGGCCCTGTACTAAGCTCATCTGGTTGAACACGGACCCTGTCCCACAAAGGGCTCATGGTCTTAATCCCCATTTTACAGATGAGGAAACTGAGGCATAAAGGAGTGAAGAGGCTTACCCAAAGTCACACAGCAGAATAGTGGCAGAGCCAGGATTAGAACCAACATCCTCTGACTCCCAGATCCCTGCTCTTTCCACTAGACCACACTGCTTTTGCAGGCTCTTCCTTTGCCTCCCACTCCCTGACTATGGGAGTCCCTCAAGGTTCAGTTCTGAGTTCCCTTCTATTCTACAGCTATGCCCACTCCTTTGGAGAACTCATTTGCTCCCATAGCTTCAAATACCATCTCTTTGCAGTTGATTCCCAAAATCTACCGCTCCAACCGCAACGTCTCTCCTTCTCTGCAGACTCACATTTCCTCCTGCCTCAAGGAAATCTCTACTTAGGGGTCCCAACAACACGTCAAACTAAGCATGTCTGAAACAGAACTCCTCTTATCCCACCTAAAACCCTGTACTCCCTTTTACTTTCCAATCACTGTAGGCAACACCATCATCCTCCCTATTTATCATCCTCCCTGCTCCCTGAAGCAGCGTGGCTCAGTGGAAAGAGCATGGGCTTTGGAGTCAGAGGTCATGAGTTCAAATCCCAGCTCTGCCACTTGTCAGCTGTGTGACTGTGGGCAAGTCACTTTGATTCATTCAATAGTATTTATTGAGCACTTACTATGTGCAGAGCACTGTACTAAGCACTTGGAATGTACAAATCAGTAACAGATAGAGACAGTCCCTGCCCTTTGATGGGCTTACAGTCTAATCGGGGGAGACGGACAGACAAGAACAATAGCAATAAATAGAATCAAGGGGATGAACATCTCATTAAAACAATAGCAAATAAATAGAATTAAGGTGATGTACATTTCATTAACAAAATTAATAGGGTAATGAAAATATATATACAGTTGAGCAGACGAGTACAGTGCCGAGGGGATGGGAAGGGAGAGGGGGAGGAGCAGAGGGAAATGGGGGGGAAAAGAGGGTTTAGCTGCGGAGAGGTGAAGGGGGGCGGTAGAGGGAGTAGAGGGAGAAGGGGAGCTCAGTCTGGGAAGGCCTCTTGGAGGAGGTGAGTTGTAAGTAGGGTTTTGAAGAGGGGAAGAGAATTAGTTTGGCGGAGGTGAGGAGGGAGGGCATTCCAGGACCGCGGGAGGGCGTGGCCCAGGGGTCGATGGCGGGATAGGCGAGAACGGGGGACGGTGAGGAGGTGGGTGGCAGAGGAGTGGAGCGAGCGGGGTGGGCAGTGGAAAGAGAGAAGGGAGGAGAGGTAGGAGGGGGTAAGGTGATGGAAGCCTTGAAGCCTAGAGTGAGAAGATTATGTTTTGCGCGGAGGTTGATATTCAGCCACTGGAGGTTTTTAAGAAGGGGAATGACATACCCAGAGCGTTTCTGCAGGAAGATGAGCCGGGCAGCGGAGTGAAGAATAGACTGGAGTGGGGAGAGAGAGGCGGAAGGGAGATCAGAAAGCAGGCTGACACAGTAATCTAGCTGGGATATTACGAGAGCCCATAACAGTAAAATAATCTTTTGGGTGGAGAGGAAAGGGCGGATCTTGGCTATATTATAAAGGTGAGACCGCCAGGTTTTGGTAATGGATTGGATGTGTGGGGTGAACGAGACAGCTGAGTCTAAGATGACACCTAGATTGCGGGCCTGAGAGACGGGAAGGATGGTCGTACCACCCACAGTGATAGGGAAGTCAGGGAGAAGACAGGGCTTAGGAAGGAAGATAAGGAGCTCAGTTTTGCTCATGTTGAGTTTTAGGTATCAGGCAGACATCCAGGTAGAGATGTTTTGGAGGCAGGAGGAGATACGAGCCTGAAGGGAGGTGGAGAGGACGGGGCAGAGATGTAGATCTGTGTGTCATCTGTGTAGAGGTGATAGTTGAAGCTGTGAGAGCGAATGAGTGCACCGAGGGAGTGAGTGTAGATGGAGAACAGAAGAGGGCCAAGAACTGACCCTTGGGGAACCCCAACAGTTAGAGAATGGGAGGGGGAGGAGGAGCCTGCGAAGGAGACCGAGAATGACGGCCAGAGAGATGAGGAGAACCAGGAGAGGACAGAGTCCGTGAAGCCAAGGTGAGATAAAGTGTGGAGGAGAAGGGGATGGTCGACAGTGTCAAAGGCAGCTGAGAGGTCAAGGAGGATTAGGATAGAGTAGGAGCCATTGGATTTGGCAAGAAGGTGGTCATGGGTGACCTTAGAGAGAGCAGTCTAGGTAGAGTGGAGGGGACGGAAGCCAGATTGGAGGAGGTCCAGGAGAGAATGGGAGTTAAGGAATTTTAAGCAGCGAGTGTAGACGACTCGTTCTAGGATCTTGGAAAAGAAGGGTAGTAGGGAGATAGGGCGGTAACTGGAAGGGGAAGTGGGGTCGAGAGAGGGTTTTTTTTAGGTTGGGGGAGACATGGGCATGTTTGAAGGCAGAGGGGAAGAAGCCATTGGAGAGTGAGTGGTAAAAGATAGAAGTTAAGGAGGGGAGGAGGGCAGGGGCTATGGTTTTTATAAGGTGACTTAACTTATAAGGTGACTTAACTTCTCTGTGCCTCAGTTACCTCATCTGTAAAATGGGGATTAGCTGTGAGCCTCATGTGGGACAACCTGATTACCTTGTATCTACCTCAGTGCTTAGAACAGTGCTCTGCACATAGTAAGTGCTTAACAAATACCAACATTATTATTTCACCTCCTCACATCAGACAATTACTTTCCCCCACCCCCAAAGCCTTATTGAAGGCACAACTCCTCCAAGAGGCCTTCCCAGAGTAAGCCCCACCTTTCTTCATCTCCCACTCCCTTCTGCATTCCCCAGACTTGCTCTCTTTGTTCTTCCCCCTCTCCAAGCCCCCAAGCACCTATGCATGTATCTGTCATTTCATTTATCTGTTTCGATGTCTGACTCCCTGCCTCTAGACTGTAAGCTCATTGTGGTCAGGGAATGTCACTGTTTATTGTTGTGTTGTACTTTCCCAAGCTTTTAGTACAGTGCTCTGGACACAGTAAGCCATCAATAACTATGATTGAATTGAATCCTCAATTCAACCTTCTGATTCAACCAGTGTAATCAGTCTATCACCAAATCCTATAAATTCTACCCTCATATCTCTAGAATCTGCCCCTTTCTCTCCCTCCCAACTGCTACCATGCTGATCTAATCTCTTATCAGATCCCATCTCAATTACTGCATCAGCCTCTTTGCTGACCACCTGCCTTTAGTCTCTCCCCACTCCAGTCTATACTTCACTCTGCTGCTTTGATCATTTTTCTCATCAAAAACCTCTGGTGTTAGCCCTTCTGTTTCCACATGAAACAGATATTCTTTACCATTGGCTTAAAGCCACTCAATTAGCACCCCTCTCGTGCTTAAGCTCCCCATTCTCTTTCTAAAACCCAGTCTGCACACTTCTCTCCACTAACACTAACAATGTGACTCGATCTTGTCCCTCTTGATGTCTACCCTTGCCCACTTCCTCACTCTGACCTGGGACTCCTTCCTCCTTCGCATCCAACAGACCATCACTCCCCATCTTCAAAGTCCTTCTAAAATCACATCCCCTCTAAAAATATTTGCCTAACTCTCTTCACCCTCTCTTCTGTGTCATCTCTGCACTTGGGTCTGTATCTCTTAAACACTTTGATACCCCCATCACAATTCCCCACAGCACTTATGTACATATCCCTTAATCTCTATAGATTCCCATAGTTGTAATTCATTTTAATGTCTGTTTCTCCCAGTGGATTGTAAACTCTGTGAGGTCAGTGGTCATGTTTACCGACTCTTTGTATTGTACTCTACTAAGAGTTAAGTACAGTCCTCTGCACACTGAAAATGCTCAATAAATATCATATTTAGCTGCTACTAGATATGCTTTTGATGTCTTGTTGGATGAAGAGTGCATTGCTTTAATCCAGAGTATGAGAGGAAACCCAAAATTCTCTAAACTAAGTCTACAAATGCTACAAATTATATTGTATTCTACTTTCCCAGGCGTTTAGTTCAGTGTACTGCCTGAAGTACTCAATAAACACCAATAAATTCCTGAAAGTTTCTGGAATTGGTTTCAGCTGGTTTTCAACTCTATTATTTAGCGTATTTAAGTGTTTTTTATGAGTGAAACATTGTTCTAAGCCCTGGGGTAGGTACAAGTTTATTAGGTTGGACACAGTCCCTGTCCCACATGGGGTTCACAACCTAAGTAGGAGGGAGAACGAGTATTTACTCCCTACTTAGCAATTGCAGAAACCGAGTTACAGAGAAGTTAAGTGACTTTCCTAAAGTCATACAGCTAGCAATTGGCAGAGCTGGGATTAGAACCTAGTTCCTCCAACTCCAGGCCTGTGCTCTTTCCACTAGACCACACTGCTTATTTCTTTCTTTCCTCTTCCCTGGAATGGTGATAAAATGATGTGCTCTATCTTTGGGCTTAATCTACGTAGAATTTGTAATCTATTTGGCACCTGTAAACTAGGTGTAGAGGGCCATTTGAAAGTCTCCCAAAGAGGAACCATGACACTGGGGAGCAGGCCACTAGAGGGAGTTAGACACGGGCTTCCCCAGCTCCCTGAAACACCTATTGCAATAGAACTTGAAGAATTATTTGCAGTAATGGCTCACCCCATCATACCCTGGAATGAACTCAATTTTTCTGAGATGTCAAACTGAAATTTTATAAAAAATTATGAGATGCCTCACCTTCTTTCCTGTCATCCGCTCAAGTTTCACCAGTGTTGTGATTAGCGATTTTGATCTCTCTGTCATCTCACTTCTAGCCCATGTTCAGTGTCCATCCATCTTTTACCTCTTGGGAGACCAAACTACATAGTAAGCAATTAAGCACAGACTAATTTTTCCACAGGGACCTGTAGGAATGGAGATACTCTACCTTTCTTACTGGGAGTACAGAAAACCAGTAAATAGGTGTTTTAAAATCAGAAGGACCTGCGTTCTAATCCCAGCTCCTCCAGTTGTCTGTTGTGTGGCCTTGGTCAAATCACTTCACTTCTCTATGCCTCAGATACTTCATCTGTAAAAATGGGGTGTGAGACTGTGAGCCCCACATGTGACATGAACTGTCCCCAACCCAATTTGCTTGTATCCACCACAGCACTTAGTACAGGGCTGTGCACAAAGTAAGTACTTAACAAATACAGTTATTATTATTATTATTGTTATTATTAATAAATGTTTACAGAAGATAGTACCAATATGGAAAATTCTTAAACGAGTTGCCAAACAGGTATTCAGAATACCTCAGGTCTAGTCTCTGTGATATAATTACTGAGGAGTTTTAACCTCTCCATCGGTACACCGTCCCAAACCAAACCAATCCAAACCCACCCCCCCATTCACACCATCTCCAAGTCAGAATTAGGTCTATATATCAATAGTTCCAGTTTCTTTTCATTTTCAATCACTAATTAGGCCTTCAGTAGCATATTAAAATTCAGTTGGAAAGCTCTGTTTAGACAACTGGAATTCTTTTATTGAGAGACGGGACTATACTGAAATGTCTTTTGGCCCCTGACAACACTGATAGGAGGCACTGAGAAACACTACTAGGAGTGGAAGTTGTAGACTAAAAGGAATATTAATCACCTTTATTATTATTCATGTTAAGTTTAAATACCAATGGAGATATACCAGTTGTCTGTGTCTGACTCATTCTTTCTTGCTCTCTGCATACATACTCATGCAGCCTTCACACATTAGACAAAGGTGGAAATAATAAAGTGACATTCCACACTTTGAAGGTTTTGTTTGCTTTAATTTGGGACAAATCTCATAATACTTGCCCATCATTCTCTGTGTTAGCCTATCACTTTGAGGATCAATATTTAATAGTCTGTGTATTGGAAATGATGAAAGGACTTTGATAAATTAGCCAAACCAGTAAATGCATAATATCAACTTTGCAGGTTTCCATTTGGGAGCTTGAGGGGAAAATGCGATAGTTTTATGTTGATTTATTAAACAAGCTGTCCAGCCCAAATGTAAAATCACTGTGAAAGCAGAATACATCACTGCTGTCTGCACCTAGTAGGACAAGCTCATTACCCAGTGGAAAGCATGTCGAACGTGTTCACTGTAACTTCCTTCTCTTTCAGATAATCAATTTTCAAGTCCCATTTAAACACACATGCACACATTTGTACACAATAAGATAAACAGACATTTTTATCTTGATTTTTCCATACTACCCTGGTTTCGCATCTAAACTTCCCTAGGTGGAGGAAACATGTCACTTAAGACCAAAATTTTGTTTTGTAGGTGGGAGTAGCTGCCTTCATGAATTAATAATAATGTTGGTATTTGTTAAATGCTTACCATGTGCAGAGCACTGTTCTAAGCGCTGGGGTAGATACAGGGTAATCAGGTTGTCCCACGTGGGGCTCACAGTCTTAATCCCCATTTTGCAGATGAGGTAACTGAGGCACAGAGAAGTTAAGTGACTTGCCCACAGTCCCACAGCTGACAAGTGGCAGAGCCGGGATTCAAACCCATGACCTCTGACTTCCAAGCCCGGGCTATTGCCATTGAGTCGCTGCTAATTAAGGAGCTAGAATTTTTTTTGTTTTTTAGAAACAGTTGTATCCTACATCTGTTGATGTAAACTATAGCACCTCCTAAGACCCACTGGGGTCACTGGACTGCAGCTTTGGTTTATGATAGAAAAGCAGGCTTGTCCAAGTGCAAAAGGTAATAATAATAATAATTGTGACATTTCTTAAGCACTTACTATAGGCCAAGTACTGTATTAAGTGCTGGACTAGATCCAGGATAATTGGGTCCCCCATGGGGTGCTCAGAATAACTAGGAAGGAGAACATATATTGGTAATGAATACATATTTTGCAGATGAAGGAACTGAGTCTCAGAAGTTGTGAATTGCCTAAGGTAACAAAGTAGGTAAGTGAAAGAGTTGAGATTAGAAGCCAGGTCCTCTGACTCCCAGGCCTGTGCTCTTTCTATTAAGTTGTGCTGCTTCTCATCAAAATAGCAAGATAGAGTAGGTGCACTGTACTCTCACGAGGGCATAGTACAGTGCTCTGCACACAGTAAGTGCTCAATAAATACCACTGATTGATTGCTGTGTAACTATATAAATGAGGGACAAGTGACAACAGAACATTGTTTTAAATGAGTTGATGGAAACAGTATGAAGATTGAGTTCTCTCTGCAGACCATTTCTGAACAGCCAGCTCAGTTACGGAATCAGACATGTTTATACCAATGGGAACAGGGGAATTCCTTCCCCTGCCCTCCAAACAGATAGAGCAGAACAGACAATACACATGAAGCAAGGAAGAAGCAATGTATGTTTAATCACAAAGGTGAATACCAATTCCCATGCTCACCAATCGAGGTTTCACAGGGCAAACCTGACAAGATCGTTTGTGTGGAAACTGACTTCAATCCTCTGGGTTTCAGGATCAGTGTCCGTTTAGTAAGATGATTGTAAAGAACCCAGAAAAATGTAAAGTGCCACAGAAATTCTTGGCATCAGAGGGACAGTTTATCTTGATTTTTACTGGCTTTTGGCAGTCGAAATTTTCCTAGTGAATAAGACGTTGATCTCTCAGACCATACTTCAGGTTTCTTCTATACCTTCCCCTCCTTTACTTCCCTTTTTTTTTTGAAATAGTACCTATTCGGAAGGAAAAATATTATAAATCTGGCGAGAGAGTCAATTTGTAAACTCCCTATAGCTAAGAACCTGACTTATTTCAGTTCTCCCTCCATAGGGACACCATTAATGATGACAGTTTTGTAGCTTCATTGACACAAGGCTGATTCTTCCTCTTCCACCCCACTCCACCAAACACTTAACACCAAGATGTGACCCAAGCTACCATCAATCTTTTGTATCCTCTGTTCTCCACAATCCCACCTCACTGTTCCATTCCTTGAGAGGCATAGTTAAGCATGCACAGAATTCCACTCTGATTAGGAAAGGTGTTCTGGTTGTAGGATCAATGCTATGAACAACTTTGTCCACTCCCATCCTCACCCCCAGGTCTTGGGACAAAACTACAAAGCATTGACCTGAAATGTCCATCACAAGTCAAGTGGAGCCCCGAGCATCCCCTCAGGACCTGATGCCAACCTGCTGCTCCCCAGGGGGTTTTGGGTGAAACCCCTTTAGAAAGGTTCTCTTTCCCAGAGTATTCATGATAAATGGTGGAATGGCAATCCATGCCGGGGGCCACTGTGAGGATCCTTGAGACAGCAACTTGTATAATGGCTTGTTGAGCAGCTTTGGCTGATTCTCCCAATCAATTTCCATTTTTGTCTGTGACAGGAATATCAACTTTAAGTTCTCTTTGACTCACTAATGGGATGTTAATGCAATTAACAGCAGCTACAGCACCAAAAGGAAGAAAACATCCTAGGAGGGGTGAGACATGCTTAGTGCATTAAGTCCCAGCACAGTTGCTACAGCACCTGTGGTGGCTTAGTGGAAAGAGCATGGGTCTGGGAGTGAGAGGACTTGGTTTCTAATCCTGCCTCCACCACATGGCTACACTGCCTAGGGATTCTTGTTGGAAGCAGCAAGGCTTAGTGGGTAGAGCACGGGCCTGGGAGTCAGAAGGTTCTAATCCCAGCTCAGCTTCTTGTCTGCTGTGTGATCGTGGGCAAGACACTTCATTTCTCTGTGCCTCAGTTACCTCATCTGTAAAATGGGGACTAAGATGGTGAGCCCCATGGGGGACAGGGACTGTGTCCAACCCGATTTGCTTGTATTCTTTCTCCCCCCTCCAGTGCTTACTACAGTGACTGGTATTTATTAAGCACTTAATAAATACCACAGTTATAATTAGTAATAGTGTGTGAGACCTTGGACAAGTCAAGTAATTTATCTGTGTCTCAATTGCCTCAAATGTAAAATAGGAACTCAATACCTGTTTCCCCACCTACTTAGACTGTGAGCCCCATGTGGGAAAGAGACTGTGTCTGACCTGATTAACTTGTGTCTACCCCAGCACTTAGAACAATGTTTGATATACAGTAAGTGCTCAACAAATATCATAATCATTGTAAACTGGTTCAAGAAAGTGAATCAAAACCACAACCCATGAGCTGCTTTCAATTTAGAATGTGACACTACAAACTTCATTTCTGCCCAGATCCACCAAATCAGCTAAGCTCCAATTCCATGGCTGTAAATAACAAAAATGAAAGGATTTCTGAAATGGAAGGCAGAGGAAATAATCAAAAAAGGGCTTGAATCTATTGCCCCCTCCCTCTCTAAACACCTTACCTACTCTAAACCCAAAGTAGAACCTACTGCAGCTCCATTCTCTGGAGCTGGTTGGCCTGGTTGGGCCTGAAATGCCATGTGATGAACAAAGTGACTGGTTGTGACTGTGTCTATCCCATTTAGGAAAATCCTGTCCTTGCCCCAGAGCATGGGTCTCATTTGGGATGATTTCACCACTTCGATTCACCCATTAAGCTTGATGTGAGCAGGGAACATGTCTACCAACTCTGTTGTATTCTTGCAAGAGCTTAGTATAGTGCTCAGTACACAGTAAGTGCTCAGTAAATATGATTGATTGATTCCACTCTACCAGAATGTTGCACCAGGATCATCCATGCTGTTGCAGGAGAGACCTAACATGTGGACAGATTTGTGGAACCTGCACATTTTGAAAGTCTTCTGTGTTATTCTGTATTGATCTTCACTCAGAAGATTGGACTCTCTCAGGGCGTTTTGAGGTGCTTGTGAAGCCAGGGATTTTAGGCTTAATATAGCTCCTGTTTCCCTTCCTTTGTTCTTAAAGTCTCACCCACTCATCCTCTACCCTGCCTGACCTTCTCAAGTCCTAGATGTTTGGCTGCTAGGAGATCAGTATTATTTAGAGCATGGGCTTGGGAGTCAGGCTTGGGTTCTAATCTTGCTTCTGCCATGTGTCTGATGTGTGACCTTGGGCAAGTCACTTCACTTCTCTGTGCCTCAGTTACCTCAAAGCAAAATGGGGATTACTACTGTGAGCTCCATGTGGAAGTGCGTCCAACCTGTTTGGCTTGTATCTACTCCAGCGCTTATAAGAATGCCTAGCACACAGTAAGAGCTTAATGAATACCATAAAAAAAGTTTACCCATAATCTCTCCCACTTTCTGGAACGGTCTAATCCAGAAGACAATACAACCCTCAAGAACAAATCAGCAAATACTTTGCTCCCACAAGGCTCTCCAGTCACCTAAGGTCAATTGGAGCTAGATGAGTTGCGGAAATTCAAATGTTTTCTCCTCATTAGTAACTTTCCCCTATTTGAATGTCCAGCAACCCTAATTCAGTGCCCTAGCAGAGTGCCATCTGCTAAGCTTGGTACCCCAGCGCTTGGTAGAGTTTCTGGCATATGAGTACTTTACAAATACCATAAAAAATTGAGCATTTATTGTGTGCTGAGCACTTAGGAGAGTATAGCAGGGTAAGCTGATGTGGTACCAGTACTCAAGGATCTTACTACTGTGGCAATCTGTGATAATTGAAGCATTTTAAGAATCTTCAACTTTCAAGGGACTATTTTGCACAACTCAGACTGAAGTAACCTCCTTGAAGAGGTGGTAGTGTGTTACATGTGTTTGTGTGGTGTATGAGTTTTGACAACATTTCAATGGCTGCTGTGAAAATCCTTGTTTAGACCCACAGAAACCTGGAAGGTTGCTCTGTCTGCTGATATGAGTTGTTGATGCTTAAGGAGGGAAAATACTGCACCTGAGGGGAAGACCTTTCTTTCTGACTGAAATTGGACAAACTCAATGTACTCTTAATAATAGCTTGACATTCTGTCAGCTGCTGAGCACTTCAATCAGGAGCTTTTTGTATTTTTCTTGAGTTTTCTTCACACTATTAAGGCAGGCGTGATTTAGGACAATACTCATTGCCTTGAGCCAGACTAAATTGCTCCAGGGATCTAAATGTTGAAAATGTCTAACTCCTGGCTTTTCAGATGGCACTCTGCTAGGGCACTGAATTAGGGTTGCTGGACATGCTGGAATGCTCCTAGGCATTCTTATAAGCGCTGGGGTAGTTAGAAGAAAATCAGGTTGGACACTGTGCATGTTTGACATGGGGCTCAATCTTAATGTCCATTTTATAGTTGAGTTAACTGAGGCACAGAGAAGTGAAGTGACTTCCTCAAGGTCACACAGCAGACAATGGTGGAGTGGGGATTAAAAGCCAGATACTTCTGACTCCCAGGCCTGTGCTCTAACCAGTATACCACAATCCTTCTTGCTGCTTCTCTGAATTTGAATAGGGACTGATGCTGAAAGGCTTTGCTTGTGGGCAGGGAACATGTCTACCAACTCTGTTGTCCCAAGTGCTTAGGGCAGTGATCTGCACACAGTAAGCACTCAAATACAAATGATGTATTGACTGATTCTCCATCCCATGTCTTCACCATGCCTCTTATCACTATAAAGTTGATGGCTGCAAAAAACTCTAGATTGGTTAAATAGCAGCTTTAAAGAACCCTATCAGCTCCACCAAACCCGTCCTATCTCAAAACTCCTCACATTCCCACCCAAATCCTGTTCTCCTCACCTTTCTCATCACTGTAGACAATACCACCATTCTCCCTATCTCACAAACACGTAACCTTGGCCTTGTTTCTAACTCTTCTCTCTCATCCACTCACATTTTCAGTGTCACCAAATCCTGTCAGTTCTAGTTTTACAACATCACTAAAATTTGTCCTTTCTTTCCCATCTAGTCCATTATGTTGATCCTAGCAGGTATATCCTGCCTTGACTTCTGCATCGGCCTCTCCTCTGACCTCCCCTCTTCTTCTCTCCACACTCAAGTCCTTACTTCACTCTGCTGCCCAAATCATTTTTCTAAAAAAAGTATGTTCACAACTCTCCTCAGAAACCTCCAAAGGTTCCTCATCCACCTCTACATAAAACAGAAACTCCTTACCTTTGGCTTCAAAACATTCAATCCCCTTGCTCCTTCCTTATTTTACCTTGCAGATTTATACTATCACCCTGCTCACTTGCTGCTCTCCTCCAATGCCAACCTACTCACTGTACCTTGATCTTGTCTATGTCTCCATTGATCCTTTGCCCACATCCCTTTTCTGGCCTGGAGCTCACTTTCACTTTGTATTTGACAGACCACCACTCTTCACTACCTTCAAAGTCTAATTATAATTAAATTTCTAAGAGGAAATTTAATTATAAATTAGCCTCACAGTACTATACACACGACTGTATTTACTTTTAAGATTTGCCTCCTTCTCTAGTCTGTAAGCCCTTGGTGGGCAGGGAACATAGGGAACATATCTACCAACTCTGTAGTGTAATCGACCAAGAGATTAGTATACTGTTCTGCTTACAGTAGGCACTCAATAAATGTCACTGATAGATTAAAACAGAGAAATGAGTTAAGCAATCAGTGGTGTTTATTGAGTACTTACTGTGTGCAGAGCACTGTATTTAGTTAGTACTTGGAAAAATTTAATACAGCAGAATTTTATAGCACTATGTAATAGATGATGCAAACATGCTTATAGATAGACATTGTGATTGTATATGAATCTATATCTTTACTCACAATTTATATCTATAACTTTTAATCAGAGTGCCAGCTCCTTTGCCCACTTGTTTTTGGGGGTTTTAGTCATTCACCAACTTTACAGAGGTCCCCAGAGTGTAGGCAAGGAGAGTGAGAGGGGGACAGTTCTTTGAATATGGAGGAAAATGCTTTTGGGCACCCATGACTGAATGTAAAATAGGGGGAACCCATATCTTTCTCAGGAGGAGCAATACTTCAGGTAAGTCACTAAACTGACCAGTATTATGTGCCCTAAAATTTTACTTTCAGGAAGAGGTGAAATTTGAATTTTAAGAGGCCTCTATCGTGTGTATGTGTCTGTCATGCTTTAAAATCCTCCTTAAATGGTTAAGAAGGCAATTCCTTTTAGTCATTTGCGTTGTAAGGTACTCCTTCTCTGGCAGAGACAGTGTGTGCACTCTATTAGAGCATTTTTTTTCACTAGATATAATGGCACCAATTAAATTACCTTGCAGCCTGACCTTAATCTGGCAGGAATGATTATTCCATGAAACAGTTAGGGCTCTAATTGACATGAAGTGCCTGCAAAAATATGTCTTTTTCAGCAGCCCCTGTCAAAGTCACATTGATATGCTAATACCTATAGCTGGCAGAATCACTTCATAAAGAGAGACATTGAAAATTGAATTATTTCAATTTCACTACCTAGGAATCTAGTGATCTGTCTGTATATGTAACTAAGTAGGTGCAATACTTTATATGGGTAAACAGCTGTACTAGGCCGTTGCCATGGAAACTGCTTGACTCATGGCAATTGTGTTAGTGATGAAGTCATTAGCGGTGTGAAATGTACTTTGAGGTTGTCAAGTGTAACACTCCAGGAATATTTCAACAGTATTAGTGGAGCCTTTTCATTTACATAATTTAGGCTTTCACACATGATATCATTATGGTGCAAGAAAAAAGTTGTGGGTACAGTGGTACCCTACCCTCACGAAACTCCATTTTACAACGCACCCTTTTAATGGGTCCCCATTTGAATTCTGTCGTAGGAGATAACTCACCTTCAACGATTATTGTTTTGTAGTCTCACGGTTCAAGGGACACCCAAGCTAAATGTGGCTAATGCCTGTGCTTTTGGAGAAGGTCAGTCGAATGGTTGGATAGTTCTTTGACTTCCTAGAGTCATTTTGTTCTATGTGGACTCTGAAGCGCTACTCGACCATCATTATTGTTATTCTCTCAGGCATTACAGCAATCTAACTGGCTTGTAATAATCAATAGCTCACCATCTGGGAGGGGCAGAACTGTCAATGAACAGTTTCAGACTGTGAAGCTGCATTGTGTGCCCTAGAAGAGCAAGTTGACATGGAGGAATCCTGAAGCACTTCCAACCGGGAAGCACTTCAACACTCTCATTGGCAAGTCACTTGGCATTTTTCATCATGGAACACTCCTGTTAATGGCACCTGAAAAGGTGCATATTTTGCAAGGGCATTAAAGGCCCCCTGAAAAATGCCACTCTGGAGAGCTGGTGCCTCTGTACAAAGTGTTTTCAGGTTTCATGTTAGAATGATCACATTGAGGCAACACAAATTGGGTGTTAGGCAGTATCTGCTGCCCTGCACTGTAAATTCCCTGCTATTGTTCAAAGCCAATTGCCTTTATACAGTGGACAGTCTTTTAGAGGTCCAGGGTGAACCTATGTTGAAAATTTAATTTGGTTTTACAGGGGAAAGCTGTCCACATTATTTTGCAACACCCTTAAGGAATACATAAATTTTGTTCAATGCTAACCTCCTAAATATCCTTTGCTCTTGTTTCTCCAATGTCCAACCCATTACTCAAGTCTTTATCTCTGCTTGGAATATTCTTCAATCGTCTCTCCTTCAAAAAATCTCCTAGAGTATCACCTCCTCCAGGGGATAGTCCCTGACTGAATGACCAACTTCCCAATTCTGCCATCAATTCAGCCACCTGAGAACTCAGTCAATCCATCAGTCATATTTAAGTGCTTTCTGTGTGCAGAGTACTCTACTAAATGCTTGGGGGAGTACCATATAACAGAGTTGGAAGATACTTTCCCAGCGCATAATGCATTTACAGTCTAGAAGGGGAGACACATATTAATATAAATGACTTAGGGACATGTACATAAATGTTATGGTGCTGAGGGAGCGGGGAAGAAAGGGTGTAAATCCAAGTGCAAGGGCAACTCTGGAGTGGGAGAAGAGGAAAAGAGGGCTAATTGGGGGAGACCGCTTGGAAGAGGTCCTTCACTCTCTGTGTGTGTGTGTGTACGGTGTTTAAGTGCTTAACAAGTGCTAGGCACTTTATAAAGTGCTAGGGTGGAGACAAGCTAGTGAGGTTGGACACAATCTATGTCCCACATAGGGCCCACAGCCTTAATCCCCATTTTACACATAAGGTAACTGAGGCACAGAGAAGTTAAGTGAATTATCCAAGGTCACAAAGCAGACAAGTACCAGAGCTTGAAGTGCAGTGTGGCTAAGTGGAAAGAGCATGGGCTTGGGAGTCAGAAGTCATGGGTTCTAATCCTGACCCCACAACTTGTCAGCTCTGTGACTTTGGGCAAATAACGTCTCTGGGCCTCAGTTACCTCATCTATAAAATGGGGATGAAGCCTGTGAGCCCCGTGTGGGACAACCTGATTACCTTGTATCTACCCCAGTGCTTAGAACAGTGCTTGGCACATAGAAAGCGCTTAACAAATATCATCATTATTAGAGCTGGATTAGAACTCAGGTCATTCTGACTCCTAGGCCTGTGCTTTTTCGAATAGACTACACAGCTTCCCCTGTGCTGTCAGGAAGACTCTGAAGGTTGGGGAGAGTGATTATCTGTTAGCTATGAAGAGGGGGAGGGCATTGCTGGACAGGGGCAGGCCATGGCTGAGGGTTCAGCAGCAAGATAAACAAGATTGAGATAAATGAAGTAGGTTGGCATTAAAGGATAATAAGTGTGGAGCCTGGGTTAAAGTAGTAAATCATAGAGGTAAGACAAGGTGATACCTTTAAAGCCTATAGTAAGGTGTTGTTTGATGTAGAGATGGATGGGCAACCACTGGAGTGTCTTGAGGATTAGGAAAGCATGGACTGGACTGGATGGACAGCCAAGTGAAGTATGTACTGAAGTGGGGAGAGACAGGAGACATGGAGGTTAGCAGTGAGACTTATACAGTAATCAAGGTGGGATTGGATAAGTGCTTGAATTACCCTGATAGCAGTCTGGATGGAGAGGAAAGTGCAGATTTTAGTGAGGTTGTGAAGGTTGAACTGATAGCATTTGGTGGCAGGTTGAATATGTGGTTTGAATGAGAGAGATAAGTCAAGGATCATGTCAAGGTTATAGGCCTCTGAGACAGGGTTGATGGTGGACGGGGAAGTTGAGAAGAGGACAGTTTTTGGGTGGGAATATAAGGAGTTCTGCACATAGTAAGTGCTCAATAAATACTATTGAATGAATGAATGAATGTTTTGGACCTACTAAGTTTGTCCTAAGGTGTTGGCAGGACATCCAAGCAGAGGTGTCCTGAAGGCAAGAGGGGATACAGATTGCATAAAAGGAGAGAGTTGAGAGCTGGAGATGTCAATTTGGTAATCATTTGCATAGAGTAGCTGAAACCATGGAAATAATGGGTTCCCCAGTACTTATCTGTTCATTTGCACATTTGTATCACAGTTAAATATCTTCTCTCATTCTCAACTATGATATATCCAACATTTCATGTCCATAGTTTTTCTTTCTCTCCTTTTATGCAGTCTTGTATCCCCGCCTGCCTTCAAGACATCTCTGCTTGGATGTCCTGCACACACCTTAGGACAAACGTAGTATGACCAAAACATTCATAGTGGTAATAATAATAATTGTGGTATTTAAGTTTTTACTATGTGTCAGGCACTGTACTAAGTGCTGGGGTGTATACAAGTAAATTAGGTTGGACACTGTCCTTGTCCCTCATGGATCTCACAGTCTTAACCTCCATTTTCATGAGGGAATTAAGGCAAAGAAATTAAGTGACTTGCCCAAGGTCATGCAGCAAACAAGTGGAGGAGTTGGGATTAGAACCCAGGTTCTTTTAACTTCCAGGCCCATGCTCTATCCACTAGGCCTTGCTGCATCTAGGTTTTAAGTTCCTTGAGGCCAGTGATCATATTTTCTCCTTTTGTGGATCACCGTTACCCTGGTAAAGGACTGGGCTTAATACTGTTGTTACCAATACAGATGCAAGGTCGACTTTGCTGATGGAGAAATTGAAACGTGAGCTGTCCAAGGCTCTCATCTGATAGCGAGTTTCCATCTTGGCCATCAAAAGTTCCTGTTTCCCAGTCCGCAGGTGGACCTAGACCAATCATTTCCCTCTTGCAAGAGCAGTATGGCATAGTGGAAAGAACATAGGCCTGAGAGTCAGAGGAACTGACTAATCTTACCTCCTCCACATACCTGCTCTGTAGCCTTCGGAAAGTCACTTAACGCCTTGGGGACTCAGTTACCTCACCTGTAAAATGGGGATTCAATGCCTGTTCTCCCTTCTACTTAGATTGTGAACTCTGTGTGAGGTAGGCATCATGTCTGACCTGATCTTCTTGTCTCTTCCCAAGTACTTAGAACAGTGCTGGATTAGCCTCCAACCTCTTGCCAGCATCCTGCCCATGGCCTGGAATGTCCTCCTTCTTCATATCTGGTAGACAATTACTCTCCCCAACCTCAAAGCCTTATTGAAGGCACATCTCCAAGACGCCTTCCGTGACTAAGCCCTCCTTTCCTCTTCTCTCACTCACTTCTGTGTCTCCCGATTTGCTCCCTCCTTTCTTAGAGAAGCAGCATGGCTCAGCAGAAGGATCCCAGGCTTAGGAGTCAGAGGTCATGGGTTCGAATTCTGGCTCTACCACTTGTCAGCTGTGTGACTGTGGGCAAGTCACTTAACTTCTCTGTGCCTCAGTTACCTCATCTGTAAAATGGGGATTAAGACTGTGAGCTTCAAGTGGGACAACCTAATTATCCTGTATCTACCCCAACACTTAGAACAGTGCTCTGCACATAGTAAGTGTTTAACAAATACCAACATTATTATTATTATTATTATTTCTTCATTCCCTCTTCCCAACTCCACAGCACCTATGTACATATCTGTGATTTATAATAATGTATGTCTCCCCCTCTAGATTGCATACTCATAGTGGGCAGTGAATGTGTCTGTTTATTGTTATATTATACTCTCCCAAGTCCTTAAAACATTGCTCTACACACAGTAAATGCTCCATAAATATGATTAACTTACTGGCTGTTAGTTATGTTAATTATCATTTTCTTTTTATATCTGCTCTTGATTCTAATTCCACTAATCTCTCAGCTCCAAACATGGAAAAAGTTTCCTCTTCCCTGGTTCTGAGGGAATGTGTGAGGGAAATTATATTTGAAAACATTTTTTCCCATGGTATCCACCATAAAAATGCCAATCTCTGCTAGCTGAGATTTTTCTCTCTTTCAAATATTCTATTGTTCTTTTCATGTTTATTGTTTCCTTTATGTCTCTTTGATAGCTTCTTTTTGAGACCTCATAAGATATTTTGATACCGAATAAGGATGCCAGATGTGTATTTTTCGGTTAGTCTGCCTCTTATTTTGATTTAAAATTATACCCAGTCTGATAGAAGAAAATAATAAAAATATATCGTTATGGAAAGGAAGGAACCTAAAAAGATGAATAGGAGCCAGTTTTTTTTTTCTGGAGAAAGCAACAAAGGCAAAAAAAGATACTTTTCATTCACGGGAAGACACAAACTGATTTCTATTTGGATAGCCTATCAGTCCAATGCCAAGTGTCACTTCATTATATTTTTTGAAGTTGTATTTATTGATAGGTCGCATAGTACTGTGAGTTCTCTAAACGTTCCTCTAATTCTGGATAGTCATGCTCCTCATTTGTATTAATTACAACTTAGCTCTTCAGTTGGGATGAACAGAGAGCAAGCATGAAATCAAAAGTAGATTTGATTAGCGTGCTTTGATAGGCTCTTTAGCAGTGAGGGGAGTTTGAATTTAGCACTATGGCCTAGGTGAAACAAGTGAACACTGGGAAGCCCTTTCCTAGCTCTTTCATGAGTCTGCTGTGTAAATCTTGACAAGTCACTTAATCTGTCTGCACCTCAGTGTTTTCATCTGTGAAATGGGAATGATATTTACTCTCCTTTCCTCTTAGATTGTGAGCTTTGTAGTGGAACAGAGACTGTGTCCAATCTGATTTCCTCTTATCAGCTCTGTCACCTAGTTAACCCTTAATAATTACCAAGATGTAAATTTTTAATCTACATGGGCTAAGCATCATCCAACAGTCCCTCCTCCAATGAACAATCTATTTTTCACAGCTAAGCAAGTCAGTCACAAGGCTCCACATCCATATCTATTCTTTGCTGCAGACAAAATGCATGTTTAATTTTTTTATTTGAATTACTTGAGTAGAAATAGAAATAGTATATATTACGTGCCTACTGATTGCCAAGCACTATACTGAACAGTGGGGAGAAAGAATGCACAGGTGAGAAGTAATGCACAGAGCATGTCAGGTGAGGGAACCCTGGCTACATTCACTCAATAAATACTACTGGTTGATTGATTGGCTGTCATCCTGGGAAGAGGACTGAGGGTCCCAGTAATGTGGCTCAGCAATTTGCCTCTAAACTGGTAAAGGACCAAAGTGATCAGACAAGAATGACCAAGGTATATGGTCTGCCTGCTTAATAAGATATTGTTGAGGAAAAGCCACATGGGCACCTACCTTGTCCCCGAAAAGTGATTTTTCCTTCCCCTGGAGAGAATTGGTTTTTTAAGATGTTGGTTGTCATCTTTGTCTTAGTTAGTCAGGAAAGCTGATCAAAGATGTTTCCTGGATGTTGATGAGTACTCAACTCTGAATGAAGCAGGTTGGCCATAAATATTTAAAGATGATTAAGTTAGAATCATATAGGCTGTTAAAATGGAACAAAATCTTTATCAAAGCCCACTGAAGAAAATCAGCTTCGCTCTTGTTTTTTGGTTTTTTTGGTTTTGTTTTTTTGAGCTTCTCTGACCTTGAACCCTCAAGCAAAAGGAGAAATTTTACTCTGCTGTTGGTCTTGGTCTTTGGTGAAGATGATGCCTTTGGTCACCTTCATAGATGCATGGTCATCTGAACTGACCCAGTTGGGCCCTGTCAATTCTGGCCAAGGGGACACAAGAGTTCTGCCAGGTATATGGTGTCATGTGATGATGTCATGGATGTTATTTAGTGGAAACAAATGGATGATGTGTAGTCCTAGAGTGTTTCTCTTGTGACACATATGACCCACATGACCTCTCCTCCACGCACATTGTGCTCCACGCCCAGATGTATGAATTCCGGTCCTGTGTCTGAGCTCCAGAATTACCTATTTGGCTACCCTCTAGGCCTTCTCCAGCTTGACTGGCCACTTTCATGGAGGGTCTGGTCACCTAGGCAAGTCCCAGTTTTGTTTTTCCCTTAGACGGCAAGCTCGTTGTGGTCAGTGAATGTTTCTGTTGATTGTTGTACTCTCCCAAGTGCTTAGTACAGTACTCTGCAGATGATAGGCAGTCAGTAAATTCAGTTGAATGAATGAATGAGTGAATAGCAGTGTGGCCTAGCTGGAGAAGCAGCATAGCCTAGTGAATAGGACACGGGCCTGGAAGTTACGGTTCTAATTCCAGTGAGAACTAGAATGTGAGAACTGTTTAGCCCTAGACCTCTTCAGGTTTTTATTTTTAAGTGGTATTTGTTAAGAACTTTGTATGTGCCAAGCACTGTATTAAGCACTGGGGTAGATACAAGCAAATCAGGTTGGACACAGTCCCTCCCTCACTTGGGGCTCATGGTCTTAGTCCCCATTTTACAGATGAGGTCACTGAGATCCAGAGAAGTGAAGTGACTTGCCCAAGATCACACAGCAGACAAGTGACAGAGTTGGGTTTAGAATCCAAGTCCTCTGACTCCCAGGCCCAGGCTCTTTCCACTAGGCCATGTTCCTTCAGTCAGCAGGCTTTCCCTTTGGGCCCTGGGCCAACTCCATTTCTGTCTTTGGCTTGCAGATTCTGAGCCATTCTGCACTCCGCATTTTTCAGCAAGGATGAGAGGTGCTTTAATCACCATTCCTATCTGCCGCCCACCCAAAGATCTCATCTCTGTGCATTTCCTTTTAAAGCTTTTTTTCTTAACCCGCACCCCTGTTCATCAAGTCCTCAGGTGATTGGTTCTCCCTAATTCTCTAGTTTGGGGGCCAACACACAAATTATTAGTCCAAATTACTGAAATGGCTGAGAAGGGTTTGGGAGACTTTTAGCTAAATTCCTTCTCCTATCAAGTTTTCCCTTCCTTACTGCATTTTCCTTGGGTTGGGTAACTGTTGAAACCAAAAAAAAGTCTTTCCCTTCTCTCTGTGGGCTTCTAGCAATTTACCTAATTCTACTCTCTTTTTCTCTCATATTGATGGGAAACTCTCTTAATGAAGTTACTAAACCAAGCTGTGGATCTAGGTATACTGTAGGCATTCTGCCTCCACCTATCTCCCAGTGCACCAAAGCACTTGGTTCAGTATTTCCCAGCAACATGGTAGCAGGAGCTGAATGGGAGGGAGACTTGGGGTGAAAATTTTTAAAAAAGGGCATGAAAGTGGCCAGCTCCATAACCCTGTCAGACACCAAATAGACCAGCTGGACACCAGGTTGTCCACTGTAATCTGGACACCTGGTCACCTTCAATGTCACCTCTAAAGGGCAATTCTAGTGTGGTTGATCAATAAAAGGGGTTTCTTCTGATCCCCCAAACCTGTTCTCTGCTTTTGAGTGGAAGTAATAGACAAAGTTTTATGTGGGTCTCTCCAGGGACTCAATCCAGGGACCACATTAAGAGCATGTTCCTTTTAAGAGTCGTTGTTAGTTTCCTCAGTTTTGCTGCATTTTAGAATAGATGTCTATTGGCCAGAAGGTATCTTTATTTTGCAAGGTAGACTCTTTTATTCACATTAGGCATTCTGTTAAAGAGATGGGCATTCAGTGGAGTTCTGTATAGCTAACAGCTAACACAGTCCTTAATACAGAAAGCAGTAGGGCACATTTGAGTGGGAATGCGTAAGTGCAGCGAAAATCAAACTGCAGCCTCTAAATGAGATACTTTCAATAAAGAGTTTGGTTCAATAAAGAGTTCAATAATGTTCTGTGTAATGAGAGGCCATTATGCAGACTGCAGTACACAGTTTTTCTCTTGTGTTTTGGGCTTATTTCTTTTCTTTTTCATCCATGGGCAACTGTAATTCCAGTGATAGGTTAAAATACCTGCTCCTGAAATTTTTCAGCAAAACACAGTGAGGAGAAAGGTCCACAGCAGAAACTGTATTCCTGCTTCTCTAAGGTCACTAAAGTCTTTCTTTAAGTTCTAAACTAGCCAACCCAACCCAATGACTCAAATAGCCCCAGCTTCCCTTGCTAGATTCTTCTAATGAGATTTACTCAGGGACCAATTCATGACAGTTGAGGACAGTGGCTTTTTAATTATCTCATTTCTCCATAGTAGTATCAATAGTGAGATGGTATTTAGAGAAGCAGCGTGGTTCAGTGGAAAGAGCATGGGCTTTGGAGTCAGGGCTCATGAGTTCGAATCCCAGCTCTGCCACTTGTTGGCTGTGTCACTGTGGGCAAGTCACTTAACTTCTCTGTGCCTCAGTTCCCTCATCTGTAAAATGGGGATTAAGACTGTGAGCCCCACGTGGGACAACCTGATTCCCCTATGTCTACCTCAGTGCTTAGAACAGTGCTCGGCACATAGTAAGCGCTTAACAAATACCAACAAATACCAACATTATTATTGAGCACCTACTGGATGCAATGTACTGTACTGAGCATTTGGGAAGTTGAGGAGTGACACATGCCCTGACCACAAGGAGCTTAAACCTTACTGGAATGAGCATTGTACCAGGTGTTTGGAGAAAATACAAAAGAAGTAAAAGTTGGATCTCTGCCCTCAAAGAGTTTACAATCTAATGGGAGTGATGATATACTTGAAGGAGCAAATATATCAGTTAAGAATAGAAAAAATGTGAAAATAGATATAAATAATACCGTAAGGAGGAGGAAAGATATTCAGAAGACAAAAGGTCTAAGGGATGGGGCAAAGGAAAGGAAAGGGAACTACTAGCATCAGGCTCTCATGCAGAGATTTTTCTGAGCCTGTTGGGATGGAAGATTGATATTCTACTGAAGACTGAAGCAATCATCTACAGTAGGAAAAGGTAACCTGGCTGGGGAGTTTTAGATTTGGGGCCTTTCAGCCATAAATGAGGGAGAAGGCACACAGCTCAGTCTAGTGGAAAGAAAGAGAAGGGGCCTGAGAGTCAGAAGACTTGGGTTTTAATTCCAGATGTGCCAGTTGCCTGCTGTGTGAATTTGGACAAACTACTTAATTTCTCTGTGCCTGTTACCTCAGCTGAACAATGGGGATTCAAAACCTCTTTTCCCTCCAACTTAGATTGTGAGCCCCATGTGGAACAGGAACTGGGTCTGACCTGATTAAATTGTATCTACCCCTGCACTTAGAACAGTGCTTGACACATAGTAAGAGCTTAACAAATACCATAGATAAATAAAATAAGGCATGGGGGCCAGTGGGAGGGGGCAGCACTAAAACCCCAGGTATTCCTTAGGTTTTTATTTTGGAACTTGAAACCTGTGCAGTCAGAATTAACTCAATTTTTCAATCTGCCTGCTCAAAATTCTGAACTGAAATTGTCAGAGGGGCACCCAGAATACTAAGTCCCCCGAAGGCAAAACAATAATGGGCCTCAAACGGGCTCCTCTGCCCAGCTGCCCCAGTGGGAATATCAGTCCTAGCCCACAGGTACCATGCAAAGGAAAAGACCACAGCAGGGCACAAAATGACATAAGAAGCAGCATGGCCTAGCGGAAAGAGCACAGTCCCAGGAGTCAGGACACCTTTGGTTTTATCATGACTCCATCAGGTGCCTGCTGTATGACCTTGGGCAAATCACTTAATAATAATAATAATAATGGTATTTGTGAAGCACTTACTATTCTCATTCTCCTTCGCGGGTTCCTCCTCTGCCTTCTACCACCTAATTGTGGGGGGTCCCTCAAGGTTCAGTTCTTGGTCCTCTTCTATTCTTCATCTACACTCATTCCCTTGGAGAACTCATTTGCTCCCATGGCTTCAACTACCATCTCTGTGCAGATGATCCCCAAATCTACATCTTTTCCCCGATCTCTCTCCCTATCTTCAAGCTCTAATCTCCTCCTGCCTCCAAGTCATCTCTACTTGGATGCCCTCCAGTCACCTCATACTTAACATGAGCAAAACAGAGCTCCTTATGTTCCCACTCAAACCCCATCTTCTCTCTGACTTTCCATCACTGTAGACGGCATCACCATCCTCCATGTCTCGCCAGCAATGATGGCATTGGGCAGAACGTGGGGGGCAGAACCGGCCTCCACCCCAGCCTCAAGGGCTCCGCCACCATCCAGGACATGAGCTGAGACTCAGGGAGGTGAGGGGGCATCCGAGATGTAGCAGGGGTGGGGGTGCAAAGCTCACCTCCAGGAGGCCTTCCCAGACTGAGCCCCCTTTCCCTCTGCTCCCCCTCCCCCCACCCTCTGCTCTTCCCCCTACCCTCCACAGTGTGCTCATTTCTATATATTATTTATTACCCTATTTGTTTTCTTGGTGAGGTGCACATCCCCTTCATTCTGTTTATCTCCATGATCTTGTCTTGTTCTCTCTTGCTTTGCTGTCTGTCTCCCCGCATTGAGACTGTGAGCTTGTCATTGGGCAGGGACGGTCCCTATCTGTTGCCCAATTGTCCATTCCGAGCGTTTAGGACAGTGCTCTGCACATAGTAAGCGCCCAACAAATACAATTGGACAGTTGAATGGGCAGGGGTTGTCTCTCTCTGTTGCCCAATTTTTCATTCAATAGTATTTATTGAGTGCTTACTATGTGCAGAGCACTGTACTAAGCACTTGTACATTCCAAAGTGCTTGGAATGTACAAATCGGCAACAGATACAGTCCCTGCCAATTGACAGGATTACAGTCTAATCGGGGGAGACAGACAGAGAAAAACAATAGCAATAAATAGTATAAAGGGGATGTACAACTCATTAAAAACAATAGCAATAAATAGAATCAAGGTGATGTACATCTCATTAACAAAGTAAATAGGGTATTAAAAATATATATAATTGAGCAGATGAGCACAGTGCTGAGGGGAGGGGAAGGGAGGAGGAGGAGCAGAGGGAAAGGGGGGAAAAGAGGGCTTAGCTGAGGGGAGGTGAAAGGAGGGGTAGGGGGGCAGCAGAGGGAGCAGAGGGAAGCACTTAGTACAGTACTCTGCACATAGTAAACACTCAATAAATATGACTGAAAGAATGAATGGGCAGGGATGGTCTCTATCTGTGGCAATGGGCAGGGGTGGTCTCTATCTGTTGCCCAGTTGTCCACTCCAAGCACTTAGTCCAGTGCTCTGCGCATAGTAAGCACTCAATAAGTATGATTGAATAAATACTATTGAATGATTAGCTTGTATCCACCCCCAGCACCTAGTATAGTGCCTGGCACATAGTAAACACTTAACAATTACCATAATTATTATTTTGATGGTATTGTTGCCTGTGCACATGTTTTGTTTCGTCTGTCTCCCCCGTTTAGTTGTGAGCCCGTTGTTAGGCAGAGATGGTCTCTATCTGTTGCCGAATTGTCCATTCCAAGTGCTTAGTACAGTGCTCTGCACATAGTAATCACTCAATAAATACATTGAATGAATGAATGAACAAAACCATAAACATTGACGTTATCCTTGCTTCCTTTCTCTCATTCACCCTACTGTGCCTTGATCTTGCCTGTCTCGCTGCTGACCCCTGGCCCACATCCTGCCTCTGGTCTGGAAAGCCCTCCCCGTTCACATCTGACAATTACTCTCCCCCTCTTCAAAGCCTTATTGAAGGCACATCTTCTCTAAGAGGCTTTTCCAGACTAAGCCTCACTTTTCCTCATCTCACTTGCCCTGATTTTCTCTCTTTGCTCTTCCTCCCATCCCACTGCTACAGTACTTATGTATGTACATATCTGTAATTTAATTTATTTGTATTGTTGTCTGTCTCCCCTACCCCAGACTCTGAGCTAGTTGTCGGCAGAGAATGACACTGTTTATTGTTGTACTGTACTTTCGGAAGAACTTAGTACAGTGCTCTGCACATAGTGAGCATTTAATAAATATGATTGAATGAATTCCAGGTACTGTTCTGAATGCTGGGATGGATACGAGCAAATTGGGTTAGTCACAGTTCCTGTCATTATTTCATTCATTTAATCATATTTATTGAGCGCTTGTACAAGACTGTGCTGTTTGGAAAGTACAATTTGGTAACAAATAGAGGTAATCCCTACCCAACAACAGGCTCACAGTCTAGAAGGAGGGAGACAGACAACAAAATAAATCAATAGGCAGGTATCAATAGCATCTATATAATTAGAATTATAGATCTATACAGATCATTAATAAAATAGAATAATCAATATGTACATATATGCACAACTGCTGTGGGGCGGAGAGGGAGGTAGAGCAGAAGGAGGGAGTCAAGGTGATGGGGAGGGGAGGAAGAGCAGAGGAAAAGGGGGACTCAGTCTGAGAAGGCTTCCCCAAAGAGGTGAGGTTTCAGTAGGGCTTTGAAGGAGGGAAGTGTGCTAGTTTGGCGGATATGATGAGAGAGGACATTCCAGGCCAGAGGTAGGACATGAGCCAGGGTTTGATGGCAGGACAGGCAAGAACGAGGCACAGTGAAGAGGTTAGCACTAGATGAGCGGAGTGTGCAGGCTGAGGTGTAGAAGGAGAGAAGGGAGGTGAGGTAGGAGGGAGTCAAGCTGATGGAGAGCATTGAAGTCTCAGTACCTAATTTTACAGATGAGGTAACTGAGGCCCAGAGAAGTCAAGTGACTTGCCCAAGTTCACACAGCAAAGTGGCAGAGCTGGGATTAGAACCCATGACCTTCTGACTTCCAGGCCCATACTCTATCCACTACACCATGCTACTTCTCACTTATCTACTCTGTGCTTCAAATGTCCTCAGCTCTAAAATGTATCTACACCTCTAGACTGTAAGCTTGTTATGGGCAGGGAATGTCTCTGCTAATTCTGCTGAATTCTACTTTCCCAAGCTCTTAGTATAGTGTCCTGCACATGATCAGCCCTCAATAAATACCACTGATTAATGGAGATTAAATATCCAATCTCTCTTCGCCATAGTCCGTGAGTCTCACAGAGGTCAGGGACTGTGTCTGACCTGACCATTTTATGCCTACCCCAGTACTTGGTATAGTGCTTGGTAAGTGTTCAACAAATATCTCATTATCATCCCTAGCCATCATAAAAATAAACTAACCTAGAGGCGGGATCAGGAAAGCTGCCAAAATTGAGAAATGACTAACAGATTTGCCCAGAAAAGGCAGTACCCCAAGATTCCAACTTGGAACCCTGTACTGGTCCACTAGAATCTTGAAAACCTTGGGTATCTATGCAGGACTCTTCCAGGGGAAGCCTATGAGACAGTAGTGAGTAATCCTGTACACACAATACTCAATGTCGAAGCACCCACCATGCTGAACACACACACACACACACACAGTCACTGCCTGTCATCACCATCAACAGCGTCATTTACTGAGCACCAATTTTGATTATTAGACACTTGTGGGACGTAACCAAGAATAATAGAGCTCTAAGAAAAGGCACTTTAAACAGAGAACGCAACTTTAAGAACACCACTAAGAGCAGGCTAGTTCACCTTCCAGATCAGAGCAGCAGCCCTGAAGAGAGACCCATCCCTACTATGTTGAGGGCAAGCTGACCAGAACACTGACTGAATGGGAAAAACAAGGAATTACCTCTCCATGCCCCACACCAAGAATTGAAGCCTCCCCATCTTTTCCCACATACTTCCCCATTCACTCTGCCCAAAAGAGGCAGGATGGAAATTTCCTCAGAAACAAATGACTCTCAAGGTGAGAGAGATGTGGGGTAAAAAGGGAAGGAAGTAATTTGGGTGCTAGAAGTTCCTCTATTTCAAGTAATTAGTACAGCCCTCTGCACACAGTAAACGTTCAATCAATGCCATTGATTGACTGATTATACTTCCAATTCTTGCTGTTTCCTGACTCTGCATGGTCTCTTGTTTTTATGGTATTTATTAAAAGCTTACTATGGGTCAAGCACTGTTCTAAGTGCTGGGGTAGCTACAAGTTAACTAGATCAGGCATAGTCCCTATCCTACATGGGGTTCATAGTCAAAGTAGCCAGAAACCTGGGATTTCATCCCCGTTTTATTGTTGAGGAAACCTAAGCCCAGAGAAGTTGAGAGACACAGCCAAGAACACCCAACCAGCAAGTGGCAGAGCCAGGATTAGAACCCAAATCCTCTGACTCCTAGGCCTGTCCTCTTTCCAGTAGGCCATGCTACTACTTGTTCCAAATTCTGTGAGAGCCAATGAGTGTTCAGAGGTGATTACAGGTATAGTGACTCTCATGGACACTGGTTCATGGGGATTTTCACAGTCTGGCTAGCCTGGATCAGTTAGGGTTCCCCAATCTAGACTTTAAGATCAGCATGGGCAGGGAATGTTTCTACCAGCTCTTTTGTACTTTTCTCTTCCAAGTGTTCTGCACTCAATACAATTACTCTCCCCTACTTCAAAGCCTTAATGGAGCTATATCTCCTTCAAGAGGCCTACCCTGACAAAGCCCTCTTTTTCTCTTCTCCCACTCCCTTCTGTTACCCTGACTTGCTCCCTTTAGTCATTCCCCCTTCCATCCCTACAGAACCTATGTAAATATCTGTTATTCATTTATAGATATAGATATTAATGTCTCTCCCTCTCTAGACTGTAAACTCCTGGGCAGGAATTGTGTTTATTTTCATAGTATACTCTCTCAAGCTCTTACTACAGTTCTCTGCCAACAGTAAGCGCTCAATAAATAGAATTGACTGACAGTAAGCACTCAATGAATATCACTGATGATGAGTCAATGAATATATACCACCACCCAAAAAAGACCTAACCAGTTACCAGAGACGGTTGTTTCTAGCCAGCACTACCATCATGAAGAGTTGGATGTTTCTGATTTTTTTAAGATCTGGTCAAGTTTAGCTTCCTTCATATTACAGGTGTTGATGGCACCTGGGATTTGTTGGCAATCTGTGGTTTTGCTGCTTTTCTTGTGATAACAGTTGATTTCTAAATTTGATGCCTCTCCAGGTGTCCTACTAATATCTCTTTACAGTTCAATCCAGGAGGCTTTATTTTCATTTCTTATCCCTCTTATCTCATTTCCCCAGACTTCTGAAAACATAACAATAACAACAGCCAATTTGGAATTGGCAACCTGGCTTCAATAGGTTCATCCTTATCAGATCCTCAACCATGGGCTTAATTGTCTAGTTTCTTGTGTCCCTTTGAACCTCAGATGAGGAAAAGGAATTGGGTAGATCTTGCATCTATTTCTGTAATAAATTATAGTGGCTCCTGCAAACTGCATTCACTTCTACAGCTCTGATATCTGAATCTGTTCATTCTTTCTCTGGATACTTGACCCCACCTTGACCCCTTTCTCACCTTGCTTCTCTCCTTCTCTCTGCCCACTCTCATCCTCGGAGACTTCAACATCCACATGGTTGTACCCGGTGACTCCTCTGCCGCCCGCCTGCTATCGCTCCTCGACTCTGCCAACCTTCTGCTCCACCATACCTTGCCCACTCACCAACACGGTCACACCCTCGATCTCGTCATCTCCTACCGCTGCACTATCTCCTCCCTCACCAACTCTGAAATCGCTCTTTCAGACCATAACTTTCTCACCTGCCTCCTCTCTCACACTCTCTCACCCTGCAAATCTGTACTAGTCCCCCACAGAGACCTCTGCTCTCTTGATCCCATCCATCTCTCCAAAAGCATCTCCCCCCACCTTGCCTCCCGTCCTCTCTTCCCACTCTTGATGATCAGGTTACTACTCTCAACTCCACCCTCTCTACTCATCTCAACTCTCTTGCCTCCCTTTCCCTCCGCCGCTCTCATTCCACTAACCGACAGCCCTGGGTCACTGCCTCTGTCTGCCTTCTTCGCGCCTATGCTTGAGCTGCTGAGCGCTGCTGGCAAAGGTCCAAGCACAAAGCCAACCTTATCCATTTGAAATATATCCTTTCCTGCCTTAACTCTGCCCTCTCCTCCCCCAGGCAAAAGTACTTTTCTTCCCTCATTGACACCCATGTCCGTCACCCCCACCAATTGTTCCGGACCTTTAATTCTCTCCTCAGGCCCCCTGTTCCTCCCCCTCCCCCATCCCTTACCCCAACAATGTGGCCACCTACTTCAACACGAAAATTAAGACAATCAGGTCTGAGCTCCCCAAAGTCACCCCTCCCCCTACTGCCTCCCCCCCCCAAACCCTCTCCCCTACTTTCCCATTTTTCCCTGCAGTATCCTCAGAGGAGATCTCCTCCCTCCTCGCAAGTGCCACCCCCTCCACCTGTGCCTCGGACCCCTTCCTGCTCACCTTATTAAAACCATCGCCCCTGCCCTCCTCTCCTCCTTAACTTCTATCTTTAACCACTTACTCTCCAATGGCTTCTTCCCCTCTGCCTTCAAACATGCCCACGTCTCCCCCATCCTAAAAAAACCCCTCTCTCGACCCCACTTCCCCTTCCAGTTATCGCCCTATCTCCCTACTACCCTTCCTTTCCAAGATCCTAGAACAAGTCATCTACACTCGCTGCTTAGAACTCCTTAACTCCCATTCTCTTCTGGACCCCCTCCAATCTGGCTTCTGTCCCCTCCACTCTACCGAGACTGCTCTCTCTAAGGTCACCCATGACCGCCTTCTTGCCAAATCCAATGGCTCCTACTCTATCCTAATCCTCCTTGACCTCTCAGCTGCCTTTGACACTGTCGACCATCCCCTTCTCCTCCACACCTTATCTCACCTTGGCTTCACGGACTCCGTCCGTTCCTGGTTCTCCTCTTATCTCTCTGACCGGTCATTCTCGGTCTCCTTCGCGGGCTCCTCCTCCCCCTCCCATCCTCTAACTGTAGGAGTACCTCAAGGGTCAGTTCGTGGCCCTCTTCTGTTCTCCATTTACACACACTCCCTCGGTGAAGACATCCGCTCTCACGGCTTCAACTATCATCTCTTTGCAGATGACACACAGATCTACATCTCTGCCCCTGTCCTCTCCCCCTCCCTTCAGGCTCCTATCTCCTTCTGCCTCCAGGACGTCTGTACCTGGATGTCTGCCTGCTACCTAAAACTCAACATGACCAAAACTGAGCTCCTCGTCTTCCCTCCCAAGCCCGGTCCTCTCCCTGACTTCCCTATCACCGTGGATGGTACGACCATCCTTCCCGTCTCTCAGGCCCGCAACCTCGGTGTCATCTTTGACTCGGCTCTCTCGTTCACCCCACACATCCAATCCATTACCAAGACCTGCTTGTCTCACTTTTATAATATCGCCAAGATCCGCCCTTTCCTCTCCACTCAAAGGGCTATATTACTGGCACAAGCTCTCATATTATCCCCGCTGGATTATTGTGTCAGTCTTCTCTTTTCTCTCTCTTCTTCCTCTCTCTCCCCACTCCAGTCTATTCTTCATTCTGCTGCCCGGCTCATCTTCCTGCAGAAATGCTCTGGGCATGTCACTCCCCTCCTTAAAATCCTCCAGTGGTTGCCTATCAACCTCCGCACGAAACAGAAACTCCTCACTCTAGGCTTTAAGGCTCTCCATCACCTTGCCCCCTCCTAACTCTCCTCCCTTCTCTCTTTCTACTGCCCACCCTATAGGCTCTGCTCCTCTGTTGCCCACCTCCTCACTGTCCCCCGTTCTCGTCTATCCTGCCGTCGACCCCTGGCCCACGTCCTCCCACTGTCCTGGAATGCCCTCCCTCCTCACCTCCGCCAACCTAACTGGCTTCCCTTCTTCAAAGTCCTACTGAGAGCTCACCTCCCCCAAGAGGCCTTCCCAGACTGAGCTTCCCCTTTTCCCTCCGCTCCCTCTGCTGCCTCTCTGCCCCCCCCGACCTCCCCTCAGCTAAGCCCCCTTTCCCCCCCTTCCCTCTGCTCCTCCCCCCTCCCTTCTCCTCCCCTCAGCACTGTGCTCATCTGCTCATTTTATATATTTTTATTACCTTATTTATTTTGTTAATGAGATGTACATCCCCTTGATTCTATTTATTGTTATTGTTTTTGTCTGTCTCCCCCAATTAGACTGTAAGCCTGTCAATGGGCAGGGATTGTCTCTATCTGTTGCTGAATTGTACATTCCAAGAGCTTAGTACAGTGGTCTGCACATAGTAAATGCTCAATAAATACTGTTGAATGAATACTTTTTTTTTTTCAAACCATGCGCCACCTGAGACATTTGTGCTTCGTTTGCAGGGAAGGTGTCTTAAGACCATAAGAAGTGTCACTGCTATATCAGGCCATTGGCATTGTTGGTCTCATGGGCAGCAGGATGCTTGAGAAGAGCAGTGTGATGGTTGCCCTCCTTGCATGGTGTAGTGGATAAAGTGCAGGCCTGGGGGTCAGAAGGACATGGGTTCCAATCTTGGCTCCACTATTTGTTTGCTGTGTGGCCATGGGCAAATCACTTCACTTGTCTGTGCCTCAGTTATCTCATCTGTAAAATGGGAATTGAGACTTTGAACCGCCCTTGCGACAGGGACTGTGTCCAATCTGATTTGCTTGTATCCACCCTAGTGCTTGGTACAGTGCCTGGCATATAGTAAGTGCTTAACAAACCACAGTTGTTATATCCATCCTCATGATTATAGTTGTGCCTAACTTTTTGTTTTCACACATTAGGGACCTCTTGTCCATGAATGTATTCAAATCCTTGAACCTAGTCACAAATCTGCTTGGAAAATTTTCAGTGGTGGAATCCATATTTCTAACATTTACTTTGTGAAGCAGGGCTTTCTTCTGTCAATCTTTAACTTATCTTTGCGTGTCAAAGTGGACATTCCCTTATCCTGGTGGTGTGGGACTTAGTAAACAAACTCTGTGGCTTTGTTGACTCCTACCTTGTTCAGTGCTCAGCCTTCATCATTTTAGCTCAAAGACACCTACTCATTTTCAGTGTATCCTCCTTAGAAAGATTCACCACCCACTCATCATCGTAACTGCTCTTTTTAAATGATATTTAAGTGTTTACTATTTGCCAAGCACTGTACTAAGTGCTGGGGTACATACAAGTTTATCAGGTTGGACACAATCCATGTCTGACATAAGCTTCACAGTCTTAATCCACATTTTACAGATGAGATAACATGCACAAAGAAGTCAAGAAATTACTTGAAACACAAATCCAAAGAAACATAACAGAATTGGAAGAGTGGGGAGATTAGAACCCAGGTCCTTCTGAGTCCCAGGTCCATGCCCTATCTAACTGGCTACACTACCTTCCTTTCTATCTTTTTTAGCTCTAATATGTCCATTCTTAGATGGAACCCCAAAACTCCGTGGAGTATTCCAGCCCTCAGTTGGGACTCTGTTTTAACTCTGTAGTGTACTCTTCCAAGTGTTTACTACAGTGCTCTGCAAACAATAAATGGTCTATAACCACAGTTGACTGACATTATTCTCATTTTAAGGAGTTGCAGTTGGTGTAGCAGGCACTGTATCCAAGACCGTATTCTTCTGGTTGTCACAAATCCTCTAAATTTAGTAGCCTGGGAAAGTTAACTGGCCAGCTCAGGGCCATAACCAAGAAAGTTGCTTCCATTCCATTCTGTATCTTGACCATTCTCTTAGATTCTCTTTTCTGGTGTCTTATGGCTTCTCCTTCCCTGCTGATCCCTTCCCCAGCTCTACTTCTATTCAAAGGTGGAAGTTGGAGGTAGGAAGGATTTGTTTAAAGACACTAACCTGTCACTCAAATGACTGCATCCGAACTTCAAAATACGTTTCTCCTCCCACTAGGTTCTTCTGCAAGAGGGCCTCCATTTTTCTGGGTTTTTTTGTTTTGGTCCGGTGGTATTTTTTTAAGTGCTTACTATGTGCCAGGCACTCTACTCAGTGCTGGGTTAGATACAAGCTAATCAGACTGGATACATCCATGTTCCATATAGGACTCATGGTCTTAATCTCCATTTTACAGATGAGCGAATTGAGGGATAGAGAAGTGAAGTGATTTACCCAAGGTCACCCAGCAGACACTTGGAAGAGCTGGATTAGAACCTTGGTCATCTGACTTCCATCCCTGTGTTTTTCCACTAGACCACACTGCTTCTCAGTAGGCCACACTGCTTCTCAAAGTATAACCACAGTCCTCCAGAATCAGCGTGGCTCAGTGGAAAGAGCATGGGTTTAGGAGTTAGCATGGGTTCTAATCCCAGCTCCACCGCCTGTCATTGTGTGACTCTGGGCAAGTCACTTGACTTCTTGGTACCTCAGTTATCTCATCTGGAAAATGGTGATTAAGATCATGAGCATCATGTGGGACAACTTGACTACCCCGTAAATACCCCAGTGCTTAGAACAGTGCATGGCACATAGTAAGTGCTTAACAAATATTAACATTATTATTATTTGAGATTCAAGCCACTGGACATGACACTGAGCAATCCAGGATTTGCATCTGCACTAAATTTGGCAAATGGGAAGTATTATTTGCTGGAGACATGCTTGCTATTTTCCTCTCCCCAGGTAGATTCCAAGCTGCTTAGTCTACCAACTATACTGTACTTTCTGCCAAGTGCTCAGTACATGGCTCTGCAGACCAGAGCATTGATCCATTCTTGTTAGATGACCCTACAGATCGACCTATATAGGAGGCAGAAAACCACTCAGTTGCCGGAAGTGGCAAAGATTCCCTGAGGTCTAGGTTCCATGTACACCATGTGACTGGGATCAGAAGGTGGAGCTGATTTTTGGGTAGATGGTTAGTACCTGTCTAAGCGCTTGATAGAATCTCTACCAGTGGAGTGGTAGAGATGATCTATCTGAGGAGCTTACAGTCTAGAGTGGGACACAAACATTAAATTACAGACAGGGGAAATTGGAGAGTGTAAGGATATGAATATCAGTGCAGTGGGACTGGAGGTGGGATGAATCTCAAGTGCTTAAGGGGACCCAAGTGCAGAGGTGACGCAAAGGGAAGGGCAGGTAGAGGAAATGAGACCTGATTTGTAGAGGGCTTCTTGGAAAAGTTCATTCATTCATTCATTCAATAGCATTTATTGAGCCCTTACTATGTGCAGAGCACTGTACTAAGCAGTTGGAATGTACACATCGGTAACAGATAGAGACAGTCCCTGCCCTTTGACGGGCTTACAGTCTAATCGGGGGAAACGGACAGACAAGGACAATAGCAGTAAATAGAATCAAGGATAGAATCAAGTTGTGATTTTAATAAGGTTTTGAAGGTCATGGGTTCTAATCCTGACTCTGCTACTTGTCTGCTGTGTGACCTTGGGCAAGTCACTTCACTTCAGTGTATCTCAGTTATCTCTTCTCTAAAGTGGGGATTGAGACTGTGAGCCCCACATGGGACAGGGACTGTGTCCAACTCAATCTGCTTGTATCCACCCCAGAGCTTAGTATAGTGCCTGGCACATAGTAAGTGTTTAGCAAATGCCATCACTAAGATGGGAAGTGGTTGTCTGTTGGATATGAAGGGGATGGGAGTCTCAGGACAGAGAGAGAGAGCATGGGCAAGGGGTTGGTGGCAAAATATTTAAGATCATTTCAGTGAGTACATTGGCATTAGAGGAGTGGAGTGTGCAGCCTGGTTTGTAGTAGGAGGTAAGGTAAGGTATGAGTGGGAGAGCAGATGAAGAACTGCAAAACCAGTGGTGAGGAGTTTCTGTTTGATGTGGAGGTGGATGGGCAACCACTGGAGGTTCTTGAGCAGTGGGGAGATTGGGGATGGCAGGTTGCAATTTCCAGTTGGTATTTTGCTCCTATTGGGAGCACTTGGGCAGTTGAGTCTGAATCAATGTGGAAAAAAAACAAATGGGTTCAGAAGGTTGAACTGAGCCTGACCTCAGGGCTCTGAAATCCTCCAGCAACTGAGGAAAGTGGGGAACTTGTAGAGTGTGACTGGAGATGTGCTTTTAAATGATTGCAGATATTTTGTATTTAATTTTTATTATGGCATAAGTCAAAATCTAATATTTATTTAATAGAGTGTTGCAAGGCAAATCATCCAAATGATATTTTTATGATGCATGACATGAAATGTATTCTTCTTAATGCCACCCTGCATTAGTCTGGCCTGGGCTTCCCCCCATTCCTACAAGAATGTCTTCTCCCTGATCGGCACTTTGGCTTGGGTGCTGGATCACTAAGGCTAGAGGTAATGAGATGATCTGTGTACTGCTCTGTCTTGGGTGGCTAATGATCCTGCATGTGGCTAGTAATCCTGGGCCTTTGTATGCTGGGAGCTTTCCTAAGGAAGATGCTACTGGAAAAGGACTTGGGTTCTAATCCCGGCTCCGCCTCTTGTCTGCTGTGTGACCTCGGGCAAGTCACTTCACTTCTCTGGTCATCATTTACCTCATCTCTAAAATGGTGATTAAAACTGTGAGTCCCATGTGGGGCATGGACTGTGTCCAACCTGATTAGCTTTCTACCCCAGTGCTTAGTACAGTGCTTGAAACATACTAAGCACTTAACAAATACCATAAAAAAGGCAACTGCACCAAGAGATGCCTGATATTTTACTCCCCTCCATCTTGTTTTTAATGTGCCACTCACTGCCCGCTTGGGCTATACTGGGTTTAGAGCTCGGGGAGGGGGTGCAGGAAAGGCAGCCAAGCATCTTCTCCTTGAATGCATCTCCCTCTTCCTCAGTAGTGGGAGAGAGAAGTCACATTAAAAATTGTGAATTTAAGTACTTAATATGTGCCAAGCATTGTGCTCAGTGCTGGTGTCAATACAAGAGAAGCAGTGTTGCTTAATTCCTGGATTCTTATCCTGGCTCTGCCACTTGTCTGCGCTGTCACTTTGGGCAAGTCACTTCAATTCCATGTCTTAGTTACCTCATCTGTAAAATGGGGATTAAGACTGTGCGCCGCCTCTGAGGGATGGACTGTGTCTAACCTGATTAGCTTGTATCTACTATGTGTGCCCAACACATAGTAAGTGCTTAACAAATACAATTTAAAAAAAGATATTGAGATGGGTCATAGTCCCTGTCCCTCATGGGGCTCATCTTTTAATAATAACAATAATAATAATTATGGCATTTAAGCGCTTACTATGTGCGAAGCACTGTTCTAAGCGCCGGGGTAGATACAAGTTAGTCAGGGTGTCCCACATAGGGCTCACAGGCTTCATCCCTATTTTACAGAAGCGGGAACCGAGACTCAGAGAAGTTAAATGACTTGTCCAAAATCACGCAGTTGACAAGTGGCAGAAGGGGGATTAGCACCCATGACCTCTGACTCCCAAGCCCGGGCCCTTTCCACTAAGCCACTCTACTTTTAGCACACTGGAAGGCGGGGTGACAAGTGTGACATTTCCCCTTTCTGTTGTAAAATGGCCATAAAGCACTTGTCTCTCCTAAATGTGATACTGATAGTACATCACAAACTGCAGGCATTCAGTGGATACTGCTGATGAAGATAATGTCTATACTACAGGTTCCATGTCATCTGGTCCTAATTATGGTCCGGCTAGTTTATTCCCAGGTCAAAAGGACCCTCATTCAATCTCATTTATCGAATTATTGAACACATTTACTCTGTACAGAACACCATATGAAGCAATTGGGAGAATATAATGATCATAATCATAATCGCGGTATTTAAGTGCTTACTATGTGCCAGGCACTGTATTTAGACACAAGCTGATTAGGTTGGACCCAGCCTCTGTCCCACATAGAGCTCACAGTTTTAATCCCTTTTTGACACATGAGTTAGATGAGGAACAGAGAAGTTAAGTAACATGCCTAAGGTCACACAGCAGACAAGAGACAGAGTTGGGATTAGAACTCAGGTCCTCTGACTCCCAAGACTGTGCTCTTTCCACTAGGCCATGATGCTTCTCATACAAGAGAGTTACTAGAAACATTCCCAGCCCTCCAGTTTACGATCTAGTGGTTAAGGTTTCTAAATTGAGGAGCAGGGGACCGTTTTGAGAGGAGGAAGACTACAGAGGTTGGTGGACAACAGATAATGACTCATAGACAAGAATTATTCCTGTTTTCTTTTCTCCTACCCATAACACTTGATCAACAGCTTGCATTTCATGCTCATCACACCCATTCCCACTGGCTCCCTGCCTGCTCCTCCTGCTAAATCTTTCTTTTCCTCTTCCCAAGGTTGCCAGCCTTGGGGTGATTTTTTTTATTAGGTTGAGGGATGATATCAGATTTGGAGGGGTGCCATGTAATTAAAAGGTTTCATAATCACTGTCTGAATTAGGGCAAAAATCATTTTTGTTTGTGCGTGTCATCAGTGAAGAAAACCAGAGGTATGCAGTGAAAAACACCATAAATAATAACTAAGCACTGGGATAGACACAAGATAATCAGGTCCCACATGGGACTCACAATCTAAATAGGAGGGAGAACAGGTATTGAATTTCCATTCTCCCCCTCTGGACTGTAAACTTGTTGTGCGCAGGGAATGTGTCTATTTATTGTTACATTGTATTATCCCAAGCACTTAGTAGAGTGGCACCCAGTAGATGCTCAATAAATATAATTGAATGAATGAATGAATTTTGCTGATGAGGAAAGTGAGGCATAGAGAAGTTGTGACTTGCCCACGGTCACATAGCTGGTAAGTGGTGGAGCTGGGATTAGAACCTAGGGCCTCTGACTCTCAGGCCCATGCTCTATTAGGCTGTGCTGCTTCTTTTAAAGACTTTGCTGCATGCCTGAATCCATTTAAGGGATTGTCTTGTCTCCGACTTATAGCTACGCCATGGGCATATCTCTCCCAGATCACCCCACCTCCATCTGCACTCGTTCTGGTAGTGTATATATAGAGTTTTATTGGTAACAATATGGAAATGGTTTAGCATTGCCTCCTTCTGTGCAATAAACTTGAATCTCCGCCCTCAGCTCTCTTCCAATGCTGCTGCTGCCCAGCATGGGTGAGTTTCCCTGAGAAAATACGTAATTATGTCTCTAGCACCATAATTTAACATATAAAATTGAATTAAAAAAAAGATGTGTAGCCTTAAAATACCTGGAATTTACAAATCGATCTTTAGTCTGAATTATTCTTTGTGTTTGAAGGACAGTTCCTGACCAGTAGTGATCTATAAAGCTCAGGTTTGCTAGGCAGTTGGGGATACTACCACTAATAATATGAATGATCCTAGATAAGACCTTATTATTTATCAAAGCACTGTACTGAAGGCTAGAGTAGGTCAATTGATGAATAGTGTTTATTGAATGCTTACTATGTGTAAAACACTGTACTAAGCACTTGGGAGGGTACACTATAAGAGAATTAGCGGAGTTGTTCTCTGTCCATAATGAGCTTACAGGCTAGAAGGGGAGATAGACATTAATATGAATACATAAATAATTTATAATATATAATTTAGAGACATGTACCTAAGTGCTGTGGAGTTGAGGGTGGGGTGAATATCAAATCTCCAGAGGTCACAGTTGCAAATGCATAGATGATGCAGAAGGGAAGAGAGGGCTCAATTGGGGAAGGCCTCTTGGAGGAGATGTGACCTTAATAATGCTTTAAAGGTAGAGAGAATAGTGGAGAGAGTGTATATGGAAGGAAAGGAAGTTTCAGGCTGGGGGTTCATTCATTCATTCAATAGCATTTATTGAGGGCTTACTATGTGCAGAGCACTGTACTAAGTGCTTGGAATGTACAAATCAGTAACAGATGGAGACAGTCCCTGCCTTTGATGGGCTTACAGTCTAATCGGGGGAGACAGACAGACAGGAACAATGGCAATAAATAGAATCAAGGGGAAGAACATCTCATTAAAACAATAGCAAATAAATAGAATCAGGGTGATGGACATCTCATTAACAAAATAAATAGGGTAATGAAGATATATACAGTTGAGCGGACGAGTACAGTGCTGAGGGGATGGGACGGAAGAGAGGGAGGAGCAGAGGGAAAGGGGGAGAAGAGGGTTTAGCTGCGGAGAGGTGGGGGAGTGAGTAGAGGGAGCAGAGGGAAAAGGAGAGCTCAGTCTGGGAAGGCCTCTTGAAGGAGGTGAGCTTTAAGTAGGGTTTTGAAGAGGGGAAGAGAATTAGTTTGGCGGAGGTGATTGAGGGTGTATTTGGGATAGGGGTCAGCGGTGAGATAGACAAGAATGGGGCACAATGAGTAAGCTGATGCTAGAGGAGTGGAGTGTGCGGCCTGGGCTTTAGTAAGAGATCAGCGAGGTGACATAGGATGGGGTGAGCTGACTTAAAGCCAATGCTCTAAAGTCAGCGGCAAGTAGTTTCTGTTGGATACGGAAGTGGATGAGCCACCACTGGAGGTTCTTGAGAAGTGGAGAGACATGGACTGAATGTTTTTGATTATAGATGATCTGTGCAGCAGAGCAGAATGGGGAGAGACAGAAGTCCCACATGCAGTAGAAAAGGTGGGATAGGATTGGTGTAGAGAATAGAGCATGGGTCTGGGAGTAAGAAGGTCGTGGGTTTTGATCCTGGCCCTGCCACTTGTCTGCTATGTGACCTTAAGTAAGTCGCTTCACTTTTCTGTGCCTCATTGACTTCATCTGTAAAATGTAAATTGAAACTGTGAGGCCTAAGTGGGACAGGGACTGTGTCCAAACCAATTTCCTTAAATCCACCCCAGCACATAGTACAGTGCCTCGCACATAGTGAGCATTTATCAAATACCATAATTATTATTAAGTGCTTGGATCATCAGTTTGTAGCAGTTTGAATGGAGAGGAAAGGGTGGTATTTATAGAGCACTTATTGTGTTCAAAACAGTATACTGAGTGCTTGGGATAGCACAATATGACAGAGTTGGTAGATACTTTCCCTGCCAAGAATGAGCTTACGGTCTGGAGCATAGATACAAAATAATCAGGTTGGACACAGTCGCTGTCCCACATGGGGCTCACAGCAATTGTACTTTGTCCTCTAGATCATAAGCTCCTTGTGGGCAGCAACTGTGTCTACTACCAATTCTGTTACATTGTACTCTCCCAAGCACTTAATACAGTGCTCTGCATATAGTAAGTGTCAGTAAATATCATTGATTGATTTAGGCATGTTAAATCCTTAGGGTTCATTAAAACTGGTTTTTCCCACCGTGAATCTCTACTCATGGAACTGGAGAATTCTGGATATTTAATCCAGGACCAGAGCCTTGAAGAAAGGGACTCTCAGCCTAGACTCAGCTATTTAATTGGGTCATCAATTGGCTCTTTTGTGTTAACTGCATCTCTCTTCCCCAACCAGGATTCGGGCTAGGCTGTGGAGGGCCAATGTTAACCAATATTACTTGTCAGCTGTGTGATGGTGGGCAAGTTACTTAACTTCTCTATGCCTCAGTTCCTTCATCTGTAAAATGGGGATTAAGACCATGAGCCTCATATGGGACAACCCGATTACCCTGTATCTACCCCAGCGCTTAGGACAGTGCTCTGCACATAGCGCTTAACAAATACCAACATTATCATTATTGTAATAGTGATAATAATGATTATTGTACTTGTTAAAAGCTCACTATGTGCCAAGCACTGTCCTAAGTGTGGGAGTAGATACAAATTAAACAGATTGGACACCTTCCCTGTCCCATATGGGACTCATGACTCTAAATCCACTTTTACAGATAAGAGCAAATTAAATCAAAATGGTCTTTGGAAGGCCACATAACTCAACTTAGATTAGCATATTTTGGACACATAATCAGGAGGACTAATTTTCTGGAGAAGACAGTAATGCTACAAGAAGCCCAAAGAAAACGTGGTAGAGGCAGACCTGCAGCTAGATGGATAGAGACCATAACAATGATAACAAAAGAACCATTAGAAAGGTTGATGATGATGATGGTATTTGTTAAGCACTTACTATGTGCCAAGCACTGTTCTAAGCACTGGGGTAGACACAACATTATCAGGTTGTCCCATGAGGGGCCGACAGTCTTAATATCCATTTTACAGATGAGGTAATTGAGGCACAGAGAAGTTAAGTGACTTGCCCTAAGTTACACCACTAACAAGTGGCGGAGGTGGTATTAGAACTCACGACCTCCGACATCCTCCCCGGGCTCTTGCCACTAAACTATGCGACTGGTTGTGGGTAATGGCAGAGGATAGGACGCTCTGGAGAAGGTATATCCTATAAATTGGAAATGACTCAACAGCACTTCATAATAATAATAAAACTGAAGCCCAGAGAAGTGAAGTGAGTTGCCCAAGGTCACACAGCAGATAAGTGGAGGAGTTAAGATTAGAACCCATGTCCTTCTGACTCCGGGTCCCATGATCTATCCACTAAGTGGAGTATTCAGTTTGGGGTTCTTCACAAGTTCAACCATATATTTTCTCCTTTTTTCTAATGACAAAGACACACTGTCTTCTCTCTGTCTCTTTCTCTCTCTAAATCTCTCTCTCTCTCTCTCTCACACACACACACACACACACACGCACACAGGCACACACACACACACACACACACAGAGTCCATCAGAACAGTCTAGCGTGCATCACACATAAGAGCTCACTTTTCAGCATAATGGCCTCCTACTTCACAGGCAAGAAAACTGAGCATATGTAAGTGATGGAACCAGGATAAAAAAATAATAATAAATAGACAACGATGGTATTTATTCAACACTCAGTTTGTGCTTTTTACTAAGTGTTGGAATAGATTCAAGACAATCAGGTTGGAGCTTAGTCCAAGTGGGAGGGTGAACAGGTCCTAATCCCCATTTTACAGACAAGGTAATTGTAACTTGTAAACCAGGAGTCTTCTTCAGAGCTCTTTTCACTAGGCTTCACTGCCTTCCTCTATAAAACACGGAAACTCCATAAAAATTATAAGGGAAATGTGTCACTCCCCATTATACTGGAAACTTCTCATTGGCAGTGTCAGTGTTTTGGGCTTTTATTTACTTTCCCAAGTACTTACTGATCTCCCTCCCAGGAGCTGCTTGACAAATATTAGTGTTAATGATGACATCACTAGGTATAGGCCAAAATCTCATTCCATTTCTAAATAATGTCAGAAGTTTAGCTTCGAATTGTTAGATATTGGTGAATCTGAGGCAAGTGGCTGTGGAACAGGGGCCATCTATTAGGTACTAGAAAATGGCAGTAGCTAGTAGCATTTATTAAGTGCTTAGTATGCACAGAGCACTGTAATAAGTGCTGGAAAAGAATACGCAGTTGGGAACTAGACACAGTTCCTGGCCCTCAGGGAATTCATCTCTCCTCTATATTTGAAGCAAGATCTTCTGTTGGGTGGATTCCTAGAAGCAGGCCAATAAAACACAGGCTGTTCTAGTTTCCAAGCCCCTGTTTTTTTTAGCAAGTGGTTTCCTCATTTATGCTACCCACTCTTAAAAGGCAATTGAAAATGGGCTTAAATAGGCACGGGCTGAAATGTGGACAGTGTTGGACACTGGAGAGAAGGAGAGGGACTCTTCTTTCCAGGATAGCTCTAAGAATACTTTACACAGTGATCAGCTTGCTGACAGGCAGGGGAATGAACTAAATGGCATTTTAAGGTCTCCACCAAAACAACATTTTGTGTCATAACCGCCCCCCTCATTCTACCATCCATGTCTTCCCACCCACTAAACACATAAGATCTGGAGGACTCAGCGGGGAGATGAGATTCCACTGAATTTTGAGAAGAAGAAACAGGAGAGAGGCAGGGGGTGACATATGCTCAGTTGGCGCTTAGTGCTAACGGTACTGAAGACGGGAAAGGTGACTCATTTCAAGGTTTTTTTTTTCTTTCGAGATGGCAAAAACAGAATCATCATCTGTGGAAAAATCCAGCCTGTTCTTTTCCATCCACTTGCTCTTTATTATTGCAAGCTAATCTTGTAAACATCTTGTCTCCAGAACCTTACCCTAGAGTAGTTGTCTCCCACCCACTCCCTTAGTCAAGCCACTTTTTCAGCCACTCCAGTGCACTAATACTTCTTTATGTTAATTTGCTACTAAAGTATTTAGCAGCATAGCATAGTGGATAGAGCACAGGCCTGAGAGTCGGAAGGACCTGGGTTCTAATTCTAGCCCTGTCACTTGACTGGCGTGCAACCTAAAGCAAGTCACTTCACTTCTCTGTGTCTCATTTAGCTCATCTGTGTAGCGGTGATTTGAAAGTGTAAGCCCTATGTGGGACAGAGACTGTGATCTACCCGATTTGCAAAAATCCACCCCAGCAATTAGGACAGTGCCTGGCACATAGTAAGCCCTTAACAAATTCATTCAATCATATTTACTGAGCGCTTTCTTTGTGCAGAGCACTGTACTAAGCACTTATAATTATTTTCTCTAGACTATAAGCTCATTGTGGGGAGGGAATGTGTCTTTTTATTGTTAAATTGTACTCTCCCAAGAACTTAGAACAGTGCTCTGCACAAGGTAAGTGCTCATTAAATCAATTTGAATGAATGACTGTATCCACTTGTGTTGGCTATTAACATCTTTTCTTGTACATTTTCAGCTAATGTATATTTGTCCATTTTGGTCCACTTTTCCTCCTAGATTTTCAGATCCATGAGGGGAGGGATTGTGTCTTCTGTGTGATTCCTCAGCCTCCCAACCAAGGATCTTGCACAATAACTGCTCAATCAATCAATAGTATTTGTTGAGCACTTAGTCCATGCAGAACACAATTCTTATCGCTTTGGAGACTATAATATGTTAGAGATGTAGCTTGCCCTCAAGGAGTTTACAATTTAGGGGAAGTCGGGAGACAGACTCTAAAATGAATTTATAGTTAGGGAAAGCAAGAAGGTTGAAAGATGCACATAAGTGCTTAGGGAGTTAGACTCAGTTGTTTAAATGATGAAGTAGAGGGGCTTGAAAAGGGTTGAAGAGATGAGAGATTTGTTCCCCCTTTTACTTAGACTCTAAGCCCTCTGTGAGACAGGAACTCTGTCCAAACTGATTAACTTGTATCTACCCCAGAGCTTAGACCAGTGCTTGATGCATAGTAAGTGTTTAACAAATACCCTTATTATTATTATTATCATAAGTCTTCATGGAGACATTGTAATTTTGATTAGAGCTCAGAAGATTGGGAGAATGGTGGTCTTTCACATTTGGAAAGGAAGGGAGTTAAATGCTCTGTCATCAGCAGGTACTGGTTAGTTTTCCTCAGCTTTTGAATTTATATTGGCTTCCTGGTATTGTCTAGAATTAGGAACTGGGTGGTGGGTGTTGATTATTGGTCAGGGAGTACCCAAATGATTCATTCATTCAATAGTATTTATTGAGCGCTTACTATGTACAGAGCACTGTACTAAGCGCTTGGAATGTACAAATCGGTAACAGAGACAGTCCCTGCCCTTTGACGGGCTAAAAGTGTAGTCGGAGGAGACAGTCGGACAAGAACATGGCAATAAACAGAATCAAGGGGAAGAACATCTTATTAAAACAATAGCAAATAAATAGAATCAGGGTGATGTACATCTCATTAACAAAATAAATAGGGTAATAAAGATATATACAGTTGAGCGGACGAGTACAGTGCTGAGTCGATGGGACGAGAGAGGGGGAGGAGCAGAGGGAAATGGGGGAGATGAGGATTTAGCTGCAGAGAGGTGAAGGGAGGGGGTAGAGGGAGCAGAGGGAAAAGGGGAGCTCAGTCTGGGAAGGCCTCTTGGAGGAGGTGAGCTTTAATTAGGGTTTTGAAGAGGGGAAGAGAATGAGTTTGGCGGAGGTGAGGAGGGTGGGCATTCCAGGACCACGGGAGGACGTGGCCCAGGGGTCGACGGCGGGATAGGTAAGGCCAAGGGATGGTGAGGAGGTGGGCAGCAGAGGAGCAGAGTGAGTAGGGTGGGCAGTAGAAAGAGAGAAGGGAGGAGAGGTAGGAAGGGGCAAGGTGATGGAGAGCCTTGAAGCCTAGAGTGAGAAGTTTCAGTTTTGTGCGAAGGTTGATAGGCAACCACTGGAGGTTTTTAAGAAGGGGAGTGACATGCCCTGAACGTTTCTGCAGGAAGATGAGCCGGGTTGCGGAGTGAAGAATAGACTGGAGTGGGGAGAGAGAGGAAGAAGAGAGAGAAAAGAGAAGACTGACACAATAATCCAGCGGGGATAATATGAGAGCTTGTGCCAGTAATATAGCCCTTTGAGTGGAGAGGAAAGGGCAGATCTTGGCGATATTATAAAAGTGAGACAAGCAGGTCTTGGTAATGGATTGGATGTGTGGGGTGAACGAGAGAGCCGAGTCAAAGATGACACCGAGGTTGCGGGCCTGAGAGACGGGAAGGATGGTCGTACCATCCACGGTGATAGGGAAGTCAGGGAGAGGACCGGGCTTGGGAGGGAAGACGAGGAGCTCAGTTTTGGTCATGTTGAGTTTTAGGTAGCAGGCAGACATCCAGGTACAGACGTCCTGGAGGCAGAAGGAGATAGGAGCCTGAAGGGAGGGGGAGAGGACAGGGGCAGAGATGTAGATCTGTGTGTCATCTGCAAAGAGATGATAGTTGAAGCCGTGAGAGCGGATGTCTTCACCGAGGGAGTGAGTGTAAATGGAGAACAGAAGAGGGCCACGAACTGACCCTTGAGGTACTCCTACAGTTAGAGGATGGGAGGGGGAGGAGGAGCCCGCGAAGGAGACCGAGAATGACCGGTCAGAGAGATAAGAGGAGAACCAGGAACGGACGGAGTCCGTGAAGCCAAGGTGAGATAAGGTGTGGAGGAGAAGGGGATGGTCGACAGTGTCAAAGGCAGCTGAGAGGTCAAGGAGGATTAGGATAGAGTAGGAGCCATTGGATTTGGCAAGAAGGCGGTCATGGGTGACCTTAGAGAGAGCAGTCTAGGTAGAGTGGAGGGGACAGAAGCCAGCTTGGAGGGGGTCCAGAAGAGAATGGGAGTTAAGGAGTTCTAAGCAGCGAGTGTAGATGACTTGTTCTAGGATCTTGGAAAAGAAGGGTAGTAGGGAGATAGGGCGATAACTGGAAGGGGAAGTGGGGTCGAGAGAGGGGTTTTTTTAGGATGGGGGAGACGTGGGCATGTTTGAAGGCAGAGGGGAAGAAGCCATTGGAGAGTGAGCGGTTAAAGATAGAAGTTAAGGTGGAGAGGAGGGCAGGGTTGATGGTTTTAATAAGGTGAGCAGGAAGGGGTCCGAGGCACAGGTGGAGGGGGTGGCACTTGCGAGGAGATCTCCTCTGAAGATACTTCAGCGAAGGATGGGAAAGTAGGGGAGAGGGTTGTGGGGCGGGGGAGGCAAGACGGGGAGGGGTGACTTTGGTGAGCTCAGACCTGATTGTATTAATTTTTGTGATGAAGTAGGTGGCCAGATCATTGGGGGTGAGGGATGAGGGAGGGGGAAATCAATTAATTCTGCCATAATTAAGCCTTACATCGTGAGTTCATGAGCATCAACATCAGTGGTATTTATTGAGCACTTCATATGTGCAGAACACTTTACTAAGCCCTGGGAAGACTTGAAAACAACAGAATTAGCAGGTACATTTGCCATTCAGTCAGTGAAAGTTACATTTTCAAGAATCCCGCTACATACCTCAGGGTGGACAGATTTAACAGGACATGGTCCTCTACTCAAAAGAAGAGTACTTCCGCCTCTAGAGAAGCAGTGTGGCTTAGTGGAAAGAGCCTGGGCTTGGGAGTCAGAGGTTGTGGGTTCTAATCCTGGCTCTGCCACTTATCAGCTGTGTGACTTGGGACAAGTCACTTAACTTCTCTGTGCCTCAGTTACCTTATCTGTAAAATGGGGATTAAGACTGTGAGCCCTACGTGGGACAACCTGATTACCTTGTATCTACCCCAGTTCTTTGTTAAGCACTTACTATGTTCCAGGCACTTTTCTAATACCATTATTATTATTATTATTACTGGTGGCTACACTCACCTGACTGCTGGAACCTTCCACTGGTGTAAGGAGCAATGGACATGGGGAATCATGAGTTGACTGTTCCAGGCTTATTGAAGTCCCAACAGGCTTGGTTGGCAGTCCCTTTCCCTGGCCTTCATTACGAAGTTCTCAATCTTCCTCTCTGTATCTATTGTGTGCCCCAACTCAGGGCTGAGATGGAAACCAGAGGAGTCACCAGGTCACCAGTGGTTGACTTTTGACCTTTAGCCTCCAGGGCATTGTGTTATCATCATCATCATCATGTTCATGTATCCATAGACCTGAGCTGGAAAGAGATCTTCCCCTAGGACCAGCCATTAATAGTTGAGACTGTCTGGGTTGGTTTGAGCTCTTCATTGGGTCTTTAGAAAATGAGGATAAAGAGCCAAGGAACTTTTTCCCAGTAGCTACTGGGTAGGATGATTAATAGAGAAATACTGAAGAGGGCTGGAAATAGAAATTCTTTGTTAAATGTTATACAAGAGTAGCCAAGGTTATTTCTTTCTCCAAATCCCCAAGCTTCATTTACATCTGAAAACTCTGGGAGGCTTCCACTCCTAATCAGACCAGTATTTAATCAGTTAATCAGGAAACATTGAGCTTGGGCACCTGTTGAAGAATAAAGTCCCTATCCTTGAGAGGTTTATAATCTAATAGGAAAGGCAGAATAACCCAACAATTAAAACTTTGTAGAGGCAAAGCAGTGACTGAAGAATGAGTAAAGGTGTGGGTGGTAGATTGTGTTGCTAGGTTGGGGATTGGTGGAGTTGAGAAGGGAAAGCTTCCTGGAAGGGAAAACATCCTAGAGTCTCCCTCTCTAGCTTATAAACTTGTTGTGGTCAGGGAATATATCTGTTTATTGTTGTATTGTATTCTCCCAGGCATATTACTACAGTGCTCTGCACACAATAAGTGCTCAATAAATACGATTGAATGAATGAAGGAGTGGGACTTTTTGCTGGGGCTTAAAGGTAGGGAGGAATACTGGGAAGATGTTCCATGGACAAAGCATAGTTTGGTGATGGACTTGGCAGCCAGAGGAGGTAGCAGTGTGAGGGAGAGATGGGGTGTGATGGGAGGTGAGAGCTGCCAGGGAAAGCGGTGCCAGTTTGAAGGTCACGCTCAGAGTCTTCTTTCCGAGTGGCAGTGGGGAGCCCATCGAGAGCCGTGAGTATAAGCTCTATTGGTTGAGCAAATATACTGGTTCCTAACATGGCTTCCTGATTCTTTTATGTGTCTTTGGTAATCGCCAGCTTAAGTTTTCTTAGCAAAAGAATTGCAGTATGTAGCAGGGATATAGTTTTTTTTTTTTTGCTGCCAGATAGCTCCTCAGCCTTATTATTGTTCTAAAACCATAAAACATAAAACTGCATTTTTATGACTCCAAATGACCTTCAGAATTCCATACAAGGCTGACTTTGGCTTGGCTATAATATTTTGGCTCATTAATTTCACAGAAGATATTCCGATTTGTAATTTTATTAAGTTTCAGAGGATTTTTAATACTGTGTTTCTAAATATGATGAACTTCTCTCCCCCAAATTTTAATTAGAGAGCATATTAAATCCTCAATTAATGCTTGCAGTAATGCATATTTAATATCCAATAACATTTGATCAAGATCCTTTAGGAGGGGGGGAGGTGGCGTCGAGGGCATCTTTCCCTTTTCTCGGAAACCAGAGGAAGCAGGCATGGACCCTGTTATGCACCGCCAGCTCTTTCCTTCACCCCTCCAGGTCCACTTCTACTCCACCTTCTGCTGACCCTGAAAGCTAACAGCCTTGGCCTTTAGTAGTGGTTTCACAGGAGCAAGGACAGGAACGGAGGAGAGCCTCGTCTACTTAAGCTGGCTCTGGAAAGAGGGAACCTTTGTGATATTTGAATCTAACACAATAGCAATCATAATTATCACTGTGGTATTTAAGAGCTTGCAGTGTGCCAAGCACTGCACCAAGCGTTGGGTTTGATCTAAGATAATCAGGTTGAGTGCAGTCACTGTCCCCATGGGGCTCAGAGACTAAAGGGAAGAGAGAGCACATATTTTACAGATGAGGAAACTGAGACCCAGAGAAGTGACTTGTCCTAGGTCATAATGCAAGCAAGTGATAGAGATGGAATTAAGACCCAGGTCCTCTGACTCCCAGATTTGGGCTAGTTCTATGAGCCCTTGCTTCTCATGGTGCTGTCAGGTTTGAGATTAGAGGAGCATTTTGGTTGATTTGTGACCTGGGCTTTGGTAGCCATTTAACAAGCAATCACTCGATTAATTAATAATATTAATTGAGCACTTACTGAGTGTAGAGCACTGTACTAAGAGGTTGGGAGAGTGCATTGTAACAGAGTTGATAGGCACCTTTCCTGCCCACAAGAAGCTTATGATCTAGAGGGGAAGATAGACTTTAAAATAAATTAACAGCTATGGGGCGGACGGTGGGGTAAATAAAGGGTACAAATCCATGTGCAAGAATGATGCAGAAGGGAGTGGGAGAAGAGGAAATGAGGGCTTAGTTGGGGAAAGCCTCTGGGAGGAGATGTGATTTTAATAAGGCTTTGAAAGTGGGAAGAGTAATTGTCTGTCAGATATGAAGTCCAGAGGCAGGATATTCTCCATCTGGAGAGCAGAGGGCTGTTCTCTGTTTCGGGAAAAGAGTGAGTGATTTTCAGACCCCATGGAACATTCCTTAATGCAGGCACATCTTTGTCTACTTTTCCCAGTCTCTTTGTTTCTACCCATACCACCATGTCTCCGAGCACCACAGGTTGAAGGTCCTTAGTTTCTCAAACACACTCATCTCATTGGCCAATATTGTTTTTGAAAAGAATTTGTCTTGAGAGGACCCAGGGAAGCTCCTGTTGTGTTGTCCACAGGATAAAGGCAACCTCTTTATCTATGCCTCTATCTAGGGATTTGTCACTATGGCACATCCCTAGCTGGTGTCCCAACGGAGAAACTAGGCTACAGTGTGGGAATCCTTAAAAGTCAGGGCTGAGCTTCTCCTCAGGCCACTGGAGCAAATGCCCAGTTACCTGAGATAATCAACCCGGGGGTGGACGTGAGAGGCAGTGCAGAGAATTAATAATGATGATGATAATATTTAAGTGCTTGCTATGTACTTTGAAGCACTGTTCTAAGCACTGAAGTAGATTCATTCAATTGTATTTATTCATACATTCAATCATATTTATTCAATCATTCAGTTGTTTTACTGAGTGCTTACTGTGTGCAAAGCACTGTACCAAGTGCTTGGGAGAGTACACTATAACAATAAACAGACATATTCCCTGCCCACAATGAGATACAAGCTAATCAAGTTGGACACAGTCCCTGTCCCACGTGGGGCTCACAGTCTCATTCTCCATTTTACAGATGAGGTAACTGAGGCACAGGGATGTGAATTGACTTGCCCAAGGTCAGACAGCAAACAAGTGGCAGAGCTGGGATTAGAATCCAGGTCCTTCTGACTCCCATGCCAGTGCTCTATTCACTAGGCCATGCTGCCTCACTCTCCTTCCCCTCTTCCTCCCTGTCTGCCCCCAGCCCCACATCAGGCATCTGCCCAGCACCAGCTTGATGTTTTTACTTTCACTCCTGAATAGGTAGGGAAGCTTAGATCATCCAGAAGTCAACAGGCCTGAGAGTAAAAGGGTGAAGAATGATTATTTTCTTCCATGTGCAGGCCTCATTTGCAAGTGCCAAGCAGCCCATTTGTACTGAAATCTGTGATATTTTTCCAAGTGTTGTTTGCTTTGAGAATCCCCCACCCTTTTGGGTTGCCTAACTATTCTTTGCATCATTATTTCATCCAGATGGCCAAATAATATCATTATGAAAATAATTAGTTAAGCGAAGCTAATATTTATCATTTTTACCGGGGATCATTTTTTCTTCTCTACCACCCCGCCTCCCCTAGTATGGAGACATAATAAACACACAACTTCTCAAACCTCCACAACGGGCCATATGTTGTTGTATATCCATAGACGTCATTCGAGTAGCTTGATTATTTTAGGATTTAGATTGCTGTGATAACACAGGTTGGCATTTTTATACATCTTGAGTGCAGCAAAACACAGTTCTGTGCTTATAGAGGGTCAATCATGGTGAGTTAAATTCTCCCTGGGAACACCTTGAATTGATAAAGTGTTGGTCTTCTCAAGAGCTCCAACCACTTTCACATCTGTCACCACAGTGAATCTCATGGCAACCCCAGGGAAGTCAAAATGGTTCTCCCTCTTTTACAGGTAGAGAAACCAGGTCCCAGAAAAATTGGGGGGCTTACTCAGAGCTCCTCACCAACCTTGGGGCAAGGCTGTTATAAGGGTCAAGCTGTTTGAGAGACTGCATTGCCTCAGATGAATGTACTCCTTGAATCATCGACTTAGCTCTCTGGGCCTTGCCCCACTGAAGAATTGGTTTTAGAGAAAATGTTGGGGCATTCTTCTTTGGGAAAAAGTTCCAGGAGATTGAAGACTCCCTGAGGGCAGGGACTATGTCTGCTTTACTCTCCCAAGAACTTTGTATAGTATTCTGCACAGATTGTGTTCAAAAATAACAATCAATAGTATTTATTGAGCTCTTACTGTATGCAGAGCACTGTACTAAGTGTTTGGGAGAGTACAACATAACAGAATTGGTAGACACATTCCCTGCCCATGGTGAAGATTGATTGATTCACCCCTAGCTCACAATCTGGTCCAGTGTGAGTTTGCTTTTCCCTGTAATTTTCTACATCATATTTATTTTATACTTGAGTATTTGCTAAAAGCTTACTGTGTGCCAAGCACTTGTTGAACCATTGGGATAGATACAAGTTAATCAAGTTGGACACAGTCCTTGTCCCTCATGGGATGCATAGTCTAAAATGCCCCCAGGAAACATTTTTAGTTAATCCACGATCTTTGAAGAAAATATTTTTGGCTAATCTAGGATATTTCACGGATCTTCCAAGCCCCAGTGGGGGAAGGGGATATGAGCTAGAGGAAGGTAGGAAGAGAACCTAGGCAGTGGTCTGCCTTGTTACTATAAGCACGTGAATGACGGCTGTATCCTCTCTTGATAGATATAGCCATGCTTGGGGTGGGAAATGTTACACAAGTGTCAAGGGTAGAGCCAAGCAGGTTTAAGGAAGATCCCTGGTCCCACCTCCTCCAGGCTGATGGGAGAGTGATTTGTGCCTTTCTCAGGTCATGAAAAGTGATCACATGTCTCACTTTGGAGAAGCAGTGTGGCCTAGTGGACTGAGCATGAGCCTGGGAGTCAGAAGGACCTGGGTTCTAATGCTGGCTCTGCCACTGCTGTGTGATGTTGGGCAAATCAGCTCACTTCTCTGTGCCTCATTTACCTTATCTGTAAAATGGGGAATGAGACTCTGAGTCCCATGTGGGACAGGGACTGTGCCTCACCCGATTTGCTTGTATCTACCCCAGTGCTTTGTATGGTGTCTGGCCCATAGTAAGCACTTAACAAATACCACAGTTATTCTGATTATTCTATTGTCCTCTCTGAAGCACCTAGGGCAGAATTTCACACTCAGGAGGCATTCAAGAAATGCCACTGACAATGTCAATGATGAAAATTTTGAAGAGGGCAGGGTAACCATTTTGAGTCTCACACCTGCACAAACTTAATTGCATTATATCTGTTTTCCGTGTTCCGAACCTGTTGTGGAGATGAGCAAAGTGTGCACAAACTATGAAATTTAGAGCATGGGCTGGGGTGTCAGGGGACTAGAATTCTAGTCGTGGCTCTGCCATTTGCCTGCTGTGTGACTTCAAGGAAGTCACTTAACTTGTCTGGGCCTCCGTTTACTCATCTGTAAAATGGAGATGAAGTACTTCGTTTTTAGACTGTGAGCTCCATGTGGGGCAAGGACAGTACCCAACCTAATTATCCTGTACCTACTCCAGTGCTTAGTATAGTGCCACTCACATAATACACATAGTAAGGGCTTAACAAATACCATAGTTGTTGTTGCTATTATTGTTATTACATTGCTTAAACCTTCTCCTGCTACTCTTGCTTCTGAGTACAGCGAAGGGGTGATGAGGGTGGCTTAAGCCATTACTAAGCACATTAATTGCTCAGGCTTGGAATTTTGATTGGAATGATGCTGAAGATGGTCCCATGGGATCGTTTGGGATATTGAAGCATGAATATTCTGATGTCCCTTTTTTTCTTCAAAAGAATGCCCATTAAATTCATGTGAACACGTATTAGAAACTGTAGGGTAACACTGCCAATGGAGAAAAATTATAAGAAAAATTATCGCTAGAAAAATATTTTCAAAAAATTTGTGCCTTACATAAATAGTGTGAATGCATTGCCACCGCAATCAGCTGAAATCCCTGGTATCTATACTGTGTGCTAATTGCTCAGTCTGGTTAATGTAGAATTTAATTTGTGCTATTGTGTAGGCAAGGCTGAGAGCGTGAAATAAACAATATGTGTTAATTTCACGTTTTACATTCTCCTTAGCCGGAGAGAAAAATCTTATTCCTCTTCTCAGTTCTCCCATCTAAGCGTACATCATAGCTCTGAGCAGAGCACGAGATGCAGGCTCTCCTGCCCCTATGACCGGGGCAGTTACTTGTAGCTCTCTGGGTGTGGGATCACTGAAATCGACACGTACGAAATGGGCTTACAGTTTCTGGGCTGCATTGATGTTGACCAATAAACATATCTGAAGAACTGCCTTCCTTGCCAATGTTGACCTTGCTGGGAAGATAAAGAATGCAGTTCAAGCCGGTCAATCAGTGGTATTTACCGAGTGCTTCCTGCCCCTTCCCCTCTAGACTGTAAGATCATTGTGGGCAGGGAATGTGTCTGTTATACTGCTATATAGTACTCTCCCAGGAGCTTAGCACAGAGCTCTGCACACAGTAAGCGATCGATAAATAGAACTGATTGATTGGCATCACATATGTCAGGCTTCGGATGTAGTGTAACCTAATGACATAGCCCCATTTCACAGGTCAGCCCAGGTTCCTCTGACTCCAGTCGCCACTTCCAAGGTCTGGAACTCAGAACAGGAGGCAAGACCATTGTGTTCAGGGAATTTATCTACTATAGCGTCATGACATACTCTCCCAAGCACTTAGTACAGTGCTCTGCATGCAGTAAGCACTCAATAAATACAATTGATTGTGACAGAGGGAGGCTGAACACTTGAAGGAAAAATATCAGATGCTCTTTGTGGGCAGGGAATATGTCTGTTATTGTTGTGTTGTACTCCCCCAAGCACTTAGTAAAGTAGTCTGCACACAGTAAGCGCTCAATAAATACATGCTGACAGATGAGCATTTGGCCCATGCTCCCTCACTTAGGGCACTGGTTTGGTCCAGGCATTTGGTTCCAAACCTGTATGGAAAAGGGACAGACCAGCATCAGGCTCTACTACAGACTTATAGTGATAATAATAATAATAATAATGTTGGTATTTGTTAAGCGCTTACTATGTGCCGAGCACTGTTCTAAGCGCTGGGGTAGACATAGGGGAATCAGGTTGTCCCACGTGGGGCTCACAGTCTTAATCCCAATCCCCATTTTACAGATGAGGGAACTGAGGCACAGAGAAGTTAAGTGACTTGCCCACAGTCACACAGCCGACAATTGGCAGAGCTGGGATTCGAACTCATGAGCCCTGACTCCAAAGCCCATGCTCTTTCCACTGAGCCACGCTGATAACCAACTTTCTCTACCTCTGTGAGGTCTGTACTCTGTGCAAGAGCTGTATCCAGTGCTTAGTTTAGTACCTGGCACATAGTAAGTACTTAATAAATACCATTGTTATCATTATTATTATTATTATCTGACAGACTTAGAGAAGGTCAGTCACCTCTGGAGGCATGTATTTTTGTCTGGAGCCCCTTACCAACCTGCTACAAGACAGGTTGACAGTTTCCCAAATGATGTACCAGCCTTCTTTATTCAATTTTTTTACTTCAATCAATCAGTGGTATTTGAGTTTTTTCTGTGTGCAGAGCACTATACTAAGCTCTTGGAAGACTACAATACAACAGAGTAGGTAATGCATGATCTCTGCCACCAGGAAATTAAAGACAAGAGTGGAGACAGACATTAAAATAGATTAAAGATGTATATTATGTAAGTGCTTTGAGGGTGGGGTGAAAGTCAAAGTGCTGAAGGGTTACAGTTCCAAATGTGTAGGAATTGTGGAAGAGGGGGAAAAAGGGAAAAGTGATACAGAAGGGAGGGCAAAAAGGAGAAGAGAGGGCTTAGAGAAGGCCTCTTTGAGGAGGTGTGATTTGAAAATCACTTTAAAGATAGGGGAATTGGTGGTCTGTCAGATATGAATGGAGAGGGAAATCCAGACCAGAGAGGGAATGTGGGCAAAGGGTCAGTGATGAAAGAGAGCAAAATACATGGCAAGATCCAAAAACAGTGTATAAGTTGGTGTTAGTTAAACAAAGTGTGCAATAAATCAATCAATGGCATTTATTGTGTGCTTACTATGTGGAGAGGACTGTACTGTACTTGCCCAAGGTCACACAATCTGATGGCAGAGCCAGGATTAATATCCAGATCCTCTGCCACCCAGGCTCCCATTTCATTAGGCCATGCTACAGTCCCATCCTTATCCCACTTTCTTCCTGTCTCCTCCATCTCCCTGCCATTCTCTGTGGAAGAGTCACTTAACCTCTCTATAGTTCAGCCTTCTCATCCAAAATTGGGATTGCAAATTTTTGTCCCGTAGTCCTCCCAGCCCTATCCCCCAACCCTCATCCCTCCTGAGAGGCTCTCAGAACACAAATGAAAAAATATTTTTTTCAATTCTCAGAACCTCCTAGGAGCTAGGCACCATATAGATAAAAAGCATTTTTGCTGACCAGAAATCTTATCCTTTCCTCTATTGTATGTGTGGCATTTAACTCAGCTCAGAGTTGTCAGTTTTCCAATGCTGTAACTGGGTTTTATGGGGCTGTTATGCTGCTAGTGATCTGGCATTCCCTTAAGCAAAGTGACAGAAACAAAGAATCTTGCTGGAAGGAGATTTTCCAGCTCCCCTTCTCTTTTCCTTTTTAAAATCCTGGAAACCGAGTACATTTTCTAGCAATGTCAGTTGGTAACATATTCACAGGAAGCAACCTACTAAAGCTGAAACCGAGTTGAGCAAATTCACAAGTAAATGGGATGGTGAGAAAATATAATGAGAGAAGAAAGATGCACTTAATTACTACAACAAGCTAAATACACTGCACCTTGGAGAAATAAAGAATGGATACAGCCTGCTGCTTCATCAAGCCTCTTTTTAAATATAAAGAGAAGGGGATTGGTAACTGTTTTTTGGTTACCATGCTACAATTGTCTTGGAGAGTGCTAGATGAGCTCAGAGAGATTGCAGCAACCCTTTGAGGTTGCTTCCTTGTCAGGGGTCAACTATTTCAAGGGCATGTTGAATTAAATATAATAATTATGGTACTTGCTCAACTCTTACTGTGAGCCAGGCACTGTACTAAGACCTGGGGTAGATATAAGTTAGTCTGGAAACGGTCCCTGTCCCACATGGGGCTTTCAGTCTGAGTAGAAGGAGGAAGAGTTAATCCCCATTTTCATTTAAGGAAAGTGAGGAACAGAGAAGTGAAGTGACTTGCTCAGGGTCACACAGTGGTGCAGCTAAGATTAGAGCCCAGGTCCTCTGATGGCCAGGCCTGGGCTCTTTCTACTAGGCCACTCTGCTACTCCCCAAGGAGTGCTTTGGAAGTGTTCCTCTACCTCCTCTTTTCCAAACTATTTACTCAGTGCTTACCATGTGCAGAGCACTATGCTAAGCGCGGAAAGGACGAGGCATGGCCATGGGGCCTAGAGCCATGAATGGAGAGGGACAAAGGCTGAGACACACCTCTAGGCCAATCATTTCAACATTTGAATCCTCTACATTTGAATACTCCTCTAGACTGAAAGTGTCTTGTGTGCAGGAACCATTCCCACCAGCTATGTTATAGTGTACTCTCCCAAGCACTTAGTTCAGTGGTCTGCACACAGTAAATGCTCCATAAATATGATTGATTGCTCTATATACCATATGACAGCTTGCCTAAGGAAAATGCCAAACACTACCATCTCACTGACATCCAGCAGCATTTATGCAACATTTACTAGAAGCAAATTAGCATACCAAATGCTTGAGAGCATGCAACAGAGGTGTAAGATGTGGTCCTTGTCTTCAAAGAGTTGAAAATTTCAGTTGGTAAGTGGTTTTCCTCCTATGTCTCTCTGACTGCTCCTTCTCAGTCTCTTTTGTAGGTTTCTTTTCCACCTCCTATACCACTGTGGGAGTCCCTCAACGCTCAGTTCTGGATCTCCTTCTATTGTACATGTACACCCACTCCCTTGGAGAACTCATTCACACCCATGTTTTCAACTTCCATATCTATGTGGAGGATGAGAAGCCGCATGGCTTAGTGGAAACAGCACAGGATTGGGAGTCAGAGGTCGTGGGTTCTAATCCCAGCTCCTCCACTTGTCAGCTGTGTGACTTTGGGCCAGTCACTTAACTTCTCTGTGCCTCAGTTATCTCATCTGTAAAATGGGGATTAAGACTGGGGCCCCACGTGGGACAACCTGATGACCTTATATCTACCCCAGCACTTAGAACAGTGCTTGGCACATAGTAAGCATTTAGCAAATAACATCATTATTATTCCCAAATCTATATCTCCAGCCCTATGTCTCTCTTCCCTACAATCTTGCATTTCTTCCTGCCTTCAGGACACCTCTGGCAGGATGTCCTACCAACACCTCAAACTAAACACATCCAAATACAAACTCCTGATTTTATCCCTGAAACCTTGTCTCCACCCTGTCTTTAACATAACTGTAGACAATATCACTATCCTCCCTATCTCAGAAGCCCTTAGCCTTGGCATTATCCTTGACTCATTTCTCTCATTCAACTTAAATATTCAAATGTCATGAAATCCTGTGAGTTCTGTCTTAACAACATTGCTAAAATCTTCTCTTTCCTCCCCATCCAAACTGCTACCATGCCGACCCTTTAATACTACATCTGCCTCCTCACTGACCTCCCTGACTCCTGTTTCTCCCCACTTGAGTCCCTACTTCACTTGGCTGCCCAAATCATTTTTCTACAAGTGTTTAGTCCATGTTTCCCCACTCCTCCTGAATCTCCTTTGGTTGCCCATCCACCTCCGCAACAAACTCCTTTCCATCGGCTTTATAGCACTCAATCAGCTAACTCCCTCCCGCCATCACCTATTAATTTCCTACTACAACCCAGCCCGCACACTTTGTTCCTCTGACACCAATCCATCCTTGGTTGCAAGAATTGATACATTAACCCTCTTTCCCCTACCATGATATGGGTTGAGTGGAACAAGAGAGCAAAGCAAACAATCAATCATATTTATTGAATGCTTACTGCAGGCGAGCACTGACTACTTGCCTGAATTACTCTATCAGCTTATTTGCTGACCTCCTTGCCTCCTGTGTCTCCCCAGTCCAGGCCATACTTCACTCTGCTGCCCAGATCACTTTTCTCAAAGAAAAAGAGCATTCATTCCGAGTTCCCCACTCTTCAAGTACCTCCACTGACCCATCAAACAGAAATTCCTTACCATCAGCTTTAAAGGAATCACCTTGCCCCATACTATCTTATCTCATGGATTTCCTATTTCAACCTAGTGCTCTCATTTTGCTCCTTTAGCACCAACCTACTCACTGATCCTCAGTCTCACAGCTAACTCCTTACCCATAACCTTCCTTTGGCTTGCAACTCCCTCCTTCATATAAGAGATATCACCATTCTGCCTTTGCTTAAAACCTTATTAAAATCATATCTTTAGAGGCTCTGCTTATTAAGACCTCTTCTCCCCAACTACTGCTCCTTTTTCTGTTTTTTAATGGTATTTGGTAAGCACGTACTGTGTACTGGGCACTGTACCGAATGCTGGTGTATATATAAGCTAATCAGTTTGGACAGTCCCTTTCCCGCAGTCTAAATTCCCATTTTACGGATAAAGTAATTGAGGCACAGAGAAGTGAAGTGACTTGCTCAGGGTTACACTGCAGACAAGTAGCAAAGCCAGCATTAGAACCCAGTTCTTCTGGCTTCCAGGCTTATTCTCTGTTCACCAGGCCACGCCATGCTGCTTCTCCCTTCTGCATCACCTCTGCACTTTTATCTGTCTACTCAAAGCACTTGTTATTCACCACACCCTCAGGCCCACAGTGGCTCAGTGGAAAGAGCCCGGGCTTGGGAGTCAGTCATGAGTTCTAATCCTGGCTCGGCCACTTGTCATCTGTGTGACTTTAGGCAAGTCACTTAACTTCTCTGGGTCTCAGTTACCTCATCTTTAAAATGGGGATGAAGATTGTGAGCCCCATGAGGGACAACCTGATCACCTTGTATCCCCCCAGTGCTCAGTACAGTGCTTTGCACATAGTAAGCACTAAACAAATACCAACATTATTATTATTTACATAGCCATATTTTATCCATATTAATGTCTTTGTCCCCCTCTAAACTGTGAGCTCTTTATGGACGAGGAATGTTTTTACCAGTTTTGCTGCACTATATTATCCCAAGCTTTACTACCGTGCTCTATACAGGGAGCATTCAGTCAATACCATTAATTGATTGAGCATCTATATAGTCTGTGCAAATTTATTTACCAAGTGCTTGGGAACATGCAATCAAGGTATAAAATGTGATCCTTGCCATTGAAAAGTTTAAAATTAAATTAGGGTGGTCATTGGACTTAAATTACCCAATATATGATAGGTAGAAATTAAAGCTTAACTGAAAATAATCTGTTTTTTGTTTAAAAAATACCAAACTGACAAATGCTAAGGCTTTTGATGGAGTTGCATATCCAGGGAACGTAGGGATTGGTTAGAGATTATATCTTGGAGAAGGTGACTCTGTGGAGGGATTTAAAGAAGGGAAAGCTTATGGTTGGTTGGATTTGAGGTGAGAAGTGGTCCCGTGAATTAGAAAAGGCATCACAGTCAACTGGACATCAGAGAGTCAGAGTGTTTGTATCCACCCCAGCCCTTAGTACAGTGCCTGGCACACAGTAAATGCTAAATGAATTCCACAATTATTATTAATATGTGTAGGAAGAAGTTGGAGTGATTGGAGGTTGTGGAGGGAGGGAGTTTTGTCTTCCAAAAGGCACAATAAAAAGGTGAACAATGCAGCTGTGGGTATGATAGACTGAATGGAAGAAGTGCTTCTAGTGGGGAGACAGCAAGCCCTCTTCTACAGAAATCTATATGGAATGGTACCTCTTCTACATAAGTCTATCTGGGTTAGTATGAGGGCTTGAGGTAGGGTGGAGAAGAAAGAGGGACTCTGTGAAATACTGTAGAGGAAAAAACACCAGGACTTCTAGACAGGGTGAATGTAGGAAGCAAACGATAATACTGGCTACTGGGACAGGGTGATGGAGATGTTGTTCACTGTGTTAGGAAAATTGTGAAGGCGAGAATTGGGGTAATGGGATGAGTGGAGACAGTGAGATCAGACAGAAGTGCCACTGGGTAAGAATACACAACTACCTCTTAGTGTTATCCATAATGGCTAAAATGGAACTTTCTTCTGAAAAACTTGGTTTAAAAAGCAACAACATTCCTGCCCACAGGAGCATACAGTCTACAGATAGATGAGTTTGGGTGGAATATCTCTAGACTGTAAACTCCTTGTGGGAGGGATTGTGTCTAATCTGTCAAATTGTACTCTCCCAAGTACTTGGTACATTGCTCTGCACACAGTAAAGGCTAAATAAATATCACCAATTGATTAATTGATATCAACTTTTGGGGTCATTGTGGTCAATTTATGGTTACTGAGAGGTAATGGGCTGTTAGATTACTAGACCCCATAATATCCAAAAGGTTCCAGAAAAGTAAGCTCTCACTCTTCTCCTAAATATTCATTCAGTTTTCCTTTTGGATAATAATAATAATTATTATGGCATTTGTTAAGTGCATACTATGTGTAAAGCAATGTTCTAAGTGCTGAGCACTGGATATTCACTGATCCCACAAACCTGTTAGAGAATAATGCTTATGCACATCTTCTTAACCTTATGAGTCAGGAGACCAGTCAACCAGTTGTATACTGGACAATCTGGTTTTCATCTGGCCTGCTCCCATCCAGTTCTGATTCAGAACTGGATGTTTGAGTGAAATTTACATATAATCTGCAAATTTCCAGAAAACCGTGTTCTCTGTGTCATTAAGCTACTCTGATTTTCCGCTATAATGTGTGTGACATCACAAGCATTTCCTAATCCAGAAGAGGGAAGGCTGTCAGTGACCACCCAACTTGACAAACAAATTTGGTCAACTCTGTTGACACATCTGTGTTCCCCAGCTCTGAGAAATGCTTTAAACTCCTTAGGAAGTAAATCTAGGAACTAGTTATCTTGTTTCTGGGTCTTCCAGACCTTTTGGGTCTCTCTCTCTTTCTGTCTCTCTCTCTCTCTCCCTCTCTCTCTCTTTCTCTTGCTTTCTCTCTTTCTCTTCCTCCCCTGCCTTGGCCCCTTTCCTAGTGTGAGGTCGGGAACAGGGACAAAAGGGAATGTTCCAATCAGTCCACTCTATTGTTTTGCTAGAGATTTGGTTGGTAGGGAAGTGTGGCCTAAGCAGTATGGGTTAGAATGGTTGTTGCAAGAAAAGAGTTGATTAAATCGTTCAAGACTTATATTGGCCCTCTGTCAGGGGTGTGCTTAGTTAAATCACTCAATGGAGTCTTTTGAACACTCACTGTGTGCAGAGCATGGTACTTGGGGCTTGGTAAAGTATAATACAGTAATAATAATGGTGGTATTTGTTAAGTGCTTACTATGTGCCAAGCACTGTTCTAAGAGCTGGGGTAGATACAAGGTAATCAGGGTGTCCCACAAGGGGCTCACAGTCATAATCCTCACTTTACAGATGAGGTAATTGAGGCCCAGAGAAGCTGAGTGACTTGCCTAAAGTCACACAGCTGATAAGTGGCGGAGCCGGGATTAGAACTCACGACTTCCTACTCCCAAGCCCTGGCTCTTTCCGCTAAGCCACGTTAGAATTATTACATGCAATCCCTGCCCACAAAGAGCTTCCAGTCTACAGAAATATACAAACTTTATATCTAAATGTGCTATATTTTGGCTCATGTCTAAATGAGCTATACGTTACAGAAGCAGCTTGGTCTATTGGATAGAGTAAGGGCCTGAGAATCAGAAGGATCTGGCTTCTAATCCCGGCTCTGATACCCATCTACTGTGTGACCTTGGGCAAGTCACCTGGCTTCTCTGTGTCTGTTACCTCATCTATAAAATGAGGATTAAGACTGTGAGCTCCATGTGGGTCAGGAACTGTGTCCAACCTGAATATCTTGTATCCACCCTAGCGGTTAGAACAGTGCTCGACACTTTATTGCCATTGTTCTTGTCTGCCTGTCTCCCCTGATAAGACTGTAAACCCATCAAAGGGCAGGGACTGTATCTGTTGCCGATTTGTACATTCCAAGTGCTTAGTACAGTGCTCTTAGTAAGCACTCAATAAATACTATTGAATGAATGAATAGCAAAGCTTAACAAATATCATCATCATTGTCATTATTGGGACAACTGGCTTCCCATGGTATCTGAAGCTTTTGTTTATCCACAGTTCAGCTGAGGGTAGAGATTCAAGTACAGATTTTCCCAGTTCTTTTTGTGCAAATTGAAAAACATGGTTCTTCATTTAGGAGAGTGCCTGAAGCGCCCACTGTTAATTCAGTAGTGGGGAAAGGAACATGGTTAAGCCCTTCCTATATTAAGCTGACCTCTGGGTTCGAAGGTGACTCTACTAATAGTGAGATTTCATCGGCTTGTGACGGTATAGCGGCTGAGATCTACACCATGTTCACAGGAAGATTGCCCTTTGTTGTATTGTTGCATTTGTTACCCCGAGTGCCTGATACTGTTTTTGTCTCTCTCTCGGTATCACGGTCTTCCAGAAGTGTCCTCTCTAAGACGATCACCCTGTTTCTGTTGGCTGTACCCTAGACTGTCCCATTATCTGTGTCTATCCCTTAACTTAGAGAAGCAGAGTCACATAGTGGAAAGAGCTCAGGCCTGAGATTCAGGGGACCTGGGTTCAAATTCTGTCTCTGCCAATTGCTTGCTGTGTGACTTTAGGCAAGTCACAACTCCTCTGTGCCTCAGCTACTGCATCTGTAAAATGGGGATTCAATCCTACTCACGCCTATGACCCCAGTGTGGGACAGGGACTATGTCCTATCTGATAAACTTGAATCTACCTGAGCACTTAGAACAGTGCACTGTGGATAGGGAATGTGTCTGTTTATTGTTATATTCTCCACAAGCGCTTAGTACAGTGCTTTGCACAGTAAGCACTCAATAAATATGCTTGAATGAATGAATGACACAGGTGCTTAACAAATACCATAAAAAAAGATATGGGTCATGAATAGTGTCCAACCCAATTATCTTGTATCTACACCAGTGCTTAGTACAGTGCCTGGCATGTAGTAAGTACCTAACAATTACAATTAAAAAAAACAACAAACACACAGGCAGCAACAGCAACAAACTGTGTCCACACCATTAGAAGTTTATGCTCTTTAAAGCCTTTATCATAGTCCCCCTGATTTTGGAAGCTCCATTTCTGCCTACAGAGAGCAGCCATTCAAGTAGTCTATTCTTTTCCTGACTCTTCACATTTTCTGTTCACTGTGGGGGTGTATGATGAGCACTGCTTTCATGTCTGTGGACTGATGTCATTATTGGACCTCACAGTGTGTGATCCAGAGTTAGACTGTGAGCCCCAAGTGGGACGGAAACTGGGCTTTCCTGAATCAAACTGCTTCTACCTCAGTGCTTGGCATAGAGTAAGTCCTTAACAAATAACATAATTATCGTTATTATCATCATCATTGTTATTTATTATTACCCAGTAATTCCACTTATTATTCAGTCCTGCAACAGTGTAACTGCCGTAGGTGCTATGGTGGGGATTGGCAGAAGATCCAGTTTTCCTATCCCTTACAATAGAGCGCTCTGCCTTAACTATGATGATTATAGTGGATAGAACACAGGTCTGGAAGTCAAAAGGTCATGGGTTCTAATCCCTGCTCTGCCATTTGTCTGCTTTGTAACCCTGGACAAGTCACTTAACTTCTCTATTCCTCAGTTACCTCATCTATATAATGGGGATTAAGACTGTGAATCCCATGTGGGACTGGGGCTGTGTCCAGCCTGAGTTGCCTATATCCATCCCCGCACTTAGCACAGTGCCTGGCACACAATAAGCACTGAACAAATACAACAGTTATTGTTATTCTGTCCTGAGTAGGTGAAGCTCTTTGCAGCATTGTTAGGTGATCTGTGGATGAGATTTACTGGCAAAAGGCATTGATTCTCATGCAGTGACACCCTTCAGTCACCCACAAGGCCTTGGCCCAGTTGAGGCAAATGAATTTCTTCTATACTAGCTCTGCAGTCCTCACGCCCCCCGCAGTGAAACTCATTAAAATCCTGTTGTGTCAATCCCCTGCTGCTCTGTTGAGTGCCTCCCCACTCTCCCCCTCAAAAACTTTCTTAAATGTACTTTGAAGTCTTTGGAGCAGAGAAGCTAGAGGACAGGTGGTGCTGTGTAAAACAAGAAAGCAGGGAGATGCTCAGTCCTTTTCCTCTCCTGTCCCCACCCAGGCAGTATTTATGTCAACAGCAAACATAAATACACACACAAAGTACACAACCACCCTTCACCACCCCCCTCCACAACCCCCCTTTTTCTCATTCTTAACTTTGGTGGTGGTGGCAGGGTGGGCTCAAGACAGAGGCTCAGGCCCTCTGCCTACGGGGAGATTCACAGTTGCTGTCTCAACAGCGCCATCCTCCCCTCACTTCCTTTTCTGCCATGGCTGTTGTACTTTATTTTATAATGGTATTTGTTAAGGTCTTAATAAGTGCCAGACACTGTACTAAGTGCTGGGGTAGATAAGAGCTAATCAGAGTGTACATTCCTTGTCCCACGTGGGGCTCACAGTCTTCATACTTATTTTATGGATGAGGTAACTGAGACCCAGAGAAGTGAAGTTACTTGCCCAAAGTCACATAGCAGACAAGTGCTGGAGTCAGGATTAGAACCCCAGTCCTTCCCACTTCTGGACCCCTACTGTCCTAGAATTACAATGGCCCTGGCTGAACTTCCACATGGAAGTAGGATGGGAAGAGATAAACCTGACCCTTGGCCCCGCAGAGCATCTCCCCATTTCTTACCCCCTACTTGTGAGTTTCTCTCAAGATTCTGACCTCATGTAAGCTTAGCAAATATCATGAAAAAAAAACTTCCAAATCTTTCTCACTCATCCTGACTTCTCATTTCCTCAGAAGTCTCACTGCAACCTTGGCATTATGTTTGACTCCTCTATTGCTTTCAACTCTCCCCTTTAGTCTGTTACCAAATCCTATCATTCTTTCCTTCACAAAATTTCTGGATTCACTCCTTCCTCTCCATCTGAATGACAACCATGCTGATGCAGACACTTGCCAAATCCCAGCTAGACTTACTGTTATTAGCTTCCTCACTGCTCTCCCTGCTTCCAGACTCTACCAGTCCACACTTCATTTTGGTGCCCAAATTATATTTTCTAAGTTGCCATTCTGCACACATCATCCCACACCTCAAAAATATCAAAAAGTTGCCCTTTCCTTTCCATGTCAAGCAGAAAATCTGGACCTTATGGCTTTAGGGTACACCATCAGGTTTCTCCCTCTTACTTACAGCTGTCCTTTACTCCTATGCCTTAGCTCATGCTCTTTATTCCTCTAAAAATCACATTCTCACTTGGCCTCATTCCTCTCCCACTTTGGACACTTTGCTCACACCCAGCCTCTTTCCTGAAGCTCTTTCCCTCTTCAAATCCACCAGACCACTGTTCTCCGCAACTTCAAAGCTCTTGTGAAATTCCACCTCCTCCAGGCCTTCCCCAATTAATCCTTTTTCTCCCTAAGCCTTGTCCTGTCACTTGCCATCTTGGCATTTTTGTAACACATCTGCATTTTGTACTCATAACCATCTGTAACACTTGGATTTTCACCCTTCATTCACCCCACCCTCAGCCCAACCAGACTTATGTACATATCCTTAATTTACTTATGTATATTAATGCACTGTTCTATGCACTGGGGTAGACACAAGAAAATCAGGTTGGACAAAGCCCATGTCCCACATGGGGCTCACAATTTTAATCCCCATTTTACAGGTGAGCTAACTGAGGCACAGAGAAGTGAAGTGATTTCCCCTAGGTCACACATTAGACAAGTGGTGAAGCCAGGATTAGGATACAGGTCCTCTGACTCCCAGGCTCTTTCCATTGGACCATAATGCTTCCTTCATCTGAGATTTTTAAACACTTTCTCATAAACCTTCTAGGACCCAACCTCTCTTTCTGGTTGGAAACCCATGATGGATGCTTTTCTGCCTCAGTTTGGTTCCATTTTCATGACATTAACAATTTTTTCATGACATTAACAATTTTTTCTCCGACACCCATATTATTTGAGCTAAGAATCTTAAGGCCTTCATGTCACTTAACCTCTTTTCAATGGTTCTTGTTTCTAGAAAACATGTACTGCATGACTCACTCAGATTATTTCATTAAATAGCATTCCGTCATCTATCACAGGCATTATGAAAACTCTGTTTTCATTTGTATCTCACTGTAGGAGACTGAATTTTAAAAGTCATAAAGTTGTATACATTATTTACTTTTTGATTAGCTGAATAAATACCTTGATTGAGGTGCCAGTTGAAAAAAATGTTGGGAGATGCTGGCATGCTTCCAAGAGTAGAGAGGTTTAAAGCAACATCGGAAGGAGAATGGAAATATGCATTAGAACAGGCAGGTCTTGTTAGGCTGCAAATCTACAGGGGCTATTGAAGGACTTTTTTAAAATGGTATTTTTTAAGCACTTACTATGTACCAGGTACTGTACCAAACACTAGGGTAGATACAAGCTTGTCATTTTGGACACTATACATAGCACAAATAATAATAATAATGTTGGTTTTTGTTAAGCGCTTACTATGTGCAGAGCACTGTTCTAAGCGCTGGGATAGATACAGGGTAATCGGCTTGTCCCACATGAGGTTCACAGTCTTAATCCCCATTTTACAGATGAGGTAACTGAGGCACAGAGAAGTTAAGTGACTTGCCCAGAGTCACACAGCTGACAAGTGGCAGAGCTGGGATTCAATAGGGCTCAAAGTCTAAATCCTCATTTCACATATGAGGTAACTGAGGCACGGAGTTGCCCAAGGTCACACAGCAGGAAAATGGTCTGCATTAGAACTTAAGTCCTTCTGACTCCCAGGCCTGTGCTCTAACCATTAAGCCACATTGCTTCTGCAGCAATAAAGTTGTGGTGAAGTTTTGTTGAAAGCAACAATTTGGAAACTTCCAGAACCAAAGCATTAGATTTGAATTCTCCAGCTGTGGGTGGCAAGTGGCATAATCTAAGATTGGATTCTGTTTTTCTCCTCAATATAATTATGGTATCTGTTAAGCGCTTCTTTGTGCCAAGCGCTTTTCTAAGCTCTGGGGTAGATACAGGATAATTAGGTTGTCCCACATGGGGTTCACAGTCTTAATCTCCATTTTACAGATGATAATAATGTTGGTATTTGTTAAGCGCTTACTATGTGCCGAGCACTGTTCTAAGCGCTGGGGTAGACATAGGGGAATCAGGTTGTCCCACGTGGGGCTCACAGTCTTAATCCCCATTTTACAGATGAGGGAACTGAGGCACAGAGAAGTTAAGTGACTTGCCCACAGTCACACAGCCGACAAGTGGCAGAGCTGGGATTCGAACTCATGAGCCCTGACTCCAAAGCCCATGCTCTTTCCACTGAGCCACGCTCCTTCTCTGATGAGATAACTGAGGCACAGAGAAGTGAAGTAACTTGTTCAAAGCCACACAATATCTTGTTGGAGGCAAAGAACACAGCCTAGAGGTAAGGGAGGGCAGAATCTGCTTCCTGTACAGCCAATACCCAGTTCTCTGGGTATCCAGAATTATTCCAGTTGTAACATGTCACAGATGTGAATAGGAACTCATAAAGCCTGTGCATACATCCTTAACCAAACCTAATAAAGTTACAGTAAAGACTTTGTCCTTTAATGAAATCTAATTTAGTAAGCATAACAGTGGATGCATGTTTAACATTCTTCTGCTTTAGGATATTGGTGGGTGGGCAGCGGTGTGAAAGGACCCAGTAACTGTTGATGTGAGCTATGTAATGGACATGGTAATCAGGCTGACTTTTTAAGATTCTAGCAGAACCTGTGCTGTTGACCCCATACTTAGAGACTCTCCAAGGCTTAGGATCCCCCCAGACTCCTCTAGACTGTAAGCTCATTATGGGCAGGGAACGTTTGTTAATTGTGTTTTACTGAACTCTCCCAAGGGCTTAGTACAGTGCTCTGCACATAGTAAGCACTTAAATGCCACTGATTAATTGACTCATGGCTGAGATTCACATCCATGTTTCCATTCTTTGGCTCAATCAATCAGTCAGTGGTATTTATTGAGGGCTTACTGTGTGCAGGACACTGAACTAAATGTTTGGGAGAGTAGGTTTCAATAAAGTTGGGAGACACAGTCCCTGCCCTTAAGGATCTTATAATCCAGAGAGGGAGACAGAAGTTGAAACAAATTATAGAGGACTGGTTTTGTTCTTTCTTGCAGCTCTCATTTGTGAGCAATCAGAAGGATGTTTCTGCAGCTAGGCATATAAATGCCACTGTGGTGAATGCCATGGGAAGCCAAAAGATTCCGAGGGGCTGTTATAGAAGCTCAGCTACAGGGGATTCTGCCCAAATCCTGAACACAGTTATTCCCTGAAGTCCTAGCCAGGAGGTATTTTCACTCAAGGTGCCTCTGGGCCACTTGAGGATACATGATTTTGCCCCCTAGCAAATGCTTTTAGAGGGAGGGGTGGATTTCCAAATTTTGCTAAGAAAATTCTGGGTGTAATGCCTTTGGCAAACCGGATAATCTCAGCCATGCATGAATTCTTTCATAGTAGTGTTGACAAACTGCCTCTTGTGAGATAATCAGTGAAGCATGATGATAATCTGAAAAAAAGATCAGACTATTTAGCACAGGATACCACTGGATTTCTTGCCAAACTGAAGATGTACAAATCTGTGGTGCAGTCCAACTTTCTGATTTGAGTGTGACCTACACAGAGAGGCACAAAAGTCAGGGACTTTGTTCAACCTGATTTGCTTGTATCCATCCTAGAGCTTAGTATAGTGCTTCGCCCATAGTAAGTGCTTAACAAATACCATCATTATTAAAACTCTAGAACTTTGATCAACACTACCTGCAAGGAAGAACATGTCCCGCTCTAGACTGTAAACTTGCCTGGGAAGGGAATGTGTCTGTTTATTGTTACATAATAATAATAAAGGCATTTCTTAAGCACATACTATGTGCCAGGCACTGTACTAAGTGGTTTCCCAAAAAATGAAAATTTTTTTTTCAAAATAAAAATTTTTTTTTTCAAAATTTTTTTTTTTCAAAAGGGGTGGATACAAGCGAATTTGGTTAGACACAGTCCCTGTCCCAAGTGGAGCTCACAGTCTCACTCCCCATTTTACAGATGAGGTAACTGAGGCCCAGAAAAGTGAAGTGATTTGCCTAAGTCACACAGCAGACAAGTGGCAGAGATGGGATTTGAACCCAATGTACTCTCCCAAGCACTTAGTACAGTGCTCTGCACACAATAAGTGCTCAATAAATTTGTTTGAATGAATGAATCAAATGGTGAGATGAGCTTACCAACAAGGAGGTTCTGAAATACAAACAGCTCTCTAACCAACATTAAGGCAATATACATTACAACAAAGAGAAGTGCTGCCGGAGCAGCCGCCACTTCCTTTCGCTTGGCGGCCATTGCTGCGGCAGCACCAGGCCCACCAGCCCGAAGCCCGAGATGCAGAACGACGCCGGTGAGTTCGTGGACTTGTACGTCCCGCGGAAATGCTCTGCCAGCAATAGGATAATCAGAGCTAAGGACCATGCATCCATCCAGATTAACGTAGCCGAGGTTGATAAGGTCACGGGCAGGTTCAATGGTCAGTTCAAAACTTATGCCATCTGTGGAGCTATTCGTAGAATGGGTGAATCAGATGACTCTATCCTCCGACTGGCCAAAAATGATGGCATTGTTTCTAAGAACTTCTAACTGAAGAGAATTTTTAATATGGATCCTTTGTCACAAAATAAAATGACAAAGAAATCTACCTCATTGGTTTGGTTCCTTTCATAGGACTAGAATGGGTCCAAAGTCTCAATGCTTTTTCAGTCAGTCTGGAGCAAGTAAAATGCCGTGGTGGCTTTAGAAATGAACACTAAGCTCTTAGGTTGTTTGATTGTACTTTAGTCAGTTGAGGCCTGGATGCCAAAAGCTCACCTCCTCCAAGAGGCCTTCCCAAACTGAGCTCCCCTTCTCCCTCTACTCCCTCTACCACCCCACCTTCACCTCTCCGCAGCTAAACCCTCTTTTCCCCCTTTCCCTCTGCCCCTCCCCCTCTCCCTTCCCTTCCCCTCAGCACTGTACTCATCCGCCCAACTGTATATATTTTCATTACCCTATTTTGTTAATGAAATGTATATCGCCTTGATTCTATTTAGTTGCCATTGTTTTTACGAGATGTTCTTCCCCTTGACTCTATTTATTGCCATTGTTCTCGTCTGTCCGTCTCCCCCGATTAGACTGTAAGCCCGTCAAACGGCAGGGACTGTCTCTATCTGTTGCCGACTTGTTCATTCCAAGCGCTTAGTACAGTGCTCTGCACATAGTAAGCGCTCAATAAATACTATTGAATGAATGAATGAAAAGTGTTGCCTAGTGGATAGAGCACAGGCTTGGAAGTCAGAGGGATGTGGGTTCTGATCCTGGCTCTGCCACTTGTCTGCTGTGTGACTTTGGGCAAGTCACTTCACTGGGCCTCAGTTACCTCAGTAAATTGTGGATTAAGACTGTGAGCTCCACATGGAATATGGATGGTGTTCATCCTGATAAGCTTGTATCTAGACCAGAGTTTAGTACAGTGCTACATTTGTGCTACATGAGATATAGCGGAATATATAAGTTCTTGGTGTAAGATGAACTGAAATGTTGTAGACTGCAGGATATGCAACAAACATTTTAATGGAGGCTACTGTCCTAATCCTGGCTCTACCTTTGTCTGCTGTATGACCTTGGGCAAATCATTTCACTTCTCTGTGCCAAATTACCTCATCTGTAAAATGGGGATTAAGAATGTAAGCCCCATGTGGGACAACCTGATTACCTTGTGTCTACCCCAGTGCTTAGAACAGTGCTGGCACATAGTAAGGACTTAACAAATGCCATCATTATTATTAGTAGTTTCCCTAATGTTGAAAATTCAAGGGAAAGGGGATATTTTCATGAGGAAGAGTTCCAAAAAGGATGGATATGTGTGTGTGTATGCGCACACACAGTAAGCTCTCAGTAAATACAACTGACTGACTGACTAGTGCTGTTCTTGGTAGTCAGAGATGATGCTACTGATGTGGAAGTCCAATCTAGGTGTGCAGAAGTGGCTGAGGAAAGCAATGTGGGATGAAGCCATCATCTTGTATTTTCTCTGCAAAATTAAAATTCACCAGGCAAAATTTCCTTTTGCTGGATAATGAGGCAGGCAGTGTTCACAGTTTCACCCCATTTGGGGTGAGCAATTCATCCCTAAATTGGCTACACCTGTTTAGATTGAGCCCCATTTGAGACATGGATTGTATGCAACCTGATAAACCTGTATCTATCCCAGTGCTTAGGACAGTGCTTGGCACATAGGAAGTGCTTAACAAAAACTCTATCATCATTACTACTCAGGATGCTGCTGAGTGATGCTTCCGACTCTTACTGAGCACTTACTGTGTGCAGAGCACTGTATTAAGTGTTGGGGAGAGTAAAATATTGAAAAATAACAGATTCTTGCCCCCAGCAAATTTATGGTCTAGAGCTACTACAGTAGTGATTGAGCTAACAATATCCTAAGCAATTTACTTGTGTAAGACTTTTGTTCATGTGTAGGGAGAAGGAAAAGTCAGGTCAGTGGAACGTGTGCTTGAGTGGTTGATTTTAGGAATAGTTATGTGTGTAGAGCCATCCACCCTCTTGTGTGGTCCCCACTTTGATGTAAGCCTGCTGATCAGAGCTAGGGGTTCAATTGGTTGCCCCTGGATAGAGTGTCTCTAACCTCACCAGAAAAAGAAACTTCTAGACTGAAAGCTCACTGAGTGCAGGGAACTCTGTACTGAACTCTCTCAAGAGCTTAGTACACTGCTCTGCACCCAGTAAGGACTCAATATTTGATTGATACATGTCATTTAAGAGGTCATTCAAGTCCTGGGCATTCAGAGAGAACCTCCTCTTCCTAGAGGGGTAAGAACATCCTGCTTGAGGTCTACCCAGGCCAGGATACAACCAGTATCCTTGAAATTCCAGCTCACCATCTTGTTCCCAGCCCATGTTCTCCCTCTCTGCCTGGGGCAATAGCTTACCACCACAAAAGTCCTTACTGCTCCATTCCAGTGAAATAAAATTCAACTTTGTTTTCAGGCCCTCAAGGCAGATGCCCTCAAGAAGGATTAAGAACTACTTCTCTACCTTACATATGGATAAAATGTATCACTTAGCAGCATCCTAAGTAGTAATGATGCTAGTTATGTTATATGTTAAGTACTTACACTGTGTCAATCACTTTTCTAACCACTGGGGTAGATGGAAGTTTATGGGGTTGCATATAATCTATGTCCCAAATGGAGCTACAGTCTAAACAGGTGTAGTGAATTTAGGGGTGCAGTGCTTACCCCAGTAGGGTGAAACAATGAAAATACAGGGCAATGAATTGATCCCTCATGGCTCTTTTCAGACACCTTTGGTTATGATGATGTTGGTGATGATTATTTATGTGGTAAGCACTTAGTGCTTGTATCTACCCCAGCACTGATGCAAGCACTGGGTTAGACACAAGTTAAGCATTTTGGACACACAACCCCTATCTCTCGTGGGACTCACAAAGTAGGAGAGGGAACAGGTATTTAATCTTCATTTGACAATTGAAAAAACAGCTTGGACATGGTCCCTATCCCACATGGGGCTCATAGTCTAAGTCGGAGGGAGGAGGAGTTAATCCCCATTTCACAGATGAGGAAAGTGGGGCACAGAAAAGTGAAGCTACTTGCCCAAGGTCACACAGATAACTGACAGAGTCAGGATTACAACCCAGGCCCTCTGACTCATGGGCCCATGCTCTTTCCACTGGACCACACTGAGAAAAGAGCAGGATGTTATTAGATGGTGCTGCATCTATTACCATTGAGATTGGTGTCCACGAGGACACTGACATCTTCAAGCCTCCTTAAATGCCACCACCAGAGCAGAATGCTTGTGGGATCATTCTTCTGATCCAATTATAGAATGGTTTGATTTCTTTTTTTACACTTAACAAGCACTCAAATGACTTGGTGAGAGCAACCAGTGCCCTAGGGGAATCACTCAATTGTATTTATTGATGGTGCTTACTGTGTACAGAACACTGTATAATAATTGTGTTTTTCTTTTTAAGTGCTTACTATGTGCCGGGCACTATACTAAGACCTGGGGTGGATACAAGCAAATCAGGTTGGACACAGTCCCTGTGCCACATGAGGATCACAGTCTTAATCCCCATTTTACAGATGAGGGAACTGAGGCCCAAAGAAGTGAAATGTCTTGCCCAAGGCCACACAGCAGACAAGTGGCGGAGCCAAAATTAGAACCCATGACCTTCTGACTCCCAGGTCTGTGCTCTATCCTCTACACCATGCCGCTTCCCAATAATTACAGTATTTGTTAAGCACTTACTATATGTCAGGCACTGTACTAAGTGCTGGGGTGGATACCAGCAAAACAGTCTCTGTCCCATGTGGGGCTCACAGTCTCAATGCCCATTTTACAGGTGAGGTAACTGAGGCAGAGAGAAGTGAAGTGACTTGCCCAAGGTCACACAACAGATAAGTGGAGGAGCTGGGATTACAACCCTTGGCCTTCTGACTCCCAGACCCTATCTACTACACCATGTTACTAGGCACTTGAAAGTCAATATAACAGAGTTGGTAGACACAAGAATTTCTCTCATTGTGATATGAATTGATTATTGCTAACTTAAGGAATGTATCAGGAAGTTTCACCTCCTTTGAGATCAGGAGGTCTGGGTCACATATATTCTGGTATTGAATGAGCATTTTTTTGCTTCTTTTTTTTCCGGCCTCAGTCTAAAGCCTCAAGCTACAAAGAGTTCGTCTTCAGAGAGACCTATTTCTTTTAATGTGCATATTTCTTTACAGTGTGCAGGTTGCCAGGAGAGAGAATGGGAACTCTTTACTCTAGGAATCCTGGTTGATTTGCTGTGAAATCCTTCTCAGTCTGTTAAATGATGTGCATTTTGATAGGGCCAGAAAATCCTGAAACTCATGCCTTCCCTCTGGCATTCCCAGTAAGCTTAATAAAGACCTTCTTAAAGACTGTGCTTTGGACCCAAATAAACTCTCTCATATGAAGTGCACAAGAGTCTTCACTGTTAGTATCTCCAACCATTGTGGACAGGGAACAGGTTCGTTATATTGCTGTGATGAACTTTTCCAAGGACTTAGAACAGTGCTCTGTGTACAGTAAGCTCTAAATAAATATGACTGATTGCAATTTTTCTCATTATATGCCCTATGAGATGGAGAAGGGTGGATATTTGTCAGATGAAAATAACTGGCATTGTTGCCTACTATTACCTAGACTAGGAGCCCCATATAGCATAGGGACAGTGTCAGACCTGATTGTCTTGTATCTACCCCAGTCCTTAGAACAGTGCTTGACACACAGTAGCACTTAATAGATATAGTAGTGGAAAGAACATCAATCAACCCGTGAGTCAGGGGACCTGTTCTAGTCCTGGCTCTGTTACTTGCCTTGGGAAAGTCACTTAACTTCTTTGCAGCTCAGTTTCCTCATTTGCAAAATGGGGTAAAGTACCCCATTAAAAAAAGAGAAGCAGCGTGGCTCAGTGGAAAGAGCATGGGCTTTGGAGTCAGAGGTCATGGGTTCGAATCCCGGCTCGGCTGCTTGTCAGCTGTGTGACTTTGGGCAAGTCACTGAACTTCTTGGTGCCTCAGTTACCTCATCTGTAAAATGAGGATTAAGACTGTGAGCCCCACATGGGACAACCTGATTCCACTGTGTCTACCCCAGCGCTTAGAACAGTGCTCGGCACATAGTAAGCGCTTAACAAATACCAACATTATTATTATTATTACCCATTCTTCCTACCTCTTAGACTCTGAGCCCTGTGTAATAATAATAATGATGGTATTTGTTAAGCGCTTACTATGTGCAAGCACTATTCTAAGCATTGTCCACTGCTCTAAGTGGACAGGGACTGAATCTGACTATATTTCTATAACCCCAATCTTTTTCTTTGCAATCTCGAATTTCCACTTGGCTTCAGAACATCTCCATTTGGAAGTACCACTGACACCTCAATCGTAATATGTCCCAAACAGAACTCCTCATCTACCCATCCCAACTTCCCACCCCCCGACTTTCCTATCACTGTAGACAGCACTACCATCCTCCCTATTTCACAGACCCATAGCCTTGGAATTATTGTCAACTCCTCTCTCTTATTTAACTTACATATTCAATCTGTTGGTTCAGTCTTCACAACATCAGTAAAAACTGCCCTTGCCTCTCCAAACTGCTACCACATTAATCCAAGCACCTATGCTATCCCACTTCGATTACAGCCTTAGCCTCCCTCCTGATCTCTCTGCCTCCTGCCTCTCCGCCTTCAGTCCATACTTAAGTCTGGTGCCTTTTTTCTACAAAATTATTTTTTTACAAAAATATTTTTCTACGAAACATTTTTCTACAAAACTATCAGTCCATGTTTTCCCACTCCTCAAAAACCTCCAGTGGTTGCCCATCCACCCCTGCATCAAACACATACTCCTTACCATTGGTTTTAAGGTACTCAATCACCTTCCCCCTTCCTGCCTTACCTCCTTGATTTCCTACTACAACCTAGTGCACCTGCTTTGCTCCTCTAATTTCAACCAACTTACTACACCAAGATCTTGTATATTTTGTTGTTGACTTCTTTCCCACATTTTGCCTCTGGGAGCTCCACCCTCTTATCTGACAGACGACCGCTCGCCCCACCTTCAAAGCCTTATTAATAAACACATCTCTGAAAAACCTCCCCCAACAAAGCCCTCATTTATTTGTTTCCTACTCATCTCCCACTCCCTTCTGCATCACCCTTGCCCTTGGATTTGCACCCTCTATATACCCTAAATTCAGCCCCACAGCACTTCTGTACATATCCATAATTTATGTATTCATGTAAATGTCTGTCTCCCACTCTAGACTGTAAAATTGTTATGGACAGAAAACTTGTGTACCAACTTGGTTATATTATACTCTCACAAGTGTTTTGGAGAACACTTTACACATGGTTAAGCACTCAGTAAATATAATTGATTATGATTTTGTATTATTCCCAATGTTCAGTACAGTGCTTTGCACTCAGTATGTCACTATAAGTATTATTTTTACTTATAGGACTATAGTAGTTATGCAAAGCTGGGAAAAGAACCTGTATTTCCAGTGTGCTAATTCAATGTTGGTTCCACTGATCCTGTCCCTGCACTAACTTCCCCAGTGAAATAAACTATATTCCTATGGGGCACATGGTAGGCAGCTTGATCCTCAGGGCATAAAAGGGGAAAGTGAGATGTAATTATTCTGTACCACCTTCTGAGCTGTAACGTCAATCCATCAATAGTATTTTTTTGTGTGCCGTGTGTAGAGCCCTGTACTTTGTACTTGGGGAAGTACAATAGAGTTAGTAGACATTATCCCTGCTCCAAGGATCTTACAATCTAACAGGAGAGATAGACTTTAAATTATTAGTAGGGGAAACGATGGAGTGTAGGATTATGTACATAAGTACATAGAGAAGCAGCGTGGTTCAGTGGAAAGAGCCCAGGCTTCGGAGTCAGAGGTCATGGGTTTGAATCCTGGCTCCACCACTTGTCAGCTGTGTGACTGTGGGTAAGTAACTTAACTTCTCTGTGCCTCAGTTACCTCATCTGTAAAATGGGGATTAAGACTGTGAGCCCCACGTGGGACAACCTGATTACCCTGTATCTACTCCAGCGCTTGGAACAGTGCTCTACACATAGTAAGCGCTTCACAAATACCAACATTATTATAAGTGCTGTCCTGGGTGGAGTGAGTGTTTAGGTGTACAGATTTAAGAGCATAGGTAGTGCAGTAGGGAGGAAAAATAGGTAGGAAGAAGAGATGAGATGAGAATTCCTTAGGAGATGGGATTGTAGTAGGGCTTTGAAGATGGAGATGATGGTGGTCTGTTGTCTATGGAGGGGAAGGGAGTTTCAGGCAGGAGGTAGGTGAGAGCAAGGGGTCTATGGTGCGAGAGACAAAAACGAGGTTGGATTTAGAGGAACAAAATATGACACCTGGGTTGTAGTGGGTGAGAAGTGAGGAAAGTTAGAGGAGAGAGATGATTGCATGTCATAAAGCAATGGTGAGACGTTTCTGCTCAATTCAGAAATGGATGGGCAACCATTGAAAGTTTTACTGAAGTAGGGAAGGGGATGGAGGCAGGGAAGTCACTGAGGAGGTTGATGCAGTAGTTGAGGTGGGATGTGACAAGTCCTCGGGGGCAGTGAGGAACAGTGTAGATGGTGAGCAAGGTGTGGATTCTGTGGATGTGAATATGAAACCGACAGGATTTGGTGACTGACTGAAGAGGTGGATTGAAGGTGAGAGTTGAGTCAAGGACAGTGCCAAGTTTGCAAACCTGTGAGATAGAGAGGATGGTGGCGATGTCACAAGTGATGGAACAGAAGTTTCAAAAACCAGAATTCATAGACAGCCTTTAGTAAGTTGGGCCTTCCTTTTTATGCACAGGAACCAACTCTTTCTACATATATGTGGGTGGAGCAGGATCAAATTAAATAATGTCTGCAATATGCTGATTCCTTAATCTCTCTGAGTTCTTCCTGAGGATGTTTCTCCCATCCTTAGGATGTTAGTCCTTAATACTAGAAAATCACAGAGGAAGAAAACAGCTTATCTATTGAGAGAAAAAGAGTGAGATCCATCCTATAAACAGTCTAGCGTTATCCTGGCACCCCAGAGCTATTAAAAAGAATAGCTGATACAGCAAGAAGTTCAGGAGATGATGAGTGACTGCAGTACTATATAATGAATTGGAGCAGACGGGCAAAATGCAAAGAGGATGATTTTGAAAACAGCACCTGAGCTAAAAATACCAATGCTTTACTATTTTCAAGTCCTCTATAGGGACAGCACAAGAAACATTTGGATAAGCGCTTAACAAATACCATCATTATTATTATAAGTGATCAAGCTGTTCTCCTCGAGGAAGACAAGATGACACTGAGGGATTTGGGAAGGCCCTTCTGCTATTTAAAACTGGACAGAACAGAGCACAGGCTGCTCTGTCAGGGCCGTGCAAAGGGATCGAAAGAAAGGTAGCAAAAAAAAAAAAAGTTTGGATTTATCTCATTCCATGTGTTACTCAAAATCTTTTTTTTTTTTTAGGGCTGGATTAGGGTTACTAAATGCATTATGATCATAAATGTTAATTGGGCATCTACAATGTAAAGAAACCAGAAGAGACACTCAATCACCTTGCCCCCCTTTCCTCACCTCACTACTTTCCCATTGCAACCCAGCCCACACTCTTCATTTCTCTAAAGCCAACCTACTCACTCACAGTACCTTGATATCATCTATTTCACCAGAGACCTCTAACCCACATCCTGCCTCTGGCCTGGAACGCCCTCCCTATTCATATCGGGCAGACAATTATTCCCCCCCACTTCAAATCTTTATTGAAGGCAAGTCTGTTCCAAGAGGTCTTCTCTGACTAAGCCCTCTTTTTTTCTTCCACTCCCTTCTGCATTGCCCTGAATTACTCTCTTTATTCACTTGCCCATCCCCACAACGACAGCCCCATAGCACTTATGTGCTTATCTGTAATGAGTTCATTTATATTTATGTCTGTCTCCCCCTCAGTACTCCAAGCTCATAGTGGGCAGGGAAGTGCTTGGTACAGTGGTCTGCATACAGTAAATGCTCAAGAAATACAATTGATTGATTGATTGAACCAGCACATCAGAACATATAAGAAGACTAGAGGTCAAGGTACATACCCTCTGGGCATTTACAATCTAACAGATGAAGCAGGCCAGACAAAAATCGTACATGTACATTATTAATGAAAATGAAAACACCTATACAGTGGATAGAAACAAATATAATCCAAAAAAGCATGAATGAATAAATAAGCCATTATGCATGATAACTGAATGGTTAGAGAATGATGTTGAGGAAGACAGTTTGAAACATTTGATGTCCAAGCAGGAGGAAAGATGTGTACACATTGAGATGGAAGAGTAAAGAGAAAATTTGCACAAGGAACCTGGGAGGGAAGGAAGAGTATGAGTTGGGGTGTAGCAGGAGGAAAGGTTGGAAAAGTTGAAAGACAACAGCTGTGGAGAGCTTAGAAGCTAATGGTGGAAGGTTTGTTTAATGCAGAAAGAAATATGTTGCCATTAGAGGTTTTAAAGACAGGGGATGATGTCAATCTACATGGTACTCTGGGAAGATGATCCAGGCCGGGTAGAATAGAGGGAAGTGCAGAAATGGGAGACAAGAGGATCAAGAAGTAGGCAGGCAGTGACCCTGATGGGGGGTGTGGTTTTGCATAAAAAGCATTTGATTGAATGATGGATTTATCTGGGCATACTACAGTCTCAAGGTCTAGAGGTTGAACTACAAGGTAACATGGCACTAGTCATATGATTTCATTTGAGGCCTGTCTGGCTCTTGCCCTCCACAGGCATCCATGATGGAGGTATGGGTGTTAGATGTTCCTGGTCCCAGGATTGACCCTGTACTATGGGATTTATTTTTTGTAGGTTTTCTTAAGTAAAATGAAGACCAACATGAGGCTGCTCCTATCACCTTCTCTGCCCACCTGCCCCGGGGCTGGAGCCAGAGGTCTGGGGTTTGGTGAGGAGCCAAAGTTGCTTTTGTCCTTTCCCTGTTCCAGTTGCTGCCCCAAAACCCAGGCTGAGGAGTGGAGAGATGGGTGGCATGAACTCTGCCAAGGGGCTGAGCCAGAGCCACTCTAGTTTGGCTGCTTTCCTGCTGAGAAGGGAGAGAAAAGGGGCTTCTCCATTTTGACCATTGCTCCACAGACCAGGCTGCTGAGTAGGGGGGTGGACATGGGTCCTCCTTGCCCCTGTTGAAGTGACTTCTCTGTTCCCTGGTCCAGAGGTGGAAATGACACGCATGTCCCCCTTCCCCCACACAAGCCCTCTGCCTCCTCTCTGTCCCTTGGAGGGGCAGCAGCCTGAGAACCAGCAGGAAAGCTGGAACAGTGTTACTTAAGTTTTGGAGGAAACCATGAACATTCATTCTTTCAGTCATATTTATTGGGTAATTACTGTGTGTGGAGCACTGTACTAAGCACTTGGGAGAGTACACATTTCCAGCCCACAGAGAGCTTATAGTCTAGAGGGTGCTTACAGCCTGTAATGTGTCCTCAGTGGGTGTACTATACAGGCAGTACACTCCCCATGCACCCAGCCCCTCCTCAATTCACGTGTGCTTGGTCGAAGATCCCTCCCTCTACAGAGCTTCATGGAAAGTCCCACCTCCCTCTTCCCCAGTACCTCCCCTTGTTGTCCTTCCTACTTGGACTGTGAGCCCATGTGAGAAAAGACCTGTCTCTGCCCTAATTAACTCATGTGTACCCAAGTGCTCAATATGGTGTTTGGCACACAAGAAGCTCTTGACGAATACCACAATAATAATCATCAGGTGACCTAGTAATTTAAACTATGAAGATGATCAATCGGTAGCCACTAGAAATAGCACCTTTATCGAATCATCTTAAAGGATGTCATCTGTTCAATGAATAGTAATGCAAAATGTAATCATGAAATCAGTTGATGCAGTCATCCAGCTTGGATGGGATGAGGGCTTGGACCAGCGGGTTGGCAAGTGAGGGGAAGGGGCAGAGGTGGGAAATACTGTGGAGGCCAAAAGGGCAGCATTTAATTATGTAATAATTGTCATATTTGTTAAGGGATTACTTTGTGCCAGGTACTCTACTAAGTGCTGGGGTGGATACAAGCAAGCATTTGGAAAGCAGCCTCAATTTAGAAGGGGAGAATCAGTGTGGTCCTAGTGGAAAGAGCATGGGCCTGGGAGTTAGAAGATCTTGGGTTCTAATCCCAGCTCTGCCACTTGTCTGCAAGGTGACCTTGGGCAAGTCACTTCACTTCTCTGTGTCTCAGTTACCTCATTTGTAAAATGGGAATTGAGGCTGTGAGCCCCATGTGGGACGGGGACTAGGTCCAACCCGATTTGCTGGTATCCACCCCAGCTCTTAGTACAGTGCCTGGCCCATAGTAAGCACTTAACAAATACTACAATTATTATTATTATTATTACCCCAGAATATGGTGCCCAGTACTTAGTAAAGGCTTCACAAATGCCATAAAAAAGGGACAAAAGGGAGACAAATATGACCCTAAAGTAGTGAGCTTTTGGGTCATAAATAATGGTATTGTTGGCTATGATGGGAGAGTTAGAGGGAGTAGTAGGTTTACAAGAGAAGATGGAGCGGTTTTTTTTCCAAACTTATCCTCTGCTCTCCTCCCTAGCTTCATCTTCCCCACTTCTAACCTTCTTCCCCTAGCCATCGTCATCCCTACCTGCTCCTTACGTCACTAGTCTAACAGAACACAAGGGCTTGCCTGTGGAAAATTCAGTAGTAATTCTTTGGCAAACACACATTATTTTTAAAGTCCTAACAAGAAGATAATGGAAGGAAAGTCAGAGTTAGTGAAATATCCCTTTGGTTTCAATTTGTCTAGGCCTTGGACCTGTGCTTCTTTGTGTAGCTGGGATACAAAAATAGCAGGTTGAGTTCTTTTTCCTCATAAGTAAAAGTGATAGCAGTGTTTTGAAAACAAATCTGTTGCATTGTTGCTTATTGCACAATATTCTATTGGTTTTCCTGCTCGTAAACTGAGACTTTCCTCTTCCAACACATTTCCAGGAAGCCAAGGAACTCGCTTTAGGGCGGGCCTGCAGAAGAATCGCTGTGGCACTAGTACCCCTGCTTTTCCCTACTAACCCAATTTCCAACTTCTTTTCTCCCCTCCTGCCGTGTGCTCAAGGCAAGACTCTTAGTCTGTAATCCCTCCTTTAAGCCAGCACTCTCCAATGACTGGGGCTAGAGAAGAAATGAGAAGGAAATCTGGAGACTTCGGACTGTTGGTTCTGCCATTCATTTCATACCCTCCTCGTTATCGTGGGGTACATCCTAGTTCTATTTGTAGGATATTACCGTGTCCAGTGAAACGTCAAGATAAACCTTGAGAACAATGAGCAGAAAATGAAACTCCCTGTTACTAGAGCAAAGAAAACAATTAGCTAGGGAAGGCTGCTAAAGCTGCTTTTTTTTAACCATACATGGATTTAATCTGCTGCTCTAGCCTCTGTGCTCCTTGCAGGACTTGGGCTTTGCAAAATAAAGCATGACCTTTAGATTGATATATTTGGTGTTGCAATTCATTGGAATATGCTTCAACACAGTAACTTGATATATATTTACTAAATTATTTGGCACATTCAGGACATCTTGTGGGAATTGTTGGAGGGAACCGGCAGTACATTTTTCACTCCTTCCTCGTGAGTTGGCAGACATAAGGTCACAGGAGCCCAGCAAAAATGGGTGTTGCCCCAGGCTCATTAGCTCTCAGCAAGCTAGCCAGATGAGGCAGTGGGATGTTTTCCTTTCATCATTCAGGCTTGAAAGGAAACTGTCAGCAGTCACTTGCTCTTAAAACAATGAAAATTTAGGGGACAGCACTCTCATTAGCTGAAAGGTACTGCTCTGTGAAAATAAAGAGTTTTTGTTTCCTTAGGTAAAGGCATCCCTGCTTTGTGGCAAGCAGAGACATCACATCAAACTACTTTCTTAGAATTTAAAGTCAGGTGGATTTTGGAACACAAGCTTCCTGCTAAATTACAGAGACTATGCATCAGCGAAGTACATTTCTTGAGATGAGAGGCTTTCAGGATGAATGACTTGCTAGTAAGCTAGATGTATGGATTTTAGATTATGCAGTAGTTTGATGATTCACCTTTGACCTGAAATTGATACATTTCCACAGTTGTTCTCCATGTCTTAAACAGAGTCACAAAATCAGAAAGAAGGAAACAGTCTCTTCAAGGAGAATCCCCAGCAGAAACTCCAGTTCTTGTGATCCAATTATACCCTGGGGTGATGATAGCATTTCTAATCTAAAAGACAGTGGCTAATGGTTAATGAGCGGTTTGGGTTCTAATACTGAAAAATGGGAAAATTTCAAGCCCAGAGAAGGTTCTGCCAACTTTTTTTTCCCCCCATTCCAGATGCTTTCTCCTTGTAGTCACTGATTCAGTAAAATGACATGTATGGTGTCTTGGAGGATGAGCAATTTAGTTAAGCCCTGAAAACTACAATTTTCCATTATAATCTTGAGCACCTTAACACCTATTTTCAATGAGTTGCCTGCCCTCAATCAAGCATTGCCGCCTGTGAATGTCATGCTCAGCCTTCCTTATTTATGATTTTTCTCTTTTTCCTCTGAATTACATAACTGTGTCAACTTTCTGTAATATCCCCAAATCTGAACTGTGTTATTTGCACCCTCATTAGCTTTTAGCACATAGAACCAGTATTGGCTAGTGGAAAGAGCACAGAACTAACTGAGAGTCAGGAGATCTGGACTCTAATCCTTTCTCTCAAACTATTGTGTGACTTTGGACAAGTCACTTCTCTGGATCTCTGTTTTCTTACCTGCAGTATGTAATTCCTGCTGTGTTTCCCTCTTAGACTGCAAGTTATTCTTGGGGGACAGGGACTGTGTCTGATCTGATTACACTGTATCTACTCCAGGGATTCCATAATGTCTGGCAGGTAGTAAGCACTTAACAGTATCACAACCATTGTTCAGTCAATCAATCAGTGGCATTTATTAATCACAAACTCTGTGGAAAACAGCTCTCATTATTATTATTATTATTATTATTATTATTATATACTATTTGCTGTGGCAGTTTACAGTGTTTATGGTACTTGCAACCCCTCAAGCTAGATGGCTTTCACCCATTTAACAAATGTCATAGATTTATTACTGTTTACATTGCCACAGTTTGTGTATTACAGTTACTCTTATGCCCATTTTATAGAGGAAACTGAGGTCCAGAGTGGTGAAGGGACTTGCCCAAAGTTGCACTGTAGGCCAGGGGAGGAGGTGATGATGAGAACCCAGGTGGTCTGACTCCCAGTCCTGTGTTCTTTCCACTAGTCCAGACTCCCTCCTATAGGAAGCCATCACTCTAGGCTTCTAGACATTATCTTTCCTCAGAGGACCAAATGGACTGTTTGGCCTCCTTTCTATAAACATTTCTTTCATTTATTTACTGAGTGCTTACTGTGTGAAGAGCACTATACTAAGTGCTTGGGAGAATACAGTTTAAAATAAACAGACATATTTCCTGTCCACATTGAGATTACAGTCTACAAGATGTTTACTTACTGGGCACCAGGGCTGATTATTGGTCATTCCTGCTTTGAAAGGGAATCTTCCCTCTCAACCCACTATATCAGCGTAGACTTCTGCACTGATGGATTTCGGCTGAGTTTCAGTATTTTAGGCCTTAAACAGGGTCACTTTGAATTAGTCCAGCAATCCAACCAGCCCAGTATCCTGTCTTTGACAGTGGAGCCAGAGGACACTTGAGGGTTCAATGTTATGACTGCCCTGCTGGACATCAACCCTAATGGTTAGAGAGGGATAACCTGATGCCCCCATTTTTCATTCTAACACTTCCTAAGCTGATTTCCTGGTAATAATGATAATTGGTGATATTTGTTAACCATTTACACTAGTCAATCACTGTATTAAGCTCTGGGGTAAATACAATGTATGCAGATTGACAGAGTTCCTGTCCCACTTGGGCTTCACAGTCTAAGTAGGAGGGTGAATAGGCCTTGAATTTCTATTTTACAGATAAAGAAACTAAGGCCCATGAAGTAAAATAACTTGCCCATTGTCCTCTAATTTTCAGGCCTGTGGTCTTTCCAATAGGTCTTATTTCTTCTATTTAATCTATTTAAGACTCCAGCCTTCTAATGTACCTTCCATTTCCCTCTACTTACTTGCCTTGTTCTCTCTAATAACCCAATGGACTTCTCGTGCATGAATTTATCCAAATCCTTCTTGAACTGATTGATATGTTCTGCCTAACATCTTCCTGTGGGAAGAAATTCCATTTAGAATTGGAAGAGGATGAATGTAGATAAAATGTGGAAGATTAGTCCAGTTCTAAAACCTTCATGGAGGAAATTGAGGAAATGGGGAGGGGGTGAAAAAAGAGGAGGATATATAGGGCCAGGTAGGGAAGCAGTTTGGTCCTTAGAACCAGCTGACTCCGAAGCTATTCTCTCTCTTTACCATTTGGTCCATTTGGTTCATGACAGGTTGGCACATTTTGATTTATAAAACTTTGAGTGAAATACTTCAAGATGAGGTGAAATACTGGAAGTTTTTAATGACTATTGGTTGATCTTTTTTTCATCATATTTGTTAAGCACTTAATATGTACCAGATACTTTTAGAAGTGCTGGGATAGATACAAGGTAATCACAGTCAGTCAATAGTGTTTATTAAGCACTTACTGTCTGCAGAGCACAGTTCATGGAAACAGTCCATGTCCCACATGGGGCTCACAGTCTTAACCACCCCCCTTTTTTTTTTTAGCAGAAGAAGTAACTGAGGCACAGAGAAGTGAAGTGACTTGTCCAACCTTACACAGCAGATAAGTGGTGGAGTCACATTAGAATCCACTTTCTTTTGACTCCCAGGCTCCTTCTTACTCTGAGGCCCATGCTCTATCCACTAGGCCAGACTGCTTCTCCTAGGCCATGCTGTTTCGTGAAGCAGCATGGTCTAGTGGCAAGACCACGGGCTTGGGAATCAGAGGCCATGGGTTCTAATTCGAGCTCCACATTTGTCTGCTATGTGACCTTGGGTAAGTTACTTAACTTCTCTATGCCTGTTACCTCATCTGTAAAATGGAGATTGAGACCCTGAGCCCCATGTGAGATAACTGGATTACCTTGTATCTACCCCAGTGCTTAGATCATGCACTTAAGCGCTTAACAAATACCATTATCATTATTATAGATCTCCCAGTCTTCTGATCAGGGAGTGTTGGCGGAGAAGAAGGAAGTGGGTGTTTCTGTTCCACCTGATTAACTTATATCTACCCCAATGCTTAGTACAGTGCCTGATACATATTTAGTGCTTAACAAATACCATAAAAAAGGTACACGGAACTGAATGCCCCCTGTGATCGATTACAGCAAGAGGGCAGAATGGTAACAGTGACTCAGATGAAGTAGGCCAGCCCAGTGTCATGCACTTAGTTCAAAACTGCCATCTGGAGGAAGCTAATTCCCAGCCGCGGGCAATATGCGAGACTACTGAAACCTGTTGGATTTTTGGCAGCAGGTGTAGCGCTCAATTCGCACGTGTAGGGTGAACTAAGATTCCAGTGAATCAGATAATAATAATAATGGTATTTGTTAAGTGCTTACTATGTGCCAAGCACTGTTCTAAGCGCTGGGTAGATACAAGGTTATCAGGATGTCCCATGTGGAACTCACAGTCTTAATCCCCATTTTACAAATGAGGGAACTGAGGCACAGAGAAGTTAAGTGACTTGCCCAAGGTCACACAGGTGACAAGTGGCAGAGCTGGGATTAGAACCTACAACCTATGACTCCCAAGCCTGGGCTCTTTCCACTAAGCTGTGCTCCTTTCCTATGCAGGTTAAGATCTAGTTTCCTCCATTGCACAGAGAGTTATTTTGATTCAGGAATAGGCAATCTTTTTGTCAGGTTATGGCCAACCAACACCTCACTGTTTAAAGAATAAGAAGACACCAGGTCCCTGGCAGGGGTGTAGGGATGCAACAGTGAAAATTAGCAAGAGGCAACAGACTCAAACACTGGCAGGAGTAGTTTACATTATTTGAGGAGTGAAGTTAGTAAAGTTCAATTTCACTTTGGAGAGAGAGACTGTTATCTGCAGAACATTGTATGAAGCAATTTGGAGAGCACTGAAGATTTTGAAGACCTAAGTCCTGTCCTGAAGGAGCTTGGAGTTGTGGGCTTATTATGGGCAGGAATGTGCTTGTTGTTATATTGTACTCTCTCAGGTGCTTAGTACAGTGTTTTGCACACAGTAAGCACTCAAAAACTATGATTGAATGCATGAATGAATGAATGAATGGGAGATAGGTACTCCGTGTAGGCAGGGAATGTCTGCTTACAAGTACTTAGAACAGTGCTCTGCACACACTGCTAATACCATTGCTTGCTTGATTGATTGATTACTCAAGCCATGATTTCCGAAGGGGAAGGATTAGATAATTTAGTCTTACCCTGAGGTAGAGAGATGGATAAGATGAGATTTGAGCTCTGGGGACTTCCTTAGTCCCTGCTATTTTCTGGGCACTATTTTTCTAAATGCCCAAAGACCACTGGGGGACTATTTGGAAACCACAACAGGTAAGGCATCATGAGAAGATGGTTGCGGGATACTGGGAAATGTTTTTACACAAACTCCTTGATTGTTCGTTTCAAGGGTTTAAGTCAATTTTAGTTCCCAGTGTGCGTTCAGGTTTCCACTTTGTGAGAGGCAATCCTGTTGGTTGAAAGTAGTATAATAAATCAATAAATCATATTTACTGAGCATGTACAAAGTAGAGAGCAAAACTGGTCTCTTCTTAATTCTTCCAAAAGCTCTCTGAGGCTGAGGTATTAAAAGTGCATTAAAATGCCTCAAATGGTCCCTGTTTGACCTGCTAATCAGGATCCTATTTTGTACTGATTCAGCACCTTCTAATCAATGATCACAAAGTAGTATTCCAGTTAATAATAAGTCTTCTCAGAATCCCTGTTAGGGACTTTCAGTGTCCCCTTTCTTGATAAAAGCCAGAAGGTTAACAAACTGGTTCAACGGTCACAAATTTACGTTCATTATAATTGAGTAGGCCAGAACCGATAAGAAAGAGTGTGGCCTTGTGGAAAGAGCATGGGCCTGGCAGTCAGAGGACCTGTGTTTTAAATATGGGCTCTGTCATTTGTCTTCTGGGAGAACCTAAGGCATGTCTCTTCACTATGCCTTAGTTACCTCATTTGTAAAGTGGGGATTAAAGCTGTGAGCACCTTTTGGGACACGGACTGTGTCCAACCTGATTATCTGGTATCTATCGTAGCCCTTAGTACAGGGCCTGGGACATGGTGAGTGCTTAACAAATACCATAAGAAAAAACAAAAACAAAACAACAGTTCATCTGTCCTAACCTTTTCCTTTTTCCTTGGGAAGTTTATGATTCATACCAAAGGTAGAGGGAAGAGGGAGGAAGGAGGAGTTTTGTGAAAAGGCAAGCAATTTTGAGGACCATGGTGCTGGCCTTGTTATCTCCTAATAGAATCCAAAACAATACAAAAGCATGAGTGTGGACTTTGAGCCATTTTGTGAATCCCGCCCTGGATTTCACATTTCTCTAGTGAGGCTCACATTCTTTTATTCAGATTCCAAAAGTAGAGATAATTTGTTCCAAATGTTTCTGAAGCTGACTAGACTGACATTCTTTCCAGAGCTGGAGAAAACTGTGAAATTTTCTATACTCTAATGGAGCATGGAAAAAAAAAAGGCAAGAAAAAAGGAAAAATAAATATTTTGATGATATATTTGTTGTTATTGTTACAGTTATGGCTCTTTTAGAAGGCCTGGGGAGACATATCCTATGCCAACATCTTATTTCCATTGGCAAGGTAGCCAGCAGTTTTGGGTGTATATCACGGAGTGGATTATGATTGAGAAATAGGCCATAAAATTATACATTTCTTACAAGTCCATGGATGAGTTTTCTTCCAAAAAGGCCCTCCTGCCTGCATGGTGTGGGTGTGCTGTCAGTGGTAGGATTTTAACAATCCCCCTCCCCAGTTGATGACAGATGCAGTCTAGTTGTCAACATTCAGATGATGCTTCTCATACAAACAGAAGAGAAAATGCCCAAATTTGAATCTGATTTTCAAGCAAGTGAAGGTGCTTGCAGGCATGGGCAAGTAGAGACTGACAGGCATGGTGAGTCATGAAGGAGATGGTAAAGAACAATTGCCTTTCTGAGCACAAGGGGATGGAGAAGTTGGGATGTCTAGGATGGAGCCATCCTAGAGCTAGCATGACTTTTTTTTTCAATGGTTGTTTTTGAAGCATTTATTATGTGCCAGGCACAGTACTACGCACTGGGGTAGATACAAGTTATTCAGGTTGGGTCCATGACCCACACAGTGCTCACTGTTTTAATATGCATTTTACAAATGAGGTAACTGAGGAACAGAGAAGTAAATGACTTGCTCAGGGTCACACAGCAGACAAGTGGCAGAGCCAGGATTAGAACCCAGGCTTTCTTACCCATGCAATGCTTAAAAGGGTTGAGGCTGAGCTCAGATGGACAGAGGTAATCTAAGAGGGATGGTACCTATCCCTAAGTGGTAGAGTCCAGGCCTGGAGATCAGAAAGGCCTGGGTTTTAATCCCAAATCCACCACTTGCCTGGTGTGTTCATTCATTCATTCAATAGTATTTATTGAGTGCTTACTATGTACTGTACTGCTTGGAATGTACAAATCAGTAACAGATAGAGACAGTCCCTCCCCTTTGACGGGCTTACAGTCTAATCAGGGGAGATAGACAGACAAGAACAATGGCAATAAATAGAATTGAGGGGAAGAGCATCTCATTAAAACAAAAGCAAATAAATAGAATCAGGGTGATGTACATCCCATTAACAAAATAAATAGGGTAATGAAGATATATACAGTTGAGCCGACGAGTACAGTGCTGATGGGATGGGAGAGGGGGAGGAGAAGAGGGAAAGGGGGGAGAAGAGGTTTTAGTTGCGGAGAGGTGAAGGGGGAGTAGAGGGAGCAGAGGGAAAAAGGGAGCTCAGTCTGGGAAGCCCTCTTGGAGGAGGTGAGCTTTAAGTAGGGTTTTGAAGAGGGGAAGAGAATTAGTTTGGTGGAGGTGAGGAGGGAGGGCATTCCAGGACCGCGGGAGGACATGGCCCAGGGTTCGACGGCAGGATAGGCGAGAATGGGGGACGGTGAGGAAGTAGGCGACAGAGGAGCGGAGCGTACGGGGTGGGCAGTAGAGAGAAGGGAGGAGAAGTAGGAAGGAGCAAGGTGATGGAAAGCCTTGAAGCCTAGAGTGAGAAGTTTTTGTTTTGTGCAGAGGTTGATAGGCAACCACTGGAGGTTTTTAAGAAGGGGAGTGACATGACCAGAGCGTTTCTGCAGGAAGATGAGCTGGGAAGCAGAGTGAAGTGGTGTGTGACCTTGGGGGAGTCACTTTACTTCTCTGGGCCTACCTAATTCCCTCATCTGTATAATGGGGATTAAGACTTTATGCCCCATGTGCGACGGGGACTGTGTCCAACTTGATTAGTTTGTACCTACCCCAGAGCTTCATCCAGTGCCTAGCAGAGTAAGCGCTTAACAAATGGCACTGGACAAATAAATAAAAATGAATAAATGACTTTAAGACTGGCATAGAGTCAAGCAATAATATTAATCCAGAGTTCATAAGGAACAAAGCCCTGATGTGATTGCTAGGAAGACTCACTAGCACATAGTAAGCACTTAAATACCATAAAAAAGAGGCACATCCTATGATCAATTACAACAAGATGTCAAAACTTAATCACCTTGCCCACTCCTACCTTACCTCACTGATCTCCTTCTACAGCCCAGCCCACACACTTCTTTCCTCTGGTGCTAACCTTCTCACTGTACCTCGATCTCATCTACCTCGCTGGTGACTTCTTGCCCACAACCTACCTCTGGCCTGGAGCGCCCTCTGTTCTCATATCAGACAGATAATTGCTCTCCCTGACTTCAAAGCCCCATTGAAGTCACATCTCCTCCAGGAAGCCTTCCCTGACTAAGCCCTCCTCTCCTCCCACTCCCTTCTGCGTCGCTCATACTTGCTCCCTCATTCATCCTCCCTCCCTTCCCAACAGCATATATGTATATGTGTATATATCAGTAAAGTATTTATTTACCTATTAATTTATATTGTCTATCTCCCCCAGTAGACTGTGAGCTCGTTGCGGGCAAGGAATGTGCCTGATTTTATACTGTACTCTCCCAAGTGCTTAGTACAGTGCTTTGCACAGAGTAGGTGCTCAAATACAAACGAATGAATGAATGAGAGGTCAGTAACTGAAAGGAGCCAGAACAAGGAAAAACTGATAAGATAGAACAATTGAACAGTCATAAAAGCAAAAAGTGTAACTAAGCTGAGTTGTATGTTCCCTTGGGCAGCTCAGAGCTCTGGGCAACTGTTCTGTATGGTAAACTGCCACAGCTTTCCCTGGGTTGTATTGCGAGGGGAGGGGCTTCTCCCTGAAGTAGGTAGTGGAGGGGAGTGTGCTGATCCTCGCTCATCTCTGATTCATTCATTCATTAAATAGTATTTATTAAGTACTTTCTATGTTTCCAGCACTGTTCTAAGTGTTTGGGAAAGAAGCAGCGTGGCTCAGTGGAAAGAGCTCGGGCTAGGGAGTCAGAGGTCATGGGTTCTAATCCCGACTCTGCCTTTCGCCAGCCGTGTGACTTTGGGCAAGTCACTTTACTTCTCTGTGCCTCAGTTCCCTCATCTGTAAAATGAGGATTAAAACTGTGAGCCCCACATGGACTCATCCTGATCACCCTGTACCCCTCAGCGCTTCTAACAGTGCTCTGCACACAGTAAGCACTTAACAAATACCATCATTATTATTATTATTATAATACAGCAATAAAGAGGGACAATCCCTGCCAACAATGAGCTCACAGTCTGTGGGGGATACAAACATCAATACAAATAAACAGACATCAGTATAAATAAATAAAAATTACAGGTATATACATAAATCCTCTGGAGCAGGGAGGGTGAGGAGAAGAGCGAAGGGAGCAAGTTAAGGTGACACCGAAGGAGTGAGAGATGAGGAAAAGTGGGCCTTAGTCTGGGAAGGCCTTTTGGAGGGGAAGTGCCTTCAGTAAGGTTTTTAAGTGGGGAGAGTAATTGTCTGGTGGATTTGAGGAGGGAGGATATTCTAGGCCAGAGGTAGGATGTGGATTGGGATAGGAGATCTAGGCACTGTGAGAAGTTTAATGCCAGACAAGCGAAGTGTATGGGCCGGGTTTTAGAAGGAAAGAAGCAAGGTGAGGTAGGAGGGGGCAAGGTGATGGAGTGCTTTAAAGCCAATAGTGATGAGTTTTTGTTTGATATAGAGGTGGATAGGCAACCACTGGAGATTTTTGAGAAAGGTGACAGCTTCTGAATGTTTCTATGGAAAAATGATACAGGCAGTGGAGTGAAGGATGGAATGGAGTGGGGAGAAGCAGGCATTTGGGAGCTCAGCAAGGAGACTGATGCAGTACTCTAGGTAGGATAGGATGAGTGATTGTATTAACGTGGTAGTAGTTTGGATGGAAAGGAAAGGGCAGATTTTAGTGATGTGAAGGTGGGCAATGTTATGAAGGTGTCTTGATGGATAGAGCACGGGTCCAGAGGTCAGAAGGACCTGGGTTCTAATCCTGGCTCTGCCACTTGTTTGCTGTGTGATCTTGGGCCAGTCACTTCAATTGTCTGTGTCTCAGTTCACTCAACTGGAAAATGGGGATAAAGACTCTGAGCCCTATTTTGGACAGGGACTGTGCCCAACACAATTACCTTGTATCCACTCCTGCACTTAGTACAGTGCCTGGGACATAGTAAGCACTTAAGTACTAGAATTATCATTATTATTATTATTGGTCCCCAGAGCGCCAAAATCTGGGGAGGTCCTGGTGTTGGTTTCAGCCTGCCTCTGCTCCATTATAGGAGTGGGGAAGTTATATGTAATAATAATAATTATAATAACTGTGGTATTTGCTAAGCACTATGTGCCAAGCATTATACTAAGCGCTGGGGGAGATGAAAGATAATCAGGTCTCACCTGGAGCTCACAATCTAAGTCACTTTGCAGATGTGGGAACTGAAGCACAGAGAAGTTATACGTCCTAAGGTCACACACAGCAGACACGTTTGCTTTTGTTCCCACAAGAGTTGAGACAATGACAGGATCCAATCCAGAGGATCTGTTCCAGAAGCAGACTTGGAAAAATGGCTTGGAAATGTGAGATTTGATTTCTTGTGTTAATGATTGGAATAGATCTGCTCCTAATCCTGTCTCCATGGGTCCTGGGGCTACAGCCAAAAAATAGCAACTAGCAGTGATTCATCCTACCTTCCAGTTCAGACCAATACTGGATTTCCAAGCCTCTCGGCCACTCAGGTGTGCCGACAGCCCTTTGTGGGCTTTTGGGTTTCTCTCAGAATCCACTGATGGGTAGGGAGGGGGATTGGGTGGGGGAGGCAGACCTATTTTAAGACAACTTCAACGTGTAATGATGGTGGCAATTGTTAAGCGCTTACTATGTTCTAAGCTCTAGGGTAGACACAAGCTAATCAATTTGAACACACTCCCTGTTCCACATGGGGTTCCCAGTCAATCCCCATTTTACAAATGAGGGAACTGAGGCAAAGAAAAGTAAAATGACTTGCCCAAGGTCACACAGAAAATAAGTGGTAGAGCAAGGACTAGAACCAGGTCCTTCTGACTCCCAGGTCAGATAGGATAGATGGATAGAACCTGGGCCATACAGCTTCCCAAGTTAAGTGACTTGCCCAGGGTCTTATAGCAAGCTTATGGCAGCATTGAGATAGAATATAGTCTATGCTATTCTTCAGTCCTTTTACAAATTTCATAGGTGGCAGTGCTACTATAATTACAGGATGCCCTGTGGATGAAGCATTAGCTAGCCTAATGTCAGGAAGCACAGCTCTATACAATTCATTTTTCTGTCTTCAGATATATGAAAAATGTAATCCCATCCCTTCAGCCTCACCAAAGTGCCCCAAATTTAGGACCTGCCTCAATTATTTTGGGGGAAAAAAAAGAGTGAGAAAGTAGGTTCCCACCTCAGACAGTGACACAAAGAGTTCACTTGCATCTCCCCAGGCTTCATAACTCTTTTCCCTGTCTATGCATGTATCATCTCCCAGGAGCTCATAAGAATTTTCCTAAACCTTTGCAATGTATCTTCAGATTCCTATTTCATAGATGCAGGAGGCATGACCCCCTTAAGTGATTTGTGTAAAGTTGCATAGCATGTGAGTAGCAGAGCAGTGTTGAGAACCATGGATTTCTGACTCTTGCTGACTTGCCACCAGACTGCATGGCTTCCTAATGTGGGGATGGAGTTTTCATTATTATTATGGTATTTAAGTAGTTACTATGTGTCAAGCATTGTTCCAAGAGCTAGAGTAGATATAAATTAATCAGGCCAGAACCAGTCTCTGTCCCACATAATAATAATTATGGTATTTGTTAAGCGCTTACTATATCTGCGGCCATACCACCCTGAACGTGCCCGATCTCGTCTGATCTCGGAAGCTAAGCAGAGTTGGGCCTGGTTAGTACTTGGATGGGAGAATGCCTGGGAATACCTGGTGCTGTAGGTTTTTGCTGGGAGGCAGCTGCTGCCCCTTCCTACTGACTGCCCTTTTTTGTAGAAGCAGCGTGGCTCAGTGGAAAGAGCATGGGCTTGGGAGTCAGAGGTCATGGGTTTGAATCCCTGCTCTGCCACTTGTCAGCTGTGTGACTGTGGGCAAGTCACTTAATTTCTCTGTGCCTCACTTACCTCATCTCTAAAATGGGGATTAAGACTATGAGCCTCATCTGGGACAATCTGATTGCTCTGTATCTACCCCAGTGCTTAGAACAGTGCTCTGCATATAGTAAGTGCTTAACAAATACCAACATTATTATTATGTGCCAAGCACTGTTCTAAGCACTGGGGCAGATACAGGGTAATCTGGTTGTCCCACGTGGGGCTTACACTTTAATCCCCATTTTATAGATGAGATAACTGAGGCACAGAGAAGTTAAGTGACTTGCCCAAGGTCACACAGCAGTCAAGTGGCAGAGCTGGGATTAGAACCCAGGTCCTCTGGCTCCCAAGCATGGGCTCTTTCCACTAACCCATGAGGCTCACAGTCTAAGTAGGAGGGTAAACAAGCATTGAATCCTCCTTGTACAGGTAAGGAAACTGAGGCCCAGAGAGGTCAATCGACTTGACCAAAGTCATACAGAAAGTAACTGGCAGAACCAGGATTAGAACACACATCTTCTGACTCCCAGTGCTGAGTAACATCTACGCTGCCCCTCTAAGGACAATTTATATGTTTGTTTATACCCTAGTAATAATAATTATGGTATTTAAGGGCTTACTATGTGCCAAACACTGTTCTAAGCACTGGGGTAGATACAAGGTAATCAGGTTGGACACAGTTCCTGTCTCACATGGGGCTCATAGTCTCAATCCCCATTTTACACATAATGGAACTGAGGCACAGTGTAGTTAAGTGACTTGTCCCAGGTCACACAGCAGACAAGTGGTGGAGCCATGATTAGAATCCATCACCTCTGTCTCCAAAGCCCATGGTCTTGCCAGTAGGCCATGCTGCTTCTCTGTAGCATGTAGTAATAATAATAGTACTAAGCAGTAGGAAAAAAACTACCGAGATGAGAATTACGCATGGGGCCTGGTCCCCAAGGCCTCACAATCTAAGACTATGTTGTGGGGAGGGATCGAGAGAGACACAAAAGGAAAGATGAAATGTGAAAAGAATATTGTATTTATAGAGCACATACTCTGTGCGGAGCACTATACTAAGTGCTTGGGAGAGTTCAGTAAAACAATATAACAGACCTGGTAGGCACATTCCCTCCCCACAGTGAGCTCACAGTCTAGAGGCGACAAAGGCATAAAAGGTAAGGATGAAAATTAATGAAAAGATAGTAGAGCACTGTGGCTAGCAGAACAGAGTTTCAGGTTCCTCTTGGCTCACTCCAACAGTCCCCCAGCACTCTAGACTGTAAGCTCTGTGGGAAGGGAAGAAATCTATCACCTCTGTTGTACTGTACTCTCCAAGCTTTCAGTATAGTGATTGGCACACAGTAAGTGCCTTTGCAATGCTCTAGACTGTAAGCTCACTAAGCAGAGTGGCTTAGTAGAAAGAGCATGGGCTTGGAAATCATAGGTCATGGGTTCTAATCCAGGCTTTGTCACTTAGCTGTGTGACTTTGGGCAAATTACTTAATTTCTCTGGGCCCTAGTTACCTCATTTGTAAAATGGGGATTAATACTATGAACCCCATGTGGGACAAATTGATTACCTTGTATCTACTCCAGCGCTTAGAATAGTGCTTGGCACATAGTAAGTGCTTAACAAATACCATCATCATCATTATTATCATTATTATTATATGCTCACAGGCACTTAGCATATTGCACATAGTAAGCACTCATTAAATGCCATTGGTTGGCTGACTGATTAAAAATCCAGAAGGACCATGCTGCATGAGTTTCCTCTCTTTTCCTGGGTTGGACACAATGAAATTGGTCAGCCCCTCTCTTTTGGGGGAGACCCCAAGAGCAGTCCACTGTTTCGAGTCAGGCTGTGGACACAGGTTTAGAGGTTCTTATATTCTAAGATAATACTCCCATTATCTGTGACTGAGAATGCATTTCTCTCTCTTTTTTTTTTAAAGGTAGTTTAGTAATTACTTTGTACCATCCACGCACTGTACTAAGTACTGGGGTAGATACAAGATAATCAGGTTGGACACAATCCCTGTCCTACATAGACTCTCAGCCTTAATCCCCATTTTATCGATGAGGTAACTGAAGCCCAGAACAGTTAAGTTAATTCACTCAATCATATTTATTGAGTGCTTACTGTGTGCAGAGCACTGTACTAAGCTCTTGGGAGAGTACAATACAACAATAAGCAGACACATTCCCTGCCTCAAAGAGCTTACAATCTAGAGGGAGAGACAGACATTAATATAAATAAATGACAGATATGTATATTAGTGCTGTGGGGCTGGGGGACGGAGGGATGAATAAAGGGAACATATCAGGGCAATGCAGAAGGGAGTGGGAGAAGAGGAAAGGAGGGCTTAGTGAGGGAAGGCCTTTTGGAGGAGATGTGCCTTTAATAAGGCTTTGAATGGGGGAAAAGTAATTGTCAGATTTGAGTAGGGAAAGTATTCCAGGCCAGTGGCAGGATGTGAGTGAGGGTTCAGTGGTGAGTTAGATGGGACTGAGGAACAGTGAGAAGGTTAGTATTAGAGGAGTGAAGTAGGCAGGCTGGGTTGTAGTAGGAAAGTAGTGAGGTGAGATAAGAGGAGGCAAGGTGTTTGACTGCTTTGAAGCCATTAGTGAGGAGTTTTTCTTTGATGCTGAGGTTGGTGGGCAACCACTGGACCTTCTTAATTGGGGAAATGTGTCCTGAATGTTTTTGTAGAAAAATGATCCAGGCAGTGGAATGAAGTTTGGAATGGAGTGGGGAGAGACAGGAGGCTGGGAGGTCAGAGAGGAGGCTAATAGAGTAAATGAGGTGAGATAGAATGAGTATATTGACCTGGTAGCAGTCTAGATGAAGAGGAAAAGGCGGGTTTTAGCAATGTGGTGAAGTTGGAACTGACAGGATTTAGTGATGGATTGAATATGTGGGTCAAATGAGAGAGAGGAGTCAAGGATAACATCAAGGTTATGGGCTTGGGGAAAGGAAGGTCACACAGACAAGTGGTGGAGTAAGGATTAAAATCCAGGTTTTCTGACTCTAAATCCTATGCTCTTTCCACTAGCCATTCTGCTTTACTGAATGTTCAAGTCTGAACTACCTGTCTACTTTGTGACTAGGGGCCATATCTGAATTCATTTTGAGTTCACTCCAGCACTTAATAGAGTGAGAATGATGGAGTTTCTTGTTGGGACTGATGGACAAGCCTCAATATGAGGCTTCATATGTGAGAACCTGAATTGTTTCCTTGTAGGAAGGGAATGTTTCTACCTACTCTGTCATACTGTACTCTCCAAATCAGTGAGTGAGGTGGTCTGCACACAGCAAGCACTCATTTAGAGTGGTCTACTGGAAAGAGCACAAGCCTGACATTTGGAAGACCTGGGTACTAATGTCAGATCTGCCACTTGCCAGCTGTGTGACCTTGGGCAAGTCAATTTAGCATCTCTGGGCCTCTGTCTTATCATCTGTAAAATGGGGATTCAATGCCTGTTTTCTCTCTCACTTGAAATGTGAGGCCCATGTGGGACAGGGAGTTTACCTGAACTGATTACCTATATCGACTCCAGCATTAGAACAGTGTTGGACACAGAGTAAGGGCTTAACAAATGTCATAATAATAGATATGTGGATTGGCTGGAGTGTTTCACAATACTCTTGTCAGACTTTCTTGTCCCTACCGGTCATGCTTTCGATGAGCCAGTGAGGCAATAGAGTAGACAGACAGGGTGCAACCTATTGTAAAAACCACACAAAGGTTCTTCCTTTCCCAGGGTCCATTTATAGCCAAAGTGACTGCAGGGTAATGTGCTGTTGTTAAAGGTTGCCAGTGAAACCAAGAATTCAGGGACATTCAGACTAGAGCCAAACCCCTTGTTACTTCTCATCCTCTCTGAGCATATTTTGCTCTGAATTTTTTTTCCTCCTTAGTGATGGCTCAGTACTAGGTTAACTTCTGGATACATTGGGCAAAATGGATGGCTTTACCAGGAAAGAGATTAGGGAACAGTGAGTTATGTATTTTAAATATGAGTCAGGGGGAACATAGCAACTCTCCAGTCTGGTTAAAAAGGAAGTGCCTGGGAGCATGGCTGCTTATTAAGAATTGTTTGAAAGGTAGGCAGAATGTTTGAAGTTACCTTTCCGAAGCTGGAATAACAACTGTGGTATTTGTTAAGCACTTAATATGTGGCAAGCGCTGCAGTAAGCACTAGGATAGATATAAGATAACCTGGTCCCACATGGAGCTCACAGTCTAAGTAGGAGGGAGAATGGGTTTTGAATCCACTTTTTTCCCGTGAGGGAACTGAGGCACAGAGAAGTTAAATGACTTGCAGGTATCATTTTTCCCTATCAAATCAGAGTTTTGCTCTTCCTGCCTCATGGATTGAATGTGACAAGGGAGCAAGAGTGACAGTGCTCTAGACTGTAAGCTCTTGTAAAGAGCTATAAGTTATGTAAGCCCAAAATAATTTTGGAAGTGCAAAAACCATTTTCCCATTACCTCAAAGAACAAGTTAGAATTGTGACTGCTCCAGCTGTTTTTGGCTTTTACCCCAATAGACTTGCACATTCCTGTGGTCTCCCCTTTTCCTTGCTTGACAGCATTCATGGCCAACCAACCTGTCAGATACTTTGTCCAGGAGTAGGCCAAAGGCCTAGAATGGGAGTCCAGAGGAAGGTGAAGTGGTGTGTTAAAGGTATATAATGAGTACTTTAACACACTCAATCATCTCACCCTATCCTACTTCATTTCACTGGTCTCCCACTATAGTTCAGCCCACACATTATGCTCCTCGAAAGGCAGCTTATTCACTGTGTCCTGATATCATCTATCGTGCTGCTGACCCCCTTCCTATATCCTCACCCAAGTCTGGAACTCCCTCCCCCTCCATATATGCCAAACCACCACTCTCTCCACTTTCAAAACATTATTAAAGTCGCATGTCCTCCAAGACCCTTCCCTGATGAAGCTCTCCTTTCCCCAGCTCACTTTCCCTTCTGCGTTGTCTATGCACTTGGATCTGGGACCTTTGGACATTTGATATTCACCCCACCCCTAACCCCATAGCACTTATGTAGATATTTAAATTATATATTATAAATTCCTTATTTATTCATATTAATATCACCCTTAGACTGTAAGCTCATTATGAGCAGGGAACCTTTCTGCTAATTCTTCTGTATTGTACTCTCCCAAGTGCTTAGTACAGTGCTTTGAACATAATTACCCTCAAAAAAAGCCATTGATTGATAATGAGGTAGTTAGACACTTCTTGTCTTTTTTGTTTCTCAGTGGCACCCCCATCTCCCATTAACTAATTGTGTTTAACAATTAATATTATGGGAAACCTGTATGGGACAAAAGGACATTTTTAACCTCTACTGTGTGACAATGTCCTACATAATGAGTGACAGCTGGGGGTTTCTGGTCCCACATTCATTTTAATGGAAGCCCCCAGCTATTTCCTCTGGATTTCCAACCTCTGTGACACTGTAAATCCCTGTGATGATACAAAGAGTGTGGGCACTTGACAGGCCTTTTAATAAACAGTTTGTGGCTAGGATGAATTGAAGTTCAGCAGGAACCAACTGGAGTTCAGTACAAGAGGCCATGTTGTTAACAAAATACCTTCATGTTAGAAGGAAAAAAAAACTGGGGCTAGACACCTGCTATCTTTTCAGGTAGCAATCAAGGCTGACCTTACTTTTGGCAAGTGATCAGATGAGAGTAGAACCACTTGTGATTAGCATCTCTGCCTAAGTGTATCACCTAGTTCATGAGATCGGCAGAAGCAGCGTGGCTCAGTGGAAAGAGCACGGGCTTTGGAGTCAGGGCTCATGAGTTCGAATCCCAGCTCTGCCACTTGTCGGCTGTGTAACTGTGGGCAAGTCACTTAACTTCTCTGTGCCTCAGTTCCCTCATCTGTAAAATGGGGAGTAAGACTGTGAGCCCCACGTGGGACAACCTGATTCCCCTATGTCTACCCCAGCGCTTAGAACAGTGCTCGGCACATAGTAAGCGCTTAACAAACACCAACATTATTATTATTATTATTATGAGATGTACATGTAGTGTGCAATAAAAACCGTCAGCCTTCTACCTGGAAAATGGCTTCCAGGAGACTTTGAAATGAATGAAAGAGCAAGCTGAGCTGCAGATGGTCATCAACTTAGAAGATCTAATAAAGTATCAGTGAGCTTTAAATCCTTTCTAATTAATCTCCTTCACAATATCCCTATGGGATAGACAGGATCAGGGATAGTTACTTTCATTTTACAGATAGAGAAACTGAGTCCCAGATGGCAAAATGACCTGCCCATGATGAGCTGAGCAACCCAATCAGATAGTCACTTTCATTCATTCATTCATTCATTCAATAGTATTTATTGAGCGCTATGTGCAGAGCACTGTACTAAGTGCTTGGAATGTACAAATCGGTAACAGATAGAGACAGTCCCTACCCTTTGATGGGCTTACAGTCTAATCAGGGGAGACAGACAGACCAGAACAATGGCAATAAATAGAATCAAGCAGATGAACATCTCATTAAAACAATAGCAAATAAATAGAATCAAGGCGATGTACATTTCATTAACAAAATAAATAGGGTAATGAAAATATATGCAGTTGAGCGGATGAGTACAGTGCTGAGGGGATGGGAAGGGAGAGAGGGAGGAGCAGAGGGAAATGGGGGGAAAAGAGGGTTTAGCTGCGGAGAGGTGAAGGAGGGGCGATAGAGGGAATAGAGGAAAAAGGGGAGCTCAGTCTGGGAAGGGCTCTTGGAGGAGGTGAGCTTTAAGTAGGGTTTTGAAGAGGGGAAGAGAATTAGTTTGGCGGAGGTGAGGAGGGAGGGCATTCCAGGACTGCGGGAGGACGTGGCCCAGGGGTCAACGGCGGGATAGGCGAGAATGGGGGACAGTGAGGAGGTGGGCGGCAGAGGAGCAGAGCGTGCGGGGTGGGCAGTGGAAAGAGATAAGGGAGGAGAGGTAGGAGGGGGCAAGGTGATGGAGAGCCTTGAAGCCTAGAGTGAGAAGTTTTTGTTTTGTGCGGAGGTTGATAGGCAACCACTGGAGGTTTTTAAGAAGGGGAGTGACATGCCCAGAGAGTCACTTCCAGAGCCACGTAGAGCCACGTGAAGAACTATCACTTGAGAAGCAGCGTGGCCTAGTGGAAAGAGCATGGCCCTGAGAAAGGACCTGGGTTCTAATTCCAGCTCTGCCATGTACCTGCTGTGTGACCTTGAGCGAGTCATTTAACTTCTCTGTAACTCAGTTCCCTCATCTATAATAAATGGGGATTCAATACCTGTTCTCCCTCCTACTCAGTCTTTGAGTCCCATGTAGGACCTGATTATCTTATATCTACCCCAGTGCTTAGTACAGTGCTTGGTACCTAGTAAGTGCGTAAAAGCATTATGATTATGGTGATTATTATTATTATGATGATTATTACTTCTGGCTCCTGGCTCCCCTATTCCACTAAAATTCCTGTGCCTTTCCTGCATTCATGAGTGTATATTTTATTATGGCTGTTTTTATTAATTTCTGGGAATATGCTTGGGAAACCATTTTCTGTCCATCTTCTGGAATGGCAAAACTATCCAGGGTAAGAATAATATCGCAGGGAAGCAGAAGTTGCGGAAAAGTCATGCTCTGAATTATACAGTCGAAGGCTCACAGTCTAAATTTGAGGAAGGAAGACTTAATCCTCATTTTACAGATGAGGGAACTGAAGCACAGATAACGTAAATGACCTGCCCAAGGTCACATAGCAAGCAATTGGCAAAGCCGGGGTTAGAATCTAGGTCCTCTGACTCCCAGGCCTGTACTCTGAGAGTACATCATGCTTCAAGTCTTAAAGAAAGCAGGATGATATCACAACTTCAGAGGCCTTTAGTTTCATTTGCAGTAAGCACTGTATGGAATCTCCAACAAAGAATTTCTAGAACACTACTTGACCACCGTCAGAGAACTGAAGCTTAGCCATCTCAGAGGTCTGATGAGTAGGACATAGATGAGGATGATTGAACACCGGATCAAGGTAGCTGCTTTATGGCAATCTGATGTAGAAGCAGTAGTATGAGCAGTAATAAAACTAGTAGCAGTGTATATTAATCATATTGATTAAGCACTTACTGTGTGCACAGCACTGTGCTAAGAGCTTGGGGGAGTACAATATAATAGAGTTGGTAGACTCATTACCTGCCCACAGCAAGCTTACAGTCTGCATCGCACTAGGCACTGAGCACTCCCCGGTGAGAACTAGACAAGGGGCTCACAATCTTTGAAGTGAGTTTACTGAAAGAGACCAGACATAAGCAACATTCTGATTGAATCTCCACAGAGCCAAATAAATGCTCAGTCATAGAATAAATCCTAAATCATTATTCTTTGTGGCAGCAATATTCAGTCTCATTCTCAACCCAACCCAAGAAGTATCATGTACAACTAGATTTTGCTGTCGTGTGTATGGACTGGTTGCAAGTCATTTAAGTGAGATGGCATCCTTAATTGTTGCTCCTAATTATTCTGGGAGTCCCCATGGTTGACCCTGCTCCCTGGGAGGTCTTGGATTCTTATCTGTGCTCTCTCTCTCTCTCCTTATCAACTATGTGCAAATACATCTCTCCTTGTGAGAAAACAGCTGTTCACTGGGGATATTGTTTTCTCAGATTCCCAGGGAAAGGGGAGGGCTTAGGGAAAAGTTTAAAAACCTGACATATGGTCCATCAGTGAATCCCTGATAAATCAATCCCAGCGAATCCCTGAGAAATCATCCACCATGGAACAGTGACCTGCACTTTATCATCCTGGGTGGTAGCAAGCTCAATGTGGTGATGTGTTGGGGAAGGAAAACAGGTGGGAAGGATCTTTACATTTTTTCTAAATTGAACATTAATCTTGAGAGATCTTCCCCCATGGAATTATGGCTGAACTGGGAAAAATTTTGGAGGAAAGACATTCCTGGAGCAGAAAATCCCTGAGAATCAGCTTCAAATTTAGAAACAAAACAGCAGAACCCATGTTCTTCTGAATTTACCATCCCCCAGGAAGGATGGTCATCGTTTCCTAAGTACTCATTTACTGTCTCTGTTATTCAAGCCCGCCTGGTAACATTTAGATTCCTTGGAAGAGGGCTGGTGGTTCAGTCCACCACAGTCATTCCTTTGGTCTGTCATAATACATAAGCCACAAAACATACACTATCTGAAGAGTTGGCAGTTGAGGTGTGACTAGCATAAGGGGCACTGGGATGGTTTGGTCTGGGTGGTCTATCTATTCTACCAATCTTGAGATGAAGGGATCGAACTATTGTCTAACATGGCCCTGCCTTCCCCTCCCTGCCTTATGAGGCAAACTGAGGCCAACTTGGCATGGCCCCACTAGGGAACTGCTTTCCCCCACCACACCAGTCTGTCATATGCTGCAATCTGATGTCATCTTGGTGCTTGCATGACCCCAGCATGCCTCAGTATGAGGGTTGCCCCTGCCTTGGATCGCCCCTAGCCCCAGGAGATTTATTTTTTATTCATTTTTAAATACAAAAAAACCCCACCCATGAAGCTTCTTGCAGGTGCTATCCTGCTTTCCCTGCTTCAGTTTGTACCATTTTCCTGCTTCAAGAAGAGGGAGAAGGGTTTCCTTGCTCCAGTGCCCACGCTGACAAGTGGGGAGACAGATATGCCTCTCACCCTGTAAGAGCAGCCTCTCTGTCCCCTCATCTAACAGCAGAAGCTGCATGTGTGCACGTCTCCCTTCACCCACACACAGCTGACAGTAGAGGCAGTTGCATCGGTAGCTCTCTGTGAGCTCCAGGTCCTTCACTCGCTGCAGTGCTGTCGAAGTTCCTGGATGATGAGTGGGGAGATGGACCTCGAGCAGTAGAAGCCCTCCAGAGGAGCTGAGAGGGCCCTGGCTCTGGTGACCCAGATTGGGGTCTCTTCTCTCCCCCTACTGTGGGGTCAGCTCCGAGTGCACCTCCATTCACTTCAGTTTGGGAGGAAGGCCACCCCATGGTCACAGGAAGTCCTGCCTTCCCTGACACTGCCACCTACTATCCAGATTGGGTGAACAAGTGATTCAAACTATGGGGCAGGTCCATCAGCAGCCATTCAAAAGTACATTATTGAATAATTATCTTGAAGGATTTCACTCAAATGATATTTCATAGAGCAAATTGCACCACCCTTTCATGGAACCCGAATGTGGATCCCATCTGAAAGCAGAAATTCTGGAAGTGATTCCATCAGTGATGGCACCTTCCAACCCAAAAAATTAATCTTCGGACAATGATGTCTTTGTGGGCTTTTCGAAGATTTGTTTTTTTGGTTTTTTTAATGGTATGTTTTAAGTAGTTACTCTGTGTCCAACAATGCACTAAGCGCTGGGAGAGATACAAGATAATTAAGTTGGTCACAATGCCTGTCCAACACTGAGTTCACTGTTGTAGTCCAATTTTACAGATGAGGAAACTGAGGCCCAGAGAAGTTGTGACTTGCCCAAGGTCACACAGCAGACAAGTGGACAAGTGCCTCCCTGTCCCATGCTCTTAATACTAGGCCATTCTGCTTCTCTAAGAAAATGCTTACTATGTTCCAAGCACTATAATAAGCACTGGGTTAAGTATAAGATAATCAGGTCGGCTAACAGTCTAAGCGTGCTGGAAGGTCTCTGAAAGCCAGTTAAGTAATGAAAGAGTGGTACTTAGATAGAGAGGTAATCAGGGTTAGCCTGGCAAAATTCTCCTAAACCTTCAAACCAGTTAAAGCAAATATTCCCCAGTTAGGAGTGACATGCCAATTTAGTTTCCCATTCCCACTGACCACCATCAAAAGACGAGCCAAGCTTCAGGGAAGCTTGAGGCATTTAAGGCACTCTAAAAACAGGAAGTCCAGTAGAACTTGAATTAGACTAAGTTCCTCAATTAAAATGCAGCCTGAACTAAACTGGACTGAAACCCAGTAAGAGTCAGAGTCAGCATTCAGGAGCTCCATTTTGTATGTCCTCTTAGCTTGGGACAGACTGGCAGTGGCAGTTTGTGGTTTCAGGTTTATCTACTTTCCTGGCCAAATTAGACTCCCAAATGCATAAATAACTTCAAGGAACTCATAACCACTGGCAGAAGAAATGATTCTCCTTTTCAGAAGATCCAACACAATTATCTGAAATTGGGGAAGTGAACTATTTAAATAACAGAGAAAAAAATCTTTCCTCATAAGCAGTGACTGCATAATGGGAAGGGCCTTGGGGCTAAAACACCAACAAGGATTTCTGCAGACACGAAAAATCTGTCAGTCAGAAGCCAATGTGAATGAGGGAGGCAGGAAAGGAAGAGGGATTCTCTAAATGACTTTTCCTTTTCCAGTCTTCTGGAATTAATAAATAATAATAATTGTGGTACTTGTTAAGCACTTACTGTGTGCCAAGCACTGTTTTAAGATCTGGGAAAGATGCAAGTTAATGAAGTTGTACACAGTCCCACATGGGACCCACATTCTTAACCCCCCCTTTACAGATGAGGTAACTGAAGCCCAGAGGAGCTGTGACTTGTCCAAAGTCACACAGCAGGCATGTCGCAGAGCTGGAATTAGAACTCAGGACCCTCTGATTCACAGATCCATGCTCTTTCCACTAAGCCACACTGCTTTCCAGCAGCATTCTAAGAATTCCAAGTCCCATCTTATCCTCAGAATAGTCATATTTATCTGTGTTGCGCAGATAGCATTCTACAGCACATAAGTGAAATGAGAGTTTTGGCCCAATTTCTTTCAAATTATAATTACAGTGGATAACCGTGACCTACTTTATTCCCTGACCGATAATTGTCTTTGGGAAAACAGTCCCAATAGCATCATTAAAAAATGATGGGAGAAGTTGGGTGAAGGGATGACCTGAATTCCAAGGAGGGAATCTATCACGGGGCAAGTGGGGATAGAATAATAAGCAAAATCAGCTGATTGGAGGTACCTGTGGGTAAAGCTGTCACCACTTCACCTTCCCATACCCCAAGGGACTGTGTCTGTTATACTTTTCCCAGCACTTAGTACAGTGCTCTGCACACAGTAAGCGCTCAATAAATGCAATCGACTGACCAACTGTGGGAAGAGAGAGTCCTGTAACTCAACTTGTCCTGGCTATTAAGATGGCATTCTGGATCTATGAAATCCACTCAGCCACTTGATCTCACAGAGAGGTGCTCAGTCTTGAAATAAATTGAGTCTTAAGAAACATGTGTAAAGAGAAGGATCCCAAAATCTTGCGTGGATCTAGAGAGGTCATCTAACCCTCTTCTCCAGAAAGAGGGTTTGATCTCCAGTAGCTTCTCTGACAAGCCTGGTCCAAGACCTGACTAGAAATCCTTCCTCACCTTCCTCACCTCTGACCTAATGCTGCAGTTTAAGCTTATTTCCTCTTGTCCTGTCCTCAGTGGAGAAAGCAGCCAATACCTTCAGCAATCTGTATAACTCTCTCCTCCATAGAACTCATGGTGGGTAGGGAATGTGTATGTTTTATAGACTGTAGGCAGAGAACGTATCTAACAGCTCTGCTATATTGTACTCTCCCAAGCACTCTGAATACAGTAAGCATTCAATATAACTGATTGGCTATTCACTTAAAAATTGTGAATATTATGATTCACTATTTAAAGAGTTCACTTCTCCCACCACAGTTTGTAGTTTATAAGGCTATATAAATTCCTTTCTGTGGGATCACATGAGGCAGGATCACAGCTTTCCTAACTAGTTTTTCAGCTTTCCTGTTCATATTTTCCCAAATTAAATTCAACAATTTGGCACTAATGTTCATATGTTTTCTCATCCCCACCTCATGCGTTTGTACATATCAACTTACATGGTCCATATATCCAACTTCACATTCCCTTCTTACCCCCTCTGCAAATTATCGTGCATTCGCCTCCCCTGATAAATTCCAAGTCCCTGGAGGATCTTGTTTTCAACCTGCATTTTACCCCCATTAGAGGTTGTGTACAAATGCCTTGCAAATACTAGGCATTCAGTAGTAGGCCAAGTGACCAGGATCTGGCTGGAATCTACCTCTTCTAGGTTAGTATGTACAGGGATAGGCATTGAAAACCAGCTTGGATAGACACTCTGGAAATAAAAAAAGCCTGTGTCCTCAGTGGTATAAATGCCTCCAACAAGCCTCTAGCTCCATAAACATTTACTGAATCATCACACTGTAAATATTGAGTCCATCAGCTCAAAGCATATCCCAGCCTTCTAGAGAAAGAAGGCAAATACAGGGGCGAATCAAAAGGGGCCTCAAATGCACTGCTGCTGCTTTAAAGGAAGTGGCGGGCACAGAGGAATGCTCTTTAAGCCTTTAATTTCAGCCAACGGATAGACTCAAAGTACCCTTATATTGGAACCTTCCCTTGGCAAGTACACATTACTAGGATGAAAGAGATGAAGTCTCCAAGTGAAAAAACTAGCTGTTCTGGGAGAAAGTACCTGTGGTTGTATTTGCTGCTGTCCTGCTAGGACAACAAAACTTTTCATTCCCTCCCCTGCAGCAGTGTACTTTATACATGGAAAGGGTTCAAGAACGAAAAGATCATTATGGGCAGGGAAGGTATCTGCTATTTATATTGTATTGTACTCTCCCAAGCGCTTAGTACACTACTCTGCACATAGTAAGCACTCTATAAATACCACTGATCGATTGATTGAAAAGAAATTGCCAAAATAGAAATATCATCTGATCCTCTCATCTCCTGAAATTGAAAATCCCTAGAGGTCCTATCTTCTAGACATTTGGCAGCAGTGTAAGCATATTACCGATGAGTAATATGAGTAATACTTTGATCAGTGATCAGTCAGATATTGAACTACTATGTTCCAATCATTCTAGTGCATGCTGTGAAATTGCAGACTTTGGACAAGACATGCAACCTGTCTTCGGGATGCTTGCAGGGGAGGTGTGGAGAAGGGGAGATGTGATTCATAGTAAAAAATGATGTTCTGGTTGTGACTTGCTTGAATCAAAGTCTTCAATCAGTTCACGGATGAAATGGAAGACACTTGTTGCTGAAAAGAAATGGATTTGTGACAATTCACACTTCAAGGGCAGACTATCTTCAGACATCATCCCCAAGAGCTGTAGAATTTTCAGTGATTCCCCCAAGCTTGTAATCACTGGATTAAGCAGTTACTGTTGTTAACCTCACCTACAACACTGAGACTTCTCTGATGTCATCATGTTTCCACAATCCCCTCCTTCCAAACCAGTTCATCCCTGTCTTCCCTTCTCAGTACCCCCCAGCCTCCCCCTAACCTCTCCTCACCCACCCCATCCCTGTTACCCTGTCCCAGAGCCAGCCCCCATCAGCTCACTCCCATCCAACCCCTCTCCCCTCCTTTTAAAATCCCTTCCCTCCACACCTCTCCCTACAGTCAAGTGTGGCCTTTAGAACCCCTGCTTCATTATTGGATAGCTTCCCTTTCCTTGACCTGTTCCTGACCCAGTCACTGCTCCTGCTCACCATCAGTGAAACCTGACTCTGTTGCTCTGTCTAGAGGGGGGCCTCATCTTCATCCACTCTCCCAGATTGTTTCCTTCTCACTCCCCAATGCTACTTTCACACCATTCCAACCTCCCCCTACCCCCATCCCTCTCTTTTCCTTCCTTTGAAGCCTATACGATTTGCCTCTACAACTCACTCCAGGTACTAGCCATGGTCATTTCCTGCCTTCCAAGGCCCTACCCTCAACTCTTCAAATCATTCTGATCCTCCCTTAATGTCAACTTACTCACTGTACTTGATCTTGTCTATCTCACCGGCACCCCCTCACCCATATCCTGCCCCTGGCCTGGGACACCCTTTCTCTTCATATCTGTCAAACAACCTGGGTTCTAATCCCACCTCTTCCACTTACTTTCTATGTGACCTTGGGCAAATCACTTAAGTATGCCTGAGTTTCCTCAATTGTAAAGGGAAGAATTCAGTACCTGTTCTCACTCCCCTTTAAACTGGGTAGGCCGACGCCTATGTCCAGCCTGTTTATCTTGTATCTACACCAGAACTTAGTACTCAGTGCTTAGCACATAGTAGACCCCTAACAAATGTCACCATTATGAATGATCATTGTAGGGGGAAGTCCTGAATGAACATACCAAATTGCTCGGGTATTGATCAGAGGGTGATATTCTAAACTGTAAACTTGTTGTGGTCAGGGAATGTGTCTGTTTATTGTTGTACTCCCCCAAGTGCTTAGTACAGTGCTTGGCACACAGTAAGTGCTCAATAAATGTGATTGACTGAAAGGTTATTCAGGATGGCCACCTGGCCCAGGGGTCCCTTACCTCCAAAGCAGTGGTGAGCTGTCTGAAGCGATCCACCCTTTCTTCTCCTCCCACTCACTAGGTGCCCATATGAGCTGCAGTGGGAAGGTTCTCTCAACTCTACTCTCAGAGGTCCCCGGATAAGCAAGGCCAGACAGATGCACACCAATTTGGATTTTGTTGATCAGGGATGGATGTGCTTCTGTGTGTAGTGAAATTAAAGGTGACCATTTGGCTATTCCTGATCCCACCTGGAAGCTTCCTGGCAAGGAAGTTCAATCTCTCGAGACACACCCCTATTTGGAGCAGGACAACAGAGGCCCAAGAGGCAAGACTCTTGTCCATAGTTAATCATCTCCAGAAAAGGAGGATCTCTAACCTCTCAGAGGAGCTCTCCCTGTTTTCTTTGTTTTTTAAATGGTATTTGTTAAACACTTACTCTGTACCTGGCACTGAACTAAATCCTGGGATAGATACAAAATAATCAGATTGGACTACAGTCCCTGTCCCACATGGGAATCCTCACAGTCTTAATCCCCATTTTACAGCTGTGGTAACTGAGGCACAAAAGTGAAGTGACTGGTCCAAGGTCACACAGAAGCCTGGTGGTAGAGCTGGGATTAGAATCCAGGTCTTTTTGACTCTCAGGTGCAGGATCTATCCAGTAGGCCATGCTGCTTCTCTGGCTAAATGCAAGAAATTATTTTCCAAGTCCCTCATGTTATAACTTCTTCCTTTTCTACTATCAGCAGAAAAGCTGCACAGTTTAGAGGAATAAACATGGGCCTAGAAGTTAGTAGAGTTAGGTTCTAATCCCAGCTCTACCACTTGCCTGCTATTTGACTTTGGACAAGTCTCTTAACTTCTCTGGGCCCAGTTTCTGCATTTTTAAAATGGTGATTTAATACCCCTCTCTCTCTCTTAGGCTGGGACCCCTTGTGAGATGAGGATTGGGTCTGATCTGCTTATACTGTACCTACCCCAGTGCTTAGCACAGTGAGAAGCAGCATGGTGTAGTGGATATAGCATGGGTCTGGGAGTCAGAAGATCATGGGTTCTAATTCTGGCTCCACCACTTGTCAACTTTGTGACCTTGGGCAAGTCACTTATCTTCTCTGTGCCTCAGTTATCTCTTCTGCAAAAAATGGGGATTAAGAGTGTGAAACCAATGTGGAACTGGAACTGGGTCCAACCTGATTAACTTGTATCTACCCCAGCACTTAGAACGGGCTTGGCACAAAGTAAGCACTTAACAAGTACCATAATAATTACTACTGCTATTATTACTACTATGCGTATAGTAAGCCCTGAACAAATAATGCTGTTATCATTATAATGATCAACTTGGAGATCAGTCACCTTATAAAGATTTTCATCTTCTCAAAATCCTTGAATAAGTCATTCTCCAAATGCCCGTTTTCCAGATGAAAGAATCCCAGTCCTTTTAACCTTGTTTTAAGAGCCTTAGTTTCCAAGTACTTCATCCATTTTGAGACTCTTCTCTGAACTCTCTCCAAGTTCTCTTTATCTGTCATGTTGCAGAGTCTAGAACTGGTCACAGCAACAGCCTGGCCCGTGACCTAATGCATACTATTTCACTTTTTCTGCCGCAGTTTTCATAATTCAGTTGACCAGAAAGCAGAATGTTGTGGAGAGGGCAAAGGGTAAGCGTGGAAAGAAGAGGACAATGACCATGAAGATGCAGGTGCAGTCTTTGTGATTCTCTGCAAGATCAGGTAGAAGGACAGTTAACAACAAACATCTTTCCAGCCTAATGGGGTGATAATGAGGAGAAAATATTCTAATCCGCATTTTGGCCTCACTCACACCATGCTGTTTTAAATGGGTTAGGACATAACTTTGGAAATCCTGGTCATTAAACAGGGTTTGAACATGGCTGTTTTTGGCAGAGAAGAGCAGGTCCTAAAGGATCAGGCGCCGGCCAAAATCTGTCTTTCAAAATAAGCTGATTAATTAGATAAGCATGGGTCAGAAAGGAGACCCATCAGAGCCCCCCTCCTCCCACCCCACCTTGCTTCCACCCTCCTGGTCAACCCGGTCGTTTTGTTTTTCCATTGTTTTATTTGTAAGAAAAATATTGTTTCAAGGATGGGTGGTTCTGGGAGAAGGGGCTAGATGAAAAATTGCATCTGGACTGAAATTGTCTTCTGGGCTTGAGCCTAACCCAACATAAAAAACTGCATTAGAGACCCCTGAAAAATAGGGGTTTTTAATGAAAGTGGTAAGGGGCCCTTGTTAACATTGCTCTGCCATAGCTAATATTTATCGTGCAATACTCAGAGCCTATAAATCGACACTCTTGGAAGACTGACTTAATGCTGTCTCTCTTATTTCCTCTCCTTTGCCATTGAACTGTGGCTCCCATTTCTCGTTGCCTATTCTCTGGCCGCCAGAGGAGGTCACACGCTGTCTGCTGCTCTATGGCATGATCTGGGAGAAGCGTCTGAGGATTTACCTAGGCCTCCTGTCTCAAGCAAATGTTTAGGATCTGTTTCATCTGACCCATGTTAGGCCTGGGGTCTTCCCCACCCGGAGTGGGAAGGGCCCACGTTGGAACTGGGGTGGGATGGTTTTTGACTGGCTTTCACCGGGATTGGGGCCTAAAAGGTATAAAATTTAGCATCCCACCTGGCAGCTTTGTTTCACTGGCAGCCCTTCAGAGGAAACCTGTTTGAGTCCAGCTTGGCAGCCTGGAGAACTAAATGAAAGGCACATTTTTCTTGTAATTTATTGCTTTTTGGTTAATGTCTCGCCAAATGAGATTGTATAAAAGAGTACAGTGGTGGGACGGGTAGCCTGCTGCCCAGTTGGTTGCCTTTGATTTTAAATTTCTATTCAGTGCTTTGTGGGTAGACTGATAAAACTCAAATGTTTGTTAGAATCATCCTCACCATCCCAATGTGCCTCTTGGAACACCTTTGCCCCAGCTGCTCAGAGATAATTATCAAGGTAATCTCTATATTCCTTTGAGATAGGAAGGAAGCTGGGATTACTTTCCTGGATTTCTTGATGGAGGATAATGATCAAGTAGTTGCACCTCTCAAAGTCCACTTTATAGCAGGAGAAATTTTATTAGGGACATTCTTTAATGATACTTTCATTCATTCAATCATATTTATTAATGCATGTGAAGAATCAACAACTAGAGTGTGTGTGTGTGTATGTGTGTGTGGGGGGGTGTGGGGGGTATTTCTTAAGTGCTTACAATGTGTCAGGCACTGTACAAAGCACTCAAGTTAATCAGGTTGGACACAGTTCTTGTCCCACATGGAGCTCACAGTCTTAATCCCCATTTTACAGATGAGATAACTGAGGAACAGTGAAGACAAGTAACTTGCCCAAAGTTATACAGCAGACAAGTGGCAGAGCAGGGATTAGAACCCAAGTTCTTCTGATTCCCAGGCCGGTGTTCTGTCTGCTACGCCACGCTGCGTGTGTGTGTGTGTGTGAACCGTTAACTATGTGTCAAACACTGTTCAAACACTTTCTCAAATACTCATGGTCCTTGCCATCAAGAACTTACAGTTTAATAAGGGAAATGGCACAGACATGGAATCAATATAATATATGTGTAAAAGTTAATGAATACATAACTATGAGGCAGAATGATTCCTAGAAGAATAAGTGGAGTTATTATGGAGAAGCTTCCGAGAGGCCTTGAGGCAGGGGCTATGATTTACAGAGAAGACTGTTGTTGTGCCTGAAGGGTTAATCAGGTGTTCAGAAATTGGTGACAGAGAACTGAATCCAGGATGACAGATTAATCACTTTTAAACACAGCATGTGTCCTACATGGGACTCACAAAGCATAGCTTAGTGGATAGAAGATGGGTCTACGAGTCAGAAGGACCTGGGTTCTACTTCTGGGTCTGCCACTTGTCTGCTCTGTGACCTTGGACAAGTCGCTGAACCTCTTTGTGCCTCAGTAACTTCATCTGTAAAATGGGATTAAAACTGTGTGCCCCATGTGGGATATGGACTGTCTCCAACCTGACAACCTTGTTTCTACTCCATTGTTTAGTACAGTGCCTGGAACATAGAAAGTTCTAAACAAATACCACTATAAAAAGTAGAGAGAACAGGTTTCTTATTTCCATTCTACAGATGAGGAAAGTGAGGCACTGAGCATCTAAGGGACTTCCAGCACACATCAGAGCAGTGGTTGATTCTGATTAGAACGTGGTCTCCTGATTCCCATTTCCTTGCCCTTTTCCATTAGACCACACTGCCTTCTATTAAAGACAGCAGGTTGCACTTCAATAGAGAGCAGTGAACCTAGAGTAAAGTGGGAGATGAGAGTAGGCAAATGAGAGGTTCAGCTATCTGGTGGAACACTTTGAAGGAATCAGCCGTTAATCTCAACAAGAGGGTTGGTCAGGACTTCACTAAGTTGCCCATTCCCTTCTTCCTGCCTTCTAGATCTCCAGATAAGTCACCTCAGGCAGATGGGCATCTCTGCTCTCCTCTGAGGTTTCCAGGAAAAGAATCTCCTAAATCTGGAGAAACCCATGCCAGTATGGGAAACGTGGAGAACAAAATGTGTCTCTGGCAACTGCTTGCTGTGTGACCTTGGGCAAGTCACTTAAGTTATCTGTGCCTCAGTTTCCTCAACTGTAAATTGGGGATACCTGTTCTCCCTCCGATGTGGACAGTGAGCCCCATGAGGGATGGGGACTGTGTCTGACCTAACTTCTACCTACCCCAGTATTTAGGACAGTGTTTGACACATAGTAAGCACTTAAAAAATACCATTAAAAAAAGGTGGAGCTGGATTTAAAGAGAAACTGAGCATTGTGACTATTAGCTTGTAGGGATAGAAACTCATTATCACCGGGTTTGAATCTGTGTTTTGCAATTCTTTTAATTGAAACTCAAGTTTGTTCCACACCGGATTTTTTTTGGCTCTGATAAGAGCTCTGTTTAACCTCCTACCAATTTCATCTCAGAATTCCCCATCCCAAGTTTTATCACAGTTAGAAAATGTAGCATGTTCTCAGTTCACCAGGTATGATGAGGAGATACCACATTACCTTCAGAGGGGAAGAGCCTCATATCAACTGTCTGGCAGGAGTCAGGGTTTGTGGATTCCTCTCTCCTGGCCCTCAGACCCTGCACATCTTAAATATTAAAAAAAAAATTCCCACTGTTTCTGAGAGTCTTCCCTAGGCAGGTGCTGAGAGGTGAGGAGAGGTGGGGGAAGAGACTGACTACATACTCTTATAATCTGCAGTGATTCACAGGTACAGGAATTTATCATGTGCATTTCACACATGTGAATCACATGAAGTGATCCTGGATTCAGGCCAAAGTGATCTTGGCCCTAGAAGCATGATTATCATAAAATAGAACATAGTAGTTTTTTGGGTTTTTTTTACAAAAAAAGGTCACTAAATCCTTCTCTCTTCCTATTACATGAAACCAGAAGGTCCTCCCCAAGTCCAGCCTGCCAATAGCATTTTCCCCAATACCATCATAATTGGATTATTCCAATGCAAGGTTTAGGACTACAGGGACTGAAAGCACAGTCTTGAATACACCAAGCATTCCACCCTTTCCTTTTCCATCTTTACCCCAGTCGGAATCTTACCTTGATCTGCTGTCCTGCTAATACGTAGGCATGGTGATAGGCTATCCAAAAGGAAGACTAAGAACATGGTGACAGACCTTACCTGATAAATCACTAGTATTTATTGAGCACTTACTCTGTGCAGAGCACTTGTAAAAGAAAGTAGACACAGTCCTTGTACGCATTTAGTGCATAGTTGTACATATTTTATCACCCTCCTCGCTGACTTCCCTGCCTCTTTCCTCTCCATATTTCCCTCTGTTACCCACATCAGTTTCTTTGGAGAAAACACATTCTGCATAGATGTGTACAAGCACTTAGTAAGTGTTGTATAACTGTTGTTGGTAAGTGTTGAATAAATACCACTGATTGATTGATTAAAAGTACTTAGAGGTTGGAGAGTGGGCTGAGTAGCCAAGAGCTTAGCAGGTATAGATTCAAGTGCATAAGGGATGCAGAAGGGAAGGAAAATAGGATGGGAAGATGAGATTGTCACAGAAGGCTTCCCAGAGGAGATGTGATTTTAGTAAGGCTTTGAAAATTGGGAGAGTGCTTCTCAGTTGGGTATGAAGCGGGAGGGAACTCCAGGCAGTTTCAGGCAGGAGAAAAGAGGTGACCAAGAGGTTAATAGCAAGAGTAAGTGTACCATTGTTAGAGGAGTGAAGTGTCTGATCTGTGTTGTAAAGGGAGAGGAGCAGAGATAGGTAAGGTAAAGAGAGCTGATTGAGTGATTTAAGCTAATGATGAGAAATTTCTGCTTAATAGGGAGATGGATGGGCAACTGATGGAGGTTTCTGAGGTGGGGAGATGTGTGCAGAATGAGTTTTCTTTTTAAAAACTGATGTGGGCAACAGAGGGAAATATGGACTGGAGAGGAAAGAGGCAGGGAAGTCAGCGAGTAGAATGATACAATAGTGGAAACAGGATATGACAAGTATTTGGACCAGTATGCTAACAGTTTGAATGGAGAGGAAAGGGCAGATTCTGAAATCGCTTGAAAATAGAACCAGCAGGATTTGGTTACTGACTGAATATGCAGGTTGAAGGAGAGAGATGAATCAATGATAATGCCATGGTTGTGGGCTTGTGACACAGGGTGGGTGGAGAGTGTTTCAATAGTATTGGGAAAGTAGAGGGATGAGAGATTACGGGTTAACCAATCAGATATTTGGGGGAAGGAGAAGCACTGTAGCCTAGTGGACAGAATATGGGCCCAGGAGTGAGAAGGATCTGGGTTCATTCATTCATTAGTATTTATTGGGCGCTTACTATGTGCAGAGCACTGTACTAAGCGCTTGGAATGTACAAATTGGTAACAGATAGAGTCAGTCCCTGCCATTGATGGGTTTAAAGTCTAATTGGGGGAGACAGACAAAAACAATAGAAATAAATAGAATCAAGGTGATGTGTCCCAACTCTACCATTTGTTTGATGTGGGACGTTGGGCAAGCCACTTCATTTCTTTGGGCATTAGTTACCTCCTCTGTAAAATGGGGATTAATGCTGTGAACCCCTTGTGGGGAAATGGACTGTGTCAAATACGATTACCTTGTATCCACCCCAGTGCATTAAACAGTGGCTGGCACATAGTAAGTGAACCTCGGCTTCACTGACACTGTGCTCTCCTGATTCCCCTCCCAGGGAAGCAGCATGGATTAGTGGAAAGAGCACGGGCTTGGGAGTCAGATGTCTTTGGTTTTAATCCTGGCTCCGCCACGTCAGCTGTGTAATTTTGGGCAAGTCACTTCACTTCTCTGTGCCTCACTTACCTCATCTAGAAAATGGGAATTAAGACTGTGAGCCCGACGTGGGACAACCTGATCACCTGATACCTACCCCAGCGCTTAGAACAATGTTTGGCACATAGTAAGTGCTTAACAAATACCATTATTATTTTTATCATCTCTCTGGCCACTCATTCCCAGGCTCCTTCTGTGTCTTCTGTCCCCAAACTTAATATGGCTAAAACTGAACTTATCTTCCCACCCAAACTTTGTCCTCCCACTCACCCATCACTGTTGACGGCGAGGATTTTTTGTTTGATGCAGAGGTGGCTGGGCAACCACTGGAGTTTCTTGAGGAGTGGGGAAACATGGTGTGAATGTTTTTGAAGGAAAATGATTTAGGCAGCAGAATGTAGTATGGACTGAAATGGGGAGAGACAGGAGGCAGTGAGGTCAACAAAGAGGCTGATATAATAATCAAGGTGGGATAGGATAAGTGCTTGCATTAATGTGGAAGCAGTTTGGACTGAGAAGAAGGAGCAGAGTTTGGCAATGCTGTGAAGGAAGAACTGGCAGGATTTAGTGATGGCTTGAATATGTGGGTGGAACGAGAGAGAGCAGTCAAGGATAATACCAAGGTTACAGGCTTGTGAGACAGGAAGGATGGTGACCATAGGATGGTAGAGAGGAAGATGAGGTAAATATTAGAGGAATAAACATTTTTTCATTACCAATTCCAGTGCCTCCTTTAGATTGTGAGCTCCTTGGGCACAGAGACAATATTTGAATTATCATCTCTTTCCTTTCTCTTAATACACCATATTTAAAAAAAAATTTATTTAAGTAGTTACTATGTGTCAAGCTCTGCTCTAAGTGCTGCGGCAGATACAAATTAATCAGTCCCATTCCCTCATGGCTTTCACAGTCTAAGTCAGAGGGAGAAGAGGTATTTAATTCCCATTTCACAGTTGAAGCAACTGAGGCACTGAGAAGTTAAGTGACTTGCCCACGGTCATCCAGCAGATTATTGGTGGAGACAGAATTAGAAACCGGGTACTCTGACTGCCAGACACCTGCTCTTTCCAAGGAAGAAACAGTAGTCGGGGGCATAAAATATTCCTGTAGGGCTAAACTCTCCCCAAGTCTATAACACAAGACATGGATCCTGCTTAATCTCAATAATGACAAGTTTTCAGTTGTGCCCTACATTTAGGGCTTCTTGTATGAATGGTTTAAAAATAATTTGGACAAATTCATACATGAAAGATATGTAATGGGTGATTAGAGGAAAAACGTAGGGGATTTTACAACCAATCCATGAGGATGACTGCCAGGAATGTCAGTCAGTCAATTGTATCGATTACTTATTGTGTGCAGAGCAATATCCTAAGCGCTTGGGAGAGTAAAATATAACAATAAATAGACACATTCTCTGCCCACAATGAGCTTATAGCCTAGAGAAATGCTTGGAGAAACACACTATTTCTCCAAGCACCCTATTACCTGTGTTTGAAGACAAAATACTGCGCATGGTAACCCATTCATCAAACCAACAGTGACATCACATCTAGTCTTCTGATGCCAAGTGCACATTAGACACATGGCTCCAGGCAGGTTCTGTGTTTCCTAGGAGAATTACCTCTTTTTCTCAGCATGCTGCAACTTTAGTGACACCTTTTAGTACCAGGACATGGACATACATGGACTATGTATGTCTCTAGACTGTAAGCTCATTATGGGCTGGGAATGTTTTGACCGATTCCTTTGTACTGTACTCTCCCAAGTGCTTAGTACAGCTCTCTGCACACAGAAAGTGCTCAGTAAATACCACTAATTGATGAGTGTGTATAAATGTTTTAATTCTACCAACTGCCCAAGTCCTGCATCTGTCCTATCCTTGGAAAAAACCTTGAAAATCAAAGGTGAGATCCACCCCTGATGCCAGCTGCTGATGGGATTCTTACGCTAAATAAAGCAAACAAAGGGGCTGAGCAGTTTTTATTTGGGCTCCTTTCCAAATGTCAGCATCACTACTCATTGGGCCTCAAAATATTCAATTGCGCTCGACCCAGTCCTCATGGACACCTTTGTAATTGAAATACCAGGGCTGTGGTGGTCTCTGTTTCTATTCCTTGGCCCTCCTATGTTCCCATCTACAATGACCTCTGCCTGTGTGGTTGGAACAGTGGGGCTTTTGAAACAAGGAACTAGCTAGAGTGCGTGCTTTCAATGTCTTTTCCATCCAATTAAAATTTTTTTACTATCGTTCCCTTTTATCTGCTCTTTGTAATTGGATTCCCAGTTTCTCAATTTTCATGGCAGTGAAGGGGGAAAAAAATGATAGCAAGTATCTGATAAAAATAAAATGCTCTGATTAAATTTTTGCTTAAAGGATTCTTCCTTTCCTTTATATGAGCCCCTTTTAAAGTATTTTAGAGTTACTGACCTAGTAAGAATGTATCCCTGTAGTTTCTTCTATATAATCAAAGTATCTCTGTGATTGCAGGTATTCTGTGACCCTGAAAATCTAAAATAACTTTTCAGGATTTCTCCCTCCACTTGGTCCAACACGGGGCAGGATCTTAAAACTAATGCTTTTCAGAGATTAACCAGATCGGTCTGTGTGTTCGCTTTCTCAATCTAGAATGAGCTGGGGAAGCCAGAAAGCTTGTGAAGCCCACCCAGATGAAGGAATTATGGTGGAGTTTTATAAGATTCTCTCCAACCAAGAATTTAATGATTGTAAAATAAAGCCCCCTTCAAAATCACTTTCCCGTAAACAAGAAAGTGAATTAAATGATAAAAGTAGGAGGCCCAGCCTTGAGGCCTTGCTGTTATTTGGCCTGTGACTAGCCACTGGGGACTTTCTGTTTTTCCCATTCCTGATGTAAACATGAGCCTCCTGCATCGTCCTTTAGGAAATGAAAGGGGATTAGACAGGATCTGCACACCAATTACCGCAGTGTTTGACTGACTGTGCCTTACTGCTATCTCCTCATGTAGGGATGGGACATTTATTTTGTCTGTTAACCCCTGTACAATTTTGGTGTCAAATCCCTGAAAATTCTCACCCATTTTGCCAGCAAGGTGAGTGGTAGTAGTAATGATAATAATAGTGGTAATTGTTAAGTGCTTCTTATGTGTCAAACACTGTTCATTCATTCCATAGTTATTATTGAGTGCTTACTATGTGCAAAGCAGTGTACCAAGTGCTTGGGAGAGTAATTCTGGCTCTGCCCTTTATCAGCTGTGTGACTTGGGGCAAGTCACTTAACTTCTCTGTGCCTCAGTTACCTCAACTGTAAAATGGAGATTAAGACTGTGAGCCCCACGTGGGACAATCTGATTACCTTGTATCTACCTCAGTACTTAGAACAGTGCTTGGCACATAGTAAACACTTAACAAATGCCATTATTATAAAGCTTAGAACAGTGCTTGGCACATAGTAAGCACTTAAACAAATGCCATCATTATTGTTATTATTGCAATATAACAATAAACAGACACATTCCCTGCCCAAAATGAGCTTACAGTCTAGAGAGCTAAGTACTAGGATAGATACAAATTAATCAAGTGGGACACAGTCCATGTCTCACATGGGGCTCACAGTCTAAATAAGAGGGAGAACAGTGATTGAATCCTCATTTTATCAGTGAGGGACCTGAGGAACAGAGAAGTTAAGTGACTTGCCCAAAGTCCAACAGCAAGTGGGAGAGCTGAGATAAGAATCCATGTTCTCTGACCCCCAAACCCATGCTTTTTCCGCTGTACCAATGCCGCTTTAGTTGAAGTAATTATATTTATTAAATACGGTGTGCAGGGCACTGTAGTATGAGCTGAGAAAGAAAATACTGGTGGGAATTAGACACAGTACCTCCATGGGGGCTCATAGTCTAGTTTGCTATGCTATTTACTGTATACTTACAATGCTCTGAGCACTGTGCTAGTAAAACCTGAATAAACAAATTCTGACTTAAATCCTGTCCCACAAGGAGCTCTCCACCAAGGAGGTGGAGGTTGTCTCATAGAAAAGAAATGAGCTACAGGACAAGGGAAGCATTTAATACTGCACGAGGCAATAACTAAAGCCACAGAGAAGATGAGAAAGAGAGAAAACAATTCCTGGATGCAGCCCAGTCCCACTTAAGGCACAGTCCTTGGTTCCATTGTCTCCCAATGGACTGTCCTTTCGAAGGGTGGGTCTGTGGTCCTGCAGTGGCCGGCTGGCAGAAAGACGGAGGCTGCTGAGGCCACGTGGAAGGGGAATGGAGGGGCAGTAAGGGGCAGGCATGCCATTGCAATGGGGGAGGTGTTAGTAGGGATTATCCCTGGGCATAGATGGGTTAGATGTGGACCACTGGGTGACTAGCCCCAAGCCACATCCGGGCTACCAACAGTTGGTCAGATGGAGGTATACCCTGAGCCAGTTGGGATGTGCCACAGTCCCCAGTGCAGTGATGAACAAGGATTGCTGATGGCATCAATGATTGTCATCACATTAGAAATGGCCCAAAGATCAGAATGTTCACCCACTCCTGTCCTAAGGAGAATGATTTTCTAAGCCATCTACGTAAATTGGCCTTGCCTCAGATTCCCTTGTGCATTTATGTGAGACAGTCAGTCACTCATTTATTGAGCACTTACTGTGTGCAGAGCACTGTACTAAGTGCTTAAGAGAGTGCAGTACAATAAACAAACACATTCCCTGCTCACAGTGAGCTTACAGTCTAGAGGGGTAGACAGATATCAATATAAATAAATTACAGATATGTGTGTAAGTGCTGTGAGAGTGGGAGGGAAAATGAATAAAGTGAACCAGTTAGGACGATGCAGAAGGAAGTGGGAGAAGAGGAAAAGAAGACTTAGCCAGGGAAGACTTTTTGAGGTAGATGGGGCTTCACTAAGGCTTTGAAGGGGATGGGCGGGAAGGAGCACAGTAACTGTCAGATTTGAGGAGAGAGGATGTTCCTGGCCACCAGGCCACGTGGTTGAGAGGTGGGCAGAGAGATCGAGGTACTGTTAGAAGGTTAGCATTGGAGACTTGGCATTATGGAGTGTTTTGATGTTCAGATTATCAGGTTTGCTCAATTTTCATTTTCCCTGGGCTCAACCTCTACACTGGACATAACCTTCATTTGCAATACTTCTAATGATAATAATAATGGCTGGTGTAGATACAAGATACAGCCTCCTTGCTGACCTCCCTGCCTCCATTCTCCTCCACACCAGTCCATACTTCATTCTGCTGTCTCCAAAAATGTTCAGTTATGATCGGATACAATCCTTGTGCCATAGCCTAATAGGAGATTGATATTGAATCTCCATTTTACAAATGAGGAAATAGAAGCACAGAGAAGTTAAATGACTTGCTCAAAGTCACAGAGCAGGGATTAGAACCAAGTTCCTCTGACTCTAAGGCCTGTGTTCTTTACAGTAGGTCACATTGTTTCTCAGTTTCTTATATTGAAAAGTTTCTAAAGTGAGTTTTACCCATATAAGGAGAGAACCTGAACTATTGGAGAGCTGTTTTTTCAATAGGAGATAACAATAATAATTGTATTTGTTAAGGGCTTATTATGTGCCAAACTCTGTACTAAGTGCTGGGGTAATACAAGATCAGGTCCTATGTGGGGCTCACAGAGAGAACAGGCATTGAATCCCCATTTGCAGATGAGAGAGCTAAGGCACAGGGAAGTTAAATGATTTGCCTAAAGTCACCCAGCAGGTATATCCTGGGGCTGGGATTAGAACTCAGGACCTCTGACTCCCACTTCCATACTCCTTCTCTAGGCTGCACTGCTTCTCAGCTGTAGTTACTTTGATAAAAGATATGTAAGATAGAACCATGATTGCCCATTTTGATGACAAAAAGCATGTGGGAACTAGAGAAATTCACTGAGCCCAGTCCTATCCCTTGCAGAGAACTTTTTCGGGAATTAAAGTGGCAACCATTCAGCCCCCCTGGGATGTCTTATATGTAAACATATACAAATCCAGTTTATACTTCAGTCTGCTGCCTGGATGATTTTTCTAAAAAAAAAGAACATTGTCCATATCTCCCCAGTCCTCAAAAAACTCCAATGTTTACTTTTTCTAAGACACCCAATCAACTCTACCTCCCTCCCATCTTACCTCTTGATTTTCTTCAGCCTAACCCTCATACTCTGATCCTATAGCAACAACTTGTAGTATCTCGAAGATCTCATCTTTTTTGCTGCTCTGCCCTTGCCCACATTCTCCCTCTCCCAACATATTTAACAGACCATCTCTCTCCCCACCTTCAAAGCCCTCCTAAAATCACATCTCCTCCCAAAGGCCTTCTCTAAGCCCTCATTTCCCCTCTACTCTCCACTTCGAGTTACTTATGTGCACTCAAATTTGTACTCAAGCTCTTGATATTGCCCCCAACCTCAACCCCACCGCACTTACATACATCATCTTCCACCCTGCAATTTTCTCTAACTGTAATTTATTTTATTGTCTGGCTATCCATCTAGACTATAAGCTCCTTGTGGACAGGTTTCATGCCTACCAACTTTAGTATATTGTACTTTCCCAAGGGCTTAGTACAATCCTCTGCCCACAGGAAACACTCATAAATACTTCTGATTGGTTGATGGATGGACAACTGTGGCCTGACTTCCCCAAAACTGAAGACTGCACCACCATCCTCCCTTTCTCACACTGGCATTGTCCTTGACTCATTTGTTTCATTCAACCCACATATTCAAGCTGTCACCAAATCCTATTGGCTCAACCTGCATAACAGAGCTAAAATCTACCCTTCCCTTGCCAAACTGCTACGCCATTAATCTAGGCACTTATCCTATCCTGCCTTAATTGCTGTGTCAGCCTCCTTGCTGACCTCCCTGACTCCATTCTCTCTCCACACCAGTCCATACTTTACTCTGCTGTCTACAAAAATGTTCAGTCTTTGTTTCCCCACTCCTCAGGAACTTTCAGTGGTTGCCCATTCACCTCTACATCAAACAGAAACTCTTCACCATCTACTTTAAAGCTCTCAATCACCTTGCCCCCTCCTACCTTAACTCCATTTTTCCACTGCAACTCAGCCCACACACTTGACTGTTCTATTGCTGACCTACTCACTGTAACTTGATCTTGTCAATCTATCCGCTGACCTCTTGACCATGTCCTGCCTCTGGCCTGGAACTCCATCCCTCTTGTTATCTGACAGATGATCACTTTCTCCACCTTCAAAGCCTTATTAAAAGCATATTTTCTCCAAAAAACCTTCTCTGACTAAGCCTTCGATTCCTCTTCTCCCTCTCTTCTGTGTCACTTTTGTACTTGGATTTGCACCTTTTATTCACCCCTCAGTACTTATTTACATATCCACAATTTGTTTATATTAATGTCCATAGCCCCCTCTGGAGTGTAAGCTTATTGTGGACAAGGAATGTGTTTACCAAATCTGTTATATTGTACTCTCCCAAGTGCTTAGAACAGTGCTCTGCACTCAGGAAATAATAAATACAGTTGATTGATAGTGGAAAGCCCGCAGGCCTGGGAGTCAGAGGACTGATTCTAATCCTGGCTCTGCCACTTGCCTGCTTTGTGACCCTGGGTAAATCACTTAACTTCTCTGTGCTTCAGTTTTCTCATCAGTGAAATGGGGATTCAATACCTGTTCTCCCTCCTATTCCTTGCCCTTTTGGGGCAGGGTTGTGTCCAACTTGATTATCTTCTATGTGCCCCAGCATTTAGTACAGTACTGAACACATAACAAATGCTTACCAAATATCAAAATTACTATTGTTTCTATATTAATGGAGCTGTGTAACCCAGGTGTAAATAGGCTCTAAGTCACATTTGGACCACTTGCCAGTCAACCAGTACTTGACAGAGTGTCGTGTCTGAATATCAGAGAGTGCTGCAGGTATCTTAATCCTTTAAGAAAAATAATAGCATTTGGGGCAAAAGTGATTTAATTGGCTTAAATTGTCTTGCCTTTAATAGTCTTTTTCATTGTTCGTTGTTTCGATTGGTTAACAAGCATCTGTCTTCCTCCCTTTTCCCCACCTTGGGCGAGGAATGAAAAATATCAGTGAGCTGCTTTAACATCACATACAGTTAGAGAGCTCTGAAAAGGTCAAACTACTGCTACATAAAACTGTGTTTCAGAGACTCGAGGCATGTCCATTTGGAGGCTTTTGTTCTCCCGACAATGAAGGTCATAGGAATAGAAGATGGTACAAACAAACCCAACTAGGTAAAAATGCTCCTATCTCACTGGTCTATCTTCAGTGCTTCTCTTGAATTGTCTGAGGTATTATCACCTTTAGATGGAAACAAATTGCTTAGAAGATGAACTAAATCTGCCTAACAATAGCTCAGTGATGACCTGAAGAGACATGGAAACTATGTTTAGGCATAATAAGGTAATTGATTAATAGAGAAAAGGTTGTGAATAGTGTAGAGGGTAAACAACTTTTGGAAGTAGTCTAGGGCCTGGAAATGAGCATATGAAATTTAGCTTGGATAAGGTTTAGCCTAAATAACTGGAGGCTATTCTATTTATCCATTTTTTATTACTGATTTGTTGAGGAGTTACTATCTGCAGAGCACTGTATTAAGCACTGGGGAGAGTACAGTTTAATAGAACTGATAGATACATTTAGAGGAGTGGTTTTTCCTAGTGAATAAGGCACAGGCCTGGGAGTCAGAAGAACCTGGATTCTAAATCTGGCTCTGCCACATGTTTATGACCTTGGGCAAATCATTTAACTTCTCTGTGCCTCAGTTATCTCATCTGTAAAATGGGGAGGAAGACTGTGAGTCCCATGTGGGACATGGACTGTATCCAACCTGATTACCCTAACACTTAGTACCATGCCTGGCACATATCTCTTAACAAATACCAGTAATAAAAATGTTTCCTGCCCACAAGGAGCTTTCAGTCTGGAGAGGAGCTTTTGGTCTGCATACAGCTTATGAACAATAAGGTCTATTAGCCCATCATAGAAAAAATGTAATTGGCCTGGATAGAGCACCAGAGAATAGGGGACATCCCTTCTTGAGCATGGAAGACTATTAGCCTATTACCATTTGTAATTCTGTGATGAGGAAAAACTCCCTAGTACCATAGATAAAAGTGATTAAAAAGCAAACACACTCATAGCTCAGTGTCACTGTGATAGCAATTTCATCATAGTAGTGAAATTCCTTGCCAAGTGCCAGTGGTAATTTTTCTCTGTTTGGGAACTGTAACATCTCTATGTACTTGATAATTAGGAGCCCCATTTAATTCAAAATATCTGGAATCAAATCAATAGTTTGAACATTTGGAGTGTGTGGTTAAAATGGTTTATGTGATGATTCACGAATTGGGTACCTAATTGATGTCGGTTCTTTAGGATGCAGTAATGTCACTGATGTACATCACTTTCCTCTTACCAGGGGTGATGGCTCATCTTTTGATTTCTGCCTGACTCCCAGTGCAGTATTATTTAAATAAAACTCAATTAGGAGATGTATTTATTGCAAGAAAAAGATTTACCCAGGGAAAAAAAAATCCACTAACTCACAGCAGTTGCTTTTCCAAGGAGTCATAAAGAAGACAAAGGCAATATTTTCACTGTTTAGGTCGATACAATTATAGGAAAGGGAAAGCAAGAAGCAAAAAATATAAATTTCACACTCAGTGACCTAGTAATTTGTCAGTCGTTTTCTGCATTAGACCTAATGCATCCTCAGGGGCTGCAGTGGGGGTTGAGAAGGGATATCAGGAATCTTCTCCCCTTCCTTGCCTATGCTTCCAATGGAACCTTCTGTCTTAACTCTTCATACTCTTCCTCTCCTTAATAATAATAATGATGGTACTTGTTAAGTGTTTACTATGTGCCATGCATTGTACTAAGGGCTGGGGTGGAAACAAGCAAATCGAGTTGGACACAGTGGTGCTCAAAGTCTCAATCCCATTCATTCATTCATTCATTCAATAGTATTTATTGAGCGCTTACTATGTGCAGAGCACTGTACTAAGCGCTTGGGATGAACAAGTTGGCAACAGATAGAGACAGTCCCTGCCGTTTGACGGGCTTACAGTCTAATCGGGGGAGACGGACAGACAAGAACAATGGCAATAAATAGAGTCAAGGGGAAGAACATCTCGTAAAAACAATGGCAACTAAATAGAATCAAGGCGATGTACAATTCATTAACAAAATAAATAGGGTAATGGAAATATATACAGTTGAGCGGATGAGTACAGTGCTGTGGGGATGGGAAGGGAGAGGTGGAGGAGCAGAGGGAAAAGGGGAAAAAGAGGGTTTAGCTGCGGAGAGGTAAAGGGGGGATGGCAGAGGGAGTAGAGGGAGAAGAGGAGCTCAGTCTGGGAAGGCCTCTTGGAGGAGGTGAGTTTTAAGTAGGGTTTTGAAGAGGGAAAGAGAATCAGTTTGGCGGAGGTGAGGAGGGAGGGCGTTCCAGGACAGCGGGAGGACGTGACCCAGGGGTCGACGGCGGGATAGGCGAGACCGAGGGACGGTGAGGAGGTGGGCGGCGGAGGAGCGGAGCGTGTGGGGTGGGCGGTAGAAAGAGAGAAGGGAGGAGAGGTAGGAAGGGGCAAGGTGATGGAGAGCCTTGAAGCCTAGAGTGAGGAGTTTTTGTTTGGAGCGGAGGTTGATAGGCAACCACTGGAGTTGTTTAAGAAGGGGAGTGACATGCCCAGATCATTTCTGCAGGAAGATGAGCCAGGCAGCGGAGTGAAGAATAGACTGGAGCGGGGCGAGAGAGGAGGAAGGGAGGTCAGAGAGAAGGCTGACACAGTAGTCTAGCCGGGATATAACGAGAGCCCGTAACAGTAAGGTAGCCGTTTGGGTGGAGAGGAAAGGGCAGATCTTGGCGATATTGTAGAGGTGAAACCGGCAGGTCTTGGTAACGGATAGGATGTGTGGGGTGAACTAGAGAGACGAGTCAAGGATGACACCGAGATTGCGGGCCTGAGAGACGGGAAGGATGGTCGTGCCATCGACGGTAATAGAGAATCCCCATTGTTCAGATAAGGTAACAGGCACAGAGAAGAGAAGTGACTTGCCTAAGGTGACACAGCAGACAAGTGGCAGAGCCAGGAGTAAAACCCATGACTTTCTGACTCCTTGGCCCATGCTGTAGACACTAAGCCATACAGCTTCTATCTTTCCTTATGCTCTTCTTATCTCTGAACTTATGCCTGTCGCTTTTCTCTATCTCTCACATTCTCTGACTCTGTCTCTCTTTGTTTTGCTACCTGCTCTCTGTGATGTCTGGAGTACAGCCTTTTTTCACTCTCTTCCCATAAGAGCTGCCATTCCTAAATCAGACTGGTGGTTCATTCAGCCCAGTGTTTGGTCTCTGACAATGGGAATAAAGGATTCTTAGTTTCCTTCCTTGGCAACCAACCAAATGGTTAGGAGTCTAACATCTGTCATCCCTAGCAATTAATTATGGACCTCCTGTCCATGGCAATACATCCAAATGCTTCTTAAACCTAGTAATATTAGAGGGTCACCAATATCCTGAGAGGGGAAGCATGAGTTAGGGGAAATAACATGGGCCTGGGAGTCTGGAGAACCAGGTTCTAATTCAGAGAGAAACAGCGTGGGCTAGTGAGGAATAGCAAGACCTAGTGGAAACAACATGAGCCAGGAGTCAGAGGATCTGAATTCCAATTCCAGCTCTGCCAGTTGTCTGCCATGTAACCTTGAGAAAGTCACTTAACTTCTCTCTGCTCAGTTACCTCATTTTTAATATGGAGATGAAGACTGTGACCCCAGCTTGCATGGTTTAGTGGAAAGAGCTCGGGCTTGGGAGTCAAAGGTCATGGGTTCTAATCCCAGATCTGCCATTTTCCTGCTGTGTGACCTTGGAGAAGTCACTTCACTTCTCTGTGCCTTAGATACCTACCTCATATGTAAAAATGGGGATTAAAAAATGTGAGCCCCACGTGGGACAATCTGATTACCCTGCATCTGCCCCAGCACTTAGAACAAAGCTCAGCACGTAGTGCTTAACAAATGCCATAATTACCGTTTAGGCTGTGAGCCCATTGTTGGGCAGGGATTGTCTCTATCTGTTGCCGCATTGTACACCTGCCTCATCTCTCACACTCCCTCCCCCTGCAAATCTTCGCTACTGCCCCACAGAGACCTCCGCTCTCTCGATCCCATCCGTCTTTCCAAAAGCATCTCTCCTCACCTTGCCGCCCTGTCCTCACTTCCCACTCTCGATGATCAGGTCTCCGCTCTCAACTCCACCCTCTCTACTCATCTCAACTCTCTCGCCCCCCTTTCCCTCCACCGCTCTCGCTCCACTAACCCACAGCCCTGGATCACCTCCTCTGTCCGCCTCCTACGCTCCTATGCTCAAGCTGCTGAGCGCTGCTGGCGAAAGTCCAAGCACCAAGCCGACCTCACACACTTCAAATTTATTCTTTCCTGCCTTAACTCTGCCCTCTCCTCCGCCAGGCAAAACTTCTCCTCCCTTATCGACACCCATGCCCGTCACCCCCGCCGATTGTTCCGCACCTTTAACTCTCTCCTTAGGCCCCCTGTTCCTCCCCCTCCCCCATCTCTCACCCCCAATGATCTGGCCACCTATTTCCTCACGAAAATCAACACAGTCAGGTCTGAGCTCCCCAAAGTCACCCCTCCGCCTCTCCTCTCCCCCCCACCAACCCTCTCCCCTACTTTCCCATCCTTCCCTGCAATATCCTCAGAGGAGATCTCCCTCCTCGCAAGTGCCACCCCCTCCACCTGCGCCTCGGACCCCATTCCCTCTCACCTTATTAAAACCATCGCCCCTGCCCTCCTCCCTTCCTTAACTTCTATTTTTAACCACTCAATCTCCAATGGCTCCTTCTCCGCTGCCTTCAAACATGCCCACATCTCCCCCATCCTAAAAAAACCCGCTCTTGACCCCACTTCCCCCTCCAGTTATCGCACTATCTCCCTACTACCCTTCCTTTCCAAAATCCTGGAACGAGTCGTCTACAATCGATGCTTAGAATTCCTTAACTCCCATTCTCTCCTAGACCCCCTTCAATCTGGCTTCCGTCCCCTCCACTCTACCGAGACTGCTCTCTCTAAGGTCACCCATGACCTCCTTCTTGCCAAATCCAATGGCTCCTACTGCATTCTAATCCTCCTTGACCTCTCTGCTGCCTTTGACACTGTCGACCATCCCCTCCTCCTCCATACCTTATCTCACCTTGGCTTCATGGACTCCATCCTCTCCTGGTTCTCCTCTTACCTCTCTGGCCGGTCATTCTCGGTCTCCTTCGCTGGCGCCTCCTCCCTCTCCCATCCTTTAACTGTTGGAGTTCCTCAAGGGTCAGTTCTTGGCCCTCTTCTGTTCTCCATTTACACTCACTCCCTCGGTGAACTCATTCGCTCTCACGGCTTTGACTACCATCTCTATGCAGATGACACGCAGATTTACATCTCCGCCCCTGTCCTCTCCCCCTCCCTTCAGGCTCGCATCTTCTCCCGCCTCCAGGACGTCTCCACCTGGTTGTCGGCCCGCCACCTAAAACTCAACATGAGCAAGACTGAGCTCCTCATCCTCCCTCCCAAACCCAGTCCTCTCCCAGACTTCTCTATCACCTTGGATGGCACGACTGTCCTTCCCGTCTCTCAGGCCCGCGATCTCGGTGTCATCCTTGACTCGTCTCTCTCGTTCACCCCACACATCCTATCCGTTACCAAGACCTGCCGGTTTCACCTTTACAATATCGCCAAGATCCGCCCTTTCCTCTCCACCCAAACGGCTACCTTACTGCTACGGCCTCTCGTTATATCCCGGCTAGACTACTGTGTCAGCCTTCTCTCTGACCTCCCTTCCTCCTCTCTCGCCCCGCTCCGGTCTATTCTTCACTCCGAGCGTGGCTCAGTGGAAAGAGCACGGGCTTTGGAGTCAGAGGTCATGAGTTTGAATCCCAGCTCTGCCACTTGTCAGCTGTGTGACTGTGGGCAAGTCACTTAACTTCTCTGTGCCTCAGTGACCTCATCTGTAAAATGGGGATTAAGACTGTGAGCCCCACGTGGGACATCTTGATTCTCCTGTGTCTACCCCAGCGCTTAGAACAGTGCTCGGCACATAGTAAGCGCTTAACAAATACCAACATTATTATTATTATTACATTATTATCTTCCTGCAGAAACGATCTGGGCATGTCACTCCCCTTCTTAAACAACTCCAGTGGTTGTCTATCAACCTCCGCTCCAAAAAAAACTCCTCACTCTAGGCTTCAAGGCTCTCCATCACCTTGCCCCTTCCTACCTCTCCTCCCTTCTCTCTTTCTACCGCCCACCCCGCACACTCCGCTCCTCCGCCGCCCACCTCCTCACCGTCCCTCGGTCTCGCCTATCCCGCCGTCGACCCCTGGGCCACGTCCTCCCGCGGTCCTGGAACGCCCTCCCTCCTCACCTCCGTCAAACTGATTCTCTTCCCCTCTTCAAAACCCTACTTAAAACTCACCTCCTCCAAGAGGCCTTCCCAGACTGAGCTCCTCTTCTCCCTCTACTCCCTCTACCACCCCCCCTTCACCTCTCCGCAGCTAAACCCTCTTTTCCCCCTTTCCCTCTGCTCCTCCCCCTCTCCCTTCCCATCCCCTCAGCACTGTACTCGTTCGCTCAAATGTATATATTTCCATTACCCTATTTATTTTGTTAATGAATTGTACATTGCCTTGATTCTATTTAGTTGCCATTTTTTTTTACGAGATGTTCTTCCCCTTGACTCTATTTATTGCCATTGTTCTTGTCTGTCCGTCTCCCCCGATTAGACTGTAAGCCCGTCAAACGGCAGGGACTGTCTCTATCTGTTGCCGACTTGTTCATTCCAAGCGCTTAGTACAGTGCTCTGCACATAGTAAGCGCTCAATAAATACTATTGAATGAATGAATGAACATTCCAAGCGCTTAGTACATTGCTCTGCACATAGTAAGTGCTCAATAAATATGATTGAATGAATGAACAAGGACTGTGTCAAACTCAATTATTTTGTATTTACTCCAGTGCTTAGTACAGTGCCTGGCACATAAGTGCTTAACAAATACCACAATTATTATTATCATCATTATTATTGGCCTTCTATATGATTTGGGGAAAGTTTCTCCCTGAGCCTCAGTTAGCTCCTCATGAGCAGTAAACATGTCTACCAACTCTGTTTTGTTGTACTTTCCCAAGCGTGTTAGTCCAGTGCTCTGCACACAATAAGTGTTCAATAAATTCCATTGATTGGTTAATTGATTTCTCTATCTTTTATTTGGGGATAAGTTACTTGCTCTCCCTTCCTCTTAGATTGTTAACCCCTTTCAGGATAGGGACTGGGACAACATGATTTTTTAAATCTACTCTAGCACATAGTGTGTACTTAACAAATAATGATTATTATTAGAGTTGTTCTTAACTAGCCCTTCCACACCATATGCATCTCTCTATCTCATGCCCTCTATCTTCCTCTCTCAATCTAAATCGCATTCATCAATGGCTTGGTTCTCCGATGCTTAAATCTAAACTCCAGACTCTTGAAAGCCTTGCCACTCAAAAAGAAAATAATACTACTAATAATAATTGTGGTGTTAAGTGCTTACTATGTGCCAGGCACTGTACTAAGCACTGCATGGATACAAGCAAATAGGGTTGGACACAATCCCTGTGCTACATGAGACTTAAAATCTCTGTCCCCATTTTACAGATGAGGTAAATGCAGTCCAGAGAAGTAAAGTGATTTGCCCAAGGTCACACAGCAGACAAGTGGCAGAACCAAGTTTAGAACCCATGACCTTCTGACTCCCAGGCCCATTCTCTAGCCACAGTGTGATCTAGTGGAAAGAGCACGGGCCTGGGAGTCAGACAATATGGGTTCTAATCCTGGCTCCTCCACATATTTGCTGTGTTACCATGGGCAAGTTATTTAACTTCTCTGTGCTTCTATTGCCTCAACTGCAAAATGGGGATTTACTATTTTTTCTCCCTCTTAGTGAGACTCTGAGCTCCATGTTGGACCTGATAATCTTATCTACTCCATTGATTAGTATAGTTCTTGGCACATAGTACGTGCTTAACCAGTACTACATTTATTATTATTATAAAGTCTAAGATCTTCCACGAACTAGATCTTTTATTTGAATCCTCCTTCTGGTCAGATATCCAGAGTGTTCTAAATCTAGGCAATAAAATAGGAAGAATGTCAGCTGGATTTTCTTCTGGGGCCTAAGTACTGTGTCCATGTACAAGCCCAAAGGCAGATTTATTGACCCGACAAAGCATTAGGAGGTGGGTAGCAACCAGTGCTCCCAAATTTCATTTATTCACTACTTACGTGTATTCATTTGTCTTCCACTAATTTGTCATCCTCCTATTTGAACAATGGGATGATCTATGAAGCAAACTTTTAAATAAACTGAAAAAGAAAGTCTTTGAAGCCCAGGTGGTTTTTATCTTGGAAGAATCTAAATTTAGAGCCAAATGAGTTGCCAGGTGTAATTGCTTCTGAGTCCTGGGATGTTCTGCTTGGAGATCAGTTTCTCCTTCATATAGTTGGTTCAAAGTGCAAGAGTTTTTGTTTTAAGTGTTGTAACCTGTATGCCAGCATCTTGATGCTTCCTCCAGTTCATCTACATCTCACCACTAGTTGATTCAGAGCTCCTTAGTAGAAGCATTGAGAAAAAGAATGAGAACAGAAGAAGTGGTGGCAGATACTGAACCTCCCCTACTGTCCAATGTTTATGCAAGGTTTCTCAAAAAGATGTGCTTTGGGTACTAATTGAAGACTCCCCCCAGTCACCTAAACTGATGGTATTATTTTTGTTGAAAATCTGGACATCATGAAACAATTTCATGTTTGCCCATCTTCTCTCTCTCTCTCTGTCTCTCCTCTCCCTACCTCTTATCTGTGTCTATTCTCTTTGATCATTAAGACAAGTAGGAGGGGAGGAGTAGTTTTGAATTTAAGCTCTCCCATGTATTAGTTCATCTATTCTCAGAACAGTGTGCAAGATAAACTGAACATACACCAGCTCATATGGGAGAAATGAGGATTTAAAGTGAGCAAGAACAATAGAGAATGATTGCAAGATAGGATGATGTAGGGTTTTGTTTTTTTTTTCCTAAAGCTGCCAGAGAACTTGCAAATATCCTAGACTGTCCCAGTTAGATCAGTATACATTTTCAGGTCTCCCTCTAATTCCAGTAATACAATTTTACAGTGTTACTAAGGACTGGTTGAAATGGGAATAAGAATGAAAGAGAAATTATTTAGGGCCAAGGACTGTTGAAGTGAAGATCATGGTGGTACTGTGAAGTAACTGGGAGATGACAGCTAGAAAAATTTTGTATTTTAAGTTTCGATGAAAAGAACTATTTTTTCCCATATAGATTTAGTGCTAAATGTGTGATACCTTTATTTCCATTATAGTTTCTAAACAAAGCAATGCCATGTAAATTTGGTTTTGTGTGTGCTAAAGATAAAAAAAAGTGAGGCTTGGCAGAAGCTGTTTAGGAAGAATGATCCTGGATATAAAGTATGATGAATCAATCAGTAATGACTTGTTTACTCTGTGAAAGCATTGTTACCAAGCACTTGGGATTATGCAATAGAGTTAGTAGATTCCTTCCCTTAAGGATTTTAAACCTAAGTAGAAAAAATCAGTTCAAGACTTTTCTTAAAACCAAGAGTTCAGAGCAAAGCTTTTGAATTTATGAGCTTTTGAACTTTTGATGCATAGTGGCCCAGTGGATAGAACATTGGTGTAGGAGTCAGAAATATCTGGATTGTAATCCCAGCTCTGCCACTTGTCTGCTCTGTGATTTTGGGCAAGTCATTTAACTCCTCTGTGCCAATAGTTACCTCATCTGGAAAATGGGAATTAAGACTGTGAGCCTCACGTGGATCATGGACTGTGTCCAAACTGATTAGCTTGTTTCTACCCCAGTGCTTCGTACAGTGCCTGGCACATAGTGAGTCCTTAACAAATGCCATAAAAAAAATTTAAAAAAAGATTATTACAGCTAAGAAAGGGAGTCTACCCTTCTATTTGTAGATAGCATGGATTTAGAACAAGTCAAATTTAGTTTTGATCTATCAAGTGACTTTCATATAAACCTTGATCTCCATAACAAAGGCCTACATGTCCTTCTTACCCCATTAACATGAAATGTGGAAAATGAATTCCTTCTATCCAGATGAAGGCAGTGTATCTCCGGTAAACTCAATTTTGGGTTTCTGAAAATTAGCTTTGGTTCAACAGTTCACATTATTTGCTTATTGTTTCATTTTTATACACATTTCTAATAAAACAAAGAACAGTATTTCAGGAAGAACTCAAGAGATATAAGAGCGAGATTTGGTAAAACATTTTAAGTGTTTATATGGAAATCCAATTCACTTGGTTTTGCCTTTTTGAGACAGAGACAGAATCTCTGACTAATCAACAGAATATTAAAGGAGCTGGAGTCTTTTTGGAAGACCAGAAAATGCATGAATAATGGTGTGCTTCAATGTCATCTCTAAGTAAATATAAAGACAAATTACTAGAGCTTTAAGCCGTGAAAGTGGCTGATTCAAGCTTATCCAAGCTATTGATGTTCCTCAGCTAACCAACCAATCCAACTCGTTAGTGTTCTATATGCTTAATCAATAAGCTTCAAAACTCTCTGGTGAATTAATCAGCCACTTCTCTGGACACCTGGATCACACTTCTTCCCTCTTTGGATAGGGCTGGGGCTGATGACACAGGCAGCTCTTTTTGTCCCCTCCATGGTTCCAGGTGTTGTGTTATTGTGCCCCTGGTGCTGATGGGTAGAATGGAGCCAATTATATTTCATCTAGCCACAGCCTGTAGCAGGAAATAATGGAAATATTTCAGACCAAAAAAATCCATTTTCAGCCAAAATGTCCATTTTAGGCATGGTGATAAGGAAGGAAAGGCCATGTGAAGTGTTCTGCCAAAACTGGGGATTGCTGGATTCACTGTACTTGACATTCTCTATGTCTTTGCCAGGGGGAGCCTGCCAATGGTTCCATCTTATTCTCCACTTTGAGATTCCATGGTGTTTCCTGGAAAGCTGCCTGTGATTTAAGTTCTTAGTGTGGTGCTTTAAGCCCTCAGGAAATTATCTGAGAGATGGACCTGCCTCTTGTCTCCCTTTCTTTTCATATCTAGGGTTGTGTGATTATTATTATAGTCATTATTATTATTATTAATAATTCCTTACTATGTGCCATCAAGTCTCTGTCCCACATGGGGCTTACAGTCTAGGCAGGAGGGAGTAGGTTTTTTTTGTTATCTTTATTTTACAGATGAGGAAACTGAGGCACAAAAAATTAAGTGACTTGCCCAAAGTCACACAGTTAAGAGGCAGTTCTGGGTTTAGAGCCCAGGTCTTACGACTCCCGGATCCATGCTCTTTCCAATATTTCACACTGCTTCTTGATGTTAATGTCTGATTGTTGAGAAACATTCCTACACAAACGCTCTGGGCATGTCACTCCCCTCCTCAAAAACCTCCAGTGGATGTCTATCAACCTTCGCACGAAACAAAAACTGCTCACTCTTGGCTTCAAAGCTCTCCATCACCTTGCCCCATCTTACCTCACCTTTCTTCTTTCTTTCTTCTGCCCACCCCATACACTCCGCTCCTTTACTGCTCACCTCCTCATTGTCCCCCATTCACACGTATAGCACTGTTGACCCCTGAACCATGTCCTACCATTGTCCTGGAATGCCCTCCCTCCTCACATCTGCCAAACTAACTGTCTTCCCCTCTTCAAAGCCCTACTGAGAGCTCACCTCCTCCAGGAGACCTTCCCAGACTGAGCCCCCCATTTCTCTCTGCTCCTCCTCCCCTCCCCTTCCCCACCTCTCCTGCCCTCTGCTCTTCCCCCTTCCCCTCCCCTCAGCACTGTGCTTATTTGTATATATTATTTATTACCCTATTGATTTTGTTAATGAGGTGTATATCTCCTTGATTCTATTTATCTTGAGGATGTTGTCTTGTTTTGTTTTGTTCTGTTTTGCTTTGCTGTCTGTCTCCCCTGTTTAGACTGTGAGCTGGTCACTGGGCAGGGATTCTCTCTATCTGTTGCTGAACTGTACATTCCAAGTGCCTAGTACAGTGCTCTACACATTGTAAGCGCTCAATAAATACTATTGACTGAATGAATGAGAAGCATCAAGGCCTAGTGGATATAGCGTGGGCCTCAGAGTCGGATGGACCTGGGTTCTCATCCCAACTCTGCCACTTGACTATTATGTGACCTTGAGCAAGTCATTTTGCTTCTCTATGCCTCAGTTACCTTATCTGTAAAATGGGGATTAAGAGAGTGAGCCCCAGGTGGGACCTGGACTGTGTCCAAAGTGATTAGCTTGTAACCACCTCAGTGTTTAGTACTGTGTCTGGCATTTAATAAGTGACTTAACAAATACCATATAAAAAGAAAAGGACACAAACCCTTGTGACTTGCTGTGTATCGGGCTTATATCTGTCAATTTCTAAAGAATTTGGGGGTCCAATGTACTACACATTGAGATATGTTACAGAGGAAGGACAAAATACATTTTGTGGCCCTAGAGGAGTTTGTTTCATGGGAAAATATGACAAACCTCAGAATACAAGTAGAAAAGCCAAGTGGCTTAGTGGAAAGAGCACGGGCTTGGGAGTCAGAGGACATGAGTTCTGATCCTGCCTCCACCACGTGTCTGCTGTATGACCTTGGGCAAGCCATTTAACTTCTCTGTGCTTCAGTTTCCCCATCTGTAAAATGGGGATTAAGACTGTGAGCCCCATGTGGGACAACCTGATTACCTTGTATTTACCCCAGAGTTTAGAACACAGCTTGACACATAGTAAGAGCTTAATAACTACCATTATTTACCCCCTGTCAAAAAACCCAATCTTACACTATACCTAAGAGTACAAACAGAAGCATATGTGCTATTCCTAGATGCAAAGGAGAGTTAGAGTGACCAAGATTTAAAGGGGTTCCAGTAAAGCTCTGAAGGAAGATTGGGGAGAGAATTTGATTTGACTAAGAGGAGTAGGGAGAATATTCTAAGCCTTGTTCTTGACACTCTCTCTAGTCCCTGGTACATGTATGTATAAGCAGGATCATTTTAGCATTAGTGATGTATAGAATTAGAAAACACTTCCATTACACAAAACAGATTTTGCTTTCTGCCTCTTAGACTTTGTCTCTTACCTCAAGAGAACATGGAGGTTGTAGGTATTGTTGTACAAATGTTCAGGAAGGATTGAGGGTGATCTGACAGTATGTATCTAAATACGTGTGTCGTGAAAGCCATGCAGCAGGCAATTCTATTATAGCAAACTCTCCAAAGGTGGCCAGTTTAAAATTGTAATCCAAGGGTCACCACTGGAATTTTTCCCAGGTGCTCCATCCAAAATATAAAATAGTTATAATGACTACACAAGTGTTTTTCATGTCATTTGTTTTTTGTGTAATTTTATACAATCTGCAGGCTGCTCTTGGGCAGCTACAACTCAGAATAACTTCGAAGACTGTATTTTTTTTTAAATTTTTCTCTTCGCTATTCCTTCCTCCATATACTTCCTTTGACCCATATGCTTCCAAATGCTTCCTATGTATTTTAGAAGGTCATGGCAGGGAGAAAAGTGAGACTGGCAGAGAGATGGACGGATGGAAGGTGAAGACCATGGACTCCTTTGGTGGATTCTTAATCAAAAAATATGTATTGAGCACTGTTCTCAGCACTTGAGAGAATACAATAGATGTAAGAGACACAATCCCTCCCCACAAATGAGGATCGTGGGGAATGAAGAAGGAGATTTAAGGAGAAGAAGTACTGCTCAGGTGTAGTAGGGAAGCAGAATGGCCTGTAGGATAAAGCACAAGCCTGGGAGGCAAAGAAACTGTGTTCTAATCCCTTCTCCCTCCTCCATTTTCCTCCTGTAGGTCCTTAGGCAAGTTGCTTAACTTCTTTGTGCCTCAGTTTCCTTAGTTGCAAAATGGGGATTCAGTATCTGTTCTACCTACAAATTAGTCTGTGAGCCCCCTTCGTTCATTCAGTTGTATTTATTGAGCACTTACTGTGTGCAGAGCACTGTACTAAGTGCTTGGGAGAGTACAATATAGCAGGAACCATGTGGGTCAGGAACTATATTCAGCCTGATTTACTTGCATCTGCCCCAATGCTTAGAGAAGTATTTGACATAGAGTGAGTGTTAAATAAATGCCATAAAAAATTACTCTAGTTTGCTCTAGTTTGGCACTGAAAGTCCATTTTCCCACTGTGTTGTGTCCTTCGTGTCATTTGTCCCAGGGTGAATATAGACATACCCAATCATCTCAGCTGATTCTCAGGGGTAATGTCACCACACCCCCAACCCCACCCCAGAATACATGGCCCAGAGTCATTACCCCAAATTGTAATTTCCTTGAAAGGGTCTGACTGGAGAAAGATAGGTAAAAAAGTAAACTTACTGTGATGAATTTCTCTGCCTTAACTTTCTAATGAGAAATTGAAAGTGCTTACTAAGGAGTGAATTTGCTAATGTACTCTCTAGGGAGCAAATGTTCTTATATATTTGTAAGAAAATACATAAATGTGCTTTGGGGTTCAAAATGATACTATGGATGGTGATATTTATCAGTGCGTGTGAGTGTGGCACATCTGACAACGTGTGGCCATTGGTCCTGTCACCGGGAGGTATTAATGATTGTTCCCAGTCGTGCAGCAGCTTTTTTTTTCTCACAGGCCCCATTACTGGGCTTTCTTGTTTCACTGTGTTCTTCTCAACTATGACCTAGGAGATGGAGCACAGGCTTGAGAATCAAAGGCTTCTATACCCTCTTCTCCCTCTTGCCTGCTGTGTAATCTTGGGCAAATCACTTAATTTCTCTGAGACTCAGTTTCCACATCTGTAAAATGGGGGCAAAACACCTGATCATTTTCCTTCTTGGACTGTGAGCCCGCTGAAAGACAGGGACTGTGTTTGACCTGATTATCTTATATTTATCCCAGTGCTACGTACAGTGTTTGGCCCATAAGAAAGAACTTATCAAATTCAATTATTATTGCTATTATTACTGTTAAAAATGACATCCCATTCCTAATTGCTGTACACCAGGGTGGTCTGCCCTTTGCTGTTGTATTCCTGCTGTCTGCAATGAACTCCATTTTTAACTTTGGTGTCATTCTATCTATTTCTTTTGTCCCTTCCCACCATTTCACCTCACCATTGTAAACTATTGTTGTGAGTCTTCCCATTTGAGTCTATTAAACAGCAGTTGTTTAAAGCAACCTGCTGTCATCTCTTCACGCATGTCCTGACCAATCAGGGTGTGATGCAACAAGAACCACATCAGTGACTCTGTGCCTTGTATTATGAATTGTGTTCTAGGACTTCATTGCTCTGAAACAGAACTCCTCATCTTCCTACCCAAACCTAGTCCTTCTGCTCTTTCCCCATTGTGTGCAAGGAATGTATCTACCAATTCTGTTAGATTATACTCTCCCCAAGCATTTAGAGTGAGCCTCATGTGGGACAGGGACTGTCTCCAACCTGATTACCTTGTATTTACACCAGTGCTTAGATCAGGGCTTGGCACAGAGTAAGCCTTTATTATTAGTCTGCACACAGTAAGCATTAAATGTGATAGATTGATTTCCCATCTCTGTAGAAAATACTATCTTCATATTTCACAAGCTGGTAAACTTTACATTATTTTAGGCTCATCTCTCTCATACAATCCACACATTCAATCTGTCACCAAATCCTGCCAGTTGTACCTTCAGAACATTACTAAAATCTGGCCTTTCCTCTCCATCAAAATTGCTACTATTCTGATCTACTACTTAGCCTATTCCACCTGGACAACTACATGTGCCCCCTCCCTGCCTCCTGTCTCTCCTCACTCCAGTCCATACTTCACTTTGCTGCCGGAACATTTATCTACAAAACAATCTAGTCCAAATCTTCCCATTCCTCAAGAACTTCCTGTGGTTGTCCATCCACCTCTGCATTAGACAGAAACTCTTTACCATCGGCTTTAAGGCACTCAATCACCTTCCCCCCTCCTACCTTACCTCACTGATCTCCTGCTACAGCCCAACCCACAAACTCTGCTCCTTTAGAAGCAGCTTGCTCACTGTGTCCCAGTTCTGTCTATCACACCACTGACCTTTTTCTCACATCCTCCCCCTGTCCTGAAACTCTCTCCCTGTCTATATATGCTAGACCTCAACTATCTCCACCCTCGAATCCTTATTAAAGTCACATGTTCTACAAGAGGCCTTTCCCAATTAAGCCCTCTTTTCCCTGACTCCCTCTCCTTTCTGCATCATCTATGCCCTTGAATCTGTTTCCTATGGGGACTTGGTATTCACCCCACCTCAAATGCAAAGCACTTATGTCATATCCATAATTTATATATATTAGTGTCTGTGTCCCCATCTAGACTGTAAGGTCATTTTAGGCAGGAGAAGTGTCTAACAACTCTGTTTTATTCTTCTCCCCCAAGCACTTAGTTCACTGCTCTTCTTATTCAATAGTATTTATTGAGCACTTAATATGTGCAAAACACTGTACTAAGCACTTGGATTGTACAATTCGGCAACAGATAGAGACAATCTCTGCCCAATGACAGGCTTGCTCTGTACACAGGAGGTGCTGAATAAAAACCACTCATTGGTTATGACTCTGTCTTGCTATGTGATAAGGATGGAACATAGGTGGCACTGATGGGAATGCTTATAATGCAGTTAAAGAGCACATTAAGCTTAAAAGAAGAAACCTGGTGGGGCAGTATTATTTAGCAAACTATCCCAGAAGCGAGAGGAGAATGGATGTGAAGAAACTATAGAGGGTCCAGCAAAGACCAACTAAAATGATTAAAGGGAGGGAAAATCGGTCCTGAGAGGAAGATAAGGGAATGGGGTTATTCATGCTGGGAAAAAAGACCAAGGATGTCTTAATAACTGTCTTCAAGCATTTGAAGTGTTTTTATGAGGAAGGTTGCTGATGAGTTGCTCTCTCTGGCCTCAGAAGACCCAACAAGACAAAATTAGATTGACTTGCCGAAAGAGAAAGAGCTGGGTAAGACACAAGGAAGAACTTCCCTTAGTGAGTTATAAGGAAAACCATCAGTGAGGTTTCACCTCTTAAGATCAGGAGCAGTCTCAGTCATCCTGCCTCCCTGATATAAGGAACCAAAGGGCTGCCCATGCACATTCTGTCCAACACAACCACACTGTACTGCGTACACACAGGATGTAATTCCATGATGGATTTTGTGGAAAAGCATTTCTGCACCACTGTACTGCCACCACTGTTGCCTCCTCCTCAACGCAGCAGACCTAGTAGCTGGCTCTGAGATCATATTTATGGCTCCCCTAATGAATCACCTCTGTCCCAGTGCTGTCATCTTTGAGAAGGGCATTGGCATTGAGGCAGCCATCTTTGAGAGAAGCCATGGGTTGCCCATAATAATAATAGTTATAATGGTATTAGCTAGGCACTTTCAATATGCCAACCACTGGACTAAATTCTGGGGTAAAGAAAAGATAAACAAGTGGGACACAATCCCTGTTCCACATGGGGCTTACAATCTAAAGAACATCAAGGACAGGTATTGCATCCCCATTTTATAAATGAATCTGAGGCCCAGAGAAGTAAAGTGACTTGCCCAAAGTCACACAGCAGACATGTGGCGGAGCCAGGATTAGAACCCAGGTTTTTCTGGCTCCCAGGCCCATGATCTATCCACTGTAAGAGATGGGATTGGAACCCAGACCTTCTGACTCCTGGGCCCTTGCTCTTTCCACTAGACCATGCTACAGATCCTTGACATGTCATTGAGGAAGAACTGATAGCATTAGTAGACTAAAATGTGGCCAGTGCCTTTTAGAATCAGCTGAAGACATTGATGTCTGCTCATGCAGCAGGGATTTAGAGCTGTGTCCTTTGGTTGCCTCTAATAGGACTTGGGGTGCTTCTCGTGGACAATTGTCTGCCATGTGGTCATTATGGGACCACCAGTCTGACTGGACTATGGTGATTGTCACATGGCCCTCAGGAGGGGCAGCAACATAGGGGACAGGATTGGGAGTTAGAAATTCCCCAAATGTTCTGTCAGATAGTGGGTATATACTGTTTTCAGGAATCCCAAGATGCCACCTGAGTACTTCAGGACTTTAAGTGCTTAAGCAGTTTAAGCACTTAATACAGTTTTCTGCTACAGTGGTGCTCAATAAATGCCAATGAATGCCAACCCCATAGCAGTTACATACATATTCTTACACTCTTTGATTCCCCTTTCTGTAATTTATTTTCACATTTGTCTCCCTCTACACATTAAGCTCACTGTGGGAAGGGATCATGTCTACTAACTCTATTGTACTGTACTCTTCCAAGTACTTAGTATGGTGTTCTGTACACTAAGGACTGAGTAAATACCACTGATAGATCAAACTGAGGCAGGCAGCAGCTAGAACCCTTAATTCAGAGTTACATTTTCTTCCTTTTCTTGCATATTAATATCTATCTTCCCCTCCAGACTGTAAGCTCATTTTGGGAAGGGAACGAGTCTGCTCATTCTCTTGCAATTCTGTTGTTCTCTTCCAAGCACATATTAAAGTGCTCTGTACATAGTAAGTGCTTAATAAATACAATTGATTGATTGCTAAGCCATGCTGCTTCTCTTGTTGCCAGGTTGGTGTCTATTGTTGTTTAAACCACTTAGCCAATGGATGCAGCACCTTAGAGAAGCAGTGTGGCCTCAGTGGAGAAAGCACTGGCTTGGGAGTCAGAGGTCGCAGGTTCTAATCCTGGCTCTGCCACTTGTCAGCTGGGTGACTTTGGGCAAGTCACTTAACTTCTCTGTGCCTCAGTTACCACATCTGTAAAATAGGAATTAAGACTGTGAACCCCAGGTGGGACAATCTGATTACCTTGTATCTTCCCCAGTGCTTAGATCAGTGCTTGGCACATAGTAAGTGCTTAACAAATACCAGAATTATTATTATTATTATTATCATCTTGGAAGACTTTGCCAGATATGAAGGTTGTAGGTCATAGGGACTGTAATCTATCTGAGAACCTAGCTGATTACTGGGAGTAAAAAATCACACTTGTTTTATTGCCATGCCAAACTACATTCAACTGTTTTAAACCAACTTTTCTTTTAGAGAACTGTTCCACAAAAAGACTGTCCCAGTGGCTATCTCAACCTTTCTCAGATCCTTTAAGGGTCACTTTATTCTCCACCTTTTTATTAATTGTTACTTGGGATACCTTCTATGTTGGGATTTTTTTTTTAATTTTTAGTAGTCTCAGTGGTGCAGTCACATATGAAGGTGAAAATTTGAGCACAATTCTTCCCAGGTTTTAATGTACTCTCTGATAAAAGCGCTTGGGAGAATACAAAATAAAAGAGTTGGTAGACACAGTCGCTGCCCACAATGAGCTTAGAGTGTAGAGGATGGATAGAATCTTAAGCATTTTGGAAAGCACAGTTTGAGAAGCGGCATGGCCTAATGGATAGAGCTTGATCCTGGAACAGAAGGACCTGATTCTAATTCTGGCTCTGACATTATACTGTGTGACTGTATACTGTGTGACTTGGGCCAGTCACTTAACTTCTCCATGCCTTAATTGGGGTTAAGAATGTGAGCTCTGTGCAGGACAGGAACAGGGTCCAAACTGATAAGCTTGTATCTACTCCAGTGTTTAGTACAGTGCCAGGCACATTTTAAGTGCTTAACAACAACCAAAAAAAGCAAAACAAATTTACCCTTTCACACTATTAGGGACAGTTTCGGAGATTGCTGCAGACACTTTATACTTGGCAGCAGTGCCCTGAGCAGTTCACGGGAAATTGTAGGACTCAGTGCTCATTCCCAAGAGTGTGTTTTCCAACCAGAGAGTAATTTTAAGTACTGGGAATATTGTGACTATGAAAGCCTCCAGAATTGGTTTTTTGGCCCCATTTTATTTGAGCTTCTTTTAAGGACACTTGGAGAAGAAAAGGAAGGACTATGTGAGAAGGGATAAGTGCTTCCCCCATATCCTCCCCACATCCCCCACCTAAAAAAGAATAGCTTTCATTTGCTAGGCTGGAATGCTTATGAGTACACAGAAAACCCACACTTTTGCCCAAGGAAGAGAGTATTTATGTGTATATGACCAACTGAAACCCTAATGGGAATGGGTTGATGGGCAATGTAATTAACTCATATTTGAGTTTGACAGAAGTCCCATACTAGAATGGCTACAGGGAGCACAAAGGCATAGGAACTCCAGTTCATAGCTCTCCCCAACACCTTTGTACAGTTCCATTAGCCATTACCCCCACTCTGAGGCTTGGTGGTCTATGGTTACTAAAAAATTAGCCAGGCTATGAGTAGTTTCTTTAACCAAAGGTGATGCCACTTGTTGAATCACACCTTTCCTCCCACCTCCCATACATTTTGGAGCCCTTTTCTGTCTCCATAAGGGTTGCAATTTGAGGATTAGCCCAATTTCCTGCCCTATTTGAAGTTAAACAGGGATATTTAATGATTGGCCTAGTCTTACCTTGTGATGAATGGGCATTTGGTAATGTTTCTTCATTTCTTCTGTCTTCATTTACAATCATCCTCTGTGGTACTAACACTTTGAAATGTGAAAACTCTCCATCTGCCTTCTCAGCCAAAGAGATTCTAGAAGCATCTTCAAGTAACATGGCTGCCTATCTAAGGTCTAGCTCTCTTCAGAAGTATACCATAATATGCTTATCTTCGGGTGTTTGCCTGAAGGAAGGTCGAGAAAAGTCAATGCAAATCAGGGCACTTTCCCTGGAAGCAGAATTTATCAGTCAGGAACTCTTAGAGCAGGTGAGAGGATATTTTAGGCCAGTAGCAATCAAAGTGAGAGAGAGAGAGAGGGAAAAAAAGGGGAGGAGAAACAGAGAAACGGGGAGAAAAAGAAAGAGAGAGAAAGCAAGCATCATCTTGAGTGTGTTTAAGAGAACACTGTATAAAGCTCCAATTGCTGCAGCAAGATTGAATTTTATTTAGACCGAAGGCAGGTTTTCCTTCCAAAATGAGCAGTTCAGTCCTTTCTTGTGCCTCAGGTATTGACAGACTGCCCATCTCATAAATTGGTCATTTAAAATATCCTCTTATTGCCCCTCATTGATTTTCTTTGAGTTCTGCTTAGTCAGAGATACACTTGCATGGAACTAGTTTTCTTATTTGGATGTGACTGATGTTGTTATGAGTCAGCAGGGAGCCCTATATTTGGGAATTGGAGCAGAGATTGATCGGAGGAACTTCCATTCAACAATTAATGGTGTTTACTGAATGCTTACAGTGTGCAAAGCACTGAACTAAGTGTTTGGGAGAGTACAACAGAGTTGGTAGGCACATTCCCTGAAAGAGCATAGTCCAGGGAGTCAGAGGACCAGGGTGTTAGTCTCCACTCTGCCACTTGCCTGTTGTGTGACCTTGGCCAAATCATTTAACTTCTCTGGGCCTCAGTTTCCTCATCTGTAAATTGGAGATTCAAGACCACCTCTCACTCCTACTTAGAAGGTGAGCCTCATGGGAGACAGGGACTGTGTTTGACCTGATTATCCTTCATTTACCCTAGTACTCAGCAGAATGATTGACACATAGTAAACATTTAGTGAATTTTTATTATTAGTATTATTATTATTCCCTTGGCTAACCCCAGGAGCTACCATCACCATTTTCATGTCTGGTTTTGCTGCAATGTAATTTGGGGACACGATGAAGTATTGAGTGAGTGGGGATAGAGAGGAGACAGTGGAAACTTGACAAAACCATTTCTTGTATTACACTGGCTCTGGAAGTCTGCACTTCTGCCCCCCTTTCAACTCTCCCAAATCCTCTTGCATTATCTTCCCGTAGCAGAAGTTGAACCTCTCAGACCAGGATCTGCTCCCTTTCAGCCCTGTTCCTAATCCAGGAACAGATTTCATCACAGATACCCCAGGGGAGAAGTGGACTGATATGCATATAATGGGCTATTCATGAGGCTGAAAGTTTTAACAGTTAGTCCTGAAGCACTTTCCCATTGCTTTTGGAACTTCTACTTTCTCCGACTTCTTCATCTGTTATAGAGATAACTCATCTCAAAGGGCAATTAAAAGAAAGACTAATGTGAATGGCTGAATTTTTTTTCCTCACACTTTCTCTCTGCATATATACAAATACGTAAGGGATGTACAAGTACAAATGGTTGGGGAGAAAGAAAATGTGCTGACCTTTACTTCAAAAATGACACTGACCTGAAATCCTAATTATACAAATGTACCTTATATACAGATAACATTGTGCTCCTTCCCATACACTTACAGGACAAGGACTGTGCCTGATTGAATTACTGTGTATTTACCCTGCCACCTAACATCATGTTTGACACATAGAAAGTGCTTAATAAATACCATAACTAATGCACCAAAAGATTGTCCTTGATTGAGTTATGAATTTGCTAATTACAGTGTCACGTGATTTCAGTGTTTTGCCACTCCAAGTCTGTTAAATGTGCTGCTGTCTCTTTATCAGCTGAGTGACTAGAATTCTGCATTTGTTTTATTCTTTAGGAGTGGTAATGGGCTGCTTTGGGGCCACCCTTACTCTCTTGTATGGCTCTCCTTGGGACACCAGCACATAAAAGAGTGCAAGCTGAGGCCATGGAAAAAAAATACTGTTCCCTTCCCAGCAACGGGCCCTGTTATATTTGTGTGTGCTGCCCTCTCCATTGTGGAATGAGGTATTCACTTCTGCTGGGGGAATCACTGAAATCTGGTACTTATTTAACCCCCTAGAGTTCCCTTTTTGGACTTGAGGCAGGTTTGTAGGTCACCAAAAGATATCTGGTTATCCGAGGTGATTGAAGCAATCGTTATTTGAAGCAACAGTAGTGTTGAGCACCTACTGGTTGCAGTGCACTGTACTAAGGGCTTGGGAAGTATAGGATAGGGAAATATGTTCCCTGCTCACATGTATCTTATATTCTAACAGGGGAGGAGAGTTGGGAAAAATTGAAAAAAGTGCAGTCTACTCAATAAAGCATATGCAAAGGCAAGTTTCTCTTCTCCAGTAGTACTCTGTTGGGCTATCTGGGTTATCCCGACCAATCACCCTTTCTGAGGAGGTGGAGTGACTGCCCTGGTTTGTTCTCTAAATATACAAAATCAATCAATCATATTTATTGACATCTTACTGTGTGTAGAGCACTGTATTGGGAGAGAACACTATAGCACAGTTGATAGACATGTTCATTGAGCACAGTGAGCTTGTCGAGAGGGGGACTCTGGGACTAAACAGTCCCAAGGAAATCGTAAATAATTCTATGCTGAGGCATAAGAGCACAGCTCTCACAACACTAACACAGCTTCATGTCCATCCTACCTGCAGTCCACCTTCAGGCCACCTATTTCCCCAGCAGAAACCACATCTTGAACCAGCCTGGAATCAAGGAAGTTCAAAACACTTAATAGCCTGAAAGTTATAGTAGCAGTGTCCCAAATGACATGAGATTTCAATTCCTTTTCCCTGCTTTATTTGCTACTTGCCCAGGTGATCAGATTCTTTGGAATTTGCCACAGATTTTGTTCTTCCAAGGAAGCTTTTTTATTCCAAGAATGCCACTTCAGCACTCTTGCCGTTGGGTCTTTCTCAGTAAATTGCAAAGCTTCTTACTGTTTGTTCTTGTATTTAAAATGATATTATGTACTTTCAATCGTATTTATTGAGCACTTAACTGTGTGCAGAGCACTGTACTAAGCACTTGGAAAGTACAATTCGGCAACAGGTACAATCCCTACCCAACAATGGGCTCACAGTCTAGAAGGGGTGAGACAGACAACAAAACAAAATAAGTAGAGACACATCAATAGCATCAAAATAAAATTCTCAACATATATATACATCATTAATAAAATAAATAGAATAAGAAATATGTACATATATACACAAGTGTTGTGGGGTGGGGAGGGGGGTAGAGCAGAGGGAGGGGATTAGGGACGATGGGGAGAGGAGGAGCAGAGGAAAGGGGGGCTCAGTCTGGGAAGGCCTCCTGGAGGAGGTGAGCTTTCAGTAGGGCTTTGAGGTGGGGTAGTGTGCTAGTTTGGCAGATGTGTGAAAGGAGGGCATTCCGGGCAAGAGGTAGGACGTGGGCCCGGGGCCAACGACTGGACAGGTGAGAACGAGGCAAAGTGAAGACATTAGTGGCAGAGGAGCGGAGTGTATGGGCTGGGCTGTAGAAGGAGAGAAAGGAGGTGAGGTAGGAGGGGGCAAGTGGGTGGAGAACTTTGAAGTCAAGAGTGAGTTTTTGCTTGATAAGGTGGTTGATAGGCAACCCCTGGAGATTTTTGAGGAGGGGGGGGTGACATGCCTAGAACGTTTCTGTAGAAAGATAATCCAGGAGGCCAAATGAAGTATAGACTCAAGTAGGGAGAGACAGGAGGTTGAGAGATCTGAAAGGATGCCAATGCAGTAATCTAGTCGGGATATGATGAGTGATTGAACTAACAAGGTAGCCATTTGGATGGAGAGGAAAGGGCTGATCTTGGAGATGTTGTGAACGTGAGACTGGTAGGTTTTGGTGATGGATTGGATATGTGGGGTGAATAAGGGAGTGGAGTCAAGGATGATACCAAGATTGCGGGCTTTTGGTCCAGGAAGGATGATAGTACCGTCCACAGTGATGGGAAAGTCAGGGAGAGGACAGGTAAACAAGGAGCTCTGTCTTGGACATGTACTTATGATGTGCTAGGCACTGTACTAAATATGGAAGTAGATACAAGACACAGTCCCTGTCCTACTTGGGGATTAGTCTAAATCAGAGGGAAGAAGATTTGATCCCCATTTTACCAATGAGGTAATTGTGGCAAAGAAGTTAAATGACTACCCAAGGGCACATAGCAGACACGTGGTGGTACTGGGATTAGAACCCAGGTCCTCTAATAATAATAATAATTATGGCATTTGTTAAGCACTTATTATGTGCAGAGCACTGTTCTAAGTGCTCTGGTAGATACAGGGTAATCAGATTGTCCCAGGTGGGGGCTCACATTTTTTAATATCCATTTTTGCAGATGAGGTAACTGAGGCACAGAGAAGTTAAGTGACTTGCCCAAGGTCACACAGTAGACACGTGGCAGAGCTGGGATTAGAACCCACAACCTCTGACTCCCAAGCCCAGGCTCTTTCCCCTAAGCCACGCTGCTTCTCTAATAATAATGGTATTTGTTAAGTGCTTCCTTTTGCACATAGTGCATAGTGCATACTGTTCAAAGTGCTGGGGGGGATAGAAGGTGATCAGATTGTCCCATGTGGGGCTCACAGTCTAAGTCCCAATTTTACAGATGAGGTAACTGAGACACAGAGGAGTTAAGTGACTTGCCCAAAGTCACACAGCTGACAAGTGGCAGAGCCAGGATTAATAATAATAATTTTGGTATTCGTTAAGTGTTTACTATGTGCCGAGCACTGTTCTAAGTTCTGGGGTAGATACAGGGTAATCAGGTTGTCCCACATGGGGCTCACAGTCTTAATCCCCATTTTACAGATGAGCTGAGGCACCGAGAAGTTAAGTAACTTGCCCAAGGTCACACAGCAGACAAGTGGCAGAGCTGGGATTAGAACCCAATACCTCTGACTCCTAAGCCTGTGCTCTTTCCACTGTGCCACTCGGCTTCTTATCTAATTTCCAGGCCTGTGCTGTTTCTACTTAGACTATGATTCCTAGATTGTGATCCCCCTGAGGAACAGGGACTACCTGTTTATTCCCAACTGTGTATTCTCTACCAGTGCTTATTTTGCTGCTCTGTACACTGTAAATACCATTACAGCCACTTTCTCTCATATATCATGTTCTAAGTCATTTACAAAGTCTGATTATTTGATTTTGCGATTGACCAATCTCCCTCACGAGTCTGAATCCAATCAATCAATCATGTCTATTGACTGCATACTGTGTGCAGAGCACTATACTAAGAGCTTGTGAGACTATAATATAACAGAAACATTCTTTGGCCACAACAAGTCTAGAGTCTAGAAGGACAACTTGAGGCAGGAACTATGTACTCATGTTCTGTTATAATAATAATAGTGGTATTTTTTAAGTGCTGACTATGTGCCAAGCACTGTATTAAGCACTGAGGTAGATACATCATCAGGTCCCAATGCGTCTCACCACCTAATTAGGAGGGAGAACAGAGGTATTGCATCCTCATGTAGCAGATGAGGAAACTGAGGCACCGAGCAGTTGAATGACTTGCCCAAGGTCGAACAGCTGGTACATGTCAGAGTAGGATTAGAACACAGGTCCTCTGACTCCCAGGCCCGTGCTCTTTCCACTAGGCACACTCTCTCCCTACCCCAGTGCTTAGTGCAATGCTTGTGACACATAGTCAGCACTTAACCAGTCAGTATTATAATTAGCAGTGGCTCTAAACAAGAGGAGTTCTGTTTCTCCCCAACAGTCAGGCCTGAGGATCATAAACATGACGTCATTCTAGGGCCCATGCTGGTTCTAACAGCTGCTCAGCACAGTAAGCCTAATGGGTAAAGCTGGAGTTCTACACCCACTGGCCCATCCTGAAACACTAAGCCATTCTGAGTAAACAACAGGAGAATACAAGGCTGTCACAATCTGTCAATCCCTGTGGGAGTCAGAGAGCTGAGGCCCAAAAGGGGCTTAGACCCTCCCCACCACCAGCATCTGTGCACCATCCCGCACCAGGATGGGAGCTGGTTTGTTTTTGTGAGAAGGGTATGGTTGTCCCCTTGAGCTGCTAGGGTATGACATCCCTGCAGACTGAGCCAAACTACTTCACGCCTGTGCTGGTGGCCGAAAGCCATCCTGCAGCTGTCCCTGGCCTGAATCCCCTGAAAGTGAGAAGGAGAAGAGCTCAGAGAGTGTGGGAATGGACTGTATGCACCCACCTATACCCAACCAGTTGGTACTGGCCCAGTTTGCTCACCGGGGCTCCGGGCCTGCCTCATACCTGCTCTTGGGGTGGTTTTCAGCTTGACAGTAAGTGGGACTATTTGCCAGTGAGTGGCACTATGGTCATCTTTCCATGCTCTGCAAGCCTCAGTTTAGGCTTTAACAATCTGCTTGGGTTTAACCTGTCTACATGCCTCAGACATCACTTCATTCTTCTGGGCTCATGGGCCCTGACCCTGTTTAAAATTCATCTCCCTCAATCAAGTTGCTCTTGGCTCCTCTCCCCTTGCCCCAACCCCACCCTTCCCAACTGCTCCTTCCTTCCATGGCTCCCCTTCAAAAGCATCACATCTCCAAACCCCCATTTCACAGCTCAATTGTTTTCTAGAGCCCCTCCAAAATACCTTGAATGGCCCTTTTTTTAGAGGCTCAGTTTTTCTAAAATCTACAGCTGCTCCTCTGAAGTCATCCAAATCTAATTAACCACAGAAGCCGGAGTTATATTAAGCGTCTCACTTTCTGGTTCTTAGCATACCCATTCATACCTTCTTTCAATATGGGCACACAAACAAAAAAAGGAATTTCTAATAGTTGTATCTATAGTCATGGAAAAAGAAAGCCCCCAGTTAAGAAGGCCTGTGAAAGCGGGAAGATGGGAACTTTGCCTAGAGTTGGCAGTCTGGCCTCCTCGAACTTAGGGACAAAGCAGCTGGGAAACTGAAAAGCTTAAGCTTCTGACTAAAATCTTGTGAGAATTCACTTGGGCTCTGAATAGAGATCTTAGTTGCAGTTCTAAATCGTACCAGCACTGGCTCATTGAAATGTCTTCTCAGAGAATTAAAAAAGGAGAGAGAGAGAGAGAGAAGAGAGAGGCCAAGAAAGTTTGTTGAATATAAATGAGGTAGCATTTGAAGAAGATAGAAGCTCTTCAGAGATTTATTCCTGACTGACATACAGTAACACAAAAGCAATACAAAGCGTCCTTGCCAGGGGGCTCTGATGGGGAGTAAACTGTCTTCTGGGAGCTGAAGATGATGTAACCTTCGTAAGTGGAAAATACTTTCTGTTTAGGAGAGTAAGTTACATAAATTACCCAACGAGTCCTTCTCAAAATTGAGGTGAGGGAAGGAAGTGGGGATTACTATTTCTCCCCTTTGGGCATGAAGTGTAGAAGCTGAACAGACCCTAAACAGCCAGCAGGGCTAACAGAAATAATAATGCTGGTATTTGTTAAGTGCTTAATATGCTCCAAGCACTGTTCTAAGCACTGGGGTAGATACAAGGTAATTAGGTTGTCCCATATGGGGCTCACAGTCTTAATCCCCATTTTGCAGATGGGATAACTGAGGCACAGAGAAGTTAAGTGATTTGCCCAAAGTCACCCAGTTGAAAAGTGGCAGAAACAGGATAAGAACCCATGACCTGTGACTCCCAAGCCCGTGCTCATTCCGCTAAGCCACACTGCTTCTCAAGAGCAGCTAACAAAAATGCTAACAAGAATTCACTCTACTCCCTTTAAAGGAAGGATGAAGGGGAATTACTTTTCTTTTCTTCTGTATTTTAAAACAGTGCAAGTAGAGAGAAAATGATCAAACACAAACATCAAGGTAAGGACCAGTCAGTTGGTATAAGTAGCAGGAACATTTTCGAACATTTTCGAAATAGACATTTAATATATGGGTCTCTTCCACTTAAAACTGAGAAGTTAATTTTCTAGATGTAGAGTGCAGTCCTCTGCATCCAGTAGGCATTCAATAAATGTCACTGATTGATTTTTAATTTGGAGTTGTGGCTGGTGACTGGGTTATACCAGTTAATCCACAAGGCAGGAACAGAGTGCAGAACTTCTGCTCCTCTGAGAGGAGGTGTCCAGCAGGGAAGTGGCTGAGCCAGGACTAGAAGCCAAGCTTCCTGATTCTCCACCTTTTGCCTTTTTCACTAACCCATCCTGCTTTTCATGCATGTAAAAAATGCCCCTTGCAACACTATTGCATTTGTTACCCAAGATGTTGTGAATTCTTTTCATTTCTCCAACTCAGGAGAGATAGTAACCTCATTGTAGGCAGGAACTGTATCTGTTATATTGTTATTTTGTACTCTCCCAAATGCTTAGTACAGTGCTCTGCACTCAATAAATATAATTGATTGATTGCTATGCTCTTCCTGAAGTTTCTGTTCTAGAAGTTTCTGTTCTATAACACTTGCCCTGTTTCTGTTTATAGTCCAGTCTGATTGGTCTTCTGTTGTCTCCTTACTGTGCACAAAAATGTCATGTCATATGCCGTTTTGCTGCAGTGAGTCATTGAATTCAATCAGTCAAGCAATCATATATATATTGAGCACTTGCTGTTTACAGAGCACTGTTGTAAGGGGTTGGGAGAGTGCATGCACTTTAGTAAGGGCTTGGGAGAGTGCATTATAACAATAAAACAGATTTGGTAACTACGTTCCCTGCCCACCGAAAGCTTCCAGTCTACAGGAATTGTCTGTCCTGTCCACCTTGCTTAAGATTACAACACTTTGCTCACCATCAAGAAACTATTTGTTCTGCATGCAATAAGGGCTCAGTAAGTACAACTGAATGAACTATTTGGTTATCTGCTATTGCTCAGAGAGTGCAGCAAGTGTTGCATTCTAAATGTAGAAGGCCCCCAAAAAACAGACTTCTACCTTTATTCCATCTCTTCTTTAAAGCAGGAACTGAGGTCTGGAAGGATTAATTGTGCATCCTCCCAGTCAATCAGGATGCACCCAGTGGAATGCACTATGAGGCTCAGAAATAAAAATCTGAGTAGGACAAACTGCCAGGGTTTCAGCCTAGACTGGGCCAATCCCTAAGGAAATGGTTCCCAACCTGCAACCCACCACTCCCCCCTTTCCTCCTTCAAGGAATTCCTCCCAAATTGAATCAACCAAATTACATGTCCCTACACCTTTGAATCTCTCCTAATCAATCAATGGAATTGATTAGGCACATATATGTGCAGAGTGCTGTACTAAGACCCTGTGAGAATACAACACAACAGAGTTGGTAGATAGGTTCCCACAACACAAGGAGCTTACAGCCTAAAAAGGGGAAACAAACATGAATATAAATTCCCTGCCTCCAGACTCTCCCCACCTCCAGTCCATATTTCACTCTGCAGCTCAGATCATTTTTCTAACAAAAGTCCAATCTATGTCTCCCCACTCCTAAAGAACCGCCAGTGGTTGCCCACTGACTTCCACATCAGACAGAAACTCCTTACCATCAGCTTTAAACCACTCAAACAGCTTGTCCCCTCCTACCGACCCAACATCACTGATGCACTACAGCCCAGCCCACATACTTCACTCCTCTAGCACCAGCTTTCTCAATGGGCCCTGATTTTGTTTACCTCCCCGCTGATCCCTTTCCCACATCCTTCCTCGGGCCTGGAACTCCCTCTCCCTCTCCATGTATTCCAGATCAACTCTCTTCCGACCTTCAAAGCCTTATTAATGTCATACATCCTCCAGAGGCCCTCCCCGATTAATCCCTCTTTTTCCACTACTACCTCTCTCCTATTTTGTTTTATTTTTAAAAAATGGTATTTGTTAAGTGCTTACTATGTGCCAGGCACTGTGCTAAGCACTGGGGGTAGATAAGAGCTAATCATGTTGGACACAGTCCATGTCCCACATGGGGCTCACTTTCTTAATCCCTGCTTTACAAATGAGGTGACTGAGGCACAGAGAAGTTAAGTGACTTGCCCAAGGTCACACAGCTGACAATTGCCAAAGCTGAGATTAGAACCCAAGTCTTTCCCCAGTCTCATTCTCCCTTCTGTGTCAGCTATGCACTGGGATTTATAGCCCTTTGGACATTTGGTACTTGCCCTGTCCTCAGCCCCACAGCACTTAGGTTTATATCTTTAAATAAGTTATATTAATGTCTGACTTCCCATATAGACTGTAGGCAGGGAACATTGTAGGCAGGGAACATGCCTATCAAATCTGTTGTATTGTAGACTCCCAAGTGCTTTGTACAGTGCTCTGTACACAGTAAGTGCTCAAATACCACTGATAGAGTGATGGATAAATTACACACACACACACACACACACACGCACACACAAATCTAAATAAATATTGACCACCCCTTTCTCCTGGAAATATTGTCCAAACTCGGCTTCACTGACACTGTCCTCTCCTAGTTCTCCTTCTCTCCCTCCAGTCATTCAGTTTCAGTGTCTTTCGTGGGCTCCTCCTCTGCTTTCCATCCCCTAACTGTGGAAGTCCCTTGGGGCTCAGCTATGTATCCCCTTCTATTCTCTATCTACACCCACTCCCTTGGAGAACTCATTCACTCCCATGGTTTCAACTACAGTCTGTACGTGGATGAATCCCAAATCTACAACTCGATCCCTGATCTCTCTTCTCGTCTGCAATCTGACATTTCCTCTTGCCTTCATGACATCTCTACTTGGCTGTTCCAGTGACACCTCAAACTTAACATGTCCAAAACAGAACTTCTTATATCCCACCTAAACCCTCTTCTTTCCCTGAGTTTCCTATGCCCAGAGACAGCACCACCATCCTTCCTCTCTCACAAGCCTATAATCTTGACATCATCCTCAATTTATCTCTCTTATTCCACCCACATATTCAATCTGCCACCAAATCCTGTTGGTTCAACCTTCACAACATTGCTAAAATCCTCCCTTTCCTTACTATCTAAACTGCTACCACATTAATCCAAGCACTTATCCTAGCCCGCATTGACTACTGCATCTGTTTCCTTGTTGACCTACCTGCCTCTGGCCTCTCCCCACTCCGGTCCATATTTCATTCTGCTGCCCAGATCATTTTTCTATGAAAACATTCAGTCCACGTTACCCCACTCTTCAGGAACCTCCAGCAGTTGCCCATTTAGCTCTGCATCAAGCAGAAACTCCTTACCTTAGGCTTTAAAGCATCCAATCACCTTGTTCCCTCTTACCTTCCTCTCTGATTTCACATCACAACCCAGCCTGTACATTCTACTCCTCTAATGCTGACCTACCCACTGGTCCTCAATCTTGTCTATCTCACTGCTGACCTCTCACCCATGTCCTGCCTCTGGCCTGGAACACCCTCCTTTTTCCTGTTATACAGACAATCACTCTCCCCACCTTGGAGAAGCAGCATGGCTTAGTGGAAAGAGCATGGGTTTGGGAGTCAGAAGTCGTGGATTCTAATCCCAACTCTCCCACTTATCTGCTGTGTGACCTTGGGCAAGTCACTTAACTTCTCTGTTCCTCAGTTACCTCATCTGTAAAAATGGGGATTAAAAAATGTGAGCCCCACGTGGGACAATCTGATTACCCTGTATCTACCCCAGTGCTGAGAACAGTGTTCTGCACATAGTAAGCACTTAACAAATACCATGATTATTATTATTTAAACCCTTGTTAAAAATCACATCTTCTCCAAGAGGCCTTCCCCAACTAAGTCCTGTTTTTCTCTTCTCCCACTCATTTCTCTGACACCCTTTGTTCATCCCTCCCTCAGCCCCAAAGTACTTATGAACATATCCATAATTTATTCATATTAATGTCTGAGTCCCTCTCAAGACTGTAAGGTCATTGTGGGCAGGGAGTATATCTAACAATTCTGCTATATTTTACTCTCCCAATTGCTCATTACAGGACTTGCACAAAAAAACACTTTATAAATATAATTGAAAGATTCACTGATAAATGCAGCAACTCTCCAGTGACCTTGCCTGGCCAATGCCAACCATTTTGATCAAGGCACCCAACACTCAGCTAGGTGCTTGTGTGTATCTTCACCTTATCAAATTATATGTTTATTGCTCATTTATCATTTATAAATAGTATTATCATTATCACATTCATTCAGTCATATTTATTGAGTGCTTACTGTGTGCAACGCACTGTACTAAGTGCTTGGGAGAGTACAATATAACAACAAAGGACACATTACCTATTCACAATGAGCTCATGGTCTAGAGGCGGAGAGAGATTTAATATAAATAAATAAATTAATATCTAAATACTTGTTATTTTTTATCTTTTTATATGTGACAATTTGTGTCTGTCTACCTTATATATTATATATAATATAATATTAAAAACTTATATTAACCTCAAGGAAGTCATTACTACTATTATTATTATTGTTCTTGTTGTTATTATATCTTACTCTCCCAAGCACTTAGTTCAGTGCTCTGCACATGGGAAGCAATTATTCAAGAGTCCATTCAAAATCAGCCTCAACCAATTGAGAAGCAGTATTGCCCAGTTGATGGGGCAAGGGCCTGGGAATCAGAAGGATCTGGGTTCTAATCCCAGCTCTGCCACCTGTCTGCTGTGTGACCTTGGGTAAATCAGTTAACTTCTCTGGGCCTCAGTTACCTCTGTAAAATGGGGATTAAGACTGTGAGCCCCAGGTGGGACATGAACTGTATGTACTCCAGCACTCAGTACCATGCCGGGCACATAGTAAGCACTTAACAAATAGATATATACAACCCAGGAAAAAAACCCAGGAAATTCAAGAGATAAAGCAGCTACATTTCCCCCCCACACATGCCCCACCCAACCATTGGATAGAAAAGTGAATTACTCATTCAGAAGTCAGTTTATCAAACCATCAATCATATTGGGCATTTACTCTCTGCAGAATACAGTACAAAATTCTGATACCTTTCATATTTCAACCTTCACAAGATTCTGAGTCCTGTTCAGAAGGTGAATCTGATTTAGTCATCTTCTGGGAACTTAAATCGTAATTGGCAAGATATACTTGTGACACGTATCTATGTCAATGCTAGACCAGTGTTAGGCTGATATATTTTGCAATTAGTTTGCTATTTTGGTTTGAGCTTTGATTATCGTTAATATTTAATGGTGATGATTTTCTCTGGACTTTTTCATTAATAATAATAATGATGATGGTATTTGTTAAGATTTTACTATGTGCCAAGCACTCTTCTAAGCACTAGGGTAGATACAAGGTATTCAGGTTGTCTCACGTGGGGCTCACAGTCTTAAAATCATTTTACAGATGAGGTAACTGAGGCCCAGAGAAGTTAAGTGACTTGTCCAAAGTCACCCAGCGGACAAGTGGCGGAGCCAGGATAAGAACCCATGACTGCTGATTCCCAGGCCTGGACTCTTTCCACTATGCCACACTGCTTCTTCTTGTAGCACTTCTTCTCATTAGCACTAGACTGTATGCTCATTGTGGACAGGGAACCTATCTACCAACTCTGTTGGATTGTACTCTCCCAAGCACTTAGTACAGTGCTCTGTACCCAGTAAATACTCAGTAAGTACCATTGATTGATTATTTGAGAGACTTCAAATGGATCCTGTGGCTAGACGGAGGTTTGAGGTATTTGGGGGCAAGGATGAGAGGATGAGGTTTCTCTAGGGTACCATGAGGGACATTCCAGGCTTCTGAAGAGATTGGTGAGTTCTGCTGTTTGCAAAGGAAACTGCATTAAAAGACTCCTCAGGCATGACTTAGGCCAAACAATGGGCTGGAAAGTCAGTAGTTGCTTTCTGAAATTCCAACTGGCTTTTACATATAGTGTGCCCTTGAGAAAGTCACTTGACAGTTCTGCACCCAAGCCCCGATACTAGCCTACCTCCTAGCTTTGCAGTAAATGAACAGATAAGTGCAACTGAAAAACACTTTGTGCTTAGAAAGTGCTCTATAAAGGCTTCATGATTTTTTAGATTATTCAGAGGGAAACCCATAAGCTCTCAGGTCAAAACTTGGATCGGGAACAAGATTATTTCCACAGCTAGACTATCTCACATCTCTTGACTACTCCAGAGCCAGAAATTCTCAGCCCTACTGCGACTGGACCAGGGTATGTATTCCTGGAGCAATCAAGCCATCTATCAGTGGTATTTACTGAACGCTTACTGTGTGGAAAGCACTGTACTAAGACCTTGGGAGAGTAGAGTATAACCAAGTTGGAAGATATGTTCCCCGTTCACAAGAAGCTTACAGTCTAGAAGGAGAGACAGACAATTAAATTAATAATTTATTATATATAATTTTAAAATATGTACAAAAGACCTGTGGGTCTGAGGGTGGGGCAAATAGCAAATGCTCAAAGGTCACAGATCCAGTGGCACAGACAACATAGGAAAGGAGAGGGAGCTAGGGAAAAGAGGGCTTAATTGGGGAGGCCTCTTGGAGGAGATGTGATCTTTCTATATTTTCTTCTGAGAAGCAGTGTGGCTCAGTGGAAAAAGCCTGACCTTGGGAGTCAGAGGTCATGGGTTATAATCCTGGCTCTCCCACTTGTTTGCTGTGTGACTTTGGGTAAATCACTTAACTTCTCTGTGCCTCACTTACCTCACCGGTAAAATGGAGATTAAAACTGTGAGCCCCATGTGGGACAGCCTGATTACCTTTTATCCCCCACCAGTGCATAGAACAGTGCTTTGCATATAGTAAGCACTCAATGAATGCCATCATTATTATTATTAATAATGCTTTGAAGGTGAGGAGAGTGGTGATCTAATGTATAGGGAGGGGGAGGGAATTCCAGGCTAGAGGAAGGATGTGTGATAGGAGAGTGGTGGCAAGACAGACAAGATCTGGGCATAGTGAGTACACTGGTGCTAGAGGAGCGGAGTGTGTGGACTGGGTTGTAGTAGAAAATCATTAAGGTGAGGTAGAAGGGGATGAGGTGGCATTAATGTTTGATGCGGTGGTGGTTGGGCAACCACCGGAGACTCTTGAGGAGTGGGAAGAGATGGACTGGATGTTTTTATAGAAATGATCTGGGCAGCAAAGTGAAATATGGACTGGAGTTAGGAGAGACAAGAGGCAGGGAGGTCAGTGAAGAGGCAGATGTAGTAGTCAAGGCAAGGTAGGATAAGTGCTTGGATCAGTGTGATAGCAGTTTGGATGGAGAGCAGAGAGCTGATTTTACCAGTTTTGTGGTGGTACAACTGACAGGATTCAGTGACAGATGGAAAATTTTGGTGGAATGAGAGAGATTAGTTGAGGACAGTGCTGTGGTTACAGGCTTGTAAGATAGGGAAGATAGTGGTATGTCTACCGGGATAAGAAAGACAGGGAGAGAACAGGGTTTGGGAGGGAAGATAAGGAGTTCAATTTTGGACATGTTTAGTTTGAGATGTCGGTGGGACATTTAGATAGAAATGTCCTGAGAGCAGGAGGAAATATGAGACTATAGAGAAGGAAAGAGATCAGGGCTGGAAATGTAGATTTAGGAATCATCCACATGATGATAGTAATTGAAGCCATGGAAGCAAATGAGTTCTACCAGGGTGTGGGTATAGATGGAGAATAGAAGGGAACCTAGAACTGAGCCCTGGGGGATCCTCACTGTCAGAGAGGGGAAGAAGAGTCTGCAAAAAAGACTGAGAAGGAGCAGTCAGAGAGATAGAAGAATGAAGACAGTGTCAGCGAAGCCAAGATTGAATAAAGTTTCAAGGAGAAGGAGGTGATCTATAGTGTCGAAGGCAGTTGAGAGGACTAGGAGGATTAGGATGGATTAGAGGCTGTTGGACTTGATGAGAAGAAAGTCAGTCATTGGTTTCCTTACAGCGTGTTGTTTCCGTGGAGGCGAATGGGGTAGAAGCCAGACAGGAGGAAGTCAAGGAGAGAATTGGAGGAGAGGAAGTGGAAGCAGCACTGTAAACAACTCTTTCAAGAAGTTAGGAAAGGAATGGTAGAAGGAATATGGGACAATAACTGGAGGGCACAGTGGGATCAAGGGAGAGTTTTTTAGGCTGGGGATACTTAGGCATGTTTGAAAGCAATGAAGAAGAAGCTGTTGGAACAGCCTGAAGTTGGCTGTCCAGGAGAGAAGAAGGGAGGGGCACTTTTTTTCCTCCCGTGATATCTGTTAAGCACTTTTCCACTGTGTACTAAGCGCTGAGGTAGGTACAAGCTAAATAGATTGGGGACAGTCCCTGTCCCACATGGCGCTCACAATCTTAATCTCTATTTTACAGATGAAGGAACTGAGGCATGGATAAGTGAAGTGACTTACCCAAGGTCACATAGCAGACAAGTGGTGGAGCCAGAATTAGAACCCAGGTACTTCTGACTCCTAGGTCCGTGCTCTATCCACTAGTAGGGTAGATTCAGACAGGAGGCAAGAGATCTCTTCTTGAGTTACTGCAGGGAATAGAGGGATAGTCAAAGGGCAGAGGAAGGTTAGGGGGATTTGGAGAGGAGCAGAGATGTGAGCATAGGCCCTATTTTCAGCAGCTGGAAAGTCTGATTTTCATTCTTCCCTCTCTACAGGACAGGGCGATGAATGCTCCAGGGAAAGGCACCAGGATAGAGCACTTGGCTGACCATTGGTTCAGTAGGGAAGACAGAGCACAGAATCCTTAAAACCCACCCTTATCTACACCGTCACATTTGGTTACACATTGTCCCACTGTCTTCACCTCAGCTCCTCACTCCCATGAACCTTTAAGTTGACAGTGAAGCTTCCCTTGTTATCCTCAGATAGAATAAGCATTTCTCTCTGGAATTGGAAGTGGCCTTCGCTTGACCTCTTTGATCCCAAACACGGTCACCTAGACTTGAGCTTTCACTAGTGCCCATTGGCAGAAACAAAATCTTTGCATGCTTCTTTTCAGGCACTGATCTTTGAAATCTGAAGAGGTAGGAGAGGTATTTAACTGGTTTGTCAAATAAATCCCTCAACCTGCCCCAGAAGCCTCTATCCAGATGACCCCCTAAGTCAGTCTTCCTTACCATTTACATGGATATGAGTTCTACTTGTTTTGGGGCAGTTATCAGAGGTCTGCTTACAATACTAGAAAGAGCTGCATTTGGTTAGATAGCCTTCATAAAATCATTTCTAGAGCTATGCATCTCAAGGGAAGCAGCATGATCTAGTGGGTAGAGCACAGGCTTGGGAGGCAGAGGGACTTGGTTTCTAACCCTCTCTTTACCACTTAACAGCCGTGTGACCTTGGACGAGTCACTTAACTTCTTTGTGTTTGTTACCTCATCTGTAAAATAGGGATTAAGACTTTGAGCCATATGTACGATAGGGACTGTATCCAACCTGATTAACTTGTACCTACCTATCCCAGTGTTTAATTCTGTACCTGGCACAGTGATTGATTTATTCAATCATATTGAGGGCTTACTGTGTGCAGAGCACTGTACTAAGCACAGAGAGTACTCTGCAACAATAAACAGATGCATTCCCTCCCACAATAAGCGGTACATAGTAAACACTTAACATATACCAGTAAAAAAACAAAAAGAGAAAGGAATTTCTTCCTTGCTCTCTGGTCCAAGCTGAAAATGAACAGAAATCAGTGTTCCATTCATCTCACTGTTGACCTTAGCTACTCTTTAATCTAGGTGCCTTGGGAATTCTAGGATAAGCTTGTCTTTTGGGGGAAACTGGCCAGAGAGGCTCCATTAGCACTCGTATATGTCACATTTCTTTGTACATTGCATTAATTCAGGTGTCGGGCAGGTATATTCATTCAGTTGCATTTATTGAGCACTTGACTAAGCACTTGGGAGAGTACACTATAACAATAAACAGACACATTCCCTGCCCACAATGAGCTTATAGTCCTCAGCTGGTGAAGATGAGGCTACATTTGGTTAGCACCTGAAGCTACTGCTTCTAGGCTTTAATAAGAATAAATATTGTGGTATTTAAGTGCTTACCATGTGCCAAGCTCCATACTAAGTACTGGGGTAGATACAGATGATCAGGTCCCACATGGGCCTCACATGTAAGTAACCTCAAGTAAGAGGATGAACAGTTTTTGAACCCCCATTTTTACAGATGTGAGTGAACTGAGGTACAGAGAAGTGAAATGACTTCCCCAAGGTCACCCAGTAGACAAGTGACAGAATCAGGATTAGAACTAGGTCCTCTGACTCCCAAGCCTGTGCTCTTTCTACTAGAGCACTCTGCTTTGAGACCCTGGGAGCTTGGTTCCCAGTCAGAGCTGAAGGAGATCCACTCCCTTCTAGATTATGATTCACTAATCTGCTCTTCCTGCCACACCTGCCACATCCATAGCACACTATTGGAGGACTGTGCTTCACTGGATCTTCTAACCTTTAGGTTAAACCCACCCTGCTTCTGTTCACTGCACTTATCTTTTCCGTTGAGCAGCCAATTAGTTATCCATTGTAACGCTGCTTAGTCAGATATTGTTGCTCTAGAATTCCCTGGTTTTAGGATGGGTGTTCTGATGATCCACCATTTTAGCTGGTTTTGCCACATAATGGTTGGTGCTATTATTGTCACTGATAATAGCAGAGATATCCCAATCACTGTGAACCTTCAACAGTGTTGTTTACTTTCGGGTGCAATGGTGACCTGACTTAAAGATCAGCTTGTATTTCACTGGAAACATTTTCCAATCCCTGCTAGGAAGTGTAGGTGAGTTGTGATTTCCACTGGCTATGATTCTCCTTAGTCTGTGGTCTTTGGGGCTTGGGCTCCTCTCCTATAATCTGCCATATCCGTTGTGGCTATGCACATGCTGAGTTCCAATTAGGAAGATGTGCCATGAGTCATCCAGGTTGGCTTCTCCCCAGGCGGTGGAGATGGTTGAGCTGGAATCCTTTTCACAAGCTAAGAAGCTCGTGCAAGAGGAAGGAGAATGGAAACTATTTTCTATTTCCTCTGACAGAGAGGCCAGAAGGACTAGACAAAATATATAGTGAAAGAGATTTAAATGAGGCATTAGGAAGGATTTTTAAACAGTCAAGGTGACTAGATACTGGAAGAGGATACCTAGAACAGAGGGAGAATCTCTGCTTTGGAAGATTTTATGAAAGGCCTTGGCAACTATCTGTTTGGCTGGAGTTATTTTAAGGGCAGACGTATTCATGGAAAGATGAAAGAGCTTACATTGTTGCCCATATCCTTGAGAGCACCCATAAATGCTCACGTGATCTCCATTTTTTTTTTTTTACAGTATTTGTTAATTCCTTATTAGGTACTAGGCAGTGTACTAAACACCAGAATAAATATCTAATCAGGTTGGATACAGCCCATGCCCCACATGGGTCTCACAGTCAAAATCTCCATTGTACAGATGAGGTAACCGAGGCACAGAGAAGTGAAATGACTTGCTTAAGGTCACACAAGAGACAAGTGGCAAAGCAGAGATGAGAACCCAGGCCTTTCTGACTCCCAGGCCCGTGCTTTATCCACTGATAGCATCCTTTGACTTTGGCACTCATTGGTATGGAATGTTTTTGTTTTCCTCTCTAAACTTGGTGTGAGAAGGGAATGTGTCTGTTTATTGTACTCTCCCCAGTGCTTAGTACAGTGCTCTCCACATAGTAAGCTCTCAAAAAATATGAGTGATTGGCTAGTCAATAGATCACTGAATTCTGCTATTTAGGCTGTGCACTGCACATCGAGAGACAGAAGAGGAAAACAGAATTAAAAAGGGCAGCACCGTTTTTGACAGACCTCCAGTCAGCAGTTTGTCCCTCTCGAGTCTCTTAGATTGTGAGCCTCTCAAAGGACGGAGACTGTGTTTAATTCTCACTTGTGCATTCTCTCCTAATGGTTAGTACAGCACCCTACTACACAGTAAGTGCTTAAAATATGCTGTTAGCACCACAAAGTGCAGCAACCATAGGGAATGATGCCTATATAAAGGAGAAAGTCTATAAGGATTCTGTGGGATGCAATCTCATTTATGAATTTTAGATCTGGATCTACTATGGAAGGCAGAACTCTTGGGCATTTTCCCAACCATCACTTATCAAACAAGTTAACCTCAAAAGACGACACAAGCCATGCTTATCTCAAAAGACAGGTATCAACCACCTAATCTCAAATGACAGATATGAACCAGGCTAACCTCAGGTGACAGGATAAATTATCAATAAAGGGGTCTTAGCTTGCAGTGAGGTAATGAGTTGGCTCACCAGCATTGATACTATCCTCATATCAACACAGCTTCACTGGGTAGGATGATAGCAGGATACCTATGTCAATCAATTAATCAGTGGTATTTTTTGAGCACTTATGTGCAGAGCACTGTACTAAGACCTTAGGAGAGTACAATCCAACAGAATTAGCAGACATGTTCCTTGCCAATAGCGAGCTTACAGTCTAGAGGAGGAGATGGACTATATGTGGTGAATGAAAGGGTGGGGGATGACATGGGGGCTAGCTTAGAGGACAGAGATGTGGGTGAGAGGGGGCTGTTAATAATAATAATAGTGGTATTTGTTCAATGCTTACTATGTGCCAGGCACCGTACTAAGAGCTGGGGTAGATACAAGCTACACAGTACATGTGCCACATGGGACTCACAGTCTTAATTGCCATCTTACAGATGAGGTAACTAAGGTACAGGTAAATTGAGTGACTTGCCTAAGGTCACACAGCAGACAGGTGGCAGAGCTAGGATTAGAACCCAGGTACTTCTGATTTCCAGGCCCTACTCTATCCAGAAGGCCACACGGCTACCTTACTGCTACAGGCTCTCGTTATATCCCGGCTAGACTACTGTGTCAGCCTTCTCTCTGACCTCCCTTCCTCCTCTCTCGCCCCGCTCCAGTTTATTCTTCACTCCGCTGCCCGGCTCATCTTCCTGCAGAAATGATCTGGGCATGTCACTCCCCTTCTTAAACAACTCCAGTGGTTGCCTATCGACCTCCGCTCCAAACAAAAACCCTCACTCTAGGCTTCGAGGCTCTACATCACCTTGCCCCTTCTTACCTCTCCTCCCTTCTCTCTTTCTACCGCCCACCCCCCACGCTCCGCTCCTCTGCTGCCCACCTCCTCACCGTCCCTCGGTCTCGCCTATCCCGCCGTCGACCCCTGGGCCACGTCCTCCTGCGGTCCTGGAACGTCCTCCCTCCTCACCTCCGCCAAACTGATTCTCTTCCCCTCTTCAAAACCCTACTTAAAACTCACCTTGTCCAAGAGGCCTTCCCAGACTGAGCTCCCTTCTCCCTCTACTCCCTCTACCACCCCCCCTTCACCTCTCCGCAGCTAAACCCTCTTTTCCCCCTTTCCCTCTGCTCCTCCCCCTCTCCCTTCCCCTCCCCACAGCACTGTACTCGTCTGCTCAACTGTGTATATTTCCATTACCCTATTTATTTTGTTAATGAATTGTACATCACCTTGATTCTATTTAGTTGCCATTGTTTTTACGAGATGTTCTTCCCCTCGACTCTATTTATTGCCATTGTTCTTGTCTGTCCGTCTCCCCCGATTAGACTGTAAGCCCGTCAAACGGCAGGGACTGTCTCTATCTGTTGCCGACCTGTTCATCCCAAGCGCTTAATACAGTGCTCTGCACATAGTAAGCGCTCAATAAATACTATTGAATGAATGAATGAATGAATGAACACTGCTTCTCTAGCAGCAGGAGGGCTTATTGGAGAAATAGGCATTTAATCAAGGAAGGCCTCTTGGATTTTATTTTATGTGATTTTAGGACGGTTTTGAATTTGGGGAGAGTCAGGACATACTCCTTGAATGCTTGGATTTGGGATGTACCCTAGACATTTTCCAGAGCACCTAGGGTGAAATAGCCACTTGGAAAGACTCGGATAAGCCCCACCAATGAAAGATGGAGGTAAAGTCGCTCAAGTCCATGCCATCGTCAGCCTGGTAGGAAGAAGGTTTGTGCTCTCCACAGAGCATTTTCAGGAACAGATGCGAGAGGGGGGGACGAGTAAAGGTCAGCGATAAATGCACCACTTGCTCTATACTGCATATTCAAAAGGGCTCCTCTAAAGAAAGACCAAAAAATATGTGTGTTTGCTCAGCCTTTGGCTGTCAGGCAGAGTAGTTTCAGATATGGAAACGACAGAATCATCTGGGATGAAATTTTTGCAGGTCTATGAGAGAGTGGCGTTTGAGTGAAGTCAAGTAAGAGAGTCTAGTTCTTTCTAGTCCCTTCCATCTGGGTCGGGACTATGATGCTGCAGGAACAGGATTTTTTTTGAAAAAATTCTTTCCCAGAAGGAAATAAGTTATCAAGCAGAAGGCCAAAAAATTGGGAGGGGGGTGGGGGGGAGAAGAGGAGGAGAGAACAGGAATTGGGGAGAGAGGGGGAGTGAAAAGGATAGCAGTGGAAAAACTGTACTTAGATGAGGCTGAAATGTCCTCACCATCACTGATAACCCTATGCAATATCAGAAATTCCTTTCCATGTGATGGAAAAAAATCTCCCCAAATTTTCAGCCCAGATGCCCCCATAAGAAATAGCATGAATTAGCCTCAGGGAAATATCCTTGGAAGGAATAAGATTCAATTGCCAATGGCTTGCCGGAGGCTAAGCTAGAGAATGGAAGGGGATTTCAATAATCTGGGTTCTCACAAAGCTTTGACCATTTTTGCCTCTGGAATCTCAATCCCTTTGAGAATGCTAGTGCTAGGGGGCATCTCAGTCAATCTTTGGGCTGGGAAGTAAACCCATTTTGCAGATGAGTGAGATAAGTCCCTGAAAATAGAAGACTTTGTAAGAGAGGAAGGGATAAATATGGTATTAAATGCTCGCCATGTGCCAGACACTGTACTAAACGCTAGGGTGGATACAAGAAAATCAGGTTGGACATGGTCCCTGTTCCACATGAGGCACAGAGAAGTGAAGTGACTTGCCCATGGTCACTCAGCATTCATGTGGCAGAACTGGGATTAGAACCCATGAACCTCTGACTCCCAGGCCCATGCTCTATCCACTATGCCATGCTGAGGAAGTCAGGGATTTAATGAATCAGTCACTCAACAGTATTTCCTGAATATAAACAGTCTCAGCATTTCATATTCACCCCACCCTCAGTTTCCCAATATCTATGTGTATATCCATAATTTATTTAGATGTCTGTCTTCCACTCTAGTTTATAACCTCCTTGAAGCTATTATTTCATTCACCTCAGATGGAGAGCTCTCATTTTCTTGAGTCCATATGATAGAAGAAACCTGGGGGGACTCCCTTTGATCATAGACACTGTCCAGAAAGGAAGAAAATGAGCACTATCCAGGTATACGGCCCTGATCAAGCCAGGTTGAAATCCTTTCTCACCTATAAGGACCTTTCAATTTGATAGGAATAATAGAGGAATTATTCATTCATTCAATAGTATTTATTGAGCACTGAATATGTGCAGAGTACAGTACTAAGTGCTTGCAATATACAATTCGGCAACAAATAGAGACAATCCCTGCCCAATAATGGGCTCACAGTCTAGATGGGGGAGATAGACATAAAAGCAAAACAGAACAAAACCAAACAAGACAACATCATCAAGATAAATAGAATCATGGTGATATACACCTCATTAACAAAACAAATAGGGTAATAAGGTATAAAAATAATCACAATGCTCAGGGGAAGAGGGAAGACTAGAGGGTGGGAGGGGGGAAGGGGATGGAAGGAGGAGCAGAGGGAAAGGGGGGCTCAGTCTGGGAAGGCCTCCTGGAGGAGTTGAGCTCTCAATAGGACTTTGAAGAGGGGAAGAGAGTCAGTTTGGCGGATGTGAGGAGGGAGGGCATTTCAGAACAGCAGCAGGACATGGGCCAGGGGTCGACGGCAGGACAGGCACGAATGGGGGGACCATGAAGAGGAGAGTGGCAGAGGAGCGGAGTGCATGGGATGGGCAGTAGAAAGAGAGAAGGAAGGTGAGGTAGGAGGGGGCAAAGTGGTGGAGAGCTCTCACAGGGGGAAGTACATTGAAAGTGCACTGAAACTTTTCTGAGTACGGGAAGCTTACCAGCTGGGATAGAGGTAACATTAACAAATGCAGTTATCAGAAAACATAATTGAATGTATACACACAGGGTTGAGGATCGGTCTAAATAAATAACTTAGGCTAGGGATGATTGTTGGGTTGATAAATCTCAGGCTACTGAGAAGTAATGGTGGAGGGCTTCCTGGAGGAACTGGGCTTTTAGGAGGGCTTTAGAGGTGGGAGGGCTGAGTTCTATAGACTTTAGGAGGAGAAGGAGTTCTATGCTGGGGAATTATCAGGAGTGAGGGGATGAAGGCTGAGAATGAAAAGCGAGATAATATTTAGGAGGCAAGTTTGGCTTGCGTTTTGAGCTAGGTTGAAGAGAGCCTGTATGTCAGATGAAAAAAGTTGGTGGTCATTAATGAAGCTGATCATGAAGAGTTTTTGCAGTTTACTTGGGGGCATTTTTTGTTATGGAAATAGCAACTCATTCCACAGCTTAACATGTAATAAGGTCTAACTTCCAGCTTGCTGTAATGTGAGGCCATTGCTTCTCATTTTGACCCCAGAAAAGACAGATGTGCACTGTTGCCTATCCATATGCATATATTTGAGTTCATTTGTTCAGTTACCCTTCCCAAACCATTCACACTGCTGGCCTCCTCTTCTATCAGTCAATCATATTTATAGAGGGCTTAATGTGTGCAGAGCATTGTACTAAGCACTTGGGAGAATACAATATAACAATGTAATAGACACTTTCCCTGCTCCACCACTCTTCTTCACGATAAGGACCCAAATTCTTTCAAATTTTCCTCCAAAGCCCTTCTCCTCCCCTAATCATTTCATCACTTAATTGCTGTTCTCTGGACCAAATTCTCTTAATCCTTTGCAGTCCTTTTTTTCTTCATTTGAATCTCTTTTGGGTCCAATTTATTTTTTGCAAACTGAATGGGTAATTAGTACTGCACAAAATGTGAAATATGTATCCCTTTTATTACATCACAGATTCCAGTAAGATCTCTGCACTGAGGTTCTCAAAATCACAAAGCATTAAATTGCGGAGCCCCAAACAGCACCAATATCCAGGAAAGAACAGATCAGTGGCCTAGTGGAAAGAGCCCAAGCCTGGGAGTCAGAGGATATGGGTCCCAGGACCAGCTTTGTTGCTTGTCTGCTGTGTTAACTAGGATGAATAACTTAACTTCTCTCTGCCTCAGTTACCTCATCATAAAATGGGGATTAAATCTCACTCCCTCCTATTTAGACCTGAGCCCCATGTGGGACAGGAAAATATGATTATCTTGTATCTATTTGTACAGCATGTGTCACATAGTAAGGACTTAATAAATACCCTAAAAAAAATTGTAACATTGATTGGACTGGTATGGCATTAATGCAACAAGCTTCTTTTTTGTTCACAGAAGGTATTTATAATCAGTCTGTGTCCCACTAGTACCCTGAGAATTTTTTTGGTCACATCTCCTAGACAGTCCTTCTCAGTCACGTGCTAGTTCAGGGTAAATTGCTTCTGCAGTTACCTGATTCTGTCTGCTTCCTGCTGTGCTTCATTCATTTTGTTTCTGACTCTTTGGAAACGTGTGACTCTCTTTCCCCATCTCACCTCCTGGCCATAGCACTCCTGTCTGATGATCACTCCAGCTTCTTCCCAGGGTCACTGCTGACTCCAATACTGTTTTAAGTGCTGGGATAAATGCAAAATAATCAGGTGGAACACAGTCCGTGTCCCAAATGAGGCTCTCAGTCTTAATCCGCATTTTGCAAATGAGATAACTGAGGCACAGAGAAGTTGAGGTGACTCACCCAAGGTCACACAGGAGACACGTGGCAGAGCCATGTAGTCCCTGTCCTACATGGGGCTCCCAATCTAAGTAGGAGGGAGAACATGTTTTTAATTCCTATTTTACAATTGAGGAAACTGAAGCACAGAGAAGTGAGGTGACTTGCTTAAGGTCACAAGGCAAGCAATCGGCAGAGCTAGGATTAGAACCCAGGTCATCCGACTCCCCAGGCCTGTGCTCTTTCTTGGGCCTTGCCTCTCCTCCTTTCTTTACAAATTTTTTTTCCTCCAGATCCCTCTCTTCTCTTCCCAATCCCACTGGATTTAATTTGCCTACCTCTGATATGGATAAAACATAACTGGTTCATATCTGCTATCAGGGAGAGAGATAAGCAAACCAGGCTTCATGGCTGAGAGCACAACTCAAACTGTTTCTGAGGCACCTGCTTTTTGTTGTTATTGTTTTTTTATGGTATTTGTTAAGTACTTTACGATGTGCCAGGTATTGTTCTAAGTGTTGAGGTAGTTATAAAGTAATCAGTTTGGATCCACTCAGTGTCCCACCTGGAGCTCATATTCTTGATCCTCACACTGCAGATGAGGTAACTGAGACACGGAAATGTTAAAGTGACTTGCTCAAAGTCACACAGCAGACAAATGGCAGAGGGAGGATTAGGACGCGGGTCCTTCTGACTCCCAGGCCCATGCTCTATCCACTAGGCAGCACTGCTTCTCTGTTGCTTATCTTGCTTAATCTTGACTTAATAGAGTTTCTTTGGTCAGGCCACAAAGATATCTCCAGCTTCAGGTGGACATTTGAACAGGCCCTAACTCTTGCTCTGCTTCATATTCTTCTGTGCCTAAGTTACCGTGGCTGGCTTGACCTGAGCTTGGTGATCAGCAGACTGGAGCTGAAGAAGACCTTGGCATAAGGTGACAGGGAAATGTTCAGTATCTGTTGGGAAAGATCCTAGTGAGTGAATGGGAAGTGAGAAAAGAGAAGGATGAGAATGTGGCTCGCTAATGAATGACAGATAAATTTCTCTAGATGACAGTCCTAATTGTGGCAAAATTTTCTGGAGAGGCTTTATTGTAAGTGGGCAATGGTCTGGATTTTGATGTATAACTTATGCAGATCCAAGCACATGATTTGGCAATCAGAATCAGAGAGACAGGGTCTGCCCTGAAAAGAGCTGTAGAATTTGGGGATCAGGCCTAGCTGTTTTGCCTCAAGAGAACTTGACTTAGTGATACTGAAAGTTAGGTATGTCTAGCCCATCAAACGGCAGGGACTGTCTCTATCTGTTGCCGACTTATTCATTCCAAGTGCTTAGTACAGTGCTCTGCACATAGTAAGCGCTCAGTAAATACTATTGAATGAATGAATGGTATCTTTTCAAGATTCAGTTCAAAAACACATTAACAAATCTCACCTTTGCACTGGGATCATTTCCGCTCTAGGGACATTCTGATTTGCTGCTGATGTCTCATGCAATTTTTTTGTCTCATTACTTCGTGCCAGGTACGGTACTAAACACTGGGGTAGATAAAAGAAAAATGTGTTGGACAGAGTCTCTGTCACACCCATGCCTAACAGTCTTAATTCCCTTTTACAAATGAGGTAACTAAGTCACAGAGAAGTGAAGTGACTTGCCCAAGGTCACCCAGTAGACAAGTGGTGGAGCCGGAATTGGAACCTAGGTTCTCTGACACTCAGGCCCATGCTCTTTCCACTAAATCCACACTGCTTCTCATTGTATAAACATAAGGGCTGGAATTATATAGGGGTTCTGTATGAATTGCTCTTCTGGACCCATGATGGACAAGAGATATTGGTGGGTGCAGTTGGATTGTCTTCAACATCATCATCATTCAGCAATATTTATTGGACACAAACTGTGTGTAGTACATGTTACCAGACTCCCCGTAAGGAAGGATCACGTCTACTAGCCCTTCTACATTCTCCCCAAGTGTCCCGAGCAGTGCTCTACCCATAAGTCCTCAAGATAGACTATGGATTGATTACTAAAGGCATTTCAGTACATCATGTTGGTGGCTGTATTTTTAAGGCAGGACTTTATCACACAGAACACCAAAAGAGTGTGGGAAAGGAAAGTTGAGCTCCCTTAGCAAGACCGTTTGCATACTTGCACTGCCGCGACCCAAAGGAAATAATCACCAATTATAATAAAAGAAATTATTGCCAAATTGAAAGGACTCGAAACTGAGAGTCGAGACCAGGGTTCTAGTCCCTGCTCTGCCACTTGCCTGTTGTGTGACGTTGGAAAAGTCAATATTCTGTTCTCTTATCTGCAAAATGGGGGAAAAGTATCTGTTCTCCCTCTCCCTTATTGTGAACCCTATGTGGGAAGGAACTATGTCTGATCTGTTTATCTTGTATCTACCCCAGTGCTAAGAACAGTGCTTGGCACTTAAGTCACACTTAATGAATACTACTATTGAGAGAGAAAACAGGTATTTTGTTGCCTGGTATTCTTCCCACATTTTTAGATGTCCGGTGGGTGATGCTCAACTTTAACATGTCCAAAAGAGAATTCCTCATCTTCCCATTCAAATTCTGCCCTCCCTGTGTCTTTCCTATAACTGTAGAAAACATCCCTATTCTCCCTGTTTCGCAAGCCCATAACCTTAGCATTATCCTGGATTAATTTCTCTCATTCAATCCATACATTTAATCTGCCACCAAATCATGTTGGTTCTACGTTCATAACACTGCTAAAATGCTCCCTTTCTTCTCCATCCAAACTGCTAGCTAAGTGCTTATCTAGGCACGTACTCTCTCCTGCCTTGACCACTACATCAGCCTCCTCGCCGATCTTCCTGCCTTTTGTCTCTCCCCACTCCAGTCCAAACTTCATTTGCTCCCTGGACCATTTTTCCATAAAAACAGTTCAGTCTACATCTCCCCGATCTTCAGAAACCTCCAATGGTTGCCCACCCATCTTTGTGTCAGTAAGAAACTCCTTACCATTGGCTTTAAAGCATTCATCAGCTTTTCTCTTCCAACTTTCTCAGGAGTTTCCTGCTACTACTCGGCCAGTACATTTTGCTCCTCTAATGCCATCCTACCTTGGTCTATCTTGCCACCAAAACCTTTACCTCATCCTCCCTCTGGTTTGGAACTCCTTTCCCCTTCGTATTTGACAGCCTGTAACTCTCCCTACCTTCAAAGCCTTACTTAAATTACATCCTCAAGAGGCTTTTCCTGACTAAGCCCTCATTTCCCCCACTCTCTCTCCCTTCTGTATCACTTATGCACTTAGATCTGAATCCTTTGAGTATTTGATATTCACCACACCCTGAGCCCCACAGCAAATAGATACATATCTGTAATTTATTTTAACTCTGTATTCCCCTCTATACTTTAAGCTTCTAGTGAAACAGGGGCTGAATATACCAACTCTGTTGTGTTTTACTCTCCCAAGCACTTAGAGTGCTCGACATATAGTCAGACTTTAAATATAATTTACTGGTCTACTGATTGATCACAGAATGGCTCATATGGAAATGAGACCAAATGGAGAGGTCTCCAGGGTCTCCAGGTGGGAGAGGAGGAGACCCTGCAGGATTCCACCTATATCCCAGAGGTAGCTGCAATAATAATAATAATGGAATCTGTCAAGTGTTTACTATGTGCCAGGCACTGTACTAAGCACTGGGGTGGATACAAGCAAATTTAGTTGAACACAGTCCCTGTCCCACAGGGGGCTTACACACTGTTAATCCCCACTTTACAGATGAGGTAACTGAGGCACAGAGAAGTGAGTGACTTGCCCAAGGTCACACAGCAGACAAGTGGCCGAGCCCGTACTAGAACCCATAATCTTCTGACTCCCAGGTCCATGATCTATCCACTAGGCCAAGCTGCTTATCTGTGTACTCCATGAAGCGTGGTGTACACACATTGATAAATCTGGGAGTTAAACTTGAAAGGCAGACCTCTGGTTTCATACTTTTCCCTTATGAAGAATCCTCTTCCTTCCAGTGAAAGAGAAATCTGACTCTCTCCTGTATATCAATTAGTGATATTAATGGAGCACTTACTGTGGACAGAACACTGTAATAAATTCTTGAGAGAGTACAATACAATGGAATTGGTAGACTTGATCCCTGCCCTCAAGGAACTTATAGGCTAGTAGGGAAGAGAAATGTTAAATTACAGGCAAGGGAAGCAGTCAAATATAAAGATGTATACCTAAGTGTTGTGGGTGTGGGATTGGGTGAGTATTTAATTGCTTAGTGGATGGGATTAAGCAAGCGGGTCTCTCTTTTCAGAGCCCTTTAGAATGTCCTGCTTTGCCATTCAGGTCCTGGAAGGAAATCATCTCTGGCAATAGGATGGATATGGCCAAAGTTGAAGGTCCTGGCTTGGCTGGTATGTGTACCACTGCTGCCCTCTCCTGGTTGGGATATTTCAGATCTGCTCCAAATTTGGCAAGAGGGCCTTGGGGAGCTGACCTCAGAGTATATGGTCGCTCCTCAGGTTTTCCTCTGGTAGGTGCTTTGTCTGATAGACCTGTGGTACCACACACCTTTAGTTTTTCTATTTTCATTTCAGATGCCCTGTCTCCCTCTGGCTTGGCACCCACTGCTGAGTCCCCCAACTTGCAAGGGGTGCCTCTGCGGGAATGATTGGGTCTGGTGTGAAGGGGCTCAGGGGGCCCACTGAAGACACCCTCTGGTTCAGAGGTCTGAACCTCCGGCTCTTCTTGGACCCAAAAGTCCCTATAGTAATAATAATTGTGGTATTTTTGTGCTTACTATGTGTCAGGAACTGTACTAAGTGCTGGTGTACATACAAGGTAATCAGGCTGGATAGAGTCCCTGTCCCACAAGGGGCTCACCATCTTATTCCCTGTTTTGCAGATGAGGTAACTGAGGCAGCACAGAGAAGTGAAGTGACTTGCCCAAGGTCACAGAGCAGACAACTGGTAGCATAGGATTAGAACCCAGGCCCTTCTGACTTCCAGGCCTATGCTCTACCCGTAAGGCCACACTGCTTCTTGCTGCTTCCCTCTCCCTCCAAGTAGTTGGGTCATGGCATTTAAACCCGCTGCCTGGAGCCTTGGCTAAAAGGGGCATTCCTTTAGACACTGAATGACATGCTCTGCTGCTCCAATGTATGGCTATACCACCCCACCCTCCTACTTGAGAGCCCAGAGGACTGTGAGGTCCCTGACTGTGTTTGGCTCAGCTCACTGTAGCCAGGGAATGTGTCTCCCAGCATTAATATATTGTTCTTTCCAAATCAATCAATCAGTACTATTTTCTGAGCGCTTAGTGTGTGCAGAGCACCATACTAAGCATTTGAGAAAGTACAGTACAACAGAATTAGCAGTCATGTACCCTGTCCAGAACAAGTTTGCAGTCTAGAGGGGAAGGCAGATAATAATCCCAAGCACCTAGGACAGTGCTCAGCACACATTAAGTGCTCAATAAATAGCAATGTGCATCTTTGTGCATCTGGGAGAGCATCTGGTAGTGATGCCCTCACTCCCAGACCTCCATGTATATGATTGGCCTGTCTGTGCATGTGAGTCAGTCCCCACGACATGTGACCCATTTCTCCTATGGCAAGTGAAGGGAGCTGTATGTGGGTTTCTAAAATAACTGTGGAATTTAAGCACTTATAATGCGACAAATGTCATACTAAACACTGGGGCAGGCAAAGGACAATGAGAAGCCTCATGCTGTGTGACCATGGGCAAGTCACTTCCCTTCTTTGTGTCTGTTACTTCATCTGTAAAATGTGAATTATGACTGTGAGCCCCATGTGGGACAGAGACCTTGTCTAAACTGATTTGCTTGTATCTACCCCAGTACTTAGTGTCTGGCATATAATAAGCACTTAGCTAATAGACAAAAGTCTGATAAAGCTCCACATTGGTTACCTCAAATTAAAATGGAAGACATTAACAGTAACTTTTGCCAAGCTCCAAGATGAACTCTGTGGGACCTCTTTTTTTTTTTTAAATGGTTTTTAAACACTATGTGCCAGGCACTGCACTAAATCCTGGAGTAGATACAAGCCAATAAGGTTGGACAAAGTCCAGGTGCCACAGGGGCTCACAATCTTAATTCCCATTTTACAGATGAGGTAACTGGGGCACAGAGAAGTGAAGTGACTTGCTCAGGGCTACACAGCCAATGAGTGGTGGAACCAGGATCAGAATCCAGTTCCTTCTGCCTCCCTGGCCCATGCTCTGTGCATTAGGCCATGCTATTTTCAGGGAGTTGACTTGTGTTTCTGAATGCCAACACCATCCTTTCCAAAGCAGGAATCTCTTTCTGCCTACTAGTGGTGAACTACAACACAAAGGCGAAATGGAGTAATTGGGTAGTGGAAACATTAAGATATTTTAATCGTTATCCTCTGAGATGAAAAAAAGTTTTTGATTAAAAAAAAGGGAAGCTGCAGAACATCTGCACTCGGAAATGTGCCCAGATGCATAAACAGGCCCAGAAAACCCGCCACCATGAACTGGGGCTAATTTACTGCTCTAATCAACGACATCCAATCTGAAGCAAGGCATTATGTTAAAGTGCACACGAGTTCCAGGTGGTACACAACAAATGCTTGATTAGTGCTACCAAATTTCCTGCAACTTGATAACTATTCAGAAAAAGGGCGGTGAGGAAATGAAACCTACTCTTGGATGTCCCAAGTGGCACTGCTTCCTGCTATACATGTCTCCACTTCCCAGTGTCTGGAATATCAGCCTTAAGTGAGCAGGAGAGATGGAGAGAGGGGTAGAAGCAGAGAGAAAAAGGAGCAGTGTGAGAGAGAGGAGAGAGAGAAAGGAAAAAAAAAGGAAAGGGGTTGGGGGTCCAGCTAAATTTTGATGAGGTTTTGAGAGATGTGACTTTCCTTGCAAATAAAATAAAAAGGAAGTAATGTGAGGTTCACTCTTTAAGTCAGAGTAGCCAAATTGACCTAGAAAGCTCACTTATTTTTATTTTTTTTACAACACTGGTGTCAGCTGTAAATGGCAGGGTAATAGAGAGCCAGGACAGGACCAGTCCAAGACTGACCCCAGGCCCGATGAATCAATCATCAATCAATTCACTGAGTTCTTACTCTGGGTGGAGCACACCCAAGGTTGGTCTTCTGGGTTGTCTGACCCTGCACCTGACCTGGTTTCAGATTTGAAAATTACAGGCAAATTTATGAGAGGAAAAAAAGTGGGCCTCAAGGTCAGGGTTAGCCCAGAGAATTTCTAATGTGGGTCAAACAGATGAGAAATTAATGAAGGGAGATGGCCACCACCTGCATTCCACCATGATAGTGGCCCTGTTCACCACAAACATTTCCTCTTTAGGGTATTGATAAATGGAAGCACTTACCAGCCCAACTCTGCCAGCCCTAAAAAGAAGCATGTTAAAGCCATAGCAGTTAGTGTGGTTATCAAGCAATGGGCACTGTACCAAAAGGACCTCACAGTTAATGCCACTTGCTTCAGAAGTCCCTCACGTAGAGATTGGGGTTTTATATTAATCATTTCAGATCATTTTTCTATGCATCCAAAAATACTTCCTCTTGACTGTTGTAAATAATTTGGCAACTTAGTCATCATATTAAAAGCAGTCTGTATAAACATTTCCAAACTTTGGTTTGGTACCATGGAAAATGTATTCAGCCATACAACACTATACTAAGTGCTTGGGAAGGTACAATATAGCCACAGACACATTCCCTGCCTGCTCAATGAATACCACTGATAATGATGCTGCTGCTCACTATAATTCCAAAAATTGTGCTAGGAGCTGAGGTATCTGAGAGATAGTCATTTTGGATACGGTCCCTGTCTCATTCGCCATCTAAGAGGGAAAGAGAAAAGGAATTTCATCTCCATTTTACAGATGAGGAAATTTAAACACAGAGAGGTTAAGTGACTTGTCTATGGCACACAGCAGACAAGTGACCCTAGATAAGTTACAGCTTCCCTGTTAAGTGACCTGATCAGCTTGTTTCTACCCCTGTGGTTAGTACAATGCCTGGCATTCAGTAAGTATTTAAATACTATTAAAACAAAGTGACAGAATTGGAACATTGGTCTCTTGAGTTGCTGTCCAATACTCCAGTTCCAGGGATGAGGGTAGGGTGAATAAAGGGTGCAAGTCCAAGTGCCTGGGCAATGCAGAAGGGAGAGAGAGTACATATTATGTGTATGCCTGGCCAGTGCGGTGCCTGTAGGAAGCACTGTGGCCTAGTGGCAACAGCACTGGCTTGGGAATCAGAGGACATGGGTTCTAATTCTGATCTGCCACTTTTCTGCTGTGACCTTGGGCAAGTCACTTCATTTCTCTTTGCCTCAGTTACCTCATCTGTAAAATGGGGATTAAAACTGTGAGCCCCATATGGGACAACCTGATTATCTTGTATCTACCCTAGTAATTAGAACATGCTTGGCACATAGTAAGCACTTTAAAAATACCATTATTATTAATAATAATAATTACTATTATTATTATTTGTGCAGAGGGCTCTGTGACCGGGTATAGGGTTTTCTAGGCTGCTGAATTCTGTGGCCACCCAGCCACTCCTGGACAGATTTTGGGGTCTTCCCGTGCTGTGCTCAGGGCTGGTTCGCTAGAGAGGGTGGCCATAGGCTGGTCATGGCTAAGCATTTGAAAGTATCCAACCTCCCAGTGCACATATCAGAAGCAAGGGGAATGAAATTCATTAATTGATTCCATCATATTTATTGAACACTTACCATGTGCAGAGCATTGTACTAAGTACTTTGAAGAATACTATATAACAATAAACAGACACATTCCCTACCCACAGTAAGCTTAAGTGACTCTGGAGCAAAGAGTCGAGGGTCCCCCTCCAAAAAATACCCTAGATTCAGTGATTTGGGAGGAAGTTTGCACACAGTAAGCGCTCAATAATTATGATTGAATGCATTATGACATAATTACTTCATAATGGGCTGCCCATCATCTGAAGCGGGCCCTGGCTACCCACCTCCACATGAACATAACATTGCCCACTGAACCAAGACGGAGCAGAGTAGGGGGGAATGCAGGTGCCTGAGGGTGGTTTTCCAATGGAATGAAAAAGTGAGGGAATGGAGGATTGTTCCTCTTTCCTCCCTCCTCCCCAGTGATCAGTAGCTTTTCCCATGGCTGGAAACCAGAGGCCAGAGAACGTCACATTCCAAGAGGCTTCTTGTCGTTTTGCATTTGGTTTCTATTTTCCAATTTTCTGCCTGAGTTTATCATGTTCCTATTTATGGTACTTATATGGTATTTAAGTGCTTACTATAAAAAAACACTGTTCTAAGCACTGGGGAAAACATGAGTTAATTAGACTGGACACAGTCCTTGTCCTACATTGGGGCTCACAGTCTAAGTAGGAGGGACAACAGGAGAACTGAGGCACAGAGAAGTTGTGACTTGCTCAAGATCCCACAGCAATTAGTAGAGAACCTAGATCCTGACTCTGCTACACCATACTGCTTTTCTAGGGCATCACACAAGAATAAAAGAACATAATTTCAAGCACAACTCAAGGGCATATTCCACTGAGGCTGGGTTACCCCTTAATTCTCTTTCCCTGCCACCACCACCAAAAAAAAGTTCCGTTAAAGCAGACTCTGGAATTCCACAATGGTTTGACTTATTGTGGTTTATGAAACATTAATAAGGCAAAAATCTTTTAAGATGGTATGATAAATGGGCCTTTTTATACTACTAGTTAATTGTCTCATAGTTTAATAATAATAATAGTGACAATAATTGTGGTATTAAGTGTTTAAAGTATGCCAAGCACTATATTAAGCCCTGGGGTAGATATGAAGTATTAGGGCCCCCAGATTGCCCTATCTACTGGGCAGGGGATGGTTCCCCGGGAAGAAGGAGGTTACACTTCCTGGGAAGATCTGGAGGAAGGAATCCAGGAAAGACTGTTCCCTGAGGAGCACAAGGAGATACTGATGTTGCTGCCGTCGTCCCTGCCACCACTGCCCTTGGGACTGTGGGAGGGGTGGGAGTGGGAATTTGTGGGGGGGAAGGCATCAGCTAGCAGTTCCTGCTCAGTCAGTCTGTCCTTCAGTTGTATTTATTGAGCACTTAGTGTTTGCAGAACACTGTACTAAATGCTGGGGAGAGTACAATATAACAATAAACGGACACATTCCCTGCCACAAAGAGCTTAGGATCTCTTCTGTAACTGGAAACAGTGAGGACTTGGTCTTGCTGCAGTGTTTTCAGCCGCACCGGTACCCATGAACAGGAGCTTCCATCAGCAGTGGCATCTCGGAAAATGAAGGGCAGGTATATGTTCACATAATACATCAGCAGTGGCATCTCGGAAAATGAAGGGCAGGTATATGTTCATATAATATACCTAGTTTCCATTTCCCCTTCATTTGAGCTATTATCAGCTTATAGTTGTCCTGTTTCTGACATCACCACAAAAGCTTTCCATGGCTGACTGCACAAACGATAAACGAATACTTTGGCTTCCAAATGTTTTCATCCAATACCCTCCTTAATTCTCTCTGAATGTTTTTTTTCCCACCCAATTTTCTTTCGTGAAGATTTCCGCATCATCTTTGCCACCTCAGTTTCACAGATCATGGCCTCTAAAGTTTCATGTACCGAGTCTGTTTTTAAATGTTTGCTCTAGTCTCTGTCCCATGTCATTCATTTCCTGTTAGCGCTTCCAATTTTTTCCTGTCCATGTCATGCTCCCACCTCCCTTCAGTGACCTCTCTGTGTCTTAAGCAAATGTCAGACCTGATCATCACTCTGGGAAAAGCAGGGATTATATCCCCACTTTACCAACAGAAAAAGAGACACCCAAAGAGGTTGTACATTTGCCCATGGTCACACACCAAGTGGTTGAGTGGCGGTGGAGAAGGCTTTTCCCTCCACCCAATTATAGCATTTCTCCAATTAAAGAGTATTTAAGTCCTGCTCTTTGTTCACACATGCACGTACACACACATAGACACCCCCCCCCCCCCCCAGAAAGTGCACTGGGGTCCATCAGGATAAAAGAGGTTATTTAAAGGCAAGGCATCATTTTAATTGCAGCAGGGCTGCATAAGGTGTCAGTCGTACTTATCATGCTAATGGTTGTTTGCCTGGCTCTCCCCATAAGTAGCTCGCCATGTCTCCTACACTTAGCTTGTTGCTCAATTCATTCCCAAGGCTCTCCTATCAGACACCACCCTTGCAGTTTTGCTTTGGGCCCAACTCACAGCATCTGCCTTGGGCCAAATTTGAGGAGTGCCAAGGCAACCACACCATAAACCTTGCCAGTCAAGTGCCGTGGCATGCTGGCTCCTCAGGCCATCTTGGCATTTAACCTGCTTTGAGCCCCTGATATTAGTGCTCTCCTTCTCTTGCTTCCTTTGCACGTGGCTCAGGCAAAGATGTTTGCATAGGAGACAGGTAGTGTGGGTGGCCAATCAACAAATGTTCTCCCTGACATTAAGTGCCCTGTAACAATGAAACAGATTACACAATTGAAATGCCCCCTAATCACCAATTAATTCTACATAGTATGGTGGCCTAGGCTGCTTCAGCGACAAGTAGTCATTTGTGTGTAGTGGGTGGGGGGTGGGCATGAACTCCACTCTCTGCCATTAATAATCTACCCAAATTAGGAATTTTAAGGCTTTAGAAATGATCTGCTCAGTTAATTGCTATGCAGTCAGATCCTCAAAGTAGCCCTGGGTATGTCAGTTTGTGCATCCTTCTGAAGAATAAGACTCTAATTTGGAGAGTGCCCTATTGCTCATCTGAGCATCACAGAGGCTTGTCTTGTTCTGGTCAGAAACCCTCGGAATTCAGTTTATGGTCTCAGTGGTTTCCCTGGATTTTTCTGATTTCTCCTACCATCCAGAAATCATGGAGGAAAGTAGGAGTGAATGACTAGAGAAAGCAGATCTCTGAGTGTAGGGAGAGGGAGTTAATCTGCTTCCAAGAACCCTAGAGTGGAATTGAATTCTTCATCCCTTCCTCTCTCCTGAGAAAATCACCTTAAAGAGACCAGCGACTGTGCTTTCTGAATTGTGATTTATGTTTTTCCCCAGCTTCCCTCTTCAAGATGAATCTCTTCTGTTGAATGTTTGCTACACTAGATTTGGAGCTAGGAGCCAGCATGACGTTGTGTAAAGAACATGAAATGGGGAGTAGGGAGACATAGGTTCTAATAATAATGTTGGTATTTGTTAAGCGCTTACTATGTGCAAAGCACTGTTCCAAGCGCTGGGGGGGATACAAGGTGATCAGGTTGCCCCTCATGGGGCTCACAGTCTTCATCCCCATTTTACAGATGAGGGAACTGTGGCACAGAGAAGTGAAATGACTCGCCCACATTCACACAGCTGACAAGTGGCAGAGCTGGGTTCCCATTTTGGCTACTGGCCTGCTGCAGAGCCTTTGGCAAGGCCCTCAATCTCCCTTGATGTCAGTTTCCCCATCACTGAAATGAGGATAAAATAGCTGCCACCTCTCTCTATCAGATTTTGAGTCTCATAACATTGAGACCATGTCTTATCTGACTATTTTGTTTATAATCAGTGTTTACTGTATACTGTGTACTGTATATAGCCAGGGCTTAAAAAAGGGCATAGCACATAGTAAATGCTTATTAAACACCAAACTACTACTGCAGTTACTACCACCACTACTACTACTGCAAAACCACCACTACTATTACTGTTAATACTGCTATTAATACTATCTGGTTTGCCCCAGTCAACTTTCTGGTGCAGCTATCACCTTGGTCCGCCGCCTTCTGTCCTGGGCAAGCCCCCAGAGCGTCCGTGGGGTATGACTTCCAGCTCCCCTGCTTCCCCACCAATTGCTAGGATTTGAGTCACAACTTGAGAAGCAGCATGGCCTAATGGATAGAACACAGGCCAGAAGGACTTGGGTCCTCACTCAAGCTCCGCAACTTGTCTGCTGTGAGACTTTGGGCAAATCACTCAACTTCTCTGGGCCTTAGTTCCCTCATCTGTAAAATGGAGATTAAGACTGCTAGCCCCATGTAGGACATGGATGGTGTCCAAACTGATTAATTTGTTTCTGCCCCAGCACTTAATACATTGCCAGGCACATAGGAAGTGCTTAACAAATGCCATTTAAAAAAAGATTGAGGAGTACAGGCAGAAGCAAAGAAAAAAGGCTCCAAGACAAGGGGAAAAATGCCAAAATGAAGCATGAACTACAAGTGGCAAAAACAATTGGCATGACTGGTAGTAATAATAATTTTGGAATTTGTTTAGGGCTTGATATGTGCCAAGAACTTCATTAAGTGCTGAGGTAGATACATGGTAATCAGTGTCCCACATGGGGTTCATAGTCCAAGGAGGAAGGAAAATGGGGCTTTAATCTCCATTTTACAGATGAGGAAACTGAGGCACAGATCATTTAAATGTCTTGCCCAAGGTCACTCAGCAGGAAAGTGACAGAGCTAAGATTAGAACCCAGGTCTCCTGACTCCAAGCCCATGCTTTTTCCACTAGGTTCAATTTGGGGAGACAGCCAATAAATTGTCAGTACAGGAAATGGCAGAGTATAAGGATATAAACCTAACTGCTATGAGGTGAGGTGAATATCAGAGTGCCTAAGGGGTACAGACCCAATTGCATAAGTGATGCCAAAAGGAAGAAAAATTTGAGGAGAAATGAGTAGTTAGTCATGGAAGGCCTCTTGGAGTAGATGTGACTTTAGTAGGGCTTTGACTCAATCAGTTGTATTGACTGAAGGCTCTAGACAGTAAGCTTCCCCTTCTAGACTGTAAGCTCCTCCTCTAGGCTGTAACCTCATTACGGGCAGTGAATATATCTGCTAATTTTGTTGTATTGTACTCTCCCAAGCACTTAGTACGGTGTTCTGCACATAGTAAGCGCTCAATAAATACCACTGGTTGGTTGACTGATGTGAATGTGGGGGGAATGGAGAGGTCTCAGAACAACGGAAAAGGGAAGGGAGCTCCAGGCTATAGGAAGGACGTGAGCAAGGGGCCGTCGGGTGAGACATACGAGAGCGGGGTACAGTGAGGAGATTGGCATTAGAGCAGTAAAGTGTGTGGGCTGGGTTGTAATAGGAGATTAGTGGGGTTGGGTAGGAAGCGGGGGGCTGATTAAGTGCCTTAAAGTGAATGGTAAGGAGTATCTCTTTGATGTGGAGATAGATGAGCTGTTACTGGAGGTTTTTTAGGAGTGGAAGAATCATGGATTGAACCTTTTTTAGAAAAATGATCCTGGCACTCTAGTGAAGTAAAGTAGCAAGAGACTGAAACCTAAGAGGTCAATAAGGAGGCTTACGTGGTTATTACCTCATCTCCTTTGTATCCTTCCTTTCCAAACTCCTGTAGCGAGTCATTTACATTTGCTGCCTCAAATTCCTTTCCTCCCATTCTCTCCTGGACCCCCTCCAATTTGGCTTCCATCCCCTCCACTCCAGTGAAACTGCCCTCTCAAAGGTCGCCAATGACATCCTTCTTCTGAAATCCAATGGCTCCTACTCCATCCTATTCCTCCTTGGCCTCTCAGCTGCCTTTAGCACTGTCGACCACCCCCTTGTCCTCAAAACTTTATCTAACCTTGGTTTCACTGACTCCATTCTCTCCTGGTTTTCATCTCTCTGTCCATTCATTCTCATTCCCCTTCATGGGCCTCTCCTCTCCCTCCCATCCCCTAACTGTAGGGATTCCTCAAGGGTCAGTTCTTGGTCCCCTTCTTTTCTCCATCTACATTCACTCCCTTGGTGAACTCATTTGCTCCCATGGGTTCAACTATCATCTCTGTGCTGATTATACCCAAATTTATATCTCCTCCCTTGTTCTCTCTCCCTCCCTCCAGGCTCTTATCTCTTCCCACCTTCAGGACATCTCCACCTGGATGTCCACCTGCCACCTAAAACTCCACATGTCCAAGCTCTGGCTCCTTATCTTCCCTCCCAAACCCTGTCCCCTCCCTGACTTTCCTGTCACTGTGGACGGCACAACCATCCTTACCATCTCACAAGCCTGCAAGGTTGATATCATCCTTGACTCTGCCCTCTCATTCACCCCACATATTTAATCTGTCCCCAAAGCCTGCCAGTCATACCTTCACAATATCATCTGGATCCACTCTTTACTCCTCATCCAAACCGCTACCACGTTAGTGCAATCACTCATCCTATCCCAACTTGTTTACTGCATCAGTATCCTTTCTGACCTCCCAACCTCCTGTCTCACCCCCTTCTTTCTATACTTCACTCTGCTACCTGGAATATCCTTCAACAGAAACCTTCTGAGCATATCACCCCCTCCTCAAAAATCCCCAGTGGTTGCCTATCAACCTCCATGTCAAGCAAAAACTCCTCACTATTGGCTTCAAACCTCTCCATCACCTTGCCCCTCCTACCTCACCTCCCTTCTCTCCTTCTACAGCCCAGCCCGCACACTCCGCTCCTCTGCCGCTGACCTCCCCACTGTGCCTTGTTCTCACCTGTCCGGCCGTTGACCCCTGGCCCACGTCCTCCCTCTGGTCTAGAATGCCCTTCTTCCTCAAATCTGCCAATCATATTTCCCCCCTTCAGAGCCCTACTGAAGGCTCTCCTCATCCAAGAGGCATTCCCAGATTAAGCCCCCCACCTTTTCTTCAGCTCTCCCTCCCCTCCCCATCTCCCTGATTTACTCTTTGCTCTACGACCCCTCCCTGCCCCATAGCTCTTGTACACATATGTAGATATCTATGCTTCTATTTATTTATATTAATGCCTGTTTACTTGCTTTGATATGTATATATCTATAATACTATTCATTTATATTGATGCTACTGATGTCTGTTTACTTGTTTTGATGTCTGTCTCCCCCCTCCTAGACTGTAAGCATGTTGCGGGAAAGGATTATCTCTCTTTATTGCTGAAATGTACTTTCCACGAGCTTAGTACAGTGCTCTGTACACAGTAAGTGCTCAATAAATATGATTGAATGAATGAATGTGAGGCAGAATATAAGTGTTTGGTTAGGCACACTAACAGTTTGAATGGAGAGGAAGAGGTAGATTCTGTTGGTTATGAAGAACTGAGAATATTTGGTGACAGACCAAATATGCAAGTTGATTGAGGGAAGCAAGTGGAGGGTAATGCCAAAAGTATGACCTTTGAGACAGGAAGGATGACGGTGCTGTCTATGATGGTGGGAAGACAGGGTGTGGGAGAGAAGATGAGTAGTTCTGTTTTAGACAAGTTACGTTTGAAGGATCAGTGCAGCATCCAAGAAGAGATGTCCTTAAGGCAGGGGAAAATGCAGGACTTCAGAGAAGGAGAGAGATCAGGGCTGCAGAGGTAGACTTGGGAATCGTCTATTTAGAGATTGTAGTTGAAGCCATGGGAGCAACTGAGTTCTCCAGGTAAGTGGGGGTAGATGGAGAATAGAAGGGGACCCAGAACTGAGTTTTGAAGGTCTCCCATAGTTAGTGGGTAGGAGGCAGAGGAAGAAGAGTTGGCAAAAGAGAATGAGAAGAAATGTCTAGAGCGATAAAAGAACTTGGAGGGGACAAAATCAGTGAAGCCAAGGTTAGACAGTGTTTCCAGGAGAAGGGGGTGGTCCATAGTGACCAAGTCAGCAGAGAGGTCTAGGAAGATTAGATTGGAATAAAGGCTATTGCATTTGGCAAGAAGGATATTGTTTGTGAACATAGTGAAGATAGTTTCCATGGAGGAAAGGGGGCAGAATCCAGATTGGAGGAGATCAGGGAGGGAATTGAAGGAGTAAGGGGGCGCCTAATGGATAAAGCACAGGCCTGGGAGTCAGAGGACCTGGGTCTGTCGTGTGACCTTGGGCAAGTCATAACTTCTCTTTGCCTCAGTTATCTCACCTATAAAATGGGAATTAAAACTGTGAGCCCCATGTGGGACATGGACTGTGTCCAACTTGATTATCTTGTATTTTAGTACAGTTGCTGACACATAGTAAACCTTTAAATACTATTAAACCCCCCCCCACACACACACACACAACCCAGCTATCTGGAGGCTTCTGTGGCCCATTCAGTGTCTCAGTAAAACCCTCGACAGTCTCTCTACAGATCAAAAGCTAAACCTTCCTTATGGGACAATCTCTACCCTAGGTCCATTCCTCATCTTCACACTCAGTAGTTATAAACTATGGGATCCGTAGTGAGGGACGTAGCCTTTCTAGAAGTCCCACAAGCAGCCCCCTCTGCAGCTTTTTTATTCCTCTGGGTCCTCTGGGTCATGGGGTTTCTCCTTCGCAGAGGGAGAAATGGGCCTTAACTTTTGCTGGCCAAACCCCCGTTTCACCCAGAGCCTAATCTGGAGTTTTGCTCATCTTTCCAGGTTCATGTATTTAGAAGGCCTGGCAAGAAAAACCACATTCTCTTTCCCAGGAAGCATCTTCCACAAATCATCTCCTCGGTGCACAGTGTAGGTGTCATTCTAGACTGTTTTTTATTCCAATTCAACGTGGTGCACACAATGACTGAGGGTTGATTGGTAGAGTTAGCATCACTTCTTTGCTCGTGATGATATTTGTACCAACATGGGCCAGGGATAGCCGGGAGGGTGGGGGGCAGGTGGGGGAGGTGGGGGAGGGAGGGTGTCACCTCTTAAATGGAATTGTGCACTGCCTGCCTTTATACCTAAAGATACAAAAATGTGTCTGAAAGGATAGAAATTTTCCAAGAAGCAAATAGAAATCACATTCCTCCTCTCTCCCCCACAACCCCAATCCTCAAATCCTTTTAATCCTTCTAATCCAATTTCAGGAACAGGGTTGCATTTAATCAGTTTTTCTCTTGGTGCATCCACCCAGCTTCTGCTGTCTGACCTGAGAACCTCATTGTTTGTGTGTTGGGGTGAGGGGAGGTGGAGAGTGGGGGTTTGTTGCCTCGTTGAGGGGGAGTCTTTGGGATCCACTTTAACTCCCGATGACTGTTCCATCCCCACCCTAAGAATCCTGGGAAGCAGGTTTTTTCTGATTTTCAGTAAAAGAGTTCCTAAGAATAGGAACTCTCCAGTTGCATAACTCAAAGCCTGCTGGAAGAAAATATATCATGGTATCAACTAGCAACACCATCCAAGTTGAAATATTACATTGTTTGAGCTGAAGGTGTGTGTGCCTGTATTTACACATCTCACCCTGACCAATCAAAAACTGAGAGACTGCCTACTTAGGTGCAGAGGCACAAATGTGGGTGTGGGGGTAAGTGTCAACACTTATGGATGGATAAATTGAATCTATCCATCACCTTGAGAGAGGAGTCTCCCGGGGGTTAAAAAGAGACATAAATAAAGTTGAAGGAACTGGGTTCTAATTCTGGCTCAACCACTAGCTTGCTGTGTACCTTGGACAAGTCACAACTTTTCTGTGCCTTAGTTTCCTCATCTGTAAAATGGGGACTCAAGTCCTGTTCTCCTTCCTACTCAAATTGTGAGTCCCATGTGGGACAGGGACTGTATCTGACTGATAATTGTGTATCTACCCCAATGCTTAGTACAGTGTTTGGCACATAGGTTCTTGATAATACCATTATCATTAATAACAATTAATGATCATAATAGTCAAGAACCCACTATTATTAATAACAATATTAATAATGATAATGGAGGAAGAGACTATGTGATTATCAAGTGAAAAAATTTCATTATCAAGTCTCCCATGAATTCTCCAGTAGGACCATACACATTTATCTTTTAGCATAACACATTTCCTCTGTGATCGATATCCTGGTGATTCCAGGAAGCATTCATTTTGACTTCTCCCCTGGTGTCCATTTCTGGCAATTTCTTTTCTTTTAGATCCTAGAGAGTTAATTTCTCCATCTGCTAAATTGGAATTCATGGCCATACTTAACTTTCTCCACTCCTCTATGCAATATTTCTAGTGTATGAGAGATTGTCAGTCCCATGTAGAATAGGGACTAACTGATAATCTTGTATCTACCCCAGATTTTACCACACTGGTGCTGAGGAGATGCCATAATGAAGATGATGGTGATGATAATAATAATAATAATATTAGGATAAGAAAGCAACTCATGATAGCTATTGCCATAGTATATCTTGTTCAGTATTAATGGCTCACTCAGAACCAATCATTCCTCAACAGCAACTAGTTGGAGGAGGTTGGCCAGTGGAATGTGACATAAATAGCTGTAATCTCTCCCCCTCCTGACCTCTGACCAGTAGATTTGGCACAATTTATTCAATCAGGGGCTGGGATGGGGGTATATCTAATCTACTCTAAGAGAAGCAGCATGGCCAGTGGAAAGAGCATGGGCTTGGGAGTCAGAGGTCATGGGCTCAAATTCCCACTCAGCCTCTTGTCAGCTGTGTGACTTTGGGCAAGTCACTTAACTTCTCTGTGCCTCAGTTACCTCATCTGTAAAATAGGGATTAAGACTGTCAGCCCCACGAGGGACAACCTAATCACGTTGTATCCTCCCCAACACTTTGAACAGTGCTTTGCACATAGTAAGCACTTAATAAATGCCATTATTATTATTATGCAGGTGGTGTTTATCCAGGATGTGGATTATTCAGGGCCTTCATTTCCCTCCCTTTGCCCTCCTACTGCCCAGGGTTTACCCATTTCACTTCTTTTTTAAAAATTTTGTGCTATTTGTCAAGCCCTATGTGCCAGGCATTATATTAAGCACTAGGGTAGATATAAGTTAATCAGGTTGGACACAGTCTCTGTCCCACATGGGGCTCACAGTCTTAATCCCCATTTCACAGATGAGGTAACCGAGACACAGAGAAGTCCAAAGTTACACAGCAGACGAGTGGTGCTCAGAATTAGAACCCAGATCCTTCCAACTCCCAGGCTAGTGTTCTATCCACTAGGCCATGCTGCTTTTCTATCCATCCTGCTTTCTGGACTGAGGAGAGGTTATTCAGCACACCCTAGTTTTAACCTCATAAACCTCATCCCCTCCCCCTTAACTGGATCCTTGGTCAGCTCTCAGGGAGACAACAAATATGGGCTGCGAGTCAGCTGCAGTCTAAGTGAACCCTGCCTGTGCCTTTCCAACAGCACCCTGAACCCCTCTAAACTCCACTGTCCAAACCCTGACCCCCCCACTATTCCCTATGGGAGGTATAGAAACACCAAGTAGACACACTAGCCATAGCACTCAAGGACAGGTTTGTGATCATGACTTCCAGGGACCAAAGAGCTGTGCATTTTTTTTAAACCCCAGGGCTTAGTACAGTCTTCTGCACATAATAAATGCTCACTAAATTCTATCACCACTAAAGATGTTTGGAGGATGAGGTGATATTTTGTTTTCTTCCAGGATCTGGCTTGTATTTAGGCCCCTTCAGTGGCTTTGCCCCATGAAGGTGGAGCATCTCTTCTTCCCCTTCCCCCCCACCCAAAAAATACATAAGGAGAAATTGGACAATACTGCTCTACATAAAGAAATGAAAACCACTGTAATCAGAATACCCCTTTTTTGGAAGGTTGGTCTCTGTTAATTGTTTCTCTCTTGTTCTCAGTAGACTGATTCCAAGAAACAGAGAAATGTATCTGGGTAAATAGTTAAAATTCATTTCAAATGCTTTTATTTTCCTCCTTATTTATTATAAGTTAACATGGTGATTATGACAGGTTTGTATGATTATTATTCTCTCAAACCCTCTGAAGGATTAGACATGCACAAAGTTTATCAGGGACTGGAAGGTTTTCTTCCTTCTGCAGTAGGCTTTGAGATTTGAAATACCATTAGAAAGAGCATTTCACAGTGGTGAAATGCTGTCACTGCTCGCCTCCATCAGATGACAAATCAGGCCCCCCTCAAGAGGGGAAAATGTGTCTTGGCCAAAAGCAGGGGTTTTCGGGAAGAGAGTCGGTGGACTATGTTTCTGGCCCTGCCACTGACTCACTTCTGTGGCCTTTGGCACTTTCACTAAATTTCAATGTGTCTCAGCTTCACTATCTTTGGAAAAAAAAAAAGGCAGTCACACTTACCTCAGATGGCTGTAATAAGGGCCGATTCACATTTTTACAGCCTCCTTTAACATCCCAGAGCCAAGTTAACCTCATGAGTGCTAAGTGTGATAATAGGCACACAAAGTCCACAGTCACCTACCACTTGTTTGAGACAGTGTTTGTCTTCCCTACAGAATGCCTTTCTCAAGCAAAGCACCCCTGTTGCCTCATAAATATTGCAGATGTGTGAGACCCAGCTGGGGTCTGCTGATGCAGAGTGGGTGGAAAGGCCAATTTCTTGGCTTCTGCCTCACTTTGGCAGAAATCTGGCTTAGGAGGTTTGCGCTGGCAAGTGTCCTTTGTTTCCTCTTCCCTCTTTCCCGGCTTTATTTTAATGTCTTGGACGAGGATGACTGCTTGGCTCACCCATTTGTCTGAAGCTCTTCCCTACTTTTTAAACAATCAGTCTCCTATGTCTACTGCCCAATCTCACCCATTCTAGCCAGAAGACAAGGGGCAAGCCTGGGTTTCTAGCCAAAAGGGAGTCAGTCCATGTTCTGAACTTTCCACCTTCCCTCCTGCCCTTAAGACTGTGAGCACCAAGCAAGAGAGTGACTGTCAGACTTCATCATCTTGTATCTACTCCAGTGCTTAATACAATGTTAGGCACATAGTTATCAATCAATCAGTTGTATTTATTAAACACTTACTATGTGCAGAGCACTGTACTAAGTGCTTGGGAGAGTATAATAATGCATAGTTTGGTGGATGTGTAGCCTGGTCGGGAACCTGAAAGCCAGAGGACCTGGGTTCTAATCCAATTTCCACTTGTCTGCTGTGCGAACTTGGGCAAGTCATTTAACTTCCCTGTCTCAGTTCCCTTATCAGCAGAGTGGAAGTTCAATACCTTTTCTCTAACCTCCTTAGAACGTGAACCCCATGTGGGTCAGGGACTGTATCTGTCCTAGTTAACTTGTAGCTTCCCCAACGCTTAGAATGTGCTTAACAAATATCTTAATGAAAAACGTTGGCTAGCACCAAGGCGCTGACAATCTAGTAAAACTTAACAATTATCATTATTATTAAGGGATTGGCAGAACAAAGATAGGGCTACTGGCAAGAGGGCCCCAACTCCAGTCACTTATCGTTATCATCATTGTACAAATTAAACTCTGCACCTTGAGGCTGAAGACAATTCTTCTAACTACCTCCTAGTATTGTCTTGGTAGGATGGGTGAAGATGAGTTCTCAGATCCACAGAGGTTCACCAAATTTCCTAGTTCACACTGCCAAGAGGGGCAACTTCCTCCCACTCCATATACACCTGACCACCACTTTTCCTACTTCAAAGCATTATGAAGGTCATATCTCCTCCAAGAGGCCTTCCCTGACTAAGCCCTCGTTTCCCCAACTCGCTCTCCCTTCTGCATCATCTTTGCACTTCGATCTGTGACCTTTGGGCATTTGATATTTGCTCCACCCTCAACCCACAGCACTTATGTAAGTATCTATAAATCATATATTATGTATTTATATTAATGTCAGCTTCCCCCTCTAGACTGTATACACAGGGAATGTCCACTAATTCTGTTGTATTACATTCTCCCAAGCCCTTAGTATAGTGCTCTGCACACAGAAAGCTATCAATATTCATTCATTCATTCGATCGTATTTATCGGGCGCTTCCTGAGGGCAGATGTACTCAGCGCTTGGGATAGTACAATACAACGATAAACGAACACATTTCCTGTCCACAATGAGTTTACAGTCTAGAAGGGGGGATACAGACATCAATACAAATAAATAAATTACAGATATGTACGTAAGTGCTTTGGTGCTGGGAGGGGGGAAAGCAAAGTGAGCAAGTCAGGGTGATGAGGAAGGGAGTGGGAGATGAGGAAAGGTAGGTCTTAGTCTGGGAAGGCCTCTTCGAGGAAATATGCCTTCAATAAGGTTTTGAAGAAGGGGAGACTAATTGTCTGTCAAATTTGAGGAGGGAGGGCATTTCAGGCCAGAGGCAGGAAGTAAATACCAGTGGTTGGGTGATGGATTGAACAGCAGAGCTGGAAGAAGAACCCAGATATTTTTCCCCCAGTGTTTTCTCTCTTAGGCTACAATGCCAACACACTATTTTTTTTATTTTGAGAATCAGAAGTCTGTAAGAGAAAGTGCCTAGAACCTGAAAGGTAAGGTGAGGACTGATGAATATGTGGGTCTCATATTCTCCTGCCACTGCTCAACTTGTGGTATATGTAGTATTATGTGCCAAGCACCGTACTAAGTGCTGAGGTACATAGAGTATATGCAGATCAGACACAGTCCCTTTCCTACATGAGGCTAACAGTCTACAAGGAAAAGATAACAGGTATTTTAACCTCATTTTACAGATGAGGCCCAGGCGATTAATCAACAGGTGACATTTATTGAGCACTGTGTGCAGAGCACTGCACTAAGCACTTAAGAGAGTACGATACAACAGAGTTGATAGATGCCTTCCCTGCCCAAAAGGAGCATACAGTCTAGAGGCGGGGAGATAGACATTAATATAAATGATAATTTACCCAAATGCTTAAAGGACATAGACCTAAGTGCATGGGTGACAAAGGTGAGAAGAGGGAGTAGGGAAAATGAGGGCTTAGTAAGGGAACACCTCTTGGAGAAGGTGTAATTTTAATAAGGCTTTGAAGGTGGAGAGAGTAGTGTGGTCTATTAGATGTGAAGGAGAGGGAGGTCCAGGCCAGTGGGAGGACATGGAAAAGTGGTTGGCAAGGAGATAGAGGCACAGTGAACAAGCTGGCCCTAGAGGAGAAAAGTGTGCAGGCTGGATTGTAGTAGGAAATCAGCAAGATAAGGAAGGAGGGGCAGAGCTAATTGATTGCTTTAAAGCCAGTGATAAGGAGTCTCTGTTTGATACGGAGGTAGTTAGCCAGCCACTGGAGGTTCTTGAGGAGTGGGGAGATGTAGACTGAATGATAGCTGAACCATGGAATCCCCAAAACAGAGTATTTCCCCAGATAGGCATTGTCCCCATTGAATTAGTGTTTTTGGCTCAATGGCTTTGGGAATGAAGGAATGATTACTAAAACCCACCCTTTTGTCTCCATTCAAACTGCTCTTCCCAAGCATTTAATAATAATAATGTTGGTATTTGTGAAATGCTTACTTTGTGCAGAGCACTGTTCTAAGCACTGGGGTAGATACAGGGTAATCAGGTTGTCCCATGTGAGACTCACAGTTAATCCCCATTTTACAAGATGAGATAACTGAGGCACAGAGAAGTGAAGTGACTTGTCCACAGTCACACAGCTGACAAGTGGCAGAGCCGGGATTTGAACCCATGACCTCTGACTCCCAAGCCCAGGCTCTTTCCACTGAGCCATGCTGCTTCTCTCCTATCCTGCATTGACTACTGCATCAATCTCCTTGCTTACCTCCCTCCCTCCTGTCTCTCCCCACTCCAGTCCATGCTTTACTCTGCTGCTCATATCATTTTTCTAAAACATATAACTTGCCACCAGTTTTACCCAAGAAGCAGTATGGCCTAGTGGAAAATATTCAGACCTGGGAGTCAGGAGAGCTCAGTTATGTTGCCAGCTCCCCCCTTTTCCTTTTTTATGTCCTTGGCCAAGGCACTTAACTTCTCTTTGCCTCAGTTTCCTATCTGTCAAACAGGGATAAAATATCTGTTCTCCTTTCTGTGTAAACTGAGAGCCCCAAGGGAGACAGGGAATGGTTTTGACCCATTTTGTAATGGCCTCGGGGCTCAATATGGTGCTTGGCTCACTGTGAGTGCTTAACAAATGCCATTGTTGTTGTTATTATTACCACCAAAGCTGTCTCTTATGCTTTGAAAGTGACAGAGAGAAAAAAAGAGACTGAAGACTAAAAGGCTTGGCTGTCATTCTGTTCTCTCACTCTTTGTAGAGTATAGCATGAAAAGTGATGGTACTGGAGATTGGGAGATTGGGAGATTGGGAGAAGAGTGAGGAAGTTGATAAGGTTGCCTAATCCTGCTGGGAAGAGAGTTTGAATCAGGGTGGAGGGGCTGCTTGGGTAGAGAAGATGGGGAAATCTAGGAATTGTTATGGAAGAAGACCCAGAAAGCTAACTTTCTTGTTGGCTGTGGATATTTTGGGTCTCGTTAAGGTAAGGGATTATTTACTGTTAAAGCTTGCTATATCTGTGTTACTCTTTTTGTAGTTTTCCAATCTTGATCTATCATATTCCCCCTCCCTTCTTTCACCCAACCATCCACGAGGTTCCCATGACACTGTCTGAAGGCCAAACACTATCTGAGCAGTACACAAGAAAGAAAAGGAAGAAATGTTTGATCTAGGCTAGGGCCTAGGCCAGATGGCATCTTGCTATGCCCCCACTGTGAAGCAGCTGGGGTAGGGGGGCACTACTGGGACCTGCAGGGGCTGTGCCATCAGTGCTGGAAGGATTCTGACCAAATAACGCCCCACCAGCACTCCCCCACCCCCCGCCCCACCCGCCAGAGAGGCAGCTAGAGCCACTCAGCAAGAAACTTGAAAATAGTTGGACTAACAGTGCAAAACCGCATGCCATAGTGGAAGGAGCACGGGACCGGCAACCAGGAGACCTGGGTTCTAATCTTGTCGGTCAGTCATATTTATTGAGCACTTACTGTGTGCAGAGCACTGTACTAAGCATTTGGCTGAGAACATTAGAGCAATAAAACAGAAACATTCCCTGCCCACAGTTAGCTTACAGTCTAGAAGAGGAGGCAAACAATATAAGTAAAAAAAAAAAGATATGTAAATAAATGCTGAGTGTCTGGGCAGGGATGAATAAAGGGACCAGTCAAGACAACACAGAAGGGAGTGAGAGAAGAGGTAAGGAGGGTTTAGTCAGGGAAAACTTGGAAGATACATGCCTTTAATAGGACTTTGAAGTGGGGGAGAGTAATCGTCAGATATGAAGAGGGAGGGCATTCCAGGCCAGAGGCAGGATGTGGATGAGAGGTCAGCGACAAGGTAGAAAAGATCAAGGAAAAGTTAGAAGGTAGGCATTAGAGTAGCAAATTGGGTGGGCTGGGTTGGGAAGCATCATGACTTAGTGGAGAGATCATGGGCCTGGGAGTAGGAAGGACCTGGAATCTAATTCCAGCTCTACCACTTGTCTTCAGTGTGACCTTGGGCAAGTCACTTAACTTCTCTGTGACTCAGCTACCTCATCTGTAAAATGGGAATTAAGACTGTGAGTCCCACATGGAACAACTTGATTAACTTGTAACCCCCTCCCCCCACCCACTGCTTAGGACAGTGCTTTGCACATAGTAAGAGCTTAACAAATACCATTATTATTATTATGATTAGCTAGTATCTGCCCCAGTGCTTAGAACAATGTTTGATGCCTAGTAAGTGTTTAACAGTCATCATTATTAATAGGGCAGAATGGGTTGTAGATACTTGACTGGTATTGTACTAATTTGCCTGCTGTGTGACTTGGGGCAAGTCACAATTTCTCTGGTCCTCATTTTCTGCATCTGTAAAATGGTGATTCAGTGCCTGTTCTCCCTCTTACTTAGACTCTGAGGCCCATGTGGGACGGCCTGTCCAACTTTCTATCTTGCATCTAATTCAGCATACAGTTCAATATCATTATTATTATTGTTCTTATTATTACTATTATTGCTGTAATGAAAATTATGAAAGCACTGGTGGTAAAGACTGCAGCCACTACTGAGGTAGCTACCTGGAAACCATCTACTGTTCTACTCAAAAATGGCACAGCATTGGCACTGTTCTGTGGTTATTTTGGCTCCAGATTCTCTTTGTCCATAAAATTCATGCATGCACTTTTTTTGTTAGGGTATTTGTTAAGTGTTTACTATGTGCCAGGCACTGTACTAAGTCCCGGGGAGGGACAAGCTAATCAGTTTGGGCACAGTCCTGACTCCGAGACCTGTGCTTTATCCATTAGGCCATGTTGCTTCTCAGTGTGCTATACTACTCCCTGTCCATTTGTTTAGAGACTGCTGACACCAATCAGTCAATCAGTGTTGGTATTTATTGAGCACTTCCTATGTGCAGAGCACTATAATAAGCACTTGGCAGAGTACAATACAACAGAACTTGACATGTTTCCTGCCCATAACAAGTACCGTCATTATTTCTTTCACATAGGTTTTCGTTCCCAGCATCTCTGTGATTGAGAGTCATCCATCATTTATGATTGGAGACTCCATCATTGTCTCCACACTTCCCATTTCACTCTGACTCATACCTAGTTTTACCTAAAGAGCAGGGAACCCAGTAGCAAAATTTCTTGGGTTGGGTGTGCCAGGAACTTAATAATGATAATATTAATAATAATGATACGTATACCAATAATACTAGTAAGCGCTTAAGTAACATAATTATGTGCCATGCACTGAACTAAGCACAGGGTTAAGTATGCAAGATAAACAGGTTGGACCTAGTCCCTGTCCCACATGGAGCTCACAGTCTAAGTAGGAGGAAGTGGGATTTAATATCCATTTTACAGATGAGGGAATTTAGGCACAGAGAAGTTAAGTGACTTGACTAAAATCACACAGCAAGCAAGGGGAGGAACTGGGATTAGAACACAGGTCCTCTGAACCCCAGGTCCTTGTTCTTTCCATTAGCTACCATGCTTCTTATCATGTCTCATTCTTTGCCAAGAAATGAGGTGGGTACAAAATAATCAGATTAGTCAAAATTTCCACCCTACATAGCATTCATACTTCAAGTGCCAAGCAGGTGTTATAATTTACTGGAAAGAGACTGGCCCTCAGACTCAGGAGGTTCCAGTTCCACCTGCCGTGTAATCTTGGGCAAGTCATTGAACCTTTCCGTGCTTCAGTTTCCTCATTTGTAAAATGGGGTTAAAATGGCTGTCTTCCCTCCCCCTTAGACTAAGGATGATTTGACAAGATGGGGTTTGGTACATCTCCTATCTCCCAACAGACATACAAACCATGGAACAATAACAACAGAAAAATCAGGAAGGAGATGGATTCCGTAGCAAGATTCTGGGGAAGAGTGGCCCTGAGTCATCACACTGCAACAGATTAAGTCCCGTAATAATAGGTGCATAATAAGTGTATATAAGGATAATAATAAATGTATTCTCCTTTCATGGTTAAGTAAGGGAGTGGCTATAGCTGGACTGAACTCCCAGAGAGCTAACTGGTGGGGACAAACATGTCAGGCCTTCACTGAGACTCTCGTAGAACAAATGAAAAACACATCTAAAGATCTCAGAAATTTTAACAATGGACTTGATGGATGGTCCTCTAACTACTATGAAAAATAGGAGAAGAAAAAACCCTTATCGAAACCCTGTCACCCCTCACCCCTCCTTTCTTTTCCTCCCACAAAGAATGTTGCTCTTTGTAATTGTCTATAAAAGATTATTGTCTGCATTTTATTTAATTATTCCATATGAAGTAATTATGAGAGACTAATCAGCCAGTTCCATGATAATAGATGTTTCATAAAAGAACACAAAAGAGACTAATAAAGGCAGAGCCTGTCCTCATCACCGTCATTATTAGCTTCTCTGCATCTTTAATTGTCTTATGTTTTTATTGTTTGCTTAAAATTAATTGTCCATTTCTTTTCTCAATCAGTTTTATTGCAAGTCGGCCACTTGGAGATAACTGTACTTGCATTGTGCTTGTTTGGCTAATGTTTCAGTGGATCAGGTCAACATTTAAATATCTATCCAAGTAGTTGCAGATAGAAATAGGGTTGGAAGGGGTGGACAGGGGGTAGATGGAGGCAGGTATAGAGGGGGAGAGGGAGGACCAATTTCAGTGCACCTGCTTTGTTAGCCTCTCCAAACCCAGACTTGACCAAAATGTGGAGAAGGTTGGATGTTTGGGGAGGCCAGACACAAAGAGCTGTTTTGAGGGCCACTGGAAGTATCAACCAGTGGTATTTATTGAAACAGTGTGCCCTAGTGGATAGGACACATGCCTGGGAGTCAGAGAACCTGGGTTTTAATCCTGGCTCCACCACTTTTCTACTCTGCCACCTTGGCTCTGTGCATCCGTTTCCTCATGGGGATTAAATCCTACTCCCTCCTACTTAGACTGTGAGCTCCATATGGGGCAGGGACTGTGTCCAACCTGAAAACCTTGTATCTACCCAAGCACTTAGCTTAGTTTTTGGCACACAGTAAGTGCATAATAATAATAATAATTCACTGAGCCCTTACTGTGTGCAGAGCACCGTACTGTGCTCTTGAAGGAGAACAATTGAGTTAGGAGACACAATCCCTGCCTTCAGGGAGTTTACAGTCCAAGGGAGCTCACAATTGTTGGAATATCACGGGAACATGCTGAGAAGCAGTGTACCTAGTGGATCGAGCACCAGCCTGGGAAACATACAGACCTAGTTCTAATCCCAGCCCCGTCACTTGCCTGCTGTGTGACCTGGTGCAAGTCACTTAACTTCTCTGTGCCTCAATTCCCTCATCTGAAAAATGAGGATTAAGACTGTGAGCCCTATGTGGGACATGGACTGTGTCCAAACTGATTACTTTGTAACCTCTCCAGGGCTGAGAACAGGGCCTGGCACATAGTAAATGGTTAACAAATACTATTTTAAGAAAATCTTGAATTTCCACTACTGCAAGATTTGGTGTGAAAATGGCTAAGGAATCTTAGAGTCCCCAGCCCCTTCTGAGTTAAGCTTTTGCCACCACAGTCACAAAACATTTTGATGATTTAGTAATAACAAGGAGCTGATTCTGCCTCTCTCTGCAAAGGGAGAGACTAGAGCTCAGTCAATCAATTAACCATATTTATTGAGTGCTTACTGTGTGCAGAACACTGTATTAAGTGCTTGGGAGAGTGCAATATAGCAGAATTGGTAGACACGTTCCCTTCCCACATTAGGTTTGCAGTCTAGAAGGGGAGATGGACATTAAGATGAATTTCAGCTATGTACATAAGTTCACATTCCCTGCCTTCTAGACTGTAAGCTCATTATGGGCAGGGAATTTGTCTGTTATAGCATACTCTCCCAAATGCTTAGTACAGTGCTCTGCACACCATGAACATTCAATACGAATGACTGACTGACAAGTGCTGTGGGGCAGAAGAAGGGGTGAATTTCCCCAGGAAATAGGGAGTGTAAATTATTTCCTTCCTCAATCAATCAATCACTTTCAATGAGCACGTACTATGTGCAGAGCACTGAACTAAGCACTTGAGGGAATATCATACAACTCGGTAGGTATTTTCCCTGCCCACTTCCTGTGCTCTGATGGACCAGAGCCCCATCTAAGGGTGGGGTGGCACAACAGTGACTTGGGCACCCCTGGGCACAACCCTAATGATGACTACTAGTTCATTCATTCAATAGTATTTATTGAGCGCTTACTATGTGCAGAGCACTGTACTAAGCGCTTGGGATGAACAAGTCGGCAACACATAGAGACAGTCCCTGCCGTTTGACGGGCTTACAGTCTAATCGACTGTACTGTACTGTACTAGTCCAGAGTCTAGTTTGGGAAGGAATGGTGCATGGTCCAAAATACCCATGGGGGCATGGGAAGCTTCTAGAGAAACATTCCAGAGACCACCTCAAACCCCAGTAGATCCTAGGCAGCCCAGGTTCTCTGGAGTCCAGGAAATCCAGATTTTGATTGATACCATTGATTGATTTGTTCTTCCCAGGAATTCTGAATTCTTAGCAAGTGATTCTTTTCCTCTACTCAAATTCTTTGCTTGATCCCCGTCCCCTTCACTCCACAGAAACCTCCCTCTCTAAGGTCACCAATGACTCCTTTTTAATAATGATAATAATATTGGTATTTGTTAAGCACTTACTATGTGCAGAACAGTGTTCTAAGTGCTGGAGTAGATACAGGGTAATTAAATTGTCCCATATGAGGCTCACAGTCTTCATCCCCATTTTACAGATGAGGTAACTGAGGCCCAGAGAAGTGAAGTGACTTGCCCACAGTCACACAGCTGACAAGTGGCAGAGTCTGGATTTGAACACATGGCCTCTGGCTCCCAAGCCCAGGCTCTTTCCACTGAGCCACGCTGCTTCTCTGCCAAATCCAATGGCCTCTATTCCATCCCAATCCTCCTCGACCTCTCAGCTGCCTATGGCATTGTTGACCAACCCTTTCTCCTGAAAATTTCCAACCTTGGCTTCACTGACACTGTCCTTTCCTGGTTCTCTTCATCTCTCTGGCCGTTCATTCTCAGTCTCCTTCGCGGGCTCCTCTTTTCAGTCCTACCCGCTAACTGTGAGGGTACCTTAAGGTTCAGTTCTGGGTCCCCTGTTGTTCTCCATCTACACCAACTCCCCCGGAGAAACTTATTTGCTTCCCTGGCTTCAACTACCACCTCTACGTGGATGATGCCCAAATCTACATCTCCACCCCTGATCTCTCTCCCTTCTCTGCAGTCTTGCATTTCCTCTGCTTGAATGTCCTCCTGTCACCTCAATCTTAACATGTCCAAAACATAACTCCTTATCTTCCCACCCAAACCCTGTCCTTCCCCACGACTATGCTATCACTGTAGACAGCACCGCCATCCTTCCTTCCTCACAAGCTCGTAACTTCTCTCTCATTCAACCAACATAGTCAAGCCATCAGTAAATCCTGTCAGTCCCACCTACACAACATTGCTAAAATCCAACCTTTCCTCTCCATCCAAACTGTTACCACATTAATACAATCACTCATCCTAACCCACCTTGATTATTATATCAGTTTCCTTGCTGACCTACCAGCCTCCTGTCTCTCTCCCCACTCCAGTCCATATTTCACTCTGCTGCTTAGATCATTTTTCTACAAAAATGTTCAGGACATAATTCCCCACTCCGCAAAAGCTTCACTGGTTTCCCATCCACCTTCTCAACAAACAAAAACTCCTCACCATTGCCTTTAAAGCACTTAATCTCCTTGCCCCCTCCTACCTCACCTCACTACTCTCCTACTCAACCCAGCCCACACACTTCACTCCTCTATTGCTAGCCTTCTCACTATTCCTCGATCCCATCTATCTCTTTGCGAAACCCTCGTCCACATCCTGCCACTTGCCTGGAACTGGCCTCCCTCCTCAAATCTGACAGATAATTATTCTCTTCTGTTCAAAGCCTTAATGAAGGCACATCTCCTCCAAGAGGCCTTTCCTGACTAAAGCCTCCTTTCTTGTTCTCCCATTCCCTTCTGTGTCATCCTGATTTGGTCCCTTCATTCATTCCCCCTCCCAGCCCCACAGCACTTATGTACATATCTGTAATTTATTTCTTTATATTAATGTCTACCCCACTTTGGACTGTAAGCTTGCTGCAGGAAAGGAATCTGTCAGTTTATGAATGTGTCAGTTTATTGTGGTATTGTACTCTTCTATGGACTTAGTACAGAGCACTCAATCAATGGTTATTTATTGTGGACTGAGTGGACTGATATATGGACTGACTACTTTATGAGAATATGGTACAGTGGAGTTGATAGACATGATCTTGCCCACAAGGAGCTTACATTCTAGAGGGGGTGGTACATATCCATAATTCATTTATTATAATAATAATGATAATAGTACTTGTTAAATCTTACTATGTCCTAAGCACTGTTCTAAGCAATGGGGTAGATACAAAGCTAATCAGCTTGGACACAGTCCCTGTCCCACATGGGGCTACCACTCTTAATCCCCGTTTTACAGATGAGGTAACTAAGGCCCAGAAAAATTAAATCACTTGCCTGAGGTCATAGAGCAGACATGTGGCAGAGGTGGAATTAGATCCCAGGTCCTTCTGACTCCCAGACTTGTGCTCTATCCACTAAATCATGCTGCTTCTCAATTATTGTTAGTATCTATGTTAATGTCTGTCTCCCCATCTAGATTGTAAGATCATTTTGGGCAAGAAATATGTCCGTTATATTGTTGAGTTTCACTCTCCCAAGCGTGAAACTCTTGTGTACAGTGCCCTGCACACAGTAACCACTCAATAAATATGACTGATTTTCTGGAACTCAATGTAAACCAACAAAAGTGTGACATTAATGGGACCTTGATTCACCTTCCAAAAAGTACTGTAGGTAGGTCTTGGCAGGCTCATTTGGGGGTTAGTAAAATACCATGTCAAGTTAGCTAGGAGGGGAGATGGTGAGAAGAAGCTGGTGCCAGAAATAGAAGCAGAGCCCAAGAGTTCAGGTTCTCAGTCCCTGGGCCAACCTCAGGACCCATTTCCCTTATTGCCCCTCGAAGCACCACAACCATGCCTTTGAATTATGCATCCCTTTTGGGTATGAAGGTGCTGCCATTAGCAATCGATTAGAAGTGTTCCCCCACCACCCCCTAAGAATTCCCCTTCCCGGAGTCCTCATCCGGTGTCCTTCCCCTTAAAGAAGAGGTTACTTCATAATTACAGGACACAGATTTCCCAGTATCAAATCAAAGTCCGTTAATACCGGCTCGGCCATGATTCTGTGTAACAGAACCTTGTAGCCTTTGGGATCTCATTATTAGAGGCGCAGTCTTGGAGGTTTTATTAGGCAGGCTTAGGGTTTGTGTGATGAGGGCCCCGTCAATATGGGTTTCTTGTACATCAAAGGCTGCTGGACAGATTAATAAGAGCCATTCGGTTACAGCGCCGCCCCTGAACACTTGTTATAGGTGTGACTCGCCCCAAACCAAATGAGGCAGTGAGTGTTTGCAGAAGTCATTCGAGCTCCTTGCCATAGCGAGTTCAGCGCCTATAAAAGGGGGAATTCTTTGTAAAAAAACGGTTCTAAAATATCACTTAAGGCAGTCTGAGGCCTGGGCCCCCGCCTCATTCTTGGCTCCACGCATGAGGTAGAAATGAAGCGTGCATGATGACTTACACAGTTGCGTGTTCTATTTTAACTCATTCAAAGGGTCATTGTTTCTGAAGCCTCCTCCAGTTGTTCTGTTTATCTTTTGAAATGATTTTCTCAGGGCACTCATGAAAGGAGAAACGGAACAAGTCAAAGGAGTGTATGATGAGCCCCTGTTGGGTTACAATGCAACCTCTCCACTGATCAGACAAAGGTCCTAAGAATAATAATTGTGGTGTCTGTTAAGTGCTACATGACAAGCACTGTATTAAGTGCTGGGTGAGATACACAATAATCAGATTGGACCCAGTCCCTCTTCTCACACAAGATTCATACTCGGCCGGGGGGAGATGGAGAACTGGTATTTAGTTCTGATTTTACATATGAGGAAACTGAGGCACTGAGTAGTTGAGTAACTTGCCTAAGATCAAACAGCAGGCAAGTGGTAGAGTAAGGGTTAGAACCCATGTCCCTCCCTAGCTACCTATGTTGTTTCCACTAGAACATGCTGCCTCACTCCTCAAACCACTGTCTCTACTCTGAATACAGTGTTGTTGTCTTCTTTCTTGTTGCCTTGTTCTTTCTCCCCTAAACTCCCAACAGTACCCAAAGTCATTCAGATTGGGATAAGTCACCATTGATCATGGACAAGAAAGGTTAAACATTTCCTGCTCATGGAAGTAATGCCACTCTATTTCCTACACTAATTAGAAGAGGAGGAAAAAAAATTCCATTGACTCCATTTCACATTCTTTCCTACTTAGTGCCCATGACCATTTTTTTGTTGTTGTTGTTTGTTTTTAATGGTATTGGTTAAGCACTTACTATGTCTAGGCACTGTACTAAGCACGGAGGTAGATGATAATAATAATTACAATATTTGTTTAGCGCTTAATATGCGTCAACACTGATCTCAGCATTGGGGTAGATACAAGGTAATCAGGTTGTCTCAGGTGGAGCTCACTGTCTTAATCCCCATTTTACAGATGATGTAACTGAGACAGGGAGAAATGAAGTGATTTGCCCAAGGTCACATAGCAGACAAGTGGCGGAGCCAGGATTAGAACCCACATCCTCTCACTCGTGCTCTTGACACTAGACCATGCTGCTTAGATAATCAGCTGGACACAACCTCTGTCCCAAATGAGGTGCACAGTCTTCATCCCCATTTTACAGATGAGGTAATTGAGGCCCAGAGAAGCAAAATGACTTGCCCAAGTTCACACAGCAGTTAAGTGAGGGAGTCAGCATTAGAACCCAGATCCTTCTGAGTCCCAGACCTGGGACCTGTCCACTAGGTCAGGCTACAGGTTGAAAAGTCCCTATCTGAACTGAGACCTGCCTGAAAAGTCTCACTTAGATTTTTGTATTTTTATTCCTAGAAATCAAACCAGGGGACCCACATTGACTTATATTTGAGATAATCACAAGTGAGCTCATTTCTCTTTCCCTCTCTCTTTCTCCCTATTTCCTTCTCTCCCTTCCCCCCAACCCCCCCCCCCACCAGGATAAATTATTGGGAGAGATGGCATTTAAAACATCGCCACCCTCCAGCTAATTTATGTGATGCAGCACCTTCAGTTAATGAGTGGTACTTGTGAGGGTATGAGTCATTATAGCACAGCATTTACTTTTCTTCTTTTCAGATGGACAGATTTGATCCATCCCTAGCAATAATGCAAGTTATGCAAGGAGCATAACATGCAATTTCATGGTGAGCCATCCCAGTAAAAGCAATGCTTGGCAAAGATTCAGCCCCTTCCGTGTTAGGATCTCAAAGAACTCCTTTATAAATGTTAATTAATGCCACCTCTAAGCGTTACATTAAACATTTAATTGAACAGTTAACCATGAATTAATGAAGCCATTAATTAATACAGCGGGGAAGTCTTCAGTTTTTATACCAGGACCAGAGGTAGGATTTTCCACTCCAGATCAGTCATTGATTTGTAACTTGGTAATGCAAATTCCAGATTGCGAAGCTGTGGGGAGAAGGCAGATCCAAATTGCCTGATGGTTTCAAAATTGAGAGACCAAAACAAGTCACAAGGGGGGTGGGAGAGCCGGCAAAGAAGCTTTTCATGTGTTGGAATTGCCCTCAGATTGGCATCAGCATCCCTGCAGGCCCAAGCCGAAAAGTGGCATAGCAGTCTGTGGGTCACTTCTCCCTTACCTGCAGGATCCCTGCTTCTCTCTCTTCTTTCTTCCCTCTCCCTTACTGACTTAAATGGCCAAAGGCTGGTGGTAGGCATGAGTGTAACAGTGGAGAGCATAGCAGCAGAGAGCGTATGGAAAGCTGAAGGCTTGTTAGATTTAGCAGGCAAGAGCTGCCATCTGGGAGTTGTGCAATCTCTGCTCCCTTCCTTAGGCTTGGAAAAGGCCCAGCAAGGAAAAATCCATGCCAGTGCCCGCCCTGGACCATGCCCACCTTTGACATTTCCTTTCTAAATGACCTAGTAGGCTAAGCAGCTGGCAGCTGCTGCAAGAGTATATTCCAGTGAGATGGATTTAGCACGAAAATGAAATCTAGTCATGCCCCTGAATCCAAGAATGGGAATAGGAATCCAAGAATGGCTGGGACGGTCTCCAGGAGGTCACCTGAACCAGTCCTCTGCCCCTGGCAGATGTATGACAGTCTAAGGCAGATGGCCCCCTATTGCTCAATTCCTCTGGTAGGCCTGGGAATGCTTTGTGTCTCCAGTCAGAAGAGGGAGTTAAGAGTCAGCATTCCCTTCAGCCATTCAATCACAACACAAAGTCTTTTGCTCTTCTTGGCCTCAATTTAGTCTGTCTGTATTGCCTGTCTGTATTGCTGGGAGTCGTGGTCCACAATGCAAGTTCATTCATTCATTCAATTCATTCAGTGATATTTATTGAGTGCTTACTGTGTGCAGAGCACTGTATTAAGTGCTTGGTAGAGTACAATACAACAATAAGCAGACACATTTGCTGCCCATAGTGTAGGGTGAGTTGGGTTGTCATGGCTGTCCAGTGCCTCCCAGGTCACCTTTCTAGCCTGGCATTCTCTCCTGCTGAGCATTGTTAGGCAGCGGATTACCACATTGGATTAAGATGTCCAACACAACTTGGGGCCAGCTCTAATGGCCCCCGACTGTGGGCAAGGCACATCTCTTCTGTTCAATTCAGGAGCACCTGCCAGCCTGGCTTAGGAGCAGGTTGGAGAGTCTTGACCACTGGGGTTAGTTACTGACTGTTTCATCCTCCACTACCACTGGCAAAGGAGAATTACGGTTGGTGGAGAGCCAGGGAAAGAGTGTGGCCTACTGGAAAGAACATGTTTGGGAGTCAGAGGACCTGAGTTCTAATTCCTACTCCACTACCTGTCTGCTGGGTGACTTTGGGCAAATCACTTCATTTCTTCATGCCTCAGTCACCTCATCTGTAAAATGGGGATTAAGACTATGAGTTCCATGTGGGACCTGGAATGTGTCCAACTTGATTAGCTTGCATCTACCCCAGTGATCAGTGCAGTGACAGACATGTAGTAAGCACTTAACAAATAACATTTTAAAAAAACAAGAAAAACCAGAAATGCCATAATCCCGTGCCAAAGAAGATCCATTTTCTGAACTGAGATATGGGGCCCGTTAAATGCCCAAACAACCATCTCGAGACCATTTTGTAGGTTCGGAGACCCATCAGAACCCATCAGAACTTAGATCTTCAACCTCCTTTCATTAGAGCTCTATAAAGCTAGCCTCAGTCACCCACTGTATTGTCCCTTTTTCCCCTCCACCTGCCTCTCCGGTCATAATTCATCATTCTCTGTGTTTCTGTACTCCAAATTCTCACACCTATTCCCTCCACCCCCCTTCCCTGATCTTTGCCACACCTGCCACCTCCTGCTCTTTCCCATGTCCTGCTCTCAGCTCCCTAACTTTGAACCCCTAGGTTTGGGGACTGTGAGGCTTGGGGACTCCTGTAAGCTTGTTGTTGGCAGGGAATGTGTCTGGTATTTGTACTCTCCTATTTGTACTCTCCCAAGTGCTTAAAACAGTACTTACAGTTTGCCACTCATACTGACTGATAGACTGATAATTGGACAGAGATGCAGGTGGTTATGAACCAGATCATCAACTTTGCTTCTAAAAGTAATGGGTGATCCATACTGCAGGCTCATCCATATGATCTGGGGGCCTGGGTGCGTGGATCATTCATTAATGATAGCTTGACTTGGTATAGCACTTTACTTTTTTCTTCCAAATAACTTTCACATCAATCATTTCTTTAGGTCCTGTCTACATGCTTCAAGGTGAGGAGAAATAGATATTCCTATTCCCATTTTACAGATGATGGAGACTGGGGTCCAGAGAGGTAATGCAATTGCCCGAGATTATCCAGCAGGCCAGTTTCTGGGTCAACTGCTGAGCCTGGGCAGAACCTGCTTCAAATATTTGGGTAACTTTGCAGAGAGAAAACCAGAAGTGCCTTCCTTCCTCAAATTCCTAGCATTTAGAGACTGTGATTATCTTCTTACACTGTTGTCTCTACTCCTGCATCACAAGAGACCTTATCTTTGCCCCTTAGGATGGACATGTTGTAAGGGTTGGGTCTACCAGTCCTCTCTCCTCAAGCTGCCCTGATAGCTCCAGCCTTTCAGGCCCAAGCTTTCCTAATTCCCTATTCTCTCCTGCTGCTCTTCCTCTCCCTTTTCCCTTCCTCCACCCCCTTCTATCACTTCTGCCCCACCCCTGTGATCTTCTGAATCAATCAAAATGCTTATAGGCAGTGACCCAGGTGGATAACTGTTTGTACAGTGCACTGCACCCTATAGGTGCTCAAGAAATTTCATTCTTTGCTACTACTATTCATTCATTCAGTAGTATTTATTGAGCGCTTATTATGTGCAGAGCACTATACTAAGGGCTTATTATGACTACTCTGGTTAGAGATGTGTTTTTCTCTTAGGTCCTTTATTAAACTATAATCTCCCCAAGGACTGGGACTTGATGTGTCTTTATAACTCCCCATCGAGCCTAATAAAGTGCTCTGCTATCAGCGAGGGCTCAGTGGAGGCTGTTTACTGACTGATTAAGCAGCATCTAGTAGATCCCAGATGATCAATCAGATTTCCAGCTCAGCCGCTCACAGCTTCTAGAGGTGCTGGACAAGACACCTTTTTCTCTTCTTTTTATGGTATTTGTTAAGTGCTTACTATGTGCCAGACACTCTACTGAGTCCAAGTCCCACATGGGGCTCACAGTCTTTATCTCCATTTTACAGATGTTTACAGATGAGTAACTGAAGCCCAAGTGAAGTTATTTGCCCAGTTACACAGTGGATAAATTGTGGAGCCAGGATTAGAACCCTGGTCCTTCGGACTCCCAGGCCCATGCTCTATCCACTAAGCCATGCTGTTCCTTATCAGATTTTTGCTGGGATCTCTCCTCAACTATGGGTTCGGTGTGGAGCTAATGGGGGGTGTGCGAGGCAGTTTCTAGTCGTTCTAGGAAGGATTCCTGGAGGAGGTGAGATCCGTTCTGTGCCTTAAAGGAGAGACTGTGGGAATGGAAGGCAGATGGCCAGGGATCGGGTAGTGATCAGCTTTGAAGTTAGTGAGATCCTCTCATATGTTACCTAGAGTGATTACCCTCTCTATCGGAAATTTTTGAGAAAAGTGTGGACAAATATTCTGGGATGAGTCCAATACCCTCTCATCATCTGTTCAGGCCTACAGATGGGCTAAATACACTAGGAGATAATATCAATCCTTGCTGTTCTGGGCTTTTTTCACAGTTTATCACTCACATCATATAACCCACTCTCATCTAATAACCTGCTCACATCTTGCAATCACTAAATAGAATTTATTGAACATGTACTGTGTGCAGAGCGTGGTACTATATGCTTGGGAAAGTACAACTGAGAATCGATCCCTACCTTCAAGGATATTACAAACTAGGGAGAAGACAGGCATTAAAGCAAGTTGCAAGTAGGAGCAGCAGCAGAGTACAAATTTATGTGCTGTGAATGTGGGGTGAGTATCACGAAGCTTAGAGGCTATGGACTAGAGTGCATAGGTGACATAGAAATGAGGGAGAACAGGGAGGGGAGATGAGTCAGGGAGGACTTACTGGAGGAGATGCAATTTTAATAGGGCTTCAAAGGTGGGTAGAGTAGTGGTCTGTCAGATATGAAGGAGTGGGATTTCCAGCTAGGAGGGAGGGTCCTCCACAGTTCTCTAGACTGCAACTTGCTGTGGGCGGGAAATGTGTCTACCAAGTCTCTTTTCTCCCAAGCACATAGTACAGTGCTTTGCACACAGAAAGCACTCATTAAATGCCATTGGCTGATTGATTGTGTGAGCAAGAGATCTATGGTACTCCTCTGTCACACACTACTCACTGCTTGCACCTTCCAACTCAAATTTTACCTATTGTTCTGTGTGCCACTCACAGTATGCCCAGCCCATACCACTTATCTTAGCTCACCTCTTTCTGATGCATGTGTGTGTATGCATTTATGCCTCCCCCTGCCTCCCTCCCCTCCCCTAACATTTATTCCTGTGGATTTTTTTCTGGAGCCAATCTTCCCAGGAGCTCTAAATACTTGACACCCATTATCTCATTAATCCTCTTCCCTCTGGGACAGGTAGATCACTTTTGACAGGGAGATTTGTAATTTCCATGCCCATGCTGTTTTTCATGTGTACCATCTTTTTATCCTCAGCAATCAGTGTGTGGTTAAGGTAACACTCCCGCCCTCCACCCACTAGGTATACTTAATAGCATGCTTTGAGCTCTTTGTTAACTACTGAACAATTGGCTAAGTAAACACTACCATGTGGTTGACAGCAATAAAGGAGAGAAGGATTTCTGGGTCTCCACCTTAAGCTCCACAATAGTAGGTACTGCTTTTGCTTTAGCAGGCTGCTCATTCAGGTACAAGAGGTGGAAGGGGACAAAGGGGACCGCCCTCACTCAGACATCTGCTTCAATCATCTGCAAGGGTCCCCAGGAGAGTTCACTCTGAGACACGAGAAGAAACTCGAGAGAAATCCCAGACCCTTAGAGACACTGAGTGGGGTGAATTCTTCACAGAGCTCTCAAGTTACCCCAGTATAATAACATCTTTTCTTCTATCCTGGAGCAGAAACTGAAGCGAGGGGTGTGTGTGGGTGGTACGTGCTTGCTGATTGTCACATGGTGCTTGCCTCGATAGCGGGTGACTCTGGGGTATCATGCAACCCTGGTATACAGGTTGAGCTGAGAGGTCATTCCTAGGTGGGTGAGGATCATCACCAAAGGTAGGCCTGGGAAAATGGGGATTGGAGGAGTGGGTTTGGGGGGTACGACTCAAAATTGAACTTGCTCAACTTGCTGACCTAATTTGGTTAGAAAAAAAGAGTTTTCATGGTTTGTTGTTGCTCTACTCAAGTCTTTCTGTGACAAGAAATGAAAAGATTTGCCTACCAACCTGTGTCTCTATGGCAAAGCTGCAAAATAATAATAATAGTAGTTTTTAAGTGATTACCATGTGCCAGGCACTGTACTGAACACAGGGATAGATGCAATGTAATTGGGTTGGACACAGTTCCTGTCCCATACAGGGCTAACAGTCTTGGATGAGGTAACTGAGGCACAGAGAAGTGAAGTGATTTGCCCAAGGTCACACAACCGATAAGTAGCAGAGCTGGGTTTAGAACCCACGTCCCTCTGACTCTCAGGCCCAGATTTTATTCTCTAAGCTCCTTGTGGGCAGCGACTGTGTCAACAGCTCTATTGTATAATACTCTCCTGAATGCTTAGTATAGTGCTCTGCACACAGTAAATGCTCAATAAATATCATTGACTGAGGGGTGAAAAATGAGTATGCAGATGGGTTTTCATACTTTTCTTGGAAGCAAAGTTGGAATGAATTCTTGCAGTTGGATCTTCCAGTCCTCACCCACTTTCTCCACTATCAACAATTCTTATTTATTGAACTACCCCAATATTGAAGACCAGTCAAAAGGATAGACTAGAGGAGGGACTCCCAGATCTTGTGGGCATTCAGTAAATACCTCTGAATGAACAGTCTCTTTAAAATGAGGTAAACGATAATAATGACACTCTTGACTGGGGGCCTCGAGACCCAAACCTGGGGATCCACAATGGAATTGGTCAAATCTTGCCATGAGGAGACTTCCCTGACCTCGGATAACATGATCCCCATCCTCTGGTGTCTGTCTCCCTTCCTGAATAGGAAACACTATTTGCCATGGCCCCAGTCTTCCCCTTTCCAGAATGCACCTGGGGAAGATTCTGCCACTGGCTACCCTTCCAGTAGCTCCAGGAATGTGGGCTTAGGAGTCAGAGGTCATGGGTCCTAATCCCAGTTCTGCCACTTGTCAGCTCTGTGACTTTGGGCAAGTCACTTAACTTCTCTGTGCCTCAGTTACCTCATCTGTAAACTGGGGATTAAGACTCTGAGCCCCACATGGGACAACTTGATTACCTTGTATCCCCCCCAGAGCTTAGAACAGTGCTTGGCTCATAGTAAGCACTTAACAAATACCATTATTATTATTATTATTATGTGACATACTGCAGGCCCTAGCTGCAAGAATTAGTGTGTATTGCAGAGATTGTCTCTAATCCACCCACAACTTCCAACTTTCCCTCTTCAGCCTGCCAGACCCAGACCCAGAAGTCTCATCTGTCTGCTAATTCAGTTATATTGTACTCTCCCAAGTGCCTGAATAGTGCTCTGCACATAATAAGCACTCAGTAAATACCACTGATGGATTGATTTTAGTAGCTGGCTCCAGAGAGGACATTTTCCTCTTTTCTGGGGTCTTTCACAGTTTCTAATCCAGAAACCCTGTAGGGCAGGGGAACCTAATGATCAGATGTGAGGGCTTCCGCTCTGGGAAAGTTGCTGCCCTGAAAAGACGAAAGCCTGACTTTTTGATTGCTAAATGGAATTCGCGAGGGAATAACGTGCCTTCCCAACCTCTGTGGGAGCTGGAGAAGAAAATCAGTGTTGCCTAATTGAAAAGGGCAAAATGAATGAATTTGTGTGTGTATATGTGGGCGTTTCATGCTTCTGTGTCTCTTGAGAGAGACAGAATGGAAAACGAAGTCTCTTGAAAGATGGAAAGACCTGCAAAGCCATGATCCCAAGGTATGAGGCTTATGTCCAGTGGAGCAGTATTGTCTTGGAACCATTTCTATCCCCCATTCATCCGTGGAGCTCTCAATGCATTTTAAACCTATCACAGGTACACAGAAGTGACCAGACATGTAGCTGGCCTGATGCCACTCATAATGATGCAATGTTCCGCCAAGCATCTTATTTCCAAAGAGGGAGAAGGAATACTGCCCTGGAGAAACTATTTGTCTGAGCCAGTAATGGCATTTTTTTAATGGTACTTGTTAAGTGCTTACTAAGAACTTTACTAAACGCTGGGGGAGATAGAAGACAATCAGTTTGAACACAGTTTCTATGCCACACAGAGTCCAAGTCAGGAGGAGGAGGATTTAATCTCCATTTTATAGATGAGGTAACTGAGGCACAGAGAAGTTAAGTGATTTACCCTAAATCACACAGCAAGCAAGTGGCAGAACCGGAATTAAAGCTCAGGTCCTCTGACTCAGAGGACCCTGCTCTTTCCAATAGGCCATGTTGCTTCTCAGTTCTATCAATTGCAGTTGTATCAGTAGCATGCATATCCTGGAATTGCCCAACAATTCCATTTCCTAAAGCACTTTCAAAATAAATATCTAATTTATCCAATCAATGACACACAAAGGCACTTCACCACATAGCCTGCCTGCTTGCTCACTGCCCTCTATGCCCCAGCAAGCAGCTGACTAACAAGGGTGAGGGAGCATGAGTGGTGATACACCAGCCATTAACTCTAGAATCAACTCCTCTGTGCAAGTTCTTGGTTCTGAAATTTCAGGGCCAAGGGTCAGCTGTAGGTTCTGGCTGGAAGTAGAAGGAGGAGGCTAAGCACATGAGAGAGGAAATACACATAAATGATGGGGTAATCAAGGAAGTTGAGGAAGGAACAAGGAGAAGAGGATCAGTGGGAAGATAGTTGTAGGCAAGGAATGTGTCTACCATCTTTGTTATATTGTATTCTCTCAAGTGCTTAGAAGAGTGCTCGGTACATAGAAAGTACTCAATAGCTATCATTGATTGATTTTGAGGCTTAGCTATATTATGCTACCTGGAGGAAAACTGACAAATCTCACCTGCCACTCATCAAAGACCCCCACTCCTTAACCATCCCTATTTAGATTATTTATTATTGGCACTATCCAACTAGGAAGGAGAGTAATGCCCTGACTTCAATCCGGGCCCAGTCTAAGTTGCCATCAGGTTACTGGAGCCTTGTCACAGAATAACTTAGTAATGTCAACTCTCCACATGTTAAGAAACAACCAGGGCAAATTCTGCACAGCTTCACTTTCCTCAGTGTGAATTCCTTGGTATGAAATTCCTCCATTATAATGAATATTATGCATCTTTCAATCCATCTGGGGAAATGTAATAATAACAAAGCCAGGACTCTGTGTGAAAGCTACAGATGACTAGGGTTGTGTGTTTGAAGGGATGAGAGCTCAGACTTGGGGGATTTGAGACTTGAAAGGAACCTCTCTCAATTGCGTTCGGTGTGTCTTCAAAGATATTTGGGAATCTATCTGGTTTCCTCTAGCATAAGGCAGCATGGTTCAGGCCTCACTGGCCAAGTAACTGCAGCCAATCAAGAGTGTATCAATGGCTCGTAATAACATCCCAGTCGGGCCCCGAGAGGAGAAGGCACTGCTCATCCTATCAATTCAAAGGCATCCAAAAAATGAGGAGCAGGAGAGGGGGACCACCATCACCTGGGTTCTAAGCCCAATTCTGATCCTTGCCTGCTGTGTGACCTTAGGCAACTCACTTAATTTCTCTGTGCTTCAGTTTCCACAGGGGCTTCAATGCCACCTGTTGTTATCATTTTTATTATAGGATTAGGCGCTTACTATGTACCAAGCACTGTTCTTCCTTCTACTAAGACTGAGACTTATGTGGGACAGGGATGGTGTCTGACCTGATTATCTGAATCTACTATAATGCTTAACTGAGTGCTTGGCATGTATAATTATTATGCCTACTATCTGCAAAGTTTTGTTCAAAGTACTAACCAAAAAGTACATGATTGAGACCTAATGATAATAATAATTATGGTATTTGTTAAGTGCTTACTATGTGCCAGGCACTTTACTATGCACTGGGGTGGATACAAGCAAATCAGGTTGGATTCAGGCCCTGTCTTGCATGGGGCTCAAAGTCTTAATCCCCATTTTACAGATGTGGTAACTGAGGCATAGAGAAGTGAAGTGACTTGCCCAAGGCCACAAAGCAGACAAGTGGTGGAGCTGGGATTAGTATCCATGACCTTCTGACTCCCAGGATCTAGTGTCTGGCTTCCAAGGAACTCCCAGTCTAAGAGTAAAGAGGGCTTAGTGACAGCCACTTAAAGAAAGTTGAAAGCAATAAATATGAGAGATAAGGGTATCCAAGAGCAGTAGGGTATTGTGGGTAGAGGTGCAGAATTTTCTGTTTCCCTGTGGTTGAGTCCAACAGTTGCCACTTGCAGCTGTATCAGGACCTTAAAAATGCCCTAAAAAACTGCTCTGGCAAAGTAATAGTTGGGAGGGATTACTTGGGAGGGATTGAATTACTTGGTTTCCTCTGCTATAACAATGGAAAATTAAATAGCCTTTAGTAAATGTGAAAAAATAGGACCAGACATTCAATCAATCAGTGGTATATAGTGAGCACTTACTGGAGAGTGAAAGGGATGAAAACTGAACTGAGAATTAAAAAGTGAGATGAAAAAGAGGAAGTAGAAGTAGTGGGTATACACAACTCATCTGAGGCATTTGGACAGGAATCAGGGAAGGGAAATTGGATGCAATAGAGCTTAGAGAAAAAGTTTTTAGGATTGGGACAATGTAGATGTGTTTGAAGGCAGAGGGGAAGGAGCCATCAGAGAGTGAGTGACTGACCTTGGTGATGGAGGGAAGAAGAGTGGGTGTGAATGTGTTTAGAAGGTGAGAAGGGAAGGGGTCAGAGGCACAGATGGAAAGGCATAAACTCCTAATAATAATGATAATATTAGGCCATCTTGTAATAATAATGATATATAATAATACTTAAGTGCTATGTGCCAATTCATTTATTCAATAGTATTTATTGAGCGCTTACTATGTGCAGAGCATTGTACTAAGCGCTTGGAATGTACAATTCGGCAACAGATAGAGACAATCTCTGCCCAGTAATGGGCTCACAGTTTGAAGCACTGGGGTACAAAAAATTAATCAGATTGGACATAGTCCCTGTACCATGTGGGTTCACAGTCTGCATAGGATTTAATTATCATTTTACAGATAAGTAAAAAACAAAGAAGTTAAGTCAGTTTCCCAAAGTCAAACAGCAAACACATGGCAGAGTCAGGATTAGAATCCAGCTCTTCTGACTTCTAGGCCCATGCTCTTTCCAATAGACCACACTGCTTCTGCTGTTGAGGGGTGGCTGAGAAGGATGGCAGAGTGGATGTGGAGGAGTGGGGGACCTGGGAAGGTCAGGGGAAGCACTGGGGCACTCATACCTGAAAATTCTGCTTTTCTTGACAAACTGCAATTGACAAGGATCATAGGGGTCAGAGAGGGAAGAGGGAGAAACACTAGGCATTTCAGGAAGGAGCTAAAAGCCTGGAAGAGTTGGTGGTGGCCATGGGCATTTGATGAAAACTTACTAATGATCCTTCTCTTTTAGCACTTAATCATTTATGGGTAAGGTTGTGTCAAGACATAGTGAAATAATTTTCTATAGGGTCAAGCACTTACTTTGTGCTAAGCACTAAGGTAGGCACAAAGTTTTCAGATTGAACACAATCCCTGCCCCACACTGGACACACAGTCTATCTTATCGCCATTTAACAGATGAGGAATTGAAGGCAGAGAGGTAAAATGAATTGACCAAGGTCACTCAGGAGGCCCATAGCAGACTTGAAACTAGACCCCAGGTCTTCCACCTTTCAGCCCTATGCTATTTCGACTAGGCCATGCTGACGCTGAAGAAGCCAAAGGTATGTTCTCCAGTAGATGCAAGTGTAATCAAGCCCAGTAGGTCTGCAATGGTTGATATGCCTTGGAAGGAGGAAACTAATCAACTCAAGGAAGAGGATATAAACCCATTTTACAGATGGGAAAAGGTGGTCTAGTTGGGATACCCTGGGACCCCTAGCAGTTGGTTCAGATCTACTGGACTCTACCATTTCTTCAGGTCATCTTCCCACTGGACCAAATTCAGGCCACTTCCCAGAAGTTCACTACTAGGACTCAGCCTGTTTCCAGTTTTCCAGTAGTCATCCATCATTTTCTGGGGAAAACTCAGCCGTGGGCTAATAATATTTTGGATATTTTCCTATCCTCTGGAATCAATCACAGTATTCTTAGTTTCATCACATATATAGTGGGATGAATTGCATCTAGCTGTCAGTCCTAATATGAAAATTAAAAATCTCAAAGTTTTATCATTGAACCCTAGCTCACACATGGTATGATACAGGGGGCATTTTTTATTTTGTTCTAGTTCCAATGCTGATATCTTGAAAAAGTGTTGACTTCTCCCCAGGTTAAAGATATTCTTCATTGTCAGCGTGCCAAGGGATCTTGGGTTCATTTTTGTAAAGAGAGGAGAATTAAGTTATGGAAAACCAGTGGGCAGTTTCTGCTTGTAATGATCATTCTGGGTCATTCAACACATTGTTTTATTCCAAACAGACCACACTAATTATTTGGTTTCCCCTGACTGATTTGCCAGTCAAAAAATTGACAACTTAAATTACGGTGTAGGGAAACGTTACTTTGGCTGAAGAAAGAGGGTTGCCCTCTAGTATATATTTGATTTGAGTTCCAAATGACAGGCTTCCCTAATTAATTTAAAAAAACCTCAAAATGACCCCTTTGGACTTCAATAATTTTCAAAAGCATTAAGCCTAAAGAAATTATATTTGGCCTGCAGAAATTTGCATTGGCCAACTCCCACATTTCCCATTCCCAAACTGTCCTCTTTTGCAGTCTTAAATCAATGTCTCTCTTCCCCCTGACCTTTCTCACTCTTTTCCTGTGTTTCCTCGGCCACACTCTTTCTGATCCTTTTCCTCCACCCCTTCCCTCTGTCCCTGCTTCTCCAAGCACAGTCTTCCCATGCAATTCATAATTTGTATGTACTTTGCTGAAAAAAATTGAAATCATCAGGTGTGATCTCCCTAAAATCTCCCCATCTCCTCTCCAGTACTCCCTCCTCCTGCTCCTTTGACTCTCCCTTCTTTCCCAGCATTATCTCAAGAAGAAACCTTCCACCTCTTCAAAATATCCATCCCCTCCACCTGCACGTCTGACCCCATCCCTTTGCAACTCATCAAAGCACTGGATATTTGATAAGCACTTACTATGTGCCAGACACTGTACTAAGCCCTGGGTTAGATACAAGTTAAACAGTTGTGACACAATCCATGTCCCACAGGAAGCTCAAAGTCTTAATCCTCATTTTACAGATGAGTTAACTAAGACACAGAAAAATTGAGTGACTTGCTCAAATCACACAGAAGAAATGTGGTAGAAACAGGATTAGAAGCCATGGGCTCTGCCTTTAGACTCTAAGCTCATTGAATGGGTCTGTTTATTGTTATACTGGACTCTCCCAAGTGCTTAGTATAGTTTTCTGCACACAGTAAACACGGAGTAAATACAGTTAATGAATGAATGACTCCCAGATCCATGTTGTATCCATTAGACCACACTGCTTCCCTCCCTGACGGCCATCTTCTATCCTTTTCATTCAACCCACATATTGAATCTGTGACCAAATCTTGTTTGTTCTACCTTCAGGACATGGGTAAAATCTGTCCTTTCCTCTCCATCTAAACTGCTACTATGTTGATCCAAGCATTTATCCTATGATGCCTTGACTACTGCATCAGCCTCCTAGCTGACCTCCCTGGCTCCTGTCACTCTTCACTCAGCTGCCCAGATCATCTTTCTAAAAAACTTATCAGTTCACATTTCCCCACTCCTCAAGAACTTCCAGTGGTTACCCATACTCTTCTGCATCAAACAGAAACTTCTTTCCATAGGCTTTTAAGCAGTCTATGACCCTTCCCCCTTCTACCTTACCTCCCTGATTTCCTGCTACAACCTAACCCACCACTTCACTTATCCAGTATCAACCTATGCTCGAGCTGCTGAGCGCTGCTGGCGAAAGTCCAAGCACCAAGCCGACCTCACACACTTCAAATTTATCCTTTCCTGCCTTAACTCTGCCCTCTCCTCCGCCAGGCAAAGCTTCTTCTCCTCCCTCATCGACACCCATGCCCGTCACCCCCGCCGATTGTTCCGGACCTTTAACTCTCTCCTTAGGCCCCCTGTTCCTCCCCCTCCCCCATCTCTCACCCCTAATGATCTGGCCACCTATTTCCTCACGAAAATCAACACGATCAGGTCTGAGCTCCCCAAAGTCACCCCTCCGCCTCTCCCCTCCCCCCAACAACCCCCTCCCCTACTTTCCCATCCTTCCCTGCAGTATCCTCAGAGGAGATCTCCTCCCTCCTCGCAAGTGCCACCCCCTCCACCTGCGCCTCGGACCCCATTCCCTCTCACCTTCTGAAAACCATCGCCCCTGCCCTCCTCCCTTCCTTAACTTCTATTTTTAACCACTCAATCTCCAAGGGCTCCTTCCCCTCTGCCTTCAAACATGCCCACGTCTCCCCCATCCTAAAAAAACCCGCTCTTGACCCCACTTCCCCCTCCAGTTATCGTCCTTTCTCCCTACTACCCTTCCTTTCCAAAATCTTAGAACGAGTCGTCTACAATCGATGCCTAGAATTCCTTAACTCCCATTCTCTCCTAGACCCCCTCCAATCTGGCTTCCGTCCCCTCCACTCTACCGAGACTGCTCTCTCTAAGGTCACCCATGACCTCCTTCTTGCCAAATCCAATGGCTCCTACTCCATTCTGATCCTCCTTGACCTCTCTGCTGCCTTTGACACTGTCGACCATCCCCTCCTCCTCCATACCTTATCTCACCTTGGCTTCACGGACTCTGTCCTCTCCTGGTTCTCCTCTTACCTCTCTGGCCGATCATTCTCGGTCTCCTACGCTGGAGCCTCCTCCCCCTCCCATCCTTTAACTGTTGGAGTTCCTCAAGGGTCAGTTCTTGGCCCTCTTCTGTTCTCCATTTACACTCACTCCCTCGGTGAACTCATCCGCTCTCACGGCTTTGACTACCATCTCTACGCAGATGACACGCAGATCTACATCTCCGCCCCTGTCCTCTCCCCCTCCCTTCAGGCTCGCATCTCCTCCTGCCTCCGGGACGTCTCCACCTGGATGTCGGCCTGCCACCTAAAACTCAACATGAGCAAGACTGAGCTCCTCATCTTCCCTCCCAAGCCCGGTCCGCTCCCAGACTTCTCCATCACCGTGGATGGCACGACCATCCTTCCCGTCCCGCAGGCCCGCAATCTCGGTGTCATCCTTGACTCGTCCCTCTCGTTCACCCCACACATCCTATCCGTTACCAAGACCTGCCGGTTTCACCTCTACAATATCTCCAAGATCCGCCCTTTCCTCTCCACCCAAACGGCTACCTTACTATTACGGGCTCTCGTTATATCCCGGCTAGACTACTGTGTCGGCCTTCTCTCTGACCTCCCTTCCTCCTCTCTCGCCCCGCTCCGGTCTATTCTTCACTCCGCTGCCCGGCTCATCTTCCTGCAGAAACGATCTGGGCATGTCACTCCCCTTCTTAAACAACTCCAGTGGTTGCCTATCGACCTCCGCTCCAAACAAAAACTCCTCACTCTAGGCTTCAAGGCACTCCATCACCTTGCCCCTTCCTACCTCTCCTCCCTTCTCTCTTTCTACCGCCCACCCCGCACGCTCCGCTCCTCTGCCGCCCACCTCCTCGCCGTCCCTCGGTCTCGCCTATCCCGCCGTCGACCCCTGGGTCACGTCCTCCCGCGGTCCTGGAACGCCCTCCCTCCTCACCTCCGCCAAACTGATTCTCTTTCCCTCTTCAAAACCTTACTTAAAAATCACCTCCTCCAAGAGGCCTTCCCAGACTGAGCTCCTCTTCCCCCTCTACTCCCTCTGCCATCCCCCCTTTACCTCTCCGCAGCTAAAGCCTCATTTTCCCCTTTTCCCTCTGCTCCTCCACCTCTCCCTTCCCATCCCCACAGCACTGTACTCGTCCACTCAACTGTATATATTTTCGTTACCCTATTTGTTTTGTTAATGAATTGTACATCGCCTTGATTCTATTTAGTTGCCATTGTTTTTAGGAGATGTTCTTCCCCTTGATGCTGTTTAGTGCCATCGTTCTTGTCTGTCCGTCTCCCCCGATTAGACTGTAAGCCCGTCAAATGGCAGGGACTGTCTCTATCCGTTGCCGACTTGTTCATCCCAAGCGCTTAGTACAGTGCTCTGCACATAGTAAGCGCTCAATAAATACTATTGAATGAATGAATGAATGAACCTACTCAGGGTAACTGGATCCCGTTTATCTCACCACCACTAGAGGGAGGAGTTCCATCCTCCCTATGACCTGGAACAACCTTCCTCTACATATCCAACAGACAATCACTCTCCATAACCTCAAAGTTTTATTAAAATCAGTCTCTTCCAGAGGCCTTCCCTAAATCCTCATTTTCTCTTCTCCCACTCCCTTCTGGTCACTCTTGCACTTGAATATGAAACTCTTTATTCACACTTCTCTTAGCCCCTTAGCACATATGTGCAAATCTGTTATTTATATTAATGTCTATCTCCCCCTCTAGATTGTAAAATTGTTGTACACAGGAAATATGTCTACCAACTCTGTAGACTCTCCCAAGTGTTTAGTACAGTGCTCTGCAGACAGTAAGCGCTCAATAAATTCGACTGACTGCAGAACTCTTTAAACTTCAGACCTAGAGGCACTTTCAGTCTCCACTAGGTGGTGGCTGAGAGGCCCTCTTTAAAACCTGGTGCTAGATGATGGTGTAGAATCTTCCATCAGAAAAAAATGCATGAACTTTGGTCTTGAAACTTCAGGACTGTACAGAAGAATTAAGTGAAGTTTGTGCAGCACCCTTCAACTCCAAGTGGTATGTTAGGATAATCAACATCATTGAATTCCTAGAATCTTTTCAGGTCAAGCACACTGAGATAATGCTTCTAGCAACACAGGTTAGCAGGCTATCTGAAAAATGCTGTATGATAACTGAAATGTGGCATATGATAGCTGGAAGGGGAAAAAATTCTGTAAATGCATAGTTAAGGTAAGTCTGAAACAATGTTTGACTGTTACTCTGTTATATTTTCAGCATCTTCATGCTATACTACTTAGGACCTTATAGCAACAGGTGTGAAGGAATGGGGTCAGATGTGCAGGTGCAGTGGGTTGAGTTTGAGAGAACGCAGGAGATCTTTTCTAGAGTTACTGCTGGGAAAGATGAGAGAGTTGAAGAAGGGGCAGGAGAGGGGAGAGGCTGGTGGGGTGGACGGGGGAGGTTTTAGGGAGATCGTACCTGATAGTGCCAATATTCTCAATAAAATAGGTGACCAGGACATTAGGGGCAAGGGATGGGGGAGGCAGGGGGACAGGGGTTTTGAGGAGGGAGTTAAGCATCTGAACAACTGGGAAGGGAGATGGGCAAGGTTTGTCAATAAGGATGGAGAAATAATTTTGCTGGGCAGAGTTAGAGCACGCAAGGATAAATTTGAAGTGGATGAAGTTGGCCTGGTATCTAGACTTCTACCAGCAGTGTTCAGCAGCTTGTGCATGAGAGTGAAGAAGATGGACTAAGGAAGAGATCTAAGGCTGTGGGTTAGTGTTACAAGAACAACAAAGGGGATAGGTGAGCGAGTAAGTTCAGTTCAGTAGAGAGGGTGGTGTTGAGGGTGTCAGTTTGGTTATCAAGGGAAGCTATTTTGGATATGGAGGCTAAATGGAGCATGGTGAGTTGAGAAAATTGGATGGGGTCAAAAGATCAGGAGTCTCTGTGGGGGAATAGCACAGATTTGTGGGGAGAAGGTGTGTAGGAGGGAAAGCAGTTGAGGAGATTGTGCTCAGAGGGATTTCAGAGTTGGCATGGGTGGGATTTTGCAGTGGCTAGAGATGATGAGATTGAGTGTGTCTCCAAGTTGTTGAGTGGTTCAGTGGGGTGGGGTAGGAGGTCAGTGGAGTTGATTAGTGATAGAGGGCAGGCAGTGGAAGGGTCATCAGGAACATCTATGTCCATATTGATCCCCAAGGATCAATGTAGAAATGGAGAAAGAGAGCGCTTAGAACAGTGTTTGGCACATAGTAAATGCTTACAAAATACCATAATTATTATTATTAGTGTGCACGCAGTAAGGGCTCACTAAATACCAATGATTGATTGATTGACAGATTAGGATTCAGTGGGGATTGACCATCCAACCATTTTCCATCTCCCCTGAGAATAGGGAAAGATGAAGTAAATTTAAGGTTAATCCAGAGGAATTCAGGTTAAATATGAACATTGTTTGATACAGGAAAAGGTGGCTGAAACAAGTTTCATAAAGTGTCTCCTCCATCTAGAATAGTTTAGGGTTAGAGTTTTTTCCTGAGGCTAAGAATGAGCTGCATTTTCAAGGTATCTTGAGCAGTAAGGCACTCTATTCAATCAGTCTTGCCAGAAAAAGAATGTTTGACTCCCAGGAGCACAGAGATCACTGGGTGACTTTAAAACCCCAGGACAGGCCTTCAGCCCTTCTGGCTACTTGGTTTGAACCATAATATTGTCCCTGATTCATAAACCATGACAATCTTCTCTCAGTGCATTATATTCCATTCTGACAGGCATTTGATAAAAGAGAAATGAGATGTGAGCCACTGATGCATTTTTCATAAAGAAACTAGGAACTTTGCTGACCCTAACTTTTTTGTTATTTCATAGAACATGATATGGCAGAACATTTACCTTGGTTTCTTCCAATTTACTTAGTTTTGGAATTGTTATGAAATTATTTGCAAGTGAGGTAACTGGCTGTAAAGTTTCATTAACCCCTGCATTTCCTCCCCCCCATAAATTATTATTTCCAAATTTCTGAACAGGATCTTGGAACATTTTTGGTTCAGATGTTCACAACTTTATGACTTAACTGCTTTCCATTTCCAGAATCATTCTCCTGAGCTGTTCTTAGGAGGTGAAATATAAATCTCTGCTACCTCGGGTCCATATTAAAGCCATATATGCTCCGATTAAATTTAGTCTGATACCTCTAGGGAATCCTTTTGAGCGGATTTAGAGCATTAGATAGAAAGTTTTTATCTAGCTCACTTTGCACCCCTGAAAATGAAGAACTTCTCCAAACTGGGTAAAGGTGAATGAAAATGCTGAGAGTTCTAAAGAGAACTACAAGTTACCCAAATATTCACAGTCTTGAGGATTATTTTTTCCCTAGAACACTAGTCCACAGAATAAATATTAGTTTGAGAAGTGGGATTTTGGCTCACTTTAAAATTTTCTACACTCCAAGTAAAATGATTCTCTTCTCTAGGAATCTGGGAATGTTGGCTCTCATTTCAACACCAATGCTGATACCTTAAAAATCTGTTCATTACTCTGTGTCTGTGGGGAAAGGAAGGCTGTCATTTTTAAGTGGGATCATAAGTACCTTCTCTCTCCGGTCCATAGCTGCTGTTTCTCCTACTTAGGGAGGTTTCAGGATTATCAAGGAATTTCTGCATGTTAGAACATGGGGAAATAGTCCTGGGAGAAGCTAAAATTCTGAAGAGATCTAGTCAGGATTTTAAGTTTGTTGTGGGCAGGGAATGTGTCTTTTAACTGTTATATGGCTCAGTGGAAAGAGCGTGGGCTTGGGAGTCCGAGGTCATGGGTTCGAGTCCTGGCTCTGCCACTTGGCAGCTGTGTGACTGTGGGCAAGTCATTTCACTTCTCTGAGCCTCATTTCCCTCATCTGGAAAATGGGGATGAAGACTGTGATCCTCGCGTGGGACAACCTGATTATCCTGTATCTCCCCCAGCGCTTAGAACAGTGCTCTGCACATAGTAAGCGCTTAACCAATGCCAACATTATTATTATTACTATTACTACAGTGCTCTGAACACGGTAGATGCTCAATAAATATTCAATAGTATTTATTGAGCGCTTACTATGAGCAGAGCACTGTACTAAGCGCTTAGGATGAACAAGTCGGCCACAGATAGAGACAGTCCCTGCCGTTTGACGGGCTTACAGTCTAATCGGGGGAGACGGACAGACAAGAACAATGGCAATAAATAGAGTCAAGGGGAAGAACATCTCAAAAAACAATGGCAACTAAATAGAATCAAGGCGATGTACAATTCATTAACAAAATAAATAGGGTAACGAAAATATATACAGTTGAGCGGACGAGTACAGTGCTGTGGGGATGGGAAGGGAGAGGTGGAGGAGCAGAGGGAAAAGGGGAAAATGAGGCTTTAGCTGCGGAGAGGTAAAGGGGGGATGGCAGAGGGAGTAGAGGGGGAAGAGGAGCTCAGTCTGGGAACGCCTCTTGGAGGAGGTGAGTTTTAAGTAGGGTTTTGAAGAGGGAAAGAGAATCAGTTTGGCGGAGGTGAGGAGGGAGGGCGTTCCAGGACCGCGGGAGGACGTGGCCCAGGGGTCGACGGCGGGATAGGCGAGACCGAGGGACGGTGAGGAGGTGGGCGGCAGAGGAGCGGAACGTGCAGGGTGGGCGGTAGAAAGAGAGAAGGGAGGAGAGGTAGGAAGGGGCAAGGTGATGGAGAGCCTTGAAGCCTAGAGTGAGGAGTTTTTGTTTGGAGCGGAGGTCGATAGGCAACCACTGGAGTTGTTTAAGAAGGGGAGTGACATGCCCAGATCGTTTCTGCAGGAAGATGAGCCGGGCAGCGGAGTGAAGAATAGACCGGAGCGGGGCGAGAGAGGAGGAAGGGAGGTCAGAGAGAAGGCTGACACAGTAGTCTAGCCGGGATATAACGAGAGCCCGTAATAGTAAGGTAGCCGTTTGGGTGGAGAGGAAAGGGCGGATCTTGGCGATATTGTAGAGGTGAAACCGGCAGGTCTCGGTAACGGATAGGATGTGTGGGGTGAACGAGAGAGACGAGTCAAGGATGACACCGAGATTGCGGGCCTGAGAGACGGGAAGGATGGTCGTGCCATCCACGGTGATAGAGAAGTCTGGGAGAGGACCGGGTTTGGGAGGGAAGATGAGGAGCTCAGTCTTGCTCATGTTGAGTTTTAGGTGGCGGGCCGACATCCAGGTGGAGACGTCCCGGAGGCAGGAGGAGATGCGAGCCTGAAGGGAGGGGGAGAGGACAGGGGCGGAGATGTAGATCTGCGTGTCATCTGCGTAGAGATGGTAGTCAAAGCCGTGAGACAGCGAATGAGTTCACCGAGGGAGTGAGTGTAAATGGAGAACAGAAGAGGGCCAAGAACTGACCCTTGAGGAACTCCAACAGTTAAAGGATGGGAGGGGGAGGAGGCTCCAGCGAAGGAGACCGAGAATGACCGGCCAGAGAGGTAAGAGGAGAACCAGGAGAGGACAGAGTCCGAGAAGCCAAGGTGAGATAAGGTATGGAGGAGGAGGGGATGGTCGACAGTGTCAAAGACAGCAGAGAGGTCAAGGAGGATTAGAATGGAGTAGGAGCCATAAATATGACTAACTGACCAAGTGACTTTTTTTTTGGCTCCGGAGGAATAATGAGACACCAGACATTCCACTGAGACTCCTTCTGGATATGTCATCTGCCAAAGCCCAACTTTTCCACTCATTTTAAATTTCTGGGAAAAAAAAATCATGGGGTCCCCCCAGCCTTGGCATGGAGTGAGTCCTTGAGTCAGAATTTCCCGATAGCATAATGCATAGAGCATGGGCCTTGTAGTCAGAAGGTTATGGGTTCTAATTCTGACTCTTACACGGGTCTGCTACATGACCTTGGGCAAGTCACTCAACTTCTCTGTGCCTCAGTTATCGTATCTGCAAAAAATGGGGATTAAGAGTGTGAGCCCAATGTGGGACAGGGACTGTGTCAACTTGACTAACTTGTACTACCTCAGTGCTTAGAACAGTGCTTGGCACATAGAAAACACTTAACAAATACCATTATTATTACTTAAGATCCATTTGGCTAGCAGCTGCCCAGCTTTCCCCAGTGTAGCTAAGGCCTTAGGTGTGGGAAGAGTGGAAGCAGATGCTCACTTGATGGCAAATGTGGAATTCTTTCCATTTGGTGCCTCCTTTCAAGATGGAGTTTTGGTGTCATAATGTGAGCAACTCATCGAGGCAGTCCAAACAGTCCCACTGGAAATAGGGCCCTTATGTGATGTGGGACATTAGAGATTACTTGGTGCTATAGCTAGCACAAACAGAGAATACCAGATCTTTGATTTATCTGTCATAACTGGTAGATATCTGGAGCGATTATTATCTCTGAATTCTTCTTTTTTTTTAATAGTATTCGCCAAGTGCTCATTATGTCCCAGGACCTGTTCTAAATGCTGGGGTAGGTACAATTTAATCAGGATGGACACAGTCCATGTCCCACATGAGGCAAACAGTTTTAATCCCCAAATATATCATCATTGTTAGATATTATGTATTATTATATATTACAGTGGAAGCAATTTCTGATTCCAAGCTTTCCTGGTTGAAAGATTTCTAATAAGTTAATTTCTCTGTGCCTCAGATACCTCATCTGTAAAATGGAGATGAAGACTGTAAGCTCCAAGTGGGACATGGATTCTGTTGAATTTATCTTGTATTTACCTGTGCTTAGGATAGTGCTCAGCACCCTATATACTCTAAACAAATACCTTAAAAAAGTTAAAGTACTGCAGTTACAGAATTAGTGAAACAAATCCTTCATTATTTTCCCCCATTTATATTTATTTGTAATGATATTTGCTAATCACTTAAGTTGTGGCAGCACTGCACTAAGCACTAAGACAGATAAAATAAAATCAGGTCGGACATAGTCCCAGTCCCATGTGGTGCTCTTAGTTTTAGGGAGATAGATATTCAATCACTTTTTTACATATGAGGAAACTGAGGCCCAGAGAAGTTAAGTGACTTGCCAAAGATCAAACAGCAGGCCTGTGGTGGAGCGGGGATTAGAACACAAATCCTCTGACTCCTACGACCCTACTCTTTTCACGAGGCCACACTGCTTCTCCCAGTTGTCCCCTGGAACTGGTTGAGATGGAAATAATTCTTAGATGGGCCAAGAAAGAGGGGGCTCAGGCTGGAATTGGCCTAGCACAGGGTAAATGCTGACCTCTTTGGGTTTGTCACTCTCTGTATCTCTCGGGTACTTCTATGAAACTAAAGTGCAGGAGAAGAGAAGGCATCAGAAGGATATTATCATAGATCTTCCTGTTACGGAGTCTGTTTTAATGTTATCTCCTTGATAATTGATTCCTTCAAATTTCTGCTCATTATTGGTGGGAAACAACAAAACTGTATAAAACACATTTGCTTTTCCCTCCCTTATCCTCCCATTCTAAACCTACCCTAATGCACCTGCTTTGGTTTCCCATGAGAGGCTGTTTTCATTGCTGATGGGAAACAATTAATACATATAAACTCAGATTTCCTTCTTAGTTGTCATGACTAATATTAATACTGATGACCTATATTCCCTCACTCGAATGATTATCTTTGAAGTCTTTTTTGGTTTTGAAGAGGGTATTTTAGCCTTGAGTGCCAGTACTGTAAAAGAATATAATGTGGAGAAGTCTATTACCTTAGAAATCATTCCTCCCTTTCTGTGGAGATAGTCAGCGCTGTAAATTAAACTGCTTGAGTTGGCTTTGTGTTTTTTTGCATACACAGCAAGGATAACTACACATCAGATTTATGAGCATTGTGAACAGGTTGCTATGGCGACTGCTCCAGCCGCACTCTACCAAATAACCTTGTCATGTGAGCGTTTATCACAAGAACATCAAGGACGGGGTTGCACTATACAGTCTTTGGCTAAACAGCAGGATTGTTCTGAATAATAATTGGTTCTGGCCTTTTATTCCACGAATCAGAGTTACTGAAACCCTGCATCAGAAATTAACCATAAACTGAGACAACTCAGTGTACAGTTCTTCTTTTCCTTCTTTTAGGCGGAAAACTTTCTGCTTACCTTGATTCATTATAATCATTATTATTATTGTTATTATTTTAACAGCATGGCATGGAGCGAACACAGCATAGAACACTGGGGAGGGGTGATGGAATGTGTGTGGAACCTATAACTGTGTTATAAATGAAATGTGCATTTTTAACTAGCAAGTCATTTGTGGGAAATAAAGAATATTTTTAAACCCTGCTAAAACCAGAATCCATATGCTAATTTTCTGCACATACATTTTTTTCCCTTCCAAACGAACATTTATAGGGCACCTGGTACTTGAATTGGGTCACTTAAATGGATTTTATGAGTTTAAACTCTTCTCCATACATCCAAATTTTAATATGAATCCAGGGATAAAATGTGCTTCTAATTTATCATTTCTTAGGGGAAGATTACTGATGTGTGAAGAATTAGTGATGTGTCTCAATCGACCCAGAAAGATCATTTTTTTTAGTATATATGATGGTATGTGCCCATGAGGAATTCCTGTTAATAGAAGGTGTGTATGCAGTGAAAAGCCCACTGGGGGCAAATGCAGTGGTTCTTACTGCCACAGGCTAGGTTGATTTTTGGAGAGGGGTAGACAGGTTAATATCAGAAAAGTGGGATACTGGCTCTTCATATGTGGAAATGTTTTCTGATTGACAGATAATACCAAAACAATGATAATTATTGTGCTTATTAAGTGCTTAATATATGTCAAGCACTGTTGTAAGTGCTGGGGTAGAGACGAGTTAATTAGGTCAGACAAAGTTCCTGTCCCACGCGAACTTACAGTCTGGGTAGGAGGGAGAACAGGCATTGAATCCCCATTTTATAGTTGAGGAAATTGAGGCCCAGAGAAGTTAAGAGATTTGCCCAAGGTCACACAGCAGACAAGCAGTGGAGCTGCGATTAGAATCCAGATTCTCTGACTCCCACTACTCCCCAAGTGGTATAAACTTCTGAATAGCCAGTTAAAGTGCTGAAGGCCTTTCTGTTCTGATCAGTCCCCAGGCGAACTCACACTGTTCCTAATGCCCAAACTCTATGTGGCGTTGTTAGCCAGTCCGCAATCCTTGCTACAGTGTTTTAGATGAGCTACAGTTCCATAGGGAGATGCTTCTTGTATGTGGGACTTTGTTCTGGAGGAATGTTTGAAAATGCCTTTCAACCCTTTATCCATGGGGGAAATGATAAGCACACAACTGCAGTTCAAACAGCATCGACCCTTAATGGAAGGACAGGTGCAGGAGCAAGAATTTAGGTTAGCAAAAGGGGGAAAGTGATTTTCCAAAAAAATCTCTCTGCTGTATTCATTTAGAAACAGCTTTTCAGAGTCCCTCAATTCCTGGTCTCTGTAGGTTGAGCTGATTCCACAGGGACCAAAATCAGAAGAGGGAAATAAACAAAGGGGACAGGACCAAAAGGAGAGTGGGGAAGGAAAGATAGAGAGGGAGAAAAGGATGACAGAAAACAAACAGGATGCAGAAAGAGGAGGACCAGAAGGGAAAATCAGAAAAGGGGGGGCAAATAGAGAAAGAAACTGATGCAGAGAGGTGAGAGGGTAGGTCACAGTGAAGGGAGAGAGGGAAGATATGAAACGAGAAAATAGGACAGGAAGCGAGGGGTACTTCCCAAGCTATGGTCATTTTCCTCCTCAGCCTTACTCCACTCTACAATCTTGAATTAGTAGTTGGGTCACTTGGAGAAGGGCCTGATATTCACCCCACCCTCAGCATCTCAGTCCTTATGAAAATACTGAAAATTGATCTTAATATCTGTGTTCCCCTCTAGACCATAAGCTCCTAGTAGTCAGGAAACGTGTACCAATTCTGTTCTATTATACTCTCCCAAGCACTTAGTACAATGTTCTGCACATAGTAAGCACTCTATAAATATCATTGATTGATTGCCCCTTGATCTTCACCCTCCCACTAGACCTGGGTGCATGGTATACCAGCAGATTTGAAATTACTTTATCATTTAGTACCCTGGTTTCTAATAGAAGCTACGTTCAGTGTGTTTATTTTCTTTATAACGCCCTATTGCGTAGGACTATGCTCTACACCAAGTAGAACTTAACCAAATCAGTAATTTATTAATATTGTTTCCAACTTTCAGTATTTTATCACTGGAGGGGTGGAGGGGAGTGTAAAGCATTGATGAGTCCCTTCTTTTTTTCTCCCTTCCTCCCTCCCTCTCTCTCTCTCTCTCCCTCTCTTTCTTTAAACCTAATTTGGAATAAATATAGATCTTGAACCTATTTATTTTCCATGTAGACTTGAACTTTTTCATTCCTACACCACACCTACTTGAACGAACCCAGACTTTCCATGTTGCCATAATGTTTTATGAGCATTTTTACAAGCCAGACACTGTGTTATCATGTCCTTCTAAAAGTGGGTATTTGCATTGTCAGGGAACAGTAATCAGAAGACAGAGAAAGACCTTGAAAGCTACTTATTCTGCCTGCTGTGTTTGGGGATTGAGGCCAGGAGATTTCTGGGGGCTGGGAGGTGGATGGCATGTCTTGGGAGAAAATTAAAAGTTCGCATGTGTTAAAAACAAAATAAGGATGCATGACACTGTCACTGTGACAATCTGTGGCAGGCTTCAGTGCTGCAAGTGAAGTTTCAAATACACAGACAATGACATAATTCTAACAGGATATTTCATGTTGAAAAAATAAAATGAGCAGAAGTGATGGTAATTGGGCATTCATCTCATTCCCCAGTACTCCACTCAAGGGCTGCATTTTTGATTTTTCTTTTCAGAGTTTATCATTTTCAGGAAGATTTATTGAAATGGTGGGTGGTTCCTCCCCCATTTTTTGCTTTTCTCTAAGAGAGCGAATGATAGAGCCTGCACCAAAAACACGCTCCCTCTGGGCTCTAGGGTCTGACAAATATCACACAGTTTTCTAGTTTATGGATAGGCTTCTAGGATAAAAGCAGAGGCAGGTATGGGGGGGAGGCGGGGCAGGCAAAGGGAGAAAGAGAGAGACTGACTCTATTTCAGTAAACAGAGTGAGTCATGCAGCCAGTCCCAAAATGCTCAAGTGGGGTTTGGAGGCAGAGAGCAAGGTTTTAAGATGAATTAAAATAAAGGTTGGGAAAGAAGCATTTTTGTCTGGGGGAACATGGAAAAGGGGCTAGGGTCATCAGGGGAGGGAGAGGAGACATGCAGTAATAGAGAGTGCTCAGGAAATTTAATGGTAGACATACGGCAATAGAGTATAGCAGTCAGTCAGGATGAGTTTGATCCATCTATGTTTCCTTTTCCAAGGGGAGAGTGCATGGTGGAAGGGATACTCAGTCAGAATGCACCCAAAACTCCTTAAGTTCTTAGGGCTCAAGCAAAATGAAGACAAACCATTTAGACTTGTTTTTCAGTGACATTGGAAGTGGTTTCCGGGAACTGGAAAAAAGTCATAATCGAACCTCTTGTCATTAAACTGAAAGAATAGGCCTTTGTAAGATTCCCCCTGTCAAAATTCTGATGATAGTTGTGTACTGGAATGCTCTTCAATAAAAGTGATGTAACATGGTGGCCATCTTGTTTGAAGTTAGCCTTTCAGCACCTCGCTAGTTGATGTTACAGAGAAGAAAATTTTGGAGCAAGTCACCAAAGCAAGCAATTTTGGAGCAAGTGTTATTGGTAACACACAGACACAGGCAACACTCATGGACTATTTTCTGCAATTTGATGATTTCACATTTATCCTTCACTGCTTTTTCCTTTTATTATTAATATTAGTAGTCAGGGTATACTCAGAAAAATGAACTTATATGAAGCCCCCAAAATCTGGCATCCACACAACCCATGTATTTACTACAGTGCTTCACACAGAGTAAGCTCTTAAATACCAAAAAAAACCCCAAAAGTCCCACAATTGCAGAGTACAAACCAGAAAAAATCATAAAAAAGTTTGCTTTTATTCAGCATTTAAAACCCAGATGAAGATAAATGGTATTGAGATTATCCAGTAATGACCCAATTCCACATTTTACATGTTTTGGCTGGGTTAATAATGATGACATATTTTAGGCACTTACAATGTGCTAAACATGAGTTTATACAAGATAATCAGATTGGACATAGTCCCTGCCCCGCACTGGGCTTTCAAACTAAAACATTATAATGCTACCCATTTTCTAGAGTCTGCACATGAGTGAAGAGGAAATTGTCTTGCCTTATTCTGACAAGTTGTCTCTGACCCATAGAGATGCTATGGATGCATCTCTCACAGAACACTGCACCTCTAACTGCAGTTATTATGGTAGTGTATTCGTAGAGTTCTCTTGGTAAATAAAAATATGGAAGTGATTTACCACTGCCTCTTTTGGCACACTAAACTTGAGTCTCCACCCTTGATTCTCTCCCATGCCTCTGCCATCCAGAAAAGGTGAGTTCTGACTTGTAGCAGATTGCCTTCCACTTGTTAGCCACTGCCAAAGTTAGGAAGGGAATGGATATGGCTCTACTTGACTCTCCTCCCGTAGGCAAGACTGGTAGAGTACTGCAAACTCTCCAGGTGAGAGGGGAGAGGAAATTGTAGTTTTTGGCTATTACATAATGAACTGACTTAATAATCTTTGGCCATTTGTCTTCAACTCTTTCTACACTTCACCTTGGGTCTTCCAACCACATTGATTAGATTCCCTAGAATGCTCTTTCATCTCCATCATTACCCATTCCAAAGCTTCCCAATCTGCAATTCATTCTCCTCCTCTTTTTAAGCAGTAGTATTGAGTGCTTACTATGTGTAGAGCACTCTACTAAGCTCTTGGGAGAGTACAGTACAGTAACATTTTTTGTATGGTATTTGTTAAACAGCTCCTATATGCCAGGCACTGTTCTAAACGTTAAAGTAGATACAAGGTAATCAAGTTGGGCACAGTTCCACTCCCACAATGGGGGATCACAGTTTTAATCCCCGTTTTACAGATGAGGGAGCCAAGGCCCAGAGAAGTGAAGTAATTTATCCAAGGTCACAGAAGACACAACTCATGGAGTCAGAACTAGAACCCAGGTCCTTCTGACTTCCTGGTCTGTGCTCTATCCACTAGGCCATGCTATTTATCTAGCAGCTAGTAGATATGATCCTTAAAGATCAAAAAGTCTGTTAAAATTTTAGTCCTTTCATATATGAAATTTTTGCAAAACCTGGTTTCCCACCTAAAGGCAGTCACATTAAGCATTCTAATAACCCCCATCAAACATGATTAGTAGTAGTATTTGTTGAGTGCCTTTTATATGCATTGCACTGTACTTGATATTTGGGAATAAGCAAAGACCATATGCACTTAAAGTAATAATAATAAAACTTGTTAAGGTTTTACCTTGTGGCAAGCACTGTGCTAAATCCTGGAGTAGATACAGGAGCATCACATTGAACATGGTCCCTGTTCACATGGGACTCACAGTCTGAGTAGGAGAGAGTAGGGTTTAATTCCCATTTTATAGATGAGGAAACGGAGGCACAAAGAACTTAAAAGACTTGTCCCAGGTCACACAAGAGGCCCATGGCAGAGCCAGGATTAGAACCCAGGGCCTCTGACTCCCAGGCTATTGCTCTTCAACTAAGCCATGATAGTTCCTGCTTTTTGTATGTTGGGAAGTTTCTGTTTTGTTTATACACCTTGAATTTGCTTACATGTTTCTGTCATTTCTGTGTTCTTTGAATCCTCATTTATTTTGATGTGTATATGCCTGTCCTCTCTTGCAGTACTCCTGGAGGACAGGGCTTGGAATCTGTTCTGCCAAGGCAACAGTGCTGTGAACAATAAATCCAGTGGACTGATTGAGTAATATGGCACATTTGTCCCTGATATGTTTCAAATGAAAGAGGCATTTACGTTGGTATTCAGTGAATTAGCAGTAAATGTGATGCAACGGAGGAAGTGATAGAAATGAAGTCTTCATAATGGAGACCACGTATCTTCTCTGAACAGTTTCTTGGGTTTGACGGGATGTGGAGTGTGCATCAGCTGTAAATGTCTGCATGTGTCTGCTAGTGGATAGAGCACAACCTGTGAGTCAGGTCAGGGTTCTAATTCTAATTCTGCTACTTGTCTGCTATGTGACTTTGGGCAAGTCACTTAACTTCTCAGGGCCTCCATTATCTCACCTGAAAAATAAGGATTAAGACTTTGAGACCCAGGTAGGACATGGACTGTGTCCAAGCTGATTACCTTCTATTATCGCAGCCCTTAGAACAGTTATCCTATCCTGCCTTGTTTACTGCAGCAGCCTCCTTTCCCCACTCCAGTTCATACTTCACTTGGCTTCCTAGATTATTTTCCTACAAAAAACATTCAGACTATGTTTCCCCACTCCTTAATATACTCAAGTGCTTGTCCATCCACTTCTGCATCAAACAAAAGTCCCTACCATTAGCTTTAAAGCACTCCATCACCTTCCCCACTCTTACTTAACCTCACTACTCTCCTACTACAACTCAGCCAGAACACTTCACTCCTCTAATGCTAACCCCCTCACTGTATCTCAGTTTCATTTATCTCACCATCTACCTCTCGCCCACATCCTCCTTCCTCATATCCAAGAGACAATTACTTTCTCCTCCTTCAAAGCCTTATTGAACGCATATCTCCTCCAAGAGGCCTTCCCTGACTAAGCCCTCCTTTTCTCTTCTCCCACTCTCCTCTACATCATCCTGACTTATTCCCTTTATTCATCCCCCTTCCCAGCCCCATGACACTTGAGTACATAGCTGTAATTTATTTATTTATTTGTTTAGTCACATTATCTCTCCCCCCTCTGCACTGTTAAGCTCACTGTCAGCAGGGAATGTGTCCATTTATAGTTTTATTGCTCTCTCCCAAGTGCTTAGTATGGTGCTTTGCACACAGTAAGCACTCAATACATTCGATTGAATTGAATTGAATGGTGACTGGCACATAGTAAGCACTTGACAGATGCCATTAAAAAAAAAGCCCCAAAACTTGATTGTCTTCTGTCTACCCCAATACTTAGTGGAGTGCCTGGCACATCGTAAGTGATTAACAAACACCGTAAAAAAAGAAAATAATGCATTTTCTTGGCATGTTTGGAGGGGGACTATGCATGCCTATACAGGTCTGGTTAAGGAAATCTACCATTTTCCCATCTAGGATCACACATGGCCAATGTGACAATCCTGGCCCACTTCCACCAGCTGTCCCTCCCTCTGGAAATGACTGAATTGACACACGTTTCCTTTCACCTTTTAAGATTGCAAAGATATAAATTCTTCTGGCTGGCCAGGGATTGGGAAATATTAATATTGGCTGACGTGAGAGTATGTGTCTTATTACCGGGTTAATTGGGACAGAGCTATTTATTCCCTGATCTGTGCTGGGGGACAGGTAGGTTGTAAATGGACACCTAGGATCCCTTGTAGGTGACGAGCTGGAGTAAATCCTTTGATTTTTCACAGGGGAAACCAAACCCCTGACTGAAACATTCTTTTTTTTTTTTTTGCAGGTAGTGTTGTTTGTTTTCCCTATGTTCTCTAGATGAGCATTTTCTTCTCATGAAATTAGTCAGCAACCAAACACGCAACGGAGATGTTTAATTTTTGTATCAGAGGGCATAGTTGATACCAATTCCTCCATCTTCAGCCCTGTGCCTCATATCTCCATTACCTTCTTACCTAGCATGTCCACGTTATGCATTGGGTACCCCTCGTGTAAAGAACGCTGTGCCAAGGGTTTAGAAAATGACAGAGGAAAAACAAGACCACCCAACTCTCTAGGGAAAAAGGCAAGATGGGCCACATTCAAAATCTAATATCTAAGTAAATATAAACTCTAAGTGGAAGAAGCTTAAGAACTTATACAAGATATGAATGAGATCAGAGGCCCAAAGCCTGTGAATATTATTAATATTATTACATTTACTAAGTGCTTACTCTCTGTTCTAAGAGCTGGGGTATGTACAAGTTAATGAGGGAGGACAATAGTACCTGACCACAGTGGGGCTCTCAGCTTAAGTGAATATAACTTGCAGGGCTATTTGTAGATGTTAAGAGGCCTTCTTGACAGGACCAGAATAAATCAGAGAAAGGTTGATTTAACCTGAAGGTGGCCCTCATGGGCTTCAAGTAGAGTCAGGAGAACTAAAATCAGGTCACTCTGGAAAAGATAGTTGTTTAGCCTCCTGGGTTCAGTCAGTAAATCGGTTGTATTTATTGAGCACTCAATGTGTGCAGAGCACTGTAGTAAGTGCTTTGGAGAATACAGTATAACAGTAAACAGTCAAATTCCTGCCCACAGTGAGCTTATACTGCCAGGATGTGGCAAAAAAAGTATGTTGCTGCAGTACTGTTGGCAGTTCCAAAATGACTTATCCCTAAAATGTACCCTAAATGTCTCTGCCAATCCCCATTTACCCTTCTTGTAATCAATCAATCAGTTGTATTCATTGAGTGCTTACTGGGTGCAGAGCATTACACTAAGCACTTGGGAGAGTATGGTATAACAATAGAACAGACATATTCCCTGCCTAAAATGAGTTTACAGTCTAGAGGATGAGCTGTGAGGAGACGGCATCTTCAAGCCCATCACTGATCATTAGGATCCTTTCACTTGATCTTCTGGTGAGCAAAAGGAGGGCCCATATATTATAGACATGAAGGGTTGGCAGAGTCCCAGTGAGAAGCTCTGTGGCCTAGTGGAAAGAGAATGGCCTGGGAGTTATAGGACCTGGGTTCTAATCCTGCCTCTGCCACCTGTTGTCTCTGTGACCTTGGTGAAGTCACTTAACTTCTCTGTTTATTCATATTCATTTTGTCTCCCCCTCTAGACTGTAAACTCATTATGGGCAGGGAGTGAGTTTGCTAGTTCTGTTGTACTGTTCTCTCCAAGGGCTTAGCACAGGGCTCTACACATAGTAATGGCTCAATGGATACTATTGATAGATTGATTCTCTGTGCCTCAGTTACCTGTTCTGTAAAATGGGGAATAAGACTGTGAGCCCCACATGGGACATGGATTCTGCCCAATGTGAATATTATTATTGTGAATCCCTCAAGAAACAAGGTACTCTCTCTCCCACTGCTTAATACAGAGCTCTGCACCCAGTGAATAACTTAATAAATCCACTTAATTAAAACTATCACTAATACTAAATTCCTCTGTTGAACTTTGAAAGATTAGCCCAGTAGCAAGAATACAAGCCTGGGCATCAGAAGACCTGGGCTCTAATCTCAGCTCTGCCACTTGTCTGCTGTGTGACGTTGGGCAAGTTGCTTAACTTCTTTGTGCCCAAGTTGTCTCATCTGTAAACTAGGGATGAAATCATTGCCTCCCCCCCACCACCTCCAACTCAGACTGCAAGCCCCAAATGGGACAGGGACTGTGCCTACCCCAACAATTAGAATAGTGCTTGACACATAGTAAATAGATAATGAATATTATATGGGGGGAAAAATGGCTATTAGGCAGGAATAACTCTGCAATGTGGTTAGCTATTGGGTCTCCTTTGGGAAATATGTAGTGGTCCCAAGCGGTCACATTGGGAAAAAGAGCTGGGGTGCTATAAAGTCTGTATCATTCACATTTTGATTAGTAAGCATGAAAGACTTTCTGGTTTAGATCCTGGATTCAAGGCTTGAGCTACATAAGCATCCATCCAGATTTATTCCGTAGAGTCAAGTTAAAGGTGTCCTGCCAGTTTTGATAAAGGACTTTATGTCTTTGCCTCCTTTTAAAAATGTTTAGCTCCCAGCCTCTCTCCCTTGACTTCTGCCCCTGAATCGTGTGGCTAAGAAACCACACTGGTGCTTACAGAGAGTCGAGAGATGAAAGAAATGGCTCTTCAGCAAGGGAGAAAAGGAAGAGTTTCCTCAATGACAAATTCTAAATTCTTCAGACTTCCACAGAAAATCTTAGTTGTGCATCTCTATGATGCCATTATATCATGTAATCTATAAAACATATGCATGTAGCATATGCATATGCATATGTCTGTTACTTCTGGGTTGGCAATGGGTGTGCCCAGTGTTGCATTTCCTATGCGTTAAAATAAGATTCTACCCCACAAAATCAGTAGGACTGAATACAGATGCTATTTGGGCCTTATTTTACAGGCACGCAATTTGGGACTCAGGCAGATTCTAGACAGATTGTGGAGCCATGCTACTGTTCAATTGTTCTAAAAGTTTTATCAGGGTATATACTTTCTCTCTCTCTCCCTCCTTCCTTCCCTCCTCCTTTCTCTTTCCACCTCTTCCTACCCCTCTCTGTCTGAATGCATGTCTACAAATCTGTTTCCTGCTCTGTTTCACCTGGGGTACAGTAGTAGGTTGTCAGTAGTAGTCAGTGAGCCTCTGATAAAGCAGAGAAAAAGATCGGAGAGTGCAGTGAGAGATGGGAAGGAGTTGGCTTTTTTATGTACATGTCCTGAGACTTAATATGCTTGGTTTTAACTGCATTAGGCTATGAGCATGCCACTGGATTAATAGACTTCATGGCTGGATTAATAAACCTTCAGCAGTCTTCAAACCCCTTTTGCTGAGAGTTTTTCTTTGGCAAAAAGAAAGAAAAACTAAGTATTCCCCTGGAATTGAGGGAAAGCAAATCCATCTGCTTCAGAGTCATTTACCCATCACTCACCCAAAGACCATTTGGTATTGAGATCCGGCAGCTGAGGGATCACTGAAGCTGTTGAGGTTGTTTTCTTTGAAGCAGGATTTGTTTGGCTGGAGTTGTCCAAAAACCAACCCTAGAAAGCTGTCAAAGTTGGCTGGGCCTTTTAATCCCACCAGCATCAAGTAGGTCATGAACTTAACAAAAATGGAGCCACCCCTCTCCCAGAGAAGGAGTAGAGAAACATTCCTCTCCACCAGGTTCCCAAGGAGAGCCAGGAGAGGAGTTTGTATGGAGAGCCACTTTGTCCTCAATTACAGCTCACCTAACCTGAAACTCAGGCCACTGGCTACTCTTTGAAGACGCCTGGTAGCTCCACCACTGTGGCGAGTTGGGTTCCATGGGTGGTAAGCTAGCAGGGGCCTTTCTTCATCCTCTCTCCCCAAGTTCTAGTGAATCATGAAGGGTTCTGTTGACAATGCCCAAAGCTCTACTCTGTTCTGACTCCCTAGTGCCTCTGGCTAAGCTCTTCTTGGGCATGGAATGTATCTTATCCCAAGAGCTTAGTACAGTGCTCTGCACACAGTAAGTGCTATTAAATATGATTGGATGAACTTTCCTCCCTCTAAAAGGAGGTCCATCTTCCTCTAGCCATCACTACCTTTGCTTCTGGGGTTAGCTATCCCAAGAATGGTCTGTTTGAGGTTTGTCCCTCCTTGTCATAAGATCTTTAAAGAATGGGATGGAGGTGGTGGCATGGGATTGGGAGAGTGATATTCAATGCCAGCAACCCAGATTCTTCCTCAGGATTACCAACCAGTGGTATTTCTTAGGTGCTTACAATGTCCCAGTCACTGTACTAAGTTCTGGGGTAGATACAAACTTATCAGGTTGGACACAGTACATGTCCCACTTGGGGCTCCCAGTCTTAATCTCCATTTTAAGTGAGGTAACTGAGCAGCAGAAAAGTGAAGTGACTTGCCCAAGGACACCATGCAGACAAGTGACAAAGCTGGGTATGTAATCCCTGCCCACAATGAGCTTGCAGTCTACAAAGGAAGACAGACATTAAAATAGATTAATTCATAACTGCTAATTTGCAAAACAGTGAGGAAATGGGAGAAGTAAGAAAGTAGCCCTTTTTCATTCTTTAAGGCTACAAATTTATTGAGAAGACTCAGTCCATGGAGATCCCCTGGGAGATAACATATTTTACCAGGATAATATCCAACTAAAATAAAACAACTTCTTTATAGGGGAGTATGTCACTTTTTTGGACTGTTGAATATAAATGTTCCATGTTTAAGAAGCTATAAAACCGAGACCACAGACTGTAACTTTAAAATAAAAGACCTTCTGTGCAGAACTGTAACCAAACAATCTAAAAAATATTGGAACTAAGGAGGAGAGACTGCAATATCATCATCATAAAGCATCAAGGCAGGTATGTCTGGTTCTCAGGCTGAGGTATATTGTCCTCTCCTCAGAGTTGAGATTTACACTCCCATCTCCCATTAGCTTTATGGACGGTTATGAGAATAAATCTCCTGTGCACTGAGTTTCAGTTCTGCCCCAGAAAGTCAGCAACACCAAATACAGATGCCATTCAGGTTCCGTTTTATGGATCCAAAGATGTCCTAAGAGTTGACAAGGCTGGGGGACATCCTGCAGACATAGCGGAGTCTCCACGTCTTGTCCTCCCTCCCATCACGAGTGTATTTGCCATCATTTACTTCCAAACGCTTATCAGGAAAATCTGTTTGTATAACCTTCTAACAGACATTGTTACCTCTGATGGGTAATAATAATTATAATTATGGTATTTGTTAAGTGCTTACTATGTGCCAAGCACTTTTCTAAGTGGTGAAGTAGATACAAAATAATCATATTGTCCCATGTGGTGCTCACAGTCTTAATCCCCATTTTACAGATGAGGTAACTGAGGCACAGAGAAGTGAAGTGGCTTGCCCAAGGTCACTCAGCAGACAAGTGGGAGAGCGGGGATCAGAAGCCACATCCTCTGACTCCCAAGCCCATGCTCTTTCCACTAAGCCATGCTGCATCTTGTGCTTCTCATTCTTCACACTGCTGATCTGATCATACAGCCCATGCAGGCAGACCCAGTAGTAAATACTGGACAGCTTGCATCCTACCAACTTCCTGAAAGCCTCAGATACTGCCCCAAGAGCTTTCAGCCTGAAATGATTTTCTGTCACAGGTCGGGTCCCACTAGAAGTTTCCCCCAAATGAGCTAAGTCAATAAACTCTTTGTAAGGAATCTCAAAGTGGTATAGACGCCCTGGGAGTAAAGAATGGAACAAGAGTTGGGGTTTATAAACAATCTCCTCCATATTTGATGATAGCTCTGATGCCAAGATCTTATCAGTTATATTTTTTGAGTGCCTACTGTCTGCAGAGCACTGTACTTAGTATGTCGGAGTGTACAATAGAAACAAAAAGCATGGTCCTTTCTTCAAGGAACTTACAATCTAATACCTCATGGGCAGGGATTGTGTCTTGTTATATTGTGCTCTACTCTCCCAAGCACATAGTACAGTGCTCTGTACAAAGGAAGTGCTCAATAAATATGATTGATAGAGGAGATGAACACACAAATATTATTTACAATAGAGGGATAAGGAGGAGAAATTAAAAAACAGATGGTAATTGCAAGAGAAACAGTAATAGTATTTATTAAATGTTTACTGTGTGCTGAGCACTGTACCTAATCGGGGGAGAAAATACACAGATGGGAAAGATATGTGTTTACCCCAGTGCTTAAAAACAGTGCTTGGCACAAATTAAGCACTTAGCAAGTGCCATTATTATTATTATTTTTCTTGTTAGAAGGGAAAAGGAATTTGAAGTGGAAGAAAGAGTTCGAAAGGAGTGAAGATAAATGAAGAGAGTGAGCTGGGGTTAGTGAGCAAAGCGAGCAAGTATGACGACAGGAGCCGTGAGGCCAAAGGTCAGGAGTTTCTCCTTGCTAAAATGGGAATTATTAGCCATTATCAAGGTTTTCACAGAGTAAAGTGACAGCTGTCGAGCAACATTTTGGAAAGAAGATCTCCAACTTTGTTGTAGTGCACACAGTAAGCCCTCAGTAAACATCCTTGATTAGTTGATATTTCAGTACAGACTGAAGTAGGGTAAGGTAGGAAGTAGGGAAATATATGTGGAAGCTGAATCAGGAATCTAGATGAGAGTCAACGAGAGCTTGACCTAAAGTGGTGGCTATTTGGGAAGACAGGAAGGGACAGCTTGGCTCAAGGAGCAGCCTCTTTCCTGACAGCTGAAATGCCTGAATGATCCATATCCTATTTTTATCTCTCACCGGTCTCTTAACATGCCATGTTGTTTAGGACAGTGCATCATTGTATATCTTTGAAACATTCTACTTATGCTGTCGACTTCTGGTTCTCATCCTTTCACTCTGGCCACTCCTTCTCAGTGTCTTTTGCAGCCTCTCCTCTGCCTCTCTCCCTGTAACTTTGGGAGTCCCTCAAAGCTCAGTTCTGTCCCCCCTACTATTCTCCATCTACACCCATTCCCTCAGAGAACTCATTCCCTCCCATGGCTTTAACTACCATTACTACTCTGATGACTCCTAAATATACCTCTCCAGCCCTGACCCTCTCTCTTTTTCTGCAGTCTTGCTTTCCTCCTGCAGTCAAGGACATCTCTTCTTGGATATCCTGCAGACATCTCAAACTTGACATAGCCAAAACAGAACTCCTCATCTTCCCACCACCAATAATTATTGTGGTATTTGTTAAGCACTTATGTGTCAGGCACTTTCTAACACTGGGGTAAAAGCACGTTAATCATATTGGACACTGACCAAGTCCCATATGAGGCTCTTTTACAGATGAGGTAAATGAGGCATAAAGAAGTTTAAGCTACTTGTCTAAGGTCACAGAGCAGACAAATGGTGGAGCCAGGACTAGAAGCCAGGTCCTTCTTACTTCCAGGCCCATGTTGTATCTACTAAGCCATGCTGCTTCTTGACAAATACCATTGATCAATGGATTCCTATGTTTTGTACTGCCTGATTTGTTTTATTTCTTTCTCTAGCCAACCCTGGGTACTGTTTTCCTAGTAAACAGACTTCAACATCCTCATAAACCATTGTGTCACCCTTAAATTTCTTCTGTTGTGTGTATGTCTTCTCAGACGTGGATTGGTTCAGGATATCAGTTTTCTTCAGCCCTGACATCACTCCACAATACTTAGCTAATTCTACAATTTTGCTTTCTTTTTTTTAATGGTATTTATTAAATGCTTACTATATACCACGAACCATACTAAACAGGGTAGATACAAGATTGGCAGTTGGGACACAGTCCTTGTCACACATGGGGATCACAGTCTTAATCTCCATTTTATAGTTGAGCTAACCCAGGCCCAGAGAAGTGAAGTGACTGGCCCAAGGTCACACAGCAGACAAGTGGGGGAGTCAGAATTAGAACTCAGGTTCTTCTGCCTCCCAGGATCATTCTCCATCCATTAGGCCACTCTGCTTCTCATAACCCTCTGCATATTTTCATCTTCAGGGCCCACTTATTGGCACGTATCGGCTTCCCATGAAACTTTCTCAACAGTTTGATGATCAATCATTCGTATTTACTGAGTGTTTACTATTTGGAGAGCACTGTACTAAACTCTTTGGAGAGTACAATACAGCAGAAGCTGATGCTTGTCACCTGTTGAATTGAAAGAGTTTCCTGGTAGCTCGGAATTTAATCTGACAGCAACTTCCAAGTCAACTCCTGAGCACGGAGGCATAGATTTTGTTGAGAAACATAGATTATGTTTGGCTTCCTTTATTTCTAGAGTGATGGGGAGAGAGTTTGAGAGAGCAGATGGTGTTGGCTATTTTTGTAGGGATTCCAAATACAATATAGAGGTCTTGACGTTGCTGCTTGCATGTGTTCCATGTCTGTTGTGCTGCATTTTTATCTGAGGCCATATTTCAATTCAGTGCTTGCGTGATTAACAATATTCCTTGATAGCCGGTCCAGTTACCCAACTCTGACTTGGCTCTTACCAGCATTGGAGGTCAGCGAGAAGTCCGTTAGTTCCCACAGTGTTCAACTCTATTCTCAAAGCTTCTCATTTTAATGACTGAAATCCTGGCTCTCCATATTGTTTAGGGATGAAAAATTCAGTAAGAAGGAAGGTGAATATGGTCCAAAGCCTCCTTGACTACAAGATGGTACGTACCTCAAAGAATAGTTCCCAGTGGTTCTGCATTTCTGTTTTGGATTGTTGAGATACAGAGAAAATGGGTGGTTGGTTTCTTTTTCTTCTTTAAGCATAGCAGTCAGAAATCCTGGGGAATACTGGACCTTGGGGAGATATGAACATTGGAAAAACATTTTTCTCTGTGTTTGGTTCTCTTTGAGGGGTTTATGTTGTTTGGCTTTTTCAAAATAAAAATTGAGCAAACTGTTCAGTGATTAGGCCTGCGAAACTTCTAGTTTATTAAGTCAAAGAGAAAATTGCACAATACTGTTTTAGTGGAATTTCATTAACCCGGCAAGACATTGCCCCCTTTTGAATATTCTTATTCACTGTTTGCTGTTATTATGAATAACAATTAATCTCCTACTGCTCTATAACTTCAGTAACAAGAATAGCAGAATTAAAAAAGTTCTACAATTAGGTGTTCTCATCATGCTGGAGAGCTGTATACTACCAGTGAAATGAAAATGAGGCTGATAGGAGTCTTGACTGCAGGTCACACAAAACTGACCCAAGAGTTTCCCTCTACAGTTCTTTGAGATCATGGGGGTTTCTTATGCCTTTTTTCCATCCAATTTCATAAATAGTAGCTCCATGTAAGTGGAGGGTCAGTAATAAAGCAGAAAAGGTATTTATTAAGCACCTACTAGGTGCAGTGGAACATATCGAGTGCTTCATAGTATACAGCAGAAGCATGACATGTATCCTCTGCCCACAAAGAGCTTGCACTTTAATGGAGGGATGAGAATGTGGATCTTGATTCCATTTTCTCAGAGTTGCTGCTTTTGCTGTTTCTTTGCTTTTCATTTTGGATGGGGTAGGGTGCTGAATCCTTAAACAAGAATGGTGTAGGGGGGTGATTATTCCATAATATAGAGGTAGCATGGAGTACTGGCTATAACATAGGCCTGAGAGTCAGAAGGTCATGTCTTCCAATTCTGATTCTGCTACTTGTCAGCTTTGTGACCTTGGACAAGTCACTTCACTTCTCAATAAGGATTGAGACTGTGGGCCCCACATGAGCCAGGGACCGTGTCCAAACGTGATTTGCTTGTATCCACCCCAGAGTTTAGTACAGTGCCTGGAACATAGTAAGCACTTAAGAAATACCATCATCATTATTAATAATGATAGTACTCGTTAAGTGCTATCTATGTGCCAAGCACTGTTCTAAGTAGTGGGGCAGATACAGGTTATTGAGGTGGGAGACAGTCTCTTTCCCCCATGGGGCTCACAGTCGAATTAGGAGGGAGGAGGGTTTAATCCCCATTTTACAGATGAGATCATTGAGGCATAAAGAAGTTGTGACTTGCCTAAGGTTACACAGGAGACACATGGCATTGAGAGGATTAGAACCCAGCTCCTCCGACTCCCATGCCCAGTGGGCAACTCACCTTCTTGACAGGTCAATATTCACCTTTTAATCTTTTAAAAATTATCACTGTGATTACTATTATTACATTTGTTAAACACTTACTATGTGCTAATCACTATACTAAGGGCTGGGATAGAACTAACGCGATTAGATTGTTCCACATGGGGCTCACAGTCTGAGGCAAGGGAGAAGAATTGAATCTCCACTTTACAGATAGAAAATTGAGGCCAGAGCAGTTAAATGATTTGCCTAAAATCACGTAGTAATTAATAAAGGCAGATTAGGACACAGGTCCCCTATATTCCAGGCCTGTGTCCTTTCTACTAGGCCACTGCTTCTCAAGCTAGTATCCTCCTGCCTGGGTAGTTTGGGCTAATAGAAGTGAATGGGATTATAGATGCAAATGGGATCAGAGATCAAAAACAATAATGTTGATTGCTAAATGTACCTCTCATTGTGCTAAACATTGGGCTAGATACAGGATAATCAGATCAAGCACCATTTCTGGATGTAAAACAGCTATATAGTCCCCATTTTATAGATGAGGAAACTGAGGCACAGAGAAGTCATCCAGCAGACAAGTTTCAGAGCAGGGATTGGTTCTCCTGAATCCCACTCTAGTGCTCTTGCTACCATGCCATGCTGCTTCTCTAAAGACACCTGAGAAAGAAACACAAAACAAAGGCATGGATAGTATGCGATTGAGCCCAAATATGCTTTCGGTAACCAGATAACCTTCTTAAACCCTTTCAGCCATTTTTTATGATATTTGTTAAGCCCTTGTTATGTCAGGCACTATACAAAGATCTGAGGTGGATACAAGAAAATCAGGTTGAAAATAGTCAATGTCACACATAATCCCCATTTTGTAAATGAGGTAATTGAGTCACAGAGAAGTTAAGTGACTTGCCCAAGGCTACACAGCCGAAAAGTGGCAGAGTTGGAATTAGAATCCAGGTCCTTCTGACTCCCAGGCCCATGCTCTGTCCACTAGGCTATGCTGTATCCACTAGCCATTCTCTTCTTTTTAGTCAAGTGCAGTATCAAGACAATGGGGACACTGATGAGGGGAAGGGCTGTCAGCTAGCCCCTAAGGGACACCCTACAGGGGGCAGTGCTAATTCTACCTTAGATCCAAGGAGATAGTATGCTAATTTATTCTCAGAAGTTTGGAGCTCTCTAAGAGGGTTTATTTCCAAGCCTGGGTCTAAAAGTCTTCAAGGAACGAGTGCAGTCTAGTAGAGGGTGCACGGGCCTCAGAGTCAGAATCAGGTTCTAATCTCAGCTCCACTTACTTGCTGTGTGATCTTGGACAAGTCACTTAACTTCTCTGTGCCTGAGTTCTCCTGTTCTCTGTCCTACTTAGACTTTGAGCCCCAGGCGGGCCAGGGACTGCAACCAACATAATTAACTTGTATCTACCCCAGCACTTAGAATGTTGATTTAACATATAATAAGCCCTTAGCAAGTACCATTAAAAAAATGAAGGAAACTCACATGTGACCTGAATGCAAAGACATGTGCAAATATGGGTTTTTAAAGGACAGAATTGTCACAAGCCACAAAGTCAGAAGCAGCGTGAAGACAGTGATCCACATCAGATCGTGGCTCAGTGGAAAGAGCACAGGCTTTGGAGTCAGAGGTCATGGGTTCGAATCCTGGCTTGGCCACTTGTCAGCTGTGTGATTTTGGGCAAGTCACTTAACCTCTCGGTACCTCAGTTACCTCATCTGTAAAATCGGGATGAAGACTGTGAGCCCCACGTGGGACAACCTGATTCCCCTGTATCTACCCAAGCGCTTAGAACAGTGCTCTGCACATAGTAAGTGCTTAACAAATACCAACATTATTAACATTATTATCAGATGCCGAGGACTTGTATCCAATCCAGTTGTGTGCTTTGCACCAGAATACCTGGCCCTTCTCATTGGTGGGAGAATTTAACTCAGAACCCTTCTTCATTCAGCCTTCTAAGAGATATTTTGGGATCACAGAACACATTTCTGCTCTTTTTTCACAGGGATAAATTGAAAGGACACTCTGCAGTCCTGTTATGCTTCACAGTGGCTTCTCTCCATGGAGTGGGGTTGCTCTGTTCAGAGCAGGCCACGACTCAGAATTCCGGCCCCAAAGGAGGCTGGTAGTAGTAGTGAGAAACAGCATGGTCTAATGGATAGAGCATGGGCCTCGAAGGCAGAGGACCTGAATTCTAACGCTTGTCTGCTGTGTGACTTTTGGCAAATCACTTAATTTCACTGTGCCTCAGTTATCTCATCTGAAAAGTGGGGATTAAGACTGTGAGCCCCAAGTGGGACAGGGGCTATGTCCAACCTGGTTAGCTTGTAACTACTCCAGTGTTTACTACACAGTGCCTGGCATCCTGATTAACTTTTATGTATCCCAGCTCTTAGTACAGTGGTTGGCACATAATAACAAGCACTTAACAAATACCAAAAAAAAAAAAATAAAAGTTGTAGTAATGCCCTCTGAGGGACCTCATTATCTTGTATGTACTCCAGCAATTAGTACAGTGCTTGGCACATTTTAAATATATAACCATCATTATTATTATTATTAATAGTGCTATTAAAAGCAGTCACTCACATTTATGGAGTGCTTACTTTGTGCAGAGCACTGTACTAAGTACTTAAGAGAGTACACTAGAACAGAGTTGATAAACACATTCACTGCCACAAGGAGCAATAGTAGTAGTAGTAATAATAGTACAGGTGGCATTGACTGAAATTCTACTTGAAATTCTACAAGACACCTGAAAAGTTCAGAAGAAAGAAACAACATGATCCCTGCCCACAAGGAATTACACCCTTACAAGGGAGGAAAATGTAAAAAGTGGTCAGAAACAATCATCAAGTAGACATGTATACACGAGTGCTGAGAAGGGTAAAAAAAATCACTAGATTTTTAAAAAATGGTATTTGTTAAGCACTTACTATGTGCCAGGCGCTGTTCTAAGTGCTGGGGTAGATACAGGGTGATTGGACACAGTCCATGTCCCACATGGGGCTCACAATCTTCATCCCCATTTTCCAGATTAGGTAACTGAGGGCCAGAGAAGTCACGTCACTTGCCCAAGTTCGGACAGCAGATGGGGCGCAGAGCCAGGACTAGAACCCAGGTCCTTCTAACTCCCAGGCCCATGCTCTATCCATTAAGCCATGCCATTTCTCTGATTTGTCTGAAGTGATGACCTGGATCCAGGTGTGGGACTTTAATAGGGGAGAGCTGGTTGCAGGAGATGAGATTTCGGGAGGGTATTATTCATTCTTCATCCTCACTTCAGGCCAAGGCCACCACACTGAGGATGGGCATATCCAAAGCTGGGCTATCCTTGAAAGAGAAGTGGAAAATGTGAGGCAAATAACCATCACTTTGCTGCTTCTCTTTACAAAATTCCAGACCCCTCTGGACCAATTTGGGACCTGCCCAACTTAGACTAAGGACAAGGGAAACCATGGATTGTCCTGGAAGTCTACACCAATCTGAGCAGGGTTCTGGGCTTGAGAGTTTAAATCTGCTTCCCCAAGAGTCAAGTGATTTAGACATTCTTCCATATTCTGACATCTAATCAAAGAGCCTCCCATACCTCAACCTCCACTGCCCCTGTTCCCTAGTAGAATCCCTGGAGGACCCAAAGCCACATAGGATTCCCAGAAACAACCACCTTCCTCAGCTCACTAATGCTGTCTGGCTAGTAGAATTCTGCTCCTGATGGGACAGTGTTAGCAATGAGACAAACATAAGAAAAGCAGTGTGGTCTAGTGGATAAATCATGGGCCTGGGAGCCAGAGAACCTGGGTTCTAAATTCCAGCTCCACCACTTATCTACTGTGTTACCTTGGGCAAGTCACTTAACTTCTCTGTGCTTCAGTTTCCTCAACTGCAAAATTGCTCTGTGACCCATATGGGACAGGAACTGTGTCCGATCTAATTAACTTGTTTATATCCCAGCTTTTAGAACAGAGCTTCATACATAGTTAGGGCTTAACATATACCATTAAAAAAAAAAACTTGCTTGTAGTATTAAAAGAACCTAGAATGGGTAGAATCTTCTACCCTGGAGAAGAGATGGATTCTCATCCATCTGGGACAATTTCATTGAGACTGAAACAGAAGGATGGACTGGATGACCTCTGGCACCCAATCTGACTCTAAAAATCGCTAGGGCTCTTGGGACAAGGGCAAAGTTAAGGATAGGACAAAATACAGCCACAGCATGTTTGAAAAGTGGTGTATTATTAGAGCGTTTACTAACTTGGAGCCCTGAGGCAATTCATTTTATTAAGAGATTGAAAAATAGTTTAAAAACCAGCATGTGGAGATTTCAATCAGAAATGGAGGAGTACTTTGCAGGCTGCAATTGGTTTCTAAAGAACAGGCGAGATAAAAATTGATAGAGGTGAATAGCTAGCAAAATGTGGGGTGGGGAAAAAAGGAAAATTGCCGCCTACTTGAAGTAAATAGCTCTTCTAATGTAATGGGTTTTAAACTTTAAAATTGTTTTGTACTATGACATACATAACAGTGGAAAGCTGGATTTAGAATGCTTATTGGTTTTTCCAATGGAGAATTGCCTATTTGGTACCTGAATAATAATCTCCATATATAAATATGATAATGTAATTATGCTAACTAGTATTTTCTATAATTCAATACTCTGTTATAATAATATATCATATTTTTCAGCCATGTTAGACTCTATTTGTCACCCCCACTGTGCTACTAGATAGGAAAGGGAACTTTAATCTATATTTCGCTGAGATTTTGCCCCGCTCTCTGGTTAGATTTTCCCCTCAAGTGATTCACTGCAGTGAATTTCACCAGAATACCTTCATTTACCATATGTTTCCTGTATATGACGGAGCATAATCATCTTAATTTTGCAGATGAACTTGCCATACTCTGAAAATGCAAAGCTTAGCAGGGTTAGAATTCTGTCATTGGCAAACGCAACACTGTGGGATATTTAAAGGTGTTTTAAACAACTTTAGAGGGGCGAATAATGATATTCGTACCGGATCAATTATAGATGTAATGACTCAGCACTTTATAAGGCACTTAGTATTTGAAAAGAGCTTTAACCAAGATTTATGTCAGACTGATCCTATGATCCCTTTCAAAGAAGATGAAAAACCAAAACTCAGAAGTCTGGACAATGACTACATACTTTCAGTCAAAGCTCCAGATGTAGATACTATTTGATTCTCCCATATTTAAGCATGTCAGCCTGGCAACAAGCCTCTCCAAAGCCAGTAAGATTGATTCAGTTGGGCTCTATCGGAATTGTTTCTGGGTGGTTGAGGAGAATAGTGCAAAGCCACCCAGTTTTAATAATGCCCGAGTCTGACCACCAGCCTCAGTAGAAATATGTAATCCCTGGCTCCAGTATTGGGCTCCACTGATGATATGTTTAGAACTGTTCAGCCAGGAAGAGACTCACTCACCGGCATTGTGTTTTGCACTCGACTGATCACTTGTTGGGCACCCTCGGCCAAGTGATTTGACTTCACTGTGCCCCCATTTCGCCTGCCACGGAAAAAGGAGGATATGTGTAACGAGGATGGAGGCAGACTAGCATTTTCACTAAAAATAAATCTTGTCAGCTGCTTACCCCCTCCCGTCTCTCCCGCTTATCTTCCACCATTGCCTTATCTGCCTCAACCTCTTTCCTGCCACTCTCATCCTCAAAGGTTTTCCACATGTGTGATCTCTTTTGTCACCACAAAATTCCTATGAAGACCGGTGAGGCACACATCATCCCAGACTGTCTTTGACCTGATTAGGTAGTATCTACCCCAGGGCTCAGAACAGTGGCTGGCACGTAGTAAGGACTAAACAAAGGCCACAATAATAACAACAGTAATGATAATGTTTGGAAATTGAATCGCTGAAAGGTTCATTCCTTGCTCACGGTGTCACAATTTTATATATATATATATATATGTATATATATAAAACATTTGTTAAGCTTTTATCATGTCCCAATCAGGGAAAAGATAGTATTAAAATCACATCTTCAAACTTCCATCCTAGTGCAGATACATTGCTTCCTTTTTCCTCCTTCCCTTCAGATTGCTTGTATGCTATTTCACGTGAGCAAATCTGATGGAAGGGGTGTCCTCAGAGAGGTCTGGGTCAATTTTGGTCATCACCCATTCTCTTGCAGTGACCTCCACCTGCTCCTCTAGGCTTCAGATCGGTGACAAGTGACCTATGCATTTTTAAGATCAGGGATTGCCTGAATAAATAGGTTGAATCAGTTCAAGTAATTAGATAATTAAAACAAAATGAAGACACTAATGGGAATAGAATGAGAGGAACTAGGATAACAAGAGATTTGCTTTGTGAAAAGCAAAGCCCAGGACTTCAGTGGGGAAGATAGGGTTGAGCCTATGCCAACGAGCTCATAATGGGGTTGGGGTAGAGGGAAGAATGATAACAGAATTGGAAGAGAGTTTCAACTAAAGGAATGTGCTTTTTTTGTTTTTTGAAGCAAGGGATGCAAAGGCAAAAGAATGACTTAGGGGGTGAAAGGACAGATAACCTGGGCATAAAACATTTTTTAAATTAATCCACAAGTTTGATTCTTCTTGCTAAATCCAGGACATTCTTAGCACCAAGAGCTGTCTTTCCTCTAGATTGTAAGTTTACTATGGGGAGGGAACGTTTCTGCTAGTTCTGTTGTACTTTACTCTCCGAAACACTTAGAACAGTGTTCTGCACATAGATTAATAGATTGATTTCCTCTTCTCCCATTCCACGTTCTCAATTACAGTCAAGCTTGGGGCAAATTGCTTCTAGGAAAGGGATCTAGTTGCATGCATTTCCCAGTGTGCAGAGCTATGCCGATCAGGCAGAGTGAGGTCCAGTCTGGCCTTATGACACAAAGGAAAGGGCAGGGGACTGGGCATCAGGAGACCTGGGTTTGAGTTTTACCTCAGGCACTGGGCTGCTGTGTGACTTTGGGCAAGTCACTTAACCTCTATGAACCTGTTTCCTCATCTGTAAATTGGGATGATAAACCGTGGGACTTTGGACTTTGTTGAATTGGATAAGTTCGTATCTTCTCCAGTGCTTTGCATGTAGTAAGTGCTTAATAAATGCCATAGTAATCATCATCGTCACTCAGCGTATTGGCAGGAACTTAGAAGCAGAATCCTAGCTCTGGTGGCTAAGGTGGCTACTGATGGCAATAATACTCTGCCCTTTGGCTGACCCCTGTCCTCACCCCCTCCCACTACACAAACATATTTGAAATTAATATCAATTTTACTTGTAAATAATGTCTACTATTTCAAAATACTTATAACATTCAGATAATAAATAATGATAATTATAATGATCAATAGTAATAACTGGGAACTGAGCAGCAGTCATTTGGGGAGCTGCCAAAATTCCTACCATAGCCTTATATCCTCTATGGGTCTTGTCTGGTCTTATGGTGTTGACTCATCTCTGACCCGTACTGACTCGATGGACACATCTCCCTGAGAATGCCCCAACTCCATCTGCAATCCATCTCCATCTCCATCTGCTTCCATGTGTGAGCCCTACATGGGACAACCTGATTACCCTGTATCTACCCCAGCGTTTAGAACAGTGCTCAGCACATAATAAGTGCTTAACAAATACCACAATTATTATTATTATTATTACCATTCTGGAGGTGTATCTATAGAGTTTTCTTGGTAAAAATAAGCAAGTGGTTTACCACTGCCTTCTTCCACGCAGTTAACTTGGCTCTCCATCTTCGTGACTCTCCCATACTGTTGCTGCCCAGCTCAGGTGAGTTTTGACTTGTAGCAGAATTGCCTTCCAAGAAGCAGCATGGTGTAGTATATACAGCCTGGGCCTGGGAGTCAGAAGGTCTTGGGTTCTAATCCCGGCTCCACCACTTGTCTGCTGTGTGTGCTGTGTGACCTAGGGCAAGTCACTTCACTTCTCTGTGCCTCAGTTACCTCATTTGTAAAATGTAGATTGAGACTGTGAGCTCCATTTGGGACAACCTGATTACCTTGTATCTACCCCAGTGCTTAGAAGAGTGCAGGGCACATACTAAGTGCTTAACAAATACCCTAATTATTATTATTAATATTATTTCTATTAGCCACTGCCCAAGCTTGGAATGGAAAGGGTATGCTTCTGCTAGACTCTCCCCTCCATAGCTGAGACTGGTAGAGTACTGGAAACTCTCCAAATGTGGTCCTGAGAGGGGTCCTTTATGGGTACTTGTGATGGACTGGGAAATTGGCGGAACTTAGGTTGGGCAGGCTACCCAGAGGAGGTAGCTTTGGCCTCTGCAATACTCTGTCCCTCTTTTTTCCCACCTCACTCCTGCAAACTCCCCAAGAGGTGGAGCTTCCAAGAAGAAGAGAGATGAAACGAGTATGAACTGTGTCCCAGACAGGAAAGAACAGGGCAAGTCACACATGGGGAAGGCCAAGTTGGTGGGGGAAAGGGAAAGGGCCTTTTCTCACATTCTGACTGTGCTGGCAAAGCCCTTCACGCTGGGACCCCAGATTATTTTTTTATGGTATTTGTTAAGTGCTTACTGTGTGCCAGCCACAATACTAAACACTAGGGTAATCAGGTTGAACACACTCCATGTCCCACCTGGAGCTCATGGCCTTAATCCCCATCCTTAAGTTGAGGTAAACAAGGCCCAAGGTAATGAAGTGACTTGCCCACGTTCACAGAGCAGATAGGTGGAGGAGCCTGGACTAGAACCTAGTTCCTTCTGACCCCCAGGCCTGTGCTCTGTCCACTGAGCTTGCTGCTTCTCAGGCTGGGCTCTAAGAGAGTCGGAGGGAATCTGAGGCCTCCAAGACCATAGCTTCTGTGGATCCTCAGAGGTCTGGGCAGCCACTCTTGTTGGCCTTTCCCCCTCCCTGCCAGTTTGCAGAACAACGCTGCCCACCTGCCTTTCCTGGGATGCGTTGCTGCTGAACCATGGATCCTGAGTCCAATGCTGGTTCTCGAGTGTCACCCCTTGAGGCAGGGTGATGGTACCTGGGTCCAGAAACCCAGCCTCTCCATGTGCCTTCCCGGGGACAAAAAAGCCTCAGGGAGACCCCACACCTTAGGTCCTCAGGGTAGGGTTGGGGTGGAGTTGGGGTTTGACTCCTTTAGACTAGAAGAAAACACTGCTGAGGGTGAAAATCATTCATTGTGTGTGACGTGGAAAAGCCAAAGCAGTACCCCACAGTCCCAACCATAAATTCATACACACTAAGTTGTCCGGTTTGTTGTTTGAGAAGCAGCCGGTTCTAATGAAAAGAGCTCAGGCCTGGAAGTCAGAGGACCTGAGTTCCAATCCCAAATCCTCTGTGTGGCTGCTGACTATGGGCAATTTACTTATCTGTGCCTCAGTTTCCTCATTAATCAATTAATTATATATATTAAGTGCTTACTGTGTGCTAAGTTCTTGGTAGAATACAATATAATAGAGTTTGTTGACATGATCCTTGCCCACAGGGAGCTTAGTCTACAGGGGGAGGCAGACATTAAGATAAATTACAGAAAGGGGAAATAGAAAAGTATAAGGATATGTACCAGGATATGTACCCAAGTGCTGTGGGCAGGGGAGGGAGAAAGGAGGGGGCTGGGGAGTACCTACATCATGAATTTTTCTGAACATAGGATTCTATAAGAATACAACTTTGTGATATAGGAGAACTGAAAATGGACTTTTCTGTAAAACTCTGTTTTCCCTCCTACTTCAACTGTCCTGTGTGATCAAAGGTTGTGTCCCACCTGTTTCTCTTATATACATCCCAGTGCTTAGTACAGTGCTTGGTACATAGAAAATACCATAATTAATATTATTTTTATTATTGCAGCACCCAGGATTGTTGGGTTTTTCCTTCCTCATTTCAAGGTCCTTACAAATGCTTCCATTCCAAAGGAGCTGCTCTTCTTGGTTGCAGTGTGCCATGTTGCTCTAGCTACAACAGTTGATAGGGATTTCGGCTGAGGTGTCTGAAACTTTCTGTCATTATTATTATTATTATATGTGTTAAGTGCTTAATGTGTTTTAAGCACTGTTCAAAGCATTGGGACAGATATAAATTAATTCAGATTGGACGCAGTCCCTACCCCATATGGCATTCCCAGCTGAAGTAGGAATTCAACATTTTATGGCTGAGGAAAATGAGTCATAGAGAAGTTAAGTGATTTGACAGAGGCCACACAGCAGACACATGGCTGTGCTGGGATTAGAATCCAGGTCCTCTGACTCCTAGGCCTCTGCTCTTTCCACCAGGCTTCGTTACTAAATACTCAAAATGTTCCCTCTGTTATCTTTACGTTCACTTCTCTAATTTCAGCTACTGGGGATTCTGCTTGTGTCCTTTCTCCTCAAGTATCCCAAGATGAGTACAGATTTAGTGTTGAGAGACTGACTTCATTCTAGGAATTCATTACCCAGAATCCTGTCTTGCCATTTGAGACTGAGAGTAGCCAGTAAATGATGCTGATGAAACTGCTCAAGGAGTCAATTGTGTCTACAACAAGCCGTAGATGTTTAGTTTCGTCTGGTGCCATGTACCACAAAGTCTTCATACTGTTTGATAGTCTCCCATGGGGTGTGCTGGCCTTCTTGATTTGATTTTCTATTTTATTATCTATCACTGCAATTCTTGACCAGTGTGCTGTCTAGGTAACAGAATTCCATGACAGCATTTAGCTGTCTTACCAATAATCATTCATTCAGTCAATTATATTAAGTGCTTACCATATGCAGACAACTGTACTAAGTGCTTGGCAAAGTACAGTATAGCAGTAAAGAGTGACAATCCCTGCCCACAGTGAGCTCACATTCTAGGGGAGAAGGAGGCAGACATCAGTGCAAATAAACAGACATGAGTATAGATACATGAAATTATAGATATATACATAAATCCTGTGGGGTGGGAAGAGGGGGCAAGAGCAAAGGGAGCAAGTCAGGGAGACAAAGAAGGGAGTGGGAGTTGAAAAGTGGGGCTTAGTCTGGGAAGATCTCTTGGTGGAGATGTGCCTTCAGAAAGGCTTTGAAGGAGGGGAGAGTAATAGTCTGGCAGATTTGAAGAGGGGAGGGTATTCTACACCAGAGGTAAAGTGTGGGCCAGGGGTCAGTGGTAAGACAGGCAAGATCTAGGCACAGTGAGAAGGTTAGCACCAGAGGAGCAACTTGTGTGGGCTGAGTTGTAGAAGGAGAGAAGTGATATAACAATAATAATAATAATAATGATAATAATAATAATGACATTTGTTAAGCACTTACTAGAGAAGCAGCGTGGCTCAGTGGAAAGAGCACGGGCTTGGGAGTCAGAGGTCATGAGTTTGAATCCCGGCTCTGCCACCTGTCAGCTGTTTGACTGTGGGCAAGTCACTTAACTTCTCTGTGCCTCAGTTACCTCATCTGTAAAATGGGGATTAACTGTGGGCCTCACATGGGACAACCTGATTACCCTGTATCTACCCCAGTGCTTAGAACAGTGCTCGGTACAGAGTAAGCACTTAAGAAATACCAACACTATTGCTATGTGCGAAGCACTGTTCTAAGCGCTGGGGGATACAAGGTAATTAGGTTGTCCACATGAGGCTCACAGTCTTAATCCCCATTTTACAGATGAGGTAACTGAGGCACAGAGAAGTGAAGTGATTTGCCCAAAGTCACACAGCTGACAAGTGGCGGAGCTGGGATTAGAACCCATGACTTCTGACTCCCAAGCCTGGGGTCTTTCTGAGGTGAGGTAAGAGGGGGCAAGGTGATGGAGTGCTTTAAAGCCAATGGTGAGGAGTTACATTATAGATTGTTGTTTGTGTAGGACATCCCTGGTGTAGGCTTATATATAATCTTGGTTTCCTTTAAACTTGTTTTTACAGCCTCGGTAATTTGGCAAAGTGGTTCACAACAAACTGCATGTCTTCTTGAGTCTGAGCTTCTAGAACACAGTCATCTGCATGCAGTGATTCTTGAATGTCTCTAGGATTTAAGATGGTGCTCGAAGATATAAGATAAATCAATCCAAAACAGTCCCTGTCCCAAAGGGCCTCACAATCTAGAAGAGAACAGGCATATAGAAAAGACAAATCGTCATTTTGGGGGCCAGACAGGTGAGGGCACTTAAACCCAGTAAGGTGACTATCCAATCTGTTTTAGAGCAAATGGATAATTAAAGCTAAAAAAGATTACCAGAACAGGATGGTATTCACCTCGTCATTATAAAGAAATTCAGAAATTACAGAGCCCCATCCAAGAGTTTATAGCCTATTGTTACAAATGACCACTGCACGGGAGAACTGGCAGATCTCCACTGATCTCCCATCTGTTGGAAAGAGATGATGCTGGGAATTAGAAACACATATGTTTCACTTCTCTACCTAGAAAATTTGCTGAATATGTGATTGTTTAGGATCAGTGAACACTTGAAATTCAACCTACTGGGAGAGCGAGGTTTTTTTATTGGTTGGTTATTTTTTCATTTTTATTTTTTGTAATGAACATAGTCCAAAACTGTCAGTAGATTCAAGAGGGGTTTGGCTAAATTCATGGAGGAGAAGTCGATAATGAACTACTAGAGGGAATGCTATGGATTTGGCAGCAAAATTAGGAATGTTACATGGCCCATCCCTATCCATTAGCACAGATATCAAGTAGAACAGCCATTCTGTTATTTATCCAAACATCCCATTGCCAGTGGCTATCACATTATACCTTGGCCTGATGTTGTAATGCCATTGCATAAGTTCTTATGAGGAGAAGAGCTAGAGTGGGTGAAGAGAAGGGGAAGAAAGGAGTTGGGGAAAGAACAATGAAAGGAAGGAGAGGGACTGTGAAAAGTGTAGCGAGAAGGAGAGACTGCAAAGCTTCATTTGAAAATTTCATGGTGAATTAGGCCATTTTAAGTCCACTCATAAAAGTCCCATCTTTTGGAAGCCCTCCCCTGTTCCTTGGCATCCTTAAGATTATGCCAGCTTGTTCCAAGGATGTGGTGAGATCCCTCTCTGTCAGCCTTTCGATGGGAAATGTCCTTATGATGCCTGTGGTGTTTGCAGGCAGGATTATCTGAGCAGTTCAATATGGCAGCATGCATGCATGTATGGATGGGAGTAGATGGGAGCTTTCTCTTCTCTTACACAGACCCCATAATTAGTGATAATTCTAATCCACGGCAAATTATCTTGCTTATTGGCATTTGTTGTTAAACTCTCCTTTCAGGAGCATGGTTCTGCCTCGCTTCATTCCTAGCGAGTTAGGTCCATCTGTTGGCCACCATGAGATATGAGAAACATTGAAATCACAAGATTCCCAGTAATCTGCTTCCCTGACACCTGGTGCCTGTTTTGCTTCATTCCTTAAAACTTGTTTTGTTGATGGTGTGTTTCTATGAAACTTTAGTCATTTTGGTAGCTATTTGGCAGTGATTTTGTAACTCTCTGGTAAGCTATTTTGGCAGCCCCACATCACTTATGTAAATATCCTTATGTCCTAAGATCATCCTCTAAACTGTAAGTTCCTTGTGGGCAGGGAATGTGTCTACCAACTCTGTTATATTGTACTCTCCCACGCTCTTAGTACAGTGCTCTACACACAGTAAACAAGTGCTCAACAAATACGATTGATTGCTTTATTACTATTTCCCTTATCCCAAATATATTTTAATGTCTGTCTCCCCCCGTAGACTGTGAGCATCTATTGGTTAGAGGTCATGTCCACCAACTCAGTTGTATTTTACTTTCCCAAGCACTTAGTATACAGTAAGCTCTCATTTGAATAATTGATTCATTGGTATTATACTGGAATTGCTTAATTCATTCAATTGTATTTTATGCACTTAAGGCTACAGAACAAAATGCAAGAATCATCTCCCCTCACATTGACTCCAAAGCTAGTAAGATTTTTGAATCCTGCATTTTACTTAACCTTAACTGACTTGGTCTACTGACTTCCCTTTTTTTTTTTTACATAATGCCCTCTAATATCAGTCAGAAATCTACAATTGTCCTCTGATAGGAGTAATGACAAATGCAAAAGATATTTCTTTTGTAGATCAATGCTCATTATTATGACAAGAATCATTTTACACCATCTAAACTATGTATATTCAGGGCTTTGAACTCTTTCACTCTTTTCAGAATCATTATTTTTCCATGTCCCAAACACAATTTTAAGGCAGGCATTCTTACTTTTACAGACAGCTCCATTAATTGTACGTAACTGCCTGTCAGGTTCACTGGAAGATTTCCTGTGCACTGCTGGTCTTCATGCTTTCTTGGGCCCATTGTTTACAGAACTCAGTGTTCCAAGGTCATTAATGGCAGAAACACATAGGGAGATAATTCATCTATCACCTCTGCTCATGGATTCAGAGAGAATCTCCATCTTGAAACCTCAATTGATCTGCTGGACAATGGATTTCCAGTAGCCTTTCTTTAGATGTGATCTCAGTCTCGGGTGGAATTTCCCTTCTGGGAAGACATGTCAGCTGGACATTTCTTCCATTTATTCTGATCAAAACAAACAATACTTAAAATTATTAGACGATTTGGAACGCTGGCTATTGGACAGGGTCCACAATTCACTTACATTAGGACCTTAGAAGCCAGTAGGGAACATTTAATCAATCAATGGTATTTATTGAGCTCTCACTATGTGCAGAACACCATACTAAACATTTGGAAGAGTACAATACAGCAGGATTAGTACACATATTCCCTGCCCATAATGAGCTTACAGTCTATGTAGTAACCTCTGAAATTTAATGTCCTGTGTTACATGAGGTAACTACATTATCAAGCTCAGATTCAAGAGGGTGGGTGATCTCCAGATTAGTCATGGGCCTGGAGGTTAATCATTCACAACTTAAAGAAAAGGAAAAAATCCCTAGCAGATCTAAGTATTTTCTGTAATCATAGGACAGAAAAACTAGCCATGATGTCATCTGAACATCTTCTATGGTACAAAGTTTTTTTACCAAATCTTTTCACAAGACAAATTCACTATGCTGAGTAAAAAACACACAGATGTGATAGAACAGGATAGACACCTTAGCACTGTAAAATCAATCACTGGATTGATCAAGCATTTTATTTTTCAATTAACTCCCTAGTACTGTTTTGCTTCATCCAGACATGAGGTCCAAGGTTTTTTACTTTGAAAATGGGAAATAAAATGTATATTATTCCCAAAGAATATTCTGACAAAATTTTGGAAAAATAAATAAGTTCAGCCTTGGCTAGTCCTGGGAACCTACTGAACAAGACTTGTAAGGATGTTACTAATTTAAATTTAAAAGTGCCTCCAACCTGGAGGCATCTTCTACATTTCACAAGAGGCCAGATTTTTCCCCCCAAAGGCCATTGTTTCTAGGGAAATAGCTATGCTGCCAATACATTTGCAAGTTTTCTCCAGTCTATAAGGACCTCCAAACATCCAATCCTCAGTAGACTCGTAATCTGATAGGAGATTCCAGATACAGAGACATTTGACTTGAGGTGGGTAGGGGAAGTTGCCAGTTAGCCTGACAGGCAGGAACAAAAGTGGATATAATCAGCAAAGGCTTCCCCAGAGAAGTAGATTGGAGTTGTAATTTCAACAGAGAGCGAGAGTGGACAAATAAAGAAGGGGAAAGATATATTTCCTTAATCTGCTGCTATATTCTCCAGTCAGAGTTTGATTCAATAACTTGGGTCTACATCCAGAAATGTTTCAGATAGGTGTTTTAATGAAATGCACCCTTCACATCAATTAAATGCCTTCCTCAATCAATCAATCAATCAGTTTTATTTAGTGAGTGCTTACTGTGAGCAGAGCACCGTACTAAGTGCTTGGAAGAGTACAACCCAACAATATAACAGAGACATTCCCTGCCCACATTGAAATTACAGTCCAAAGGAGAGGGAGTCAGACATTAATATACATAAATTATGGATATGTACTTAAGTGCTGGGGGCTGCAGGGGTGGGTGGAGAATGAAGGGAACAAGTCACATCAATGAAGAAAAGAATGGGAAAAGAGGAAATAGTCAGGGAAGGCCTCTTGGAAGAGATATGACTTCAATAAGGCTTTGAAGGTGGGGAGAGTAATTGTCTGTAAGATATAAAAAGGTAAGGTGTTCCAGACTAGAAGCAAGGCAAGGGCAAGAGGTCAGTGACGAGGTAGGCAAAACTGAGGTACAGTTAGTAGGTTGTCATTAGAGTAGCAAAGTGTGCAGACTGGTTTGTAGTAGGAGAGTAGCGAGATGAAGCAGGAGGTGGCAAGGTGATTTTAGTGTTTTAAAGCTGATGGTTAGGAGTTTCTGTTTGATGGAGAGGTGGATGGGCAAGCACCGAAGGTTCCTGAGGAGTGGGAGAATGTGGCCTGAACATTTTCACAGAAGAAGGATCCAGGCAGCACAGTGAAGTATGGACTGAAATTGGAGAGAGACAGGAGGCAAGGAGATCAGCAAGGACACTGATACAGTATTCATTCATTCAATAGTATTTATTGAGTGCTTACTATGTGCAGAGCACTGTACTAAGCGCTTGGGATGAACAAGTCGGCAACAGATAGAGACAGTCCCTGCCGTTTGGCGGGCTTACAGTCTAATCGGGGGAGACGGACAGACAATCAAAGTGGAAGAGGATAAGTGCTTGGATTAACATGGTAGCAGTTTGGATGGACAGGGAAAGACAGTTTTTAGTGATGGTAATAAAGGCTGAATTGAGAGGAATAAGAGATAGATCGAATATGTGGGTTGAATGAGAGGAGTCAAGGATAATGCCTAGTTTATGGGCTGGTGAGATAGGAAGGATGGTGATACTATCTACCAATAATGGGAAAGTCAGGGGGAGAACAGGGTTTGGGTGGAAAGATGAGGAGTTCTGTTTTTGACATGTTAAAGACTGAGGTGACAGCAGGACTTCCAAGTAGAGACATTTTGAAGGCAGGAGGAAATATGAGACTGCAGAGAGGGAGCGATAGAAAAGGACTGGAAATGGAAATTTCGGAATCATCTGCATAGAGTCAGTAATTGAAGCCATGTAAGCGAATGAGTTCTCCAAGGGAGTGAGTGTAGATCAAGAATAGAAAGGGACCCAGACCTGAATCTTATAGGGACCCCCAGAATTAGGGGGCCTGAGGCAAAAGAGGACCCCACACAAAAGACTGATAATGAATGGCTAGAGAGATAGGAGGAGAACCAGGAGAGGACAATGTCACTGAAGCTGAGATTGGATAATATTTCCAGGAAAAGGGGGTGGTTGACAATGTCTAAGGCAGCTGAGAGGTCGAAGAGGATTAAGATGGAGTAGAGGTCATTGAATTTGGCAAGAAGGAGATCATTTGTGACCTTTGAGAGGATGGTTTTTGTGGAGTGAAGAGGACGAAGCCAGATTGGAGGGGGTCAAGGAGAAGATTGGAGACAAGGAACTTGAGGCAGCAGGTGTAAACAACTCACTCAAGGAGTTTGGAGAAGAATGGAAGGCAGAAGATGGGGTGATAGCTGGAGGGAGCTACATGCTCAAGGAAGGGTTTTTTTTTTTGGAGTAGGGGACACATGAGTATATTTGAAAACAGTGGGGAAGAAGACACTGGAGAGTGGACAGTTGAAGATGATGGTCAGGGAGGGAATAAAGGAGGGGGCAAGTGTTTTGATAAGCTATAAAGGGTTGGGTTGGGATGCACAGATGGAAGGGGTGGATTTTGAGAAAAGGCAGGAGATCTTCTTTTGGGATATTTCTGGGAAGAATTGTAGAGTTGAAGAAGGGGCAGGAGGAGGAAAGGACTGGAGAGGAGCAGGGGAGATTTTAGGGACATCATGCCTGATAGTTTCAATTTTCTCAGTAAAGTAGGAGCCAGGTCATCAGGGGTTAGGGATGGGGGTTACAAGGGGATGAGAGTTTGAGGAGGGAGTTAACAACTGGAACAACTGGTGAGGGCAATGGGCATGGGTGACAATAAGAATGCAAAAATAATTTTTCTGGGCAGAAGAGAGGACAGAGGTGAAGCACACAAGGATGAACTTGGGGTGGACAAGGTCAGCCCGCTATCTAGATTTCCACCATCAGCACTCTGTGACTCATGCCCAAGACTGAAGGAAGAAGACTGTGGAGGTAATCCAGGGCTACAGGTTAGCAGTATGAAATGGATGAAGGGATAGGAGAGCAAGTGTGTTGGGTTTAGTAGAAAGGGTGGTGAATTCAGGTGTGAAATTTTTTGAAACCATCCTCCCACCTATAATGTCCTGCCATTGGTCCTGCATTGTTGGAAATCAGGAGACGTGCATGCTGGCTCTGGTGTTACCTGGAACCTGATAATTTGGGCAAACTCCACACATTCCTAACAAGACCTAGTGGATAGAATCAGTGTGGCCTAGTAGCTAGAGCATAGGCTTGGGAGTCAGAAGGACCTGGGTTCTAATCCCAGCTCTGTCACTTGTCTGCTGTGTGACCTTGGACAAGTCACTTAACTTCTCTGGGCTTCAGTTACCTCCTCTGTAAAATGGGGATTTAGACTGTGAGTCCCTTTGTGGGACGTGGATGTTGTCCAATGTGATTAGTTTGTATCTACTTCAGCGCTTGGTACAGTACTAGCAAATATTATTTAAAAAAAATTCCTGCTCAGTGAGCTGCACCCCTGCCCCACAACTCATTCTCATGCAGTCTGTGTTCCAAAGGACCATAACTGGCAGCAATGCAAGATTATGAGTTATGAGTGACACTGTGCAACAGCAATAATAATACAGTGATGATAGCATTTATTAAACACTTACTATGGACTAAACACTGGGATAGGTAGTAGATAATCAATTTGCATACAGTCCCTGTCTCACAGTCTTATGAGGGTTGAGGGGCTATGGGAGAAGGACTGGTTTGAATCCCCATTTTACAGATAAGGAAACTGAGACAAAAAGAAGTGACTCACCTAAGGTCACACAACTGTCAAGGGGCAGAATTAGATTAGAACTCGGGCCCTCTGACTCCCATGCCCTTTCCATAAGGCTGCACTGCCTCTCACATTAGTACTAAAATCAGTGCCTCTGAGTAGGTTTTCAATCCTGAAGTTTAGAAGCGAGACTCATCCAGCATCACTGACAGGAAACTCTGTCATTATCATCTGCCAAAAAGGGGCTTAGCTCTTCTCTAAGTGCCAAGTAGTGGAGTCAGAAATAGGCCCAGCATCACTGCTATCTCCAAGTGGGTAATTCTGATGTCAGCAGAATGAACCTGGGAGTAGAGCTACTGATTTCACTCATCCCAATGGCCTGGAGAGGAAATTATACATGGAAATCATCCCATTTACTCCTCATGAATCAGAGTTCTTTCTCTGACCACTCTAGGTTTGAGGCTTTTTGCATTGGTGGGTATGCTTAGAAACTGCATCTTTTAGAAGGCGGGGAACCAAGAGGGAGAGAAGCAAGTGTCATAGGAAATGCAAGTCTTTCAGTCACTCAGCCAAATCACTGGTTTTATTGATTGAAGACATAGCCAGTCTTTGGAAACAAAGGAGTGGGATGGGTGGTGATGGGGGGAGAGGAGTAGAAGAGATGATAGTAGCCTCAAAATATCAGGTGATTGTACATAGTAGGGAAGTAGCGCAAAAAGACATACTATCTTGGAGTGATTTCAAGGCAGAACATCCCCCTTGGTTGCTACAGAAAGGTTTAAGTCAAATCACATCCACTGTAACCAGTGACAGGAATTAAGACTCTTCCGCTTCTCTCCAGCTGCCTAATTTAAAAATTTAGGGAAAAAAGTCCACTTTACTAGGGAAACCACTGTCATCAGAAGGAAACCATCACAGCCCAATCTGTTCTCTTGTCCTACTTACCTTCTGAGACAACTTAAGGGGCTGAGATGGGATGGAGGCTTCAGAGAAAGTTCACATGGATGATCAGCCCTGGAAGGGCTGAAGGACAAGCAGCAGAGAAAATACATTGTTCCTGCATCCAGAGAGCCACTGCCTTTGGTCTAGGTTGCTGCCACTGCTCCATTTTGCATCTCTTGGCATAACTGAAGTTGGCAAATTGAGACTGGCAGGTTGGCAAATCAGGTCCCCTTCCATTTAGGAAGGTGAGAATTTGAGTTGTGCCTTTTTATTAACTCTGGAAACAGATAATATGTACTCGTGGGGATTTCTGACAAGAAGGCCACATGCTGAGAAGGAGCGTGGTTTTGGGTTATGTTATGTTATGGGTTAGGTTATGGGCCTGGGAGTCATAAGGACCTGGGTTCTAATCCCACTCTACCTCTAGTCTGCTATGTGCCCTTGGGCAAGGCACTTAGGTTCTCTGTGACACAGTTACCTCATCTGTAAAATGGACATTGACTGTGAGACCCATGTGGGACAGAGCTCTGTCCAACCTGATTACTTTGTATCTACCCCAGTGCTTAGAACAATGCTGGGCACATAGTAAGAGGTTAACAAATGCCATATTGAAAAAAGAAGTCTGGTTATTATTACTATTATCGTTGCTAATAAGAAGTGAATATGTTTCAAGCACTTTACTGTGCTCAGATGGATTCCAGTCCCAGGCAGAGCTCACTTTATGATGGGGAAGGAGGGAGAGCAGAATTTTACCAGGGAGAAAACAGGTCGGGAGAGGTTAAGTGATTAGACTAAGGATACACAACAGGTCAGTGACAAAGCTAGATTGAGAAACCAGGTTTCCTCACTCCTAGTCCCAGGCTCTTCTCCTCTGACCACAGTGACTAGGGATGTGATTTTCTCACTCACTGGGTAGATCATATGGTCCAAATGCCACCTTTCAAAGCACCCATGTGAGGCAGGAAAATGTCAGCAGTGAACTGAAGGGAGATAAGTGTGCTAAGCCGAACAGAAGGTCTCTGGGCTGGACAGGTGAGCGTGGAATGATAGGTGTGAAGGAGAGACAAACCTCCCTCTGGCCCCACCGAGATTGTCTTCTCCCCCTGGACTTTGGCCTGGACAGACCAGCTACCTACTAACAAATGGATTAGGCATTGATACTTTAGGATTAGGCTAAGAAAGGATGAAATCCATGACTTTAGACAGTACAGTCAGGACATTTTCGTCTGAGAAATTGGGGAGTAGGAAGGGGTGTTCTCTGCCAAAAGCCCTGAACTACCATCATCAGCAAAAGGTTGGGGTCTGGAACAACCCGATATAGCTTTTCCGTCAGCCAGATAGGTGTGCATGCATCCTGTCACAAGAAGTAGCGAAAGATGGGAAGGGCACTTCTCGGCTAATTCTGTTGTGTTGTACTCCCTCAAGTGTTTAGTACAGTGCTCTATACACCGTTAGTGCTCAATATGTACCATCAGTCGATTGAATAGAGGTGTTTAACTCCAAATGCACTGCTCAGGACAATCCCCAGGTCTGCCCAGAGCAGCTCTGGGCCAAAATTTCTGGTTCTTTTATACTAGGCGTGTCCCTGAATGGGAACGCCACTTCAAATTCAGCCTCAGTGTGCGGAATAAGCAGTGCGAAAGAGCCAAAATGGGTTTTCTTTTCCAGCTATGGCACTGAAGTCAGTAAGAGAAAAATCTGTTGGATTATGGCAGAGCAAGAGGATGCTGTCCTCTTCATGAGGTGTTTTATTTTTTTTCCTCCCACTTCTGGGCTTCTGCTGTATTCAGCGCCGTCCGCTTGAAGCAGAAGTGTTTTAAAAAGGAAAGATCATCTGCATGCATTAGAAGGAAAGATAGCAAAACGGCATCCGAATGAAAGCACATCATCAAGACTGCTTATGCCTGTCTTTGAAGTGAGGGAAAGAACTTGTGTTGAATAGTGCGAGCGAATGTGATCAATCATGGTATTTCATTAAGCAGGATGAAACCAGCCAGCCGGCTCTCTCCACACTTTAACTCGCAGTAATGGCTGTATTCAGAAAGCACCGCGTCATCTATTCAAAAGCAGACCTGGCGGGGGAGGTTTTTCAGGAGGGAATAGAGTTGCAGCGATCTGGGACGAGGCGTTGGCAGGCACTGAGCCACCAACTACAGGCAGTTGCTATGGAGAATGGGCCCTGCCTCCCTGGAGGCAGAAGCAGTGTCAAGAGGAGAAGCAGCATGCCCTAGTGGCAAGAGCTCATGCCTGAGAGTCAAGAGATCTGGGTTCTAATCCCCCCTACCACTTGCCAGCTTTGTGCTTCACTCTCCACATCTGTTAAATGGGTATTAAATGTCTGTTGTTTCTCTCCTTTTGACCATGACAGAGATTGCGTCCAATCTGATCATTCTGTATAGAGATGCACTGTGGTCTAGTGAATAGAGCATGAGCCTGGTTGTCAGAAGGACCCAGGTTCTAATCCCACCTTCACCACTTGCCTGCTGTGGGCAAGTTACCATGGGCAAGTCATTACACTTCTCTGTGTCTCAGTTCACTCCTCTGTAAAATGTGGATTAAGTCTGCGAGCCTCATGTGTGACAGGAACTGTGTCCAACCCAATCTGTGTGTAACCCCCCTGGTGCTTAGCACAGTGCTAGACACATAGTAACCCATTAACAAATTCCACAATTATCATTATTATTATTATCTATCCTACTGCTTAGCACATAGGAAGTGCTGAACAAATATAATAATGATTATTATTACTAATAATAATGAGTACATCTGGAGGACTCCTATCTATCCTTACCAATTCATGCAGCCACTGCCCTGTTGAATGCATCTAAGTCTGAGGAGGTCAGGAAAACAGTACTTTCATTCATACATTCAATACTATTTATTGAGCACTTACTGTTAGCAGAACACTGTACTAAGTGCTTGGGAGACTACACTACAACAATAAACATACACATTCTCTGCCCACACTGAGCTTACAGTCTGGGGGGCATCGGGGTGGAGACAGAAATGAATACAAATAAATAAAATGACAGATATATACATAAGTACTATGTGGCTGGGAGCGGGGAAGACAAAGGGAGCAAGTCAGGGCAATGCAGAAGGGAGTGGGAGATGAAGAAAGTTGGGGCTTAGATTGGGAAGGCTTCTTGGAGGACACATGCCTTCAATAAGACTTTGAAGTGGGGGGAGAGTAATTGCCTGTCGGATTTGAGGAAGGAAGGCATTTCAGGCCTTAGGCAGACTGGGGTTGACGGCAGGATCAGCAAGATCGAGGCACAACTAGAAGGTTAGCACAGAGAGCAAAGAGAGAATTGGCAGGCAGTGCTGAAGCATGCTGCCAAGTGTCTGCTAGAATTTTACACCCAAAACCCATTTCCAGCCAAAGCCACCTGAGCATTTTGCTGACCCTGTGACTTGGTTTCCAGGGTGATCGGGTAGCCGCAGTGGTGACTGCCAATCCTGTTAACTATTCTCAGGATTCCTGCTGAACCTGGACACTCTGAGTCATTTTATGTTGTTGTAGGGTTACAAACCATCACCACTCATTATATAGCACCAGTAGACTGTCCCCAACCCTGGTGATGGGGGTGAAATCACCAGAGAGATGAGGTTCTTCAGAGTAAAGTAGACTCTGCCTGCCTCATGTCACTTAAACATCTATTCAGCTAAAAATCAGAGACCATCTGAGTACTCTATTTAGTACCTATACCTAGTTTGCCACTATAGACCACCCTCTCTTACCCACACCAGATTGCAAAAAACGTGTACAAATTTGTCCAGGCCCACAAGTTTGCTAGTGGAGACTCATACATTGGGTGGGTAAATTGTGGTATTGTACATCAATCAATCATATTTAGCATATTTATCAATCTCCATGTGCAGAGCACTATAGTAAGTGCTTCGGAAACTACAATATAATAGATTTGGTAGAAAAGCTCCCTGCCCACAAGGAGTATATGGTCTAGAGGGGGAGGCATATATGAATATAAATAAATGAATTACAGAAAGGTACATAAGTGCTGTGGGGTTGAGGACAGGGTGAATAAAAAAGGGTGCACATCCAAGGGCAAGGGCATCTCAGAAGGGAATCAGAGAGGAGGAGGGACAGAAAAGGTAGTTGTCTATGTGAGTGACCACTCTCCCATCTTCCCCATGAGGCACTGTTGCAAAATTGAATGGAGACATGAGAGGGCAGGCCAGAAGGGGGAAGAGGGAGGAGGGGGCAGTGAGCCGACCTCACACACTTCAAATTTATCCTTTCCTGCCTTAACTCTGCCCTCTCCTCCGCCAGGCAAAGCTTCTTCTCCTCCCTCATCGACACCCATCCCCGTCACCCCCGCCGATTGTTCCGGACCTTTAACTCTCTCCTTAGGCCCCCTGTTCCTCCCCCTCCCCCATCTCTCACCCCTAATGATCTGGCCACCTATTTCCTCACGAAAATCAACACGATCAGGTCTGAGCTCCCCAAAGTCACCCCTCCGCCTCTCCCCTCCCCCCCAACAACCCCCTCCCCTACTTTCCCATCCTTCCCTGCAGTATCCTCAGAGGAGATCTCCTCCCTCCTCGCAAGTGCCACCCCCTCCACCTGCGCCTCGGACCCCATTCCCTCTCACCTTCTTAAAACCATCGCCCCTGCCCTCCTCCCTTCCTTAACTTCTATTTTTAACCACTCAATCTCCAAGGGCTCCTTCCCCTCTGCCTTCAAACACGCCCACGTCTCCCCCATCCTAAAAAAACCCGCTCTTGACCCCACTTCCCCCTCCAGTTATCGTCCTATCTCCCTACTACCCTTCCTTTCCAAAATCTTAGAACGAGTCGTCTACAATCGATGCCTAGAATTCCTTAACTCCCATTCTCTCCTAGACCCCCTCCAATCTGGCTTCCGTCCCCTCCACTCTACCGAGACTGCTCTCTCTAAGGTCACCCGTGACCTCCTTCTTGCCAAATCCAATGGCTCCTACTCCATTCTGATCCTCCTTGACCTCTCTGCTGCCTTTGACACTGTCGACCATCCCCTCCTCCTCCATACCTTATCTCACCTTGGCTTCAAGGACTCTGTCCTCTCCTGGTTCTCCTCTTACCTCTCTGGCCGATCATTCTCGGTCTCCTACGCTGGAGCCTCCTCCCCCTCCCATCCTTTAACTGTTGGAGTTCCTCAAGGGTCAGTTCTTGGCCCTCTTCTGTTCTCCATTTACACTCACTCCCTCGGTGAACTCATCCGCTCTCACGGCTTTGACTACCATCTCTACGCAGATGACACACAGATCTACATCTCCGCCCCTGTCCTCTCCCCCTCCCTTCAGGCTCGCATCTCCTCCTGCCTCCGGGACGTCTCCACCTGGATGTCGGCCCGCCACCTAAAACTCAACATGAGCAAGACTGAGCTCCTCATCTTCCCTCCCAAGCCCGGTCCGCTCCCAGACTTCTCCATCACCGTGGATGGCACAACCATCCTTCCCGTCCCGCAGGCCCGCAATCTCGGTGTCATCCTTGACTCGTCCCTCTCGTTCACCCCACGCATCCTATCCGTTACCGAGACCTGCCGGTTTCACCTCTACAATATCGCCAAGATCCGCCCTTTCCTCTCCACCCAAACGGCTACCTTACTATTACGGGCTCTCGTTATATCCTGGCTAGACTACTGTGTCGGCCTTCTCTCTGACCTCCCTTCCTCCTCTCTCGCCCCGCTCCGGTCTATTCTTCACTCCGCTGCCCGGCTCATCTTCCTGCAGAAACGATCTGGGCATGTCACTCCCCTTCTTAAACAACTCCAGTGGTTGCCTATCGACCTCCGCTCCAAACAAAAACTCCTCACTCTAGGCTTCGAGGCTCTCCATCACCTTGCCCCTTCCTACCTCTCCTCCCTTCTCTCTTTCTACCGCCCACCCCGCACGCTCCGCTCCTCTGCCGCCCACCTCCTCGCCGTCCCTCGGTCTCGCCTATCCCGCCGTCGACCCCTGGGTCACGTCCTCCCGCGGTCCTGGAACGCCCTCCCTCCTCACCTCCGCCAAACTGATTCTCTTTCCCTCTTCAAAACCTTACTTAAAAATCACCTCCTCCAAGAGGCCTTCCCAGACTGAGCTCCTCTTCCCCCTCTACTCCCTCTGCCATCCCCCCTTTACCTCTCCGCAGCTAAAGCCTCATTTTCCCCTTTTCCCTCTGCTCCTCCACCTCTCCCTTCCCATCCCCACAGCACTGTACTCGTCCGCTCAACTGTATATATTTCCGTTACCCTATTTATTTTGTTAATGAATTGTACATCGCCTTGATTCTATTTAGTTGCCATTGTTTTTACGAGATGTTCTTCCCCTTGACGCTGTTTAGTGCCATTGTTCTCGTCTGTCCGTCTCCCCCGATTAGACTGTAAGCCCGTCAAACGGCAGGGACTGTCTCTATCTGTTGCCGACTTGTTCATCCCAAGCGCTTAGTACAGTGCTCTGCACATAGTAAGCGCTCAATAAATACTATTGAATGAATGAATGAATGAATGAAATTAGGAAAGGCCTTGCCTGAATCCCAGCTCTGGATTGCCCCTGGCATCCTGACTATGGCATCATTGATTCATTCATTCATTCTCCACCCCTGCTCCTGCCCCATAGCTTAATGTTACTTTCCTGTGGGTTCTTATAGATTGGGTAGGTAACTTGGGAGCTGTTCTCTAATTGGAGGCTCCCTTGGGACTCCCAGTAGGGTGTGTGTGTCAGGATGTTGGCAGGGGAAGGAGGAGGGTGGGTATTATTGACCATATGGGAAACTGTTCGAAGGGACTTGGAGAAGTTGGGGATTATTGAACACTAATCACATCACTGATTTTGGAAATCATTCTGTGACTATAAGCAGTGCCATACTTGGGCATTTTAGTCTCTGGAACAAGAGAGAATTCTTGCTCTTTGGATCCAGAGCATTTATTTTTAGTCCAGGTACATGGCAGTTTAGTGGTCTGGCCCTGATATGGCCCTGAGAGAAACTCCTTCAACTATATATCCCAATCCATGTGGAGGTTCTCTCATCACCTTAAATCAATATATCTTAAATTGAACTTCCCTTTCCTTCCCAAACCTGCTTCTCCACTTAACATTCATTCATTCATTCAATAGTATTTACTGAGTGCTTACTATGTGCAGAACACTGTACTAAGTGCTTGGAATGTACAATTTGGCAACAGATAGAGACAATCCCTACCCAATGACAGGTTTACAGTCTAATCGGGGGAGACTGATGGACAAAACAAGACAACATAATCACAATAAATAGAATCAAGGGGATGTACACCTCATTAACAAAATAAATAGGGTAATACAAATAAATACAAATGAGCACAGTGCTGAAGGGAGGGGAAGGGAGAGGAGGAGGGCAGAGGGAAAGGGGGCTTAGCTGAGGGGAGGTGAAGGGGGGGAAGGAGGAGGGAGCGGAGGGGGAGCAGAGAGGGAGCAGAGGGAAAAGGGGAAGCTTGGTCTGGGAAGGCCTCTTGGAGGAGGTGAGCTCTCATTAAGGCTTTGAAGAAGGGAAGAGAGTTAGTTTGGTGGACGTGAGGAGGGAGGGCATTCCAGGACAGCGGTAGGACGTGGGCCAGAGGTCGACGGCGGGATAGGCATGAAAGGGGGATGGTGAGGAGGTAAGCAGCAGAGGAGCAGAGCGTGCGGGGTGGGCAATAGAAAGAGAGAAGGGAGGTGAGGTAGGAGGGGGCAAGGTGATGGAGAGCCTTGAAGCCCAGAGTGAGGAGTTTTTGTTTTATATGGAGGTTAATAAGCAGCCACTGGAGGTTTTTAAGGAGGGGAGTGGCATGCCCATAGCATTTCTGCAGGAAGATGATCCGGGCAGTGGAATGAAGAATAGACCGGAGTGGGGAGAGACAGGAGAGGGAGATCAGAGAGAAGGCTGACACAATAATACAGCCGGGATATTATGAGAGCTTGTACCCATATGATAGCCATTTGGATGGAGAGGAAAGGGTGGATCTTGGCGATATTGTAAAGGTGAGACCGGCAAGGGTTGGTGACGGATTGGATGTGTGGGGTGAATGAGAGAGCTGAGTCAAGGATGACACCAAGGTTGCGGGCTTGAGAGACGGGAAGGATGGTAGTACTGTCCACAGTGACAGGGAATTCAGGAAGAGGACAGGGTTTGGGAGGGAAGATAAGGAGCTCAGTTTTGGACATGTTCCCATCCCAGTTGACAATACCACCATCCTACATTTGTCGGGGCCCCATCACCTGGATATCCTTATCCTTGATTCGTTCCTCTCTTTGTACCATTGATTTTTTGTAGCTAAATCCTGTCTCTTTTCCTCAGTGTTTCCAGCATCTGCCCTTTTGCTTCCATCCAAATGGCCACATCCCTGCCCAGACATTTGCCTTATCCCAGCTGGACAACTCTACTGGCTTCCTCACTGGCTGCTATGCCTCCAAACTCTCCCTTCTCCAGTCAGTACATCGTCCTGATGCCGGAGTCATTTTCCTGCAGGGATGTTCTATGTCCATTTTAGCTCTCCTAAAAAACCTTCAATAGTTACCTATTCTATTCAAGCAGGAACTCCTGACCATTGTTTTAAAGGCATTCCTTTAAGGAATGAGAAGCAGTGTGGCTCAGTGGAAAGAGCCCAGGCTTGAGAGTCAGAGGTCATGGGTTCTAATCCCAGCTCCACCGCTTGCCAGCTGTGTGACTTTGGGCAAGTCACTTAACTTCTCTGTGCCTCAGTTACCTCATCTGTAAAATGGGGATTAAAACTGTGAGCCCCACATGGGACAACCTGATCACCTTGCATCCCTTCAGAACTTAGAACAGTGCTATGCACATAGTAAGCACTTAACAAATACCACCATTATTACTATTATTATTCCATCAAGAAGCTTCTGCTCTAGCTCAGTTCACTCTTTGTTCATCTCAACCCTACCTCCTCACTATGTCTCATTCTTGACTTCCCTACTGCTGACTCCTTATTCCCTTCCTTCTTCCTGACTGAAACTTCCACCCCCTTCAAGCAAGATCACAGGGAATTAGAGGAGCTGGGAGAAGCATTTCAAGTAAAAATAGGTTTGGAGATTATAACTTTAATTTCTTCCTATGGAGAAATAGGGTTTGAGATTACTGGCAACCTTATTAAAAAAATGGATAAGGCAATGAAATGCAGAAATATTCCTTCCATATGAGACAACTCAATTGGCATCCCTTTGCTAGAACAACTTCTACGTTCCTGAGCATCATTTTGGAGGGCCCAATCTAGCTCACTCCTGCCTAACTTGAATGTGAGAGGTAATTAAAAATCTGAAGTCTGCTCCATCCAGAGCCCAACAGCACAATTTAGGAGACTCTAATTACATATTCACTGCAATAAAAAAAAATTCCATGCTTGTTGATTCAGGTACATTTCCCAAGATGAGTGGTTGGGAATGGAGAAAGAAACCAAGAGAGAGTTAGTGCATGTGCACATGAATGTCAATTACTTTCCTAGTCACTTATCTGTTGAATTGCCTAACCTTTGACCTTGTTCTTTCCTTTCTACTTTGCCCTGAACGGGCATCTGGGAAGCCAGGTTCTATTCAGGTTAAGGATCCAAGCCAGATTCTCTTCAGGTTAAGGATCCCTAGAGGTTTTCCATTCAATAAGTTGATCATAATTAAACAGAGGGAACAACTGAACTTATATATCATTAAGTATTTGATAGTCATTTTCTTTTCCCATCTTATTACTGAGATGACTTTACTTCTTCATCTCAAGGGAAGTGGTGGGGTTGTTCATTTACTGCTTCCCATCAGCTAACCATCTGCAGGTAACTCCTTTAACAACTTGTTATAATGCTTTTTACTAGACAATTTGTCATAGTTGCATATTTGGGATATCAAAAACCAGCTGCTAGAAGGCTATAAACAACATCTTTATCACATATTGTTTATTATTGCTTTAGTATTGGACGACTAACCTACTCTATTAAGACCCAGCAGCATTGAGATGTAGCTTTATTGTTGAGGAAGAAGCTAGAGGTTATTTCACTAATTATATGCAAAGGGGGCCTTTCCTCCAGATAATGAATAATCACTTTAGATTAAAGAGAGAAATTTCTTTTAGTAGTACTTGTATTGCAGTCTTTTGCATGCAGTTAATAATTCATTTAAAGAATTACCACTTCAGTGAGCCTGACTACATTATTTATTAAATGTAATTAAAGTATTTATTAGCCAAGTAATAAATGATGGACAACAAAGTGTCTTGGTAATGTTGTAAAATCACTGTGGCCAATGTTTATAAGCAGATAGAACTGTAACACCATTCTAGTGGAATGACAGATCACTAGGTTTCATTGGGTGCATAATTAATGTGCATGAGCCAGTGGGTGTTTTTCCAGATTCACCTGTCTGTCTAAGATGCCTGCTTTCATGCTAGTAAAATGTGGCTGTTTGGTATTTATCAACTATCAAGAGTTATCCAAGTTCACGGATTCTTTTCATCATCATCACCACCACCACCACAAATCACATCATCACTGACAATACCACCCCAATACCATGTAACTGTTGATCTTACACAGAAGTCAAGATGCTAGCATCAGTCTTTAAAAATAAGTTCAGTTTCCTGACCCCTGAGAGTTTATCATCTAAGTGAGAGAGAGGAGGCTGGTAAATACCCAATCCACATAAGTGTGTTCACAGTGAGACACAGTAAGAACCAGGAAGCCTGGTGGAAAGAGTGTCAGAGGAAGTGAGTTCTAGTCCTGACTCTACTACTAGTCTGCTGTGTGATTTTGAGTAAGTCACTTCTCTGTGCTTCAGGTACCTCATCTATTAAATGGGGATTAAGACTGTGGGCCCCTTGAGGATCATGAACTGTGCCCAAACTACCTTGTATACCCCAGGACTTAGTACAATACCTGGTAAATAGTAAGCTCTTAACGAATACAACAGCAGTAGCAAATGATCACAAGAATGAGTAGCAGGGATGATGTCTGACACTTGTCAGCTGTGTGACCTTGGGCAAGTCACAAGATAACCTCTCTGTGCCCCAGTTCAGCAAAATGGGGATTCAATTCCTGTTTATCATCATCATCATCATCATCATCAGTAGCATTTATTGAGCACTTACTATGTGCAAAACACTGTATTAAACCTTTGGGAGAGTGTAAGTGAGCTTGTAGTCTAGAGGCCGGAGAGAGATATTGTAAATGAGTGACTTATAATATGCAATTTTAAGATACTTTTTCATGGTATTTGTCAAGCACTTACTATGTGCCAGGCACTATACTAAGAATTAATGTAGATGCAAGTATATCAGGTTGGACACAGTTCCTGTCCCATTTGGGGTTCACAGTCGCAAACCCTGTTTTACAAATTAGGTAACTAAGGCATGGAGAAGTTAAGTGACTTGCCCAAGGTCACACAGCAGACAAGTGGTAGAGCCAGGATTAGAACACAGGTGTTCTGACTTCCAGGCCTGTGTTCCTTCTATTGGGCTGCACTGTTTCTCATCTACATAAGATATGTCTATATGTGCTGAGGCCTGAGGGTGGGGCAAATATCAAATGCCCAAAGGTCACAGATCCAACCAAGTAAATAGACTAAACAGAAGAGAGAGGGAGCTGGGGAAAAGAGGGTTTCATCAGGGAAAGCCTCTTTGAGGACATGTGAATTTAATAAAGCTCTGAAAATGGAGAAAGTTGTGGTCTGGTGTATAGATGTATCTGTTCTTCCTCAGATTTAGACTGTGAATCCCATGTGGGACATGATTATCTTGTATCTTCTCCAGTACTTAGTACAGTGCTTGGCTCTTATGAAACACATATACCACAATTATTGCCATTATTATCATTGTCATCATTATTATCATTATTATTATGTGAATGCTAAATTGTACTGTCTTACAAGAATGGACAGGGTTACTCAGGGAAATTTTTCTGAATAGGGGAAAATCTTGAGCTGTGATTAAGTCAACTGGATTCTCCCTGCTATTCTGAGCCTCATGTAGAGAAAATCCACCCCTCTAGTCTCCTGTTTCTTCCCTACATCCAAAGCAGAGATTAATATAATAAATGGTAGTACTTGCTAAGCTCTTACTGTGTGCTAGGCACTGTACTAAGTGCTGAGGTGGATTCAAGCAAGTTGGGTTGGACATAGTCCTTGCCCTGCATGGGGCTCACAGTCTTAATCCCCATTTTACAGATGGGGTGACTGAGTCACAGAGAAGTGAAGTGACTTGCCTAAGGCCACACAGCAGGCAAGTGTTGGAGCTGGAATTACAACCCATGACTTTCTGACTCCCAGGCCCATGTTCAATCCATTACACCATGCTGCTTCCCAGAGACTTGGTCCAATGGTAGAGCAATCCATCCACCTTGACTTAAGAAGCAGTACTCTCTGCTCTGTATGATGCACAGTTTTCAGGATTTTCTTTTGTTCATAGTTTTCATATGTGGTAAAAGAACTCTAAAAAAGATCAGAGACAGTGAGGAAAAGCCACTTAGAGGTGATGCCTCAAAGAGATGATGGAGTTAGGAAAAGTCCTGGCTGCTGGAGAAGCAGTGTCGTCTAATGGATAGAGCATGGGCCTGGGAGGGGAAGGACCTGGGTTCTAATCCTGACTCTGCCACTTGTCTGCTGTGTGACCATGGACAATTCACTTAACTTCTCAGTTCCTCACTTCCCTCATCTGTAAAGCGGGGATTAAAACTGTGAGCCCCACGTGGGACATGAACTTTGTCCAACCTGATTTGCTTGTGCCTACCCCCAGTGCTTAGTACAGTACCTAGCACAGAGTAAGCCCTTAACAAATGCCACAATTATTATTATCCGTTTCCCCCCGGGCAACTCTATTTGTCCCTCAGCAGCAGCTTGCATTGAGCTTTCTCTTGTTCAGAACGCTGAAGAAGAACAAGGCTCAACAAAAGGAGCAGTGCCTGACCTCATTTGGGTTCCCGTCTATTGAATACACGAGATTGGTTAGATTGGTGTCCCTCAAGATCATATGCTTTCCCCTGTCCTCTTAGTAACTATGAACACAGAGAGAGAAGTAATAGTAGTAACAGTTGTTGTTGCATTAATGGCATTATATTTATTAAGCACCCACTTGGAAGAGTGCCCTGTATTAAGCTGTTGGGAAGTACAGGATGAGGAAGTGGCACACAGTCTCTGCTCACTAAGGACTTAGACTCAAGTCGGGGAGACAATCATAAAAATAGTTATAGGACTAGTCAAAATAAATAATTGAATAATCATATATACAAAAATGCAGAGGATGTGTGTAAGTTTATATGTGCTAGACTTGGTGATAGTTTATTCAGCTTAATGTCCTGGAAAGTTATTTGAAGGAGATGTGTTGGAGGAGGTGGGATTTTAAGAGATCTTTGAATCTGGGGGACAGGTTTGGTCTGCCTGATGTGGGGAAGGATGGAATTCCAAGCCGGGGGAAAAGAGTAAGTTAAGGGACCAAGGCAGGAGAGTTGAGAGTGAGGAATGACTAAACCGTGGACTTGAGAGTGAGTTGGAGAATAGTGGGTGAAGAGAGCAGCTAGGTAAGGTGATGTGAATTAATGGAGACCCTGAAAGATCACTGAGTTTTTGTTTGAGGTGGAGAGACACAGAAAGCCAGTGGGGGGGGTTTAAGGAGAGAAGGGTATAATTAAACAAGATGAACCTGTGCAGCAGTAAGTAATACAGATTCAAGTGGGGAGAAGCTGAAATCAGGGAGACTAGCAAGGAAATTGATGCAGTAGTCTGGGTTAGACTATGGGCCCCATGAGGGACAAGGACTGGGTTCATCCTGATGATCTTGTATCTATCTCAGTGTTTAGTATAATGCTTAGCACAATTATTATTGTCTTTGTTGAAATTATTGTTATTTATTCCTTCACATGTTTGACAGCAAGTTTCTCTGCCTCTCCATCTAAACAGCCATCACAGTGGTGCCCATATTGTCCTAGCTTGACTTGACTAGTGCATCAATCTCCATTCAGATCTCCTTTCTTTCAATCTCTCCCCTCAACCCATTCTTCACTCTGCCTTCTGGATCATTTTTCTCAAGCTTCGTTCTGTGAACATCTCCGTGCTCCAGAAAAACTTCCAGTGACTGCTCATTCCTCTCTGGGTCAAACAGAAGCTCCATCAATGTCTCCATCAGGTAATTCCCCTACAAATTCTCATTGCTCTCTGTTTACACCTCAGCTTACACTCTTTAGTTCTCTCAAGGCAACCTACTTACTAATACCTCACTCTTGTCTGTCTCTTTGCCAGCCTCTTGCTCACACCCCTCCTTCTTCCCAGAACTCCCTCCCCCTTCACTACTGCTCTCCTTTTAGTCAAGGTCCTTCTGAAGTCATGTCACTGCTAAGAAGCCTTCCCAGATAAATCTTTCATCTCTCCACCTTATTCCTACCTCTCCTGCCACTTCAGGACTTCCTCATCACTTAAGCACTTAAGTACTCTCACCCTCTGTGTCACATATACAAACATATTTTTATACTTTATTGCTTCCCCATACTTAAATTCATTTTAGCGTGTCCCTCTCCAAGACTTGGCCATCACTATAGACACCATCACCATCCTCCCTGTATTACAAGTCTGTAACTTTGGCATTATGCCTGACTCAGCTCTCTCATTCAACCCACATATTCAACCCACCACATTCTGTCAGTCAAACCTGCCCAACACCAAAAGAATCTACTCTCCCACTCCATCCAAACTGCTACCATACTGATCCAAGCCCTTATCATATCCCACTCTGACTACTGCATCAGCCTCCTCGAGGACCTCCTTGCCTCCTGTCTCTCTCATCACCAGTCCATACTTCTGCTACCCAGACTGCTTTTCCAAAAGTATTCTGTCCACATCACCCCATTCCTCAAGTGGTTGCCTATCCACCTCTACATCGAACAGAAACTCCTTTCTATCAGCTTTAAAGCACTCAATCGGCTCTCCCTTTCTTATCTTAACTCACTAATTTCCTACCACTACCTACTTCACTCTTCTAAAGCCATCCTAGTCATGCCTTGATCTTTTCTATCTCACTGCCTACCCTTGCCCATATTTTTTTTCCAATGGTATTTGTTCAGACACTGTTCTAAGAGCTGGGGTAGGTACAAGGTCATCAGTTTGGATACAGTCCCTGTCCCATGTAAGACTCACCAGTCTTAATCCCCATTTTACAGAGGAGGTAACTGAGGCACACAGAAGTTATGCTACTTGCCCAAGGTCCCACAGCAGGCAAGTGGCAGAGCTGGAATTAGAACTCAGGACCTTCTGACTCCCAGACTCATGCTCTATCCACTAGGCCATGCTGCTTCTCACGTCCTCCCTCTGGCCTGGAGCTTTCTCCCCCCTTGTATGTGACAGACTACAATCTTCCCACCTTCAAAACCCTCCAAAAATCACATCTCCTACAAGACGCTTTCCCTGAGTAGGTCCTCAATTTCCCCTATTCACCCTCCCTCTGTGTTGCCTCTGTACTGGAATCTCTACCCCTTAATTACTTAATATTTACCCCATCCCCTGACCCCAGAACCTGTGTACACATCCTTACACTCTTCCATTTTCCCTGTGTGTAATTTATTTAAAGTCTGTCTCCCCTTCTAGACTGCAATCACCTTGTGGTCAGGGGTCATGTCTACCAACTGTATTGAATTTTCCAAAGTCTTAAACACAGTGCTGTACACACAGTAAGTGCTCAATAAATACCATTGATTGAATGTTGTGGGCAGGGAATGTGTCTTTTGTATGTTATGCTGTACTCTCCCCAACTCTTAGTATAGTGCTCACCATACGGGTTAACCCCTTTGCATCAAGCCCACTCGCTTCAAAGCCCTCCCTATCCCTCAGAGCCTCTCCAGTCTGATGACTCCCTTGCCCTTTCTCCCTTCCTCATAAAGAGCAACTGAAATGAGCTAACAATAGAGAAGCAGCGTGGCTTAGTGGAAAGAGCCCGGGGTTGAGAGTCAGCGATAGTGGATTCTAATCCCGACTCCACTTATCTGCTGTGCCTCAGTTCTCTGTGCCTCAGTTACCTCACCTATAAAATGGGGATTAAGACTGTGAGCCCCATGTGGGACAACCTGCTTACCTTGTATCTACCCCAGTGCTTAGAACAGTGCTTGGCACAGTAAGCGCTTAACAAATACCATAATAATTATTATTATTATTAATGGTGTAGTGGTAGTACTATTACTAGTAGTGGTAGTAATGGTAGTAATAATGATAATAGTATTGGTGGTAGTAGGAGTGGTGGTAATAGAAGAAGAGGTAGAAGTGTTAATAGTGGTAGTAAGGGTACAAATAATGATGGTAGCAGTATGGGTGGTAGTGATAGTAGGAGTGGTAGTGGTGATAGTAGGAGTGGCAGTGTAATAGAAGTGGTAGTAGTAATGGTAGTGGTAGTAGTATTGGTAGTAGAAATAGTGATAGTAGTAGGATTCGTAGCAGTAATAGTTGTAGTAGTGATAGTAGTATTGGTGATAGTGATAGAAGGTGTGATAGTGGTAGTAGTAGTAATGGTATAATGGTAGTAGAGGGAGTGGTAGTGGTAGTCATAACGGTAGTAGTAGTGATAGGAGTATTGGTGGTAGTGATAGTAGGAATGGTAGTGGTGATAGTAGTAGTAAGAGTAATAGGAGTATTGGTGGTAGTGATAGGACTAGTACTCACCTCCTTCAAGAGGTCTTCCCAGACTGAGCCCCCCTTTCCCTCTGCTCCACTTCCCCTCCCCCCCACCCTCTGCTGTTCCCCCTTCCCCTCCCCTCAGCACTGTGCTCATTTGTATACATTATTTATTACCCTATTTATTTTGTTAATGAGGGGTACATTCCTTTGATTCTGTTTATCTTGATGATGTTGTCTTGTTTTTGTTCTTCTCTGTTTTGCTTTGCTGTCTGTCTCCACATTTTAGACTGTGAGCCCATCATTGGGCAGGGTTGGTCTCTCTCTGTTGCCCAATTGTACATTCCAAGCACTTAGTACAGTGCTCTGCACATAGTAAGCGCTCAATAAATCCTATTGAATGAATGAATGAATGAATAGTAATAGTAGTAGTAGTGGTGGTAGTGATACTGAGCAAACAAGTGGTGCAGTACACTATGCTAGGCACTTGGAAAGTACAGAATAACAGAAATGGCATGTTCAGTGGCCACAAGGAGCTTATACTCTAACAGGGGAAACACACATTTAAATTCTTATGTAACACTGTCAAATTTATAAATTGAGTGGACAGATAGAAAAATGCTGCAGAGGATGTAGATAAGGGCCTAGAGGCGAGTGACTTGATCAACAGATAGGCTTTGGCAGGGGCTGTTGGATCCAGTGAAGGGAAAAGTGAGCAGTCCTATCATGATTTGTCTCCCAAATAGACACTTGAATTCATTCAGAGCCCTGCTCCTCTCCCTGATCCTCACCCCAGCCCCTTCCCCACCCTCCCTGAGATCACCCCTTCTCTTCATCAGCTCCTATTCCAACAAGGGTAATCTGTCACCATCCGTTGTTCAAAGAGGAGTGAGGTGAGGTGGGCAAAGACCACTTGGGAAAGAAATCTGAAGGGGGCAAATGGACCAAGAACAGCATTTTCTAAATCGATTTGTCTTATGGGCTTTGTGGACTGTGGAGCTTTTTTTCTGGAAGATGGACAGGTTGGTTGTATATCATGCATATACTCTCACTGCGGAAGCCTCTCTCTGAACTCTTAATCAAGTTGAGTGCCAGCCCAAGGGAAGGAGATGCGAGATAGCTTATATAAACGCCAAGTTGGCTGGCTTCCCTTGAACTATCTGCACTCTGAGCTGAGGTCGGACTAAATGTCTACTAATGGCCCCCTTCTCCTATAATCCATTTATACATGTCCCCTCCCCCGGCCCCTCTTCTTTGCTTTTTTTGGTCTAAAATAAATAGCGCTTTTGGATTTGCTTTGCTTCAGTGCAGCTGTGAATCACAGAGCTGGAAATGTGTCCAAGTGGGAGTCAGACAGCAAATTCTTTGCTTAGACAAGAAAGGCTCAAACTGCTGATTTGGCCTCATTTGATCCTTGGTATTTTATTTTTCTATAAATTTTGCATGGTCCTGAGAGGAAATATCTTGATTTCAAGCATTTTTTCATTTGCTTTCCACTTCCAAATGAGAAGGGCCTTCCTTCACGTGGTGTTAATCTTGGTCCCACTTCTTCTTGGTCTTGTCAGTAATTATTCAGTAGGGGGACTTAATGAAATCTGATGTTTATGTAAATTTTATATGGCTGATAGCATGGAGGGTGAGAGAGGTGTTTCACGATCTCTCTATTATAAATATCCTCTGTTCTTGACCTCTGATGGGATTTGGTAATGCACTGCTAGAACAAAAGCCTATGGGGGAACAATGGTAAAGGCAGGGTTTAGGAAGCTTAACACTGTCATCTGATGAACTTTTACTGAATACCCTCAGGGTGTCTGACATGAAACTGGGAGTTGAGAACATATATTCCTGACATTTGGATAGCGTTTTCATTTTTCAAAACCATTCTCACATCAATTACCTCATTTTATGTTAATAATAGCAATAATTGTGGTATTTCTGAAGCACTATGTGCCAAGCATTATACTAAGCACTGGGGTAGATCCAACCTAAGCACACTAGATCCAGTCCATTTCCCAAATAGAGTTTACAGTCTAAGGGGTAGGGAAAACAGGTCTTGAATCCCAATTTCATAGATGAGGCAATCGAGTCATAGTGAAGTTCAGTGATTTGACCAAGGTCACACAGCAGACACATGGCAGAGCTGGGATTAGAACCCACGTCCTCTGACTCCCAGGCCCAGCCTCTTCCCACTAGGCCACACTGCTTCTCTCAGATGCCTGCATTTCACTGGTTATTTCTATACAGCACAAACCTAACAACAACATGAAAATAGTTCAAAGCATCCCCTATTAAGAAATGGAAAGATAATTATTTAGCCAGTTAATGTTAGGGGAAGGTTCTTGATTGTATTTGAGTCAGTGGGGCTGAAAAATATTGGACTAAGATAATCAGTCAACTGCTAAATAGTATTTATTAAGAACTTATCATGTACAGAGCACTGTTCTAAGCACTTAGGAAAATACAGCTCAAGAGGATTGGTAGACATGAACCTTGCCCTCAAGTCTTGCCCAACAGGGTAATCTTGCACATGGCTTGGAAGTGGCTCAGAAATCTTCTTGACAGGTGTTGCCTGCTTGTCGTGGCTGAGATTCTCTGAGGTTCATTCAATTCATTCAATGCCATTTATTGAGTACTTATTGTCTGCAGAGCACTGTTCTTGGAAAGTAGATTTTGGCATCAGAGACATTCCCTACCCAACAACAGGCTCACAGTTTAGAAGGGGGAGACAGACAACAAAACAAGTAGGCAGGCATCACTACCATCAAAATAGATAAATAGAGAAGCAGTGTGGCTCAGTGGAAAGAGCATGGGCTTTGGAGTCAGAGGTCATGGGTTCAAATCCCGGCTCTGCCACTTGTCAGCTGTGTGACTGTGGGCAAGTCACTTAACTTCTTTGGGCCTCAGTTACCTCATCTGTAAAATGGGGATTAAGACTGTGAGCCCCACGTGGGACAACCTGATTCCCTTGTGTCTACCCCAGCGCTTAGAACAGTGCTCTGCACATAGTAAGTGCTTAACAAATACCAACATTATTATTATTATTATTAAAAATATTCATTCATTCAATCATATTTATTGAGCGCTTACTATGTTCAGAGCACTATGCTAAGTGCTTGGAATGTACAATTCAGCAACAGAGACAATCCCTGCCCAACCATGGGCTCACAGTCTAAACAGGGGAGACAGGCAACAAAACAAAACAAGTACTCAGACATCAATACCATCAAGATAAATAGAATCATAGATATAGACACATCATTAAAATAAATGGAGTAATAAATAATATATACAAATATGCACAAGTGCTGTGGGGAGGGGAAGGGAGGAAGAGCAGAGGGAGTGAGAAGGGGGAATGGTGAGGAGAGGAGGGGCAGAGGGAAAGGGAAGGCTCAGTCTGGGAAGGCCTCCTGGAGGAGGTGAGCTCAAAGGGCTATGAAGAGGGGAAGAGAGTTAATTTGGCAGATGTGAGGAGGAAGGGCATTCCAGGTAAGAGGTAGGACCTTGGCCAGGGGTCGACGGTGGGACAGGCGGGAATGAGGCACAGTGAGGAGGTTAGCGGCAGTGGAGCAGAGTGTACGGGCTGGGCTGTGGGAGGAGAGAAGTGAGGTGAGGAAGGAGGGGGTGAGATGATGGAGAGTTTTGAAGCCAATAGTGAGGAGTTTTTGCTTCATGTGAAGGTTGATAGGCAACCACTGGAGGTCTTTGAGGAGGGAAATCGCATGCCCAGAGTGTTTTTGTAGAAGGATAATCCGGGCAGCGGAGTGAAGTATAGACTGAAGTGGGGAGAGACAGGAGGATGGGAGATCAGAAAGGAGGCTGATGCAATAGTCCAGTCGGGATATTATGAGAGATTGAACCAGCAAGGTAGCAGTTTGGGTGTAGAGGAAAGGGTGGATCTTGGTGATGTTGTGAAGGTGAGACCAACAGGTTTTGATGATGGATTGGATGTGTGGAGAGTCAAGGATGACAACGAGGTTGCAGGCTTGTGAGATGGAAAGGATGGTAGTGCCATCCATAGTTATGGCAAAATCAGGAAGAGGACAGGGTTTGGGAGGGAAGATATGGAGCTCATGCATACACCCTTCTGCCAGCCTGGGTTGATTCTGGGAATTGCTTTTAGGCTCCACCACCACAGTGATCAGATAAGGTGACCTACTTGAGGAGTGACCAGAAAAAAATGAGAAATACTGCTGAAAATTAATGGGTTGTGCTGAAGTCAATATTCTCACAGCGGGCTAGGAAGTGGGACTTGTGTGTTGCAGCCAAAAAGAATAACCTTAACCTCATGGCAAAGTCCCCTATTCATTGTACTTTGTCTTGCAGATTTAGGGGGAAAAATATAATTTTTATACCAAAAAACTACCTTCAGAAATGGCATTTGCCTCCTGTGAAGCCTCCTCTCATATCTTTTATTTATAGGTATTGACTACTTAGAGTGCTCTGTACTAGCTGCTTGGGAGAGTACCATAGAAGTCAGACACAGTCTCTTCCCATTAAGGAGCTTGCAATCTCATGGGGGAGACAGAAAAATACAAACAATATTCCATATTTACTCTCATAATGGCCTAAGTCAATGATTCCCTCCCTCCACCTCTGGTTTTTGAGAAGGAAATAAAAGGTTATTTTTGTTAACAAGGCAGACATCTGGGTAGGAAGAGGAGAAAGGTCAGAATATGTGATTGACCCAGACACAGGCTCATGCTGTGGTCGTTTCTTTACTGAGACATGAGAACTCCAGGGTGAGGAGAACAGGAGGGGGAGGGGTTGTTAACATAATTTGTTAAATGCCTATTGTGTGCAGCATTTGAGAGAGTGTGATAGTCACAAATGCCCTCTTCCAGTTGTCTTTCTTCTTCCTATTTTTCTCTTTTTTTCCTCCCTGTATAATAGCCTCTTCCCTGTTCTGTGTTTGTAAAAAAACAAGCAAAAAACTAGGGCAATTTTGAAAGTAAATATGGCATATCTACCATATAAGCCCTCAGTGTTGCTCTGAGCTCCAATTGATAATGCAGTCATTCTCAAATTATTGTTTTGTGGCCCGACCAGTGAAAAGATTGAGTGCCTGGCAGCAGAGACCTTCTAAATATCCTCAGACCACAAGTGTTCAGCTTCTAACGAAACACCCACTTTACATTTGCTCAGTTCTGGAAGTAATTGGGCCCAAGGCACCCTCTTTAGCCACCTGGAGCTCACTGTCAACAAATTATCTTTCCACAAGAAGGCCAGCTATGTCCTTGTATATTTCCCTACAGCTAAGATTACATCAGAAGCTCTCTTTATGTGTCCCCTTCAACACTCTTTTCTGCAGTAGACTGTAAGCTCCTTTAGGGACAGAATAGTGTTTAATGAGGTTTACAGAGTAGTTGGAGCAACATTGCACAAATGGCTTCAGGTTGAATGGTGTGCTTAATGAAGTTGGTGAGGGCCAGCTTTAATTATAATAATAATGCTAGAGTATTTGTAAAGCACTTACCATATCTATTTTGATGGCATTGATGCATGACTGCTTGTTTTGTTTTGCTTTCTCCCCTGTTTAGACTTCAAGCCCATTGTTGGGCAGGGACTGTCTCTATCTGTTGCCCAATTGTACATTCCAAGCGCTTAGTACAGTGGTCTGCACATAGTAATCACTCAATAAATACTATTGAATGAATGAATGAAATGGGAAAGATACAGGATATTCACACCCCACGTGGGGCTCTAATTCTAAGTAGGAGAGAGAAGAGGTATTGAATCTCCATTTGGTAGATGAGGGAACTGAGAAGCTAAGCGACTTGCCCAAGGCCACAGAGCAGGCAAGTGGCCAAGCCCGTACAAGAACCCAGGTTCTCTGACTCCCAGATCTGGGCTCTTTCCAATAGGCCAAGCTACTTCTCACAGCTTTGCAAAAGGAACATTGTAATATAGTGAGGGAAAGCCATTCAATTATGTTATCTCATTTTTCTATTAATCCACAGAGAATAGAACTCTACTGAGAGGTGTCTTAAGAAAAAAAAAAGTTTTAGTCAACAAACTCCTTGGGTTTGTTGGGGTTTTCTCAACTCTGGGCACCAAAGGTAAATGTCATAACCTGGCAAGGTTAAAATATTTAGAATCTGATTGTCAGATATTTACTAATCTACCAAATAAGTCCATGTAGTGTACTACCATCGCTTGTCTTGGTCCTTTGTTCTTCCCAAAACAAGGGCAGATTAAATTCCCACTTCTTACTATAAAGGATCTTTAATAAAATCATTCCTACTCAAATTAAATACATGCACTCCCTGTGCTTCAAGACCAACATTCGGGGACACTGTGTTCCAGGCACAGTCCCAGAACATATTTCTTCTGTGAATAAGATCCTACAGGCTCTTAAGAATCTGCTGTAGGACATGGCAGCTTTGAGGAAATGGGCAGTGCTTTAGGAAAGTTCACCTTCCACTCAATTAACCTTGGAGAAAGGAATCTTTTTTTCTCCCCTGGGAGAATCTTTTTTTTTTTTTCTGATGACCTTTTGGAGCATCTTATTTTCTGGGCAAAAAGCCAAGCAATAGCTTTCTTTGCAGCCATAAGCCTGCTTTCAATTTTTAAATCCGGGGCAGGAGAAAGAGTGCTTAAGAGTAAAATGCAGGAGGTAGACAGGAGGAGACAGGGTAGAGGGTCAGAGAGAGAGAGAGATTTAACAAATAGAGCAGTTTCTGAACCTGAACAAGGTGGCGGGGGGCGGGGATCAGTGGGAGAAGTTGGCTGTGAAGAAGGGTGGGAAGAAATGAATGGCAAATTAGAACTTCTATGCTTGTCCTTCTTACCCTAATTAATCAGTAGTATTTATTCATTTATTTATTTATTCAGTGATGACCCTGTGCAGAGCACTGCACTAAATGCTTGGGAGAATATGATAGACCTACTCCCTGCCCTCAAGCAGGTTACAATCTAGATGGAGAGATAGGCCCTAAAATAAAGTATAGCAACCAAGTGTAAGAATAAAGAATAGGTAAGAAGTGTAAGAATGGGCAAAGAAACCAAGTGTAAGAATATGTACAAGAGAGCTGTGAGGAGGAGGGTGGGTGAGTCCCTAAGTTTTTTTCTTTTTTTCATGGTATTTGTTTAGCGCTTACTATTGCCAGGCACTGTTCTAAGTACTGGGGTAGATACAAGGTCATCAGGTTGGACACAGTCCATATTCCATATAGAGCTCACAGTCTTTATCCTTGCTTTATAGATGAGGGAACTGAGACAATGAGAAGTTGAGTGACTTGCCCAAAGTCACACAGCAGACAAGTGACAAAGGTGGGACTAGAAACCAGGTCCTTCTGACTTAGTGCTTAGTGGATATGATCAAGTGCTTGTGTGACAGGGTAGGAAGGGAAAATTAGGAGTCTTTTTAGAAAGGAGAGAAGATATTTAATTTCCATTTTACAGATGTGGAAACTGAGGTACTGAGAAGATAAGATCACAAAACAGTCAAGTGGCAGAACCAGGATTAGCACCCATATCCACTAACTCCTAAACCTGTGTTCTTTCTGCAAGGCCATGCCGCTTTCCTAGGTTAATCTGGAATTCAGGAATTTAAAAGTGAATGAATTTAAAATCCATGATCCCAAACATAGTATGATGCTCTGTACAGAGTAAGCACTCAGGTGGCATGTGCCAAGCACTGTTTTAAGCACTGGGGTAGATACAAGTTAATCAGGTTGGACACAGTCACTGTCTCCAACTGGGCTCACACTCTAATTCCCATTTTACATATGAGGTAATAGACGTCCAGAGAAGTTAAGTCACTTGCCCTAAGTCACTCAGCAGAATGTGACAGAGCAGGGATTAGAACCCAGATAATAATAATAATAATAATAATGTTGGTATTTGTTAAGCGCTTACTATGTGCCAAGCACTGTTCTAAGCACTGGGGGAGATACAGGGTAATCAGGTTGTCCCACGTGAGGCTCACAGTCTTAATCCCCATTTTCCAGATGAGGTAACTGAGGCACAGAGAAGGGAAGTGACTTGCCCACAGTCACACAGGTGACAAGTGGCAGAGCCGGGAGTCGAACCCATGATCTCTGACTCCGAAGCCCAAGCTCTTTCCACTGAGCCACGCTGCTTCCCCTGCTGCCAGGCCCATGCTCTATCCACTAAGCCACACCGCTTTGCCTGCCATTGATTGATTGATTGTCTAATATATAAGGATCCGCCAACATTTTCATGCACCCAAGTCCCTGCCACCCGATATGGGTCTCATTTCATGCATATTCTCCCTGCTGCTAGTTAAGGGTGGGGGAGATATAATAAAGATAAAGTTATAATAATTAATAATAATAATTGTGGTATTTGTTCAGCCCTTACTATGGGACAAACATTTTATTAAACACTGGAGCAGATCCAACATAATCAGATTGGACACAGTTTCTGTCCCACATGAGGATCACAGTCTAAATGGGAGAGAGAACAAGTATATAATCCCGATTTTACAGTTGAGAAAATTTAAGTAAAGAGAAATTAAGTTACTTGACCAAGGTCACATAGCAGACAAATGGGGGATCTAGGATTAGAACCCAGGTCTTCTGACTCATCCACTGTCTCTCAGAGCATGCAGTTATTCAGCTAGACATTGGTGAGTTAGGGCCCTCAGGGGAAGGTTAGGGGAGAAACTGCTGGTACTGGAAGAGGCACAGTTTCTTGGTGCCAATCAATTAATAAACCATGATATTTATTGAGCACTTACTGTATGAAGAGCACTGGGCTTGACACCTGGAAGAGTACACAACAATAGAGTTAGTAGACAACAATGTCTGCCCTCCAGAAGTTACAGGCTAGAGGTGGAAACAGACATTAAAATAAATTACAGATAGAGGAAGCAACAGAGTATAGCATTAGTAGGTAAGTGTAGTGGTGCTGTGAATAGGGTAGGTATCAAAGTGCTTATGGGATACAGACCTAAGTGCAAAGGTATCACAGAGCAGGGGATGAATAAGGTGGCAAACAAGAGGTTAGGGAAGACCTCCTCGAGGAGATATGATTTTAGGAGGGCTTTGAAAATGGGGAGAGTGGTGGACTGCCTGATAAGCAGGCTAAAGGGATGACATGGACTAGGAGAGAAGATAGATCAAAATACAGTAATTAGGCTTGCCTTTTGAGGAGTGAAGTGTGCAGGCTGGAATGTATTCAGAGATTAGGGAAGGAAGGTAATAGGGGGAAAACTGGCTTAAAATTGTTAGTAAAAAGTTTCTGTTTGATATGGAGATGGATGGGCAACCAGTGCAATGGGGAGCGGGGGACTGAATATTTTTTAGGAAAAAGATTGGAGCTATTAAGGGGAAAGTAAGAAGCCTGATGCAGTAATCAAAGAAGAAATTGGTAAATGTTTGGATCAGGGTAGTAGCAGTTTGGTTGGAGATATGGAGAAGATAGAACTGTTAGGATTTGGTGACAGACTGAATTTACAGGTTGGATGAAAGATGCGTTAAGGATAATTTCAAGTTTACAGACTTGTGAGCCAGAGAGAATATTGGTGTTGTCTACAGTGAAGGGAAAGTCATGGGTAGTGTTATGGAATTTTATTGGAGAAACGACTCTGATCTCGCAATCACATGAGAGGGTTTCGTGACCTTGGTGTAGAAATGGAAAGACTCAAGAGAGTGAGCCGAAATAGGAAAGGTCGGAAAGTGGCTGCTGCCCGTTCACCTGGCGGGGTATGAGGGACGAACAGCCATGAGCCATCCCAAACCCAGTACCTTTATTTGCAAGTATTTCCGCATTCCACTCGACCTTCTTCCATTGCGCACCCAAAATCCCACCCAATTCCCCTGTGTTGCTGGTACTCCACCCTTCAATCAGAACCAGTTCTTAAGAGTGGTCGAATAAGGTAATGTAACTGACACATCATTACCGAAACTTAACTGATTGATCTACCATAGGAAGGAGATTAAATGGAGACAGGATGTCTAGTACAATATTGGAAAAAGATAGAACTGAGGCAGGATGGTCAATTGCCTATTACAATATGGGAAGGAGACAGAACAAAGACAGGATGGTAAATCGTCCAGTACAGTAGGAAAGGATTTGGGTGGGAAGATGAGTTTTGTTTTGGACATGTCAGAGGTCATCCAAGTAGAGATATCCTGAAAGCAGGAAGGAACCAGAGACTGCAGAGGAGGAGAGAACTTAGGGCTGGAGAGGAAGATTTGGGAATCATCTGCAGAGATGGTAGTTGAAGCTGTGGGAGCAAATGAGTTCTCTGTATGAAATGGAAATTAGGAGGGGACCCAAAAGTGAGCCTTGGGGGAACTCCACAGTTCTGGGATGAGAAGGAGCCATCAGAAATAGAGGAGAAGACTGTCAGTGAAGTCAAGGTTACATAGTGTTTCCAGAAGAAGGGGGAAGTCCACAGTGTTGAAGACAGCTGAGAGGTCTAGGATTTGGCAAAATGAGGTTGTTGGTGACTGTAGGTCATTGTTCACTTCCATGTGCACTGTAGGAGCCAGTCTCTTGGCTTTTCAACTAGTTCTAATCCATAAAGATTTAAAAATGATATGATGTCTTGGGCAGAGGTTTAAGGAAGCAAATCAAGTCCTGGGCTATTGATATAGGTCACCAAATAGGTGGCAGCAGCAGCAGCAAACAGTTGATTTAAGGGCCTATTATTCATATTTAGCACCATGGAAGGGTTTGTACAAAGCCCATTCAATAGACTGGTTCCCTGTCCTCTGTCAGTCTCTAATCTAAAACAAACACTATTGTAATCAGAGGTAGAGTGACAAGAGAAATGAGCCAGTGCTGTGTTGGCACATTAAACAAAATAGAAAAAGATTTGTTATGAATGAGCAAAGGGGTAGAATGGCATATGACCAATGAGTGTCAGACAATGCTGAAGGGATTTTCTTGTGTTCAGAGAGTGACTAGATATTCTCAAATTCAAGGTGAGACAGGTGAAGATCTTCCAAGAGAAGGGACTTAGGGGGTGAGAAATGAGGATATAAGCATGGTTGGGAGAAGGGAGGAAGAATCATCCTGAAAAAAGTTGGCTGAATCAGGGTTGGTCAGAGAGGTGAGGGGAGGTTGTGGTGGTGTTACACCACACCAAGATTACCAAACATGTCTCCATTTAGATTGAATGACTCCATCTGATCTTTCCACTTTCTGCTCCCTAATCAGCAGAGCAGATCTGAGACATCATGGAAGGGAGGCAGACCTTTATTTTGATTAATTTCACTCGAGAAGTTTGAAGTCAAAGTATAACTCATGTAAGTGTGATCTAAAATAATGTTTTATTGTATTCCCAAAGTCAATGAACACGCTGGATCTGGCTGCCCTGACAGATGCTAATTTAAAAAAAAATAATTCCATAATAATTCCTACAATTACTATCCACTTACTGCAACTAAGATCAGGAACTGGTGATATGTCTTCTATTAAACTGTTCTTCCCAGAGCATAATAAAGAGAACTGATGAAACTCCTGACGTTACAAACAGAGTCATGAACAGTGACCTGAGCTCTTCATTCATCTGTGAGATGTAAAGACAGTTACACTATCTGCACCTCAATCTTCAATTCTCGGAGTCTTTTCTGAGCAAATTCTACTGTGTCTCAGAGCAACCCTGTCCCTCCATCGACAAACAAACCTGTTCTCTTTTAAGAGCCAGGGGCCCCATCTGGGTGTTTGTTGTAGAGGCCAACTGAATATGTCTTGAACCTGGCCTTCAGCTCTGTGCATATGACAGACTCCCTGGCTTCTGAACCATGGCCTTGTTTTAATCTTAATGGAAATTCTATACTTGTAGCGTTAGCAGAAAATGATACCTGGGTCCACATTGTATACACAGGGCCTGAAAAAATTGTTCTGCTTTATCCTTGGCCTCATGACTGAGACCACAGTTTTGAGGGAAATAGTGACATCCCTTAATTCATATCAACGAGTGAAGAGGTGGATTCAACTGATGGCACAGACAGAGGGGAGGCGGGGATGGGCAGTAGAGGAACAGAGAGTAGAGAACAGGGGAAAAGCTTGAAACCCATTGTTAACTGCTTGATAGTGGGGATCAAGATTACCAATGCTATAGTCTTCTCCCAAAGAAACAGTACATACATTCATTCATTCAGTCATATTTATTGAGCACTTACTGTGTGCAGAGCACTGTACTAAGTGCTTGGAAAGTACAATTTAGCAACAAATAGAAACAAAGGGTTCACAGCCTAGAAGTATAGACTCTCCAGTATAGTGTTCTGCACAAAGTAAGCACTCCATAAATGCTGCTGATTGAGGGGCAGTGTGGTGTAGTGGGAAGAGCAAGGGCCTGGGACTCAGAGGACCTGGATTCTATTCCCAGCTCTGCCAGTTCCAATTGCATGATCTTTTGCAAGTCACTGAAGTTATCTGTGTCTCACTTTCCTCACCTGCAAAATAGGCATTCAATTCCTGTTCTCCCCCACTTATACTGTGGGATGGGGGCTGTCTGATCTGCTTAATGTGTATCTGATGTTTAGGACAGTGACTGCCACAAAGTAAGTGTTTAACAAATACCATAATGATTGCTTGATTTTTTGACCCAGGTTGTGTGTGGGACAACCCAGGCAGGGACTGCTGTAGTAATGAGGGAAGTCAGCTCTGATAAATGGAGTAGAAGACAGTTGCTGTGTATGTCATAGCATGGCATAAGGTTGGAGCAGGACAATTTTCAGTTGTAAACTACTGAGGCAACAACCTCTGATGCAATCTCAGAGGTAACAGCAGTCCAGGGTGGTGACATTGCAATACTTGTGAAAGAAATCTAAAAATACTGTGTCCAAGTTGAGAAAGATGCCATGTGAGCAGGGACTTGAGAGGGTAACTAAATGAATAAGGAGCAAGGTGGTGGCCATACTTACGTTCACTTAACTTTAAACACTGCTGCTTCCCCATACTTGTAATTTATTTTACTATCTGCTTCCTGTGCTAGATTGTAAGCTCCTTGAGGATAGGGATCATATCTACTGACTCTATTGCACTCTTCCCAGGGCTCAGTACAGTGCTCTGTACACAGTAAACTCTAAATAAAAACTTCCAATTGATTGATGGATCAGAGGAAGGGGTGTCTCCCAACCTCCCCTCAGAGAAATGCTCAAGGCCCAGAACTTCAAAAGGACTTCTGTATGATATCATTATGTATCCGTGGTTTCAGCAGGAGGTAACACTTGTGGAAAAGGAAAATCAAACTTCTAGAAATTATGCTAATATCTTGTATCTCAAAACTTGGAGGCTTTGAGCCTTCAACAATTATATAATCAATTAGGTATCATCTTGCCACATAGTATTGTTATAGACTTTATGGACTAGGCAAGGAAAGGTAATTATTGTACAACAGAGAGAAGATAAAGTCTATGGCCACTGTGCTCCAGAGTTCATAATTAAAATGTGAATGCAAAGGGCATGTCAGTCACAAGACAATACTACCAGCTAGTTGACCAGATGTAAACCTAGGCAGGTAGCAGCCCCATACAAAGTTATTGTCTCTGTTGCCGAATTGTACTTTCCAAGCACTTTGGACAGTGCTCTGCACACAGTAAGTGCTCAATAAATATGATTGAATGAATGAATGAATGATGTGACACATCTTATGCGATGTCACAAAGTGACATCAGATGGAGTGAGGGTTTGAGAGAAAACTTCTCCCTGCTCTCAGAGGAGAGCAAGTCAGATTTTGAGAAAAGACAGACTAACAGCTGAAAAAAGCCTGAATATTTGTAAATTGATGTTCGGTCATAAGCATAACAGTCCAGTTATATTTTACTGGTCATCCACCCTGGGACCCAGGTTTTCATCCTGACAACATGCTTGGAGCATTGAGTCATTGCAACCCAGGAAATGGGGGGAACACAAAAGGAGGGAAAGAGGTATGGGAACTAAAATATTAAAAGATGTGTTTTTTGTTAATAATGACAATTATGGTATTTGTTAAACGCTTACTATGTGCCCAGCACTGTTACTATATGCCAAATCCACCCCCCTGTATCAGGAGATGCTGGGCCCTAATAGGTTGATAGTTTGGACACCTTTTGTTTGATCTGAATATGAGAGAGAGAGGCAAAGAGAAAGGAGGCCAGGGAGAAGATAGGAAGTAGGAAGAAAAAAATTAAAACAGACCCAAATTACCAGTAAATTTGCAGATTCTTGCCACTCAAACTGTGGTCTTCAGCTACTTCAGTCAGATGCTCCCAGAAGCCCAGTATGAAACTCTGAAAATAGAAGCTGCTCAATACATACATCAGAATAAAATGCCATGTTGAAAGCAAAATGGGAATGGGTTCTCCTTTTTCTTAAACCTGAGAGAAGATATTATTTCAACCTCTCTGATTATCATTTATCAGAGACTCCTCGGATTCATGATGCAGGACAGGTCTGTCAAGCTACAAGCTTTGAGAAATGCCTATGCTTTGATTCAAACCTCAGAAAGAACTGGGCAGGAACCAATTTTCAGCTCTTACTTCCCCTGGGATGCCATTTTACAAAAGCTCCAGGTGCTAACTAGTTTCTTTGGATGAGGATAGGAAGCGGGAAAACACAGAAACATGTAACGGAGCAGATATTGTTCATTTTTAAGGTGAAGGAAGAGTGCAAATATTTTTATAAATTGTGAAGACTTGGGGTTGGAGATGCAGGTATAGGGGTTAGATTTTGAGAGGAGGTGGGATATTTCCTCTTGTGACACTGCTGGGAGAGATGGAAAAGTCAAAGATGAGGCAGGATGAGGGTAGGACTGGAGAGGCACAGGAGATATTTTAGGGCTATCACACTTTGTGTCTCTTTTGTCGATGACATAGGTGGCAAGTTCACTGTGGGCAAGAGATGGGGAGGTAGGGAAACAGGTGTTTGAATATTGAGCAATAAAGTCTAAAGCAGGTGGGGTGAGCAATGGCATGGGATTCAATAAGCATGGAGAAATACTGCTCCAGGTAAGAAGGGAGGGCAGAGTTATAGTAGGTGAGAATGAATTTGAGCTGGATGAGGTCAGCCTGATATCTTGATGCATACAGATTTGCACTGCTGGCCTAATGTCTTTTCACCTGTTCTCCTGTGGAGTTGCAAAGTCTCTAGCCTCAAGCATATATATTAATTCTGACCTCACAAGGGAGAGATGAGACATAATAATGTCCACAGTGTACTCTGATCTCTTGGAGAGCTGTGTAATTTCAAGGTATTCTTAAATCATAAATGAAAAATCTGCCACACAACAAATCCAGTGTTTCCGTTTTCATAAATCTATTGGAAATACTTTTTTCTTCTAGAGGAATCAGATGAGACAAACATTTTCATTATGCCCAATAAATCTACAGCCGGCTGAGCTATGGAGATTTTTCCCCTTTCCATCCTTTGACCCTCCTTCCCACAAAGCTTTGGGGGGGCATATATTGGCTTTCAGTCTAGATCTTAATTCCCACCAAAGGCATATCAGTGGGCAATCAGCATTCATATCAAGGGTGAAGATAGCCTGAATATCTTAGAGGACATATAAATTACAAATTTTCAGGGCCCTGTTGTGACAGTATACAGTCATACTCTGTGTGTGTGCACATGCCCAAACATATATCCAGACATACACATGTATGGATATATGTGTGTATTCACCCAGACATATATGCCCACATGCTTATACATATGTACATGTGTATATGTATGTGTACATGTAGATATATTTGCATGTGTATATAAACTTATACAGTATATACATGCAATCCACTGGGCTGTGGAAATGCAAATGCATCTAGCTGAGACTTGAGTGAGGGACAGTATTCAAGACTATTCTAATCCCTCTCATACAGTAGCTGGTGATAAGCAAGGATTGGATTGAAACAGAATTACTGAAACATTGAAATAGAGAAACAACATGGCCTAGTAGATAGAGGACGAGCCTGGGAGTCAGTAGATCCTAAATTCTAATCCTGACTCCACCACTTGTCTGCTGTGACCTTGGGCAAGTCACTTCACTTCCTTGTGCCTCAGTTACCTCATCTGTAAAATGGGGATTAAGACTGTAAACCCAATATGGGACAGGGACTGTGTTCAACCAATTTGCTGGTATGTAACTCAGTGCTTAGTTCAGTACCTGGCACATAGTAAATGCTTAACACATCATACCTTCCAGAATAGAGTCCTTAAATATGCAATCTTCCTCTTTCAACTTGCTCATAATACCTTCCTTTATGTACCATTTTACCCCAGTACTATTTGATTATTCTCTGCTGGTTAATCAGTTTATTCTCATGACAGTTCCAGACCAGGTTTTTTCATCCCAGTTTTCAGATGGGTAAACTGAAATCAGGTTGACAGTGGGGAGAAGTCATGGAAATGCTCACATTGATCCAGTAATCCAGGGGGCTTTTAGAAAATGAAAGCCAGTTCTCTCAACTGTCTGCCCAGAGTTCTTTCTACTGTCTAAGTATCCACTGTAAAGCAATTCTGCGCAAAATGTCCTGTGAAGCAGAACTATGAAAGTATTTCCATCTGAAGATTTGCAAAGAGGCTGGTGGGTTGTAGCAGATAGGAGCAGCCCAACAAAACTGTCTCTAAGGCAAATAGAATACTAGACCAGAAGTTAGAAGGCCTGAGTTCTCAACCAATGTGATTTAATTTCTGTGTGACCTTGTACAAGTCATTTAACTTCTCAGAGACAAGACCAAGAAACAGTTTCCCCAGCATGAGGAATCAGAAGAGGAATATTTTCAGTTTCTCCCATTCATAAAAAGGGTGACACATTAGCTACAAACATGAAAGACATTTATATATATGCAATTATATATATATACATACATTGATTTATATATTTATATATACAGATATGCATATACACACAAATATGTCATTTCTGCTATTTAATAAGTAGCACTAATATTACCATTGATTCAGTGGGAATTAATGGGTTAGGGACAGCAGATTTAATGACACTACAATAATAATAATAATAATAATGGTATTTGTTAAGCACCTGCTATATGCCAGGCACCGTACTAAGCACTGATGTGGGTACAAGCAAATAAGCAAATACGTTTAGACACAGTCTCTGTCCCACATAAGGCTCACAGTCTTAATGCCCATTTTACAGATAAGGTAACTGAGGCACAGAGGAGTGAAGTGTCTTACCCAAGGCCACATAGCAGAAAAATGACAGAGCCGGGATTAGAACCCATAACATTCCGACTCCCTGGCATATGGTCTATCCACTACACCAAGCTGCCATGACTGACGATTCTCATTACCTGTATTGTGCTTGCATTTTACTCTCCCATATGCTTAGTACAGTGCTCTGCACAGAGTAAGCACTCAATAAATGTCACTACTTGATTCCAACTCCTGTATCATTATTAGGACCACAGATAGCTGAATAGTTTACACCCTGGCTGTTCATGGTTCTTTTACTGTACTAAGTATTGCTGCAAAATGGCAACAATGCAGACTCCCAGTGCACCTTGTTACAGTACAGTAAGACTGAGACAAGGGCTGCAGAGTATAGCAGCACCACAACTCAAAAAATACCATGTGCAGAAAAACATAACCATTCTTTTTTTTTTTTCCATTTTCAGTGGTTGTTGTCAACCACTTTTGTGCCAGGCAATGAACAAAGCAGTGGGTTAAGATATATGGTAGTAAGTTTGGACACAATCCTTGTCCCACCTGGGCCTTAGAGCCTAATTGGAGGGAGACGAAGATAAGGGACTTGACCAATGTCACACAGTAGAAAAGGGAGTGGAACCAAGATTAGAACCCAGGTCCTCCATCTCTCAGACCAGTGCTCTTTCCATTAGTCCATGCTGTTCCAACATTCAATATTAATTGTACCCATTTATGGAGCATGTGAAGTTCATATTTGGTTTGTGTTATGGGAAGAGCAGTCCCATACTTCCATTATTATATCTTAATTGTTCAATGCAAAAAGATAGGATTATATTGTACATAATGACTATAGATTTGGAGAGTTATAGATTCAAATTAATAGCAATATGGAACCTGCTTTTATTAGACGGAAGCTGGGAGAAAAAAATTACTGCCTACTAGTGCTGTTTCCAGTAATTATAATAACTGTGGTATTTAAGTGCTTGCTATCGGCCAGGCATTGTATCAAATACTGGGTTAGATACAAGATAATCAGCTTGGACTTGGTCTCTGTCCCACATAGGGCTCACAGTCTTAAACCCTATTTTACAGATGATGGACTTAAGTACAAAGAAATGAAGTAACATGCCCAAGGTCACACAGCAAACGAGTGGTGGAGTCGGAATTAGAACCCAGGCCTGTCTGATTCCCAGGCCCATGCTCTATACATTAGGCCATGCTGTTTCTCTAACAGGGTTCCCAAGGTTTGTGGCCCTCCTTGAAAGTGTTGTTCAGGGTGTCCTCATGGCACACTTGATCTGCTATGGTCACTGCACTTTAGCGTGCAAAAAAATCAGCTTCCTAGGACTCCTTCTGCCCCTTCCATTAGATTGTACAAATGCAGAGAAGCAGCTTGGCTTAGTGGAAAGAGCCTGGGCATCTGAGTCAGAGGTCTGGCTCTGTCACTTGTCAGCTGTGTGACTTTGGGCAAGCCACTTCACTTCTCTGTGCCTCATCAGTACCTCATCTGTAGTATGAGGTAGTCACCCCATCTGTAAAATGGGGACTAAGCCTGTGAGCCCCTTGATTACCTTGTGTCTACCCCAGCATTTAGAACAGTGCTTGGCACATAGTAAGAGCTTAACAAATATCATCATCATCATTGTATGACCTCTGAGAGCCTGCTGAACACTACACACTTTCTGGAGCATACTCAGTGTTTAGGAAGTGCTCTGCACCCAGCAGACTTACTAAATGCCTTTGATGGATTGACCAATCAATTCTCCATTCTCAGGTAGCCCATCTGACTTACGGTGAACAAAGAATGGTTTTAACACCATCAGACCGACCAGATTGCATAGCACCTCAGTTTTGGAAATCCTACCTCACCACAAATGTTCCATTTGGCTCAGCAGTGACCTGATGAAATTTTTAAAGAGCCCCAGACAGGGAGGGTCTGTCTCTCCCTGCACGTGGATGGTTGGATGGGGAGAGATGGATTCTCTGCAGGCTTCGAGTTTGGCCTGGAGCTTGAGACTGTGTTGGCCTCCCACCCTGTCTGTTAGGCTCCCGAAGGAAGATCTTGCTGACTTGGATTTGTCCCAAAAAAATCGGTGGTTGAAAAAATTCAGCCTTATTTTCGGAGGGAGAGGGGCGGGTAGTCATGGCTAGGGAGGGCGAGCTGTTGTTTTCTCCAAATCTTAGTCTATTTCTTGTTGCTCTTTCCTCGCATCTGTTAAATGCTGGAATGTCTGGAGGGACATTTGCAAAGCTGCACAATGTCAATTAAAGTTGCCGAGCAGTATATCTTTTTGCAGTACGTGTGACCTTTTCTGTTTGTCATTTCCTGGGCACCGCACCAAGTGATCCTCTTAGGAGGCTGGCTTTGTGGAGCAGGCCCCGAGCAGCGAGGCGGTGGTAACTGCAGGCTTCTGGGATCAGTGCCAACCTGCAGATAATTGCCATCAGCAGGAAAGAGCTAGCAAGGCTGGGCTCAGTCCATATTTTACAGATAAATTGACCTCTTTCTGCCACTGTAGAATCACAGGCAGAAAGAAATGGAGAGCAGGAGAAGGGTATGAAACGAGGAAAGGGAGAGTCAAGGGGAGACCAGGAAAAGAGAAAGAGAAGGGAGAAATAAAGATGAGAGAAGGGGAGAGGAGAGCAGCAGGGAGGGGGAGGGAGAGTGAGAGAGTGTACTAGTTACAACAGACCAGCTTCATCGGATTTGAACAAGGGATAGTCCGTAGTGGTGATGTTAACTGGGGAAGCATTTTTTCCTGATTTCAAATGATAAGTATTCAAAGAAAGAAAAGAAAGAAGCCTGGTCCTCTTCTCTCCACCCCAAAAATTAAGATTTTTTTTAACAGGGATTGCTGAGGCATTTTAGAAAAGCCAGAACCAAGCTATGAAATGGGGGTTTAGTTAGCGTCTGCAGCACAGGAGCCGAAAATAGCAATTTCCACATCCGTCACAAAGTCAGAGACTGAGACGGAAGGAGCTGGTGTGGGGAGGGGAGCAGAGGGGGATACTAAGTGAAGAAGAAAGGATCCTACTGTGTTATCTTTTCTCTTTTGCTCTGGATCAGCTCGGTGGCAGTGTCACTGGAGAACTGCCCCACACCAATCCACTAAACTGAACACCAAAAGACATTGCCTCAGTCATCTGGGAGCCCTGAGCAATCCACCTTTGCTTTCTAGAGTGCCCCATGTAGGGAACCACTTTTTTGGGGGCACCAAACAGAGTCCTTCTGAACATACTTCACCTCCAATAACAGCCAGATGTGCTCTGGGTACCTGGATGGCTGCATGGCAATCAATCAGGAAATCAATTCATCAATGGAATTTACTGAGTGATTACTGTGTACAGTGCACTGTACTAAGTGCTTGGGAGAGTATAGTGTAACAGAGGTGGTAGACACATTCCCTGCCCACAGGTCGCTTACAGTCTAGAAGGGGAGTCAAACATTAACATAAATAAAGGATATGTTCATAGACACTGTCAAGTTGAGTGATGGGTGAATAAAGGTAGTTGCAGGAGGGAGTGGGAGAATAGGAAATGAGGACTTAAGGAAGGTCTCTTGGAGGAGATAGGCTCCAAATAAGGCTTTGTAGGAGAGGAAAGTAATTGTCAGATAATGAAGAGTCAGGGTGTTCCAAGCCAGAGTCATGATACGGGTGAGGGGCCAGCAGCGAGATAGGCAGGCTCAAGGTTGGCATTACAGAAGCAAAGTGTGCAGGCTGGGTGGGTGTAGCAAGTTGAGGTAGGAGGGGGCAAAGTGACTAAGTGCTTTAAAACTGATTGGAAAGGTTCATCCAGGGACTCGGGCACTGAAGACACCCATTGGGTCCCAGTCCTTCCTTTGGAAGGACCTCTTTCCTAGGTGCTTATTCATTCATTCATTCAAAGTATTTATTGAGAGCTTACTATGTGCAGAGCACTGTACTAAGCACTTGGAATGAACAAGTCGGCAACAGAGACAGTCCCTGCCATTTGATGGGCTTACAGTCTAATCGGGGGAGACAGGCAGATAAGAACAATGGCAATAAATAGAGTCAAGGGGAAGAACATCTCATAAAAACAGTGGCAACTAAATAGAATAAGCTTAGTACAGTGCATTGCCATCAGTGGGTGCTCCATACATACTATCGTTAGTGTCTCCCTAGGAGTTTTAAGGGACAAAGACAGATAATTGCGGGAAAGAGGAGAGGATGGCCTGGAGAGTGTGTACTTCTCTAAAAGAGACTGAGTAGCTGGTGATCAGGTCTGGCAATGCCAGAGGAGAGAAGGACAGACAACAAAGCAAATTCGGACTAGCAGCAGGAGATGGCCGGAAGTGTCAGTGAGATCTAGGGTACCAAGAGCAGAGGAGAGACCGCTCTCCTCGGAGACCGTGGTGAGACTGCCACCCAGAGTTGAGTGTTTGCCCATAGACACACTGTTACCTTGGAAATGCAAACCTTCAGGGAGTCCAGAGATGAGGATCAAAATGGATTAAGGGTAGCCAGAGCCTTTAAATCCTAAAGAAACCAGAACAGAAACCCATGTGCAGTTTAACTAAATTTCTGCTAAGGCAGGAGCATGTGTCCTAAAAAGATATCTGAATAGTGTAATCATTCAGAAAGGATGAGGATTGCTTATTCTGCTGCAAGATACTATATAATCAGTAGCAATGGGGAGAAATAAAATAGAAGGAAATTCAGGCTGTCTGAAAACATCTTCTGGATGGAAGAGCCATTATAGAGCAAAGCACATCTTTCCAAATGAAGAGTTGGAAACCTAGAACCATGTAGCCTTTACACTGGCTGGACTAGAGAATAGAAACCAAGTGGAATGAGCCTTAAGGCCCTCGATTTTGGAGGAACTGGTCTAGTTGCCTCATAGATGTTTCATTCGGTCAACGGATTAATGGTATTTACTGAACACTTAGTGTGTGTAGAACACTGTACTAAGCACTTGGGAAAATACAATATAATAGAATTGACTGATGTTAATTTTGTTGTACTCTCCCAACTTCTTAGTACAATGCTCTGCATATAATAGGAGCTCAGTAAATCCCATTAATTGATTGATAGATGTGATTTCCACCCACAAGGGGCTGAGTCTACAGGCATATAAAACATTATTTGTGACTCTGTGGGATGTGTGTCCTTAGAGAAAGTGACATAGAGAGTACTTCAAGCACAATTAGTTCATCATATTTCTTGTCTGTAAACTTCTTGTGGACAAGAATCATCTATACCTATGCTTTTATATACTATTCTAAGCATTTAATACAGAGCTCTGCACACAGGAAGCGCTTAATAAATACCACTGATTGATCATACTTAAAGATGACATTACCCACAGTGAAATCCTACCCATGAAGGCATGAGAAATATCACTATTGTACTAGACGGATGGCCCATTCAGACCAATATTCTTTTTCCAGGAGTAGCAATGTGACATCTCTAGAAAATGGTAGTTGGTTGCCCTCTGCATCAGTCCTAATGGTTAGGGATGGGCAATCCATCAGCATGGCTTAGTGGATAGAGCATGGGCCTGAGAGTCAGAAGGTCATGGGTTCTAATCCCAACTCCACCACTTGTCTGCTCTGTGACCTTGGGGAAGTCACTTCACTTCTCTGTGCCTCGGTTATCTCATCTGTAAATTGGGGATTGAGACTGTGAGGGACTGTGCCCAACCTCATTTGCTTGTATCCATCCAGTGTTTAGTACAGTACCTGGCACATAATAAGCACTTAACAAATACCATAATTATCTTTACCTACCCCTGTATTCCTACCTCTGCCCCTGCACCCCTCTTGTCTATGCATTTCTCCAAACTTTCCAGGAACCAACTTCCTGCTTCTGGTAGATATTAATAAACAATCATTTTTATCTTTGGTATCTCTATTAAACTCTCCTTGAGGCCTGGCATGCATGTGAGTATGGTTAGCAGCTCCACTGGGTCACCCCATTCCATACAAAGGTACCCACTTATCACTTTGAGCACAAAAGTTGAGAATTGAGGGGGCAAGTCTTGTAGAACAAGGGGACACTGAGTGGGCAAGGAAGAAGAAAGAGAGGGAAAGCAGAGAGGAGAAAGAGGAAAGGAAAGAAAGGTTCTCACCAATATGCTTCTCTCTTTCTCCACTGATTCTGGATTTAGCTCCTTGCTGGGTACCAGTTTCTGGCACTGGGTGAGGGCAATTTGGAGGAGAAAGAGTGGAGGGTAGTGTTCTCTAGACAGTAAGCTCATTGTCGGCAGAGAATGTGCCTGTTTATTGTTTTATTGTACTCTCCCAATCGTTTAGTACAGTGCCCTGCACACAGTAAGCACTCAATAAATATGATTGAATGAATGAATTTTGGGGCTGTACTAAGTACACCTGGATATAAAGAGGCCCTTTCTCTCTCCCGTGTTCCAAATTTCCAGGCAAAGAACCACCTACCCACTAAGAGCTTTAAGGAGCTACTGTGGTGCCTGGGCCTCTTTGAACCATGCGAACTCTGGGGGCTGGAAAATCTTTCTTCCAAGGCTGCATTGGAAGCTACCTCATACTATGGCATGGGGTCCCTACCTGGGGCACTGGACGCCAGTTCGACCCTAAAGCCAACCAGATTGGGGATGAGGCAGTCTCCTGGTATGGAGGTGGGGAAACTGGCTGCTCTTAGCCCCAGAGTAAACCAGAAAAGAGGCAACAGCATCCTCTTCTGCTGCCACTTAGTTCATGGGCCAGGTCCATCGACCCTTCCCTCTTGCAACCCACCCACACCAGCTCTAGCTCAAACACACTCTTAACATTGGTACTATTTGCTGCCAGCTTCTGGAAGAAGAAAGGAAGTGGCAACTCACCCCCATGGAAACAGAGGTGTACAGGAGCAGGTGGGAGAGATGTGTGGGGCTCCACACCTGTCCTTCCTGCCCCCTCTTGACTCCCAATTAATCAATCAGTGGTATTTACTGAGAGTTTGCTGTATGCAGAGTACTATTTACCACACTGACCCATGTGCCACTTGCAACATATAACGCTATGTTGACATCTGTTTCTTGTTTTCCGACATAAATCAGCAAGCAAAGGCAAAGCACCCAGTTGAAGAAGGTCTTAGAGAAATAATCAGGTCAGGCCTACCTCTTGATTTTAAAACAAAGCAGAGCCATCTTGCATGCAACTGGCATGGAGAAATGTCTACAGTGGTACATGACAATCAACAGCTTAGTTACTGAAACAGCCTCACCACCTCAAACTTCTCTCCTCTTTGGACTATTTTACATGCAGCAAGACAGCTCATCTCATTCAAATGATAATAATAATAATAATATTATGGTATTTGTTAAGCATTTACTCTATGCCAAGTTAGGTGCTAGGGTAGATACAAGGTAATCAGGTTGGAAACAGTCCCTGCCCCACATGGGGCTCAAAGTCTTAGTCCCCATTTTACAGAGGGGGTAACTGAGGCCCAGAGAAGTTAAGTGACTTGCCTAAGGTCACCCGGCAGACAAGTGGCAAAGCTGGGATTAGAACTGACGTCCTCTGACACCCAAGCCCGTGCTCTTGCCACTAAGGTACGCTGCTTCCCATAATAATGATAATAATAGCAATAGTGATATTTTTAAGGTGTTTACTATATGCCAAGCACTTAACTAAGTGCTGGGTTAGATGCAGAATAATCAGGCTGGCTACAGGGAAATTTATACAAATTTTTATTTCATTTATATGAATGTAATTTATATTAAAGTCTGTCTCCCCCTCTAGACTATAAGCTCTTGTGGACAGGGAATGTGGCTGTTTATGTTATATTGTACTCTCCCAAGTGCTTAGTAGATTGCTGTGCACACAATAAGCTCTCAATAAATACAAGTGACTGACTGACTCATAGTTTAAGGATGAAGGAGAACAGGTACTGAATTCCCATTTTCCAGATTACGAAACTGAGAAACCAAAAGGTTGCGTGGTTTGCCTAAAGTCACACTGAACACAGGTGGCAGAACTGGTATTAGAACCTAGGACCTCTGACTCCCAGGTCTGTGCTCTTTCCAGCAAGCCACACTACTTTTCTGTTGCTATGTTCCAAAATGTAATTTTGGAGCACATTATCTTCCTCAGAAATGTTTGCTTCTTGTATTAAACAAATGTTCCTCACCCTTAACTTCAAACACTCTATCGGCTAGCTCCCTCTTATCTATCTGTTCTTTCACACCACACTTCAGGGTCTTTGCTGTACTTCGTTTGCATCTCTCCTGTCTGTGCCATTACTCATGCTTTTACTTCTAAATGAAATCCAGAGGTCTGACAAGTCATCTCTCTCCTCTTTTTTTAAACCCTTTTTACAAAATCTCCTCCTCCAGGAAGTATTTCCTTACTATTTTCCCACCTTATTGTTCAGGCCATCTCATCTAAGCCACCCAAGTATTTGCTCTGAATAGAACTTCATTGCATCTTTTATTTCTTTTTTGTTTGTTTGTTTGATCCTTTTGTCTATTGTATATTTGGCAGTTAGAGGCTGCTGGTCTCTCCTTATTAGATTAAAAGCTCTTATGGCAATTCAGTAAGAGGTAATCAATCTATCAGTGGAATTTCCTGAGTGATTACTCTGTGTATTGCACTATACTAAGCTCTACAGAGTTGGTAGACAGGTTCCCTGCCTACAACAGGCTTACAGTCTAGAGGGAGATTACATGTAAACAAACACATGGGAAATACAAAGACACATTCTTGAAGATTAAGAGCATCTAGTGTGCTCTTGTTGCAGAATTGATTAGAGTGGTTTTGTTTCCATCTTAAGGAAACTAAGTTTCCAGTTGGGATTCAACACTGGCTAGAAGATTAGAGAGCAGAGATTGGAAGAAAACAAGAGGATAGGAGGAAAGCTTTGTCAAGTCACATTTGGAAAGCATTCAGTTCAAACTAGAAAATCCTCTCTGAGTCCTTTCAGAGTGTGACTTTCAAAATGAAATCTGCAGTAGGATTTTCTAGACTTAAAGCTTGCAGATCCACAGGGCTTGTAGGATCTGGGAATGTCTGAAGAGCTGTTCCAATCATCAGCAGAACACTAAAGGCTTCAAAACTTCACAGATTGTTTGGGGGACGAAAGGGTTGATGGCACAGAGATGATTTCATAAAGTCTCCATTTTGAACAGTCATGATCACATTTTTCCCTTAAAGGTACAAAATGTTCATCTATTTTATTCCCCTGAACTGAGAATTACAGATGATCGGGTGGGGAGAAGGTGTAAACAGCAAAATTAGGAGATGTTTCTCCCTGCCTTTTGTCTCCATATGTGGTCTCTCTTGATTTTAAGTTTCTCTGGGATCTAAGATGATCAAATTGGACCCAGGTGAAAAGGAGACGTGTTGAACAATTCTGGGAGATAATGACTTCTGCTTAGCTCCTTCCTGCCTTGAACTTGTGGGCTTCCATTATCAAGACTGCCTTGCTTTGACCAGGCTGGCCCATTTAACAGAGAGCCAGAGGGAGCCTGCCATCTCGACTTTATGTGACCCAATCTCCTCCAGTGACGAGTGGGAACTTCTTGTTCTTCCTGACTGCCAACACTTCCAAGAAAGGAACCATGTCTTGTGCCTTCAAACCCACCACATCATTCATAGTTCTCCTCATCTTTAAAGACCTCCTAAAAATCCACTTCCTCCAAGAGGCCTTCCCTCATTAACTTCTACCTTCTGAGGGCTTGTCCTCCAAACTCTGACCCATGTCAGCCATCTAGCATTAGACATGCATAATATCTTCTACAAAACCCAACCCATGCCAACCATCTAACATTAGACATGCCCGATATCTCTCTTTTAGTTGGCCAGGAAACTTCACCTTCAAAACTATTAAATTGTGGTAGATCCCTGATGGAGATGTGATGGAGAAACTGAAAATGGTATTGCATCTGCATTGCATTGTATGGTTTATAAGTCTATAGTGAAAACATTCACTTAGCAAAGTTTGCCACTGGTTCTCAGAATAAGCCCCTTTGAAAATGAATACAGTTTTAAAGACTGCTGGAAAAAAAAAAACCTTCCTTATGAGAGAGCCTCTCATCAGTGCCACAGCAATTGGTCACTTCCCTCTTTATCAAAATGTCTGATTAATTATATACAGACACACATTCACCTTCCCCCAGCCATCAGAGTCCACTGACTGAGTGAATCTCTGCCCATCAGCTTACTGGGCAGGATGCTCACCCCACGTTAGGTTACAGACCTATCAGGAACCAGTGCTCCACCTGTAGACTGTAAGCTTGTTCTTGGCAGGGAATGTGTCTGTTTATTGTGCTTAGTATAGTGCTCTGCACACAGTAAGCACTCAATGAATACAATTGACTGACTGTAGTGCAGCCAATTGCTCAGTGACCCTGAATCTTGGCCAAAATGGCTGTGCCAGTGATTTTCCATTTCCCTCTGGCAGTCAAACCTGAAAAGGTCCGAGCTGAGCCTACCATCACTGAAGGGGCTGTGGAGAGCTAGTGACAGCCTGAAATGAGTGGAGGGACTCACCACCTGGAAGGTATTATACAGCGTCTATCCAAGTTTTCAAAAAGAGATAATAGTAATAATGGTATTTGTTAAGCACTTACTATGTGCCAAACATTTTAGTGATTTGCATCTCTGTCTGCATCTTTCTCCAAGAAGCTCCTGTTATTTTACTTATTCATCTGCCTTGAAGCAGGAATCAGATCAGTTGACTTTTCTTTAGCCTCTCTAGCTCCTGAACTATCTGACTCCAGGAATTCTGTAAAATGTTTTACAACATATAATAATTCTACAGCAAGAAGATATATTCAAAGCATTTCAAGGTTACATCTCCAAGAGGCCTTTCCCGATTAAATCCTCTTCTTCCTGGCTTGCTCTCCCTTCTGCATAATCTATGCACTTGGATCTGTGACCTTTAGACATTTGATATTCACCCACCCAAAACCCCACAGCACTAATGTACACATTTTTAAATTATGTAGTATAAATTATTCATTTATATTATTATCTGTCTCCCTCTCTAGGCCAAGCTTATTGTGAGCAGGGAACATGTCTGCTGTCATATATTTTACCCTCCTAAGTGCTTACTACAGTGCTCTCCACATAAGTACTCAATAAATACCATTGATTTGACTGATTGATCTGGTGTAGGCACCTGCTTCCAGGGTGGGTTACACCAAATTGATTCTCTGTTCTTACAGACCACGGGATATCTTGGACTCCACAACCAAGAAACAGCATGGACCTGTGGATAGAGCATGGGCCTGGGATTCAGAAGGTCATAAATTCTAATCCTGGCTGTGCCACTTGAAGTGCCACAAGTCACTTCACTTCTCTTTTCCTCAGTTAACTCATCTCTAAAATGGGGATTGAACCCGCAAGCTCCATGTGGGACAGGGGCTGTGTCCAACCTGATTTGCTTATATCCACCCCAGTATTTAGTACAGTGCCTGGCACATAGTAAGCACTTAACAAATATTACTGTTACTAATTATTACTACAACCAATAGGCTGCTCTGGTGTTTAATCTCCCTGAGAGTCTGGAGGCTCTCCTGTCCAAAGAAATGTGACCACTTTGTTGCACCAGAAGAATAGTATCCCTAAAGTGTGGCTACTCCCTAGGAAGGGACTGGGCTGCTCTCACTCTAATTCAAAGATGGCTTATGTTCAAGATGCAGTATTGTTTGCAGCTACAGAGAGCAGAGGACATGAGCCTCTGAACACTTTCTCCCTGTTCAGGATCCCAGGGGAGGTGGGTGAGTCCTGTCCAGATTCCAGCTACATCTGTCAATCAGTGGTATATACTGAGTGTTTAACCAGTAGTATTTATAGAGTGCTTAATGTGCGCAGAGCTCTGTACTTAGCACTAGGGAGAATACAAGATAATAGAGTTGATAGACATGTTCTTTGCCCTCAACGAGCTTAAGAAGCAAAGGGAACGAGGCCCAGACTCCAGGGCAGAACCCACACATCTGCAGCCTGTGCCAGCCTTCTTGTTGTGATTGAATGGTGGAGTGGTTGATGCAGCTATGATGTGCCTAGATGTGCTCCCTCACCTTCCTTATTTTAGGCAACATCCAGTGTGCTGAAAACTACTCCAGAAATGTATGTGGGCTCAGCATACTACCCATCTGGGACCCCAGTATGGCTCTTCTGTGATTGTTCCAATTCTTGTCCCTCTCCTTGGAGAAAGGAAGCACATTGTTTTCCCCAAACACTTCTTGGGATGATTGAGCTCAGATTTACGAACAAGTAGCATGCTACTGTCATGTTTGACCGAAATACCCTGCTGCATTTCCTGATTTTGTTTCTGAAGGGATGAAAGTCTGTGCCCTTCTCAATCCCTGCCCTCAAGGAGTTTACAATTTGACGAGTGGACAACCACATAAAATGAATGATTACAGGTAGGAGGAAGCAACAGAGTTTAAAGATATTTACCCGAGTACTTTCAAGCAGGAGGGGGAGGGAATCCAAGTGCTTAGGTGAGATTGAAGTGTTGAAGTGGCAGGAAGGGAGAGGAGGGAAAATTAAGGTGGGGAGATGAGAGATTATCCAGGGAAGGCCTCCTGGAGAAAATGTGATTTCAGAAGCGCTCTGAAAATGGGTCGAGTAGTAATCTGTCAGATGTCAAGGGGGAAGGAAGGGGGTGAGCAAAAGGCTAGCAATGAGAGTGGAGGGAGCAAAGTCCTATGAGTAGTTGACTTGAGCAGACTGAAACATGCGAGCTGGGGTTTAGTGAGAGAGAACTGATTGAATGCCTTTAGGCCAATGGTCTGAAGTTTCTGCTTGATATGGAGAAGATTGAAGAGTGGGCAGTTGTGTGCCAAATGATGCTTCAGAAAAATGATTCAGGCAGCAGAGGGAAGTATAGACTGGAAAGGTGAAACACAGGTTGCCGGGAGGTCAGTGACGAGGCTGATGGAATAGTCAAGTCGGGATATGGCAAGTACATGGGCCTGCGTGGTGGCAGTTTGAATGGAGAAATGGAGTGTTGTGAAGATGTTGGGAAGGAAGAATAGAAAGTACATGGTGATAGACTGAATATGGAGGTAGAAAGGCAGAGGGGAGTCAAGGATATTGCCAAGTGTGTGAGCTTGAGAGATGGGGTGGGTGATGGCACTCTCAACAGTGATGGGAAAGTAAGGTGGAGGAGAGGATTTGGAAGGGAAGATGAGTTCAGTTTTGGACATGGATAGCTTGATGTGACAGCAGGACAGTCATATAGAAAGGTCCTTGAGGCAGGAGGTGATGTAAAATCAATCTGATTTCTTTCAACTTGAGTTTGACAGTAGGAGTGAAAAAAAAATACTGATTGAGGGCTTACAGTGTGCAGAACACTGTACTAAGCACAATAGCATTAGTAGAGATGATCCCGGCCCTTAGGGGGCTTACAATCTAGTGAAATCTTGGAATGCCTTCCCAGAGGAGTTTATAGACTCACTATCTCTAGGTTTTTTGCAAAAAATAAGTAGACAGCAAGAAGATGATAAATAGTAACCTGTCTGGGGTAGTAAGAATCTACACTTTCCTTGAAGGTGTGGGTGGATTAAGTAACCTCTCCTGATTGTTCTTTACCTCAGTTCTAGACTCTCTTTGAAGTAGGCCGGGACATAAAATGGAAGTTGTAGATTGGCTTCCCTTTCTAAATGGAGAGGCTTCGCCTGAGCTCAGCTGTATAAAATCCTAGTTAAGACCGCCAGCTCTCACTGGCTCAGAGCAATAGATGATTTGGCCTAGTTTTGTTTCTTCCACCAAGAAAGCATCCCTCCCACTTTGGGCAAATCCCTTAACTTCCCTGTGCTTCGGTTACCTAAAGTGTAAAATGGGGGTTAAAACTATGAGCCCTGTGTGGGACAGGGACTGTGTCCAACCTGATTAACTTGTATCTATCCCATTGCTCAGTGCAGTGCCTGGGATATAGCACTGAACAAATGCCAAAAAAAAGCCTAAATACACTCCATTGCATTGTCCCAGGGAAAGTCAGCTGCAACACATGTTATGTAAACATGTGAACAAGGGCATTTTCTAATTTTTAAGGAAACATAGTTCAGGTGTTCTGTTTTGAGCAGAGCCTCAGGTCACGGGTGAGAGCAGGGGAAAAGAAGGGGAAGACAGAGGCACTACTAGAGTTGGAGTGGGGCCCATTAACCAGGCCACTCTACCGTGGGTTGGTCAGGCTATTTTGGGTGCAGGATGTTCAAACAGGAAAGTAAGCAGAACTCATAGAATAAAGTGCTGGAACTTCATTCTGATGCTTTCAGAATATATATATATATATATATATTATAATATATAATATAATATATAATATTGTATTATATATAATCAGATATAAAGGAACCTAGACTCATTCATCAAGATTCTGATCCAAGACTATCAAGAGGCTAGAACTTCAAAGTCTGACCTCTGGATTGAGTCAATGGTCAGTGTCAAGGGTTGGGGTAAGGTGGTATTTGTGGACAGTGTTTCCATTTACACCAGAAGTGAAACTGCTAGTAAGCTAAGTGCCAGCAGAGTACAATAAACGTTGGATTCTTCACCTATTGGCAGCACATATGAGACATCCCTGCTTGTCTGCCATCTTGGATCTCCATGTGGAAATTTTAAATGTAAAATGCTGAAAACAAAAATGCCAAAATTTTCCAGAGAGATTTTGGTCCCAGAGGCAAAAGGAGAATTGTTAAGAGTCTTTTCTGTTCTCCGCCCTGGATCTGTTTTGGGCTGGATCCTTTCTGGATCCTTATTTTGATGGTCTCTTTTTTCTCTTCTGCATTTGTCCACTTACACTCATAATGTGCCCTTAACTTGCCTATAAAGCTTTACATAGAGAGATTCTCCCTGGTGGAAATGCTGATTCAGGTGGGTCATGCAGAGTGTGTATGGGCAATAAATCTAGTTCCATTTCTCCACTAAGCATCTGAGGAGAGACTGCAAACTACTGCAATATTGGTGGGATTTCTTCCCTATTTTTTTATTTATTTAGGTTTGGAAATTACACCCTGAACCCGAGGAAGATGAGAGACCAAAGCCCAGGAAAATATAACGCATCATTAAAAGATGTATCCATCCGCATGAGAGGGGGCAGTCCCGAAACCTCTACCAAAGACAAAATTAGAGGGAAATGAATATTTGACAAGCAAGAGGACAAGTGGTTTGAAACCTTCTCCTTCTTTCCAGGGCAGTTCCCCAATCCTCCATCTGATCTGGACTTCGAGGTTATTCTTGGATATCCAGTCCCTTCCAGGGACCCGTATCACAGGAGGGACTTGGCGCTAATCGTGAGTAAACCCTCCCAGTACCTGGGGGTTAACAGATGCTGAGGTAGGTGTCTGGTGGCCGAGACATGCCTAATGGGGCTGCCTTTTTTTAAAGCAATGAAATTCCTGAAGGTCATTTGAGAATTCAAGAGACTGGATGTTCAGTCCATGGGGCCTGCCCAACAAGTTCTCTGCAACTTCATTTCTTTTACTTCTGCACTGGAAATAGGAGTCAGTGTGAATGCAGCCCAGCTTTGCTGTGAAATTCTAAACTGATGGCTTCTATTTATATGTCAAAGACAGACGAGCCAATTTGACACTGCCGAACATAGTCATAGTTTAGACGTGGGTGAGTGGAAAAAAAAATGAAGTCATAATAATCTCCCCACTTTATTAGCTTTGTCTCTTGATGCCATCCAGACGTACCCAGAGATGTCAGCTTGTTCTGTGATGCTGTTCCGACTGAGATGGCATCCCCGACAGTGTAAATGTTATCTTAAGGTCATATGCTGATGAAAACTCCTGGGTTTGCCAAACTCTGGTTTCTTGGTCATTTGACAAAGCAGCTGCTCTTCCTCGCTAGGGTATAAAGCAAGCTATTAAAGATGGATGAGGTACACGTGTGAGTCATCACTATCTCTTCCGAAGATGGGGAGAAAGACCGTGAGATATTTGTTTTTTATTTGAGCCTAGCCTTTTTGAATCAACAATCGGGGAGCATGTTGTAAAGAACATGAGGAAAGGCTGACTGGTGGGTGTCTACTCTTAAAAATCATGCAGTAAATTTCATAGTCCCAACAAGTTTAGAGGAGGAATGAGTTTTATTAGGAATTTTACTTCCTTTTCTGGGTCTACTTAGAGTAGAAATCCAGAAGCCCCCCACCACCCCCACCCCCGAAAGTTTTTCTCTCCAGAACTGGCTCTTTATTCTGTTGTACTGTTACTTTATGTTCATGTTGGTATTGATGATGCCAATGAGAGTGAATTTTAGCTAATCAATCTTCAGAAGGCAGTGTTGATCAAAGGGTGGTATCCTAATATTGCCTACCCTTCTCATTGTGGGTGCTGTTGTTGCGTTGTTGCCATGCCCTCCCTTCAAGGGCCATGTTTTGAAAGGGGCTGCCCCCATGCCTTGCTTCTCTAAAAATGGCATGTTCGGGGCTAGAATAATCCATTCCCTATTCCTGTGAAGGAGGTCCTAGAGGAACTTTACTCCACCAAGTGATCTTCAAACTAAGTTAGAGTTTTGAGGAAATAGGAATGACCCTCTCCCTTAAGGCTCGGGAGAGTCTCTGGATCATTACGTGCTCTGGGATTAGCTGACAAACCAAGTTATATGGTCAGAGGGAAACATAATTGGGAATCCAGCTACCATTGGAGAAACAAATGGATGGATGCACTTGGAGAATCCAGACTGACTCTCCCAGTGTCTCTTGCAGACATGCATACACAATCGAATCATAGTTGGAATGTTATTTCACGCCTTGTAGATTCATTCCCCTTGATAAGCACTGATTTGCATCTCTGCCAGAGGGCATGGGCAGTGGATCTCGAGCTAGGATCCTGTACTGCTTTTAGGGACTACTGAGAGAAGTTATGCAAAGCTGGGAGTGAATTTCAGTAAACGGGAATGGGGAAGGACAACAGTTGGGCTGGATCATGAAAGCAGAAGAGGCAGACTTATTAGCCAGGAAACATCACTTCTTTCTAAGAAGAGTAAAAGCTTACAGAGCCTGAGACATCTACCATATTTCCAGCCTTCACATCATGTACCACCTAGAAAAACTTCTAAAATGGTAGAGACTCTAAAAGCTGAGAGATCTAGTATAAATTCCCAGCCTCATGATTTTCTGAATTGATATATTTAGGATGATTGTGCCCCGATAACATAATCATCTTTGGGTAAAGGGGAATAAGGACACATTGTTTTATTACCAGCACTTAGAACAGTGCCCAGCGCTTAGAACAATGTTTGGCAGACAGTAAATGCTTAACAAATACCATCATCATTGTTATTATTATTATAAAATCAAACTTCAACACTGAAATAGGTCGAGTCTCTTTGGAGGATGATTATAACTACGATAGAAGGATATTTTTGAATGCTCTTATGTGAAACAAATTCTATGAATACCTAGCATGATTGATGATTTTTTAAATTAGCTTAATTTTATCCTTGATGTTTGATTTTTTCTTTTCTGGACATTTTCAAATGTCAGTTTATTCTTTCAGGAACACAGTACTGAAAAAATGACATTCCCTATGTGTGTAGTGTTTGTTCCTTCATACTTGCTCCCAAGCCTCTGACTGGGTAGATGAGGTGGTCTGTTGACCTGCCCTGAGCGTGAGCACTGAGAGAGGTGACAAAAGGTTAGCTATCCCCAAGGAGGGAGGCTAGCAGGAGAAAGCTGCTATTTTTGTACTGTTCTCATGCTTTTCTATCCTTCTGTACTTTTAAAATTGCTGGTAGCAGTGTTTTTGAGTATTTTAATTATGGTTGCATTTTATTGTACTCTCTCCCTGAGGCTGTTCAAGTGAAGGGGATGATTTTTTTGTTTTTAAAACCTAAATAAAAAAAATAATGAGTGAATTCCCAAATGAGGCATTAATGTCTTACTATATGGGCCCAGCCCAGATCTGTGTTGGGTATCCATCTCTCTGCTCTGCACTCATGGCATTTAATAAACTACAGCCAGAATTTTTTTTTTAAATAGCACCTGCAGGTAAGCTAGCTAAGAGAGAAGTTATAAGGGCTATCAGTCATGAGGTTTCAGACTATAAATTGATCACCAACTGAGATCAGAGCAGGATTTCTCCCCATAGTATGAAATGTTGTGGCAGTAGGCAATTTAGAAATAAATAGAGAGAAAGAGTAGCTTACAATTGGCCCAGTGCATTGTGGGTCATTTAACTTCTTTCTCAAGCATCTTGAACAGGCTTTTCTCAAAAGCAGGTTGCTGAACTGGAGTTCCTGGGGTGTTGTGCTATTGCCATGCTTAAGTATTTGAAGGCCAGATTTCCATTGGTAAAGTAGGAGGATTGGGCTTGAATGACCCCCATGTCTCTTCACCAAATCACATCTATCTTCTCCATCACAACTTCTAGTACTCTACTGTCTCCCTACTTGATCCCACCTCTGGTTTAGGCCACTACCATCTCTCCAGAACCTTACATGAGGCAGTATACCTTATGTTCATATATTTATCATGAATAATAAAGTTAGTTTTGTATGTGTAAATGATAATGTCATTTGCATTTGATGTCTTTTTATATGAAGATATTTCCTTGTCCTTTTTTTTTCTTTAACGGTATTTGTTCAGCACTTACTATGTACCAGGCACTGTACTAAGCACTAGGATACTTTCAAGCTAATTCATTCATTCAATCATATTTATTGGGTACTTAATGCGTGCAGATCACTGTACTAATCACTTGGGAAGGTAAAATACAACAATAAACAATGACATTCCCTGCCCACAATGAGCTCACAGTCTGTAGTGGGGGAGACTGACATCAATACAAGTAAATAAAATTACATGTACGTACATAAGTGCTTAGAGGCTGGGAAGGCAAAGGAGCAAAGGGACTGTGAGCCCCATGTGGGACAGGGACTGTGCCCATCCAAATTTGCTTGTATCTACCTCAACAGTTAGTACAGTACTTGGCACATAGCAAGTGCTTAACAAATACCATAAGTAATATTATTGTTATAAATGAAGTCAGCTTGGACACTGTTTATGTCTCACGTGCAGCTCATTGTCTTAATCCCCATTTTACAGGTAAGGGAACTGAGGCCCAGGGAAGTTAAGTGACTTGTCCAAGGTCACACAGCAGAAAGGTATCAGAGCTGAGATTAGAACCCAGGTCCTTCTGACCACAAGGCCTGTGCTCTATCTACTAGGCCCACTGCTTCTCTGCTTGCCCTCCCCACAACACACCATGAGCTTATAAAGACCCCTTGAGGACAGAAACCTTGTCTTGCCTTTTGTCTGAAACTCCTCCTGGGATATCCTCATGGCAACAGCCCTGAGATATTTTTCTGTTTATTTGTCTTCATGTGTTCAATTGTATTTATTACTCACATCCCTTCTATCACTCTTATTTAGGCATCATTTGTCAATAAATGACTACTGTCTCAATGATGATAATAATAATAATAGTTCAGTGCTCTGCACACAGTAAGTGCTCAATAAATCTGACTGAATGAATAATAATAAAGTCATTGTATATCTTAAGTGCTTACTCTGTGTCAAGCACTGTGCTAAGTGCTGGGGAGGATACAGGTAAATCTGATTGGACACAATACCTTTCCCACATAGGGTTCAAAGTCTAAGGCAGGGTGGGAGAACAGGCACTGAATTCCTACTTCTACAGATGAGGAAACTGAAGCCCAGAAAAGTGAAATTACTTAACCAAGGTCATATCGTGGAAAAGAGATGAGAAGAAAAGGTCACTAAGCTGGGAGAAGCAGCATAGACTTATGGAAAGAACACAGGCCTGGGAGTCAGAGGCCCTGGGTTCTAATCCTGGCTCTGCCACTTGTCTGCTGTGTGACTTTAGGAAAGTCACTTAACTTCTCTGTGCCTCAGTTTCCTCATCTGTAAAATGGGGATTAAGACTGTGACCCCTATATGGGATATGGACTGTGTCCAACATGATTATTTTGTATCTAACCCAGGACTTGGAACAGTGCCTGGTACATAGTAAGGGCTTAACAAGTATTAAAAAAAAAGAGAGTGGCAGAGTTGGGTTTAGAACCCAGGTCTCCTGACACCAAGGCCCATGCTCTTGCTGTTAAGCCACTCTGCTTCTCTAATCTACAAAACAATGTCCCTGGGCCGCATCAAAAAGAGGCATTCAAATAGACACCCTGGCTTCCAGGAGGTAACAAGAGTTGAGGAGAGGACTAGAAATTGGCTCAGCGGAAGGAGAAAGGAGAGTGAAGATTGATGGGATAGAAATACCTATTGGGAAACCCACCAGGTTACTCTTCCTTGTCCCTTCCCAGCCAAGCACCATGAAGCCAGGATCCCCTCCTGATTGGAGATAAGCAGATTGCAGCTTCTTTGGAGTCAATTTATCACTGGGACAATATTTACCTAATTAAACTTAGTCACAGTAATTGAGTTCTTTTGACTGGGATTTTCATTCCCCTTACAGAATGAACTGCTGGATATCATGGAAATGCACCTCTTAGAGAGTCCTCAGGTCTGACATTTTCCATGCTACTTTGTAATAAGGTTTCTGGCTTTTTTAGATGTTTTGTGGAGAAGATTTAGCTCCTTTTTCACCCTATTCAAATGGCTGTAAATTCATTTCAAACCAAATCATAGCCCTTGAAGTAGAAGGTGACAGAACTTTTAAAGGAAGGAGAATGTATGTGTCCTTTAGAAGGAAAAGGTAGTTTAGAAGACCTAAATTTCTAAAATTTTTAATGAATAACTCACCTGTTAATATGGTGGTGGTGATAATTGAGTAAGACCATTCCTCCTGGGGCCACACACTAAAGAGAATCAAGTACAATGGCCTAGTGGAAAGAGTGCATGCTCCTGAAGCAAAGCACCTAGATTCTCATCCCAGGTCTGCCACTTGTGAGTTCGGGCAAGTCACTTCACTTCTTTGTGCCTCCATTCTCCTGTACTCCCTCCTACTTAGACTGTGAGGCTCATGTGGGATGGGGATTATGTCCAACCTAATTGTATTCACTCCAGTGCTGAGAACAGTCTTTGACAGGTAGTGGGTGCTGAAAAAATACCATAAAAATACCATAAAAAGAGGTAGAAGAAACAAAGATGAAGTAGAAGTAGTGTGGCCTAGTGGAAAGAGCATGAGCCTGGGAATCAGAGGACCTGGGTTCCAATTCTGGATCCACCACATGTCTTCTATTTGAACTTGGGCAATCACTTAATTTATTTGTCCCTCATTTATCTCATCTGTAAAATGGGTTTAAAATTGTGATCCCCATGTGGGACATGGACTTTGTCCAACCTGCTTAGCTTGTACCTACCCTAGCACTTAGTACAGTGCCCGCCACATAGTAAGTATTGAACCATAAAAAGAAAAAAAAAGTATTTCCTCTGAGATGGTTACTTAACTCAAAATTCTATGTAATCCAGAAGGAGTCTAAAGGTTATCGGTCATCTCAAACAATTAGTCACTGTGTGTAGAGCACTGTTCTAAGCACTTGAGAGAGTATAATACAACAGACTTGACAGACATATTTCCTGCCCCTCAGTGAGCTTACTATCTTGTATTTATCCCAGTTCTTAGTACTGTGCTTAGCATATAGTAAGAGCTTAACAAATGCCATTATCATTGTCACTGTTGTTATTATTTATCATGAAAAACACTATGTTAAGAGCTTGAAGTGTCTGGAAAGTCCAGGAAGAGTCCAGATTTCCCTCCATAACTCAGAGAATGTTCCCAGGTCTTGGCCAAACTTAGATTCATTGGATCCTTTCATTCTTCATTCATTCATTCATATTTTATGAGTGCTTACTGTGTGCAAAGCTCTGTACCAAGCACTTGGAAGAGTACAATATTCCCTGCCCACAGTGAGCTCCTGGTCTAGATAGAGAGACACACAATATGATATAGTGGATAACGCACAGGAGTGAGAGTCATAAGGTCATAAGTTCTAATACTGGCTCTGTCATTTGTCTGCTGTATGACCATGGGCAAGTCACTTCACTTCTCTGTGCCTCAGTTACCTCATCTGTAAAATGGGGATTGAGACTGTAAGCCCCATCTGGGACAGGGACTACCCAACATGATTTCCTTGTATCTGCCCCAGTACTTAAAACAGTGTCAGGCACTGAGTAAGCACTTGGCTAACACTATTATTATTATCATTATTATAAATAATATAAATAAGTAAATTACAGATATGTACAGATTTGTGGGGCTGGGAGAGGAGATAAATCAAGGAAGCAAGTCAGGGTGATGCAGAAGGGAGTGGAAGAAGAGGAAAGAAGGGCTTAGAGAAGGCCTCGGGGGAGATATGCCTTCAATAAAGCTTTGAAGATGGGGAGAAGATCCTGGAGGGGTTGGCAAATTCAGTGGGGTCTGTGTAGACTAGGGGCTGAACAGGTGCACCCTGCTGTCAGGGATCCACTCCAAAAAGTGACTTGGCCAGAGGTAACAGCTTAAAAATAGTTTTTCCTCCACCCCCACCCTCTACTATATTGGTATGGCTACTGAAAGTAATCAATCGTTGCATTTATCAAGCACTCCTATCAGTCAGTCAATCAGTAGTATTTATCAAGCCCTCAATGTGTGCAAAGCACTATACTCAGTGCTTGGGAGGGAACAATGCAACAGAGTTGATAAACACATACCCTGCCCACAACAAGCTTACAGTCTAGAGGAGCTACAGTTTAGCCATATCTCACCTATTCAAGACTTTTTTGCTGTGGTTATGGGGTGCATATGATTGTTCTGTTTTTTTTTTTTTCTGGTGTCACTTTTGGGCAACTCCACAAGCTGCTCCAAGTAGTTGCAACTTCCTGGGTTCCTGCAAAAAGAGGTTGCTAAGCAGGAGGTATAGAACCAGAGAGATGTGGTTGCTTCTGCATATGAGCAAAAGGTGGAGGGAGTCTGCGTATTTTGCTGTATATCCCAACTGTCAGGATTGCTTCTCTCTTTGGCAGAAGCCAATGTTACCTAGAGGGCATGGTGTTAAAACACATTTATTTTTGTGTTGTTTTGCCCCACTGGGCTCTGCACTTACAGCTTAATGCAGAGGCACAGTTCCTCATTTGCCAACTCTTAAGGAAAGCTGTTTTTCCATTGTAAAGCACGCCATGAGTCTTTTGTATAACATGCTATGTAAATGTGGTTGGTTGCTGGGTAATGCAGCTCCTGGGAAGAGCTGGAGAATATGATATGTTCCTGTTGGAAAAAGTGGGATTCTTTGGCTTGACAGACAAGTTCAAAATCATGTCTGGTCACTTGTCAGACACCCAAGAAGAATAAAAACCAAAACCGAAATCATTGAGCCCCTTCCGCTCCCCCATCACACCCTCAGTGGATCTTCCAATTCAACTGCTCTGGGGTAGTTGCTGGAGATAAATGACCAAGACTGAGAACCAAAGACCGGCACATCTGTCCAAGGTCAGATGGTCAGGTAACAGAGCTTGCATTTATCTCTCCATTATCTGGGGTCTGATTATCCAGATCAGTGTTTTTCCATCATCATCTCTCTTGGTGTCTTCCTTACTGCCATTTGTAAATTCCTGAATCAAGGATGAGTAAAGTTAAGGAGAGGAAAAATTAATTATAGTTCATCTTGTTTTTGTCAGCATTGACTGGGAAAAGTTTGGTGAAGGAAGTAGTTGAAACTAAAGGCTAGAATGAGAAGCAGCATGGTTTAGGGCATGTGGATAGGACATGGGCCTGAGAGTCAGAAGGTTCTAATGCCAGCTCTGCCACTTGTGTACTGTGTGAACTTGGGCAAATCACTTCCGTTCTCTGGGCCTCAGTTACCTCATTTGTAAAATGGCGATTAAGACTGTGAGCCCCACATGGGACATGGACTGTGTCCAAACTGATTATCTTTTATCTACCCCTAGTACAGTGCCTGGCATATAGTAAGCTCTTAACAAATACTATTAAAAACTGAGGTTGTGGTTTATCCATGCTTTTGATTTAATGCTGTTTCCCCCCACTTGACATTTGATGATCCAAAGTGAACCTCACAACCTGGGTCTAATCCTTGCTCTGCCACTTGCTGTGTGACCTTGGACAAGTCACTTAACCTCTTTTTTTCCTAAATTTCCTAATCTCTAAAATGGGGATTAAGAGTGTGAGCCCCTTGTGGGACAGGTGCTTTGTCCAACCTGAGAAGCAGCGTGGCTCACTGGAAAGAGCACGGGCTTTGGAGTCAGAGGTCATGGGTTCGAACCCCGGCTCTACCACTTGTCAGCTGTGTGACTTTGGGCAAGTCACTTAACTTCTCGGTGCCTCAGTTACCTCATCTGTAAAATGGGGATTAAGACTGTGAGCTCCACGTGGGACAACCTGATTCCCCTGTGTCTACCCCAGTGCTTAGAACAGTGCTCGGCACATAGTAAGCGCTTAACAAATACCAACATTATTATTATTATTAACTGAATTTACCCCAGCACTTAGAAAGATGTGTGGCACAAAGTAAGCACTTAACAAGTACCATCATTATTATTATTCTGAGCCTGGGGTGGATAAGGGGTGGGAAAGAGTTGACTGTGAAAAGGAGATTCCAATGCAGACAAATGAACAGACCAAGTGTATATTTGATAATAAAACACTGACGTGTCTTAGAAAAACATCAACCTTCACAGTAAAACTCTCATAGAAGTCTTGTCAGCATTCCCCACTGTTTAATAAACAGAAAGAAAGAAACTATGCCACTGAACTAAAATGGGAATCAATCAATCCATCAATGGTATTTACTGAGCACATTATGTGCAGAGCACTGTTCTAAGCACTTGGGAGAGTACAATATAACAGAGTAGGAGAAGAAGCATGCTTAGTGGATAGAGTGCCAAACTGAGAGTCAGAAAGACCTAAAATCTAATGCCAGCTTTGCCATTTGTCTTCTGTGTGACCTTGGGCAAGTCACTTCACTTTTCTGTGCCTCAGCTACCTCATCTGCAAAATGGGGATCAAGTCCGTGAGCCCCATGTGGGACATGGATGGTGTCCAATCTGATAAGCCCCATCGTTTAGGACAGACCCTGGCATATAGTAAGTGCATAACAAATACCATAAAAAAAGAAGCAGGAGGTATAGACACATTCCCTGTCCACAATGACTTTACAGTCTAAGAAGGATTACCTACATATATGCCTTTCTCCTCCAAGTTAAGAATTCCTTAATCAGAGAGCCTGGTTCTGCCTGCAAGCAATCCCCCTTTGGAGAGCAACTATATTCCCAGGAGAATAAACTTTCAAAATGTGACAATAAGCAGCTCAGAACGTTAAGCTCTTAGGTACTCATCCCACACTCACACTCCAACAGCTCTTGGAACTCTGCTTCTGCCTATCTGCAATTGATTTTTGTATCTATCTCCCATTTTGGGTTGCAAGCTACTTGCAGGCAGGGATTGTGTCTACAGATGCTATCATTTTTTCCCAAGTGCTTACTGCAGCACTCTGAACAGAGTAAGAACTCAATAAATATTGTGGATTGAGTGATGAACATCTGCTACCCTCAAGAATGAATCTAATCCTATAATCACAAAACTTGATGAGACTAAAAGAAGGTTTCAAGTCCAGTGTCCTGCCTCAGCCAGCCAAAGCAGGTGTTTGCCTAGCTAAGTAATGAGTAAATCATTCCAGATGAGTTTTTTATGGTGTTTGTTAAGCACTTACTATGTTACAGGGACTGTACTAAGCACAGGAGTAGATACAAGTTAATCAAATTGGACACAGTCCGTGTCTCACTTGCGATGCACGGTATACAGATGAGGTAACTGGGGCACAGAGAAACTCAGTAACTTGCCTAAAGTCACACAGTAGATAAGTGGCAGAGACGGAATAAGAACCCAGGTCCTTCTGATTCTCCTGCTACTACATCATGTTGCTAAAAAAAAAACCCAACAAAAATTAAAAATGTTGAGGAGATCCAGAAAGTTATTCATCAATAGGTAAATCTGCTGAGGATTACTGTAAAAAAAGAAAAGGTGCTTAAACTCCTCCTCCTCCTCAAGGGAAAACTCAGCATTGATAGTAAGGCAAGAAATGAAAGCTTGAGGAAGGGCAGCAATGAGGAGTTATGTCCATTCTAAGTATCCAGTTCTGGGCATAGAAGATTGAGTTCAGGGGAGAATATCTGACTTTGTGACTTGCAAAAAGATCTTACCTAGTCGACTCATTCTTTCAACTTTGACTAAAGTCCAAATTTAAGGCTAAATGGAGGAGTCTAAGCTGGTCTATAGAAATGTCATTTGGCTTACGAACATACAAGCTTTATACAGTCAATCAGATTGAGTGAATTAGTCTGTCACGTGCCCCCTGGGAATATCAGTGATCCCTCCTGTGGTATTTGAGTGTTTTAATGCAGGCAAAACAGAGTAATAAGCACTGGGGAAGGATACACAGAATAAGCAAGACTTGGGTTCTGGACCTCGAGGGGCTCACAATCAAAAATTGGGGACTGGGAAGCTGGTGATGGGCACATGACAAAAAAATTGACCCCATAACATCAAAACAGCATAGCTATTAGGAAAAGTATGGGCCTGGGAATCTGAGTTCCTTAGTTCTAAACCCAGTTCTGCCACGTGCCTGCTGTAAGACCTTCGACAAGTCAGTTTACATCTCTGGGCCTTAGTACCCTCATTTACAAATTGGGGATTCAATACGTGTTCTCCATCTTCCTTAGGCAGGGATGATTGTGTGTGGGACCTGATTATATTGTGTCCTGTAAACTGGAAACTCACTGTGGGCAGGGGACATGTCTAGTAACTCTATTATATAGTATTCTCCCAAGTGCTGAGTAAACACTCAATAAATATGGTAGATTGATTGAAAACAATGTGAGATTATAGGGATATTGATAGACATAGTTAGCTCTCCCTGACCTCATGATTGAGGGAGCAGTTTTCGGGCTCTGGTCTGCTCGGACAGAGCTGTCTAACTTCCAGTAGTCATAACAGCCACAGGCAAAACCTTCCCAACATCTAAAGAGTTCATGTAAGTGTGATGCTGCTGCTCCAGTCTCTCCCTGCCCTTACTGGGCAAGATGGTGTTGGGAGATACTCTAATGCTAACCTACTTGCTGTACTTCAATCTCATGTATTTCTCCTGCCAACCTTTTGCCTACATCCTGCCTCTGGCCTGGAACACCCTCCTTCCTCATATCTGACAGACAATTACTCTTCCTCACTTCAAAGCTTTATTGAAGGCACAGCTCCTTCAAAAGGCCCTCTCCAACTAAGCCCACCTTTCCTCTTCTCTCACTACCTTCGCCATCACCCTGACTGGCTCCGTTTATACATTCCTGCCTCCCAGCCCCACAGCACTTATGTACATATCTGTAATTTATATTAATGTCTGTCACCCCTCCTCTAGACTGTAAGCTTGTTGTGGGCAGGGAATGTGTCTAGTGCTCTGCATACATTGTTTAGTAAATGCAATTGACTGATTGAGATGGGAGTGTGGCTTGGGAGTCTGGTGACAGTGGAAAGAGAGCCACAATGCTTCGATCTTGAAACCCCTGATGTGGAGAGCTAGACAGCAAGAAGGAAACATGGTGCCTGCTCTTGAGTAAGGTAGAGTGTAATAATAATAATAATAGTTAATAGTAAAAATTATGGTATTTGTTAAGTGCACTATGTGTTAGGTGCTGTACTAAGCTCTAGGGTGGGTACAGACAAATTGAGTTGCTTGTTCCTGTCCCACATGGGGCTCAACCTCTCAATTCCCATTTTACAGATGAGGTAACTGAAGCACAGAGAAGTGAAGTGACTTGCCCAAAGTCACAAAGCAGACAAGTGGTGGAGCTGGGATTAGAACTCACAACGTTCTGATTCCCAGGCCTGTGCTCTATCCCCTATGCCATGCTGCTTCTCCTAAGCCCCCTTGTGGGTAGGGAGCCTGGGTGTTCTTTAAACTGTATTTCCCAAATGCCACAGTGCAGTACACCAAATGGGTTCTCATTAAATAACACCATAACAACTAGTCAGTCATGAAGGTGATTTTCAAATGATACAATTTCAAACTCCAGAGAAAACAGGCCTCGGGCTTGCCGTTCAGACTTACTGACTGAGGTTGGGACAACAAAGACTAGTTTGGCTTTCCATTTGAAGTGAATCAGGCAGCTTCTGATGGTAAAGAGGGATTTCATAACAACCTCAGAAAACATTACTGAAGAGACTCTTCAGAGTGTAAGAAACTGTGTAGGAGAAGGCTTCCAATGCTAAAATTGTATTCATTTATTTTTATGGTATTTGTTAAACTTTTTCTAGGTGCCAAAAGTTGTTCTAAGCCCTAGGGTAGGTACAAGTTAATCAGGTTGGACACAGTCCTTGTCCGGCATGTGCTCAGAGACTAAGTACGAGGAACAGGGCACTTAATGCCCTTAGTGCACTTAATTTACCATGCCAAATAACATGTTAAATTCTGGAGTAGATGCAGGGCTCATAATCTAAGAGGTTAGCAAAGCTAGATATTTTATCCCTATTTAACAGATGTGGAAACTGAGGCCCAAATAAGTTAAGTGACTTGCCCAAAGTTGCAGAGCAGCCCAGTGGTACAGCAGGGATTAGACCCTGGCTCTCACGCTATTTTCAGTAGACTGTGGTTTTTATGGTGTCAAACCGTGTTCTAACTGCTGGGATAGACACAAACGAATTAGACTGGGCACAGTCCTTGTCTGCATGGGGCTCACAGTCTAAATACATTACCCCTCTATGTAGTGTGGCCTAGTTGAAAGAGCACAGGGCTGGGAGTCAGAGGTTCTGCGTTATAATCTTGGCTCCACCACTTGTCTGCTGGCGGACCTAGGGCACATAACTTTATTTCCCTGTGTCTGTTTCTTCATCTGTAAAATGGGGACTAAATCCTGCCCCTTCTACATATCCTCATCATTATCAATGGTATTTATTAAGTGGTTACTGTGTGTGGAACACTGTACAAAGTACTTGGAAGGGCAAAATACAACAGAGTGGCAGAAATGTTCTTTACAACAAATTTACAGTCTAGAGCACAAGTGGTTTCTTCCAACACCATGGCACACTGTTTCCAAACAGATGTGCATTGATGCAGGAATTATCTCTAATTTCATTACAATGCCTAGCCAAAACATATAGTACATGGAGAACAGAGGGTGTATATAATTGCACAATCTGTATAGAGCCCATGGGCCTCCTGAAAATCACATGGACCTGGGTTCTAATCTCAACTCTGTAACTTGTCTTTTGCATGACCCTAGCTAAGTCACTTAATTTCTCTCTGCCCCAGTTTCCTTATATGTAAAATGGGAATTCAATTCCCACTGCCTCCAATTTAGTTAGTCAATTGTATTGATTCAGTGCTTATGGTGTGCAGAGCACTATACTCTATGCTTAGAAGCATATAATATAACAATAAAGAGAGACATTTGCGACCCACAGTGAGTTTACAGTCTACTTAGTGAGCCCCATGTAAAAGAGGGATTATGTCCCACATGAATATTTTGTATCCACCGCAGTACTTTGTACGGTGATTGGCACATAGTAAGGGCTTAACAATTATCATTATTATTAGTAGTAGTAGAAGCATTATTATGTGTTTTGACTCAGTTTAGGTTTTATTCTGTCATTACCACCCCCAGAAAGAATCCAAAAAAACCCCTCCAGTATTTCCCCAAAGCACCCAAACTCATGTAATCTACATATGATTAATAATGTTGGTATTTGTTAAGCGCTTACTATGTGCCGAGCACTGTTCTAAGCGCTGGGGTAGACACAGGGGAATCAGGTTGTCCCACGTGGGGTTCACAGTCTTAATCCCCATTTTACAGATGAGGGAACTGAGGCACAGAGAAGTTAAGTGACTTGCCCACAGTCACACAGCCGACAAGTGGCAGAGCTGGGATTCGAACTCATGAGTCCTGACTCCAAAGCCTGTGCTCTTTCCACTGAGCCACGCTGCATATATATGATTTTATATATATATATATATATATATATATATATATATATATATATATTTTCCACTGTGAAGCTTCATTTTCCACTGGAGAGAGGAAAACTGTTCCTAAGCCACGACATCTTTATTATGCACACATAAATCAAGCACGGAAAAGACTGACAGTTGACTATGTAAACTATCAGGAAGCAAAAGCTCCAAGCCATGTGAAAAATGTATGACAGCAAAAAAGTATGTCATTTCACTTTTCCTTTTTTATGGATATCCTTGTCGTGTCATTACTGAGGTACTCTCTCTCTCTCTCTCTTCCAAGCCCCACACCACCTTGGTTTCCTATGGAGACCAATTAGCAGGAGGTAGTGTTGCCTAGTGGATAGAGCATGGGCCCTTGGAGTCCAGAAGGACCTGGGTTCTAATCCCAGCTCTGCCACTTGTCTGCGGTGAAGTGATCTTAGGCAAGTTAAATCACTTCTCTGTGCCTCAGTTACCTCATCTGTAAAATGGGGATTAAGACTCTGAGTCCTATGTGGGACAGGGACTGTGTCCAACCTGATTAGCTTGTATCTACCACAGCGCTTAATAATGATAATAATAATAATAATAATGGCATTCATTAATAATGGCGTTAAGAACTTACTATGTGCCAAGCACTGTTCTAAGGACTAGGGTGGATTCAAGGTAATTAGGTTGTCCCACGTGGGGCTCACAGTCTTAATCCCATTTTACAGATGAGGTCACTAAAACACAGAGAAGTTAAGTGACTTGCCCAGAGTCACACAGCTGTTAAGTGGTGGAGCTGAGATTAGAAACCCATGACCTCTCACTCCCAAACCCGTGTTCTTTCCATTATCCATGCTGCTTTTAGTGATTGGCATATAGTAATCCCTTAACAAATACCGTCACCATCATCATCATTATTATTAGTGTTTGTGGTGGTATTTCAGAGAGGGATACATGGAGCACATTGTCCCATTGGCAGGTATAAGCAAGAAGACACACTGTCATGATGCTGCTCTTGCTCCAAAATCAGCATTTGCATTTTTAACAGTCACAGTCTTCCTACAAATGAGGGGTGGGGTAGAGCACCCTGAGTGTGTTGGTGACACTTCTAGACAATATAAGAAATCACAGGTTAAAAGCCCTTGCCTGTTCCAATGACACTGAGTCAGGAATTGGAACTATCCATCAATTATATTTATTGAGTTCTTACTGTGTGCAGAGCACTGTATTAAGCATTTGGGAGAGTATAGAGTGACAGAGTTGGTACCCGCCCTCCCTGCCCACAAGGTGCTTATAGTCTAGAGGGGGAGACGGAATTAATATAAATGAAATTACGAATGTAAACAGAAGAACTGTGTGGCTGACGGTGTCAATAAATTGTGCAAATCCAAGTGCAAGGGTGACAGAGAAGGGAGTGGTTGTAAAACAGATCTAGTGGGTATGTGACCAGGTTATGATCAGGTACTCTCCTTTGTTAAGGTTACTCTGGGATGGGTGTAATTCATTTATCTCCACCTGGAAACCTTTATCTACTTTACCTACTTTTACCTACCTAAACTTACCTACTTTTGACTATTTCCCCTTTGCATCCCCCTCCAGCCCTGGTTAGGACTCTGGCTGATCTCAAACTGCTGGTGGAAATTTTCTTCCACACCAGTTGCACTTTGATGACTAGAATTCATCCATTAGGACACTATCTGTAAATATTTCTGTCTATCTCCTCTTCAAACTGCAACTTCCTCAAGAGCATGAGCATTTTGTCCTTTAATCTTGCCACTGTTATACTCACCCAAGCATTCAGTTCAGTGCCTGCATGGTACAACCATAGATTTGTAATTTGCTAATCTTCAATGCCTACAAATGAAAAACTTCTGGAAGCCCCCTATTGTTTGGAGTCTTCCACTTAAAATATTGGTACAATCTACCCTTCTCATCCCATCCTCTGATTGGTTCTCCCAGTAGGTAGGCTCTAATTGGTGAACAAATCTGTTGGTTGAATGCTCACCGTACTTAGTCCAGATATGATTTGATGGGAAAATATGCAAGGGGAAGGTCCTGGCCCAGTGATGTTATCCCCCCTAGTTTTGAATATGGGAGAGTGGAAATGGTGGGACACACAATACCTATTGCACCTTGCTTCTCATAACAGCAGACACTTTGTTTCCTGGCCTAGTGGATAGATAATAATGTTGGTATTTGTTAAGCGCTTACTATGTGCAGAGCACTGTTCTAAGCGCTGGGGTAGACACAGGGGAATCAGGTTGTCCCACGTGGGGCTCACAGTCTTAATCCCCATTTTACAGATGAGGGAACTGAGGCATAGAGAAGTTAAGTGACTAGCCCACAGTCACACAGCTGACAAGTGGCAGAGCTGGGATTCGAACTCATGAACCCTGACTCCAAAGCCTGTGCTCTTTCCACTGCGCCACGCTTCTTCTCCGCATGGGCCTGGGAGTCAGAAGAACCTGGGCTCTAATCCCGGCTCTGCCACTTGTCTGCTGTGTGACATTGGGCAAGTCACTTCACTTTTCTGGGCCTCAGTTACCTCATCTGTAAATTGAGGATTAAGATTGTGAGCCCTTTGTGGTACAGGAACTCTGTCCAAGGCATAATGAATAGATCCCAAGCCTGAGAGTTTGGTAATGGGTTCTAATTCTGACTCTGCCACTAGTCTGCTATGTGGCCTTGGACAAGTCACTTCACTTCTCTGAGCCTCAATGATCTGTAAAATGGGGATTAAGACTGTGAGCCCCATGTGAGACAGGGACAGAAGGTATAAAATCAGACCCTCTTCTCCCTTGGGCACTGGGATGAAACACAAAGTTTGCAGATTGTGCTAAATTGTACCTAGCTTTTCTTATTCTCTTAAATGCTTAGCATAGTGCTCTGCACTCAGATAGGGATCAATCAACACCACTGATGAAAATTCTAGCCAAATTATGATTTCATTGATCCTGTAAAAGCCTTTTGCTCAGACTGGTCTTTTTAATTTCCCTCAAACAAAAGTGATTGAATAATAGATTGAATGAAAGAGTGATAAGACTGATACAGTTCACACCCATCCTACACCACCCCCCACAAAGCAGTGGTATCAGGCTGACCAAAAAAAGGCAGCCAACTGTGATAGGAAGGGAAAGGGATGCTATGAGGGCTTTTTTAGCCATCATGCTCTGTTACATCCTTATGCATAGTGATGGGGAAATTTAACATTCCCTCTCTTGGATATAGTTTGATTCTTGCAGTCTCATGATTTGTGTAATGACTAGTTATACACTGTGGATGACTTCAGGCATTGTCCCCTCTGTGTATGATCCACAATCAATTGCTGAACTCTCACTAAATATGAACCAGTGACCTTTTCTTATAGTTCGAACAGCAACATGTCCCAGGCTTGTTTAACCTGGGGCACTCTCCCCCATCACCTAACATGTTCTGGGGCTACCTCCTTCTGCTGCCCAATCAATCAATCAGTGAATCGTATTTATTGAGTGCTTACAATGCATTAAGCACTTTACTAAGTGCTTGGGTTTAGGCTATTTCCCTGCTGTGGTATTGTCTTGTATCTCCCAGGCCCCATTTCCCCTTGAATATCAATTATTTCTACTTTTCAAAAGATGCATATGTGGTTGGAATATCCCGCATGTTTGTCTGGAAATGAAACAAGACAATCCCCACTGATTATAGAGTCTTTGGCAAGTCTCCTTGGTCTCCTAGGAAATCCAGTGGTTATGCCCATCTTCTAATTACTTTTTTATGGTATCTAAACACTTGCTATGTGCCAGGCACTGTACTAAGCGCTGGAGTAGGAACAAGCTAATCAGTTTGGACACAGTCTATGTCCCATATGGAGCTCACAGTCTTTATTCCCCTTTTACAGATGAGGTAACTGAGGCACAGAGAAGTGAAGTGATTTGCTCAAGGTCACACAGCAGATAAGTGTCAGAGCTGGGATTAGAACCCACATCCTTCTGACTCCCAGGCTCTTGCTCTATCCAGTAGGCCACGCTGCTTCAGTGATTACATCTAATGATTACAAATGACCATGATTTAGCCAGTGGTTTCACAGTTCATCTGGTCTGAGTGGATATCTCTGTTTAACTCCATGGGCCCTGCTGCCCAAATTGGTCATGGCAGAAGCCCAGACTGCTAAAGCTCTCACCAATCTTAAGCACCCTGTCACCCAGCCTCCTTCCTCAATCACTGGATCCTGTCAAATAATGCAGCTTCTAGAGGGGACAGAATTCTAAATTCTCATGCATATCTGGGGGCTGTCCATCGGCTAGGAAGCTGTGAAAATCATAATCACTCAGAAAGCTGGCATTCAACAAAGGAGCCCAGACTAAGAATTGAGAGCTGATCCAGTTCTGAATCATGCCATGATGTCCAACAAGGTGATGAATACCAGGATTCTGTTAACAAGGGCTGTCTCCACTCCTTAGAAAGGGGTCAGAGAGAGGACAGAGATAGAAGGAGTGGAAAGTATTCTGCATCTCCCAAAAGAACGACCTAAGGAGCCTGGGTTTCTCTTGCCACATGACAGTTTTCAAAACCCAGGAAGCATGCAAATTTATTAAAATGAGAGATTACCATTTTCATGGGTTCAACAGATTTTTTTTTCCTCTTGTCCTCTTAAGGACACTCTTCAATATTTTCTTTCATTAATATTTTTTTCAATCTCATGAGTGATATTGATTCTCAAGAAAATGCATAAAAGATGCCAAATCAAATTTCATGGCTGGACTAGTAAAGTAATTAGTATCTGAAATGTGTGGAGGAAGAGTCCCTCAAAGAGTGTTGAAAGTCTGTGTATCATCTTACAGTATTTATAGAAGATTTTGTCCATTGAGTATTATTCCTGCTTATGTAGGTTTGGTTCTGTTCTTCCTGCGCTCAGTGGAATTTCTCATAGGAGTTGCTTTTCGCTCAAGGTTCCGGCTGATGAAGTAAATGAATTGCAGTCTATTGCAGTTGGCAAGAGAAGATCAACTTTAAAAATAGATCACTGGGTGTGTTGCCTGTTAAGATAAATCAGCTGCTTCAGAATTAGACCCTTTCAGAGCACTGGTTCTCAAACCGGCCATAGCCGGAAATCACCTTGAGGAATTTTGAGAGGCCATTTAGTCGATTCCCCTGCCTCCAAGTACACTTACTCTATTCTTAAAACAGACTTTGGTCAAATTAAAAAAAAAGAGGGGGGGATCTTTACATTTTACAGATTCCACTCCATTGCAGGTTTACATTCCCCATTTTACAGATGAGGTAACTGAGGAACAGAGAAATGAAGTGTCTTGCCCAAGGTCAAGTCATGGAAGGGGTCTTCACAGTCTCCCTTGCAGGTCCATTATTGGGACTAAATACCATAATTCAGGCTCCTAATCAGTAGTGTCAGACCTAGAAAAATGCTTGAAAGTCTGGTCAAAGGTAGGCCAATTTGGATAGATGTGTGACAATGCTGCTGTTTGATCAACTCCCCTAAGAAGAATCTCTGAGTACTACTTTTTAGATCAGGTTTTTCTAAGAGATTTCCTAGTTCCTATGGAGGTTTTGCAATCTGCACTTCTAACTTGCACATAGTAAGTGCCCAATAAGTACAAGTGATTGATCTATCTCATAGACTACCGCTAAGGGTAGGAAGCTCAGATTGTATAAATACAGACTGATGGGGAATGTCCAAAATCTGAATTGTCACTGGTAGCTAAGGCTGACCCTTCTATTTCCAAAAGCTAAATGTGTAACACTAATGTGATGGGGAAATTTTAAGTTACCTTTCTTGGTTATGTTTTGATTCCTGTAGTCTTGTGATTCCTGCAATGACAAACTGCACACTATGGTTAAATGCAAGCATTGTTCACTCCAATATCCATAATCAATTGCTAAGCTCTCTCTTAAATATGAACCTGCTCCACAGAAACCTTTTCTTATACTCAAACAGCAGCACTCCTCAGACTCTCCTACCCTGGGACAGTCTGGACCCATCACCTATTTCCTGGGGCTACTGCCTTCTTTTGCCCAGATCTATCAATTAATCAATTGTATTTATTGAGCACTTATTCAATTTTATCTCATCTTGTTAACTCACGCCTGATTCATTGCACTTCTTTAATAATGTATGATTTTCCAATATGTTTTTCACTTGGATCTGTAGCCCCTATTATTTACAATAATTCTGGTATTTGTTAAGTACTCACTGTGCGCCAGACACCTTACTAAGGGCTGGGGTGGCTACAAGCAAATTTGTTTGGACATAGTTCCTGTCCCATGTGGGACTCACAGTCTCAGTCCCTATTTTACAGATGAGGTAAATGAGGCCCAGAGAAGTGAAGTGACTTGCCCAAGGTCACACAGCAGACAAGTGGCGAAGCCAGAATGAGAACCCATGAAAGTTAGCAGGTCAGCAGATATGTGGAGGAGGCAGGATTAGAACCCATGACATTCTGACTCCCAGGCCCATGCTCTGTCCACTGGGCCACACTGCTTCTCTATTATTATCAAGTGCTGTCAAGTCGTTTCTTATTCATAGCAACTCTATGGATTCAGCCCACCTTCTGCAGCACAGCAGTTACGTACATATCTGGAATGTATTTATATCTGTTAAAGTTTGTCTCCCCCTCTAGACTGTAAATCCACTATGGCCAGGGAATGTGTCTACCAACTCTGCTCTGCTACATTTTAGTCTCCCAAGCACCTAGTATGGTGTTCTGTACACATTTAAGTAGTCAATAAATATCACTGATTGATTGATCACTCAGATACCACTTGGTGAAAAAAGCAATTAGAATCAAAAAGCTTTAACCATGTGCTTGGTAGAGAGCAAAGAGGTCTCCCTTCCTTTGGACAGAGCTGAAGAATGATGACGTGCTTTGTAATGGTCCTTCTTGCCTCAAAAAGTAAAACTGTGCTCTAGTATTCCTTTCCTAGCCCCAAACTACCTGAGACTGCTCAACTTGTCTGAAATGCTGATACCAAATCTCACTTCTAATCCATTTCACCTTTTCTACATCCTCATTGAAAGTCTCCTCCTCGAGGCAGCCTTCCTGGATAGCAGTGTTATAATAGTAATAATAATAACAATAAATAAAACAATAATAGTATTTCTTAAGTGCTTACTATGGGCCAAGCACCATGCTAATGACCAATAGGCCCAATAATAGCAGATAGGGCAGAGTTCCACTCCTCACTCTTGGCTTCAAAGCTCTCCATCACCTTGCCCCCTCCTACCTCACCTCCCTTCTCTCTTTCCACTGCCCACCCCATACACTCCACTCCTCTGCCGCTCATCTCCTCACAGTCCCCTTTTCGAGCCTATCCCACCGTCGACACCTGGCCCATATCCTACTGCTGTCCTGGAATGCCCTCCCTCCTCACATCTGTGAAACTAATTCTCTTCTCCTCTTCAAAGCCCTATTGAGAGGTCACCTCATCCAGGAATCCTTCCCAGACTGAGCACCCCCTTTCCCTCTGCTCCTCCTCCCCTCCCCATTCCCCCTTCTCCCACCCTCTGCTCTTCCCCCTTTCCTTCCCTCAGCACTGTGCATACTTGCATATATTATTTATGTATCTATTTTGTTAATGATGTGTATATATGTATGATTCTATTTATCTTGATGATATCTATGCCAGACTACTAGTTTTGTTTTGTTCTGTTTTGCTTTGCTGTCTGTCTCCCCTGTTTAGACTGTGAGCCTGTTGTTGGGCAGGGACTGTCTCTATCTGTTGCCGAATTGTACATTCCAAGTGCTTAGTACATTGCTCTGCACATAATAAGTGCTCAATAAATACTATCAAACGAATGGATGAATATGAGGCTTACAGTTTATGAGTGAGGCAAAAGCAGATATCTTATCCCCATCATTGCAGGTGAGGAAAGTAAGGCACAGAGAAGTTAAGTGATTTGCCCAAGGTCACAAAGCAAACAAGTGGGGAAGATGAGACTTACTTGACTAAGTAAGGTAGGTCCATGTCTAGCTGCTATGTATCTATGATAGCTCATGTCTGACCACTAGCTTTCTACCCCTCTTCCTTCTTTGGTGAGTAAACAAAAGAAACACAAATCCTCTAAGAAAGGTAATAGGATTTGCCAATTTAACAGATTAGGTGTGAGTGAACCACTGGTGGCTAATCAGAACTGCCTAGATGGTACTCGGCCCTCGGCTATTTGGCAAAATATTGTACTATCCACTGCCTTACAAGAGAGTGAAAATAATGTATTTGCTTCCCTGATTGCTTTAGATGACTATAAGACATTCATCAATCAAATAATGGGGTTTTTTTAGAGTGTTTACTGTGTGCTCAGTACTGTATTAAGAGTTTGGTATTGTTCAACACAGTAAAGTTGGTAGACATGATCCCTGCTTAAGGAACTGAGCCTTGAGGATCACCCATAGTTATTAAGTGGGAGGCAGAGGAGCTGCCTGTGAAAGACACTGAGAAGGAGCAACCAGAGAGACAGGAGCAGAACCTGGAGAGGATACTGTCAGTGAGGTCAGAGTGGGATTAAGTTTTAGAAGAAGGGTGTTGTCCACAGTGTCAAAAACAGCAGAGGGATGGGAAAGGATGAGCATGGAAGTAGCGGTCATTGGATTTGGCAAGAGGGAGGTCATTGGTGATCTTACAGAGAGTTGTTTGTATGGAATAAATGGGGAGTGAAGCCAGGTTGCAGGGGGTCAAGGAGAGAATTGGAGGGAACTGTGAACTTTTAGGGATTGCTGTCTGTAGAGTGTTGTCATTATTCATTTCAGATACAAGATACCAGATATCAAATCCTAGACTTATTAATATGGAGTGTACTACCTCCCTCTTACCCACTGAGATTCAGACCTGGGAAACAACATTCTTCAGAAACTAATACATATTTTCAATGGTGTTTGATTCACAGTCCCATTCCTTCCACTCTGAGTCACTAACAAACACACACATTAAAAATGCTCTTTGTGAACCGGATTCCTGCTCCTCTCTGCCTCCCCACAGATTCTTTTCCTCCTCTAATTTTAAGTAGAAAACCAACCAGAGGACATTGTCATTGGCCTGCAGTCAGGCTGCAGCTGTCTTCTTTCTTAGGCTCCTGGGCACATTAAGGAGCCAAACTGGGGGCTTTACAAGCTCACTTGCCTCCAGGAAAGAGAAACAGAATCCGAGCAGGGACCTGTCCGGAATGATAATGATTAAAACCATATCTGCATTCTGAATGTCCTATGCCGATGATAGTATTGCCAGGTAAAGAAGGGCCTTGATCAACCATCTAGTCCACCCCCCTGCCTTCAAGCAAAACCACTCTTTAACCATCACAGACAATCTCTCCTATTTGTCAAAGATCTCTAGAGAAGGAGATTCCCAGCCTCCCTCAAGATTTTCTAGTGACAAACTATTGTCAATGTTGGGAAATTCTTCCTTTCCTGAAACTCAGCCCCACAGTTTTCAGTTTATTCACAATAAAAAATGAGAGTAGCATTGATTGTGTTAAGTGCTGGGGTAGATATAAGTTAATCAAGTTGAACATAGTCCCTGTCCCACATAGGGTTCACAGTCTAAGTAGGAGGGCGGACAGGTATTTTATCCCCTTTTTACAGATGAGGAAACTAAGGAATGGAGAAGTTGTTTCCCGCCCCCCCCCCCCCCCCAAATGCCAGGCACTGTCCTAAGTTCTGGAGGAGATAAAAGATAATCACATTGGACACAGTGTACTTAGGGCTCATTGTCTTTATCCCCATTTTATAGATGAACTAACTGAGGCCCAGACAAGTTGTCACATGTCCAAGCTCACCAAGCAGAGGAGTGATGGAGCCATTTTTAGAGGGAGAATAAGCTCTCTGGAGGAGGGAGACTATGCACTGAATCTCCGTTTTGCCCATGAAGAAACTGAGACCCAGAGAAGTTCAGTGACTTGTCCAAGGTCACATAACATGTAATGGAGCTGGGATTAGAACCCAAGTCCTCTGAGTCCCAGGCCCCAGCTGTTTCCACTGTGCACACCATGCTGCTTCATCATCTTCAAAAAAATAAGGAAATTGCTGGCAAGAAAACAGCATAGACATCTTTACTGTCTTCCACTGCAGAAAAATTCTAGCCAGAATTTTTCTGCTTCAGGCCAACTGAGTGTAATATCAGCACTATAGGAATATACTCTCTAGGCCTCAGTTTCCTCATCTGTAAATTGGGGATTAAATACTGCTCACTCTCTTAAAACTGTGAACCCCATGTGAAACAGGGGATTGTGTCCAACTTGATTATCTTGTACAAGGTTTGCTCATAGTATGCACTTAAGAAATACCACTATATTATTATTTTCATTATCATTATTATCATTGTTATCATTATTATTATCACTGAATCCCAATGTAGCTCTAGTCGAAATGCAGTAATACCGCTTTGAACTTTTCAATACAACAGATACATGCAAAATGAGATGAGCACAACACCAAGACCGGTCTGTCAGTTGCTAGGTAGAATCCAACTCTCCTGAGACGTTAACCACATTTTAAAGTACTCCACAATGGATAAATAGGTGTGTTAGGGTTAAAGGTTCCTAGCCCGACTGTTTTGGTAATTCTAGGGCTGCTTTGTTTGAGGATACCACTAAAGCAGCTTGCAGACTGGTGTTGGAATGTTTCTTGATCCAGTCAATCAGTGATATTTATTGAGTCATTCATTCATTCAGTCGTATTTATCGAGTACTTACTATCTGCAAAACACTGTACTAAGTGCTTGGGAGAGTACAATAGCACAATAGACAGTCACATTCCCTGCCCACAGCAGGCTTACAGTCTAGAGTAGTGGAGACAGACAACAATACAAATAAATGAAATTACAGAGATCTCAGTGCATGCTGACCACTGTACTAAAAAACTTGGGAGAGTACAATGTAGCAGCGTCGGCTGACACATTTTTTGACCATAAGAAGTTGACAGTCTTGGAGGAGAGAGAGAGACATTAAAGTAAATTATGAATACGTACAAAAGTGCTATGGGACGAGGGTGTGGTGAGTATCAGATATTTAAGAGGTACAGATCCAAGTGCATAGATGACAAAGAAGGCAGGGCTTAGGGAAGTGAATGCTTAGTCAGGGAAGGCTCTTGGAGGAGTTTATAATGAGATCAGGTAGTGAGTAAGTTGGTATTAAGGAGCATAGAGTGCAGGTTGAGTTGTATTAGAGCAAAGAGGTGAGGTAGGAAGGGGAGAGCTGATTGAGTGTTGTAAAACCACTGATTAGAAGTTTCTGTTTTATGTGGAGTTGGGTGGGCAATGCCTTGAGGTTTCTGAGGAGTGGGGAGATATGGCCTGAATGGTTTTTTTTAGAGAATCATCCTTGCTGCAGAGTTGAGTATGGACCAGAAAGGGGAGAGACAGGAGGTCCGGAGGTCAGTGATGCTGCAGTCTACGCAGTTCAGGAGTTTGCTATGTGCAAATGACTGTGCTCTTGGAGCAATACTAGAACTTAATGTTTGAAACTCTGCTGCCAAGGCATACACTATCCAAAGATGCACAGTTAGACAAAGAAATAGAAAAAGGAACACAGTTGGTCATTGTGGCTTTTAGCTGAATAACAGAAAGAACGTGGCAGTAATGGGTTTCGAGCTTTTTACCAAGTTGAAGATCTATAAAATGGTTTGTGGTGCACGGTCTGGCAATCAGGTGAGGCTTTCAGTTAAGAAGGAGGATCTCAGGATCAGAGAACTGACCCTGAACACATCTCTTAGCCTAGCAGGGCAACTACCTTTACAGAGAGTGTCAAGCTACCTGTTGGTATTATTCCTACCTATACTCACGTGTGCATTGGGAATCTCTCCATCAATTGTTTGAATCTTTGAACCTGCTAATAACTCACACTTTACATGCACCTAAGAAGTAGACCCCTGTTGTGCTGTTTGCACGAGATACCATGGAATTTAAGTTAATGAAGAATGAGCTATTATCATCCCACTAACGAGTGTGGGAAAGGGAGGGGATTTAATTTGCAGCAAAGAGTTAAATGTGGTAATCGAACAGTTCTGGGTTAAGTGCTATGATTTTCCCTCAATTAATGCTGCCCAGCTAGTGTTGGGATAGTCAAGGAGGTAACGGGGATGATCATACACTCCTCTAGCAAGCATCCACATAATTAATGAGCTGTAGACAGAGTCCTTTTAAATAAGATTTGCATAAGTCTCCCCCAGCCTGTGCATTTTGCCTAGAATCATTTCCATTTCTGAATCATTTGTATTAGAGATTTAAATATGAATAAAGTGTGGATAATGCCAAAAATGAAAATGTCCTTAAAGTGTACTTAGGAACCCGGAGGGGGATGAATTCTCTTCAAGCCTGAGAATGAGTTGAGATAAATAGAGACAACTATGGAGCATAAATATTAGTTCCTCCATTGGGAGAAAAACAGTAAGTTCTACGCAGACAGTTTCTGCTTATTCTCAAACTAAGTGTCCTCAAGTGGCCCAGAAGAGCAATGTGGTCTAGTGGAATAAAACATGGGGCCTGGGAGTCAGAAGGACCTGGGTTCTAAATCCTGGATCAATCACGTGTCTTGCCATATGACCTTGGACTAGTCACCTAGCGCTACCCTCTTCCCCCTTTCCCCTACTCTCCCCCAACCAAACCCGTTCCTCACCCCCTCCCCCCTTCTCTCTTCCCCACCCACGCCCCATCCCAGTCCTCCTGTCCCACCGCTACCCCTCATCCCCCCTCTGCCCATCCAGGGTCCCGCCACCTCCTTCCCATCCAAATCCTCCCCTCCCCTCGTTCTCCCCCCACCCCGCCTTGCACCCACAGCTACTTTCAAGTGTGGCCTCTGGAACCCCTGCGCCATTACAGGTAAACTACCTTTCATCCATGACCTTTTCCTCTCCCGCTCTCTCCTCCTCCTCGCCCTTTCAGAAACGTGGCTCACTGCCGAAAACACGGTCTCCGCCGCCGCTCTCTCCAGTGGAGGCCTCTCCTTCTCCCACTCCCCCAGACTCACTGGTAAGGGAGGAGGTGTCGGCTTCCTCCTCTCACCCCGTTGCCGCTTCCGCACTATCCCTCCTCCCCCCTCCCTCTCCTTCCCCTCCTTCGAAGCCCATATCATTCGCCTCTACCACCCCCTCCAGATACTTGTCGCTGTCATCTACCGCCCTCCCGGTCCCACCTCCGACTTCTTCAACCACCTAGACCTCTTTCTCACCTTCCTTCTCTCCTTCTCTCTGCCCACTCTGATCCTCAGAGACTTCAACATCCATATGGACGTACCCGATGACTCCTCTGCCGCCCGCCTGCTATCCCTCCTCAACTCTGCCGACCTCCTGCTCCACCATACCGTGCCCACTCACCAACTGGGTCACACCCTCAATCTCGTCATCTCCTACCGCTGCACTATCTCCTCCCTCACCAACTCTGAAATCCCTCTCTCTGACCATAACCTTCTCACCTGCCTCATCTCTCACACTCCCTCCCCCTGCAAATCTTTGCTACTGCCCCACAGAGACCTCCGCTCTCTTGATCCCATCTGTCTTTCCAAAAGCATCTCTCCTCACCTTGCCGCCCTGTCCTCACTTCCCACTCTCGATGATCAGTTCTCCGCTCTCAACTCCACCCTCTCTACTCATCTCGACTCTCTCGCCCCCCTTTCCCTCCGCCACTCTCGCTCCACTAACCCACAGCCCTGGATCACCTCCTCTGTCCACTTCCTAAGCTCCTATGCTCGAGCTGCTGAGCGCTGCTGGCTAAAGTCCATGCACCAAGCCGACCTCACACACTTCAAATTTATCCTTTCCTGCTTTAACTCTGCCCTCTCCTCCACCAGGCAAAACTTCTTCTCCTCCCTCATCGACACCCATGCCCGTCACCCCCGCCAATTGTTCCGGACCTTTAACTCTCTCCTTAGGCCCCCTGTTCCTCCCCCTCCCCCATCTCTCACCCCCAATGATCTGGCCACCTACTTCATCACAAAAATCAACACAATCAGGTCTGAGCTCCCCAAAGTCACCCCTCCGCCTCTCCCCTCCCCCCCACCAACCCTCTCCCCTACTTTCCCATCCTTCCCTGCATTATCCTCAGAGGAGATCTCCTCCCTCCTCGCAAGTGCCACCCCCTCCACCTGCGCCTCAGACCCCATTCCCTTCTCACCTTATTAAAACCATCGCCCCTGCCCTCCTCCCTTCCTTAACTTCTATTTTTAACCACACAATCTCCAATGGCTCCTTCCCCTCTGCCTTCAAACATACCCACGTCTCCCGCATCCTAAAAAAACCCTCTCTCGACCCCACTTCCCTTTCCAGTTATCGCCCTATCTCCCTACTACCCTTCCTTTCCAAAATCCTAGAACGAGTCGTCTACAATCGCTGCTTAGAATTCCTTAACTCCCATTCTCTCTTGGACCCCCTCCAATCTGGCTTCCGTCCCCTCCACTCTACCGAGACTGCTCTGTCTAAGGTCACCCATGACCTTCTTCTTGCCAAATCCAATGGTTCCTACTCCATTCTAATCCTCCTTGACCTCTCTGCTGCCTTTGACACTGTCGACCATCCCCTTCTCCTCCACACCTTATCTCACCTTGGCTTCACGGACTCTGTCCACTCCTGGTTCTCCTCTTATCTCTCTGGCCGGTCATTCTCGGGTCTCCTTCGCAGGCGCCTCCTCTCCCTCCCATCCTTTAACTGTTGGAGTTCCTCAAGGGTTAGTTCTTGGCCCTCTTCTGTTCTCCATTTACACTCACTCCCTTGGTGAACTCATTCGCTCTCACGGCTTTGACTACCATCTCTACACAGATGACATGCACATCTACATCTCCGCCCCTGTCCTCTCCCCCTCCCTTCAGGCTTGCATCTCCTCCTGCCTCCAGGATGTCTCCACCTGGATGTCGGCCCGCCACCTAAAACTCAACATGAGCAAGACTGAGCTCCTCATCTTCCCTCCCAAGCCCGGTCCTCTCCCAGACTTCCCTATCACTGTGGATGGCACGATCATCCTTCCTGTCTCTCAGGCCCGCAATCTCGGTGTCATCCTTGACTCGTCTCTCTCGTTCACCCCACACATCCTATCCGTTACCGAGACCTGCCGGTTTCACCTCTACAATATCGCCAAGATCCGCCCTTTCCTCTCCACCCAAACGGCTACCTTACTGCTACAGGCTCTCGTTATATCCCGGCTAGACTACTGGGTCAGCCTTCTCTCTGATTTCCCCCCCTCCTCTCTCGCCCTGCTCCAGTCTATTCTTCACTCCGCTGCCCGGCTCATCTTCCTGCAGAAACGATCGGGGCATGTCACTCCCCTTCTTAAACAACTCCAGTGGTTGCCTATCAACCTCCGCTCCAAACAAAAACTCCTCACTCTAGGCTTCAAGGCTCTACATCACCTTGCCCCTTCCTACCTCTCCTCCCTTCTCTCTTTCTACCGCCCACCCCGCACGCTCCGCTCCTCTGCCGACCACCTCCTCACCGTCCCTCGGTCTTGCCTATCCCGCCGTCGACCCCTGGGCCACGTCCTCCCGCGGTCCTGGAATGCCCTCCCTCCTCACCCCCGTCAAACTGATTCTCTTCCCCTCTTCAAAACCCTACTTAAAACTCACCTCCTCCAAGAGGCCTTCCCAGACTGAGCTCCCCTTCTCCCTCTACTCCCTCTACCACCCCCCTTCACCTCTCCGCAGCTTAACCCTCTTTTCCCCCCATTTCCCTCTGCTCCTCCCCCTCTCCCGTCCCATCCTCTCAGCACTGTACTCATCTGCTCAACTGTATATATTTTCATTACCATATTTATTTTGTTAATGAAATGTACATCGCCTTGATTCTATTTAGTTGCCATTGTTCTTACGAGATGTTCTTCCCCTTGACGCTGTTTATTGCCATTGTTCTTGTCTGTCTGTCTCCCCCTATTAGAATGTAAGCCCATCAAAGGGCAGGGACTGTATCTAATAATAATAATAATAATGTTGGTATTTGTTAAGCGCTTACTATGTGCCGAGCACTGTTCTAAGCGCTGGGGTAGACATAGGGGAATCAGGTTGTCCCACGTGGGGCTCACAGTCTTAATCCCCATTTTACAGATGAGGGAACTGAGGCACAGAGAAGTTAAGTGACTTGCCCACAGTCACACAGCCGACAAGTGGCAGAGCTGGGATTCGAACTCATGAGCCCTGACTCCAAAGCCCGTGCTCTTTCCACTGAGCCACGCTGCTTCTCAATCTGTTCATTGTTGTATCTGTTGCCGACTTGTTCATTCCAAGCGCTTAGTACAGTGCTCTGCACATTGTAAGCGCTCAATAAATACTATTGAATGAATGAATTCTCTGTGCCTCAGTTACCTCATCTGCAAAATGGGGACTAAGACTGTGAGCCCTGTGTGGGACAGAGACGGTGTCCAACCTGATTAGTTTGTATCTACACAAGTGTTTAGTCCAATGTCTGTCACATAGTAAGCACCTAAAAAGTTCATTCATTCAATCGTATTTATTGTCCACTTACTGTGTGCAAACCACAGTACTAAGCACGTGGGAGAGTATAATATAACAATAAACAGGCACATTCCTTGCACATAATTATCTTACCATAGAAAAAAGGCTGACCCATTGGGAGGGGTCACTGTAATGGGATACTGAGAGACTCAAATAGTTTTATTAGTAATAATAATAATGGTAGTTGTTAAGCACTTACTATGTGGCAGGCAATTTTCTAAGCGACAGGGTAGACAAAAGTGAATCAGACTGGACACATTCCCTGTCCCACATGGGGCTCACAGTCTCAATCCCCATTCAGAGATAAGGAAATCTAGGCCCAGAGAAGTGTAGTGACCCACCCAAGGTCATACAGCAGACAAATGGCAGAGCAGGGATTAGAACCCAAGGTCCCTGTAACTCCCAGACCCGTGCTCCCTCCAGGAAGGGCGGTTTATTGTCCCGGGTGACTTGCCTACCAGCAGCTGAAAGGAAACTTAGGAAGGGCTACAGCTAATAATAATACTACAATACTATAACAGTAATAAGCTCTTACTACATGCCAAGTACTTAGTAAGTTCTGGGGTAGTTTCAAGATAAAAAAGGACAGACACCGTCCCTATTCCAAATGAGATCCCAAACTGGGTAATCAGCTGCTCTGCGCCTCTTATTTATATTCATTTTATGTTTACCTTGCCTGGGACTCTAGAGGTTAGGAAGGAACTCTGAGCATCATCATTATCATCATCAATGGTATTAATGGAGACCTTACTATGTGCAAAGCACTGTACTAAGCACTTGGCAGAGTAGAATTCAACAGAGTTGGCAGATGACAGGTAGGTTCCCTGCTTGCAGTCTAGAGGGAGAGAGCATAATTGCTAGTAGCAACAGCTGCTTTTAATGCACATCTATATGCTGTGGTACACTGTACCTAGTGCTTGAGAAGTACACAATAAAGAAATGACTCTTTCCCTTCCCACAAGGAGCATACCCTCTAACAGAGGAGGCAAGCATAAACATATTAACTAGAGTGATCAACATGAAAAATCACTACAGGGCAATACTCGGTACCCTTTTAGTAATGATATGGGAGAGCAGGAGGAGAGAATGCAGATGAGTAGGAAGGGAAGAGGTTGGCCTTGGGAACTAATGTCTTTGTGCGTCAAATAGAAGTCTGTTGTCTGATGACTTAGGAGAGCTATTTTCCAAATTGAGGTAGAGGAGAAATAGCAGACTTAATTTTTTTAATTTACATACCTAAGTCTTGGTGGCATGTTACAGTAATAGTAGTGGTAGTAGAAACAACAGTAGTGGTAGTAATAATACTAGTAGTAGTGTAATGATAGTAGGAGGAGGAGGAGGATTAATATTGATTCAACACCCATTGGATGCAATGCACCTTACTTAACTCTTGGAAAGTACAAAACTGAGAAGCCACAACTACCCCTGCCCATTAGGTACTTACAGCCTAAGCAGAGAGACAGGCATACAAATATAAAAAGATAGAGTAACCCAAGTAAGTAAGAATAGCCAGTTGTGTAACTCTCTCCCAGGGCTCAGTAGAGTATTCTGTCCAGAGGACACTACTCATTGATTGATAACACAGTTGCTGAGAGAATGGATGTACGGTGACCCACCCTCTCCCTTGTCCTACTGGTCTGCAGGAAGGATTCAGATTTGCCTAGTCAACACTTCTGCTCCTTTTTATGATATTTGTTAAGGGCTTACTATGTTCCAGGCATTTTACTAAGTGCTGGGGTAGATTCAAGATTGTCAGTTTGGACACAGTCCTTGTCCCGGTTAGGGCCCACAGTCTTAATCCCCAATTTAAAGTTAAGGTAACTGAGGCACAAAGAAGGGAAGTGACTCACCCCAGGTCCCACGGCAGACAAGTGTAGCAAGTGGGATTAGAACCCAGATCCTTCTGAGTCTCAGGGCCATGCCATATCAACTAGACCACACAGCTTCCCATCTGGTGGGATGGCAGCTCTCACCTATCATTCTGCCCTCAGTGGGTGAAAGAAGAGGCATCTTGCAGCTTGGAACGATCGCTTATGTCTTAGCCTCACATGCACTCAAACTTTATTAAGAGTTAGTCAGTCAATCATATTTATTGAGCATTTACTATGTGCAGAGCAGTCTACTAAGCACTTGGGAGAATATAGTGTAACAGACGCATTCCCTGTCCACAACGAGCTTACATTCTAGAGGACTACAGTAATTTAGGTCACTTCTTTTTATCTTGCCTTATGTTGTTGAGTCGTCTCTGACCCATAGCAACGCCATGGACATATCTCCCAGAACGCCTCGCTCTCCATCTGCAATCGTTCCGGTAGTGTATCCATAGAATTGTCTTGATAAAAATATGAAAGTGATCTACCATTGCCGTCTTCCGTGCAGTGAACTTGACTCTCTGCCCTAGACTTTCTCCAATGCCACTACTGCCCAGCACAGTTTAATTTTGATATGTAGCTGATTGCCTTCCATTCACTAGCTACTGCCCAAGCTAGGAATGGAATGGGTAGGCCTCTGCTTGTCTCTCCCTCCCGTAGTCGAAAACTGGTAGAGTACTGGAAATTCTCCAGGTGCGAACCTGAGAGGGAATCACTGCTTTTAGCCTTCTCTGTTCCAGGCTGATGGTAGTGCACTATTGCCTAATGGGTGATTAGGGAGTGTTATATGTTTCCTAGTGGGGTCTCGGGCTCGAGAGCAGTCATCAAACCGAAAGGCTGGAGATCCGGTTTGAATATTGCTGTTTCTACCTCCTGCAGGTACTGCATCAGGAGTGGTGCTGCTGGTTTGATTGGTGCTGGTGCATATGGATCTGTACCCTTTAAGGCACTTTGATATTCACCCACCTTTAGCCCCACAGCACTTTCGTACATTCTTTTATGACATTTGCTAAATGCTTACTAAGTGTCAAACACCATTGTAAGCACTGGGGTAGGTACAAGTCATACACAGTCCCAGTCCCATATGGGGTTCATAATCTAAGTATGAGTGAGAACAGGTATTTAATCCCCATTTTACAGTTGTGGAACTGAGACTCAGAGAAGTTAAGTCACTTGCCCAAGATCACACAGTAAGCAATTAACAGAGTCTGGAGTATAGCCCAAGTGCTTGGACTTCCAGGCCTGTGCTCTTTCCTCTAGGCCATGCTGCTTCTCTGTGTATACATCCATAATTTATGTATATTAAAGTCTGTCTCTTCCTCTAGGCTCTGAGCTCCTTGTGGGTAGGGAACATGTCTACCAATTGTGCTATATTATTCCCTCCCTAGTGCATAGTACACTGCTCTGCACACAATTAGCTCTCAAAAAATTCCATCAGTTATTTTGCCAGCGTCCATGATCTTTAGGGTTTTTTAAGACAAGATGTGGAGCGCAAATGATGGAGCCCTAGAGCAACAGGAGAGCCACATTTTCCCTCCACCATTGCTCTTTACTGGCTCCTCTTCTCTACCACTGCCACCAAAACAGCAGCAGCAGATAGAGAAGCTGGCTAAGGAAAGTCAGAGGAGGACTTTTCTTAATGGTATTTCTTAAATGCTTACTGTGTGTCAAGCACTGTTCTAACCGCTGGGGTAGATACAACTTAATCAGATCAGACACAGTCCCTGCTCCACATGGGATTCATAGTGTAAATAGGAGGACGAACAGGCACTGAATTCCAATTTTACAGTTGAGGAAACTGAGGTACAGGGAAATGAAGTGACTGGCCTGAGGTCACACAGCAGGCAAGTGGTGAAGCTGGGATTAGAAGCCAATGTTCTTTGACTCCCAGGCCCCATGCTCTTTCCACTAGGTCACTCTGCATCCCTACTCTTGGCACCTACTCATGTATTTTGTTATTAGCATATTAATGATCGAGGTTTGCCCAGTTTTTCACCTTTTTTTATGAAAAGCCATGAGCTTGCTTTAACTGGGAGTTCTTGAAGGCTCAGGAAAAGGATTTCTGAAGTGAGGAAATAGAAACCGGGTTGGGAGAATGTGTCTTGAGGAAGGAGGGATCATTATGTGAACAATAGAGGCAACTGCTTACTCTCCTGCTTCTGGATAAGATGAATTGGATTAAAAGTACTACTGAAGAGAGTCAGATCATCTCTAAGAAAGAACTTTTAGTCAGGGTCGTTAAGCACAAGTAAGAGTTACAAAAGGATTTTTTTTTAAAGAATAGAATAGCTACCCACCTCATCCTCAATAGCATCTAATTACTTTCTCCTGAGGGCAAAGCACAGTTCTAGATATGTGAAGCATAAAAATAAAAATCACTTCTTTATTTTGTACTTTCTGAGAGTAAAGGACAGTGTCCCACCCCAAGTGAGAAGCAGCATGGTCTCATGGATAGAGCATGGGCATGGGAGTCAGAAGGACCTAGATTCTAATCCCCACTCTTCCACTTTTCAGTCAGATGATTAATTGTATTTGGTGAGCAATTACACTGTGCAAGGCACTGTACTAAATGCTTGAGAGAATACAAAACAACAATATGACAGACACATTCTTTGCCCACAGTGAGCTTACAATCTAGAGGTGGGGACAGACATTCATATAAATAAATTATGGATATGGACGTAAGTGCTGTGGGGATGTGGTCGGAGTAGCGAATAAAGGGAGAAAGTCAGGGAGGGTGCTGCAGAAGGGAATGGGAAAAGAGGAAATGAGAGCTTAGTCAGGGAAGGCTTCTTGGAGGAGACGTACCTTTAATATGGCTTTGAAGGTGGGGAGAGTAAGTGTCTTTCTGAAATGGAAAGGGAGGGTATACCAGGCCAGAGGCAGGACTTGGATAAGAGGCCGGAGATGAGCTAGTTAGGCAAGTCACTTAACTTCTCTGAGCCTCGCTTACCTCTTTTGTAAAATGAGGATTAAGACTGTGAACCTCATGTGGGACATGGTCTGTGTACAACCTGATTAGCCTGTGTCTACCCCAGTGTTTAGTACATTTCCTGGCACACAGTAAGTGCTTAACAAATATAATAGCTTATAATAAATATAATGACTACTTAGTCAAGGTTATGGATTCTGCCCTAGTGGGGAATGAAGGAAGCAAAGCTTTTTCAGAGGCAGGGGCTGGATTAGATTGCATCATTCAATCTATAGTAGTTACTGAGCTTTTACTGAATTCAGAGCCCTCTGCTAAGTTCTTGGGAGAGTATACTACAATAAGAGTTGGTAGATAGGTTCCCTGCCCACAAGGAGCTTGCAGTCTAGAGAGGCAGACAGACACTAAAATAAATTATGGATGCGTACATAAGTCCCATGGGTGGGGTGGATATCGAGGGCTTAAAGGGTACAGATCCAATAGCATAGGTGATGCAAAAAGGAGAGGGAATTGAGGAAATGAGGGTTCAATTGAGGAAAATCTCTTGGAGGAGATGTGATTTTAATAAGGCTTTGAAGATGGCAACAGTGGTGGTCTGTTCAATACGAAGGGAGAAGTTGTTCCAGGCCAGAAGAGGATTGAGGATAATCCCAGAGTTATAGGCTTGTGAGATGGATATGGTGATGTTGTCTACAGAAAGACATAAAGAGGAGAGAGTTTGGTCAGAACATCCAAATAGAGATGTGCTGAAGGCAGGAGGAAATGTGAGACTGCAGAGAATAAATAAAGAATAGATGAGAACCCATAACTGAACCTTGAAGCAACTATACAGTTGTAAAATGTGAGACAGAGGAGAAGCCCTCAAAAAAAACAAAAACCAAAAACTGAAAAGGATGAGCTAAAGTGAAAGGAGGAGAAGCAGCAGAGGACAGTGCGGTGAAGTCAAAGCTGGCTAATGTTTCAGGAGAAGGGAGTGGACATCTGTGTCAAAGGCTCTTGAGAAGTTGAAGAGGATTAGGATGGAGTAAAGACCATTGGATTTGACAAGAAGGAGGTCACTGGTAACGTTTGAGAGAGTAGTTTCAGTGGAGTGAAGGGGGCAGATGGCAGATTGGAGGTGATCAAGGAGTGAAGTGGAAGCAGCAGGTGTAGACAACTCACTCGAGGAATTTGGAGAGGAATGGTAGGAGGGAGATAGGATGAAAACTGGAGGGAATCTTGGGGTCGAGATGTGTTTTTTTGGAATAGGGGACATATAAGTAGGTATGAAAGTAGGGGGACAAGAGTCACTGGAAAGAGTATGGTTGAAGATGGTGGACATAGAAAAGGTAGAAGGGAGCGGGGAAATATTTTGATAAGGTGTGAAAGCATGGGGTCTGAGGCTCAAGTGGAGGCGGTAGAATTTGAGAAGAGGCAGAAGATCTTCTCTTGAGGTACTGCTGGCAAAGATGGGGATTCAAAGAGAGGGAAAGAGGAGGGAGGGACCAGGGAGGAGAAAGGGAGATATTAGGGAGAGCATTCCTGGTGGTTTCAATTTCGACGCCTAGGCTTTCCTTCCAGCTCTATATTTCCAAGAAGAAAAGTATGAGAGCCAGGAATGAACACTTGAAATATATCCCCTGGCATAATTAGAGGAATGTTTTCAAGGCCTAACATAGCTGAGTTAATAAAATAATCTTGTCTTTTAGCTCTGTAAAAGGGGAATGGCTCTAGATTCTGTCTTTAAACCTTGTTTTTTTCCCCTTCACCCTAACTAAATTCCATGGGATCAAACATGTTTCAACTCCAACCAAAATGAGACTACTATACTAAAGACTGAGGGATTCCTATGAAATAATATTGCAACCACATTAAACTCAAGTGAGTTAATCATGGATAATATGATTACAATGAGTAGCAGAGAAATTAATAATGATTAGCTGCTTATTGTTTTTAAAAAAGAAAAAAGATTATCCTTTGGAAATAGCTAAGTAATTATGGCTCCCCAGATGGGTGGCCTATTTTAATGTCTGGGAAACCTCTGTGAAAGCAGGCAACAAGTGGGTGGAAGACTGTGGCTACCACAATGCTTGTGAGAGATTTACTTTGATTTCTGCAGCCTGAAAGTATTTTCCTCTCTGAAGCCTAGGGCCTTCCCATCAACAGTAGCCCCTACCTCCATTGTCTTCACGTGGACCTGTTTGCTTGCTCAGGAAGAAACATCTCTACAGGTCTGGTCTCCTAAGGAGGGATGGAAAAGGCAGCTAGTTTTTTAATTATCTAGGGAAGATGTGTGGTATGAAATCAGATGAAAAGTTAGGGAGCTGGTTAGAAGGACCTAATGTCAGCTCTGCCACCTGTCTGCTGTGTGACCTTGAGCAAGTCACTTAACTTCTCAGTGCCTTGGTTACCTCATCTGTAAAATGGGGATTAAAGACTGTGAGCTCCATTTGGGACCTGATTAACTTGTATCTACCCCAGCGCTTAGAGTAGTGCCTGGCACATTGTAAGTGCTTAACAAATACCATGAAATAAAATAGAGATGAAGTGGCTAGTTTGGAAACTATCTAGGGAAGATGGGTGATATGAAATCAAATGAAAAGTTAGAGAAGTGACTTGTGAAGGATGATTGGAGGTGAAAGCTAAGGACATTAGGAGGTGGTAATTATTATGGTACTGACTAAAGCACTTACTATGTTCCACTCACTGTACTGAGGGGTAGATAGAAGATAATCAGGTTGGATACAGTCCTTGACCTGCTTAGGGCCCACAGTCTAAGTAGGAGGAAGAACATATATTTGATTTCCTTTTACAGATGAAAAAGCCAGGCCCTAGAGAAGTTGTGACATCCAAGGTCATGCAGCAGCCAAATAATGGAGTTGGAATTAGAACCCAGGACCTCTGACTCCCAGGCCCATGCTCTTTCCGCTAGGCCACACTGCTTTTCAACCATCCACTGTTCCTCCAAGCATCCTTTGGTGGCTTTGGCAGAGATGTATACCGAGCCGCTGCACCTCTGGACTGACTCAATGGCGTTGTTTACTTTCCCTAAAAATTATATAGGAAAAAGTGTCATGGATGACAATAATGCGCTGTACCACACAATCTCATGTCTCTACTGAAATCATACTGTTGCTGTAGTTAAAGAGAAGTAATAATGTCACAGAAATTTTATTGTGAAAATTTCAAAGAAGGAGCCTACACATCCTGGCCGGCTCTGCATATCTCTGGGGTAGACAAAAGGAACAAGATCAGCTTTCCCTCCCAAGTCTCTTTTTCCTTGAACGTTTTGAGAATCAACTCCCAAGATAGTCTAGCAATGGCCCAGTCAGAAGCTTAGTTCTTCCATCACCTGGAATAACTCTTTACACTTTATACTTTAACTCTTTACATGTGCTTACATGGCACATATATTATGCAGCCCCAAAGTAGTTAGGTACATATCCATAATTTAATGTTTGCCTCACCCTCTAGGCTGTGAGATACTTAAGGGTAAGGACCTGTCTACCAACTCTAATGTATTGTTCTCTCCTGATCACTTAGTACATTGCTTGTGCCCAATAAGTGCTCAATAAAAACCAGTGGTTGATTACACTGCCCATTGATTACAGTCCTCTAGAGTGTAAGCTTGTTGTTGACAGGAAATGTGATTTCCAAATCTATGGTGTAATCTGCCAAGTGCTTAGTACAGTGCTTTGCACACAGTAAAGTGCTCAATAAGTACGATAGATTGCTTATAGGCTTCATTTTTTACCATGTGGACCTTACCCCAGTTTAGGATTAATCACAAAACTACAGTTGTAGTAATGATATTTTGGAAAGGGAAAGGAATATCTTCTTCAAATTCTTTTCCACCAATGAGGCCAACTAATGAATCAATCGATCTAAGAGGTCATGGTGGTGTGAGAAGGACCTTGTGGCTTCAGATCAGAAAGACAGGGCCAAAAATGATGACACAAATCATCTCAATATTAAGTAGAGGAAGAATGTCCTTCGTTTCAATCCAATGGTTCAAATCTTTGTCCATCTTTTAATTTTTGTACCTTTGGTATTTCTCCTTGTTTTTCAGTCCTCTGGGGGAAATATTGGCCCATAATGAGAAATAGGATTCCTGTTTCCTTTGGCATCAAAATCCATTTTTTGAGTAGCGTCATTATAAAGATGTTTCCCAAATGGGCCGAAACTGACGAACGGCAAAAATGCAACTCCACAGAGTCAATAATGGTGTTAGAACTGGTGATGGTCTCAGTCGGTGGTTTCTGGGAGGCAATTAAGCATTTCCCTCCCATCTTCTTCCCTCACAAGCATCCTGTTCATTGCATGTGGATGCATGTTTGTCTTTTCCTTTATGAAATATTAAAGTGCAAACAAGCCTCATTTTTTTTTTAAAAGGACAAGTCAAACCTTCCCTATGAAACATCCCTGCCTTCTGTGCAGGGGTCAGTTGCTAAGCAAGGGATGGAGTAAGTGGGAAAAGAGATCCAGTCATGTCCTTCTGTGAATTGGCAAGGATTCATTACCACCGTCTCCATTGGTAATGGTCATTTATTCATTCAGTCGCATTTCTTGAGCACTTACTTTGTGCAGAGCACTGCACTAAATGCTTGGGAGAGTACACTATAACAATAACAAGACACATTCCCTGCCCACAGTGGGCTTATAGTCTAGAAGAGCTTACCATAACTATACTCACTGAAAACTTCTAAAGAGGAGAGGCCAAGTATAATGTGAACCTTTTATGCCTTCATGGTGTCCAGTGGAAAAGAAATCAACATTCGGTAGCCAACCCAACCAAGAGTCAGCCTAGGAGAAATCCCAGGACTTGGAAATCAAGAAACAGAGCTCCACCAGCTCCACCAAGATCTGTTATTGAACCAAGGACCCCCTAGACTAAAAACTTGTTTTAGACAGGGAATATGTCTGCTACTTCTTTTGTATTGTACTCTCTCAAATCCTTAGTACTTTGCTCTGCACATAGTAAGTGCTCAATAAATACCATTGGTTGAGTCAAAATAGGCCAAGGGAGCAGGTTAGGATTAGGGTTAGCGTTTCTGCTTTTTGTGTTCTACTTTGACACTTCTAATGTCAATCAGTCATTCAATCACTGGTATTTATTGAGCACTTACTTTGGGCAGAGCACTGCTCTAAGTGCTTGGGAGAATACAATACAACAAAATTGGTAGACTTGTTCCCTGCTCACAAGGAGCTTACAGTCTAGATGTTAGAATCTGTTGATCTTTGAACATCCAGCTTTAACAATCAGAAAAGAAAATGTGGTAAACTACTCATTAATATCAATTTTTTCAGGGACATAAACTTGTTTTAATTTTAGACCTTTCTTTGTTCCCTTGCAGTTCCTAATTCAATCACTAATGCAATTTGTGGCTGGCTAGTCCCTCTAAAACTTCAGGAGTTGAGCAGCGAGAGAAAAATTTTGTACGTTCCAGCTGGCATGTGAAAAGAATGTCTCTAATGAACCCTCCTTGTCTTTAACACTCGAAACGTCAACATGAGCCCTAAAGAGAGAGCCTCTTCCTCCTGGGATTTGTCAGCTCTCCAATAGAGAGTCTTCTCTTCCTTTACAATCCAGGAGTCTCTGGGTCAGTGCATGAAGAATCACAAAATCCTAAAACTGGATTAGATACTCACCCCACCCTCAGCCCCACAGCACTTAATCAATCACTCAGTCTTTGAGCACTTAGTGTGTGCAGACCACTGTACTAAGTGCTCAGGAGAGTACAATGGATCAGAATTAGCAAACACATCCCCTGCCTGTAATAAGCTTATGGTCTAGAAGGGGAGGCAGACAAAAAAATAAATTACAGATATATACATAAATACTGTGGGACTTAGGGAGGGGTGAATAAAAGGTACAAATCCAAGTGCAAGGATCATAGAGAAGGGTAAAGGAGTAGGGAAAATGATGGCTTAGTCAGGGAAGGCCTTTTGGAGGAGATGTGATGGTACATACATAGCCTTATACTCTACCATTTCCTGTATCTTTAGCTTGTTTTAATGTTTGTCTCCCCGCTCTAGACAGTAAGCTCATTTTGAGCAGGGAACGAGTCTACCAACTCTATTGTACTGTACTCTCTCATGCACTCGGTACAGTGCTCTGCACACAGTAATTACTCTACTGATACCATTTTTTGATTGATTGATTAGAATGAACCTTGAGGGAAACTGGCCCAGGAAACTTTCCTGTTTCCAGGAAAGTCTAAATCTCCTCCATCCAGTCCAGTCCCATTTTTATAAACCAAGAGATCCTACCCCACCCTGGGATTGTCTTATTCTGAGGTTTAATCGTCTTTATAACCAAGACATTTTTCTTTATGTCTAACCAAACTCACCCATGCTGCACTTCAGGTACTCCATTCAACCCTGTGTGAAGGAAAGAAACATGCAGGAGGGGCCAGGGAATCTTGGGAATGTTTGCTTTCTTTACCATTAGAAGTCTGCGTTCCCGGAATGTGCCTGAGGTTCCAGCTGTGGGGTTGTTGAGATCTTTGTTTATTTGCTTTAAAAAGATCCTATCTAAATTCCCTCTTAGGGAAAATACTTTCCAGCAAATAGTCTCTTAAAGCATCTGGGAAATAGAGGAATGCACCTTCGAAATCATACGTTCTTAAAATAACAAATCAGAGGGCTAACCTGAAGGGTCTACATTAATCATAAAGCTGCAACATTATGAATTGGCTAATTGTGAAAGCTTCATTGAATCCTGAATTTCGAGAGCTATGGTAATGAACTGCCAATGAGCCATTAGCCAGACTGGAACCATATGGAAGGAGACAGGATGCCAGCCCATCCCAGCCACACTGTGGGCCTTTTTTTTATTTAATGACTTTCATTCAGGAACCTTCTCATTGCTCTAGTGTTGCCGGCCCTGCACAATGGAAGAATGATTGCCTTACTATAGGCTGCCTGACCATGCTTTGAGACTATTGTTAATCAGCTCCTCTAACAAGAATGTTCTCCTGATTCTTTTAGAGAGGGGGTTCATCTATCAAAAGAAGACACCTCTTCAAGCATCAAGCCTGTCATTCCAACTCGTAATATTTATGAGTTGGAATGAGCAGCCTATAAAAAAAAGAGGCGGCCTCAAAAGAACAAGTTGCTTTCTTTAATTTGCAACTCCTTCTGGAAGGGATTTTCCTCCTAAAGTTCTAGTGGTTCATTGTGCTCTAAGGGAAGCAACATGGCTTGCTGGATAGAGCACAGGCCTGAGAGTCAGAAGGACCTGGGTTCTAATCTCAGTTCTGCCACTTGTCTGATTTGGGACCTTGGACAAGTCACTTCACTTATCTGGGCCTTAGTTACCTCATCTGTATAATGGAGATTAAGACTTGGGAGCCTCATGTGGGACAAAAGCTCTGTCCAACCCAATTTGCTTGTATTCACCCCAGTGCTTAGTACAGTGCCTGATACACTGTAAGCACTTAACAAGTACCATAATTATTATCCTTATTATTATTTTCCAGAGTGATTTCCAGGTTCCTAATTATGTGGCTTAGAAAGAACACACTCCTTCTCATTCCTCACCCTCATCACCACATTTCCCTCTCCAAATCTAACTCATTTTCAAATGATACAAAGTTAACAGGATTGCAAATAGGTTTGTCTTGTCTTATGCCACCAAATCATCTCTGACCCATAGTGACTCCATGGACACATCTCTCCCAAAAGTTTTCTTGATAAAAGTACAGAAGTGGTTTACCATTGCCTTCTTCCGCAGAGTGAACTTGAGTCTCTGCCCTCGACTTTCTCCCATGCTGCTGCTGCCCAGCACAGGTGAGTTTTAACTTGTAGCAGATTGCCTTCCACTCGCTAGCCACTGCCCAAGCTAGGAATGGAATGGGCATGCCTCTGCTTGACTCTCCCTTCCATAGCCGAGACTGGTAGAGTACTGGAAATTCCCCAGGTATGATCCTGAGAGGGGTGCAAATAAGCTAGGACCTAATCAATCAAACAGTGGTAGTTAATGAGTGCTTACTGTGTGCAGGACAGTGTGCTAAGCACTTAGGAAAGTATAATACATTTGAGCTGTTAGACATAATATTTGCCCAAAGGATCTTTGAATCTAGAGTGGGAGGCAGACATTAAAATAAGTTACCGATAGGGAAAATGGCAGACTATAAAGGTATGTTCATAAATACTGTAAAGTTATGTACTTAAGTTTCTCTCTCTAGACTTTAAGCTCATTGTGGGCAGCGAATGTGTCTACCAACTCTACTACACACTCCCAAGCCCTTAGTACAGTGCTCTGCACACAGTAAACATTCAATAAATTCCTTTTATTGATGGATTGATTGCCATGGGGCTAGGGTGAGTATCAAAGGGTTTAGGGAGAACACAGCCAAGTTCATAGGTAATGCAGAGAACAGAGCAGGTAGAGGAAATGAGAAGCAGCATTGCCTAGTGGAAAGAGCATGAGCCTGGGAGTTAGGAGATCTGGGTTTTAATCCCAGCTCCACCACTGACCTGCTGTCACCGAATTTAACTTCACTCTACCATAGACTGTGAGCCCCATACACAGGGAATATGTCCAACCTGATAAACTTGTATATATACCTCAGCACTTAGAACAGTGCTTGATACCCAGTAGGAGCTTAATAAGTAACATTATATATACATATGTTACAAAATGAAGGACTCTTGGAGGAGATGAGATTCTGAGGACTTCATAATCAGCTGCACAGTCAGATGCTAGAAGTTCTGCTGGAACCATTTTATATCTCAACTCGCTGCCTGGGATGTCAGGATTCAAAGTTGTGAGGCTTTTGGGAGTCATTCTGGGTGACAGCATTAAGGGGCAAAGAGAGAGGAAGGAGAGGATCAATCCAAAGGTGCTGCTCTACTCTTTACCCCTCTGGTTAAAAAAATAAACAACAAAACAAAAAATTAACTGCTTACACTCTAAAAGGATAGACAGACATTAAATTAAATGGGAAGACAAGAGCATGAACAGTGCAGTAATGGAACGTAGTTAGTCTCTTAGTATCGGAGCTTTGCTGTCCTTAACACAGACTCTCTGGGAAGGATGTGAGAGGAGAATAAGTGACAGTAGACTACCCAAATAGCAGCTGAACAGAAAGCTGAAATTGGGAAACCAAAGGCAAGGAAGCCAAAGGAAAAATTTTAAGGCCCAGGTAAAGTAAAGTCTACCCCTCTCAGGGGCACACCTGGAGAGGTTCCAGTTTTCTGCCAGTCTTGACTATGAGAGGGAGAGTCAAGCAGAAACATATCCATCCATTCCTAGCTTGGGTAATGGCTAAAGAGAGGAAACTAGCACACTTCCCCCATCAAAGTCCTACTGAAAGCTCACCTCCTCCAGGAGGCCTTCCCAGACTAAGCCTCCCTTTTCCTTTGCTCCTCCTCCCCTCCCCATCCCCCCAACTCACTCCCTCTACTCTAGCCCCCCGCCCCCGCCCTGCCCCACATATATATACAGCTTGTATATATATATAAATATTTATTATTCTATTTATTTTATTAATCATGGGTATTTATCTATAATTCTATTTATTTATACTGATGATATTGATGCCTGTTTACTTGTTTTGATGTCTCTCTCCCGTCTTCTAGACCATAAGCCTGTTGTTGGGTAGGGATTGTCTCTATTTGTTGCTGAATTGTACTTTCCAAGTTCTTAGTGCAGTGCTCTGTACACAGTAAGCCCTCAGTAAATATGATTGAATGAATGAGTGAGTGAATGAATGAATGAATGAATGAATGAATGAATGAATGAATGAATGAAAGCAGTCTGCCACAAGTCAAAACTCGCCTGTGCTGGGCAACAGCGGCTTGGGAGAGAGTCGAGGGTGGAGACTCAAATTTACTGCGCTGAAGGCGGTAATGGTAAACCACTTCCATATATTTACCAAGAAAACTCTGTGGATACACTACCAGAACGATTGCAGATCGGGGTGAGATGTTCTGAGAGAGACGTGTCCATGGTGTTGTTATGGCTCAGAGATGATTCTACGGCATAAGACAAAACAAAACAAAGGCTTAGATGATGTAACCCAGCTGAAAACTGAGGGTCAATTGCTGAGTACAAACATGTATGATTCATTCATTCAATAGTATTTATTGAGTGCTTACTATGTGCAGAGCACTGTACTAAGTGCTTGGAATGTACAAATCGGTAACAGATAGAGACAGTCCCTGCCCTTTGACGGGCTTACAGTCTAACTGGGGGAGACAGACAGACAAGAACAATGGCAATAAATAGAATCGAGGGGAAGAGCATTTCATTCAAACAATAGCAAATAAATAGAATCAAGGTGATGTACATCTCATTAGCAAAATAAATAGGATAATGAAAATATATACAGTTAAGCGGAAGAGTACAGTGCTGAGGGGGTGGGACGGGAGCGGGGGAGGCGCAGAGGGAAAGGGGGGAGAAGAGGGTTTAGCTGCGGAGAGGTGGGGGAGGGGATAGAGGGAGCAGAGGGAAAAGGGGAGCTCAGTCTGGGAAGGCCTCTTGGAGGAGGTGAGCTTTAAGTAGGGTTTTGAAGAGGGGAAGAGAATTAGTTTGGCGGAGGTGAGGAGGGAGGGCATTCGAGGACCGCGGGAGGGCGTGGCCCAGGGGTCGACGGCGGGATAGGCGAGAACGGGGGATGGTGAGGAGGTGGGCAGCAGAGGAGCGGAGCGTGCGGGGTGGGCAGTAGAAAGAGAGAAGGGAGGAGAGGTAGGAGGGGGCAAGGTGATGGAGGGCCTTGAAGCCTAGAGTGAGAAGTTTTTGTTTTGTGTGAAGGTTGATAGGCAACCAGTTCTGATGAACTGCCATCAGAAAGGGATTGCTTCTCCTTGTTTGAAGAAGCAAGTAGATTAAAGAGATAACAGCACCAGGCACTACAAATCTTAAATTCAACAACACAACAGTCAATCAGTCAATCATTTATTGAGTGCTTACTGTGTGCAAAAAAATGTGTTAAGCACTTGGGAGAGTTCAATATAGCAAAATTTGTAGACACATTCCCTGCCCAAATGAGCTTAGAGTCTAGAGACAGGAAGAGAGAACCTTTTCTTTTGCCCAGTGTGACAGCAGCAGCATGGATTAGTGGATAGACCATGGGACTAGGAGTCAGAAGGACCTGGGTTCTAATCCTGGCTCCGCCACATGTCTGCTGTGTGACTTTGAGCTAGTCACTTAACTTGTTTGGGCCTCAGTTACTTCACCTGTAAAATAGGGATTAAGAGTATGATCCCCATGTGGGATAGGGACAGTGTCCAACCTGATTAACTTGTATCTATCTCAGTGCTTAGAATAGTGCTTAACACATAGTAAGGAATTAATAAGTACCATATTATTATTATTATCCCACAATGACCTATTCAGCCACAGCCATTATGTGTACACACACACACACACACACACAAATATATGTGTAGACACCCAAAGCACATGGTACAGTTGGTGCTCAATAAATATTGTAATTACTGCTGCTACTAGATAACTCACAAACAAGAGCCTGTGCATCGAAAGGAAAAAACTCATTCCTTGAGATCAATAATAATAATGATGGCATTTGTTAAGCGCTTACTATGTGCCAAACATTGTTCTAAGCACTGAGGTAGATACAAGGTGATCAGGGTGTTCCATGTAGGGGTGAGAGACTTCATCCCCATTTTACAGATGAGGGAACTGAGGTCCAGAGAAGTTAAGGACTTCCTCAAAGTCACACAGCTGACAAGTGGCAAAAGCGGAATTAAAACCCATGTCCTTTGACTCCCAAGCCCTGGCTCATCAGAAAGCTCAGTATTGCGCCGCCTGTGGGTGCACATGAAACAATTAACTATTGGCCCAAACTCGGCTTCCTCTTGCACAGTAGTCAACAGTAGTCAACAGTAGTGGTAGGAGATAGTTACAAATAGAAATGTTGAGATGACAGTTAATGTACTCCCATTCCAAACCCATGTCCTGCCCCCGGCCTGGAATGTTCTCCCTCTTGGCATCCAACAGACCACTTTCAAAGCTTAAACTCCTCCAAGAGGCCTTCCCTGACTAAACCCTTATTTTCTCTGATTTTCCACACCCGTCTGTCTTGTCCTTGCACACACATCTGCAACCTTATTCACCCCTCACTCAGCCACACAGCACTTATGTACATAGCTGTAATTTGTTTATATTAATGTCTGTATCCCTCTCTAGACTGTAGGCCTGCTGTGGACAGGAAATGTATATATAACCTCTGTTATACTGTACTCTCTGAAGTGCTTAGTTCAGTGCTCTGCCCACAGTAAGCATGCATTAAATTTTATTGATAGATTTATTGAAAGATCCCATCAGCTCAAATGAACACTGAAATAAATGCCACTGAGAGGTGCTCAGAATTGATGCAAAACATCTTTTATAGGGTTGAATAAAGGAAGGGAAAATAGGGAAGGAAAATGTTGAGAAATACCTGGCATAGCTCTGAACTCTTGCGCACATCCTGCCTTTGGCTCTCCCTCTTTGTATCCAACAGACATTTCCTCTGCCCACCTTCAGACCCTTGTTGAAGATACATATTCTCCCAGAAACCTTCCCTCACTAAACCCTCATTTCTACTTCTCCCACTCCCTTCTGCAACCTTGACTTACTGCCTTTATTCATCGCCCCACCCCCCAACAGCCCCACAGCACTTATGTTCATATCTGTGAATTTTATTTATTTACATCAGTGTCTATCTCCCCCTCTGGACTGTCTTGTCTGGGCAGGGAATGTGTCTACCAACTCTGTTAAATCATTGTACTCTCCCAAGCGTGTAGTACAGTGGTCTGCACACTGAGTGCTCAGTAAATATGATTGGTCCATATGATTGACACTGGTCTGGAGCCCCTTTTGGGGGGCCCAGGAGCCCTCGTTGAATTATCGGGGGATCTTCCTGAATCTATAATAATTATAATATTTATGGTATTTGATTAGGGCTTACTATGTGCCAGATACTGTTTTAAGCACTGGGGTGGGTACAAGCAAATTGGGTTGGACACAATCCCTGTCCTACGTCCGGCTCACCATCTCAGTCCCCATTTTACAGATGAGGTAACTGAGGCCTAGAGAAGTAAAGTGACTTGCCCAAAGTCTTCTCAGGTTCTTCCTGCCCTTAGCCTGACCCTGTCCAAACTCAACTCCTTCCATTCTGCCAAGTAAACCATGATCCACAAACCCTGCAAATCCAGAACCCTGCAAAGCAACGTCAGTTTTGTCACGTGTACAGAGGCCAGCACTTGAGAAGAAAATGAGACAAGGCAATAACAAGCTTGTACATCCACTTCCAGTGAAACACGTAGGCGGATCTGTACCCAGACATCAGTTCATACAAATAGCTAAAGCAGGCCAAAAATAACAGAAAATTCAACAGATGCTTCTAATTAAAATGTCAGTATCTCTTAAGAAACCCAGGGCGTCTCCTGATGTGGGTGCATGAAACGGGAGGGGGCTGGCATATGGAAATCTATTTGTGTGCTACACCATCCCAGCTGTTATGAAAGGTATTGCAAGTCACAAGGTAGCTGCTTTTTGGAGGAAGCAAGATGAAGGATGAAATCAGTTAATTTTTGGGAAGCGATAAAAAAACTCCTAATGCAGTGGTCTTTACTGCCTAACTGGGGCCACATTTTGGAATCCTGAAACATCAAAATCATTATGCGTAGGAGGCCTTTCACTAAACTCTACATGGATCACCTACTTTTAGCAGGCTGGGTTCATTTTGGGTTTTGACACTAAAATAAATGTGGAGGGACTTGGGGAGCATCCAGAGGAGAGCAAACCAAGCCATCAAAAGGTTGGAAATTATGAGGAAAAGTTCAAGAAACCATGGTTGTTTACCCTAAAGATGAGAATGCTTAGGGTTGATGGAATCAGTAAGTTGAGACCTAGGAAGGGTTTTCATAAGGAGACTGCTGATTCTTGTTCTCTTTATCCACTGAGGACTGACCAAGAGGGAATGAATTTAAATTATAACCCAAGCTTTTTGGCTTTACATTACAGAAAAAGTATTGACAACTAGGGAGATAAACTCTTATTGAGAGGTACTGTAATATCCATGCCACGTCAGTAGTTCTGCAACAACTAAGGACTTGGTTACTCACCCCCTTCCATCCCATCAGTTATTTGTATTTATTGAGCACTTATTGTGTGCAGACCACTATACAAAACACTTGGGAAAGTACAGTATAACAGACTTGGTAGACAGGTTCTCTGCCCATAAAGAACTTAGAGTCTTCATTACACAGCACTAATGGTCTCCATTGCTTCTCCTTACCTGTAATTTATTTTAGTGTCTGTCTCCCCTGCTAGACTCAACAAGTCACACGGCCTGGTGGAAACATCATGGACCTGGGATTCAGAGGCCCTCCTTCTAAGCACTTCCACTTGTCTGTTGTGTGACCTTGGGCAGGTCACTTAACTTCTCTGTGCATCAGTCCCCTCATCTGCAGAATGGGGATTCAATATGTGTTCTCCCTCCTACTCAGACTGTGAGATCTATGTGGGACTGATTATCTTGTATAATAATAATAATGGCATTTGTTAAGCACTTACTATGTGCCAGTCACTGTACTTAGTGCTGGAGTGGCTACAGGCAAATCAGATCCTTGTCCCACATAGGGCTCACAGTCACAATCCCCATTTTACATATGAGGTAACAGCCCCAGAGAAACATTCTCGGTCTCCTTCGCTGGCGCCTCCTCCCCCTCCTATCCTTTAACTGTTGGAGTTCCTCAAGGGTCAGTTCTTGGCCCTCTTCTGTTCTCCATTTACACTCACTCCCTCAGTGAACTCATTCCCTCTCACGGCTTTGACTACCATCTCTACGCAGATGACACGCAGATCTACATCTCCGCCCCTGTCCTCTCCCCCTCCCTTCAGGCTCGCATCTCCTCCTGCCTCAAGGACGTCTCCACCTGAATGTCTGCCTGCCACCTAAAACTCAACATGAGCAAGACTGAGCTCCTCATCTTCCTTCCCAAACCTGGTACTCTCCCAGACTTCTCTATCACCGTGGATGGCACGACCATCCTTCCCGTCTCTCAGGCCCGCAATCTCGGTGTCATCCTTGACTTGTCTCTCTCGTTCACCCCACACATCCTATCCGTTACCAAGACCAGCCGGTTTCACCTCTACAATATCGCCAAGATCCGCCCTTTCCTCTCCACCCAAACGGCTACCTTACTGCTACAGGCTCTCATTATATCCCGGCTAGACTACTGTGTCAGCCTTCTCTCTGACCTCCCCCCCTCCTCTCTCGCCCCGCTCCAGTCTATTCTTCACTCCGCTGCCCGGCTCATCTTCCTGCAGAAACGATCGGGGCATGTCACTCCCCTTCTTAAACAACTCCAGTGGTTGCCTATCAACCTCCACTCCAAACAAAAACTCCTCACTCTAGGCTTCAAGGCTCTACATCACCTTGCCCCTTCCTACCTCTCCTCCCTTCTCTCTTTCTACCACCCACCCCGCACGCTCCACTCCTCTGCCGCCCACCTCCTCACCGTCCCTCGGTCTCGCCTATCCCGCCGTCGACCCCTGGGCCACGTCCTCCCGCGGTCCTGGAATGCCCTCCCTCCTCACCTCCGCCAAACTGATTCTCTTTCCCTCTTCAAAACCTTACTTAAAACTCACCTCCTCCAAGAGGCGTTCCCAGACTGAGCTCCTCTTCCCCCTCTACTCCCTCTGCCACCCCCCCTTTACCTCTCCGCAGCTAAACCCTCTTTTTCCCCCTTTCCCTCTGCTCCTCCACCTCTCCCTTCCCATCCCCACAGCACTGTACTCATCCGCTCAACTGTATATATTTCCATTACCCTATTTATTTTGTTAATGAATTGTACATTGCCTTGATTCTATTTAATTGCCATTGTTTTTATGAGATGTTCTTCCCTTGACTCTATTTATTGCCATTTTTCTTGTCTGTCCGTCTCCCCCGATTAGACTGTAAGCCCGTCAAACGGCAGGGACTGTCTCTATCTGTTGCCGACTTGTTCATTCCAAGCGCTTAGTACAGTGCTCTGCACATAGTAAGCGCTCAATAAATACTATTGAATGAATGAATGAAGCAACTTGCCCAGTGTCACACAGCAAACAAGAGGCAGAGCCTGGGTTAGAACCATGACCTTCTGAATCCCAGGCCCATGCTCTATCCACTACTCCATGTTGCTTCTGTATCTGTGCTTAGTACCGTGCTTGACACGTAGTCAGCACTTACCAAATACCATTATTATTATTATTATTATACTGTAAGATCCTTGAGGGCAGGAATCACATCTATTAACTCTATGGTACTTCCCCAAGCACTTAAAACACTGTTTTACACAAAGTAAACACTCAGTAAATACCACTGATTGATTGCTTGATTTTCAGGAAAGAATAGTGACCCATTTGTTTGGGATGGTTTAGTTTAGAGGGTTAGACCAGATGGCCTCCAACATCTTTCCAATTCTATAATTTTATGGTAAGCACCTTATGTTTACGAACTCTACTGTATTGTATTTTTCCCAAGTGCTTAGTCCAGTACTCTGTACACAGTAAGTACTCAGTAGATACCACTGAATGACTGAATGTGGTCCATAAATGATGCTGGTAAAAACCTCAAGATGCCATGTGTTGCACCTACATGCAGTCCAAATCTCCCAGCTGTAAAGAAGATTGGGCAACATTGCAACTCTTTAGTACTTTACCTGAAATAACATTCTATTTGACAGTTTCCCTCAGGATGTGCTGGACTTCTTGATTCTCTTCTCTGTTTCCTTGTTGGTCATTGCATCATTGGACAGTGTGCTGCCTGTATAACAGAATTCGGTTGCAACTTACAGCTCAGTATTGCAAATATGATTTTTTTGTAGTGTGAATGGCTTCCCTGAGTGCAGGTCAAATCAGCACCTCACTTTTCTTTAGTCATATCAGCCCCTAGGAACTGGCTGATTCAGTGAAGCAGTTTACAATCAATCACGTATTCATTCATTCAGTAGTATTTATTGAGCCCTTACTATGTGCAGAGCACTGTACTAAGTGCTTGGAATGTACAATTCGGCCACACATAGAGACAATCCCTGCCCAGTGACGGGCTCACAGTCTCATCGGGGGAGACAGACAGCACAGCAAAACAGAACAAAACAAAAATAAGACATTATCAAAACAGATAAAATCAAGGGGATGTACACCTCATTAACAAAATTAATTGGGTAATAAATAATACATACAAATGGCAGTGCTGAGGGGTGGGGAAGGGGGTAGGGGGAGGAGCAGATGGTGGGAGGGGGGAAGGGGGAGAGGAGGAGCAGAGGGAAAGGGGGCTCAGCTGAGGGGAGGGGAAGGGGTAAGGGGGAAGAGCAGAGGGTGGAGGGGGAGCAGAGGGAAGGGGGGGCTCAGTCTGGTAAGGCCTCTTGGAGGAGGTGAGTTCTCAGTAGGGCTTTGAAGAGGGGAAGAGAGGAGAAGAGGGGACATGAGGAGGGAGGGTATTCCAGGACAGCGGTAAGACATGGGCTAGGGGTCGACAGCGGGATAGGCATGAATGGGGGAAAGTGATGAGGTGAGCAGCAGAGGAGCGGAGTGTTTGGGGTGGGCAGTAGAAAGAGAGAAGGGAGGTGAGGTAGGAGGGGGCAAGGTGATGGAGAGCCTTGAAGCCTAGAGTGAGAAGTTTTTGTTTTGAGCGGAGGTTGATAGGCAACCACTGGAGGTTTTTGAGGAGGGGAGTGACATGCCCAGAGCGTTTCTGTAGGAAGCTGATCCGGTCAGCGGAATGAAGAATAGACTGGAGTGGGGAGAGGCAGGAGGAAGGGACATCAGAGAGAAGGCTGACACAGTAATCCAGTTGGGATATTTTTAGAGGTTGTACCAACATGATAGCCATTGGGATGGAGAGGAAAGGGCAGATCTAGGCGATATTGTAAAGGTGAGACCAGCAGGCATTGGTGACAGATTGGATGTGTGGGGTGAATGAGAGAGCTGAGTCAAGGGGAGAATCCTCATTTCACAGTTGCGGAAACTGAGACAAAGAGAAGTTAATCAACTTGCCCAAGATCATGCAGCAAGAAAGTGGCAGATCTGGGATTAGAATTTAGATCTTCTGACTCCCAGGCCTTTGCTTATTCCACTAGACCTTACTGCTTCTCTTTACTCTCCCAAGTGCACGGGACTGTGTTGTACATCCAGTAGGCCATCAGTAAATAGTATTGCTTGATTGATTCTTATAAAAAGGAAGGCCTAGTTATCATTATTATCATGATGGTGTTTTCTGTTACAGCATGTCTCTGGAACAGAGGTTTGTCCTCTAGACTGTCCTCTGTCCTCTAGTGGTTTTTCCCACAGACCATAAGCTCCTTGCAGGCAGGGAACATGTCTACCACCTCTGTTACTCTTTTGTTTGCCAAGCACTTAATGCAGTTCTCTGCTCATAGTTAGTCCTCAATAAATCCTGTTGATTAATGAATTGTCCAAGTCTAGAGATTATTCCAGACATATGGTGCTGTGGAAATTAAGTACCCCATGAAACTAACTTTTAACCTTTCTCAGTGATATGGAGTCCATTTGGTTTGTAAGAATGATCTTCAGGAGACTAGGCAGATACCAGTCTAGTAAAAAGTATGCTCTCAGTCCAGACAGGTCCAAGAATGAAAAAGAGTCATGCTGAAAGATATGAAGTCCATTTAGAGCAAAACTCGATTTGGCTGAAATGTGTGTTTAACCTCCCTTTCAGATAGAGTTAGGAGGCTACTGAAGACCTTTTTAATTCCTTCCAAAATCAACTGTAACTTACTGCATTGGATCCAGATTCAGCTAGCAACAAGGATTGACTTTAGTGGATCTGGGGATGGAGGGTGGTCCTCTTAAAACAGCATGCTGTTCAGTGGCTCGTATTTAAATTGTCACCCTAAGAATAGAGGCGAGTGGTGGAAAGAATAATGAGTTCCCTGTTAGTAAGGGTCGATCTGAGTCCAGTTCTCTTCAAATGGCTTGAATAATAGTTAATTATTTTAAATTATAGTTCTTATTAAGCACTTACTAAGCACTTACTAGGTACTAAGTGTTGGGATAAGGAAGATTAAGGTTAATTGCATCAAATACCAAACCTGCCCCACACAGGGTTTGCACTTTAATAGAGAGCACTATCTTATCCCCATTTTACAGATAAACTAAACAAAGAGGTTAAGTTACTTGCCTAAGGACATGCATTATACCTGGTAAAACTGGGATTAGAAGTCAGGTCCCCAGATTCCCAGTGACCCCTCTTGTTTCCAGGAGGCTACCCTGCCTTGGATATTTGAAATATGATCCAGAGATCTCCTGACCTGCCCTTGGTCATAATTATTAATAACAGTAACAATTGTACTAATTATATTGTTGTGTTTACTATACGCCAAGCACTATACTATTCATTGGAGTAGGTACAAGATAATCAAGTCCCACATGGGGCTCACAGTCTTAGGAGGAGGGAGAACAGGTATAGAACCCCCATTTTGCAGATGGGGGAACTGAGGCACAGAAATGTTAAGTGACTTGCCCAAGGTCAAAAGCAGGTGTGTGGCAGAGCCGGCATTCAAACCCAGGTCCTCTGACTACCAGGCTCGTGCTCTTTCCACGAGGCATTTGTTAAGGCACTTCTAAACCCTGGGGTAGATACAAGTCAATCAGGTGGGACACAGACTCTGTCTCACAGGGAGCTCAAAGTCCCAGCAGGAGGGAGAACAGGTATTCAATCCCCATTTTACAAATGAGGCAACTGTAGCACTGAGAAGTTAACTGACTTGCCCAAGTTCGCACAGCTGGCAAATGGAGGAGCTGGCATTAGAACCCAGGTCCTCTGACTCTCAGAGCCTGTGCTCTTTCTGCTTTGTCATGCTGCTTGTCTTGTCTTCCCCCTTAGGTTGTAAATTCCAAGAGGATCAGAGGAATGTTTGATGGGCCTCCCTGGTTACTCCCTAGAGTGTCCAGTTCAGTTACTCCCCACCAGGAGGTGCTCAGACAGAATCTTTCCTTACATATAGTAATTGATTCGCCTTCTCTCCTTTTATCATCGTTCCCATGATCATTTGTAACTGCTTCTACTTCTTCCCATGCTCTAGTCACATAATTGTATCATGAGGGAGAAGAGGTCTATTCCTGTCAATTCTGCAGCCTTTGGTTAACCCACAAATGATTGTCTGAGTCAGCAGCCAGGAAGGCAAGATGACCTCCTTTCATGTAACTTCTCATTAGTTATGGTATTGGTCCAGGGGCCATTTTCAAATCTCACTTGGCTAAAATTCCAAGGCATTCCAAGACCCTGACACAGGTCACAGCCTTGGCTTAGCAAAGGTGACCTCAACATCGGTGTGACCCGATCAGATAATAAGGCTTATCTAATATTTGTTATTTGTCTCCAAAACAAAGCCCATTGGTAATAACCCTTGGAAGGGACAGGCTATTTTGATGTAAGAATTATCTGGTCTGGAATGGTCCCAAAAAGCCTTCTTAGGCAGCTCAGTGGGAGGGTTTATTGTTCTTTGAATAGTGGCATTAAACCTCAGCTCTCATTTCACAAGCTTTCCCATCTCTGGCTGATTTGTAAAAGGTGACATTTTAGTGCAGATATCTTAACCGCCTCTCCTAATTGGTGAGCATGGATGGGCTGGTTCCTATAAAAGATGTAGCTCCTAGAACTGGAAAATGAACTTGAATCTCAGAAGGTGAAAGAAAATTGCTGAATTTTTGTTCAGTCTGGCAGATATGCTCTTGCCCACTTCTTCCTAGAAGGGAGGGCTGGTTGGTTACATTTTTGTGGAACTGGCCTTTGAACCTATCTGCAGGCCTGGTTTATTCAGGGTGGTTTTTTTGGTTTGATTAATTTTTGTTCTCAGCTTGTTGGGTGTTTTTTTTTCCTCCTCCCTCCTGGGGAGGAAGTAGAGGTTAGTGGCCTAGAAACACAGGTCTGGGCATCAGGGGGTGGCTTTTGATTCTATCATTAATCTATTAAGTGACCTTGGGCAAGTCACTTAACTTCATTGTCCCTCAGTTTCCTCAACAGAAAGGATCATGCAAGCAGGAGTTCCTGAGAAAAGAAAATGGGGAATGATCTAGGTTATCTGTCTATATGATTATATGATATCAAAATTATCCAAAAGTGAGCCAATTCTCTCTTTCACTCTGGGCTTTGACATCACAGCCTTAGTCTCTGGCCAGGGTCAGGAGGAATAGCCGCCAATTTTTGTTGTTGTTGTTGTTATTAATTGAGAGGGAGTCCAGAGATGGCACATGATTTCTCCAAGAGGTCTTCTCTGGATACTAAACAAAGATGTTGAGTTTTGAAGTCCCAGTTCAGGCATGTAACTTGTGATGTGAATGAGTAATCTCCAGAGTCGGCTATTTTCAGTTTCATGCCCATGAAAGGAAGATATATATAAATGCTGACTTTCAGGGTCTGTATGGGGAATACATCACCAATTAGTACTGTAGTTTTTTTTTTTCAGTTCTATATTTATTTTCTGGTATTTGTTAAGCACTTACTATGTGCCAGAACACTGTAATAAGCTCTGGGCTAGATATAAGGTAATCAGGCTGGACAATACTGCATGCCCCCTCTGGGACTTAGTCCTAATCCCCACTGAACATATGAGGTAACTGAGGCAACAGAGAAGTTAAGTGACTTGCCCAAGGTCACACAACAGACACACAACAGAGTCAGGATTAATAATAATAATAATAAATAATAATGTTGGTATTTGTTAAGCGCTTACTATGTCAGAATACTGTTATACCGCACTTGGGGGAGATACAGGGTCATCAGGTTGTCCCACATGAGGCTCACAGTCTTAGATTCCAGGTCTTCTGACTCCCAGGCCCATGCTCTTTCCTCTAGACCATGCTGTTTCATTCATTGTTCTTCAACTGAACTGGAGTTTATGTGAGCTAACAAGGCATAGCAATGTCCTAGTCTTGGGAGTCTGTGCTTCAGTTACCTCATTCATAAAATGCAGATAAAGACTGTGAACCCCAAATGGGAAAAGTGACTGTGTACAACCTGATTAGCTTTTATCTACCTCAACGCTTATAACAGTGCTTGACACATAGTAAGTGCTTAATAAATACCACCATTAGTAATAATGTTGGTATTTGTTAAGCAACTTACTATGTGCAGAGCACTATTCTAAGCACTGGATAGATACAGGGTAATCAGGTTGTCCACAGTAGGCTCACAGTCTTGATCCCCATTTTACAGTTGAGGTACTGAGGCAACAGAGAAGTTAAGTGACTTGCCTACAGTCACACAGGTGACAAGTGGCAGAGTTGGGAATCGAAACCCATGACCTCTGACTCCCAAGCCCGTGCTCCCTTCCACTGAGTCACGCTGCTTCTCTAAATTTATTGAACACTTATGCATGCAGAGCACTCTCATTCATTCAATCATATTTATTGAGCACTTACTCTGTGCAAAGCACTGTACTGAGTGTTTGGGAGAGTAAAATATAACAAATAAACAGACACCTTTCCCTGCTCACAGTGAGTTTACAGTCCTTGTAAAAGGTACAATGTGATAAATTCAATGCAATAACAATCCTTTTCATTGGGTTGAAAACACAGCTGGGGTTACAAAAAGTGATCACAGAAGCAGTATGGGGGTTATGCACTGATTATTTTAATTTTTTCAAGCTGCCATAAGTGTCCCTATAATAAACATAGCCACACAATCCTGGGGTCATCTCATCAACCATCTGCCTCCACACAACTACCACCCTCCCCTCCCCCTTCTCTCCCTTCCTCAAAAGATCAGAACCTAACCATTTTCTGCCTATTTCCAAAGGAGAATTCGTATTAGGCTACCCTGGAGATTGCCATTAAGGCTACTGAACATTTAGGAAATTCAGTTTAAATCCAATATAAGGGGGAAGTCATAGAGCAGATTAAGCTCTACAACAATTAAATTATGTCCCCTGAAGGAAGTCAAAAAGTTGCCAGCACTTGCTGAAGAATAGGGGTTTGCTGAGAGGAGCAAAAGAAGAATTGAGATTAACTCTTCTTTTTTCCCTGCCTTTAAGCCTGGGAATGATGGTTGACTCGGTAATCTCTTCCTGCTAATCCCAAATTGTCTTGTACAGTGTCAGCCCTGAAAACAGGGTTCCACAGAACTTCAGAAGCTATTGAACTTGCAAATCAATTGATTTATTAAAGCACTTATGCTGTGTAGAGCACCATACTAATTGCTTTCAGAGAGTACAGTGAAAAAGAGTCAATGGACACATTCCTTCCCACAGGGACCTTACAGAAAGGTTGTGGGAGCTGCACTTGAAGTGACTAGGTGGCTTGAGGTGGATGAAATCTTGGTAGTCACACTCTTTCTAGTGTGGACAACACAACCTGGTGGAAAGAGCCTAGGAATGGGAGCCAGGAGCCTCCGCTGGGTTCTAAGTCCAGCTCTGTCATTTGTCTGCTGGTGACCTTGAGCAAGCCACTTAAATTATCTTAATCCTCAATTTACAGATGACAGGACTGAGGCAAAGAACCTGTTCTCCTTCTGACTTAAAACTGTGAGCCTCTTGTTGGGCAGGGACTCTGCCAAAATCTGATTATCCTGTATCTTGTCAACTGATTGGTACATAGTACTAGCTTAACAGATACCTCAATTATTACCATTATTGTTGTCATCATTATTATTATTATTATTAAAACACAGGTGAGAGTTCTGACTCCCAACCCACATGACAGAGTGGTGCATTCACTGTATCAGAAGGTTAATATTTGGTAGAAATTCAATTCAGCCCCAACCCAAATTTTTGATTGAATGAGCCCTCTCTGACTGTGAGTGCTTTGGTCAGTGCTACTGGTTCAGGAGATCTGAAGTTATGAGCAAAGCCACTCCTTCCTTCCTGATGAAATAGAAATTCAAGGAAGTGGAGGGAAAGGGACTTGGTTTTCCTGGCCAAACAGAATGATAGAAGCCCTAGAGCACTCAGGTGACCCTTCCAAAAAATGTTTCCTTTGTCTATAACTCTCTGGAGAGAAAAGCTAAAGGATTGAGCCAACTTACAAAGGTATTGGAGCAAGGGAAAGATGTCCAACACATCCCAGGCAAGGTGATATACCCATCTGGCAGAAGGCCAGCCCAGTGGCATGCAAGTAATATAATATACAATCTAAATGCAAACCTTTGGCTCTGTTTGGGGAATCAATTAACAATAAGTATATACATCCATTTACAAAATATCAGTGTGTTAGAGCATACACACATTGTAATTGGAAAACTAAAATAATACCAGGAGGAATAATCATTTAAAAAAATCCCCCTCCAAAAAGCCAAGAATAATATTAAGAAAATAAAATAAAAAATTTCATCCATCTGCAGACTTATATCCTTAGGGGAGCATTGTAGACTACACTAACAAGCAACTGAATCCATGTATAAATGAACATAAATCTATGAAAAGCAACAAAAGAGGAGTAAAAAGGAAAAAAAAATCCTGCCTTGCAGATTAGCTGGCCATAAACGAAAATAGTTTCCATTTGATCGGTTCCTGCAGAAGATCGAATGTTCTGAGTGTAGCTGGAGGTCTCTGGGGAAACAGGGCTCGATCTGTGTTCCAACAGTCACAGTTCTGAACCTGAGGCAGCTCGGGGAGCTCTGAGAGGCTTCTGAGGGGCACTGAGGAGCTCTGAGGGGGACACTGTAGGGGGTTGCGGGGGGCTCTGGGCACTCTGGGAGGCTCCTAGCAAGTTCTAGAGGACTCTGGTGGATTCTGAGGGGCTCTGAAAATACTCCTGGGGAGCTCAGAGGCAGCTTTGAGCAGGGAATCCTGCTGCTAGGAGGGGCTGGCATTCAGGGAAAGAAGCCTCAGTTCAGGGTGAAACTTCAGCTTTGACTGTTGGAGACCAGGCAAAATCTGAAGTGTGTTTTAGTGAAGTCCAAATGATAATACGAGCATCCTTACCAAATCCCAGGTCAGGAAATTAAAACATTGCCTCCCTCCACTGCCCTGGAGTTCCTGTGGGGCAAGCCCAACATCAAAAACAGTAAGGTTGTCCCAGAGCAGCAGAACAGACTATTGGTCACCACTCCGGCTTGGCCTATTAACCAGAACCATGGCATCCATCAGAAGCGGAACTGGATTGAGACACAGAGGTCCACTGTTCCAGTCCTGTCCGAGCTCCCACTAGGCTGAGATACCTTTGGCCAGTAGCCTGAATCTCTCTGCATCTCAGTTCTGGTTCAGGCTTAACTCCATTTTTTTTCTTCACAGGAGACTAATCAATTCAACAGTGGTATTTGTTGAAGCGCTTACCATGTGCAATAGCACTGTACTAAGCACTTGGAGAGTACAATACAGCAGAATTTGCAGGCATGTTCCTGCCCATAATGACTAATGGTGGTATTCATTAAGTGCTTTTGTGCTAAGCACTGTACTAAGTGCTGGAATAGGTAAACGATACTAAGATCAGGCACAGTCCCTATCCCAGCTGGGGCACAACCAGTGAAGGGGATTATAAGAAATTGAGAGAAGAAAAGGGGTTTGCATCTGTGAGGTGCTTTGATCTCCTTGGAAGAAGGTTATTGAATGGGAATCCTGGTTGATTTTATTTAATGTGGCTGGGGGGACTCAGTTCTGAATGTGTTAGAACATGAAATACATACCATGCCTATCTTGAAGGAGTTTATAGTTAAGGCATCATCAGAAACAGTATTCAAATGCCAACAGATATATTGAACTGTGTTGATTGGTTTGAGTTAAGGGTTGTTTATCCTTCTGAGTGTTTTTTATTAGATTAATTAAAAATGAATTCCATGGAGCAGAGTAATTGCTAGATGGAGATTTGGGGAGAGCAGAGAAGAGAGGCAGCATCACCTAGTGGAAAGAGCCCAGGACTGGGAGTCATTTGCCTGCTGTGAACCTTGGGCAACCTACTTAACTTCTCTGTGTCTCTTACATCCATGTTTCCCTACTCCTCAAGAACCTCCAGTGGTTGCCCATTCAACTCCACATTAAACACAAACTCCTTACCATCATTTTATCTCCTCCTGTCTTACTTCCCTGACTTACAACTACATCCCAGTCTGCACATTCCAACCTATTGGGTATCTCAATCTTGTCTATCTCACCGCCGACCCCTCGCCCACGTCTTGCTCCTGTCCTGGAATGCCCTCCTCTTCATATCCAACAGAAGATTAACCTCCCCACCTCAAAGCCTTACTGAAAGCACAACTCCTTCCAAAAGGCCTTCCAGACTAAGTCTTCATTTCCTTTTCTCCCAGTCCCTTCTGTATCACGCTTACACTTGGATTTGCACCCTCTATACTCCCCTTTTTTCAGCCCACAGAATTTATGTACATATCCATAATTTATTTATTCATATTAATGGCTACCTCCCCCTCTAAACTTTGAATTCATTGTGGGCAGGAAACAATTCTAACCAACTATCTTATATTGTACTTTCCAAGCTCTTACTATAGTGCTCTGCAAAACAGTAAATGCTCAATAAATATGATGGTTTGAACTGACTGTAATCAGTTTCTTCATCTGGAAATTGGGGATAAGATGCCTGTTTGTAATTCACTGTAGGCAGGGAACGTTTTCTTCACCTCTTTTATATTGTAACTATATCTCGGCCGCCGACCTCTCGCCATGTCCCTTTGTAACCTAGTGGAGAGGGACTGTGTGTGATCTGCTACCTTGCATCTACCCCAGCATTTATCACAATGCTTGGTGCATAATAGGTCCTTCATTAAATATTATTACCATTGTCATTAATAGTAGAAGTAATAGTAGTAGCATCATGCTATTGTTAAGCACTTTCTATGTGTCAAGCATAGGGTCTGTGCACTGGGGTAGATATAAGTTAATCAGGTTGGACACAATCCCTGTCTCATGTGGGGCTCATGTCTAAGTAAGACTAACGACAGGTTTTTAACCCCCATTTTATAGTTGAGAAAACTGAGTTAACAGAGAAATTAAATGAGTTGTCTAAGGTCACACAGCAGGCAAGTGGCAGAGCAGGGAGTAGAAATCCCAGGTCCTCTGACTCCCAGGTTCATGCTTTTTCTACTGGACCATGGTGCTTCTCTATCATAACATTAGGATTATAATTGTCATTAGAAGCAAGGAGGCTGGTCCTGCATGTTGGGAAGGGTAGGAAAATGTTCAAAAACCTGGAGGGAAAGAATCAAACAAGTGGCCAAAAGCTGTTTAGGTTGGTTACGGTGAATCCCTCCAGTGTTCTCAATCTATTTCCTAGTCCTAACAATGACACTGGGCTGTAACTCAGTTTAGCACAAAGAAACCCACTTCTGATGTTGGGTCTTCAAATCAGAATGGCAAAATTACATACATTATTCAATCAATCAATCAATGGAATTTATTGAGCACTTACTGTGTGCAGAGCAATGTACCAAGTGCTTGGAAGAGTACAATACAATAGAGTTGATAAGGCACATTCCCTGCCCACAGTGAGCTTACAGTCTAGAGAAATTAATAGCGATAAATTAATTTGCAATATTAAAATTTGGTAGATAAATACAGTACAGTTGATAGACTGTTGATAGGTAGCCCTGCTCTGTAAAGTAGCCCTGCTCTGTAAGCTCTCAGTAATATGATTGAATGAATCTAATGTATCAGCAGCATTTATATCAACAAATCATTCTTATTGAATGATTTTTTTCCATCCCTAGAGGATGTCAGACCTCTCAGGGTTGCACCTGGAGAGCTTCCAGTACTTTGTACTGGTATGAGACTCCACAGTCCTTAATCCCCATTTTACCGACGAGGTAAGTGAGGCATAGGGAAGTGAAGTGACTGGCCCAAGGCCACACAGTAGACCAGTGGGCAGAGTTGGGATTAGAACCCATGACCTTCTGACTCCCAGGTCTGTGCTCTATCCACTATGCCATGCTGCTTCCCTAAAGCCAATGGAACACAAAATCAGAAACTCAGGAAAATAAGATCTCACTAGCAACCAGATAGTCTTTTTCAAGATTGAAATGAGAAGAATGCTTACTGTGAAAAATGCAGCAGTTCAATTTCCCATTAAAATCTCAGGGATATGTTTGCTTTAACTCCAACCCATTTTTAAGTGTGACAAGTTCCCTTCAACATCAGTCTATTACTCTCATCCTTTCATAAGAAGAAAGGAGCTTAATGCTGGGGAGAGAGGTCTTAAATGACAACTAGCAATGAAACTGCAAAGAAGAGGATTTAGTTCTACAACATACAACATGATTATGACTTGGTTCACAAGCATTCTTTTTCAGTAACAGTTTTGGACTCCATTTTCCAAAGTATTTAAAGGGTTTGGATTATTGAAAAAGCAAATGAGACACCAAAGAATTGTTCTTTGAAGCAGCCAGCAGTGGAGCCCAGAGTGCAGAGTACTGAGGCCATCTGGTGTTCAGCCAATAGTTAAAGTGATTACCCATCTCACACAATCCTTTGTGCAGTCAGCCACACCCCCAAAAGCACCCATGTTCATTAGGGTCCCACTTCAGTCCAACACAGAGCTATGAGATTTAGAGGAAAGACTGAAAAGGCTTAGAGCCTCAAAAACAATTTTGAAAAATCAGCCATTTTCCTGCATCCCAGAAAACACATCTCATGCACATAGATGAACTTGCTGATTCCACCTATTTTAACAATGGCAATCAGCAGAGGAGAATGAGTTGATTAAATTTGGGGTATAATGACCCTTGGGTAGTATTTATGTACTAACCTGCAGTCTGGGTGCTTAAAACTTTCTATTTCTAGGCTCCCTAGAGGCTACCTGGACCACTTCCCATCTGGTCTGCTTTGCCCTTCTCAAAGAGAAACCTTTCCATAGTGAGTTTCCGTCTCTGTCTCTCTGTCTTGCCTCTAACTCACAGCAGATAATAGAAACTTGGAAGTGGGTAGGGGCACAGGATGGAAAGGAGTCATTTAAATAATAGTTTGTCACTGGCACATCCAAACAGATGTTCAGAATTCTGTACCTTCATGACTTAGTGGATGGAGCATGGTCCTGGGAGTCAGAAGAACCTGGATTCTAATCACAGCTCTGCCACCTGTGATGTTGGGGCAAGTCACTTAACTTCTTTGGGCCTCAGTTACCTCATCTGTAAACTGGGGATGAACACTGAAAAACCCCATGTGTGACAGGGAACTGAGTCCAACCTGATTAACTTGTATCTATCCCAGTACTTAGAACAGTGCTTGGCACAATAGTGCTTAACAACCACTTCTGGAGTGAGGCCCACAAACCTTTGCCAGGAAATATCCCCTCTCCAGTCTAAGGGTTTTGGGGATGCTGGGGAGGTGAAAACATAAAGATCAAAAATGGAATTGTTCAAAATTTCCAAAACTCTAAAACCCCTGCTGATTGTAAAGTGGGGCCTGGGTAACCAAAGGCTGGGCTCCAAGGGATTTCACATGTTCCATCCCAACTCTTTTGGATGCTAGAATAGAATGTCTTCCTAAAGTTCAATCCTTGTTTCATTTCCCATCTCAGATGATATGATGGCTGTTTTCAAAAGATCAATCCATGATTGATGTTTTCTTAACCTTGACCAAAGGGTAGAATGAGAGTGGTTAGGGTGTCCAGGAACTACTATAAGTAAAAATGTCCATGGGTGGCCCCACAAAGCCCAACTGCCTCCCAGGGTGATGAGTCATCAGTTAACTCATCTTTGACACCCCAGACAGACCCAGCCACAGCCAAAACCTGGGACTTCAGGACCTTACTTATAAGCCTAAAAGAGAGATCTGCATCTGGCCTTATTCCTCTCCCAGGATCCTCCAGGGTTTCTCTAATTCCTAAAGAATTGCCCTCTCTCACACTTTATCCATACCCCAGTTGGACTCACTCCCGGTCTTCCAGATGGGGAAGGCTGATGCAGGCTCCTCAGGAACCTCTGAGTGCCACTGTGATGATACTTAGCACATGCTCTCTCTGTCTCTCTCCTTATGGTCTTTCTTCCCTTGCAGGAGCACAGTCCCTTTCCTCTGCCTTTCAGCTCCCCACTGTTGGCATAGGGGAAAGTGGAACATTTTTTGTGTGTACATTAAATACTGTAATTTGCATTTAATAGGCATAATAATAATTTTAGTAATGATATAGTAATGATAGTAGGCTTTGCAAAGGAACAGCTTTCAGCATAGACACTAGTGAAATTTCTGGTTGGAAAGGCTCACAAAACTCAATTTCCCACATGCCCATTCTCCTTGTCCAACTACCAAAGTCTGAACATGTCAACTTCCTTGACTGGATCACAGTGTAGGTGAATAGGACATGCTGGGCCATAGCTCCTGAAACTTCGTCTTTTTCACACAACAGACATGGGGCTTAAAGACCCTGGCTTCTTTCTTTTTTTTTCTTTTTCAGACGATTGCAGAATCTACATATATTTGAAAAACATTTAATTTACAAGGTGGAATCGAACAGCCCCTTTAGGCCGGAGCTGCCTGCTGCTTCATAAATGTCACCAAAACACTTTAAAAAAATCATTGAAAATGCTTAGATGAAAGCATAGAGAGAAAGCAGTCTGCCCAATTATCAGAATATCAAGCCATGGATTCAGCCTGGAATGACCTGAGATTAAGGCATGCACCAAAAATCTGGCTTTGGGTCTCCCATAATTTGAGGCAAGCGGAATACCTTAGAGTCAATTATAGAAACAGAATAGAAATAAAAGCAGTTCATTTATTAGGTCAACTAACCTACTTGCCCCACACCTCTCACTCTTCACTACATCTAATTTAGAATGCCTGTAATTTATTCCCTTGCTGCCCTGTCCTGCCCTCTCCTGTTTCAAATATTTCAAACCAGAGCAACAGTTTGGCAAACTCCTCTCCAGTATCCAAGATTCGTATTGTTCCTTAACCTTCAGTTGAAATATTATTTGACACTATTTACTCCTATAAGTTCTAGTTAAAGACCCATGTTACACTTACGGTGAGAGATAGCTGGCAGAATAGTGATGTGGAAGAGAATGATAATCTCACTTCATTCTTTTTAGCCTCACAGGGACATGGAGAGGCTCTCAATGAATGGCATTTATTGAGTTCTTACTGTGTACATTTCTCTCCTAATCAAACGATCATATTTCCTGAGAACTTACTGAGTGCAGAGCACTGTATTAAGCACCTGGGAGAGAACAGTATAACAGGCATATTATCCACCCACAACGACCTTATAGTCTAGAAGAGTTACTAGACTGTGAGCCTAATGTGGGACAATAACTGTATCCAACCTGATTATCTTGTATAATAATAACTAATGATGGTATTTGTTAAGCACTTACTATGTCTCAAGCACTGTTCTAAGCACTGGGGTAGATATAAGTTTATCAGGTTGTCCCACTTGGGGCTCACAGTCTTAATCCCCATTTTACAGATGAAGGAACTGAGGCACAGAGAAATGAAGTGACTTGCCCAAAGTCACACAGCTGACAAATGGCGGAGCTGGGATATGAACCAACGACCTCTGACACCCAAGCCTGTGCTCTTTCCACTAAGTCATGTTGCTTCTCTAGCCCAGTGCTTAGGAAGTGCTTAATAGTTATTATTATTATTATTATTATTATTACAGGTAGAATTGGTCCCTATCTTCAAGGAGCTCAGCAATCAATCAACAAATTATATTTATTGCATGCTTTTTGTGGCACAGCATTCTAGTAAGCACTTGGAAGAGTACAATATAATAGAGTCGGTAGACAGACTCCCTGTCCACAATAAGCTTACCGTCTAGAGGATGGTAATAAATCAATAAATGCATTTATTAGTATAAATAAATATATTACAGATATGGACATAAGTACTGGGGGTGAGGGTAGGGTAAATAAAGAATGCAAATCCATGTGCAAGGGAGATGCAGAAGGGAGTGGAAGAGGAAATGAGGGTTTAATCAGGAAAGACTTCTTGTAGATGTGCATTTTGCAGTTGGGGAGAGTCACTGTTGGACAGGAAGAGGGAGAACTGTTGCATGCCAGAGGCAGGGCAAAGGCAGTGGAAAGATAGATGAGATCAAGGTACAGTGAGTAGTTTGGCATGAGAGGAGTGAAGTGTAAAGGCTGTGTTGTAGTAGTAGAGCATTGAGGTAAAATAGGATGGGGCAAGACGATTAAGCATTTTAAAGCCAGTGATAAAGAATTTCTGTTTGATGTGAAGGTGGATGGGCAACAACTGGAGGTTCTTGAGTAATAGGGAAACATAGATGGAATATTTTTGTAGAAAAAAGCACCGGCAGCAGAGTGAACTATGAACTGGAGTTGGGAGAGTCAAGGAGGCCAATAAAGTGATCAAGGTGGGATAGGTTAAATCCTTGGATTAATGCTGTAGTAGATAGCTCATCCCTATCTTCAAGGAATTTACAATCTCACTGTGACCTTTGAAAAGGAAGGACATATATATTTGTGTCTAGAAGCCCCAGTGTTCAAATAATATCTTTGAACTCTCCCAGCACTTAGTTTAGATGTCTGCATTCACTAAGTGCTCAATAAATACCATTGACTGATTGATTCTGGGTGGTCGGGGGACTAAAAATAGTGGGCATACAAAATTCACACTTCTAAGGCTCTTGATATTTTCATATTGCTCTCGTACTTTAATGAGTACTTTAATGACTTATTTTCAGTGACTATTAATACATTTTTAATGTATGCTAAGATTTTTTTCCAAGAAAGGATGCTGAGGCAGCTGTTGAGAAATGCATATTGATCTGTAGGAGAGAGGATTTTCCCTCTTCCATAAGGAACTACATGCTTGGAAATCAGAGACCTGGGTTCTAATCCCATCTTTGCCACTTTCATTCATTCAATTGTATTTATTGAGTGCTTACTGTGTGCAGACCACTGTACTAAGTGCTTGGAAAGTAAAATTTGGAAACAGATAGAGACAATCCCTACTCAACAACGGGCTCACACCTATCTGCTGTGTGACCTTGGGCAAGTCATTTCACTAGTCTGTGCCTCAATTTCCTCATCTATAAAATGGGCATTCAATGACTCACTAAACTGTGACCCCCCTGTGGAACAGGAATGGTGTCTGAACTGAATGTATTGTATCTACCCACAGTGCTTAGCACAATGCTTGGCCCAGAGTACATATCAGATGAGGAATCATAGGGAAATAATTGAATTGCAAGGAGGATGCATTTAGAGATCATTGGTTTTAATACAGTGGGCTAGGTGAACACCTAGATACTGGGCTGTTTCTGAAATGGAGCCTCCAGCTGCTATTGGAGTCCTGTTCGATGTCACAAAGGAACAGGATTAGGAGTGGGGCAGGGATGAACCTTAGCATCTCCTTGCCAAGAGTGTAAGCAACTCTTTTGTCTTACCCGACTGCCTTGGCATTTAAAACTACCATGGCAGAAGTGGAGGCAAGCAAGTGTTGCATTGAGGTGGGGAGTGAATTTGGAGCAAATAGCTGGTCTGACTGGCCTTTCAGTTCAATGAAGACTGTGGAACCCCCACAATTCTCCATTGCTGGCTGGAGTGGAAGTAATGGCAACAATGGGAGCCCAAGCTGCCTTCTCCACCAATCCATCCCGGGAAAGGCCCTAGAGACCCTCATGCTCTGCTCAGAGCTATGCTGGATGCTCTGATAGAACTGATAGTTGTAAGAGGTCCAGTGGCTTTCTAACCTCCTGTGGGTCCAGGATCGCGATGGGCCTATGTTTGCTCCTCCCCCAGCAAATCTAGGGGAACTGGGAGAATCAGAGAGGCCTAGTGGAAAGAATCCTGGCCAGGAGTCAGAGAACCTAGGTTCTAATCCTGGCCCGCCACTTGCCTGCTGTGTGACCTTGAACAAGTCACTCAATTTCTCTGGGCTTTTGTTTCCTCATCTGTAAAATGGGGGTGAAATACCTATTGTTCCTCCCATATCAGACTGTGAGCCCCATGTGGGTCAAAGACTGTGTCTGCTCCGATGGTCCTTTATCTACTCCAGTGTTTAGTACATGGTAAGCACATAACAAATGTCATAATGATGATATCAAAATCAATTGTATTTATTGAGCACTTACTATGTGCAGAGCACTACTCCTACTACTAAGCTCTTGGGAGAATACTATATAACAATATAACAGAGTTGATAGACAAATTCCCTGTCTCATTACTATGATTGTTATTGCTATTATTCACTTTCATACTTTTTTATGGTATTTGTTAAATACTTACTATGTACCAGGCACTGTTTAAGTGCTAGGGTAGATACGAGGTAATCAGGTTGGACACAGTCCATGTCCCTCATGTGGACACAGTCTTAATTCCCATTTTACAGATGAGGTAATTGAGGCACAGAGAAGGAAGTGCCTTGCCCAAGATCACACAGCAGCTCAAATGGCATATCTGACATTACCCAGATCCTTCTGTCTCCCAGGCCCCTGCTCTATCCATTAGGCCACACTGCTTCACGCTGCTTCAAACCATGCCACCACGGGTCCCTAGTCCAGACTCCCAATCAAATCAGCCAGCCCCATCCTGAGATGTGGTCGAGGACACCTTTGCATAAAACCCCTTTCCTGTTTTCCACCTCTCTAATGATGGTATTTAAGCACTTACTACCTGTCAAGCACTGTTCTAAGCAATTGGGGTAGATACAGGCTAATTAGGTTGGTCACAGTCTTAAACCCTATTTTACAGATGAGGTAACTGAGGCACAGAGAAGTAAAGTGACTTGCCAAGGTCACACAGACAAGTGTCAGAGCAGGGATTAGAACCAGGTCCTTAGGACTTCCAGGTCCAGGCCTGTGCTCTCTACCCTTGGAGAAGTAAAGTTTACCCTTGGGGAAAGCTCCAAATACTACAGAGTTCCTTTTGACTTGCTAGGCTAGAAAAGCCGCAAGTCCAAAAGTTGAAAAGGGGAGAAGAAGAAGGTAAAGAGGAGAAAGAAGAGGGTTGAGAGCTTTTCCCTAGAGGTTTTTTAAAAGCCTTATGGATGCTGCATTCTTGTCAGACATGTAAGTGCAGACTCAATCGGATCTGGAGACTGGCCCAAATGGTCCTTTGAAGCCATGTGAATCTGCAACTCTACAAGCAGCTGGACCCTGGATCAGTAGAAACCAGTGGTGGACTCCCACTTGGTGACTGACTGGAGGAGCCAGCTCACTCAACCTCCCAACTGGTGCATGCTCAGAAAAGATCTTGCATTGTGACCAGAGCCTCAGTGATTCCAATTCAGAGAGGGACCGGACTAGCTTTATTCAGCTGGCAGTTATTTTGGCATCATGTCTTGCTGCGGTGTTTCTGCCTTTGATTAAACTGATTGGAGACTGGCTCTTTGAAAGAGGTCACCGATAGACTGTAGCTGTCAGCACCCTCGTAATTATTTCAAGCCAAGGGATTTATGGATGTGCGGTCTTTTCCACTTAATTCCCAAGCGCGTGATGGAAGGGTAATATTGGTCTTGCTCTGCTGAAGAGACATTTCTAACCCAAAGTGAGAAAGACACTAACCAAGAAGAGGCCAAGTTGACCTTGAAGCTAGTAGTTTAGGAAGACTAGAAGTGCAAGATATCATCTTTCCATAAGGAGAGGAAAATGTCAGAGGCAGAAGTGTCAGCACTCAAGTAAGAACCTAAGGCAGCCGATACAGGCCTGATACATCCTAGCATCTTGAACTCAGAAATTTCACTAGTTTTTTTTCTGGAGACTTTTCTGGGAAGAAATAAAATCCTTACAGATCTGTAGCAAAGCTTTGTGGCAGCACTGAAAGAAAAGAGGAAAACTAATCTTTGAATTATTTTGCCCAAGAGAAAATAAACGCAATCTCTTGAAAGGTAGTAAAAAGGGATTAAAAACCTTGCTATTCTTGTCTTCCATTCCTCCCAAAAGCACACACCAAAGCTAATTCTGTATGTTTGCAATCTTCTGGGAAATTCAGGGAAATTATGGCATGGCTTTCTTCAAAATCTGCAGAGGGCTTTTTAAATTCTCTTCCTGCACCCCCTAAAGAAAAGTCCTGGTTTCTCTTAAGACTACTGAACTGGTTTGTTTTTCATATAGGAAATTGTTCTAGCCTGGAATGGGTCTCAGTGAATTTATATCTTCCCTCATCCTGGCACTTTCAAATTCAGATGGAACTTGATTAAGATAGCTTTGCTTGGGACTCTGCCTATAGTAATGGTATTTATTAAGTTCTTTAGTGTGCAGAGCATTCTACTACTTTAGATTATTTTTGTGAGCAAGTAGAAAAGTCCTAGGAAAATCACTGCTCTGCAGTGGATGATGATTGACTCCAAAGTAGGCTAGACTGGTTCAGGGTGGTTCTTATGATAGAAGAAATTCACTTGCCGTAAACTCAAAAAACCATATGCTTTAGAGACCTGTGGGTAGACACTCTCCTTCTAACAGGGCAGGGTCAAGGATTTTCATAGTGGGACAACTTCCAGAAATATCAGTCTCCTAGCTTAAAGCTTAAGTAGACTTAGCAAAAAACAATCTCGTAAACCAGGAGCCAACTAATGGACAGAAGGTCTGGATGTCTGGGCATGTCACTGAAAAGGGATGAGCAGGTGGCATTAAGTAGATGGTTAATACATCTTTCTGATATTTTCTGACCTCTCATTGAGAAGAAATGTTTCCTGATTGCTTTCTTAGAGACATCAGGTTAAGAAGTTCTCTAGTTATTGACACTTTCTCTCTCTGGATTAGACTTAATGTTTGCCATGTCTTCTCCTGCCCTGTCTGCATTTCTTCAAATGTGAATGTGATCCAGGAAGTAGTAGAATTATCCTCTGAAAACTTCAAGTGGAAACATTTTGTTTCCAGCTTGAGAATGCCCATTTCTCAAAAACTTGGTATTGGAAGATGGTTTTGGGTTTGTACTCCACTCTTGGAAGGCAGCCTAACTTTTCTAATTCAGAGCTGGAGTCTTGTGGGAACAACTAAATTCTCCATATTTCTGCATGCACACATTTAGCTATTGCTTTAGTTACTACTGGTTGAGAAAAACTCTCAATCTGGAGGCTGATTGTACGTAAAATTCTTTATCCAGATTTTTCAGTTATCTGCGCTCAAATGGTAGATCAGCACTTTTGCAGGCTGGAGGTATTGTAGTTAGGTTTGTATATTATAGAGACCCAGAAAATATATTGTGCTCAGGTACATTGTGGTATGAATGAGATCAGAAGGCTGGTGAGATTCACACTACAGTGAGGAAGACCCTGACTTTCTCATTCGCTCCTCTCTTCAAATAAAGAAAATTAGTAAGCTTTAATGGGCAGAAACACATCTACCAACTCTGTTGTATTGTACTCTCCAAGCACTTAGTACTGTGGTCTGCACCCAGTAAGCGCTCAGTAAATACAATTAATTGATTGATAATACTGATAAGATACTGTGACTACATTTCAGTAGGAAAACTCCATTACTAAAGATACTGTATCCAACCAATATGCTTATATCCACCCCAGCACTTAGTACTGTGCCTGGCAATAGTAATGGCTTAACAAATGCCACAGGTATTATTATATTATTGAACCTGGCTTCATCCACATCCATTCTAAATATTATCATAGAGACATAGAAAGGAGAAAGAGAATGATCTTAGATTGAAAACACGTGAGGTTAGGGAAGTGTGTAACAATTGTTTTGTACCGTACTCCCCAAACTCTTAGTATAGTGGTCTGCACAAAGTAAGTAATTGAGAAATAACATTGATTGATTAATTGGCCTGAGATAAGGAAGGTTCATCAGAGAGAAGAAAAGTGACTGAGGCAGTGGATCAGCAAGGAGAGACTGAGAATGGAAACAGCAAAAGAGAGAGGGTTTAAAGCTGAGGGAAAAGAACCAAAACAGAAAGGGGCACAGGCAAGAAAGAAAGAAATATTGAGAGCCAGACCATAGTAAAAGTAAAAGCCTACTCTTTCATCTCTTTCCTGCTGATTTTTTGACACAGGCCAAGCCTCATTGTTAGGTTTGAATACAGTCAGTGAGATTTTATCAGTGTTGATGAATGGAGCTGGTAAAACTGTTGCATGTATTTGTTAAGCACTTACTATGTGCCGAGCACTGTTATAAGCGCTGGGGTAGACATAGGGGAATCAGGTTGTCCTACGTGGGGCTCACAGTCTTCATCCCCATTTTACAGATGAGGGAACTGAGGCACAGAGAAGTTAAGTGACTTGCCCACAGTCACACAGCCGACAAGTGGCAGAGCTGGGATTTGAACTCATGAGCCCTGACTCCAAAGCCCACACTCTTTCCACTGAGCCACGCTGTCAGATATGACTATTTCTTCAGCATCACAGTCATGTAAAAAATGTCCTTTGTTGTATTGTTAAGTTTTTATGAAATGCCTAGCTCTATTTTCCTCCTCTTGGGGTGACACCTTCCCACAGCGTCTGCTTTAGGACAGTCAGTCAATCATGCTTATTGGTCACTTGCCCCATTTCTGTGGCTATCTTCCAACTGTCCACTACTATGCCACTATCTGAGGTTTCATTCATATGGCCTAGGGGATAGAGCACTGGCTAGGGACTTAGAAGGACCTGGGTTCTAATCCCAGCTCTGCACTTCTCTGCTATGTGACCTTGGGCAAATCATTTCGCTGCTCTGTGCCTCAGTCCCCCCATTTGTAAAATGGGGATTAAGACTTTGAGTCCAGTGTGGGACAGGGACTCTGTCCAACCTGATTTGCTTGTATTCACCCAGCACTTAGTACAGTGCCTGGCTCATAGTAAGCACTTAACAAATATTCCAGTTATTATTACTGTTATTATTATTATTATTGTTTCTTCTGTAGTAGTGATAATAGCAATAGTATTTATAAAACACTGTGTTGAAAGCTCTGTGCTAAGTGCTGGAAGAGAATACACAGATGGGAATTAGACATGATCCTTGAACCTTGGGGTTTCACATTACCATTTTAGATCATCGTAAAGCAGCCATTTGAATTTTCTGCTGCTATGCATCCTTCTCATGTACCTCGCCCAGTAAAGGTGTGATTTGATGAGGAATGCTTTGAGGCCAGCAGTTTGACTGGGTTCCCAGGCCTCATTGTTTGTCATCCATCTTGCCGCCTGAAGTCAAGTATTGTTCGCCTGTGACATTGGTGGATCAGCCTTAGAAGTCAAATATGGGTTTATCCGCAAGTCAGGTTTCACAGGTATTGTGTGGAAATTACATTTACCAAATGGACTGTTATGTCAGAATCTTGATGTCATGTTGGTGCTGAGCTGCCTTTGAGCCTCCCAAAGGTTGCGTGAGCTTTCATGATTTGGTTTTCTACCTGAAACATGAGTGCTTGAGGCAAATCAGAATAAATCCTGACTCTCTCCATTCACTCTACATTAATCACTCCCTCTTTGGAAACCCAATCTTCAAGACAAGGTGACCGAATTTCTGATACATGAATTTTAAGAATTTTCTGTATTGCATCATAATTGATCAGGAGCATGTCTGGAAATGTCCCATCCATTTTGCAGCATTCATCAGGTTGCAGCATTCACTGGGAGGGTTGGCCAAATCATAATAATTGTGGTATCTGCTAAACACTTCCTATATGCCAAGCACAGCTAAGAGGTAATTAGATCCCACCTGAGGCTCACAGTCTAAATAGGAGGGGAAATAGATATTGAAACCCCATTTTGTCAATGAGGGAACTAAGGCAGAAAGAAGCTAAGAGACTTGCCCAAGTTTACACAGCAGACAAGGATTAGACCAGAGCCAGGATTAGGTCCTCTGACTCCCATGCCCATGCTTTTTCCACTAAGCTCTCTTCTTAGTCTTCCATCTTCTGTTATCTCTGTACCATCCTGGTCATAGTTATTCACCAGTCATCTGAGTTCACTTTGCAGAATCTGTCACTTTTCCAGCTAAAAAAGTCGACTCGACAGAGTAACTACAATTTTAAAGTCAATCATGTCAATACCCACCAAATGGACAAAATCTAGCCCACTGTATGTGTTTTTTCCCTGTAGTCCAATTAAGGAAGCAGTGTGACCTGGTGGAAAGATCACTTATTACAGGGCTAGAAGACACATAGTAAGCACTTGGCAAGTGTTCAATTACCTAATCCTTTTGTCAGACCTCAAGCACAGCTGCCCTAAACTATTTGAGGCAGGTGACAATCTCACTGGTTCTTCACCAGCTCCAGAAGACCTGATCTCAATCTCCTCAGCAACTCATACTAGTCCATTTATTACTTTCAGAGATTCTTTACTGAACAAAATGCCTCTCCTGGCAGTTTAAACTCACTGTACGTAATCCGTTCTCCGTGAAGTCAGAAAATGACTGTTCAGCCTTCTCTGTAATTAAAAGCAAATCCTTCATGGATTTCCAGGCACAGGCAACCAGTTGGCCAAAGTGACCTATAGCCACGGAGCCTGCAATGCATGGAAGACAAGCAGAGAGTATGAGGAAAGTTACTGCTCTCCTTTTCCACTAAAGCCCCAATCAATCAATCAATTAGTTGATTATTAGTTTATTGAGCACTTACGATGTGCACAGCACTGTGCTAAGCATTTAGGAGAGTACAATACAACAGTATAACAGAGTCAGTAGACATATTCCCAGTCCACACTGATTTGCAGTCTAGAGGAGAGACAGACATTAACATAAATAGAAATGTTACAGGTTTGTATATAAATTGCTCTGGGGCTGAGGGAGGGGTGAATAAAGAGAGCAAACCCAAGTGCCAAGGTGACACCGAAGAGAGTGGGAGAAGCGGAAATGAGGGCTTAATCAAGGAAGTCCTTGTGGAAGAGATCTGCCTTCACTAAGACTTTGCAGGCAGGGAGAGTAATTGTCTGTGGGCTATGAAGAGGGAGGGGATTGCAGACCAGAAGCGGGACGTGAGAGGTCAGTGGAGAGTTAGACAAGATCGAATTAAAATGGGTAGGTTGGTATTAGAGGAGCAGAGTGTGCGGGTTGGGTTAGTAGGAGAGCAGTAAAGTGAGGTAGCAGAGGGCAAGGCAATTGAGTGATTTAAAACCGATGGTAAGGAGTATCTGTTCGATGCAGGGGCAGATGGTCAACCACTGGATGTTCTTGAGGAGTACTCAATGTTTAGAAGGTTTAGTGGGGCTCTAATGATAATCTCCTTCAGTTTTTCAGTAATCCTCTTAGACATCCTATAGGGTGAGCTATTTTATTGTTTTCTTAGTAATTATTCAGAGGAGGACTAATAACTATACTCTTTTGGCCATTTTTTCAAAGGTAGCTGTGTGAAGTATTCTAGGAAAATGCAGTATTTTCTAAGCTATTATGCAATGACAATTACACAGTTAAAAGTGGCAGTTCTCATGCAACAACTGCCAGTGTTGAGTTTGGCACTCACAAGCCCACAGACATGCACTTTCCAGTAACTGTTTATGAATGTGTGTCTTCTTTGACATTTCCTGCCCTTCGGGATAAAGAATACTATCTTCCCTTTCCCTCCCTCTTGCCTATCCAACATGTGCACCCACAATCTGATAAAGCCAAGCAGAGGTTTGTTTGTTGTTGTTTTTTTTTTAAAAAAAAGAACTCTTTTTTTCACCGCATCAACTGCTTTTCATTTTTGCAGCAAAATCACTGCCAGGCCCTTTAGAAAATCTGCGTGGAATATTCACCTCAGTGACTTAAACATCCTGTCAGTTGAGCAATTACTTCATCTGGCTAATATAGGCCCAAGATTCAAAGGCATGGTGAAAGTGGAAGCTTGCTGCCTTGGGCAACTGCCCAATTCATATTCTTTGAGTCTCTCACTATATCCCCAACCTTTCCAACCTTCCCTAGTTCGAATCTCGGCTCTGTCACTTGTCAGCTGTGTGACTCTGGGCAAGTCACTTAACTTCTCTGCCTCAGTTACCTCATCTGTAAATGGCCTCACGTGGAACAACCTGATTACCCTGTATCTACCCCAGTGCTTAGAACATTGCTCGGCACATAGTAAGCGCTTAACAAATACGAACATTATTATTATTACCTGACTGACATCCAGGCACTACACATCTCTCTCTCTCTGTCTCTCTCTCTCAATGAGAAAGAAATAGGAGTATGTATGTATATGTGTGCAATCATATTTCTCTTTCATTTCCAAGGCCAAGAAAGCCTCTCTATGTAAGTGTAGTTCAAAAAAGGGAATAATGACCAACAGTTCTTTCCTCTGCTCAGCTAAATATGGTTCCTTGAGTTTCCTCTTTGCTATTGCAAGATCGAAGTATGTTAAGACTGATCCTCAAGTGAGCCAATGTTGAGTTGGCTAAAGGAAGCAATGAATAGGACCCCTTTTTGAGCCCTTTACAACCCTTGGAATCAACTGGGGTGGTCTTACCAGGGGTGACCAACCGTGGATCGATGCCCAAGAGTGAAACTCTGGGCCATTCAGAGCCATGTGTGGTTCCCAGCACCTTCTTAGTTGTTCAGAACCAGTTTGGATGGCAGTGAATACAAGAAGTAGTAGTAGTAACAACATTTATTAAGCACTTACTGTGTGCAGAGCATTGTCCTGAGCACTGGGAAAGTGTATACAAGTGGAATTAGACACAAGATGATGTCCCTCAAAAGGCTCTTATATTCTCACAACCCCTCTGCTCCTCCCACTACTATCACACCCTTTCAAACTGGAATTTCCTTATAATTATTTTAATACCAATCCCACCATGCTACTACAGATGCCAAGCTGGCTTTCTGCAAGCTTGTATTCCCCAGTATTTTAAACTCCCATTCATGATCGGATTCATCAAAGAAAATATGAAATGACATCGTCCTGATTCACTTTTTATCAGTTAACCAGCCCTTACTGTGTTCAGAGCACTGTATTAAGTGCTTGGAAGAGTACAAAGAAATGGTACAGCACGATCCCTACCCACAAGGGCTTACTGTCTAGGAGAGGGAGAGTCAGACTTTAAAATCAGTCAGAGATAGGGGACATGGCAGAATGTAAGGATTGTGCATAAGACTGTAGAGCTGAGAGTGGATGAATATCAAGCACTTAGGAGGTTTCAGTTCTAAATGCATAGGCAAAATAGAGGGGAGGGTGGGGAAGAGAAATGCAAGCTTAATCAGAGAAAGCTTCTTGGAGTAATTGTGATTTTAGGAGGGCTTTGAAGGTGGTGATAGTGGTGGTTTGGCCGCCAGGATTCGTGTTTACCAACTCTGTTATAGTTTACTCTCTCAAGTGCTTAGTACAATGCTCTGCATATACTAAGTGCTCAAGAAATGTTGATTGATGATTTGGTCTGTATCAAGGTGGTCCTTGCAATGCCTTTGGGAGACAGAGAGGATGAAGCCTTCTCCATCTCCTCAAAATGCTCCACTGCCAGTAGAGAGTAGGCCACCTGTCCAATGAACCTGGACTGGTCAGCAAAATGACACCAATGTAGAAAATTGAATATTGCTGAGGGTTGGGGAGGCTGGCAGAAGGCCCAGAAGAGCTACAACTTAATGAATGTTTCCTGCCTCCTCCCTTTTTCGCAAAACATTCGCCTATCTGGAACTTCAAAGCAAGCTGTAGCCTCAAAGCTCCAAGTGCAAGTGGGGAAGATCCATCCTGAAAACCCCATCCTCAGTCTGTTGAGACTCATGGAGGATATCCCTTCTCCACCTTCACCCTCCAGTATCCTGCGAAGTGCTTCCTACCACAGGAGGGAGAGTCCAGCTGCAAAACGCATTTGTATGTGTGGGATTATGTTTAAGAGCAAGGCATTTTCTCTATAGTTCTGTATGATGTCATCCAGAGGAGCAAGAGGCGAGGTGAGAGTAGGCTGGATTGGATCATTTCTTGGACCCCGTCATGTTCCCTACCTAGTCTTACTAGAGAGCGGCCCAATGGGCAGACCCAATAAGCACGTCATAAAATCTCTTAAGGGTGACTCACTGATTCTTCCTGAAATAAGAGAAACAGGAATCCTTCTTCGAGGCTCCAGAGACTAACGGAATTTCTCCCTTTATGGCATTTCCTTCCCCAACACACCCTCAGAAGGAGCCTAAGATGTCAGGTGCTCAGAAAGTACTGGGAACCCCAGAGGCTACATACATAACCTCCTGCCTTAGCAGAACCAGATTGCAGCTCCTGCAAAGAAGGATGCTTTCCCATTTCTCCTAGGGACACTTGCGGAGCACTGAACTTGTAGGCAAAACGATCTTCCTCCATAATGCTCCCACAGCAACAGAGAGGAATCCCAAACAGCAGCCTAGAGAGAAGAGATCCGTCTCTTCCTTGGCTATAATCTTGAGTGCTGGGACTATCTCTACTCCGTGCAGATACTAACTCCCCGGGGACCTATGATACACGTTCAGCGATAATCGCTGTCAAACAAAATACTGAAGCAAAATGAAAGATAACTCATTTCGGGGGTGGGGGGGACAATAAAACTTTCCTTAAAAACGTCAGTTTGGGGTACAGCACAGATCATTGCTTGCCGATGTTGAGTGAATTCCCGGGAAGATAAAAGGCAGAGAAGGGTTCAGCGGTCACTTGAGGTGACCTTGATCGGGAAAGTCTTTCACACAAACATTGGGATTGTTCTTTTTTATCTTGTCTCAATTAGAACATCAGCTCCTTGAACTCAAGTTAGGGCCACTGTGCAGTCAGAGGTCGCTTGCTACTGCTGATGATTAAGGAGATGGTGTAGTCTCTAAGGGTTTGGGCCTAAATTCATACCTTTCACGGATAGAGGGCAGAAACATCTCATATATCCTTTTTGTGGAAACTCAACTTCAGAGAAGGATGGAGAGACAAAAGGCAGTAGAGGGATCAGGTCTCCACGATGTGACCATAAACATCCCTTATATGGGCGAAGTGGGGTGGAAGGTGGTCCCAGTGACATTCTCTTTGCTTGTGGCTTTGGCCAGGTTCTTTCCTCCTCAGAGCCTCCCTTTGGATCAGCTCCAAGTTCATCAAAGTTTCAAGACTTCAGTACTTCTAAGGAAGCACAGCAGTCTTCAAAGCTTTTATATTTAGACTAGGAAGCCACGTGGGACAGAGACTGTATCTGACTTGGTTATTTTGTATCTCTACCAGTTCTTAGTACAGTGCTGGAGATACAGTAATTGCTTACTGTATACTATTATTACTGTTAGTATTATTATGATTAGTAAAGTCCCTGGACCCTAGTGTTCTGAGCTACCTGGCAGCCCTCCCTGTACTTTCCCATCCTGTACTTTCACTCCCCACTGCTATTTGTGATCACCATGAATGCCCTTCATCTTTCTTCTGATCATCACACCCCCTGCCTCCATCCCTTACCCAAGTTCACCACCAACTCCCTCTTCACCCCAACTCTGCACCTCCAACTGGGCAGACCCTTTCCCTTCATCCCAGCAACTCTGAAATCCCACCTCCTCCCTGAATAACTGGGAGGTTGGTGAGGAATCCCACTCATTGCCCATCCTTTTTAGCTGGCTTGTATGCCAGCTGCACAAGTTTCTCCCTTCACTAACCTCCCAGCTATATGAATTTATATTTTTTGTGGGCCAGCAAGCTACTCTGTTTTCCACTTACTTGTTTTTATGTAATGCATGTATGAGCCTTTTCTGGATTTGTCCAGGCACTTTTTTATGTTAGCACTTTGCAACTTGTTTTGGGGCATTGTCCACTGGAATGGGATTTGAACCCCAGTCCATCCCACCATTGTACCTAAAATGCAAGGGAAGATGGGGCTGACAGAATCAGATAGGAAAATTACAAAAATATTCACAGTTGTGTAGCAAACTTTAACAGTAAAGGATTCATTTCCCCATTGTTGGGCAGGGATTGTCTCTATCTGTTGCTGAATTGTACACTCCAAGCACTTAGTACAGTGCTCTGCACACAGTAAATGCTCAAGATATAGGATTGAATGAATAAAAAGAGATCCAACCAAACAGTCCAAAAGATTATCTCCTTCCTCCATAAAAGGAAGCTTACATTGTTGACTTAAGCCTGAATCAATCAACTAATGGTATTTATTGAGCTCTTATGGTGGTCACAGCTTTGTACTAAGTGCTTGGAAGAGTACAATGCAACAGAGTTGGTAGACCCATTCCCTGCTCATAAGGCATTTATAATATGAAGGGGTGTGGATAAATGTGTGGCTGAGAAGCAGCATGGCTTAGTATAGAGGATGAGGATGAGGCAGATGGGCAACAGAAAGATTCCATCTCTCTGGCCTTCTCCTAGGGCATTCTGGTCCTGAGGCCACAGGGTTCTTGTTTCCTTCTCCAACGGTCACTGTGGCCCAAGAATTGGGCACTTCCTCATTGCTCCTGCCCAACCCAGATCCAGGCTTGAGCATAGCCTAGTATAAAAAGCCCAGGCCTGGGAGTCAGAGGCCCAGGGTTCCAAACCTAGGTCTGCCACTTGTCTGCTGTGTGACCTTCTATTTTCTTTTTTTTTCTTCTTTATGGTATTTGTTAAGTGCTTACTATGTTCCAGGCATTGTACTAAGTACTGGAGTAGTTACAAGTTAATCAGGTTGGACTTAGTTTATGTCCCACATGGGACTCACAACTTTAATCCCCATTTTACTGATGAGGTAAGTGAGGCACTGAAAAGTGAAGTGACTTGCCCAAGATCATATGGCAGACAAGTGGCAGAGCAGAATCAGAACCCAGCTCCTTCTGACTCCCTGGCCTTTCCTCTATCTACTAGGTCACGCTGCTTGAATGGGCAAGTCACTTCACTCTGTGCTGTTACGGATTTTTATCAGAGAAACGACTCTGATCTCGCCATCGCATGAGAGGGTTTCGTGACCTTGGTGTAGAAATGAACAGACTCAAGAGAGCGAGCCGAGAGAGAAGGAAGGGGCGGAAAGTGACTTCTGCCCGTTCACCCCACGGGGTAGGAGTGACGAACAGCCACAAGCCGTCCCGAACCCGGTACCTTTTTTTGCAAGCATTCCCACAATCCACTCGACCGCAACTCTTCCAGTGCACACCCCAAATCCCACCCAGCCCCCTTGCATTGGCCGGAACTCCACCCACCATTAAGAACCAGTTCTTAGTAGTGGTGATGTAATTGACACATCATTACCCAAATTCAACTGATTGATCTTCCACAGGAAGGAGATTACATGGAGATAGGATGTCTAGCACAATATGGGAAGGAGACAGATCAGAGACAGTATGGTAAATCGTCCAGTACAGTGCTTCAGTTCCCTATCCCAAAAATGTGGATTGAAATACCAGTGTTCCCTTCTACTTAATCTGTGAGCCCTTTGTGGGACCTGATTATCTTGTTTCTACCCTCAGCGCTTAGTACAGTGCTTGACACATGGTAAGTACTTAACAAATACCACAATTATCATCAAGTAAGCAAAATAAAAAGCTGGCAATCTGCCACCGGAGCTATGGTCTGCAGGGCCTCCTGAAGCCTCGCGCCAGCCCCATCTTTGAAATACTGCCCCTCCCCCTCTGCCCCATGGTGTCATTGCCAAGTACATTATATTTGAAAGACTTTGGGATGTTTTAATTACATGTGAGGAAAAGTTGCCAGTGCGCGAATTAGCGGGCCTGGGTTGAAGATTTATAGGTCTCAGTTTCAATGCTAGCAGGGCAATAAATAATCTGAAATGAAACCTTTAGTATTAGAAAATTCGGAGCTATGACCTAAGCCATGACCAAAAAAAAAAGGAGGGGGGGACCCTCAAAGTATTTTTGGCTAGCATGTTTGAAATACTGCATGTGAAACAAGAAGCAACGAAAAAGCGTAGTGGACTGTGTGTTACTTATACAATTTTATCTTCAGGCTGAGAATTTTGAACCATATAATGAGGACTTTCCCCTCTATTTCTTTTTTTAATTTTTTTTGTGTGTGAACTCCAATGCCTGGCGAGGTTACTACCAACCTTCAAATGCATCCTCCTTGTCATTCTCAGGCACAACTATTCTACTTACCCGGTTGTACTTGCTGTAGAATATGAAACTGATTTGAAGCGTAACTTCATGATCTTATGAGACTGGATCAAAGTGAGGGAGGAGAGAGAGGGAGACTAAGATGGAGGGATGACTGTTGAGGAAAATTTTACCTTCATTTAGGATTTGGTGTCATGTCCCTATAACCTGAGCATCTTGAACCAGAAAGTCACATCCCGTTAAAAATGAAAAAAAAGGATCATGGGGAGGAGAAGGGGAGAGAAAGAAAAGATTTCCTTACTGAGCAAAGTGATCTTTGATTTTTAATGTTCTTTAGTTTGGCTCTTTACCAACCTTTTTGTGTTAATAAGTACTATTACGACTACAACGACGACATTAGTAATAATACTAATATACCCTCACATAAATGTTAATTTCCCCATTTTACACCTGAGGAAATGAAGACCTGTGGTGGTGGGGGTGGGTGGGTAGGGAGAGAATGACAAATGTGATTTGTGTAAAATCATCTTTACTGGGGAGAGGAAGAAGGAGAAAAAATAAAAGCCAAAAGGATCTGGAGATCTGCATTTGATGCAAAAACATCCTGAAAATGAGAGTGATTTCCAATACAGTACCTAGCTACTGAGGAAAGTTGTGGTATTCAAACTAGAACTGATCCACATCTCTGGGGTAGTTTAGATCTGCCTGGAGGCAGGGGAATGGACTGGATAAATCTTTAAATATGGATTTGGGCTAGGTGGTAATAATAATAATACTAATAGCATTTGGAAGTGCATACTGTGTCCCAAACTCTGTGCTAAGTGTTGGAGTAGTTGCTAGATAATCAGTTCAGACACTGTCCCTGTCCTGACTGTGGCTCACAGCCTAAGAGGGAGGGAGAACAGATAATAAATCCACATATTTCAGGTAAGAAAATTGAACCACAGAGAAGTTAAGTACCCTGCTGAAAATCACATAGCAGTCCAATGGCTGAGTTGGGATTAGAACCCAAATCCTCTGATTTACAGTGACCCAGAGGTCAATTTCCCTGTCAGATTTAGTCATTCAAAACCTCTTTCAGATATCAAATCACTTAGAGTCTATAGGTTCACCTATACCATAAGAAGCAGAGTGGCCTAGTATAAAGTGTGCAAGCCTGGGAATTAGAGGACCTGGGTTCTAATCCCAGCTCTACTAATCCAAATTAAGTGGACAAGTCACTTAACTTTTCTATACCTCTGTTTCCTCAAAAGTAAAATGTGGATTTTTTTAATGGTATTTGTTAAGTGATTACTGTGTTCCCAACACTGTGCTAACACTACGTAGATACAAGCTAAATCACCTTAGACTCACTCTATGTCCCACAGGTGGCTCATTGTTTTAATCCCCATTTTACAGATAAACTGAGTCACAGAGGAGTTAAGTGACTTGCTCATGGTCACAAAGCAGACAAATGAGGAGCAGCGTAGTTCAATGGAAAGAACCCAGGCTTGGGAGTCAGAGGTCATGGGTTCTAATTCTGGCTCTGTCACTTGTCAACTGTGTGACTTTGGGCAAGTCACTTAACTTCTTGGTGCCTCAGTTACCTCATCTGTAAAATAGGGATTAAGACTGTGAGTTCCATTTGGGATGTGGACTGCATCCAACCTGATTACTTTGTATCTCTCCCAGTGCTTAGAATAGTGCTTGGCACACAGTAAGCACTTAAAAAATTCCATTATTATTATTATTATTAAATGGTGGAGTCTGGATTAGAACCCAGGTCCTGCTGACTCTCAGGCCCATGCTCTATCTACCAGTGACCACAGCTTCTCCAATACCTGTCCTCCCTCCTATTTAGATTATGAACCCCAAGTGGGACAGGAACTGTGTCTGACCTGATTAACTTGTATCCACTCCAGCACTTGAAACATTGTAAACACTTAACAAAATCCAGAAAAAAGAACCCACTTATTTGTTCATTTATTCATTTGGTCACCATTTACTTTTGTAAGATGCCAGCTGTTTCTGTGATTTACCACTCATTTCCATTACCTATAAACAATCCTTGTCTGCCTGTCTCCCTACACTGGAATGTCAAGTCTTTGAGGGCAGAAAGGTATTTTTCTATTCAACGTGTGTTCTTCCCAGCACCTGGTATGGTGTTTCACACTCAGTCAAAGCTCAATAATAATAATGTTGGTATTTGTTAAGCGCTTACTGTGTGCAGAGCACTGTTCTAAGCGCTGGGGTAGATACAAGGTAATCAGGTTGTCCCACGTGAGGCTCACAGTTAATCCCCATTTTACAGATGAGGTAACTGAGGCACAGAGAAGTTGTGACTTGCCCACAGTCACACAGCTGACAAGTGGCAGAGCCGGGAGTCGAACTCATGACCTCTGACTCCAAAGCCCAGGCTCTTTCCACTGGTAATAGTGGTCCAGAGAAGGAAAAGGGATATGCTTTTTTTTATGGTATTTGTTAAGCACTTACTATGTGACAGGCGCTGTACTAAGCCCTGGGCCAGATTCAAGATAATCAGGTTGAACAGAGTCCAGGTCCCACATTTTACACATAAGGTAACAGGCACAGAGAAGTCAGATGACTTCCCCAAAGTCACATAGCAGACAGATGACATAGCCTGGACTAGAACCCAGGTCCCTTGACTATCAATCCCCTGCTCTTTCCGTTAGGTCAGGCTGCTGCTTTGTTAAAGCCAAGACCTTCCCCACCTAGGAATAGAGGGAGTGGCTACTACTTTTGGAAAAGACATGGGTCCTCAAGCAGGAAAGAAAGCAGCTAGGTTAGGAGAATAGTGTAAGAAGGAGGATTTTTAATTCTATCGTCTCCACCTTCCTTTCTCCCTGCCCCCATCCTCCCTTTCCCATACCCAGAAGAGCCTCACAAAGAGACCTGGACCCAGAAGTCACCAGTTGTGGTTGTGGTTATGTTGTGTGTCCTGGTTTGAGTCAAATTTTCAGATGGGGTACAATTCGGGTAGTTAAACTGGCATTGTGTTTAACTCTCTTTGCGGTACCAGTTGAAAAGAATCATGACTTTAGTCTTGAAATACATTTCCAAAAGTAGTCATGGATAACTGATAAACTGCCATGCAGCAGTGGCTTCTATATTATAATCCATTAGTCAGTGGTATTTACTGAGTGCTTACCATATGCAGAGTACTGTATTAAGCTCTTGGGAGAGTACAGTACAACAGAGTTGGTAGTCACTTTCCCTGTTTGTTTATTATTTATTTTAGTTTATTGTACTTGTTAAGCATTTACTATGTGTCACACACTGTTCTAAGCCCTGGGTTAGGTACAAGTGAATTAGGGCAGACATAGTCCCTGTCCTGCATGGGGCTCACATTCTTAAGTAGGAGGGAGAACAGATATTGAACCCCCATTTTGCAGTTGAGAAGCTAAGGCACAGAGAATTTAAGTCACTTGCCCAAGGTCACACTGCAAGTAATAGGCAGAGCAGTTGGCAGAGTTGGAATTAAAACCCAGATCCGTGTTCTTTCCACTAGGCCACACTGCTTCTCACCAGGATCAGAGCTGTAAGTTTCACTGCAGGAAATGTCAGGTGCCCTCCTCCTAGGGCAGGAGGGATAATCAATAATGATCTCTTGTGGGCTGGAACAGATCAAAATGTCTCCCTCCCCTCAGTTGTGTCTAAATCGGAGGGGTTCTACCCATGTTGTAGTTTCATGTGCAAGTTTGAATGAAAGAACATAGGGCTCCATTGAAACTACAAAGGAATGTGAGCCTTTGGGCAAGTAACAGAGCTGGAGATGGTTACTAATGCCTTCTCTGTGGGGCCAAAGGAGCAATTCATCAGACTTGCTTTGTCATCTTTAAGCCAGTCCGGCAACTGGCTTCCACCAGCTGTATTTATTTAAGGTTTCCCCTTACAAACTTCTTTATAAAAACCCTCAGCAGTGACAAAGAAGGACTTTTGCCCTATAAAAAATGATCCCTGCTGGGGTCATAATTTATATTTTGAAACGGAAGCCCGTTGTCTGGGTGGAAAGTTTTCATTTTGTGTAACCATGAATGGTTCCCAAGAGAGCAGGTGGGTCTAGTGCTTTTGCTCACTGTTCCCCTTCTCAGAGGTCTCCAGGCCCACAGCATCATTCAATACTCAGCTCGATTCTCCCCTTTGAGCCCTAGAGAGAGAGCTAATGAACCTTTCTGCCCATCGTCCGTATGTCCAACCAATCCCCTCCGGATCGCTGCAGAGCAGGAGCAAGAGAATTGCGATCATGGAGGTATTTATTTAGCTTTCTCATGTGCAGAATGTCGGGTTAGACCAAGGCTGCCCAGGGCGAGCTTAGAGGCAGAAGGAAAATGTTTTCCAGATGTGACCTGCATCTTAAGATACTGCACTATGTCGAAGAGAAGCAGCAATGGCCTAGTGGATAGAGCTTGGCCTGAAAGTTCAGAAGGATGTGGATTTCTAATCCTTGCTCTGCCACTTGTATGCTGTGTGACTTTGGGGAGGCCCACATCACTTCTCTCTGCTTCAATTACCTCATCTGTAAATGGGGATTAAGATTGAGAGCCTGATTGGGACAGGGGACTGTGTCCTATCCAGTCTGATTGCATTCCTCACCCCCAGAGTTTAGTACGGTGCCTGGCACATGGCTTAGTGGAAAGACCTGGACTTGGGAGTCAGAGGTTGTGGGTTCTAATCCCACCTCTGCCATTTGTCAACTGTGTGACTTTGGGCAAGTCACTTAACTTCCTTGTGCCTCATTTACTCATCTGTTAAAATGGATTTAAGACTGTGAGCCCCATGTGGGTCAATCTGATAATCTTGTATCTCCCCCAGCATTTAGAGTGGTGCTTGGCACATAGTAAATGCTTAAAAATACCTTCATTATTATTAGTAGTAGCAGTAGCAAGGGCTTAACAAAAACATCAGTTATTATTTTTAATTATGATTATTATTAGCTTTCTATCCAGCTAATGTTAGAGAATTTGGTCCAAGTGGGCTTTGGTCAGAGTTGAGCATAGTGATCTTAGTTGCTGTTTGGCCAAGCATGACTTGAAGCTCTGAGGCCCTAAATATACTGGTAGGTCTTTCCAATTTCTCAATTAGTCAGGATTTGATTAGTCTGATTTATGAATTATCCAGATTTGCTGCTTTTCCTCTGCCTCCTTTCTCTTGCCCAACTTTTAATTCATTCCACTGCTTCATTGCTCCTCATTTTGAGAAGCAGCATAGCCTAGTGGAAGGACCATGGGCCTGGGAGGCAGGAGACCTGGTTTTCAATCCTGCCCTGTGATCTTGGCTAGTCACCTAGCTTCTCTATACCTCAGTTTCCTCATCTGAAAAAAGGGGATTTCATTTCCTGTTTCCCCTCCTACTTCAACTGTGAGCTCCATCTCCTACTTAGACTGTGAGCCCCATGTGGGACAATGACTACGTCTGTCCTGATTATCCTTTTATTTACTGCAGTGTTTAGTGTAATGCTTTGGCACATAGAAGTGTTACATGCAATTAGCCCCAATTCCACAATTGATTTAATTTTTGTTATTATTCATTTGCACCTCCACCAGAGGATGGAGAAGGGAGAAGGTGAAAATCAAATCATTTGTTCCTCTTTGCCAGCATTTTAGATGCACTGTAGGGCCAGGTCATGTGTACAATGGCTGAGTAAGTGAAGGTTCTGGATTATTATGCGTTTCTCAATGATCCTTTGCCTCTTTCTTCCCTCCCTCCCTGCTTGCCATCACCATGGTGACCCAGTACTGACTGTATCTTCAACACTTTCTCTGAGGGGATGGAAGGCCTTTGACTGTCGGTGGCATAGAGTCAGGATAAGTATGTGTCAGGCCTAGAGACAGAGCCGATACTCCGCCACACTAAAGATTCCAGTTGCCTCCATTGCCCCTAATGGCTTGTCACAAAGCTGCACAAAAGGGAACACTAGCGGAGAGGCTTTTCTGTCTTCCTCTGCACCAAACTAATTTCATTCTGCAGATGAGTGGCCCCGTTTATCCAGTCAGAACAGATAAAGCCATCTAATCCTCCTAAGATTACAGTCTGGTCAGGTAAGCTAATTTTGGGTTCCCAAGGCTCTCGCCCCCCAGACTGGCTTGGAGCAGCTCACAGATCAGCCCACTGAGGCAGGAACAGCACTGTCTATTCTGTCCTTGGAAGCTAAGGAAAAAATTACTATTGATTTTGACTTAAAAGGGATAAGTGTTTCTCTTTAATTCTCATCATGTTTAGAGAACTATTATTTTGAACATTCGAGTTGGAAGATGGGGAGATTCCCTGAGAAACTTACTGAGGATTTTTCAAGACTAGCTCTTGGTTCAGGGCTCCAGAAAAACTGACTGAATATATGACAGTGTATCACTCCTGACATCGTGTGTAATAGGCACTGAGCATTTGCAGGTATTGATTGTTTAGTGGAGAGACCTGGCAAACGCTGAGGGCAAGCTGCTTTTATGCCCACAGCCGAGGTTTACTTAATCATGAATTCCTGGAAACCCTCCATGAAATCCCTCCCTTAAAGCCAAGGAGGCCTTGAGGTCTGATTGTGACGGAAAGGAAGCAGGGAGTTTACTATCATCTCCCTTCTAGACTAAGCTCCTTGTGGGTAGAGAGCATGGCTACCAACTCTGTTGTACTCTCCTAAGTGCTTAGTACAGTGCTCAACACACAATAAGTGCTCAGTAAATACCTTGATTTATTAATTGATTGATTCCTTACCCCAGAAGTGGCTGCTGGCCACTCCAGCCAAGCCCTAGCCTTGAGGTGGTAGGCATGCTAGGTAGTCCCGCTATGACTTACATTTATTTACATTGAGAAGACTTACCTTGACTTCTCAAGGATGGCAACCTCTGCTGCTGAGAAGCATTGTGGTCTAGTGGATAGAGCTCAAGCCTGGGAGTCATAGGATCTGGGTTCTAATTCGGGCTCTGCCACTGGTCTGCTGTGTGACTTTAAGCAATTCATTAAGCTTCTCCATGCCACAGTTACCTCATTTGTAAATTGAGATAAAATACCTGCTGTCCCTCCTTCATAGACTGTGAAACTCATGTGGGCAGGTATTGTGTCCCATCCAATTGTCTTGTACATTCCCCACTAAATCACTAAATCAATCAATAGCATTTCTAAGGCCTTTACAGCCCTGAGACAAGCTCTGAGAGAGATCAGGCAGGGGGATTTCAATACCCTTGACGTTGTTGATTAACAAAGAACACAAGTTATCTCAACTGGCCCAGAAATATGACCCCACAAGGGAGGAAATCCAAACAAGCACCCCACCCCTGCCTGTAGGCCCTCTACTATAGTTCTATGTCACCTCCCTCCAGGAAAGAGATGTTCTTTATCTATAATTATAATTATGTCATTTGTTAAGCACTTACTATCTGTCAAACAGTGTTCTAAGCACTGAGGTAGATACAAGTGTATCATGAATTCCTGGAAACTCTCCATTAAGTCTCTCCCTTAAAGAAAAGGAGGCCTTGAGGTCTGATTGCCTTGGGAAGGAGGCAGGGAGTTCACTATCATTTTCCCTTCTAGGCTAAGCTCCTCGTAGGTAGGGAACATGGCTACCAACTCTGCTGTATTGGTACTCTCTGTCAATCAGCTCAGTTATAGTCCTGCCTCTCATGGTCTGAAGTCTAAGTAGGAGGAGAACAGGTCTTGAATCCTATTTTACAGATGAGGAAACTGAGGGACAGAGAAGTTAAGTGATTTGCCAAGGTCACAAAGCAGGCAGTTGATAGAGCTGGGATTAGAACCCAGGTCTTCTGACTTTTTATTTAACACTTACTTTAAGACAGGGTCTGTACTAAGCACAGAGGTAGGTACAAGCAAATCAAGTTGGACACGGCCCAAGTCCCATACTGAGATCACAGTCTTAATCCCATTATACAGATGAATTAACTGAGGCACAGAGAAGTGAAGTGACTTGCCCAAGGTCACAGCAGGCAAGTGGTGGAGCCGGGATTAGAAACTAGGTCCTTCTCTATCCACTCTCCCAGGGCCATTCTCTATCCACTAGGCTATGCTGCTTCTAATACTGTTGTCTCATTAAATGATACAGGTATTTCAGGCAGATGTACAAGACCATGTAGAAACCAAGGGATAGAGAAAATGACCTGATGAGGGTCATTGAGAAAATCAGCGTCACAACATGAAACAAAAGCTAGTGCCCCTGTTGCCCAGACAGAGCTCTAAATATAGTTGTCTCTACAAAGATCGGGCAGCAGGGAAAGGTCAGCAAGGATCAGGAGGAACATTTTCCTTTTAAAACCCTGAGATTACTGGTCAAAATACAAATTAAATTGGAACAGTTCAACGAGACCAACATGTTTTTGCTTTTGTTTTTCTCTGCCACTTGTCTGCTGTGTGACCTTGGGCAAGTCACTTAACTTCTCTATGCTTCATTCCCTCATCTGTAAAATGGGGATTGAGACTGTGAGCCTCACATTGGACAGGAACTGTGTCCAGCCTGATTTGCTTGTAACCACCCCAGTGCTTAGTATAGTGCCTGCCACACACTAAGCACTTAAAAAATGTCATTATTATTATTATCATTATTTTGATAGCTCAACAAGCTTACTCATAGTTTTCCCAAAGATTCACTGTTCTTCCCAACATCCCTGAGATTTCCAGCAGTGACCAGAGTCACTGGAAGGTCAGAGCTTTAAGGTTGTGAGATTCCACCTTTCCTTAGTACTTGCTTTCTTTGAAGCACTCCCTTCTCTCACCTTCAAGATCTCACACCCCGCTGTAGGGTTTGACATCTCACCATCTAATTGAAGAATTAAGTGGGGATGATGGTCATGCCACTTCAGGACTCTATATGTAGCATGATGGGAGATTTTGGTGTATCCCTCTCATAAATGACTCCCTTGCAGTACCAGTGTAAAAAACATGCTCTTATTCTGTTCTTTAGAGCAAGTTAGAACAATGTGTAACAGTTTCCATGGTTGAGGGTATCCTCAATCCAAGGAAAGAATTTTCAACAAGGAACGTTCTTGGAAAGATTTACTCAGTAAGCTCATTCAAGACAAAGCCACTGTAGATACCCAGAATAGATTAGGAAAAATGTCAACAGAATAAGGTCTTATAATTAATCTAGGTCTGGGTGGAAATTGGCATTTATCCACCAGGTGAAAGGCTTGAAATAATCAAGAAATAAGGCCCAAAAAAAACCCCAACAAATAATTTTCTCCATTTAATGTCTGGTCCTCCCCCATAGACTGTAACCTCCTTTTGGGCAGGGGTCATGCTTACCATCCCTGTTGTATTTTTACAACATCTTAGTGCAGTGTGCTGCACACAGTAAGCACTCAATAAATGCCACTGGTTGAAAGACTGATTGATAGGTACTGCTGTCCATTTTATCTCTCTTAGGATTTCACAGGAAAATACATTTGGTCTGAGCCAACGCTTTCTTAGTTTATTAGGTAGCTTATTGAAAATACTTGCTACCCCACTCCTTCCCTATCTTACTCCTACCTTCTAACAGTAAAAATAATAATAATAATAACAATTGTAGCATTTGATAAGCACTTCTTATGTTCCTTGGCACTCTACTATGTGTGGGGGTAGACGTAAGATAATCAGGTGAGACCCAATCCCTGTTCCACATGGGCTCACACCCCTCAGGAGGGAGAAGAGGTAATGGGGATCAATTGATTCCCATTTTACAGAAACTTAGGTACAGATAAGTTAAATAACTTGCCTAGGTCACACAGTAGAAAAGCGGTAGAGCCAGTTTTCAGAACTAACCTCTCTGACTCCCAGATTCTAGATCCTTCCACTATGCTATGCTACCTTCTGTCTCTCACTCACTTCTGGCTTCTTTCCGTCTGCCTTCAAACATACAAACATACTCCAGTCCCCTTAGTTCTAGAAGATTTCTCTCGACCACATCACATCCAACCAATCAATTCAATCAGTGGTATTAATTGAGCATTTACTGTGTCCCGAGCACTGTACTAAGCATTTGGAGAGTATACTATGAAACAGTTTGCAGACATGTTCCCTGTCCACCAGAAGCTTACAGTTTAGAGGATAACCCTTGATCTTTTGGGGTTTTTTAAAACTCAATTTATTAAGCACTTACTATGTGCCTGGCCCTGTTCTAAGTGCTGTGGTAGATAAAAGATAGGTTGGACACAGTCCATGTCCTACATAGGGCTTACAGTCAATCCCTGTTTTGCAGATGAGGCACCTGAGGCACAAAGAAGTTAAGTCACCTGCCCACGGTCACACAGCGGACAAATGGCAGAGCCAAGTTTAGAATGCAGGTCTTTCTGACTTTCAGGCCCATGCCTTATTCACTGGGCCATGCTGTTTCTTCCGATCATCAGTTAGTCATATTTATGAGCACTTATTATGTGCAGAGCTCTGTACTAAACACTTAGGAGAATACAATACAAGAGAATTAGCAGAAACATTCCCTGCCCATAAAGAGTTTACGCCTGTTCCAGGCCAAACTCTTTTAAACACACACTGCTTTCACTTCCTCTTCACCATCTCTTTTCTCAAAATCCTGACATCTGGATTTCACTCCTTTCATTCTCCTGAGACAGTGTTCACCAAGGATTCCAGTTACATTTCGCCAAATCTAGTTAAGTTCTGCCCTAATCCTCCTTGACATCTCTGCTGCTTTTGACACTGCTTTTTATTTCTTCCTCCTCCTTAGAAGCTCTCTGATCTCAGTTTCACCAATGTGTTACTCCCTTGCTTCTGTTAAATGTCTCAGACCACACCCCAATCTTCTTTTCTGATTCTTGATCTTCCTCTCATCCTTCAACTGTGGGCTTCTGCTTCAAGTCTTGTACTAGTCATACTCTACATTCAGTCTCTCAGGAAATTAATCCACTTAATTTAGTACAGTGCTTTGGACAAAATAGGCACTCAATGCACACCACTGAATTAACGTGGTTTTGCATCCACCCTAGTGAATGACTCCAAAATTGATGTCACTAATCCTGACCAGCTCTACAATTTGAATTTCTTCTTGCCTCCAGGATTTCTCCCCAAGGATGACCAGAGGCAGCCTAAATCTCAATGTAGCTAAATCTGAACTCTTCATTTCTCTCTTAAACCTATTCCTCAAACTTTCCCCTCATGTATGTCAACCATGCACTACCAGTGAAGCTAGCTTAACTTCATGAACAGTGATTCTCATGTTGGGTGAATTACTCAAAATTGATTGTTTTAGAGGCAGTTTTACAAAGCAACTACTTTCTTAGCTCTACTAAACCTCAATTTTGACATTCTATAGAGAAGAGGGCAGTGGCAGAGGAAGGAAGCAGGTGGAACAGGAGACAAAGTGGGCTGCAGAAATATCCCCTCACCTTCCCTAAGACTACCCATTGACCCTGAGTTTTCCTGGAGCTGGAATCTTGGGTCCTGAGCCAATGTGATTCAGCTCAGAATTACCCTTCTTTTTTCCTTTGCCTCCAATCCTTGAGCCAAGGATGGAGAATATTTTCTGCTTTCCCTTACTCTTGTTTGCATTTCATACGCTCTGGACTGTAAGCTCATTATGGGCATGGAACATTTCTACCATTTCTGTTATATTGAATTCTCCTAAGCACTTACTGTGTGCAGAGCACTGTACTAAGCACTAAATTAATATGATTGATCAATTGAATGATCTCCCCTCCCATCCCTCCAGGCTTCCAGAAGCATTTCCTAAAACTGACATTTCCTCCTGACCCGATTTTTTTAATGGTATTGGTTGTGTTTCCTCTTTGCCAGACACTGTACTAAGCGCTGAGGTAGAATCAAAGTTATCAGGTTGAGCACAGCCTCTGACCGGCATGGGACTCACAGTCTTAATCCCCATTTATAGCCGAGAGAACTGAGGCACAGAGAGGTTAAGTGTCTTGCCCAGAGTCACAGAGCCGAAAAGTCACAGACTGGAATTAGAACCCAGGTCCTTCTGAATTCCAGCCTCCTGCTCTATCCACTAGGCCAGACTACTTTTTTTCCCTGTCCTCTCTCCTCCTAGATGCCTTCACAAACTCCAGTGATCATATCCAGTCTGCCTCCCTTTCCCAATCTCCTGCAGTTTCTGATATCCCTGTTCCTAGAATTTTTGCTTTGGAAAGTCATAAGGAGAGATCAAGGGACCTTATAGTCAGGAGACATGGGGAACTGATTGGGCCTCAGCCACGAGAAGGAGGATAGAGGGCAGACTATCTGGTTCTGGGATATTAGGTTAAGGGAGACAGCTTGACTGGCGTGTTAGTGGAGGGGCACTGTGAGAATGGAACTGCCAGGACCATGAAATAATGGGGCCTATCCACCTTTCCTTCGTAGTTGGTCTATATAAGTAATGTCCTCATGTATTTTGTCATGTAGTGTGGCCTAGTGGAAAGAGAGCAGACCTGGAAGTCAGGAGACCTGAGTCCTAATGATGGCTCCTCCACTTGTCGGCTTTGTAACCTTGAGCAAGCCACTTAACTCCTCTGTGCCTGTGTTTCCTCATTGGTAAAATGGAGTTTAAATACCTCCCTCCACTTTTAGACTGTGAGCCCCAGGTGGGACAAGAACTGTGTCCAAAATGCATATAATTGATCTACCCCAGTGCCTGGTACACAGACCACAATTATTATTATTGAGAAGCAGAATGGCCTAGTGGATAGAGCATGGGCTTGGGAATCAGAAGGACTTGGGTTCTAATCCTGGCTCTGCCACTTGGCTGTGTGACCTTGGGCAAGCCACTCTACTTCTCTGTCTCTCAGTTACCTTATCTGTAAAATGGGGATTAACACTATGAGTTCCATGTGTCATGGCTCAGTGGAAAGAGCACGGGCTTGGGAGTCAGACTTCATGGGTTCTAATCCCGTCTCTGCCACTTGTCAGCTCTGTGATTTTGGGCAAGTCATTTAACTTCTCTGTGCCTCAGTTTTCTCATCAATTAAAATGGGGATTAATAATGATAATGTTGGTATTTGTTAAGCGCTTACTATGTGCAGAGCACTGTTCTAACTGCTGGGTTAGATACAGGGTAATCAGGTTGTCCCATGTGAGGCTCACAGTTAATCCCCATTTTACAGATGAGGTAACTGAGGCACATAGAAGTGAAGTGACTTGCCCACAGTCACACAGCTGACAAGTGGCAGAGCCAGGATTCAAACCCATGACCTCCGACTCCCAAGCCCAGGCACTGAGCCATGCCATGTGAGACAATGTGATTATCTTGTATTCCCCCCCAGTGCTTAGACCAGTGCTTGGCACATAGCACTTAACAAATACCATCATCATCATCATGTGTCAAACCTGATTTGCTAACATCCACCCCAGAGTTTAGTACAGTACCTGGCCCATAGTAAGCACTTAACAAATGCCACAATTATTATTATTATTACTATTATTTCATTTATTAAACAATTATATGTACCAATTACTGGGGTAGGTACAAGATAATCAGCTCAGCTAGTCTCTGTTTCACACCCTAAGGGGATATCTGCTGAAAGAATATATGCATTGTCATTATCAGTACAGGCCAATAGAATAATCAGCCCACTATTCTGTCTCTGAAACTGGTAAGGAGATGCCAGTCTTTTACATCTATCAGAATGGTTAGCGATCAGGTAACATTCAATTTTTCCTCTATATGTAGAGTATGTATAAATGCTGACAGTTTACTGAGTCCAGAGATGATCAGGATAATCAGATCAAACCCAGGCCCTGACTCATAAGGTACTCACATTCTAAACGATAGGGAAAGTCACTAGTATTGCATTATGGATTGTTTGTTCCTGAATGTATGCAAATCCTTCTTGAATCTGCTGATATTTTCTGCTTGCATAGCTTCCTATAATAATAATATATTACTACTAATAATAACACTTGTGGTATTTATTAAGCACGTTCTATATGTCAAACACTGTACTAAGCACTGCGATAGATACAAGATTTTCACATCCCACTTGGGGATCACAGAAAAAATTGGAGAGAGAACAAGTTTTGCATCCCCATTTTGCAGATGGGATAATTGAAGCACAGAGAAGTTAAGAGACTTGCCCAAGATCACACGGGTAAGTGGCAGAGCCGGGATTAAAAGACATCCTCTAACTCCCAGATCCATGCTCTCTCTACTATTCCTCTGGTAATAAAATCCACATGGTTGTCCTTCACTGTGTGAATAATTTTTCCTTTGGTCTGTTTTGAATCTACCTCCTTTCAAGTTTCTAAAGGTTATGGGATTTGGTGAACAATAATTCTTTTGCCTTAGACCACGTCTGTGCATATAGTGAAGCGCTTCTAAATTAGACCAAGAGGGATTTCCCTCTGAACTACTGAAAATTCTTAATTGTAAAAGTTGCATTTCAAAGATGCAATTTTTAATAGCAGTAGTTTGTCTATCAACTCTTGTTATATTGTGTTCTCTTATGCATTTAGTACAGTGCTACTTAGTAAGTGCTCAATAAATAGGATTGATTGTGGATGGGTGTTTGTATGTGAAATGGTAGTAGTAACCATTAGAAGCTGCTGTCTTAGCACTATTAGGGACAGGGACAGTGTCTGAACTGATGACCTCTCATCTAGTCCAGTGCTTAGTACAGTGGTTTGCTCAGAGTAAGTGCTCACCAAATACCATCATTAATACTTGTAGATTTATCAGTCAGTGGTATTTATTGAGCACTCACTATTTGCAGAGCAATGTACTAAGCCCTTGGAAGAGTATAGTACAGACATGCTTTCTGCCCACAAGGAACTCAGAATCTATAGGGGATGATAGACACTAATATAAATAAATTATGGATTTGTACAGAAGTGCTGTGGGGTTGAAGGTGGGGTAAATATTAAGAGCTGAAAAGGTACAGATCCAAGTCCATAAGTGACACAGAAGGGAGAGGGGGAAAGGGGAGGGGAAAAGAGGGCTTAATCGCGGAAGGCCCCTTGGAGGAGTTGTGGTTTTAATAAGGCTTTGAAGCTGGGAGAGTGGCGGCCTGTCAATATTTGTAGGGAGGGGAGGAGTTATAGGGCAGAGGAAGGAAAGTGGCAAGGGGTTGATGGTAAGAAAGATGAGATTGAGGCAGAGTGCGTAGTAAGCTGCTGTTACTTGCATTATATATTGTGACTTGCCCAAGGACACACAGATGAGTGGTGGAGGTGGGATTAGAACCCAGGTCCTTCTGACTCCCAGGCCCCTGCTTTATCCACTATGCCATGCTGCTTCCCTTGCGGAAGCTCTGTGAGAGATGAGTGAGACCAAAGTCAGGTAGGTAGGTCACGCTCCCAGGTGGCATCTTGGGCCCTCCCTTCCACTGCCCAATCAGAAACTCCACAAGATAGACTTCGGCCCCACTTATCTCTTATTGGCTAGTTCTAGCCCTCCCACTCATCCAGTCACCATGCAAGAAGGAGGCCCCGTAACACATCATTTTGCCTTTCAAGTGAGGCTAAAGTGGGTAACTGTGCCAAGTACTGGAAATGTTGATAGCAAATTGCCGCTACACAGCACTCCAGAGTTGAGTAGATAAAGAAAGGAAGCATTTAGCTTCCGGTACATCAGTTATGCTGCTTTTATCTCAGTGCACCTGCATTCGGCAAACATTTGGGAACCAAAATTAGTGCAATTGCACTCATCGATTGCAATTTGCCAGAAAGCCTAATACTCAGATTTATTTGATTAGAATCGTCATCTAAGGGTAGGCTTCTGGGGTTTGTGAATTTGTTTGGGAGAAAGCTGTGCAGCTGCTCTCTTGAAGTAATCCTCAAGCCACCGTGTGTGGCATTTCCTCATAAGGGACAAGGAAAAGCTAATTCCAAAGGAACTCATTAGATTGAAAAGCAGAAGGAAGGAAAACATCAAATGTTACTCTTTCTACATGTACTCCATAAGACATCCAGCAAGGTTTTGGGCCTGAGCAGTGAACCCTGTCTCATGAAAATCCAGAATTGCAAATGACCCTACTTACTGTGACCTTACCAATGATGAAGAGAGAGATTTTTGGTGTGCCCCCACCACATCCCATCAGCACTGATGCTGTCATATTGTAAATCTTCTGACCAGGGCACTGTTTCACAGTAAAAATTCATCTCCCTAGAAGGATGACAATCCTCTTAGCTCTGGAACTGGCCAAAAGTGAAATCACTGTTTCAGCAGTGGCTAAGTAAGGGCATCCTGATGAGGGAGCCAAAAATTCCTTGTTTGGGACAGGTCTGTCCTCAGCGAGGTGGTAGCTAAGTCAGGGGTAGTTTTGCTGTTTCCTGTCCAGTGCTGGGATCGATGATGATGATGATGATGATGATATTTGTTAAGCGCTTACTATGTTTCAAGAACTGTTCTAGCACTGGGGTAGATGCGGGTTAATCAGGTTGGACACAGTAGCTGTCCCACCTGGGGCTCACAGTGATTTTTCCATTTTACAGATGAGGTAACTGAAGTACAGAGAAATTAAGTAATCTGCCCAAGGTTACACAGCTGACCAAGTGATGGAGTCAGGATTAGAACCCAGATCCTTCTGACTCCTAGGCCAGTGCTTTATCCATTAAGCCATGCTGCTTCCCAGATTGGGCCTTCCAGTAAACCTGGGAGTCAGAGCACCTTGGTGCTAATCCTGATTCCCTCCATTTGTCTGCTGTGTGACTTTTGGCAAGTCATTTAACTTATCTGGGCCTCCATTCCCTTATCTATAAACTGGGGATGTAATATCTGTTCTTCTCCATTATTGCCAGACACTGTACTAAGCACTGAGGTAGATGAAAGCTAATCAGTTTGGACACAGTCCTTTCCCCATTAGGCTGTGAGCCCTATATGTGAGCGGTACTGTGTCTGACCTGATTATCTTGTATCCTCCCCAGAGCTTACTACTGTGCTTGACACAGAGTAACCATGTTTGTTACTGCTGCTCTTCTCCTCCTTCCTGGAGTGCAAGTTTGGGGAGCTAAGGACAGGCTAGCTGGGTGGAAAGAGAGCCACAGTGTACCTTGCCCAGGATGGCACCCCACTGAGAATTCTCCCTCTCTACTCTCTCCCTTGCCCCTGAATGATTCCTGCTCTCTCACAGTCCATCAGTAGACAGGGGAAAACCTCATTAAAGTGAGAATAATTTTTCAAAGTCGACCAAAAGGCTGGTCGAGAAATGAGAATTAGTCAACCATGCTGAGAAGCAGCATGGCCTTGTGGAAAGAGCATGAGCCTGGGAATCAGGGCTCATGGATTCTAATTCCAGCTCCACCATTTCTCTGCTGTGTTACCTTGGGAAAATCACTTCTCTTCTCTGTGCCTCGGTTATGTAAAATGGAGATTGAGACTGTGAGCCCCATGTGGCACAAGGACTGTTTGCCTTTGCTTATATCCACTCCAGTATTTAGAAGTGCTTGGCACATAGTAAGTAATTAAACAAATACCACAATTATTATTATTATTATCATCAAGCTTAGTACAGTATCTGACAAATACTAAGCACTTAACAAATTCCATTTAAAAAATACCAATCAGTTAGACAAATGATGGCTCCACTCTCTTAAAACCTGAGTTCACACCCCAATTTCCTCAAGACGGGAATCTCATTATTCATGACATTGCACACTGTTTCTGAACACGCTACATGCACGCGCTGCAGACAGAAAGAGGTTTTTACTAGCCATTAATCAATCAATCCATGGTATATATTTAGCACTTAATATGTACAGAGCACAGTACTAAGAGCTTGGGAGAGTACAATACAACTGAATTAGCAGTCAAGTTTCCTGCTCATAAGGAGTTTACAGTTATCTGATACGTACCACAGCCTCCTTTGGGTAAATGGGTTCCTTCATCCCCATAGATGCAGATAAGCAAAATTTCTCTGTGGGATTCTACCAGCTCTGTGCCAAGATCAAAACAGTGCTAAGCATTTAGTACAACGCTCTGCACACAGTAAGCACTCAATAAATACGATTGAATGAATGACTCCCAAAACTAACAGAACCAGGGCTCAGCATAGGTTTTCCCTGCTAATCTAGGCTGTATCAGGACTTGGGGGAGGACTGTGCAATAGATTCAATCCAATGGATCTTGGTTGGTGGTAATCACTGATTCACCCAGAAGGACAAATCTAAGCCTGGGACAAATCTAAGTTTGTGAGGCTACCTGACTGGCTGACAACCTCCTCTGTCCTCAACAAACTCTTGCTCACAACTACAAGGAGAGCAAAATTTTTGACAGCAGCAGTGGTGATTTCTTGAGGCTTGCAAGCAGTGCTCGTTAATGATAATAATAATAATAATACTAATGATATTTGTTAATTGCTTGTGATGCACCAGATGCTGTACCAATCACTGTGGTGGATTCTAGCAGATCTGGTTGGACACAGTCCCTACCCCACGTGGGGCTCACAGTCTCAATCCCAATTTTACGAATGAGGTAGCTGAGGCACAGAGAATTGAAGTGAATTGCTCAAGGTCACACAGCAGACAAGTGGTAGAGTTTGGATTATTCAGTAGTATTTATTGAGTGCTTACTATGCGCAGAGCACTGTACTAAGCACTTGGAATGAACAAGTCGGCAACAGATAGAGACAGTCCCTGCCGTTTGACGGGCTTACAGTCTAATTGGGGGAGACAGACAGACAAGAACAATGGCAATAAATAGAGTCAAGGGGAAGAACATCTCGTAAAAACAATGGCAACTAAATAGAATCAAGGAGATGTACATTTCATTAACAAAATAAATAGGGTAATGAAAATATATACAGTTGAGCAGACGAGTACAGTGCTGAGGGGATGGGAAGGGAGAGGGGGAGGAGCAGAGGGAAATGGGGGAAAAGAGGGTTAAGCTGCGGAGAGGTGAAGGGGGCGTGGTAGAGGGAGTAGAGGGAGAAGGGGAGCTCAGTCTGGGAAGGCCACTTGGAGGAGGTGAGTTTTAAGTAGGGTTTTGAAGAGGGGAAGAGAATTAGTTTGGCGGAGGTGAGGAGGGAGGGTGTTCCAGGACCGTGGGAGGATGTGGCCCAAGGGTCGACGGCGGGATAGGTGAGACCGAGGGACGGTGAGGAGGTGGGCGGCAGAGGAGCGGAGCGTGGGGGGTGGGCGGTAGAAAGAGAGAAGGGAGGAGAGGTAAGAAGGGGCAAGGTGATGTAGAGCCTTGAAGCCTAGAGTGAGGAGTTTTTGTTTGGAGCGGAGGTCGATAGGCAACCACTGGAGTTGTTTAAGAAGGGGAGTGACATGCCCAGATCGTTTCTGCAGGAAGATGAGCCGGGCAGCAGAGTGAAGAATAGACTGGAGCGGGGCGAGAGAGGAGGAAGGGAGATCAGAGAGAAGGCTGATATAGTAGTCTAGCTGGGATATAACGAGAACCTGTAGCAGTAAGATTAGATTAGAACCTATGTAGGATTAGAACCCATGACCTTCTGACTCCAAGGCCTGTGCTCTATCCACAAATCCATGCTGCTTCTTGGTGTTGCTTGGTGGTCCCTCCTAATTGGAGAATGCTCCCCCTGTGTTTTTCTAATCTATTTGATTCATTTACATGATGCAGCTCTACCTAGTATTAAAAGCACAGCCTGAGAGTCAGGGGACCTGGGTTCTAATCCCATCCCTGCCATTCGTGCCTACTGTAACTCATCGTGGGCATTGAATATATCTGTTAATTATATTGTACTATTCCAGGTGCTTAGTATAGTGCTCTGCACACAGTAAGCACTCAATAAATACAATTGACTGTCAGCCTCTCCATGCCTCAGTTTCTTCATTTGTAAAATGGGGATTCAACACCTTTTCTTCCTCCTACTTAGACTGTGAGTCCTAAGTGCACAGGGATTGTACACAACCTAATTATCTTGTATCAACCCCAGAGCTTAATACAGTACTTGGCACATAGTAAGTGCTTAATGAATACCACAATTATTATTGTTATTATTATTGTTGCTATTGTTTTTATGTATGCAACATCTTCATATTTGTTCACAAGCATTACTAGGGAGAAAATTGTTCTCTACTGCTGTGCGGTTCTCTGGCTGGAGTTAGCAAGGTGAGGGAGATCGGAGGGCAGTGAGGGAGAGAGAGAAAATATTAGAGGAATGAAAGACAAGACTGAGGAACAACTAGTATGTACACTTGAGATGAGCAAAGCATGCAAGCTGGGGTGTAGTGGGAAAAGACAGTGGATAAGTAGGAGGAAGAAAGCTGATTGAGTTCCTTAAAGCCAAGGGTCAGGATTTTTGCTTGATTTAGAGAGGAATGGGCAACCTTTGGGGGATTTTAAGGAGTGGGGAGATGTGCACAGAACAGAGTTTCAGAAAAATGATCTGGCCACAGAGTGACATATGGAGTGGAGAAGGGAGAGGCTGGAGGCAGGGAGGGATATGAGGAGGCTGATACAATAATCAAGCCGGAATGTCAAATGCCTGGAGCAGCCTGGAGGCCATTTGGATGGAGAAGATGGAGCAGTTTCTGGAAAAGTGGTGGAGAAAGAACTTACAATGTTTGGTGATAGACTGAATGCAGGCCTTAAAATCTGTGTTTTAAGGGGAAATCAGCCCAGAAGAGTTTATCATCATTAATGGTACTTAGTGAGCACATACCAGATGCAGAGCACTGTAACAAGCACTTGTGGGAGTACAATGCAAAAGAGTTGGTAAGCACGTTCACCTGTCCAAAATGAGCTTAGAGTAGAGAGGGGGAGACAGACAATATAAACATAATTTATGAGATATAATTATGTGCATGTGTGCTGTGTAGAGGTGAGGGTGGAGTGAATATTAATGGCCACAGGTCAAGGATCCAAGGGCATAGATAATGCAGAAGGGAGAGGGAGTCAGGGAGAAAAGGCCTTAGTGGCGGAAGATCTCTTGGATGGGATGTGACCACCTTAATAAAGCTTTGAAAGTGGGGAGAGCGGTGGTCTGGTGTATACAGAGGGGGAGGGAGTTCCGGACTAGGGGCAGGACATGGGAAAGGGATCGGTGGTGAGATCGACAAGATCGGGGCACAGTGAGTAAGCTGGAGCTAGAGGAGCAAAGAGCGAGTTGCCCAACTCAGCCCAGATTTTCCTTTGTCCTGTAATATAAAATTTGCATTAGTGTTGTATTTTTACCAAGAAAAGTGAAGCAGTTGTAAATCACAAATCTGCTACACCATCTGACCTCAGTTGCTCCTTTACCCCAGAGCATAGAGACCTGCCCAGGACCCAAAGAGCCCCATAGCTCTCCTCCCTCCTCCAATGTCATTCCAAGGTCTCACCCTCTCTCCTTGGGGGCAAAATAAGAAAAGTGGATCCACAGCTTAATATGGGGTCATCATACTGCTACCAGTCAGCAGGGACCATTAGAAGTGTGTGTGTCGTGTGTGTGGGGCTGTCATATCCTTTTACACCACTTTCCCTGATCAACCCCAGGCTTCCCTTTGGCTACTATAGGGTTCATTTTCGAGGAAGCACAATTTTCCGTTGCACTGCTCACTATTCTACTTTATCCACCCTCTCCTGCAAAAGGGAGGAGGTGCATATGTTGCACTGCACTTCTTGCTCTTAGGTGTCAGATACACCTGCTGTATGCTGTTCTAACTTTATTGGATTCTTGGCATTTGTTTTATAAGGGAAAAGTCTGTGGACAATGTGTGCAATGGGCAAGGAGAGTTAACCCATTTAAAAGTAAACTAACTTTAACAGGGAAGTTGTTCGAATAATTTTCCTGGAGTAATTTGTATTTAAATAAGAAATGGACAGCACTGATGGGGAGACTAAACAATAATAATAATCACTGTGGTATTTGTTAAGTACTTATTATGTGCCAAACATTGTGCTAAGCCCTGGGATTAATACATTACAATCTGCACATAGTAATTGCTCAAGAAATGATCACAGATTGATTAATCAGGGCAAGCCTTCTGGAGGAGATGGGATTTCAGGAGGACATCGAAAACAGGGAGATCTTTAAAGAGGAAGAGAGCTCGTGGTCAGGGAAACGTGTCTGTGGTTGTACTGTACTCTTCCAAGTGCTTAATACAGTGTTCTGTACACAGTAAATGCTCAATTCATATGGTTGAATGAGTGAATAAATGATTCCCATCTCTGCTTTGCTCATCCCTGGAAGAATCCAGAATGGGGAATAGAGAAGCAGCATGGTTTAGTGGAAAGAGCCCAGGCCTGTGAGACAGAGGTCCTGAGTTCTAATCCCAGCTCTGCCAAATTCTTGCTGTGTGATCTTGGATGAATCACTTAAGTTCTCTGTGCCTCAGTTCCCCTGTTCTCCTTCCTACTTAGACTGTAGGCCCATGCAAGACAGAGACTGTATTCAGCCTAATTAACTTGTATCTAATCCAGCGCTTAGAAAAGTTTTTGACACATAGAGAGCGCTTAACAAATACCAAAGAAAAAGAGAGAAAAGCAGTGTTGTGGCCTTGAAGCCGTTTCTTTCCTAATGATACTTCTCTTGTCAAGTAGAAATATTTATTTTGCATCCATTCGTCACTGCTTCCTCAACATGACTGAGACTAGGTGATACATTACCCCCCCACCCCCAGCCCAGTGGCCCTCAGACCTTTGGAAAAGTAAAATGATTTCCCCAGACCTGTGTCCCTCAACAAGGGTAAAAGGGAACACACATGAAGCACTGAAGGATGCTACCATGAGACTACAAAATTGTTTAATTTTGTTTAGGCAAATTAAAAAGGTTATATGACCACAATGTGGGTGAAGCCATCAAAAATCTATAAGTGACTTTGAATGTTAACAAGCCAATATGCATGAGGGTATCTGTAGAAGAAAGAGATGGTGTACCTGATCGGACCATATTCACACCAAGTTGTTGTGCTGATTTTATATTGACGGATGTCGGAATAGAAGTTGAACTATTAACCAAAGTCAAGTGGAACTAATGCTTAACTGTTCCGCTACATTGTGTGGGCAATTGACTGGAATGGTGGAAAATGAAAGAGATGTATTCTCTTGGAAGAGAAGTGCGTCCAATGAAAGCTAGGATTAAAACAAGAGATATGGCTACCGCAGAACCTTTCATCACCTCCTGCCATTCCCTGGGTATTAATGTGAAGTATCACTAGCAATAGACCCCATCTGGCCCCATCATGAGATAGAAGCAGCCAGAAGAACTCCTGAAATGCAATGATGATGATGGAGTCTCCCGTCATAAACACCCAATGAGTCTCAAACTAAGCCCGAGGACTTTGGCACTGAGAACCGGCATGCAAATTTTCATGAGTGGCCCAGAGTTAGAGGACCTGGGCTCTAACCCTGGCTCTGCCGCTTGTCCACTACATGACCTTGGGCAAGTCACTTGAATGCTCTGTGCCTCAGTTTCCTCATCTGTAAAATGGGGATTACATCCTACTCACGAGAAGTAGTATGGCTTAATGAGAAGCAATGTGGCTTAGTGGAAAGAGCATTGTCCTGGGAGTGAGAAGGACCTGGATTCTAATCCCAGCTCCACCACATATCTGCTATGTGACCTTGGACAATTCACTTCACTTCTCTTGCCCTCAGTTACCTCATCTGTAAAATGGGGATAAGCATGTGAGCTCCATATGGGACAGGGACTGTGTCCAAACTGATTAACTTTTATCTACCTCAGCACTTAGAATAGCTCTTGGTACATAGTAAGCCTTTAACAAGTGCCATATTTATCATAATTATTATTACTCCATCCTACTGTGAGCTCCAAATGGGATAGAGACTAAGCTCAACCTGAGTATCTTGTATCTACCCCACTGCCTTGTATAGTACTTGTCACATAGCAAATTTTTTTTAATGGTATTTGTTAAGCGCTTACTCTGTGCCAGTCACTGCACTAAGCACTGGAGTAGATAGAAGCTAATCAGGTTGGATACAGTCCCTGACTCACATGGGGGTCACAGTCTTAATCTCCATTTTGCAGATGAGATAACTGAGGCACCAAAAAGTTAAGTGACTTGTTCAAGGTCACACAGCAGACAAATGGTGGAGTCAGGATTAGAACCCAGGTCCTTCTGACTCCCAGGCCCTGCTCTATCCACTAGGCCATGCTGCTTCTCAAATACCATTATAAAGAGCTAGATCTTAGCTCCAGTGTGTTGTGACCCCTGCCCACAAGTCATGATCCAGAACGGGCTGTTGGTGTAAAAAACTAATCTAGTACCACTAGACTGTAAATTCCTTGTGGGCAGGGGTCACATCTACTACCTCTGTTAGACTGTACTCTCTTGAGCGCTTAGTTACAGTGCTTTGAAACCAATAAGCATTAAATAAATAGTATTGATTGATTGATTGCTTAGTTGGGCAGGGATGTGTCACATGGAAAAGTGAATGCAATCATTTTAACTACAAAAGGCATTTACAGCCCACGTGACCACAGCATACAACCAATGCCAGAGTAGCTGCCAGAATCGTTGCAAGGTAGTCAATCCCTGGAGCCTCAATCCCCCATGTAAACTAGCTATTTTTAGGCCAGCCACTAAGCCTACCACCATCACAGATGCCCTAGGTGGGTTTTTTTTTGTTTTGTTTTTCAAATGCAATTTGTTGTTAATAATAATAATGATGGCACTTAAGTACTTACTATGTGCCAGGCACTGTACTAAGTGCTGAGGTAGATACCAGATAATCAGGTTGGACACAGTTCCTGACCCACATGGGGCTTACAGTCTTAATCCCCATTTTATAGAAGACGTAACTGAGGCACAGAGAAGAGAAGTGACTCGCCCAAGGTCACACAGCAGACAAGTGGCAGAGCCGGAATTAGAACCCATGACCCTCTGACTCCCAGGTCCATGCTGTATCCACTAGGTCATGATGCTAACATTTATCATTTAATGAGGGTTGACATAGGAAAGACAGAGACAGAAACACATAAGGGCAGCACAGCACACAGGACAGAAATCTGTGTGCATGATTGGCACCTCAGAACATATCTCAAGTAACTAGAACACAGACAGCTGACTCAATTTATGCACTGCGATTTTGGCATTCTATGACTCATCTCTAGACTGTAAGCTCTTTGTGGGCGGGGAATGTCTCTCCCAACTCTCTTGTACTCTCCTTAAAACTCAGTATAGTGCTTTGCACACTTTAGCACTCAGTAAATACCATTGATTTTAAAGTGGCTGCATGTATGCAACAAGAATACAGGGTTATAGAGAAGGGCTGAGGAGATGATCCAGAGACTGTGTGGTTTTATCAATAACCCCATGCTCCCCTCACAGGCTTGTTGATTGTTGCCCCCCTTACCCCCAAGTGACTCTGAGAAGTACAGGAAAGAAAGCAAAGAGCAGGCAGGGGAACCAGAATCGTATTAAAGGAGCTTCTATATTTAGAGTTAAGAAACCCAAACATGCAATGTTTTCCTCTGATAAATCACACTCGATTTGAAGGTCAGAAGCATTACAATGCAGTGCTTCATAGCAAAACATGAAGGTTTATGCCTGAGGTATGGGAAAAGAATTTGCAGAGCGTAATTATGCAGTCTCCTTCAAAATAGAATATTGCATTACATATGATACAAAACAATGTGTCACAGTTCGATACAGTAAAAGACATAATTTATGAGAGTCAACGGCATCCACAGTGCCTCTGTGCTGTATTTCACATTAAAAAAAAATCAAACAGATCAATTGGCAAGAATTCCATTTCTTTGCCACTTTATTGACCTTTCAGGTACAACCTAATGCCAATTAGTTCAGTTATAAAGTCCATAATTCTTGAAGGCCCTGCCGTGTGTAACACATTATCATTTTACAACGTTCTCCCCGATTTGCAGCACAAAACATGCCGTCCTTGGGGAAATTTGTTGGCAAGTGGAGGGGACAGCTGCAAGTGATCACAGGGCGCAATTACTGTCTGTGGAGAGCCACATCTGGAAAACAGTACTGGGCAGGTTTTAAAATAGCTTAATGAAGAATGGAACCTTGTACTGGAATGAACTGGAGGGGTGACAGGGTCCCCTGCGCTAAACCTGATAGAGAGGACAGGTATAATATGGAAAGAATGAGACACGTAGAAACCCAAAAGCAAGGGGAAAGGAGGATTGGAGGTTGTGACAATGCAGAGGTATGCAGTCCCTGCTGGGTCACCATAGTCTGTCACTGAATTCCCCAAGCGGACAGTGATGCTTCATTGAAGCCTTCAGTGACGGTGGGGTGCATTGCAACCCACTTTTGAGTTCGCCAGGTGATTACTTGAGCAATGGCAGTACTGGCAATTATTGAGGGCCTACTTGCACCTTGCTCACTGTACCCTGATTTCACCTATCCTGCCACTGACCCCTTTCCTTTGTTCTCCCTCTGGCCTCGATCTCCCTCCCACTCGACCACTCTTCCCACCTTCAAAGTCTTATTGAGGTCACATTTCTTCCAAGAAGCCTTCCCTGATTAAGCCCACTTTTCCTCAACTTCCTCTCCCTTCTATATCGTCTTTGCACTTGGATCTGTATCCTTTAGGCATTTAGGGCATACACCACTCTCAGCCTCCCAAACCTTACGTACCTATCTATTGATTTGTATTAATGCCTGTGTCCCCTTCTAGACTATAAGCTCATTGTTGGCAGGGAATGTGTCTACCAATTCCGTGTATTGCAGTCTCCCAAGCCTAGTGAAGTGCTCTGCATGCATGAATGATTATGGCATTTGTTAAGAACTACTATGTGTCAAGTATCCTTCTAAGCACTGGGATAGATTCAAATTAATCAGATTGGACACAGTCCCTGTCCCACATGGGGCTCACATTCTAAGAGAGTGCTCAAGAAATACCATTGATTGATTGAAGCTGGCCAAGAATTCATTGGCAAGAAAAGAAGAACAATGCCGGCGATTTATAGAACGCATCATGGACTCCGAGATATTTTGTAAAGCAATTTTGAGTCATTTTGCTCTCCTAAAATCAAGTTTAGTCATTTAAATACCAATTTTAGGACAAATACAAACCCGCAGCTGTTCCCTCCTAAAAAATTAAGCCATTTTCCATGTCCTTGCCCTCCCAGGACGATAACCTTTGGAATAATCGAACGCCAGTTCCCCAGTTGAATCAAGACCAACCCCAGTTTAGAGCAGTGAGGAATATTTAGTTTGTCTATCTGGGCAAGGGGGGCAAACAACCTCATTTGGTGGCCCAGTTGGGGGCACATTATCTAAACTAACCTTGATGTAGCTTGGCAGCATTCACAGCACCACCTGGGCCCTTTTTGCACAGGGAGAGTGTGAAGACTACTGCAGTCCAGGGCTGGCATCCCGTGTGATACTGGTGAACTGAGGCAGGTAATATAAAAGTAAAAGTCCTTCCTAGAGTCAGAAAGTGAGTTCGTTCAGCAGTCATATCCAACAGACAATGACTCTTTCCTACTTTAAATTCTTTTTGGAGGCACATCTCCTCCAAGAGGCCTTTCCTGACTAAGCTAAGCTTTCCTCTTCTCCCACTCCCTTCTGTGTCACCCTGACTTGCTCTCTTTATTCATCCCCCCCATGCCAGCACTTTTGTACATATCCACAGTTTATATTAATATCTGTCTCCCTCTCTAGACTGTAAGCACTCTGTGGGCAGGGAATGTATCTGTTTATCGACATATGGTACTCTCCCAGTTGCTTAGTACACAGTTCTGCATGCAGTAAACACTCGATAAATATGGTTGACTAACTGACACAGGCCTGAAGTAAGATGGACTAACCCAAAGTCTCAGGTGAGTGAGGTGGCACTTTAGCTGGCATGGCCAGGCAGATGTGGATTTTGCATTCATCTGGTCGTCCCAGTGGGATCCTTGGACAGCAAGTCCCAGCAGCCCAATAGGATAACTATTCTTTCTTCAAAACACTAAGTATGTATGAGTAAGTAGTGAGGGCTCGAATCACTTCTGGTATTGCCCCTGCCTGCTACAGATATGGCAAATCATAAACTGCCACTCGAGTGGGCAAGGATAAAACTATAGCCCAAGCAGTACTGTACAGGGTGGGAGATGGAACGCAAGCCCAAAGCTTCAAACTCTTATACCTCCTCCTCTAGACTGTAAGCTTGTTATGGGCAGGAAACATGTTTGCTAATTCTGCTGTATTCTACTCTCCTGAGCACATAATACAGGGCTCTGCAAATAGTAAACACTCAATAAATACCACAATTGATTGACAGATAGTGTTCAGGCTGCATCTTTCCATTAGTAGTAGGTGAAACTTGAATTCTTTTGACCCCTTTAGTGCAAAATGTTTCGGGAAGATAAAACTTTCTGTTGTAAAAATTGCACATTGAATAAGGAGTCTTTCCTGCCTCCCCCACTCCCCCAACCCCCGCTTCAAATCCTAAGTATTTACCTCATGGATTTGCAATGGGGTTGTTCCTTAATTTCCTTTATGATCTTCTTTTCATTTTCTAAACATGTGTTTATTATGGTCTGTGTATCATTTGGCTAAACTCAATAAGGATAAAATTACTAACATCTGTGTAACCGTATTTGTTTCCCTTTTTTACGTTTTTAGTGAATCTAGGGCTGATGCTGGATTGACAGCCCCAGAGCCTGCCATCCTCTTATTTATCCACAGCTGCAATACAAAGCAAGGAGCATAAGTCTTTGGCACAACAATTGCCTTTAGGGGGCAGCGAAGACCCTCTCGCAGCCAATCTGACCTTTACCATTTCAGCTTGGACCAGGGACTGCCAAAATGGCAGCATAATAATGAAGGTATTTGTTAAGCACTTACTATGTGCAGAGCACTGTTCTAAATGCTGGGGTGGATTCAGGGTAATCAGGTTGTCCCACATGAGGCTCACAGTCTTAATCCCCATTTTACAGATGAGTAACTGAGGCACAGAAAAGTTGTGACTTGCCCTAAGTCACACAGCTGAGAAGTGGCAGAGCAGGGATTCGAACCCATGACCTCTGACTCCCAACCCCATGCTCTTTCTACTGAGCCACGCTGCTTCTCTACAACATTTGGTAGGGTGGCATCAGAGGCCAATCAAACACTAACAAATTTCCCACCACACTGGGTGTCAGGTTGAGTTGAGAGGGGTCATTAAGAATTTCCCAGAGCAACCAAATCTTCTCATCTCCTTTTGCTCCACACATAGTTACCTCTCTTTAAGAGGGATTTGGAAGTCTCTCCCTGAGTGCAGAGTGGTCAGGGCAGTCAAGAGAACTGGCCCCCTCCAAGGACTTTTCAGAGGTTAATTAACCTTTCTAATACCCTTGCTTTTGGATTCTTATTTTTTAAGTACTCCTCTCATCTGAACCTTTTTCCATAGTTTTTTTTTACTTTCCTAAATGTCTGTCCTCCCCCATCCAAATCGTTAACCCCAATGTTTAGTGGTAGTGCTAGTACTTCTAACTATTCCCACACCAGAGTGGTTTCCTCTCTCCTCCAAGAGGCCTACAGGGACTGCATTTCCCCATTAGCCTGCCTCTCCTCCAATACTGCCCTGGCCTAAAAAGTGGCTCCACTTGTTGATCGCAATCGGAGTGATCAAGGAGAAAGCAATTAAGGATTCACATGAGCTTTTTCTATAGAAATGGTGGAGAGGGGAAAATTATTTGGTGAGCGAAGAGGGTGGGAAAAATTTGCAAGGGTAATTGGTGAATATTACTGTTTCATTACATGTTTGCCTGTTTTGCTTCTGCTCCAACACAAGCGCTGCATTTAAATCACACTGCCCAACTTTGGCATATTTAATTGAGTAGCCACTGAAAAAGAAATTATCCTTGTGCTATTAATTTTTATAGTTCCTAGGGGCTTTGAAAAGTGTTTGGATTTTCTAGGGCTTTGAAAATGAAAACATTAAATTTTATTAAAAGGACAGCGGGGGCTTACAGCATGGGGACTCGCAGTTGATGTGATGTTGTTGGAATTTTTCTGAACCTCACCGGTGCTGATTTTTTTTTTTCCCCCCCACAACCTAGAAAGCCCAAGAATAGCATGCTGGTTCCTGGGGATTGGGGAAGGGATGACCATATACTCTACACCTCAGTAGTCAAAACCAAAGGGAAGGACTCAGCAGTGCACACTCCTGACCTAAGAAAAGTGAATGAATATTATTTTAATCATGGTATTTGATAAGCGCTTACCATGTGCCAAGCACCATACTAGGCCCTGGGAGAGGACTTTTCATTTCTTTTAAGGAGCCAGTTTGTTCTTGACATTGATGGAGAAGCAGTGTGGTCTAGTGGAAAGAGCATAGGTCTGGGAGTCAGAAGACTTGGATTTTATTCCTGACTTTACCACTTATCTGCTTTGTGACTTTGGGGAACTCACTTCACGCCTCTGTGCCTCAGTTTCCTTATCTGTAAAGTGGGGATTCAATGCCTGTTCTCCCTCCTACTTAGATTATGAGCTGGGATGTGTCCAACCTGATTATCTCATATCTATCCAAATGCTTGATATAGTGCTTGGCACATAGTAATTGCTTAACAAATGATAATAATGATAATATGAAATAATGATAATAATGACAACATAAGAACTCACCCCACTCCTCCCCTCCATAGCACTTTAGTGGCTTCCTTCTACCTTTAGTTCATGTTAGTTTTTTTCTTCTAAATTGTAAGGCTCTTGAGGATGGTGATCATGTCTACTAATTTTAATGCCTTCCCCAAGTACTAATTTAGTACAGTTACCCTGTGCAAAGTAAATACTCAATAAATAATGTTGATTGACTGATCAAATAGCTATATGGATATTTAGAGCCTCTAGGGTTAGTGAGGATTTTAACTTCCCAATCTAATGTCTGTCTTCCCCTCTAGACAATAAGCTCCTTGTGGGCAGGGCACGTGACAACCAAGTCTGTTGTGTTATACACTCTCTACCCATTTAACAAGTTCTTTGTATAAAGTAGGCACTCAGTAAATATGATTGATAGATCGAAGTCAAGATAGGTTCTGGAAGTTAATGGCACTGAAATATTTCTGTGCTGAGAAACAAAAGTGCTGACTAAAGTTCTTACTGACTACAACTAAAAATCATGTGCCCTCAAACTGTGTGTTCTTTTATATCTACCCCATTTTCTTGCCAGGCCTGGAATTCTGTATCATAAAGAATTCCTCCTGAGCATGCACTTCAACAACTCTTGGACACAAGATCCTACCCTTGGCCTGGAACACCCTCCCTCCTCATATCCAACAGTCAATTATTCTCCCCAGCTTCAAAGCCTTACTGAAGGCAAACCTTCTCCAAGAGATCTTCCATGACTAAGCCCCCTTTTCCTCTTCTACTCCCTTCTGAGTTACCCTGATTGAATCCCTTTATTCATCCATCTTCCCAGCCCCACAGCACTTAAGTACATATCTATAATTTATTTATATTAATGGCTGTCTCCCCTTCTAGACTGTAAGCCTTTAGTGGGCAGGGAATGTGTCTGTTATATTGTTCCCTCAAGCTGTTAGTACACTGCTCTGCACCAAGTAAGTGCTCAGTAAATATGATCTATTGACGGACAAGATGCCTCAGTGGAACCAATGGGGAGAGAAATACTCCTTTTATTGAGAACAATGACCTAGATTAGGATAATAATAAGTACAAGCCCCTATTGGCCAAGGGTTGAGAGAAATGTGTATGGGCTCAGTGAAAATCAGACAAGAGAACAAAAATAAATTGAATCAGTCAATACAATAATAGTATTTTTTGAGTGTATTTCTTGAGCCCCTAATGTGTGAAGTACACTGGACTAAGTGCTGTGGAGAGGACAATAGGAGACTGATCCTTGTCCACAAGGCAATTACTATCTAGTTAGGGAAATAGACATAAAATTATTTATGAACAAGCAGCAGTGTTCAAAGGGTAGAGCATATAAAACAGCATATATAGCGAGAATATGTGTAGCGTTTGGTGAGTACGGTATGTAAGACACTATACTCAAAATATATATAAAAGTGTTAAGGTGGCGTCGACGAATTAAGATGATAGGGAGGCTATGACCTAGGGAGACAAAAAGTGAAAGGGGAAAGCCACCTGGAGGAGGAGGGATTTTAGAAGGGTGTTGAGGAGTTTTGAGGTCTGTCCCATTATATTTCATTTGTGCTTGGTTCTCATGGAAGAATGCAGATTATTCATTTTAAAAAGAATAGACCAGTTTTCAGTTTGTTTGTCTCCTGTCCAGATTGCGTGATTTTTATGCCCAGTATTCTTATTTTCAGCATTCAGTATCCTTCTGCCTCACTCTTATCAATCAATCAATCATTGGTATTTATTGAGTACTTATTGTGTGCAGTCCCCTTTGTGCTAAACACTTAGGAGACCACATTACAACGGAGTTGATAGAAAGGTTCCCTGCCCACAGAGAGTTTACATGCCTAGGTTCACCATAGTAGAAGGAGAGTGGTTTAGTGGATAGAGTGCAGGCATTAGATCTTGGGCAAGTCACTTCACTTCTCTGTGCTCAGTTACCTTACCTGTAAAATGGGGATAAGAGTGTGAGTCCCATATGGGATAGGGACTGTGCCCAACCTGATTAACTGTATCTACCCCAGCTCTTAGAACGGTGTTTGGCACATAGTAAGTACTTAACAAGTACCATTATTATTATTATTATTGACTTGGGAGGGAGATACAGTGGCTCTGGAGCAAGGGAAGCAGTCATGGTCACCCAAGGAAAGACTCTAGGTTCAGGTAAACTTGATGTACTTCCACAAAATGAATCAGGGCACATCATCAAGTTAGACGGCATGCTCAGATTAACTCATGTGACATCATGTGCATCTCAGTGTCCACTGCTCTCAAGTGCCCTCCTTCTACCCCTCATAGACTTCTTGTGTGGGGAAGGTTTAACAGGGTGATTGGTAATTCTATTGTTTTTGTTCCATATTGGCTTGATTGCTTTCTCTTCTGAGGGTCTTTGTTGAAAGCAGTTGATCTGTGAGCTACTGGAGGTTTTGGGTGAGGGGAGATAGAGAGGGTGGTGAGAAGGGGGAAAGGGTGACCATATAAAGGTGGAATGAAATGGGTGGATCTGGTACTCTACCTCTCCCCAAATACAGTGTGATGAATCTGACTGGACCCATTTGTTCTTGAAACAAAGGAACGTCCAACTCTTTCTGAAGTAGGGGTGTCAGATTTCTGCTTTGTGCCTTCAGGTCACTAGCTACAGCCCAACATTACCCTCCCTCCTTTCCTAGAGAGAAGTAGAACTCATCTGCCTCTATAACAGGGGAATTTTGTTATTCCTTTATCAGCCTTAGGGTAGCCATTCACCTGATTCCAGTCTGACCCTGGCTGTTACTGATTAAGCACTTACTATATACCAGGTATGGTACTAAGTGATGGAGTAGTTACAAAGTTCTCAGGTTGGACACAGTCCCTCTCTACAATGGAGCTCACAGTCTTAATCCCCTTTTTACCATTGAGGTAAATGAGGCACAGAAAAGTGAAGTGACTTGCCCAAGGTCACAAAGCAGACAAATGGCAGAACAAAGACTAGAACCCAGGTCCTTCTGTTTCCCAGGCCCATGGTCTATCCACTAGGCCATACTGCTTCTCTGCTATGGCACCAAATGCTTTTCTGTCCAGGATGATTATTTTAAGCTCCCAGCCTCCCTCTGCCTTGATACCTTCTGCCAAACACCATGGCTTGGAAGTAGTGCCCCTTTTACCGGGGACTGGAAGGAGACTGCAACAGCCCAGAAGGAAAGGGAGTGGAGAAAGGTCAGGAATCGTCTTTGGTTAAGATCACATTTCTGAGTTCTGCAGGTTTCTGTCAAAGGTTTTGTGTAATATCATGGTATTTTAGATAGCCTGGGAAATGCATGTAATGAAACATATATCTGCTCCTTCTGCACCACTAATAGTAAAAATAAAGGTAGTAGTAGTAATAATAAAAATGACTGTGGCATTTGTTTAGTGCTTCCTATATACCAGACTCTGTTCTAAGCTTTGGGGTGGGTACAAGCAAATCGGGTTAGACACAGTCCCTCGTCCCACTTGGGGCTCAAAGTGTTAATCCCTATTATACAGTTCCCTCAACTGAGGCACAGAGAAGTGAAGTGACTTGCCCAAACTCAACTGAGGCACAGAGAAGTGAAGTGACTTGCCCAAAATCACACAGCAGTGAAGTCGCAGAGTAGGAATTAAAGCTCACGTCCTTTTGATTCCCAGGTCCAAGCTTTTATCCACTAGGCCATACGTAGTTGCAGTTATTGAACACTCATTAGATGGTGCTTGGGAAATACTGACTAGCAAAAGGGCCCTTTTCCAGTATTTGGGTGTACTGCCAAGGGCCACCCTCCTCAAACCTTTCTTGGAAAACAAGTCAAAAGCAGTGAAGTAGGGGAAAGTCCCATCTCTAGACTGTAAGCTCTTGTGGGAAGAGAAGGTGTCTAGCAACTCTCTTACATTGTACACTCCCAAATGCTTAGTGCAGTGCTCTGCACACAGTAAGCCTTGATAAATACAATGGATTGATCAGTGGATGGTGTATCTGGCAGCCATATTCAACTGGCTACCACTGGTCACTCTCCTGGGTTTATAAGGGAGGAAGGGAAGTTCCAGGATGGCAGAACTAATCTTCCTTTACTACACGTAGCTCAGCACCCTGTGACAGCTCAATAAGGACTGTTTTTTTGTTGTTGTTGTTGGCAATGGTGGGTTTTATGGTATTCCTTAAGCACTCACCATGTGTCAATCAGTGTTCTTGATAGATACAAGTTTATTCAGGTTGGACACAGTACCTGTCCCACGTGGGGCTCACAGTTTAAGTAGGAGGGAATAGGGTTTGATCCCTGTTTTGCAGTTGAGGAAACTGAGGCAATGAGGATCACACAGCAAGCAATTGGGAGAGCCAGGATTAGAATCCAGGTCCTTTGACTCCCAGACCCATTCTGTTTCTGTTAGGCCACACTGTTGCTACTCAAACTGGTTGACTGACTAGCTGCCTGACTCCATGGTCTCCCGACTGGTTGGTTGTACTCTGCAGAGTTGGTTGGGAGGAGATACCAAGGCCAACTTCAGGTGGATCCTGTTTTCCTCAGCCTTCTGGAGAACTGGAGGGCTATAGCTACGTTGCCAGAGTGGGATGGAAGGGAAGCCTGTCCTGACCTCCACCTGGACACATCCATCTCCCAATTGCTGAGCACTTCTCAATGTGTTCCACCCTTGCCCGCTTATTCACTCATCACACCCTGTGTCCCAGGGGAGCCCAGCTGATGGAGATGGAAAGTGCGAGTGATGTTGTGCAAACCACTAGCACTGCAGTTAGTTCCTTCCCACAGGTTCTCAGCCCTCTAGCCTCAGGACTGAAGTCCATCCATCAGGCCCAACAGGAGATCCCATCCTAGCCAACCTGAGGAAGCACACTCCCCTGAATGGCCACACTGATCCATACCTGAAATCCCACCTTGGCTGAGCCTGGGTTTGGTTGAAGCAGATTGTCAATCAATCAAGAAATCATATTTATTGAGTGGTTACTGTGTGCAGAGCACTGCCCAGAGTACTTGCACTTGAGAGAGTACAGTATAACAGATTTGGTAGACATATTCCCTGCCTATAATGAGCTTACAGTCTAGAGGGGAAGACAGACATTCATGTAAATAAATACATTACAGATATATACATAAGTGCTGAGTGGCTGAGGGAGGGGTGGATAAACGGTCCACACCCAAGTGTAAGAGTGATGCAGAAGGGAGAGAGAGAAGAAATGGGGGTTTAGCCAGGGAAGGCCTGCCTCTGGGAGGAGGTGTGCCTTCTATAAGCCTTTGCAGGTGGGGTGAGTGATGGTCTGTCACATATGAAGAGGGAGGATGTTCCAGGCCAGAGGCAAGACGTTGGCGAGAAGTTGGCGGCGAGATAAGATTAAAGTACAGGGAGTTAGGTTGGCATTACAGGAGTGAAGTGGGCAGACTGGGCTGTAGTAGGAAAGAAGTGAGGTAAGGTAGGAGGGGACAGAGTGATTGAGCACCTAAAAGCCAACAGTAGGGAGCTTCTGTTTGCTATGGTGGTGGATGGAAGACCAATGGAGGTTCTCGAGAAGAGTGGAAATGTGTACTGAACATTTTTATAGAGAAATTATCCAGGCAGCAGAGTAAAGTAGGGAAGGGAATGGCAAGAGACAGGAGGCAGTGAGGTCAACAGGGAGGCTGATACAGTAATCAAGGATGGTTAAGATAAATACTTGGATTAACATGATAGCAATTTGGATAAAGAAAAAAAGGTGGACTTTAGCAATTTGAGGAGATTGAACTGACAGCATTTGGTGACAGATTGAATATGTCACAAATCATCAAATGGTTCTCCTGTTGGCTCTTGCCTCTTAGAGGCATATTTAGAACTTTTCATTCGTCTATGTAAATCTCCCATCCTCATGGACAAACCCTCTGTCTCGGCTGAGCACAGTTTGATTTGAACCAATAGAAAGGAAAGTTGCTCTCAATTCCCAGCCATCTCCATTTCACTTGTTCCTGTCAGGATCGAACAATCCAGGGAATACCCTGGCTTAGGGGATGTCCTATGAATGGTTTCTGAGCAGTGTGGCTTCGTGGATGGAGCATGGACCTGCAAGTCAGAAGATCTGACTTCTAGCCCCAGTTCTGTCAAGAGCCTGCTGCGTGACCTTGGGCAAGTCACTTAAATTGTCCATGTCTTAGTTTCCTCATATGTTAAATATGGTTGAAATAACTGCCCTACCCCCACCCCTCCAGGCCCTTGTGGGACAGACACTATAGCTGACTGGATTATATTGTAGATACCCTAGCACTTAGTGTGATGGTGGACACTTAGTAAGCACTTAACAAAACCATAACTATTATTATTATTTTGCTCATTTTCCTGAGGTGACATAGAGAATGGTAGTACAGTCTGGCCTGCCTCTGCTTTTCCCTCTTGTGACATCATGCAGGATGTTAACTGATTTCCCTGAAATTTCACCCGCTGACGCTTGACTCATTGGAATGGGTGGAGGTGGGCTGACCAGCATGTGGGCTGCCCTCACTCATCCCACCATTCTCCTTCTCTGCTCCTCTGTCAAGTCTTTCCAGATTGAAAATTTAAGATCCAGCTGGTTCACTCCAGACCTTTCATTTTTAATGAATAATCCCCACCTACATGGGAACTGGGTGTTTGGGGATCGTGTCTTGGGCCTAATGATGTTTCAGTGGCAAATAAATTCAGTGCCCCAATTCTCCCAGAGACACACCTTGGTTTAATGCTGATAATTGCAGAGCCCAGAAGGGAAAAGTCTGTTCTAAAGAGGTCGTATTTTCAAGAGGGACATATGAGCGAAGTAGAAGTAACTCATTCAAAATGTATTTATTGAAACAGTCTCAGCCTTGCAAGGTCATGAAAAAGCGAGTGATTTATTATGGCAAAGTGTTTGGGGAGATGTGTGGATCTCTGATGGTCTATCAATTTCTCCCTCATTTTCTATATATATGAGGGTGTGTGTATGGGCATACATGAAGAGGAAACAGCATAGAAGGGTAGAAATAGATGTATCTTTCTTCCTAAAAAGCCTAATTGACATGTGAAACTCACCTATGGGTCTGCCAATTTTCTGACCCCAATCCATAATCAGAGCAAATCGGTTTAACAGACAGTGGCATGGGTTATAATTGAAGAAACACACACTCACACATCAGACACATGGCGGCAAAGCAAAATAGATGCCCTCCGTGCCCCCCGACAAACTCTGAAACGCATTCCCTAGCGGGAACCGTGGCTGGGCCCAGCACACATGACAGCCACAGATTTCCTCCCTGCACTACCGACAGAAACACTAGAGGAAAATTCCACTGCCCCTTTGTTGACCTCAAATCTCAGCTCCCTGCGTCTTAAAGGAACCGTGTCAAATTACAGAACAGAACAGCAAGGCGAAGCCAAACCTCTCTGCTCTCCTCTCATAATGGAGGTGAAATTAGTCAATGCATTGCCTTTTTTCTATTTCCCTCCATCCTCCTACAAGCCTTCTTCATTTCTACAGTAGAGTTATATAAATCTCGGGCAAAGATGTTATGGTCACCCTCCCTGAAAGGCTCAAATTCATTTTGCTTCTGCGAAAAAAAGCAGACATCTTCCAATAACTCTGGGTGATGTCATCTTTAACAGTGAAAGAATCTGACTTTTGTCCTTAGGTCTCAGAGGTTTCTACAAATTGTGCCAATTAATAGCCATGAATGCATGTTGCTTCTGGGGCTTTTTTTCTAGCAGAAAATGCTGGGAACACAGTTCTAGGGGAGGAGTGATAAAACCACACTCACACAAGTGATTACCCAGTTTGGCAGGAGCCAGATGATATTTTGGAAGGTTATCTCAGCAATCTTATATAACTTTAGTAAGGTCCTGGGGTAACGATTATACTGGCTAAATGGGCAAGCCTTCTTTGCATCTACCCTTCCAGTGGCTCTTGTGTGCTTTAAGAGCTTTGACATTCACATCCAAGTTGGAGCACACTTACAACATGCTCTACTGAAGAACAAAGCTGGAACTTTTTCCCCACTCTTCCCTTCAGTTGTCCAGTAGGGTGACCATTCTCTTGGTTGTTTACCGGGCAGTCTGGTTTTCAGCTGTTCTATTTCCTGACAGCACCAGTAGGGCATCAAAAGCAGCATGGAGTGGTCAGTAGAGCATAGACCTGGGAGTCAGCAAGTCATGGGTTCTGCCTCTTCATAATAATAATAATGATGATAGTATTTGTTAAGTGCTTACTGTGTACCAAGCACTGTTCTAAGCATTGGGGTAAATGCAAGGTAATAAGGTTGGACACAGTCCCTGTCCCACATGGGGCTCAAGGTCTTAATCCCCATTTTACAGATAAGGTAACTGAGGCACAGAGAAGTTAATTGGATTGCCCAAGGTCACAGAGCAGACCAGTGGCAGAGCCACATTAGAATCCATGACCTATGACTCCCAAACCCATACTCTTGCCACTAGGCCATGCTGCTTCATGCTGTCTGCTGTGTGACCTTGGACAGGTCACTAGGCCTCACTTACCTCATCTGTTAAATGGGGAATGAGACTGTGAGCCCCACATGGGACAGGGACCGTGTCCAACCCGATTTCCTTATATCCACCCTAGTGCCTGGCACATAGTAAACACTTAACAAATAACACAATTATTATTACTATTAACCCCCTTGATTTTTAAGTGCTCAGTCTCACAACATCTTTGTTGCTGCTGAGGAGTCCCCCGCTCACCATGGCTAGAGGGATTTGGGAGAGGAACATGACACCTCTAGAGCAAGGAGGGGGCCTGGGTTCAACCCAGTGACATGCTCAGCAACTAGATGGGTTCTGTAAATTTCAGTCAACAACTTTTTCCATGGGCATCCCTTACTTTCATAGTATCAGTCACACTACCTAACCTAAATGATGTCATAGGCTCGGCAAAGGTTTGACCAAATTTGATCTTGCCTTTACTGGCTATCCTATTGCCTAGAAGAAAGAGCGAGGCACACAAATGTGTTATGTTGTCTCAATATCTTAATATTCCCCTCTTCAATGAAAAACCACAAAAAATAAAGAGGGGTGGTGGGTGTAAATATTTGGACCAGAACAAGCTGAGAAATGGAAGGCAGGTGTTTAAAGAGCAATCCTACCTGGGACCAACCCACCTCTCTGTATCATGAACCCTCATTTTATAAATGAGCTGACAGGTGCAGTGTTTTTTTAAATGATATGTGTTAAGTGCTTACTATGTACCAAACATTGTTCTAAGTACTGGGATAGATACAAGTTAATCAGGTTGGACACAGTCCCTGTCCCTCTTGGGGTTCACAGTCTAAGTAGGAGAAAAGGGACATATCCACATCAGCGTGCAGATTGAAATCCAGGGTACATCCCTTAGTGGGAGGTAGACCAATTAAAATTCAAAATCTTTTTTTTATGGCATTGGTTAGTCACTTCCTATATGCCAAGCACACTTATAAGCACTGAGGTAGATGGAGTCGAATTGTATTGTACAGAATTGAATTGTACAGAGGGGAAGCAGCATGGCTCAGTGAAAAGAGCCTGGGCTTCGGAGTCAGAGGTCATGGGTTCGACTTCCAGCTCTGCCACTTGTCAGCTGTGTGACTGTGGGCAAGTCACTTAACTTCTCTGTGCCTCAGTTACCTCATCTGTAAAATGGGGATTAACTGTGAGCCTCACGTGGTACATCCTGATTACCCTGTATCTACGCCAGCGCTTAGAACAGTGCTCTGCACATAGTAAGCACTTAACAAATACCAACATTATTATTATTATTATTCCATGTCCCACATTCAGCTCACAGTCTTAATCCCCATTTTACAGATGAGGTCATTGTGGCACAGAGAAGTGAAGTGATTTGCCCAAGATCACACAGCAGACAAGAGGCAGAGCAGGATTATAACCCAAGTCCCCTGACACGCAGATCCATTCTCTTCTCACTGGGCCACACTGCTTCTCACTACCTAAACAGAAACATTGACAAACAAACCCATCCCCGGCTTTGATCAGCACAACATCCAGGCCCAGCTAATAAGGGCCCAGGGATAACCCACCATCATCTACCCCTCTCAAACAGAAAGGATCCTGATGGGAATCCCTTAGGTTACAAATAGGAAGCTACTAAATCAAGGATAACAATATTAATTGTGGTAATTGTTAAGTGCTTACTGAGCACCAAGCACTTTACTAAATGCTGGGGGAGATATAAGGTTATTGGGTTGGACACAGTCCCTGTCCCATATGGGGCTCCCAGTCTTAATCTCCATTTTACAGATGAGGTAAATGAGGCAGAGAGAAGTGAAGTGACTTGCTCAAGGTCATCCAGCAGAAAAGTGGCAGAAGCAGGATTAGAACCCCGGTCCTTTGACTCCCAGACTCATGCTGTATCCACTAGGCCAGACTGAGGCCCTGCCATTCAATCTGCCCCTTTGATCCCACCCCCATTTCTGTTACTAAGAGTAGGTTCATCTGGGTCAAGGATGACACACATTTCTGGAGAAAGACCAGGCGCCTGGGAATCAGGGGACCTGCATTCTAATTCCAGCTCCGTCACTTGCCTACCATGTGACCTAGGGCAAGTCTCATAACTTCTCTATGCCTCAATTTTCTCATGTGTAAAATGGGAATTCAACAGTTGTATCCCTCTTATTCAGACTGTGAGCCCCATTTGGGACCTGATTAACTTGGATCTCCCCTTCTAGACTATAAACTCACTGTGGGCAGGGAGTGTGTCTGTTTATTATTGTATTGTACTCTCCCAAGCACATAGTACAGTGCTCTGCACACAGTAAGCACTCAATAAATATGATTGAATGAATAAATATCCCACTGCTTGGTACCAAGGTTGGCACATAGTAAATGCTTAAAAAATTTGACAATAATTATCATACCACTACCAAGTGGAGCAGGACTGTAAATAAAAGTTTCAGAAGGGATTCCAGTTGAGCTATTTAGCATTGTTAAACGAGTCTATCTTTTGCTTGAGCTGACCGGGGATTTCACTGAAAATCAGTTCATTCATTCATTCAATCATATTTATTGAGCACTTACTATGTGCAGAGCACTATACTAAGCACTTGGAATGTACCATTTGGCAACAGATAGAAGCAATCCCTGCCCAACAATGAGCTGACAATCTACACAGTGGAGACAGACAACAAAACAAAAATGAACAAAACAAAACAAGTAGTCTGGCATAAATATCATCAAGATAAATAGAATCGTGTATATATATATATATATATATATATATATATAAATCATTAACACAATAAATAGAGTAATAAATAATATAAACAAATATGCACAAGTGCTTTGAGGAGGGGAAGGGGGAAGAGCAGAGGGAGGGAGAAGAGAGAATGGGGAGGGGAGGAGGAGCAGAGGGAAGGGGGGCTCAGTCTGGGAAGGTGTCTTGAGGAGGTGAGCTCTCAGTAAGGCTTTGAAGAGGGGAAGAGATTTAGTTTGGTGGATATGAGGAGGGAGGGCATTCCAGGTCAGCAGAAGAAAGTGGGCCAGGGTTGACGGCGGAACAGGCGCGAACGAGGTACCCTGAGGAGGTTAGCGGCAGAGGAGCAGAGTGAATGGGGTGGGTTGTAGAAGGAGAGAAGGGAGTTGAGGTAGGAGGGGGCCAGGTGATGGAGAGCTTTGAAACCAAGTGAGGAGTTTTTGCTTCATGTGAACAATAAATACTACTGAAGGTTGATAGGCAACCACTGGAGGTTTTTGAGGAGGGGAGTGACATGCCCAGAGCATTTGTATAGAAAGATGATCCGGACAGCAGAATGAAGAATAGACTGGAGTGGGGAGAGACAAGAGTATGGGAAATAAGAGAGGAGGCTGACTCAGTAATCCAGTCGGGATATTATGAGACCTTATACCAGCGAAGTAGCAGTTTGGATGGAGAGGAAAGGGCGGATCTTGGCGATACTGTGAAGGTGAGACCGGCAGGTGTTGGTGAAAGATTGGATGAATGAGAGAGCAATTTTGAGACTCCCACCTTCCACTTGGATCAAGGCTGCAAACTCGACAGCCATAAAGTAAACTGATTTTTCTTCTTTTCCAGAGTGCACTGTATTATTTTATGGTATTTCTCACCCTTAGCATAAGACACTCTGCCTTTCTCCCCTCAACAGTTTGACAAGGAGAATGCATGGGTTTCTTTTTAAGAGGGTCAGCCTATTAATAATAATAATAATTCATGAATGAATGAATGAATTTAGTCAATCATATTGATTGAGTGCTTACTGTGTGCAGAGCACTCTACTAAGTGCTTGGGAGAGTACAGTACAATAGACACATTCCCTGGTCACAATGTGTTTATAGTCTGGGGGATGGGAGTGGAGACAGATGTCAATATAAATAAATAAATTACAGATATGTACATAAGTGCTGTGGGGCTGGGAGAGGGGAAGAACAAAGGGAGCAAGTCAGGGTGATGCAGAAGGGAGTGGGAGAAGAGGAAAGTGGGGATTAGTCAGGGAAGACCTCTTGAAGGAGATGTGCCTTCAATAAGGCTTTAAATGAGGGGAGATAAATTGTTGGATTTAAAGAGGGACAGCATTTCAGGTCAGTAGCAGGATGTGGGCAAGGGTTAGGTGATAAGATAGATGAGAAGGAGGTATGGTGAGAAGGTTAGCATTAGAGGAGCAAAGTGGGTGGGCTGGGTTATAATAGGAGAGTAGATAGGTGAGGTAGGACGAGACAAGGAGGTAGAGTGATTTGTAGCCAATGGTGAGGAGTTTTTGTTTAATTCAGAGGTGGATGGGCAATGACTAGAGGTTTTTGAGGTGTGGAGAAACATATCCTGAACGTTTTTATAGAAAAATGATCCAGGAAGCAAAATGAAGTATGGACTGGAGTGGTGAGAAACAGGAGGCTGGGAGTTCAGCAAGGAAGAATGATCTAGGCTGTATTAACTGTTGGTCCAACTCTTGAATAGCATCACTTATGTAGTCTTATGACTTTTTGAAGGAGAGAGCAGCAGCCCTGTGTTAATAATGGGGCCCAGAGTGTTGATGCTGAGAACAGTGTACCCTCCCCTTTGCCTGGAACTCCCTCCCACTTCAAAGCCCTATTAAAATTCATTCATTCAGTCGTATTTACTGAGTGCAAACACTGTAATAAGTGCTTGGAATCATATCTCCTTTAGGAAGCCTTCCCTAACTAAGTTCTAATCTCCCCACCCTATTCCTCTGCTGTTCTGCATCACCTGTGCACTTGGGTCTGTACCCCTTAAGCACTTTGTTGTGTGTGACTGTGAAATTTGTTAAACACTGGCTATGTGCCATGCACTCTTCTAAGATCTAGGATAGATAGAAGCTAATTAGGTTGGACACAGTCCCTGTGCCACATGGGACTCACAGTCTTAATCCCCATTTTACAGATGAGGTAACCAAGGCACAGTGAAATGAATTGCCCAAGGTCACACAGCAGATAAGTGGCAGTGCTGGGATTAGAACACAGGTCATTCTGACCCCCAGGCCAGTGCTATCCATTAAGCCATGCTGCTTTCATACCCAGGCCACCCTTACCTCCCTTAGGTACATATCCTTAGGCTTTGCTGCTTCCCCTAACTGTAATTTATTTTAACTTTGATCTCCTCCACTAGATTGTGAGCTCCTAGAAGGTGAATAGCACACCTTTCAACTGTTATTGTATTGAGCTCTATTAGGTGGTTAGTTCAGTGCTTTGCACACAGTAAGTACTCAATTAACACCACTGATTGATTAATAATAGAGACAACATGGTATTTTGTAAGTGCCAATCACTGCACTAGTTAGGTGTATGATACAGGTTTATAGTTCCTAAGGTAAGTTTGATCAGTTTATGGCTATCCCTGGGCATCCATGTCTGATCGTCCTCTGATTGGTTCCTGCAGACAGGAACAAAGAACTGCCAATTATCTGATGCTGTGAAAGCATAATGGGACACAGACAGTGAGAGGGAGAGACACAGAACATTTCTGAAATATCAAAATCAGTATCCTTCATCACAAGCCTCACAATGCCGCATCCCAGCTCCTCGGGGAGAGAAGGAAAAACCAAGGTAGGTTCTGTCCTGTCTCCTTGGGATGGTTCAAATCTGTCTGTCCCACATTCTCTTCTTTAACCTCTGTCTGATCCTGAGGCCGCTACCCTTCTGGGGAATATAGATGAGGCAGAAGGGAGCTCCAAGGGGGGCGGGAGGTCAGTGGAGTGGGACAGGGAAGTTGATGTAGGAGGGGCAGAAGCCAGGCTTGCTGGAGTGTCCCACTTCCTTCTTCCCCAGCTCCACCCCCTTGTCGATAGGCCTTTAACTAATGTAGTTTAAACTGCTTAGACGATAGAGCAGGCAGTAAGATTCTTCCCCTCTAGACTGTGAGTTGCTCTGGGCAGGGAATGTGTTTACCAGTTCTGTAGTTTGGTACTCTCCCAAGCACTTAGTACAGTGCTCTGTACACAGTAAGTGCTCAGTAATTATGATTGATTGATTGAAACAGTTCTCACATTTTATTCATTCAATAGTACTTATTAAGTGCTTACTATGTGCAAACCACTGTACTAAGTTCTTGGAATGTACAATTCGGCAATAGATAGGGACAATCCCTGCCCATTGACGGGCCTACAGTCTTATCATTTTATGTTCGCCAGATATACCAGTCATAGTTCAAAATGACAATAATCCTTCTTGGAGCCTATTAAGCCCTGGGGGAGGTACAAGATAATTGGATTGGACACAATCCCTGCCCCACACGGGGCTTGAAGGCTAAGTGGGAGGGAGACCAGGTTTTGAATCCCCATTTTAAAGGTGACAAAAATGAGGGCCTGAGAAGTTTTAATTACTTGCCAAAGTCTCAAAACAGGCAAGTGGCAAAGCCAGGATTAGAACTGGGTCTTCTGTCTCCCAGGCTTGTGCTCTTTTCATTAGGCCACGCTACGTTGTAGGTATTACTGTTCACGCCTGGAAGAGCCAACCCTCTTCAAGGCTCCTTCCAACCTATCATGATTCTTGAGGGAGTAGAGTTGTGTTTGTGTAGCAATTCCAAAGGAATCATCTTCCATTCACGAAAGATTTCTGGAGAGGGTTATGGGTCTGGAAGTGGGAAATCAACGGGATTTTGGGTTTACCATCCCCCAAGATGTGAGGGGTCATGAATTGGGTTTCCTGGACCAAACTAATGGACGAGCCCTAGCCTGGGAGTTGGGAGAACTGGTCTCTGGTTCCTCAAAATCTCTTTTATGACCTTTGAACCATCATTTAATTGCTCTGGGCCTCAGTTTCCTGAACTGTAGCTTCTCTTCCTCCTTATCTCACAGAGATTTTCAAAGGTCAAATGAAGTAATTGTTGTGAAAACACTTTGAACAAATGAAAAATTCACATTAGATTTTCAACAAATTATATTTTATATTGGGGAAACCTCTTTCAAAAATGTGATTTATAATGAGAACTTCAGTGCTTTAAGAGGAAAAGAAAGGCACTGCCAATTCAAGAGCACCAAGTAGGCACTTGTGATTATTTTGAGTTGGACTGGAAGTTTCTTGAAGGTGAAGAAAGTTGTGTTTAGTTTTTGTTGTGTACCCTCTGCTCCTCAGCCAAACATTTAGGACAGGTGTTTACACTCAGTAGGTGATCAGTAAATACAATTGATTGATTGCTTGTTTGCTTAATTGATACAATGAGGACCTCTCCTGAGTGTTTTTCGGACTATTATTCATTCATTCAATCATATTTATTGAGTGCTTACTATGTGCTAAGCTCTGTACTAAGCACTTGGAATATACAATTCAGTAACAGAGACGTTCCCTGCCCAACAACAGGCTCATGACCCTAACTCTAACAACGTTTCACCTATACAATTTATGTTCCTCTGAACTTTCTTGATTTAAACCCACAAGTTCGGTGAATATAGAGATTCTGAACATGACACTTGGGAAGTAAATTAAATCCCTGAACAATAAAACTTAACATCCTTAAAAAGTAGCTCTGCTTTTACTTGATTTTTTTCCTCAACACTTCTCTCTGAACCATTAATCTCTCAACAAAGAGTGTAGGCAGCCCCAGGACCTATGGACACAAAGGGAGCTGAAAAGGCTTGACCCATTGTGGAGAAGGGGTTGGGAGGCGGTTGTGGAGAGCAGAGTTGGGATTAAAACTCTTACATCTCAAGGACAGTGGTGATCCACTCTCTGGGTCTGCAACCACTCCGCCCTGTATGCTTTCTGCAGGAATGTAATGAGGTGGTCTGTGGGTGTGTCACCACCATCCCTCCTCGAGCTCTGATCATGTTTCAGACAATTTAGCAAGGTCCTGGGGCTCCCAAATGGAAGGGCTTTCAGGTAAATTCCAGGGGACTGGAGGAAATGCCCTTTCTACCAAATCCATGACCCCAGAGGAGGCCCGTGAACTTCTGGAGGTGTCAAGAATCCTTAAAGAAATCTCCCCTCCATTCTGACATCTCTCTACCTCAGTATCCTGGCTCTACCAATTGCTTGCTGTATGTCCTTGGGCCAGTCACTTAGCTTCTCTGTATCTCAGTTTCCTCAACTGCAAAATGGGGATTTAATACCTCTTCTCCCTCCTACTTAAAACTCTGAGACATTCCTCCTCCCCCCTTTCGCCCCCCCCCCCCCCCCCGCTTCCAGAACAGGGACTGTGTCCAACCTAATTAACTTGTACCTACCCCAGCACTTAGAAAAGTGTTTGACACACAGTAAGCACTTAACAAATATCATAAAATAAAGAGCCTTCATTCCAGTTCCTTGAATGTTCCCCTTCTGGTTCCAGTGGCTAGTTTTCTCCACTTTTTCCACAGCTCTCTTGCGGAGCATCCATTGGTCATCTCGACCCAAGACCGTTCTGAGTTTCTGTGAAAGCAGTTGCTAAGTACTATAGATTATGGACCCCCTATGACCAGAAGGCACTCAGGTGGACATCTAATCCATTCTCTGTCTGTAAGCAGGCACACTAAAACCATTCTCTAGAGTGCAAGCTTATAGTGGGCAGGGAAAGTACCTCCTATTCTATTGTATTGTGCTCTCCCAAGCCCTTATTACAGTGCGCTACACAAAATAAGCATTCAGTAAATACTTGATTGACTGATTGATCCTGGAGAAAACCTGACTCTTGGGGGATTTTTTTTTTTGCCTGATAGACACCCTTCCCAATGTGTCTCAACTTTTTATTAAATAATAATAATAATAATAATAACTGTGGTATTTTTTAAGCGTGTGCCATGCACTATACTAAGTGCTAATGTGGATACAAGCAAATCAGGTTGGACATAGTCCCTTTCCCACATGGGGCACACATTCTTAATCCCTGTTTTACAGATGAGGTAACTGAGGCACAGAGAATTAAGTGACTTGACCAAGGTCATACAGCAGACAAGTGGTGGACCAGAAGCTCTTCTCACTGTCTACTCTAATCCATTCCACTGAAATATGTGTTTAATACAGTACGTGTTTAATAGTTTGATGAATGGATAACTGGAGGCAGAATTTGGCACAAGGAGTAAAGCAGCGTTTAGTGGTGATGACACTCAGTGTAAAGGCATTAGTCAATTCTCCAGCAGTCCCTTAGGGTGAACACTGGATTTAAAATGTGGTCTGTCTCTCTACCATTGATGGGACAGTCTCATCTTTTCTTGCAAAAGATGTAAGTGGCAAAGAAATGTGTCATTTACAGGGTCATGGAGCTATTATGAGCTTTATGAGAAAATTCAGTGATCATGCCCATTAATAGGTTCCCATCCAGTGAAAAGCAATGTGGCTTAGTGAAAGGCAGTGTGGCTTACTAGGGAAAGAGCGCAGGCCTGAATATCAGAGCATGTGGGTTCTAATCTCAGCTCTGCCACTAGTCTGTTGCCTGACCTTAACATTTCACCTCTCTTTGCCTCAGTTACCTCATCTGTAAAATGGGGATTAGGACTGTGAACCCCATGTGGAACAAAGACTGGGTCCAACCTGATTATCTTGTACCTACCCTAGCTCTTTGTACAGTGCTTGGCACATAGTAAGCACTTAACAAATACAATTATTATTATTATTCCAGTTACCTCATCTGTAAAATGAGGATTAAGACTGTGAACCCCACGTGGGACAACCTGGTTACCTGATGATTCCCTGCATCACTTAGAACAGTGCTTGACACAGGAAGTGCTTAACAAATAATATTATTATTATTATCATCAACCTATACCCATTGCGCACTTGACATTCACCTCAACCTCAGCCCCACAGCACTTTTCAATTAATCACTTGTGTTTATTGAGAGCTTATTGCTTTCAGAACACTATACTAGATGCTCGGGAGAGTATAATACAGCAGTGTAACAAACACATTCCCTGCCCCCAGTGAGCTTACAGACTAGAGGGAGCACAAATGGGCATATCCATATTTTATGTACTTGTTTTAATTTATCTCTCCTTCCCACTGACTGTAAGTTCCTTGTGGGCTGGAAATGTGTCTACCAACTCTGTAACACTATACTCTCTCAAGTGCTTAACACAGTGCTCTGCACATAGTAAATGCTCAAAAAATGCCACTGGTTGGTTGATTAGAAGGTTCTTTGGGCAGAAATCTTCACCACTGACAGGCATGAGTCCCAGCAGGCAGAACCAAGACTAGAACTCAGAGCTCCTGGCTCCTAGAGAGGTGCTCTTTCCACTGGACTCACAGTGGGCTGACAGGAGCACATAGGGAAAGCAGGCAAGGGGAACAGGGACATCCAGTGATCAGATACAACCCCCCTTGTGAGGAGTTTCGGTTTGATCTGGAGACCCCAGATGGATGGAAATAACAAAACCTTGATGAAGCAGAGGGAGGAGCCAATAACCATTGCATCAACTGGAATAATACCCATCAGCTGCATAAATGAGCATATATTCTCAACTCGATGCCTTCTAAAGGCCCATTGTGTCCATTCTGACTCCTCTCTGCATGGGAAAGTTCCTCAAGGGTGTCCCAGATAATTTCTCTTTTCCAGGTTCCCCAGTCCATCCGCTGATAATATCCTAAGGAAGAATGAAAACCTTCCTCTGCCACAGCCCATCTAAGGAATTAGCATGATCCTCCCGTGCATGTTTTCTCTCTGATTTCTCAAAGATAGGGCATGAAACACCACCCCTTTAATCTGCCCGTTAGCCCTATCGCTCTCCTCTTTACCTTGCTCAAGTCCTCAGCGGTCATTTTAAAGACACCTCATTTAGCTTTCATTTTCTTCAGATTCAGGCTTCCCATAAATCAGGAGTGAGGGAGAAACTTGAGAGGGACTGAGCTAATCAAGGCTTCAAATCTCTAAAATGTTTAAATATAAATCAAAATTGTTGAAGGCTCTCCAGAGCTTCAATTTTCTTTGAAAACCCAGTTCTTCTTATTTCTTCTCTGCTTTGCACTGAATTTCATCCCAAGCCCCTGAGGTATTTCCCAAGTATTTTCAGAAGTTTTCTCTCAGGTGCAGAACTGACAAATACATGACTGATATTAATGTTGACCCGAGGGGGTACCGTATGGCACTGAAACTGATTTCCTTTGTAGAAATTTCAGGCTTTAAGAATTGGATCCTAAATCGGCATCTACTAATGATTTTTAAAGCTGAGAATGTGGTTAAAAACTACCCATAACCTGACTTTGATCCTCCTGCGCCAATGTGTCAAAGATGACTAACTGCCCTCCCTGTCTCTTGCTTCACAAGCCAGAGCAGCTTACCTAGGTTTGCCTTATCTCCCAGTCTGGCCAAGTAGTATGGGATAGGAAAGTGGAGAAAATGCCCTATACCTTCCTTTTCAGCCTCTCCTTTTAGTGTTTTCTGTGATAGGCAGTTCCGCTTGCCCCCACTCTTAGGATGAGGAGGTGGAAGCAAAGAAAGTCACTCTGTGGTATCGCTCTCTGAGGGAAGTGTAAGTACCTAGCCAAACCAATCAGAAGGAAGTGTTGTGGAGAAGTAAGGAGCCAGGTAGTTGGAGGAGACTCATGAGATGTGAGCCATGTGCCTAGGAGATTAGAACACAGGGAAAAATTCATGCTCTAAACCCTGGATGGACACAGACCACAGGGATGGATCAGAGATGAACCTGGGTGAGGGTTAAGATACCCTGGAGGTTCAGGGTCAAGTGGCTAGGACTCCAGAGGAGTGAGGCCCGTGTCCTTGATGGGGAGAAAGGGACCCATTGACTGAACAAATTGGAGAGGGTAAGGTTGGAATAATAATAATAAAATAATAATGGCTTTTGTTAAGTGTATACTACATGCCAGGCATCCCTCTAAGCTCTGGGTTGTATACAAGGTAATCAGGTTGTCCCATATAGGGCTCACAGTCTTAATCCACATTTTACAGATGAGGTAACTGAGGCACAGAGAAATTAAGTGGCTTGGCCAAGGTCACAGAGTAGATATGTGGCAGAGGCAGGATTAGAACCCACATCCTCTGACTCCCAAGCCCGTACTCTTTCCACTGAGCAATGCTGCTTCTTTTGGGGAATCTGGGATGCCTCAAGAGAAGAGGGGGTCTGGCCAACACCTTAAACTTCACATGTCCAAAAATGAATTCCTCATCTTCCCATCCAAACCCTGTCTTCACCCTGACCTAGTCATCAATATGGACAGCACCACCATCTTCCCTGCCTCACGAACCCGTAATCTTGGTGTTAAACTCAACTCATGTCTCTCATTTAACCCTAGATTCAGTATGTCACCAATCCTTACAAATTCTACCTTTGCAACATCTCTAGAATACACCCTTACTTCTTCCAAACTGCCCCATGCTGATCCAACCACTCATCATTCCCCTCCTTGCTGATCTTTCTGCATCCTATCACTTCCCTTTCCAAACCATACTTCAGTCTGCTGCCCAGATCGATTTTCTGAAAAAATATTCTGAAAAAAAAATTCATTGATTTTCCATGTTTTCCTACTCCTCTAAAAACCTCCAACGGTTGCCCATCCACCTCGGCATCAAACCAAAGGCTCCTACCATTGGCTTTAATTTACCAGCTCTTTTCCTCCTACCTAATCTCACTCATCTCCCACTATAGCTCAACCCACGCACTCTACGCCTCTAACACCAACATAGTCTCTTGACTTTGATATCATTTATCCCTCCATTGTGCCTGGTACTTCCTCCCCCTTCATATCAGACAGTCCACCTCTCTCCCCACCTTCGAAACCCTCCTAAAATCACACCTCCTCCAAGAGGCCTTCCCTGGCTAAATCCTTTATTTCCCAGGTCTGCTGTCCCCACTGTGTCGACTATACATTTGGCTGTTTATCCCTTAAGTATTCTGTTACTCTCCCAGCCCCACAACACGTATAAATAATCTTATACTCTCGTATTTCCCCAATCCATATCTATTTTTCTATCTCTCTTCTGCTGTGCACTGTAAGGACCTAGTGGGCAGGGATCACATCAACCAACTTGTACGAACTTTCCCAAGCACTTAATACAGTTCTCTGCACATAGTGAGTGTTCAGTAAATATCACTGATTGATTGATGTGATTTCAGGAGGGTCTTGAACATGAGTAGAGTGGTGATCTGTCAGATATGAAGGGGAAGGGAGTTCCAGACCAGAGGGAGGATGTAGGCAAGGGTTAGGCAGCAAGAGGGATGAGATCGACAATCAGTAAATCACTTGATATTATAGAAACAAAGTGTGCAACCTGGGTTGTAGTAGGAAATCAGAGAGGTAAAGTAGGAGGGCTTGAGTTGATTAGGTGCTTTAAACCTGAGGGTTAATAATGTAGAGATGGAGAGACTATCAGTGGAGGTTTTTGATGAATGTTTATTCGATTTTATTTATGCTGATTACTCCATAAATATTTTTATAGTTGATTCCCCAATAAGGGGAAGGTCCTTATGGGCTCTGCAGACAGTAAGTGATACATATCATTGATTCACTCATTAATTCTGTTGTATCATCCCAAGTGTGGAGCATGCAATTTGGTACCCACTGGCCACTCAATGCTATTACTATTACTAAGGAAGAAAAGTACCGCGAGGTGCAAAGACTTTACAAATTAGACAAATTCAAGACAGGAAAACAATGAATATGCATGTGCAACATTGAAAATATATATGATAATTGCAAAGACAAGTTGTTGATAGGGAGGAATAAGAGGCAATTTGGGCTAGCATTTGGAGAATGAGTGGAGTTCACTGAGAAAAGCTTCCTTGAGCTGAAACTTCAAGGTGGGCTATGACAAATCAGGATCTCTTTCAGAAAATGAGTTTGTCAGGAAAGAACAAAAAAAACCAAGAATAAAACAGATGTTTATTTGTGTGGCAATAATAATAATTGTGGTGTTCATTAGCATTTCCTATTTGTTAAGCAAGGTACTAAGTACTGGGTGAGAAGCACATAAGCAGGTTGAACACAGTCCCTCTCCCACCTGGGGCTCATAGTAAGAGGGCAAAGAGATCTTGATTCTCCATTTACCAGATGAGAAAACTGAGGCCCAGAGTAGTTAAGTGATTTGCCCAAGGTCACACAGCAGGCAAGTGGTAGAGGCAGGATTGGAACCCAGGTCTTCTGACTCTCAGGCAGGAGCTCTTTTCAGCAGGATGTACTGCAAAATGCATCATTTACTGGAGGGTGTCCCTTGAGCACATGTGAATGAATAGTAAACAAACCCCTCCCTAATCAAATAACCATATCAACAAAGCTATAATTCTCTTATTTCCTAAATCAACAATGAACCAGGCAAGAAGCAGGGGACAGAGAGACAAGGCCCACCTTTGTGAGCATCCAGAGGTACATAGGGGCTTATAGAATCTGGAATATATTAATTCATAATGGAAAAATCTTATCCTAGATGGTTTATTGCTGCAGTGGAGTCATTTATCAAAGCTGACAGAGTCCGCAGACAGTGGGCTTTGCTTAGGATGAATAACAAGAATTTCTGGTTGTCTTGAATGTCACGCTTTCTGCAAACACTCAGGCTCACAATTGAACATTTCAATGCGGTGCCCTAGGACATCTTAGCCGCTTTCACTTAAGAATTGGCAATGAATCGGAGATGTAATTGTCCACTGCAAAAAACGCATAGCGAGTCCCGTCCATAAATATGCACTCTAAATCCAAGTTGCATCGTGAGAACCCTCTGCCACTTACAGAAAAAAACCTGTCTCTAAATACCCACTGGGGCTTATCACAAAGGAAAACAAGTATTAGACCATAATTTATGGAATTTGATCAATATGTGTATCCGGCTCCTTTAAAGGAAACATTCCTGTTGGTTAACCCTCATCTGGGGGTGCCCCAAAAGTTCAACCTGGGACCAACATTAGCTTCCAGATTTCTGGAAATGACTGATTGACTGAGAATTTACTATGTGCTGAGTATTGTATTAAGGGCTAGGGAGAGCACAATTCATTCACTTGTATTTATTGAGCACTTACTGTGTGCAGATCACTGTACTGAGCACTTGGAATGTACAATTCAGCAACAGAGAGAAACAATCCCTGCCTAACAACGGGCTCACAGTCTAAAAGGGCGAGACAGACAGCAAAACAAAACAAGTAGTCAGGTATCAATGCCATCAAAATAGATGAATAGAATCATAGATAGATACATATCATTAATGAAATAGAGTAATAAATAATATATACAAATATGCACAAGTGCTGCGGGGAAGAGAAGGGGGTAGAGCAGAGGGAGGGAGTAAGGGGAATGGGGAGGAGGAGAAGAGGGAAAGGGAGGGCTCATTCTGGGAAGGCCTCCTGGAGGATGTGAGCTTTGGGTTTTGAAGAGAGGACAAGAGTTAGTTTGGTGGATGTGAGGAGGGAGGACATTCCAGGTCAATGGTAGGACGTAGGCCAGAGGTCAATGGTGGGACAGGCGAGAATGAGGCACCGTGAGGAGGTTAGTGGTAGAAGAGCGGAGTGTACTGGGTGGGCTGTAGAAGGAGAAAAGGGAGATGAGGTAGGTGAGGGTAAGGTGATGAAGACCTTTGAAGCCAAGAGGGAGAAGTTTTTGCTTCATGTGAAAGTTGACAGGCAACCACTGGAGGTTTTTGAGAAGGAGAGTGACATGCCCAGAGTGTTTCTAATGTCTAACCCGATTTGCTTGTATCCACCTCAGTGCTTAACAGTGCCTGGCACATAGATTCCTGCCCTTATGGAGATTACAGTCTAGTGGGGGAAATGAACGTTTCAAAGTACGCTACAGGTAAGGGAAGCTAATGAGTATAAGAATATGTTCATAAATGCTTAGGGAGTAGAGATTGGACACCATCAGCTTTAACGCACTCAATCGCTTTTCCTCCTGCTTCAACTCACTACTCTCCTACTACAACCCAGCCTGCACACTTGGTTCCTCTAATGCTAACCTTTTCACTGTACCTCACTCTCATCCATCTTGCAGCCGACCTCTTGTCCACATCCCATCTCTTGCCTGAAACGCTCTCCCTCCTCAAATTCCACAGACAATTACTCTCCCCCAGTTCAAAGCCTCAGTGAAGGCACATCTCCTCCAAGAGGTCTTCCCTGACTAAGCCCTTCTTTCCTCTTCTCCTACTCCCTTCTGTGTCACCCTGACTTGCTCCCTTTATTCATCCCTTCTCCCAACCTCACAGAACCTCTTTACATAACTGTAACTTTATGTTAATATCTTTCTCCCTCTCTAGACTGTAAGGTTGTTGTGGGAAGGGAATGTGTCTGTTATATTGTTCTCTCCCCAGGGCTTAGTGCAGTGCAGTGCTCTACATACAGCAAGTGCTCAATAAGTACAAATGACTGACTGAGTACCTAAAAGCTAGGGAATGAGAACTCAAAGACGTGAGTGATGCAGTAGGGAAGGAAATAGGGTGGAGAGATGAGAGCCTAGTGCTTAAGTACCAGGTTGCTATCCACAGCACCTGCTCTTGTTTCAAACTAACCCTCTTGGACTCCCCTTCTCCCATGGACCCAAAATAATCATTCCTTTTGACTGTCACTCCCCTAGCTGGCCTGCCACTATTGTTACCACCAAACAACTCTTCAGTGTTTCTAAACCCCAGTCTATAGCCAGTCTGTAGGATTAATAATGAAAATAATAAATATTTAAATTCTTATTATGTGCCAAGCACTGTACTAAGCATTGTGGTATTAGTCTCATTATTATTGTTATTATTATCATTATATTTGTTAAGCACTTACTATGTGTTGGGCACTGTACTAAGCACTGGGGTGGTTACAAACATTGGTTTGGACACAGTCCCTGTCTTAATCCCCATTTTACAGATGAGATAACTGAGGCCCAGAGAAGTGAAGTGACTTGTCACACAGCGGACAAGTGGGCAGAGCCAGGATTAAGACCTAAGTCCTTCTGACTCCCAGCCTTGTGCTTTGTAGATACACTATAATATGAACAGACACAAGTACTGTCCACATGGGGTTCATTAGGTTCATAGTCTATTGCCGCGTTTAGAACAGTGCTTGGCACATAGTAAGCACTTATCAAATACCATCATTATCATTATTATTATTACTATTATTATTAATGGCAAAGGAGAACAGGTATGTAATCCCCATTGGTATATAATCCCCACTGTACAGGTGAGGAAACGGAGGTATAGAGAAGTTAAGCAACTTGCCCAAGGCCAGACAACAGGCAATTGACATCCGGGATTCGAACCTGTTTTGTCCTAGCCTCCGAAACCTGAGCTATTAGCACTGAGTATGAGACTCCGGCCTCTTGGTCAAGCTTGACTCCCAAAGGGAACATATCTGGCATGTTCTTTGTGAACAAATAACTCATTGATTATTATAATAGGAAATGGATCCCCTGAAGAAACATTAAAAAAAAAATGAACAAAAAACTGGGGTGGATTGGTCTGGTGAAGAGAAATCTATGAGTTCTGCAAGGAAATGAAGGATTTTTACAAAGAGGACACTGACCTAATGTCCTTTGTGCCTACAAACAAGAGGAAATTGGATTAAATTGTAGCCTGAGAGAGAGTTAGGTTAGAAATAAGGAAGGGGATCTTATGATTGGTAAAGTGATAAACACTAGGCGCACTAGGAAAACTATCCCAAGAGTGCCCCCAAGATCCCATTCCTAATGAATTTAAATGAAAGAAAAACTGTCCTGGTTGGTTTGTAAAATAAAGCAATCAATGAATGGTATTGTTTGAGCACTTACCGTATGCAGAGCAATGTACTAAGCCCTTGGGAGAGCATAATATAACAGAGTTGGTCAATGAGTTCTCTGCCCATAAAGAAATTACAGTCTGGAAGGGAAGACAGACATTAATATAAATAGATAAATTATGGCTTTGTACATAAGTGCTTTGGGCTGAAGGATGGGTGCATAAAGGGTGCAAATTCAAGTATAAGGGCAACACAAAAGGGAGTGGGTGATATAATAATAATAATGGTACTTGGTAAGTGCTTACAATGTGCAAAGCACTGTTCTAAGCTTTGGGGTAGATACAAGTTAATCAGGTTGGATACAGTCCTTGTCCCACATTTATTCATTTATTCAATCATTTATTGAGCACTTGCTGTGTGCAGCATACTATACTAAGTGCTTGGGAGAATATAATAGAAGAATAAACAGACACATGGGCCTCATACTCTTAATCCCCATTTTACAAATGAGCTAATTGAGGCCCCGAGGAGGGAAGTGATTTGCCCAGTGTCACACAGCAGACGAGTGGCACAGACAGGATCAGAACTCATGTCCTGATGTCCAGGCCCATGCTTAATCCACTATACCAGCCTGCTCCTCTAAGGAAATGAAGGTCTAATCAGGGAACTGGCCCATGTGCTTAGAGACGATTCTACTGAGGATGAGATGCTACCCCTGCTTGAGGATGAGACTGAAGAAATCCACTGGGTCCAGCCTGACAGTCTTGCATCTACCCCAACACTTAGTGCAGTGCCTGGCTCATAGTAGGCCCTTAACAAATATCATTAAGAATTTTTTTTAAAGAGCCAACCTCTACAATGCTGTGTCAGTGCATAAGTTGCCCCCTAATACACTGCTGCTGCTGTTGCCCATCCACTCCTTTATCTCCAAGTATTCCCACATTCCCAGTGTCTCTGTTCAAAGCATGTAACAACTCCTTGTCCGATGATTTCATGCAATTCAGGGTTGTCCGCTGCTACCATCCAGCATTCTGGGACTCTGCCACATTGTTTGAAGTTGAGCTTCACTTAATCCTTTGTCCTTATTATCGTTAAGAGTATTCATTGTTCTTAATAATAAATGTCATTAATAATATCCCGCCTTCCCTTGTCTTTCTCATAATTGTAGACAACCTCACTATCCTCCCTGTCTCTCAAGTCCGTAACCTTGGCATTATTTTCAACTTATCCCTCTCATTCAACAACATACATATTCTGTCTGTCACCATGTTCTGTCAGTTCTACCTTTATCGCATCACTACAGTCTGCCCTTTCCTCTCCATCCATATTGCTACTACACTGGTCTAAGCACTTAAATCTCACCTTGACTACTGCATCTGCATATTTACTGACCTCCCTTCCTCCTATCTCTCTCCACTTTGGTTTCCAGATTTGGTCCACATCTCTCCACTCCTCAAGACACTCCTGTGGTTGTCTATCCACCTCCACAGAAAACAGAAACACTTTAAAGCACTTAATCAACTCTCCCCCTCTCACTGTACCTCTCTGATCTGGTACTACAATCCAGCCTGCCTGCTAAACTCTTCTAACGCCAACTTACTCACCGTACCTCACAATTGTCTATTTTGCCACTGGCCCTTGTCCACATCCTCCTTCTGACCTGGGACGCCCTACCCCTTCATATCCAATAGACAACCACTCTCCCCATTGTCAAATGTTTACTAAAATAACATCTCTTCCAAGGGGCCTTCCCAATTCATCCTTCATTTCCTCTCCCCCTTTGCCCTTCTGTGTCTCCTATGCACTTGGATCTGTTCCCTTTAAGCACTTAATATTCACCTCACCCTCAGATCCACAGCTCTGATGAACATTTCTGTGATTTATTTTAACGTCCATTTCCTACTCTACACTATACGCTCCTTATGGGCAGAGAATGTGCCTAGCAACTCTGTTGTACTGTCCCAGCTGTTTAGCTCAGTGCTTTATGTCATCATCATCATCAGTGGCACTCACTGATCATTTGCTGTGTGTTATAGTGCTCAATAAACACCATTGATTGATTGATTGGTATTTACTGAGTGTTTAATAGATAACACTGATATTATTGACTGGCATTTATTGAGCATCTATTCTGGGCTGAACACTGTACTAAGCCCATAGGAAAGTATGATGCACTAGAGTTGGTAGATGCAATCCCAGCTTTCAAGGAATTTACAGTCTTCAGGGAGGAGCTTACAGAGTACAGGGTAGCCAGTAGTCTACTAGTAACCATAGTAGCCAGGTTTCAGGGACTGGGGCAAGGGAGAAGCATTCAAAGCAATTTTCTGTTTAAGACCACAAGTGACATCACCACTGGGTCAGATCAGTGGTCCATCCAGCCCAGGATTCTGTCTTAAACTATTACAATGGGAGCTTTGGAGAAACTGTGGAGTGGTGCTTGCCCTTCTTGACCTGGATCCTAATATTTAGGAAGGGATAATCTAAAGTCTTTAACTTTCTCCTCTCACCCTTGACTTTTCCTCTAGTAAGTAAAAACATAAGAGCATGTGCTGTGGGCAGAGCACTATATTAGGCATTAGGGGAACTTAAAGCTTTAAACAAATGAAACATTGCCTCAAGGAGTTGCTCACAAAGTGTTTATTCTGCCAGCCTTGCATTTTCACCACCCAACAGTTCCTTAGGTAGCCTGCCTTCAGTCATTCGTATTTATTGAGCGCTTAGTGAGTGTGCCAAGCATTGTACTATGCACTTGGGAGAGTACAGTATAACAGAGTTGGAAGAAATGTTCCCTTCCCAGAAGTAGCTCCTTGTCTAAAGGGGAAGACACCTTCTAGATGATCTCATGTATTATCCTTTTGGAGGCTGTGTTGTAATGCATACTGCCACAGTGTAGGTAAGGTGACGGCCTCCCAGGATCTCATTTTTGGTGATCAGGTTTGATGCTGAGTCTAGCTTGCAGGTGAGGCGCCTAACTTCATGAACTTTCTGTCTGTTCAAAGTCTCATTCCTTGTTGTTTTCACACTCAGCTCCCCAAAAGTAACAGTAATAGTATTAAAATACAGAGTATTGTCCTAAGTGCTGTGAGAAAATAAAACCCAGTCCTTGTTCCTTGAGGGTCTTATAGTTTAAAAATTTAAGTGGGGAGAAGGGATTGAAGACAAGGCAGAACAGAAAGGATGAAACATTAAAACACAACAAACCGCCAGAATAGGCTCAAAGAAGCTGCTCAGAGAAACAGCACAGCCTAGTGGATGGAGCATGGGCCTGGGAGTCAGAAGGACTTGGGCTCTAATCCTGGCTCTGCCGCTTGTTTGCTGTGTGACCTTGGGCAAATTACTTAACTTCTCTGAGCCTCACTTACTTCCTCTGTAAAATGGGTATTAAGACTGTGAGCCCTATGTGAGACAAGCATGGCTTGGTGGAAAGAGCATGGGCTTGGGAGTCAGAGGTCATGGGTTTGAATCCTGGCTCTGCCACTTGTCAGCTGGGTGACTGTGGGCAAGTCACTTAACTTCTCGGCGCCTCAGTTACCTCATCTGTAAAATGGGGATGAAGACTGTGAGCCTCACGTGGGACAACCTGATTATCCTGTATCTACCCCAGCGCTTAGAACAGTGCTCTTCACATAGTAAGTGCTTAACAAATACCAACATTATTACAAGCACTGTGTCCAACCCAATTATTTTGTATCTACTCCAGTGCTTAGTACAGTGCCTGGCACATAATGAGTGCTTAACAAATACCAAAGGAAAAAAAAATTCTCAGCAATGGTGGAGGAGTCTGGGAGAGTGTGGGAGAAGCTTTTATCCCCAGCCCAGTGCACATGGTGAAAGCCAGGAGTTGGGATCCTTGGTGGAGGAAGGGAAGGAGTTGGTAATCATGGTGCTACTCTCATTGGCAATGGAAGAGTCTGAGAGTGTGTGGGAGCGGATTTATCCCCAAAAGACATGCCAGCCGCCTTAATTGGATTTGTGACCTCATTGTCTAACCATGCCTTCCTCTCTCTGGACCACAGAGGCTGGATCAAATAACATCTTATTTTCCTTTCCTGATCTGGGATCCTGGCTTTCTTGATTTTTAGACCTCATCCACTGAGATTGAATGATATTATCTTACATGTTGCATGTCCTCTACTGTAACTATATATAATATTTGGGCATTCTCTATGTGCACACTATATATGAGCTTTGCATTTGCACCCAGCAACATATGCACAAAGATTGTAATTTAGGAAGCAAAAGCAGCATGGCCCGGTGAAAAGAATGAGGTCCTGGGAGTCAGGGAACCTGGGTTCTAATCCCATCTTTGCTTCTTGCCTGCAGTAGACAAGTCACATAACTTCTCTTTGCCTCAGTTTTCTCATCTGTGAAATGGAGATTCAATATCTGTTTTCATTCAATTTATTCAACCTTATTTATTGAGCATTTACTGTGTGCAGAGCACTATACTAAGCACTTGGGAAAGTACAATAAGCAGTGACATTCTCTGACCACAACAAGCTTACAGTTCTCCTTCCCCACTATACTGCAAGCTCCAAGTGGGACAGGGACTGTGTCCCACTTGATTATCTTGTACCTACCGCAGGTCTTACAAAAGCGGTTGGCACATAGAAAGCACTTAATAAATATCATAATTATTATTAACATTGTTAGTGTTGCTATTTTATGTCTTTTGCTTTGAATCACTTAATGAGTTCTTGTTGAATTTCTAAGTTCAGCAAGGTGCCTTAGAAACTCAGGAAATCTCCCTTGCCATTCTATCTCTTGTGAGCTCTTCCTTTAAGCCTTCTTTTTTTGTTCCCTGATAGCATCTAGCATGGGTCATCCCACTCTTTTTCCCCAGAGCACACTTTGTCTTCAGACTTGTGTGTCAGGAGAGAGTTTTCACACCCTCATATCTTTCCGCATCATCTCCTCGGGAACACTCTTGAATGTGGAATACTTCAAGAATCTCCTTTCTTCTGTAATGTATGCTCACATCCAACTTCAACCTTCTTCACCTTTGAACCCTGGAAAGCAGAAGGCTGCATTTTCCTCTGTCCGGACAGCCAGGTCATTAGTCAGGGTGAGCACACTGAGCCAGCTGAATCTTTCTAGGGCGAGGTTTATCTGTTTTCCCAGATGGTCCCATAGGGTTTCTCTTCTCCCCACTCCGCTGATCTGCACATGAGCAACAGTGACTTGTCACTGTAGCCTATAAATTATTTATTTAAATTAATGCCTGTCTCCCCCTCTAAACTGTAAGCTCATTGTTGGCAGGGAATGTGTCTGTTTATTGTATAGTACCCTTCCAAGTGCTAGTCCACTGATAAGCACACAGTAAATGCTCAAAAAATATGATTGAATGAATAAATATGAGCGAATGAATGAGTGAACTCTTCACCTCTAAATAGGCCCATGCAGTGGCATGGCACCTGTGGAAGTTGCCAAAGACATTTTTGAGAAGGAGGGTGGAAGTGGGGAAAAATGGTCTTGGCACCCCTCTAGGCTGTAAACTCATCCCTCTAAACTGTTTATTGTTACTGTGTACTCTCCAAAGTGCTTAGTGCAGTGCTTTGCACACAGTAAGTGCTCAATTAATTTGAGTGAATGAATGAATGTAAGCTCATTGTGGGCAGGGAATATGTCTGTTTATTGCTGTATCGTACTCTCCCAAGTGCTTAGTACAGTGCTCTGCACTCAGTAAGTGCTCAATGAGTAGGATTGACTGATCAACTGACTGACCCCAACCCCTTTCCTGGGAGTGGACTATACAAGAGACAGGAAGTTGTGTCAGAGAAGAGGGAGGGAGAGTCAGGAGTGGTTGATTCCTTTTTGGCAACTCAATTCCCTGACCAAATTTTCCTATCCAATCCCACCCAGGTCAGGGGTGGGAGAGGTGGGGGCATAGGCCAGTGCAGGGAATTCCGGGCATTGATGGCAAGCACCAGGCATGGGCCGGTGCCCGAGGCTATTGACTTTAGTGGTGTCACCTCATGATTGAACAGTGCTGTGGGGGAGGGATGGATAGGGGTTGATTTGCAGGTGGGGGGTCTCTGAAGTGGTCAGAGCAGTCCCAACACACTGCTAGCTCTTGGGGAAGGGACACAGGACCTGCTAATTGCCCTCCCTATGGAAATGAGATGTAATCATAGCTTAGTGGATAGAGCATGGTCCTGGGAGTCAGAAGGACCTGAATCCTAAACCCTGCTCTGCTGCATGTCTGCTATGTGACCTTGGGCAAGTCACTTCACTTCTCTGGGCCTCAATTACCTCCTCTGTAAAATAGGGATTAAGATTAGGAGCCCCATGTGGGATAGGCAGTGTGTTCCACCTGATTAACTTGTATCTACCCCAGTGCTTAGAACAAATGCTTGGCACTTCGTAAGTGTTTAACAAGTACCATTATTAATAATAATAATAATAATCAGGCCATTACTCCACTCCCTCTGGCCACTAGGGGACCCCAGATCTAGAAATGGGCCATAGGGGCCATGGCCTCCAGTTTTGATCCTATAACAACAATCCTTTTGGCCATTTGCAAAGAGTATCAGCGACCCATAGAAGTACAATAACGGAGTCTAGGGCTCTAGTTTCCATTTTTACTAAAAGTGTTTCTTGTCCACAGCCCAGTTTCTTTTAGGCTAATTTGAAAGGGGACTATTAAATTTCAGTGGATTTGCCAACGAAGCTCTCAGTTTAACATTCGCCCTGGAAAGTGTAAATTGTTTAATCCCTCCTCCAGAAAACGTGAAAACTTCTCTGCTTAAAGTGTCAGTCACTGCAAATCTTACATAAGTAATTGGTAAAACATTTGAAATTATGTACAGGTTGACTGTTGTTCCTGCTTCGTACTCTGCCTCCAAACAATTAAAGACAAATATCTCTTCTCCTAACATCTTCCTTTATCATCATCACTGTATTGCATAAACAATATAGTCTTGCTCATTACATCACTGTCTCTTTTTCATGGTATTTGTGAAGTGCTTACTATGTTCCAGGCACTGCAGTAAGTGCTGGGGTAGATACAAGGTAATCAGGTTGGACATAGTGTATGTCCCACATGAGGGTTATGGTCATAATCTAACTTCTCTGTGCCTCAGTTACCTCATCTGTAAAATGGGGATTAAAACTGTGAGCCCCATGTGGGACAACCTGATGAGCCTGTATCTCCCCCAGTGTTTAGAACAGTGCTCTGCACATAGTAAGCGCTTAAGAAATACCACCATTATAATCCCTGTTTTACAAAAGAGAGAACTGAGGCATAGAGAAGTTAAAAGACTCACTCTCTAGACTCTGGGCAGGGAATATGTCTGTTATATTGTACCCTTCCAAGCGCTTAGTACAGTGCTCTCCTCACAGTAAGTGCTCAATAAATAAGATTGACTTGCCTAAAGTCAAACAGGAGGCAAGTGGTGGAGCAGGAATTACAACCCAGGTTCTTCTGACTTCCTGGACTGTGTTCTAGCCAATATGCTGTGCCGCTTCTTAACCAATAGTCATGCAATCTCTGGGTTACTCAATTAAAGTGCTCTTTTTTTCTGATTTACAACTCTGAACACACAGAAAGTGCTCAATAAATACCTGATTGATAGACTTTGATATTTTAAAATTATTAAACCATGAAATATTGTCTCCCATCTTGCAAAAATTAACCAATCAATAATATTTATTGCATGCAAAACACTGAACTAAGTATGCAGAGAAGTCCAACTGAATAAGAGACACAGCCCTAGCCCTTCAGGTGTTGATTTAGAGGGAGACTCTGAATGACACAGATCAGTGTTTTTATGGTATTTGTTTAGCACTAACTATTTGTTCCAAGTGATGGGGTAGATACATGTTTATCAGGTTGGACACAGTCCCTGTCCCACATGAGGCTCACAGTCTAAGTAGGAAGGGAGATGATTTAATCTCCATTTTAGAGTGGAGGGAAATGAGGCAAAGAGAAGGTAAAAGACTTGCCTAAGGTCACACAGCAAAAGCTTGGCAGAGCCTGAATTAGAACCTAGGTTTTCTTACTCCCAGGCCCATGCTCTTTCCACTAGGCCATACTTCTTCCCAACCATTCCCAGAACACTTCTGATTTTAATAGTATGGAAGGATATTCTAGGATGTTTTGATTTTGTTCACCTTCCGGGATGTCAAACTCTTGTATAAATTGTTTACAGTCTCATCCATGCTGCACCACAGTCTGTTTTAAAATGCAGGTGCTTTCAGCTGATCCTTAGCTAAACAAGGATATTTCTCCAGTCACTAATCCCCAGTTTGTATAATATGCATTTCACTCCTGGTGCCCTGTTGTGATAACTCTCTGTTGATTTAGTCAGGTAGAGCAGCCTTTATATGGACTGGACACATTCTTATGCTGGTGTCAGATTTCAGGTCATTGCTTTATACCATCACAGACAGACAATCACTCTCCCTACCCTCAAAGCGTTATGTAAGGCACAGTTCCTTCCAGAGACCTTCCTTAACTAAGCCCTTGTTCCCTCTTCTCTCACTCCTTTCTGCATCACCCCTGCATTTGGATTAGCTTCCTTTATTCACCCCTCCCTCCTCCCCACAGCACTTAATTCATTTATTTATATTAATGTCTGTTTCCTTCTCTAGACTGTAAGCTTTTTGTGGTCAATATAACCAACTCTGTTATACTCTCCCAAGTGCTCAATAAATATGATTGATTGATTATAATAATAATAGTTAAAAATAATTTGGGTATTTGTTGAACGCTTACTAAGTGCCACTGTGGATACATTGGAATTGGTTTGGCACAGCCCCGTCCCATGTGGGACTCAGTCTTAATACCCATTTTACAGATGAGGTAACTGAGGCGAAGTGAAGTGACTTGCCCAGGGTCACACAGTAGACAAGTGGTGGAGCCAGGATTAGAACACAGCTCCTTCTGACTCCTAGGACCATGCTCTCTATTGGTTAAGTATTTACAATGTGGCAAACCTTGCACTAAACCTGGGGTCAATATAATTAGATTGGACACAGTTTTTATACCTCAGGAGATTCAGAGCTCTCTGCTCTAGCACTTATTGCTCTACTGCAGGGCTTTCCTGACTTGGAAAGGTGTCCTGGCAATCAATCAATAGTCACTGGACAAAAATGATTTCCAGATAATGAAAGCCAGAGGAGAATAAGAGCAGAGTAGGAAGCCATACAAACAGATCAGGGCAAAGCAGCTGGATGTAAGAATGGAATGCATTAGATTTGAGCTTCACTCTCTCTGCCTCTGCAGTCACTTGGGCAAGGCCCACCACTGGTCTTAGAGACCCTGATGCCACAGAAGACCTGATTCTAGGGACATTCTGGGTCATTTCCTGGCACTACCAAATTGAGGGGAGTCCCCTTTCTGGTCTATGCCCCTTCACATATGAGCCAGCAGTGTTTGGAGGGGATAGTTTAAGGCATGGGAGTCTTTTGGTGCCAGTTAATTCTGGCTTGTAAACACCCTTCTCCCCAACTGATCAGAGCCCTAGATGGCCAAATGTCAGGTGCAGCTCAAGGCCACCAAAATATCCTGCACTTATTTTGACAGTAGAGACTTGTGTTCAGTCCCAAAGTACTATCTTCCTGGTGGACCAGGCTGGACCCGAGCTTTTTGGAACTCAGCATAATTGTGTTATTTCACGCTTACTATGTGTCAGCAATATATAAGGGGAGCAACAGCAGGTTTGTCCATATACTGCATCAACCTCATTATTATTTTTATCATTGTAACTCTTACTACTGGACTAGATGGAACATCCATCATTTTAAACTCCTTGCAATTCTGGCTTATCTGGCATTTCATTACTGCCTGTTCAGTTATTAACAATGAAAACTGTTTTATGGGATTTGTTAAGTGTTTACTATGTGCCAGGCACTGCACTCAACACTGGGGTAGTTACAAGATCATTGGTTTGGGCACAGTCCCTGTCCCACATGAGGCTCACAGTCTTAATCCCCATTTTACAGATGAGCTAACTGAGGCACAAAGAATTTAGGTGACTTGCCCAAGGTGACACAGCAGACAGTGGTGGAGTTATTAACAATGAAAACTGTTTTATGGGATTTGTTAAGTGTTTACTATGTGCCAGGCACTGCACTCAACACTGGGGTAGTTACAAGATCATTGGTTTGGGCACAGTCCCTGTCCCACATGAGGCTCACAGTCTTAATCCCCATTTTACAGATGAGCTAACTGAGGCACAAAGAATTTAGGTGACTTGCCCAAGGTGACACAGCAGACAGTGGTGGAGTCAGGTCAGGATTAAGCCATGGAACTAAGATTAGCAGTGCACCCAGAATCCTTTCAGTTTTCCTCCCCTCCTCCCTGGCTGAATGGCCCTCAGGTCACAAAATGCACTTAGATCATTGTTACTGAGGAGAAGAGGGTGTACAGAAAGAGAGAGGTTATCCATGGGAATCAGAGGCAGGACGGCCTGTGTTTGAGGGAAGACAGTGAAGTACAAGGAGATTCCCTTAAGGGATCCCAACAAGTCTAACAAACCTAAAGAAGCACTCTATTCCCATATGGAAATTGAGCAAATGGAACTAGTCAACCCAGGAAGCTGGACCAGCCTGAAATGTCAGTGGGTTTGAGAGTACTTTGGGAGAGTGTGCAGGTGACCTGTCCTATGGTTCCAAGAGGAAGAATGTTTGCCACAGAATCAAAATATCAGGTGACCAAACCTAAACCCTAGGTGGCTAACAGCCAGGGTGTAAGAGGTCATCAGAGGGAGACACCTTTTCAACAATTGAAAACTTACCTGAGTGAGAAAAATTCATAAATAGCTCCCAGTCAGCTCAACCAGGAAATCTGGGGGACCAAAATGGCTCAGAGGTGAAGTTGTGGAACGCCTGGAAAGAGTGTGTAGCCTATTCCTTCAGATAGCTACCATACCAGAAGACTAGTGGATTGCCAGTGGCATGCTCAGCTATAAGAAAAAATCACAGGTTTCTTGGGGATTTCTAGGCTGCCAAGTCTCACCTATGTACCTGACAAATACAAAGAATTGATAGTTAAGCTGAGGATCTGTGAACACTTCAAAAAAACAAAACCTATTGAGCTTGGTTTCTGTGAAGGAAAATAGTTTCCGATTGATCTGTTGGTGTCCTAGATGCGGGTCTACCAGCATGTGGATAGAGAGGAACTAGCAAAAATAAGATATTTAATTTTCAAGATGCCTTTGATAAGTTTTCACATCAAAGTTGTTAAAAAAGCTGAATAATTAAAGAGGTGAGCAGGAATAGTCTGTCATGGATAAAAAACTGGCTAAAAGATAGGAAAGAAAGAGTAGGAAGAAATAGCCACTTTTCAAGAGTAAATAGAAGCAGTGTGGCCTAATGGAGAGAGCACGGGCCTTGGAGTCAGAAAGACCTGGTTTCTAATTCCAACTCCACCACTTTCTGTTGTGTGATCTTGGGCAAGTCACTTTAATTTCTCTGTGTTACCCCATCTGTAAAATGAGGATTAAGACTGTGAGCCCTATTTGGGACAGGGACTGTGTCCAACCTGATTAACTTATCTACCCCAGTACTTAATACGATGCCTGGCACTTAGTAAGCCCTTAACAAATACCATTAAAAAAAGTAACAAGGGACCACCCTGCTTCCAGGGATTTTTTTACTAGAATGGGTTTTGTTCAACTCCTTCATAAATTCCCTCAAAAAAAAAGCGTGCAGAGAAATTTCAAACTCACTGAACTCCTCCAGGAGATGAAGTGCCGTGTAGAAAGGGATGAACCCACGGGAAATGGTGGATCCAGCTCAGGCTATATTTTGTTTCAGTAGCTGAAGTAAAAGCCTTCAGCACCCATGTGGTAGGGTGCACTGTACACTGGAGGCTTAGGAAGTACAGAATTCAGCAAGTACAGAATAAAGATGTAACACCTTCCCTATCCACAAGGAGCCTACACTCTAACAGAGGAGGCAAGAGAGTTGAGGATTATGCCAAGGTTACGGGCTTTTGAGAAAGGGAGGATGGTGGTGTTATTTACAACTGGAGTGGTCAAAATAAATGACTGTGAACAAAGAAATGCATAAGTGCTAAGTTAGCACAAGGTATTCCTCATGCACCCTGGTAGTTGCCTTCCTGAAAATTCTGGTGATAGCCAAAAACTTCATTCATTCATTCAATCATATTTACTGAGCACTTACTGTGTGCAAATCCCTGTACTAAGCACTTGGGCGAGAACAATATAAATAGATACAGTTCATGCCTACAACTAGCTTACAGTCTAAAGTTTATATCAGTCATTTCAGTGGTAAACAAAAAGTTAGGGGCAGGGTTAGGCAATTGAAGCAGTTTGAAATAGCACATAGCTTCTGTCTGTCTAGGTAAAATTTAAGAAGACTTGGAAATAAAAAACTGTCTAAAGTCTGTTTCCATGTTCATAAGACTAAAACTTGAAATGAACTGTTCTACTTCACTTTTTCTCTGATCCCTTCTCTGACCCTTATCAGTGGTCATTAGCACCTCAGCATTCCTTAAAATAATTTTCTAGCAAGTAATGAATTTTAAATATTTGCAATGTTAATGACAGACTGCTAGCAGCTTTGCCACACGGCCTTCTCATTTACTTGAAACTTCATTTCTGGCAGTGCCACATTATTTGATAACCAATTCACAGCTGGGTAATCGTAAATATGTTCCCCTCTTCTTCCATTATGTTATAGACAAATCATGTAAATTTAGCAGTTATGACTGTATTTAATGAATGCCCAGAGTTCATGGGCATGGAACAAGACAGGAATTAATCAGTCAATCAATCAGTGCCATTTATTCAGTGCTTTGGTCACTGTCAGAGTAAGGAGTCTAAATTGCAATCATTCAGTCTTATTTATTGAACACTTACTATGTGCAAAATACTGTACTAAATGCTTGGGAAAGTATAATACAACCAAGTTAGCAGCCAATTACAGATATATTCATAAGAGCTGTGGGGCTGAGGGTGAGGTAAATATCAAGTGCTTAAATATATGGATCCAAGTGCAAGCTGGGAGAGACAGGGAGAAGGGGAAATGGACTTAGTGGGAAGGTTTCTTGGAGGATATGTCATTTTAATAATAATAATGATATTTCTTAAGCGCTTACTATTTACCAGGCACTGTACTAAGTGCTGGGGTGGGATACAAAGCAAATCGGGTTGGACACAGTCCCTGTCCCACATGGAGCTCACGGTTTCAGTCCCCATTTTACATATGAGGTAAGTGAGGCACAGACAAGTAAGGAGATTTGCCCAAGGTCACACAGCAGACAAGTGGCGGAGCCAGAATTAGAACCCATGACCTTCCAACTCCCAGGTCCATGCTCTATCCACTATGCCATGCTTTGAAGGTGAGGAGAGTGGTGGTCAGTTGTAATGATCGGTGAGGGAGTTCAAGGGCAGAGGCAGGATGTGGGTGAGGGGTCAGCAGAGAGATAGACAAGATCGAGGTACAGTGAGTAGGTTGGTGTTAGAGGAGTCATGTGAGTGAGCTGAGTTGTAATAGGAAATCAGTGAAGTAAGATATGAGAGGGAGTGTTTTAAAGGCAAAGGTAAGGAGTTTCTGTTTGATGCAGAGGTGGATGGACAAACGCTGATGTTTTTTGAGGGGTGGGGAAACAAAGACTGAACTTTTGCTGGAAAAATGACCTTGCAGCAGAGTGAAATATGGACTGGGGAATAACAGGAAACAGGGAGATCTACAAGAAGGCTGATGCAGAAGTCAAGATGGGGTAGGATAAGTGCTTGGATTATCAAATTTGCAGTTCCTGGACCCCAAGTTTTCACAATCTAAGAGTAAGTAGAAAAGGGCATTGGCAACTAGCGCATCAAGAAAAAAATAAAACAATAAAGGCACCAAATCGATATAAAAGATGAAGTCCAGTGATAAAAACACACTGAAATAAGAAAGTAGAATTTCCAACAGCCACAGCCAAGAGAATGGTGATGTCATTTAGCCTTTCCATGATCTCTATATGTTTCAGACACCCCGCTCCAAAGAAGACTCTTAATCCATCTTCAGGTGCCCATTCCTAGTCTACCCACCCCCTCCACCCCGACTACCAGGTCAGGACAATTCTCTGTACGAAAAATATCTGGCCTGCATGGGCTCAGAATCAGAAGGCCCCGTGTTCTAATCCCAGATCAGTCACTTGTCTGCTCTGTGACCTTGGACAAGTTACTTAACTTCTCTGTGCTTCAGTTACCTCATCTATAAAATGTGTATTAAGACCGTCTAACCCATTAAGCTTGTATCTATGCCAGCACTTAGTACAGTACCTGGCACTTAGTAAACACTTAACAAATACCAAAAAATCTGCATTTAGCATGACTAGGGTAGAAAGAAAGGCATATGGGTGACCTCCTGAAATCACAGGGAAAAAGGCAAAAGGCCCCATAACAGAAACATTCTCCATGTCAAAGGGCAAACTTTCCCTCTAGCTGATAATTCATTAATAAATGATAATTCCTCTGCCATATGGAATCCACCATACACCACTAAGTGTGTGAACACAATTTTCAGCATTGAACAGTCACAGTGTTATGTGAACAGGCTGATAACTGGATTACAAAGGGATTAAGAGGGATCATTATGAATTATGAAGGAGAAAATGTGTCTCCCTCCATTTTGCTGCAAACTAGCCTGGCCATATGGAGTCCATTTCCCATTCAGACCCTATTTGGGCAACTGCTCTTAAGGCCAGTTAATGGAGCCATCTGCCACGAGACAGGGATAAGAATTTGGGGCCAGAAATACCGATGAAGGTATAAACTATTCCCACAGCTCAGCACTGGGTCTGCCCTGGGCCAAGAAGATTTTAACAGAGAACATTTTTCAGAGAAAAATTCACTGGTGAGACCTGAATGTACCCAGCCGAAATCTCACCCTGGGGATCAATATACTTCTACTGGGGAGAGTCCTGAGAAGAGAAAGTGAATTTTAGCAGTGTTCTTTATTATTCTCCCCATCCACTTATCTATCGCGAAGGGCCTCCATGTCAATTTATCCATCATCATGATCATTGATAGTATTTACTGAGCACTTATTGAGTGCAGACCACTGTACTAAGTGCTTGGGAGAGTATAGTACAAGAGGTTTGATAGTCAAGTTCCCAAATTGAGAGGCAGCATATGGGTGCTTTCCACACATCCATGCACCCTCACAACCTCTCCTTCCAGCCCTACTGCCACATAGAATGAGTGCCCAGGGTCCAGGCAGGATGACAGAGAACACAAGGAACAGCTCAGAGATACTAATGCTGCCAGAGCAACTACCTGTCAAGGGGATTTCTGCACCACTCAGAAAGCATGCCCAAGTACCTCCTTCCACAGATAAAATGTTCTGTCTGCCTGGCCTCATACAAGCACTTTAGAACTAATCTTTAACAGGTGCCAAATGATGGCAAGTTTCACTATGTCCCACCTGCTTTTTGCTGGGCATGGAGAGGTATTCCTCTGTGCCAGAAACTTCAGAGTTGGGAATCCTCTTTTGGAAACAAACCTCGGCTTAGTCTCAAGCTGACTTGACCAGTATGAGAATTTATTCTTTCTAGAACTTAGTAGCCTGAAATGCAGTTTTTGCTCCTTCAGACCGATTTTTGCTCCTCTGAGTAGATTTCATTCATTCATTCAATCATATTTATTGAGCACTTACTCTGTGCAAAGCTTGGGAGGGTACAATACAACCATAAACAGACATATTTCCTGCCCACAACGAGCTCACAGTCTCGAGGGAGAGACAAATATTAATATACATAGATAAATTACAGATACATAAATAGATTGAAATAAATTACAGATGTGATTTAGAGGAGTTAGCAAGAGAGTCTTCCTTTTATCCTGTTCAACCCTCCCCTCTAGATGTTGGAGCCTTTTCCAGAGTCAGAACAGGTAAGTGATTGTCATCTGGTCCTAGGTAGTTCATTTTTCAAGGTTCAGTCAGGAGATATCAGAAATAGGTGACAGAGTGTGGAGACAGCTCAGCCAGGATCATAATAATAACGTGGTATTTCACGCTTACTACATATTGGGCACTGTTCTAAGTGCTGGGGTAGATACAAGCTAATCAGATTGGACTCAGTCCCAATCCCATATGGAACTCACAATCTCAATCCCCGTTTTATAGGTGAGGTAGCTGAGGCCCAAAGAAGTGATGTGATTTGCCCAAGGTCATACAGCAGACAAGTGGCAGTGCCAGGATTAGAACTCATGACCCTCTGACTCTCAGGTCCATGCACTGTCCATGACGGCATGCTGTTTCTCCAGTGATTCTCACCAAGGCCCAGTTTTGGAGTTTCCAGGGAGTCCATCAAGTTGGGTTGAAGAGATGGGAAGGGTACTGTGAAAGAAAACCCCATTCTGTATAGGCAAAGTCCTGACTGGAATGCACCTCGAAGAGGTTGGGTGAGTCAGCAGAGCTCCAAGACTGCTGTAAAACCCAGAGATTAACCCCACTACCTCCAATCCCTTCAGTCCCTAGCATAAGCTTGTTATGTGCAGGGAATCTGTTTATTGTTATGCTGTACACTCCCAATCATTTGGTAGAGTACTCTGCACAGAGTAAGTGCTCAATAAATAACAATTGAATGAATGAATGAATGAGTACTTCTCCCTGTAAATGATCTTAATGTACTTCTGATATTTCTGTTTTTATGTTTCTTAATGTTTTCATCTATTTTTAATTGTATTTGTTAAGCACTTACTAAATGCCAGACACTATACTAAACACTGGGGTGGGTATAGGCTAATCAGGTTGGACAGAGTCAGTGTTCCCACACAGGGCTCCCAGTTTTAATCACGATTTTACAGATGAGGGAACTGAGGCACAGAGAAGTTAAATGACTTGCCCAAGGTCATATAACAGACAAGTGGTCCTTCCAACTCCCAGACCATGCTCTATCCATTAGGCAACACTGTTTCTTTTGGGGTATGTTCATGTGTGTGTGTGTGTGTGTGTGTGTGTGTGTGTGTGTAGTGTGGTCTTATCTTCCCCATCTATCTTCTCTAAATTGTAAAGCCATCTCTAGACTGTAAGTTTATTATGGGCAGGAAACATGTCTATCAACTCTGTTGTACTGTACTCTCCCAAGCCCTTAATACAGTGCTCTCACACAGTCAGTGCTCTATAAATACCTTGAATTGATGATTTGATTGACTCCCCAGGAGGCTATCAACAGCTCAGTAGGAGGGTTGGAAGCTTGTTCTTCCTTTGTAACTCTCCACAGTTATACCCTTAAAAGGTACTGTCAAAACACCTAATGGATGGGCTGGAGAATGATTGGCTGATGGACTGAGATAGGTTTGCCTAACCACACCACAAGCTCATGAGATATCTGATCAGCCAACAGATGGTACTCCCAGTTCTCATATGAGGTGGGGTGACATTCTTGAAGGACCCCGTGTTAAGGAAAGCTTGTGTTGTAGTATTGGTTCTGTGTCCACACTGCACACATTCATTCAATAGTATTTATTGAGCGCTTACTATGTGCAGAGCACTGTACTAAGCACTTGGAATGAACAAGTCGGCAACAGATAGAGACAGTCCCTGCCCTTTGATGGGCTTACAGTTGGAGAAGCAGCGTGGCTCAGTGGAAAGAGCACGGGCTTTGGAGTCAGAGGTCATGGGTTCGAATCCCCGCTCTGCCACTTGTCAGCTGTGTGCAAGTTACTGTGAGCAAGTAACTTAACTTCTCTGCGCCTCAGTTACCTCATCTAAAATGGGGATTAAGACTGTGAGCCCCACGTGGGACAACCTGATTCCCCTGTGTCTACCCCAGTGCTTAGAACAGTGCTCTGCACATAGTAAGCGCTTAACAAATACCAACATTATTATTAATCGGGGGAGACAGACAGACAAGAACAATGGCAATAAATAGAGTCAAGGGGAAGAACATCTCGTAAAAACAATGGCAACTAAATAGAATCAAGGCGATGTAATGTTGGTATTTGTTAAGCACTTACTATGTGCCGAGCACTGTTCTAAGCGCTGGTGTAGACATAGGGGAATCAGGTTGTCCCACGTGGGGCTCACAGTCTTAATCCCCATTTTACAGATGAGGGAACAGAGGCACAGAGAAGTTAAGTGACTTGCCCACAGTCACACAGCCGACAAGTGGCAGAGCTGGGATTCAAACTCATGAGCCCTGACTCCAAAGCCCGTGCTCTTTCCACTGAGCCACGTGTACATTTCATTAACAAAATAATGTCACATGTCACACTGTATCTCAACTGATGCATTGTCAGAAGAACTTTCCCTAATCCTTCCATCAGCTGGAAAGCATGGGTTCTTAAGTAGAGGGGTATACCTGCAGTTTTTAGTTGAACAGTAGTTTAGTTATTGGGGTGAGCTCTCAACAGAAGGAGTGAAAGCACACATTCTTAAGTCAGGAGGGAGAAAAGGAAAGAGGAAGGGAAGGAGGGAGGGAGGAAGGGAGGGAAAGAAGGAAGAAAAAAAAAGAAAGGTAGGGAGGAAGGAAGCTAGCTTTTGGCATGAATCTGGCATCTTTTCAGGGGAAGAAATGCAAAAATGAAACAAAGCATAAATCCCTGAATCCAGGGGGCAAGAAGGTAACACTGAGATGGAGAGCCATTCTCTGTGAGTTGGGTAAAAAGTCAACCTGTGCTCCCTGCACCAGCCCTGAACCTAAGCTCAACCCCTTAGAGTGAAACGAAGCCCCTCCCCACTACACGTGCATCCTCTCCCCCTCTGGGCACTCTCCTCCCAAATCCTGGGCCACGTGCACTCACTTATTAATTACCACGCATTCTTTACTGCTTTCAATACTTCAAATTGAACGCAACTAATGAATACCCAGCTGCACTTTTCCTCTGCTCTCTCCATAGTAATTTAGAATCCTAAATTGCACTCCTTCCAAACTGGGAACGCTTGGCCCATTATGTGACGGCTGGGGAGAATGCACCAGCCACGAATAATGAAGCTTGATTTCCAGAAGCTGGAGGTGAATAGGAAGTGCTCAGTGTTACATGTTTTGATTAGCCAAGTAAGCAAAACATGACACGATGAGATGCTTGGGCACAGGATATCAAGGCTAGCTTTTTTAAACAAAGTGACTTATTCCTCTGGGTCACTTCCCCAGACTATTTTGCTCTGCTTCCTTCAGTCAGTCGGTCAATCCAATGGTGGTATTGATTGAGCACCTACTGTGTGCCACTAAGCATTATACTGAGCGCTTGGAAGAGTATGATGCAATAGAGTTTGTAGACATGATCCTTGCCCGAAAGGAGATTACAGAGTAATGCTGGAGACAGACATCACAATATATTATAGAGAGGAGAAGCCACAGAGTAGTAGAATATGGACATAGGTACTGTGAGACTAGAGGTGTGGTGCGGGTCAAAGTGTTTGAGAGATATAGACCCAAGTGCTTAGGTGGTGCAGAAAGGAGGGAGAACAGGGTTGGGGAAGGAGATGTTAGACAAGGAAGGTGTCTCAGGATGGGAAGACCTTCCAGGTGTAATTCAGTTAAACCTCAAGCCCATAACTCTGTGTTCAGAGCACCATACTAAGCTTGGGAAAGTGCAATATACTAGAGTTGGTAGACATGATCCCTGCCCACAAGGAGCTTAGAATCTACTGTAAAAGGTCAGTCAATACCATTTATTGCAGCAACATGGCTTAGTAGAAAGAGTCCGGGCTTGGGAGTCACAAGGATCTGGGTTTTAATCCCAGCTCTGCTACTTCTCTGCTGTGTGACCTTGGGCAAGTTGCTTATCCTACTTTCTCCAACCTAGACTATGAGCCCCATGTTGCACAGAGACTGTGTTTGGCCTGAGTAGCTTATATTTACTCCAGCACTTAGTGCCTGATGTGTACTAAGCACTTAACAAATACCATTAAAAAAAAGGCAAAGGAACTCACCCTCTGAAACTGTGCCTGGTTGATCTATTTGCAGCAATTAGCTCTCAGCAGCCAGTTGGGATGCAGCACTGTCTGAAGCTTTGTTTTACTGTAGCCTTAATTCTGTAGCCTTAAGAATGTTGTAGCCTTAATTCTGTAGCCTGTAGGCTGTAGCCTTTACTCTGGCCTCCATGCTTTCAGTTTCTCCATTTCAGTTTGCCAAAGGGCAACTGCTTCAGTTCCTAGAAGGGCATATTTCTCTCTGCAGTCAGTGTTGGGGAGATGACTGGGATTTGTTTATCCCGGTTCTCCTCCTCCTCCTGGGAGGAAGTAGAGATGCTCCTCTAGTGCCCTCAGTGGGAAGCCAAGCTAATTTCCTCCCTCCTAAATTCTCTGCTCCTAATAGGCTAGCCCCTTTCACTGTCCCTTGTCTAACACCAGTTTCCTCTGTGAATTTAAAAGCAAAACAAACTAGTAGTAGTAGTATTTATTGTAGCACACCTCCTCCAAGAGGCCCTCCCTGACTAAATCCTCATTTCCTCTTCTCTGACTCCCTTCTGCATCATCCTTGCACTTGGATTTGCTCCCCTTATTCACCCCTCCCTCAGCCCCACATTAACTATGTGCATAATTTCTTTATAGTAATGCCTGTCTCCCCCTCTAGACTGAAAACCTGTGAGTAGGGAAAGTATCTACTCTGTTATTCTGTATTCTCCTATGTGCAGCAGTGGCATGCCTGGGGAATCTGAGTGTGGGCAAGCTACCAACAGCACCTTGGTGTTCAGTTTCCCCCAAGATGGCCCTGTGTGGATGGATTTAATAATAACAATAATAATTGTGATATTTCCTATGTTCTTACTATGTGTCAAGCTCTGTTGTAAGCACTGGAATAGATATAAATTAAGTCAGACATAGTTCTTGTCCCATGTGGAGCTCAGACTAAGGAGGGGGGAGAACAGGTATGTCATCCCATTTTAAAGATGAGGAAATTGAGACACAGAGAAATTGCTTGACTTGTCCAGAGTCACATAGTAGGCAAGTGGCAGAACTGGGATTAGAACCCAGGACCTCTGACTCCTAGGCCTGTGCTCTTTGCACTAAGTTGTAAGCTCCTTTTGGGCAGGGAACATGCCTATCAATTTAGTTATATTGTACTCTCCCAAGCAATTGATCAGTGCCCTTTATTGAGCACTTATTGTGTGCAGAGCACTGTACTAAGCACTTGGAAGAATACAATATAAGAGAGTTGGTAGAAATATTCCCTGCCCACAATGAGCTTACAGTGTATAGAGGACTTAGTACAGACCACTTAGTACAGTGCTCTGCATACAAAAGGCACTTGATAAATACATTTGATTCATAGGCCATGGTGCACCTGTGCCCTGGGAGGAGCAGAGGGACAAATCAATCTGTTTTCCCTGTGGAAACTCAGGGCAGGATTACTTGGAAAAAGCAATAAGGAGAGAGCCATTGGCCAGTTAGTGAATTCTGTTTTCCCCATAGCTCAGCACTATGTCCTGCACACATGGTTCCTCAATCCTTACCACTGAGGTTTGATGCTATTCTTCCTGGCACTTAGTAGATGCCACTGTGGTTTAAAGTGATCATAGTGTTCTGCACGCAGTAGCTGCTTGTTAACTGTTCATTTTTCTTCATTTAATGCCTTATTACTGACCCTTTGCAGGTCCCCTCATCCTTCTCTAGGAGCTCCGGTTGGGCACAGATAGACTTTTTTTTTAAGGGGCAACTACAGAGTAATTCACTGAGGGGAGAAAGAAAGCCCACCCCTCCCAATGTAAATGAGAACAACTATTTTTTCCCATAGTACTGGCACGAGACTTGCTCAGAGATGAACATGAGATCCTAGCTGAACATCAGTTCCTCAAGCAACTGCAGTGGTTGCCTATCCACCTCCTCATCAAGCAAAAACTCCTCACCATTGGCTTTAAAGCATTTAACCACCTTGCCCCCTCCTACTTCACCTCACTGCATTCCTACTATAATCCAACCCACACACTTTATTCCTCTGGTGCTAACCTTTTCACTGTACCTCCATCTCATCTGTCTCACCACTGACCTCTCACCCACATCCTACCTCTGGCTTGGAATGCCCTCACTCATATCAGACAGGTAATTGCTCACCCCCATTTCAAAGCCTAATTGAAGGCACATCTCCTCCAGAAAGTCTTCCCTGACTGAGCCCCCTCTCCTCTTCTCCCACTACCTTCTGTTCCCTCATACTTGCTCCTTCATTCATCCTCCCTCCCTTCCCCACATCACACGTGTATATATCTATATAGAACTGTAATTTCTTTATTTATATGAATGTCTGTCTCCCCCTCTAGACTGTGAGCTCGTTGTGGGCAGGGAATGTGTCTGATGTTATACTGTACTCTCCCAAGTGCTTAATACAGTAAGTGCTCAATAAATGCAATTAATAATAATTAATAAAAATCAACCATCAGGGTAGGCACTGACAGATCTGGATGCGGTACAAGGATTTGATTCCACTCCCCCAGGGGACTCTTGCAGCTCATTGGGCTTTGAGCATCACCCCAAGTCCTACAGACAATCCTTTAAGAAGTACTCTTAATCATTCAATCAATAGGTCATATTTTTTGAGCGCTTACTCTGTGAAGAGCACTGTACTAAGCGCTTGGAGAGAGTGCAATAAAATAAAGATGGTAGACACATTCCCTGCCCACAGTGAGCTTAATGTCTTAGAATATGAGCCCTGCAAGGGGCAGGGAGCATGTCTAATTTCCACCTGAGTATTTTCTCCCAGCGCTTAATATAGTGTTTTTCACACAGTTAGCACTTTAATTAATCAATCAATGGTATTTATTGACTGCCTTCTTTGTGCAAAGCACTGCACTAAGCACTTGGGAGAGTATAATATAACAGAGTTGCTAGACACATTCCCTGCCCACCACAAGCTTTCATTCTAGACAGGGAGACATATTTTAATATTTTAAACATTATGGATATGTACATAATTGCTGTGGGGCTGAGGGAGGGATGAATAAGAGGAGCAAATCCAAGTGCAAGGGTGACACAGAAGGGTCTGGGAGAAGAGGAAATGAGGGCTTGGAGAAGGCCACGTGGGGAAGATGTGCCACTTAATAAATACAACCACTACAACTCCTCCTCTACTGCTACTGCCACTGTTCTCAGATGACTGTGCCCTTGAGCCTCACACCCAAGAATATATATGAATAATATGATGATGATGATCTAATGGTAGGACAAGATCATGAGCAAAGAAATATTGTCTGACTTGATTAATGTGTACCCCAGTGCATAAGAAAATGTTGAACACATAGTAAGTGCTTAACAGAATCACTGTTATTAATATTATTGTTGTTGTTGTTGTTGTTGTTAGTAGTAATATCCAGGTTGATATATATGCTTTACTGAATCAGATAGGCACCACAGGATGATGATGCATCTGAAGAAAACTGAGGGCATTTCTCAGTCTGCAAAATGGAAGCCATATGCACAACCAAAAATCTGTATCGGTGACTAATCACCAAAGTTAGAAATAGCATGGCCTAAGGGATAGCGTGCAGGCTTGAGAGCCAGAGTGTCAGTCAGTCAATAGATTAGACTGTAAGATTCCCACCATTAGACTGTAAGCCCGTCAATGGGCAGGGATTGTCTCTATCTGTTGCCAAATTGCACATTCCAAGTGCTTAGTACAGTGCTCTGCACATAGTAAGCGCTCAATAAATACTATTGAATGAATGAATGAATAGTATTTATTGATCACTTACTGTGTGCAGAGCACTGTATTAAATGCTTGGAAGAGTGCAGTATAACAATGTAACAGACACATCCTCTGTCCACAGTGAGTTTATGGAACAGATGACCTGGGTTCTAATCCTGTCTCAGCTACTTTGCCTGCTATGTGACCTTGGGCAAGTCAGTTAACTACTCAATGCCTCAGTTTTCTTATCTGTAAAATGGGGATTAAACACCTGTTTTTTCTCCCCCTTAATTGTGAGCCCATGTGGGACAGGAGTTATGTCTGATCTGCCACTTGTCTGCTGTGTGGTCTTGGACAAGTCACTTTGCTTCTCTAAGCCAGGTAACTCATCTGTAAAATGGGGGTTGAGACTGAGAGACCCACATGGGACTGGAACTGTGTCCAACTCGATTTGCCTGTATCTACCCCAATGCTTAGTACGGTGCCTGGCACATAGTAAGCACTTAACAAATACCATCATCATCATCATCATCATATTCTGTATCTACCCCAGCTCTTAGTACAGTAGTTGGCACACAGGGAGTGCTTAAAGAATAAGACAAATACTGTCACAGGATTCTGTTCTTCAGGCACTAAAGTGGCCAACTATGCAACCGTAGATAAGGAAGAAGACTGTCATAGAAGGATGTGGTGTCAGTATGGTGACGAGCTCCAAACGAAACTAAAAGTCAATGGATCTGTCTCTTCATCTAGACAGTAAGCTTGTCGCGGGCATGAAATGTATCTGTTTATTGTTCTATAGTACTCTCCCGAGCCTAGTATAGTGCTCTGTAAGTGGTAAGTGCTCAATAAATACTATTGACTGACTGACTAGTGTTGCCCAACTTTCTTTACAACTTTGAGGCTTGGACTCCCTACATCGGCCACATTTGACTCACCCGTAACATTGCCCATATAGCTAGGCTCAACATCAAATGGACTGTGGCCAACCTGATGGTCTTGTGTCTATCCCATCACTTGGTAGAGTGCCTGACACATAGTAAGCACTTAACAAATACCATTTTTAAAAAAATGCAAAAAAACAGAAAAACCACCTTGGAGTTGAAACACAAGTGGGTGTCCAGGAGAACTGGGGCAGGGTGAAGTGTGGCTCTCTGAAGATTTGGGCTACTTAAATGTTAATTTCCATTCAGGGATATGTGACCTGGTAAGATCTTTGTGGGCGGGAATCACATATTGTGTTGTACTCTCCCAAGCTCAGTGCTTTGCAAATAATAAGTGCTCAATTAAGTACCACTGATGATGATGATGATGATGATAAAATGGTAGGACAGGATCATGAGCAAAGAAATACTGTGTGACCTGTTTAATGTGTACCCCAGTGCATAAAAAAATTCTTAACACATGGTAAGTGCTAAACAGATACCACTGTTATTAATATTCTTATTGTTATTGTTGTTGTTAGTAGTATCCAAGTCAATCTCCTAGCATGGAATCTAGGCTTACCACCATCCAGTTACATTGAAGGGACACTTGAGGAGCATGGACAAAGCAAGATATCAAAGCAGCTGCTCTTTGGCAAACTGAAATTGGAAAAGTGGAAGCAAAGAGGCCAGAGGAAACAGTTTCAGGCTACAGTGAATCAAAGCCTAAACTGTACTACAGTGAATCAAAGTCTAGAATTCTACTCTATCCCAGTGGATTGCTGGGAGTCAGTTACTGCAGATATATCAGCCTGGAGCATGGTAGTCCTGAAGAAGTGACTCTCTTGGAGCCTACCCCAGAGCTTAGAACTGCATCTGACACATAGTAAGCGCTTAGCAAATACCAATTTTTAAAAAAGGTTCCATAAAGATCATGAAACTAGGAGGCAAAAAAAAAAAGGCATCAAGCACTACAAGCAAGAAACCTGACAGCATAAGGGACGGTTTTGTGGATGTGCATTGACACATGCCCCCATGGGTCAATTTCACCATCAGTGGCATTATTTTTAAGTGCAAAAGACAACTATAGACTATAAGCTCTTGAGGCCAGGGAATGTGTCTACCAACTCTGTTGTAGTATACTCCCCCAAGTACTTAGTGCAGTGCTTCTCTCACAGTAAGTGCTCAATAAATGCCATTGATTGGATCGATTGAACTATATAGATAGATCCTTCTCTAACAACTACATATATATCAGTGTAGTTGTATATGCGTTTAAAAGTATTCATATATGTGTGTGCTTTAGTTAGAAAATGAGCTACAGAGATAAAAGTAACAATTATTTGTTTAATTAGGAGTAATTATTTTGTCTAAATTTCAAGAGCATCTGGGTATGAGGATGGTTTTCATATCAGAAATATCATTTGAAAATGAACTTGGTTTAGCAGTTTCATAAGCGTTCAGTTTCTTAATGATTTAAGTGAGCTCAAAGTGAAGTTCTCCCTCAGCTTTGGCAAAAACCAAGAGAGGCAAAGTTGTTGAACAAAGTATTTCGAATCTGGAAGCCCTTTCTCACCAGATCACATGAATTGCAAGGCAGTTGAATTTTCTGGCCTGGGCTTCATGCAATAGTTCCTTTAAACCCCATCTGACTTCTCCCCACAGTGAGTTTAATAAGCCTCAGACAAGTTGGTTTGGATTATTGGCTCTGGGTAAAGTCTGCACAGTAATGTTCCTATAAACAAGTGTCTGCTATAAAGACAGACCAGTTAAACCAATTGATTATTATTTAACAAGCCCAGAGGCTCAAATGCATTTGATAGTACTTTACCACACAAGAGGGTACTGGAGTGTGGGCCAGAGGTTCGAACTACACAGCATAACCTTAAGTCAATAAGAGCTGGCATGTTCATTGTAAGTAAAAACCTCTTTATAATGAACAGCTTTAAAAAATACTCTTTATAAAAAAAAATAACAACAGAAAAACCTCTTTAGGACTTGGTATTTCTTGGTCCTGTAGCCTCAACTTCCTTTAAGAGAAAGGCAACAGTAGACTTCAACAGAAATGGGGTGGAAACTTTCTTGGAGTATAAAAGAGGCTTGTTCCCAGTTGAATCAGAAGTCTTTTAGCTCAGGAGAAGTCACAGCACTTCCCACTTCCTTATAGCACTTCCTTATAGAGCTGAAGATGTGACATTCCTTCAGCTATTTCTAGCATGCATTAATTTATTTGGACCTTCCTTAGCATTCCTGTAGACATGTTTGCTTTATTTTTCTAACTCTGTAAATGTTTTTATGTTTGTCTCTCTGGTAGGGTGTAAACTCCTTGTGGGCAGGACATGTGTCAGTTCATTATTCTGTACTTGGCCTGCATGAATCTATCAATAAATTGCATTTACCGAGCTCTTAATATGTGCAGAGCACTGTACTAGGCACATGAGAGAATACAGTACAACAGAATTAGCAGACTTGTTCCCTGCCCATAACAAGCTTACACTCTAGAGAGGAAAACAGACCATTAATATGAATGAATAAATGATTTATAATATATAATTTAAAGATATGTACATAAATACTGTGGGACTGCGGATGGGCGATTATCAAATGTCCAAAGTTCACAGATTAAAGGGCATAGATGACGCAGAAGGGAGAGTGAGCCGGTGCTCAGTATGAACTACTGCTACTACTATTACTACCAGCACCACCTGAAAATCTACCTGTAGACCTCACCACCTGCCTCTCATTTTACTATTAATGTTTGTTACATATCTTGTGGGCCAAATACTCCCATTTCCTACCATTTCACTTAGAATGTGAGCCCCATGCGGGTCAGGGAGCTTGTATCTACCCCAGTTCTTAGCATACTGCTCAGCACATAGTATGAGTTTAAGTTCCATAATTATCATTTTCCAGAACAGAAATGGATTTTTCTCAGCCAGGAGACGGGCTGGGCAGAGCTCTCACAGAATATGACTCATTGTTGGAGTCCTCAGTTTGATACGCAGACTAATGCTAGTCTCCTTCCAAGTAGACGAGTGCAATTAATAATGAATCCTGGAGAAAGGGGAATTTAATTCTCCTCCCTACATGGAGGAACTCACCTCCCCTTCCTCTGGACTTGGAAAATGGCAATTTCTTTATTTCAGTTTCTAATTGAATTCAGCCTGTATCTGTTCTTCTGAAACACCCCTTTTTCAAGCTTCCTACTCAAATCCAGTCCAAACCTTGCAATGAATCTTCATACAATCAGTCAAGACAGGGGATCTCTGCTGCTCCCCATGGCAAGTGATTTGAACATAGTTGTAACCTTTAACAGCCGTGCCGTGGGTAGAATAGTTTCTAGAAGAGCAGAAGCTCAGGAAGCAAATCTATCTCCCCTGACACAGTTGCAAAACTTGATAATTGATCCTTGTAGAAGAGTTTAGCAGGGGCAAACATCAGAGACACAAGCCTTATGTTCTGAAGGGTCAGATATGCCTTAAGTGTTCCATCAAAGGTAGTTCCAGTAATGCCCTATTTTTCTAGCTGAGGTATTTTTGAATCGATCAATGGTATTGGTGGACTGCTTAATGTATGAAGAACACTGAACTAAGTGATTGGGAGAGTAAACACTTACTATGTGCCAAGAACTATACTAAGCTCCAGGGTCGAAACAAGTCCATGGCATGTGGGGCTTACAGTCTGAAGAGGAGAGAGAACGGCTATGTAATCCCCATTTTATAGGTGAGGAAACTGGAACACCAAAAAGTGAAGTGACTTGCCCGAGGCCACCCAGCAGACAAGTGTCAGAAGCGACATTAGAACCCAACACCCTGACTCCCGGCCCGGGCTTTTTTCACTAGGTCATGCTTTTAGTAATGATGGTATTTGTTATGCGCTTACTATATGTAAGTACTATTCTAAGCGCTGGAGTAGATACAAGATAATCAGGTCGTCCCACATGGGGCTCACAGTCTTATTCCCCATTTTACAAATGAGGTAACTGAGGCAGAGAAGTTTAGTGACTCAGTCAAGGTCACACAGCAGACAAGTGGGGGAATAGAATTAGAACCCAGATCTTTCTGCTCTACCACTAGGCCATATTTGGGCCAGTCCAGTCCCTACGCTGACCCTGAGCTCTTAAAGACACCTCTGCAATTTGTTCTAGCCACCTGAGGCAGAATTGCAAATAGCAGAGAAGTATAAATGGAGCAAAATGACTAAAATACAGTAGATGAGGCTTGTTCCTAGCACGGGAGAACGAAATTATCCCAGCTCTATCTCTCTTCTCTATTCTGTAAACTCACTGTGGACAGGCAACGTATCTGCTAACTCTGTTGTATTCTTCCAAGCACTTACTACAGTGCTCTGCATGCAGTAATCATTCAATAAATACTTGATTGATAAAGAAAAAAAGACTGCATCTTCAAACCATCTACCTCATAATCCATTCATTTCCACTGAATGAATGGTTATTACTATGTAATTTCCCTCTGATACTTGTCTTTTCTTATGCTGTCGAGTTGTTTCTGACCCAAAGTGACTCCATGGACAGAGCTTTCCCATCTGCAGCTCTTATGGTAGTGTATCCATTGAGTTTTCTTGGTAAAAATATGGAAGCGTTTACCATTGCCTCCTTTTGCACAGTAAACTTGTCTCCGCCCTCGATTCTCTCCCCTGCCACTGCTGCCCAACACAGGTGAGTTTTGACTTTTAGCAGTTACCCTCCATGCTCTAGCCACTGCCCAAGCTAGGAATGAAATGGGTATGCCTCTGCTTGACTCTCCCTCCTGTAGCCGAGACTGGTAGAGTCAGGCTGGACATTGTCCCTGTCCCACATGGGGATCACACCCTTATTCCCTATTTTGCAAATGAAGGAACTGAGACCCAGAAAAGTGAAGTGACCTGCCACAGAGCAGACATGTGGCAGAGGTGGAATTAGAACTAAGGTCCTTCTGAGTCCCAGGCCCAAACTCTAGGGGATTTAAAGGTTTGGTGTCTAAATGGCAGATTTAAGAGAAGAATTCTAGGCTACACCAAGTATCCTCCTACAGTCCAGATAGAATTCTGCTTTGTGTGATCATATAAAAACATTAAGCCTTTCCCACTTGGCTGTAAGATCCTTGTAAGTAGGGATCATGTCTACCATCTCTATTGTTTTCTTCTAAGCACTTGGTACAGTGCTGTGCACACAGGAAGCAATCAATAAATACAATGGATGGACTGAAAAGAACTTAATGCGGTACCCTGCATAGGACCCTATGTCTTTGAAGGTGAAAAGCAGCAAAACAAAAATCATCAGATCCCCACTCCTGATCTCCCTCTCCTCACTGGTTGGATTGGTTTAGCCTCTCTTCCCAACCCCCTCAGCCCCCAACCCCAGCCCAGCTGGGGAGAAGCACATTAAAATAATAGCCAGAGGGGGCTGGGAGGAGCCAGGAGGCTGCCTTCAGGAGTCCTGGCTAGAGTGGTCAGACAGCTGCCCTGCCAAGAAAAACCCAGAAAAGTCACCAGAAGCAAGTTGCAGATTGTGGGAAATGCACAATTTTTAATAGTGTTTTTGGAGGGAAGGAAGTGTGTTTGCCCCAGTGGAAACAAGAGATTTTTTGGGTTCTTTTTAAAGGATACAAATTGTGAGGTAATGGAAAAACAGGGCTACACAGTATGTTTAAGGTGTTCATACTATTTTGATAAACAGTGTGGTCTAGTGGAAAAAACATGTGCCTGGAAATATAGGACCTGCTTTTTAATCCCAACACTTGGCTTCTGCAGGACCTTGGGCAAGTCACTTGCCTTCTCTGTGCCTCAGTTATCTATAAAATGGGGATTGAGATTGTGAGCCCCACTTGGAACAAGGGACTGTGTCCAACCTGATTTGCTTATACCCATCCCAGCACTTACTGTAGTGTCTGGCACATAGTAAGCACTTAACAAATACCATAATAATAATAATAATACCCATCTGCCATGTTCTCCTGCTGCAGACTCCCACTCTTCCATTAAGAGTGTAAACCCCATGTGGGACAGGGACATAGTAAGCACTTAAGTACCATAATAATTAATGATTATTATTATTTCCTCCTGTTAAGCAAAACTTCTAACCACTTCCTCCTCCTTTGAGTTCTCCTAGCTCCCGGAGCCTACTGCTTACATCTTTCCCTCACACTCCACTTCTCCAAACTGCTTCCTCCTCTCTAACAAATGCCTTCTAAAAGCCACTGTTTCTGTGAGATATTTCCTGATCAATCCACCCACCAGGATGGTCATGATTCCTACTCAGCCCCCTCAGCACCCGGAAGGAACCATCTGTTTATTTGTCACTGAATTACTTAGTCACATATGTTTACTATTACAACCAGTCAAGTTCTTTTAGCTATTGTGTGTTCACTGAAGTTCACCTACTTGCCTTTCCCATTAGATCATAAACCGCTCAAGGTCAGAGATTCATGTCTTGCTCCTTCTTAGCACACTCCAAGGGATTGCTAAATCCTCTAGACTCGTAGGCAAGGAGTGTGTCTACTTATTCTATTGTAAGGAAACGTGTCTACCAACTTGTTTTATTGTACTCTCCCAACTGATAAATAATGTGCTCTGCACACAGTAAGTTCTCAATAAATAAGATTGATTGTATTCTGCCAAGCACTAAACTAAGTACATACATAGTAAGCATTCAATAAATACCATTGTTGATTGATTCATTGATTGTGCTACATGTGGTAGATGCTCATTGATACAGTTAATACTTGTATTAATTAGATTCTAGGCTTCCCAAGGGCAGTAGCTCTTGTTCTTTCTCTATGAGAAGAAGCATGCAGTGGATAGGGCTCGAGCCTGAGAGTCAGAAGGACCAGGGTTCTAATCCAGGCTCCGCCACCTGTGTGCTGTGTGACCTTGGATAAGTGATTTAACTTCTCTGGCACTCAATTACTTTGTCTGTAAAATGGGGATTAGGAATGTGAGCTCCATGTGGGACAAGGGCTATGTCCAACCTGATTAACTTGTATTTACCCCAGTGCTTATAATAGTGCTTGGAACATAGTAAGTGCTTAAGAAATACCCTAGTTATTATTATCATCTCCCCTCAGCATGTAGCACAGTGCTTTGTTTAGAGAGATCGCTGCCTAATAATTGTTTTTAAGACAATCCAAACCACTAAACCATATAGTCGCTGCCTAGGCTCCCCAGATCCCTGTTCAAACATGGAAGGAAGCAGATTTTATGCTTTCTTCTTATTTGGGAGAGAAACATGGGAAGAGAACAGTGACTGGCTAAGATCTGACAATCAGTGACTGAACTGGAACTCAGTTCAAGCACTGTGTAAATGTACAGTGACAGCAACAGTTATTCAGAGACCGGATCCTTCACTGCTAAACCTCCCCCCTGCCCTTGAGAAATCAGCTCAAAACTGTGGGTTTCTGCCAGCTTTTCTTAGCACCCCTACTTCTGCTACAAGCTTTTTCACTACACAATTTGGGTCTGACAATGGAAGAATTAGGGGATGTTAAAAGTAAAGAAGCTGCATGGCCTAGAGGAAAGAGGAGTCAGATTCACCTCAGTTCTAATACTACTGTGTCTGCTGTGTGATCTTGGGCAAGTCACTTAGCTTCTCTGGGCCTCAGTTCTCTAATCTGCAAAATGAAGATCATGATTGAACCCCATGGGGGCCAAAGGCTGTGACCAGCCTGATTAGCTTGCACAAACCCCATTGCTTAACATAGTGCCTGGAACATAGTAAGTGCTTAACAAATACCATTTTAAAATTGTTCTTTTTAAAGCAGGAACCTGCTGTAGTGTAACACAATCCACAAGTTGGTGATAGTAGATGAGCAGAAAAGTAGATTAGCTTGTCTCTTCCACAGTGCTTAGTACAATACTTGGCACCTAGTAAGTGCTTAACAAATACCTTTAAAAAAATAAAATGAAAAGTCGATCGGGAATAGGAAGGCATGGTTGGGCATGTGTGTGTGGCACCTGTAAAAGTGTGTTATTACTACACTTTCCAGCTACTGCCTCTCTGTTCTCTGCTATATAGTACTTGGGGGTTTTGCAATTTTACAGTAATTAGTTCAGCAAATGGGCAGGGAGTCACAGAAATATTCTGCTAGTAACGGTCCTAATGATAGTGTAGGAATGGGTATTATAAAATGTCAGTCATAGTAAGTGCTAAACAAGTTCTCTCAAGTTAGCAGGCAACATGTCTTCTAACTCTGTGGTCCTGTATTCTTTCAAGCACTTAGTACAGTGCTCTGCATACAGTAAGTGTTCAATAAATACTTGACTGATAAAGAAAAAAAAACTTCATCTTCAAACCATCCACCTCATAATCCATTCATTTCCATTGAATCAATGGCTACTACTATGCAGTTTCCCCCTGTTACTTGTCTTGTCTTATGCTGTCAAGTTGTTTCCGACCCATAGTGACTCCATGGACACATCTCTCCCAGAATGCCCATCTGCTGTTGTTCTGGTAGTGTATCCATAGAGATTTCTTGGTAAAAATACAGAGGGGGTTTACCATTGCCTCCTTCCACACAGTAAACTTGAGTCTCCACCCTCGACTTTCTCTCATGCCACTGCTGCCCAGAACAGGTGAATTTTGACTTGGATCAGATTGCCTTCCATGGTCTAGTCACTGCCCAAGCTAGGGAAGGAATGAGTATATGCCTCTGCTTGACTCTTCTCTTCCATAGCTGATACTGGTTGAGTACTGGCAACTCTCCAGTTGTGATCCTGAGTGGGGTCCCCTCATACTAGATTTTTGAAAAACAAAATAATAATGATTATGGAGGCACTTATTAAATGCTCACTATGTGTCAAATAAGCACACTAAACTCTAGGGAAGATGCAAGGTAATAATATCATCATCATAAGAACATTTGTTAAGCACTCACTATGTGGCAAATGCTTCACTAAGCACTGGGAGAGATAAAAAATAATGGGGTCAGAGTCCCTGTGTCATCTGGAGCTCAGAGTCTAAACAGGAGGGAGAGCAGGTACTGAATCCCTATTTTACAAATGAGAAAACTGAGAGCCAGAGGGGTTAAGTGACATGCTCAAGGACACATGGCAGGCAGAGGGCAGATCTGGGATTAGAACCTGGGTCCTCTGACTCCCAGTCCCATGTTCTTTCCACTAGACCACATCCTTCTGTAAGATCTCCCCTCAGTGACCTTTCAAAGGGTCTGAGCAGCCCTAGTCTGACCTTTTAGAGTGGAAGAGAGAATTTCTGATTGACCTGTATGTGTGGGATGGGGTGGAAGAAGGGAGAAGCAGGAGAGACAGGGAAAGAGAGAGAGAGAGTGAGGGAGAAAAAAAGGGAGAGACAGAGAGAGATAGGAATCAAGAGAGAGAGAGAGACCTCACCCTGATCTTGGAGAAGGGGTGCAGCCACCCCATGCTGACCTTTGTGGAGTTGAGATGGTCCTGGTTTCCAGTTGAAGAAGTGTTATAGGAGGAAGTCTTACACCATAGAAATAAGACACCAGTTAACTGGGCTGCTTTCCATCAGGGCTGGTGACGAAGCGAGCTGCCCAGTCCCAGTTCCTCCGGACATCAGAATTTGCCCAACTCCCGTGGAGCGTGAGTTCCTCGAGAGCTTGTCAGGGCTATGGAGTTGGCAGCAGGGAAACCCAGTGGATCCTCAGGCCAATCGCCCTTTGTGGACCCTTAGTGAGGTTGCTGACAGGAGTCAGCTTGGGGAAGTGGTGGAGCGTTTGCTCAACTCAGCAGAGTGGTTCCTTTGGTGGGATTACAAACCTAAAATATGCAGCCCTGTGGTCGAGATGACAGCTTAACTCTGTGGGATGCTTTGGGTTTGAATTGTGGAGGCCCCTCTCCAATTTCCCTATTCATTCTTATTTAAAGCCTTCTGGGTTTATCTTGATTTGGCTGCTCCCAACTGGGCCCAATGGGGCAGATCTGATTACACAAAGAGATGGCCTGGTTGTGATAAGCCTACATACTCACACTCTGCCCCCCAACCCTTCCCCACCTGGATTCTCATTCCAGTGTAAAGAAGAAGGAAGCCCAGCCAGGCCTTGGAAATGAGACTTAAAGCTTGGCACTCATCGGATGACTTTAATTATTTATTTATTCCTGTGTTTTTTCTATGGTATTTCTTAAGCATTTGCAATATTCTGTTCAAAGCACTAGAATAATAATAATAATGATGGCATTGGTTAGATACTTACTATGCAAAGAGGTGGATACAAGCAATTTGAGTTGGACACAGTCCCTGTCCCATGTGGGGCTCACAGTTTCAATCCCCATTTTACAGATGAGGTTACTGAGGCACAGAGAAGTGAAGTGACTTGCCAAAGATCACACAGCAGACAGGTGGCAGAGCCAGGATTGGAACCCATGACTTGACTCCAAGGCCCGTGCTCTATCCACTATGCCATGCTGCTTCTCTAAGCAGAAGAGCAAGGTAGATAAAGTTAATCAGGTTGGACATAGTCCCTATCCTACCTGGGGCTCACGGTCTAAATAAGAGAAAGAACAGGAATTGAATTCCTATTTTATAATTGAGGAGATAGAGGCACAGAGAAGTTTAGTGACTTGTCCAAGGTCATACAGCAAGCAATTGGTCGAGCCAGGATTAGAACCTAGGTCTGCTGACTCCCAGATCTTTCCACTAGGCCATGCTGCTTCTAAAGGAGTTCCTTTACTTTCCTTCCCCATCTCATTCCCTAGTTTCTTCTCAGCCTTTGGGAAGTGGTCCCTGAATCACCTGCCCTCTATTTCAGGAGCAAATCTCCCTCCAAAGAGTATGGGCTCACTGCCCTGCAGTAAGGTGAGAGCCAGGGAAATGGCCTTAATATTAGGTTGTAAAGAAAGGACTTCTTGATAGTGTGAGTTCTCTAGCTTGCAACTCCTTGTGGACAGGAAACATGTCTACAAACTATCTTATTATATTGTACTGTCATATTGTATTCTCTCAACTGCTTAGAACAGTGCTCTGCACACAGTAAGCATTCAGTAGATACAATTGACTGATTGAGTGGATTGTTTCAGATGGGAACAGAAAATCCAGGGGAGTTTTGGAAACACTTTCCCTGGGGATTTTTTAAGAAACACATAGATCCTACCTTCTCCATCCCCATGCAAATAGCCTTAGAGACAGGGACAAAGAAAGATGGTTCATGCACTATATGGTTCTGATTTAGAAAAAAACACACCAAAACAAAGCCCCAGAGATAATTTCACCCCATTCTATCCAACCTAAAAAAATTGTTGTGCAATTAAAAGAAAAAAATAACACCCAACAAGTTTATGAACCTCAGGCAGACAATTCTTCACTGTGGGAAGAATGACACAAGAACCCAAGGCCACTTGAAGTGGGATAGAGGGTTTTTATTTGGGGGTGAGAGCGCAGAGTTGTTTAGTTGGGGATTTTTTTGGTTAAATGTAAGGTTTGATGGTTGAACAAAAGCCAGCAAAAGCCTTGCGATTGTCTGATGTACAGAAGGGTAACACAAACTCTACTCATTACGGATAATATTTATGGCAGATCATAACATTAAATTACAACCTAGCCAGGAATGTGTAACACCACACATGTGCTTCTAATTAAGCGCTTTTGAAGTTGCCTTGGATATTTATTTGCAGAGGATTTACTGCACAGAACGATTAAAGTTTGTTCTTGTTAGGAGTTCTGCGTTGGTTTAGAGGAAAAAAAAAGAGAGCAGGAGAAACTGCAAATGAAGTCAGAATGAATCCATGTATATATTTTAAAAAAATATTCCAACACTAAAGGGCCCTTTGTTTTAAATATGGTTAGAGTCCAAAATTTGTGACTGTAATTTTGTTTATAGGAAATCCTTTATAATGCTAGTTTAGTGTTTCCATATGGAATTCTCATAGGATGGCCACCCCCCCCCTTTTTTTTATTTGGATAAAGCCAGAGAAAAGTGAATGTACATTCCAAAGATTCATAGTCATTCCGGATCAAATTCAATGGATTTTGGCAAGAGTTGAAAAACACAGATGCAATGTTTTAGGTCTCCTGCTGTGCAGCCTCCAGCTGTGAGTGTCTGGTTGAAGCACTTTGTAAAATCATGAAAACCCTATTAAATTTGTGAAATATGATATACTGTATTTTCAAACTAACTTTCCATTGAACTGTCCATGAAGATGGAATGTAGCTAACTGGCTTTAAAAAAACGGGGGGTGGTGGGGAGGGGGAGGCAAACAGGGAGTAGTCTAGAGAAGTGTCGGGAATTTCAAGTTGTTACAAACATTTCTGGGAGTTGATCTGGAGCTCCCTGACACCCTAACTGAGCCTGACCCACAGGATTAGGTGCAACTTGGAGTGGAATGTGGCTGTGATTTTCTTCCTGTGGAATATTTCTGGGAATAGGCAGTGTCCTCAGGCTGGGAAGTTGCTTAGGTAAATGACACTTCTTTCTTGTCTAGGAAATAGAGTTTTCTTTCTGCTTTGGTCTGGAACACATATACGATCAGACACACACCCCCACTCACCAAAACAACAACAACAAAAAATCTCCCTCATGCATGAAATTGCCCACCTTAAAGGATTTTGATACTCTTAGTTCATTTCCTATTGGGCTATAATTCACCTCATAAAACTATCACGTGTTTGTTTAAAAATGGAGGACCGAGAAAACTCTCTCTATGGGAACCATGCATATATTTTTTTAATGTCTCTGGGACCTGGACAATTATCACCACTCATGTGTAAGACCACAACATAGTAATAATAACTGTGGTATTTGTTGAGTGCTTATTATGTGTCAAGCACTGTACTAAGCACTGGGGTAGATACAAGTCATTCAGATTCTACATGAGGCTTACAGTGTAGGTCAGAGGGAAACCAGGTATTGAAGCAGTGTGACTTAGTGGAAAGAACATGGGCTTGAGAGTCAAAGGATTTGGGTTCCAATCCCAGCTGCATTACTTGTCTGCTGTGTGACCTTGGGCGAGCCATTTTACTTCTCTGTGCCTCAGTTGCCTCATCTGTAAGATAGGGATCAAAACTGTGAGCCCCACATGGGACAACCTGATTATCTTGTATCTACCCCAGTGCTTAGAACAGTGCTTGGCACATAGTAAGTGCTTAAGAAATACCATAATTATTATTATTTTGCAGATGAGGGAACTGAGGCACAGAGAAGTTAAGAGATTTACCCCTGTGGCAGAGTCAGGGTTAGAATCCAGGTCCTCTGACCCCAAGGTCCAGGCTCTTTTCACTAGGCCATGCTGCTTCTGGTGGTGGGATAAGTACAGCTTCTTGCAAACCAAATCTCATCCTCTCTTCCTAAAAGTCTTGAGTTGGGAGCAATTTCAAGTAGGAACCCGTTTCCTGGCTCACCCATGGCAGACTTGAGCTGCTTGCTGTTTTTTCATATGACAGTCTGAGATCAAGACTGTAATCTTATTGTGGGCAGGGAAAAGGCCTGTTTATTGTTATATTGTACTGTCCCAAGCATTTAGTACAGTCCTTTGAACACAGAAAGTACTCAATAAATATGATTGAATGAATGAATGAATGAAATAGGCAAATTACCCACATTTGGTAATACCTCACCCACTACTCCCCCCAGGAACAGATTGCCCTGTTCATTTCAAATTACTTCATTCAGTCATATTTATTGAGTGCTTCCAGTGTGCCAAGCACTGTACTGAGTGCTTGGAAGAGTAAAGTATAACAACAAACGACACATTCTTGCCCACAATGAGCTCACAGTCTAGAGGAGTCAAATAAATTCCTCCCTGTGTTGTGCAGCACTAAGAGAGAAGAGGTGCCTTTGGCTGTCTTAGGCCACAAGGTGCCATTGATTAGATGAGCATTACAGCCTCTGTGTATAGCAGCAATTCTTGGGCAGAAAAATACCAGCTCAAAGAGGCTTTCTATGGGAATAGTCATTCATTAAGTGAAGGAGAAAAATCACCTATTAAACTGATATGTTTAGTCCGTACAGGAATTCCTTCCCCAAGTGGGTTTGGCTGCCATTTTGGATGTCAGTCCATCCATCTCCCTCATCTCTTACTGTTTCTAGTGGCTGACCTTTGAAGGGTCTCAAATGTCTGCTTTCATATCACAGAATTATCCTCCCTTCAGACCCTGGGGTGCTCAGAAGGGTAAGCCGACTTTGCTGTAAAAGCTAGAGCAAGTTGCCAAGAAGGGAATTGTCTAATTAGAACACAGGAATCCCGACAGCAAGGGCTCAGCCCAGTGGCCAAAATGAACTTCCTCATATTCTTGTACTAAGGATGGCCACATTCTGGCAATCAGCATCTGCTCTCCTGCCTTTACTTTATCATGGAATCAGAGAGGACAGACTGATGACTGAATGAACTGACTGATTCCAAGCCTGAAACAGACTGAGGCCTAGTTGAAACTTTTATTCTTTCTGGCTGCTGGGTTATCCAGGCCAGATTTGGTTTAGTAACAGTTATTTATTGTTGTTGTTCTATATTTATTGTTATTTGCAGTTATTTATGTTCTGCTTCTGTCCTGGAATGTTCTCTCTCTTCGCATCAGACAGAATGTTACTCTCCCTGCCTTCAAAGCCTTATTGAAGGCACATCTCCTCTAAGAGACCTTCCCTGACTAAGCCCTCATTTCCTCTATTCTCTCTCCTTTCCGCATCATCCTGATTTGCTCCCTTTATTCACCCTTGGCCTCAGCACCACAGCCCTCATGTCATATCCATAATTTATTTCTTTATATTCATGTCTGTCACCAACTCTAGACTGTAAGCTTGTTGTGGGCAGGGAATGTCTCTATTATTACATTCTACTATCCCAATGCAGTGCCCAATAGAGTACAGTGCTCTGCAGACAATAAGTCCTCAATAAATATGATTGATTGACATTTATCTCAACCCATTGTGTGCTATGAGCAAGTGTAAATTCCCTATCCTGAGAACATTTTGAAAGAAATAATTCCTCTTCAGTGAGTCAATCTATTGCCTTATCAAACAGTAGTAATTATTGAGTGTTTATTGTCTGCAGAACACTGTCCTAAGCACCTGGGAAAGTATAATACATCAGAGTTGGTAGACATGATCCCTGCCAACCATGAGCTTACAGTTTAGACAGGGAGTTACAGTATAGATGCAACTCCTAAGGTTTTAATTTAATTAATTTAATTTAATTCATCATGGTAGGTTGATAATATGATGCATCTGAAAGCTCGTTGTGGGCAGGGAACGTGCCTACCAACTCTGTTGTATTAAACTCTCCCAAGTGTTCAGTGCAGTGCTCTGCACAGGGTAAGCACTCAATAAATATGAATGATTGATTATAGCCTTAAGAGCCTAAAATAGTCCATCACTTGTTGCATGGATAATGACAATCCTTCTTGTCTGCTCTGTGACCTCGGGCAAGTCACTTTACCTCATCTGTAAAATGGGGGTTAAGACTGTGAGCCCCATGTGGGCCTTGGACTGTGTCCAACTTATCTTGTAATCACCCCAGTACAGTGCCTGGCACGTAGTAAGCAACTAACATACCATAAAAAAATTCTGCATAGAGGTGATAGTTGAAGCCATGGAGGCAAACAAGTTCTCTGAGAGAATGGGTGAAGATGAAGATGAAAGAGCTCAGATATGGGAGTCAGAGGACCTGGGTTCTAATCCTAGCTCCAACACTTGCCTGCTGTGTGACCTTAGACAAGTCACTTCATTTTTCTATGCCTCAGTTCCCTCATCTGTAAAATGGGAATTAGGACTGTGGCCCCCACATGGGACACGGACTGGTTCCAACCTGAAGATTTAATATCTACTCCAGCACTTAGTAAAGTGCCTGGAAATAGATGGAGCCTTGAGGGACTACCATTGTCAAAGGGTGGGAGACAGGGAGAAGCCTGTGAAAGAGACTGAGAAGGAGCAGCCAAAGGGATAGAAAGAGGACCAGAAGAGGGCTGTATCAGCTTTTCTTTCCCCTGCCTCCTTTTCTGAATTATTCCCTGGGGGAGGTAAGGTTGGAAATAGCATCTGCAACAAGTAAACTCCAGTTGCTGCCACTTCCCTCCTGTGACGCCAAAGAAGCCTTGCATAGGGTGGGAGAGGAGTCAGGGGCAGGAGGTCACAAAGCCAGAGCCCTCACTCTGGACCTGAAATTGGTTAATTGGGCCTCAGCATCATATTTTGAAAGAATGCTAAATTCTACCAACCATCCAGGAATTCAGAGTGTCCAGTAGCTCCAACAGCCCTGGAGTTTCCAAATTCGTATTTGACTTGCTGTCCCCATTAGGTGGCTGGTGGGACAATGGGGAAGGGATAGGGAGAGGAGACTGCACTTAATTAAGAGCCAATTGGCCTTCTTTCTGGGTTCTGCTGAGTCATGTTTAGTGATGGTAGTAGTAGCAGTAGCAGAACTAGCAGCATTTATTAAGCAGCTCTCTTGGACTGGGACTTTGTACTAGCTATTTGGAAAGTGACAATTTCTCTGCCCACAAACTCCCTCCTCAGTCCCGCTGTTTCCCCTTTTCCCCCATCTCTTGCCCTCACTGACCAGGCCACCTACTTCATTAAGAAAATTGACACTATCAGGAGTGAGCTCCCTAAAATCGCTCCTGCCACATCTCAGTCCCTCCCCCCTTCCAGCCCCCTCTTCAACTCTCCCATCCTTCACGGTAGTATCTCTAGAGGAGATTTCCGGCCTCCTCTCAAAATCCACCTCCTCCACGTATACAACCTACCTCATTCCTTCGCACCTTATTAAGACTCTTGCCCCCTCCTTTCTTCCCTTCCTAACAGCCTTCTTCAACTGTTCATTCTCCAATGGCTTCTTCCCCACTGCTTTCAAACATGCCATGTCTCTCCTATCCTAAAAAAAATCGTCTTGATCTCATGGTTGCCTCCAGTTATCACCCCATCTCCCTTCTACCATTCCACTCCAAACTCCTTGAGCAAGTTGTCTACACCCACTGTCTCAAATACCTCTCCTCCAATTCTCTCCTTGAGCCCCTCCAATCTGGCTTCCGTCCCCTTTCCTCCACAGAAACTGTCCTCTCAAAGGTCACCAGTGACCAGAGGCCCAATCCAATGGCCTCTACTCCAATCTTAATCCTCCTCGACTGCTCAGATGCCTCTGACACTGTGGATCACTCCCTTTTCCTGAAAATATTATCCAACCTTGGCTTCACTGACTCTCTCCTCTTCTGGTTTTCCTGTTATCTCTGGCCATTCATTCTCAGACTCCTTTGAGGGCTCCTCCTCTACTTTCCACCCCCTAACTGGGGGTGATCCCTCAAGGTTCCATTCTGGATTCTCTTCCCCATCTACACTCACTCCCTTGGAAAACGCATTTGCTCCCATGGCTTTAACTACCACCTCTAAACAGGTGATTCCCAAATCTACATCTCTAGCCCTGATCTGTCTCCCTCTCTGCAATCTCATATTTCCTCCTGCCTTCAAGACATCTCTCTTTGGATGTCCTCCCATCACCTCAAGTTTAACATGTTCAAAAATGAACTCCTTAACTTCCCACCCAAACCCTGTCCTCCCTCTGACGTTCCCATCACCATAGATGACACCACCATCCTTCCTGTCCCACAAACCATAACCTTGGCTTTGTCCTTGACTCCTCTCTCTCATTCAACCCACATATTCAATCCATCACTAAATCCTGTCAGTCCCACCTTCACAGCATGGCTAAAATCTGTCCTTTCCTCTCCATCCAAACTGCTACTGTGTTAATACAGTCACTCATCCTATCCTGCCTGGATTATTGCATTAGCCTCCATGCTGACCTCCCAGCTTCCTGTCTTTCCCCACTCCTGTCCTTACTTCACTCTGCTGCCTGGATAATTTTTCTACAAAAATGTTCAGGTTATGTCACCCCACTCCTCAGAAAACTCCTGTAGTTGCCTATCCACCTCCGCATCAAACAAAAACTTCTCACCATTGGCTTTAAAGCACTCAATCACCTTGCCCACTCCTAGCTCACCTCACTACTCTGCTACTATAACCCAGCCTGTATACTTAACTCCTCTAATGTTAACTTTCTCACTGTAACTCAATCTCATCTACCTCGTCGCCAAATCCTTGCCCACCTCCTGCCTCTGGCCTAGAACGCACTCCCTCCTCAAATCCAATAGACAATTACTCTCCCCCACCTTCAAGGCCTTGTTGGTGGCACATCTCCTTCAGGAGGCCTTCCCTGACTATGCCCTCCCTTTCCTCTTCTCCCACTCCCTTTTATTTCACCCTGACTTGCTCCCTTTTCCTCCCCTGTTCCAGTTCCACAGCACTTATGTACATATCTGTAATTTTTTTTTATATTAATGTCTGTTTCCCCTCACTCTGGACTATAAACTCGTGTGGGCAGGGAATGTGTTGTTTATTGTTGCATTGTACTCCCTCAAGTGCTTAGTACAGTGCTCTGTACACAGGAAGCACTCAATAAATACATTGAATGAATAAATAAATTGGCATGGAGTGGGGCTGGAGGCTGGGAGACTGATGAAGAGGCTGATAATAATAATGATGGTATTTGTTAAGCGCTTACCATGTGCCAAGCATTATTCTAAGCACTGAGCATTGAGCACTGTTCTAAGCTCTGATTCAATAGTCTAGACAAGGCAGGACAAGAGATTGTACCAGGATGGAAGTCATCTGGGTGAAAAGGAAGGGATCCAGGAGTTGTCATTTGGGAAGAGTTGGCAGAATTTGGTAGTAGGTTGAATGTGAGAATTGAAAAAGAGTGAGGAGTTGAGATGGCACTGAGGCTGTGGGCTTCTTGGACATGGTGGAAGGTTAGTGGTGTTATGGTCTAAGATGGGAAAGTTAGGGGGAAGTGTGTGCTTAGGGGTAAAAAAAAGGAGTTCTGTTTTCGGCAGGGAATGTGTCTGCTGTTGCATTGTACTCTTCCAAGTGCTTAGTATGGTGCTCTGCACTCAGTAAATATGATGGATTGAATTAATTAATGAATATGATTGATTAGGAATGTTAAGATTGCGGTGCCAGCATGACATCGAGTTAAGTGATAAACTCTTCCCCTATACTGAAAGTTCCTTGTAGGCAGGGACCATGCCTATTTTTAAATGGTATTTAAGGGCTTAGTATGTGTCAAGCACCGTACTAAGCACTGGGGTAGATACAGAATAATCAGGTCCCACATGGGACTCACAATATAAGGAGGAGGAAGAACAAGTATTGAATCCCCATTTATTGCTGACAAGGGCACTGAGGCCTAGAAAAGTTAAGTGACTTGCCCAGGGTTACACAGCATGTACATGGCAGAGCCAGGATTAAATCCCAGGTCCTCTCACTTCCAGGCACATGCTCTTTCCTTTAGTCCACGCTGCTGCTCCACAACTCTTTGTATTGGCTACCAACACTGTTGTACTGTATTCTCCAAATGCTTAGTACAAGGATCTGCAGACAGTAGACACTCAGTAAGTACTTTTGATTGATTGATTGATAACTTGAAGGTAAAAGAGATATGAGATGGGGGTCAGATGAGCAGTCAGGGCTAGAATGATAGAGTTGGGAGTCATCTGAATAGAGGTAGTAACTCAGGCTCCCTGAGAAAGAGAATGTAAAGCAAGGACCCAGAACAGTTTTGGGGGATGCCCACAGTAAGAGGATGAGAGAAAGAGGGAGAATCAGTAAAGTAAATTGAAGAATAATGAGAGTGGTAGGACTAGAGGACCCTTTCTAAGATGATCTGTGGACAGCATTTGCTCTGTTGCCTGAAAGGACAGTCGTCATTCCTACTCTGATCTGAACTAGTCCTCAGAATTGTCTTATTTTGGGTCAGTGAGGATGAGGAGAAGGAGCAGCAGGATGAGGAGGAAGAAGAGCAGGAGGAGGAACAGAAGGAGAAAAAGCAGGAGGAGGAGGAGTAAGAGGAGCAGGAAGAAGGGGTTGAGGAGCAGAAAGAGGAAGCAGCTGGCAGCAGCAGCCACTGGCACCACTAGCACCTTATCATATCCATGATTCTCATCCAGCTGTTCAACGCTCTAATGCTCAAATCTCCGGTACACCCCTCAGGACCCCTATTTGGAGAAACACTGATCTAAAGTAAAAATATTTCCCTTGCCCTCTACAGTCTCCTAAGTCCCAGCATCAGAATCTGGCAGATGCAAGAAGAGCATTAATTAATGAGGTTTATGTTCACAAACATCTCAAGAGGATTAGCAAGCAAAAATTAGATAACGAAGTGTGCGCTGTTTAGGCTTAAAATGCAGCTCCTGCTGGGCTGTAGGGAGATTTTATGCAAAAGGCACATTTTTGAGAAGCAGCATGTCCTAATGGCAAGAGCATGGGCCTGGGAGTCAGAGGACCTGGGTTCTAATCCCAGCTCCACCACTTAACTGCTGTATGACCTTGGGCAAGTCATTTCACTTCTCTGCACCTCAGTTTCTTCTTCGGCAAAATGGTGATTCAGTACCTGTTCTCCCTCCTACTTAGACTGTGAGCCTCATGTGAGACTTGATGATCGTGTCTAATAATAATGATGGTATTTGTTAAGCACTTACTATATGCCAAGCACTGTTCTAAGTGCTGTGGTAGATTCAAGGTAATCAGGTTGTCCCACATGGGCCTCACAGTCTTCACCCCCATTTTACAGATGAGGGAACTGAGGCACAGAGAAGTGAAGTGCCTTACCCAAGGTCACACAGCAGGCACAAGGTGGAGCTGGGATTAGAACCGACATCCTGTGACTCCCCAGCCTGTGCTCTTGCCACTAAACCCCACTGCTTCTCTACTACAGTGCTTAGTACAGTGCTTATTATTATTAATAATCATAATAATAATGGTATCTGTTAAGTGCTTACTATGTGCCAAGCAGTATTCTAAGCACTGGGGTAGATACAAGTCCATCAGGTTGGACACAGCCCCTGTCCCACATGGGGCTCTCACTTTTAATCTTAATTTTAGAGAAACAGCATGGCTTAGTGAAAAGAGCACGGGCTTGGGAGTCACAGGTCATGGGTTCTAATCCCAGTTCCGCCCCTTATCAACTGTGTAACTTTGGAAAAGGCACTTAACTCCTCTGTGTCTCAGTGACCTCATCTGTAAAATGGGCATTAAGATTGTGAGCCCCACGTGGAACAACCTGATTACCTTGTATCTACCGTCACACTTAGAACAGTGCTTGGCACATAGTAAGTGCTCAACAAATGCCATCATCATTATTATTATTAATCTCCATTTTACAGATGAGGTAACTGAGGCCCAGAGAAACTACATGACTTGCACAAGGTCACACAGAAGACACGTGATGGAGACAGGATTAGAACCCAGTCCTTCTGACTCCAAGGCCCATGGTTTATCCACTAAGCCACACTGCTTCTCTGCTTCTCTCCTCTGCTTCAGAGCTTAATACATAGTAAATGCTTAACAAATACCCAATGATTATTATGATTTGGCTACAGCATAAACCACCTCTGGAGACTTAGCAATTATCATGGGGTTCTAGGTTGGGTGGTGGCTGTAGGTCAGTCTTGGCTGCCCTCTGGGGGCCAGTAACCCAGACAGGACTCCCCTCTGAGAAGCAGAAGCTCAGAGCCAGGTGTCAGGTGGGGCTGAGATGGGTCTGTTGTCCCACTGCACAAGGCATTGGAGCCTGTGGCTCCCCCTTCTATTGCCATTTGGAATGAATGAGCATTTTGCTCTCAGGAAGTAGCATGGCCTAGTGGATAGGCCACAGACCTGGAGGTCAGAAGGACCTGGGTTCTACTCCTGTCTCCGCCACTTGTCAGCCATGTGACCTTGGGCAAGTCGTCTAACTTCTCTGTGCCTCAGTTATCCATGAAATGGGGCTTAAGACTGTGAGCCCCATGTGGAATGGGGACTGCTTCCAATCTGATTAGCTTGTATCTACTCCAGTGCTTAGTACAGTGCCAGGTGCAGAGTAAATGCTCAATGAATACCATTGAATAAAAAGGGAAGGAGCATGCCCTCCTTGGACCCTGCAGATCAAGCACCTTGCACATTGCTCCTTACCCAGCAGGTGCTCACAAATCATTCTATCAATCAGTGGCATTTATTGAGTGCCTACTAGTGGCAGAGCACTGTACTGAGCACTTGAGAGAGTATAATTCAATCACCATATTCATTCAATTGTATTTATTGAGCATTTAATGTGTGTAGAGGACCGTATTTGAGAGACTACAACAATAGACACATTCCCTACCCAGACATTAATATAAATAAATTAGTTACGGATATGTATATAAGTGCTGTGGGGCTGGGAGAGAGGATGAACAAAGGGAGCAACTCAGGGTGATGCAGAAGGGAGTGGGAGAAGAGGATGGGGGACTTAGAGAAGGCCTCATGGAGGAGATATGCCTTCAATAAGGCTTTGAATGGGGAGAGAGTAATTGTTGGATTTGAGGAGGGAGAGCAGGCCAGAGGGAGGATGTGGGGGAGGGAGTGGCCAGTGAGATAGACAAGATGGAGGCACAGTGAGAAGGTGGACATTAGAGGAATGAAGTGTGCAGGCTAGGTTGTAGTAGGAGAGTAGCGAGGTGATGTAGGAGGTGCAAAACAACAGAATTAGCAAACATTTCCTTCCATATCTAGCTTAGAGTAAATGATGGAATCTCACATGGCCAACAACAGAAGAGCCCCTCCTAAACCCACCCTACTGGTACCATCCACTCTCTCTCCCCTGCCAGTCATGTGCCAGTAAGGGCACAGAATACAATGAGCAAGTAGTGGGGTAGGGTTGCAGCATGCTGCAAAGGGCACCTGATGGATTTTAAAAGCTGGACCCATTTGCAGCCAAAGTGATGTCAGCAAAGAGTGAATGGGAGGTTCTGGTGTGATTACCCAGAAGCCTTTGTTGTCCACATTAGCCTGCTCTTTTACAGGATTCCTGTCTAGGCTGTTTACCTCAAAGAAGGCCTCATGTTGTCCTTCAGTCAAAAAACTTCAGTGATGGCATAGCTCCAACAGGCCAAACCAGGACTAAAACCCAGAGCCTCATGATTCCTTGAGCAGTGCTTTTTCTACTGACTCCACTCAATAAAAGCTAATGAAGCAATCAGGCTACAATCTATATCTCATCCTCCCCAATTTCCATCCTCAGGACCTGAGTTGCTGCCAGGATAAAAGGTTCCATTTTCAGAGCCCCAAATTCCCACTGTGGGCAGGTTTTCTGCATGCCTATTGTGTGCACAGCTTTGTACCATTGTCATTCGAGAGTACAATAAAGGTTAAGAGCACAGTTTCTGCCTTCAAGACACTTCCAATCTAATGGGGGATATTGACACAAATCACTGCTGCATAAAAGGGAATAGAGAAAGGAAACATGACTGAGAAGTGGACAACCAAGGAAAGGGAAGGCAGGAAATAATTTACAGCACTGCAAAAATATCTGCTTATTTGGCATTCTTTAACTGTGCTTTTAAGTTTGAGAAGGCAGTAGTTTCTATTCCACTCCCTTAAGGAATTTTTCACTTGACTTTCCATTTCCCCTTCTGAGAAATAAAGAAAATCCTTGCCTTTTCCCCTATTCCACCCTCAGGTTAGTATCCCAGAGAATTGTGAGTGAATGTCTGTGAAGGGTTTTGAATGAAATAATTGTAATTATGGCATTAAGCATTTACTATCTGCCAAGCACTGTACCATAATGGGGTAGACTCCCAGGCCCATGTTCTAGCCACTAGGCCTTGTTAGCTTAGGAGGAGCCAAGTGTACAAGTTGGGGTGTAGTGGGAGAAGAGAGGGAAAAAGTAAAGAGGGAGTTGATGGAAAGTCTTGCCATCAATGAATAGGGGCTCTGTTCCATGTAGAGAGAAATGGGTAACCATTGGAAAGTTTTGAGGGGAGGGAGCATATATTTTAAATGATGTTTTCAGACTTCAAGTTCATTGTGGGAAAGGATCAATGCACACAGTAAGTGCTCAATAAATATGATTGAATGAATGAATGAGTTAAATTTATTGAGCACTTACAGTGTAACAAGATAGCAGTGTTGGAGGACACGTTCCCTGCCTGCAAAGAGCTTAGAGTTAGTTGAGTTCCTGTGTGCAGAGCACTGTACTAAGCACTTGAGGGTGTACAATAGGACAATAAACAGATACATTCCCTGCCTACAGTGAGCTTACAGTCTACAGGGGAAAACAGATATTGATATAAATAAATAAATGAGTAAATTACAGATATGGACACAAGTGCTGCGGGGCTAGGAACGGAGAATGAATCAAGGGAACAAGTCAGGGAGATGCAGAAGGGAGTGGGAGAAGAGGAAAGGGGGCCTACTCAGGAAGGTCTCTTGGAGGAGACTTCAGTGAGGTTTTGAAGTGGGGGAAGAGTCATTGTCTGTCAGATATGAGGAAGGAGGATGTTCCAGGTCAGAGGCGGGACATGGGCAAGAGGTTGGCAGCGAGAGAGATGAGATTGAGGTACAGTGAGAAGGTTAGCACCGGAGGAGTGAAGAGTGTGGGCTGGGTTGTCCTGGGAGAGTGGTGAGGTGAGTAGGAAACTAGCGAGGGAGAGGGGGAAACGTGTCTACCGATTCTGTTGTATTGTCCTCTCCCAAGCACTTTGTACAGTGCTCTGCATGCATTAAGTGCTCAATAAATACCATTGATTGATGGATCGATTGATGTTTTCAGAAGATGACGTGGGCACGAGAATGCAGGATGGGCTGAGACAATAAGAGGATGGGGGGCTGGGAGACTGGTAAAGAGACTCATCGGAGAGTCCAGGAGGGAGGTGAAGAGAGAGTTTGAACCCTGGAAGGGAGTGTTGATAAAGGGCAGGGAGGAAAGGGGCAGATCCAAGAAACATTGTGGAGGGAAAACCGGTGCCAGGACAGAGAGACAGATGCAGTGAAAGATAAAATAAGTCGGAGGTCACCACAGTAGGATTGGAAGGGACTGGCAGGATAGGTATACCTCTCCCTGTCAGGAAACCCCTCCCTTTCCTGGAACAGTCTAGGAAGTTAAGAATTCCTACAAGAGCTCGTTGTCTCTAGACTGTAAGCTTATTGTGGGCAGGGAACTTATCTGTTATTGTTCTTTCTTACTCTCCCAACTCTTAGTACAGTGCTATGCACATAGTAAACTCTCAATAAATAGAATTGAATGAATAAATGAAAAAGATCCCTTTAACATAGCAGGAAGCGATACACAACAAAGGAGGAATTCCCTGTCCCTTGTAGGGCTTGCAGTCTCAACTCCCATTTTACAGATTAGGGAACTGAGGCACAGAAAAGTGAAGTGACTTGCCCAAGGTCACACAGCAGACAAGTGGCATAGCTGGGATTAGAACCCAGGTCCTTCTGACTCCCATTAGGCCACGCTGCTTCCGTATTACTTACATTGATATTTTCCATATATTATAAAATGCCAAGGCTTGCCCTCTGATTCAATTTGTCCTTGTCCCAAAGGTTTGCCTGGTTATCATTCATTCATTCAATAGTATTTATTGAGCACTTACTATGTGCAGAGCACTGTACTAAAGGCTTGGAATGTGCAATTCGGCAACAGATAGAGACAATCCCTGCCCAATGACGGGCTTACAGTATAATCAGGGGAGAGAGATGGACAAAAACAATACAACCTAATCACGATAAATAGAATCAAGGGGATGTACACCTCATTAACAAAATAAATAGGGTAATAAAAATATGTATAAATGAGCACAGTGCTGAGGGGAGGGGAAGGGAGAGGGGGAGGAGCAGAGGGCGGAGGGGGACCAGAGAGGGAGCAGAGGGAGCAGAGGGAAAAGGGGAAGCTCAGTCTGGGAAGGCCTCCTGGAGGAGGTGAGCTCTCAGTAGGGCTTTGAAGAGGGGAAGAGAGTTAGTTTGGTGGAGGTGAGGAGTGAGGGCATTCCAGGACAGCGGGAGATGTGAGCCAAAGGTGGAAGGCGGGATAGGCGTGAACGGTGGACGGTGAGGAGGTAAGCGGCAGAGGAGCGGAGCGTGCAGGGTGGGCAGTAGAAAGAGAGGAGGAGGGGAGGTAGGAGGGGGCAAAGTGATGGAGAGCCTTGAAGTCCAGATGCATGGTCTCAACACTCACTTGTTAACACTGTCTTTGATCTGTAATTCTACTCAAGTGCCTAGTATCTAAGCCCCTATGTGGGCCCAAGTAGATTATTTAGTGGGAGATTTAAATTTACTACTATACCCTCCACATTTAGGAGGTCTTTGAAACCTTCCACCTTGTCCATTTCAAATATAAGTGTAACTGAAGTTTCAAACCTATAGATTTATTCTTGCCCTATTTTCTGTCAAGGTAACCATAAAGATGATGATGATGATGATGATAACTGTACTATCTGTTAAGTGCTTTCAATGTGCCAAGCACTGTTCTAAGCACTGGGGTAGATACAAGCTTATCGGGTTGGACACAGACCACGTCCTAAATGCCCATTTTACAGATGAGGGAACTGAGTCACAGAGAAGTGAAGTGACTTGCTCAAGGTCCCACAATAGACATGTGGCAGAATCACGTTTAGAACCCATGACCTTTTGATTCCCAGCCCCGGGCTCTATCCACTATCCTATGCTCTGGATGTCCAGCCCAAACAGCTCTTGGGCAACCAATGTTCTTCTTCTGACCCCTCCCCAACCCGCCCCACCAAAACATGGCCCAGGACCCAGGAGTGGCATGCTCCCTATGGTCTGTGGAAAGCCTGTTGTGCTCTGAGACCAGCACTGGGCCAAGCAACCCAGAGCGGCTTGACTTAAACAGTGAGGAATTTCCATTTCCTCTTATCAGGCAATCATTGAGCGCTTATTATGTGGTGAGCACTTTACTAAGGCCCTTTTCAGGGTCATGCCTGGAGAGTTTCCAGTACTCTACCAGTCTCGATTTCAAAGGGGAGAGTCAAGCAGAGGCATACCCATTCCATTTCTAGCTTGGCCTGTGGCTAGCGAGTGGAAGGGAATCTGCTACAAGTTAAAACTCATCTGTGCTGGGCAGCAGCGGCATGGAAGAGAGTTGAGGGTGGAGACTCAAGTTTACTGTGCATAAGGAGGCAATGGTAAACCACTTTCATATTTTTACCAAGAAAACTCTATGGATACACTACCAGAACGATTGCAGATGGAAGTAGGCCCCCTTCTATTTCCCCTCCCCTCTCTCCTTCTACAGCCCCCCATACACACTGCTCCTCCGCCGCTAACCTCCTCACAGTCCCTCATTTACGCCTGTCCCGCCGTCGACCCCTGGCCCACGTCCTACCACTGACTTGGAATGCCCTCCCTCCTCTCATCTGCCAAACTAACTCTCCTTCTGTCTTCAAAGCCCTACTGAGAGCTCACATCCTACAGGAGGCCTTCCCAGACTGAGCCCTCTGCTCCTCCTCCCCTCCCCATTCCCCCTTCTCCCTCACTCTGCTCGTCCCCCTCCCTCTGCTCTTCCCCCTTTTCCTCCCCACAGCACTTGTGCATATTTGTATGTACTATTTATTACTCTATTTATTTTGTTAATGATGTGTATTTATCTATGATTCTATTTATCTTGATGATATTGACGCCAGACTACTTGTTTTGTTTTGTTCTGTTTGGTTTTGTTGTCTGTCTCCCCCGTTGTTGGGCAGGGATTGTCTCTATCTGTTGCCGACTTGTACATTCCAAGCGCTTAGTACAGTGCTCTGCACATAGTAAGCGCTCAATAAATACGATTGAATGAATGAATGAATGAATGAATGGCCCAACTCTAGGTGGGGCACAAGTGAGTTCCTCATGAACCAACCAGGTGGGGCACACCCTGACCCCTTTCTGCCCCCACCACAGCCTCTGCCCTCCCTAGCTCCTAAGGTCTTCTGGAGGTCCAGACAGACAGAACCTGAACCTGGGAGTCAGAAGGACCTTCATTCTGGTCCTGACTCTGCAGCGTGTCTGCTATGCGACCTTGGGCAGGTCACTTTACTTCTCTGGGCCTCAGTTCCCTCATCTGGAAAGTGGAGATTAAGAGAGTGAGCCCACTCTTCTTAACTTGTATCTTCTCCAGAGCTTAAAGCAGTGCTTAACAAGTACTATAATTATTGTTATTATTATTATCTTGAGAGAAGTTCAGGGTAGGGCACTTTGCTGTATAGGAATTTTCCCTTTTCCTGCCTGAATCCCCAGGGTCTGCACAGAAACCATCCTTCCCCACATCCTTGAGATCATCCAATTTCAGCTCAAGAAGGTCCACATTTGGCTGGGAAACTCATCTTGAGCTGGTCACTCCCAGGTAACAGGGCGAGGCACCTACCCCCATCCCTCTCAGAACTGCCAGAAAAATAAATGCTTGCTTCATCTGACCAAGAGAGACTTTGGGTCTGTAGCAGACTGGGAGTCTGAAGGTAATGGGTTCCAATCCCTGTTCTTCCATTTGTCTGCTGTGTGACCTTGGACAAGTCACTTCACATCTCTGTGCTTCTATTGCCCCATCTGTAAAATGGAGATGAGACTGTGAATCCCATATGGGACAGGGATTGTATCCATCTCCATTTGCTTGTATCCATCTCAGCACTTACTATAGTACTTGGCATCTAGTAAGCACTTAAATAACACAATTATTATTATCATTATAATATAGGGCACTCACAGGAGCCCTGCCAGCAAGCCGAATTCTGTAAACTGCCACCCTCCACCTCCCTGAGCAGCAGAAATGGTCAGGGAAAGTGGAGGCCTCTGTTTGCTTCCTCCTCCCTCGCCAACCCAGACCACAGCAGATTTATGGGGTCCCGCTGGCTGCTGGTGAGGTGGGTGCGGGGTTCTTCTTGGAGCTGGAGACCCTGGCTGCTGGGAAGGGCATAGGGCTCCTGAGTCTCAAGGCTGCAGGGGTTCTATCCGAGAGGGGGAGAGTTCAAGAGTGGAGCAAGGGCCCCCTACCCCAAGCACTTAACAAATAGTAATCAATCAATCGATTAATAGTATCTATTGAGAGCTTACTGTGTGCAGAGCACTGTACTAAGCGTTTGGCAAAGGATAACAGAACAATATAACAGCCATAGCCTCTGCCCACAACAAGTTTACAGTCTGTAGTCTAATCCCGGGAGTGCCTGAAGCTTCATCTGCTTTTATTGAGAAGCAGTGTGGCCCAGTGGATACAGTCCGGGCCTGGTAGTCAGAAGGATCTGAGTTCTAATCACTCACCCACCATTTGTCTGCTGTGTGACCTTAGGCAAGTCACCTCACTTCTCTGAGCCTATTGAATGAAGTTCCCTAATCTGGAAAATGAGTATTAACACTGTGTGTGAGGCCCACGTGAGACAGGTACTGTGTCCAGCCTGATTGGTTTAGATCTACCCCAGAGCTTAGTACAGTGTCTGGCATAGTGAATGCTTATTATTATTGTTATTGTTATTATTATTATTAACAAATACCCATCACTTGATCGTACTTGAGTGCTTACTGTTTGCAGAGCACTAACAATATAACCGACACATTCCCTGCCCACAGCAAGCTTATAGTCTAGAGTCTAATAACCAAAGTTAGTGTACCTGTTCTCTCTTCTACTTAGAATGTGAATCCCATGTGGGACATGGACAGTGTCCAACTCGATTCGCTTGTGTCCAACTTGATTAACTTGTATCCACCCCCGTGCTTAGAGCGGTACAGGGTACAAAGTAAGAACTTAGTAAATATCACAATTATTAGTAATTATAGTGATGATAATAATAATGGTATCTGTTAAGCACTTACTGTGTGTGCCACACACTCTACTAAGCGCTGGGGTGGATATAAGCAAATCAGTTTGGACACAGTCCTTGTCCCACGTGGGCTTATAGTCTCAATCCCTATTTTATAGATGAGGTGACTGGTGCTCAGAGAGGTCAAGTGACTTGCCTAAGGTCATATAGCAGACAAGTGGTGGAGTAGCGATTACTCCCTCTGACTCCCAAGCCCGAACTGTATTTACTAGGGCACTAGACAGCACACAAGTGGTGGAGCTGGAATTAGAACCCTTGACCTTCTGACTCCCAGGCCTGGGCTCTATACACTATGCCATGCTGTATCTATTATTATCATTATTGTTATTATTATTATTATTCTAATCTAATCTTTAAACTCCTTATGGGGAGGAGTTGTGTCGGCCTACTCTGTTGTAATCTACTCTTCCAAACTCTCTTCCTGCCACAAGATGGAGGAGATGACGTTTCCTTAAGCCAACTATCTATCATTTGATCAGTGATATTTTTGGATGCAGACCACCATACTAAGCGCTTGGGAGAGCCCAAAACAACAGAGTCGAGAGTCACATTCCCTGCCCAAAATGAGATCAGAGTCTAGAGGGGGAAACAAACATGATAGAAATAAATTATGGTTATGGACATAAGTGATACAGGGCTGAGGGAGAATGAATGAAAGGTGAATAAAGGGAGCAAATCCAAGTGTGAGGGTGATGCAGAAGGGAGTGGGAGAAGAAGAAATGAGGGCTTAATCAGGGAAGACCTCTTTGTATGCATGCAGTAAGGCTGAGAGATAGACTAATTTGTAGGACTAAATCATACCTGGGGTTTGTTGCCAAAGCAATTTTCAAATGAACAAGTGTCTTCTTGTGTCACATTTAAGGTAATCAACTATGCAAAAAGACAGGGCCAACCACCAACCCTTGCCTATTGTGTGACCTTGGACAAGCCACTTATCTTTTGTAGGCCTCAGTGTCCTCATCGGCAAAACGGGGAGTAAATTCCTCTTCTCCCTCCCTCATGGTCAGTGATGTCCCTGTGGGATGGGGACTGTGTCTGATCTGATGATGTTGATTCTACCCCAGGGCTTATTACACTCACTGCTTTGCATGTACTGAGTGCTTAACAAATAAGTTATCATTACTATTACTACTACAACCATTATGATTATTATTAATAATATTAACATTAATTATTATGATGATACTCTTAATACTGTGTGTCAAGCACTGTTCTAAGCTCTGGAGTAGATACAAGGTAACCAGGTTGTCTCACATGGGGCTCACAATCTTCATCCCCATTTTTCAGATGTGATAACTGAGGCCCAGGGAAGTGAAGTGGCTTGCCCAAGGTTATAGAGCAGAAAGGTGCCGGAGGCGGAACTAGAACCCACGTTCTCTGACTCCCAAGCCCGTGCTCTTTCTACTAAGCCATGCTGCTTCTTCATTATTATTACTACACTTGAATTGCAAGTATCTGTCAGGTACGTGCAACCCACCAAGATGTCAGAACCTGGAGCCAGAACTGGAACTGGGGAAACCCGGTGCCTGGATTTCTAAGTTGTAGGGGAAATTGGTGCTCCCTGGGAGTCCGTCCTGTGAGTCCTGCACAGTATCAATCAATTAATTGTATTTATTGAGCACTTCCTGTGCACAAGGCAGTGTACTAGGCTTTTGGGAGAGTACAACACAGCAATGTAACAGACATATTCCCTGCCCACAAGGAGTTTCCAGTCCAGAGTCTAGAACTGATTCCTGCTATCCTGAGGTGCTAGTCCAACCCAGGTCCAGGCTGTCTCCCCTGGGAGAAAGAGGGAGCAGTGTGGTCTAGTTGCTAGAGCCCAGTCCTGGGAGACCAAGGACACGAGTTCCAGTCCCAGCTCTGCCACTCACCTGCTGGGTGGCCTTGAGCAAGTCATTTCTCTGTGCCTCAATTTCCTCATCTGTACAGTGGGGATTAAGACTGTGAGCCCCATGCAGGTCAAGGAATGCTTCCAACCTGATTACTTTGTCTCAAACCCAGGCTTAGTTCAGTACCTGGCACGTAGTAAGGGCTTAACAAATACCATAAAAAACAACTGTTCTTCCTCCCTCTTAGACTGTGAGTCCAATATGGGCAGGGACAGTCTCTGATCTGGTTTTCCTTTATCCCAGCACTTAGCACAGTGCTTGGCATGCAGTAGTGATATTAGTACTATTAGTACTATTAGTACTAATATACCATATTAGACTATAATGTAGTATAATACATTATAGTAGTATACTACATAATGTACATAATATACTACATAATGTACATATACATAATACATTATGTATACATATGTATAATATATACATAATATGTATACATATACATATATACATGTACATTATGTACATAATGTACATAATATACTACATATACTACATAGTAGTATACTACATAATGTAGTATAATGTAGTATATATTGTACTATAAGGTACTATTAGTACTACAGTGATTAGACTGTAAGCTCGTCAAAGGGCAGAGACTGTCTCTGTTATCGATTTGTACATTCCAAGCGCTTAGTACAGTGCTCTGCACATAGTAAGTGCTCAATAAATACTATTGAATGAATGAATTAGTAGTAATAGTATTTATTAAGCGCTTACCTTGTGGAGAGCACTGTACTAAATGCTGAGAGAGATTACACAGGTGGGAACTGGTCACAGTCCCTATCCTTTGGGTGGCTCACAATCCATAGTAAGCGCTTAACAAATACCACAGTTACTATGTCTCAAAGTGGTTGCTCCTTTGGGAATGGGGGCCCCCTCCATGACTGCAGTGTGGATACAGAGCAGCAGATTTCCCAACTCTAGTCCTTTTGAAGAGATGGAGCCAAGAGCTCGGTTGCCGCCTCTAAGGGAAGGTGTAGTTGATGGCTGGAGAATGTTTTCTTATGACTGGATCATTTTTTTGTGTGAATTTGCATGCTTAAACGATCATTGCTGGAGAAAGAGGAGAGTGAGGAGGGGCTGCCATACACGGCAGACAGGCTGGTACTTGGAAACGGGGACTGGGACTCTGTGCAGAGAACTGGTTCTGTTTGACTGGACTGTGGAACAGAGAAGATCTGGGGTCCTTAATCCTATAGATGGAACAAACCTGCTTGCGCCCACACCCCTGTCTGCACATCTTCAGTCCTCCTGTCTCTCCCCACTCCAGTCCATACTTCACTCTGCTGCTCACAGAGTGGCTTGGAGAAGCACCATGGCTCAGTGGGAAGATCACGGGCTTGGGGGTCAGAGGATGTGGGTTATGATCCTGGCTCCACCACTTGTCTGTAGTGTGACCTTAGGCAAGTCACTTCATTTCTCTGTGACTCAGTTACCTCATCTGTAAAAAGAGGATTAAGACAGTGAGCCCCATGTGGGACAACCTGATTACCTTGTATCTACCCCAGCACTTAGAACAGTGCTAGGCACATAGTAAGAGCTTAACAAATAGCATCATCATCATAACCAGGTGGAACACAGTGCCCATGCTACATGAGCAGAACATATCTGCTATGTGACCGTGGGCAGGCCACTTCACTTCTTTGTGCCTCAGTTACCTCATCTGTAAAAGGGAGATTAAGACTCTGGGCCCCACGTGAAATAACTTGATTGTCTTGTACCTACCCCAGTGCTTAGAACAGTGCTTGACACATAGTAAGTGCTTAACAAATACCATCATTATTATGATTATTATCATATAGAATCCCCATTTTACAGATGAGGAAACTGAGACGTGGAGGATTGAAGTGATTTGCCCAAGGTCACAAAGCAGGCACCTAGCAGAGCTGGTATTGGAACTACCAGGCCGGTGCTGTTTCCTCATAGGCGGGTCATTTGTCAGTGCAAACTGTGGAATTGGTCAAGGGGAACAGGACCTAAATTCAAAAGAACCTTTAGGTCCCTAGTGAGGCAAAGTCTTATGAAATGAGGGGGTTTATCAAAGTTTTCCCTATTCTTTGTCCTTGAAAATCCCTGGGAAAAGGTTTCCATTGGAAAAATCTCTTTTTTTTAATTTAACTCGAACAGAGAATGATCTTGCCCTGACTCACCTCCAGGCGTCAGAGAGACTGTTGCCAGTTTGACAGCGGCCTGGGAAGGCTGAGTTAATTAATGTTTGTGAAAAGTATTGAGATCCTTGGGTGGCAGGCACTATATATAATTTCAAAATATTATTATTGGAAGCTGCCACAGCAGCAGTGGGCCTTTGAGGAGTGCAATTTATCTTACCCACTGGGCCCAAGGAAATGATTTTGGTTAATAGGGGCATCTCGAAGATAGAGATGTGTCCTTATTATATACACTGCAGATGTATTTCAAGTTCTTATTGGGAAGCAGGGAGAGATTAGCCCAGAACCGAAAGGAGTGATAGTGGGGAAGGGAATTTCTGTGATGTATTAAAGACAAAGTGAACAGCAGAAGAGGTGGACACATGGAGGGCAGTAATTTATAAGGTTTTCCTTCAGGCTGACAGTAAATCCAGTCCATAGCGGAGACTTGGGTGCAGTAATACCAGACCCTGTGATCTTTCGGCACATGTTTTGGCATGAGGTTTGGTGACACATGAGGTAGAGAAGGAGGAGGATAAAGCTTAGGAAAGGAGCCTAGTGGGAAGGGCACAGGCCTGGGAATCAGAGGACCTAGGTTCTCATCCCAGCTCTACTACTTACCTTATATGTGACCTTGGGCAAGTCAGTCACTTAACTTCTTTGTACCCCAGTTCCCTCCTCTGCAAAATTGGAATTCAGTACCTGTTCTCCTTCCTGCTCAGACTGTAAGCCCCATGTAGGACCTGATGATCTCATATCTATCCCAATGCTTAGTACAGTACTTGGCATATAATAGGTACTTATCAAATATCACAATTATAATGAAGAGGGAGGAAGAGAAGGAGGAAGGGGAATAGGGCTTAGAGCAGGTCACCTGGCCATAAGAACCATGTGGTAGATGAAGGTGAGGAGACAGTGCCAAGTCATTTCAGTGTTTTGGAAAAAATGCAAAAGCCTCAGTGAGGACACCTCTTTTGGCTCAGCTGTGTGAGTTCAGGATAGTTGACGGGTCAGGGACTGAAGGTATTTATTTCCAGGAGGGAAACATAGCTGGCCCCCTGGTCAACTCCATTAGGGCGTCAGAGGCTCAGCTGTGTAAGGAGATGGTACCCTATTCTCCTTTGTGGTAAAGTTCTGCTCAAAGAAAGTGCAGCAGATAAATGATCAGTGATCTAGATGATTGAAGGCCAAATATCCTGTCCTTGAGGAAAAAGGGTAGGAGACTAGGAGATCCAGTCTGGCTGTCTAGTAAGTTCCTTGATAATTCCAACTCTCTCCTTTCTTTTTCCCATGAAGACATAACCTTGGTAACCCTTCCCCAGCTGAGTGGGGGATGTTTCCTAGGCAGGCCACCCAATGGTGAACTGCGCTATCCAGGACCTTTGTCTGAGTTCCACAGTTGCGAATCCAATCCCTTTAATGGGCCCTGGGATAAGGTACTATGGCTCTCTAGTTGCCTCTGGCCCTTCACATATGATTTATTTATAATGGAACCTACAGTATTCCTATGGGGACAGAGGAGGAACAGCTTAGAGGAGCAGGAAAATTTACTTTCTGCCAAGCCTAATGACAGACAATGGAGATCTCATCTTCCTTCTGCTCCTCTTCCTCCTTATCCTCTTCCCCCTCCACTTCCCCTCTTCATCTCTCTCTCGGTCTCCTTCTTGCCTGCCTCCCTCCTTCACTAACCATCCCCATCCATCCATCATCATCATCCCTATCACCATAACCGTCACCTAGTTTTCCACACCACCTTTTTTTTAAAGGGCTCAAATCCTGTACATACTTATTCTCTCACAAAATCTGCTAAAATAGGGAGGAGGCTGGTATTAGCATGCCCATTTCCCTGGTGGGGAAACTGAGGCCCAGAAAGGGCATTTCCTACACCAGGTTTAGTAGCCGATACACAATTATCTCTTCTATCTCTCCATCTCCTCTATCTCGCTGCCAATCTCTCACCCACATCCTGCCTCTGGCCTGGAATGCTTTCTTTCCTCATATGCGGCAGACAATTACTCTCCCCCATTTCCAAGCCTTTTTGAAGGCACACCTCCTCCAAGAGGCCTTCCTGACTAAACCCTTCTTTCTTCTTCTCCTACTCCCTTCTGTGTAACCCTGATATGTTCCCTTTATTCAATCCCTTTCCCAGCCCCTCAGCACTTATGTCAAGTTCCACAATTTATTTATTCATATTAATATCTGTTTCTCCCTCTAAACTGCAAGCTCGTTGTTGGCAGGGAACATGTCTGTCATATTGTACACTCCCAAGCACTTAGTATAGTGCTCTGCACACTTGCTGTATGCTAAATGAATATGCTGACTGACTGACTAATGAATAGATGCACATCCTCCAACTCCACTTCCTGGGATCTGAGAAGACTGACAGGGTCCACAGAGGCCACTGGGCCACAAGGAATCTCATTTTCAACCTTGTTACCAAAGGAGGATGCTTCTTGTCCAACCACACTCTTTTGCATCCTTTTTATTTCTGGCTCTTCATCGAACCAGTAACATGCTGGTCTGCAGCCATGGATTTTCTAAAAGAGGTAATAAAACCCATAATGAACAACGGAGATGCCAAAGTGAAAATGACAAAGAGAAACCCATAAACATTAAAATAAAAATATAAATATAAACAAGTCTGTAAACCGAACCCTGGAGGAATTTTAAAGGCTTAATGTCTCTTTATACCCCTTTCTTTTCAATACACAACTTCGAACAGAAACTCATTTAATTCTATTGCTCGCCCCATCCCCATTCCCATGAAGGAGTAATAGGTAATAACAAGAACAATTACAGTCTTCCTCTTGGTTCAAGAGATCATTTCAAAGTCTCCTGCTTGAATTTATTAGGAGGCTAGAAACGAGAAGTGCAGGTCCCAGTGGCAGTTCCAGGCTATTCTTTTTCAAGATTGTTTCTCTTTTCTTTTAAACTCCACCTGTAGCCCAGCCCACTCTGCTTCTGGCTTGTGCAGACCGGGAAAGAAGAGCCCCAAAATCTCAGCCAGCGAATCACTGTGAGACTTTAGCAGCACATCCTCCCTCCCCTCCTTGAAATCGTAGTAAGAACCACACCTCTTACAGGAAGTTTTCCGTGGTTGATTCCACCCATTATCCAGCCTAGGACCCATTTCCTTCCCTAAAAATATCCTTGTCAAGACAAAGGGAGACAACATGGCCTAGAGGAAAGAGCTTGGGAGTCAGAGGACCTGTGTTCTAATCATGGCTCCACCACTTGTCTACTGTGTGACCTTGGGCAAATCACTTAACTTCTCTTTGCTTCAGTTACCTCATCTGTAAAATGGGGTTTAAGGCTGTGAGCCCCATATAGGATATGGACTTTAACCTGATTAGCTTGTTTCTGCCCTAGAGCTCTCTACAGTACCAGGCACATAGAAAGCGCTTAAGAAACAAAAACAAAGCTTTCAGTCTCGATGAGTTTTTTCCCTGGTAGTCATAGTGGTGGTAGTAGAACTAATAATAATGGTAATGGTGATATTTGTTAAGCAGTCACTATGTTCCAAGCACTATGCTAAGTAAATTCAACATATGCAGATGGGTTAAAAATCCCTGTCCCATGTGGAGTTCACAGTCTAAGGTGGACACAGTAGGAAAAATGAAGTAATATAAATACCAAAGCAGTATTGAAGACAAAGCTACCAATGAAAGGTCCCCAAACTGTTGACTTTGTGTTACACACTTGGCTCAAGGTGATGAAGAAGTAGGGAATGAACTTCTTCAATAATGTTAGTCCTAGAGATCAGAGGTAGAGATGTCTGAAATAGCTGATTGGTGGCCAGAGTGGGCAGATTTTTAACACATCTCCTCTATCAATCAGTAATCAACAGTAGCTACTGAGCACTTGCCTGTTCAAGGAGAAGGTGCTCTCCTCCTCCCTTTGGTGTTGCCTGTTGATTATGAAGGGGCACCTGCCACATGCTAGTTTCATACTCAAAGTTTTTTTTTCTGCAGCACTGGACCAGAAATTCCTTGATTTCTCTTGTTTTCCCAGTTATAATTAGAGTCCCTTGCAGATAAAGAATACGTGTATCTCCCCTCGTGCTTAGTGCAGTATTATAGGAACTCTGGGTGTTCAATAAATACTCGATGATGATGAAATTTCTCTTCAGGTCCCATAACTTTCTAATGAAGGTAATTTTATCCCTTAAATTTGAGTTGAATCCATTCTTTGATTTGTGTTCCTACAGTATGCTGGTAATTTGTGCAGGCTGTTACTCCATTTCATCAGAAGCTCCTTAAGGGGAGGGCTCACATCTCCTACTTCTAGTATCCATTTAGTTCTGCCATACCACTATACATTTTGGCTAGAATTGGGGAACATCTGCCCGACAGTGTGAATCTGGCTATCGAGTTTGGGCTGTTGAAAGCTGCCATTTTGCATCTGTGTCAGGCAGAATTGGCTGGAGTGAGCACTGCAAAATGAGTTTTCCTTAACATAAGGAGTTGAAAAAATGCAACCCAATCAATTGATGAATGGTATTTATTGAGTGTATACTACTTATAGAGCACTGTGCTATATGCTTGGGAGTGTTAGTAGGCATGATGCCTACCTATAAGGAGCTGACATTCTAGAAATAAATTGTGGAGATGGGCCTAAGTGTTGTGGGAATGAGGGTGGGGTAAATAACAAGTATCTAAAGTGATCACATCTAAGTGCACAGATGATGCAGCAGGGAGAGGGAGTAGAGGAAATGAGGGCTTAATCGAAGAAGGCCTCTTGAGGGATATTTGTTTCCAGTAAGTCTTTGAAAGTGGAGAGAGTGCTGGTCTGTCAAGTATAGATGGGAAGGGAGTTCCATAATAATAAAAATAATAAAAATTATGGTACTTGTTAAGTACTTACTAAGTGCCAAGCACTTTCTTTCTAAGAGCTGGGGTAGATAGAAGTTAATCAGATTGGACACAGTCCCTGTCCCACATGGGGCTCACACTCTTATTCCCGATTTTGCAAATGAGATAACTGAGGCCCAGAGAAATGAAATGACTTGCCCAAGATCACACAGCAGGGAAGTGGTGGAGTCAGGTTTAGAACCCAGATCCTTCTGACTATTCTATCCACTAAATCATGCTGCTTCTCCTAGTCCTAGTTAATCCACGTCAGGAGAGGGGATTTAAGAAAGGCGTCAGCAGCAAGATAGATGAGACCAGAGCACAGTGAGCAAGCTGGGGCTAGAAGAGTGAAGTACATGGGCTGGACTGTTGAAGGAGATCAGTGAGGTAAGGAAGTAATTGGAGAGCAGGTTGAACACTCTAAAGCCTATGCTAAGGAGTTTCTGTTTAATAATAATAATAATAATAATAATGTTATTTGTTAAGCGCTTACTATGTGCAGAGCACTGTTCTAAGCGCTGGGGTAGACACAGGGGAATCAGGTTGTCCCACGTGGGGCTCACAGTCTCACAGAAGTCAATCAGTCAGTCAATCGTATTTATTGAGCACTTACTTTGCATAGATCACTATAATAAGTGCTAGGGAGAATGCAGTACAACAGTATAACAGACACATTCCCTGTCCAAAGTGAGTTTACATTCTAGAGGGGAAGACAGACATTAGTATGAATAAATTACAGTTATGTCCTTAAGTGCTGTGATAGTATGTAAGTGAATGAACAATGACTGGAGCCTTTTGAGGAGTGGGGAGACATGGACTGAACTTTTTTTAGAAAAATGATCTGGGCAACAGAATGAAGTTTGGACTGGAGAGGGGAGGGACAGGAGAGGGAGAAAAACTAACTCAACTTCACAGGATTGGATAGCTAAAGGTCCTTGGTTTTGATGATCGGCAGTTTGAATAAATGTCATGTACAAAGTGTCTTAAAATGGCACCCATTCCCATTTTACATAGGTAATAGCAAATAGGAATTTCAGCCAGACAGTATAGGTGGCAGAAGTAAGGGTGATGATGGTGGAACCTCCCATCAGGAACTACAGGTGAACCTTGAACCCAAGGCTCCAGGACCAGACACCCGCACAGAGCAACTGATTCTAGTACTAGTGCTAGCACTGCCCCACTTACTCTCTCACCTCTGCCAGACATGTTTCTGTTAGGGCATAAAGCTCAACAAGCGAGAAGAAAGGCAGGGGTGGAGCACATTGCAAAGAGCATGTGCTCTCTTGGACGGATATGACAGACCTGCGAAGCAGCATGGCCTAGTGGAAACAGCACGGGCCTTGGAATCAGAAGGCCTTAGGTTCTAATTCTGGCTCCACCACTTGTCTGCTGTGGGACCTTCGACAAGTCACTTAACTTCTCTGGGCCTCAGTTACCTCATCTGTAAAATGAAGATTAAGACTATAAACCCCATGTGAGACGCGCACTATGTCCACCTTTTTTATAGCTTGCATCTACCCCAGAACTTAGTATAGTGCCTGACACATAATAAGCATTTAAAAAATACCACAGTTCTTAGCACTATTATTATTACTGAGATTCGAGATGTCACATGTTATTCCAGGCACCTGGGAGTAACAGGATATCATAGATACCAAATTCACGTGAATCAACAATGTTTCTTCTGGGGGTCCCTAGACTCCCCCACTTGCTCCACAGCCTTTGCATCCCTCTGCTAGTTCCATTTGAACACAGACACAGCTCCCGAGCTGTGAATTTCAGCCACAGAAGTCACAGGGAGAGAGAGGCCAAATGTATCTACGGCCAAAGTCATATCAGGCAAGACAGCTTGAAACTGATTGTCTGGGGAAAAAAATGCACAACTGGCCACCCTAGGTAAGAGCTGCTTGGCCATCAAGAAGAAGTGTGGCCTAGTGAAAAGAGCATGGACCCGAGGATCTGAGTTCTAATCCCAGCTCTGTCTATTATCTGCTGTGTGACCTTGGGCAAGTCATTTAACTTCTCCATGTTTTGGTTCCTCATTTGTAAAATGGGATTAAATCTTCCTCCCTTCTACTTAAACTAATCTCCTCCCCTCTGGACTGTGAGCTCATTGTGGACAGCGATTGTCTCTTTGTTGCTGTTTTGTACTCTCCCAAGTACTTACTACAGTGCTCTGTACACAGTAAGTACTATTAAATACAACTGAATGAATGAATCCTGAAAGGGAGAAGCTTATTGAAGCCTAGATTGAGAAAGCAGATAAAATTAAGGAAAGTATACAAGGGGTGCAAGATCAAGATTTACAAAATTCAAGGCTATATACTATGTCTCCCCCCCCACCTGAACTCCCCCTCCCCCGACACATGACCAAGACTTCCCTACAGTCGTGAAGAATCTTAGCTAACCACTGAAGAAAGGAGATGACTCCATTCTCATCACAGAAAAGGACAAGAATATAGCACAGATGAAAATGATTGCTCAGTGGTCTTCTCTGAACACCTTCCACCTTTGAGAATGAGGTCCTGGGAAGAACAGAGAACTGAGAACAAGAATATTCCTGGAGCTCTGGTAGAGTATTCTGCTTAGGCTTTTAATTTTTTTTAATATTTGTTAAGCACTTTGTGCCAGGCACTTAGTGTTAGGGTAGACACAAGATAATCAAGTTGAACACTGTCCCTGTCCCACATGGCATTCACAGTCTAAATCTCCATTTTCCAGATGAGGTAACTGAGGCACAGAGGAGTGAAGTGACTTGCCCAAAGTCACACAGCAGACAAGTGGTGGAGCTGACATTAGAACCCGGTCTTCTGACTCCCAGTCCATGTTTTATTCCAGTAGGCCATGCTGCTTTCTCTTCTTCCAATTGGTGTGAAACATGGGTCATGTCCAATGCCCTGAGAAGTGTGAATCTGCCAGAGATTTCCAGATTTTTTCTTTTTTGCCAGATTCCATCACCAATATAGCACTATACCTCTAGACTGTAAGCTCGTTATGGACAGGGAGCATGACTGCTAATTCTACTGTATGTACTCTCCAAAGTGATTAGTACAGTGCTCTGCACATAGTAAGCACTCAGTAAATATCATTGGTCAGTGGACTGAATGACTGATTGATAAACCGAGCAGTTTGGATCCATAAAAACCACGCCTGCCCTCTCACAACTCGAAGTTGGTAGACCAAAAGGGGTCCACATCTGATTTGAAAGATTTTAAATGGTCTCTGTTTGGCTCTTTGGATTGCTTGTTCCAAGAGAAGTTTCTGATTTCAGACCCAAGCAGGGCTGAATTTAATTGCACACAGTTTTTCTGGCCCTTCCCATTAGAATTACAAAGAGCTTTTCCTCATCGCTTGGGCAATTTCTAGTTGAATTAAGACTGTCTGCAGCAGTTGCTGTCGTCCAGAGAGCTTACCAGTATACTCTAGTATTCCAGGGAGAGATAGGCTGGAGAGGGGATTTGTATATTCTGAGTCTGGAGGAGGTTTGAGTTTCCTCTATGACAGGAACTCATTTGCCGGCCTTTTGTTCTTCAAGAGTTTTATTTTGTTCTCAAACCTCATCAATCAGTCAGGAAATCTTTTGTCTTCTGACTCCATTCCTTTGGTTCACTTAAGGAGCCTAAATATTTGAGAATGGTTGGGGGATGGGAGGGTAGGAGGGAGAAGCGGAAAATGGAGTTGGTTAGCTTTTCCTTCCTAAAGAAATTCCACATTGTTCCAAGGTGGTCAGTGATGAAAAGATTTCCTGCTCCTTTCCCCAACTTTCCCTCACCCCAGATGAAATATAATCCATATTTCACAATCCTCTCAGATGCTCAATGTAGGGGTTTGCTCTGCTGGACCCAAGGCAGAGGGGAAAACCATAGGAGAACCAACAGCTTTCTGCATACTTTCTCCTGTCCAGGAGCAGGCATAATATAATAATAATAATAACTGTGGTATTTGTTAAGGGCTTCTATGGCCAGGCACTGTACTAAGCTCTGGGGTAGATATCAGACAATCAGATTGGAGAGAGTCCCTGTCCCACATAGGGTTCACAGTCTTAGTCCCCATTTTACATGAGGTAATTGAGGCACTAAAAAGCTAAATGGCTTGCCCAAGGTCAACCAGCAGACAAGTGGCAAAGCTGGGATTAGAACCCATGTCCTTCTGACTCTCAAGCACTAGACCACAGTGTTTCACAGTGATATTGATTTATGCAACCAGAGGTGTAATATTGTGCCATTTTTAAGGCCTGATTATTCATGATATTAGGTGAGCCATGATGACAGCTTGATGATTTAATACACAGTTTGACAAATGGCCACCCACCACTCTGGAACCACACCGCAGAATTGGACCTTGCCCAGGCCCAGTGACTCATCTTTCAAATCCTCCAGCCTGCAGAAAATCAGACTTTTGAAAATTAGGCAGTGTTCCTGGAGACCAGTAAGCTTTTTTTTTTTAACATTGCTTATTAAGTGCTTACTATATGCCAGGGACTGTCCTAAACCCTAGTGAAAACACATGAAACAAGAAAATCATATCAGACCCAATCCATGTCCCACATGGGGCTCAAAGTCTTAATCAGCATTTTACAGATGAGATAACTGAGGCAGAGAAGTTAAGTGACTTGCCCACAGTCACACAGTAGAGAAGTTTCAGAGCCAGGATTAGACCTTTGTAGGCCCGGAATCTGTCTACCTACTGTTATATTGTACTCTCCCAAGCCCTTAGTACAGTGCCCTGCATGCAGTGAGCACTCAATAAATATGACTACTTGATTGATCCATTAACTTCCTTTTCTTCATTGGTTTGTTTTCATGGGAAACAAAGCTTGAATCTACTCAAGCAGAGTACCCAGATATCAGAGGTTTCAAATTCATACTGGCCATGAATATCTCTCATGTGCTTAGTCCAGTGTTCTGTGAACACACTAAGTGCTCAATAAATACCAGTCATTGGTCAGGTTGCATTTATTGAGTTCTTACTATGCGCCAAGCACTGTACTAAGAACTTGGGGGAGTACTATGTAAGAGTAAACAGACACATTCCCTGCCCATAGAGAAATTACAGTCTAGACAATGAGCGTACATTGATACCTGGACAATTTGGACCATACCCAAAATATCCAGATAATTCAGGCCAAGCTGTATTTGTGGGATTTAAATAATCCTCTGGGAGATCTGGATGCTTATGTTAGATAGATGCTGGATGATAATGATGGCAATTGTTAAGTGCTTACTATGTACCAGGCACTGTACTAAGTAAGCCCTGAGGTGGATAAAAGCAAATCAGGTTGGATACAGTCCCTGTCCCTAATGGGGCTCACAGTCTCAATCCCCATTTTTCACATGAGGTAACTGAGGCCCAGAGAAGTGAGGTGACTTGCCCAAGGTCACACAGCAGACAAGTGGCAGAGTCAGGATTAGAATCCATGACCTTCTGACTCCCAGGCCCATGCTCTATCCATTATGCCATGCTGCTTCTCTTGGATTCTCCATATCTAATGCAGTAATTCTCCAAGTAGGAATCATGGGAAAGTTGTCATATGGCAGTATCACGAGCAGCTGGAATCTTTAAAACAACCTCTCTTAGCTCTCCAATTACAAGAGCCACAGGGTTTGTTGGGGCAAAGCTGTAGTCCTCAAGGACGAGGCTTCATTGTTAGGTTTACTCCTTTGCTCCATGAAATCCAGAGTTGATTATACCTGGCCATCAAACTAAGGGAAAAACAATCAATCAATTGATGGCATTTACTAAGTGCTCCCTATGTGCAGAGCACTGTAGTGAGCACTTGGAAGATACAATAGAGTTGGTAGCCTCTATCCCTGCTCAAGAAGCTCACAGTCAAAATAGAGGAGCTTCCAGCTGAGTGGGAAATTGAGCTCCATAGAAGATGTTCAGATTGGGCAGGAGTGTTGATGATTGTGGGTGAAGGCAATACAGGTTCTCTGGCTAAACAGGATTTTTGTAGTGCAGTGCAGTTTGGAAAGCTATTTGCAAAGCTGAAATAACCCATTTTAAAAACCGCCGAAATCCAAAACCTCTTCCCTGCCTTATTGGAGAAACTTCTTAATAGTCTAGAATTATTCCTCACTTTTTTCCTTAAAAACCAAACCCATTCAAGCCCCACCACTAAATCTGAACTCCAAATCCAGCTTTGGGAGCTGGTGGAGCCCTGTATTTTTGTTGAGGTCCCAGGAGGTTGCAACTATTATCTCCTAGCAAGTAATGGGGGGCTTACACCCCAACCTGATTCTAGTTTGTCATCTGCCTGACTCTCTGGTAAGTGACACTCAGGTTCTGTCAGAATTCTTATTGTCTTTTGTTGACTAGGGCAGTGTTGACTAGTCCCTGTTTCCCAACTCCTCGGGCACCTCTTACAGAAACTCCTCCCTATAGGCTTTAAGGCAGTCAATCTCCTTGCCCCCTCCTATCCTACCTTCTTGATTTCCTACTATGACCCAGCCCAAACATCTCATTCCTCTAATGCCAGTGAGTCGACTGACTCTCACCCCTGATCTCTCACCCATGTGCTGCTTCTGGCCTGGAATGCCCTTCCTCACCATATCTGACAGATGAGCACTCTCCCCACCTTCAAAGCCTTATTGAAGGCGCATCTCCTTCAAGTGGCCTTCCCGGACTAGGCCCTCATTTCCTCTTCTCCCACTCCCCTCTGCATCTTACTTATATTTGGATTTGCACTCTTTATTCACTCCTCCCTCAGCCCCACAGCACTTATGTGCATATTCATAATTCATTAATTCTAGAGCTTATCCTCTAGACCGATAAGCTTGTTAAGGGCAGGGAACATGTCTACCAACTCTGTTATACTGTACTCTCACAAGCACTTAGTTCAGTGCTCTATACACAGTAAGTACTAAATAAATATGAATGACTGATTAGGGCCAGCATTGGATTAACCTCAACACTGACCCAGGATTAATGGATATTTCAGGGAGTTCCATGTGAACATGATGTCATTTTACCATGTCACTTATATTGACACTGGAGGGACCTCCCGGATTCAATCTTGAATGAATGGAGCTCTGCAAAAAACCCCCTCCATCTTCACCCAGGCTCCCCACTCAAGCTCTACTAACCCAGTGGGGTGGATTGCTCATATGTATGCTCTGGATGCTGCTGCCATTTTCAACTGCTACTCCCCCTTTAACTAGCCTAATTAATAGGACTATTAGCCGCTGCAAATAGGTTTTAGCCCCAGGACAAGTGCTTTCTCTGGTAGATCTCCACCCTGATCAGTTTATGCTGTCTTAGCCAAGGGCATTTAGAGCAGGGGGAAGAAAAGAGAGAGCGGATTAAGAGATGATTCTCCCACAAAACCTTCTTATCCTGAAGATCTTGGGACATTCACCCTTTCCCAGCATCCTGAAGTTGCCCCGGATCCTCTGATCCAGTTTGACTGGGTCCTTGTTTCCCCAGAGCTGGGAGGAGTGGGTCTCAGCTTCCATGCAACTCCTGCAGTCTGAAAGCTGTGACTCTTGGGTGGCTCCTGCACCTAGGAATTGCAGACTTCTCATAAGTCTTGCCTGCTGGGGGCTGCAGCTTCCCCTGTAACTCCTTTTGTGCCTCCTGAAGCAGCGTGGCCTGATGGATAGAGCATGGGCCTAAGAGTCAGAGGCACCTGGGTTCTAATCCTGACTCCACCACTTGTCTGCTGTGTGACCTAGGACAAGTCATTTCACTTCCCTATGACTCAGGTCTCTCATCTGTAAAATGGGGATTAAGACCTTGAGACCCATGTGGGACAGGGACTGTGTCCAACCCGATTAATCCTGGTGTGGGCAGGAATTGTCTCTCTTTATTGCTGAATTGTACTTTTCAAGTACTTAGTACAGTGCTCAGTGCTCAATAATGAACTGAATGAATGAATGACCTTGTATCTTTCCCATAGCTTAGAACAGTGCCTGAGACATATTAAGCGTTTAACAAATACCATCATCATCATCCTTACTCCATCCCTGAGAAGCAGCATGGCTCAGTGGAAAGAGCCTGGGCTTCAGGGTCAGAGGTCATGGGTTCGACTCCTGGCTCTGCCACTTGTCAGCTGTGTGACTGTGGGCAAGTCACTTAACTTCTCTGTGCCTCAGTTACCTCATCTGTAAAATGGGGATTAACTGTGAGCCTCAGGTGGGACAACCTGATGACCCTGTATCTACCCCAGTGCTTAGAACAGTGCTCTGCACATAGTAAGTGCTTAACAAATACCAACATCATTATCCCTGGCAGCAGGGTCACTGCCTGATGGGAAACACATTCCAACAGGCAGCACTAGAGGGTGGGTTAGGTGAGAGCAGCAGTTGGAGTTGAGGAGGCAACTCTTGCATTACGGGGCATATTTTGAGATACTCAAGGTCTCTCCCTTATCCCACCACCCTCCCTGCTCCCCTCCCCCCCAGCCCCAGCTTCACCTTCTTAGATGCACAGCCTTCAAAGGCTAATTAAAAGCACTTCTCCTCCAAGAGACCTTCCCCAACTAACCCCTCACGTCCTCTTCCCCCAGGCCTCTCTGTGTCACCCTTACACTTGGCTTTTCACCCATAGTTCACCCCAGCCCCACAGCGTTTAGGTACACATCCATAAATTATTTACATTAGTGTCTGGCTCCCCTTCTAGGCTGTAAGCTTCTTCTGGGCAAGAAGAGATGATTATCTCTGTACTGGCCGAGGGCACTTGGTACAGTGCTCTGCACACAGTAAGCACTCAGTAAATATGACTGATTGTGGTGAAAAACTGGGCACCCTCATTGACCAAGTGTAGCAACCCTCACGTCCATTGGAGGGTTCGATAGTGGGGATGAGAGAGAAGACTGTCCAATGATCAGAAATAACTCTTAGAATCACCGTGTGCAAAACTAAAGGGTACATCTCTCAATTCTCTCTTGGGGTAAACTCACTGAGAAGGGGCTTCTGGAATTTTATTTTCCCAGTGCAGTCAACTTCGCCTCTATGATATATGTCAGAAAACACCTTTGTTAAGATTTGGATTAATTTCATTATCATTAACAGAAATAAGGATAATCAATTTATTCTACATTCATCCATCCAAATCTTCTAAAACTTCATAAAAAATACCGCCAAATTGTAAGACAGTTAGGAACTATCATAGACCATCTAGACCATCCCCCTGTCTCCAAGTGGGCTTCATGTAAGTCTTTAAGATTCCCCAGGGAATGAGATTCCAACCATGGCCTGTCCTGGTGGTTCTCAGGAGATCATGTACAGTCCAAAGCAAAATGCTTCAGCACAAACCCAAGTGTGGCTCTGGGGGTAAGATTGTCTCTCTAGACTGTAAGCTCATCATGGGCAGGGAATGTGTCCATTTATTGTTATTTCATACTCTCCTAAGCACTTAGTACAGTGCTCTGCCCACAGTAAACACTCAATAAATATGATTGAATGAATGAATGGATTAAGGAGACCAAGAGCAGCAGCAGGGAAACTCTGGCCAAGACTGGTATGGTCTGCAGGGTCAATGACAGTATGAGCCAGTAGGCAGGCACACATTAATCTCTCCCCCTTCAAAGCCTTACTGAAGGCACATCTCCTCCAAGAGGCCTTCCCTGATTAAGCCCTCCTTTTGTCTCTCCCACTCCCTTCTGCGTCACCCTGACTTGCTCCCTTTATTCATCCCTCCTTCCAACCCCACAGCACTCACGTACATATCAGTAATTTATTTATGTATATTAATTGTCTGTCTTCCCCTCTAGACTTAAGCTTGTTGTGGGCTGGGATTGTGTCTGTTTATTGTTGTACTCTCCCAAACGTTTAGCATAGTGCTCTACATATAACAAACGCTCAATTAATACAGTTGAATGAATGAACTGCCACTGATGCTGCCTCCACAAGCTGCTTCAGCCCACGTCTAGGATTTTTACTGCTGCTCCTCATACCCAGCCTGATGGGACCACTTGTCTCTTATCTGGAAGCCCAAGCAGAGCTTAGTGCATTCTCCAAAGGCAATAAAGCTGTGTAGCTAGTGGCAATAATAATAATAATGATAGTGGTATTTGTTGTAAGCGCTTACTCTGTTCTGTGCTGAGCACTGTACTGAGTGCTGGGGTAGAAATAAGTTTTTCATATTAGATACAGACCCTGTCCCGCATGGGGTGCACAGCCCTAATCCCCATTTTACAGATGAGGTAAATGAGGCATAGAGAAATTAAGTGACTTGCCCAAGAACCAGAAGACAAGTGGCAGAGCTGGGATTAGAACCCAGGCCCTTCTGACTACCAGGCCTGTGTTTTATCCACTTGACTATGTCGCTTCTCTATGCTGTTTGGGGGTCAGGGGAAGTCCCAAGGCTACAACATGCTCCTCAGTAGCGTGGAACTCTAGTTTTAGTGGGAGCTAATTTGTTAATAGTGATCATTATTATTATAACTGTGGTATTTGTTAAACACTTACTGTACCTAGCACAGTTCTAAGCACTGCGATAGAAACAAAGCACTTAGAATGGACACTGTCTCTGTCCCACATGGGACTCACAGTTTTAATCCCCATTTTACAGATGAAGTAACCAAAGTACAGAGATGTTAAGGTTAATTCCCCTATCCAATCCACCTCATACAAATTGGAACAACAATGATGATGTTAAGCAGCTGCAAATTTTAGATAACAGCTGTTTCTTACCTAAAGACTTGGATTCCCCTTCTTCAGAGAAGCAGCGTGGCTCAGTGGAAAGAGCACGGGCTTTGGAGTCAGAGGTCATGAGTTCAAATCCCAGCTCTGCCACTTGTCAGCTGTGTGACTGTGGGCAAGTCACTTAACTTCTCTGTGCCTCAGTTACCTCATCTGTAAAATGGGATTAAGACTGTGAGCCCCACGTGGGACATCCTGATTCCCCTGTGTCTACCCCAGTGCTTAGAACAGTGCTTGGCACATAGTAAGCGCTTAACAAATACCAACATTATTATTATTATTCTCCATCGCCCATCCATTCCAGTGGCATTTCCATGGAAGGAGGATCTCACTCTACTATGCAGTAGTGGAGTGAGGGATCACCTCATGCATTTCATACTACATTGTCCCAGGTCCATCAGGGAGGTAGAGGCACTAAAGGGATTCAGAGGGATTACAGTTTTCCCACCCTGAGGAACATGGAGGGTTTCTAGAGGGCACAAGGAGAGCAAGGAACATAAAGTTGGAACATTTTTCCTATGAGGAAAGACTAAAGTGAGTGAGTTTGCTTAGATCAAAGGAGAGAAGGCTGAGGAACGATTTAACTGTCTTGGAGAAGAGGAGGGTTGAGGGTGAGGTTTAGGTTGAGGATGTTGAGGATAATGTCGATTGCTCCTCATTTCTGCTATTATCGGGGCAAGTGGAAACAGTTTTCAGTCACAATAGGAGGGATTTAGATGACGTGCAAGGGAGGACCTCCTGAACCAGGTTTTATGTCCTGATGCAGGTTATCAAATTATTGAGAAGCAGTGTGGTCTAGTGGGAGAGCACGGGCTTGGGAATCAGACAATCTGGGTTCTAATCCAGGCTTTGCCACTTAACTGCATTATGACCTCGGGCAAGTCACTTAAATTCTCTGTGCCTCAGTTACCTCATCTGTAAAATGAGGAGACTGTGAGACTGTAAGCCCTATGTGGGACAGGAACCATGTCCAATCCATTTATTCTGTATCTATCTGATTATTCTGTATATACAGAGCCTGGCATATAGTACACTCTTAACAAACACCATTAAAAAAAATCCTTCCCAGGGACACATGCAGAAGAGTTGGGATTGATATGGGAAGGATTTTATACATCTAGGAAGGGGTCAGAGCCTGCCCTAAACTCATGAGGGTCACTTGATGGAATGACTGTAGAAACAGAGAGAGGCATATCTGTCTCTGAGATGCAGACTCCTGATTGAAAAACTCTTTGGTGATTAGGGAATGCAGAAAGAGTTGAGGGAAACTGGTATTTCAAGATGCATCCATCACATCGATGTATTCGAGAGCTCCAGTGAGCTGGGTCTCAGGATACTCACTTGAATGAAATAATACATTTTCCAGTTATAGAGAATGGTAACCAGGAGCAACTACTCACTTTAATTAGGTGGAGGTCTAATTAAAACTTCAAGGCATTAGGTTGTGCAGACCTGAGAAAAAGGCAGTGGGAGCTTCTTTATTCCCTGCTCTTCAGGGGATCCTGCATCCTCTCCCCGTAGAATAAAGACTTCAGGTGCAGAAATGTGGGGCCGATCATTTTCCTCCATCTGAATTCATATTCCAGTCTGGTTTCCCTTAGGATCCTCTCACCCAAGCGAGACCGGGCCAACCCCGTGGATCTCAGACATGGGACATTAGACAAGCCCCTGGAGAGATGGATGCATCTCCAATGGGTCTTTGGCCATTGGGGATATTCCATTTCCCACTAATTGGGATTTTTTTTACACAGAGTCAGGAAAGGGCAAGTGATCAACTTGGCAGCTTTGAAAAAAGGAAGCAGCTCATCATGAAATCTTCAGAAGAAACAAAGTTAAAACACATAGAAAAGACTCACTTTCCTTCCGGCAATCAGGAGCCCTTGTCTGGTTCTCCTAGTTGCATGTCCACCCCTGGCCCCTGCTTTCTTTTTCTCATGCTGAGGGTCACGCTTTCTTTTTTTTAGATGCCACCTATGAGCTAATTATCTGAAAAGTAAAAGAACAGAAACCAAAGTCAGAGCTCTGAGGTCTCCAGACAACCGCTTTACTCTGGAAAGACGATGAGACTGCAGAATGATTCTTCAGGACAGCAATGGTGTTGCCTGTCAGAATCCCTTAAGGAGCCATACATCCTTTCTGGCACCCGGCACTCTTCCCAGGATGGTTGGTCTGGATCTCATCAGCGGCATTCTCCCTCCTGCTCCCTAGACTACCCTCAAGAAAAGGGAACAAATTTTTTTCTGGAGGTTGGAGAAACAGTGACAGCTTATCAGTCCTGCTCCAAGTGGCTTCCCTCCTGGGAAGTAAATAGCTCCCATTTGGAGAGGATGAGAAAGCGGGGAGGATAAACAACAAAAAAAACCCCCTCTTTTGGCCAAGTTCACACTTGTAACGATCCAGATAATTCACACACTTTGGTCTCAATTGTCTGAATATTTTGACTCCCCCCCACCCCACCCCATGAAATATATTTTCCCTCTGATTGTAATTTAGATGCTGAGGCTGTGGATAAATTGTTAATAATAATTATGGTATGGTACTTCTGTTCTAAGATCTGGGGTAGATAAAAGTTAATCAGGTGAGACAGTTCCTGTCCCACATGGGGCTTACACTCATTCCCATTTTAAAGATTAGATAACTGAGGCACAGAGAAGTGAAGTAAGTTCCCCAAGATCACACAGCAGATGTGTGCTGGAACCAGAATAAGAACCCAGGTCCTTTTGACTCCCAGGCGTGTGCTGTATCAACTAAACCACACTGTCATCCCTTGCTCCAGAATGGACCCGCTGCTACTGCTGCCATGACCGCCACCACCTCTATTCTCCAGGGTTTCTGAAAGGAAGTTCTATGTGTTGTCCCCTCATGCCAAAAACCCTTTCTGTAGAGGCAGCCTCCGCATCCTGAGTAAGTAACTAGACTGGCAGTGGAGACAGGAGTGGGATAGTCCACTGAAGAATACATAATCACAGAAGTGTTTTTTTCACAGGAATCAGTTTGACAGGACTGACCTAATCTGTCAGGGAGCATTTCATCCTGGTAGATGATGCCAGAGATTGGGACCAAATTGGTCTTTAAATTCTCCAGGATCCTTTTACCCCAACTTGTATCTCAGTTTGAGTTATCTCCCCTTTCCCCATCTCCAAAGCCCTACTAAAATCATATCTCCCCCAAGTGGTCTACTCCACCTAACCTCTCATTTCCTCCTGCCACCCACCCCCATTTCATCCTGTCTTAGGCATCACTTGGGTCTGTAGGCTTTAAGCTTTGATACTCACTCCACCTTCAGTCCCACAGGCACTTGCGTACTTAGCCCAACTCTGCTGCTTTCCTTTTCCCGTAACATCTTTTAATGTCTCTCTTCCCAAACTAGACTGTAAGTTTCTTTAAGGCAGGGTTCATGTCTATGAACTCTATTATATTGTACTCTCCCAAGAACTTAGTACAGTTCTCTGGGCACAATAAGTTTTTAATAAATGCCACTAATTACTTGACTGATTGAATCTAGTGGAATATGATCGAGAGTCATTTAAAGCCAGTCAGACAACGCTATTTATTGAATGTCAATGTTGCAGGACACACCAACTACCCAGTCATTTTCTGATATCTGTGCTTAGTACAGTGCTTTGCAAACAGTAAGCGCTCAATAAATATGGTAGAAATGAATGAATGTAGAACAGATCCAGACTTGGACATACCATAGTTCTGAATGTCAATAAATCCCTATTGAGAAAATTTTGAACTTCTGGTAGTACTGTAAGTGATTAATAATAATAATAATGTTGGTATTTGGTAAGCGCTTACTATGTGCAGAGCACTGTTCTAAGCGCTGGGGTAAACACAGGGGAATCAGGTTGTCCCACGTGGGGCTCACAGTCTTAATCCCCATTTTACAGATGGGGGAACTGAGGCACAGAGAAGTTAAGTGACTTGCCCACAGTCACACAGCTGACAAGTGGCAGAGCTGGGATTCGAACTCATGGGCCCTGACTCCGAAGCCCTTGCTCTTTCCACTGCACCACGCTGCTTCCTCAGCGTGGATTAGAGGAGTCGAAGTGTAAATGAGAATACTGTAGAGATCAACAAAGGTATAAAATGAACAGATGCTGACAGACAGGTCTTTCTCTTTGAATGAAGTAATTCTGCAACTTTCTAAATGTTGTTTGTAGTACCTTTCAGTCCAATAATTTTGTATGGTCATTTTTTTATTTTGTTAAAAAGGTATGCCAAAATTTAGTACAAATAAAAAAATGCATTACCTAGAATAATTACAGTATGTCTATAAATAATGTATATATATGTATATTTCTAGAGAGAGATAATAAATATATATATATATAAATAATTTATTATTTGTTTACCGTAATGTCTGTCTCTCCCTCTAGATGGTAAGCTTGTAGTGGACAAGAAACTTGTCTATCAACTCTGTTGCACTGTACTCTCCCAAGTGCTTAATTCAGTGCTCTGCACACAGTAAGTGCTCAATAAATACCACTGACTGATTGCTATGACCCATGATACAACCAGGTCATTTTCCTTAAAATTTTGTTGCATGTTAAATGGTTGTATTATCAGCTACATTTTCCAGAAAATTACATGCACTCAGGAGCAATTTCCAAACCAGCCTCAAGGTAATTGGTGAGCCTGTAAGCCAGTAAAAATATAATGCAAATCCCACCTAATTGCGCTTCCCCTGACCCACCTCATCCCCTCCACTGACCCTAGTGGCTTGCTTATACCTCCCTGTACCCCAACTCTCTGCATAGTACAGTGCCCTGCTCAGAGTAAGCACTCAATAAATATGACTGACTCCGTCCCCCTGCCTTTGTCCCTAGTTTTTCCCACAGCCCCCATTGCAAATTTTTTTTTCCTTGGTTTGAACTTTAATCATAGCAACATGTGGTGACAGCAATAGTTTGGGAGAGGAGTGGGCTGTCACCCCATCCCTCTCTAGTCCTTCCTTGCCCCTGTTCCCTTGGCTTTGGCTTTGGCAAGGAGTCAGGTCTTTATGCTAGGAAGGGGAGGGATGGTAGCAACAGCTGCTATAAAGTTCAAACAAAGAACAAAATGCAGGAATGTGTGTGTGAGGATGAAAAGGGAGGCAAAGGAGCCAAATTCAGGGTGCAAAGAGGGGCTGGTCAGGAAATTCAGTGGGAATGGGGGAGGCTGAGGGGAGGAGGGGAGGACATTGATTTACCTGTAGTGATTGGAAATTTAAAAAAAAAAAACCTGTGCTACGATCAAGTCACCAGTCATTGAGTAGAATGCAAACAATTTTCTGGCCATTCAGTGAAATCTATGTCAGTTATTTTCCTTTCTGGCTTTGGTGGTTCAGGTCACTGCAGTTTATGAACAACTTTAAGAACGGTTAAACATGACTGAAATTGATTTTATTTAATTGGGTTTGGTATGTGGTCAAAAGCCCTCCACTTTGTAGCTCCCGATAAAAACAATCTCAAACTGATATCGCAAAGGACCCATATTTCAGCAATTCAAAACAAATTTCATCTTCCAGATTCCCAGCATCTTAAACCCAGGCGACTTATCTCTTCCATTACCTCAATCAAGCTGTGGAGTTGTCAGTCGAAGAGCACTTTGGCAAATTGGCTGCAAATATCTCAACGGTTCTGCTTTGTGCTTCCAAAATACACAAATGACTTAATATGCAACTGATGCAACCTCCAGTGGCTTATTTTCTGATGCTCAAAACTCAGTTTACAAAACTGATTTGAAGGGAGCAGCATGGCTTAATGAATAGAGCATTGGCCTAGGAGTCAGAAGGACCTGGGTTCGAATCCTGTCTCTGCCACATGTCTGCTGTGTGACCTTGGGCAAGTCACTTAACTTCTCCGTGCCTCAGTTACCTAATCTGTAAAATAGGAATAAGAGTTTGAGCGCCATATGGGACAGGAACTGTGTCCAACCTGATTAAAGTATATCTACCCCAGAGCTTAGAACAGTGCTTGGTACATAGTAAGCACTTAACAAATACCATAATTATTATCAAGAGAGGGGAGAAACAGATTGGAGTCTCACAGTTCACTTCCCTAGTCCCGACAACCTCTGTTTCTTCCAGCCTAAATCTAGGGAAGGAGAGGTTGGTGCTTATGGTGGAGGGTAGGGTTTGATGGAAGGAGAAGGGAGAGGGACTGTCCATTGCTAGATTGTAACATCCTTGAGGGCAGAAACTGTGACTATCTACTCTCCCAAGCACTCAATATAGTGCTCTGCTCACAGTAAACACTCAATAGATACCACTGAATGGTTGCTAATCCAACTGTCAAAAGGGCAGGAGAGCTGTTTGCTGGTCCCCCCTAGCCTGGCTCTGCTTTCCATTGAATTTGAATCTCTTACTTGGCTCCCACCTGAGCTCTCCAGCAGAGTGGCGGGAAGCAAGTAAGTTGAATAATTTCAACCCCGCAGATACCGCCTAATACCTTGGCTCAGATTTGTTTGTGTGGAGAGACTATCAGGTCACACACCTGCTGTTAGGCTGGTTTAGAAAGGCTATGGCATGCTCAAGAAAAATTTATGGGTGAACCCGTCCCTTTAACAAATACATTCCGCACAAGCATTTGATATCGATTACTTTTTGAGATCAGTATCCCATAAGGAACTTTTAAAAGGCTCTGGGGCTGGAAACTCTCAGCCTCCTTTCCTCACACAGTCGAGCCATTAAGGCAAATAGTTACAGTCCTGTTCTGGCATTCATTCCCAGACCTTTGAGGCCTTCCTCCTTGAGGGAAGCCTGCCTTTCCAGTTCTTTCGCAGGTCCTCATTCAATCAATCAATCAACTAAGGAAACAGCCTGGCCTAGTGTAAAGACCCTGGGCATGGGAGTCGGAAGACTGGGTTCTAAACCTGGATCTGCCAATCATTTGCTGTATGGCGTTGGACAAGTAATTTAACCCTGTGCCTCAGTTACCTCAGCTGTATAATATGATTCAATACCTGTTCTGCTTCCTACTTAGACTGTGAGCCCTATGCAAGATAGAGACTGTGTCTGACCTAATTAACATGTACCTACCCCATCGCTTAGAACAGTGTTTGATGCATAGTAAGTGCTTAACAAATACCATTAAAGGAAATCAATTAATGGTATTTATTGAGCCTCAACTGAGTGCAGAGCACTGTACTAAACACTTGAAAAATTACCACAGAACAGGAGACTGTTTCCCCACCTACAAGGAATTTATACTCTAAGGGGAATGACAGATATAAAAATATTTACAAACATGGTCATTAGTAAAGATGAATTGACTGTATAATTGATTACACATCCATCTCCAAGTGCTTAGGAAAGATATGCAAGAATATGTAAGTGCTAGAGGTAGCTGATCAATTAATCAGTGATATTTATGAAGTGTTTTCTGGGTGCTGAGCACTGTATTAAGCATTTGGGAGATCTCAACACAATAGCATTGGTAGATACAGTCCCTGTCCACAAATAGCTTACAGTATAAATGGGGAGATAAGCATTAAAATAAATTACGGATAAGGATATATGCACTGTGGGGCTGAGGCTGAATATCAGGTTTTCCCTGCTTTCCAGCTGGCACTTGGTGGGGAACTAACCACAGAGAGCCCTTGCAATTCATCACAAGGCAAAGCAACTGGATTACATGGGCTCATCCATAATGCAGGGAATGTTGGTCAGAGCCATCCTCCTTTGGGAGTTCTATTTCTTGACCCCTCGGGAATACCCCCCCCCCCCCCCCCCCCCCCAAGCCTTGTCAACTGCTCTTCACAATCAATCCATTAATGAGTGCTTACTGTGGGCAAAGCACTGTACTAAACCTTTGAGAGAGGACAATAGAGTAAGCAGGCATGATCCCTGCCCACAAGGAGTTTACAATCTAGCAAGGAGCCAACAATCTAGCAATTGGCAAAGTCTTCTTGGGAAGTGTCCCCCTCTCTGGATCTGGACTCGGGCCCTTCATTCATTCATTTCTTCATTTGTATTTATTGAGAACTTACTGTGTGCAAAAGACTGTACTAAGTGCTTGGAAGAGTAGAGTATAACAATAAACAGGCATATTCCCTGCACACAGTGAGTTTACAGCCATTCCATATGCTTATTCAGTCAGTTTTATTTATTGAGTGGTCATTGTTTGCAGAGCACTGCACTAAGTGCTTGGAAAAGTACAATATAACAGTAAGCAGATACCTTCCCTGACTATAATGAGCTTACATTCTAAAGGGTTGACCAGCCCTTCCAAGTGGTTTAGGCATAGTTTTTATTTAGCCGTGTCCACTGTAGACTTGGATATGTACCCTTTAAGCCCCCTGATACTCAACCCAGCCCCACAGTACTTTTATAATTATTCTTATACTCTACTGTTGCCCCTATCCTTATTCCATTTTAATTCAATAGTATTTATTTATTTATTTATTGAGCGCTTACTATGTGCAGAGCACTGTACTAAGCGCTTGGGATGAACAAGTCAGCAACAGATAGAGACAGTCCCTGCCGTTTGACGGGCTTACAGTCTAATCGGGGGAGACGAACAGACAAGAACAATGGCAATAAATAGAGTCAAGGGGAAGAACATCTCGTAAAAACAATGGCAACTAAATAGAATCGAGGCGATGTACAATTCATTAACAAAATAAATAGGGTAACGAAAATATATACAGTTGAGCGGACGAGTACAGTGCTGTGGGGATGGGAAGGGAGAGGTGGAGGAGCAGAGGGAAAGGGGAAAAGGAGGGTTTAGCTGCGGAGAGGTAAAGGGGGGGTGGCAGAGGGAGTAGAGGGAGAAGAGGAGCTCAGTCTGGGAAGGCCTCTTGGAGGAGGTGAGTTTTAAGTAGGGTTTTGAAGAGGGAAAGAGAATAAGTTTGGTGGAGGTGAGGAGGGAGGGCGTTCCAGGACCGCGGGAGGACGTGACCCAGGGGTCGACGGCGGGATAGGCGAGACCGAGGGACGGTGAGGAGGTGGGCGGCAGAGGAGCAGAGCGTGCGGGGTGGGTGGTAGAAAGAGAGAAGGGAGGAGAGGTAGGAAGGGGCAGGGTGATGGAGAGCCTTGAAGCCTAGAGTGAGGAGTTTTTGTTTGGAGCGGAGGTCGATAGGCAACCACTGGAGTTGTTTAAGAAGGGGAGTGACATGCCCAGATCGTTTCTGCAGGAAGATGAGCCGGGCAGCGGAGTGAAGAATAGACTGGAGTGGGGTGAGAGAGGAGGAAGGGAGGTCAGAGAGAAGGCTGACACAGTAGTCTAGCCAGGATATATCTGTCTCCCTCTGTAGTCTGCAACTCCTTGTCGGCAGGGATGCCAACTCTTTTGCATTGTACTTTCCCAAGTGCTTAGACTTTTCATATAGTAAGTGCTCAGTAAGCACTACTGATTGACTGACTGATTGATATAGAGCCCGGCAGTCCTAGCCCAGCACCTGCCATTCGAGTCCAGTCCAGGTCCAAGTTAAACTGGAAATTAGTATATATTAATGTGGAAGTGGCCCAGATGGGAGGTTGCTGGGGGGTAGGGTGACCATTCATCCAATTAGTATCAGACAGTCTGGTTTTCAAGAAGTCCATCCTCTGACCAGTACTAAAAAGGCACTAGATGGCTTTAGGTCTACTGTTTTTATTTTTATGTTTTTACTGCCTTGGCTCCTGCCCCAAGTTCCACCGCTTGGAGATGATGCCCGTGTTTATGTGGATCTGGGTGGGGAGCACAATGGCTCTGCAGTCTGGGAGTGGGTCAGAGTCCCCTGGGGACGTACTCAATGGTTCTGAAGATTTCTGCAAAGCACCTTGGCATGTCTTTTTGATGTCATGCTATTCCATTACATAATCTAAGTAGCCCATGTAGAGTGATGTGCATCTGTGACTTCCGGGATGGCAAGAGGGCATCCAGGACCTCTGAGTGTCATCAGTGGCTACCCCACCTACCAGGCCATCGGTCCATGACAGTCTGGGATATTTCATTTCCTGAATAGTGAGCTCTTTGTTAGAGATGCAGCTTGCCCTAGTGTATAGAGCATAGCCTTGTGAGTCAGAAGGACTTGGGTTCTAAATCCAGCTCTGCCACATGTCTGCTATATGACCTTGGGCAAGTCACCTAACTTCTCTGTGCCTCAGTTATCTCATTTGTAAAATGGTGATTAATGCTGTGTTCTCCATGTGGGACAGGGACTGTGTCCAACCTGATAATCTTGTATCTACCCCAGCGTAAGCAGTACCCCAGTTCACTACCTGGTACATACTAAGGCTTTAACAAATACCATGAAAAAAATAGTCTGCCACTCTCATAAGACTTTTTGTTAATTTTTCTTCACTCTCCTCATTCTCCTGTTGCCACTCATTCTCCTTGTCCTCTCTCACCCCCATATTGCCACAGTTGATCCCTATCTTTCCATCCAATTTGCCACCATACTGGTCCAGGAATGTGGCATTCTCTGGGAGCACCTGGGAACATACAATATAACAGTTGGTAGAAACATTACTCTGTCCACACGAGCTCATAGTCTAGTGGGGAAGACAGCCATGCAAATGAATAAATAAATTATGGATATGTACATAAGTGCTGTGGGACTCAGGGAGGGATGAATAGAGGAAGCAAATTAGAAGGATGCAGAAGGATGTGGGAAAAGAGGAAATGAGGGCTTAGGGAAGCCACTTGCAGAAAATGTGGTTCAATAAGGCTCTGAGAGTGGAGAGAGCAATTGTCTTTTGGATATGAAAAAGGGGGCATTTTAGACCAGAGGCAGGATGTGGTCTCTGGAGATAGACAAGGTCGAGGTACAGTGAGTAGGTTGGCATTAGAAGAGCAAAGTGTGGGGTCTGGGTTGTAGTAGAAGATTGAGGATAGGTAGGAGTGAGGTAAGGTAGGATGGGACAAGGTGATAGAGTGCTTTAAAGCTGATGGTAAGAAGTTTCTGTTTGATGCAGAGGTAGATGGGCAACCACTGGAGGTTAATTCTTGAAGAGCGGGGAAACATGTCCTGAACGTTTTTGTAGAAAAATGATCCTGGCAGTAGAGTGAAGCGTGGACTGGTGTGGGGAGAGACAGGAGGCAGGGAGGTCAGAAAGGAGGCTAATACAGTAATCAAGGCCAGATAGGATTAAGTGCTTGGATTGATGTGGTAACAGCTTGGATGGAGAGGAAAGGGCAGATTTTAGCAATGTTAAGAAGGTGCAAATGAATGAATTTTGTGTTGGATTGAATATGTGGGTTGAATGAGAGAGAAAAGTTAAGGATAACAGCAATGTTACGAGCTTGAGAGAAAGGAAGGATGGTGGTGCTGCTTACAGTGTTGGGAAAGTCATGGGGAGGGTTTGGGTAGTAATATAAGGAGTTCTGTTTTGGACATGTTAAGTCTGACGTATCTGCACAAGTGGAGATATCTTGAAGGCAGGAGCAGATGGGAGACTGCAGAGAGGGAGAGAGAAAAGGGTTTGAGATGTAGATATAGGAGTAATCTGCATAGAGGTGCTAGTTGAAGCCATGGGAGTAAATGAGTTCTCCAAGGGAGTGTGGGTATAGATGGAGAATAGAAGGGGACCCAGAACTGAGCCTTGAGGAACTACCACAGTTAGAGGATGGGAGTCAGAGGAGGAGCCCACAAAAGAGACTCAGAATGAGCAGCCAGAAGAATAAGAGTAGGATGGGGGTTGTTGTAGAATTGGAAGCAGGGTAGCCTAGTGGAAAGAACAAAGGCCTGGGAGTCATAAAACTTGTGTTCTAATCCCAGCTCTCCTACTTGTCTTTTGTGTGATCTTGGACACTTAACTTCTCTGTGCCTCATTTTTCTCATCTGTAAAATGGGGATTAAATCCTACTCCCTCCTTAGACTGTGAGCCCCATGTGGGACAGGGATGCTGTCTGACCTGATTATCTTCTGTCTACCCCAACAGTTAATATAATGATTGGCACCTAGAAAGGATTTAATGAATATAATAATGATAATAATGATCGTGAGGACAGGAGTAGGAGAAAAATTGAGGTATAGAAGATAGTGGGTTGATTCCACCATCTCCTCTACCATATGCATTTTACAGACTACACTCAAATACTTTCCCAAAAAAGGATTTATGAATTATTTAAGTCCTGAAGACACAAACACTCTATTTCCCACAGACTCAGTGTTTCAGAGGAAACATTTTCATAAAAGTGACTCTTCTAGGAGCACAACTCTTCTGTTGTAAGGGGGTTTTAAAGAATGAGCAATTTAAAAGATGAGCTATTCTCTGCAGCTATGTTGCTGAGCCCCCTCTCCTGGCAAGATGGGAACAGAACATGTGTTGATGTACATTCTTCATTTTAAAATCAGAGAATGAATTTTGGACACTTTAGGGTTGACTGCAAGACACCCCAAAGAGGTCCAGAGGAAAATTGAAGGGTTCCTGAGTCAGGCCAGGGAGGCAAGCATTGCTGCTGTCAAGGAGTTAAGAAGAATAACAGTATTGTGGAATACATGCTCATAATCTGGTGGATTTAAAACTGTAGCTTAAGCAATTTTTGGGAAGACCCAGCCACTTCCAACACTTCCCCCACACATTCAGTCAATCAATTGATCATATTTATTGAGCACTTACCATGCAGAGCACTGTACTAAGCACTCGTGAGAGTACAATACAACAATATAACAGAAGCACCTACAGCCAACACCTCCCCCCTTTCCTCTTCTTCCTCTTGTCCCACTCCATTCCGTGTCACCCTCTAGCTCCCTCTATCCTTCCCCCTCCAAGCCCCACAGAACTTATGTACATAACTAATTTTTAAATATATTAATATCAGTCTCCCCCACTCTAGAATGTAAGTGCATTGTGTACAGGGAATGTGTCTGTTTATTGTTGTACTGTACTCTCCCAAGTACTTAGTACAGTGTTCTATTCACTGTAAGCACTCAATAAATACTATTGAATGTATGAATGAATGAACCTCCCATCTCAAAATGGAACTGTCCAAAAGAAAGAGAAAAGCCAAATTTCTGAGCTTCTCAATCTAATCCCCGTCCATGCCCAGGGCCCTTGGGTTCGAAAGAGGCAATGATCTGTTATATTGTACTCTCCCAAGTGCTTAGCACAGTGGTCTGCATTCAGTAAATGTTCAATAAATATGATTGATTGATTGCTCTCATTTGTTCTGCAATAGGACAAGCACTCTTTTTTCAATCCTTAAAACAATTGATTTGGAGCTCTAAGCTTGGATTTAGATTTATTATCTGACTGCTGTTTGATTTGGGTTAGCTTTAATTGAGGTTTTTAGGAATACCCTTGCTCTGTGAGTCCCTAAGAGTCCTAATAGCAGACAAGAGCCATAGAAATAAATCTTATTGTCATCATTAGTCTTATTAAGTGCCAAATAATTACACAAATGAAAAGAGGCATTATAGTGTCATCATCATTTTATTCTATTAGTGCGCAATTACATTCCTTGTTAAACTCCTACCTTGTTCTCTGAGTAAGGTTAAAGCTCTCAAATTAATGAGAATGACTGTATACAAATAAATGCACTTGTCTCAGTACTGTAGCCATCACCATGACATTAAGGGACTAAGCCTACTTAAGTACAAAGCACTATAAAGAAGAAGGAAGGTGATGCTCCTTTGCCTTGAACTCTGAGAGTGTTGTATAGGGATGTGGAAGGTAGGAGATTAATGGATTTTTTTTTTTTACTATAAAAGGGAAGGTTAAGTATAAGCCCAATCAACAAGCGAGGTCAGAGGTGTTGGAGGTGATTTCACTACAGAAGGAGAAGCCTGAGTGGTGCACTAAAAACTGTCTTGAAGTATGTGAAGGGTTAGTCAAGTTCTTCATTTCCACTGAGTTGTTTATGGTATTTGTTAAGTTCTTACTATATGCCAGGCACTATACTAAGGGTTGGGGTATTATTATTATTATGATTACTAAGTGCCTTCAAGTCAATTCTGATTCAAAGAGACTCCATGGATATACTTTCTCCAGAACATCCTGTCCTCTATCATAATCCATAATCATTCTAATGGTTCTTCCGTTATCACTGTTATGTTCTCTATCCATCCAGCTGCTGGTCTGCCTTTTCTACGTTTTCCCTGGACTTTTCCTAGCATTAGTGTCTTCTCCAGGGAATTAGTCCTCCTGATTACGTATCCAAAATGTGTTAATCTAAGTCAAGTTATTTGGCCTTCTAAAGACCACTTCGATTTGATTTGCTCCAAAATCTATTTGCTTGTTTTTTGGGCAGTCCATGATATTCACAAAAGTCCCCAACACCACATTTCAAAAGAATTGATGTTGTTTCTATCCTGTTTTTTCACTGTCCAGCTTTTGGATCCATACATTGTCACTGGAAACACTGTAGAGTTGACAATTTCATTCAGCACAAGATAATCAGTTTGGACACAGTGCATGTCCCACATGAGGCTTACAGACTTAATCCTATTTTACAGATGAGGTAACTGAGGCCCAGAGAAGTGAAGTGACTTGCCCAAGGTCACACAGCAGGCAAGTGGCAGGGAGAGGATTAGAACCCAGGTCCTTCTGACTCCCAGGCGTGTTTTCTATCCACTAGGCCAAGATCCTTCAGAACAAGGGAAAAGGAATCAAAATTGCAAGCTTAGGTTTAGCACAAAGACTGAGAGAATATGAGAAATGTTGAAATTCAACCCAGAGGGAGCAAGTACCCCTTCCCCTAGGTCTTTAGCAGTGAGATAGAGACTGATTTGTTGATGGCCACCTAGGTTTTGATCTGCCTGGAGCTAAGGAAAGGGGCCTGATGACTTTTGAAATTGCATCTTTCCCTTTGGATCTTATGATTATCTCTGCTTCAAACTCAGGTGTGTCTGACATCTTGACCAAAGGCCTTCTAGAGGGCCTGGGGCGATTGCAGCCCAGACTGTGTTGTGATTATTATTATTATTGTTGTTATTGTTGTTATTTCTCAAGTGCTTACTCTGTACCAAGCTCTGTACTAAGCACTGAGTTAGATACAAGATAACCAGGCCACACACAATCCCTATCTCATTTGGCGCTCACAGACTAAGTAGGAGGGAGTAGGATATAATCCCCATTTTACAGATGAGGAAACTGAGGTGCAGAAAAGTTAAGTGACTTGCTCGAGGTCACACAGCCAGAAAGTGGCCAAGTTGAGATTGGAATCCTGGTCCTCTGACTCCAGACCCATGCTCTTTCCACTAATTTATGCTGCTTCTCTGTCAGAGGAAGTCAAACATCTTGTTGAATTGCTCCACCCGCAGTGGATTTGGGTCCAAGGGTAGGAGAAAGAGAGGACTGGTGGATGAGGATTACTGGTGGATGAGGATGAGGATGAGGATTGGAGATTTTTGCAGTCTTCACAGAAGAAATGGTAATCAAGGCCATTTCTCAGGACCTAGAGAAGTATTTTCCTAAAACTGGAACTTGCCAGGCAGAGTCCAAGAGCCATCATAGACGATGAAGAAGGTATGGCTAAAGAAAGCGGAAGCATCTCAAATGAGAATCAAGCCAACCCCTTGATCATAGGCACAGAAATATTCCATCAGCCAGAGAAAGAAGTTTAGTTATCAAAAAATAGCCCAAGACAAACCCAGAATATGGATTAAAGTCTTGGAAATTCCTAGATGAAAAATGTTGGTGGAAACGGCACTTTCTTGCTCCCAGAACCAGCTCTGACTTCTCACAGTCATTTATGATGTCCCACCCCCGTTTCAGTAGGGATGCAGCCGGAGAAATGTCCAGGCCTAGTGAACCTTACTAAAGGAGATGAAGCGAGCCACTGGTTTTGGTACAAGCTTTCTATTGATCTTCAGGGAAACTCTTTCAGCTCAAAAAGCTGCAAGCAGATCCAAAAGTCCTTGAGGGAGACAGTCACCCAGGCTTGCCAGGAGAGTGGAGATAAATCTGCCCAGGAGGTGCTCGTACAGGAAGACAAGCACACGCTGGTGAATCCCTTAGCAGAATCAGTCTGGCACTGCCAAATGGTGATTTTCCTATAGAAGACCAAGCACCTGGTACCTATCTTTCTGAGGGAAATCTTCCATGTAACCTAAAATTTTCTCAAGCACCATGGACCTGAAACCTAACCCGAACATCTGCTTCTTGAACAGGATGCTGTCTAAATTCGTTATGGGCAGGGAGCAGGTTTATCAGCTCTGTTATATTGTACTCTCCCAAGTACTTAGTATGGTGCTCTGCACACAGTCAGCTCTCAGTACTTATGATTGATTGATTAACACCATCCTGATGATAAAAACACAGAAAACTGTTTCAAGAAAGCCTGCATGACCTCCTGAAGTTTCTTTGTGGTGCCATTAGAATATTAATCTTCAGACCCAACTGCAAATCTAGAGTGGGAGCTAGGTCTAAAACCTTGTCTGTAGCTGCCCAAACAGACCCTGTCCCCAGTATCTCATTTTGAGCAGTTCTGTCACATACTAGCCATATTTTCCATCAGATGGCAAGAGACGTTCATCGATGATGAGATCCTAGAACATAGTCTACTTGAATCAAAGCAATGTTAAAATCACCCATTTTCCCAGGGTGGGACATGCAAAGAGCATGGATGAAAGCAGGGAACACAAGCAGTTGCTGCTGTATGCAATGAAATATGCCACACGCAAGCTTGGTGGGCAGAAGAAACATTTTAAAGATGTATCTCACCTCAATTTCAAAGGTTGCAGCATAACCTAGTGAGAAGCCACATGGCTTAGTTGGATAGAGCATGGGCCTGGGAGTCAGAAGGACCTGGGTTCTAATCCTGGCTGTGGATCATGTCTGTTGTGTGATCTTGGGCAAGTCACTTCACTTCTCTGTGTCTCTGTAATCTCAGCTGTAAAATGGGGATTAAGATTGTGAGCCCTATGTGGGGCAGGGACTATGTCCAAATTGATTAGCTTGTATCTACCCCAGAATTTAGTACAGTGCCTGGCACATTGTAAATGCTTAACAAATACCATAAAACAATAGCTGTAGGTGGCCGAGAATCTAGCTGCAGATGCTACCTGAGACATGGCAGCCAGGGAATGGAATGGAAGCTTTAAATGACCATGCATTTAGGATTTATGGTTGACCTGTGTAAAGCCAAGGACCATCTTTCCTTGAGAACAAGAATCACTGGCACTAATGTCAACTTCAAAAGAGAGAAACAAATATTATTTTTAATGATATTTTCTAAGTGCTTACTGTATGTCCAACTTGGTTTTAAGCATTGGGGTATTACAAGTTAATTAGGTCAGACACAGTCCCTTTCCAACATGGGGCTCACAGTCTAAGTAGGAAGGAGAACAGATATTGAATCCCCATTTTACCATTGAGGGAATTGAGGCAAAGAGAAGTTACGTGATTTGCCCAAGGTCACATAGCAATCATTTGGTAGAGCTAGGATTAGAACCCAGGTCCTCTAACTCCTGAGCCCATGTTCTTTTCACTCGGCCATGCTGCTTCTCATTTCTTGGAAACCAAGATGACACTGGATATAAGTTACAGCTAAAATCAATACTCCAGTTAAGAAATAAAATTCACTCTTCCAATGATCTTTCTCTCTCTCTCTGTATGTTGTTGGTCAGTTGTCTCCTGACTCGGATTGTACTCCCCATTGGTAGTAGAGATTCAGAGGCAGATACAAGGACTGAAAAGAGATCAGAGGCAGAGACAGGCTGTACCCCAGAATTTTTGTCCAAGGTGATAATAATAATAATAATGCTGGTATTTGTTAAGCGCTTACTATGTGCAGAGCACTGTTCTAAGCGCTGGGGTAGACATAGGGGAATCAGGTTGTCCCACGTGGGGCTCACAGTCTTAATCCCCATTTTACAGATGAGGGAACTGAGGCAGAGAGAAGTTAAGTGACTTGCCCACAGTCACACAACTCACAAGTGGCAGAGCTGGGATTCGAATTCATGAGCCCTGACTCCAAAGCCCGTGCTCTTTCCACTGCGCCACGCTGCTTCTCACAGCCCTGTGACTTTTTCAATGTCCTCATTAGATCATTAGTAACCTGCTTTATACTCTTGGCATTTAACCTCAACAGAGGTATATGTCAATGTTGCTTCCTGGATATATGTTTTTTCTACTCTGACCTCTCTTTCCATGAGGCAGGATGAGTTCTAATCAGTTTGTTCTTATTACCTCGATGGGAAGATAGGGAAGCAGCATGGCCTCGTGGAAAGAGCCCATTCCTCGATTTTAATCCCGGCTCTACCACTTGTCTGCGGTGTGACCTTGGGCAAGCCACTAAACTTCCCTGTGCCTTATTTCCTCATCTGTAAAATGGGGATTAAATACCTGCTCTCCCTCCTACTAAACTGTGAACCTCATGTGGGACAGGGTCTTTGTCCAACCTAATTATCTTGTGTCTATTCCACTGCTGAATATACTGCTTGGTACATAGAAAGCACTTAAAAGTATCACAAAAAAATGAAGTGGGGGTGGGCGGGGGATGTTGGAGGTTGGGGCATGTGGATTACCCAGGTCTGTTTTGTGTAGGAAATGAGGAGAGGGGAGGAATGGGAGAGACTAGACTGTGATCCCGGTGTTTAGACTGTGAGCCCTTTATTGGGCAGGGATTGTCTCTATCTGTTGCCAAATTGTACATTCCAAGTAGTTAGTACAGTGCTCTGCACATAGTAAGCACTCAATAAATACAATTGAATGAATGAGAAGGAAATCAGAAACAAGGAACAGTAATGGGAGAAATGTTAAGATCCGAACTCCATTCAGTCTCCGTGCAGGTAAACCAAGCCTAGTCTGGAGGTGCACTGAGACAGGAGGCTGTCAAGAAATCAACCACAGAAGTCCAGAAACAACAGAGGGCTGGGAGGAAAGGGGATTAGACCTCGGGGGCCTGAGCTGTTGTCCTGAGCTTGGAGAAGAAGAAGTATTTTCATGAAATATCCTGAAGAAGGAAAAAGACTTTAAGAACTTGTTTCCTCCATCTCCCCTACTAAATAGCGTGGCGCAGTGGAAAGAGCACGGGCTTTGGAGTCAGGGCTCATGAGTTCGAATCCCAGCTCTGCCACTTGTCAGCTGTGTGACTGTGGGCAAGTCACTTAACTTCTCTGTGCCTCAGTTCCCTCATCTGTAAAATGGGGATGAAGATGTGAGCCCCACGTGGGACAACCTGATTCCCCTGTGTTTACCCCAGTGCTTAGAACAGTGCTCTGCACATAGTAAGCGCTTAACAAATACCAACATTATTAAATGAGTCAAGCAGATGGGAACCGAGATAAGTGAGATAGATATTTCAAGACCTGTGGTGGAGCAGATCCCACTACTCATTTGGTCCCCCAACCAGAATCTGACAACCTTTTCCTCTCTAACGTGAATCCTTCCTGCTTCAGTTCAAACTTGTAGAGGAGTCCAGATGGAGCCTCAGGGGGTGGCCTGGGAGAAATAGAGGTCAGCCATAGCTCATTTCAGGGGAGATGGTTTTAACAAGAAATTTGGAATAAGCTCTTACCCTGCTACAGCCACAGTAGAACTTCCCTGACAAGATTCTTTAAAATCTGGGAAAGCAGTCTGGCCTAGAGGAAAGAGCATGGGGCTTGGTTCTAATCCTGGCTCTGTCAGTTGCTTGCTGTGTGACCTTGGGTATGTCATTTGACTTCTCTGTGATGCAGTTTCTTCAAATGCCAAAGGGGAATTCAATGCCTCATCTCCTTCCTGCTTAGCCTGTGAACCCCATGCAGGACAGGGACTGTGTCTGACCTTAGTGAACTGTACCTATCCCAGCGCTTACAACAGTGTTTGACACAGTAAGTGCTTAACAAATACCATTAAAAAAAACCATCTACCTCTAATTATCACCATAATTCATCCAGACTTCCTTATGTTTTCAGCCCCATTAGAACTGCATCCTTTACCAGATAGAACTCCCCTTGTGATTTATGCATCCGACTAAATGCCTAGCAAATTGACTTCCTCAAATATGTCGAGGGAGCCTGTTGGAAAACATGAAGAATGACAGGATGGTGCCATATGCATGATGTTCAAAGTCACCAGTTGTTAAAGGTTAGATCAAAGCCACAGCTGAGCCCTGCTCCTTCTGAAAATTATGCTACATCTACTACTAGTGTGCAAGCAGATTCTCCTCTAAAGGAAAACTCCACAAAAAAACAGGATGACCTAGTGGGAAAGAGCACAGGCCTGGGAATCAGAGGACCTGGGTTCTAATCCTGGATCTGCCATTCGCTTACTGTGTGACCTTTGGCAAGGCACTTTACTTCTGTGTGCCTCATTTCTGTTCTCCCTCCTTCTTGGACTGACAGCCTTAGACTGTCCAACCTAATTAATTTGTATCTACCCAAGATCTTAAAACAGTATTTGACACATAGTGAGCACTATGTGAGTGCTTAATATACCATAAAAAAATCCATACTCAAGTTTTGGGGAGTGGTTCAGATGAGAGCCAGGTGGTTTCTCCTCACTTGCTGCTCATGGATGGGAAGCCTGTGGGTTCTGAGCTTTGGACTTTAGGGTAGAGGATCCTCTCCCTCTAAGATGGAGATTTGGGGGTCTCTGGGAAAACTGGCCCATCCTTTGTTCATTCGTGCCTATTTATTGAGTGCTTACTACTACTAATAATAATGTTAATATTTGTTAAGTGCTTACTCTGTGCTGAACACTGTTTTAAGCACTGGTGTAGATACAGGGTAATCAGGTGAGGCTCGCAGTTAATTCTCATTTTGCAGATGAGAGAACTGAGGCACAGAGAAGTTAAGTGACTTGCCCACAGTCACACAGCTGACAAGTGGCAGAGCCGGGAGTCGAACCCATGACCGCTGACTCCGAAGCCCAGGCTCTTTCCACTGAGCCACACTGCTTCCCCTGTGCAGAGCAGTGTACTAAGTGCTTGGAAAATACAAGACAGCAATAGAGACAGTCCATGCCCACTTTGAGCTCACAGTCCAGGGGCTGGAGACAGACATAAATATAAGTAAACACATAAGTGCTGTGGGGCAGGAAGAGTGGGGCAGAGCCAAGGGCGTTAAGGGAAGGGCAGTTCAGGAAAAATGAGGCTTAGTCTGGGAAGGCCTCTTAGAGGAAGTGTACCTTCAGTAGGGCTTTGAAGGGGAACAGAGTGATTGTCTGGATTTTTTGAGGAGTCATGGCATTCCAGGACAGAGGTAAGACACGATTCAGGGGTTGGTGGTGATCCAGGAGAGATAGAGCCACAGTGAGAACGTTAGCACTTTCTCTAGGCTGGTATGTAGAAGAAAAGAAGGGAGGTGAGGTAAGAAGGGGCAAGGTGAAGGAGTGCTTTAAAGCCAATAGTGAGGAGTTTTTGTTTGATACAGAGGTGGATAAGCAACCACTGGAGATTTTCAAGGAGGGGGGTGACAGGCCCTGAACATTTCTGTAGAAAGATAATCCAGGCAGTGGAGTGAAGTATGGACTGAAGTGGGGAGAGGCAGTAGGTTGGGTGTTCAGAAAGGAGGCTGATGCAGTAATCCAGTCGGGATAGGATGAGTGATTGCACTAACATGGTAGTGGTTTGGATGGAGGGGAAAGGGTGGATCTTGGCGATTTTGTGAAGGTGAAATGACAGGATTTGGTGATGGATTCTATATATGGATTAAATGAGAGAGCAGAGTCAAGGTTACGGGCTTGTGAGACAAAAAGGATGGTTGTGCCAACTACAGTGCCGGGAAAGTTGCAGACCGGGTTTGGGAGGAAAGATAAGGAGCTCTGTCATGGACATGTTGAGTTTGAGCTGGCAGAAGGACATCCAGATAGAGATATACTGAAGGCAGGAAGAGATGCCAGCCTGGAGGGAAAAAGAGAGAACAGGGGAGGAGATGTAGATTTAGGTGTCATCTGCATAGAGATGGTAGTTGAAGGTGTGGGGGTGGTTGAGTCCTCCAAGAGAGTAAATGTAGATGGAAAATATAAGGGGACCTGGATCTGAACCTTTAGAGACCCCTACAGTCATGAGATGAGGTGGAGGAGGAGCCCAAGGAGAAGACTGAGAATGAATAGACAGAGAGATGAGGAGAACCAGGAGAGGACAGAGTCAGTGAAGCCACAGTTGGATAACGTATTGTGGAGAAGGGGATGGTCCACAGTGTCAAAGGCAGCTGAGAGGTCGAGGAGGATTAGGATAGAATAAAGGCCATTGGATTTGGCAAGGAGATCGTTGGTGTCGGTTGACAGGGTGGTTTCAGTGGAGTGAAGAGGGCAGAAGCCAGTTTGGAGCGTGCCCAAGAGAGAGTTGGAGGAGATGAATTTGAGGCAAGTGTAGATGTCTCGCTCAAGTAGTTTGGAGAGGAAGGGTAGGAGGGAGATGGGGCAATAACTGGAGGGGGCTGTGGGGTCAAGGGAGGGTTTTTTTAGGATGGGGGAGACTTAGACATGTTGGAAGGCAGTGGGGAGGAAGCCACTGGAGAATAAACAGTTGAAGATGATAGTTAAGGAGGGACGGAGAGAAGGTTTTTATAAGGTGCGAACCAATGGGGTCCGATGCACATGTGGAGGGGATGGCACTTGAGAGAAGGGAAGAGAGGAGAAGCAGCGTGGCTCAGTGGAAAGAGCACGGGCTTTGGAGTCAGGGCTCATGAGTTCGAATCCCAGCTCTGCCACTTGTCGGCTGTGTGACTGTGGGCAAGTCTCTTAACTTCTCTGTGCCTCAGTTCCCTCATCTGTAAAATGGGGATTAAGATTGTGAGCCCCACGTGGGACAACCTGATTCCCCTATGTCTACCCCAGCGCTTAGAACAGTGCTCGGCACATAGTAAGCGCTTAACAAATACCAACATTATTATTATTATTATCTCCTCTGGAGAACTGCTGGGAAGGATGGGAAAGTTGAAGAAGGGGGCCAAGAGGAGGGAGAATTGAGGAGGGAGAGGAGGGATTTGGGGACCTCACACATGATGGTGTTAATTTTCTTAATAAAGTAGATGACTAACTTAATAGAGTTGGGGGCAAGGGGTGGGGGTGGGGGTCAGGGGACCTGAGGAGGGAATTAAATGTCTGGAACAACTGGCAAGGGTGATGGGCATGGTTGTCAGTAAGGGAAGATAAATCGTTACCAGGCCGAGGAGAGGTCAGAGTTAAGGCAAAAAATGACAAACTTGAAGTGGACAAGGTTGTCCTGGCACATAGTAAGCACTTAACAAATACCACAATAATAATAATTACCATTATTATTAGTAGCATTATATGAAGTGACAGAACAGGACCCAGGTCCTTTTGATTCCCAGGCCTATCTACTAGACCATGTTGCTCCCCTAAGCAAGAAATATGATTGACTGACTGCCTCCAGATCACATGAGCCCCATAGACCTAGAAGTCATTTCCCAACAAGGAAGGAGCTGGGGATTGACTGTGAGCCCTATGTGGGGCAACGACTGTGTCCAACTCTATTAATTTGCATTTAGAGCAGTGCCTGGCACATAGTAAGTGTTTAACAAATACCACAATTGTTATCATTATTATTATTACTAATAATACTAATAGGGATTTGAAGGTGGGAAGCATGATTGTCTGTCAAATATGAAAAGGGAGGGAGTTCTAGGCCAGCAGCAGGATATGGGCAAGAGGTCAGCAGCGAGATAGACAAGATCCAGATACTGTGAGTGGGATGCCATTAGAGGAAGTGATCTAAGTGCTGGAGTAGATACAAGATAATTGGGCTGGACACACTCCCTGTTTCACATGGGGGTCATCACAGTCTTAAAGCTCATTTTACAGGTGAGGGAACTGAGGCACAGAGAAGTGAAGTGACTTGCCCAAGTTCACACAACAGACAAGTGGTGGAGCTGGGATTAGATCACATGACCACCTGACTCCCAGGACCGTGCTCTATCCACTAGGCCATGCTGCTTGGGAAAGTCACTTCACTTCTCTGGGCCTCAGTTACCTCATCTATAAAATGGAAATTAAGACTATAAACTCCATGTGGGAAAGGGACTGTGTCCAATCTGATTAGCTTGTATCTAACCCAGGGTTTAGAACAGTGGTTGACACATAGTAAATGCTTAAAAAATACCATGATTATTGCTATTACTATTATTATGTGCTTATTGTGTGCAGAGCGATTGGGAGAGTACAATACAAGAAGGTGACAGACACATTCCCTGACCACAATGATCTTACAGACTAGAGAAGGAGACAGATATTAATATAAATAAAAAAATTGCAGCTTCGTATATAAGTGCTGTGAGCCTGGGACAGGGGATGAATAAAGAGTGCAAGACAGGGTGAAGGGCATCGGAAAAAAGAAGGGCTTAATCAGAGAAGGTCTCTTGGAGGAGATGTGCTGTTCAATAAGGCTTTGAAAGCAGGGAGAGTAATTGTCTGTTGGATATGAAGAGGGAGGGCTTTCTAGGCCAGGACATGAGCGAGAGGTTGGACTGGTAGAGTGGGTTGGGGTTTGGGTGGAAGGAGACATTGATTGACAAGCTGAATGATGGAAGACCTCAAGGTCACTTTAGGGTTGGCCCCATTGGTCTTCCCAAGATACAGACTGCTTTCAGGAGAGCATATTATCAATCCTGCTGATGGCGTCCCTGGGGGCATCTGGCAAGAGCGTGTGCTTAAGTTAGGGGTTTACCTTAGAAACCTAGCTCCCTATCCTCAGAATGGAATAGGCACATGAACTGGTTAACTCCAGTGGTTGCTATGGAGAACCTTCAAGGCCACTGGCCAAATTGAGCAACTTTGGATGATTTTTTGCCACTGTTTGGATTCAGATTTGCCATCGTCCTTTCCCACAGAGAATATGATAAAAACCAAGGAACCACCTGATCCCCCGTGACTAAGTCATTCACCTGTCTGGAGTCAGGAGACTGGCAGACCAAATGACCTCTCAAGTTCTCTTCGCCCCCTAGGAGTCTAGGAATTAGAGAGGGGGTGAAAAGGGACTCCTCTCATCTTCCTGCCCAGGAACACTGGTTTCCAGTTGGGGAGAGGAGAGCCAAGCTCTTTATTCCTTCCATTTTGCAGCTGAGAAACTTATTCAACTTATTTAGTAACCTATTCAATATTGATCAGTCAATCAGTCAATCAGTCATATTTATTGAGCGCATACTGTGTGAAAAGCATTGTACTAAGCACTTGGGATAGTACAATATAACAAAATTGGTAGACATGTTCCCTACCCACAAGAAGCTTACAGTCTAGAGGGGGAAACAGACATTAATATCAATAAAATTACAGACATATACATATATGTTGTGGGGCTGAGGGAGAGGTGAAAAAAGGGAGCAAATTCAAGTGCAATGGTGACACCAAAGGGAGGGGGAGAAGAGGAAATGAGGGTTTAATGAGGGAAGGTGTCTTGGAGAGATGTGTCTTCAAGAAACAGCATGGCCTAGTGAATAGAGCATAAGCCTGGGAGTCAGAAAGACCTGGATTGCAGTCCTGGGTCCACGACTTGTCCGCTGTGTGATCTTGGGCAAGTCACTTCACTACTCTGTGCCTCAGTTCCCTCATCTGTAAAATGGGGATTGACTGTGAGTCCTACATGGGACAGGAACTGTGTCCAACTCGATTAGCTTATATCTACCCCAGCACTTAGAGCAGTGCCTGGCCCATAGTAAGTGCTTAACAAATGCCACAATTGTTATTGTTATTATTATTACTAATAATAATACTAATAATGCCTTGAAGATGGAGAGAATGATTGTCAGATATGAAGAGGGATGCAGTTCAAGGCCAGCAGCAGGACATGGGCAAGAGGTTGGTGGTGAGATAGGCACCATCGAGATACTGTGAGTGGGTTAGTATTAGAAGAACAAAGTATGCTAGCTGGGTTGTAGTAGGAAAGCAGTGAGGTATGGTAAGAGGGGACAAGGTGATTGATTTCTTTAAAGCCAATGGTAAGGAGTATAAACTCAATCCTTCATCATATCCATCAGTGTGGCATGTTGCCAAGACATTTTTGGCTAGGACAAGGGCCTGCAACCCGAGGCTCTGTTTTTGGAATCAAATGTGGCTCTTGAACCAGGGAAGGGAGAGGGTGTTGGAAGGGTAGTGAAATGTGAGGGATTTAAACCACCCAGAGCGCTGAGCTACAGTGGGGGGCCTCACTACACAGCCCACACTGTGAGGTTCCATTGCCATTCATAGCACTGTGGTCACAGCCCACCTAAAAGCAGAGGTAGACGGGAATGACCTCTGTGTTCTGTCCAGCCCAATGGTGCTACAGAAAGCCCCTGAGGGTCTGCCATCAATCAGTCAATAATGTTGTGGACAGAGAATGTGTCTACCTATCAACTCTGTTGCATGTAATTTATTTACATTAATGTCTGTCTCCTCCTCTAGGCTGTAAACTTGCTGTGGGCAGGGAATATGTCTGTTACATTCTTACACTGTACTTCCCAAGTGCTTTGTGTAGTGCTCTGCACATAATAAGTGCTCAGTAAGTACCACTTGTTATTTTTAAGTAACAAGTACCATTTTTTAAGGAATCTGGTAAGTGCTTACTATGCACCAGGCACTGTACTAAGCTCTGGGGTAAATACAAAACTAATGAAAAATCATTGTTTTAATAACACTAGACTGTACTCTTTTCTGTGCTTTCCCTGAGGTCAATCAATCAGTGGTATTAAATGGGCACTTACTGAGTGCAGAGGACTGGACTAAGCACTAAGGAGAGTACAATGAAATAGAGTTGGGAAACAAGAAGTTGAACGCTCACGGTCCCTGAACTGAGGGTTTTGGGGGTGGTGTGACAACCCTCTCAGGTTGGACACAGTCCAGGTCCCATATGGGGCTTACAGTCTCAATCCCCCTTTTACAGATGAGGTAACTGAGGCACAGAGAAGTGAAGTGACTTGCTCAAAATCACCCAGCAGGTGAGGGAGAAGCAGGATTGGAACCCGGAGTCCTTCTGACTCTCACGCCCATGCTCTACCCACTCCGCCACTCTGTTTTTCATTAATGACCAACTACTCTGCGCAGAGCACTCTACTAAGCACGTGGGAGTGTACAATAGAATTAGTAGGAACAATTCTCTGCCTTTACAATAGAGCACGGAAGAGCAGAACTAAATTAATTACAGGTAAGAGAAGCAGTAGGGTGTAAAAATATTTACATATGTTCGGCAGGGGCTGGTGAGTGCCTGAGGAAAACAAAAGCAGCCTCCTGCTCTCCCTTTGTCCCAAGATTCCCCGATTGGTAAGTTAGTTGTTTAGGGAAGTGTGATTACCCTTTTGGTGCAAGCTTGCTTCTCTTCCCTCCCACAAACTTTTCTCCTCCTTCTTCTTCCCAACCCCTCAACAACGCAGAGAGGGGATAGGGGTGTTGAGCCTTCAGCTTCAGTTTTTTGAGGGCATAGGTGGTCTCTGCCAACTCCATTTTATTGTACCATCCCAAGTGCCTAGTACAGTCCTCTGCACTCAGTAAGTGGTCAGTCAATGCCACTGATTGATGGATTGACCTCAGAGAGAGTCTTCAGGCCAGGAAAGACTAAAGTCTAGTGTTTTTAAAGCAGTGATTTTTCACCCTGCTGTCACCCATGCTTTCCAATCTCTGAAGCACTGAACAGCAAGCAGTAAGAACAGCATTTTTGCTTTCAAACAGGCCAGGCAGGTTTCAAAGATGATCAATTTATTAGCTTCTGCAGCTCCTTAAATGTTGTCACTCTGTTCTTCTAAGCCACATACATCAAGTTGAAATGTCTCCTTTGGCCTGCAGGATAAAACCCAGCGACTTAGGGGTAAATGTAAACTCCTCTACTCCTCTTTGGAACCATTTTATGAACTGTGGGAATTAATGTCTTTGCCAAAAAGAGCTTTAGTGAATGTTTTTGTTCATTCTTCTTCTTTCTCATTCTTCTCATTTTTGGACTTCTAAAGACAGTTTCTCATAAACTTAGGCCCTTCATCTTAGGTACCATTATTTATACATTTTTGAGATGATTCCCATAAGCTTCATTTAAAAGGAAAGCATGAGAAACACACTGAAAACAGGGCATTGTTTTTATTGCAATGTCATCTTTTCATTTACTTCTTCACATATTAGCAACCTCTGGCATTGTAAAAATACTAATTAAGAGACTCTCACACCATTTCTCCCTAGAGGGTAAATACTTCCATACTATTTTACTACTGAGTGTCTGAGACACAGTTTAGAAAAGTCAGTGACAGGTTAAAAGAAAGGATCACAGAAATTCTAGCCAGTTTCCCCCTCCCAGACTAGCTAATGACATGCATCTTTGAACTATAGAAATCTAGTCATCATCCTCCCTTACAAACTAGCAATTATTCTGTGGAGTTTGTTTCTTACTGCTTTTTCTAAACTGGTTTTTAAATCTCCCAAGATATGGGGGTTTTTGGTGACTGAGTATAGATTTTATTCAGAGATGGCTCTCTTAGTCTAAGATGTTCACTGTTGTGCAAAAAAAAAGAGAAAGAAACAGTCTGGTCTGGAGTTTGTACTCTGTTGTTCTTATACTGGCCAGAACAGTCCCCTCTTGCATTTTGGGGGATGAAGCGTTCCAGTGGTTCTCTCTCAAAGACAATTAACAATCAGTCAATCAATGATATTTAATGTTCCCCCTCTAGACCATAAGCTCACTGTAGGCAACTGTTACATTGTACTCTCCCAAGCACTTAGTACAGTGCTCTGCACACTATAAATGCTAAACAAATATGAATGATTGGATGCTTACTATACACAGAGCACTGTATTTAAACACTTGGGAGAAAGCAATAAGATCAAGTTAGTAAACATGTTCCCTGTACACAACAATCTTGCAGTCTAGAAGTGCTCACTATCATGGATGCAGTGTTTCTGGTGCTGGTGGTGACAGCATTAAACTGAGGATATACTCTTCTTGAAGCTCTCCTCTAGACTGTAAGCTGTTTATGGGCAGGGTACATACCCACCTTTTCTGTTGTATCGTACTCTCACAAGTGCTAAATAAAGGGCTCTGCACTTCTCAATAAATATCATTTATTAATTGATTGACCCAGCAAGTTAGCAGTGGGGGTGAGTCAGTCAATGTCAATCATATTTATTGAGCGCTTACTATGTGCAGAGCACTATTCTAAGCTCTTGGGAGAGTACAATAAAACTATGAACAGACACATTCACTGCCCAAAATAATCTTACATTCAGAAGGAAAGGCAGAAATTGATATAAATAAATAAATTACAGATGGGCACATAAGTGCTGTGAGGCTAGGAGGGGGGTTGAATAAAGGGAGCAAAACAGGACAATGCAGAAGGAAGTGGGAGAAAAGGAAATAGAGCTCAGTCAGGAAAAAACCCTTGAAAGAGATGTGCCTTCAATAAGGCTTTGAAGGGGATAGAGAATAATTGTCTGTCAGATTTGAGGGGCGAGGATGTTCCAGGCTAGACAGAGCAGGTGGGCAAGAGGTCAGGGGTGAAATAGATGAGATTGAGAAACAGTGAGAAAGTTGGCATTAGAAGAGCTACGTATATGGGCTAGGTTGGCGAGTCATTCTTCCGCATATGTGGGCAACATATGACCTTGGACAAGTCACCTAACTTTTCTGTGCCTCAGTTCCCTCATCTGTAAAATGGGAATTAAGACTGTGAGCCCCGTGTGGGACAGGGAATGTGTCCAAGCCTAATAATTGTATCCAACCCAGCACTTGAAATAGTGCCTGGCACATAATAACACATGAGCAATAATAACACATAATCACATGAGCAAGACTGAGCTCCTCATCTTCCCTCCCAAACCCGGTCCGCTCCCAGACTTCTCTATCACCGTGGATGGCACGACCATCCTTCCCGTCCCTCAGGCCCGCAATCTCGGTGTCATCCTTGACTCGTCCCTCTCGTTCACCCCACACATCCTATCCGTTACCAAGACCTGCCGGTTTCACCTCTACAATATCGCCAAGATCCGCCCTTTCCTCTCCACCCAAACGGCTACCTTACTATTATGGGCTCTCGTTATATCCCGGCTAGACTACTGTGTCAGCCTTCTCTCTGACCTCCCTTCCTCCTCTCTCTCCCCGCTCCGGTCTATTCTTCACTCCGCTGCCCGGCTCATCTTCCTGCAGAAACGATCTGGGCATGTCACTCCCCTTCTTAAACAACTCCAGTGGTTGCCTATCGACCTCCGCTCCAAACAAAAACTCCTCACTCTAGGCTTCAAGGCTCTCCATCACCTTGCCCCTTCCTACGTCTCCTCCCTTCTCTCTTTCTACCGCCCACCCCGCACGCTCCGCTCCTCTGCCGCCCACCTCCTCACCGTCCCTCGGTCTCGCCCATCCCGCCGTCGACCCCTGGGTCACGTCCTCCCACGGTCCTGGAACGCCCTCCCTCCTCACCTCCGCCAAACTGATTCTCTTTCCCTCTTCAAAACCTTACTTAAAAATCACCTCCTCCAAGAGGCGTTCCCAGACTGAGCTCCTCTTCCCCCCTACTCCCTCTGCCATCCCCCCTTTACCTCTCCGCAGCTAAAGCCTCATTTTCCCCTTTTCCCTCTGCTCCTCCACCTCTCCCTTCCCATCCCCACAGCACCGTACTCGTCCGCTCAACTGTATATATTTTCGTTACCCTATTTATTTTGTTAATGAATTGTACATCGCCTTGATTCTATTTAGTTGCCATTGTTTTTACGAGATGTTCTTCCTCTTGACGCTGTTTAGTGCCATTGTTCTCGTCTGTCCGTCTCCCCCGATTAGACTGTAAGCCCGTCAAACAGCAGGGACTGTCTCTATCTGTTGCCGACTTGTTCATCCCAAGCGCTTAGTACAGTGCTCTGCACATAGTAAGTGCTCAATAAATACTATTGAATGAATGAATGAATAATAAGCACTTAAAAATGCCATAATTGTTATTATTGAAAAATACCACAAAATAACCCTCTGTTGGAGATGCCCTTCAGAAATGGCCCTGAAGATGGGAAAAGATTTGTTCTTCTGCAGCACAGGATGATTTGGGGACTGATTTTCATTCCTATTTGGGTGATATCAACTTGAAAGAAGAGAGCAAATGCCCCAGCCACCAAGATGCATAAGAAGCCTAGTTTTCATTTCTAGTGTTTTCAAGGTCTGGCTGTTTGGAAAATTCCTGTCTGACATGAGCAGGCTTTTTCTGTTTGAATTCTCAAAGGAAAGGAAAAGTCTTCTGGAGCCAGGAAAGAAACAGAGGATCCAAGGAGAGAGGAATGTGGTGTTGGATAAGTTTGAATTTATGAAATTTGGCCTCAGTCAGAAACCCGCTTCAAGGAAAGCAGTGCACAGTGTCACTGGCTTTTAAGCAATTTTTCTGTCCAGTGTTGAGCAGCATTTTCCTCATGGAAAATTTAGAATACTATTCTGTTTAAAACCTTCTCTGTTCTCTTTTCTCTCACTATCTTTCCTTTCAACTCTGAAGAATAGGCATTTGCAGAGAAATGGGAATATCCTTTCTTAAATATCTTTTGGTTCTTTATCTTTCTCCTCCCATCCGTCCTCGCTAAGCCTGTAATTCCATAGTATGACATAGATGTGTTTCCATGGCAATAGGAAAGCCAGTGGAGCTATGAAAGAGGATAGCATAAGTTGAACTACTGTCGATACAGTGTGGCCTGATCAAAAGAAAGTTGAAATGGCATTCTAGAGAGCTGAGTTCTAATTCTCACTCCATCTCTAGCACTCTGTGTTTCAGGGCCAGTCACATAGACTCCCTGCACCACTTCCACCTTGGGTCCAGCATAGAGGAGGAGGATTTGGAGATGGGGTGGAAGACCCCATTTTAGACAAAGCCCACAGAGGATAGTTTAGAAGGTACAAGTAGCAGGAAGGGAGCAGGAGGACAATCAGTCATATTTATTGAAGGTTTAGTATGTGCAAAGCACTGTATTAAGCATTTGGGAGAGTACAATAAAACAAAGTTGGTAGACACCTTCCCTGCCTACCATAAGCTGGGGAAGACAGATATTAATATAGATAAATTATGGGTATATACGTAAGTGCTGCGAGGCTAAGGGAGAAGTGAATAAAGGGAGCAAATCCAAATGCATGGGTTATGCAGAAGGGAATGGGAGAATAGGAAGAGGAGATGTACCTTCAATATGCCTTTGAAAATGGGGAGAGTAATTGTGTGTCAAACAGGACAGAGAAAAGTGAAATGAGTTTGGATTTTGTGTAAGGTCAAAGATAAGAAACAATTATAATTAAGTTCATTGGAAGTGAGGCAGGATAGGAGAGAGAGCGAGCGAAGGAAATCTGCCCAAATTTAGGATGAGAAAAGACTGACTAAGCACAGGCTTTTATGAAGTTGTTGGCATCAGTGAAGGGAAAGAGTTGTCCACAAGGTCAGTCATACATGCCCATGTCTCCCCCATCCTAAAGAAAAACCCTTTTTGACCCCACTTCCCCTTCCAGTTATCACCCTATTTCCCTCCTACCCTTCCTTTCCAAACTCCTAGAAAGAGTCATCTATACTCGCTGCCTAGAATTCCTGAACTCCAACTCTCTCCTGGACCCCCTCCAATCTGGCTTCCGTCCCCTCCACTCTACCGAGACTGCTCTCTCAAAAGTGACCCATGACCTCCTTCTTGCCAAATCCAATGGCTCCTACTCCATTCTGATCCTCCTTGACCTCTCAGCTGCCTTTGACACTGTAGACCATCCCCTTCTCCACACCTTATCTCACCTTGGCTTCACGGGCTCCATCCTCTCCTGGTTCTCCTCTTATCTTTCTGGCCGTTCACTCTCGGTCTCCTTCGCAGGCTCCTCCTCCCCCTCCCATCCTCTAACTGTAGGGGTCCCTTCAGGCTCGTATCTCCTCCTGCCTCCAGGACGTCTCCACCTGGATGTCTGATTGCCACCTAAAACTCAACCTGTCCAAAACTGAGCTCCTTTTCTTCCCTCCCAAGCCCTGTCTTCTTCCTGACTTCCCTATCACTGTGGATGGTACGACCATCCTTCCCATCTCTCAAGCCCCCAACCTTGGTGTCATCCTTGACTCAGCTCTCTCATTCACCCCACACATCCAATCCGTCACCAATGCCTGCCGGTCTCACCTTTACAGTATTGCCAAGATCTGCCTTTTCCTCTCCACCCAAACGGCTATCTTACTGGTACAGGCTCTCATAATATTATTGTGAGATTATTATTGTGGATTATTGTGTCAGCCTTCTCTCTGATCTCCCTTCCTCCTGTCTCTCCCCGCTCCAGTCTATTCTTCATTCCACTGCCTGGCTCCTCTTCCTGCAGAAATGCTCTGGGCATGTCACTCCCCTTCTTAAAAACCTCCAGTGGTTGCCCATCAACCTCCGCACGAAAGAAAAACTTCTCATTCTAGGCTTCAAGGCTCTCCATCACCTTGCCCCCTCCTATCTCTCCTCCCTTCTCTCTTTCTACTGCCCATCCTGTAGGCTCCGCTCCTCTGCCGCCCACCTCCTCACTGTCCCCCATTCTCGCCTATCCTGCTGTCGAACCCTGGCCCACATCCTCCCGCTGTCCTGGAATGCCCTCCCTCCTCACCTCTGCCAAACTAACTCTCTTCCCCTCTTCAAAGCCCTATGTAGAGCACACCTCTTCCAAGAGGCCTTCCCAGACTGAGCTTCCCCTTTTCCCTCTGCTCCCTCTGCTCCCTCTCTGCCCCCCCTTCACAATCCCCCAGCTAAGCCCCCTTCCCCCCTTTCCCTCTGCTCCTCCCCCTCTCCCTTCCCCTCTCCTCAGCACTGTGCTCATTTGTATACATTTTTATTACTGTATTTATTTTGTTAATCAGGTGTACATCCCCTTGATTCTATTTATTGCGATTAAGTTGTCTTGTTTTTGTCCGTCTGTCTCCCCTGATTAGACTGTAAGTCCTTCGATGGGAGGGATGGTCTCTCTGTTGCCGAATTGTACATTCCAAGTGATAGTACAGTGCTCTGCACATAGTAAGTACTCAATAAATACTATTGAATGAATGAATCAATCAAGGGTCATGAAGTTGATAAGACATCAGTGACATCAGGCAGACAGCCCATAGAAACCACCAGGTCATTTTCCATGCACCTGATACTAGAAGTTTAAGGCTGAAATTCTTGGAATTAACTGTATTATCCAGGGTTCTCCAAGTATTTTTCTCCATTTAACGCATCTGGAGAATGACACCCTAAAGCATTTCAAATCTGTGTTTACCATATTCCAAGGAGACTTAGATCATTTGAACTTCCCTCCAAAACCGTATTTGTGCCCTAAATTATTATTAGTATTATTATTATTATCATTATTATTATGTGCCAAATTTGTAATGAGCACTTGGGGAGATTTTGTGGCATAGTGGAACTCTAAAAGTTGGAGGTCCCATGTTCTAGTCCCAGCTCTGCCACTGGTCTACTGCATAACTTTGGGCAAGTCACTTAACCTCCCAATGCCTCAGTTTCCCCATCCATAAAATGGGGATAACTATACTTGAACCACGCAGGGAGTTTGTGAGAGGTAAATTAAAATAAGTAATGTAAGGTGCTTTGGTAATAAAAACACTAAATAGAACTCACTCTAGCCTGCATTGAATGGAACATGTCTACTAACTGTTTTGTATTACACTTTCCCAAATGCTTAGTAAAATGCTTTGCACACAGTCAGTACACAGTAAATGCCATTGATTGATCAGGGTAGATACAAAATACTCAGGTTGGATACAGTCCTTGTATCACATGGGGTTGACAGTCTAAGTTGGAGAGAGAAAAGATATATGAAGTTATTTCTCCCCTCACTTTTCCTCCTTGAAATAAATAGATTTTCCATAATAATAATGTTGGTATTTGTTAAGCGCTTACTATGTAGAGCACTGTTCTAAGCACTGTGGTAGATACAGGGTAATCAGGTTGCCCCACATGGGGCTCACAGTTGTCATCCCCATTTTACAGATGAGGGAACTGAGGCTCAGAGAAGTGACTTGCCCACAGTCATACAGCTGACAAGTGGCAGAGCTCCATGTCCTGTGCAAGCACACTGAGATCCACCAACTCAAGCAGCATGGCCTAGTGGATAGAGCGTGGGCCTGAGAGTCAGAAGGACTTGGGTCCTACTCCCAGCTCTGCCTGTTGTCTGCTGTGTGACCTTGGGCAAGTTATTTCACTTCTCTGGGCCTCAGTTCCCTCATATGTAAAATGGGTATTAAGATTGTGAACCCCATGTGGAACATGGACTACATACAACCTGATTACCTTGTATCTATATCACTGTTTAGAACAGTTTCTGGTTCTGAAAGAGCTGAAGAATTTATGGTTTCTCCACATACAGTTAAAACCTTGATATTCACAAGTCTTGCATCAGTTTTCAAGGAAGCAGATGAACTTATAAAATGATTAGAGAAGAATATCAGAAATGCTACTCGTCAATGTGTTTAGAACCTTTAACCTCTTTCAATTTTAGTTTTTATATACAGATTCTTAGAGCTGGAATGGCATCACAATTCACTGGGACCAGCCCCCTGCCTCCGATCAGATGAATGCCTAAATCATCTCACAGGACCGACATAACTAAAACTGTAGTAGTAGTAGTGAAAGCATTTATTAAACTTTTACTATATAGAAAACTGTACTAAGCATTGGAAAAGAAGTACTCAATCAGTGGTATTTATTGAGCTCTTCTGGGTTTGGGACATTGTACAAAGTCCTTGGGAGATTTGGTAGACACATTCCCTGACCTCAGGGATCTTACTATCTAGTGGGGCATACAGACATTAAAATGAATTACCAGATAGGAGAAGCAAGTGAATATAGGATATGTATATTACTGCAATGGGGCGAGCAAAAAATTGCTTAAGAGGTATAGACTCGAGTGCATAGCTAACATTCAAGAGAGGACAAGTATGGTGCGGAAATGAGAGGTGAGTCAGAGAAGGCTTCTTGGAGGAGATGGGCTTTTAGTGGGATTTGAAGGTGGGGAGAGTCGTGGTCTGTCGGTTTGAAGGAGGAAGTTACAGGCTAGGGGGAGGACATGAGCAAGGGGTTGATAGTGACAAAGATGAGATAGAGGAATGGTAATCATGTTGTCATTAGATGAGTTAGGCTAAGTAGGAGGGGAAGTGCTGACTGAATGCCTTAAATCCAGTGGTAAAGAGTTTTAGTTGGATGTGGAGTTGGGTGGACAACTGATGAAGAGATTTTGAGGAGCTGAGAGATGGGTGTGGAAAATTTTTTAGAAAAATGACCTGGGTAGCAGAGGGAAATGTGGGCTGGAGTGGGGAGAGCCCAGAGGCAGTGAGGTCAGGCTGGAGACAGATTGATCAATCAATTAATCAAAGGTATTTATTGAGTGCTTACTGTGTGCAGAGCATTGTCCTAAGCTCTTGGGAGGGTACAGTACAACAGAGGTGTTAGACACTTCAGTGCACACAAAGAGCTCACAGTCTAGAAAGGGCGATAGACCAGCATGGTTTAGTGGAAAGAGACTGAGCTTGGGAGTCAGAGGTCATGAGTTCTAATCCCGGTTCCACCACTTATCAGCTGTGTGACTTTGAGCAAGTCACTTCTCTGTGCTTGAGTTACCTCATCTGTAAAATGAGGATTATGACTGTGAGCCCCATGGGGGACAACCTGATTACCGTGTACCTACCCCAGTGCTTAGAACAGTGCTTGGTACATAGTAAGTGCTTAAAAATACCACCATTGTTATTATTATTACTATCATTATTATTACTACAGACAAATTAGGGATATGTATATAAATGCACTGGGGCTGAGGATGGGGTGATTATCAAGTGCCTACAGGTGCACAGATGTCACAGAAAGGCAAGGGAGTAAAGGAAAAGAAGAATTAATTGGGGAAAGTCTCTTGAAGGAGATGCGGTTCTAATAAGACTTTCAGGGTGATCTGTCATATATGGAAGGGGAAGGATTCCAGGTCAGAGGGAGGGTGTGCACAAGGAGTCAGAGGTGAGATAGATGGGAGATAAGTAAAGTGAGCAAGCTGGCACTAGAGAAGTGAAGTGTGCAGGCTGGGCTGTAGTAGGAAATCAGTAAAGTGACGTAGCTTACTACAGAGCTTTGCACACAGTAAGAACTCAGTCTGATTCAGTTGAATGTAGGAGGAGGTGAGCTAATTGAATGTTTTAAAACCAGTGGTAAGGAGGTTCTGTTTGATGCATAGTCAAGTCAGGATGTGATGAGTGCTTTTATTAGTTTGGTAACAGTTTGGGTAGAGAGGAAGGGGTGGATTCTAGAGATGTGACAGGAGAAATGACAGTGTTTGATGAAAGACTGACTATGCAGGTTGAATGAGAGAAGTGAGTCGAGGTTAATGCCAAGGTTACTGACTTGTGAGACAGGGAAAACAGTGGTGTTATCTATAATGTGGAAAAGTCACGGAGAGAATGGAGGTTGGGAAGGAAGATGAGGAATTCTGTTTTGGACATATTAAGTTTGAGGTGCCAGCAGACTATCCAAGTAGAGATGTCCTGAAAGTAGGAGGAAATGTGAGAGTGCCGGGAAGGAGAGGTAAGGGCTGAAGTGGTAGACTAGGGAATCAAACATGGAAGCCAAATTGCAGGAGGTCAAGGAGAGAATTGGAACAGAGCATGTGGAGGCAGTGGGTGTAAGCAACTTGTTTGAGTAGTTTGGAAAGGAAAGAGGAGTTCAAAGGTGTATAGTAAATTAGCCTCCTACAAGGTGCTTTAAGCAGAAAAAAGGACTGCTGTTCGGTCTTGGATAAATTGAAAATCATTCAATTAAAATTATTAATTGAGAACCTACTCTGTGCAGAGCATACCAGTTAATCAGCCAATTATATTTATTGAGTGCTGTGAGCAGAGCACTGTACTAAGTGATTGGGAGAGTACAGTATAACAAAATAACAGAGGCATTACCTACCCACAACAAGCACCAGTCAGGAGAGTACAATGCAATCAAATTCATAGACAACAGCTTTCGATCGAGGGAGGTGGCAGATCCTAAAATAAATTACAAGTAGAAGGAAATGATAGAACGTAAAGATAAGGGCAACAGAATATAGGGGTGAATAATACACTACCAGAACGATTGCAGATGGAATCTGGTGCATTCTGGGAGAGATGTGTCCGTGGTGTCGCTACGGGTCGGAAAGCACTCGACGGCATAAGACAAGACAAGAAGCCAAGTGTTTAAGAGAACTACCTAAGAACAAGCACAGCCAGCAGAAATTTCTGCTTGTTTTGGTTCTGCCAACAAACAGGTTCCTAATTTAATTAAAAATGTGATGTTAGGCTTTGAATTATTTTCATAAAGATTGAACAGTAATTTAGGGATATTTATCATTAGAGGAAAGAACATATAAAGGCATTTCATACTACTTTTTCCGGGGTTCTGGAATGTATCCTAATTCATTATATGTAAATCTATGGGAAAAAGTCTACCATAATATATCCATTCACGCTATAATCACATTTTCAAATAACATAATCCGACTGCATCGTGGGATGTGCTTGCGGTAAGACCAGAACCAGGGTTTCGAAGCAGTGTGTGATGCTAGCCACAGGAGGGAGCTAGGAGATCAAAGATAGCCACCAGGATGCATTTTTCTTTGCATTTTATTTCCACCACCCCTTCACCCTAAAAATTGGGCCCCAGCCAGAGACCTGGAGGCTGACTTTCAGCTGTGGCATACGTAATACGTAAAATTGCATCTGAGGATTGAAAACACGAGAGTCTGTTGATCCAGCTTTTAGGATGCTGCATATACAACCCAACAGCAGTTGACAGGTTGGAAGCCTTTGGTTGATTTGAAACATTTCTAAAGCTATGGGAGCAAGGTCCCTTATCTGTCTCTAGACCTTGCCCCTGTCACCAGAGGACAAGCCATTCACATGCCACCTCTCATGAGCCTATGTAATAGTGGATAAAGCATAGGCGTGGAAATCAGAAGACCATGGGTTATAATCCCAGCCCTGAAGCTTGTCTGCTGTGTGACCTTGGTCAAGTCACTTCACTTCTCTATGCCTCCATTACCTCATCTGTAAAATGGGATTGAGACTGTGAGCCCCATGTGTCCACCACATTTTCCTGTATCCACCCCAGTGCTTAGAGCAGTGCCTGGCACATAATGAATGCTCAACAAATACCATTATTATTATTACTATTATAATGCACCCATATTTCAGAATCCCTGGGTAGGTGTACTATTGGGCATAGAAAATTATTGAGAAGCAGCTTCTCCTAGTGGAAAGAAAATGAATCTGGGTATCAGAGAACCTGGGTTCTAATCCCAGCTCTGCCACTTGCCTGCTTTGTGACCTTGGGCAGATAACTTCATTTCTCTGTGCCTCAGTTCCATCTTCTGCAAAATGGGGATTTAATCTCTGTTCTCTCACTTACTTAGACTGTGAGCCCCATGTTGGACCTGATTAACTTGTATCTACTCCAGTGCTCAGTACACTGCTTGGCATATAGTAAGCTCTTAACAAATACCACAATTACTATTATTAATTTTTGTGGCTGTTTTCTCAAGAATAGAATCTCAGTTAACACTGACATGTTTGTTCTCCTCTTTGTTCTGTCTCTGCCCAAAGCATTAAAAAAAGTACTTCCTCAGCCTCCTAAGAAACAATGTGGCCTAGAGGAAAGAACTCAGACCTGGGAGTCAGAGAAACTGGGTTCTAATCCCCACTCTGCTACCGGCCTGCTTCTTGACCTTAGGAAACTTAGGACCTTAGGAAACTTAGGAAACTTCTCAGTGCCTCAATTTCTTCATCTGCAAAATGTGTGAACTTACTCATCAAAGTTGGAGCACCCTCAGTCTATCAACCAATCAAGACTATTTATTGACCATCCACTATGTGCAGAGCACTGTACTAAGTGCTCAAGAGAAAACAAAATTAGTACACTGATCCTTGAATTCAAGTTTACAACCCAAAGTACTCTGGGTAGTGCAACATGGACCCTGAACTTCACAGACATTGGAACTCCATCACACAAGGCCCAGGAGGGAAGGAGAAGGGGTACCAGCTGTGGATGATGTCCTGGTGAAGTGGATTTCCACAAAAATAATAGCTGTCAGTGTAATCTTCAGATGGCTTTAATTGCCACTGTAGGGTTTGAGCCAATGAGAAAGGGCCTTAATTCTATCATGATCAATCTTTAATCTGTAAGTGCCCAGTACAAAGCCAGTGGTCATAAATATGGTTGAATGATTATTTTTATTGTGTTTGTTAAGCACTTACTATGTGTCAAACACTGATCTAAGTTCTGGGGTCAGTGCAAGTTAATCAGGTTAGACAGAGTCCCTGACCCACTTGGGGCTCACACTCTAAATCAGTGGGAAAACATGCATTGAATCCCCATTTTACAGATGAGAAAACTGAGGCACAGAGGAGATAAGCAAGTTGCCCTAGATCACACAGCAGACAAGTAGTGGAGCCAGGATTGAGTGAATGAATGACTTCTGCAGGGTAACTACGGTGATAGCCTCAGTATTCATTGATGCTGATTGTGTACGAAACTGTACTAGTGCCTGGGACCACAAAATAATTGCAATTTATTACTAATTATCCCCATTTTACAGAGGCGGAAGCTGAATCCCAGAGGTAAGTAAGACACAGAGAAGTAAAGTGACTTGCCCAAGGTCACCCAGCAGACAAGTGGCAGAGTGGGGATTAGAACTTAGGTCCTTCTGGCTCCCAGGCCTGTGCTCTATCCACTAGGCCATTGATATTCATTCATTCATTCAATAGTATTTATTGAAAGCTTACTATCTGCAAGGCACTGTACTAAGCGCTTGGAATGAACAAGTCGGCAACAGATAGAGACAGTCCCTGCCGTTTGACGGGCTTACAGTCTAATCGGGGGAGACAGAAAAGAACAATGGCAATAAATAGAGTCAAGGGGAAGAACATCTCGTAAAAACAATGGCAACTAAATAGAATCAAGGCGATGTACATTTCATTAACAAAATAAATAGGGTAATGAAAATATATACAGTTGAGCGGACGAGTACAGTGCTGAGGGGATGGGAAGGTAGAGGGGGAGGAGCAGAGGGAAATGGGGGGAAAAGAGGGTTAAGCTGCGGAGAGGTGAAGGGGGGGCGGTAGAGGAAGTAGAGGGAGAAGGGGAGCTCAGTCTGGGAAGGCCTCTTGGAGGAGGTGTGTTTTAAGTAGGGTTTTGAAGAGGGGAAGAGAATTAGTTTGGCAGAGGTGAGGAGGGAGGACATTCCAGGACCGCGGGAGGACGTGGCCCAGGGGGATGATAGCAACATATGAAGGTAGGGTGGAGAGTTCTCTGGTGGATGATGAAGTGACCCTATTGCTCCTATTCTGGGTCTCTAACATGTTTTTCTGTTGTGTTTTCAGGCAGAGTGGATCGCTTTACGGTATTGTGTGTGTAGCTTGTCTGCAGGTAAGACCCGCAACAGCTCTAGGGGGCGTTCTTTAGCAATGATTGAATCACTTGGGTGAGCCACCACTTGGGTCTTGCTAGACAGGCACACCTTCCCAGTTCCGCACTTGGCATGGGGCATGTGGAAAAGTCTACCCAACTAATAACACTACTAATGATGATCACTTTGGTGTTTATTAAACACTTACTGTATGCCAAGCACTATATCACTGCATTTGGATCTGTGACCTTTGGACATTTCATATTCACCCCAACCTCACAACACTTAAGTACATATCTTTAAATTATATATTATAAATCATTTACTTATATGAATGTCCGCCTCCCCTTCTAGACTGAAAGCTACTTATGCGCAGGGAAAGGGTCTGCTAATTCAATTGTATTTTCCCAAGTGCTTAGTACAGTACTCTGTGCATAGTAAGCACTCAATAAATATCATTGATTGACTGATTGGGACAGACAACAGAATTAGGACGGACACACCCAGGGCTCATAGACTAAGGAGAGGGGAGAAAAGATCTAAAATCCGCATTTTACAGATGAGGAATTTGAGGGCCCAGAGACATTATGGAGGGCCCCCTCCCAGCAGATCCCTGCCCTGTGGGAGCTATTTCCTGGGCCCCTTTTAAAGCTCACTCAGTAACCACGGTCCTGGTCTGATTGATCAGGAGCTTCCATTAGCGGGGAAGGTAGAGAAGCAGTGTGGCCAAATGGATAGAGCAGGCCTGGGAATCAAAAGAATCTGAGTTCTAGTCCTGGCTCTGCCACTTGTGGGCTGTTTGATCTCAGGCAAGTCACTTCATTTGTCTGTGCTTCAGTTACCTCATCTGTAAAATGGTGATTAAGACCATGGACTGTGTACAACCTGATTATCTTTCATTCATTCAATAGTATTTATTGAGCGCTTACTATGTGCAGAGCACTGTACTAAGCGCTTGGGATGAACAAGTCGGCAACAGATAGAGACAGTCCCTGCCGTTTGACGGGCTTACAGTCTAATCGGGGGAGACGGACAGACAAGAACAATGGCAATAAACAGCTTCAAGGGGAAGAACATCTCGTAAAAACAATGGCAACTAAATAGAATCAAGGCGATGTACAATTCATTAACAAAATAAATAGGGTAACGAAAAATATATACAGTTGAGCGGACGAGTACAGTGCTGTGGGGATGGGAAGGGAGAGGTGGAGGAGCAGAGGGTAAAGGGGAAAATGAGGCTTTAGCTGCGGAGAGGTAAAGGGGGGATGGCAGAGGGAGTAGAGGGAGAAGAGGAGCTCAGTCTGGGAACGCCTCTTGGAGAAGGTGATTTTTAAGTAGGGTTTTGAAGAGGGAAAGAGAATCAGTTTGGCGGAGGTGAGGAGGGAGGGCGTTCCAGGACCGCGGGAGGACGTGACCCAGGGGTCAACGGCGGGTAGGCGAGACCGAGGGACGGTGAGGAGGTGGGCAGCAGAGGAGCAGAGCGTGCGGGGTGGGCGGTAGAAAGAGAGAAGGGAGGAGAGGTAGGAAGGGGCAAGGTGATGGAGAGCCTTGAAGCCTAGAGTGAGGAGTTTTTGTTTGGAGCGGAGGTCGATAGGCAACCACTGGAGTTGTTTAAGAAGGGGAGTGACATGCCCAGATCGTTTCTGCAGGAAGATGAGCCGGGCAGCGCAGTGAAGAATAGACCAGAGCGGGGAGAGAGAGGAGGAAGGGAGGTCAGAGAGAAGGCTGACACAGTAGTCTAGCCGGGATATAACGAGAGCCCGTAACAGTAAGGTAGCCGTTTGGGTGGAGAGGAAAGGGCGGATCTTGGCGATATTGTAGAGGTGAAACCGGCAGGTCTTGGTAACGGATAGGATGTGTGGGGTGAACGAGAGGGACGAGTCAAGGATGACACCGAGATTGCGGGCCTGAGGGACGGGAAGGATGGTCGTGCCATCCACGGTGATAGAGAAGTCTGGGAGCGGACCGGGTTTGGGAGGGAAGATGAGGAGCTCAGTCTTGCTCATGTTGAGTTTTAGGTGGCGGGCCGACATCCAGGTGGAGACGTCCCGGAGGCAGGAGGAGATGCGAGCCTGAAGGGAGGGGGAGAGGACAGGGGCGGAGATGTAGATCTGCGTGTCATCTGCGTAGAGATGGTAGTCAAAGCCGTGAGAGCGGATGAGTTCACCGAGGGAGTGAGTGTAAATGGAGAACAGAAGAGGGCCAAGAACTGACCCTTGAGGAACTCCAACAGTTAAAGGATGGGAGGGGGAGGAGGCTCCAGCGAAGGAGACCGAGAATGATCGGCCAGAGAGGTAAGAGGAGAACCAGGAGAGGACAGAGTCCGTGAAGCCAAGGTGAGATAAGGTACGGAGGAGGAGGGGATGGTCGACAGTGTCAAAGGCAGCAGAGAGGTCAAGGAGGATCAGAATGGAGTAGGAGCCATTGGATTTGGCAAGAAGGAGGTCATGGGTGACCTTAGAGAGAGCAGTCTCGGTAGAGTGGAGGGGACGGAAGCCAGATTGGAGGGGGTCTAGGAGAGAATGGGAGTTAAGGAATTCTAGGCATCGATTGTAGACGACTCGTTCTAGGATTTTGGAAAGGAAGGGTAGTAGGGAGATAGGACGATAACTGGAGGGGGAAGTGGGGTCGAGAGCGGGTTTTTTTAGGATGGGGGAGACGTGGGCATGTTTGAAGGCAGAGGGGAAGGAGCCCTTGGAGATTGAGTGGTTAAAAATAGAAGTTAAGGAAGGGAGGAGGGCAGGGGCGATGGTTTTAAGAAGGTGAGAGGGAATGGGGTCCGAGGCGCAGGTGGAGGGGGTGGCACTTGCGAGGAGGGAGGAGATCTCCTCTGAGGATACTGCAGGGAAGGATGGGAAAGTAGGGGAGGGGGTTGGTGGGGGGGAGGGGAGAGGCGGAGGGGTGACTTTGGGGAGCTCAGACCTGATCGTGTTGATTGTGTATCGTGTATCTTGTATCTTGTATCTTAATAATGTTGGTATTTGTTAAGCGCTTACTATGTGCAGAGCACTGTTCTAAGCGCTGGGGTAGACACAGGGGAAGTATCGTGTATCTTGTATCGCTGCCAGTGCTTAATACAGTATCTGGCATATAGTAATCACTTAAATACCATAAAAAAGGTCAAGCTTATGGGGCTGTCTGTACCAAGTGAAAGACTGAAATGGGGCTTGTCTTGTATTGTCATTTCCAACCCATTTTGCCTCCATGGACACATCTCTCCCAGAATGCCCCACTCTCCATCTACAATCATTCTGATAATATACCCATAGAGTTTCCTTAGTAAAAATATGGAAGTGGTTTACCAATGCCTCCTTCTGTGCAGTAAACTTGAGTCTCTGCCCTCAATTTTCTCCCATACCACTGCTGTCCAGAACAGGTGAGTTTTGACTTGTAGCATATTGACTTCCACTTGTTAGCCACTGCCCATGATAGCAATGGAATGGTTATGCCTCTGCTTGACTCTTCCACCTGAAGCCAAGACTGCTAGAGTACTGGAAACTCTCCAACTGCCATCTTGAGTCCTTATCCGTTCAGCTGCCTTAGTGTGGTAGAGGGAACAGGGGATCCTTGCCACCTCAGATTTCCAGCTGTAGGTTGTGAACCTCTTGCTTTCTCCACAGAGCTTTGTGGGCTGGACTCATACTTCACTCATCCCGGGCCTCCTCCCGGTCGGGAAAGCTTCCAGCAAGGGCTGAAAAGTTGTAAGAGTCGATCTTTCTGACCTGTTAATTCTTCAAAGCCCAGCTGCCAGCCCCAGAACCCAACTTTCCTTCACCTCTTATATGCCTGCCTCCTTTCAATTCTCCCATGCAAAATGGGCATCTATGATGGAGGAGTGGTTCAGCCTTCTAAGGGGGATTTATGCTTGCGCCATTTAGAGTAAACCCACAAGTACTGTAGATGGCTCCCCCTCTAGATTGTAAGCTCGTTGTGAGCAAGGAATGGGTCTGTTTATTTTTGTATTGTATTCTCCCAAGCACTTACAATAGTGCTCTGCACACAGTAAGCACTCATTAAATATGACTGAGTGACTGATGGTTCTGAGCCCTGTCCTAGAAAGACGATGGATAACGAGACTTTGGCAGCACTGGCAGAGGGGGCCCTAGAAGGTGCAGATGAATGCGGAGAGCTGAATCCCTTTTAGGTTGGAGGAATGCTGGCTCCAAGGGCTGTCCCAAAGAGGATTCTGCCTCAAATCACTTCCAGGAGAAATCCTCTTCTGCTCCCATGAAAGAGCCTCCTTAGACTGAGAAGTGGAAAGAGCATGGGCCTGCGAGTCATGGGATCTGGATTCTAATCCCAGATCTGTCACCTGCCCACTGTGTGACCTTGGACAATTCACTTACCTTCTCACTGTCTCAATTGGCTTAACTGTAAAGTGGAGATTGAATACCTTTTCTCCTTCTTAGTTCAACAGTGAGCCCCTTGTGGGACAGGGACTTGTCCAACCTGATTGACTTGTATCTGGTCCAGATCTTAGAACAGTGTTTGACACATTGTAAGCTCTTAAAAATACTATAAAAAAACTCATCCTGAACAAAGGCACTCTGAAAAATCTCAGTAGCCCTGGCCTCACCCCCAGCCTCTCCACCCCCACCCACCCAGTCAGTGTCCCAGGGCCTGGCACAGCATGTAGCCAACTAGAGGGTCTGCTTGGAGATTGCCAAATGCAACTGATAACTGCCCATTCATTTTGCACCAGCCCTCAGATTTGTGCCCCCATGCCCATGGAACCTTTGAGATTTTAATCAATAACCCCCATTTTTTCCCCAGGAGACTAAAATGAGATAGCTATGTGTTTTAGAGGCATGGTGGAGAGGCAATCTGTCAGTCAATCATATTTATTGTGCACTTACTGTGTGCAGAGCACTGTGGTAAAGGCATGAGAGAGTAATAATAATAATAATTTGTATGGTATTTGTTAAGCACTTACTTTGTGCCAGGCACCATACCAAGCTCTGGGGTGGATACAAGCAAATCGGATCAGAAACAGTCCCTGTTTCACATGAGACTCATGGTCTCAATCCCCTTTTTACAGATGAGGTCACTGAGGCACAGAGAAATGAAGTGACTTGCCCAAGGTCACACAGCAGACGGGTAGCAGACCAGGATTAAAACTCATGACCACCTGATTTTCAGACCCATGCCTCTGTCCACTATGCTATGCTGCTTCACAATGCAATAATAAACAGAAACATTCCTGCCCACAACAAGCTTACAGTCTAGAGGGTGGAGGGTATAATAAGACTCTTTATATCTTTCCATCCTGTTTCCTCTATCTCTCAACCCCCAAATTGCACTCTAGTGGAGAATGCTGAGGTAACCAGTTAACTTAGATCACTAACCTCACATCTCCACTCTCCTCACTTCCCTCCAATGACTGCCCATTTTCCTCCACGTCAAGATTTCCCTCCAGAAATCTCCTCATGATCTGTTTCAAAGCTCTTCCCCAGGTCTCCTTATCTTACTTCTCAGCCTCATTCACCTGGTACCATCCAGCTCACTCTCTTCTTTCCTCCTAAACTGACCTTCTAGCTGTAGATCACTCTCAACTCTTCCTCTTCCATTCCCTTGCTCTCCCTGTTCCACAATCTGGAATTCCCTCCCCTACTTTATCTGACAGACCACAGCTCTCTACCTCCTCAAATTCTGCCCAAATCCCACATCCTCCAAAAACCCCTTCTCTTTTTTTTTAATGGTAATTGTTAAGCATTTACTATTTGCCAGGCACCATACTAAGCCGTGGGGCAGATATAAGCTAATCAAGTTGGACACAGTCTGTATCCCATGTGGGGCTCACAGTCTTAATCTCTGTTTTACAGATGAGGTAACTGGGGCACAGAGAATTAAAGTGACTTGCCCAAGGTCACACAGCAGACATGTGGTGGAGCAGGGATTAGAACCCAGCTCCTCTAACTGCTAGACTTATGCTCTTTCCACTAGGCCATACTGCTTCCAATTAAATCCCAAATTAATCTCAATCCATCAGCCACTTCTAGCATTTTCCTATTTATGTATTCATACCATCCGTCAGCACTTGTGTCCGTATGCATGGCCAATTATACGGTTAATCTGTTCATTCTTATTAACCCATTTGGAAATATTTTTCCATCTGTCTCTTCCATTAGAGTGTAAGCTCTTGGTGTCGAGGTAGGAGTATGATGCTTTCTCTTGAACTTCCCCAAGTCCTTGATACAGTATAATGAATAGAGGGGCTTTGCACTTTACTAATTCTATTGCTGATTGACAACTTGCTTTGTCTTTTTCCTCACTAGCATGTTTTTACCCCTTGCCAACCACAGAGTAAAGGAGAGGATGAGCAGCCGTGCTCCAAACGATATGTCTGACGCCCACAACAGCCCTCTCTTGGCAGAGTCTACATCCGAGTCTGAGTTTATGAATCCTAGATGGTCCACCAGGTCCCAAGACCCCCACCCAAGCCTGCCTCTTTTGGAAATGCCTGAGGAACAGGTAGGCAGTCGGTCCCTGTCTCGGCTCTAATTGGATGGATGCCCATGGCTGGGATGATTTTCTTGTCCCGTTTCAAGAACTGAAGGGAGCGGGGGCACAGCCTGGGATATGAAGTTCTGGGACAAAGAGGATCTGTTCTACTGCTCTCTCTAGAGTGAAGCTTGTTGTGGGTAGGAGATGTGTCTGTTGTACTGTTCTATTGTACTCTCCAAAGTGCTTATTCAGTGCTTTGCACACAGTAAGTGTTCAATAAATGCAACTGACTGAATGACTGTTCTCAAGAGAATCTTTGTTCTGATTATCATAACCCTGCACCCAGAGATGAAGTACAAAGTCACTTACCAGCTCCCTGACCCACCCCCTTGGAGACTTCTTTTTTTGATGGTATTTGTTAAGTGCTTATATGTAATAATAATAATAATGTTGGTATTTGTTAAGCACTTACTATGTGCCAAGCACTGTTCTAAGCTCTGGGGGAGATACAAGGTAATCACTTTGTTTCAGGAGGGGCTCACAGTCTTAATCCCCATTTTACAGATGAGGTAACTGTGGCACAGAGAAGTTAAATGGCTTGCCCAAGGTCACACAGCTGACAAGTGGCAGAGCTGGGATTAGAACCCATGACGTCTGACTCCCAAGTCCGTGCTCTTTCCACTGAGCCATGCAGCTTCTCAGGCACTGGCAGGCACTATACTGCAATAGATATAAGATATTTGGGTTGGACATAGTCCTTGTCCCATATAGGGCTCACAGACTTAATCTCCATTTTACAGAGGAGAAAACTGAGGCACAGAAAAGTTAAGTGACTTGCCCAAGATCATATAGCAGGTAAGTGGCAGAGCCAAGATTAGAACCAAGGTTCTCTGGCTCCCAGGCCCGTGCTCTTTCCACTAGGCTACACTACTTCTGATGTCAGAACCTGGCATCCAGTGAAGAAGTACAAAGTCACTTACCAGTCCCCTTTACTCCCTGTTCCCACACCCTTTGAGATTTCTTTTTTAGATGGTATTTATTAAGCACTTATTATGTGCCAGGCACTGTACTAAGCACTGGGATAGATATAAAATAATTGGATTGGATACAGAGGGTTTACAGTCTTATCCCCATTTTACAGATGAGGAAATTGAGGCTTCTAGTTGTATGGGGAACTTCTTAAATCTTTTCTCTTTTTTCCTTGTCCGAGCCAAGGTTAAGACCAAAGGAAACATATCCAGCTAGAAAAACATAGGTTAAAAAGAGGGGTTGAACCCCCAAACCTAAGAAGGGGCAAATTAATTAGTTTCTAGAATGGCAGCAGAATAAAGTATGGACTAGAGCAGGGAGAGGCTGGAGGCAAAGAGAACTGCAAGGAGGCATGCAGTAGGCTCAGGATATTCCCGAGGTTTGGATGGTGTGGTGGCAGTTTGGATCAAGGAAGTTCAGTGAATTGTCGGTAAGGATAAAAAGGTTCTGACCCTGACCTGAGCCAGGCCCTCAAGAATCCAGAGAGTGGGGAAGAGTCTTTGCTTTTATTTGTTACCTGATTAAGAATTGATTAAATATTGTTGAGATCTCAGATGTTGGTGTCTGCCTGCAGTAGGAGCTGGAGGAGAAAGAAGCTCCAGGCACTGAAGGCACATGTAACCCTGGAGGGGTCACAGGCATGAGAAGAGGTCCTTTGTCTGTGTGCTTCCTGAAACCAGGCCCTGGGAGGGAGGGTAGGCTAGTCTTTGAGGAGCTCTATACTTTGGGGAGATTCCTGAGCCTCAGCTATAGAGTGGTGGTAGTGGTAGGGGAGCAGAAACTTGGGAAACTATGAGTAGAACTCCCTCAAACCTGAATTAGAAGAATAGGAGACCTGAATGGCTTCAGGACCTAGCAGAGACTTGATCGGGTCCAGGAGCTCCTGAGGTGACTCTGGGGGCACTTTTGGCCAAGACTTAGAGCTGAAAACTCCTGATAAAATCTCACTTTCACCTTTTTCTCTCCCTGAATTCCTCAAAGGCAATAACCGCGGTCTTGTGGGTTGGACTCTTGATCTGAGACATTTTAAAGAACTGAGTCTAACTGTTTGCTCTTATATTCCCTCTCTTAAGACTCTTCGAGCTGCCATGGAGACCAGCCCCACGGTGAAAATTGAAAAGCCCGGAGAAAAAAACAAACGGAGAGAAAATGTCATGATGAAGCAGAACACAACCAGCCCAAGTGGCATCAGTATCTTCAGAACCATGGGTTACCTCACTGGAGAGATGAAAGAGTGCAGCAACTGGCTGAAAGGTAAAGCATACCGAAGGAGTACATTCTGGTCTCCCAGTAAATAACCCCTCCTAATAGTTCCTCTCTCCTAACACCAGTTCAAGGAAAGATTCAGTTACCAGAACCGAAGGATTTCCCTGTGTTTCTGAACCTCGCTGAAGCAAGTCACTTAACCTCTCTATACTACAGTTCCCTCATCTGCAAAATGAGGGTTCAATACCTGTTCTTCCTCCTACTTCAACTGAGCCTCATTTGGGGGTTAATTATCTTGCATCTAACCCAGCACTGCCACTTGCCAGCTGTGTGACTATGGGCAAGTCACCAAACTTCTCTGTGCCTCAGTTACCTCATCTGTAAAAAGGTGGTTGAGACTGTGAGCCTCACATGGGACAACTTGATTACCCTGTATCTACCCCAGCGCTTAGAACAGTGCTCTGCACATAATAAGGCTTAATAAATACCAACATTATTATTATTATTATTATTACAGTGCTTGGCATATAATTAGTGCTAATCAAATGTTATTATTATTATTGTCAATTTTCTCATTTGCCAGTCTTTATCAGAGGAAGGGAGAACAGAGGGGGAGAAGAGACTGGTTAAATGGGGAGGAAGGTGAGCCAGTAGCTTTTTAATCACCATTAATTCTTTGCCTATATGAATGAGATAGTCACATTTCTAACTTGGATCTCTATGATCAGGTTACACCCTCCATAATTTGTACTTATTTATTTTGGCTAAATTAGACTTAAAAACGATTTTCAAACTCAGCCGCCAAAATACACGTCGGCCCCAATCACATTATCCAATGTTCTCCCCTTTCCTTCCCACCCCTCCCCCTGTGATGAATATGATGAATAAGGTATTTCTTAAGCACTTACTCTGTGTCAAGCATTTTTCTAAGCAGTGGGGTAGTTACAAGTTAATCAAGTTGGACACAGTCCCTGTTTTATATAGGCTCACAGTCTAAGTGGGAGGGAGAACAGGATTTTTTTTTTCTATGGTGTTTGTTAAACATTTGCTAAGTGTCGGGCACTATACTAAGTGCTGGGGTAGTTAGAGGATAATCAGGTTCGACACAGTCCCCTGTCCCACAGAGCGCTCTCAATTTTAATCCTCATTTTACAGATGTCTTAGTGAGGCACAGAGAAGTTAAAAGACTTGTCCAAGGTCACACAGCAGACAAGTGGCAGAGCTGGGATTAGAACCCAGGATCTCTGAATCCCAGTCCCATGCTCTTTCCATTAGACCATGCTGTTTTTTCAATTTAATCCCCATTTTATAGTTAGGAAATTGAGGCACCGAAAAGTTGTGACTTGCCCAAGATTACACAGCAGGCAATTAGCAAAGACCAGTTTAGAGCCCAGGTCCTCTGACTCCCAGGCTTGGGCATTTTCCACTAGACAATGCTCCTTTTCAGTTAAATCCCCATTTTACAGTTGAGAGAATTAAAGCACAGAGAAGTTAAGTGACTTGCCCAAGGTCATGCAGCAGGCATTTAGCAAAGCCCAGATTAGAACCTTGGTCCTCTGACACCCAGGCCTGTGCCCTTGCCATCAGCTGTTTACTGTTTTTCATCCCTCTTGCTTATGGAGGAAAGCTTAAGAGCTTCTTCAGACACACTCAGAATACTTCTTTGAAGCCAGATTCTCTGGAAAACCAAATGAAGATCAAGAAAATGCATTTGACTTATTTTAGGCCTACTGCCTGATTTTCACTAAGTCTGTTGCCTGATTGCCTCTGGCCCAGTGGCAGTGAACTTTGTTTTTCCCCCCAATTTCTATCTCCAGGGTACTTTCATTCTTGCCTAAGCGCCTCTCAATCAGGTGACACATAGATGTGATTTTTTTTCCCCCAATAAATTTTCAGTGGAATTCTCAGGCAGTGTGGCAGCCAGCCAGGCTGCCTTTTGGAACATTGTAAATAAATCAACTTTCTATTGATCCAGCCAAGGGCTTAATAGTATTGAGCTTTACCAACCGTATAATGCTTTGCCATTAGCTTTTCATGTGCCAGATGCAGAACGTGTAGAGACCATAATAAATCGGAGGCAGGTTTTACAGGCTTGTTGATGCCCAGCTTCAACTTGGCTCTCAGCGGCGGAGTGGAGTCATTGAGTCACACAGAGAGTTTCCAGAAGAGACTTCTGAAGTGAAGCCAATTCCTTGCTCTGTGAGACAGCCCAAGTTTGGGGGGAAATCAATCAATCAATTAATCAGTGGTATTTATTGAGTGCCTACTATATGCAGAGCACTGAACTAAGCATTTGGAAAAGTACTGTACAAGAGAATTAGTAACCTGTTCACCCAAAATGAGCTTACAGTCTAGAGTAGGAGGCAGGCATAAATATAAATAAGTAATGTGTAAAGTATAATTTAAAGATATGCACATGAGTGCTGTGGGGTTGGGGGTGGGGTGAATAGCAAATGCCCAAAGGTCACAGATCTTAGTGCCGAGGTGATGGAGAAGGGAGAGAGAGCTGCGGAAACGAGACCTTAATTGGAAAAATTTCTTGGATAGTTGTCATTAGGCCTAATTTCCACCCAGGTGAAATGAAACTGATAATATCTGTCCCTCCTGACCTAAACAGGGATTTGGGAAATACAAATGAGATCCTCAGTGAAAGTACATTAGAGATCTTATAAGTGCCATATGAGTTCCAAGTATTATCATCATCAAATCAATTATAGTATTTATTAAGTGCTCCCTCCTAAGCACCAAAGGGGTAGATACAAGATAATCAATCCATGGTATTTATTGAGTGCTTACTGCGAGCAGAGCTTTGTTCTAATCCCATGTGAGAGTACAATACCAGATACAGTTCCTGTCTCATCCAGGGCTCATAACCTAAGAGCAAGGATGCTCTCCCCATTTTATTGGTAAGGAAAGTAAGTGACTTGCAGCAGCTTGGATAGCAGGCTGGTGGCAGAGGTGGGAATAGAACCCTGGTCTTCCAACTTCCCAGCTCCATGATTTTTCCACTTGGCCAAGCTACCTCCCTCTTAATGATGTTGTTAATCTTTTCTTTCAGATAAGCCTGTAGCTCTTCAGTTCATTGATTGGATCCTGAGAGGGACGTCCCAAGTGTTGTTCGTCAATAACCCCCTCACCGGACTTATCATCTTAGCTGGACTCTTGGTCCAGAACCCCTGGTGGACCCTGGCCGGTGGCCTAGGGGCAGTGGTCTCAACTTTAACTGCTCTGGCTCTGAACCAAGACAGGTAACTTGGTCATTTGCCTGGGCCTGTCTCTCTTCAGAGGATGACTGAGTCATTCCAACTTAGTAATGCATACACCCAAGATTTAGAGCCCGGGTGTTTGCTGACACAGACCCTCATGGAAGTTCTGGGGAGTCAGGGTCACTTAGACTGCCAGAGTCAAGCGTGGCCTAATAGATAGAGCATGGGCCTGGGAGTCAGAAGGACCTGGGTTCTAGACCCTGCTCTGTCACTTGTCTGCTGTGTGATCTGAAGCAAGCCACTTAACTTCTCTGTGCTTTAGTTACCTCATCTGTAAAATGGAGATTAAGACTGGGAGCCCCATGTGGGACCTGGACTATGTCCAACCTGATGACCTTGTAACTTCCCCAGTGCTTAGAACAGTGCCTGGCGGATAGTAAGCACTAAACAAGCATTAATTTAAAAAAGTGAACCACATCAACCAATCAGTGCTATTGACTGAGCACTGTCTGCAAAACACTGGACTAAGCAGTTAGGCTTAATAGATTAAGTAGACACATAGTCCTTATCCTCAAAGAGTTTACAATCTAACCGATGAGACAAACATTAAAATAAATTATAGATATGGGAGACAATATAAGGATATGGACATAAGTGCCAGAAGAAGTATTTAGAGAGTACAGGCTCAAGTGCCTAGGTGGTGGGGGGCGGGGGGAGGGAAATAGGGTGACCGTTACGAGAAGTTAGTGAGGGAAGACTTCCTGGAGGAATGTATTTTTAGTAGAATTTTGAAAATGAGGAGAATGGCAGACTGTCAGATATGAAGGAGGAGGGAGTTCCAGGCAGGAGGGAGAACGTGAGCCAGTGGTCAATAGCAACAGGGAGAGAGAGGATGCACAGTGAGTAGGTTAGTGCTAGAAGAGCAAAGTGTGCATGCTGGATTGTAGTGGGAAATGAGCCAGGACAGGTGGGGAGAGAGCTACAATCTAATTAGTCAGGACTGATGGCTCTGATTTATACATGGAATTTATAATCTGCCCCTTTCTCTCAGTTTATAGTAGCCAACAAGCCAGCCTGAATAAAATGGTTTAGGGAAGAATCTGTTCCAATTAAAAGCCTAACAAGGTGAAAGAGCCTGAAGATCAGTTTTTCATTAGCGTGGGTCTTGACTTTTGAATATTGAAATGCCTCTCCCCATCTGAGCTCATGATTTACATGTATTCATCTAAAACCACCAATGAAACTTTACAGGATAAAGGTATCAGTTTCCTATGGGGAGTCTTTTCTGGGTGTTCTTTGCACAGCACTGGGGATAAGCCATAGGAAATCAGTCTCCTTTTATTCAAATGTCTCACCTCCTCCCTACAGCTTCAAGCTCCAGGTTAACAGTGTCTTGGCACCTGAGATCCAACTGGCTTCCCACCCACTTGTGTTCAAGACAGAGCGATCTCAACTTGAGTTGCAAGAAAAGGGGGTGGCGGGAGGACACATTCACCCTCTTCTGAGCCACTTGAACTAAAGCACTAGGTGCATGTCCAGAACACAATGTTTTTCAGAAGTAGTATTTTATTGGAAGAAAATTTCAGGCCAAGTGCCTTAATTTCCTGAAGTTGAAGAAATGAATCTGTGATGAAGTCATCTCCATTCCCTCCAGGAAATGGCCTCTCGAGTACCATCCCTCTTTGTGTGAGGCCTGACTTTTGGAGGAGAGGAGGGTCTCCATGCAGGAGTCCTCGGGGATGAATATTGCTGCTCTAGGTGGGAATGAGGGATAATTTTTAAATTTATTAATATAAATATCTGTCTCCCCCTCTAGACTGTAAGCTTGTTGTGGGCAGGTAGTGTGTCCATTTATTGTTATACTGTACTCTCCCAAGCGCTTGGTTTGGTGTTCTGCACACAGTAAGAACCTCAATAAATATGACTGAATGAATGAAGAGCCTAGAGGGAGAGAACGAGACAAGACAAGCAGAAAGGATTAAGAGCTGGCAGATACTGAAAGGTTGGGAAAGAGTGTTTGGAGGCACTGAGATGGTCAAAAGCGTTCTCGTTACCAAACATTTTATTTTCATTTGGCTTCAGTACTTTTGAATAAATGATCAGAAGTAGTTTGATTACATTCATACAGTCATGGACTCTTTCCTCTATTCACAAATGTCTAGTTAGGGCTTTTGACCCTTCTAAAATATCTGTTCATTATAATTATGGTACTTGTTAAGCGCTCACTATGTGCCTAGCAGTTTTCTCAATTCTAGGGTAGATACAAATTAATCAGGTTGGACACAGTCCATGTCCCACATGAGGCTTATATTCTTATCCCCATTTTACAGATGAGGTAACTGAGGCACATAGATGTGAAGTGACTTGCCCAAGGTCACACAGTAGAGATGTGTAGGATCTGGGATTAGAACCCAGGTCCTTCTGACTCTGAGGCCCATGCTCTATCCACTAAACCAAATAGAAGAGGTGCTGAGCATACAGAGGTTGTTCTAAAAATTTCAACAGTCAAGCAATAGAGTATCCCTTCAGCTAGGAAAAGATCAGTAGAGAGAGGAGCCACCCTGCCATCACTAAACAGCAGCTGTTCAGAGCCCCAAACTATAATTCCCCTTTTCCCTCTGCTCCTCCACCTCTCCCTTCCCATCCCCACAGCACTGTACTCGTCCGCTCAACTGTATATATTTTCGTTACCCTATTTATTTTGTTAATGAATTGTATATCGCCTTGATTCTATTTAGTTGCCATTGTTTTTACGAGATGTTCTTCCCCTTGACGCTGTTTAGTGCCATTGTTCTTGTCTGTCCGTCTCCCCCGATTAGACTGTAAGCCCGTCAAACGGCAGGGACTGTCTCTATCTGTTGCCGACTTGTTCATCCCAAGCGCTTAGTACAGTGCTCTGCACATAGTAAGCGCTCAATAAATACTATTGAATGAATGAATGAATAATCTCTGGCATAGTGTTTACTAAATGCTTACTATGTGCTGAGCACAGTGCTAAATACTGTGTTAAATGTTAAGTACTAAGTATCCCCCTCTAAACTATAAGCTGGTTGTGGGAAGGGACTTTGTGTACTAAGAGTTATGCTGTACTCTCCCAAGCCCTTGGTACAGTGTTCTGCACACAGTATGCACTCAGTTAATATGATTTATTGATTAATTATTGGAGTAGACGCAGGATAATCAGATCAGTCACATTTCTCATCCCACATGGAGGTTAGAGGCTATGAGAGAGCACCGTGGCCTAGGGCATAGAGCATGGGCCTGAGCATCGGAAGGACCTGCGTTCTAATCCTGGCTCCGCCATTCTTCTATGTAACCTGGGTCAAGTCACTTTACTTCTCTGTGCCTCGGCTACCTCATCTGTAAAATGGGGACTAAGATTGTGGGACATGGCGTCGACCTGATTAGCTTGATCTATTCCATATCTATTCCAGAATTTACTAAAGTGTCTGGCATATAGTAAGTGCCTAACAAATATCTTAAAAAAAAAGAACAGGTATCTTGTCCCCGTTTTGCAGATGAAGAACCTGAAGTCCAGAGGAATTCAGTGACATGCCAAGGTTATACAACAGGCCAGAACTAGGACTGTAAGTTTCTTTTGGGCAGAAACACCTCCACCAAATCTTTTACCTTGTACTCAGTCAAGTGCTTAGTACAGTGTTCTGCACATAGTAAACTCTCAGTAAATGCCACTGATTGATTGGTCCCGGCTCCCAGTTCCATGTTGTTTCCATGATATTGAAAAGTTGCTCCCTGCCCCATTTCAGAGATAGGCTCATTCCCAGACCACAGCAGTCTGGGAACTTGTGTTATTGGAAAACACCTGTCAGGTACGTGACCACATGACCGTGAATCCATCTAACTGTGTCCTTTCTATGTTCTGCTCACACTTGCCTGAGCGTGCAGACCCAAGTTCGCTATGGAGGCTCAGAGCATATTAATGGATTGAGCTGGAACCTGAAAAATGAAGAGCAGCAAAATCAGGCTGATGTAGCCCAAGAGCACTACATCCAGTGCACACCCTCAAGTGGCCCTGATCTGATTCACCTAGGTCTCAACTGGATGTCTTTGCTTTCACTGAGTGGGAAAAAGTTGCCACGTGCCATTCTGGAATTGACTCTTATTAACATCAATAATGTTTTCCCCAATGTGCTCTGAATCCCCTCTAGACTGTAAGCTTGTTGCAGGCAGGGAATGTTTTTTTTTATGGATATATTGTGCTCTCCCAAGCACTCAGTACAGTGCTCTGCATGAAGTAAGCACTCAGTAAATATGATTGAATGAAGGAATGAATGAATCCTTCCTGTCCCTCTCTCTTTCCATAACCCAGGTCATTTCAGGCCACTTCCTGCCCAATCACCATTGCCATTTACTCCCTCTGCTTTTCACCTTATCACTCAGATAGAAACCTTAGAATGCACTCAATTAATCCATCATGTTTATCAAGCACTTACTAGGTGCAGAGCACTGCATTAAGTGTTTGAGAGAGTACAGTACAACAGAGTTAGTAGATGTGTTTCCTGACCACAGTGAGTTTACAGTCTAAAAGGTGAGGTAGACATAAACATAAATAAATTAGAGGACATAAGTGTTGTGGGGTTGAGGGTGGAGTAAGCTCTTTGAGAGCATTGAATACATATCTTGCTCCTTTTGTATGCTTCCCAAGGCTTAGTTCAATGTAGTGCAGAAAGTAGGTACTGAATAAATACCCTAATTCCGGGCCCCATTCTCTCTTCCCTAGATCGGCCATTGCTTCAGGACTTCATGGCTACAACGGGATCCTGGTGGGGCTGCTGATGGCCGTGTTCTCAGAAAAAGTGGACTATTACTGGTGGCTCCTGTTTCCAGTCACTGTGACATCCATGGCCTGGTAAGACCTGCTCCCTTCCCTTTCTGGCTCTCAGAGCCCTCGCCTTACAACTGGGGAATGTCGTGGGGCTATTTCCTTCAGCTGGGGGGCGCGGGGGGGGCGGGGGTGCGGCTACGGTTGGTTCATCATTCTGTTGTGACAGTGGAAGTCACTAGGAAGGTGATCTGATTGATGATGATGATGATGATGATGAGAAGAAACGTGGCTTAGTGGATAGAGCATGGGCCTGTATTCTAATCCTCCATAAATCTGCTGTGTGACCTTGGACAAGTCTCTTTACTTCTAGGGGCCTCATTTACCTCAACTGTAAAATGGGGATTAAGAGTGTGAGCCCCATGTGGATCAGGGACTCTGTCCAACCTTATTAACTTGTATCTACCCCAGCGCTTTGAACAGTGCTTGGCACAAAGAAAGCTCTTAAGTACCATAATTATTATTACTATTATGATGATGTTGATGATAACAATGTTCAGTTAGAGCTGTGGCAGAAAATGGCTGTTTAGGGTGAATTGGATCCCTGCCCTTTGAACATTTGGTAATTGCACCACCATTAGCTCCACAGTATTTATGGCAATATCTATAAACTAATTATCTTTAGTCAGTCAGTCAGTCATATTGATTGAGCACTTATTGTGTGTAAAGCATTGTATTAAGTGACTGTGAGAGTAAAATATAACAATATAATAGGCACATTCCCTGCTCACAACAAGCTTGCAATCTGTAGTAATGTCTGTCTCCCCCTTTAGACTGTAAGCTCGCTGTGGGCAGGGAGCATAATAATAATAAATAGGGTATTTGTTAAGCACTTACTATGTGCCAGGCACTGTACTAAGCCCTGGGGTTGATAAAGCAAATCGGGTTACACACAGTCCCTGTCCCACATGGGGCTCACAGTCTTGATCCCCCTTTTACAGATGAGGCAACTGAGGCCCAGCAAAGTTAAGTGACTTGACCGAGCTCACACAGCAGACAAGTCGCACAGATGGGATTAGAACCCATGATCTTCTAACTCCCAGGCACATGGTCTGTCCAGTATTCCCATGCTGGAATGTTTCTATCAACTCTGTTGTATTGTACTTTCCAAGTGCTCAGTACAGGTGCCCTGACATAGTAAGTGTTTGACAGGAGCAAGACACATTTTCCCTGCTCTTAGGGAACTTAATTTCTACGGTTCCTAACTGAGTGAAAAATTGAAAAGCAGAAAGAAATGGTGATGGTGATTGCAGAGGGATTGGCCTGATGTACCTTGGGCTATAAGAAGAGAGAGGGTAATGGAGGAGGAAGGGTGCATTGGGAAAAAGATTACTGACATAAATAAGGCTCTAAACTGTGAGGTGATCGTGGGCAGGGAACATGTCTAGTAATAATAATAACAATAATAATAATAACAATGGTATTTGTTAAGCACTTAGTATGTGCCAGTCACTGTTCTAAGCACTGGGGCAGATAGAAGATAATCAAGTTGGACACAGTCCCTGTCCCACACAGGAATCTCAGACTTAATTCCCAATTTACAGATGAGGGAACTGAGGCACAGAGAAGTTAAGTGACTTACCCATGATCACACAGCAGACAAGTGGCAAAGCCAATATTAGAACCCAGGTCCTTCTGACTCCCAGGCCCATGTTCTATCCACTAGGCCATGCTGCTTCTCTTGTACTCTGTTGCATTGTACTCTCCCAGCACTTAGTACAGTTCTCTGCACAAAGAAGGTTGCTGTGATTGATTGATTGGACTCAAGGCCTGAATGACATATGGCAACTCATGGAAAAGACACCCAGCTGGGACCCAGACAAATCAGATCAGAGTTGTTTGAGGGTACCCACTGACTTTGGCCTAGAAGAGGCCAGGTCACAGTCCCTTAGACCTGAGGATTTCCTGCATAAACCACATTCCTAGACCCAAAGAACTATAATTTGTGCCTGAGAGGGGTCTCCAGGCCCCAGTCCAGACCCCGGAGCAGCACTGAGCTGGTTCAGTTCTCACCTAAATGTAAGGGATTCAGACAGAACTGGACCAGCCTGGAATCAGGGAGGTGTTGGGAGACCAAATGACCTCCCCTCTGACACCACCCTGGGCAGTCAAGCTAATTTCCTTTGAAATCAAATAAATAGCAACATTGAAATTCAACATAGAAATGTATTGTGCTCAACTATTCATTCATTCATTAAATAGTATTTATTGAGCGCTTACTATGTGCAGAGCACTGTACTAAGCGCTTGGGATGAACAAGTCGGCAACAGATAGAGACAGTCCCTGCCGTTTGACGGGCTTACAGTCTAATCGGGGGAGACGGACAGACAAGAACAATGGCAATAAATAGAGTCAAGGGGAAGAACATCTCGTAAAAACAATGGCAACTAAATAGAATCAAGGCGATGTACAATTCATTAACAAAATAAATAGGGTAACGAAAAATATATACAGTTGAGCGGATGAGTACAGTGCTGTGGGGATGGGAAGGGAGAGGTGGAGGAGCAGAGGGAAAAGGGGAAAATGAGGGTTAAGCTGCGGAGAGGTAAAGGGGGGATGGCAGAGGGAGCAGAGGGAGAAGAGGAGCTCAGTCTGGGAACGCCTCTTGGAGGAGGTGAGTTTTAAGTAGGGTTTTGAAGAGGGAAAGAGAATCAGTTTGGCGGAGGTGAGGAGGGAGGGTGTTCCAGGACCGTGGGAGGACGTGACCCAGGGGTCGACGGCGGGATAGGCGAGACCGAGGGACGGTGAGGAGGTGGGCGGCGGAGGAGCGGAGCGTGCGGGGTGGGTGGTAGAAAGAGAGAAGGGAGGAGAGGTAGGAAGGGGCACGGTGATGGAGAGCCTTGAAGCCTAGAGTGAGGAGTTTTTGTTTGGAGCGGAGGTTGATAGGCAACCACTGGAGTTGTTTAAGAAGGGTAGTGACATGCCCAGATCGTTTCTGCAGGAAGATGAGCCGGGCAGCGGAGTGAAGAATAGACTGGAGCGGGGCGAGAGAGGAGGAAGGGAGGTCAGAGAGAAGGCTGACACAGTAGTCTAGCCAGGATATAACGAGAGCCCGTAACAGTAAGGTAGCCGTTTGGGTGGAGAGGAAAGGGCGGATCTTGGCGATATTGTAGAGGTGAAACCGGCAGGTCTTGGTAACGGATAGGATGTGTGGGGTGAACGAGAGAGACGAGTCAAGGATGACATCGAGATTGTGGGCCTGAGAGACGGGAAGGATGGTCGTGCCATCCACGGTGATAGAGAAGTCTGTGAGAGGACCGGGTTTGGGAGGGAAGATGAGGAGCTCAGTCTTGCTCATGTTGAGTTTTAGGTGGCGGGCCGACATCCAGGTGGAGACGTCCCGGAGGCGGGAGGAGATGTGAGCCTGAAGGGAGGGGGAGAGGACGGGGCGGAGATGTAGATCTGCGTGTCATCTGCGTAGAGATGGTAGTCAAAGCCGTGAGAGCGAATGAGTTCACCGAGGGAGTGAGTGTAAATGGAGAACAGAAGAGGGCCAAGAACTGACCCTTGAGGAACTCCAACAGTTAAAGGATGGGAGGGGGAGGAGGCTCCAGCGAAGGAGACCGAGAATGATCGGCCAGAGAGGTAAGAGGAGAACCAGGAGAGGACAGAGTCCGTGAAGCCAAGGTGAGATAAGGTATGGAGGAGGAGGGGATGGTCGACAGTGTCAAAGGCAGCAGAGAGGTCAAGGAGGATCAGAATGGAGTAGGAGCCATTGGATTTGGCAAGAAGGAGGTCATGGACCTTAGAGAGAGCAGTCTCGGTAGAGTGGAGGGGACGGAAGCCAGATCGGAGGGGGTCTAGGAGAGAATGGGAGTTAAGGAATTCTAAACATCGATTGTAGACGACTCGTTCTAGGATTTTGGAAAGGAAGGGTAGTAGGGAGATAGGGCAATAACTGGAGGGGGAAGTGGGGTCGAGAGCGGGTTTTTTTAGGATGGGGGAGACGTGGGCATGTTTGAAGGCATGCCCACGTCTATGAAAAGTAGTAATTCTTTCCGTGGTTGACTCAAATTCTGACTCCTGATACATCAATCAATCGTATTTATTGTGAACTTACTGTGTGCAGAACACTGTACTGAACACTTGGGAGAGTGCAGTATAACCAAGGTAGTGGACATGAGCTTGCTGTCTAGAGTGCTGTACTAAACTCTTGTGAGAGTAAAATAGAACAGAGTTGGTAGACATGTTCCCTGCCCCACAAGGAGTTTTACAGTCTAGAGGGGGAAACAGACAATAAAATAAACTATGGATATATACGGACCACCGGAGCAATCAGGAGGAAATAGTTCCCATTGGTAGCTCAAAATGGGGATGGTGAGACTAAGTTCCCATATGCTGTCATGATTGAATGTAACTGAAATTGCTTTGGAAAATTATTAGAAAGTTGCTAGATAATTCTGACTCACTGTGTAGAGGGAACATGTCTACCAACTCTATTATAGTGTCCTCTTCCAATCACTTAGTACTATGCTCTGTACACAGTAAGCACTCCATAAATACCATTGATGAAGATGGGCACTATTCATTTATTCATTCTTTCAATCATATTTATTGAGTTCTTACTGTGTGCAGAGCACTGTACTAAGCACTTGGAAAGTACAATTCGGCAACAGATAGAGACAATCCCTACCCAGCAATGGGCTCACAGTATAGAAGGGAGAGACAGACAACAAAACAAGAGAAGCAACGTGGCTTAGTGGTAAGAGCACGGGCTTGGGAGTCTGAGGTCATGGGTTCTAATCCTGGCTCCCCCACTTGTCAACTGTGTGACTTTGGGCAAGTAATTCAACTTCTTTGTGCCTCAGTTATGTCAACTGTAAAATGGGGATGAAGACTGTGAACCCCACGTGGGACAACCTCATTACTGTGTATCAACCCCACTGCTTAGAACAGTGCTCTGCACATAGTAAGCACTTAACAAATACCATTATTATTATTATTAATAAAACAAAATAGACAGGCATCAGTAGCATCAAAAGCATTAAAATAAGTAAATAGATATATACACAGCATCAATAAAATAGAGTAACAAATATGTATATATATACCCAAGTGCTGTGAGGAGAAGAAGGGAGTAGAGCAGAAGGAGGGAATAGGGGCACTGGGGAGGGGAGGAGGAGCAGAGGAAAAGGGAGGGCTCCATCTGGGAAGGCCTAGTGGAGGAGATGAGCCATCAGCAGGGCTTTGAAGAGGGGAATGGAGTTAGTTTAGCAGCTGTGAGGAGGGAGGGCATTCCAGGTCAGAGGTAGGACATGGACCAGGGGTTGATGGCGAGACAGGCGGGAATGAGGCACAGTGAGGAGGTTAGCGGCAGAGGAGTGGAGTGTGCGCGGTGGGCTATAGACGGAGAGGAAGGAGGTGAGGAAGGAGGGGGCAAGGTGATGGAGAGCTTTTAAGTCAATAGTGAGGAGTTTTTGCTTTTTGAGAAGGTTGATAGGCAACCACTGGAGGATGGGGTGAATGGGGGACGGTGAGGAGGTGAGTGGCAGAGGAGCGGAATATAAGGGATGGGCAGTAGAAAGAGAGAAGGAAGGTGAGGTAGGAGGGGGCAAGGTAGGAGGGGGCAAGGTGAAGGAGAGCTTTGAAGCCAAGAGTGAGGACCTTTTGTTTCATGCGAAGGTTGATAGGCAACCACTGGAGGTTTTTAAGGAGGGGAGTGACATGCCCAGAGCGTTTCTATAGAAAGATCATCCAAGCAGTGGAGTGAAGTATATACTGAAGCGAGGAGAGACAGGAGGATGGAAATTCAGAAAGGAAATCATTAGGTGCATGATGGGAAAAATTAGGGTTGTTAAAAAGTCACCAATCAAGAGTATTTATTAAGCATTTACCTTGTGCAGGGCACTGTACCAATTCATTCATTCATTCAATAGTATTTATTGAGCATTTACTATATGCAGAGCACTGTACTAAGCACTTGGAATGTACAGTTCGGCCACAAATTGAGACAATCCCTGCCCAATGACAGGCTCACAGTCTAAATGGGGGAGACAGACAGCAAAGCAAAACAGGACAAAACAAAAACAAGACAACATCAAGATAAATAGAATCAAGTAGATATACACCTCATGAACATAATAGAGTAATAAAATATTAAAAAAATATACAAATGAGCACAGTGCTGAGGGGAGGGGAAGGGGGAAGAGCAGAGGATGGGAGGGAGAGGAAGGGGAGCAGAGTGAAAGGAGGGGCTCAGACTGGGAAGGTCTCCTGGAGGAGGTGAGCTCTCAGTAGGGCTTTGAAGAGGGGAAGAGAGTTAGTTTGGTGGATGTGAGAAGGGAGGGCATTCCAGGACAGAGGTAGGACATGTGCCAGTGTTCGACGGTGGGATAGGCATGAACAGGAGACCATGAGGAGGTTAGTGACAGTGGAGTGGAGTGTATGGGATGGGCAGTAGAAAGAGAGAAGGGAGGTGAGGTAGGAGGGGGTAAGGTAATGGAGAGCTTTGAAGCCAAGAGTGAGGAGTTTTTGTTTCGTGTGAAGGTTAATAGACAAGCACTGGAGATTTTTGAGGAGGGGAGTGACATGCCCAGAGCATTTCTGTAGGAAGATGATCTGGGCAGTGGAATAAAGAATAGACTGGAATGGAGAGAGACAGGAGGAAGGGAGATCTAAGAGGAGGCTGACACAATAATCCAGTCAGGATATTATAAGAGCTTGTACCAGCATGACAGCAGTTTGGGTGGAGAAGAAAGGGTGGATCTTGGCGATATTGTGAAGGTGAGACCAGCAGGTGTTGGTGACAGATTGGATGTCTGGGGTAAATATGAGAAGTGAGTCAAGGATGACACCAAGGTTGTGGGCCTGTGAGACAGGAAGGATGGTCATACCCTCCACAGTGACAGGGAAGTCAGGGAGAAGACAGGGTTTGGGATGGAAGATAAGGAGCTCAGTTTTAGACATGTGCTCAGTTTAAGACTCAAGAGAAGCAGCGTGGCTCAGTGGAAAGAGCACGGACTTTAGAGTCAGAGGTCATGGGTTCGAATCCCAGCTCTGCCACTTGTCAGCTGTGTGACTGTGGGCAAGTCACTTAACTTCTCTGGGTCTCAGTTACCTCATCTGTAAAATGGGGATTAAGACTGTGAGCCCCATGTGGGACAACCTGATTCCCCTGTGTCTACCCCAGCGCTTAGAACAGTGCTCTGCACATAGTAAGCACTTAACAAATACCAACATCATTATTATTATTATTAAGACTCTCCTTGGCCGAGAAAAGTAGAATAGAAAATATATAATTCCTACCTTTAAGGAGTAATCTAGTTGGGAATAAAGACATTTAAATAATTTACAAATAGGAGGAAGAAGGAAAAAAGGATATGGGTATTCATGTTATGGTTGGTTGTGATGATACCAGTGCTTAAGTGATACAGAAATGCTGAAATGGCAGTTGAGGAGACGTAATCTGAGGAAATTAGAGACAAAATAGGGAAAGCCTCTTGGAGGAGATATGATTTCCAAAAGCCTATCTCCCTAACTGGGAACATGGATGTCAAAGAGAGCTGTCAACATACTGTTCTTCCAGGTGTACATGGGCAAGAGACAAAATTTCAGCCTAGCTGAACCATTGATCTGACTCAGTCATGACAGAGATTAAATTCTCATCTGTTACCACATACTCTCTATATGAAGGGACCTCATATAATCTAATGTTAGGATTTTCCATCAATCAGTGGTATTTTTGAGTGCTTACTGTCTGCATAGCACTGTACTAAGTGCCAGGGAGAGTACATTACAACAGAGTTAGTAGATATGTTCCTTGCCCATAATGAGCTTGCAGCCTAGGGAGTTTGAATTCAAACTAGTGAAAGGTTGGGATAAGGAGGAGGAGGGTTCTTGAGCTCCCACTAACTAGAACACATCTACATTTGGAGAATTTTCCTGATGTGATTTACAGAAAGAAGTCAAGGGTATTAATGAGGACATGGTTTTGGGGTGATTATCAAATGTGTCTATCTGGAGTGGAAATCACTAAATTGGGATGTTCCTAGCAGAATGTGTTGCAAATATACCCTCAGAGATCAAATATTTAATCCACTCCAAAGGTCTGCATGGTGGTCTGGCCAAAAATGCTAAAATCAGCCCATGGCCCATTGGTTCAGTCTGCAAGTTTGGCCTAATGAAAATCTGGCAACAAGTCTAGTCAAAAACAGAGGCTTCATCTCTCCCAACCCCTTCCTTGCTTGATTTTCATGGTTACCTTGGCATGGAGGAGTTTGAAGGAGGATGGAATCAGGGGGTGTGCAACTCTGAATGCCATAGAATGATGCTCGTAGCTCACCCAAATGAAGCCAGGGGCTGGAGAAAGAACTTGCGATGGTTAAGAGTGGGAGAAGGTGGCACTACCAAATGTCAGTGGGACCAATGCAAATTTTCCAATCAGATACATATTTTCCATCTAATTTTTTTAATGGTATTTGTTAAGTGCTTACTATGTGTCAGGCACTGTTCTAACCCTGGGGCTAGAGACAAGCTAATCAGGTAGGGCAGAGGCCATGTCTCACAAGGGGCTCACTGTCTTAATCCCCATCAATTCATTGTATTTGATAAAGCACAGGCCTGGGAGTCAGAAGACAGCATGTTCTGATCCTGCCTCTGCCACATCTGCCATGTGATCTCAAGAAAGTCACTTCACTTCTCTGTGCCTTAGTTACCTCATCTGTAAAATGGGCAATGAGACTGTGAGCCTCATGTGGGATAGGGACTTTGTCCAAGCTGATTTGCTTGTTTACACCCCAGTGCTTAGAACAGTGCCTGGCACACAGTAAGCACTTAACAAATATCAAGTTATTATTATCATTACTATTTATTGAGTATTTACTGTGTGCAGAGCACTGTACTAAGCACTCAAGTTACAGTGAGGTAACTGAGACAGAGAGAAGTGAAGTGACTTGCCTAAGGTCACACAGCATCAATTAGGAGACAATCCCATCCCCTCACCACTGTACTCGTCTGCTCAACTGTATATATTTTCATTACCCTATTTATTTTGTTAATGAGATGCACATTACCTTGATTCTATTTATTTGCTATTGTTTTGAGATGCTCATTGCCTTGATTCTATTTATTGCTATTGTTCTTGTCTGTCTGTCTTCCCCGATTAGACTGTAAGCCCATCAAAGGGCAAGGACTGTCTTTCTGTTACCAATTTGTACATTCCAACTGCTTAGTACAGTGCTCTGCACATAGTAAGCGCTCAATAAATATTATTGAATGAATTAATAGAGACAGGATTAGACCCCAGGGCCTTCTGATCCCTAGGTCTGTGCTCTGTCCACTAGACCACCTGAAAAATCCGTACAGATTTTGAGCTAAATGCAAGCATTCTTGCCAAATCCCTAGTATTTTTTTTCCCTTTCAGCCCGATTCTTTCAAGTGCCTTGGGCTCCATCTTCAACAAATGGGACCTTCCTGTCTTCACACTGCCTTTCAACATCGCCATGTCCTTGTATCTGGCAGCCACAGGACACTACAATCTTTTCTTCCCCACCACCCTGGTGCAGCCTTTATCGGCAATGCCCAACATCACCTGGTCTGAAATGGACGTGCCTTTGGTAAGTATCGCTCTCCAATTCCTCCATGATTCTGACCACTGGTGGCCCATGTTCAAACCCAACTTTGATGAGCCACTATGGGGAAATTGCTTCCCTCTGCTAGCTTTATAGTGGACACAGAAGTGGGCAGGTAGCTGAAAACGGATTCTGATTGGAAAGTTTTTATATTAGGGAACTCCTAATCCACCACTACCTCCGCGCCTGCCACCAGAATTATTGAGTTGGTGGACCAGTGTGCGGGGGAGGGGTCCTATGTATACATGCCTGTGTGCATTTCATGTTTGGACTTTTCAACTACAATATATCCATCACTATTGCAACTCGAAAGGCATTAACCAATTAAAACTGGCAGGTCACAAGTCATTTTGGAACCCTAAATTTCAGCCCTAACATTTTTGTTTGTGCCATGCGTAGAGTATTCTTTTTTTTTTGGAACAGGGATACCCTCCCTAACTCCTTTTATACCTGCTACCCTCTTGTCCAAACTTTTGAAAGTCACTTTCTTTGTAACTTAAAGCAGGAATTGATGCTGGTTGACTGGTAAAGCAGAGTGGATTCTGGTTGGCTGGTTTTTCATTTACACAGGTATTTTTACTTGAGAATGTTATGAGGGGTAGGGAGAAATATATAGATCAAACTTGGCTTGTTCTATAAATCTCCACAGTACACACAGTCGGCTGTCCTAACAGGCTGTCTCCTCCCTGCATGAGAACTTCAACCTGGCCCAGGCCACCAACCTGAAAAATGGTTTGGAAACAAAGTACCCAAAAGCAAACCACATTCCAAGCCAATTTGTCATTTTCATTCCTCTCATTCTTTATGGCTTGGGCTTAAAAGCTCATAAAATCCCTCTTTTCCTACTAAAGAAATGAATTCGGAATCCATTCTGCATTCCTGGTACATGGAAGGTTAGGGGTGGGAGAAAAGGTATTTGTGAGATTTTCAAAATGTACTTAACGCCTTAGATGATCTCTGTGATCTGGAATGCAGTGTTTCTGGGGACTGAAGTGGGCTTGACAAAAAAATGTTCCCAGGCACATTTCAAGAAAGACAAGCTCTTCCAAGCAAAGATTGAAACCAGACTACAGACATCTACTGGTGCCATACCCCTCGACTTAAGCACCAAAGTCATGGGAACATGGCTTCCATAGTTCTCTGAGATGGACTGTCTGCTTCACTCATTCCAGGACTCTAGCAGCACCTAAAAACTTCCAATCATTCATTCAATCATGTTCATTCATTCATTCAATGGTATTTATTGAGAACTTACTTTGTGCAGAGTACTGAATTAAGAGCTTGGGCAAGTACAATACAATAATAAAAAGTGACAATACAAAGGGGCCCAGGCTGAACACCCCCCCCAGACTGAGCACCCCCTTTCCCTGTACTCCTCCTCCCCTCCCCATTTCCCCCTCTCCCGCCCTCTGCTCTTCCCCACTCCCCTCCCCTCAACACTGTGCATATCTATATATATTATTTATTACCCTATTTATTTTGTTAATGATGTGTATAGCTCTGTGATTCTATTTATCTCGATGATGTTATTTTGTTTTGTTTTGATCTATTTTGCTTTGCTGTCTGTCTCCCCTGTTTAGACTGTGAGCCCGTTATTGGGCAGGGATTGTCTCTATCTGTTGCTGAATTGTACATCCCCAGTGCTTAGTACAGTGCTCTGAGCATAGTATATGCTTAATAAATAGCATTGAGAAGCAGCATGGCTCAGTGGAAAGAGCACGGGCTTGGGAGTCAGAGGTCATGGGTTCAAATCCCCACTCTGCCATTGTCAGCTGTGTGACTGTGGGCAAGTCACTTCACTTCTCTGTTCCTCAGTTACCTCATCTGTAAAATGGGATTAACTTTGAGCCCCACGGGGGACAACCGTGGCTCAGTGGAAAGAGCACGGGCTTTGGAGTCAGGGCTCATGAGTTCAAATCCCAGCTCTGCCACTTGTCGGCTGTGTGACTGTGGGCGAGTCACTTAACTTCTCTGGGCCTCAGTTCCCTCATCTGTAAAATGGGGATTAAGATTGTGAGCCCCACGTGGGACAACCTGATTCCCCTATGTCTACCCCAGCGCTTAGAACAGTGCTCGGCACATAGTAAGCGCTTAACAAATACCAACATTATTATTAACCTGATTACCCTGTATCTACCCCAGCGCTTAGAACAGTGCTCTGCACATAGTAAGCGCTTAACAAATACCAACATTATTAATAAATACTATTGAATGAATGAATGAATAAAATTACCTGCCCACAACAAGCTTATAGTCTAGAGGCGGAGAGATAGACATCAGTACAAATATATAATGTTATAGATATCTACATCAGTGCCATGGGGCTGGAAGAGAGGAAGAGCAAAGGGACCAAGTCAGGGCAATGCAGAAGGGAGTGGGAGATGAGAAAGAGTGGCCCTTATTTTTGGAAAACCTCTTGGAGGAGATGTGCCTTTCAATAAGGCTTTGAACGGGGGAAGAGTAATTCTCTGTCAGATTTGAGGAGGGAGGCCATTCCAGGATGTGGGCTAGGTGTCAGCAGTGACACAGGCAAGAATGAGGCACATGAGAAGGTGAGCATTAGGGGAGCAAAATGTTTGGGCTGGGTTATAGAAGGAGAGAAGCAAGGCAAGGAGGAAGGGGCAAGGTGATGGAGTGCTTTAAAGACAGTGGTGAGGAGTTTTTGTCTGATATAGAGGTAGAAGGGCAACCACTGGAGTTTAATGAGGACAGGGGTGACATTTCCTGAACATTTTTGTAGAAAAATGATCCAGACTGCAGAGTGAAGTATGGACTAGAGTGGGGAAAGACAGGATGCTGGAAGGTCAGCGAGGAGGCTGATGCAGGCAGGATGGGATGAGTGATTATATTAATGTGATAGCAGTTTGTATGGAGAAGAAAGGGCAGATTTTAGCAATGTTGTGAAGGTGGAACCAACAGGATATGGTGACAGATTGAATATGTGGATTGAATGACAGAGAGGAGTCAAGGACAACGCCAAGGTTACAGGTTTGTAAGACAGGAAGGATGGCAATAATAATAATAATGGTATTTGTTAAGCACTTACTATGTGCAAAGCACTGTTTTAAACACTGGGGGTGGGGATACAAGGTGATCAGCTTGTCCTACATGGGGCTCACAGTCTTAATCCCCATTTTACAGATGAGATAACTGAAGCACAGAAAAGTTAAGTGACTTGCCCAAAGTCACAGGGCTGACAAGTGGAGGGTGAGGGCAGGATTAGAACCCATGAACTCTGACTTCCAAGCCTGTGCTCTTTCCACTGAGCCACCCTGCAATGCCATCTACAGTGATGGGAAAGTCAGGGGGAGGACAGAGTTTGGGTGGGAAGATAAGGAGCTCTGTTTTGGACATGTTAAGTTTGATGTTGCAGGAGGACATCCAAATAGAGGTGTCTTGAAGACAGGAGGAGACGCGAGACTGGTGTGCTGAGCACTACATTAAGTACTTGGGAGAGTATAATACAACAATTAACAGACATATTCCCTGCCCACAGGGAGCTTACAGTCTATAAGGGGAGACCGACATAAGTATAAATAAATAAATGACAGATTTTTAAATAAATACTGTGGGGCTGGGAGGGAGATGAATAAAGTGAATGAGACAGGGTGATGCAGAGGCAGTGGAAGAAGAAGAAAGGAGGGTTTAGTCAAGGAAGACTTTTGGAGCAGATGTGCCTTCAATAAAGCTTTGTAGGCCAGGGAGAATCATTACTTGAGGAAAGAGGGGTATTGTACCAGTTAAAATCCACCTTCTTGTGCCTTGACAGAGTTCTTCTAGCAAGGATTAGCAGGGTTGATGGATGCTGTTACTGCTATCGTCTGAGCATTCCAGGGCCTCTGTACTGCTCTCCTCACCTCACTGCCATCCCGCCTAGACTCTGGACCCTGCCCTGAGCCCACTGGGGTGGTGGTGATGTGGTGAGCAGGTCTTGGGACTGGCATTTATATGAACCTCAAGCACCCCAGGATTGGATTTTGGGTTAGAGTTCAGCGGTCTGTAATTCCAATGGTCTGCTCAGAAAAGCTCCTACTGATGCTTTGGGGGCTGGGGGCTAATTTTGCCCCTGCAGATTTGAGGCAAAATAGAGATTTTCAAGGGGGACTGGATGGGAAAGGGAGAAAAAAGCACTATGTGTACTTCAGGATTTTAGCCAGTGTCATTGGCAAGATGGTTCAGAGGTAGAGAAAATGTTTGCCAATAGATTTTTAAAAAATCTTTGGACCACATACAAATTCCCTCTTACACACACACAGCATCTCCCACTCTACCCACCTTCAAAAAGTAGTGTTAGGTAAGACAATCTGTTTGACTTACAGAACATGAAATCTTCCCAGAACTCAGAAAGAAAGCTTTTCCAGGAATCTGCAGCAAGCAGTCAGTGATGTTTATTGAGCAGTGAATCAATTCTATTTCTAGAGTGTTTACTGGGTGGAGAGCTAAGAACTTGGGAGAGAACAATTTAGCACATATTGTGTGCAGAACACTGTACTTAAGCACTTACAAGAGTAACCTAGCACCTAGCTGAGTGATCCCTGCCTTCCACTCCTTACCTCTGGTCACCACTGATAGCCCAGTAATATTTTCCTCTAGTTCTTAGTTCTCCCTCACACCAAAGATGTGGAAGTTTACAGTCCCTCCAACTTCAGACCCAATCCCCAAAGTGGCCTTCTTCTCCTCAAATATCAGCATTAAAGGTTTGGCTGAGGGCTCAGGGTCTGTATCCTTCACGCAGCTGCTTAGAGAAAGTAGCATGGAGTGGTGGTTAGAGCATGGGCCTGGGATTCAGAAGATCATGAGTTTTAATCCCCCCTCTACCACTTGTCTGCTGTGTGACCTTGGGCAAGTCACTTCACTTCTCTGTGCCTCAGTTACCTCATCTGTAAAATGGGTCTGTAAAATGGGGATTGAGACTGTGAGCCCCACATGGGAAAACCCGATTTGCTTGTATCCACCCCAGCACTCAGTACAGTGCTTGGCATGTAGTAAGTTAACAAATACCATTATCATAATAATCATTATTATTATTACTGATTTGGGCCTGACAAGTCCCTCCCACTTGAGCTTACCCTCCACCGCCATCCTGCTCTACCCTGCCCCACTCCTCTCTCAAGCCAGCATGGTGTAGTGGATAGAGCACAGGCCTGGGAGTCAGAAGGCCATGGTGCCTCCCCCACTTGTCTGCTGTGTGACCTTGGGCAAGTCACTTCACTTCTCTGGGTCTCAGTTACCTCATCTGTAATATGGGCCTTGAGACACTGAGCCCCATATGGGACAGGAGCTGTCTCCAACCCAATTTGCTTGTATCAACTCCAGTACTTAGTACAGTGCCTGGAACTTAGTAAGCGCTTAACAAATGCCTTTATTATTATTATTATTATTATGATGATTAAGCCTTGTCCAACCCAGCAGTGGCCATTTTGCCAGTCCCCAGCCATGCCCTGAAGAAATGAATCGTGTAACGAGCTCTCCATTTTATTGATTCCATAGCTGCTGCAAGCCATCCCAGTCGGCGTAGGCCAGGTGTTCGGCTGTGCTAACCCCTGGACCGGTGGAGTATTCCTGGTGGCCTTGTTCGTGTCCTCTCCACTCATTTGCTTGCACGCTGCCATCGGCTCAGCAGTGGGGATGATAGCAGGTAACGTACAACAGGCCTTGCTGCTACTTCATAAGGAGCATGGTCTGGTGGAAAAATCACAGGCCTGGGAATCAGAGGATGTGGGCTGTAATCCCAGTTCTGCCACATGTCTGCTATGTGACCTTGGACAAGGCCCTTCACTTCTCTAGACCTCAGTTCCCTCATGTGTAAAATGGGGATTAAGACTGTGAGGCCCATGTGGGACAATGACTGTGCCCAAACTGAATGCTTTGTATCTATCCCAGCACTTAGTAAATGCTTAATAAATACCACAAAAATTATTATTATTAAGATGATTTTACCTACCACAGGGTTCCCTTCTTTCTTGAAAAGCCTGTATGTTCCTAGATCACTGCTCCTCATTAGCTCAGCTCACTTGAGAGACAGTAATGTTTTCCATTGTGACCGATGTGCAGTGATTTTTGAGACCGTTTAAACATAAAGGATTGAATTCCCAGCATTTTCAGTTGATGACCAAGGATTTCATTTCATTCCAAAATTTTCAAAGAAGAGGGATGTGGATGGTCTCACGTAATATTTTTGAAGACAGCATAGCCAGTGTAATTGAAAACATGTTTTATGAAATGGCTGTATCAGCATAGTATGTTTTGAAGTGGACTTTGGGCTGTTATCCCGATAATTTAGTAATAAACATAATATTGGTGGCATTTGTTAAATGCTTACTAGATGCCAAGCACTGTTCTAAACTGTGGGGCAGATACAAGATAATCAGGTTGGACATGGACCCTGTCCTTCATTAGCCTCACAGTCTAAGTAGGACAGGGAACAGGCAATGAAAGCTTTGGAATGTAAGCTCATTTTGGACAAGGAATGAGTCCGTTCATTGTTATACTGTACTCTCCTAAATGCTAAATATAGTTTTTTGCACACAGTAAGCACTCAGTAAATATGATTGAATGACTAAATTTATTCTCATTTTACAGATGGGGAAAGTAAAGCACAGAGAAGAAGTTAAGTGATTTAACCAAGGTCATATAGCAAGCAGGTGGCAGAGCTACGATGAGAGTCAGTCAGTCAATCAATCATATTTACTGAGCATTTACTGAGCATAAGGACTTGGGAGCGAACACTATAGCAGAGTTGGAAGACGTGTTCCCAGCCCACAACGTTTCCCAAGCCTGAACTCTTTCCACTAGGCTGCCAAACTTGGAAATCCAAGCCACTTAATCCATTTGGGGGCTCAATGATCCAATTCACTTATTTTCACTGCTTAAATTAGATAGTTGCCACATATCCACATCCCTTTGTGAGGAGTTCACACCAGCGTGGCCTACTGGATAGAGCATGGGCCTGGGAGTTAGAGGACCTGGGTGCTAATCCTGGCTCTGCCACTTGTCTGCTTTGTGACCTTGGGCAAGTCACTTCACTTCTCTGTGCCTCGGTTACCTCATCTGTAAAATGTGAGCCCATGTGGGACAGGGACTGTGTCCAATCTTATTAGCTTATATCTACCCCATCACTCACTCACTCCCTTGGTGAACTCATTCTCTCCCACAGCTTCGACTATCATCTCCATGCAGATGACACACAAATATACATCTCTGCCCCGTCCTCTCCCCCTCCCTTCAGCCTCGTATCTTCTCCTGCCTCCAGGACGTCTCCACCTGGATGTCTGACTGCCACCTAAAACTCAACTTGTCCAAAACTGAGCTCCTTTTCTTCCCTCCCAAGTCCTGTCCTCTTCCTGACTTCCCTATCACTGTGGATGGTACGACCATCCTTCCCGTCTCTCAAGCCCACAACCTTGGTGTCATCCTTGACTCAGCTCTCTCATTCACCCCACACATCCAATCCGACACCAATGCCTGCCGATCTCACCTTTACAGTATCGCCAAGATCTGCCCTTTCCTCTCCACCTAAACGGCTATCTTACTGGTACAGGCTCTCATAATATCTTGGCTGGATTATTGTGTCAGCCTTCTCTCTGATCTCCCTTCCTCCTGTCTCTCCCCGCTCCAGTCTATTCTTCATTTCACTGCCCGGCTCCTCTTCCTGCAGAAACGCTCTGGGCATGTCACTCCCCTTCTTAAAAATCTCCAGTGGTTACCCATCAACCTCTGCATGAAACAAAAACTTCTCACTCTAGGCTTCAAGGCTCTCCATCACCTTGCCCCCTCCTACCTCTACTCCCTTCTCTCTTTCTGCTGCCCACCCTGTAGGCCCCACTCTTCTGTCCCCCACCTCCTCACCATCCCCCGTTCTCACCTATCCCGCTGTCAAACCCTGGCCCAAGTCCTCCCGCTGTCTCGGAATCCCCTCCCTCCTCACCTCCGCCAAATTAACTCTCTTCCCCTCTTCAAAGCCCTACGTAGAGTTCACCTCCCCCAAGAGGCCTTCCCAGACTGAACTTCCCCTTTTCCCTCTGCTCCCTCTGCTGCCTCTCTGCCCCCCCCTTCACCTCCCCTCAGCTAAGTCCCCTTTCCCCCCACTTTTCCTCTGCTCCTCCCCCTCTCCCTTCCCCTGCTCTCAGCACTGTGCTCATCTGCTCATTTGTATATATTTTTATTACCCTATTCATTTTGTTAATGAGATGTACATCCCCTTGATTCTATTTATTGCTATTGTTTTTGTCCGTCTGTCTCCCCCGATTAGACTGTAAGCCCGTCAATGGGCAGGGATTTTCTCTATCTTTTGCCGAATTGTACATTCCAAGCGCTTAGTACAGTGCTCTGCACATAGTAAGCACTCAATAAATACTAATGAATGAATGAATGAAAGAATGAATGAACAGTGCTTGACACATAGCAAGCACTTAACAGATACCATCATTATTATTATTAGGAGGAGGAGGGATTTTTTCATATGGATTTGAACTATGAATGTCACTGGCCTGGGTGTTAACCTCCTCTCTGATCTCCCTTCCTCCTGTCTCTCCCCACTCCAGTCTATTCTTCATTCTGCTGCCCGGATCATCTTCCTACAGAAACGCTCTGGACATGTCACTCCCCTCCTCAAAAACCTCCAGTGGTTGCCTATCAGCCTTCACATGAAACAAAAACTCCTCACTCTTGACTTCAAAGCTCTCCTTCACCTTGCTCCCTCCTACCTCACCTCCCTTCTCAATTTCTACTGCCACCCCATACACTCTGCTCCTCTGCCGCTCACCTCCTCACTTTCCCCCATTCGCGCCTGTCCCACCGTCGACCCCGGCCCATGTTCTACCGTTGTCCTGGAATGCCCTCCCTCCTCACCTCCGCCAAACTAACTCTCTTCCCCTCTTCAAAGCCCTACTGAGAGCTCCCCTCTTCCAGGATGCCTTCCCAGACTGAGCCCCCCCTTGTCCTCTGCTCCTCCTCGCCTCTCCATTTCCCCCTCTCTCACCCTCTGCTCTTCCCCCTTCCCCTCCTCTCAGCACTGTGCATACTTGTATATATTATTTATTACCCTATTTATTTTTTAATGATGTGTGTATCTCTATGATTCTATCTATCTTGATGATGTCTGCACTAGACTGCTTGTTTTGTTTTGTTCTGTTTTGCTTTGCTGTCTCCCCCATTTAGACTGTGATATTGTTAATTGGGCACGATTGTCTCTATCTGTTGCCAAATTGTACACTCCAAGCTCTTAGTACAATGCTAAGAGTGCTCAATAAATTCTCTTGAATGAATGAATGGCCTGGGTTTCATATTTAATGATCCTTCTGGATTTTGGATGGGAATTAGTAAGTCACTGAGGCAAGTATCCCCCCTCACACCGCCCCCTCCCACCCGTCTCGATGTATGATTTGGACATGTCCCTTAGCCTGTTGTAAATATCTGTTCTTGTCTGCAGCTCTTACTGTGGCCACCCCCTTCACCACCATCTACGTAGGTCTTTGGAGTTACAACTGTGTCCTTGCCTGCATTGCTATTGGAGGAGTGTTCTATGCTCTCACCTGGCAGACCCACCTGCTGGCCCTTATCTGTGGTAGGTATCCTGGGAGGTTGACCAGTAGAAAGATGTGGCTATCCTTTCCCATTCTTCCCACATTTACATCCAAATACTGCCCCGTCTTTCTCCACCACCCATCTCTGCCTTCTCCCACTGATTTTCCACTGGGAATGGAGACACACCAGGTTTGAGGGGAGGATCACTTCCCTGGAGTAGAGGCCTCTGGGACAGCTAGCCCTTCAGCCTCGAAAGCCACATAGGAAATTTGCCTTTCTGTGAGGTGAGAGGGAAAGGCCACTGACAGCCATGGTGAAGGTATAGCCATCAATTGGGCCAACAGTCGTTCCACTCTTGGGCCACTCCCAGTTATGAGATCAGAAGGAGGAGGGGGTTAGTTTCCCCAGAAATATGAGCTGAGGGCAAGCACCTATATTGTGCTGGTTGATTCCTTTCTCCTTCCATTATCCCTTTCTATGTCCCATCTCCTCCCCATGCTTGGAGGAGATTAGAGATTTTTAGAATGGGTAAACCACAATTTATTCTGCTAGGAAGAGGAGGGTTACCCTCCATAACTGACTGTAGGACCTGGTGCCACACTCCAGCTGCAGTCCGACCTTGCTGGTGGTCCTGGCTGGTGACCAGGGCCTGTCACCCAAAAAGAGGATATGGGTTATAATCCTGACTTCCCCATATGTCTGCTGTGTGACCTTGGGCAAGTCAGTTAGCTTCTCTGCTCCTCCATTACCTCATCTATAAAATGGGGATTAAAACTGTGAGCCCCATGTCGGACAAGGACTGTGTTCGACCCTCTCACCTTGAGTCTACCCCAGTTCTTAGAAAAGTGCTTGGCGCATAGTAAACGCTTAACAAATACCATTATCATTATTATTATTATTATTACCACAAGACTGCATCAGAGTAGGACCCAGACAGCTCACCTCCAAGCAAAACATTAGGTTAAGTGCTTGGAGGTATTCCAGAGGAATGGGCTCCTGTGGCAGGGAATTCTCGCCAATACTTGAGGTGTAAGGAATGGGCTGAGTGGTGCCCCCTGCCTCCCCAAACTGGCTGTCCCTTAGTGGTTTCCTTTAGCTGTGCCCAAGGTGGCCCTGAATTGTCACTGTTTTTTTTGTAGCGCTGTTCTGCGCCTATATGGGAGCGGCCCTCTCTAACATGATGTCAGTGGTGAGTACTGATTTACCTGGGCAAAACCTTAGTGGACCAGCTTCCCAGGAGCCCCTCTGGCCCCTGGTCAACCTGGAGTGGGCACGTGGGCCCCTGGGCTAGCAGAGGTGTCTTTGGTGATTTCTCTCTAGAGCCTTGAGTCCTGTCCAATTAGCCCCAGCCCCAGAAGGAAGGGGATCCAGAGAAGAAGGTGGGCACTTAACCTTATGTTGCCAGCCAAGTGGCCAGATGCCAGGTGGCCAGGTGGCTTATGTTGTAAGCCAGTCAATGGGCAGGGATTGTCTCTATCTTCTGCCACATTGTACATTCCAAGCGCTTTGTTCAGTGCCTGTGCCATCTCCAGCTAGTGCCATAGCAGAGTGATGAGGGCCGAGATTTGGCCTGTAACCCCCTGGCCCCAGAATCTTTTGCTATAGGAGCAGGTCACAGAAAAGCCTTCTTGCACCTTTTCCTCCTTCTACTGTTGTTTTATTTGTGTACTTCTATCTGTGAATCCCAAACAGAGGGGGTGATGCTGGATCTTCTCCAACTCCTCCACTCCCTGAGCTTGGTTAGTGGGAGATTCCATCTTACAAAGAGATGACAGTGGAGGATCTGGAGGAAGAGGAGAATGTGTAGTCAGAGAGAAGCAAGTATAAATTTAACTTTCTTGAAGTTCCAGAGCACTCTGAGGCTAATAAATGTTTTTATTCTCACAGTTGCCCCCACATACTCTTTGCCCCTCAAAAACAAAGCAAGGGCTAGTATAAGATTAATTTCCTAGTAATTCCAGGTAATTTCTAGACTAAATTTAGTTAGCAATATAGGGAGAAGGAGAAAAAAGAGGAGAAGAAAAAAGGAGGAGGAAAGGAAGCAAGAAGGAAAAGAAGGTAAGAGGCCACTTGATATTTCATTTCTTACTTCCACGCTTCCAAAATGCACTCATTGAATGAATCAATCGATAGTACTTGTTGAGCACCTACAGTGGGCAGAGCACTCTGCTAAGCGCTAGGGAGTCACGGTGGTTCCCCAACCCCTTTTTCTTCTTTCCTTCTCCGGAGCACACCATTTTCAAAGGCCAGAACTCCTTATCCCCCACCCTGAGTCTGTGCCTTTCTCCCATTCTGACCTTTCTTCTCTTCCTACCCCAACACCCAGGTTCACCTTTCCAGGAAGAAGTTCCCCAGTGGTATAACCCCATATCTGCAGCTTTACCTTGTTCTGACGCTGGTCCTCTTCCCACCCTAGCCCACACTGCTCTCAAAATTAATATTGTTTTTCCCCCTCAAAAATCAGAGGTGGTGGGTGGGAAGGCAGAATTAAGCCATAGAGGCAAATATGCAAATAAATATGGTCGCTCTTCTGGGCACCAAGTAATATCCTGGAAACATGAACAGACATCACATAGGTGAGGCTTTACCTCCTTGAGTGTAACATTCTGATCATCTGTCCTGGAGTGTGAAGAATTAATCACCCCTTTTGAGAACGTTTTCTGTCTTCCCTCATCAGTCCCAAATCATTTTCCTGCCCTCCCACCTTGAGGGTCTCTGAGAGGCTTCAAGAAGAAGCCCAGGCTACCGCACTCACTAATTCCTCTCAGAAACCTTTTCCCTGTTATTTCTTGTTGGCAGGTTGGATTGCCCACTTGTACCTGGCCCTTCTGCCTCTCAACCCTCACCTTCCTGTTACTGACTACCAACAATGCTGCCATCTACAAGTTACCACTCAGCAAAGTCTCCTACCCAGAAGCCAATAGAATGTATTACCTGATGATGAGAGGAACGGAAGAGAAAAACCCCTCTGGTGACTATTCACTGCAGAATCAAAGAAACACACCTTAGGTGTCCCAAATGTTTCTCCACAGCTTGATTTAAAACTTAAGTGAATTCAATACATTTCTTTTGTAATAATATAGCCACGAAGAAAATTAGGATTTCATTTTCCTTTAAAGATTATTTAAAGGATCCTTTAAACCTCTTTTTTGCAGGTTGATTCTCAATAACTATTCATTGTTCTACAGTACAGAAACCCAGTTTTGGGCTATAGTTGGTAGTTGGCAATGCAAAGAGATTATATGTTCTTCAGGAAACGTGATTAAAAGATGATCCTACTGGGGAATTTTCCCTAGAATTGGTGTATTTAACCTGCTGTCGATAGGACTTAGACATTTTAGCTTGATTTCTTATTTGGTCTTACCAAACAAGGAAGCAGAGGTGTAAATGAGATGTGAGGAGGTGTGAGTGAGGGAGGGGAGGCAAGGAAGAGTGAGGAGGGAGAAGAGGAAGGGAGGGAGGGAGGGAGGGAGGAGAAGGGAGGGGAATGGAGGGAGGGTGAGAGAAGGGAAAAAGAGGGAGGAAGAAGAGGGAGGAGGAAGGAGGTGGGAGGGAAGGAAGGAAGAGAAGGAGGTGGGGAAGGAAAAGAAGGAAAGGAAAGGGAAGCAAGGAAGCCCTGTCAAGCATTTTGTGGGTTTTGGCCTTGTAGTGATAGGAGATAGTGTTTCTTGGTATTTCATTTCTGGTGTTAATATCCTTCTTTATCATGCCTCCTACCAATGCCAATGATGTTCCAAAAGTGTATATGAAAGGAATGCAGATTGATCAGATCTTTGTTTTCAGCAGAGTAAGTTTTGGACTGTTTTATTTTAGAAAAAGGATTGCCAATTAGAGGCAGGAGCATTCTGATTCTTCCTATTGTTTTGCATAGAAAAAGTTAATTGTGGCTGAAAATATTGTCACTAAAAACTCCTTGTGGGCAGGGATCTATTTTATCAATATTTTCCAATTTCTCTGTGTAGGCTGGATTTCTACACAATAAACCACTGTCGTTTTTAGCAAATCAGAGATGCTCTATTTCATACCCATGTTTTCAGGCTTTCCTTTGCCTGGGGTCATTTTGATGCATGATAAGCCTCAGCTTCTTCACTGGTGATTTAGGTTATTTCCCCTCCCAGGAGAGGGCCCTGCATGTAATGATTAGAGGTGAAGGGGTGGTCCAAAACTGAAGCAAGAATCCAAGAGCAGGTTCAATGGAGGTAGCTTAGCTGCTGTCATGGAAGCAATAACATCTTGGAGACAAGAGAGAATCACAGAGGCCTGAACAAGAAAGGTGAAAAAGCCTGAAGGCTACGGAGGTTGACACCATGCTTAGACCCGCTCTGTCTAGTCTCTTCCTACCGGATCTGCTCTTGGCCTCTGCTCAGTTTGAGTGTTCCCTTTCTGGGTGTCTTTCTGTATGCCTCTTTTAGTTTTGTGCCAACTGAGACAGGAGAGGCCTGGATGCTTGGCATCAGCTGGGCCAAGTGCATATAATGCCTCTGCCTGGGGACTCATATCAAGACCTAGGCAGACTTGGCCTCAAAGTGGATTTCTGAGATTTGACCCCCATCTCAGAAATGTGCAAACAGGGCATGTTTAGAACTGGGCCCTATTCAAAGGAACTAAAACAGAACCACACAGCTTAGAGGGAACCAAGAGTGAGTTTCCTAGAGAAAAGAACTGTATCTCTGCACACACACATGTAAATCTCTCTGCCCAAGATTCCCCAACCCTACTATAGCACACAATTTACCCATCTCCTTCCTGCTTGTACTCATCTTTGACAACACACCACCCAGGTCTCCTCAGGAGGAGAGTATATTAATCAGAACAAGAGGAGGACTGAAATTCCCCACAGAGCTAGAGACAAGAAAGCCCATACAAAAAGCTTTGCTACAGAGGATAAAGAAACCATCACTCCGCACTCTGGAAGCATATTTAAGGACCGTATTGAGCCTGGAAGAATCCTTAATTAGACTAATGGGTCCAGAAAGATGTGGGAGTGGAAAACACTAGACAACTGCCTTAAAGACAGATATTGGTTCCAGAATCACTTTGAATCATTAACTAATGGGTGAGCACTCTAAATGTAGTGATCTGGACAGTGAGTAAAGTCAAGTGAGTGGTTAAAGCATGCTAGCCTTTTAAGAAACACTTCTCTACCTGGCCAACTCCTGAGTGAGACAGGCCACTGAAAAAACCATGCTAACCAGGCCAAACAGTTCCAGAAGAGTATAAGAAATAGTCACTTGGCCAAAATTTTAAAAAAGGGTAGAGAGAGGAAGAAGCCTTCATCCCAAAGATACTCTGTTTCTCCTCCTCCAAGGTACAAAAAAACAGCCTGCGGAGACCTGCCAGGCACAATTCTTCAAAATGTGACAGGAATTTATAGCAGGTCAGTAGGGGGTTAGATTAAAGTTGGCAAAGGGAGTAGGGGGATGTAAGTCTAAGGGCAAGTTGGCCATCTGGAAGGCCAAGGGCTAAAGGCAGGGGTCCCCTGGGGAACTGGCACAGATGGGTCTCTGGTACCTCTTGCCCCAGGGATTCTGAGTAAAAGGAACCTAAATAGAAGAAGCACCAGGTCCACCTACCTTATACAGGGACACTCCAGCAAGGCAGGAGAAAGTTGTGTCTTGGTGATTCATTTTATCGTCAGTTCCACCTACATGTAGGCTAGGGTTCTCCTTGGATGAAGGGGCTAGGGATTAGAGAGAAGTTTTTGGGATGTGTACATAAGTGCTGTGGGGTTGGGAAGAGGGATGAATAAAGGAAGTGAATCCAGATGATGAAGAAGGGAATGGAAAAAAGGAAAGGAGAGCTTAATCAGGGGAGGCCTCTTGGAGGATATGTGCCTTCAAAAAGGCTTTGAAGATGGGTAGGCTAGAGGACTCATCTTGGGACTGGATGAGAGCAGAAGTAGATCCCAGAAGGATGACGATCTATTGTCCAGAGCAGTTCAAGACTGTCCATACGGGGTCTTTCACACAGACGATGGCATGCTGAGGCAGAATGAGTCGTCCTTGAGGGTCAGGGAGAAAGGGTTGGCAAGTCAGGCATTTACCTGCAGGAAATCGCCTGAGCAAAAAACCCACATGGATGACGTGGCAGAATGACAGGCAGAGTAGGAGGGACAGCTCGGGGACATGAGTCCAGGCCATGGTCAGTCTCCCTCTCTCTCCATCTTGCACCACCAGCTCTATCACGACACAGCATCAACCCAAGGCTCAGACCCACATGTGCCAGAGGTTTCTTACTTCCAAAAAGTATGTTTTTTACTTCTTGAATTAGTGTTCCGAAGTACCAGGTTTTGATGTGTTTAGTCTGGAGCAATGGTCGACCGTTTCATATAATCAATCGATGGTATTTACTGACTACTTACTGTGTGCAGGTGATGCATTAAGCACTTGAGAGAGTATAGTGCAACAGAGTTAGGAGACATGATTCCCAGCTCAAGGAACTTATGATTTAGGGTGGGGGACAGGTATCATTTCTGAACTCAGCCTGCATGGCTCATCTTTCTTTCATAAGCCAAGTTTAGTCTACTTGCCTGGGAAAGCTTCTAATAGAAGAGTTTTTCTAGACAAATCTTTGCCAATATTTACTAATCCCAAAGATGGTGAAAAAATGAGTCAATGCCAAATGTGAAAATACTGGAGGGAGGGGGTCGCACATCATTTTCCTTGGCTTGAACAATTCCCTGAAAAGCACCTCGTACCTGTGGGCACCTGCTGAATAAACTCTGATAATGACAGTGATTTGGGGTTGCATCCTATGTGCAAATGAATCAAGTTGCTAGGCAACTGCACACCCACTGAATACCTGTTAATGATAATAATACTAAAGTTTATCCTTTATTCATCCAGAATATGCTCTGATATAGGCTCTGAATCTTTTTTTTTTTAATCTGGGTTGTTGTTTTTTTACTGTTATTCAACAAGAATTGAGTTGGGTCCCTAGTTGCTTGGGACCCAGGTTACTGAAATTATCTGGTCTCTACCCTTTAAATTCTTCTAATCTAACCTCACTCCCGAAGTAGAGAAACATCAAAATATATACCGCGCAGGCCTGAGATCTTACAAATCCTTCTTTAATCACCTGAAATTCAAGTTCCTCTGGACTGTGAGCTCTCGTTGTGGGCAGGAATGTGTCTATTTATTGCTATATTGTACTCTCCTGAGCGTTTAGTACAGTGTTTTGCACAAAGTAAGCACTCAATAAATACGATTGAATGAAGGACCTTGACAATGCAACCTTAAAACCTAAATTAAAACCAAGCTCACAGAAGATCCAAAACCATTTTAAGAATAAGAGTATTTATCCTGAAGAGAAAATATTCCTGTGATGCCAAAAAAAACTGCCAAGATATCCTATTGAATCTTTATCTATCTATGGAGATATGGATCAATATCAATCAAGTAGTATGTTTAGATTGCCTACTGTATGAAGCAACTGGGAGACTACAGTAGAATTAGTAGATATGATCCCTGCCTTCAAAAAGTTTACAGTCTAATGGGAGAGACTGGCATTAAAATTAATTACATATAGGAAGAATTGATATGAGTGGGTATAAGTACCCAAGAGCTTCGATAAAGTCCTGAAGAAGTTGTGGGGAAGTAAAAGGGGTGAAGGACATGAGAGATAAATCAGGAAAGGACTTTTTGAGGAAATTTAATTTGATAAGGGCTTTGAAAATGGGGAGAGCAGTGTTCTGTTGGATGTGAAGGGGTAGAGAGTTCCAGGCAGAAGGGATCGGGTGAGCAAGAGTTTGGCAGTGAGAGAAAATAGGTTGAATAGGTTGGTTTGAGAGGTGCAAAGCACATAAATTGGGGTGTAATAGGAGAGGAGTAGATGATGGAATGCCCAAATCAGACTGGCCAAGTGGATAGAGCATGAGCGAGAGCTGATGGAATGCCCAAATCAGCCTGGCCTAGTGGATAGAGCATGAACCTGGGAGCCAGAAGACCTAATCCCAGCTCCAACACTTGCCTGCTATATGACCTTGAGCAACTCACTTAACTCATCTCTGCCTCAGCTTCCTCACATCAGTACCTACTTTCCCGCCTACTTGGACTATGAGCCCCCTGTGGGACAAGGGACTGGGTCTGATCTGATTAACTCGTATCTACCCCATCACTTAGAGCAGTGTTTGACACATTGTAAGCTCTTAACAAATTCCATTAAAAAAAAGCTGAAGTTTAGGAGTTTCTGCATGATGCAGAGAGAAACGGGCAACTATGAGGAGTTTTTGAGAAGTGGAGAGATGAGCACAGAATGATGTTTTAGGAAAATAAACTGGGCAATACCAGGTATGGACTGGAGGCAGGAAAGAAATCCTGGAGCCTGATGCAGTAGTCAAATCAACACATGACAAGAGTCTTGACAAGCCTGGTGGCAGACTGAATGGAAGGATTCTATAAATTTTGTAATAGCAGGCTAACTATGGTGTTTGTAAAAGAGAAAGCCATCAAAACTAATGCCAAGGTTATGGATTTGAGAGACAGAGTAGCTAGTGGAGTTGACAACTGAGATTGGAATGTTAGGTGAATGATTAGGAAAATGGATTAAGCGTTTACTGTGTGCCAAGCACTGCATTAAGCACTGGGTGAGATACATGATAATCAAGTTTGATGCAATCCCCACCCTACGTGGGTTTCACCATCTAACTGAATGAAATAACATGGGAGGGAAAATGAGGAGTTCCGTTTTGGACAAGTTGAGCCAGAGGAACATGAATGCAGAAATGTTTTAGAGGTATGATTGCCGAGAAGAAGAGAAGTAGGAACTAGTGAGATAGATTTGGGAGTCACCTCACAGAAGATGAAGCAGTGAAGCAGTAAAAATGGATGAGCTCTTCAAGGGAATGAGTATAGATGGAGAAGAGAGGGGGACCCAGAACTGAGCCTTGAGGGAAACCCATAGTTTGAGAGTAGGTGACAGAGGAAGAGGATGAACCTGTGAAAGACACTGAGAAGGAATAACCAGAGGTAGTAGGAGAACCAGAAGAGGAGTGGGTCAGAGAAGTAATATGGCCTACTGGAAAAAGCATGGGCCTGGGAATCAAAGTGACCTGGGTTCTAGTGCTGGCTCTGCCAATTGCTTGCTGTGTGACCTTGGGCAAGTCATTTGACTTATCTGTGCTTGTTTTTTCAAATATAAAATAGGGATTAAAAACCTCCTTCCTCCAACTTAAACTGTGAGCCCCTTATGGGTCAGGTCTGTGTCCGACACGATAATGGGTCAGGTCTGTGTGCGACACGATAAACTTGAATAAACTTAGAGCAGTGCTTGACATATATTAATATCTTGACAAATACCATTAAAAAAATTGAGAGAGTGTTTTCCCGAGGAGTGATTCTTGGAGGCAAAGGCAACCATGAGGTTGAGAAGGATTGAGTCTGAATAGAATCCATTTGATTTGGAAATTAGGATGGCACTGGGAGAATGACTCCCATGGAGTATGGGGAGCAAACATTCAATCTGTCAAGGAAGGTCAAGGAGGAAATTGGAGGAGAGGAACTAGAGGCAGCTGGTATATCTAAACCACTGGAGAAGAAGCCAAGTGGGATAGTGGTTTAATAGGACAGTGGGTCAAGAATAGCTATTTTTTAGCATAGAGGAAATTTGGCCACATTTGAAATCAAAGAAGGGGGCCTCAGAGTTTGAGAGGTTTAAGTTGATGGGAAAGTAGAAGAGTATGCACAACTGTTTTTATAAGATGAGAAGAAATTCATTCATTCAAGTGTATAGGGCTGGGGCAGCTGGAGAGGTAGTAGGTTTTGAAAAGAAGTGGAAGATCACTTGAGAGGTGGTGGGGCAGGGTGAAGGGGTAGGAAATGGGAGAAATGAGGGGGAGATTTAGAAAGGTAACACCTGATTGTTATGATTTTGTCAAAGTAGCCGGCAGAGAGCGAGAAGTGGGGAGGTGGAGGCAGTTGGAGTTTCAGGATTGAGTTAAAGGTCTGGAAGAGTGAGTAGGAGCAGTGGGGATGCGAGTCAGTATATGGAAGGAGAGGTAGTGTGGGGCATAGGTATAGCAAGTGTGGTTGAACTGAAAATAGCCGTCACTGGGGCAAGTCACTTAAATTCTCAGTGCCTCAGTTATCTAATTTGTAAAATGGGGATTAAGACTGTGAGCCCCATGTGGGACAGGAACTATGCCCAACCTGATTATGGGAAACAGCATGGCCTAGTAGATAGAGCACGGGCCTGGGAGTCAGGAGGACATGGGTTCTAATCCCAACTCCACCACTTGTCTGCTGTGTGACTGTGGGCAAGTTATTTCACTTCTCTGCCCTCAGTTCTCTCATCTGTAAAATGGGGATTAAGACTGTGATCCCCATATGGGGCAGGGACTATGTCCAACCTGATTAGCTTGTACTTACTCCAGTGCTTAGAATAGTGCTTGACAGATGGTAAGTGCTTAACAAATATTATTATTATTATTATCTTGTATCTACCCCAGTATTTAATACATTGTCTGGCACACAGTAAACACTTGACTGAAACTTGTTATAGGCAGGGAGTTTTGTCTGCTAATTCTGTTGTATTGAACTCTCCCAAGTGCCTAGTACAGTGCTCTGAACATAGTAAGTGCTAAATAAATATCACTGTTTGAGTAACAAATACCATTTAAAAAATAGTCAAAGGCATCCTGGTCCCTGGATTTTTGCCAACAGTGCTCTATGGCAGCAGTTTGGCAGTAGGGGAGGTGTCATGTGGAGGTGATCCAGGATTGGTGGCATGAGATTAATGAAAGGACAGGAAGGCTGGGAAGCTGAGTCATTATTAGTAGCAGTGACAATAAGAACAATTGTGGAGTTTGTTAAGTGCTTACTATGTGCAACACATTGTACTAAGTAGATACAAGATAATCAGGTTGGACACAGTAATCCCTGCCCCACATGAGGCTCACAGTCTAAGTGGGGGGAATAGGATTAAATTCCCATTTTACAATTGAGGAAACTGAGGCACAGATAAGTTCAGTGACTAGTCCAAGCTCACAAAATAGGCAGGTGGTAGAGCTGGGATTAGAACCTAGGCCTCTGACACTTTCTGCCAGAGTTGCGCTGCTCCTGAGTTCGGAAAATAGGGCAGAGTTGAAGATATGGATCTGGGCCACAATAAAGGGGAGAGTAGGTTGGGAGTCCACAGTGGAAGGGGTCAAGACATCTCTGTGAGGTAAGAGATCAGTTTAACAGAGGGGGTCAGGAAGGGAAAACAGGTGAGACAGTTGTAGTCAAAAAGGGATTTCAGAGTTGGTGATGTTAGAGTCTGTACAGTAAGTAGAGACAATGAGTCCGAGTGTGTGTCCAAGTTGGTGAGTGATGAGGTGGGATGAAGCAGGAGGCCAGCTGAGTTCAGGAGTGTGAGGAAACAGGCAGCCAGAAGAATCCTTGGTAAACCCACATGGATACTAAAATCCCCAAGGATCAGTGTGCAGGTAGGGGAAGAGGAGGAGAGAAGGAAGATGAGAAAGACATCAGAATTGCTCAGAACACTGGAGGTGGGACTGGGAGGTGGTAATCTTAAAAGGTAATTAAAGGTGGATGATATGGTCTTCAAAGGAAGAGAAGGTGAGAGATGCAGTGGAGGGTGGGGAGATACGGGGTAGGAGGCAGGCTTTTAGTGCATTTCGGGGCAAGGATCAGACTGATTCTTCCCCCTTTCTCCATGAGTCAGGCAAAGTAGAAGAAGATGAAGACCCCTTGGGAGAGAGCCACAGGGGAGGCAATGTCATCTGGAGTGAACCAGGTCTCAACGTTGGCAAGGAGGAGCATATCTCTAGGCATCTAAGTAAGGGTTTGTGTGTGGGTATACACACCACAAACAAACACCCTCTGACGCACAGATATAAGCCGGTCCTAAGTTTCCAAAGATGGCACTATTGATGTTAAGAGCTGAATCACAGAAGGTAAGTGCCATGGCCAATGCATGAGTGATCCTCCCTTCTGTGTAGTTTGTGCTCTACCACAAAATGACAGTTCACTACACGGGAGAGTCCTCTGTGAAACAGTTTTAAGTTTGATTGGACAGGCAATACGTAAGGCCCCTTTTCTAGCCCTTTCCCTGTTAGGGCAAAGTGGTGCCATGACTAAATTGCTTAGAGATGAGATGCCAAATGTTTGGTCTGAACTAGTCACAGGAATGGGTCTTGTCCTGCAGAATATGCAGTTCTGCATTGCTTGAGATTTGGTACCTATATAAAGAGTCCCACAACAACTTTAAGCCATTCCTGAAATGAGTGAAAGATGACTGGATCCAATTAAAACCATTGCTTGGCCCTTTGGGCTTCCGGTCATGCTTGGGATCCCCATCAGGGATATATTGGCAGGTCTCACCAGTATCATCACCCTTCCCCAAGACCGAGATGCAGGTTTCTTCTGAGGTCCGTGACCCACTACGTTCTCACCTTGCATGAGGGGCATCCCAAAAACTAATTCTCTGTAGACTCTGAGAGAATGGCCTTACCTGCCCCCACCCCGCGTCAGAGGCTATTAATTCTCAGCTAAGAGGGAGCAACTGAGAAGTTCAAGACTCTGCTGCTACCTGAAGAAACAAATAATAATAATAATCATAATATTTGTTAAGCACTTACTATGTGCCAAGCACTGTTTTAAGTGCTGGGGTAGATACAACGTAATCAGGTTGTCCCACATGGGGCTTATAATCTTAATCCCCATTTTGCAGATGAGGTAACTGAGGCACAGAGAAGTTAAGTGACTTGCCCAAAGTCACACAGCGGACAAGTGGTGGAGCCAGGATTAGAACCCACGATCTCTGACTCATGCTCTTGCCCATGCTCTTGCCACTAAGCAGTGCATCATAAACCACAAAGCCTGAACCATGACAAGTAAGTAGAGCAGACCCCAGGTGACTCAGAAATCTGCTGAGGTCATTCATCCTGAATAACCCCCAACTCATACCATGGCCTCTGGCAGTTCTGTCACCCCTTAGCTTCTTCCCTTGCCCTTCCCCTTAAGTCCATGGAGAAGCAGTGTGGTCTAGTGGATAGAGCATAGGCCTGAGAGTCAGAAGGACCTGGGTTCTAATTCTGGCTGCACCACTTGTTTGCTGTGAGGCCTTGGGCAAGTTACTTCATTTACCTCATCTGTAACATGGATATTAAGACTGTGAGCTTCATGTGAGAGAGGAACTGTGTTCAACTTGATGATCTGGTATCTACCTCAGGGCTTAGAACAGTGCTTGACACATAGTAAGTGCTCAACAAATATCATTATTATTATTGTCAGTTTCTAACAGGGCTGGAAGGCTATCCACCCCAGTGGCTGAGCCTGCCCTGCAGAAGAAAACACTTCTGTCCTCCAACTGGGCCTGAGCCTAGCTCAAGGGAAAAATATGAATGGGTCATCCATTTATTTATTTATTTATTTATTTATTTATTTATTTATTTATTCATTCATTCATTCATTCATTCATTCATTCCCCCTCTAGACTGTGAGCTCACTGTGGGCAGGGAATGTGTCTATTGTTGTATTGTGGTTTCCCAAACACTTAGTACAGTGCTTTGCACACAGTAGGTGCTCAATAAATACAATTGAATAAATGAATGAACTTAACCTGGTGCTCAACTCCTTCATTTGTAAAATGGGGATTGAGGCTGTGAGCCCCTAGTGGCACATGGACTGTGTCCCACCTGATTAACTTCTATCTACTCTAGTGCTTAGTACAGTGCCTGGCACATAGTAGGTGCTTAAATACCATAACAAAAGAGGTCAAGAAAATTGAGGTATAAAAGAACACTTTAACTGTGTGAAGAGGGACTTGGCAAATTTCCCTTCTCATTCTATTATAGTTCAAACCATAGTCAAAGCTTTGGTGTCTGGGGGAATGAGAGGTGCCATGAGTCAGGGACTCAAATAAAATCCCTCCAGGAGCCCTAGAATGGTCTGAGCAGAAATCCCAATTATCCATGATCCCTTACATTCATGTACTAGAGGAGAATACTTTAGTGATCAAATTAAGAAATACCCTGCAGAAAAGAACTGCTTCCTCATCACATTGTATGGGGACAAAGTCCTGTGAGGTTTCTTTTCAGGAGCCAGAGCCACAGAGTTTATGACACATTGCCTAAGCACACCTGGCCTCACCTACTACAGTTGTTGAAGAACTGTAACTGTAACAGTGTTAGGGTAAAGCTATGCTTATTTGGACAATCAGGATTCTGGCCTCCCGTCTTTTCCTCTCTGACCCCTGTCATTTCAACTTTCTGTTTCACTGATGGTAATAACTATGCCAGTGATTCATGTATAAATAGTTGAATCCTAGAGTCAGTTATTTGTTTCCTAAAACATTCAGAAACTGGTTTGCTTTTCAGTGAAGACACAACAGAAAGTGCTGATGAGGAGGATAGGGAAAAACCAATAGGAAATGAACCAACTTTTGTCTCAGGCTAAATCATGCATATAAACGCTCACTGGCCTCAGATCTGGGCCCCTTCAGAGATGAGGGGAACTTGTACCCAGAGGGTATATATGCCACTATGCCTTACCCTTGACACTGCAATTTAGTCTATGTGGGCAGAGAATGTGTCTGTTACATTATTATGTTGTACTCTCCAACCACTTAGTACATTGCTCTGTCCACAGTAAGTGCTCAATAAGTATGATTGATCAATTGATTTATCTTGTGGTTGGGTGTTGAGACTCAGAAGCTAGTGATGAAGTTTAATGGGGGTAGCAAAGAAAGAAATGGTGGAAGGAGTTCAGTGTTGGGTAGGGATTGTCTCTGTTGCTGAATTGTACTTTCCAAGCACTTATTACAGTGCTCTGCACACAGTAAGTGCTCAATAAATACGATTGAATGAATGTGAAGATTCTAGTCTGCCCTGTTGGCTTAGAGGCCAGGCCGTTGGGTGACTCAGCACTGACCAAGTGGGAAATCTGCCAATTTTCAAGACATCATTTTGGAGGCCTGACCTCAAGATCACATAGTCCTCAGTGACTCAAGGATATTAAAGTCAGGTTCCTTATCCAGGGACCAATCACCCATGAGAAGGAAGAGCTCCTGGGCATTTTGGTGATGCCAGCAGCAAGGAGAAAGACCTGAAAGCCTCCCACATTTTGGCCGTGATGGAGGTTATCACTTTGACTGCAGCTGGACTGGGCATGGCTTTTACTCTATCTCTGCAGTATCTGGTGGCCAGAGTGCTTGGCACCAGCGTGATTGGTCGTAGATGGATGCTGCCTAGATGGATGCTGCCTAGATGGATGCTGCCTTCCTTCACCTTCATCGGTTTGCCTCATGTTTTTTCCCTCTCTGCTCTCCCCAACCGGGTTTTGAGTTTGGTTTCCTTCTCTATAGCCCCTTCTTTCTTGCCTTCTGAAGTGGCAGAAGATTGATAAGGCTTTTCTGTTTTGTTTGTGTCCAGGTTTTGCACTAGGTGGTGCTGAGGAGCTACCTTCTCCTGGGATTGATGTGGGTGAGCGCAAAGAAGGTTTTCTCTTCAAGCCCAGGAGCGTGTTCCACATCGAATGGCAATCTATTCGGAGGAGAAGTAAAGGTGGGGTGGGCCCTTGCATTTCCCCCGTTCTTCTTCCTCTGCCACGGTATCCCCGGAATTTGTTAGAGGATGGGGTCTTGGCACACAGCAAGTGAGGCTTACGGTTGCCTTTTTGCCTAGGTCCCATTCTGGTGAAGGACCAGAGTTTTGAAACTGGTAAGGAGGATACAGAGTGCAAATGCAATGGGACTGAGATCAGATCTGGAAGTTCCTAGATCCTGATAGGAAGATCTTTATTTTCCCTTTCAATATTTTTAAATCTTTTTTTCTCTTGGGCATATTCATCTTCGGTCAAATACAGGACTACAAAGAAGAATCAGAGACCCTCTCCCCCAACCTCCCCAGCCCCTGCACACACACCCCAGGGCTTAGATGATCATCAAGGGATAATCTCATCTATCCCCTGGCAGCCCAGCAGTTCTGGCTCTAAACTAACCCAATAGGGTGAGCTGAATAGGCCTGGCCTCCCTAGGATACATGAAGGAACAAAGACACGCTGGTGGAAGACCAGCAGGGCAGAAGAGAAATTATTCCAGGCACAGGGATGTCCCTCTGAGGCCAGAGTTGAATGTGGAAGATAATCAGAGGGGAGATAAACTGAACAAGCAAGATAAAGAAATGAATAAATATACAACACTTTAAGATTTTTTCTTTTCCAGATATGTCCTATGGTTCTATTCCTCGGGCCTGTGTGTGTTTATATCCAGCCTGTTTTAATACCAGGGACAAAATCCTTGTTTTATTCTTTAGAGAATCTCAATTTGCTGACACCAATTAATATTGAAAATGCAAAATATTATAATGACAACTGAAAATCACATCCTGATAAAAAGGCTCAAAACAGCCAATTTGCAATCCTCGCCACTAGAGGGAACCAGAGCATCAGCGATGCAATCCTGCCAATCCCTCACTGATGTTCACGAACGAAACAGCGTTGAAAAATCCTTCTGATTCCAACCGGCCTGCCTACCCCACAGAGAGCCCTTTCGATCTTAGATACCGCCAGGGTGGGTTCTTTCGCAAGTGCTCGGGGGAGAGTCTAGCTCCTTTTCCTTCTCAGTGCTCACTGAAGCCACCAATGGTCTAGCCAGGGCTGAGCATTTTCCAGGGCCCATCATTTTTGACAAAGATTGCCCCAGTTCATCACTCAAGTGGCCCTTTATCCAGTTTTATGCCTACGAGTCTAGTTTTCCAACTGGGCACCTATGTCCATCCTATTCATCACCTGAATGCAGGAGGGCTGACTGACCCTGAGTCAAATGCACCCACTCCAAAAGCATTCTAGGTCAGGAAAATGTGGGCTTTTCTGAATTGGGAGCCCTCCGCTCCTCCGGAAACACTGGAATCTTAAGATAAAACCATTGCCTTTAAAAATGCAGGACTCAAACCACTAGCCTCTTTTCATCCAGTCAAAATGTAGAAACAAACAGGGAAAGCCTTTGCTCACTGAAAATAGCTTTCACAAACAGGACAGTGATAAATATTTGAATTTTGGGTGGTTATTTCTGCTCCTCATTTTGGAAATGCATTCTATTTTAATTAACCACTCCAAACTTCGATAGCCTCTCACTGAGTTCAGTCTCAATAGTAAATCTACTCTCTAAGGATATTACCTCTATTTCCTGTGTGCTATTTCCAAATTAGCAGAAGGCTGTTGGAAAAGGAGAAGAAGAGGGGCAGACATGTTTAAAATCCCATCCACCACATTCGGAGTAGTATATATAAAAAGTCTCCATCTAGCAGAGAGCACAGAACTGAAGAACTGAAGAACAAAGAACTGAATTAGAATTGGATTTTGAGAAAGTGTCCACAGGACATTTTTCTTCCAGTTGCAGTAGGAAGTGAGAATGCTGCCAAAGGCAACACCTTTAGCAATCGAGGTTACAAACTGCAACCAATTTCCTTTAGGGCTGTAGCAAGCAGTCAATCACATTGTCTGACAGACACGTGTTCTTCATTTTCTCCACACTTAATGACCGGATTTCCAGGGCTGCTCTTGCTCCCTCTTCTTTCCAAGGAACTCAATTTTGAAATGATCTGCTTTGTTTCTTGGCCATCCATCCCTGATGGGATCCTGTCTGTTCCCTCCATACTTGCTAAACACTACACTGGGAGAGGAGGGAGGGGAATGTGGTATGTGGAGAGGAAGTGTGGGGTACCTTGTGGATGGTAGAGCCGAGCTCTGACATTTTTAACCTTTTTAGAGTGTATTTATGCATTAGAGCCAAACCTCTTTTTTTAATGATATTTCTAAAGTGCTTCATATATGGCAGGCACTGTACTAAGTGCTGGGGTAGATACAAGGTGATCAATGAATTAGAATCCAGGTCCTTCTGACTTCCAGGCTCATGTTGTACCCACTAGGCTATATTGTCACTTCTCTAACCCTTAAGGCTCAAGCCAGAGTTGTAGGACAGGAAAAGGGCCTGGGCGAGGGCCACATGGCTCAACAGCGACTCTACTGGGTTTTGCCTAATGCCCAGACTTCTCTCACACAGATGGCCGTTCTCAGGAATGAGAAGGGTGCAGAAATAGAGTCCGTTTATATCCCTGAGATGATGATGACATTTTCTTGGTGTTCATTATGTACCAAGCACCATAGTAAGCACCAGAGTGGATACAATTTAAGTGGAACAGACACTGTCCCAGTCTCATTTGGGACTCGTATCCTAAGAAGAAAGGAGAATAGATTTTTAATCCTCATTTTAGAGATGAATAAACAGAGGCACAAAGAAGTGGCACAGCAGGAATGTGGCAAAGCTGGGAATAGAACCCAGGTTTCCTGACCCCCCAGACCTGTGCTCTTTCCCCTAGAATAGGCACAAATAGTTGCTTCTTGGAATATCTCCAGCTCCAATCAGAACACTTATCAATACAAATCAGCATTCTGGATATAGCTGTAGGATGTGATACAGAACAGATCTATCCATGATGAGCCCATTATGAACCAGCATGAAGTCACCTCTCCCTGAGTCTATATTTTGCATTTTAAAGGCCATCCCCACCCTAGCCCTTTACTTTTAAATCCACAATTATTAGAGGCTCAGGTGTTTGTTCTCACAAGGGCGAACTTTTCCCAAGCTTGTTGCACTTAAACTGTAAAAGAAATGTTTGAATGAAATGTGAGGGTAAACAAGCCCAAACTGGTACCTTCCTTTCTTCCTTCTTGCAGTATTTGGAAAAGCTGAATACCAGGAGAGGCAGATGAAAGACCAATTCCCTTATTCATACAGAAAATCGAAACAAGAATTGCTTGTAAGTATTGAAATTATTAGTTTCACCTTAAGCAGTCTCCAACTTCCTGAGCCAATGGCTGGACTTATGAAGCTTTGCAATATGACGTTATCTTAGCTGTGTGATGGTCTCTAAGCAGGAGGATGAAAGTTAGAGATCTCCTACTTCAACACCAAATGGTCACTCTTTTTTTTTTGTTATTTGTTACATTGTTCTAAGAATTAGGGTATGTGCAAGTTAATTAGGTCAGACACAGTCCCTGCCCTTGCATGGGACTCACAGTCTAAGAAGAAGGGAGAACAGGTATTTAATCTCTATTATACAGTTGAAGAAACTAAGGCACAGAGAAATTAAGTGACTTGCCCAAGGTCATACAGCACGCAACTTTCAGAGCTGAGATTAGAACAAAGGTCCTCTGACTCCTAGGCCCATGCTTTTTCTACTAGGTTATGTGCTCCTCATTCATTTGGCTTATTCAAAATAAACCAAATATGATTTTTTTGGAGCCTTTCATTTCCTTTGCTTTGAACTTTTATAATCAGATTCCCTCATGCTTGAATCTTGAAGTTTTCCTCCTCTGGATTGTAAACTCATTGGGGCAGGGAATGTGTCTGTTATAGTGTTATATTGTACTATTGAAGGGTTTACCGCATTGCTTTGCACACATTAAGCATTCAATAAATATGATTGGTTGATTAAAATGATTGAAAGATTGAAATACAACTGATTGAAAGATGATTAAAATAAGATTGATTGAAATACAATTGATTGAAATATAAGTGATTGAATGTCATCCCAAGGACACTGGGTCCAGCCTCCTACCTCCAAACAGGTGAATGTTGTCTAAACTATTCCACAGCACTACCATAACTACGGTTCTAGTATTAGTAATAGTATTTACACCAGTTTGCACTAAACACTATGTGAAAAACACTGCACTAAGCTTAGGAAAGAAGTAATCAATCAGTCAATTGATAGTATGTATTGAGCTCTTTTTGGGTGTTGAGTACTGTACCAAATACTTGGGAGAGCCCAATAGAGTTGAAAAACAATCCCTGCCCACAAAGAGATTAAATCACAGATAAGAAAGATCTACCTTAAGTGGGTCAAAATCTAAGAGTAAGGGAGGAGGAGACTGGTGAGACTGACATCTAAGGAAAGATCAATCGATCAATTTATATAACTGTACTACTGAGAACTTACTGTGTGCAGAGCACTGTACAAAGCTCTTCGGAGAATACCATGCATTAGAGTTCTTAGTCACAGTCCCTGCCCACAAAGCCCTTACACTCTAGGAGGGGAGACTGGCATTAAAATAAATTATAGATTCAGGATGCGGCAAAGCGTAAGGGCATGTACATAAGTGCTGTGGGAATAAGGTTAAGGAGTATAGACACTTACACTTAATGGGTACAGAGACCCAAATGCATAGAGGGCAAAGAGGGGAAGTGAGGATTTAATCGGGAAAGGCCCATTAGAGAAGATATAATTTTATTAGGGCTTTGAAGATGGGGGGAGAGCAGTGGTCTGTCAGATATGTAGGGAGGGGGTGTTCCAAATCAGAGGAAGGACGTGAGCAAGGGGTCGATGGGAAGACAGACTTTTGGGATAGCTGATTGAGTGACTTAAATCCAGTGGTAAGGAGTTTCTCTTTAATGTTGACTTGGATGGATGGAGGTTTTAAGGAGCGGGGAGATGGGCACAGAACAATGTTTTTTTAAAAAAAATTATACAGACATCAGAGTGTAGTATGGACTGGACTAGGGAGAGATGAGGCAAGAAGGTCAGCGGGGAGCCTGAAGCAATAGTTAAGGTGGGATGTGATAAGTGCTTGGATTAGCATGGTAATGTTTTGGATAGAGACAAAGGGGTGGATTTTAGAGGTATTGTGAAGGTAGAAATGACAGAATTTGATGACAGAATGAATATGTAGATTGAATGAAAAAGATGTTTGGGGGATGACACCGAGGTTAAAGGCTTTGTGGGGTTGTCTATTGGGATGAGAAATTCAGAGGGAGGATAGGGTTTGCATTGGAAGACTAGGAGTTCTGTTTGACATGTTAACTTTAAAGTATTGACAGGATATCAAAATAAAGATGTCCTGAAGGTAGAAGGAAATACAAGACTGCCTCTATCACATGTTTCACACCTTCAGTCCCTTGCTCATGTCCTCGCTCCTGACTGGAAACCACCCCTCCCCCTCATATGTGACAAGTCATCACTCTCCCAATCTTCAAAGCTTTACTAAATTGCATTTCCTTCAGCAAGCCTTCCCTGACACACATCGCTCTCCTCACTCTATTCTTCCCTTCAGCATTACCTAATTACTGGCATCCTTATCCCCTGAAATCTTTGGCACTCACCCTACTCCCACCACACCTATATCCTGTAGCTTCCCATACCTGTAATTTCTTTTAAATCTCTTTCCCCCACTGTATATATAAAATACTATAAACTCCTTGAGGGCAAGGATTGTGACTGCCATCTCTAGTGCACACTATCCTAAGTGTTTTTACAGTGCTCTCACCCAAAAAAAGTGTTCAGTCATCATCATCATCAGTGGTATTTATTGAATGCTTATTATGTGCAGAGCACTATATCAAGTGCCTGGTAGAGTTGGAAGACACATTCCCTATCCAAAATAAGTTTACAGTCTAGAGAGGGAGACAGACAATCTAAATAATTTATAATAGATAATTTAAAGATATGCATATACAGAGAAGCAGTGAGGCCTAGTGGAAAGAACAGTCCCAGGAATCAGAGAACCTGGGTTTTAATGCTGGCTCTACCACTTGCCTGCTGTGAGACCTTGGGCAAGTCACTGAACTCTGTGTCTCAGTTACTTCACCTGTAAAATAATAATAATAATAATAATGTTGGTATTTGTTAAGCACTTACTATGTGCCAAGCACTGTTCTAAGCGCTGGGGTAGACATAGGGGAATCAGGTTGTCCCACGTGGGGCTCACAGTCTTAATCCCCATTTTACAGATGAGGGAACTGAGGCACAGAGAAGTGAAGTGACTTGCCCACAGTCACACAGCCGACAAGTGGCAGAGCTGGGATTTGAACTCATGAGCCCTGACTCCAAAGACCATGCTCTTTCCACTGAGCCACGCTGCTTCTCCAAAAGAATGAGAATAAGACTATGAACCCCATATGAGACAGGGACTGTGTCCAACCTGATTAGCGTGTATGTACCCCAGGGCTTAGTACAGTGATGGGGGTCACAGAAAGCATTCAACAAATGCCATTTAAGCACTCAACAAATACCATTTTTTTTACAGTGCTGTGGGGTTGAAGGTGGGGTGAATATCAAATGCACTAAATTCCAAGATGCAAGTGCATAGATGATGCCGAAGGAAAAGGAGTGACAGGGAAAGAGGACTTAATCAGGGAAGGCTTCTTGGAGGAGATGTGACCTTAATAATGCTTTGAAGATGGAGAAAGTGGTGGTCTGGAGTATATGGAAGGGGAGAGATTTCCAGGCTAGGAGAAGAAAGTAGAAAAGTTGTTGACAGAGAGATAGATGAGATCAGGGCACAGTGTTCAGGCTGGGCTGAAGTAGAAGATCAGTGAAGTGAGGTAGAATGGAGTGAGCTGATTGAGTGCTTTAAAGCCTATGATAAGGAGTTTCTATTTGATACAGAGGTGGATGGACAACCACTGGAGGTTCTTGAGGAGTGGGGTAACATGGACCAAAAGTGTTTTTAAGAAAAACGATTCATGCAATAGAGTGAAGTATGGACTGGACTGGGGACAGAGTGGAGGTCGGGAAGTCAGAGAGGAGGCAGATGCAGCTCTAAGCAGGATAGAATAAGTGCTTGGATCAGCATAGTAGCAGTTTGGATGTAGAAGAAAGGGTAGATTATAGCAATGCTTTGAAGATAGAGCTGACAGGATTTGGTAACAGATTGAACATGTGGGTTGAATGAGAGAGATGAGTCGAGGACAGCACCAAAGTTACGGGCTTGTGGGATAAGGAGGATAGTGGTATTGTTTACAGCAATGGGAAGGACAGGGTTTGGGGGAAGATGAAGAGTTCTGTTTTGCACATATTAAGTTAGAGGTGTCAGAAGGAAATCCAGATAGAAGATGTTCTGAAGGCAGGAGGAAAAGCAAAGAAGGAGAGGGATCAGGGCTGGAGATGCAGAGGTGGAATCTGCAGAGATGGTAGTTGAAGCCATGGGAGTGAATGTAATTTATATATTTATATTTATGTCTCTCTCCCCCTCTAGACTGTGAGCTCACTGTGGGCAGGGAATGTGTCCATTACATTGTATTATTGTACTCACCCAAGCGATTAGTACATTGCTCTGCAGGCAGTAAGCACTCAAAAACTGACCGACTGACTGAGTTCTCCAAAGAAGATGGAGTAGATGGACAATAGAAGGGGACCCAGAACTGAGCAGCAATGGATTGTCTGAGCTAATTCCCTGTGAATCTTTGTCAAGTTCCAAGAGTATTTGAAGAGCCAGTACACATTATGCACCCGGGCCTATACAAACTGATTAACTCTTATCAACCACAATGCTTAGAAAAGAACTTGGCACGTAGTAAGGGCTTAAAAAGTACCATCCCTTTGCAGGACTTTGAAGACACCGTGAAGGACAGCACCTTAGTTAAGGTGGAAACGGGCAATCCCAAGAGTTCCAGAACACCAAGCTCCACAAGCCCAAGAAGAAAAAGAGTGAGTCAGGCCTTCAGTTACATCACAGGAGAAATGAAAGCATGTGGAGAAGGACTTAAAGGTAAGGGAAAAAGTCCATTTTGAATCATCACTTAAGAAAAGACCCTTATACCAGTGATTACATATTCTGTTCTTTCTATGAAACACTCACAAAGGATTATCCTAAGACCGTATACCTTGCCTTTCCGAAAGGGCTATCAGAAAAATGAAAGTCTTCAAGGTGTGTACTTGCTCCTTAATGTGAATCAAGGGATACGACATTTTGGGAAGCTCTTTCTTTTCAGCAATAATTCTCTCACAGGAAGAAATTATTTCACATCTTCACATCTAGAAACCCATTCAGTTCAAAGAACTGAGTCAGGGTCTTCCATGATCCACTCATTAAACCCAGGAGAATCTCTGAGGCCCACTTTTGACCATTATGTCAGACAATCAATCCATCAGTTATATTTATTGAGCTCTTACTATGTGCAAAATAGTGTACTAAATGCTTGGGAGACTGCAATATACTAGAGTTGATAGATCCATTCCCTGCCCACAAAGAGCTCACAATCTAGAGGGATTATAATAATGTTCCAGATGCTGTGCTAAGTGCTGGGCTAGATATGTGCTAATAGGTTGGACACAGTCCATGTCCTACAAGGGGCTCCCAATCTTAATCCCCATTTTACAGATGAGGTACTGAGGCACAGAGAAGTGAAGTCACTTGCCTAAGGTCACACAGAAGACAAGTGTAAAACCAGGGGATTAGAACCCTGGTCCTTCTGACTCCCAGGCCTGTACTCTATCTTCTAGGCCTCACTGCAATTCTTCACATCATCAGAAACCTCTACTCTGTATGGACCCAGTCCCCAGATTTACTTCCCCACTCTACCAAAACAACCTATACCAGGTGATTCTTCATCATCGATGGTATTTATTGAGCACTTGTTGTGTGCAGAGCACTAAACCTCATGTGGGACCTGATAAACTTGAATCTGTTTTGGTGCTTAGTACAGTGCTTGAAACATAGTAAGTGCTCAACAAATACCATTGGTATTATTGTTATTATTATTATTATGCACTCAGGAGAATACAACAGAGTTCCTTGCCCATAACAAGCTTACAGTCTAGAGGATTTTTTCTTTTTAATCAATCAATTCTTTCTCCTTCATAATTGAAAAACATATGGGTTTGAGATTCTGAGAAGCCCTCCTGAATTAAGTCCCTGATGCTAAATAATGAAGTCTTTTTTGCAGTTATGTTTGGGTTGTTTGCGTTCTTGGGGTTTTAACCCTCATGAGAAGCAGTGTGATTTAGTGGAAAGAGCACGGGCTTGGGAGTCAGAGGATGTGGGTTCTAATCCTGGCTCCGCCACTTATCAGCTATGTGACTTTGGGCAAGTCACTTAACTTTTCTGTGCCTCAGTTCCCTGATCTGTAAAATGGGGATTAAGACTGTGAGCCCCACATGGGATAACCTGATTACTTTGTATCTATCCCAGCACTTGGAACAGTCTTTGGCACATAGTAAGCACTTAACGAATACCATAATTATTACTATTAAGTCACATCCTATTCATTTTCCAAACCAAATCAACATTTTCCAAACCAGATCACTTTTACTGACAAACTCAAAAGATTCAGCTGTTTCCCCTTCTGTAGATTTTGGAGGAGATGCACAAAGACCAGGATTTCTGATTCCCTCCCAGTGTACCTTTAGGTTACCAGACACTCCTCCCCTATGCTCTTCATGCCAGGTATAGAAGATGTTCTTTTTTGTTTTTGTTTTGTTTTGATAGTATTTGTCTGCACAATTTTACAACTCCTCCAAACTCTTTTTTGTGTATGGTATTTGCAAAGCCTTTACTATGTGCCACTTGCTGTTCTAAACATTGGGGTAGACACCAGTAAATCAGATTTGACATGGTCCCTGTCTTCCTTAAGTAGGAGAGAGAACAAGAATTGAACTCCCATTTTAGAGATGAGTTATTCTGAGTCACAAAGAAGGGCAGTCACTTGCCCAAGATCCCACAGCAGAAAAGGAACAGAACTGGGGTTAGAACCCAGGTTTCCTGATTCCCCATCCTGTGTGATTTCCACTGGGTCATGCTGCTTCCCATGCCATGATTTTGCCACCAGGATCAAGAAAGTTCCTTGAAATGCTTCCATGTGATTCTGATTCAGATTCACACGCCTATGGCAATTTGAGCATCTAAGCCAAGCACAGGCCCCTGCTTACTTAATAATAATAATAATTCATTCATTCATTCAATTGTATTTATTGAATGCTTACTATGTGCAGAGCAGTGTATTAGGTGCTTGGAATGTACAATTCAGGAACAGATAGAGACAATTCCTGCCCAACAACGGGCTCACAGTCTAAAGAGGGGAGACAGACAACAAAACAAAACAGAACAAAATAAAACAGGTAATCTGGCATAAATATCATCAAGATAAATAGAACCATAGGTATATATATATATATATATATATATATATATATATATATATACATATCATTAACAAAATAGAGTAATATATAATATATACAAATATGCAAATATGAACAATGCTGTGGGAAGGGGAAGGGGGAAGAGCAGATGGCAGAAGAAGGGGGAATGGAGAGGGGAGGAGGAGCAGAGGGAAAGAGAGGGCTCAGTCTGGGAAGGACTTCTGGAGGAGGTGAGCTCTCAGTAGGGCTTTGAAGAGGGGAAGAGAGTTAGTTTGGCAGATGTGAGGAGGGAGGACATTTCATTCATTCATTCAATAGTATTTATTGAGCTCTTACTATGTGCAGAGGACTGTACTAAACACTTGGAATGTACAGTTCGGCAACAGATAGAGACAATCCCTGCCCAATGACGGGCTCACAGTCTAAACGGGGGAGACAAACAGCAAAGCAAAACAGAACAAAACAAAAAGACATCATCAAGATAAATAGAATCAAGGAGATATACACTATTAACAAAATAAATAGGGTAATAAATAATATATACAAATGAGCACAGTGCTGAGGGGAGGAGAAGAGCAGAGGGTTGAGGGGAGGGGGAGCAGAGAGAAAGGGGGGCTCAGTCTGGGAAGGCCTCCTGGAGGAGGTGAGCTCTCAGTAGGGCTTTGAAGAGGGGAAGACAGTTTGGCAGATGTGAGGAGGGAAGTCATTCCAGGACAGGGGTAGGATGTGGGCTGGGGTCAACAGCAGGACAGGCATGAATGGGGGACAGTGAGGAGGTGAGTGGCAGAAGAGCCGAGTGTACGGGGTAGGCAGTAAAAAGAGAGAATGGAGGTGAGGTAGGAGGGGGCAAGGTGATGGAGAACTTTGAAGCCAAGAGTGAGGAATTTTTGTTTCGTGCGAAGGTTGATAGGTAACCACAGGAGGTTTTTGAGGAGGGGCGTAACATGCTCAAAGCATTTCTGTAGGAAGATGATCCGGGCAGCAGAATAAAGAATGAACTGGAATGAGGAGAGACAGGAGGATGGGAAATCAAAAAGGAGGTGGACACAGAAATCCAATCGAGATATTATGAGAGCAAATAGTGGTATTTGTTAAGCACTTACAATGTGCCAGACACTGTACTAAGTGCTGGGGTGGATACAAGCAAATCGGGCTGGACAAACTCCCTGTCCCACAAGGGGCTCACAGTTTTAATACCCATTATATAGGTGAGGTAATTGAGGCACAGAGAAGTGAAGCGACTTCCCCAAGGTCACACAACACACAAGCAGCAGAGCTGGGATTAGAACCCAGGTCCTTCTGATTTCCAGGCCCATGTTGTAATCACTAGGCCACTATGCAAAATCCTCCCAAAACCCACCCTCTAATTGGTGGCTCCTCCTTCTTCTCCTCCCTTCCTCTCCGTGGGGATAAACTCTTCTTTGGGTGTCCAGAATCTACAGAGCTGCTCCTGCTGCAGCACAGCAAGGAAGCTGGCCTTCTAAACTGCAAGAATCTAAAGGGAAGGAGTCCTGTTAGTTTTCTCTGCTTTCCTAGGGCACAGGGGTGTGCATTTAGTTTATCCATCATCCACAGCTAGTTTTGGGCAGCGAATGTGTCTACAAACTCTGATTGTAATCACCCAAGGGCTTAGTACGGTGCTCTACATATGGTAAGCACTCAATAAATACCATTGATTGATTGACTGATGGATTGCTACAAAGCCTAGTGGAAAGAACATGAGTCTGGGAGTCAGAGGACCTAGGCTCTACTCATGGCTCTGTCATTTGTCTGCTGTGTGACCTCAGGCAAGTCACTAAAGTTCTCTGGGTCTGTTCTCTGGGTCTCTTTGACACATGGGACTGTGTTAAACCTGTTTAACTTGTATCTATCCCAGTGTTTAAGATAGTGTTTGGAACATAGTAAGCACTTAACAGATGTCATATACAAAAGAGAGTTTGGGGGAGTTATAAAATTGTGAAAAACATATTTTATACCTGGCATGAAAAGCAAAGGTGAGGGGTGCCTGGTAACTCAACAGTACACTTGGAGGGAAGCAGAAATCCTGGTCTTTGCAGAATAATAGATAATAATGATAATAATAATAAAAATCTGCTCTGGAACCTCTTCCTTATTCAGGAAGTAGTGGGCAAGTAAATAGAACTGATGAATGGATAAATCCCATTTTCCTTTCGGTGCTGCTTTTAATAATTTTCCAACAGGGCCTTAGGCCCATGGAACTGCTCACTTAAGATAGACCCTTGTTGTTGTCAGCCAGACTCCTACACAAAACAGTGAGGAAGACCAAGATTTGTAGGGGGAAGGGACAGAGACAGGAGGAGGCCGGGTTTTAGAACTTCAAGGGCCATCTTTTCTCATTTTCTGTTTCAGACAAGTCTGCAGTGATCCAGTTCCTTGACTGGGTCCTACGGGGTATCTCTCAGGTCATGTTTGTCAACAATCCTCTCAGTGGCTTTATCATGATCCTTGGGCTCTTGGTCCAGAACCCCTGGTGGGCAATGTCAGGCTGCCTAGGAACTGTCGTCTCCACTTTAACCGCCCTGATTCTGAGCCAAGACAGGTAGGTCCACGGGTCGGAACGTAGTAGTAGTAGTAGCAGCACTATAGTTAGCAGTAATAGTAGTAGTAATACTAATGGCAGTAGCAGTCATAGTAGTTTTACTAGCAATATAACCTTCACACGAAACAAAAACTGCTCAATCTTGGCTTCAAAGCTCTCCATCACCTTGTCCCCTCCTACCTCACCTCCCTTTTCTCTTTCTACTGCCGACCCCGTACACTCCACTCCTCTGCTGCTCACCTCCTCACTGTCCCGCGTTCACACATATCCTGCCGTCGACCCCTGGCCCACGTCCTACCACTGTCTTGGAATACCCTCCCTCCTCACATCCACCAAACTAACTCTCTTCCCCTCTTCAAAGCCCTACTGAGAGCTCACCTCCTCCAGGAGGCCTTCCCAGACTGACCCCCCCTTTCCCTCTGCTCACCCCCTCCTCACCCTCTGCTCCTTCCCCTTCCCCTCTCCTCAGCACTGTGCTCATTTGTATATATTATTTATTACCCTATTTATTTTCTTAATGAGGTGTACATCCCCTTGATTCTATTCATCTTGATGATGTTGTCTTGTTTTTGTTTTGCTCTCTTTGGCTTTGCTATCTGTCTCCCCCATTTAGACTGTGAGCCTGTCACTGGAAAGGGATGGTCTCTATCTGTTGCTGAATTGTACATTCCAAGTGCTTAGTGCAGTGCTCTGCACATAGTAAGCACTCGATAAATACGATTGAATGAATGAATTAATGAACTATAGCAGTAGTAGTAGTAATAGTATTAATAGCAGTAACAATAATGGCAGCAGTAATAGTAGTAAAAGCAGTAGTAGCAGTAATAATAGTAGTAGTACTAATAGCATTAATAATAGTAACAGTACTAATAGCAGCAATAATGGTAGTACTAATAACAGTAAGAATAGTAGTACTAATAGCAGTAAGAATAGTAACAGTACTTATAGCAGTAATAATAGCAGTGCTAATAGCAGTAAGAATAGTAGCAGTACTAATAGCAGTAATAATAGTAACAGTACTAATAACAGTAATTATAGTAGTGCTAATAGCAGTAAGAATAGTAACAATACTAAGAGCAGTAATAATAGTACTAATAGCAGAAAGAATAGTAACAGTACTAATAGCAGTAATAATAGTAGTGCTAATAGCAGTAAGAATAGTAACAGTACTAATAGCAGTAATAATAATAACAGTACTAATAGCAGTAATAATAGTAGTGCTATTATATAATAATAATATATTAATATATGATAATAATAATAGCAGTAAGAATAGTAGTAGTACTAATAGCAGTAATAATAGTAACAGTACTTATAGCAGTAATAATAACAGTGCTAATAGCAGTAAGAATAGTAGCAGTACTAATAGCAGTAATAATAATAACAGTACTAATAACAGTAATTATAGTAGTGCTAATAGCAGTAAGAATAGTAGCAGTACTAATAGCAGTAAGAATAGTTGCAGTACCAATGGCAGTAATAGTAGTAGCAATAGTGATAGTAACAGTTGTAGCAGTTATAGGAGTAGCCATAATATTAATTGAGCATCCACTGGGGGCAATGGACCATCCTGAGCACTAGGAAAGAACACAAGAAGCAAATAAAACATCCCCCTTCTAACTTACACTCTGACTTCATGGGAAAGCTCCCTCTCTCGGTGAGAAGTAACCAACCTGTTATTCACAGCTGCTCTAGGGTTCTCGTACAGAAAACAGCAAATCAATCTATTAATCAATAGTATTTATTGAGTGCGCACTGTGAGCAGAGCACTGAACTAAGTTCTTGGGAGAGTACAGTACAACAGAGTCAGTAGACATGTTTTCTGCCCACACTGAGCTTACAGTCTAGAGACCCCAAAAATGAGACGTGTGGATTGATGGATGGGAGAATTGCCCTCATCTTAAAAGCTGGCAGTTGCCTAGATACAGAGCAGAAGGTGTTTCCCTTTCTAAGTTTGCTGTTTCAGCTGAAGATTCAGACTACATTTGAGAATGGAAACATAGGTGTCTTGAGAATAAAGGTGGTCTGTGCTATTAGGGGCCCTCCTAATATTGGTGCTATTGGTCTGTGCTATTAGGGGCCCATTTATAACACTATGACAAAACTGGTCCTTTGAAAATGGTTTATTTCAAGTCAGTCATTCTTATTTTGTAAGTCTCCGCTTCACAAATGCAAATCCTTGCCCGCCTTCAAAGCCCTTCTAGTAATAGTATGAGTATGATTTAGTACAGTGCTTTGAACATAATAAGCACTTAACAAATACAATTATTATTGTTGTAAGCAGGGAACTTTTCTACCAACTCTGTAGTCTATACTCTCCCAAGTGCTTAATACATGAGTCAGTCAATCATATTTATTGAGCACTTACGGTTTCAAGAGCATTGTACTAAGCATGTGGGAGAGTGCAATATAAGAATATAACAGACACATTCCCTGCCCACCACCAATTGACAGTCTAGAGGTGGAGACAGACATTACTATAAATAAATACATTACAGATATGTACATAAGTGCTCTGGGGCTGGGAGGGGGGAAGAATAAAAGGAGAAAGTCAGGGTGACGCAGAAGGGAGTTCAAGAAAAGAAAAAGAGGGCTTAGCCAGGGAAGGCCTAGAGGGCTTAGTCAGGGAAGGCCTCTTGGAGATGTGTCTTCAATAAGGCTTTGAAGGGGGGACAATAATTGTCTGTCAGATATGAGGAGGGAGGATGATCCAGGTCAGAGGCAGGATGTGGATGGGATAGATAAGATCGAGGTACAGTAAGAAGGTTAAAGGAGTGAAGTGTGAAGGCTGAGTTGTAGTAGGAGAGTACTGAGATGAGCTAGAAGGGGGCAAGGTGATTGCGTGCTTTAAAACCGATAGTGAGGAGCTTCTGTTTGAAGCTGAGGTGGACTGGCAACCACTGGAGGTATTCTTCACACAACAAGTGCTCAATAAATACCATTGATGATTATTATTGAGTCTGATTTGAGAGTTCCGCTTGGTGTAATTAAATCAATCAATCATCGAAATTACAGTCTAGAGGGACTAATAATTCATTGTATAATTCATTTGCCTGTCTCTCCTGTCATGTCATCTTCTGAGCCATCTCAGGGCTTACTATTTTTTTAACCCTATTTGTTTATAGTTTATATCTGTCACTCTCTCAACTTTGTTGTATCAGAGAAGCAGCATGGCCTAGTGGAAAGAGCATGGATCTGAGAGTCAAAGGACCTGGGTTCTAATCCCTGCTCTGCCAATTGCTCAGCCAATTGCTTGCTGTGTGACCTCAGATAAGTCACTTCACTACTCTATGCCTCAGTTTCCTCAAATACCTATTCTCCCTCCTACTTACACTGTGAACTCCGTGTGTGACAGGGGCTGCATCCAATTTAATTAACTTGTACCAACCTCAGCACTTAGAACAGTGTTTAACACATAGTAAGCACTTAACAAATACCATAAAACAGCTTTTAAAAAACTAATACCAGCTTGTCTTCTCCATTAGATTGTAAATCCCCTTCAAAAGCAGGAGTTGCATCTCTACTAGTTCTGTCTGACCCCAGAATCTAATCACGATGAAAATTGCTATAATTGTGGCATTTGTTGAGTGCTTACTATAAGACAGGCATTGTACTAAGTGCTGGGGGGGTGCAAACTAATCGAGAGGAACACTGACCCTGTCCCATGTGGGGCTCAGAGTCTCAATCCCCATTTTATGGATGAGGTAAAGGAGGCACAGAGAAGTGAAGTGACTTGCCGAAGGTTACACAGTGGAAAAGTGTTGGAGCCAGGATTAGAACTCACAACCTTCTAACTTCCAGGCTCATGCTTTATCCACTACACCATGCAGCTTCTCCCATGCTACTATCTTTTTCCTTGCAGAAAAACCATCGCATCAGGACTCCATGGTTACAACGGAAACCTGGTTGGATTGCTGATGGCTGTATTCTCCGAGAAAGGGGATTATTACTGGTGGCTTCTGCTGCCTGTCACGATTATGTCCATGTCATGGTAAGTCTACCGTCGTAGTTTTGCGTACTGTTTTATCATTTCCATTCAAAGCAACTCTCATCACTGGTTCCATTACTGGTTCTAGCTCCCGGTTGGGTACGAAGTACAAGTGAATGTCCACTTCTGGAAAGCCTTTTCTCTCCTCTTCCCCCAAGGATCCCATATTTCCATTTTTAAACTAAGGTCAGACAGCCTTTCTAACCCTGCATCCTTGCATTTCCCACAAATCCACCAACATCCTTGGACTTGTCCATTGCAAGTTAGTGCAGAAGAGCTGTTGGAGTTGGGCTTGGTTCTGATATTGCCAGGTGAGGTGGGGTGATTCAGGGGTGGGAATTGGATGGGGGAATCAGTTCCATCCCTGGAAAGAGAGAAGCATGTCTGAACTCTCGGGAACCAGGTAGATGTTGTAACCCAGGCAAGGCTATGTTCCCTCAAAGTGAAGAAAGCTTTGCCTTAGGAAAAACTGCAGAGTTGCTGAGTGGCTCAAATGCCCAGCCCTTGTGACCTGCCCAAATCCTTGTGCCAGCTGAGCTGGCCCAGGGATACAAGGGGCAGAGCCCAGAGATAAGGCCCTGCAGCCTTATAGGTAGGGAAGGAGACTCTCCCTCTACCCTTTCCCCTTCTCAGGCAGAGTTAGGTGTCCTGACTTGCCTTCATGAAAGACCGCTATGTCCTCCTGTAACCAAAGAGGAAGGGGAAGAGGAAGGAGGAGGGCATCCTGGCTCATCGCTCTTCATTATTGTTACATTTGGGCTGATCCTCCCTTCACCCAGATCCACCCCCCCCCCCCCACCATTACAGTGTTCCCACAAATTATTCAGAATTCCTGTTTGGTTAAAACAATTCTCCTAAAATTCTATGGGATAATAATAATAATAATTGTGGTATTTGTTAAGTGCTTATTATGTGTCAAGCACTGTACTAAGGGCTGGGCTGCATACAAACAAATCAGGTTGGACAAAGTCCCCATCCCACATGAGGCTCATAATCATCATCCCCATTGTACACATTGTACACATGAGGTAACTGAGGTACAGAGAAGTGAAGTGAAGTGCCTGAGGTCACACAGCTGACAAGTGGCAGAGCTGGGATTAGAACCCCTGTCCTTCTGACTTCTCTACCCACTAGTCCACACTGCTTCTAACTGGGATCAGATTTGGGTCAGCCTCCTGGGACCCCCAACATTATGTAGTGAGAGTCCTTGCTCTTTTTGAATGGAGTCTCCTTATATGATTTTGCCTAGATTTAGTTATGCCCAAGCTATATTGAAGGTATCGAGTGGGGCGGCCTACGGGAAAGAGCTCAAGACTGTGAGTCAAAGAACTTGGGCTCTATTCCCAGCTCTGCTGCTTGTCTGGTAGGTGTCCTTGGGCAAATTACTTACCTTCTCTTGCCTTAGTTTCCTCATCTGTAAATTGGAAGTGAAATATCTGTTCTCCCTCCTTATTAAATGAGCCCCACGTGACACAAGGACTGTGTCTGACCAGATTAACATGAATCTGCCCCAGTACTTAGGACAATGCTTGACACCTAGCAAGCACTTAGCAAATGCCATTTAAAAATTAGCCAAAAGTTTAGGAGTTTCTGGTTATTGTGTAGAGAGCAGCTGTCTGTATTTTACCTCCTGTGCTCCCTCCTTCTTTGACTCTGAGCCCCATGTGGAGCAGAGACTGTGTTCAATCTGATTATCTAATTGTGGTTTTGTTAAGCACTTAGAACATGCCAAGCACTTTTCTAAACTCTGGGGTAGATACAAGATAATCAGGTTGGACACAGTCCCTGGCCCACATGGGGCTCACATTTTTAATTCCCATTTTACAGATGAGGTATCTGAGACCAGAGAAGTGAAGTGACTTGCCCCAGGTTACACAGCAGACATGTGGTAGAGCTGGGATTAGAGCCTACATCCTCTGACTCTTGCGTCTGTGCTCTTTTCACAAGGCCATGGTGTATCCCAGTGCTAGTACAGTACTGAACAAACACCACTGTTGTTACTGTTATTATCACGGGCACCCTCTCCACACAGGGCTTGATACCCTCAGACTCCCCCACTGGGAGGGTGGACCCCATGCATGAGTCCAAAAGAGAAGGGCATGACATTGTCTCTCTCTGTTGCTGAATTGTACATTCCAAGCACTTAGTACAGGGCTCTGCACACAGTAAGCGCTCAATAAATACGATTGATTGAATGAATGAATGAACCTATCCACCATCATGGCCTCCTCTCTCTCTCCCAAACCCACCTTCCCGCATGCCACTCAGCTGAGAGGTATGGTGATGACTCCAAGGAGACAGCGTGTATATTTAAGAGAAGATTGCCAGTGATCGCTCCACTAGCCCTTCCACAATCCCATGGTGTCCTCGCTCTCAAAACGGGAACTAGTAAAAATCAGGGGCCAGGAGGGAGAAAATGATGGGGTAGGAAAGGAGGTTATGTCACTAGCACACAAGGCCTTGTTCCCCCAACCAGCTACTGTGAAAAGAGCAGCATCATTCTGTGCACATCTCCCCACATTTCACAAACCTCCAACAGTGGCCCATCTATCTCTGGATCAAATAGAAAATGATCACAGTCTACTTCAAGGCACTCAGCTCTCTCCCACTCCAGTCCAGCACATTTTCATCTTCTTATATCACCCCAGTCACTGTGCCTCATTCTCATTATTTAACTGTTAATCCCTTTCTCATGCCCTCCCTACTGCCTAGACTACCCCCCAACCTTCTGATATGGTAGACCACCACTCTCCCCTTCTTCAAAGCCCTACTAAAATGACAGCTCCTCCAGTAAACCTTCCCTGATTAGTGACTCATCTCCTGCCCTATTTCCCTCCAGACAGCATCATCTAGGCACTTGAGTCCTTACTATCTAACCATATGATGATGATAATAATAATCCTCCTACTACAACTATTACTACAAATATTATTATTACTAATAGTAGGATTATTATTGTCATAATTATCATCTACTAATTATATTGTAGTATTATTAATAGTATTATTAGTAATAATGGCTACAATAGTATTTAAGTACTTGCTATGTGTCAAGTGATAATAATAATAATTGTGGCATAAGTGCTTACTATGTGCCAAGCACTGTAGTAAGCCCTGGGTAGATAGAAGATAATCAGGTCCCACATGGGACTCATAGTCTAAATAGAAGGGAGAATAGGTATTGAATCCCCATTTTGCAGATGAAGGAACTGAGTCACAGAGGACTCAGGTGACTTGCCCAAAGTCACCAGCAGATATGGGCAGAGCTGGGATTAGAACCCAAGTCCTTTGCTCTTTCCACTAGGCCACACTGTTTTTCTGTACTGGAGCAGATAAAAGATAATCAGGTCAGACACTTGAGTCTCTACTCTAAGCATATTATAATAATAATTCTACTACTACTAATAATAATAGTATTTAAGCTCTTGCTAACTGCCAGGAAATAATAATAATCATCATGGTATAATCATCAATAAGTGCTTATTAAGGGCCAAACATTGTACTAAGCCCTGGGATAGATACAATATAATCAGGGGCTCAAAGTCTAAATAGAAGGGAGAATAGATACTAAATCCCCATTTTGCAGAAGAGGGAACTAATACACAGAGAAGTTAGGTGACATGCCCAAGGTCACCAACATGTAAGTAGCAAAGCTGGGATTAGAATCCACTAGGTCATGCTGCTTCTCGGACTGGGGTAAATATAATTCATTCATTCATTCATTCATTTAATCGTTTTTATTGAGTGCTTACGGTGTGCAGAGCACTGTACTAAGCGCTTGGATTGTACAATTCAGCATCAGATAAGGGCAATCTCTGCCCAACAATGGGCTCAACAGTCTAAAAGGGGGAGACAGACAACAAAGCTAAACAAGTAGTCAGGCATCAATACCATCAACATAAATACAATCATAGTTATATACACAGCATTAATAAAATAGAGTAATACATAATATATACAAATATGCACAAGTGCTATGGGGAGGGGAAGGGGATAGAGCAGAGGGAGGGAGTAGGGAGGGCAGAGGGAAAGGGAGGGCTCAGTCTGGGAAGGCCTCCTGGAGGAGGTGAACTATTAGTAGGGCTTTGAAGAGAGGACGAGAGTTATAATTAATATATTTAATAATATAATAATATAATATAATTAATATATAATTAGTTATAATTGTGCTAGACACAGTCCCTGCCCCAAATGGGACTCTGAATCTAAGGTGGAAAGAGAACACGTATTTACAGTGGAGGAAAATGGGGCATAGAACAGTTAAGTGACTTGTCCAAGGAGACACAGGAGGCAAATGGCAGAGCCGGGATTAGAACCCAGGTCCTCTGACTCCCAAACCCATGCTCTTTCCACTAGTCTGCCTCCCTAAGAATTTATGGCACTCATCCCAACAGCACCAGTATTCAGTTCTTTATACTCAGTTCCTACCCCAACCTATAATTTATTTTAGTGACAGTCTCCCCTACTAGATTGTAAACTCACTGAAGGCCGGGATCATATAATAATAATAATGATGATAGTATTGTTTAAGTGCTTACTATGTGCCAAGCACTGTTCTAAGCACTGCGGTAGATACAAGGTAATCAGGTTTACCAATGTGGGGCTCACAGTTTTAATCCCAATTTTCCAGATGAGGTAACTGAGGCATAGAGAAGTTAAGTGACTTGCCCAAAGTCACACAGATACTAAGTGGCAGAGGTGGGATTAGAACCCATGATCTAAGTAATATCTACTCACTCTGTTTTATTCATTCATTCAATCATATTTATTGATCATTTACTGTGTGCAAAGCACTATACTAAGTCCTTGGAAAGTATAATTTAGCAATAAAGAGAGACAATCTCTGCCCATACCAGTCTTACAGTCTAGAAGGGGGAAGATAGACATCAAAACAAATAAACAGGCATCAGTATAAATATATAAAATTATAGATGAATACACATCAAAAAAAGTAAATAGGCATCAATATAAATAAGTAGAATTAAAGATATATACACATATGTGTAAGTGCTGTGGGGTGGGAGAGTGGGGGAAGAACAAAGGGAGCGAGTCGAGGTGACGCGTAAGGGAAGGGGAGCTGAGGTAAAAGGGGGCTTAGTCTGGGAAGGCCTCTTGGAGGAGGTGAGCCTTCAGTAGAGCTTTGAAGGGGGGAAGAGTGATTGGTAGATTTGAGGAGGGAAGGCGCTCCGGGCCAGAGGACTTGGGCCAGGGGTCAACAACGGGACAGGTGAGATCAAAGCACAGTGAGAAGGTTAGCACCAGAGGAGCAGAGTGTGCAGATTGGGATGTAGAAGGAGAGAAGGATGGTGAGGTAGGAGGGGGCAAGGTGATTGAGAGCACTGAAGCCAGTAGTGAGGAGTTTTTGTTTGATATGGAGGTTTTTGAGAAGGGGGTTGACATGCCCTGAATATTTCTGTAGAAAGATAATCGGGGCAGCAGAGTGAAGTATGAACTGAAGTGGGGAAAGGTAGGAGGTTGGGAGGTTAGAAAGGAGGCTGATGCAATAATCCAGTTGGGATAGGATGAGTGATTGTCCTAACATGGTAGCTGTTTGGATGGAGAGGAAAGGGCAGATCTTGGCAGTGTTGCAAAGGTGATACTGGCGGGGTTTGGTGATGGATTGGATATGTGATGTGGAAGATGACACCAAGATTGTGGGCTTGTGAGACAGGAAGAATGGTTGTGCCGTCCTCAGTGACAGGAAAGTTTGGGAGAGGACAGGGTTTGGGAGGGAAGATAAGGAGCTCTGTCTTGGACATGTTGAGTTTTAGGTGGCGGGAGGACATCCAAGTAGAAAAGTAACATCCAAGTAGAGTTAGTCACATCCAAGAACTTGTATAGTGCTCTATATACAATAAACATTCACTGAGCACTGAGAGACTACAGGTCCATCAACTTGACTAAGAATCCAGATTCTGAAATTGTCAAATTCTACCTTTGCTACCCACACCTTAAGTAACCTTCATGGCTGCACACTTAGGATAATTATAGGAGGACAGTGATTCTTCAGGGATATTTGCCCTTCTGGAACAATGAGGAAACACAAACCCTAACGAACAGGACTGACTCCTAAAGGATCCCATTTATCTTTCCCTTTCAGCCCAATTCTTTCGAGCGCCTTAGGCTCCATCTTCAGCAAATGGGACCTTCCTGTCTTCACGTTGCCTTTCAACATTGCTGTATCCTTGTATTTGGGGGCCACAGGACACTACAATCTTTTCTTCCCCACCACTCTGGTGCGTCCAATATCGGCGATGCCCAACATCACCTGGTCCGAAATCCAGGTGCCCCTGGTAAGTGGAGTTGAAGGTATGAGAAACTTGAGGACATTTCACAATTTTGCACCACTGACATAACAATAATAATAGTAATGATAGCATTTGTTCAGTGCTTACTATGTATCAAACACTGTTCTAAGCATTGGGGTAGATACAGGGTAATAAGGTTGAACACAGTCCCTGTCCCACATGGAGCCTCAAAATCTTAATCCCTATTTTACAGATGAGGTAAGTGAGGCACAGAGAAGTTAAGTGACTTGTTCAAGGTCACATAGCAGACAAGTGGTAGAGTCAGGATTCGAACCCAGGTCCTTCTGACTCCCACGCCTATGGTCTATCCACTAGGCCATGCTGGGCAATTACAGTGCATTCATAATAACTTCTGATTGAGAGGAAGAGAGATAGGACTGTAAGTTTTTAGTGGGCAGGGAACGCATCTATCTACTTTGCTATATTGTATAATGCTCTTATCAATAAATATAATATAATTCATTGATTGATTGTTGCTTCCTCTGACACAGTCATTTCCTGGTTTTTCCCCTACCTCACTAGCCATGACTTTTGGGTCTCTTGCTATCTCTTCCTCTGCCTACTGATGGGTGTCCTTCAAAGTTCAGTTCTGGATACCCTTCTCTTCCCAATTTACATTCACTCCCTTGGGGAGGTCATCTTCTCTCATGCTTCAACTTCCACTGCTATACGGATGACTCCCAAATCTACCTAAGTAGCACTGACTTCTCTTCCTCTTCTGCAATCTCACATCTCTTCCTTGACTCTGGAACATCTCTACATAGATGTCCCACTGGCACCCCAAGCTCAACATGTCCAAAACTGAACTCCTCATCTTCCCTCCCAGATCCTTTCTTCCATCTCAGTTTCTCAACCCTGCTGAAAACTCCTCGTTTCTCAGAGCTGTAACTCTTGGCATTATCCAGGACTCCTCTCTGTCTTTTAATCCTCATATTCAGTCTGTCACCAAAACCAGTCAGTCCTTTCTTCACATTTCCATAATCCACCCCTTTCTTTCCAACCAAACTGCCTTCTCTCAGATCACCCTGCCTCTAGTCTCTCCACTTGCCCAGTTCATACTTTAATGTCTGGATCATTTTTGTTTTGTTTAATTGAATTTGGTGTTTATTATGTGCCAAGCACTGAACTAAGGACTGGGGTAGATACAAGTTGCACAGGATAGACATAGTTCATGCCTCACTATTTTACAGATGAGGTAACTGAAGTACAGAAAAGTCAAGTGACTTGTCCAAGTCACACAGCAGATAAGTGGCAGAGACTGGATTAGAACCCGGGTCCTTCTGCCATACAGGTCCGTGCTCTATCCATTAGGTTACACTGCTTCTGTCTCTTTTTCTAAAACATCCTTTTGCACACATCTCCCCCCATCCTCAAAATCCTCCAATGGCTCTCTGTTCCTCTCTGCATCAAGATGAATCTCCTAAACTTCAGCTTCAAGGCATGGAATGAAATCTCTCCGCCAACCCCTTACCATCTTCACTCCCCTCCCACTACCCTCTAACTTGCATGCTCCTCTCCTCTCAAGCCATCCTACACACCATGCTTCATTCATTCTCATCTTTCTCACCACCAGCCTCTTGGTCACTCCCTCCCACTTCATATCCAGCAGACCACTGCTCTCCCTATCATCAAGGCCGTTCAGAAATCACATTTCCAGGAGGCCTTCCCTGATTAATTTATCTTCTCCGCAACTTATTTTCCTTCCTACAGCTACTTCAGCATTTTTGAGTTCTGAAGTCCTTATGTATACACATACACACACACATGCATGCACACACACACACACACACACACATCTCTTTAAGCTCTATTGCTTCCTCCTACCTGTAATATATTTCAGTATCTTTCTCCCCAGTTAAGTTCCTTGTAATTTCTTTGAGGACAGGGACCATGTTTACTGATTCTACTGGACTCTCCTAAGGGTCCAAGAGTCTGCACAGAGTAAGCACTCTATTAATACTTTTGATTGAATCCTTCTCTAAGAAGAGATTTTTTGAAAATACCATGACAAAGGATTTCAAAAGATATGGTTTCTCTAGCCATACAATAACTAGTAGTAATTACAGTGTTTGTTATGCACTTACTATGTACCAAGCACTGTTTTAAGCACTGGGGTAGGTACAAGGTTATCAGTTTGGACATAGTCCCTGTCCAGCATGGGACTCACAATCTAGGTAAGAGAGGGTAGGATTTAATCCTCATTTTACAGATGAGGAAACTGAAGCAAAGACAAGTTAAGTGATTTGCCCAAGATCACACAGCAGACAAGTGGAGAAGCCGGGATTAGGATCCCTGTCCTTTTGACTCCCAGGCCCATGCTCTTTCCACTAGGCCTCACTGCTTCTCAGCCTGCTTCACCATATCACAAATCACTCTTCAGTCATTTCTAATAATCACTTTTTTCTCTATTGCTTAGGAAAGACATTATGAAGTTGCATTTCCTCTGTCAATATCAAATACTATTTCCTCAACATTGCAGGTACCAGTTGCAATTCTAGGTACTTTCAGACCCCACAAAGAAGAGACTGAAAATGCTGACCATTTCGGAATTCCACCAAGGGCTTCCCTGGCTCATAACAGAGAGTATAGATGTTTATGTGTTGCCTTCTCATACATATAAATGATGAATAAATCAAGGAGGAGGAAAGATTAGCTGGAGGGTCTGTCTGTTTATTACCATATCAAGGCCCCAGTGGCCAAGGGTATTAATAATAATAATAATAATGTTGGTATTTGTTAAGCGCTTACTATGTGCCAAGCACTGTTCTAAGCGCTGGGGTAGACACAGGGGAATCAGGTTGTCCCACGTGGGGCTCACAGTCTTCATCCCCATTTTACAGATGAGGTAACTGAGGCACCGAGAAGTTAAGTGACTTGCCCAAAGTCACACAGCTGACAAATGGCCGAGCCGGGATTTGAACCCATGACCTCTGACTCCAAAGCCCGTGCTCTTTCCACTGAGCCACGCTGCTGCTTGTATTGCAAGCAAGGGCTCAATAATTCTGGCCCTGGTCAAGGACAAATAGTTTGGAGAGATCTTCAAAGCTGCCCCTACAATTTAAGGTTTTCTCAGCCCACTAATGGTATCCCTCCCCAAACTGTGATCTTAGAACTATCCAGAGAGATTTTTCATTCTTTTTATTATGTCTTCATTTCCTAGCCTAAGAAAACCTTAAGTAATCTAAGCGTAGTTTTTTTTATATTTTTCAACATTCTAGGTGTAATTGTCCTCAGAACTCTCTGTCACTGGAAGAAAATATGTTTTCATCATATTTTAGTGACTATAAATAAAAGGACCGAAAGATGTATCTCTCTTGAATGTTAGTAACATGGGAACACAGGCTGTAGACACTTTGAGGGCAGAGAACCTGTCTATCAACTCTGTACTCTCCAAAATGCTTAGTACATTGCTCTGCTCACAGTAGCATAAATGAATGAAACAAGATATGCACATATGTTTTTCCTTCTCTTTTTGGCAATTAACCTGGCGAAAACTTTCAACTGCAGATTGCATCAGCAAGAGAGGAATTGCTATAGACCAAACAATGTTATTTATTTCTCTTTTCCTTCTATAATAAACTTTAACTTTTCTGGTACTTACAGTTGCTGAGATCCATCCCCGTTGGAGTCGGTCAGGTGTATGGCTGTGATAACGCCTGGACCGGAGGCATTTTCCTGTTGGCTTTGTTTATATCCTCCCCACTCATATGCTTGCATGCTACCATTGGTTCCACTGTGGGGATGTTAGCAGGTACCCTGAACTATCTCCAAGCTCATTGTCAATCTGTCTTTCCATCCCCATATGAGTTGTGCTTCAAAGTATGACATCTGCATATTCCTTATTTTGAGTAAACTATTGTCTATGCACTTGGATCTTTATCTTTTAAGCACTTGGTATTCATCCCACCCTCAGCCCCACAGTACTTATGAACATATGCATAATGTATTTAGATTAATGTCTGTCTCCTCTCTAGACTGTAAACATATTATGGGCAGTGAACTTGTCTACTAACTCTGCTGTATTGTACTCTCCCAGTTGTTTAGTACAGTGCTGTGCACACAGTACATGATAAATACCATTGATTGATCTAGCATTGCGGGAAGGGAAAATCTGGTCTAAAACATGTGGCTATTCCCAGACAAATTTAAAAGAAACTCAGCAGAGAGATAAAAGACATGCTTCATACTTAATCTCTGACCTCCCTTGCAGGACTTACCTTGGCCACGCCGTTTGACATGATCTACTTTGGTTTGTGGGGCTTCAACAGTGCTCTGGCTTGTGTAGCAATAGGAGGAATGTTCTATGTCATCACCTGGCAGACACATCTTCTGGCAGTTGCCTGTGGTAGGTACCTCAGAATTGAAAATACAGAAAGTATCTATCGCCCTTCCTTGATCTTGACCATCCAGTCTATTTACAATTCTACATTTCAGTGGTTTCTTAAACATATAGCATTCATTGTTTCAGATTCTAAATATTCCACAATGGCTGGCATGTTTTTGTTGGAATTTTTAAAAATAGTATTAAATAAGCATTTACTGTATTCCAGGCACTGTACTAAGCCCTGGGGTAGATACAAACTAAGCCAGTTCGACACAGTCCGTGTCCAACATGGGGCTCCCTGTCAATCCTTATTTTACAGATGGAGGAACTGAGACACAGAGAAGTGAAGCGATTTGCCCCAAATCACACAGCAGACAAGTGGCAGAGCTGGGATTAAAACCCATGTCCTTCTGACTGTACTTTTGCATATACTTTTCTTGAGGTTCCTCTATACATGCCTTAATTTTGATTTTTTATATCTAACTTTCATATTTGCTATATAGTTCTTTTAACATAATTCTGGGTGCTGCTAAATAAAGGAGAGTATCTACATCTGCTGTTCTGGAAGAGTCCATGAAGGATAAGAAAGCATTTTCAAAATCAGGACGTCAAACGTTAGCTGGAACGAGCTCATGCATTTCATTTTTTTGGGCCAATTCTAAATGTAAAACTGATCCCATTATAGCTTTACAATTTCTCCTTCCCTCCCTCCAAGATGTGTTTGTGCCAGCGCAGCCTCTCTCTCAACTTGATAAATGGCCTGAAAGGTTGATGAAGCTTGGGGCTCGATTGATTTCAAAGGAATCTTGGGTTAGATCACCTCCAGGAGGCCTGCACTAGGATAAAAGACCTAACTTTTCAACTCATAATTCTTAACTACCCCATTTTCTTCTGGAGCCATCCCACAACACCAGTTTGAAATTCTTTAAGGCCCCACTGTTTGGTGCCTAAAAGTAGGTATTAAGAATATACACTTCACAAAGAATCACCATGGCGCAAATGGGGAGGTGCCTAGCTTACATACCTGGGGAGATATTTATGTGGTATGTAGACTCCATTCCTTCATTTATTTTTTAAAAAGATAAACCTATGTGATCAAGTGCAAGTGTCACCCAGTAATTCAAATTAGAAAATTCAGGAAAAGTGAAAGCTACAACTTTTAAAACAATATACACTGTCTCAGAGATCTTTTATCACTACACTCTCTGCTCTCCAAATACAACAGTATCTGCAGGGCATGATTTCAACAAAGAAGAGAAATGTAAGTAATGGGCCTCTTAAGGAACTATTTTGATGTGGTTGTAATAATGATGATAATTGTGGCATTTGTTAAGCACTATAGCCAACCACTGTACTAAGCACTGGGGTTGATATAAGATAATCAAATCGGACACAGCCCCTACCCCATCGAGACTTAAAGCCTAGTTTGGAAATAAAACGGGTATTGAATCCCCATTTTACAGATGAGGACACTGAAGCACAGAGAAGCACAGAAGCACTTATAACTTGCCCAAGGTCATGCAGCAGACAAGTGGCAGAGCCAGCATTAGAACCCAGGTCCTCTAACTCAATACTTGAGCTAGTTCCAGTGCCTAACCTAGAATCCTTAAGTACAGATGTTGATGATTTTCTTGAATAAGACTGACTATACCTGGAGTCGAATAATGCAGTATTTATCATCAGTATCAATATTTCTTTATGGTATTTGTTAAGGGCTTACTATGTGCCAGACACTGTTATAAGCTGGGGTAGATAAAAGGTAATCAGGTTGAACGCAGTCCATATCCCACATGAGACTCACAGCCTTAATCCTCATTTTACAAATAAAATAACTGAGATGCAGAGAAGTAAAGTGACTTCAGCAGAGCAGGGACTAGAACCCAGGCCCTTCTTACTCCCAAGCCTGTGCTGTATCCACTAGGCCATGCTGCTTCTCATTTATTTTTTATTTATTTTTAAGCACATACTGTGTACAGAGAACTGTAAAAGGTGCTTTAAGACATTTACAAGCGGTAGAAAACATACTTTCATTGAGAATTGTTTCCTCCCCATATCTCTATTTAAAAACCAGTCTAGCCCTTATTGCTCTGGGTTGTCTGCTGCATCATCCAAGATTGAGTTTCCCCAAATGTTTAATTCTACTACTTCCTTCTTCAGCTCGTCCAGATGACCCCACTGCCCCTTTTGTTATCACTTTATCTCCCTCCTACCCTTCCTTTCCTCTCAAAACCTCCTCAAAAACCTCCAGTGGTTGCCTTTCAACCTTGGCATGAAGCAAAAACTCCTCACCATTGGCTTCAAAGCTCTCCATCACCTTGCCATCTCCTACCTCACCTCCCTTCACTCCTTCTAAAGACCAGCCCACACACTCCACTCTTCTGCTGCTAGCTTCCTCACTATGCCTCATTCTCGCCTTTCCCACTGTTGAACCCTGGTCCACGTCCTATTTCTGGCCTGGAATGCCCTCCCTCCTATATCCTCCCCCCTTCAAAGCCCTAATGAGAGCTCACCACCTCCAGGAGGCCTTCCCAGACTGTGCCCCCCTTTTCCTCTGCTCCTTCTCCCCATCGCCCCTACTCCCTCCTTCTGCTCTACCCCCTTCCCTGCCCCTTAGCACTTGTGTATATTTGTACATTTTCATTATTCTATTTATTTTAGTAATGATGTGTATATATATATCTGTAATTCTATTTATTTTGATGCTATTGATGCCTGTCTACTCGTTTTGTTTTGTTGTCTGTCTCCCACTTCTAGAACTTTGAGCCCATTGTTGAGTAGGGGTTGTCTCTATCTGTTGTCAAATTGTCCGCACACAGTAAGCACTCAATAAATACGATTGAATGAGTGAATGAATGAACCGCTGTACTGAGTGCTGGGATAGATTCAAGGTAATCAGGCCAGACCCAGTTCCTGTCCCTTAGGTGGCTCAAGCTTAGGTGGCTTAGGTGCTATGAGAAGCAGCGTGGCTCAGTGGAAAGAGCACGGGCTTTGGAGTCAGGGCTCATGAGTTCGAATCCCAGCTCTGCCACTTGTCGGCTGTGTGACTGTGGGCGAGTCACTTAACTTCTCTGTGCCTCAGTTCCCTCATCTGTAAAATGGGGATTAAGACTGTGAGCCCCACGTGGGACAACCTGATTCCCCTATGTCTACCCCAGCGCTTAGAACAGTGCTCGGCACATAGTAAGCGCTTAACAAATACCAACATTATTATTATTCATCACCTATGTAGAAAAGAGTAGGATTTAATCCCCATTTTGCAGATGAGGAAACTGAAGCACAAAGCAGTTATGTGATTTGCCCTAGGTCAGGCAGCAGGCAAATGGTGGAGCTGGGATTAGAACCCAGGTCCCCTGACTCCCAGTCCTGTGCTCTCTCCACTAGTCACTTCTCAGTAACTCTTTTAGCATCTCCATGAAATGGAAAATATTATTATTGTGTTGATATTGCTTCCTGATGGTCTCAAGTTCACTGCAGTAAAATCATGATGTTGAAAGATAAACGGAAGAAAATATGGAAGTAGTAAATTAGTGGCACCATTAGAGCAGTGGCAGAGAACAAACACATAACATATTTTTTCCTCTTTTCTCAGCATTCTTTTCAGCTTATCTAGGAGCTGCTCTTGCAAATATGATGTCTGTGGTAAGTTTGGGTTTTTTTTTAAATGAGTATAATTCTTAACATTGTAGAGCGAATATTCCACATGCATATTTCTAGAATTGCAGCCACAAGCACTGAAAATCCATTTGAGTGCTCACTGTGTGCACAGCACTGTACTAAGCCCTCGGGAGGGTAAAATACAACAGAGTTGGTAGACATATTTCCTGTCCACAACAAGTTTACAATTTAGAGAATGAGCTTTACAGGCTAGAAGGGTAATATCACTCCACAATGTCATCTTTGAGTAGGAGGGACAACTTAATAATGTTGGTATTTGTTAAGCGCTTACTATGTGCCGAGCACTGTTCTAAGCGCTGGGGTAGACATAGGGGAATCAGGTTGTCCCACGTGGGGCTCACAGTCTTAATCCCCATTTTACAGATGAGGGAACTGAGGCACAGAGAAGTTAAGTGACTTGCCCACAGTCACACAGCCAAGTGGCAGAGCTGGGATTCGAACTCATGAGCCTTGACTCCAAAGCCCATGCTCTTTCCACTGAGCCACGCTGCTTCTCCTTATGTGTATCTCTATTTGGAGATATGATCCAGTTAAAAGAATGCTGGGAAGAGCCTGGACTTGTGAGTCAGAGGACCTGGGTTCTAATCCTAGCTCTGCCAGTTGCTTCCTGGGTAAAGTTAGGCAAATGACTTAACTTCTCTTTGCCTCAGTTCTTCTGTTCTCCCTCCTACTTAGACTGTGAGCCCTGTATGGGCGGGGACTGTGTCCAACCTAATTAACTTATATCTACCCCAAGTGCTTAGAACAGTGTTTGACACAAAGTAAGCGCTTAGCAAATGCCATTAAAAAATACTTCTCTAACATGTAAAGAAGTAAAACCTTAGATTCATCCAAGCATTTTGGACTATGTCTAACAATTGGAAGGTTCAGCAATTAGCCCCTGCTGCCATGATTAATGAATGCAGAACTGGACAAGCTACAGAGGCAGGAAACCATTGGATAGCTTGCTCAGAGTAAAGCAGTGGGATGGCTATGGTGGGGTAATGGCGACTGTCCACACTGTTTTGCTGAAATCCAAGATGGGCTGACTCCATTCTGAGGCTGCCACAACAGCCAGCCCAAGTTCTGAGAAGCAAAGATTGCTGGAAGAAAGGCCTTTATTCTGCCCTCTGGACTGTAGGCTCCGTGTGGGCGTGGAATATGTCCATTTATTGTTGTATTGTAGTCTCCCAAGTGCTAAGTACAGTGCTTGGCACAGAGTAAATGCTCAATAAATACAATTGAATGAATGAATGCCACACTCAAAAATGCCAAATTAGGAGCTGGATGGTGAAATGTCTTGTACTATGGACAGCTCCCAACCAATGATTTTTACTGAGTGCTTACTGTCTGCAGAGCACTGTACTAAGCACTTGGGAGAGTACAGTACAACAGAGTTGGTAGACACATGCCAGGCCTACAAGGAGCTGAAAGTCTAGAGGTGGAGACAGACATCAAAATAAATTACCGATATCTAGGCAAGTGTTGTGGGGCAGAGGGTGGAGTGAAGTGTAAGCTCACTGTGGGTAGGTAATGTGTCTGCTTATTTTATATTATACTCTCCCAAGCACTTAGTACATTGCTCTGCACACCACGGTAAGCACTCAATAAATACAGTTGAATGAAAGAATCCATATCCAAGAGCAAGTACAATCAAAATATGTGATTTAAAATAAGGCTACTGATCTGTTAGAAGCTGGAATTATTCCATCGACTGGTCACCCAAGGAACGGCCAGCAAATCTAGCCAACGTCATTAAAACTTACTCCTTTCCCCAGGCGTTGGCTTTATTAACTGATTATTTGTATTTCTTCAACCTGAAAGAAACTTTCCTTTTCTAGTTTGGATTGCCTGCCTGTACTTGGCCCTTCTGCCTCTCTACCCTCACCTTCCTGTTACTGACGACCAACAATGCTGCCATCTGCAAGTTGCCACTCAGCAAAGTCTCCTACCCTGAAGCCAACAGAACGTATTATCTGTCCCAGGAAAAGAACCGAAGGGCCTCTTTAGTAACCAAGTATCAGGCAAACGTGGTTTCCTAAAGCACTTTCAAAAATCAATGGGAAAGAATGGTTACCTAAAAACGAATCACCATCTCTGATTTTTCTCCTCTTAAAATTTCACTGATTCCCCACTCCAGCTGTGATCCTACCAAAAGAAGAATTCTCCATAAAGTTATTTCTGTGAAAATATACTGTTTGTCTTCCCATAAAAATGACATTTAGTTTCCTAAAATGCATCCTCATTGCTGATAGCATTCTGATGGATTAGTGCTTACCTTTGAAGGATTGCCCTAGAACAATTAAGTTGAAAGGTTGCAGCTGAACCCTGGATAAAATAGCACCAGAACGACTGAAGGAGATTTTCAAAAGCTAATGAGACGTTAATATGTTATTGATTTAGGTATCCAGTAGGAAGAATCTAAATTAGTTTCTATCCTACCACCTGCTCAGGTCAATGTAATCCATCTTGAGGAGAAATGGTTGCTTGATCTACTCAAGAATTATCAACATGACCACTCTATAGCAAAATAGGGGAAAAAAAGTCATATTCAAGTCAAATAGAAACTGGAGAAGAGAATCCAAAACTTTTTTTTTAATGGTATTTGTTAAGGCCTTACCATGTGCCAGTAACTGTTCTAAGCACCAGGGTAAATACGAGATAATCAGGTTGGACACAGTGTCTGTCCCACATGAAGCTGACCATCTTAATCCCCATTTTACAAACAAGGCCAATGAGGCACAGAGGGGTTAAGTGACTTGCCCGAGTTCACAAAGTCTGTTCTGGGAGGACAGAAATGACTAACGATGAATAATGAATCTAGCTTCAAAATATTCAAGGTTCACCTTCTTCTCCAGTTTTTTATAATCATCAAACTTCAGAAAGGAGAAAAGAAAAAGTAAACAATAGTGTTTTGATGCTGTTGATTAATACTTTGTAATTAATACTTTGTAATTGAATTTTCCATTTCAAATCCACTCTACTCAGGAACCTAAATACTGACTGCTAATCTCAAGTGAATGAGGATGCAAGGAAACCCATGTCACTGAACTGAACCCTTACTCCTTGTACATTAGGATCTCATCCTTCAAGCCCCCCAGATTACAGCTATTCTAAAATGAATGAAACCAATTCATTCTTTGATTCATAACTTTGATCACATGCTCCCTCCTCAGGAAGCAGATTATAAGGTCGGTGAGCTGATTTTGAGGTAAAAATTGCGCCTAAAATTATTTATATGCATATGGGCCATGGTTTGGAATGCTGTCAAAACCTGACTCTTGCCCTCAGCCTGCTCATTCACACAACTCCGTTCTGTGCCAAATTATGGCCAGAAGGAAGTGTGATAAGCATTACTAATTAAAAGCTGCAAGAACAGAAGTATTAAAAGGAAGTGGTGAAATCTCAGACCTTTGCTGTAGTTACTGTAGTACCATCTTTCTAAAAATTATAAGCCATTTGGTTTGGCCCTTTAAAACACCACTTTGTGGAATAAATAAATGAACTCTTTAATAGTCACATTTGATTTGGGGTTAATGAAAAGCCAGCACCACAAAGTAAATATTAATGAACCTATGAATTCTTTTCCCCCAAGCCTGTTACCTTGGGAGTTGCCATCATGGAAATTTTTCTTCTGACAAGGAGAAATTGGATTGAACTGACTTTTCTCCAGAGAATAACTGTTTCATACTAAAATCTGCACTAAGCAGATACAATCAGAGAGTAAAAAATTCATTAATTCATTTATTCAATCATATTTATTGAGAACCTACTCTCACTCAAATGCTTGAGACAGTAGAATATAGCAATAAACAGTCACTTTCCTTGCCCACAGTGAGCAAAAAACATGTCTACACATGTTCCAGCAAATTGCTCTAGGCCAGTTTGAATACACTGTGAAAAGGACTAGCTGTAAATTCTCCTTACAAACTATCTTATTAAAAAGACGTTATGAAAATGCTCTCTCCTCCTATGTCTTAAAATGGATCTTCTTTTTAGAACATTCTGACATGCAAATCCCACCTTGTTCAACAAGATTTTCCCACTTAATACCCCAGTACTTGAGCCATATCATCCTTTTAGCCAACTCTAGCCATTATGAATATTAACATCCTCCTTCAGCAGTCATACATAAATATCCACTCCATTTATTTTGATCGGTCTAAAATAATTCCCAATAACTCCCATAGCTTCCAATAATTGGAAGGGACGGTGGGCTTAAGGGAGGGGTTATTTTAGGGTAGGAAATACACGGGTATGTATGAAAGTGTGGGGGAAGAAACCATTGCAGAGGGAGTGATTAAAGATTGCAGGGAGGGTGGGGGAAAAGGATGGGTGCAAGTGTTTTAATAAGGAATGAAGGGATAGGTTGGAGGTGCAAGTTGAGGGGTTAGATTTTGAAAGGAGACAGTTGTAAATATTTATGCTTGTGGACAGAGAAGATTTCACTTAATTATTCTGTACTTTCCACAAACTTAGTATGGTGCACTAAACCAAGTTGAATCTCAATACATGCTACTGCTACTATTACTACTAGTACTACTGGGGAACTACTATTATGGCTACATTAATTCAGAATAAAATTAACTTTAATTTATAATTGTTTATTTTGGGTGCACAGTGAAATAAAAATGAAATTTGTAATGGACCCAAAATGGGTTAAAAGTATTCACTGTTTTCATTCAGTCCATCAGTGGCATTTATTTAGTGCTTTCTGCATGTCAAGCAATGTACTAAGCCCTTGGAAGAGTTGATAGACATGATCCTTCCAGTAGCCTGCATCTTATCCAGGGACACATTAAATTACAGGTAAGGGAAGCAGGTGAGTTTAGGGATATGTACAAATGGATGCTCTGAGGAATGAGGTAAGTACCCAAGTGCAAAGGGGTTGGGATTAAGTGTATTCAGAAGGCAGTGGGGAGGGAAAATAGGGTGTGGGAATGAGAACTTAATCAGGGAAGGCTTACTGGAGGAGATACAATTTCATTAGAGCTTTAAAGATGAAGAAAGTGCTGGTCTGTAGGATAGGCAGGGGGCAGGACAAGGGCATGAATAACGGGTCAGCCACAGGTGAGGAGAGACCAAGAGAAAGTGAATAGATTGGTATTAAAAGAGCAAAACGTGCGAAGAAACCAAAAAAAGAATGACAAGAGATAGGAGAACTAGAGGAAGAAGTGTAAATGATGCCAAGGTTTGACAGTGTTTCCAGGAGAAAGGGGTACTCCACAGTGACAGAAGGCAGCTGAAAGGTCAAGGAGGATAAAGATGGAGTAGAAACCCTTTGGATTTGACAAGGAGGGGGTCACTGGTGACTCTGGAAAGAGCAGTTTCAACCCAGTGGAGGGGACAGAAACCAGGCTGTAGGGGTTCTAGAAGGGAGTTGGAGAAGAAGAAACCTGGCAAAGAACTCACTCATGGATTTTGGACAGGAATGGTAGGAGGGAGATGTGGCAATAACTGGAAAGGATGGTGGGCTTAAGGGAGGGGTTATTTTAGGATAGGAAATACATGGGTATATTTGAAAGTGGGGGAGAAGAAGCCACTGCAGAGGGAGTGATTAAAAATAGCAGTGAGGGAGGGGAAAAAGGGTGGGTGCAAATGTTTTAATAAAGAATGAAGGGATAGGTTGGAGGTGCAAATGGAGGGGTTAGATTTTGAAAGGAGACAGGAGAGCTCCTCTTTGGAGATGGCTAAGAAGGATGACAGGAAGTAGCATGGCTTAGTGGATAGAGCACAGGCCCCCATGTCAGAGGGACCTGTGTTCTAACCCTGGCTCTGTCTCTTGTCTGCTGTATGACCCTAGGCAAGTTACTTCATGTATATCTGGGCCTCATCTGTAAAATGGGGATTGAGACTGTGGGTGCCATGTAGGACAGGAACTGTGCCTGGTCCAATTTGCTTGTATCTACCCCAGAGCTTAGTACAGTGACTAGCATATAGTAATCACTTAACAAATATCACTATTATTAGTATTATTATTAAGGATGGATGAAGGGATTGGAAGGGTTATGGTCTGAAAAGGTAAAAGGGTTTGTTTCAGGTAATCTGCGTGTCAAGCTATGTACTAAGCCCTTGGAAAAGGGCAATACAGTTGATAGACATGATCCTTCCAATAGCCTGCATTTTATGCAGGGAGACATTAAATTACAGGTAAGGGAGGCAGGTGAGTTTAGGGATATGTACAAATGGATGCTCTGAGGAATGAGGTAAGTACCCAAGTGCAAAGGGGGTACAGCTGACAAGTGGCAGAGCTGGGATTTGAACCCATGACCTCTGACTCCCAAGCCCGTGCTCTTTCCACTGAGCCACGCTGCTTCCCAAGTACTTAATACAGTGCTCTGCAAACAGTAAGAGCTTAATAAATATGATAGAATGAATGAATGAAACTCGGCTTCAGGTAAAATGTGTGCCTCATGCACCTGCCAAACTGCCTCTGTTTTCAAATATTAAAATCAAAGCCACAAGGCATAAGTCCAAGAGGAAGAAGAAGGGGAAATAAGGAGGATTGGGGGTTTCCCTTTTTGTTTCACCTGCTTTAAAAGTGCTTGTCTACAACCAATTCAGCCAGAATTCATTCCTAGTGCTGCTAGCTGGCATGTGAGGGGAACTATTGTAATGGAAAAGTCTTCATTTTTTATTAAAACAGCCTAAATAGAAAAAGTTTCTAGTAGCAGTAAATTGATATCCCCAGACAATTTTCTTAAATAGTCCCATTTAGGGAAAGTTGGTTTAAGAAAAACTGCATAGGTAATAGCACCCTATTTACATGCATGCATTCACAGCCTGCTCTGTCACCAATGCCTGCCGGTCTCATCTTTACATTATCACCAAGATCCACCCTTTCCTCTCCATCCAAACAGCTACCATGCTGGTACAAGCTCTCATAATATCCCGACTGGATTATTGTGTCACCCTTCTCTCTGATCTCCCCTCCTCCTGTCTCTCCCCACTCCAGTCTATTCTTCATTCTGCTGCCCGGATCATCTTCCTACAGAAATGCTCTGGGCATGTCACTCCCCTCCTTAAAAACCTCCAGTGGTTGCTTATCAACCTCCGCACAAAACAAAAACTCCTCAGTCTTGGCTTCAAAGTTCTCCATAACTTTGCCCCCTCCTACCTCTCCTCCCTTCTCTCTTTCTGCTGCTCACCCCATACACTCCGCTCCTCTGCCGCTCACCTCCTCACCGTCCCCCGTTCACGCCTATCCTGCCGTCGACCCCAACCCCACGTTCTACCGCTGTCCTGGAATGTCCTCCCTCCTCACATCCACCAAACTAACTCTCTTCCCCTCTTCAAAGTCCTACTGAGAGCACACCTCCTCCAAGAGACCTTCCCAAACTAAGCTACCCACTTTTCCCTCTACTTCCCCTCCACCCTCTGCACCTCCCGCTTCCCCCTTCACCTCCCCTCAGCAGAGTCCCCTTTCCCTCTACTCCTCCTCCCCTTCCCCTCCCCTCAGCACTGTGCTCATTTGTATATATTATTTATTACCCTATTAATTTTGTTAAGGAGGTGTACATCCCCTTGATTCTATTTACTGTGATAATGTTGTTTTTGTTTCGTTCTGTTTTGCTCTTCCATCTGTGTCCCCGATTAGACAGTGAGCCCATCATTGGGCAGGGATTGTCTCTATCTGTTGCCGAATTCTACATTCCAAGTGCTTAGTACAGTGCTCTGCACATAGTAAGTGCTCAATGAATACTATTGAATGAATGAATTCGCCAGAACCACTTCTAATCATGTAATTTTCCTGATTTTTGCCTAAATCATTTGGAGCTCTGTGAAGTCTAAAGATTTTTGAGCTACTCCTCTTTTGTGGGAGTAGAAAAGCACTGTGGAGAAAGAAAATTGGACTTTAATAGGAAAAGAGGCTAAGCACGATCACAGAGGAGCAGCCAAAAGGATGGTGTTTGGTGAGCCACTTGGCAGCTGGGCAAGGAGGTGGAGAAATCAAAAGACCAGTTCCTCAGCATTTTTCTCCTTCTATATCCAAGCCTGCACACTCCGCTCCTCTGGTGCTAACCTTCTCACTGTGCCTCGATCTCACCTGTCCTGCTGTTGACCCCTGGCCTGCATCCTAACTCTGGCCTGGAACCACCTCCCTCCTCAAATCTGCCAATCAATCACTCTTCCCCCTTTCAAAACCTTACTGAAGGCTCACCTCCTCCAAGAGCCTTCCCAAACTAGTCCCCCCTTTTCCTCAGCTCCCCATCCCGCATCACCTTGACTCGCTCCCTTGGCCCTTCCCCTCTGCCCCCGTGCCCCACAGAACATATGTAAATGTGTATTTACTTATATTTATTAATATTGATCCCTGTTTACTTGTTTTGATGTGCATATATCTATAATTCCATTTATTTATATTAATGTTTGTTTACTTATATTGAGGTCTGTCTTCCTCTCTGTAGACTGTGAGTTAAATAGAAGTAGCATGTCTCAGTGAAAAGAGCACAGGCTTGGGAGCCTGAGGTCATGGGCTCTAATCCCGGCTCCACCACTTGTCAGCTGTTTGACACTGGACAAGTCATTTTATATCTCTGTGCCTTAGTTACCTCATCTGTAAAATGGGGATTAAGACTGTAAGCCCCATGTGGGACAACATGATTACCCTGTGTCTACCCCAGAGCTTAGAACAGAGCACACAAGGTCACAGAGCAGACAAGTGGCCGAGCAGGATTAGAATCCATGACCTGCTGACTCCCAGGCCCCTGCTTTATTAACTGCTCCATGAATGTCTGTCTTCATCCCTGTGTCCAGAGTGATGAAGACAGCTGTGAATATGAACACATTGATTATTATCAATAATTTAAAGCAAGTAAGTTTTCTGCTACCCCATACCACTCTCTCTTCAGCTGCAAGCACTGTCATTTCCTGGCAGCAGATGTGGTCCTCATCTGTTGACAGAAGGCAGGATGGGAGAACTTGGAAACCTGGACCCTCAGCAACTCTAAACCAGGTTCCCCAGTTCTACATGTCCATCGACAAGGTCCAGTAGGGAAGCTCCAATGCCGCCTCACTCCCATGATGCCAAGAATCCTCTTCCCCATCCCCAGAGAAGGCTTTGATGGTGAGTCCCCAGACCTCTTAGTTCTAAGTCCAGTTGTCTTTAAGTTCTCATAGAAAACCCCTACAGGCTCCTTCTCAAGCAGAGTGCAGGTTGGGGCCCGATGACCAAGAGGAGTACCTGACTGGCTGTTGCTCCTTCTACAGATGCAGCTCATCACAACTGCCCAGCCCTGCATAGGGCAGTCAGGTCAATTCGCAATTGCAGCCCACCCTTGAAAGCCCTGTAATGCAGTCCCACTCAACAGAAAGGTGATAGGGGTGGTGGTATGTGTGTGTGTGTGTGTGTCTTTGTGTGTATGTGTGCGCACTTGTGTGCCTGCGTAAAAGAAGGGGTTAGCTTTGGGGAGTGTATTGAGGAAGGGGTTGCCACTGTCATCAGTGAGGCTGGTTATGGAATGAGGAACTGAGGCTCTGTGCAGGGACCTGGCTTTGGTTGACCAACTGAGCAGCCCTTGGGCTCTGAACATCCCTGACTGCAAGTGGGGACATCCTCCATGTCTAATAATGGTACCTTCTATGGGAGTGGGGCCCCCCTCCATATCTACAATGTGGATGCAGAACAGTACATTTCCCAACTCTAGTCCTTATGGAGAGATGGATCCAGGACCTGGGTGACCACCTCTAAGGGAAAGTGTTGTTTATGGCTGGAGAATATGTTTGTTTATGAATTTGCATACTTAAAAGTTCATCTCTGGAAGAGAAGGAGAGGATGAGCGGGAGGTGGGCGGGGGTGCTCCCATACCCAGCAGAGATGCTGGTACCAGAAACGGGGACTAGGACTCTGTGCCGGGAACTGGTTCTGTCTAAATTGGCTGTGGGATGGAGAAGCCTCAGGGCTGCTAATCCTACAGTTGTGTCAAACTTTCTTGTGCCCACACCCCTGTCTGCACATCCTCAGTCCTCCTGTCTTTCCCCTCTCTAGTCCATACTTCACTCTGCTGCCCACAAGATTTTTCTACAGTAACACCCAGGACGTGCCTCCCCACTCCTCAAGAAACTCCACTGGTGGCCCATCCACCTCCACATCATACAGAAACTCCTCTCCATGGGCGTTTAAGCATTCAATTCCTTTGCCCCTTACTACTTCACCTCTCTACTCTCCTACGACATCCCAGCCCACACCCTTCACCTCACTAATGCCAACCTTCTCACTTTACCTACATCTCATCCGTTTTGCCGCTGATCTCACACCCATATCCTGCTCCTGGCCTGGAATGCCTCCCCCTCCTCTCTGACAATGACTCTACCTTCTTTCAAAGCCTTATTGAAGGAACATCTCCTCCAAGAAGTTTTCCCTGACTAAACCCTTCTTTCCTCTTTTCCCACTCCCTTCTGAGTTGCCCTGACTTGCTCCCTTCATGTATTCCTCCCCAACTTCCAGCACCCCCAGCACTGACATCCATATCTGTAATGTATTTATATCAGTTCTTTCTTCCCTTCTAGACTGTAAGCTCATTGTCAGGGAATGCTTCTGTTATACTGTTATACTGAACTCTCCCAAGTTTGTAGTACAGTGCTCTGCACAAAACAAGTGCCCAGTAATAGGATTGATTGGCTGACTGACTAATTCTGCTCAGCCAGGGGCTTGGCCCTGTTATTTGGAGGGTGGGTGGGTGGAGAAGAAGGCCTTTCAGGCCACTGTTAGTTGAAGAGTATCACCAAACCTAATGGTCACTCCACTACTAGAGAAGCAGTGTGGCTCAGTGGAAAGAGCACGGGCTTTGGAATCAGGGCTCATGAGTTCGAATCCCAGCTCTGCCACTTGTCGGCTGTGTGACTGTGGGCAAGTCACTTAACTTCTCTGTGCCTCAGTTCCCTCATCTGTAAAATGGGGATTAAGACTGTGAGCCCCACGTGGGACAACCTGATTCCCCTGTGTCTACCCCAGCGCTTAGAACAGTGCTCGGCACATAGTAAACGCTTAACAAATACCAACATTATTATTACTTGCCTGGCAGTGTGACCATCCAACCCCTGTGTATCTGCCCTCTTCATCCTTGACTCTCCCCAGCGACCCAGCATGGACCAACCAATACCTCCAACTTTCCCCTCCCCATCCTTGACTCTCCCCTGTGGCCCAGCATAGAGCACCTTACCCCCTGTATCTCCCCTCCCTATCTCTGACTCCCCCACAGTGATCCGGCAGGGACCATCCAACACCCCTGGCTTTCCCTTCTCCAATAATCTCTGTGCCTCAGTTTCCTCATTTGTAAAATGGGGTTAAAGACTGTGAATCCAGTGTGGGATGGGGACTATGTCCAGCCCAATTATCTTGTGTCTACTCCGGCGGTTAGTACAGTGTCTGGCACATAGTAAGCCCATAACAAATGCCACATTTGTTGTTATTAATATCTGGGAAATCAGATTTGGCCATTCTGTGGGGGATTGATCAGCATAGATGCTGTTCTCATTTCTCTTGCCATCTGAGTTTTTTTTTAAAAAAAAATTCAATTACTATTTTAATGGTATTTGTTAGGCCTTAGCTCTTTCTGTTAAGCTGCACTCTTTATTTACTCACTGCCTTGAAGCAGTGGGGTCACTAGCGAAAACAGATCTGGGCCGGAATGCCAGATCATTCAGTCAATCAATCGACTGATTCGATTGATCAATGCTATTTATTGAGTTCTTACTCTGTGCAGAGCACTGTATTATTTATAATATTTAAGCATTTACTATGTGACAAGCACCCTACTGGTGTAGATAAAAGATGCAAAGAAACAGCATGGTCTAGTGGAAAGAGTCTAGGCCTGGGAGTCAGAGGACCTGGGTTCTGTTCCCAGCTCCACCACTTGTCTGCTGTATCACCTTGGGCCAGTCACTATACTCCGCTGGGCCTCAGTTACCTCTTCCGTGAAGTGGGGATTACAAATGTGATTCCCAAGTGGGCCAGGGCCTGTATCCAACCCATTTAGCTTGTATCCATCCCAGTGCTTTGCACAGTGCCTGGCATGTAGTAAGTGCTTAACGGAAAAAAAAAAGCTGTGGGGTCTTCCCTCCCCCATCTTCTGCTCAGTCTCCGGGGAGATAGATGTGAATAGGAATGAATGAGTCATTTATATTATGTAATTTATAGATATGTGCCTAACTTCTGTGGAGTTGACAGTGGAGTGGTGATGTTCAGAAGGTCATTAGTTTCAATCCTGACTCCCCCACTTGTCTGCTATGTGACCTTGAGTGAGTCACTTATCTTCTCTATGTCTCAGTTCCCTCATCTGTAAAATGAAAATCAAGACTGTGACTCTCATGGGGAACAGGGTCCAACCCAACTTGCTCATATCCACTCCAGTGCTTAGTACAGTGCCTGGCACATAGTAAGTGCTAAACACATATTATAATTATTATTATTATTATTAACTATCACTATGATGGTAATTATCACTACCATCATATGCTCCCAAGCACTCATACGCAGCTCCACCAATGGCAGATACTAGTTCAAGACCTCTGATTGATTACTCAATTTGGCTGTGTCCTTCCCAAAACCTCCCACTCCCTGACCGAACCCGACAGAGGACGGACTGTGGCGGGTCCCGGGCCCGGACAGACACAAATGCTTGCCCTGAGTCTCCCGGGAGGCCAGCGGCAGACATGCGGCTACCAATATGCTCTCCCTTCTGGACACCGCCTCCTGCGTTGATGCCCACGGGTAATTTTGAGGGGGGGGCGTGATGGACCACTCCTAAGATCCAACCCTTCTGTGTGTGGCCAGTGAAGATGGGGGACAATGTCTGATCCGATTATTTGATGAAGATCTAATTCCACAACAACCAAACTCAAGATAGAGGAGATGGGGACCCAGGGAGTAAGTTGGCACTGGAGGAGCAAAGTGCCACCATGGGGTAATAGAGAGAATCAGGATCTGGGAAAGAAGCAGCCGCCTAGTGGATAGAGCCCGGGACCAGGAAGTAGAGGGGGTAAAAGGACCTGGCTTCTAATCTGTGCCCTGCCACTTTTCTTTATTCACTCAGTCATATTTATTGAGTGATTACTGTGTGCAGAGCACCGTACTTAGAGCTTGGGAAGTAGAATTCTGCAACAAATAATAGAGACAATCCCTGCCCAAAGTGGGCTCACAGTCTAGAAGCGGGGAGCAAGACATCCCACCTCTATCGCCCCAAGGTGGTATTTGGACATGATTCTGTGAGGCTGTGACTCTCTATCACCCTCCAGTGGCTTGATACTTTTTTTTTCGTCTCCTCAGTGTTTGTGAAGCACTTTGTGCCAGGCTGGGACAGACATAAACTCATTAAGTTGGATGCAGTCCAGGTCCCACCTGGGGCTAACAATTGAAATCCCCATTTTAAGATTAAAGGGGAGTTGCAGTAGGGCCTAGTGGAAAGAGCACAGGTCTGGACAGCAGAGGACGTGGGTTCTAAGCCCCCCTCTGCCATATGTCACTGGGGAATGTCAATTCACTTCTCAGAGTCACCTCATCTGTAAAATGGGGATTAAGACTGTGAGCTTTATGTGGGACAGGGGACAGTGTTTGACAGATAGTAAGCCCTTAACAAATACCTAATTTATCATCACCATCATCATCATCATCATCATCATTATTCCTTTTAGAGATGAGGTCACTGAGGCTCAGAAAAGTGACTTGCCTAAGGTGACTCAGCAGACAAGTGGCAGGTCCTGGACTAGAAATCAAATCCCTTGCACACCCAGGCCCGGACTCTAGTGGATACCAGGCGTTGCTGCTTCTCTCTCACATCATGATCCTGGGGGGCCGCGCCTCTCTATCGCCACCTTGGTGGCACTTTGCTCCTCCAGCATCAGCTCTATTCCCTGGGCCTCCATATCCTCTATCTCCCGTTTGGTTGCTGGGGGAATTAAATCTTCATCAAATAATCGGCTCGGAAATCATCCCTCATCTTCAGCATGGTGGAGTTGGACCTAAGGAGCGTTCTGTCGCAGCTCACCTCAAAATGACCCGTGGGCATCACACAGGGAGAGGTGGCCAAAGAGGAGTACATATCGTTAGCCACGGATCTGTCGCTGGCCTCCCGGGAGATCCAGGGCAAGCATCTGTGTCTCTCTGGGCCCGGCACCCGCCACGGTCCATCCTCTTTCGGAATCGGTCAGGGAGTGGGAGGCTTTGGGAGGGACACGGTTGAATCGATCAGTCTATTAGAGGTCTCGAAATAGTGTCTCCTGTTTGTGGAGCTGTGTACCGAGCTCTTGGGAGCATGTATTATCAATAATAATAATAGTGATAATTATGGTATTGGTTAAGCACATACCACGTGCCAGGCACTGTACTAAGCTCTGGGGTGGATACAAGCAAATTGGGTTGGACACAATCCTGGTCCCACATGAGAGTCACAGTCTTGATCCCCATTTTACAGATGAGGGAACTGAGGCACAGAGAAGTTAATTGACTTGGTCAAGGTCACACTGCAGAGAAGTCACAGAGTCAGGATTAGAACCCATGACCTTCTGAACATCTCCGCCCCATTGTCAACCCTCAGCAGTTATGCATGTATCTGTAAGCTATGTAATATAAATGACTCATTTATTCATATTCATGTCTGTCTCTTGGGAGAATGAGCAGAATATAGGGGAGGGAAGATGCCGGAGCTTTTTTTTTTTCTTAAGCACTTATTACATGCCAGGCACTGTACTAAGCACTGGGGTAGATACAAGCTAATTGGGGCAAATACAGTCCCTGACCCAGATAAGACTCACCGTCTTAATCCCCATTTAACAGAAGAGTTAACTGAGGAACAGAAGAGTGAAGTGACTGGCCCAAGGTCACACAGCAAACAAGTGATAGAGCTGAGATTAGAAGCCAGGTCCTCTGACTCCCAGGCCTGGGCCCTTTCCACTAGACCACAATGTTTCCCTGCATCTTTTATCTATCCCAGAGCTTAGTAGGGTGCATGGTGTATAGTAAGTGCTTCAATATTAAAAACAGTTAGTACAGTGCTCTGCAAAGAATAAGGACTCAAAAAATAGCATTGATTGATCGATTGATTGACTGATTGAAGGATCTGGCTTTCTGGCCTGGATCCATTTTTGCTAGTGACCTCACTGCTTGAAGGCAGTTAGTTGGTGACAGCACGGCTTACCGAAGGAGCTAAGGCCTAACAAATATCATTAAAATAGTAATTGAAATTAAAAAAAAGAAACTCAGATGGCAAGAGAAGTGAGAACAGGACCTATGCTGATCAGTCCCCCACAGAATGGCCAAATCCAACTTCCCAGATGATAATAATAACAATTGTGGTATTTGCTAAGTGGTCATTAAGTGCCAGACACTGTACTATCCACTGGAGTAGATAAAAGATAATTGAATTGGACACAATCCCTGTCCCACACTGGGCTAACAGTCTTAATCCTCATTTTACAAATGAGGAAACTGGGGCACCGAGATTAATGGAGAAGGGAAAGTCAGGGATGTTGGATGGTCCCTGCTGGCTCACTGGGGGAGAATCAGAGATGGTGAGGGGAGAGGCAGCTATGTTGGATGCTCCATGCTTGGTCACAGGGGGAGAGTTAAGGATGGGAAGGGAAGAGGCAGGAATGTTGGATGGTCCTTTCTGGGACACTGGTGGAGAGACAGGGATGAGGAGGGCAGGGCCACAAGGGTTGGATAGTCTCACAGCCAGGCAACTGGCTGTGTGACCCTTTGGTTTGGGGTTACTGTTCAAAGTTTTGCCAGGCAGAAGACCAAGGACTTCTGCCCCACACCCCCACCAACAGGGCCAAGCACGTTGCTGAACAGAATTAGACAGTCAGCCAGTCAATCCTATTTACTGGCGCTTACTATGTGCAGAGCACTGTACTAAGCATTTGGGAGAATACAGTATAATAATATAACAGACGCGTACCCTGATCAGAATGAGCTTACAGTCTAGAGGGGGAGACAGATATTGATAAAACAAAATAAATTATAGATATGGAGATAAGTTCTGGGGGGCTGTAAAGCCGAGTTCGGGAGGGGGGCATATGAAAAAGGTCTCTTGGAGGAGATGTGCCTTCAATAAGGCTTTGAAGTGGGGGTAGATTCATTGTCTGTCAGCTATGAGAAGGGAAGGCGTTGGCAGCCCAGAGGCAGAATATGGGCGAGAGGTCGACTGTGCTATGGACGAGACTGAAGTACGGTGAGAACGTTGGCATTAGTGAGGAGAAAGGTGTGGGCTGGTTTATAGTAGGAGAGTAGCTTGGTGAAGTAGGAGGAAGCAAGGAAATTGAGTGCTTTAATGCCCATGGTGTGGAGTTTCTGTCTTGTGCTGAGGTGGATGGGCAACCACTGGAGTTTCTTGAGGAGTGGGGAAATGTGTTCTGAATGTTTCTGTAGAAAAATGATATGGGCAGCAGAGTGAAGTATGGCCTGGAGTGGGCAAAGGCAGGAGGACTGAGGATATGAGACAGGGATGTACATCCCTTTGATTCTATTTACTGCTATTGTTTTTGTCTGTCTCTCCCGATTAGACTGTAAGCCCTTCAATGGGCAGGGATTGTCTCTATCTGTTGCCGAATTGTACATTCCAAGCACTTAGTACAGTGCTCTGCACATAGTAAGCGCTCAATAAATCCCAGCTCTGCCACTTTTTGGCTGTGTGACTGTGGGCAAGTCACTTCACTTCTCTGTGCCTCAGTTATCTCATATGTAAAATGGGGATTAACTGTGAGCCTCACGTGGGGACAACCTGATTACCCTGTATTTACCCCAGCGCTTAGAACAGTGCTCTGCACATAGTAAGGGCTTAACAAATACCAACATTATTATTAAATACTATTGAACGAATGAATGTGGGCGCAAGAAGGTTTGATCCATCTATAGAGTTAAGGGCATTGGTTCTTCTATGCCCCACATTCAGGTCAGACAGAACAAGTTCCCCACTGAATGACCTTAGGCAAGTCACTTCACTTCTCTGATTCTCAGTTACCTCATCTGTGAAATGAGAATAATAATTCTGATGATGATGATGATAAAGATGATCGAGGTATTTGTTAAGTGCTTACTATGTGCCAAACACTGTTCTAAGCACTAGGGTAGATAGACACCAGGTAATGAGGTCAGACACAGTCCTTATCCCACATGGGACTCACAATCTTAATACTCATTTACAGATGGGGTAACTGAGACTCAGAGAAGTGAAATGAGATGCCCACGGTCACAGAGCAGACATGTAGTGGAGCAGGGATTAGTACCCACATCACCTGACTTCTAAGCCCCTGCTCTTTCCACTAGCCCATGCTGCAACTCCCCTTTAATCTTAAAATGGGGATTAAGATCGCTGAGTTCCATGTAGGACCTAGATTGGGTCCAAACTGAATGAGCTTATCATTGTCCCATTGCATAGTTCAGTGCCTGATACACAGTAAGTGCTTCAGAAACACTGAGGAGAAATAAAAAAAAGATTATGCCACCAGAGGGTTATAGAGAGACCCAGCCTCACAGGTCCATGCCTTAGTATCATCTTGGGGCAGTAAGAGGAAGACAGCTTCCAAGACCAAACCTCTTGCCCTCAGGGGATGATAGAGAGGTGAAACTTCACAGACCAATACCAAGTGCCACCATGGGCTGGTAGAGAGAAGCCGCCTGCCAGAACAAGCCTCCTGTTGTAACGTACTACACTCTACTATACTCCTCCTCTGGTACTAACCTTCTCAGTGCTTTGATCTCGCCTATCTTGCTGCCGACCCCTGGCACACGTACTACCTCTTACCTGGAATGCCATCCCTCTAATAATAATAATTATGGTATTTGTTAAGCACTTACTATGTGTCAAGCACTATTCTAAATGCTGGGGGAGATACCAGGTTATCAGGTTGTTCCACATGAGGCTCACAGTCTTAATCCCCATTTTACAAATGAGGTAACTGAGGCAACAGAGAAGTTAAGTGACTTGCTCGAAGTGACACAACTGAAAAGTGGCGGAGCTGGGATTAGAACCCATGTCCCCTGACTCCCAAGACCGTGCTCTTTCCATTAAGTCACGAAACTCTCCAATTACTCTTCCCCCCTTCAAAGCCCTACTGAAGGCACCCCTCCTCCAAGACGCCTTCCCAGACTAAGCTCTGCTTTTCCTCAACTCCCCCTCCCTTCTGCATCACCACAACTTGTTTCCTTTGCTCTTCCCTCCCCCTTCCTTCCCAGCAATTGCAGCTTCGCTAGGTCGCTAGGCCGGGCTAGAGAGAGTTGAGCCTGGACGGGGGCCAGGCTTCTCAGGACAGGCCGGGGTGTCTGGGACTGGGAAGCGGGGAGGATCTGAAGAAGCAGAGGCCCAGAGCCTACATCGCTTTGTAGGTGGAGAAGTCCCTCACCAAAGCAGAAAAACCACCCCTACCTCCCCAGCCAAGCCCCCCTTCACAACGTAGCTAGACCTGAGGCAGTAGAGGACCCGCTCACCCTCTGCACCCCGAGGGCCTTTTCTTCCTTCCAGCCCCTCAGGGTCATCAGACCCCCCTAAGGGCCAGGACCAAGGTGAATCTCTTAGATGGTCTGAAACCAGCAAGGCCCAGTGGAAAGTGCTCAGGTCTGGGAGTCGAGAGACTTGGGTCCCAAACCCGACCCCACCACTTGCCTGTTGCGTGACCTTAGACAAATCATTTCCGGCTTAGTGGAAAGAGCACCATCTTGGGAATCAGAAGACGTGGTTTATAAACTCAGCTTTGTCACTTGTTGCTGTGTGACCTTAGTCAAGGTGTTTAACTTCTCTGTGCCTTAGTAACCTCATCTGTAAAATGGGGATTAAGACTGTGAGCCCCACGTGGGACAACCTGATTACCTTGTACCTAGCCTGGCACTTAGAACAGTGCTTGGTACACAGTAAGTGCAGAACAAATACTAACATTATTATTGTATATCTGTAATTCTATATTGATGCCTGCTTAATTGTATTGATATCTGTCTCCCCACGTCTGGACTGCGAGCCCGCTGTGATCGCTGCACAGGAAGCGATCAATAAATGCGATTGAATCAATGAAGATAGAGGAGATGGAGGCCCAGGGAGGAAGCCGGTGCTGGAGGAGCAAAGTGCCACCAGGTGGCGATAGAGAGGCGCGGCCTCCCAGAAGCGCCACGTGGTTGAGAAGCAGCGCCGCCTAGTGGATAGAGATGGGGCCTGCGGGCCAGAAGGACGGGGCTTCTAATCAGGCCCTGCCACTGTTCTGATGAGTTACCTTGGGCAAGTCACTTAGCTTCTCTGCGTGGCTCAGTGGGAAGAGTCCGGGCTTGGGAGTCAGAGCTCATGGGTTCAAATCCCATCTCGGCCATTTGTCAGCTGTGTGACTTTGGGCAAGCCACTTTACTTCTCGGTGCCTCAGTTCCCTCATCTGTAAAATGAGGATGAAGACTGTGAGCCCCACGTGGGACGACCTAATTCCCTTGTATCTACCCCAGCGCTTAGAACAGTGCTCGGCACATAGTAAGCGCTTAACAAATACCAACATTATTATTAACCTGATTACCCTGAATCCCCCCCAGCACTTAGAACAGTGCTCTGCACATAGTAAGCGCTTAACAAATACCAACATTATTATCTCTCAAATAAGAATAAGAATTGTGGTATTTGTTAAGCATTTACTATGTGCCAAACACTGTTCTAAGCGCTGGGGTATACACAAGGAAATCAGGTAGGACACAGTCCTTGTCCTACATGGGGCTCACAGTCTTAATCCCCATTTTACAGAGGAAGTAACTGAGGTTCAGAGAAGTGAAGTGACTTGCCTAAGGTCACACAGCAGACGTGGAGGAGGCGGGATTAGAACCTACATCCTCTGATTTACAGGCCTGTGCTCTTTCCACTAGGCCATGTTGCAATTCCCCTTAATCTTAATCTTAAACTGGGGACTAAAATTGTGAGCCCCATGTGGGACCTGGACTGTGGCCCACCTGAAGAGCTTTTCTCTATCCCAGGGCTTAGTTCAGTGCCTGGGACATAGTAAGTGCCTCATAAATATCATGAAAAAAACCTCAATGTCACCTGAAGGTTATAGAGAGTCTCCCCCTCTAGACTATGAGCTCGTTGTGGGCAGGGCATGTATTTGATGCTATATTGTACTGTCCCAAGTGCTTAGTACAGTGCTTGGCACACAGTGAGTGCTCAATAAATACAATCATTTACAATAATACAACAGAGGACAGAGAGTCTATCAGTGTTTCTATCTTATTTTTCTCTGAGAAGCAGAGTGTGCAGACTCCTGCCTGAGATCAAGTCCATAGGGGTGTGGGCAGGGAGGACAGAAGGCAGGTATTGTACAAGAAACTGCATTCTATCCTGTGTGCACTTTGGTACCTTCAATCAATAACTCGGGTTGATGGACCATTTGCTGTGTGCAGAGCGCTGTACTAAACACTTGGGAGAGTACAGTATGACAGCAGCTACCTTCCCTGCCCACAACAAGCTTACAATCTAGGGGGGACTGGAGTTCTTGGAGTAACAGAAGAGAGGGAGAGGGGGAGCGGGGGAAAGTCTTCACAGGACATTGTAGCCGTTTAGCTACATTTGTCTGTGCACATCCTCTCTTGACATTATGGCCAGTAATCTTAGGAAATAGGGAGACTAGTGTTTTCCCCAAACTAGACTGTCTATAACCTCTTACCCATCTCTTTCTAGCTCTGATATTGCTGGTTTCTTCTTCCCGGACATGAGCCTGAAATGTCAACCATGGTCCTCAGCTGTTTCCTGAGAGGTGGATGGGAGAACCTGGACCCCGGGATCAGTAGTCCAGTCATCTCTCATGATCCGGTTCCACAGGTCTAGATGAGAATTATTGCCACACATGACCAAGGGTGGACTGTTGAACTATTTCTCTTTCTACAGACATCGGTCAGTATATCTCCCCAGCCTGAAGGACTGTCCCAGTGAAGCATGGGCTCCTGGCTGTCAGTTCCCAAACTTGCCCGACCACTGAGAAGGCCTTGCTGCCCCTGCTAAGGGACGATCATGTGTGTGTGACAGAGTGTTGGGTGGGGGCAAGAATAGTGCAGAGGGATCTGCCGCTATCATAGAGCCCCAAGAGAAGGATCCCTTCTGTGACTGACAGTGGTGGCTTCTGGGGGATCTATGTTAGGAGGAAGACCCTGAATCACTCAGAGTGTCCATCCCATTCTTTTCTGAGAAATAGAGTTTATGGTGAGCAAGAGTGTCTTTTAATGCAGAAACCATTTCCTTCAAGTCTAATCTGTGACCCCCTGAGCAACAAGAGCAAAGGAGGAATAGGAAGGGAAACTAAATTATCTTGTGGAACATTTTGAGGAGGACATGAATTGCTGAGGAGAAACTAATTTATTTTGCTCAAAGGTTTGAAGAGGACATGAATAGCTGAGGAGAAACAGAGTTTGTTTGCAGGGAGGATTGTAGAGCAGCTAATTTCTCTCCTGGGCAGGAGAAAGACTGCTGGGTCAGTTTAAGCCTGAGGGGCAAGCACGGGCAGGGTGATGGGTTGGCATGGGCAGAGTGAGTGCCCATCCTGCCTGGCTTCTCCTGGTAAGGAATGGCCTGAGCTGAAGACAGCAGGGAATCGGAGCAGGAAATCTGAGCTCCCGCTGCAAACTGTCCTCACCCACACCCCCCCTTAACAACCCATAAAAGAGGGAAAGAATTAGTCCCCTGGGGCCCTGGAACAAAGAAAAAAAATCTTATACAGGTGCTGAGTCAACTTTCTGGGGCTGAGGCCAAAGCACCTAAGACTTGAACCAGATGGCATGCTGCGAGTGGCCAGACTTCTTGAAACTCCTCTGACGTAGGACTATCTTGACGAAACATGAGGAAGCCAGTCAGATTGTCAGCTATTTTTGGTCATAAATGTGTGTGTGGAGAGTGTGTAGGCATCTACCCCCACTTTTAATTAGTCTAAATATGAGCTAAATTGTTCCGCTGCATACAGTAGTGGCTTGGTTTCATTTTTGAGCTTGTTACTGAGCACCTGAAACTGAAGGGGAGACAATTCCTCGTCGACGGGCTCATCCGTTGAGCACCTGAATTGAAAGGGGAGACAATCACCAGGGAAGGGCTCATATATTGAGACCCTTACGCTAAAGGCGGAGACTATTCCCCCCCCGGAGATGGGAGTGCTCAAGAGAAGATTTGTGTGGGTTACTAGCTGAGATCAAGTCAGCAGAACCGGGAAGGGCTGGGGGTTGTGGGGAAAGGGGAGGAGAAGGGGCGTAGCTTTCTGAACAGTGGTGGCTGGGGACTCTGCAGAACAGGTGGGCCTGAACCACTAACCTCATGGATAGAGCATGGTTCTGGGAGTCAGATGACCTGAGTTCTAACCCTGGCATGTCCCTTGTCTGCTTTGTGACCTTGGAGAAGTCACTTCTTTGTGCCTCAAGTTACCTCATCTCTGAAATGGGAATTAAGACTGAACTTCATATGGGCCATGGAGTCTGTCCTACCTGATGAACTTGTATCTAACCCAGGACTCAGAACATACCTGGCACATCGAAAATGCTTAACAAATACCATTAAAAAAAAAATAAGCAAGCCTTACCCAGGGAATGTTGGAGAGGTCAGGCAACCCCTGTCTACATGGTACTGGGCCCAAACCACCAATGGAGTAAAATCCAAAATGCGTTTTCTGGACTCTGACAACTCCTACTTCCTCTGTGGCTGCCACTTCTTCCCTGCCTGTTCCCAGGAGATCTGGTGTGTGGATCTGACCCAGACAGCTGCTCCTGGTCTCTCGGCTCACCTGCTTCAATTTGTACATTACTCGAGGGTTGGTCTCTCCCGCTGGATCATAAGCTCCTTTAGAACAGGAGCTCTCCTGTGCTCAGTATAGCGACCTGCAGGCAACATGTCGGCAAAGGTTACCGATGGATTTATGTCCAACCTGCTGTCGGTCTCATGGATGGATTGCTCGGTAATAAGCCCTGAAACAAAGATTCATTCATTCATTCACTCATTCAGTCATATTTATTGAGTGCTTACTGTGTGAAGAACACTTTACTAAGTGCTTGGAAAGTACAATTCAGCAACAAAGAGAGACAATCCCTGCCCACAATGGGCTCACAGTCTAGAAGGGGGGAAAAGACATCAAAACAAGTAAAAAGGCATTAATAGCATTAATATAAATAAATAGAATTATTCATTCATTCAGTAGTATTTACTGAGCGCTTACTATGTGCAGAGCACTGTACTAAGCGCTTGGAATGGACAATTCGTCAAGAGATAGAGACAATCCCTGCCCATTGACGGGCTTACAGTCTAATCAGGGGAAACAGACAGACAAAAACAATAGCAATAAATAGAATCAAGGGGTTGTACATCTCATTAACAAAATAAATAGGGTAATACAGATATTGATAATTATTACATATTATATATAATAATTATAATTAATAAGATATTAATAAAGATAAAAGGTAGGGGAGACGGTTGGGCAGGGGGAGGTAGAAGGGGGAGGGGTGACTTTGGGGAGCTCAGACCTGATTGTGTTAATTTTCGTGGTGAAGTAGGTGGCCAGATCGTTGAGGGATGGGGGAGGGGGAGGAACAGGGGGCCTGAGGAGAGAATTAAAGGTCCGGAACAATTGGCGGGGGTGACGGGCATGGGTGTCAAAGAGGGAAGAAAAGTAGTTTTGCTTGGAGGAGGAGAGGGCAGAGTTAAGGCAGGAAAGGATAAATTTACAATGGATAAGGTTGGCTTGGTGCTTACTATTTAAGGGCACAGCTTGGCAGCTGATGGCATCCCGCTGGAGGGCGTTCACTTCCTCCTGCAGGGAGACCAGGTACTTTGCCAGGGTTTCATCTCCTCCCATGAGAGTGATAGACTGATCGGGTCTTGGGATCTCTCCAGCAGAAGGGGGGTGACCAAACAGTAACTCATAGGGGGAGACCTTCAAGTCCCCTCGAGGAAGGAAACGCAATCATAACAGTGCAACGGAGAGGACCTGAGTCCACTTTAAATGTGTCTCCATACCCCATTTCCCTAACCTGGTTTTCAATTCCCGATTAGCCCTCTCAACTTTTCCTGAGCTTTGGGGATGGTAGGGAGTGTGCAGGCTCATCTCAATACCTAGACAGTGATTAGACCTCAGCCCAAATGAACTCGGTAAAATGGGAAACCTGATCCAAATCAATGGTGGAAGGTGGCCCAAATCGCTAAATAACCTCCCGTAACAACACCTTAGCAACGAACGCATGCCAGGCCGGGAAGGCCTCTAACCAACCTGTAAGGTGGTCAACGATGGTCAGAACATAACAGTACCCTTCAGCCCTAGGGAGGGTATTGAAATTGATCTGGAGCGCCTCAAAGGGGTGGTAAACCCAGGCTCCGCCACCCCGGGGAAGGGCCCGAGGTCAGTTGGCATTCAAGTTCTAGCAGATGGGCCAGGTCAACGTCACTCACTTGGCCACAGGATGGATACCAGGAGCAAACCAATGACCTAAAACTCTGGCAGCCAGGGCACCAGCTCCATAGTGGGTATTCTGGTGTGTCTGTAGATAGACGACTCTAAGTGCACTTGCAGGAAGTATTGGGCGACCATCCGGAACCCAGAAAAACCCATCACGCTGGACAGTCTCGTATTTAGTGGGCCATTCAGATCGCTCTTTCTCCGTAATCAGAAAACCGGACTGAGGCACGCTCACCACGATGTTGAGAGCCTCCAGAGGAGGATCGGGCACATGCCACGCAGCCCAGCGAGATGCTTGGTCAGTTTTATGATTTCCCAGATTAACTGAGTCCTTTCCCCCGGTGTGCGCTCGAATCTGGATAACAGCAACAGCAGCGGGAAGTCTGATGGCAGCTAAAAGGCGGGCTACTGGCTCACCATTCGTGTGAGTGACCAATAGCCATGAGCCGTCCCAAACCCAGTACCTTTATTTGCAAGCATTTCCGCATTCCACTAGACCACAACTCTTCCAGGGCACACTCCAAATCCCACCCAATCCCCTTGTGTTGCCCGTACTCCACCCTCCATTCAGAACCAGTTCTTAGTAGTGGTCCTTGTAAGGTAATTCAATTGACACAAAGTTACCCAAACTTAACTGATTGATCTACCACAGGAAGGTGATTAAATGGAGACAGGATGTCTACTACAATATTGAAAGGAGATAGAATGGAGACAGGATGGTAATTGCCTAGTACAATATGGGAAGGAGACAGAACAGAAACAGGATGGTATATCGTCCAGTACAGTCCTGACCAGCTCTTCTCTGTCAAGTCCTCTCCCCGCTCTTCTCCGTGTGGTTCCGCACCCTCCTTCTCTTTCTGGTCCAGACTCCCCCCTTCTCTGTCCGGCCCTGCCCCCCCATTTTTTCCATCTGGCCTTCACCCCTCTTAACTTTCTCTGGCCCTGTGCCCCTTTCTCTGTCTGGTCCTTCCACCCCCTCACCTCAAGAACCTCCAGTGGATGCCCATCCATCTCTGCTTCAAACTCCTCACCATTGGCTTTAAAGCACTCAATCACCTTGTCCTCTCCAACCTCAACTCCTTATTCTCCTACTTCAACTCAGACTGCACACTTGGATTCTCTAATGATATCCTTTATCACCAGACTTCAGTTCTATGTCATCTCTGACCTCTTGCCAGAGTCCTGCTCCTGGCCTGGAAGTCCCTCCCTCCTCAGGGCTGACAGACACTTCTTCTCCCCACCCTTCTCTCCTCCCAGAGGTCTTCCCGCACTAAACCCTCCTTTGTTCTCTTCCCACTCCCTTCTGTGTCACCTTAACTTGCTCCCTTTATTCATCTCCTCCTCCTGGCCCCACTGCACTTCTTTCTATCCATGTCTGTAATTCCTTTACTTCTATTCACATCGGCCTAGACATCTAGACTCTAAGCCCATTATGGGCATGGAATGCCTCTAAGTACAGTGATCTGCATACAGTGAGGGCTTAATAAATACAAATGACTGAAGGGTGAGGTGGTGGGATTAAAGAGCAATTCCTTCCCCCCCGAAAGTTGTCTGCAATCACCTACCCCACGCTCTTCAGCTCTGAAACAATGGAGTTGGCTGGAGACTGAAGGGTTTAGCCCCAGAGGTGGATCTCAGAGGGTAAATTAGAGGAACAGGGACCATTAGGTTCACTAATCTCCGTGTCTTAAAACCAGGATCCACCACACCAAATGGGTTTTAGCCAGGACCAGTGGAGAAGCTCCAGTGATACTCCTCTTCCATCAGTCCCATGTTCCAGGCTCTACTGTCCTCTACTCAGAGGAGGCTTTGGGGTGAGTTGCTAGCCCTTCCTTTCTTATTCATTCACTCATTCAATCTTATTTATTGAACACTTACTGTGTGCAGAGTACTGTACTAAGCACTTGGAATGTATAATTCGGCAACAGATAGAGACAATCCCTGTCCAACAACAGGCTCACCGTCTAAAAGGGGGAGACAGACAACAAAATAAGTAGTCAGACGTCAATACCATCAAGATAAATAGAATCACAGATATAGACTCATAATTAATAAAATAGAGTAATAAATAATATATACAAATATACACAAGTGCTGTGGGGAGGGGAAGGGGGGAGAACAGAAGGAGGGAGTAGGGGGAAGAGGATGAGGGGCAGAGGGAAAGGGAGGGCTCAAGCTGGGAAGGCCTCCTGGAGGAGGTGAGCTTTCAGGAGGGCTTGGAAGAGGGGAGGAGAGATAGTTGGGCGGAGGTGAGGAGGACGGGCATTCCAGGTCAAGGACCAGGAATCGACAGTGGGACAGGTGAGAACAAAGCACTGTGAGGAGGTGAACAGCAGAGGAGCGGAATAGATGGGGTGGGCTGTACAAGGAGAGAAGGGAGGTGAGATAGGCATGGGTGAGCTGTTGGAGAGCTGGGAAGCCAAGAGTGAGGTGTTTTTCCTTCATGGGAAGGTAAATAGGCAATCCCTGGAGTTTTTGAGGAGTGGAGTGACCTGCCCAGAGTGTTTCTGTAGAAAGATAATCTGGGCAGCAGAATGAAGTATAGACTGGTGTGGGGAGAGACAGGAGGATGGGAAATCAGAGAGGGGGAAATAATCCAGTTGAGATATTATGAGAGCTGTTGGTATATTATGAGAGCAGTCCCTCTTTCAGCCCCTCCCCTCCTCCTCTGCCACAGGCTCTTCGTTCTGTTTGCTGGGATGCAGAAATGACTCTTGGGGCACCATCCCCCTGCAGTGCACAACATGGGAGAGAATGACAGGATTATTCTCCAATCTGAAGATGCTCAACAGTTTACCTGGGCCTTGAGGGACAATCTCCTTGCAGTGCAGGTACAATCAAATTAATTTTTATGTTTACCCCACCCTGAAGAGCTAGAGCTGTGGACCATGCTGTCACCCCAAAGGGACGGTGGGGGCGGGGGGAAGAGTGTGTGTGTGTGTGTGTGTGTGTGTGTGTGTGTATCAGTCAGGATTGGATGAGTGACCGTATTATTGTGGTAGTTTGGATGGAGTGGAAAGGGTGGATATTGGCGATGTTGTGAAGGTGAGACCGGGCTTTGGTGATGGATTTCACATGTGGGGAGATTGAAAGAGCAGAGTCGAGGATGACATCAAGGTTGTGGACTTGTGAGATGGGAAGGACGGTTGCGCCATCCACAGTGATGGGAAAGTAGGGAAAGGACAGGGTTTGGGGAGGGAAGATAAGGCTTCAAAGCTCTCTATCCCCTTACCCCCTCCTACCTCACTCCCTTCTCTCCTTCTGCAGCCTACCCCATGCACTCCGCTCCTCTGCCACTCTCCTCCTCATGGTCCCCCGTTCTCACCTGTCCCGCTGTCGACCCCTGGTCCGTGCCCTACCACTAACCTGGAATGCCCTCCCTCCTCACATCCGCCAAACTAACTCTGTTCCCCTCTTCAAAGCCTTACTGAGAGCTCACCTCCTCCAGGAGGCCTTCCCAGACTGAGCCCTCCCTTTTCCTCTGCCCTTCCTCCCCTCTCCCCAGCACTTGTGTATATTTGTATATATTATTTATTACTCTGTGTAGTTAATAATGTGTATATATCTAATTCTATTTATCTATTTTATTGGTATTGATGCCTGATGACTTATTTGGTTTTGTTGTCTGTCTCCCCCTTTTAGACTGCGAGCCTGTCGTTGGGCAGGGATTGTCTCTCTCTGTTGCCAAATTGTATATTCCAAGCACTTAGTACAGTGCTCTGCACACAGTAATCGCTCAATAAATACAATTGAATGAATGAATGAATAAGGACTCTGTCTTGGACATGTTGAGCTTTAGGTGGTGGGAGGACATCCAAGTCCCACTCTGTCCAACTATGAGATAATGGAGTCTGCTGAAGACAGAAGAGTTTGGCTAGAGGCAGACCTCAGAGGGCAGGATGGGGGAACCCGGCCCCAGGGGTTCACTAATCCACATGTTTTCAGGCCACAGGTTCCACCATCCCAGATGGGTTTGTGTCAGGACTGGCAGAGAAGCTCCAGTGACACATTGCTTCCATTGGTTCCAGGCTCCACTTCCCTTACCCAGAGGTGGGCTCTGCATCGAGTTCTGTGTTTTAGAAGGGAAAAGGGTGAGTTGGTGGCCGAGAAGGGAAGCACGGGTCTGTCCTATTGGTTCAGACCCAGTAGCACCAACCTCAGCAGTGCGCAGCTCAGGGCAAGATGATTCAAAAGAGAATTGGACTCACTATTTCAATCCAAAGAGAAGCTGTTTGAATGCATCCCCTTGGCCTTGATGACCCTTGCAGTGTGGTTACGGTCAAATCAATTCTCATAGTTGCGTTGCCATGGAAAGCTGGAGCCATGGGCTGCATGGTCACCACAAAGTGTGTGTGTGGGGGGGTTAAGTGTTGTGCCCAAGGTCACACAGCAGACAGGTGACAGAGCTGGAATTAGAACCCAGGTCCTTCTGACTCCCAGTCCGGGCTCATCTGATCCACCACTATGGAAATTGGAAGTTGGATGCTAATTGTGCCTGGCCTAGTGGAAAATGTATGGGTATGGGAATCAGAGGACTTGGGTTCTCTGCTCTACCATATGCCTTTTTGACCTTGGAAAAGTCACTTAACTTATCTGTGCCTCAGTTATCTCATCTGTCAAATGGGAATTAAGACTGTGAGCCCCCTGTGGGACAGGGATCATGTCCAACCTAATTACCTTGTATCTACCTCAGCTCTCAAGAACAGTGTTTGGCGCACCGTAAGCACTTAGCAAATACCACAATTATAATTATTGATTAATCTTTTTTTATTTCCCCTGCTGCAGCCTGATGGCCTACAAAGAACAGTATGTGGAATTTGATCCTATAATAACTCCTGCTGACCCATCGAATCTGTGGATCAGTGATAACATCATTTTATGGGATAGAGAAATGAGGTAAAAGCAAAGGGAAAAGTTGTGAGGAGGGAATTTTTGTTTTAAAGACTGCCTCTCCCTTTCCCTCAGCTGTTTCCCTTCGGTTGTGTATGTTTTCATTCTCAATGTGCGTTTGCCTGGTTCTTCTTAATCACTTTGATTACTTATTCCTCCAGCCTTGAAAGATCTCTTTGTTATCCTCACTGTAAGTGAGAAAATGAGTCACAGAAGACAATGAAGTTGAAAATTTGTCCTGAGCCACAATTTCAAGCCAGAGGCAAAGCAGGGGCCTGGGAGTCAGAAGGATCTGGGTTCCACTCCCCTTTCTGTCAGTTGTCTGCTGTCTGACCTCGGGCAAATCACTTTACTTTTCTGGATCTCAGTTTCTTCATCTGTAAAATAGGGATTAAGACGGTAAACCCCAAGTGGGACATGGCCTGTTTCTGTTTCCCCCCGGCCTGTTCCCCACAGACTGTGAGCTTGTTGTGGGCAAGAGTTGTCTCTCTCTATTGCTGTATTGTACTCTAAAAAGTATTTAGTACAGTGTTCTACATACAGTAAGTGTTCAATAAATTCAATTGAATGAATGAATGAATCCAACCTGATTAACTTGTATCTACCACAGTGCTTAGTACAGTGCTGGCAAATAGTAAGCACTTAACAAGTACCATAGCAAGGCAACCCTGTCACCCATCACCTTGCCCCTTCTTACCTCACCTCCCTTCTCTTTCTCCATGCAAGCCCGAGCACTCTGTTCCTCTGGTGCTAACCTTCTCACTATGCCTCCATCTTGCCTGACTCACTGCCGACCCCTGGCCCAAGTCTTACTGCTGACCTGGAATGCCCTCCCTCCTCAAATCCACCAAACTACCCCCACTCCCTTCAAAGTCCTACTGAAGTTGCACCTCCTGCCAGAGGCCTTCTCAGACTAAGCCCCCTATTGCTCCTCTCCCCCCTTCCACATCACCTCGAGTCACTCTCTTTGCTCTTCTCCGGCTCTCCCCACCCCACAGCACTTCTGTATATATGCAGATATCTATAATTCTATTTATTTATATTCATGTCTGTTTACTTGCTTTGTTATGTCTCCCCTCCTGTAGACTGTAAGCCCACTGTGGGCAGGGATTGTCTCTCTTTATTGCTATATTGTACTTTCCAAGTGCTTAGTACAGTACTCTGCACACAGTAAGCACTCAGTGAATAGGATTAAATGAATGAATGAATGAACCTCCGAAAACCTAGGTAGTGTCAGAAAATGGGCTATCCCATTCATTCTCAGACTCGTCCGTGGGCTCCTCCTCTGCCTCCCACCCACTAACTCTTAGGGGTCTCTCAAGTGTCAGGCCTGGGTCTCCTTCTATTCTCTATCTACAACCATTCCTTTGGAGAACTCATTCACTTCCCTGTCTTCAACTACCACCTCTCTGTGGATGATACCCAAACTTTCATCTCCAGCCTTGATCTCTCTCCCTCTCTCCAGTCTCACATCTCCTCCTGCCTTCAAGACATCTCTACGCGATGTTCTCCCATCGCCTCAAACTGAACATGTCCAAAACAGAGCTTCTTATCTTCCTACCCAAACCCTGTCCTCCCTGTGACTTTCCCATCACTATAGATGGCGCCACCATACTTCCTAGCTCACACGCCCATAACCTTGGTGTTATCCTTGACACCTCCCTTTCCTTCAACCCACATATTCAATCTTTCACTAAATCCTGTTGGTCCCCACCTTCACAACATCACTAAAATCCACCCTTTGCTCTGTATCCAAACTGCTACCAAGTTAATACAATCACTCATCCTATCCCGCCTAGATGACTGTGTCAGTTTCCTTGCTGACCTCCCAGCCTCCAGTCCATACTTAACTCTGCTGCCCAGATCATTTTTCTACAAAAACATTCAGGACATGTCACCCCACTCCTCACAACACTCCAGTGGTACTTCCACATCCAACAAAAACTCCTCCCCCTGGCTTTCAAGCACTCCATTATCTTGCCCCCTCCTACCTCACCTTGCTTCTCTCCTACAACCCAGCCCACCAACTTCATTCCTCTAGTGTTAACCTTCTCATTGGACCTTGATCACTCCTGTCTCACTGTAGACTCCTTAGTCCACATCCTGCCTCTGCCTGGAATACTCTCCTTTCTCAAATCTGCCTGACAATTCTCTCCCCCACTTCTCCCTTCCAAGCCTTATTGAAGGCACATCTCATCCAAGAGGTCTTCCCAGACTAGGCCCCACTTTTCCTCATCTCCCACTCCCTCCTGTGTCTCCCTGAATTGCTTCCTTTACTCTTTCCCCCTCCCAAACCCACAGCACTTTTGTACATATCTGTCATTTTATTTGTATTGATGTCTGTCTCCCCCACTCTAGACTGTAAGCCCATTGTGGGCAGGGAATGTGGCTGTTTATTTTTGTATTCTACTCTCCCAAGCTCTTAGTACGGTGCTCTGCACAAAGTAAGTGCTCAGTAACTACGAATGAATGAAAATACAATTGAATGAATATTCTCCTGAGGTAACTCAGGCAAAAAGTGCAAATTTTCAAATGGAAACAATCACCATTAATTATTTCAACCCAAATAGCTTGTATCTATCCCAGCGCTCTGTACAGTGCTGGGCACATAGTAAGTGTTCTACAAATAACACTCCCATTCCACCCCCACCCCCCACCCCCGCTCGGGCCCGGGGACATTGCACTCCCCTTCTCGATCCTGGGGACATTGTTGCTCCCCTGCTCGGCCCCAAGGACACTGTGTCCTCGGGGGACATTGTGTCCCCCTGCTCGGGCCCGGGGACACTGTGCTCCCCAACCGCTCCCCGACTCCACCTGAGGCGGCCATTTTGGGAAGGCCTCACTCCCTCTTCCCTCTTGAGGTGATTCATCTCTCCCACCCCCGCCCCGGGCGACGACGTCCTTGTTCTCACCATGTTACCTTACCTTAGCCGCCGCCTACGGCCGCCACCCACCCCGGACAACCTCAGGCCCCCCCCGCCACCGCAGCGACATTTGGTCATGAGCTCTGGGACTCTCTCGGCCGCTGGCCGCTGGACTTTGAGTCTGATCGGGTAGGGTCGGCTCGTCCCCCGACCCTGGTCATCGCCTGCCTATTAACACTATTGTAGTGTGTCTTGCCGTACCATGTTGCTATATTAGCGATTTCGCTTGTTATTGTTTATTGTCGTCAGACTTTGAGTTTGATCAGGTCGCCCCTTAATCGAGTCTACCCCCGACCCTGGTCATCGCCCGCTTATTAACAGTACTATATTGTATCATACTGTATCATGTTGCTATATTAACACTACTGTATTGTATCATACTGTATCATGTTGCTATATTACCGATTTCATTTGTTACTGTTTATGGTTGTCAGTGCTGCCACCCACCTCTCTGGCCTCGCCATGTCCCTCCTTCCCCCCTCCCCCCTCCCGCCCCTTCCTATCCTCCCCTTCCCCTTCCCCTTCCCCTCTCTCGCTCAGCTCTTTCCCGCTCTCTCCTCTGTCTCCTCCCCCCCTCCCCTCCCCCGCCCTAGAACCCCACTTTACCAGCGCTACCCCTCTTCCCCCTCCCCCCTTCTCTCTTCCCCACCCACGCCCCATCCCAGTCCTCTTGTCCCACCGCTACCCCTCATCCCCCTCTCCCCGTCCAGGGCCCCGCCACCTCCTTCCCATCCAAAACCTCCCCTCCCCCCCCCCATTCCCCCCTCCCCCCTTGCACCCACAGCTACTTTCAAGTGTGGCCTCTGGAACCCCCGCTCTATTACAGGTAAGCTACCTTTCGTCCATGACCTTTTCCTCTCCCGCTCTCTCCTCCTCCTCGCCCTTTCGGAAACGTGGCTCACTGCCGAAGACACGGTCTCCGCCGCCGCTCTCTCCAGTGGAGGCCTCTCCTTCTTCCACTCCCCCAGACTCACCGGTAAGGGAGGAGGCGTCGGCTTCCTCCTCTCGCCCCGATGCCGCTTCCGCACTATCCCTCCTCCCCCCTCCCTCTCCTTCCCCTCCTTCGAAGCCCATATCATTCGCCTCTACCATCCCCTCCAGATACTTGTCGCTGTCATCTACCGCCCTCCCGGTCCCACCTCCGACTTCTTCAACCACCTTGACCCCTTTCTCACCTTCCTTCTCTACTTCTCTCTGCCCACTCTGATCCTTGGAGACTTCAACATCCATACGGATGTACCCGACGACTCCTCTGCCGCCCGCCTGCTATCCCTCCTTGACTCTCCCGACCTCCTGCTCCACCATACCGCGCCCACTCACCGACTCGGTCACACCCTCGATCTCGTCATCTCCTATCGCTGCACTATCTCCTCCCTCACCGACTCTGAAATCCCTCTCTCTGACCATAACCTTCTCACCTGCCTCATCTCTCACACTCCCTCCCCCTGCAAATCTTCGCTACTGCCCCACAGAGACCTCCGCTCTCTCGATCCCATCCGTCTTTCCAAAAGCATCTCTCCTCACCTTGCTGCCTGTCCTCACTTCCCATTCTTGACGATCAGGTCTCCGCTCTCAACTCCACCCTCTCTACTCATCTCGACTCTCTCGCCCCCCTTTCCCTCCGCCGCTCTCGCTCCAATAACCCACAGCCCTGGATCACCTCCTCTGTCCGCTTCCTACGCTCCTATGCTCGAGCTGCTGAGCGCTGCTGGCTAAAGTCCATGCACCAAGCCGACCTCACACACTTCAAATTTATCCTTTCCTGCCTTAACTCTGCCCTCTCCTCCGCCAGGCAAAACTTCTTCTCCTCCCTCATCGACACCCATGCCCGTCACCCCCGCCGATTGTTCCGGACCTTTAACTCTCTCCTTAGGCCCCCTGTTCCTCCCCCTCCCCCATCTCTCACCCCCAATGATCTGGCCACCTATTTCCTCACGAAAATCAACACAATCAGGTTTGAGCTCCCCAAAGTCACCCCTCCGCCTCTCCCCTCCCCCCCACCAACCCTCTCCCCTACTTTCCCATCCTTCCCTGCAGTATCCTCAGAGGAGATTTCCTCCCTCCTCACAAATGCCACCCCCTCCACCTGCGCCTCGGACCCCATTCCCTCTCACCTTATTAAAACCATCGCCCCTGCCCTCCTCCCTTCTTTAACTTATATTTTAACCACTCAATCTCCAAGGGCTCCTTCTCCGCTGCCTTCAAACATGCCCATGTCTCCCCCATCCTAAAAAAACCTGCTCTTGACCCCACTTCCCCCTCCAGTTATCGCCCTATCTCCCTACTACCCTTCCTTTCCAAAATCCTGGAACGAGTCGTCTACAATCGATGCTTAGAATTCCTTAACTCCCATTCTCTCCTAGACCCCCTCCAATCTGGCTTCCGTCCCCTCCACTCTACCGAGACTGCTCTCTCTAAGGTCACCCATGACCTCCTTCTTGCCAAATCCAATGGCTCCTACTCCATTCTAATCTTCCTTGACCTCTCTGCTGCCTTTGACACCGTCGACCATCCCCTCCTCCTCCATACCTTATCTCATCTTGGCTTCACGGACTCCGTCCTCTTCTGGTTCTCCTCTTACCTCTCTGGCCGGTCATTCTCGATCTCCTTCGCTGGCGCCTCCTCCCCCTCCCATCCTTTAACTGTTGGAGTTCCTCAAGGGTCAGTTCTTGGCCCTCTTCCGTTCTCCATTTACACTCACTCCCTCGGTGAACTCATTCGCTCTCACGGCTTTGACTACCATCTCTACGCAGATGACACGCAGATCTACATCTCCGCCCCTGTCCTCTCCCCCTCCCTTCAGGCTCGCATCTCCTCCCGCCTCCGGGACGTCTCCACCTGGATGTCGGCCCGCCACCTAAAACTCAACATGAGCAAGATTGAGCTCCTCATCTTCCCTCCCAAACCCGGTCCTCTCCCAGACTTCTCTATCACCGTGGATGGCACGACCATCCTTCCCGTCTCTCAGGCCCGCAATCTCGGTGTCATCCTTGACTCGTCTCTCTCGTTCACCCCACACATCCTATCCGTTACCAAGACCTGCCGGTTTCACCTCTACAATATCGCCAAGATCCGCCCTTTCCTCTCCACCCAAATGGCTACCTTACTGCTACAGGCTCTCGTTATATCCCGGCTAGACTACTGTGTCAGCCTTCTCTCTGACTTCCCTTCCTCCTCTCTCGCCCCGCTCCGGTCTATTCTTCACTCCGCTGCCCGGCTCATCTTCCTGCAGAAACGATCTGGGCATGTCACTCCCCTTCTTAAACAACTCCAGTGGTTGCCTATCAACCTCCGCTCCAAACAAAAAACTCCTCACTCTAGGCTTCAAGGCTCTCCATCACCTTGCCCCTTCCTACCTCTCCTCCCTTCTCTCTTTCTACCACCCACCCCTCACGCTCCGCTCCTCTGCCGCCCACCTCCTCACCGTCCCTCGGTCTCGCCTATCCCGCCGTCGACCCCTGGGCCACGTCCTCCCGCGGTCCTGGAACGCCCTCCCTCCTCACCTCCGCCAAACTGATTCTCTTCCCCTCTTCAAAGCCCTACTTAAAACTCACCTCCTCCAAGAGGCCTTCCCAGACTGAGCTCCTCTTCTCCCTCTACTCCCTCTGCCACCCCCCTTTACTTCTCCGCTGCTAAACCCTCTTTTCCCCCTCTCCCTCTGCTCCTCCACCTCTCCCTTCCCATCCCCACAGCACTGTACTCGTCCGCTCAACTGTATATATTTCCATTACCCTATTTATTTTGTTAATGAATTGTACATTGCCTTGATTCTATTTAGTTGCCATTGTTTTACGAGATGTTCTTCCCCTCGACTCTATTGCCATTGTTCTTGTCTGTCCGTCTCCCCCGATTAGACTGTAAGCCCGTCAAACGGCAGGGACTGTCTCTATCTGTTGCCGACTTGTTCATTCCAAGCGCTTAGTACAGTGCTCTCCACATAGTAAGCGCTCAATAAATACTATTGAATGAATGAATTTTTATTATTACTACTATTATCATTATCATTATTATTTCATTTTTAAAGCTGCAACCTTTGGACAAACTAATATGGAGGAGAATGGCCAGACTCTCTTTCTTTGGATTTACCTTTCTTTTTTTTCTCCAGTAGTATGTGTCAAGTAAGAGCTTACTGTGTGCCAGGCACTGTACTAAGCACTGGGGTACATGCAAGCTAATCAGCATGGATCCAGTCCATTTCCCACATGAGACTGTCTTAATCCCCATATTCTGGATGAGGGAACTGAGACCCAGAGAAGTGACGTGACTCACCCAAGGTCATACAGCAGACAATTGGCGGAGCTGGGATGAGAACCCAGGTCCTCAGGCTGGTGTTCTATCCATGAGGCAATGCTGCTTCCTCTGGATTTTACAAAGCTTGTTTATGGTCCCTATGGCCTAGAAGATGTAGTGTAAGTAAAATGTAAATGCATCCAATTGACTCCCCATTCTGGTTTAGGTCACAGATTTGGGGATTGGAATGATATAAGAAGCAGGAATTAAATGACAGACTTCTGTTTGGGAAAATGTGAAAGGAGGTTCATTTATTTTTTTTTTTAAATTTAGAAGTATGGGATTCTTTAGGGATGTCTTAAATTCAGGACCATCTTAATTTTGGAGTCCTGTCATCTTTATATGGAAGCATTATTACTTTGAAGCATTATTCAAAAGATGTGTTTGTTGCTTAGTCTCCTGAGATTCTGAATTGAGCATTGGAAACCTCAGGCTTTCTTTCAGTGTTTAGCCCCTAAACTAAATTTCTGGCATTTGCTATGACCCAGCTATTTTCTATGTTCTTGGGCTCATTTGAGGTCAAATTGAGATAATAGTAATAATGATAATAGTAATAATAGTATTGATAATAGAGATATTTGTTACTATGTGCCAAGTACTTGACTATGCACTGGGGTAGCTACAAAACACTCCAGTTGGACATAGTCCTTTTCCCACATGGGGCTCCCATTGTTAATTCCAGTTTTAATAATAATAATGATAATGATGGTTTGTGTTAAGTGCTTTATATGTGCCAAGCACTGTTCTAAGCACTGAGGTAGATACAAGGTAATCAGGTGGTCCTATATGTGGCTGACAGTCTTAATCCCCATTTTACAAATGAGGTAACTGAGGAGTTAAGTGACTTGCCCAAAGTCACACAGCTGACAAGTGGCATAGCTGGGATTAGAACCCACAACCTCTGACTCCCAAACCTGTGCTCTTTCCAAATTATTTTCCAGATGAAGAAACTGATGCATAGAGAAGTGAAATGATTTGCTCAAGGTCACACAGCAGGCAAGGAATGGCCCTGGGATTAGGACCCAGAGGAGAAAAAGGCGAGATGGGCAGTGGCCTAGTGGATAGAGTAGGGCCTGGGAGTCAGAAGGATTTGGGTTCTAATCCCAGCTCTTCCCCTTTTCTGCCATGTAACTTTGGGCAGGTCTCTTCATTCTTCTGTGCCTCAGTTACTTCATTTGGAAAGGGGGGTTTAAGATTGTGAGCCCCACATGGGACCCACATTCTGTGTTCAACCTCATTAGCCCATATCTGCCCCAGCATTGAGTAATAATAATAAGAATTATGGTATTTGTTAAACACTATGTGCCAGGCACAGTACTAAGTGCTGGGGTGTATATAAACAAATCTAGTTGGACACAGTCCCTGTCCCATGTGAGGCTCACAGCCTTCATCCCCATTTTACTGATGAGGTAACTGAGGCACAGAGAAGTGAAGTGACTTGCTGTGTGACCTCTACAAGTCACTTAACATGGCTTGGGAGAGTACACTATAACGGACTGGGGAGACACGTTCTCTGCCCACAGTGAGCCTACAGTCTAGAGAGGAAAACAGACATGAATAGAAATAAATAAATGAGGGACATGACCATTATTGCTATAAGGCTGACAAAACAATCCAATTAAAAGAGCAACACAGAAGGGAGAGGGAGAAGAGGAAATGAGGGCTTAATCAGGGAAGGTCTTCCTTGAATTCTTTCATTCATTCAATAATATGTATTGAGCATTTACTATGTGCAGAGCACTGTACTAAGTGCTTGGAATGTACAAATCGGCATCAGATCGGCAACAGATTCACAGTTAGAGAATGCAAAGTGTCTGAAATATTGATCAGACCCAAAAGTACTTTTCTCCTCTTCTTAAATTGAGCACTTCCATATTTATTTTATTTTATTTTTGGTCTTTGTTAAGCACTATTTGCCAGGTACTGTACCAAGTGCTGGGATAGATGCAAGCTAATCAGGTCCCTGTTTCACTTGGGGCTCATGGTCTATTCCCATTTTACAGATGAGGGAACTGAGACACAGAGATGTTAAATGACTTGTCCAAGGTCACACAGCAGACAAGAGGCAGAGCCACGATTGAAACACGGGTCCTTCTGACTCGCAGGGCTGGGTTCTATCCACTAAGCCACACTGCTTCTCATCGTATAGTTGTGTTTAAAATGTGATTTCATGGCAGTCTTTCCTCGTGATTGGACAGAACAATTCATTTTATGTCCTGCCCATTTCTGAGGATGAAGAGGAAAGTATGACTTTTGCTTCTCCCTTACACTTTATCATTTCTTTTGACTTTCTCCCTGTCTCAAAGCAAAGAGCCTAGCCAACAATGGGTTAAGAGGTGGGGTTTCTTCATGGATGAGGTGCTGAAGGACCCAGTGGGAAGTGATCAATTTCTTCATTTCCTAAAATCGGGATTGAGTTCAGAAAATCTCAGGTAAAAATCTCACAGCTCAAACCAGGTTTTGGGGAGTGCATGGTGATGTTAATGTTTAGGCAGGGATTCTCTCAATTTATATTTTTATGCCTACATGGATGTAACCATAGCCTTTTGAAAGGATTCTACAATATGATTTTATGAAAACTGAAGGATATCTAGAAATTATAAGGAACATTTTACCACACTGTTTTTCAAAATGAGGGTCATACCCAATTATTGGGTCTTGGGAGATTATTTGCTGGATAGGAATAATGCTGAATATTTTTATAATGCATTTATGCAAATAAATGCATTTATACATATGTATATATATGCTGATATTGTATAAAAACAATGCTCTATATGTTTATTTCCTGTAATTTCTTTTCCAAGTACTTTGGGCAGACAATTATTATTTTGAAATTAATTATTTTGAAGTTAATAGTTCCAAGAGAAAATATATTTTATCTTTTAAATACATTGCTATGGAAACTTAGGTCAACATTTCTTCTTTGGGTAATCCATCAATCAGTGGTATTTATTGAGTGCTTACTATGTGCAGAGAACTGTACTAAAGAGGCTGGGAGAGTACAGTACAACAGAATTAGCAGACACCTTCACTGCCCATAATGAGGTTACAGTCTATAGGAGGAGACAAACATTAATATAAGTAGAAAAATGACCAATACGTACATATTGGATCAATCAATGATATTTATTGAGCACTTAATCTGTTGAGAGCGTTTTATTAAGTGGTTGGGAAAGTAAAGTACAACAGAATGAGCAGGCACTCTCTGTGCTCCTAACAAGCATAACAAGTGTAGAGTGGAGTAATGGTCAAAATGTTTTTTCTCACTGTTGTATTTAAGAAAAACAGTCTGAAACCCATTGGCTTAATGTGGAGACAAATTTTATGGAAGCAAAATCTAAATTGTTTGAACAAAAATAGGGCTTTCCCATTTTTGCACTGGTGTTTCCGTGATTTTTAAAATTCTCAATCAATTAAACAATGGTATTCACTGAGTGCTCACTATATACAGAGCACAGTAATAAGCACTTGAAAGAGAACAAGTTGATCCGATCCCTGCCTATCAGGAGTTTACAGTGTAGAAGGGGAGAAAGGCTTTAAGATAAATTCCTGACAAGTTCATAATAGATATGAGAGTGAGGGTGGGCTGATTATCAAGTGCTTATATCAAGCATATAGAAGGGAGAGTAGAGCTTAATCAGGAAAGGCCACTCGGAGGAGATGAGATTTGAATAAGGCTCTGAAGGTGGGAGAGTGGCGATCTGTTGGATATGAAGAGGGAGGGCGTTCCAGGCTAGAAAGAGGATGTGGGCGAGGGGTCGGTGGCGAGACGGATAAGATCGAAGTACAGTGGGTAGGTTGGCGTTGTACTAAACTGAGTTGTTGTAGGAAATCAGTGCAGTAAAATAGCGGGAGTGAGCTGATTGAGTTCTTAAAAACCGATGGTAAGGAGTTTCCATTTGATGCGGAGGTGGATGGCCAACCACTGGAGGTTCTTGGGGAGTGGGGAGACATGGACTTTATTTAGAACGTTTATTTAGAAGAAGGATCCAGGCAGCAGAGTAAGGTAAGGACTGGAGGGGAGAGACAGGAGTTAGGGAGGTAAGCAAGTGGCTGATGGTAGCCAAGGTAGGATATCATAATAGTAATAATAATTTTGGTATTAAGTGCTTGCTATGTGCCAATCACTGTTCTAAGCGCTGAGTAGATACAAGGTAATCAGGTTGTCCCACGTGGGGCTCACAGTCTTAATCCCCATTTTACAGATGAGGGAACTGAGGCACAGAGAGGTTAAGTGACTTGCCCAAAGTCACACAGCTGATAAGTGGCGGAGCCAGGATTAGAACCCACGACCTCTGACTCCCAAGTCCATGCTCTTTCCACTGATCCACGCTGCTTCTATCATAAGTAAATTCCTTATTTATTCTTTCATATCATAAGTACTTGGATCGGCCTAGGAGCAGTTTGAATGGAGAGGATAGGGTGTATTTTGGCAATGTTGCGAAGGTCAAACCGACAGGATTTGGCGACAGATTGAATATGTGGGTTAAATGAGAGAGATGACTCAAGCACAATGCTGAGGTTACCGGTTTGTGAGACAGGAAGGATAGTGCTCTTGTCTTCCAGTGGAAGGATCACTGGCCTGGAAGTCAGAAGACCTGGGTTCAAATCCCCACTCTACGACTTGCCTGCTTTATCCTGGGTAGATAACTTCTCTAAGCCCCAGTTCCTCATCTTTAAAATGGGAATTCAATAATAATAATAATAATAATAATGATGATGTTTAAGCCCTTACTATGTGCCGAGCACTGTTCTAAACTCTGGGGTAGAAACAAGATAATCAAGTTGTCCCACGTGGGGCTCACAGTCTTAGCCCCTATATTCCAGAAGAGATAACTGAGGAACAGAGAAGTTAAGTGACTTGCCCAAGGTCACACAGCAGACAAGTGGAGGAGCCAGCATTAGAACCCACGTCTTCCGATTCCCAAGCTTCTCCCTCATATTTAGAATGTAGTCCTGATGGGGGCACAGATTGTGTCCAATCTGATGATCTTGTATCTATCCCAGCATTTAGTACAGTGCTTGGGAGTTTAGCGTTAAGTGTTTAACAAATACCACAATTATTATTATTGTTGTTATCATTGTTTCTTCTCCATTTGAAATTTGAGGGAACTGAGGCACTGAGAAATTAGGTCACTTGCCCAAGGTTACCCAGCGAGTAAGTGGTGGACTCAGGACTATAATCTAGTTTGAACACGGTTTTGTAGGCGAGGAGAGCAGAATGGTTTACTGGATAGAGTCTTTCAGTCAGTAGGACCCGATTCTAATCCCTGCTCCACCACTTTATTTTTTTTTTACAGTATTGTTAAGCACTTACTATGTGCCAGGCACTGTTCTAAGCACTGGGGTAGATACAAGGTAAACAAATTGGTTATTGTCCCTTTCCTGCATGGGGCTCACAGTCTTAATCCCCATTTTACAGATGAGGGAACCAAGGCACAGAGAGGAGAAATAACTTGCCTGAGGTCGCACAGCAGGAGCCTAGATTAGAACCACTTGAATGCTCTTTGACCCTGGGGGAGTCATTCCACTTCTCTATGCCTCAGTTACCTCAATGGGAAAATGGGGCTGAAGACTGTGAGCTCTATGTGGGACATGGACTGTGTCCCAGTTAATTAGGTTGTATCTACCCAAGAGCAGAAACCAATGCCTGGCACATAATAAGCACTTAACTAATACCAGAAGGACACCCCCCAGCCCCTCCTGGGTTACCATAAATTCATTGTAAGAATACTGGCTACAGCCCAGACCTGGGTGTCAACAGGACCTGGGTTCTAATCCCAACTCTGCCACATATCTGCTCTGTGACCCTGGGCAAGTTATTTCTCCAGGCCTCAGTTACCTTATCTGTTTAAATGGGGATTAAGACTGTGAGCCAAATGTGGGACAGGAACTGTGTCCAACCTTCATTCAATTCATTCATTCCATTCATTCAATCGTATTAATTGAGCACTTACTGTGATCAGATCACTGTACTAAATACTTGGGAGAGTACAATATAAGAATAAACAGACACTTTCCCTGCCCACAATGATTTTACAGTCTAGAGGGGATTAACAATTTAGAGGGGATTAATTTGTATCTACCCCAGAGTTTGAAGAGTGTTTGGCGCATATTAAGTCCTTAACAAGTACCATAATTATTATTTTGTGGATTGATAGAATGACTGATTGAAAGAGAACCATTTTCCAAAGGACACCTTCACAGGTGGGTGAAAATCAGCTCCTGGTGCTTTGAATAAGTCCATCTTTTCTTTGAAGCCAGAGTTTCAGCTTCATCCCTGGAGGAATTTGTAGAAAGAGGGAAGCATTCTGCCAACCTATGGGGAAGCTGGCATGCCCAGGGCACTCTAACAGATTGTTGTAGAACTGTAATTAGAATTCAGAGCCCCTGCCTCTCCAGCCCCCAGAGCAAAGCCTCTGGAAATGAAGCGTCATCTTTGGTTCTTCTGAAGCATGAAGAGCAATCCCCTGTCTCTTACTTGTTCTTTCCACATTTTTTACAGTATTTCTTAAGCACTTCGTGTATGCCAGGAACTGTATTAAGTACTGGAGTGGATACAAGGTAATCGAGTTGAATGCAACCCCTGTCCCACATGGTACTTCAAGTCGTAATCCCCATTTTATAAATGAGGTCATCGAGGCACAGAGAAGTGAAGTGACTTGCCCAGATTCAAGCAGCAGACAAGGGGCAGACTCAGGATTAGAACCCAGGTCCTTCTGACTCCCAGACCCATGCTTTTTCTGCTGTTCCTCTTTGCTTCAGTCAATCAATCAATCATATTTATTATTTACCATGTGCAGAGCACTGTACTAAGCACTTGCTTCTAGATGGTAGGTTCCCTCTAGACTGTAAGCTCATTGTGGGGAAGTAGTGTCTACCAACTTTGTTATATCGTACTCTCCCAGATGCTTACTTTAGTGCTCTGCACACAATAAGTGCTCAATAAATATGACTGATTGACTTGGGAGTTGGTAAACACGTTCCCGGCCCAAAACAACCTTCTTCACATTTCTAGAGCACTTGCTATTAGAGTATGTTGCCGTATTCCCTCCTTTTTGCTTTTTCCCTTGGCTTCCATCTTCCTGCTTTCACACCCTCCACAATTGTTTTGATCTGTGCCCTGTGGCCTTGTAGGCAAAATGACAGTTAAAAGGGAAAGAAAGGACCAGAGAATCCAACATATTTTTCTGCACTCTAAAGCCTCCAGGGAAAATGGAGTGTTTCCTGTGACCTACAGATTGATTATGTCAGACCCAAACAACATCAGCTGAGCACAGAAACAATTAAAAAAGGACCAGGGAGAGACTCCCTATTTACCCACAGGAGATTCAGGCTAGGACAGGTGCCTCAACTCTAGCACTTCTCATGTGGAATTCGCCACCAACACAATTTATGGATTGGGAAAGGACATGGAAATAGTATCCTGGGTAAACAGAATCCTTGGCAAATGATGAATCGATTAAGAAATAGCAAGGCCTAGTGGAGAGAGCATGGGCCTGGGAATTGAAAGGATCTGGGTTCTAATCCTGGATCTTTCATTTGTTGGGTGACCTTGGGTAATGGAATTACTCTTCTTCTCTCCCCCCGCCCCATCAAAGCTTTATTGAGGGCACAACTCCTCCAAGAGGTCTTCCCTAAACCCTCCTTTCCTCTTTTCCCACTCCCTTCTCTATTTCCCTGACTTGCTCCCTTTGTTCATCCCCTCTCACAGCCCCAAACACTATGTCCATATAGCTGTCATCTATTTATTCATATCAATGTCATTCTGCCGTCCTCTAGACTGTTAGTTCATTGTGGGCAGGGAATATGTCTGTTTCTTATTGTATTGTACTCTCCCAAATGCTTTGTACAGTGCTCTGCACACAGGAAGCACTTATTGCTTCATTCACACGGTCGTATTTATTAAGCACTTACTATGTACAAAGCACTTAACTAAGCACTTGGGAGAGTACGATACAACTAAACAGACACTTTCCTTGCCCACGCAAGTCCTTAGGTGACCTGATGATGATGAAGTGAGCATTGGGGATGGGATTAGGAAAGGGAGATGAGAGATCCAATTTCAGAAGGGCCTTGAAGATAGCGAGCTCCACATGGGGCAACCTGATGACCTTTTATCTACCCCAGTGCTTAGAACAGTGCTTGGCACATATTAAGTGCTTAAAAAGTGCCATTATTATTATTACTACAATACAGCACTAGGCTTGTTCTGGGATGTTGCTCCTCTCTACCACCCTATGGTCCTACTAGACATTATTCTGTGAAGCTGTGCCTATCACCCCCTCATGGCATCAGGCGTGGTTCTTGGAGGCAAAGGCCTGGAATTCAGAGGACATGGGTTCTAATCATGGCTCCACCCTATGTCTGCTCTGTGACCTTGGGCACTTCACTTCTTCTCTGAGACTCAGTTACTTCATCTGTAAAATGGGAATTAAAACTGTGAGCCCCTTGCAGGGCAGGGACTGTGTCGACCTTATTACGCTGGATCTACCCCAGTACTTAAAACAGTGTTTGGCACATAGTAAGCACTTAACAAATGTCACAATAATTATGATGAGGATTATTATGATTTTATTATTATTATTCTTACTTTAGAGATGAGGTTAACTGAGGCTTAGAGAAGTGAAGTGAGTTGCCCAGAGTCACTCAGCAGAGAAATGGAAGGGCTTGGCTCTATCCAATAGGCAGCGCTGCTGCCTCCCCCGATTAAACTGTAAGCCCGTCAGTGGGCAGGGATTGTCGCTATCTTTTGCCGAATTGTACATTCCAAGCGCTTAGTACAGTGCTCTGCACATAGTAAGTGCTCAATAAATACTATTGAAAGAATGAATGAATGCTTCTCTCCCAGATCCTGATTCTGGGGGGCCTCGCCTCTCTATCGCCACCTGGCGGAACTTTGCTCCTCCAGCACCAGCTTTACTCCCTGGGCCTCCATCTCCTCCAACTGGCCTCTGACTCTTTTCCCAAGTCCTTCCTCTGGTCCGGAACTCCCTCTCCCTCCCTCCACACATGCCAGAAAGCCATTAATAATGTTGGTATTTGTTAAGCGCTTACTATGTGTGGAGCACTGTTCGAAGCACTGGGGTAGATACGGAGTAATCAGGTTGTCCCACATGAGGCTTACAGTTAATCCCCATTTTACAGATGAGGTAACTGAGGCACAGAGAAGTTAAGTGACTTGCCCACAGTCACACAGCTGACAAGTGGCAGAGCAGGGATTCGAACCCATGACTTCTCACTCCGAAGCCCAGGCTCTTTCCATTGAGCCATGAAGCCTTCTCGATTAAATCCTCTTTCTCCCTTCTGCATCATCTACATTCTGGGATCTGTGAAGTTTAAACACTTGCTATTGGCCAGTAGCAATTTTATGCATATCTATGAGGCCTAACAAAGAGCCAAGACCTAAAAAAATACCATTAAAATAATAGGTGAATTTTTTTTAAAGTCAGGTGGAAAGAGAAATGAGAACAGCACCTATGCTAATCAATCCCCCAAATCAGTTCCTTGAAAGGGTTTCTGCCCCACACCCCCTCCAAGCAGGGCCAAGCTTCTGGATGAACAGAGTTAGTCAGCCAGTCAATCGTATTTACTAGGCCCTTACTTTGTGCAGAGCACTGTGCTGAGCATTTGGGAGAGTACAATATAACAATATAACAGACACATTCCCTGACCACAGTGAGCTTAGAGTCTAAAGAAGGAGACAGACATTGAATTAACAAAATAAATTACTGATATGAATGTAAGTCCTGGGGAACTGTGGGGGATGGGGGAACACATGAAGGGAGAAAATCAGGATGACACAGAAGGGAGTGGAAGAAGAGGAAAGGAAGTCTTAGTCAGGAAAGGTCTTTTGGAGGAGATGTACCTTCAATAAGGCTGTGAAGGGGAGTAGAGTCATTGCCTGTCAGAAAGAGGGAGGGTGTTCCAGGCCAGAGGGAGGATGTGGGCTAGAGGTCGGAGATCCAGTGGAAGAGATCGAGGAACAGTGAGAAGGTTGGAATGATTGATGCGAACGGTCTGAGCTGGGTTTTAGTAGGAGAGTAGTGAGGTGAGGTAGGAAGGGGCAAGGGGATTGAGTACTTTAACGCCCATGATGAGGACTTTCTGTTTGATGTGGAGGTGGATGGGCAACCACTAGAGTTTCTTGAGGAGTGGGGAAACACATCCGGAATTTTTCTGTAGAAAAATGATGCAGGCAGCAGAGTGAAGTATGGACTAGAGTGAGGAGAGTCAGGAGAACTGAGGATGTGCAGAGAGAGGTGTGGGCATAAGAAGGTTTGATCCATCTGTAGAATGAAGGGCACTGGATCTTCTCTGTCCCACAGTCAGGTCAAACAGAACCAGTTCCCTGCACAGGGTCCCACACCCTGTTTCCAGAACAAGCCTCTGAGCTGTGTATGGTATCCCCCTCTTCATTCTCTCCTCCTCCAGAAATGAACTTTGAAGTATGCAAAGTCATAAACAAATATGATCTCCAGCCATAAACCACACTTTCCCTTAGAGGTGGCAACCCTGTTCCTGGCTCCATCTTGCCACAAGGACTAGAGTTGGGAAATCTGGTGTTCTGTATTCACACTGTGGTCATGGAAGGGAGCTACCACAATTAGACATGGAGGAGGTCTCCACTTGCAGGGAAGGGTGTGCAGGGCCCCAGGTCTGCTCAGTTGATCACCCAAAGCCAGGTCCCAACTCAGGTTCTTGAGTCCAGAACCAGCCTCCTTGATGACAATGGCAGCCCCTTCCTCATTACTCTCCACAAAGCTATATCTACATACACCACCAGCACCCCCTTTTCTTTGTGTGGAACTGCACTACAGGGTGGGCTGCATTTAAGAATTGACCTGACTGCCCAAGTGCTGGGGGGATAGTCCTCAGGGCTGGGGAATTGGGATGAGCTACATCTGCAGAAGGAGCAGCAGCCAGTTGGGTACTCTCCTTGGTCATCCAGCCCCAACCTGCACATTGCTGGAAGAGGAGGCCTCTGGAGGTTTTCCACACAGACCTTAGAGCCAAATGAACCCAGAACTAGGGGGACTTGGGACTCACCATCAAAGCCTCCTCTGGGAATATCATTAGGTGCTTGGCATCATGGGAGTGAGGCAGCACTGGACCTTCTCCACTGGCCCTAGTCGATGGAGATGTAAAACTGGGAAATGTGGATTAGTGATTCTGAGGGTCCAGGTTCCCCCATGCTGTCTTCTGTCAACAGATGAGGACCACATCTGCTGCCAGGACATAACAGTGCTCAGAGCTGGAGAGGGAGTGGTATGGGGTGGCAGAAAACTTACTTGCTTTAAATTATAGATTGCAAATATTGTATTTGTATTCACATCAGCCTCCATCCCTGTAGACATTCATGGTGTAATGGAAAGAGCAGGGGCTGCTTGTCTGCTCGGTGACCTTGAGCAAATCACTTCACTTCTCTGGGTTTCAGTTTTTCTGATCTGCAAAATGGGGATTGAGACCGTGAGCTCCACATGGGATGGAATGTGTCCAACCTGATTTGTTTGTTTGCTTAATACAGAGCCTGGCAAATAGTAAACGCTTAACAAATACTACATTATAGGCAGGGAACCTGTCTGCTAATTCTCTTGTATTGTACTCTCCCAGGGGCTTAGAACAAGGCTGTGAACCTGGCAAGCATTTCATAAGAACCATTAATAGATTGTTAGATTGATTGATTTGGTCAACACTGGCCCCCACTTAAGAGCTTAGGCTGACAGCCAGAAAACTGCAGCTAAGCCAATTGTGAATTGAACATCGCCTTGATTCTATTTAGTTGCCATTGTTTTTACGAGATGTTCTTCCCCTTGACTCTGTTTATTGCCATTGTTCTCGTCTGTCCGTCTCCCCCGATTAGACTGTAAGCCCGTCAAACGGCAGGGACTGTCTCTATCTGTTGCCGACTTGTTCATCCCAAGCGCTTAGTACAGTGCTCTGCACATAGTAAGCGCTCAATAAATACTATTGAATGAATGAATAACATTTGCCCACCCCGCACTCCTCTGATCCCCAGGAGAAGCTCATATCACAGGGAGTGGAAGTCCAGAACTGCAGACCAAACACTCCTGTTTCTAATACAATACTTACCTTCTGCTCTCCCACTTGCATCCCTGGTAACTTGGTCTCAGTAGCCCACACAACTCTGCCTCTCAAAGAAATAGGAACTGGAAAATAATCAAGCAAAAGCTATGAAGCAAAAACTAACTACTGGTTTCAAAGCTCTCCATCACCTTGCCCTTCTTACCTCATCCCCCTTCTCTCCTTCTACATCCCAGCCTGCATACTCTGCTCCTCTGGTGCTAACTTTCTCACTGTGCCTCGTTCTCACCTGTCCCACTGTCAACCCCTGGCCCACATCCTACCTCTGACCCTTCTTCTTCAAATCCGCCATACAATCACACTTCCCCACCTTTAAGCCCAGCTGAAGGCTCACCTCCTCCAGAAGGCCTTCCCAGACATAGCCCCCCTTCTCCTCTTCTCCCTCTCCCCTCCCTTGCCCCAACTCTATCCCTTTGCTCTAACCGTTTCCTCACAACATCACTTGTGTCTGTAGATACATATTTATAATTGTATTTATTTATATTAGTGATGTGTATATATCTATAACTCTGTTTGTATTTATGCTATCGATGCTTGTTTACTTGTTTTGATGCCTGTCTCCCCACTTCTAGACTGTGAGCCAGTGGTGGGCAGGGATTGTCTTTGTGCACAGTAAAGTGCTCAATAAATATGTTTGAATAAATAAAATGAATCATATCTGTTTCTGAATTGTACTTTCCAAATGCTTAGTACAGTGCGTGCACACAGTACGCACTCAAAAATATGATTGAATGAATGAATGAATGAATGAATGAATGAAACACTAATCAACACCGTGTCCCCCTGACATAGGTCCCCAGAAGCCACCACTATTTGTCACAAAACTTCTTTGTCAAGAGTTCTTTCCTTTCTGGGTCTGAGGATATGTAGGGTGGCCCGATAGGACTGGTCAGGGGGATGTTGGACCTTTCTACAGAATTAAGGGCCCTAGGTCTTCTCAGTGCTGCAGAACCTGTGCTCTGCACAGCCCCTGTACTGGTCGTGGCAGCCTCTTTTTCACTATTCTCCCCTTTAAGCTTAGTTTCCTGTACATACAAGCATACACACACACACATATAACGTGGTTTAGTGGAAAGAGTATGGGCTTGGGAATCAGAAGACTTGGGTTCTAATTCTAATCCTGCCTCCTCCACTTGTCTGCTATGTGACCTTGGGCAAGCCTCTTGGCTTCTCTGAGCCTTAGTTACCTTATCTGTAAAATGACTCAGAGTCTTAATCCCCACATGGGACAAATTGATTACCTTGTATTTACCCCAGTGCTTAGAACTGCGCTTGGCACACAGTAAGCACTTAACAAATACCAGCATTGCTAAGCACCTACTACATGCCAGGCATTGCTGCTATTGTTGGTCAAAGGATACACACTGCTTCTAGGTTATACGCCACCACCACTGTTGCTGCTGTGTTGGTTTTCCTGGTGAAAGTTTATAGCCCTTTTTTATAGTATTTGTTAAATGTTTACTATGTGCCAGGCATTGTATTAAGCACAGGGGTAGATTTACTAATAATAATAGTCATTTATATTGTGATTTAGAGAAGTGGCAGACATATTCCCTGCTCACAATGAGCTTATAACCCAGAGGCTATACCTTGAGTCTACATTTTCTTCCTCACAATTTCCAGCCATCATCAGAGATATCTTTTAGAGACATCTCCAAGTTAATGAGAAGGTTTGTGGCATCGACTGACAACCCAGGCTAACCTCTTGATTTTCCAAGGGCAGGTTCATGCCATTTTTGAATACTCTATTTTTGACTTCACTTTCTTTGGATTTCCATGATCTCTGGACCCTCCTTGAAGATACATTCATCCTAAATTGGCCTGGTTTATTCAGAGCTAAATATTCAACCACTCTGACCATAAGTAGTGAGATGTCCCTACTCAGCTCTTAAGTGCATCTTAGATGCTTTTATCTTATGGGACGTGGAAGATGACGTAATGAGCATGAGATGGGTTTGGGCAAGTTCAGTGAATAAAGGCCAAACACTGCTGTTTAGTCTGCTAATAATCATAATCATAATTGTGTCATTTGTAATGAGTGCTATTTGTTAAGTGCTTACTAAGTGCCGAGCATGGTTCTAAACACTGGGGTAGATAAAAGGTAATGAGGTTGGACACAGAGTGTGTCCCACATACAGCTCGCAGTCTTAATCCCCATTTTGCAGATGGGGTAACTGAGGCTCAGAGACGTGAATGACTTACCCAAGGTCACACAGCAGACACGTGGCATCTCGGTCCATTCTCTGCACGCTGAAACTGGAAACCTGTACTACGGTAAGATCCGGGGGCCTAGTGTGGCATGTGCTGACCCAAAGGCAATCTGGGAGGGGACACCTGAGCACCCCACACAGCAGACCTCCCTCGAAGCCTCGGGTGAGTCCCAGGCCCTCAGATGAGGTGGCCAGTAGAATGGCCAGTGTCCTGTCTGACCCCGATCTAATCCGATTCTCAGTCGACCCGGTCAATACGGTACAGTTCAGTATTAAGGACCTTCCTGTCTGCCGTTTTTCTTTTCCACGCCCAGCCTCTCTCCACCCCTATACACCGACTGCCGAATTCCACAGCTCAGAAGCAGCATCGGTGTGACCAGAGAGGGGAACATCGCTGGAGAAACGCCTGAGATTCAGGCAGACTTCAGAGAAGCAGCATGGTCTTGCATCAAGAGCCCAGTCCTGGGAGTCAAAGGGCCCGAATTTCAATTCCATTTCGACCAAATGCCCTCTGTGTGACCTTGGGCAAGTGGCTCCACTTCTCTGGGCCTCAATTCTCCTGTTCTCCCTCCTACTTAGACTATGAACTCCAGACAGGTCAGGGACTGTGTCTGACCTAATTCGCTTGTTTCTACCCCAGTGTTCAGAAGGGTGTTGAACACGTAATAAGTGCTTAGCAGATAGCATCCAAAAAAGTGTTCCATGAGACACGTGACACCCTAGGCATCAGTGCTTAGTACAGTGTTTGGCACATTGTAAGCGTCTAATGAATCCATTATTATTATCTGTTGGTCCAAGATCTTCAAGGGATCTCTGTGGCCACCCTAGTGGCCAGACTTAAAGCTGACCTACCTATCCTTACTCTCTACCTCCCCACTTCCCCACCCTTTTCCTCCATTCTCCCTAGGTTCCTGAGTTAATAGCCTCCCAAATTTGGCCTCCACTACCTACTTAAAGCGTGCCTCAGTGGAAAGAGCCCGGGCTTGGGAGTTAGAGGTCATGGGTTCGAATTCCGGCTCTGCCACTTGTCAGCTATGTGACTGTGGGAAGGTCATTTCACTTCTCGGTGCCTCAGTCACCTCATCTGTAAAATGGGGATTAAGACTGTGAGCCTCACGTGGGACAACCTGATTACCCTTTATCTACCCCAGCACTTAGAACAGTGCTCTGCACACAGTAAGTATTTAACAAATGCCAACATTATTATTACTTACACCAACGGTTGGGGAAAATAATGTAATGAAATTACATTACACGGAGCTGAAGCACTGCCATTTCGTGTAAACCTAGCCTTGGCAGAAGTAATGCCATTTTGAGGAACATGGAGGAGAGCTTTCAAGATACCAGTGTGAAAAGTACCTTCTGGTTAAGAAAATCCTTTGTAACGGATCAATTTTACTGCACTATTGAGACTATGGAGACTGTGCCAACAAGCTCTGGCACCTAAGATAACGTTATCTGGGAATCAAGTTGCCTATGCAAATGTTTGTAATGCACATATGGGTTGGTCGATTATTTGGATATAAAAGTGAATGAAAAAGTGCCTTCGGGATCTGACACTAATCACCTTCCCAGGTGTGGTGTTTGACCTCCAAAATAAAATTTGGAGACCTTCCAAATCATGTGTGCATCTCAGTGACCATGCAGACCATTGAATAGGCATAATTGTACATGCAGCATGGCCCTTGCCCATAAGCAGAAAGGAACAAACGCAGGTAGAAGAGAAGCAGCTCGGCCTAGTGGAAAGGGCTGGGGTCTGGGAGTCAGAGGATCTGGGTTCCGACTATGGCTCCGCTCCCTGTGTGCTGGGCGATGCTGGGCAAGTAGCTTCACTTTTCTGGGCCTCAATTACCTCAACTGTAAAATGGGGGTGGGGGGAGTGTGAGCCCATGATGGACAGGGACCATGTCTAACCTATCTGGTATCCGCAGCAGTACCTGGCACATAGAAAGCTCTTAACAAATAGCATGAAAAGGAAACCAAAAACAAAAAGGAGAGGCAGAGTGGAGGGGAGAGTGGGGCCTCCTTGATTTATTCATTCACTCATTCATTCTTATGCATTATATAACCTCCTAGGTCCAAAGCATTGTACTAAGCACTGAGAAAGCATTGAAGGAGAATTAGACCTGATACTCAAGGGTTAGGTGAATGGCCTGCAGGTGCCTAAAATTAAGGATGTTTTTCCAAATCCTTTTAATGAAAGGCAGCTGCAAATCCTGTTCTCCTTAATAGCCTTCTGCTTCAGTCCCTGATCCTAAACCCCCACCTCTAGAAACCTAGTGTCTTCACGAGGTGCCCTTTAATGGGGTAAGTGGTATTGCCCCTTTAAAGCTCCAAAGGCTGTTGAGACTCTCCTTCACCCTTTAGGGCCTCTGGGGGTTATTTTCTGTCAGTTATGGAGAAGAGGCAGACTAAGCTCCTCTATGGGTTGGGTGAGTAGAGCTGGTGATGCCCCCCCCCTTTATCAGCCTTATCCTTTGTTCAGCCATGATTGTTGATGGTTACTGTATTGGGGTTGCTAATGGATATGGTTTTAATTTTTAGTTTTGATGGCCCAGGAGTAACTTGGGTTGATGCTTTTAGGGGGTAATTTAAGGCTGGGCTAATGGATGTTGACTTCAGTGGTGATGGGGTGGTTTGTTGGGGGCAAGTGATTTTATCTATATGATTAAGAAATGACTTGATTGCTTAGGGATTGAGATATTGGGTGACTTTATTCTTTATGGGGAGGGATAGAGGAATGAGCTGGTCTCCAGGGTTTGAAGTTGAGAGGTAGGAAGGGGACAGTAATTACTCCATAAATAGGATTGATTTGTTGTGTATATTTATCAGTGATTTTGGTTGATAATCTATGGTTGGAATAATGGATCTGGACAGTACCAATTAATTGAGGAGGGAGTGGAGAAAGCTGGAGTTGGGGTGTGTGTGTGTGTATATGGGGGGAGGGATGGATGGGCACTGAGAGCTCACCTCTTCCAGGAGGCTATCCCACACTGAGCCCTCCCTTTCCATCTGCCCCTCCTCCTCTCCTCATTACCCCTACTCCCTCCCTTTGCTCTACCTTCTTCCTCTCCCCATAGCCCTTGAGTATATTTTATTTATTACTCTATTTTATTAATGATGTGTATATATCTATGATATATCTATTTATCTATTTTGATGGCATTGATGCCTGACTAATTGTTGTGCTTTGCTGTCTATCTTCCCCTTTTAAACTGTAAGCCCGTTGTTGGGCAGGGATTGTCTCTGTTGCTGAATTGTACATTCCAGGTGCTTAGTACTGTGTTCTGCACACAGTAAGCACTTCCCTCCTCAAAAACCTTCAGTGGTCGCTTATCAACCTTCACATGAAACAAAACTCCTCCCTTATGGCTTGAAAGCTTTCCATTCCCCTACCCCCTTCTCTCTCACCTCCCTTCTCTCCTTCTCCAGCCCACTCCATACACTCGACTCCTCTGCTGCTCACCTCCTCCAGGTGCATCATTCTCACCTGTCCCGCCATCGACCCCTGGCCCACATCCTCCCTCTGACCTGGAATGCCCTCCCTCCTCACTTCTGCCCAAATAAATCTCTTCCCCTCTCCAAAGCCCTCCTGTGAGCTCCCCTCCTCCAGGAGGCCTTCCCAGACTGAATCCTCCATTCCCTCTGTCTATGGCCCAGCCTCCGATGTGGCTACAATACTCATATCCTAGAGTGGCAGGGTTTGCCACAGCCTATACAGGTTTGGGTTTTTGCTAACTGGGAGTTGAGTCTAGGATCCAGCAAGAGAAATGTCTGAGACACAAAGATATTTCTGGTTTGGAGTTAGTGGAGGGGTTGGGATACTTTGAAATGTGTTTTTAAGGGGGATGATTGGTGCTTTGGGTCTAGAGATTGAGGGTTTTGGTAGGGGGAGAAAGGGATGGGGCAGAAACCATGGGATGCATGGGCGTGCAGGCTGACTGTGTGTGTGTGTCTGTGTCTCTGTCACTGTGCCCTTCTCCTTATTCCTTTGCCAGCCCCCATTTAGCTAATATTTCCCACTGAACCATAAAGTCACCAAGTCCAATAACTTTCACAGCCTCGGCTTAGGACCTTGCGCCTGGAATGTGCTAGAAAATGGGAGGCAGCAGCTTCAATAAGTCTCATGGCTGCCCCATGAACCCCAAGGGATTGCATGTCCATCCCCCAACCACTGGTAACCTCCACCCTTCCCTCCAACTTGCCGTCCACCATTGTCACGGGATTCCACGCCGTGCTTCGGTCCCAGAAGTGGTGGTATTCAGTGGGTCAGACCATGAGCCCCCCGAGGTGGGAATGGAGCTCTGCCAACAGGGGTGGGGGAGCAGTACTGTCATGTGCCCCTTGAGGGTTCTTAAACTGGAAGCCTTTCAAGAGCAGGAATGTGCCCATTTCAGCTGGCTGGGCTGCCCAATTTCTGTACCCCAAAGTAAAATTCACTCCCCCATCCTCATTGGATTCTGTTACAGCCCCCCAAAAGCCCAGCAATGAGTTGAGGTTTAATAGTCACAGTCATTTAGAGCAGACTGTAAGCTTGTTGTGGGCAGGGAATTTGTCTTATGTTGTATTTTCTCATGCCCTTAATACAGTGGTCTATGCTCAGTAAATGCGAAGGACTAATCCACAGCACCACAAACAGAAGCGTGGTTGTAGTAGTGGAAGCTGGGTCACCAGCAGGATTCACTGAGTATTTAGTAGATATCAAGCAGTGTACTGAGAACCTGGAGACTGAGTTACAAAGCATAAATCTCAGAGTTGGAAGTTAGTGTGCAGAATATTTCCAGATGACTTCTCCCCCGACTCATGTTGGCTCCTACTTAAGGAGGCGGAATCTTCTTCTCCCCCTCTAGACTGGAAGTTCAGCATGGGCAAGAGAATCTGTTGATTGATTGCTATATTGTACTCTGCCCCCAATATGCGGTGGATAATACAGTTGAAGGACTAAAATGGGTATCTTTAGCAATTGAGGCCGCTTATCCCCATCCTGCTCTCATCACCCCTTTTATTAACACGACTATATTGTATCATACTGTATCATGTTGCTATATTAGCACCACTGTATTGTATCATATTGTATCATGTTGCTATATTACCGATTTCGTTTATTACTGTTTATTGTTGTCAGTGCTGCCACCCACCTCTCTGGCCTCGCCATGTCCCTCCTTCCCCCCTCCCCCCTCCCGCCCCTTCCTATCCTCCCCTTCCCCTTCCCCTTCCCCTCTCTCGCTCAGCTCTTTCCCGCTCTCTCCTCTGTCTCCTCCCCCCTCCTCTCTCCCGCCCTAGAACCCCACTTTACAGCGCTACCCCTCTTCCCCCTCCCCCTACTCTTCCCCCCACCAAACCCCCTCTTCACCCCTCCCCCCTTCTCTCTTCCCCACCCATGCCCCATCCCAGTCCTCTTGTCCCACCGCCACCCCTCATCCCCCTCTCCTCGTCCAGGGCCCCGCCACCTCCTTCCCATCCAAACCCTCCCCTCCCCCCGCCCTTCCCCCCTCCTCCCCTTGCACCCACAGCTACTTTCAAGTGTGGCCTCTGGAACCCCCGCTCTATTACAGGCAAGCTACCTTTCATCCATGACCTTTTCCTCTCCCGCTCTCTCCTCCTCCTCGCCCTTTCGGAAACGTGGCTCTCTCCCGAAGACACGGTCTCCGCCGCCGCTCTCTCAAGCGGAGGCCTCTCCTTCTCCCACTCCCCCAGACTCACCGGTAAGGGAGGAGGCGTCGGCTTCCTCCTCTCGCCCCGATGCCGCTTCCGCACTATCCCTCCTCCCTCTCCTTCCCCTCCTTCGAAGCCCATATCATTCGCCTCTACCACCCACTCCAGTTACTTGTCGCCGTCATCTACCGCCCTCCCGGTCCCACCTCCGACTTCTTCAACCACCTTGACCCCTTTCTCACCTTCCTCCTCTCCTTCTCTCTGCCCACTCTGATCCTTGGAGACTTCAACATCCATACGGATGTACCCGACGACTCCTCTACCGCCCGCCTGCTATCCCTCCTCGACTCTGCCGACCTCCTCCTCCACCATACCGCGCCCACTCACCGACTCGGTCACACCCTCGATCTCGTCATCTCCTACCGCTGCACTATCTCTTCACTCACCAACTCTGAAATCCCTCTCTCTGACCATAACCTTCTCACCTGCCTCATCTCTCACACTCCCTCCCCCTGCAAATCTTCGCTACGGCCCCACAGAGACCTCCGCTCTCTCGATCCCATCCGTCTTTCCAATAGCATCTCTCCTCACCTTGCCGCCCTGTCCTCTCTTCCCACTCTCGACGATCAGGTCTCCGCTCTCAACTCCACCCTCTCTACTCATCTCGACTCTCTCGCCCCCCTTTCCCTCCGCCGCTCTCGCTCCACTAACCCACAGCCCTGGATCACCTCCTCCGTCCGCCTCTTACGCTCCTATGCTCGAGCTGCTGAGCGCTGCTGGCGAAAGTCCAAGCACCGAGCCGACCTCACACACTTCAAATTTATCCTTTCCTGCCTTAACTCTGCCCTCTCCTCCGCCAGGCAAAGCTTCTTCTCCTCCCTCATCGACACCCATGCCCGTCACCCCCGCCGATTGTTCCGGACCTTTAACTCTCTCCTTAGGCCCCCTGTTCCTCCCCCTCCCCCATCTCTCACCCCTAATGATCTGGCCACCTATTTCCTCACAAAAATCAACACGATCAGGTCTGAGCTCCCCAAAGTCACCCCTCCGCCTCTCCCCTCCCCCCCAACAACCCCCTCCCCTACTTTCCCATCCTTCCCTGCAGTATCCTCAGAGGAGATCTCCTCCCTCCTCGCAAGTGCCACCCCCTCCACCTGCGCCTCGGACCCCATTCCCTCTCACCTTCTTAAAACCATCGCCCCTGCCCTCCTCCCTTCCTTAACTTCTATTTTTAACCACTCAATCTCCAAGGGCTCCTTCCCCTCTGCCTTCAAACATGCCCACGTCTCCCCCATCCTAAAAAAACCCGCTCTTGACCCCACTTCCCCCTCCAGTTATCGTCCTATCTCCCTACTACCCTTCCTTTCCAAAATCTTAGAACGAGTCGTCTACAATCGATGCCTAGAATTCCTTAACTCCCATTCTCTCCTAGACCCCTCCGATCTGGCTTCCGTCCCCTCCACTCTACCGAGACTGCTCTCTCTAAGGTCACCCGTGACCTCCTTCTTGCCAAATCCAATGGCTCCTACTCCATTCTGATCCTCCTTGACCTCTCTGCTGCCTTTGACACTGTCGACCATCCCCTCCTCCTCCATACCTTATCTCACCTTGGCTTCACGGACTCTGTCCTCTCCTGGTTCTCCTCTTACCTCTCTGGCCGATCATTCTCGGTCTCCTACGCTGGAGCCTCCTCCCCCTCCCATCCTTTAACTGTTGGAGTTCCTCAAGGGTCAGTTCTTGGCCCTCTTCTGTTCTCCATTTACACTCACTCCCTCGGTGAACTCATCCGCTCTCACGGCTTTGACTACCATCTCTACGCAGATGACACGCAGATCTTCATCTCCGCCCCTGTCCTCTCCCCCTCCCTTCAGGCTCGCATCTCCTCCTGCCTCCGGGACGTCTCCACCTGGATGTCGGCCCGCCACCTAAAACTCAACATGAGCAAGACTGAGCTCCTCATCTTCCCTCCCAAGCCCGGTCTGCTCCCAGACTTCTCCATCACCGTGGATGGCACGACCATCCTTCCCGTCCCGCAGGCCCGCAATCTCGGTGTCATCCTTGACTCGTCCCTCTCGTTCACCCCACACATCCTATCCGTTACCAAGACCTGCCGGTTTCACCTCTACAATATCGCCAAGATCCGCCCTTTCCTCTCCACCCAAAGGGCTACCTTACTTTTACGGGCTCTCGTTATATCCCGGCTAGACTACTGTGTCAGCCTTCTCTCTGACCTCCCTTCCTCCTCTCTCGCCCCGCTCCGGTCTATTCTTCACTCCGCTGCCCGGCTCATCTTCCTGCAGAAACGATCTGGGCATGTCACTCCCCTTCTTAAACAACTCCAGTGGTTGCCTATCGACCTCCGCTCCAAACAAAAACTCCTCACTCTAGGCTTCAAGGCTCTCCATCACCTTGCCCCTTCCTACCTCTCCTCCCTTCTCTCTTTCTACCGCCCACCCCGCACGCTCCGCTCCTCTGCCGCCCACCTCCTCGCCGTCCCTCGGTCTCGCCTATCCCGCCGTCGACCCCTGGGTCACGTCCTCCCGCGGTCCTGGAACGCCCTCCCTCCTCACCTCCGCCAAACTGATTCTCTTTCCCTCTTCAAAACCTTACTTAAAAATCACCTCCTCCAAGAGGCCTTCCCAGACTGAGCTCCTCTTCCCCCTCTACTCCCTCTGCCATCCCCCCTTTACCTCTCCGCAGCTAAAGCCTCATTTTCCCCTTTTCCCTCTGCTCCTCCACCTCTCCCTTCCCATCCCCACAGCACTGTACCCGTCCGCTCAACTGTATATATTTTCGTTACCCTATTTATTTTGTTAATGAGTTGTACATCGCCTTGATTCTATTTAGTTGCCATTGTTTTTACGAGATGTTCTTCCCCTTGACGCTGTTTAGTGCCATTGTTCTAGTCTGTCCGTCTCCCCCGATTAGACTGTAAGCCCGTCAAACGGCAGGGACTGTCTCTATCTGTTGCCGACTTGTTCATCCCAAGCGCTTAGTACAGTGCTCTGCACATAGTAAGCGCTCAATAAATACTATTGAATGAATGAATGAATGAATGAATTCAATGCTCTGTCAAATTAGCTTTCAATAAATACTATTGCTGTCTTTCTGCAATACTGCCATCCTTCACTGTACGTACTGATGTTAGGTGTTTTTTAATCGACTTGGACTGCCATTTGGAGCTTACCTTGGGTTTAGTATGCACAACTGCATATCCCGACCTTGTACATGGCAGTCTGTGTGTAACTCCATTTTAATGTCTGTCGCGTTGACTGGAAGCTTCTTGAGAACAGGAGCCACATAGGCTAGGTAGCATTCAACTCTTTAAACCACTCATACCGTCTTGTTCCAAAGTCGATATTTTTCCCCTTCTCAACAGTGAGCTTACTGGGGACAGGGCATGTGTCTGATACATTTTTCTACTGTATTCTCCCAAGGACTCCCTACAATGCTCTGTACAAAGTAAGAGTGCAAATAGGATTGACTGACTGCCTTAGATTGTAAGCTCCTAAGGGGCAAGGGCTGTATTGACTCCACCCAAACTGCCAAAGAGGGTGCTTACTGGGGTGTGTTCTCCCTCACGTCAGGCCAAACTTGGGGTCAGATTGCCCAGTCATGCTCAATTTTGGGGGGTGTTGGGGGTTGGGAAGGCAAGGGTGGTGGACCAGAGTGGCCCTGGTAAGTGTTCAGGAACTTGGTTGTGTGAGGAGAAAAGGCAGAAGCACAGCTTCTTTCTGGTCCCTGGAGAAGTATCCCGGATGCTCCTGCTCAGAGGTAAGATGCTGGGGAATTGGGTGGGTCAGTCTGTTGGGGAGGGGGTCTGGTTTGGAGCATTCCTTGGGTAAGCTAACACTTACCCAACACTTAACACTTCAGTTGGGATTTTTCTCCTGCATTGGGGTGACCAAGCCAGCCAGGGCCTCCCTGGCAGGGTGTCTGACTGGCAGCTGCTCTGTCCTGTCTCTGCCTAGCTCTGTCTCGAAAGGGTTTCTCTCCCACCCTTTCTCTCTCTTTCTTTCTCTCTGGCTGCAGTCCAGCTGAGGGGTGGGGCTAGAGGCAAGGCTGGGCACCCAAGACAGCACCCCCTGACCTGAGCAGAGCAAGATTGCCCTGAGACCTAATCAAGTGTATCCTTAGGTCCAAGGAAGTAGCTTGAGCCCTGGATGCATCATGGGAGACCCGCTCCCCTCATCCGTATATGCCTCCTTGAGAACATTTTGGTGCGGACAGGACAGTGAGGATTGTGCCCTAAGCCTGGGGCTGTTTGGGCTCCTTTTTGGGTAAGTGGGAGGAATCGATGGTATTTCTTGAGCACTGTAATAAGTGCTTGAGAGAGTAGAGTGAAGGGCTCCTTTTCCCCTGCCACTCACACACACAATCCACTGTCTCCTTATAGTCCAAAACTCAGAACGGTGACCGAGTCCTCTCCTGGCCCCATAGTAACCCGTGATGAGGTTCCTTCCCAAAGTCCAATGTCCCGATCTCTGGCTGGGCTCTGCGTTCCCCATCAGAGATCCATCTGAGCGTCCCATGCCACCTGCGATTGGCTGGCACTCTCCCCACAAGGTGGGCTGGGGTGTACATCATCCACCAATGGTCCTATCCATCCCCAGAAAGCCCACAGCGCTGAAACAGATGACCAGCCGGCATGGACAGTGGAGGTTTAACCAGCCACTTGTGGGACACCATGGGCACTGCGCCAATCCACCCCCACCTCCCCACAGGTGAGCCGTTTGGGCCCAGACTGCTCTCCCCTGGCCACCCCCTAGCCCAGAACTGTATCCCCTACCTCCAAATGATGCCATTTCCTATAGGGGTCAAGGATCAAATATTGCCTCATGAGTGCCACACCAGTCCTATTTCATCTCCAAGAGATGATGGAGGGGTGTGTGTGTGTTTGTCTTGAGAGAGCAGGGATGAGAAGCAGCAGTTGGAGGGGCCACCCCTCTTTGGACAGGGAGATGGGTTCTGGAAACAGGAGTCTGGAGCTCTGGACAGGTACTCAATCACTGATTTGACAGTGGGGAGAGTAATGGCTGGGGCCCTTAATTCTATAGTGTCTTTACCACTTGTCAGCTGTGTGACCTTGGGCAAGTAACTTCACTTCTATGTGCCTCAGTTACCTCATCTGCAAAATGGGGATTAAAAAAGTGTGACCCTCAAGTGGGACAACCTGTTGACCTTGTATCTACCCCAGAGCTTAGAACAGTGCTTGGCACGTAGTTAGCGCTTAACAAATACCAACATTATCATATTATTATAGTCAATCTGAACTTCCCCGCTCCTGGTCTTTGGAGTTTCCTGTCCATCTCTTACGTGAAGAGTACAGACCCTTTCCTGTCAGGGCAGGGAAGGGGGGTGGTGCCCTGTGGGAGCGGGGATGAGGGGCAGGAGGAGTAAGGGGTGTAAAAACTTCTCACTCTGGGCTTCAAGGTTCTCCATCACCTTACCTCCTCCTACCTCTCCTCCCTTCTCTCTTTCTACTGCCCACCCCACACACTCCCCTCTTCTGCTGCTCACCTCCTCATCGTCCCTTGTTCACACCTATGCCGCCGTCGATCTCTGGCCCACGTCCTACCGCTGTCTTGGAATGCCCTCCCTCCTCACCTCTGCCAACCTCTCTTCCCCTCTTCAAAGCCCTACTGAGAGCTCACCTCCTCCAAGAGGCCTTCCCAGACTGAGCTTCCCCTTTTCCCTCTGCTCCCTCTCTGCTCCTCCTTCCGCCCTCTGCTCCCTCCCCCTTCTCCCCTTCACCTCCCCTCAGCTAAGCCCCCTTTCCCCCCTTTCCCTCTGCTCCTCCCCCTCTCCATTCCCCTCCCCTCAGCACTGTCCTCATTTGATATATTTTTAATACCCTATTTATTTTAGTAACGAGGTGTACATCCCCTTGATTCTATTTATCGTGATTAAGTTGTCTTGTTTTTGTCCGTCTATCTCCCCTGATTAGACTGTAAGCCCGTCAATGGGTAGGGATTGTCTCTATCTGTTACCGATATGTACATACTGATATGTACATTAGTGCAGTGCTCTGCACATAGGAAGCACTCAAAAAAATACTATTGAAAGAATGTGTCCATCTGTGTGTATGTGTGTTTGACTACCGTGTGTCCTCCATCCCTCTTGGAGGAGCAGAATGAGAGGTGGAGAGGACAAGTAGCAAATCCTAGAGTGGGAAGATGCCAAGTGTTCTTACCCCCAGCCCCCCACCTTACCCCAGGAAATGACATAGTCTGGCCCCCTCCTCTCCTCCTCCCTTCTCTGTCCCCTTGCCTGACTAGACTCTGTAATGCCAAAGGGATCTGTGTGGAATAAAACATCTATGTTCTCATCAATCCTGAGCCTCTGAGCCCACTGATCACTGGTGCTGCCCCATAGTAGAATTAGAATTTGAGGGCGTACCAGTTGTGCAGTCAAAGCACTAGGGATGCAACCGGCTTCTAACTTGTAGATTGACAAGATAGCCACCCTCACTCTTCCCTCCCCACCCCCAGATCTCATTCCTTCTCTCTCAACAAGGCAGAGTAACGGGGTTCGAGTCTTGAGAGTTCCAACAGAGGGAGTAGTCACACCTTTTTTTTCCTTCCTTCTCCCACTACCCAGCCTGAGGGTCTCCACGGAAATGGCCCAGAAGCGTGAGGCTCCCATCAGCTGGAGCCCTTCAGATTTCTCCCTGCCCCTATCAAATATGCTAAGGTAGGAGGCAGGAACCTCCAGGCTCAAGAGGGTCAGCTGGGGTCTTGCTGGGCTTTGAGGGCTCTGGATGTGCTGGGAGGGAGGGGAGCTGGAGACTGACTTGTACGTCTGGGGCATTCGCAGCTGCCAGCTGGCTTTTGTAGAACAAAGAGGGTCGGGGGCAGAGCCAAGCCCAGTGCTCGATAACCTGGCATGAAATTCTGGGTTCCCACTGAAGCCAGGGGATGTAGATGTGCACGACCTACAGACACACACCAGAGAGTGGGGAGTGGGGAGATGTCATTGCCTCCCTCAAAAATCTTCTTGTCCATCCCGCTCCCCCCTGAGACTGCCTCGGTCCCAGCCCAAGTCAAATTCACCCTGATTTAGATGGTTGAGATGCATCTTGGAAAATAATAACAATTGTGGTATTTGTTAAGCACTTACTATGTGCCAGGCACTGTTCTAAGCACTGGGGTAGATACAAGATAATCGGGTTGGACACAGTTTCTGTCCCACAGAGGGCTCACAATCTTAATCCTCATTTTACAGGTGAGGGAACTGAGGCCCAGAAAAGTGAAGTGACTTGCCCCACGTCACACAGCAGACAAGTGGCAGAGCTGGAATTAGAACCCAGGTCCTTCCGACTCCTGGACCCTGCTCTATCCACTAGGCCATACTGCTTCTCAAGATTTCTAAAGTCCCGCTGGGTTGGAGCCACCACCTGCCCAGAAGCCAGGGGCTAAACCTAATGACCTTGTGAAGAGCCTGTGGTTTTGGCTCGTGTGGGTTGCTGTGTCTCTGGGGTCCCAAGCCCCCACCCCAACCCCTCAGAAAACAGAATTCACAGCCTTCAGTCGCTCTGAATCTTCATCATCCTGGGGCAGATCTTGCCCCCCTACTTTGGGCCACCCAACCATGGCTTAGTGAATGGAGCCTGGGCCTGGAAGTCAGAAGGAGCTGGATTCTAATCTTGGTTCTGACACATCTGCTGTGAGACCTTGGGCACTTGTCTGGACCTCAGTTACCTCATCTATAAAATGGGTATTAAGAGAGTGAGCCCAATATGACAAAGAGACTGTGTTCAACCTGATTACCTCATATGTACTCCGGTGCTTAGAACAGTGCTTGAGACATAGTAATCACTTAACAAGTACCATAATTATTGTTTTTATTATTAACCAAATGTCTTTTCTCCCTCCCACTTAGTGCTGGGGTAGGTAGGAGCACATGAGACAAAGTCCCTGTCTCCATACCACATGGGGTTCACAGCCTAAGTACAGTGCTCGGCACATAGAAAATGCTGAAATTATACCAAGCAATGATCATTTTTGTTGTCACGATTCTACTAGGCATCATCAGAAGCAACAAGGCACTGGGGAAGTATATCACCACCAAGATTTTCCTATACTTTGCCTACCTGTTGCCTACCATCGACTTTGGCTCCCTCAGTGATGAGAACACGCACGGTGCCATCGGTAAAACTTTGCCCTCACCTTGGGGCCCATGATGCCAGTGGATGGGAGGGAGCAGGGGCCAGCCTGTCTCAATTCCCCTCCCTCCCTCAGGCCCCACCCATCGTAGTCGGCCGGAAGTGGGGGTCTGGGCAGAGAGCCGGGCCGCACCCAATCAGGTTGGCGGTCCAGGTTGGGATGGTCTGGGGGGTCACAACTCTGGGGTTCGGACCGGTCTGGGTCATGCCTTGGGAAACAGCGCAGCCTACTGGGTGATGATGATGATGATGATAATTGAGGTATTTGTTAAGTGATTACTGTGAGCCGGACACTTTACGAAGCACTGGGGTAGACACACAGTTGTCAGGTTGAAGCTAGTCCCTGTCCCACATGAGGCTCACAATAATAATGTTGGTGTTTGTTAAGCGCTTACTATGTGCAGAGCACTGTTCTAAGTGCTGGGATAGATACAGGGTAATCAGGTTGTCCCACGTGGGGCTCACAGTCTTCATCCCCATTTTACAGATGAGGGAACTGAGGCTCAGAGAAGTTAAGTGACTTGCCCACAGTCACACAGCTGACAAGTGGCAGAGCCAGGAGTCGAACTCATGACTTCTGACTCCGAAGCCCAGACTCTTTTCCACTGAGCCACGCTGCTTCCCTAATCTCAATCTCCATTTTACAAATGAGGTAACCGAAGCCCAGAGAAGTCAAGTGACTTGCCCAAGGTCTCACAGCAGGCAAGTGGCACGGGCTTGGAAGTCGAAGGACCTGGGTTTTAATGCTGTCTCCACCTCTGTTATGTCTGATGTGTCTGTTGTGTGACCTTGGTCATGGCACTTCACCTTTCTGTTCCTCAGCGACCTCATCTGTTGCTTCACTTCCGTTGGCCTCAGTTTGCTCATCTATAACATGGGGATGAAGACTTTGAGCCCCATGTGGACAGGGATCGAGTCCAACCTGATTAGTTTGTATTTACCCCAGTGCTTAGAACAGTGCTTGATACACAGTAAGTGCTTAACAAATACCATCATTGTTATCATTATGTCTCCTCTTGTGAGGTCCAGTGGGTCTGTGTGGGACCCTCAGGGAGGGGCTGGGGACGCCCAGCTGGACCACCTCGTCCCCCTGGACAGCTGCCCGGCGCCGACCCTTAGAGTCTGGCCTGCTCTGGACAGACCCCGCCCCCAAGAAGCTAGTGCAGCCCCCTGGTCATCCCCCCAAGTTGCCCTAGGGGCCATCCCGGGAGCACTGGGGCTGCCACCCACCCATTGGTCCATTTTGTAGACGTGTAGAAGACTTTCGTGGGCCACTGCGTTGGCAGTCTGCTGTATGCTTTGTTCTCCGGGCAGCCCCTAGTCATGCTTCTGACCACTGCCCCTCTGGCGCTCTACACCAACTGTGAGGGTAGGACACTCCAGGCTGGGTGGGGGGATGAGGGTCCAGTGGGGGGAACCCGGTGCCCAACACAACTGGCCCCCCTTGGGCCCTTGTCTGCCCCTCATACCATTGAATCCCTTGCAGATGCCAGGGGTGGGATGCCACTCAGTGGGGCCTGACCTCTAGACTGTAAGCTCACTGTGGGCAGAGAATGTATCTGATATGCTCTTCTATTGGATCCTCCCAAGCGCTTAGTACAGTGCTCTGCACACAGTACTTGCTCCATTACCATTGACTGACTGACCCTTTTGGAGAGGGGCCAAATCAGGGGCCAGGATGACTCCAGCCAAGGCTGGGCTGATCCTGTGCCATGCCACTGTCTCATGAGCCAGTCTCTGCCCTTCTCTTGGGCCCGAGTGGGCTGCCTCTCTCAGATCCCCCTCAAACCCCAAACCCTTCCAGCCCCCTCCCCATCCGTGGGCTGCTGGAGGTTGGCGCTGTTGGGACTGGGGGCCAATCAGGCCAAGGCCCCCAAGTTTCTGTTTGTGGCATCAGCCTGGCCCTGCTGCTGACACTACCTTCTCCGGTCCCGTCCCCAACCCCCACCCCCGGGTTTAGGGCCTTTTCTTCATTCAATCATATTTATTGAGCTCTTAGTATATGCCAAACAAAGTCCTCAGAGCTTGGGAGAGTACCCACAACAAGGTTACAGTCTAGAGGGGGAGACAGACATTAATACAAATCAATATGTAACAGATATGGAAGTAAGTGGTGTGGGGCTGGGAGAAGGGATGGATAAAGGGAGCAAGTCAGGGCGACCCATAAGGGAGAGGGAAAAGAGGAAAGGAGGGCTTAGTCAGGGAAGGCCCCTTGGAGGAGATGTGCCTTCAGTAAGGCTTTGAAGGGGAGCCTCTGAGATTCCAGAAAGGCTGTGGACTCCTGTAGTGATGAAGAGGAGAAGAAAGAGGAGTCCTGTCACACACCCACAGGTTCTTAGCGGAGGTCCTGTGGCTGGCAGGGAGGGACTGCCAGTCTATGCGGGCTGAGGTCCGGGTTTGGAGCCTGGCTAGAGGACCGTCCATGCGTCCTTCGCGCTGGTGAGCGGCTGGTGCCTTTCAGTGATTCGGGGCATCTGCAATGACTACAGCCTGGACTTCCATGCCTTCTACCCTTGATGGGGCTGGGGAACAGCTTTTTCCTTGCCCTCTACACCCTCTTCAACTTCAGCCTGGTCATGAAGCTCTTCAAGAGGTGGGTTCCTGGGAGTGGGGGCAGCTGAGGTCCGGGCTGGGCAGACTCCTCGCAAGGGAGGGAGGGGGCCCGCTCCCAGTAGGGTGGTTCCCTGGGCTGGGGGCAGAGCCCCTGGTGGCTTTATCCCAGGGCTGTAGACCAGAAAAGGGGTGAGCTTCCCCGATTCATTCACAAGGCCTTAGTGTGGTCTTGTCAGCCACTCATATTTATTGAGTGCTTACAGTGTGCAGAGCACTGTACTAAGTGCTTAGGAGAGTAGACTACAACCACAGACACGTTCTCTGCCCACAATGTGGGCAATCCTGAGTCATTCAGTGGTATTTATTGAGCACTTACTGTGTGCGGAGCACTGTACTAAGCTCTTGGCAGAGTACGCTACAACCACAAACATAATAGGAGTAAAAGCGGTCTGTTGGTCGGGCCCGGGGTGGTGAGACATGAGATGCGAGGCCATGTATCTTGTCCACACTCTGAGGACTGTGACCGACTGCTGTCCATCTGTCCATCCACCTGTGCCCCCACTCTCTGGTCATCCCACCTCCCCCGTGGCTCACCTGCCAGCCTCAGATCCATAGAGGAGATCATCGCCCTGTTCATCTCCGTCACCTTTGTGCTCAACGCCGTCAAGGGGATCATCAAAAGTTAGTCCCGGCCCCCTTCCCCCTGCTGTCTCCCCCACTCCCAGGGCTCTTTGAGGGGGCAGGCCTCTCCCGGAGACCCGGGAGATAGCATGGCCAAGCAGGCAGTGCCAAGGCAGAGTTCTGAAAGGGGGCCTCCCACATCCAAGCTGGGAAGACCTGGGGCTTGAGAAGTGCACTGGAAGTGCTCACACCAGAGGCTGTTCCTCCCCAGCTTTCAGACCCTCATTCCCAGCGCTTGGAGCTGCTCTCCCATCATTTGATCTTGACCTTTGCCCTCCCCAGAAGTAGCTGGTGACAGGACAGGCATCAAAAGTGCCCGGGGCAGTGTTGAAGACTGTAAGGGTCATCCTGCCAATGGACCCCCAGGCATGGTGACTCTCTCTCACCCCCTACCCCCCAAACCCACAAGGCTCCTTCAGAGGCACCTGACAACTCTTCCCCCCAGAATGAGCTCCTCTAGTGTCCTGGAAGTTCCTTACCCTGCTGCCCCCTCCCAGCTCTGGCTGGCATCAAAACAGCATGGCATAATGTCTAGAGCACGGGCCTGGGAGTCAGAACGTCATGTGTTTCAATCCTGCCTCTGCCACCTGTCTTCTGGGTGACCAGGCTCAAGTCACTTCTCTTGGCCTCAGTTATGTCATCTGTAAAATGGGGATTGAGGCTGTGAGCCCCACGTGGGTCAGCAACTGGGTTCCAACCTCATTTGCTTGTTTCCACCCCAGCACTTAGTACAGAGTCTGGCACATGGTAAGCACTTAACAAATATCAGTTACTATCAACATTATTATTATTATCCACGGGAATGTGGTCAAGGCCAGGAAAGTCATCTGACTCGAACTGAAGGCGTTCAACCCCGCCCCATCCTTGACACCCAAATCTGCTTCAGCCTTACCCCGGCCTCCTCCCCAGCCCTGATCCAGCTGGGCCAGAAAAAGGCGTTGAAGGTCTTCCCCTCCTACCTGGCTTCCCTTCCCTCCCTTATTCCATGAACGGAGTTCCAGGCAGAACTGGGCTCCTGCCGGGGCCAGGCTGAGGTGGGTACCCAGATGGGCTCGTTGGGTTTGACATCATGAATTGGTGGTTCAGGCCCCTCGGAGACATTTAGATCTGAGGACCTGCCTGGCTCATTGAGTCCATAGCAATGAACCCATGTTCACTGTGGAGGTTGAGGTATGTGAGTGAGTGAGAGACAGAGAAAGGGTGTGTGTTTTTGTTTGTGTATACGTGGGTGTGTGTGTGTTGAGAATCTAATTTCTACTCAATTGCTTCCCCTACCCATAGTTCATTGCAATGCCTGTCTCCCTCACCAGACTTTGAGCTCCTTGAGGGCCAGGATAATGTCTGCTTAATAATAATAATAATAATAATAATAATGTTGGTATTTGTTAAGCGCTTACTATGTGCCGAGCACTGTTCTAAGCACTGGGGTAGACACAGGGGAATCAGGTTGTCTCACGTGGGGCTCACAGTCTTAATCCCCATTTTACAGATGAGGGAACTGAGGCACCGAGAAGTTAAGTGACTTGCCCAAAGTCACACAGCTGGCAAGTGGCAGAGCCGGGGTGTGAACCCATGACCTCTGACTCCAAAGCCCGTGCTCTTTCCAGTGAGCCACGCTGCTTCTCATAAGTTCTAATTCTAAGTTCTTATTCTAATAAGTAATGATGGTATTTGTTAAGCACTTACTATATGCCAAGCACTGTTCTAAGTGTGGGGAAAGATGCGAAGTAATCAGGTTGACACACGTGGGGTCACAGTCTTAATCCCCAATTGGGGCACAGAGAAGTTAAGTGACTCGCCCAAAGTCACAAAGCTGACAAGTGGTAGAGCGGGGATTAGAACCCATGACCTCTGACTCCCAAGCCTGTGTTCTTTCCACTGAACTACGCTTCTTCTCTAGTTACTTTAGTATACGCTCCCAATCACTTAGTATAGTTCCTTATTCATAGTGAGGACTCAATAAATACCACCGAGTGACTGATAGATTGTGCTATGTGATCATGAGGATGTATTTGTACCTATGTGCATGCGGGCACACTTGTGTGGGTGTGCATGTCTGCACGTGTCTGTGTATCTCTGGAAGCTGTTCCATAAAACTGTTGAGGGACCACCCTGGGGCCCCTACATACACTTTTGGTGACTATGTCTAAGGCAACCAGAAGGTGAGACAGAGAAGGGTGGCCAGATTGGCCGTAGAGATGGCCTGAAGGGGCCAGGATTCTGCAGGCTGAGAGGGCACAGAAGTAGAGTTTAAAGATCCAGGAAGGGTGCGAACGGGGGAACCCAGCATTACTTTTACCCCAACCAGCCCCAGCAAGATGGGAACCCCCAGTTGTAGCTGGACAGTGGTAGGTCTAGAACCAACAAGCAAAATGAAATGCTCTCGTTGGGGTGGAGAGCAAGGAAGCCTGGCACCAAGTGGGCTGAGCCCACTGATCGCTGGAGAGTCGGGGATGGAGGGCGGGAGGGCCAGACGGTCCACCCCCGGACTGCGAGGGCAGGGGTCTGGGAGGACCACCAGCCCTGGTTTGGAGACAGAGTCCTGGTGGGCCGGGCCGTGATAGGATGTATGGTTGCTTGCTCGACACCTCCCATCAGTTTTCAGGAAATACTACTATGGCAAGCCCTTGGGCGGCCACCCCCGCCCGACAGAAGCATCCCCCAGCCTCCCCAACCTTGGCCTCAACACGAACCTCCTGTTGAACTCGTCGGTCGGCTGCTTGCTGTGCCCTCAGAACCAGACCGGCGGGCACGAGCTGGTGCACTATGGGCGGGAGACAGCTGTGCTGAGCCTCATGGATTTGCTGGGGACCCTCTGGCTGGGCCACACTCTCTATCAGTTCAAGAAGAGGTGAGCGAGCAGAAGATCCGGGGAGGCTGACCCGGGCCCAGCCGGACAGTGCACGGGGCCCAGAACCAAGGGAAGGGATGGGAGGGATGGAGGGCAGATGGTCTGCATGTGGAGAAGGCCCCTCCCCAACCCCCAGTTCCTCCCCCCCACACTTGAATGTAGGGGGAGAGGCAGGGGAAGAATATACAGTCCCTGCCTTCAAGGTCTGATGGGTAAGTAAGGACACACACACATACATCCCGCCCCGCCCCTTCTCCCCTCCCAAAGAGCTGGAGTGATTGGAGTTAGGCCGAGGATACGCGCGCGCGCACACACACACACACAATTGGAGTGACTGGAGTCAGGCCGAGGGTCAATCCAGGCTGGCTCTTCGGAAGTAGTGCTCAGCTTCAGAAGGAAATAGAGTTCCTGGTATGCTTGACCTCCACAGCCCCTCCCTGCACAGCCATGTTCATGAGATTCTGACTGACTGCACTCTGCCCATCTTGGTGCTCACCTTCTCCCTCATGGGCTCCGTGGGCTCTGTCTCCCCGGGGCACCCTCCCAGAAGAAATAGGAGCTCATGAAGGAGAAGGTGAGCACCCTCCAATCTCTCCTAGAGGTGAGAGGGCCTTTGGGCCTATCTTTTTCAGTCATTTATTCAATCTTATTTATTGAGCAGTTATTGTGTGCAGAGCACTGTACTAAGCACTTGGGAGAGTACAATACAACAATAAACAGACACATTCCCAGCCCACAACGAGCTTATAGTCTAGAGACTGCTTGGGAAGCATGGCTGCTCTGCACACAGTAAGTGTTCAATAAATATAAATGAATGAATGAATGAGGTCAGACTGGAGTTGGGAACTCGGGCCCCCAGTCGGTCAATCGTATTTATTGAGCACTTACTGAGTGCTGAGCACTGTTCTAAGTGCCTGGGAGAGTACAGTACTACAATACAGTGGACACATTCCCTGCCTTTAATGGCCTACAGTCTAGAGGAAGACATAGCCTTGTTGATGATGTTTGAAAACCTGCAGGGGCTCCCCCTGCCGCCCAGCCTTATCAGAAGCAGCGTGGCATAGTGGATAGAGCTTGGGCCTCCGAATCAGAAGGTCATGGGTTCTAATCCCAGCTCCACCACATGTCTGCTGTGTGAACTTGGACAAGTCACTTCACTTCTCTGGGCCTCAGTTGCCTCATCTGTAAAGTGGGGATTGAGACTGTGAGCCCACTGCGAGACAGAGATGGTCCAACCCAATTTGCCAGTACCCACCCCAGCTCTTAGTACAGTGCCTGGCATATAGTAAGTGCTTAACAAATACCATTATTATTATAAGGGGAGAAGAGTGGAGTTCAGCAGGGACTCCCCCTCCCAGTCGAGTCTCCCTTAACTGTCGGTCTCCCCACTCAGCTCTGCCACCCCACCTGCGACTCCCCCCCAACTGTCTGTGTCTGCCCTAGGTACAATCTGCTGCCCAGAATCATCAAAGCCAAGTACCTAGATGCCGTGGATGCAGAGCACTAGGCGTGAACATGTGCCGGCCCAGCTTAGCAGTACTCTGGCCTCCCTGCCCCCCAGGTTTTTCCTGCCTCCAGCCCGGGCATGGCACCTTGGAGAGTTGTGGGCACTGCCGGGGGGGAAGCCTGGCCTTGGCTGGACCTGGCAGACCCCTGGGATTCCACTGGACCCACAGACCCTCAAAGGCCCAGGCTTCTGTACCCCCAGGGATCTGGCCGTCAGGCCACCATGCCTCCAGCCATACCCATTGTCAACCTGGAGCGGCCTGGGATGCTTTGGGGCCAGAAACCGGGATTCTTCCCTTCCCCTGCCATCCTCCTTCCCCAGTACCAAAGTCGGGGTCCCACTCGTGCCCTAGGACAGGTGTCACCTGAAGGTCACCCCAAATTGTTAAAGTCTCATGGCCAGAAGCGTCCAGGCCCAACAGCACAACCTCCCCCCCAACTCTGGCCAAGAGTTGGGCTTCCCTAGTTTGGGCAGTCACAGCTGCACTGGTCAGGCTTCAACCACACCAAGGCTGGCACATACCTGGTACTCCGGGCACAGAGGAATAGACAGATCTGGGTGTGTGCCAATGTGGGCCAGCCTACTGGAGTGTGGCCAGCCTGCTGGAGAGAGCCCTGGCCCTCTGTCCTCCAGAGATAAGCATTTTTGCACCCAGAAATCTGCACCCTGGGGCTCTCTTGAGGTTGTCTCTGCCCAGTCACTAACCTTGGGGGCGGCACTTCCCATATCCTAGACCAAGCACCCTCTACCTTAGCCAGGAACGAGTTTGGGGTGGGAAGTGCCAATGCCCACAACAGGGGGGTATTTCCTCTCCTCTGACAGGATCAGATTCTACACTCCCTCAGCTTTGGGAAGACTTAGGCTGGGTACTGTCTGTCCCTTAGGGAGAGGGCAGATTGGGAGTTGCTGACTGTGCTCCCCACCCCCTCACCCAGGTATTTTGGAGAGTGGAGGGAGAAGCCCTATGGGTTGAGTTTGGCTTTATCATGGACCTCTCCTCTCGTGGGCTACAGTGGTGGGGGTAGGGGGGGTGGAGAGGTGGAAGTCTCCAGGGGCTGCAGCCCCTCCCCAGCTGCTGCTTTGAATTATGGGGATCATCCCAGTGGGGAAGAGAAGACAGGCACACAGGTGAGGGTCCAACAAAGCCCAGAATTGGAGTTAATGGAGGTATTGTAAGGGCTAGAGGTGAGGGAATCACTGAAGCCAAGACTGAGTTGGTGGTGGTGGAGGAGGAGTCTCTCAGTGGCCAACCCAGGGCGGGCCAGGGGACGTGGGCTCAAATGCTTCCCCACCAGCCAGACACTGTCCCACGGCCTCCCAGTCTGGACCCTGGGGCCACAAGGTCTGGGGGAGGGGCTGCTTGCTCAGAGGGAAGGGCCAGGGGCATCTGGACTCCCTCCCCACTGGATGGTGGTAGTTGGGCATAATCTCTGCCTCTGGGGTTGGGAGTCCTAGAGGGAGAGAACAGGTCCTGAAGCTCTGAGGGATGAGGGAGTTCCTGTCATTGCAGCAGGGGTGTACCCCAATATTCTCATCCCTTCTGGATTCACCTCACCTGGACATCCCCCAGCACTGCCCCCAGACCCTTATGCCCTGTGGCCAGACTCCATGCATAGAAGCCCTGCTCACCTCCTGCTCCCAAGCAGGCCTGGGGAAGGGGCCTGAGGGGTCTCTGCGCTCCTCCATCCCCACCTTCCCCCGCATGTCTTCCCTCCCCCACCCTCCTCCCACGAGGGCCTTGAGGGAGATAGCTGATACATATTTTCTTTTGATAAAAGAGTCACTGCTGAGAAACCCCAAATTCCTTGATTGTTTAAGGAAAGAACAGAGCCTGCAAAAACCAACAATGAAACATGTGTACACCTGTCCTGCATTCAGAGCTCCCTTCCCGAATCTTGCTGAGTTAGTCAGGTGGCAGTGAGCAGACCCTCCCTTCATCCCATCTCACAGATACTGCACCAGAGTCCCAGAGACCCCAGCCCCACCTACTGCCAATCTGTCATATGTATTGAGTACTTACTGTGTGCAGAGAACTGTCTTATGCACTTGGGAGAGTCCAATAGAACAGACACAATCTCTGCCCACAATGAGCTTACCATCTACTAGCCCTAACTGACCTGGCCTTGGCCCAAGCGGAGGGGCTTCTGACTCTGAGAAGGAAGGGATGACCCTCCGCTTCAGGGTCTCCTATTGGACTCCAATGCTGGGGGTGGGAATTCCAGGTAATAAGAAGAAGGGTGGCATTTACTAAGAGCTTATTGTGTGCCAAGCACTGTAATAAGCACTGAGGTATATACAGAATAATCAGGTTGGACATAGTCCCTGTCCTGCGTGGAGCTCACTCTCTGGGAGGGGGAAGCAGCAAGGCCAAGTGGATAAATCACAGGCCTTGAAGTCACAAGGACTTGGATTCTAGTTCCAGCTGAATGAGGATGGATTTTGAGCCCCATGGGGGACATGGGTTGTGTGAGCCTGATTAGCTTGAATGTATCCCAGGTACAGTGCTTGACACATGCTTCACAAATACCATAAAAAAGGGAGAAATGGGATTGAATTCCCATTTTACACATGAAGAAACCAAGGCCCAGAGAAATGAAGTGACTTACCTAAAGTCACATAGCAAGCAAGTAACAAAGCTGGGATTAGAACCCAGGTCCTCTGACTCCCAGGCCCGCGTTCTTTCCATTAGGCCATGCTGCTTCCCTAGTCAATGATTTCTGATCCCTGGAGTTCTCCTGCCAACCTTCAGTTGGTTCCATCTCCCTCTCGTTCCCTGAGACCCACTGGGCTACCCAAAAGTGCCGAGGCAGGCCATTTAAAAAGCTTTCCGGTTCTGACTTGGCAGCAGTCATTGCCCTCCCTGACAGGTTTTGTGGATTTCTACAGTGGGTTTCACCTGGGATCTTCCCCTGGCAGAGATTCCAGCCCTTCCTGTTCTCAGGCCTCTAGACTCTTGCTCCTTATGAGCAGGGAACATGTTTATCAGCTCACCAGGTTTGTGCTTCTGTTGTCTCAGCAGAGACATGAGTGTTGGGGATGGGGGTGGTAATGAGGAGGAGGAGCAGTTGTCTGGTGGTTCACACGGTGCCATGCTTCATTCAGTTCAGTCAATCATATTTATTGAGCGTTCACTGTGTGCAGAGTACTGTACTAAGCGCTTGGGAGAGTACAATATAATTAAACACATTCCCCGCCCACAACAGGCTTACAGCCTAGAAAGGCAGACATTAATATACATAAAATTACAGATATGAGTGTTGTGGGACTGGGAGGCAGGATGAATAAAAGAAGCAAATCAGGGTGAAGCAGAAGGGAGTGGGAGAAGAGGAAAGGGGGTTTAACCAGGGAAGGCTTCTTGGAGGAGATGGGCCTTCAATAAGGCATATGCCAGTCCCCTGCCTCAGCCTCCCCCTTCATCCTGGCGGTGTCTCCCATCGTCAGTCGATCCCCTGCTCCACAAACTGAGGTTCTCAACTCTCAGCCACAATTGGAAGCCTGGTTTTTGCTAACCATCCATTCTGCTGCCTGAAGCCTTTTTGTTGCTTTGGCATGGCTCAGTGGAAAGAGCCCAGGCTTCGGAGTCAGAGGTCATGGGTTCTAATCCCAGCTCTGCCATTTGTCAGCTGTGTGACTGTGGGCAAGTCACCTAACTTCTCTGTGCCTCAGTTACCTCATCTGTAAAATGGGGATTAACTGTGAGCCTCACATGGGACCACCTGATTACCCTGTATCTATCTCAGCACTTAGAACAGTGTTCTGCACATAGTAAGCGCTTGGCAAATACCAACATGAGATGCAGATTGGCTCAGTGGAAAGAGCACGGGCTTGGGAGTCAGAGGTTATGGGTTTGAATCCCTGCTCTGCCCCTTGGCAGCTGTGTGACTGTGGCAAGTCACTTAACTTCTCTGTGCCTCAGTTACCGCATCTGTAAAATGGGGATTGAAACTGTGAGCCTCACATGGGACAACCTGATTACCCTGTATCTGCCACAGCGCTTAGAACAGTGCTCTGCACATAGTAAGCGCTTAACAAATACCAACATTATTATTATTATTATTATTGTATGGCTGGAAATATTGACTGTCAGCCCTTTCCAACCCTATTTGTTTGTATCTATCCCAGTGTTTAGTGCAGTGCCTGGCACATATTAAGAGCTTAACAAATACCACAATTATTATTATTATTATCTTTATTAATATTATTAACAACACCATCTGTGCTCACACCCACCCACCACATTTCTGTACACAGTTTACAGATAGGCATATAAATGCTGTAGGGAAAATAACAAATGTCCAAAGGGTGTAGGCGATGCAGAAGGTGGCTCAGTGGAAAGAGCCCGGGCTTGGGAGTCAGAGGTCATGGGTTCTAATCCCAGCTCTGCTGATTGTCAGCTCTAAGGCCTTGGGCAAGTCACTTAACTTCTCTGTGCCTCAGTTACCTGATCTGTAAAATGGGGATGAAGACTGTGAGCCCTACATGGGACAACCTGATTACCTTATATCTACCCCAGCGCTTAGGACAGTGCTCGGCACATAGTAAGTGCTTAACAAATGCCAACATTATTATTACTATTGGACGGGAGAAGGAGCAGGGGTGGGGGAGAAGAGGGCTTAATTGGAGAAGGTCTCTTAGCGGAGTTGCGACCTTAATAATGCTTTGACGAAGGGGCAAGTGGTGGTCTGGCCCATGTAGAGAGAGAGAGAGAGCTCCAGGCCAGGGGGAGGTCCTGGGAAAGGAGTCGGAAGCGACATGGAGGAGCGGAAGGCCCAGGGAAGAAGCCGGCGCAGTAGGAGCAAAGTGCCACCAGGTAGCGATAGAGAGGCGAGGCCGCCCAGAAACACCATGTGGGAGAGAAGCAGCGCCGCCTGCTGGCTACAGGCCGGGCCTGCGCGTCAGAAGAAGCGAGCTCTTAATCCAGACCCCTCCGCTTCTCTGTTGGGTGACTTTGGTTAAGTCACTTCACTTCTCTGAGTCTCAGTTACCTCATCTCTAAAATGAGGGCTAAGACTTGTGACACTCATGTGGAACGTAGACTGTGTCCGACCTGATGAGCTTCTGTCTTATCCCAGCGCTTAGTTCAGTGCCTGGCACCTACTACATGCTTCAGGAACACCATGAAAAAAAACTATCAGTGCCATCCAGGGGCAGGAAAAGAGAGAGGAGCAGCTTTACCGAGCAGTGCCTAGTACCACCATGGAACGGTAGACAAAATTAGCCTCCCAGAACAAGGCTAGTGCCATACCATACTACTACAATTCCAAGCACTTAGTTCAGTGCTCTGCACATAGTAAGTGCTCAATAAATACTATTGAATGAACTACTACTAATAATGTTGGTATTTGTTAAGTGCTTACTATGTGCCAAGCACTGTTCTAAGCTCTGGGGGAGATATAAGGTAATCAGGTTGTGCAACATGGGGCTCACGGTCTCAATCCTCATTTTACAGATGAGGTAACTGAGGCACAGAGAAGTTAAGTGCTTTGCCCAAGGTCACACAGCAGACCAATGGAGGAGGTGGGATTAACACCACGTCCTCTACTCCCACGCCCGGGATCGTTCCACTAAGCCACGCTGCTTTTCTACTATTATTCTATACTAAACTGTACTATACTATACTATACTATACTATACTATACTATACTATACTATACTATACTATACTATACTATACTATACTATACTATACTATACCATAGTGACACCAGGCGGCGATAGAGAAGAGCAGGCTCCCAGTATAACGATTGAGGGCACCAGGGGGCGATAGCGAGGTGCAGTTCCACTAATAATAATGACAATACTAAAATTATTATATAATAATGCTATATTATATATTTTATATAATATATTAGATTATATAATAGTTATTATCATACTATATAGACTATTACTACAGCGATGCCTAGTACCACTAGTGAGCCATAAAAGGTGCAGGCTCCCTGAACAAAGCTGCTGTCACAAGGTCAGGGTTAGAGAGGCACAGCCTCCCCTAGTACCTATTAGTGCCCCAAAGGGGCCCTGGGGGCAAGGGGGAGGGGAGCAAGTCTCAGTAGGACATAGCAGAAGTCAGCTACATGTCTCCGTACATATCCTTTCTTGGAATTAGGGTCGGTGTTTTAGGATATGGAGAGATTAGTGTCTACTCTAACTAAGCTGTCTACAATCTGCTACCCAGCTCTTTCCAGCTCTGATACTGCTGGTTTCTTCGCCCCCAGCGCCGAGACTGTAATGTCTGGTAACAAACACAGTTCTCAGGTTTCTCCAGAAGGTAGGAGAGGGGAGACTCTGGACCCTCCGTATCAGTAATCCACTCATCTCTCAAGATGGGCTCCACAGTTCTAGATGAGGATTACAGGCAGAATTTTGCCGGGTACACCCGTATCCGTCCGGACAGGCCCAGGCTCGCAAGCCAGCGGCCATCTGGGTCCAAGAGAGGGACAAGGCCAAGGGCATCTCCTCAGGGCAAGGGGGCTGGGGGGCAGAACGGGCGGCCCATGGTCACCCACTGCCTCAGACCCAGAACCTCATATGGCAGCTGGAGCATCACTCCTCCAGGCTCAGGTATCTGGACCACACACTCATCCACGGCCACGCACGGTCACGAGTGAACTGCGAATCCTGACTGAGTCACAGAGTGGGACACTCAGGGCACGAGTCACAGAGAATATTGGGGTGGGAGGAAAATGGATGGAGTCAATCAGGGCAGGCTTCCTGGAGGAGATGAGCTTGGATCTGTGCCATAGCAGCAATAACAGTCGTAGTAAAGGTTTTATGTTCTTACTGGGTGCAAAACAAAGTACTAAGCTCGGGGAGAGAAGACACAGGTGGGAATTAGACTTGGGGACTCACAATCTAAGAGCACATGTGGGGAGCAAGGGATGCTGAAACATGAAGACACAATACCTTCTGAGCTTAAAATCTAGTTGGAGAGATGGATACTACAATACCTCATAAGCAGAGGGAAGAAATGGAGTTTAAAGATGAACTACAGTGAAAGGGGGTAGAAGCAGAGGAGGGAGGGTGTGTGTGGTTGTGTGTGTGCATTCCCACTCCCCACAGTTGTCCCATGTGCCTGCAGCAGAAACAAGGTGTGTATGAAGCATGGTCATGGGTTCGTATCCCAGCTCTGCAACTTGTCAGCTGTGTGCCTGTGGGCAAGTCACTTCTCTTCTCTGTGACTCAGTTCCCTCATCTGTAAAATGGGGATTAAGACTGTGAGCCTCACGTGGGACAACCTGATTACCCTGTATCTACCCCAGCACTTAGAACAGTGCTCTGCACATAGTAAGCACTTAACAAATACCAACCTTATTATTATTATTATTATTATGGTATTTATTAAGCACTTTCTTTGCACCTAGGAGGGACAAGATAGAAGAATTCCTTTTGCTTCGCACTTGCACTTGGATTTGCACCCTTTATTCACCCCTCCCTCAGTCCCACAGCACTTATGCGCATATCAGTGAAGCAGCGTGGCTCAGTGGAAAGAGCCTGGGCTTTGGAGTCAGAGGTCATGAGTTCGAATCCCAGCTCTGCCACTTGTCAGCTGTGTGACTTTGGGCAAGTCACTTAACTTCTCTGTGCCTCAGTTCCCTCATCTGTAAAATGGGGATGAAAACTGTGAGCCCCATGTGGGACAACCTGATTACCCTGTGTCTATCCCAGCGCTTAGAACAGTGCTCTGCACATAGTAAGTGCTTAACAAATACCAACATTATTATTATTATCTGGAATTTATTGATTTAGATTAATATCTGTCTCCCCCTCTACACCTTAAACTCCTCGTGGCCAGGGAATGCATCTAGCAACTCTGTTCTATTGTCCTCTCCCAAGGGCTTAGTACAGTTCTCTGCCCACAATAAGCATTCAATAAATACCATTGATTGATCTATTTGAGTGTATCTAACAACTCTATTCTATAGTTCTCTCCTAAATGTTTAGTACATTGCTCTGCATATAGTAAGGGCTCAGTAAATACCCTTGACTGATAGACTTTTTAGTGACAAGCAAGGCATATACATGGATTTGAGTTGGGACTGACATCCCAGAGGTTGATTATCAGTGTCGCAATTCCTGGATTGGTTTCAGCTTAGTGCCAAGAGCCCCTAGCAATTTTTCAGCGTCACTGGATGACCAGATTCTCCCAGCTGAAAAAATTACTTTCAGTGGAATTAGTTAAGCCACTTCAAAGAAATAGCAACCTAACCACAAATTGCAGACATTCCCACATACGATGAGGGGTGAGATAAATGGGGTGGCCTCTAATATATGAAGTTTTTAGATCAGAAAACAATCACCTCAAAGTTTCTAACCCACTTGGGACACAGAAACTGTCAACCAACATTGAGGTGTTTGTTGGCAGCACGAGAAGGCATCATGGGACACTGTCCAGGCTCCAGGCTTTCAATCTAAGAGCCAATCAATCCATCAGTGGTATTTATTTAGAGCTTTCTGTGCTCAGAGCACTATACTAACCATCTGGGAGAGTACAGTACAACAGAATTGGCTGACACATTTCCTTCCCAAACAGAGTTAACAGTCTAGAGGGGGAGACCAACATTAATATAAATAAAGAAATTATGGATATGGACAAAAGTGCTGTGGGGCTGAGGGAGTGAATAAAGGGAGCAAGACAGGGCGACACAGAAGGGAATGGGAGAAAAGGGAATGAGGGGTCAGTCAGGGAAGGCCTCTTGGAGGAGATGTGCCGTAAATGAGCCATAAAATTCCCCCATTTCCCCAGGTTTGATGAGAGTTTAATCGGGGAAGGCCTTTCGGAGAAGACGTGCCTTAAAAAGAACCATAAAATTCCCCCATTTCCCCTAAATTCCACCTCCCTAAAATGAGGAGCGCAGATGAAGGGTAAATTTCAGTAAAATAGTGGCATGCTGAAGAATGAGTGGAAAGGAAAGGATCACCACTGTGAGGTTCAAAAAAGTCAATCATTCATGGACCTGGGAATCAGAAGGTCAAGAGTTCTAATCTTGACTTTCCCACTTGTCTGTTTTTGTGTGACCTTGGCCAAGTCACTCCCCTTCTCTGGGCCTCGGTTCTCCTGTTCTCTCTCCTACTTAGACTGTGAGCCCCATAAGGGACAGGGACTATGTCCGAACTAATTCACTTTGTTTTACCCCAGGGCTTAGAACAGTGTCGAACACATAGTAAGCACTTAACAAATAGCATTAAAAAAGTGCCGTGAGACACATGACAGCCTGGGCAACAGGGCTTAATGCCGTTCTTGCTACAAAGTAAGCTATTAACAAATACCATTATTATTATCTGTCTGTCCAAGATCTGCAAGGGCCTTCAGGGGCCACCCAAGTGTCCAGCCTGAAAGCTGACCTGTCCTTCCTTCCTGTCTTCTTCACCTTCCCTGCCTTTTCCCTCCACTCTCTCCAGGCTCTTGCATTAAAAGTCCCCCAAACTTGGCCTCCTCTAATTACTTCTTTTACCAAAAGTCCTTACCTAGAGGCTAAAAGGAACAGAAGCAGGGAGGAGATAAGCAGTGTGGCCTAGCGGAAAGGGCCTGGGCCTGGGAGTCAGAGGACTTGGGTTCCAATGCCGCCTCCACAACCCATCTGCTGTGTGACCCTGGGTAAGTCGTTTCACTTCTCGGTCACCTCATCTGTAAAATGGGGGATCAAGAGGACAAGCCCCACGTGGGACAGAGACCTTGTCCAACCTATTTTGTATCCACCGTGGTGCCCAGCACAGTGCATGGCACACAGAAAGTGCTTAACAAATACCATTCAAAAGAAAACAAAAAGGAGAGAAAGAGTGGAGGGGGCAGTGAGGCCTGGGGACTGAGAAAACCTCAGGGAAGAGCTTGAATTTATTGACTGATTCATTGATTCATTCATCTGCTCATTCATTCTTATTTATTGAATATCCTCCTGGGTGCAAAGCACTAGGTTCTGGGATAACCTTGGATGAGAATTAGACCCCATCCTTGAGGAGTATGTGAATGGGTTGCAGATGTCTATAATTAAGGATGTTTTTTCAGATCCTTTTAACAATGAGCAGCTGTAACTCCTCTTCTCTTTAATAGCCTTCTGCCTCTTTTTCTTCCTTCTTCCTACAGCTCCTCCCCCTCCTAACCCAGCAACCCAATCTCTCCATTAGGTGCCCTACAATGGGTTAAGTGGCACTGCTCCTTTAAAGCTCCCAGGGGCTGGTGGGTCTTTCTTTACCTTAGATAAGGCCTGTGGGATTTATTTGCTGTAGGTTATGGAAAGAAGGCAGAGCGTGTTCTTCTGGGGTTTTGGTGAGCAGGGCCTGTGTTGCTCTCTTGGTTAGCATGTCTTTTGTTCAGTTGTGGTAGTTGATGTATTGGATTAAAAGCTTCCCAAAGTTGGCTTTTTCTACCTATTTCTTATACCAGTGGTGCTGAGGTGGGTAGGGCAAATGGTTTGGTTTTGCTGGTTCAGGAGTGAGTTGGGTTGTTGCTTTTAAGGGGCAATTTAGGGCTAGACTAATTGATGTTGTCTCCAATGGTGATGGAGTGGTTAATGAAGGGAGTTGGTTTTATATGGATGACTCAGCAGTGGCTTGTATGTTTTACATTTGGGATAGCGATTTTATTCATTATGATGGAGGGGACTGAAGAATGGGCTGGGCTCAAAGTTGGAATTAAAGGGGTGGAGAAGGGAGACCCAAGTCTGGGATAATTGACATAATGGTAGTGGCCCTTTAGAGCCTGTAGTTAGAAGTTAAATTGTACTCACTCTAATGCTTATGACAGGGTTCTGTCCTCAGTAAGTACTCCATAAATATGATTGACTTTTGTATTATTTGTAAAAATAATGGTACTTGTTGAATGCTTATTATATGCCAAGCAATGTACTGATTGCTGGAGTGGATACAAATAGTGATAGCAATGACTGGAGTTGATAATCTAGGGTTAGGATAAGTGAGATCTCCTGTACTGAATTATCCAAGAGGGGATGCAGGAAGCTGGAGTTGTGTGTGTGGTGGGGCAGGCAGGAGACTAGGGCTGGATAATCGGTGTCAATTGGATTAATAATGTGTATGCAGTGAAGAAGTCTGAGGGTGGTAGGAGAAGGTTTGATACCACTTACTTGTTGATCCTGTTGATGGGATGATATGTGATAAGCAGTTAATATGTGTTCCAAGTACTGGGGTAGGTAGAAGATAAGCAGATTGGACACGTGTGTGGCTAACAGTGTTTGTAGCCAAGCCTCTGATTTGGTTCTCAGGAGCAGAAGAAGTTGAGGGGATGTGATGGGATGAAATCTTGTTTTAGGGGGGAATGATTGCTGCTCTGGGTCTAGAGGTGAGGGTTTTTATGGGCAGAAACTATGGAGTGCATGGGTGTGCGTGCTCAATATCTCTGTGTCTCTCTGTGTGTCTTGCGTGTCTCTGTCATTGAACTCTCTTCCTGGGCTTCGTCCAGGTCCATTAGCTATTATTGCCCACTCAACTGTAAAATCATCCAAGCCAGTAATGTTCCACAACTTCAACTCGGAACTTTGTGCCTGGAATGTGCTGGAAGGTGAGGGGTTGTTTCTGCAAGGCTCGTACACTTCTCCTCCACCCCATTATCCAAAAGAGGATGCACCTCCAACCCCCATCCATTGGAAATCTCCCCACCCCACTCTCCACTCTCCTCAGTGAATTGAGAGCTGTGGGTCGGTCCTGGCAGCGTCAATATGGAAGTATCAGAATGTGAGCCCCCTGGGGCAGGAAGTAAGACCCGCCGAGGGGGAAGGAGTGAGGTGGCGGTACTGTCACGTGCCCCTTGAGAGCAATTTTGCGCCGAACTCAGCTGGACGTTGGGGGACTCTTTTTGGGTTTCCCAATACCTGTACCCCAAGATACAGTCTTCCGTTCCACTGCCGTGGAACTCCATAACAGCCCCATAAAAGCCCAGCAGTGAGTTGGGGTTCAGTAGTTCCACCGGTGTGGAGTAAACTGCAAACTCGTTGTGGGCAGGGAATGTGTGTTAAATTGTGCTTAAGACAGTACTTTGTGCTCTGTGGCAAGAACCCGGGCTTGGGAGTCAGAGATCATGGGTTCTAATCCTGACTCTGCCGCTTGTCAGCTGTGTGACCTTGGGAAAGTCACCTAACTTCTCTGTGCCTCAGTTATCTCATCTGTAAAATCGGTATGAAGACTGTGAGCCCCACGTGGGACAACCTCATTACCTTGTATCTACCCCAAGGCTTAGAACAGTGCTTGGCACATAATATGTGCTTAACAAATACCGATGTTAATAAATATGCCAGCCTGACCCAGAGGACCACCAACGCATGTGTGGTTCGCATGTGTTCGTTGAGTACTTCATAGATGCGCGCCTGGGAGATGGAGTTACCAAGTGCAAATCTCTCGTTGAGTTGGAATCTAGTATACAAGAATATTTCCTGATGACTCCTCCATCCACTTGTCATGGCTTCTACTCAAATTGATGTAATTTATTCATATTAATGTCTGTCTCCGCCTGTAGACGGTAAGCTCATAGTGGGCAGGGAATTTGTCTAATGATATTGTGCTCTGCAGTAAGTGCTGGATAAATACGATTGACTGAGGCCTCTTCCCTCCACGCCGTACTCTTAGTAGGGTGCTCTGTCAAATGGTGTTCAATAAACATTATTGCTGTCTTAATGCAGCACTACCACCCTTCACTCTACTTATTGATTAACTTGTTTTTTTATGCCGATTCAAACATATCGTGGGTTGAGTGTACAACTTCATCTACTGAGCTTGTATGTGCTATTCCACCTGTAAGTAACTCAATTTTAATGTCTGTCATGCGGACCGGCAGTTTCTTGAGAACAGGGGCCACACGTGCTGTGTAATGCTAAAGTACTTGAAGCAATTTCATTATGTTGTTCCAAAGTCAATGCTTCCCTCTGTAGGCTATGAGCTTGTTTTTGGCATGTTAGTTACATGGTTCTATTTTACTGTGCTAAGCGGTTAGTACAGTGTTTTGCCCAGGGAAAGAGCTCCAGTGCAGTGGACTGGCAGACTGACTTAGATTGTAAGCTCCCAGTGGTCAGGGACTGTCTCCTACACCAAGTTAGCCAAAGAGTATGCTCAAGGGGGTGTGGTCTTGATCCAGGCCAAACCTGATGTCAGTTACACCATCCAGGCCTACTGTTGGTGGACTGGAAGAGGACCAGGGGTGAAGGACCAGCTTGGCACCGGGTAAGTGTTCAGGGACTTGGCTGCCTGAGAGAAAGGGCATCAGCCCAGCTTCTTTCTGCACCCTAGAGAAGTCTCCCAGACAATCCTGCTCACAGGTAAGACTCTGGGGAGTTGGGAGTAGGTGGGTGTGGCAGGGAGGGGGTCTGCAGGGGCTGAGTCTGTTGGGGAAACCCAGACTTCCTGGGGTAACAAAGCCAGTCAGGGCCTCTCCTGCAGGGTGTGTGAATGGCAGCCTCTCTCATATCTGAGTGGTCACCCCTCATCTCTCGTTCTCTCACTCTCTCGCTCTCCCTCTTTCTTTCTTTCTCTCTCTCTCTCTCTCTTGTTCGCTCTCTCGATCTTTCTTTTGCTTTCTTGCTCTATCTCACTCTTACTCTTTTTTGCTCTCTTTCTCTCACTCTCTTGCTTGCTTCCTCTTTCTCGTGTGCTCGTTCTCATTTCTGGTGTGAGTGAGCCTGCAGGGGACAGTCCCGTTGCAACATGGGGACACAGATGGGGGTGGTGCCTGGCTGCAGCACCCCCTGACCAGAGCAGGAGCACAGAGTGAGATTACCCTGAGACCTGACTAGGTTTATCCTTAGGGCCAAGGAAGGAGCCTGAGCCCCAGGTGCATCATGGAAGATCTGGCCCCCGGTCCAACCCTGCTTTCCCAAGGACATGTTGGTGCTGACAGGACTGGACAGGTTGGTGAGTTTAATGTTTTAAGCTTGGGGCTCTTTGGTTTCTGGTTTGGGGCAAGTGGAAGGAATCGATGGTCTTGACTGAGCACTAGGCAAAGTGCTTGTGAGAGTATAGTGAAGGGAACCTTATCTCCCACTACACATACATAGACACACCATCCACTGCATCCTTATAGTCCACAAACCAGAACAATGACCGAGTCCCCCAGGGCTCAGTAGTGACCCTTGATGAGGCTCCTACCCAACATCCAACTTCCTGCTCCCAGCCTGGAGGAATTGGATCCCCACTAGAGACCTATCCAAGTCTCCCCCATCCCCAACTGTGATAGGCTGCCTCTCTCCCCTTGGGTGGCCTGGGGCACACCTCATCAGTCAACCAACAGTCACCTCCATCCCCAGAGAGCCATGGCACTACCCCGAACTGGACCACCTGACGCTGTGGACAGCGGGGGCCTGACCAGTTACTCACTGGATGCTATGGAGACTGATTGCGCTGACTCCACTGTCGGGCAATTGGTTAGCACTGGGCTGCTGCCCCCTGACCGGCGTGGCTGCCCCCCTGACACCCCCTCCCTCTCTCCCCCAAGCCCACAATTGTATTCCCTCCTTCCAGAAAATGCCATTTCCTTTGGGGGTCAAGGGTCAAACACTGCATCATGGGTGCCAAACCAGTCCCTTGTAAGTCCAGGAGGGGATGGAGGGGTGTGTGTGTGTGTGTGTGTGTCTGCCTTGTGCGTGAAAGTGAGGGCCGGGACCAGAGCAGGGTCAGAGGGGCCGCCCCTCTTTGGACGGGTAGAGGGTGATGGAAACAGGGGTCTAGAGCTTCAGGTAGGTGCTCTGTGGAAGGACCTGAGTGCGGGTGTGAAGTTGCCTGGGGCCCTTAATTCTATAGTCATTGTGACTTCCTCCTGGCTGGGCCCTTCCGTTGGGTGCTATCTGCCTAGCTCTGGCTTCAAGAGTACAGACTCCCTCTCCTGCCTGAGGGGGTGCCCCTGAGGGGGGTGGGGGTACAGGGACAGGAGTAAGCAGGGGAGTGCGTGTCTATCTGTATGCATGTGTGACTACCTTATGTCCTCCATCCCTCCTGGATGAGCAGAAAGAGGGGTGGAGAGGACTAGCAGCAAATGCTAGAGTGGGAAGATGCAAAGTGGTTTTTCCACCCCCATCCTACCAACAGAAATGGCATGGTCTGGCCCCCTCCTCCCCTCTCTGTCCCCTTGGCGGCTTGGGCTCTGTAAGCCCAAATGCATCTGTATGGAATAAAATGGATATGTTTTTCCTCTTTCCTGAGTCCCTTAATCCACTGGCAGCTGCCCCTGCTCCCCAAAAAGGTTATAATTTGGGGGTATTAGCTATTACTCAAAGCAGGAGGAGGTCACCAGCTTCTAATGTGTAGGGTGACAACCTAGCACCCTCCCTCCTCCCTCCACCTTTCATTCCTTCACTCTCACCCAGTGAGGGTAAGGGGGCTGGAGACTTGGGAGTGCAAAAAGAGGGGGTGATATCCTCTTTTTCTTCTTCCTTCTTCCCCGTACCAGCCTGAGGCTCTTATGAATGTGGCTCCCATGGGTGGGAGAATCTCAGATTTCTCCTGGCCCCTATCAACTTGATCAGGTGGGGCTAGTCCAGAAGGCATGACCCTCTTAAGCCCAAGAGACAGAGAGTGGGCACCAAGGGTGGGAGATGGGCAGTGGCTCAGACTGGAAGTTGTCCCAGGTTCCACTAACCGGTCAGTCAGTGAATCCATCAGTTGTACTGAAGCGACTTAAGTGACTTGCAGTGTGACCTTAGTGGTGTTCCTCGATCTCTCTGGGTCTCTGCTTTCCCCTCGCCCTTTTCTAGTAATAAACACAATACTTGTGATATTAAGTGCTTAAATGCCAGAATATGCATTATTTATTTACATGCATGTATGTGTCCTCATCTGGTTTGTGAACTTCTTGTGGGCAGGGAATGTGTCTACTAACTCTGCTGTAATAGTAGTAATAGTAATGATAACTGTTGTATTTAAGTATTTAGCATGTCAGGCATCACAGCAAGAGCATGGGTAGACAAAAGGCAGTTGGATTGGACACAGTCCGTGTCCCAGACAGGGACTCAGTCTCCATCCCCATTTTACACATGAGGCAATTGAAGCCCCAAGAAGTCAAGTGACCTGCCCAAGATCACACAGCAGACAAGGGGCAGTGCTGGAAGTAATCAACTGTGGTAGTTAAGCACCCAAAACGTGCCAGGTATTGTACCAAGAACTAGGACGGAACACAAGCAAATCAGGTTGGACACCCTCCCTCTCCCACATTGGGTTGACTGTCTTCATCTTCATTTTACAGATGAGGTAAGTAATGCACAGAGAAGGGAAGTGACTTGACCAAAGTCCCACAGCAGGCAAGGGTGGAGCTGGGATTAAAACCCATGATTGACTGATTCTGAGGCCCGTGACAGGGAATTGTAACATCATAGGTGGGCACAAGCAAGAAGTCCCAAGCAGACAACTCCAGTACATTCACACCCATGTATAGGTAGCCCACCTGCATGGTGCACACGTATGCGTGTCCCTCTTCCCCCCCACCACACACAAATACACTTGTGCCCCAGATATTCTACCTACCTGTAATTTTATTTTACTGTCCGCCTCCCCAGGTAGAATGTAAGATGCTTGAAGGCAGCGAGTGTGTTTACCAGCTCTGTGGAAGACACCCAAGCACTTAGTAGAGTGGTCTGTATAAAATAAGCCTAAATTGATTAATCTCCCATGCGCCCTCTCAGCAGTGTCCGGGCTGCCGAGCCAAACCACGCTCTTCTAGTTAATAAGACTGGGGCAGGAGAAAGAAAGAGGACAGAAATCTGGTGAGAAACCAGCTGGCCCCCACCTCTTCATGCATAATAATAATTGTGGTGGCATTTAAGTGCTCACTATGTGCCAAACAATGTACCAAGCATTGGGTAGATTCAAGATTATCAGGTCAGACTCCGTCCCCATCCCTCAGGGAACTCACAGTATAAGAAGGAGGGGGAAGAGGTATTGAATCCCCGTTTTATTATTATTGTCATTATTAATAATGGTATTTATTAAGCACTTAGTATGTGCCAGGCCCTGTACCAGGAGTTGGGGTGGACATAAGCAAATCAAGTTGGACACAGTCCCTGTCCCTCCTGGAATTAATACTGTGACGTCCGATTACTTTTGTTTTTCCAATTCCCGAATGGCAAAGTCTACTTTTTAAGATCACTTTTTTGGGTGCTGGTATTTCTGGATGCTGCAGTGAGTCTAACTAAATATTTGTGGAAGTGGTATAATTGTTATATAATCATGATAAGCTCATTAATGGTATCAAGAGCTTACTGTGTGCAGAGCATTCTACAAAGCGCTTGGAAGAGTCCAGTACATCTTAGTTGGAAGACATGTTCCATGCCTGCAAAGAATTAATATAATAGTCCTTTTAAATATAATTAATATTGCAAAGAGGGGAAATAGTTGAGTGGAAGCATAATTGATGATTCGATGACACTGTCCTGAAAGAAAAAGCTTTTCCCACTCTCACACAGATTGTTGGAGAGATGGATTTGGGAGTCATTCATAGTAGTAGCTGAAGCCATATCCTTATTATTATTATGGCATTTAAACACTAAGCAGTGTGGCCTAGTGGAGAGAGAAGGGCCTGAGTTCTAATGCCTGCTCTGCTCCTTGTCTGCCATGTGACCTTGGGCAAGTCACTTCATTTTCCTCTCCATCAGTTACCTCATCTGTAAAATGGAAAATGGGGATTAAGACTGAGAGCCCTAGTTGAGACATGTACGGTGTCTAACCTGAACAGCTCTTATCTGCCCCAGTGATTAGAACAGTGCCTGGCACATAGTGAAGGACTTAACAAATACCATTTAAAAAAAGGAGCATTCAGAAAGGTGGAATGAGAGTCTTACTCCTCACTGAAGAGAACTTCCAAGTAATGTCTCATCCTCTTCTCCGCCTCAAACATCTGGGGAAGCTCGCTATGGGCTGGGAGCATGTTCACCAACTCTTTTGTATAGTCCTTTCCCAAGCATTCAGTACAGTGCTCAGCATCCAGTAATGTTGTATGTAAAATTATGGCTGTTAGTTGCTCTGCATGGTCATTGAGACCGTACATGGTTCTTATGGTCTCCAAATTTTATTCTGCAGAATGATCAAACACCAGATCTCGGGAGGTGATTAGTGTAAAAGCCCGAAGACACTTTTTCAGTTACATTTAGACCCACACAGTAGCAACCCCCGGCCTTACATACACATTTCAATCACTCCCGTAGACATCTTGATTCCCAGATAAGGTCATCTTAGACGCCAGAGCTTCTTGACACATTCTCAAATGTTGAGTAGTAAAATTCACCAAGTTACAAAGAATTTTCTAAACCTTTTCACACTGGCATTTTGAAAGTTCTCTTTCCTGTTGCTCTAAATGGTTTCACTTGTGCTAAGGCTCTGTTTCCACCAAACAGCTCAATTATTGCAATTTCATTACATCACATTCCACAGTAAGTATTCGATCAATACCACTGATTGATTGACTCTAGGCAGTCCTTCTAGGCAGTAAGCTTCTTCTGGGCAGGGAACATGTTCATTCATTCATTCAGTCACATTTATTGAGTGCTTACTGTGTGCAGAGCACTGTGCTAAGCCCTTGGAAAGTATGATTCAGCAATTAAAGAGAGAGAATCCCTGCCCACACTGGGCTTACAGTCTAGAAGGAGGGAGGCAGACAACAAAACAAGTAAAGAGGAATTAATGTAAATAAATAGAACTATAGATATATACACATCAAAATGAGTAAGCAGGCATCAATGTAAATAAATAGAATTATAGATATGTACATACATACACAAGTGCTGTTGGGTGGGGAGAGAGGGGTCGAGCAAAGGGAGCGAGTCAGGACAACATGGAGGGGAGAGGGTGGGGGCTGAATGACCAAAGGGAGAATCCTACTGGCAACCGCTCTCTCTACAGTTGCACCCGTGAAGTTTATGTCCCTGCACTTGGGGAGTGAGGTCAACTCCCAAATGCACTCCACCATTGAAAGAGGGAACTCTGTAATGCAGGTCCACTCAAAGGGAAGGTGGGGTGTGTGTGCTTGCGTGCATGAAAGATAGGATTAGCTTTGGGGAGAGTAATGAGGAGGGGCCTGCCACTGTTGGCACAAAGGCTGGTTCTGGACTCAGGAATTGGGGCTCAGGGCAGGGAGCTGACTTTAACTTGACCAAATGAGCAGACGTAGAGCCCTGCACACCCCTGTTCACAAGTGGGGAGCCCCTCCATGTTTGATAGTGGTAGCACCTATGGAAGTGGGGACACCTTCCGTCTCCAAAGCAATGCATTTCCCAAGAGAAGCAGCATGGTGTAGTGGATAGAGCACAGGCCTGGGAGTCAGAAGGTCATGGGTTCTAATCCTGGCTTCACCACTTGTCTGCTGTGTGACTCTGGGAAAATCACTTCATTTCTCTGGGCCCTAGTTCCCTCATCTGTAAAATGGGGATTTAGATTGTGAGCCCCAAAGGGCTAGGGACTGTGTCGGAAGCAGCGTGGCTTAGTGGAAAGAACACGGGCTTGGGAGTCAGAGGACGTGAGTTTTAATCCTGGCTTCTCCACTTGTCTGCTGTGTGACCTTGGGCAAGGCACTTAACTCTGCTTAACTTCCCCATGCCTCAGTGACCTCATCTGTAAAATGGGGATTAATACTGTGAGTGCCACGTGGGGCAACCTGATTACCATGTATTTACCCCAGCAGTTAGAACAGTGCTTGGCACATAGTAAGTGCTTAACCAATACCATAATAATCCTCGGGGGGAGATGGAGTCAGGAGCTGTGCTATTACCTCTAAGGGAAGCTGTTGTTTGTGGTTGGTGAATATGTTTGTGTTTGAATTTCCATGCTTCAAGTTCATCTCTGGAAGAGGAGAAGAGAGAGGAGGGGACTACCACTCCCAGTACAGAGGCTGGTACTGGAAACGGGGACTGGGGCTCTGTGCAGGGAACTGGTTCTGCCTGACCCGGCTGTGGAACGGATGAGACCTGAGGCCTTTAATTCACTAGATGGATCAAACCTCTCTTTGCTCCCAGTCCTGTCTGCAGGCTCATTTTGCACAGCTTCAGTCCTCTAAGAAGGGACGCTTGTGGCCTTGACAGTGGTGGTTTCTTGGGGGTAGGGGGAGAATCTGGTGTCAAGTGTAGGGCAGGGTAAGATTAACACATCCATCCTGTTCCTCTTTGAGGAGCAGAGACGTGTGAACTTCAGTTCTAGCATAATTCAGCAGGAGTGCAAAGACTGAATTCCGCCCAATCTGTAGTAGCTCTGGGCATCCAGTCCCTGGAGAATGACCAGTGGACTTGGTAATATGAAAATGGGGTTAGTTAAGGGTTGAGAGCTGCAGGATGTAGCAGTCTGCTTAGTTGCGATTGTCAAACCTCACCTCTGAAGGGGACTCCATGTTTTGGGGGAGACTCAGGTTTGCAAAGCTAGTTTTTCACCCCCCATATCTCCCTTTCTATCAGACAAATGGTTCCCCTGTAGCACCAAGTGTCTAATAGATGTCTTTTTTAGGTGGTGACAGAGGGCAGGGCAGCAAGACCTGTGCCTCCACAGTCGCTCATCCAGGCGTGTCTTCCGGGGCCAGATCTCACAACGCCAGATCTAACAATGTCAGATATGATGGAGCGCTTACTGCATGCAGAACACTGTATAAAGCACTTGGGAGAGTACAATAGGACACACACAGTACCTGTCCACAACAACCTGGCCTAATGGCAAGAGCATAGGCTTGAGAGTCAGAGGATATGGATTCTAACCCCATCTCTGCCACTTGTCTACTGTGTGACCTAGGGGAAGTCACTTTGTAAAATGGGGATTAAGACTGGGAGCCCCATGTGGGATAACCTGATTACCTCGTATCTACCCTAGTGCTTAGAACACTGCTTGGCCCATAGTAAGTACTTAACGAATACCTTAACAATAACTCAGTATCCTACTCCCCCAGGACATCCTACAGTACTTTGTGCAAAGTATATGCTCAATTATTATCAGTATATTTTCACCTCATTCTCTCCTTAGTGGCTAGAGAATGGTCCTGGGAGTCAAAAAGTAATGGATTCTAATCCAGGTTCTGCCACTTGTCTGCTGTGTAGCCTTAGGCAAATCACTTCACTCTTCTGTGCCTCAGTTACCTAATCTGTTTAATGGGGACTGGGACTGTGAGTTCCACGTGGAATAATGACTGTGTCCAAACCAATTTTCTTTTATCTACCCCAATGCTTAGTACATTGCCTGACGTATTTTAAATGTTAAAGAAATGCTACATTACTACTACTAATAATTATTAATAATATTATTATTAACTACCCCCTCTGTGCTCACAACTCCTGCATTTCTATTACACAAAATGCCTAGTTTACAGATATGCACACAAGTGCTACAGGGAAAATAGGGAATGTCCACAGGTCACAGATCCAAGGCTATAGAGGATGCAGAAGCCAGGGTGGGGGGTTAAAGAGGGCTTAATCAGAGAAAGCGTCTTGGCAGAGTTGTGACCTTAATAATGCTGCGAAGAGGTGAAGAGTGGTGTTCTGGCCTATGTGGAGAGGGAGGGAATTCCAGGCTTTGGGGAGGCCGGGGGAAAGGAGTCAGAGGCGACCTAGAGGAGCTGGAGGCCCAGGAAGGAAGCTAGCGCAGTAGGAGAAAAGTGCCCCCAGATGGCGATGGAGAGGCGCGGCCGCCCAGAATCACTGTCTGGGAGAGAAGCAGCGCCGCCTGGTGGCTACAGCCTGGAAGGACCTGGCTCCAAATCCAGCCTCGGCCACTTGTCTGCGGGGTGACCTGGGGCAAATCACTTCCCTTCTCCGAGCCTCAGTTATAACATCTCTCAAATGGGGCTTAAGACTTGTAAGTCCCATTTGAGACGTGGACTGTGTCCAAACTGATGAGCTTCTCTCTATCCCAGCGCTTAGTTCAGTGCCTGGCACATAGTGAGTGCTTCATAAACACCATAAAAAATGGTCAATGTCACCCGGGGATGATAGAGAGGCGAAGCCTCACAGAACAATAGGTAGTACCACCACGGGGCTATTGCGAAGGGCAGGTCCCAGGCCAACGCCTGTTGCCACCAGGCGGCGATAGAGAGGTATAGCCGCCCCCTATCCCAACTAGTGCCGCCAGGGGGCGGGCTGCTACTCTCAAACCCGAGGGTGGTTTTGATTCCAGGGTTCAGGGGCATCTCTCCAGAGCAGCTGCAGCTCAGTGCTTCTCCTCGGCCTCGACGTTCATCTCTTTTACATTGTAGGCAGTCATCTCCCAGATTTTCCCCCTTACTGAGCGGGCTGCATTGCTACCCCAAAGAGAAGGGTGTGTATGTGTGTGAGTTTGTGTGAATAAGAGGGAGGTAGAAGAGTGATGAGGCGGCTGCCACTCGTGGAAGGACAGGGACCTGGACTCTGTGCAGGAAGTTAGTTCTGTCCGACTTGCCTGGGACTGCAAAGACCCAGGGCCTTTAATTATATAGATGAGTCAAGCCTCCCTAGGACTATAGTCATTCATTCCTTCGATCGTATTTATTGAGTGCTTACTGTGTGCAGAGCACTGTATGAAGCACTTGGAAGATGCAATGCAGTCCTATCTGCAGGGTCGTTTTCCTGCCTCAGTCCCCAGAGAAGGGACCCTTTTGGGCTTAATGTGGAAGCTTGTGAGATCTAATGTCAGCAGGAGGACGGGGTGTCTATCAGTGTCTCTGCCCTATTTCTCTCGGAGAAGCAGAGTTGTGCAGAGTCCTGCCTGAGTCCAAGTCAACAGGGGTGTGGGCAGGGAGGGCAGAAGGCAGGTATTGTACCAGAAACTGAATTCTACCCAGCGTGCATGCAGTTCTGCCCCTTCAATCAATCAGATTGATGGAGTGCCTCTCGTGTGCAGAGCATTGTACTAAGCACTTGGGACAGTACCCATAGGACAGACACATGCCCTGCTCCCAACAAGCTTACGGTCTCGAGGGGACTGGAGTTCGTGGAGTAACAGGATTGGGGGTCTGGGGGTGAGGGGGATCTTGGGTAAGTCTCAATAGGACATTGCAGCAGTCAGCTGCTTCTCTCTGTATACATCGTCTCTTGGCATTAGGGTCAGGGTTTTTAGGGGATGGGGAGACTAGTGTTTGCTCCAAAATAGGATGTCTCAAACCCCCTACCCATGCCTTTCCTGCTCCGATACCGCTGGTTTCTTCCTCCCAGCCACGAGACTGATATGTCTGGTAACAAACACAGTTGTCAGCCTTTTCCAGAGGGCAGGATGGGAGACCCTGGACTTTGGAATTGGTAATCCTGTCATCTCTCCAGATCAGTTCCCAGCTCTAGATAAGGATTTCTGTGGAAGCTGGTGGTGAGTCATGAGTCCTTCTCTTTCTCCCCCATCCCTCGATCCCCCAGCAGTGCACAGGATGACCAAGTTTAGACCGCCCAACTATTACTCTCTCTACAGACACTGGTCAGTGTATCTCCCCGGCTTGGAGGACTGCCCACTGAAGTGTGGGTTCATGAAGGTCAGTTCACACAATGCACAACCAGTTTTCTAAGCCTAATGGACAATTTGGGAAAGTCTAAGAAAATGGTGCCAAATTCCCAATCCTAATAGAAAATTGCTAACTTGATACTATGACTAGTAAAAGCTTCACTTGTATAGAGGAAATGTTTGCACCTCTGCTTTATTTAATACTCCCTTCTTTCTGCTCTGGATTTCTTCAAAATATGTGTTTTTGTGGGACCAGTGCCTTCCATTTGGGGAGAGAAGGGGGAAGGGGAGAGATGCAGTGTCAGCAGTAAGGTGGGAACTGTGACTGTGTCCACTCCATCCCCTTTTCTGAGAGGGAGAACCATGGCGGGTTTTAGGATGAGGCAGTCAGCAGAGGGGATGGTTGGGGAATCCAGGGAGCAGAGAAGGCAGGCGTTGTATGGGGAACAGATTTCTGCCTGGTCTGCAGCCTTCCTGGGCATCTAAGGCCCCAGGAGTACTGATGGTTGTGAGGCTCTCTGGGGGTCTAGTGTTAAGTGTGAGGCAAAGAGTAGCAGTCAACCTGTCAGGATTTTGCCTGTACACCCATCCTTCCTGGGGAAGCCAGTGGTGGAGAGTTTTGGGGGGGCGGGGGGGAGTGTGAGAAAGGAGAAACTGCACTGTCTGCAATTCCCTTCTTCTTCCTTCTCCTTTCTTCTTTCTCCTTCTCTCTTTCTCCTCAGCTCGAAATAGGATGAAGAAGACCTTCCCTTATGATGGCCGCTGTAGCTTAGGGGAAGAGTAACCGCCCGGAGACCTGTGTTCTACTCCTGGCTTTGGTGTTAGGATCTTAAAAAGATTCTACTTCCACAGGTGCAATTCATTCAATAGTATTTATTGAGCGCTTACTATGTGCAGAGCACTGTACTAAGCGCTTGGGATGAACAAGTCGGCAACAGATAGAGACAGTCCCTGCCGTTTGACGGGCTTACAGTCTAATCGGGGGAGACGGACAGACAAGAACAATTAGAACTCACAACTTTGTTTTGCAGAGGCAAAACCCTTAGCCCTAGTCCATTGAGGACCCCTACAGTTTTGTCAAGTTTTATTTTACTTTACTGTTTCTAAGGTAATGAGGCTAATTAAGAAAAGCTGAAATCAATTAACAGTAAGATTATGATAGGAAAGTTGGTTCTTTTTTTTCTTCCTTTCCTTCTTTCCTTTTCAGTTCTGAAATCACTAGGGTGCCATGGATAACTAACGGGAGAGGCTCACTGGCTGCTCAAGGCACCTCCATGATCTCAAGTCCTCCTGTCCCACAGAGAGGGCACATGTCACATTTTCAGTGAGTGGGGGGTGGTTTGGGAGGACCAGAGTAATCAGGCTTGGGTCTAGAAGTTGACTTGTGCAGTTGTGCTGGACCTTGGGTCTCTGGAGAATGAGACCCTCCTGGAGTAACAGAGCTGGGGTTCTGAAGAATGGGCCTCTCAGCATCAATAGAGCATTCATTCATTCAATCAACCATATTTATTGAGTACTTACTGTTTGCAAAGCACTGTACTAAACGCTTCAGAGTACAATCTAACAACAAATGGACACATTTTCTCCTGAAAACAAGCTCACAATCTAGAGGGGGAGGTGGACATGAATGCAAATAAACAAATAAATAAGGGCAGAATGTTTCAGTCAACTTAGCTGAAGGGGTCTGTCTGTACATCTCTCCTGATGATAGGTTCAGTATTTGGTGGGGGTGAGGGAAAATGGTGTCTGCACAAGAAACGTATGCCGACTGCAATCTTCTACGCTTCCTTCTCCAGCTTTGAGACAACAGAGTCTGCTGGAGACTGAAGGGTTTGGCCACAGAGGCAGGTCTCAAAGGGCAGTGTGAGGGAAGCTGGTCCCTCAGGCTCACTGATCCACATGTGTCTCTTTAGGTCAGATTCCACAACCCCAGATGGGTTTCTGTCAGGACTGGTGGAGAAGGTCCAGTGACCCCTTGCTTACATTAGACCCAGGCTCTCCTGCCTCCTACCCAGAGGAGGGTTCTGCAGTGAGTCCTGTGTCTTGGAGGGGGTGGGCGGTGGGTGTGGGAAAGAAGGAGAGAATGAGTCTGTCCTGTTGGCTCAGAAATAGAAACAGTGCTTGTCCCCCCACCCTCCCTAAAAAAACTAGGTTGTCTGCAATTTTCTATGCCTCCTTCTCCAATTCTGAGAAAGACTAGAGACAGACACATCAGGAGCAATGAAACAGTAAAACACAACACACATGCACAAAATAAAAACAAACTCGGCTCTTTTCCTCTTCTCTCACTCCCTTCTGTGCTTAGTACAGTGCCTGGCACATAGAGAAACAGCATGGCTTAGTGGAAAGAGCACGGGCTTGGGAGTCAGAGGATGTGGGTTCTAATCCAAGCTTGTCTGCTGTGTGACCTTGGGCAAGTCACTTCCCTTCTCTGTGCCTGTCACCTCTTCTGTAAAATGGGGATTAAGACTGTGAGTGCCTTGTGGGGCAGCCTGATTACCTTGTACCTACCCCAGCATTTAGAACAGTGCTCAGTGCTGCCACTGAGCCATGTTGCTTCTCTGAGATCAGGAAAGGGGTCAGGATGGTACCGCCACACAACATTCTGACAGGGTGGCAGCAGCCTGGACGAGGGGCCCGTGGGGTGGGAACTCAGACAGGACCGGAAGGGGGGCGTGGGGGTCAAGCCAGAGATGAGACCCCCTAGATAGCTGTTTGTAATTTGTGTTTCCCTGGACAAACCCTTTCATGCTACAGATGCAATCTTATCCTCTCCCCTATCCCCTTTCCTATCCTACCCTATTTTTCCCACAGCCATCCCCTCCTGCAATGAAGTGGCTGGGGCTTTTTTTCTGGAACACCTGATCTCTAACCCAGTTGCTTCCAATCAGGTGGATTACTGACGTCAGGCCGGCCCTGCCCTGACCTATAGAAGCCTCCAGAGCTTGAGGCCATTCAGAGCCGAAAGGGTTTGCCTTAATGTAAGTGGCTGTTGAGTTTAGGAGGAGAAAAGAGCTGTTGGGGGGCAGTGAGGTGTTGAGTTCTGGATAACTTTGAATCTGCTTTTTGGCTTGCTAATGGGGGGGGGGCTCTTCTGGGCCTGGTAATTTCCTTAAAAGCCACCCTGTCAGAATGTTTTGTGGAGGTACTATCCTGACCCCTTTCCTGATCTCAGAGAAGCAGCATGGCTCAGTGGCAAGAGCCTGGGCTTGGGAGTCAGAGATCATGGGTTCAAATCCCTGCTCTGCCACTTGTCAGCTGTGTGACTGTGGGCAAGTCACTTCACTTCTCTGTGCCTGTTACCTCATCTGTAAAATGGGGATTTACTGTGAGCCTCGTGTGGGACAACCTGATGACCCTGTATCTACCCCACCGCTTAGAACAGTGTTCTGCACATAGTAAGTGCTTAACAAATACCAACATTATTATCATTATTATCTCCTTCATGCCTGTGAGGTGCGTGGGTAGTGGGGTGAAGGGCCTAACACTCCATCACAGAAGGATTCCTGGCTCCTCAAACTGCTTTGTTCTCTAGCCTCTCTCTCTGGCTATGGAAATTCAAAGAGACACTTCCTTTCTGCAGTCAATCAGTGGTATTGAGTGTTTACTATGTGTAGAGCACTGTATTACAAGGTTGGGAGAGTACAGTACAAGAGAACATTGTATAGGACATGTTCCCTGCAGTCCTGACTCGTCACTTTAATGTACCTGCCCCCACTTTTCTGCACTCCAATATGGTGTCTTCTTCCCCTAGACCTTCAGTTATGCTTGTTCTTCACATACTAACATAGTTCCCTTTCAATCTTATAGGTCCAGCATCAGTTGAATGAGGAGGACCCAAATAATGCGGTATGGGGAAGGGTCTGAGTAGAAGAAGAATAATGATAATGATGGTATTAGTTATATGCTTACTCTGTGCCAAGCACTGTTCTAAACACTGGGATAGATACAAGGTTATCAGGTTGTCCCATAGGGGGCTCACAGTTTTGATCCTCATTTTACAGATCAGGTAACTGAGGCCAAGTGAAGTGACTTGCCCAAAGTCACATAACTGACAAATAGTGAGTTGTGGGGTGAATACTTTAGTGCTTGGTGCGTGTGCCAAAATGCATGGGTGAGCTCAAAGGGAAAATAAAGTGTTGTATGTGTGTGTATTTTGGTTGGGGATGGGGAGCATGTGAGCTTTAGTCAGGAACGGCTTATTGTAGTAGAAATGATTTCAGTAGCAGCATTATAATTTTGGGACACCACTAGCATGTCCACTAGGTAGGTGGGAGGCTATGGTCCACGTGAGACACAACCATGGGGCTGGACTTTGCAGGTGCTTCCTAAACCCCACTCAAGAGCCATCTGGTGGTGGATGTCCAAGGGTTCCTGCTGAAGGAAAGAGGAGGACCAGAAGCTTCTCACCACATGTCTTGGCCATGAGGATTGTTTCCCCTGCAGTGAAGATGCAGAGCAGGTGACTCCCGTGGAGAGGTAAAATCAGGAGCTGAGCTTTCATCTCTATGGGAAGGTGATGGGCCCATGTGTGGATGATTAAGGGTTATAGCAGGATGAGGAGGACGTGAACAGAGGGGCCTGTCACTCTCATCCCTGAGGCTGGTTCTGCAAACAGTGGTTAACTTACGGCTTTGTGAAAGGAACTGGTTCTGTCTCACTTGACTGTGGGACTTAGAAGACCCAGGAGCCTTAATTCTGTAGATGAGTCAATCCTCCCTGAACCCAAAGTCCTGTCCCCAGGGTCACCCTGATCATCTCTAGCCCCTCCAGAGCTGAAACCCCTTGGTCCCTGACAGTGACTACCTCTTAGGGAGTTGGGAGGGTGCAGGGTGGTAGGGGACAGTCTAGTGTTGAGTGAAGCTGGCTAGGTGCTGTCTGGTTTGCTAGGTAGAAGCTGTTCTAGGTCAGGTTCTAGGCCAAGAGCCTCCCTGCAGGGCTGTTGTGTGTGTTGGGGGAGGTGGGAGTGGGGGTGGGGAATCATCCCTCACCTATCTTGACCTCATCCCCTTGTTGTGCATAGGAGGATGGGTAGTGGGGTGAAGATCCTAATACTCCATTTCAGATGGCTCCCTCACTCTTCAAACTGCCTCTTTGTTCTCCAGCCTCTTTCTGTAGCTGGGGAAGTTTTTGAGGACACTATCCTTTTGCAGTCAATCAGTGTCATTTATTGAGTGCTTAGTTTGAGCAGAGTACTGTTCTAAGTGCTTGGGAGAGGACAATGGAACAAAATTAGCAGACATGTTCCCTGCACCCCTGACTCACCACTTCGGGAATACCTGCCTCTACTTTTCTGCTCTCATTCTGGTGTCTCCCTCCCTTATACCTTCAAATGTGTTTGTCTTCTGGATTCTCCAAGAGTCCCCTTTCAGTCTTATAGGTCCAGGATCACTTTAATGGATCCAGACAATACGATACAGGTAAGGGAAGGACCTGAGTATAAGGATATGTACTTGTTTGCTTTGGAGTGAATTTTTCAGTGCCCAATGGGTGGGATTATGTTAATGGCTGAGCTGGAAGGGAAAATAAAGTGTGACTGGATGTCAAGGTCAGGAAAGGAACCCTTTTGTGAAGGCTGGTGGTTTCTGGCAATATAGTGCTAGGTGGAGGATAGTGTCCATCATTGTGTCCACCCCACTGCTCTCTGAGAAGAGTTGAGTGGGTTCCGCCGGGTCATCAGGAGTGTGGGTGGTGGTGGGGAGGGCGGGGGGGGGGGACTGAGCAGACATTGTATTAGGAAAGTGAATTACTCCATGCGTAGCTGTTGGACCTCCAGTCCCTGGAGGACAAGCCATTTCTGGAGTGACACAGTTGGATCTGAAGTTCAGGTTGGCATTTGTTTAGTATAGAGTGAAGCAGTTTGCTTAAGCATGTTCTGTCTCTGCACCTCTCTGTTAAGGTCAGTGTTTTGGGAACGAGGGGACTGGTGGAGGGCCAAGTACTTGCAAGAAAACTAAGCTGCCTATAATCCACATGCATCTTAAGACCAGGTTCAGCCCAGATGAGCTTTAGCCAAGACAGGTGGAGAAGCTTTAGTGACACCTCACCTTCATTAGACCCATGCTCCAAGCTCTACTGCCCCTATCCACAGGAGGCTTTAGTAGTGAGTCACAAGTCTCCTGCCCTTCATCCCCTGCACTAGATCTGTGTCCCATTGGCACTTGTGCAGACAGGAGTCCGAGCACCAACCCCTTACAGTACACAGCTCAGGGTACGATGACTTGAGGGAGAATCTGACTATTACTCTCCTAACAGAGATTGCTCAACAGCTCGTTCTGGACTTGAGGACCATCCCCTAGCAATTGGATCTGGTCAAATCAGTTCTCAGATTTTCCCACCCTGGATAGATGGAGCCGTGGATAACATCGCCACCGCAAAGGGAAGGTTTATTTTTGTTTGTTTGGGGGTGTGTGTGTGTGTGTGTGTGTGTGGGAGGGAGAGAGATAGAGAAAGAGAGAGAGACTGATAGACTGGTTAGCTTTTGGGATACAATAGTGAAGTGGGGGCTGCCATCCTTGGTACAGAGGCTGGTTCTGGATGCTGAGGCTCTGTACAGGGAACTGGTTCTGTTGGATTTGACTGCGGGACTCAGAAGACTCGAGCACTTGAATCCAAGAGACGGGTCAAATCTTCCTATGTCCACAGTGCTATATGTAGGGTCACCCTACACATACTCAATCCCTGGAGAAAGGAACCTTTCTATGTCTTTAGTGGCTTCTGGGATTCTAGTGTCTGGAGCAGGAAAGAGTGGCATCAGTGTGTCTGCTCCATTCGACTGGGAGAAGCAGAGCCTTGCAGGCTCCTCTCCGAGACCACCATCAGGGGTGTCATTTGGGAGGAACAGAGTAGCCAGGCTTGGCAGTAGAGATTGATTTGTGCAGTTGTGCTGGACTTCCAGTATCTGGAGAATGAGGCCCTCCTGGAGTAACAAAGCTGGGGTTCTGAGAAGGGGGGGCACTAAGTATCAGTAAGGTAGAGGGTTGCAGTCATCTTAACTGGGGTCATCTGTCTATACAGCACAGTTCTCCTGATGATAGGTTAAGGGTTTCATAGAAGAGAGGGAAATGGAGCCTGCAAGAAAAGCCTAGTTTATCTGCAACCCCTCCCTCTCCAGCAATGAAACAACTGAGTCTGCTGGAGACTGAAGGGTTTGGCCACAGAGAAGGACTGTAGAGGGCAGAATGGGGGAACCCGGCCCCTCAGACTCACTAATTCAGACTCCCTTTAAGACCGGGTTCCACAACTCCAGGTGGGTTTCCGTCAGGACTGGTGGATAAGCTCCAGGGACACCTTGCTTCCCTTAGACCCAAATTCTACTGCCTCTTACCCAGAGGAGGGCTCTGCAGTGAGCTCTGTGTCTTGGAGGAGGCAGAGGGTGGGAGGTGGAGGGGGGAGAAGGAAAGTGTGAGTCTGTCCTGTGGTCTCAGACACACGAACAGTGTTTGCCCCCCACCCCCAGCCACCCCCCAAAACTAGGTTGTTTGCAATCTTCGAGGCCTCCTTCTCCTGCTCTGAGAGACTGGGGACAGACACATCAGGAATGATGAAACAGTAAAATACAACACGCATGCACAAAATAAAACCAAAATCAGCTCTTTTCTTCTCTCACTCTCTTCTGCACGTAGTCTATTGCCTCCAGTGCTTAGTAATGGTGTCTGGCACATAGTAAGTGCTTAACAAATACCAGTATTATTAAATAGAGGAAATGAAGGCTTAGATGGAAAAGACCTCTTGGAGGAGATGTGATTTTAGTAAGGCTCTGAAGGTGAGGAGAGTGATGGTCTGTCGGCTTTGAAGGGCCAGGTTGTCCTGACTGTTCCTGGGGACCAGTGACAGCTGCCCAGATGTGGGGTTTGTGAGGAGGGAACTGAGACAGGACAGGAAGGTGGGGTGGGGAATCAAGCCAGAGATGAAACCCACTGGACAGCTGTTGGAAATTTGGGTTTCTCTGGACAAACCCTTAAATAATAATGATGATAGTATTTAAGTGCTTACTGTGTGTTGGGGACTGTACTGAGCCCTGGTGGATTCAAGCCAATTGGGTTGGACACAGTCCCTGTCCCACATGGGTCTCACAGTCTCAATCTCCATTTTAGAGATGAGGTAACTGAGGTCAGAGAAGTGAAGTGACTTGCCCAGGGTTACACAGCAGACAAGTGGCAGAGCTGGGATTATAACCCCTGACCTTCATGTTATAGAACTTCTACCCCTGCTCCCCTTCTTCCCAGCCCCCCCTCCTTCATCTTTCCCACAGCCATCCCCTTCTCCAGTGAAGCAGTTTGGGCTTCTTCCCAGGTCATCTGATCTCTAATCCAGCTGCTTCCATTCAGGTGGATTAGTACCATCCCTGTCCTATATAAGCCTTCAGAGCCCCACCCTACTTACAGCAGCATGTGTTTGTGTCGTTCTAAGTGTTTAGTGAGTTTAGGCAAAAAAGCAGTAGGAGGTGTTGAGTTTGGGGTAACCTTGAATCTGTTTTCTAGCTTAATAATAATAATCATAATGGCATTTATTAAGTGCTTACTATGTGCCTAGCACTGACTTGTGAATTGGAAGCTCTTAGGGGCAAGGTAATGTTTTCAAAGGCCTCCTGGCGGGGCTGTTCTGTTGAGGGTATCATCTCTCACCTATCCTAACTTCATTAATGCCTGTGTTGGGGATGAGGGTTGAAGTGTCTAAAACTGCATCTCAGAAGGCTTCCTGGCAACTCAAACTGTCTTTTTATTCTCCAGCATTTCTCCGAGGCTGTATAAATTTGGAGACACTTCCCTCCTTCAAACAATGGTATTTGAGCTCTTACTTTGTGTAGAGTACTGTACTCCAAGCTTAGGAAGGTGTAATATAACAGTTAGAAGACATTACCTGCAGCCCTGACACATCAACTCAGCACACCTGTCCCCCACTTCTCTGCTCTCATTATGGTGTTTCCTTCCCTTATACCTTCAATATGCTTGTCTTCCACAATGTAACATTGTTCCTTTCGAATCTTTTAGGTCCATCATCAGTTGAATGGGGAGAACACAGAGGATACAACAATGGTAAAGGAAAGATCTGAGTATAAGGATATGTGGTGAATCTTTCAGTGCTTGGTGGGTGAGCCTAAGTGCACGGGTGAGCTGGAAGAGAAAATAAGTTGTGTGGTGGGGTTGGTTGTGGGTGGGCAGGATAGGAGCTTTAGTCAGGGTAAACTTTTTGGAGAAGTAAGAATTTCATTGAGGTTTTCAAAGTTTTTGAAAACTGCTGGCATATCCACTATGGGGGTGAGGGGTGGGAGGATGTGTGAGGATGGGTTGAGGGTGGGGGTGAACCAAGTGAGACACAGTGAGCAGGCTGGAGCTTTCAAAGACTTCCTAAATCCAACTTAGAGCTTCCAGATTGGGAGGTGGATGTCCAAGGGGTCCTGGTGAGGGGAAGAGAGGAATCAGCTCACTTCTCCTCCCAGAAGCTTCTCACCACACTTCCTGGCCAAGAGGACTGTTGCCCTTCCATTGAGGACACGGAGCAGCTGATTGCATGGAGAGGTAGAATCAGAAGCTGAGCTACCATCTCTAAGGGAAGGTTGGTTCTGCAAATGGGGGTTAAGACCTTGTGTAGGGAACTGGTTCTGTTGGACTTGACTGTGGGAATGAGAAGATCCAGTGCCCTTAAATCTATAGATGGTTCCATCCTCCTTGAACTCCCATTCCTGCCCTCAGGGTCACCCTGTGCATCCTCATCCCCTGCAGAGCTTAAAATGCCTCTGTGACTTCCTCTGAGGAAGTTGGGGGTGATGGAGAGAGTAAAGTGTTAAGAATGTAGCTAGCTAGGTGCTTTCTGGTTTGTTAGCTGGGAGCTCTTCTAGGCCTCCCTGCAGGGGTGTTCTATGAGGTTATCGTCCCTCATCTATCCTGACATGATTCATGCCTCCTTTAGGTGTTAGGGGTGGGTAGAGGGGCAAAGGCCCTAATACTCCATTTCAGAAGGCTCCCTAGCCACTCAAACTGCATCTTTGTTCTCCAGCCTCTCTCTGTGGCTGTGGAAGTTCTCAGAGACCCTTCCCTCTTATAATCCATTAATGGTACTTACTGAGTGCTTACTATGTGCAAAATACTGTTCTAAGTGCTTGGGAGAGGACAATCCAATGGAATTAGCAGACATGTTCCCTGAAGGCCTCACTCACCACCTCCGTATACCTGTCCCAACTTTTCTGCTGTCATTATGGTGTCTCTCTCCCTTATATATTCAGATGTACTTGTATTCTGTATTCCAAAATAGTTCCCTTTCAATCTTAGAGGTCCAGTATCAGTTGAATGGGGGTGGGCCCAGATGATGTACTGCAGCAAAGGGAAGGATGTGAGTATAAGGATATGTACCTAATTGCTGTGGTTTGAATTCTTCAGTACTTAGTGGTTGAGTTTGAAGGGAAAATAAAGTGTGTATTTGGGGCCGGGTGTGTGTGTTGGGAGTGGGGGTAGGGGAGTGGGAAGGTTTGTGTGTGTGTGTCTGTATGTGTCTGTCAAGATCCCTTTTTGCAGCCTCTTCTCCCATGGAAGGAACAGTTCTATGAGGGCTGCTAGCTTATGGCAATGGAGTGCTAGTTGAAGCACAGTGCCCATCAGTGGGTCCACCCCATTTTTCTCTGAGAAGAGTTGAGTGGATTCCATGTGAGTGATGAGGGGTGTGAGTGGGGAGGACAGAGTAGGCATTATATTAGAAACTGAATTATCCCACGTTTAGCTGCTGGCCCTCCAGTCCCTTAAGGACAAGCCATTTCTGGAGTTAGACAGTTGGATCTTAGGTGCACATTGGTATTGGTTTAGGGTAGAGTAAGTATTTGGCCTAAGGGTGGCCTGTCTCTACACCTGTCTCTGTTAGGGCCAGTGTCTTGGGGGTGGAGGTTGGAGGGCCAAGTGCTTGCAAGAAAACTAGGCTGGCTGCAAGAAAACTAGGCTGCCTGCAAATTCTCTCTCCCCCCTCCCCAACTCCTTCTCCAACTGAGACCACTTGCTGTTGATAGAGGGCAGGGTGGGACATCTACACCCCTCAACATTACTAATTCAGGTGTGGCTTTCAAGGCCAGGTTCCACAGCTCCAGACACAGACCTCATTTCAAGTGCTCCATTGTGACAACCTACTCCATCGGGTAGGGGATCTTCTGCGCCATCTCCAGAGAAGGCCTCGGTGAGTCCCAAATCCCCCTGTGGCATGTCGGCTCAGTCCTGGCAGCACACTGCTCAAGGCAGGATGGTCACGGGGAGAATCTGACCTGTCTTTTGTTCTTCTACTGAGACACCTTGCCTCATAAACCACCTCTCTAATGTGGACATAAGCCAATTCCCAGAAATGTCCTGATTGTCAAGATGTTTACGGTCTGGGCTCCCACCCAAAAGGGAACAGTGTGTATGTAGTGAGTTGGGGGTAGGAGGGTTAGTGAGAGGACCACCACTCTCAGCACAGAAATTGGTTCTGTTAACTGAGGGTCTGACCAGGGCACTGGTTCTGTTTGAATGTGGGACAGAGTGGACCCGGAGCCCCTTAATTCTATTGACAGATCAGGCCTCTGTGCCCACAGCCCTGTCTGCAGAGTCACCCTGCACGTCCTCAGTCTCCAGAGAAGGAACCCTTCTGGACTTGACAGTGGTGGCTTCTGGGGTTCTAGTGTAGGACAGAGTGGCATCAGTATATCCATCCCAATCCTCTCTGAGGAGCAGAGCCTTGTGGACGTCATTCTCAGTGTAATCCAGCGGGGGTGCTGGTGGAAGAGACACGGGAAGCAGCATGGCTTAGTGGAAAGAGCACGGACTTGGGAGTCAGAGGATGTGGGTTCTAGTCCCATCTCAACCAATTGTCTGCTTTGTGGCCTCGGGCAAGTCACTTAACTTCTCTGTTCTTTAGTTCTCATCTGTAAAATGGGGATTCAAAGTGTGAGCCCCACCTGCTACAACTTGATTACCCTGTACCTACTCCAGGGCTTAGAACAGTGCTTGACATATAGTAAGCGCTTAACAAATACCACCGTTGTTATTATTGTTATTATAAGGCTGAATTCTATCTAGTCTTCAGTCGGTGCTGGGCCCCTCATCCCTAATGAATGAACCCCTCCTGGACTAACAGAGTTGGATCTCAAGCTGGAGGTTAGAGGTGCATAATGTAGCTATGCTGAGCTGTGCCTGTAAACCTCATGTCTCCTAGACCATCCATGTTTTGGGGGAGACTCTAGTTTGCAAAACTAGATTTTTTTTGCAAGCCACTCCCTCTTCCTTTCCGTTGGACAGATGTTTCTCCTGGAGACCAAGTGTCTGACAGAAGGGGTTTTGGCCGCAGACAGAGGCCAGGGTGGCATGATCTGGGCCTCTATGATCACTATTCCAGGTGTCTTCCAATCAGTCAACTGTGTTGAGCGCTTAAGGTGTGCACCGCACTGTACGAAGAGTCAGTCCCATTCCCTGCCCCCAGGGAACTTAGAATATAGAGAAGGAGACAAACGTTAAAATAAATAATAAATTATCCCTATATCCATTAGTGCTGGGAGGGGGGAAGGGGAGAGACCCATTGAATGGAGTAGAACAAAAGGCAAAGAGGCCATAGGCCAGGCCTCTTGAAGGATACGTGACTCCAATAAGGCTTTGGAGGCTGGGGGGAGTCATTTCGTGTAAGATATAAAGACTGAAGGTGTTTGAGTCCAGAGGTGGGACATGGACGAGAGGTCAGTGTGGCAAGATGGACGGAGTTGAGGTAGAGTGAGTAGGTCGGCAGTAGAGGAGCGAAGTGTGTAGGCTGGGTTGTAGTATGATAGTGAGGCAGGAGGGTACAAGATGACTGAGCTTGAAAACTGATGGTAAGGAGTTGCCATTTGTTTTGCAGGTGGATGGGCAACCACTGGAGATTCTCAATCATGGAACTCTCTCTCTCTCTGGACAGTCTCCCATTTCTTCCTGCCTTCTTGGATGTCCTCATGTCACGTCAAATTTAACATGTTTAAAACAGAACCTTTAACCTTGGCAGCCAAACCTGTCCTCCCCCTGACTTTTCCATCACTGTAGACGACACCACTATCCTTCTTGTCTCACAAGCTCATCTCTCCTATTTAATCCATCACTATACCCTGATAACATGGCTAAAATACCTATCCAAACTACCATGTTAATCCCATGACTTATTCTGTCCCACCTCGATTATTGTATCAGCCTCCTTGCTAAGCTCCCTGCCTCCTGCCTCTTCCCACTTAACTTGTTCCTTCACTCTACTGCCCAGATCATCTTTCTTCAAAAACAGTCAGGTCATATTTCCTCTCCCCAGTGACTGCCCTTATGCCTCTGCATCACAAGGAAACTCTTACCATTGGCTTTTCCCAGCTCTGTCACTTGTTGGCTGTGTGACCTTAGGCTAGTCACTTACCTTTTCTGTGCCTGTTTTCTCCTCTGTAAAATGGGCATTAAGACTCTGAGCCCTATGTGGTATGGGGACTGTATCCAACCCAGTTTACTTGTATCTACATCAGTGCTTAGAACAGTGCCTTTAACATATGCCATTATTATTTTTATTATCATTATTTAAATACTCAATTACCCTGCTCCCTCTTACCTCACCTCGCTATTCTCCTACTCCAACCCAGCCCCCACACTTGGCTCTAGTGCTAACGTTCTCACAGTATCTTGATGTTGTTTCTACTTTGCCGCTTACCTCTCACTGGTGCCCCGCCTCTGGATGTCCCTCCTTTCTCATAGCTGACCAACAATTACTTTTTTCTGCCGTACTGAAGGCATATCTCTTCCCAGTAGCCTTCCCACAACAAGTCCTCCTTTCCTCTTCTCCCACTCTCTTCTGTGTCACCCTGACCTGCCCCCTTCATTCATCACCACCCCTCAGTCCCACAGCACTTACATACATCTGTAATTTCTTTCTATTAATATCTGTCCACTCCTCTAGACTGTAAGCTCATTGTGGGCAGGCAGTGTCTCTTGTATTCTCCCAAACAGTACAGTGTTTTGCAAGCAATAATAGCTCAATAAATACAGTTGACTGATAGGTGAGGTAGGGGGTAGGAGGAAGTGTTTGCAAAAAAAAAAAGTTGTCTGCAATCTCCTACCCCTTGTTCTTCAGCTTGGAAACAACTGAGTAGACTGGGGTTTAGCCAGAGAGACCTTAAAGGGCAGGATAGGAGAACAAGGACTCTTGGGTTCTGTCATCCACATGTGACTTAAGGCCAGGTTCCACAACTCCAGATGGATTTCAGCCAGGACCGGTGAAGAAGCTCCAGTGACAAATTGCTTCTATGAGATTCATGCTCCAGGCTTTACTGCCCCTTATCTAGAGAAGGCTTTGTTGATGAGTCACAAGTCTCCTCCCCCTTGTCTCCTGCACCAGGTCTGTGTCCTGTCGGCTTGGATGCAGACAAGAGTCCCACATCACCAGCCCACTGCAGTGCACTGCTTGGGGTAGGATGAGTCGAGGGAGAACTTGCTAGGTTATTGCTCTGTAAACAACTCACCCGGCCTTGAGGAGTAGCCCCTTCCAGTGTGGATCCAGGCAAATCAATTCTCAGATTTATTGCATCCTGGAAAGCTGAGGCTGTGGGCCATATTGCCAACATAAAGGGAAGGTTCTGTGTGCGTGTGTGTGTGTGTGCGCGTGCGTGTGCGTGTGTGCATGACAGAGAAAGAGAGAGACGGAGAGACTGGTTAGCTTTTGGGATAGAATAGTGAGGTGGGGAGCTGTCACTCCTGGTACAAAGGCTGGTTCTGGAAAGTGAGTCTCTGTACAGGGAACTGGTTCTGTTGGACGTGACTGCAGGACTGAGAAGACCCAGGTCCCTTAATTCTATAGATGAGTCAAATCTCTTTGTCCACAGTCCTGTATGCAGGGTCACCCTGCACATCCTCAGTCCCTGAAGAAGAGACCTTTCTGTGTCGGGGAGTCATGGCTTCCAGAGCTGTAGTGTCAGGAGCAGGACAGGGTGGCAACGATGTATCTGTTTCATTCATCACTGAGAAGCAGAGCCTTGTGGACTCGTGCCTGCAAACAGGACAGGAGGGGTGTGGTTTGGGAGGACCAGAGCAGTGAGGCTTGGTACTGGAAGTTGATTTAAACAATTTTGCTGGGCCTCCAGTGTCTGGAAAACAAATTCCTTTTGGAGTAACTAAGTTGAGTTTCTGAGAGTGAGCCACTAAGTATAAATAGGGCAGAGTATTGCAGTTAGCTTAGTTGTGGTATGTCTATACATCTAATTTTTCCTCATGATAGGTTCACTGTCTGGTGGGGAAGTGGGAAAAATGTGTCTGCAAAAAAAAAAGCAACCAAAAAATCTCAGTTGTCTGCAATCTCCTAGCCCTCTCTCTTCAACGGTTCAACAAATTGAATCTGCTGGACACTGAAGGCTTTGGCTCCAGAAGTGGACCTCAGAGGGCAGGATGGGGAACCCGGTCCACTGGGGCTCACTAATCCCTGTGTGTCTTAAGGCCAGGTTCTACAGCTCTAGGTGGGTTTCAGTCAGAAATGGAGGAGAAGTTCCAAAGTGACACTTCGCTTCCATCACGTCCAGCTTCTGCTTTGTGCCCAGAGAATGTCTTTGCAGTGAGTTGCATTTCTTGGAGGTGTGGGGAGTGTGTGTTTTGGGGGCTGGGGAGGAGAGAAAGGTGGCATGAGTTTCTACTGTTGGCTGAGACCCAGAAAGGAGTCCCAAATCCCCAACCTCAGCATTGCACAGCTCAGAGTAGGATGACTCGAGGGAGTCAACAGTGGTGTGGTAGAGAGGAGTGGAGCAAGAGGTTTTCTGTTAGAAATGGACTTGTCCAGTTGTCCTGAATATCCAGTCCCTGGAGATAGAGTACCTGCTGGGATTCTGAGGGGGGCCTGCTAAGTACTAATAGGGTAAAGTATTGTAATAATAATGATAATTATGGTATTTAAGTGTTTACTGTGTTCCAAGCACTGTTCTATGTGCTGGAGGTAGATAAAAAAGTCATCAATTTCTCCCACATTGGGCTCACAGTCTTAATCCCCATTTTACAGATGAGGTAACTGAGGCACAGAGAAGTTCAGTGGCTTGACCAAGGTCACCCAGCAGACAAGTGGCAGGGCTGGGAATAGAGCTCATGTCCTCTTTGTCCCAAGCCCATGCTCTGTCAGCTTAAGCTGTGGTGGTCAGTATTTGTGACCACCATCACCACCCCCCCCCAAAAAAAATCTACCCACAAAACTAGGTTGTCTGCCACTCCGTATCTCTCTGTCTCTAGCTGTGAGAAATGATGTTCCTGTAGGCTGAGGTGTTCGGTAAGAGACGAGGACTTGAGAGGGCAGGAACCCAGCCCCTTAGTCTCACTAATCCACGTGTGTCTTCCATGGCCAGTTTCCTCAACCCCATATGTTTCAGCCAGAATGGGTGGGAGAAGCTCCAGTAACAACCTCCATGAGGGGAACACTCCAGGTTCCTCCTCCAGACACCCGGAGGAGTTTTTGGTGGTGAGTCCCAAGTTTTTGCCCACACCCCTGCTGGGTGACTCAGACACAGACAGAAGCCCCGAGGTGCACAGCTTGGGGTAGTAGGACCAAGGGTAGAATCTGACCAGCTATTTCTGTCCAAACAGATTCTGTTGAATGCGTTGTCCTGGCCTTGAGGACCAGCCCCCTGCAGCGTGGGCACAGTCAAGTCAATCCCCAGACTTGCCCCACCAATTGGAGATTGAACTGTGGACTATGTTGCCACCACAAAGGGAAGGATTTGTGTGTGTCTGTGTACATGGTGTGTGTGTGCATGTATAAAGGGGCTAAGCCTTTGGGGAAGGATAGTTAAGACAAGGCTGCCACTCTAGGTTTGGAGGCTGATTCTGGAAACAGGGCCTGGAACTCTGTGCAGGGAACTAGTTCTGTCTGACTTGACTGTGGGACTGAGAAGGCCTAGGGGCCTTAATTCTATACCTGGGTTAAACCTCCCTGCATGCACAGTCCCGTCTGCAGGGTCAACCTACACATTCTCAGGCCCTGGAAAAGGGACCTGTCTTGGCCTGGCAGTGGAGGCTTCTGGGAGTTTAGTGTCCAGAGTCAGGCAGGAAGATGATCAGTGTATCTACTCCATTCCTTTCTGAAAAGCAGAGTAGTGAGATTCAGTTGTCAAAGCTGTGGACAGGGTGCATGGAGTGCCAGCATTGTACCCCAAACTGAACTTTGTTCAGTTTGAATTGAACCTCCATTCCTGGGACTACAAGCACCTCTTGGGCTAACAGATTTGGAGGGGATAGTTAAGTATTACTAGGGCAGAGTTTTCTCTTCAACTTACTTGTGACTGATTGTTTAGGTCTGTAGACTTCACAGCTTCTGGTGGTAAGGTAATTTGGAGGAGGAAAAACTTAATTCTTCATGTTTTGTTTCTTTAAAAAAAAAAAAGAGTCTGAAACCGTACCCTTTTCTCTCCAGCTTTGAGATGACTGATCTCTTGGAGACATGAGCGTCTGGTGATTTAATTGTGGTCTTCAGCTTTAGCTATAGTGAACTCAGAGAAACGCATATCTTCAGGATCACTAAGCCAGGTGTCCCTGCCAAGGTTTCAAATGTGCATCGGCACCACCAGCGGCAGAGCTCCAGTAGTATCCCACTTCCTTCGGACAGATGCTCCAGGATCCGGTGTTGCCAGAGGAGGCCTCGCCAGAGTCTCTTCCTAGTTCCTTGTCTAGACAGCTCTGAGACCCAGCAGGATGTCCCTCAGCCTCAAAGTCTGGCAGTGCATATGTTGGCGTTGATGACAGAGGGAAGACTCTGACTAGCTATCAATTGCTGTACAAAGGCAGTTCAGTGCACTTCCCTGATCTTGAGGATCATCCCTCCATAGTTTGGACACTCTGGTCAGTTCTTCTCCCGCCCTCTGTTCTTCCCCCTTCCTCTCCCCACAGCATTTGTGCATATTTGTATATATTATTACTCTATTTTATTAACGATTCATTCATCCATTTAGTAGCATTTATTGAGCACTTACTATGTGCAGAGCACTGTACTAAGTGCTTGGAATGTACAATTCGGCAACAGATAGAGACAAGCCCTGCCCAACAATGGGCTCACAGTCTAAATAGGGGGAGAGAAAACAAAACAAGTAGTCAGGCATCAATACCATCAAGATAAATAGTGTCAAATATATAAATTCATCATTAACAAAATAGAGAAATAATATGTACAAATATACCCAAGTGCTGTGGAGAGGGAATGGGGGAATAGGGGATGGGAGGAGGGACAGAGGGAAAAGGAGAGCTTAGTCTGGGAAGCCTCCTGGAGGAGATGAGCTCAGTAGGGCTTTGAAGAGGGAAAGAGACTTGGTTTGGCAGATGTGAGGAGGGAGGGCAATCCCGGTAAGTGGTAGGACATGGGCCAGGGGTCGACGGGGGGACAGACTAGAATGAGGCACCGTGAGGAGGTTAGTGGCAGAGGAGCAGAGTATATGGGGTGGGCTGTAGAAGGAGAGAAGAGAGGTGAGGTAGGAGGGGGCCAGGTGATGGAGAGCTTTGAAGCCAAGGATGAGGAGTTTTTGTTCCATGCAAAGGTTGATGGGGAATCGCTGAAGGTTTTTGAGGAGGGGAGAGACATGCCTAGAGCGTTTCTGTAGGTAGATATACCAGGCAGCAGAATGAAGAATAGACTGGAGCGGGGAGAGACAGAATGGGAGATCAGAGAGGATGGGGAGAGACAGAATGGGAGATCAGAGAGGAAGCTGATGGATTAATCCAATCAGGAAATTATGAGAGCTTGTACCAGCAAGGTAGCAGTTTAGATGGAGAGAAAAGGGCGGATCTTGGTGATGTTGTGAAGGTGAGACCGGCAGGTTTTGGTGATGGATTGGATGTGTGGGGTGAATGAGAAAGCAGAGTCAAGGATGACACCAAGGTTGTGGGCCTGTGAGACGGGAAGGATGGTCGTGCCATCCACAGTGATGGGGAAGTCAGGGAGAGGACAGGGTTTGGGAGGGAAGAAAAGGAGCTCAGTCTTGGACTTGAATTTTAGGTGGCGGGTGGACACTGATACCTGACTACTCGTTTTGTTTTGTTGTCTGTCTCCCCCGCTTAGACTGTGAACCTATTTTGGGGCAGGGATTGTCTCTCTCTGTTGCCAAATTGTACTTTCCAAGCGCTTAGTACAGTGCTTTGCACACAGTAAGCGCTCAATGAATAGGATTAAATGAATGAATGATGGATGTGGGGGCGGCCTTAGCTGGGTGGGAAGTCAGAACCATGACGAAGAGGAGGATACCACTGTTGGCAGAAGCTGAATTTAGGAAATGTGTCTGGGGCTCTGTGGAAAGTGCTGGTTTTGTTTGGCTTGACTGTGGGACTGAAGACACAGGCCCCTTAATTCTACAGACGAGTCAAAATCCTGCCTTCCCAATCACTCTGCACATCCTCAGATGCCAAAGAAAGGAACTCTTCTGTGTGATACGGGCTTCTGGGGAAGCCAGGTAGGTGGTGCTTTGTGAGGAGTACGGCAGGGCTGACCACTGTCTATCTCATCTGCTGAGAAATTATGAGGATTTTTGGAAATGGATACTAGTGGTAAGCGTCACAGTGAGGCACAGTGGATAAGTTGCATTGACAGTCAAGTATACAGATTGGGCAACTGAAAATGTAGGCACTATACTAGAAACTGATTTTTCTGTCCCATATACAAATGCGCTGGGTACCTCTGGAATCGGGAATAGCAGCCTTACAGACCAGATAGTTGGAGGGGAAGGGTCTCTGGGGTACACAGGGGTCCAGTGTGAAGCACAGGGTATAGCATAGTAGGGAACAGTACTCACTGAATCTTCCTTGCACATCTCTATTTCCTAGAGAAGGGACCTTTCTCTATCTCATACATGTTGCTCCCAGGGGACTGGCTGTGTTGGTGTGTGTGTATGTCTGTGTCTGTCCATTCCATTTTCTCTGGAATCCTGTAGCCTCCAATCTGAGTCTTCATAGGGAGTTTAGAAAGTTTTGGTCCCAGTTACTGCAGGACTTAGCACTCCCCTTTTTAGTCTGCCATTGAACTGGAAACTTGGAATCCAGGCCTCTCCCTGCCTGGGAGTGGGGGCATCCAATGGCAGGTAGGGAACACTGGAGAAGCAACAGCATCTGTGGTAGTTCTTCCAGGCCTGTTGAACAATAGATTGACTTAGGGGTGGTGGAAGACACTGTGAACACTTAATTTTGGAGAAGCTGCATTGTTTGCATCACCACCCGTTTTCTTCTCAATTTGCAGGAGCTCCATCAGACCACTCACTGCACATCGTGCTCTTGGGAATCTAGTCACTTGGACCACCTCGAAAGTCTCATAGTCTGTGAGAAGGAATTTGACTTTGCCTGTTCACTGCTCAGCGACAATCATTCCCCTCCCTCAGTGACTCCCATGCCTATTGCCTTCACCATCTGTTCTAGACTTTTAACTCCCGCCTTAAACCCTCAGTGCCCCCAACTCCCTTCTTGTCACTGAGGCAACTGCCACTGCTTAATAACATGCTCTGCATTTAGAGAGTATTGAATCGTACTACTACTACCTAAGACTCTTGGTCCTCCTCCTCTGTTATGTTTTTTCTTGACCTCGCAGCTGTGTCTCACCCTGTGGACCACTCTATGCACCGGTGAACACTATATACTCTCATCAATTTCCCCAACCGAGTCACCTCCTGGCTTTCCTCCTCTGGTCTTTTTTGCTTGTTCTTCCTCTGACACCTCCTTTGGGTGCCCTCCCAAGGTTGGATTCTCTTCTGTTTTCATACTATCCCCATTCCTTTAGCCCACAGATGGTCTCACAAGTACCCACTACCTAGCCTTTCTCTTCTCTCCCTACTACTCAGCCCACACACTTCACACTGGAGGTGAGTTACTCATTATGCCTCTCTCTCTGTCTCTCATCTCTCACTCTTCTCTTGCTTACTCTTCCTTTGACCCTTAAACTCCTCCCCAACCTTCTCATGTGGCAGACTCTTGCCTTACCTTATTGAGGATCTTCTGACATGACATCTTCTCCAGGAGGCTGTGCATGATTAACCCTTCATCTCTCCACCCTGTTTCCCCCTAAAACTGGCACTTGATTGCTCTCATTGCTTAAAGGCTTGGGCATTCACTAATCCTTACCTGCTAGGCACATTGAAATTGCCAGTAGGAAGCAGTTCTAGAATGACAGGTGCCTGTTTCCCCTGCTAGACTGTCCTTTCCTGAAGGGCGGGGAGCATGTCTCCTTGGATTGTACTTAATAGCTACTCTTTGCCACGTGCAGGATGGACTTAAAGTTCTGTACCTAATCCAACTGTATTCATTTTAGGGGTAGGGTCCTCCATTCCAGATGTGCCCAAATCAGGACCAGTAGAGAAACATCAGTCTCACCCTTCAGATGGGCATTTTCTTATCTATGTCTTCAGAGGCGGCCCGGAGAGCTAAGGTGAGTGCTGAGTCCTATCTGGGACAAACAGGAAGCTCCTCCAAGGACTTGTCTGGACTTGGTTGGCTCTGAGTGGCCATGGTAGAAACTGCTACCTAGTGCACCCTAAAACCATTCAAGTTATTTGTGTCCTCCTTTCTGACAAACCATTGCCTGTGTTCACAGGGGAGATGAGTGAAAGAGTGCCCAAAGAATGGATTAGTTCACGACGGACCAATTGGATTCTCCGGCGGTCCAAGGATATTGACTATGCAGGGTTTTTTTTCCATTTTTGCTTTGCAGGTTTGGCCCTGAAGACCTTTTGTTCCAGTTTGGGTCCCACAGCCTTTGCCTTGCAGGTTTTTCCCTGAACCCTTTTTGTTCCAGGCGGGGGCCCTCTGCTTTTGCCTTGCAAGTTTGTCCCTGAACCCTTTTCATTCCAGTATGTGTCCAGCAGCCTTTGTCTTGCAGGTTTGGCCTCAAACTCTTTCTTTTCCTTCCAGTTTGGGGGCCCCTGCTTTTGTCTTGCTGGTTTGGCCTCAAACACTTTTCGTTCCAGTTTGGGTCCTGAAGGCTTTGACTTGCAGGTTTAGCCCGAAACCTTTTGGATCCAGTTTGGAGCCCCCCACTTTTGCTTTGCAGGTTTGGCCCTGAACACTTTTCATTCCAGTTTGGGCCCAGGAGCCCTTGCCTTGCAGGTTTGGCCCCAAATCCTTTTTGTTACAGGGTGGGCTCCATAGCCTTTGATTTGCAGGTTTGGCCCCGAACACTTTTCCTTCCAGTTTGGGCCCCCCAGCTCTTGCCCTGCAGTTTTGGCCCAAGCCCTTTTCGTCAGAGTTTGGGCCCAGGAGCCTTTCCCTTGCAGGTTTGGCCCTGAACCCTTTTTGTTCCAGTTTGGGCCCCTCCACTTTTCCCTTGCAGGTTTGGCCTCAAACCCTTTCCATTCTAGTTTGAGCCCCACAGCCATTACCTTCAGGTTTGGCCCCAAATCCTTTTGTTTCCAGTTTGGGACCCCTAGAGTTTGCCTTGCAAGTGGGGCCCAAACCTTTTCGTTCATGTTCGGGCCCTGCAGACTTTGCCTTGCAGGTTTGTCTCCCAACCCCTTTTTGTCCCAGTTTAGACACCCAGAGTTTGCCTTGCGGTGTGTCACCGAACCTTTTTCCTTTCAGTTTGGGACCCATAGCCTTTGCCTTGCAGGTTTAGCCCCGAACACTTTTGGTACCTGTTTGGCCACCCCAGAGTTTGCCTTGTTTGGCTCCGAAAGTTTTTCATTCAGGTTTCAGCCCAGCAGCCTTTCCTTTGCAGGTTTGTCCCGGAACCCTTTTTGTACAGGTTGGGCCCTGCAGGTTTGGCCCCAAACCCTTTTGGTTCCAATTTAGGCCCTGCAGTGTTTGTCTTTCAGGTTTGTCCCCGAAAGCTTTGGTTTCCAGTTTGGGACCCCTAGAGTTTGCCTTTCAGGTTTAGCCTCGAACCCATTTTGTTCCAGTTTTGCCCCCTCAGCATTTGCATTGCAGGTTTGGCCCCAAATCCTTCTCGTTTCTGTTTGGGCCAGGCAGCGTTTGCCTTGCAGGTTTGGCCCTGAACTCCTTTCATTCCAGTTTGATCCCGGCAGCCTTTGTCTTGCAGGGTAGGCCCAGAATGGTTTTGGTTCCACTTTTGGTGATGCAGCCTTTGCCTTGCAAATTTGACTCTGAGCACTTTTGGTTACAGTTGGGCCCCCTAGAGTTTGCCTTGCAGGTTTGCACCCCCACCTTTGCTCTGCAAGTTTGGCCCAGAACCATTTCCTTCTACTTTGGGTCCTGCAGCCTTTGCCTTGCAGGTTTGGCCCCCAATCCCTTTGTTTCCAGTTTGGGCCCCTAAGAGTTTGCCTTGCAGGTTTGGCCCTGAATCTTGTTGGTTCAGGTTTGAGCCCTGCAGCCTTTGCCTTGCAGCAAGTTTCACCCCGAACCCTTTTCATTCCTGGTTGGGCCAGGCAGCCATTGTCTTGCAGGTTGGGCCCCGAACCCTTTTTGTTCCACTTCGGTCCCAACAGCCTTTGCCTTGCAAGTTGGGTGTGGAAAGCTTTTGGTTCCAGTTTGGGTCCTGCAGCCTTTGCCTTTCAGGTTTTTCCCTGAACACATTTCGTTCCATTTTGGGTCCCTCGGCCTTTGAATTGCAGGTTGGGCCCTGAACGCTTTTCGGTCCACTTTGGGCCCCAAACATTTTTAGTTCCAGTTTGGATGCCCTGGAGTTTGCCTTGCAGGTTTTTCCCTGAACACATTTCGTTCCAGTTTGGTTCCCTCAGACTCTGAATTGCAGGTTTGGCCCCGAACGCTTTTCAGTCCACTTTGGGCCCCATAGCCTTTGCCTTGCAGGTTTGGCCCCGAATGCTTTTCATTCCAGTTTGGGCCCCACAGTCATTGCCCTGCAGATTTGCTCCCCAGAATTTGCTTTGTGGGTTTGTCCCCAAACCCTTTTGGTTCCAGTTAGGGCCCCGCAGCCTCTGCCTTGCAGGTTTGGCCTCTAACCCTTTTCATTTCAGTTTGGGCCGTGCAGCTTTCATCTTGCAGGTTGGGCCCTGAATCCTTAGTCTTGCACTTATGCCCCCCAAACCTTTGTCTTGAAGATTTGACCCCGAACCCTTTTCATTCCAGTTTGGGCTGTGCAGCTTTTAACTTGCAGGTTTGGCCACTGACCCTTTTCATTCCAGTTTGGGCCCACAACCTTTTCCTTGCAGGTATGACCCCCCAACCCTTTTTTTTTTCAGTGTGTACCCCCGCAGAGTTTGCCTTGCAGGATTGGCCCCGAACCCATTTCATTTCACTTTGGGTCCTGTAGCATTTGCTTTGCAGGTTGGACTCCGATCCCTTCTTGTTCCAGTTTGGGCCAGGCAGCGTTTGCCTTGCAGGTTTGGCCTGAAATCTTTTGGTTTCAGTTTGGTTCCCGCAGCCTTTGCTTTACAAGTTTGGCCCCAAACGCTTTTGGTACCAGTTTGGCCCCCGTTAAGTTGGCCTTGCAGGTTTGCCCAAATACGTTTGATTCCAGTTTGGGCCCCCTAGAGTTTACCTTGCAGGTTTGGCCCCGAACCTTCTCCATTCAGGTTTGGGCACCGCAGCCTTTGCCTTATAGGATTGGCCTCAAACACTTTTCATTCCAGTTTTGATCCCACAGCCATTGCCTTCCAGATTTCCCCACCCAGCCTTTGCTTTGCAGACCTGGCCCTGAACCCTTTTTGTTCCAGTTTGTGCACTGCTGCCTTTGCGTTGCAGGTTTGGCTCCGACCCTACTGGTTCCAGTTTGGACCCTGCATCCTTTGCTTAGCAGGTTTGGCCACGAACACATTTCTTTCCCATGTGGGCTCCTAAGCCTATGCCTTGCAAGTTTGTCCCCGAACTCTTTTCGTTCCAGTTTGGGCCCACCTGCTCTTGCCTTGCCAGTTTGGTCCTGAACACTTGTAATTGGGTTTTGGGCCCCCTACCGTTTACCTTGAAGGATTGGCCCGAACTCATTTCGTCCCAGTTTGGGCCCCCCTGCCTTGGCCTTCCGGATTTCCCCACCCATCCTTTGAATTGCAGGCCTGGCCCCGAACACTTTTTGTTCTAGTTTGTGCCCCGCAGACTTTGCGTTGCCGGTTTGGCTTTGAACCCTTTTGGTTCCAGTTAGGGCCCCACATCCTTTGCCTTGTAGGTTAGGCCCCAAACCCTTTTCGTTCCAGTTTGGGCCTCTCATGCCTTGTCTTGGAGATTTGGCCTGAACCCTTTTTGTTCCAGTTTGGGGTCCCCCGCTTTTGTCTTCCAGATATGCCCCTACCTAGGCTTTGCCTTGCAGGTTTGTCCCTGAACTTTTTTCATTCCAATTTTGCTCACCATCCTATGCCTTGCAGGTTTGTCCCAAACCCTTTTCCTTCCAATATCCCCCCCGACTACTCCCGAGCCTATACCTTGCAGGTTTACCTCAAATCTTTTTCCCTCCAATTTGGGCCTCCTAGCCTTTTTGCCTTGCAGGTTTGGCCTCAAATCCTTATCGTTCCATTATGGGACCCCCGCTTTTGCCTTGCAGGCCTGGCCCCGAACCATTTTATTTCCAGTTTAGGAACAAAATGGTTCCTCAGTGCTTTTCCTCGGCCTTGAGGATCATCTCTCTTACACTGTGGGCAGACTCAACTCCCAGATTTTCCCTCTTACTGAATGGATGCACTGCTACCCCAAAGAGAAGGGGTGTGTGTGTGTGTGTGTGTATAATGGGGGAAGGAAGAGTGTTGAGGCTGATGCCACTCACAGGAGAACAGGGGCCTGGGCTCTTTGCAGGAAGCTAGTTCTGTCGGATTTGCCTGGGACTGAGAAGTCTCACAGACTTACTTGTTTTTGTTTTGTTCTGTTTTGCTTTGCTGCCTGTCTCCCCTGTTTAGATGGTGAACACGTCATTGGGCAGGGATGGTCTCTATCTGTTGCTGAATTTTACATTCCAAACAATGAGTACAGTGCTCTGCCCATAGTAAGTGCTCAGTAAATACTATTGAATGAATGAATGAAGACCCAGGGCTCTTAATTCTATAGATGAGTCATGTCTCTCTGGGACTACAGTCCTGACTGCAGGGTCATGGCACAGCCTCACTCTCTGGAGAAGGGACCCTTTTGGACTTGTGGTTTCGAATATCAGGAGGAGCTCAGGGTTCTCCCCTATTTCTCTCTGAGAAGCAGAGTGGTGTAGATTCCTGCCTGAAATCGAGGTCATAGCGGTGTGGACTGGGAGGACAGAAGGCAAGCATTGGACCAGAAAGTGAATTGTATCCAGTGTGCATGCAGTTCTGCATCTTCAGTCAATTGGATGGATGGAGTGCCTCCTGTGTGCAGACCACTGTACTAGGTGCTTGGGAGAGGACCCATAGGACAGACACATTCCCTGCCCATAACAAGCTTACAATCTAGAGGGGGAGGCAGACATTAATTTATATACGTAAATAAGGGCAGATTGATGCAGTCATCTTAGTGAGGTGGTCTGCCTATAAGCCTCATCTCTCCAGAGTTAATGTTTGGTGGAGGAGAGGGAAAATGGTGTCTGCCAAAGAAACCTATGTTGTCTGCAACCTCCTACCCCTCCTTCTTCAGCTAGGAGTTAGCAGATTCTGGGGAAAACTGAAGGGTTTGACCCACAGAAGCAGGGGGAGGGAACCTGGCCCCGCACTAATCCACATGGGTCTCTTAAGGTCAGCTTCCACAACTCCAAATGTGTTTGTCAGGACTGGTAAAGGTGCAGTGACATTTTGGTTCCATTAGACCCAAACTATACTGCCTCCTACCCAGAGGAGAGCTTTGCAGTGAGTCCTGTGTTTTGGAGGAAGCAGGAGGTGAGTGGGAGGGAGAAGGGGAGCATGATTCTGTCCTAGTGGCTCAGACATGGGAACAGTGTGTGCCCCTCAATCCCGTCAATAAAAGTAGGTTGTCTGCAGTATTCTATGCCTCCTTCTCCAGCTCTGAAAAAGACTAGAGACAGAGACGTTAGGAGCAATGAAGCATTAGAACATAACACACATGCCCAAAATAAAACCCAAATCAGGTCTTTTCCTCTTGTCTCACTCCATTCTGTGTCAAATAGAAATGAGGGCTTAGTTAGGGAAGAGCTTTTGGAGGAGATGTGATTTTAGGAGGGCTCTGAAGGTGGGGAGAGTGACGTTTTTCTGCTTTACAGGGCCAGACTGCTCAGACGACTCCTAGGGTCCAGTGTCAGCAGGTCGGATGTGGGGCTGTGAGGAGGAACCTCAGACAGGAAAGAAAGGTGAGGTGGGGATTGGGCCAGAGATGAGACCTCCTAGGAGCTGTTTGGAATTTGTGTTTCCCTGGACAAATCCTTTCATGCTAGAGATTCAATCCAATCCTATCCCTTATCCCCTATGCCATCCTACCCTATCTTTCCCAAAGCCATCCCCTCTTCCAGTGAAGCTGCTACGGCTTCCTCCCGGGACACCTGATCCCTAACCCAGCTGCTTTCAATCAGGTGGATGACTGACGTCAGGCCAGACCCCTCCCTGTCATATATAAGCCTCAAGAGCCTGAGGCTATTTGGAGTTGAGTGTGGTGGCTTTATTGCAAGGGGCTGTGGAGTTGAGGAGGATAAGAGGAACGTTTTGGAGGTGAAGGAGGTGTGGAGTATGGAGTAACTTTGAATCTGCTCTTTGGCTTGTACACTAGGGGCTCTTCTGGGCCAGGTAATTGCCTTAAAGGCATCCTTGGCAGGCTATTATGTCAAGGTATAATCTTTCCCCTTTCCCGACCTTATTCGTTCCTGTGAGAGAAGTGGGTAGTGGGATGAAGGGCCTCACACTCCATTTCAGATGGCTTCTTGGCCCCTTAAACTGCCTCTCTGTTCTCCAACCTTTTTCTGTGTCTGTGGAAATTCCAAGGGACACTTCCTTCCTGCAATTAATCAGTGGTGTTGACTGAGTGCTTATTATGTGTAGAGTACTGTACTACATCATTAGGAGAGTACAGAAGAACAGAATTAACAGACATGTTCACTACAGCCCTGACTCATCACCTCAAAAGACCTATCCCCACTTTTCTGCTGTCCTTCCCTTACACCTTCAAGATAGGTTTGTCTCCCACATACTACCAGAGTTCCCTTTCAATCTTACAGGTGTGACAGGAGTTGAATGGGGAGGACCCAATTAATGCAATACAGGTAAGGTAAGGATCTAATTAGAAGTATCTGTACCTAATGGTTGTGGGGTGTATAGTTCAGTGCTTGGTGGGTGTGCCTAAGTGCATGGATGAGTTGAAAGGGTAAATAAAGTGTGTGAGTGTTTGTGTGTGGGGAGGGGTAGGGGGGAGGTTGGGCATGGGTATGATGTGAGTTTTAGTCTGGGAAGACTTACTGAAGAAGAAACAATTTCAGTAGGACTCGTAAAGTTTTGGGAGACCCCTGGTATGTCCACTGTGTAGGTGGGAGGCTGTTTGTGGATGGGTTGGGATGGACGTGGTCCACGTGAGACACGACGAGCAGGCTGGATCTTGCGGGAGCTTCCTAAACTCAAGTCGGGGCCATCTGGAGATGGCTGTCTAAGGGGTCCTGGTGATGGGAAGAGAGGGACCAGCCACTTTGCCTACCAGAAGCTTCTTAGACTACCTGGCTGTGAAGACAGTCATCATTTAGGGAGGGTGCAGAGGAGCTGAGTTTACATCTCTAAGGGAAGGTGATGGGAGCATGTGTGGATGATGAAAGGTTATGGCCTGGGGCGGAGGCTCTGTGGAGGGAACTGGTTCTGTCGGGCTTGACTGTTGGGGCTGAGAAGATCCAGGACCCTTCATTCTATAGATGGGTTAATCCTCCCTGAACCCACAGTCCTGTCCACAGGGTCACTCTGCACATCCGTAGTCCCTCCAGAGCTGGTACTCCTTAGTGGCTGCCTCTGAGGGAGTTGGGCAGGCCAGGGGCGGGGGGGCAGTCTAGGATTAAGAGTGAAACTGGCTAGGGGCTTTCTGACTTGGTAGCTAGGAGAGCTTGTAGGTCAGGTAATTTCCCTAATGACCTCCCTGCAGAACTGTTCTGTTGGGGGGTATCATCCCTCACTTATCCTGACCTCATGCCCTTGTGGGTGGGAGGATGCGTAGTGTCACTTAATGGAAAAAACTCGGGCTTGGGAGTCAGGGCGTGGGTTCCAATCTTGGCCCCGCCACTTGTCTGCTGTGACCTTGGGCAAGTCATTTAACTTCCTTGGGCCTCAGTGACCCCATCAGTAAAATGGGGATTGAGACTGTGAGCCCCACAAGGGACAACCTGAATAATTTGTGTCTGTCCCAGCGCTTAGAACAGTGTGGGGCACCTAGTAAGTGCTTAAAAAATATCATAAATATTATTATTATTATTGTTATCAGGGGGGTGAAGGGTTCAATAACCATCTCAGATGGCTCCCTTGCCACTCAAACTGCCTCTTTCTGTAGCTGTGGAAGTTCTCATAGACACTATGCTCTTGTAATCAATGTTATTTATTGAGTGTTTAGTATGTGCAGAGTACTGTAATAAGTGCTTGGGAAAGTACAGTGCTACAGAATTAGCTGACACATTCCCTGCAGCTCTGACTCACCGCCTCAGTATGCCTGTCCCCACTTTTCTGCTCTCATTATGGTGTGTCCCTTCCTAATACCTTCAGATATGCTTCTCTTCTTCATGCTCTAAGAATCTCCTTTGACTCTTAGAGGTCCACCATCAGTTTTATGTGGTGGACCCAGATGATACAATACAGGTAAGGGAAGGATCTGAGTATAAGGGTATGTAGCTAATTGTTGTGATGACTATTTCAGTGCTTAGTGGGTGGGACTAAGTGCATGGGTGAGCTAGAAGGGGAAACAAAGTGAGTATGTATGTGTAGGTCACTCTTTGCTTCCTCTTTTCCCAGGGAAGAAACCCTGTTGTGAGTGCTGGTGGCTTCCTGGCAATCTAGTGCTAGGTGGAGGATACTGCCCATCAGTGTGTCCACCCCATTCTTCTCTGAGAAGAGTTGAGAAGGCTCCACGTGAGTCATGAGGGGTGAGGGTGGGGAGGACCAAGTAGCCATTGTATTAGGAAGTGAATTATCCCTTACCTAGATCCTAGACATCCAGTCCCTTGAGGGAAAGCCATCCTCATCAGTTAACAAATACCATTATTATTATTATCATTATCATTAGAGGAAATAGGGGTCTTAGTTGGGGAAGACCTCTTGGAGAAGATGTAATTTTAGGAGGTCTCTGAAAGTGGGCAGAGTGGTGGCCTGTCTGCTTTCAAGGGCCAGGTTGTTCCTTGGGGCCAGTGTCAGCATGCTGGCAGTAGGGGCTGGGAGGGGGGATCTGAGACAAGGTGGGAAGGTAGGGTGGAGGTTAAGCCAAAGATGAGACCCACTGGAAAGCTGTTCGGGATTTGTGTTTCTATGGACTAACCCTTTCATTATAATAATGATGGTATTTTTGAAGTGCTTACTATGTGTCAGAAGGTGCTATAAGAAGCAGTGGTTGGCCATAAGTCAGTTGGGTTGTACACAGTACCTGATGGATCAGGGCTCATAGTGTCAATGCCCATTTTACAGATGAGGTAACTGAGTCACAGAGAAGTGAAGTGCCCAGGGTTACAAAGCAGATTAAGGGCAGGGCTGGGACCAGAACACATAACCTTCGTGCAAGAGATGCTTTCCCCCTAACCTAACCGTTGCCTATCGCCTAACCTTTTCCCTTGGCCTAACCTTTTCCCCTTGCCTAGCCTTTTCCCATAGCTTAACCTTTTCCCCTGACTTAAACTCTTCCACTGTCCTAACCTTTTCCCTTAACTTAACCTTTTCAACTAACGTAAACTTTTCTACTAACCTAACCTTTTCAACTAAGGTAACCTCTTCCCCTGGCCTAACCTTTTCACCTGCATAAGCTTTTCCTCTAGCCTAACCATTTCCTCTAGCCTAACCTCTATAGCCTAGCCTTTTCCCCTAGCCTAACCTTTTCCCCTTGGCCAATCCTTTTCCACAGGCCTTACGTTTTCCTCTGGCCTAAACATTTCGCTTAGCCTAGCCATTTCGCTTAGCCTAGCCATTTCGCCTAGCCTAGCCATTTCGCCTAGCCTTACCTTTTCCCCATAACCTAACCTTTCCCCTAGTCTAACCTTTTCCCCTGGCCTAACCTTTTCCCCTGGCCTAACCTTTTCCCCTGGCCTAACCTTTTCCCCTGGCCTAACCTTTTCCCCTGGCCTAACCTTTTCCCCTGGCCTAACCTTTTCCCCGGCCTAACCTTTTCCCCTAGCTTAAACTTTTCCCTGGCCTAATTTTTTCACTTGCCTAACCTTTTCCCCTGCCCTAAGCTTTTCCCCTGACCTTTTTCCCCTGGCCTAAGCTTTTTCCTGGCATAACCATTTCCCAGGCCTAAAGATTTCCCTTGGCCTAAGTTTTTCCCCAGCCTTTACCCCCAGCCTAAACTTTCCCCTAACTCAACCACATCTCATAGCAGCGTGGCTCAGTGGGAAGAGCATGGGCTTTGGAGTCAGAGGTCATGGGTTTGAATCCCAGCTCTGCCACTTGTCAGCTATGTGACTTTGGGAAAGTCACTCAACTTCTCGGTGCCTCAGTTAACTCATCTGTAAAATGGGGATTAAGACTGTGAGCCCCACGTGGGACAACCTGATTGCCCTGTGTCTACCCCAGCGCTTAGAACAGTGCTTGGCACATAGTAAGCGCTTAACAAATACCAACATTATTATTATTATTATTATTATTAGCCTAACCTTTTCCCCTAGCCTAACCTTTTCCCCTAAACCTTTACTTCTACCCTGACCTTTTTCCCATAGCCTAACCTTGCCCCCAGCCTAACTTGTTCCACCAACCTAACATTTTCCCTAACCTAAATTTTCCCTTACCTAACCTTTTCACTTAGCATACCCTTTTCCCTTTGCATAACCTTTTCCCCTGGCCAAATATTTTCCCCAGTCTTAACCTTTTCCCCCTAACCTATCCTTTTCCCCCCAAACCTAACCTTTTCCCCTGACCATAACCATTTCCCCTAGCCTATTTCCCCTGCCTTATCTCTTCCCCAGCCTAATCATTTCCCCTAAACATACCTTTTCCCCCTACCCTTACCTTTTCCCCTAGCACAATCTTTCCCCTTGCCTATCCTTTTCCCCTAACCTCACCTTTTCCCTTGGCCTATTCTTTTCTCCACCTTACCTATTCCCCTGACCTAACCTTTTCTCTTAGCCTAACCTTTTCTCTTAGCCTAGCCTTTTCCCATATCCTAGCCTTTAACCCTAGCCTAGCAATTTCCCCCAGCCTAACCTTTCCCCTAACCCAACCATTTCCCATAGCCTAACCTTTCCCCCTAGCCTAACCTTTTTCCCTAAACTAACAATTACACCTAGCCAAACCTTTTCCCCTGTGGCCTAACCCTTTCCCCCTGTGGCCTAATCTTTTCCCCTGTGGCCTAACCTTTCCCCCTATCTTAACCTCTTTGCTGGACCTAACCTTTTCCCATAATCTGTCCTCACCACTAGTCTAACCTTTATCCTAACCTAACCTTTTCTCCTAGCCTAAGCTTTTCCCTTGGCCTAATGTTTCCCATGACCTAACCTTTTCGCCTGGCCTAAACTTTTCCCTTGGCCTAACTTTTCCCCTGGTCTAACCTTTCACTCTAGCCTAACCTGTCCCCTAGCCTATCCTTTTCCTCTACTCCAACATTCTCCCCTTTCCTAATATTTTCCCCTAACCTAACGTTTCCCCTGGCCTAACCATTGTAACTGGCCTAACCTTTTCCCTCACCTAAACATCTCCCCTGGGCTAACGTTTTCCTTTAGCCTACCCTTTCCCCCTATCCTAACCTTTTCTCCTAACCTAACCATTTCCCATATTTTAATCCTTTCCCCTAGCGTAACTTTTACCCCGGCCTAACCTTTTCCTTGGCCTAACCTTATCCCCTCGCCAAACCTTTCCCCCCCACCTATTTTCCCCTCGCCTAACCTATTTCCCCAGCCTAAACCTTTCCCATAGTCTAAGCTTTTCCTCAAGTCTAACCGTCTCCTTGGCCTAACCTTTTCCACAAGCCTAACCTTTTCCCCTAGCCTAAACTTTTCCCTTCCCTAACTTTTTCCCCTGGCCTAACCTCTTCCCCTAGCTTAACCTTTGTCCCTGGCCCAACATTTTGTCCTAGGCTAAGCTTTTCTCTAGCATAACCTTTCAGCTAGCCTAACGATTTTCCATAGCCTAGCCTTTTCCCTTGGCCTATTCTTTTCCCTGACTGAACCTTTTCTGCTGATAAAACCTTTTCCCGAGGCCTAACCGTTTTCCCGAGGCCTAACCGTTTTCCCGAGGCCTAACCGTTTTCCCGAGGCCTAACCGTTTTCCCGAGGCCTCACCTTTTCTCCCGGCCTCACCTTTTCTCCCGGCCTCACCTTTTCTCCCGGCCTCACCTTTTCTCCCGGCCTCACCTTTTCTCCTGGCCATACCTTTTCTCCTGGTCTGACCTTTTTCCCTAGCCAAATCTTTTCTCCCGGCCTAACCTTTTTTCCTGGCACAACCTTTTCTCACAGCCTAACCTTTTCTCCTGCCCTAACTTTATCCCCTAGCCAAACCTTTGCTCCTGGCACAACCTTTTCTCCTGGCCTAACCTTTTCTCCTGGCTTAAACTTTTCTCCTGGTTTAACCTTTTCTCCTGGTCTGACCATTTTCCCTAGCCAAACCTTTTCTTCTGGCCTAACCTTTTCTCCTGGCCTAACTTTTTCTCCCAGCCTCACCTTTTCTCCAGGTCTGACCTTTTTCCCTGGCTTAAACTTTTCTCCTGGCCAAATCATTTCCCCTAGGCAAACCTTTTCTGCTGGTCTGACCGTTTCTCCCGGCAGAACCTTTTCTTCTGTCCTAACCTTTTCTTCTGGTCTGAACTTTTTCTCCTGGCCTAATTTTTTCTCCTGGCTTAACATTTTCTCCTGGCCTAATTTTTTCACCTGGTCTGACCTTTTCTGCTGGTATGACCTTTTCTCCCGGCCTAACCTTTTCTCCCGGCCTAACCTTTTCTCCCGGCCTAACCTTTTCTCCCGGCCTGACCTTTTCTCCCGGCCTGACCTTTTCTCCCGGCCTGACCTTTTCTCCCGGCCTGACCTTTTCTCCCGGCCTGACCTTTTCTCCCGGCCTGACCTTTTCTCCCGGCCTGACCTTTTCTCCCGGCCTGACCTTTTCTCGTGGCCTGACCTTTTCTCGTGGCCTGACCTTTTCTCCTGGCCTGACCTTTTCTCCTGGCCTGACCTTTTCTCCTGGCCTAACTTTTTCTCCCGGCCTCACCTTTTCTCCAGGCCTGACCTTTTTCCCTGGCTTAGCCTTTTCTCCTGGCCAAACCTTTTCCCCAAGCCAAACCTTTTCTGCTGGTCTGAAATTTTCTCCCGGCCTAACCTTTTCTCCCGGCCTAACTTTTCTCCTGGCCTAACCTTTTCCCCTGGTCTGAACTTTTTCTCCTGGCCTACCCTTTTCTCCTGGCCTAACATTTTCTCCTTTGCCTAACTTTTTCTGCTGATCTGACCTTTTCCCCTAGCCAAAGCTCTTCTCCTGGCACAACATTTTCGCCCGGCCTAACCTTTTCTCCTGGCCTAACCTTTTTTCCTGGTCTGAGCTTTTCTGCTGGCACAACCTTTTCTCCCAGCCTAACCTTTTCTCCTAACTTAACCTTTGCCTCCTCGCTTAACCTTTTCTCCTGGTCTGACCTTTTTCCCAACCATATCTTTTCTCTCGGCCTAACCTTTTCTCCTGGCCATACCTTTTCTCCTGGTCTGATTTTTTTCCCTAGCCAAAACTTTTCTCCCGACCTAAGCTTTTCTCCCAGCCTAACCTTTTCTTCTAGCCAAACCTTTTCTCCTGGCCTAACCTTTTCTGCTGCTCGGACCTTTTTCCCTAGCCAAACCTTTTCTCCCGGCCTAACCTTTTCTGCCAGTCTGATCTTTTCTCCTAGCACAAGCTTTTTTCATGGTCTGACATTTTCCCCTAGACAAACCTTTTCTCCTGGCACAACCTTTTCTCCTGGTCTGACCTTTCTCCCAGCCTAACCTTTTCTCCCGGCCTAGCCGTTTTTCCTGGCTTCACCTTTTCTCCTGGCTTAAACTTTTCTCCTGGTCTGACTTTTTTCCCTAGCCAGACCTTTTCTTCTGGCCTAACCTTTTCTCCTGGGCTAAATTTTTCTCCCAGCCTCACCTTTTCTCCAGGCCTGACCTTTTTCCCTGGCTCAACCTTTTCTCCTGGCCAAAGCTTTTCCCCAAGCCAAACCTTTTCTGCTGGTCTGAACTTTCCTCCCGACCTAACCTTTTATCCCGACCTAAACTTTTCTCCTGGCTTAACTTTTTCTCCTGGCCTAACTTTTTCTCCTGGCCTAACTTTTTCTCCTGGCCTAACTTTTTCTCCTGGCCTAACTTTTTCTCCTGGCCTAACTTTTTCTCCTGGCCTAACTTTTTCTCCTGGCCTAACTTATTCTCCTGGCCTAAACTTTTCTCCTGGCCTAAACTTTTCTCCTGGCCTAAGCTTTTCTCCCAGCCTCACCTTTTCCCCTAGCCAAACCTTATCTCCCGGCCTAACCTTTTCTCCCGGCCTAACCTTTTCTCCTGGCCTGACCTATTCTCCCGGCCAAACCTTTTCTCCGGCCAAACCTTTTCTCCGGCCAAACCTTTTCTCCGGCCTAACCTTTTCTCCTTCCCTAACTTTTTCTCCTGGCCTAACGTTTTCTGCTGATCGTACCTTTTCCCCTAGCCAAAGCTTTTCTCCTGGCACAACCTTGTCTTCTGGCCTAACCTTTTCCTCTGGCCAAACCTGTTCTCCTGGCCAAACCTTTTCTCCTGGCCAAACCTTTTCTCCTGGCCTAACCTTTTTTCCTGGTCTGACCTTTTCTGCTCGCTATGACCTTTTCTCCCTGACTAACCTTTTCTCCTGGCCTAACTTTGTCTCCTGGCCTAAGCTTTTCTCCCGGTCTAAACTTTTCTGCCGAACCAAACCTTTTCTTCTTGCATAACCTTTTCTCCTGATCTAAACTTTTTTTCCCGGCCTAACCTTTTCTCCCGGCCTAACCTTTTCTCCCGGCCTAACCTTTTCTCCCGGCCTAACCTTTTCTCCCGGCCTAACCTTTTCTCCCGGCCTAACCGTTTCTCCCGGCCTAACCGTTTCTCCCGGCCTAACCTTTTCCTCTGGCCAAACCTGTTCTCCTGGCCAAACCTTTTTTCCTGGTCTGACCTTTTCTGCTCGCTATGACCTTTTCTCCCTGACTAACCTTTTCTCCTGGCCTAACTTTGTCTCCTGGCCTAACCTTTTCTCCCGGTCTAAGCTTTTCTGCCGAACCAAACCTTTTCTTCTTGCATAACCTTTTCTCCTGATCTAAACTTTTTTTCCTGGCCTAACCTTTTCCCCTACCTAAACCTTTTCCCCTACCTAAACCTTTTCCCCTAGCTAAACCTTTTCTCCCGGCCTAACCTTTTCTCTCGGCCTAACCTTTTCTCCCGGCCTAACCTTTTCTCCCGGCCTAAGCTTTTCCCCTGGCCAAACCTTTTCTCCTGGCCTAAATTTTCCTTTTGGCCTGATCTTTTTCTCGTGGCCTGCCCTTTTTTCTCTGACCTAATCTTTTACCCTGGACAAACCCTTTCCCATGGCATAAACCTGTGCCGCAGACGAACCTTTCCCCTCCTGTCACCTGCTCCCCAGCCTAACATTTTCCCCTAGGCTAACCTTGTCCCCGGCCTGCACTTTCATTCATTCCGTAGTATTTATTGAGCGCTGGCCATGTGCAGAGCCCTGTTCTAAGCGCTGGGCTAGATCCAGGGTCATTGGACTGTGCCACATGGGGCTCACTGTCTTACTCCCTATTTTTCAGGAGTTACCTGAGGCCCAGAGACGTTACGTGACTTGCCACCAGTCACCTAGCTGAGAAGTGGCGGAGCTGGTGTGCCTTGCCCATTTCCCCAAAATCCTGTCCTTCCGATTTGGGCCCCCCAGCCTCAGCCTTTCAGGTTTGGCCCAAAATGCTTATGTTCCCTTCTGGGACCCGCCTCACGCCCTCGCCACACTTTGGCCTTGTGTGCCTGGTCCCCAACCATTTTTGTGCCATTTTAATGAAAAAAAGGGTTGCTCAGGGCTTTTCCTGGGCCTTGAGGAACATGACTCTTCTAATGTGGGCAGACTCCACTCCCAGACTTCCCCTCTTATTGAATGGACTGCACTGGTACCCCAAACAGAAGGGGTGTGTGTGTGTGTGAATCCTGGGGGGAAGAAAAGTGATGAGGCTGATGCTACTCAGGGGAGAAAAGGGGCCCGGGGTCTGTGCAGGAAGCGAGTTCTCTCCGATTGCCTGGGGACAGAGAAGCCCCACCACAGGGTCCCCCTTCCGAGGGTGGCGCTGGACCCAGAGCAGACCCTCCCGGTCCACCCAGGATCAGACTGTGTCCCAAGGGACTGGGATGGGACACTTTCTGGGCAGAGTGCGGGCAGGGGTAGGGGGGGACGACGACGAGGTGCCGGGGTGAGCCGGCAGGGGAAACCCAGGGAGTGTGGCTGGGGAGCTCACTCTTGCCTTTCTCTTTCCCTCCTAGGCCTGAAACCCGGTGGGGCGTGCCGGGGGTTCCCTGGCCATCTCGGGGTAGCTAGAGGCTGCTGCCCCTCCGCCGGGCCACCTCGTGCTTCACAGAGACGAGTTGAGTGAGGAGCTGCCCGTGAGTCATGGGGGGCGGAGGGGGGAGGGAGGACCAGAGGAGTAGCCCTCGTCGTTGCCAGGGAAGGCTCCCGGACCGAGCTGCTGGACAGCCAATTCTTGGAGGAAAAGGCCTCCTCCTCTCTTCCCCCAGATCAGCAGGAGGAGGAGGAGGAGGATTCTTCTCAGGAGGCTTCAAGAGAGGACGGACGGGTCACCTTAGTTTTCCCCTAATTCCCTAGCCAAACCTTTTCTCCCGGCCTGACCTTTTCTCCCGGCCTGACCTTTTCTCCCCGCCTGACCTTTTCTCCCCGCCTGACCTTTTCTCCCCGCCTGACCTTTTCTCCCCGCCTGACCTTTTCTGCTGGTCATACCTTTTCTCCCGGCCTAACCTTTTCTCCTTATCTGATCTTTCTCCTGGCCTAACTTTTTCTCCTGGCCAAACCTTTTCTCCTGGCCAAACCTTTTCTCCTGGCCAAACCTTTTCTCCTGGCCAAACATTTTCTCCTGGCCAAACCTTTTCTCCTGGCCTAAACTTTTCTGCTGGTCTGACCTTTCTCCCGGCCTATACTTTTCTGCTGGTCTGACCTTTTTCCCTAACCAAACCTTTTCTCCTGGCCTGAGCTTTTTCCCTAGACAAACCTTTTTCCCTGGCCTAAACTTTTCTTCTGGCCTGACCTTTGCCCCTAGCCAAAACCTTTCCCCTAGACCACCCTTTTCTCCTGGCCCGATCTTTTTCCCTAGCCATACCTTCTCTCCTGGCCTAACGTTTTCTCCTAGCCAAAGCTTTTTCCTGGTCTAACCTTTTCCCCTAGCCAAACCTTTTCCCCCAGGCAAACCTTTTCTCCTGGCCTGACCTTTTTCCCTAGCCAAACCTTTTCCTATAAGCACACCTTTTATCCTGGCCTGACCTTTTTCCCTAGCCAAACCTTTTCTTCTGGCCTAATCTTTTCCCGGGCCTATCCTCGCACCTTGGCCTCTCCTTTGCCCCTCGCGTCAACCTTTCCCTTAGGCCCACTGTTTCCCCTCCTGTCCTCTTCTCCCTTAGCCTCCTGTTTTCCCCTGGCCTCCCCTTTCCCTTTTCCTCCCCTTTCCCCTCAGCTCACCTTGTCCCCGGCCAGCCCTTTCATTCCTTCCCGAGTCTCCCTGGAGCACGGACGAGGTGCAGAGTCCCGTTCTAAAGGTCGGGGGGAGATCCAAGCTCACCCGACGCTCCCCCGTGGGGCTCCCCGTCTCCCTCCCCCTTGGACCGCCGAGGTCCTTGAGGCCCAGAGAACTGAAGTGCCTTGCCCCCAGTCCCCGAGCTGAGCAGGGGCCGTGCCGGGGTGCCTTGCCCGTGGACCCCAAATAATTTCCTTACCATTGCCCCCCCTGCCCAGCCTTAGCCTTGCAGCTTTGTCCCCAAGCCCTGAGTATTCCATTATGGGTCGTTTCCCCCCACCCCCTGCCGTCCCCCCCCACTGTCCGCCACTTGGGCCTTGCGGGCCTGGCCCTGAACCCTTTTTCAGAAAAAAAGGTTGCTCAGTGCTGCTTCTCGGCTTTGAGAATCCTCTTTTTTCTCCTGAGGCCAGACTCCACTGGCAGCTTTTCCCTCTTCCTGAGAGGACTGCGCTCCTACCCCCAGAGTGAAGGGGGTGTGTGTGTGTGTGTGTGTGTGTGTGTCTGGGTGAATTCTGGGGGGAAGCAGAGGGATGAGGCTGAGGGCCCTCAGGGGAGACCAGGAGCCCGGGGCTCTGGGTAGGAAGTGAGTTGTCTCCGATTGGCCGGGGTCGGAGCAGACCTCTCCCCCCCGCCCCCCGGGCTGGTTTGTCTTGGGTTCTGTTGGGCTGGCCCACTTGTTTCCCCTGTGGTGACGGTGAGCCCATCCTTGGGCAGGGAGGGTCTCTCTGGGGGGCCGCCAGGGACCTTCCAAGTGCTGAGTCCCATGGTCTGCCCCTAGCCAGGGCTCAGTCCCTACTATGGAAAGAAAGAAGGAAGGAACGAAGGTAGGAAGCCAGGAAGGGAGATCCAGGGTCCTGACTTCTCGAGATTCCGGGTGACTCCCCCCTGCACTCCCAGTCCTGTCCCCTGAGTCACCCTGCACCTCCTTCATCCCTGCAGAGCTGGAACTCCTCAGGGGCTGTCTCTGAGGGAGTTGGGCGGGCGCAGGGGGGTGGGGGAGGGAGGGGCCAGGCCCGGGGGAAGAGTCAAGCTAGCTAGGGGCTTTCTCCCTTGCTAGCTGGGAGGGCTTGGAGGTGTCAGGTCATTTTTGCAGGACTGTTGTGTGGGGGGGAGCATCCCTCCCCTCTCCTGACCTCCTGCCCTGGTTGTGGGCGGGAGGAGGCCGAGTGACCCTCAACGGAAAGAGGGTCACGGGCTGGGGAGTTGAGGGACGACGGACGATGGGTTCTCCGCTTGGCCCCGCCCCTGTTGGCTGGGTGACCTGGGGCCAGTCATCCTTTCCCTTCCCTGGGCCTCAGTGACTCCCATCGGTCCCATGGGGATGAAGATGGTGAGTCCCCCATCCATGGGACCCGCCTGAATCCCGTGTGCCTCTCCCAACCCTGAGACCTGTGCGGGGCACATAGGAAGGGCTTGAGCACGACCCAAAGCATCCGGATTCCGCTTCTTCTTTTTCTTCTCCTGAGTGAGTGGAAGGGTTTTAGGAATCCCTCTCCAAGGGCTCCCTCGCTACAGGAGCGGTGGCCGTTCTCCGAGACCCTCGGCTCTCGTCATTGGGCCACGGTCTTTCGGGAGGGCTGAGGATGGGCGGAGCCCCGTCCTACGTGCCGGGGAGGGGACCGGGCCCCAGAAGGGGCCAACCCATTGCCTGCGGCTCGGACTGCCCCCCTCAGCCTCCCCGGCTCCCCCTGCGGGCTCTGGTGATGGGGGTCTCCCTGCCTCCTCCTTGCCCATGGGCTTGTCTTCTCCCTGCTCCCCAGACTCCTCCCCTTTCCCGCTTAGAGGTCCACCTTCCGAAGGAGGCGCTGGCCCCAGAGGAGACCCTCGCGGTCAGCTGAGGATCAGACTCGCGGGGTCTGTCCCTAAGGGCTGGGATGGGACTCTTTCCGGGCTTAGTGGGATGGGGGGGGGGACGACGAGGTGCAGGGGTGAGCTGGAAGGGGAAACCCAGGGAGTGTAGATGGGGAGCTCACTCTTGCCTTTCTCTTTCCCTCCCAGGCCCGATACCCGGTGGGGCGTGCTGGGGGCTCCCTGTCATCTCGGGCTAGGTGGAGGAAGCTGCCCCTCCGCGGCTCCACCCTATGCTTCAGGGAGCAGGGTCAAGTGAGGAGCTGCACGTGAGCCATGGCGGGGGGTTGGGGGAAGGGCGGAGGGAGGAACATTGGAGTAGCCCTCGTCGTCGCCAGTGAAGGATCCTGGAACGAGCTGCTGGATGGAGAGTCCCTGGAAGAAAAGCCCTCCTCTTCTCTTCCTCCAGCCCAGCAGGAGGAGGAGGATTCTTCTCAGGAGCCTTCAAGAGAGGACAGACGGGTCACCCTATTTTTCCCTAACCATTTTCCCTGGCCTAACCGTTTTCCTTGGTCTGAGCTTTTTCGCTAGGCAAACCTCTGCTCCTGACCTCACCTTTTCCCCTAGCCTAAACCTTTCCCCTTGGCCAACGTTTTCGCCTCCTGTCACGTTGTCTCTTAGCCTAACCTTTTCCTGTAGCCAAGCCTTGTCTCCTAGCCTAACGTTTTCCCTTTGCCTAAGCTTTCTCTTTGCCTAAACTTTCCCCCTGTCTAACCTTTGCCCCTGGCCTAACTTTTCCAACTCACTTAACCTTTTCGCCATGCCTAACTTTTTCTCTGGCCTGACCTTTTGCCCTAGCCAAACCTTTTCTCCTGGCCTAACGTTTTCTCCAGGACAAACCTTTTTCCTAGCCAAACCTTTGCTCCTGGTGTGAACTTTTTCCTGGCCTAACCTTTTCTTCTGGCCTAACCTTTTCTCCTAGCCAAACCTTTTTCCTGGTCTAACCTTTTCCCCTAGGCAAACCTTTTCCCCTAGGCAAACCTTTTCTCCTGGCCTAACCTTTTCTCCTGGCTGAACATTTTCCTTTAGCCCAAACCTTTCTCCTGGCCAATCCTTTTCCCCTAGCCAAACCTTTTCTCCTGGTCTAACTTTTCCAACTCACCTCACCTTTTCACCAGACCAAACCTTTTCCCTGGCTTAACCTCCCCTAGCCTAACATTTTCCACTAGGCTAACCTTGTCCCCGGCCTGCACTTTCATTCATTCAGTAGTATTCATTTAGTGCTGAATATGTGCAGAGCACTGTGCTAAGCGCTGGGGTAGATCCAGGGTTACCGGATTGTGCCACGTGGGGCTCACCATCTTACTCCCCATTTTACAGAGGAGTTAACTGAGGCCCAGAGAAGTTAAGTGACTTGCCCACAGTCACATAGCTGAGAAGTGGCGGAGCTGGGGTGCATTGCCCGTTCACCCAAAATCCTTTCCTTCCAATTTGGGCCCCCCAGCCTTAGTCTTGCAGGTTTGGCCCCAAACCCTTAGGTTCCATTATGGGACGCGCCCCGACCCCCCGCCCCGCTTTTGCCTTGTGGGCCTGGTCCCGAAGCATTTTTGTTCCAGTTTAAGGGAAAAAATGGTTGCTCAGGGCTTCTCCTCAGCTTTGTGGATCCTGTCTCTTATAATGTGGGCAGACTCAACTCCCAGATTTCCCTCTTACTGAATGGACTGCATTGCTACCCCAAAGAGAAGTGTGTGTGTGTATGTGAATCCCGGGGGGAAGAAGAGTGATTAGGGTGATGCCACTCAAGGGAGAATAGGGGCCCGGGGTCTATGCAGGAAGCGAGTTGTCTCCGATTGGCCGGGGATGGAGAAGCCCCATCCCCGGGCCCCCCTTCCGAGGGAGGCGCTGGCCCCAGAGCAGACCCTCCCTGTCCACCAAGGATGGGACTCGCGGGGTCTGTCCCAAGGAACTGGGATGGGACTCTTTCCAGGCCAAGTGCGGGTGGGGTTGAGGACGACAACGACTAGGTGCTGGGCTGAGCCGGCAGGGGAAACCCAGGGAGTGTGGCTGGGGAGTTCACTCTTGCCTTTCTCTTTCCCTCCCAGGCCAGAAACCCGGTGGGGTGTACCGGGGGTTCCCTGGCCATCTCGGGCTAGCTGGAGGTTGCTGCCCTTCTGTGGGGCCACCCCGTGCTTGACAGAGCCAAGTCGAGTGAGGAGCTGCTTGTGAGTCATTTGGGGGGGGGGGTGGCGGAGGGAGGGAAGACGATCGGAATAGCCCTTGTCGACCCCAGGGAAGGCTCCCGGACCAAGCTGCTGGACAGCCAGTACCTGGAGGAAAAGGCCTCCTCCTCTCTTATCCCAGATCAGCAGGAGGAGGAGGAGGATTCTTCTCAGGAGGCTTCAGGAGAGGACAGATGGGTCACCTTAGTTTTCCCCTAATTTTCCCTAACCTTTTTGCCTGGCTTAACCATTTCCCCTAGCCAAACCTTTGCTCCCGGCCTAACCTTTTTTTCCTGGCCAAACCTTTCTGCTGGTCTGACCTTTTTCTCCTGGCCTGACCTTTTCTCCTAGCCAAACCTTTTCTCCCGACCAAACCTTTTCTCCTGGCACAAGCTTTTTTTCTGGCCTGCCCTTTTTCTCCTGGCCTAACCTTTTCTGCTGGTTGGACCTTTTCCACTAGCCCAACCTTTTCTCCTGGCACAACCTTTTCTCCTGGCCTAACTTTTTCTCCTGGTCTGACCTTTTTCCCTAGCCAAAACTTTTCTCCCGGCCTAACCTTTTCTGCTGCCCTCAATTTTTCTCCTGGCCAACCTTTTCAACTGGACTGAACTTTTTCCCTGGCCGAACCTTTTTCCCTAGCCAAACCTTTTTCCCTAGCCAAACCTTTTTCCCTAGCCAAACCTTTTCTCCTGGCCTAACTTTTTCTCCTGGCCTAACTTTTTCTCCTGGCCTAACTTTTTCTCCTGGCCTAAACTTTATTCCTGACCTAACCTTTTTTCATGGCTTAACCTTTTCTCCCGACCTAACCTTTTCTCCCGGCTTAACTTTTTCTAGTGGCCTAAACTTTTCTGCTGGTCTGACCTTTTCTGCTGGTCTGACCTTTTCCCCTATCCAAACCTATACCCTTAGCCACACCTTTTCTCCCAACCTAACCTTTTCTCCCGGCCTAACCTTTTTTCCCTGCCAAACTTTTCTCCGGCCTAACGTTTTGTCCTGGCCTAACCTTTTTCCCTGGCCTAATTATTTTCTCCTGGTCTGACCTTTTTTCCTGGCCTAATGGTTTTTCCTGGCCTAACCTTTTCTCCTAGTCTGAAATTTTTCCCTGGCCCAACCTTTTCCCCAAGCCAAACTTTTTTCCTGGCCTAACCTTTTCTCCTGGGCTGAACCTTTTCTCCCAGCCTAAACTTTTTCTCCCAGCCTAAACTTTTTCTCCCGGCCCGACCTTTTTCTCCCGGCCCGACCTTTTTCTCCCGGCCCGACCTTTTTCTCCCGGCCCGACCTTTTCTGCCAGTCTGACTTTTTCTCCTGGCCTAACCTTTTCTCCCGGCCTAACCTTATTTCCTGGCCAAACCTTTTCTCCCGGCCTAACCTTTTTTCCTGGCCTAACTTTTTTTCTCCCGGCCCGACCGTTTCTCCCGGGCTGACCTTTTCTCCCAGCCTTTTTCTCCCGGCCCAACTTTTTCTCCCGGCCCAACTTTTTCTCCCGGCCCAACTTTTTCTCTCAGCCCAACTTTTTCTCCCGGCCTAACCTTTTCTCCTGGCCTAACTTTTCTCCTGGCCAAACCTTTTCTTCTGGTCTGACATTTTCTCCTGGCCTAACTTTTTCTCCTAGCCAAACCTTTTCCCCTGGGCAAACCTTTTGCCCTAGCCAAAACATTTCTCCTCTCTGACCTTTTCTCCCGGCCTGACCTTTTCTCCCGGCCTGACCTTTTCTCCCGGCCTGACCTTTTCTCCCGGCCTGACCTTTTCTCCCGGCCTGACCTTTTCTCCCGGCCTGACCTTTTTCCCTTGCCTAACCATTTCCCCTAGCCAAACTTTTTCCCCTAGCCAAAATTTTTGCCCTAGCCCAACCTTTTCTCCTAGCCCAACCTTTTCTCCTAGTCCAACCTTTTCTTCTGGCCTAACCTTTTTCCCTAGCCAAACCTTTTCCCCTAACCAAACCTTTTTCCCTAGCCAAAACTTTTCCCCTATTCCAACCTTTTACCCTGCCTAAATGTTTCCCATTGGCCAACGTTTTCTCCTACTGTCACCTTATCTCTTTGCCTAAACTTTCCCCCGTCAAACCTTTGCCCCTGGCCTAACTTTTCAAACTCACTTCACCTTTTCACCACGCCTATTTCCCTGGCCTGACCTTTCGCCCTAGCCAAAGCTTTTCTCCTGGTCTAACATTTCTCCTGGCACAACCTTTCCTCCTGGCCTAACCTTTTCCTTTGGGCACACCTTCTCTCCCAGTATGACCTTTTCTCCCGGCCCGACATTTTCTCCCGGCCCGACCTTTTCTCCCGGCCCGACCTTTTCTCCCGGCCCGACCTTTTCTCCCGGCCCGACCTTTTCTCCCGGCCCGACCTGTTCTCCCGGCCCGACCTGTTCTCCCGGCCCGACCTGTTCTCCCGGCCCGACCTGTTCTCCCGGCCCGACCTGTTCTCCCGGCCCGACCTGTTCTCCCGGCCCGACCTGTTCTCCCGGCCCGACCTGTTCTCCCGGCCTAACTCTTTCCCTAGCCAAACCTTTTCTCCTGGCACAAGCTCTTTTCCTGGCCTAACCTTTTCTCAAGGCCAAACCTTTTCTCCTGGCCTAACCTTTTCTCCTGGCCTGACCTTTTCTTCTGGCGTGACCTTTTCTTCTGGCGTGACCTTTACCCCTGGCCCAACCTTTTCCCCTAGCCAAAACTTTTCTCCTGGACAAACCTTTTTCTCCCGGCCTAACCTTCTCTCCCGGCTTAAACTTCTCTCCCGGTCTAACCTTTTTTCCTGGCCAAACCTTTCTCCCAGCCTAACCTTTTTACTTGGCCTAACTTTTTCTCCCAGCCTAACCTTTTCTCCTGGCCTAACTTTTTCTACCAGCCAAACTTTTTCTCCTGGCCCAGCCTTTTCTACCGGCCTAACCGTTTCTCCTGGCCTAACTTTTCTCCTGGCCCAACCTTTTCTGCTGGTCTGACCTTTCTCCCGGCCTCATTTTTTCTCCTGGCCTAACCTTTTCTCCTGGCCTAAACTTTTCCCCTAGCCAAACCTTTTCTGCTGGTCTGACCTTTTCTCCTGGCCTTTTTCTCCTGGCCTAACGTTTTCTCCCAACCTAACCTTTTCTCCTGGCCTAACCTTTTCTCCTGGCCTAACCTTTTCTCCTGGCCTAACCTTTTCTCCTGGCCTAACCTTTACTCCCGGCCTAACCTTTACTCCCGGCCTAACCTTTTTTCCCGGCCTAACCTTTTCTCCCGGCCTAACCTTTTCTCCCGGCCTAACTTTTTCTCCCGGCCTAACTTTTTCTCCCGGCCTAACCTTTTCTCCCGGCCTAACTTTTTCTCCCGGCCTAACCCTTTCTCCCGGCCTAACCCTTTCTCCCGGCCTAACCCTTTCTCCCGGCCTAACCCTTTCTCCCGGCCTAACCCTTTCTCCCGGCCTAACCCTTTCTCCCGGCCTAACCCTTTCTCCCGGCCTAACCCTTTCTCCCGGCCTAACTTTTCTCCCGGCCTAACTTTTCTCCCGGCCTAACTTTTTCTCCCGGCCTAACTTTTTCTCCCGGCCTAACCTTTTCTCCCGGCCTAACTTTTCTCCCGGCCTAACTTTTCTCCCGGCCTAACTTTTCTCCCGGCCTAACTTTTTCTCCCGGCCTAACTTTTTCTCCCGGCCTAACCTTTTCTCCCGGCCTAACCTTTTCTCCCGGCCTAACCTTTTCTCCCGGCCTAACCTTTTCTCCCGGCCTAACCTTTTCTCCCGGCCTAACCTTTTCTCCCGGCCTAACCTTTTCTCCCGGCCTAACCTTTTCTCCCGGCCTAACCTTTTCTCCCGGCCTAACCTTTTCTCCCGGCCTAACCTTTTCTCCCGGCCTAACCTTTCTCCCGGCCTAACCTGTTCTCCCGGCCTAACCTGTTCTCCCGGCCTAACCTGTTCTCCCGGCCTAACCTGTTCTCCCGGCCTAACCTGTTCTCCCGGCCTAACCTGTTCTCCCGGCCTAACCTGTTCTCCCGGCCTAACCTGTTCTCCCGGCCTAACCTTTTCTCCCGGCCTAACCTTTTCTCCCGGCCTAACCTTTTCTCCCGGCCTAACCTTTTCTCCCGGCCTAACCTTTTCTCCCGGCCTAACCTTTTCTCCCGGCCTAAATTTTCTCCCTGCCAAACCTTTTCTCCTGGCCTAATAACCTTTTCTCTTGGCCTAACTTTTTCTCTTGGCCTAACTTTTTCTCTTGGCCTAAATTTTCTCCTGCCCTAAACTTTTCTCCTGGCCTAACTTTTTCTCCTGGCCTAACTTTTTCTCCTGGCCTAACGTTCTCCCTAGCCTAACCTTTTCCGCTGGTCTGACCTTTTCTCCTGGCCTAACTTTTTCTCCTGGCCTAATCTTTTCTGCTGATCTGACCTTTTCTCCTGGCCTAAATTTTTCTCCTGGCCTAACCTTTTCTGCTGGTGAGACCTTTTCTCCTGGCCTAACCTTTTTCCCTAGCCAAACCTTTTCTCCCGGCCTGACCTTTTCTCCCGGCCTGACCTTTTCTCCTGGCCTATCTTTTTCTCCTGGCCTAACCTTTTCTGCTGATCTGACCTTTTCTCCTGGAGTAAATTTTTCTCCTGGCCTAACTTTTTCTCCTGGCCTAACTTTTTCACCTGGCCTAACTTTTTCTTCTTGCCTAACTTTTTCTCCTGGCCTAACCTGTTCTCCCAGCCTAATCTTTTTTCCTAGCCTAACTTTTCTCCTGGCTTAACCTTTTCCCCTAGCCAAACCTTTTCTGCTGGTCTGACCTTTTCTCCTGGCCTAACATTTTCTCCCTGCAAAACATTTTCTCCTGGCCTAACCTTTTCTCCTGGCCTAACCTTTTCCCCTAGACTAACCTTTTCTGCTGGTCTGACCTTTTCTCCTGGCCTAACTTTTTCTCCTGGCCTAACCTTTTTGCCTAGCCAAACCTTTTCTCCCGGCCTGACATTTTCTGCTGGTCTGACCTTTTCTCCTGGCCAAACCTTTTCTCCTGGCCTATCATTTTCTCCTGGACAAATTTTTCTCCTGGTCTGACCTTTTCTCCCGGCCTAACCTTTTTTGCTGGGCTAACCTTTTCTCCTGGACTAACCTTTTTTCCTGGCCTAACCTTTTCCCCTAGCCAAACCTTTTCTGCTGGTCTGATCTTTTCTCCTGGCATAAACCTTTCTCCTGGCCTAACCTTTTCCCCTAGCCAAACCTTTTCTGGGGGTCTGACCTTTTCTCCTGGCCTAACCTTTTCTCTTAGCCTAACCTTTTCCCCTAGCCTAAACTTTTCTGCTGGTCTGACCTTTTCTCCTGGCCTAACTTTTTCTCCTGGCCTAACTTTTTCTCCTGGCCTAACTTTTTCTCCTGGCCTAACTTTTTCTCCTGGCCTAACCTGTTCTCCCAGCCTAATCTTTTTTCCTAGCCTAACTTTTCTCCTGGCCTAACCTTTTCCCCTAGCCAAACCTTTTCTGCTGGTCTGACCTTTTCTCCTGGCCTAACGTTTTCTCCCTGCAAAACATTTTCTCCTGGCCTAACTTTTTCTCCTGGCCTTTTTCTTCTGGCCTAACTTTTTCTCCCGGCCTAACCTTTTCTCCTGGCCTAACCTTTTCCCCTAGACTAACCTTTTCCCCTAGACTAACCTTTTCCACTAGATTAACCTTTTCTGCTGGTCTGACCTTTTCTCCTGGCCTAACTTTTTCTCCTGGCCTAACCTTTTTCCCTAGCCAAACCTTTTCTCCCGGCCTGACCTTTTCTGCTGGTCTGACCTTTTCTCCTGGCCAAACCTTTTCTCCTGGCCTATCCTTTTCTCCTGGACAAATTTTTCTCCTGGTCTGACCTTTTCTCCCGGCCTAACATTTTCTGCTGGCCTGACCTTTTTTCCTGCTCTGACTTTTTTTCCTGGCCTGACCTTTTTTCCTGGCCTGATCTCTTCTCCTGGCCTGACCTTTTCTCCTGGTCTGAACTTTTCTTCTGGCCTGACCTTTTCTCCTTGTCTGAACGTTTTCCCTGGCCTAACCTTTTCCTTTCCCTAACCTTTCCCTCACCAAACCTTTTCCCCTAGGCAAACGTTTTCTGCTGGCCTGACCTTTTTCCCTGGCCTGACCTTTTTCCCTGGCCTGACTTTTTTCCCTGGCCTGACCTTTTTCCCTGGCCTGACCTTTTTCCCTGGCCTGACCCTTCTCCTTAGCCAAACCTTTTCACCTGGCCTAAACATTTTCCATAGCCAAACCTTTTCTTCTGGCCAATCCTTTTCTCCTGGCCAAACCCTTTTCTCCTGGCCTAATTTTTTCTCCTGCTCTGATCTTTTCTCCCAGCCTAACCTTTTCTCCTAGCCCAACATTTTCTCCTGACCTGACCTTTTTCTCTGTCGTAACTTTTTCTCCCAGACTAAGCTTTTCCCCAGCCAAACCTTTTCTACTGGCCTAACTTTTCTCCTGGTCTCCCCTTTTCTCCTGGTCTGACCTTTTTCCCTCGCCTAACCTTTTTCCCGGTTCTGATCTTTTCCCCTCGCCACCTCTTTTCTCCGGGCCTAAGCTTTCCCCCCAGCCAAACCTTTTCTCCTCATCTGACCTTTCCCCTAGCCAAACCTTTTCTCCTGGCCTGATGTGTTTTCCCTGGCCTGACCTTTTTTCCTAGCCAAACCCTTTCTCCTAGTCTGACCTTTTCTCCCGGCCAAACCTTTTCTCCCGGCCAAACCTTTTGCTCCCGGCCAAACCTTTTGCTCCCGGCCAAACCTTTTGCTCCCGGCCAAACCTTTTGCTCCCGGCCAAACCTTTTGCTCCCGGCCAAACCTTTTGCTCCCGGCCAAACCTTTTGCTCCCGGCCAAACCTTTTGCTCCTGGCCTGACCTTTTTCCCTAGCCAAACCTTGTCTCCTCGGCTAACTTTTTTTTCCCTGGCCTGACCTTTTCTCTGGGTCTAAACTTTCCCCCTAGCCAAATTGTTTCCGCTCGTCTGACCTTTTCCTCTAGCCAAAGCGTTTCTCCTGGCCTCCCCTTTTCTCCTGGTCTGACCTTTTTCCCTGTTCTGACCTTTTCCCCTAGCCAAACCTTTTCTCCTGGCCTAAACGTTTCCCCTAGCTAAAACCTTTCTCCTGGCCTGACCTCTTGCGGGAGCCGAACCTTTTCCGCTAGCGAAACCCTTTCTCCGGGCCAAACCATTTCCCTTAGCCCAACCTTTTCCCCTCGTCTGACCTTTCCCCCTAGCCAAACTTTTTCTCCCGGCTTCAACTTTTCTCCTGGCATGATCTTTTTCCCTAGGCAAACCTTTTCCCTTCCTGTACCCTTTGCCCCTACCTAGCCTAATGGTTGCCCCTGGCCTAAAGCTTTCCGCCAGGCCAAACCTCTTTCCATGGTGTCATCTTTTCCCCGGGCCTAACCTTATTCTGATGGCCTAATCTTTTCCCTGGCTCCCAATCTTCCCCTGCCTTCTCCTTGCTGCATCGCCTAACCCTTTCCCCTCGTCTAGGCTTTGCTCCTAGTCTGACATCTCCCTGTCCTAACCTCATCTCTGAGCTAAACGTTTTCTCCTGGCCAAACCTTTGCTCCTGGCCTGACCTTTTTCCCCAGCCAAAGCTTTTCTCCTGGGCAAACCTTGTCTCCTCGGCTCACTTTTTTCCCTGGCCTCACTTTTTCTCCCAGCCTCACCTTTTCTCCCGGCCTCACTTGTTCTCCCAGCCTCACCTTTTCTCCCGGCCCAACCTTTTCTCCCCGGCCAACCTTTTTCTCCCCGGCCAACCTTTTTCTCCCCGGCCAACCTTTTTCTCCCCGGCCAACCTTTTTCTCCCCGGCCAACCTTTTTCTCCCCGGCCAACCTTTTTCTCCCCGGCCAACCTTTTCTCCCCGGCCAACCTTTTCTCCCGGCGCAGTCTTTTCTCCCGGCGCAGTCTTTTCTCCCGGCGCAGTCTTTTCTCCCGGCGCAGTCTTTTCTCCGGGCCTGACCTTTTTCCCTGGTTTAACCTATTCTCCTCACCCAACCTTTTCTCCCGGCCCAACCTTTTCCCCTAGCCAAATCTTTTCTTCTGGCCTGAGCTTTTCTCCTAGCCAAACCTTTTCTCCTCGTCTGACCTTTTCCCCTAGCCTGACTTTTTCTTCTGGCCTGACCTTTTCTCCTAGCCAAACATTTTCTCCTGGCCTAACTTTTTCCCCTAGCCAAACTGTTTCCCTGGCCTAACCTTTCTTCCAGGCCTAGGCATTTCTCCTGAGCAAACCTTTTCTCCTGTCCTACCTTTTTTCTCCTGGCCTAACCTTTCCGCCTGTCTCACCTTTGCCCCTGACCTCACCTTTCCAACTCAACTCACCTTTTCGCCTAGCCAAACCTTTTCTTCTGACCTGACCTTTTCCTCTAAGCTAACTTTTTCCCTGGCCTAAACCTTTCACCTAGGCAAACCTTTTCTCCTGGCCTCACCTGTCCCTCTGTCTAACCTGTGCCCTTGAGCGAACCTTTCCAACTCACCTCACCTTTCGGCCAAGCCAAACCTTTCACTGGCTTAGCCTTTTCTCCCGGCCTAGCCTTTTCTCCCGGCCTAGCCTTTTCTCCCGGCTTAACCTATTCCCCGAACACATCCTTTTCTTCTAGGCAAACGTTTTCTCCTAGCCCAACCTTTTTCCCTAGGCAAACCTGTTCTCCTGGCCAAACCGTTTTCCCTGGCCAAACCTTTCCTCCCGGCCAACCTTTCCTCCCAGCCCAACCTTTTCTCCCGGCCTAACCTTTTTGCCCTGGCCTGCCCTTTTTCTCTGACCTAACCTTTTCCCCTGGCTGAAGCTTTTCCCATGGCCTAAACCTGTGCCACAGACGAACCTTTCCCCTCCTGTCCCCTGCTGCCCTAGCCTAACATTTTGCCCTAGGCTAACCTTGTCCCCGGCCTGCACTTTCATTCCTTCATGGTATTTATTGAGCGCTGGCCATGTGCAGAGCCCTGTTGTAAGCACTCGGCTAAATCTAGGGTCATCGGACTGTGGCACGTGGGGCTCACCGTCTTACTCCCCATTTTCCAGAGAAGTTACCTGAGGCCCAGAGACGTCAAGTGACTTGGCCCCAGTCACCTGGCTGAGAAGTGGCGGAGCCGGGGTTCCTTGCCCGTTTCCCCCAAATCCTTTCCTTCCCATTTGGGCCGCCCCCCAGCCTTAGCCTTGCAGATTTGTCCCCAAACACTTAGGTTCCCTTCTGGGACCCACCCCGCCCCCACCCCATTTTTGCCTTGCGGCCCTGGTCCCGAACCATTTTCGTGCCAGTTTAAGCAAAAAAGCGTTGCTCAGGGCTTCTCCTCGGCTTTGAGGATCCTCTCTCTTCTCCTGTGGGTACACTCCACTCCCAGATTTTCCCTCTGACTGAATAGACCGCACTGCTACCCCAAATGGGGGGGGGAGGGTGTGTGTGTGTGTGTGTGTGTGTGAATCCTGGAGGGATGAAGAGTGATGAGGCTGAGGCCACTCAGGGGACAGTAGGGGCCCAGGCTCTGTGCAGGAAGCGAGTTGTCTCCGATTGGCCGGGGACGGAGCAGCCCCAGCCCCGGGTCCCCCTTCCGAGGGAGGCCCTGGCCCCAGAGCAGACTCTCCCGGTTCGCCCAAGATCGGCCTCGCAGGGTCCTTCCCAAGGGACTGGGATGGGACTCTTTCCGGGCCGAGTGCAGGCAGAGGTCGGGGGGATGACGACGAGGTGCTGGGGTGAGCCGGCAGGGGAAACACAGGGGGTGTGGCGGGGGAGCTCACTCTTGCCTTTCTCTTGCCCTCCCAGGCCAGACACCCGGTGGGGCGTGCCGGGGGTTCCCTGGCGATCTCGGCCTACCTGGAAGCTGCTGCCCCTCGGCGGGGCCACCCCTTGCTTGACAGAGCCGAGTCAAGTGAGGAGCTGCACATGAGTCATGGGGGATGGTGGGCAGCGGGGTGGGAGGACCATCGGAGTAGCCCTCGTCGTCGCCAGGGAAGTCTCCCGGACCGAGCTGCTCGACAGCCAGTTCCTGAAGGAAAAGGCCTCCTCCTCTCTTCCCCCAGATCAGCAGCAGGAGGAGGAGGATTCTTCTCAGGAGGCTTCAAGAGAGGACGCATGCGTCACCTTAGTTTTCCCCTAATGATCCCTAACCTTTTTCTGTGGCTTAACCTTTTCCCCTAGCCAAACCTTTTCTCCTGGCCTAAACTTTTCCCCTTGGCAAACCTTTTCCCTAGCTCAACCTTTTCTGCTGGCCTAACTTTTTCTCCTGGACAAACCTTTTTCCCTGGCCTAATTTTTTCTCCTCGCCTGACCTTTTCCCCTGGCCAAACCTTTTCTTCTCGGCTGACATTTTCTCCTGGCCTAACCTTTTCTCCTAGCCAAACCTTGACTTCTGGCCTGACCTTTTCTCCTAGCCAAATGTTTTCACCTAGCCAAACCTTTTTCCCTAGCCAAAACTTTTCTTCTGGCCTGACCTTCTTTCCTAGCCAAACCTTTTCCCTGGGCTAACCTTTTCGCCTAGCCAAACCTTTTCTCCTGGCCTAACCTTTTCCCCTAGCCAAACCTTTTCTTCTGGCCTTACTTTTTCTCCTAGCCAAACCTTTTCTCCTTGTCTGACCTTTTCCCCTAGCCAAACCTTTTCCTCTGGCCTGACCTTTTCTCCTAGCCACACCTTTTCCTCTGGCCTATCCTTTTCTCCTAGCCACACCTTTTCCTCTGGCCTGATCTTTTCTCCTAGCTGAACATTTTCTTCTGGCCTATCCTTTTCTCCTCATCTGACCTTTTCTCCTAGACAAACCTTTTCTTCTGGCCAAACCTTTTCCCCTAACCAAAGCTTTTCTTCTGGCCTGATTTTTTTTTTCCTAGCCAAAATTTTTCCCTGGCCTTACCTTTTCGCCTAGCCAAACCTTTTCTCCTAGCGAAACCTTTTCTTCTGTCCTAACCTTTTCGCCTAGCCAAACATTTTCTTCTGGCCTGACCTTTTCTCCTAGCCAAACCTTTTCTCCTCGTCTGACCTGTTCCTCTAGCGAAACCTTTTCCCTGGCCTAAACTTTTCGCCTAGCCAAACCTTTTCTCCTGGCCTTACCTGTCCCCGTCTAACCTTTACCCCTGAGTGAACCTTTCCAACTCACCTCACCTTTTGGCCAGGCCAAACTTTTTCCCTGGCTTAACCTTTTCTCCTGGCCTGAGCTTTTCCCTAGCCAAATCTGTTCTCCAGGCCTCACCTCTTCTCCAGGACTGACTTTGCCCTTGGTTAAATTTTCCAACTCACCTCGGCTTTTCGCCAGACCAAACTTTTTCCCTGGCTGAACCTTTTCCCCTAGCAAAACCTTTTTCTTCTAGCCCAACCTTTTCCACTAGCCAAACTGTTTCCCTGGCCTAACCTTTCCTCCCGGCCTAACCTTTCCTCCCGGCCTAACCTTTCCTCCCAGCCTAACCTTTCTTCCTGACCTAACCTTTTTCTCCTGGCCTAAACTTTTTCCCTGGGCTGAACTTTTCCCCTCGCCAAACCTTTTCTCCTAGCCCAGCGTTTTCTCCTGACCTGACCTAGTTCACTGGCTTAACTTTTTTCCTGGCCTAACCTTTTGTCCCGGCCTCATTTTTCTCCCTGCCTAACCTTTTCTCCTGGCCTAAATTTTTCTTCAGGCCTGACCTTTTTCTCCTGGCCTGCCCTTTTTCTCTGGCCTAACCTTTTCTCCTGGTCTCACCTGTCCCCCTTTCTAACCTTGGCCCCTGAATGAACCTTCCCAACTCACCTCAACTTTTGGCCAGGCCAAACCTTTTCCCTGGCTTAACCTTTTCCCCTGGACTGAGCTTTCCTCCCGGCCTAACCTTTTCTCCCGGCCTAACCTTTTCTCTGGGCCTAACATTTTCTCCTGGCCAAACCTTTTCCCCGAGCCCAACCTTTTCCTCCAAGCAAACATTTTCTCCTAGCCCAACCTTTTTCCCTAGGCAAACCTTTCCTCCCGGCCTAACCTTTCCTCCCGCCCTAACCTTTCTTTCCAGCCTCACCTTTTCTCCCCGCCTAACCTTTTCTGCCGCCCTCACCTTTTCTCCTGGCCTAACCTTTTTCCCTGGGCTGACCTTTCCCCTCGCCAAACCTTTTCTCCTGGCCTAACATTTTCTCCTGGGCGGACATTGTTCCCTGGCATAACTTTTTCTCCCAGCCTAACCTTTTCTTCTGGCTAATATTTTCTCCTAGCCCAACCTTTTCTCCTGGCCTGCCCTTTTCTCTGGCCTAGCCTTCTCCCCTGGCCAAACCTTTTCCCATGGTCTAAACCTGTGCCGCAGATGAACCTTTTACCCTCCTGTGCCCTGCTCCCCTAGCCTAACATTTTCCGCTATGCTAACCTTGTCCCCGGCCGGCACTTTGATTCTTTTGGTGGTATTTATTGAGCGCTGGCCATGTGCAGAGCCCTGTTTTAAGCACGGTGCTAGATCTAGGGTCATCAGACTGTGCCATGTGCGGCTCACCATCTTACTCCCCATTTTCCAGAGGAGCTACCTGAGGCCCAGAGACGTTAAGTGACTTGCCCCCATTCACCTAGTTGAGAAGTGGCGGAGCCAGGGTGCCTTGCCCTTTTCCCCCAAATGGTTTCCTTCCCATTTGGGACCCCACAGCCTTAGCCTTGCAGGTTTGGCTCCCGACCCTTATGTTCCCTTCTGGGACCCGCCCCCCTCGCCCCATTTTTGCCTTGCGGGCCTGGTCCCGAACCATTTTTTGTGCCAGTTTAAGCAAAAAAAGGTTGCTCAGGGCTTCTCCTCGGCTTTGAGGATCCTCTCTCTTGTCCTGTGGGCACACTCCACTCCCAGATTTTCCCTCTGACTGAATGGACCGCACTGCTACCCCAAAGAGGAGGGTGTGTGTTTGTGTGTGTGTGTGTGTGTGTTTGTGTTTGTGAATCCTGTGGGGAAGAAGAGTGATGAGGGTGAGGCCACTCGGGAGAATAGGGCCCCGGGCTCTGTGCAGGAAGCGAGTTGTCTCCGATTGGCCGGGGACGGAGGATCCCCACCCCCGGGTCCCCTTTCCGAGGGAGGCGCTGGCCCCAGAGCATGCCCTCCCAGTCGGCTCAGGATTGGCCTCGCGGGGTCTGTCCCAAGCGACTAGGATCGGACTCTTTCCAGGCCGAGTGAGGGCAGGGGTGGGCGGAACGACGACGAGGTTTCGGGGTGAGCCGGCAGCGGAAACCCAGGGAATGTGGCTGGGGAGCTCACTCTTGCTCTTACCCTCCCAGGCCAGACACCCGGTGGGGCATTCCGGGGGTTCCCTGGCCATCTAGGCCTAGCTGGTGGCTGCTGCCCCTCCGCGGGGTCACACCATCCTTAATAGAGCCAAGTCGAGTGAGGAGCTGCACGTGAGTCATGGGGGAGGAGGCAGCGGGGTGGGGGGACCATCAGAGTAGCCCTCGTCTTCGCCAGGCAAGGCTCCTGGGCAGAGCTGCTGGACAGCCAGTTCCCCGAGGAAAAGGGCTCATCCTCTCTTCCCCCAGATCAGCAGGAGGAGGAGGAGGATTCTTCTAAGGAGGCTTCAAGAGTTGACGCACGGGTCACCTTAGTTTTCCCCTAATGATCCCTCACCTTTTTCCCTGGCTTAACCTTTTCCCTTAGCCAAAACTTTTCTCCTGGGCTAAACTTTTCCCCTTGGCACACCTTTTTTCTAGATCAACCTTTTCTGCTGGCCTAACTTTTTCTCCTGGACAAACCTTTTTCCCTGGCCTAATCTTTTCTCCTGGCCTGACCTTTTCTCCTAGCCCAACCTTTTCTTCTGACCTGACATTTTCTCCTGGCCTCACCTTTTCTCCTAGCCAAACCTTTTGTCTGGCCTGACCTATTCACCTAGCTAAACCTTTTCTTCTGGCCTGACCTTTTCTCCTAGCCAAACCTTTTCTCCTGGCCTAACCTTTTCCCCTAGCCAAACTGTTTCCCTGGCCTAACCTTGCTTCCCGGCCTAACCTTTTCTCCTGGGAAAACCTTTTCTCCTAGGCTAACTTTTTTCTCCTGGCCTAACCTTTCCCGCTGTCTCACCTTTGCCTCTGAGCACACCTTTCCAACTCAGCTCACCTTTTCGCCTAGCCACACGTTTCCCCCTCGTCTGACCTTTGCCTCTAGCCAAAGTTTTTCCCCGGCCTAACCTTTTCGCCTAGCCAAACCTTTTCTCCTGGCCTCACCTGTCCCCCGTCTAACCTTTGCCCCTGAGCGAAACTTTCCAACTCACCTCACCTTTTTGGAAAGGCCAAATTTTTCCCCGGCTTAACCTTTTCTCCTGGTCTGACCTTTTCTCGTGGCCTGAGCTTTTCCCTAGCCAAATCTGTTCTCCTGGCCCCACCTCTTATCTGGGCCTGACCTTTGCCCCTGGCTAAACTTTTCCAACTCACCTGGGCTTTTCGCCAGGCCAAACATTTTCCCTGGTTTAACCTTTTCCCCTAGCGAAACCTTTTTCTTCTAGCCCAACCTTTTCCCCTAGCCAAACTGTTTCCCCGGCTTAACCTTTCCTCCCGGCCTGACCTTTCCTCCCGGCCTGACCTTTTCTCCTCGCCTAACTTTTTCTTCTGGTCAGACCTTTTCCCCGAGCCCAACCTTTTCCTCTAGGCAAATGTTTTCTCCTAGCCCAACCTTTTTCCCTAGGCAAACCTGTTCTCCTGGCAACCCTTTTTCCCTGGCCAAACCTTTCCTCCCGGCCAAACCTTTCCTCCCGGCCAAACCTTTCCTCCTGGCCAAACCTTTCCTCCCGGCCAAACCTTTCCTCCCGGCCAAACCTTTCCTCCCAGCCTAACAATTTCTCCCAGCCTAACGATTTCTCCTATCTCAAATTTTTCTCCTTGGCTAACTTTTTTCTCCTGGCCTAAACTTTCCCCCGTCTCACCTTTCCAACTCACCTCACCTTTTCGCCTAGCCAAACATTTTACCCTTGTCTGACCTTTTCCTCTAGCCAAACTGTTTCCCTGGCCTAACCTTTCCTCCCGGCCTAACCTTTCCTCCCGGCCAAACCTTTCCTCCCGGCCAAACCTTTTCTGACTGAATGGAGCGCACTGCTACCCCAAAGAGGAGGGGCTATATGTGTGTGTGTGTGAATCCTGGGGGGAAGAAGAGCAATGAGGCTGAGGCCACTCGGGAGAATAGGGGCCCGGGCTCTGTGCAGGAAGCGAGTTGTCTCCGATTGACCGGGGAAAGAGCAGCCCCACCCCCGGGTCCCCCTTCCGAGAGATGCGCTGGCCCCAGAGCAGACCCTCCCGGTCCGCTCAGGATCAGCCTCGCGGGGTCTGTCCTACGGGACTGTGATGGGACTCTTTCCAGGCCAAGTGCGGGCCAGGGTCGGGGGGACGACGACGAGGTGCCGGGTTGAGCTGGTAGGGGAAACCCAGGGAGTGTGGCTCTGGAGCTCACTCTTGCCTTTCTCTTGCCCTCCCAGGCCAGACACCTGGTGGGGCTTGCCAGGTGCTCCCTGGCCATCATGGCCTAGCTGGAGGCTGCTGGCCCTCCGCGGGGCCACCCCGTGCCTGACAGAGGCAAGTCGAGTGCGGAGCTGCACATGAGTCATGGGTGGGGGGGGGGCAGCGGGGTGGGAGGACCATCGGAGTAGCCCTTGTCCTCTCCAGGGAAGCCTCCCGGACCAAGCTGCTGAACAGCCAGTTCCGGGAGGAAAAGGCCTCCTCCTCTCTTCCCCCAGATCAGCAAGAGGAGGAGGAGGATTGTTCTCAGGAGGCTTCAAGAGAGGACACACGGGTCACCTTAGGTTTCCCCTAATGATCCCTAACCTTTTTCCCTGGCTTAACCGTTTCCCCTAGCCAAACCTTTTCTCCTGGCCTAAACCTTTCCCCTTAGCAAATCTTTTCCCTAGCACAACCTTTCCTGCTGGCCTAACCTTTTCTTTTGGACAAACCTTTTTCCCTGGCCTAATATTTTCTACTGGCCTGACCTTTCCTCCCGGCCTAACCTTTCCTCCCGGCCTAACCTTTCCTCCCAGCCTAACCTTTCCTCCCAGCCTAACCTTTCCTCCCGGCCTAACCTTTCCTCCCGGCCTAACCTTTCCTCCCGGCCTAACCTTTCCTCCCGGCCTAACCTTTCCTCCCAGCCAAACCTCTTTTCCCGGCCAAACCTCTTTTCCCGGCCAAACCTTTCCTCCCGGCCAAACCTTTCCTCCCGGCCAAACCTTTCCTCCCGGCCAAACCTTTCCTCCCGGCCAAACCTTTCCTCCCGGCCAAACCTTTCCTCCCGGCCAAACCTTTCCTCCCGGCCAAACCTTTCTCTCCTGGCCTCACCTTTCTCTCCTGGCCTCACCTTTTTTCCTGGGCTGACCTTTTCCCCTCGCCAAACCTTTTCTCCTAGCCCAACGTTTTCTCCTGGCCTGACCTTGTTCCCTGGCGTAACCTTTTCTCCCGGCCTAACCTTTGGTCGTGGGCCCCCCTTTCCTCTTCAGCTCACTTCTTTCTCCTGGCCTGACCTTTTCTGCTAGTCGGACTTTTTCCGCTAGTCTGACCTTTTCCGCTAGTCGGACCTTTTCCGCTAGTCGGACCTTTTCCGCTAGTCGGACCTTTTCCGCTAGTCGGACCTTTTCGGCTAGTCTGAGCTTTTTTGCTAGTGTGACCTTTTGTGCTCGTCTGAGCTTTTCCGCTAGTGTGAGCTTTTCTGCCAGTCTGAGCTTTTCTCCTGGCCTAACCTTTAGTCCTGGGCCCAGTGTTTCTCCTCGGCTCACTTGTTTCTCCTGTCCTGACCTTTACTCCCAGCCCCACCTTTTCTCCCGGCCAGACCTCTTCTCCTGGCCTGCCCTGTGCTCCCGACCGGACCTTTTCTTCCGGCCTAACCTTTTCTGCGGGTCTGACCTCTGCTCACGGCCCAACCTCTGCTCCTGGCCAACCCTTTGCTCCTCGGCTACTCCATTTTGTGTCCGGACCTCCCCTCAGCTGTGGGCCTCCCCTTTCCCGGCCCTGGCCCCTCGTTGCCTCGCCCCTCACCCCCCTTACCCCTCGTTGGATCTTTTCCTCTCGCCGACCCCTGTTCCCGGGTCCGGCCTTTTTTCGCCGCAGTCCCTTTTCTCCGGACCTCCCCCTTAGTCCTAGGTCCCCCGTTTCGCGGCCCGTCAGCTGGCTTCCCGGCCCAACCTTTTGCCCTCGGCCCCCTCTCTCCTCCCGGCCTCCCCCTTTCCCTCTCCTGTCCTTTTGGCGCCCGGCCGCACTCTGTCCCCGAGCCCCACTTTCCCCCCAGCCCCCCCGCCTGTCTCCCCTCGCTCCCTGCTTTTTTTCTTCTCCCCGTCTCGTCTTCTCCTCCTGGCCGACCCATCTCCCTCGGTCTCCCGGGTCTGCCCGGGCCTGACCGTTGCCACGGGCCTCTCTGGTGGCCCTCGCCTCCCCATGGGCCCAGCCCCCCCGCCTCCCCGCCACCTGTGCGCTGTGGCCGACTCGGCACCGCCCCACTGTGGGGCCCCTGTCGGCCCCCCGTAGGGTGTCCGGTGCCGCTCCCAGGCTTGGAGGCTCGTCGGTGTTCTCCTGGGGTCCAACCCCCCTGCCGCCTGGGCCCTCTCCCTGAGTGGCCCCTGCGCGGCCACCCAAGGGGACGGGGGGGGGCGGCGAGGGGGGGGTGTGTCCTCCTGGGTGAGTGGTGGCGGGGGAAGCCGCGGGATGAGACGCAGGCCCCTCCCGGGACCCCGGGGGTCCGGGCTCCTTGCGGTGGGCTGTCCGGTCCGCTCGGCTGGGGACAGACGCAGCACCGCAAACCCCGCCGCCCTCCCCGCCCCAGGCCGACCACGGCCCCTCTGGAGACCCTGCCGCTCCCCCGCCCAGCTGGGCCACTTTCCGGGCTGAGAGGGGGGCCGGTCCGGGTTGGCCGGGGGCGGCTGATGGCCACGGACGTCATTGGGCCTAGTCCACGGAACCGCGGCCGCCAGAGAGGGAGGGCAGGCGGAAAGAGGCCCCGCAGTTCGGCTGGAGGTGGGAGCTGGCTAGCTGGGTGGGTGGCTGGCTGGCTGGCTCACTCTGGCGTTTGTTTCTCTTGCCCTCCCAGGCCCAAGGCATGGTGGGGCCGGCCGGCGGCGCCGCCCCAGCCCGCCCGGGACCGAGGCTGGAGGCTGCTGCCCGCCCATCGGAGGGGTTACACCAACTTTAGTGGGAAAAGCTGGAGAGCACCTGCACGTGAGTCGGTGGAGGGGGGGAACTGCGCCGGACCCTCCGAGTCTCCCTCACCTTCGTCGCTGCCGCCTCCGGGGCAGGATCCCGCCCCGAGCGGCTGGACAGCCTGGCCCTGCCGCACCAGCCGGCACCCCCCACCTCCTCCTCCCTTGCCCTGACCAGCCGGATGCGTAGGAAGAGGAGCTAGAGCCAGCGTAGGAGGATTCTTCTTTTTGTTCTTCTTCTCCTTCTTCTTTTTGTGGCTTTGGACTCTCCGGCCCCACCGGCTCCCCCACGGGACGGCCCGATGTTCCCCTGCTTTTCCCCGTCTTGGGCCCTCCCCTCTTACCCTCGCCCCAGCTCTCTCCCCCTCCCCTGGCCTAACCTGGCCTGGCCTGGCCCTGCGCGCCCTCCCTCATGGCCCGCTGCCCCCCCTTGGTCCCGGCCTTGCCCTTTGGCTGCTCGTCCCCCCCTTTCCCCTCTCGCTACCCCCCTTGTCCTCCCGTCGCCTGGCCTTTGCCTCCGGCCCCGCCGTCTGCCTGGCTTCCGCTTGGTCCCCGGCCTCCGGTGTTCCCGGAGGGCCCGCCGCCCTCGGCTCCGGCCCTCCCCCTCGGCCCTGGCCGCCGCCACCCCGTTTCTGCTGCTGGCCTCCCCTTGCCCCGCCCCGGCTCCTCTTGGCCCCTGCCCTCCCCGGGCTCCCTCTCCTCCCCTGGGTCGGTCCCCAGCTCGCCTCACCTTTTCTCCCAGTCGGTCCTGAGGTCCCAGCCGGAACTTTTCGGCACGACTGACCTTTGCTCCTGGCTTAACCTCGGCTCCCGGCCCGCCCTTTGCTCCTGGTGTGACCTTTTCTCCCGGCCCCACCTTTTCTCCCGTGCAAACCTCTGCTCCCGGCCTGACCTTTTCTCTCAGCTAAAGCTTTTCTGCGGGTCTGACCTTTGCTTCCGGCCCCACCTTTTCTGCGGGTCAGCCCTTTGCTCCCGGCCTGATCTTTTCTCCCGGCTAAACCCCTGCTCCCGGCCCGACCTTTGCTCCCGTCCTAATCTTTTCTGCTGGCTAAACCTCTGCTCTTGGCCTCACCTGTGCTCCCGACCTGACCTTTTTCTTCCGGACTGAACTTTTCTGCGGGTCTGGCCTCTGCTTCCGGCCAAACCTCTGCTCCCGGCCTGACCTTTTCTCTCAGCTAAACCTCTTCTGCGGGTCTGCCCTTTGCTCCCAGCCTGATCTTTCCTCCCATCCAAACCTTTGCTCCTGGCTAAACCTGTGCTCCCGGCCCGACCTTTGCTCCCGGCCTGATCTTTTCTCCCGGCCAAACCTCTGCTCCCGGCTAAACCTCTGTTCCTGGCCCGCCCTTTGCTCCCGGCGTGACACTTTCTCCCCGCCCCACCTTTTCTCCCAGCGAAACCTCTGCTCCCGGCCAAACCTCTGCTCCCGGCCCGACCTTTGCTCCCTGCCTAATCTTTTCTCCCGGCTAAATCTCTGTTCCCGGCCTGACCTGTGCTCCCGACCTGACCTTTTTCTTCCGGATTAACCTTTTCTGCGGGCCTGACCTTTGCTCCCGGCACCCCCTTTTCTCCCGGCCAAACCTCTGCTCCCGGCCTGACCTTTTCTGTCAGCTAAACCACTTCTGCGGGCCTGACCTTTGCTCCCGGCCTGACCTTTTCTGCGGGTCTGGCCTCTGCTCCCGGCCCCACCTTTGCTCCCATCCCCACCTCTGCTCCCGGCCAGACCTCTGCTCCCGGCCAGACCTCTGCTCCCGGCCAGACCTCTGCTCCCGGCCAGACCTCTGCTCCCGGCCAGACCTCTGCTCCCGGCCCGACCTCTGCTCCCGGCCCGACCTTTGCTCCCGGCCCGACCTTTCCTCCCGGCTAAACCTCTGCTCCCGGCCTGCCCTGTGCTCCTGACCTGACCTTTTCTTCCGGCCTAACCTTTTCTGCGGGTCTGACCTTTGCTTCCGGCCCAACCTCTGCTCCCAGTGAACCCTTTGCTCCTCGGCTGCTCCGTTTTGTGTCTGGGCTTCCCCTCGGCTGTGGGCCTCCTTTTCCTGGCCCTGTCCCCTCGTCGCCTCGCCCCCCCAACCCCATTTACCGCTCGTTGGACCTTTTCCTCTCGCCGACCCCTGTTCCCTGGCCCGGCCTTTTTTCGCCGCGGTCCCTTTTCTCCGGACCTCCCCCTTTGTCATAGGTCCCCCGTTTCGCGGCCCGTCAGCTGGCTTCCCGCCCCCACATTTTGCCCTCAGCCCCCCTTCTCCTCCAGGCCTCCCCCTTCCCCTTCCCGGCCTTTTGGGGCCCGGCCCCACTCTGTCCCCGAGCCACACTTTCCCCCCAACCCCCCCGCCCATCTCCCCTCGCCCCCCGCTTTTTTTCTTCTCCCCGTCTCGCTTTCTCCTCCCCGCCGACCCGTCTCCCTTGGTCTCCCGGGTCTGCCCGGGCCTGACCGTTGCCACGGGCCTCTCTGGTGGCCCTCGCCTCCCCATGGGCCCAGCCCCCCCACTCCCGCCACCTGTACGCTGTGGCGGACTCGGTGCCGCCCCATTGTGGGGCCCCTGTCAGCCCCCCGTCAGCTGCTCGGGGCCGCACCCGGGCTTGGAGGCTCGTCGGTGTTCTCCTGGGGTCCGACCCCCCTGCCGCCTCAGCCCTCTCCCTGAATGGCCGCTGCGCTGCCACCCCGGGGGGCAGAGGGGGAGCGGGGGGCGGTGGGTCTTCCTGGGTGAGTGGTGGCGGGGGAAGCCGCGGGATGAGACGCAGGCCCCTCCCGGGACCCCGGGGGTACGGGCTCCTTGCGGCCGCCCCGTCCGGTCCGCTCGGCTGGGGACAGGCGCAGCACCGCAACCCCTGAAGCCCTCTCCACCCCAGGCCGGCCCTGGCCCCCGCCGAGACCCTGCCGCTCCCCCGCCCAGCTGGACCCCTTTCCGGGCTGAGGGGGGGCGGGTCCGGGTAGGGCGGGGGCGGCTGATGGCCACGGACGTCGCGGGGCCTAGTCCACGGAACCGCGGCCGCCAGAGAGGGCGGGCGAGCGGGCAGGGGCCCCGCAGCTCAGCCGGAGGTGGGAGCTGGCTCGCTGGGTAGCTGGCTGTCTGGCTCACTCTGGCGTTTGTTTCTCTTGCCCTCCCAGACCCTTAACACGGTGGAGCCTGCCGGCAGCGCAGCCCCGGCCCACCCGGGCCTGACGCTGGAGGCTGCTGCCCACCCCTCGGGGGGGCTACACCGACCTTATTGGGAGAAGATGGAGAGCATCTGCACGTGAGTAGGGGGGCGGTGCGGCACCGGACCGTCTGAGTCGCCCTCACCGTCGTCGCCGCCACCGCCGGGGCAGGATTCCGCCCCGAGCGGCTGGACAGCCTGGCCCCGCCGGACCTGCTGGCCCCCCCCACCTCCTCCTCCCTTGCCCCGACCAGCAGGATGCGTAGGAGGAGGAGGCGGAGCCAGCGGAGGAGGATTCTTCTTTTAATTCTTCTTCTTCTTCTTCTTCTTGTGGCATTGGACTCTCCGGCCCCACCGCCCCCCCCCCCCCGGACGGCCCGGTGTTCCCCCGCTTTTCCCCGTCTTGGGCCCTCCCCTCTTGCCCTCGCCCCACCTCTCTCCCCCTCCCCTGGCCTGGCCTGGCCTGGCTCTGCGCGCCCTCCCTTCTGGCCGGAGGCCCCCCCTTTCCCGGCTTCGTCCCCTCGTCGCCTCGCCCCCGCAAACCCCTTAGCCTTCGCTTGAACCTTTCCGCTCGCCCACCCCTGTTCCTGGGCCCGGCCTTTATTCGCCGCGGTCCCTTTTCTCCGGGCCTCCCCCTTTGTTCTAGGTCCCCCGTTTCCCGGCCCGTCAGCTGGCTTGCCGGCCCCACCTTTTGCCCTCGGCCCCCTATCCCCTCCCAGCCTCCCCCTTCCCCCTTCCGTCCCTTTGGCGCCCGGCCCCACTCTGTCCCCGAGCCCCACATTCCCCTCAGCACCCCCGCACGTCTCCCCTCGCCCCCCGCTTCTTTTTCTTCTCCCCGTCTCACCTTCTCCTCCCAGCCGACCTGTCTCCCTCGGTCTCCCGGGTCCGCCCGGGCCTGACCGTTGCCACGGGCCTCTCTGGTGGCCCTCGCCTCCCCATGGACCCAGGCCCCCCCCCCGCTCCCCGCCACCTGTGCGCTGTGGCGGACTCGGCGCCGTCCCATTGTGGGGCCCCTCTCGGCCCCCCGTCGGGTGCCCGGTGCTGCTCAAAGGCTTGGAGGCTCCTCGGTCTTTTCCTGGGGTCCGACCCCCCTGGCGCCTCGGCCCTCTCCCTGAGTGGCCGCTGCCCAGTCACCCCAGGGGGCGGGGAGGGCGGCGGGGGTGTGTGTCTGTATTCCTGGGTGAGTGTTGGCTGGGGAAGCCACGGGATGAAACGCAGGCCCCTCCCGGGACCCCGGGGATCCAGGCCCCTTGCGGCCGGCCCATCCGGTCCGCTCGGCTGGGGACAGGCGCCGCACCGCAACCCGCGCCACCCTCTCTGCCCCAGGCCGGCCCGGGGCCCCCGAGGAGACCCTGCCGCGCCCCCGCCCAGCTGGCCCCCTTTCCGGGCTGATGGTGGGCGGGTCCGGTTGGGGCTGGGGCGGCTGATGGTCACAGACGTCGCGGGGACTAGGCTAGGGAACCGCGGCCGCCAGAGAGGGAGGGCGAGCGGGCGGGCATGGGCCCCGCAGTTCGGCCGGAAGTGGGACCTGGCTCCCTGGCTCCCTGGCTGGCTGGCTCACTCTGGCCTTTGTTTCGCTTGCCCGCCCAGGCCCGAACCACGGTGGGGCCTGCCGGCGGTGCCGCCCCGGCCCATCTGGGCCCGACGCTGGAGGCTGCTGCCCGCCCCTCGCCGGGGCCACACCGACCTTAGTGGGAGAAGCTGGAGAGCACGTGCACGTGAGTCGGTGGGGGGGGGGTTGGTGGGCAGCGTCGGACCCTCCGAGTCGCCCTCACCATCGTCGCCGCCAGGGCAGGATCATGCCCCGAGCGGCTGGACAGCCTGGCCCCGCCGGACCAGCCGCCCCCCGCCACCTCCTCCTCCCTTGCCCCGACCAGCAGGATGCGTAGGAGGAGTAGGCGGAGCCAGCGGAGGAGGATTCTTCTTTGTTTTCTTCTTCTTCTTCTTCTTCTTCTTCTTCTTCTTCTGGCTTTGAACTCTCCGGCCCCACCGGCCCCCCCACGGGTCGGCCCGATGTTCCCCTGCTTTTCCCCATCTTGCGCCCTCCCCTCTTGGCCTCGCCCCGGCTCTCTCCCCCTCCCCTGGCCTGGCCTGGCCTGGCTCTGCGCGCCCTCCCTTATGGCCCGAGGCCCCCCCTTGGTCCCGGCCTTGCCCTTTGGCCGCTTGCACCCCCCTTTCCCCTCTCGACACCCGCCTTGTCCTCCCGTCGCCTGGCCTTGGCCTCCGGCCCCGCCGTCTGCCTGGCCTCCGCTTGGTCCCCGGCCTCAGGTGTTCCCGGAGCGCCCGCCGCCCTCGGCTCCGGCCCTCCCCCTCGGCCCTGGCCTCTGCCACCCCGTTTCTGCTGCTGGCCTCCCTTTGCCCCCCCCCCCGGCTCGTCTTGGCCCCTGCCCTCCCCGGGCTCCCTCTCCTCCCCTGGATCGGTCCCCAGATCGCCCCACCTTTTCTCCCCGTCGGTCCTGAGCTCCCGGCCGAACATTTTCTGGGCGTCTAACCTTTGCTCTTGGCTTAACCTCGGCTCCCAGCTCGCCCGTTGCTCCCGGTGCGACCTTTTCTCCCGGCCCCACCTTTTCTCCCGCCCAAAACTCTGCTCCCGGCCTGACCTTTTATCTCAGCTAAAGCTTTTCTGCGGGTCTGACATTTGCTTCTGGCCCCACCTTTTCTGCGGGTCTGCCCCTTTCTCCCGGCCAAACAGCTGCTCCCGGCTAAACCTCTGCTCCCGGCCCGACATTGCTCCCGTCCCCATTTTTTCTGCTGGCTAAACCTGTGCTCCCGGCCTGACCTGTGCTCCCGACCTGACCTTTTTCTTCCGGCCTGACCTTTTCTACGGGTCTGGCCTCTGCTCCCGGCCCCAACTTTGCTCCCGGCCTAATGTTTTCTCCCGGCTATACCTCTGCTCCCGGCCAGACCTCTTTCTTCCCTCCTAATTTCTTTTGCGGGTCTGACCTTTGCTCCCGGCCTAATCTTTTCTGCTGGCTAAACCTCTGCTCCCGGCCTGAGCTGTGCTCCCGACCTGAACTTTTCTGGGGGTCTGACCTTTGCTCCCGCCCTGTCCTTTGCTCCCAGCCCCACCTTTTCTCCCGGCCTGACCTCTGCTCCCGGCCTGACCTCTGCTCCCGGCCTGACCTCTGCTCCCGGCCTGACCTCTGCTCCCGGCCAAACCTCTGCTCCCGGCCAAACCTGTGCTCCCGGCCTAACCTTTTCTCTCAGCTAAACCTCTTCGGCGGGTCTACCCTTTGCTCCCGGCCTGATCTTTCCTCCCGTCTAAACCTCTGCTCCCGACCCGACCTTTGCTGCTGGCCTAATCTTTTCTCCCGGCCAAACCTCTGCTCCCGGCTAAACCTCTGTTCCCCGCCCGCCCTTTGCTCCCAGCGTGACCTTTTCTCCCCTCCCCACCTTTTCTCCCGGCCAAACCTCTGCTCCCGGCCAAACCTCTGCTCCCGGCCCGACCTTTGCTCCCCTCCTAATCTTTTCTCCCGGCTAAACCTCTGTACCGGGCCTGACCTGTGCTCCCGACCTGACCTTTTTCTTCCGGATTAATCTTTTCTGCGGACCTGACCTTTGCTCCCGGCCCCACCATTTCTCCCGACCAAACCTCTGCTCCCTGCTTGACCTTTGCTCTCAGCTGAACCTCGTCTGCGGGCCTGACTTTTGCTCCCAGCCTGCCCTGTGCTCCCGACCAGACCTTTTCTTCTGGCCTAACCTTTTCTGCGGGTCTGACCTTTGCTCCCGGCCTAATCTTTTCTGCGGGTCTGACCTTTGCTCCCGGCCCAACCTCTGCTCCCGGTGTACCCTTTGCCCCTCGGCTGCTCCGTTTTGTGTCCGGGCCCCTCCTCGGCTGTGGGCCTCCCCTTTCCAGGTCCCGTCCCCTCGTTGCCTCGCCCCCGCAACCCCCTTACCCCTCGTCGGAACTTTTCCGCTCGCCGACCTCTGTTCTGGGCCTGGCTTTTTTTCGCCGTGGTCCCTTTTCTCCGGGCCTCCCCCTTTGTCCTAGGTCCCCCGTTTCGCGGCCCGTCAGGTGGCTTCCCAGCCCCACCTTTTGCCCTCGGCCCCCTATCTCCTTCCGGCCTGCCCCTTCCCCCTCCCGTCCTTTTGGCACCCGGCCCCACTCTGTCCCCGAGCCCCACATTCCCCTCAGCACCCCCGCACATCTCCCCTCGCTCCCCGCTTCTTTTTCTTTTCCCCATCTCGCCTTCTCCTCCCGACCGACCCGTCTCCCTCGGTCTCCCGGGTCTGCCCGGGCCTGACCATTGCCACGGACCTTTCTGGTGGACCTCGTCTTCTCATGGACCCAGGCCCCGCCCACCACCACCTGTGTGCTGTGGCGGACTCGGCGTCGTCCCATTGTGGGGCCCCTGTCGGCCCCCCGTTGGGTGCCCGGTGCCGCTACCGGGCTTGGAGGCTCGTCGGTGTTTTCCTGGGGTCCGACCCCCCTGCCGCCTCGGCCCTCTCCCTGAGTGGCCGCTGACCAGCCACCCCAGGGGGCGGGGAAGGTGGTGGGGGCGGTGTGTGTGTCTTCCTGGGTGAGTGGTGGCGGGGGAAGCCGTGGGATGATACGCAGGCCCCTCCCGGGACCCTGGGGGTCCAGCCCCCTTGCGGCCGGCCCGTCCGGGCCGCTCAGATGGGGACAGGCGCAGCACCGGAAACCCTGCCGCCCTCTCTGCCCCAGGCCGGCCCGGGCCCCCGAGGAGACTCTGCTGCGCCCCCGCCCAGCTGGCCCTCTTTCTGGGCTGATGGGGGGCGGGTCCGGTTGGGGCAGGGGCGGCTGATGGTCACGGACGTCGCGGGGCCTAGGCCAGGGAACCGCGGCCACCAGAGAGGGAGGGCGGGCAGGCGGGCAGGGGCCCCGCAGCTCGGCCGGAGTTGGGAGCTGGCTCCCTGGCTGCCTGGCTGGCTGGCTTTCTCTGGCCTTTGTTTCTCTTGCCCTCCCAGGCCCGACACACGGTGGGGCCTGCCGGCGGCGCGGCCCCGGCCCGTCCGGGCCCAACGCTGGAGGTAGCTGCCCGCCCCTCACCGGGGCCACACCGAGCTTAGTGGGAAAAGATGGAGAGCACCTGCACGTGAGTCGGGGGCAAGGGGTGGGCGGCGCCGGACCCTCCGAGTCGCCCTCACCGTCGTCGCCGCCGGGGCAGGATCCCACCCCGAGCGGCTGGACAGCCTGGCCCCGCCGGACCAGCCTGCGCCCCCCACCTCCTCCTCCCTTGCCCCGACCAGCAGGATGCATAGGAGGAGGAGGCAGAGCAAGCGGAGGAGGATTCTTCTTTTTCTTCTTCTTCCTCTTTTCTTCTTGTGGCTTTGGACTCTCCGGCCCCACCGGCCCCCCACGGGACGTTCTGGTGTTCCCCCGCTTTTCCCCATCTTGGGCCCTCCCCTCTTGCCCTGGCCCCGGCTCTCTCCCCCTCCCCTGGCCTGGCCTGGCCTGGCCTGGCCTGGCTCTGCACGCCCTCCCTTCTGGCCCGAGGCCCCCCTTGTTCCCGGCCTTGCCCTTTGGCCCCTCGCGCCCCCCTTTCCCCTCTCCCCACCCCCCTTGTCCTCCCGTCGCCTGGCCTTGACTTCCGGCCCCGCCGTCTGCCTGGCTTCGGCTTGGTCCCTGGCCACCGGTGTTCCCAGAGCGCCCGCTGCCCTCGGCTCCAGCCCTCCCCCTCGGCCTTGGCCGCCGCCACCCCGTTTCTGCTGCTGGCCTCCCATTGCCCCCCACCCGACTAGTCTTGGCCCCTGCCCTCCCCGGGCTACCTCTCCTCCCCTGGGTCGGTCCCCAGCTCGCCTCACCTTTTCTCCTATTCGGTCCTGAGCTCCCAGCCGGACCTTTTCAGCGCGTCTGACCTTTGCTCAAGGCTTAACCTCGCCTCCCGGCCCATCCTTTGCTCCCGGCGCGACCTTTTCTCCCGGCCCCACCTTTTCTCCCGCCCAAACCTCTGCTCCCGGCCTGACCTTTTATCTCAGCTAAAGCTTATCTGAGGGTCTGACCTTTGCTTCTGGCCCCACCTTTTCTGCGGGTCTGCCCTTTGCTCCCGGCCTGATCTTTTCTCCCGGCCAAACCGCTGCTCCCGGCTAAACCTCTGCTCCCGGCCCGACCTTTGCTCCCGTCCTGATCTTTTCTGTTGGCTAAACCTGTGCTCCCGGCCTGACCTGTGCTCCCGACCTGACCTTTTTCTTCCAGCCTGACCTTTTTTGCGGGTCTGGCCTCTGCTCCCGGCCCCACCTTTGCTCCCGGCCTAATCTTTCCTCCCTGCTAAACCTCTGCTCCCGGCCAGACCTTTTTCTTCCCACCTAACTTCTTCTGCAGGTCTGACCTGTGCTCCCAGCCTAATCTTTTCTGCTGGCTAAACCTCTGCTCCTGGCCTGCCCTGTGCTCCAGACCTGACCTTTTCTCCTGGCCTAACCTTTTCTGCGGGTCTGACCTTTTCTTCTGGCCTAACCTTTTCTGCGGGTCTGACCTTTGCTCCCGGCCCAACCTCTGCACCCGGTGAACCCTTTGCTCCTCGGCTGCTCCGTTTTGTGTCCGGGCCTCCCGTCGGCTGTGGGCCTCCCCTTTCCCGGCCCTGTCCCCTCGCCCCCCCACCCCCCTTACCTGTCGTCGGACCTTTTCCTCTCGCCGACCCCTATTCCCGGGCCCGGCTCTTTTTCGCCGCGGTCCCTTTTCTCCGGGCCTCCCCTTTTATACTAGGTCCCCCATTTCGCGGCCCGTTAGCTGGCTTCCCGGCCCCACCTTTTGCCCTCGGCCCCCTTCCTCCTCCCGGCCTCCCCCTTCCCCCTCCCGTCATTTTGGCGCCCGGCCCCACTCTGTCCCCGAGACCCACTTTCCCCCCAGCCCCCCCGCCCGTCTGCCCTCGCCCCCCGCTTTTTTTTCTTTCCCCGTCTCGCCTTCTCCTCCCGGCCGACCCGTCTCCCTCGGTCTCCCGGGTCCGCCTGGGCCTGACCGTTGCCATGGGCCTCTCTGGTGGCCCTTGCCTCCCCATGGGCCCAGGCTCCCCCCCCGCCACCAGTGTGCTGTGGCGGACTGGGCGCCGCCCCATTGTGGGGCCCCTGTCGGCCCCCTGTCGGGTGTCCCCTGCCGCTCCCGGGCTTGGAGGCTCGTCGGTGTTCTCCTGGGGTCCGACCCCCCTGCCGCCTCGGCCCTCTCCCTGAATGGCCGCTGCGCTGCCAGCCCAGGGGGTGGGGGGGGCTGCGGGGGGGTGTGTCTTCCTGGGTGAGTGGTGGCGGCCGAAGGCCACGGGATGAGGCGCAGGCTCCTCCCAGAACCCCGTGGGTCGGGGCTTCTTGCGGCTGGCCAGTCCGGTCCGCTCAGCTGGGGACGGTGCAGCAACGCAACCCCCGCCGCCCTCCCCGCCCCAGACCGGCCCCGACTCCTGAGGAGACCCTGCCGCTCCCCCGCCCAGCTGGCCCCCTTTCCTTCCTGAGGGGGGGGGCGGGTCCGGTTGGGGCGGGGGCGGCTGATGGCCACGGACCTCGCGGGGCCTAGGCCACGGAACCGCGGCTGCCAGGGAGGGCAGGTGGGCTTGCCGGGGCCCCGCAGCTCGGACGGAGTTGGGAGCTGGCTCGCTGGGTGGCTGGCTGGCTGGCTCACTCTGGCATTTGTTTCTCTTGCCCTCCTAGGCCCGAACCGCGGTGGGGCCTGACGGCGGCGCCGCCCCGGCCCACCTGGGCCCATCTCTGGAGGATGATGCCCGCCCCTCGTTGGGGCCACCCCATCTTTGGGCCCCGAGCGCCACCGCCTTAGGAGAAGGAGAGGACCTGCAGGTGAGTGGTTGGGGGGGGGGCGGGGCGCCGCACCCTCGGAGCCGCCCCCGGCGCTGCGGCCGCCAGGGCAGGCTCTCGCCCCGAGCGTCTGGACAGCCAGGCCCCGCAGGACCGGCCTTCCCCCACCTCCTCCCTTGCCCCCGACCAGCAGGCCGCCAAGTAGGAGGAGGAGGAGCAGCAAGCGGAGGAGGTTTCTTCTTTTTCTTCTTCTTTTTCTTCTTCTTCTTCTTCTTGTGGCTTGGGCCTCTCCGCCCCCCCCCCCCCCGGTCCCCCCACGGGCCGGCCCGGTCTTCCCCCGGTTTTCCCCGTCTTTGTCCCTTCCCTCTTGCCCTTGCCCCAGCTCTCTCCCCCTGGCCTGGCCTGGCCTGGGCTGGCTCTGCATGCCCTCCCTTCTGGACCGAGGCCAACCCTTGGCCCCGGCCTGGCGCCGTTTCCCTCGCCCCAGCCGTTGTCGGGGCCTCCTACCGGCGGCTCCGGCGCTGCCCTTTGGCCCCGGCTCCCCTTTGCCCCCTCCCGCCTGCTTTTCGCCCGGCCCCCCTTGGTCCCGGCCTTGCCCTTTTGCCCCTCGCGTCCCCCATTAACCTCTCGCCGCCCCCCTTGTCCTCCCGTCGCCTGGCCTTGGCTTCAGGCCTGGCCGTCTGCCTGGCCTCCGCTTGGTCCCCGGCCTCAGGTGTTCCCGGAGTGCATGCCGCCCTCGGCTCCGGCCCTCCCCCTCGGCCCTGGCCGCCGCCACCCCGTTTCTGCTGCTGGCCTCCCCTTGCCCCTCCCCCCCGTCTCGTCTTGGCCCCTGCCCTCCCCGGGCTCCCTCTCCTCCCCTGGGTCGTCCCCAGCTCGCCCCACCTTTTCTCCCCGTTGGTCCTGAACTCCCGGCCGGACCTTTTCTGTGGGTCTGCCCTTTGCTCCCTGCCTGATCTTTTCTCCCGGCCAAACCGCTGCTCCCGGCTAAACCTCTGCTCCCGGCCCGACATTTAATCCCATCCTAATCTTTTCTGCTGGCTAAACCTCTGCTCCCAGCCGGAACTGTGCTCCCGACCTGACCTTTTCTACGGGTCTGACCTTTGCTCCCGCCCTGCCTTTTGCTCCCAGCCCCACCTTTTCTCCCGGCCTGACCTCTGCTCCCGGCCAAACCTCTGCTCCCGGCCTGACCTTTTCACTCAGCTAAACCTCTTCTGCGGGTCTGCCCTTTGCTCCCCGCCTGATCTTTCCTCCCATCCAAACCTTTGCTCCTGGCTAAACCTGTGCTCCCGGCCCGACCTTTGCTCCCGGCCTGATCTTTTCTCCCGGCCAAACCTCTGCTCCCGGCTAAACCTCTGTTCCTGGCCCGCCCTTTGCTCCCGGTGCGACCTTTTCTCCCCGCCCCACCTTTTCTCCCAGTGAAACCTCTGCTCCCGGCCAAACCTCTGCTCCCGGTCCGACATTTGCTCCCCGCCTAATATTTTCTCCCGGCTAAACCTCTGTTCCCGGCCTGACCTGTGCTCCCGACCTGACCTTTTTCTTCCGGATTAACCTTTTCTGCGGGCCTGACCTTTGCTCCCGGCACCACCTTTTCTCCCGGCCAAACGTCCGCTCCCGGCCTGACCTTTTCTCTCAGCTAAACCTCTTCTGCGGTCCTGACCTTTGCTCCCGGCCAAACCTCTGCTCCCTGCTAAACCTCTGCTCCCGGCCCGACCTTTGCTCCCGGCCTAATCTTTCCTCCCGGCTAAACCTCTGCTCCCGGCCTGCCCTGTGCTCCCGACCTGACCTTTTCTTCCAGCTTAACCTTTTCTGCGGGTCTGACCTTTGCTCCCGGCCCAACCTCTGCTCCCAGTGAACTCTTTGCTCCTCGGCTGCTCCGTTTTGTGTCCGGGCGTCCCCTCGGCTGTCGGCTTCCCCTTTCCCGGCACCGGCCCCTCGTCGCCTCGCCCCCCCACCCCCTTTAGCCCTCGTCGGACCTTTTTCTCTCGCAGTCCCCTGTTCCCGGGCCTGGCCTTTTATCGCCGCGGTCCCTTTTCTCCGGGCCTCCCCCTTTGTCTTAGGTACCCCGTTTCGCGGCCTGTCAGCTGGCTTCCTGGCCCCACCTTTTGCCTTCGGCCCCCTTTCTCCTCCCGGCCTCCCCTTCCCCCTCCCGTCCTTTTGGCGCCTGACCCCAATGTGGGGCCCCTGTCGGCCCCCTGTTGGGTGCCCGGTACCGCTCCCGTGCTTGGAGGCTCGTGGGTGCTCTCCTGGGGTCCGACCCCCCTGCCGCCTCGGCCCTCTCCCTGAGTGGCCGCTGCGCTCCCACCCAAGGGGGCGGGGGGGGGTGGTGTGTCTTCCTAGGTGAGTGGGGGCGGGGAAAGTCGCGGGATGAGACGCAGGCCCCTCCCGGGACCCCGTGGGTCGGGGCTCCTTGCGGCCGGCCCGTCCGGTCCGCTCGGCTGGGGACAGGCGCAGCACCGCCACCCCCGCTGCCCTCCCCGCCCCAGGCCGGCCCTGACCCCCGCGGAAACCCTACCGCTCCGCTGCCCAGCTGTCCCCCTATCCGGGCTGAGGGGGGGCGGGTCCGCCTTGGGCGGGGGCGGCGGATCGCTACGGACGTCACGGGGCCTAGTCCACGGAACCGCGGCCGCCAGAGAGGGCGGGCGGGCGGACAGGGGCCCCGCAGCTCGGCCGGAGGTGGGAGCTGGCTCGCTGGGTGGCTGGCCGGCTGTCTCACTCAGGCGTTTGTTTCTCTTGCCCTCCCAGGCCCGAACCACGGTGGGGCCTGCCGGTGGCGCTGCCCCGGCCTGCCCGGGTCCGACGCTGGAGGCTGCTGCCCACCCCTCGGCGGGGCCACACCGACCTTGGTGGGAGAAGATGGAGAGCACCTGCACGTGAGTCGGGCGGGGGGGAGGCGCCGGACCCTCCGAGTCGCCCTCACCGTCATTGCCACCGCTGCTGGGGCAGGAGCCCTCCCCTAGCGGCTTGACAGACTGGCCCCGCCGGACCAGCCGGCCCCCCCCCCCCACCTCCTCCCTTGCCCCGACCAGCAGGATGCGTAGGAGGAGGAGGCGGATCCAGGGGAGGAGGATTCTTCTTTTTCTTCTTCTTCTTCTTCTTGTGGATTTGGACTCTCCGTCCCCACCGGCCCCCCCACGGGACGGCCCGGTGTTCCCCTGCTTTTCCCCGTCTTGGGCCCTCCCCTCTTGCCCTCGCCCTGGCTCTCTCCCCCTCCCCTGGCCTGGCCCGGCCCAGCCTGGCCTGGCTCTGTGCGCCCTCCCTTCTGGCCCGAGGCCCCCCCTTGGTCCCGGCCTTGCCTTTTGGCTGCTCGCGCCCCCCTTTCCCCTCTCGCCACCCCTCTTGTCCTCCTGTCGCCTGGCCTTGGCCTCCGGCCCCGCCGTCTGCCTGGCCTCCGCTTGGTCCCCGGCCTCCGCTGTTCCCGGAGCGCCCGCCACCCTCGGCTCCGGCCCTCCCCCTCGGCCCTGGCCACCGCCACCCTGTTTCTGCTGCTGGCCTCCCCTCCCCCCCGGCCCCTGGCTCGTCTTGGCCTCTGACCTTCCCGGGCTCGCTGTCCTCCCCTGTGTCGGTCCCCAGCTTGCCCCACCTTTTCTCCCCGTCGGTCCTGAGCTCCCGGCCGGACCTTTTTGCGGGTCTGCCATTTGCTCCCGGCCTGATCTTTTCTCCCGTCCAAACCGCTGCTCCCTGCTAAACCTCTGCTCCCGGCCCGACCTTTGCTCCCATCCTAATCTTTTCTGCTGGCTAAACCTCTGCTCCCGACCTGATCTTTTTCTTCCGACCTGATCTTTTTCTTCCGACCTGATCTTTGTCTTCCGGCCTGATCTTTTTCTTCCGGCCTGACCTTTTCTGCGGGTCTGGCCTCTACTCCCGGTCCCACCTTTGCTTCCGTCCTAATCTTTCCTCCCGGCTAAACATCTGCTCCCGGCGAGACCTTTTTCTTCGCGACTAACTTCTTCTGCGGGTCTGACCTTTGCTCCGGGCCTAATCTTTTCTGCTAGCTAAACCTCTGCTCCCAGCCTGACCTGTGCTCCCGACCTGACCTTTTCTGCGGGTCTGACCTTTGCTCCCGCCCTGCCCGTTGCTCCCGGCCCCACATTTTCTCCCGGCCTGACCTCTGCTCCCAGCCAAACCTGTGCGCCCGGCCAAACCTCTGCTCCTGGCCTGACCTTTTCTCTCAGCTAAACCTCTTCTGCGGGTCTGCCCTTTGATCCCGGCCTGATCTTTCCTCCCGTCCAAACCTCTGCTCCCGGCTAAACCTGTGCTCCCGACCCGACCTTTGCTCCTGGCCTGATCTTTTCTCCCGGCCAAACCTCTGCTCCCGGCTAAACCTCTGTTCACGGCCCGCCCTTTACTCCCGGCACGACCTTTTCTCCCCGCCCCACCTTTTCTCCCTCCCAAACCTCTGGTCCCGGCCAAAGCTCCGCTCCCGGCCCGACCTTTGCTCCCCGCCTAATCTTTTCTCCCGGCTAAACCTCTGCTCCCGGCCTGACCTGTGCTCCTGACCTGACATTTTTCTTCCGGATTAACCTTTTCTGCTGGCCTGACCTTTGCTCCCGGCCCCACCTTTTCTCCCAGCCAAACCTCTGCTCCCGGCCTGACCTTTTCTCTCAACTAAACCTCTTCTGCGGGTCTGCCCTTTGCTCCCGGCCTGACCTTTTTTGCGGGTCTGGCCTCTGCTCCAGGCCCCACCTTTGCTCCCAGCCAAACCTCTGCTCCCGGCTAAACCTCTGCTCCTGGCCCGACCTTTGCTCCCATCCTAATCTTTTCTGTTAGCTAAACCTCTGCTCCTGGTCTAACCTGTGCTCCCGACCTGACCTTTTTCTTCCGGCCTGACCTTTTCTGCGGGTCTGGCCTCTGCTCCCGGCCCCACCTTTTCTCCTGGCCAAACCTCTGCTCCCGGCTTTACCTGTGATCCTGGCTCGACCTTTGCTCCCAGCCTGATCTCTTCTCCCGGCCAAACCTCTGCTCCCGGCCTGACCTTTTCTCTCAGCCAAACCTCTTCTGCAGGTCTGCCCTTTGCTCCCGGCCTGATCTTTTCTCCCCCACAAACCTCTGCTCCCAGCTAAACCTCTGTTCCCTGCCCGCCCTTTGCTCCCGGTGCGACATTTTCTTCCCGCCGCACCTTTTTTCCCGGCCAAACCTCTGCTCCTGGCCTGACCTTTTCTCTCAGCTAAACCTCTTCTGCGGGCCTGACCTTGGCTCCCGGCCTGACCTTTTCTGTGGGTCTGGCCTCTGCTCCCGGCCCCACCTTTGCTCCCGTCCCCACCTTTGCTCCCGGCCAAACCTCTGCTCCCTGCCCGACCTTTGCTCCCGGGCTAATCTTACCTCCCGGCTAAACCTCTGCACCCGGCCTGCCCTGTGCTCCCGACCTGACCTTTTTTTCCGTCCTAACCTTTTCGGCGGGTCTGACCTTTTCTTCCGGCCTAACCTTTTCTGCGGGTCTGACCTTGGCTCCTGGCCCAACCTCTGCTCCTGGTGTACCCTTTGCCCCTCGGCTGCTCCGTTTTGTGTCCGGGCCTCCCCTCGGCTGTGGGCCTCCCCTTTCCCGGCCCCGTCCCCGCTTCGCCTCGCCCCCCCCCACCCCCCTTACCCCTCGTGGGACCTTTTCCTCTCGCGTACCTCTGTTCCCGGGTCTGGCCTTTTTTCGCCACGGTCCCTTTTCTCCGGGCCTCCCCCTTTGTCCTAGGTACCCCGTTTCGCGGCCCGTCAGCTGGCTTCCCGGCCCCACCTTTTGCCCTCGGCCCCCTTTCTCCTTTGCTCCTGGCCCCACCTTTTCTCCCGGCCTGACCTCTGCTCCCGGCCAAACCTCTGCTCCCAGCCAAACCTGTGCTCCCGGCCAAACCTGTGCTCCCGGCCAAACCTCTGCTCCCGGCCTGACCTTTTCTCTCAGCTAAACCTCTTCTGCGGGTCTGCCCTTTGCTCCCGGCCTGATCTTTCCTCCCGTCCAAACCTCTGCTCCCGGCTAAACCTGTGCTCCCGGCCCGACCTTTGCTCCCGGCCCGACCTTTGCTCCCGGCCCGACCTTTGCTCCCGGCAAGACCTTTACTCCCGGCCTGACCTCTGCTCCCAGCTAAACCTCTGTTCCCGGCCCGCCCTTTGCTCCCGGCGCGACCTTTTCTCCCCGCCGCACCTTTTCTCCCGGCCAAACATCTCCTACTGGCCAAACCTCTGCTCCCGGCACGAACTTTGCTCCCCGCCTGATAATTTCTCCCGGCTAAACCTCTGTTCCCGGCCTGACCTGTGCTCCCGACCTGATCTGTTTCTTCTGTATTAACCTTTTCTGCTGGCCTGACCTTTGCTCCCGGCCCCACCTTTTCTCCCGGCCGAACCTCAGCTCCCGGCCTGACCTTTTCTCTCAGCTAAACCTCTTCTTCAGGCCTGACCTTTGCTCCCGGTCTGACCTTTTCTCTGGTTTGGCCTCTGCTCCCGGCCCCACCTTTGCTCTCTGCCAAACCTCTGCTCCCGGCCTGACCTTTTCTCTCAGCTAAACCTCTTCTGCGGGTCTGCCCTTTGCTCCCGACCTGATCTTTCCTCCCTTCCAAACCTCTACTCCCGGCTAAACCTGTGCTCCCGCCCCGACCTTTGCTCCCGGCCTGATCTTTTCTCCCTGCCAAACCTCGGCTCCCGGCTAAACCTCTGTTCCCGGCCCGCCCTTTGCTCCTGGCGCGACCTTTTCTCCCCGCCCCACCTTTTCTCCCTGCCCCACCTTTTCTCCCTGCCCCACCTTTCCTCCTGGCTAAACCTCTGCTCCCGGCCAGACCTTTTTCTTCCCACCTAACTTCTTCTGTGGGTCTGACCTTTGCTCCCGGGCTAATCTTTTCTGCTCGCTAAACCTCTGCTCCCGGCATGACCTGTGCTCCCGACCTGACCTTTTCTGCGCATCTGACCTTTTCTCCTGCCTTGCCCTTTGCTCCCGGCCAAACCTCTGCTCCCGGCCAAACCTCTGCTCCCGGCCAAACCTCTGCTCCCGGCCAAACCTCTGCTCCCGGCCACACCTCTGCTCCCGGCCTGACCTTTTCTCTCAGATAAACCTCTTCTCTGGGCGGGACTTTTGCTCCCGGCCTGACCTTTTCTGCGGGTCTGGCCTCTGCTCCCGGCCAAACCTCTGCTCCCGGCTAAACCTCTGCTCCCGGCCCGACCTTTCCTCCCGGCCTAATGTTTCTTCCCGGCTAAACCTCTGCTCCCGGCCTGCCCTGTGCTCCCGACCTGACCTGTTCTTCCGGCCTAACCTTTTCTGCGGGTCTCCCCTTTGCTCCCGGCCCAACCTCTGCTCCCGTTGAACCCTTTGCTTCTCAGCTGCTCCGTTTTGTGTCCGGGCCTCCGCTCGGCTGTGGGCCTCCCCTTTCCCGGCCCCGTCCCCTCATCGCCTCGCCCCGCCACCCCCCTTACCCCTCGTGGGACCTTTTCCTCTCGCCAACCCCTGTTTCCGGGCCCGGCCTTTTTTCGCCGCGGTCCCTTTTCTCCGGGCTCCCCCTTTGTCCTAGGTCCCCCGTTTCGTGGCCTGTCAGCTGGCTTCCCGTCCCCCTTTCCCTCGCC